>NC_090448.1:262212665-272212665 GCF_031143425.1 Pleurodeles waltl | reverse complement strand
AAAACCTGATAGTAATTTAAGAGGAAGATAACATTAAACAAAAAACAAAAAGAAGATATTTTAAAGGACAGAAAGATAGAGATATAGGGCATCAAACACAGGAAATAGTGGAGCTCTCTCTAAAAACTAACAGAATCACGGAGGAAAGGGCACAGGAGAAACAAGAAAGAGGACAGAAAGAGGGAAAGAAAAGCGAGACAGGATATAACAATACCTACCATAGAAAGAAACATACCTATTAAAACGGGCTTCTTGTTTCTCTCTCTCTGTCCTGGTGGACAATCTTCTGGGACCCTGAGGCGCCAACCTGCAACCAGAAAATGAGGAATAGGAAAGCACAGAAGGAAGAATACAATCTGCAGAAATACAAACAAGTAGAAATAGAAAAATAATAATAAAGGAAGAGACGTTTATTGGAAAAAACAAATGAAGAGTGAAATCCGTAAACCCCATTTTGAGTACTCACGTATCCATTTGTACTTCCCTGTCACACCTGCTTCAGCAGGCACCTCTCTGCAGCGACGGCCAGTGGCGTGGGTCCCCTCTCCAGATGACAAGAGTGGATCCAGCAACATGGGTGGTGGACTAAAGTGACCCTGACAGTCCCAAGGGCCAGCTTTCCAACTTTGGTGGAGGTAAGACACGCAAGACAGTACCCCCATGTACTGCATGACTTGCAGTTACCACGGCTTATGTGCAACCTTCCAAGAAGTTCTTCATGCACAGCTTAGGCCTCCAGCACTCCATCCTGTGACGCATAGCTTCCTGAGTGGTTCTCCGGTGGCATGGAATCCCTTCGTGTTGGGTTGCGTGGGCCTCCATTTGCACCTTCTTTGTCCCCGTTCTGTGGGACACCTGTGCTTGCAGCCTGGTCTTCTGAGGGCTCTCTGAGTTGCTGAGATCCCCCTCTGTCTCCCTCTCCTGGGTAGAGGCTACCAGGTCCCTCCTGGTCCCGGGCAGCGCCATCTTTTGCCAACCACGAGTTTTGCGTGTGCCAAAGCTTGTTGGCAGAATCCAACTACGCAAACCAGACTTCAGTCATCCATCCGGCATGGGACATCTTCTGCACCAACCAGGAACCTGCATCTCTCTTCTTGGGTGCATAACTGACTTTGGGGGTCATTATGACCCTGGCGGAAGGCGGAGAAGCAGCGGTATGACCGCCAACAGGCTGGCGGTCTTTCCTCAGCGTATTATGACCATGGCGGTTACCGCCATGGTCATCCGCCGGCTCTCCGTTCCGCCCGCCAGGGCGGAGACGACCGTTGGGCTGGAGACCTGGGTCTCCAGCCCGGCAGCCGTCACTACACCGCCAGCGGTATTTTGACCCGGCTTACCACTGTGGATTTCCTGCGGTTTGAACTGCCATGAAATCCATGGCGGTAAGCACTATCAGTGCCAGGGAATTCCTTCCCTGGCAGTGATAGGGGTCTCCCCCCACCCCCACCCGACTCCCTCCCTTACCCCCCCACCTCCCCTGCCACCCCCCAAAGGTGGCAGGACCCCCCTCCCCACCCTGACCCCCAACATCACATCACCCATACCCACACGACACGCATGCAGGCACCACCTACACACATACACGCACACACGCCGACATACATGCCTACATCCACACACACAGACACGCACACCCACATACAAACATACACGCACTCATCCATACAGACATACCCACAGACATACACGCACTCATTCCCAAAACACGCAAAACCCCCGCAAGCATACACGCACTCCCACACCCCTCGACATACACAGCGCACACCCCCATGCACCCACACAACACACAACACCCCCCTCCCCTAACGGACGATCGACTTACCTGTTCCGTCGATCCTCCAGGAGGGGACGGGAGTCATGGGGGCAGCTCCGCCGACACCACACTGCCAACAGAACCCCACCACGGCGAATCACAGGATGTGATTCACTGGGCGGTGTTCTGTTGGCGTGGCGGTGGAGGTGGAGCAACCTCCACTTCCCCGCCTCCCGCCAGTATGGCTGTTGGCAGCTCTCTGTCCGGAAAAGGACGGAGAGCTGCCAACGGTCATAATAGGCCGAGCGGCAAACCGCCACCACTGGCGGTCTTCCGCACGGCGGTCCCTTGGCGGTCTTGTAAAAAGACCACGAGGTTGTAATGACTACCTTTGTCTTCTCATCAGTGGTTCTTCCTTTGCACCTTCATCCGGGTTAGCAAGGGGGTCCTGTTCTCCCTGGACTCTTCAGTGCTTCTTGGACTTGGTCCCCTTCTTCCACAGGTCCAGGAATCCATTGTT
The DNA here is from genome assembly GCF_031143425.1 of Pleurodeles waltl. Lineage (NCBI taxonomy): Eukaryota > Metazoa > Chordata > Amphibia > Caudata > Salamandridae > Pleurodeles > Pleurodeles waltl. Next base: position 272,210,392 of record NC_090448.1, on the reverse strand, counting down.
GGTGTCTTGCAGTCTCTTCTGGTTCTTGCATTATCTTCTAACACAACTTCTTGTGTGGTACAGGAAACTTACTGTGATTTACGCTTGCTTTCCTGGGTTCTATTACTTACCTTTGGTGTTTTTTACATTCCCAGCACCCCTCTACACACAACACTTGACTAGGTGGGAAACCACTATTTTAGTATATGGTTTGTGTTCCCCCTAGGCCTATTGCAACCTATTGTGATTTTCACTATTTGCACTGTTTTCTGACTGTGTACTTACCTGTTTTTGGTTACTTGTGTATATTACATACCTCCTAAGGGAGTATAGTCTCTAGGGTATTTTTGGCATTTGTGTCACCAAAATAAAGTACCTTTATTTTGTAACACTGAGTATTTTCTTTCATGTGTGTGAGTACTGTGTGACTACAGTGGTATTGCAAGAACTTTGCATGTCTCCTAGTTCAGGCTTGGCTGATCAGCTTCAGCTACCCCTAGACAGCCTGGCTTCTAGACACTAACTACATTTCACTAATAAGAGATAACTGGACCAGGTATACGGTGTAAGTACCTTTGGTACCCACTACAAACCAGGCCAGCCTCCTACGGTACTAAAGAGAAAAATAATCATGATGCAACATAGAGCATGACAGTGTTCAAAGAGCTGTAGGGGCGAGTTCTGGGAAGATCCTCACCGCCAAAGTGTGCATGCAATGAGGACAGACCAGAGGAGGATACTTGACATATATTTACCTCACCATGCCAAATCCCTGAAGTGGAATGACTGTAATCTGCCTGCCTCCTGGTACCCCCCCCCCCCCCAATATTATATCCCCAATATTTCAAGCACTGTGCACGTGGTCACTTAGGGAAAAGACAAGCAGAGAAACAACAATGGAAACGTAATGTGAATAATATATCACATTTCACAAGTTTCATACACTCTGGTTGTAATATTGTTGGAGCCAAGGAGGGTGCTTAGGCACAGGAAGGCAAGGGAACTCACTCAAAGTTCCAAGTGAATGCTTCAAAGCATGGTCGATATCATCTTTAATTGTGTTATTTATATTATTGATTGAATCAATTTGCAAAACCAAAGACTGACGCTGGCAAGCAAAATGGCCACTGACGGAATGATTCTCTGTGAATTTCCAGCAGCCCGGAGAACTCAATCTTTCTAAACATCTATCAGACACCAGCCATCTAACCTGGACACCTATAGACGGATAGCATACCTCATCTCTTCATGCATTCTGGATGACTTGGAAATTTAAGGGAATCAAGACTTACCTGACAGAACAAACCTGCATCATCTCACATTCAGTGTGAACATGACATAATTGAAGTTCTAGATGAGAGATACCACAGGAGTGGAGTGTTGCTCCCACGTTCCCCCACCACACCACAGAAAGAGTCCTCTACCCAGTTGGCGGAGGGTGCACGTAAATGCTTCTCCACTATTTTGAATGCTGGACTGTGAAACCCGCTGGTCAGGACTGATGATGGCTGGATCTGTACACATTCTAGTCCCTATGTCAGGTGGACCTGCTAAGGCAGGAGTGTCCTTTATACAGGGGCAGCACAATCCCAGCTAAAAGTGATAGCCTCACAAGAAGCGTTTTACTTCATACATTGGAGGTTGCCATTCCCGAAGGAAGTCAAACTACTTAAAACGAGGTCTATTGCCTAAAGGCTCAAGGCCTACTGACACAAACAAGACATTTCACTAATCGACACAAAGCATGCTGGTCGAACAAGACCTACCACCCTGCAAGACAAGACTCATTGCCTCTAACAAACAACTGCCAACACTATACATACAAGGTGGGAGGCATTTACTAAATCCTGACCAGTTAAAAAAAGGCTTTCCAGCCAAGTACTCAAATTAGCTTTTTAAACTACAATTCAGACTATTCACAGAGGGAGTAAATATTATTCTAGTCATGCCACTTATCAGTTTATCAAATCAATGAATGGTAAGAATTCTCACACAACAGCATCATTCCATAAATAAAGCTACAGTTCGTACCCACTACATGAAGATTGCATTAAATTCCGTGCCTAACCTATGCTCCATCTACTTTATCTTCAGTATGGCCAACTTCAACAACCCCTCTCTCTCAAAACACCACTCTACATCAGGAATCAACTCCTTTCAAATCACTGATCATCCAAATCTATCCAAATATGCCACGAAGAGCTTCCAACATAGGATTCTTACAGCATTTCAAGAAACTGTCAATGTAGACCAGTTTTGCTTTGCTCAGAAGGGGTCCCTTGCTTTCCACATACAACACATACCTGTGATGAAACATTCAACATAGGAACCTTGGCATCCTCTATGAGCAAATGATTGAGGCCTTCCACCAACTTCTTTGGCAACCACTCTCTCCATTTTCAATAATGTAAAGATTGCATTTACAAATCTGACCTATTTGATTCCCCTTTTCAATCTCACATATCAAACTATGCTAACCTTCTATGGTCACTCTACAATCCCCTGTCTCTAAATGAAAAGAATTCTGGTATTCCCTCTGTTGTCTCTCAATCCCCCTCTAAAACTCTTTCGATTCACCACAAGGCTATCTGTTCCTAGCGCATGCCATCCCTTGCCCTTTTCCCTAATCTCTTCTTCATATTTCCCAAGCAGCCTTGCATCTACTATTTATGCTGTTTCCTCTATTACTTTCCCTAATAGCCCTCCCTCCACTTCCTTGTGGCCTGCATCATGGTACATCTGACACACATTCACTCCCATTCTTCCTGCAACCAAAATGTCCACTCCCCATACTCCACCTCGTCTTCACCCAGACGAAACATACTTACCTTCCCTAGTGTGATTCTCTTCCTCTCTTCTCTTAGCAATCATGATCCCTTCCCAAAACCTGCATTAACCGGATCTCCTCCAAATGTCTGCTTAGCTCCTCATATATCAAGATCCTCAAGGGCAAATCTGGAAACCAGATCCATAGACCTCACTTGTAATCTAGAAATTACATCACTCTACCTCCTTTTACATCATCTCATTCTCCGTCACATGACCTCTTATCCTCTCTGGCTCTTATAAGAATATTGGCATCCAGTTGTAAACAGGTTCCAACTATCAGTGTCGATGTCCAAACTCAATTGCTGCCATCATCATTGTTGGTAGTCCCTAAAGAATAATCCAGGTGTAGAAATCCACCTATGAACAACTACAAACCTAGGTCTAACACAACAAAAACTACACAGCATCTCAGACGTTGCCAACAAGTCTATCCACAGTCTAGCCCACAATAACTTCTAAATTCCTGCTTGTAAGCACAGATCTTCTCGATTATACCCATCACCCACAAAGATGGGTCTGTCCAACCTCACCCAGATCCCAATTGAGTATCCTAAATTGCCTCTTTCCAGTTAGACACTGCCTGGAGCTTTCATACAGTACTTCGAACTTCGGACAAGAACTTGGCTCGGTTCGCTTGAAACAATGTCCCTGACGACCTTCCCTCCCCCCAAACATTACTCCATTCACCATTGTGATCCTGAACTCAGGCATGGTGGAGTAGCAGTAATTCATAGGAGCATACCAAACTGAAACTTCAGATACGACTTCTGGGTTTATCCAGAATGTGACACAAGATCATGGCTTTGGTAACATGGAATTAGTCAATGTACCAATTGTGACACATAAAACTGTGGACGGTAGCCCCACAAACGTCTTGCACACTCTAAATGGAGATGGTGCATTCTGAGTAACGAATGGTCATTCCTGTGAGACTCACAGTAGTACTTGTAATAGGTTCTACATCCTCTAACATCAAGGATACATATTGTTAGAATTTGTATTTAAAATAACACAATCAAATTCCTATCCTAAAATATAAAATGTCCATGGTAGTAACTATAAGAGCATACACTGCGGTGACAATAACAGTGGCAATCAGGCTACACACAAAAGGAAAACTGAAACATTCTTATGGTAATTAGGCATGTCATTATTTCGACTCCGCCCACCCCTTCCAGCCTCTAGCTAAATTTTGGCACTAAAATGAGCCAGCAGAAAATCTTAGATGACCTCATACCCGCATACCTTAATAGAACAACGAAGATTTTGTTTTGCACAAAGAGAATTATTGTCTCTCCCCCAGCTTGCAGTAGTTATGGCGTTCTAACAAAAGCCAATAAGGCTGTCTGGCTTTGGCGACAGCCATCTTCATCGAAGAAAAGGTTTCCAGTTTTTGCAGCAAACTTCAAATTCAGCCCCTTGGAGTTCCTCTCTCTCTATCGCTCATTTGTATCACGTTTCTGTACCTTTTGTGGCTCTTCAATAGAATGTTGTTAAGAATAAAAATAAAAATGTTTCATTTTATCGAATGTTACTGTAACAATCAATATGACCTCTCACCTACTTACTGGCGCTACGACACATTGTTGACTACTGAAATGTAGATATGAATAGTGAGACAAATTTACATTACACAGACAATGAACATAGCAAGATATTGATGAACCATCAAATCACACTAGAGCAAACTTAAAACAGCATATTTGTGTAAGCCACACAAAGTTACATTTAAAGTGTTTATAATTGTGAAGTATGTAAATAAATGAATACATAAAAAACAATGGGAGATTTTAAAGCAGAAAAAAGTGAAAATCACATCATGCTCAGACTGCTATCGAGGCAATTATGCATACACATATAAGTAGATAAGTAATGTACATTGATAAAATAAAAAGCTTAGGCAATCAAGCCTTATGCCTAATTGGATTTTGGCTCTTGGTATAAAACCAAAAGGCAATGTAAATAGGAAAAAGCAAAACACTAACTGCAGATGGCAATACAGACAAAACGTAGCAGCTTCAGATTGCCTTTCTCTTTATGGTACTGAGTTTGTAAAACTTTTAAACCTGCAAAATTGAAAAAGATGACTGTTTCCAAATTCTCCTTGAAACTGCAGGTGTCAGTCAATAAAACATCGTTCGGCAATCTTGCCATAAAGGTACAGCATTGCTATCACAGTCATCAATTATAAGAAACAAATGAAGAAATTCATATATTTCATACGTTACCCTCTAAATAGTCTATTCAATAGTTCATAAGTAATTAAGGGCCAGATGTAGCAAACCATTTGCGACTCGCAAACGGCGAAAATCGCTGTTTGCGAGTCGCAAACGTGGGTTTGCCATGCAGAAATGCATATTGCGAGTCATTACTGACTCGCAATATGCATTTCCGACTCGCAAATAGGAAGGGGTGTTCCATTCCTATTTGCGAGTCGCAGTGGGATGCAATACCATTTGCGACCGCGTACGTGGTCGCAAATGGCATCGCAGTTACCATCCACTTCAAGTGGATGGTAACCCACACGCAAATTGGAAGGGGTGCCCATGGGACCCCTTCCAGTTTGTGACTGGACCCAAAAATATTTTTTCAGGGCAGGGAGTGGTCCAAGGGACCACTCCCTGCCCTGAAAAAATACAGAAACAAAAGGTTTCGGGTTTTTTTTAAGTGCAGCTCGTTTTCCTGTAAGGAAAACGGGCTACACTTAAAAAAAAAAAACTGCTTTATTTAAAAGCAGGTCACGAACATGGAGGTCTGCTGACGACAGCAGGCCTCCATGTTAGCGAGTGCCTATACTCGCTATGGGGCTGCAATTTGCGACCCACCTCATGAATATTCATGAGGTGGGTCATTGCGACCCCATAGCGAGTCGCAGCCGGTGTCTGAGTCACCGTACTGCATAGCAATTTGCGACTTGCAAATTGCGAGTCGCAGGGACTTGCAATTTGCAAGTCGCAAATTGCCGATTTGCTACATCTGGCCCTAAATCAGATAAAGCAAAACAATCACAGAATACTAACACATGTTTGATGAGCAGTTGAATTAAATAAAAACATCAATCCCAACACTATTACCATTTTAGGGAATTAGGCCCACATTATGACACTGGCGGAAAATCCCGCTTACTGCCACGCTGACTGCCGCCAACTTACTGACCTGGTGGCGGATATCAGTTCAATATGTTATGACACACACACACCAATCCAACAGAATACAGGCACATACATAAAGCCGCCAGACCAAAGGTCAGTGATAAAGTGGAGGTACCAAAACCTTCACCGTTACGCCAACATACAACGCCCACCACATTATGACCCACGAATCACATGGGCAGATATTCAACGGTGGTAAACCATTGGCAGTACATACCGCTGCGCTCACAATGGACAACCACATACAAAACAACACAATTCAAACAACACACACCTGACATCCATACACACACCACACACACACACCCACACCACTATAAAACACCCACCCACATTACCCACAACCCCTTACGAATACCATTAAGCGCCACCAGACTGACACCAAGACCACTGCGTCAACTAGACACACACACCACATACACCCATACATCCCTCACGCAACCCACTTAACACATTCCAACACAATACCCAACACACCCTCACCAACACACATCACGGAACACCCATGGCACCACAAAGGCACCCCCGTTTTACTGAGGAGGAGTTAAGGGTCATGGTGGAGGAAATCGTCAGGGTAGAGCCACAGCTATTTGGAGCACAGGTGCAGCAAATATCAATAGCCAGGATGGGGGAGCTCTGGCGGAGAATTGTGGACAGGGTCAACACCATGGTACAGCACCCAAGAACAAGGGACGACATCAGGAAGAGGTGGAACGACCTACAGGGTAAGGTACGTTCCATAGCAGCAAGACAGCAGCTTGCTAAACAGAGGACTGTCCTGGCAATACTGCATCCTGAGGGCCTGGCTGGAGTCAGAGGAGGACTGGACTCTGGTAAGTCAAATTGCATCAATTATAACCACCCATACCTGCATGCCATCACATACCCTCACTCCCATCACTCCACTCTATCCCACACACTCCACCATCACATCCCACTAATCCCAATGCCAAGCCCAGCATGCTGTACAAATGCATGGACACCCCACACAGCTCTGCATGGAGACTCATCACTAAAGCATGCACAGCATAGAGAAACTATCAACCCCACCATACACCAAAATACACAAGTAAGAGCTGGCAAGGCAACACCAACCATAGAGGGGAAGCCAGGGATGTACGATATGTCATACACATTAACCATAACACATCATTTACATCCCCACAGGTAACCCTGCCAATGTCACTGAAGAGGAGGTGCCAGCACTACCCAGTCCCCCAACAGAAGAGGCCCACAGTGATGACAGTAACTTTGGTCTTCAGGATCTGGACGATCTAGCTGGCCCATCAGGGACCACTGGACAGCGGGTCACCCAAGCCCAGTCACAGACCACCACAGAGCCTCCCCCATCAGGAAACAACACCACAGCACCCACCCAGCGTACCCAAACCTCTATCCCCAGAACACGTCAATCAACAGTGTGCCTACCTGTACGGGGACCCCAGGCTACACCTCGCCCCCAAGACAATCAGGGACCTGAGTTCAGTGGCAGTGGGCACACGGTTCAGGGGACAGAGGCACAGGACAACAGGGAAACTGAGAGGAGTGCTGTGCGCCAGGGGGAGGACAAGACCAGGAAACTGACTCTTCAGGAGGCGCTCTCAGAGATCCTGGGAGCCTATCAACATTCCCAGGACACGATGGGCCAGATCCTAGACAACGTGCAGGAGAACAGGCAGCTGCAGGAGGGAGAGTATCAGGGGATAAGGGAGACTTGCAGGCCATCAACAACACCCTGATCTCCATAGCAGGGGTGCTGGCAGACATTGCCAACATCATGAGGGAGGCAGTGTCACACCAGCGGGCCCCTGCCACTAGTCAGTCTTCTGAACAGCCTTCCACTTCTGCTGCCGCTAGTGGCCAGGAGGCCCTGCCACAGGACCCACAGGCCACCAGCACACCCCATCCCCCTGCAGAAGGTGAACAACCCCGCAAACATTCCCTGTGATCCAGACGGAAGCCAGAGACACTTGCCAAGACCCCGGCCAGGAAATGAGACTCTCCTGATTGTCCCCCTTGTGTCCCACTCAATCACCCTGTCCACCTTGAACTGCCATTGTTCGCCTTCCTATGTCCCCTTGGACAATGCACCTGCCCTACGATCAGACTGGAACAATACACTGGACTTTCCTCCATCATCACCCCATGCCATTGCACTTTCCCCTCTATATATTAGCACTACAATAAACATCCTTCGATATTAATCGATTTCGAGTATGTCATGTATTTCTAATATGTATTGATTGAAACAGATACAGCCATTGCAAATGAACTGTACATAGAATGAGCATAGAATCAATGACCTGTAGCTGGCTGTTGTGATCACACCAGGAGTATTCGTCAAATCACCAACATCTGCAAGATGAATAGCCAGAGGTAACAGTAACTGGGCATAGAAGTGGGAAATACCAGCATGCCAATGCCACACAGAATAAAACCAAAGTCATAGAAATGTAAAGTTGCACTGTCTCACCTGTGTGTCATTGGAAGGACTGACAGATCACAGATGTTCTGTTGTCCACATCGTCATCCTCTGCCTCCTCATCCTCACTGTCCACAGGGTCCACTGCTGCCACAGGGGCATCTCCACTCTCTTCCTCTTGCAGAAAAGGCACATGTTGTCTGAGGGCCAGGTTGTGCAACATGCAGCTTGCCACTACTATCTAGCAGACCTTCTTGAGTGAGTAGCACAGGGATCCACCTATTACATGGAGGCACCGGAACCTGGACTTCAGGAGGCCACAGGTCATTTCAATGATCCTTCTGGTTCGCCCACGTGCCTCATTATAACGTTCTTCTACCCTTGTCCTGGCATTCCTCACAGGGGTCAGCAGCCATGATAGGTTTAGGTAACCAGAGTCACCTGCAAATATTGAGGGACAACATTTAGCCACGCACTATCCTATATGATCCACACTATAGGCATACACCAACAGATACTGGGTGGGAACCAGGGCTCACCTATTAGCCACACCCTGACCAGTAGTGGATGCCTACAAGCTCTGTAGTTGGGCCATCACATTTGGGATGCTACTGTTCCTTAGGATAAAGGCATCATGCACTGACCCAGGATAATTAGCATTGACGTGGGAGATGTACTGGTCTGCCAAGCACACCATCTGCACATCCATGGAGTGGAAACTCTTACGATTCCTGAACACCTATTCATTCTGGCGGGGGGGGAACAAATGCAATATGTGTTCCATCAGTCGCCCCAAATATATTGGGGATATGTCCCATTGCATAAAACCCGGCCTTCACAGTGGCCAAATCCTCAACCTGAGGGACTGCAATGTAGCTGCACATGTGTTTTAGCAGGCTAGACAACACTCTTGAGAACATTGGCTGTGACATTCCTGATGCCAAGCCCACTGTCACTTGCAATGAACCAGTTGGAGAACTGATAGCACTTGCACGAAATGGGGATCCCAGTGGGAAGACTGATAGCAAATATCAGGTCAGGCTCCAATTGGGCACACAACTCTGTGATTGTGGCCCTGTCCAATCTATAGGTGAGGATAATGTGCCTGTCCTCCAGTGTAGCCAAGTCCACCTGAAGTCTGTACACAGGGGTATGTCTCCATCTCATATTCATCCGCAGCCGTAGTTATCTAAGGGACAAAAGAGTGAGGAGTCTGTCAAAAACTGAACAATGGAGCCACAACAGTAGTCTGCAATCTGTGAACATGTAGTGGGACAGTGCAATTTGTCATGTATGTGCCTATATATCCTGTGACGCAGTATTATTCCATGGGCCTGTTCCCCCCCCTGAAATGGCGCCCGCCTGTCCTGTGTGGAGGAACAGGTGGAAGTGAGGTTATGCCGCTGACGTTGTGCGCAGTGGCGGTAGGGAACTGCCGTGCAACTCCTCATTGGTTATTATTGGGCCCTAGGGGGTACAGTGGCCAATGGTCATCTACGCCGGCAGTGACAGTATGCACTGCCACGGACGTGACCACCATTTGCTATCATATTCCTCACTTGTTTCCTGACCTTCCATAGGAGAGGACCTACACCGAATGTGCTGCTGTAACCTGTATCTGGAACCTACCATGGCCCGTGTGACCGGGGAAAGGGCCCCAGCCTTCACTTCTGAGGAGTTGGAGTGACTGGTGGATGGGGTACTACCCCAGTACAGACTTCTGTATGGGCTCCAGACCAACAGGTGAGTACACTGTGGGCACGATGCATGTTGCAAGAATGCATGGAGTTGTGTGTGAATGCATCGTGTAAGGGGGAGGGATGTCCTCTTGGCTGGGTACACGTTGCGTGCTGGGCTATGTGTGTGCCAATGGTGATGGAAACGGGTATGGTGGGCCATTCATGTTACTGGCTGGACTGTTTGTCTAATGGTGTTCTCCTGTCTGTATTGCCTCTGCAGGTCAGCACCCATAAAAAGAAGGGTATATGGCATGCCATCGCCAGGAGGTGCGGACCCTGGGGGTCTATGGCAGGCAGAGCACCCACTGTCACAAACGGTGGGAAGACCTGAGATGCTGGGCATGGAAAACCACGGAGGCCCAGCAGGGGATGGCCTCTCAATGAGGGAGGGGTGTCTGTTGGACCCTGACCCCCCCGATGGCCCGCATACTGGCAGTGGCCTATCCAGAGCTGGATGGGCGCTTGAGGGAATCACAGCAGCCACAAGGGGGTGAGTACAGTGGCCATCATTGATGCTCCTGGCTGGAGGTGTGGTATCCGGGTGGTGGCTGTGTGTCAGTGGGTGCCCCTAGGCCATGCCAGACATAGCAGCGTAGGTTGTCTGGTGGCTAAGGGTCTGAAGGGGAAATACTGCCTACCTAGCTTGTAGGCATCCACTACTGGTCAGTGTTGCGTGGGTCCCAGGTGTGCTGCAGTTGGCGGTGTGTGCTCCTCCTCATGCCTGGGTGGCCAGCAATATCACTGGTAGTGCAATGCATAGTGGGTAGGCCTGTACCCTGTGTGTGAGGGTGCTGTGTACACCAATGGTGGTGTTGGTGAAGTTATTGACCCAGTGTATACGTTGTCTCTCTTCCCCCTTTCTTGTTTTGTCATCCTATCCGTATGTGCATTAGCGGAGGAGCAGAGGCACCAGCGACAGAGGCAGCTGCATCCCACAGGACCCTGGAGGCAGAGTCCACTGACGCTGAAGGCACCAGTGGGAAGGAAGGCAAAGGGAGCACCAAGGCGGAGACTGTAGGGGATAACACAGACTCTGATACCTCCTCTGATGGGGGCTCCCTGGTGGTGGCGGGCACTTCTGTGACCACCCTAGGCACAGCTAAAGCCCCCACCCCCTGTACCAGCACTGCCATCCCAGCAGCCCCTTAGCGAGTTGCCCATGCCCACTCACCCAGGAGGGTGGGCATCTCCTTCGCCCCAGGCACCTCAGGCCCTTCCCCAGTGAGCCCTGCTGCCCTGAGTGAGGAGGCTATTGACCTCTTGAGATCCATCTCTGTAGGGCAGTCAGTCATTGTGAATGCCATCCAGGGGCTGGCAGCCCAGATGCAGCAATCTAACGCATTCCTGGAGGGCATTCACGGTGGATTGGCAGCCCAATAGAGATCGATTCAGGCTCTGGCCTCCTCTCTGATGGCAGCCATTGTCCCTGTTTCTACCATCCTCCCTCCAACTTCCACTTCCCAGTCCCATTATCCTCAACCCCAACCCATACCAAGCACACAGGCAGACGAGCATGCACACAAGACAACACCCAAGACTGTCACAGGCAAACACAAGCACCACACTTCATCCCACAGGCAATCACACAAACACCATCCAGTTGCACACACAACAACATCCACTTTTTCCACTGTCTCCCCCATCCTTGTCCTCCTCCTCGACCTCCCATCCACTAACGTCCACACTCACACCTGCATGCACTACATCATCATCCACTACCAGCATCATCACCACACCAAGCAGAACACACACCTCACAGGTAGACACCTTCACAACATCCATGCACATGTCCCCTGTGTCCTCTCCCACCGTGTCTGTTCCCCCTCCTAAAGTACGCAAACGCAAGCACTCAGACACCCAACAGCCATCAACCTCACAACAGTACACAACACATGCACCTGCACCCAAATCCAGCAAACACCTCCAACAACCCCTCCCTCATCCTCCACTTCCAATAATCCTCCCTCTTCCCATCCCAATGTCCCTAAAAAGCTTTTCCTTTCACAGATTGACCTCTTCCCTCCCTCCTCCTTCCCCCTGTCCTGCACGTACAGCCAGGGTATCAAGGACCCAGCCAACCACCTCAGCCAAACAGTCCACGGGCCCAGTTTCAGCAGCACCTACTCGTGGTGGAAAGAATTCCAGGCCACAAATACTGAAGGGTAAGGAGCCTGCACCAGCCATCAAGAAGGGGAAGGAGCCTGCACCAGCCACTAGGAAGGGGAAGGAGCCTGCACCAGCAGCTGTCACAGAGCCCCCACCACCAGCCATGGTTGTGCAGCCATCAGAGAATGCAGGGGCTGAGAAGGAGCCTCCCACAACCACCACTACAGTATAGCCATTGGAGGGTGCAGGGGCTGAGGAGGAGCCTCTCACAACCACCACCACAGTGCAGCCATCAGAGGGTGCAGGGGCTGAGCAGGAGCCTCCCACAACCACCACCACAGTGCAGCCATTGGAGGGTGCAGGGGCTGAGCAGGAGCCTCCCACAACCACTACCACAGTGCAGCCATCACTGCCGGCGGACGCCATCTAGTCCAGTCTCCATGGGCTGCTGTGTAGCCTGCCCCCACCAAAACCAGTGGGCAAGTCACCCACCTGAGAAACTGTGGCCATGCACTACACAGGACAAAGCAATGGGCATGTTGCCCCCTCCAGAACCAGTGGGCAAGTCACCCACTCCAGAGACTGTGGCCTTGCACTCCCCAGGACAAAGCAATGGGCATGTTGCCCCCTCCTGAACCAGTGGGAAAGACACCCACTCCAGAGACTGTGGCCTTGCACTCCCCAGGACAAAGAGCACAGGGCATGTTCCCCCCTCCAGAACCGGTGGTCTTGTTTCTGCATCCGGTTGAGGTGCCCCCTTCCCCCTGAGGTGCCTGCCTATTTGCCACCTGATGCCCCTGCAGTGTTCTCTCTGTATTGGGGCAGGAATCAAGTTGGGCCTTGGACTTTGCCCTGTGGCCATGTGGCCCCTGTGAAATATGAACTGGGAAGTGTCCCTTTGTTTGTACATGTGTACATGTGTGTAGCATTGCCACATCGACTTATGATTTTTGATGTTGATCTTATTACATTCACTGTAGTCAATTCCTTTTGTCTTTGCATTATTTTGCCGATTATCATGGCCAAATTGATTATCTTGTGCAGCTGGTTGTGTGTATGGTGTGTGTGGGGTGTGTGTTGCGTGTGTGTGTGTCACTCTTGTCCCGCCCCCTCCCTTGTGTGCTAGGTGGCTGTACTCACCGTTCTCGTCTTTGCCGGCGTTGATGTTCCTGGTAGAGCATGACGTAGAAGATCATCGGGAAAACATGCAGTTCGGGTTCCCTGGCGGCATGATTCTTTCCTGTGTCTCCAATGGTGAGTCCTTTGACTTTTGTGCTCTGTTTCCGCCAGGCTTTTGATGGCAGTGGTACCGCCCCGGAAAAGGTGGCAGTTTCCTGTGTCATAATTTGGTGGGCGGAACTTTGTCTTCCGCCTGGCTGTAGGCGGCTACTGTTGTTTTCGCTCTGGTAGTCGGTGTGGTACATTGGCTGTCTTTTGGAGATATCACCACCCTGGTCATAATTTGGTGGTAGTTACCGCCAGCCTGTTGGCGGTATTACCGCCACTTTATCACCCACAGCCAGGGTCGTAATGAGGGCCTTAATATCTTTTTCTCATACTTAACAATCATCTAATAAAACGAATTACTGCATGACAAACTCAATCCTAACTGCTTTAAATATAGCATACCCTTCCTCTGTTATCTAATGTTTTCAGAATTAAAAATTGGGGCTAAAAACATGTGCACCATGTTCAATATAAAGTGCAAAGGCCATAAAATGAGTTGTCCTTTGCTTGGAACGATTTTCACACGGACATTTTGGGAGGTAAGGGAACCATTCTCCCTGTTTGGGAAAGGCTATAAGAAAATGTAATGAAACTAATCATAAACGTGTTAAATATAATCTATATTGGATGTCTTCTATAAAAGTTATATAAAATTCCAGCACATATTGGGAAGCAATGCAGGATAATTTACCATAGAGTGAAACTCAAAAGCTGTTCTTTGGTGTGCCTGTTGGCGCTGTTAAAAAACAGAAGTCTAAACAGTGTACTTGAAATATTCCCAAATGTGCCCGGATTAGTAAAACACTTTGGTATCCTCATGGTTCTCTAATGTATGCTAGCCAGAGAATGTTTAATCTGTTATCCAAGGCAATGCAATCTTTTAAAATTAGTTTTATGAGACCTACCTCTGAGACTTGCCATATCTTAAGCCATAACTTCGGGAGGGGGGTAGTGAGACACCACAATTATATCCTCCAGAAAAGTCAGAACAACCTCAGAATGGCAAAAGTAGGTTGCCGTCCCTCGGGTAACCTCCAATAGTCTATGGAGGAATCGATTTTGTAGCTTTTGGAGGATCTCAGGATTAGTGTAACCCCATACACCTGTCCCATAGACGGCAAAAGATATGCATTTAAACTTAAAAAGAATTACCAGCTCTCTAACTGCCTTTGCCCCTATTTCAAAGCAAAGCAAAATAACGCTTTGATCACTCCAGAAAATTGTTGCGCTCTCAAAGTCAAGAATGAGCCCCAATTGGAGTTTGAATCAAAGGGGATTCCTAGATAGTTACAATTAGTTACTTTGGCTACTGGGGCACTTTTTAGTTGGTGCAATTTGGATTTAATGCCTGTAAGGCCTCTTATCATTGTGAAAGATTTTGCATGGTTTACCTTTAAATCCAAGAACTCATACAAATCACAGAAGGCCTGGAGTCAAAGGCAGAGTTGAAGGTGTAACTGCACTTGTTGAAGCATTTTGCAGAGTGGCACCAACTGTATTTCCAATAATGAGAAGGTTGGTGATGCAGTGCCTGGGTGCCTGTGATGGCACATCTGTAGAATCATAAATAGCAGCTCTGAGAATGGATTGCTGCATTGAAGAGCAGAATGTAAGTTTCAAACAAATTGGTTGAATTAATTTAGGAAAATCTATAGGGAAAACAGCTGGAGCTTTCAGTGTAGGACAACTGTTTCATAACAGGACGTGTGCCGAAACGTAGGTTGTAGGCTAAGCTGTGAAGAACTGTGAAGAGGACTCCAGTTTTCATTTAGCTTGGCAAGCAAATCCATTAAGAAGTAAAATACCATAGCTTCACAGCATTGATATTCAGTTAAATAGGATGCAGCTGCGATCATGTTTCCATCTCTTGGAGAAAAGAGAAGAATTGCACTGCCAACTATGAAAAGTATAGTTGATGCTTGAAAACAGTAAACTGGAGAAAGAAGGAACAAATCCAAAAAATGTTTTAAAAACAGGTCAATAAGAAACATCATGAACGATGCCAGTTGCTATTTAAGCATGAAAGATGGCATGTAATAGATCAGCAAACTCCGTTGGAAATAGAGTCGGCGGAAGTTGAATTGCAGGTGCAGAATGGGCTACTTTCAGGTTGAACATTCCAGGGGCAGAGTTTAAAGGAACCGCTTGTGTTAAAATCGCAGTGCGCTTATTTAATTTATCAGCACATGCGTTTATCATGTATACCTTTGGCCAGGAAACAATTACAGATATTTTTGTCAGAGAAGGATGAAAGGTAATGCCACAGCATTTTACAGTTTTTTGAACTGTTAAAACATAGAAAAACCTGGGATAATCCCACCCAGTGGCGGGCAACAGCTTTAGGAGGGAGGGCGGGAAGCACACACACTCTCTCTCATTCTTTCACACACACACGCACGCACATCCATTAACAACACTCATAACATTCAAACATGCACGCACGCACCGAACATTAATTTGAAAAGTTCACACACTCTCATTCTTTCACAGACACACGCACATCCATTAACACTCATAACATTCAAACATGCACGCACGCACGAACCAAACATTCATTTTAAAAGATCACACACACTCATTCTTTCACACACACATGCACGCACATCCATTAACAACACTCATAACATTAAAAAATGCACGCATGCATGCACCAAACATTCATTTTAAAACATCACACACACACACACACACACACTTACCTTCAGCCTCGAGGTCCCAGGAGGGTTGGGACTGCTGCCTGAGGTCAGCCAATGAGAGAAGGCAGCAGTCCCAGCCTCGCCACAGAGTGGGATGGGGTCAGTGAGACTGCTGACCCCACCCCACTCTGTGACTAAGAGTCACTGATTGACACTCGCCCTGGGCGCTTCAGGGCTTAAACCTGAAGCACCCAGGTTGAAGTCAATAGGTGATGCTTTCCTCGTCACCCAGGGGAGGGCCTTGAGGCACTTTTGCTGAGCGGAGGAGTTCACGCCCATTTGAGCTGTGATCTCCTCAGCCCAGCAAAGTTCAGCTCAGGCAGCTAGGAGTCTGCGCAAAATGCGTATGTCTCACTCCTGGCTGTCTGAGCTGAAAATGAAGAGTGTCTGTCAGGCTGACCTTTGCTCAGCCTGACAGACACTCTTCATGAGGGGCAAAAGGTGGGGGGGTGACCCCCCCGCCCTAAAGGATGGCCGCGCCTGATCCCACCACAGGATTCATATGTTTGGATTATTTAACTACCATTTCCTAGACGAATGTGATAAAGAATGAAAGAAGCAGGTGCTGAGAGGAGTTCAACAAGTATGACCAGGCTTAGTTTCCAAGTTTAGCCAGGATTCAAAGGGTTATAAACTCCGTGAATAGTGATACAGTCACAAAGGATATAGGGGCATATTTACAAGAAAGTGGCGCATCGGTCCCGATGTGCCACTTTTCTTGGGTCGCCCCTGCCCCACCTAACACCATGGATGCGCCTGATTTACAATACGGCACATCATTGTGCTCGTTAGGACAATAACATCAAACTTTTTACGCTATTGTGGCACTTTGCTGCACTACCGTCAAAAATTTTGATGCTAGTGCAGCAAAGCACTGGGAGGGATTGATTGCAATGGGTGCGCCACTTTGTAAATACAGTGTGGGAGAAAGGCCTCCTTAGCGTAAATAAAAATATGAAGCTAGGGCGGCGCAAGGTGCCATTAGGGGCTTGTAAATATGCCCCTTAGTGCCCTGATGTATTACTACTTGCAGATGTGATAATGAAAGCAGGGTTGTCTTCTGTCCAATAGAGATATGCAAAAGAGAGCTCCTAAGTGTGTTTGTAGAAAGGTGTTGTGCATGCGTCCATACCAACCCAGAGATCTATGTTTTTGACAATCAGAAAAATAAAAGACAGTGATTGGCAAGAAGATTACTCCATCCAAGACCTGCTTAAATTGTGGGTCTTCTGAAACAGACAAAGGAGTGTTTTCTATCTGCTGAATTGATAGAAGATTGTATGATGCTTGGAGATGTTTATCTGTTTAGGTGTAAGATAAAAAGTTGTAATTAGATTTGTCTCGTTTATGAGCTCCCACAATAGCCCCTGTGATTAGCATAGAGCCAGGACAGGGAAGGCAGGATGCCTGGGTACTTCAAAGGGAAACCTCGAGAAGCTTCTTCTCCACTCAAAGGCACAATTGGGTATAAATATTGGACCTCAGACCGCAAACTCTTCAGTACATATCTAGACCTGTGGATACTCTGTCTTTGAATACTGCTGTGCCGCTGAAAAGACTACCACTCTGCCGGACTGCTGCTCTGAAGGGCTGCTACCCTACTGTGCTGACCTGCTGCCCTCTTGCCTGGGTAAGGACTGGACTAGTATCTATGGAACGCAGGATCCCAGAATGACTCCAAGAGCTAGTTGGCTGGCCTTCTGACTTGCGCCAGAGGGACAGAAAACCCTAACAACCTCGACCCCAGCACCTGGACTATGCCATCTGCAAGTCCACCCTACCAAGTGGTTCCACCCCAGTCCTAGACTCTTGAAAGTGGGCTAAGGTGCTCTGCCAGCCTCTGTGGGTACAGCAGAACTGATGCATCTCATCTGCTGTGCAGCGTAACCCTGAGCAGAACTGGCACATCACTGCTGCTACATAGATCACCCCATCACACAAACCTGCATCGGATCACAGTCTACAGCTCCATTGGAACCGCCAGTGCTTGATGCCTCCTCTGTGCAGGCCCTCTCATCCTTCGTCTATGGCAGCTTTAACGATGATGCCAGACTTTGCAAAGCTGCCTCATAGTTCCTTGGAACAAATACATCGCTCCAACTGTGCAACCCACCCTTGATGCCAGACTTCCCATCGCAAGACCCATCAACTCAATCCTTGAAGTTGATGCAGGACCATGCACCACAACCTTCCTGCATCTTGTAATCGACGCATCGCGTCAGCTGCACAACGCATCTTTGATGCAGACCCTCTCAACACTCTGCAAACTGAAATTTAAGGTACTCTGTTCCGCAGGCCTAACTGGGTCCCTGTCATAGGCCTGCTGACATCTCTGTGCCAAGCTTCTAAAGAGTTGAGCACAGGTTAATTTAGGGTTAACTTGTGTCTTACTCTGACAAGGAGTGTGGTTGCTGCTTGACCAGGTCTCACACCCCAGTCCACCAACTACTCAATTTCTCACAGGACCCATCTTGTCAAGGATTTTATTGCTGAAGCAAAAAGAAGAGGGTAAAACAGGCACCGTTGTCTGGTGCCATGTTGTATCTGAAAGGCTTGTGAAAGGGTCCCATTGACCTGCACCTGCACCATAGGGGTGGCATATCGTGCTTGCATGTATGACACAACGAGGGCCTAAAACCCAAGCACCATAGTACATCCCACAGGTAGTCCCTGTCAAGGGAATCAAAAGCTTTTCCAAAGTCAATAAGTAAGAAAGTACTATGACCAGCACGCCAATGTCCCTATGCCAAAGCCAAGAGCACCCTATGGATGAAGTGCTGCATATTGCAGTGGGGCATAAGACCACATTGGTCTAAATAAATCAGCTTGTGTATGACTTTGAGGAGTTGGTTGGGCAGAACCTTGGCATGTAATTTAAGGTCACTATTATTAAGGGAAATTGGGTGATTGGATGCACAGTCCTCGGGGGGTCACCCGGCCTAGTGAAGTACCACTATTGCTGCTACGGTCAGTCCCTCTGGGAAGTGGCCTTTCACTAGGGCCTCATTGTACAGGGCCAGCAGGTGGGGTAAAAGTGACCTCTGGAATTTCTGGTAGCATTCGACTGGGAACCTGTCGGGACCAGTGTCTTACCAGGATTCATATCGGAGAGTGCCTTGTCCATCTCAAGAGTAATGGGTTGATCCAGGGCTGTCCTGTATGGTGTTGGCAGGGTGGCAGTGGCAGGTCCGCTATCAATGATGTGGCGAACACCCATGTGGACCTCACTCGCTTCGTGTAAAGGACAAAATAGAACGTTGCGAACACAGAGGCAATCTCACTAGCCCTGCTGACTCCCCCTTACTCTTGAACCCCTATGCAGGGATTACCTTCTCAACCACACTATGCTTTGCCAACCAATATAAGAGTTTACTGGATTTGTCTCCCCATCCCTAAACCCTGCTTTGTGGTACAATCCAGCTTAGGCACAATTTATAGAGGCACAGTTGCCTCATCATTGCTGTGTCAATCTCCACTTGTCAGGCCTTGGTTTCTTCCTCCCTGACCCTTCCTCTGATCAGGCAATCTGGGTCTCCAACTCCTCTATGCAGTACTGCTTTTGCCAGTCCCTTGCTTTAAAGTGAGCTTATGCGAAGCCCCCACATGTATTCTTACCAGCCACCTATAAGGTCCCAGGAGACTCTTCAGAGCCCTTGGTCAAAGTTAGGAATGCATCCAATTTCTGGGATAGGAAGTCTGTGTCTTTGTTGTTCATCAAGTACCATACATTGAGTCTCCAGATGGGGAGCTCTTCAGGTCGGGATTCTTCGATCTGGACTATCACTAGGAAATGATCTGATATCTCCCTAGGGAGGATACACGAACCCGAAGTATGGAGGATGTCATTAGCGGACATAAATACAAGGGTCAATATAGAATCTAATTTTGTGGGCTGCTAAGGTGTGGATAAATGCCGTTATATCTGGGTTCCAGATCATCACATCACAGAGCCTCATACCGGTTGCCCACTCCGCTAGCCACAGTGGCATGGGAAGAGTGGTCCCAGGCCTCTTTGAGCAATCTTTATGTGCAGTCATCACCATATTAAAATCCCATCAACAACTATAATGCCCTGGGGAAGTCACAGCAGTCTGACCTTCTGTGCATCAGGGGTGAGCCCAGGCAAATGGGGAGGAATGTAAACCCAAACCAGATTGTATGCTTGCCCTGAAATCAACTCCTCAACCACACCTTATCTGTCCTATGGATCGGACACGCTATGAGTGACCACCTCAGGCATGTATTTGTGGAGTAAGGTGACCACCCCTCCAGAGCCCCTGGAGTGTCCGTCATGGTATACTTTCTCAGAGCCGTGCCTATCCAGAAAAGGATATTTGGTGCCCAGGAGATGCATCTTCTGTAATAGTAAGATGTCAGGAGCAGTGCGTTTCTCAAACTCAAGTACTGTGCCACACGTAATGCGACTGTTCAAGCTATTGTCATTCCATGTCATAATTTTAAGTAGCATCGTGGCATAAGGTTCTTGGGGTGCTGAATGTGAAATTCATCCACCAGGGTGCATCCTAGAACTGCTCCCCCTGCTGCCCATTCCATGCCGTCTGCACATTGGGCTGAAATAAAGAGTTAGCAGGGCCCCAGCCTACACTGATATTTGAGCTATAGCAACCAAGGCTGAAACCACCCCAACATTACCAAAACAGTACAACACAACTGAGGCAAGTCCATCCAAATCGACCATCAATCCAGTTGATCTGTCGATCATCATTGGCCATCAGCAAGAGCCATTTCTGGTCATTAAAACGCCCCTCAGGTGTAAGATCTAAGGCATCAGGGCATCACCGGCCCACACCTGTGTCTGTGGTCGGGACTGTCTGTGTTCATAGCTGAGGAGACCGAGGACCCACCAAAGGCAGGGGAACCCTCCTTTTGCAGGGCCCTTTTTGTTTTTTGTAGCCCCAGGAACAGGTCCTAATCCTACAGTCATCTTCCTGGGATGATTGTCCTCATGGTGGGGGAGAGTTGCCTTGTAGGGGCTGCTATCCCGTTGCACATTCCCAGACCATCTTCGGGGTATCAAAGAAGAGTGATTTGGAGGCATGGATGACCCTGAGCCTGGCCGGAAATAGGAGCATGTTTTGTATTTTCAATGTCCTCAGTTTCTGTTTAATGGCCTCAAAAGATTTACACTGCTGTTGAACTTGCATGGGGTAATCCAGAAAGGCATTGACCTGGGAGCATTGAAATCACACCACATTCTTCTTCCTGGCAGTGCAGAATATATTGGCCCTGTTTCTATAGTTCAGTATTTTGGTGATCATGGGGCAAAGAGGTGCACCCAAAGGAGGCCCCGCCATCAACGATCTGTGTACCGTCTGGATAATGAAGCAGGGTGATAGTCACCCCTCAGTAATCCATGACAAGATCCATTGTTCCAGAAATTACTCTGGAGATGTGCTCTCAACAATCCTGTGATTCCACTCCACACCCAGTAGACAGTGCAGGCCTGGGGGGCCCCCTACAACATCAACCTAGGGACGCCTCTGTCCCGCATGACGATCCAAAGCTGCACACCCAACCAAGGGCTTGAGGGGCCCAAGGGATTTCAGGTAGCGACTCAGTGCCGCAGGTTCTTTCCAAGGCTAGGTGTGTGTCAGCCACACCTACCGCTGAGCAACCACAAACTGCCACCAAAGCATCCCCCAACTCCCCCAGTGCTACGCTCCATATTTCTGGGCCGGGGTGGGGATGTAATGTACTGCTGCTTCTGGGAGTGCCACTACTAGGAGTCTTCCTCATTTTTGGGAGCTGTGCCCTTTAGGAAAATGAGCTCCCAGCAGCCGCCATGTCATGGCACCCCATACATGTCGGGTTGAGTCTGTGGTCCCCCAGTGGTGTTTAAGAATCGGTGTAGTAACCCCTGACACTCCTGTGTCTCCCTTCCAGTCCTGGGGTTCAGCAAGTATGCCAGCACCAAGGAAGCAGTAGCTCATCAGTCCCCAATGCAGGGCCAATGATTTCAACACAGCTTCTTGGGGTAACTCCAGAATAGCAAGATGATGTACTGGTCTAATCTGGAGGTGTACACAGAAGTCTGCTGAACAGAATTGGACGTAGTGCATTTTTGATGTGTTCAATCAACACTTTACTATTCTTCTTGGAATCAGGAAATGATGGCAGGTGGTCTGTGCAAAAGTCAAAAGACATGCTTCAAAGGGATACATTTGTGAACTAACTCTCCCACTCTGGGGAGCAAACGGTCAGCAGTTTTATTTTCAGTGATGGCACAGTTTTTTCGGTTAGAATGATGTTTGCACATAATCAGGCAAAATCCTGGCCCAGGCTTAAAATACACAGATGGGGTTCTGGAACATTATTGCAGTGAATTCTAGGTAAGAGGACTGTCAGCGTGCCAGAGACAGAGCCTCTGACGAACGTGCGCGCAAACCTCAATATGGCGCCCGCAGCGTCGATGCATTGAAAACGGACCTGCACCCAGCCTCGGGGCGGGGACGGGAGGTGCGTCCCGGTGAAGCGATCCTCTCGCAGTACCCACGAGGCGAGCCCGAGATGGGAGCAGCCCCCTCCCCATCTAAGCACAATACTAACCGCTACGAACTGTGAGGGAGAGGTGAAAACAACAAGAGGTACGGCATGCACATCCTCAGCAGAGAGACAAGAAAACAAGCGCTGCACCAGTACCCTAAATACAGTGGGCAATGCAGGTGACACGTAAGCCCTGCATGAGGAACAGAGATTACAGGACCCATCGCGCTGAGAAAGCTTAGAGTTGGTGACCCTCTTCATTTCTCTCAAAGAGGAGCGATAGGAATGACACACGTGCTGCCTGGTGACAGATACGGGAGCACCCAGCCCACCTAGAAATACTATAGAAAACACACTACTCGCCATGCAGCAAAGTTTACAAACGATTGACAGCAAAATAGACAGACTGGACCTTCGCATGGATCACCTCTCCACCGAGCTGGAATAGCATGATTCCCGCATTATGGAACGCAATAACGTGCGCATAACAGGGCTCACGAAATCAACCAATACAGGCAATATAGAGTCCCACATTGAATGCATCATCATAGAAATCTTCTGATCTGATGCTGTGTCACGAATGTTTGTGGTGGAGAGAGCACACAGATCCCTGGCCCTGAAACACCACCCCGGGGCGCAGCCACACCCGATCTTGGTCAAAATGCTGAATTATAGAGACAGAGACACAATTCTAAGACTGGCCCGTGAGAAAAAAGAAACCACCCACCACGGAAATCACCTTTCTTTTTATCCCCGAGTTAACGTCCACGGTACTAA
The DNA here is from genome assembly GCF_031143425.1 of Pleurodeles waltl. Lineage (NCBI taxonomy): Eukaryota > Metazoa > Chordata > Amphibia > Caudata > Salamandridae > Pleurodeles > Pleurodeles waltl. The sequence goes on along the minus strand of NC_090448.1, from coordinate 272,186,961 downwards.
CTGCCCGCAAAGAATACTTACCAATAAAACGGACACTACAACAAGCAGGAATCACTTATGCCATGCTCTACCCAGCAAGATTGTGGATTGATCACTTGGGAAAAGCACAAATCTTCAATTCGCCGCAGGCCGCAATGGATGCCACCAACAAACTACTAAGAAGAAACAAACAGCACCACCCCCCAGAGGCTGAAACTGATGCAGATTCCGACTAAGACTCTTTCTAGCACTCTAAGGTGGCTGAGCCGCACAGCCATCATCTCTGACTGAACCACCGGATTACGAGAGTATGAGACACTACAGATTAAATATAATAGGCAGCATGGCCCATCGAACACTACAATAACAATCATGACGCAAGGTACAAATCGTCCGCATATCTCCTCCCACCTGAGCCACGCATATGAGATGCCACGGCCACCCTGCTAGTCGGGGGATATCGGGTCTCTGTGCGCCCAACTGAGGGTGCACCCCAAATGGAACTGGCTAATGGCTCAATTAGCAGAACTTCAGTTTAGTGATCACCTCCGAAAGACATTTGAACTGCAGAGGACACAATCTCCGTGAGTTGATGGCATTCGCTTTAGCGTAAACGGGATGCTAAAGTGGGAGTGGGGGAAAAGTTGGGGTAACATTAAGATGCAGCCGCAGATGAGTAGTGCCAGAAGATTTTGTATGATAATTAGGCACGCACAAACTTCAACACCATAGACTCCACACGTGAACCATCACATAGACGATCCCACAGCACGGTCACTATATCACTTCTGACCTGGAATGTATGAGGCCTAAATAACCCCCGCAAAAGCCTCCGGGTACTAGCATACCTCGACAAACACCACATCCAGATCGCGCTCCTGCAGGAAACGCATCTGACACGTGTATCGGAAAACGCAATAGGCACGCGATGGCCGGGATTAAGGGTGGCCCGTTGTAGTCCTCATACTCTCGTGGGGTGATGATACTCATAAAAAAAGGCATACCATTCACGGTAGCGGACACTATCGCAGATGACCAGGGCATATATGTTATTCTACATTGAACCCTGGGGGGGGGGGGACTATGGTTACACTGGCGAATGTATATGGCCTGAACATTGATGATCCAGCATTCTGTACCTCTTTGTGGAACACATCGCGCACTATGCCACCTGCGGTGATCCTCTGAGGAGGAGACTTTAACACAACATTAGACACACAATATGACAGGTCAACCGGGGTGCCAAGCCACGACCGTCGCTCTGCAAAAATACTTAGAGACACCATGACAGACTTTGACATGGTAGACATCTGGAGACTGCTCAATGGTAACGTGCGGGAGGGCACCTATACGTCCACAGTGCATGCGACTTGGGCCTGACTACACTACTGGCTGCTATGGGCGGAGGCACGCCTATGGGTAACAGAGGAACAACACTTGGCTCGCACACTGTCCAATCACAAACCAGTGAGGCTGGAAGTCATTATTCCCACGATGACCTCTAGACCATTCATATGGTGCTTTCCAAATACGGCGTTACTCGACCAGGTATATAAAGACATTATAAGTCATGCCATACATTAATATTTTGGTATCAACAGAGGAACAGTTACAACCGCGGGTACCCTCTGGGAGTCCTTCAAGGTTACGATCCGAGGGATGTGCATAGGAACGAAAATGGGGATACTCAGATATCCACGCTCAGTTGAATAAGGTCGAAGCTGCTATTCAGCGGCTAGAATAGGAATACGAACACACAGAAGACATCACAGTATTTGCATGTATTCGTGGCCACATTAGCAAATATTAGGACACTTCTGAACGGGAGATACGATGCATCTCCCGATGCCGCATAGCTAGGGCATATGGAGAAGGGGGACGCCCTGGGCGCTCACTGGTGCCCAAATGACGACCAGCCAGAAGTAGGCAGCAACTAATCAAAAAAAAAGATGAGTCACGTCAGGACCATTGGTCTATGGAGGGATTCTGGGGGTCTTCATAGCCTATTGCGCGTAATTTTATGCCTCTTCTGCAGGTGCCAGTGAGACCGACACAGCGAAGTACCAGAAAGACATAGCCCTGGCGTGGCTTTCTGACGCTCAATGTGAGTATCTCTCAAGGCCTATAGACTTAGATTAGTTATGTGATGCAATACAGACGTTACCAAATGGGAAGGCGCCGGGCCCGACGGACCAACTGTGGAATTTTACAAGGCAAGTGCCACACAAATAATCCCCCATCTTTATAGCATGGACGATGAAGCCTACCCAAAGGGGGAACTTACTACATCCTTAAGAGAAGCTCTTATAGTGATGCTCCTCAAAAAGGACAAGTAACCAGCTCAATGCGGATCACACCGACCCCTGTCCCTGATAAATAATGGCATGAAAATTTAACAAAAATAATAGCAAACCACCTGCAGCCCCTTATGCCCAATTTGGTCCTCCCTGACCAATCAGGCTTCATCCATTTTACAACCCACAACTTGCTTACACTCTTTGCACTACTGCATCACTTGAACCCCCAAATAGAGACAACTGCGGTACTATTGGATGCTGCCAAAGCCTTTGACTCTATAGAATGGCCTTACATGTTCACAATTTTGAAGCGGCCTTTCCGGCACGTATCTCCGCTGGATCCAACTACTATATAACAGTCCAATGGCACGATTACAAATAAATGGACAGATGTCGAGTCCAGTGTCAATATACTGCGGGACAAGGCAGGGATTCCCATTATCTCCGCTATTGTTTGCTCTAGTGGTGGAGCCACTGGCCTGCATCATACGGCAGAGGCATTCCTAGGTGGCGCTTCGATTTAGACAGCTTCCATCCGGAGTGTCACTATACGCTGACGATATGGTAATATATGTGCGAAACCCATCGACCCGGCTGGCACCTATACTCTGGGAATACATATGATTCGGGCACTATTCTGGGCTCAGTATTGACTGGGAGAAATCACTGATCTTGCCACTAACGACTCAGGTGAAACCAATACCCCTAAAATACCCTCTTTTGCAGACAGAGGCCCTCATTCTGACCCTGGCGGTCGGTGATAAAGCGGCGGCCAAGCCGCCAACAGGCCGGCGGTCTAAAATATGCAATTCTGACCCTGGCGGGAACCGCCAACACAGCCCGCCAACTTAACACTCCGACCGCCACAGCGGTACAAACAAACAGCGCGGCGGTTCCCGCAAACAGCCCGGCGGCAGACAAAGTACCGCCCACCCTATTACGACCCACCAATCTGCCACCTTTTCCGGGGTGGGAGCACCGCCGATAAGAACACGGCGGAAACAGACTACGAACGGGAAAACGCTCACCTCTACGCACTCCACGCGAGATTCCGGCAGTATGGAGCCAGAGTTGCAGGTCATCCCCGCACTCCTATTCCTCCTCATATACCAGGAGCACGCCCGGCGGCGCGGAAGACATCGGTGAGTACGGCACCTACGACACAGGGGAGGGAAAAGATTACCGGCACACACCCACCCACCCACACCCACTACAACACACACATCAATGCATTCCCACAGATCACTGTCACAACCCACAAACCACCCCCCTCCGAAATAATGCAAAGACCAAAAGAAGAGATCATAAACGGGCAGATATATTGAAATATGTACACCAGTAATCCCAATAAATAAATAAACTATGTACAAAATATATACAGCTACTAAATGTAGTCCAACCACTGTCCGTGGATCACAGGGGTCCTGTGCAAAGGGGCAAGGCCCAGTCCCACGACAAGAACTCCACGGAGAGAACACTGCAGGGGCATCAGAAAGAAAATAGGACAGGCACCTCAGGGGGAAGGGAAGGGGGGGCACCTCAGCCACTTGAGTACACAACGCCAGATCCACGAGGGGACTCCATGACCACTGGCCCATCCTGGGGAGAGCAAAGCCACAGTCCAAACAGTCCATACAGTGGGTGGCCTGCCCACTGGGCCATCCTGGGGAGAGCAAAGCCACAGTCCATACAGTCCATACAGTGGGTGGCCTGCCCACTGGGCCATCCTGGGGAGAGCAAAGCCACAGTCCAAACAGTCCATACAGTGGGTGGCCTGCCCACTGGGCCATCCTGGGGAGAGCAAAGCCACAGTCCAAACAGTCCATACAGTGGGTGGCCTGCCCACTGGGCCATCCTGGGGAGAGCAAAGCCACAGTCCATACAGTCCATACAGTGGGTGGCCTGCCCACTGGGCCATCCTGGGGAGAGCAAAGCCACAGTCCAAACAGTCCATACAGTGGGTGGCCTGCCCACTGGGCCATCCTGGGGAGAGCAAAGCCACAGTCCATACAGTCCATACAGTGGGTGGCCTGCCCACTGGGCCATCCTGGGGAGAGCAAAGCCACAGTCCATACAGTCCATACAGTGGGTGGCCTGCCCACTGGGCCATCCTGGGGAGAGCAAAGCCACAGTCCATACAGTCCATACAGTGGGTGGCCTGCCCACTGGGCCATCCTGGGGAGAGCAAAGCCACAGTCCATACAGTCCATACAGTGGGTGGCCTGCCCACTGGGCCATCCTGGGGAGAGCAAAGCCACAGTCCATACAGTCCATACAGTCCATAACAGACCCCACTGCCACTGGAGGAGGCAAGTTGGCCAGAGGACATCCTGCAGCCCTGCCCGAGATAGATCCTGCCCTGCCACGTCTGCCAAAGGGCCAGCGGTTCTTGCCCTGAAGGGCCCAGTTCAGCGGTTCTTGAGACGGCGGGGCCCAGTTCAGCGGTTCTTGAGACGGCGGGGCCCAGTTCAGCGCTTCTTGCCTTGAAGGGCCCAGTTCAGCGGTTCTTGAGACGGCGGGGCCCAGTTCAGCGGTTCTTGAGACGGCGGGGCCCAGTTCAGCGGTTCTTGAGACGGCGGGGCCCAGTTCAGCGCTTCTTGAGACGGCGGGGCCCAGTTCAGCGCTTCTTGAGACGGCGGGGCCCAGTTCAGCGCTTCTTGAGACGGCGGGGCCCAGTTCAGCGGTTCTTGAGACGGCGGGGCCCAGTTCAGCGGTTCTTGAGACGGCGGGGCCCAGTTCAGCGGTTCTTGAGACGGCGGGGCCCAGTTCAGCGGTTCTTGAGACGGCGGGGCCCAGTTCAGCGGTTCTTGAGACGGCGGGGCCCAGTTCAGCGGTTCTTGAGACGGCGGGGCCCAGTTCAGCGCTTCTTGAGACGGCGGGGCCCAGTTCAGCGGTTCTTGAGACGGCGGGGCCCAGTTCAGCGGTTCTTGAGACGGCGGACGGTCTATGGCCAACTGCTAATTGCCTGGTGGTGCCCTCCTGGGCAGCGGGGATGGTGCTCCTTCACTGCCCACCTGGGCTGTGGGTGGTGGGGCCCTCCTGGCCAGCTGGGCTGGGTCCTCCCTGGGCAGCGGCTATGGGGGTGGTGGGCTCTCCCGGGGCAGCTGTGCCGGTTCCTCCCGGGGCAGCGGCTATGGGGGTTGTGGGCTCCTCCTGGGCAGCAGGCCTGCTGCCTGACCTCTCCAACTTGCTGCCCTTGCCCTCCTTAGTCGTCGGCCTGTGGCCCTTTCCTCCCTTTGGAGCTGTGGCTGGTGACTGTCTCTGGGTGGTGTCCGGGGGGGATGTAGAAGGCGGGCTCCTGCGGCGCCCCTTCCGCCTTCTGCTCCTCTTCCCAGGGGGTGGGCTGGCTGTCCCCTTGCTGCTGGGCGAAGATCCAGACATGCGGGCTGGCGGGCTCCAATACCCCTGCACCCTTGTCAAGGGGGCTGCAGGGCTGGTGGTGGCTGAGGTGCTCTTCTTACCCCGACGAGAAGGAGGGGGGGGCTCAGGGTCAGGAAAGAAGTTAGTAGTGGCGAGGAAGAGCTTCTTGGGACAATGGAGAGTGGTAGGTACAGTGGGAATGGGAGTGGAGGGAGAGGATGTGGTTGTAGGTGAGTCACGTTTGCTGTCTTTGGGTGCAGGTGCAGGAGGGATAGGCTGTCGTGAGGTGGATGGCTGTTGGGTGGGTGGGTGGCTGCGTTTGTGTGGTGTGGAAGAGGGGGTGACAGACACAGTGGGAGAGGACACAGGGGACGTGTAAATGGCAGTGGGGGTGGTGACTGCACGTGTGCGGACTGGAGTGGAGGGTGTGCTGGTGATGGAAACACTGGCTGATGGTGAGGTGAATGGAGGTGTGAGTGTAGACGTCACAGGGAGGGAGGAGGGAGACGAGGAGGTGGGGGTCACAGAGGTGGTAGTGACTGTTGGCATGTCTGCATCGGAATGTTGCGTGTGTGAATGTCTGCGTGATCTGTGGTGCTTATGTTTGGATGAGCTTCTCTTGGGTGTTGAGGTGTGTGCAGGCTGGTCTGATGGTGTGGGTGGGACAGGCAGAGGAACAGGAGACTGGGAGGAGGGAGTTAGTAGAGGCAGGCAGGAGACAGGGACAATGGCTGCCGTCAGTGCTGAGGCCAGAGCCTGGAACGATCGCTGATGGGCAGCCTGACCCGAATGAATGCCCTCCAGGTACGCATTGCTGCGATGAACCTCCCTCTCCACCCCCTGGATGGCATTCAAAAGGGTAGTCTGCCCAACAATGAGCGTTCGGAAGAGGTCAATGACCTCCTCACTGAGGGCAGCGGGGGTAACAGGGGCAGGGCCTGAGGTGCCTGGGGCGAAGGAGATGCCCGGCTTCCTGGCAGAGCGGGCACGGGGCGAACGCGGAGGGGCTGCTGGGAGGGCGGAGATGGTGCGCTGGGTGGCGGCTGTACCTGTAATGGCGGGGGGCACGGATGGTGCCACCCCCGCAAGGGAGCCCCCTTCCGAGGACGTGTCCGTGTCGCTGCAGGGTCCAGTCGTCCCCGTCGTGGAGCTCCCCTCGCCCTCCGTCTCACTGGTCCAGTCTGACTCTGTGGCATGGCCCTCCTGGGCCATGTGAGATGCAGCTCCCTCCTGCCCCGATGCCACTTCTCCTCCGCCTGATGATGCTGATGCACACAAGCACAGAAAGACAAACAAAAAGGGGGGGGGAGAGAGAAATAAAGGCATATTGAGTACATGGATCTCCGGTACAGTTAGCGGACATGACAGACACAGATGCCCCCTGCACTAAGTTGCGCACTTGGGGTACGCTACGCATTCCGTGGAACATGGCCTACACGCCTAGAGTTGACAACTGCACCCATGGATGACACGGCCCAGGGATGGCTGTACTGACAAACTACTGAGGGTGGTGGCTGGGGACACAGGGGCTTACGGGGGTGCCCAGCCTACAGATATCGCCCTGGCCTAGGGGGACCCCCAGCCCTCCTCCCCCACCCAGACCCCTCCACTGCGCGACAACAGAGTAGATAATGCTTGTACTCACCCCCTTGTGTCTGCTGTGCTGCCCTCACGCGCCCATCCAATTCAGGGTAGGCCACCGCCAGGATCCGGAACATCAGGGGGCTCAGTTGACGGCAGGCACCCCGCCTACGTTGGGAGGCCATCCCCAGCAGAGACTTGGCAGTCTTCTTGGTCCCGCGGCGGATGTCCTCCCACCTCTTGCGGCAGTGGGTGCCCCGTCGATGGTGGACCCCCAGGGCCCGGACTTCCTTGGCGATGGCACGCCAAATCCCGATCTTCTCATGGGCGCGGACCTATGTGACACGTACAGGGAGGGAGAAATACCACGTTCAAGTTTCTCAGCATTTTCCTTTCCAGTGGCCCAACGCCCCCCATCCCCGCCAGGCCCCCCGCCATGCCCAACATGCCCCCCATCCCCGCCAGGCCCCCCGCCATGCCCCCCGCCATGCCCAACATGCCCCCCATCCCCGCCAGGCCCCCCGCCATGCCCCCCGCCATGCCCCCCGCCATGCCCAACATGCCCCCCATCCCCGCCAGGCCCCCCGCCATGCCCCCGCCATGCCCAACATGCCCCCCATCACCGCCAGGCCCCCCGCCATGCCCAACATGCCCCCCATCCCCGCCAGGCCCCCCGCCATGCCCCCGCCATGCCCAACATGCCCCCCATCCCCGCCAGGTCCCCCGCCATGCCCAACATGCCCCCCATCCCCGCCAGGCCCCCCGCCATGCCCCCCGCCATGCCCAACATGCCCCCCATCCCTGCCAGGCCCCCCGCCATGCCCCCCGCCATGCCCAACATGCCCCCCATCCCCGCCAGGCCCCCCGCCATGCCCAACATGCCCCCCATCCCCGCCAGGCCCCCCGCCATGCCCCCGCCATGCCCAACATGCCCCCCATCCCCGCCAGGCCCCCCGCCATGCCCCCCGCCATGCCCAACATGCCCCCCATCCCCGCCAGGCCCCCAAGCCAGCCAGTGGCCCCAAATCCATATTGAATTAAACTCACTTGTTCGTCTGGAGGACCGTAGAGTAGCGCATACTGGGGGAGGACCCCATCCACAAGTTTCTCCAACTCCTCTCCAGTGAAGGCAGGGGCCCTTTCCCCAGTCGCAGCAGCCATTGTCCCTTCCAGACCGAGGTCACAGCAACACTTGCAGTATAGGTCCTCTCCTGTGAAAGTTCAAGTCGCAAGTGGATAAGTAGATAGAAAATGGCGGTCACGTCCGCGTTGGTGCGTACCGCGGCGGTGCGTCCCGCCACCGCCGGCGCCCTTCGCCATTGGCTCCTGAAACCCATAGGCTTCAATGTTAACCAATGCGGCTTCGCGCCGCGGTCTTCGCCCGCCGCCCGCCGCGGTGTGCCACGCCAGCGCATTGACCTCACATCCCATTGTCACACTTCACAGGTCAGGCAGCCGCCATTTCCAGGGCCCACATGGCTCAATTTCAACTGCGTCACACAGGCCTAGGCCTTGCATAGCCACTCAGACACGCCATTCACTGCATAGAGAATCGTATACTGTGCTAGCTGTGAGTACGTACCTGTGGGTTGCCTGACTGTGTGCTCCATGTTGTCCTTCCTAGGCACCGTCCGCTGGGTTGGGCGAGGAGACGGATGAATCCTCCCGTGTACCGACCGCTGGTGGACCTGTCGACAATGGAAGAACGCCACATTATCCTGACCTACCGTCTTAACCGTGCCACTATCCATGAACTGTGTGCCCAGCTGGAGCCCGACCTGATGTCCCCAATCCGCCAACCCACAGGGATTCCCCCTCTGGTGCAGGTCATGTCAGTACTACATTTCTTGGCAAGTGGGTCATTTCAGACAACCGTGGGAATTGCTTCCGGGATGTCTCAGCCCATGTTTTCGAAGGTGTTATCCAGAGTGTTGTCTGCCCTGATGAAATCCGTGAGGAACTACATCATTTTCCCTGAGGTGGGCGAATTGGCTACAGTGAAGGGTGATTTCTACGCCCTTGGACATATTCCCAACGTAATTGGTGCCATTGATGGGACCCATGTGGCTTTGGTTCCCCCAAGAGACAGGGAGCAGGTGTACAGGAACAGAAAAAATTACCATTCAATGAACATCCAGGTGGTGTGTTTGGCTGACCAGTACATCTCGCATGTAAATGCCAAATTCCCAGGGTCAGTGCATGACGCCTACATCCTCAGGAATAGCAGCATCCCTTACGTGATGGAACAGCTACAGAGACACCGTGTATGGCTAGTGGGGGACTCTGGGTACCCCAACCTGTCGTGGCTACTGACCCCAGTAAGGAATCCCCGGACCAGGGCAGAGGAACGGTACAATGAGGCCCATGGGCGTACTAGGAGGGTGATCGAACGCACCTTTGGCCTCCTAAAGGCCAGGTTTAGGTGCCTGCATATGACCGGTGGATCCCTAATGTACTCACCTAAGAAGGTGTGTCACATCATCATGGCCTGCTGCATGCTTCACAACCTGGCTTTGCGCCGCCAGGTGCCTTTCCTGCAGGAGGATGGTCGAGACGGTGGTGTTGTGGCAGCGGTGGAACCTGAGGAGAGTGACGAGGAGGAAGACGACGGGGCTGAAACAGACAACAGGGACAGAATCATTGAACAGTACTTCCAATAGGACACAGGTAACATTTCAAAGATAATTTAGTAAATGTTAACTACTCTGCAGCATCTCTGCTGCCTGTCTATTTGCCCCAGTGTATGATGACTGAGTTTTGGCTTTTCCCTCCCTATTTCAGATCTGGGGTCCCCACTACGAGTCCTGTGCTTCGTTTCCCCATGGACTACAGCTTTGTGGCAGCTGTTTGTTGACTTCACCATGTACAAGGACATATTTGCACTGTCATGTCAATTACAATCTATTGAAATCACAGCCAGACTCCTGATATTTTGGTGCAAAATAGGTGTTTATTGAAGTGCTCAAAATGGGATGGGTGGTTTCAAGTGGGTGGGGGCTATGGTGAAGGAATGTCCATGGCAGAGTCCAGAGTAACAGTCACACAGGTGCATTGTCCAGAGGCCTGTGGAGAGATGGAGCATGGGCAGTTCAAGGATGGACAGGGTGACAATGTGGGACAGTGGGATGACATCAGGTGGTATCCTTTGCTGGCGGGGGTCTTGACATCCTACTCTGTCTTCTTGCGAGATCTCAGGGCCCTCTTGCGGGGTGGTTCTTCTCCTGCAGGAGGTGGGGGTCTGGTGGGCTGCTGCTGTGCGGGGGCCTCCTGTCCACTAGCGCCGGCGGAGGTGGATGGCTGTTCTTGGTCCAGGCTAGTGGCAGGGGCCCTTGGGTGTTGTTCAGTGTCCGCCCTGCTGTTTACGAGGTCCTGCAGCAGCCCTACCATGGTAACCAGGGTGGTGTTGATGGCTCTGATGTCCTCCCTGTACCCCCGATAGTGTTCCTCCTGCAGCACCTGGATCTCCTGGAACCGGGCCAGTACCGTCGCCATCGTCTCCTGGGAGCGGTTGTATGCTCCCATGATGGTGGTGAGGACCTCGTGGAGAGTGGGTTCCCTGGGCCTCTCCTCCCCCCCCTGTCGCACAGCTGCCCGCCGAGTTGCCCTGTTTCCCTGGGCCTCTGCCCCCTGGCCGGTGTGCCCACTACCACTGCCCCCAGGTCCCTGTTGTTGTTGGGGTGGTGGGTTATCCTGGGTGCCCTGTAGTGGTAGACACACCGCAGATTGACGCGCCCTGGAGACAGAGGCATGGGCCCGCTGGGTGGGAGCTGTGCTGGTGTTCCCAGAGGGGTTAGGGTCTGTAGTGGCCTGTGCCTGTGTGAGGGGAACCGACTGTCCAGAGGTCCCCGATGGTCCGGGCTGGTCATCGGTGTCCAGATCGACAGAGCTGCTGTCATCGCTGACGGCCTCTTGGGTGGGGGGTGTGGATAATTCTGGCCCCTCCGCCGCGGTGTGTTGACGGTCGGGTCCTGCAGGGGTATAGAGGTATGGTTATAGTTTCAATGTGTGGCATATGGGTGTATCTGTGGGTTCTCGTGTCCCCAAGTGCTGGCATTCGTGTGTGGGGGCTTTGGTGAGGGTGGCTTGTGGGGGGGATGTGTATATGCATTGGGCATGCTTTGGTGATGGGTGTCCATGCTTAGTGGACGCATGCAGGCCTAGGTTTTGGGATGTGTGGGTTGTGATGGTGAGACATTGGCGGGGAATAGGTGTGCTGGGGGTGGGGGTGAGGATGGTGGTGGGGGTGAGGATGGTGGTGGGGGTGAGGGTGGGGGTGAGGATGGGGGTGGGGGTGAGGGTGGGGTTCGAGGATGGGGGTGAGGTTTGGGGTCTGATTTGGCATGCAGGTGGGGGGGAAGCAGTATTGAAGCTTCAACTTACCAGTATCCATTCCTCCGCCGACTCCTGCGAGGCCGTCAGGATGCAGGATGTTCAAGACTTCCTCCTCCCATGATGTGAATTGTGGGGGTTGAGGTGGGGGTCCTCCGCCAGTCTTCTGCACGGCGATGTTGTGCCTGGATACCATGGAACGCACCTTCCCCCGTAGGTCGTTCCATCGCTTCCTGATGTCTTCCCGATTTCTGGGGTGCTGTCCCACTGCGTTCACCCTGTCGACAATCCTCTGCCATAGCTCCGTCCTCCGGGCAATGCTGGTGTATTGTATCTGTGTGCCGAACAGCTGGGGCTCTACCCGAACGATTTCCTCCACCATGACCCTGAGTTCTTCGTCTGTGAAGCGGGGTTGTCTTTGGGGTGCCATGGGGTGGTGTGTATGATGTGTGGGGTGGAGTATGTGTATTTAAGTGAGTTGAGTGTGGTGGTGTGTGTTGTTTTGTGTGTGGATAGTGTGTGGGTGATGGTGTTGAGTGGCTGTGGCTGGTATGTTTTGGATGCTGGTGTCTCGCTCTTGTCTTCTTTACGAATTTTTAAACGTAGGGGTTTGTGGGTGATGTGGGTGTGTGTTTTATATTGTATTGTGTGTGTGGGAGTGGTGTGTGTATGTGTATCAGGTGTGTGGGATTCAAATCGTCCAATGTGGCTGAGTTTTGTTCGTTTGTGTGTATTCTGACCGCGCCGGTGTGTCCCGCCAATGGAATACCGCGTTTGAATGACCGCCGCGTGGATTCGTGGGTCGTAATGGCATGGGCGTATTTCTGTTGGCGTGACGGTGGAGGTTTGGTCACCTCCACCTTTCCGCCGACCGCTGGTCTGGCGGTCTGTTGTGGCGGTCGGATTTTCGGAGGTTTGCCTTCTGCGGGTCAGAATGACCGTGGCGGGTTTCCGCGACCGCGGCGGGATTATGGAGGATTTCTGACCGGCGGTAGGCGCCTTTTACCGCCGAGGTCAGAATGACCACCAGAGTGTCATAAAAATGGTTGTGCTGCCTCACTTTCTGTATCTATTTAACAATATCCCTATTACCCTGACTGGCAAGTTTTACAAGCTCATTAGAGCGCAACTAATTAAGTTAATATGGGGAGGTAAAGCAGCCAAGGCTGAAATTGAAAATCCGGACACTACCACATGACAAAGGAGGCTTCACAGCACCTGACCTACATCTATATTATCTATGTGCGCAAGCACAACATGCTCACTACTGGTATAACCCACCCAAATATATACCGCACGTGGCTGTAGAGGCGGAGGACGTACACTACACACTACTGTGCCATGTGCTGCCTCGACCACAAAGAGACACTCCTCATGGTAAATCCTGCTTACCGCCGTGCCGACGGCTGCCAATATACCGTGACCACTGCGGAAATCCACTACGGGTATTATGACCCACACAGAGAAATCCACCATTATACAGACACCCACACAAGTCCGCCACACCAAAGGTCAGTGATAAACCGGCGATAGCAAAACCCACACCGTCACGCCAACAGGAATACACTGACAGTATCACGACCCACGAATCAACGCAGCGGTCTTTCGACCGCGGTAAACCATTGGGGGTACACACGGCCACGCTCAAAATACACACACACTTACAAAACACAACCACATTGGACAATTCAAAATACACACACCTGACACACATACACACACCACACCCATACACTCACACCACTATAAAACACACCCCCACATTACCCACAACCCCTTACAGCGAACAATTCTGAAGAAGCAGAGAGAGAGAAAAGAAAAGACCACCCCATCATCCAGAGGCACAGAACACCATCATACATCCACCATCCACACACCTCAAAGCACACACCCCAACACATCACCCCACACATCACAACACACATCACCTCACACATCACTTACACCACATCATGGCACCTCAAAGACACCCCAGGTTTTCTGAGGAGGAGCTCAGGGTCATGGTGGAGGAAATTATCCGGGTAGAGCCACAACTATTCGGATCACAGGTGCAGCAGACCTCCATTGCAAGGAAGATGGAGCTATGGCGGAGAATAGTGGACAGGGTCAACACAGTGGGACAGCATCCAATAACAAGGGATGACATCAGGAAGAGTTGGAACGACCTACGGGGGAAGGTACGTTCCGTGGTATCAAGACACCAGGTAGCCGTACAGAGGACTGGCAGTGGACCCCCACCTCCTCCCCCACAACTAACAACATGGGAGGAGCAAGTCTTGGCGATCATGCATCCTGAGGGCCTCGCAGGAGTAGCAGGAGGACTGGACTCTAGTAAGGCAAATCTTTACTACTTTCACCCCCCTACCTGCATGCCATCACATACTCCCACCCTCACCCTCACTCCCATCACTCCACCATCTCCCACACACCACGCCATCACAACCCACCACTCCCACAACTAAGCTCTGCATGCAACTACAATGCATGGACACCCATCACAGACCTGCATGGACACCCCTACCCAGCGTCACCGGACAGGAGGTGCCAGCCATATCCTGTCCCCCCACAGAAGAGGCCCACAGTGATGACAGCAGCTCTGCACGCCTGGATCACGATGACCAGCCTGGCCCATCTGTGACCTCTGGACAGTCAGTTACCCTGCCACAGTCCCAAACCACCACAGAATCTTCCCCCTCAGGAAACACCAGCACAGCACCCACCCAGCGGACCCATGCCACTGTCCCCAGGACATATCAATCAGCAGTGTGTCCACCACTACAGGGACCCCAGGCAAACCCACTAACCCAGGACGATCAGGGACCTGGGGTCAGTGGCAGTGGGCACACGGTTCAGGGGACAGAGGCGCAGGACAACAGGGAAGCTGGGAGGACTGCTGTGCGACAGGGGAAGACAGGCCCAGGGGACCGACCCTCCACTAGGCACTGACCAACATCATAGGAGCATATCCCCATTCCCAGGAGACCATGGACACGGTACTGGCCAAGTTTCAGGAGACCCAGTGGCTGCAGGAGGGACACTAAATGGGGATCAGGGAGGACCTCACCAACATGTACACCATCCTGGTCACCATAGCAGGGGTGCTGGCTGACATAGGCAAGACCATGAGGGAGGTAGTAGCACAACAAAGGGTGCCTGAAACTAGCCAAACCGAGGAACAGCCTTCCACTTCCGCCGGCGCTAGTGGACAGGAGGCCCTGCCTCAGGACCAACAGGCCACCAGCACCCCACCCCCTGCAGAAGGAGAACCACCCCGCAAACGGTCCCTGCGATCCAGGCAGAAGCCAGAGAACATTGCCAAGACCCATGCCAGGAAATAAGACTCTCCTGATTGTCACCCTTCTGTCCCACTATGTCAACCTGTCCAAATTGAACTGCCATTACTCCCCTTCCTATGCCCCATTGGACAATGCACCTGTGATACCAAGAGACTGGACTCTACTATGGACCTTCCTCCACCATCACCCCAGCCCCTTGCACATACCCCTATACTCATTAGCCCCTAAATAAACACCCTTAAAGCACAAACCAATCTGGAGTCAGTCTGATCTTTCACAAATGTATAATGACAACATTATTAACAAATAGCAATGTAAATGTTAATTTACTCATACCAATGTGTGACAGTTGTTGGGCAGCAGTACATATAGCAGAAGGCAGAATGGGGTACCCAGACCTGAAAAATGGAAATCTAAAGTGAACAGTCAGTGTCCATAGACAGAGGTTAAGAGGCTGACTTGTACAATGTCCTACAGTATTCTGAAATTTGGGAGGAGTTACAGTCTCTTACATGTGTGTCACATGACATACTGCATGATGATGTTCGTTCTGTTGTCAATATCTTCTTCCTCTGCCTCCTCTTCCTCACTGTCTACAGGCTCCACTGCTGCCACAAGACCATCACCAGGCTCATCCTCCTGCAGAAAAGGCACCTGGCGTCTCAATGCCAGGTTGTGCAACATGCGGCATGCCACGATTATCTGGCACACCTTCCTCGGTGAGTAGTGTAGGGAGCCACCTGTTAGATGGAGGCACCAGAACCTGGCCTTCAGGAGACCGAACGTCCTCTCAATAATATACCTAGTTCGCCCATGTGCTTCATTGTAGCGGTCCTCTGCCCTTGTCCTGGCATTCCTCACTGGGGTCAGTAGCCATGAGAGGTTGGGGTAACCAAAGTCACACGCAAATGTTGATGGATACCTGTTAGACACAAACTAACCCTTAGGAACAACCCCATACCCAGACACCTACTCATATTGTGTGGTGACCTTGGGCTCACCTATTAGCCACACCCGGAGCCTCTGGAGTTGGCCCATCACATATGGGATACTGCTATTCCTCAAAATGTAGGCGTCATGCACAGAGCCAGGATACTTGGCATTCACATGGGAGATGTAGTGGTCCGCCAAACACACCATTTACACATTCATCGAATGGTAGCTTTTTCTATTTCTGTACACTTGTTCGTCTGTACTATCAATGGCACCAATGACGTTGGGGATATGTCCCAGGGCATAAAAGTCAGCCTTCACTGTGGGCAAATCCTCCACCTGGGGGAAAACGATGTAGCTGCGCATGTGTTTCAGCAGGGCAGACAACACTCTGGTCAACACGTTAGAAAACATTGGCTGAGACATCCCTGATGCCATGGCCACTTTTGTTTGAAAGGAGCCACTTGCCAGGAAATGGTGCACTGACAGGACTTGCACTAGAGGAGGGATTCCAGTGGGATGGTGGATAGATGACATCAGGTCTGGCTCCAAGTGGGCACACAGGTCTTGGATTGTGGCACGATCAAGTCTGTAGGTAATTTTGATGTGTCTGTCCTCCATTGTCGACAGGTCCACCGGGGTCTGTACACCGGAGGATGCTGCCATCTCAGCATCTGCCCCAGAGGTTGTAGCCTATGGAGGAGAATGGTGAGCAGACGGTCATTTACCACATAGGTTGCACAAGTGTGTCTGCAGTAATGTTAGTAAATCCGTGTGTGACTTAGTTAGTCCTTATATGTGCCAAAATGTCCTGTGATGCAGTTAGGTGTCATGCCATGTGCCCCCCTGAAATGGCGACTGCCTGACTTGTGAGGAGGGACAAGGGGAAATGAGGTAACTGCGCTGGCGGTGTGCTGCGTCGCGGCCGAAGACCGCCGCATAACTCAGCATTGGTTATCATTGGGCCATATGGGTTCCAGTAGCCAATGTCCATGTACGCCACGGGTGACAGTACGCACTGGCGCGGACGTGACCACCATTTGCTATCTGTTCACTCACTTGTTACCTGACCTTCAACAGGAGAGGACCTACACTGCAAGTGCTGCTGTGACCTGAGTCTGGAAGCGACAATGGCTCGAGTGTCTGGGGAAAGGGCCCCTGCCTTCACCACAGAGGAGTTGGACAAACTGGGGGAAGGGGTCCTCCCCCAGTACACACTACTCTACGGTCCTCCAGACAAACAGATGAGTACACTGTGAGCATGATGCGTGGGCAATGACTGTTTGAAGTGGTGTGGATGTAAGCCACATATTGGGGGGGATGAGGGCTGCATGTGAGGATGGTCAGTGTATGGGCGTCAGGGCATGGTTGGGAACTGGTGGGCAATGAGTGTGACGGTCCGGACGGGTGAGTAATTTCCTTTCCTCCTGTACCTTTCTTATAGGTCAGCGCTCACCAGAAGAAAGGTATTTGGTGTGCCATCGCCAAGGAAGTGCGGACCCTGGGGTCTATCATAGATGGAACCCACTGCCATAAGAGATGGGAGGACCGGCGCCGCTGGAGCAAGAAGACAGCGGAGCCCCAGCTGGGGCTGGCCTCCCAACGTGGAAGGGGTGCCCGTCGCATCATGACCCTGCTGATGTTCGGCATCATGGCAGTGGCCTATCCGGAGTTGGATGGGTGCTTGAGGGCCTCACAGCAGCCACAAGGGGGTGAGTACTGTGTCATAAAGCTGATTCTGCATGGTTTAGGAAGTATCTGGGTGGGGGATGTGGGCTTTGGGTGCCCCTAGGCCAGGGCGAACATGGCATTGTAGGTCCCTTGTTGGGAAGGCTCTGAAGCACGCCAACCCCAATAGTGTTAGTGGGCATTTACTACTGGGCAGGGTCCTGTGGGTTTCAGGTGTGCAGCTAATGGCGTGAGGCATTGTACCCCATGGGCTAGTGACTTTCTTCGTAACTGGTAGTGCATGGCCTAGTGCATAGGGCTTCTCCCTGTGTGTTGTGTCCGCCAACGATAGTGGTGTTGCTGGCATTGACCATGTGTGTCCTCTGTCTTTCCCCCCTTCTTGTTTTGTCACCCATGTCCTTGTGTGCATTAGCATCATCTGACGGAGGAGCAGAGGCATCCGCGACAGAGGGAGCTGCATCCCACATGGCCCAGGAGGGTGAATCCACGGAGGGTGAAGGCACCAGTGGGACAGAGGGCAAGGGGAGCTCCACGATGGGGACAGGAGGGGATACCAGCGACAGCGACTCCTCCTCTGATGGAAGCTCCCTGGCAGTGGCGGACACCTCTGTGCCCACCCCAACAACAGGTACAGTTGCCGCCCCCCCACCAGCACCGCCCTCCCAGCAGCCCCTCAGCGTGTTTCCCATGCCCGCTCACCCAGGAGGGTGGGAATCTCCTTCGCCCCAGGCACCTCAGGCCCTGCCCCAGTCAGCCCTGCTGCCCTCAGTGAGGAGGCTATTGACCTCCTGAGATCCCTCACTGTTGGGCAGTCAACCATTCTGAATGCCATCCAGGGTGTCGAGAGGCATTTTCAGAAAACAAATGCCTACCTGGAGGGCATTCATTCTGGCGTGGCGGCCCTACAGAGAGCATTTCAGGCTCTGGCCTCAGCACTGATGGCAGCCATTGTCCCTGTGTCCAGCCTCCCCCCTCCAACTTCCACTACCCAGACCCAATCCCCTCTATCTCAGCCTATCCCAAGCACACATTCAGACCAGCATGCACACACATCAACACACAAAAGTGGCTCAGGAAAACATAAGCACCACACATCCCACAGGCACTCACACAAGCACCATACCCATGCACACATACCAACATCCACTTCCTCCACTGTGTCCCCCTCCTCCACGTCCTCCACCTGCCTCCCAGTCTCGTCTCCACTCACACCTGCATGCACTACATCATCAGCCACTGCCTCCAGCACTCCCATCACAACACACTGCTCACGTGCAATCACCACCCCCACTACCATTCACACGTCCCCTGTGTCCTCTCCCAGTGTCTGTGAGCCCTCCTCCCAAAGTACACAAACACAGGCACACACCCACTCAACAGCCATCCACCTCACAACAGCCTCCAGCCCATGCACCTTCACCCAAACTCAGCAGACGTACACCTCCTACAACCACTACCTCTTCCTCCACTCCCCCACCCTCTCCATCTTTCCGTCCCAGTGTGTCTAAAAAAACTTTTCCTGGCTAACATTACCCTCTTCCCTACACCTCCCCCTGTCCTTCCTCTAGGGCCAGGATGTCTAGATCCCAGCCCAGTACCTCAGCCACCAAATCTGCATCTGCTGTGGTCCCTGCAAGTCCGGGAGGCTCGAAGGGGGCACTCGTCAGAGCTGCCAGTGTGCCACCTACAGAAATGAAGGACCACCCTATTCTGCCACCTGCAATGGTGAAAAAGGGTCCGGCTTCCAGCAGGGGAAAGTCACATCACCCACCCAGCAAGGCCTCGCCCAAACACAGAGAGGACAGTGCCAAGGTCCCTGCAGTGACTGCCAAGGTGGGGAAGGGCCACAAGCCAAAGGGCAAGTCAACTCAGGGCACAATGCCTCCTCTCGAGGGGCTGGTGACCACCATATCATCAGGGATGGCAGCGACCTGCACCACAGTCACCACTGCCGGTCCGACCGCCACCTGTACTGCCGCTGCCCCAACGTCAGGCTGCAGCATCCTCCCCAAGGATCAGCCATCCGAGGCTGCCGGAGATGGTATGGTGTCTCCCTCCACCACAACAGACACTTGCACCACGGCCAGCACCGGCAGCATCTCCGCCGCAGCCACCGCCACCGCCACATGCACCACCATCTGCACCGCCACATGCCCAGCCGATACACCTCTGTCAGACTTCAGCAGCATCACCAGTGGGCAGGCGTCCAAGTCTGAGTCTGCCCCCCCACTGCTCTGCCCCACCTACAACTGGCCTCGACCCTGACAATTCAGACACTCGGAACAGGGGCCTATTTGGGCCTCGACCCTGCTTGTGGACCCACTGTTGCAGCAATTGACTAGACTTAGCTGCCAACTTGTACCCTCACACAAACTGGAGTGCTTCCTAAGCACTGGGATGTTGCTTCAGCCCTGTGGGCCCTATCTGCTTCCACTCCGCAGGAGAGTTCACCGCCTTACTTTCCTCCTGGATTGGCACACCAGTCTCCTCTGGGATTTCAAACGTGTAACCCTTCCAGACACCAGGCCGGATTCCCTCCTTTGGGCCATCACTAACAGCAGCGTATCCTGGGCATTCCTGTCCACGTGCCTTATTAGTGCGTACTGGATTACTTCCTCGTGGTGCAACCTCATATCATTCTCCCCCTCTATGGCACTGTGAACTCCCCTCTGTTTAAGTGTTTAACTTGACCTCTCTCAGATATTGCTCACAAACTGCCCTGGTATGGCTCCTCAGAGTGAGGACTAATCTATTGGTAACTAACTGTCTGCATACTGGTACCTGTGAAACATATCCCACTTGGCCTAAACCAATCCAGTGCAGCAACAGGTGGACCTATTGAACTAAGCAACTCCTAGACATACCTAACAGAAATGGGGCTCCAACGTGCTACCACTCAGAGCACGCCGTTGCGCCAGGTGCTAGCACCTGTCCAGACTACTAAGGATGCTCCCAGTCAGAACCTCCTGCCCTATCCATGTTGCTGGAGGACAAATTGGACACTGTGCTAGCAGCTATTGAGCATACCCAGACGTCCTTAGAGGTCAAGATCAACAAGGTAGCAGCAGACCTACTATTACTGCACGCGGACCACGGCAAGCTTGTTGACAGGGTTAGATTGGTAGAACAGGCCTTTACAGACTTACATCCAAAAGCCCAATGAATGGACTCCTCCATACAGCTAATATTGGAACGTATTGATGTGCTGGAACGGCGGGCTGGAGAAATGGATGGATGATCTGGGAGGAAGAATATCCGTATTGTGGACGTCCCGGAAGGAGTGGAGGGCCGGGATGGAGTGCAATATGTGTACCATTGGTTGCGTGAACTGCTTCCCCTGCACACATTCTCGCAATATCCCCAATGAACGAGCATACCGTGTTCCTGCAAGGAAACCCCCACCTGGCTCCAACCCTCATCCAAAGGTATTCAAACTGCTGCATTTTCGTGACAAAGACTCGATCCTGTGCGAAGACAGAAAACTCACTGAGATCAAAGTAGAAAATGCAGACGTTATGTTTTTCTGTGATTATAATATTACACTCCAGAGGCAACAAAATTCCTTTCTAGTGGTGAAATTATGCCTCCGCAAAGTGGACTTGGAGTATTTCCTTTTTTTATTGGTACTCCTTTGTGTGGTCGTCAGTGGCACCACACACTTCTTTGATTCGTCTGACAATGCTTGGCACTGGCTGAAGACATATGGCCCTCATGCTACCAAATCATCACAATCTGATGCCTTACCGAGTTGGGCACAGGCTGGTGGCCGCCGGCCGCCGGCCACCAGCATCACCCTGGATTGAACTGATCACCAGCCACAAAGTCTACCGCTGACTTAGAACAAATCATCAGGGAATGCCATTGTGCGCTACAGCATGTTGCTGCCCCCACAGAGGGGACACAACATTCAAGTCCTGACGAAAATCTGCTCCGTTCTTCCAATGACAAATGCTCTACTATGACCTGGTCCTCTCATGTGGACTCAGGGCCTCCTCCATATGTGACTCTGCAAACAGTGGACAATATTATTTGATCCACTACTTGCTCTATCTAACTTACTATTATCCCACACACTGCAATGATTGGTTTATATCTATCTAATCATGCCCTCTTTGCCCTGAGGGCTGTCCTTGAACTGTCCCTACCTTTCCCGACCGATAATAGGATTGGCTCTGGAGGTTCTTCCCAAGCCTACTAATTAAACTGTATTTATACTTACTATTACTTATAATCTGGGGGTTCACTGCTTCTTGTACTTCTGCTTCCCTCCTCACTTAGGGAGCTTGACTGTTTCCTAAATGCCAGTTACTGATTGGTTTGGGTGGGCACTCAATTGCTGCACTGCATATACTGTTTTTGTTGCTATGTTCTACTGCTTCAAGTCCTGCATACTACACAACCCACTCAATTCCACCCTCATCATTAGTAACCTTTGACCCTTACATACATGTGCATTCATACATCCACTACTTGTATATAGCCACCATCCTGCACACCCTCAACCACATGGCGTCCATTAAAGTGCTAACCTGGAATGTCCGAGGCATCCAGACCCACAAATGCGGGTATGCCATCTACTCTTATCGTAGGCGCCATGCCATTAATATTGCACTACTACAGGAGTCTCATTAAATGCACCAAGAAGCAATTAAATTGCAGCAACGCTGGTGTGGACAAACCTTCACTACTCATTGTTCCTCATTTGCTCTTGGCACATTACTTTGGGTTAAGCCGGGAACACCGTTTATGTCAGAAGAGGTGGTTGTGGACCCAGAAGGCAGATATGTTCTTGTCAAGGACAGACTGGATAGCCGTCATTTCCTGATAGGTAGCACATATGCCCCCAACACCGATCAAGTGTTTTTCTTACACTCACTCTCCAGGGTTCTGTTGTGTTGGAACGGAGTCCTGTGGCTGTTGGGAGGTGATTTTAATGGCATTCTCGACACTACTCTAGATCGATTGTTCCCTTCGATGCCCCACATGACTGCTTCCTCTAATGCTTAGACACTAAGGGGGTCATTATGACCGCCGGGGCCAGGGTTGGCGGGAGCACCGCCAACAGGCTGGCGGTGCCCCGCAGGGCATTCTGACCCCGGCAGTTTGGCCGCGGTCAGATGCGGAAAACCGGCGGTCTCCCGCCGGTTTTCCGCTGCCCTTAAGAATCCTCCATGGCGGCGCAGCTCGCTGCGCCGCCATGGGGATTCTGACAGCCCATACCGCCATCCTGTTCCTGGCGGTTCGCCCGCCAGGAACAGGATGGCGGTATGGGTTGTCGTGGGGAACAGCATGGCGGTATGGTTGCCATGGGCACTGCAGGGGCCCCCGTAAGAGGGCCCCACTTTGTATTTCAGTGTCTGCAGAAATACGCGACGGGTGCCACTGCACCCGTCGCACCTTCCCACTCCGCCGGCTCAATTCTGAGCCGGCGTCCTCGTGGGAAGGTGTTTTGCACTGGGCTGGCGGGCGGCCTTTTGGCGGTCGCCCGCCAGCCCAGTGCAAAACCCAAAATACCCTCAGCGGTCTTTCGACCGCGGAGCGGTATTTTGGAGGGGGGGAACTCTGGCGGGTGGCCTCCGCCGCCCGCCAGGGTGAGAATCACCCCCCAAATGACTAGCTACAAAACTGGGGACTAACTGACATTTGTCAGTCACAAAGCAACTACTAAAAAAAGACTTCTTTTTACTTTGCACCCCATTCCCTGCAGGTCAGGATTGATAAACTTTTGGGAACATTGGGACTCACCCCAAGTGTTACACATATTGCCTATTTAGGTCATACCTATTCTGACCATAACCTCCAATATCAGCAACTCGCGTGGGAAGCAGGCACACCCCCAATTCCCACATGGTGCCTTCAGCCAGCAGTGCTGTAGGATCCACCCTTTCATTCCTCTGTTGCTACAGCTAATGAGGGATTTTTTTTATCTCAATGTAGATACTACTGAGGCAAGATCCACTGAATGGAACACACTTAAATTGACATTGCAGGTACATTGCCTGGGGCTGCAGTGGAAGATACGCCGACAGCTAGACACTGACATTTTACACATTGAACGTCTGCTCCTACGCTTGGAAAAAATAGCTTTAACTGACCCAGCTGGCAGCCTGAAACTGGCAGAGACACAGCGCAAGCATGCAGCTCTTTTAGAATGATTATCCCACAATTACGCTGCCGACTCAGCGAAAACGCACGCGATGGCCGACAGAGCTGGCTCGATCCTGGCATGGCTAATACAGCAAGATAGACCCAGCTATCCTATCGTAGCACTGTGCTCCCTTGCTGGCCCTCTAGGTTATATTCAGCATGATATCTGCAATGAATTAACACGTCTTTACATCTCGCTTTATCAATCAGTCACCACAGCTACCCTGGAAGATATCACCTCTTTCCTAACTGCTGTGCCTCTACCCCGTATTACACAGGACCAAAAGGCGGAATTAGAAAACCCAATCATGCCTTTCGAAATACATGAAGCGATACGAGCACTGGCGCCTGGCAGGACTCCAGGCCCAGAGGCCCTACCTGCTGAATTCTACAAAGCCTATGCTTCACTGTTGATTCCCTGCTTACAGACTCTATACCCAGAGGCATTAGAAACCTCCAGCCTCCCAGCCTCTATTCACACAGCACTCCTCATCTCTTTGCCAAAACTGGGCAAAGATCCTGAGGCCATGAATTCATACAGATCGCTAGCACTTCTGAACGCGGATTTTAAAATTCTGTCAAAAATACTAGCAGATCTCTTAGCTCCATTAGTTCCGAAATTAGTACACCCGATCAAAACTGGTTTGTCACAGCCCATACCAATTCACTTAACCTGCAGCAGTTTTTCCGCATTCTGGAATATGCCTGAGGTACTTGGCCCCATGCAGGCTGCTTAGACCTCGATTTGGAAAGACCTTTGATTCCTTAAAATGGTCCTTTTTATTTGCAGTGCTGTCTCACTATGGCTTCGTAGATAGATTTTTAAGACTCATCCATTTATTATACACACTACCATGGGCCAGAATGAAGACTGGCTCCCGTCCGTTCCCATCCCCATAGGCAGATGCACGCACCAGGGGTGCCCACTCTCTGTACTACTCTTTTCTTTAGCAGTGGATCCTCTGGCAGCTCACCTACATGCGATTAGCAACGAGTGGGAAATACCCCTGGGAGATGGAATCCACTCTGTCTGTCTCTACGCTGATGATCTCCCTATATACTTGAGAGACAGCTCTTCTATCCCAGAGGCAATCACCCATTCTCTTAGCTGCTTTGCTGCACTTTCTGGCCTTAGAGTCAACTGGGCTAAATCCTGCCTTTTCTTGCTATCTCCATCCACGCCGGACCCGGGAGCTGACCTGCTTACACTATGTTTAGGTACCTGGGAATCCTAATTTATCATTCACCTGCAGAATTACTAGATGGTAACCTGACACATGCTGTCACATTGTTCCATACTCAGATTGCCTGCTGGAAGACTCTGCCGTTATCCGTGGAAGGTAGAATGGCCCTGCTCACGATGGTTGTACTTCCCCATCTCCTGTACTATTGTGTAAATCCAATCCTTCGAAGGAGTGATTAGGAATTTCATATGGAACACCTCCAGATGCTGCATAGCACTCCTTAAACTTTTTCAACCCACAGACTGCTGAGAATTGGCAGTCCCCAGTTTTGAACAGTACTACGTAGCATCCCAACTACAATGGGTGGTAAAGTGGCTTGCCGTCTTCCAAATAATGGATACCGCTAGACTGTTTCCAGCCTGGAGCCAGGCCAGTATATTCCAGCTGTTTCACCACTGTGCTCGGCCGCCTCCACCTAAGCCTACGCTCCTATTAGTAGCACATCGTGCTTTAGTCGTAACCTAAATCTCACAAGACAGATCACACCCTATGTGCCAGCTCTAGCGCTCTTAGGCACACTGAGTGGGCAGAACTTCACCTGATGTGAAGTTAACTGCTTGGGCTAAGGCGGAAATCCAGTCAGTGGGAGATTTCTACAGAGAAGAAAAGCTTTTAACTTATGAGTCACTGATGGAAGGAAGTGGCCTCTCCCCAGTCAGTTTTTCCTGCATGTCTCCCAAATTGAGTCATGGAGGCGCAAATGAGGCGACATGGCCTGTAAACCCCCTAGGCCACTCACTATACAGTACCTCGATATTTTAGGCCACGGTAGGCATTTGGTGTGGTGGCTGGCTGGATCCCTGCGTAGCCATACAGCACCAGCACTTGCAACCCTCCGCGACCGATGGGAGGGACACTTTGATCTCCCCTGCACAGACAAGGAGTGGTCTGCCATATTAGAAGTTCCTGTTTACATACCCGTAACGCCCATTTCCATTTGATTCAACTAAACATTATCTACAGAGCCTACCTCACTCTTGCCAACATAAACAGATATGTTCACCACACTGATGTGGCCTGCCCCCGCTGCGGGCTGGTAAAGGCTGACATCATACATATGCTCTGGACTTGCTCTCATTTACAGGATTACTGGCGAGGAGTGATGAGTCACCAAATCAATTGTACGAGTATAGTTCTTTCCTTCACATGGAGGGTATGTGTATTAGGACTATATCATAAAACCAAAAACACAAGGTTACATCCTGATTTATAGATCCTTTGGCCCCTCAACTGTTTATATCTGATATTGCGCAATATTGTTTCAATTGATCAATGTACGCCCTCACTTCTTACCAGATTTATTCATTGCACTTTGCTTGGCACCCATATCTGAGTGACCCTTCCCAGGGTTTCCCATTCTCATTGTTACTTCCTATGCAGCTTGCAGACTTTTCCCATTGTATGTAATATGGCTGAGTATATGGAAGAGGTGTCGGTTTCTGTACTGCCAATAGATGAAGAAGTGTGTGAAGCAATGGATTTTTCCATCCTGCAGGCTGTGGCCTTAGCAATAACACCTTTAGTGCGTCACCTGCTTCAATTTGCTTGTAATGCTTCTGCTCCTCTGTTCCTCTCTGATGCTGTAGCCCAACGCCCACCCAAACGCAAAGCTGATTCAGGTACTGACCTGAGCTCATAAAAAAAGGCATTTCTGTCTAGACCACCTTCCTCTGGGGTCTATGATACTGCTGGGGCACTCTTGGATCAATTGACAGACGATGGGGATCCCACCTCCTATCGCGATGGGGTCATCAGCGCTTTCCCTGGTGACTCTATGGATAAGGCTGGCCCTTCCAGGCCCTGGCGCCATCCCCTAAGCCTGATCCCACTGATGACGAAGATGGCGCGTCCGATATGTTAGAGCCTAACTACCTTATCCACCCCAGGCCGACTGAGTGGACTCCCACCCCCAAAATTGATAAATACATACTGGAACACGTTCCCCAAGTCAGTGGATATTGAAGTACGAGCTTGCTTGCGGGCTGAGTGCCCACGTACCTCTCTGGCAGACAAAGTAGCCCTCACTCCAGAGATTGATCCTAGAATGGCCACTTTTCTTTCTAAATATATTAGGAATCCAAAGAAAGGCATTGATAGGTGCTGGTGCTCCTGCCGAGGCATGCTGTTTTATGTGCTAGGCCCTTGAACTAAGATTTTGGTTCTAGCATAGGAGGCGTATGCCCCAGGAACCCGGATAGATCTGGAATCTTTATCTGGATGGGTACAACGTGCAGTAATCTTCTTGGGAAATGCAAATTGTGCAGTATCAACCAAGAGAAAGCGTTCCTTGTTGATTAAAGTGGATCCAAAATTGGGAGATCTGGCTCCTACTGAGGCAGACCCGGTGTCCCAAAGAGGTCTGATTGGTGACCCGTTTATAAGAGAACTGGGGAAGTTTGTCTCCACTTTCACCTCCTGGGACATGGCTCAGGCTTCCATGAAGAAGATCTTTCAACCCCACATTTTTGTTGGGGTTGTTCATGGTAGGGGGCGCTCGACTGGCCGCTTCTTTACACAAGCTCCCTCCAGAGGTCCAACAGCTTGATCATCCCATTGGCAGGACCAGTCCCGGCAAGGAGAGTTTTTTCCCTCCAAAAGAGGACAGAGACGCTGAGGCTGTGCTTCATTCAGAGGCCAATCCCACTGATGCCAGTCAGGTGAGAGTGATTTCCCCTTCCCAAGTAAAGGTTGGAGGCAGGCTAGTGTTATTCATCCACAACTGGGAAAAGCTAACTGCAGACAGTTTGGGGTTTTCATATTGAGTTTTATAGTACCCTGGTTCAACCTTGCCGGCCCAGGCCACTAATGATTTCAGCCTCCCAGTGCGCACTCATAGACCAGAAAGCAGCAATCTTCCCTCCACCCTTGAGATTTTTTAAGCAATATCTTTCTGGTGGAAAAAAGCGACGGGGGTTATTGGCAGGTAATAAACCTTCGGGAGTTCAACAGTTGGTTGATCTACTGGGATTTCAAGATGGAAGGTATCCATCTCTTGTGTGATCTGCTGCAAACGGGGGACTGGATGGTTTGCCTCGATCTCAAGGATGCATACCTTACCGCCCCTAACTTTGCGACTCATTGCAGGTTCCTCCATTTTCAATGGTGGGATCAAGCTTTTGAATTCCAAACTCTTAGTTTCGGGCTCTCTTTGGCGCTGTGGTGTTTTACCAAGCTTTTCAAGCTTGCGATTGAGGCGCTCAAAGCTCAGGGCCTCCATCTGATTATCTACTTAGATGATTTACTTTTGATGAATCAATGCCCAATCCAACTCAAAGAACAGTTGAACTTAACAATCCATCTATTGGGAGGTCTGGCGTTCATAATAAATGAACTGAAATCTCTTGACCCTGTACATAGAAACTACATTTTTAGGGTTGGTTTAGGGTTTGCCATCAACTCCAAGGACCAAACCCTCAGCCTTCCCCTTGACGAAGATATCAAAGATTCAGAGGGAATTGAGATGTACCCTTGCTTGCCCATTGACATTGCTATCTCAGGTGGCTAGGTTGTTCGGTTTACTCTCCTCATCCATTCAGTTGATTTTTTCCAGTCCCCTTCATTACAGGGTCCTGCAATGGTTAAAGTCCTTTCATCTCCACAAAGTCCGTCAGTATTCTGATCAGGTTTTGCTTACAGGAGTTTGGGAGGAGATGAGATGGTGGCTCGCTCATCACCCCATCTTCGGGTCAGATCAAGACATGGCCATAGAGTCCAATGTCATCATGCTAGGCTGGGGGGCTCAATGTGGGGACTCCTCCACAGGAGGAAAATTGTCTGCAGCGGAGCAGCGACTCCAAATCAACTGCCTGAATTAATGGCAAGATCATTTGCAGTCAAATGCTGGACCAAGGGCAAAGTGAATTGCTATGTGCTCTTAATGATGGACAACAGGTCGGCGATCAGCTATGTCAATCAATTGGGAGGTCCCAGATCGAAGATGCTGGCGGATCTAGCCAAGGAAGTTTGGGAATTTTGCCTAGCTCGCAATATATCTGTGACAGAGGAATATCTTCTTTGGGTATCCAACACAGTGGTGGATCAGTGCTCCAGGGACTGGTTGGATATGAGCCTATGACAGTTGGATACAACAGTCTTTTGCCAGCTAAGCAAATGAAGGGGGCCCGTTTACAGTGGACCTTTTTGCGTCCCGACTTGATCATCAGGTAGAATATTTCTTCAGCTGGAAGCTGGATCCTCTGGCAACAGTGACGGATGCGTTTCAACAGGGTTGGTCAAGGGAGAAAGGGTATGCCTTTCCTCCTTTTGCAATGATCATGAGATTGTCAACTCGAGTAAGACGCCAGAAGGCCAGTCTGGTTCTAATAATGCCTTATTGGAGGTCACAGGTTTGGTTTCCAGTTCTTCTGGAACTTTCTTGGGTTTTTACAATCCGTCTACCTCACGCTCCAGATCTCCTTTGGGATCCAATGGGGTACCCTCACCCACTAGTCCTGCAAGGCTGACTACCTCTTATGGAATGGAGGATTACTGGGAGAGATGGAGAATCTCAGGACTTTCTGGAGAAGCTGAAAGACTGTTGGCTGCAGCCTGGGCAGATACTACTACCAAACATTACTGGTCAGCATGGATGCAATGGGTGCATTACTGTGTTCAATTACGTTGTGATCCCTTGAGGTCCAACATTTTCCAAGTTTTACATTTCTTTATCTTGAGTGGCCTAGCAGGGCATATTCTTTAGGACGGTGAACACCTTTCACTCGGCCATCTTGGCAGGTCATGTTCCGATTCAAGGATTCTAGGTTGAAGAACACCCTTTGGTATGTAAGTTGATGAAGGGCATACGACTCTCTTTTCCTCAGAACCAAGATATTCAGTCTTATGGGACGTGAATCAAATCCTACGTTTTCTCCAATCCTGGCCTTGAAATTAGTTTCTTTCCTGCAAGCAGCTTTCGGGAAAATTAGCCATGCTGGTATGTCTTGTTTTACAGTGTAGAGTATCTGACATTAGAGCTCTTAATCTGACAGGTCTGGTGTTCACCCCCGATGGGGGTAACGTTTCATATTTCCTGCTGGACAAAGTCCAATTCCAAGGTTGTTCCTACCCACCTTTTGATAAATCTCCAAAATTATGTTTAGTTTGATGTTTGAAAGTTTATGAAAACATGACGGAGCAACTTAAGGCTCTGGGCGAACATCAGTTGTTGACTGCCGTCCAAAAACCGTTCAAAGTGATGTTATCCCCCACTATTGCGGGGTGGATTAAATGAGCTATACGAGAGGCTGGCATTGATGTGTAATAGTTTGGCATGCACTGTGTGAGAGGTGCTATGGCTTCAAAAGCATTCAGTGTGGGTGCTTGTTTGGAAGACACCCTGAATGCAACAGACTAGTCTTCGGACTCAATGTTCAAGCAGTTTTATTTTAATATAGCCTCACTGGTGGTAGGCACGCTTTGAACCACCATAAGCCGCGCCTCCGGTCCTGACGTAGAATGTAAAATTTCCTAGCAATCGTAAAGTAAAGTTTCAATTCTATTAAGGACAAGAAGACGAGATTATTCCCACCCAAGATTCTGCTGATACTCTTTCCCTCCTTGAACGTGACATTCAAGTCATAAGATTTCTTGAATTATGGAAAAAGATAATTGTACGATATAAGTAACATTCTATTGGCTTACCCATCGCTGGTCATAATTGTTTGTTTTGGACTAATTCATTCAGATACTGTGGTTATATAACATGGAATGTTTAGTTATTTATCGTGATGTTAGCTGGCTTTACAGATTGAAAAGGGTTTTTTTCAGTATGTTTCTCATTTTTTTTCAGGTTCTGATGCTAATAAAGGGGATTAGAAGTTCTTCAAAGATCGTCATCTGTCGCAGGAATGAAAGAGGAGGAGTCAGAAAGAACGGCTCGATATGAGGGACTGAATGGGACTGGATTTGTTGAAGATTGTAGTTCTTTCCCCCGAGAATCATTGGAAATATAGTTTTGGTCTTTGTTGAAGTCTGCTGGAGTGAAAATAAAATTAAAGATCAGTATCTATGCCTTGCCTCTATGTCCTTATTAGAATTGAAAACTTTTATTATGATTGCTAAAAATATTTTACATTCATAAACTAAGAAAATCACATTAAGATGTGTAATTTTAGATTTTGTAACAGTGTATACCCATATCAGTCACTATTGTGTGAACCCAATTGAGGCGTTCAGTCAAGTCATCATCTGTAATGTATATGTCATCAATGTATGATTATGCCTCTGTATCTTCTTGTATGATCTTCATTATTCTTGCTGCAAACAGCTTAGGGCTATGTTATTATTCTTTCTGAAAATTGCATAGGATATTTAATGCCCCAAGGGCACTCTTGTATATGCGTATTAAAAACTGCCAAATGAAAAAACAGTTAAATACTGAGACTCAGCACCACATTTTGCAAACCATTGAAAATAATTAATAATGTTTTGTGTTTTTTCTTAACTAGTTTAAATAGAGTAAAGAATTCTCAATAATATTAATATTAACCGCTTTAGTGCAGGAGTCAGCCACTGGCCGACGCCCACACTACCTCCCTGGTGCGGGCCACGACCAGTGGCCGACACCAGGGAGGGGGTTAAAAAATCCTTGAAGATTTTCTAAAATTTAAAAATACCCCGGGAGACACAGAAGACCTTCCGTGTCTCCCCGCGCCACTTTGTGGCGCGCTGACATCACTGTTTGTTTTCTCCATTGGAGCAGGAGGTGTCCTTGTGATATATCTATCTATATAGTTAGATCTGTCCATTTAGATAGATATGTATATTTAAATATATAGATATACATAGATTACTTTTGTCAACCAGTGTGTGGTTTCCCTGGGGGCTGCGATCGGCCCCCAGGAAAAAAGGACCCACATATAAAAGTGATCTATATATATATATATATATATATCTATATATATATATATATATATATATATATATATATATATATATATATATATATATATATTCACCACCAGTTGTCTTGCAGTTGTAGCTTGCATCTTCAAAGCAATGCACATACTTCAACTGAGGCGTTTCAACTGTAGCTTTTAGGCAGCAATAAAACAGTCAAGTAAGTCTTGTGATTATGTTTCTGCTTCAAAAGCATCAGACTTTTGTCTAGTGGCAGTTTTGATGCCATAAAGTAGTGCAGAAGGTTTATATGCCTACCGCAAAGATCAAATCTGTATGTTATGTAAATAGCTGAGTACATTAGTAAAGTCAGCCATTACCTGCGCTATAATACAAATGAAATGTATGTGCAGGGGGCTGTGGAGATATGAAGGGCACTTTTGCTGGATGGTAGTGAGTAAATTCGAGGAGGAGATCATAGGAGTGGGAGCACAAGTAATGATTGTTGGACAGGGCGCTAGAGGTGCTAAAGACTGTGATGATTGGTATGTGACAAGGTGAAGTAATAGTGTGTCTTTTTTTGAGTGTTTGAAAGAACGTGCTGATTGAGGGAAGAAGCGAAGGTAAGGTGACCACTACTGTTGCGTGTATCGCACACACCCACCCACCAGCAATTTTGTGACTGTCTATGTAGGCTAGTGTTTTAGAGCAACAGTTTAGCCAGTAGCAGAGATGGCATCTCGTTGGATGACTGCTGCTCAAGCCCTCACTCGAGTTATAGAGGACAGCTCTGACGTAGGGTCAGAGACTGAGACAGCATCTGAGGGATAGGACAATGGCACAGACTCTGGGAGTGATTTTCCAGTCGGAGGAGTCCCATACAATAACTCCTCTTCCATTGATTATGAGGGAGGTGATGAGGACAGTCCTGCTGTCCCTTCGCAAGCACAGTCTGTGCAGCAGGACAGTAGCGGGTTAGCCCAACACAGAGAGCAGGTGCATGCGGTAGCAAGCACAGAGAGAGTGCTCTCTTGGGAGCACCACAATTTAGTTCAGCCCCAAATTCCACTGCCCAAATCGTATTGTGGAGACATCAAAATTATCACGAAACAACCTGGTTTTGTAAGGCAGACACCTGCGTTTTTGGTCCTGAGCTAGGCGGCCTCATAGGGAAACCTACCAAACCCAGACATTTCTGGAAACTAGACTTCCGGGGGAGTCCACAGAGATGTGACTTGTGTGGATTCCCCAAAGTTTTCTTATCCAGAATACCCTACAAAGCATTGGGATCCGCAAAATTTCTACCACCCAGTGTTTCCCCACCTGTCCTGAGAAAAACACTGCCCCACTTGAGTGCCTGTACCTAGAGCCTGCATCAGGAATGGATCACCCCAGGGTCAACAGCTGCCTCATGTAAGGACCAACATTGACTGTTGTGCGATCTATTCCTGTCGCTGGCTTTTGGCGTACCCACACAGGTGGGGTACCATTTTTATCTGGAGACTTGGGGGAATGCTTGGTGGAAGGAAATTTGTGGCTCCTCTCAGATTCCAGAACTTTCTATCACCGAAATGTGAGGAAAAAGTTTTTCTTTTTTGCCAAATATTGAGATTTGCAAAGGATTCTGGGTTCCTCTAGGTGTCTAGTTTTTTTAAAGTGCTCTGGTTTAGTAGGTTTCCCTAGGTACAGCCTGAGCTACAGACCAACATCCACAGCTAGGCACTTTCCAAAAAACACATCAGTTTTCAATGTAAAAATGTGATGTGTCCAAGTTGTGTTTTGGGGCGTTTCCTGTTGCGAGCACTAGGCCTATCCACACAAGTCAGGTACCATTTTTATCGGGAGACTTGGGGGAATGCTGCGTGGAAGGAAGTTTGTGGCTCCTATCAGATTCCAGAAATTTCTATCACCGAAATGTGAGGAAAAAGTGTTTCTTTTTTGCCAGATTTTGGGGTTTGCAAAGGATTCTGGGCAGCAGAACATGGTGAGAGCTCCACACGTCACCCCATTATGAATTCCCCTACATGTCTAGTTTTAAAACATGTATAGGTTTGCTAGGTTTCCCTAGGTGCCGGCTGAACTAGAGGTCAAAGACCACAGCTAGGCACTTTGCAAAAACAGGTTAGTTTCCTTTGGGAAAATGTGATGTGTCCATGTTGTGTTACGGAGCATTTCCTGTTGCGGGCACTAGGCCTATCCACACAAGTGAGGTACCATTTTTATCTGGAGACCTGGGGGAGTGCTGAGTGGAAGGAAGTTTGCAGCTCCTCTCAGATTACAGAACTTTGCAGCACCGAAATCTGAGGCAAAGGTGTTTTTTTTGGCCAACTTTTGGGGTTTGCAAAGGATTCTGGGTAAAAGAACCTGATGAGAGCCCCACAAGTCACCCCATTCTGAATTTCCCTATGTGTCTAGTTTCCAAAAATATATAGGTTTGCCAGGTTTCCCTAGGTGCCGTCTGAGCTAGAGGCCAAAATCCACAACTAGGCCCTTTGCAAAAAACACATCCTTTTTCTTCAGAAAAATGTGATGTGTCTTGGTTTTGTTTTGGGGCATTTCCTATCGCGGGCACTAGGCTTACCCACACAAGTGAGGTACCATTTTTATCGGAAGACTTGGGGGAACACAGAATAGCAGAACAAGTGTTACTACCCCTTGTTTTTCCCTACATGTTTTCCTTCCAAATGTAAGACAGTGTGTAAAAAAGACGTCTATTGGAGAAATGCCCTGTAATTCACATGCTAGTATGGGCACCCCAGAATTCAGAGATGTGCAAATAACCACTGCTTCTGAATACCCTATCTTATGCCCATTTTGGAAATACAATGGTTTCCTTGATACCTATTTTTCACTCTTTATATTTCACCGAATAAATTGCTGTACACCTGGTATCCAATGAAAACCCATTGCCTAGTGCAGCTCCTTTATTGGCTCTGGGTCCCTGGGGTTCTTGATGAACCTATAAACCCTATATATCCCCGCAACCAGAAGAGTCCAGCAGACGTAATGGTATATTACTTTTGAAAATATGACATCGCGTAAAATGTGGAGCAAAATGGCTATTTTTTTTCCTCAATTTCAATATTGTTTTTATTTCAGCTGTTATTTTCTGTAGGAAAACTTTGTAGGATCTACACAAATGACCCCTTACTGAATTCAGAATTTTGTCTACTTTTCAGAAATGTTCAGCTGTCCTGGATCTAGCCTTGGTTTCACACCCATTTCTGTCACTAACGGGAGGGAGGCTAAAAGCACAAAAAAAGTAAAAATGGGGTATGTCTCAGTAAAATGTCAAAATTGTGTTGAAAAATGTGGTTTTCTGATTCAAGTCTGCCTGTTCATGAAAGCTGGTGATTTTAGCACTGCAAACCCTATGTTGCTGCCATTTTCAGGGGAAAAACCACATGCTTTCTTCTGCAGCTCTTTTTCCCATTTTTCTGAAAAAAAAAAACATTTTAGCTGTATTTCGGCTAATTTCTTGGTCTCCTCCAGGGGAACCCAAAAACCTTGGGTACCTTTAGAATCCTTAGGATGTTGGAAAAAAGGGCACAAATTTGGTGTAGATAGCTTATGTGGACAAAAAATTATGAAGGCCTAAGTGCGTACCACCCCAAATAGCCAAAAAGGGCTCAGCACTGGGAGGGAAAAGGCCCAGCAGCTAATGGGTTAATAAACATGGTTCGGAGCTTAAGCTTTCATCCACTTTTGACTGGAACACAGGGACCAAAAAGACTGTTAATAATAAAAGATATTGACAACTCTTTCAAGAGTATTGTGAAGGTCACTTCACTATGAATCAAGCACTACATCTACGACCTGAATATACGATTAGGACCACAAGGACAGACTGATACCGCTTACCTACAATCCAAGTGAGACCAACCACATTGGTTTTTTTTTTACATACAAACCACCTTAGCTGCACACCACTGAGGGCAAAACATGTGTTGACTGGCCTAAGTTCTCTGCTGCCTCGCAATTAAGTATAGGCATTCATTTATTTTCAACAGCATTAACATGAATAAATGAATGAGGGTAGTTTATATAACACTCAGCTACTCCAAGAGTATCCGGGCCCTCAGCATCACAGACAGGTACAGGGGAGGCAAGACCAACAGGCTTCCTAACATTGTAAAGACTAAAAAGGTATGTTTTCAATGCTTTTCTGAAACTTGCTTCCTCTGTAATTAATCTCAGATGGTCAGGCTACTGATTCCACATGTCCACGGCCTTTACCGTGAAGGAGGAACCCTCTTTCCATTACTTTTTGAAGCAGGGGACTGTTAACAGCCCAGCGTTACCAGAAAACAGCGATTTTCCTGGTCTATATTCTTTGATCCTCTCATTTAGGTATGAGGGACCCTTACTGTGGAGGGCTTGGTGTATGAGATAAGGATTTGAACATTATGCTCTTGCGCACTGGAAGCCAATGAAGCTTCTTGTGGAGATGAGATACTGATGAATGCTTTGGTACCTTGTATAGAATATGGATCGCCATATTTTGTATCACCTGCAGATGCTGGAGTAGGTACTATGGTATGCCCAGATACAAAACATTGGCGTAATCCAGCCTAGATAAGATCAAAGCCCTGACCACTCTGACCTGATCTTCATGAGGAATCAGGTGCAGAAATGTTCTGAGTTGGCGAAGATTTCAAAGACAATATTTTACAGCCGACGAAACCTGGGTGCTGGAGGAAAGATGCAAATCCAACAAAATGCCCAGATTTCTTGCCACTGTTGTCAGGGGAGGTGTGGGTGAGGGCATTCTTAGGCCAGGTTCCTGGTCATCCTGGGAGGAGATTCAACCCAAACAGTAGGATCTCGGTCTTGTCTGGGTTGCACTGTAATGTGTTCCTCCTAAGCCAGTCAAGTAGCGTTTTTAGGCAAAGAGCAAATGTTTCTTTGGCGCTAACTGTGTCCCTCTCGTAGATGAGCAGGAGCTGCATATAATCCGCATAGGACATGATTTTGATGCCAAAGGATTCACCAGGAATGCCAACGGGGATAAAAAGATATTAAAAAGGGCAGGGCACAGTGTGGAGCTCTGAGGGACACCCCCTTTTCAATTATTTGGTTTGGAGTAGCACAGCTTCATCCAGACCAATTGCTCTTGTTTCTCCAAAAAGGAGCCTAACCATCCCAAGGCAGAATAAGGCAAAATAAACTAATGTGATGATTTGTATGGAATCTCTGACCACTATTTTACTCAAGGAATATCAAACCACCATGTTTACTATTATTGAGAATTGCGTAATCTGCTTTACCTAAATATATTTCATAGTTGTGGGCATAGGGTAAGCAATCAATATTGCCAATGAGCCTATACTAGTCAGCGTAACTCCTGAACGATTACCCCCCCTGTCTTGAGAACTGTTTTTCCTAAGTTTGTTATCAGTCCATTACCGTGAGCCATTTATACCTCATGTGTTTGTGTGTGCATTGAAAGCCCTATAGTAATATTTTAATAATAATAATAATAATAATAATAATAATAATATAGTGGTATTCATGGTAGAATATCAAGTCACTATTATTCCTTAATATTGTAATTATTCTAGGATGGCCTTTGTTTTTGCACATATCTTCTGGCTTTAATGTGTACTGAGCCTGAACTTGGAGCTCACTCCTTGAAGGAGTAACATGTGCTACAGACTCTTTGTCCCATCCCCCTTAGTTTCTATGGAGCGCTGGAGCCAGTTTTAAAGCCCGGTTGTGTGCATGTTTTCCATGAGTCCTTCAGGAACTATGGAGGAAAATGCTTGCATTATTACTACCTTACCTCAAGGTGGACCCATTGCAAATGGTGAAGGCCATGCATCCTCTGCAAAAAAGATGCCATAGGCATCTGACAAATGAGACCAGATTATGACTTCAATTTGCCACAATATATCCCCGTCAATTTGTATTTCTACATCATGAACCCTACCTGGAGAGTTTGTGTCCCTGATATGTTTACCCTGTATGTATTCCTTAGTTGGAGTCAATATCAGATGCTCTTTGAGAGCCTGGTGGTGAACTACAGTCACTCTTGCACTGTCTAGAAGGGCTATCACTCAACTCCCATTCCACAACTTTGGAGGCATTCTTTTGTTCAGGTCTAATTTGGAGAACCATCATGCTCCATTGAGGTCTTGCGAGATGCCATCAATGGTGGGCATTATGTGGCACTCTCTCATTATTGCTTTATTTGGTAGTTGCATATCTATGGAGATTTTATCAGCCCCTGGATGTTTTCATTTGGTGTAATCCACCATCGGGGATACCCATGGGTTGGGTGCAGCTGCCTTCTTGATAACAACAAAAGCTTCCAGTTTCTCATGTTTTTGTTTCATCTGTGGTCATGGGCAGCAAGGCATCCTTTTATGTCTCAGTGTTGTCAGCTTGATGGTTTGTTCAATGTATAACTTGATGGGGTTAAATTTGAGGCAGCTACATCCTTTGAAAAGGAAGGTGTAGCATCAGATCATGGCAATAAACGTGCATTCGTTGACACTGTTGGTGATAATTAGTCCTAGATCTTTGGTTGTGGCACAGTTTAGCGTGCCAGACCCTTTATCAGTGACTAAGACCTTAGCCACAATTTGGTTATGTTTATGGTTAATGCTTGCCATGAAGAGGAGTTAGAAAGCGCTGGAGTATATTAGAATCTTTGTAGGCGTTATTTTTGGCTTTGGTTTCAGTTTTAAAAACTGACCTTTGTCCATGATGTTTACAAATGCGCCTGAGTCTATGAGGCCTACTAATGAGAGACCTTGGATTTGGACTTTGCACTTGGTTTGAAACATCGTCTTGCTAGTTACTGTGTCTATTCATGAGATGAGGAATGTGTCCTGTTGTCTTCTAGGCTTCCCTCTCCTCTGGACCTCTGCTGGCACAGGAATGACCCAAGCATGGTGTGCAGTTATACTCTCCTGCCCTTGGTGCCCCGTGTGTACTCGTTATCCTGGCTTGTGATTTTTGGTCCTAGCGCCACATGTATCTAGTTTGTGTGGAGAGGCCTAATCC
The DNA here is from genome assembly GCF_031143425.1 of Pleurodeles waltl. NCBI lineage: Eukaryota > Metazoa > Chordata > Amphibia > Caudata > Salamandridae > Pleurodeles > Pleurodeles waltl. Next base: position 272,148,261 of record NC_090448.1, on the reverse strand, counting down.
TGTCCCTTCACATGAGTAATGTCCTAGGCTTGTCCTATGACCTGGAGGGGTACACCATGTGCCCTCATTGACAGACAATGGACTGATGTCTCTGCCCTGGTTTTAGTGAACCCATAGTTGTGACCAGACATTTTTATCTGTGTATTGGAGTTGAGGCCTACTGGCCCACTCATGTACAGTGACACTTCTATGTGCTTATCCAACTACTAGATCTAACATCCTAGGATTATGTTGGTTCTCTGGGGAAACACTAACAGGAATTATTTGATTTTTTAATGAAGCAAAATCTGAATTAAATGTTTCTTACAGAAACCTGGTTAAATGGAAATTCTGGTCTGGATTTGGTGGCAGCCTTGCTAGCTGGTTACCACATGGCTCATGTAGATCCCATGGATAGGAAAGGGGGTAGGGTAGCAGTTATATGTAGAGATGGGTTTTCCTGTAAGATTGAGAAGTTTAATATCCCTAGATGCAAAGCTATGTTGTTTTATATAGCATTTACAAAGAAATTTACCATGTCAGTAGCCTTGGTAAATGATGTTCGGATCTCGTTGAAGGGCTAGCCCCTGCCATTTTGAAACAGGCTAATTTTACTATTTGACTATTTTGGAAGATATAAATTTACATCTAGAGGATAAATCTAACACTGCTGTGATATCCCTAATTGATGATCTTCTGGCATTAGATATGAATCTAATAACTAAGTTATCCACTCATATGGCCAGTCATTTGCTAGATACAACATTTACAAACCTTGCTATGGCACTGGATGATATGCCTCTACCTTTGACATGGTCTGATAATTTTGCCGTTCCCTGCTCTCTATTAATAGATGCACTGCCACATTGTCAGAACAAGCCATCTATTTCTTCTAGTATATGCTGGACAAAACTTGATATCCTTAAATGGAATGAGACTGTGAAGGATAATCCCCCCTCGTTAAGCAACTCGGTGGAACTTGACGCACTGGTGATTGATAATAGGCTAAGGACTTCCTTAGACACTTTAGTTCTTATGACTACCAAGAGGCATTGTAGGTTTTTTACCACCAGCACCTTGGTTCAATGAGTCTCTCTACAAGGAGGAAAGGTTTTGCAAAAAGTTAGAAAGAAAACTTATAGCAAGGTGGATAAGGCAACCTATATGAATGCCTTAAAATCTTATCATAAAGCGTGTCGGAAAGCTGAGGCTTTTTACTTCACAAATAAAATCACGGCAACACAAATTGCCCCAAAATGTTATTTAAAGTGGTTTCGTCTCTGTCTGATCAAATTAATTTGGTTCCTATTATTGCGCTCTCTCACTCACAGTGTGATGAAATTGCTGAATTCTTCATCAAAAAGGTAGAGGATATCAAGGCTACTTTTCAGAACAAAACTATTGTTAACTTTCAGAAAAACACTTCCAAAGTTAAAACAATCTTAAGGAATATTCAACCTCCGGACATACTGGCGGTTAAGACCATTCTTAGCTCTATTAAATTAGGCTCTCCATTAGATCCATGGCACCTAGATATCATGAGTATACTTTCAGAGCACGGCTTGGAGTACATAAAACTGCTACTGAATCAATCTTTTGCTGAAGTGGTAGTTCCAACAATGTGGAAGATGGCCTTAGTCACACCGTTGCTGAAAGAGTCTAATGTCGACCCCCTTATATGGGCTAACTATAGACTAAGGCCCTCATTATGATCTCGGCGATACAGACCGCCGAGATCAGCACTGGCGGTCAACAGAAGACCGCCAGTGCGACGTCCTCCCCGCCGGCCGTATAATGTTTTCCCTGCTGGGACGGCGGGCGGAAACAGTGTTTCCGCCCACCAGCCCAGCAGGGAACAAGCCAGATTCTGGAGCGCTGCCGGAGGGTAGGTCCTGCAATGTGGACCGGCTGCTATATTTATAGTAACAGCACCAGTCCTTGGCGTGTGCTTTCCGAAGGAGCCATATTTCACAATTGGGGATGGGCGACCAACATTTTTGACATTATACCGGACATACAGTTATCTTAAGTAAGTGACTGTTTCTTAGTGCATTAACTAGGATAATGTATTATTAATTTTGGAGAAGTAGTATTTGGTCCTGATGATGCGTCAATGGATCTGGCTGGACCACTAGACGCAAAACATGTTGACCCTAGTTTAGAGGTTCTTTGATTTCTTTGGATCTCTCAGTTACCGTGTTTTAAAAGTGATTGAGCATGATTTCTCATTTTTCACTTCTGTTTTGTTTATAACCCTGGACTATACCTTACACTAGCTATATAAATTTGTTTTGTTGTTGTAGGTGCAGAGTCAATTTCAGTTTTTCTTTCTCCTGTCAGTTTATGCCGATGGGCATTGTCCACTATAGAATTAACTACATCAGTCACCTAAAAGAACTCCGGCAAAGAGCCCCCTTTCGGGGAGCCCGTCAGACATTGCAGTGCCAGTCCGACGAGGAGCACCTCCAATGATGAAGCATGACATCCATTTGGATGTGTGAGGGCTCTTGCTCCTGAGAGCTAGGTCTCCCTTCTTTTCTGGTTTGGAACAGTATACTATTTGGTTGTTGCGTATAGACTAAGGCCCTCATTATGATGTCGGTGATACAGACCGCCGAGATCAGTGCTGGCGGTCAACAGAAGACTGCCAGAGCGACGGCCCCTCCACCAGCCGTATAATGTTTTTCCTGCTGGGCCAGCGGATGGAAACAGTGTTTCTGCCCACCGGCCCAGCAGGGAACAGGGCCTTAACATGGACCGCGACTCCAATGTTGGACCGCGACAATGCAGCAACACCAGTCGCGCAGATCACTGCCCGTAAATCAGGCAGTGACCTGCGCGATGGGGCACTGCACGAGGGCCCTGGAGCACCCCTTCTGCCAGCCTATCCCTGGCAGGTGCCAGGAAAAGGCTGGGGGAAACAGGGTACATTATCCAGAGGGCAGCGCTGCTTTCACCGCTGCCCTGTTGGAAAATGTAATCCGCCATCGTCAGGCTGCCTGTTGGCGGCAGCCTGGCGGTGGCGGAGGATCGCCTGTGGCAGTCTTCCCTTGTTATTGTTATTTATATGGCGGTCGAGACCGCCATGCCGGTGGCAGTAATTTCCGCCGCCCCAGGCATGGCAGTCTTGACCGCCATGTACATAATGAGGGCCTATATCTCTGCTACCCACCTTGTCCAAAGTGCTGGAAAAACATGTGAACGCTCTTTTGACAAAACATATTGAGCAAAATGACATACTCCACCCATCTGAATCTGGAATCTGAGCAGGCCATAGTACGGAGTCTACACTTCTTGGTGCTAAGGAATATCTAAGATATCAACTGGATGAAGGTGGAGCTGCTGCACTGCTTCTGTTAGATCTCGGTGCAGCATTTAACACAGTTAACCACAATACGCATCTGCAAAGATTGGAAGGAATGGGAATTGGTGTCTCACCCTCTTCTCATATGCAAATGACACACAGATTGTGGTATCTTTGTCATCTAAGAATAGCCTCTTACCTGGATCACGTGTCAGCCTGGATGGGAGCAAATTCCCTAAAATTAAATGAAGACAAGACTGAGGTGCTCTTGGTAGGTAACCCTGCCATACCCTGTGGCGCTCATCTGTGGCCGGACTCTATGGGTGATCTTCCCACCCCTGCTCCAGCTGTAAGAAATTTGGGAGTCTGGCTGGACCGGGATCTCACAATGAATCACCAGATTACTAAGGTAGCCTCTACTTGTTTTGGAATACTGAAATGGTTAAGGAAGTTCCTTTGTTGCCTTTCATCAGCAGCTTAGAAAACAGTGGTCCAAGCTCACGTGATGTCCAGGCTGGACTATGGGAATGTTTTATATTTAGATGTGGCCAAATCAGCAACAAAGCACCTTCAAGTTATGCAAAATGCTGCTACACGCCTTTTGCATTGTCCTCCTAAATTTACAAGCTCAGCCATTATGTTAAGGTCCTTCGTTGGCTGCCCATTGAACGAAGGATACAATTCAAGGCACTATTCTTTATGCATAAATACCTTTACAACACTGATCTCATTTATCTGAGTTCCCTAGTCGCCCGCTATTCCCCCTAGCCGCCAGCTTAGGTCCAGCCACCAGAAGTTGGCTGCAATTCCTAGAATGAAGAAAAGTCGCCAGGGTGTCCGGGTCTTTTCTAACTTGGGGTCAAACTTTGGAATGACCTGCCTGCAACTTTGAGAGGATGTGCTTCTCTCTTAACATGTCATAAATTGCTAAAAACCTTGCTATTCCAACTTTCAGGTCCTTTTTAACTTTGGTAGGAGGTGATTTTTTTTCCTGTCATCAACTGTTAAATACGTCCTTTCCATTTATCAGGTTTTTATTGACTAACTCTGTAAACTGCTTAGAGCACCTTAATCTGTAACTCTTCCAGCGCTGGAAAATCTTATTGGTAGCCATGCGCTCTACAAATTACGCATAATAATAATAATAATAATAATGTTGTGTGTATAGGCTGCATTATGTGCGAGTAATGAAGGCCTGGATATCCATGCCGACCCTTAGCACAAGATGAAGGTGAGATTGTTTTCCCAGACAGTTAAAGTGTATTGCTGACATTCCTAATATTGATTGGAAAGTATAGTAGGTTCATATCATTGATAAGGAGTTATGTGAGCAGCTGTATAGATTGTGTGGTTAAGGTTAGTTCTATTTGGAACCCTTGTGGTCATTGGATTGAAACATCCATAAATCCACAAAAATAATTATTGTCTGTGATTGGAAAATGCTCTGCATGATTCCTGCATTATCTTATTTAACATTGTCTGGATTGTAATTAATTCCCCATCAATGTTTTTTTAGATAATATGTGTAGCAAGACACCTGCATCATATAATTACATTTTATCCGTGATTGCAAACATGGTCCTGTTAACAGTTTCGGAATACGAGTTTGGGATGGATTTTATAAAATGAAATATTACAAAACACAGTTGGTTTGTACTTAAAACATCAGTGGACTTTTAAACACTGCCCCGCTCCTACCATTAGAAACGTGGGTTCGGGACGAAGGAATGTGTATTTGAACATAATTAAATTTTGCCCCGCTAATAATTTGAAAGAAATGTTGGCACAGGCATGTGTTATAATAGTAGGTAGACTATTAATACAAGAGTATTGTTTATGTATGTAAGGAGCCTCGCGCTCGAATGTGATATAGTGGCCCGGACATTTGAAGAGTGTGACAATACAGTTTCCTTTCAGACGGACTTAGTCATTCAGACGAGCTATGATGTTGGTAAAATTAATTCAATGTTATAAGGACTAGCCTTAAATTACAAGGCAGGAGTACGAGTTTGAATTAAGATTTTGGTTAAATATCTGCGAATGAACAAACATTCCAAGATGGCGGACCCGTTACCTCAGATATGGGGGAAGTGCCTCATAGATCCACACACAAGTGTTTAATGTTAGCTGATGGTGGTGGTTAATTAAAATGCACAGGGTTGGGTGGTAAGCGCTTTTTTTATTTTGTATTATTATTTTATTTATTGGTGTGTAGCTAGTGTTAGGATGTTAACGCTTCAACACAGATTCGGGTGAGTATAGGCACTGCACATGAAGGTCATGCTATTGAGATGTATTTAGCAATTGGTGCATGTGGGAATTTGCATGTCCAACACGATTTATAATTAAGTGCCACATGGCGATGTTATGAAGCATTATGAACTTTGCCCTTTTGATAAGAAGGCCAGGTGCTTGGTTAGCTTTGTGGGTGGTAGGGAGCCAAGCCAGTTTTCTATTAAGAGTTGGCTATTGTATCATGTGTCTTGTGCGTGAATAATTTTCTGCAGTATATTTTCTGAGTGCATTACAGGATATGTCAACTGCACCTTTGTGTGGTCCGCCTCCCTCCTTCTTGTTTTTGTTATGGATTATCTGTTTCGAGAGACCGTTTACTGTTGGAGCGCGCTATGGGTAACTTTTGTTTCTCTTCACTCTTTGGATTGATACATTGTTACGGGCTATTTTTTCAGGCACGCTTTGCGGTAGAAGCGCGCTATGGGGAGCATCTGTTTGTCTTTACTTTTTGGGTTGATACATTATTACAGACTGTCTCCGAGAAGCACTTTGCAGGTAGGGCGCGCCACAGGAACTATTCTGTTTTGCCTTAGTTCCTGTGGGATTCACTGTTACAGGCTGTCCTTGATAGGGACGTACTTGATGTAAACATGGTTACAGACTATTTCTAATTAGGAGTTTTTTTGATACATCGCATTACAGGTAACTTTTTTTCCTTGTTTTTCGTATTTGTTTTAAACCCCTGGAGGATACTTTAATGCAGGCCGTCCATCCTGAAGATGTGCAAGATGGATTTTGCCAGACACAGGTGTGTAATATTAACAAATAGTGGTGATTTATTTGATTGTGCGAGGTGGTTTTTTTTACGGGCTGTCTGTAATTGGACGTGCTTTGTTGATTGATTTTGCCATACATAATATCTGTTTGTTTGAGTATACTCTGCTACAAGCCGCTGGGATGAGATGCACTTACTGCACATCGGATTTAATATGCTGCAGTTGATGGTCTGTAAATCGGAAGTGTTGGAACGTGTCTGAGAGGGGGAGGCACATATGGTAGGGATAGTTGGATTTAAAATGTTCAGTTTGTCACAGTAGGGTAATCCTGCACTTCTATATATTTACCATGTTATTAATGTATTTACTAGGTGTTCTTTGTGGGGGTTTACCTCACTGGAAACAGGAGTGGGGCAGTGAGTTGCAATAAGGCTGGGACCTCCAATATAAATGATACAACGTTTTTAAAATTTTGGAATATGGCAATATACATTTTTGTGCCTAAATGAATGATTGCGGTTTATAGGATTTTCTGAGGGTATGTATTTTTTGCCTCTTTTTCATTTACATTTTGTGCTCCTGTTTTTGAGTGTAATTCTCTATGAGAATTGACCATATAATCTCAAATCTATAATGAAAATAGACAATGAATTTTGCTTACTTGCACCGATGTTTTGAAGTAATATCATTATGAGCATAATGCTGGACGATGATTTGCTCTCTGTGATGGATAACTTCTCCTCTGATGTAATAAGTATGAAACATACAAGATAGTTGATGAAGGGATTACTGGTTAATAATGGTTAGTGACTGAACCAATGTGCAGCGTGCTTATGTGCAGTTATGTTTTTCAACATTTTTTTTTTTAAATCTGACACTTTTTTGTATACTTATGGAAACTAATAATTATATATCATTGGGGGGATTTTGCTTTTATGTATGTAGGATATATAGGTTTTGTGTTTATGTATATTGATGTTGTCACTTTACAGCCTTGAAGTTCACGGATGCGTTGGCTGTGTCTCTTTTGCTGTTAGCTGTGGAGTCATGAAGTTTTTACTGGTATCTTGAAATGGAATAAATAAGACATGGAAAAATCTACAACTTAGTAGGACTTTTTCATATTGATGTCTTTTGATGTCACACCATTACTTTGATGCTGATGTTTGATCTACTTTTCAATGTACATTGGGGCTGCAGGGTAGGGTAACCCTTGCACATCATTTATATAAATTGCTTTAGGGACAGGAGGGAGGTGCAGTTCGTCTACACCTGCTGTTCAAAAAGGTGGTATGTGATGATCTCAGCCCCCATGGTTAAGACTCAGTAGCCGCCTACTGTGCCCCATTGTCTTCTGATTGGGATCAGACAACACCAAAGACATACTTGCCTGAGCTCCTTTCCTTGTGGATGATTGATTCCCCTTTTTATGGTAGGTAGAGTGTGCAGCCTTTTGGGACAACTTTGCCCTTTTGATAAGAAGGCCAGGTGCTTGGTTAGCTTTGTGGGTGGTAGGAAGCCAGGCCAGTTTTCTATTAAGAGTTGGCTATTGTATCATGTGTCTTGTGCGTGAATAATTTTCTGCAGTATATTTTCTGAGTGCATTACAGGATATGTCAAGTGCACCTTTGTGTGGTCCGCCTCCCTCCTTCTTTTTTTTTTTCTTCCCCTGTTTGCAGATCCTCCTAGTATGCCTGCACCTCCAGTGTGCTACCTCATACACACTTAGAGGTCCTTCCCTCTGGCACTAGTGAAAGCATCCGTTGTGCTAGTTTTTGTTATGCATTTTTGGCAGTAGTGTGTTCCACTGGTACCATGTGGTTGGCACTCAAAACTATCGTTGAATCCGTGGCAGCTGGGGGTGATCAGGATCCGATGCTCAGAATACAATCAGAGGTGGGTCTGCTCGAGCCATATTGCTAAGACACTGGATCAGCAAGGTCAGCCATACTTCTCTTCAGGCTGGTGAACAAGGCAGCAGTCTCTTGCTGGAGGGGGGCACCTGACCGCAAAGGATTACGAGTGGGAGAGTGATTTTTTTAATTTTTTATTTTTTATTTACATAATTAACACATTTATTAGCTAGATGTGACTTACGTTATTAAATGTGTGCATATTAATCATATAATTTGTAGTAGGTAACTGCATTTACCCATTATAAGCAGCACCCGAGTTAACCTACTGTATAAATTAAGTTAGCCTTGTATTAATGCTATTTTGAATGTCACATTTAGATGTTTATGGTGAAGAGGCCTGCAATTTCATTTCCGTTTAATGTGCATGTTAAGTGTTTTTCCACTGCAGAGGCTGTTTTCCCTGATGCCATTTTTTCATAAGTAGTGAACAGTTATTTGTTATGTATTAGGCGACTAATAATGAAGTTCTCATCCTAAGGAGAAGATTCCAGGATGGTACAGCGACACATGGGAAGAGCTGACTGTACCTAACAGTCTCTCCAGTGTAAAATTAAAGAACATAACTGTACGTGGATCATTCTGTTGCCCTGAGAGCGCAGAGTTTACCTGCTTCCAGAGTCTTGAGCAAAAAGCTTGGCTCTCGAGAGCGGGAACAAGCTGTAATGTTGCAAACTAGTGTTTAGTTGAATTATATTAGTGTTCCCTAGATACGATACGGAAATACTTTCCTGACTGAGCTGTGAAGACCCTGTTTTCCTCTGCTGATCTCCACTGCCCGAGTGCATAGGCTCATCGCTAAGCATTTCTATTCTCTCATCAGAGACCTTTATTTGTTTTTCTGAAGCTGACACCTTACCTATTGCTTAACCAAAAGCCCTCTCCCGACCCATCTTTTCTTAATTTAGAAGAAAGGTTTCATTTATGGAGCACTTTCTGGATATTCTGTATTCTTTAAATAGATTGTGTTGCTGTTATGTTCATCTTATGCTGATATTGGCTTTTTGAAAGTTTAAATTTGTAACAAGAATACTTACAATCTAAAAATCTGTATCACCAATGACTTTAACCTGACTAAAATGTGTTAATAAATCATTTTAAACCGTATAATTCTCATTGGCATTTACTGTGGTGCCTCCTTGGTCTTAACTTTTATGGAAATATGTAAATTATTTCTCCTAGAACTATCTCCATGTCAATGAACAAAGCTCCCTTTGAGCAGTGGTGGGGTTTGTTTGATTACACCCGACCACTGAGATTTGAGAATCCCCATTCCATCACAAGGGCAGTCAGGGAAGCCTCCAGTGATCAAGGACTTAGGACAATTGGAACGAACACTTTTTCCAATAGACACAGAATGGGTAAACGCCTTTGCTACATCTGGCCCATAGTGAGCACATTCCTATTTAGTGATGCATGTGAAGCCTTTTTAGTCTGCCCTGATCACCAGTCCATTTTTCCTGGACAATGATGTGCACTAAACTACCATACTTGTTGTTGAACTGACCTAGAGCAGTTATGTTCAATCTATTTATCCACTCAAACACATCAGGCCAGTAGGGTGCCTGTGAAATGTAATGACTGCTTATGTAGGTACAGGGTAACACTCTACTGTATCGTAACATGGGTGTGGAACTTACCTACGATGGAAAGGACCCACAGATAGAGGAAGTGTGGTTCAACCTATAGATTTTAGATAAGAAGGACATAGTAGTTGCCTTGGGGTTCTGTACTTTGTTCGATTTCAGTATGTTTAGATTAGATAGTGGTATATTAAAAGACAGCTCTGTGCTGGTGAAAGGACTGCCTTGAGTTTTTGGGCTGTGAGTTCTCTGTTAGGCTGGCAAAATATTTACAGTTGCAGGGACAGCATATCTACTATCTAATCCTAGTCCTAAATTATTTGGAGAAGTGCAGCTTCCTCCAGAGTAGTCAGGGTGGACTTATACACTATTCTATTTCCACACAGCACCTTAAGATCTGCATCATGGGAATTGAGATGGACTACTCTAACCATGACCCCACCACTCATTACACAGACCATGCAAAGAATATCTGCCCTATTCTAGCTTTGTTACGTAGAATAGGGCAGACATTCTTTGCTTTATGTGTGATGGGGTCATGGTTAGAGTAGTTCATCTCATTACCCATGATGCAGATCTTCAGGTGCTGAGTGGCAACAGGAACTTCTAATATTGAGTTGCGAGGGATATTTTACAATTTGGATGGCATATTTGTCATATTCTATCCATATGTGGAGGTCATTCTGTGGCTATGGTCGACAAAGGTTCCCAGGTTGGGTACAGTATCTGCCACCTTGGCCTGGTGTGCTGGTTGGGATTGTTCATGATGCTGGAGTATACTTATACTGACACTCATATTGCGCCACACCTCAGCTGCATCCATGGCATGGATCAAGAGAATAGACAGAAAGCATAAAACAAAGGTTCATTGTCTTGAATGCCATATTTAAATTCTGGGACTCAGAAATAAGGAGTTGTTCTCAAGTTTATCCAGCACACTTTCCACCTATGTTGGTGAACCTGGTCTTTAGTCTTGGACTACATAGCAGGGCCTTTACAGAGTGGTAAGAGAACATATACCAAAAACTATGAGAAAAATTCAAAGAAAGCCAAATGAAATCTTTTTACTCATTCAAACAAAATATAAAGATATAACCAATTAAGTCTCAGGGCATTCCACTCCATAATAAAACGAGGGGCAATCTGTTACCTAATTGGATTTGTGAAACAACTACAATCTGCAGATGAGAATGCACATACTGCAGCTAAGATATATCAGCTCTTCCTAAAAACCAGCAACAAGTGATATTTCTTTAGAACAAATGGGATAACAAACTGGGACTCACCCTTACTGACAAAAGACTAGGATTGCTTACAAAAACCAAAGGATGAGGTGTGCTGAAGGAATTGGACCCCAGTAAAATATTAAACAGATGGTATTACACACCCATGAGACTACAGTCATTTGATCTGAACCGTCCAGAGACCTGCTGGAGGCAGTGGGGAAACAGGAGCAGGCTACCTTACATCCTGTTGGCCTGCCCAAAGACCAGGAACGTCTGGGACATAGTCCTAGAAAACTGCTGCCAAATTACAAGCATAAGATTCCTTGACACCCCAGTGGCAAACCTTTTGGGCTGGACTCCAGGATTATCTATGGGAAGAGCCAAGGGGACATCAAAATTAGGTAAGACACTTCGTAATAGTACAAGTAGAGCCTGCTAAATGGTAACAACCAGAGCGCTCTAGCAAGTTACAATGGACCAGTGGATTGTGCAGACTCTTACACCCCTATACTCACAGATTCATCGGAATACATTTAACTGAATGCATCCACTTTAGGGGAGGTAGAACAAGGGGCCTTCTGTACAAAGCTATTTTGCAGTGGCAAAGACCTAATTCACAAAACCAAAGCCCTTTGACTGCAAAATAGCTTTTGGGTATGTACAAAAGCCAAATTGCACATTATCAAATGTCAACGTAGGTTTCAGAGTACATACCAAATTGAAAATGGGAAGGGGTATGATTAGGGCTTCCCTTCCAATTTGCAATTCCTTTTGGTATGTACTGTGGTAGCAAACCATTGATAGATTACTGACACCTCAAAGGAGAGGGGTAATCCATTTGCAAGAGAGAAAGGGTCCTAAACTGACCCGTCCCCTGTGTGAATGTTGGCAAAAACATTTTTTAAGAGTAGGCAGTGGTGGTCCATAGGCCCACTGTTTTAGTCCTAAAAACGTTTGGGAATCTATTTTTGTTTTTTTCAAAATGCATCACGTTTTCCTCTAAGGAAAATGGGATACATTTAAAAGAAAACATTTGTTTTATTTAAAAACATATCTAAACTTGGTGGTTTGTTGAACTCAGCAGGCCACCATCCCTCTGGCAGCGAAACATGGTGGGTCACAGTTTGTGTGACCTACCTCATTAATGTTCATGAGGTAGTTTGTATTGCAACCCACTACAGTTCGGTATTTTATTGAACAAACATTTTAGTACCTATGTCAGTTTGCAAAATGCCAACACATTTGGTAAAATTCCGTGAGCAAATTGCAACTATTTTTTACCAAATTAATTGTTTGTATAACAATAAACAGCATGACCTGAGGATGGGAGGATCGTTTTTTCAAAGTGGGACTGCCCGCTTAATTATCTGTTTCTTAAAAAAATAAAAAAATAATCAATAAAAGACTATTGAACCATAAATATTGAAGGCGTTACCCATGGCTCTTAATGAGGTTCCTCCTGACCGAGGAATGCTTGTGAAACTTCAGCTATCCAGTACACTGCAGAATTGTTTTCAGACGTGGGGGCAGAGAACATTGTATATACATTATACAAAAGTAGATCTTGGTAAGAAATAATTTATTTACACATGTCGGTTATTTGCAGAAATGTATAATCAAATATTGTTTAGTGTGTTGATGTTAAAATTAGTCTTTCACTGTTAGAAAGCGCTAGGAAATGATTTTCCTTCTTCACAAAATTGCTGCTGTATTTTTAACGTTATGAGCCTGAGTTACCATGGAATTGAAGCAGACTTCTAACTCCTCCATCTACTATTTGATGCAGATTCTTTGACGGTAAGAACACGTATTTTTGCTTTTCTACTTTAAGCCTCACAAAATCATGGATTTCTGTAGCAGGCCACACTACTTTCTCATCTTCCCTGGAGTCAACATTGGCAATATCAGCTTTAAGGCTCATGTTCCGCCATCTCACTTCCCCCAATAAATATATCTTCCTAGCTTTGTATGTGAACTGTGTTCTAATAATTTCTGTCTTTCACTGGACATCAGTCCCCTCATTTGAGCCCTGCTGTTGCAGTTACCTGAGTTCTATTGCAACTTTCAAGTGACAGAACTGCCAGTTGACCATTAGTGCAGACACTGTATGCAGTATCCTGCTTCGGACCTCTGTGCAGGTTCATGTCAGGTTACTTCAAGCCCAAATGAAATAGTTGCTAAATAAGGGGAGACAACGTAGTCTGCAGTGCAAGCTTGGTGGGAGATAACAACTAATTAACATCCAAGCTTGTTCTGTGTTTTTTTTTTTTAAATAAAAATCTTCGCTTTATACAACACAACAGTAGTGAAAGTGCGAGTCACAAGCCTGCACTGTAAAATTTGCGATTTTACTCCCTATGCATCAGAAAGACGCATCTTACTGAAATGTATTAACCAGCTTTTAAAACTTAAGGCATGCCCTGCATTTGTTATTCTTTTTGTCACTTGGGGCCTGATTTAGATCTTGGCGGGCATACCGCTGTCATGGCGATTCCATGTACTCTGTCAAGATGATGGCGTACCGCCCACCGTATTTAGATGTCAGCAGCTGGGAAACAAACCGCTGTGGCGGCGATTTCCCATTGCTGGCTGACTGGCCTCCGCCGATACCGGCCTGGCAGTATACTGATGACCTAATTTAGATGTTCCCATTGTGACTGTGGCGGGTTGGCGACAAAGAGAGAGTGTACCCTTGGATATATGCCTTGATATAGCTGTGTTGCATTAAATGTTTGCGACTACCTATGTCATCACATATTCCAACCTCAAGAAAAACAAACAGAATACTTACATGTATGTTGGCGGTCAGGTTGCTTCAATGGTACAGGCTCATCCCTTTGCACACAAGTCCCATGTATTGGTCACCTTTGTGTCCGGCGACAACAAGGTTGGTGTCCTTCAGGGTGAAGTGTGGGCAGCTGTGACAGGAGTCCTCCAGTCATGTTCCAGTCAAAAAGGTAAGAGAAAAAGGGGGAAAAGCTGCTTTTCTCCTCCGATCCGCCACCCTTGAGTTGGAGGTGTTTCTCCCACAGTCGGCCTGGCGGGAAGGCACTTCTAAATCAGCATGGTGGTAACAGTAGCTGCAGTCCCAATGCCAGCCACTGTTTCTTATTGTGCGGGTTGATATTCCTGGCGGAGTCCACGGGACTGCGGTGGTCTGTTGGCTGTGGTCCCGCTAACATCTAAATCTGGCAAGCAGGCCGGCGAATAAGAAAACCGTTGAAAAAGCAATGGCGGGACTGTTACCCCCCAACATCTAAATCAGGCCCTTCCTGCTGCCACCTTGCCTAAATTACTTTGGGAATTGGCAACTTCTTGCCCTATTGTTACTTACCACCTGCAAGCACAGAAAAAATACATACAAGGCAATCACTTTTTTCCTCGTCCTGTGAAGCATTTGTTCCTCCATAAATGGATTCCAAAGATGTATATCCAGTCTCTACTGTACGGGACTGAAGTACTCTCACCTGACACTTCATGCCTCTTAGAGTTCTACTTGTCACCTCTATGTGTCTGCTCTCATGAAATCAATTATACTTTTCGAAAACTGTTTATAAGTACCTGAAAAGGGTATTCCCATCCCAAAGAGTCAAGCTTTGCTTATACCAAGGCAATCCTTTAATTATTTGGAACAATCTTCTAACATTTTGTGCTGTGGCCCGGTATAACCCAGTCTGATCCAGATGGATAAGAATCTACAGGCCAATATTTTCCCGGATGTACAATCGATTGTGGGCAATAGGATGCCATATACAGATGGTCTTTTTCTGGCTTAGCTCTGGACACTATTAGGGGTGGGTTTACTCATGAAATTCCATGTAGCAGAATTACCTAAAAATTCCCCGACATTACACAGAATTAAGCAATTCTGCACTTAGCGCTATTTCTTAATGTAAAAATGCCCCAATTCATTCAAAATGGATGCATTTTTATTCTAAGAAACGGTGCTAAATGCAAAAGAACACGATTAGCAATCGTGAGCAGCTGCTCTGTAAATGTTCTGTTGCAGTAGGATTTTTCCTCCAAATTATGCGAGCAGGAGAAATTCCATAATTATTGGTAATTCCGTGTAAAAGAGTAATGCTAAATTACTACAATTACTCTGATTACTCAGGCATAAATGAAATGTGGCCTAGGCCGAGACACTATTATTGCATGACAGGCTGCCTCCTTCATAGAGTTCAGCATATAACACTTTTAGGCATGGTACCAGCCTCTCAGAATATTGAAGATAACATTTCTGGGGAAGATGATCCGTCCCTGGGTCCTTTACTATGCAAGTTCTAGCAGCGTCACTTTGAATTTCCCAGCCAGAAATTGGTTGATTCATCTCTGCCGTGTCATCTGGGTCTACAAGCAGCAATTCAACCTCAGGGGAAATGTTTCAACCCCAGTTAGTGTAACCTGCATGTCTGACTTATATTGTTTGGCATAATACTCAAATAAAGTGATACTAATGCCTTCTTTCGTGTAGCTCACTTCTTCTTGTCCATCCTGTAGAGATGTCTGTGGAGATCCACTTGTTTCAGGTCTGGACAGCCATGCCTGGAACCTACCTCTTCTGTTTCCCTCAGCAAGAAACTTTGTCATGTTGGACGAGTAGCTGTTCTGCTTTCCTTCTTATCTCATAACCGAGCTTAGAGAACCTCTCTGGAATGCATTTCTGAGTTTAAAGAAGACATTTATTGTTATTAATTCCCCACCCACAAGTTCCTGAGAGACGAAATTAGTAGACTGGAAGCACACGTTCAAAAGTAGTCGCAGCAATAAAAGCAAAATATATCAAAGTACATCTCAGTTGCAATGTACACAGCAAATAGATGTGATTATATCATAGCATAACTTCAAAGCAAAGCATAAAAGTCAAAATTCATCACCGTATGGGCAAGGCGGTAGGGCCTATATTCAGCTTCATCTTTCTGGGGTCTGCAAGTAGATGACTCCGGGCCAACTGCGAGAAAGAGATTCTCTACCCAAACGGGAGACAGGCAACTGACGTCTAGTTCCTGTCTGAAGTCAATCAGATTCAATCTACCCCTCTTTAGCCGAGAGTCATCCTTAAAAGCAAACTCAGTGTGAGAGCCGAAGAACCTTGGAGAGTGGCCAATTCTCCCGAGCCCCCGCTCTCAGACTGGATTGCGAGGTAAACACAAAATCTAAGTGCTCTTATCAGCTAAGGTCTGGTGGGAAGAAAACAGCTTGGTCCATCTTGTGGAAAAACACAGCTTGGAAAAACACAGCTCATCTGCAATGTCTAACCCCACGTTACAGCCAATAGGCAGCTAACCTAAATATCAAATGTAATGTCTAATGTCATGTCAAAGCCAATAGGCAGCTAAACTGAGTACAGAATGTAATGGCTAATGCCATGTCAAAGCCAATAGGCAGCAAACCTAAATATCAAATGTAATGTCTAATGTCATGTCAAAGCCAATAGGCAGCTAAACTGAATACAGAATGTCTACCGGTGAACACTGAGCAACTAATATGCGCAGTGGTGAAACACAAAGTCATTGGTCAAACACAATTAATAGCATCACAGTAGCCTAGACAGCACAGCCCCTCCATTGAAGCAGTATGCTGTTTACTTGTTACCTGCAGGATCTCCCTTTTGTGGTCATCAGTTGCAAATTCCTTCTCTAATGTGACTAGTCTTGTCAAATCTTGATTAATACTTGTCACACTCCGGTTGTGTGTTTGGTGCTGTGTGCCCCTAGTATAATCTCAAATGCTTCCTATTTGGCTTCTGTGGCGGATGCTGTACCTGTTTTTATTTCAAAGTACCTATCTAATGTTTGTCTTATTGCTGCACGGAAAATTGTGCCCTCTAGCATCATACATTGCAGATGCCAATCTGAAATGGAAGCAAGTCTCCCACCTCCCCATTTCGAGTTTAATCGTTAGTGGGTTACAGTCAGAGAGTGTTTTGCCAAGATACTCTACCTGGCTTATCGCTGGGAGCATCCCTCTGGTACACACTATCCTGTCCAAATAAGAGGAAATTAGGATTTACCCCCACTCTGCCAGTCCATATATTAAAACAACACCCATACGGATCTACATTTCCTCTCACTTGCTTTGGGAATGGGGATGCTCTGCACACTAGGCAAGCAGTAAGACTTTTGGGGCTTTAGAGGTGGGGGATAGGGCCAACACTGGGGCAGCCTGTGAATGCACCTTTTTTGTTACTAAAACAAAACACACAAATTCCTGGTGTCTAGTGGTCTTTTGCCCCCCCATGGAAAAATTGTTGTAAACCCCTAATCGCCTCTGTATTGGTCAGGGGCAGAGATACTGTTGGGAATGTTCTGGGATGGGGCCACAGACCGATGCCTGCGTGGGTGGCTCCCCACCACTTCTTCTTTTTTGGAGCATTTACTTCCTGGTGCCTAGTCACCTTGTTACCCAGAAAGGAGCAGATCTGGGGCAAACCTCCTATCTTCCACTCAGAGGCCAGAAAGACTGTATTACTGTTTTTGAGATGGGTGTATAATCCAATAGCAAGGTGGGCCACCGCCATATTTTTTGTGGCACCATTTTGAAAACCCTGGAATCTAGTGGGCCTTCTACCTTCCCCAGTGGACAAATGTGGGGCAAACCCCACCTGACCTGCTGGGTCACAGGCAACATGTCACATTGAGGGGAGGGAACGGTTTGATTTAGACTGCCAGGAGATTAAATGTTATCTATTAAGGGGATTAGCAAATGTTCTGGGCAAAAGTTAATGAATCAAGTGGCCAAAATAGGGGGACCCTTGTTTGTATGATTTCTGAAGATATATGGGCAGCTTATCTGGTGGATTAATATGCCTGCCTTTCTGCCTCAGTTAGGCCCCAGGGTACAGTTGACAAGAAGATTCCCCTCACCTGGCTCTCAGTAAAGGAGGTATGGGCAGTTATTGATAGAATAAAGCTTTCAAGGGCCACTGACCCCCGATAACTTTCCAGTGGTAATAATTATATGAAATAGTGAATAGTGGGCAACGGTGTACTCCCTCTTGTTCTGCTGGATTGCTTCAACGGGCCTCCATTTCCCCCATAGCTGAAAGGGTCAATAATGAAACCCATTTAAAAAAAAATAAAAAAAATAAAAAATAAAGGGGAGTGGCTCAGATCCCACACATTATAGGCTGATTAGCCTTTTGGACCTATTGCTTAATGTGTTTTCCAAAATGATTCTAAGTTGGAGGGCTGGGACTTAAATCTAAGGCCATCCCAATGGAGCAAGGGGGCTTTCGGAAAGGCAACTCGACTATAGACCATTGCTTTGCTCTATGGGCCATTATACAGAAGGCTCTGGAAGTGAACCAAAGGCTGTGTTCCTGGTTTGTTGACTTCCAGACAACTTTTAATTCGGTGGACACGGAAAGTGGGCCCTGGTGGAGCTAGGGAAAGTCGGCTGGCTGTCCCAGAAAATTTCCATCAAAAAAGGCCTTCGGAAGGGGTGTGTTTCAGCCCCCCTGCTCCTTAGTTTATGCTTTTCTGACCTCACTACCTTCATATCCTAAACAAATTCATCCTCTCCTGAAGTCGGGAATCAGCACATTGCCTGTCTGCTTTATGCAGAACTTTGTTACTTTTTACTCTAGAACCAAAAGGATCTTTGTTGCAGGCAAGCACAATTGTAAGTTGGTATCAGTCCTGTATATCAAATTTACTTTCTTTGGGTTTTGCAGATAAAACAGTTTTCCAAGTAAGTAACACTTTTCAATTTCAAAAGCAGACAGTGCAATTTCTCATAGGAATCAATGCAGTCCTAGGGGAGGAAAAGTGTTAATGCAGTTTAAAGGTAAGTAATCGACTTATGATCCAAGTCTTTGGGGGTTAGGGTGTCCACAGGTCAAGGTTGAAGTTGACCCCAAAACAGCATCACCAGCAACACAGGGCTGGCCGGGTGCAGAGGTCAAATTTTATGTCTGGGTTTTAATGAAATCCTATGGATACTAGGGGCACTCTGAAAGAAACAGGTTGCAGGTAAGTGTCTGCGACGTCAGGGCACAGACCTGGGGGATTGAGATGAGCACCGGTGGGGCCACAGGTCAGCACCAAACACACACTCTCAGCAGCACTGGTGCGGCTGGGTGCAGGGTGCAAACAGAGCTTTGGGCACCCAGTGCCTTTCAAAGGGGGATGCCCGGGGGTCACAAAGATGCTGCCAGCTGGGTCAAGGGAGTCAGTTGCAGAAAATCAAAGGCTGGACAAGTAGGAGAGGAGCCCGCTGAACGCTGCTGGATCGTCGGTCAGATTCCCCAAGGCCAGGGGGATCAGTGGGTCACCTAGACTCTGGTCGTGGTCATGGGCGTTGGGTGCAGAGTAGCAGACTCGCAGATCCGGGGAGGCTCTGGAGTCCTTTTGGAAGGTTTCTTCCGCACAGGGCGACTGTCTTCAGGAGTTCTAGGTCCTGGTGGGCAGGCAGTCCTTTGGGGGCTTGCAGGGGTCTCTGGTCCTGCAGTTTGCGTCGCCTTTGTGTAGCAGGAATCTTGAAGCTGCAGACAGGCTGGTAGGGCTGGGGCCAAATCAGTTGTCGTCTGGAGTCTTCACTTCCGTCCTTCTTCTTCTTGAGGTCACCAGGAATCTGAAGAGCAAGGTTAGGGATGACCCTAAATAACAAATGTAGGGGCGTTAAAGGGGTCAGAGGGCAGTAGCCAATGGCTACTGTCCCTGAGGGTGGCTACAACCTTCCTGTGCCCACTCCCTTTGGGGAGGGGGTCACATTGGTATCCCCAATGGCTTCTCTCCTCCAAAGCAAGATGGAGGATTCTGCACAAAGGGGGTCACTTCAGCTGTGACCATCCCTAGGGTCTCCAGAGCTGAAGTGGTTACTACTCCTTGTTTTTCCTAATGTTCCCACTGGACCTGCCGTCAGAAGTGGGGCTTGGTCGGGGGGGAGGCATCTCCACTAGTTGGACTGCCCTGGGGCAGTGTAACAGGAGACCTGAGCCTTTGATGCACACCGCCAAGTGTGCAATTCTTGCAGGAAGGAGGTGTGAAGCACCTGCACCCAGAGCAGGCTTTGTTCTTGACCCCAGAGAGCACATAGGCTCTCACCCCATGGGGTCAGAAACTTGTCTGTTCGTGGCAGGCTGGCACAGACTGGTCAGCCTTACACTAAAGGGTTGGTTAAAATACATAAGGCATCTCTAAGATGCCCTCTGTGTGCATTTTTCAATAAATCCAACACTGGCATCAGTGTGGGTCTATTGAGCTGAGAAGTTTGATATCAAACTTCCCAGTCTTTAGTGAAGCCATCATGGAGCTTGTCATGACAAATTCCCAGCCCATGTAATCAATACACACTGCACTTACAATGTCTAAGAATGGATTTAGACACTGTAGGGACAAATTGCTCATGCAGCTATGCTCTCACCTGTGGTAGAGTGCACCCTGCCTTAGGATTGTAAGGCCTGCTAGAGGGGTGATGCACCCATGTCACAGGCAGTGATTTGTGGGCATGGCACCCAGAGAGGGATGCCATGTTGACTTTACCTTTTTCTTCCCACCAGCACACACAAGCTGCAATGGCAGTGTGCGTGTGTTTGGTGAGCGGTCCCTTAGGATGGCACAATACATGCTGCAGCCATTAGGGACGGACCCTTCCTGGCCACAGGACCCTTGGTACCACTGAGTCCTTTACAAGGGACTTAGCTGTGTGCCAGGGGTGCACCATTTGTGAAAACAATGGTACAGTTTAGGGAGGTTGTCCCTTAGTCCTTCATTAAAGGCCTATGAAGGAAAAATCCACCCCCTCCCTGGGATTGTACAGCACCAAGGTATTTTCCCTTGATTCCTCCTGTGAGTGGGACCGGTTAGAGAAGGCAGTTCTCAGTAGGCTCCTGTTGCTTCCACCATGCACTATGGTCCAAGGCATAAGGAGGGATGAGATCCATGGTAGAGAAAGAAGATGAGTAAGGGAAACAAGGAATACATTAGGAGATATTAAGATCCTACATTCAAAATTCTGTACAATTACGACCTGGTCCACTTTTCCAGGCAAACAAGTATTTAAAGAGTCTGCGGCAAATGTGGCTGGGACTCTTGACCTTGCTTACCTGAGTCAGAAACCTTCAACTAGTTTCTCAAGACCCTCTCTAGGCCTGGACACAGTTTTTCTCTACCTCCCAGAGGTACGCGATTCCGGCCTGCAAAATAAAAATTTAAGGGCAAGAGTAGGATGGAATCCAATCTATGCATCCCGCTCCCGTTGGGTCAAAGTCCACGATAATAATGGTCTTTGTCCCTGCCCCCTAAACGTAAAATGTTTCTTGTTGCATATAATTATAGACTGTGCTTTTTATCTTCCTCCCCGGATTTCTAAAACCTTTGTTTTTTAAATACAGAATAGTAAAAAGAATGAAGGCTGTAGAGTTTGCTGTCAGAAGTTCATTACTTAGATGTGGCAGTAGGAATTGTCCAGTTTTTATGTTTTCTTAAACAGTTTTAATGATTGGATACTGTAGGGTGGGGGCCGAATAGGTTTTAAGTCAATTTTAAACTGTAGTTTTTATGTATCATTTAGAAAGTTTTATGGACAACTGTCATAATGAACTTGTTTTCTACCTACCATCTGACCTGGAAGGGGCAAAAGACTTTGAGAGTGGTGGTATGTCCCTATGCCAGAGTGGCACCCTCCCATTTCTTTTATGCCCCACTGTAAGATTCCCTGGATGTAGTGGCCTCTCTACTGTGAAGTGTGTTGGAGGCAGATTCTGGGCATATCCTCAATTCAAGCACACATCTTATTCCCCGACCCCCTTGCTGGGAAGGTAAAAAGACTCTATTAACCTTTCTGGAGTGGGGTTATTGCCCAATGCCAAGGTGGGCAGCCATCGTTTTTGCTCCATCTCAAAATCTATACTGCTTTCTGGGAGGCAAATTTAGGGCAGACCACTGTTTGGCCCATGAAGGCACAAACACTGTGTTGCCCCTTTTGAGGTCAGAGTGGGCCGCCCCCGCCCATTCCAAAAAAATGTGGCTTAATATTCCTTGGTGTCTAATTGGCTTGGACCCATGCTAGAGGGTCCTTCCTCCACCCCTTTTTTTTCACAAAAACAATCTCCCTTGTGTCTAGAGGGTTTTCTTACACCCTCACTGTGGCAGGGCAGATTGGGGCAATCGCCCAAATGTGTGTTAAATGTTTCTGGCTCCAAGCACTTGCAACACCTTTTTGGGTAATTTCCACTGATCCTCCCAAAAGAGACCTACATCTATTGTCAGACTTTGTTTGTCTCAAGCTCTTCACTGGAGGCTGCTGTGGCCTCCAGTATCTGGTCCAGTTTGCCCATATCCTGTGCCATATCACAATGATCTGTATCAGGAGGCTCATCAAAGCTTGGCCCATTATTGCCCTGAAATGTCTGTCACATTAGTGTTTTTTAAGACTAACATTTTACGAGTTTTTGTGCTGAACAAAACAACAACACAGCCCAAAGAAATGTAACACTGTTATGACACATCCTTTGTAGTACAGAAGATTTTAAGGATTCAGACTTGCAGATATCATGACAACCTTGTAGTTCAAATTTCCTGCAACAGTTCCTGACTTTATATATTAATCGCTGAGCCTGCATGCATCAGTCCAGTCCCGCCGTCCACTGTGACATTGAATGTGGTTCCCCCCACCCCCAATCCATAGGCGGCAGTCTCTTCTGGCCACTGCTAGAGCCACAATGCAGAATGGGACAATGTAACATCTGGGAGCCCCATATTCCAAAAGCAACCAATTTCTGTGTGAGATTCACCTGTTCTTTGGTAACCTCTGAGAGGCACCCACTAACCTGTGTCCAAATGTTCTGTATCCTTGGGCAGTTCCTTATAATGTGTAGCAATGTTCCACTCTTGCCACAACCTCACAGGGACTAATAATCCTCCACCTTGCCAATTCAGAAGAGCCTGGTTCTAGTTTGATATGCATGGTGTAGTATTTTTAGTTGCACTTATCTGAAGCCTGTCTTTATGGCTTTCTTCGATGAGTATCAGACTGCCGCCTCCCAGTCTTCATCTGTCAATATTCTGAGGTCCTCTTTTTCCATCTGTCTCATAGTACGTTAAGGGATGACTTGCAGTTATTAATCAACGTCCGGTAAATTTGAGGAACTGCATGTTTGTGCAGAGGTGCTGCCATCTGTCGCTACATGCAGCTGGTCTTCATACCTCTTAAGGGCTTGCTGAATCTGTCGTATCTATAGATCGGAGTGGTGGCTAGGTCTAAATCCTGCTGCAGCTCAGTAAATGAGAGACAGCACTATAGTACCCACATTTCGCTTGAATTTGTTATTCCAATCATGTCCCATTGTTTCCTGCTCTCTAACCCCCGGAGATCCCCCAGCATAGCAGATTCCCCGTCATTTTTCCTTGCAGGACACCAGCCCTCCAGCCAGTCCCAGGCCTCCTGAGGAGCCAAGCAGAACCAGGATTTCCCAGAGTTCACAATACAAAGGTTCGTTGGGAATTGCATGGAGTATTGCAGATTATGCTTCATGAACTCCTGCTAACCTCATCAAATGATCGCCTTTTGGCTTGCATTTCTTGCATGAAGCCTGGAAACATCATTATTGTCTGGTTGCCAAAGTGCAGTGGGCCCAGTTGTCGAGTCCCCCAGAGCTCTGTATTTCGGTCTTTGAAGTGCAAGAAGTGGGTTATGATCGGTCATGGTCTTATTCCTGGCCTGGGCAGTACCCCAGGGACTCTGTGTGCTCTCTCCATCATAAAGTGGAGGGACAGTTCACTTGGGTTCAGCCTAGTGGACGCAATGTCTTCAATTATTATTATTTTTTTCACCTTGGATCCTTCTACATTTTCTGCTATCCAAACAAAGCGTACATTGTTGTAGAGAGATCTATATTTTGCATCCTCCATTCCAAGGTGCAGCCGTCAAGTGATATTGTCAAGCAGACGGACTTCAGTGCTTAGGGTCTTGATGGAGGCCTTGTATTACAGAAAGGAGGCTTCGACAGTGGTAACTCATTCTGCTATCTTCTCCATCTCAGTACATATCAAAGTGACATCTACCACCATTATATATATTTTTCTTTAAAGCTCGCTCTAGTGATAGAGCAGAGAATTTCTTTGAGGGCGGGGCCCTGGACTTGCACCTCCACCCTTATCTCCAGGGTTCCCCCCTTCATTAACTTACTCTGTGTTTTAGTACACATATTTGTCTAGGTGGGTGGCGTGAGTCACTCTCTGTTCCTTGTTGGTGCCATGGTGTTGTCAGCAGCAAGAACGCACCCACCTGAAGGGCTCGGCACCTGGAGCTTAATGGCTGAAAGCCTAGTTATGGTGGGGGTGGGGCCTCATCGATCCAGAAAGCAGTTCCCAGGCACCTGTCTTTGCGCTCCCTCAGCTCTCGCCAATGTCTCTGCAGCCCTGGGCCTGGGTGATAGTGGAGGTCAGGAAGGGCATGGTCTGCAGTCCGCTCCCTCCTACTGCAGAAGTGACAGAGGCACGCACCCAGAGGGGGCTTAAGTGGCCTGCAATGGTGTCCCGAGGGTTGAAGGGACAAAATGATGGGCGGAAGGGGCTCAGCCCCCCCTAATCCCATTTCTGGAAGCAAAGGTGGGGAGAGGAAGGCAACGCAACAAAACAGCAGAGTGCCGCTAAAGGCTGGCCAATAGAAGGCCGTGCATTTTTTTGAAAGGTGCCCGCATAAAGTGGGGGCAAGCAAGGGACGCACCCATTGATAGGGCAAGGACAGCACTGGAAGATAAGACCTGTGGACCGAAGACAAAGGACTAATCATCTGAAGCTTACCTCCTGTTGTCGAAAGTCGCTGAGCAGCCTAAAAGAGAAACCAAGGGCTTCTCACATCGTTGGTGGCCGGCCGGCAGAGCACAGCCAACCTGCTTGTGACGTGACTGATGAAATTTCGATGGGAATTCCAGCATGAACAGAGGACCGCTACAGCACAGCAACCCGACTGTGTGGTGTTGACCAGCAGGTGAGTGGCTCCGTGTTTGGTGGGAGCGTTCCAAATGGTGTAGCAGCAGGCAAAGGAAGTTCTGAAGAGGGATGGCTCCACCCACCAAACTCTTAAAGGGGAAACAGAGCCAGATTTCATCGAAGGACTCTGGGTTTAAAGAACCAACACCCGGGGCCATCTTGAATTACAGCAGGAGAGTCCCACGGGCTTTTCAGCAGGGGAATGGCCTCTGGCAATTTAGACTTCAAATTTAGACGCAATTGGAAGCGCCACCAAGCTTTGGTAGACAATTACCAGGGCTCAATGGTTATGGTCCAAGATTCTCACGCTGAGAAGTGAGGGTGCTATTCCATGTGTGTTTGTAGACATTCCCCTTAGTTAATTCCTGGCAAAGGGTAAGAGGTTGCCATTGAAGCGCGTGACCAAGCTCATGTCGGGCACCCATTTAAAGGGCACGAGAAGTGCACCAGTTTAGGCGCGGCCTCTGGGCATTTGGGGCACGGCATCCACTCTCATAAGTGGATAGGCCTCAGGGCAAAGGGGCACTTTTGGTGAGAAGGCACAAGAGGAGCGGCCCGGGGCAATAAGATAAAATCAAAAATTTATAGCACAACAAGGCGGGTGCAGCTTGGAGAAGGTTTCCGCAGCAAAGAGCACCCCCTTAACCACCTGCGACAAGCCAGTAAGCAAACTGGGGGGTCCAGCAACTGTGCCACAACACTGGCATCCTGAGCAACTGCATTTTGCAACGCCGGGGGGGGGGGTCCAGTAGCTTTTTTTTTATTGAATAGCTGAAGAGCTATTGTCAATAAACTACTCTTGGAGGTGAACGTGCAAATCGGCTGGGGACAGCCCCACAGAGGTGTGATGTGACCCAGGCCATACTGACAGGCAAACCACAGCATACAGCAGGAACAGCCACCAAGCAGCGACGTGACCGGTCTGTTAGATGGCGGATCCAAGGAACATGCCACAACCAGAAGATATTGAGGAGATAATAAGGGCAGCAGGAGAAGCAGCTACCACCGATAACAGAGTGGCTGCTGGCACAATTACGAGACATACAGAGCGATCGTCGCAGCCCGGAGTGTCCTAGCAACAGTGGCGAGAGCGAGAAGCTCATTGAGGGGCATTGAGAAGGAAGTGAAGAGACAGGAGTCCAAAAATGGCGTCGCATCGCCAGCAAAGACGGTAAAAAAGGCAGTGAAGAAGAAAGGTGATGGGGACAAGTCGAAGACACCACAGGAGGCAGCACCAGCTAAAAGCTGCGAGACACGGATGGTGAGCAGATAAGCATGATTGTGCAAGCTTGTCTAAAATCCTTTGCACCATTGCTGTTCCCCAAGGCTGAGGGGCCAGTTTTGATGGGGTGTGACTATGAAGGGGCAAGTGATGCATGCTCAGCACCTCCGGCAGCAGCCACATCAAGTGTGGGCAATGAACCCCCACCCACAAGCGCCACGCAGACAGTACCTACTGAGGCATGGGGCATCAAATCAGGGGGCAGTGTCCAAAGGCAAAACAGGGAGGGCCTAGCACCAGAGGCTTACAAGAGGAGCATGATGGGTCACCCATACATGGTAATGAGGGCCAAAGGTCTAGCAAGCTTGCTACTGTTGGGAGTAAAAGAGCGCATCTGGTGGAAGGAGTTTATAGATATTTTCTTGCTACTGGAGATCCAACTGGAGGGACTAGATCTCACCATGTGCGACAAGAAGGAAGACAATAGGAGAGACAGGGCTCGGGTGACAAAAGAAAAATGTTGATAATTGGCTGGACGCCTTTAGAATAATGGCCTGCATGATTGTTGAAAGATGTCTTCTTGTGCAGAAGATATGTGGCTATACGAATCCAAGATCCACAAGGCATACAAGCAATTTGCAGGTGATGCATGGTTGGACTGTGATAAGAGTTTTAGGATAAAGATGCAAGCATACCCTGACATGGAGTGGGACGAGGAAGATGTGTCCAACATGCATAAAATGATGGTAGTGAGGGAAGCCAGAGCAGGGCAGGATCATCCCTTTCGGAAGGGGCAGTTCAAAGGGTATAAAAACAAACAGAGGTCTTTTTACAAGCAGAGGCACTTTGAGGGTTGGGAAGGAGGGCCTGCTGGTAAGGGTTCCCCAGCCATGTGCTACAAGTACGATAAGGGTGAGTGCACCTGGGGCTCGTTGTGCAAATTCAGACACATGTGCTCAACATGGGGCAGGGTGGTGGGGGGCACCCAGCGGTCCACTGCAAAAGAAACAGAAATTATAAAGAAAGGGAAAGGAGTAATAAGACAAAGAAAAAAGTAGCCTCGTTAAGCGGGGGTCAAGCATTGCATGGATGTGTCTTTAGCTGGCTCGCTCGCCTATTAACACACATAGGCTAAGGTGGCTAGCTAACAGTTATGATAATAAGGTGGACGCACGTTTGTTATGCTAAGGATTTGAGAAAGGGTTCAGGATACCAGTGAAAAGGAAGGTTAGGTCAGAGGGAACCAAGAACCTGTGCTCTGCCTTACAGCACCCTGATATTGTACGCAAGAAAATTGGAAAGAGAAAGAAGCTGGGCAGGATAGAAGGCCCATTAGTTATGGAGAAACCGGAGGAACTAGTGGTCTCACCCGTGGGAGTAGTACCCAAGAAGGAACAGGGCCAGTATAGATTAATTCACCAACTTTCATTCCCAGAAGGAGAATCAGTTAACGATGCCATCAACCCAGAGGAATGCACAGCCAGTTACACGTCAGTGGTTGACCTGGTTCGTGCCATAGGTCCGGGCGCTTTGATGGGGAAAACGGACATTGAATCCGCTCTCAGGCTCGTTCGTACCTGTACACCCAGACACCTACCACCTCCTGGGTTTTCAATTGAATGGGGAGACCTACTTTGACATAGCCCTGCCCACGGGATGCTCCACATCCTATGCCTACTATGAAAAGCTTTCTACCTTTTTGTAATGGGCCCTACCCAAAAACACCCCCAAGGATGGCAAATTGCACAATTTAGACGACTTCCTGTTCGTTGGTAAGATGAGTGCACAAACTTTCTTGGGGCCTTCCAGAAGCTGGCAGCTGAACTGGGGGCACCATTAGCGGTGGATAAAATAGTGGGTCCCTTCACTAAAATTGTGTTTCTAGGGATAGAGCTTGATTCAGTGGCCAACACCTTGCAGATACCAGAGAACAAGGTGCAGGACGTAGGGCAAAAGCTCTGGAACTCGACAAGAAAACAGAAAGCCACCCTGGGCGAGTTGCAGGAACTGATTGGCAAGTTGAACGTTGTAGCAAGGGTCATCCCGGTAGGTAGAGTTTTTGGAAGAAGGCTATCACAGCTGACCAAAGGTCTGAAGAAAAAACACCACCATGTCAGACCGAGTGCAGGGGCAAAACAGGATTTACAGACCTGGCTAGCCTTCCTAACACACTTCAATTGGGTTCTCATATGGAAGGAAGGTTGGGTATCTAACAAGGAGTTAGCCCTGTACACAGACACCGCCGGCAAATGGTGTGCGATGAGGTGGCCCCAGGAATGGGCCAAGGCAGGGGTAACAAGGAACATAGCATTTCTGGAATTGTTCTCAGTCATAGTGGCGCTGACCATTTGGAGTACACAGCTGTGTAATTTGAAGCTGACTATTTGGTCCGACAACCAGGCGGTGGTGCACGCCATTAATGCAGGGGCAGCCAGATGCACCAGGGTACTTCGGCTGCTGAGCTAATGGTGCATCTGCAACTGACAAACAACTTGGAGTTCCAGATGGTGAAGTTCAGGGAGTTGGCGCCTGCTGCAAGAGAATGAAACCTTTACCGAGGGAGCTGTGGTCCCTGGCGGGCGTGCCCTGCCACAGCTAGTGCAACAGGCATTGGCACCCAAAACAGCCACGAGGTATGCAAATTACCAGAAGACTTTTCAAGAAGTTGCAGGGTTGCAGTCCTTCAACAGTTAAGACACTGCACAATCAGCAGAACACTTTGTCAAATGGGCATTCGACCAGAAGAAATCCAGACACCGGAGAGGACCCATCATCATCTCATTTCCTAAAAACAGCAATGAAGGGCTAGCGGTGCCTGGAAGGGGTGAAGGTGGACAAGAGGTGGCCCATTGAGTGCAGCACCCTAGCCCGCATAGTCGAGGTCTTGCCAGTAGTTTGTAAGGTCGCATCAGAGGTCACGTTATTCAAGGCAGCATTCACATTGGCATTCTTCGGGGCCTTCAAAGTAAGCAAGCTGGTGGCCTCAGCAAAGCAGGAGACTGGGGAATCCTGTCTTCAGGCGCAGGACATACAACATGGCACAAAGAGTATGGAGGTGACCTTAAGGAGGTCCAAACCAAACCAGAAAGGGAGACGCGTTCTGGTGAGGCTGATGCGGCTGTCGAGCAGTGAAGTGTGCCCAGTCCGCTGGATGAAGGAATACTGGGCGATCAGCCCACCGGGTGGGGGTCCGCTATACAAACACAGGAAGGGGGGCTGTCTTAGTGTTCTGCTTTCCTGCCCTTATCTCATAACCAAGCTTACAGAACCTCTCTGGAATGCACTTCTGAGTTTAAAGAAGACATTTATTGTTATTAATTCTCCACACGAGGTTCCTGAGAGAGGAAATTAGTAGATTGGAAGCACACATTCAAAAGTAGTCGCAGCAATGAAAGCAAAATATATCAAAGTACTTCTCAGTTGCAATGTACACAGCAAATATATGTGATTTTATTATAACATAACTTCAAAGCAAAGCATAAAAGTCAAAATTCATCACTGTATGGGCAAGGCTGTAGGGCCTATATTCAGCTTCAACTTTCTGGGGTCTGCAAGTTGATGACTCAGGTCAACTGCGAGAAAGAGATTTTCTACCCAAACGGGAGACAGGCAACTGACGTCTAGCTCCCGTCTGAAGTCAAAGCAGATTCAATCTACCCCTACTGTAGCCCAGAGTCATCCTTAAAAGCAAACTCAGTGTGAGAACCGAAGAACCCTGGAGAGTGGCCAATTCTCCCGAGCTCCCTCGCTCTCAGACTGGATTGCGAGGTAAACACAAAATCTACGTGCTCTTATCAGCTAAGGTCTGGTGTGAAGAAAACAGCTTGGTCCATCTTGTGGAAAAACACAGCTTGGAAAAACACAGCTCATCTGCAATGTCTCAACTGCAATGTCTAACCCCACGTTAAAGCCAATAGGCAGCTAACCTAAATATCAAATGTAATGTCTAATGCCATGTCAAAGCCAATAGGCAGCTAAACTTAACATAACATATAGGGGGTCATTACAACCCTGGCGGACGGTGTTAAAGGTGCGGTAATACCGAAAACAGGCCGGCGGACAAAAAAAGGGAATTATGACCGTGGCGGAAACCGCCAACATAGACAGCCACTTTAACACACCGCCCGCCACTGCGGTACAGACAAGCAGCGCGGCGGTCACCGCCAACAGACAGCCGGAAGACAATGTACCGCCCACAGTATCACAACCCACCAATCCGTCACCTTTTCCGAGGCGGATTCACCATGGATAAAAACACGGCGGAAACAGCTATTGCAATAGAGAAAACGCTCACCTCAACACACTCCACGAAGGAGGAGGACACCATGGAGCCGGAATTACAAATACTCCCTGCCCTTGTCTTCCTGCTCATCTACGAACACCAGCAACGGCGGCGCCGAAGACAACGGTGAGTACTGCACCTACGACATAGGGGAGGGGGGAGGCAAAAGTCAGGGGGGCACACACGCAACACCCCCACCCCCACCCTCGCACATTACAACACACACACCAATGCATTTCCAAACAGCACAGTAACAACCCACAACCCCCCCGGAAGAATGCAAAGACAAAAGGAAATCAGTTCAAACATTGTAATGTATCAAAATACAGTTACCAAATATATACAGATATATATACACATTCTAGATTTTATACATCACGAGAAGTAGTGCAGGTATGCACATATCAATGTCCGTGCACCACTGGTCCAAAAATGCATGGG
The DNA here is from genome assembly GCF_031143425.1 of Pleurodeles waltl. Classification (NCBI taxonomy): domain Eukaryota; kingdom Metazoa; phylum Chordata; class Amphibia; order Caudata; family Salamandridae; genus Pleurodeles; species Pleurodeles waltl. The sequence continues at coordinate 272,117,363 of NC_090448.1, read as the reverse complement.
CGAGGCCCACACTAGATACCTGTCCACAAACGGAGAGAACACTGCAGGGGCATCAGATAGAAATACAACAGGCACCTCAGGGTGAAGGGAAGGGGGAGCACCTCAGCCGGATTACAGCACCACACCAGATCCACGACGGGGCTCCATGCCCATTGATGTATCCTGGGGAGTGCAAAGCCACAGTCTCTCAAGTCTCTACAGTGGGTGGTTTGCCCACTGTTCAATCCTGGGGAGTGCAAAGCCACAGTCTCTCAAGTCTCTACGGTGGGTGGTTTGCCCACTGTTCAATCCTCGGGAGTGCAAAGCCACAGTCTCTCAAGTCTCTACAGTGGGTGGTTTGCCCACTGTTACATCCTGGGGAGTGCAAAGCCACAGTCTCTCAAGTGGATAACAGTCTCCACTGGTTCTGGAGGGGGACTGGTGCCCAGAGTGCTTCATCCTGTTAAGGACAGACGGAGTGGATGCATGTGTCCACTGGTTCTGGAGGGGGAATGGTGCCCAGACTGCATCAGGCTCCCTGTGACGGTTCCTGTTCCGTCACTGTCCCAGCTGCACATGAGATAACGATGCTTGATGTGGCAGTGCTTTTCCTTGTGCAGCGGTGCTTTGCCATGGCGGTCTCTGACCTGTTCAGCGGTGCTTTGCACTGTTCAGAGGTGCTTTGCCATGGCGGTCTTTTCCTTGAGCAGCGGTGCTTTGCCATGGTGGTCTCTGACCTGTTCAGTGGTGCTTTGCCATGGCCGTCTCTGACCTGTTCAGCGGTGCTTTGCCATGGCGGTCTTTTCCTTGAGCAGCGGTGCTTTGCCATGGCGGTCTCTGACCTGTTCAGCGGTGCTTTGCCCTGTTCAGCGGTCTTCACCATGGCGGTCTTTTCCTTGAGCATGCCATGGCGGTCTCTGACCTGTTCAGCGGTGCTTTGCCCTGTTCAGCAGTGCTTTGCCCTGGCTGTCTCTGACCTGTTCAGCGGTGCTTTGCCCTGTTCAACGGTCTTCACCATGGCGGTCTTTTCCTTGAGCAGCGGTTCTTTGCCATGGTGGTCTCTGACCTGTACATTGGTGTGTGGCATGATGCTCCCTCATTGCCCAGCGGGGCTGTGGCTGCCAGGGCCCTCCTGGGCACTGACTCCGGCGGTGGTCTCCTGACCAGTGACGATACTGCCGCCCTCCTGGGCACTGACTCCGGTGGTGGTCTCCTGTCCAGTGACGATACTGCTGCCCTCCTGGGCACTGACTCCGGCGGTGGTCTCCTGACCAGTGACGATACTGCTGCCCTCCTGGGCACTGACTCCGGCGGTGGTCTCCTGACTAGTGACGATACTGCTGCCCTCCTGGGCACTGACTCTGGCGGTGGTCTCCTGACCAGTGACGACGGTGCTGGCGGTGGCATCCCGGCCACCGGGGAGGATGGCGCCCTTCTCCGCCGTGCTGCTCTTACCAGACTTCTTCTGGCCCCTCACCACCTTTGGAGGAGTCACAGCTGACTGTGCAATCCCCCTGGGACCCTTGTGTGCAGTTTTGCCGCCAGGAGTCTTCACCCTGTCCCGTCGGCCACTTTACAATTTGAGGTGTTTCACAGGGGGTGGACTGGCAGTGCTTTGGCTCTGTGTCACACTGGCTGCCCTGGTGGCCGGTGCACTCCACACACCTTGAACACGCACCACAGGTCCTGGTGTTTTTTTGGCTGAGGTGCTACTACAGGACTTATGAATTGGAGGAGTGGGGTGGTGGCAAAGAGGTCAACGTTGCTGAGGAAGAGTTGCTGACGAAGACTGGGATGGGTAGCTGGAGGGGGTCTGGGAGTGGAGGAAGAGGAGGTGGTTGTAGGAGGTGTAACTTTAGGTGTTTTGGGTGCAGGTGCAGGTACTGGAGGCTGTCGTGAGGTGGATGGATGTTGGGTGTGTGGGTGCCCGCGTTTGTGTGCTTTGGGTGGGAGCGTCACAGACACACTGAGAGTGGACACAGGGGACGTGTAAATGGTAGTGGGGTAGTGAGTGCAGGTGAGCGGGGTGTGGTGCTGGGTGTTCTGGTGCGAGTCCTAGTGCCTGTAGATGTAGTGCATGCAGGTGAGCATGTAGACGACACTGGGAGGGAGGAGGGAGACGACGAGGAGGGGGACACAGTGGAGGCAGTGGATGTTGCTGTGTCTGTATGTGGGTGATGCTTGCGTGAGTGCCTGTGGGTTGTGTGGTGCCTATGTTTACCTGAGCTACTTGTGTGTGTTGAGGTGTATGCATGCTTGTTTGATGGTGTGCTTGGGATAGGCTGGGGTACAGGGGATTGGGTCTGGGTGGAGGAAGTTGGAAGGGGGAGGCTAGACACAGGGACAATGGCTGCCATCAGTGCTGAGGCCAGAGATTGCAGGGTTCGATGATGGGCAGCCTGAGCAGAATGAATGCCCTCCAGGAATGCATTAGTGTGTTGCAACGCCCTTTCTACACCATGGATGGCATTCACAATGGTAGACTGCCCAACAGTGAGTGACCTGAGGAGGTCAATGGCCTCCTCACTGAGGGCAGCAGGGGTGACAGGGGTAGGGGCTGAGGTGCCTGGGGCGAAGGTGATGCCCACCCTCCTGGGTGAGCGGGCACGGGGCGAACGCTGAGGGGCTGCTGGGAGGGCGGTGCTGGTAGGGAGGTGGCGGCTCTACCTGTAGAAGTGGGGGGCACAGATGGTGCCGCCACCACAAGGGAGCTCCCATCGGCGGACGAGTCTTTGTCGCTGGTTGGTGATCTTGTGCCCGACGTGAAGCTCCCCTCGCCCTCCGTCCCACTGGTGTATTCAGAGTCTGTGGTGTGGCCCTCCATGGCCATGTGGGATGCAGCTCCCTCGTGCTCCGGTGCCACTGTACCTCCTCCTGATGATGCTGATGCACAAAAGAACAGGGAGAGCAGAAAAAGGGGGGGGGCGACAGAAGAAAGACAGGTTGAGTGCATGGCTTACCGCTACCGTTGGCGGACAATACAGACACAGCAGCCCACTGCACTACGCTGTGCTCTTGGCCACTACAGATGCAATTCCTGGGATCTGGCCTACATGGCTATGGTGGACATCTGCACACATGGATGCCACAGGGGCATGTATACCTGTACTTGGCCCTCTACTGAGGTGGGGTGGAGTGGCACATGGCCTGCATTACAGAGGGGCCTAGCCTACGTAAGTCGCCCTGGCCTAGGGAAACCCACAGCCCTCCTCCCCCACCCAGACCCCTCCACTGCGCGCAAAGTCCCCAGAATGAGAGTGTACTCACCCCCTTGTGTCTGCTGTGATGCCCTCAAGCGCCCATCCAACTCCGGGTAGGCCACCGCCAGGATCCTGAACATCAGGGGGGTCATGGGCCGACGGGCACCCCTCCCACATTGGGAGGCCATCCCCAGCTGAGCCTCCGCCGTCTTCTTGCTCCAGCGGCGAATGTCCTCCCATCTTTTCCGGCAGTGGGTGCCCCGTCTCTGGTGGACCCCCAGGATCCGGACGTCCTTGGCGATGGCATGCCAAATGTCCTTCTTTTGGTGGGCGCTGACCTACATGACATGCACAGGGGAAGCAGAGAAGTCATTACCAACTGCCCCGTCGATGTGAGTGGCCCCCATCCCTACCCTTGCCATGTGGCACATGCATTCACAGTCCTTCATGTTCCCTGAACTGTGCCCCCTTCCTTCTTACAACCAGCCCTCTCCACCCAGGCATAGCCCATACAACGTGCTCCCTGTGTACTTACCCGTTGGTCTGGAGGACCGTAGAGTAGCGTGTACTGGGGGAAGACCTCGTCCACGAGCTTCTCCAACTCCTGAGCAGTGAAGGCAGGGGCCCTTTCCCCAGACGCAGCAGCCATTGTCTCTTCCAGACCGAGGTCACAGCAGCACTTGCAGTGTAGGTCCTCTCCTGTCGAAGATCAGGTATCGAGTGATTGAACAGATAGAAAATGGCGGTCACATCCGCGGCGGTGCGTATCATCAACGCCGGCGCACTTCATCATTGGCTCCTGGGACCCATAGGGTCCAATGTTAACCAATGCAGCACTGCGCCGCGGTCTACGACCGCCTACCGTGATGGTGTACAACTCCAGCGCAGATACCTCACATCCCATTGTCCCAGTTTAGAGGTCAGGCAGCCGCCATTTCAGGGGCCCACATGGCTTCATTTACTACTGCGTCACACATACCTAGGCCTACACTCAACACACATACAGGAAGAGTTTTGTGTTTGGTGTCGTGTTCTGTGTAGCTGTGGGTACATACCTGGAAATTTATTGACTCTGTGGTCGCTGTTGTCCTTCCTAGGCACCGTCAGCTTGGACATGTGAGAAGATGCGGAATCCTCCGGTGTACCGACCGCTGGTGGACCTGTTGACAATGGAGGAGCGACATTTAATCATCACCTACAGGTTTGACCGTGCCACTATCCAGGAACTATGTACCCAGTTGGAGCCAGACCTGATGTCACCAATCCGCCATCCCACTGGAATCCCCCCTGACGTGCAGGTGCTGTCAGTGCTCCATTTCCTTGCAAGTGGGTCTTTTCAGACAACAGTGGCCATGGCATCAGGGATGTCCCAGCCTATGTTTTCCAACGTGTTGTCCAGAGTGTTGTCTGCCCTGCTGAAACACGTAAGGAGCTACACCATTTTCCCTCAGGTGGAGGATTTGGCTACAGTTAAAGGTGACTTCTAGGCCCTTGGACATATCCCCAACGTCATAGGTGCTATTGATGGCACCCATGTAGCTCTGGTCCCCCCCCCACAGGAGTGAACAGGTGTACAGGAACCGGAAGAGTTATCATTCGATGAATGTACAGATGGTATGTTTGGCAGACCAGTACATCTCCCAGGTAAATTCTATGTTCCCTGGCTCTGTGCATGACGCCTACATCCTGCGGAATAGCAGTATCCCGTATGTGATGGGTCAACTCCAGAGGCACTGTGTGTGGCTATTAGGGGACTCTGGTTACCCCAACCTGTCCTGGCTATTGACCTCAGTGAGGAATCCCAGGACCAGGGCAGAGGAACGCTACAATGAGGCCCATGGGCAGACTAGGAGGGTGATCGAACGCACCTTCGGCCTCCTGAAGGCCAGGTTCAGGTGCCTCCATATGACAGGTGGTTCCCTATTCTACTCACCAAGGAAGGTGTGCCAGATCATCATCGCCTGCTCGATGCTTCACAATCTTGCTTTGCGATGCCAGGTGCCTTTTCTGCAGGAGGATGGTCCAGATGGCGGTGTTGTGGCAGCTGTGGAGCCTGTGGACAGTGATGAGGAGGAAGCTGAGAAAGAAGACATAGACAACAGGGAGTCAGTCATACAGCAATATTTCCAGTGACACACAGGTGAGAACATTTCTTTCTTACCATTACATTCACTTTCACACTTCTACCTCTATCATGTCTGTCATTCCACAGCACTATTTGGTCACTGAGTTGTACCTTTCCATTACGGTTTCACAGGTGGGGTTACCAACGTGTGTCATCTGCTTGCATCCTTCAAGGACTTGTGATGTGTGACATAGGTATGTTGGCTTTACAATAGAAAACGCATTTTTACACTGTCATTGATAATACAAATTTACCAAATCACAGAATGACTCCAGATTGTTTTGTGGTTCAAGGGTGTTTATTTAAGTGCTCAAAAATGGAGGGGGGTTGTAAAATGGTGATGGGGGACGGTGGAGGAATGTCCCTGGCAGAGTCCAGTCTATTGGTCACACAGGTGCACTGCCCATATGGGCATAGGAAGTGGAGCTGGGGCAGTTAAAGTATGGACAGGGTAACAAAGTGAGACAGTGGGATGACAATCAGGGTGGTCTCATTTCCTGGTGGGGGTCTTGCTATCTTGCTCTGTCCTGTTTCTGGATCTCAGGGACCGCTTGCGTGGTGGTTGTCCGTCTGCAAGGGGTGGGGTGCTGGTGTGGTGGTCCTGTGGCGGGGCATCCTGTCCACTAGCGCCGGCGGAGGTGGTGGGCAGTTCATCGTCCATGCTAGTGTCAGGGGCCCCTTGGAGTGCCACGGTGTCCCGCATGGTGTTTTGTATGTCCTTCAGCACCCCTACGATGGTGCACAGGGCGGAGTTGATGGTTCTGAGTTCCTCCCTGAACCCCAAATACTGTTCCTCCTGCAGGCGCTGGGTCTCCTGAATCTTGGCCAGGACTGTCGCCATCGTCTCCTGGGAGTGGTGGTATGCTCCCATGATGGAGGAGAGGGCCTCGTGGAGAGTGGGTGCCCTTGGCCTGTCCGCCCCCTGTCGCACAGCAGCCCTCCCAGTTCCCCTGTGTTCCTGTGCCTCCGTCCCCTGGACCATGTGCCCACTACCACTGCCCCCAGGTCCCTGTTGTTGATGGGGTGGTGGGTTATCCTGGGTTCCCTATAGTGGTGGACACACCGCTGATTGACGTGTCCTGGGTACGGAGGTATGGGCCCGCTTGGTGGGTGCTGTGCTGGTGTTACCAGAGGGTGGAAGGTCAGTATTGGGCTGTGCCTGTGCAAGGGGAACCGACTGTCCCGAGGCCCACGATGGTCCGGGCTGGTCATCAGGATCCAGTAGGGCAGAGCTGCTGTCGTCACTGTGGGTCTCTTCTGTGGGTGGAGTGGAGATGTCTGGACCCTCCGGTGTGGTGACGTTCCTTAGTGGTCCTGCAGGGATATGACAGCATGATTATTGCATGTGTGTGTGTAATGGTGTGCAATGGGTGGGTGTGCGTGTACCCCAGTGCAAGCATTCCTGTGTGTGGGTTTGTGTGATGATGGTTAGGGGGTTGTTCTGGGTATGTGTAGTGAGCATGCTTTGGTGAGGGGTGACCATGCTTAGTTGTGTCATGCATGGCTTGGTGTTGGGATGAGTAGTTTGTGTTATTAGTACATTAGTGAGGATTTGGGGTGATAGGGGAGGGTGTGAGGGTGGGGGTGTGTGATAGCATGCAGGTAGGGTGGGGGATATGATAGTTAAGATTTGACTTACCAGTGTCCATTCCTCCACCGACTCCTCCGAGGCCCTCTGGATGCATGATGGTCAAGACTTGCTCCTCCCATGTTGTTAGTTGTGGGGGAGGAGGTGGGGGTCCGCCGCCAGTCCGCTGTACCGCGATGTTGTGCCTGGAGACCACAGAACGCAACTTTCCCCGTAGGTCGTTCCACCTCTTCCAGATGTCCTCCCGATTTCTTGGATGCTGTCCCACAGCGTTGACCCTGTCGACGATTCTGCGCATAGCTCCATCTTCCTGGCTATGGAGGTGTGCTGCACCTGTGAGCCAAATAGCTGTGGCTCTACCCGTAGGATTTCCTCCACCATGACCTTGAGCTCCTCCTCGGAAAACCGGGGGTGTCTTTGGCGTGACATGGGGTGGTGTGGGTGATGTGTGGGGTGGTGTAAGTGTTGATGTGTGTGGTGATGTGTAGTGGTGTGTGGTGTTTTGTGCGTAGAATGTTGTATGGGTGATGGTGTTGTGTGCCTCTGTGTGGTGGGGTTCTAAATTGCTGTGCTCTCTGTCTCTCTGGCCTTCGTTCTTGAATTATGGTCATAGGGGTTTGTGGTTGATGTGGGCGTATGTTTTATATTGTGTTGGGTGTGTGGGAGTGGTGTTTGTATGTGTATCAGGTGTGTGTATTTTGAATTGTCCAATGTGGCGGTGTTTTGGAGATGTGTGTGTATTTTGAGCGCGGCGGTGTGTACCGCCAATGGAATACCGCGGTTGAAAGACCGCTGCGTGGATTCGTGTGTCGTGATAGCATGGGCGTGTTTCTGTTGGCGTGACAGTGGAGGAACTGTTTTCGCCAGTTTAACACTGACTTCTGGTGTGCCGGAGTTGTGTGGGTGTCTGAATATCAGCAGATTCCGAGATGTGTGTCATAATAGCTGCGGCGGTATTTTGGCGGTCTTCTGCACAGCGGTAAGTGGCTTTTACCGCCGATGTTGTAATGAGGGCCATAATGTGCTACTGGTGAACATTGAGCAACTAATATGTGCAGTTGTGAAACACAAAGTCATTGGTCAAACACAATTAATAGCATCACACTTAGCAAGTTTAAATTCAAAGTAGTGTTGAGGATGGCTCTCGTAAAGGAGAGGCTGCCGGCAGTTGATTTGGGAACCCGCTAATTAGACATTGGGGCAGCGACCACAGAGGCTAGGTGGGGGCTGTCAGATGAGGGCATCAAAGGAATGGGAAGGTGGTGCTCACCAGCCTACAAGTGTTACATGAGGCTGTCAGTGAGGCGAAGTTTAGCAAGCACAGCAACCCCTCCCCCCCCAAAAAAAAGGGCAAAGGGAGAGATGCCCACTGTAGGAAGTTGGCTCTGTATGTGCTATTTCAAAGTAAGGAATAGCATGCACAGAGTCCAAGGGTTCCCCTTAGAGGTAAAATAGTGGTAAAAATAGATAATACCAATGCTCTATTTTGTGGTAGTGTGGTCGAGCAGTAGGCTTATCCAAGGAGTAGTGTTAAGCATTTGTTGTACATACACATAGACAATAAATGAGGTACACACATTCAGAGACAAATCCAGCCAATAGGTTTTTATATAGAAAAATATCTTTTCTTAGTTTATTTTAAGAACCACAGGTTCAAATTCTACATGTAATAGCTCATTCGAAAGGTATTGCAGGTAAGTACTTTAGGAACTTCAAATCATCAAAATTGCATGTATACTTTTCAAGTTATTGACAAATAGCTGTTTTAAAAGTGGACACTTAGTGCAATTTTCACAGTTCCTGGGGGAGGTAAGTTTTTGTTAGTTTTACCAGGTAAGTAGGACACTTACAGGGTTCAGTTCTTGGTCCAAGGTAGCCCACCGTTGGGGGTTCAGAGCAACCCCAAAATCACCACACCAGCAGCTCAGGGCCGGTCAGGTGCAGAGTTCCAAGTGGTGCCCAAAACACATAGGCTAGAATGGAGAGAAGGGGGTGCCCCGGTTCCGGTCTGCTTGCAGGTAAGTACCCGCGTCTTCGGAGGGCAGACCAGGGGGGTTTTGTAGGGCACCGGGGGGGACACAAGTCCACACAGAAATTTCACCCTCAGCAGCGCGGGGGCGGCCGGGTGCAGTGTCGAAACAAGCGTCGGGTTTGTAATGGAAGTCAATGGGAGATCTAGGGATCTCTTCAGCGCTGCAGGCAGGCAAGGGGGGGGTTCCTCGGGGAAACCTCCACTTGGGCAAGGGAGAGGGACTCCTGGGGGTCACTCCTCCAGTGAAAGTCCGGTCCTTCAGGTCCTGGGGGCTGCGGGTGCAGGGTCTCTCCCAGGTGTCGGGACTTTGGATTCAAAGAGTCGCGGTCAGGGGAAGCCTCGGGATTCCCTCTGCAGGCGGCGCTGTGGGGGCTCAGGGGGGACAGGTTTTTGTACTCACAGTCTTAGAGTAGTCCTGGGGTCCCTCCTGAGGTGTTGGATCGCCACCAGCCGAGTCGGGGTCGCCGGGTGTAGTGTTGCAAGTCTCACGCTTCTTGCGGGGAGCTTGCAGGGTTCTTTAAAGCTGCTGGAAACAAAGTTGCAGCTTTTCTTGGAGCAGGTCCGCTGTCCTCGGGAGTTTCTTGTCTTTTCGAAGCAGGGGCAGTCCTCAGAGGATGTCGAGGTCGCTGATCCCTTTGGAAGGCGTCGCTGGAGCAGGATCTTTGGAAGGCAGGAGACAGGCCGGTGAGTTTCTGGAGCCAAGGCAGTTGTCGTCTTCTGGTCTTCCGCTGCAGGGGTTTTCAGCTAGGCAGTCCTTCTTCTTGTAGTTGCAGGAATCTAATTTTCTAGGGTTCAGGGTAGCCCTTAAATACTAAATTTAAGGGCGTGTTTAGGTCTGGGGGGTTAGTAGCCAATGGCTACTAGCCCTGAGGGTGGGTACACCCTCTTTGTGCCTCCTCCCAAGGGGAGGGGGTCACAATCCTAACCCTATTGGGGGAATCCTCCATCTGCAAGATGGAGGATTTCTAAAAGTTAGAGTCACCTCAGCTCAGGACACCTTAGGGGCTGTCCTGACTGGCCAGTGACTCCTCCTTGTTATTCTCATTATTTTCTCCGGCCTTGCCGCCAAAAGTGGGGCCTGGCCGGAGGGGGCGGGCAACTCCACTAGCTGGAGTGTCCTGCTGGGTTGGCACAAAGGAGGTGAGCCTTTGAGGCTCACCGCCAGGTGTGACAATTCCTGCCTGGGAGAGGTGTTAGCATCTCCACCCAGTGCAGGCTTTGTTACTGGCCTCAGAGTGACAAAGGCACTCTCCCCATGGGGCCAGCAACATGTCTCGGTTTGTGGCAGGCTGCTAAAACTAGTCAGCCTACACAGATAGTCGGTTAAGTTTCAGGGGGCACCTCTAAGGTGCCCTCTGTGGTGTATTTTACAATAAAATGCACACTGGCATCAGTGTGCATTTATTGTGCTGAGAAGTTTGATACCAAACTTCCCAGTTTTCAGTGTAGCCATTATGGTGCTGTGGAGTTCGTGTTTGACAGACTCCCAGACCATATACTCTTATGGCTACCCTGCACTTACAATGTCTAAGGTTTTATTTAGACACTGTAGGGGTACCATGCTCATGCACTGGTACCCTCACCTATGGTATAGTGCACCCTGCCTTAGGGCTGTAAGGCCTGCTAGAGGGGTGTCTTACCTATACTGCATAGGCAGTGAGAGGCTGGCATGGCACCCTGAGGGGAGTGCCATGTCGACTTACTCGTTTTGTCCTCACTAGCACACACAAGCTGGCAAGCAGTGTGTCTGTGCCGAGTGAGAGGTCTCCAGGGTGGCATAAGACATGCTGCAGCCCTTAGAGACCTTCCTTGGCATCAGGGCCCTTGGTACTAGAAGTACCAGTTACAAGGGACTTATCTGGATGCCAGGGTCTGCCAATTGTGGATACAAAAGTTCAGGTTAGGGAAAGAACACTGGTGCTGGGGCCTGGTTAGCAGGCCTCAGCACACTTTCAATTGTAAACATAGCATCAGCAAAGGCAAAAAGTCAGGGGGCAACCATGCCAAGGAGGCATTTCCTTACACAACCCCCCCCCAAACGAAAGAGGATGAGACTAACCTTTCCCAAGAGAGTCTTCATTTTCTAAGTGGAAGAACCTGGAAAGGCCATCTGCATTGGCATGGGCAGTCCCAGGTCTGTGTTCCACTATAAAGTCCATTCCCTGTAGGGAGATGGACCACCTCAATAGTTTAGGATTTTCACCTTTCATTTGCATCAGCCATTTGAGAGGTCTGTGGTCAGTTTGAACTAGGAAGTGAGTCCCAAAGAGGTATGGTCTCAGCTTCTTCAGGGACCAAACCACAGCAAAGGCCTCCCTCTCAATGGCACTCCAACGCTGCTCCCTGGGGAGTAACCTCCTGCTAATGAAAGCAACAGGCTGGTCAAGGCCATCATCATTTGTTTGGGACAAAACTGCCCCTATCCCATGTTCAGAGGCATCAGTCTGCACAATGAACTGCTTAGAATAATCTGGAGCTTTGAGAACTGGTGCTGAGCACATTGCCTGTTTCAGGGTGTCAAAGGCCTGTTGGCAGTCCACAGTCCAGTTTACTTTCTTGGGCATTTTCTTGGAGGTGAGTTCAGTGAGGGCTGTCACAATGGATCCATATCCCTTCACAAACCTCCTGTAGTACCCAGTCAAGCCAAGGAATGCCCTGACTTGAGTCTGGGTTTTTGGAGCTACCCAGTCCAGAATAGTCTGGATCTTGGGTTGGAGTGGCTGAACTTGGCCTCCACCTACAAGGTGTCCCAAGTAAACCACAGTTCCCTGCCCTATCTGGCATTTGGATGCCTTGATAGAGAGGCCTGCAGATTGCAGAGCCTTCAAAACCTTCCTCAGGTGGACCAGGTGATCCTGCCAGGTGGAGCTAAAGACAGCAATATCATCAAGATAAGCTGTGCTAAAGGACTCCAAGCCAGCAAGGACTTGATTCACCAACCTTTGGAAGGTGGCAGGGGCATTCTTTAAACCAAAGGGCATAACAGTAAACTGATAATGCCCATCAGGTGTGGAGAATGCTGTCTTTTCTTTTGCTCCAGGTGCCATTTTTATTTGCCAGTACCCTGCTGTCAAGTCAAAGGTACTTAGAAATTTGGCAGCACCTAATTTGTCAATGAGCTCATCAGCTCTTGGAATTGGATGGGCATCTGTCTTGGTGACAGAATTGAGCCCTCTGTAGTCCACACAAAACCTCATCTCTTTCTTTCCATCTTTGGTGTGAGGTTTGGGGACTAAGACCACTGGGCTAGCCCAGGGGCTGTCAGAGCGCTCAATGACTCCCAATTCCAGCATCTTGTGGACTTCCACCTTGATGCTTTCCTTAACATGGTCAGACTGTCTAAAGATTTTGTTCTTGACAGGCATGCTGTCTCCTGTGTCCACATCATGGGTACACAGGTGTGTCTGACCAGGGGTTAAGGAGAAGAGTTCAGGAAACTGTTGTAGGACTCTCCTACAATCAGCTTGCTGTTGGCCAGAGAGGGTGTCTGAGTAGATCACTCCATCTACTGTACCATCTTTTGGGTCTGATGACAGAAGATCAGGGAGAGGTTCACTCTCTGCCTCCTGATCCTCATCTGTTACCATCAACAGATTGACATCAGCCCTGTCGTGGAAGAGTTTAAGGCGGTTTACATGGATCACCCTCTTGGGGCTCCTGCTTGTGCCCAGGTCCACCAAGTAGGTGACCTGACTCTTCCTCTCTAGTACTGGGTAAGGGCCACTCCATTTGTCCTGGAGTGCCCTGGGAGCCACAGGCTCCAGAACCCAGACTTTCTGTCCTGGTTGGAACTCAACCAGTGCAGCCTTTTGGTCATACCAAAACTTCTGGAGTTGTTGGCTGGCCTCAAGGTTTTTGGTTGCCTTTTCCATGTACTCTGCCATTCTAGAGCGAAGGCCAAGTACATAGTCCACTATGTCCTGTTTAGGCTCATGGAGAGGTCTCTCCCAGCCTTCTTTAACAAGGGCAAGTGGTCCCCTTACAGGATGACCAAACAGAAGTTCAAAGGGTGAGAACCCTACTCCCTTCTGTGGTACCTCCCTGTAAGCGAAAAGCAGACATGGCAGGAGGACATCCCATCTCCTTTTGAGTTTTTCTGGGAGCCCCATGATCATGCCTTTTAATGTCTTGTTGAATCTCTCAACCAAGCCATTAGTTTGTGGATGGTATGGTGTAGTGAATTTATAAGTCACTCCACACTCATTCCACATGTGCTTTAGGTATGCTGACATGAAGTTGGTACCTCTGTCAGACACCACCTCCTTAGGGAAACCCACTCTGGTAAAGATACCAATGAGGGCCTTGGCTACTGCAGGGGCAGTAGTCGACCTAAGGGGAATAGCTTCAGGATACCTGGTAGCATGATCCACTACTACCAGGATATACATATTTCCTGAGGCTGTGGGAGGTTCCAGTGGACCAACTATGTCCACACCCACTCTTTCAAAGGGCACCCCCACCACTGGAAGTGGAATGAGGGGGGCCTTTGGATGCCCACCTGTCTTACCACTGGCTTGACAGGTGGGGCAGGAGAGGCAAAACTCCTTAACCATGTTGGACATATTGGGCCAGTAGAAGTGGTTGACTAACCTCTCCCACGTCTTGGTTTGTCCCAAATGTCCAGCAAGGGGAATGTCATGGGCCAATGTTAGGATGAACTCTCTGAACAGCTGAGGCACTACCACTCTCCTAGTGGCACCAGGTTTGGGGTCTCTGGCCTCAGTGTACAGGAGCCCATCTTCCCAATAGACCCTATGTGTTCCATTTTTCTTGCCTTTGGACTCTTCAGCAGCTTGCTGCCTAAGGCCTTCAAGAGAGGGACAGGTTTCTTGTCCCTTACACAGCTCTTCCCTTGAGGGTCCCCCTGGGCCTAAGAGCTCAACCTGGTAAGGTTCAAGCTCCAAAGGCTCAGTTCCCTCAGAGGGCAGAACATCTTCCTGAGAAGAGAGGTTCCCTTTCTTTTGCTGTGTTGCAGTTGGTTTCCCAACTGACTTTCCTTTCCTCTTGGTAGGCTGGGCCATTCTTCCAGACTCCAGCTCTACTTGTTCACCCTGTGCCTTGCATTGTGCTCTTGTTTTCACACACACCAGTTCAGGGATACCCAGCATTGCTGCATGGGTTTTTAGTTCTACCTCAGCCCATGCTGAGGACTCCAGGTCATTTCCAAGCAGACAGTCCACTGGGATATTTGAGGAGACCACCACCTGTTTCAGGCCATTGACCCCTCCCCATTCTAAAGTAACCATTGCCATGGGATGTACTTTTCTCTGATTGTCAGCGTTGGTGACTGTGTAAGTTTTTCCAGTCAGGTATTGGCCAGGGGAAACCAGTTTCTCTGTCACCATGGTGACACTGGCACCTGTATCCCTCAGGCCCTCTATTCTAGTCCCATTAATTAAGAGTTGCTGTCTGTATTTTTGCATGTTAGGCGGCCAGACAGCTAGTGTGGCTAAATCCACCCCACCCTCAGAAACTAGAGTAGCTTCAGTGTGGACCCTGATTTGCTCTGGGCACACTGTTGATCCCACTTGGAGACTAGCCATACCAGTGTTACCTGGATGGGAGTTTGGAGTGGAACCTTTCTTGGGACAGGCCTTGTCTCCAGTTTGGTGTCCATGCTGTTTACAGCTATGACACCAGGCCTTTTTGGGATCAAAGTTTTTACCCTTGTACCCATTGTTTTGTGAAGAGGCTCTGGGCCCACCCTCCTGTGCAGGTTTTTGGGGGCCTGTAGAAGACTCTTTACTATTTTTAGTTTTGGTTGTCTCATCACCCTTCTGCTGGGGAGTCTTTGTGACCCCTTTCTTTTGGTCACCCCCTGTTGAAGTCTTGGACACCCTTGTCTTGACCCAATGGTCCGCCTTCTTTCCCAATTCTTGGGGAGAAATTGGTCCTAGGTCTACCAGATGCTGATGCAGTTTATCATTGAAACAATTACTTAACAGGTGTTCTTTCACAAATAAATTGTACAGCCCATCATAATTACTTACACCACTGCCTTGAATCCAACCATCTAGTGTTTTCACTGAGTAGTCTACAAAGTCAACCCAGGTCTGGCTCGAGGATTTTTGAGCCCCCCTGAATCTAATCCTATACTCCTCAGTGGAGAATCCAAAGCCCTCAATCAGGGAACCCTTCATGAGGTCATAAGATTCTGCATCTTGTCCAGAGAGTGTGAGGAGTCTATCCCTACACTTTCCTGTGAACATTTCCCAAAGGAGAGCACCCCAGTGAGATCTGTTCACTTTTCTGGTTACACAAGCCCTCTCAAAAGCTGTGAACCATTTGGTGATGTCATCACCATCTTCATATTTAGTTACAATCCCTTTAGGGATTTTCAACATGTCAGGAGAATCTCTGACCCTATTTATGTTGCTGCCACCATTGATGGGTCCTAGGCCCATCTCTTGTCTTTCCCTCTCTATGGCTAGGATCTGTCTTTCCAAAGCCAATCTTTTGGCCATCCTGGCTAACTGGATGTCCTCTTCACTGGGGCTATCCTCAGTGATTTCAGAGGTGTTGGTCTCTCCTGTGAGGGAACCAGCATCTCTGACTATTATTTTAGGAGTCAGGGTTTGAGGGACCCTGTTCTCCCTAGATAGGACTGGTAGGGGGGAATTGTCCTCCAAGTCACTATCCTCTTCCTCTGAGTTGCCACCCTCAGAGGGGTTGGCCTTTTCAAACTCTGCCAAAAGCTCCTGGAGCTGTATTTTGGTAGGTTTGGGGCCCATTGTTATTTTCTTTAGTTTACAGAGTGACCTTAGCTCTCTCATCTGTAGATGGAGGTAAGGTGTGGTGTCGAGTTCCACCACATTCACATCTGTGCTAGACATTATGCTTCTAAAAGTTGGAATACTTTTTAAGAGACTAAAACTGATTCTAGAATCTAATTCAAACTTTTAACAAACTTTTAAACTCTAAAAGAAATGCTAAACAGGATCTAACACAAGGCCCTAGCAGGTCTTTTAAGAATTTAGAAAACTTTTCAAATTGCAAAAATCAATTTCTAATGACAATTTTGGAATTTGTCGTGTGATCAGGTATTGGCTGAGTAGTCCAGCAAATGCAAAGTCTTGTACCCCACCGCTGATCCACCAATGTAGGAAGTTGGCTCTGTATGTGCTATTTCAAAGTAAGGAATAGCATGCACAGAGTCCAAGGGTTCCCCTTAGAGGTAAAATAGTGGTAAAAATAGATAATACCAATGCTCTATTTTGTGGTAGTGTGGTCGAGCAGTAGGCTTATCCAAGGAGTAGTGTTAAGCATTTGTTGTACATACACATAGACAATAAATGAGGTACACACATTCAGAGACAAATCCAGCCAATAGGTTTTTATATAGAAAAATATCTTTTCTTAGTTTATTTTAAGAACCACAGGTTCAAATTCTACATGTAATAGCTCATTCGAAAGGTATTGCAGGTAAGTACTTTAGGAACTTCAAATCATCAAAATTGCATGTATACTTTTCAAGTTATTGACAAATAGCTGTTTTAAAAGTGGACACTTAGTGCAATTTTCACAGTTCCTGGGGGAGGTAAGTTTTTGTTAGTTTTACCAGGTAAGTAGGACACTTACAGGGTTCAGTTCTTGGTCCAAGGTAGCCCACCGTTGGGGGTTCAGAGCAACCCCAAAATCACCACACCAGCAGCTCAGGGCCGGTCAGGTGCAGAGTTCCAAGTGGTGCCCAAAACACATAGGCTAGAATGGAGAGAAGGGGGTGCCCCGGTTCCGGTCTGCTTGCAGGTAAGTACCCGCGTCTTCGGAGGGCAGACCAGGGGGGTTTTGTAGGGCACCGGGGGGGACACAAGTCCACACAGAAATTTCACCCTCAGCAGCGCGGGGGCGGCCGGGTGCAGTGTCGAAACAAGCGTCGGGTTTGTAATGGAAGTCAATGGGAGATCTAGGGATCTCTTCAGCGCTGCAGGCAGGCAAGGGGGGGGTTCCTCGGGGAAACCTCCACTTGGGCAAGGGAGAGGGACTCCTGGGGGTCACTCCTCCAGTGAAAGTCCGGTCCTTCAGGTCCTGGGGGCTGCGGGTGCAGGGTCTCTCCCAGGTGTCGGGACTTTGGATTCAAAGAGTCGCGGTCAGGGGAAGCCTCGGGATTCCCTCTGCAGGCGGCGCTGTGGGGGCTCAGGGGGGACAGGTTTTTGTACTCACAGTCTTAGAGTAGTCCTGGGGTCCCTCCTGAGGTGTTGGATCGCCACCAGCCGAGTCGGGGTCGCCGGGTGTAGTGTTGCAAGTCTCACGCTTCTTGCGGGGAGCTTGCAGGGTTCTTTAAAGCTGCTGGAAACAAAGTTGCAGCTTTTCTTGGAGCAGGTCCGCTGTCCTCGGGAGTTTCTTGTCTTTTCGAAGCAGGGGCAGTCCTCAGAGGATGTCGAGGTCGCTGATCCCTTTGGAAGGCGTCGCTGGAGCAGGATCTTTGGAAGGCAGGAGACAGGCCGGTGAGTTTCTGGAGCCAAGGCAGTTGTCCTCTTCTGGTCTTCCGCTGCAGGGGTTTTCAGCTAGGCAGTCCTTCTTCTTGTAGTTGCAGGAATCTAATTTTCTAGGGTTCAGGGTAGCCCTTAAATACTAAATTTAAGGGCGTGTTTAGGTCTGGGGGGTTAGTAGCCAATGGCTACTAGCCCTGAGGGTGGGTACACCCTCTTTGTGCCTCCTCCCAAGGGGAGGGGGTCACAATCCTAACCCTATTGGGGGAATCCTCCATCTGCAAGATGGAGGATTTCTAAAAGTTAGAGTCACCTCAGCTCAGGACACCTTAGGGGCTGTCCTGACTGGCCAGTGACTCCTCCTTGTTATTCTCATTATTTTCTCCGGCCTTGCCGCCAAAAGTGGGGCCTGGCCGGAGGGGGCGGGCAACTCCACTAGCTGGAGTGTCCTGCTGGGTTGGCACAAAGGAGGTGAGCCTTTGAGGCTCACCGCCAGGTGTGACAATTCCTGCCTGGGAGAGGTGTTAGCATCTCCACCCAGTGCAGGCTTTGTTACTGGCCTCAGAGTGACAAAGGCACTCTCCCCATGGGGCCAGCAACATGTCTCGGTTTGTGGCAGGCTGCTAAAACTAGTCAGCCTACACAGATAGTCGGTTAAGTTTCAGGGGGCACCTCTAAGGTGCCCTCTGTGGTGTATTTTACAATAAAATGCACACTGGCATCAGTGTGCATTTATTGTGCTGAGAAGTTTGATACCAAACTTCCCAGTTTTCAGTGTAGCCATTATGGTGCTGTGGAGTTCGTGTTTGACAGACTCCCAGACCATATACTCTTATGGCTACCCTGCACTTACAATGTCTAAGGTTTTATTTAGACACTGTAGGGGTACCATGCTCATGCACTGGTACCCTCACCTATGGTATAGTGCACCCTGCCTTAGGGCTGTAAGGCCTGCTAGAGGGGTGTCTTACCTATACTGCATAGGCAGTGAGAGGCTGGCATGGCACCCTGAGGGGAGTGCCATGTCGACTTACTCGTTTTGTCCTCACTAGCACACACAAGCTGGCAAGCAGTGTGTCTGTGCCGAGTGAGAGGTCTCCAGGGTGGCATAAGACATGCTGCAGCCCTTAGAGACCTTCCTTGGCATCAGGGCCCTTGGTACTAGAAGTACCAGTTACAAGGGACTTATCTGGATGCCAGGGTCTGCCAATTGTGGATACAAAAGTTCAGGTTAGGGAAAGAACACTGGTGCTGGGGCCTGGTTAGCAGGCCTCAGCACACTTTCAATTGTAAACATAGCATCAGCAAAGGCAAAAAGTCAGGGGGCAACCATGCCAAGGAGGCATTTCCTTACACCCACCAAATCTATCACTGTTTGTTTTGGCAGGCGAGCGGTATGGATGGTAGGACATTCATTTGCGTGGAGAACTGAAGGTTGGTGGACCAAGGGGGAGGGGGTGGTATCCGGAGGCCCAGGCCCACCAGCAACGTCATAAGATGGGCAGGAATCCCGGGGATGAGCTGGGACCAGCTGGAGGATGTCTTGGGCAGGCTGCGCCGGCAGTACCCGGGGGAGCCAGATGTGCGGATAGTACACCTCGAGGGGAAATGAACTGGCACAGTTGGGTAGGAAAAAGTGGCTGGAGAGCATCAAGGGGGGGCCTGATTGGAGTGCCAGGCTAGTGGGTAGCGCCAACCTACTATGGTCTGAAATTGTGCCCAGGCAGACATCTAGGGAGGCTCGGTCCACTGGCACCCTTGAAAGATCCAGAAAGAAGCTCAACGTGGCAGTAGCAAAATTGCGTAGGGTGAATGGTAGGGACGCCATCAGGGATAGCCTGATCAACTTGAGATGCCCAGAGTATTTTATACAGGACGGGTTGAACCTAACAGACAGTCTTCTGGTCCAACCTCTGGGCAGCCATGGCTCTAGCCAGTTGTCATTAGAAGAAACTTGGGCTGGCAGGAGGGAGCTGCCTGCGGACGTAAGCCCCCCGGAAGCGTGGCAGTGAATGAGTCAGATGAGCGAGCTTTAAGAAGTTGTGAAAGGCCACCGTGGGGTGGCAGACCGAGGACTTACCTTGGGATTCCTCACAACAGGGATAGGCGGTCAGAGGGGGAAAACGGGGTCATGACACGGCACTCGTGGCCCAGCCCACCGATCTGTGGAGCGCAGCAGACAATACAAGGTAGTGAGTTGGGCCTAAAGTAATGCGATGGTGCAATCCCCTCCTCCCTGCACAAACAATGAAGCTCCAGCATGTAGATCCAATCATCAGCAATAAAACGCGGACTGATATAGGTGCTAAGTTGACTATTAATCATCATAAAAGTGTCTAGCCAGTTGATTTACAATTAATGACATGTTGTAAAGATTTACGATCATGTGTCCATGTCATAATTGAATTAAGGCCTAAAAGACCTGTCAGAATAATTTTGGTTTTGATTTATGACATTGTGTCCGTACGGTATACATTCAGTTGAGCCACAAAAAAGTTGGAATGTGTAATATCTGAAATAAAGCTGTGGCCAATATCTTCCACAAGAAACTGCATGCAAAGTTTATGGCAGAGGCCTGCACCCAGAGGGGGTTAAGGGGCAGCGTGGTAAACGGCGCCAAGGCCCAGCAACGTTGTCCCGAGGGTCGAAGGGACAAAATGAAGGGGGTCAAAGGAGCTCAGCCTCCCCCTTTCCAGAAGCGAAGGTGGGGAGAGGAAGGCAAAGGTGCCAAAAAAGCAGTGGCACGAATGGCCGGCCAATAGGAGGCTGTGCGTTTTTTTAAAGGTGCACACGGAGCACGATGCCCATATAAAGTGGGGCAAGCAGAGGGCGCAGCCATTGATCGGGCTAGGACAGCGCCAGAATACAAGACTCACCCACCCACAACCAACACAGACGCGGTATTGTCGCAGCAGCAAGAGGTGAAATGCAGTGAATGAGTCAGATGAGCGGCTTAAGGACTTGTGAAAGGCCACTGAAGGATGGCAGGCCGGGAACCTACCTTGGGATGCCTCATAGCAGTGTAAGGCAGTCAGTGGTGGGGGGGAAGGGGGCATGACACAGCACTCTCAGCCTGTCCCGCTGGTCGGCAAAACGCAATAGACAATACAGGGTAGCGAATTGGGCCTAAAGAAATTAGATGGTGCAAACCCCTCCTCCCAGCGCAAACAGTGAAGCTCCAGCTAGAGGACCCAGTCATCAGCAATAAAACGCAGGACTGATACAGGCGCGAAGTTGACTATTAATCATCATAAAAGTGTCTAGCCAGTTGATTTACAGCTTAATGACATGTTGGAATGATTTATGATGTAATTTATGATCATGTGCTAATGTTGTAATTGATTTATGGCCTAATAGACCTGCCAGAATAATTCTGGTTTTGATTTAGGACCTCGTCAGTATACCTTCAGTTGAGCCACAGAAAAGTTGGAATGCATAATATCTGAAATAAAGCTGCGGCCAATATCTTCCACAAGTAACAAGCGTAAACTGCATTGTGGAGTGGGAGTGGTCGCTTGCAAAGTTTACAGCATGTGGCTATAGGTGCTGTTGCCTTCTGGTCCCCGCAGACTCCCTGTCATTGGAGGGAGGGAGTACCTCCCCAGGCTTGCATCATATTTGAGAGGCACTTTTATCTAGGGGGTCCTCTAAGTGTAGGTAGGCACTGCTGCTCCTTAGCAGTGGGTTGTACAGACTCCATCTTGGGCCCTTGGCCTGCTATGGCTCACGGTGGCAAGCAGGATATTAAAAGCTAGTCTGGTGGCCACGAGCCACACCGATTGCTTCTCTCTTCTAATTGCATCCGGCAGTTGCAGCCCACTCTCTCAAGCTTGGCCAGGCAAGGGCAATGTGTCACTTTTGTCACTGCATGTATGTTTTGCAGTCAGCCTTCCTCTATGTGAACATTCTCTAGAGGAGTCAGAGACAGCACCAGCTGCCAGGCCCACCTCCACCAGGGTTCTATAGGCCTTAGGATGCATTTCTCAAGGGGTGACTTACCATGGACTCCTCCAGATCTTCAAATCCCAGGTGTTGGTTGACTTATGACTATCCATCACTGTTTGTCTCTGCTTTGTTGTGAGCCCTGCAACAGGACTTGTTGCATCTGTAGGACTGCCTCCAGTTGTTTCTTTGGCCTGGATTGGGAAAAATGGATCATGATATGGATTATGTCTCTGCTGCAGGATTCCTATGCTGTAAGCAGCTGGGAAACCAGCACAGGGTCACATAAAAGGGGCTTGTCTGGATTCTCCCAGGGGCAGGCAGGTTTGGATTTTTCAGTGTGTATGGCAGCACAATGAGGAAAGATCACTCCTCCCTCTGCCAAGGCTCCTCACTTCAGTCCTATTCTCAGAGCTGTGTAAAAAAAAAACACACCCCAATGTATCAGAGGGTGGCCTACATCTCAGGAATGCCCCACCCAGAGCCAATGCTATCAGTGCATTCACCGGTTAGAGTTATGTGCTGCTGGCACTAGAGAGGGAAAGGTTCTGTCCGGTTTAACAGGGGCAAGAAGGGCTTTCAAGCCCCTATGCTCTTCCTTGTTAAGTAATTATTGTTAGGCGCGGTCCTGCTTCCAGTGGCTCACACCCCACTTGGGGGACCTCATACTTCAGGAGAGAAAAGGGATAGAGAAGGGGAGCAAGGGTATGCTGCTGCCCATTTCCCCCCCCCCTCACTCAGGTGGGCAGGGCCGTTCAAAGCTATTCCAGGCTCTCTAAGTGATGCAGAACCAAAGCGTGGTCTCAGCAATAATGCTTCTGCAGCACTCATCCTGCTTCTCGTTCTTCTCTCCAGTTGTTCCCAACTCAAGGTGGAGCGGGGGGGTCCCAAAGTGTCCTCTTCCCTCTGCGAGGGACCAGGCCAGATTGCTGGGCTCCTAATACTAGCCTCTTCAAATAGTGTCTGTCATGTTGGCTCGTTCGGCCACAGCCTTAGTACCTCGTCACCTAATATTCCTGCCCATGGATCAAGAGACTCTATCTCTTAGTCCTCACAAGCTTCTGACGATTGTTGTTCTTTCGGCCACACTTTTCTCTAGGAACGGGAATAAAATGATTTTCTCCCAGGATGTCTTTAGAGATGAGATGCAGTTCACCACACGTTCAAGAAACCTTCCAAGGTTGCCATTACTTGGAGAGATCTGTTCCACCCTGTGCTGGTTCCAGAGTGCCTAGATTTATCTGGGATAAACTCTTCATTCCCCCCTCATTCAATGGCCTACCTGCTTGAAGTCAGCAACAGGAAGCCAAGTGAAATGTGTTTATTAGAATTACATGAAAGCCTGGACTGAGGTCGACCTCTTTACAGTAGATTTCTTCACAACAACTAGATACTTTATTGCGTCAGGACATGGTTCCAAGAATTGAGAGCCATGCTCATGGAATTTAGCAGGGCACTGGTCAGTTCTTTAAGCAAGCACTATCCTAGGTCTTCCTCCAGTGATCTCTTGACAGGACAGGTCACTGTACTTTGCCGTCCTTCATCCTCAAAGTCCGCTGGCTCTATTTTCAGGAAACCACTTCTAACCAGTGTGAACACTCTACTGCCAAAGGACATAGGGGCATATGTAGTTAAGTTATATGGTCAGCTCTCTGAAGAAAATGGTTCAATTGCAACCCAGTATTGAGACCCCACCTGAGTGTAACACATTCCGATTACACACGATTAATTAAAACACTTTAATTTTGAAAGGTTAACATAAATATCCACTTTCTATTCAACACTTCACATCAGTTAACTGTTTGTGAAATATAAAATACACACATCAGTTTCACCATGATAAATAAAAAACGCCAAGATTACATTTGCAACAGTTTGAAAGGAGTGGTATTGTCTGCATAAAGACTTGATATGTGCCTTCCTTTTGTATCATTAAGGCAGTGTGAGGATTGGAAAAATGATACAAAGTTTCTTTATGCGCAGCAATGGCGTAGAGGCCTCTATCTGTATTTTTCTCCTCCATGGTGTATGAATCATACAGAATGATGCTTAAACCTTTGTCCCCTAAACCCTTCATCATTCACCCATAAACCATTCCTCATTGACCCCCAAACCCTTCACCATTTCTCACCTAACCCTTCGTTTAACTTTTCACCCTTCAACCATTTATCAATAAAATTTCACCTTTCACCCCAAATGCCTCACCCTTAAAACATTCATCCCTAAAAGCTTAGTCCTTTACCCTTAAAGTCTTTATGATGAAACTTTTACCCCATAAACCCTTCTCAAACCCATTAGCCTTCACTCCTAAGCCATTCACTCTAACCGCTTACCCTAATCTTATCTTAAAAATATATTATCCATGTGTCATTAATTATATATTTTTATTGTATTACTCATAATAAAATGACTCATGATGAGATAGTTTACAATCAAATTGATGTCCACAAGGAAATGTCCATAAGGAAATGGCTTGACAACTAAATGGGTGTAACTAGACAGTATGTTCCCTATGGAGATGAGGTGCCCTCCACCACTCAGCGTTGGCACTGGTTTTCCCTCCTGCTAGGGATGGGGCTACAAAATCTATGTGGCTCCGGGAATCAATGGTGGCAGTTCTGAGAGCCCATTTGGAAATCTAAGGAAGAACTGTGAAAATTGCTTTTTATTCTACCAGCCTTTCTTGCCCACCTGTATTAGGGAGGGAATACCTCTTGCATGGATATGTGCTTTACTCTCCTACCCTTAGTTACTAAACTACAAGTATCTACTGTATTCATGATTTTCGTGCCCAGCACATAACAATCATGCCTGTGTGCTGAGTTCTTATAAGTGTAAAGATATTGAAGACCTAGAGCAGGCCCTCTGTGGCACCAGGCTTACCTCTCCTTTTATATGTGACTGACGTCCATGGACATCTAACATACCGTTTTTCAATCTCTTTTACCAGACCTGATGTATTTCCGGTCCACTTCTGTAAGTGTGAATCCAATCAGGAAGGAATATCACAGGAGCTGAGAGTAATGCTGGAGTGGGTCTTCCTAAATCACCAACTGGGCAGGCTACACCAAAAGTGCCAGGCATGGCTGCTGCCCCTGCTCACTGAGTAGGAAGAATGCTGTCTTAGCACTGAAGTGGCTCTCATAGTCTATTCCTGTGAACCCGGCACGTGGCTGCATTGTACTACATTCCTTTGCTGGACTCCTAAGAAATCGACATGCTGATGCCAGCGGTTACCCTTGATGGGCTCACCAGTGACCTGCTGGTGGGCTCTCGTCGCCTTTTGGGTGGGATGTTTGTGTTTCGGCCTGAGCACAACATTAGAGATTGCAGCAACCGCCGCTGAAAGTCTGTGGCATCTGCAACTCTACCAGAATCAATACCAAAAGGTAGGGCCGCACACAAGCAATTTATCCAGCAAGAGCAAAGCATGCGTAACACTGCCACATAAACATACTGGATTCAAACTGAGATATTGCTAACAATCCCAGTATTGTCAAGAGATTGCTCTCCAGTTCATATTCATAGTAATCTGATAGAACTTCCCAATGTGAGCCTGCAATACACCTGCATAGATTGCTACGGCCTTCCGGGGAGCACCTCATAAGAACACTGAGTTCCCTTGCACATTCAATTTGTGTTATATTAAGAAGTTTTTGTGATAAAGTAATTTTCCTTTCATGAAGACAAAGCACTGTGCTGGGCAGTCATTACTGAGTTCCAATGTGTGATTGTTGCTTTCTGAGTCTCCAACCCTATACTAACTTCCTGAGAAGCCAGAAACTGATCGCCTCACTACCTATAGTGCTTAATTTGTAAAAATGTAAGTGCTCAGCCACAACATATTTTTCAGGATGCCAATAAAGCTTGCACTGCCCCTGCTAGCGCTCCCACATGTCATTACCAAACACCGCTATTAATAAGCACACTCTACAAGTCTAATGATTAGATTTATTGCAAGCCACTCTAAGCTGTCAAATTTCAAAAATAGACAAACAGCCCCTCAGAGTGGTGGACTATCATAAGTGCCAGTGCTCAGCCTTGGAAAACATTGGCTCAAATTAAGCACTATCTCTGAATCAATTGCTGGAAGGGTGTAATTGAGGATTAAGTTTTCAGCAACAAGAGTCGGCCAGCCACTGAAAGTCAGTGGTAAAGGCCTTAACCACCTTGGATTATTAACTCCTGCTTGCACCAAGACCCACAAAACAGTTGTGACACTTTCCCACATGGCTAACCCATGCTAAGTGACCACTTGCAGACCACATGCCTTCCTGCTGCCAGAGGCCAAGCCATTCTTTTCCAGGAGGATAGTTGCTTGAAAGCCAGCCAAACATATATATTGAGCCCCGGGAGGAGAGCTGAGTGGCTAATCAGTTCTGAACCACTTCACTCCCAGGCGGCACAAAGTACACTTACTGAATTTAATTTCTGAGGCTGAGTGAAAAATAACTTTTAATAATTCCACTAGTATTTTCAAAGGACTAGATATGAAGTCGTTATTTTATTTATATCTAGGCTTGCTCCTGGAAAATGCAGTTTTACGTGAACAATGTGAACAGCTTTTTTTGATAAATGATCAATGTCAGGGAATACCATTCCCAGTGCGTAATATGCCACATTTTTTTTTTTATATAATAAGCACTCAGCCCTTTGGGTTCACAAGACACACTTTAGGGTTGACATATCTCATATAGAAGAACAGGGTTTCTACATGGTACAGACACTTTTCCTTTTCATAGGTTACTGCAGTGATTTAGTCTGCAACCCAGATAGAACAGAACTGAGCTCCCAGGAGCCACATATTTTTGTCCTACAGGTGGGTGGTGTAAATACAGTGGAGGCATCTATCATGGCCCTACAGAAAAGTTAAATAAGACAATTTGGTGAAGTCAATACACCATATATATTTCAAGGTGGTAGTCTGTGTGCTATGCAGCTGATGGCATAATGTGGCAGTGGCATAAAGTGCAGAGTCCTACAGCAAGCAAAACCAGTGAGAAAAACGTTGGACAAACCACATCAAAAACGGTATTCTTTCATTCACTAGCAAACTAGAACTGCTGGCTTCTTGTTGCCCTGCCTTGAACCCAGACAACCGAGAGCAAGCCTTAAAATACACACATTTGTCATTAGTTTGGACTACACAACATACACTGAAACTGCTACATCACAAGAATAGCTAGCACAACTTTAATCATACCCAAACTGTTTACTTTGATGGTATTTTCCAGCAAAGGTACAAACTAGTATAAGTATTTTCTATATATCTATATATAGATATGTATATCTATCTATATATATATATATATATATATATATATATATATATATATATATATGAATAATATATAACATACTTATTGATATATAAACCAGACATTCATGCCTAATAACTGGTCACTGCAAAGCAGCAGTGACAGTTCAAACATCAAGGCAATGTGAAAGCCTATTTTACTAAATACATGCATTAATTAGAAGAGCAATAGGAAAGCCAATAGCTCTCACCTTTATAATGGGAGTGTGTTCATGCAATGCATGGAATACAGTAGGTAAAACACAAGTGCAGCCTAAGTCTGCTCTTCTGTCATTCCCTAGCAAAAATATAAATAGTCTAATGCTTTGACAGAAACACTAGGAGGGGCACAGACCAGCACAGGGCAGTGGTACATGGCAGGAAGCAGCACCTAAGGGAGAGGCTTGAAAGCACTTGCACTCTCAGAGAGGGCTGAATGAAAAAGAAAAAAGTAGCTCCATAGGTAAGAGCAGTTGAAGGATACGGATACAAGTCAGCCAATCAAAAGCATTGTAAAGAAGCTATGTTCCAGGGAAAGACAAGCAGAAGGTGGTGTCGGCAAGCCATCTACTAAAAACTTTTTTTAAAGCAAGCCAATGTAAGTTACAATAAAGCCAACCAATGGTAAGCAATGGATGGCTGTAAGAACACTGTAGGTACACAATAGGTAACTCTCTTTTTCAAATCCATTTCTATCATTCAATTCCTACTCAAACTCTACTAAGAACAAAAGAACTCAAGAGCACAAACCGAACACAACTAATGCACATAAAAAAACAAAAGAATTTATTTTTTTATTAATCTACTAATTTGTAATCCTGGGCATTGGAGTAGCATGCTACTTGTAGTAAAGACATACTCCAGTAATGAGTTAAAACTTAGTTTATTGGAGAACAGGTCAAATGTGTCCTCTCCTTCCTTGAGCAACTGTCAACCTCCTCTAGAACTTCTTTACCCTTGCTAGAGGCAGGTATCCTAGATACCACATCTTCTTCCTTTCTTCACAATTGACTAAATGGAGATAACTAATTACAACACAACTATGAGAGAATACAAATTATTAAAATACAGACATAAAATCAAATACTATAAATAAAGCGTACAAACAATGTATACTAGTAAAAGAATGTTACATTAGAACAATTGAATAATAACACATGACAGTAATATTTGATGCAATGTAGGCTACAGTGCATTGCTATATTACAATGTAGAGAATCACCCCATCACGTAAACATTGAATTTGTTTGGCAGCACCACCTTCCTGCCTATGCGAGTGGACTTTTTCCTAGAATTGGATTCAGCACTAGGACTTGAATTCGCACTGCTCATACTGGTTCCAGGATCCGAGCTTGGTCCAATGCCAACTGAATTGGGAATACCTTGATTACTGTTTAACTCATTCCCACCATTAGAGATTTCCCTTTTTACACCATAATCATCTCACAGTCCTACGTCTGATTGCAAAACATCAATTCCACTCACATTATGTTGCCAATTCAAATTTTATTACAAAGGGCCATCCAACAAAAATGCCAAACTTTCTTATCACTTAACAGTGCTGACCCTTCATACACTTCCTTAACTTGCATAGGTTCTGAAAACTTGCTACATCCCTTGCCAACTCTGCGTCCTAGTTTTACTCTTACCCAATCGCCAGGTACACTTCTTTTACTCCATGTCTTCTATCATAATTATCTTTGTAAGTTTCTTGCATCTTCAGTAAATTGTTCTTCATAACAGAAGGAGACCAACTGCTGCACAGCTTCATAGTCATCCATCCAAGCTTTCTTATCCTTAGTGAAAGGTTCCCTTCCTCTAAGAATCCTAAATGGGCTATAACCAGTTATTGTAGGTGTAATTCTGTAAGCCCACACAGTCTTCCCTAATTCCTTCTCCTAATCTTGCCAAGAATGGCTTCCTGTACACTACCCTTTAATACCCTATTAAAATGTTCTACCAGTCCATTGCCAGCAGGATGGTAAACTGGAGTGCGCTTCCCATTAATTACATTCCTGGTTAACAAATCTATAAACTTTTCCGCTGTGAATTGCAGACAATTATCATTCAATATGGATTTAGGTGTTCCCTCCCTCAAGAATAATATTTCCAAAAAGGAATAATGGCCTTGGTATCCACGATTCCTGCAACTTCATATTCTGGCCATTTCGAATAATTGTCCATGACTACAATGGCATGTTTAGCCACACCCCAATGATCTAAAATAGGTCCCAGAATATCTATACTGAGATCTTCCCATGGATTTTCTGGGCATCTTCTGTCTCCAAGCGCAGGACGAAACACTGATTGAGCTTTATCTGAATTGATACACATCACACAATTCCTTACAAACCTTTCTGCATCCATACCCACCCCCGACCACCAATAAGATAATTTAGTCTTCCTTTTAAGTTTAATAATTCCCAGGTGACCTTCGTGATTTATTTCTAAAACTCTTTGCTTTAACTTCTTGGGAACCAACACCTGGTCACTTCTGAGAATATGTCCCTTTTTACTAATGGACAATTCCTCTTTAATCTCCCAAAAGTTCCTGCATCCTTCCTGGAATTTACTCTTTTCTGGCAATCCATTCGTTATATAGAATCTTACAATCTTAAAATCCTCATCTTTCTCGTAACTTGTTTCACAATCCTTATCCATTATTGCCATGCATCCTTCACTAACTACGGCTCTTCTGTATTCATCCCAGACATTGTTGACATCTTCACTTAATGGTAGAGGCGAACGACTTAAATAATTGGCAACCTTATTTTTGCTCCCTGGCAAATACTCCACATCATATGTGTAATCTAACAACCTGAGTGTCATTTTTGCTTTAACTATTCTTTTGGGAGTAAGCATGTTCATTAGTGGCTTGTGATCCGTTCATAACATGAATCTGCTTCCCCACAAATACTGCCTGAATTTCTCCTTGGCCCAAACTGCTGCTAACATTTCCTTTTCTATGACTGAAAATGTTTCCTCGTGCGGTGACAGGGAGTAAGAAGCATATGGTATAATAATCTCTTCTCCTGTCACAAAGATTTGGGTCTATATAGCCCCCAGGCCTGTTCCACTAGCGTTAGTAGTTACTATAATACGTGCGCCTATCTCAAATCCTTGTCAAGGGTTAGTTTTACATATGTCCTGGTTTATTTTAACAAAATCCTCTTGCAATTCATCATTCCACTTGAACTCTTGTCTATTCTTTGACAATTGTCTTAATCCATATGTTTTTGTAGCAAAATGTTTTACAAATTTGGAATAAAATTCTGCAAGACTTAAAAATGATCTAACATCATCCTTAGACAAAGGAGACTGCATTGCTAACAGCTTCAATAATACTTTTTTAAAGTCAAATACCCTCTACACCAACTTCATGCCCCAAATATGACACCGATCTTAAAGCAAATTTGCATTTTTTCAATTTAGCCGTAAGCCCTTTATTTGCCAATTTACTCAACACTTGTTTCAACCTACTATCATGTTCTTGTTTGTCTCCGCCCATGGTCAATATATCATCCTGAAAATATGTTACATCCTCCATACTCATGAATAATCTGTGCATTAAGCGTTTGAAAACTGCTGCAGCTGAAGCCAGTCCAAATGGCATTCTCACAAATCTGTATCAACCAAAGGGAGTAATGAAGGATGTTAAGCTACCACTGGATGGTGTAACTGAATTTGGTGATAAGCTGCAGTTAGGTCAATGGTGGAAAACCACTTACACCCTTTGGATTTCGATGAGAGCTCATCAATCTTGGGAAGTGGAAAAGTGTCAACCATAATACTTTTGTTCAAGAACCTCAAGTCAATTCCTAATCTTATGTTCCCATTAGATTTACACGCAACACCAATCAGGGATAACCACTCTGCACATTCCACAGGTTCAATTATCCCTTTTTTCCAAATTATCTAATTCTTCCATAACATTTTACTTGACACCTACAGGTATGTTCTTGACTTTGTGACAAACCGGTACTGCTCCATCCTTTAGCACAATTTTATGTATAAACCCAATTCCCTACATCACCTGGGAATACACTGGGAAATTGTCTAACTATGTATTTTTCCGTACTAGTAGTAGTAGTAGTAGGCTTTCATAAGAGCATGACCTGGTCATCACTGTTGGGATTAAGCATAATTCCCAAAGCTCCTTGATCTTTCCATCCCAATACTGAAGGACCCTTTTCAGCTACATATAGTTTTCCTAAAGCCTCCTTTCCTTTAAATTGGAATAAGACTTTTCTGTAACCTACCATGGGAATTTTTTCCCCTGTGAAGGTAACAGGATGTACATCAGTTGGATTCAATTTATCTCTCTGCAAGCTAACAAATTTGTCTTGCCATCCCGAACTTTGTATTGTAGTTTAAGGAGACCCTGAGCCAGCCACAATTTGTAGTTCAACTCCCTCAATAACCATATTACACAAGGGATTCCTTTTCTTTGTTAAATCCATCACGTCCGAAACAGCATCTTCAATACTGAGTATGACTTCATCACTCAAGAACTCATCACCTCCATCCAATTCTTCATCATTCTCTACAACATATTTAACAGATCCACCTATGTCTTTCCTTTTCCTGCACACTTTGGCAAAATGGAAAATAATTCCACAGAATGGACACTTGGTTTTATGTGCAGGACAATTTTTATCCTTAGCTATGTGCCCTCTATTTCCACACCTAAAACGTACCAAACGTTTGTCTTTCACATCTAATTTGTTCCTTTCCCAATGTTTCTCATTTTTATTTTTTACTCCACCTTTCTCATATTTCCTTCTATGTTCACTAGTAGTGTACACTCTACATACAGGATCTACTTCACCATTATTTTTTAATGCAGCTGGAGCACATCTTTTTGACTTTTCCGCCTTTTTACAATTGCAATAATCTAATTTACAGGTGCTTCACAACACACACAACTTTTCTTGAATGCCCCAAACTTGCAGGATATAGGCACATTTTTAAGTGTGGCAACATAATCATCCACTAACTCAGTTTAGAGTTGTTTCCTTTGAAAGAAATTTAATCTGTCTATAGCGACACACATTGTGTGTGGGTTATATGCATCTAAATCCTCCAAAGCTTCATTGAATACATCTGTACCTGGTCTTGGTTTGTTCTCTATTTGACTATACACAGGTAAGCCCTCATGACCAAGATTATGCAATAACATTTCCTTTTTCCTAGATGAAGAGAACTCTTCACCATTCTCCTCTTCAACAGCGGACAAATAATTAACGAAGTAGTCTTTCCAATATGACCATTTCATTTGAGGCTCTCCTCCCCTTGGAAGAAATGGTATGGGTAGATTTAATCCTATATTTGATAAACTCATGTTTAGGTTCTTGGTTACCTTACTGCTAGTTGAACTTTGCTTGCACACGTAAAGATTTTCATTTACCATTAAATACCTGGACTATTCTGATATTCCCTCTAGTTTTTTAATGATAAGCACAACACATGGTGTACATGTCACTGATACTGAACTGTAACAACATTATTGGTGTGTTTTTTAATAAATCCTAACAAGCAAGTGTGCGCATTACCAATGCACATCAATATTATTACGGTCACACCCCCCAGCAAATGTTTATGGTGTGTGTGTACTGATGGTGAGCGTGTACCCGATGTGTTGCAAAACACGCTATCTTTTTTTAAATGTAAAAACAACTATTACCAGTAGGTGTGCGCATCACTGATGTGCGTCAATTTTTTTTTTCTGTTGTCACTCCTCCACAATTGTAACCCGTAGGTGTGCGCATCACCAATGCACTTCAATCTTAATATTGTAGTCACTCCTCAATAGAAAGATTCAAGATGTGTGCATTACAAATACGCTTCCTTGCAATCAAGGAACCAGTTCCTGTTACAATTCCTTCCAAGATGGCCGAACGGTGGCTTAACAATGTCACCACATGTTCTTACGCTCCTACACCTTCGGCAAGTTAGAGTTTCACTCTTCTTTAAAGATGGCCGCACGCTAGCGTCCACATCATTCAAGTTTATGGGAGACTGTAGATCGCATAACAGCTGCACATGCAAGCTTGTGCGGGATGAGGTAAGACACACATGGGACTCATAATGCACGAGCAGGAAATTCCTGTGACTTTTGGAGATACTTAATAAAGTCTATATATATATATATATATATATATATATATATTTATATCCTCATCTTGCAGGTCTTCCAGACAGACAAAGTACCCCAGTACTTCCTTAGTAACTGTCACTGCTTACTTTATTAACGCGTTGTGGGGTGCAAAATCCTCCAGTTCCAACGGACGATATCCACCTGTTCTCCCCAATAATATCCACTAGAACATGGGTACCGTAGCACGTAGTTCTCAGTCGTCACCAAATTGTGGTAAAGAAATACTCCAGTAATGAGGTAAACGTAGTTTATTGGAGAACAGGTAAAAGGCACCCTCTTCTTCCTTGAGCAATTGCCAACCTCCTCTACAACTTCTTTCCCGTTGCCTAGGTGCAGGTATCCTAGATACCACACTACTCACCTAGAAAGTGCTTCAGTGTCTCGCCAGGGGTCGAAAGTGCTACGTAAATACATTTACAATAGGTCTTTCACAACCAGACAGCAGGCGCTGCCTGTTAGCTGAGGCCTTTAAAATAGCCACTACATAAGTTAGAGTACATTGACAAGCTGTATATTCATATGCTCTTGTTATTTATTTGAGGATCTCACCAAACTAATATCAATGATGATGTAAAATGTCTAAGGCACATGTTTGAAATACAATGGTGTGCGACGCGGTATCACTGTAGTTTTACATCTATGGCTTGCAGAGTTTTGCTATCATGTTTTCTTTAGATTTGTGCTCTGACGTGGCCTTTGGCATTCTAAGCGCTTAAAAAATAAATGAATTAGACAGCACACAAAATATTTTTAAAGAAATTTCAGGTTTAACTATTGTAAATGCACGTGTCTTTTCTATATTTTAACATAATTTTACTTTTAAGAGCCTTCTTAAAATGGGGAATTAAATTTAGTATACCCCAACAAATAGGTTATCCTGACCCTCTAGAGGCCCAAAATAATATGCCCAATTTAAATAAATCAAAAGACGTAAATAAACCGTTTTCAGTCCTTAGATCTGCAATTGGGAACCAGTGTACTGATGATCACAACACGGGCTACAAAGTATCCACTATTCACGGCAGCTAGATCTAGGGTGGCTGTCGGAAGCACTTCACCAAGAAAATCATCAGTGACTTCCGAATAGCCAGGCACACTCTGGGTTGGTAACTCCCTATGATAAACTCCTCCAAGTCTGCTCTTGGAATATAAATGGGATTAGATCAAACATCCAACACAAAGATTTGACTAGTCTAATAAAACAAAAATTCTAATTATCTTCTAACATGAGACTTGGGCTACCAACACATCTACAATTGATGGATTTGTGGGTTTGTTTCTCCCCTGCAATTAGGGAAAAAAGGTTTGGCCACCCAAGGGGGGAGAGGATTAGCAATCTTTATTTCAGCAGGTCTAAATATATCATGCACACAGGTAAATGAGGAAAATTAGGAGTTTCTGCTAGTGAACTTAGATGGATGGAATAAAGAGCATTCCAGCTCACTTTTGCTAATTAATGTCTGTATCCACCCAGATGCATGCTCCAGGAAACACATCCTCCAAATTGATAGACACAATATTAACTGCCTATCCGGATTTAGTATCCCCGGAGTTTTTAGTAGCTGGGGACTTCAATATGAATTGATTAAATCCTTTTGAAAGGGATGCTCAAACCATCTTGCAAGACCAGCAGTGGGCAGTCCCTGGGGTCACTAGAGCAAGGTAAACCCAACATTAAGGGGCTTTCCTTAGTAAAAGATCTTGAGGCCCTCGGGCTCAGACTCCTAAACGGGAGGTTTCCACAAGATACTCCGCTGGTGACTACCTGCTATGTCACTTGAACTCAAGCAACAATTGATTACACTGCAGCCTCTTTATCCCTACTTACTCTAATTACTAGTACCATATTATAAAGTCAGATGAAAGTGACCATGGTCAACAATGTCTGGAGATTGGCTGTGGCTTTCCTATATTTAATCCTGCCCTAACTGCACCAAGGGATGTCACTACAACGAACTATAAGAAACTTAGATGGAATGAAAAATCAATGGATTCCATTGGAGAACGGTCAACTGTGATATTCGACCAATGCCATAATGTTATATCCTGTGACCCAATAACCACCTGCTCGACATTCCTGGACAGATTTGCAGTTGATCGCCTCATAGACGGACCACAAAAGAACTATCAAAATCAGGGGCGAGCTAAAACAAAAAAGAATATAAAACTTTCAGATCATACAACCAAACTAAGAAGACAACGAAACAGACTCTTAAGGCTATATAAGAAAAACCCAACTGACTTTTATATTACGGCTGATCTAAAAAATGTAAATAATATCTATCGGAAACAAATATGGGATGACAAATTACAGAATAGTCATGAGTTTTGGGCAAAGGATTTATATCTGAGTAAAAAGTCAAATGCACAGGCATTCTGGAAAATGGTTAATGAATTGAAAAAAGCCCCAATGACCTTGACTAGCTCCAATATTTCGGAATTCTCATGGTCTGATTTCGTAACTCACCATTTTAGTGAAAATAAGAAAGACACTGAAAATTCTGATGGGATAAGAAATGAGTTAAGCCAAGAAGGAGTTATATCAGAGCCCCCAACTCTCCAAAAGGAATCCGCAAATTTAACCTTCTTGATGTCAGAAGTTGGGAATTTAATAAAGAACAGCAGAAGCGCGGTTGCCCCAGGTCCAAATGGGATCCCAAATGAATTATTTAAAATGAACCTAGTCTTTTGGGGTGAAAAACTGGTCTTGATTTACAACCACTGTACAGAATTAGGATGTATTCCAAAATCTTGGAGGGGGGCTATAATCCATCCAATATTTAAAGGAGGCAGTAAATTTAATCTTGAGAATTACTGATAGATTACCTTAATGGATGTAGAGGCTAAATACTATGCTGGGCTATTACTGGAGCATCTTTGCAGCTGGGCAACCGAGAACAATATTAGTCTAATCAGACAGGCTTTTGCAAACGGCTATAAACATCTTAACTCTTTCCATTGTCATTGACAAATGCAAACAAAAAAATCAACCTTTGTATTTGTGTTTTGTAGACTTCAAATTAGCTTTTGACTTGGTACAGTGAGGTCTTCTATGGGAAAAACTAGCCACCGGCGGCATATCAGAGAAATTGTTAAAGGCTATTCAGTAGTTATATATGGATACACTGGCCAGAGTAAATATAGGGGACGGATGTTTCCTTTCAAGAAAAATTGAGACAAAACTAGGTCTGAAACAGGGTTGTGTGTTGGCGCTGAATCTTTTTAATCTTTGTATCAGATTTGACCATTAAGCTTAATATGGTGAACGTGCACTCCCCTAAGGTTGGTGACATGCTTATTTCCAATCTGTTATACGCTGGTGATGTAGTACTTCCGAGTCAAACTAAAATAGGTTTCCGACGGCACATTGTCAACTTAATTGACTATGCCAAGCAGAACGGAATGAAAATCAATCAGAAAAAAAAAACAAAGTGATGGAAATTAGTAAAAAACAAAACTCTAGAGATAAAAAATGGCACACACAACGGGGAGTTTTAGAACAAGTTAATCCCTATAGATACCTGGGCGTACTATTTGATAAATGGGGGTTCCTTTCTTTCTCAAAAGCAGGACTTTAATAGAAAAGGAAATGTTCTACTGCTTGCATTTCGCACTTTGAAAAAGTCGCTTAGCGGCCCTAGCTACAAGTTGTTGCAGCTAAACTAAATTTGACAATAGAGAATGGTAGTGAAGCCCTGTGTGGGTAAGAGACCACCATCCTAAATGGAATAATTGGAAAAGTATTTAGGTCTCTATTCCAGCTACCAGGGTATACTTCCCAAACTCAAATTAGGCTGGTGTTTGGTTTCTTAAACCAAAATTTAGGAAATGTACCTACATTAAAACCTGGAAACACCCACAGTTAACCAGGGGAAATCGTCTCTGCCAGGCACTTTGGAAGGAGATCAGTTTGAATCCTACAGCCAAATGCAGACTGTACTTAGATCAGGCATTAGAAGATTTGAAAGTACGGGAACTATGGGATTCAAACTTCTCCTATTATGCTTTAAAAAAAATCTTAAATAGAATAGCAAAGAAGATATCAGTATTTATTGATAAGAACCTGTTAGCAGCCAGGTCGCACTCTTGGATGGTAATAACTGAGTAAAAACTCCTGAAATATCAGCCATATCTGGAGGCTGGGTGGTCAAAAGCTGACAAGGATCTTTTTATCTAACACCAATTTGGCCTTATTCCTGGTGGTGCCCATCTAGCCCCATGGGAACGTACTGCAACAATTCCCCAGTGTAGGCTCTGTGACTGTGGACTGGAAGACAATACTCATCTGATCTACATCTGTAATGGCCTACTGAATGAGGAAAGACTCTATTAAAAGCAGCATTCAATCAGAGGGGAATACGGTCCTGCAGAGAAGCGGTGATTGCCTGCTTTAAACCTTCTGACTATACAATGAATGCCAGACTTACAAAGTTTTTTATGTTTGATATCTAAAAAACTATTACAAGTTCATCAATTAGTATAAACATATAGGTTTCCGCTGGCTTATAAGGCCCCCATACCGTATCCATGAAAGTATTTTAGCTCTCCTCAGTATTAATTAAATTGTAAATAAATGTATAACTTATTTTAAAGAAATGGTATTCGAATTTTGTAAGATACCTCTATAACATAATTGGAATTGCATGCATAAGATGAGGGGAGTGGGAAATTGATGCACTTTATAGCAAAACTTATGTGGCTATGACTATAAACATACTCACTCCTATTTGAGGTATTTTGCTAGTAATATTTTATGAAATGTATAATTAGAAGAAAATCATTGTTAGATATATTGAACTTATATGTTATAAATCTAAGAAGAACTTTTAGACTAGACTGGAAGGTTCTTGCTTTTTTATCTGCATGGGGTGAGTAGTATCTTTTAAAAATGTATGATGTATTGGTTTTTATTAACTATGCATTAAATAAACTTGACGGTTACTCTTAAGAACCACACAGAAGTAATGCTTCAAAAGAAAGGAAAGTTAAGGTCGGCTAGTAAATTTATTTTGCTGGAAGGGTTAATGCCTTTGGGCTGACCTCTAATTAGGGCAGTGATGGGGAGAAGGATGTCGCGAGATTGAAGTGTGGGCCAGCTCAATGTCCTGTTTTCCTGGCAAATCACTGACTAGCCTCGTGCTTCACAACAAAAACTTAACGTGACACTATGTAATATAACGTGTTCTTGTTAAGCTTTCTAATACCCTCGGGTCTAGAACGCGCTGTATAGAACTGTTTAACTCAAGAAAGCTTCCACCCCTCTCACGAACACCGTAAAGGGATACCACATACTGTCCGTCTCGGTAAATCAGACCAAACAAATGAATCATAGCGGGGTCCCACCTGCTCCGACCACTAAAGATTGGCATCACCTACGCCATTGGATGTACGAGAGTCAGCCGACTCCGTCTAAAACCTGCACAGCCCCAATCACTCACTGAACGTTCACAAAGAACACGCAACCTTGAACGTCCAACCCGTTCACGCAAGCAGGCACCCCTGTAGCACTTGGTCCCTCCCAGAGGTTTAACACTGAACAATGGGGCGGAACTCAGTAATGTGTAACGGTCTCGCCGGGTTAGAAGCAACCAATCGCTACCGTTGCTTCACCTGAGTCCATACACAAAAACTATGTATCGAGAGAAGTTATTGGTTGGTAATAGAATGTCTGCACTACGGTATCCTCGAAGGGTCAGCGCGATTTTTAAAATTGGTAGACAGCAACCATGCTTATTACAGAAAGGTTTCTAACGGGTTGTGGCCACGTGCCTTCACAGCGGATTTCGTTTCAGAGAGCTGGTGTGTAAAGCGGATAAATTAAATATGAAGAGTGATTTGGAGAGCTGTTTGTGTGGGATACGGGGTGAGTATTCTTGAACTGAGATTTAATATTGCTTTTTGAGAGCCTTGTTCGTTGTACGCTGATTGTGACGAGTCTGTGTATGCAGAAGGATTTCGTCTGGGGCTGTGCAAACGTTGAAGGCTCTTAGAGGTGTACTTCGTGATCCTTGGCCCCGGACCTTTTTACGAAGTTGATTGGGGAAAAAGCAGAGGCAGAGTGGTATTTTCTGGACACAATTGTCCGCGTTATATTTTCTTTTAACAAAGAACTCTTACTTTTCTTTCCTAATTGAATCTTCTTTTGCGTAATCATTGGGGATATTAACTCTTTTGCAAGCCTGCTGCCAAATGATCTAGCAACACACTACAATGGTCCTTGAATTCTTATGCGCCAGAGCGATGATTGGTAATGGTGCTTTGAGTGTGACGTGGTAATTAACAAAAATATTGCGTAACAGAAGATTTATGAACCACAGCTGCCTAGAATAGCTGCATATCCTTTCTTCCACGTTCCCACGATTGGTATGATTACTGGGTGTTATTCGTTAGTGACAACATATACATATCAATTTTTGCAGGGCTTAACTGGCAAGTACTTTGTGCCTCGGATTTGAGGGGCAGTCCACCGAGTGCTTTAAAATACCTGTGAAATAACTTGATCACTTACTGGTCTCACATATAGCTCGCCACCGTTAATTCCTACTACAATCATTTGGCGTGATAGTTTTTAATACGCAAATGACTCACCCACTAATGCGTGACCATCTTGATGTAATTGCTGAGCCAGCATTCAGGTCTTGCGGAGTAAGAGGATTTAATTTCCATTTTGATATTGAATACATGTTGCTCTGCAGTTTTAATGTCCAGTTTAATGGTAACTCTCCTCTACTCGATTGCTGACTTCTCTGTTTTTGTAAATGGAACGAATGTGTAAAGACCAGCGTTTTAAACCAGGGCGGGTTTTGTACGGAAGTTCTGAGCAGATTAGTTCAAATAGTCTTTCCACTTTTTTTTTTAACCAGTATATTATATACTGTTTTGCTTCGTTTCCCAATTAAGTTTTTTTCTTGGTGGCGCTTTAATATGCGTATCAGTTATATCTGAGAATACTTGATAATAGGCGCTAACTGTAATGATGTGCTTGTCTTTCTTTGAACGAATGATGAACTGGTCAGCCATTCCTGTTTCCTTGTTAAGTAGTTCAATTAAATTGTATTTCTGGGAACTGTGGTCACTTTCTACTCCAGCATTAATTGCGAAATCAGTGCAAATATGAGGAAATTGTCTAGATAGCAACATAAACATGGCATTCATTCTTTTTAAATTAGTAATTTGATAAGCCAGCAGTCTGGCTTTCAAATTCTGCAGGTTGTTTAGTTTATTCTGCAGGATATTTCCTGTGCCTATCTACTCTTCTCTTTTTTTTTTTTTTATCTGAATGAACTATGGTTAGGTCTAGTGCGACCTTATCTTCAAATTAAATGGGCGTCCTCAATAGTACACTCGATAATTACTTGCTCTCTAGTGAAAGGTAATGGTGATGATGAAGGCTCCGTTATGCAAATTGCACATAAGGTCTGTCTTATGCATAGTTAAACTGTTAGCAAGCCTACTGTATACAAAGTACAGTTCCAGTTTACTTCTGGTTGCCTCCAAGGAGATGAGGCATCCGGTAAAGGCCTTAGCACTAGTACCCTGGACACACATTACTGCTGTTGTCATTTTAACATCTAAGTGTACTCTAGCAGAAGCACGTGCAGCCTTTTTGAAAGAGGGAATTTAAAATGTACTGTAATGTACATTGGTGATAGTGTTTACATAATGTATGACAACCATAGTTTTGTGAGAATAGTACTTTCAGTGGTTAGTCTCCTTATTTTCCTGGCTAACTCATGCACTCAGATTGTAGTTTCTGTTAAATTATCTGACTTTATGCGCAGTGCTGCAAAGGCTATTGAGATTGGCTTCGTTAGTTATTGCTCCCCGCTCTGGTGTAGACTGGTGGATATATTTTTTCTTATATGGCTGCTTTTGAACACTCCGTTAAGTGTGAGAGTCATCTGGCGGCAGTCTTGGTATCTTTTCATGGTGGGCGTCTGCATTGGTGAAGAAATTATGTAAATTTGTACTTTGTGTGAAATTGCTGCAGTATATTCCGCCTACCTGACTGCTGTGGTAGTTGGAAAGGATTACATATAATTTGCTGTTGGAATATAATTGTCTGGTTGATGCCACCTATTAAAGAAGTACTAAAGGGTTTAGCTCTCTAATCAGTATGAGAAATGCGATGGTCATAGCATCTGGCAAGTAGAAATCTTCTCTGGTCTGGTCACATGGTATGCAGTGAATGTAAACCCTCCCCCCCCCCCCCAGTGAAATGCCAAGGTGATCATGTCTCATCCTGTTTTATAAAGCTCATTTTGGATTAGCACAAGTTTTGTTTAT
Organism: Pleurodeles waltl; assembly: GCF_031143425.1. Taxonomy (NCBI): domain Eukaryota; kingdom Metazoa; phylum Chordata; class Amphibia; order Caudata; family Salamandridae; genus Pleurodeles; species Pleurodeles waltl. The sequence continues at coordinate 272,076,329 of NC_090448.1, read as the reverse complement.
CTGTCGAAAGCAAATAGTTCTTATACATTTGTATCTATTTCTGAGCTGATTGTTTGTTTTTCCTGAGCCGTACGTTCTCCCATCTGAGCTCCTCATGTTCTAGGGAATTCAGCTTTGCTCATGGTCCCCTGGGGTTTTGCTTTTAAATTACAACGTTGGACGAATTTCACCTTAGCAATGGCTACTGTGCCTCGCTTACTATTTCCACTATATTGTCCTAGTGCTTTGTGACCATTGGTTGTCATGTCATTTGTTTAGTTTAGTCGTATACCAACCTAATTGGAGGTCAGTCTCTGATGTCTGGTAAAGAGCAACCATTTGCCTCAAAATTCCCTACTGATTGTGAACACATTTTTGAAAAGTATTTCTGCTTAGGATCAAATTTGGTTTTAGTTGTGAACCTAAACTGTTGTAAGAGGTTTATTTGTTGCCTTCTGGATATTTCTGAGGCAAGAACTGTAGATCTTTTAATTTTATTTGCCACTTATCTAGGGAGGGACACATACCCCCTCTTTCCTCAGATGTGTGGTGATTACTGATGGACATTTCAGGAGCACTCTTGGCGCAAACTGAATTAAAGACGTTAACATTTTGAACGGTTTTACACCTGCTGTGGATCTGAGGTAATTCTGATGTATGGGTATGTGGGATATTGTGCATCTATCAGGTCATAGTTCTGAGGAATTTGCTGCTATTGCCATAGGTGTGCCATCTGTTAACATGATCATCCTAAAGCTCTGCACCAATCCAATGTTCTAGTGAGTATTTTCTTTGCTGGTTTTATGCCTGAATTTGGCTTGATTTTAATGTTAGAATTGTCAGTGCTCTGACATTCACATACAGGGAACTTCCTCTGTGTGGTTCAGGTCTATGTTGTGGTCCCAATCACATGTAAAATAGAGTGAAAATAAGTAGTATGAATACTAGTGCTAACCGGCTATGGCCCCCATACCTCTTGATTTCTTTCTAATGTGGTAGCTCAGCTCTTGATGCAAGTATAATGAAAGAAGGCTGTGGGCAATCATAGGTGAATATTGAGGGACTGGTTTGTATTTTTTTAGGTCCCGACCTACCAGACAGCACAGCGGTCTGGTTTGCTAAGGGCATCTTTGGGGGGGGGGCCGGGGGGGGGGGCCGGGGGGGGGGGGGGCACATTCAGAAAGCTCACCTATGAATATATTATGCATGTTGCTTACCATTGGCGTTATGGTTTGTAACTCATCTTTTCGTGCTTTGCTGGCTTTATTTGTTTTATAGCTGTCCAGCTTGAGTTCGTACCTTCCCTTGCTCAAACTTTACTTACAGTGTCCTTATGAGTGCACCCTTTCTGTAAATCGGCCTGTAAATCTTGTTCTTATCCTGTCACGTTTGCTGTGCATTCAAAGACTGATGTCAAATGTCAGGCGCTGCCTTCCGAGGGTGCTTGTTTACTTTTCTTTCCCTGACTTCAAATTGAGAGGATTTATGTGATGTGACTTTCTTGCGGGATACTGGCGGTAGAGAAGAGTGCCTCCTCCCCCCCCCCCCCCCCCCCCCCCAAAAGTTCAGAAGTTAGGAACAAAAATGAAGCGCATGTTTTTTTATTTTTTTATTTCTGAAGTATTTGACGCACATACTTTTAAACCCTTCGCTGCCAGGCCTTTCCCCCTCCTGTGCCGAGCCTTTTTTTGGCTATTTGGGGCAGTTTGCGCTTAGGCCCTCATAACTTTTTGTTCACATAAGCTACCCACGCCAAATTTGCGTCCTTTTTTCCAACATCTTAGGGATTCTAGAGGTACCCAGACTTTGTGGGTTCCCCTGAAGGAGACCAAGAAATTAGCCAAAATACAGTGAAAATTTAGTTTTTTCCAAAAAAATGGGGAAAAAAGGGCTGCAGAAGGCAGCTTGTGTTTTTTTTCCATGAAAATGGCATCAACAAAGGGTTTGCGGTGGCAAGATCACCATCTTCCCATCTTTCAGGAACAGGCAGACTTGAATTGGAAAACCCAATTTTTCAATACAATTTTGACATTTTACTGGGACATACCACATTTTTACTATTGTTTTGTGCTTTCAGCCTCCTTCCAGTTAGTGACCAAAATGGGTGAGAAACTAATGCTGGATCCCAGAAAGCTAAACATTTCTGAAAAGTAGACAAAATTCTGAATTCAGCAAGGGGTCATTTGTGTACATCCTATATGTGTTTCCTACAGAAAAGAACAGCTGAAATAAAAAAAAATATTGAAATTGAGGTGAAAAAAACAGCCATTTTTCTCCACGTTTTACTCTAACTTTTTCCTGCGATGTCAGATTTTTGAAAGCAATATACCGTTACATCAGCTGGACTCTTCTGGTTGCGGGGATATATAGGGCTTGTAGGTTCATCAAGAACTCTAGGTACCCAGAGCCAATAAATTAGCTGCACCTTGCAATGGGTTTTTTACCGGGTATAAAGCAATTAATTTGCTGAAATATAAAAAGTGAAAAATTGCTATCAAGAAAACCTTTGTATTTCCAAAATGGCCACAAGATAAGGTGTTGAGAAGCAGTGGTTGTTTGCACATCTCTGAATTCCGGGGTGCCGATACTAGCATGTGAATTACAGGGCGTTTCTCAAGTAGACGTCTTTTTTTACACACTGCCTTACATTTGGAAGGAAAAAATGTAGAGAAAGACAAGGGGCAATAACGCTTGTTTTGCTATTCTGTGTTCCCCCAAGTCTCCCGATAAAAAATGGTACTTCACTTGTGTGGGTAGGCCTAGCGCCCACGAAAGGAAATTGCTCAAAACACAACGTGGACACATCACACTTTTTCACAGAAAACAGAGGTGTTTTTTTTTACAAAGTGCCTGCCTGTGGATTTTGGCCTCTAGCTCAGCCGGCACCTGGGGAAACGTAGCAAACCAGCGCATTTTTGAAAACTAGACACCTAGAGGAATCCAAGATGGGGTGACCTTGTGGGGCTCTGACCAGGTTCGGTTACCCAGAATCCTTTGCAAACCTCAAAATTGGGCCAAAAAAACACTTTTTCCTCTTATTTCGGAGACAGAAAGTTCTGGAATCTGAGAGGAGCCATAAATTTCCTTCCACCCAGCGTTCCCCCAAGTCTCCCGATAAAAATGGTACCTCGCTTGTGTGGGTAGGCCTAGCGCCCACGAAAGGAAATGGCCCAAAACACAACGTGGACACATCACATTTTTTCACAGAAAACAGGTGTTTTTTTGCAAAGTGCCTACCTGTGGATTTTGGCCTCTAGCTCAGCCGGCCCCAAAGGGGGTAGAAATTGCCTAAAATAAATTTGCCCCCAACCCCCCTGTGGAGCGACCCTTGCCTACGGGGTCGCTCTCCCTGCGTGACATTGGTGGAAAAAAAACTCCCCGGTGCCTAGTTGTTTCTGCCCCCTTGGGGGCAGATTGACCTAAAATCGTCCGATTTGCCCCCAAGGGGGGCAGAAATGGTCTAAATACAATTTCCCCCCCAGGAGAGAGACCCTTGCCTAATGGGTCGCTCCCCATTTCTAAAACAAACAAACAAAAAACCACCCAAAAATATGTGCCCTGGCGCCTAGAGGTTTCTGCCCCCCCCTGGGGGCAGATAGGCCTAATAACACCATTTCACTTTACACCACTCCATGCCTCTCTACTTTACCCTGTACCACTACTCTGTGCTAATGCACTCTTCGCCACTCTGCTCTACACCTTTGCACTTTTCGTCACCGACTCCACACCACACAGTCTTGGCCACACCAAACTGCTCTGCACAACTCTATGCCAGTACACTTTACTAACACTCATGTTTATGCCCCTGCACTCTATGCCAATACACTGTATGGCACTCTAATCTACTCTGCATTCTGACACTGCACTGTACACCACTTTACTCTATGCCACTCTACCCTGCACCAGTGTGAGTAGAGACTCTACGCAACTGCACTCTACTCGGCTCTGTGGCACTCTACTCCACACCACTTCACTCCTTGCCACTAAACTCTGCCACTTTACTCTACTCTTAATTCTATCCCACTGCGCTCTGTGACACTGAACTCTGCACTCTATGCCGCTGCACTCTGTCACTTGCCTGCGCTCTGCCACTCAACTCTATTATGCATTCTATGCCACTGTACTCCATGCTGCTTGACTCTGCTGTGCACTCTGTGCCCTTATATAATATACTCTGCCAGTGCATTCTACAGCCCTTTACTATACCATTACACTGTCACTGTACCCTCCACCACTCCACTCTGAAACACTCTACACTACTGCACTGACGCTCTACTCTGCCACTGAACTACATACCACTCAAGACTACTGTGCATTCTGTCACTTGACTCTGTTCTGCAGTCTATGCTGCTTGTACTCTTCCCTCTGCATCACTCTGCTCTGTTCCACTCCATTGTGCCACTCTACTTGACTCCACACTGTGCCACTCCAATACATGACACTCTCTGCTCCACGCCACTCCACCCCAGGTGCGCCAGTAGACCTTTTCTGGATGTTTAATGCCTAAACCTTAAAATTAATGGCCAAAAGGGTGTTAATGCTTCTGACACATCTCAGTGTCACTTTTGTTGTCACCCCAGAGTACTTTGGTGGTTGTTGCTGGGCGTTTGTTGTCAGAATGTCCAACTTAAATGTCGCTCTGTCTGCTTTCAGTGATACTATTCAGGAGTTTTAATGGAGCCTGAAATCTTGGGAATGATGGTGTGCACTGGGAAGAGGCACCGACCTGCATGTTTTTGGTGAAGGTTGTACCAAACTTATTTTCCTGGTTTTTAAGTCTTTTGTTCCTTTGTTCTGCTTTACAAGCATCCAGTGACTAAGAGGCCAGAGGGCATGTTTCCAACAGAATATTTCGATATTAAGTACAATCTCTTCAGATTTTTGTTGTTTTTGTCCACAACCCGTGGCCAAGAAGATATTTTCCTTTCCAAGCTCATACAGCTGCCTTGCGCTATTTTTTTTTTTCCTAAACCTCTAGCAGCAGGGGTTTTACCCACCTCCAACTTTGTGAAATGTCCTGTTTGGCCACTCTCCTAGTGGAACCGGCATGAAATACTTGGGGGGGGGGGGGGGGGGGGGGGGGGAAGCCAATACGTGCTAGAAATGGGCAGTTATTGCTCAGGTGGATTTACTTTAGAAAAATTTCTGGGTGGAGTCTCTGGTTGTACACAAGGCTGCCTTCTTTTTAATGCTATCTAGGAGTCCATTGGCGTTTCAGGTGAGTTATGTCCCCAGACCCCTTTTTGTCTCCAGAGACTCAGCATTTGTTATGGTGCAAAGTTGGATTGTGGATGTATGTTGTGTGAGTACCAATTGGGCTTTATACCTCTACAGATTTGGCTTGCCTTTTTTTCAAAGTGAAATTTCAATTGCAAATGCAAAACCACCCACCTTCACCAAAAACACTCTTCAGGGCGGCGGAGCCAAGCGCCTTGGAAGATGGCGGCTCTTCCTTAGAGCCGAGTAGAATGGAGACGGGGAATCGAGCCAAAAGTTACTTCTCCGACATCAAAACCTTCAGAAAATAGGAAAATACTTAATCGGAAACCTAACGGATACTTCTGAACCTATAACCCGCGATCCACTTGCCCTGCAACTCCTTTTAGAAACGATATAGAGGAGAGTAGAGCCGAATGCCGTGGAATTTGACGACGCTCCCTTAAAAAGCTGGATGGAACAGAGACTGGGAATCGAGCCACAAGTTACTTCCATGACAGCAAAGTCTTCAAAAAACTAGAAAATACTTAATCGGAAACCTAATGGATGTTACTGGTCTTAAAATCCATAACCGAAACCTAATGGATGTTACTGGTCTTAAAATCCATAACCCATTCGCTCTGGATCTCCTTTAGAAGCGATGTAAGTGGACTAACGTAGTGGAATTTGGCGACTCTCTTAAAAGTCGAATGAAACGAAGACGTGGAATCGAGCCAAAAGTTACTCCAACGACAGCAAAATCCTCAAAAAATTAGAAAATACTTAATCGGAAACCTAATGGATGCTACCGGACCTAGAATCCGCAATCCTTTCGCTCTGTAGCTCCATTAGAAGCGAGTAGAGCCAAACGCAGTGGAATCTGACGACGCTCACTTAAAACTGGATAGAACTGAGAGGGGGAATCGAGCCAAAAGTTACTTCCATGACAGCAAAGTCTTCAAAAAGCTAGAAAATACTTAATCGGAAACCTAATGGATGTTACTGGTCTTAAAACCCGCAATACACTTGCTCTGCATCTTCTTTAGAAGCGTTGTAAATGAACCAACGTCACGTAGTTTGACGATTCTTCCTTAAAAGCCGAATGAAACAGATGAAGAATCGAGCCAAAAGTTACTTCAACAACAGCAAAATCTTTTTTTTTTTATCTTTTTTTTTTTTATTTTTTTTTTAAAACAAACTAGAAAATACTAAATCGGAAACTTAATGGATGCTACTGGACCTATAATCCGCAATCCATCCGCTCTGCATCTCCATTAGAAGCGAGTAGAGCCAAACGCCGGGAAATTTGAAGACGCTCCCTTAAAACTGAATGGAACGGAGAGGGGGAATTGAGCCAAAAGTTACTTCCATGACAGCAAAGCCTTCAAAAAGCTAGAAAATACTTCATCGGAAACCTAATGGATGTTACTGGTCTTAAAAATCCGCAATACACTTGCTCTTCATCTCCTTTAGAAGTGGTGTAAGTGAACCAACGTTGTGGAATTTGACGACTCTCCCTAAAAAGCCAAATGAAACGGAGATGAAGAATCAAGCCAAAAGTTACTTCTCCGACAACATAGCCTTCATAAAAGTAGAAGAAACTTCATCGGAAACCTAACGGATGTTATTGGACCTATAATCCATGTTCCAGTTGCTCTACATTTCCCTGAGAAATGACATAAAGTAACAGCGGAGCTAAAAGCTGTGGAGTTTTACGATTCTCTTTTTTTAGACGAATAGAATGAAACTGGGTAATTGAATCGCAAGCAAATTTTCTGACAAAAAAAATCTACCGGATAATAATGGATAAATAATCAACGATTCATTTGCTTTGTAACTACTTAAAAAATGATGTAGATGAGAGCAGAGCCAAATGCAGTGGAATTTGACTACTTTCCCTTAAAATTGAGTGGAACGAAGATAGGGAAACAAACCAAAAGTCTCCTATGTCAGATCCTAAAGTTTTATAAGACATCTGTCATAGTGCAGCCTTGCAATCTATACCAGTTACCACTGAAACCAAACACATAATGGTTGACCCTACTGAACCACCTCCAACTGCTATGGATACTATCTTAAAAGAACTATTAGCCATAAAATCTTCCATTACTTCTTTGGAAAATACAGTGTCTACTAATACTACGTAAGTTCAAGGCTTGAGAAACGAAGTGGTCAAGTTTTAATCTCATATGCAATCAATAGACAATCGATTGACAGATATTGAAATCAGCATAGTTAAGACACCTGATAATAGTCAAGATATTTTGTATCTTCAGCAAAAATGACCGATTTTAGAGGACCGGAGTAGAAGGAATAATCTTAGAATTATAGGTCTTCCAGAGCAAATAGAGAAAGACAATATCCTAGACTTTTTGACTAATTTTCTCCCAATTCTGACGAAATACAACTTTTACAGTACCATTAGAATTTCAGAGAGCTCATCGCATTCGCACACGTGGAATAATCAATCCACAAGACCTAGACATATTTTAGCTTGCTGTTTACGCCATCAACAAGACCGTTGGATTATCATGGCTGCCAAAAAACATGGTCCATATGAATATGAAACATCTCCAGTAATAATCACAGCAGATTATTCAGCACCTACAAATCTCAAAAGGAAACAATTCTTAAATCTACGCAACAGATTAAAGAAAAGAGATATAAAATATGGTCTTTTGGATCCAGCTATTATGATTGTGACTTTTCAAGGGAAAACCAAAGAATATTCCGAACCACACAACTTGGAATCCTTTTTTGAATGACTTAGACGACAGAGATTCTGAGATGGAGCATAAGACTTATTCACCCTCAACAACTAAATAATTCTCATCTCCTACCACTCCAGAGGGCATAGATCAAGGAGAATGGGAAACTGTTCAATGACAATGGACACATGGTGGTAAATTTAAAGCATGGAAAAAATATAAACCGCAAGATAAATCTAGATCTCCCTTAAAAACTTGAATAGAGTGGAAATATTCTTGCTATATCTACTCTCTATTCAATTTACTTCTCATTACAAGATCATATTTATGTAGGATATTTCATATTGTATATTTGAAATGGCTTTATTTTCTCCCTTCTCTATTCTCCTCTTCATGACTCTTTGGCTTATATCCCCCAGATAAAGGTTTAGGCGTTAAGTGTACAACATTGTCTTATCACTTGTGTTGGACAATTTATTTGATATTTGACTATTTTAACAAGTAATACTTTTCGTTCACTAAATTAATATAAAAGTCACACTGATTTAAAAACTAATCTATAATATAATTACTTATTGACACATTTGAAACTTTATAATTGATATCTCTTCTTTCTCCAATCCTCTTTATTCATTTTCATCTATTTATATTTCTTCTCTTTCTCCCTTTTTATTATTAGAAATTGGATTGATATTATTTTGTTAGTTTTCACATGTCCATTAACAAGTTAAAACCTTTAAATGTTATTTCGTTGAATGTTAATGGTTTGACACATTTTATCAAGAGAAAGAAGATAGTTAATTTTCTTGGACAGCAAAAACCAGATATAGCTTTAATACAAGAAACAAATCTTAATGAGTCAAAGGGAAAAATTGAAAAGAGACTGGGTTGGTCAAGTTATACATGCTAGCATAACGCAAAAGTAATTCTAATAACGATGACACACCTATTTGGAAACGTGGAGTAGCTATTCTTTTTCATAAAAACTTACCATATAAAATTATTCAAACCTGGTTAGATGATGAAGGCAGATATGCATTTGTTAAAATTTGTATTAGAAATTATTTTCTGATTATAGGCATGATGTATGCACCCAATGATTCCAAAACGATATTCATTTCAAAGATTAGTAGATTATTATCTTCCTTTGGGTCCACAAAAGTACTGATTGGGGGAGATTGGAATGTTACTATGGACCCATTTATTGATAACTCTGGCAAACTAGATACTCATCATTCAAATGATAGATATATCTTAAAAGATCATATAGATGATTTTGCATTACAAGAAGCATGGCGTCTTTTACACCCAAATGACAGAGATCATACCTTTACATCTTGTGCACACTCGTTCCAGAATAGATTATTTTTTAACCTCACCCGCAATTATACAATCAGTAACATCTGTAGGAATTGTTCCTTGTAGCCACTCAGATCATGACTTAATAAATTTACATATTAATATTGGATTAATACAATCCCCCAAAGCTAATTGGAGATTTAATACTTCTATGTATAAGACACCTCAAGCTAAATTGAATCTCTGCCAACATGTTGACCAATTCCTAGTAGAGAATAGAGATTCAGTTACAGATGCTTGTATATTATGGGGAACAGGCAAAGCAGTCATTAGAGGAATGATTGAGAGATTCATATCTTCTAAAAAAAAAAAAAATAGAATAATGAGGGGAATTTACTAGAAAAAAGGTTATATCACTATCAAAAGATTATAACAAATCTGAATCATCTGAGATTCTAAAAAATCTGTTATCAGTTCAATTCAGACTTAATAATCTATATACCTCTCAAGCTGAAAAATGTTTATTCCTAATTCGACAACGTCACTATGAAAGAGGGGAGAAAGCGGGACGTCTTTTAGCTCAATCATCCAGAGCGATACCTAATATTAAAAATTCTTCAAACAACTTATTTACCTTACCAACAGATATTATACAATTCCAAACTTATTGTCAACCCATCCCTCGTCGACAGTGGAACAAGATCCCTGAAGAGCAACTCTTCTCCGCTCTCGCCGCCAACCAACCTACCCTCACCACCGACCCCAACGACGCAGCTCTCAACCTCACAAACTGGATCTCCAACTGCGCTGACAACCTTGCTCCCCTCAAACGCACGCATCGACAGACCAACACCAAAAAACCTCTCTGGTTCTCTGACACCCTCAAAGAATCAAAGAAAACTTGTCGTGCCCTTGAGAAGGCCTGGCGCAAGGACCACACCGCTGACAACATGACCGCCCTCAAGAACGCTACACGCGAACACCACCACCTGATCTGCACTGCCAAAAGGAACTTTTTCACCGACAGACTAGACAAAAACAGCCACAACAGCAGAGAACTCTTCAGCATCGTCAGAGTTCTCCAACCCCAGCGCCAGCGCCAACGCCGTCACGCCCTCACAGGATTTGTGCGAATCCCTCGCCACTTTCTTCCATCGCAAGATCAGCGACCTCCACGACAGCTTCGGACACCAGACCCAACCATACACCACTGAACCCGCTTCCCCGGACATCACCCTCAACAACTGGACCCACATCAACACGGAAGAAACCAAATCCATCATGAACTCTATCCACTCCGGCGCCCCTTCGGACCCCTGCCCGCACTTCATCTTTAACAAAGCCGACGACATCATCGCCCCGCACCTCCAGACCGTCATCAACTCTTCTTTTTCTTCTGCTACCTTCCCCGAATGCTGGAAGCACGCTGAAGTCAACGCCCTACTAAAGAAACCTACGGCTGACCCAAGCGACCTGAAAAACTTCCGCCCCATCTCTCTTCTACCTTTCCCAGCCAAGGTAATAGAAAAGACCGTCAACAAACAGCTGACCACCTTCCTGGAAGACAACAACCTGCTCGACCCTTCACAAACCGGATTCCGAACCAACCACAGCACGGAAACCGCCCTCATCTCAGTCACAGACGACATCAGAACCCTGATGGACAACGGTGAAACAGTCGCCCTCATTCTCCTCGACCTCTCGGCTGCCTTTGACACCGTCTGTCACCGCACCCTAATCACCCGCCTACGCTCCACCGGGATCCAAGGCCAGGCCCTGGACTGGATCGCCTCCTTCCTCGCTAACCGCTCCCAAAGAGTTTACCTCCCTCCGTTTCGCTCAGAACCCACCAAGATCATCTGCGGCGTACCTCAAGGCTCATCGCTCAGCCCGACACTCTTCAATGTCTACATGAGCCCCCTCGCCAACATCGTACGCAAGCACGACATCATCATCACCTCCTACGCCGACGACACCCAACTTGTACTCTCCCTCACCAAGGACCCCGCCAGCGCCAAGACCAACCTACAAGAGGGTATGAAGGACGTCGCAGATTGGATGAGGCTCAGCCGCCTAAAGCTGAACTCTGAAAAAACGGAAGTCCTCATCCTCGGCAACACCCCGTCCGCCTGGGACGACTCCTGGTGGCCCACGGCCCTCGGCACCGCACCGACCCCCGCAGACCACGCCCGCAACCTCGGCTTCATCTTGGACCCTCTTCTCACCATGACCAAGCAAGTCAACGCCGTGTCCTCCGCCTGCTTCCTCACTCTCCGCATGCTCCGCAAGATCTTCCGCTGGATCCCCGCCGACACCAGAAAAACCGTGACCCACGCCCTTGTCACGAGTCGCCTGGACTACGGCAATACCCTCTACGCCGGGACCACCGCCAAACTCCAAAACCGCCTGCAACGCATCCAAAACGCCTCGGCCCGCCTCATCCTCGACGTACCCCGCAACAGCCACATCTCCGCACACCTGAGACACCTGCATTGGCTCCCAGTCAGCAAAAGGATCACCTTCCGTCTTCTCACCCACGCACACAAAGCCCTCCACAACAAGGGACCGGAATACCTCAACAGACGCCTCAGCTTCTACGTCCCCACCCGCCCCCTCCGCTCCGCTGGCCTCGCACTTGCTGCCGTCCCTCGCACCCGCCGCTCCACGGCGGGTGGGAGATCTTTCTCCTTCCTGGCGGCCAAGACCTGGAACTCCCTCCCCACCAGCCTCAGGACCACCCAGGACCACTCCGCTTTCCGGAGACTCCTAAAGACTTGGCTGTTCGAGCAGCGATAACCCCCCCTTTCCCCCCTAGCGCCTTGAGACCCGCACGGGTGAGTAGCGCGCTTTATAAATGTTAATGATTTGATTTGATTTGATTGTGAAACACTTTATACATCATTGAACTGCAAAGATACAAAGGAGGAAGATGATTTGTTCACTAACCTAAAGATTCCAAGACTAACTCGAGAACAAAAATTAAGACTAGAAGGACCTATATCAACAGAAGAGATAGCAAAAGCTATTGATTGTTTAGCTACAAACAAAGCCCCTGGAGAAGACTGCTTTCCCATCGAAATTTATAAAATCACAAAAGCCCAAATTATCCCATTGTTACAATCCTTCTTTAATGAAGCTTTAAAAAAAGGGTCACTCCCCCCCCCCCCCCCCCCCCCCCCCCCCCCCAGAATTTCTACGAGCACGTATTACAGTAATTCTCAAACCGGATAAAGACCCCCTGGAATGTTCCAGTTATAGACCTATTTCTTTAATAAACTCTGATATTAAAATTTTGGCTAAAATACTTGCGATAAGATTAAATTCAGTCATCACAACACTTATTCATCCCTCCCAAGTAGGTTTTGTTCCATCTCGATCCTCCTCAAATCATCTTCGAACAATTCTACATTCATTATGGCATCAACGTAATAAAATAGAAGAAAATATCGTATTATCCTTAGTTGCTGAAAAGGCTTTTGACAGAGTAGAATGGGGATATTTATTTCGAACTATGAATAGAATGGGTATTGGTACTGACTTCATTACATTAACTAAGGGAATGTATCCTCTTCCTACAGCCACGATCACATGTAATGGTTTTACATCTCTTTATTTTAAAATTTTACGAGGTACCCGACAAGGATGTCCACTATCCCCTTTGTTATTTCTTATTGTATTAGAACCCTTAGCCATTGCAATTAGACAAAATACTAACATACAAGGTATTGCTACTTCAACAGGCGAGGTTAAAGCTTTTTATTATGCAGACTATATTTTACTTACATTATCTAACCCGAACTCCTCAGTCAAAAACCTGATTAATTTATTAAATCAATTCTCAACATTTTTTTTGGTTATAAGATTAATTGGTCTAAATGTGAAGCTTTACCAATGAACAATACTACTACTCCATCCGTATTAAACGATTTCTCTTTTAAATGGAAATCATCACATTTGAAATATCTTGGGATTTTACTTAATACAGGGTTAAAGAATATTATGATAATTTGCACCCCATAGTACATAGACTTAAGAGATTTCACTAGATGGTCTCAATTTAATCTATCACTATGGGGAAGAATACTGATTTATTAAAATGAATACAATTTCAAAATGTAATTACGTCTTCGGTATGTTATCACTTCCTATTACTTCTAAATTATTCAAAAATACAACATCATTGATAACTCGCTTTATTTGGGGAGGAAAAAACCCTTGTATAAGTGGTTCAAAATTGCATTCATCCTCTTTAAAAGGAGGCCTTAGACTTCCACACTTAGAAAACTATTGGATAGTACAACAACTATCACACACAACTTATATGATATCCATGAACGAAAGCACACCCATATGGGTGAAAGTGGAACAATTCCTACTGAAAACCACTACCCCCATGGCTATCTATTACACTAAATGTAAAAAATTCTCACAATTCTCCAATCATTTTTTTCTCCCAAGTGGCTTGGCAAAAAGCACATAAAATTTATAAACTGTAATATTCATATACATTTAAATGCTCCAATATGGAATAACTCAGCAATTATGTACAAAGGTAAAGAACTTAATTGGTTTGGCTGGAAAAGTCATAAAATTAATAATCTAACCGACACATACACACAGAATAATTCCTTGAAACCATTCTCACAACTACAAGATACATATAAACTACTGCAATCACAATTTAATAATTATGTAGTGTTTATGTCAATTCTTAATCCTATAACAAACCTGAATACAGATTCTATGAGACGCTCATCCGTTGCCCGTTATATCTACATGTGGAAAAACTTCAAAGGTATGGTATCTGGCTTAAATTCATTATTAATTGATCAATCTTTTTCAGATGATAAATCTAAAAATTTTAAATTATGGTCTACAAGACTTAATATTACTTACTCAGACACAGAATGGTCTAAAGCACTGGAAAATTACAATCGGGGCCTTGGTGATACAAGGCGGAAATTTAACTATTTTAGAATTCTACATCGATGGCACTGGTCACCTTCTAAATTATGCTCTGCCAAACTCAGTAATAACTCTGATTGCTGGAGATGCTACCAACCCAACTGCGATATCGTACATATCTTATGGGAATGCACTGAAATACAACAATTTTGGTTATAAACATTACATTATCTGAGAAAAAATGTCCCTAATATTACATCTTAGTCATCTCGCTTAATTTTACTACATGACACTCACGGCCTAGGTAGGCTCTCCTCACAGATGTTTAGATGGTTGTCTACAGCGATCGGTGTAGCAAAAATTAACATATTACGGAAATCAAATGCTTTGCGAAATGTCCAATCTTGGTTAAAAGACATGTTTGAGATTGCACAATTCGAAAGAATGATATATAAACTAAATGATAACCTACAACAGTTCAAACACATATGGAATATTTTTTAAATAATTGAATTCTTCTGCCTCCTTTTCATTTGAACAAATTTCAATGGGAAAAATAGTTTTTTGTTTAAATATACTTTCTTCAATCCCGATACTTATTTACAATCGTTTAATCAATTATCGATCCCTGTTTATCTCATTGTTTTGATGTGTTATAGGATTGTGTAATGCAAAGACGATTTGCTTAAATATTTTGTAATCATATATTTCATGTCCATTGATACTTTTATTAGTTTCATACAGAACATATCTAATATAGAATTGTCATGGAAGGTACTTATCTGTTTTCCTTTCTTTGTTTTTAAAAAGTACACTGGATTTTCTTTTTTGTTCTCCTTTTCTTTTCTTTTTTCTTTTATTCTATTCAGTATATTTACTGTATAATTTATATTGTTAAAGAACATTTTGTATTTATTTTTTATCTATAAAAATTTAATAAAGAATTGAAATACAAAAAATAAAAGTCTTCGAAGGAAAACAGTGCAACATTTCGAAAGAACAAAACAACCACTTGGGAGAAATATTCACAACTGGTGAATCTAAATATTTTAATTCTATAAAACAATAGCTACAGCTAGTTGGCTTCTTTCGGGCTTGTCAGTGTTTGTAATGCATAGAAGACCCGTAATGTAGTGCGTCTTTCACTTTTATCTACAATTGAGTGTGTGTAGCATTGAATCAGTTTCACTTTTTTTTTTTTTTTTTTTTCTTCTTCTCCGAATCTATCTCTATTGAAATTTCAGGATAATAAAACAAGATGTGACTGGGCTGCTACAAATATTGCAGGATGTTTGGAGATCGGATGCTACATAGTAGTGGCTCAACCACTTAGAACAAGACCAGTTTGGATCACAAAAAGATTTGACATTTTTGACATAGCTCAAGATCGTCCACAGTACGACAAGTTGCAATATAAAGGAGAAAAAAAAACACAAGGAATACAAACAGAACATAGGGTCCCAACTACAGGCCAAGACTAGCAGTGTGCAGGATAAGTGCTGATTTGGTGTCATGGAAGTGTGTAACAGTGGACAAAGCAAAATTAAGCTCAAGTGAGGGAGCCAGCCAAAGAGCTGGGTGAGATGGTGAATCTGTGGACACCACACAAATTAGAATATGGCTACTGTTCTAGTTAAGTTGTGAGAAAGCTGTTCCGTCACCATCACATGCCACAGGCGAGAGACCCACTAAGCAATAAAGAGACTTTGTATTTTTCCTTGGCGGGGCCACGAGTTGCTGTGCTGCCTGGAGCATGTAACTAATTAGCGCCCAGTCAGCATGGGTCATGGCTTCGAGGTCAGCACGCCGCGGGTAGGTTTCTGCGAGGAGTACGCTGAGTCCCAAAAGTGACTGGCTGTTTCGTGCTATTCCCCAAGGGGCCCCCCACACGGTGAGGGATGGGCGACCTTTTTTTGATTCAAAATTTTGACGAGACAGTTTTTACAAATGTAAGTGACTGTTACTCTCTCTCATATATATATATTAGAAATAATGCTATAGAGTCAGGAGAAGCTCAGTTCTTTATAGGTCCTGATGAAGCGTTAAGGGATCTTTCATGACCACACTACGCGAAACATGTTGACCAGACCCTAGGGGTCAGGTGACAATTTCCCAGATCTCCAGGCTTTTTCTAAAGTGGTTGAGCATTATTCTCATCCTCCACTTTCTGATTTGTTTTTTAATCTTGATCGTAACTCCTTGAAATAACCAGTAAAGTAGATTACTTAGGGGTTCCTAATCAATTTTATATTCACTCTCCTGCAAAAATAAACGTCTGACCTGCTTAAACTTAACGGCAGCAACACAATAAAAAGATCTCCGGTAAAGAGCCCCCGAAAGGGGAGCCCGTCAGATATTGCACCGCCGGTCTGACGAGGAGCTTCCCGATGATGAAGCATGACACCCTTTTGGGTGTGTGAGGGCTCTTGCTCCTGATACTTTATCTGTCTCCCTAGAACTAGGAACTGTGTACCTTTTTGTTGTCGCACAAGTATTGCAACCTGATGCATTCATATATATAAAAAATATAAGAATTGAAAGATCTTATCTCAAACCATTCCATTAGGTGGAAACATGAAGTACTTGTTGGCCTCATATGTTATATTTAAAGAATAGTGGCCTTAAAAAGCGACAGCGCGCATTATGCACCACAGGACATGCAAACATTACATGATTCAGATCTTGAATATGCAACTGGCATAACTCACAAATTCTCTCCTTTTTTTGGGGACTTTATCCCAAATGCCAGTGATAACACACAAGAGAGCAAATCCATTCTCATCAACAGAATGTCTTTGAACCCCATGAGGTAGCTTTCAGGTTAAATAAAGCTGAGGTTTGGTCCCGAAATTGCTCTCCTGTACTACTTCATTTTGCTTATTTAACTAGTGCAAAATAATTCTCTGTCCTGACTTATAGAGTATTTTTTATATAACTCTTTAAAAGGGATTTAGACATAAAAGAGCACACATTCAGGTCAAGCCCAAAATATATATATATATATATATATATATATATATATATATATATTTTTTTTTAGTTTTTGGAGAAAGAAAAATTTCACACTTCAGAGATGCAGTGTTCCCTTATCTCTGCCAAAGGGAAAGTGTTTTTTTTTTTTTTTTTTTCCCTCATCTCAACAGCGACCAAAGTGAAAGATTGCAATTGACTGAACTCCAGGCGGAGAACATGAGGGGCTGCAAGAGTATTCCCTAAAAAAAAATGCCAAGGACTATGTCAATACTTGACTGGCATAATACAATGATGGTGGAATTTTAACCCTGTAGGTGTGCCCAAAATGTCATCTCGCAGTCATTTTATATAATGTATGAAGAGCATTTACTGGAGAAAGAGCCCTACTTGTGCACAGATTTACATGATCTTCATCCCGCCCACTACTTCAAAAAATCTTAGCCAGCTGAAGATAGAGACCACTTTTTCTAATTTATCTTCTCCACATACCAATTAAACTTCCCCTCATTCTTGTACCTTTCTTACGGAAAGTCAGAATTTTACTTTTCGAAATGTTTATTTTCAAGTGGGCTTCTGCATACTTCATCAAGGCAGTGAGGCAACGTTGTAAGCCAATGGGGATTTGATCCATTATAGCCGCAACATATGCATACAACAGGGTACAAATAGACATTTTGACGATTTTTAGAGGGACACACTTCATCTGATTTAAGGTACCTGGAAAATATATATATATATATATATAATATTGATTGATAGATATATATATAGATATAGTTCAGGGGAGCCAAGAAGCAGCCCTGTTTTAAGCAGTATTGAGTTTTAACCTTTTGGAAAGAACCTGTGACCCTCCCCATAAGGATTCAACACCAGTATCCAAGAGAGATCCATTAATAAGCATTAAAAGGTGAAGTGGAACACTCGGAGGCGCTTTCTCCACGGCGTTTGACGATCTACTGTCAAACGCTGTGAAGAATTCAATGAAAGCTGTATACTCTGGCATACCCCAGGAAAAAGGATATTTGTCAATCGCTTGGTGAGCAGCAATATTATCAATAGTACTGTGCTTACTCCTAAAACCAGCTTTTTGGGGAGGAATGATGTTATTTTCTTGAGTCCTTTGTTGTAAATGGGAAAGTAAACTGCTAGCAAAAATTTGCCAGTTGCGTTCAGCATATGCTGCCTGTATAAAACTTGCTGGGAGGTATTTGGAACTTTTTTTTTTCTGTTATACACTAGTACGATGACACTACCCTTCTAAGAAAAGGATTTTTCTGGATCAATAACCATATTCAAAAAGCAGTCTAAGAAATGATTCCCAAGCTACAGCCTCCTTTTCAATTACCACAATAGAAACCTCACGGGGCCCGTAGCATTAGATATTCTTGTTTCTTTTATAAAACCAACAATCTGTTCTGTGGTTAGAGCACCATACACTTCAAACATCTCTTTATCTATGCAAAGCAAAATTCGATCAGCTTCCTCAGCATTGCTACAATACAGTTTACAAATGTAGTCCACCCAGACATTTTCCAGGGTTAGGAATTATGTACGCAGTCACGCTAGAATCACAATATTATTTCCTCGAGTGCCTAGAAATTGCGGCCTCTCTTGAATTGAGACGCTTAGCACCACTTTTCCTCCTACGCTTGTTTGATTTCAATCCAGATCTTATATGTTTGAGACAATGGATTTCATGCTGTGTTGATAAGGAGACAGTATTTGCTGTTCTCCGTATCTGGTAATTTATTTTCTGATTTAACATCTTCAATTTTGGATTATACTTTTGGCTGCTTAAGGCCTTCATCTGCAGAACCTAATTTATGAAATAAGTCTTTGTGGAATTCATAAAAGGATACAGGGTCGTCTCATAAAGACTCACTAGGACTGATAGAAACGCTATTCATTTTTGTAACTTAAGGTCTCCATATTCCTAGTTGTCCAAAAGCTGCGCCCATTTAACTTATTAAAGCCAATCTTACCTAGAGATGGATTCCCCAGAACTAATTCCTGTAGGTTAAACACCACAGTCGTACCTACTAAGCTATGATTACTCATCAGTTGCAAACAGTCAATTTCTCGCAAGCACCAGACATTTGATAAGATAAATCGACGTGCACTATAGGAGGTGAAGACTACAGAATTGATTAACTATAGCACTTGTGTGAAAAATATTTGCATTTTAATTACAAAGTGAGCAGGCCTGGTGAGTTCAGAGAATTGTCACTGGTCTAAGGGTGGGGGTCTGGCACATGTGCAACTTATGTTGCCTGCTGGAGGGAGGAATTGGAGATCTGTTTGTTATATGGCAACAATTCTAAAGTTGATGTACAGATGTTTAAATGAAACCTGTTGTAAGAAGTGTAGCTATATCTAACAACTGGATCAAACTAAAGACTGCTTGAAATAACCAGAAAAGGAGAAATAGAGTGCGTACATTTTGCCTGGGAATGGTACCCGAGGTTAGCTCAGGTAGTAAGTCCAGCAGGAGCACCACATGTATAAATCTTGAAGCAATAGTGCATGGTATTCAATTTTTATAGTTATCGCACAGCTCTTTTGCACATCAAAGATTACTCAATTGAAGCTTATTTGAATCAGTGACTTGTTGAATGGAAGAGGGAAATGGTGCCAGCCTTTACCATCCTGTTGCTGCTGGCACAACCCATACGGTTGACCTTTGTTTCTTCAGTGTGCCATTGATGGTTTCTCTTTTACAGAATTCTTTGACTTTATGAAACTTTTCTGGTAACATTTCTTGCAGTAAGACTTGACTTTTCCATGTGAAATGGGAAGCTCTGGGGGGAACCATTTTGATCTTCTTAACCCAGCAAGACCACTGATGTGGGCAACTTCTCTGTAGATGACAGGTCCATAACTGTTTTACCTGGACATGTAGTCTATTAGATAAATCCTACCATGGCCGGCCATGATGCAGGCCGACCAGTTCACTGGAGACCAGGTGTTTGTTACTGATGAGCCACAGCTGGACTGGGACTTGATGGTTGCTTAGTTTTAAAGACCTCATCTGAAGCGCATATTGTAAATATTTGAGCTTTAGAATTGTTTCGCTGATAAGTTGAGTTTGCTGTCAATGCTAAAGGGAACTACTTGTGTAGTGCTAGTCTGTTTACATTTAAACAACTGAGGTTTTGAATAGGAAGCAAAAAACCTTCTGCTTTAATTCAGATTATTACATGATTGTTCCCTATGTTGGTTATGTGCTAGGTAGGATATTTAATCTGTGTTCAGAGTTTCTCTTGCACAAGAGATGTTAGTTTACATGAGTGAAAGTCTCCTGCACTGCATGTTTATTACAGAATCTTGGTTACTCAGATGATATTGTGTAATATGCAGAGTAATTAGTGCATCCGCTAGAAAGAGCATTGCTGTTGTCTTTTCGAGATTGTGTAAAGGTATTTTC
Source organism: Pleurodeles waltl (assembly GCF_031143425.1). Classification (NCBI taxonomy): domain Eukaryota; kingdom Metazoa; phylum Chordata; class Amphibia; order Caudata; family Salamandridae; genus Pleurodeles; species Pleurodeles waltl. Next base: position 272,055,845 of record NC_090448.1, on the reverse strand, counting down.
AGACCTACACCTTCCATATGAAAGGAGGCATATGAAGGGGGTCCACATGTCTGCTTAATGGGAGAGATCTTGATCTGTGGCCACGGACAGTTTCTCCATGTCGAAAATAAACCATAGCTTACATAACCACAAGAAGTGGTCGGGGGTTTTATCAGAGCCCCAATTAGAGAGCATGAACTTGTGGGCAGCTGCCAAGGCCATTTGTCTGCCTCTGCATGAGAAGAGGTATGTCATTGGTTTCAGAAGTCCTAAGATAGTGTAAACCGGCAATCTTGTGATAGATGTATCAAAAGCTCAGTCAATATCATTTAGTACTCACTCCCAGAAGCGAGTGAGCTTCAGGCAATACCATAACAGGTGTAACGGGGTTCCCGTATTGCCGCACTCGCTGGTCGGGCTATCCATTTCTGCACTCTCAGGCTGGAGGGGGAGTTTAAGTACCAGTAGGAGGTGATCTTGTAAGCTGTTTCAGTGCTAGCTATGTTATGGCCTGTGTGGTGTACCCTATCAGTCCAGTCTTTATTGGATAGAGTCCTGCCCAGCTCCGCCTTGCCCCTCAGCTGCTCTTTAGACTTGGCTAGAGTTGTGTCCCCTCCCAGCAGGGCGTAAATAAGACACTTATCAGGCTTAAGAAGAATCCATAGTTCAAAGGGAGACAATTGCCGCCCCCCCCGTATCCGAGCCAGTTGCTGAGCTGGAGATATCGAGATATCAGACGTGGTCTGAGTTGTCCACAGAGTAGTCTGCTTTTTATTGGTCGAAGGGGCTGATCCCCCAAGGTGTCCTAAGAGGGACTCCAGATGCTTACAGCCGCCATTCTGCTAGCACTTTAATTGCTGTTGTTGCAGCCTGGGAGCAAAGTCTGGGTTATCCAGGATTGGGGTCATGGTGGAAGGAAAGGTTGTGAGGCCTTCCTTAGTCACAATGGCGTCCCAGACACGCATTGTCACTCTCTTCATTGGGGAAGAGTAGAGGACCCTGGCTCTGTGGCGGCACAGCAGCCAGATCTCCTTCCAAATATGGTCCATGAATGTCCAATGTTTCTCTGAGAGTGACTGGTTCCATTCCACCACAAATCAGAACTGGGCCGCTCGAAAGTACCAAAGGAGATGAGGGACTACCAGTTCCCCACTCTCCTTTGGACGGTAGATCAAGTGTTTATGCAGGTGTGGCTCCTTGCTGTAGCAGATAAATTTATTAATTGCCTTTAGCGCATGTGGTGGTGGGGTAAAGGGCAGGGTCTGGAAGACCTACAGAATGCGTGTAAGGATGAAATGGCATAATGCAGGATGAAGTGCTTATTTTATCAAATGTACCACACTTCCTCCTGAACACACTGTTACAGGAGCATACTGCATGATAGCTCGCTTCTTATTTATAGATTTGTCACACTTTCACATAAGTGTCACTTTCCATAACCTTTCTAACAAAACCCTTTGGATTAACACTTGTTTGATTCAAGATTGAGTTACCCAGCTTTGCATTATTGAAGAGAGTTGACTGAATAAAACAATAAATAAGAAACACTGATTATGTTAAAATCTATATTGTTCCCCTTCCAATACGAAAAAAACTAAAATTGTTACTGTTGATAGTGCTACAGTAGTCTTGGGGTGTGGCAAGATTCCTCTTCCAGTTGATGATTATTATCATTTTTTTATGTTGTAGCTGGCTAATGGGAGAACAGCAGGAAATGGGGAGGGGCACGAGGGAAAGCAAATCACAAAAGTGAGACGGCAACTTGGATTACAAGAGATATACAAGGAGAACAAGCAGCTATGAGAGAGCAAGCTGAGCAGGAGTCTGATTTTTGGTGCAGTGTGGAAAGCACAAGAGGGAGAGTGCTAGAAAACCCATGCTCTCTGATAATATGTTTAACCAAAAAGAAAAAGTATTTCCTTAAACGTGAGCGAGTGTGCCCACCAGGAGGCACCACTTAATCTCCCTTACGGTTGACCATCTCTACCCCAACCCACCGAATCTCTGAGAATAAAGAATGGCCACCCCACCCTTCTTTGCAGGACAAGAGGACCAGAGTTATCTAGGAAACTAGGGGGATTGTCATCTATGGATGTCTTTCGGGACCAAATGCGTCTCTTGTAGGGGACAAATATCTGCTCCAGAGCGCTTTAGGAGGGAAAGGACAGCCAGCGCTTGGTGGGGTTGTTAAGTACCCTTAAATTGAAGCTAAGAATCTTAAAATCAGTGGGTCATAAAGGGAGGGCATGGTAGCAAAGAAGGGTTAACAGAAGCTAGGGGCGGGCTTCGCTGAGGACCAGCCGACCGGTGCTTAATCACTACTATGTTGCTTAAGTAGCTTAGCGGTGACTCTGGATATGACTGAAACAAACACCCCAAATAATTCTGCAAACAAAGAAAACCAATATGACTATTATGAGAACCCAATGGTCCGTACCATATGGAAAAACATACATGTTGATGGCTGATTGGGTGGGGTGAACCAGTCTTGCCAATCTCTGGCAGGTGAGGGCCCATCCAGAGGGAATTAGAAGGGCCATGACAAGTCCTGGAGAGCCATGTCCCCCCTGCCCATCCGTACAAAGTAGAATAATATTTCAGATGGATTCATGTTCCCCCTCCTCCCCTCAAATAGGAGTATATGTGAAAAATGCTCAATAAAAAGCTGTTCTTTCGGGGTCTCCTAAACTTGTCTCTGAACCTAGGAAGGGCATGTTTTCAATTGCCAACTTTTCAAAACTGCATTTTAAACAAAAACTTGATGTTACTTGATTCGGTGCTATTACAATGCTGATCTGCACAGATAGAGGAAAATCAAATAAACCCAGTGTTTTTAACTGACTCCATGTCACGAGGGCAAGGATCATTCAGAACAATGAGCCGTGAAGGGCCTAGAATGCTGTTCTTGTAGTTTATCTCCATAAGAAACACAATTCCTGTCATGCACAGTACCACATACTGAAAACGAGCATGGGCAAAGCTAGTAGGTCTTTCCTATACAAGACTTATTCAGGCCTAAAAAAAATCATCACATTTTTACTAGACCTGCAGGTCGAGTAACTTGAATAATCTATTTGACCTAACTATAATGTACTGTGCGCGCAAACAGGTCTACAATTGTGTGATCCTAGGCAAATATTTTATTTTACAGAGTCGCCTTTTCCTTCATTCTCGCATGTGTGCACCTACAAATATGACTTCAGCGTTTCTGCTGTACAAAAAGTCTTTTGTTTGGTTAACTAGACTAAGGCCCAGATTTACAAGCTGCGTTGCCTTACTTTGTGCGGAGAGGCATTTCCTTAGGTGTTGCTTGGGAGCAACACCCATGGATTTTGACACAATCACAGATTTACACAATTTTGTAAACCTGGGAATGTCAAAACCCTACGCCACTCCAGGGGTGGCGTAGAAGTGATGCAACAGGGAGAAATATCTTTAGTGTTCCCCATTTTTTCCTCTGTGGGCTGCTTTTTGCAGTACACAAAGAAAAGAGGAAAACTCCTCTTGGGGTTGTTTTTGTGTTAGAAGGGGCCCCATCCTGTACAAAAACAATCCTCTCCGCAACACTGGCACCCTCGCACTGTGGTGCAAGGGTGCCTGCATTGGCACGTGGGGGCAATTTGTTCACCCGCGCTGGGTAAAAGGACAGGAATGCACTGTATCTTCCCACTTACTTGCAGCCTTACTGATAAAACTATGTAGTGTATTACAAATCTTTGAAAACTGGGTTTCAGGGACATATTTATCATTTACACATCACCAAGTAAAGTGTTATTTGTTATTATCCTATTAAAATATTTTTTCATCACACTGAAGAACAAAAAATGGTCTTTCAAAGGTACTAACACATTTTGAAATGTTTGTACAGTAGACTTAGTTATTTAAATGTTGTATGTAAAGGAAACCCACCTTGCCTTTCATTTCATAGTTTTTACAGGAGGTCACGTTATGCAATCCTGGAACTCTGCAATCAGAATGGAAAAAGACAAAATGACTTTTGACCTCTGTCTCTGAACACAGAGCAATGGTAACAGGAACATGATTTAAAGGCATCTTTTTCACTGTCTGACTGAACAGAACATATGTTCTTTGTCAACTCGCCAGAAGGGGCGAGTAGGTTCCAAATATAGCGTGACCTGATAATAAAAATAAAAAAAATTGCAAAGGGAGTTGTCGAGTAGATTTTTCTAGCCCTGCTGTTGGCTTTGTCAGTGTGTTTTTGCCATGTTGTACACCAGGGTGGCTGCAGGGATGTTTAAGTCCTATTCTCTGGGACACATTGTTTGCTGACAGGGTCAAAGTTTTCATGTATTTATTGTCCCTCACACCGATAGATTCTGCCTCCTGCTGCTCCAAAATTCTTCTCATCTGCTTACAAAGATGAGCTGTTTTTTTTTGGCCTTCCTTCCCTGCACTTAATAGTGCTTTGGGTCGCTGACAACCATGCCCAGAAGTGCCACCCACCTCTCTGACCTCCGTGTGAGGCACTGTTATCTCTTTGAAGGTCGGAGAGCCAGCCTGACGCACGCTTTCAGTTTCATACAGAGTGCAGACTAACACTCAAAACTGCATGCCATCGGCAGCGAGGCCCACCGTTGCTTGGAAACCGAATGAGCAAGTACTGCCTTTCAATATAATCCCGCACTCTAAAGCCTGTCACGGTGTCCTGTACCGTCATTGGTCATTGCCCCCATGCGTTTTGGTGTCCAGTGCACAGCACATTGCCATCAGCAGCCAAGAACTGCGCTGCTCTCACCTGCACCATGCTTGTTACTCTGATCATCAAAGCTATTATCGGATCTTAATGCACTAGGTAAGAGAGGCAGCAAAAAGCATAGTCAAAACATAAATGCTTAAGTGGGAATTTTATAGCTAAATATTTGGTAAATCTCATGAAGGTCTAGAAAAACAGTGTGCCAGGGCTGCATCAAAAGAAGTGTTGTCAAAATACTTTTAATTTATTTAAAGTTAATTACAACTTTTTATATTTTGAATATAGATTGTGCCTCACTCATATCTACAGTGGTAGTTGCTCTGTAGAGAAAATAAAGGTTACTGCATGAGCACCAGTAAACACACGCAATGGGTAACAACTAAAATTAATACACTGTACACAAAAACGTATCCAGTATGAAAAGATTAAAATACGTGACACATGTTGTGATGTGCATTTCGCACCAATAGCCTGGCTTGCGAGCTACTAGTTAAACGTATGCATGAAGTGTTATAAGTGAATTGTGCCCCCCCTCTGTTTTCTTATCTGTATCAATCTAGAATAGGTCACGGGTACATTTCTGTAATGGTATCTCAAATAGAGCCCCGACGGACCCCTGATTCCAAACTGATGATCAGAGCACAGCATTATGCCCAGTCTAGCGCTGTGACTGCAGTCCCTGAGAGCTGTTTCAGTCGTTGAGTGGATTGCGCTTCACATAGTCTATGCTTGCTTTTAGCTGCAGAGAACAGTCTGCAAGCCATGGCATGTGACTGCATGAGTGTCTGCTCGAGATAAGCTTTCTTTGTGCTGCGTCTGTGCCTACATGAAAATGCAGTACACCCCCCTCCCTCAGCGTTGATGTCAATCTTTCATCTCACCCAGCCACCTGGGAATGGGAGGGGTACTCTGATAAATCCTGCTCTACTCTTTGCCTTCTTTAATCGTGAATGAGAAAGAAAGGAGGTTTAAATACTGTCCATGGGCTGTCTGCGTCGAGTTTTGAAAATGCTGCCTTTAATGTAAAGCTATTACATGTTTATTAAACTGGAACTCATATGTGCTGTCACATCTTTTGCATCACCCCATATACAATCTGGTTTCAAGGGGCATATGAGAACTGTCTACAAGATTCGTTATTTCTATTTAAAGGACTTGTTTTCTACACAATCGAGACACATTGTTTTGTAAAGTGCAGACCATGTTGTCTTTGTGATGTTACCACGGTTCCCCACAATTCAGTGGTGTTTGCATGCATGGCTGCATTTGGGGCATTATTAAGAGTGCATTACAGCCTTTGTAATTTCATGGATTGAAAGCTTGTGGGGTTCTGAAGCTAAACCTACCAATTGAGAGACACCAACCAATAACAAGCATTTGCAATGCAATAGGTCTCGTATTTGTGAGAGTTACAGCTATCGGCACTGTAAATGACTTTGTCTTTTGGTTTGGAGTGTAGTGGATGTATGCCTGGTGCCACAGCAAGCCTCATAGGCCTGTTACTGTAGGAGAAAGGACACAACACAACCACCATCTTGGGAGTGTTTCTGCCTCATTCCTATAAGACTGGTTGTGATCTCCTAGAGATGCAACCCTTTCAAGTGTGTTTACCTAAACTTTTATAGCACCAAACAAGCCATGCAGAGTCACCTTCATGGCATTTAACTCTGAGAATGAGGGGGGTCAAGAGAGTGAGGAGCAACGAAGTTTTAAAGGAATTATTCCTATACATCGTCCGTACTAGCCTAACTTTTAAAAACATTCTCTGTATACAAAGAGAATAACAGAAGAGGCAGCTTAACTGCAAATGAATTATAGCAATTTTGTTATGAATGGCACCTGCTTTGCAGTGCTATGAAATGCCAGAACCTGTATAACCAAGCGCTATATTTAAAAAATGAGTTATTCCCAGACTGCCCCAACATGCACCAGACAAAGAACCCTAGGGTAGAGGATATGGCGTAAGGGCCAGAGCTGCCGACTTTGGAGCTGGGGGACACAGTTTGAGTCTTGGTGCAAGCTCAACATCCTGTGATTCTGGGCAAATCACTTAATCTCCCTTTACTACCAAAAATAAATGTGTTCTTGTACAATGTAACCGGTGCTCATGTGAAGCACTGTAATATCTTTTTATTGAGCGCTATATAAAACTGCAAAATAAATAAAGCGCTCCAATACCTTTTGTGTTGAGTTCGAACTACATAAAACTCCAAAAAAGAATTGGAAAATGACACCGCAAAGAAACAGCAAGGTGTTCGAAATAGGAGGAGAAGCAACATATCACCATGAGTGCGAAGCAGCGAGGCAAAATAAAAAAAAATAAAAAATTGTGCGCCACACTAAGGTGTCTCGCAGATTGTGCAATAATCCATGTAACGGAGTCAGTCTCCAAGGCAGTAACAAAACAGTCGCAAGGTGGGACAAACAAAAGCATTTACCAATGACCTAATCATACAACATAATGACCTTCTCTTTTCTAAAGAACCCCACTTTTGCATCGCTCAGCGCAGATACGATAATACCTGTGGAAATGGAATACGCTGTGTAAGTGTGGGCTGTGCAAGGCTTGAGTTGTACAGTGTACTGGATATGCAAGGAATCAGTGATGCAGGGTATCGACCTCCTCACATGATATCTGCACATGGTAGCTGAGCAACGCTGCGTATCATTTTTGCAGTGACCTGTGGAGAATATGAGCTATATAATAGGCATAAGCATTACTGTATATTTATGCAAGGGGAAAGGATTTTACATGAGGTAATTGGTAGATATGAGGTGTAAAGTGTATGTGAGCTGTGCTATAGAGTATAAACGTTGTTCCAGAGACTAGGTATGCCATGCCCAGGGACTGTGCATGAGCTATGCAGAACACACGCTGTGTGGAGTTTGAGCTCTACTTTGCATTAAGCCTGCATGGTTTGAACTGGAAGAGGTAACTAAGTAAATTGCACGAGCTAGGGCAGGCATGTCATTTCTTCTTAACATCTTCACTCACGAGTCAGTGCTAGCTGTAACCAAAGTACTTTTTTTGTTTTTTTTTTAATTGCCTTTCTTTGGGATTTTCTAACGAATGCATTTACATTGCTAGCTTCCTCGCAACTCACCCCCACCTCGGAAACAAAAGGGTAGTTTCTCAGGTAAGTACGTTAGAGACGAATTTGTCTTTGTTTGCTAGCGATTTGGTCACCCGTAGTTTATTGGATTTGGCAGGGTGCTAATGTTTAAAACAAAATTGTGTAAAGTTCGTGGGTCAAGTGCATTAAAGTTAGGTACAGTATTTAAGAATGATGCAGTGAGCAGGAATCCCCGCTTGCATTACTGACATGGGTTCCAGTATAAACAGGTGTTATTTTCTGAAGCGTTTAACAATGTGGCTATGTGTAACGCTTCCAGAAGGCTCATTTTATTAAATGCAAGTGTATGAAGAAGAATAGAAGCAAGATTTGTAGTTTTATTTTAAAAACAGACCATGTACCTCAAAAAGATGTGCTCCTTGGAAAAAGGATGAAAAGAGCAGGTGGTTTTGCCATACTACTGTGCAGTTTGTTTGCTTTCAAAATACAGTATACCCCAAAATATTTGCAACAAAAAATGGTTACGCAGAAAACTACTATGCAGAATTAGACAACATTGAATATTATTTCACCAAGATTTCAGTTAACACGTTTGGCGCATGCTGATATTTTAAAAAGAAAACCAAGGCTAATCAACATAATCACTTTAAAAAAAAAATAATTGGGCCCTGTCCTTCTTACACAATGACACAAACCTGCATCTGCTAAATCTATTAACTTACATGGATGCCGAATTAAGACTTTCAGGAATTCGTAAGTTTACATAGGTTTGCCTGGAAACCTACAACCGTTCCAGATTTCTATTCATAGTCTTTACAAACATATGTCTTTTCCCCCCCATAGTTAAATTTATGACCTTTTCCAGGGTGCAAAGGTGGTTACAGAAGAGTTGTGATGCTTTCAAACATGTACAGTGCATGCAGACAAACATTTGCACTGCAATCCAGGTCTGGGAAAAACACTTCAGCCTGAGAACATATTTTCTCCAAAATATTACTCCAGAGAGGTAAGAGAACAACTCTTACAAACCCCACTCACTCCTAATTCATAACTCCAACACAAAAAATGTGGGGTGGGGATTCTATTCCACTTGCGGCAGTTTTCTAATTCTTGCTCTATACCAAGTACCTGGTCCTCAAAGAAGATATATCCCTTTTTATGGATCGAAAGGCCTCACCCACTTAGTAGTGGCATGCTTCTTCATAGGCCAGTCCTTTCCCCCGGGGTAAGATCGTACTAATCCAGCTGTCTTAACTGTAGCCCCAAAGGTGAGCTAACTCCTATTGGGACAGGGAGAGCAGAATAAAGTATCTTCTGGTCAGTAGGGCACCAGTATGCCACAGAACTTTAACATAATGAAAGTGCTAACATATTCAGTCTTACTGTGATCCTGAGCAGAGCCCACTCATAAACTGAGATATGCAGAGTCTTTGAATAGTCAAATATTTGACATAAAAACCTAGTGTGTTGAGAGTCCTTTATAATAAGAAAGTTGGCATGAACAGAGCCGTGTAAGAACACAAATCCTGAAATAATGTGAGTCCTGGCATAACAAGAGACTACAAGCCGAGCTCTTATATGAGAATGCTGCCATAATTTGAAACTTCATATGGTGCCAAATGGAACAAGTAGATTTATTTATTTTTATTTACAGGACACCTAGCTTTCTGAAGCATCCTATCCTTTGGACAAGAAGATATTTGATAAAATCCCACACCACTGGTGGCTGCTGTTAAGCACGGTTAAAAGTTAGTGAGGCGGAGAGTGGATTTGTTGGAGTAGAGTTGAGTAGAGGGAAGTAGAGTGCAGTGTTGTGGACTGGAATGGGGTGGATTGGACTAGAGGTATATTGGATGGGGTGGATCTGGATAGGGGTGAGGCTGATTGGGGTGGTGTAGAGTTGATTGGGGTGGTGTAGAGTTGATTGGGGTGGTGTAGAGTTGATTGGGGTGGTGTAGAGTTGATTGGGGTGGTGTAGAGTTGATTGGGGTGGAGTGGATCGGCCTGGGGTGGGGTGGGGTGGATCGGCCTGGAGTGGGGTGGGGTGGATCGGCCTGGAGTGGGGTGGATTGGATTGGATCGGCGTGGGGTGGGGTGGATCGGCCTGGGGTGGATTGGATCGGGGTGGGGTGGATTGGATCGGCCTGGGGTGGATTGAATCGGCGTGGGGTGGATTGGATTGGATCGGCCTGGGGTGGGGTGGATTGGATTGGATCGGCCTGGGGTGGGGTGGGGTGGATTGGATCGGCCTGGGGTGGGGTGGGGTGGATTGGATCGGCCTGGGGTGGGGTGGATTGGATCGGCCTGGGGTGGGGTGGATTGGATCGGCCTGGGGTGGGGTGGATTGGATCGGCCTGGGGTGGGGTGGATTGGATCGGCCTGGGGTGGGGTGGATTGGATCGGCCTGGGGTGGGGTGGATTGGATCGGCCTGGGGTGGGGTGGATTGGATCGGCCTGGGGTGGGTGGGTGGGTGGATTGGATCGGCCTGGGGTGGGGTGGGTGGATTGGATGGGTGGATTGGATCGGCCTGGGGTGGGGTGGGGTGGGGTGGGTGGATTGGATCGGCCTGGGGTGGGTGGATTGGATCGGCCTGGGGTGGGTGGATTGGATCGGCCTGGGGTGGGTGGATTGGATCGGCCTGGGGTGGGGTGGCCTGAGATGGGTGGATTGGATCGGCCTGGGGTGGGGTGGCCTGGGATGGGTGGATTGGATCGGCCTGGGGTGGCCTGGGGTGGGGTGGCCTGGGGTGGGATGGATTGGATCGGCCTGGGGTGGGGTGGCCTGGGATGGGTGGATTGGATCGGCCTGGGGTGGGGTGGCCTGGGATGGGTGGATTGGATCGGCCTGGGGTGGGGTGGAGTGGGATGGATCGGATCGGCCTGGGGTGGGGTGGAGTGGGATGGATCGGATCGGCCTGGGGTGGGGTGGGGTGGAGTAGGATGGATCGGATCGGCCTGGGGTGGGGTGGGGTGGGGTGGAGTGGGATGGATCGGATAGGCCTGTCCTGGGGTGGGGTGGAGTGGGATGGATCGGATAGGCCTGTCCTGGGGTGGGGTGGAGTGGGATGGATCGGATAGGCCTGTCCTGGGGTGGGGTGGAGTGGGATGGATCGGATAGGCCTGTCCTGGGGTGGGGTGGGGTGGAGTGGGATGGATCGGATAGGCCTGTCCTGGGGTGTGGTGGATTGCATTGGATCGGATAGGCCTGTCCTGGGGTGGGGTGGGGTGGATTGCATTGGATCGGATAGGCCTGTTCTGAGGTGGGGTGGATTGCATTGGATCGGATAGGCCTGTCCTGGGGTGGGGTGGATCGGATAGGCCTGGACTGGGGTGGGGTGGATCGGATAGGCCTGGACTGGGGTGGGGTGGATCGGATAGGCCTGGACTGGGGTGGGGTGGATCGGATAGGCCTGGACTGGGGTGGGGTGGAGTGGATTTGCATGATTGGGGTGAGGTGGAATGGATTTGCATGATTGGGGTGAGGTGGAATGGATAGAGGTGAGGTGAATTGGAGTCAGGTGGATTGTATCATTGAAGTTTGGGGTGGAATAGATTTGATTGGAGTGAGGTGGAATGGATTTGATTGGGGTGAGGTGGAATGGATTTGATTGGGGTGAGGTGGAATGGATTTGATTGGGGTGAGGTGGAATGGATTTGATTGGGGTGAGGTGGAATGGATTTGATTGGGGTGAGGTGGATTGGAGTGGGGCAGAGTGTTGCGGATTGGACTTATGTGTTAAAGCATAATTTTGGAAATGACATACAAGAAACAATGTCGCTTTGTAATAGGAAGTAGATAATTGTCATCTTTTGAGAACAGTGCCCATGAGCACATACAAAAGAGAACATGAGTGCAAAGTGAGAAAACAAAGACTTGGCAAACTAAAAGAGAAGTTAACTCTAGGAAATAAAACTTTACAATTTTGTTTGTCCTGCTGAGCAAGGTTTTGCAAGTCACACGCTTGGTGTTTGCACGGCACTAGAAGTTCAAAAGAGCAAAATAGTACCTCAATCACATCTGGAGCAGCAGATGGGCACTGATTAAGTTGAATCACTCCGCTCGACCCTAAAAATAATTAAATAAAAGCAGATTTGCCACTGAAATACTGTAAATTAATATTTACGGTCTCTTCATATGTGCAAATGCTTTCTAGCTCATTCTTGTCGGACTTTTTTCCAGCTTCTTCTCATTTTAAGTTCTGCTTTATAATCGTTCACCTATTTTGTTGAAGAGGTGCAGTCTGTTGCAAGCCAATTCTACAAATCAGGTGTGTTTTATTTTTTATTTTTATCTACAGATGTTGTAGAATCTTTGACTTTACAAAATTTGAAGTAAAAACATAATGCTTGTTTTTGTTCCAGTAGCAGTATATTTCTGCTGCCTTTTAGCTAGCGATGTCGCACGGAGGGCGACAGGGGACCGCACCCTAGTGTTGCTCCCCTGCTAGGATGGTAACTGAGCACATGGGGCTACAATAGGTGGAGAGGGTTGGTCACCCCTCTGGTTATTGCTCTGGGTATCGGGAGGGCAGGAGTAAGGCAAAGAGCTCTCAAGGGGTCATCTCCCAGGGCTGGGCCTCTTTGGCAATTGGGGTTAACCGCTCACCCAGTATAAATAAAATTTTATATATATATTAGCTTTTACAGAAGTTGCAGTGATCGTGGCACGGTGGAGTTAAAGGGTGATCCTAAAACTTTAAAACAACTAAAAGGCCTATGGTGTGTGGGGGCTTGGGACCAAAAGCAATCCCGCAGGCCATAGTGAGTCTTTGCGGCGGGCCTGGGATAATGCAACAGCACTTCTTAATCCTTCAAGGGACAGTTGCAATCCTGAACAACTGGGGAGACTGGCCGGGGGTCACGCTCTTACTGGTCAGGAGCATGACACAAAAGTAGAGAGTAGGGTGGCAATGCACTGTAAATGAATGAGCTGTAAAGAATCTAAGTGCGTTGGTGCTGAAAGCTTTCTCAGGATGGCTGTCAGCTGTTCATGAACTCATTGTTGACACCTGGACCGCTTGTAAGCTAACCCAACCTGTGTAATAAACTTAAGACAATTTTTATCCACAAAGTGTCACTGTTGCAGGACTTGTATTGTAATTTCAAGGTCCTCACATCCTCAAAGTGCTAGGGGTAACACTGCTATGTTAGACCCATAACTTGGTGACTTTGCCGACTAATCTTGCAGTCTCTGGTGTTGCCCGTGCACCAGAGGTCATCTAGCTGTTCAATTAGGGCACCCTCCCAGCAGCCCTAAATCAGTCCAGTATCTTCAGACCCCCATGTTTGACTGACCCTCACAAACTAAATCTTTGATCTGTATTTAATTGATGATCTGAATATACTGAAGGAGTTCGAAAGGTTGTATCAACAAAAACTCAAAGATCAATCAAAACTGGAATGTAACTTTGAAACTGCAATTTTGGTGGTTGTGTGGCTGAGCATTGCACGACATGCATATTTCCACACTGCCTGCTCTTTGACAGAAACAGGCCCTCCTTGTTCTCTTTACCTCATTGGGGCCTTGTTCTTCTTGGCCCCAGACTGGTCTAAAAATTCTTCAGTAGCCGCAGGTTACAGTTGAAGATCAAACATCAGTCAGTGGAAGATCAAACATCAGTCAGTAGATGAAATAATGCGCCTTTTCTAACCGTGTCAGTGTCTTCAAGCAAGCTTGGTAGTGTGCCTGCCACGGACTCTAGCTTTGGAACTTTAAAACTTCGGTTAAGGTAACTACGCTTTTGCGCAGGTGACCTGCATTATATCAACAGTAATGGGTTTTGTGTCATACCGTATGTGTTAACTACATCTCTTGAAATGCTAGAATGCTGTCATCGGTGCCTGGCATGTTGTGAACTAAAATAAAATGTAGGCTTCCAGGTGAAGAAAGCAAAACCCAGCCATGTTACAAAGATTTTCATACGTCTATTTGAAGGATGTAAAGTTTCAATAAACGTCCCTTGTAGCTGGGAAAATGAATGCCTGTAGTATTAAGTTGGTGACTAAGTTGTGCCTCGATTCGGCGAGGAGGTATGGCTCCCATAAGTTTAGATAGAAGAGATCCTGCACAGCGAGGACCAGCGCCAGCGTTATAACACTTGTACTTCGTTAGATACAACCAATGTAGCATGAATGCGCTCACAAATGTGGCAGAATCTTTTCAGACATATATTTATTGTTGTCACCCATGTCTGCTGTTTAAGCAGTTGCTGCCTTATCACCCAAGGCAAGGCCTCGGTTATAGCCAATCCGTAAGTGGTTTTACTGGAAAGCCTGATGGGAGGAGATGGGTCTGATATTTTTATATTCGAGGGACTCTTATTCTTAACGGATGCACTGCACCTTGTTTCATTTGCAACCAGTAAACAGTTGTAGAAATGCCAAAAAGACCAGTTTTTTTTATACGTGCAATGTGGCTGTTTATGTCGATTCTATAGATTACATAATATTTTAGTGAAAAGTGGTTGTACAAGCTGTTGGTGTACGGCAGTTGTTCCATTTTGTTAATTAGGGTCATTAAGTAGCATTCAGCTCTTAGGCTGTGTCTGGTTAACATGTTGACTGGAATGCATTACTTGGGAGTGAGACAATTTACAGTGCATTGCGGAGTTCTTCAGTTTTTAAAGAATTTGCATTGCTGTTTGAGGGTGTTAGAAAGAGCCTCTTTTGACACAGTTAGCCCCCACTTTTTGCCTGGTATTTGATGTTGTTAGAACCCATGGTCCCTGTTAACCTGATTCCCTGGGCCAGATCTCTTTTTCCAAAACTGTTGTGATGCATTGGCACAATTGACAACACCTTTAACTGCCAGTATAAGTCCCTAATAAATGGTACTTGGGTACCCAGGGCATGGGGTACTAATGGTAGGCCCCTGAAAGCAGCAGCACAGATTATGCCATCTTAAGGGATCATGCATCCAGGTGCACCCAGCACTCCCATTGCAGGTTGACTGTCCTGATGCAATCCTAAAATGCAAAACTGACATGGCACACAACCTGTGACACCTGTCCACTACTGCACCTCTGGCAGGCCTTTCAGCCCTAAGACAGGGTGCATTATACTGCAATGGTGGGCATAGATGCATCAGCAATATGCACCTACAGTGTCCTTACCAAACCTGGGACATAGTAAGTGAACAGAGTAGCCATTTTAAATGCATGTGCTGGACACTGGTTAGTACAAGTTTCACAGCTACATGATGGCCATTCTGAACCCTAGGTTGTTTGGTATCAGACAACTCAGAATAATAAATCCTAACTGGCACCAGTATTAGATTTATTGCAGAAGGCACCCAGGGGCCACCTTAAAGGTGACCCCCTGCAAAAGCTAATTAACCCTGGCATGGTTGCTGGTCAGTCACAACCAGCCTGCCACCACCAGGCAAGATTCTGGAACCCTGGGGTGAAGGCCTTTGCTCTCTGGGTTCAGAAAACAAAGCTCTTACTGGGCAGAGATGTTACACCTCCTCTCCCAGAAAGATGCACAACCCTGCCTGCAAGATTCAAAGGGCTTACCGCCCATGAAACTCTACCCCCAGCCCTGCTGCTAGCAGCAGATGGCCGCCTCCATTGCAAACGCCCACTTTTGGCAGGAGCAACGGCGGGAAAATGTGCAAATGACAGGAGTGGCCACCCTCAACCTGCACCATCTCTAAGATGTTGCATGTGAGGTGACCCCCTCCATTTTATTTTCCTCCATCTTGCATGGTAGAAAAATAGCCTATCGGGAAGTGACCTGCCCACAGGAAGTAGCCACATAGTGGGTGTAGCCACCCTAAGGTAGATGACCCATTGGTCACTACTAGGAACTCCCCTAAACGCCCCCTAAATGCAGTATTTACCGGGTACCCCTAGACCTGTGGATCAGATTCCAAGGCCACAAGAAGGCCAGCTACAAAGAAGACCCCAGGCTCCAGAACAGAAGGCCTGCTACACAAAGAAGGTGGTGCCAAACCCTACCTACTGCACCCAGGACTCCACAATCGCCACAGAGGGGTTGACTGGACAACCCTAGAGGACCTCCATCCTTCTTAAAATTGCCAAAGTCCAGAGTGATGGCATCACTCCCTGCAACCAAGAAGCAGAAACCAGTGAAGTCCAAATCACTGACTGGCCGCTGACCAAATTCCACCCGACGGACCCGGAGGACAAACCTTGCAAGTGGGCCAAGCTTGGTGGTGCTGCGACCTCCAGTGGCTGAACTGTGCAATAGCCAGGGATACTGGACCTCCAACGTTGGACACCCAGAAAAAAAGTCTACTACGGACTCTCAGAGAACCAGAAACAAGCTCCAGTCGTGGGACTTCAGAACACAAAACAACCACAGCCCCAGAGTGGCCCTGCTGACCTTCAATCCACCTTCAAAGTGACCTGCTTTCTGGTATCAAGGGCACGTTTGTGCACAGTTCTTGGCTCACCTATCTGATCTGCACCTGGCATCCCTGGCCCCTGCACTGGAGAATCAGCTGTGCTCAAATGGTCCCCCACCCTTGCAACCTTTACACTCCAAAGAGACCCACCAGCTTCACATTGAAGTCCGCCTGTGTGCGATTTTCCAAGTGGTCCCCCGCCATGGTCCTGCACCTGCTTCAGGGACTTTGCAGCAGCTGCTCTCGCCAGAACCGGGAGCCACCCAAACTTCTGTGGCTGGTCCACAGGACATCTCAACAACCTCAAACTAAAATAATGACAGGGCACAATGGTAAACGAATTGCTTGATATTTATTTTTAATTTCGAATATCCGTTTGTAAAGTTTTTTTTTCCTCCCATTGATTCCTATGGTGCGTAATTGCGCACAAAAACAAGGCATTTTTTCTAAAAATCATAACTTAAAAATTACTTATCTCGGTCATAAATTTTTTATAGAAATCTGAGTTCTTTTTGTAAATTGGTCTTGGGTTATTCTTTTGAGTGAATTCACATTTATTGATGCTGTGACTAAAACAAATGCTTTTCACCTCTTCAAGATTGGACTAACTGCTCAACCAAGCTATCATAAAAATTAAAGCATTAGGTGGTCTAGTAGTGTGTGTGGTGTGTGTTTTTTTTTTTTTTTTTTTTTTTTTCCACCGCTGTAAACCGAAGTGGGGTTGCTTGGACTCTCTGCACAGTGCACATCATTATTGTACACCTTTATAGAGATCCAGCCTCCTACAGAGGGTGACTCCTCCCTTCAGATCATTAGGGACACATTCAATTCATGGACTGTCTTGTGATAGACTAATGAATTTGGGGTATTGTAGCCTTGTTTTTAATTTTATTGCACTAAATTGGACTATCTCACCTGCAACCGGTGATTTATTGATAAAAGGTTTAGGGCCTGAGATAGTGTCCAGAATAACGTTAAAGGGAGGTTGTCACCGTAGTTTAGTTCCTTATAGTGTTTATACACATCAAATGGGAGCTAGTCCAGCCGTTGCAGACAATTCACAACTGTTAAAATGATGCATTATAAAATGTAAAAGTAGAGAGTATAGTCGCCCAGGTGAGGTGACCGGTTTAAAAAAATCTTTTTTTCTTTTTCAAGGTTAAGCATAGCAGGGCGCAAGTGCTGCCTTTCCGACGTCTTGGTATGTAACTGGGCTTTTAACCACACCTACTGCACGCCCATCACTATCACTCGGTCATGGGCTTGCCTTTCAAAAATCCTTTGTTTTTGCTGGTAAATGCTTTACGTTTGTCCCTGTTTGGGGCGGATTTGTTACCGCCTCGGCCATCAACCCTGTTACATGGATAACTGCACTTTTGACGATAACTTTGACTGTGAGGGAACTACTTCTTCCTTTTGTGTCTCTACTTTGCACTCACGGCGGCGCTTTCAATGGTCTTGCTTATGTCAACTGTTTTTTACTTTTTATTTTCAATTTGTGTGGCAAGAAAAGTCCAGTTAGGAACTTTACATCGCTAATAGCTCTAACTCGAGCAAACGTGAGACCCATTGTATTGCAAATGCTAGGTTTTTTGGGGTCCCCCCCCCCTTCAATTTGAACATGACTTCAGCTTACATATGTACTATCCATTACATCGTGACATACACTTGTATCCCATAGACATTAAAGATTGTAATTAAGCCTTATTTGATAAAGAAGCCTCTCCCCTGTCACTTGTCTTTCTCTAGACTCTCGACCTTCCCACCAAAGCTCTCATCCTAGTTATTTTCTGTGGGTATTTATTTTTCTTCTAAGGTCGTTACTTTGTTACACCCATGTCTTTCAGATGGTAATTGTTTTATTGCTTTGTGTTGGTTCAGACTTGCATAGTACTTTAGTGGCTTTTGACATCTGAATCTCCTTTAATTTTAGGCAACATGCATCACCAGTACGCCCCAAATCTTCTATAATGTTTCCTCTATCTTTGTGTTTTTCTCTTCGATGTAAATACCATATTAGCCACGATTATTCCAGTCAATGTATCTGTTCTTCTCCAGAGTTTCTTTTTTTTTTTTTTTTTAAACATAGATCCGGTGTAGGATTTTGAATTGTATGAGAATGTACTCTGGTCCTAATCGCCACCTTCCGTGGAAATATTGGTGCTGCCTCACAATCTAAATTGACGAGTGTACAAACATCTGTTTGCCACTGAACCCGTAGTGTTGTGAGGTTATCAGGCGCGTTATTGTTAATAGTCTTGTAAGTGTAGGATATAGCCTTCTCTGATATTTATCCCATGAGGAGTCTGGGACAGAATCTGGGATGTCTTTGGGGGGGGGGGATTGGGGGGGTGTAGAATGCATGCATTCAACCTGCCAGACATATGGAGGAAATTGCAAGTATTTATAATATTGACTGTCATGTAATTGGGATTAGTTCTTGATCCCAGGATTTGAAGCCCTTTAACTTTGCTATTTCTTTCAGGGTCCTGCCTAGCCAAAGTGGGGTTTCACTGGTAATCTTGCACCTCCACTCCGTATATGTGGTTGCCCTATCCCAGGCCTGCAACGTCACTTCGGTGGAGGGCTGCTGGTCTCTCTGACCTACACCACCATAAAGGTAATGTTGATAGGGCCTAAGATGGAATTTTACTTTTTCTTGGGCAAAGATGGGGTTGTCCCCGTCTAGAGTTCTAGTCTTTAATTGCTATCAAATAATAGGCCCAGTAATATGTCCTAATGTCCGGTAGGGTGATGCCACCGTTGTAAGCATTTTGTCGGAGTTTACTTAGGGCAATTTAGGGAGTGGGGGAGGGTCTGCCCAATAAGTGTCCATAGTTCACTGTCAATCAATTTTAGTGAGAATGTTGTCAGGGAGTATGAAATATGTGTTTTGTAGAGCATACCGGGATGTCTGGAGGGTGATCATTTTGAATAAGGCAGCTCTGCCCAGCAGCGTCTGGGGGGGAGATCCTTCCAGTGATGTACATCTGCCTGGAAGGCAGCTAAAATGGGCCTGTCATTGTGTTCTGTACACTGCCCTGGGTCTGGTGTGACGTATAGTCCCAAGTATTTGAATCCTTCTGTGGTTATTTTGAGTGTGTGGGGAAGGGCCATTGGATCGAAAGTCTCCCTAAGGGGGAGCACCACTGGTCACACGATTAAGTGGGGAAAAAATCAGAGTGAGCTCTGTATCTAGTAAAGTAGCAAAGCACCTCTGGGACTGAGTCCCCTGGGTGAGAGAAGTAAAGCAAGATGTCGCCTGCATATAAGGGGATTTTTTCTTCTGTAATTGGAGAGGCTCTGGCGTGGAAGCCTTTTATCCCAAGATAATCACTGATCATGCAAGCAAGGGGTTCCAGCAACTGGGCAAAAAGGATTGGGGAGAGGGGTAATCCCTTTAGGGTTCCACGCCCGACAAGGAAATCGGAAGTCAGCCATCCGTTCACCCTCACTGCCGCCACTGGGTCCCGATAAAGCAAGAGCACCAAATCCCTGAATTGTGGTCCGAAGCACATTTGTTCCAGTGTCTGGATCATGAAGGGCCAGTGGATTGCATCAAAGGCCTTCTCTGCATCGAGAGAGACCAGTAGGTGGGTGTACTGTCTATGAATGACTGTCATCCGCCAATTATGAAGCCTGCGCAGTTTTCCCCTGGTGGAGCATTTTGGCATGAAGCCTGTGTGATGATTGTGTATCAACGAGGTGATCACTCCGAGGAGTCTGGCGGGAAAAATATTGGCTAGGACTTTAGTTTCTACATTGATCAGAGAAATCGGTTGGTAGGAGCCATAGGAGGTTGGGGGTTTGCGTGGCTTAAGTAGGACCACAATCACAGTGGAGGCCCTTCCTCCCGCGGCCCAGATTAAAGCTAGAGCAGATGGGGGAGCAAGTAGGTCTACCTGCTTCTTTAAAAAAAAAAAAAAAAAAAAAATTCAGCAGGGTGGTCATTCGGTCCTGTATGTTCCAAGGATCGGAGACCGCTTATAGCATTCTGGACTTCGGTTATGGTAATGTCTGCTTCCAATAAGTCACAATTCTCTGCAGAAAGGGTTGGGAGATCTATTTCCGCAAAATAGTCTTTGATCGGGATCACGTCTGATAGGGGACGAGCCTCATCGGGGGCTACATAATAGGATGTGAACGCTTCCATGATGGCCTCGTCAGTGGTGTGTAAGGAGCCCTCCCCATCTCGGATTTGTCAAACCCATTTACTCTCCAGCTCTCAGTGGTTCAACCAAGCCAGCAGTTTCCCCGCCTTGACCTCTGCCTCAAGGAGGCGGTGCTGGGTGGCAAGCATTTAGATACGGACTGCATCTGTAGTCAGTTCCCGATATATTCCTGGCGCAGGGCTTCCAATCGACGAGTCTATTGGAGTGGGTGAGGTAGAATGTCTAGATTCTAATGTTAGGAGTCTGCAAGCTATGGCTTCTACTGCTTGAGTGGCTTTTTTTCTTAAATACAACAATGTTTAGTCTATCGCACATAACTGCCTTATATTCTTCCCACAGTTTGGTGGGAGATGTCACTGAACCTACAGTGGTAGTGAAGTACAGCTCTGTGCCGATTTGCACCTTGCACATTGTGAATTCGTCAGCGAGTACCCAGGCGTTGAGTCTTCAGGACTGGGAAGTACCCTCTGGTTTCGGCCCTTACGTAACCCATATGGGGGAGTTGTCCGAGAGTCCCCCTGTCAAATATTCTGCCCTGTGTATTGTGGCTACTTCACCCGCTGGTGCTAGGATATAATAGTCTCAAGTAAACATTATGTGCTCCGGAGTAGTACGAGTAAGTGAGTCAGTGGGGGTAGGGGTGGGGACGTCTCCAGAGGTCTGTGAGGCCCGGTGTGTCAACAGATTGGGCCAGGGGTGTGGTTCTAGACTGGTGCATCAATGCATATGTTATATCTGTCAGGGGACATCACGTCATTAAAAGCGCCTCCCACTATATGTAGCGTTGACAGCGTTTCAAGTAGGATATTGGGGAGGTTAGTTAGTGCGTATGCTTGAATCGGGGTCACTGATGTCCTGCCCCATGTTTCCTGGAATGCCGCATATGTTCCCAATGGCTCTAGCCAACGTTGCTGTATAGGGATGGTGGGCACTTCCTAGTTCATATCAATTTTTATGATGTATTTGGTACTTTCCACAAAAGGAAAGTGTTACCTGTTTTTGGCAAACATTGCATAGCATTACGTACATATTCCTTTTTGACTGAGAATATATAATCGAAATTCCCAATAGCAAAGATTCCAGGGCTAACAGTATTGTTTCCTAAATTGTACTTTCTGCTTTCTACACATTGAAAGTCCTGTATGTGTTATTTGTAGAACACAAATGCATCCAAAACGCAGCAAAGTGTTATGCTAGCGCAAAGGCAGATTTGAGGCACGAAAGCTAAAATAGTGAGTGGAGCGGGAATCTGCGTTCAGACCGCAAAGGTGTACTCTTAATTCATTGTTTTATAGTGCTCTTTAAAGAGGCATATCTTCATCTCTTCCTATCTTGGAGCAATCCTGATGCCAACGCAGGCGCGACCGTCAAACAAAATAGCGACCTTATGTGCATGGTGGCGATGCATGTGTTTGTGTATAATGACATTATGCCAGGCTGCATATCCGCAACATGAACAATTTGAAATACGTACGGCCCACAGTGATTTATGTGTCATGAATTTATCGGACAAAGTGCTAGATGATCAACAATTGAGTGTTCTTAAGAAGGGTTTAGGATTTGTACCTATGTCATTTCCTGACTTTACAGAGATGCATATTGATCTCTTTAAATTTGTACGGAAATGCAAATTGTTAAAAAAAAAAAAAATCATCACAAACAGCAATCCAACTCTAACGACAGTGACAACACGGACACATGTGATTTCTCTATTGGTGACATAAGGGATATACAGACTTTACTTTCTATAGCAGGTGATGTCGATAGCATAGACAGAATCACTTCTGATGACATATTAGCGGACTTAGGCATCACCAGCTCTGCTACATGTACTAGTGGACTAAAACCTCGATCCAGATGCACACCCATTCTTACATCAGACAATTCAATAGATGTTTTTTACAAATTGGTCACTAAAGATCTCCACAATCTGGAGAACCAATACACACTTGGGCGCAAAACGTGGGCATGAAATCTGAGCCCACAGGAACAGAAGGCTTTACGCTCTTTTGATGACATCAAAGATGTGGTAATCAAAGAAGCAGATAAAGGTGGAAACATTGTCATAATGAACCCTAAGGATTACGTTGGAGAAATAGATAGACAACTACAGGATCAGACAGCCTATTGCAAGCTTCACAACAACCCCATAGGTAGAGTTACCAGAGACAGAGACCAAATTGAATTTTTGGAGGGACAGAGGTCTCCTAACT
This sequence comes from Pleurodeles waltl, assembly GCF_031143425.1. Taxonomy (NCBI): domain Eukaryota; kingdom Metazoa; phylum Chordata; class Amphibia; order Caudata; family Salamandridae; genus Pleurodeles; species Pleurodeles waltl. The sequence continues at coordinate 272,033,325 of NC_090448.1, read as the reverse complement.
GATTCTGAACACAAGTATCTTTTTAATCCTACGCCCATGTTTCCATGCATTTACACCTTCCCCAAAGTTCATAAAACAGCACCTTTTCCTCCTGGCAGACCTATAATATCTGGCATCAATTCACCCACGGAAAAACTTTCTGAATTTATTGATCGTTTTCTACAACAATTTATATGCAATCTACCGTCATACATTAAAGACACCACACATCTCCTTAGTCTTATTGCGGATTACGAATGGACGGAAGGTCACATTCTAGCCACATTGGATGTCACTTCACTATACACATGCATACCTAAAAAGACCGGCATGGCCACCATTCAGCATTTTCTGGACAAAAGAGAAGCAACAATTCTAGCACATTCCAACATGCTGATAGATTTGATTAATTTAGTCATGGACAACAATGTCTTCTTGCACGAGGGCACTTGGTATAGACAGAAACGGGGTGGCAATGGGGGCCAAATTTTCACCCTCCTTTGCCAACCTTTATATGGGTTATTACGAACATCATCACCTGTGGACCAAGGGCCCACCAGAGCTCACACAACACATCCTTTATTGGGGTAGGTACATCGATGATGTACTCCTTTTCTGGTCAGGTGATCAAACCTCATTAGAGTTGTTAATTCAGTATCTAAATGTCAATCAATACAACATACACTTTACTAGCTGTGTCAGCTCAGTGAGCGTTGACTTCTTAGATCTGACATTGTACACTGAAGGAAATCATATTTGCTCCAAGTTATTCAGAAAAGCGACAGCCTCAAATTCTATCTTACATGCTAGCAGTGCACATCCACGTTCTCAAATTCAAGCTATCCCCTATGGGGAAGCTGTGAGAATTAGACGGAATTGCCAAGAAGACTTGGAATTCACCAAATGGCTGGAATCATTAGAACACTGTTTCCTTAACAGGGGTTACTCTAAAAAACTGTTGAGTAACACACGTGAAAGGATCCTTAAGATCAATAGAACATCTCTTTTTCAGAAGAAACCACATAAACAGGGTGATAAAAAGAGGGCTCCAGCATTCATAACCACTTACACTTGTGCCAGTGCAGATATCTTTAAGATTCTTAATAAAAACTGGCACATCCTACTATCTGACGAAACCCTGCAGAAATGTCTTAAAAAAAGACCAGACATGATCCATCACGGAGGTCGTACCTTGAGGGATAAATTGTGCCATAGCTATCTACCAATGGTTATCAATGATAGTTGGTTACCCGCGCCACCATCGGGTTTCTACAAATGTGGTCATTGTAATGTGTGTGAATATGCCCTGGATGAGACAAAAGATTTTTGTTACAACACAAAAACAATACATACAATCAAACAATTCATGAATTGTAACACAAAGTTTACTGTTTACTGTATCATTTGCATTTGTAAAAAAAATCTATGTCGGCAGCACAATCAGGCCGTTCAAAAAAAGACTGAAAGAACATATCCGGGCGATCAAAAACAATAACAGTGACTATCCGTTTGCAGTTCATTATAACCTGGCACACCCTTTACATGAGAAATTAGATATACAGACACATGGCATTGCTACTCTGGGCAAGTGTCCTAGAGGTGGCAACAGAACTCTGTTTTTGAGGCAACTCGAGAGCAGATGGATTGTCAAATTACGCACAGTGGAAGTAGGTCTCAATTCTGATAAAGACCTTCATGTATTTTTATAGATTAACAAACTTGTTAAAACATACATATGTTTGAACTTTTTTTACTGTATATTGCCATTTCACCTTACCATTGTGATCCTTTTATCAACTTGTTGACCTATACATTTGATGATATTATACTAGGGTGAATGCCTTGTGTAGCTCAACTTTCCCTCATTCTGATGTTAACCCTATTGCAATGTTTATATGCCTTAAGATTACTTTTCTTGCTCTTCAATAAGACTTTGGTAATTAGATGTGTCTGTGCATATTTAGATCTCTTTCCGCAGTGGTTTTTGCTTTATCCTGTGTTCTTTCTATGTCTCCTGATCACATATTTGCATGCCGTGTATTTCTCACTTGGTTCTATCCACTTCGATTATATTTATGTATTATGTATTTTCTTGTTTCGGGCTGAACTTTTCCTTCCAAGATGGCGGACTCTGCGTCCTTAGGCTACTTAGTCCATTTTTTATTTTTCATTTCCGGCTTCCCTCGGGATTTAAACTCAAGCCGCGGTCAGGCGCAGGCCTTTGATGCGACGCCACTCACGGACATGCTAGACGGGAGGCCGGGAATAGGTAAAAGTGCTCTTGCCCATTGTTTGCTTAACATAATTTTTATGGTAACACGCGGATTTGTTGCAATAGCGGTCGTAGGCACTTGCCTTATTATTAATGGAGCTATTGTTTTTCCCTATTTCTTTCGTTTATGGTAGACGGGATATCCGCACTCATTTCTCCCTGTGTTTTTGGCATTTATCGTGTAAAATTGACTGACATAATTGAGTATTACTCTGAGAGCATACCAACAGAATGATTTATTAGCTTTCATTTTTTCAGCTGAAGACTCTCAAAATACAAAGAGTTTATTTTCTTCATTGGTTAGCCCTAACTTACATATGGTCGGGGACTGTGTTGCCCACAGAATTTTTATAGAATAATGGTAGCAATGGACATGATTATTACCCTCTGTTTCAATCCTAATAAGCACAAAGCGCTCTCTTTTTTTCTTTAATTTACTAAGGAGCTGCCTGGTATCACGATACCATGTTTGTGTTTTTTGGCTTTTTATTATGGGCTCGTTGTTTTTTCTATTTCTGCAGACTTACTATGGTCTCTGGACTTCCATATGATCCATGCCACACTTTTTACATCTGTTCCACATCTTCGAAAATTTGAGTTTTTCCAATACAAACTTTACCTCTAGATTGTTAAAGGTATGTTTAACCTTCTCTTCCTTTCTTGTTTTTTCGTCTTCTTGCATGTTGTACAGACATATACGAAGGGCTCTCTTTACACATTGTGGCTTTTATTCATTATTCTTTTAACACTAACACAATATAATTTTTTATGTTGGTTGTCTGGTTTTCACATGGTTGTTTATCTCTTGGATTTCCTTGGTTGCACATTACATAGATATTCGTCGTTCCTTTTGGTGACACTTAATATTTGTTGTGTAGTTGTCTCTTCTACACACACGGGTTATGGAAGGAGGTTTTCTCCTTTTATGACGGTTTTTTTTAATTATACCATTCATTTATGGCACACGGCCTCTCTTCCGAATCTTACTAATACGGTTCGGTATGATTCACGGTATACACTATAATTCAATTTGCTAGTTATCTATCAGCAATTTTTGTGATTTTACACATTTCATTTGTATATGTTTACAGCCTTGAAAAAGTCAAGGGTGACGAAACACATGTTGGCTGTTTTCTCTCAACTATGAAAATTGTATTGGCTTTCAGACCATTTGCCGAGTGTATTCTATTGGATCAGGGCACCAACTTTCCTGACACAGAACTAAGGAATAAAGGACTTTCATCATGAACCTGAGATGTGCCGTGGTTTTCTTCTTTCTGCATATCTGTGTATGTTATGTATTTAGGTTTTTAGCATTTAAAAAAAAAAAAAAAAAAATCCACTCCCTCCTCTTACCCTCCCCCCCCCCCCCCCCATTTTGAGTGTAGCTGAAAAGCATCAGCAAACATCATTGGTTGGTCAATATGTCTGCAGTGGAAGCCAAAAGGGAAGACCTCTTGGCTTTCAGTGCTTGTGCAGTTTTTTTTAACTCACTGTTGAAGGCATTCTACTGTAGGGCAGAGTTTCCCAAACTGTGGGTCGAGAAAGTCCGAGCAGTAAGTAAATGGAGATGCCTTTAATTTATTTTCTTATCTTTATCTTGTCACACTTGCTGTGCTTCAAAAAGGTGGTGTAATCTTGCTGGAGTACACGGATTGTAGAAGGATTGGCTGAAGGATGTCCATATATATATATATATATATTTTTTTTATTATAATTTTTTTTTTTTGGGCAACACTAAATGTAAATACCTATAAATGAACTATGCATTCAGTAGTTTTGGAAATCAAAAATAAAACACTGTTTTGGGTAATTCTGAAGTGTGCTGGAATCAGAGAGTTTAATCTGATCACAACAAATAATACCCTGTAACTGCCGATGCACAAAAGATATTCAGAAATCCGTTTTCCATTCATTATTTCTGTACTGTTTAGTTTTATCAGTGCCAATTCAGCGGCCAATTCAAGGGAAAATGTGTTGTCTGTAAATAGCAATGTTACACCACATGATGGGTTGGTTACCCTTTAAAAAAAAAAAAAAAAAATAACCCCACTAACAAATTACTTCCTCGGGTGTAAGCCTTTATACATTTCATAACTGGGCAGCTCGGCACTGGGTAATTCAACAAAATGCGCTACCTACACTGGTGTCTCTCTTCCAGGTGCTTCCTATCAAGTTTCCAGAGACTAAAAATAAAGATCTTATAGAAGCCCATGGATTACTTTATCTGGGGTGGAAGCAAGTGTGAGCCTCCTGGAACATACTGTGGGCCTCTAGGAGGTGGGGAGGGCTGGCCATGCGAAAATATCCGACCGCTCAGCACGTAATTCCTTTGAATAGTCACTCTATGACACTAAGCTTCACAGGGTACACCAGGATTCTCCAGTGATTGACTGACTGGGCACCCTGGGCTACACGGTGGCTCCCAAAATATGCAGGAACCTCACTTTGCTATTTTTCTGATCTTCTTAAATCAACTCTAGAAGTCTGGGACTCCCTCAACAGAAATCATAAGCTTACTATTTTCCCCATTCCAGTTTACTCTCATGCAGGGAAACAAACTTTTCTCTGGCCAATGTAAAGGAGGAATTCTCGTGGTGGGCTGCCAGAGGTTGTAGGATGTTGCTCTACCTATTTCAGGGGGAAACAGTAAAGAATGTATTCAATATAAACATGACTTTGGATTCCCTTAAGCCATGTGAATGCTGTACTTCCAGGTATGCCACTGTGTCCCTCACCTGAGAATAAATTGGTGAGCCAACAGACCCTTCAAGGATTGCAAAAAATTGTTTACCACCTAGGCCGGCCCCAAAAGCCTCTTTTCTAATATCTACACCTCTTAGTGGAGGTGGCACCGGATGTTGGGTGGGCCTATATGAAACATTGTTCTGGGACCCTGGGATATTTTATTTCTATGGCACCGTGGTAAAAACTTTGGATTGCCATTCCTTTCCTCTGTAAATGTGTGCAACATGGAGAATCACTTCATAAGATCATAATGTTGTGGCATGTCACACTGCTTTGATTAAAATGGATGGAACGACAGGCTGAGCTGGAGAAGTTGTGGTCAAGACAGTGATGTTTTGTATGTGTGGTGGTCTTGCTGCAGTTTAACACTTTTCTGGAAAGAGGTCTTCAGCCACATTGGGGGAGGGGATATTGAATACCCATAATAGTCTGACCCTGCCACTGTCGACCCAACTGTTATGAACATGTGTCCTGTGGGGGCTTGATACATCTCGTCAACATGCTTCTAGCTGCAAAACGGCTATTAGCGTTGAGATGACTATTCCATCAGTCCAGGACTGGGTGGGCAAGCTATGGACATTGATTGCCATGGAGAAACTAACACGAGTACTCCATGCTATGGGCTACAAGTTTGACAGCCAGTGGCTAGTCCTTGTGGATGACCTGTAGGACAAGGGATTCTAAGTCCATACGATTAACTACTTAATTGGCCCACCTATTCTTTTTTTAAAGTGAAATACGATGTAACATCATAGCACTGATGTCTGTTGAAATTAATGTTCACTTTATCTGAGTAACTTTATAGCTGGGGGACGGATTTTTAATGAGGGATGGGCGTGGGGATCTTTTCTCCTAAACCACCAGATATTTTGCTTATCTGTCGGTCGATTGTATTTGTGCTAACTATTGCAAACCGGTGAATCCTTTGATCATTCTGCTTTGTGCTAACTTTGTAACGCAGCATTGGAAGAAAAAAAATGCTAAGCCTCATGCCCATTAAATATAGGTGGTGCATGAAAGTTTGTGGGTTTTTTAAACATTGGTTTTGGTTCTAAAACGTTTGGGGAGCACTGTTGCACATTAGATAAACCTTTGCTACGCCTTCTTTCAAATGATTGCTAGAAGACTTTGGTCTTTCTGCTACCAGGAGTGGTAAGTGTTTCCTGATTGGTATTGCTACCTTTTAATCTGCCTTGCATTAAGCATGAATGTGACGCGTGATTACGCGGCAGAGAAGCACTGTCGACCTAGGATTTGAACGTTCATCACCATTTGATGTATTCCTTGAACAAGAGTGTTAGGAATGTGTCTTAGCTTCAGTTGTTGTTGAGATCATTATCTTTCCATGCTATCATGCGTAGGGGACTCTGCTTCTGATTAATCAATATATTTGGTAATTTAACCACAAGTGACAATGAAAGCCCAATATACCCGTGCTGTAACTCTTTATTCACCCCCCCCCCCCCCCCCCCCCCCCAAGCTTCCTACCCTAATTTACACCAGCAATTAAAAAAGCCCTCCGTGGATACACATTGACTGTAGCTGCAGTCTACGTTTCCAGTGAGCTCCAAGAGTTTCCTTAAAGGTGCCACATGAAGGTGATGATGGTTACCCTCATCGATCATAGGTGTATCAAGCAATTAAAACAGGCTCATAACTAATCCGGACTGTATCGTAGAAACATCTTGTTCGTTTCAATAATCACTTTCATATTCTTGATCACATGTATACCAACTCACTTTCCCTGAAATCTTAAAGCAAGAAACAATTGCTCAAATCATTCTTAATATTTTACGAAAATTGTGCACTAGAACCAAATAGCACAAAACAAAGAACTTACATTCATGTGAACATATGAAAACAACAAGCATTTGCGATGTAATGGGGTCTCCCGTTTGCTTGAGTTATAGCTTTTAGCGCTATAAATTCCTAACTGGACTCTTCATTTTCAATTTATGTGGCAATAAAATAGTTGACATAAGTGAGCCATTTCAAAGCGCCACGGCCACCATGAGCGTGAAGGAGGGACACAAAGGGAAAAAAGTTCGTTCTGCAGTCAAACGTACTTGAAAATGTGCAATTATCCATGTAACGGGTTCGATTGACAAGGCGGTAACAAAATCGCCCCAAGGAGGGACAAATGTAACGCATTTACCAATGATGATAAAGGATTTTTGAAAGGCAAGCCAATGAACAGTGGTGGGGGTGATTGAATGCTCACAGATTACAACACGTCAGAGTGCTTGCACGCTCGACCTAAAATTGGAATTAATGTGATATAAAAATAGAAAAACCTATAATTTACTTTCCTACATTAATGTGTTTTATCAATGGTTGGGCTAGTTTAGTGGTATATTTTACGTTTGTAGTTCACACAAATATGGCATGATGTCACTACTTGGCACTATTAGACTCTCTATCAGCGACACCCAGTGGTCTAGTAGGATACAGCACTTGCTTTTATGCTAGTTTGTACCATATTAACTGTCAGTTAATAGGAACAATAATGCATACCCTGCATTGTGAATTTCACGTTGTACTTCAGCTCCTTGAGTCTTAGACCTTTCTCACCTGTTTCCATTCTCGGGAATGCCTACCTAAATCGTGGTTTTCCTTGTACACTCCAAAAGGAAGGCGAAGGTGAAAAGACTGTGTTAGGAAGACAAGAAAAAACATTTTTTTCCAGATAAATGTAATATTTGTAGTCACCAACATACCTCCATTGATTGCCACCAAAACGATTCATATAGTCGAGTAAATTTCTACAGGTATCTGTAACTTTCTTTAAAGTACCCATAAGTAGCTTCCTCTGCCTGCTTTCTTTTGTAGCTGTAAAGTGAAGTACTTTTCGTCTGGTTTGGAAACCACTTTCTTACTTAAACACCTCTACAAAGCCGAATCTCAACTGAGCTGGTGAACTAGTGCATATATAAAGGAAAAACAAATTGCTACCTTAGTTGAGCAAGAAGAAATGAGTAAAGGGAGAGCACAAGTGTTATCAGCCTGCATCAAACTATTTTACTCAATATGTAAATGACATGTCTTGTTGCGTTCAAGTGTTATAAAATGTGGGTCTGTACTTTCTCTGAGGCACCATGGCCCTTTAAAAAGCACATGGCAGTAAATCAGCCTTTAAATAGACTTTCCCCCACACTAATAGTTTCAAGACTGGGGTTAAAAAGCGTAGAGGAGGTGTGGGCAGAGAAAATAATAAACAAAGTTACAATTTCAGCGATACAGATACGGGAGACAGCAAGATTGATTGGACGTGATGGCATAAAAACAAAACTGAAAAAGAGTAGCATGCAGGAAAAAGAAGCAGAGGAGGAGTGACAAGTGGAGGAGTGGGAGGAAACACAGTGAAGAAGGCCTACGAGAGAGTAAGAAACTGAATTAATGAAGCAAGAGTGAATAAACAAGAAGGGACAAAAGATTATACGAAAGTATAAAAAGTACACCGAGAACAGTATCTATATGTTCAATGGCATATGTTGCTGCAGATACACATGTTTGGCACAGTCCGCTGCCTGGTGTTGGGCTCGGAGTATTACAAGTTGTTTTTCTTCGAAGAAGTCTTTTTGGTCACGGGACCGAAGGACTCCTCCCTCCTCGGCTCCATTGCGCATGGGCGTCGACTCCATCTTAGATTGTTTTTTTCCGCTGTCGGGTTCGGACGTATTCCTTTTCGCTCCGTGTTTCGGTTCGGAAAGTTAGTCAGAATCTCGGAAGAAAGCGTCGGTATTGTTCCGTTCGGTATCGGGATAGTTAGGTACATCGACACCGATCATCGGAAGACTTTGGGGTAGTTTCGATCCCCCATCGGGGCCTGGTCGGCCCGACCGCGTGCGACATCGAAGCCGATGGAACGGACCCCGTTTCGTTTCTGCCCAAAATGTCACAGTAAGTATCCTTATACAGATCAGCACTTGGTCTGTAACTTGTGCTTGTCCCCCGAGCACAAGGAGGATACCTGTGAAGCCTGTCGAGCCTTCCGGTCCAGAAAAACACTCCGGGACCGAAGAGCCAGGCGTCAACAAATGGCGTCCACGTCGACAAAACAACGTTTCGACGAGGAAGAGGAAACATTCTCGGTTCCGGAATCAGAATCCGGAGACTCAGACGTCGAACAACAGCAACAAACTGTGTGTAAGACGTCGAAAAGTAAATCCATCGACAAACCGAAAGCCCAGGGGACGCCACTGCCAACAGGCCATGGCTCGACCCATAAAACAGGCGACCCGTCGAAGGCGCCGAAAAAGGGCACGCCCATAGCGAAGACACCCGACTCCGGTCGAGGGACCGCCATGGAGCAACCTCGGAGCCGAGAAAGCGGCTCCGAGAGACAAAAACAAGATACCGGCACCGAAAAACATCGGCACCGAGAATCCATGCCGAAAGGAACAAAAATTCTGTCGGTGCCGAAACCGAAAAAAGATTCTCTCTCGGCGCCGAAAAATACCACACCTTCATCCTACTCAGAGGAACAAGGAATAAGTGGCCAAATGCACAGATTTGGACAAGAGCTCCAAAGTGTAGAATCGGACTACACACAAAAGAGACTGTACATCCAGCACGACACAGGGAAGATATCAACCCTTCCCCCAATCATGAGGAAAAGAAGGATCGGACTTCCAAAGGATGACGCATAACCACAAGCCAAAGTGGTTAAAACAGTCACGCCTCCGCCCTCTCCACCACAGGCATCGCCGGCACAAACACCGCCACAAATGCACTCACCAGCGCAAACTAACATAAGTCATGACGATCAGGATCAAGACGCTTGGGACCTGTATGACACCCCAGTGCCGGACAATGATCCCGAGTCATACCCCACAAAGCCGTCACCGCCAGAGGACAGTACCTCATACTCGCAACTGGTGGCTAGGGCAGCAGAATTCCACAATGTCCAACTGCATTCCGATCCTATAGAGGATGATTTTTTATTTAACACCCTCTCGGCTACACACAGCCAATATCAATGTCTCCCAATGCTACCAGGGATGTTACGGCACGCAAAACAAATTTTTGAAGAGCCCGTAAAATCAAGAGCCATCACCCCAAGGGTGGATAAGAAATACAAACCACCACCCACAGACCCAGTGTTTATTACTTCGCAGTTACCACCTGACTCCGTGGTAGTAGGGGCAGCTCGCAAGAGAGCAAATTCACATACATCTGGCGACGCCCCACCTCCGGACAAAGAAAGCCGAAAATTTGATGCGGCAGGGAAAAGAGTAGCATCACAGGCAGCCAACCAGTGGCGCATCGCAAATTCACAAGCGCTGCTGGCCAGATATGACCGCGCACACTGGGACGAGATGCAACTTCTCGTAGACCATCTTCCCCAGGAATACCAAAAAAGGGCGCAGCAAATAGTGGAAGAGGGACAAACTATCTCAAACAATCAAATCTGCTCTTCACTAGACGCAGCCGATACTGCAGCAAGAACAGTCAACACTGCTGTCACCATAAGGAGACACGCTTGGCTACGCACTTCAGGCTTCAAACCTGAAATCCAGCAGGCTGTCCTTAATATGCCCTTCAACGAGAAACAACTTTTTGGCTCTGAAGTGGATACAGCCATTGAAAAACTTAAAAAGGACACAGACACGGCCAAGGCCATGGGCGCACTCTACTCCCCGCAGAGCAGAGGCTCTTTCCGAAAAACTCCATTTAGAGGGGGGTTTCGTGGCCAACCCACAGACACCACCAGCCAACAAACAAGAACCACACCATATCAGGGTTCCTTTCAAAGGGGAGGTTTCAGGGGATATCGGGGGGGTCAATTCCCAAGGAGTAGGGGAAGATTCCAGACTCCAAAAACACCTCCACCTAAACAGTGACTTTCAAGTCACGCAACCCCTTCACTCAACACCAGTGGGGGGAAGACTAAGCCAATTTTACCAAACTTGGCAACAGATTACAACAGACAATTGGGTATTAGCAATAATCCAACATGGCTATTGCATAGAATTCCACAACTTCCCACCAAACATCCCCCCAAAACACGCAAAATGTCACCACAACATTTAGAACTTTTAGGACTAGAAGTTCAAGCACTACTGCAAAAGGATGCAATAGAGTTAGTACCAGTACAACAAAAAAACACAGGAGTTTACTCCCTGTACTTTCTAATTCCAAAAAAAGACAAAACATTAAGACCAATATTAGATCTCAGGACACTAAATACCTACATCATATCGGACCATTTTCACATGGTCACACTACAAGACATCATTCCACTGCTCAAACAGCAAGATTACATGACCACATTAGACCTAAAGGATGCGTACTTTCATATACCAATACACCCTTCTCACAGAAAGTACCTACGGTTCGTATTCAAAGGAATACATTACCAATTCAAGGTGTTGCCATTCGGAATAACAACTGCACCAAGAGTGTTCACAAAATGTCTAGCAGTAGTAGCAGCACACATCAGGAGACAACAGATACATGTGTTCCCTTACCTAGACGATTGGCTAATCAAGACCAACACAGTAAAAAAAATGCGCAAACGACACCACATTTGTCATACAAACCCTTCACAAACTGGGGTTTTCCATCAACTATACAAAATCACACCTAGAACCGTGTCAAACACAACAATATCTAGGAGCAACCATCAACACATCAAAAGGAATTGCCACTCCAAGTCCACAAAGAGTGCAGGCATTCCACAAGGTAATAAGTGCTATGTTTCCAAACCAAAAGATACAAGCAAAACATGTGCTAAAACTTCTAGGCATGATGTCATCATGCATAGCCATTGTCCCAAACGCAAGACTACACATGCGACCCTTACAACAGTGTCTAGCATCACAATGGTCACAGGCACAGGGTCAACTTCAAAATCTGGTGTTGGTAGACCGCCAAACATACCTCTCGCTTCTATGGTGGAACAGCAAAAATTTAAACAAAGGGCGGACATTTCAGGACCCAGTGCCTCAATACGTTATAACAACAGATGCTTCCATGACAGGGTGGGGAGCACACCTCAATCACCACAGCATTCAAGGACAATGGGATATACACGAAACAAAATTTCATATCAATTACCTAGAACTGTTAGCAGTATTTCTAGTGTTAAAAGCCTTCCAGCATTCAAGGACAATGGGATATACACGAAACAAAATTTCATATCAATTACCTAGAACTGTTAGCAGTATTTCTAGTGTTAAAAGCCTTCCAACCCATAATAACACACAAATACATTCTTGTCAAAACAGACAACATGACAACAATGTATTATTTAAACAAACAAGGAGGAACACACTCAACACAATTGTGCCTCCTAACACAAAAAATTTGGCAGTGGGCGATTCACAACAACATTCGCCTAATAGCACAATTTATTCCAGGAATACAAAACCAACTAGCAGACAACCTTTCGCGAGACCACCAACAAGTCCACGAATGGGAAATTCACCCCCAAGTTCTGAACAAGTACTTTCAAATTTGGGGAACACCCCAGATAGATTTGTTCGCAACAAAAGAAAACTCAAAATGCCAAAACTTCGCATCCAGGTACCCACACCGCGAATCACAAGGCAATGCTCTATGGATGAGTTGGTCAGGGATATTTGCGTACGCTTTTCCCCCTCTCCCTCTCCTTCCATATCTAGTAAACAAGTTGAGTCAAAACCAACTCAAACTCATACTGATAGCACCCACATGGGCAAGACAACCTTGGTATACAACTCTACTAGACCTTTCACTAGTACCGCATGTCAAACTACCCAACAGGCAAGATCTGTTAACACAACACAAACAACAGATCAGGCATCCAAACCCAGCATCATTGAATCTGGCAATTTGGCTCCTGAAATCCTAGAATTCGGACACTTAGACCTCACACAAGAATGCACGGAGGTCATAAAACAAGCTAGAAAACCTTCCACTAGACACTGCTATGCATCTAAGTGGAAAAGATTTGTTTACTACTGCCATGCCAATCAAATACAACCATTACATGCCTCTACTAAAGACATAGTAGGATACTTACTACATTTGCAAAAAGCAAAGCTCGCTTTTTCATCTATAAAAATACACCTCGCAGCAATATCTGCTTACCTACAAACTACTCATTCATCGTCTCTATTTAGAATACCAGTTATTAAAGCATTCATGGAAGGGCTAAAAAGAATTATACCACCAAGAACACCACCAGTTCCTTCATGGAATCTTAACATCGTCTTAACGAGACTCATGGGTCCACCTTTCGAACCCATGCATTCCTGTGAAATGCAATATCTAACCTGGAAGGTCGCATTTCTCATTGCAATCACATCCCTCAGAAGAGTAAGTGAAATACAGGCATTTACCATACAAGAACCATTTATTCAAATACACAACAATAAAATAGTTCTAAGAACAAATCCAAAATTTCTGCCAAAAGTCATCTCACCTTTCCATTTAAATCAAACAGTAGAATTGCCAGTGTTCTTCCCACAATCAAATTCTGTGGCTGAAAGGGCACTACATACATTAGACATCAAAAGAGCACTAATGTATTACATTGACAGAACAAAGCTAATCAGGAAAACAAAACAACTGTTCATAGCTTTTCAAAAACCACACATAGGAAATCCAATCTCTAAACAAGGCATTGCTAGATGGATAGTCAGATGCATTCAAACATGCTATCTTAAAGCCAAAAGAGAATTGCCTATTACACCAAAGGCACACTCAACCAGAAAGAAAGGTGCTACAATGGCCTTTCTAGGAAACATTCCTATGAGCGAAATATGTAAGGCTGCAACCTGGTCTACGCCTCATACGTTTACTAAACACTACTGTGTAGACGTACTAAATGCACAACAAGCTACAGTGGGCCAAGCTGTACTAAGAACATTATTCCAAACTACTTCAACTCCTACAGGCTAAACCACCGCTTTTAGGGGAGGTAACTGCTTTATAGTCTATGCCAAACATGTGTATCTGCAGCAACATATGCCATCGAACTGAAAATGTCACTTACCCAGTGTACATCTGTTCGTGGCATTAGTCGCTGCAGATTCACATGTACCCTCCCACCTCCCCGGGAAGCCTGTAGCCGTTTAGAAGTAGATCATAAATCTTAAACATCTGAACATTTGTAAATAATTATTAGAAACTCTTAACGTACATACATATTCACTCCATTGCATGGGCACTATTTATACCAAACAACTCCATCCTCACCCTCTGCGGGGAAAACAATCTAAGATGGAGTCGACGCCCATGCGCAATGGAGCCGAGGAGGGAGGAGTCCTTCGGTCCCGTGACCAAAAAGACTTCTTCGAAGAAAAACAACTTGTAATACTCCGAGCCCAACACCAGGCAGCGGACTGTGCCAAACATGTGAATCTGCAGCGACTAATGCCACGAACAGATGTACACTGGGTAAGTGACATTTTCATTCCTCCATCCTCCCTCTCCCCTCCTAGTCATGCATACACACATAAAAGTAAAACAAAAAAGGTGCTTGCAGTGTGACTTGCGTTTGCTCGAGTTAGAGCGATTAGCGTTGTAAATTCCTAACTGGACTTTTCTTGCCACATAAATTGAAAATCAAAAGTAAAACAGTTGAAGGAAGCAAGTCAATTCAAAGCGCCACGGCCGCCATGAGCGCAAGAGATATTGGCTCCCTCCATGAATGTCTAGAAAGTATTGCGGCTGGGATGAGTGGCAAACTGAAACCAGAGGAGGGGCTGTCACACGCTGTAACAGGAGAAACCTAACGTAGTGCGATGGCCAACAAAAAGTTTCACTTAGTGAAATTGCCTGGGAGGGAATTTGGCACACAAAGCAGGGGCATTTCACAAAATGCACCGATGAAAATGAAGCATTTAAGACCAGCACAACAAAGAATAAATAACAAGAGTGGCTGTGGTTAAAAGCCCATAGAGCGATTGCAACAGGCCAGAGCGAATGCACGCTCGACCGTAAAAAAGGATTTGAACAAATCTTATGTATCAACGACCTACACAAGAGTGTGCACTCTAAATACACTGTATGGCATAAACATCTATCCAACATATCACACATTAGGTAATTTGATATTTTCTTAAAATGAATAATCTTGTGGTCCTAGAAGGTCGAGACCTGCAATTGCATCCGTTTTGTCAGTCCAACATCTTTCTTTTAGATTACTTTTTCTGTCAATGTATTTGTTGGTGCGTCCCAATGTAGTATGCCAATGCGTTTTGACGTTCTTGAGGGCCTGAAAAATGGATGAAGGCTTTTCTCATGGCTTCAAGATTCCATGAAGGATACCTTCAGTGTTTTTCAATAAGGTAAAATTACATCTGCAATTTGAGGTTCTTAACTTGATCTGATATACATTTATAAAATTTTGTGATGTCTTTTGGGTGTGCTTTAGTAAAATCAGACTGAATTCATTTTCCCATTACATCGTAGCGCTTCATCACCTTGACTATCACACCGTTTATAACTAAGATGTGTTGAAACTGTTTGGTTAAGAATTATTCTGGGTGTGGTGTCTCTTCGTGTCCGAGAAGTGGTTACTTCTTCCCTTTTCCAATTCCTTTCAGGGTCTGCAAGACAGTCCTCATGTCCGCTAAGGTGCTAAAGCACCATGTTGTAAAGGGAGAATTACTTTTTGTCCCCTTTGACATTGAGACAACACTTTACCCAAGAAAATTACCATGACGTAAGCATTGACACACTATTGGACACGCTCAAGGTTGTGATGAGGGACGTGGTAACTGTTTAACAAAATCTTACCAGGAGAAAGCAAAGGCAGAAATAGAGAACTAACTAAAGGAATCTGATGCAAATCATCAAATAAAGGTGCACCAGAGTTGGCATTCACTTTCAGTTTTTAGATTGCAACTTAAAGTGCTAGATATGGGAAAGACAGATAAGCGCTGCTCCACAGACAAGAGAAATACCACAAAGTGGGCAGCAAATCAGAAACTGTTGGCATGTAAATGTAGAGCAAAGAGTCCTGGAGATCAGTAATCGGAGTGATCGAGATCTATTTGAATGCTTCTGCAACTTCAACTCATACAGCAGTTAGTGGATGCTCCAAACATGGGTATTTCCCTAGAGTAGGTGATTTCGGATGTTGCAAGGCTGCAAGTAGCTATGGTTCCCAGCCCCAACAGCAACATTCCATTATTTTTAAAGGCATTCATGCATAACTGGTGTCTAACTCTTTTGCTCTCGCCGGAACTCTTACGGAGTTGACAAGTCAGGCTGTAATCCCAATGATCCCCAAAGGAAAGGATCCCTCTGGTTGTGCATTGTACAGACCCATAAGATTGTTGAATGTTGATACCAAACTTTACACTGACTTTCTGAAGACTTCTTTTAAAACCCTGCATATGTGGGTAAAGTTCATAATGGATGGGGGATGCAGGTATAAACCTAAACGGATTTTGCATTTCCTAAGCAATATCACCCAGACGGTCTGCTTTCCTGCTGTCTATTAACAAAGAAAAGGTGTTCAATAGAGGTTTTTCTTAGCATAATCCTTAAGGGGTTGGGTATGGGCCCCAGGTTTTAAAACCTGGGCCTTAATTAATGGAGTGTCTTCTGAGGCATTTGAAGTGAGGAGAAGGCATGTTTGGATGGAAAAGTTGTTTGTATGGTGATGAATGTGCACCCGCTCCCTGAGTGCCCCTACTGTAATCCTGGATGCCTAAAGCTGATTTCTGTTGTCCTGGAAAAGGGCAGATCCTGCGTGAACAGAGGCTTGTCTCACAGATGGCAGTCTTTTTGGCTTGGGAGGGTTGCCTAAAGCACTACCCTCATTGTGCGGAAAGGCTATTGTCTTTGCCAGGAGTTATACAAAAAAGTGATGAATGGACTGCTTGAATTCATCTCCAACACTGGTAATTACTCAGACTGCATCCCAGTCCATTGGTATTTTGCACACCATGTCACCTCGGGTAGGACCCAGCTATATGCAAATCATTCATGACCTTGCTCAAGTTGGAACAGTCCAGCTCAAACTGCGAAGTAGGGTCCTCCCTGAATCGTACTGGACTGAATTGTATATACTTTGTGAGTGTTATATATCAATACTCCTTTTTTTCATAACGGCAAGAATTTGACTGGACAATCTTTTATTGCTGGTGATGTGCATATTTAATTTGAATCTGTGTCTACTTCACTCCCCTGAGAAGACTTGGACTGATCACCTGTGCTACCATGGAGTCAAGTACTGGAGGGGTATTTGGCCCAGTTGCTCAAGACCCATAGTAGATTGAGCCCTGGGACAGCAGAAGTAAAGTCTCAACCCCTATGGTTGAACCCTATGACCCTCTGAAAGGGTGTTCTAACAGCAAGATTTCAGAGGTAAAGAGCAAGAGCACAATAGGTGGAGGCTTCTGGAATCTGAGGGAGGCGATCATAGTTATGATCCCTAAACCAGACAGACACATGTGAGAGGTTGCCTCATATCGACCCCCCCACCCACCCACCCACGGTTAATGTGGCTGTTAAGATACTTAATCATGTAGGATAGTAATCTTGTGGCCAATCTCAAGACGGTTGTCCTTAATTCTGCACGCCCCAGAGTTACAAGAACAGCCATGAGGTCTGGCCCTCTTAGATGTGGAACAGGTGTTTGATTTCCCTCTCAGGGGATTATTTAGGACAGATCCTTTGTAAATTCGGCATCGGGGAGGAATATATTAGATGGGTACGACTCCTGTATTAAGAACTGGTGGCAAAAGTATGAGTTGGCAGTAACTTTGTCGCCCGCATTCAAGCTCCAGAGAGGAACCAGGAAGGGGTGTCCATTGTCCCCATTATTAGCTCTAGCTATCACGCCGCTAGCGGCTCGATTGAGGACAGTGCTGCATGGCTGGGGACTAACTGGATGGTGGGGGTTGGGGAGGGGTGAAGGGGGCATTCGTGGTCTCACTGTAAGCCGGTGATGCCTTGATATATCTATTTTTTTATTTTTTTTTATAAACAAATTTTTATTGTTTTAAAGAGAAAAACAGGTAAGGTACACAAATAACACATGTCTTGGCCTGTTTAGTATCAACTGGATGGTCAATTCTAATCTGTCTCTTCTATACTTGGAGTACACTGGGATTTCCAAAGTTACATATCCAAATAATACAGAGAAAAAGGAAGGAGCAGGCACACACAGTCTCTTGGGCCGATTTAACCTATTAATCCCGTCCACTTCCCCCAAATCTTCTCATAATTACGGGGGCATCCCCTTGAATCGTACACCACTTTTTCTTGGGCTGCACACCAGTCCACCAAAGTTCCCCCCCCCCGTCTCCATTTCTGAAGGGAGGGGCCTTTGGCGGTATTCCAAGCAGCCGCAATGTCTCTCTTGGCCACCAGTGTGGCTGCTCCGACCAAAATCTTGTCCGCTCTGGACCCCTCTATGTCCTCCATAACACCCAATAGAACCATTTTTTGGGGGTCAGTAGTTGCGATGTTCCCAAAGCACTGTTCAGCTCTTGGTTTACTCCCTCCCAGTTCACTTTAATCACGGGGCAGGACCATATCATATGGAGGAAGTCGGCCGGGCTCCCGCTGCACCGTGGGCATTGGCCAGAGCATCGGACCCCCATCTTGTGCAGCCTTTCAGGAGACAAGTATGCTTTGTGTAGGGAGTAGAATTGTATCGCCCACAATCTTGCTGACACCGACAGCACTCGGGGAGCCATCAGTGCCTCCGCCCATTCTGTCTCTTCAAGCGGTCCCACCCACTTCTCCCATCCATTCTTGAGGTGGCCTAGATCCCCAGGTGCATTATTTACTAACATTCTATAGATTTGGGAGACGACTTTCTTCCCCAAACTTCCCATGAGTGTTTTAGCCTCAATTGGATTGAATTCCGGCAAGGGGGCCGCCTCTTTCAGGTGTATACCAAGGGCATTCCTGGAAGGACTTCACCATACTACCTTTCCACACGTCTCCCACCAGAGATATGCCCAGCGTGTCCCACCTCCCGAATCTGCCCAGCTTGGCTGTTTCTCTCAACCAGTTACCGTGCCACAATGGAGTTTGCAGAATGACCACTTTGTTCCATCCAGTATGTCTTAGGGCCGCTCGCTATGCTAAAAAAACGCCTTGGTGATAGGCTCTAGTTCCCTGGGGATCGGTGCACCATAGAGAATATCTAGGATACGGGGGTAACCTAAAGCGTCCAATTCTACCTGATATGATGGGTCCCACCAACCCCCATTGAACCAGTCGTGAACCACCAGGAGCTGCGTCGCCAGGTAATACAGGTACAGATCTGCCATGCCCAGCCCCCCGTCTTACACCCCTCTGCGACAATTCCGGGATGCTACTCGGTGTTGTGTCCCTCCCCATAGGAAGGAGATAGTGATACCCTCAAACTTTCTGAACCACGAGCAAGGGATCGTGAATGGCAGATTCTGGATCACATATGAGGCGCGGCAGGACCATCATTTTATACAAAGCTACGCGGCCCAATACATTCAGCGGCAATGATTGCCACCGCCGAAGATCGTCCCGCACGCGAGACGCCAGTGGAGTCGGGTTCAGGGACCAGGATAGTTCCGGGAGCAGCGCAACCCATATCCCAAGGTATTTAAAACTTAACCTGCGCATAGGCACCACCTCTTGCCAGTCAAAGCAGTCTTGCGATCATGCCAGAGGGACCAACACCGATTTGGCCGGGTTCAACTTCGGGGACCGGTCACTCCTGGATTTCCCATGTATAGCAGGACATCGTCCGCATATAAGGCCACTCGGTCCTCGAACGAGGGGCTCCACCTCCATCCTCGATATACTGGGCCTCCCTTCTCATTCTTGCCAAGGGCTCAATGGCCAGAGCAAAAAGGAGAGGAGAGAGGGGGCAGCCTTGTCATGTTCCCCGATAAATTGGAAAAGCCGACGATAAGACTCCATTAACCTGTACCTGTGCCGTAGGTTTTGTATACAGGGCCCGGACCATTCGGCAAAACCGGCCCGCCGGAACACCGCGAGGAGGAACCCCCAGTCAACCGAGTCAAACGCCTTCTCAAAGTCGATGAATAGGAGCGCTAGATTCTGGGGCAATCAGTGTCGCCATGTGAGGGCCACTTGGAGGCTTCGTATACAGTGACGCGTGCTACGTCTGGCCATGAATCCACACTGATCCGAATGTTTCAGCAGGGGCATCACCCTTTTGAGATGGGAGGCCAGTATAGCAGCGTAAATCTTTACTTCACTGTTGATCGGAGATATGGGTCTGTAATCCGCACAGTAAAGGGAGAGGGGTTGGGTCTTAGGTAATACTACAACGGTGGCAACATCCAGCACTTCTGTAAAAGAGCCCTTCTGGTCCACTTTTGCATAGAGATTCACTAGGTGCGGGACCAGGTCTTCCCTAAACATCTTATAATATTCTGGAGGGAACCCATCCGGTCCGGGAGTCTTTCCCACTCCAATCGCTGCAATGGCTTCACCAATTTCCGTTTCAGAGAACGGTTCCTCCAGTGTCCGGACCTCTACCGTGGACAGCTCCGGGAGCGGAACGTCCGCCAAGAATTGGTCGGAGGTGTCCGATCTCTCTGGATTAGCCACTCGATACAAGACCCTATAGTGGTCAGCGAACGTTTCGGCCACTTCTTGGAGCTTATATAGACGTTCCCCATGCTCATTGCAAATTTCAGGGACGATTCGGGAAGCCTGCTGTTGGGAAATCAACCAATATAGTAGTTTCCCTGTCTTATTCCCCCATCCATAAACCCGGGCTGTGGAAGCGCGCCGCATGTGTTTAGCCGTTTCTAGGTATTGACTACGAATCTCCTCCTGAATTACCAGGAGTTGTCTGGTTATCTGTTCGTTCGGGTGTGCCTCCTGCTCTGCTTCTAGGTGGATGGCACGGGCCTCCAGCTGGGTGATTCGAGAGGCCCGGGAGCGTTCCTGTGCACGGATCAGGCCTTTAGCTGTCCTTCTCAGCACCACCTTGTTCGCTGCCCACAGGGTCCAGGATGACCTCACCGAGCCCTGGTTAATACTGACGTACTCGTGTAACGACTCCCTTAGGGTATCGACGTATTCCTCGTCTTGTAGATACCAAGTGTTTAGCTGCCACATGGGGCGGATCAACGGGTTTGCGTGGCCCACCCTGAGCCGGTCCGACGCGTGGTCGGAAATCCCATGTGGTAGAATCTCGATGTGGGAAAGGTGACAGCATTCAGTTGCCGGCATACTGGCATAAACACCAGATCTATCCTGGATTGTGAGCTACGGAGATGTGCGTGAATTGCTTGCGCCGCAGATGCCAAGCTCTCCAGGCGTGTCAGAGCCCCAGCAACGACATCCATTCGGATAGGCTAGTGGCCATGGCCTGTCTATGGGCCGATGGCCCCCCACTTGTGTCCAGCCCTGGATTTGGGACTGCATTAAAGTCGCCCCCTATTACCGTGACCCCAGGGGGTAACTCCGTCAATAGTTGTCAGGTCTCCTAGGGTCCTACGCACCATAGTCGGGGGGGGGGGGTCATATACGCTCATGACGTTCAGTGTTCGACCCTCTATTCTCCCTGAGATCGCCACATATCTCCATTGCGGGTCTCTCCATTCTTGTCTCACCACCATTGGTAGTGAGCGATGCAGCACTATTGCCACCCCCCGTGAGCCTCTCGTGAACCCCGCGTGAAACACCCTGTCAAATCCTCTACAGGCTAGAAAAGGGCAGTGATTTCCAATGAGATGTGTTTCCTGCATCAGGGGCATATTGGGTGCGTGTCTGTGGACGTGAGCAAGCACTGCTGACCACTTAATCTTATCGAGAAGTCCGTTGACATTCCAAGTCGTCCCCATTTGTTTTGTTTGTTTGCTTATGGACAATCCTCATTCTTCCTTCCCTCTGCTCCCCCTGTGCGACCCGGAGTTGATGTAATTCATCCTGCTCTGTGTGTTCCTTGCTTTGGCATTTTACCACTGCTATTTCCAGCCGGTATGTGAGGCCACAAACCAACAATAACTTCAGATAACATTAACAGCAGCCTGCTGGCTGAATAAAACCAAACATACTCCCCCCCCCCCCCCCCCCCCCCCCCACACACACACACACACACACACACACAAACACACAACCTCAGTCCCCCCCCCCCCCCCCAAGAAGCATCTGTCGCCCAATACAAACAGCTCACTCCGAACATAGTGAGCTGATAACTCTTATTGTCTGAGCTGTGGTGGACCCCTCCATTCCTGCGGATTAAGAAGTGTTACATTATGAATGTATGCGTTGTGACCCTATCCTGGCCACTGGCCCTCCTGAGGGGAGTCACAACACCGGGATCTGGGAGAGATCTGTATCGTCCGCTGCCGTAGGGCGCAGATCCCCAGAATCCCTGACCTGCGAGTCACCCCCTGCGCCCCCCTGCACCTCCGTCACCGCCAACTCGGGAGGCGTCCCCTCCACTGATCCCCAGGGGGAGCCCGAGGGTGAGCCACCCCCTTCCTATCGTCTCCTGGAACGAGTCCTCCGGCGGGACCCCCTCAGCCGCTGCGTCTGGATTACCCTCTGCTGTCCAATGAAGGCCTGCTGCTGCTCTTCCCCCACTGGGGCCCTGCAGGACCTCTTCAGTTCACACGCAGTCTCTTTGCTTTGTTTCTGCCCGCCAGGGCGTTCTGCGTTATATTTGTGCCACCGGCCCCGGCCCCGCCTCCGCCCGCGCTCCTCACAGGTCCGGCTCCTTTTCCTCTTCTTCGAGGTCATCGGGGGGAGGGGGGGTGGGAGCGGCGTCGCACAACCGAAGCGGCCACCGACCGCCGCTTCATTCAGCTGGAGCGCCCGCCATCTTGAGCGCGGGGACGCTCTGTGTGGTTTTCTCCCCTCCGGGCTCAGCGGGCCCCGGAGCGTGGACCGGACGCCGCCGGTCCCACTCACAGCCCTGAGGTCTCCCTTCCTCTTCGGAGAGGGCCGCCAACAGCCTCCGCCGACAGCCTCCACCGACCGCCTCTTATGCAGTCGAAGCGCCTGCCATTTTGAACGTGGGATACCTCGTTCGATCTTCACTCCTCCTGGAGCTGCGGGCTCCGGGACGCGGATCAAATGCCCCAGGAGCTGCTCACAGCCATCCGAGGTCTCCCCTCTTCACCGGGGAGGGACGACGATGGGTGCAGTTTGAGCAGATGACGGAGGGGTCCGGAGCACTACGATAGTGCGGCTGCCATCTTGACCTATATATCTTAGCAATCAACTTACTCAGTGCCTATTTTGCTGGCCACCTTGGCAAAATTTGGGGAAATATCTGGACTACATGTTAATACTACTAAATCTAAACTATTAACTGTGGGCATTCTGGGGGGTGTTGGACAGGACTAACTATCTCCACTATCCCTCGCTTGGAGCACTGGTGATAGAGAGGGTATATGTAATACCTTAGCAGATGTATACCCCAATAATAGATTTATAACACTAAGACGTGGTGGTGTGGTGAGCACCTATGGTGTTATCACCTTATACCAGGACCAGGTCCTGGTATCTCCTGTTAATGAGGTGTAGGCAGTGTCTAGGAAGCCAAGGCTCTCTAGAGGTAGCTGCGGATGTGCAGCCAAGACTTATCTAGGCGACATGCACAGCTTAAGCAATACCACTATAGGCACACAGCACTTACACACTTGAAAGAAAGGTTGGGGAGAGGAAAGAGTAGGAGGGAGAACTCGACCCAGGGAATGGAGTCCCAGGCGACCCTCAGCAGTGAGAAGTCAGAATTTGAGGATGCAGCCCCCATGGGCAAATCGCAGGCACAGGTGTCACAGTGAGGCCCACTCAGCACACCTGGAGAGGAGCCCCATGCCACTGAAGCAGCAGGGAGGAGACTGTGCTTTGCAGGGGAGAGTGCTGAAGGCCAGGGCTACCGGGAGCCTGAAGCCCTTGGAAGAAGACCCAGCAAGCCTTGGTAGCAGCAACAGTTGCGGTGCACAGGGGTACTGTCCTGCAAGGAGAGGCAAGGGCTTACCATCTCTCAAGTTGGACAGCTGGTAGAGACGACAAAGGGGACCACTCCAGACCACCATCTGTGATGAAGGATCCACGCAGTTCCAGAGGAGACAGGATCCACACAGACTGTTGTTGTTGCAGTTGATGCCTGTGGATGCAGGGGAGTGACTCCTTCACTCCAAGGGAGATTCCTTCTTGAGTCTTGTGCAGACTGAAAACTCGTCGCCCTCCAAGTATGCACAGCCAGGGAAATGTTGTAGCTGCTGGAAGGAGCCGGAGAAACAATGTTGCAAAGCGGAGTCGTTGCTGGAGTTGCAGATTGTCGGTTCCTGGAGGGTCCAGTTGCAGTCCCGGTGGCCAGAAGATGAGGTAAACGTTGCAGAGGAGTCCTTCTGGAATCTTGCACGTCAAATCTGAAGACCCACCCTGGAGGGAGACCCTAAATCGCCCATGAACTGGGACACTGGTAGCGAAAGACCGTGCAGCCACTGCAGATAAACCAGCTACTCAGAATTATTTACATCTCTTTAACTCATCCTGGAAAGACTCAACCTGGCAAGTGGGAAGATAGTCTGGTTCGATAGGATGGCAGCGGTCAAAGTGACCCTCCTGCCCAGAATCATGTGTGATACAGATCCACCCACTACACCCTCCACAAAAGTGATTGGCAATCTGCAGAAACTAATAGATAGATTTGTTGGAAGGTAGGAAACCCTGAACGGCAGGAGGGAGGTCTGGGTTTCCAAAAGTTTATGAACTATTTACCTAGCAGCCCAATCAGATTTATTGTAGACTGAAGTAGGTATGAATCTGAAAAGCACCGGTGTTTTACAGATCAGCAAAAGGATGTGCAAATTTGGAAGGTGGCCTCCATGAACAAGAAACATAGATCATGCAATTTATAACCTTCCCCTGATGCAAGAGCCCCACTGAGCACTTGGAACAAAGTAGCTATCATGAAAGATTTTCCTTCAAGCCCTCACCTTTGATTCCCATTAGTGGCAACCATAATTTCACTCCCACTCTGACAGGGGAGGCCTATTTGGCCTAGCATAAAGTAGGTTGAAAAAGGGTGGGAGAGGACTCTGTTCATGAAGGACTTCAATCTTCTGAACAAATTAAAAAGAACTATGGAATTAGTGGAAAAATGGGAATTGTCAGATATATTGGGTCACACGTCGTTCTATTAAGCCACATGCCAGCATACCACTCATGGGTACTTGTGAGGAAAAATTATAAACCCATGCTTTAAGAAACGTATAAACTTCTCACATACATTGGATTATTGGAGAAATCTGTACAGAGGATGGGGAGCACAAGGAAACACTCGAGACAATCGAATGGGCCAGCATTTGCTATTGAAAACAAGTTTCTGCCACAAGTACCTCTGGTAGAGAAGCAATGATGAAAATGACCATTAGTAATTCATACCAGTGCACACTCATGCTTGGAACACCTCCAAATCAGGAGCCTGGAGGAGGAATTGTGGTAGTCCATGGACCTTACTGTACGTACTATGGCCCTGCCCGAAGCTTTAAAAAAAAAAAAAAAAAAAAAAAAAAAAGGTACTGGCAAGAACTACTAACGGATGTAAATGGGTTATTTGACACAGACAGCCCTCTAATCCTAGCACAAAGAATCTCGAAACTCCTAAACAACCAGACCTTTGTGCAGCGATCTTCCTGGAGGAAAGCCATTTTTCTTAAAAACCTAAAGTGCGACTGGCCAGTTTATAACTATATTCAGGGGGACAAACACTGTGCTGGAACCCTACCACCGGCTACTTGGGCTCTGGGAACAGTTTGGTATGGAGAAAACCTCTTTGTCATTGGATCGGGCAACAGAACCGTTTGAAGAGAGATGGTACTGTGCATCATACTCGTTGCTCAGGAACTCACTTGTTAGCAGCAGGAGCTTAGAGCAGTGAAAACCAGGGAGCAGTACTGAAATGGATAGGAGCACGAGGAAGAACACTAATCTGTGGGCAACTACAGGTGGATTAGCCCACACTGAGACAGTGCTTTATAGATCAGATAAATAAGAGTTGAACTGTGAAGTTCCTGAGACGGTTTGGTGCAGTTCCTTTTTGCTTTGTATTTTCTAGCTGCCTACCAGATGGACAGGACTGGGACTCCATGAATTAGTGTCATTATAACGGCAGTGAAAGGGAAGGGCAAAACAGCAATAGCCTAAAAACGTTATCATAGAATTTCTAGACAGTCTTGTCTCTCCCCCTGCACCCCGCCCCCCCCCCCCCCCCCCCCCCCTATACTTCAGTGTCTTGAGCTACACTCTCCAGCTCAGCAACGCAGGCATTATCTTGTTTATCACAGCTTCCATCTTCTGCCATGTCAAACCAGGGGGCAATCCGAAAAAGAACCCACTGACTTTAGCTTTCAAGCACTCTCCTGCAATAATGAGTTCTACTCCCATACAAACCTGTACCTGACGTACATGGAGGAATTTCAGTGCAGGGTCTGGGAACGACATGTAAGATTTTATTTGTTATTATTTTATAACACAGGCTGGCCTGTAGGAATTGTGCTATCACTTTTAAAGGGTAAAAAAGCCTGCCCAACACTATGGATCAAAATATGGTACGCTGCCACCACTGTTCAATGTCTTCCAACTGGCACAGAAGAAGGTAGTTGCACTTCTACTAAAGTGTATGCTTTTGGCACCCTTACTGGCCCAAGAGACAGGTCCTGGATTTTGTGAATAATTTCTCCTGAGACTACTTTCTCTGGACTCTGGCTGAGTTTCTGCTCGTCAGCCCGACGACCCCTAGAGCAAGTCACCCCATCGGGACTAGGCCTCGGTGCAAACAAGATGTGGCAGAAAAACAATAAGGATACCAACGTAACATGCGATCGGATTACTCAGGACAGGATGTGCATCAGTTTTCCATGTAAGGCATGTGGCCCTCCTAACAATTTCTAATAAACCTCTTAGTAGTTTTGAGGACACTTATGGTTTGGAGGATACATTTGGTTAATATCTCGAAAAACTATTTCCGTACTCTTGGCTGTACAGTCCCTGGGATATAACCTCGGATTTACCTCTCGAAAATCTTTGATGCAAAATCTGGCGATGTGAGTCTATATGCAAGCGCCAGAACCACATGCTTTATTTTTCTCTCTGGCTTAGTCTTTCTAATCTTGGGGCTTCAGGCCCCTAACTTTATATCTTGTGACTGTACTGGTGACGTGGCTATGTGAGTCAGAATGAAAAAATGTGCACTGTGGGTGTGACGACCTGTTGAAGCCACAAAGAACTTGTCTTTTGTGGAGGCAGTGGTGGGTAAAACAAAATCTGGTGGCTATATACTCTTATGCGTAGATCTTTGTGAACTGAACAAGTGCTTTATGTTGGACAGACTAGGCACTTCCAACTACTGGAGAAATGTTGCAGTATGTAAAGTGATTGGAGGGAAAGGGAAAAAACAAAATAACTGGAACAAGGAATTTGAGCAGGTAGTAGGGTGGTCTGTTAAAGGCAGGGCGACGGGAGGTATGCAGCAGCAGAACAACAAATTATGCGACAGGGCTGACGAAATTGTGGCAAGAAAAGGAACATTTTTAATATGATTACTTCATTATTATGTAATTTTAATGCATTGTTACACTGTCTGAGCAAAGATTTCACCTCATACCAGTTTAACAACCAAATACAGAAAAAAGCAACCAAAAGAGGACCCGTTAACCTTTCCAAATGGCCTTCCACTGCGTATGAACTCATGTTGCCAAATTTTTGTAACTAGATCCATTTGAGGTAGAAACATATTTTGTGTATTAAAATCAGCAGATTATGTAGCAGAGGATGAATTATGTGGCATATCCGTAAGTGAAAGATGCTGTATCTCATTTAATTCCAGTGCCACTGATTAAAGATAAAAATTCCAGTAGGAAAGAATCGGTGGCCTATATTTACCAATTCTATCAAGGTGATCAAACTGTACACAGTGCTGTGAGGACAAGTGATGGGAAATCGAATGTTTTTATTGGGTGTGTGCTAGGATAACACTTAAATTGTACATCTTATTTTAAAGGCGATATTGCTCCTTTATGAATAGTGGTAGGGAAGGTGTGCAGTTAAGCGGAGTCTGTAACTGAGTAACAACATGAAATCTTTCTTTTTTTTCTATAAGTAGTGTACTACATCAATTTTAAACTAAAAAATAGGTTACCGTAATTGCCCTGTTATAAACTTTAAATGCAGAATAAGATTGGATCGCGCAAAGCCTGTGAGATGCACATAGAAATTAGGATTCCCTGTTTTTACAAGACCAAAACTACACGATTCTGAACCTCAGATTATTTTGCCCTACGATTTACATCGAGATACGTTTTGGGAACTAAGTTGCCACTGTAGCCAACATTGTTATGACCAGATTTTTCAACCAGAAACTAATGTACTTTTATTTAAAAAACAAAAAAACTACTTTTGACTGAAGAGTTCTCGGCTACGTCACTCATTTGTGTTTTATCGGTGAGGATGTTTTATGAAGGTGGTCTCTGTTATTGTATTTAACTTTTTAGATGAGTTTGGAAACTTGTCTACCTGCTTACGCTAAGGTGAGTGGTTTTCATAAACGCTAGTTAGGCCTAAATTTGTAGTGAAAATGTCTAACCGAAGATGCATATTTGGGAGGGCTGCAAATGAAAACCGGGCCGTTTTAACAAAGAATGTACAATTGAAGTCCTTTGTGGGTTGTGGCAATGTGTGAAAGTTGAGCATCAGCCAGAAGGTGAAGCAGGAGCTGGAAGTCTATTAGCCACTACTTGTTGCCAGGCAGAGTCCTCCGCCCCCCCTCCCTCTAAGATGGCTGCGGACTCTAGCCCGCCTACTCGCTGCCTTCTGTTTGTGTGCATATGTGCAGCTGGCACAAGGGGCCTTTGTGACGTAGTGAGCGGGGAGCGCGCGCCTATTGGCTACCGCTCGGCTGTGACGCCGCTGCCTGTGTTTACCAGCATCGGTTGTTGGGAGGGAGGCGGGGGGTTAGCGTGCGTTGCCTCATCAGAGAAGGGAAAGCCGAGGCAGCCGACGGAGGTATCCGCGGGCGGCAGAGAAAAAACTCCCTCGCAGGACCGGGAAATAACGTTCCCTCTGCCTCGCACGGGTCATTTCCTCCTCCTCTCTGCTGCCCCCGGCCTCTGTGCGAGGGTAAAGTGGACCGCAAAGTCAAGGCGAGACGCGCAGGCCCCCGTGACAAGACAAAGGGAGGCCGCGGAAGGACACAAAGTCCCGAGGAGCAGTGGGCCCTGACCGAAAGAAGAGCCGCGAAGTTTGTGGCTCTCACCTGGGCCTTGCAGTGCAGCTGGTGGGCCGCAGACCGCGAACAGTGCTACTCGCCCCGCCAGGGGAGGGCAGAACGTATATCTTTTGATTATAGAGATTTTTTTATCAATTTTTCCCCTCACGGCCCCTGAGCCAATTTTAACCCAATCCAAAATCAACAACAAAGTTACTTGCAGCGACTGTGACCCGCTAGAAAGCCATGAAGACGGAAATCTCGACAGCTGTGGGCTTCATCACAAAGTTGCTAAAAACAACCGGCTTGCTCGCCGAGGACCAGATATCCCAGTTCAGTGACAGTCTGCAGGGTTCTCTGAGAGGTAAAAACACGGACGTCCCTTCAGAAATTGTTGGTGGGTTGCGGCTGCGTTTTTTTGCGCCTCCTTATTGAGTGGGATCATAAGACGGAGCGACCGTATAGCAAGAGTTTCGGGGGGAGTGTAGTTATAGGTCACAGTTGGCAAACCTTATCAGGGGCATATCGTCGTAGATCTCGGTCATTCAAGTCTGAAACATTTGCACGATTAGATGGTGAAAGTAATAAAAGGTGGGTGGCGTCTCCCAAACAAGGGCGAACGGACAGGTAATCAGCTAGGGGTCGGAAGAAGGCTGCAGAGTTGGCGCCCTGGTGTTGGGGGGGCGCACACTGTCTTCCTTTAGTGGTGGGGGCGTTACTCTGAAGCACTGGTCATCGGTTGGCTAGACCAGAGCTGGCGAGGGGTAAATTGGGAGCTGTGTGTGTGTGTGTTTTTTTTTTTTTTTTTTTTTTCCTCCTCTTCGAGGGGAATATTGGCGTGGTGGCGGAAGGAATCCGAAACCGCGCGAGCAGCTACATTCGGCGGCGGGACAGTAATCTACGATGGCATCCTTTGTCTAGTCTACAATGGCATCCTTTGTCTACGATGGCATCCTTTGGCCCTACGGATCGGATGGGGAGAAACTAGCTCCCACATGACAGGATGGCAAGTTGGTAGCGGTGGCACAGAACTTGTGCGGCGGCGACTCTGAGCTTGAAGGTTGTCAGCCTTTTGATTCAGGGTGAGTGTTCCTCTTAAAGGGGCCTTTGGACTGTGGTAGAAGTGGCCTTTTCGACGAAATGTGGTGTCGGGGGCGAGGATGTAATAGCTATACAGGCAGAAAGTTGTCAGTCTTGTCTACTTGAGTCTTGTCTCGAAGGCGCGGGGGCAGGGCACCTGCTAAATTTATGACGCCCCTCACCCTCCAGGGTACAAATAAACAAAACATTGAGCCAGTGGTTCGGGGGCTACTTTTGAACGTTTTGATGATTAATGTTTTGAAATTGCATTTAAGATGTTCGTTTTTATGCAAACTTGCACCGAGACCATACCCCGACGGAAAGGAATGAGCGCAGGAGTCCTTTGTATACATTTGTGATGCTTTGTATCTTATGTGATTTTTGCATCTTACTTTTTTTTGTTTGTTTGTTTTTGTAGATCATTACAAGCATCATTGGTTCCCTCAAATGCCCTGCAAAGGCTCAGCATACCGGTGCATTCGGATTAACCATAAAATGGATCCCTTGATAGGCAAGGCAGCCGGCCTCATTGGACTCAGCCATCGGCAGCTCTTCGGGCTTTTACCCAGCGAATTAACTCTTTGGGTCGATCCCTTTGAAGTGTCCTATCGAATAGGAGAAGACGGCTCTATTTGTGTTCTCTACGAGAGTTCTCCACCGGGTGTTAAAATAACCAAAGCATTGGAAAACAACCCTACCAGCTGTAAAGAGGAGCTGCGAATTGGCAGATCCAGCCCCTCCAAGAATTACATGATGACCGTGTCTAGCTAAAGCATCACATTCATTTGTTGTACAATTATGTATGTATTGCCCCACTTTCATAAATGAAGTTAGATAATGTAATGAATTGTTGATCTTCACCCCATAGCCATTAAAGTTGTAGTAGTACTGCCAAGCTCTTCTTTGTTGTGGCCAAGGGCTCTTGTATAAAGCAGTTTCTTAGACTGCATGTAATTTTACCTGGATTGTATATTGTAAATGATATGTCCAGTCAAGTGATTGTTTTACAGAGTTATATTTTGAAAGAATCCTTGACTATTTGTAATAAAACAAATGAATCTAACTTCTTTTAAAACTATATTTGGGTCAGATTGATCAGCAGGCCTTTGTTTAAAGTGTTTAACAAAAATCAGACGATCAATATTATGACCAGAATAGAGCATTTTTATTGGAACATAGACATTTTTGGAGAGATCATGGTGCCAACTCGAAGGTATAGAATATGCTACAACAATGCAAAAGGATCTTCGTTTTTGTGAGCACTTAAGCTTGTGTGACTACATTTCTAGGTGGTGGAAATTTGTGTCAAGGAGGAGGCGCCTATTGTAGTACATCAGGAGTGCGAGATATTGCTTCTGATACTTGGCGTCGCAGATGTTTTTGAGCTGTAGGCAGGTTGTTGCGCAGTTTAAAAAAAAAAAAAAAATGGTCGCGGGGTTACAACTCGGCCAGATGTAGCAAAGGTTTTTACCCATTCTGTGTCTATGGGAAAAAGTGTTTGTACATATGGCCCCAAGTTAACATAGGTTTCAGCCTCACGCTCCTTAAAACAAAAAAATATATATATATATAAATGAAATTAAAAAAGCGTTGTCTGTTAGAAAACGTGCAATTGGAGTTTACAGTACTAACTGGGGAAATGCAATGTTTTTGATCTCAAACATGTTTGAAGGCAAGGACCATTGACACTGCATAGTCTGCTGTATCACATTTTGTATGCTCGATTGTCCTTTAATGCTCGATTTGGTAACCTTTTTTTTAATTGCGCATAGTTAAGGATGGGACCCTGAAACATTGCCCCCAATCATTATTTGTTTTAGTACCCTGTTTCCCGACCAGTTGTTTGGTTTCTTTTGGTGCACTAGATACTTCACAAGATCTAAAAGTAAGTACAGGTTAACACGCTGCTTGTTTTGAAAACCTTGTCTCCACCACCCTCCCACCCAAAAAAAAAAAAAAAAACGGTTCCATTGATCTCCGAACGTGTTTCCAGTAAGTGTGTAATAGGAAAGTTTATAGGTATCATCTTTGCGCGGTTACATCCGTTTTGTTGATGAATTTTACAGCAGTGTTACACATTTTCCATGATACTCGGTCCTCCTACACCCAGTGCGTCTTTGGCTCAATCCCCCGGTTCTTCTCCTGGGAATACTTTCCGCCCCTCCCAAGGCGCTTCGCACGTGAGAGTTGACGTAATTCCCCATGTGCCATCTGAGGCAGAAATACCTAACATTTCATGCTGGCGTACACAACAGCCAGTGCGATAGCTTAACGTGCACATACAAACCGACGTAAGTAGTTTACCAGAGACCCGGGTAGATTCTGTTGTGATCAGGTGATTGATTACTATTCTCTTATATTCTAAGCAAGCCTGCTTCCCGAACAGAAATTGTAAAAGAGTGCCAGAGGCCTTTTACAGTGTGGATTTAGTATTCACAGCGAGAAACCGAAAGGAAGAGATTTTGTGCATATATTAAATTGCATCCAGTCTCCAGCATACCATAATCAGATTTCCGTCTAAATGTACCAACCCAAAACGCACTTTGGACATTTTGTAAATAAATAATCGTTGGGCTGGTTATACTTTTATTGATATCAGAAGATCAAAACAACGAGGTTGCAGTTCGGGTGTCATATTTATCGTGTATTTTTTTTTGGCGGGGGGGGGGGGAGTAGGCTATATCATGCAGTATTTATAGTTTTTGGTGGAAAAACAAACTACCGAAGACGGTGTGTAAAATAGGTCGGCGCAATTGTTCGGAAAAATCTTCACGCTGACACTTCATTTTTATCTCGTGATAAATTATGCCTGTACTACAAGAAAAGGCATCGATGAACGTTACCCGACTGAGTCCTTGCGACAGTCCTGTTACAGTAACCTTTCCGATTCTGTGTCCTTTAATCTATGTTTGCATCTTTAGCTGCAGACAAAAGATAATGATTCTTCGCTCCCTCCCTTTCCTTCCATTTATTTGAGACCGGGACAGGGGCCTGCAAATCTGGCGTTAGAAGCTTAATTTTGTTTAGGTTATTAAAAACGTAGATGGAACAAAGAGCGAAGCATTTATTTTATTATATATATATATATATATATATATATATATACATATACACACACACACACACTCTTAATTCCTTTTTGTATTGAATTGAGCCCGATCCCTTACTCTTTCCATGGCAGGAGATGGCATTTGTTTTTTAGTTGTTTGAGTTCTGCATTGTACATCACTTCTGTGCTCGGCTTCTCATACAAGAAGGAAGAGGGGAGGATTGTGACCTCACAATGTACCGAAATAGGTGATGTGAATACCCGCCATATTTTTTTTTATTATTAATCAAGAAGAAAATATCCACTGATGTTACTGATTTTTTTTAAATTTTTTTTCTCACTTGACGCTAACTGGTAAGTGTTGCATGAGCAGTCTCCCACAACTACGAACAAACACCAAGTTGCGAACAGACTTTCTTCATTATCTCACGTACATGCATGGGCTTTTGTCTGTAATACGTAAAATGCTTGATTTCCCCGAGGTTAAAAACGTCCAGAAGAGGCTATATGAGGTAAGTAACTGTATTTTTTTGTTTGTTTGTTTTGGAGGAAAAAAAAAAAAGTACGTGGGCCAAAGTGATACATTTTTTTGGAGGTAGTGTAGTGCGTGCAAATGCCCGAAGGCATCCTGGCGTTAAAACAATATTTGTTTGGGCCGCTAGAGGAGAAATCTGAGCTGAAGACAAGGCGGCTAAGTAACAACAAGGCCCTGATCTTTTTCTGAGTAGGGAAAAAAAATCTGGTATGGATCTGAAACCCCTCCAGACGGCCCATTACCGCAATGATACACAACATTTTGTCAATTGTTGGATAAACTTTTGACCGCAGTTTATTGAGGGATTGTTTACAGCATGTCCGCCCTTTTGCTCCTTGGCTCCCGGTCACTTGTTTCCGCTTTGGTCCGGGTAGCCCCTTTTTAAGCCCAGATGTTGCCCCCAGGGTGTCCCCTGTTTTTAAAAAAAAAATGCGATTTCCCCCTCCCTTGGGCCTTTTGCCCTGTTGTTGCCCTCCCCCCCCCCCCCCCCCCCCCCCCTTTCCTTTCCGCCTAACGTACTTACGATGCGGGGGTGGGGGTTGCATGTCTGGGGGCACTTCCGACCCATTGTCTCTTGCTTGCCAAACCCGGTGCGTTTTTTTGCTGTGGCCACGGTGTGGTTTCCGCTCTGGCCTCCTCGAGCTCCCGGTGGTCGCGGGCATTCGCCCCAAAGATAGATACAAAGTTCTGGCAACAAGATGGGAGAAAGATCCACCCCCTACACCCCTTGTCTGCTATGGTGAATTTTCGACCCAGATGCCCAAAACTCTGTAGCAGACCAAAGATGTCATGAAGGAGTGTACCAACGCAGTTTTCCGACATATGTAGTGTAGGACCTCGACCATAAAGGTCTTGGTTTTGAGATAAAGAGGGGCATGAAAAATGTAGCGTTCTGAATTGGTAGCCAGTGTGGTGCTGGCAAATGCTGTATGGTCGGTTCACAAGCTGGTAAGTTGAGCAGGACTCTGGCTTCGGCGTTTTGCTCTAGCTAAAGCCAGTTAGTCAAGTAACTGAATATAGTGAGTTGGCAAAATCGAGATGGGAGCAGACTAGATCCTGAATCAGTTTATGCAATGAACTAGAGAGCAGAGGAAATTTGCAAAGCTGCTAGAAGCAGGTTGCAGACTTTCATGATTCACATGGAGAAGCTAGGCTTGTCATGGGAAAATTATTTCAAGGTTCCCAGCTGAGTTAACAGGTGTGGAGGCCTCCCCTAGTTCGGAAGTCCAGGAGACCGCAGATCAGAAGGTGGAAATATTACTGACAATGTGCCTCTGCATTATTGCCATTTAGTTTGAGATGGTTTTGCTGCATCCGGTCAGCAACTGAGCTCATACTACTGTTGAAGTTGGACAGTAGTTGCAATGACTTTGGTGACGGATATGGTGATCTGGGTGTCATCAGCATAGAAAGTGATAACATAAAGCATGCGATTTTACCAGCTCTTAGAGAGGGGCCATGGAGATGTTAAAGTTGGACTTGGAGGAGATTTATGGCACCCTGCACTGTAGAAAATTTGGAAGATTGGAAAGCCGGCCAGGTCACTACTAGGTTTGTTACTGAGACGGGAGCAGAACCACTTTAAGGCCAGTTTCCATATGCATAAGTCGTGCTACATTAGTTGATAAGTTGATTGCATTTCCATAATGTTGGCTTCTAGGAGTTGCATTTAATTTCCGATATTTGTGAATGCCTAGCAGATTTTACCCATTATCACCCACCCAAGTGGCCCAGGTATCTGCTTGGATTTACATCACGTGTTAGGAAGCGTGTTCTTGTTTTATCAATCAGTCATTTCTAAAGCATGTCTAATCACCCGTGGGGCCTCAAGGTGCTGTTTGTGGGAGTGCTGCTTAATTGAAGAGCTGGGTCTTGAGGTCCTTCCTGAACTGCTTGAGTGATGCTGTCTGCCCGAGTTTGAGAGGTAGCCTATTCCATGTCCGGGCTGTGATGTAGTAGAAGGATCTTTCTCCTGCTGTACTTTTCTAGATCTTGGGAACGGCTGCGAGGACGAACTGGGACAAATGGGGTTGTCTGTTGGGTACGTAGAAGGTGAGGCGGTAGTTAAGGTATGCCGGTCCAATGTTGTGTAGTGCCTTGTAGGTGTAGGTCAAGAGTTCGTATGTGATGAGCTTGGTGACTGGGAGACAGTGTAGATCTCTGAGGTCGGAGGTGAAGTGGCGGTGTCTGGGGATGTTGGGATGAGTCTGGCTGCTGCATTTTGAATTCTTTGCAACCTTGGTTGCAATTTCTTGGTGATGTCGGAATAGAGTGCATTTCCGTAGACCACTTGCTAGTGACACGTGGGTGGGTGACAGCCTTCCTTGTGTCTGAGGGGGTCCACTTGATGATCTTTTGAAGGATTCGGACAGTGTGGAAGCATGACAAAGAGACTGCATAGACTTGGTGGGTCATGGATAGTGAGGAGTCCAGGGTGATTCCTAGACTGTGTATTGATGTGGGGCGTTTCCCATTGCAGTGGACCACCAGGAGTTGTTCCAGGTGGAATGGGTGGAGCCGATTACGAGGATCTACGTCTTGTCAGAGTTGAGTTTGAGGCAGCTGGCTTCCACTCGGGCAGCAACCGCTCATTCCATTGTGGGACCTTCTCTTGGTCTTCACAGGGTTGTCAGACAGGGAGAGGATCAGTTGGGTATTGTTGGTGTAGGATACTGTGTCTGGTTATCTTGGCTAGCTTGGTCAAGTAGTTGTTAAAGCGTTGGGCTGAGTGATGATCCTTGGGAACTCAGCAGCATGTATATTTGGTTTCTCATGTGAACGGCGGTAGTCTGGCTCACTGTGCTCTTCTGGTGAGGAAGGACTTGATCCATTCCAGTGCTTTAGCTCGGATGCCAATGTCATGGAGTCTTGTGCAGAGGGTGGGGAGGGAAACCATGTCGAATGCGGTGGAGAGGTTGAGGAGGATGAGTGCAGCTGTGGTACAGTATGGCATGTATGTCATGGGTGGCTGCTAGCACTGCTGTTTCGGTGATGTGGTTGCAAACCGGTTTGGGAAGGGTCTAGGATTTGGTGTGTCTCGAGGAATTCAGTTAGTTGCTGGATGATGGCTTTTTCTGTTAGTTTGGGTTTAAAAGGGAGCAGAGAGTTGGGTCTGACGTCTTCAGCTCCCTTGCGTCGGCAGTGTTTTTTTTTTTTTTTTGAGTAGCAGGTTTATCTTGGTGTGCTTCCAGTCTGATGGGAAGATGGCGGTCTCAAAGGATTGGTTGATATTTCAGCAGAGCTCCGGTGCTATGGTGGCGCTGGCCTGGTTGAAGATGTGATGAGGGCACAGATCCGAGGGTGCTCCTGAGTGGATGGAGTTCATGAGTCTTTGGGTGTCCTCTTTGGTGATGGGGGTCCCGGAGTTCAGGGTCTGGTGTGGTGCTATGTTCGTCGTAGTATTTGTGAGGGGTGCAGGAGTGTTTTAGTTCTTGAAGCCTTCATAAATGTTCTGGATTTTTTGGTGGAAGAAGGTACCAAGATTGTCGCCGAGGTCATGGGAGGGATGGATAATGTGTTTGTCCCTGGGTTTGTGAATTATTTGATGCTTTTGTGAGCGCGGGAGTTTAGGC
Source organism: Pleurodeles waltl (assembly GCF_031143425.1). NCBI lineage: Eukaryota > Metazoa > Chordata > Amphibia > Caudata > Salamandridae > Pleurodeles > Pleurodeles waltl. The sequence continues at coordinate 271,995,954 of NC_090448.1, read as the reverse complement.
GTTTTTGAGTGGCAGCTTTTTTGGCGGCTATGATGTTCTGGTGGTGTGGTGACTGTGTGCTTGTAAGATATATAGTCTTCGGTTGATTTGCTGTTCCTCCACTTCTGTTCATGTTGTCTGCAGGAGTGTTTGTACTCTTGTAGCTCTGTCATGTACCATTCAAGTCAAAGAAGTCCCAGACGTCTACTGTGTGGTTGACGAGGGAACATGTGTTCAGTATTCATTTGAGGTGGTAAATCCATGCTTGGTTCGGGATCATGGGGTGGTCGTTGGAGGGTGCGGGCGCATGCGTGGCACAAAAAAGGTCCACGTGTGTTCCTTGGGTCGGCTAGGTGGCAGCTGAGGATCTTTCCAGGTTTGAGGGCACATAGTGTCTGAGTTGAACCGACGAATGGCGCCAGGGACTAGGTCGATGGGCAGGCTTGCCTGGGGCGCGACTGCCATTGAGCGGGGGAGGGAGGCCCAGTCAGCTGAAAGGGAGGAGGACAGGATAGTGCTTCGCAGGGAGGGGGGAGCAAGAGGAAAGAGAGAGAAAAGACAAGAAGGAAAGAAATGCAGAAAAATAAGACAGCAAAAATACAGAAGTTTAACGAGTAAAAGCAGGAGTAAAAAGACTACAAGATACATGCAGTTGGCCACTAGGCCACCAGGAATGAGGTGCAGATGGGAGCCTGTGGGTGGAGGCAGGGTGTCATCTTGCTCGAGGCAGAGGCAGCAGCAAACAGGTGGAGCTACACAGCGGAGGGCAACAGATGCTGACCAGGCAGTCAGAGGAATTTTAAGCTCATATGGGAAGTGTTTTCATGATGTACATGAACACAATTGAGGTGCAGTTGTGGAGTTATGGTGGACCGTGCCTGGTGGTGTGATGGGCGAGGGTAGGCAAGAGAAACATACAAATTGTAAATACACTAAAGGACTAACAAGCTTAGGCACATAGGCCGCAGAATGCTGTGTATCTGTATATCAAGAGGTGGGGGGAGGGGGTTATAATCAGATGCCCAGGAATGCACACAGAAACATGCACCTGCACCATAGAAAGATACAGTTGAATGAGTGAAATATACCAAATGGCCATGTGTGGTAACTGGAGTGATGGACACAGTTGCTGTGCACCTTGTTTTTTTAAAGTTTTTTTTTTTTTTAAGGCAGGGACAGTGTCTACTACTGAAAAAGTTCTTCCCATGAATGAGGAAGGTTGCAGAAGAAAAGTCAAGGCTGGCAACCTGAGCTTACACCCCAAAGACAAGTGTCAGCTAGGGGAGACGAGGCCTTGTCAGATTGTAGCTCTGACCGCCAGCTAGCTGGGCACTCTGCACTTGCAAAGGTGAGAGACGAAGCATTTGGTTGCTGTTCTGTCAGTAGGAGAGGCCCTGCTTGTCTTGTTGCAGCACTGTCCTCGCCGTTGTTTTGTGCAGCCATTAATTTTCTTGGATCCCAGAATACCTTGTTTCTAGTTTGCATAAATAGGCATCCTGATCTAGAATTTCCTCCTAGAACGACTTCCGCTTTTATTATTAGTATTGAACGACATTTTGGGATATAAAGACCGTTTGGTGAAAGGAAACTTACGCTGCTCCCATAATTTTGGTTAGGGCAGCAGCACGATAGTGATTTGGTGGTTCTCAATTTGATGAGTTTTAGCAAAACTCTTTGGACAAGGTGAAAGCATTATGGATTCCTTTGCCTGGGCCTTGGTAATCCAGCATATGCATTTATTTTACCATGGCTGGGTGTTGGCGGCTGTGTTTCTATTCACTGTTCTATGGTTTGCCAGCTTCCTACTACAGCAGTGGTCTTCAGACTTGCTAATGTTCTCCTCCCTCCTGAGTTTTTCCACAATTATTCTATTAAGCTGTCAAAGTATGTTTACACGTATTTAATCATTTCAGTTAAAGTTCTGTTATTGTTTTTAAAAATGCAATCAAAACATGATGCCAAACATTCTGTTCTGGTCGGGCAGGGCTTACTAACGTGTAGAAGTATCCATAGTGAGATTACTAGAAGTGGGGATTTTGAAGAGTACTTAAGAGTCCCTTCCCTTTCGACGCATACTCCCAGGTTGGATATAAATGATAAAACATGTTGCAGATCGGTTTACTGCTGCTCATTCTACAGCTTTAAACAAAAAACTTATTAGCGTGGTGGGCAGACTGCCTCCCTCACAGCTACTCGTCCCTGGACCGTCTATGCTTGGTCATGCTTCAATGACCAAAGAGGAAAATTGTATATTTTTTGATAGCTTGGTCTCTCTAGATCTACCTATCACCATAATAATTGCCCATGCGTGCTCAGCCAGTAATATCTGGGGACTCTATATCAACCATACACCCATAAAATTTCAATGCAATTGCTAGATAGAATGCCCACATTTCTTGAAAATGTATTTTTTTCATTCTCTTCCACAAGGCTGCGCGCAGCACTTCTCTTAAGTAAACTCAAACTTCTGAAAACTGACTAGTGGGGGGGTCTACCTAATTCTACCTTTCTGTAATCTCTCCAGGTACTCCCCTACCTGTTGCACCAGTGCCAAATTAAACGACAGTCTGCAGAAAGCAGAGTATTATACAAACAAAGCACCTTTTATATTTAAAGCCTTAACTATTATTTCTTCAAACTAGCTAGCGCCAATAATTAACAGGTACGTGCCGTCCTAGAACCTTGGATCTATAAAACTAAACTGTCACCTTGAAACCTCCATATGCTAACCCGTTCTTTCCTTGAATCTACTCAACCCCACAATTGAAAGACGTTCCCACTTTAGTCTTTATTCTCTGTGCCTATAAAACTGCCTTCTTCGTTTGCTTTATCATTGCCCACTTTATTGTCTCAATTTTAAATTGATGATTTATATTCATTTCTTTCGACACCTTTTCCACCAAAACTTTAATTTGATTATATGTATTGGGTTCATGTTGAGAGCGTTCATTTCTTGAAATAATATTGGTTGCTTCAATAAATAGGGCACTCTTCATAACTCAAAGTTAATGTGTCTACAGCACTCATAGGCATGATTTATTCACTGGCTGCTCGAAGGTAGTAGCAAGTGCCCTTTAAAATAAACATTTATTTTTAGGTAGGCAACAGCATGTGGATTTAAAAAAAAAAAATCTCTCTCTCTCTCTCTCTCTCTCTCTCTCTCTCTCTCTCTCTCTCTCTCTCTCTCTCTCTCTCTCTCTCTCTCTCTCTCCCTCTCTCTCTCCCTCTCCCTCTCCCTCCCTCCCTCCCAAATTTGCCTACTGACACGACCCCCTTCCCCATCCCGTTTTGGGATATGCTCGTAAAGTTCTTCTCACTGACACTTGATTTTGTACACTTCTGCTACTAGTCACCAACTTTTATACTTTCCTGCATAAATTAGAGGGAACCCCACATCTGTTTGGCTTGGAGTGCTTTGTTATATCCTCTTTGTGTGAGTATATTCACCGTGAGGAGAAATAATGGCACTTGTTTCTGATTATTCAGTTTCACTGAACTGCGCAATTCAAAGGCAGTAGGTTATAAGGCTTCTTTGTTTACCACTATCTATGTAGTCTCTTTTTTTTTTCTGGGCAGACTTTTCACATCGAAGAAAGTAGTTGGCACATATTTCCCTTTAGAGAATTCAGTGCCCGACTCCAGCTGTTCCAAGCCTTCATGGTTTTCTTAGTGCTAGAAAATGTTTCAGGTTCAGTTTGTTATTGTGTTTGTGTACATCCTCTGCATGTCACGAAAGAGAATGTTCCTACTCTTCTGCAGTTCTTGCCACGTTTGTTTAGACCATTGCAGTCCTGGCAAGGCCTAAAATAAGAAGTGCATCACACAGCATTCCTGCCGTTCTCAACTGTGCACGATTCGGCTTTTGCAGAAGCCATCGTTCTCTCCAAGGCATTCAGCTGTATAGCAGCATTTCTGGTGTCCTGAGCTATAGAGCTCTCTGGGAGAGGGGAGGGGGGGGGGGGGGGTCGGGTCATGTCATGATTGAGCTCAGCACCAAACCTTTGGAAGTGAACGCGGGGGGGGGGAGGGGTCACGCTGATCTGGCAAGGCCTCGTGCTTCGGGTTTTGCTCCCCTAGATAAAAGCTGAAGGTTATACTGTGTGGGGCATCCTTACTACATCAGATTAGTATGCTCTAGTCTGTGGGTTAAGAGGGGAGAGTTAATAGGGCCTCCTACATAGTCCCAGAATTATCCGCTCCTTGTTTGCAGCTCTCAGTCTACAGTGGTATGAAGGAATGGAGGCGATCAGGATTGTAAAACCACCCCTTTTGAACTCAACCTGCTGTTGATAGCAGGCACTAGGCACAGGATTTGCCTACTGCTAGCAGTGCGCAACTTGTTGGTTGTAACACCTGCTACTCCTAGTGCTCCTGTCCATGTCGGTATAGTTGCTGGTAACTGGTGGGATTGGAAACTACTCTAAAATCTGTTTAAATACCAAATTGTGTAGGTTGAAGCTGGCTTCTTTTAATCAGTTAGTTCCTCCTGTCTTCAATTTCTTCGAATACTTAATTTTCAGTGATAGTTCACCATTGTCCGTTATTTCATTGATCCAGGTGCCAATTCTCCTCTTTAAGCTTGAATTCACAGACAAAATAAAACATGAACTTGCTATGTCTTAAGCAGAGCCCCCATAAAGATCTTTATTTATTCTCCCACACCCCCCTTTTTGAAGACTGCTCAGCTCAAATTCTTCTCCGTCTATGTCCCAACTTGTTACAGCCCCTGCTATTTCATGGGACCTTCAGAACTCAGCACTATTGTGCCACCCTCTCTCTTCACCCCCCCCCCCCCCACGCCCCCTTTTTTTCTTCCCCTCTTTCAAATGGCACATTTTGACTTTTTGAAAAACACAAAAGCAATTCAGCAGTCATTCGGTGATCATGTACAAGAATGGCAGCACCAACAGTTATAGTGGCAGTGCATACGATGTATTGTACTGTAAACAATAAAGAAAAACGTAGGTGAGTACTGAACAATAAAAAGCTTGGTGAACTTACAGAAGTATAGGAAAATAAAGGCCAATCACGGGCGAGCCATAGAAAAAGACTACCCCAAAGAAGCCAGAGAGTGACACTGAACGGATTGTGAAGCAGAGCACAGCAGACTTCTAGTTTTGTCTCCTCTTCTTTGAAGATGTCAGCTCATATCCCTCAAGACAACAATTGGACACACATGCTTTGACCCTGCGAACCACTGTGTCACCCCATTGGGATATTCCAGGCAGGGAAGTGGCCTTCCATTTCACTGTGATCGAGCATCTTGCTATGAGGAATACCAGGTCAAGGAATCTGTTCATTACCCTGTCAGACCTAGGGTGTTGATATGACACTAGTGTTTAGCACTCCAGGCCGTCTTACTTATGACAACCAGTTGTAATGGTGAACATGTTAACCTCTCTCCAGTATACATTCACCATGGGACTTTTCCTTAACCTGTGTTTGTCTGCATCAGGCATGTGACAGTGAGGACATGTCTAACTAATGGACACAAATTTCCCACAAGATGTTATTTGTGTATAAAGACGCCACATAAACTTAATTTTACAAGGGGATGCCCCAGTAATGACTCCGCTGCCAAAGGTAGAGCGCTAGAGGCTCTATCACCAATGCAAATATGGTTAAGAGTGGGCATCCCAGCTGTGTGCCCTGCTTCATAGAAAGGGAATTGAAGGTGAGCTGACTCCAGCAGATAGGTAGGTGTACAGTACTATAACCAATTGTAGCATCCTAGTTCAACCTTGTGTAGTGCAGCAAACATATAACCCCACTCTTTCATATTGAAGGCTTTTTCCAAGTATAAGGCTAGACTGGTACCAAAAGGCCACTAAGGTGGTGCTTTTTCCAATAGTCTATGAAGACGATGGATACTGAGGGACTTGTACCTGCACGGAATAAAGCCATTTTGATCAAGGTGGACTAAATCCGTCATAACATCTAATAATCTGGCCGCCAGGATTTTACGCAGGCACTTGTAGTCGTTGTGGAGGATGGCTAGTTTTCTGTAAGAGGAGATGCTATTCATGCCATTTTAGAACTGAAGTACTTTTCTAGATGCAGGGTGTGACTGGGAGAGAATTTCTAGTGCTACTTGACTGCATTTTTACCATTTTAAAAAGGGAGAAAGTGGGAAAGAGACCTCTTTTCAAATATAGTGCATGTGGTGGTCAAAGGAGCCCTCAAAAGAGAATACTTTCATTAAATGTATGCTTTGCCTTCGTCATGACGGCAATATAGACATATGTGATGTTTTATCTTTTACTGTCATAACATAAAAGGAAAGACTGGTGAGAGAAAATTATTTTCAGGTAGAACAGGAATGGGTCCGAGTCGACACAAAGTCCAGATCCCAAGGACCTGCAGGTGACTACTACTGAATGGTCCAGACTGGGGAGCTTCCGGAATCTTATGGCAAGCTTTCACTAGAGAACTAATTTAGCTCAGTTGGGATCATGCTAGCTTGACAAACCGCATGGTAACAGTTGTCTGCCTTCCTGGGACAATTTCAGCTTTTTTAAGTGTGTGTGTGTATGTATATATATATATAAAAATGTATTGATATTTGAAATAAACATTACAAAGGAGTTGTAACATTTATCAGGCAGTTAATGATTCAGATTTAGACATATTACTAGTCAAGTATAATTATCTTGTGTGAATCCAAGGTGTTATAAGCAATACTTATGATAGTCTAAAAGTTTATCATCAGCCCCTTGCCCCACATCCCAGGTAGATGCACATAGTTTATGCTTTTGGGGATCACCACATGATTCACGCACAGGTCTTTCAAGGCATGTTTATTCATCCCTAACCATTTGGACTCTGATTGTGTGTAGGGACGGTGAGATGTCCATGGGCCTCCTGTACTCCCAGTGTTGCATTAGACCACAACTTATGTCAGAATGTTTAAGATAGTAAGCTTGGCGGAGTGTGGCAGTATGCCATCCTGTATACCTGTGATAGCTGTTCCAGAACGTCCTTAGAGAAGCCCTGAAAAACTGGGCAGTCACAGGTGGTATGTATAAAGGTACCCTCTAGTGAGTGACACTTTTTGCATTTGGGTGTGTCTCTACCCATAATACATAGTTGTATGCAGTTAGAGTCCTACCTGTGAAAATACTTGACTTATTTCTTAGCTGGACGAAATGGCCTCTTTGTATGGTGCCATGAGGGTGTCTATTCATTTTTCCTGTAGGATGTCTTGCATCACTTTTCCATGTATCCCGCAATGCAGACTGGGCAAGTACTCTTTGCTCTGAAATAGGTGCTGGAAAAGTAGTTGTTTGCTTGCCCATTACTAGATTATATTTCAAGAGTTGAGGGGCTGGGGTTAAATAGTCTAAAAGATTCTCACAACAGTCAGTCCCTGTGGTCTCTATTTGACAGAACAAAAATATAACGTTCTAGACTCCTCCTCTACATGTGTCAGATCCATAGTCAAGTGAGAGGTGGCGGTAGCCGCAGCTGCCCCCAGCTGTCATTGAACCCTGTGTCTGTACTGTTTGTTCCACCAGACTAAAACTGCAGCGCGACATTTCTAACCATCAGAGCAGCCAATGAAGCTATTTTCTGCACTCCCTGCGATAGGGAGTTTTGGTTGTACACAGCCACGAAAAGGCAAGGGTAGACTGTAGACCAGAGGTCTTCAAACTGGGGGGTGGGCCCCCCTAGGGGGGCCTCAAGTGATCCCAGGGGGGCGCCAAACTCTGGCCAAAAGAAATATTATACAGATAACATGCCTTTGTTTTAAGCAGAAGCATGTTATTGCAGTTTTAAAAAGGTAACAGTACTTAACTGTAATGTTTAAAATAATTGTGAAAAATTCAGAGGGGGAGGCCCAATTGTTTTTATTTTTCAGTTTGGGGGGGTGTGGCATTAAAAAGTTTGAAGACCACTGCTGTAGACTGACTGGTGCTCTTGGAGTTCCACCTCATACATCACAGACAAGTCCACTAAAAAGTGCGGCTCAGACGAGGCATCCACTGTTGAAGAGCTGTTTAGGGAAGAAGTGAGCAAAGTTGTGAATTCATTAAGATAGTTACAGACACTGCAGAGGTCATAGAGTCACAGTACACAAGGTGGCTGACGTTTGGAGACCCCAGAGGCAGATTGACTTGGCCTGTAAGATTGTTGGCTACATATTTCTAGCAACGCCTGTACGAGGGTGTGCTTTTAATAGCTTTGAAACTAATTGGAGACGGAATCCTGGGCACAGCTCAAACTGCTGAAGCAAACGTGCAGACCGTGTGCTGCAAGGATTGATTAAGCCAGTTCTTATCCACAAACCAAACTAGGGGAATCGCTGAGTTATATCCTTATGGAGAATGAGAAATGTCTGAACCTCACTATTAGATAGTGTTTTGGGGTCACAGGGCAGAGAAGGGCTACTGGGCCCCAACCATGAGAGTTGGGGTAGTTTGCAACTGGTGCTCTAGGATGTATTCTACTACAACTGCAAAGTGAGCTAAGTACAACCTTTTCCGCCCTTAACTCTCACGTTACTGAGGGTGAGCAGTCACAGGCTTCTCAGGGAGGTAATGTGGCAGTGGGTGAGTCTAGCACACAGTTAGCCAACTGGCACAATAATGCCAATGTCCAGCTTGTGTAAACTACTCTTAATCACACAGCTATCTTGAATGCTAGAAAATCCAACTTGGTGTACATGGTTGTGATCCTGGGTATAAATTTCCCTTTGGATGGCATTCCTGCACAGTTCTTTTACTAATCATATCTGAGTGGGCCCTCAGGTTATTCCCCTATCCTGTAGTCGGCTATAAGTATGACTCCAGCTCAATAGCAGTCTTATGATTCCCCCACATGTCAAATGTGCACTCAGTTGATCATTTGTGCATTTGCAGCCCCCTCATGCCAGGTTATGATCATGTTGGATGCAGCCCCAATTAAGACAATGCAGTCATCACAGCAGATGCATCCCTGACTGGGCCTATGGCAGTTTCAGCCCCAATTAGGCTAAGGCAATGGTCACAGCTGATGTAGCCCTTACCAGGCCACTTACACAGGTATAGGAAGTGGTTCCCAATCAGGAACCAGTTTTGAGAGACTAGGGAGATCGTTTCCAGAGCAAGTTACTCTTAGCTCACTGTCCCTTAAGTCGAATCTGAGATGTCCCTGAAGCACGGTAGGCCTGTCTCCTCATATACAGTCTCTCCTACATGGTGAAGCAGACTTCTAGGTATTTCAGACCGATCCATGTGCAGTTGGGAACTAAGGACAGGGGAACACACCGATACGCCATGTATGGGATATTCCCATCCCAACCTTCATCGTAGACCTACACTTCATCAAGAAATTTAGTGGCAGAGGTTTTCCCATACCTACAGCAACACTCATGGCTGGCATCATTGGACTTTAAAGCTACTTACTTCATTGTCCCTCTCTAGAGGCTTAGTCGGTCCTTGGTCTGTGCCTAGGATGTTCATCCGATCATGGCACCTGGAGTGGCAGAACTGAGCACTGACAGTGAGCCACACTATATTTTACCTGGATGACTGGTTGGTGCAGACTCTGATAAATGCAGCAACTATCAGCAGCGCAGATGCACACCAACATGTTTCGGAAACTGGGGTTGATTTCCAACCTTATAAAATCCCTGTTGGTCACATCCATGTAATTGGCGTTTGGCTTAACTCTGACTGCTGCAGAGTCTAGCCTGGAGAAAAAATAAAGATGAGGGCACTGATTGTGAAGTCTGCCATGGTCAGGTGCTAAAGGAAGTTCACAGCCAGGCAGTTCATAGTGCTGCTAGTTCTGGTGTCGTGCTCCATCATTATTCCTCCAAAGCAAGATGCATACCTTTTGGGAGGGACTCCAATTCTTAAAATCCAGTGTCCAGCGCTGGCATGATTACATTCAGTTGACTTATGGCACGAACCGAGTCCAGGGCTGCAAAAGTTACCACCTACATCTGACAGCCATAGCGCCTTTTTTTTTTTAAACCACTTGACACAAGAAGTCACAGCTAGAACAGAGGCCAGTGGTCGGAACAGTAGGGGCTTCTCTACATCAATGTGCTCAAGCTCAGAATAATTAAATACACCTTCAAGGCTTTTTATTTGAGGAAGAGTCTGGCTCTGTTGAGAAGACCACGTAACTGTGGCCTTCCTCTCGAAGTAAATGACGGGGGTGCTATTTCCGAATTTTATCTAGGGAAGCAGACAACATTTGGATGTACCTGCCAAATTCACACTTAAAATCACTGCAAGACTCCTCCGAGAAATTGAGAACAATAAGAGAAGAACGATCTCAACAGTCTGAGTTAAACCAGTGGGAACTGGACCAAAAAAAGGGTGGACAATCCGGTTGACAGTTGGGGAACCTTTGCAGTCAAATTCTTGGCAGTAAGGAAAACAAAAGTACTCATGCTTTGCCTCCAGGGTTTCTTGGGGAGATATTTTCTGTAGCATTTTATAGGAAGAGTTCCTTAATTTGTTGCAGTTTCTCTGTTGCACTGAGGGGTACTTGATTTTTTTCTTTGGGACGTTAAGTGAAACACCGCTCTGGTAAAAAAAAAAAAATGTCGTAATTGAAACGTCACCTCACAAGAATATTGTGTCCTGAGTATCAACCACAAAAATATTGGCCCATTGTGCTTAATAATAGAACATCTATGTCCAATGGGAAAATATTTTTGTGACTAATAATTAAGACAATATTTCTTGTAGACATTATTTTGGTAACCCTATTCTGATATACACCATATGTTCATCTTTTGAGATTCATGTTAATTCAGAACCCCTCTATCTGTCAGATAATTCATAAAGCTCCTTAGTCATGTTGACATCCAAAGTAGCATAATGGACTCCATGTTATGCTGTGTTAATTAGTGACTTATAGCAGTGGCAGCTGGTGGATTTTAGAAGTGGTGGGGTCCCGCCAAGCCCAAAAGCAGTCTGCCTTGGGCCTTCCAGATTCCAGCGAAGAATAATTTCACAAGCTTTCAGTTCGCTTGTGCGCACACATACACTGAAACATACGCTTAGGCATACAAGCAACCATACATACATACACACACACAGTTGTGGGCATGCACACAAAGACAGACAGACACATTCCCCAGCACACAGACTGCTAAGAACAAACATACCTGGGGCAGGTTCATGATTTGCAACTCCCCCTTTGCTCTGCAGCATACCAGAGGCAGGTTACGTACTTCCACCCAATTTGGAGCTGGAATGGGGTTGATGGTACAGAGGTAGACCTTTTTTCTTCATCCCAACTTCTGATAGGGCAAGAGGGTGTCTGATTGACTAGCCCTAAAACTCAATTATCTGACATGCTACAATGTCGGATAGTTGTGCTGCATGCCAGATGTATATTGGGTCTGTGAGGTCCGGACGTAAAAGCCCCTGCCTAACACACGCACAGCATAGCTAGTGGGCCTCTCTTCTACTGGCAAGGTAGTAATACAGGTTTTACATGCAAAAAAGCGATCTGCGGGATAGTTTGTTTATATGTGAAAGCTGTAACATGCTGAGCAATAATGGCAGAGCCGGGCAGTTGGTAGATGGCCATGCGCCCCCTCTGGGCAGCCGCCACTGACTTACAGGATGCTGATTATTCAGGTTGGTGGAACAAGGAATCAATGAAAATAGACCATTTAAGGCTTATAGTGACCATCTCCTGGATACTCTTTGTTTCAGCTTTCCTCCCACAATGTCAGACGTTACCTGGATGAGCTTTCTGCTTCCCTCTGATATTCCTGTGAGAAACTCCGGAAACGAGGGATCCAGCTGCTCCTCCTTAAGCGATGTGCCAAACTCTCCACAACTAGTTTCCTCCACCTCTTTGTTCCTTATATTTGAAAATTCAGTCAGCCGGCTGTGAGAGAAGGCCTCTTTTTGCATGGTTAGCCCCCACTTTTTGCCTGATGTTGATGTGTCTTAGAAGTTGGTAGTGCCCAGGGCCCCTGCTAACCAGGTTCCCTGGGCCAGAGCGCTTTCCCTAAATCTGTTGTGATGCTTGGCACAATTAGATACACTCTTACCTATCAATGTATGACCCTAGTAAATGGGTACACCAGTTCCCAGGGCATGGGGTAGTATGAGTAGGCCACTGAGGGCAGCACTACTGATTGTACCACCCCCTATGGCCCTGCACCCAGCACTGCCAATTCAGGCTGAGTACTGGGGCAAACCTAAAATACAAACTCGACATGGCACACTCCCTGTGTGCCCTTTCCACCCTACTCTCCATATGATATGGTTAAGTCACCCCTCTGGTAGGCCTTACAGCCCTAAGGCAGGGTGCACTATACTGTATGTGAGGGCATACCTCCATGAGCAGTATGCTCCCACTGTGTCCTTACCAAACCTGTGATATAGTGAGTGAAAAGAGTAGCCTTTTTAAGTACATGTACTGGACACTGGTCAAACATAAGTTCCCCAATTACATGATGGCCACTCTGTACCATGGGCTGTTTGGTACCAAACAACTAAGAATATTAAATCCAAACTGGTACCAGTATTAGATTTAACCCTAAATGCACCCTGGGGTCACCTTAGAGGTGCCCCCCTGCAAAATCTAACCTAACTGGCATAGTTGCTGACTGGTTCCTTCCAGCTTGCCACTTACAGACAGCCAATATACAAACCTGGGGGAAAGCCCTGGCTCTCTGGTTTGTAAAACAATGCCCTTCCTGGGTGAAGAAGCAAACACCCCCCTCCCTCAGGAATGTGCAACACCCTGTCTGTGAACTTCAAAGGGCTACTGCCCCTGAAACTCAAGCGTCCAGGCCTGCTGCTAGCAGCAGATGGCTTCTCCCTTTGCAAACTCCCACTTTTGGCGGGAGCAAAGACTGGAAACCAGACAAAGGGTAGGAGGAGTGGCCTCTCTGAGCATGCACCTCCCCTAGGGGCTTGCATGCAAAGTGGACCCTCCATTTAATTTTTCTCTATGTTGGATGGTAGGAAAATAACCAATGACGTTTAGGGTAGTGACCCTTCCCACAGTAAGTGGTCACTGTAGTTGGTATAGCCACCCAAGGGTAAATGTCCCATTGGACACTACCAGGTTCCCCCTAAAACACCCACTAAAATCAGTACTTATTGGGCTCCCCTAGACCAAGAAATTAGATGAATCTGGAAAAAAAGAGAACAGACCCAAAGAACCGGACAGGACGAGAGCAGAGGACCTGCTGCAACAGAAGAGGCTCCATGACTCCTGCTTGCTGCATCAGAGTCCCGACAATCGCTGCTGCAGAGGAACTGACCACTGGACTGACCTCAAAAGACCCTGAGGACCTCCACGCTTGGCAAATAGCCCGAGATCTCCCTCCAGAGTGGAGGCACCACTAAAAAAAACAAAGAATCTGCAAATCGGTGAGGAACACGTCACTGGCCGGATGATATCTCTGCAACTGGAAGTTGCAGCTGGACCCGATGATACACGAATAACAGCCTGGACAAGATCTGCAAGCAAGCCAAGTTTGGTGGCACAGCACCCTCCCATGGCTGAGTTGTGCCAATACCCCCAGGTACTGGCCAGTGCACGTCGGACATCACCAAAAACAGCTCCCCAAGAGCTGCAACTGGACCAGGAGGAAGCTCCAGTCCAGGGACTTCAGTGACACCCCGGACCTCCCGCCAGAGCGCCTGCGATGTCCTGCACAACCCCAAGAAGGAGACTTACCTCCAGCTCCAAAGGGTCCTTTTGCCCACAGCATCCAAGACCTCCAAAAAGCCCAGCACCTGGCTACCCTGAGCCCTGCATTGCTGTGCGCCCCCAGGTCCCCAACCTCTTGCAACCTTAAAGAGCCCAAGAGGACTCCAAGGCACCACCTTTAAACTGCAACCCAGGTCCTTTCCCAAGTGGTGCCTGTGCCTAGAGACTTTCCAACGCTGCTCCCGCTGGAACAGGGAGCCGCCTGAGCCTCTCCAGCTGGCACAAAGTGCCCACCGACTGCTGTGACCATCCTGCAAAAGAAGAGACTGGTAACCCAACTGTATGATTTTTTTTTTTATGCATTTTTTTTAAAGTGACTGCTTATTGATTCCTATGATGTGTAATTACGCACAGAAAGACCAACTTTATCAAAACTTTGAAAAATTATATCTCAAAAGTACTTAACGTATCCTAGAGATCTTGGCCTTAAAATGTATAGAAAAATCTGAAGTATTTTCATAAATTCTGGTCTTGAGTTATTCATTGAGTGTGTAAGTGGTGCACAATTGAATTTGTGAGTACAGCAAATACTTAGCACATCTCCTGGATTAGCCTAACCGCTCGACCAGCTAGCTTAAAAATTGGAGCATTAGGTGGTCTAATTTTTACCTCTGGAAACCAGCGTGTAGTTGGCTGGACCCCCTGCACCGTGTGTCTAGTTTTGCACACTACATAGAAAGCCAGCCTCCTACACCGGTAATCATGATGTGTGTTATGCAGACACCCGCTGAATTACTGGAAGCACTGTTGAAGTCGCTACTGGCAGGATTGCCTCAGAAAATAGAATTTGCACTTATAGTAACTGTTACCCATAAATTCAGCTTGGAACGTTTTAGCGCGCCTGACCTTACTAAGTAAACTTATAAGAGGGTGCAAATAGGTCGATGAACCTTTTGACTCGCAATTAGGATGTTCTTACCATAGCTCCAGTACATAATCAATACAAAATAATCATTAGTAATCAATAACATCAATAATCAATGGAGTCAGTAATTGTCACGCACCATGACCTTCTAGTCATGAATAACCACACCTTTAGTAAAAGTTTAGAATGTTTATTTCCCCATATTAACAATGCTACGGTAATATAGGTTAATCTCAATACCAAATGGAGCTCATATAGAAACAATACTGGTTGTCCGAAGCGGCGGAAGAAGCGCACTCTAATCAAATCTTGAACTACAATCATTCTAGAGTTACGGTGCAAATATATAGCAAGTCAGCTGCGTCGGTGAATAAAGTTGAGCAGGGAAATTCATCAAGCATCAGTCCCTGTTGTCATAAATCGGGATCCTTAACTAACATCAGATTAGCATCAGCATGTTGGGCTTCATGCAAAACAATTTAATAACACAAATTTTGAAAAAACATCTAACTATAGCTCTATCAAAACAGTGCGGTTGGTAGCTAGAAAGAAAAAGCAAATATGCATAATAATCACATTTCAGAATATACCTATCCTCGGTACGTGGGTCGTGCTGAACATTGGAAGGGGGTCTACGAGTCCCACTCTGCTCTAGGCCCCAGGAGGCGGCCATCTCACTGCACCAGCTGCCACTAATGACCTCCTCAGCAGTGCTATAAAGTGCCTGGGGGACAACGCAGTGCGGGATGCACTGAATATTGGAAGGGGGACTACGAGTTCCAGACTGCTCTAGGCCCCAGGAGGTGGCCATCTCACTGCACCAGCTGCCCCTAACACCTCGCTAGCAGCGCTATAAAGCGCCAGGGGGACAACGCAGCGCTGGACATGCCTGGGCAAAGCCCGTCCATGCCTGACGGAGCCAGAAGGAGGCTGGGCTGGGCCACCTCTTTAACATCCATCATTAAGAACTTGGCAAATCGATGGGGGGGTCTGCACTATATCCCACAGCAGTCCAGGTGGCAGAGGAAGCTGCAAACCGCCTCCTGCGGAGACCGGAGGTGCAGTGAATGATCTCTGCTTCCGGCAGTCGGGGGCCACAGAAGGGGCTGGGCTCATTTATTCGATTCTTATTTGCATCTCATGAGCAGTGGGAAGTTTGCTAGGAGATAAGTACTTGAGCCTCTGGTTGGTGCTTGCTGGGGCCCCTTACTTGAATCTCGCAGCATGGCTAGAGCTAAGACATCTTGTTGTAAGACAATTAGCAAGGCCGCCCCTGGGCCTACGAACTCTATAGGTCAAGTAGGTCCCTGCAAGTCGAGTATGGACAAATGTATAGTAAGGGCTGTGTGGATTATCAAAAAGGAAATTGAGCTGGCAGAGCGTCGGCTTTCTATATCCTCCCTATGTTCCCCACCCCGGGGGGTGCTGGTGGCCTCATTAATAGAAGCTTCTAATGAAGAAGAGCTGGCTGGGAGGAGAGGTAGTAGTGAGGTGATGCCCTGTGATGATCCTGTGGCAGTTGGGATTCAGGGGGACGTGGACGAGCCAGATCGGGCTCAGAGGCAAGAGCATGATCCCCTTGAGTTGGAGCCCTGGATTTAGTTCCCACAAATAATACAGGCCATGCACTAGTAACAAGAGAGAAGAGGACACAACCAGATCCCGAAAGGAATGATAATTGCTTAAGTTATGGTAGTATCCAGTTGGCAGCCCAATGCTCTATTCCTTTAAAAAAAAAAAAAGGGGGGCAGCCCAACGCTTCATCCATTCTAAAAAAGAGGGGGTAGGTAATGGGAAGGGGCCGGGACGAGGGCAGGCTCGGGGGGAGATGTTTGTACAGATGGAAGAAAAATTATGTAGCATCCTTGACTTAAAATTGCAGTCTCTAATCAAGCGTTTCAACTCGATAGAGGCTATGATTTAACGATTTGAGTTTAGCCATGACAACAGAGATCCCCTTACCGAGCCTAGGGAGGGAGGTTGTGGCAGGACCCATGAGCCAGGTGGAATCCCTGACACCCAGAGAGCACGCCCAAGAGGGAACAGAGAGGAATTGTTGATCCACCAAACAACAAGTAAAGGAAGAGGTCTACCTGTATTTAATGAACCCCCTAAGAGACCTTTCCAACACCCAAGTAGTGGACACCGTGTGGGTGATGAGGAAGGGGTAGGAGACTTTGGCAGTGGATCTGAGGAAGCTGGGTCTGTGTGTTTGCGTACTGACTCCTTTGATATACGACCTAGCTTTCCTCCGGAGTATACCACCTACATTACTATCCTAGAGAATGTTCCTCGGTTACCTAGAGGAACAAGTGAGTCACATAACTCATTACTAAATAAAATTGCACACTGGTTACGGAAACAGTTGGGCTGGCCACAGGTCCTCTGTGAGGAAATTCTCACTATCCAAAGGGTGGTGTGAGTGGGTCCTACGCCAAAAGCTTCACATGGGGGCTGTATAATTGTGAACTTCAAGTCACCTAGCAGTGTCCAATCCCTGTTAAATATGATTGGTGCTAAAAACCAAGTGAATGGGGGTATTAGAATGTTACCGCTGTTTTTTTTTAAAAATCCCCCAGTAGCAAGGGGTTTTGGGAATATACTGTCTGACCAACATCGATCACTACAAACCGGATGTATACATCATACTACCTATGAGGTACCTATTCGGAACCGTTACTACCCACTGTCCATACTAGACCAGTTAGACTGACTAGGTCCTTTGGGGTTACGGAAGGACAGAGGAACTCTTATACCCCAAGGACCAGCTGTCACCGAATCAACCCTAGATGCTCCTGTAGGGGGTGCATCTTGTATATCGATGGGGGATGGACAAAGGGGTGATCCTCTTGAAAAGGTGGCTGAATACAGGACAAACTTATCACTAATCTCCTGGAATGTGGCGGGGTGAACCCTAAGGCACCTGACAAAGCATGGAACTCCCTAATAGGGAAATATGTCTGTGTGTTCCAAGAAACATGGGCTGTTAACAAGGCCTTTGTTAGAGGATTTACCACTTATAGCGTTGAGGCCCTGCCACCAAGGAAAATGGGCCAGGCAATGGGGGGACTTATGATCTTGGTCAGAAATGACATAGTCTGTAGGCATGAATTACTGAGGATAGACTCCCCCGACGTAATGGGCATTAGCTTACGATTCCCAAGGGAATTAACCTTGGTTATATTAAATGTGTATGCACGTACTTTGCCAGCAAACAGAGAGTCCTCGGTTTTGGCAATGCTTGAAACTCCATTGGAAACTTATAAAAGTAAGTCTAGCCTAATGGTAGCTGCAGGCTTCAATATCTCATTTGAACCGTGTCTTGCCCTCAACATGGTAATCAGGGAAGAGGATGAGCAGTGGGGTGTCCCACTGCTGGTAGGTAGGCCAATAGGTCATCTTTCCCACATGGCCCCTCAGATAGTGGCAATGGTGGCGGCCCACGGGCTACGTGCCTGTAATGGGAGAACAAACTCGGATCAAGCGCAAGCGCCCACTTTTAGGAGGAGGCACCAGAGGAGTGTGATTGATTATATCTTGTTGGATGTGTGATTATGACCAGATCTGGTAGATATGGAGGTACTTAGCACCACTGAGAGTGACCATCGCCCGCTAGCAGCCTGGCTTAATGTAGGGAAATTTGTTTGGTCTCCCAACTGGCGAATTTCAGACCTGTTGGAGCCCAGTATCTCTAATAATCAGCAACGAGTAATGTGGCCTAGAGTCCTGGCTGATCGGGAAGCGCATGCTGAGATCTATCAGTGGTTTGTACAGTTTTTAGAAAAATTTGAAGATCTGCATATAGACCCCATTCTTTTTTTTAAAAACATGATCTACTGTTTGATAAACTTAAATTGATTTTCTCTAATCAATACCGAGGCAGCCATAGGTCGGGAGCAAAACATCCACATTGGTTTAATCAGGATTGTAGGATGGCTAAGCGGGTGCAGGTAACCGCCATAAGGGAGCGTAATCGAGAAGATATTAAGTTTGCACGAGCAATGTATAAAAAGGCTCAAAGGGTGGTAAAGAGATGATGAAAGCTGGCGAAAGTTACTTAAGACATTGAAGCTAAGAGATAATCATGCCTTCTGGGCCGTAATTTCAGATGAAACTGGTGAATTTGATACTTTGAGGCGCTGTAACATTGCACCAGATAAGTGGGGGGAACACTTTGGTGCTTTATATTCGGTGAGTGTAAATGATAAGGGGGCTGTATCTGGTGGTACCCTACATCAACACACAGGGAGCCCCATAGTAGACCTTAATATAGCATTAGGGGTGGAGAACCCTTGTATAGCTTTGGGTGAGGCAGATAGTCCTCTAATTTTTTTTTCAATGGAAGACTCGCTGGCAGCTGTCGATAGTCTGAAACCTCTTAAAGCTGCAGACTTTCATGGAATTCCCAGAGACTTATACAAGTCCGAATCATGAGTGTGGGCAGGATATATAAATCTTCTTTCTAATGCAATAGTAAGCGGGGGCAGAATGCCGGATACCTGGAAAGGGGCCCAAATTATTCCTGTGTTTAAAAAAGGAAACGCGAGCTGCCATGCGAACCATCGCCCTATTAGTCTACTGGATAATCTCCCAAAAATATTTGCTAGGCAGGTTCTTGACAAACTGTTGGGCTGGGCGGCTAGCGTAGAGATATTCTCGCCCTTGCAGGCAGGATTCCGGCCCAAGACAAGTACCATCGATCAGGTATTTAGGTTTTCAGTATTGTACTGGAAACGGGTCCTCCTCCAACGTCAGAGGTTATATGTAGCCTTTGTTGATCTGCGAGCTGCTATTGACTTAATCCCATGTGAAAAACTGTGGCAAGTTCTAAGGAAGATGGGAGTCCCTAGTAGTCTAGTGGACATCTTGATTAGACTACATTGTGGAAACTATGCCCAGGTTCGCTGGGACGGGCAAGGAGAAGTGACATCTAGAATTCCAATAGGCCGGGTTCGACAAGGTTGTGTGCTGGCCCCTACGCTTTTTTCTCTGTGCATGAATCTCATCACTGAATATCATGGACAGTGTATAAATGATTCTCCCACCATTTGTGATGGGAAAATCCTGATCCTTCTGTTTGCAGACAACTCACTGCTAAATCTCAAAGTCTCCAATGGGACTGCCAAATCTTGAGTTAACATTCAGGTCCTTTTGTAGAGAAAGGGGGATGGAGATAAACTGCTCTAAGATCAACTTTATGGTCTTTGAAAATTCCACAGTCTGAACGAAGAGCATAAAAGTGGGTGATTCCAACCTTCAAAGGGTGTCAGAATTTTATTATCTAGGTATCACCTTGTCCCCAAAATTAAAATGGGACCCCCAAGTAGTAAAAGTTCCCTAACACTAGCACATAGATCTAACACCATTCTTCGATTCTTCAGTGCCACAAGCACTCGCTCTATCTCACCAGCTCCTGAGGCTTATCGAGCTAAGGCCCTCAATGCATCAACCTATGGAGCATAAATATGGGGGTATGCTAACTCACATAGGATGGAGATAGCTGAAAACAATGTTATTGGGGTGCTAGCGGCCGTACCACCTAGTACCCTGCTTATACCCTTGAGATATGATATGGGTATTAATCGGGTGATTGATCAAATACAGCTAAGACCCCTGCTCTATTGGGTATGGGTTTGGTCTACCCCCGAGTTGGCCACGTATAGTGCATGTCTAAGACTCTTGGTAAGGCTAGACCTAGCTTGGAAAGTCCCTTGGCTGGGCTTTGTCTTCACATGGTTTAAAAAGTTGAAGCTTGATGCAGTTTGGGAACAGCCAGACCAAATCTGCCGTGAAAACAAACATAGTTGAGGTGGCTTACTGGGAGTATCATAGGGAGCGCCACCAGTATAGGGCTAACATGGGTCATCTCACAGAAACATATCTGGAATTCAAAGTTGTGCCCAAATTTGAAGATTTCCTGGACTATGTTACGCCACCTAGGGCAAAAGGTTTGTACCTGTGATTTAGATATGGCTGCTTGCTCTTAAACGATTTCTTTAGTTTGTGGTGAGGAGATTGTCCATCTGTCTTATTCCCCCCTGTGTAAATCTAAGCCTGAAATGGTCAGTCATATTGTTATTGTCTGCCCTGGCATCGAGCCTCAAGGCGGCTGTGGCTTAGGCCAGTTTTCTTATCCCTGGGGATTGGGGATTATTGAGTCGCGATGCGCCTGTTTAAGACAAGTACAGACAAGACTTTAGTCTGTCCTATGAGCCGTTTTGTCCTGGGTGTGTGGATCAGAAGAGATAGGGCTCTGGCTTGGGAGAGGGCATGCGGGGTGGCTGGGGGAGTTATTCCACATGAGGTTTAAGGACACTGATAGAGTAAGGCCCTTGATAGGCTCGTTGTTGCACTGCCACTTTATGAGGCTTGATAGTGGGCTAGTTCTATAGCTAACATAGAAGCCATGCTCTGAATGAGCATTGGTGGTAGTCAAGGTGGGGCATAAATGTTTTAAACTGGAGTTTTTAATTGCTGAAAAGGTTTTAAGGATTTATAAGCTGATTATGTGGAGCTAACAAAATCCTCACAGAGATGGCCGTAGTAATTTATTGTGACAAGCAATATAGGGTATATAAGAAATGGAGCACCTTAGAAGACTAGAGATCGATTAGTCTTTGCTGTCTTTTATGAGAATTTCATGTTTACTGTTTTTATGTTAGTAAAATATAATTCTATAATTATTAATGTTTTGTATAATGTACTTTTTTATGCATGCTTTTTGGGCAAACTGCCGAAATAAAGTATTTCAATCAATCAACCTATCCTCGGTATGGATCTTCTAAACAGTATCAGTCTTCTTCTTCAGGACATCAGTTGATCAGCAAGGCATCGGGCTCTCAGTCAGGAAAATATGGGCACAATGAGCCATAATGTCGGAATGACTGTCTTCTCTCAGAATGAGCATTGTTATATTAAAGTTACCTAAACTATCCCCTAATTCTCTATTGGTTAGTTAATCGTATGTTCACACTCTGTCCAATAAAACTACTATCCCAAATCCACGAATTCTAATATTTCTCCGTTCTCATATTGTCGATTGGTTCATCTTGCGAAGTCCTCAACATCCGGCCTGTCAGGTAATAATATTATTGCAGCTTACACTCTAGTCAGTATCTTCATTGTTCTTTTCCTGGGAAAGTCGGTCTCACACACATTACACATAAAATGTTGCATTAGCAAGAACATCATCTCCTAGTAGTCGGTTCACACGAAAAGCTTCCATTATGAGCACATTTAAAGAATACAATAGACATTTCACAGTTTAATTCACTTGGTCAGCATTTTTATTAAATGCTAAGAAATACAGCTTTACTTGAGGCCTGGCAAATAGGCCAAGACACTCGCTAAGTTAAGGCCTACAATTAATAAAGCTCAAGCTTACTTTGTAACTCTCAATATGACATATTACTTCATTAGTCCAACATATATTCAATATTTCATAAGTATTAATCATTGATTAGTACGCTTGGTTAACAATGGTGGCCATTCTTCGTAATCACATTTTCAAATGTGTGCATTATTTTTCTACGTTATTACATTTTCTACATAAACCTATTATTCAAAATACATAAACACTCATTAATAATTTTTATTAAAACACCTGAGCTAGCAATCGCCCTCCTCAGATGACTAAATATGTCATCACACTAACTATTACCCACAAATTTTCGCATCAGCTAAAACTCTTACAATTCAATTTCTTCATAATTTTGTTTTCCACTTGAATTTTCTCTGTAAAATGTTTCCCTTTTCTTTTCTTCCCTCCTCTGATTTTTCTTTGAACTTTTTTTTTTAAAATTCTTTGGCATAATTTGCATAATCCCCATGTCCCCAATAGACAAACCATAACAATTAATATCCCTTGTAATATTTTCAATCGAACCTCATTCCAAATGTTGCAGAGCCAATTTCGCACTGAAGCAAACCCTTTGCCAACTTTTCTAAAACCCCTGGTTCTTTCAATGCTTTCAAATCAGCACTAGCGATAGTCAGATTAGTAAGTAAATCTCTTTACTATTATCTGGAATATACGAACAACAATTCCTAGAATTAATCATTCTACAGACTCCACCATCCTTCACTAAAAGAATGTCTAAAGCAAGACGATTTTGAAGAGTCATAGCTCTATCAGCAGCTAATTCAGTATATACCAGGAGTATGGCCCCTGAAAGATTTGTCATCATGTTATCCACAATAGTAGACAACTTTTTAATCTTAATCAAATTCAGAATGACTCCCACAGAAGGAATCACTGCTCCAAATATATCTCCCACTATACCAGAAGAGGACTCCCTCCTCTGTCTCTTATGATGTAATTTAGTCACTTTCGGAAACCTTTTCAAATCCTCCATTTGATAAATCTTTGGGAAAACTATCCCCAAATAACATGTCCCATACCACCCTCTTGGAAGACGGTCATAAGCATTAAGTCCACAGATGTAGTAAATACCTGGAATTGCAGGGTCCTGTCCATTCAACATAAAAGTCCATTTACTCTGAAACAAAAACACATGCCTACATTCACTTGTTCCCACAAATAAAGTGTCAGTGTGTAATTTAGGCCTATATATACAAATCTTCCCTACGTGTTGCGCATTTAAAGCTCATTTCCCTTGTGTTTTAATTGCACTATAAGCATAATCATTCTTGTAAGTCCATTTCTATAAGCCTTTTTCTAATTTCTGTTTTAATTCTTTTCTCTTGTCATCTGCATGATGTAAGAAGCTTTTCTCTAAAGGTGTAAGCAAGCATGTCATATTATTTCTATGTGCATAAACTGTGCCAGACGTAAATGTACGTTCAAAGAAACCTCTAACTATTACCATGTCATTATTTTTAGCTACTCTACTCCAATACCTAATTATAGTGACAAACGAAAACACATCGTAGTTTGAGTAAACCTACTGAATGTACTCTTGGTTATAAAATCTTGATGGTAACAGACTACAACGTATCCCGTACGTTAGAGGTAAGCTATGATAGGTGACTCCTTCCTCAACTGATGAAGGAATCTATGTACACACAAAACAATTCTTCGCATCCATTGTCTCAACATACTCACTCAATAAGCAATAGAAAACGTTAGAACGTTCTCCCTGCGCATTAGTATCCTCATGCAAATATTTCTCATCTAACCTAAACTTCTCTAATGCCGTTAGTGCAGTAGTCATCTCAAAAGCAGAAGTATGGTTGGCTTCTTTTTTCACATGCCAAACTACTGACCCGGAACTTCTCTATGAAAACAAAAAGACAAAAACTCTTGCTGTCATTCGTTAGTAGTTGCATACGCCCATTCAGGACCTGCGTATCTTCGACTTGCTATTCTCTTTCTCTGCAATTTTCTATCACCTTTCAGCTCTGCTTCACTTAGATCTTCTTTCCTTGTGGTATCTATTTCATCCTCGATTGTTGGTTCGACAGCCACCTCTTTCCCTTTCCCCACTTGTGATTCCGACCACTTATCTCCTTTCAGTGGCCCTTTGGTCAGTTTTCTTTTCGGGATTGAACTTGAACCTTTTCCTTGTTCAGTGGTGTTTTCTCTTGACGGACCAGCAACCGCTTCAGGAGGAGTCAGATCACTTTGACTTTGATCCACCTCAACTCCTTTCCCATCTGGGTTTGGCAATGGCTTTTTTGTCTTTCAAGATTGTCTGCTTCCGGGAAAGCCCTCCTCTGACTAGGCTCTCCTGCTGCTTCAATTGAGATAGGCTCTCCGTCACCCTCCTGTAGATCTCCTCCCTTGTCTCTCACAGGAGTTACTGAACTGTCCTCAGATCCGGTCTAGGTTCCTCTTTGTTCTCCTTCCGGCCCTGAGACTTGTTTTACAGTTGTTGGTACTCTCAACAACACTTCTTCATGATCCAGTGGACATTCCACTTTTTTCGTGTGACTTGCATGAATCCAGTTCAGAAATCCAGCACACTTCACAGCTGTAGTAGTTGTTAAGACCACTTGGAATAGTCCCTTCCAACGAGGCCCCAAACACGTCTTTCTCACGTGCTTTCGGATGACAACCCAGTCCCCAGCTCTTAGGTTGTGCCCTGGGTCATGGATCGGTGGCAGTGTGCTGGCCACCACCTGCTGAGAAAAAGAGCAGACCACATCAGCCAGACCTTTGCAGTAATCCAACACCATATCATTTGTAATGTGCATTTGCAGGCACCGCTGATAACCTCATTGCTCTACCCTTAAGGGTCTCATGTGGTGACAGTCCTGTCTTCCTATCAGGGGTGTTTCTCATTGACATCAACACTAGAGGCAAAGCGTCAGGCCATTTGAAATTTGAAGCCACACACATTGTTGCAACTCTTGACTTCAAGGTACCATTCATCTGTTCCACCAGTCCTGATCCTTCAGGGCGGTAACTACAATGCAACTTCTGCTCAATGTTCAATGCTGCTCACAGTAATTTAATTACTTCATTGTTGAAGTGACTTCCTGTAGGAGGCTGGCCTGGCTTGTAGTGGGTACCAGAGGTACTTACACCTTGTGCCAGGTCCAGTTATCCCTTATTAGTGTAGAAGAGGTGTTTCTAGCAGCTTAGGCTGATAGAAGGTAGCTATTGCAAAGCAGCTTAGGCTGAACTAGGAGACATGTAAAGCTCCTACTATACCACTTATATCATATGCACAATATCATAAGAAAACACAATACACAGAGTTACTAAATATAATGGTACTTTATTTGTATGACAATATGCCAAAAGTATCTCAGTGAGTACCCTCAGTAAGAAGGTAAGCTATATACACAAGATACATGTACACAAACCAAAATTAGGTAAGTAATAGCAAGAAAAGTAATGCAAACAGTGTAGAAGCACAATAGGTTGCAATAGGAACACATAGGTATAGGGGCAACACAAACCATATACTCCAAAAGTGGAATGCGAACCACGAATGGACCCCAGACCTATGTGAGCTTGTAGAGGGTCGCTGGGACTGTAAGAAAGCAGTGAGGGTTAGAAAAATACCCCACCCCAGAACCCTGAAAAGTAGGAGTAAAGTGCACCTACTACCCCCAGAGAGCACAGAAGTCGTGATAGGGGGATTCTGCAGGAAGAACACACACCAGCAGTGCACTGACAACGGATTTCCGGACCTGAGTACCTGTAAGACAAGGGGACCAAGTCCAATAGTCGCGACAGTGTCGAGTGGGGGCAGAAGCCCAGGAAATGCCAGCTGAAGGTGCAAGGAAGCTGCCACCGGTTGGAAGAAGCTTGGAGTTCTGCAAGAAAGAAGAGGACAAGGAACTTCTCCTTTGGAGGACGGATGTCCCACGTCGCGATGAAGCTTGCAGAGGTGTTCCCACGCAGAAAGACCACAAACAAGCCTTGCTAGCTGCAAGGGTCGCGGTAGAGGTTTTTGGGTGCTGCAGGGGCCCAAGAGAGACCAGGATGTCACCACTTGGAGGAGGAGACAGAGGGGGCGCTCAGCAACTCAGAGAGCCCTCACAGAAGCAGGCAGCACTCGCAGAAGTACCCCAACTGGCACTTAGAAGAAAAGTGAACCGGAGTCCACGCGAAGTCACAAAAGGGAGTCCCACGATGCCGGAGGACAACTCAGAAGGTTGTGCACTGCAGGACGGAGTGCTGGGGACCCAGGCTTGGCTGTGCACAAAGGAAATACTGGAAGAGTGCACAGGAGCCGGAGCAGCTGCAAATCAGGAGGTACACAGCTTCGCAGTCTAGCGTGGGGATGCAAGGACTTACCTCCACCAAACTTGGACTGAAGAGTCACTGGACTGTGGGAGTCACTTGGACAGAGTTGCTGTGTTCCAGGGACCACGCCCGTCAGTATGAGAGGGGACCCAGAGGACCAGTGATGCAGTCTTTTGGTGCCTGCGTTAGCAGGGGGAAGATTCCGTCGACCCACAGGAGATTTCTTCAGAGTTTCTGGTGCAGGGTGAAGGCAGGCTACCCCCAGAGCATGCACCACCTGGAAACAGTCGAGAAAGCCGGCAGGATTAGGCGCTACAATGTTGCTGGTAGTCGTCTTGCTACTTTGTTGCGGCTTTGCAGGCGTCCTGGAGCAGTCAGTGGTCAATCCTTTGGTAAAAGGTGAAGAGGGAGATGCAGAGGAACTCTGGTGAGCTCTTGCATTCGTTATCTAAAGAATTCCCCAAAGCAGAGACCCTAAATAGCCAGAAAAGGAGGTTTGGCTACCAAGAAAGGAGGATTGGCTACCAAGAGAGGTAAGAGCCTATCAGAAGGAGCCTCTGACGTCACCTGCTGGCACTGGCCACTCAGAGCAGTCCAGTGTGCCCTGAACACCTCTGTTTCCAAGATGGCAGAGGTCTGGGACACACCGGAGGAGCTCTGGGCACCTCCCCTGGGAGGTACTGGTCAGGGTAGTGGTCACTCCCCTTTCCTTTGTCCAGTTTCGCGCCAGAGCAGGGCTGGGGGATCCCTGAACCAGTGTAGACTGGCTTATGCAGAGATGGGCACCATCTGTGCCCATCAAAGCATTTCCAGAGGCTGGGGGAGGCTACTCCTCCCCAGCCCTTCGCACCTATTTCCAAAGGGAGAGGGTGTAACACCCTCTCTCATAGGAAATCCTTTATTCTACATTCCTGGGCCAGGGCTGCCCGGACCCCAGGAGGGCAGAAACCTGTCTGAGGGGTTGGCAGCAGCTGCAGTGGAGACCCCGGAAAGGCAGTTTGGCATTACCCGGGTTCTGTGCTAGAGACCCAGGGGATCATGGAATTGTCCCCCCAACACCAGAATGGTATTGGGGTGACAATTCCATGATCTTAGACATGTTACATGGCCATGTTCGGAGTTACCATTGTGATGCTTTACATAGGTAGTGACCTATGTATAGTGCACACGTGTAATGGTGTCCCCACACTCACAAAGTCCGGGGAATTTGCCCTGAACAATGTGGGGGCACCTTGGCTAGTGCCAGGGTGCCCACACACTAAGTAACTTTGCACCCAACCTTCACCAGGTGAAGGTTAGACATATAGGTGACTTATAAGTTACTTAAATGCAGTGGTAAATGGCTGTGAAATAACGTGGATGTTATTTCACGCAGGCTGCAGTGGCAGGCCTGTGTAAGAATTGTCAGAGCTCCCTATGGGTGGCAAAAGAAATGCTGCAGCCCATAGGGATCTCCTGGAACCCCAATACCCTGGGTACCTCAGTACCATATACAAAGGAATTATATGGGTGTACCAGTATGCCAATGTGAATTGGTAAATTTAGTCACTAGCCTGTTAGTGACAAATTTGGAAAGCAGAGAGAGCATAACCACTGAGGTTCTGGTTAGCAGAGCCTCATTGAGACAGTTAGGCATCACACAGGGAACACATACAGGGCACATACTTGTGAGCACTGGGGACCTGCCTGGCAGGGTCCCAGTGACACATAGACTAAAACAACATATATACCGTGAAATATGGGGGTAACATGCCAGGCAAGATTGTACTTTCCTACACTTCCCCTATCTGATTCTAAAGAGATCGGAAACCCGGAACATGGTATTAGTTCCCTAAGCAGTAGTTTCGCTACTGTGAGACTATCATTTCTTCGTGTAGGGTACGCTTCAGTCCAGTGACTAGAGATACATAAAATCACCAGCACATATCTCAAACCTCCCCACACAGGCATCTCAATAAAATCCATTTGCATTCTGCTGAATGGATCTCCCGCTCTTCCAATGTGGCTCATATTAACCACTGTCCCTTTCCCTGCGTTTAGCTGTTGGAAAATGACACAACGATGGCAAACTGCTTCAGCAACTTGTCAAAATTTTGGGTTGAACCAATCATGTTTGAACAAACATACCACGGCATCCCTCTCAATATGTGCTTGACCATGATAGTACCTTGCCATTTGGGATAACAGGCTATTTGGTAAGACCAACTGGTGCTCCTCAGAAACCAACAATTCATCTTGTCTTTGTACGCATTTCATTTTACTCCATGAACGTTTCTCTTCCCTGTCAACATTATTCTGCAATGTTTTTAATTCTTCCAAAGTGTCAATTACTTTTAATGCATAGCTTGTACAAGTTTCGTCTTCTTCAGGTAACAGTTCCCGCTTGTCTTTAAACGATATACAGTTCAATGCGCAAAATCATGCGACTTGATCCGCATATCCATTTCCAAATGACACATAGTCCTGCGACTTCAGATGTGCACTGCATTTCACCACGGCAATCTTTTGGGGCATTTGAATAGCATGTAACAATTCTTTAATTCTCTCGCCATTTCTTACTGGTGAACCAGAAGAGGTCAGGAAACATCTTTGTGAGCACTATTGACCAAAATCATGGACTATTCCAAATCCATACTGGCTACCAGTATAGATTGTAACTTTCAGCTGAGCAGAAACATGGCACGATGTAGTAAGGGCTACCAGTTCCGCTACTTGGGCAGAATACACACCTCGAAGCCAAGAAGCTTCCAAGGTACCTGTAATTGTGCACACAGCATATCCTGCTCCCAGTGTCCCTGTATTGTCTCTCAGAGAAGACCCATCAACAAAAGTAATTTGGTCATTTTCTTCCAGTCGGGTACCTCTAATTTCAGGTCTCGGTTTCCTGCACAAATAAGTTACTTCAAGACAGTCATGTTCAACATCTTCCTCTTTTTCAATTTCAGCATTTTCACTTGGAAGTAAGGTTGCCAGGTTCAGCACTGTACATCTTTTCAATGTCACATTTGGTGACACCAGAATACTCGTTTCATACCTAGTCAACCTCGCAAAAGTCAAGTATTGGGTTTTCGTCCTTGTCAGTAGAATCTCATTAGAGTGAGGGACCATTACAGTCGGGATATCCCATCACAATGCTCTCACATTGTGTAA
Organism: Pleurodeles waltl; assembly: GCF_031143425.1. Taxonomy (NCBI): domain Eukaryota; kingdom Metazoa; phylum Chordata; class Amphibia; order Caudata; family Salamandridae; genus Pleurodeles; species Pleurodeles waltl. Next base: position 271,966,621 of record NC_090448.1, on the reverse strand, counting down.
GGCTTTGACCAACTGCGGCAACTGCACACAAATAACCCGGTAAGGGTGCTGCGACTGGGTCCCAAGTAGCTAAAATATATGGTACCGGGCGGTTTACACCTCCACGGACCTGTGTCAAGACAGACAAAGAACATGCATCACGCTCATGACAAAAACCATGTGAAAGGCTCCGTGTAATCAGGCATACCCAACGCTGGAGCCCTGCACAAACTCTCTCTCAATTCAGTGAACGCTTTCATTTCATCCTCGTCTAACACTATTGGATCAGTGACTTCCTTATGAGTCAGCTTCTGCAATCGTCTTGAAATGACTGAAAAATTTGGAATCCATTGGCGACAGTATCCCACCATTCCCAGAAACATCCTGACATCTCTCTGTGTAGTCGGGGGACTTATCTGCAATACTGTTGTAATCCTCTCTCTGGATATCTTTCTTGAACCCTTCTCAATCTGGTGACCCAAAAACTTCACTACTTTCTGACAGTACTGCAGTTTCAGCGGAGACACTTTTATGGCCATTCTTTCCCAAATGGTTCAACATGGCAATCGTATCATACTTGCACTTGTCCCTTGTCTTGGACCCAGTCAGTAAGTCATCATTGTACTGCACCAAGGTCGATTGGGAAAGCAATTCCAACTACTCCAAATTCGTTTTCAAGATCTGATTGAATATGGATGGTGACTCTAAATACCCTTGAGGAATTCTGCACCAGCAATAGACTTGATCCAGAAATTAAAACAAAAGAGACACTGGCTATCTTCATGAAGAGGCACAGCAAAGAATGCTTGTGACAAATCGATGACAGTGACCCTTTTGGCATCACATGGAATCTGAAACATTATCACAGCTGGATTTGGCACCACAAGACAACATTTGACCACAATCTCATTTTTTTTTCTTAAACCATGAACAATCCGAACCTTCCCACAGGGCTTCTTCAGTCCCATTATTGGTGAATTACATGGGCTGCTCAATACTTCCATCAGAACCCCTTGCTTTACAAAGTCTGCAATTATCTGGGCTACCTTCATCAGTACATCTTGCGGCATATGATACTGCGGAAGTTGAGGAAAAACTACATTCGGTTTAATAGTAACTTTGACTGGCTCCACTCCCTTAATCAAACCTACTTCTTTTCCTGTCAAATCCCACACTTTCTCATTTACCGTTCCCTGCAAATCAGGATGGAGCTCTTTCACTGTGAACATTGGGAAAAACTAAATCAAAGGGTACTCCTTATTTGTAGTTTCACACTCTGTTTCTGGTGCTTGGTCCTCTTCATCATCAGTATTCGTCTGTATCTCAATTCCATCACTTGAGCAAGTAATTAAACACTTTGTTTTACACAACAAGTCTCTTCCCAGTAGGGATATCGGGCTCGAATCGCAGACTACAAATTTATGCAATCCCTGAAAATTGCCAATCTCAAATTTGTCAAATACTGGTTTGCTACCCCCACAACATGAACTGTTCTACCTGAAAGGGGCAAATTCGGAACCTCTGCGCTTCTCACTGTAGAGCGTGTAGCTCCTGTATCAACCAAGAATGAAACTCTGTGACTCATAACCTTTCCCTTCACATCGGGTCCTCTCTGATCTACCTCTAAGGAAGTCACAAACACACATGGCTCCTCATATGAACTATCACTCGCCCATTCACCATTTATTCCATCCTCACGGTGTAACAGGAGTTGATGCACAGTATTGCTATTTCTGTTTTGCCTCTGTCCTGTGACCTGTTGAGAAAGCATCATCTATTGCTGCTCCATCTGGGCTTGAGGTATTTCAATTAGCTGTCTAGGTTCCGTGGGAACCTGCTGTTGCATCGGGTGCAACTGTGACACTTGTGCAGGGGCAATTGCACCTGCTGCATAGGCTGAAAATTCTGCACTTGATTCACATTACTCTGAAAATTTGGATTAGGACCCCTTACTCTTGGTCCACTCACATTCTGGAATGGATTGATGAAATTACTCTGCTGAACAACACCTTCCTGCACCATCATCGGACACTCCCGTTTCCAGTGCCCCACGGCTCTGCAAATGTGACATGGCATTAGCTTCTTCACACCCTGCACATCATTCTGAACCACTACAGTATTCAAGTCTGGACCACGATTCATATTACCTACGCAACCTCTACCTCTCATCTGAGGCTGAAACATCATATTTCCCTGCTGCTGCTGTGGCAACGGCTGCAGAAAATGCCCTTGCACTCCTATTTAAGCCACTTTAATCTGCATCACCATTGCTTTCTCTTTCAACTTTTTCTGATTCAACTCAATCTCATCACTACAGTATTTTGCATACTGCAACACCTCATCAATCGACTTCACTTGCCAGCAAATTAAATAACTCTTAATCATCTGACTAATTTCAGGCCGCAATCCTTCCACTAATCTGAAAACAAAATGTAGCATGTCTTTCGCCTCAATTGTTTCTGTACCACTGTAATGCTTGAATGCCTGCAACAATCTCTCATAATACGCATGTATTGAGTCTTTCGCTTCCTGAGCTGTCCTCTCAATTCTCTGCCAATCAATATTCTTTGGTGAAATTCTCGATTTCAGAAACCCAATCACCTTATAGTAATATTTCATTACCTCAGAAGACAGTGCACCTTGTCTCTCTCCGGTTCATTTGTTGGCCAGTCTACACTCCTCTTACACTCGATCCACAGATCAGCTGGAACCACTATCTCTAGTAATGTGTTCAAGTCTTTCCACAAACACTTCACAAGTTTCACAAATCTGTCTGTCTGCTGAGACCACTCTACTGGCTTTTCTCTCAATTTTGGATAATCATTTGTAAATGATAGAATGTCACTTCTTCTCCAAAGGACATGAACAACATTTCCCCCTGGAATCTCTCTCATTGGTAAAATCTTTACCAGATCTTTATCCTACTGCACATTTTCAGTCAGCCTCAAAGAATTCCTTTTTCTCTTGTCTCTTTTCTTTACCCATCTGCCTTCCCATTTATGTAATGGGCCCCAGGTCTGAGCACTTCGAAGCAATTCCTTAGGGTGTGCTTTCGTTCCGGCAGATCTCGTGTGTTCAAAATCTTTCGCCTCAAAATCTAATCTGTAACTCCTTTTCAAATGCTTCGTCTTCTCAATCTCTGTGCTGTATTTCTCTGCCAAATCTACTAATCTCTGATGCACCTTGCTCACTTCTCTCGTAACCTATGGGCACAGATATCTCAACTCTGCCTCTTTGTAGGATTCTAACCTATTCACCCCCATCATTCCCTCAATGAGTTCACCCGCTTCTATGCTTAGTCTAGCAAAATTCAAATACTCCTCTCCTTTAGGGGCACTATGTGGGATATCCAGCTTGTCTAACCATTCAGTTAACTGCTGAGCTGTCAATCCTTGAAATGTTACTTGCTTGGACCAGTGGCACCTGCTGTTCAACTGCATTCGGAATCTGCAGTGCCAATAATTTCAAGCTGTGGCTAACATTTGGCCCTGTCACCGTATCTGGAAGTGCTACGAATGGACTAAAGTCTAGCAATGATCTGGATCTGTCAAAAGTCTGACCCACAGGAGAGACTACCTGAACATGTTCATTATGTCCTCCTCTCATTAGGTTCTGGGACATTGCTCCCTGTTCACTTACAGTCGGTTTCTTCTGTGCAAATAATGGTACCGCTGGACCAATAGTAATAGGTAGTGATATCGCATCTGGGGCTGCTCTGGCACCTACACTCTGTGGGAGAGTAACTCCCATGTTCTGATTCATCATCTGAGTCATATCTGACTGTCCCTGTCACTGGAGTAAATCTTGGCATTACCTGCAGCTGCACTTAGGGCAACAAAATCGGAGTTGGCTCAGTCTGAACCAGTATTGGTCTTGGGCACCACTAAATTCGAAGTCGTTTACATAGTGGGCACATCAGGATATATTATCTGCACCTGTGGCGGTTGCATCTGAATCTGCACTACAGGAGTAGTAGGCCCATTAAGACCACTTTGCACCGTATTCTGTGTCAGGTTAGCATCAACCTGCACCGGGCTCGCTGTCCCATTAACCTTTGTCAGGGCTGTTGGATCAACACTAGTACTCGGACCACTCTCATGTACTGTACATGTTGGTGGTCGATCTCATTCATCATCCGAATCCTCCTCTACTGTTGAGGACTTTCTAGCCTCCTTACTCTCGGACGGACATTTACTAGTTTTCCTAGTAGCCTTCTTTCCTTCCTTCTCATTTTCCTGTGTAATTCCCGGAAACAACTTAATCCCTTGCAAAGTCTCCATTCTCCATACCTTCTGAACGCAATCCCATCTAGCCTCCGCTAGAGTCTTTTCTGCCTTTCTCATCCTCCTCTCAAATTTCAATTGCTATTGCTGTCTGGGTACCAGCTCCCAAATCGCTAATGCCTCAAACTGTGCTGGTCTCGGAAGGGGCTTCGATTCATATAGCGCCATCCATAAATGCTCCAAAACCCTCAAATTGAACGTCCCATTGTAGGAAATGCTAAGTTCCCATCTTTCTCTGTCAATTTGCACCATTGCTTTAACCAAAGACGTGGCCCGACACCTCTTTCTTCCATTACAATGTAAGCTGGTGTATTCTCTGGTGGTGTAGCCTTGCCTACACTCACTGTAACACACGTATCTCCCCTTAGGGCACTTTTCAGTGCTTTGAAAAACTTCATCTTTTCTACTTTTTGTTTATTCAAAATCAAATCAGGAAGTGACTTTTAATCCCAAGATTCCTTTCACCCACATTCTCAACCAGTTGCCTCTCACGGACGGCTGCCAATCTGTGCGCAACCTTTCTCATTAACCCAACCTATCCCAGCGCGGCTCCAATGATGTCACACTCACACTTACAGCGGCTTACAAGGTCTCGCAGCCCGTCCTCCTTCTCTCCAATTCACACAAAGCTAATGCAAAATATCACGAGCACTAATCAAAAAACAAAAACAAATCTGCTGGCTTACTACAGGAAAGGTACACAATTGCTTCAGAAACCTTACGGATTTTTCACTGATGGCTATTCCCGGACTTACAGCTACTCCTTCTTTCTCGGTCTCCCAGATTCGCAAGCAAAATTCGACCCACAAATTTTACTCTCAGCTGATGAATGGGTCTGTCCTGGTGCATATAGGACTCGCCAAATCCCAGTTGAAATTTTCTTACACTCACTTTAAGTCACACACTGACTTGTTGACCACGCTCGCTCAACCTACTAAATCAGACAGATTACAACATATAACCAAGTGTCTCGTGCACTTTTCAATATACTCAGGAGCCTTAGACCACGCAGGGTCTGTACATCAACAACTATGTGGACAATTGTTTAGCAGGAAGCGCCACACTAATATGAAGTTCGACGACTTCCCTATTCTCATACTGCGGAGTATGCACACTCCTACTACAACTTCATTTGGAGTAAGCAAGTTCCCTAAAACCCTCACAAACCTCACAATTCACCTGCGATTTGCACAAGCTGTGCAAGCGCAACCTATTTCACTCACACTATCACTAGAACTCCAGTAACATCCTCAAACACCCATTAGCAGGATCCAGGATCTGGGCAAGTAATTTCTGGGCTTAAGGGAACAAAATTTTCTCTCCAATTATCATCACTGAAAAACATAATCTAAATCTCAATAATTATGAACTCCCAAAAAGGACCAACTCATCATACTGCTACCATGTCTGATCGTCTGTTAGTCTATACGGGTCATCTATGGTAAACTCTTAAGGAGACGAACCATCAGTCTCTTACCATGTCTGTTAACACCTGTCACTCTCTGTACCGGACGTCTATGACAAGCTCTTAAGGAGACTAACCATAAATCTGCTACCATGTTCTGTTAGCACGGCTGACCTTAATAAGTAAACTTATAAGGGGACACAAATAGATCGATGAACCTTTTGATGCGCAATTAAGATGTTCTTACCATAGCTCTAGTACATAATCAATAATCAATACACAATAATCAATAATCATTAGTAATCAATAACATCAATAATCAGTGGAGTCACTAATTGTCACGCACTGTGACCTTCCAGTCATGAATAACCACATGTTTAGTAAAAGTTTAGAATGTTTATTTCCCTATATTAACAATGCTAAGGTCATATAGATTAATCTCAATATCAAGTGGAACACATACAGAAACAATACTGGTTGTCCGAAGTGGCGGAAGAAGCACAATCTAATCAAAGCTTGAACTACAACACATTCTAGAGTTACGGTGCAAATCAATAGCAAAGTCAGCTGCGTCAGTGAAATAAAGTACGTGAAGTTGAGCAGAGAAATTCATCAAGCACTAGTCCCTGTTGTCATAAATCAGGATCCTTAACTAACATCAGATTAGCATCAGCATGTTGGGCCTCATGCAAAACAATTTAGTAACACAAATTTGGAAAAACATCTAACTATGACTCTATCAAAACAGCGCAATTGGTACCTAGAAATAAAAAGCAAATATGCATAATAATCACATTTCAGAATATACCTATCCTTGGTATGGATCAGCCAAACAGAATCAATCTTCGTCCTCAGGACATCAGTCGATCAGCAAAGCATCAGGCTCTCAGTCAGGAAATATAGGCACAATGAGCCAGAATGTCGGAATGACTGTCTTCTCTCAGAATGAGCATTGTTATGTTAAAGTTACCTAAACTATCTATTAATTCCCTATTGGTCAGTTAATCATATGTTCACACTCTGTCCAATAAAACTACTATCCCTAATTTATGAATTCTAATATTTTTCCATTCTCATTTTGTCGATTGGTTCGTCTTGCGATGTCCTGATCATCTGGCTTGTCAGGTAACAATATTGTTGCAGCTTCCACTCTAGTAAGTATCTTCATTGTTCTTGTCCTGGGAAAGTCAGTCTCACACACATTACACATAAAATGTGGCATTAGCAAGAAAATCATCTCCTAGTAGTGTGTTCACATGAAAAGCTTCCATTATGAGCACATTTAAACAATACAATAGACATTTCACAGTTTAATTCACTTGGTCAGCATTTTTATTAAACGCTAAGAAATACAGCTTTACATGAGGCCTGGCAAATAGGCCAAGACCCTTGCTAAGTTAAGGCCTACAATTAATAAAGCTCAAGCTTACTTTGTAACTCTCAATATGACATATTACTGCATTAGTCCGACATATATTCAATATTTCATAAGTATTAATCATTAGTACACTTCGTTAACATTGGTGGCCATTCTTCGTAATCACATCTTCAAATGTGTGCATTATTTTTCTCTGTTATTACATTTTCTACACAAAGGTATTATTCAAAATACATAAACACTCATTAATAACTTTTCTTTAAACACCTGCGCTAGCAAACTCTCATGACAGTGTTCTGGCACTAACTTGCAGTTATGCTTGCCAGCATCTCGGAAATCAATCAGTGACCTCTCGGCTTTGACCTTCTACAAGCACTTCTGGATTTGCTGGTCTAACTCTTGTAGCTGCTAAATTTGGAAAGCAGTCAATAAATAGTCCAGGTTAATGTGAAGAAATGGGGTAGAGAGTAATTTGCAGCTTCTTAGAGGATAGCACTCCAAATGCGTCAACGGCTCCAGCAAAAAAAAAAAAAATGCTAGAAAGATAAATGAAACTGGATAATAAATCACAAGTCCATAACATTAGAAATAGAATAACAAAGTTATGGCAGGCAGGTGGCGAGAAAACTAAGTTGAAAAACATAGCTGCATTAGAGTTGCCTTCTAATTTTGACCACTTCCACCCTGCTGCATCTTGCAAAATATCCTTTCCTATACACCACACCGGCAATTGGAATTCTTCTTTTGCATTCCTGCACTCAGATTCTGTTGCCTAACACCATAATTTTGGAGGGTTCGGCTCACAGCCCGCAGGAATCCGTTTAAAGCCTGGCTTCCACTCCCTTTACCACTTCTCAGTCATCGCATAGACTTCAGGTGTTCAGCAGCCCACTTACTATTTTGTCAAGAAAGTATTCAGACTGCGAGCCACAACTTAAGGACAGCCCTGAGCATGATCTATGTAGGATGCGCAAACACTGGCATGCAAACTCTCACATTACTACGCCATGAAGAAGCACTTTAATGAATTTAAAAATAATTGGTGACTTTATTGATGCTTGTGTAGTCCTGGTGAGAAAATAACGTAGAACAAGCAAGGACCCACAACATTGCTTCTGTCAAACATATCTAATATGTACACAGGTGCTGAAATGGCACCACCTAGCACCAGGTGTGTCAATTGTTGAAAACTTTCCTGATTAGCTCTGATGCTTCTGGATAATTCTGAATGAGGAGTCTGCGGGAAGATAGAGTATCCATCAGCCACATTGCTGTGGAAAGGAATAAAATTCTTCTACACACCAAGTTATCTTTTTTGTTGCTAAGATTACTTTTATAAAAGCAAGCCACGGGCAGTCAAGAAGACTTGGTTTAATCTATTTAGATTGTTGTTTTTCAGTATTTGCTGTGTAATTATTAAAACGCTCAGTTAAAAATAGTTCACAAATGTGCTGAGTCATGTTCTCCCTTGTGTTAATTTCCCAAACTAAAGTTTCACTTCAAAACACAAAACTTAATATAAGAACGCTGAAATTAAGATCCCTACAAGATAAATATTGTTTATGAGCCACGTGTTGAGTTGAACTACCCAACAATTGGCCTATCTTTATTGGAATACTGAGGCACTTTAAAAAAGTGAATTGTTCAACCAGAAAATTTCGTAAAGACCACTTTCTGCTTTTTAATGTACACAAACAATCATTCCAAATGCGTAATGGAAAAAAAACGTTAAAATCTCATTGGAGTTATAACTTCAGATAAAGTTGCTAGACGACAGAAGGTATTTGTCAGCCTCGGATGTGTTTAATTGTGAGACAGATAAGGTGATATGTGACAAAATGACATTGTGCCTTGAGAAATGTGACATTCCCCTTTACGTTATGTTTGAATCTCATGCCTTTCAGCGTGAGATTCCCGGAAAAAGGAAAGTGTGACATTTTCAATTATCCCTTCCCTTCCCTTCCATTACAGGTCCTAGCTGTGCTGGTTGGTGGAAAAAAGCGTCTGATGCGGCTCGGAGTTGTTTCAGTATTCCTCTCCTGCAGATCCCGGGAGACCTTGCATTTTCTCCTGGTTTTTTACAGATCTGCGTTGACAGTGAAGTCTCGATGGTCATTCCAGCCCAAAGCATTTTAAAAAACGGTATTTATGTCAAGGTGCGCATCTTGTTTCATTGATTTCTGATTCAACATCAGACAACTTTTGTAATTTTTCCATTTGTACATATGTTAATTTATTGAGGACTGTTGCTAGCTAACAATGGACCTGAATTAAAGATTAGCGACGGGGATACTCCATTGCGATGGAGTATCCTCTCCGCCAAAGTGAAGTTCCGCCCACCTCAGGGTCAGGTGGGACTTAAGTAAGACTATTCCTTCTAAGCTGCCTTTGTCCGCTCGGCCTATTTAGAGTGGGCTAAAAAATGTCCAGTTTATACTTTCACACGCCTCCATCTAAAACGTGGCGATAAGTGAAAGTAAAAATATTTTAAAGACACCTCGCCCCACGCCATGGGAGAAAATGCCGCTTCGAAAATAAAAAAATATATATTGAAAGTATGCCACATGGCACCGTCATGTCGATGTAGCCGCTCATCACACTTTCAGTGCATTGACAAAAAGAACCACTGTGATGGCGGTTCCTGCCAATTTAAAAGATGTCTGCTGAGGCGGCGGGCACCTCTACATTTGGAGTGCAGTTACTCCATCGTGGTGACTATTTTATTCCGTCGCCCTGACGGAGTACTTACAGTATTCTACATTCTAAATCAGCCCCACAGTCTCGATGCTCCAGTACTTCTAATGTGCGCATTATCGAGAAAATGACAAGGACAGCACTTAAGGAATAAGGGAGAGGGTTTGTTTTTTAGCACTCATACCTTGTTTCCCTTTTTCCGTTCTTGAATTTTGCATTACTTCTCTAGAGCAATCTTTAGTGACCGCAGTGTCACACTTCGGTCACTAAAGATTGCTACATGTCACATGTCGCCGTTTATAAAACTCCTATATCAATAAAGAATGCAAACACTACAACATAAAACATTATTAATTAATAGATCAGCATATGCTTTGTTCAGAACGCGGCAATGAACAGATGAGTCCAGCATAACGTTGCCTCATACCTTAGTCCAAAAAAGTGCCCAATCACTGAATCACTCGCATCTGAAGTCTCGTGGAAAGTTGGTCTAAACCACTCTTTCTTTTTTTCTTGTATAATGCGAAATCGGTCGTCTTCTGGCTGTCTAAGGGCACGCCAGCCTCCCAAGAAAACTGTTGCAAAGCAAACAAACAAAAGTCACACATTTGGTTTTTGCAGGCAGGTAATCAGAATTGTGCTTTCTACATTGGCATGAACTGCAGACAATTCAAGAAGTAAAGGAGTTCTTTAAGGACCTTTATCCCGACAAGAGGAGCTGTTTACGGACTTTTTCTTTCTCGGTACCTTACGATAAAGACATTTCTACCTTTGCTTCTGTGTAGCATGAATGAGCCCACGTATCTTGTATGTCCTGCCCGAAAGTTCAGTGCAGTGTTGTGCTTAGGGGCCGATGAAAGAAGGCTTTAGTTTTCTTAATAGGATAAATGTGTTTTCAAGAGCCCTAGAAGGGTTCTGCTGCTCACTGAGGGGGTCATTTTGACCTTGGCGGACGGCGGAGGCCGTCCGCCAAGGTACCGCCGCTGAATGACCGCACCGCGGTCAAAAGACCGCGGCGGCCATTCAGACATTTCCTCTGGGCAGGCGGGCACTCTCCAAAAAAGCGCCCGCCGGCCCAGAGGAAATGCCCCTGCAACGAGGACGCCGGCTCAGAATTGAGCCGGCGTAGTTGCAGGGGTGCGACGGGTGCAGTTGCACCCGTCGCGTATTTCAGTGTCTGCTTAGCAGACACTGAAATACTTTGCGGGGCCCTCTTACGGGGGCCCCTGCAGTGCCCATGCCATGGGCATGGGCACTGCAGGGGCCACCAGGGGCCCCGCGGCACCCCCTACCGCCATCCTGTTCCTGGCGGGAGACCCGCCAGGAACAGGATGGCGGTAGGGGGTGTCAGAATCCCCATGGCTGCGGAGCGCGCTCCGCAGCCTTGGAGGATTCACAAGGGCAGTGGTAAACCGGCGGGAGACCGCCGGTTTACCCTTTCTGGCCGCGGCTGAACCGCCGCGGTCAGAATGCCCTCGGGAGCACCGCCAGCCTGTTGGCGGTGCTCCCGTGGTCGGTGACCCTGGCGGTCACCGGCCGCCAGGGTCAGAATGACCCCCTGAGTGTCTGCTGCATGTTATGTATATCAATAGTAGGAATGCTGAACAGCTCTGGTGGAGAAGGCAGTTTCCCTTGCCTGCTTCATCTAAAGAGTTTCTAACGGCCACACTTCCCTCTGCACCGCCAAATTTAAGGCCACTATGGTTTATTTAGCTGGCCACTTCTCTCACTTTTTGGATGGATCACTTTAAGCAGTGGTTTGATGACAGTATTAAACAGCGATGGCAAGAGTATTGGGGTGGGGGCAAGAACCCCTGTGACAATCCATCCTCCATCTTTTTTTATGGATGACTGAAATGGACTATGTTTGACAACTGTGACCTATCCCTGAGGAAGGGCTGGAGCCGCCTGAAGGATGTTTGAGACGATAGTCTCAGAATTTAAAAAACGGTTTGAAATTTATGGTGTTGCTGGGTTGTGAACGTTGGAAAGCATTCTTGACTCCCCAAAATTGCAGAGACTGCATGAACCCATGGTCTTCTGTAATCATCCAGTCACTGATAAAAAGGACCAGTCGACCTGATCGAAAGCCTTCTCTGTGTCAAGGAAGAGGATCGGGTTCGACATGGCCTCAGCCTGATCAATCACATTGATCCCCAAATGTGTATTGTCCCCTGTCTGGCGACTGTAGTTGAAACCCAACTGAAACAAGAAAAACAATTCTTGCGATGCAGCCTTCAGGCTCTATAACAGCAGCTTAGCATAGATTTTAACGTCACTTTTAAGACGCGCTATGGGGCAGTAAGAGCCGCAATCATGCAGATCCTTACATGGTTTCGGAATCAAGTTCAAGATAGAATCCATCATGGAAGGGGTGACTTCTCGGGTCAATAAAAAGGAATTGAAAATCTTCGTAAGCTACAGGGTCAGAAGGCCTGCAGGAACCTTATAGAATGAATTTGGAAAGCAGTTGGCCCCTGGTGCTTTATTGTTAGCAGTTTTATGGCCTGCTTGACCTAGGTCTATTGAGATCTTTACATTGGGAGGCCTCTGTATCTGGAAAGCGCACCTCTGCAGGGTAGGCTTCCTGCAGAGCGGTATCTCTAGCCTCGTCTCCATAGTGTGCTGCATAATAGTCATTGAAGATCTGTAGGATGTCCTCTGTTTCCGTACAGCCCCACCCCTCTCCATTCCTTATTTGTGATATATGGTTTGGGGAGCTTTAGATGCGCACTTTGTGGGCGAGTAGTCTGTTGGCTTTGTCCATCCTCTCATAATACAACTGCTTTGTCGCCAAAGGTTTGTGAGCTGCATCCTTAACTAGAACAGCTTCCAGATCCCCCTGATCCACGCGCAAAGCTCTATAGCTATTCTTACTGCCAGAGTGCTTAAATTTAAGCTCTAGTTGTTGTATGATAGCCTCCGGCTCTAAATGCTTAGTTTGAGAAATGTTGTCATGTGATTGAAATTCTCCACAAATCACTGCTTTTGCAGCCTCCCTTTGGGTCGCCAGTGCAACCCCCACCCCTCCCTCATCATTCCCCTTGAAATAATTTTCCAGACATTCCCTTACATTGTCTCGTAAGACTGGGTTGCAGAAGGCCATTTCATTCACTCTCCACATCCGAATGGAGGTGGGAACAACTGACACAATGATAAAGTAGTATAGACTGGGGCATGGTCAGACAGCACTTGGGCCCCTATTTTGGAAGATTCCACCCAAGAATAGACCGACATAGTCATGAAGATACAAGCGATCCGAGAATGAGACCTGTGCACATTAGAATGAAATGTAAAGTCTCTGTCAGTCGGATGACAGGACCTCCAAACATCCGTCAACTCTACATCAGCAAGACCCTGCGTCGGGGCTGACGGGGGCCGAAGCATCTGCCAAGAAGTGTGGGACCCTTCCAAGTCAGAGTTAAGAGCAACATTTAAATTCCCCCCTCCCCTTCCTCATCCCCCTTCCCTCCCTAATAAGAATATGTGGCCAGAGTGGCCAGACAAAAAGGGGAAGAGTCAAAAATAAAAGTGGTCTTTCTGCCCGTTGGGGCTGTAAACTAACACCATGGTAATGGGTCTATCCCCAAGGTTCCTGCGGAGCAGGAGCACTTGCCCCTCCCCATCACGCTTTAGCATATTAACCTAAAGAGATAAATGTCGACCCACCAGAATAACCACCCCCAGTTCTTGGTGCTGGCATTCATAAGGAATTGTTGGGGAAAACCTTCTGATGTCACCCCCCAGAAAATCTGTCTCCTGCAAGAAGGCCACATCTACTTGTTTCACTTGCAACCAAGGTAATAAAGATTTGCGCTTTGCTGTTGAGTAAAGGCCCTGAACATTCTAGGTGGTCACCATCAAAATCCCCCATGTCCTGCATTGATTCTGAGAATGCCCTGTAAAAGCCCTGCATTCTGCCAAAAGCTAATTTAAGAGTTGTGCTTTCAAGAAAGCAGCTCTCTACAAACCAGATCCCCTCGCAAAACCAGGAAACAACAACTTAAAGCAGAATTTAAAAAATCCAACAGAGTGAAGGGGACAACTAAAACAGGAACTAAAAAAATCCAGCAGAGGGAAGGGGACGGCCAAGCAAGTTCCACATATGCCCTGTGAATAGCCTTGAAATTGCAGAAATATTCCCCTCCCCAAAAAGAACATAAACTGGTCACCCACCATATATGAGGTAACACTGTGGAGGGTAGCAGGCACTTAACACCTCGCTGTTATGTCCCACCTTTGCTCTCCAGAACCCCATATCATTCACAGAACTCATAATGGCCTCGTCGCAGAAGAGTGACCCTCCTCGAGTAGCAGACAATTGAGAAGAATACCTCCCAACCTCACCAGAGTCAGTGTCCAGGCCAAGGCATTCAGCTGACACCCATCTGTTCAGCCAACCTTAGAGGAGACTTATCACAGTTATCTGCCCTGCAGACCCAACGCCACCTCACAGCTTGTCTCTGGGAGGACACCTTGTGGGAACTCTACCACTCCCAAGCCGTCCTCTAATCCTCCTCGTATCTGCAGCTCTGGGTTTGTTGGCAGTTGCACGTTGGTTGTGAAGATTCTGGACAGTCACTTTCATTGCTTGGGTCATCACTTAAGTGGATGAGATCCAAAGCCTCCTGTTAGGTGGAGAGGGAGACCTGTCAGTCCTTGTATTGAAAGCAGAGTCGGACTGGAAAACACCACTTGTAAGTGGTGTTATGAGTGCATAAAAAATCAGTCACGATTTTCAAGGCTTTGCTTTTCGTGAGAGTCTGGCTTGAAATGTCTTGAAACAGCAACAGGGTAGACCGCTGGAAAACAATTGTTTTTGCACCACTCTCAGCCCTCAGTCCCCCCATGTTGCTGTCCTAACTCCAAGGGATTCCTGCTGCCCCCCAGGGAGGTTGCCTCTCACTCAAGCTCCTCACACCTCATGGGTGTCCACAGTAAAGGCCCTCTAGTATAATGCTTAAACATTCGCACTACTCCTTTGGTGCGGGAAGGTTGAAACAAACATTGGGGTTGTGGGGGGCTTGCACAGCAGATTGGCCCTCTATCAGTATTCACTGCCCCCCTACCCAAGAACAGGCAAATACGGATGCAGCTCCGGGCCTCCTTCTACGGCCCACTCACCAGTGGGAGTAATGAGAATGCAGGGAATCATTAGTGCCTCCCACCGGGTTCACACAACTGGTGCTACTGAAGGGGCCACTTCAGTCCACCACCTCCTCTTCCACCTTGGTGGGACAGCAAGGAATAATGATAAGGGAATTCATGACACGCTTCAATAAACAATCTATGCATTGTGTTTTACACAATAAATGAAGACGCTACACCTGCCGTCAGTGAAGTGCAACCTGCTCGCGCTTTGGGGTCCAGCACCAGGGTCTTTGCCCAAGCAGGGAGTGGCAGCCATCTTGTGGCCTGTTTGCGATGCAGGGAGGGGGAGGTGAACTGTCCTTGTGGCCCGACTCTCGAACACCGATTGTCTTGAGGTCCGATCTCCCGCCCCCTCAACAGATATTGCCTCTCCCCCTCCTCCCGCATCCATAGTCGAACATAAGAGTTCAGGGGAGCCAGAAGGGCGAAATTAAGCCAGCTCGGGCTGGCCTTCCCCAGTCGGCATAGATCCTGGTCATGGCCACGCCCCTAAATACGCTTTTTATAATGGTTTGTCAATTCTTCAAAATTAGGTTCCACCTGCAGAAATGAAATCTGCTCGCCAAACTGTCCCGGGGCTTACAGGTTTAGTTGTTGATTTCTCCTCCTGACCTTTACTTCAGACCTTGTTGTGTCAACTATGCAACACTCAGGGAAAAAATAAAGAAGACAGAAGCAAGAATCTCTGCTTCACAATGTTACTACTCCATATTCATTTATGACAATAATTTCCTTCAATTTAATGTGCTAATGAGTTCCGGAGCTCAGTACTTTTAAGATTGAATACACTTACCTTGTTCAATTCCTCTCAGGCACATTTGAAGTTCTTTCATTCGCAGGACAGAGTACTTTCTCAGAGTTCGTAGACGAGAGGTGAGCACAGCACTCTTCAAAAGTGTCATTTTTTGTACTTATGTAAAGGTACTGTTAGTATCAGACAAATTGAAGCAGACAACAACAAGACAGCTTTATACAAGAACAATACATTTTTATACACAGTCACATCACCCCAGCTGGATTCCCCCGTCATGAACTCTGTCAACCCCAGCACATAAGTACGCGGTCATGCAGGCTCTGCGGCACAGGCCTGAAGGTTAATGACTGACAGGTCACAGGTGGGGTTAAACTTAGCATACAGCCAAATACACAAGCTTAGCTCAGATCCCACAGATAGGCAGCAACATTACAATGGTCCCCGGAGATTGGCCCCAATAAAGCACAAATGGGCAGAGGGACCATGCATTCCCAAAACACCATAAAGTTAGATGTCACATGTAGTTAGGCACACGTAGACGATCAGCATGCAGCGACCACGTGCCCCTCAGGCTGGACAGAAAAGAATGCTTATGTGTGTATTGCTCTCAGAAAAATGTATAAAACGTGGGTCATTTCAATGTTCTGTGAGAGACAGTTCTCAGACCCTGGTGCTGTAACTGCTCTCTCAGCCATAATGTTTAACTAAACAAACCGTTTCCATTTTGCCAGATGCCACTTGTCCCTTGTTTTTTAAGGTAAATCCTCATTCGAGGCACAGTACTATCATTGTTCATTCAAGTGTCATGCAAGGGTGGCATATACAAATTGCTTAGTCTGTTGTGTAGCCATTTTAAGTATAGCTCCATGCACGTTAGTTTAACATACTAGGCCGCTGTGCATTTTGCCCTAGATATATTTTATTCAGCTTCGCACTGTTATTTTACAATAACCAGTTTTTACAGTCTTGTTTTTATTTCTTCTATCACTCTGTTTAGCTTCGTTCAGCACTGTGTTCTTAAACAATGCATTCTTGATCGCCCTGTGCTTCAGTCAAGGCTACAGTCTGGTACATTACCGGTAAACATGGTAGAAGTTTAGTCTCCAACATTCGTAGAAAATACACATCCTTATGTAGGGACATTTTCTTAGAACATTTGCTGTGTTAGTTATAAAAACACTTTCTAGTCCTAGTACACGGCAAGAGGGAGATTCCAGCCAGGGAACCACAACTGTATGCCGAATGCCTCGTTGCAGATGCCGACGCAGATTACAGGCCTTTGCTCAGGTATGAGGGTTGATGTCCTCCCGGGGGAACCTGAAAGGCAGGCTTAGAGCTTAACATGCTGTGCTCGAAATATAACTTAGAGAGAGAATAATCTAGCGGCACTATGATAGCCTTATTCTTGTGTTTCACTCTCCTCGTCACTATTTTAATATTACTGTGTTGTGTAGTCCTGGTTATTGCAGCTCACGCTTTGCTATGCAAAATGCAGTCGTTTTATTAAATCAATCTTTAAAACTTATACTGCCTTTATTGTCATTTATATATGAGACCGAACTGTGTATGAGAGAACCGGTTGTGACCTGAGTGACCACGAATTCCCTGAGAAGTACTGATATGTCATGCGCTCGGCTGCCCAATTGTCTCTACCATTTGGGAGAGATGAGACACTGCTAGTTAGCCGGAGCAAAACGCAGATTTGGAGTGACAAGCGTCATCCACCGTGGGTCAGACTCTGTCCCCCACATTGTGGACGATCTTGCTGCTCAAAATCCAGTAGTCTCATTAGGATAATGAGAGCCTACACGACATGGCGCCGCCAACGTTTGGTCAGGCTCTAATTTTCGGGTCCACCGGAATATCTCAGTCTCATTTTATATAATGACACCTCAGTTCCGTATACGGAGACGTCCGTGGTACTGAGGATTTCCACCACAGCCTTATAGGTAATCCTATTTCAGCTGGCGGTTGTTCAAGCTTGAACTTTAAAAGGAAAAAACCCATCTTGGTGTGCCTTCTCTGAACTCTTAGTGCTTCTATGATGGCGAATCCCCAGGTTGTACAAATAGCTGTTAACATGAGACAACCTCTCACAGCACACTTACTAGCAAATGGCCTCACGGCCCAGGGAGGTCCAGTCACGTTTGTGGTGGACGCCCACGCAGCTTACAGGACAGAGCTTTTTTACTCTTGGGTCACATTTCCAGCAGTTGATGGGAACACAAATACATTTCACACATATACAATTGCGAACGCGCCTGGACAATACAGAGCATACGCATATTTAGAGATATCTCTATCTTATCAAGAACATAATAATTGGCTTGATGGCGCCCTACCCCATACGATATTACCAGTTAGTTTAGGTCCAATAAGTAATGATGATCCTACCTGGCCTTTATTGGCCACATACACACCACATCCTGCGGCTGTGAATTTAGCAGTAGCTGAAGTTTGACTTTTATATATTGAATTAATAGAAATATACAGACTATTAGTGCAATTTGTGATGCAAACGTTGAATACAAACCCAGCGCATGCTGCTCCAGCGCAACCACATGCAGTAACACCAGGTATAAATCCGGTGACGGTACATTCAAATATGGGTTAAGTCCCGGCTAAACGGGAAGAGACTGTTTTGGCTGGCACAAAAAATTAATACGCTGGAAGCAGTATTTCCCCATACGGGACCTCAGGATAAACATAGTATATTAACTATGTGCTTGCCCTTTGGGATGGTCCCTACAGTTGAAAACTGTAATACATGCGGCATGGTATTTGCCGCGCTCCATACAACAGCACATGGTACACCGACACTTGCCAACTTACTGGAAGTGCTTAAACAAATTCAAGATGAATACGGGGCTGCCCTGGCCCCCAGATTTGGGAATGCAACTGATGGGCAATTTTGCCACAGTTTCTTCAGTCATTCTAAGTAATCTTAAAGGGGAAGCAGTTGCACTTGCAGTGCGCATGCGGCTCCGTGACGTTCCGCAACAAGATCAGGAATGAGAGCTGCCTAAAATAATAGCGGAAACATATTCAAGTATCGGTCGAGATAGCTTTGGGGCTAGACCTGTCAGAGTCACCAGATCCTCAGGGTCTGCGCACGTTCCCAACATGTCCACCACTGAACTACTCCAAGACTCTGATATATAAATCACAGAGGCTAAGAGAGTTCAAGAAGGGAAGAGGGGATTAGGAAGGGAACAGCTGGGAAGGAGACCTGTAGTAAGAAAAAGGTTAAAACACACAATATGAAAATTACATCTCATGAAATCAATACTAGACTATGACTCTAAGCCTAGTCATTCTGAAAACATGAACAACCTAAGAATTAGGCTTAAAATGACTAAGTTTCAAGATGGCTGGAAACCTGTAAGGGAATCAAGATGGATTAAATGAAACTTTCAAATTCAAGTACTTTTCTTTACATGAGAATCAGGAAAACATTCTGAATAAGTTCTAAACCAGTCATATGAATCCTTTTTTGAGAATGCATACTAGGACCATGCAATATTGCATCTAGAAACTCTGGTCTTCTGTGTTCTCTTGAAATGTTTCAACACGAATTGCGCACATTGCAGATTTTCATATATATAGTAAACACCATAAAAGGATTGTGCACCATGAATAACACAATATGGATTCAGGAAACAAATCACACAACTTGTCAACTCGAATATTACCTAATAAATGTCTTAGAATAAATGGCATAAAATGAACAACATGAATTAAGCTCGAAGAGAGAATTGTGCGTCTTGCCGATTCGAGTGCCACCATGTAAAATGTCAAGAAATGGTAGCACGCAATGAATATCAAGGTTAAATCACCATTAAACGAATCGCGCGTCTTGCCAATTCGTAAGCCACGATGTAAATGCCAAAAAATAACAGCGCGCAATGAATAACAAGATTAAAACACCATGAAACAAATTGCGCGTCTTTTGCCAATTCTTAAGCCACCATGCAAATGTCAAGAAATGGTAGCGCGCAATGAATAACAAAGTCAAATCATCATGAAACGAATCGCGCGTCTTGCCGATTCGCAAGCCACCATACAAATGTCAAGAAATGGTAGCGCGCAATGAATAACAAGATCAAATCAGCATGAAACGAATCGCGCGTCTTGCTGATTCGCAAGCCACCATACAAATGTCAAGAAATGTTAGCGCGCAATGAATAACAAAGTCAAATCATCATGAAACGAATCGCGCGTCTTGCCGATTCGCAAGCCACCATACAAATGTCAAGAAATGGTAGCGCGCAAAGTAATCTGTTAATCATTAAAGAATTAGCCAAGAATATGAAAGTTCTCGATAACGGCGTCGGGAGGTCAGCCCAACCACCGTCTTACCGCCCAGAACAAGGATCACCAATGAAGATTGAAGGGCAGAGGCCTGGAAGATCAAATAGGCCACCGGGACAGGAACTCAGGAAGTAGCTGCTGCTCTGCACTGGGACCTCTGAATAGTGAGCACTTGGAGCTGGGCTGGCTCCCTTTTATAGAGTCTTGGCCCAGCCCACAACCACACCCAGGCATGCTGCAGGGAAAGTCTCTGGAAGGCCCTGGAAAGGGACCACACCCTAACACACTCTGTAAGCCTGCAGCAATACATTGCAAATGAACAGTATTTGTAAACACATTAAAAATAAGTCTTCAGGATTAAACTCTGCAATGCAAAAGGTTAAACAACAACATATCAGCACAATGCATCAATTACGTTGTTTTGAGAGTGCTGGGTTTTTGCATTCTAGTCGCCAATAGAGCGCGCACTGCCCTGGTGTTGACAGTCCTCCCCTCTCCCAGACGCGCTCTAGGGCCTGGTTTGCCTGGATTAAGACGATGAAAGCTTCTCACAAGTACTGGAGCATGAACATCAGATGCGGAAACCCATGAGTTACTTTCAGGACCATAACCTTTCCATGAGATTAAGTACCATAGATTACGCCCTCTCAGTTTAGAATCCAACACTTTCTTAACTTCGTATTCTTCTTCCCCTTGTACTAGAACAGGAGCTGGATGAGGGTGGACCTTTTGGACTGCCTTCTTCAAGAGGGAAGTGTGGAATACTGGATGAATCTGTAAGGATCTGGCCAATTGTAGTTTATAGGTCGCCGGGTTGATTTGCTGGAGGACAGTGTAAGGACCTATGAATTTGGGGTTAAACATGTGCTTCTTCTTGAAATCTATATGTTTTGGGGAAAGCCACACTTTGTCACCTGGTTGATATTGCGGTCCCTCACAATGTTTCTTGTCATAATGCCCATTGTATTTTTGTTTGGCTTTTTCTAAATGCTGTTGAATCAGTTTCTGGGTTTGATGCAAATGCTGAATGGTTTCTGACACAGCTGGAGTAAGAGAACTTTCTTTAGGAATTGTGATGGGCAAGGTGTCAGGATGATAGCCAAATAAACCAAAAAAGGGTGTAACGCCAATAGAAGTGTGGAATGAGTTATTGTAGGCTAACTCAGCTAACCAGAGCATAGATGTCCAAGAATGAAGTGCCTTTTCAGCGTAGGCACGTAGGTATTGTTTCAAAGTCTGATTTAGTCTCTCCGTTTGACCATCTGTTTGAGGATGGTGACTAGTAGATAGTGTAGATGTCACTTGGAGTGTTTTACACCATGTCTTCCAGAAATTGGAGGCAAATTGCAACCCCCGATCGGAGAGGATACCTTTTGGCAGTCCATGATAACGAACCACTCTGTTTAGTAAAATAGTTGCCAATTCACTAGAAGTGGGCAATTTCTTACAGGCAATGAAATGTCCATATTTCGTGAGACTATCTACTACCACCAGAATTACTGAATGCTGTTGAACCACTGGCAGACCGGTAATAAAGTCTAAAGAAATGTGTTCCAATGGATGACTTGGGGTTGGAAGTGGATGTAACAACCCTTGTGGTTTTGAATGACATGTTTTAGTACGAGCACAGACTTCGCAGTTGTTTACCATTGCTTTTACATCTTTTGTTAGGGTAGGCCACCAAAAATAGCGTTGGATCAGTTAAACGGTTTTAGGAGTACCTGGGTGACCTGCCGTAGGTATAACCTGCAACCAATGAAACACTATCTTGCGAAGTTTGGTAGTGGGTACGAACAAACAAGCGTTGTGAAAGGGTAGTCCTTGCTTGATTGACCTTTTGGGGTCTGCTTGGGCCCATGTTTGCCATTTCTCAACAGTGAAAGAGTTGCGAATTTCTTCAAAGAAATCTTCAGTTTTTATGATACATAGAACCTTGTCAGGAGCAATGATAGCTCTGGAGGCTTGAAATGCAGGCAACGTGGTAGACTCTTGGCGGGACAAGGCGTCAGCTTTGCGATTATCTTTATCAGGCCAGAAGGTTACTACAAAGTCAAATTTGGCAAAAAACAGCATCCAGCGTAATTGCCGAGGAGTCAAAAGTCTGGCGGAACTCATGAATTGAAGATTACGATGATCAGTATATACTGTGACAGTGTACTTGGCACCCAACAAATGATGTCTCCATTCTTTAAAGGCGTCACGAATCGCCAGAATCTCTTTTTCAGCAATGACATAGTTCTGTTCGGCTTCGTTCAACTTCCGAGACATATAAGCTACAGGATGGAGTTGCCCAGTGTCTTTATTTCGTTGCGATAAGACGGCTCCTATTGCTACATCTGAAGCATCAGCTTCCACTATGAAAGGTCGATTCGCATCAGGATGAGTCAAGACTGGGGCAGTGGAGAAAGCTTCCTTCAAAGTAGAGAAGGCTTGGCCAGCTTCTGGGGACCATACAAACTTTTCTTTCTTTCTCAATAGCTTAGTGATTGGAGCCACTGTCTGGGAGAAATGATTTATGAACCTCCGGTAAAAATTTGCAAACCCCAGGAAACATTGTACATCACGAACAGTCTTTGGGGTGGGCCAATCAGATTCGGCTTTTACTTTCTTTTCTGCCATCACCATACCTTGAGGGGTAAGAATAACCCCTAAAAACTCAACTGTGGTAACATGAAACTCACACTTGGTTAGTTTGCAATATAAATGGTGTTTTCGAAGGGCTGCAAGAATTTTCTTGGCATGTTGGACATGTTCGTTTTCATTGTCTGAGTAGATCAAAATGTCATCGATGTATACTATGGCAAATATGTCGAGGTACTCTCTAAGAACGTCATTCAAGAAAAATTGAAATGCTGCTGGAGCATTCCACAGACCAAAAGGCATGACGGTGTATTAAAAAAGGCCATATCTTGTCTTGAACGCTGTTTTCCATTAGTCACCTTCTCTTATTCTGACCAAATGATGAGCACCTCGAAGGTCAAGCTTCGTGTAGATTTTTGCTCTTTTTACTTGTTCCAATAAGACCGGAATTAGGGGTAAAGGATATTTATTCTTGATGGTGACTTTGTTCAATCCCCTATAGTCGATACAAGTTCAAAGTTCTCCATTAGCTTTTGGAACAAAAAACAAAGGCGAAGCTGCAGGAGACTTAGAGGGGCGAATGAAACCATTCTCCCAAAATTGATCTAGGTATTTTCGTAAATGTTGATTTTCATGTTCTGACAGGGCATACACACGACAGTTGGGAAGTATCGCACCTGGGGCTAGATCAATTTGACAGTCATAAGATCTATGAGGAGGTAGGGTCTCTGCTCCTTTCTCATCAAATACATCTTTGTAAGATGAATACTGTTTGGGCAGCTGAATTTCTTTCTCTGCAGCAGTAGCTATGTAAGAGTTGCAGACATTTGGTACCTGAATCTTTTGGAGACATTGTTCTTTACATAGCACTGATGAGAACATGATTTTTCGTTCTGCCCAATTGATCTCTGGATTGTGATGAGTTAACCATGGCAAGCCCAGGATAATCCCATATTGGGGAGCATGGATCACGTCAAGGATGATTTTCTCTTTATGTTTCTTTCTTTGACTCTTATCTTCACAAATCATCGATAAGGGAATAGTCTGAAGAGTTACTGGACCTCCAGTCAAGAGTTTTCCATCGACTGCCTGGATGATTTCTGGGGTCTTCTTTTCAATACATGGGATCCCCCATGCACAAACCAATTGGGCATCAACAAAGTTCCCAGTAGCCCCAGAATCGACTAGAGCGTTTTTTAAATAGATCTTTTTCTTCACCTGAACTCTTATTTCCAGTTTAAGATGTCTAGATTGTGAAGGGTCCACAGTGACATCCAAGAGCAACCCTTCTCTGCATCTCGGGTGTTTTAGTTTTCCAACTCGACTGATGCATTGGCTGCGACCTTCTGAACTGGACCTTGCTTGCTCTTTGGTTTGATTGGGCAATCTTTTTCAAAATGACCGTTCCGCCCACAATAAAGACATCGTCCATTTTTTCTGCGTAGGTCCTTTTCATCTTTGGTCAAAGGTCTTCTGATGGTTCCAATTTCCATTGGTTCCAGCGTTCTTTCTTTCGGAGTTCTTGAGTCTCTGTTATCATGAACACGCCATGAATATTTTGCAGTCTTTTTGCGCATTTCTTTACGTTCTGATAAATGATGATCAAGCCTCAAGACAAGGTTTATTAATTCTTGACAGTCTGTAGGTTGTGGGTCGATTTGCGCTAAGATATCTTTTAGTTCCTCTTTGAGTCCCTTGTAAAACAAGACCGCTTGTTTTTCTTCAGGCCAGGATGTCTCGGCAACCAACCGGTTAAAGTTGGCTAGATACGACACTAGGTCCTGATTCCCTTGGCGTAAATCTAATAATTCACGATCTGCTGACTGTGTTACAGTTCTACGATCAAAAACTTTCGCAAACTCACGAACAAAATTTCTCCAGTTGTACAACAAGGGACTATCTTTACGCACAAGAGGTATAGCCCAGGTAGCTGCATCCCCAGACAGATATGATAACAAGAAAGCTACTTTGGACTGGGCATCTGGGAAAGTATGTGGTCTACAGGTGAAGTGTAGTTCCACTTGAACCAAGAAAGATTGCGCTTTCAAAGGGTCACCTGAAAAACGTTCTGGGGGAGCTAAAGGAATTGCGGAAGGGACATTCAGGGAAATGCTTGTCCGATTACTTCCAGAAGTCTGAGAAGAAGCACCTGGCCAAGACACACCTGTGGGACTTTGTTCCTTCTTCTCTACCTTATCTTGTAACTGACTCACTCTCTCAGCTAGGCTAGTTGTCAGTTCTTTGGATGATACCACCTCTGCCTGGAGCTGGGTGATAGCCTTGACTAACTCGTCCAGCGTGGCCATGCTGAGAACATCCACAAACCAGGAGGATAATAATTTGTGGGCTCACTATTCTGTCAGAGTCACCAGATCCTTGGGGTCTGCGCACGTTCCCAACATGTCCACCACTGAACAGCTCCAAGACTCTGATATATAAATCACAGAGGCTAAGAGAGTTCAAGAAGGGAAGAAGGGATTAGGAAGGGAACAGCTGGGAAGGAGACCTGTAGTAAGAAAACGGTTAAAACACACAATATGAAAATTACATCTCATGAAATCAATACTAGACTATGACTGTAAGCCTAGTCATTCTGAAAACATGAACAATCTAAGAATTAGGCTTAAAATGACTAAGTTTCAAGATGGCCGGATACCTGTAAGGGAATCAAGATGGATTAAATGAAACTTTCAAATTCAAGTACTTTCCTTTACATGAGAATCAGGAAAACATTCTGAATAAGTTCTAAACCAGTCATATGAATCCTTTTTTGAGAATGCATACTAGGACCATGCAATATTGCATCTAGAAACTCTGGTCTTCTGTGTTCTCTTGAAATGTTTCAACACAAATTGCGCACATTGCAGATTTTCATGTATATAGTAAACACCATAAAAGGATTGTGCACCATGAATAACACAATATGGATTGAGGAAACAAATCACACAACTTGTCAACTCGAATATTACCTAATAAATGTCTTAGAATAAATGCACACAATGAACAACATGAATTAAGCTCGAAGAGAGAATTGTGCGTCTTGCCGATTCGAGTGCCACCATGTAAAATGTCAAGAAATGGTAGCACGCAATGAATATCAAGGTTAAATCACCATTAAACGAATCGCGATTCTTGCCGATTTGTAAGCCATGGTGTAAATGGCCAAAAATAACAGCGCGCAATGAATAACAAGATTAAAACACCATGAAACGAATCGCGCGTCTTTTGCCGATTCTTAAGCGACCCTTGACCCTAGGGTAGGTCGCTTCCCCGCTGCTGCAGCTCCACCTGCCCAGGCCCCTGCCACCTCTCGTAGGCCGTAGGTTGCTCCTTTGCGCTTTCTCCTGTCCTGTCCATTTCTTCTCCTTTCCTCTCCACTTCGTCTTTTCTGCCTCCACTCGGCTCTCCTCCAGTGAATCCCTTGCGCTTTCTCCTGTCATGTCCATTTCTTCTTCTTTCCTCTCCATCCCTTCTATTCTCCCCTCCTTCTGCTTCTCCTCCAGTGAATTTCTTATTTCTCCCATTTAATTTTCCCACCTCCCCGCTTCCTGCACTCTGCTTTCCCGCCTCCCCGCTTCCCGCCGCTGCCACCCGTGCGGCCCCGCCCCCCCTGCTCCCATTCGTCGCCCTCCCTCCCGCCTCCCAGCTGACCCCTCCTCCCCCCCATCCCGCTTGTGGCAGCCGCTATGCAGCCGCGCCACTGGCGCGCCAAAGGC
Organism: Pleurodeles waltl; assembly: GCF_031143425.1. NCBI lineage: Eukaryota > Metazoa > Chordata > Amphibia > Caudata > Salamandridae > Pleurodeles > Pleurodeles waltl. The sequence continues at coordinate 271,940,370 of NC_090448.1, read as the reverse complement.
GCACCGAAGGCAAGCCCGTCTGCGCCCATCCACGCCTGGACCGCCCCCAGCGCCAGAACCCCTGGCCCCAGCGCTCCCAAAACCCCCAGCACACCTACGACGCCGCCTCCTTCCACGCACTCAACCCCAGACGTACTACCACCTGCTACCGAGCCAGCCCGAAACGCACCCATGGACCCTTCACCTGTCATACTTGCAAGCACACCTTCCACCGCGACTGCAATCCTCCCTCCAGCCCACGCTCCAACAACCACCTCAAGTGCATCCTCATCAACGTACGCTCCGTCCACAAGCACGGCATCGAACTCTGGGACCTCCTGGACTCTACCGCACCAGATGTCACCTTCATCACTGAGACCTGGATGAACACCTCATCAGCCCCCGACATCGCCCTAGCCATCCCCGACGGCTACAAGATCGCCAGGAAAGACCGCACCAACCAAATCGGAGGAGGGATCGCCATCATCTACAAAAGCTCCATCAACGTCACTACCTGCACCGAAGACACCCTCCTCGCCGCCGAACACATGCACTTCCAGATCCACACCGACCCCAGGACCACCCTCAGAGGAACTCTCGTCTACAGGCCCCCGGGACCACGCGCCCTATTCAGCAAAGCCATCACAGACCTCATCTCCCCGCACACCCTAGCCTCGCCAGACTACATCCTCCTCGGAGACTTGAACTTCCACCTGGAGAAGAACAACGACCCCAACACCACCACCCTGCTAGACAACCTCGCCAACCTCGGTCTCAAGCAACTAGTGAACACCCCCACCCACACCACTGGACACACGCTCGACCCCATCTTCTCCGCCAGCAACCACGTATCCTTCAGCCACTCCTCCGAGATACACTGGACCGACCACAGATGTGTCCACTTCTCCTTCAGACGCAAGACCCACCACCTCCGCACACAACCCATCACCCGCAGACCCTGGAACAAAATCTCCACAGAACAGCTACTCTCCACTCTCAACCATAACCAACCTGCCACCACCTCCGACGCCAACAACGCAGCCCTCAACCTCACAGAGTGGATCTCCAACTGCGCTGACATCCTCGCCCCCCTCAGACGCCTCCCAAGACAGACCAACACGCAGGAAACCTCCATGGTTCTCAGACGCCCTCAAAGAATCCAAGAAAACCTGCCGTACCCTCGAAAAAACCTGGCGCAAAGAACACACCGCAGATAATATGTCAGCCCTCAAAATCGCCACCCTCGAACACCACCAGCTGATCCGCTCCACCAAAAGAGCAGCCTTCAAAGAGAGACTGGACAAGAACACCCACAACAGCAAAGAGCTCTTCAACATCGTCAAAGAGCTCTCCAGTCCCAACGCCAGTTCCAACTCCATCACGCCCTCAGAAGAACTCTGCAACTCCCTCGCTACCTTCTTCCATCAAAAGATCACTGACCTACATGACAGCTTCGGACCACAGATCCCGCCGACCACCACGGAACTCACAACTCCAACCATCACCCTCAACGCCTGGACTCCCATCAGCGCCGAAGAGACCAGAACTACCATGAACTCCATCCACTCTGGCAACCCCTCGGACCCATGGCCACATTACATCTTCAACAGCATCGCCCCCTATCTCCAGAGCATCATCAACAGCTTGTTTGCATCTGCCACCTTCCCCGAGAGCTGGAAACACACGGAAGTCAACGCTCTCCTGAAGAAACCTACGGCGGACCCCAACGACCTGAAGAACTTCCGCCCCATCTCGCTCCTCCCCTTCCCGGCCAAAGTCATCGAGAAGGCCGTCCATAAGCAACTGACCAACTTCCTCGAAGACAACAACTTGCTCGACCCCTCCCAGTCTGGCTTTCGGGCCAACCACAGCACGGAAACCGCCCTCATCGCAGTCACCGACGACATCCGAACCCTACTGGACAACGGAGAAACAGCCGCCCTCATCCTCCTCGACCTCTCGGCTGCCTTCGACACCGTCTGCCACCGCACCCTAATAACCCACCTCCGCTCCACCGGTATCCAAGGACAGGCCCTGGACTGGATAGTCTCTTTTCTCTCGGACCGATCCCAAAGAGTCTACCTCCCGCCCTTCGGCTCGGAACCCACCAAGATCATCTGCGGCGTCCCACATGGCTCCTCGCTCAGTCCCACGCTCTTCAAAGTCTACATGAGCCCCCTCGCCGACATCGCTCGCAAACACAACATCAACATCATCTCCTGCGCCGACGACACCCAGCTGATACTCTCCCTCACCAAAGACCCAGCCACCGCCAAAGCCAACCTGCATGATGGAATGAAAGACGTCGCAGAATGGATGAAGCTCAGCCGCCTGAAGCTGAACTCAGACAAGACGGAAGTCCTCATCCTCGGAAACTCCCCGTCCACCTGGGACGACTCCTGGTGGCCCACGGCCCTGGGCACCACACCGACCCCTTCAGACCACGCACGCAGCCTCGGATTCATCCTGGACCCCCTTCTCACCATGACCAAGCAAGTCAACGCCATCTCGTCTTCTTGCTTCTACACACTCCGCATGATCCGAAAGATCTTCCGCTGGATCCCCGCCGACACCAGAAAAACTGTGACCCACGCCCTCGTCAGAAGCCGCCTGGACTACGGAAACACCCTATACGCAGGAACCACCACTGCACGCCTCATCCTCGACGTACCCCGCCACAGCCACATCTCCACCCACCTGAAGCACCTGCACTGGCTACCCGTCAACAAAAGGATCACCTTCAGGCTCCTCACCCACGCACACAAAGCCCTCCACAACAAGGGCCCCGAATACCTCAACCGTCGCCTCACCTTCTACACACCCACCCATCAACTTCGCTCTTCCAGCCTCGCTCTCGCCGCCGTCCCTCGCATCCGCCGAACCACCGCCGGAGGGAAATCCTTCTCCTACCTGGCAGCCAAGACGTGGAATTCCCTCCCTGCCCACCTCAGGACCACCCAGGACCGCCTCGCCTTCCGGAGGCGTCTCAAGACCTGGCTCTTCGAGCAGCAGTGACCCCCCCCCCTCTAGCGCCTTGAGACCCTCACGGGTGAGTAGCGCGCTTTATAAATACCTTGATTGATTGATTGATTGATTGATTAAGCCACCATGCAAATGTCAAGAAATGGTAGCGCGCAATGAATAACAAAGTCAAATCATCATGAAACGAATCGTGCGTCTTGCCGATTCGCAAGCCACCATACAAATGTCAAGAAATGGTAGCGCGCAATGAATAACAAGATCAAATCAGCATGAAACGAATCGCGTGTCTTGCTGATTCGCAAGCCACCATACAAATGTCAAGAAATGGTAGCGCGCAATGAATAACAAAGCCAAATCATCATGAAACGAATCGCGCGTCTTGCCGATTCGCAGGCCACCATACAAATGTCAAGAAATGGTAGCGCGCAATGAATAACAAGATCAAATCAGCATGAAACGAATCGCGCGTCTTGCTGATTCGCAAGCCACCATACAAATGTCAAGAAATGGTAGCGCGCAATGAATAACAAAGCCAAATCATCATGAAACGAATCGCGCGTCTTGCCGATTCTCAAGCCACCATACAAATGACAAGAAATGGTAGCGCGCAAAGTAATCTGTTAATCATTAAAGAATTAGCCAAGAATATGAAAGTTCTCGATAACGGCGTCGGGAGGTCAGCCCAACCACTGTCTTACCGCCCAGAACAAGGATCACCAATGAAGAATGAAGGGCAGAGGCCTGGAAGATCAAATAGGCCACCGGGTCAGGAACTCAGGAAGTAGCTGATGCTCTGCACCGGGACCTCTGAATAATGAGCACTTGGAGCTGGGCTGGCTCCCTTTTATAGAGTCTTGGCCCAGCCCACAACCACACCCAGGCATGATGCAGGGAAAGTCTCTGGAAGGCCCTGGAAAGGGACCACACCCTAACACACTCTGAAAGCCTGCAGTAATATATTGCAAATGAGCAGTATTTGTAAACACATTAAAAATAAGTCTTCAGGATTAAACTCTGCAATGCAAAAGGTTAAACAACAACATATCAGCACAATGCATAAATTACGTTGTTTTGAGAGAGCTGTTTTTTTGCATTCTAGTTGCCAATAGAGCGCGCACTGCCCTGGTGTTGACAAGACCACAAAAACCTAAATTTCAGGGTAAAATTCATAAAGCTAATACTAAATAACAACCTGATGGTAATAAGAAACGCTGGGATAAAAAGCAACAAACACCTAAAAAAGAAAGGGGAGAATCTCCACGTATGGAGACCCCACAGAATAGATATGATCTCTGGAATAGAAATAATATAAAAATGCCTGAAGGGTATCAATATACTCATACACGCCAATCTCGTTCCTTTCAGGACTCATCGGAAAAAAGAAATGAGAGAGGTGAGCGATCAGAGCGAAGAACAAAGTACGTAAAACCAAGACAGGAATCGCAACGCTCTTCGGAGGTTTCTGTTAAAAAGGAAGAGAAACCAGGACAACAAAAACAACAATTTAAAAAGAAAAAGGTGGCAGCAGTCTCAGTTCCACATGCCACACAGGAAGAGGGTCCTCTTGAAGAACAAGAACTGGGCTCTAGCACTGCTAGCCAGCGCGGCAGAGGTCACAATAGTTCGCTGGAATCTTCTAGAGCATCTGGGGGTGAAAGCAACTGATGACTTTATACAATTAGAAACTGCGTACATGCTTGTCTCTGAGCCTGATAGGGTGTACAAAGTAACACTACAATTAGAAGGAGACATTAAACGCACAATACACACAATCTTTTGGGACCGTGTAGTCAAAGTATATGATATCTTGTTGGCTGAACAAGATTGGCCGTCTGATTTTGTCCTCACCTGCCCATATGGAGAAAAGGTCATTAAATCTTCTTTCTCGCCCCTTTTTCCGGAGGAACTCGCCGAGTCCTATTCTATAGAATGGGCTCTAGCACAAGCACCCGTGTTATATAGAAATCACGTGGGGTGGGATAGGGACTCTCCCTACCATGTCATTCCTATTAAAAGTGTACCTCAGCCACAACCGCAGTATCCCATAAAACATGAAGCAAGGGCACCGGTGAGAGAGATACTCACACAATTAGAATACCAGGGTGTGATTGAACCCTGTGCCTCACTGATGAATAACCCTTTATTCCCTGTAGCTAAGCCGGACCATTCATACAGAATAGTCTTAGACTACAGACATTTTATCTGACATACACGTACATATGCTATACAAAATTCACATAGCAATGCACTAATGAGCAACATAGTGCGGAAAAAATACAGAACAACTTTAGACATCTTGAATGGATTCTTCTGCCAGAATATAGCGCCTGAAAGCAGGGATTTAACAAGCTTTAGCGCATTAGGCTCTCAGAAAAAATTCTGTTGTTTTCCTCAGGGGTATTACAACAGCCCAGGACTGTTTGCGGCTCCTGTGACTGCTATTTTACACGAGATAGACCCTGAAGCATTGTCATTTGTAGATGATATATATCTCACGGATGACGAGTTACTACAACATTTAAGACGGGTAGCCCGCATTGTTGTAGGGTTTGCCGAACTTGGCTTCAAATGTAACTTTAAAAAATCAAAAATTGCCTTCCTCAGTGTCCTGTTCCTGGGATATGAGCTGTCGAGTGAAGGGAAGAGCCTAGCGCCACAATTTTTAGAAAAATTTGCACAATTACAACCACCGAATACGATTAAAAAACTTCAATCGTTGTTGGGTTTTCTAAATTCTGGCAGAACATACATTCCTGATTATGCAACGCTCATAAAACCTTCATATGACTTAATACACCCCGATTTTTCAAATAAATTCCGGACAGTTGAACATACATGCACTCTTCGAGAACTGCAGACAGACATGCTAGCAGCAAAACATTTACATACAAGGGACAACAAAACACATTTGGTCATTAGGGTAATAGCTGGGGCCATCGGTTTCACCTATGTGATATTTAATGAAGGTGAGACAGTCCCGATTGCATACAAATCACCTTTGTATTCAGCTGCTGAACAACGCTTTGCACCCACGGAGAAAATTCTCACTGCTGTACCGATGGCTGTTATTAAAGAAAGACCTCTTGCCCAATGGAAACACACTATTGTTGTTTCTCCAATTCCAGCCCTAGAGGCTGTTACAAAAGCTAGCATTCCGAACGCAAAAGCACTTCATCCACGTTGGATACAATGGGCTAAGTCCCTAACAGCCACTGATGTAGACTACATTTTTTATCCAAAGTTACAAACTCAAGAATTTCTACAATATGAAGTAGAATATCCAGTTCCAGCCAATACCTTGCCTATTGATCAATATCATAGAGTCATGTACACTGATGGCTCTGCGCAACCAGCGATTGGAACTAAACATCAATACTCTCCTGCTTGCGCAGTCGTAAGCGGCTAAATGGAGAGGGAGAAATTCTGTCCCCTACATACCTATACACAGACCTTAGGGAATTGTACAGCACAACTGGCTGAGCTAAAAGCTCTGCTGATGGCACTAGAACATACGGATCCAGCGCAGCCCATGCTGATTGTTTGTGATTCATATTACTGTGTCCATTCCTTTAATGAATATCTGCATTACTGGCGTCAGAATGGGTTCAGAGATTCCAAAGGCAACACCATAAAACACAGACTCCTGTGGGGGAAGGTAGCAGACCGGAAAGAGACGCTACCGAAAGTTCATGTTGTGCATACACTTGGACACCAGCACGTTGGAATACACGTTGCTGGAAATACTTTGGCTGATGAAGCCGCAAAGTCAGCAGTGGGAGTAGCCACTGTAGCTGCAGTGACTCGTTCGAGTTCCAAACCAGACACAGACACTTTGGCTGCCATAAAAGCTACAATTGATGGTATGCCTTATCCTAAAGGATTTCCTAACAAATATCAATACTATATGGGAAGTATGCTGAACGCTGAAGTTAAAATTCCAGGCGCAGGCGTACATGACATCCCCAATAAAGATATAAGACCACAATTGATCAAAGCAGCGCAATAGGGAGTGGCCTCTGCACATGCTGGTGTGGCGGCTACAATTTCACTCTTACAGGCCCGTTATTGGTGGCCCAGTCTCTCCAAAGAGACTAAGCAGTATGTCCTTTGTTGTGACATCTGTCAACAAATTAAAGCTTCTACGGCCAAGCGCCCGCCGCAGACGCCCCTCTTAATTTCTAACAGACCGTTACAGTGTGTGTACTTGAACCATTGCGGTCCACTAACACCTGATAGTGCATACAAATACATATTAGTTGCTGTTGATTCATGCTGTAGATTTGTATGGGTGTGGCCACAACGCTCGGCTGACTCTCGGACTATTATTAAAGATTTGCGAGTATCAGTACATATGCAGTTGTGGCATTCCATTTGGACTAGGGCCCTGCTTTCGCCTCAAGGGCATTCAGGGACACCATGGCTTCATTGGGGGTCCAACTGCAGTACTCGTCTCCATTTCATCCAGAGGGAAATAGTGTTGTGGAGCGATTAAACCACGATTTAAAGCAATCCTTAACAGCCAGAGTCTTAGGTACGGGTCGTAGTTGGCTAACACACCTGCATGTAGTTCAGAGAGCACTAAATAACCTGCCTAGAAAGTCCCTGGGGGGGTCGTACTTCATATGAGTGCCTGTTCGGAACTCAAATGTTTGTTCCAGATCTTGATGGTCCTGGCGTGGAGGCAGCAGAAACACCTTTTGATATAAATGATCGTATCACTGTTTTACAGGAATTACAACAGTTTTGTGAAGATAATTCTTCTAAAAGTGCTGCCTCCACAGGAATTAAGGCTGTGCCTGTAACATCTACCGGCTGGATTTCCAGGATTGGAGATCTTGTACGTGAAAAGGTCGCAGTAAAAAAAGAATTTGGCCCTTCTTAGCGGGCACCAGTCCCTGTATTGGGGATACACGGTACCAGAACTGTTATTCTACCACCGTTGCCAGGTGCCAAAGAAAACCGTTTTGTTTCAATTGACAATGTCAAACTACAATATGTGGCCGATTCTGCACAGCCGACCAAGAGGAACATCCAGTAGTTCCTGAATCCCTCTCACTACTGGAGAAGAAGTTCCGCTTCAAGTTTTACCAACACTGACACCTCTCCGAGCTTGGGGAGGGTGGATGATGATCTTGCATTAGTTCCACTAACAACAAGCAATTTAGAAACATTTGATCAAGTCACCTCGTCTACAAGCCAGACGGATGGCACTGTCTATAGTGTGCCACCACAGGAAACACCAACTCCACCGTTGACCACGGCTACGCCATTTGCACGAACTGCCTTGGGTTACTTTGCTGACTTTAACGACGGTCTATCGGATTTGTTCGCCTCTTCGACAGCTGACCTGTCAGGTGCATGTAAGCTAATACATTGGCTTAAAGACACATATTTAAATTTTCCATGGAACTGTGTATGGCTTTCTTTGACTGTCCTAGCCTTTCTGCTTTGGATTGGTTTTGTTATTACCTTTTTCTTGTTAATACAGGGTCATTTTCTTCCCGAGAGATCAGCGGTTGAACAGGTGGAGGAGGTTTTGAAACCACATTTTTCATCACATAAGATTCGAAGAGATTTGTCTTTTGTGAACATTTCCGCAGTACCAATTCCTGATGGGATTGTGTGGGACAAAGTATTGTTTGATATATATGGTCCCACTGAAATTATTCAAATATCGTATGTGTTAAAATTATCTATGAATGATATAGTCATACCAAGTATTGTATCTGATGATTGGGATGTTGATTCTATGATGACAGAGTTGCAATATTATACTGTCTATGAAAACGAAGATGTTTACCAATTTAAAGAAAATGATGGTGATATGTTTTGCTATAATTATTATGGGCACCACTTCACACATAGAGCGAGTAGTCCAAAAACGATATTTAATTACACGAAATGGGAACATTGTCCAACTCCACCGCAAGGGAGTTCAAAAACTTATACTGAAAAGTTTGCGTATTTTCTGGGCATCGTCAAAAAAATGCTGAGTCATATTATTTTAAAGTAACTCCTACTAAGGATATACATATGTTATTGACCAACACAAAATTTATATATTCGTAATCCTTTGTTTCCCGGTTATCAATAGAAGGTTATGAATACTGGTCCAAATATATTGATTTGAAAAGTGTTTGGGGAACAAAAAATTGGCAGACCAAGGGTACAGAAACATTGTTTAGAGCATGTCTCATCCCTGTTCAAATGATCTTTTTAAATGAAACAGTGCAACAAACAAGTTGTTTAGGCTTAGGGGTTAGAGCCTGCCTCTGGCAAAAGTACACAAATGCAACCATACACGAGCTCAATGAGTGGGTCCAGAATGGTACGTTTAATGCTTCACTGACACGTCCAGGCGGGTGGTTATTTTGGCCCATAGATACCAACGGGTGCCATCAAAGTTTTGTCACCTCCTCGGGGGGTTTCCGGACGAGTAGGCCAGACCCTCGCTATATATCACCAAAATATGCTGACATAATTACAACATATAGTGTAGGAAAATTGTGCCAACAGTGGCTAAAATCATCCTCACTTGATGCTGTTAAGGCACACCTCAATCTCTTGTCTAACAACACTGACTTACAAGATTTTTTTGTCAGGCCCCAAGATACCACGTAGGAAGCGTTTCTTGTATGAAGTATACAATGAAATATGGAAACTTTCTCAACAAGAGGCTGCAGCCCGATTAAGGCAAATAGACCAGGAAAATTTGAAAAAGGCATTAGCTGTTGTGGATAATGGGATTCACACTTTGTCCGACCGGATATATATAATTAACAACATTGTTTCTTCTGCTATAGACATTATACAATCTGATATGTCTTCTGTATACCATGGACAGAGTCAGACCAGGTCCATTATGCAGTTGGGTTGGACACTTCAAGCATTGAAGGCGGGTCGCGTTCTGTGGCAGCACATCAGTGCCAGGGAAATATTTGTTCCCTTTAATTTAACACGGCAACAACAACTAATGGCAAAGAAAGAAGCGACTTATGTCATGCTTAACATTGAAAAAATAGAAAGAGTGCCTTTTACGGTGGCTGAGATTCCTTCGGCAGAGAGGTTAATACACAGGGTTATTAACCTGCCTGTTTCAACATTACAATTCACTTCTTGTTTGAAACACGTTCCGGTAGGCTGATATGAAAAGTTGGGAGATAGTTACATCCATGAGGTGTGGGAGCTTCCCTTCTTGTACAAATGCAAAACTACAAAAAGAGGTCTTTCTTAGCGGTAGTGAAAGCAAGACTTCAGTCAGCCATTCAATGATTTGTCCTTGCATGGGGCGTGTAATGCCTCGGTTGCAAATTTGGCTTGCTATCTGAAGGGAGTTCCAGTCCCCTTGATTAAACGCATGTTCCAGGTGCTTTCAAACGGCAGTTACGTCCTTCTCAATAGTGAAGACTGTTGTGGCATGTGGGCCGGAATAGTTTACGTTGTTTGGGTCTCTAAGGTCGTTACATGCTGCCGGAACGTGCTGTTTCCCCCCACTAAATTAAGGGAGGTAGCTGATATCTGGCCTCATATTGCTACTTCCAAGGTGAATTTTGACAAGTTGAGTAGACTCAAGGCTTTATGTTTCAGAAGCATGTGGCCCTTACTTCTGCTTGCGAGACCTACGCGCTTCAGGTGGCAAGGTCGTCGGCAGAAATACAGTCCCTGTTAAATATGAACTTTCTGAGACACTTTGGTGAACTCGTGGGACGTATATTTAATGTGTCCAGCACGGCTGGATTAGCAAATTTTGTTCAAAGCTGTTGGTATTGGTTTTGTTCACTCCTTCTCCTCTATATTCGGTTTGATACCTTGAGCTATTCACTCAATTTTCAGAAGTATTTTTTGGGGATTTCCAATAACTTTGGCTTTATTAGCCGGCATTTTGCAGCTGCTGTTGTTTTTCCGCAGTGGCTGTCCCGCCACAACAAGGACAAATGAAGGTGCTCCCACCAGCACAGCTGTGTCGTGAACGCATGATGCAGCATTTTGGAGCAACACTCCTGGAACATTTGGTTTTGGATTGTGTGCAGCCCGTGTTTCGGTGCCGTTGGTGCTCTTTTGAACATGCACTGGAAGTTTGTCTTTCACAGCAACGCCCCTCGTGGTTGATGCTGACCTGTTGATGTTCTCGTTGACGGGTCATTACCAGACATGCGTACTGCGGTTGCGTTTGCTGAGAGAGGCTGATTACGAGCTACCCTTCCTGGAAGTTGACATTGACTCGTTCATTGGCACTACACAGGATGCCGCCTTGGTTGATACTGGAGCTTTGGAACACACCTGCTCCTTAATGGTTTTTGGTGCGGATATACCGGTTTTGTCATTTGCTGAAGTGGATGATCTCTTACGTTCCAAGACTAGTGCTTAATATGGAACAGTTTTAAATTGACATTTTTTCTTATAATTCGGGACTAAGCCGCATGCTCACTTATACGTTGTCAAGTAATATGCGTTTGTGAACTCTTAACTTTTCAAAATTAAGTAGGGTTTTAAATATATTTTAGGTTAGGGTATTTTAGCTTTGGCTTGAACCACTTTCTACCGACAAGGGGAGGGTGTTGTGTAGCCATTTTAAGTATAGCTCCATGCACGTTAGTTTAACATACTAGGCTGCTGTGCACTTTGCCCTAGATATATTTTATTCAGCTTCGCACTGTTATTTTACAATAACCAGTTTTTACGGTCTTGTTTTTATTTCTTCTATCACACTGTTTAGCTTCTTTCAGCACTGTGTTCTCAAACAATGCATTCTTGATCGCCCTGTGCTTCAGTCAAGGCTACAGTCGGGTACATTGCCGGTAAACGTGGTAGAAGTTTAGTCTCCAACATTCGTAGAAAATACAAATCCTTTCGTAGGGACATTTTCTTAGAACATTTGCTGTGTTAGTTATAAAAACACTTTCTGGTCCTAGTACACGGCAAGAGGGAGATTCCAGCTAGGGAATCCCAACTGTATGCTGAATGCCTCGTTGCAGATGCTGACGCAGATTACAGGCCGTTGCTCAGGTATGAGGGTTGATGTCCTCTCGGGGGAACCTGAAAGGCAGGCCTAGAGCTTAACATGCTGCGCTCGAAATATAACTTAGAGAGAGAATAATCTAGCGGCACTATGATAGCCTTATTCTTGTGTTTCACTCTCCTCGTCACTATTTTAATATTACTGTGTTGTGTAGTTCTGGTTATTGCAGCTCACACTTTGCTATCCAAAATGCAGTCATTTTATTAAATCAATCTTTAAAACTTATACTGCCTTTATTGTCATTTATATTTGAGACCGAACTGTGTGTGAGAGAACCGGTTGTGACCTGAGTGACCACGACTTCCCTGAGAAGTACTGATATGTCATGCGCTCGGCTGCCCAATTGTCTCTACCATTTGGGAGAGATGAGGCACTGCTAGTTAGCCGGAGCAAAACCCGGATTTGGATTGACAAGCGTCATCCACCGTGGGTCAGACTCAGTCCCCCACATTGTGGACGACCTTGCTGCTCAAAATCCAGTAGTCTCATTAGGATAATGAGAGCCTACGCGACAAGTCGTTATGTGAAGGCACAATCACCACGTCCATTCAGATTTTGTACAGTAGTTGCACAAAAGTATCAGCCTACTTAGATTAACAAGACTGCTTGTACAAAGCGCTCAGATCTTATGCAGAGGCACAATCTCTGTCCATCAGTTTCATATGATAGTTACACAGTAGTGTTTAATCCAACTGGGATAGCTGTATCTCAAAATGTGTCCTGCTCACCCTGTTTTGCCAATCCTAGAAAGTAAGATGACAGATGTGGCTGATATTTGCTGATGTGAACATGCAGAAGCAATCTGGTACTGAGGGGCAGCAAAGAGCTGTCTGTCTGTAACCACTGTCTTCTCTAGGAAAGTCAATTCAAAACTTGAAAGAAATGCAACTTCAAGCACATGACCCACAAAACTTGCATTACAACCATGTGCTGATTCATGGATTTTCATAAAATCCCTTAATACCTGGGGCAACATGCAACATCTAGTGTGCCATAGAGTAGACAAAGTGAATAACATGTTGTGAAACGATGGGGGTGGTAGAACAAGAGGTAGCAACAGCCTGATTCCTAACGGGTGTCAAATATGTCTAATAGATTCAATATGAAAAGTAGGGCCATCTTTCTCTTGTTAGCAGCTGTCAGTATTCTGTATCATAAAAGGACAGGAACATTGCCCATGTTGAAAATGAAACGGAAACCTGATTAAGGACAATCCAGACCCTTGTTTTGCTCTACAACGTGTCGTTCGAATTTTTCAGAAAGGCAAACCAAAGGCTAGTAGTTCTGAAGAATATCTGCCTCTAAATTGGATTTTTTTTTTATCAGAGAGAGAGTTCTGAGTTCTTAGGCCACTGTGGATAATCCCTGATTTAATTGATGCATGGCGCTGTGAGGCCTGCATTACGATTTGCTCCTAGGGCTGCCAGTGAATCAAAATCCTAATGTAGAGTTGATTTTCCTATTTTCCTCACCAGACGTTCAATTGTTTTTTGTTTTTTTTACTTCAGAGAATAGAAAACTCTGATCTTTGCCCACACTGTCCTATTGAGTGCCCTCTTTCAAAGGTGATATAACCGGATCACATAATGCAGAACATGTGCTTTGTTTTTCTTATAAAAGGAAGTGGTTAAATGCTATGGTATTTCCTTAGAGTCTCTTTACCAGATTTGGTGCTGTTTCCTATAGCCGCAGTACTTCTGCAGCAATATTTGTATCTGCATCTATCTTGCTTACTTTGAATGAGTGTCACAGACAGAAGGAACTCACAGGTCTTATATCAGCCAGACCCATTTTTAGGTTTCGCCTGCACAGGGCTTGCACTGTGTTTGTGAAATCTATTGTGTTTAATATAAATCTTAAAAAGATCTTACATCCCGGCCTTACTTTTTATTAGTTCATGTGTTTGCCACTTACTTTTCTTCTGTTTCAGTTGGCTGACGCACACTATTTCCTGTTGTTCCGTGTGTATTTGCTCTTATCAGTGTCCCAAGGCCCAAGTACTCCTTTTCATTTGCCGAACTTCTTTGTGAGGCTGCTCTTTAGGCTTGCTTTTACAGGATATTGAGCTGACACCGAGACTCGAACCCGGCTTCCCAGCTACAAGGTCGGCAGTTCTAGCCATTACGCCACATCCTTTGTTCCTGCCCTTTACGCCACATCCTCTGTCCTGCCCCTTCTCTTCCATGTTTGGTACTCTTGTGTAACAATCGAGGCTGGGTCACTTCACTGCTGCTTTTCACAAACCCCTGTCAACGCGGCCCTCTCGCATTCTACAGCTCATGTTCTGACTGCTCCTCTCTCATCCGCTGGTCATGTTACATATAAACCCTATTGTTTCTTTTGTTGTGATCTAAAGCTCTCTCATACCTTAATTTTTGTGTGAGTGCCACACAAAGTTGTTAAATATATACATAAATGAATATTAAAGTTCATCATGTCTCATTCTCGTCGAAGGAGGTACAGACGCACTGCAGAAACCTCCCTCGATGCGGCCCCCTTCCTTCAGCAATGAGGGCTGGGTCACTTCGCTGCTGCTATACTCAAACCCTCCCCAAAGTGGCCCGCCTCTCAGTCTACGGCTGCTGGACTTGTTTTGTTCTTCTCATCAAAGGTAGAGCCAGCCAGAGGAGCAGGACCAGGGAGCCAGGACCAGAGAGCTGTTGTCTGGGGCACCAGTCATTGCAAGTGCTTCAACTGTAATTTCATCTCCCTGAACAGTCGCCAAGGCTGCCCCCTGGGCAACCCTGTTCCATGGTTCAGCAGGTGAAGTGGTGCACGGGCCAAAAGCTCCAGGAAACTCACTGAACACCGATTATAACTATATGTTGCTACTAAGCAAGCAGTCACAAGCGCAGTCACCTTGCAGGCACCAGGGCCATGATTTGAATGGTGCAGCAGGTGCAGTGGCACAGAAGCCTAAAGGTCCAGGAAGCCCACTGAACACCGATTATTGCTTTATGTTGCTACTAAACAAAGAGTCACAAACGCAGTTACCTTGCAGGCACCAGGACCATAATTTGAATGGTGTAGCAGGTGCATTGGAGTGACACCTGGGCCAAAAGCTCCAGGAAACCCACTGAACACCGATCACTGCTGTATGTTGCTATCAAACAAGCAGTCACAAGCGCAGTCTTAAGTCAGTTTAACCACTAATCATTTTTAGATATAGGATTTAAAGAAGGTAACGCCTTGGATGCATCCTCAACAGGATGCATCCACTAAGTATCCTTAGGATACTTAGTATTTCACTAAGTATCTTTTCTGTATCAC
This sequence comes from Pleurodeles waltl, assembly GCF_031143425.1. Classification (NCBI taxonomy): domain Eukaryota; kingdom Metazoa; phylum Chordata; class Amphibia; order Caudata; family Salamandridae; genus Pleurodeles; species Pleurodeles waltl. The sequence continues at coordinate 271,925,120 of NC_090448.1, read as the reverse complement.
TCTTAATAGGTTTAGCTTCTTCATCAGACGTTTTTCTTGATGTATCAGTTACCACTCTCTCTCAAACTTTGGGCTTTCAAAGGTCTGGAACCTGTGACTGATACATGGTTTTCCCGATGACACACAGACCTGCTGAATTGCAGTGCACTGGTCCACTATTTCCCGCAACACATCAAGTTGCCCAGCAAACTGCTGATCTCTTTCCATCCACCTAGCTACTTTGGAATTAGAAACTTTCTAGAAACACCATTTTCCAGAACGCAGTGCCTTGGTGGCAGTTCCTCTGAGCCCAGTGTAACAGGTAATCTCGCTCCAGCCTGATTGTGGAGTAAAGCTTTCGACATATTATATCTATGTAGAATAAAATAAAATTATGTGCAGAAGAACAAATGGTCAGTGGGTTGCCTACATATTTTTTAATGGCTTCAAAAAATAAAATGTAGTTGATGCGTGGCTCACGTGGTGTAATTTGCGGCTTGTATCTAGGTGCAAACTTTCAAAGTTTACTAGTCACTGCTTGTGTTGTGATCTCTCCTAGGGACAGGACTCACCAGCCACCACTGGTAGTGTGATTCCTCCTGCAGACAGTAGTCACCTGCCACCACTGGTAGTGCTATCCCTCCCGGGCCCAGGTTTCATAGAAGAATCCCATCTATCTCAAAGGAAAGGGCACCGTTGAGATGCTGGTACTGCGTAGATGCAGCCATTGATGCCCCGCCCCTTCCCACCCCCAAATAAATAAATAAACCGAATGACACTGCTTGGGCAGTATGATTGAAACTGGTTAACGTCTACATTGTTAAACTGTCTGGTATCGTTGGCATGGTGCAAACTGTAGTTCGGTGGGGACTCAGGTACTTCTACCAGAGGCATGTGACAAGCTGCCTAACTGCTCGCTTTAGTGACTGCAGTACTGATGTAACTGCTGTGCTAGTAGTGCTGTGTACCTAGGGCCTGAAAGGGTGACAGAGTGGAGTTTGGCTACTAGACTCTGCTGTCCTTGTAAGAAACGACTCCGGCCATGCCAGGGAATGTGGACCAGTGACTGCAGTCCTATACTTCCATGGATACTGTTATCCGATCGCATTTGGTCCAGTTTTTGGGGGACGTGACATATCGCCTCCTGCTCCTTCCACTATTACTGCACCTTTCCGTGCTCCATTCCACCCACGCTGATGCCGCCAAAAAATTTCACGGGACTCAATTTATCGGCCTTAGAAGGATGAAACACTCAGACAGCCGCTAGGTTTGAGACTTGTGACTGCCGGTCATAGAGATGTCATAATGATTGCTGTCTCGTTCCACTATCATTAAAACTGAAATGTTTTGCTGGAGGTCAGTGGGAAGGGCTGGAGTGGTTTTGGTTAGGTGTGGGTGCCCTGACGGGTGTGAATCAAAGCTCACCCTCAACATATATAGTAAAATGGATCAATAATTTTGGGTTATACCGCTATGAAGTTAGTCAGAACATTTGACCGCGTGATGTGAATTCAGGCATCTACAGCTGCGGATGCACCCTCATTTAACCCTTGTATACTGCATTTCAATGAAAATATAAATATCTGACTTTTGCACCCTTCTCATATTGTAAGACCTTGCTCAAAGATTTGACAGTAGGGGAACCACCGCAATCACTGTGAGATCATTCTGGCACCTGTAGTCCTGCAGTTATAATGAAGTAAAACAAAACTACAAGTACCATGATGCAATGAAATATAAACAAGACTGAATGAATTATTCACAGCCTCAAGGAGAAAATGTGAGATGTATGGTCAAAATTTGCATTGCCTCGGTGCTCATTAATTTCTGTTACTCTAATTGGAAACTGAAGTGCTTCGGGTCACGCGTATAATTATGAGGTAAGGAGACGAAGTCGCACAATTGAAGCAAAGGAGAAAATCACGATTCTATGGGCCAGATGTATCAAGCGTTTTTGCATTTGCAAATGGTGCTAATGGCCGTTTGCGAATGCAAAAAAGCCTTTTCCGATGTAAGAAAGGCATTTGCAGAGCGAAAATAAGGAATCGCAGAAATAGCGTTTTTTTTGCGAATGAGCCATGAATTTGCGTGTCGCAAATAGCGATATGAATTACCAAATCGCTATTTGCGAAATGCAAATTGCAACACCGATTAGCGAATCGCAAATAGCGATCCGCTAATTCGTGACGCTATTTTCGATACGCAGATTGCGACACGCAAAAACGGATTTGCAAAGCGATGCATCAAAAAATCACAATTTGCGATTATTCGCAGAATGGCCGTTTGCACATTCAGTTTACCACAAACTGAAACCAGGTGTTAACCAGGTACAACCTATATAAAGAGGCCCAGAATGCCTCAGCTCCTTTTCCACAATGGCTGCACTCTACGTCATGGTGAGGAGAATGAGATCTTGGCAGGTTTGAGGAGAGGGAGGAGGAGACAGGGGCGCATTTTAGAGTGCGCATTACCCTTTTTGACCAGACTGAGCATGACATTTATGAGAAGTACAGGTTCAGCTCAGCCATGATACTTGACCTGATAGCTGAGCTACAACCCATGCTGCAGCGCACAACACACAGGACCAATAGCATACCCACCCATGTGCAGGTAGTATGCTCTCTGCACCTACTAGCCTCAGGGAGCTATCAAGGGGTCATAACAGCAGCTGGAGGGGTATCACAGAGTGCCCTCTCTATATTTTTCAACACATTTCTCAATGCCATGCTGAGCAGAATACAACTGTACATAAGATTCCCCAACACCCCACAGGCATTACAACAAACTAAAATTAATTTCTACCAGATAGCACAGTTCCCACATGTCCTAGGTGCCATCGATAGGACACATGTAGCAATCTGTCCACCATTGGCCAGCGAGTATGTGTATCGCAACCGTAAAAATGATCATTCTATGAACATACAGGTGATATGCAATGCCTCCTACATCATTACTGATCTCGTGGCCATATACACAGGGAGCACACATGACTCCTACATCTTTCATCCCAGCGGGATAAACACAAGACTGCTAGCTGGGGAGTTTGGTGAAGGATATCTACTAGGTAATTTGATAGTTTAGAATAATGCATTGATGTAAGCGTGACATCAGACATCACATGTACTCATTTTACTCTGTGCATTGAGGAGACAGTGCCTACGCTGTGCGCACCTATATGCTTATGCCCTACCTGAGTCCTGCAACTCCAGCAGAGAGGAGGTACAATGCTGCACATAGGGCAACCCTCAATGTGGTGGAGCGCACTTTTGGGCTGCGGAAGAGCCGCTTCAGGTGCATCCATAAGAGTGGAGGTGCACTGCAGTACAGCCCAGAGACGACATGCAAAATTGTGGCCACGTGCTATCTTGCACAATATAGCAACCACCAGGGGCATACCAGTGGAACTCATGGAGCCGGACTCAGATGAGGATGATGTTCCTTACCACCCCTTCAACCAGCAGACGGGACCAGTGCAGCAGAGGGCAGGCAAAGATGTGCTGACATCACGCGCAACCATTTTTGATGTAAGTAATGACAACTCCACTTAAATGAAATGTATTTCTGTAGTTAGCATCTTTATTACCTTGACTTCAGGTAACCAATGTGTGAATAGGACATAGCTATTCACAATAGGCAGACATGAACGATTAACAGTGTCACACTATTAGCATCATAGCATAACTGTATTGCTACATGTTTAGGTAGTCCCCTGTAGCCCTCAACATCACTTCTTACATCCACACACTCCACTTGAGTGCTCAGTGCCCTCGCTGGCTCCTCTTGTAGCAGGTTCACATGCATTACTGTGTCTGGCACTGCGATGCCTCAGATCAATCAAAGGGACTGTCAGACTGGAGAGGCTAGAGAGCTCTTCACTGTCCCCAACACCCAGTTTGCTGGTTGTGGCACTGCGTGCTGTTTGCATTGCATCCAGTACGTTGGTTATTTGCTCCAATCCCTGTGCAATGTCCCGACTGCAATGTGCCATCTCCACCTGTGTGGCAACGGCACGCCGTGATATCGGACCAGTTGAACTTGCAAGCCGATTGACAGATCTACAGAAGCCATCAAACCTTCCCAAATATTGGTGATGGCGTCTGAGGTGGCTGACGCGCTCCTGCCGTATCTCAGTGCAGAGTTCCCCAATGTCCTGTATCTACTCCTTGGTGTATTCAGCTGCTGTTTGCTGTCCCTCAATCAGAGTCTCCAACTGCTTGTGTAGTAACCCCATATTGCAATTGTGAGACACAAACTGTCTGTGCAGTGACTTCAATTGTTTGCATTGCAGGTGCTGCACCTTCAGCATGGAAGCTTCAAGGCCGCCAAAGATTAATGGGCCCACGTTTCATCTGTGCACTGTCTGCCTGCATCGTGGCGCCTCCGGAGGGGAATTGACTGTCGCTGGCACTGGTGCTAGGACTGCTGTCTTCCTGTGGGACTAGCCTCTGGTGGTGGTGTGGGTTCGTGTTCTGGCATCTCATCTGAGTCCAGGTTATACTCTGGCAGTGGTAACACCCTTGCCCTGCGTCGGAACAATACTGTAGGACTTACTGGTATTTGATGCAGACTGCAGCTGTGGTTCTGCTTCCCACACTTTTTCAGATCCTGCAGCAGTAGGGACTGGGTCATCTGCAAGGACAATGTGCAGCATGTCAGTTCTAGCATTTTTCACAGATTTCCGCAGTGCTGCTTTAAATGTACAATTAAATTGTGGCACCATAAGTCGTTTGTGGTGTTTCTCTATGTGGCTGACCACTATCTTGCTATTTATGTTATGTATTCACCTTAGGGTTGTGTACTACCACTCTCATAAAGCACAATTGTGTTGTATGTAAGATGTGACATGGACTACTTTTCACTGTGCATCAAGCTATTATCTATTTCCTAACTGGCATTTGTACATGCACATGTGGGGATACACATAATTACTGGCCTTACCTTTGCTGGTGCTGGCTGTCCCTGAGGTGGCAATGTCAGTAACACCACTGACAGCTTCTGGAAGCAATGTGGACTCCACCAGGTCTTCCATAGGGGTGGACGGTGTCTGGGTGGATGGTCCGCCTCCGGTGCTCCTTGCCTCCTTTACCCTGCTGGCCACCCTCTCTTTGGCATGGGACCGCAAGTCGTACCATCGCTTGCGTATCTCCTCCACAGAGCGCTGCCCAACACCCACTGCGCATATTTTTGTCTGGATGTCAGACCAGAGTTTCCGCTTCTCACTGTCAGGTACTTGGAGTGAGTTTTTGCCAAATAGTCTATCATGGTTCCTAACAACCTCCTCAATGAGCACCTCAAATTCTGGCTCACTGAATTTTGAGCTTCCTCTTCCTGTCTTCCTGTCTCCCTTCTCCTTCCCATTTCCAGCATTGGCCATGTTGCTGTTTGGTCGTGGCTTGCTCACAATGCTCACTCCCTAGTGCTGGGCTGTGTCTCTCTCCCTCCTACTGCGGGTGTGACTCCTGGAAACAGCATGGGCTGACTCACTTCCTGGTTGTGATGTCATCAGGCTGTTCCAGTTTGCCGTTTCCGCTATTTGCAATTTTCAATTACCGAATCGCAAATTTATTTGTGATTCAGTATGTGCATCTCGCAAATTGCGCTGGTGAATTTTAAGAAATCGCTATTAGCGATTTTCAAATTTGACACAACGCTTTTTGCTTCTTAAAAATCGCAATTTGAGAATCGCTAACTGGAATATTGATACATCTGGCCCAAGTCTTTTGGTTCCTCAGTTTAGAACGTAGTGGCTAGGTGTTTTTTGTTATATCCGTGGAACATTGGGCCAGATGTATGACGTATTTTTCAAGTCGCAAACGGTGAATCGAGCCGTTTGCGACTTGAAAAATGCAATTTGGGATGTACAGACCCATTTTTGAGATTCGGTAATCTATTTACGGAAGCGCAAAAAGGGTTTGCGAGTCGCAGTTAGGAAGGGGTGTCCCCTTCCTAATTGCGAGTCGCAGTCCCATGTATGATTATTTTGTGACCGCGAATGCAGTCGCAAAATAATCGCAGTTAGAACCAGTTTCCCACTGGTGCTAACCCATTTGCAAACGGGAAGGTTCCCCTTTGTGAATGGTAGCGAAAAAAAAAATTCAGAGCAGGCAGTGGTTCTACGGACCACTGCCTGTTCTGAAAAAATGAAAAGAAAACTTTTTATTTTTTGTTTTTGAAATGCATCTCGTTTTACTTTAAGGAAAACGGGCTGCATTTAAAAAAAAAAAAACTGCTTTATTTAAAAGCAGTCACAGACATGGTGGTCTTCTCTCTCCTGCAGGCCACCATCCCTATGAGAGTGGCCATTCCCAATACGGATATTCCCAATATGAATATTTATGAGGTAGGTCATTTGCGACCCCATTGGGAATCGCATACAGTGTCATTGATACCTTTGTTCATCAGGTTTTGCGACTCGCAAATTGCGAGTCGCAAAACCTGAATTTCATACATATGGCCCTATATGCCCAAAAGTGCAGCATGCTGTTGGCTACAAAGACAGGACTGGGTAAAATTGTCATGTGTGACACAAGGGCTTTCGGCTGTTATATAGTTATAGAGGACAAGACGACTTCTTTGTAAATATTCGAGTTCTGTAAAATGGCAAAGAAATTATTTCAAAACGGTAAACTTTCAAAAATTATAAAAATAATTCTGCATATTTCAGCACAACATGTTGATCTAAAAGGAGTAGCTTCTATATTTTTTCTTCAAGTGTACTTTTTATTTTCTATTTTGTTAATGAATGTTTCTTTGTTAGGTGCACATAATGTATTATGTTAAACAGAAATGTGACAACGCAGAGGACTTTTTAAAAATGCTCTTTGCTGACATTTGTTTCTTGGGATAGTTTGGTTATTAAGTAAAGTATGTTTTTTACTGATGGACATTACCTTTGCTTTTTAAGGTTTTTTCAAAAAAATTCTATAGCTTATTCAATGAAAAGAAAGTGACAAACGTCCTCTGATTATTACACCTTTGAGAAATGTTGGGAAAAGAATCTGAATTGACGTTTAGTTCATCAAACTTATGTTGTCTATACTATTAGTTTAGTGGTGGAAATGTAATTTTTACCTTACACTTATGATTCCATAAATACTGACTTGAGACTACATGTTGGTGCTCATGTTGGGTGTTCGGGCAGTGCATAAAGGGCCTGTAGCCGGCCTTGAGGGGGACCCTGGACCTCAGACGCTGGACTCCAGACCCCTGACTCTGACCTCAGATCCCGGACCCGTGGCATTTTTACTGTGGAGGGACCGCCAGTGCATAGGTCTTGGGCACAGCTCGTTCCAGAGTGCTGGGATGCGAGCCTTGACCCGCACACTGCCACAAGGGTGGTGTCATTTGGGCTGCAGGCCGGCAGAGCGCTGGTCAGGTGCTGGGTCGGCCACCTGGTCTGGAGCAACGAGCAGTGAGATGCGACAAGCTCTAACCTGAGTCTAAGGCAAATGGTAACGCAAGTTGGGCCAAAGTGGGGGTGGAGGTGGGCGGAAAGTTTAGGCTGCAGGCAGCCATTCTTCGGCAGAAGTAGCTGGCTTTAGGCCAGTGTGGCTTGTCAGGGCTGTGCTGCTCTGTGCCGCCTTGCCCCCTCGCCTTAACTCTGGCTTCTCCCAACTTTTTTCATCTACAATCTGCTAATTCTCCCTTTAAGCCTTGACACGCCTTCACGCAGCGTGTTGACAGTATTGCATAAGCACCGCACAATACTATACTAAGGAATCTGCATACGCCGACCTCTTCTACTGCCTTCTGCCTAAATTTGTTTTATTTGAAGGGGGAAGTCCTGGAACTGTGTGTATCATGATGCAAAGTAAGAAAAGACCATCTTATTTCTCAAAAACGCAAGAAATGCCGTCAAGGTAACGCTCTGTGCAATGTTACATCTCACCTGTTGCCGGCCCCTGACGAGGGGATCTCCCTTCTTTCCCCTAACTCCACTATAGCAGTAATCCCTTCAATGGTCTCACAAGTCGCCAAATCGTTCAACTCCACAGTTTTGAACTCTCAACAGCTTACCGCTAACCCACCTCATCTAATTGATTTGAGGCCTCATGAGCCCTCTCTACTCGCCTATTTTAAAAAGAAACCCAAGGTGTAACCTACAGTAAATGGCGGAGATACCCAGCCTGTGAAGGGTCTGGGAAAACTTTTGGCACGGGTTGTTACAGAGGCATCACCAACAGCTTTTGAAACCTTGACAACAACTGTGTCAGTTCATCAACCCTCTTCGACAGTTATCCTTGTGGACTCCCCTGGCTCATTTAATCACACCCCCTACCCAACCCACCAGAGGCAGGGGTCTTTACTTTTTCTCAGTCTGTCCTTCAATATGAACTGAGTTCATTAGTATTACAGGTGGGCAATCTGGCTATGGCCCCATCAAAGCATCAGCTTTCTCCAGTTACATCAAGCAATCACTCCTTTGATGGTAGAGAGTGGGTTGCTTCCCCAGCAGCTTCCTCCCAGCAGAATGGGCAGGCCTTGAGCAGTGAAGATTGCCAGAAGGACTGCAGTATGGCCCCCTTAATTAGCCCAACGGCCGCACAATGGACCTGCAGCCCAACTAGTAGCATCCTTCTTGTACTACCCACAAGATCACCCAGTGGGGTATGAGACAGTAGCCCCCAAATTGAGTTCAACAAAGGCGAGCTTAATGATCAATCATTTTTGGACCTATCTTGTCTCCACCCTGAATTTGTGGGTGGTGCTGAGGTGGAATTGAACTCTCTGCTGAATCCCAAGAGGGTTGTTAACTGGCTCTGTTTGGCTTCAGCTCCTTCAAGCCCTACAATCCACTGTACTGGCTTTGAACTATCACTCTGATAAGCTGGACATGTTGATCTGTTGAATACATTGGCCACTTATGTAGCTGGGATTGACCATAAGATAGAAAATCTAAATCAGTTAATCACTAGAGTGCAAACTAGTTCCAACTTAGTTCAAACAACCTGCTGCTGCTCTCCGATCAAAGAAAGTCTTTCATCTTTGCCTACTTTTTAAAGTTCTGTTCTTATTGAAATGAAGAGGCTCTCTACATCATCCGGGCCTCCGGTGACTTCACTGAACTTGAGGTCTGATCCCAGCTCGGAAACCAATGAAATCAAAAACATTGGACGATTATTTTTTTCCGGCAATGAGTTCAACAACCATCAATCCAACCCGGCCTGCTGTCACCAGAGCTCTTGAGCAAAGTATCTTGGCCAGCCGAGTTTATAGGGACATTCATATTCTTGGAGTCGAATCTATGGATCCAGTTCATCCTCCTCATTGCTATACTGTGCCACAAACTGATCTATTATAATCATTGCCACCAGGAGGTGACCTTGGAGTTCAGCACCCGCTGAGCAAGAGGAAAAAAAAAAGGCTCCGGAAACAACAGAACAAGAGGCAGAGTCTACCTCTCCTAGCAATTTCAAATAACGGCCTTCAAATGGTCCAACTTGATGCGCAGCAGTCACAGGAGGTGTCTAATGTGATTCCACGGACTAACTCTCTGGCGGTCAAACAGGGTGGCTCTCTGCCGTCCAGTGAGTCTGTGCAGGGCCCCTTGGTCAGTATTATTCTGAAGGACGTCGGATCCCCCCTCAAGAAACTTCCAATCCCTGCTGAGGAAGGCAAATCTGGCAGTTTAGCTGCCCCCACTGTCATCGGCCAGGGGGCCCTGTCAGCATCACAGTAACCTCATCAAACTCCAAAGCGGCTCACGAAATTACTGGTGGTGAGCCCAGGATCCCTCATTCCCTCCAGGATGTCTTCTGAGTGTTATGAGAGTCAGCCTCCTGCCTTGCTATCATGTTATCAAGCCTCCTCTCTCAACACCCCAGTGTTGGGGAGTGAGGCTGTGTTGGGCCCATCCAGCATAGTGGAACATTCACACCCAAAGCACTTTTTGTGCCCCCCCCAAAGGCCTTATTGGAGTGTGCATCCACCAAACTTGTGTTTATTTCTGAATACCGATCAAGGGGCAATCACAATATCTTGAACAGAGGGATACCTTTTAAGACTCTTTAAGGCCATCTTGAGCTGAGTAACATTGGATCCTGCGATATCGCCTCTATTGAATTTCTCTCCCCAAGGGGTTCTCAGATAGCGGAATCCACCCTAGTTTCACTGGTTTCTGCCTCCTTAGCGCAGACTATTATTGCTAAGAAAGAAATATTTTATTCTTGGGGTATTACGACTATTCCTCATATGAATTCAAGTTACCCTGTGCTGCTATCTGAATCCCAAAGTCCAAAGGTTCCCATAGCATCAAAGCTGCTCTTGATTTTGAAAGGGGCTCAGGGCAGCTCTACTGTCTTCAACGGCACTGGAAGTTCTGGTGCCAGCATCTAGCGGTGGGTTAATTGGGATTGGATGACCTCCGCTCTTCTACATGGGTGACCTCAGTGACCCCTGCGGGTGGGAGCCCCAGTGCCAACGTTTTAACATTTGTCCTTCTGCTCGTGGAACATTAACGGGGTCGCTTATAAGTTTGATTTGGTTGATTTTTTACCCTTTCTAAATAGCTGTGATGTAATCACCTTGCAGGAAACATGGGCTGAGGTTAGCTGTCCTTTTTTGGGGTATTTAGAAATATGGAAATCCACCTAAAGAAAGATTAAGAATGGCCGAGCAGGGTGGGGGGGGATTGGCCATTTATGTTGCTGTCAAACGTAAAGGGTGTATTTCAACATTGGACTGGGAAGAAAATGGGGTCCAGGGGATTGTGATTAGAAACTGGAGCTCGCAGCAAACCCTCATTGTGATAAACGTTTATATCGCACCTGGAACAAAGGAAAAAAAGAGTGCGGTTGTCCCGACTAATGGAGATTTTGGGTGACCTAGCTGGGGAACATCTGTGTGCTGATTATCTGATAACTGGGGATTTTAATACAAATTTGTTTCAGGATACTTCCAAAGCTCTTAAAGGCCCTGATCTTTGCAACCATGAGTTAGTTCCTGATTAGCTGAGATCCCAGGACTGCCTGCGCAGTCCCCTGGAAGAGTATGTGGTTATGCATTTAAATAGTATGGGTTTCAAAGTTCTGAATGGCCGTTCGCATGACGATGCTCCTCCGTGTTGGACGAGATTGGATCGGTGAACTTATTCCTATTTGGACTATACTAACTGTAATATGAAACTGTTTCTTTCATTGAGAAGCTTATGATTTCTTCCTGGTGTGAAAGTGATCACCGCCCCCAGATTGTAACCATAAAATCTAGTTTTCACTTCCAATCTGCTGTGTGGGCTGTGGGTGGTGGTGTTTGTTCTGAGTCAGTAAGGATTATAAAATAGAACCCTTCTATTAATGGTACAGTAATGGCTTAGTATGTAAACTTCCTCGATTCAGAATGAACTGTTTGTGTGTCCCCAATTGAGTTATGGGATAAATTTCTCCCCTTTTTATGGTCAAGGTTTCATCAACCAGCACAAAACTCCACCTCTCTCTTGTCCTTTGTTATTTCAGGGGAAACTCAGAGTTTAAGTAACACGTGTAACAGAATGGCTAGGGCAATTAGGAAGAGCCCCGACTCTGAGGGTCTATTAATCAGGTTCAAGGAACTGAGGAATGATTATAGGAAGGCTGTCTATGACGACCATCAGAGACACTCTAATTTGTTTTGGGACACATTTATAAGTGCAACCAAGGATCCGAATTCAAGAAAATTTTGTCTCCTTATTAATAATTTGACAAATAATCAGAGGGACCTTGGTACTGTTAGTACTCAGAAGGCGACTGGACGGCTCATTTGCTCAGACACTTCTCAGTAAGTGACCCCAATAGGAATCTTTTGAGTGTGGGGGCTTACTCCACCACAGTAGTTCAGGTCAAGCTTCTACCTCAGCCTGCTGTGTCTATGCCCTCTCTCCCTGAAGGAAAGATCTTTTCCCTGTCTCATCTCTTCCATACAATTTCTAGGGCTAAGCGGGATGGAGCTCCAGGTCCTAAAAGTCTCCCACAAATGCTGTTCAAACAGGATACTTCATTTTGGGAAGTTTATCTTGTGCATCTGTTTGAGTATTGTCTTTTGACTTCAAGAATTCCTAAGTTCTGGCGTGGCGCCATACTTCATCTGCTATATAAAAATGGTTCAAGGTTGGATCCGGCTAACTTCAGGCTGATAGCCTTGCTTGATAACAAGGCCAAGTTCTATGCTAGTCATTTGTTGCAAGATCTTTATGCCTGGGCAGACTTGAATGTTATTAAGCTCCACTGTCCAAACAGGGTTTTCTGCTACTTCGGGTACATCTACAAATCTATTAACCCTATCTGTTTTGATGGACAGGGCAATTCTATCAGGTTCTGTGTTGCGTTGCTGTTTTGTTGATTTTAAGGCAGCCTTCGATCGGATTCCCAGGAACGCTCTGTGGGTTAAATTACAAAACTGGGGAATTTCATCAGTGCTCTTGGGTGCCATTATAAAACTACACACAGACACCTGGGTCTTTATTAAATTAAGAGATGGTTGTACCCTTTCCAGGAAGATTTTCACCGGTTGTGGTGTGAAGCAATGTTGCGTGCTTGCGTCCCTGCTCTTTAATCTGCTTATTGCAGATTTGTCATCAGCTCTCAATGCTGTTAATTCACCCCCCCAAGATCAGTGGTCTTAGGCTTAGCCACTTGCTCTATGCTGAAGACCTGGCAATGTTCAGCTAAACTAAGATGGGCCTCCTTTGGCAGGAAAAGGTATCTGGGAATCAGCTGGTACTATAAGAATAGTAAACTTGTTTCAGACCAGTTTTATAAACATCTAGGGGTGTATTTTGATTCCAGGGACAGCTTTGTTAGGCATTTTCTAAATTATTTAAAGCCGTTAAGGGGCTGAATCTACTCCCATTAATGGAAGTTATGAGAGCAAAGGTTCTTCCCTCATTGTCTTATGGTCAGGAAATTTTGCAGGGTAAAGGCTCATGCTTGATAAACAGGCTGGTAAAGAAGATTTACAAGAGGGTTTTTCATTTAACGCAACTAGCTTCTCCTGTGCAGGTGCAGCTGGAATTTGGGCTTTTGGATCAGCATGCAGTAGGTGCTGGTGCTTTCTTGAAGCTTTGCCATAAACTAAGTCAAGCCAAGGCAGGTAGTTTGGAGCCAGTTTGTGGTTGGAAATCAGTTTGTCTGAAGTGAAAGTTTCTCATTACCAATTTCTGGCCCATTGCAAACGGCGACTGAAAGCTGAGGACCTCTGGGACAGCAACTTCCCCATCCTGTTTTTAAACGGGGTGTTATAAAGATTACACAGCTATGCTTGTGTCACTCCAATAGATCCCTCCTTGCCAAAGGTAAGTATGCCTGGTCGGTAATTAACTCATTTCAGCCAGGTATTCCAGCTGGCTGTCTTTCTTGCTCATATGGCATCCGTCTGAAAGAGGCATTTATGGCTTTAAGGATGGGTGATTGGGTTTTTCTGAAGCATTTACCCACATGACGATCAACTCTGGAGGAGGGGGTGATGTGTAGGGATTGTGGTGGTTGGGAAGAAACCATTAACCACGTGGTTTGCCTGTGCCCATCCCTGCTTAAGGAGCGTAGATCTCTGCTTCGGAGCAAGTGGAATAAATTGGGGATCCACTCCTGTCGGCAGGCTATTATTATGTCCTTGGATCCTGTGAACTCAATGCTGAGCATTCTGCTGACTAAATTCATTAAAGTTGCTCAGGTCAATCAATCAATGATTAAATTTATAAAGCGCGCTATGTACCCTTAAGGGTTTCAAGGTGCTGAGGGGGGGGGGGGCCGCTGCTATTGGTCGAAGAGCCAGGTCTTGAGGAGTCTTCTGAAGGTGAGGAGGTCCTGGGTCTGGCGCAGGGGGTTCGGGAGGGAGTTCCAGGTCTTGGCTGCGAGGTAGGAGAAGGATCTGCCGCCGGAGGTCTTGCGTTGGAATCGGGGAACGATGGCGAGGGAGAGGTTGGCAGAGCGGAGTTGGCGGGAGGCGATGTAGAAGTTGAGTCTGTTGTTCAGGTAGGAAGGTCCGGCGTTGTGTAATGCTTTGTGCGCGTGGGTGAGGAGTTTAAAGGTGATCCTCTTGTCCACGGGGAGCCAGTTGAGGTCCTTCAGGTGGTGGGAGATGTGGCATCGGCGGGGTATGTTGAGGATCAGGCGGGCGGATGCGTTGGAGTCGTTGGATGTCTTTTGCTGGGATGCCTGTGTAGAGTGCGTTGCCGTAGTCAAGTCTGCTACTGACGAGGGCCTGGGTCACCGTTTTTCTGGTTTCCGTCGGGATCCACTTGTAGATTCTACGGAGCATGCAGAGGGTGTTGAAGCAGGAGGAGGAGACTGCGTTGACCTGTTTGGACATGGTGAGGGCGGAGTCGAGGATGAAGCCGAGGTTGCGTGCGTGGTTGGCTGGAGTAGGGGGTGGTCCCAGCGCGGTGGGCCACCAGGAGTCGTCCCAGGCTGAGGGGGTGCGTCCGAGGATGAGGACTTCCGTCTTGTCGGAGTTTAATTTCAGGCGGCTGTATCTCATCCACTCGGCGATGGATTTCAATCCCTCGTGGAGGTTGGCTTTGGCGGTGTGTGGGTCATTGGTGAGGGAGAGGATGAGCTGTGTGTCGTCGGCGTAGGAGAGGATGCTGAGGTTGTGCTGACGGGCCAGTTGTGCGACGGGGGCCATGTAGACGTTGAACACTGTTGGGCTTAGCGAGGAGCCTTGGGGGACGCCGCAGATGAGGTTGGTGGCTTCGGAGCGGAAGGGTGAGAGTCGGACTCTCTGGGTTCTGCCGGAGAGAAATGAGGAGATCCAGTTGAGGGCTTTGTCTTGTATTCCGGCTTCGTGGAGACGAGTTAGTAGGGTGCGGTGGCAGACCGTATCGAAGGCAGCGGAGAGGTCTAGGAGGATGAGGGCTGAAGTTTCGCCGTTGTCCATTTGCTGTCTGATGTCATCTGTGGCGGCGAGGAGTACAGTCTCGGTGCTGTGATTGCGTCTGAATCAGGATTGTGAGGGGTCTAGGATGGAGTTGTCTTCGAGGTAGTGGGTGAGCTGGGCGTTGACGATCTTCTCGATGACCTTTGCTGGGAAGGGGAGGAGGGAGATCGGGCGGAAGTTTTTGAGGTCGTTGAGGTCAGCCTTGGGTTTCTTGAGGAGGGCTTGGATATCAGCGTGCTTCCAGCTGTCCGGGAAGGTCGCAGTATCGAAGGATAGGTTGATGATCTTACGAAGTTGGGGGGCGATGGTGGAGTCGGCTTTGTTGTAGACGTGGTGTGGGCAGGGGTCTGAGGGGGATCCTGAGTGGATGGAGTTCATGGTCTTTTGGGTTTCGGCGTCATCTACGTGGGTCCAGGTGGTGAGGCGGTCGGCGTAGGAGGAGTTGTCGGGGGTTGGGTCTGGCGGAGGTGTGGTGTTGAGGGTGTCGTGGATGGCGGCGATTTTCTGGTAAAAGAAGGTGGAGAGTGCGTCGCAGAGTTTCTGGGATGGTGGGACGTCGTTGACGTTGGCGATGGGGTTGGAGAGCTCCTTCACGATGCAGAAGAGCTCCTTGCTGTTGTGTGCGTTGTTGTTTAGGCGTTCTGTGAAGTGGGAGCGTTTGGCGAGTCGGATAAGTTGGTGGTGCTTACGGGTGGCTTCCTTGTGGGTTGCCAGGCTGTCGGGTGTGCGATCGAGAAGCCATTTTTTCTTAAGTTTCTGGCAGGTGCGTTTGGAGGTGATCAGTTCGTCTGTGAACCAGGCTGCTTTTTTCTTTTCTTGGTTGACGGTGGGCCTCTTGAGTGGTGCGAGGGTGTTGGCGCAGTTGAGGATCCACTGTTGGAGGTTGATGGCAGCGGAGTCCGGGTCGGTAGGGTCGGTCGGTGGGTTCTTGGCGAGGGTGCTGGTTAGTTGGTCCTTGGTGACTTTGCCCCAGCGGCGGTGCGGCGGTAGTGGGGTGCGGTGGTGTTCGGTGTTTTTCTTGAATGTGAAGTGGACTCAGTGGTGGTCGGTCCAGTGGAGTTCAGTGGTGTGGCTGAAGGAGATGTGGTTGCTTGCAGTGAAGAGTGGGTCTAGGGTGTGACCGGCGATGTGGGTGGGTGTGTGGACCAGTTGTCTGAGTCCGAGGTTGGAGAGGTTGGTGGTCAGTGATGCGGTGTTGGCGTCGTTGTTGTTCTCCAGGTGGAAGTTGAGGTCTCCAAGGAGGATGTAGTCTGTTGAGGCGAGGGCGTGGGTGCTTGTGAGGTCGGAGATGGTGTCACTGAAGGGGGCTCTTGGTCCTGGAGGTCGGTATATGAGAGTTCCTCTGAGGGTAGTGCTGGGGTCTGTGTGGATCTGGAAGTGAAGGTGTTCAGCTGTCTTGAGGGTGTCGTCTGTGTGGGTGTGGATCTTGAGGGTGGATTTGTGGACGATGGCTATTCCTCCGCCGATTCCTTTGGTGCGATCTCTTCTGGTGATCTTGTAGCCGTCAGGGATGGCGATGGCGATGTCTGGGGCCGAGGAGTCGTTCCACCAGGTTTCGGTCAGGAAGGCTACGTCTGGGGCGGTGGTGTCGAGCAGGTCCCAGAGCTCGATGGCGTGCTTTCGTGCGGAGCATGTGTTGATGAGGATGCAGTGGAGGTGGTTGGTGTTGGTAGTTGCCGGCTTCCTTGTTCTGTTGCAGGTGAAGTTGCAGGTGCGGCAGGAGAAGGGTCCTTTGGTGTGCTTCGGAGTGGCCTGGAAGCAGGCTGTGGAGGAGCCAGGGTTAAGGACGAGGAGTTCGCTGGCCGAGTAGCGAAGTCTGGTGGTGCGGGGGACGTGCGGGCCAGGGGGGGTGGCCCTGGGCGCGGTCCAGACGCCGACGGGCGCAGACGGGCTTGCCTCTGGCGCGCCCGCTGCGTGGACGCGCAGCACCAGCCATTAAGAAGGAAGGGGGGAGGGAGGAGCAGCTGGGAGGCGGGAGGCGGGAGGGAGCGGCGAATGGGGCCGCCGGGAGGCAGCGGCAGGGGAAGCGGCAAGGGGGAGCACCTAAGGGGCGAAACCAAGTTAAACAAGGCACAAAATGACAAAAATACAGCACAAGTCAAAAACAGTCACAAAATACGGTAAATGGCACAAAATACAATCGGAATACAGCAATCAGAGGGGGCACAATAGGGGCAAGAGCGCAAGGAGGCAAGGTGCTGAAAAGTAGAAAACACTTACAGATACGGCGAAAAGCGGCAGAGAGCACACGGGTCTAGCGAAGCTTACCAGAGCCCACTAGACACCAGGGATGAGGCGCAGGAGGATGCCTGCGGGTGGAGGAGGGCCTCGAACACGCTAGCTGCAGCGTGGGCGGGGGTCAGGGGCACGAGACAGAAAGGTGGTGCTGCGGACGTGGGGGGCGAGCTCTAGACCAAAAACAGGTCAGAGGTCGCTCACCCGCGAAGCGCAGCGCCAGCCATTAAGAAGGGAGGGGGGAGGGAGGAGCAGCTGGGAGGCGGGACGGCGGGAGGGAGCGGCGAATGGGGGCGCGAGGGGGGCGGGGCCGCAGGGAGGCAGCTGCAGGGGAAGCGGCAAGGGGGAGCGCCTAAGGGGCGAAACCAGGTTGAACAAGGCACAAAATCACAAAAATACGGCACAAGTCAAAAACAGTCACAAAATACGGTAAATGGCACAAAATACAATCGGAATACAGCAATCAGAGGGGGCACAATGGGGGCAAGAGCGCAAGGAGGCAAGGCGCTGAAAAGTAGAAAACACTTACAGATATGGCGAAAAGCGGCAGAGAGCACACGGGTCTAGCGAAGCTTACCAGAGCCCACTAGACACCAGGGATGAGGCGCAGGAGGATGCCTGCGGGTGGAGGAGGGCCTCGAACACGCTAGCAGCAGCGTGGGCGGGGGTCAGGGGCACAAGACAGCAAGGTGGTGCTGCGGACGTGGGGGGCGAGCTCTAGACCAAAAACAGGTCAGAGGTCGCTCACCCGCGAAGCGCAGCGGCAGCCATTAAGAAGGGAGGGGGAGGGAGGAGCAGCTGGAAGGCGGGAGGGAGCGGCGAATGGGGGCGCGAGGGGGGCGGGGCCGCAGGGAGGCAGCGGCAGGGGAAGCGGCAAGGGGGAGCGCCTAAGGGGCGAAACCAGGTTAAACAAGGCACAAAATTACAAAAATACGGCACAAGTCAAAAACAGTCACAAAATACGGTAAATGGCACAAAATACAATCGGAATACAGCAATCAGTGGGGGCACAATGGGGGCAAGAGTTCAAGGAGGCAAGGCGCTGAAAAGTAGAAAACACTTACAGATACGGCGAAAAGCGGCAGAGAGCACATGGGTCTAGCGAAGCTTACCAGAGCCCACTAGACACCAGGGATGAGGCACAGGAGGATGCCTGCGGGTGGAGGAGGGCCTCGAACACGCTAGCAGCAGCGTGGTCGGGGGTCAGGGGCACGAGACAGCAAGGTGGTGCTGCGGACGTGGGGGCGAGCTCTAGACCAAAAACAGGTCAGATTTAGTAGGGGCACTGCGAGCAGTGGCTACTGATGTTTTAAATTTATTTCCGCTCTTGCCCCTTTGGGTTTGGCTTAACTTCGCCCGGCTGCTGAGTTTTAACCTTGCATTATGGGTTTTGACGCCTGTTGATAGTTATTTTATCAACACTCAACGCACTTAAGCACTTTCAGGGCCTTGGTTATCTTTGGTCCTTTATTTATCATTCATTAGGTGGGTTCCCCGGTGTGAGGAGGCCTGGTCGTCTCTCAATTGCAGTTTACGCAACACTATTATGGGAATGTTTTATTGATGTTAATCTATACAAATTATTGAGCATTATGGTATGCATTTATTGTCAGATTTTATTAGGTCGTATGTGCAGCTGGGGCTTTTTTATCCTGTGTAAATGTGTTATTGATTGTTTTTTGTTTTAATTGTTGTAGATTTTATTATCTGTGCAATAAACTATATATAATTGTAATTGGTGCCTACATCTACTGGTTTTAATGCACCCATAGGCTTTGTGACCAAGCCAACGTTTTTCTCATTGGCTGCAACACAGGTAACACATATAGTTTGCCTGCCCTGAGGCATTTCTTAGGAGGTTGAAGACTACAATTGCTCTGCGCAGACCAGGGCTGATTTTGTTTATTTAAGTACATGGCCAAAGAAACTCTGGTAAATATTGCCCTTGTTGCTCATCCCACTGTCGTATAACATGCAGGGTAATCGGGATGCTGTGGCGGTCTACGTGACAACTGGCACTAAATAAGGTAATGGCTCACTTTGTACCCACATAAAGAGACTGTCTCAATAACCCCCGCACTTGGCCCACTCCACCGGGCATGCATATCACATCATATTTACATAAGTCAATAAAGGAATTGTTCACCTGAGAAGTGTTTCCTTGTTAATTTGTGGAAAAAAATGTCTGTTTTTTCTTTAGCATGCATGATCACAATGCCCAGTCATAAATCAGTATGGCAGGGCCCTAAATTAGAGTTACAGTGTCATAACTCGCTGAGGCATCATAAATCATTGTGACAGGATCATCTGTCATTTGAAAGTGACTGAACGTAAATCATAAATGTCTGACAGGTCTTAAATCAGGATTGTCAAATATCAATCCGGTCCTGTCATCTGCTTGTCATTCTTTATGATGCCTTCTTGTTGTTACTGCAATCATACATGACACCTTTGGGGTTTATTTCTGCTTGCAAGGTGGTAGCTTCTTACTGCTGTTTAGGCTCAACTCACTACCTTGTCTGCGTTTTTGTGCCCGGCCGTATATCCAGCAGGTCTGGACTGTGAGTGCTGAGCTCTGCTTACTCCCCCTGTTGGCCCCACTCACCCAATGTGAGTGGCCTTCCTTTGGCACAGTGCCTTGGCGTTGAGCCTCCTTAACCAACAAATGTCCCCCTTTTTACCACCATACCGCCTGGGAGCCTCATGTCTCCAGGTGGCACCCCCAGTTTCTTTTGGAGTTTTCTTTTAAAATCCAGCCTGCCATTGCCATGGCCATCCAAGGTTTAGACCAAAACGCTCCTATTCCCTTCTCTGACATGTGCACCCCATCGAATGCGCACAAATGCGGATGTCTCAAGTGGATCAGGCCATGCCTGATGCTCTCCAGGCTGTTCGCCTTGCAATATTTGCTGACTGTGATATTCAACTTTCTCCTGGAGTAGTTGACAGTGCCATTGGACTTGGCATCCCACTGTGACTGTCTGGGAATGCTCTCTGACCAAATTATGTTGGTGCTGCCAGCAAAAGATCCTGCAGCCTCCGTTAGCCCAAGCCGTATGTCAGGTAGGAGGTCTTTTCTGCCAAACTGTGCGAGGTCGTTTGCCCCAAGTGTATAATTAAAACATCAGGGTACCTGGAAGCTGATGCCTTTAGTTAGCCCAGTGTCTCTGAAAGCTGTCCCCATCTCATCCCTGGGTAGCCTCTGTAGGAAAGTAGCCTCTTTCTAGCATGGTTACCCCCACGTTTGGCCTGTTTGTGAGTGTGTGTCAGTGTGTTTTGCCTGTCTCACTGGGATCCTGCTAGCCATGGCTCATGGTTTGTGGCCTAATGTGTATGCCAGTGTAGTGCCTAACTGTATCACTGAGCCTGCTAATCAGAACCTCAGTGTTTATGCGCTCTCTGCATAAAAATTTGTCACTGTAGGCCAGTGACTACATTTACCAATTTCAATTGGCACACTGGACCCCCTTATAAGTCCCTAGTATATGGTACCTAGGTGCCCAGTGCATTGGGGTTCCAGGAGATCCATACGGGCTGCAGCATTTCGTTCTCCCACAGGGAGCTCATACAAACCCTTACAAAGGACTGCCACTGCAGCCTCTGTGAAATAGTGCACACACTATTTCATAGCCATTTTCACTGCACTTAAGTAACTTATAAGTCTCCTATATGTCTAACCTTCACTTGCTGAAAGTTAGGTGCAAAGTTACTAAGTGTGAGGGTACCCTTGCACTAGCAAAGGTGCCCCCAAATACTTCAGGGCCATTTCCCCTGACTTTGTGAGTGCGGGGACGCCATTACACGCGTGCACTACATATATGTCACTACCTATATGTAGCTTCACAATGGTAACTCCGAATATGGCCATGTAACATGTCTAGGATCATGGAATTGTCCCCCCATTCCAAATCTGGTATTGGGGAGCCAATTCCATGCATCCTGGGGGCTCCACCATGGACCCCCAGTACTGCCAAACCAGCTCTCTGAGGCTTGTACTGCAGCCACAGCTGCTGCCTCCTCACAGACAGGGTTCTGCCCTCCTGGAGTCTGGGCAACCCAGTACCAGGAAGTCAGAACAAAGCATTTCCTCTGAGAGCAGGGTGTTACACCCTCTCCCTTTGGAAATAGGTGTTACAGGCTAGGGAGGGGTAGCCTCCCCCAGCGTCTGGAAATGCTTTGAACGGCACAGATGGTGCCCTCCTTGCATAAACCAGTCTACACCGGTTCAGGGACCCCTTCTCCCCTGCTCTGGCAGGAAACTGGAAAAAAGAAAGGGGAGTGACCACTCCCCTGTCCATGACCACCCAGAGCTCCTCCAGTGTGTTCCAGACTTCAGCCATCTTGCTTTGCAAGGTGTGGGGGCACTCTGGAGGGCACTGAGTGGCCAGTGCCAGCAGGTGCCGTCAGAGACCCCTCCTGATAAGTCCATACATTATTGGTAGCCAATCTCCCTCTCAGGGCTATACAGGGTCTCTCCTGTGGGTTCTCTTCAGATTCTGCTTGCAAGTTTCCTTCAGGAATCCTCTGCAACAACTTCAGACTCTTCTGACCTCAGATAAACCGCAGCCTGCTCCAAGAAACACTGTAACTACAACAAAGTGTCTACAAGAGACACTTTTCTTCAGCAACCTCAGCTCGAAGTCAGCAACTGCAACAGTTTCCATGGTATGCACGCTCTGGGGACTCCCTGTGTTCATCCTGCACAAGAAGAACCAAAGAAATCTCCCGTGGAGTGACAGAGCCATTCCCCTGCTCCAAGCAGGCACCTTCCAAGACGACGACCGGTACCCTGGGACTCCTCTCACAATGACGAGCGTGCTCCTAAGGACACACAGGGTAGACATCATCGACATAGACTGTCCTGAGATCCTGATGACGCAATTCGGAGGAGGTAAGGCCTTGCCTTCCCCGAGAACGATGGTACCCCTGTGTACTGTATCTTCTTCACCTCCTGAGGCCTCTGTGCACTCCTTGCAAAATTCCTTCATGCACAGCCTGGCCCAGATCCCCAGCACTCCACCCTGCGACGCTCAACTCGCTGAGTTGTTCTCTGGCGGCGTGGGACCTTCTTTTGTTGTGCTGCATCAAGCGTGTTTTGCACCTCCTTTGAACCCAGATCCTGTGGCTTCTGGGGGTGATGGCTGGCATCCTGAGGGCTCTCTACAGTGCTCTCTTCCTTCTCACACAGAGCTGAGGCCCCCAGGTTCCTCCTGGATCCATCCAGTGCCATTTTGATGAAAAATAACTCTTGGCGTAGCCAAGGCTTGTTGGCGACTTCCAACACGAAATCTCATCTGCAACGATCTTCACGCCATGGGACATCTTTTGCATCATGCAGGAACACGCTGTCATCTTCCTAGGGTGCAATTCTGCAGTTTTCCACTAACCGTGGACTCTTGTTTTGCACCCTCTTCTGGGTTGGCAGGGGCTCCCGTCCTTCCTGGAACTTCTTTCGACTACTGGACTTGGTCCCCTTCCTTTGCAGGTTTTCAGGTCCAATAATCCAGCAGTTGTTCTTTGCAGGCTTGGTTGGCTGCTGCAAAATCCCAAAAACGAGGTGTAGTGTGTCCTAAGGAAACTTGCAGTACTTTACTCCTGCTTTTCTGGCTCTGGGGTGGGGTAATTTACTTACCTTTACTTTATTCTTACTCTCCCAGCGATTCTGCACAAACTTGTTGAGGGGGGAATTCGTGATTCACATTCCACTTTTTTAGTTTATGGTTTGTGTTGCCCCAGACCCATTTTCTCCCATTGCATTCTATAGCATTTCCTATTGTTTGCATTGTTCTATGACTATTTACTTGTATAATTGTGGTGTCTAGTGTGTATATTGTGTATAATACTTACCTCCAGAAGGAGCATTGTTTCTAAGATATTTTTGGTACTGTGTCACCCAAATAAATACCTTTATTTTTGGTAACACTGGGTATTGTCTTTACCTGTGTATAAGTACTGTGTAACTATAAGTGGTATTGCAGGAGCTTTGCATGTCTCCTAGTTCAGCCTAAGCTGCTCTGCTATAGCTACCTCTATCAGCCTAAGCTTCTAGAACACTACTACATTTCACTAATAAGGATAACTGGACCTGGTATAAGGTGTAAGTACCCAAGGTACCCACTACAAACCAAGCCAACCTCCTACAGCCTCACTACTTGATGTTTGTGCCAACGGCCCCTCCACCTGTTTGGTGCCGCTGCAGGTCCACCATGCCTTGATCCTATAAATAAATGAGTGCCCGACAACCCAAACTGTTCTGGGCTTGGGCCCCCGTGAAAGCAACAAACTCATGTCAGCTTATTTCACAGTGCGCCCCCTCTATCGTTTGGTTACAGCAGTTGTGACCCCACAAAAGTTTTGTAAGCATTGAGTGCCATCGGCCCACTTCCTTGATTCCGTCCTTGGTCGTCCCATGTTGTGCTGCTGTTGTGGCTGCTCCTATCCTAAACAATGGGACCCAAATATGTAGGGTGGGGGTCCCACCTGCCCCATGGCCTTGCGCATTATAGCCGTGAACTGAAATTTGCTCAACAGTTCATCATTACTGTGCATAAGGAGTGGGCCACACTGCCAGTTAGTTGTGGGAGGCAGTATCTGGGATCCTCTGTGCAGTGACATTGCACCCATATACCCTTGCCTGGCTGGTCTGTTATGGATCTTCTGAGCAGCAGCTCTATTTTTGCCACCCCTGCCCTGACATCCACCACTTGCAAGCACGCACAACCCGTAGCCTTCTTAGCTGGGGCTACTAGTTTGCTTACCCTGAATGCCCCAAAAAATGCCATTGTAAAGGCCGTTCTGAACAGGGAAAACTTAAAAGGGTTATCCACCACTTCCTCGAGGGCGTCAACCACCTGGGTCAGTTTGCCAAAATCTTCAGGTTGTCTTCTGTCCTGATTCTTCCCTTCTAGGCACTTGTAACCCTTCATGGCTGTCCTGGTGTAATGTGAGGCTTTGGGGTCCTTGCATGTTCTCAGATTAGAGAAATGGGCCACTGCCACTAGGTGGGCTTGTGCCCTGGATTTGGCCGCCTTCTGCAAGTAGGCCCATTCAGTGAAGAGCTCCACTGCCCTAGCCATGGCTACTGGGTCTCATAGTGACTGCAACCCCCCCACCTGCATCAGAGTGTTTACATATTTGTTGTAACGCCTTGCTGTGCCGAGTATAAGGGCCTGCTTGATTAGAACAGACAGGTCTGTTCTGCCAGCTCACACAAATCCTCTGGAAAAGGCGTCACCTTAGCTGAGCGTGTGGTGCTAGCCTTCTGTACATGCTCATATGAGAATGAGAAAGCACATTCACTTGTGAGTTCTCCACTCCCTGCACATGTGGTGCCCTAATGTCAAGGTTTCCTTGTAGCTGCAATATAACCAACACCTCACCAATCTCAGTATATCAGGCACCTGGCTGAACCATTGTTTATTGCCTGCACCAACCCCCTGGTAATTGACATCTCAGTTGCAAGATCCTGCTACAAAAAGGAAACCATGTTGAAGTTGGGCATCTTCCTGCTCCTCCTAACAAAACGGTATTGCTATAAATTGTCTCTAGTTGGGAGAGTTATACACAATGTCCAAGTAGGGACCACAATCTTACTCAGGGTAAGTCACAACACAAACTCAATAATGATGGACAGCTTACTAAAAAGCCCCTGGAGCACGTTTCTCAGCGATTTTGGGAATGCGTTGTTGATGCAGAGGAAAATAAGAACATCTCCACCAAACAAAGAAGTACTTGCTGCATATAATTAAGAGGAGGTACCCTAATTTGGTGGAGATTCAACTCTTTGTAGTCATGTCAATAAAAAAGTATTAGGCCATGGGTACCCCATCCCCCAGGGTCTTTTATTTTAAATTAAAGGGGATGGTGCGTTGGTCCGCCTACCTGAAGCTTATTAGGCCCAGGGGCCCCATCCCCGGGGCCATTTGTTTATGAACAGAGAGGGGGCGGGTGGCTCTCCTCCCTGAGCCTTATTAGGCCTAGGGGATCTCATCCCTCTGGGCAAGTTTTTGTTTTTAATTATAGGGAGGGTGTGTGGCCCCCTCCCCAAGCCTTATTAGGCCCTGGAGACCCCATCCTTTACGGCCACCTCTTCAAATAAAAGTGGGGGGTACACAGCCCCGTCCCCAAGCTTGGTTAGACCCTGCGGACCCCATCTCCCAGGGCTGTTTAATTAAACTAGAGGGGAAAGAGGCACTGTGGAACTCCTCCCCGAGCCTTGTTAGGCCCTGGTGACCCAGTCCCCTAAGGCCATTACTAAAATAAATCAGAGGTGGGCTGCGTGGCCCCTTCCCAAGCCTCTTTAAGGCTGAGGGACCCATCCCTCAGAGCCATACATATCAGTTAAAAGGGGGGCGGGCACTTGGCCCCCCTCTCCAAGCCTTGTTAGTCCCTGGGGCCCCTATCCCCGAGGGCCATTACTCAAAACAAATGGGAGGTGGGCCACTTGGCCCTTCTCCCTGAGTTTCTTTATGCCCTGAGGGCCCCATCCCCATAAGCTTTTTTTCATTAAAAGGGAGTGGGGCTGTGTGGCCTCCCTCCTCAAGCCACTTTAGGACCTGGGGAACCCATCCCCCAGGGCTGTTCCTATAAGTTAAAAGGTGAGAGGGGCTGTGTGGCCCCCCTCTCCGACCCTTTCAGGCCCAGGAGACCCCATCCTCCAGGTCCATACATATATGATAAAAGGGGTAGCGGGCCCGTATCATTAAAGGTGGTTCCCTGGTGTCCAGCCAAGGCACTCACCATATTATTGTTAGGGTCCGGGGTGAGTCCCAAGGCCCCCGCATCCCCAGCCAGCTTCCTGCATGCAGCGAGAGCCAGCACTGCTCCAGCCCAGAGGGAGCAGCTCCTAATGCTGCTCCCTCCAGGCGGGAGCAATATTTTGATCTTTTTCCATGCCCATATCAGTGGGGCAGATAAACAGATCATAAGTCTGCTACCAGCCGGCAGGAACATTTTCAAAGCTCCCACCCGCTGGATGCAGGCTTGGTGTTTGCACCCGCATGGTGGGAGATTAGAAAATGCTCCCTCCAAGTGAGAGCAAACACAGGTTTTCCTGTCCACACGGGAGCGGGCAGGGAAACCGGTCTGCCCTGGGGTGGGCTCCCCGGAAAAAAGCATGTGAGCCAGCCCCGGGGATGTGGTCCCCAGGGCCTTAAGAGGCTCAGGGAGGAGGGCCATATGGCCCCCCCCACATTTTAACAAATTTTGGCTCCAGAGGTGGGCCCCCCAGGGCCTTTATTGGCTTGTGGAGGAGGGCCAAGTGGCCCCCTCCCCTTCATTAATAAAATCGGCCCCGGGGATGAGTCCTGTAATGGCTGCCAGCAACATTTTTCTCATATTGCTGGCAGCAAATCAGAGCGCTCACTCCTGCGAGAGTCTGACTCCCACGGGAGCAAGATGGCCCAAGGGAAATACAGCTCTTTGTGCCAATCAAAACACTCTGGGGCTGATTATGAGTCTGGCAGTCACAAGACCGACAGACTCACGGTGGTGGTCAGACCGCTGTGGCTATGGTGGTCCAACCGCTACATTACAAGGTTGGCGGGCAGACCCGCCAACCTACTGCCGTCCCAGCCAGGATCCAAGATCCCGATGTGCTGACTGCGGTCCTAGTTGCAATTAGCCAGGGCGACGTTGAACTCAGCGCCGCCCTGCTGATTACAACCTTGTTCTCCACCAGCCTTTTCATGGCGGTTTCAAAACCATGAAAAAGCTGGCGGAGAACAAGTGCAGTTGTCCAGCGCCGCCAACTCAATTATGAGCCGGGAACAATGCTGCTGCATCTTTCCCACTGGACTGACGAGAGGAAACCTTGGTTTCCACCAGTCAGCCCAGTGGGAAAGTTGTAATGGGACTGGAGGGGAGACCGCCAGCACCGCAGCCATCCCCACTTCGGGAGTTTGGCAGACGGATGTTTCCGTCCACCAAACTCCTAATGACCCTCTCTATTTTTAAATTGACGTTCCTTTTAGAGTCTCTTAAGACTCGCGTTGACCCAACCGTTCACTTATATAATTATTTTTCAACCTTAATTTCTCAAAAGCTACTGAATGGGTATTTACACCAAATCACTAAAAGCAAAATCTGCAGACCAAGAGCTAGCTTCCTGTCAAATTTCATGTAATTCCCTTAAGCAGTTTTTGCTATAGCCCTGCCTAAAGAGGCTTATTGAAAATGCATGGGGGTCTTGTGTTTTGGGACCCCCCTTTTTTCTTGATCCCCCACTTGACCGATCACCCAGAAACTTTCCATGCATAAACTAGTCAAAACATAGTGCCTTTATGGAAAGTTTCGTAGAGATTTGCCAAAGGGGCCAAAGTCCATAAAAATCCAGCTTTTATAGTTAGAGTTAGTTCAAGTAACTGTAACTCGTGCCTTAAGGTAACTAACTATAACTCACGCCTTCACCATGTACTGCTAATTACCCCACATATTACATCAGTAATTGCATCTTCTATGACAACATTGATAATATAATTGCAACATTTGTAGTAAAACTATTGATCTGAAAACTGTGCATGGTGGGGGCGCAAGTTACAGTTACCTTAGGGCACGAGTTATAGTTACTTGAAATAACTCCTAACTAAAACAGCTGAATCTCTATGGTTTTGTCTGAGCAAATTCTGATCCTAAACATAAAGTCCTTGTAACCTTTGTTTTGTTTAGTGAATATACATATATATTTATATATCAATAATTCTGAAAAAGGACTAACTGAAACATCCCCCACTAAAATGCACATGGAATGGATTCAGAACCATACAGTAGGAAAATATTTCTTGGCATGTAACAATTACCTGTTGATGACTGTCCAAAAGCAAAGCCAACCAATGGATAAGCGCACACTTCAGCAGAACGAATCAGTTGGCAGTGTCCTTCAGCACCAGCATCCATTCACATAAAGTCTCTCCTAGACCCAGGACATAAGCTAGCATGCCACCTCCAGTATAATCCATCACTTAGCAGTATATGATTCTACCGCAATTTTACAGGCATCTATCCAATATGACTTTCCTCTAAACAACACGAAAAAAAAACCAAATATAACATCGACTGTGACTCCGGTTAACAAGCATCAAAGAACCGGAAAGGGCACCCAGATTCCCAAAACACTCTGGAACCATACACATGGACAAAATATGTTGCACAGAGGCACTCAGTATAATATTGAGAAACAATTACAAACATTTGGATATGGGAACAGAAATGGTCTTGAAACCAAAGAACAGTAACAGTCAGCACATACTGAGGCAAAAGTCATTGACTTCAAGTAAAAGAACATTAACGTGTAGGCGAAAATCTAAATGGTGAAGAAGCGTTTTTTTAGGGGGCACTTTCAAAGGCTTCAATCTTTTATGCTTGAAATATTATTACAAGATAGAAGGCTCTACTATACAGTTTCTCTTCTTACAGCATAATATTCACTACCTTCACCAACTGATTTAGAGACTCTGCAATTATGCACAATAATGAAACACCATGGCACTCAAAATAAGTTTTGAAAAATAATAGAGACAGAAAGGTCACAGTAGAGAATAGCCCTATACGTATTTCTAGAAAGGCAGAGACTAACAGGAAAGGCAGTAGTACAAAATTAGTGGCGGGCATAGTGAAATGCCTAAAGCAAGGCGTCCTCGTTTTTGTATTGTAGTTAAATAAGTAAATGCAGATGCAGAATTGTGACTGGAGTTCGCGGACAACATGCACAATACAAGGAAAAAGCTGAACATTGGAACATTACTCTTTTCAGTATTCACAGAAAGCCCTGGCGTGAAGCCAAGATGAGCCTTAGAAGAATAAACAGCGGTATATCCAGCCTAGCCCAAATACAAAAGAAACAGTCTTGCTCGAACATGCTGCAAACCGTAAGGAGCTTGAAGAGAATAATAATACTCTATTGTGTACTAGACAGGGAAGTTTACAGAGGATTGGCTAAAAGTCAGATGCAGTTTACTTCACAAGCGTGGGGCATTAGTGAAGCCCCTGCAAATGTTTTGGTATCAATGGTTTGGACACTGAACTCAGCATAACAAATCAAACAAAAGTGGACAAGGTAGTCCTATGTGATTAGAGTGCATAAAGCCTTTGCAACGATTCTGTATAGACTTGGAGGGGTGTTAAGAGGTAAGGAAATAAACCCAGTGCAAACCACAGAGACGTCTTTTAAGAAGAGTTTATTCTGAGGAATGAAGTGGGTAATTAGGGAATGACCAGGATCTGTTCTACGTCTGGAAATCTTCATAACGTTCATAGATAACACAGTGCAGCTGGAAGGTAAAGTATGCCTGCCTATAGACACTACAAGTACCAATCATACTTTGATGCCCTAGAGGGACTGAAAGGTGCTTGAGAGTGAGGTCAGAGGCTGGCAACACCTTCAATGCAGTCAATTGGCCATTCATGTCCTCAAGGCACAACAGTCCTGGAGGGCAATATACACAGGGAGATCATAGTTGACGGGTCAAACACATTCTGGTGGATACTCTATCAAACCACAGACTCCTCACCTTAGACTACTCCCTAGGTGCCAGGTGCCAGACTGGATTCAGCAACCTTTTAACAGCAATGCTCTTGCACACTGCTAGGTGGCACTTTGTGTCTCCTTACTGCCCCAGAAGTGATGGAGTGAGCCGTAAATAAGAGCCACATAAATGCGCCACTCCTATGCATCTATGTCAGTTTCTTGTTTATCTCTTTCCCACACTCAGATGTGGAGAGTGAATAATCGTTGGTACCAGAGTGCAGATTCCTCACTTAGGATGTTTTCAAATGTTACAAGGAGGCCATTTCACAAAATGGGGAAGTGGGAGGGCAGTGCAGAATCTTCAGTTAGAAAGAGCAGCCATCAGAAAGATTGTTGCTGAAAATAAGTAACTTGTTCTTTTAATGGATACGCCTAAACACAGATAACAAAGGAGTACCTCTTGAAGGTAAAGGGTCTGTGGAGTGGACTCAGACCAAAGTGTCTTGTATTGCCAAACATGTGAAATACCTTTCCTGCCAGACATGACCATCAAGGCAGTAGTGCTTCATGAACGTGTGCACTGACACCCATGTCACAGCCTGGCAGATGTCAACAACAGGAATTCCACATGCCAATGCAGTAGCAGCAGCTAGCCTTGGCCCTAGTGGAATGGGTTCTCAGAACTTCTGGAGGTACTTCTAGGTCACTGTGTACCTAATCTACAAGAAGAGGACAATCAACCCTGAAAGTGCTCTCTTCTGCATAGCCTCCTTTTCTCTGCTCCAGAAAACCCTACAAAAAGCTAAATGTCCACACGGAATTCCAAGGTATAATGAATATAAAAGCTTAAAGCCCTTTTGGGGTTCAGCCCATGAAGCTGCTTTTTTGAGTGGCGAGGGGAAGCAAAGAATGCTGGTCAGGTGATGGATTGCAGAATATGGAAAGGAATCACAACTTCTGGCTAGAATGCTGCCCCAGTCCTCAGCACCAACGTGCCTAGGGAAAGAGTTGCTGTGGGGGGCTTGCACCAACCGTGTCTGAAGTTCACTCACATGACATGCTGAAATATTCGCAATGAGAAAGACTGTCTTTAAAGTCAGGAGACGCCATCTATCAGCTACGACATCGCAAACAGTTTTGGAGGGAATATATGTGTCAAGCATTTTATAAATCTCATCAAAAGTTGATTTACAAAAAGACAGTTGGTCTGGTAAACATAGATATGCCAAAAGAGCCAACAAATAACACTTAATAGTGCCCACTGCAAGACCTTGCTGGGCTAAAGACAAACCAAACCAAAGTACATCCAACAGCTTTGTTGCATAGGGTCAGTCTTGCGGTCACCACAAAAGCCCACAATGTTTTCCCAGTGTGCTGTATCAGTAGACTTTGTGGAAGGGCACCTGGCAGTAAGGATGACATACACCACTTCAGGTAACGGATAAAACATAGTCAACTGCTGCCACTTACTCTCCATGCATGGAGGTGGAGAGTGCAAAGATGAAGACCCTGCCCTGCAGGTGCCACAGAAGATCCTCCTGAAGTGATAGCCTAATTGGATGGGTAGATGCTTGTAGCCATAAGTTCCAGATACCACAGTCTCATAGCCTAATCTGGAGCCACTAGGATGATTTGGCCCCTGCTCTCCTGATCTTTTTCAGAACTCAGGGCAGGAGGGGAAGGGAGGTGTACAGGAGTGACATGTTCCATTCAAACCAAAATCCGTCTTAAAGTAAGCATTCTTACAGAAACTGTAATGTGCAAAACCTTTGACACTGCACACTATCGGCGGAAATATATAGTCTGGGTTCCTACCAGTGTTGGAACATGCCCTGGGCCACCTTGGGATCTAGACACCATTTCAAATCTGCCATATTCCACATTCTTAGCTCTTCTGGCCTGGCTTTCAAAGAACCCACCAAGTGGTTCAAGACTAGCAAAAATTCCCTGATTCTCCAATCAACTCCAGAGGCACAGAGCTCCCAGGCACACAAACCAGGATCCCACTTGACACAGTTTGTTGCAATGCCCCAGGGCAGTGATGTTATTCATGAAAACCTGGCCCAGCCTCACTTTGATGAAATAAAGTAAAGTCGCCTGAGCCAGATCAATGCCCTGCAATTCCAACTGACTGATATAAAGACCAGCTTCTGTTGGAGACTAGAGTCCTTTGATGTTCACCTTCCTCAGATGACCTCCCCAAATCAGAAGGGGAGTGTTGATTTACCCATCTGGGTGGGGAAAGGAGTGGGTCCTGCTGAGGGACCAATTTCATTTGAGCAGTCATCACTGCAAATCGTACGTTGTCTCTTCCAAAATCCGGATGGCAGCTAGTAGAGTTCTTTGGTGCAGGGCCCACTGGCACTTCAGATTCTGTTGCAGAGCCTGCTTGTGCCAGAGCTGCTCTCATCAAGATCCAGGACTGATGATGAAACATTGGGATTATAGCTCGAATGTTCAGTGGAGAAAAGGTCTTGAACCGCGCTGTCTCCAGGATAGTTCAAATGAATATCCGAGAAGGAGTCAGATGCAACTTGGTCTCATTGATTGTGAATCTCCAATGATCTCAAGATGATTTGGCATTGTACGGAGCAGTGTTTGGACTAAATATTGAATAAAAAATAGTGTGATACAAAAATATCATGGCAAGAACATTGAGCTGTCAAAAATATAGTGGACAGGAATATCAAAGTTAAGACTATTACCTTGTGTTGTTTTTAATATTGTGTAAAAAATATTGTTTTAGAAAATACTGTTGTATATAATATTGTTTCTAAGTGTTATTTTATGTGTATTGTATCGTAGTGTGTTTAATTTTATATTTAGTAATATTTTAAATGTGTTTGTTTAGTGAGATAATTTATTAGTTTTCAGTTTTTAGACATTTTCTTTTTAGTTGTATTAATGTGTAAAATAATGTGTATATATGTAAACTGTGAACAACACCGAGAGGTCGAAACATGTTGGTGGTGTCGTTTTACACTTTTCGGATAAAGCAATAAATTGTCCTGGAGTGCAACAAGTCAATTGCTTGACAATTGTTTGTTCTGGATATATATATGTATATAAATATGAGATGTTGGTATTTTTTTTAATGTGTTTGTTTAGTGAGATAATGTATTAATTGTGAGCTTGTAGACATTTTCTTTTTAGTTGTATTAATGTGTAAAAATAATGTGTGTATATATATATATATATATATTTATAAGTATATATATATATATATACAGGGAGTGCAGAATTATTAGGCAAATGAGTATTTTGACCACATCATCCTCTTTATGCATGTTGTCTTACTCCAAGCTGTATAGGCTCGAAAGCCTACTACCAATTAAGCATATTAGGTGATGTGCATCTCTGTAATGAGAAGGGGTGTGGTCTAATGACATCAACACCCTATATCAGGTGTGCATAATTATTAGGCAACTTCCTTTCCTTTGGCAAAATGGGTCAAAAGAAGGACTTGACAGGCTCAGAAAAGTAAAAAATAGTGAGATATCTTGCAGAGGGATGCAGCACTCTTAAAATTGCAAAGCTTCTGAAGCGTGGTCATCGAACAATCAAGCGTTTCATTCAAAATAGTTAACAGGGTCGCAAGAAGCGTGTGGAAAAACCAGGGCGCAAAATAACTGCCCATGAACTGAGAAAAGTCAAGCGTGCAGCTGCCACGATGCCACTTGCCACCAGTTTGGCCATATTTCAGAGCTGCAACATCACTGGAGTGCCCAAAAGCACAAGGTGTGCAATACTCAGAGACATGGTCAAGGTAAGAAAGGCTGAAAGACGACCACCACTGAACAAGACACACAAGCTGAAACGTCAAGACTGGGCCAAGAAATATCTCAAGACTGATTTTTCTAAGGTTTTATGGACTGATGAAATGAGAGTGAGTCTTGATGGGCCAGATGGATGGGCCCGTGGCTGGATTGGTAAAGGGCAGAGAGCTCCAGTCCGACTCAGACGCCAGCAAGGTGGAGGTGGAGTACTGGTTTGGGCTGGTATCATCAAAGATGAGCTTGTGGGGCCTTTTCGGGTTGAGGATGGAGTCAAGCTCAACTCCCAGTCCTACTGCCAGTTCCTGGAAGACACCTTCTTCAAGCAGTGGTACAGGAAGAAGTCTGCATCCTTCAAGAAAAACATGATTTTCATGCAGGACAATGCTCCATCACACGCGTCCAAGTACTCCACAGCGTGGCTGGCAAGAAAGGGTATAAAAGAAGGAAATCTAATGACATGGCCTCCTTGTTCACCTGATCTGAACCCCATTGAGAACCTGTGGTCCATCATCAAATGTGAGATTTACAAGGAGGGAAAACAGTACACCTCTCTGAACAGTGTCTGGGAGGCTGTGGTTGCTGCTGCACGCAATGTTGATGGTGAACAGATCAAAACACTGACAGAATCCATGGATGGCAGGCTTTTGAGTGTCCTTGCAAAGAAAGGTGGCTATATTGGTCACTGATTTGTTTTTGTTTTGTTTTTGAATGTCAGAAATGTATATTTGTGAATGTTGAGATGTTATATTGGTTTCACTGGTAATAATAAATAATTGAAATGGGTATATATATTTTTTTGTTAAGTTGCCTAATAATTATGCACAGTAATAGTCACCTGCACACACAGATATCCCCCTAACATAGCTAAAACTAAAAACAAACTAAAAACTCCTTCCAAAAATATTCAGCTTTGATATTAATGAGTTTTTTGGGTTCATTGAGAACATGGTTGTTGTTCAATAATAAAATTAATCCTCAAAAATACAACTTGCCTAATAATTCTGCACTCCCTGTATATATACATATATATGTATGTGCATATATATATATATATGTGTGTATAAATATGGGATGTTGGTTTTTTATGGGGTAATGGTGGGGAGATTTTTTTAAAGTTAATATTTTGATTTAATTGTACATTTTTAAACATATACATATCAATATAATAAAATTATTACATTCATTTTTAACATTATTTTGTAATAAAAGAATGTCATAATTATTGTTAAAGTATTGGTAAATTATTTTAACAAATTGATATTTCATTGTAAATATTAAAATCATTCCTGTAATAATAGACATTTTAGAAAAAAAATATTTTTCAAATTTAAATCTAATACTGTAAAACATTTAAAAATGTAGTTTATTGCATATTTTGAGTTTAATAAATTTCCTATTAAATTATTAAAACATTTTACAATATTTTTATGGACTTTGTAAATGTTGAAAATTATTATGTCATTGTTAATAACTTGTTTTATTTTTAAATTTTAAATGTATTCAAGAAAAATATTCAAAATGATGTATAGTTAAATTATGAAACTAGAATAAATATGTTGTATTTATGTATATCATTTAAGATTTATTTGTATATCTATATACTACAGGTTTATTTATTTAAAGTTTAAGAAAAAAATAATAATGACATTTTTATTATTACTATTATTGAAATAAGTTCCGTTGTTGGCAGCATATATTAGAATCTGTATTAACAAATATTTTTATTATATAATTAGAAAATTAGTTTTATATTTTTTTATATACTGAATGATTATTACATTTGGATTACATATTTATTTTTTATGTTATGTTTCAAAAGTTTAAAAATTTAGGAATAATATATTATCATAAATATTTATTATTTTAAAATATTGATTAGCATATTATTTTATATAGGTTTTTAGTTTTGGTTATTGTCTCCTAGGAACGTATTATTTGACGTTATACATAACAAATATGTGTGGGTATGGAGTATTGATTGTGTATGCAAACCTTTTAGTGCCCAATACCTTCACTAAAATGGTTTAGACTGAAGTGGGAATATTAAGTGTCACCTTTTTAGTGTTCAACACCTTCCCCAAAGTTATTTAGATTGGAGTTGGAATAGTAATGTTGCCCCTTTAGTGTCCCATGTCTCCTTTAAAATGGTTTAGATTGGAGTTAGACTAGAAAATGTCACATCTTTAGTATTCAATGCCTACCCAAAATGGGGTTTAGATTGGAGAGGAAATAGTACATGTTGCCCCTTTGGTGTCCAACACTGTTGAGAAAAATATATATTCACATGTTTGTAACTGTAGATATGATACTTTAGTTCCAATTCTCTCCTCCATTACCTGAATCCCAGTAAGACTTCCCTACTGACATCTCTGACACCTAAGCCAGCTGTGCAAACAAGCCTCTCCAAGCCACGTAGTTAAGTTTAGCTTGGTCTCACACTTTAAGTTCAGCCAGTCAGCAACCCAGCCCCCTTTTTCTTACAGTCCACCTGTTGTCTGTTCACTTGTCTCTGCTCACACTGTGATATGTATAATGTTACTCTGTGGTCTTGAAGTTCTGTATCTGCAGCATTACTTTTTGTATATGCATGCCCATGTTTGGACTGTGTCCCCTTCTGGGATTTTGCTGTGACAGCACTTATTAACATATATAACTGCCTGACTTGTATGCTTCAGGGAAGAAGATGCCAGCTTGTAAGACGTAACACTGGGATGTGCGTCTGCCTTCTGCCTTAGCCTGCCTATAAACCTTGGTACCTCAAGAAACATTTCATCTGTTCCAGAGCCTTGCCTGGTGTTTGTGTTTTCTTTGCGTCACTATGAGGAGGGTTAAAAAGTAGTTTCCCTATTTCCCCCAAAATGGGCTAAAGTGGAGTTGGATTAGTAAATATCACCCCTTTAGTATTCCAACACCTTTTCCAAAATGGTTTAGATGGGAGTGAGAAAAGTAAATGTTGCCCCTTTACTGTTCAATATCGTCCCCAAAATAGTTTAGTTTGGAGTTTGAATAGTGTGTTTTTCCCCCTTAGTGTCCCAACACCTTAACCAAATTGGTTTAGTTTAGTGTGGCAATAGTACATCTTACCCCTTTTAGTGTCAAACACCTTCCCCAAATTGGTTTAGGTTGGAGTGTGAATAGTAAATTTTGCCTCTTTAGTGTCCAACGTATTCCTCAAAATGGTTTAGATTAGAAGATGAATAGTAAATGTTGTATCTTTAGTGTCCAACATCTTCCCCAAAATGGTTTAGTTTGGTGTTGGAATAGTATTTGTTGCCCTCTTAGTGTCCAACATTTTACCCAAATTGACTGGAGTAGAAATAGTAACTTTGACCCCTTTTAGTGTCCAATTCCTTCCCCAAATTGGTTTAGATTGGAGTGGGAATAGTAAATGTCACCCCTTTAGTGTCCAACACATTGTCCAAAATGGTTCAGATTGGAGTGAAAATTTTAGGTTTTACCCCATTGGTGTCCAACACCCTCCCCAAAATGGTTTAGAATGGAGAGGAAATAGTAAATGTTGCTTCTTAACTGTCCAACATGTTCCCCAAATTGGTTTAGA
Organism: Pleurodeles waltl; assembly: GCF_031143425.1. NCBI lineage: Eukaryota > Metazoa > Chordata > Amphibia > Caudata > Salamandridae > Pleurodeles > Pleurodeles waltl. The sequence goes on along the minus strand of NC_090448.1, from coordinate 271,888,261 downwards.
TTTGAGTGGGAATGGAAAATGTCACCACTTTAGAGTGCAAAACCTTTCCCAAATTGGTTTAGATAGGAGTTGGAATAGTAAATGTCGCCACTTTAGTGTCCAACACCTTGTCAAAAATGGTTCAGATTGAAGTGAAAATTGTAGGTTTCGCCTGTTGGTGTCCAAAATCTGTCCCAAAATGGTTTAAAATGGAGTGGGAATAGTAAATGAAGCCCATTAACTGTCCCACACCCTCCCGACATTTGGTTTCGATTGAATTGAGAATAGAAATTGTAACCCCTTTAATGTGCAACACCTTCCCCAAATTGGTTTAGATTGGTGTGGGAATAGTGAATGACATCCCTTAAGTGTCTAACACCTTCCTCAAAATGTTTTAGATTGGAGTGGGAAGAGTAGATATCAACCCTCTAGTGCCCAACACTTTCTCCACAATTGTGTACATTGAAGTGGGAACATTTAATTTAACCATTTTAGTGTTAAATTACTTTGTTATAATGTATTGCTATATAGTATGAGTAGTTTAAATCATTCAATTAGTACTGTTGATTTTGGGAAATATAATTTACATAGCAGTTGGTGGTATATATGTTTTAAATACTTTTTATTAGGTTTTATAAGCATAGCAACAAATAGAGTTGACAGCATTGAATAGCTTGGGGACGCATGCTCGTTCGTACAGATCTTCTGAGTGATTAACACAAATAAAGGAGCAGCAAGTATATCAATTAGGAAAATTAGCCATGTACAAGGCTATGTTGTCAAGAGCGTAAACAATTGGGCCTGATTGGCAAATTCAGGTAGAAGGTAATTTGAGGAGCAAAGTAGTGGGGGTACAGTGGGAACTATCTGTCAAAAAATAGGCATGTGAACATTGGTCACATGGCTAGAGCATGTTGGTGAAGAAAAGAGAGTGGTGTGCGCTGCGAGCAAGTAAGTGAGGCAGCGGCAAGCAGCTGTGTTGTCGTGGAACTATTATGGGTGGAGATCAAAACAGGTACGTACTTACGCCATTTGAAGATGCCAGGGAAGCACACCTCCAAAGTGTGTATGTCTGGGAGCTCCGTGACCTGTTGTAGTATGGCATACACCTTTTGCCAGTAATGGTGGAGGGCAGGGCAAGCCCAAAGCATGTGCGCCAGGTCGACGTCCAGAACACAGCAGCATGGACAGCATGTGCCTGCCCGGGGAAAAAACAATTTATTTGGGCTGGAGTGAGGTATGCTCGGTGTAGCATAAAGAGCTGAAATGTAATGCACGCCCAAACTCATCCTCCCATTTGTGTCAGAGTGTATCTAAGAAGGGTATCGTAAGGTCAAAAACAGCTTTATAAATCTACGTGATGAGGTGGCAGCCGGCGCCCATCGTAAGTATAGTTTGCAGTACTAGGTGTATAGCGGGTTCAGCTCCCATGACATTCCAGAGGGTATGGTATGTATTTGTGAGTTTACAGTGTAGAAGCAATTGTCTCTGGGGTAGGTCTTAGTCCGTCCCTAGTTGGTCAAATGGGAAGATCCGGCTGTTTAGGAAAAGGTTTCTGGTCGTGTGGATAGATTGTTCTGTCCAAGGGGCTAGATCCTGACTCCTAAAGAAACTGGGGAATTTATACAGGCCAACCAGGGGGAGTGCAGGAGCATAAGTCAGTGATCCCGGTGACATACAATATATTCTCATCATGCACATCTGGGCGGCAGCCACCTGAAGTGGTTGTGAGGAAGATGGTGTAGTTCTTTTGAGCAAGAGGCAGTAGACTGGAGGGAGTGGGAGAATATCACGTTCATTGCAGGTCTTCCCCACATACCTCCCAGCTGTCCAGCATGAAAGCCATTCTATCTGTGCTGCTAGAAAATAAGCCTTAAAAGACGGGGTACCCAGTCCCTTCAGTGTATGGGGAGCAGCCATTTTCAAAGGGTGACTCAATGCCTCCTACCAAGACTGCCCAGTAAGGAGTCAAGCTCTGTAAAAAAGGAACGTGGAGGAAGTACGGGAAGATTTGTGAAATGGTAAAGTAGGTGGGGTAGTATAATCATTATTGCTAGTGCTGTTTTGCCAATCGGGGCAAGCAGTAGCGACCACCAGAACTGCAATTGCACATTAATGCCCATCAGCGCCACCCAAAGGTTTCCATCGAAGACATCTGAAGGGGCATGATAAAGGTGGATCCCCAAATAACGAGGTGTTGCCTAGGCATATAGATCATGGGGGTTGGTTGGGATGGAACGGGTATATGGCCGATTTACCCCAGTTCACTCACAGTCTGGCAGCTCTAGGGAATGTCTCAAGTGCGTTTTGCAATGGGGAAAAGTCTGATGTAATGTTTTTTAGGTAGATGAGAAGGGGTCATTGGCGTACAGGGACACCGCATGAGTTGTGTCCTCCAAGTGTACTCTCCACTTGCAGCCCTCAACCCGTAAACGTATAGCTAGGTATTCAATCATGAAGGCTAAAGGAAATGGCGAGAAGGGACACTTTACTAGTTCCTCTGCTCACCGAGATTGGAGCGGAGACAAGACATCCTAGGCGGATTCGAGATGTCTGGTTGGTGTAGAGAATCCAAGTGTATGCAAGAAGTCTTGGCACAATTCCCATTCAGGTTAGGAAATGAACAAGGTAACATCACGTCAGTGCATCATATCCCTTCTCCAAGCCCAAGATCAAACACGCCACCAGCGGATATCGTCCCTCAGCATGATCTTGAATATGAAATAACCAGCAAATGTTTTGGGAGGTGCTAGGACCAGGGACAAACCCATTTTGATCTATTGAATAAGGTCCATGATAACCCAGGCGTTGTAGTCCACCAATATTTTGCCCAGGATTTTGTAATTAGTTCCTAAGATTGCAACGGGTCGGTATGATGATGATTGTGCTGGATTTCTGCCTGGTTTAGGAATCAACAACAGGAACGATTCCTGAATCGATTGGGGAAGTTCGCCCGCGTTCAATGCTGCCTCATACATGTGTGCCAGTTTGGATGCCAAAAGTGTGCTAAAGGTGTTGTAGTAAAGTAATTTCGGATGCCTTGCTCTTCCTAGCCCAGAAGACTGGGTCATCTAGACAGTCAAGTTGGAGCCGCCAAGTAGGGGTTGACGGTCTAGCGGTTACCCATTGGAGGTCTACAAAATAAGCATTGTGGTCAGAACCCATGCAGCCTAAGTAATCTGAGCGGCGTACTAGAGGTGGCAGGGGTGCGGAGCATAAGAAGTGGTTGAGACGTATGTGAAGTTTGTGATGTATTGAGTAAAATTAGTAGAGTTTGCTAGTGGGGTTATGGGGCTACCAAGCATCAACTAGGGACCATTGTTGTATCCAGTTGTGCAGTTGTGGCCTTCTGGGTCTATGGTGGTGTCAAGTACCTGAAAGGGGTCACCAGGTCTAATCCAGATTAGAGCAACTGCGGTGTATGCTGAATAAGTGGTTGCATATAAAAACCCTCTCCAACGGTTACGTAGACACTCTGGGGGTCATTCCGACCCCGGCGGGCGGCAAGCGCCGCCTGCCGGGCGGAGACCGCCAGAAGACCGCAGCGGTCATTCTGACTTTCCCGCTGGGCGGGTGGGCGACCGCCAAAAGGCCGCCCAGCGGGAAAGCCCCAGCAACGATGAAGCCGGCGGAGTTGCTGGTGTGCGACGGGTGCAGTGGCACCCGTCGCGATTTTCAGTGTCTGCTTTGCAGACACTGAAAATCTGAATGGGGCCCTGAATGGGCACTGCAGGGGCCCCCAGGGTCCCCACAACACCTGTTCCCGCCAGCCTCTTCCTGGCGGTGTAAACCGCCAGGAACAGGCTGGCGGGAAGGGGGTCGGAATCCCCATGGCGGCGCTGCTTGCAGCGCTGCCGTGGAGGATTCCCTGGGGCAGGGGAAAACCGGCGGGAAACCGCTGGTTCCCCTTTTCTGACCGCGGCTTTACCGCCGCGGTCAGAATTGCCCCAGAAGCACCGCCAGCCTGTTGGCGGTGCTTCCTCCGTCCCCGGCCCTGGCAGTCCATGACCGCCAGGGTCGGAATGACCCCCTCTATCTCCTCTTTCGCTGAGTGTGTTTCTTCCAGGAAGACCATTTGTGTATGTTGACGTTTTGTGTAAGATTTCACTGAGTAGCGCTTTCTGGCGGTATGCATGCCGCGTATATTCAGTGTAAAGAAGCTGAACTTGTCACCTGTGGGCTGCATGGTGAGTAAAGAGTGTGGAAGATGCAAGGGAGGCGGGGGTTCTCGCTGTGCGTGTCAGTATGATGACCCTGCCGCCTCTGATTGTAGGGGTTGTACATCGGTGGTCCACCCTTCCATCTCTGGGAAGTGGAAGGATGTAGGACATGGGACCATCTAGAACTGGTAGGAAAAACAGGGGAAGCCTACTGCAACAGCAGCACGCCCAAATAGTGTTGGTGGAGAAAAACTTTCAAGTAGTGCAGGGGTAATCAAGAGCTGTGTGGGGTACTATGTATCGTATGCCCTAGTGAGAAAAAGTGTAGGGGCTACTGAAACCCGAAGGGACCGCTGGTGGGAGAGGTCAGTACAAGTAAATTTGGTCCGAGTGCAGTAAGGTAGGAGATCTGCAGGTGCCCAGGGTGCCACACAGAGAGGCACACTGCTTAATAGCAGGGAGTGGGTTCTGGAATAGAGCATTTAGGAGCAGGGGCGCCGCAGATGGGATGGTAGAATATGGTGAGGGCGATAGGGAGAAGCACAGGGGAGTTGCAAAGGCCATGCTATTAACATCTCAGTATTCAGCAAAACATTCAAACAGACCAAGAACATTAATAGAGTATGTTCATATGAGGGTATCTGCTGTCTAGGGTGTCACACTTGGGGTAGTTAAGGAGTCCTGCTGGAAGTCATCTGAGAGGAGTATATTGTCATCAGTGATAAAGATGTGGGGGCCTTTCTCATCATTTGTGGTGGTGGTGTGGGTTCCTATGTCCTGCAGGGCCCGCCGTCTATTCTCAATGATCTGTTCAAGGTTCAGGGGTGTTGCTGGGGCTGGTCGTGTGGCATCTCCAGTGTGGGATTTTTGATGACGTTTCTGTTTTGGCTTGGGCATGGACTGGGGGGTCCAGGGCAGACTGTTGTTGTGGTCCTGTAATGTCGTTCCGCCCAATCTCAAGCTTCTTTTGGATCGGTGAAGAATAACGTGGTGTCTTCTGCAAAGACCTTTAGGTGGGCTGGGAATAATACTGGACCCCCTGTTGGCGTAGATGCAGTTTTACCTCCAGGAAGGAAGTCCGCTGTTGCTGAACTGCTACGGTATACTCAGGAAAGAGCAGGACCACTTTGTCCTCCTCGCTGAGTGGGATGGCTGGGCATGCTGCCCGGGGAAGGGCATCCCGGTCTTTAAAGTGAAGACGTTTCGCTAGAAAAGATTGAGGGAAATCCATGGGGAAAGGCGGCAGCTGGGGCCTCGTGGGCTCTCTCCAGTGTGAAGAATGGTGTGAGTTCCACTGCAGGAGTTAAGTACTTAAACCAGTTTTCAATGTATTGTATGGGGTCTTGGCCCTCAACCCCTTCTGGTAGGACCAGTATGCCCATGTTGTTTCTTCGTGATCGGCCTTCAATGTCTTCTGCTCTGTCTTCTAGTGGACGGACCTGCTCCTCCAGGTCACAGGTGGTCCGCTGATTGCCCATGGTAATTGGGTGTAAGTTGGCCAACTATTTTTCTCCATTGGACAATTTATCAGAAAGCTTGTGAGGCTCATCGCAGAGAAAACTAAGTTCAGTGGCTAGAGCGCCCAGGCGAATCTACACAGAAAAGCGTGAGTGTTCTATGGTGGCCAATATCTGGTCCAGCTTGTCCGATGTGGAGGCCGCTAGAGCTGGTCCCCTCTGTGGTGTGTCAGGGATTGCGGTAGGTGGAAGCATAGTCACTGAAGCTGTGGTAGCAAAGCAGTTTTCCCATTTTTTGGGGTGTCAGTAGGCTGGAAACAGTATAGAAGAGGGGAGCCCCAGCATGCAGGAGTTAGCGAGGGTCAGGGGCATCAAAGGGGGTCCGCATGGGGCGTTGACAGGTTGAATTGGGCGGTAGGTCCTGTCCACAACAGTTGTTGGCAGGTCCCCCTCAAGCATTCTGATATGAGCGCTTGTGGGAGGGAGGAAAGAGTGTGCGCCTGAAGAGAAGCATGCAGGCTGATGGCTGGCTGCAAAAGAGGTAAGATGGTAGGAGGCGAGCATTCCAGATCAAGAGGTTGCTGCAACACACCTAGTAATTCTGGGGCTCCTGAGTCTTCCAACTGTGTCATGCCTCAGGCCCAATGCCCGGCCTGCACGGCCCCACGCACAATATGTCCCCCTGATAAGGGGCCCCCTGTGGGAATGAAACCTTTGATTGTATCACGTGCCTCAGTGGTGATGGAGAAGTGGGTGGGCACTGAAAGCAATTGGTGGAGGGTCCATTACGAGGCTGGTGAGTAACAAGAGGGTGCTCAGCACTGTCCAACAATTATTGTGATGGGGCTCCTTTTCCTTTCACAGTTCATGGATAGCCAAATCACATGTGCCCCAGCACGTATGTCAAAATGGGGGGTGGCCCTGCTAGCTGAAGGTAGTTCGAAAGACAGAGCCCCAACTTGTACGAATGATTGAGGGTCAGCGAGCGTCCGGGGCGGCTCATGTAAAGCATAGGCGGTCCTATCCGTTACAGTTTTAAACAATCCTTCTCATGTGTTCCGATGTGAGCACCAATGTGAGGGGTAAGAGTGATGTGTGAGCTTGCAGGAATGAGTGAGGGTCCGGGAGCTTCAGGTGTGGCCCAAGTAAAGCTTGGGCATGCTCGATTGGGCAGCTGGTTCCATCCGTTACAGTTTCAAACGACCCCCCTTGCACATTGCCATGTGAACACCGATGCAGGGGGGGAGAGAGATGCGCTGGGATAGAGGCTGCAGGCTACCGGCAGTGAGACACGTGAGTCAGACGTCCCAGATCAGAAGGCCGATGCAACTCGCCTAGTGATTTTAGGCCTGGTGGGGTTGGTGTCCACGTTGCTCCTCAGGGCAGGGAGCCAGGCCGCTTAGCATGTCTTCATTGGAGGCCAGCAGGCCCCTCGAAGTGACCAAGGGGCAGCTGCCATACAGGGAGGTAGGGGGCCAGTGGACGGTGAGCATTCTGCTTGGGTATGGCTCACACAGCTGGGTCGAGGAGGAGGCCACCACCGTGGCTCAACTACATGGTTTGCGGGAGAGGCAGCAGGGCCCCAGAGAATGTGGTCAGCTTGGACAGGGGTTTCTGGCAATAGATTTAGCCCCCAGAGGTCAGCAGGCAGAAGTCCAGACCAGGATGATGGTCAATCCGCAGGCAGGCAAGCGGAGCTTCAGAGGTTTGGGTTCACCATCTTGGCTGGCGTGGCCACACCCCTTGAATATATTTAATACATAATCTCATTATTTACATATTTCCATAGAATAAAGATATGTAAAACATTTTTTAATTTTACTTTCTTTTTCCAAAGATTATTTAATGCATAAAGCCCCATTTTTAACATATATATATATATATATATATAGTTCCAGTTATAAAACACCTTTTATATATTGATAAATAAAACTAACTGTAATAAATTTTTATTAACTAAACAATGTAAATCATATTTAAATAGTATTGTATGTTATACATTTTCAGGCATTTTTAATTGTTCAATATTTTTAATTAATACATTTGTTTCATATACAGAGTCTTAACATAATTTGTTATATAATTTACACCTTACAATTTATTTACATATTTTAACAGTTGTAACCTGTTTTACATGTTTCATAATTTTTTACAATTTGGAAAACATTTTCTAAACATTTTTATATTATATTCCCACTTATTTCTAAGGGGATAGTCTTTTTTGTTTAATTTAGCAGCCATTTTTTGACTGCTACCTTCTATTTTTTGTAGTCTATTGGTGTCTTTTTTATTCTATTTTCTGGGTTCCAGGCGGTGGAAAAGGTACTGCTGTTTGTCGGAACAGGTAAGGTTTTTTCAATTGTTTTTTTAGAGTTTCGTGGTTGGGGCGATATAGACGGCAATTCTAGAGGTTACTTATAGTGTTGTTTGTAGGTGTTTCATACATGCAGTTGTAGCAATTATAGTGATTTTCACTATTGTGTTGGTTTAAGTTTTGGTGCAGCGCTTTAGTCATTTATCGATATGTTATTTTATATTGTTATGTTACTTGCTTTTTAATGATTGAGCGTAATGTATATGTAATTTTTTGATTGTAGTTTTGGTGGGTGGGACTTCTATTTTACTTTGCAGGATTTTCTTTGAAATCTGTTTTGGTTTCTAATAAGTCAACAATATTTTTTACTTTGATTTCCTTTTTTGGGGGGTTTCCAAGGAGCTTTTTTTTTTAAATCCTGGCCCCCTGATATACCTCTGTAAAAAAATGTTTTCCAGAGATTTTCATTTTTGATTTGTGTTTGTGGATCATTAGAGAAGCTTGGATCATTAGAGAAGATTAGCATTGGTAAACATTGCTGATCCCGGCTGAGTTTTTCTAGACAACATTTTTTAAAATGGTGGATGTGTTGCAGTGAAGATGTAGTATTTCAGGACCCATGAGACCTATATGCTTTTGGTGCTAAAACAAAGGTTTTGGGGGGTTAAGTAGTCTTATAGAGACAGAAAATAACTCCTCAGAGCAACCTTTGGACATTTTTCAAAACGGTGGCTATATTAGAGGAAGAGGAGACATATAGAAATGAAACAAATATTAATGGTTTTTAATCTTTTTATCTATACACCAAGCAATGTTTATGATCTGAATATGAAAAAATAATGTTTATCACTCCTCTTTTAGACACATCTTCATAGTTCATTTTTTGTGTTTTGGCAATTGTTTGTGGTACCTTTGAAGATTGCTGAACACTTGAGAAGAGCATATTGACAAAGACATCTTTTTGTAGCACAGGTTTTGCAAGTACATATATGTGTAAGTTCTGTCGGTAGAGGCTTTAGAAATTTCGCAATACATATCCCAACCAAATCCACACAGATCTTTCTCCATATATGAATGATCCAAAACATTTGCACATCTTCTGATCAAGTAGAATGCTCTTTTAGTGTGTCAAGGCATAGAATATGCCGTCAGTGGAAGGTCACTTAGCGGGACTGATCTTTTGAACTCACTGTACCGAAGATCGTCAAATGTGTGACAGTCAGAACTTGCTTTCCACACACGCACAAGGTATTTTTCTATGTCTTTAAAGTCACATTTTTTCTGTTTTAGCAAATCCTTTTAGAAACTTCACAGGTTAAGCAGTTAAAGCTCCAAGCTTTGTTCCAAATTTGCTCATAGTGGCATCACTCATAAGAATATATGCGTTGATAAGAGCAAACTGGGGTGCCGTGGTGAGCAAAAGAATTGATGAATTAAACCCAGATCTGTGAATGGGGGTGAATGTTTGATTGGTTCTGCATTCTGTCCATCATTTCTGTTTGTTTATGTTTGTTGCCCTAAATGCACTGGGTATTGCCAGACGTGGGTCCTGGGCTGACTTTGCCACTGGATTCAAGCTAGCCTAACTGATGAAAGGTGATGCCCTGAAAAACGGTCCCAGGATACTTTTTTCTTGTCCAGGGAGGACCTGGCGCAGCAGTCAAGACTGATTTGCATATGGCTGGGCCCAAACGGTGGCGTGGTGAGCAAAAGAATGGATGGATTTGTCAACATCAGGACAGTGCGCGCTCTATGGGCGACAAAAATGCAAAAACGCAGTCTTTATGCAAGAGCATAATTCATGCATTGTGTTTATATGCAGTATGTTAACCTTTTGCATTGCAGATTTTAACCTTGAAAAACACTATTAATGATGTTTGCAATAACTGTTCATTTGCAAGGTATTGCTGCAGGCTTACTGAGTGTGTTAGGGTGTGGTCCCTTTCTAGGACCTTCTAGAAGCTTTCCCAGCAGCATGACTGGGTGTGGTTTGTGGGCTGGGCCAGACTCTCTATAAGGGAGCCAGCCCAGCTCCACGTGCTCACTATTCAGAGGTCCCGGTGCAGAGCAGCAGCAACTTCCTGAGCTCCTGTTCCGGAGTCCTACCTTGATGTTCCAGGCCTGCCCTCATTATATTGGTGATCCTTGAGCAGGGCGGTAAGGTGGAGGTCGGGCTGGGCCCCCGACCCCGTTCTCAAAGACTTTAGAGTTTTGGGCCTAGTTGTGAAACTTCCAGTGTGCACAATCGTTTCATAACATTTGCATATTCTTGTTCGAATCGGCAGTGTGCGTGATTCATTCCTAGCATGTAAACCTGGCATTTAGATCGGCAACAGTGTGTGCGATCATTTCATGGCATTTGCATATTCTTGTTCGAATCAGCAGTGTGCGCGATTCATTCCCAGCATGTAAACCTTGATGTTCAGATCGGCAACAGTGTGCGCGATCATTTCATGGCATTTGCATATTCTTGTTCGAATCGGCAGTGTGCGCAATTCATTCCCAGCATGTAAACCTTGATGTTCAGATCGGCAACAGTGTGTGCAATCATTTCATGGCATTTGCATATTCTTGTTCGAATCGGCAGGGCGCGCAATTCATTCCCAGCATGTAAACCTTGACGTTCAGATCGGCAACAGTGTGCGCGATCATTTCATGGCAGTTGCATATTCTTGTTCGAATCGGCAGTGTGCGCATTTAATTCCCAGCATGTAAACCTTGACGTTCAGATCGGCAACACTGTGCGCGATCATTTCATGGCATTTGCATATTCTTGTTCGAATTGGCAGAGTGCGCGATTCATTTCTCTCATGTAAATCTTGGCATTCAGATCGGCAACAGTGTGCGCAATTATTTCTTGGCATTTACATATTCTTGTTTGAATCGGCAACAGTGTGCGCGATTCAACTCTGGCATAAAGTGCTTGGCTCGTAGTTCAACAGTGTGTACGATCATTTCATGGCATCGAACACTTTGGTGTGTTGTGTTTGTTGAGGTGCACACATTTATCCTGAGCCTTTGGATTTTCTGTGAAGATGCTTAATTCAAAGTGCAACATTCTTTGTGCATATTAAGTCCCTAGTACAGTCCCTGTTCTTTTCAGGGAATGTTCAGATAGCCTTTGTTCTCATGTAGAAATGCAATGTTTATTCTGAAACATTATTCAAGAAGGTTCTTGTTTTCGAGACAGTATGTGTACTTCATGAAAAGCTCATATGAAACATTGTATTAACCCATTCTTGATTTTTCCAGGTACCTGGACTTCTTGAGATCTAGTTATAGCCATTTTTTAGGTTATTCATGATTACAGTATAAGAACTCTTAGAACCATAGTCTATTGAACGTCAATGTGATTATATCTTGATATTGTGTTGTTTAACCTCTAGCTTCCTACAGGTCTCCTTCCCAGCTGTTCCCTACCTAATCCCCTTTTCCCCCACTTAGATTCTCTCAGGCTCTGTGGTATTTCTATCGGAGCTTAGGAGCTGTCTAGTGGTGGACATGTTGGGAACGTGCGCAGACCCCAAGGATCTGGTCTCCCTGGCAGAATAGTGAGCCCACAAATTTAATATCCTCCTCGTTTGCGTGTGTTCTCAGCATTGCCACATTGGACGAGCTAGTAAAAGTTATCACGCAGCTCTAAGCAGAGGTAGTGTCATCAAAGGATATAGCAGCCAGCTTAGCTGAGAGAGTGAGTCAGTTGCAGGAAAGGGTAGAAAAGAAGGAACAAAGTCCTTTGGGTGTGTCTTGGCCTGGTCCTCCTTCTCAAGCTTCGGGAAGTAATCCTCCTACAAACATTTCCCTCAATGTTCCCTCAGCTATCCCCCTGGCTCCTCCAGAACGTTTTTCAGGTGATCCCCTGAAAGCGCAATCTTTCTTGGTTCAAGTGGAATTACATTTTACCTGCCGACCAAACACTTTCCCTGATGCCCAATCCAGGGTGGCCTTCTTGTTATCTTACCTGACGGGGGACGCAGCCACCTGGGCAATCCCTCTTGTGCGTAAAGACAGTCCCCTGCTTTAAAATTTTAGAAATGTTGTCCGTGAGCTTGAACGCGTGTTTGATCGAAGAACAGTTACATTGTCGGCAGATCGTGAACTATTAGACTTGCGACAAGGTAACCAAGATCTAGTTTCCTACTTAGCTAGTTTTAATTGGCTGGTAGCAGAGAAATCATGGCCTGAAGAAAAGCAAGCGGCCTTGTTTTACAAAGGACTCAAGGATGAGTTAAAGGACATTCTTGCCCAGCTAGATCCGCAGCCTACAGATTGTCAAGATCTAATAAACCTTGTTTTGAGACTAGATCACTGTTTTACAGAACAAAGGGGAACACACAAAAAAATGGAGAAATATTCCTGGCGTGTTCACGATCATAGAGAATCAAGAACTCAGAAAGAGAGAACTCCGGAACGCATGGAAATCTGAACTATCAGGAGACCTTTGACCAAAGACGAAAAGGACCTACGTAGAAAGAACGGACAATGTCTTTATTGCTGGCACAAGGGTCACTTCGTCAAAGATTGTCCAATCAAACCAAAGAGCAAACAAGGTCCTGTCCAGAAAATTGCAGCCAATGTACAAGTCGAGCCGGAAAACTAGATCACCCAAGATGTATAGAAGGGTTGCTCTTGGGTGTCACCGTGGACCCTTCACAGTCTAGGCATCTCAAGCTGGGCATTAAGGTTCAAGTAAAGAAAAATAACTATTTCAAGAACGCCCTCGTAGATTCTGGGGCAACCGGGAACTTTGTTGATGCCCAATTGGTTCGCGCATGGGGGATCCAATGCACCAAGAAAAAGACTCCAGAGATAATACAAGCAGTAGACAGAAAACTCTTGACTGGAGGCCCAGTAACTCTTCAGACTGTCCCCTTGTCGGTGACCTGTGATGGGGGAGATCAAAGAACCAAACATGAAGAGAAGCTCATCTTTGAAGTTATCCATGCTCCTCAGTATGGATTTATCCTTGGCTTACCATGGTTAACTCATCACAATCCTGAGATTAACTGGGCAGAATGGAAAGTCGTGTTCTCTTCTGCCTTATGTAATGAGAAATGTCTCCAGACGTCTCGAGTCGCCAAAACTTGCAACTCTCACATAGCCACTGCAGCGGAGAAAGAAGTAAAGTTGCCCAGGCAGTATTCATCCTATGAAGATGTGTTTGATGAAAGAGAAGCAAAAACCTTGCCTCCTCATAGACCTTATTACTGCCAAATTGACCTAACTCAAGGTGCGCTACTCCCTAGCTGTCGTGTGTACGCCTTGTCAGAACATGAAAATCAACACTTACGAAAGTACCTAGATCAATTCTTAGAGAATGGCTTCATCTGCCCTTCCAAGTCTCCTGCAGCCTCTCCTTTGTTTTTTGTCTCCAAGGCTAATGGGGACCTTCTAACCTGTATTGACTATAGGGGTTTGAACAAGATCACAGTCAAGAATAAATACCCCTTGCCTCTGATTCCTGTCTTGTTGGATCAAGTGAAAAAAGCAAACATTTACACTAAGCTCGATCTACGAGGTGCTTACCATTTAGTCAGAATGAGAGAAGGTGACGAATGGAAAACTGCATTCAAGACAAGATATGGTCTCTTTGAATACACCATCATGCCCTTTGGACTGTGCAATGCTCCAGCAGCATTTCAATTTTTCTGAATGACGTCCTTAGAGAGTATCTAGACCTATTTGCAATAGTCTATATCGATTATATTTTAATCTACTCTGGCAATGAAGCCGAACATGTATAACATGTCAAGAAGATTCTCACAGCTTTTCGAAAGCATCTTTTATATTGCAAACTAACCAAGTGTGAATTTCATCTTACCACAGTTGAGTTTTTAGGGGTTATCCTTACCCCTCAAGGTATGGTCATGGCAGAAAAGAAAGTACAAGCAGTATCCGATTGGCCCACTCCAAAGACTGTTCGAGATGTACAGTGCTTCCTGGGTTTTGCAAACTTTTATCGCAGGTTTATAAACCATTTCTCTCGGACAGGGCGCCAATCACCAAGTTATTGAGAAAGAAAGAAAAATGTGTGTTGTCTCCAGAAGCTAACAGAGCCTTTTCAACTTTGAAAGAAGCTTTTTCCACTTCCCCAGTCTTGACTCACCCTGATGTGGATCGTCCATTCATAGTTGAAGCAGATGCCTCAGATGTGGCAATTGGTGCAGTCTTGTCACAACGAAGTGAAGACACTGGCCAACTTCATCCTGTAGCTTTCATGTCTCGATAACTGAACGAAGCCGAACAGAACTATGTCATTGCTGAGAAAGAGCTCCTGGTGATCCGTGATGCCTTTAAAGAGTGGAGACATCATTTGTTAGGTGCCAAGTACACTATCATAGTATATACTAATCACCGCAATCTCCAGTTCGTGAGTTCAGCTAGACTTTTGACTCCTCGGCAATTACGCTGGATGCTGTTTTTTGCCGAGTTCGATTTTGTGGTAACTTTTCATCCTGGTAATGATAATCGCAAAGCAGATGCCTTGTCCCGCCAAGAGTCTACCATGTTACCTACAATCCAGCCTTCCTGAGCTATCATTGCTCCAGACAAAGTCCTCTGCATCATAAGGACTGAAGACTTCTTTGAAGACATCCGTAATTCCTTCACCATTGAGAAATGGCAGGGATGGGCTCAAACAGATCCCAAAAGATCAATCAAACAAGGACTACCTTTCCATGACGCATGTTTGTTTGTGCCCACTACCAAGCTTCGCAAGTTAGTATTTCATTGGTTGCATGTTATATGTACGGCAGGTCACCCAGGCACTCCTAAAACTCTTGAATTAATCCAACGCTATTTTGGTGGCTTACTCTGACAAAAGATGTTAAAAGAATGGTCACTAACTGCGAAGTCTGTGCTCACACCAAGACAAGTCATTCAAAACCGAAAGGTTTGTTGCATCCGCTCCCAACTCCACATCGACCTTGGGAACACATCTTGTTAGACTTCATTACAGGTCTACCAGTTGTTCAGCAGCACTCAGTAATCCTTGTAGTGGTAGATAGTCTAATGAAATACGGACATTTCATTGCCTGTAAGAAATTGCCCACCTCCAGTGAACTGGCAACCATCCTACTGAATAGAGTGGTCCGTTATCACGGGCTGCCGAGAATGATTCTCTCCGATCGAGGATCGCAATTTGCCTCCAACTTCTGGAAAACATGGTGCAAAACGCTTCAAGTTACATCCAAACTATCTACTAGCCATCATCCTCAAACAGATGGCCAAACTGAGAGACTGAATCAGACATTGAAACAATACCTGCGTGCTTACGCTGAGAAAGCACTTCATTCTTGAACATCAATGCTCTGGGTAGCTGAACTAGCCTACAACAACTTGTTTCACACATCCACTGGTGTCACACCCTTTTTTGGCTTGTTTGGCTACCATCCTGATACCTTGCCATCACGATTCCTCAAGAAAGTTCTCTTACACCAGCTGTGTCGGAAAACATTCAACAACTCCAAGAAACCCAGAAACTGATTCAACAGCATCTAGAAAAAGCTCAACAAAAATACAAAAAGCACTACGACAAAAACATTGTGAAGGACCTCAGTATCAACCAGGTGATAAACTGTGGCTTTCTACAAGACATGTTGACTTCAAGAAAAAACACATGTTCAATCCCAAATTCATAGGTCCTTACACTGTCCTCCAGCAAATTAATCCAGTGACCTATAAACGGCAGTTGACCCGGTCACTACGTATTCATCTGGTGTTCCATACTTCCCTCCTGAAAAAGCAGTCCAGAAGGTACGCTCCCAACCAGCTCCAGTTCTAGTACAGGGGGAATTGGAATACGAAGTGAAACAGGTGTTGGATTCCAAACTTAGAGGTCGTAACCTGTGGTATCTGATCTCTTGGAAAGGTTACAGTCCTGAAAGCAACTAATGGGTCTCTGCATCTGACATTCATGCTCCACGACTAGTGAGACGTTTTCATCGTCTTAAAACAGGCAAACCAGGCCCTAGAGCGCGTTTGGGAGAGGGGAGTACTGTCAACATCAGGACAGTGCGCGCTCTACGGGCGACAAAAATGCAAAAACCCAGTCTTTATGCAAGAGCATAATTCATGCATTGTGTTTATATGCAGTATGTTAACCTTTTGCATTGCAGATTTTAACCTTGAAAAACACTATTAATGATGTTTGGAATAACTGTTTATTTGCAAGGTATTGCTGCAGGCTTACTGAGTGTGTTAGGGTGTGGTCCCTTTCTAGGACCTTCTAGAAGCTTTCCCAGCAGCATGACTGGGTGTGGTTTGTGGGCTGAGCCAGACTCTATATAAGGGAGCCAGCCCAGCTCCATGTGCTCACTATTCAGAGGTCCCGGTGCAGAGCAGCAGCAACTTCCTGAGCTCCTGTTCCAGAGGCCTACCTTGATGTTCCAGGCCTGCCCTCATTATATTGGTGATCCTTGAGCAGGGCGGTAAGGCGGAGGTCGGGCTGGGCCCCCGACCCCGTTCTCAAAGACTTTAGAGTTTTGGGCCTAGTTGTGAAACTTCCAGTGTGCACAATCGTTTCATGACATTTGCATATTCTTGTTCGAATCAGCAGTGTGCACGATTCATTCCTAGCATGTAAACCTGCCATTCAGATCGTCAACAGTGTGTGCGATCATTTCATGGCATTTGCATATTCTTGTTTGAATCAGCAGTGTGTGCGATTCATTCCCAGCATATAAACCTTGATGTTCAGATCGGCAACTGGGTGTGCGATCATTTCATGGCATTTGCATATTCTTGTTCGAATCGGCAGTGTGCGCGATTCATTCCCAGCATGTAAACCTTGACGTTCAGATCGGCAACAGTGTGCGCGATAATTTCATGGCATTTTCATATTCTTGGTCGAATCGGCAGAGTGCGCGATTAATTTCTCTCATGTAAATCCTGGCATTCAGATCGGCAACAGTGTGTGCGATCATTTCATGGCATTTACATATTCTTGTATTCAGCAACAGTGTGCGCGATTCAACCCTGGCATAAAGTGCTTGGCTCTTAGTTCAACAGTGTGCACGATCATTTCATGGCATCAAAAACTTTGGTGTGTTGTGCTTGTTGAGGTGCACACATTTATCCTGAGCCTTTGGATTTTCTGTGAAGATGCTTAATTCAAAGTGCGACATTCTTTGTGCATATTAAGTCCCTAGTACAGTTCCTGTTGTTTTTAGGGAATGTTCAGATAGCCTTTGTCCTCATGTAAAAATGCAATGTTTATTCTGAAACATTATTCAAGAAGGTTCTTGTTTTCTAGACAGTATGTGGTATTTCATGAAAAGCTCATATGAAACATTGTATTAACCCATTCTTGATTTTTTCAGGTACCTAGACTTCTTGAGGTCTAGTTATAGTAATTTCTTAGGTTATTCATGATTACAGTATAAGAACTCTTAGAACCATAGTCTATGTGATTACATCTTGATATTGTGTTGTTTAACCTCATGCTTCCTACACGTTTTCTTCCCAGCTGTTCCCTACCTAATCCCCTTTTCCCCCACTTGGACTCTCTCAGGCTCTGTGGTATTTCTATCGGAGCTTTGGAGCTGTCTAGTGGTGGATATGTTGGGAACGTGCGCAGACCCCAAGGATCTGGTCTCCCTGACAGGATTAAACCCAGATCTGTGACTGGGGGTGAATGTTTGATTGGTTCCGCATTCCGTCTATCATGTGTGTTTGTTTGCTTTTGATAAGAACACTGGGCATCTCTGGGTCAAGTTTCTTGTACAGAATATAAAGCAGGATTAAGGGGGTCATTACAACCCTGGCGGACGGTGTTAAAGCTGCGGTAATACCGCAAACAGGCCGGCGGAGAAAGAAAGGGAATTATGACCGTGGCGGAAACCGCCAACATAGACAGCCACTTTAACACTCCGACCGCCACGGCGGTACAGACAAGCAGCGCGGCGGTCACTGCCAACAGACAGGCGGGAGACAAAGTACCACCCACAGTATTACAACCCACCAATCCGCCACCTTTTCCGGGGCGGATTCACCGTGGATAAAAACACGGCGGAAACAGCTTTTGCAATGGGAAAACGCTCACCTTAACACACTCCATGAGGAAGGAGGGCACCATGGAGCCCGAACTCCAAATACTCCCTGTGCTTGTCTTCCTGCTCCTCTACGAACATCAGCAACGGTGGCGCCGAAGACAACGGTGAGTACTGCACCTACGACATAGGGGAGGGGGGAGGCAAAAGTCAGGGGGGGACACACGCAACACCCCCACCCCCACCCCGAACCCCACCCACTACAACACACACACCAATGCATATCCAAACATCACAGGAACAACCCACAACCCGGTCCCCCGGAAGAATGCAAAGACAAAAGGGAATCAGTATAACTATTGTAATGAATAAAAATACAGTAAGCTCATATATACAGAAATATATACACATTCCAAATATATACATCACGATTAGTAGTGCAGGTATGCACAATTCAATGTCCGTGGACCACTGGGCCCAAAATTCATGGGCGAGGCCCACACTAGATACCTGTCCAGAAACGGAGAGAACACTGCAGGGGCATCAGATAGAAATACAACAGGCACCTCAGGGGGAAGGGAAGGGGGGGCACCTCAGCCGGATGAGTGCAAAGCCAGATCCACGATGGGGCTCCATGCCCATTGATGTATCCTGGGGAGTGCAAAGCCACAGTCTCTCAAGTCTCTACAGTGTCTGGTTTGCCCACTGTACCATCCTGGGGAGTGCAAAGCCACAGTCTCTCAAGTCTCTACAGTGGGTGGGTTGCCCACTGTACCATCCTGGGGAGTGCAAAGCCACAGTCTCTCAAGTCTCTACAGTGGGTGGGTTGCCCACTGTACTATCCTGGGGAGTACAAAGCCACAGTCTCACAAGTCTACAGTGGGTGGTCTGCCCACTGATCAATCCTGGGGAGTGCAAAGCCACAGTGTCTCAAGTCTCTACAGTGGGTGGTTTTCCCACTGTACCATCCTGGGGAGTGCAAAGCCACAGTCTCTCAAGTCTCTACAGTGGGTGGTTTGCCCACTATACCATCCTGGGGAGTGCAAAGCCACAGTCTCACAAGTCTCTACAGTGGGTGGTTTGCCCACTGAT
Organism: Pleurodeles waltl; assembly: GCF_031143425.1. NCBI lineage: Eukaryota > Metazoa > Chordata > Amphibia > Caudata > Salamandridae > Pleurodeles > Pleurodeles waltl. Next base: position 271,869,270 of record NC_090448.1, on the reverse strand, counting down.
CAATCCTGGAGAGTGCAAAGCCACAGTCTCTCAAGTGGATAACAGTCTCCACTGGTTCTGGAGGGGGACTGGTGCCCAGAGTGCTTCATCCTGTGAAGGACAGAGGTAGTGGATGGGATACTCCACTGGTTCTGGAGGGGAACTGGTGCCCAGAGTGCTTCATCCTGTGAAGGACAGAGGTAGTGGATGCAGTTCTCCACTGGTTCTGGAGGGGGACTGGTGCCGAGAGTGCTTCATCCTGTGAAGGACAAAGGTAGTGGATGGGATACTCCACTGGTTCTGGAGGGGGACTGGTGCCCCGAGTGCTTCATCCTGTGAAGGACAGAGGTAGTGGATGCAGTTCTACACTGGTCCTGGAGGGGGACTGGTGCCCAGAGTGCTTCATCCTGTGAAGGACAGAGGTAGTGGATGCAGTTCTCCACTGGTTCTGGAGGGGACTGGTGGCCAGAGTGCTTCATCCTGTGAAGGACAGAGGTAGTGGATGCAGTTCTTCACTGGTTCTGGAGGGGGACTGGTGCCCAGAGTGTATCACGCTCCTCGCGACGGTCCCAGTTACGTCACTGTCCCAGCCGCACATGGGCTAACGATGCTTGAGTTGGCGGTGCTTGCCCTGTTCAGCGGTGCTTGACTTTGCCGTTTCTGACCTGTTCAGCGGTGCTTGCCTGTTCAGCGGTGCTTGCCATGGCGGTCTTTGCCCTGTTCAGCGGTGCTTGACTTTGCCGTTACTGATCTGTTCAGCGGTGCTTGCCCTGTTTAGCGGTGCTTGCCATGGCGGTCTGTGCCCTGTTCAGCGGTGCTTGCCATGGCGGTCTTTGCCCTGTTCAGCGGTGCTTGACTTTGCCGTTTTTGACCTGTTCAGCGGTGCTTGCCCTGTTCAGCGGTGCTTGCCATGGCGGTCTGTGCCCTGTTCAGCAGTGCTTGCCATGGCGGTCTTTGCCCTGTTCAGCGGTGCTTGACTTTGCCGTTTCTGACCTGTTTAGCGGTGCTTGCCCTGTTCAGCGGTGCTTGCCATGGCGGTCTTTGCCCTGTTCAGCGGTGCTTGACTTTGCTGTCTGTGACCTGTGCAGCGGTGTGTGGCATGACGGTCCCTCAGTGCCCAGCGGGGCTGTGGGTGCCGGGGCCCTCCAGGGCACTGACGCTGGCAGTGGTCTCCGGCCCAGTGATGATAGTGCTGCCCTCCAGGGCACTGACTCTGGCGGTGGTCTCCGGACCAGTGACGATAGTGCTGCCATCCAGAGCACTGACTCTGGCGGTGGTCTCCGGACCGGTGACGATAGTACTGCCCTCCAGGGCACTGACTCTGGCGTTGGTCTCAGGACCGGTGACGATAGTGCTGCCCTCCAGGGCACTGACCCTGGCGGTGGTCTCCGGACCGGTGACGATAGTGCTGCCCTCCAGGGCACTGACTCTGGCGGTGGTCTCCGGACCAGTGACGATAGTGCTGCCCTCCAGGGCACTGACTCTGGCGGTGGTCTCCGGACCAGTGACGCTAGTGCTGCCCTCCAGGCCACTGACTCTGGCGGTGGTCTCCGGACCAGTGACGATAGTGCTGCCCTCCAGGGCACTGACTCTGGTGGTGGTCTCCGGACCAGTGACAATAGTGCTGCCCTCCAGGGCACTGACTCTGGCAGTGGTCTCCGGACCAGTGACGATGGGGCTGGCGGTGGTGTCCTGGCCAGCGGGGAGGATGGCAGCCTTCTCCGCCGTGCTGCTCTTACCAGACTTTGGAGACTTCTTCTGCCCCTTCACCACCTTGGGAGGGGTCACAGCTGACTCGACACTCCCCCCGGGACCCTTGTGGGCGGCTTTGCCGGCAGGAGTCTTCACCCTCTCCCGTCGGGCACTGTCCAACTTCTGGTGCTTTACAGGGGGTGGACTGGCAGTGCTTTGGCTCCGTGTCACACTGGCTGCCCTGGTGGCCGGTGCACTCCACATACCTCTAACACGCACCACTGGTACCGGACTTCTTTTGGCTGAGGTGCTACTACTGGACCTATGAATTGGAGGGGTGGGGGTGGTGGGACAGAGGTCAAGGTTGCTCAGGAAAAGTTTCTGATGAACACTGGGACGGGTAGCTGGAGGGGGTCTGGGAGTGGAGGAAGAGGAGGTGGTTGTAGGAGGTGTAACTTTAGATGATTTGGGTGCAGGTGCAGGTTCTGGAGGCTGTCGTGAGGTAGATGGATGTTGGGTGTGTGGGTGTCCGCGTTTGTGTACTTTGGGAGGGGGCGTCACAGACACACTGGGAGAGGACACAGGGGACGTGTAAATGGTAGTGGGGGTGGTGAGTGCAGGTGAGCGGGATGTGGTGCTGGGTGTTCTGGTGCGAGTCCTAGTGGCTGTAGTGGTAGTGCATGCAGGTGAGAGTGTAGACGACACTGGGAGGGAGGAGGGAGACGATGAGGAGGGGGACACAGTGGAGGCAGTGGATGTTGCTGTGTCTGTATGTGGGTGATGCTTGTGTGAGTGCCTGTGGGATGTGTGGTGCCTATGTTTGCCTGAGCTGCCCTTGTGTGTTGACGTGTGTGCAAGCTGGTCTGATGGTGTGCTAGGGATAGGCTGAGGTACAGGGGATTGGGTCTGGGTGGAGGAAGTTGGAGGAGGGAGGCTAGACACAGGGACAATGGCTGCCAACAGTGCTGAGATTGCAGGGTTCGATGATGGGCAGCCTGACGAGAATGAATGCCCTCCAGGAATGCATTAGTGTGTTGCAACTCCCTTTCTACACCCTGGATGGCATTCACAATGGTAGACTGCCCAACAGTGAGTGACCTGAGGAGGTCAATGGCCCAGGTGCCTGGGGCGAAGGTGATGCCCACCCTCCTGGATGAGCGGGCACGGAGCGAAGGCTGAGGGGCTGCTGGGAGGGTGGTGCTGGTAGGGGTGGTGGCAGCTGTACCTGTAGAAGTGGGGGGCACAGATGGTGCCGCTACCACAGGGGAGCTCCCATCGGAGGACGAGTCCGTGTCGCTGTTTGCTGATCCGGTGTCCGACGTGAAGCTCCCCTCGCCCTCCGTCCCACTGGTGTATTCTGTGTCCTTGGTGTGGCCCTCCATGGCCATGTGGGATGCAGCCCCCTCATGCTCCGGTGCCACTGTACCTCTGCCTGATGATGCTGATGCACAAAAGAACAGGGAGAGCACAAAAAGGGATGGGGAAACAGAAGAAAGACATGTTGAGTGCATGGCTTACCGCTACCATTGGCGGACAATACAGACACAGCAGCCCACTGCACTACGCCGTACTCTTGGCCTCTACAGATGCAGTTCATGGGATATGGCCTACATGGCTATGAGTGTCATCTACCCACATAAATGACACAGGGGCATGTATACCTGTACTTGGCACTCTACAGAGGTGGGGTGGAGTGGCACATGACCTGGATTCCGGAGGGGCCTAGCCTACGGAACTCGCCCTGGCCTAGGGAAACCCACAGCCCTCCTCCCTCAACCAGACCCCTCCACTGCACGCAAAGTCATGAGAATGTGAGTGAACTCACCCCCTTGTGTCTGCTGTGATGCTCTCATGCACCCATCGAACTCAGGGTGGGCCACCGCCAGGATCCGGAACATCAGGGGGGTCATGGTTCGACGGGCACCCCTCCCACGTTGGGAGGCCATCCCCAGCTGAGCCTCCGCCGTCTTCTTGCTCCAGCGGCGAATGTCATCACCGCCGGCGCACTTCATCATTGGCTCCTGGGACCCATAGGGTCCTATGTTAACCAATGCAGCATTGCACCGCGGTCTTTGACTGCCTACCGCGACGGTGTACAACGCCAGCGCAGTTACCTCACATCCCATTGTCCCACTTTAGAGGTCAGGCAGCCGCCATTCCAGGGGCCCACATGGCTTAATTTACAACTGCGTCACACATACCTAGGCCTACACTCAACACACATACAGGAAGGATATTGTATTTAGTGTCGTGTTCTGTGTAGCTTTGGGTACATACCTCAGAATTTTTTGACTCTGTGGTCACTGTTGTCCTTCCTAGGCACCGTCAGCTGGGACATGTGAGGAGATGGCGGAATCCTCCGGTGTACCGACCGCTGGTGGACCTGTTAACAATGGAGGAGCGACATTTAATCATCACCTACAGGTTTGACCGTGCCACAATCCAGGAACTGTGTACCCAGTTGAAGCCAGATCTGATGTCACCAATCCGCCATCCCACAGGAATCCCCCCTCAAGTGCAGGTGCTATCAGTGCTCCATTTCCTAGCAAGTGGGTCATTTCAGACAACAGTGGCCATGGCATCAGGGATGTCCCAGCCTATGTTTTCCACTGTGTTGTCCAGAGTGTTGTCTGCCCTGCTGAAACACGTGAGGAGCTACATCGTTTTCCCTCAGGTGGAGGATTTGGCTACATTTAAAGGTGACTTCTATGCCCTGGGACATATCCCTAACATCATAGGTGCCATTGATGAGACCCATGTGGCTTTGGTCCTCCACCACAGGAGTGAACAGGTGTACAGGAACCGGAAGAGTTATCATTCCATGAATGTACAGATGGTATGTTTGGCAGACCAGTACATCTCGCAGGTAAATGCTATGTTCCCTGGCTCAGTGCATGACGCCTACATCCTGCGGAATAGCAGCATCCCTTATGTGATGGGTCAACTCCAGAGGCACCGGGTGTGGCGATTAGGGGACTCTGGTTACCCCAACCTGTCATTGCTGTTGACCCCAGTGAGGAATCCCAGGACCAGGGCAGAGGAACGCTACAATGAGGCCCATTGGCGGACTAGGAGGGTGATCGAACGCACCTTCGGCCTCCATAAGGCCAGGTTCAGGTGCCTCCATATGACAGGTGGTTCCCTATTCTACTCACCAAGGAAGGTGTGCCAGAATCATCATCGCCTGCTCGATGCTTCACAATCTTGCTTTGCGACGCCAGGTGCTTTTTCTGCAGGAGGATGGTCCAGATGACGGTGTTGTGGCAGCTGTGGAGCCTGTGGACAGTGATGAGGAGGGAGCAGAAGAAGAAGACATTGATAACAGGGACTCTGTCATACAGCAATATTTCCAGTGAAACACAGGTGAGAATTTTTTTTTTACTATTACATTTACTTTCACACTTCTACCTCTATCCAATTTCAAGCAGTATATGGTAACTGAATAGTACATTTCTATTACAGTTTCACAGGTGTGGCTACCAACGTGTGTCATCTACTTGCATCCTTCATGGACTTGTGATGTGTGAAATAGGTATGTTGACATTACTATTGAGAATGGAGTTTGTCACTGTCATAGCTAATACACATTTTCAAAATCACAGGCTGACTCCAGATTGTTTTGTGGTTCAAGGGTGTTTATTGAGGTGCTAATTATTGGAGGGAGTGGCAAAATGGTGATGGGTGATGGTGGAGGAATGTCCATGGCAGAGTCCAGTCTATTAGTCTCACAGGTGCATTGCCCATATGGGCATAGGAAGTGGAGCTGGGGCAGTTCCAATCTGGACAGGGTAACAAAGTGGGACAGTGGGAGGACAATCAGGGTGGTCTCATTTCCTGGCGGGGTCTTGCCATCTTGCTCTGTCCTGTTCCTAGATCTCAGGGACCGCTTGCGGGGTGGTTCTCCGTCTGCAGGGGGTGCTGGTGTGGTGGTCCTGTGGCTGGGCATCCTGTCCACTAGCGCCGGCGGAGGTGGTGAGCAGTTCATCGCCCATGCTAGTGTCAGGGGCCCCTTGGAGTTCCACGGTGTCCCTCATGGTCTTTTGTATGTCCTTCAGCACCCCTACGATGGTGCCCAGGGCGGAGCTGATGGTTCTGAGCTCCTCCCTGAACCCCAAATACTGTTCGTCCTGCATGCGCTGGGTCTCCTGAAACTTGGCCAGGACCGTTGCCATCGTCTCCTGGGAGTGGTGGTATACTCCCATGATGGAGGAGAGGGCCTCGTGGAGAGTGGGTTCCCTTGGCCTGTCCGCCCCCTGTCGCACGGCAGCCCTTCCAGTTCCCTTGTGTTCCTGTGCCTCCGTCCCCTGGACCGTGTGACCACTACCACTGCCTCCAGGTCCCTGTTGTTGTTGGGGTGGTGGGTTATCCTGGGTTCCCTGTAGTGGTAGACACACAGCTGACTGACGTGTCCTGGGTACGGAGGTATGGGCCCGCTGGGTGGGTGCTGTGCTGGTGTTGCCAGAGGGTGGAAGGTCAGTGTTGGGCTGTGCCTGTGCGAGGAGAACCGACTGTCCCGAGGCCCATGATGGTCCGGGCTGGTCATCTGGATCTAGTTGGCCAGAGCTGCTGTCATCACTGTGGGCCTCTTCTGGGGGTGGAGTGGACATGTCTGGACCCTCCCGTCTGGTGACGTTAGGTAGTGGTCCTGCAGGGGTATAAAAGCATGATTATTGCATCTGTGTGTGTCATGGTGTGCAATGGGTGGGTGTGTGTGTACCCCAGTGCAAGCATTCCAGTGTGGGGGCTTGTGTGATGATGGTTCGGGGGTGTTATGGGTATGTGCAGTGGGCATGCTTTAGTGATGGGTGTCCAAGCTTTGTTGTGTCATGCAGGGCTTGGTGTTGGGATGGGTGGTTTGTGTTATAAGTACATTAGTGAGGAGTTGGAGTGATAGGGGAGGGGGTGAGGGTGGGGTGTGTGATAGCATGCAGGTAGGGTGGGGGATATGATGGTTAAGATTTTACTTACCAGTGTCCATTCCTCCACTGACTCCTCCGAGGCCCTCTGAATGCATAATGGTCAAGACCTGCTCCTCCCATGTTGTTAGTTGTGGGGGAGGAGGTGGGGGTCTGCCGCCAGTCCGCTGAATCGCAATGTTGTGCCTGGAGACCACTGAACGCACCTTCCCCCGTAGGTTGTTCCACCTCTTCCTGATGTCCTTCCGATTTCTTGGGTGCTGTCCCACTGCGTTTACCCTGTCGACAATTCTTCGCCATAGCTCCATCTTCCTGGCTATAGAGGTGTGCTGCACCTGTGATCCAAATAGCTGTGGCTCTACCCATACGATTTCCTCCACCATGACCCTGAGCTCCTCCTTGGAAAACCTGGGGTGTCTTTGGCGTGCCATGGGGTGGTGTAGGTGATGTGTGGGGTGGTGTATGTGGTGATGAGTGTGGTGATGTGTAGTGGTGTGTGGAATTTTGTGCGTGGATGTTGTGTGGGCGATGGTGTTTTGTGCCTCTGTGTGGTGGGGTTCTCTTTTGCTGTGCTCTCTCTCTGTCGCCTTCGTCTCTGATTTTGGGTCGTAGGGGTTTGTGGGTGATGTGGGTGTGTGTTTTATATTGTGTTGGGTGTGTGGGAGTGTTGTTTGTATGTGTATCAGGTGTGTGTATTTCGAATTGACCAATGTGGCGGTGTTTTGGAGATGTGTGTGTATTTTGAGCGCGGCGGTGTGTACCGCCAATGGAATACCGCGGTTGAAAGACCGCCGCGTGGATTCGTGGATCTTAATAGCATGGGCGTGTTTCCGTTGGCGTGACGGTGGAGGTTTTGTTTTCGCCAGTTTATCACTGGCCTTTGGTGTGGCGGACTTGTGTTGGTGTCTGAATTTCGGCGGATTCCGAGATGTGGGTCATAATAGCTGTGGCGGAATTCCGCGGCCGCGGCGGTGTATTGGCGGTCTTCTGCACGGCGGTAAGCGCCTTTTACCGCCAATGTTGTAATGACCCCCTAAGTGTCTTTTCTCGCCTGTTCCATAACGTATCCAAAACTGTGACAATCCTTGACACATGAACATTGCAACAAATCTAAGTAGCACAATAAGAACATCTGTGTCATTTGACATTACAATGACTCGATTGGAACAATTTTGAACAGCCCACTCAACATGTAGCACAACACGAAGGTCAGCTTCCTCCAATTTGCTGTTAAATTCTTGAACAGTTTGGCCCGTACCTTTTGAATATATCTCAGCGGGCACCAACTCCTCTTTGACAATCATTCCACTTGCAATAATTGGAAATTCAGTGTTCACTGAAGCATCTACAATGTTTTGTCCATGTAATGTCTCCAAGATCATCATGTTTGATGTTGATGACCAGAATTTATCAAGTTGCACAGGTACAGGCAAGGTCAATTGTTCCACTTAGACACTCGTCTGATTCTCAAGTATTCTCTGATAGTTCATGATAACTGTCAAAGACAATGTGCAGTTCTTGCAAGGTGTACACTGACTTTGATATGTGTTGAACAGTCTGAACAACCTCTCCAAACTTTTGCATGGATGAACTTGACCATTCCCAAATATGACATACAGTTCACAACATCAGCAGTTTTCAATGAGGACACCTTTTTTAATTGAAATTCTTCAGGTGAAAGTTTTTTTCTGAGCTCTTGTACGTGTTTGTGCTTCACTGGTTTGGTTGGAGCATCTCCATCAAATAATGAGTTTGTTGAGAAGATCATGCAACAGAATGTCCTTGATAAATTCACCTCTTTCTTTTGCTACACCCATCTATGTGCTAGCAAAATATTGTTTTTTTGTAACCTGTTTTGTAGTGGCTGGTCGGAGGAAACTTACTATGGCAATTAAAACGTGGAAGTTTAGCCTTAGTGATTATGTCAAACACCTTCTTCTCTTTCAATACAAATCTCTCCTGCTTCAGTTCTGCGTGTAGTTTCGATCCATGTTTCAGGACATTTCATAGATGTGTTTTTATTTGGTTATACACAACTTGTTTGGTCACAAAGTTGTGTAGTCACACAGGCTCAGTCATTTCAAAAGAGTTTCCTTGCTGCTGCATGAAATGAAGAAGGCTGTCAACATGTTTATTAGAACGTTCCTCTCTCTTTCCCACAAGTTTGTGACGAGAAACAGTGTCATAATGGTCCATTAGTTGTGAATTTGTCATCTCTGAACACATTGCAAATAGAAAGGACTTCATGGTAAACTAGCTGCCAATGAGCAACATATTCACTTTTATATGTCTAACAATTCCCTTAGAGCTTTTCTGTAATCTCTGAATCACCTATTCCGGTTCCATATCTGGAGCTCCAGCACTGAACCTTCCCTCTCTGTCTTTCACCGCAAAATGTTTTTGAATGAATATTCTTTAGAGGTCTGGTGTTTCCACCTTTAGCTTCTTCACTCTTTCCAAATACCAGGACCCATATCGCAGGTAGTTTATGCAGTCCAATTCACGAAAAAGTAATCAGTGACTCCACAGTCTTCACGTGCAGTTCCCAATCACCTTCCTGATCAGCATGTAGCAGGTTTTTCACTAGAGCTATCATGCGTGAAACATTTCCCCAATACTTGCAAAGTTCGGATTTTTTCACATTTTTTGACAAACTCTATGAACTTGGTTTTCAGGTTTTCTGATTTTGAACTTACTGCATTGAACATTGCCTGGCTTTGCATTATGTCTTTTGAATTAAGTGCACCCTGTGCCTTGTTCACTTCTGATATAAGATATGCAAAACCTAATTTGTCATTCTTGTTCCAGAAAGCATGCCAATGTAATGTTTCTAAAGCCTCAGATGTAATAAGCATACCTTGTAATGAATGAACATAATGAGTACATTTTGCTTCCAAAGAGTTCTTCTTCAGTAAGTGCATCGTCTATGCTACATCCACTGCTATAACTTCCTGCACACCGCAACGCAACTTTTGTCACATGGAAAACGCCCATCATTGGATAAAGATCATCAAATTTTACTGGATTGCTCATAAACATGTCAGCTTCAGTACCGAAAACACCTTCATCACAGAAAATCGGAAGGATAGTCTGGTCTTCAAGCTAAGAATGCACATTTTGGAATTTCTTTAGAGCTGTAATCTACTGTTGTGTTTGTCACTGGAGATAGTATTACTGGTAAAAACCCAACCTTCTTCAGTGGGACGGTATTCTGGGAGATCAGAGCATGAATTGCAGCCCAAGTAGGAACTGGCTTTTCTCCATCCTGCAGTCCGCACTGAGTAAGCAATATAATAAATTCTGTTAAATCATCTTTGTGGACCGCAGCATCAGGTAGAAGAAGATCCATGTCTTCAGCCACTTTGAAACATTCTGGTTGACTGGGGCTTGTAGTGATTTTGCACACGTTGACAAGACAGTTTGGTTATACGTTTGCAGCTTTGTTTGTTTATGTCTAGAGCTGACACAGCTTGTTTTCCAGCAGATACTTCATTGGTACAGTCTTAAAAAAGTACCATGGCAGTATCATGTGTGCTGGATGTTCTAAACAAAGAACAGCTGTCTTCAAAATCAAAATGATCAAGAGCAGCAACTGTAAATCCTTTCCTGGTAAAGTGACTTGGAGGTGGTGTGCTGTCTGATTCAAATATTGTTACAGCATGAACTGCTAACAAGTGCCTGCTCCTTTCTATGTCATTATCACTTGTTGAAACACCAGTCTTATTCATTGAAGTGATTAGCTCTCTACTTTTGCACTTGTCATAGATTGTGTGGGCAGTCATCATGTCTGGGGGAGTTTTCGTTTTGCCATGATGTAATTCATAAAACATGATTTGGAAAAGACAGCACATTTGCACAGCATAAGCCTGCCGGTTCATCGGATTGTCCTCCACTTCTTCGCTTATATTGTCAAAGCCATCATCAATGTTGTGAGCTTCTGTTTCGAACTCCAGAACTTTAGATTGTAACCGTTTTGCTTTGCTGATATTAAATAATGATGTGGAAAATGTTAAGACAACATCAGGCATTCTTGTTCACTCCCAGGATTTGCAGAGCTCTGGGGCATCACAAAATGTGTCATTCAGCCCTGATTATGAATGTGACAGTCTATAGACCGCCACACCTAAGGTGGTGGTCTGGACCGCTACCAATGCGGCGGTCCGACCACCACGTTACAACCCTGGCGGTCAGACCGCCAGGATCTCAGATCCCGGTGGTCAGCAAACAGCACTGCCCTGGAGATTACGACCCACTTCTCTGTCAGCCGTTTCACTGTGGTAGCACCGCCATGAAAATGCCGGTGGAGAATGGTTGCAGGGGGCTCCAGGGGAGTCCCTGCACAGCCCATGCACTTGGCATGGCCACCACCCTGGCCACCACCCTGGCCAGCACCGTCTCAATGGTCACTGTCTGCTTTGCAGACAATGAACATTGCGAGGGTGCTGGTGTACCCTGAAGGCTGCAGCATTGCCGCCAGCTCGATTACAAGCAGGAGACAATGCTGTAGCCTGTTTCCCACTAAGTCAGCGAGAGGAAACTCAGGTTTCCGCCCACCAACCTAGCAGGAAACTCTTAAGAACTCAGGCGAAGAGGTCGCCATGAAGGCAGCATGCTCCCTATTGGGAGTTTGGCAGACAGGCTTTCCAGTCAGCCAAACTCGTAATAGGGCCCTAAGTCCAAAATCTAAATCTTTCAGGACATTTGTTAAAAATGGTTCCTGCTGATTATTGCAGCCTGTGATCTTATTTTGCCAGCAAGAACTTCAGGAGTCATATCAGCTGAGAACACCATAAGTGGCTCCTTCTTTATCCATTATTATGGATCAATACAGTCTAATCATTGTTGACCATTACTTCTCTGTTCTCACTGAGTGTGAACCTGTAGCCAGCACTCAAGAGTGGCTTTAAAACTTTATTTGATTTTTCAAAGAGTGCAAACTTAACTGAAGGCTGGCATTTACATTGCTGCTGGGAGCTCATTGTACATTGATATTTTCTGATGTAAACACTCATGCAGTTCGGGTGTGCATACAAATCCGCTGCAAATACATTCACCTCACTGTTTAGATCAAGTACCTGACTAAAAACGTAATCTTGGAAGAAACTAGCTGCAGATAAAAACATGTTTGCCCTTTGAGACTCACATACTCTGTAAGTTTTTCTTTCGTCAATGCCTTTGACCGTTGTTCTGGCTAAACCACGGATAACACATTGAAGATCCTTTGCTTTCTGATCAGTTTTTGGAGGTGGACAAGGGGTAGCAACTGGTCTTCTAAGTGGAAGAGCACTGGATTTAGTTATTGTCACTTTCGCATAAGACTCGGATTCTTCTTGTGATTCACTGGTTTCTGCTATTTTTTGACTATTTTTTTCCTGGCTTTTTTCTAATGGATATGACTTGTAGCACTTGTTGTTACAATGATAAAATATTTGATCCTCTTCACCCATCAGTTACAATCTGTTGTGAACTTCATCTTGTCATATTTCTGCACCATTTCAACCTCTCTTCTGTCCATCCACAGTTGATGTCAGCTTTTCTTTTGGATTAGTTTGGCATATGACACATTTTTCTTTGTTGAAGGAGACCTCAGATTTTGTAGATTTTGACCTTCTGTCAGGAGGTAAAGATCCTCTGCTACAACCTACTTCGCTCATGTTTACTAATTTGATTCAACGGAAAACCTGAAACAAAAACAATATTAAAATAAATTACCAATATGATGGCTAAAACACATCATTATAGAGCCGCCATTTTGGAAAATGGCAGAAGAGTGTCTCTGAGGAGTTACTTTCTGTCTCTATAAGACTACTTGACTCACAAAGTTATGTTTTGACACCAAAATGAAGTATATAGGTCTCATGGTTCGTGAGATATTTCCTCATCACTGCAACACATCTGCCATTTTTAAAAATGTCACCCAGAAAAAAATCGGCCCAGATTAGCAATGTCTACCCAAGCTAAAGTACTTCTCTAATGATACAAAAACACAAATCAAATTTGAAAATCTTTGGACAACAATTTTTTTCACAGAAGTTTATCAAGGGGCCAGGACTATTTAATACCTTTTCAGGGTTTTTTCTATGGCTCTCTATTGGTTTGGTTTTATTCTTGCATTTTATTTGGGTGGGGGGTGTTTTGGAAAATAGTTTTCCAGTCTTTGGTGGATTGTAGTTTTTGACTACGCGGTTACAGAGGATGATCTGCAGCTACAGAACAGTAAGTCATATTTCATTTGTTTTGGGTGTGAAATGTTATATTTTATTATTTATGTAAGTGGAGTCTTATTTTAATGTTTTGACCAATGTAATAAAATATAATTTTTATAATTTTATAATTTTTATAAAAAAGTATTTGTAATGTTGGTTAGGATTGTGGTATACTTTTAGGTTAGTATGTATAATTTGTACAAAAAAGTATTTGTAATGTTGGTTAGGATTGTGGTATACTTTTAGGTTAGTATTTTATAATAAGCTTTTGGCTATTATTTCTAAGTAATCTACTCCTTTGTTGTTTATGAAGAGTCTTACTTTAAAATGCAGTTTGTTGTATATTCTTTTGGTTTGTTTGCTAAGATTAGGTGCAATTTTGGTTACAGATTGCTCAATTCGTAGTTACTGGTGTCTTTGCTCATACGCAGGTCTTCTATAAATTTATAGAGAGTAGGTTGGTTCCGCCCAGTGTGGATTGGAAAGCACTTTGCCAACCTTCCACTGCATTGTTTGTTTTGGCTTCCTGTGCCAAGGTGCTGTTAAAGACATTCCACCATGGTATTTGGTAGAAAGGGCTTTCTATTAACAAATTGGAGTGGTTAGCTACCTTAGTGACAGGGGCATAGGCCAATGCTATAATTTTAATTTCAAAGGCAAATTGACTGAATGTAGCATACTCTAAACTTGGGCCCTCATTATGACATTGGCGGTCTTTCCCGAAGACCATTGTGCTGGCGGCCGCCAAAAGACGGTAGTGGTGGCAGTAATCCACTCGCCTTATTATGACACACAAAAACAAAATCGCCAGAATACAGCCACAAATCTGACACCTCCAGGCTGAACGACGGCGGCAGAGAGGTGGTTCCACCACTCACACTAACATGGCAGAAAAAGACCTCGCTCCCCAATATGACCCACAAATCAGCACCTCGGTCTTAGCGCAGCGTTAATCCATTGGCTGTCCGGACCACGGCAGCCGAACTGGAACCTCCACTACAACACAACACCACAGTGACCAATTTGAATACCCACCACCTGATAACCATACACACACCACATCCCCCCACACCACGATACAACACACACACAACCCACAATCCTTTGCTACGACAAACAACTACCATATATTGCACGACCACTCTGAAGTTCGCACTGCACACACACATCACACTCACCATGCCCCAACAAAAGCACCCCGTTTCACCGATGATGAATTAAGGCCTGTGGTGGACGAAATCATCAGGGTCACGCCACAGTTGTTCAGGGCACAAGTCCAGCAAATGTCCATGTCAAAGAAGATGGAGTTATGGCGGAGGATCATCAACAAGGTGAACCCAGTGGGAAGCCACCCATGCACAAAGGGTGACATACGGAAGAGGTGGAATGACCTTAGGAGGAAGGTCCGGTCATTGGCGTCCAGACAGCAACTCGCCAATATAAAGACTGGCGATGGACCCCCACCTCCTCCTCTGGAGATCACACCATGGGAGGAGAAGGTCTTGGCGATCCTGCACCCTGAGGGTCTCACTGGAATCCCCGGAGGACTGGAAACTGGTAAGTCACCTATAATCCCCTTGTATTAAGTATACCTGTAATTCATGCATCCACATCCCCTGCATGCCCACCCTACTCCAAGCAAAACCAATCCCAAAGTCTACACACCCAAATGCACCCAATGCATGTACAGCATGAAGCATTACAACTTCCACAATGCATCACCCTTTAGCTACTTAACAATGCATATTCCCCTCTGAGAACTACACCTGAGTACTGAAGCATGACACATAGCACTCACCTCGCAGCCCCAGTAAAGTACATCAGGTGGATGTGAATACCAATCCCTGTGATCCACTGGTGCCACTGAGAATGTTGTCAGTCAACCAGTGCCACGTAGAGCCAGTCCTCCACCAGATGAAGACCCCAGTGATGACAGCAACACAGGATGTCTGGAACTGGAAGACCTACCTGGCCCATCCAGTCACTCTGGGCAGTCCACCTCCACCAGCCTCACCACAACACTTGTCACCCAAAGCCTCCATACCAGTGTCACCAGGCCACATAAATCCATAGTGTGTCCACCTGTACATGACCTGAGTCAGCACCCACCACACAAGACGATGAAGGCCCTAGTGTTAGTGGTAGTGGGCACACTGTGCCGGAGACACAGGCACAGGGGGATAGGGCCAGTGGAAGGGCACCTAGGGGCCTGAGGGTGGGGCAACCCAGAAAGCCACTTGCCCATGAGGCAACAGCACAAGTACTGGGAGCATACAACCTATCACAGGACAAGATGGGTCAGATTTTAGACATGTTGGGGGCAAACCGAGGCTGCAGAAGGAGTACCACCAGGAGGTAATGCAGGAGTGGCATTCCTTCAATGCCACCATGGCCTCCATGAAAAGGTTGATGAGGAGCTCATCTCAGTCCTGCGTGAGTCCTCCACCCACCATCAGGCCCCTTCTACTAGCCACACTACTGACCAGCCCTCTACATCTGCTGCAGCTAGTGGGATGGTGGCCATGGCTACGGACTCACAAGCCATTACTGAGCCATCCCCTGTAGCTGAGGAACCCCGCACGCAAATGTGGTCGCAGACCCAGCCATCCTGCAGCGACTAAAGCCAAGACCAACCGCACTGCCAGGAAATTAGCCTCTCTAGAACTGTCTCCCTTGTGTGCCACTGAGACACCTTGTTGATTCCCTACTGCCATAGCCCTGGTTTTCAAATGCCACATGGATACTGGACCTGTGCTACCAACTGCATGGCTTAACAGACTGATGTTTTTGAACACCATGGTCCCACCTCTTTACACCCTATTCACCTTTTGGTATTCACAATAAATACACTTAAACACAAGTTATGGTGTACTGTGTTTACTTATTGTAATAGTGCAACAAAAGTGTGACATGTTATAGAAATTGAGTTGAGTATTAATACACAGTGAAGATGTGACTGTATCATCCTGACATCCAGTTTCCTGCTGCAAAGTTAGTGCCCACGCATCCATGGGTCCTCAGGTAGCAGAGAGGGAAGAGTTATCAAACATCATCCACAGCACTTCTGCAATTGATAGCAAAGAAGGTACATCACATATAAATAGGACAGCTGGCAACAGTATGTACATGCACACCATGGTGGTTAAACCAATTACAATACAGGTTTACACATTGATTGACAATCCAATGCGAATGAACACATGACCTCAATCCTGTTCAGGTAATATTATACAAGATAATCAATGCATCCAGCAGTAATGAACTGAGTAATACACACCCATTGTAGTTGTACTACACAGCTCACACCTTTAGATGCCAAGTATAAACATCAATTGAAGTTACAATAGGCATCAACCTATACATATGATCTCAGAATGTAGTAGTCACAAATGTGTAAATAAATAGATAGGATGTCTGAAGTATATGCAACACAAACAGATTAACTAGATTACATCACAGTGGGACAGTTCACCTACTTGACAGACCTTTCTGGTATACACTCATCTGATACCTAAATGAGATCAAAACCTACTCATATCAGAAATTGATAACGAAGTACACCCAACCTTTACTCCAACATGAGACATGGTAGATGTAGAGATGTACCTACCAGAATGTTAGCTGAAGTACTGCCGGATAACCTGTGTCCTTGTGCCTACATCTTCCTTATCCCCATCTTTGTCACTCATATTTCCTCCCTCTTCTGCCACTGGATTGTCCCTTACTCCTTCCTACTCCAGCAATGGGATACTCCTCCTTAGTGCGAGATGGATTGTGGAGCATGCAGCAGGCCAACACAATCTGGCACACCGTCTGTGGTGAGTACTGCAGGTAACTCCCAGAGATGTATAGACATCTGAACCTTGCCTTCAACAGACTAAATGTCCTTTCGATCACTCTTCTTGTCTACCCATGAGCCTCATTGTACTGTTCATCAGCCCTTGTCCTTGGATTCCTCACCGATGTCATTAGCCAGGAGAAATTGGGATAACCTGAACCCCCTGTGGATAGAGTAAACTAACATTTACAGTCCACTATGTTACATACAGGCTGTGTAGGAAGGCTGGGGTAACAGTAATTTCACATACACTCATCATACTCACAATGAGGTAGGCTCTAACTCTTTGTAGAAGCGCCATTAACCGTGGGACACAGCTATTCCTGAGGATGTACAAATCATGTACAGACCCAAGAAACTTTGCAGTTGCCTGGGAGATGTACTAGTCTGCTAAGCAGACCATCTGCACATTAAAAGAGTGAAAGCTCTTACGGTTTCTGCACACTTGCTCAGCAGCCATGGGTGGTATTAATGCAATGTGGGTGCCATCAATGGCCCCAATCACATGAGGGATATGTCCCATTGCATAGAATCCAACCTTCACACTGGCCAAATCTACAACATGGGGAAACTGAATGTAGCTTTCCATATGGTTCAGTAAGGCAGACAAGACATTCCTCAACACATTGCTTGAGATATGCCTGCTGCCATTCCCACTGTCCCCTGGAATGAGCCAGCATCCAAGAAGTGAAGGATGGATAGCACCTGCACAGTTGGAGAAATGCCTGTAGGTTGTCAAACGGCTGGCAGCAGATCACACTCCAACTGGGTACACAGGTCCCTGATTGCAGCACGGTTCAGTCAATAGTTGGAGATATGTGGCATTCTTCCATCGTTGCTAAGTCAACCAGGGGCCGGTACACAGGTGCATGCCTCACCCTCTACATTGGTTGATATCTACATGTGGCATACAACACAACTATTACACTTCACGTATCCTACTACATGGTCACAAAAGGAGGATAAACAACACATCTGCTACCACTTTTTGCATACAAAGCAGACTTTGAAGTGCAGAGCTGTCATAATACTTATCTATTTTGCACATATATCTGGGTTTTCCAAAGGATTACATCAGAAAGATGGTTGCCTGTCACTGCTACTATGCAGTCACCATCAATGGGGGTCATTACAACCCTGGCGGACGGTGTTAAAGCGGCGGTAAGACCGCCAACAGGCTGGCGGTCTTTTTTTGAGGATTATAACCATGGCGGTTACCGCCATGGTCATCCGCCGCTTCTCCTTTCCACCCGCCAGGGTGGAGACGACCGCTGGGCTGGAGACCTGGGTCTCCAGCCCGGCGGCCGTGACAATACCGCTGCCGGTATTGTGACCCGGCTTACCGCCGTGGATTTCCAGCGGTTGGAACCGCCATGAAATCCATGGCGGTAAGCACTATCAGTGCCAGGGAATTCCTTCCCTGGCACTGATAGGGGTTTCCCCCACCCCCCACCCCGACTCCCTCCCCTACACCCCCCCACCACTCCTGCCACCCCCCAAAGGTGGCAGGACCCCCCTCCCCACCCCGACCCCGACATTACCGTACACATACACACCCGACACGCACGCAGGCACCACCAACAAACATACACGCACACACACCGACATACATGCCAACATCCACACACACAGTCAGACACGCACACCCACATTCAAACATGCACGCACACATCCATACAGACATACCTACAGACGTACACGCACTAATTCCCAAAACACACAACACCCCTGCAAGCATTCACGCACTCACATACCCCCTCTACATACACCCACGCACACCCCCATGCACCCACACAACACACAACACCCCCACCACCCCCATCCCCTAACGGACGATCGACTTACCTGTTCCGTCGATCCTCCGGGAGGGGACGCGAGCCATGGGGGCAGCTCCGCCGACACCACACCGCCAACAGAACACCGCCACGCCGAATCACAGGATGTTATTCGCTGGGCGGTGTTCTGTTGGCGTGGTGGTGGAGGTGGAGCCACCTCTACTTCCCTGCCGCCCGTCACCATGGCTGTTGGCGGCTCTCCGTCGGAAAAACGATGGAGAGCTGCCACCAGTCATAATACGCCGAGTGGAAAACCGCCACCACTGGCAGTCTTCAGCATGGCGGTCCCTCGGCGGTCTTGTTAAAAGACCGCCGAGGTTGTAATGACCCCCAATATATTATTTTTTTCCAATTTGTCATAATGTAATTTTCTGAATCTGTGCACTCTCAAAGTTTATACTGCCTTAATGTATTGTACACAATTCTAGGCTGTAACTTATCACATGTCCAGGATGAACATTTTTTGTGACGCTTCTAAATTATGTTTTAGTAACAGTAACAGTGCAAAATGGCTGCTGCCTGTCCTGCATGAAGGGGACAGATGTCAGTGAGCTCATTCCGCTGGCATATGCCATCATGGCAGTAGGCGGTCGGAACCGCCGTGCAACTCCTCATTGGTTAACACTGATGTCTATGGCATACAGAGACCAATGACGAATACCGGCGGCAGAGACAGTGTAGACCGCTGCGGCCGTGACTGCCATTTTCTACAGTGTATCTCACTTGACTCCTGACTCTCCAGCCATCAAGACCTCCACTGGGTGTGCTAGGGATAGGGCCCCCGCCTTCACCATGGGGGGACTCCAGAAATGTGTGGATAGGGTCCTACCCCTCCACACAAAGCTGTATGGGGCTCCAGAACGGCAGGTAGGTCGCATTATGGTATTTTTGTAGCTACTTGGGTATGTAAGTGTGTTAATATGTGTATGCAGGATATTCCAGTGGAGGGTGTAGCTTCGGATATGACTGCTAGGAATGTTGTGCAAGTGTGAAGTTGTGTACGATGCTGATATGTGAACAGTTTGTAGGTCTATGAATGTAGTAGGTTGTTGGGTTTACATAAATGTGCCTTTCCTTCTGTGTCTCCCATGCAGGTCAGCGCCCATCAAAAGAAAGGGTTGTGGAAAGCTATCGCCAAGGAAGTGCGAACGCTGGGGGTCCATATACTGTGGAGCACCCACTGCAGGAAGCGGTGGGAAGACCTAAGATGCTGGGCCCGGAAGACCGCAGAGGCCCAGTTGGGGATGGCCTCCCAACGAGGAAGGGGTGCCCATCGGACCATGTTGAAACCCCTAATGGCCTGCATACTTACAGAGGCCTACCCTGAGTTAAATGGGTGTTTGAGAGCAACACAGCAGCCACAAGGGGGTGAGTTACAGGGTTAATTTCCTGTACTGTTTGCTTTAGAATGGAAAGGGTATGTTAGCCATAGGATAAAGGATGTCTAGTGTAGCTATGACAGTTTATGTAGGTAGGATGCAGTAGTGTTGTAAATATTAGTTGCTGTGATAGGTAAATATCTGTGCAACAGGTTGCCACAGCATTTGTACTGTGCCAAATTGCAGCATATGACAGGGATATACAGGAGCTTAAGTTGGTTCCAAAATCCTACTTATTCATGTCCATTATGGGTGACACAGGTAGGTATGACACTGTACAAATGTCACTTATGGACTGACTTCTCACAGTAATAATCTTGTATACAAGAGCCATGACAGTGTAGAGTAGTACCTGAGTGTTATTGTAGGGGTTTCATGATTGAGTATACACATCAGAGTGTATGCACAGTAGGTGTGTAGATATGTCTATTGATGTTGCAGAGGGTGCATTCAAGAGTCATGTTGATTTGTACAAATGTGCAAAGGGTATTTGTATTGTCCCAATGCTCCAATCTTTTTCACCCCCTCCCCTCCTTTTTCTACTACCCTATGCCTGTGTGTATTAGCATCAGCAGGCGAAGGAGCAGGGGTACCGGCAAGTGGGGAGGCTGCAGCCCATGGGATACAGGAGGCAGAGGCCACAGAAGCCAAAGGGACCAGTGGGTTGGAGGGCGAGGGAAGCACCACGGGGAGACTGGAACAGATACAACAGATACAGATTCCTCCTCCAATAGAACGTTGTGGGACCATCCCAGCACCATCCTTGTCTGCCACACCCCTTACCAGCACCACCCTTCCAGTAGCTTCCCACCCTGTTGCCGCTCACCAAGTAGGGTGGGCGTCTCCTTTGCCACAGGCACCTTAGCCCCTGCCGCAATCAGCCCTGCTGCCTTCAATGAGGGCTACTGACCTCCTGAGATCCATCTCTGTAGGGCAGTCAACCATTGTGAATGCCATCCAGGACCTGGCAACCCAGATGCAGCAGTGTAATGCATACCTGAAGGGGATTCACAGTGCTTTGACTGGCATACAGAGATCATTTCAGGCTCTGGGCTCTTCATTGACGGCAGCCAGTGTCCCTAGTACTTCCGTACTCCCTCCTGCTACCTGTGCCCCATCCCAGACACCGCTCCCCTCTCCCAGCCAAGCCACACATACAGACAAGCACTGACCCACATCAACAAACATGGTATGCAAAGACAAACACAGGCACCACAAATCACATCACAAGCATGCACACACTCAACACACAATAGCAGACGCAACATCAGCCACTAATTCCCCTGTCTCCCCTACCACCTCCTCCCTTCCAGTCACATCACCACTCACACCTGCCAGCACTGCATCACCAATCCCAGTTCCTGTCACCACTTCTGGTTTGCCCTCAGTCACCACAACAGCAGACACTCATGCATGCACCCCATGCACCACATCCGCACTCATCACAACCACAATCACTGACGCATGGAGCACACCCACCTTACATGCAGACACCACCCCAACATACATCCACATGACCTGTCTGTCCTCTCCCAACCTCTCTTCCCCCCTCCTCCCAGAACACATAAACACCCACACTCAGACACTTAACATTCCTCCATCTCACACAAACATACTCTGCATACATCTGCACCCATATCCAGCACACCTACAAGTCCTACAATAGCTCCCTCTACCTCCACTCCCACACCTGTTTCCAAATCCATTCCCCGTGTTCCTAAGAAGCTTTTTCTTGCCCACCTTGACCTGTTCCCACCCAGTGTTGCCCCTTGCCGTCATGGTTCCCGCCCCAGGCCAAGCCCCTCCACCTCCAAGGCCTCCCATGACCCCCCTTCTACCTCTGCTGCCCCTCCACCCGCCAAAAAGCCTCCCCTGTCCCCAAAAAACACCTGCCCCAAAACATGTCCAAAGCCCCTTGCCCTCCATCCAAATCAAAGATGAAGCCCCCATACCCTCCCAGACCAAAGCCAAAGGACCCCATCCCAAGCCAAAGCCCAAGGATTCCCATCCCAAACCCAAACCCTCACCACCACCCCCACCCACAGACCCTTGAGGCCTGCCTGCCCATTGATGCCCCTACCTTGTGGAGGGCATTCGGCTATCAGGAGTCAAGTTAGGGTCTTTGCCAGGCACACTAATGACTTTTTGACATTGGACAGGCCTAAGGGCCTTGGTGTTTTTGTTGCATATTTGCACTGGATTTGATTTTATATAAATATAAACAACGGGAGTCTTTTTGTTTACAGGTAAGTTTCCATACATCTATTATTTGCTGTACAATGTGCATTTTGCTGCATTTTTTTTATTCAAGTTCACTGTTATTTCTTGTATATGGCCATTGTATGTATTGTTGTGTATTTGTTTTGGTTTGTGTGTCTGCTTGTTAGTGATACTGGTTTGGTTGTGTAGTTTTGAACCAGGGTGTGTGTATGTGACGTGTGTGTTTGGCGTGGCTGTGTATTGTTTGTGTGTGTGTCTTGGTACGGGTGTTGTGTAGCATGTGTGAGCGTGTGTGCGCGTTGGAGTCTGTGCATGGTGTGTATGTTGTGTGTGGGTGTGTAACTCTCCCCTTCCCCCCTTGTGTGCTCTGCAGGTGTACTCACCGTTGGCATCTTCGTCGGCATTGGTGGTCATAGAGGAGGAGCGCTGGAAAGACTTTAAGGTGACGTTCTAGTGCTTCCGCGGAGTTGTCTGTGTCCCTGCAGGTGAATGGGTCCTTTTATACTTGCTGTTTCCGCCAGGCTTTGGGTGTCGGTCGTATTGCCCCGGAAATCGTGGTGGTCTGCTGTGTTGTAATTGGGTGGGCGGTGCAGTGGTTATCGCCGGGCTGAGGATGGCAACTGCCGTCGGGGCGGTCAAAGCGCACTGGCGGTACTGTCAGCAAACTGGATATGTTTCAGTGGGTAGACCGCTGGTCTGGCGGTGGTCCGATCGCCGGCGTGGTGGAACCGTGACTGCCAATGTCATAATGAGGTCCTTAGTGCAGATTGTTGGAAATGCCTCCATATGCTTTAACTGAAAATGGTAGTAAAAGCCTTGAATGGCTGTGTGTGGATAAACTTTTAAAATGCTTTGAATTATGGTTTGTTGAAAGTCTATGATTATTTTTTTAATCTGATTTAAGAGGTTGTTCTAAGTGATACTTTGTTTATTTTATTTAGTAGTAGGGCATATATAAAAGAGATATTTGAGTTCTGATGTTCACCATGTATTTGTGTATATCTGAGTGAATGGTTTGTGACACATTTGAAAGGTCCCATTTATCATCCAGGACTGGCAATGGCTTAGGTTTAGTAAGTTAGTTGCTGTAGAAAATACTAGGATTTGTCTATCATTGCTTAAGTTGTCATATAACAGGAAGGGGTCCACCTTGTGTGCTATTTTTATGTGTTTAGGTATTTCAATATATTGGTATCTTTTAAGGGCAGAAGATGTATCACTGGTTTCTCTTTTAGTTCATGGAATTAAATATTTAAAAGTGAGTTTAGGTAGCAGTTTTCCTGTGATGTGCTCCGGGACTTTAGGCTGTATATCTTTTAGGGTTTTTGTTTTGAGCTCCTGCAAGCTAGTGTTTGCCTCTTTAACATCCTGCAAAACCTTGCTTACTTCTATTTCTGTCACATTTGGGGGACGGTTGTGTTCCCTTCTTCAATTACAATATTATCTTTTGTAGTGCCCCTCCCATTGAATGCGTAGAGTAATACTTAGTACATTTCAAATGTACAGCTTCCATTGATGTACTTTATTAATTGCAGGTGCTGCCCATGTGACCATTACTGTGATGATACATATATCACACTTTCTGTCATTATGCCTGAAAATAGTGTATTAGTGTAAAAATTTACAATTTTAAAATATTTATACATTTGTTATTTACATACAAAATTATGCAACTGGCTTTCCTATTTATACTTACCCATATGCTTGTCTTAGATGTTTAACTCTTTTTTGCAACAGCCGTTGTAATGTGGCTCAGATTCTTTCTTTTCTGTTGGGACAAAAAAAGCATCAGTTCAATTTTAAATGTTTAGTTGTTGGTGGTTTGTAGAGGTTGAGGTCATTTGGTTTTATTTTTTTCTATTTTAGGGTGAGTTTTTGTTTTATAATAATTTAGATATACTTCATTTTTTATGTATTTTACCTGGTTTGTGATCGGTGTTTTGGTAGCTTAATACTTTCTCTATGTTGTAGTTTTTTCTTTTAGTTAGTACATGTAAAGAGATAGAAGTTGTAGAGTGTTTTTAAATAATTTGTTATTTTACTATTTTAATTTTTATTAAAAGTACATTTAAGTTTAAATATAAGTTTTACTTATTTGGCAAGATACTTTTTGATATGTATATCATTCTGTTTTCAGGTTCTGGTGAGAGACTCCTGCAGAGTTTCCTCATCTTGCAGTTTATGTCGTTTTTGGAATATTACATTGATAAAATTTGTGTGCTATATATATTGTTGACTTAATTGTTTGTTTGATTTTTTTAGTTACGTTTGTTTATAGTTTAATTGTATTGTTAGTTCTGTTTTGGTTTGATTTTTTTTCAGTTTTGTCCTTCTATGGTAAACGCTAATTTGTGTTTTATTTATGTTAATTCCCATAGGACCTTTAGGCACTACTACATCCCAAACCGCTGTACGGAATGACGCAACATTTGGCAGAAAACTAGCTCTCATTATGCAGATTGCGCTTTCGCTTATTTGGTGTAAATCCGTTCAGTAGTTTAGAAGATAATAAAAGGAAGACAAATTTGCATATTTTTTTAACTTTGACATGAAAAGTGCCATAAGGGGTACCCTGACCCCAGGGCTGTTATACAGGAGACTATGGTGGTTCAATTATGACCTTAATATTATTTGTTGTCACGGCTCGTGATATTCGCGAATATGTCGCAACACTCAGCGCGACCTAACGTGTAACCTTGCGATAAATTTTAAAATATCGGCGACAAGAAAAAAAGTATTCACAGTCATTTGTACATTAATCCATTCACTCATTGCAGCACTCTTAACACCCACTCAGACACTCACACACCCACTCACAAACTCAATCAGACACTGATGCACCCACTCACAGACCCACTTAGACACTGATGCACCCACCCACAGACCCACTCAGACCAGCATACATCCACTCACAGAACCACTCAGACCCTCACGCACTCTCCCTTACACCCAGACACTCACACACCCAGAAATACCCTCTCACACCTATTCTTACACTCAGAGAGACAGACCATAAGGCTTGTCATGGTGTGGGGTTGGGTGGTTATGGGACTTGGGTGCTTATCATGGGGAGGCCGCAGGGCTTGGCCATGCGGCAAACCACCGTCGTGCAAGGCCAGAGGCAGTGCACGGGAGTGCTTAGGTTAACGTATTGTAAATAAAATTACTTTACTTTAAAAAAAGCCTAGAAATTCACTGAAAAAAACAAAGGGTTAGGTTCAAAATTTACTTTGACAAAAGCATAGAATTTCAGCAGGTAGAGTTATTTCAAGTAACTATAACTCACACCCTAAGGTAACTATAACTCGCGCCCTCGCCATGCACTGCTAATTACCATAGAAATTACAGCACTTGTGACATCTTTGATAACATCATTGATAATGTCACTGTAACATCTGCAATAAAATTATTGATCAGATAACTGTGCATGGCGGGCGCAAGTTATAGTTACCTTAGGGCGCGAGTTATAGTTACTTAAAATAACACTAACTGTAACTGCTAAATTTTTATGGTTTTGTACAAGTAAATTGACAACCTAACTATAACGTCCGTGAAACTTTTGTTTTCTTCAGTGATTATATATATATGTTGTATAAATGTTTGTAGTTTATGCAAATATCTTTAATTCATGTTGTTATGTATTTAGTTATATTTTGTAGGGTGATTTATAATTGGTGATGTATATTTTCTTTACTTTTTAGTATTTGTTTTAATGTTTTCTTTAACATAAAAAATAGTTATTTTTATGTTTACTAATAGTATTGTAATTATTGTGGCATTATTATTGTAGTCGATATTGTGTGAGGCGATATTTTTGACTATTTGTGTGTTTATTTAAAGGTAACAATAGTTTTGGTTTCAATATATTTGTTTTCAATAAAAGTAAAAAACAATATTTTAACAGCAATATTTGTGTTCTTGATATTTGTGGTTTTATTAAGTCAAGTATAGGAAGGCGATAATTCTGTTAACAATATTTATTTTCCAATATTGTTGTATATCAGTATTGTGTGCATCGATATTGTGCATTGAACCGTCTGGAGGAGGTCTACAACTAAATGTAGCAAATCAGCCTTCAACAACCAATCAATGAGATAGGGGAAAACAGATATCCCAATCTCCTATAAGTACTGCAACCACCACCATCACGTTTGTGAACACACACCAGAAGTGCGCTGGTCAGGCAAAAGGGAAGTCGTGGAAACTGAAAATTCTCCTGGTTGACTTTGAAGCGCAGGCAATGTCTGCCGGCCTGCAAGAAAGATATATGAAAATACGCATTATGGTGGTCCAAGGACTCCATCCAGTACCCATTGTCGAGAGCAGACAAGGCTTCTTTTAGCGTCAGTGTTTTGAATTTGTCCTTTCGCCTGAAGGCATTGAGATGACAAAAATTCAATATAGGCTAGGACTGTGTACATTTTCAGCACAAGAAAATGACAAGTGTAACAACCCTATTTTCTTTCCGAGTCTGGAACCCTCTCAGTAGCACCTTTGGAGAACAACACCTGCACCTTCTTAACAGAATGGAGAGGTGCATCTCTGAAATTTGATTGGATGTGGCAGAGCAAAAAGAAAGGGTAGGGCATAACCATACAGAAAGATTTGCATGACTCATCTGGTGGAGTGTGACCACTGAAGGAAATGCTGAATCCAGCCCCCGCAGATTGGGTGGCCGCTTTGGAATGGCTTAGGTCCATCTTAGATGGAGGTGGCAAGGCTGCATTGATAATATTATATCTCTCTGCGGCCTTTGATACAGTGAGTCACACCATTCTCATTGACCGGCTCGCTGAGCTTGGAATAAGTGGTCTTGCCCACAGCCTGATAAAATATGCTGGATTAGGAGGTTTCATCTCGGATCAGTTTTGCTTGCCATGTGGGATGCCTCAGGGCTCCTTGTTGAGCCCTACTCTTTTCAATCTTTATGTCTCCGCACTGGCTTAGCTTATTAAATCATTTGTGTTCTCTGTGGTGTCATACGCCAATGATACCCAGCTACTGGTATCGATATCCAGCAATCCTGAAGATACTGCCTGAAGAATCAGTTCCTGTATGGCTGAAATAGGCAGATGGATAAAGTGAAACTGTCTAAAGCTTAACTTTGGGAAAACGGAAGTCCTTCTCCTGGGCAAAGATACTTTATTTTGGTCACCAAGTTGGGTGTCTCAGGAAATGGGAACTCTTCCCTCTCCAGTCCAGAAAAGAACCTGGGGATTGTCTTCGACAATAAACTTAACTATGAAGATCAGGTTAATGCCCTTTCATCATCAGTATTTTTCACTTTAAGAATAATCAGGAAAATTTGCCCTTTCATACCCTCATACTTTCAGTGATTACTAAGCTCGTCCTATCCAAATTGGACTATGGGAATGCCCTATTTGTGGGCAGCCAGAAAAAAATCCTTCTTAACCTTCAGATGCTACAGAATGCATCGGTTCAACTCTTGTTGGTAATCTAAAAATATCAATCTGTGTCTCAGGACATGATTAAGCTAGCCTGGCTTCCAGTGGTAAAGAGGACAGAAATTAAGGCCCTCTGCATAGCTCTTAAGGCACTGCATAACATCAGTCTTGGCTATCTTCAAGATGGATTGATTTGGTATGTCCCATCCAGAAAACTTAGATCATCAGAAGCCATCTGTTTAGTGCTCTCAAGGACCAAACAAGCATCATCGGGAGGGGGGGGAGAGCTTTCTGCTGAAGACGGCAAAGCTATGTAACTCTCTCCCTATGGATTTACAGAACTGCTCAGACCTTCTGGCCTTCAGGACATCTCTTAAGACCTGGATTTTTAATCATTAGAGTAGCATAATTTTATAGTTTCTATCTATGGCTGTTGCGGCATGATGAGGACTCCTCCGGGCTTCGACCGATATATAAAATTAAAATCAAATCAAACTAAAGCAGCTTAGTGGCTGCTGTCACAGGGTAGGAGTACTGCTGGTTTGTGCATTGCCTGTCAGAAACCATGACCCCAGCATCAAAACAACTGGGGTCACTGCTGCAGCAGTTGGGGAAACTGTTGCTGAATATTCTGAACTGATGTTGGTACTGCTTGGTAGGGGTCAAGACACCCAGAGTTCTCACCATGGATTTACTGTTCTTATAAGGCTCCACAGAAAAATAATATTTTTCACCAAAAAGACATAAGCCATCAGTGGGCATATCCATGTGAGACTCTTGTACATCCCCAGAATGTCCTGTGGAACACATCTACGTGTGGTGGCTGAGAAATACGCTGGTGCCCACTGCCCTTCTCAGGTAATCAGTAATATCTAGGCACAAATCATGAATTCGGATGAATCCTAACCATCATGAATTTTATGTTCCATACAGGTCCTAAGGTCTTTCAGGACCACCACCAAATCTTGCTGCTCATGCCCCATATGACAAACAAACTGCATTAAGTGATCTAAATGCCAGGCTTTCCGAGGAGAACATTTGTTTTCCGAATGCCTCAATCCTCTCGGACTCCCTACCAGGAGTAGCTGTAAGCTTGACTTGGGGTTCCCCCTGCCGGCTGAAGTCTCCACCACCAGGCCCTCTGGGTTAGAATTCAGTGAGAAAATGAGGGCAGCCAGGTGTCTATCTGTGCTGGCTGCCCACCTGGTTGGCAAGAACAGGACTTTGACCAAGTGCACATCAAGGTATTAGTTAACGCCTTGTTGATGGGAAGCAAGTGCTTGAGGGGCGGGGCTGGCCAAGCCTGCAAACTTTCCATACGGGTGATAGTCTTGGTTTTGACTGGGACAGGCAGCTGCAATTCCTGGACCTCAGCTGCCCATTGCATTACTACAGCTAATGATGCACTCTCTTCTACTGCGGATCCAACCCTGTATCAGGACCAATTCCTCAGGCCTCTTGTGAGTCTATGTGAAAACTGTCATCATCAAAAGAAGAGGAGAGATCATTGCCCCTCTTTCCACCATCATCACCTCCCTCTGGTCAGAGCCAGAAAGATAATGGAACCTCTGCTGGTGCGTCCGCCGCAGTAGAGGCACTGGTACAGAGTCAGGCTGTATGACACCAGTTGTGCTTCAGCAATTGCTTAGCACAACAGTGTTCACAATTGTGAAATCAATTGGGGGTCCGACATCAGAAACAGCACCAGATCCTCTTCTGGCACTGGTGGTGTTGGTACTGGTGTCATCAAGGAATAGCCCAGCAGACGTCCTGGAGCAGGAGTAGATGCACGTACATTAGTCATTATGGGACCCAAATGGGTCTTAAAGGTTCAGAAGTAATTTCGGGCAGATCCGCAATCAAAAACCTGATTGGAGGTACCAGTGGTTTATTCGGGCCCCAAAGGCACATTCAGAAATTCAGAAATGTGCCAAAAATCTACAACATAGCCTGTCTGAAAGACTCGATTTGCTGTGACTTTCCAATGGCCAATGAATTTGGGGTGTACTGGGATCATTTGGGAAATTTGCTCTGTGACCTGGGACCCCGAGTGCCAACGACTAATATTGTGACATCCTAGTGCCTTCTCCTTGGAAACAGTTGGTAGAAGAGGTTGAGGTCTGCTTCCCTTTTTTGTATTTGCTAAATGATACAACTTCAAGTCATGTCTGGATCCCAAACACCAGAGACACACTTCGTACAGTCACAGCATGGTTTGAACCCCATAGTTATGAGAGGACATAATTTCCCAGCACACTGGATTTTGTTTTAGTTGTCAGTAGGCTGATAAACTTTAACGGGGTGCCGCGAATCCCCTTTGGAAGGCGCAGAAAGAAAATAACTGACGTGAGCATGCAGAGGTGGGCTTATACATGGCTCCACTCTGTCCCTTCTGGGGTGGCACAGAGCCAATGCAGAGCTGCACTGTACCAACCACAGGAGCGGGAGCATTACTGAAAAAAGTTTCCAGATCGAGTCTGCCACCAGGGTAGTATTCTAAGGAGCGGAATCTTGGTTATAACCATCCATCAGAAAGTACAGCCAGCATGAGTTTTTGGGTGCATACTGTGTACGTTGCTCTGTACAGCACATCTGTACACAATGCTGATGCTCTAAAAAACACTGAACAGTATGATGAAAAGCTATGTATGTGATGCAACGTTCAGTACGAAGCTTCTGATTGCGGTGACACTTGTACTATTGTGCTCAATTGTGGCAGCTTCGTTGCTTCAGACTAATTGGGGCGCCTGGAGCTCACTGCATTAAATAATTTTCCATTTTTTAAAGCACTCCACATCCACCCATGCTTGGCCTGCACTGCTGGTTTCCATGGCTCCTGTTTCTTTCACTGTGCCAACACTGGAGAGGAGAGATTATGCACAGAAAGTGCGAATAGTATGTGAGTTGCTTGGTAGTAGGGGAGTAGCAGGACTAATAGTAAAAGTGTCCATTCCCAAATACCAAATACTTACTCCTATGTCGCAGCCTGCCTTCCATAAGATTAAATATTAGGTTACCATGCGTTCTAAAATTTCCCAAAAGGAATAGGTAGCTATCACAGAGAAGAACAAAAATTATGAAGGACGATCGTGTGTGTTCATGCTCATTCCAGCTATTCTTCACTAATGCACTTTCAGTAGACAGAAAAGGATACACAAAGTGCATTTCAGATATTAACCCCAGCTCTTCCACCAATGGCAGTGTTTGTGGGAGTGAAGGAGCCCAGTTCAGACTCTATGGTGCTAATTTGTCTGCAGCTGTAGCAACCACTCTTGATTATGCTCGTCAAGCCCCAGAAGCTCTTCATGGCGGGTAGCACAGTACTCCGTAACACAAAGTGAGTGGGTAATCCAGTGGGTTATTAAATATTGTTGTAAATTTGTTGGTTATTGGGTTAGTCTTGTGCTTTGAGTAAACAGAAGCATTTTCTCTAGTTTCTAGTTGAGGCTATGTCCATGGAGTTGTCAAGTGGTAGAATTATCTGTGTGTCATGTGCAGAGTTATAGGAGGTGCGTTAGAAACTGTTAATAAGATTTGGTAGTGATTTCAGGTATGTGTTAAAAATTCGAGGTGAGATGACAGCTCCTGTGGAATTTATGTTATTATGCAGTAAGGATCTGAAGAGAAAGGTGGTGTGTGAATCTGGTACTATCCATTGTTTATGTAGGATGAAATCCAGCGGAGAATGATGTCATCATCATTTGAGCTTTATTTCGGCAGCAGCTACCATAAAAGCAATACAAATACCCACATAAGACCATAATTCTCAATACAACATATAAAATACAATATTAAAATCCTTAAGATAAGAAAAAAAAAAGAAATTGCATTGCCAAAGCACAGGGCATGCAAAATCACACACCAAATTGCTCTATAAAAGGATACATGTGGCTCAGTTTTTCTTAATATTCGTGAGCCTATGGGGTAACATATTTGACCAAGCTTATGTTCTAGATCAAACAAATAACAGAATAAAAATTAAGCTGGTAAATTACGTTCCAAAACCCTTAAAATGTTTCCCCCTATTAAAAAGAAGTCTAGTATAATACAAATATATAGTCAAAATCTAAAAATAACAATATTAAATCAATTAAAAACACAGTCTCTATCCTTAAGTAAATGTTGTGTCAAAAAAGCTTGCTCTAATACGCCATATGGTTGCTAAAAACTTTGCCACAGCACACACCACCGGCCCATAGGTGCTGGTACTACAAATCCTGAGAGCTGAATGGCAATCCCTAATTCCCATGGAGTTACAAAGAGGTCTTATCCAGCGGGCCCTTTGCTTTTTATACGTGGGGCAGTAAAATAAAAGATAGCTAATTGTTTCCCTAGTATTGTACTCCATCAGGCAAAGATCTAAGAAACTAACAGTTTGTTTCCACCTGGAAGTGTGATCGCGCACTGGTAGAGATCTTAATCTGAATCTTAGGTAAAGTGCACATGCCGCAGGATGTAAAATAGTATCAAAAAAGTGCTCAAACTCATAATGGCACTTAAATGATAAAAAGCTGTCCGTCATACTACCCCACGCAACAGCAGCTAGGGTTGATGTTTGTACACTCACCCAGTATGCATCTTTCAAAATCTGTGAGGCACTTTTTGGAAGATACAAAGGATCCGTCAAATAGGAGCCGATCCCAAGTTTGAGAAAACCTCTTTTTACATACTGGCACCATGGGATTTTTCCAACCTGAGAGTCTCTTAAAAGCGCTCCTAGCCATATCCTATAAGGATCTAGCACTGCAGTGGACCAAATCCGAATCCAATATTGCAGCAGTCTCAAGGCAGCAATATCAGTGTTAGAATACAAATTTAAATCCATTCGGATGGGCAAAGTAGTAGAACTCGAGGGAACTTTTAGCAGGGCCTTGATAAAGAGGTTCTCTGCTCTTTCCATATTGTCGAGTTTACTATGGCCCCACAGCTCAGCACCATACAAAGCACCCGCTCTAGCCTGCACTTTATAAATATCCATTGCAGATGTGATAGGAAAGTCGGGCGTTTTAGCAGCATATCTCAAAATGCCCCCTGTCTTTTGTTTAAGAGACATAATACCCTTTGTCAGATGTGATGTCCATTTGTGGGAATTTTATAGTCTAATTCCCAGATAATCAGAATCAATAACACGTTCAAGAACCTCACCAGCCAGCACTATATTCTTCTTTGCTCTAAATTTTGGGTCGCCAAATACCATGCATTTTGTTTTGGTGCAGTTTATTTGTAAGATATAATCCTTACAAAACCCCGAAACCTAGATAATCCAGAGGCGGTTTGGGATAAAAGCAAGGTATCATCAGCGAACAGCAAACATGGTGTCTTGATACCACCCAATTTCGGGGTGTCATTTAAGCTACCAAATAAGTACGGGATACAGGCATTTATAAAAAGTAAGAAAAGAGTTGGAGCCAAGACACATCCCTGCCTAACACCTTTTTGCATGGGAAACTCGTCAGATAGCTCTCCGTCCTTCCCCCACCTTACTCTAGCAAAACTCCCTGAGTACAGCTCCCTAATCAAATTTAACAAGGGGCACAGGACTCCAATTTTAAGCAGATCTGGGATCAACAAAGACAACAAACAGCCTACCACCATCCAGGTCCACCACCTTCCATTTGATTGTAAGAAAGCGGAAGACCTGGTCCACCGTGGCCATCCCTTGCCTAAAGCCCACCTGCAAGTGGCTTAAGGCCCCATTCTCTTCCATTCAGGCTCTAAGCCTACACAAAACCTGGAAGGAAAAGATTTTCTGGAGATTATCTAAAAGGCTGATCGGTCTATAATTTCCCACAGCCGATTTGTCCCCTTTTTTGTAGATAGGGACAATTATTGCACCGTTCCACGAATGGGGAAAGATGTTGCTCTCCAGAATAGCATTTGAGACTCTAATAATATAAGGGCCCCATAGTATCAAATCAGACTTATACAGGTCAGATGGGATCCCGTCTAGCCCAGGAGCCTTCCCTGATTTTTGGGCCGTAATAGCTGCCTTTGTTTCTTTCCTAGTGAACAGTGCAATAACACCTGCCCCATCAAACTTATCCGTATATGCAACCTCTATGTCCGCTGAAGAAGCAGAATCCTGGCTGTGGAGTTTAGTAAAATAAGAGATCCAAGTATTTGCAGGGATGTGCCAATCAGGCCTAGAGCTCAGATTTCATCCTTCTTGGGAAACCAGGGACCAACATCGCTTTGCATCTGAATCCTTAGCTGCTATCAGCAAATCTTGCCATATATCCTCCACCCACTGGGCTTTACTAGACTTAATTACAGCAGCATAGTCACGCCTTGCCATCATGATGGCAGGTCTATCCTGTTGTCTAACTGCTTACAAAAGGCCATGCGTGGCTCTCCTGCAGGCATTGTTAAACCATGGATTTAAAAGAATGATGTCATTTATATCAACTTCTTTCAAGGTAAGAAGCAATGTTTCATGATGTCAGTATCAAAAGCTGCTGAGAGGCCTAGGAGTAGTAATGCAGCTACACCATTGTGCTATGTTTTTAAGGTAATCCCAAATTGTACTTGGGGCAGATTTGGTCCATCTTCCGGGCCGGAAACCTGTTTGCTAGTTTGAGTATTTGTTTTCTCCTATGAATCGTGAGATCTGCCGAAGTTTGTGCTTTGTTTAAGTTTGCTACGGAACAGTACATTAGAGATCGGCATATAGCTGTTGAGGTCTTGCGGTCCAGGTTGTTCCTTTCAAGGAGTGGGTGTATGTATGTCTTCTCTAATATTTCTGGGAAAGTTCCTGTTTTAAGGAGTTATTAATAATATTTCTGACTGGAGTACAAAGTCATGTTCCTTGAAGGATCTGTTTGAAAATTTGAGGAGGGCAGGATTCAGACAGGCAGCCAGCTGGATTGCTAATATTTAGTAGTAATATTCTTCAAATTCTAACGTTTTAAGTTCTTGGTAGGTTAATATACATGGAGATTGAGTAGCTGACGTGATTATTTTTGGCTGTGTAACAGGGAAACAGTTGTTTATCTTGGTTGTTGGGTAAGAATCCAGTGTGACTGCTGTGTTTAGATAATGCGTTGCTAGTTTACGGCAAAAGTCTTGTGAAATTCTGGTGGTTTACAGCTAGCTGTATTGTGAAATTTTATGGAGTTCCTTGGCCAGGCATTTCACATTGTCGCCCCTGCCTCAGTAGTGGATTTGTTGGCTTTTTTATGTATGGTTTGAACATTCTGTTGTATCCCTGTAGGTACATTTTGTCATGAGGGGTCTTAGACTTAGACTATCATCTATAGTCTGTATAGCACTCACTCTTTAAGTGGTTATGTGTGTTTGCTAATATATAGTCCTTTAATCAAAATATATGCATAAACATGCAAATACATTTTTAAATAAGCATGTTAATTGTTAGCACCAAATGAATGTCAAAACCAGTTGGTGATCATTCCCAACCAGTAGGTGTCTGTTTATACAGTAGCACAAAACTGAGATGTAATGTGGAAGATGTTGCTCCATGTCTGCCTTACACGTAGATGTCGTGAAGGTGTTTGGGTATCAATGCTGCTTGTGTTACGCGAGTGCCCTTTGGATGAAAACTGGATGTAGAAATATACAAAGGTGTGTAAGACTGAACTGGACATTACAGTTTAGAAGGGATGTGTGTGATTCAAAAATTATTCGTATGGCTGGTGGATTATGAATTTATATTCTTGCTCTGCAATTTTTTATGCAGATTATTTCCCATGATTGCTTCTAAGTATGCTTATTACCTGACTTTGACATTACTTTACACATTAAAGTCCTGCACAGCAAATTTACATACATCAATTACCAGGGGTATTCCATTCTGCTCTATAGTTTGGCATATAATTTGTCAATTCACATTAGTTTCAATTTAAAGTGTTTCATCGCAAAAGTGTATCTCTCAGCAGACAGCTACACTACAAGGTATGTTGCTCATTTACTTTATTCCCATAAACCACAAATTTCCAAGTGACTATTCCAGTGAAAAATGTAAGCTTCTGCATAAGGCCAATTTTCCTAATGTTTTTTTCAAAAGAACTTTAAAGCCATGGCATTTGACTAACATAATTTATTTTTCTTGCACTTGCAGCCAACTGTCCACAGATGGATGCAATGATGGCCGCTCTCATGTCTTTGTTTGCCAGAGACAAGGGTGACTCCTCTTTGCAGTCACCCTGCTAACATGTGAAAGATGTCAAGTATGTATTCAGGACAGTAACAATTGGGAGGAAAAAGCACAAAACCTCCCTTGGCAATGTTGATGGCACTTGACTGGAAATGAAGAACAGTACAAGGTACAGTACAAGATGACAAGCAATGCCCCAGAATTAACCTAAGTAAAAGTAGAGAAAGTGCCTTCAGGAGTCCAAGCAGTAATATCTTCGAAGATTCCAGTTGCAGAAATACAAAATCAGGGACAAAAGTGATTAAGTGGATAATGAACGTGACGAAAAGTAAGGCACTGCACTGCACTGGAATGCATCCATCTCACAACAAGGCTTCCTTAAATATCGTCTAGGCAGATCCTGACATCACATGAAATTAGGTGGATACAATCTTGGATTAGAAAGATCAGGTCTCGTATACTATAATAGCAACCAATAGGATGTGGGACAGATAAAAGGCAAACCAAGGCTCAACTTTACCAGGCATTGCTTCAATATGACAAGCATTCGACAACCAACAAGAATTTCTTCTCCCAATTTTTACAGACTTATCTTCTTCATCCACTGCTATAAGAGGGGTGGGCCACCACAGCAGAAAAAAAACCAAGGCCAGTCACTGTTGTGAAGACAATAACATGGTTTGCTGGGACTTTATAAGGCCTTGTGAGCGCTGCCTCCAGTGCTTAATTTGTGCTTATTGTTTCCGGTGCTGAGCACCAGCACTTATTTAGGGCCGGTGCTTAGTCGTCTGCCTCAAGCACTTGCTGCAAGCAAAAGACACATTTGGGAAAGACCGGGGACGAGAAACCCAAAAAAGCGTCACAAAGAGGGAAAGTAGAAAGCTGCAAGAGTGAGCTGAAGGGGCAGAGAGTGGCTTTAAATGGATTGAAGAGGCCCAAGATGGCTTCAGGATTACGCTGCTTCAGTATTCCGTGTTCGCACATTTAATTGCAGCAGCTGCATGTTTAAGATGAGGGCTTTGGGCACCAGTACCTTTTTATTTACAAATTAAGCACTGGCTGCCTCTACTGACCTGGGTGGAGAAGACTTCCTACTGCCTAGAGCACACAATTCTTGCAA
The DNA here is from genome assembly GCF_031143425.1 of Pleurodeles waltl. Lineage (NCBI taxonomy): Eukaryota > Metazoa > Chordata > Amphibia > Caudata > Salamandridae > Pleurodeles > Pleurodeles waltl. The sequence continues at coordinate 271,832,570 of NC_090448.1, read as the reverse complement.
GCCCGAGTGAGACAACCACTCGAGGGATGTGCCATAATTCAGTGTAACCAGGCTGGGAGAATGACTGCTGGCACCATGAGTCCCACAAACCCTGTACCGTCAAAAAATGACACCAGCACGTTTTGCAATTTTAATGGTTGATATACAAGGCTGTAATCAAAATCATATAAAAAGGCAGCTTACATTTGTACCTGACATGCATTTCCACGATGGTTTCTTAATTCAGATTCAATTAATTTATTAACTAAATGTATCTTATGAATCCTGTCTTTTCTTTTTGCATTCACCATTTCAACATTTTACAAATCATCAATTTTCCAATTTCTTCTAATCTCATCTGCAGGGCAAATATTTAAAAAAATCTTTCTATTTGCAGCTTTCAAGCAAGCAATGCATTTCTCAGTATGTACGAGTCTTATGTCACCCTGAGTAATGATATCGAGAAGTGCCATTTCTCTGTTTTCAGTTTTCGTCATTGATTATCATAGATATGAATTGCATGCATGCACATTTAATTAATTTTGCATCACTAGCGAACAGTGTATTCACATTTCCAGCAGTGTAAAAAGAGTTGCTCTTTTTTAAAATACTGTCTATTTAAACATTCCCTTATCATTTCTTTAATTTTCTTGATTTACTTTTACACGTATCTTTTCAAAAGATTCAGCATCCACTTAGTTGCTCTCCCATTCACAACAGACATGAAGAAAATACTTTTAATTTTTAAGGTTTACTTGTTTAACAGCTTGCCGTAAACGTTCAGACTGTAGTATATTCTTATTTTTCTCAGTACATGTTAGTTTGTAGCTATTTTTCTGAAAGACTCCCTCGCTTCAAACGCGTTCCAAGTCTTTGAGGAGGTCTCTAATCTCACAAGATAACTTCCTCCCGTGCGTGGAATGAGAAAAAGCATGCCTTTTCAAACAAACGTTTACCTGCTAGCTATGTCTCAACAGCACTCGCTTTAAAGAAAGGACTGACCCATATTGCACTCCTGCTTCACTCGTCTAGTCGACCCTACCGAGCATCAGCTTCGATCGGGCCCTTGTCAGCCCAGCCTATTTTTGAGAAAGAATCCTATATGGACAAATTGTGCTTTATTGTTTATTTTCAAATTCAGATCTGTATTGTATTTTGCATTTAGGTCCTATGACAATTTCCTTATTTCAGACACATCATCCATACAAGAATGCCGTTCTCAATTACCATTATAAAACTCTGACCTACTTGCTTAATTTGGCTGAGAATTAACAGCATATAAAGTTCAGATCAGATGAGATCTTCAAATGTAATGCTGAAACCGAAAGTGACACATTATTCGACGAAGGAACACGGTCTATGTGACAGGTGTCCCGCTTGCTAGCATAATACTTGAAAACGCTTGAGGAACCTCAAAGGCAAGCCTGACTTGAGTGAAACATGGGTCAGATGATAAGACCTGGATTTACCAGGCCAGTCAGGATATGTGGCAATGCCTGCTGTGCCTTTGTGTTGCTTTATTACTGAACATTTTAACGACTGATATCACTGCCAAGGTTCCCATCGTCCTCCTTACTGAAACGTGCCTACAGGACCGGCCGTGTTTAGACAGATAGATTAGTAAATGTGATTGAAAAGTATTTTATTTTCTGGTTTTAGGCATGTTTGATTTAGATCATTAATGACCTGCCAAATTTGAAAATATTTTTATTGTGAGGGACGGGCAGGGTCTGGAATGGGGCTCAACTTTGAGCCCATGTTATGTTATGCCGATTTGTAGAGTGCTCTAATAACCAGTGACGGTATCCAGGTGCTTGGGCAGGTGTGAAGGCGTGTGCTCCACACAGCATTATTCTTCAGCTTCTTACAAAACGTCAGCAGAGAGGAGGATCTTGTTGGGAGAGTACATTCATCTTTTGGGTTCAGTATAGGAGAACTAGCGGCCTCCTGCTCTGCTTTTGTGAAAGTGGGGTGTGTGTGTGTGTGTGTGTGCAAGTGAGAGTGAAAATGAGCGTAGGTGCCTGGATGGTCTGTGAAGGTGTATGCAGCTGTTGAGGTACTTGGGTCCAGTGTTGTGTAGGGCTTTGTAGATGTGCGTAAGGAGTTCGAACTGGCTGCGTTTGTGAATGGGGAGCCAGTGAAGCTCCCTGAGGTGAGATGCGGCAGGGAAGGTTGAGTATGAGCCTTGCATTAGCATTCTGAATACTTTGAAATCTATTCAGGAGCAGTTTGGAAATTCCGGTATACAGTGCATTACTGTAGTCGAGTCTGCTTGTTATCAGTACTTGTGTGACAGTTCGTTTGGAGTTTTGTGGAAGCCACTTGAGGATTTTTCACAGCATCGGATGTGAAAGCAGGCAGAGTTCACTTCTCTTGACTTGTGCCGTCATGTTGAGCTTGTCACCCAGGATGATGGCAAGATTTCTAGCATGGTTGGTGGGTCTAGATGCTAGTCCTTGTTCTCTAGGTCACCAGGTTCCTGTTTCCAAACACCAGTAGTTTTGTCAGAGTTGAGTTTTAAGGATTAGGTTCTCATTTGTTCTGCTACAGCGGTCATGCAGTTGGTGAAGCTGGTTGTATGATTTGGGTGTCGTCTGCATAGGAGACGATGGGGAAGCCTTGAGATCTGATGATGTTTGATGATGCATACATTGAACAGGGTAGGGCTAAAGGATGATCCTTGAGGGACACACATATTAGGTTCTAGGCCTCCAATGTGAAAGGTAGCAGTCTGAATCTACTGTATTGGGTTCTTCGTGTTAGGAAGGAGTATATTCATTTGAGTGTTAGTCCGTGGATGCTGAACTCGTAAAGTCTTCTGAAGAGTGTGTTCTGGAGACTGCATTGAATGCCGCTGGAAAGCAGATACACAGTCATAACCAAAGGGTCAAAGTATGTGAGAAATGCAGTTATTCCATATTATATATTTGATTGTGTGGTAGAAATCAAAGACTTCATAAGTGGTATAAACAGATAATTCCAAAGTCCCATAAAACAATGACAACACTAACAACATATGCAGAACCACCAGTTTCAGTTTCAAGTAAAAGCAAATTTTGTATGTCTTGATAAAACCAATAAAACGTAACGAGTATTGAACGGAGGACATTGCATAACAATTGAAGGACATTCTGGAATAAAAGAACAATAGATGTGATTTTACTACAACATGGTTTTATTAGACTAGTATAATGAAAGGTATAGAAACATATGTAAATATGTAAGGAGTGGCAGGCAAGCAAAAGCTTCTACAGAAACCCCTAGTTGATGCCATTGGATAATCCAAACAAAGTAGAGTTTATTGTAGTATTAAGGGTTTATTACTAAATGTTCACTATCAAAACACAAAGCTATCTTTGTGATGGTGGGTGATTTGTTTTATAAGGTGGCACAATCAATTGCTTTACCTGGACTTCTTCCTTGACATTAGCACACGTTTTTGAAAGACGTCTGTCATTTACTTGTTGGCCAATCAATTTTGGTGAGACTTGCAAGGAAGGCCAAGCTATGTCAAAGTTCTGAAAATAATAGTGTAAACAAAGCTCTGAAAAATATAACTTTGCAAAACGTAGCTTTCTCAATCGAGCTTTTAGGGGCCTATCTATATGACTTTCGATTGTGTCAACAGGTCGAAACTGTGGGACTGGTAGTCTTCTTGAGAGTGTTGCATCTGGATCTAGTTACTTCTGTGAAATATATGGGGAGGGAGTGGAAATTGTTGACACTTTTCCCCTAGGCAGGGGGCTGCTGGGGATGTGTGCTGGCTCCCATTTTGTTTATGCTCTATGTAAATGGGTTAGAATCTGTTCTTGAGAACTTAGAGTCAGAACAACAAAAAAACATTCCTGCACTTTCTTAAGAAGATGATGCCGTTTTGCTAGCCAAAACAGCAAACGGACTTGGTTCATTGCTTGCCTCTTTCAGCGCCTACATGAAACACCTTGATTTGGAGACAAATATTTCCAAAACCTTTATTATGCTCTGTGGTTCCAAAAATGTGAAAACCCTCTGTATGAGCATCAATGATAGGAATATTGAGAAAGAGACTCTGTTTCCTTAGCTTTGCTGAATGTTTGATAGCTCCTGCACTTGGGCTCCCTGTGCTGCTGAAAGGAAAAATTGTGTCTTGCAGGCAGTTTGTACAATCTTTTCCTCCATTGGGAATAAGCCCATACACCCGTTACCTGATATTTTTTAAATTATCTTTCTTAAAGTTTCATAGGGTACAATATACATCAACAATGATCAGCAGATTTAGACTTTGACATCAAGATATCATCCTTATTAAGACCAATTAAACAAAGCCCCTTGAGATTTTTAAGAGAAAGTCTATCCCATCCTAAATTATGGTGCAGGTGTATGGCGCTTATGGGGATGTGGGGTGCATCCAAATTGGGGAAAATAGAGTGTGCAAAGGCATTCTTGGGGTTCCCCTGATTAATGCACTTTGTTACTCACAAGGAATTGGGTCTCGATTATGCTGAGGGTTTGATCAATCTTGCCCCCCTCCTCTTGAGGTGCTCAATCTGGTGCAAGGAGCAGGATAGCTTAAATAAAGAACTATCGTAGACTGCCTCTCATGTGACTATGGAAATAGAATACCTTGGCTTAGATACATCAGGGATACAGCCGTTGCTCTGGGCTGCCCTTCTATTTTTAAGGGACCTTATGATCTTCCAAGAAGGATAAATGGTGGCTAAGGGAATGTTTTATTTCTGCTAGGCGGCGCAATAGGGAGGGTAATGAATGAATGAAGCCCTCTTAGAAACTACTGCTTGGTATAAACTTCAATGGGGGCCTATTTGGACCTGGTTCCGGTTTCTTAAAAGGGTGTACAGTTGACCCAGTTTAGGCTGAGATCCATCAGATGGATATTATGTTTTCCTCAAGGTAAATTTTAGTCCTCCGATATAGGTATTTGTCCATGTGAAGAGGTCTCTACTCAGACTTTGCTGCACTTCTTGCTGTTTTGTAGATTTTATCTTTCATTTACTCAACGTTTTTTAATGCTTCTTTTACGGAACTGAAAATTTACTAAGTGTAGGGTTGCAGTGCTATATTTTTATCAACGTGATTGCCTTGAAGTTTGTTCAGCTGTGGGTTCCTTTTTTAAGACTGTTATACGCTCACGCAATCTAATGATTTTTCAATCTGATTACTGTTTTATCAATTGACAATGTCTTTATAAATTGCTGATATTTAAAGTTTTTAACTACCTTTATGGTAGATCTGGTATTTCTGGGTTTTTAACTGTGTTTTCTGTGTTTAATATACTTAGCTATATCTTTTATGATTGCTTTTAAGTGATCGAATAAAGAGAATTGATTGATTGATTGTGTTACCTGCTGAAGAAAGGATTTCCATTTTGTCACATGATCAAAAAACAGAAATGTGTCAGCAACAGTATCTCTTTTTCTGTTTACAAGATCTCAAGCCAAGGTGTGGGTAAACCATTATAGCTCTGTCTGGCCAGGTACACATGTTTTGGGGAAGATCATTCTTTTCACATTGCTACTTCCCCATTCACTTTCTTTTGTTACCTTATAGTCTCTCTTACACCACTCCCATCCTGCCACAGCACTTTAGGGTGGTAATAGAGCAAAACACAGCAGATAAAGGGCACCCTATTATCACAAAACATCCTTAGTGTAAGAAATTGGAGTATTAGTGCATGGGTAGGTACCTACCTCAAATAATAATGAAAATCCTTAATAGGTTAAACCACAAACGTCACTAAATAAACATTAGCTCACCCCCCTGATAGCTAGGGCACACAGCAGACAGGCTTGCCTTAGGAGAACTGTGTAAATTGTTTATACAGTTTTAAACAGTAAAAAAGTTGAAATGCAAAACAATACAATCCAAAAACGAATTAGAAACCTTGGGTAACATTTAATAAATCAATGAAACATAAATTACAAAAATCCAACAAGGGTAACCTGAGATATACATGTTTAAAGTTTTAAGTATAAATATGTCCAAGAAGCACAAAGCTTCAGTGATAGTCAATGGTTGTTGTACAGCAGAACCTAGGAGCAATGTGACGTTGACCATGATGGTCACTAAGTAGGTTTGTCCTGGTCAAAGATTTGACCATCTTACTTTAATCCTTTGAGTCCCAATCCACCAGATGAATACACATCTAAAGCCCCCAGGACTTTGATTAGCTGGACAGTTGCACGAAAGGTCTTTTGTAACATTTTGCATCCCTGTGGATTGACAATTGGGCCAGCCTTATGACCTTTGGAGTCCACTTCTTTGTCCAGGATACAAGAGAGAGAGCTGGTCCAGTCTTCCAGGGCTCTTCATGGGTTGTAGTCAGCAGGTTAACTCCTCTTCTGATCTTCCTCAAATCAAGGAGTGTGCTGACGTGGGTGCCTGGAGATACCACATTTATCACTAGCATAAGTTAGTGGGTGGGAATGACCACTGGGCACACCCTAACCAATGGGGTGAAGATTCCTTGGGCTAATCCTACCCACTTTGGGCATTGCCAAAATGGCAGAAGTCTTCGGCCACACTACTCTGAGGGCTAGGGGTGTGCTGGGGCATATACTATAGCAAGCCCTCAGGTCTCCTCCAACACTCAAGACTAAAATCTGGTTTGAGGCAGTCCCTGTATCAATACTAAACTCAGAGACTTAAGTCTGGTAGAAGAAAGCAGTATTCATTAGCAACCAGACAGTGGGTACATAAGAATTGTTTTTGCATCCACCTCTCGCCCTTTAAAGTGCACCTTAAGTGTGACATGTAAAATACCAACAGACCTGTCAAGCAGGTTCTGACACTCTAGCAGGACTTGACACTGTGATGTAAACAGGGGGGCTCACTTTGGCTGGGGGGGATACTAGAAGGGTGCAAGCCTTGGTATTGGCTACAACTGCTTTTGACAGGGAAGGCCTCTGAAGTTAATCAAGTTCTTGGGCCCTGCCCACAGGCCATCCTGTGAGGGGCACAGCAACACTTTCCCACACCCAATGTCTTTTGTCCCCATCCTGGCAGTAGGTTCACACCTCATCCATGCCCATGCAAATGCTAATTACAGGCTGTCAGAAGTGGGAGAGAAAAAATGCAGATTTACCTTCCGGGGACTTCAGGACTTTCTAAAAGTAACTTTTCCTCAGTAATTAAACACAATTTGAATTTACCAATAAATTGGAATTTGAATAACTATTAAAAACAGTCCTTGAATTATGTTTCTAGCTGCTTTGAAACTGAAATTAGCATTATTAGATGTGATAATGTAATCCAGTGTTTTCGTATGGAGCAGCCAGCATTAGCCTTGCTACAGGGAAACTAGTTTTTGGGCCTTGTAACTATAAGACATATTCAACATTAAACTTTTACATTCACTACATTTAAATACCATGCACCCTGCATTATGGCCAATAAGGTCTACTTGGGCGGTGACATATTAATATTAAAAGAATGGCTTAAGCTTGTTGTTAGAAATAGAGGCCCTCGTTACAACATTGGTGGAAAATCCCACTTACTGCCGTGCAGAAGACCGCCAACACACCGCTGCGGTGGCGGAATTCCACTACAGCTATTACGACCCACAGCTCGGAATCCGCCAAAATCCAGATACCCACACAAGTCCGCCACACCAAAGGTCAGTGATAAACTGGTGATAACAAAACCTCCATCATCACGCCAACAGGAATACACCCACACTATCATGACCCACGACTCCACGCAGCAGTCTTTCAACCGCGGTATTCCATTGGCGGTACACACCGCCGCGCTCAAAATACACACACATTTACAAAACATAACCACATTGGACAATTCGAAATACACATACACACACCACTCCCACACACCCAATACAATATAAAACACACACCCACATCACCCACAAACACTTACCACCAAAATTGAGAAAGAAGGCCAGAGAGAGACACCACCATCAACAACACTAGCATCCACAGGCACACAACACCATCACTCACACACCATCCACGCACCTCAGACAACACACACAAACACATCCCCTCACACATCACAACAGACACCACCTCACACATCACCCACACCACATCATGGCACCTCAACGACACCCCAGGTTCTCTGAGGAGGATCTCAGGGTCCTGGTGGAGGAAATCGTTCGGGTAGAGCCACAGCTATTCGGATCACAGATGCAGCACACCTCCATTGCTAGGAAGATGGAGCCATGGCGCAGAATCGTCAACATGGTCAACGCAGTGGGACAGCATCCAAGAACTAGGGATGACATCAGGAAGAGGTGGAACGTCCTACGGGGGAAGGTGCTTTCCATGGTCTCAAGACACCAGATTGCAGTACAAAGGACTGGCGGCGGACCCCCACCTCCTCCCCCAAAACTAACCACATGGGAGGAGCAAGTCTTGGCTATACTGCATCCTGAGGGCCTCGCATGAGTAGCAGGAGGAATGGACTCTGGTAAGGCAAATCTTTACTACCTCATCCCCCCCACCCTACCTGCATACTATCACATACCCCCACCCTCACCCCCATCACTCCAACACCTCACAAATGTCCCACTATCACAACCCACACATCCCAACACCAAGCCCTGCATGCAACACCAAAGCATGGACACCCATCACCAAAGCATGTCCACAACAGATACCCACACAGACCCCAAACCAATTATCACACAAGGTCCTAGACAAGAATGCAAGCACTGGAGTACAGGGGCACTCACCCATTGCACACAATGGCACACACAGATGCAATAATCATGCCTTTACACCCCTGCAGGACCCCTACCCAACGCCACCGGACAGGAGGTTCCTAACATGTCCACTCCCCCCACAGAAGAGGCCCACAGTGATGACAGCAGCTCTGTCCAACTGGATCAAGATGACCAGCCCGGCCCATCTGATACCTCGGGACGGTCGGTTCCCCTGACACTGGCGCAAGCCACCACAGAGCCTCCCCCTTCAGGAAACACCAGCACAGCACCCACCGAGTGGGCCCATCCCTCTGTCCCCAGGACACGTCAAGCAGCAGTGTGTCCAGCACTACAGGGAACCCAGGCAAACCCACCACCCCAAGAAAATCAGGAACCTGGGGGCATTGGCAGTGGGCACACAGTTCAGGGGACAGAGGCACAGGAAAACAGGGGAACTGGGAGGACTGCTGTGTGACAGGGGGAGGACAGGTCCAGGGAACCCACTCTCCACGAGGCACACTCCAACATCATGGGAGCGTACCATCATCCCCAGGAGACGATGGCAACGGTAGTGGCCAACTTTCAGGAGACCCAGCGGCTGCAGGAGGAACACTATCTGGGGATCAGGCAGGAACTCAAGTCCATCAACACCACCCAGGCCACCACTGTAGGGGTGCTGAAGGACCTTGTCAACACCAGGAGGGACAATGTGGCACAACAAGGGGCCCCTGACACTAGCCTGGATGATGAACAGCCACCACCTCTGCTGGTGCTAATGGACAGGAGGCACCGCCACAGGACCACGACACAAGCACCCCACCCCCTGCAGATGGAGAACTACCCGCAAACGGTCTCTGAGATCCAGGAACCAGACAGAGAACAATGCCAAGACCCTGCCAGAAAATGGGAACCCCCTGAATGTCATCCTTCTGTCCCACTTTGTCATCCTGTCCATCCATCAACTGCCCTAGCTCCACTTCCTATGCCCCTTTGGACAATGCACCTGTGAAATGAATAGACAGGACTCTGCCATGGACATTCCTCCACCATCACCCCTGCCCATTTTACAATCCCCTTCACTTATTTGCGCAGAAATAAACACCCTTGAATCACAAAACAATCTGGAGTCTGTGGTTTCACGAATGTGCATTTACAATAACTATGGAACATAGCAATGTCAATTTTATTGTCAACATACTGATGTAACACAGCTCTAGTCCATGAGGTAATATAGCAGAGGTCACACAGTGGGACCCACATCTGTTAAATGGAAAGGCAAAGTGACAAGTCAGGGTCCATACACTGGGTAAAACTGACAGACCTATCATAGGTCAAACAATTGTATGAGATGTGTGAGGCAGTGATATCTTCTTACCTGTGTCTCACTGGAAGTATTGCTGTATAACGTCATTTCTGTTGTCGATATCCTCTTCTTCTGCCTCCTCTTCTTCACTGTCCACAGGCTCCACAGCTGCCACAAGACCTCCAGCTGGACCATCCTCCTGTAGAAAAGGCACCTGTCGTCGTAAAGCCAGGTTGTGCAGCATACAGCAGGCCACGATGATCTGGCACACCTTCTTTGGTGAGTAGTAGAGAGAACCACCTGTCATACGGAGGCACCGGAACCTGGCCTTCAGGAGGCCGAAGGTTCTTTCTCTAATCCTCCTATTTCGACCATGCGCTTCATTGAGGAGTTCCTCTGCCCTTGTCCTGGGATTCCTCACTGGGGTCAGTAGCCATGACAGGTTGGGGTACCCAGAGTCACCTGCAAATGTCAAGGGACAACTGTTAGACACACATTAACCCATAGGGACAACCCCAGACAACTATTCACAGGGTATAGGGTCCTTGTCCTCACCTATAAGCCACACACGGTGCCTCTGGAGTTGCCCCATCACATAAGGGATGCTGCTATTCCTCAGAATGTAAGCGTCATGCACTGAGCCAGGAAACTTGGCATTCACATGGGAGATGTACTGGTCGGCCAAACACACCATTTGCACATTCATAGAATGGTATCTCATCCGGTTTCTGTACACCTGTTCACTCCTGCGGGGGGGTACCAAGGCCACATGTGTCCCATCAATGGCACCTATGATGTTGGGGATATGTCCCAGGGCATAAAAGTCACCTTTCACTGTAGGCAAATCCTCCACCTGAGGGAAAACGATGTAGCTGCGCATGTGTTTCAGCAGGGCAGACAACACTCTGGACAACACATTAGAGAACATTGGCTGGGACATCCCTGATGCAATGGCCTCTGTAGTTTGAAAAGATCCACTTGCCAGGAAATGGAGTACTGACAGGACCTGCACTAGAGGGGGGATTCCTGTGGGATGGCGGATAGCTGACATCAGGTCTGGCTCCAACTGGGCACACAGTTCATGGATTGTTGCACAATCAAGTCTGTAGGTGACTATTACTTGCCTCTCTTCCATTGTCGACAGGTCCACCAGCGGTCTGTACACTGGAGGATGCCGCCATCTCATCACCTGCCCCAGCGGACGTGCCCTATGGAGGAAAACAGCGAGCAGAGAGTCAGCCAACATTGAGGTATTACAAAATGTCATTTGCACAAATTTCCAAATCGGCAATGTGCCTGTTACTGTGTGTATGCAAGGCCTAGATAGGTGTGACACAGTTTTTATTAATGCCATGTGGCCCCCTGAAATGGTGGCTGCCTGACCTGTAAGGTGGGATAAGGGGATAGAAGGTAACTGCGCTGGCGTTCTACACCGACGCGGTAGGCAGTCGAAGACCGCGGCGCAATCCTGCATTGGTTAACATTGGACCCTATGGGTCCCAGGAGCCAAGACGATGTACGCCGGCGGTGACGGTACGCACCGCCGCGGACGTGACAGCCATTTTCTATCTGTACACTCACTTGATACCTGACCTTCAACAGGAGAGGACCTACACTGCAAGTGCTGCTGAGACCTCAGTCTGGAAGCGACGATGGCTCATGTGTCTGGGGAAAGGGCCCCTGCTTTCATTTCGGAGGAGTTGGAGAAGTTAGTGGATGGGATCCTCCCCCAGTACCCGCTACTCTACGGTCCTCCAGACAAACAGGTGAGTACACTGTGAGCATGCTGCATGGGCAATGCCTGTTTGGAGTGGTGTGGATGGAAGATACATGGGGGGGGACTCAGCCCTGCATAAGCGGACCGTGAGTGTATGTGCATCAGGGCAAGGGTGGGAACGTGGGCCAATGAATGTGACGGTCCGGATGGTTAAAGTTTTTCCTTGTCCCCTGTACTATTCCTGTAGGTCAGCGCCCACCAGAAGAAGGATATTTGGCGTGCCATCGCCAAGAACGTTCGGACCCTGGGGCTCCACCACAGACGGAGCACCCACTGTCGGAAAAGATGGGAGGACATTCCCCGCTGGAGGAAGAAGACGGCGGACGCCCAGCTGGGGATGGCCTCCCAATGTGGGAGGGGTGCCTGTCGCACCATGACCCCCCTGATGTTCCGGATCCTGGTGGTGGCGTATCCGGAGTTGGATGGGTGCTTGAGGGCATCACAGCAGCCACAAGGCGGTGAGTACAGTCACATCCAGCTGACTCTACGCGCATTACGAGGTGTCTGGGTGGGGGAGGTGGGCAGTGGGTTCCCCTAGGCAAGGTCGCTTTGTGATGCAACCTATGTGGCACCCCAACCTCACCAGTGGTAAGAGCCATCTACACATAGTCAGGCTCCTGTGACTTCGATGTGTGCAGCAATCCGGCATAGGCCTTGTACCCCATGGCCCTGTGAATAATCTAGGAACTATAAGTGCATGGCGTAGTGCAGAGGGCTGCTGTGTCTGTAGTGTCCGCCAACGGTAGTGATACTGCATGCACTGAAAATGTCTTTCTTCTGTCTTCTCCCCTCCCTTTTTGTGGTCTCCCTGTTCTTGTGTGCAATAGCATCATCAGGCGGAGGAGCAGAGGCACCGGAGCAGGAGGGAGCTGCAACAGAGTCTGAAGCCACCAGTGGGACGGAGGGCGAGGGGAGCTCCACGGCGGGGACAGGAGGTGACAGCAGCGACAGCAACTCCTCCTCTGATGGGAGCTCCCTTGTGGTGGCGGGCCCCTCTGTGCCCCCGTATCAACAGGTACAGCCGCCACCCCCCCTACCAGCACCGCCCTCCCAGCAGCCCCTCAGATTGTGCCCCGTGGCCGCTCACCCAGGAGGGTGGGCATCTCCTTTGCCCCAGGCACCTCAGGCCCTGCCCCAGTCAGACCTGCTGCCTCAGGGAGGAGGCTATTGACCTCCTGAGATCCCTCACTGTTGGGCAATCTACCATTGTGAATGCCATCCAGGGTGTCGAGAGGCATTTGCAACAAGCAAATGCATACCTGGAGGGCATTCATTCTGGCCTGGCAGCCCAACAGAGAGCATTTCAGGCTCTGGCCTCAGCACTGATGGCAGCCATTGTCCCTGTGTCCAGCCTCCCCCCTCCAACTTCCTCCACCCAGACCTAATCCCCTGTACCTCAGCCTATCCCAAGCACACCATCAGACCAGCATGCACATGCCTCAACACACTAGGGTGGCTCAGGCAAACATAAGCACCACACATCCCACAGGCACTCACACAAGCATCATACCCATGCACACATACCAACATCCACTGCCTCCACTGTGTCCCCCTCCTCCACGTCCTCCTCCTCCCTCCCTGTCTCGTCTCCACTCACACCTGCATGCACTACATCTTCAGCCACTACCTCCATCACCATCACGCCCATCACCACGCACCGCTCACGTGCACTCACCACCCCCACTACCATTCACACATCCCCTGTGTCCTCTACCAGTGTGTCTCTGAGCCCTCCTCCCAAAGTACACAAACGCAGGCACACACCCACCCAACAGCCATCCACCTCACAACAGCCCCCAGCCCATGCACCTTCACCCAAATTCAGCAAACGTACACCTCCTACAACCACTACCTCTTCCTCCACTCCCAAACCCCCTCCATCTACCCATCCCAGTGTGTCTAAAAAACTTTTCCTGGCTAATATTGACCTCTTCTCTAAACCTCCCCCCCGTCCTTCCCCTAGGGCCAGGCTTTCCACGTCCCAACCCAGTACCTCAGCCACCACATCACCAGGCACAGTGGTGCCAGCAACTGCAGACTATTGGAGTGCACCAACCAACAGGGCTGCCAGTGTGCCTCAGAGCGAGGGCAAGGACATTCCGCCACCTGCAAAAGTAAAAAGGTTGCCCACATCCCAGAGGGAGAAGCAGAAAACACCTGCCACCAAGGGCTCAGGGAAAACGAAAGGGGATGGTTGCAAGACAGCGGCACCACCATCCAAGGTGGTGAAGGGCCAGAAAATAAAGGGCAGGTCAGGAGAGGGCATGGTGGCACCAACAAATGGACCAGTGTCACACCTTCTGTCCACGCCGACGCCAACCTGTACAGCAGAGAAGACCGCCACCTGCACCGCCACCAGCACCGCTGTCATTGAGCCCGCCACCAGCACCGCAGTCACTGAGCCTGCCACCAGCACCGCAGTCACAGAGCCCGCCACCAGCACCGTCACCACAGAGCCCGCCACCAGCCCTGATGCCACAGTGGGCGCCGCAAGCACCGCCGCCACAGAGCCCGCCCCCAGCCCCGATGCCACAGAGCCCGCCGCCAGCACCGCTGCGACTGACCCCGCCGTAGGCACTGCCAGCGGCCCTGCGACATCCTGAGCCTGTGCCACCACCGCAGACATGGCTGCCATCCCCAGTGGTCAGTTGTCAGAGGCAGGTGGTCAGTTCCAGGAGCCTGGGCAGCTTCCCTGATGCACGACTTTCAGTGGAGAAAGGCATCCACTACCTCAGTCCTTGGCAGGATGAAGCACTCTGGGCACCAAGCCCCCTCCAGAACCAGTGGAGAAAGGCATCCACTACCTCATTCCTTGGCAGGATGAAGCACTCTGGGCACCAAGCCCCCTCCAGAACCAGTGGAGTATCACATCCACCACCTCAGTCCTTGGCAGGATGAAGCACTCTGGGCACCAAGCCCCCTCCAGAACCAGTGGAGAAAGGTATCCACTACCTCTGTCCTTGGCAGGATGAAGCACTCTGGGCACCAAGCCCCCTCCAGAACCAGTGGAGAAAGGCATCCACTACCTCAGTCCTTGGCAGAATGAAGCACTCTGGGCACCAAGCCCCCTCCAGAAACAGTGGAGAAAGGCATCCACTACCTCAGTCCTTGGCAGGATGAAGCACTCTGGAAAGCAAATCCAGTCCTTTCACTCACCAGGCAGAAGCAGCAGCAGGTCAGTAGAGCAAAGCAACAGGCAGAGTGGTAGGTCCTCCTCAAGCATCAAGCTCTTCTTCTTGGAAGAGATCCTCTTGATCCAGAAGTAATATGAAGTTGTGGGGTCAGCAGTCTAATACTTATACTCATTTCTGCTTTCGAAGTAGGCAAACGTCAAAGGAAAGTCTTTGTAGTGCATAAGACCCTGCCTCTTCCTCTCCCTGCCCCAGACACACTCTCGGGGTTGTAGACTGTATTGTGTGAGGGAATGCACAGCCCTTTCAAGTACAGGTGTCAGCTCCTCTCTCTCACTCCAGCCCAGGGAGACTCGTCAGGATATGCAGAACACATCTCAGCTCCCTTTGTATCCCTGTCAATGTTTATGTTTGGAGATTTGTAGAGCGCGTGGCTATCCTAAGGCCTCCCAGCGCTAGGTGAGGAAAGCATAGCTTGTATGTGTTCCAGCCTCCTATAACCTCATCTGATGGAATGCTACAAAAATTTATGGGAAGATCCAGGTCTTCAGCATGTTCCGAAATCCTAGCTCCTCCTTTGATGATCTTATCTCTACTGGCAGGAAATTCCATAGCTTTGGGGCCAGGTAAGTGAATGCTCTTCTTCCCCATCTGGATTTCCTGACTCAGGATCTTCAGGAACTGTTCCTGTGCTTATCTTAGGTTCTAGCCAGATAGTAGAGCGATAGTGGAGCTCTCAGTTCCTGCTCTAAGGCTTTAAACTTGATTCTTGCTTCAATGGGCAGCTAGTGCAGAGTTTTTAGCACCTCTGTTGCTGATTCTGTACTCTGAATTTTCAGTGGCATTCTCGTTGCAGCATTCTGTACTACCTGTATTTATTTTATTTTTTTTACAAATTTTGGAGAGCCTAGGTATAGAGAGTTTCCATAGTGCAGGTGCGTGATTACCAGGGCTTGGACTACTGTCCTTCTCGAGTGTTCTGGAAGAAGTTTAATTAATTTACAGATTGTTCTTATTATGCCAAAACAACTAGAGGCAACCTTTGATGCCTAACAATTCATAATAAGTGCGTTATCTGTCTACATGCCCAGGTTTAGGAGTGGGTGAGCTGCCCAGCCAATCCGGTCACCTTAGATCTACTGTTGCTTATAGATTGTTTCCTAGAAACATCACTTCAGTTTTCTCCCCATTTAGTTTAAGGCAGCAGTTCGCCATCCACCTGGCTACATGCTCTATGCATGAAGTCAACTCCAGGTTTTTGAGATCTTTAACTTTTGCTAGGGATACAACTTGTGTATTGTTTGCATGTGATACAATTCTCAGATATATGTTAAAAAATGTTAAGCCCTGGGGCACCCCACATTTAAAGGCCATAATATCTGTCAAGCAAGATTTTTCCATTACTTGCCTTATTCTGCACTCTTACCTCTTTTAGTCTTTGCATTAGAATCTTCTGATCAGCGGTATCAAAAGCCACACTTATGTCTAGCAAGATAATCGTTGCTGCTCCTCCCTGGTCCACAAAACCTTTAAGTTCCTCTGTGACCAATAGTAATGCTGATTCTGTACTGTGCGGTGCCCTTAAGCCCATCTGGGAGGGATGTAGTAGTTGATTCTCTTCCAAATGATTAGACAAAGACAGATTGACGTGTTTCTCTAGAATCTTTCCTAGAGCTGGAAGAAGTGATATAGGGCAATAATTATTTGTATCCATTGGATCTAAATGTTTTTGTTTTTTAACAGCGGTCTGATGACAGCATGTTTCCATTTGTTGGGCACTACTCCTGACTCTATAGACCTATTCAGACTTTTTGTGATACTTGTGAGCAGTAGATGTGTACTTTCTTCTATAATATGTGGGAGGGGCTGGGTCCAAAGGGGAACCTGATTTTACAGTTCTCATAATGTCCTGTGTCCTCTCCTCCAATTCAGGAATATTTGTGAGAAGGTGAGTATTTGTTAATGATTCCTGATTTAACAGTTGATAAGTGTGGTCTTCAAGGTTGGCAAGATTTGAGCTACAGATTTTTAAGACCTTTTCCTGAAAAAAGTAGCTATTTCATTACATCTGGCTATTGTCAGGGGAGGAGAGACAATGGGCCTGATTCTAACTTTGGAGGACGGTGTTAAACCGTCCCAAAAGTGGCGGATATACCACCTACCATATTACGAGTTCCATAGGATATAATGGACTCGTAATACGGTAGGTGGTATATCCGCCACTTTTGGGACGGTTTAACACCGTCCTCCAAAGTTAGAATCAGGCCCAATATCTTCTATACCTGTGCTAAGTGCATTAACAATCTTAAAAAGGTCCATTAAAGAGTTTGAGGTTTGCACAATGATTTCTCTGTAATACTTTGCCTGGGCACTTTTTAACTCTTTTTGATAAATTTTTTTGCAAACTTGTAATCCTTTTTTAGCTGGGGTTGATAAGATTTCTTCCACGTTCTCTCTAATGTTTCACATTTTTTCCTCAAAGATGCTAGCTGAGAGTTGCACCAAGGTGTGGCTTTAGCCACACCTTGAGTGAATTCACAAACAGCCCCAATGTCAGTCTGACCCATATGTGTACTCAGTGGCCAGGCTAAAGAACAGAATGATTAAGCAAGAAAATGCCCACTTTTTAAGAGTTGCATTTTCAAACTTACAAACTAGAAACCAACTTCACTAAAAGATGTATTTTTAAATTGTGAGTTCAGAGACCCCAAACGTCACACCTCCATCTGCTCCCAATGGGAAATTACACTTAGAAGGTATTTCTAGGCAACCCCCGTGTTAACTTATGGGAGAGTTAGGCCTTGCAATAGTGAAAAAACAAATGTGGCAGTATTTCACTATGAGGACATGTAAAACATATCAGTACATGTCCTACCGTTTAAATACACCACACCCTGCCCATGGGGCTACCTAGGGCCTACCTTAGGGGTGACCTACATGTAGTAAAAGGGAAGGTTTGGGCCTGGCAAGTGGGTACACTTGTCAGGTCGAATAGGTAGTACAAAACTGCCCACACAGATGCTGCAGTGGCAGGTTTTAGACATATTTACAGGGCTACTCATGCGGGTGGCACAATCAGAGCCACAGACCCAATAGCAGCATTTGATTTACAGGCCCTGAGCACCTCTAGTGCACTTTACTAGAGATTTACTAATAAATGAAATATGACAATCATGGAAAAGCCAATTACCAATACAATTTAGACAGACAGCACTTACACTTTAGCACTGATTGGCAGTGACAAAGGGCCCAGAGTATCAAAACCAGCAAAAATGAATTACAGCCCAGGATCCAAAAACAGAAGGTCAGAAGGAAAAAGTACAGGAAAACCACGTCAAGAACTGCCAGGTCTAACACATATGCCATCCAGCTGAAAGTGGCAAAAAAAACGCGGAAAGACCATCAGCGTTGGTGTGATCTGTTCCAGGGCGGTGTTCCTCTGTAAAGTCCATTCCCTGTAGGGAGCTGGATTTCCTTAACAGTTTAGGATTCTCACCTTTCATCTGCATTAGCCATCTGAGTGGCCTGTGGTCTGACTGAACCTGAAAGTGAGTTCCAACAAGTAGGGTCTTAGCTTTTTCAGTGCCCCTGACCACAGCAAAAGCTTCCCTTTCTATTGCACTCCACTTCTGTTCCCTGGGAAGTAACCTCCTACTGATGAAGGCTATAGGTGGATCTAGGTCCTCTTTGTTCAGCTGTGAGAGCATAGCTCCCACACCATGCTCTGGAGCATCTGTCTGCACCATAAACTCTTTGAAAAAGTCAGGAGCCTTGAGCATGGGCGCTGTGCCCATGACCTCCTTCACGGTGTCAAAAGGAGTCTGGCACACCTCTGTCCACATCATCTGACATGGCTGCTTCTTGAAAGTCAGTTCTGTCAAGGGGATCACAATGGTTCCATACCCTTTGACAAATCTCCTGTAATAACTAGAAAGTCCTAAAAAGGCCCTCAGTCTGGGTCTTGGAGGGGGAGCCAAGCCAGAATGGTGTCAATTTTGGCTTGTAGGGGCACCACCTTGCTGCATCCTACCTGGTGTCCCAGGTACACCACAGACTCTTGCCCTATCTGGCACTCACTGGCCTTGATAGTGAGCCTGCACTCTGCTGAGCCCTAAACACTTAATGGAGGTGGTGCAAATGGTCCTCCCAGCTGGAGCTGAAGACAGCAATGTCGACTAGGCAGGCGGCACTAAACTTCTCCAACCCAGTCAGGCCCTGATTGACCAGCCTCTGGAAAGTGGCAGGGGTGTTCTTCAACCCAAAGGGCATGACATAAAACTGGCAGTGCCCCTATTGTGTTGAGAATGCAGACCTATTTTTTGCCCCCTTGTTTAAGGCAATCTGCTAGCACCCAGATGTCAGATCAAACGTCCGGAGGAAGCTGGCTGCTCCCTACTGGTGAATGAGTTCATCAGCTCGGGGATGGGGTGTGCATCAGTCCTGGTGACTGCATTGAGCCCCCGGTAGTCAACATGGAACTTAAGTTCAGGTGTGACTCCAGGGGTGGGGAGCGTGGGGGTTTCAGCCTTGGGGCCCAGTCCCACTGGGCTTGACCAAGGACAGTTGAAGTGCTCAATCACCTCTAACTCCAGCATCTTAGGGACTTCCTCCTTGATGCTGTTTCTCACTCTGTCAGTTAACCTGTAAGACTTGTGCTTAAGAGGCAGGCTGTCCCTAGTATCAATGTCATGGGTGCCCCCAGGGGTAAGTGAGAATAAGGAGGCAAGCTGTCCCTGCAACTGGAGACAGTCTCACCGCTGATCTAGGGTCAGAGTAGGGGAGAGGTTTACACGCCCCTTCGACCCATCCTGCTCTTTGGGAGAAAGGAGGTCAGGGAGGGGGAGGTTGACTCTCCTCTTCCACCTCATCATCTGTGACCAAGAGCATACTCAACCCAGACGTCTCAAAGTGTGGTTTGAGGTTGTTCACGTGCAGCACCCCCAAAGGGTTTCTAGGAGTCTGCATGTCCACCAGTTAGGTGACATTACTTTTGTGCTATTTCACCTCAAATGGCCTAGACCAACGGTCTTGGAGAGCATGGGTGGCAGGACAAGACCTTTCATAGGCTTGTCACCCACTTTTAAAGTGGGTGACAAGCCTTTCAAAGGTCTTGTCCTGTCCCAAATTAACTGCCAGTAGCACATCGTGAGCCAGACCCAGTAGGAAGACTCTGAAACACTGGGGTACCACCAGCACATGGGCTGCCCCAGGTTCAGCAACCTTAGGCTCACTATACAGGAGATCATTCTCTCTGTAAATCAGGTGATTGCCAGAGGTGTCACCAGCTGCCTGGGCCTCGAAGTCCCTCAAGGGTGGATCATACTTTCTGCACTGTGCAGAACTCCTCCCTGTTGGGGCCTACTTCCTGCTACCAATGGGTCAGCTCAGGCAGGTCCCCCGGTTCAGCCACTTCTTCTCCTGTAGGTGCTGGGGCAGGTCCTCAGGTTCAGCCTCCTCCTGGACTGTGGGAATCTCAGGGGTGGGTTTCCCATGCCCCTTGCCCCTTCTTTTCCTGGCAGGCACCTGGGCCACTGCTTCAGGCTCCAGGTCCTTCTGATTACCCTCTCTGGCGGCCATGGACTGTTTGGTCATGCACACCCATTTTGGCAAACCCAACATTTCCAAGTGAACCTTGAGCTCTACCTCCTTCATAGCTACCCTCAAGGAGCCTGAGACCCCCTCCCCCATTCAAAAGGAACCTGAGCCACCAAGCATTGGCACTCACTGCTGACTACTGCTCCAACTTGGTGGACCACATTAGGGATTACCTGCTCCTGAGACACCAGATGACAGCAGACTGTTGTCCTTCTGGCTCTTGTGTCTCTAAGAGCATCCACCTGCCTCCCATTGATGCCACCCACTGCCTGTACTTCTTAGTGTTGTCAGGCATGAGGGTTCTGTGGACCACCTCACCCTCTCCCAGGGAGACTAGGGTCATCTCAGCTGGCTCCCCACCACTAACTGGGGCCAACTCCTCCCCAAGCGATACACTGGCCACCCCAACTGACTGCCCACCAGTGGGAGGCTGTGCCCACTTGGGACACCCTCTGATGTGCCCTTCATGACTACAGGCAAAGCACTTAATGGGTCCCTTCCCTGCAGGTTTTCCTGAAGGGAACCAACTTTTTTCCTTAACAGGGGGCTGGGAATCCTTACCCTTGGAGCTTGTTCGGGGACCTTTAGAGAACTCCTTACATTTATCCTTGTCCTCCCAAACCCTCCTTCTTCTGTTCAGGACCCTGCGCACCCTTGGCTGAGTCGCCCACATACAACTTCTTTTGGACCCTCATGCAGAACCAGTGGTCCTCCTCCTTGGCAAGCTTCCTGTCTATCAAGTGCTGGTGCAGCTCTGGAAAACAACAACAAGTGTTTCCATGCAATCAAACAGCACAGCCCCTGAGAGTCTGTTACCTTGCTGGCCTTTACCCAACCATCCAGTGCTCTGCAGAAAGAATCCACATACTCCATCCAAGTTTGGAATTCTCCCTAAACTTGGCACTGTAATTCTCTGGGGTGAGACCATACCTCCTGGTCAGGGCGTCCTTCATGGTAGGGTATCTCATCTGATTGTCTATTTCAAAGGCCAACAAGGTGTCAAACCCCTCCACAGAAAATATTTTCACAGGCCTGCTCCCCATTCTCTCTCAGGGACCCTGTGCATTCTCAGTGCCACCTCATAACCCTTAAACCACTTCTCTATGCTCTATCACCCACCCAATGTTCCCTCTAAGGAGCACGACTGGGCGGCCACGCACACAGCAATCAATTTCTGTGCAGGGGGCACATTGGAGCGCGTATTTCAAGTGGAGTAATCTGTCAGAGGAGCAATAAAACAAAGGAGGCTATTTAAACCTGAAAGGCAATCATTTGCATCTGTGGATGGGGTGATCTCCATCGTATTGCCGAATATGACAGGAGATCATCCCATTCACTGATGCAAATGATTGCTTTTAAATATTTTCAGGGCTCTTGCAGGGGTGCTTCCTGTTTAATTTGTTTGCTCGCCCACTTGTACAAAACTTTGGGGTTTAATGAGATATCCTGTGCAAATGTAGAAATCGTTCTCACGGTAGCGTGAAGCCAGTTTTTCTAAAAGTGTCATTCTTTGTGTTCTAATCTGTTAGCAATAAAAGTTAAAGTATGACATTTTGGAAAAGGTGGCTGCAAGATTCCTCACTGTATGCACTAAGAGGCCTGCCAAAATTTGCTGATTCACTTCAACTTCATGCACACTACAGTGAGGTTTCCATTTCCACAGTTTTCTTTTTTTAACATGGGATGTGTAATTAAATCACAAACATTTGTACAAGTAGGTGAGCTAACAAATTAAAGGGGAGAGCCTGTGCCAGAGCCCAGCCTTGAAAATATTTAAAAAGGGAAAGTCTACACCAAATGTCACATAAATATGATAAAACCTCTACAAAACTCAAAAAGTTTATTTCTTTAACATGTGTAAGCTTTGCCATTAATACTCAGATTATAGCACTGTATTGAGAAGTACTTTATTTAAACATGAACAATGAATGAACTAGGAGGCAAAGCAATTTTCATGTGAACCCTGTATGTGGCCCAGGTAATTATTGAGCAATATTATAGTCTACTAAATCAAACATATGTTTCTGTACAACTGATGTTCTGAACTCACATACTTGAAAGTGTTTTTTTAAGCAATTTTAAAGAAAAAAGAGTTTTGCTAAAATAAAATATTTCCCTAAGATCAAACAATTTAAGTGTGGAAGCCGCAATATATCCAGGGTTCCTAGTGTCACTTTGTACTAATCAGGCAATTAATTGGTATCTATTTGATTTTCCTTATGTTAAAGCTTTCTCTTTGTGCACTTTTCTGCAGTTTTTATATAGCCCGAACATGACCCGAAGTTATTGGAGCAATTTACATGTGCACCAGTTACATTACACAAGGTCACCATTCATTGATTATAGGCATGGGGAGATTAAGTGATTTGCCCAAAATCAGAGAAGGTTAAGTTTACTTTGAGACTTGAATCTGACTCGCCTGCTCCAAAGTCAACAACTCTGGTTATAACATCACATCCCACGGTACAGGGAGGGTAGGCAGGCAGAAGCCACATGAAAGCTTGCTTTGGTATGAGCACGAGGTTCCAAAAGAACCTTGAGCTAAGCCAGAACCTAGCTTCAGGCTTGAGTTTTCAGTGGCTCGCCCACCTATAATATCTTGTAAATATTTAATTACACTAGAAGCTACTATTCTTAGTTTAACCACCCAATAAACACAACCTGTATTCAGATTTCAATATTGCTATCTATCTTGATGGTATCTCCTTTTTCTCAGTAATGTATGTTTCCATTTGCTTTATGTCAGTCTCTTTGTAAAGCACTCTGATTCTTCTTGTGTATGCTACACAAAGCTACAAAAATAAAAACATGCAAACACCAAACAAAAAATCATTCACATTTTTTATACTAGTGGAGCATTGAATTCTACATTACTACATCACCTGAAAGCTTTACTTAGCTGGTCTAATAGAAAGGTTCGGAATTTATCATTGAGTTTTCAGTGCTCTAATAGCATATTTCTACATGTTTAATAGTACCCCATCATCTTCATTGTCAAAAAAAAAGAGTGGGAGAGAATGTATAAGTATTTGTATGACATTGCAGCACAGTTTGGTATTTCATATTATGACACTCCAAACATTTTTTTTATCACACAAAAAGCTTGGCATTTAAGGTTGAGTTGGCACCCTGAACATGTTGCCCACAGTACTTGGTTGAGAGACAGTGTAGAGGATTATTTGGGGAAAAGCATCAGAAGTTGTGTCTGTGATCTGGGGGTGTCACAGAAAGAAACCTGGATAGGTGGACAAGCTCCATTGAATTAAGAAAGGACCATGTTAAATTTAACAAAACTCCTCTCTGGATCTTCTGTGGTACTGAAAAGATTGGATTATTGCATGAGCAGCTGCATGACACCCTCTCTGAAATGTCACTGCTACCTATTTTTCTTTAGACAATACAGTTTGAATAATAACATTTAAAATATAAATTACCATTTAGTTCATTTGTGTAAAATATTAAACTGTTCTTTCACCCGATCACCCAAGAGTCAGCAGGGTCACTTGCATAATGACTAATGCTAAGTTCCATTTGCGTACACATCTTTGAATAATGTGCACAAAGCCACTCCACTACCGCTCACCAAAACAAAATAATTAGAGAGAACATTGCACCCACCACAAAATCCTTCACCACATCCTTGGGTATATGCACCTTCCCCTCAGACTGCACTGTAGACCTGCTGCCACCACTTGTGCTGGACCTGCTACTGCAATCCATCTCCTTCAAGCTCAGCTCCTGTGCTAAATGCATTTTCTCTCCATAGCAATTCTCAGTTTTTCCATAGCAATTTTGTCTTTCTCTTCCTCCCTCCTTATCATGGCCAGCTCCAGCTGAAGCTCCCTTTCATGCTGTAGCTTGAGCTTCTCCATTTCTAGTTGATGCCTCCTGTTTTCCCGCCTGTCCTCCAGTTCCTTCTGGGTCAGGCCTTTGGAAGAAACACTGCTGCCTGCCCAGGAGGACCTCCCTCCAGGCAGCCCTGGTTATCCAATGAAACATCATGGATGTTCTGCACTGCCTCATCCACAGCAATATTCTCCTCTGCTGTGTGCTCTTCGGCCTCTTTTGCTGTCAATCAGGCCCTCAGCGCCTTTAACAGCTCCTCCTTCTTAGTGGAGCTTTTGATTGGACACCTGAACTCCTTGCAAACCTTCTTGAGCTGGGCTAATGTGTAATCTTCCAACTTCTTGAGCTCAAACACTACATTTGTAGCAACTACTAATGGCTCCCCACACTAAGACATGCTTGTGGATAAGGCTCAGTAAAGGTGCAGAGTTTCAGAAGGCACGAGAAATCCAAAAAGGAAAAGAAAAGCAAAGATCCAATTGTGTAATGGTTTGCAATGAAACTTTATTGTACATCAATCACTGTATGTCAACTGCAAATACACGTTCTATCTTCACCACTGATTACCAATGTCAGAAATGGGGTCTCTAGTTGGCAGTCAGTTTACACCCTGTCCAAGTATGGACCATCTCTCCAGTCAGGGCAAGGAAGTCATACACCTAAGGTAACTCCTGCTCACTCCCTTGGTAGCTTAGCTCAAGCAGTCAAGCTAATCTCAGAGGCAATGTATAAAGTATTTGTACATACACTCACAGAAAAACAGTGTAAACATCACAAAAGGACTCCACACCAGTTTAGAAATATAACTAATCTTTATCTAAATTAAACAAGACTGGAACTTCAAAAATCCAACATACACAAGTAAAGATATTACATTTTTAAGTAAAAAGAGTCTTAATCCATAAGAATCAGTGGATGTGTTGTTTTAGCACAAAGTACCTGTATGCGTCACAAGTAAAGCTGCAGGGGTGAGCATGCATTGGAAAAGCAAGCGAAGCGTCGATTCCTTACTTGTAAGTGAGTCTGTGCTTCAATTCTTTCTCTGCCAGGTAAGCGATGTGTTGATTCTTTCCTCACAGGGAAGGGATTTATTGCTTTCCAGACAAGCAGCCCTGGGTCCATGTGGTGATATTGAAGATGTTGATGCCCAGGGACAATGTGTGGAAAATCCTGATGCACAGCAGCGATGAATCCGCACTGAACTGGCAATGCGTCAATTTCACCAGCGCAGCGTCAATCTTTCAGCTGCTTGGCTCTGGTGCGTAGAATTTCACATTGGTTTCACCAGCTTCTCCTTTCAAGGGCCCAGGGACTGAATGTGGCACCATTTGGCAGGGTAGGGGTCTCAGCTAGATATTTCAGGTGCTGGCAGATGACATATTTGATGGCCCTGAGACTTCAGAACAAGGGGCGAGCTCAGTCCAGGCCCTTGGAAAAACTTCACAAGCGGGATTTCAGAAAACAAAGTCCAGTCCTTTCACTCCCCAGGCAGAAGCAGCAGCAGCAGGCCAGCACAGCAAAGCAAAAAGCAGAGTTGCAGGTCCTTCTCAAGCATCAAGCTCTTCTCCTTGGCAGAGGTTCCTCTTGACCCAGAAGTATTCGGAAGTTGTGGGGTCAGCAGTCCAATACTTATACTCATTTCTGCCTTTGAAGTAGACAAACTTCAAAGGAAAGTATTTCTAGTGTACAAGACCCTGCCTCTTCCTTGCCCTGCCCCAGACAAACTCTAGGAAGTTGGAGACTTTATTGTGTGAGGTCAGGCACACCTCTTTCAATCACAGGTGTCAGCTCCTCCCTCCCACTCTAGCCCAGGAAGACTCATCAGGATATGTAGGACACACCTCAGCTCCCTTTGTGTCCCTGTCTCCCTGTCCTGGCACAATGAGTGATGAAATCCAGCATTTCATTTACGGGCCCTGGGCACACCTGGTACCATACACTAGGGATCCATAGGCAAACTGAATAAACCAATCAAGTGTATAACAATTTCAAGATGCTAAAAGTGGAGAGGAAAATACCTTTACTACTGGTTAGCAGGAACACTGTGCAGAGTTCTATGGCCAACAAAAATAGGGTTCAGCAAAAAGGCTAAAAATCCAGGGTGATCCTGCCGAAAGGGCAAATTTCAAACACTTACCAGCACTTTTCTGACAAGAGTTTTCTGGCAGCAGTGTCAACAAAGCAAGCATTTTATCGGATGGAGTCTTTCGGGCTAGGACCATGCTTACTCTATCATGTTTCCAACCTGCATGAGCATACAGGCAGCTTCTCAGTCTAGGAGCATGCTAGTTCAAAACAGCTTTGTCACACATGCACCTTGTTTCTTTTAAAACAGCTTTCATGATACTTGTGATTGCGCAACCCCTACTCCCATGAGTTCTTGAACTGCTGGCAGTCAATACTTACAACAAGCTCCTCCCTGGCAAAATCAATATGTTTCTCTACATATCTGCAGCGTATAGTTACATCTCCTGCTGCCAGACTTTTGAAGAGCGTCCCAGTGTTCCTGGAAAACGGTTCTAAACGTAGAAGTACAAAAGTCACCCATAATTTGATTTGGAATTTAAAAAACCGGCCCTTGATGAATGTCTGCCCTCTTAAGTAAGTCAAATGAGAATACCGTAACCTGAGAATATCACTCCCCTTCAACTACAAACTAGTTTTTCCTGCGGTTTGCCAGACAGGAATGTGAGCATATGCTTCCTATTGAAGGTCACATTTTGACAAGAAAAACAGACTATTAACAGTACAGAACACGGCGCCCTTCTATTCAAATGGAAAGCAAACCCAAGCAAGGGAATCGTCAGAAAAATAAACCTCCCGCCCCCACTTTGAAACGTATCACACTGAATGAGGGAACCATGCAATCTCAACGATTTCTAATGTCTAGTGAAATTGATTTTCCAAGTAAATTTTCCTCAATCATTGTTTGCTTCTTTCCTTTTTTTTATCTTTCTTTCCGTCTTACCGTTCTTCTTTTGTTTCTCTTGGCCTTCTTTCCTTCCTGCTTCATTTCTTCCCATCTTTTTCCTTCTTTTTATTCTTCTTTCCTTTCTTCTTTTTACACTGTTCTTCCATTTGACTCTCACTTACTTGTTTGCATTGTTCACCATTTCTCTTTCTGTAAACCTGCTATTTACGTTTCCATCCTTTGACCCCAGCACACAGTATTGTCATGGTCTCTTCATTCTTACAGTTGTATATTACTGTCTGCTTTAATCTGGTAACCTGCGATTTGTAGATCAAATTTTGAAAGGGTCTAAAAAATATATAATCTGTTTAATCACTCCCCTTTGAAGCTGTTGTAGCTGGTGCGTCACTACGCCCTCGTTTACAGCACGTCCATAATCGAGTCGGAATAGAACACCTTCGACTGTATAGATTTAAATTCTGTCATGTAGTGACTGTCAGGAAGCCAGTGATTTCACTGAAGCATTGCCTTGTAGAGTGATCTCCTCAGGTGGATATGACAGAAGGTATAAGTAGACATAACCAAGTTACAGTGGTCAGGCTGAGGGTGAGAAATGTTGTGTCAACCTGGAAACACAGATACTGTACAACAAATCCGTGCTGTTTTGAGGTATGGCCTAGAGACATCTGCTTTTTTCATAGCTTTCTCACCAGCCTCATGGTCTGTTCAACTGCCATTCATTGGAGATCAGGAAATGACACAATAATATTTCTTGGAGGCACAGCTAGGCCTATGGAGAGGCAATCAGAGCTGAGCAGTCACATACACAGAGCCCGAAAGGTTATTTTAGCACTCTTGAATTACTTTGGTAGGAATCAGGTTAGGAGGCTACTTTCATAACTGAATGGACTGCCGATGAGCCAAGCTGGCCACCATTCTTTTGGGAATTCTTACAAAGTGTTGCTGGTTTGAATATTTTGATCATTTCCAGTCCTCCCTTGGCAATCACTATATACAGAGTAACACTGAGCATATTTTGGATTAGTGATTACCACTTACACTTACTCTAAATACCTTTGGACATGTATCCTGGCTCCCAAAGGTGCTAGGGTCTGCAGACCCACACAGCCAAACAGCGATGACAGGCATGTTGCCCTGTACACTATAATTTTCCCAAGACCTACACAAAAGGCGTGGTAGTGTTGTAAGAGAGTGTGTTCAGTTCGGTTTGCTTTCTTCTCAGGGTTTCATCAAACAGCAGACCACAGGAACAGGAAAAGTGCTTTTCAAAGTTGTTGATGGCCCTCAGAGCAGGCTACTCCTGGGTTGGTTCGAAAGATTTGCTGGACCCTCACTGCTGCATGTTCTAAGAGCCTTAAGGAAGCCAACCGTTGAACGACGTCACAACACCACAGATCTCAAAACCACAGCTGACATCATCAAACATTCTAGAATGCCTATGTCGGAGATGAAGGACTTGGCAAATAGAGATCTGTTTTTTTTTCTCTGCTATGGATGGCACCATATGACATTACCTGAATACTGATGTACTAAAGCGAAGAGAGTGTTAGGGTGGCTTTGAAAAATGTAAACAAAACTAAGCATGCACACAGACGCTTAACTATCTAAGAGACGTGACTACAGCAACCAGCATAAGCTCCATGATGCCTAAATTCCATTACAAAATATGATCAGACAAAGTATGCTGGGTTTCTCGTAGATTTGTTAAAAAGCTGCTCTGGTTGTGGAATGAAAACGTGATAGGGAGGGCTTATTTGGTTGGAAAATTAACAGTGATTGAATGTTTTTGCTGTTAGTTCTGCCTGTGTTCCCAGTATTGATAGACTACACGGTCATAGCTAGTACTCCATCCAGCCTCAACCTGAAGCAACAAGCAAAGACAAAGGCCCTCATTATGACATTGGCGGTAAATGGCGCTTACTGCCGCGCTGACGGCCGCCAACTTACCGCCGCGCTGGCGAATATCCGTCCACCATATTATGACACACATACACCAATCCGACAGAATACAGCCACATACACAAATCCACCAGCCCAAAGGTCAGTGTTAAAGTGGCAGTCCAAAAACCTACACCGTTACGCCAAAAGAACAACGCCCATCACATTATGAACCACGAATCACCACGGCGGACATTAAACGGCCGTAAACCATTGGCGGTACATCCCGCCGCGCTCACCATGGACACCCACAGACAAAATAACACTACATTGGGCAATTCAAACAACACACACCTGACACCCATACACACCACACCCACACACCAATACCACTATAAAACACACACCCACATTTCCCACAAACCTTTATGAATACAAATCATTCCCACGAGACTGACACCAAGACCACTGTGACAACTAGACACACACACCACTCATACCCATACACCCCCTCACACACTCCACATCACACACCTCAACCCATTACCCAACACACCCTCACCAACACACATCACATAACACCCAGGGCACCACAAAGGCACCCCCGTTTCATTGAGGAGGAGTTAAGGGTCATGGTGAAGGAAATTATCAGGGTAGAGCCATAGCTATTTGAAGCACAGATGCAGCAGATATCAATAGCAAGGAAGATGGAGCTGTGGCGGTGAATCGTTGAAAGGGTCAACGCCGTGGGACAGCACCCAAGAACAAGGGATGACATTAGGAAGAGGAGGAATGACCTACGGGGAAAGGTACGTTCCATGGCAGCAAGACACCAGCTCGCTATACAGAGGACTGGCGGTGGACCCCCACCTCCTCCTCCACAACTCACAGCATGGGAGGAGCAGGTACTGGCAATACTGCATCCTGAGGGCCTGACCGGAGTTGGAGGAGGACTGGAAACTGGTAAGTCAACCTTCAACAATTATTACTCCCCTCCACATCTGCATGCTATCACACACCCTCACTCCCATCACTCCACTTCATCCCACACACTCCACCATCACATCACACTAATCCCAATGCCATGCCCTGCATGCTGTACCAATGCATGGATACCCCTCCCAGCCCTGCATGGACACTCCTCACCAAAGCCTGCACAGCATAGGGATACTAACATAACCACTATACGCTAACATTCACAAGCAAAAGCTGGCAGGGGAACAACAACCAAAGAGGGGAAGCTACAGAGGTACAAATGTCATACACCTGAAGCATAATACATCATTTACATTCCCCCAGGTACCCCAGCTAATGTCACTGGAGAGGAGGTGCCACCACTATCCAGTCCCCCAATAGAAGAGGACCACAGTGATGACAGTAACTCTGGACTTCTGGATCTGGACGATCTACCTGGCCCATCAGGGACCACTGGACAGTCGGCCACCCAAGCACAGTCACAGACCACCACAAAGCCTCCCCCATCAGGAACCAACACCACAGCACCCACCCAGCGTACCCACACCTCTGTCCCTAAGAAATGTGAATCAGCAGTGTGTCCACCTGTACAGGGACCCCAGGCCACACCTCATACCCAAGACTATCAGGGACTGTTGGATCCTTTACCGTGATTTCAAAATGGAGCGAATCCATCTCCTCAGGGACATTGTTCAAGAAGGCGACTGGATGGTCCACCTCGACTTAAAGAAGTGGGTAATACCAGCATGGCTATGCCACACAGAATACAACGAAAGTCATAGAAATTTAAAGTTGTGCTTTCTCACCTGTGTGTCATTGGAAGTACTGACAGATCACTAATGTTCTGTTGTCCACATCCTCATCCTCATCCTCTGCCTCCTAACCCTCACTATCCTCAGGGTCTACTACTGCCACAGAGGCATCTCCAATCTCCTCTTCCTGTAGAAAAGGTACATGGTGCCTGAGGGCCAGGTTGTGCAACATGCAGAATGCCACTACTATCTGGCAGACCTTCTTGGGTGAGTAGCACAGGGATCGACCTGTCAGATGGAGGCACCTGAACCTTAATAATAAATTAATAAATCTGAGTACACCATTCCAACCACAAGAAAAATATAACGGCACAGAACAATCCTCTTGTTAGGAGCAAAGTGCCCTCACACATCCATTCGGATGTCATGCTTCATCATTGGGCAAGCTCCTCGTCAGACCGGTGCTGCAATGTCTAACAGGCACATCAAAAGGGGGCTCTTTGCCAGAGATCTTTTCAATAATCGAGTGCCCAGATGGAGGCACCTGAACCTTGCCTTCAGAAGGCCAAAGGTCCTTTCTATGATCCTTCTGGTTCACCCATGTGCCTCATTATAATGTTCTTCTGCCCTTGTCCTGGCATTCCTCACAGGGGTCAGCAGCCATGACAGGTTTGGGTAACCAGAGTCACCTGCAAACATTGGGGAACAACATTTTAACCACACACTATCCTATATGGCCAACAGCATAGGCATACACCAACATATACTGGGTGGGGCCTAAGGCTCACCTATCAGCCGCACCCTGTGCCTCTGTAGTTGGGCCATCACATTTGGGATGCTCCTATTCCTCAGGAAAAAGGCATCATGCACTGACTCAGGATACTTAGCATTGACATGGGAGGTGTACTGGTCCACCAAGCACACCATCTGTGCATCTTACGATTCCTGAACACCTGTTCATTCTGGCGGGGGGCTACAAATGCAATATGTGTACCGTCAATCACGCCAATTATGTTGGGGATATATCCCATTGCATAGGAAACAGCCTTCACAGTGGCCAAATCCTCAACCTGGGGGAATGCAATGTAGCTGCACATGTGTTTTATCAGGGCAGACAACACTATTGTTAGCATGTTTGAGAACATTGGCTGTGACATTCCTGTTGCCAAGCATAATGTCACTTGGAAAGAACCAGTTGCCAGGAAATGGAGAACTGATAGCGCTTGCACAAGAGTGGGGATCCCAGTGGGATGACGGATAGCATAGATCAGGTCAGACTCCAATTGGGCACACAGCTCTGTGATGTGGCCCTGTCCAGTCTACAGGTCAGTATTATGTGCCTGTCCTCCAGTGTATTATGTGCCTGTCCTCCAGTGTAGCCAAGTTCACCAGTGTCTGTACAAGGGGGTATGTCTCCATCTCCTATTCATCCGCAGCGGTAGGTATCTAAGGAACACAACAGTGAGTAGGCTATCACAAAATAAACAATGGTGCCACAAAAGCACTCCACAATGTGCAAACATGTAATGGGACATTGTAATTAATGAAATATGTGCCTTTTGATCCTGTGACACAGCAATAATCAATAGGACTGTCCAACCCCCCAGAAATGGTGTCACCTGTCCTGTGGGGAGGGACAGGTGGAAGTGAGGTAATGCCGCTGACGTTGTGCACTGTGGCGGTAGGCGGTCAAGAACCGCCGTGCAATCCCTCGTTGGTAAATATTGGGCCCTATGGGGTACAGTGGCCAATGGTGATCTACGCCAGCGGTGACGATATGCACAGCCGCGGACGTGACTGCCATTTTCTATCTGATTCCTCACTTGTTTCCTGATCTTCTATAGGAGAGGACCTACATTGCATGTGCTGCTGTGACCTGTGTCTGGAACCTACCATGGCCCGTGTGACCGGGCAAAAGGCCCCAGCCTTCACTTTGGAGGAGTTGGAGCACCTAGTGGATGGGGTCCGACCCCAGTACGGACTGCTGTATGGGCCTCCAGACCAACAGGTGAGTACACCGTGGGCACGATGCATGTGGCCTGAATGCTTGAAGTTGTGTGTGAAGACCTTGTGTAAGGGAGGTGAGTGGATGTCCTCTTGGCGGTGTACCTGTTGTGGGCTGGGCAATGTGTGTGTGCCACTGGTTTTGGAAACGTGTATGTGGGCCATGTGTGTGACAGGCTGGACTGTTAGTTTAATGGTGTTTTCCTGTCTGTCTTGCCTCTGCAGGTCAGCTCCCATTAGAAGAAGGGATTATGGTGTGCCATCGCCAAGGAGGTGCGGACCCTGGGGGGTCTATGGCAGGCAGAGCACCCACTGTCGGAAACGGTGGGAGGACCTGACACGCTGGGAATGGAAGACAGCCGATGCCCAGCTGGGGATGGCCTCCCAACAAGGAAGGGGTGCCAATCAGACCTTGACCCCCCTGATGGCCTGCATAGTGGCGGTGGCCTAACCAGAGTTGGATGGGCACTTGAGGGCATTACAGCAGCCACAAGGGGTGAGTACAGTGGCCATCATTGAAGCTCATGGCTGGAGGGGTGGTATCCAGGTGGTGGGTGTCCTTGGGTGCCCCTAGGCCAGGCCAGACATAGCAGCGTAGGTCCTCTGGTGGCTAAGGGTCGGAAGGGGAAAGACTGCCTACCTAGCTTGTGGGCATCAACTACTGGTCAGTGTTGCGAGGGACCCGGGTGTGTTGCAGTTGGTGGTGTGTGCTTCTCCTCATGCCTTGGTGGCTAGCAATATCACTGGTAGTGCAATGCATAGTGGGTAGGCTGTTTCCCTGTGTGTGAGGGTGCTGTGTACGCCAGCCGTGGTGTTGGTGGAGTCATTGACCCAGTGTGTCCTTTGTCTCTCTTCCCCCCTTCTGTGCTTATGTGTATTAGCATCATCTGGTGGAGGAGCAGAGGCACCAGCAACAGACGGAGCTGCATCCCACAGGACCCTGGAGGCAGAGTCCATCAACGATGAGAGCACCAGTGAGACGGAGGTCGAGGGGAGCACCACGGCGGAGACTGGGGGACAATACAGACTCAGATACCTCCTCTGATGGGAGCTCCCTAATTGTGGCGGACACTTCTCTGACCACCTCAGCTACAGGTACAGCTGCCACCCCCATACCAGCACCGCCCTCCCAGTAGACCCTCAGCGAGTTGCCCATGCCCGCTCACCCAAGAGGGTGGGCATTTCCTTCGTCCCAGGCACCTCAGGCCCTGACCCAGTGAGCCCTGCTACCCTGCATAAGGAGGCTATTGACCTCCTGAAATCCATCTCTGTAGGGCAAACAACCATTGTGAATGCCATCCAGTGGCTGGCAGCCCAGATGCAGCAATCTAATGCATTCCTGGAGGGCATTCAGGGTGGATTGGCGGCCCAACAGAGATAGATTCAGGCTCTGGCCTCCTCTCTGAGAGTAGCCATTGTCCCTGTTTCAACTGTCCCCCCTCCAACTTCCACTTCCCAGTCCCATTCTCCTCAACCCAAAACCATCTCAAGCACACAGGCAGACGAGCATGCACACAAGACAACACCCAAGAGCGTCACAGGCAAACACAAGCACCACACTTCATCCCACAGGCTCTCACACAAACACCATTCAGTTGCAGACACGACAACATTCACTGTCTCCACTGTTTCCCTCTCCTCCTCCTCCTCCACCTCCCACCCAGTTGCATCTACACTCACTCCTGCATGCACTATATCAGTATCCACTACCAGCATCATCAGCACACCAAGCAGAACACACACCTCACTGGCAGACACCTCCACAACATCCATGCACGCGTCCCCTGTGTCCTCTCTAACTGTGTCTGTCGCCCCCTTCCTAAAGTACACAAACGCAAGCACTCAGACACCCTTCCTAAAGTACACAAACGCAAGCACTCAGACACCCAACACCCATCCACCTCACAACAGCATACAGCCCATGCACCTGCACTGAAATCCAGCAGACAAACACCTCCAACAACCACTCCCTCATCCTCCACTCCCATTACTCCTCCCTCTTCCCGTCTCAACGTTCCTAAAACGTTGTTCCTTTCCCAGATTGACCTCTTCCCTCCCCCCGCCCTGCATGTATGGGCAGGGTAGCAAGGACCCAGCCAAGCACCTCAGCCAAACAGTCCATGGGCCCAGTGGTTGCACCACCTACTCGTGGTGGAAAGGATTTCAGGACAACAGTACTGAAGGGGAAGGAGCCTACACCAGCTGCTAAGGAGGGGAAGGAGCCTGCACCAGCGGATAAAAAGGTAAGGAACCTGCACCGGCTGCTAAGAAGGGGAAGGAGCCTGCACCAGCTGCTAACAAGGGGAAGGAGCCTGCACCAGCGGGGAGGGGGGGAAGAGCCCATCCACCAGTGCCAGGAAGGGTAAGGGATCCCCAACCCATGAGCAGGAGGAGAGGAGGCCCTCTACGCCAACAGAAGCTTCCAGCCAAACACCACCACCACCACCAGCTGCCCCAGGGCCCCCACCGTCAGATGTGGTTGTGCAGCCATCAGAGGGTGCAAGGGCTGGGCATGAGCCTCCCTCAACCAACACCACAGTGCAGCCATCTGAGGGTGCAGGGGCTGAGCAGGAGCCTCCCACAACCACCACCACAGTGCAGCTATCTGAGGGTGCAGGGGCTGAACAGGAGCCTCCCACAACCACCACCACAGTGCAGCCGTCACCGCCAGCGGACGACATATAGTCCAGTCTCCTGGGCTGCTGTGCGGCCTGCCCCCACCAGAACCAGTGGGCAAGACACCCACTTGAGAAACTGTGGCCTTGCACTCCCCAGGACAAAGCACAGGGCATGTTGCCCTCTGCAGAACCAGTGGGCAAGACACCCACTCGAGAGACACTGGCCTTGCACTCCCCAGGACCAAGAGCACAGGGCATGCTGCCCACTCCAGAAACAGTGGGCTTATTCCCACATCCGGCTGAGGTGCCACCCCCCCACCCTGAGGTGCCTGCCTATTTGACACCTGATGTCACTACAGTGTTCTCTCTGGATTGGTGCAGGTTTCGTGTGGGGCCTTGGACTGTGCCCTGTGGCCATGTGGGCCCTTTGCGCTAAGTACTAGGCAGTGTCCCTTTGTTATAAATATGTACAGATCTGTATCATGGCCAAATCGGAATTATCATTTTATTGTTGGACTGATTACAATAATTTTCAACAATTCCTGTTGTCCTTGCATTATTCAGCAGATATTCGTGAACAGATTGTTTATGTAATGCATCTGGTTGTGTGTATGGCATGTGTATGTCGGGTGTGTGTGGTCTGTGTGTATGTCATTCTCTTTTTCCTCCCCCCCTCCCTTATGTGCTAGGCGGCTGTACTCACCGTCGTCGTCTTCGCCAGCATTGGTGTTCTAGGTGGAGCATAACGTGGAATATCATCGGGAAAACTTGCAGTTCGGGTTCCATGGCGGCGTGGTTCTTCCCTGTGTTTCCGATGGTGAGTCCTTTCACTTTGGTGTTCTGTTTCCACCAGGATTTTGATGCTGTTGGTACCGCCCAGGAAAAGGTGGCGGATTGTGGTGTCATAATATGGTGGGTGGAACTTTGGGCCAGATGTATCATCACGGCCCTTTGCGATTCGGAAATAGCGATTTTTAAGAAATCGCTATTTCCGACTCGCAAAGTGCCATGTATCACATTTGCGATTCGGTAATAGCGATTTCTTAAAAATCTCAAATGCTATTACCGAATTGCAAATTGCGATACCGGCCCCATTCGCAGCTATGGGCCTGTTGGCCAGTACCTGCGAATTTTTTGCATTTCCAAAATTGTGATTTCTGAACCAGAAATCGCAATTTTGGAAATGCAAAACCCCAGGGTGCTGGGGGGCTAACACCCCTCTGCTGCACCCCAATTTTTTGGGGGGGATATGGAAGGTGCACACATGCCAAAAGGGCATGTGTGCTTTACATGTACAATTTAAAAATGCATTTTAAATGCATTTTTAAATTTTGCACATGGTTACCACCAAGTTCAACTTGGTGGTAATTAGCGATTCCTAAATGCCAAAATCGCATTTAGGAATTGCTTCATACATGTGCTAAGAAATTGCAAATAAGGAATCCTTATTTGCGATTTCTAATTTAGAGAGTCGCAATTTGCGACTCTCTAAACAGGGTCACAATTTTAAGGAATCGTTATTTTAGCGATTCCTTAAAATTGTGTTCAGAACGTATTTCATACATTCTGAACTGGCATTTTGCATTTGCAAACGGGCATTCGCACCGTTTGCGAATGCAAAATGCTTTCACACATCTAGCCCCTTGTCTTCCGCCTGGCTGTAGGCGGCTACCGCTGTGGTGACTGTTCTTTCTGCGCTGTAGGTCGGAGTGGTGCATTGGCTACCTATCGGAGATAACACCGCCATGGTCATATTTTGGCGGTAATTACTGCCAGCCTGTTGGCGGTATTACCGCCACTTTATCACCGACCGCCAGGGTTGTAATGAGGACCAACGTGTTTGTTTTCTTGATGCTCCCCCTCCTTTAACAACCCCCTTCCTGTGACTTGTCAGCAAACGGTTGTGCGTGCCTAAACAATATAACTATTTTGTTTCATGTGTAATCAGGACCCATGGAATAATGTAATTCTGCTGAATTTCCAGCATAGTTGTGGATTTACAACACTTACTATATAATTCTATGTCAGGACCGGAGGCTTCGGATTATGCTTCTCCTTCTTTGCTGTTTAGCAAACATCAAACCACAGCAGCCAATGAAAATAAACTTTTTTATAGAAACTACATTTCCCATAACAACAATGTGACATCTGTCATTTACACCAATCACCAAACAAATCCATGTGCAAAGCTTGTCTACTCCATCATACATCTTCTTTCTTTGCTGCTGTGTGCAACAAAATAAATACTCCGATGCGTTTAGCTTGCTTTGTGCTAATTGTTATTCTGTACCATTTATTCTTGGAAACTGTTTGCTACCGCATTTTCCTCCTGATAGTGCTGTGGCTGTTTAAACACACTTCTGCACATGACTAGGGAGCTGGGAGGCAAGGAGACGGAGTGCAGTAGCGCAAGACATTAGTCCTCTCTCTCGCTTGTTACCCACGCCTGACTCAGCGCATCAAGTCAGCTCCTGCGTCAATCTGACTGCGGTTGAGTTTACAAGTGTCTCCCTCATGCCCGCTTGCCTGGGCAAGACATTGGCTGACACAGGTGCATCCTCTGGGTTGGAACCGTTTATAAGAAGTCTTTTCCTGCCATTTTGGTTCTTATTATCTGTGCCTCCCCACACAGCCTTTCCTCTGGGCTGCCCCCCAGTTAAACTGTACACTACCTTTTGCCTATTACCAGGAGCTATGGCAGAACCGCATGACTCCAACCCCTTGCCGTACAATCAAGACCAAGAAGACCGCCTCCTGGCAGGTGTTATCGCCCACACCCTGGATGCCTCATTCACCCAGTACGTCAACAGAGCTCTAGCTGTGACTCTATAACCCATTTCTCAGCAGAATAAAAAAGATACACCCTGCCTTTCCCTCCCTATGGTCCAAGCCCTCTAAGGCCTTTATCCCTACGACGTCATGACAGTCCTTCACAGCCCTCTCTTTGGCCCCACTCATCAGCAATGGCCTGAATGCCCCAGTCCTTGTCCACTGGCCATGACTATTCCGAGGCTCACCCATCTACTAGCGCCCCCTCTGCTCCTAGTGTGTTCTGGATGATGTCTCAGATGACTCCAATTCCCCTCCCTCAGACATGGACGATGACTCCATTTCCCACCCTAAACGTTGTCGCACTGCCAAGACACCCCTGTACCCTAGGGTGATTTCCTCAACCCACACTCCACCTTGACTTTTGATCCCAACAGTATTGTCCATCCCTGTTCTTCAGATAGGACCCCTCTTCCCTCAGTTTCTAACTATGCCCATGACCCACTAAGGAAAAGTTTTTATGAAGCATGTCCGGAGCCACCTCCACTCTGAATGTCCAGGACTGGACATCCCGGACAAGGTAGCTTGCACACCAGAAGTAGACCCTAACCTTGCCATCTTCCTTAAAAGGTAGTCCAAAGACCCCAAACGCAGATTTGACAGGTCCTGGAAATCCTTCCAGGGTCAGATTCTCGACTTGACTGGCCCACTATCTAAAATCTTGGACATAGTGGCCACCGCCAAAGTAAGTGATGTACCAATTGACCCCAACACAATGGCTGGATGGGCGCAACATGTGTTATGCCTACTGGGCAATGCCAAATGTGCAATATCCGTGGAGAGACGGTGCTCAATATAGCTGCGCAATGACCCTAAGCTCATGGGACTCGCCCCTGCAGAACCAGGTCCCCTAGCTAACAGATTACTCTTCCAAGATAAATTTGTGGAGGCTGTTTGGAAATGTGTGCATACATTTACAACCACAGAAAAAGCCCAAACTTCCCTCAATAAGGTCTTCCAGCAGTGCCTTTTTGCCAGTCGGTACATAGGGCGCCAATCCCACTGTGCCTCTTCCCATAGGCCCAGTCTACCACAACTGCTGCAGGCCGAGGATACTCCTCCCAAAATACGGACACCTATCCTGCCAGATCATGGGGTGATGCAACCGCTACAGCAGAGGATCCTTCTGCTCTCAGTACACCTACATCACAGGACTTAACACCCAAGGTAAGTCTTATTCAACATTCCCCAGTCATACTGGGGTGCAGAACTCAATTCTTTCTGAACAATTGGTCCAACTGGACTCCAACTCATGAGTGTTGGACACGATTTCAGGGTTCAAACTGGGGTTCTTTGGGGTCCCTCAACAAGCATCTCTTCCAACTCCAATCCATTTTTCCCAACTCTACAAGTCCTTTATTCAGCAAGAAATAGACTAACTCCTGGCCAAGCATGCAATAAGCCCTTGTCATCCAGACCCTTCAGGTTTCTCCAGCAACATCTTTGTGGTGACCAAGAGAGGCGGTGATTCAAGCTTAGTGATCAATCTGAAGTATTTCAACTGTTGGATCCTTTACCGTGATTTCAAAATGGAGCGAATCCATCTCCTCAGGGACATCCTTCAAGAAGGCGACTGGATGGTCCACCTCGACTTAAAGAATGTCTATCTTTCGATTCCAGTGTTTCCCTGCTCCAGTTGTTGCGTACTGCTATGAATATACAATATTTCAGCAGTTCCTTACATAAACAAGTTAGGGAGTATGACATCCTGGGTCCTAGCAGAGCAAAATACGTTTCGGCATTATTGTCTCCAGAATCGTATTTTGGTGACATGAGAGCATCTCCCGGGTCAAAGCAACTTAGCTGCAAATTGGAACTCAGGGTTTATCAGGGATGTCAGCAAATGGAAGCTCCATACAATCTTCCACCCTCTTCAGATTCTGTGGGGCCAATGTCACATGGCTCTCTTCGCGTCTGGTCTGTCGCACCAACTGAATCACTTTTACTCCTGGAGACCAGATCCCATGGCTCTCGCCATGGGCGCCTACCTCCAGCATTGGAAGGGCCCTCTTCATTGTGTCTTTCCTAATGATTCAGAAGGTCCCTTCTCAGACTCTTCAGCAAAGAGCAGAGCTCCTCCTGAATACACCACCATGGGGAGCTCAACCTTGGTTCCAAGTTCTGTTGGAGATGTCTCGAGGCTTTCCGATCCAGATCCTCCCGATTCCAGATCTCCTGACAAAACCAGGACAAACAATGTGTGGCACAACTCTAAACAAGTATATCATTCTAAAGTAGTTATTGGATAAGTATATAACTAATTTAATACAACTTTAGATCGTCCTAATTCAACATAAATTGAAAATTGTGACACTTTGGAATCCATCCGTGATGATGCAGCTGTGATTTATTGATAAATTTTCAGCCTCAGCCAACACGTGTTTCGTCATGGGAAATTTATTTTCTTTATTTTCCCGAAACTACTTCTTCAGGGCTACAAATTGTAAATAAATACCAAATATTAGAAACCAAAATGCTCCAACTTGCGAACAGAAATGTTAGCCAAAGAAACCCATTAAACCAAGGTGAAGGTCTCCTAAAGGAGAACAACGTGATGATTCTTTTATGGTAGTGAAGACACATATCGGAATCCAAATAGCGATCTAACAAAGGGCTCCCCACATAAAAAACAAACTAATCTTATGTTCACCCTTATCGAACTAAACCATTCAGTGATACTATGCATCAACAATTTGAGTGCCACCACACCCTCCTGTCAAAACTTAAATCTTAAGTCCTCTAAAAAAGGTCTCCTAGAATACCTTGTTATTGGAACACATCACCGCCAATTCATCATCGTTGAATCAAAAAATCGATCTATAATAATAACACAGAAAAAACCAAAGACCTAGTGTGACAGGATGTTTCCAACAGACCATGAAGTCTAAACACACCTCTCTTACATTGTAAATCACACCCAACACCCTTTGTGAGGTACCTGTTATCCAGTGGCAAAATGATCATATATATCCGTCTTATTTATCTATTTATGAAAGAAACGAACAATATCTGTGAGTAACACCTACTCAAGCCAATAAACATCTAAATTAAGCTCCTCAATAGATACTATCTTTTCCAAAAGAAATCAAATTTGAAACTATTCAGGGCTCACCTCATATTATCGTAATCCCTGCATATCAGCATTGCTTTCGAGTATACACGCCACGGCGCAAGTACGCGTCTCATATGCGTTTAGTGATCTGACCCGGAAGTAGAAATACTTGCGGGGCAGCCGTCTAAATGAAGTCATGAAAATAGAAAAAGGACTCGGCGATGCGAGGATGTTCACCTCAGATCGCTGTGCAACTACATCGTGAATATAGCGTGTTGCCTAGGTTACAAACAACGCTCCAAATTAGGAACGAAGAAGCATGCCGTCTAAACGAAATCATTAAAATGGAAAGAGGACTCGCTGATACGAGGATATTCACATCAGGTCACTATACGACTTCAAAGGGATTATAGCGCGTTGCCTAGGTGGCCAAACAAAGCTCCAAATAAGGGACGAAAAGGCCTAAGAAAAAGGGGGGAAAGGAAAAAAAAGGAAAAATAAACTATTCTTCATAAATCCTAAATTAAGTTATTAAAAGAAACTAACTAAAAATTAAGATTGAGGAAACTAAATTGCATCAACACGCACACCCAGATTGAAAAAGTACAACTCTCACCATACCCATCAATCACTCAGTGTCTTATGACTGTGACTAACTATTGTGATGTAATTAAACCTTGGTTTAACCAGGTTCGATTAGAGTCCAATTACACCAATATGAAGTCCCATATATCACATGTATTATCCGGTTGGATAATTTTGGTTCATAGTGATATCACAGAGCCTCCATCAGTAAACCATTGATTTACATTCAATCAAAATATATAATAATCATTAAATAGAAATCGAACATTTAATCACCTAAAAAGAATTCCAATTCTCGATCCGAATTGAGACCTGATTCCACAGCTCTCAACCTCATAATCCAGAGAGCTTCCTTCTTACGTAGGGCTAGTTCTCTGTTACCCCCTCTAGGATCTCTGGGGATATGCTCCAGTCCAAAAAATTCAAAACTCTTATGTGTGGTTTGTGCATCACAGTCAACAATATGTGTTACTAAAGGGTATCTCACATCATTGTTTTTAAGTGCTCGAATATGCTCCCCAATTCTAATTTTAAGTTGACGTATTGTACTTCCCACATAGATTTTGGAACATTTACAGCGTATTAAGTACACGACAAACGTAGTGTTGCAATTGATCAAGGAGTTTATATTAAATAGTCTACCTCCCACAGAGAATTCGCTAATATTATGGGACGCCCAACGGCAAACCCCACAGCAGCCACACTTGAAAAATCCAACCAATTTAGTGGAAAGCCATGTTTTATGTGGAGCAGTTGAGGTGAAACTGGGACATAAACTACTTTTCAAGTTTTTTCCTCGTCGATATGTTACTGGAACCTTTTCAGGTAAATAATCTCTCGCAGATTCATCCTGTAGTAGTATATTCCAATGCTTCTTCATACAGTTTTCTAAAATCCTGGACGCATCATTAAAATCAGTTATAAATCTGATCTTATCCGATTTGTTCAACAACTCCCTTCGATCTTTGGGTTTCAAAGTATCATTTCTCTTCAAACGTACAGCTCTAGATTTAGCCTCTTTTACTAGCTTATTCGAATAGCCATGTGCTAAAAACCTTCTGCCTATATCCTCAACCTGTTGTAGAAATTCATCATCCAAACTACAATTGCGTCTAGCCCCCACAAATTCTGCGAACGGAATGGAGACTATTTGATGTCTAGGGTGTGAGCTATTTGCATGCAAAATAGAGTTACACGCCGTGGCCTTGCGAAAGAGTCTACTTTGAATTCTGCCATTTGTGACATAAATCTCCACATCCAAAAATTCAATGCTTGTTGCACTGTAATGATATGTAAATTTCACATTCATAGCATTAGAGTTAAGAAAGTTGCAGAATTCTAACAATTTATTCTCACCACCAGTCCAGATTAGAAAACAGTCATCTATATAGCGTCCCCAAAACAATATATGTGTTTGCCATTGAGCAGCCTTGGGGCCCCAAATCCATTTATGTTCGAACCACCCCATGAAAAGATTTGCATAGGAGGGGGAGAATTTCGAACCCATTGCCACCCCTTGCTTCTGTAAAAACCAATCATTATTGAATAGAAAGAAGTTATTGGTAAGAATAATGTTGATCATTTCAATTAGCATGTCCGTATGTTCCCAGAGACTAGCAGATCTTCTGTTAAGAAAAAACCTAACAGCTTCTTGTCCTAAATCATGGTTAATACACTTGTAAAGGGATACCACATCCAGTGTTACTAGTAACATGTTACTTTCCCATTCAACATCGTTCGATAAACTCAATATGTGCGTGGTGTCCTTTATAAATGAAGGTAAATTATATACCAACGGTTGCAAAAAACCATCTACAAATTCTGAAAGTCTCTCGGTGGGACCTGAGATACCTGATACGATCGGTCTACCAGGTGGAAAAGGAAGACCCTTATGTACCTTGGGTAAAGTGTATAGGCATGGATATCTAGGTTGAACCACCCTCAAGTAGAGGTACTCCTCTTTGCCGAGCAGCCCCTTATCCATCCAGGTACGTAATTTCTTATTGATAGTATAGGTCAGATTAGAGATGGGATTGCCCTGAATTTTTTCATAACATGTTGTGTCATTTAGTTGTGATAAAATCTCACTGTCATAATCATTCTTATTCATAAGGACCACATTCCCTCCTTTGTCCGCTTGTCTAATGATAATCTCTCTGTCACGTTTAAGTACTTGGAGTGCACCCATTTCTTCAGGATTCAAATTCTTTGTGAATTGTCTAAATTTATTCTTTGCAAGGTATTTGTCGTAGTCTTGGCAGACCAACTCGAAAAACCTATCAAAACAGTCTAGGCTCCAAGATTTTGGAGTCCAACATGATTTCCTTTTTAAACCACTCGGAGTACTTTTGTTGGATTCGATTTCTAGATCTTGTAACACACCTGATATAATATCTGGATCCTGATCTTTGTCAGCCAAAGACTAAATCAGTGCTGTGTCATGTATCTCTTCAATTGAAAGAGTACTCAAAGAAGATGTAGACACAACCGGTATAGGACTTTCTACTAGATGCTGGTAAAAATATTTTTTTAATTTAAGTTTGCGAATGAATTTAAATAGATCATTCTTGGATCTACAAGGATCTCCAAAGGTTCTAGGACAAAAATTCAGTCCTTTGGCCAGAAGACTTTTAGCCCCTGCAGTTAACTCAAAATTG
Source organism: Pleurodeles waltl (assembly GCF_031143425.1). Lineage (NCBI taxonomy): Eukaryota > Metazoa > Chordata > Amphibia > Caudata > Salamandridae > Pleurodeles > Pleurodeles waltl. The sequence goes on along the minus strand of NC_090448.1, from coordinate 271,788,001 downwards.
GAAAGATTAATGACATTAATGGATGATGCTTCATCCAAGCCTACGTTCTCTTGTCTCGGGATCTCGTTATGACTCCATCTCGATCTTTTGATTTTGCCTCCTGTTCCTCTATTACCCCTCCTTGTCTTCTTGTACCTTTGTTTTGGACAAATTTGCCCTGTTTCATCCTCATCAGTTCTTGTAAAAAAGTATTTCCCCCTGAGGTACTCTGTCCTAAAGCTGACGTACTAGCTGCGCCATCTGACTCACTATCACTGGTAACCGGAGTGCTGATGGAGGTTGTATCTGAGATATTGGACATGCTTGATCCTCTAGAAGTGAGATTACCATTAACCAGATGATCATATTTACTGGAAAAGGTAAACACCCTGCCTGTCAAATAGTCTTTTTCATCACGTTTCAATTTACGTGCTTTCCTTTGTGTCACTTCTTCTTGGAATTTCAATAGGACACCTTCTAAGATTTTGTAATTCTTCTCAGTTGCTTCTTTCAAGTTTAAACCCTCGATTTCTTTTTCCAACATTTCTATCTCAGCCTGAAGTTTAGCCACTTTCCTTTCCGCATCGGTAATCAGTATTTCCATGAGTTTCATTGAACTAGTTGTAAGCTCTTTGTCCCAGAGAGCTAATAAATCTGCATCTAGATCATCATATGTGGGGAAGATTTGGGATCTCAATCCACGAGGAATACGGTTTAATTTCAAGTATTGTTTTAGTGTTGCCCCATCCCACCATTTAGATAATTCATTTTTCTTCAATCTTTCCAATCTAATAAATTTGCTACGTAGACCTTCATTTTGTACATGTGCACTATTACGAAACGAATTGTGGAAAGAAGCCCCCTTGGCTAAACTATCAAATAACTCTTCTGCTAATTTTGTTCTATCCATAATAGATTTGGGAATACAAGCTCGGAGCCGAGCAGCCCCCCTATAAAAACCAGTGGGCCTGATCCATCCCCTTCTTTTTCAGGACAAAGCCCGACTCATGGCCTGGCGCATTTCAGAATGCACTGGTTTGAGCCAGACCTTTCGTAGCAGTCTTTCTCATTCCTTGCAGCATCCTGGTCTGACTCCACCCATAAATGCTATGTCTTAGCCTGACAAAAGTGGCTGGATTGGTGCAACACACAGGATTTGGATCTCCTAGGGCCAACCTTTACATCTGTCACCAACTTCCTAGCAGAAATGGCATCCAGTCGTTTGGATACTTTTCCGTCAATAACTAAAGATCAGCAATCTCTGCGAGGCATTATCTTATTGAAAGAAAACAAATGGGTGAACACTTGTTGGTAAGTAGGGTCAACAGAGGTAGTCATCTGTCCAATGCTCCTCTCCCAAAGTACTCTAACCTATGGGGTGTCAACATCATTTTGCAATTTCTTCAAAGAAGACCTGGCAATTCTCGAAACAGCTGTCAGCTAAATTGACTATCTTACTATGTCTGGTTTCATGTAGAAGGGTGTCAGATGTCAAAGCTTTAGATATCTTGAGTAGAGTGTACTCTCCAGATGGCAGCACCTTTTCTATATCAAGGAGAACTAAGAACTTTTCCAGACAAATTACTTATCTCAGTTTTCCAGATAATCCAAAACATTGTATTGTTCAGTGTTTGAAAGAATATGAACGCCGTACAAGGGAGTACTGTCAAAACCAATGGGGGCCAACTTCTGATTGCCCTTTAGAAACCGTTTCATCCTGTGTCATCTGCTACTTTGTCTCACTTGGTGAAATGGATTCTCTCTGAAGCAGGCATAAATACTTCCATTCTCAGAGCCCATTCCGTGAGTAGTGCCATGACATCTTAATCCTTTAGTTTAAAGTCCCATCTTTAGGACATTATGAGAGAGTCAAACTGGTCTGCAGATTCTACTTTTAAAACCTTCTACTACAAACTGATTTTAGATGTGACTTCCATAGTACCCCAACAGCTTTAAGCAAGCATAATCGGAAGCCTCCGGTCCTGATATAGAATAAAAGTTTTTCTAGCTAACTCAACAAGAATTTTCAATTTTATTAAGGTCACGGAGGCAAGGATTATCCCACCATTTACTACATAACATATAATGTTATGTTTTTTATATGATATTTGATTATGTTGTAATGAATTCCCTCCCATATTTAAAATTACGAAACATTGTATCCCTCTTTTCTAGACTCTGACCAGAAGAATAGGTAAATGAAGTACAGGTTTCTACGAACCTTCTTATTCCGGACCGAGTTGGGCCTTTGTTGACTCCAGTTCAAAATCTGCCTGGTTCTGAGGTGATTTCCACGGAGGACATTGCTGAACGTTCCAATACGGATTACAAAATTGCTCAACAGATGGGCAAAGAAAGAGGACGTCTGATGGCGCCGACTAAATTCATATTTGGATTTGTGTGGTGATTGGTGTAAACGACATGATGTCACATTGTTATGTGAAATGTAGTTTCTATTAAAAAATATATATTTTCATTGGCTGCTGTGTTTGATGTTTAACAAACAGCAAAGAAGAAGAAGCATAATCCTCGCCTCTTTGTCCTTAATAGAATTGAAAATTATTTTCGAGTCAGCTGGAAATATTATTATCCCCCATCAGCAGCATAATTCAGACCTTTCCATTTTTTAAAAACACCATTTGAGAAAGGGGTGGGCTTGGAGGGGTGGGAATTCATGCTGAGAACTGCATGAAGGGCATTTCTGCCCCGGCCCCCAGTGACTGCATCTTCACCCTTCAAAACAGAAAAAAAAACGTGCTGAGGCTGCCACCAATACGCACAGGTGTTTTCACAGCCCTTAAAGGACATTGACTGCCTTCAAAGACAAGTTGCAAATCCCCAAGTGCACCACGTATGTGATATCGCCTCTTCTACCTCTTCAATGGGTGACCATGTGACAATGTGAAAGGAGCCAATATCTTGGGACACATAGCGGTACCTTGTAAATTGACAACTCTGATAATTTGGCGTTTTCAACAGAACAACATAACGTCTAGTCAAACTGGATGAAACGTTACATTTAAAAAGCTGCAGAATTGGTGCTACCGAGTGGCAAACCATTTACAAAGGTAACTGGTCACCTTTCGTTTGCTTGTAGCTGTATTCAGGTGTTAAACAGGTATGAACGAGGTGGAACTTACGTCTAGACGTTATCAATGAGTGTTAAAATGGCAAAATAAGAGAATCTTGCCAACGAAGGCGCAGCATAATTTGCATTTTTCTGCTCGTAAATTAGTCAACACTGGCGCAAATGTTGTTTTATTGCTACATAATCAGCGACGCGAAATAGAAATGCAGTTTTCTATTGGGTGGCATTATGTCAACAGTCTAGTTTATGGAGAACGTAAAGCGACACAAAGCAATGCAGAATGGAAAGTCCCAAGAAAACTTTCCCAGCCACTGATGAACCCGGAATACAACATTTCTCCGCCGCTTTCGTCGGGGAAGGGATATTTAGCAAAGCCGCCAAAGATCCCTTTCGTTCCATTGCGTTTTGATTGTGGTTATGTCTGACTGGAACATACGGGAACTCGCAGGAAGGGCAACATGTGAACTATGTCACGTGGCAGGCCTGAAATTGCATATTTCCACATAACAAGACTCCGTGGAGTTATCAGCATCACTATTTCTTCAGAGTGTAAGGCAGCCCCCGTATCCCCTGCGGGGCAGGAGAGTGGCCGAACTTATTCAGAAGGCCCCCATTCACCTCCAGGCAAAGTAATACCTGTGAGTTATGGGAGACTGGGGAAGGGCGGATCATTATCTGTTACACTACTGTCCTTCCTCCGTGTGCTCAAATTGCCTACACGAAGCGCCATACATAAAATGTATGTCTGTACCCGAGTGCAATGCAGATCGCTCTCTTGAAAACCGTCTGAAAACAAAGCCAGGTCTATTAAGAATGTCATACAGTCATTTCAGCTTTTACTGCTCTCCGAGCTGTGGTATAAATTTACCCATAACAATTACTCAAGCCTTAACTTGTGCCAAATCCTGCTGTGTGTAGAGAAAGTACACAAATCCAAAACGGGTGCGTGATTAGGTAATAATGTACTGTTCATGTTGAGCGACTATTGCAGACACCACAGAATGGGGAGGGCGTGGGATGTGAGGGGGCGGCTGGCTTTGAATGGAAAGTGCCCAGAACACAGACCCTGAGGCGCGAGGTCTTAAGAAGGGCCCACAAATGTGCTCTAGAGGCTGGCAGGCTAAAAGCACTCGAATGTTCCATTTCAATTCATCCTGATTACAACGTGATTTCAGAACTGGGTCACGGATTGCCAGAGCGTCGTGCGTTATGCTAACAGTTTCTAGCACGACCGCGGAGAGTAGAACACACAAAGGGAGGGCGTGAAGATCCCATTAAAAAGTAAAATGAAGAAAAAAAAAACCTTCGCTAGTTGTAATGTCACTCGCACTCTGACATTTCTCGGGGAGCTATTTTCGTACTGGTTTGAGTCAGTGTTGGGAGGAAACCGGTTGTGAAAGGATGCCAGCCGCCTGTGAATCTTCTCATGCAGAGCCATTGCAACCACTGACAGCCTGGGTGCTGGCATAGGGCCAGATGCTGTTCTAAGTAACTGGCTGGATTTATGCTTCTGCACACGTCTGCATGAACGTGTAGAAGGACAAGGCTGGCTATCACGGTACCATTAGAAACACATAAGCGAACTGTGCATGGTTTATATGGGCGGAAGCAGAAGTCTGAAACCGTACAAGGGATTAACATGGGCGTAGGAACTAGAAGAACAACGTGGAGCAAAGGATATTTGAGTAGGGGCTACCAAGGGGATAGAGGGTGTTGCATAGACCGTCTCGGCGCCCCAGAATGTCACAAAGAGGCAGGTTCACCAGTATTCTTCTCTCACTGTTACAAGTAGAAAACTGCTTCTGGGGAGAGCTAGGCCTCCACACCATGTGTGTCCTCCCACTCAGATCTTCGTGATTGCGGAAGAACAACTGCATTGTTCACCATTCCATCCCTCATCTGTTCTTTTTGCTTTTGTCACCCTAAGTGGGAAGGGTAAGCCCAGACGTGGGTCCGTGCTCACTGTTCCATTGGATTCAACCTAACTTGGCTAATGAGGAGTGATCTCCTGAAACCGATCCAAGAATGCTTGTTTCTGTTCCAGGGAGGACCTGGCCTGGCAGTTCAGCCTGGACTGTTCCCATGGGGAGCAGGTTCAAGACTGATTTGCATATGGCTAGGTTCAAACTGGGGTGACATGGTGGGCAAAAAAATGATGGATTAAATCCAGATCTTTGTGACTGGGGATGAATGTTTGCATTGTTCAGCATTCTGTCCATCATCTGTGCCTTTTGCTTTTGTCGCCATAAGTGGGAAGGGTATGCCCAATGTGGGTTCCGTGCTCACTGCACCACTGGATTCAAGTTATCCTGGCTGAGGAGAGGTAATACACCAAAACCAGTCCCAGGATGCTTGTTTCCAGTCCAGGGAGGACCTGCCCTCCAGTTCAGGCTGGACTGTTCCGATGGGTAGCAGGGCGAAGACTGATGTGAACTCCTGCACAAAAAAAACAATGGATTAAACCCAGATCTGTGGGGGTGAATGTTTGCATTGTTCAGCATTCTGTCCATCATCTGTTCTTTTTGCTTTTGCTTCCTGTCCTTCTCCTGCCCGTTCCTGTCCCCCACTGTTCAGCAAAAATGGTTTTGACATCCTGAGCAAGGTGACCAAGGTCAGTCTGGCTGCAGAGTCCTATTGCCCTGCATGCTACAGGACATCTCCCCCTACCCTGAGAAAAAAAACAAAGGATAAGCAACACTGAGTAAAAGGGTTGGATCCCAGAGCAAGAGAGATACACACCTGAATGCAATGGTTGTGGTATCTGTGGTCTACAGGTGGTGCCAGACAGTCACACCCTGGGAGAGGCATCTTTTTGAAGGCTGAGATCATCTTTTTGTTTCTTATCTCTGGATCTATTGCTTGGGCCATCGTCAAGGACTTCTTTGCTTGAAGGCATGAGGCTTTTGAGGCCATTTTGATCATTTCAGTAAGTCGTAGCTCTGATGACAGCAGGGTGGAATGCCTTGAAATATGAGATTCTGAGTGATGGACTGTCAATTAGACATCGCAGACGCCATGGTTCCTATGACTTGTGTCACCATCATTGGGGTTTTGTGAAATGGGAGACTTTTGGTTTTGATATTGTTGCATCAACACCAGGTCCCCAGAAATTAAATTGGCAGTGGTTGCACGATGGTTCTGATCCACCTACTTATTCATCTTGTACTTTGTTCATGACTTTATGCTGCAATTATGTTGTATTTCATTGGGAGGTCAGTTCCCACCTGGAGTATCCTTGTCTGGCTGTTCCTACTAAAGATTAACTCTGCAGAATACCTTCCCAGCCAGGGAGCCCTTGCCTGGCTGTTCCTTCTAAAGATCAAGGTGGTTATTATGAGCATGGCGCTAACAACCGCCGTGTTTACGCTGGCGGTCAAAACACTGACCGCCAGCGACCCTGGAACCCCGCCGGCCAAATTATGAAAATTTCTGTGGGCTGGCAGGCGGAAATATTGTTTCTGCCCGCCGGCTCACAGAAAGGCCCGGCCGGGACATTGACGGCGGCTCCCCATGGACCCGCCGTCAATGCCTCTGTGTGGCAGGTGCAGTTGCACCCGTTGCCCAGATCAGTGCCTGAAAATTGGGCAGTGACCTGCGTGACGGGGCACTGCACCGGGGCCCCTGCACTGGTCATGCAAAGTGCATGGGCAGTGCAGGGGCACCCCCTCCGCCAGCCTTTCCCTGGCGGGTGAACCCACCAGGGAAAGGCTGGTGGAAATGGGAACATTATCCGCAGGGTAGCGCAGGGGTCCTGACGGCAGAAGCCTGGCGGTGAGTGAGGGCCACCGATGGCAGCCCTCACCCTGTTCAGAATATGGTGTGTTGGCCCGCCATGTTCGTAATGAGGGCCTAACTCTGCAGGGCACTTTACTTCAGAGCCCTGTGGGGTGGTGCAGTAGTCTCTGGAAGCTTGAGAGAGCCTGTCTTACTGATATTTGGATCAGCCAGACTCACTGTACTGCTTTATTGACAGTAGATGTGAACCGTCCAACCATGCTGTTCACCTGTGCCCTGAGGGGTGCAATCTTCCTGTTACTTAGTCCTATGTACACTACGAACTGGTGTAAATCAGACTGAAAAATATGGGGACACTGTCAGTCTTTAGTGCTGCTAGTAGGCCCCAGACTGAAAATATATAGGTGGTCATTACAACCCTGGTGGACGGTGTTAAAGCGGCGGTCAAACCGCCAACAGGCCGGCGGTAAAAAAATTGGAATTACGACCATGGCGGAAACCGCCAACAAAGACAGCCACTTTAACACTCCGACCGCCACGGCGGTACAAACAAACAGCGTGGCGGTCACCGCCAACAGACAGGCGGAGGACAATGTACCGCCCGCACTATTATGACAGGCCAATCCGCCACCTTTTCCGGGGCGGATTCACCGCGGATAAAAACACGGCGGAAACAGGAATTTCGAAGGGAAAACGCTCACCTCTACACACTCCACGAGGAACGACGACACCATGGACCCGGAACTCCAAATCCTACCTGCGATAGTCTTCCTGCTCCTGTACCAGGAGCACCAACGCCAGCGGCGAAGACCACGGTGAGTACTGCACCTATGACACAGGGGAGGGGGGAGGCAAAAAACAGGGACACACACACGCAACACCCCCACCCCAACCTCACCCACTACAACACACACACTAATACATATCTATACATTATAGTAACACCCCCAACCCCCCCGGAAGAATGCGAAGACAAAAGGAAATTAGTGTAACCATTGTAATATATTAAAATGCAGTATGCAAAAATATACATATATACACTATTAACAAAATATACACCAAGAATAGTAGTCCAGGTATTGCACCATTTATAGTCCGTGGACCACTGGGCCCAAAATGCATGGGCGAGGCCCACACATGATACCAGATCAAAACAGAGAGAACACTGCAGGGGCATCAGATAGAAATACAACAGGCACCTCAGGGGGAAGGGAACGGGGGGGCACCTCAGCCGGATGAGTGCACGACGCCAGATCCACGAGGGGGCTCCATGCCCATTGATGTATCCTGGGGAGTGCAAAGCCACAGTCTCTCAAAGTCTATACAGTGGGTGGGTTGCCCACTGTTCAATCCTGGGGAGTGCAAAGCCACAGTCTCTCAAGTCTATACAGTGGGTGGTTTGCCCACTGTTCAATCCTGGGGAGTGCAAAGCCACAGTCTCTCAAGTCTCTACAGTGGGTGGGTTGCCCACTGCATTATCCTGGGCAGTGCAAAGCCACAGTCTTTCAAGTAGATAACAGTCTCCACTGGTTCTGGAGGGGGACTGGTGCCCAGAGTGCTTCATCCTGTGAAGGACAGAGGTAGTGGATGGATCTCTCCATTGGTTCTGGAGGGGGACTGGTGCCCAGAGTGCATCACTCACCCCGTGACGGTCCCAGTTGAGTCAGTACCCCTGCCGCCCATGGGCTAGCGGTGCTTGATTCGGCGGTGCCCTGTTCAGCGGTGCTTGAGTTGGCGGTGCCCTGTTCAGTGGTGCTTGAGTTGGCGGTGCCCTGTTCAGTGGTGCCTGAGTTGGCGGTGCCCTGTTCAGCGGTGCTTGAGTTGGCGGTGCCCTGTTCAGCGGTGCTTGAGTTGGCGGTGCCCTGTTCAGCGGTGCCTGAGTTGGCGGTGCCCTGTTCAGCTGTGCTTGTTTCGGCGGTGCCCTGTTCAGCGGTGCTTGAGTTGGCGGTGCCCTGTTCAGCGGTGCTTGTTTCGGCTGTGCCCTGTTCAGCGGTGCATGAGTTGGCGGTGCCCTGTTCAGCGGTGCCTGAGTTGGCGGTCCTTCATTGCCCAGCTGGGCTGGGGCTCGCGGTCCTTCATTGGGCAGCTGGGCTGTGGCTGGCGGGGCCCTCCTGGGCAGCGAGGATGGGGCTGGTGGGGATGATGGCGGTCTTCTCCGCCGTGCTGCTCCTCCCAGACTTGCCGGGTTTCTTGTGGCCCTTCCCCACCTTGGGAGGAGTCACAGCTGAGTCCACACTCCCACCAGGGCCCCTGGGAGCGGCTTGGGTGGCTGGAGTCTTCCCCCTCTCCCGCCAGGCACTGACCAACTTCTGGTGCTTCACAAGGGGGGGGACTGGCTGTGCTGTGGCTCTGTGTCACACTGGCTGTCCTGGTGGCCGGTGCACTCCACATACCTGTGACAACAGGCACCACTGGTCCCGGAGATGTTGTGGCTGAGGTGCTAGTTCGGGACCTATGAGTTGGATGGGGGGGAGGAGGGGGGAATAGGTCAAGGCTGGACAGGAAAAGTTGATTGGAGGGGCTGGAGGGGGTTTGGGAGTGGAGGAAGAGGTGGTGGTTGTAGGAGGTGTACGTTTGGTGGCTTTGGGTGCAGGTGCATGCGCTGGAGGCTGTCGTGAGGTGGATGGCTGTTGGGTGGGTGTGTGCCTGCGTTTGTGTATCTTCAGAGGGGGCATCACAGACACACTGGGAGAGGACACAGTGGTCGTGTGTATGGTAGTGGGGGTGGTGACTGCACGTGAGCGGGGTGTGGTGGTGGATGTGCTGGTGAGGGACGTAGTGGCTGTGGAGGTAGTGCATGCAGGTGACGAGACTGGGAGGGAGGAGGGAGACGACGAGGAGGGGGACACAGTGGAGGCAGTGGATGTTGGTGTGTCTGTATATGTGTGATGCTTGCGGCAGTGCCTGTGGGATGTGTGGTGCTTATGTTTGCCTGAGCTTCCCTTGTGTGGTGAGGTGTGTGCAGGGTGGTCTGAAGGTGTGCTTGGGATAGGCAGAGGTACAGGGGATTGGGTCTGTGTGGAGGAAGTTGGAGGGGGAGGCTAGACACAGGGACAATGGCTGCCATCAGTGCTGAGGCCAGAGTTTGAAAGGCTCGGTGAAGGGCAACTGCCTTTCTACACCCTGGATGGCATTCAAAATGGTAGACTGCCCAACAGTGAGTGACCTGAGGAGGTCAATGGCCTCCTCACTGAGGGCAGCAGGGGTGACTGGGGCAGGGCCTGAGGTGCCTGGGGCGAAGGTGATGCCCACCCTCCTGGGTGAGCGGGCACGGGGTGAAGGCTGAGGGGCTGCTGGGAGAGCGGTGCTGGTAGGGGGGGTGGCGGCTGTACCTGTAGATGCGGGGGGCACAGATGTTGCTGCCACCACAAGGGAGCTCCCATCGGAGGACGAGTCCGTGTCGCTGGTTTCAGCTCCTGTCCCTGCCGTGGTGCTCCCCTCGCCCTCCATCCCACTGGTGTATTCTGTGTCCGTAGTGTGGCCCTCCATGGCCATGTGGGATGCAGCTCCCTCGTGCTCCAGTGCCACTGCTCCTCCGTCTGATGATGCTAATGCACACAAGAATAGGGAGACCACAAAAAAAGGGGGGGGGAAACAGAATAAAGACATGTTGAGTGCATGGATTACCGCTACCGTTGGCGGACAAGACAGACACAGAAGCCCCCTGCACTACGTCGTGCTCTTGGGCTCTACAGTGCAATTCATGGGAAATGGCCTACAAGGCTATGGACGACATTTGCACACATAGATGACACAGGTGCATGAATAGCTGTACTTGGCACTCTACAGAGGTGGGATGGGGGGCCACAGGGCCATGCCTTACGGAGGGGCCTAGCCTACGGAACTCGCCCTGGCCTAGGGAAACCCACAGCCCTCCTCCCCCACCCAGACACCTCCACTGCGCGCAAAGTCAGCTGAATGAGAGTGTACTCACCCCCTTGTGTCTGCTGTGATGCCCTCAAGCGCCCATCCAACTCCGGGTAGGCCACCGGCAGGATCCTGGACATCAGGGGGGTCATGGTTCGACGGGCACCCCTCCCACATTGGGAGGCCATCCCCAGCTGAGCCTCCACTGTCTTCTTGCTCCAGCGGTGAATGTCCTCCCATCTTTTCCGGCAGTGGGTGCTCCGTCTGTGGTGGACCCCCAGGGTCCGGACGTCCTTGGCGATGGCACGCCAAATATCCTTCTTCTGGTGGGCGCTGACCTACATGAAATGTACAGGGGAAGAAGAGAAGTCATTACCAACTGCGCCGTCAAAGTGAGTGGCCCCCATCCCTAACCTTGCCATGTGGCACATGCACCCACCGTCTTTCATGCACGCAGAACTCTGCCCCCTTCCTTCTTAAAACCAGACCTCTCCACACAGGCATAGCCCATACAACATGCTCCCTGTGTACTTACCTGTTGGTCTGGAGGACGGTAGAGTAGCGTTTTCCTGGGGGAGGACCCCATTGACGAGCTTCTCCAACTCCTCCGATGTGAAGGCAGGGGCCCTTTCCCCAGACGCACAAGCCATTGTCTCTTCCAGACCGAGGTCACAGCAGCACTTGCAGTGTAGGTCCTCTCCTGTCGAAGATCAGGTATCGAGTGATTATACAGATAGAAAATGGCGGTCACGTCCGCGGCGGTGCGTACCATCACCACCGGCGTACATCGTCATTGGCTCCTGGGACCCATAGGGTCCAATGTTAACCAATGCAGCATTGCGGCGCGGTCTTCGACCGCCTACCGCGACGGTGTACAACGCCAGCGCAGTTACCTCACATCCCATTGTCCCACTTTAGAGGTCAGGCAGCCGTCATTTCAGGGGCCCATATGGCCTAATTTCCAAATGCGTCACACATACCTAGGCATAGTCTCAACACACATACAGGCTACATTTTATGTATGATTGGTGTTCTGTGTAGACTGTGGGTACATACCTCTGAGTTGTTTGACTCTTTGCTTGCTGTTGTCCTTCATAGGCACCGTCCGCTGGGACATGTGAGGAGATGGCGGAATCCTCAGGTGTACCGACCGCTGGTGGACCTGTCGACAATGGAGGAAAGACATTTTATAATCACCTACAGGTTTGACCGTGCCACAATCCAGGAACTGTGTACACAGTTGGAACCTGACCTGATGTCAGCAATCCGCCATCCCACAGGAATCCCCCCTCAAGTGCAGGTGCTATCAGTGCTCCATTTCCTTGCAAGTGGGTCTTTTCAAACAACTGTGGCCATGGCATCAGGGATGTCCCAGCCTATGTTTTCCAACGTATTGTCCAGAGTGTTGTCTGCCCTGCTGAAACACATGCGGAGCTACATCGTTTTCCCTCAGGTGGAGGATTTTCGTACAGTGAAAGGTGACTTCTATGCCCTTGGACATATCCCCAACATCATAGGTGCCATTGATGGGACCCATGTGGCTTTGGTCCCCCCCCACAGGAGTGAACAGGTGTACAGAAACCGGAAGAGTTATCATTCCATGAATGTACAGATGGTATGTTTGGCAGACCAGTACATCTCCCATGTGAATGCCATGTTCCCTGGCTCAGTGCATGAGGCCTACATCCTGCGGAATAGCAGCATCCATTATGTGATGGGTCAACTCCAGAGGCACTGTGTGTGGCTATTAGGTGACTCTGGTTACCCCAACCTGTCATGGCTACTGACCCCAGTGAGGAATCCCAGGACAAGGGCAGAGGAACGCTCCAATGAGGCCCATGTGCGAACTAGGAGAGTGATCGAGTGGACCTTTGGCCTCCTGAAGGCCAGGTTCAGGTGTCTGCATATGACAGGTGGATCCCTATTCTACTCACCAAAGAAGGTGTGCCAGATCATCGTGGCCTGCTGTATGCTTCACAACTTGGCTTTGCGACGCCAGGTGCCTTTTCTGCAGGAGAATGGTCCAGATGGCAGTGTTGTGGCAGCTGTGGAGCCTGTGGACAGTGATGAGGATGAAGCAGAGGAAGAAGACATGCAGAACAGGGACTCAGTGATCCAGCAATATTTCCAGTGAAACACAGGTGAGAATACATTCCTGCCTACTACATGTACTTTTACACTTCTACCTCTATCCTGTCTGTCGTTTTCACCCAATGTATGGTCACTGAGTTGTCACTTTCCCTTACGGTTTCACAGGTGTGGGTCCCAACGTGTCTCATCTGCTTAGATTCCTCATGGACTAGAGCTGTGTGACATAGGTATGTTGACATTACTATTTCAAGAACATTTTGTCACTGTAATTGCAAGTTCACTATTTTGAAATCACAGACAGACTCCAGATCTTTTGGTGCTTTAGGTGTGCTTATTTAAATACAAAATATTGGAGGGGGAAGTTAAACGGTGAGGGGTGATGGCGGAGGAATGTCCATGGCAGAGTCCAGGCTATTAGTCTCACAGGTGCATTCCCTAAATGGGCATAGGAAGTGGAGCTGGGGCAGTTTCAATATGGACAGGGTGACAAAGTGGGACAGTGGGATGACAATCAGGGTGGTCTCATTTCTTGGCGGGGGTCTTGGCATTGTGCTCTGTCTTGTTCCTGGATCTCAGGGACCGTTTGCGGGGTGGTTCTCCGTCTGCAGGGAGTGGGGTGCTGGTGTGGTGGTCCTGTGGCGGTGCCTCCTGTCCACTAGCGCCGGCGGAGGTGGTGGGCAGTTCATCATCCATGCTAGTGTCAGGGGCCCCTTGTAGTGCCACAGTGTCCCTCCTGGTGTTGAGTACTTCCTTCAGCACCCCTACGATGGTGCCCAGGGTGGAGCTGATGGTTCTGAGTTCCTCCCTGAACCCCAAATACTGTTCCTCCTGCATCCGCTGGGTCTCCTGAAACTTGGCCAGTACCGTTGCCATCGTCTCCTGGTAGTGGTGGTAGTCTCCCATGATGGTGGAGAGGGCCTCGTGGAGAGTGGGTTGCCTTGGCCTGTCCGCCCCCTGTCGCACAGCAGCCCTCCCAGTTCCCCTGTGTTCCTGGGCCTCCGTCCCCTGGACCGTGTGCCCACTGCCACTGCCCCCAGGTCCCGGTTGTTGTTGGGGTGGTGGGTTATCCTGGGTTCCCTGTAGTGGTGGACACACACCTGATTGACGTGTCCTGGGGACGGAGGTATGGGCCCGCTGGCTGGGTGCTGTGCTGGTGTTTCCTGAGGGGGGAAGGTCTGTGGTGGCCTGTGCCTGTGTGAGGGTAACCGACTGTCCCGAGGCCCCCGATGGTCCGGGCTGGTCATCTAGATCCAGGTCGACAGAGGTGCTGTCATCACTGTGGGCCTCTTCTGTGGGTGGAGTGGACATGTCTGGACCCTCCTGTCTGGTGACGTTGGGTAGTGTTCCTGCAGGGGTGGAAAGGCATGATTATTGCATCTGTGTGTGTCATGGTGTGCAATGGGTGGGTGACTGTGTACCCCAGTGCTGGCATTCCTGTGTGTGAGCTTGTGTGATGATGGTTTAGGGGTGTGTATGGGTATGTGCAGTGGGCATGCTTTAGTGATGGGTGTCCATGCGTTGTTGTTGCATGCAGGGCTTGGTGTTGGGATGTGTGGTTTGTGATATTGGTACATTTGTGAGGAGTTGGAGTGATAGGGGTGAGGGTGAGGGTGGGGGTATGTGATGGCATGCAGGTAGGGTGAGGGATATAATAGTTAAGATTTTACTTACCAGAGTCCATTCCTCCACCGACTCCTGCGAGGCCCTCAGGATGCAGAATCGCCAAGACCTCCTCCTCCCATGTTGTTAGTTGTGGGTGGGGAGGTGGGGGTCCGCCTCCAGTCTGCTGAACCGCCTGGTGGTGTCTTGAGACCACGGCATGCACCTTCCCCCGTAGGTCGTTCCACCTCTTCCTGATGTCCTCCCGATTTCTTGGGTGTTGTCCCACTGCGTTGACCCTGTCGACTATTCTTTGCCTTAGCATATCTTCCTTGCAATTGAGGTGTGCTGCACCTGTGATCCAAATAGCTGTCGCTCTACCCGGACGATTTCCTCCACCATGACCATGAGATCCTCCTCCGAGAACCTGGGCTGTCTTTGCCGTGCCATGGGGTGGTGTAGGTGATGTGTGGGGTGATATGTAGTGGTGTGTTGTGTGAGGTGCGTGGAAGTTGTGTGGGTGATGGTGTTGTGTGCCTGTGGATGCTAGTTTGTTGATGGTGGTGTCTCTCTCTGGCCTTCGGTCGTGAATTGTGGTCGTAGGGGTTTGTGGGTGATGTGGGTATGTGTTTTATATTGTATTGGGTGTGTGGGAGTGGTGTGAGTATGTGTATCAGGTGTGTGTATTTCGAATTGTCCAATGTGGTGGTGTTTTGGAGATGTGTGTGTATTTTGAGCGCAGCGGTGTGTACCGCCAATGGAATACCACGGTTGAAAGACCGCCACTTGGATTCGTGTGTCGTGATAGTGTGGGCGTTTTCCTGTTGGCGTGACAGTGTCAGATTTGTTTTCGCCAGTTTATCACTGACCTTTGGTGTGGCGGACTTGTGTGGGTGTCTGAATTTTGGCGGATTCCGAGATGTGGATCATAATAGATGTGGCGGAATTCCGCAGCCGCGGCGGTGTGTTGGCGGTCTTCTGCACGGCGGTAAGTGGCTTTTACCGTCAATGTTGTAATGACCCCCATAATCTAGTCTGGGTGGCATGATGTCAGTGGCACCGGATAGATGAGGAGTTCATAAGGAAAACAGGTGATATTTTCATAGTGCTTTATTCACTGCATGAAAAAAGCAGATGCAGAAAGATAAGGCAGTAGTGGCTAGTGAACTCACTACTTGTTGTCAGTTCCCCAAATGTCCACTTCTTTGGTCAATCCCCTCTACTTCTTGTCCCTGCTCAAAGGGGGTGGTGACCGCTACAGAAGAGTCAAGCAGGCTTCCTCATGGTCTTGTCGGCTAGGTCCATAAATACTGGACAGTGACTTGAGAATGATAATTCTTGTTCCGTGCAGGAGGATTCCTTGTTTCGTTTCTGAGTGTTTGCACGTTCCTGAAGGCCAACAAGTCCTTTCAATTGATCCCTTCTGGGGACTGGCAACTAATGTTAGAAATAACATGCCTCCATTTTGATTCTGTGCAATAAACTTGACTTCCCTCAGTGTGGCATTCTGGTTGTCAGTTCTTTCATGGAGACTTATCCAGCAGTTTACTGGCATAGCATGACTTTGATGTACTTTTCTGTGGGTGGTGGCTTTTCATCAACAATAGAGAAGAGGTATATCATCACACAGCTGGAATACAGTCTTATCCATATTTAAGGATCACCTTGATGTCATGTATCAGACATATTCCCCATCTTTTTATTTTTGGAAGCCCTTTTGCATGGTCACCCACAAACCTTTTGCCTTGTTCTTTCTATTTTTTTTTGTTATCTGTTTTTGCTGGTTTTCAGATTCTACACCCTTTACCACTCCTGACCAGGGCTAAAGTGTAAGTGCTCTCTATCTGAATTGTGATTATGATTGGTTATCCCCAATTGGCGTATTTGATTTACTAGTAAGTTCCTAGTAAAGTGCACTAGAGGTGCCCAGGGCCTGTAAATCAAATGCCACTAGTGGGCCTGCAAAAAGAACAGTTGATGGACGGAATGCAGACCAAATCAAACATTCACCCCCAGTCACAGATCTGGGTTTAATCCATCAGTTTTTTTTTTTTTTTTTTTCAATCAACTGTTCTTTTTGCATTTGTCACCCCAAGTGGGAAGGGTATGCCCAGACGTGGGTCCCGTGCTCACTATGCCACCAGATTCAAGCTAGCGTTGAACTTTTGATTTGTTCTACGTTCCGTCCATCAACTGTTCTTTTTACATTCGTGGGACTGCAGCACTGATTGTGCCACCCACATGAGAAGCCCTGTAAGCATATCTCAGACCTGCCATTGCAGTGTCGGTGTGGGCAGTTTGGAACTGCTAGTTCGACCTGGCAAGTGCACTCACTTGCCATGCCTAAACCTTCCTTTTTACTACATATAAGTCACCCCTATGGGAGGCTCAAGGCAGCTCCATGGGCAGGGTACAGTGTATTTCAAAGGTAGGACATGTACTGGTGTGTTTTACATGTCCTGGTGGTGAAATACTGCCAAATTCGGTTTTCACTATTGCACTGCCTATATCTCCCATGAGTTAACATGGGGATTGCCTTTAAATACCTTCTAATTGTAATTTCCCAGGGGGTGCAGATACAGATACAGAGTTTGGGGTCTCTGAACTCACAATTTAAAAATACATCTTTTAGTAAAATTGTTTTTTAGATTGTAAGTTTGAAAATGCAACTTTTAGAAAATGGGCATTTTCTTGCTAAACCATTGTGAAAGCTGAACTAATTACTAATACATTTGCATTGATTAACTGTTAAGAATTTACATGAATTAGGATAGCATAGAGAGAACCGTATGTCTTTGAGAATGTGCCCACTGATGTGGCCACCATGAGAGGTACGACAAATTAATAGTGAACTCACATTCATATTTTAAATGTTGTGCCCATGTGGAATAAAATGTATTAGTTAATCGTATTAACATTTTCATACTATGTATTTGCTTAAATAATAGTAGGCATTGATTAATTACGAGGTTTGGGCCTAGTCGACGAGCCTTAATTTCAGTTACATGGCACAACTAAATATTCGTAAATATTTTGTGAAAGCAGAGAATTAATATTATATATTGTTCATACGGCTCTGACAAAGCAATTTGTAGATGTCTTTATCATGAGAACTGCCTGTTGAAATGTCTTGCACTAGAAATAGATACATTGTAGGTTTGATGAGTGAGAAGAAGCTGTTCCCAGGATTGAACAATGGCCGCACTGGCTGCAGCTAGAATTGCAACTAAAAATTCACCTGACGAACCTGACGATGGGATCAGAAGAGGAGCCATTCATCGACATGTGAAAGACTGTCTAGTTATATTTTAGATTTAAAGTTTAAAGACTATTGGTCCTACTGTAAACGCATGATTTTCTGACCAATGACGGCGTGAGAAGATGCTTTATGGATTTTGATTTATCCAGACCACACTTTGTAGAAGGAGGGGGCATTCCTTTCTATTCTTGTTAGAGTCCTGTTCGTGGAGCACTGCAGTTCCATGTGTTCTGTTAAAATTGCAGTAATGCTGATTCCGGACGGAGCTTCATATCTTCTAAGTTGGATCAGTTATTTTAGAGCCCAGCCATGGCTGAGCCAATCCCTTTCCCTGCCCCTTGCTGATGCTGACCAGACAGATGTCCACCTGACGAAGAAACCACCTCTTACTGACTCATTGAGGAGAGGTATAACAAGATGATATTCTTATAATGCTATTTTTGTTCTTTTTTTTAGGTACCAACCACTATTTTTATAAGAGCCCTAGTTAGATGTTTTTCCAAATTAATTTTAACTAAATTGTTTTTCATCAAGCCCAAACATGCCATTCGAATTGGTGGGTTAGTTAGTACATCCACCTGTGTTGATAATCGTTATTAACAAAGAATTGATTCTGTTCGCCTGCCGAGTCTGGATGTGTACTATATCTGGTTTTCAGTTATTATTGTTAGTGATTTGTACTGTAACCCTTGAGTATCTAATTGTCAATGCTTTAGCTAAATTGATATTCTTTAGACGCTATGGTCAGCATGTGTTGTTTGTATATGCTTATCATTCGGTTTTGAGACTAATTTACGTGATATTAGCAATGTTAATACAGGGAAATAAACATTTTAACTTTACTAAAAGGTGTAGTTATTCATAGCCAAATGGGTCATGGGGTGTAAAGATTACTGACTCCTAAAGATTGAAAGTGTTTTATTACTTGTGTTGTTATATTGCTGATTGAAGTTATGAGCCATGGCGGAATCACTCTAAGCATAGTCAAAAGGTCCATTCGAACCTCTAACGTGTCCCCTTATCAACTAATTATAAAAGACCAAATAAGACCAGACGCACTCACAATTGTTGGTAGCAGAGTATGGTTCGTCTCCTTAAGCGGCCACCATATGGTTTTATTCAGAACATGGTAACCATAACAGAGTGTTACATCTCATTAAGAGGCTACCACCATTTTCCAGATTTGGTAGTACAAAGCAAAAGGTTATGGTCCCCATTACAACCCTGGCGGTCAAAGACCACCAGGGCTGTTTTGGAGGTTTGTACCACCAACAGGCTGGCGGTACAAACTCGCATATTACGACCGTGGCGGAAGCGCCGTGGTCGCACCGCGGTCGCACCACTGGGACCGGCGTTTTTCCGCCACGGTGGTCCCGGCGGTTTTAATCCTCCAGGGCAGCGCTGCACCAGGGGATTACGAGTCCCCTTTCTGCCAGCCTTTCCATGGAGGTTCCTACCGCCATGGAAAGGCTGGCAGAAAGGGGAGTTGTGGGGCCCCTGGCACAGCCCTGCACAACTTTTCACTGTCTGCACAGCAGACAGTGAAAAGCGCGACGGGTGCAACTGCACCTGTCGCACGGCCGCAACACCACCGGCTCCATTTGGAGCCGGCTCCCATGTTGCGGCCCACATTCCCGCTGGGCCGGCGGGTGGAAACTCTGTTTCCGCCCGCCGGCCCAGCAGGGATGTCATAATGGGCACCGTCGGAGTGCGGCTGCATTGGCGGCCGACGGCAGTTACAACTTGGCACGCCAATGTTGTAATGAGGCCCTATGTCTCTCAGAGTGCGTGTTAAAGTGAGTGTTAGTTTTCGACGGAGATTTGCTGAATCCTATGTGCACCAGGAGGACCCAATGATCAGTTGAGGGTAAATATTACTCGTCGGATTTTACTTGTGAGTCAGGGAAACTGAGATAGAAGGAGTATCTGTCAGACCTAAAATCCACAGTTGAAAATTCAGTAAGGTTTCTGAAGCGATTGTGTTACCTACCTGTAGTAGACAGACAAGTTTGAGTATTGATTTTATTTAGTGCTCGCAATATTCACATTAGTTTTGCATGAATCTGAGTTGAGGAAGACAGGTTGGAGGGCTTTTTCAGCAGCTGTACGAGTGAGTGTGATGTCACTAGGTCCGCACTTGGATAGATTGGTTAGTGAGAAAAGCCGCAAACAGATTGGTGGACAACCGTAAAGCGTAACTAGTTGAGAAGGCAGAAGAAAAGGATTTTGGGATTGAAATTTACTTCCTGATTCGATTGAAATGTAGAGTAAAATACGAAAATGAAAATTTTCAAACCATTAAAAAGTGCCCTAAGGGGAGATGTGTTCATTCCAGTTGGAATAGAAGAAATTACACTGCCAGAAGGTACACCCGCATACATTGTATTTGAGTAACAAGGTGCAGCTCCGTGTCTTTAGTTAAAAAAAATTGTGCAAAGAGATAGAGAAGGAGGGGAGCTTAATGTTTCTTACCCATGGAACATTTAATTTGAATATACTAGAGAATTTGAGGAGAGTACTGTATGATTCAAAAGCTCCTCCGAGACCTGCAGAATTTGAAGAATTCGCTTTTTGGTAGGTAGTGGCCAGAAAGCAGCAACAACAGAAATTTGAGAGGGGAACGAGAAAAGCTTTGAAAACTTTAGATGAGGCGAGATGGGACAGAAAACAGAGAGTTTGGAGAGCTGAGACATTAAAGGGAATTGGGATATGTCCTGCAATTATACAAGAAAACGAGAGCAAGGCTAGAAAGAGTACCAAGAAGAGGGATTTGTATCCTTCAGATGACAGAGAGCAGATATCGACAGAGTCCAGAAAATCTTTGGCTTATGATGAAGAATCAGATAATGACGAGTTTATTTTGCAATTACTGAAAAGTAATCTCCCACCATATGCAGCACATGAGACAGGTCCAAGTACTGGTGCAGATCCTACAGCACCAGTATCAAGTGAGATTACACCAAGGCAAGTACAGGTTGCTGATACTGTCCCTACCACTTCCACATTTCAGACTCCTATGCCGCAGGCTGACATACCTAAGATTTCCCCAGACGTCCCTATTGCAAATTCAACACCAAGTTTAATAGTACCGACAGGACAAGCATCCCAAATGAGACAGGTTTACCAGAACCAAACATTGATTCGATCAGAATCTACACCTAATTTGATGTCCCCAATGCAAGCCCAGACAATCCTAAAATGGACACCCATAGCAACGTCACAGACAAAAACATCTGCTTTGGTAAGTCAGAATAAGGGAGTAACGTATTTTGAAGATCAGAACGTTAGTCCAAGTCCTGACACTGTGTCAGCAGCCATTACTATTGGTCCGTCATACCCTTGTTTGCCCAGAGAAATAATAAGAGCAATGAACAGGGAATTCTGAACTCAGGTGTACAAATGGAAAGGTGCAATGTACATACAGGAATGATGACTCCAATGAAACTGACATTTGAGATAATAGGTTCATTAATTGACTTGAGTTACCCCAGGACTCCACCAAATAATCCGGGGAGATCAGAAATAGGTCCGAATCCATTTTCGAAGACACCAGAAACTCCATGTTTAAGGTTGCAGACTGTACCCAATGTATGTAATAATAAATGTCTCATTACAAGGTTAAATGGCCCAGCAATTACCTGGATGGTTGGAGAAGGTGAGTAACACATCAGGAGACCCCAATGGAGGAAGTCAGTTACATTTGACCAGGCTTAAATCAGAAACAGACAAACTGATTGAGGGAACCATTGGATTGGATAGACTTGATTCATACCGAGAAGAGGAGTTGCGCTTTTTGTGCAAACTAATTACCAACAGGGTGGGATTGGTGCATCAGAAATTAGCAGACTTGGCAGATCAATACGACATAGAAATTGAGAAAAAACAAACATTTGAGAAGGAGTTGCAGGTTAGAATTTGACTCAAAGGATATTGAGAACATGAGAATCCTTGGAATAAAAATTCACATTAAAGAATTAATACAGAGCATTCAAACTTGGGGAGCATTAGATAAATGGGAAGGCAGATCTTTAAAAAAAAATGCGACAAAGGAAAAGGGAGTCTGCAAATCTAACTGTTAACGTGGAGTAGACTGACGATCCAGTAAAAATATTATCAGTGAGAGAAATCCCTGGAGGGAATTTTGTCCATGTCCCTTGGAGCATAAGTGACATTTTGTCCTTTACAAATGACTACCCCAGATTGAGAGAGAAACCAGTAGAATGCTACCAGCAAACAGATAGGTTCGTGAAACTTCCTAAATGCCTGTGTGAGGATTTAAATACACAGTTGGAAATAGTGGTTCCAGCAGATCTGTGGGTGGAGTGCAAAAGGAGTATAGATTGGCCAGTGAGAGAGCCTCCACAAGACCAGTCCACAGGTGCACCATCTCATGACGTAATGAAATACTATTACAAAGTGATTCAGTTTTTGAAAACAATAATTTCTCCCAAAAATGTTGACTGGCAAAGAATAGACAGGACAGCACAGGAAGGAAAGGAGTCTATACATGCGTGCTATGAGAGATTGTTGCAGGTGTTTAAACATTACAGTGGTACAGAAACAAATGGGTGGAAAGACATGATTCATTTTGTGTTTAGATTTGTTGAAGGATTAAAAACTGAAATTGGCCAGATGATCTGGGGCCAAATGTAGGAAGGGTTTTACGCGTCTCAAATAGCGAAAATCGCTGTTTGTGACGCGCAAAACCCACATCGCGATGCCCATTTTGCGAGTCGGTAACCTGGTTACCGACTCGTAAAATGGGACTGCGAGTCGCAAATAGGAAGGGGTGTTCCCCTTCCTATTTGCGAGTCGCAGCGCGATGCAGGATTGCTTTGTGACCGCGAATGCAGTCGCAAAGCAATCACAGTTACCACTAGTGTCACACTGGTGGTAACCCATTCGCAAAAGGGAAGAGGTCCCCATGGGACCCCTTCCCCTTTGTGAATGGCCTTGAAAACATTTTTTCATTTTGTTATGCATCTCGTTTTCCTTTAAGGAAAACGGGCTGCATTACAAAAAAAAAACTGCTTTATTTAAAAGCAGTCACAGACATGGTGGTCTGCTGTCTCCAGCAGGCCACCATCCCTGTGAGTGCTGCGACTCGCAAGGGGGTTGCAAATTGCGACCCACCTCATTAATATTAATGAGGTGGGCCTTTGCGACCCCCTTGCGACTCGCAGATGGTGTCAGGGACACAATCCTGCATCCTGCATTGCGACTCGCAAATTGCGATTTGCAATGCACGATTTTCCTATATCTGGCCCTAAGTCTTTTGATCTGTTGGCAAGCACAGCCAATTGATGAAGTACTGCAATATGCTATGTACTGTAGTGACAAGATTGAATTGAAGCAGAAAAAGCTGGAAGAGAAAGCAATGCATATTAAAGCGGCACAATCAGGAATGCAAGGGAGTTTTCCGTGGCAACCGCAGCAAGGAAACATGTTGTTTCAGAATTAGGTAAGAGGTAGAGGTCGTGGTAGAAATGGAAATGTTAACCTTGGTCGTGATTTGAATAATGTAGTCACTCAGAATGATGTGCTTGGAATAAAAAGGTAGTTGACTTATCACGCTTGAGGAGGCCTCGGGCACAGGAAGCGGGAATGTCCGACGCTAGGACAGGAAGGTGTTGCACCATAGATGAATGAAATCAATTATTTTCTAAATCTGAGAGGACCAAGAGTGAGAGGACAAAATGTTGGTTTTCAAAACAATGTGAATCGGGGCAAGCTCCTCAGGCCATGAAGCCGATGCAAAGTGACACGTTTGCAGATGCCACAGTCACAGCAAATGCAACTCCGGGTTCAAATGGTACCTAAGCAACAAATACCGATACCTCACGCCCCAATGGATCAGCAACAGATGATGCTTCCTCAGCAGGGCACAGGTCAAAGGTTTAACCTCAGTAATAATACAGTACACCAATACCCATTACACAGTGAGAACGAAATTAATGATGACTGGGTGAGTGAGAGTTCGGACGAAGAGGAATGTGGGTTAGCAGCTTCAGTAGAAGTAGACATGGAAGGTCCTTATGTGAAAGGAAAGGTAATGGGTCACAAAGTTTCATTCCTAGTTGACACAGGAGCTACACGTTCTACAGTGAGAAGTGCAGAAATCCCTAATTTACCCCTTTCAGGGAAAACCATACAAATTGTAGGAGTTGCAAATCAGTATTTAACAAACCCAATTACAGAACCAGTTTCACTTAAAATTGGAAATTTCAGAGGACTACACAAGTTTGTAGTCTGTGATTTGAGTCTGGTTTCCTTACTAGGAAGAGATTTGCTATGCAAAACTAAATATTCAATTACGTTTTCAAATGATGGGATTGCCATTCAGACAAACAGTGATGATGAAGATGACCAATTTGAGACAAAAGACTGTAACTTACTAAATGAATAGTATCCCTTGATCAGTTTCTTTCCTGTTTTCACAGTAGAAGATCCTCCTTCCGACTTATAGGGAACAGTTAAGATGAGAGTATGGGATTTTTCAGGGAAAGACATTGGTCTAATCAAAGGAGTTGAGCCAGTCAACGTCCCAGTTAAGCCAAATGCAATTTTTCCCCAGATTCCCCAATATCATATGACACCGGATACTATTGAAGGGATTGCACCTATAATTGCAGAATTCGTAAAGCAATGCATCTTAAAAGAAGTACTGAGCAGCCCATGTAACTCACCTATAATGGGATTGCAAAAGCCATGTGGGAAATTTTGAATGGTTCAGGATTTGAGGAAAATCAATGATATTGTGATTAAATGTTGTCCAGTAGTGTTTAATCTAGCTGAGATATTATTTCAGATCCTGTGTGATGTTGAATGGTTCACCGAAGTTGACCTATCACAAGCATTCTTTTCTGTACCTCTTCACAAGGATAGCCAATTTCTCTTGTTTTAAATTAATTGACCATGTATATTGTTGGTGCAGAATTCCACAAGCTTTTTCAGAGTCACCGTCCATCCTCAATCAGATATTGAAGAGGAACTTGGAGTCAGTGGAAATGCCTTTCCAACCAACATTGGTCCAATACATTGATGATTTGTTGGTTGCCTCAAAGAAGAAGGAAGAGTGCAGGCAAGATACAATTGCCTTATTAAATCATTTGGGAAGGGAAAGAACAGGCACAAACTGTCCCCAGCAAAATTACAGTATTGTCAGACAGAAGTGAAATACTTGGGGCACCTGATTGAAAAGGGAGCTAGAAAAATTTCCAGAGAGAGGGTCACTGTCATATTACAGATGAATCCCCCAGTTACATAGAGAGATGTCAGAATGTTTCTGGGAATGGTGAGCTATTGTCGATAGTGGATTCCCAATTTCTCAATCATCTCAAAACCACTGCAGACGTTGACACACAAAGAAGGTACTGACCCCTAGAGTTAGATCAAATTTGTATGAAAGCCTTTAGTGATCTGACAGAAAGTCTGCGCAAAGCTCCGGCTTTGGGAATGCCTGACAACACTAAACCATTTGTTTTTCTGTCATGAGCACAATGCATGTTCGTTGTCCGTCTTGACACAGGTACATGGTGGTATAAACTGCCTCGTAGCACATTTTTCAGGTAGTTTGGACCAGTTGCAGAAGCTTTACCTGGCTGTTTGCGAACTGTGGCAGCGGTTGGATTGAGCCTCACTCAGGGTGAGAGCATTGTGATGGGACATCCTTTAACTGTTTTGGTCCCTCAGTCCATAGAAGTTATGCTTACCCGAACACAGACCCAATATCTGACAAATGCCAGATTGAAGCAATGTGAAACTATAATTTTGGGTCTGCCAAATGTTATTCTAAAAAGGTGTAAAGTTCTGAACCAAGCAACTTTGCTTCCAAAAGAAAATATTGAAATTGACAAATTAAAAGATGTTAAACATGACTGTCAGGAAGTTACTGATTTGTGCACAAAACCTAGGCCTGACACGTGAGATACCCGATTGAAAGAAAATGACCAAATTATATTTGTGGGCAGTTTCTGTTTAAGGCATAACATGGGAACATTGAAAGCAGTATATGCTGTGTGCACAATTTCTAGTATACTCGAGGCTTCCTGGCTTCGGGGAGTATACTCTGCACAAGTGACTGAATTGGTAGCTCTTACTAGAGCACATCATGCCTTTGCATAGCCTAAAGTTACCATTTATACAGACAGTAAGTATGGATTTGGAATAGTCCATGACTTTGGCCAGCTATGGTCACAGAGAGGCTTTTGACCTCTTCTGGTTTGCCAGTTAGAAATGGTGACAGAATTCATGAGTTGTTACAAGCTTTACAAATACCTGAAAAGATTGCTGTAGTGAAATGCAGTGCCCACTAGAGATCGCAAGATCTTGTTTCAATGGGAAATGGATATGTGGATTAAGTCACAAGGTTTTGCGCATTGAATGGTATATCTTTCAAAGACAAATGGGAACTGGTACCAGAAGAAAAAATGTGTACAAATTATGCACTGCATGTCATAGATACTTAGGATGAATTTCTATTTTTTCAGGACAATGTTAACAAAGATGAAAAGAAAGCATGGGTTAAAATGAAATGTGCACAGAGGGAGGATGACATTTGGGTGTCCGGGGGGGGGACAGGTAGTTCTCCCTAACTGCCAGCTGAGTCAAATGGCTAGATACTATCATGGATAAGCACATGTTGAAAGGGATGCTATGATTTGCACGTTCCGGCAGACATGGTTTAATCCAAAATGTAGACAGGTTGCCGCAGCAGTTTGCCACTGTTGTGTCACATGCCAACAAATGAATGTGGGAAAAAGGACAGTGGTTAATATGAGCCACACCAGAAGAGCGGAAGGTCCATTTAGCAGAATGCAGATGGATTTAATCGAGATGCCTGTATGTGGAAGATTGAGATATGTGCTGGTGAATGTTTGCATTTTTAGTAATTGGATTGAAGCCTACCCCACACAAAGAAATGACAGCCTTACTGTAGCAAAGGTATTGCTTAGGGAACTGATACCTCGTTTTAGTTTCCCGGTCTCTTTAGAATCAGACAGAGAAAGTCACTTCAATAACAAAGTGATTAAATTACTATGTACAGCATTAAACATTGAGCAGATGTTGCACTGTAGTTACCGACATCAAGCCTCAGGACTTGTAGAGAAAATGAATGGTACCCTGTACTCAAGACTTGCAAAGATGTGTGTGTCCACGAATCTGAAATGGCCAGACGCACCACCATTAGTTCTGATGAGTATGAGAAAGACTCCCGACAAAAAGACTGGACTGTCACCACATGAAATCCTCATGGGCAGAGCAATGAGATTGCTAGCGGTTCCTGCCAATGCTCCTGTAAACATAACAGATGATATGGCGTTGGACTACTGCAAGGGTCTGGCTAATGTGGTTCGCTCTTTCTCCCATCAGGTGTGCAGCCATCCCAAGACCAGAGCCACAGCCTGAGATCTGGAGATAGGGTTGTGATCAGAAAACACGTGAGGAAGACTTGTGTGGAGCCCAGGTGGAAAGGGCCTCACCAAGTTGTACTGGTTACTACTACTTCTGTGAAGTGTGCTGGAGTTCTAAACTGGAATCATGCCAGCCATACTCGAAAAGGAGTCTGCCCTTTGGACAATGAAGAAGAATTGTTTTGAGCACCAACAATGTCCGGACAAACTCCAGAAGCAGAAAGGGAAACTGGAGGATGAGAAACAGACTCTGAGCATACAAAAGAAAATCCAGACACCCCTGTAAGAGACAAAACGGAGGCAATATAGGAAGTCAACATTGGACAAGTTTCAACTGAGTCAGCAGGAGAGTCTGATCAGAGGAGGACTCGCCCAGCAGCAGACGGTAGAAAGGATTGAGTTGGACCAAAGTCAAAGCAATCTGACTCCTCCTGAGCCAGTTGCAGGTATATCAAGTCAAAATCCTGAAGAACTAGGAGAAGGTATAAGTCCAGCACTGAAAAGAGCACTGACTAAGGGAACACAGAAATAAGACAAGTGGCCAGAATCACAAAAGAAGAGAAAGGACTCAAGCACGTTGTCAATAACCGAGGAAGAAGTAGACACCACAAGAAAGGAAGATTTGAGTGACGGAAAATTAAGTGGAGATCGAAGACTGAAAAGAAAACAAATTGTAAATCGGAGGTACGTGGGTCCTGAATTGGTGTATGTGACAACTAGTGACTAGCAAAGTGAATTTTTGTCATTTTGTTTTGATCGTGAAAGTCCAGGTCAATACTTTGGTACTAGAAGGAGTTTATGAACTGAACTTTGAGTTTAATTTGTGAAACTGGGAGAGAAAAATGACAGTGAAAGTAACCTGAAGAGACTTTTGAAATAACGTGATTTGACAAGCTGCTAAACCGATTTTGACAACCATTACCGATTTTTGACAGAAGTTCTGGAAAAGACTCAAAACTGTAAATAGATGTCAAGAAGATTTGTTTTTGTTTGTTTTGCTGCATAGTTATACTCTTCCCTTTCCTACTATCTGATTCTTTACAGATCATGAGTAACCATAACCATCAGGTTAGGAACTATAGGTGCTGTAAATACATAGGTATTGGCATAGCAATTGTGTACATGATAGTATGCTTGTTGTTGATTGTGAGTATGAACTTTCTTGATAAAGTTATAGCAAACCATACCTCTGCTTCAGAGACTACTACTACACTTACAGAGTTAGACAAGTTTAAAAGAGACAGTGATATTTACATGTACATAATTCCCAAGGAGATATTTCCTCTAATGTTTTCTATTGCTTATTGTGTGAATATGTGGAGACAATGAATACAAGAGAATAGTATGTTTGCACGCACATTCTTTCATCTGTAGAGAAAGGAATTACCTATCATAGTTTTCCACTAACGTATGGAATAAGTTGCAGTCTTCTATTAGCAAGATTCCATAACCAAGAATACATACAGTATTTCTATTCAAATCATGATTTGGTGTTCTCTTTTGCTCCTCTTATTAAGTACTTGAGTAGAGTGGCTAAAGAAAATAATATAGAATTAGTGAGAGGTTTCTTTGAACCTACATTAACCTTTGGCACATCTTACGCACACAGGAACAACCTCACATGCTTACTCACACCAATAGAAAATAATTTCCTAGATCAAACTGATGACAGGAGGAAGGCATTAAAGGAGAAATTAGAGAAGGGCTTAGTGAAAAGGACGTTTAGAAATGATTATGCATTTAGTGAAATAAAGACACAAGGAAAGTTAGCTTTAGACGCATAACACATAGGGAAGCTTTGCATATATCGACCGTAATCCAGAACAGATATATTGTGGGAACTAGTGAATGCAGAAATGTGTTTCTCTTCCAAAGTAAATGGACTTTCATGTTAAATGGATAAGACCCAGCAATTCCAGGGGTTTATTACATATGTGGACCAAATGCTTATTACCGTCTTCAAAGAAGATGGTATGGCACATGCTATTAGGGAATAGTTTTCTAAAACATTTATCAACTAAAAGTATTTAAATGAGACACCTACACTGAATGAATTACACCTTGCTAGACCAAGGAGAGAGTCTTATTCTAGCATAATTGGAGATATATTCGGGCTATAATTCCCTCAGTGAGGGTTAGTCTAAATTCCCTGAAGATTTGAAAGTTGTCTACTATCGTGGATAACATATTGACTAGTTTTTCAGGAGCCATGGTCCTAATGGACACCGAAATGGTTGCAGTAAGATCTATGACTCTCCAAAACCGCCTTGCGTTAGACATCCTTTTAGCAAAGGAGGGCGGAGTCTGTAAAGTGCTGAATTTGCAACATTGTTGCACTTATATTCCAGACAAGAGTAGAGAAATTAGAAGCTTCATTAACAATCTGACTAACGTTAACACTGACCTAAAAGTTCTGAAAGAACCCGGAGTTTGGGAAAAAGTTAGCAAAGGTTTTACTTCAGTTGGAAATTGGCTGGGCAACCTTGGGAAAGGTATAATAATGAAAATAATACAGATAATACAAATTATATACTGTGATCAAAAGACAGAAAATGAGAAATGATCAGAGGAGGGAAGAAATTAAATTAGCATTGAAAAGAAGTAAATATTTCAATGAAAATTGGAAAAGTAAAAGAAATCTTAAACATTATAATGAGCCAAATTTTCAGATAAACTAAACATTTGTGGTGTATGATGTAAAATATGATGACAGATTTAGTCATCAGAGGAGGAATTGTGAAAGCTAAATTAATTACTAATAAATTTGCTTTGATTAACTGTTAAGAATTTACATGAATTAGGATAACATAGAGAGAACCGTATGTCTTTGAGAATGTGCCCACTGATGTGGCCACCATGAGAGGTACGACAAATTAATAATGAATTCACATTTATAGTTTAAATGTTGTGCACATGTGGAATAAAATATATTAGTGAACTGTTTTAAAATTTTCGTAGTATGGATTTGCTTAAATAATAGTAGCCATTGATTAATTACGAGGTTTGGACCTAGTCGACGAGCCTCAATTTCAGTTACATGGCACAACTAAATATTCATAAATGTTTTGTGAAAGTAGAGAATTAATATTGTATATTGTTCACACAGCACTCACCAAGTGATTTGTAGATGTCTTAAACTTTCTCATGAGATCTGCCTCTTGACATGTCTTGCACTAGAAATTGATACATTGTAGGTTTAATCCGTGAGAAGAAGCTGTTCCCAGGATTGAACAATGGCCGCACTGACTGCAGCTAGAATTGCAACAAAAAAGTTACCTGACGATGGGAACAGGAGAAGAGGAGCCAATCATCGACATGTGAAAGACTGTTTAGTTATATTTTAGATCTATAGTTTAAAGACTATTGGTCCTACTGTAAATGAACAATTTTCTGACCAATGACGGCGTGAGAAGATGCTTAATGGTTTTGATATATCCAGACCATACTTTGTAGAAGGAGGGGGCATTCCTTTCTATTCTTGTTAGAGTCCTGTTCGTGGAGCACCGCAGTTCCATGTGTTCTGTTAAAATTGTGCTAATGCTGATTCCTTAGCTTAATGTCTTCTAAGTTGGTTCAGTTATTTTAGAGCCCAGCCGTGGCTGAGCCAATCCCTTTCCCTGCCCATTCCTGATGCTGACCAGACAGATGTCCACCTGACAAATAAGCCACCTCTTGCTGACTCATTGAGGAGAGGTATAACAAGATGATATTCTTATAATGCTATTTTTGTTCATTCTTTTAGGTACCAACTGCTATTTTGATGAGAGCCCTAGTTAGATGTTTTTCCAAATTAATTTTAACTAAACTGTTTTGCACGCAGCCCAAAAATCCCATTCGAAATGGTGGGTTAGTTAGTACGTCCAGCTATGTTGACAATCGTTATTAACAAAGAAATTATTCTGTTCACCTGTCAAGTCTAAGGCGGTCATTCCTAGATTGGCGGGCGGGAGCGGGAACCGCCAGAAGACCGTACCGCGGTCAAAAGACCGCGGCGGTCATTCTGAGTTTCCCGCTGGGCTGGCGGGCGACCGCCAGAAGGCCGCCCGCCCGCCCAGCGGGAAACCCCCTTCCACGAGGATGCCGGCTCTGAATGGAGCCGGCGGAGTCGAAGGGGTGCGACGGGTGCAGTTGCACCCGTCGCGATTTTCAGTGTCTGCCACGCAGACACTGAAAATCTATGTGGGACCCTGTTAGGGGGCCCCACGACACCCGTTCCCGCCAGCCAGGTTCTGGCGGTGAAAACCGCCAGAACCAGGCTGGCGGGAAGGGGGTCGGAATCCCCATGGCGGCGCTGCTTGCAGCGCCGCCGTGGAGGATTCCCTGGGGCAGCGGGAAGCCGGCGGGAAACCGCCGGCTTCACTTTTCTGACCGCGGTGGTAATGCCCCCGGAAGCACCGCCAGCCTGTTGGCGGTGCTTCCTCCGTCACCTACCCTGGCGGTCATAGACCGCCAGGGTAGGAATGACCCCCTAAATGTATACTAAATATGTTTTTCAGTTATTATTGTTATTGATATGTGCTGTAACCCTTGAGTGTCTAATTGTCAATGCTTTAGCTAAATTGAGATTCTTTACACGCTTTGGTCAGCCTGTGTTGTTTATAAACACTTATCATTTGGTTTTGAGACTAATTTTTGTGATATTAGCATTGTGAATATAGGGAAATAAACATTTTAACTTTACTAAAAGGTGTGGTTATTCATGGCCATATGGATTATGGGGTGTAAAGATTACTGACTCCTAGAGATTGGAAGTGTTTTATTACTTATGTTGATATATTGCTGATTGAAGTTATGAGCCATGGTGGAATCACTCTAAGCGTGGTCAAAAGGTCCATCAAACCTCTAACGCATCCCCTTATCAACTAATTATAAAAGACCAAATAAGGCCAGATGCTCTCACACCCTTCTGTGTTTCTGCTTGGCTGCTGAATCCACGTCTGGGTCAGACTGACATTTGGACTGTTTGTGAATTCACTCTAGACAGTAACACAAAGGGAGCTGAGATGTGTCTTGCATATCCTAATGAGTTTTCCTGGGCTAGAGTGGGAGGGAGGAACTGACACCTGCACTTGAAAGGGGCTGTGCCTGACCTCACACAATACAGTCTCCAACCCCCTAGAGTGGGGCTGGGGCAGGTCGAGGAATAGGTTCTGTCTTGTGCATGACAAAGACTTTCCTCTGAAGTTTGCATACTTCAAAGGCAGAAATGAGTATAAGTATTGGACTGCTGACCCCACAACATCAAAACACTTCTGGATCAAGAGGAACCTCAGCCAAGGAGGTGAAGAGCTGTGAGGAGGAGTACAGCCCCTTTGCTCTGTGTGCTTTGCTGGGTTGGCCTGCAGTTGCTGCTTTTGCTTTAGAGAGGACAAAGACTGGGCTTTGCTGTGTATCCTCCTTGTGAAGTTTCTCCAGGGGCTTGGACTGAGTTTGCCTCCTGTTAAGAAGTCTCAGGGACATCAAAGACTTCATCTGCTAGCTCCTGGGCTCTCTTGCTGAGACCCCTGACTTGCCAAGTGGTGCCACATCCAGTCCGTAGGCCCTAACAGTGTGAGCTGGGGAAATTGATGCACCACTGTCTGCGTGCCAGAAAAATCAACGCACCACCCGTCCTGCGGCTGAAAATTTATTGCAGCGCCTGCCTCACGGCTAGAACGTTGTTGCTGGGCTTGCTCTCAATGTCGACCTTTTGCACAGCGTATCAGAAATTTCGATGCACGGACCCTGGGCGTCAAAACTTCAACATCATCGCACAGACCCGAGGCTGCCTATCCGGAAATCGACACATCCCTTCCCTGCGAGGAAAGAATCGATGCATCACTTACCCGGCGGGGAACAAATTGATGCACAGCCTCACTTGCTAGTAAGAAATCGACGCATTGCTTGCTTTTCTGACGTACCCTTGCCCCTGTGGCTTTATTTTTGATGCATACCAAGTACTTTGTGTGAAAACAACTCATCCATTGATTCTTATGGATTAAGACTCTTTTTACTATAAAATTTGATATCTTTACGTGTGTATGTTGGATTTGTCTTTTTCGTCTTGTTTGATTTAGATAAATATTGGCTATTTTTCTAAACTGGTGTGGAGTCATTTTGTGGTGTTTTTTTCTGTCTTACTCTGTGTGTCTGTGCACATTGCCTCTGAGATATGCCTGACTGCTTGTGCCAAGCTACCAATGGGGTGAGCAGGGTTTATCTGAGCTCTGTATCTCCCTTACCCTGATTAGAGTGAGGGTCCCTACTTGGACAGGGTGTAAACTGACTGCACCTAGAAACCCCATTTCTAACAGCGCATTGTTAGCTTATGGTTATCTGTAAATTGTCTGTAACATTGTCACAACGATGAAGAGTATTCCATATAAGTACATATGGTGGTGTTCACAGGAGTACCACACGGCTAGACTTTTCTTGCGATGTTATAAATCTGCTCTTTCTCTCTCTGTTAAACTATGACTGGCATCTGTGATAATCCTCCATTGGTAGCCTGCTTCAGGTTTATTTGAGGCCAGGATGGCTCCCAAATCCCCTGGGCTAGCATCACTTGTCAATTCAGTGCATAGGTCAGGGTCAAATATATCAGATGATTGATGGATGCCATTCATCTTTTCATGATCTTGCAGGTTTTGGCACACTCTGGCGACCATGTAAAGGGCTGCCCTTGTTTAGTGAGATCTCTGATTCTTATGCTGATAGTGGAAAGCCGCTTGTAGTTAGAGCAGCAGCTGGATGTAGTGAGAGTAGCAGACTGCTGGGCCTAGGTAGGATCTCATATCAGCCACACCAAATGGGAGAACTGCCTTGCTAAGTGTTCAACTTTAGCTCGGTCTGGCTGCATTCCCTTGCTGAAGAAGATGTGATTAAAAAATGTGAGATTCAATTTTTCCAGCTCCCACTTGTCAGTGTTTAAGGTTAGGTCAGCCTCTTCAAGCTGGAGACCAACCCACTTCAGCACAGTGTTGTCTTCCTCTTTGGTGCAACCAAAAGAAAAGGATCCTCAAGGGGTTTCTAGGAGCTTTGAGGTCCACCACGTAGGTGACATTGCTCTTATGCTTCTTCACCACTTAGGCAGTGTTAGACCAGCACCAGCAGTGTTGTAGAGCACATGGCTCCATGACCCACACTTTTTGGCCAGGCTGAAATGCCACCAAAGTGGCATTCTGGTCATACTAGCGTTTTATGGCCTCTGGGCTGGCTTCTAGGTTCTCTTGGATGAGGTTCCTGAAGTGCGCTGTTTGATTGAAGAGGGCCAGCATGTAGCTGAACTCATCCTGTGGGGCACTCCCAGGAGTTTGCTTTCAGCCCTCATTCACCAGAGTGAGAGGCCCTCTCACAGAGTGCTTATACAGAAGCTCAAACGAGCTGCAGCCATCCCTCTTCTGCGGTACCTCCCAGTAGGTGAACAGCAAGCATGGCAGGAGGACGTCCCACTTATGCCTCATGGGTTCAGGTAGACCCAGAATCATGCCTTTAAAAGTTTGATTGAATCTTTCAACCCACCCGTTAGTTTGGGGTTGGTAAAGGAGTGGAGAACTTTTATGTTACTCCACACTCCTTCCACATGACCTTCAGGTATATGGACATGAAGTTGGTACCTCTGTCAGATACCACCTCCTTGGTAAAACCTACACAGGTAAAGATCCCCATCAGTGCCCTGGTCACAGAGGGTGCAGTCACTGTCCTCAGAGTGATAGCCTCAGGGTACCAGTTGGCATGGTCCACCAACACCAGAATAAATCTGTTGCCCATAGCGGTTTTGGGATCCAGAGGCTCCACAATGTTGATGCCAGCCTGCTCAAAAAGGGTGCTAATGACAGGTAAACATTGTAGGGGGGCCTTGCACTTCCCCCCTGACTTGCCACTTGCCTGGCAGATATGATAGGACATACAGTATGCAGCTGAAGCCTGCCTCATTTGTAGCCAATAGAAGTGGGTGACAAGCCTGTCAAAGGTCTTTTCCTGTCCCAAATGACATGCCAGTGGCACATCATGAACCAGACCCAGTAGGAAGGATCTGTAGTACTGGGGGACCATCAACCAGGCTCAGGGTCCTTAGGCTCACTATACAGGAGATAATTGACTCAGTAAATCAGGTGCTTGCCAGGGTTGTCACCAGCTGCCTGGGCCTCAGCCTGGTGCCGAAGACCCACAAGAGTAGGGCACTCTCTCTGTGCCTTGCAGAACTCATCCTTGGTGGGACCACCTTCCTGCTGCCAATTGGACAGCTCAGGCAGGTTCCCCAGTTCAGCTATGTCTTCCCCTGTAGGTATCGGGCCTCCCCCTCAGGTTAGCCTCCTCCTGGCCCGTGGGAATCTCAGGAGTGGGTTTACCTGCGCCCCTTGCCCCTTCTCTTCTCGGAAGGACCCTGGACCCTTGTTCCAGACTCCAGGACCTTCTGACCACCCTCTTGAGCAGCCATGGCCCGTGTAGTCAGGTACACCCACTCAGGCAACCCCATCATCTCCAAGTGTGACCTGAGCTCCACCTGTTTCCAGATGGTGTGCTCTACATCGTTGCCCAGCAGACAATTCACATGCATGACCGGACTCGCAGCTACCCTCAGCAGACCACACCCAATCCCCCACACACACTTAAAGGGAACTATAGCCACTAGGTAGTGGATCATGTGGTTGTCAGCAGCAATAACTTGGTAGAACATGTTAGGTTCTACCTCCCTGAAGACACCAGATGACACCTTACGGTTGTCATGCTAGCTCCTGTGTCTCTCAGTGCTTCCACCCTTTGCTAATTGATGGACACCTACTAACTGTACTTTTTAGTATTGTCAGGCATGTGGGTTCTCTGTAGTATCTCTCCATCACCCAGGGACACTAGGGTTAACAGTACACTCTCACCAACGCTATCTCAGGACATCACCTCCCCAAGCACCTCACTAGCCAGCCCCAGTGTCTGCCAAATTAGTGAGGAGGCTGTGCCCGCTTGGGACACTTAGCATCTCCCTTGTAGTGCCCTTCTTGCTGACACTCATAGCACTTCACGGGAGCTCTCCCTGCACTTGTTCTCAGGGAACCACTTCTTTTTCTCAAATCAAATCAAATCATTAGCATTTATAAAGCGCGCTACTCACCCGTGCGGGTCTCAAGGCGCTAGGGATAAAGGGGGTGGTTATCGCTGCTCGAACAGCCAGGTCTTTAGGAGTCTCCGGAAAGCGGAGTGGTCCTGGGTGGTCCTGAGGCTGGTGGGGAGGGAGTTCCAGGTCTTGGCCGCCAGGAAGGAGAAAGATCTCCCACCCGCCGTGGAGCGTCGGATGCGAGGGACGGCGGCGAGTGCGAGGCCAGAGGAGCGGAGGGGGCGGGTGGGGACGTAGAAGTTGAGGCGTCTGTTGAGGTATTCCGGTCCCTTGTCGTGGAGGGCTTTGTGTGCGTGGGTGAGAAGTCGGAAGGTGATCCTTTTGCTGACTGGGAGCCAATGCAGGTGTCTCAGGTGTGCGGAGATGTGGCTGTTGCGGGGTACGTCGAGGATGAGGCGGGCTGAGGCGTTTTGAATGCGTTGCAGGCGATTTTGGAGTTTGGCGGTGGTCCCAGCGTAGAGGGTGTTGCCGTAGTCCAGGCGGCTCGTGACGAGGGCGTGGGTCACGGTTTTTCTGGTGTCGGCGGGGATCCAGCGGAAGATCTTGCGGAGCATGCGGAGGGTGAGGAAGCAGGCGGAGGACACGGCGTTGACTTGCTTGGTCATGGTGAGAAGGGGGTCCAAGATGAAGCTGAGGTTGCGGGCGTGGTCTGCGGGGGTCGGTGCGGTGCCGAGGGCCGTGGGCCACCAGGAGTCGTCCCAGGCGGACGGGGTGTTGCCGAGGATGAGGACTTCAGTTTTTTCAGAGTTCAGCTTTAGGCGGCTGAGCCTCATCCAATCTGCGACGTCCTTCATACCCTCTTGTAGGTTGGTCTTGGCGCTGGTGGGGTCCTTGGTGAGGGAGAGTATAAGTTGGGTGTCGTCGGCGTAGGAGGTGATGATGATGTCGTGCTTGCGTACGATGTTAGCGAGGGGGCTCATGTAGACATTGAAGAGTGTCGGGCTGAGTGATGAGCCTTGAGGTACGCCGTAGATGATCTCAGTGGGTTCTGAGCGAAACGGAGGGAGGTAGACTCTTTGGGAGCGGTTTACGAGGAAGGAGGCGATCCAGTCCAGGGCCTGGTCTTGGATCCCGGTGGAGCGGAGGCGGGTGATTAGGGTGCGGTGACAGACGGTGTCAAAGGCAGCCGAGAGGTCGAGAAGAATGAGGGCGACTGTTTCACCGTTGTCCATCAGGGTTCTGATGTCGTCTGTGACTGAGATGAGGGCGGTTTCAGTGCTGTGGTTGGTTCGGAATCCGGTCTGTGAGGGGTCGAGCAGGTTGTTGTCTTCCAGGAAGGTGGTCAGCTGTTTGTTGACGGTCTTCTCTATTACTTTGGCTGGGAAAGGCAGAAGGGAGATGGGGCGGAAGTTTTTCAGGTCGCTCGGGTCAGCCGTAGGTTTCTTTAGTAGGGCGTTTACTTCGGCGTGTTTCCAGCATTCGGGGAAGGTAGCAGAAGAAAAAGAAGAGTTGATGACGGTCTGGAGGTGCGGGGCGATGATGTTGTCGGCTTTGTTAAAGATGAAGTGCGGGCAGGGGTCCGAAGGAGCGCCGGAGTGGATAGAGTTCATGATGGATTTGGTTTCTTCTGTGCTGATGTGGGTCCAGTTGTTGAGGGTGATGGTCGGGGATGTGGGTTCGGTGGTGTTAGGTTGGGTCTGGTGTCCGAAGCTGTCGTGGAGGTCGCTGATCTTGCGATGGAAGAAAGTGGCGAGGGATTCGCATAGATCCTGTGAGGGCGTGACGGCGTTGGCGTTGGCGCTGGGGTTGGAGAACTCCTTGACGATGCTGAAGAGTTCTCTGCTGTTGTGGCTGTTTTTGTACAGTCTGTCGGTGAAAAAATTCCTTTTGGCAGTGCGGATCAGGTGGTGGTGTTTGCGGGTAGCGTTCTTGAGGGCGGTCATGTTGTCAGCGGTGCGGTCCTTGCGCCAGGCTTTCTCAAGTGTGCGACAAGTTTTCTTTGATTCTTCGAGGGTGTCAGAGAACCAGAGGGGTTTCTTGGTGTTGTTCTGTCTCAGAGTGAGGAAGGGAACCTTTAGAGAACTCCTTTCTCTTTTTGTCCCCTCCTTCTTCGGGTGAGGACCCTGCCCACCCTTGGTGTGATCCCCCCAATGTACCTTCTTGGGGACCCGGGTGATAACCCAGTGTTCCGCATCGTTAGCAAGCTCTCTGGGGTTAGCGAGCTTACCATCAACAAGGTGTTGGCTCAGATCTGGAAAGCAAAGACTGAACAGGTGGTCTGTTCCAAACAAATTGTAAAACCCCTGGTAATCCTTTACCTCACTGCCCCTCACCCAGCCACCCAGTGCCTGTTGGGGAATCTTCTGACATTCCCTAAATTGCTGTCTGTATTTCTCTGGGGAGAAACCAGACTTTCTGAATAGTGCCTCCTTCATGGGGGATACCTCATCCTGTCTCTCCCTTCTAGGGCCAGTAGACTGTCCCTTCTCCCACTAGGGATATGTCTCTATAAGCTAGCTCCCCAATCTGCCTCAGGGTCCTTGTGCATTAACAGAGCAATTTCATGGGCCTCAAACCATCTGTCTATGTTGTCTCTCACCACAAAATCTGACACCAGACCCTTGGGTATGTGGACCCTCCTGTCAGAGGTTAGAGAAGAAGTGCTTCAACCATAGCTGCTGGACTCCACCTATCTGGCTTTGATGTGCACCGCTCTCAAGCCCAGTCCTGAGCCAACATTTTCTTTTCTCCTCCATGGCCATTTTTTCTCCTCCTAGGCCTGTCTTCTTTACTCCATGGCCTTTTCCTTCTCCAATTTGAGCTTATCCAGCTCTAATTTTAATTTCCTTTCCTCCCCCTGTCCTCCAGCTCCTTTGGTGTCAGGCTTTTAGAGGACATACTGCTTCCTGCCCTGGGAGGAAACATCTCTCCTTGCAGACTGGTTGTCCCCTGTCCCACAGGCAGACCCAGATTCTCCCCTGAATCCTGGTGCAGCTTGTTATCATCCTCTATCTCCACATCCTCCTCCTTTGGGGTCTCATGTCCTACATCTTTTGATTCCAATCAGGCCCCCCAGCACCTTTTGCAGCTCCATCTTCTTGGTAAAGCCTTTAGTAGATCCCAAACTCCTTGCAAAAATCATTGAGTTGTTGCACTGTGTACTTCTCCAATTTGGACAACTCCAACTCCAGTTCTGTAGGTGCAGGTCTGGATGCAGTTATGGGACCCCCAGTCAGAGACATGATTTAGAATAAAAAGCAAAAAATCAAAACCAGGGAGTATTGAAAAATAAAAATGGCAGTTGAGAAGCGTGGGGAAAAATGTATGTCAAAAGACAATTGGTTCGAATTGGTCTGAACGTGGATAGTAGTGTACACCAAGTCACTGTAAGGTGTTGCACCAACACAAGTCATAGCCTCACCGCTGATTACCAATTTTAGAAATTGGGTCTCTAGTTCGAAGACAAATGCACCCTGTCCAGGTAGGGACTGCCATCCTAACCAGGGTAAGTCAGATACACACACCAAATGAACCTGTGCTTACCCTCTGGCAGCTTGGCACAAAGAAGTCAGGCTTAACTTAGGAAGCAATGTATAAAGTATTTGTGCAACACGTGGGAGTGCCTGTGCGCGTCTATTCAAGTGTTTATAGTATTTTTCTTGGGTTCACCTCAGTCCCCGTCAGGGCTTGACAACTGGATTCCTGACACATTCGATCTGGGAAAAAACAATGCTCATCATGTCCTTTGAGTGGTTTGCCCACGGGAGATGTTGCTCAGTCTCTCAGAATCGTAAATTTATATCTTGCGCTGCCCGCGAAAGCGCAGTGCAGTTACAGAAATCAGTGTCTTCCTGCAGTCCTGACGCTGTGGTGTCATTTTGGGTGCTCCGCCAATACAGGGGTGGGGGAGTGGTTACAATCCAATCCAAGTACCTTCCAGCATCACCAGAGGCCTCCCCAAGCGATCGGGTGGTGCAGCATTACTCTTGTTGCTTTGGCAACACAGGGTGGTGTGGGGGGCAGGCTGAAGGAGGGCTTCCTCTGATACCATGTTCTCTGTCAACAGCAGAGTCAGTACCTGCAAGCGGCTTACAGGGAAGCAGTATGCATAGATGGGGAGCATCCCAGAATCAAGGTTTGTGCCCTGGATACAACCACGCTTGGGGTGCAGGGCACATGCCGATCAGGAAAGTTGTATGCACTGATCCTTACATGCACCCACAGTTGTGGGGATGCCGGTGAAGAATTTGATGTCCCTGAGACTTCGACAACAGGGCAAGCCAACAAGCGCTTGCAGTTCTTGGGTTAAAGAGGTTGTAGAGGGGAAGTTTCAGTACTTCCTTATTGCAAGAGGTTGCAGGCAGCAGGCCAACACCGCAGAGCAAGTTGCAAAGTGGCAGTTCCCCCTGGTAGCACAGCTATCAGCAGTCACCATGCTAACACAGCAAAGGAAGTAGCAAAGTGGCAGTTCCTCCTCACTGCAGAGATTTCTCAGGACCCCAAAGTGAGCTAACTAGTGGGGTTTGGGGTTCAGTACTTAAAATGAAATGTGACTTTTAAATTAGGGAGACTTCAAAGAGGCCTTTGAAGATCAGAAGGTTCCTGTCCTTCCTTTCCTGGCTCCAGACACTATATGGGGCATACGCAGTCCTTTGTGTGAGGAGAGCCACAGCCCTTTTAAAGTGTGTCAGCTCCTCCCACCCATATAGCCCAGGAAGACACATCAGCTTGGTGATGGGCCATCAGAATGTCACACCCTAGCTCCCTTTGTATGTGACTGTCTAGAGGGAATTCACAAAGCCCAGCTGTCTTCTACTCCAAACATGTATTCAGAGACAGGCAGAGGCACACTATGGCTAAATAAAATAAGAAAATACAAATTTTCTAAAAATGACATTTGCAGACTTAAAATTTTAAATCCGACTTCACCAGAAGTTCTGATTTTAAATTGTGTGCCCAGAGGCACCAAACTATTTATTTCTATATTTTATCAATTGAAAGTTACTTTAAAGGATTTCTCAGATGGGTTAACATTGGGGTTACCTTGAAACATCCTTTAAGTGTAACTTTGATTTGAGGAAAAAAAATAATTTTGGAGTTTGGTGTCTCTTTACTCAAAACTTAAATTCACAACTTCTGAGAAGTCGGATTTTAAATTGTAATTCTGCAAATGCCACTTTTAGAAAGTTGGCATTTTCTTACTTTAACCATTCTGTGCCTCTGTGTGTCTCCGAATACACATCCGGGGTGGATGACAGCTGGGCTTTGTGAATTCCCTCTAGGCAGTCACATAGAGAGCGAGCTTGGGAGTGACATTGGCATCCTGATGGCCCATCACCAGGCTGATGGGGCTTCCTTGACTAGATGGGTGGGAGTAGCTGACACACCTGAATGAGGCAGTGCCTCTCCTCACACAAAGGGCTTGGTACACCCCTGTAGAATGTCTGGAGCCAGGGAAGAAAGGGCAGGGAGGCCTCTTTGAAATCTCCCCCATGTCAAAGGCACCTTGGGTATAAGTACTGGACCACAAACCCCACTAGTTAGTTCACTTTGGGGTCCTGAGTAGGCTATCCAATGAAGAAGAGATGTCCTACCAGGAGAGACTGCCACTTTGCAACTCTCTGTGCTGTGCTGGCTTGCTACCTCTTGCAGTGGGGAAGCATTGAAACTGCCAATTTACAACCTCTTTATTCCAAGAAATCTAAGGGCTTATTGGCTTTCCCCCTGTTGTCCAAGTCTCAGGGCCATCAAAGTCTTTGTTGGCATCCCCACAACTGTGGATGCCTCTAAGGATCGGCGCTTACAACTTTCCTGATGGGTATGTGCCCTGCACCCTGTGCTTGGTTGTATCCAGAGTAAGCACCTCAATTCTGAGCTGCTCCCCATCTGCGAGTACGGCTTACCGGTGCACCAGTTGCAGCTGCTGACTTTGCCACTGAGGTAGAACGTGGTATTGGGGGAAGCCTTCCTTAAGCATGGCCCCCCACCCCTGTGTTGCCAGAGCAATCAGAGTAACGCTGCAGCACCCGATCGCTTGGAGATGCCTCTGGTGATGCAGGAAGGTACTTGGATAGTTGTAACTGCTCCCCTACTCCTGTGTTGCCGGAGGAACCAGAATGATGATGCAGCACCCGGGCTGTGTGAAGGTACAGTGATTGCTGTAACCACACGTTGCTTATGCAGGCAGCAGGATTTGTAAATTCCGGATTGTGAGGGACTGAACGAGGTCTTCTGTGTGCAAACCACTCTGGGGACTTGTGGAGCATTACCT
Organism: Pleurodeles waltl; assembly: GCF_031143425.1. Taxonomy (NCBI): domain Eukaryota; kingdom Metazoa; phylum Chordata; class Amphibia; order Caudata; family Salamandridae; genus Pleurodeles; species Pleurodeles waltl. Next base: position 271,745,668 of record NC_090448.1, on the reverse strand, counting down.
TTTTCCCTATCTAATGTGTCAGGGATCCCATTGTCAAGGCCCAACAGGGACTGTGGTGAAGCCAAGAAACTCACTGAAAACACTTGAATAGAAATGCACAGGCACTCCCACATGTGCTGATTACGTACATATTTTCAATGCCTATATCTATACAAATGTTTATTGGATTTTTGTTGTTCTGGTCTCATTTAACTCGGTTAAATATTCTCTATTTTTCTAAAATGGTGAGCAGTCTTTTTGTGGTGTCTTTTACTGTGTTACTGTTATTAAATGCTGAGAAAATACTTTACACATTGCCTCTTAAGTAAGCCCGACAGTCTCTGTGCCAAGCTACCAGAGGGTGAGCACAGGTTAATTTGCGGTGTGTATCTGACTTACCCTGACTATGATCGTGGTCCCCACTTGGGCATGGTGCATACCTCTGCCAATTAAAGACCCAATTTCTAACAGATGGTACTCAAAATGCTGTGGTGCTTGTATTGGAATAGACCAAAGTGTGTCAAGAATGAAATGATACATCAGAATGGTGGATAGAGTTCCTGCTCACAGTATTCCATGTAGCAGACCAATCTGGAGATCATACAAGCCCAAGAGAGGAAGCTAATCATGTTAGATAGGTGTAGACCTGGGTGTCCGTCTCTCTCAATGCGGTGTTTAGTATTGACATGGGCACACAGAAGCATATCTGCTATGAGTTTCACTTGGGCACTGCCACAATGATTGATTCCCATGAGAGGTTTACTTGATATCTTGGTCTATGCTACTCTTTTTTTTTCTTTCTCTGCATGCTGCTGTAGGTGAACTGCACTTGGAAGTGTTTCCTAGTCACTGATCAGATTGCTTAATTTATGTGAATGGTGACATGCATGTCCTTCAGCTTTGAAATAGTGCTCTGTGTTTACTTCAGATTTGGTGCTGGAACAATATGTTGTACGGCATGGTGATGAGTACCATGAGATTTGCCTTGACATTGCTGAAAATGGAGGGTGCAGGTACTTCACCTCTGAGCATGTGGCTCTCCTCGTGGATTGAGGTGGGGCTACACGTGAGAGTTTTTCAGAACTTTTGTAAGTTTGGCACTTGCTCCCCATTGGAAGACATCTGCATTTGATTATGACAACTATGGGTGCACTCACTTCTTTTTGTATTTGGCTGCACAAATAATGTTACTACCAACACTAATGTCAGTGTGTTGAGCCTCTTGCGAATCAATTAACCTAGTTTTCTCATGCTTTTTTTTTATAGCATATGAATCTGCTCCAATTCATGTACTGGTGTCTGGACCCCTAATGATAAACATAGGCATTTGATGTACCTTCTTCCTCTGGGCTGAGCTTGGTGGATGAGATGTGACTTTGTTTTTACATTGGTCTGCCATAGTATATGGCCTTATGTCCACCGATGTGAGGGAGATAACCATCCAGTTTTGCACACCCAACAGTGTTCACTCGGCAGACACGTGCAAAATGGTTAACTTTGCTGCAGGTGCGCACTTCTGTTCAACTGGGTTGGGGGGGGCTTTGGGGACATCAGTATGGTGAAATGGGAGCAGCAGTATGTCTTCTTGCACCTGGTTGGCGCTGAATTTTTGCTTGTCCCTGCCACCCCCGTAGATGTCATCTCATGTGCTTGCTCAATCATTCTATTCCTCCCTGCCTCCATGTTTTTTTAAAAACTCTGTTGTTATTAATTTTAATAAACCCGACCGTCAAAAGCAGTACAGCGCAGTGCGCATCAATACAAGGATGACATACTCTTTTTCTTTTGTACCTATTGGTCAGGTTCCTGTAGGATAAAGCAGACACGCATTCAGGTATAAGAATCTATGATACCCACTACAATGAGAATTACATTCCCCCTGCACCCTCAGGAAGGATCCACCTGAGACCAAATCGTACATATCTTAAGAATTACATAAACACAATCTAACCACAGTTGGTCGTCGTTCCTATAAGCATGACATATATCATTCCATCAGTCATCCTAATCCGAGCTCCCTTCTAGACTTGACTCATCCTCACCAGAGAAGCGTTCCAGTAATGTCCCCCACGCAATCACATCCGTGAGTGCCCCTTCCCCTCTCCGCGTTACGAGGAGATGTTGTTCTTCGGCAACATCCCATTCAATTAAGTCTTGAACCAGCAGGAGACAGCCAGCTCATCCAACCAATGGCCACCCTATGTTTGGCCAACACTTAGGACAGTTGTGTGAGTATGTATGGGATATTCGTACCACGTGACCTCTTCACCACTCCTAGAAGGCATGTCACAGGCGACACCCAGAGCCCTAATCCCGTTACCTCCTCCACTTTACGCACCACCTCCTGCCAGAATTGATACACCATCTGACAGGACCATGCCAATTGAAGAAAAGAAGCATCCAACAGGTCACATTTAGGACAACTTGCCCCCCTCGCTGGGTCGATCTTATTGAGCAGATCAGGTGTGATGTACGTTCTGTCCCCTAAGTTAAAGTGTAATAGTTAGAATACACTAGTGATAATGCCACTGCCCAATCTGCATCCTCCAAGGGCTATTCAAAATCACGCTCCCATGCCCTGCGCGCTACACTCATAGGGCCAGATTGGTCCTCAAGAAGGGCCCTATAAAACCGAGTGATCAGATGGGCGTCATCACCCCAATTCAATAGTCCATTCAACACCGACGATGGTTTAGGGGCCAACAGAAATTCACACCAGATCTCCTTGGTCACACTCTCCATTTTGGCATATTGCAAGAACTGCCCTGGGCCCAGTCTGAATGTATCCTGAGCATCTAAGAATGAGATAAATTCTCAGTTGGGATATAAATCTCCCACCACTGTATATCCTCCCAATCTCCAGGCTTCCATTAACATTAAGGCATCCACATCCCTAAAGGGGGCTAAGTCCCAGATCTTCCACTCTCTATCAAACGGGGCACATTTGAGAACGTTCTTGACCGCCTGCTCCCATATCCAAGGAGTAGTTCTAACCAGATATGGTACATTAGACTCAGACTTGCCACCAGACATTAGTAAATGAGCCAGTGTCTTCCCACCCAACAATCCTGCAAACAATCTCTTCTCCCAGTTGTCCGAGTCAGTCATCCACTTCGCAGCATGCTGTAGGTGCACTGTATAGTAGTAATTTCTAATATTAGGGATTGCCAATCCTCCCTCCTCCAACTCCCTCTGCAACATTGACAATGCCACCCTGCTACTCCGCCCAGCCCATACCAACGAGATCAGCAAGCTATCCAGTCGATTAAAAAGTCAGCCAGGCAGCTGGAACAGTGAGTTCTGAACCAGATAAAGACACCAGATAAAGACACCTTGGCAAAAATACCATCTTGGCTACAGCCGGTCTTCCCCATTATCGAGAGAGGTAGTTTATTCCAGAATAGCAACTACTGCTCAAGACCGGACACCACTCGTTCCACATTGTGTTTGTCATGGGCTGCCACGGTTTGAGTCACCCCAATCCCCAGATATCTATAGGTTTCAATCTCCCATTGGAGCCCCACCCTCTGTAGCTCCTCCTCCGCTGCGTATAAAGAGACAGTATGTATGGTCTGCCCCACTCGGATACCCCAGGGCTCCAGCTCCCCTCGGATCCAGATCGCCAGTGGCTCCACAGCTAAAGCAAATAGAAACGGAGAAAGCGGACAGCCCTGCCTAGTTCCCCTGCCAATCTCCCATGCTTCTGATAGCTCTCCCCCCTACTCGAACAGGAGCGACGGGTGCAGTATATAACAGTTGCACCAATTGTGGGCCAAATCCCATACCCGCAGCACTGCTAGTAGGTAGCCCCATTCTACTGTGTCAAAGGTTTTCTCCAGGTCCAATGACACTAGTGCCAGCTTATCCTTCCCACCCACAGTCTCACGCAGCACATGCGCCAAGCAATGTAAATTATAGGCTGTGCTGCAACCCAGAATGAAACCACATTGGTCTTCATGCACCAAACTCCGAATTACTCCTTGAAGCCTAGTGGCCAATATTTTGCAAAGGACCTTCACATCACTCTTCAACATAGTAAGCGGGCGATAGGAGGAAGGATCATCTGGATCCCCCCCAGGTTTAAGCATCAAACAAACAATGCCCTGGTGCACGGTTTCCATGCAGGACGCCACGTTGTCGCGCCTCTTCAAACACCGCCAACAGTTTCTCCCGCAAAAGTAGGGGAAATGCTTTATATACCTCAATTGGAAACCTGTCACCCCCAGACGACTTATATTTCGACATAGCCTCCATCGCCTTGCTCACCTCCTCTACTGTTTTAAGAGCCTCCCTACATTCTGGCTCTAAACACGGCATCTCCATGAGCTATAGAAACCCTGCCAACTCCTCATCTGGGACTACCGCACCCGCCCACGATACTCTCTACAGATGCTCCACCAATACCTTGAGTATATCCTTGCGCTTCGTAATCATCTCATCATTGGCATTCCTAATATACAATATGGGGGCATTCCCCACTTCTCTTTTTAGAATCCATGCCAATAATTTGTCTGACTTATCCCCCTCCCTATGCAAGCGCTATCTACATGCTCGAAGTGTAACCTTGCTTAATGTATCCCAGCAGTTATTCATCATCCTGTACAGCCGAAGCTGTTCCCTCTCAGCCTCCTGCATAAGTGGTGTCTGGCCCTGCAACGCCACCAACTTGTCCTCCCATTCAGTACGTTCTTGCTCCATTTGTTTACCTCTAGAATCCGTAGTGGACCAATTTAGGTCCAGATAGACCTTGCTAGCCACTGCCACCTTATCACAACATCCAGCATCTTCCAGAAAGCCCAAAGGCATCCTCCAACTACGTATTAGCTCAGTATCTTCGGGCCCCCACCGCAGCTGCATCAACACAGGTGCATAATCAGACAAAAACCTGCCCAGATGACCAAATTTCTAAATCTGTGATGAGTTCAGGCCACCCAGGAGAAACCGATCAAGCCTACTATGTGTGTTATGCGTCTAAGAGTGACATGTATAATACCCTCCATGCATCCCATAGGCCTAAATTGTGCATTACCTCCACAAGGGATCTCGTCATCACTGGTTTGGTCCCCAATCTGGGCGGGAAGCGATCCTTTTCGCCATCCAGGATACAGTTATTATCACCCGCCCAAATAAGATGCGCATCCATCCGATCCCCTATAATCTCAGGGAAACTATCATAAAAGGAGGAATCATCCGCATCAGGTGCATATTCAGAATGGTGAGGGGCTCCCCGTCTAACGTGCCTTGCACAAGCACATACCTCCCCTCGACATCTACCTCACTGTATACATGGGTAAAGGGAACCCCAGGAGCGATCCATATTGTCACCCCTCTCGCGTAAGAGGAGAAAGATGAGGAGAACATCTCACCCCGCCACTTCTTTGCCAACTTTGAGTTTCCTCCTCAGTCATATGCGTTTCCTGGAGACAGGCTATATGGACCTTATGTTTCAATAAGGAATGCACCCTATATGGTGTGGTGTAATTCTTCAGACCCCTGACGTTCCACGTTAGTATATTAATCTGCCGTCCCCTACCAAATAGGTTCTCCCCTCCAGTCCCACCTGCCACTCATCCCTTTCCTCCCTACCAGGGAGTTAAATAGAGTGAGAGCCCATTCCATCTCCTGCACACACACACGCACTGCTATTGTAACCTGCAAACATTCACAGAACTGACCAACCAAACAACCCAACTCCCCAGTTCCCACCCCGGATGAAGAGTTAATCAAACACAACAAACCATACTGTAGATCCATACATATGATTGCTGCCAGGACAACAGCCTAATCCCCAACTCCCCAGGTACAAGGTCCTACAATGACTGTGGAGTGACCACCCCCCTCCCCGACCACAACATTTACGTAGTTGAATACCTACGCATAAAATGCAGAAAATGGCTTGCCCCCCATCATAAAATTTATGTGTTTAAAGTTTAACAGTGCCCCCTGGTGTAGCAAACCAACCCCGCCAAATTTCAGGCTCGGTCCATGAAGATCCAGACCCTCCATTAAGAGAGCATGACATCGGCATACCAAAGTCATATAACAGATCAAGTGTCTACCGGGAGCGACTCCGCACCAGGAACCCTCGATCCCATTGATCCATCCATCGAACCAGGAGTTACCACAGCCATTGTCCCATCTTATTGAATCTCAACTCTAGTGCGAGCAACAATGTCCACTATATGTCTGCAGTGCCCTCCAGCTGTCTCTCCCCGCAAGATCTCCAATCCGGGCTAGCCGAGCCCGAAAAGCAATGGACAGTCAGGCCCGTCCTCTCCATACTACTAGGAGCAGGTTTGTCCCACATCTCCAGCCACCTCCAAACCTCCTCCGGTCGATCGAAAAAGTGGGATTTCCCCCCCAGATATCACCTTCAGGCGTGCCGGGTACAGCAACATGTATCTGACATTCATGGTACGGAGTTTGGTTTTTCACCTCAATAAACCCCTTCCTAGAGGTCTGAACCTTGTTCATATAGTCAGGATAAATGGAGATTTTACAGTTCTCAAAAACCCCTCTCTCAGACTTGCGAGCTGCCCTCAAGATACAGTCCCTATCCTTATAATTCACAAGGGGGGGCAATGACAGCTCCTGGGGTCACGCCCGGGACGAGGCAGTGCCACCAGGGCTCTGTGAGCTCGCTCCACCACAAACACCCTGGACAATCCAACCAGTTGCAGCACATCCTTTATCCAACTTTCATGAAGCCTTCCACCTTATCTCCCTCCGCATGTTCCAGGAACCCCAGCAAATGGATATTATTCCGACGTGACCTGCCCTCTGCATCCTCCAATATGGCTTCCAACCTTCTGACCGTGGAATTGACCTGCACCATCTGTTTGCGCAGAGAGCCCACCTCGGTCTGAAATTCCACTATGAAACCCTCTGCTACCTTGACCTTCTCAGAGACCTTCCTGAGATCTGCCCACAGGAGACTGACCTCCACCACCACTGTTTCGATCTTCCCCTCAAGGGCCACCCTGAAGCCCTGTATAGCTGCAAGAAGTTCCACCCACGAAGGCTCACCGGCGGTCCCAAGCTCACCCAGAACAACCTTGTCGCCCCCAGACCGTGTCTGGCGCTGCGGCAGTGGGACCGGCATGGTATATTGTTCAATGGTATTCCCTTGCGATGTCGTCGACTGTCGGTGCAGTCCCATACCGTGGCCGGCAAAGGACCACGCAGCGTCCGCACCACAAGTAACCCTGATGAGGAGAAGCTCCCGACAGATACAGCCCCACTCGAAGCAGCCGTAGCAGTCACTAGGCTGTGCACCATGCCAGCCACATGTCGCTGTCAACAAGCCGCCCCAGGGTCAGTATGTTCGTTCTTCCTCAGAGGTCCCAAGTAGCAAATTCCATACAGCTGTACCACGCAGGCCCAACCAAGTCACCACCGTAGAGTCCGCAGCTCAACTATGCAGGTAGCACCATCAAGTGTCCAGGAGCTACAAGCTGCTCCTTTACTGCCTCCACTCATCCAATCCAGAGTTTGTTGCCAGGTCCCTGCTCCTCATCGTGCACCAGGATGAACAGGTAGGCCCGGGCAGGGCCCTCCACAGGCACTCAAGCGCACAGTCCTGCTCCAACGCCGGGTCGCAGCACCCTGGCAATCAGCACTGCCCACGCCATCGCACCGCACTCCCACCAGGCCAGCTGACCCGGGAGTCCTCCACTGGGGGGGGGGCCTATGCCGCTCCAAGAGCATGGTGCACCTAATGGGGCCTTCGCGTGCACACACCTCCTTGTCTCGCTGCCTTGTTATTTCTGCCCGATCCACCCGGTCCAAGAGCCGCAAACCCAAGCCCTCAATCCAGGAGCCAAGGGCATCCGCAAGGTCTGGTCACCTTCCCCTGCTGTGGGCAGAAACTTACAAGCACGGATACCCCAGGATATTGTATAGGATTAGGCCGGGGAGCGGGAGCTCACCGAGAGCGCGTCCCACCGGTCATCTTGCTTGGCCATCCCTGCCTCCATGTTGAAAGTGTGCACCACTACCCTTGCATCAGTCCTGGCCATGTAGACTACTTTATCCAGTGTGAGGTTCTCCTTTAAGACTTTGGTGTGAAATGCTATTGAATAACACTCCTCACTGACAATTAGGCGTATGGCCTTTGTTAGAAATGGGGTTTTTGGTTGGCAGTCAGGTTACCCCCTGTCCAAGCAAGGACCCTCACTCTCATTAGGATAAAGGAGAATCACCCTTGGTTAACTCCTGCTCACCCAGCTTGGCACGAGCAGGCAGGCTTAACTTCAGAAGCAACGCCTGAAGTATTTGTATCAACACACACAGTAACTCAGTGAAAACACTACAAAATGACACAACACAGGTTTAGAAAAACAGGTAATATTTATCTAAACAAAAAAAGACCGAAACGACAAAAATCCAACATGCACAAGTCATGAATTTGCAAAAGAATAAGAGTCTTAGGGGGTCATTCCGACCCCGGCGGGCGGCGGAAACCGCCCAAACACCGCCCCGCAGTCAGATGACCGCGTGGGGCATTCCGACTTTCCCGCTGGGCCGGCGGGCGATCTGCAAAAGATCGCCTTCCGGCCCAGCGGGAAAGCCCCAGCAAAGATGAAGCCGGCTCCGAATGGAGCCGGCAGATTTGCTGAGGTGCAACGGGTGCAGTGGCACCCGTCGCGATTTTCAGTGTCTGCCAAACAGACACTGAAAATCTTGCTGGGGCCCTGTTAGGGGGCCCCTGCACTGCCCATGCCAGTGGCCCCACGATACCCGTACCCGCCAGCCACACCGCCAGGAACAGGCTGGCGGGAAGGGGGTCGGAATCCCAATGGCGGCGCTGCTTGCAGCGCCGCCATGGAGGATTCCTTTGGCCAGGGGAAAACTGGCGGGAAACCGCCGGTTTCCCTTTTCTGACCGCGGCTTTACCGCCGCGGTCAGAATTGGCCAGGAAGCACCGCCAGCCTGTTGGCGGTGCTTCCGTGGTCGTTGGCCCTGGCGGTCAATGACCGCCAGGGTCAGAATGACCCCCTTAATCTTTAGAAAACAGTGAGAACACTGTTAGCTCTCAAAAGTACAAAGGTAGCATCAAAATAAAGCCGCACGGGCGAGTGTGCATCGAAAAAGGCCAGCGATGCATCAATTCCTCACCCACAAGCGAGAACGTGTGCCGTTCCTCCTTCGGTCAGGTCAGCGTGCGTTGTTTCTTCTCTCCCGCAAGACAGCGATGCGTCGATCCAGACGGGCACCTCGGGTCCACGCAGACTTTGCGTTGATCTTCAGCGATGTTGCATTTAAAATCTTGTCGCACAGTATTAGAAAACCGCGCTGCATGGGGTTTGCGTCGTTATCAGCCTCCGTTAGCGGATGTTCCGTGTTGTTTCTCCAGCCGTGTTGCGTCGATCCTCCACCAGCGATGCAGGTGTAGTGTTGATTTCAGCTGCGACATGGAAGGTTCATCGAAAATTTCCCCGCACGGTGGTCTGTGCAGAGATTTTCAGTTTTTGTCTGCCAACTTCACCTTTCAAGGGCCCTGGAACTGGATAAGGCACCACTTGGCAGGGCGGGAGTCTCAGCAGAGAGTCCACGTGCTAGCAGGGGAAGTCTTTGATGTCCCTAAGACTTCAACAACAGGAAGCAAGCTCAGTTCAAGCCCTCGGAGATTCTTCTCAAGCAGGAATGCACAACAAAGTCCAGTCTTTGTCCCCTTTCACAGGCAGAAGCAGCAACTGCAGGATAGCCCAACAAAGCACTTCTCCAAAGCTCTTCTCTTTGGTAGAGGCTCCTCTTGATTCCAGAAGTGATCTGATTTTCAGGGGGTTTGGGTGCTCTTCTTATACCCCTTTCTGCCTTTGAAGTAGGCCTACTTCAAAGAGATGTCTCTTTTGTTTTCAAGATTCTGCCTTGCTCAGGCCAGGGCCCAGACACACACCAGAGGGTTGGAGTCTGCATTGTGTGGGGCAGGCACAGCCTTTTCAGGTATAAGTGACCACTCCTCCCCTCCCCTCAGCCCAGATGGCCCATCACGATATGCAGGCTATACCCCAGCTCCCTTTGTGCCACTGTCTAGAGGAGAGGTGCAAACAGCCCAACTGTCAAACTGACCCAGACAGGGAGTCCACAAACAAGCAGAGTCACAGAATGGTTAAAGCAAGAAAACGCGTACTTTCTAAAAGTGGCATTTTTAAACACACAATCTAAAAACCAACTTCACTAAAAGATGTGTTTTTAAATTGTGAGTTCAGAGACACCAAACTCCATGTCTATCTGCTCCCAAAGGGAATCTGCACTTTAATCATATTTAAAGGCAGCCCCCATGTTAACCTATGAGAGAGATAGGCCTTGCAACAGTGAAAACTGAATTTAGCAGTATTTCACCGTTAGGACATGTAACACACATGAGTACATGTCCCACCTTTAACATACACCGCACCCTGCCCATGAGGCTACCTAGGGCCTACCTTAAGGGTGCCTTACACGTATGAAAAGGAAAGGTTTAGGCCTGGTAAGTGGGTACACTTGCCAAGTCGAATTGGCAGTTTAAAACTACACTCACAGACATTGCAGTGGCAGGTCAGAGCCATGTTTACAGGGCTACTAATGTGGGTGGCACAACCAGTGCTGCAGGCCCACTAGTAGCATTTGATTTACAGGCCCTAGGCACCTCTAGTGCACTTTACTAGGGACTTAGTAGTAAATCAAATATGCCAATCAACAATACCATTTACACAGAAAGCATATGCACTTTAGCACTGGTTAGCAGTGGTAAAGTGCCCAAAGTCCTAAAGCCAACAAAAACAGGTCAGAAAAAATAGGATGTGCCACATTCACAGTAAATTACTGGTTTCCACAGTCTGGTATCAAAATCATTCATGGACTCATCTACCCCTTGTCAAGCAGTATTGAAATGGTATTTTTCAACATTAATATGGTGATGCAAGTTGGATCTTTCATTTAGCAATTTCACCAGACCTTTGTACATTCTGGATGACTCAGTTGGGAGGAATGTAAGTAAAACTTCGATGTCCTCTACCAGGAGGCTCTGGAAAATGTTGCTTGCTTGGTCATCTGTGTGACTGTTGCATGTGGCACGCAGATAGCACTCAAATCAGCAATGCCATTTTTCCCATTGTGAGTGTTGAGTTTGTGAGGTCAAATTGCAGTGGGTAAAGTAAGACAGAGCTGCCCATTCCTAACAACACGACTGCACTTGTAGTGTTGGTCTCCATTGCCACTTGCTGTGGTCTATGCAGATGTCTGAAGCCGAGCATGTGTGCTTATGTGCACAACAGAAGTTTTGTCGCTCTGCAAGCCTGTTGAATCCACTATATCACCCTTTACCTTTTTGTTGACTGTCACTTAAATGCCAATGACTCTCCTGTCCAAGCATGGTTAGCCTCTCACCATGGTGGTGCAGTTTGTATACTTCAACGCCTCCTTTTAACTAGCTTTTGTGGGTTTTTTTAAACTTTATTTGTTATCATTATTAGCTTTATTATTATTATTTTCTCACTTTAACTGCCTCCAGTTCCATTAATGACTTTGTTACTGGGAGAATGATTAATGCCAATCCTTTCTTTCCTGCTTATGGACATTGGCATGTGTGGCTAAGTACACTGTGAGGCCGTTATGGGTTTGCCTGACTAGCGACAGGGTAACAGTGGGTGTGGCGGACACTGGAAGGACAAATTTACTACTCTAACTCCAGTCCTAGAATATTTTGGGAAAGAGCAACTTTTCCCCAAATATTCCAGGAGGCGTATTTACTATTCTAACTCCAAGCCTAGGATATTTTGGGGACAGTTCTAAATTCATCAAGCATTTTTGGAAGGGTTGAAATGTAGTAATTTGAACTGGAGAAAGTGCTGCCCGGAGTGAACAGCTCAAGGCAAATTACTAGGAATACCCATTAGACCTGGAAGCCTCAGGGCTGTCTTCCCCCAACTTTTGCATGCCACCCTCCATTTTTGCTGGTTTTGGGACACTCTGCACTTTACCACTGTTGACCAGTGCTAAAGTGCTTGTGCTCTCTCCCATAAACATGGTAACATTGGCTCCTACCCAATTGGTATATTTAATTTACTTATACGTCCCTAGTAAAATGAATTATATGTGTCCACAGCCCATAAATTAAATGCTACTCGTAGGCCTGCCACACTGATTGTGCCACCCACATAAGTAGCCCCTTAACTATGTCTCAGGCCTATCAATGCAAGGCCTGTGTGCAGTTTTACTGCCACCTCGACTTGGCATTTAAAACCCCTTGCCAAGCCTTAACCTCCCATTTTATTACATATGTCACCTTTAAGATAGGCCATGTGTGACCTACAGGGCAGGGTGCAGTGTTTTTAAAAGGCAGGTCATGTACTTTTAAGTTTTACATATTCTGGTAGCGAAAACCTCCCAAGTTGTTTTTCACTATTGTGAGGCCTGCTCCTCTCAAAGGCCAGCCTTGGGAATTCCTTAACATATATTTAAGATGTAATTCCTGATCAGAAAGGAATAGCTACATCATGTTTCATATCATTGGAATTGTAACAATAAATCCACTTTACTGATAAAGTAGGATTTAACATTACTATTTTAGAAATGCCACTTTTAGAAAGTAAAAACAACAGATAATGGACAGAATGCTGAACAAATCAAACATTCACCCCCCAGTTACAGATGTGTTTAATGCATTGTGCTTTTTGTTCATCACAGCCACCACACCACAGACTCAGCCATATGCAAATCAGTCTTGACCCTGCTCCTCATGAGAAAAGTCCATCCTGAATTGTCAGGCCGGGTTCTCCCTGGACCGGAAACAAGCATCCTGGGACCATTTTCTGAGTATCACCCCTCATCAGCCAGGCTAGCTCGAATCCAGTGGCACAGTGAGCACAGGACACACGTCTGGGCATACCCTTCTCACTAAGGGTGACAAAAGCAAAAAGAGCAGATGGTGTACAGAATGCTGAACAAATCAAACATTCACCCCCAGTCACAGATCTTGGGTTAATCCATGTTTTTTTGCTCACCATGCCACCCCAGTTTGGACCCAGCCATATGCAAATTAGTCTTGATCCTGCTCCCATGGGAACAATCCAGCACGTACAGCCAGGCCAGATTCCCCTGGTCCAGAAACAAGCATCCTGAGACTGGTTTCGGGGTATCACCCCTTATCGGCCAGACTTGCTTGAATCCAATGAGCATTGGACCGACAGATGGGTATAGCCGTCCCATGTTTGACAAAATCTTGATAAACATAATAAAGTCTATAACATATTAAAAGTTATTTGCATAATGCAGAAATGAACTATTTTAATAAACTATATTGCAACTGAAAATATTGGCAAATATTACCAAACTTTAAACTAATAAGGTGAAATCTAAAAAGAGAAACAATATATTTTATGTAGAAAAATCCCAGGATGCTTGTTTCTGGTCGAGGGAGGACCTGGCCTGACAGATTGAGCTGGACTGTTCCTCTGGGGAGAAGGATCAAGACTGATTTACATATAGCTGGGTCTAAACTGGAACGGCAAGCAAAAAACGATGGATTAAACCCAGATCTGGGGATGAATGTTTGATTTGGTCAGCGTTCAGTCCATCATCTGTTCTTTTCACTTTTAGAAGGTAGGCATTTATCTGCTCTTACTACTTTGTGTGCCCTACAGCCTGTCTCCAATACATGTCTGGACTGGGCTGGGTGACGGCTACATTTGTGCATGCCATCCAGGCAGCCACAAACACAGGACTCTCAACTGCATCTACATTTACATTTATCTGCATACTGATGGGTCTTCCTGGCCTGCAAGGGTGGAGTAGCTCACACTTATACTTCAAAGGGTAGGGGCCTGAACCTGCACAAAGGACTGATAATTCTTCCCGCCCCCGACAGCCTGGCAGACAGGACTGGGCTGAAAGGGAACTGGTGCACTTCAAACCCACTCTGTGAAGTCTCCCCCACTTCAAAGGCAATTTGGGGTATAAGTACTGGTTTCCTGACCACCTCAAATCAGACACTTCTGGAACTGAAACTGTCAGAAAAACTGCTGTGCTGCTCAAAGGACTCACCTGGACTGCTTTTCTAAAAGGGCTGCTTTTCTGCTTGTTGCCCTGCTGCCTGCTGCTCTCTGTCCCATGAGAAGGGCTCTGTTTCCTCCCCGCAGAGTGATTTCCATGGCCTTGCCCCCAGTTCTCCTGCAATCTCAGGACATCAAAGACTGCCTACAACTCTACTGGTGCTTCTGGACTCTGCACTGTACGAGTCTCACCTTTTCCTGAGGTGCCCCCATGAGAAACCTTTTGACCGCTAATGACTTCTAAGCAGTGTTTTCACATTTAATCTTTAAAAATTCATATCTCGGCTTTCACTGGATGGATATTTGTCATTTTGGTCTTGTTTTGCTCAGATAAATATTACCTACTTTTCTAACATGGCGTGAAGTCTTTTTGTGGGGGTTTCACTGTGTTACTGAATGAGTTATTGCACAAATATTTTACACATTGCCTTCTAAATTAAGCCTGCCTGCTCTTTGTCAAGCTACCAAAGGATGAGCACATCCTGTAAAAAGGCATGAAGACACATACCACTAGGGTATATGTGGCATGGCCAAACGGGGGTGGGGGCTGCTATATAATTTTACATATTGGTAGTGTTTAAAAGAAAGACCGACAATTTTGAGTCTCCTTGGGACTGTGGAGGGAGCCTCTTGGCCACTGCGGTCCCTGCCGGCTCCCCACCTCCAGTAGGAGCCGGCATTGCTCCTGGAAACGGAAAACGGAAAACGAAAACGGAAGTCCTCATCCTCGGCAACACCCCGTCCGCCTGGGACGACTCCTGGTGGCCCACGGCCCTCGGCACCGCACCGACCCCCGCAGACCACGCCCGCAACCTCGGCTTCATCTTGGACCCTCTTCTCACCATGACCAAGCAAGTCAACACCGTGTCCTCTGCCTGCTTCCTCACCCTCCGCATGCTCCGCAAGATCTTCCGCTGGATCCCCGCCGACACCAGAAAAACCGTGACCCACGCCCTCGTCACGAGCCGCCTGGACTACGGCAACACCCTCTACGCTGGGACCACAGCCAAACTCCAAAATCGCCTACAACGCATTCAAAACGCCTCGGCCCGCCTCATCCTCGACGTACCCCGCAGCAGCCACATCTCCGCACACCTGAGACACCTGCATTGGCTCCCAGTCAGCAAAAGGATCACCTTCCGACTTCTCACCCACGCACACAAAGCCCTCCACGACAAGGGACCAGAATACCTCAACAGACGCCTCAAATTCTACGTCCCCACCCGCCCCCTCCGCTCCTCTGGCCTCGCACTCGCCGCCGTCCCTCGCATCCGACGCTCCACGGCGGGTGGGAGATCTTTCTCCTTCCTGGCGGCCAAGACCTGGAACTCCCTCCCCACCAGCCTCAGGACCACCCAGGACCACTCCGCTTTCCGGAGACTCCTAAAGACCTGGCTGTTCGAGCAGCGATAACCACCCCCTTTGTCCCTAGCGCCTTGAGACCTGCACGGGTGAGTAGCGCGCTTTATAAATGCTAATGATTTGATTTGATTTGATTTTGCACGCAGTGAGTAGCTACAAATGCTGCTCCTTGCACACAGGAGCAATCCTTTAATCTGTTTTCACATAAAAGGTCTGCTCCCAACGAGCCGTGGCCTGGTAGACAGAACCTCTTAAAAACTGGCCCACACAGTCACCTTTAGGCTCTGGCCTATCGGCCAATGCCGAGCTGTCTGCCTTACCTATCCGACCCTGTCCGCATCCTTCCTCTTTCTCCCAGCAGTCATTCCAGCATTCTAGCCTCGGAGCCCACACAAGACATTCACCTACATCCAGTGAGGCCACCTCGGAGAAAGACCAATGAGACAGAGAGCTGAGACAGACGGCTGGAGAGACAGAGATCTTGGCCTTTCCTGCATTTCTCCCCTGCCAGGCCATCACCCTGAGGCTATAATGGGTGGGGGAGATGCAGGCTTGCTGGGGACCAGGTGCTACTCTGTCCTTTGGGCCATTCACTCCTCTGCCATGCCCAGAAGCATTGTCTTTTATCCTAATCCCTTCCCACTGGACCATTACATTCAAGGCATGGTGGCCAAGGAGGGTCTGAGGGGTATGTAGTTAAGGTCAGAGCTGCCAACTTTCAACCTGGGAACTATGTTTGAGGAGTCCCGGCATTGTCTCAACATCCTGTGATTCTGGGCAAATCACTCTAAACTTAAACTTTTTAAAAAATTTGCTCTTATATAATGTAACTAATCAATCACTCTGCATTTACGCCATATAAAACTACAAAAAATAAACTGCTAATTGACTATGTTTTAAGATTCTGTAATGGTCAGAGCAAGATAACTAATGAAGGCTTTTTATATAAAAGCATCTATATTCCTTTATAACATGGATTATATGCCTTTGTTTAAGTTATTAGTCATAAGGCATCCTTAAAAGACATTTTTAAGTGCTTCTGTCTTATATCTACATTTAAAGTATACAGTCACCAGAGGAAAAAAAAACAGGTTTTGGTGCTTTTCTCTTTTATCCTACCATGTTGCCAGGTGGAAACCCTGGACTCATCAGGTGTTGTGGCTCTTCGGACGCTTTTTTCACCGGTTCCACCCAGCCAAAATACAGTGCTTCTAGTTTACCCTAGGTTACTTGCTCTATAAGCTGTAAGGTGTTTATTTTTAAAAACGTTTCTCTAAAATTTAGTCCAATGAAAATAAGCAAATAGTGTTTCATGAAAGGATGTCATCCAGGAATGTGGGACACTTTTTTTGTCACTGCCCGAGCCCAATTATGATCCCAATCCGACCCTGGAGGGCAGACTGCAGACTGCAGCTCCGAGCTAAGGTACCTCCATTTCCAACTCTGGGGCTGTGCCTGGGGAACTAAGGGGACCACACACGAAGTTCAGACGTGAGCATCGTCCAACAGACCTGGTCGCCTCGGAGCTGCCACTGCAGCCAGTTTGGGTTGCTATTGGCTGGAAATGGAGACTCAGCAGTTAGTTTTGTACTGCAATTGTAAGGTTTTTACCTTGTATGAGCTTTATTTCGGCACTCGGGAAGTTTTTTGATTGATTCCTGTTAGGCACTGTATGGACGATTCCCACACAATTGCTGGGTAATGCTTCTTAGCAGCTGTATGTAATGTGCCCACATAGTTTTACTTCCACATTAGCATGATCATTTTTGGCACGCTCATTTTCAGTCATGGATCGGGATTAAAAGGGGCGGCGTGTGGCGGGGTAGGGTGCGGGGGGTTGGGAGGAATAATAATAAAACAATTTAAAAATATAACAAATTTAACTTACCTGCTCTGCTGCTGCGCCGTGCCGCTCCTCTCTCCCTTGTCGCTCCCGGCAGGCACAGGCTACCAGCCTGCCTTGCGCCAATACTGATGCTGCTCAGAGTAGCGTCAGGATTGGCTGGGAGCCTGTATATGCTTTCTCCAGCCCTGTGCGCATGTGTGTTTGGCCGGCCCGAGGCGGCCAGACAAGCATACATGGCACTGAGGGGAGTGCACTCCCCTCTTCCTCATCATACCCCATGACCAATCCCCTTGAACAACCAAACGATAATAAACATAGTTTATTATCATTTGGTTATTAAAGGATTGCAGCGGCTGCTGCTGGGGGGTTTGGTGGGGACGCTTCCTCCGCCCTATGTAGGAGCCACCCTTGCTCACTTTCCTACTAAGCGTAGAATCTTTTGCCCAATATAGTTTTATGTTGGCTCGCTCATGTTTCCTTGTATGTGCATGTCTATTGTGCCCTAGTAATTTTACATTTGCACTCAAATCTTTCCTTGTACATGCTTTATGTAGTCTGTTTCAGGTATGGAAAAGCGCTCCAATCTTTCTTTGTATGTGCTGCATGCACTGTCACGTAGTTGTGCGTTGGCACCGGCCTAGTAAAGTGTACATGCACTATGTCTTGATGGATGTCATGTGTATGTTTCCTAGTCAACGTGAATGTAGTGTGTCCATAAAGTTTTACAATTATAAACAATTATCTTCTAGTCCGCGATATGTGTACTTTGCCCAGTTAGTTTACATTGACATACCCACTGAACTTGTGTCCTTGTCAGTGCTTAATTTGTGCTTGTTGTTTCCGGTGCGGAGCACCGGCACTTATTTTTCAGGGCCGGCGCTTATTCTTCTGCCTCAAGCATTTTCTGCGAGCAAAAGACACACATGGGAAAGACGGTGGAAGAGAAAAACGAAAAAGCTTAAAAATGGGAGAAAGCAGAAAGCTGCAAGAGTGAGCTGAAGGGACAGGGAGTGGCTTTAAATGGATTGACGAGGCCCGAGATGGCTTCAGGATTACGCTGCCTCAGTATTCCGTGTTGCCACATGTAATTGCAGCAGCCGTGTGTTTAAGCGGAGGGCTTTGGACACTGGTCGTCGTGATCAGTAGGGCTAAAGGCAGTGCTTTAAATGGGCCGGTACTCTCCGGTACTGAGTACCGGCACTTTTTTATTTTGAGAGGGAGAGTACCGGCATATCTCAAGAAAATCGTAATACTTTTAATTGGAGAGTACCGGCACTTCTCAGAAACAAGCAGGTACTCTATTACAGAGTACCTGCACTTCTATTTTTCCATTTAAAGCACTGGCTAAAGGTACGGTGGTACGGGAAGCTGAGGTGTGCCAGGGGCCAACTGCCCTCTAAATATGCCTACTTTTCGCTACCCAGCAAGGCCATTTGGGTAAATCTTTATGTGGGACAAGTATTGCCAGTGTTCAGCACTGGAAGTAATTAAAGTATGAAACAGATTTCTCTCGGGTACTTTATTCATGTCCTTAAGTTTAGAGGCAAAACACAGGCCCTTTGGTTAATTCATGCCAGTGGTGATGTCCCCGTTTACAGTGCACATGTTTTATTTCATCTTTCATTCTCTAATGGCATTTGCTTTTCCCAGTTCTTTCTATAGTTTTGTTTTTTCTTGCGAACTATGAGTTTTGCATAGAGCATAGAGTAAGCGAAGATGCCTGTGGGTGTTTGGATAAGTTTACGTTGTGGATGAGTGTTCATAGCTAGGCACGTATGGGAGCTCTTGTGTTGGGGCTGAAGGCAGTGACAGTTTCTCACAGTGTCTTTTAGTGGATCATAAGGTGGTCAGGCTACACGCTCATCCAATACTTGGCTTCTCTGCAGTGTGTGCCAGAACGATAGTCACATATGTGACATTTATAATTATCATTATTAAGAAAAGTGTGTGAAGGAGATGTTGGATTATTCTTGGCACCAAAGGAAAAGAGCAGGCTGTGTTTACAGGTGCTGAGAGAAAGAATGGTGAAAGGGAGGCGACATAAGGAAGTACGTGCAGAGGATGTAGTATATAGCTAGCGATGACGAAGGAGATGAAAAGTGAGAAATACAGATAAGGGATTTCGGAAAGGTAGATCTGGTGGGAAAAATGCTGTAAGTGACTAATGTAAAGTGAAAGATCTCAGAGGAATGTGATATGAAATGGAAGAGTGAAAGAGACCCCTAGAAAATCACTGCCTATTCCATGGACGTTTATGACGTTTAATTCACAGACTGATGTTTTCATAATTGAAATATTTTTATTTTGAATTATTCACGACAATATCATTATTAACCATTTATCTAATATTGAATGAAAATTAGTGCTGACAAGCACTTGCATAGCCAATAGGGCTGGTTTATGTTAGGTATATATATTTGTTGAGGTATTGCATGCCTGGATGCATTAACAGAAAAGTCACAGAAAGGCACCCAAATGCTGGTGAGGTGGCATGGTGTATGAAGCACAGGATTTGTTTTCCATAGTTTGGTTACACCCTTAGTTATAGGCCATGCAAACAATCACACACCCATTCACAGACCCATACAACTACTCACACATCCACTGAGACACCCATGCAGCCACTCACAAACCCATACAGCCACTCATACAGCCACTCACTGACCCATACTCACACACCCACTTACAGACCCATACAGCATCTCATCCACCCACTCACAGACCCGTACAGCCACTCACACAGCCACTCTCAAATGTTACAGGGATGTTATAGTTTGGAAATAAACTTACACCTCAGAAATTCACTAAAAAAGCAAAAGTTACAGAGACAATATAGTTAGGAAATAATAAAAACTGTAGAAATGTAATAAAAAAAGGTTACAGGGGTGGTATAGTTAGGAAATAGCATTAAAAAAACCTTAGAAATTCACTGAAAAAAGGCTAAATGGATGTTATAGTTAGGTTCAGATTTTACACACATAAAGCCATACAAATTTAGCAGTTATAGTTACCTGAGCTAACTATAACTTATGCCCCGCAATGCACTGTTTATGACCTCAAATATTACATCGCTCATAACATGGTCAGTGACATCAATCATAACATCACTAATGACATCATCCAGCAAAGTGAACTTCAATATACTTCATGAAGTACCATTTAGATTTTTTTTAAAGTAAGTAGAAGACATAGGTGAGAGACTTACAGTATAGAGCTCACTGTCACCTTATCAACTACTACATTCACTTATCACCTAATAGACAGTTCTCATCGGATAGTCCTATCTCTTCTGAGCCACTACTCTAAACACTAATGACCAAAGCAATATATCTAACCATATAGGCTTGTCTACTCTAAACCACAACAACACTATTTGTGGACTTGTAAATAAGTTTTACTGCGAATGTCAGATTTACACAAACCACTACAACATACAACCAGTAGAGAGGCCTTACCTGACAGGCCACTTTGTCACAACCCACTAGTTAAATTATTCTTCACCCTGGACAAAGGTGTGAGCATTGATGTGCATCTGTTGTAAATGTCTACTACACAGAGCCATCTCCGTGGAGAAAGGTCTTAGTGGACAGATTCATTTATTGCAATATACCACCACAGTCATTGATCACAAAGGGGAGAGGTCTAAGGAAACTGGTCAGTGTGCGGAAAAAGAGAACTATACTCAGCATTACAGTGGCATAAAGTCTCAATGAACAGCTTAGACTGTCTCAAAGCACTACTGTACACACACATCATCATGTGTCAATCTAGAGGCTAGTTTACTGATAAATAGTACACCTGCTTTAAAAATGGGGATTATAGATCAGATCACAGGTGTTAGGAATAGTATCACTAATTAGTAGTACAGAAAGAATACTAATTTAACTCTGCAATAGCTTAGTATATATCTTTAAGTTTCAAAAACATTTACGAAACACACTCAGTGATGTCATCCGTGGTGTCATTTGAAATGTCATGAGTGATGTCACTGACCATGTTGTGAGTGATGTAATATGTGAGGTCATAAACAGTGCATTACAGGGGCGTAAGTTACAGTTACTTTAGGGAACTATAACTGCTGAATTTGTATGCTTTTGTGTGTGTAAAATATGACCCTAACTATGGGCCTCATTACAAGTTTGGTGGTCCATGGGCCGCCATGGTAGCGGTCGTGATCTGACAACTGCAACTTTGGTGGTTGGGCTGCGGGATTACGAGTTTGGCAGTCAGACTGCCAGAAGACCACCAGTGGACTGCCATAGTCAGTGCAGCAGGGACAGTGACCTCCTGACCACGGCGGACAATGTTGGAGATCCTGGCAATGGGACCGCCAAGGCCAATATGACCTGCAGAACAGCCAAGCTTTCCATGGCGATCCCACCGCCATGGAAAGCTTGGCAGTCAGGCAGGTATGGTGGCCAAAACAGGGAATCTCAGAGGGTACGGCCCTATAGAGAGTGAGGTGGGGGCTAATGTGGGCACCCCAAAAAATTTAGGGGTTTTGGTGGTGCACTGTGTCCTGTGCATGACGTGGTGCATTGCACAATCTGCCTGCCATGTCGACAGGTAGGGATGTATGGCCAGCAGTAGTTTCATTTTACTGCTCCCTGCATCCTCCCGCCAGTTACGCCAGCCCCGTGGATAACTTGTATACAGGCTGTTTTGGGACCGTTGGCCTGGCGCTGTTCAAAATCAGCACAATGTCATTTTACAGCTCGGTGAGGATGACACTGGGTCAATCCTATGCTTAAGTATTTTGCTGTACAAATGGCAAAAGACTTTGTCACTATCTAGCTCGGCGTGGATAGCACTGTGCTGATTCGATGCTTAAAAACTTTGCTAGATAAGCACACATTTGAGGTGAGCAAATCTAGAGTGTCGCTGGTGTTGCAGGGTGCTCCTTACTAGAGCTGCTCTCCACCTAAATTTGGGAACTTTGGGAACTTCCCAGAGTACTCTCTTGTTTTTTTGCATATATATATATATATATATATATATATATATATATATATATATATATCGAGAGAGAGAGAACGAGAGAGAGAAAGACAGAGAAAGAGAAGTATACTTCTGCAGTTGTGTCAGTATAACGTGAATGATTGTCCTTTCAGGTGAGAAGCCCTCTGCTAACTATATAGCTTGAAACCTTGTGTGCTTCTTGGTGCCAAAGGGTGTGTCTGATTTATACTGCAGAGGTGTGAGTGCAAAGGTGCGATGGCAAACGCATAATCATCTAGATGGTTTGGAGCAGTAAGTAGGATAGTATTTGGAGTTGTGCTCAAAGTATAATGTTAGTGTATGTATGTGTATGTATGAAACCAGAGACTCCTGAAGGATTTGTTTATGAAATACTACTTGCAAAGTTAATTATTGGTCAAACATTGGATCTAATCAAATAAATATATCAATGAGTATTGATTACATGAATAATCAATTCAGAGCAAATATATAGAAAGCATTTGGTGCTAAATTATGTGAAAATTATATATTTTAATTATTGTTTACATTGTTAACCTACTGAGAGGAAACTAGGTTGCCCTATTGTGTGTTATTGTAAAAGTGGGATGGCTTTATCTGAGTATCTCATTGAGTTGGCAAATATTTAGCCTACTTTGAGGCTGGAAGCCATGTTGTAAAGATAATGGTGCATTCAAAGTGTGCTCTCGGTGAGAAGAGAGATGTGAGTATATCTTATTATTATGCTGCTGAATTGGCAAATGCTTAGACAGTCTGAAGGGTTTAATCTGTGTTGTGTACATGGTGGTGGCAGGAGCTGTGCTAATTTATAATGCGTAGCGCTGAAAGTGCATTTGGGTTGATCTGACTGTGCTGCTGAGGTTGCCAATGTTTGACTACCTTTATGACTTGGACGTAGCAGACAAAGAACACCATACTCTGGACAACCACTAATCTACATTCTTCCACACCTGTACACCGGAACACTCTGAACCAAGTGTGAAGTGCACAGTATTGCACAAAACCTTTAAAAAATAAGTCGATACATTCAACCCCATTATCATTGAGGTTGTTTTAGGTTCTTTAAAAATCAACACACTTTTTTCAGTTTTATTTATGTATTTTTAGGTGTGGCATGAACAAAGGCCTTTGAGTTTGCTATGGTTTTATGTATCATATATTTAAAGGGGCTTACAGCCAGCCCTCTTCATCCACTGGTGTATTATAGTGCTGCTCACAGTTTTTCGACCCACTACAACATACATCATGGGGAAATAAATCAGCTGAAGTCAGCCAAATGACTGACTTCATTGCTAGTGACAGCATTCTGCCCTTTCTCAAGGAGCACATCCATTCACAAAGTAGTTCCCTTACGTGCCAAGATCTACTATTGCTATATATGTTTTTTGAAGCCAAAATTTAGGGCCGTATTTATACTTTTTGGCGCACAACTGCGCCAACGCAGTTGTGCGTCAAAAAATTTAACGCCGGCTAACGCCATTCCAAAGCGCCATGCGGGCGCCTTATTTATGGAATGACGTTAGCCGGCAGAGCTGCCTGGTGTGCGTAAAAAAAAATGACTTACACCAGGCAGCGCTGGCGTAGGGGAAAATGGAGCTTGGGTGCCAAAAAATGGGGCAAGTCAGGCTGAGGCAAAATTTTCGCCTCAACCCGATTAGTGCCATTTTTTTTTACTCCCAACCCCCATTGAAATGACTCCTGTCTTAGCAAAGACAGGAGTCATGCCCCCTTGCCCAATGGCCATGCCCAGGGGACTTATGTCCCCTGGGTATGGTCATTGGGCATAGTGGCGTGTAGGGGGGCACAAATCAGGCCCCCCTATGCCACAAAAAAAATAAAAATAAAATACTTACCTGAACTTACCTTAACTTCCCTGGGATGGGTCCCTCCATCCTTGGGTGTCCTCTTGGGGTGGGCAAGGGTGGCAGGGGGTGTCCCTGGGGGCATGGGAGGGCACCTCTGGGCTCCTTCCGAGCCCACAGGTCCCTTAATGCCTGCCCTGACCAGGCGTTAAAAAATGACGCTAAAACGGCTGGACGTAATTTTTTTTGACCCGCCCACTCCCGGGCGTCATTTTTGCCCGGGAGTGTAAATACGGCGCACATGCCTCAGAGTCATTTTTTAGACGGGAACGCCTACCTTGCATATCATTAACGCAAGGTAGGTGTCCACGCAAAAAAATGACGCAAACTCCAAGATCTTTGGCGCTAGACGGGTCTAACGCCAAAGTATAAATATGGAGTTAGTTTTGCGTCGGAATTGCGTCCAAAAAAACAACGCAATTCCGGCGCAAACAGAGTATAAATATGCCCCTTATTACTTTATTTTTACTTTTGGCAAATATATTTTTTTCTACATTGAACTTTTCCCAGCAGTTAATTTGTACAAAAACCATAACAAAACAAATGAGGTACAGACAAAATCAAAAGGCTGGTGTCCAACGCCAGATCTGTTGGCTTTCCAAACATTTGTTTTGAGAGGTGAGCAATCAACCAGCTGGAAGGTTTCAGTACAAGTTGGCAATTGGGAAACACATTCAATTTCCATGGTCTGGGATATATTGTGTCTGATGTTTCCGCAAACTATTGCAAAAATAAAGGGAGAGGAAAGACAGAACTCAGAACCAGCAAAACATGCAAAGATAAAATAGTTACTTATCCAGAGATCCCTGCCCATCACCCCAGTTTCGTCATGAGACACAGGTTAAGACTCTGATCCATTAATTTCCCCCAAGCTTCTTTACTTCATGTGGCTGTCTGATCCCGTCCCCTCCTCTGTTTTCTGAGCAGGGGTCACGGTTAGTCTGCCTGGCAGCCCTTGCAAGAGCTTCGATCTTTTTAGATCAAGCCCACGCAGTGCACATGTGCTGTCTCTCGACATGGCTAAATACTTATAAGGTCCCAGTGGCGAGACCTATTGCCTATGCCAATGCTTGTTTCTTAACCTAATGCATCCACCCATGTGAGAGCCTGATTCTCTTATTACCTCCATTGTTGGCTGCACCTGATTTACAGCTTAGTTGCTGGTTGACCATCGTTACAATCAAAAGTCCATGACTATGTCACAGTCTCCTGGGTCTAGACCTATCCATTCCTTTCCAGTCCTCTCCATTCCATTCCAGTCCCAATGCATTTAGGACTGATGTACTTCATCAGAAAATGATTACTGCTCCGTTTTAGTAATAAAATGCCATGGCTCAAGACTGAGAAACTCTGTGCGGAATGTATTGCCAGATTCCATTGCTACATGTGTCTGGACATCAGTCCAAAAGGCACCGGGAATAGTAAGACAAATAAGCATGTTAGAGGACACATTGAAAAATTAGTTTATGATGAAATTAATTTTGCCACGGAAATTGTGACAAGCAAACCGAATGTGTACCATGTTAATGCTATTACAATGATGAAGAAATAATATGAATAATAATTGAATGAAACAACTGCCAACATTGAATATTTTGTTGCCGAATTTTGCAATTATGTCAGTGCGTCTATGGAACTATTTGTCTCTAACAGGGCATCAATGTCAGAATATCGTCTCATGTAAATAGCTGTCAAAAATACCACCCCTTTGCAGATAATCATAAAATCTCTACACCCAATAGGACAATATTTTTTTTTGAATATTTAGGACATACTATATATGTTAGACAATATTTCTGATATTCTGATAATATTATGAAATACAATCCTTTTGTAGAAGTAAACACGTACGTTTTGAATATTGCTTTGATTCATGTCTATTGATGAGGAGACACTGCGGTGAAATTCCAGAGTGAATAATGATAATCTAATGTTTTATTCAAAATGTTATTGAATTGGACTAATTAGGAGGAGTTTAATGGTCAGTGAGAAATTGTTATGCATAGTTGTCTTTGATGGTGGGGTACGATTGGGAGAGATGGTGACTGGCATTTGTGTAATGCATGACCAGATGACAACCAGATGGCAAGTGGGTATTGGGGGTGGAAATGAGCAAATGTTTTAAGGAACCACTGTCAAATTGGGTTGATTGCCTTTTGATTGAGTGGAGGGCAAGTGTGTGGTTATCAGTGAATGATCCACAAGAAGATGGGTAAATAGGATAGCCTGTTGGTGGTGGTTGCTCAGTTTGAGGTTAAGCATGATAAGGGTGTAGGTCTGTGGATCATAACCTGTGGTCTGTGGACCCATAGGGTTCTGCGATGCCTATTCACGAGGTCTGTCTGTCTCTATTTAGAATCTAAATAATAGCAACAGATTATTAAAGTATATGGATGAAAAAGCAAACTTAAAATTTGAACACTGTAAAACACTGCTCTGTAAATATGATGGAATTTGAAACTGCAGACTAACACTGAAGTTCATATCCTTATCATGACTTGTGGGAACAGCAAAAGTACAGCAAACAAAATCTACAACTGGTGGCCTTGTTGCATAGGCTCTCATTATTTTAATGAGACTACTGGATTTAAGCGGCAGAATTGCATGCGGTGTGGGAGACTGAGGTGGTCATTACAACCCTGGCGTACGGTGTTAAAGTGGGTGTAAGACCGCCAACAGGCCGGCGGGAGACAATGTATCGCCCACACTATTATGACAGGCCAATCCGCCACCTTTTCCGGGGCGGATACAACGCGGATAAAAACACGGCGGAAACAGGCATTTCGAATGAAAAACGCTCACCTCTACACACTCCACGAGGAAGGAGGACAGCATGGAGGCCAGAACTTCATATTCTTCCAGCGCTAGTCTTCCTGCTCTTCTACGAGAATTGCCAACGCCGGCGGCGAAGAGCACGGTGAGTACTGCACCTACGACATAGGGGAGGGGGGAGGCAAAAAACAGGGACACACACACTCAACCCCCCAACCCTCACCCACTACAACACACACACCAATGCTTATCTATACATTACAGTAACACCCCCCAACCCCCCTGGAAGAATGCGAAGACAAAAGGAAATTAGTGTAACTATTGTAATATATCACAAATCAGTAAGCAAAAAATATACATATATATATATATACACTATAAACAAAATATACACCATGATTATCAGTGCAGGTTTTGCATCATTCATAGTACGTGGACCACTGGGCCCAAAATGCATGGGCGAGGCCCACACAAGATAACCGAACATGACGGAGAGAACACTGCTGGGGCATCAGATAGAAATACAACAGGCACCTCATGGGGAAGGGAAGGGGGCACCTCAGCCGGATGAGTGCACGACGCCAGAGCCACGAGGGGGCTCCATGCCCATTGATGTATCCTGGGGAGTGCAAAGCCACAGTCTCTCAAGTCTCTACAGTGGGTGGTTTGCCCACTGTACCATCCCGGGGAGTGCAAAGCCACAGTCTCTCAAGTCTCTACAGTGGGTGGTTTGCCCACTGTACCATCCTGGGGAGTGCAAAGCCACAGTCTCTCAAGCCTCTACAGTGGTAGGTTTGCCCACTGTACCATCCTGGGGAGTGCAAAGCCACAGTCTCTCAAGTCTCTACAGTGGTTGGTTTGCCCACTTTACCATCCTGGGGAGTGCAAAGCCACAGCCTCTCAAGTCGATGCATATCTCTACTGGTTCTGGAGGGGGACTGGTGCCCAGAGTGCTTCATCCTGCCAAGGACAGAGGGAGTGGATGCATGTCTCCACTGGTTCTGGTGGGGGACTGGTGCCCAGAGGGCAGCACTCACCCGTGACGGTCCCAGTTGCGACACTGCCCCTGCCGCAAATGGGCTAGCAGTGTTTTTCATGGTGGTCTTTGCCCTGTTCAGGGGTGCTTGAGTTGACAGTTTCTGACCTGTTCAGCGGTGCTTGCCCTGTTCAGCGGTGCTTGAGTTGCCAGTTTCTGACCTGTTCAGCAGTGCTTGCCATGTTCAGCGGTGCTGCCTGTGGCGGTCTTTGCCCTGTTTAGCGGTCCTTGGCCTGTTCAGCGGTGCTTGAGTTGGCAGTTTCTGACCTGTTCAGCGGTGCTTGCCCTGTTCAGCGGTGCTTGAGTTGCCAGTTTCTGACCTGTTCAGCGGAGCTTGCCCTGTTCAGCGGTGCTTGCCATGGCGGTCTGTCATTGCCCAGCTGGGTTGTGGCTGGCGGTCCTCCATGGGTCAGCTGGGCTGTGGCTTGCGGGGCCCTCCTGGGCAGTGACGATGGGGCTGGCGGTGGCCTTTTACTGGGCAGTGACAATGGGGATGGCGGTGGCCTCTTCCTGGGCAGTGACGATGGGGCTGGCGGTGGCCTCTTCCTGGGCAGTGACGGTGGGGCTGGTGGTGGCCTCTTCCTGGGCAGTGACGATGGGGCTGGCGGTGGCCTCCTGGGCAGTGACGATGGGGCTGGCGGTGGCCTCCTGGACAGCGGGGATGATGGCGGTCTTCTCCGCCGTGCTGCTCCTCCCAGACTTTGCAGGTTTCTTCTGCCCCTTCCCCACCTTGGGAGGAGTCACAGCTGAGTCCACACTCCCCCCGCGGCCCCTGTGAGCGGCTTGGCTGGCTGGAGTCTTCCCCCTCTCCCGCCGGGCACTGTCCAACTTCTGGTTCTTCACAGGGGGGGGACTGGCTGTGCTGTGGCTCCGTGACAGACTGGCTTGCCTGGTGGCCGGTGCACTCCACATACCTGTAACAACAGGCACCACTGGTCCCGGAGATTTTTTGGCTGAGGTGCTAGTACTGGACCTATGAGTTGGGGGTGGTGGTGGGAAATAGGTTAAGGGGGGGCCAGGAAAAGTTTTTGTGACACACTGGGACGGGTAGCTGGAGGGGGTTTGAGAGTGGAGGAAGAGGTTGTGGTTGTAGGAGGTGTACATTTTGTGGATTTGGGTGCAGGTGCATGCGCTGGAGGCTGTCGTGAGGTGGATGGCTGTTGGGTGGGTGTGTGCCTGCGTTTGTGTATCTTCGGAGGGGGCGTCACAGACACACTGGGAGTGGACACAGGGGACGTGTAAATGGTAGTGGGGGTGGTGAGTGCAGGTGAGCGGGGTGTGGTGGTGGTTTTGCTGGTGCGGGACATAGTGGCTGTAGTGGTAGCGCATGCAGGTGTGTGTGTAGACGAGACTGGGAGGGAGGAGGGAGACGAGGAGGAGGCGGACACAGTGGAGGCAGTGGATGTTGGTGTGTCTGTATGTGTGTGATGCTTGCGTGAGTGCCTGTGGGATGTGTGGTGCTTATGTTTGCCTGAGCTTCCCTTGTGTGGTGAAGTGTGTGCAGGCTGGTCTGATGGTGTGCTTGGGATAGGCAGAGGTACAGGGGATTGGGTCTGGGTGGAGGAAGTTGGAGGAGGGAGGCTAGACACAGGGACAAAGGCTGCCATCAGTGCTGAGGCCAGAGTTTGAAGGGTTCGATGAAGGGCAGCCTGACCAGAATGAATGCCCTCCAGGAATGCATTTGTGTGTTGCCACTCCCTTTCTACACCCTGGATGGCATTCAAAATGGTAGACTGCTCAACAGTGAGGGACCTGAGGAGGTCAATGGCCTCCTCACTGAGGGCAGCAGAGGTGACAGGGGCAGGGGCTGAGGTGCCTGGGGCGAAGGTGATGCCCACCCTCCTGGGTGAGCGGGCACGGGGCACACACTGAGGGGCTGCTGGGAGGGCGGTGCTGGTAGGGGGGGTGGCGGCTGTACCTGTTGAAGTGGGGTGCACAGATGTTGCCGCCACCACAAGGGAGCTCCCATCGGAGGACGAGTCCGTTTTGCTGGTTGCAGATCCTGTGACCACCGTGGTGCTCCCCTCGCCCTCCGTCCCACTGGTGTATTCTGAGTCCGTAGCGTGGGCCTCCATGCCCATGTGGGATGCAGCTCCCTCGTACTCCGGTGCGGCTGTACCTCCACCTGATGATGCTAATGCACACAAGAACAGGGAGACCGCAAAAAAAGGGGGGGACAGAAGAAAGACAGGTTGAGTGCATGGCTTACCGCTACCGTTGGCGGACAATACAGACACAGCAGCCCCCTGCACTACGTCGCGCTGTTGGGCTCTACAGTGCAATTCCTGGGAAATGGCCTACAAGGCTATGAACGACATCTGCACACATAGATGACCCTGGGGCATGAATAGCTGACTTGGCACTCTACAGAGGTGGGGTGGGGGGGACACAGGGCCATGCCTTATGAATGGGCCTAGCCTACGGAACTCGCCCTGGCCTAGGGGAACCCACAGCCCTCCTCCCCCACCCAGACACCTTCACTGCGCGCAAAGTCAGCAGAATGAGAGTTTACTCACCCCCTTGTGTCTGCTGTGTTGCCCTCAAGCGCCCATCCAACTCAGGGTAGGCCACCGCCAGGATCCGGAACATCAGGGAGGTCATGGTTTGACGGGCACCCCTCCCACGTTGGGAGGCCATCCCCAGCTGAGCCTCCGCCGTCTTCTTGCTCAAGCGGCGAATGTCCTCCCATCTCTTCGGGTGCTCCGTTTGTGGTGGACCCCCAGGGTCCGGACGTCCTTGGCGATGGCACGCCAAATATCCTTCTTCTGGTGGGCGCTGACCTACATGAAATGTACAGGGGAAGAAGAGAAGTCATTACCAACTGCACCGTCAAAGTGAGTGGCCCCCATCCTTACCCTTGCCATGTGGCACATGCATTCACCGTCTTTCATGCACTCAGAACTCTGCCCCCTTCCTTCTTACAACCAGCCCTCTCCACACAGACATAGCCCATACAACATGCTCCCTGTGTACTTACCTGTTGGTCTGGAGGACCGTAGAGTAGCGTGTACTGGGAGAGGACCCCGTCGACGAGCTTCTCCAACTCCTTTGCAGTGAAGGCAGGGGCCCTTTCCCCAGACGCACGAGCCATTGTCTCTTCCAGACCGAGGTCACAGCAGCACTTGCAGTGTAGGTCCTCTCCTGTCGAAGATCAGGTATCGAGTGATTAAACAGTTAGAAAATGGCGGCCACGTCCGCGGCAGTCACGTCCGCGGCGGTGCGTACCATCACCGCCAGCGTACATCGTCATTGGCTCCTGGGACCCATAGGGTCCAATGTTAACCAATGAAGCATTGCGCCGCGGTCTTCGCCCGCCTACCGCGATGGTGTACAACGCCAGTGCTGTTACCTCACATCCCATTGTCCCGCTTTAGAGGCCAGACAGCCGCCATTTCAGGGGCCCACATGGCCTAATTTCCAAATGCGTCACACATACCTAGGCCTAGTCTCAACACACATACAGGCCACATTTTGTGTATGATTGGTGTTCTGTGCATACTGTGAGTTCATACCTCTGAGTTGTTTGACTCTGTGCTCGCTGTTGTCCTTCATAGGCACCGTCCGCTGGGACATGTGAGGAGATGGCGGAATCCTCCGGTGTACCGACCGCTGGTGGACCTTTCGACAATGGAGGAAAGACATTTGATCATCACCTACAGGTTTGACCATGCCACAATCCAGGAACTGTATAGCCAGTTGGAGGCAGACCTGATGTCAGCAATCCGCCATCCCACAGGAATCCCCCCTCAAGTGCAGGTGCTATCAGTGCTCCATTTCCTTGCAAGTGGCTCGTTTCAAACAACAGTGGCCATAGCGTCAGGGATGTCCCAGCCGATGTTTTCCAACGTGTTGTCCAGAGTGTTGTCTGCCCTTCTGAAACACATGCGGAGCTACATCGTTTTCCCTCAGGTGGAGGATTTGCCTACAGTGAAAGGTGACTTTTATGCCCTTGGACATATCCCCAACATCATAGGTGCCATTGATGGGACACATGTGGCTTTGGTACCCCCCCACAGGAGTGAACAGGTGTACAGGAACCGGAAGAGTTATCATTCCATGAATGTACAGATGGTATGTTTGGCAGACCAGTACATCTCCCATGTGAATGCCATGTTCCCTGGCTCAGTGCATGACGCCTACATCATGCGGAATAGCAGCATCCCTTATGTGATGGGTCAACTACAGAGGCACCGGGTGTGGCTATTAGGTGACTCTGGTTACCTCAACCTGTCATGGCTACTGACCCCAGTGAGGAATCCCAGGACCAGGGCAGAGGAACGCTACAATGAGGCCCATGGGCGGACTAGGAGGGTGATCGAACGCACCTTCGGCCTTCTGAAGGCCAGGGTCCAGTGCCTCCATATGACAGGTGGATCCCTATTCTACTCACCAAAGAAGGTGTGTCAGATTATCGTGGCCTGCTGTATGCTTCATAATTTGGCTTTGCGACGACATGTGCCTTTTCTGCAGGAGGATGGTCCAGATGGCGGTGTTGTGGCAGCTGTGCAGCCTGTGGACAGTGATGAGGAGGAAGCAGAGGAAGAAGACATTGACAACAGAGACTCAGTCATCCAGCAATATTTCCAGTGAAACATAGGTGAGAATACATTCCTGCCTACTACAAGTACTTTTACACTTCTACCTCTATCCTGTCTGTCGATTTCACCCAGTGTATGGTCACTGAGTTGCCACTTTCCCTTACGGTTTCACAGGTGTGGGTCCCAACGTGTGTCATCTGCCTAGATTACTCATGGACTAGAGCTGTGTGACATAGGTATGTTGACATTACTAATTCCTGGAAATGTTGTCAATTTAATTGCAAATACACTATTTCAAAATCACAGACAGACTCCAGATCTTGGTGCTTTAGGTGTGTTTATTTAAATGCAAAATATTGGAGGGGGAAGTTAAATGGTGAGGGGTGATGGCGGAGGAATGTCCATGGCAGAGTCCAGTCTATTTGTCTCATAGGTGCATTGCCCATATGGGCATAGGAAGTGGAGCTGGGGCAGTTCCAATATGGACAGGGTGACAAAGTGAGACAGTGGGTTGACAATCAGGGTGGTCTCATTTCTTGGTGGGGGTCTTGGCATCGTGCTCTGTCTTGTTCCTGGATCTCAGGGACCGCTTGCGGGGTGGTTCTCCATCTGCAGGGGGTGGGGTGCTGGTGTGGTGGTGCCTCCTGTCCACTAGCGCCGGCGGAGGTGGTGGGCAGTTCATCGTCCATGCTAGTGTCAGGGGCCCCTTGGAGTGCCACAGTGTCCCTCCTGGTGTTTAGTATTTCCTTCAGCACCCCTACGATGGTGCCAAGGGCGGAGCTGATGGTTCTGAGTTCCTCCCTGAACCCCAAATACTGTTCCTCGTGCATGCGCTGGGTCTCCTGAAACTTGGCCAGTACCGTTGCCATCGTCTCCTGGGAGTGGTGGTATGCTCCCATGATGGAGGAGAGGGCCTCGTGGAGAGTGCGTTCCCTTGGCCTGTCTGCCCCCTGTCGCACAGCAGCCCTCCCAGTTCCCCTGTGTTCCTGGGCCTCCGTCCCCTGGACCGTGTGCCCACTACCACTGCCCCCAGGTCCCTGTTGTTGTTGGGGTGTTGGGTTATCCTGGGTTCCCTGTAGTGGTGGACACACAGCTGATTGACGTGTCCTGGGGACAGAGGTATGGACCCGCTGGGTGGGTGCTGTGCTGGTGTT
The DNA here is from genome assembly GCF_031143425.1 of Pleurodeles waltl. Taxonomy (NCBI): domain Eukaryota; kingdom Metazoa; phylum Chordata; class Amphibia; order Caudata; family Salamandridae; genus Pleurodeles; species Pleurodeles waltl. Next base: position 271,712,109 of record NC_090448.1, on the reverse strand, counting down.
ACCAGAGGGTGGAAAGTCTGTGGTGGCCTGTGCCTATGCGAGGGGAACCGACTGTCCCGAGGCCCACGATGGTCCGGGCTGGTCATCTGGATCCAGTTTGACAGAGCTGCTGTCATCACTGTGGGCCTCTTCTGTGGGTGGGGTGGAGATATCTGGACCCTCCTGTCTGGTGACGTTGGGTAGTGGTCCTGCAGGGGTGTAAAAGCTTAATTATTGCATCTGTGTGTGTCATGGTGGGCAATGGGTGGGTGACCGGTGTACCCCAGTGCTTGCATTCATATGTGGGGACTTGTGTGATGATGGGTTAGGGGGTTGTATGGGTATGTGCAGGGGGCATGCTTTAGGGATGGGTGTCCATGCGTTGGGGTTGCATGCAGGGCTTGGTGTTGGGATGGGTGGTTTGTGATAGTGGGGTATATGTGAGTTGGAGGAGTGCTGAGGGTGAGGGTACGGGTAGGAGTGTGTGATGGCATGCAGGAAGGGTGGGGGATATATTAGTAAAGGTTTGACTTACCAGAGTCCATTACTCCACCGACTCCTGCGAGGCCCTCAGGATGCAGAATCGCCAAGACCTGCTCCTCCCATGTTGTTAGTTGTGGGTGAGGAGGTGGGAGTCCGCCGCCAGTCCGCTGAACCGCCAAGTGGTGTCTTGAGACCACAGAACGTACCTTCCCCCGTAGGTCGTTCCACCTCTTCCTTATGTCGTCCCGGTTTCTTGGGTGTTGTCCCAATGCGTTGACCCTGTCGACTATTCTTCTCCATAGCTCCATCTTCCTTGCAATTGAGGGGTGCTGCACCTGTGCTCCAAATAGCTGTGGCTCTACCCGGACGATTTCCTCCACCATGACCCTGAGCTCCTCCTCCGAGAACCTGGGGTGTCTTTGCCGTGCCATGGGGTGGTGTAGTTGATGTGTGGGGTGGTGTGTTTGGTGATAGTTGTGGTGCTGTGTAGTGGTGTGTAGTGTTTTGTGCATGGAAGTTGTGTGGGTGATGGTGTTGAGTGCCTGTGGCTGCTAGTTTGTGGATGGTGGTGTCTCTCTCTGGCCTTCGCTCTGTAATAGTGGTCGTAGGGGTTTTTGGGTGATGTGGGTGTGTGTTTTATATTGTAATGGGTGTGTGGGAGTGGTGTGTGTATGTGTCTCAGGTGTGTGTATTTCGAATTGTCCAATGTGGCTGTGTTTTGTAAAAGTGTGTGTATTTTGAGCGCAGCGGTGTGTACCGCCAATGGAATACCGCGGTTGAAAGACCGCCGCGTGGATTTGTGTGTCGTGATAGACTGGGCGTATTTCTGTTGGCGTGATGGTGGAGGTTTTGTTTTCGCCAGTTTATCACTGACCTTTGGTGTGGCGGACTTGTGTGGGTGTCTGAATTTTGTCAGATTTCGAGATGTGGGTCATAATAGCTGTGGCAGAATTCCGCAGCCGCAGCACTTTGTTGGCGGTCTTCTGCACGGCGGTAAGCGGCTTTTACTGCCAATGTTGTAATGACCCCCCAGATTCTAACCCACTTCAGGTGACACCTGTCGTCCCAGTCCGGGTTTTGCTCCGGCTAACTAGCAGTGCCTCATCTCTACCCAAGAGCAGGGATGATATGGCAGCGGAGCGCATGACACAATTGACTTCTCAAGTAAATCCTGGGTACTTACGTCTCATCCGTTTCTCTCAGTTACATTAGTCTCACATATACAAACGACAAACAGAGGCAGTATATGTTTCAATAAGGTTTAATGGAGTGACTGCATCTTAGACAATAAAGCATGTACGGCAATAACCAGGATGATAAAGCTTGACAGGATCAAAATTGTGACAAGGAGAGTAAAGCATAGAAATAACGCTACCATATTGTCACAAGAGTCAATAGACTAATTCCTACCTAGGCTATGATAGAGCACAGCATGTTAAGCTCTAGTTCTGCCCTTCAGGTTCCCCTGGGAAGACGTCATCCCCCATACCTGAGCAAAGGCCTGAAGTCTGTATAAACAGCCTTATCGAAGCGTTCAGCAATCAGCATACAGTCGTGGTCATCTGTCTGGAATCTTCCTCTAACGTGTATGGGACAGGGAAGTGTTTTTATAATAAAACAGCTGATGTTCTGAGAAAATGTCCCTACGTAAGGATGTGTGTGTTTCTATGAATACCAGGGACAAAACATTTACCACGTTCACTGGCAACCTATCTTACTGTAGCCTTGTGAAAAGCACAGAGTGCTTGTTTAAGAACACAGTGCTGGCCTTAGCAGAGAACAGCTAGATAGAGAGAAATAAAAACAAGACCGCAAATGTGGCTATTGTTAAAATAATAAAAAAGCTGAATAAAATATATCTAGGTTAAAGTGTACAGCGGCAGGCCTAGTGCACTAAAAAAACGTGAATGGAGCTATAACTAAAATGGCTACACAACACCCTCCCCTTGTCGGTTGAAGGTGGCTCAAAAGCCTTGTTATGTATAAAGCACTACAACTCAACCTAAGATACATATAGAAGAATGTCAGTAATGACAAGTTAAAGGGACACTTGAGCATTGTATAAAAAGAACAATTTAAAATGTTATTATGTAGCGTAAAAAGGCAGAATTTCAATAGCCAGAGTAATTTTGGAAGTCACCAATAGAATCCGGGACAATTGAGGACAGGAAATTTTCCACTCCGGCAGGTGTTAAAGTTGGAAATACATCACAAAGAAGGACCAAGGAACATTCGTGTTCCATAGCCTGAGCTTCAGCCGAGGCAGCAGCATTCCATGGTGTGCCCTCTAATAAGTTCAGAGCTGCATCCTCCAGGAAGGGCAACTCATAAGCAGCTTGCCGTAGCAAACGCACCTTCAATGCGCATGTCCAGTAATGAATCCTCAGCGAGAACATCAACTGATCAGCGTCCAATGAAATCAAGCGCTGCGTAGAAAGACAAACTTCCAGTGCATGTTCGAACTAGCACCAGAGGCACCGAAACACAGGCTGCACACAATGCAAAACCGGTCTGAATGACAGAGACTTGTCCCACTCCAATTGCTCCAGGAGTGTTGCTCCAAAGTACTGCATCATGCTTTCCCGAAACAGCTGCGCTGGTGGGAGCGCTTTCATTCCTTCTTGTAGCAGCAGGACAGCCATTGCGCAGAAAAAGTAGCAATAGAAAAATGCCTACTATTATAACCAAAGTTATTGGAAATCCCCTGAAAATACTGGTTAATATTGAGTGGATGGCTAATGGTAATAAACTGATTATGGAGGGGAAGGTGTGAACGAAACCAGAACCAACAGCCTTAAAAAGACTTGCGATTCCAGTAGTACTGGACGCATTAAATATTCGTCCCATGAGTTCACCGAAATGTCTCTGAAAGTTGGTACTTAAAAGGGACTGTATCTCAGCTGATGACCTTGCCACCTGAAGTGCGTAGATCTCGCATGCAGATGTGAGCGCCACATGTTTTTGGAACAATAAAGCCTTGAGTTTGCTCAACTTGTCAAAAATCACATTAGAAGTAGTTATATGGGGCCAAATGTCAGCTACCTCTTTTTGTCTAGTGGGAGGAAAAAGTACATGTAACAATCTTAGAGACTGAAACAACATAGACTATTCAGTCTACACTATTGTGGAGAACATAGCTGCCATTTGAAAGCACCGGTAATGCTGGTCTAATCAATGGGACTGGAACTCCCTTCAGATAACAAGCAAAGTTCGCTGCCGAAACGTTACACGCCCCATGCAAGGACAGCTGTTTACAAACCATCAAATGGCTGACAGAAGTCTTGCATTCACGACAGCTAAGAAAGACCTTTTTCATGCCACAGTTGTACGAGAAGGGGAGCTCCCACACCTCATGGATGTAACTATCTCCTAGCCTTTCATATCTGCCAACTGAAATGTGTTTTAAACAGGACCTGAATTGAAGTGTTAAAATAGGCAGATTAATGACCCCATGTATTAACCATTCCGCAGATGGAATTTCAGCCACAGTAAAAGGCAACTTTTCTAACTTTTCGATGCTTAACATAAGTTGCTTCTTTTTTAGCCATTAGTTGTTGTTGTCGCGTTAAATTAAATGTAGAAAATATGCCCTTTGCGCTAACATGTTGCCAGGGAACATGACCCGCCTTCAATGTTTGAAGTGTCCAACCCAAGTGCATGATGTGCCGATGTTATTTAGGGTGCATATCCGATCGGACAGGGTATTTATCCCATTACCTACAACAGCTAATGCCTTCTGTATGTGTTCCTGCTCTATTTGCCTTAACCATGCAGCAGCTTCTTGTTGGGAAAGCTTCCAAATTTCATTATATACTTCATATATGAAGCGCTTTCTGAGTTGTTTTCTGGGGCCTAACAGAAAGTCCTGTAAGTCAGTGTTATTAGACAGGAGACTGAGGTATTCTCTAACCGCATCTAGTGAGGAACTCTTCAAACATTTCTGGCATAGTTTCCTTACACTGTATAGCGAGGGTCCGGCCTACAAGTTCTAAAACCCACTGTGGAGTTTATAAAACGTCTATGATACCCATTGGTATCTATTGGCCACAATAACCACCCATCAGGACGTGACAGTGAAGTATTAAACGTGCCATTCTGAACCCATTCATCGAGCTGATCTCCAGTTGCATTTATATATTTTTGACATTTGTGAAATTTTGCAGGGGCAGGAATACTGGGCGCATTCAAATCCTTAATCTTTGCTAAGCCTAAACAACTTGTTTGTCGTACAGTTTCATTTAAAAATATCATTTGAACAGGTATCGGCCATGCTCTAAATAAAGCTTCCTTCCCCCATATTTGGCAATTACGTGTTCCACATACACTTTATAAGTCAATCAACTTCAGCCAATATTCATATCCTTCTATAGCCAACCGGGAAACAAAGAAATCCGATAAAATACATTTTGCATCTGTTAACAATATGTGTACATTTTCCATTGATGGTAATTTAAAATAACATGACTCAGCATTTTTAACATTGTGCCCAGAAAAATAGGCAAACTTTTTAGAATATGTTTTAGAACTCCCCTGTGGTGGAGTCGGACAATGTTCCCATTGTGTGTAATTAAGGATAGTCTTTGTGGTACTTGCTCTGTGAATGAAATGGTGCCCATAATCATTATAGCAAAACATATCTCCATAATTCTCTTTTGATTGGTAAACATCTTTGTTTTCAAATACAGTATAATACTGCAATTCAGTCATCATGGAGTCAACTGTTTTCACATCCCAATCATCAGAAACAACTCCGGGTATTATTAAATTGTTCATTGAAAGTTTAAACACATATGGTATTTAAATGACCTCTGTAGGGCCGTATATATCAAATGTTACTTTATCCCAAACAATCCTATCAGGAATTGGTATAGCGGAAATGTTCACAAAAGGCAAGTCTCTGCGGACCTTGTGAGAAGAAAAATGTGGTTTTAGGACCTCATCTACCAGTTCAACTGTTGATCTTTCAGGAAGAAAATGACCATGTATTAATAAAAAGAATCTTATAAGAAAACCAATCCAAAGTAGGAAAGCCAGTACAGTCGAGGAAAGCCACAGATAGTTCCATGGAAGAATAAAGTAAGTTGCACTAAGCCAGTTTATCAGCTTACGTGTTTTTGAGAATTCAGATGTAGAAGAGGCGAATGAGTCCAAAACGGTATCGTTGATGTCAGCAAAGTATCCAGGAGCAGTTCATACAAAAGTTGGAGCCGTGTTTGTAGGTGAAGAACCGGAGTGTGTTTCCCGTGGTGGTTCAGAATAAATTATGCCATCCTTCTGCATTGAAGTTGTGTCAAATCGATCAATTATTTCTGTATTGTTAGTTGAAACAGATGTCAGTGGAACCAATGCAAGATCATTTTCCACCCTCCCCAAACTTGGAGAGGTGTCAGTGTTGCTGCTTACAACTTGTAGAGGAACTTCTTGACCAGTAGTGAGAGGGATTCAGGAACTACTGGCTGTTCCTCTTTGTCTGCTGTGCAGGAACGGCCACAGGGTGTAATTTGACATTGTCAATAGATACAAAGCGGTTTTCTTTAGCACCAGCCAACGGTGGTAGAATGACAGCTCTGGTACCGTGTATTCCCAAGACTGGGACCGGTGCCCGATAAGAAGGACCAAACCCCTTTTTCAGAGCAACCTTTTAACTTACAAGATCCCCAACTTTAGGAATTCAGCCGGTAGGTGTTATTGGCACATCCTTAATTCCTGTAGAGGCAGCATTGGCAGAAGCATTGTCGTCACGGAACTGTTGTAATTCCTGCAAGACAGTGACACGTTCATTTATGTCAAAGGGTGTTTCTGCCGCCTCCATGCCAGGACCATCAAGATCTGGAACATACATTTGAGTTCCGAACAGGCACTCATATGAAGTTCGACCCCCCAGGGACCTTCTAGGGAGATTGTTAAGTGCTCTCTGGACTCCATACAGGTGATTAAGCCAACTACGACCTGTACCTATGACTTTGGCTGTTAATGACTGCTTTCAATCACGGTTTAGTCGCTCCATGACACTATTTACCACTGAATGAAATGGAGATGAGTAATGGAGTTGGACCCCTAACAAAGCTATGGCGTCCCTGAATGCCCCTGAGGCAAAATCAGGGCCCTAGTCCGAGTGGAAAGCGGCAACTCTTTTATAACAGTCTGAGCATCAGCTGAGCGTTGTGGCCACACCCATAGAAATCTGGAGCAGGAGTCGACAGCGTCTAAAATATATTTCTATGCACTGTCCAGTGTTAGGGAACCACAATGGTCCAAGTACACACATTGTAATGGTTTGTTGGAAATTAGGAGGGGTGTCTGCGGTGGGCGTTTGCCAGTGGAAACCTTAATTTGTAGGCAGATGTCACAGCAAAGGACATACTGCTTGGCCTCTTTGTACAGTCCTGGCCACCAATAACATGCTTGCAACAATGAGCCGCCACACCAGCATGGGCAGATGCTGCCCCCTCATGCGCTGCTTTAATCAACTCAGATCTTATATCTTTGTTAGGAATAGATTAAAACCCTATGCTTGGTATCTTTACCTCAGCGTTTAGGCAGCCTCCCATTAGGTAGGAATATTTAGCAGAAAAAGCTTTTGAGTAGGGCGTACCTTCAGCCGTAGCTTTCACGGCAGACCAAATGTCATCGTCTGGTTTCACTCCTGAGTGGGTTACTGCAGCAACAGTGGCTGCAGCCACTGCTGACTTTGCGACTTCATCAGCCAGTGTATTAACAGCAACCTGTATTCCAACGCTCTGGTGTCCAAGTGTATGTACAACATGGACATTTGGTAGCGTTTCCTTCAGATCTGCTACTTTCCCCCACAGAAGTCTATGCTTAATGGTATTGCCTTTAGAATCTCTGAACCCATTCTGGTGCCAGTAATGCAGGTATTCATTGAAGGACTGGACACAGTAGTAAGAATCACAAACAACCAGTGTTAACAGTGCAGGATCCACATGTTCCAGTACCATCTCCAGAGCCTTTAGCTTTGCTAATTGTGCTGTGCAATCCCCTAGGGTTTGTGTGAACGTATATTGGGGACAAAGTTTATTATCCTCCATATAGCCACTTACAACTGCGCAAGCAGCGGAGTATTGATGTTTTGTGCTGGTTGCAGGATGCGCTGAGCCATCGGTGTACATGACTCGTTGATACTGATCAATAGGCAGTGTGTTTGCTGGAAATGGTTATTCTAGCTCATATAGCAAAAATTATTGAGTTGGAATTTTGGATCGAAAATGTAGTCTACTTCAGTGGCTGTCAAAGACGTTGCCCATTGAATCCAATGTGGATGTAGTGCTTTAGCGTTAGGAACACTGGCTTGGTAACAACCTTAAGGGCTGGAATTGGGGAAACGACAATAATGCGCTTGTCTTCGGCTAGTTGTCTTTCTTTAACAACAGCCATCTGAACAGCAGTGAAAATTTTCTTAGTGGGAGCAAAGCGTTGTTCTGCTGCTGAGTACAAATGTGATTTGTACGCAGTCGGGACTGTCTCACTCTCATTGAAAGTTACATAGGGGAAACCAATGTCACCAGCAATTACTCTGATGACCAAATATGTTTTGTTGTCCCTCGTGTGTAAGTGTTGTGCTGCAAGCATGTCTGTTTGCAAAACTCTGAGCATGCATGTTTGTTCGACTGTCCAACATTTACTTGAAAAGTCAGGACGTATTAAGTCATATAAAGGTTTTATGCGTGTTGCATCATCTGGAATGTAAGTTCTGCCAAAATTTAGGAAAGCCAATAGAGATTGGAGTTTTTTAATGGTATTTGGAGGTTGTAACTGTACGCATTTTTCCAAGAATTGTGGCGCAACGCTCTTTCCTTCACTTGATAGCTCATATCCCAGAAACAGGATGCTGAGGAAGGCTATTTTTGTTTTTTTAAATCAATTTTGTAGCCAAACTCGGCAAATCCTACAATGATGGGGGCTACCCGTCTTAGACGTTGCCGAAGCTCATCATCTGTGATCAAATGTGGTCAAATGTTGTGCAATATTGAAGTCACACGAGCCGCGAACAATCCTGGACTGTTCTTGTACCCCTGGGGTAAACAACAGATTTTTTCTGGGAAGCCTAGTGCGCTGAAACTTGTCTCTACTCTCAGGCACTATATTTTGGCAGAATAAACCATTGGAAATGTCCAGTGTTGTTTTGTATTTTTTCCGCACTAGGTTCTTCATAAGTGCTGTGCTATGTGAGTTTTGTATAGCATATGTGCGTGTATGACTGTTTTAAGTGTCTGTGGTCTAAGACTATTCTGTAGAATGGTCCGGTTTGGCTACTGTGATTAAGGGATTATTCATAGGTGAGACACAGGGTTCAATTATGCCCTAGTACTCCAGTTGTGTGAGGATTTCCCTCACAGGTGCTTTAGCATAATGTTTTATTGGATATTGGGTTGAGCTTGGGGTTGGGGTTTATTTTTAATAGGAATCACATGGTAGGGGGAAACTTTATCCCATCCTACGTGATTGCGATTTAACGCAGGTGCCTGCGCCAATGCCCAATCGATTCTGCAAGCTCCTATGGAACAAGGGGTGAGAAAAAAGGTTTAATAACATCTTCCCCATACGGGCATGTACGGACAAATTCAGATGGCCAATCCTGTTCGGCCAATAAAATGTCATATATGTTGATGACGCGGTCCCAAAAGATTGCATCTATTGTGCGTTCAGTGTCTCCTTCTAACTGTAAAGTTACTTTTTTACACCCTGTCAGGTGTGGAGACACGCATGTCCGCTGTTTCTACTTGTAGGAAGTCATCAGTTGCTTGCACCTCCAGATGCTCTAGAAGATTCTGGCGAACTATTGTGACCTCTGCCACGCTGTCTAGTAGCGCTAATGCCCACTTCTTGTTCTTCAAGAGAGCCCTCTTCTTGAGTGGCATGTCAAACTGCAACTGCTGCCACTTTTTTCTTTTTAAATTGGGGTTTTTGTTGGGGGGAGGTTTCTCTTCCTTTTTTACAGAAACCTCTGTTGAGCCCTGTGATTCATGTCTCGGTTTCATGTACTCAGTTCTTCGCTCTGAGCACCCACCTCTCTCACTGCGTTTTTCTGATGAGTCCTGAAAGGAACGAGATTGGCATGTATCAGTATATTGATATCTGTCAGGCGTTTTTATATTACCTCTATTTCTGAGATTTTATCTATTCTGTGGGGTCTCTGTGTGCGGAGATTCTCCCTTTTCTTTTTTAGGAGTTTGTTGTTTTTTATTCCAGCATTTCTTAGTACCCTCAGGAGCTTGCTTGGTAGAATCTTTGTTAGATTTACCTTGAAATTGTGATTTTGTTGGTCTGGCCCCCAGACTATCTCGACCAATACTAGAGTAGGTCTCTGCGATAATCTTTGGCAGTTCATGTTCTTGATCCTGTGGAGGACCGTCCCAAAGCTGCATGCTAGTGCGACCGCTTCCCCTTTAAGGTTACTTAATATAATTGAGGATATTGTGGCAAAATTACCCATTAGTTGCATCCCCAAGTCTCGGGCTGGGGCAGCCCTGTATTCATCTTGAATTTGTTTCAACACTTCCGGTAAGTTGGCAAGTGTCGGTGTACCGTGTGCTGTAGTATAGAGTGTGGCAAATACCGTGCCCCATGTATTACAGTTATCTACTGTGGGAACCATCCCAAATGGGAAGCACATTGGTAATATTCTGTGTTTATCCTGAGGTCCCGTATGGGGAAATGCTGCTTCCAGCGCAATTACTTTTTTGAGCTAACCAAAACGGAATTTCTTCTCGTTTGGCGGGTACCTTACCCATGATCGAATGTACAGTTGCAGGGTTAATGCCTGGTGTCACTGCATGTGGTTGCGCTGGTGCAGCACGTGTTGGGTTTGTATTTAATGTTTGCATTACAAACTGTGCTAATCGCCTGTATATTGCCGTCAGCTTAGCATATAGGTGACGAACTTCAGCTGCTGTTAGGTTTGCTGCAGCAGGGTGAGGGTATATGTGGCCAACAAAGGCCAGGTATGACCATTATTACTTAGAGGACCTCACCTAATCTGGAAAATTGTGTGGGGTTGGGCGCCATCAAGCCAATTATTATGTTCTTTATAAGACAGAGGTATTTCTAAATATGTATATGCTCTATATTGTGCATGTGTGTTTAGCAGGTGTATAGTGTTGAAATGTATTTGTGTTCCCATCAACTGCTGGAAATGTGACCCAAGAATAGAAAAGTTCTGTTCTATAAGCTGCGTGTGCATCAACAACAAATGTGACTGGACCCCCTGGGCCGTTAAGCCATGTGCCAATAAATGTGCAGTAAGGGGTTGTCTCCTATTGACTGCAATTGCTACCTGTTGTGGATTCACCATAATTAATGGTCAATTTGTTCTGAAAAGACACACCAAATGGGGATTATCCTTTTAGAGTTCAACCTTGAACAACTTACAGCTTTAGTTAGGTGTTCCCTATTTAGCTGAGGAGGAAATCCTCAATACCTTGGATGTCTCCGTATATAGTACAGTGATGTCTTTGTATATAGTAAGACAGAGATGCTCAGGAGGACCCGAAAATTATAGACTGACCAAACAAACGTTGGTGGCGCCATGTTGCATAGGTTCTCATTACTCTAATGAGACTACTGGATTTGAGCGGAAGAATCACCTGTGGCGTGGGAGACTGAGTCTAACCTACTACAGGTGACACCTGTCACCCCAATTCGGCTTTTGGTCCGGCTAATTAACAGTGCCTCATCTCTGCCCAAGAGCAGGGATGATTGGGCAGACGAACGCATGACACAATTAACTTCTCATGGAAATCGTGGTTACTCAGGTCTATCCATTTCTCTCAGTTACGTTAGTCTCACATCTACAAATGACAAACAGAGGCAGTATATGTTTCAATAAGGTTTTAATGAAGCGACTGCATCTTAGACAATAAAGCATGTACGGCAATAACCAGGATGATAAAGCTTGACAGGATTAAAATTGTGACAAGGAGAGTAAAGCAAAGAAATAACTCTACCATATTGTCACTAGAGTCAATAGACTAATTCCTACCTAGACTATAATAGAGCACAGCATGTTAAGCTATATTTCTGCCCTTTAGGTTCTCCTGGGAAGACATCATCCCCCATACCTGAACAAAGGCCTGAAGTCTACATAAGCAGCTGTAGCAAAGCGTTCAGCAGTCAGCATACAGTCGTGGTCATCTGGCTGGAATCTCCCTCTAACGTGTATACAACAGTGAAGTGTTTTTATAATGAAAACAGCTGATGTTCTGAGAAAATGCCCCTGCATAAGGATGTGTGTGTTTCTATGAATACCAGAGACAAAACGTTTACCACTTTCACCAGCAACCTATCTTACTGTAGCCTTGAAAGAAGCACAGAGTGCTTGTTTAAGAACACAGTGCTGGCCTAAGCAGAGAACAGCTCGATAGAGAGAAATAAAATCAAGATTGCAAATGTGGATATTGTTAAGATAATGAAGCTGAATAAAATATATCTAGGATAAAGTGCACAGTCGCAGGCCTAGTGCGCTAAAATAACACGAATGGAGCTATAATTAAAATGGCTACACAACAGCCTCAATTGAAGCACTAGTATATGTGGGAAAAAGAGAGCATGCATTAGGAGCAAAAAGCCAAAGTGATATGCTTGTGTCTAGCATATCGGTTTATCTTTTAGAAACAAACCTACATTTTGAGAAGATCCAAACAGGGCCGGCTTTAGGGCGGTGCGGCCGGTGCGACCGCACAGGGTGCTGACCTGTAAGGGGAGCGCTGACCTCAGTGGGGTGCAGTGTTTAACAATAACCTACGAAACTTGCGATTTAAAAGCACCTGCTGATAAGTTCCTTGTGCGTCCAGCCTTCAGGAAGCAATTAAAATGTCAAGATATCTCTTATGATTAATGTTCTTGCTAGAGAGAGAAAGATTGGTGTTTTGTCCAGTGGCAGTTTTGACTCCATGTAAAATAGCGCAGTGGGTTAATATTCCTGCTGTAAAGAACAGAACTATGTTTTATGTGGATGGCTGAGCAGATTAGTAAAGCCAGCTTTTACAAGCTCTTTAAAACAAATGAAATATATGTGAGAGGGGCTGTGGAGAGATGAGGGACACTTCTGCCCGGTGGTAGTGAGGGAGTCAAAGGAGGTGGTCATAGGTTGGGAGGGTGCCAAAAAAGATTGCTGCACCGGGTGCCACCAGCACTAACACCGGCCCTGGATCCAATCTTCCCATTAAAATTAAATTTTTATTTTTGTACATTTCTTTGTTTGTGAATCATATATTTCTTAATGTCGGTATTTGTTTCATATATAGTTGGTCCAGTATTGTTGTGTATTACTATGAGGTTCAAGTTGTAAACACTGCTGAGACCGGGGGGTGTGTCCAAGCTGCTGACCGAAATGGCCGCACGGCATTGAAGCTCCGGGAGCCATCACTCTAACATTGCTGCCATCAGCCATAAAATCTACAGGAGGATGATCAATCTCGCCCACACAATGCCGACCACTGGATGCACAGTCTAGATCTTCTGCGCCACCCTGGAGATACTGAGGAGGGGCCGCCGAATTCATGCACCTGGCACCGCGGCCTGATGCGGCCTTTGGAGGCCCTGCAGGGACAGGGCCTGCAAACTAGTCTAAGGGTGGGGCTGCAATGTGTGCAGCGACTGCTTCGGCCTACCTGGTGCCCTGGGGGTCCTCAGCTCCAACTCCGGTGGGCTGAGTGTGACTGGGGCCTTAGCTTGGCTGCTTGCCTACCGCTGTTCCTGTCGACGTGCCATGTGGCACTCCTGATGTGTGCAGTGGCGCTGTTGCCTGTTTTGGTGGCCGGTGGACCCTGCCGTGGCAGGTGTCCACCTAGGGCGTGCCACACTTGTTGTGGCATTGTGGAGTAGCCTGCTGGGCCCTGCTGCAGAGACATCCTGCAGAGGTGCGCTGAGTGATACATTGGCAGCGGAGCTGCCTGTTTCATTGGCTGCGCTGCACTTACTGCTCTCAGCGTGGGCCTGGTTCGAGGTTGGGCTGCCATCATTAGGCCTTGGGGCTCGCCATGCTTCTGCCTACTGCTTCTTAGACTGCTACTACCCCCAAGTGGCATTACCCTCCTCTGTTGACTGATGAAGCCAGCATGAACTTACCTTCTCTTCGTGCTGCTGCTGGGATGAAACCTCAGGAGACTGCTGCACTTCCTTGGCGGCATTGTCTCCTTGCCATGGGGGTGGCCTCTCTAACCACTTACTTGTCATCTGTGCTTGGAAGAAAGCTTCCTTACTTAGTGCCATTTACTGCCTGCCTATTCCTTACCTGAGACATTGTGCTATTCAGACCTTTACCAGCGTGGTGACCAGGGTGAATTGCCTCCCTGCTCCACTATACTATGTGCCCGTTCTGGGACGGGGACAGACCTGACAAATGCAATGGGCCGTGGGGCCCCCAATAGTAGCGGCTTACTTTCGATGCGGCGCCTGGACCACCTCTGCAGTCTCCCACCTCAGGGGCTCAGGGATCTCCTACAGACACTGATGATGATGATCAGTTGAAAGGAACTGCAGCAATAATGGCTGAACTTACAGCCAATTTCCAGGCCATTGACACACACTCTAATGCACTATCCAGCTGATTCGATCGCCTGAGTGAATGCATTGACCGACACGCGATTAGACTTGATGGGGCAGAATGCAGAATCTCTGAGATTGAAGATGGCAACGCAGATGTCTTGAAAAGTCTTGAGAGGGTAGAAGGGAGACTTAAAAAACTGCAGTGAAAAACGAAGACTTGGAGGCCCGATCCTGCCAAAATAACTGGCCTGGCAAAAACCAGAAACACCGGCTGCATGAGCCTCTTCTTTGAGAAGCTCTTGATAGACCTATTTAGCAGAGACTCCTCTACTGATACCTTCGTGATCGAAAGGGCACGTAGATCACTTGGACCACGTCCCATACCTGGAACACCCCCTGCCTGATCATCGCCAGGCTCCTCAAATACAGGGACACCGACAGCCCTACATCTGGCGCTGGAGAGGGGTCCACTGCAATATCAGTGTGCATCCTCATCAATATATCCAGACTTCACGCAACTGGTAGAAGACGCACAGCGTATATTTGCAGCTGTGAAAAGAGCCCTCCAAAAGCATGGCCTCAAATATGGTATGCTATACCTGGCACAGTTGCTGGTGGAGGGCTGCCAATACGTGTTTGGCTTCCCGGCGGACGCTGCAAACAGCACAAACCAGATGGATCCTCCTATGCTCTTTTGCCAACCGCTGGTTCTCCCTCTGCAGCGACACTGACCTCACAGCCTTGAAGGGAGATGATCTCTCCAGCTTCACTGTCCCTACCTACTGTATAGTGACCACTTACCTGCATGCTTCATCTGGTGTTGCGGTGACCCTACCATCACCCATAGACTTGACATACTTTGGCTCTTGGTGACTCTCCAGGCGCACATTGACTGATTCGAGCCAAGATGGCTTCAATGTGCTTCCTATATCACTGTCCACGTGGGGTATCCTCTGCTTTTCTGCTCAGAATCCTCCGATGACACATCACGAATCACCTATTATAATAGAAGCTCCTACATCCAGGTCAATAACACCACTCCCCATCCCCTGCCCTGGCGTTGTCACTCCCCCTAGGTGTACACCACAATGTTTTTGTTTATAATGTTTTGGGTTTTGGGTACTTGCTGGCCTACGTTCAGGCTGGTGTGGGTGGGGGATTGGTTAAATATGCTAACTGTTCGTTTGTTTTGTTTTAGTCACACTTGTGCCTTTTCATTTACTATCCCCAGATTCTACTTCTGGTCACTTACCACGCTAATCTCTCCCACATGACAACATCATATACAACTAAGTGAGCGGCATTTACACTTCCCTGTTTGACATGGAATATTAGAAGCCTCAATATTCAGAGGAAAGGATAACAAGTACTTGCATACCTGAATAGACATGGTGGTAAATTGGCCTTCCTGCAGGAGACACACTTGCCGCAAAGGCAAGACTGTGCTTATGCCTCCCAATGGGGTGCTAACCAATACTTCTCCCATTAAGGAGCATATGCACCAGGAGTCTGCATTCTAATACACAAAAGTATACCTGTGTCCTACAGAAATGCACCTCCGATACCCTTGAATTTTATCATGAACTGACCGCTTTGATGCACAGCCATCTTGCTGATTATATGTTGATGGGCGGGGACTTCAACATCGCTCATACTCCACAGCTGGACTCCACTGGCTCTCTGGTGGTATCTAAGCCACACTCACTATGCTCTCTCACAGACCTACTCAACACTTTCCAACTTGATGATGTGGGGTGTTCCCGTCACCCACACAAGAGGAACTTTATGTATTACTCTGCCCAACACAATGTCTGGACTTGTATAGACTACTAGTATGTGTCTCGCGGAATGCTGCTGTGGTTGACGGATGTCTCGCATCTGCCCCGCACCTTCTCAGATCACCCTCCAGTTAAGGCCACACTGACAATACCTAGCAGTGCTCCACTATTCCTCTCCTGGCGCTTCACGGCAAATGCTTTCTTTGACGAGGTCTTCTGTACGAAGGTATGCCACTGTGTACTTGAGTACTTTGCAATCAACACCGGGACATTGCAGACATATTCCACACTTTGGGAGGCCTTCAAGGCCTATATCGTGGGTACCTGCATTGCTAGGCATGCTGGAGTGTTGCAGAAATTTTGTGGTGATTTAGCCCAATTGGAGAGTACACTTGGTGACATTGTTGCACGTACCGCATCCACTATGGACTCCACTTCCCAACACACTAGAACTGACTTGCTCTGGGAATTTAAAGAGCTGGCCTTGCGAGAGGTTAACTACTTAGGTAAATACGCAAGGGCACGTCAATATGGCGAAGGCAAGAGACCCGGCTGCCATTCAATAGCTTACAATCCAAATAGACCAATGAATCAAATTGTCCCTTACAATGGCTGGGCATGTGGCTATCATTAAAATGATAGTTCTCCCTTGCTTCCTCTACCTATTATTGAATACCCCTATTGCCTTAATAAACTATTTTTTCAATAAACTGAAAGGTTTACTCACAAAACTGATTCCGGGCTGGGCATCACCCACAAATCAGATGGAGCAGGCTAACACTTCTATATGATCGTGGAGGGTTCGTAGTCCCCGACTTGCAGTTATACTACTCAGTGGCCCAAGCACATTTTGCTTACTACTGGTATCATACAGCTGCTAGCCTCCCCTATCTTAAACGTGAGCTGGCCCAGATTCCTAATCTCCAACTCTCCTCTCTACTTCCACGCGGCTCCCCCAGGATTCTACTGTAATACAGACATTATTTACCACACGCTAGGCTTGGTTCAATCTCTCACGCTATTTAAGCACTCAACTCCTATACTCTCCACAGTTACTGCTCACTAATAACCCCAGGCTCCCCCTCACTAGGGAGCGGTTGGTGCAACGGACACTTGCAACACACAATTTACATACTATGGGTGACCTCTTTACTAATGGCATGATTCACACTAGAGATTTGCTGCTGCAGAGGAACCCTCCCAACCTCTTAGATGGGTTTATGCTCCATCAACTATTCTATACACTCTGTGATGTCTTATAAACATACCCACAAGAACCTCCAGAATTCATTCCACTTACACAGTAATTATCTCGCCAGGCAACCAAAGCCTTATCTCTCACCTGTATTGACTAGCAGAACAGCTGGGCCTATTCGCATTGAACGCTCAAGAGCTGCCTGGGAACGAGATCTGGGTTACTCTAGTCCAGATCAGACCTGGTTTTACTGGTGAATCCAAACCAAACTTGCTTTCAATAATCAGAGGCATAAGCTTTGACATTAGAAATGTTTGCACAGGACATACACTAACCCCAAAGCACTAGCTAAATTTGACCCCACTCCACTAGGTCACAACACTGTCCCAAATGTGTAGCGATGCAGGCAGACTTTGCAGATCTTACGTGGAACGGTGAGAAGATTAAAGTATATTGGGAGGGAATCTATGCCCACTATCTCTTATACTTGAACATCCGATAGATCCAGACCCTATGATGGTCCTACTGGGTTACGTCAAACCACTGCCCATGGGCTCGAGGAGACTTGCTGCCATCGCACAACTTTTGGCTAAATGGCGGATGGCACTTTATTGGGGGTAGTAGTACACTTCCTACTATAACTGTCTGGCTGCAAGATATGTTTTATTGTGATGTGAACTCTGAACTGTATGCCTCCTTACAGCCGATAACCTCTAGGCCCAAAGATATTAAATGAAGCTTTAAAACAAAACATTGCCTAGACCGTGGCCCCCGGCTTCCAGTAATTATTCCGTGTGGAGATCTACAGAAGTCAAAAGGTTTAGCACTGCTGGTGTAGGGTGCAGTATTTTTTCCAGTGCATTGACAAAATCTTCAGTGTATTTACTATCCCAAAAATGTTTGATTTTAATGTATTAGGTGTACTTTGCTTGTTTTACACAAAAAAGACACTTTTAAGTGAAAACAAAATAAATATAAGGTGTAGTTTTCTTTATCACTTTGAGGGGTCAGGCTTCCTGCTTCCGCTTCTAGGTCTGAATCAGTTGTGACATTGCATTATGGCATGCTTCATGCAGGGCCCAAGCTTCCAAGCACCTGAGTGTTCCCAGGAGAAGGTTTCTAGCTACAGCAACAGAAATATGGTGGCCTTCTGCCTCCAGTTAAATGATGAGAACATAGGAAATGCAGTTGTTTAAAAGATGACCCAGACTCCGTTGTTGGCTTGCTCAGCCTTATTATTGTAAACTTGGTCACTGTTATAGCCCAGAGCAGCCTCCCTTGTCTGGTATGCAATAATCTGACCACGTAGCAAATGCTTTTATGATGCTTTTTTGTGTATAGGTTTTTATTGGCATTTATACAATATATGGATCAATAATCGCACACTCTTACAGCCGTATATTATAATGTGCCGAATTACAAAGACATGTATAATTCCACTTCCTTTTCCCATAATTACAAGATCCCTTCCTAGTGTTATCAAACATTCAGACAATGCTTCACATACAGTGCTAAGGCAGAATAAGGATACATTCTGCATAACATTTATAGCAAACAATATGCACATTAGTACCCCGTGCAGTTGATCAGTGGATATTCCCCAGTCTATTTCCACAGTCTGTTTCAGGAGGATAATGCATCTTGGGGGTCCGATAATTCAGAGAGCATCACTACCAATGCCTGTAAATCATCGGCAAATTTATTGTCCCTGCATGTTTTGCGCATGTGGCATAACTCTGCATTTGCCTATTCAGGCATATCACGCACATATTCATCGGTCGTAGGATCTACTGGGAATATTCACCTAATTGGCAATCCTGCTCTTGGCCAGTATGAGCCCCAGCAAAATAAATTTCCTGCTCAATTTATTTTTATTTTTCCCAAGGATTCGACCTTCCAGACACTGTCCTATCTCTCTGAGTGTGGACCAACCAGTGGTCCTATTCAGGGATTTGAGCACTGTCTCCCAATACCTATCCAACCTGCAGCAGCCCCACATCATATGTAAAATGTTTGTATTTAACTCAGCGCACCGGGGACACGAAGAGGGATGCACTGGGTATATTACATGTAGTGTTGGAGGAGTAGGGTAAACCTGATGAATTATATTAAATTGGACTAGTTTTAATCTTGCATTCCAAGAAGTGTTCTTCACACGCTCGTGGATTCCCTGCCATTCCATGGCTGTCAGGGGTTCCTCTAGCACTTCATGCCACGTGCTATGTATCTGGAGATCTGCCCGTGGTACGCCCTCCCTCAGTGCCCTGTAGATGTGTGAGATTAACCATTGACTCCTGTAAGACTAAGCAGAGCCACCAGCGTCGGACTCCAAGCAGCCTCAGGGCCAAATTCCACAGACTGTCTCCTCTATTTTCGCATATTGGAGGAATTTACCTGTCCCCAGTTGGAATGTTTCTATGCCTTCAGCCATGGTGATGAACCAGTCATCGGGGTACAGGTCCTGCAAGGTTTTGCGGCCTCCTCCTGCCATCTGTCCACCGTTATCATATGAGCTATGGGAGAGAAGGAGTGAGGTGCCCAAACAGACATGTCAGGCACAAATGGAGCCCTATGTAGAACCAACCACACCACTCTTTCCCAGGTCCTGCAGAGTTGTCTAAATATGTAAGGCGGCCATCATTAATAATTCTGGCAATGGAACGCTGTCACAGGTGTCCTCAGTAATCTGGATTCCTAAGAATCATGATCATCCATCCATTGCACTGCATGTTGCAGTTAGGCTGCAAACTAGTAGAGCTCCGGATTTGGCAATTCTAGTCCTCCCCGAACCATGTGCATTTAAGAGAAGACAGGCAAACCTGCTTCCTACCCTTGGCCCATAGGAATTCAACAATCATCGTATCTAGCTCTAAGAAGTACTTTCTAGGTATCACAAATAGGGTCCCCTGAAATAAATAACAACATCTGGGTTGGATTATCATTATAACTCATGCCAGCTTTCCCATCAAGGACAGACTAGTGTGTTCCAGAATTTTATTAATGGTTTTAATCCCTCAAGTACTCCTCCTACAGCCTTTATGATGCTTGTCTGCTGGTCTCTGTTAGTGCAGGCCGTTTCTGGGCGATTTGCATGTTTCACACTCCAGCATGATATGAATTAATGTCCCCCCCGTCGCTCATGTCCCTTTTGGAGTGCCTTTGGTGAGGGGAGTTGCTTTTCCAAGCATATGTTACTGCCCCCACCTTTGTCAGTGAATTTTTACCCACAATCCCTTGTTAGTTCTGAACCCTGTGCCCATTCTGCATATAGTAACTTCTGAGCATTCCACATTTGCTACTGTTGGCTGTTTGATTGTACCTCCATCTTTGACAGAGAAAGGCTATGAAATATCTGTAATGGCAAAATGGAATAAGGACAGACAAGCTAATAGTTTTTTAAACTTTTGTTTTGTGTATGCACACAGAAGCAGACAAGATACAGGAACATATGCAAATGTATATGAATACAATAAATACAGGTGTCCATACCCACACAGACCGGCCACAAACATGCGCACGTGAAAGAACACAACACATGTATACAGGCAAACATACCCATTACAAAATAAGATACCTTCATCTGCTGTTGAGTTTTGTGCCAAGAGCATTTTGTGTGCTTGTACAGTTAAGCTCAAATATAAAAATAAATGCAAAACTAGAAATACCTGAATGTAAAATTTTGTGGGCAAAAAAACAAAAAGACCTCACTCGTTTCAAGGTCCATTTCGTAGCTACCGCCAAGAACACATCTACGGATAGATTCAAATAAATAAAATATATTATTTTTGTTGTTATGGCAACAATTTGATTTTATTTTGCTTTTGTTTTTTAAGCGATGTCAAGTTTACCCTGGTCACATAATGCCAGAGTTCCTAAAGCCAGTCGTTTATACCTGCTAGTTTTATTGCACTGCGTCCTGAACAACCAAGTGTGCTCTAACAACCACAAACATGTTGAATGTTAAGTGCTTTCACGCATTTGATGGAAGCTCTGAGCACTATCCAATATGTGCTGTGGAATGCCGCATGCTGCTGTGGAATGCCAAATGATGCGTCATCTGTATTGATGTAGAGGACTGCTCACTGCTTGTCTGGTGAGTTTAAGTTGCACATCTCGTTATTCAGACACATGCGCTTCAAAATAATATTAACATATTCTTTAGTCACAATTCAGTTTTACTGTTCTCCTCGGTTTTCAGCATTGCATGAGCAAGTCTGTAAATATTTCACACAGTGCTTATCTTACTTCCTCTTTGTTAGCTTTTCCATGGATTCTTCAACATTAGCAACTGTTTCTCAAAAAATATCCGCCAGCTTATATTTCTCATAACTATTGGCTACCAGATAATTAACATTTAATGCTACATTTCTATTTGCATTTTCTGAAGTCATCATTCATTTTAAATGTTCAACGTAAGACAAGGTATTTATTAGTACAGTTTCTTTCACTATCAGGCTACCTGGTAGCATTGCTGCTTCAATATGTGTTTTTCTATAAGTGTATGACCTTACATTGAGTGTTTGATCTCCTTGAAGTTATATGGGCAAATCACCGTCCTGTATCCATTGAATCTCCCAAGCTTGTGTTACATAACATTTTTAATGAAGCCATTGGTTTTCTTAATGGATGCAACTAACGAAAAACATCAGCAGATAGATAACAGATGAGTAGCTATGGAAAAGCGAATTGTAGATGTACAGCTCAGTATTCACGCTGATCATGATGTATTAAGCAGGGTCATTAAGCTGAAATCAGAAGCTGCATTATTAAAAAGCAAGGTTAAAACGTGAAAACCCTCAACAGCCTTAATAACTTGAGAATCTATGGGCTTCCAGGGGATGCAAAGAGAGATTATATTTTTGCTTTCCTCAAGACCTTTATCCCTTGTGTTGGAAAGTACCATCTTGCCTGGCATGTTACCCCCATTTTTACATGTATGTTAGTTTGTTCTTGCCTCTCTCACTAGGATCCTGCTAGCAAGGACCCCAGTGCTCATAGTTTGTGGCCTGAATGTGTATACCTGTTTAGTGACCAACTGTGTCACTGAGGCTCTGCTAATCAGAACCTCAGTGCTTCTGCTCTCTCTGCCTTTAAGTTTGTCACTATAGGCTAGTGATCACTTTTACAAATTTCAATTGGCACAATGGAACACCCTTATAATTCCCTAGTATATGTTACCTAGGTACCCAGGGTATTGGGGTTCCAGGATATCCCTTTGGGCTGCAGCATTTCTTTTGCCACCCATAGGGAGCTCAGACAAACCTTTACACAGGACTGCCACTGCAGCCTGAGTGAAATAAAGCACACGTATTTCACAGCCATTTTCACTATACTTAAGTAACATATAAGTCACCTATATGTCTAACCTTCACTTGCTGAAGGTTAGATGCAAAGTTACTAAGTGTGAGGGCACCCTTGCACTAACAAAGGTGCTCCCACATCGTTCAGGGCCATATCCCCGAACTTTGTGAGTGCGGGGACACCATTACACGCATGTACTACATATAGATCAATACCTATATGTAGCTTAACAGTGGTAACTCAGAATATGGCCATGTAACATGTCTAAGATCATAGAATTGTCCTCCATTCCAAATCTGGAATTGGGGAGTCAATTCCATGCATCCCCGGGGCTCCACTCTGAGCCCTGGGTACTGCCAAACCAGCTCTCTGGGGTTTTCTCTGCAGCTACCGCTGCTGCCTCCCCACAGACAGGGTTCTGCCCTCCTGGGGTCTGGGCAGCCCAGTCCCAGGAAGGCAGAACAAAGAATTTCCTCTCAGAGAGGGTGTTACACCCTCTCCCTCTGGAAACAGGTGTTAAAGGCTGGGGAGGGGTAGCCTCTCACAGCCTCTGGAAATGTTTTGAAGGGCACAGATTGTGCCCTCCTTGCATACGCCAGTCTACAACGGTTTAGGGAACCCCCAGTCCCTGCTCTGGTGCAAAACTGAACAAAGGAAAGGGGAGTGACCACTCCCCTGTCCATCACCACCTCAGGGGTGGTGCCCAGAGCTCCTCCAGTGTGTCCCAGACCTCTGCCATCTTGATTCCAGAGGTGTGAGGGCACTCTGGAGGCCTCTGAGTGGCCAGTGCCAGCAGGTGACATCAGAGACCCCTCCTGATAGGTGCTTACCTGACTAGGTGGCCAATCTACCTCTGAGGGGTATTTAGGGTCTCTCCAGTGGGCTTTTCCTTAGATAACAACTTGCAAGAATTCACCAGGGTTCCTCTGCACCTCTCTCTTCGACTTCTGCCAAGGATCGACCGCTGACTGCTCCAGGACGCCTGCAAAACTGCAACAAAGTAGCCAGAAGACTACCAGTGACATTGTAGCACCTAATCCTGATGGCTTTCTTGACTGTTTCCTGGTAATGCATGCTCTGGGGGCTGCCTGCCTTCACCCTGCACTGGAAGCCACAAAGAAATCTCCCGTGGGTCGACGGAATCTTCCCCCTGCTTCAGCAGGCACCAATCTTCAGTTTCACCAGTACTCTGGTGCACCTCTCATCCTGACAAGCGTGGCCCCTGGAACACAGGTGGTGGACCCAAGTGACCCAGACTTTCCAGTGGTCCAACTTTCCAAATTTGGAGGAGGTAAGTCCTTGCCTCCCCTCTTCAGACAGTAATCCTGTGCACCGCGTGAACTGCAGCTACAAGGGCTTCTGTGCACATTTCCAAGAAATCCTGCATGCACAGCCGAGCCTAGGTCCCCAGCACTCTGTCCTGCAATGCTCATCTCCCTGAGTTGATCTCTGGTGTCGTGGGACCTCCTTTTGCAGTGTTGAGACGACCGCTGTGTTCAGTCTTCTTGAACCCGTGTTCAAGGACTTCTGTGAGTGCTTCCTGCTTGTGCATGGGCACTCTACGTTGCTGAGGGCCCCCTCTGTCTCCTCTCCCAAGTGGCGACACCCTGGTCCTTCCTGGGCCCGGGCAGCACCCTTTTTCTCCAACCGCAACTCTTGCAGCTAGCAAGGCTTGTTTGCAGTATTTTGCCAAGGAAACACTTCTGCATCCTCCAGCACTCTGTGGGATATCTTCTGCACAAAGGAGGAGTTCCTAGCACCTTTAGTTGTTGCAGAATCTTCAGCTTCTTCCATCCGGAGGCTGCCAGTTTCCACCTTCATCCGGGGTTTAGTGGGATCCTGCCCCAGCCCCCCACCCCCCAGACACTTTCGCGACTCTTGGACTTGGTCCCCTTCCTTTGCAGGTCCTCAGGTCCAGGAATACGTCTTCAGTGCTTTGCAGTCTGTTGTGGTCTTTGCAAAATCCCTTATCACGACTTTAGTGTGTTTCTGAGGAAATAGTAGTACTTTACTCCTACTTTCCAGGGTCTTGGGGTGGGGTATCTTGGACACCCTTAGTGTTTTCTTACACTCCCTGCAACCCTCTACACACTACACTCACCTAGGGGTCCATTCGTGGTTCGCATTCCACTTTCTTAGTATATGGTTTGTGTTGCTCCTAGGCCTATTGCATCCTATTGTATTCTACAGTGTTTGTACTACTTTCTGACCGTTTTTCTTAACTGATTTTGGTTTGTAAGTATATTTTGTGTATTTTACTTACCTCCTAAGGGAGTATATCCTCTGAGATATTTTTGGCACATTGTCACTAAAATAAAGTAACTTTATTTTTAGTGTCCCTGAGTATTGTCTTTCTTATGACATAGTACCTATATCATATAAGTGGTATAGTAGGAGCTTTGCATGTCTCCTAGTTCAGCCTAAGCTGCTCTGCTATAGCTACCTCTATCAGCCTAAGCTGCCAGAACACTACTACTCTACTAATAAGGGATAACTGGACCTGGCACAAGGTGTAAGTACCATTGGTACCCACTATAAGCCAGGCCAGCCTCCTACACCTTCTTAAGTTGGTTTTTGAGTAACGTTTTCCATTCATTTGTAAGGACCTCACTGACTTGAGAAAACTTGATCCAACCTGAGTGCCAAACATAATCTTACAGGCATCGTGATGCCATTTCTAAAAAACAGCAAGCTAACACAAAGCATTCAGGCCACTAACATGAAGAAACAAGTACTATCGTCATGTAAATTACTCTATTTATCTCAGGACTTTGGTAGGGCCATTGCTCATTGCAAAAACCAATGTCTTGAAGCTATACTACATTGAAACAAAGGGTATGAAATATGGGGTTGCTCATCTCTGTCATTTTATAAAAACTGAATATTTCTTGTGCCAGTGTTGGTCATGACAATTTTAGATGTCTATTTATTATGATAAATAATAATACATCATGGTATTTTGGGTGTTTTCATGTTGTCAGCATGTCTGACAAAATTGTTACTTGACTGTTTTTTCTAGTTGAGGAACATTTCCCTCAAACTACTCTATCCTCTCTTCTCCCTCGTTTGGGAACACAGGAGTAATCCAGGAATATATGTAACAGCTACTCATAGTAAACCGTTTGTTAGTCTTTTACATACTTCATGTACATGAACATCTCAAAGCAATTTATTAATAGGAATCATTCTAATTGTGCACAGTTTCCTGCGATTTTATCATTCTGTATGTATATAATTTATTTATCCTCTATTTATAATCTACTTTTATTAAGCTTTGTCCTTTCTCTTATGTCTCTTGTTGGTCTTTTCTCTTGTTTCCCTTGTTTCACTTCTTCTACTTATTTGTTTGCTGCATTTAATACATAGGTATTATGCTAATTGCTTGTAATTACGTTTAGTGGTATAGCATTTTGACCTATATATATTTATATGTTTAGTATTTTGGTAAAATACTTGCATTATAACTTTCTGTTTTTTGTTAACCTCTTTAGTGCCTGTGACAGCTGTCACCTGCACACCGTCCCTGGTGCTTCTGACAGCGACTGGCCATTACCAAGGAGGGATTTAAAGGGAGTCCTTAATTTCTTTTTTTGTTCAGGCCGCTCGGGAAGAGCTTCCTGAGCAGTCTGAAGTATTTTTTTTATTTACTCCAATGACGATCACGTGCAGGATGTGCTGACGTCATTGTAGTAAAAGTGAAAGTATAATGCGCCAATCTGCTTGTTCTACCTGAACTGAATCAGTGCTTTGGGGCGGCTATCTCAGCTCCGAGCACTGATTCAAACAGGAGGGGTACTGTCGGAAAGGGGGGAATCTTCCATTTTCAAAGGTGCCTCAGCCCAGTGGATCCCTGCTTAGGGATCACCTTAGTAACGTGATCCCCAAGCAGGGATCCACCCACTAGCCACCAGGGATGGGGAAGTGGGCCCTTGGGCTAGGACATTTAGTCCCCCAGGACAATTCTTTTAATTTCAGTCTTTCTGCCCCCAAGGGGGTAAATTGGGGGGGGGGGCAATAGCCCCCTTTCTGCCCCCCGGGACAGGGGGAGGGAGGCAGAAAGCCCAATAGACACCAGGGACTATTTTTTTTCTAGTGTAGGGGTGGGGGCTGCCCAGAATTGGCATGTCAATTCCTCCAACCCCACCAAAAAAAATGGGCACAGTCTTTCACAGATGGGGAAAATAGCCCCCAATCTGCCCCACTAGAAACCAGGGACTATTTCTTTCTTAGTGTTTGGGGTCTGGGCTGCCCAGAATGGGCATGCCAATGCCCCCATCCCCCCAAAAATAATTGGGCACAGTCTTTCTGCCGCCCCTGGGGAGGGGGGGTTATTATCACCGATCATCTCTGTGGGGGGGGGGGGGGGAGAATGTGGCAGATAGCCACTAGAAACAAGGGAATTATTATTATTATTTTTTTTCAAAGAGGGTTGAGAGCTGCCCACAATAGGCATGGCCACCCCCAAATAAATGGCGACCAAAGTCTTTCTTTCCCAGAGGGCAGGTGGAGGTAAATACCCTGATCCTGCCCCTCTCCCCGGGGGCAGACAGCCCACTAGATGCCAGGGAATCTAGGGGATATATATATATATATATTTTTTTTTAAAGAGGGGTGGGGGCTGCCCACTATGGGTAAGGCCATGCCCCCACCCCAAATAAATGAAGACCCTGTCTTTCTGTCCCCCTTTTGGGCAGTGGAAGTAATTACCCCTCTAGACGTCACAAAATTGAAATAAATAGAGGGGTGGGCGCTGGGTATGGTTATGCGCCCACCACAGCTGAAGGGAGCAACAGTCTTTCTGCTTCCCCTGCAGACTAAAGCACCTCATTTGACTCTTTTGGGTGTTGATTTTACGTATGGGCCAGAAGAGCTTGGCTAACTCCCAATATCGTCTCACTTGCAGTGGTGAACAGCTGGACTTTTTGGCTTGGGTAGGCTGCCTCCTGGACAAACCTACCAGACCCTGACACTTCTGAAAACAAGACTTTCGGAGGAGTCTAGAGTTGTGTGCTTCACCTGCACCCCAAACCATTTTCTTACCCACAAGGCCCTGCAAACCTCAAACGATAACTAAAAGCAAATAATGTTGAGGAAAATGTCTGGAATTTGTGGGGAGCTACAAATTTCCTATCACACAACATTCCCCCAAGTCTCCCAATAAAAATGTACCTCACTTGCTTGTGTGGGCTTTGACACAAAGGGCCCTAAAGTGTTACATGGAGAGCTCAACAATAGGGACAGCTTTGGGATTTGGGGCCATGCTCGGCTGCCACCCATGGAAACCTACCAACCACTGACATTTTTAAAAAGTAGACAGCCAGGGAATTACAGGGCGGTGTGCCTTGTGTGAATCCCATGATGTTTTCTTACCCACAAAGCCCTGCAAACCTGCAACTATGCCTGACCTCACACATTTTCCACATTGGAAAAAGAGGATACGTTTTTGGTTAAAAAATGTGGTGCGTCCAGGTTGCATTGTGGGCCATTTCCTGTTGCGGGCACTAGGCCTGCCCACACAAGTGTGGTACCAGTTTTATCAGGTGACTTGGAGGAATGCCAGATGAAAGGATGTTTATGGCTCCCCAAAGATTCCAGAACTTTCCATTACGGAAATGTGAGGAAAATATGTTTTTTTAGTCAAAATATGCGGTTTGCATGGGATTCTGGGTTAACAAATGTGGTGAGAGACACAAATGAAGGCCTATTCTGGATTCCCCTAGGAGTCTAGTTTTTAAAAATGTACAGGATTGCTAGGTTTTCGTGGGTGCCGAATTAGTTGGGGTCAAAAACCTATAGCTGCCCTCATTGGAAAAAGAGGGTCAATTTCAGATGGAAAAATTTGCTGCGTTCATGTTGCATTTTAGGGCCATTTCTGTTGTGGGGTGCTATGCCTACCCGCACAAGTCAGGTACCATTTTTATCAGGAGACTTCTGGGAGCATAGATTAGTAAATCATTTGTTATTACCAATTGAATTTTGCTGAAATTGTACCTTTCAAATGTAAGCTAATGTATAATAATAAAGATGACATTTTGAAAAATACTCTCCAACTCATACACTAGTACGGGTACCCACAGATTTGGAGATATATAAATAACCACTGCTCCTAAACTCTATATCTTGTGTCCATTTCAGAAATACATACATTTCTTTGCTACCCATTTTTCACTCTGCCTATTTTGCTATAAGAAATTATCTATACTCTGTACTCAATGAAAAAAAACATTGTATGGTGCAGCTTAGTTTTTGGCTCCAGTTACCTTGGGTTCTTGGAGAACTTACAAACCCTATATACCCTCACAACCAGAAGGGTCTACCAGATGTAATGGTATATTGCTTTTGTCAGTCGGCCTTTGTGACAAAAAGTTACAGATGAAAATGTTGTTACAAATGCCCTTTTTTCCTACTCATTTTCAATATGTCTTTATTTCAATAGTTATTTTCCTTGGGAAAACCTTGAGGGATCTTCACATATGATCTCTACCTAAATTCCCAATTTTAAAAAAAAAGATTTTATTCCAGTTTTTGAATATAACAATAACATTATCGCAAAGGTGCTTAGATTAACTGTTCCCCCCTCCCTCCCCTCATGCTACAAATTATATAAAAATGATTCACAGTTGGCAGGTCTCAATAGTTAGTTGTTATTTTCCTCGCTCGCAGAGCCTTAGGATTCCTGTGTTGCGTTTGAGTCTGTATCTGAGTCCGTAGTGGTTCTGTTTGCTTCTTTGGAGAATGCATTTGGTGATTTTAGTTTTTCCAGGATTAATTCCCATTGGGATGCGTCATACCTTGGTCGGAGTTCGCGTAGTGCCTCGCGAAGCAGTGTCGTTCCTTCTGCTTCTGCCCACTTCACTAAAGAGTTTTGCCATCTGGATATTTGTGGACCCGTTGATGATTTCCAGTTTGTGGTTATTTCCCTTCTTGCTAGGATTAGAGCAAGGTCTATGAATTTGTTGGAGATTTTAAGGGCTGTCGGGCGTGGAAAGTCCCCCAGTAGCGCCACTGCCGGGGATTTAATTAATAATCTATCAGTGCAGGCTGAAGTTTTAGCAAAAGCCTCTTCCCAGAATATGTTAAGTTGGGGGCAGCTCCAGAGCATATGTATGAGGTTGGCTGCAGGCTCCGTGCATCTGGGACAGCTTGAGGAGTTTGTTCTGTAGATTTTGGAGATCATGTGTGGGGTCATGTAAGCTCTGTGAAAGATGTATAGGTTTATTAATTTGAACCTGGCATTTCTGGATAGATACGAGAGACGATCTGATCCCATTGCTTTTCATCCCAAGCGACATCCAAGTCCGATTGCCATTTGTTTTTAAGTTTTTCTAGGGGTAGGCATGTGCTGGCTTGTAGCGCTTTGTAGATTCTGGATACTACGCCTTTTAGATCCCCAATGGAGCAAATGGTATTGCAACTGTTATGAGTGGGGGGTTCAAGGTTTCCAGTTCCCCAGGTTTTCTGAGCGATTTTAATGATGGCGTTGTGGGTAATGAATAAACCGGGGGGGGAGGTTATATTGTGTTTGTAGCTCAGTGTATGTGAGGAGTTTCCCTCCGCCGTACAGGTCTCCTAGTTTAGTAATATTATGCGAAATCAGTTTATTGAGGCCTGAAATATTTTGCTTCCCTGAGATATGGATCATGCAGGACATTGGGGCCTCCGGGGTGTAAGGGGTATTAATGCGGGAGCGTTTCAGATGTTGGGACCAACAGTGTCTAGCAGACTCCCATTCTAACGGGAGCAGCTGTTTAGTTTTCCGGGGGGTTCAGTAGTATGCCCAGTATCCTGTCTATGGGGCAGTTTAAGGGAAGGCGTAGTTCAGTGTCAGTTGAAGGGCTGCATAATAATTTTGCGACCCATTGAAGTTGCCCTGCCCAGTAGTATAACTCCATATCCGGGGCGGCTAGGCCACCCTCAGCTGTAGGTCTCTGGAGTGTTCTTAGTGCCATTCTATGTCTACTCGGACCCCAAATGAAGTTTGTAGACATGTACTCTATCTCTTTGAATACTGCTTTCGGGATTATGAGTGGGATAGTTGAGAAATAGTACAGCAATCTGGGCAGCACTATCATTTTAAGAAGAGCTACTCTGCCTGTGACTGTTAGTGGTAATGTTTCCCAAAAGCGCATACTGGCTCTGATCCCTCTGAGTGCTCCTTGTATGTTTCCTTCTAGTAGGTCATTTACTGAGTGGTAAATCTTTTCTCCTAAGTATTTAAATGTGTTAGGTGACCAGGGGAGGCCTCTTGTGTCATTTGGTTCCGGGGTTTCTTTGTGCAGTGGGAAGATGATGGACTTTCTCCAATTAATCCGAAGTCCGGAGGCAGTTCCGTAACTGTCCATCATTCTCCTGGCCCCAGGTAAATCTGATTCTAAGTTTTGTAGGAAGAGCAACATGTCATCTGCGTATAATGCGATGTAGTGGGTCCAATTATTTATTGGGATGCCCCTATAGTAGAGGCCTGTTCTTGCGATATGCGCCAGGGGCTCTATTGCGATTGCAAAAAGAAGGGGGGATAATGGACATCCTTGTCTTGTGCCCCTGCCAACCTGAAACAAAGGGGATATGTAGTTGCCTGTTTTTACTCTTGCAGTAGGGTTAGTATATAATAGTTTGGTCCACTTTACAAATCCTTTGCCCAGCCCCAGCTTTAGCATAGCTTGTTCCAGATAGTCCCATCTTAAGCTATCAAATGCCTTCTCTATATCTACCGAGATAATCGCCGCTTGTGGTAAGTTTGGGGGCAAAGAGTGGAGTATTGATATGAGGCGTCTAATGTTTTGGGATGTGCCACGATTGGGTATGAAACCTGATTGGTCTTGATGAATCAATGAGGGCATATGGGGGAGTAATCTGTCAGCTAAAATCCGTCTTAACATTTTTTAATCTATGTTGAGCATTGATAGGGGGCGATAAGAGCGGACGTCTGTGGTGGGTCTATCTGGTTTCAGCAGGGAGATCATAATAGCAGTGTTGGTGGATTGGGGGAGGGAGTTACTATTCCACGCTTCTGCATATAATGCGCAGAGGTGGGGGGGCTAGTAGGTCTTGATACTGGTGGAAAAATTCTAGTGGAAGTCTGTCCGCTCCTGGGACTTTACCCCTGGCCATACTTTGGATTGCAGTTTTTATTTCCGTGATCGATATAGGCGTCGCTAGAGCCGAAATGTCTTCTGTTGACAGGTTGGGGGTGGTGAGGGTCTCTAATTCACGTAACTGGGTAGGGGTCAGTGTTATGGTGGGTGGAGCATATAAGAGTGCATAGTACTCTTGGAAGACAGAGTTAATGTATTTTTGGGTGTAGACGTGTGTGCCCTGTGAGTTTTCAACTTCGACTTTTGCAGTTTGTTTTTTTGGGGGTTGCGCGAGCCAGGCAAGTAAAGCGCTAGCTTTGTCTCCTTCTGAGTGTAGTCTGGTTACGTGTTGTTTATAATCAAAGCGGGCAAGTGTATTAGCAGCTACGTGAATTTTCGTCCTAGTAACCACTATTGCAGGGTGTAAGTTAGGTTGTGTGGGGCACTTTCTTTCCAGGTCTCTAAGAGAGTCTTCCAGTTGAAGAAGTTCTGCTTCGATTGACTTTCGGGCACCTATATTTTCGGCAATGCATTTTCCCCGGATAACTATTTTAAAAGTTTCCCATTCAATGGATCTAGTAGATGCCGTACCCTCGTTGTGTTTGAAAAATTCTCCAATAGCTGTTTGTAATGTATGTTTAAACGCTTCGTCTTCGAGCATTTCCGCTCTGAGGTGCCAAGTTGGGATTGTCGGACTCTCTCTGCCCCAGGATAGTGAAGCTATCAAGGGGTTATGATCAGATATCGTTCAGCTAAGATATTCCGCGGATACCACGTCGCTCTGTATTTCAGGGGATACCAAGATGGAATCGAGTCTAACATGTAGATCATGCACTGGTGAGTAGTATGAGTAGTCCCTAGAGTGTGGGTTAAGTGTTCTCCAACTATCTATTAATTGCCAGTGTTGTTGCCATTCTTTGAATTGCTTCGCCGTTTTCAGCGATTGGGATTGTGATACTAGGGGGTGCGATCTGTCCAGGGTGTTACTAGTAATGCAGTTAAAGTCCCCTCCGATTATATTTGTGCCAGCCAGAAGAGGACCTAATTCTAGCGATAATCTGTCGAGGAATTTACCTTGGTCGTGGTTGGGGGCGTATACTCCTCCTATTGTCACTTCTCTGCCACCTAATCTTCCACTTGCTATCACGTATCTTCCCTCTTTATCAATAGCCTTGTGGAGTATTTGGAAAGGGACCCTGGGACGGATCCACATAAGAACTCCCCTAGCATAGGCTGAGTAGTTAGTGGCAATTATTTGACCTCTCCATCTTTTGCTAAGGGCTTTAACTTCCTGCTCTGTCAGGTGAGTTTCTTGTAGTAGGGCTATGTGTATTCCCCTTCGCTTGAGGTAGTTGTGGATTTTGTATCGTCTGGACTTATTGTTTAGGCCTCTTACATTCCAGGTTATTATTTTATAGTGAGTAGTCATTATCTTGGTTAATCTTGGTTGTGTTGGCAGAGTTACTCACGGGCTCTGCGGCGAGTGGGGTTAAGTTAGTCGACCTATATTTAGTTTGAGATCTGCCTTCTAAAGTGATTGTGTTTGCATGAATTGTCCCATTCCCAACTCTAATCCGAACTTTCCCCAACTCCCTCTCCCCAGGACCGGATAACAAAACTTTCCCCGTCCAAACCATACTATCTTATTTCCTATTGGAGGTGGGAGGCGCGTCAGGGCCGAGAGCTTACACCCTGGGACGTTGTGGGGACCGGCTGCCAGTGAGTGAGTGTTCGATATAGGGGGTGATCGCTTGGTGAATTGGGTGAACACTGACAGGTTCTTGCGGAGTTAGATAAGTTCTTCCGCCGTTCTGGGGGTCACTTTTGGTAGATTAGTGCAAGTATCTTGGGATGAGATTGAAAGACTCCCGCAGCTCGAGTCATGGTCCGAGGCATCACCTGAGGTTTGCGAGCGGAGTGGGGCTCCTCTGTTCAAGGCCGCTACTGCATCTACTGCTTCGCGCATTCCTTGTAATGATTGGTGTCTGGAGGGTGCAGTTTCTAGTGCTCTTTTAGATGATCTACCACGTTTCCTGCCAGGGGCGCGGGATGATCTACTCTGCTCGCTTAAAGACATAGGGGGTCATTACAACATTGGCGGTAAAAGGCACTTACCGCCGGGCAGAAGACCGCCAATACACCGCCGCTGCGGCGGTATTCCGCCACAGCTATTATGACACACATCTTGGAATCTGCCGAAATTCAGACACCCACACAACACCGCCACACCAAAGGTCAGTGATAAACTGGCGGAAACAAATCCTCCACCTCCACGCCAACAGAAACACGCCCATGCTATTACGACCCACGAATCCACGTAGCGGTATTCCATTGGCGGTATACACCTCTGCGCTCAAAATACACACACATCTCCAAAACACCGCCACATTGGACAATTTAAAATACACACACCTGAGACACATACAAACAACACTCCCACACACCCCACACAATATAAAACACACACCCACATCACCCACAAACCCCTACGACCAAAAAATCACGAACGAAGGCCAGAGAGAGAGCACAGAATAGACAACCCCATCACACAGAGGCACACAACACCATCACCCACACAACATCCACGCACAAAACACCACACACCACTACACTCACCACACTCATCACCACATACACCACCCCACACATCACCCACGCCACCCCATGTCACGCCAAAGACACCCCCGCTTCTCCGAGGAGGAGCTGAGGGTCATGGTGGAGGAAATTGTCCGGGTAGAGCCACAGCTATTTGGCTCACAGGTACAGCACACATCAATAGCCAGGAAGATGGAGTTATAGCGCAGAATAGTGGACAGGGTGAACGCCGTGGGACAGCACCCAAGAAATAGGGAGGACATCAGGAAGAGGTGGAGCGACCTACGGGGGGAAGGTGCGTTCAACGGTCTCTAGGCACAACATCGCGGTACAGCGGACTGGCGGCGGACCCCCACCTCCTCCCCCACAACTAACAACATGGGAGGAGCAAGTCTTGACCATCATGCATCCAGAGGGCCTCGGAGGAGTCGGTGGAGGATGGGACACTGGTAAGTCCAATCTTAACTATCATATCCCCCACCCTACCTGCATGCTATCACACACCCCCACCCTCACACCCTCCCCTATCACTCCAAATCCTCACTAATCTACCCATAACACAAACCACCCATCCCAACACCAAGCCCTGCATGACACAACTAAGCATGGACACCCATCACTAAAGCATGCCCACTGCACATACCCAGAACACCCCCCCAACCATCATCACACAAACCCACACACAGGAATGCTTGCACTGGGGTACACAATCACCCACCCATTGCACACCATTACACACACACATGCAATAATCATGCTCTTATACCCCTGCAGGAACACGAAGGACCGTCACCACACCAGAGGATCCAGACAACACCATTCCACCCCCAGAAGAGGCCCACAGTGACGAGAGCAGCTCTGCCCTACTGGATCCTGATGACCAGCCCGGACCATCGTGGGCCTCGGGACAGTCGGTTCCCCTTGCACAGGCACAGCCCAACACCAACCTTCCACCCTCTGGTAACACCAGCACAGCACCCACCCAGCGGGCCCAAACCTCCCTACCCAGGACAGGTCAATCAGCGGTGTGTCCACCACTACAGGGAACCCAGGATAACCCGCCACCCCAACAACAACAGGGACCTGGGGGCAGTGGTAGTGGGCACACGGTCCAGGGGACAGAGGCACTGGAACACAGGGGAACTGGGAGGGCTGCTGTGCGACAGGGGGTGGACAGGCCAAGGGAACCCACTCTCCACGAGGCCCTATCCTCCATCATGGGAGCATACCACCACTCCCAGGAGACGATGGCCACAGTCCTGGACATGTTGCAGGAGACCCTGCGCCTGCAGGACGAACTGTATTTGGGGTTCAGGGAGGAGCTCAGGACCATCAGCTCCGCCCTGGGCACCATCGTAGGGGTGCTGAAGGACATACAGAAGACCTTGAGGGACACCGTGGCACTCCAAGGGGCCCCTGACACTAGCCAGGACGATGAACTGCCCACCACCTCCGCCGGCGCTAGTGGACAGGACGCCCCACCACAGGACCACCACACCAGCACCCCACCCCCTGCAGACGGACAACCACCACGCAAGCGGTCCCTGAGATCCAGGAACAGGACAGAGCAAGATGGCAAGACCCCCGCCAGGAAATGAGACCACCCTGATTGTCACCCCAATGTCCCACTTTGTTACCCTGTCCAGACTTAAACTGCACCAGCTCCACTTCCTATGCCCAAATGGGCAGTGCACCTGTGAGACTAATAGACTGCACTCTGCCATGGACATTCCTCCGCCATCACCCATCCTCATTGTACAAACCCCTCACATTTCAGAGCACTTCAATAAACACCCTTGAAACACAAAACAATCTGGAGTCAGTCTGTGATTTAGTAAATATGTATTATCAATGACAGTGTCTAAATGGGTTTACCATTGTAAGGCTAACATACCTATGTCACACATCACAAGCACTTGAAGGATGCAAGCAGTTGACACGTAGGTAACCACACCTGTGAAACCGTAATGGAAGGGTACAACTCAGTTTCCAAATAGTGATTTAAATCGAGAAACAGGATGGAGGTAGACGTGTGTAAGTTAATGTAATGCTAAAAATGAAAATGTTCTCACCTGTGTCTCACTGGAAATATTGCTGTATGACTGACTCCCTGTTGTCGTTGTCTTCTTCCTCAGCTTCATCCTCATCACTGTCCACAGGCTCCACAGACTCCACAGCTGCTACAACACCGTCATCTGGATCATCCTCCTGCAGAAAAGGCACCTGGCGTCGCAAAGCCAAATTATGGAGCATGGAGCAGGCGATGATGATGTCGCACACCTTCTTCGGTGAGTAGAATAGGGATCCACCTGTCATATGGAGGCACCTGAACCTGGCCTTCAGGAGGCCGAAGATGCGTTCGATCACCCTCCTAGTCCGCCCAGGGGCCTCATTGTAGCGTTCCTCTGCCCTGGTCCTGCGATTCCTCACTGGGGTCAATAGCCAGGACAGGTTGGGGTAACCAGAGTCCCCCAATAGCCATACACAGTGCCTCTGGAGTTGACCCATCATATCAGGGATGCTGCTATTCCGCAGGATGTAGGCGTCATGCACTGAGCCAGGGAACATAGCATTTACCTGCAAGATGTACTGGTCTGCCAAACAGACCATCTGGACATTCATGGAAGGATAACTCTTCCTGTTCCTGTACACCTGTTCACTCCTGTGGGGGGGGACCAGAGCTACATGGGTGCCATCAGTGGCACCGATGACGTTGGGGATAGGTCCAAGGGCATAGAAGTCACCTTTCACTGTAGGCAAATCCTCCACCTGAGGGAAAATGATGTATCTCCTTACGTATTTCAGCAGGGCAGACAACACTCTGGACAACACGTTGGAAAACATAGGCTGGGACATCCCTGATGCCATGGCCACTGTTGTCTGAAAAGATCCACTTGCAAGGAAATGGAGCACTGACAGCATCTGCACGTCAGGGGGGATTCCAGTGGGATGGCGGATTGGTGACATCAGGTCTGGCTCCAACTGGGTACATAGTTCCTGGATTGTGGCACGGTCAAACCGGTAGGTGACGATGACATGTCTCTCTTCCATTGTCAACAGGTCCACCAGCGGTTGGTACACCGGAGGATTCTGCCATCTTCTCATTTGTCGCAGCTGACGGTGCCTAGGAAGGACAACAGCGAAGAACCAGTCATTATTCCTCCAGGTATGTACCCACAGTTACACACAAGACTACACCACTCACAAAACCCTTCCTGTATGTGTGTTGAGTGTAGGCCTAGCTATGTGTGACGCAGTAGTAAATGAAGCCATGTGGGCCCCTGAAATGGCGGCTGCCTGACCTCTAAACTGGGACAATGGGATTGTGGGGTAACTTCGCTGGCGTTGCACACCGTCGCGGTAGGCGGTTGTAGACCTCGGCGCAATGCGGCATTGGTTAACATTGGACCCTATGGGTCCCAGGAGCCAATGAACAGGTGCTCAATCACTAGATACCTGACCTTCGACAGGAGAGGACCTACACTGCAAGTGCTGCTGTGACCTCGGTCTGGAAGCGAAGAGGGATGCTGCGTCTGGGGAAAGGGCCCCTGCCTTCACATCGGAGGAGTTGGAGAGACTGGTAGACGGGGTCCTCCCCCAGTACACGCTACTCTACGGTCCTCCAGACCAACAGGTTAGTACACAGGGAGCACGTTGTATGGGCTATGCCTGGGTGGAGAGGGCTGGTTGTAAGAGGGAAGGGGGAAGAGTGCAGGGAACATGAAGGACTGGGAATGCATGTGCCACATGGCAAGGGTAGGGGTGGGGGCCACTCACATCGACGGTGCAGTTGGTAATGACTTTACTTCTTCCCCTGTGCATGTCATGTAGGTCACCACCCACCAGAAGAGGGACATTTGGCGTGCCATCGCCAAGGAGGTCAGGACCCTGGGGGCCCACCAGAGACGGGGCACCCATCTGCCGTTAGAGATGGGAGGACATTCGCCGCTGCAGCAAGAAGACGGCGGAGGCTCAGCTGGGGATGGCCTCCCAACGTGGGAGGGGTGCCCGTCGCACCATGACCCCCCTGATGTTCCGGATACTGGCGGTGGCCTACCCGGAGTTGGATGGGCGCTTGAGGGCATCACAGCAGACACATGGGGTGAGTACAACCTCATTCTGCTGACTTTGCACGTAGTGGAGGGGTCTGGGTGGGGGAGGTGGGCTGTGGGTGTCCCTAGGCCAGGGCAAGTTAGGTAGGCAAGGCCCCTCCGTAATGTAGGCCATGTGGCACTCTACACCACCTCAGCAGAGTGCCAAGTCGAGGTACAGTTGTCCCTGTGGCATCCATGTGCGCAGATGTCCACCATTGCCATATAGGCCATATCCCAGAAATTTCATGTGCAGAGGGCAGGAGCACGGCGTAATGTAGGGGGCTGCTGCGTCTGTCTTGTCCGCCAACGGTAGCGGTAATCCATGCACTAAAACTCTCTTTCTTCTGTCTCCCCCCCTTTTTCTGCTCTCCCTGTCCTTTTGTACATCAGCATCAACAGGCGGAGGTACAGTGGCACTGGAGCACGAGGGAGCTGCATCCCACATGACCATGGAGGGCCACACCACAGACTCTGAATGCACCAGTGGGACGGAGGGCGAAGGGAGCTTCATGTCGGCCACCGGATCACCAAGCAGCAACACAGACTTGTTCGCCGATGGGGGCTCCCTTACCAGCACCGCCCTCCCAGCAGCCCCTCAGCGTTCGCCCCATGCCCGCTCACCCAGGAGGGTGGGCATCACCTTCGCCCCAGGCTCCTCAGGCCCTGCCCCAGTCACCCCTGCTGCCCTCAGTGAGGAGGCCATTGACCTCCTCAGGTCACTCACTGTTGGGCAGTCTACCATTGTGAATGCCATCCAGGGTGTAGAACGAGAGTTGCAACACAGTAATGCATTCCTGGAGGGCGTTCATTCTGGTCAGGCTGTCCTTCAGCGAACCCTGCAATCTCTGGCCTCAGCACTGATGGCAGCCATTGTCCCTGTGTCTAGCCTCCCCCCTCCAACTTCCTCCACCCAGACCCAATCTCCTGTACCCCAGCCCATCCCAAGCACACCTACAGACCAGCATGCACACAAGTCAACACATACAAGTAGCTCAAGCAAACATAGGCACCACACACACCACAGGCACTCACGCAAGCCTCACGCACTTACAGACACAGCAACATCCACTGCCTCCACTGTGTCCCCCTCCTCCTCTTCTCCCTCCTCCCTCCCAGTGTCGTCTACACACACACCTGCATGCACCACATCTACAGGCACCATGAATCGCACCAGGACACCCAGCACCACAAGCCGTTCACCTGCACTCACCACCTCCACTGCCATTTACACGTCCCCGTGTCCTCTCCCAGTGTGTCTGTGACGCCCCCTCCCAAAGTACACAAACGCCATCAATCACTCACCCAACATCCATCCACCTCACGACAGCCTCCAGTACCTGCACCTGCACCCAAAACACCTAAAGTGACACCTCCGACAACCACCTCCTCTTCCTCCACTCCCAGACCCCCTCCAACTACCCATCCCAGTGTTCGTCAGAAACTGTCCCTCTGTAAAGTTGACCTTTTTGCCCCCGCCCCCCCTTCCAATTCATCAGTCCCATCGTAGCGCCTCAGCCAAAAAGCCTCCAATACCAGTGGTGCCTGTTTAAGGTTTGTGGAGTGCACCGGCCACCAGGGCAGGCAGTAGGACCCGGAGCCAAGGCACTGGCAGCCCACCCCCTGTAAAGGCTCTAAAATTGGAGAGTGGACGACGGGACCGTGTTAAGACTCCTGTTGGGAAAACAACTGACATGGGTTCCAAGGGGATTGGAGAGTCAGCTGTGACTCCACCAAAGGTGGGGAAGGGCCAGAGGAAGTCTGCCCAGCCTGTTGTGAGTGTCACTGCGGAGAAGTGCGCCATCATTTCCGGCGGTCGACACACAACCGCCAGCACCGTCGTCACTGGTCCAGAGACCACCGCCAGAGTCACAGCCCAGGAGGGCCCAAGTATCGTCACTGGTCCAGAGACGACCGCCAGAGTCACAGCCCAGGAGGGCCCAAGTATCGTCACTGGTCTGGAGACCACCGCCGGAGTCACAGCCCAGGAGGGCCTAAGTATCGTCACTGGTCCGGAGACCACCGCTGGAGTCACAGCCCAGGAGGGCCCAAGTATCGTCACTGGTCCGGAGACCACTGCCAGAGTCACAGCCCAGGAGGGCCCAAGTATCGTCACTGGTCCAGAGACCACAGCCAGAGTCACAGCCCAGGAGGGCCCAAGTATCGTCACTGGTCCAGAGACCACCGCCAGAGTCACAGTCCAGGAGGGCCCAAGTATCGTCACTGGTCCAGAGACCACTACCGGAGTCACAGCCCAGGAGGGCCCAAGTATCGTCACTGGTCCTGAGACCACTGCCAGAGTCAGTGCCCAGGAGGGCCCCGGCTGCCACAGCCCCGTTGGGCAATGATGGAACATCATGCCACACACCAATGCCCAGTGTAGAGAACGTCATGCCACACACCAAAGTCCGTAGAAGAACCGCCATGTCAAAGCACCGCTGAACAGGGCAAAGACCGCCATGGCAAAGCACCGTTGAACAGGGCAAAGACCGCCCTGGCAAAGCACCGCTGAACAGGGCAAAGACTGCCATGGAAAAGCACCGCTGAACAGGGCAAAGACCGCCATGGCAAAGCATTGCTGAATAGGGCAAAGACCGCCATGGAAAAGCACTGCTGAACAGGGCAAAGACCGCCATGGAAAAGCACTGCTGAACAGGGCAAAGACCGCCATGGCAAAGCACCGCTGAACAGGGCAAAGACCGCCATGGCAAAGCACCGCTGAACAGGGCAAAGACCGCCCTGGCAAAGCACCGCTGAACAGGGCAAAGACCTGAGAGACTGTGGCTTTGCACTCCCCAGGATGGCACAGTGGGCAAGCCACCCACTGTAGAGACTTGTGAGACTGTGGCTTTGCACTCCCAGGATGGCACAGTGGGCACCCCACCCACTGTAGAGACTTGAGAGACTGTGGCTTTGCACTCCCCAGGATACATCAATGGGCATGGAGCCCCGTCGTGGATCTGGCTTTGCAGTCATCCGGCTGAGGTGCCCACCTTCCCTTGGGACTCGGTGTGCTCTTTTGATCGCAAAGAACGCCGAAAAGCCCTCTGGCGGGACTGTGTCTTTGAGCAAATTATCTAGGAATGACTCTGTGTTCGCTGCTGAGAGTTCCATACCTTCCGGTATTCCGATTATTCTCAGGTTGCTCCTCTGGGAGCGATTCTCGGCGTCCTCAACTCTGGATTCTAGGGTTTTGATCCTGGATATTAATTCGGACGTCTCTAAAGTCAATGTCTTTTGAGTGGACGTCACCGCGTTTAATGTTTTTTCCGTGGCCCCCACTCTTTCTGTGAGTTTTCGATGATCGTCTCTCAGCAGTGATAAGTCCACCGTTAGATTATCTATTTTTTGTTTGAGTGCTTTGCAAGATTCCCTTATGGCTTGTAGGATTGTATCCAGGGTTGTTTCTTGTTGAGTTGTTGTGCTCTGGGAGGCCGAGTGGGGGGACTGTCCGGACATCTTATCTGCCGTTGGTTCTTCTTGGTCTTGACCATCAAGTTTTTTGGGCTTGCCCATTTTGTTAGCTTTATCTTGTATTGGTAGAGGTGAGGGCGTCTATTTGCGGCAGGTTAGGATAAGGGCGTCCGATTATGGTCTTCGGAGGGCACACCTTCGATAGGTCGTTACTTTTGTCAGATAGATGATTAGGATTTTAAGCGAGGGGATTAGCGTTTTGTGCAGCCCTCAACGCGGCGGGGCCACCCACTGGGGCGCTGGTAGGCAAAATAAGTTGCAGTCGGTGTGCAATTCTCTTAGTTCGACAGGGGTGCTTAGGCCGGTGCGCGGCTGGGTAGGTTAACGTTAATGTTATTAGTTCTGATGTTGGGGCCCAGTCGCTACCGATGAGACTCTGGAATGGTCTCTCGGGGGCTCTTCGGGGGGGGGGTTTATGCTTCTGGGAGGTGCTTGGATCATTGGTTACTCACTGCGCTTGAGTTGGTTGAGTGCTCAGTTTGTTCCCCCGTTTCCATTGTCTTCTCTCCGGTCTCCGGGTGGTTGGTCGCTCGGGTTCACGGGATCTGGGTTGCAATCCCGTTCTAGGCCGCGGATGGGCCCCGCTTGCTGCTCAGGGTCCCAGTCGATGCTGTAAGCTCCCAGCTGTGTCGGGATGGGGGCTCCCAGTGGGCGCCGCCGCCCTCGGGAGCCTGGCGTCTCAGTCTACCCCCACGCCTCAGTGCAAATTCCGCCTTTGATTTTCAGGCCTCCGGGCCCCGTGCCGATACGTTCACGCTGCTGCTCACCTCTCTCCTAATGTGGCTTTAAGGGTCGCCGCTTCTCCACTGCATCAGTTTGGGGTGTTGGGTTGTTGACATCGCGTCTTAGGGTCAGAGAACTTTGTTATTTCTGCAATGTGGGGCCCAGTTCCCCATGCGGCTGCCATCTTGGTTTTCTGGAGCTCCGAAGCTCGATCGTATTTTCTACTTTCTTAGTTGTTCGTGAGTGCCGCCACTGCTCCTAGTTCTGTTCAGGGGACCGCCAATGTTGGGAACGAGTTTGATGGGGTTTTCGGGGCTTGTTGATGGCTAGGTTTCGGTCCGGGTCCCGTTCTCGGCCCCGGAGAGCCGCTCTACACGTGCAGCTTCATCGGCTGCTGGCCACGCCCCCTGCCTAAATTCCAAATGTTGTCTACTTTTCAGAAATCCATATCTGTTCTGGAACAATAGCAGCGGTGCCCAGGGGTATGAATGGCCCTCTACATCCCAATTATGGCTGTTTTACCAGTAAATCAGGAGATGGGGGACCATGTTTCTTTGTCTGCATTAAGGGCAATACCCCTGTGCTGCTCCACTGCAAGGGAGCAAGACCCAACCTATACCCATCCTTCAGAAAATCGAGAATGAGCAATGCATTACATGATGTTGGAGAAAAAGAATGAGGGGAACATACGGAACAGAGCGAATGTCAGTGCTTGGATTATGCTTTAAAAGGGGAAGGATAGCTAGACTCTTGTAAGCCTCTGGCCGCTCCAAGGACACTCACATTTTCAATAAGTCAATCTATGCAGCTTCCAGGCTGTCCACCTCATTTAAATCAATGATTGGAAGCTTGAAGGAGGCCATTGGAGCGTAGAAGGCCGCAGAGGTGTAGCCCACTCTGCTACCGGAAGAGGTAGCAGTAGATACCAGGAAGGAACAAAGGCAACAGGAAGCCAGAAAATTACTAAAGCACCCTTCCTTTTGATTTTGTTGATTGCTCTTGGGGGAAGGGAAAAGGAGGAAATGCGAACAACTATCCCTTTAACCAAGAGAACAATTATGAATCTTTATTTGCTGCTTTACCTCCCCTACACAACTCCCCAAACTTCTTCCTGTCCCTCTTTACTACGTACATTGCTCCACATCTTCTAACTTGATTTGTGCTCCTTAATGTACCAGTACCATCTTGTTCCTCCTCGTCAGCACAGCCCTGAAACTTGAGGGATTCCCACCCTGGAGACATATGCCTTGTAAGCCTAAGAACAAGCATCATTTAATTCAGTCCCCGCTTACAGCAGAAGCCCATCTTGTACCCGTTGAGTACAGGAAGTATGGGGGATGGATTGTGTGCATTGGAAAGAAGAGGTCCTTTTTTCTTAGGCTTGGAGGCCTGGGACAAGATGATTAAAATCAATGTCTGACGAGGTGTTCACTTAAGTTGATTCCGTATTCATTTCTTCACCATCCCAAGAACAGAATGGTAACAGCTTTGAATGCTTACTAGTTCCTTCTCGTCAATGGTATAACTCAAAATTATGGGGCCCTCCGGCAGCATGTAATGACAGGCCCCTGAGACTCCCATATGTACAGATATTCATTGGCCTTTGGCTGAATGAGGCCCTCTGAAGGGTTGAGAGCCCCCCTGGTTCCCAGGGATGGCAGGAGACTGCGTTACAACCCTGCTTGGTGTGCCTGTGCTATTGCCTCTTGACTTGCGGTGTACCTCTCAGATGAGCCCAAATAATAGCTGAAACATGCATTGAAAGTTTAGTGGGGCAGTCGCCAGTACCACATTAAGAAGGAGGTATTATGTTGGAAAGGCATCATGCTGGAAAACCTCAGCACATTCTTTGCCTGCCCCAGCAGTGTGAAGTCTCTTGAAAGCTGTTGTCCTAGGTATAAGGTTACCAGGTGACTCCATGTCACTGGTGTTCATAATGTTCTTTACCTTCTTTACTTTTACAGATCATTGGCTTAAGATGTCTAAATCCAATTGAATGACTTTAACTGAACTAAGACTAAAATTCCTAGAATGCTCTGTGTTTAGGCCTTGTCTGAGACAGCTCATGTGTTGTTGTTTGCTAGACATTTTGACACTCTCACGTGCCACATAAACAGGTAAAGCAACATGCTCCATGCTGCTGCTGGTAGGGATAAAAACAGCACTGACTCGAGCTCTAATATCATGGAAGGATCCTACAAGATCTGCTTTCATGACAGGCGTGCATTGGTTACTAAAATTTATCTGGAAAAAACAATCATTGGCAAAGCCAATAGGTCTCGCCTATACAAGAGCTGTTGGCTTTGGCAATGTGTTTTTGCCATGGTGTGCATCAGTGTGGTTGCTGTTCAGCAAGGCTAAATGTTAGTGGTGTGGAGTATCCTAGAGTGGTCTGGGGGGAATACAGTGTTGTAGTCTGAATTTGTTGGAGGTGAGTGTCTTAGAGTGGAGTAGGGGGAGTGGAGTGTCGTAGATCTGAGTAAAGGGGAGTAGTCTTCAGTAGCAGATAGTGTTGTAGAGTGCAGTGTTGTAGAATGGAGTGATATAGAGTGGAGTGGCGTAGAGTGGAGTGGTGTGGAATAGGGTGGAGTAGTTTGGAGTAAAATGAGGTAGTGGGTGGATTGGAGTAGATTGGGGTGAATTGGACTGGGGTATAGTGGGTTGGATTGAGTGGAGTGTGGT
This sequence comes from Pleurodeles waltl, assembly GCF_031143425.1. Lineage (NCBI taxonomy): Eukaryota > Metazoa > Chordata > Amphibia > Caudata > Salamandridae > Pleurodeles > Pleurodeles waltl. Next base: position 271,667,228 of record NC_090448.1, on the reverse strand, counting down.
GGATTGAATGGGTGGACTGGATGGGGTGGTTTGTATTGGAGTGGGGTGGATTGGAGTGGATTGGGGTGGATTGGAGTGGGATAGATTAGATTGGTTCGGGGTAGGTGGTTTGGAGTGATAGGACTGAGATGAGGTGTATTGGATTGGGGTGGGTTGACGGGATTAGACTCTGGTGGTTTGGAGTGGGGTGGATTAGACTGGAGTGGGGCGGATTGGCCGGGACTGGATGATTAGATTAGAGTGGGGTGGATTTGATTGGAGTGGGGTGGATTGGAACTGGACTGGGGTGGACTGGACTTGAGTGGGGTGGATTGGATTAGAGTGGGTTGGATTGGGTAGGGGTGGTGGGCTGGATGGATTGGATTGAGTGGGCTGGGCTGAATTGGGGATGAGGTGAATTGGATTAGTTTAGAGTGAGGTGGAATGGACTGCAGTGGAGTGAAGTGGGGTGGACTGGATGGGGTGGATTAGATTGCAGTCGGGTGATAGAAATGGGGACAGATGGATTGGATTGGGGTGAGGTGGATTAGATTGGGGTGGATTGAAGTGAAGTGGAGTGGATTGCATTGGAATGGGGTGGATTAGAGTCGGGTGGAGTGGGGTGGGGTGAAAAGGAGTGGGGTTGAATGAATTGGTGTATTGGATTGGAGTGTAGGAGATTGGATCGCAGTGAGTGGATTGGATTAGAGTGAGGTGGATTAGATTGCGTGGGGTTGATTGGATTGCATGGGGTGGATTGCACTGGATAGAGGTGGATTAGACTGGGGTGGTGTGGATTGGGGTGGGATGAACTATATTGGGGTACGGTGGATTAGAGTGGGTTAGATGGGATTCGGATGGGTGGACTGGAGTGGAATGGGGTGTGGTGTGGTGAATGGCAGTGGAGTAAATTGACTTTGGGTGGATTGGATTGGAGTGAGGTGGATTAGATTGGGGTGAGGTGGATTGTATTAGAATGAGGTAGATTGGAGTATGGCAGATTGTTTTGGATTGGAGTGGGTCAGATTGTTTTGGATTGGAGTGGGGCAGATGGAATGGGGTAGATTGTTTAGGATTGGATTGTGCAGATTGTTTTTGATTGCAGTTGGTCTAATTGGAGTGGGCACATTGTTTTGGATTGGCATGGGGCAGATTGTTTTGGATTGGAGAATGACAGACTCGAGTGGGAAAGATTGTTTTTGACTGGAGTAGGGCAGATGGTTTTGGATTGGAGTGGGGCAGATTGAAGGTAGGGCGATGTTCTGGATTGGAGGGGGGCAGACTGGAGTGGGGTGTATTGTTTTGATTGGAGTGGGGAAGATTGTTTTGGATTGGAGTGGGGCTGATTGTTTTGGATTGGAGTGGGGCAGATTGTCTTCGAATAGAGAGGGGCAGATTATTTTGGATTGGAGTGGGACAGACTGGAGTGCAGAAGACTGAAGTGTGGCAGATTGTTGTGGATTGGAGTGGGCAAATTGTTTTGGATTGAAGTTGGGTGAATTGGAGTAGGGTGGGTTGGAGTGGATTGGAATAGGATGAGTGGCTTGGATCTGGAGTGGGGTGGACTGGATTTATCTGGGGGTATTGGATTGAGTGGGGTGGACTGGTGTGGGATGAGGTAGGGTGGATTGGCGTGAATTGGAGTGGGACATATTTGAGTGAGGTGGATTGGGGTGTACTGCATGATTGTATGTTAAAGCATCATTTCATTACACATAAGAAAAAACAATGGGGGTCATTACAACCCTGGCGGACGGTGTTAAAGGTGCGGTAATACCGCAAACAGGCCGGCGGACCAAAAAAGGGAATCATGACCCTGGCGGAAACCGCCAACAAAGACAGCCACTTTAACACACAGCCCGCCACGGCGGTACAGACAAGCAGCGCGGCGGTCACCGCCAACAGACAGGCGGAAGACAATGTACCGCCCATAGTATCACAACCCGCCAATCCGCCACCTTTTCCGGGGCGGATTCACAGTGGATAAAAACACGGCGAAAACAGCCATTTCAATGGGAAAACGCTCACCTGAACACATCCCACGAGGAAGGAGGACTCCATGGAGCCGGAACTCCAAATACTCCCTGCGCTTGTCTTTCTGCTCCTCTACGATCACCATCTACGTAGGCGCCGAAGACAATGGTGAGTACTGCACCTATGACATAGGGGAGGAGGGAGGCAAAAGTCAGGGGGACACACACGCAACACCCCCACCCCCACCCTCGCATATTACAACACACACACCAATGCATTTACAAAAATCACAGTAACAACCCACAACCCCCCGGGAAGAATGCAAACACAAAACGAAATGAGTCCAAACATTGTAATGTATCAATATACATGTCTCAAAAATATACACATATATTAGAAATTCATACAAAAGTATATACATTCCGAGAAGTAGTGCAGATATGCACATATCAATGTCCGTGCACCACTAGTCCAAAAATGCATGGGCGAGGCCCACAAAAGATACCTGTCCACACAAGGAGAGAACACTGCCGGGGCATCAGATCGAAATACTACAGGCACCTCAGGGGGAAGGGAAGGAGGGGCACCTCAGCCAGAGGAGTGTAAAGCCATATCCACGACGGGGCTCCATGCCCATTGATGTATCCTGAGGAGTGCAAAGCCACAGTCTCTCAAGTCTCTAGTGGGTGGCTTGCCCACTGTTCCATCATGGGGAGTGCAAAGCCACAGTCTCTCAAGTCTACACAGTGGGTGGTTTGCCCACTGTACCATCCTGGGGAGTGCTAAGCCACAGTCTCTCAAGTCTCTACAGTGGGTGGGTTGCCCACTGTTCCATCCTGGGGAGTGCAAAGCCACAGTCTCTCAAGTCTCTACAGTGGGTGGGTTGCCCACTGTTCCATCCTGTGGAGTGCAAAGCCACAGTTTCGCAAGTAGATAACAGCCTCCACTGGTTCTGGAGGGGGACTGGTGCCCAGACTGGATTGGTCTCCCCGTGGACGTTCCTGTCCTGTCACTGTCCCACCTGCACATGGGATACCGATGCTTGAAGTGGCGGCCTTTTCATTCTTCCCCGGTGCATGCTCTGTTCAGCGGTGCTTTGCCATGGCGGTGTCTGGACTGTTCACCGGTGCTTTGCCATGGCGGTGTCTGGACTGTTCAGCGGTGCTTTGCCATGGCGGTGTCTGGACTGTTCAGTGGTGCTTTGCCATGGCGGTTCTGGACTGTTCAGCGGTGCTTTGCCATGGCGGTGTCTGGACTGTTCAGCGGTGCTTTGCCATGGCGGTTCTGGACTGTTCAGCGGTGCTTTGCCATGGCGGTTCTGGACTGTTCAGCGGTGCTTTGCCATGGCGGTGTCTGGACTGTTCAGCGGGGCTTTGCCATGGTGGTGTCTGGACTGTTCAGCGGTGCTTTGCCATGGCGGTTCTGGACTGTTCAGCGTTGCTTTACCATGGTGGTGTCTGGACTGGGCATTGGTGTGTGGCATGACGTTCTCTGGACCGGGCATTGGTGTGTGGCATGACGTTCTCTGGACTGGGCATTGGTGTGTGGCATGACGTTCCCTCATTGCCCAGCGGGACTGTGGCAGCCGGGGCCCTCCTGGGCACTGACTCCGGCAGTGGTCTCCTGACCAGTGACGATACTTGGGCCCTCCTGGGCACTGACTCTGGCGGTGGTCTCCTGACCAGTGACGATACTTGGACCCTCCTGGGCAATGACTCCGGCAGTGGTCTCCTGACCAGTGACGTTACTTGGGCCCTCCTGGGCAATGACTCCGGCGGTGGCGGTGGTCTCCTGACCAGTGAGGACGGTGCTGGCGTTGGCGTCCCGACCGCCGGGAAGGATGCAGCCCTTCTCCGCTGTGCTGCTCACACTAGGCTGTGCAGACTTCCTCTGGCCCTTCCCCACCTTTAGAGGAGTCACAGCTGACTCTGCAATCCCCCTGGAACCCCTGTGAGTTGTTTTGCCTCCAGGAGTCTTCACAGGGTCCCGTCGCCCACTTTCCAATTTCAGAGCCTTTACAGGGGGTGGGCTGCCAGTGCCTTGGCTCCGGGTCACACTGCCTGCCCTGGTGGCGGGTGCACTCCATACACCTTGAACAGGCACCACTGGTTTTGGAGGCTTTTTGGCTGAGGCGCTACGACGCGACTGATCAATTGGAGGGGGGGGGGGCAAAAAGGTCAACTTTACACAGGGACAGTTTCTGACAAACACTGGGGTGGGTAGTTGGAGGGGGTCTGGGAGTGGAGGAAGAGGAGGTGGTTGTAGGAGGTGTTGCTTTAGGTGTTTTGGGTGCAGGTGCAGGTACTGGAGGTTGTTGTGAGGTGGATGGATGTTGGGTGTGTGGGTGGCCGTGTTTGTGTACTTTGGGAGGGGGCGTCACAGACACACTGGGAGAGGACACAGGGGACGTGTAAATGGGAGTGGAGGTGGTGAGTGCAGGTGAGCGGGGTGTGGTGCTGGGTGTACTGCTGCGAGTCCTAGCGCCTGTAGATGAAGTGCATGCAGGTGAGAGTGTAGACGACACTGGGAGGGAGGAGGGTGATGACGAGGAGGGGGACACAGTGGAGGCAGTGGATGTTGCTGTGTCTGCACGTGGGTGATACTTGTGTGTGTGCCTGTGGGTTGTGTGGTGCCTTTGTTTGCCTGAGCTACTTTTGTGTGTTGAGGTGTGTGCATGCTGGTCTGATGGTGTGCTTGGGATAGGCTGGGGTACAGGGGACTGGGTCTGGGTGGAGGAGGTTGGAGGGGGGAGGCTAGACACAGGGACAATGGCTGCCATCAGTGCTGAGGCCAGAGATTGCAGGGTTCGCTGAAGGACAGCCTGAGCAGAATGAATGCCCTCCAGGAATGCATTACCATGTTGCAACTCCCTTTCTACACCCTGGATGGCATTCACAATGGTAGACTGCCCAACAGTGAGTGACCTGGGGAGGTCAATGGCCTCCTCACTGAGGGCAGCAGGGGTGACTAGGGCAGGGCCTGAGGTGCCTGGGGCGAAGGTGATGCCCAACCTTCTGGGTGAGCGGGTACGGGGCGAACACTGAGGGGCTGCTGGGAGGGTGGTGCTGGTAGGGGGTGTGGCGGCTGTACCTGTAGAAGTGGGGCGCACAGATGGTGCCGCCACCACAAGGGAGCTCCCATCAGCGGATGAGTCCGTGTCACTGCTTGGTGATCCGGTGGCCGACGTGAAGCTCCCCTCGCCCTCCGTCCCACTGGTGCATTCTGAGTCCGTGGTGTGGTCCTCCATGGCCATGTGGGATGCAGCTCCCTTGTGCCCCGGTACCACTGTACCTCCGCCTGATGATGCTGATGCACAAAAGAGCAGGGAGAGCACAAAAAGGGGGGGAGACAGAAGAAAGACAGGTTGAGTGCATGGCATACTGCGACCGTTGGCAGACAATACGGACACAGCAGCCCCCTGCACTACGCCGTGCTCCTGGCCTCTACAGATGCTATTCCTGGGATCTGGCCTACATGGCTATGGTGGACATCTGCACACATGGATGCCACAGGGGCATCTATACCTGTACATGGCACTCTACTCCGGTGGGGTAGGGTGCCACATGGCCTGCATTACGGAGGGGCCTAGTCTACCTATTTCTGCCTGGCCTAGGTACACCCACAGGCCTCCTCCCCCACCCAGACTCCTCCACTGCACGCACAGTGCGCAGAATGATGTTCTACTCACCCCCTTGTGTCTGCTGTGATGCCCTCAAGCGCCCATCCAACTCAGGGTAGGCCACCGCCAGGATCCTGAACATCAGGGGGGTCATGGGGCGACGGGCACCCCTCCCACGTTGGGAGGCCATCCCCAGCTAAGCCTCCGCCGTCTTCTTGCTCCAGCGGCGAATGTCCTCCCATCTTTTCCGGCAGTGGGTGCCCCATCTCTGGTGGACCCCCAGGGTCCGGACGTCCTTGGCGATGGCATGCCAAATGTCCTTCTTCTGGTGGGCACTGACCTACATGACATGCACAAGGGAAGAAGAGAAGTCATTAACAACTGCACCGTCAATGTGCGTGGCCCCCCTCCCTACCCTAGCCATGTGGCACAGTCATTCACATGCATTAATGTTCCCTGAACTCTGCCCCCTTCCCTCTTACAACCAGCCCTCTCCACCCAGGCCTAGCCCATACAACGTGCTACCTGTGTACTAACCTGTTGGTCTGGAGGACCGTAGAGTAGTGTGTACTGGGGGAGGACCCCGTCTACCAGTCTCTCCAACTCCTGAGCAGTGAAGGCAGGGGCCCTTTCCCCAGAAGCAGCAGCCATTGTCTCTTCCAGACCGAGGTCACAGCAGCACTTGCAGTGTAGGTCCTCTCCTGTCGAAGATCAGGGCCCATATTTATACTTTTTGACGCAAAACTGCGCTAACGCAGTTTTGCGTCAAATAAATTAGCGTTGGCTAACGCCATTCTGAAGCACCATGCGGGCGCCGTATTTATTGAATGACGTTAGCCGCCGGCGCCGTCTGGTGTGCGTTAAAAAAAACGACGTACACCAGGCAGCGCCGGCGTAGGGGGATATGGGGCTTGGGCGTCAAGAAATGGGGCAAGTCAGGTTGAGGCAATTTTTTCGCCTCAACCCGATTTGCGCCATATTTTTTTCACTCCCAACCCCCATAGAAATGACTCCTGTCTTATCAAAGACAGGAGTCATGCCCCCTTGCCCAATGGCCATGCCCAGGGGACTTCTGTCCCCTGGGCATGGTCATTGGGCATAGTGGCATGTAGGGGGGCACAAATCAGGCCCCCCTATGCCACAATTTTTTTTTTTTTTAAACTTACCTGAACTTACCTTAATGTCCCTGGGATGGGTCCCTCCAGCCTTGGGTGTCCTCCTGGGGTGGGCAAGGGTGACAGGGGGGGTCCCTGGGGGCAAGGGAGGGCACCTCTGGGCTCCTTCAGAGCCCACAGGTCCCTTAACGCCTGCCTTTTGCAGGTGCTAAAAAACGTCGCAAAAGCGGCCGTACGTCATTTTTTTTGACCCGCCCACTCCCGGGCGTGAATTTTGCCTGGGAGTATAAATCTGACACACATGCCTCGGAGTCGATTTTTTAGACGGGAACGCCTACCTTTCATATAATTAACGCAAAGTAGGTGTCCACGCTAAAAAATGATGCTAACTCCATGGACTTTGGCGCTAGACGCATCTAACGCCAAAGTATAAATATGGAGTTAGTTTTGCGTCGGAATTGTGTCAAAAAAAACGACGCAATTCCGGCGCAAACGGAGTATAAATATGCCCCCAGGTATCTAGTGATTGAACAGATAGAAAATGGCGGTGACGTCCACGGCGGTGCGTATCATCACCGCTGGCGCACTTCCTCATTGGCTCGTGGGACCCATAGGGTCCAATGTTAACCAATGCAGCATTGCGCCGCGGTCTACGACCGCCTACCGCGACGGTCTGCAACGGCAACGCAGTTACCCCACAATCCCATTGTCCCAGTTTAGAGGTCAGGCAGCCGCCATTTCAGGGGCCCACATGTCTTCATTTACTTCTGCGTCACACATAGCTAGGCCTACACTCAACACACATACAGGAAGGGTTTTGTGTTTGGTGTCGTGTTCTGTGTAACAGTGGGTACATACCTGTAAAAAAGTTGACCCGATCCTCGCTGTTGTCCTTCCTAGTGTACCTCCGGTGTACCGACCGCTGGTGGACCTGTTGACAATGGAGGAGCAACATTTAATCGTGACCTACAGGTTTGACCGTGCCACAATCAATGAACTATGTACCCAGTTGGAGCCAGACCTGATGTCACCTCTCCGCCATCCCACTGGAATCCCCCCTGATGTGCATGTGCTGTCAGTGCTCCATTTCCTTGCAAGTGGGTCTTTTCAGACAACAGTGGCCATGGCATCAGGGATGTCCCAGCCTATGTTTTCCAATGTGCTGTCCAGAGTGTTGTCTGCCCTGCTGAAACACGTCATTTTCCCTGAGGTGGAAGATTTGGCTACAGCGAAAGGTGACTTCTATGCCCTTGGACATATCCCCAACATCATAGGTGCTATTGATGGGACCCATGTAGCTCTGGTTCCCCCCCCACAGGAGTGAACAGGTGTATACAGGAACCGGAAGAGTTATAATTCGATGAATGTACAGATGGTCTGTTTGGCAGACCAGTACATCTCCCAGGTAAATGCTATGTTCCCTGGCTCAGTGCATGACGCCTACATCCTGCGGAATAGCAGCATCCCTGATATGATGGGTCAACTCCAGAGGCACCATGTGTGGCTATTAGGGGACTCTGGTTACCCCAACCTTTCCTGGCTATTGACCCCAGTGAGGAATCCCAGGACCAGGGCAGAGGAACACTACAATGAGGCCCATGGGCGGACTAGGAGGGTGATCGAGCGGACCTTCGGCCTCCTGAAGGCCAGGTTCAGGTGCCTCCATATGACAGGTGGTTCCCTATTCTACTCACCGAAGAAGGTGTGCCAGATCATCATCGCCTGCTCGATGCTTCACAGTCTTGCTTTGCGACGCCAGGTGCCTTTTCTACAGGAGGATGGTCCAGATGACGGTGTTGTGGCAGCTGTGGAGCCTGTGGAGCCTGTGGACAGTGATAAGGAGGAAGCTGAGGAAGCAGACAACGACAACAGGGAGTCAGTCGTACAGCAATATTTCCAGTGACACACAGGTGAGAACATTTTCATTTTTTACATTACATTCACTGTCACACGTCTTACTCTATCCTGTGTGTAATTTACTGGGATTATTTGGTAACTGAGTTGTTCCTTTCCATTACGATTTCACAGGTGTGGTTACCAACGTGTGTCATCTGCATGCATCCTTCAAGGACTTGTGATGTGTGACATTGGTATGTTGCCTTAACAACTATTAAAGCATTTTGACAATGTCATTGATAATACATTTTACAATATCATAGACTGACTCCACAATGTTTTGTGGTTCAAGGGTGTTTATTTAAGTGCTCAAAAATGGAGGGGGGTTGTAAAATGGTGATGGGTGATGGTGGAGGAATGTCCATGGCAGAGTCCAGTCTATTAGTCTCACAGGTGCACTGCCCATCTGGGCATAGGAAGTGGAGCTGGGGCAGTTTAAGTATGGACAGGGTAACAAAGTGAGACAGTGGGGGGACAATCAGGGTGGTCTCATTTCCTGGCGTCGGTCTTGCCATCTTGCTCTGTCCTGTTCCTGGATCTCAGGGACCGCTTGCGTGGTGGTTGTCCGTCTGCAGGGGGTGGGGTGCTGGTGTGGTGGTCCTGTGGCGGGGCGTCCTGTCCACTAGCGCCGGCGGAGGTGGTGGGCAGTTCATCATCCTGGCTAGTGTCAGGGGCCCCTTGGAGTGCCACAGTGTCCCTGAAGGTCTGCTGTATGTCCTTCAGCACCCCTACGATGGTGCCCAAGGCGGAGCTGATGGTCCTGAGCTCCTCCCTGAACCCCAAATACAGTTCGTCCTGCATGCGCTGGGTCTCCTGAAACTTGTCCAGGACCGTCGCCATTGTCTCCTGGGAGTGGTGGTATGCTCCCATGATGGAGGAGAGGGGCTCGTGGTGAGTGGGTTCCCTTGGCCTGTCCGCCCCCTGTCGCACAGCAGCCCTCCCAGTTCCCCTGTGTTCCTGTGCCTCCGTCCCCTGGACCGTGTGCCCACTACCACTGTCCCCAGGTCCCTGTTGTTGTTGGGGTGGTGGGTTATCCTGGGTTCCCTGTAGTGGTGGACACACAGCTGATTGACCTGTCCTGGGTACGGAGGTTTGGGCCCGCTGGGTGGGTGCTGTGCTGGTGTTACCAGAGGGTGGAAGGTCAGTGTTGGGCTGTGCCTGTGCGAGGGGAACCGACTGTCCTGAGGCCCACGATGGTCCGGGCTGGTCATCAGGCTCCAGTAGGGCAGAGCTGCTATCGTCATTGTGGGCCTCTTCTGTGGGTCGAGTGGAGATGTCTGGACCCTCCGGTGTGGTGACGGTCCTTCGTGATCCTGCAGGGGCATAAGAGCATGATTATTGCATGTGTGTGTGTGATGGTGTGCAATAGGTGGGTGTTTGTGTACCCCAGTGCTAGCATTCCTGTGTGGGGGTTTGTGTGATGATGGTTAGGGGGTTGTACTGGGTATGTGCAGTGAGCATGCTTTGGTGAGGGGTGACCATGCTTAGTTGTGTCATGCAGGGCTTGGTGTTGGGATGAGTGGTTTGTGTTATTAGTATATTATTGAGGATTTGGGTGATAGGGGAGGGTGTGAGGGTGGGTGTGTGTGATAGCATGCAGGTAGGGTGGGGGATATGATAGTTAAGATTTGTCTTACCAGTGTCCATTCCTCCACCGACTCCTCCGAGGCCCTCTGGATGCATGATGGTCAAGACTTTCTTCTCCCATGTTGTTAGTTGTGGGGGAGGAGGTGGGGGTCCGCCGCCAGTCCGCTGTACCGTGATGTTGTGCCTGGAGACCGCTGAACGCACCTTCCCCCGTAGGTCGTTCCACCTCTTCCTGATGTCCTCCCGATTTCTTGGGTGCTGTCCCACTGCGTTGACCCTGTCGACTATTCTGCGCCATAGCTCCATCTTCCTGGCTATGGATGTGTGCTGCACCTGTGAGCCAAATAGCTGTGGCTCTACCCGGACGATTTCCTCCACCATGACCCTGAGCTCCTCCTCGGAAAAGCGGGGGTGTCTTTGGCGTGCCATGGGGTGGTGTGTGTGATGTGTGAGGTGGTGTATGTGGTGATGAGTGTAGTGATGTGTAGTGGTGTGTGGTGTTTTGTGCGTGGATGGTGTGTGGGTGATGGTGTTGTGTGCCTATGTGTGGTGGGATTGTCTAATCAGTGCTGTCTCTTTGGCCTTCGTCTCTAATTTTTGGTCGTAAGGGTTTGTGGGTGATGTGGGTGTGTGTTTTATATTGAATTGGGTGTGTGGGGGTGGTGTTTGTATGTGTATCAGGTGTGTGTATTTTGAATTGTCCAATTTGGCGGTGTTTTGGAGATGTGTGTGTATTTTGAGCGCGGTGGTGTGTACCGCCAATGGAATACCGCGGTTGAAAGACCGCCGCGTGGATTCGTGGGTTGTAATAGCATGGGCGTGTTTCTGTTGGCGTGGAGGTGGAGGTTTTGTTTTCGCCAGTTTAACACTGACCTTTGGTGTGGTGGACTTGTGTGGGTGACTGAATTTCGGCGGATTCCGAGATGTGTGTCATAATAGCTGTGGCGGAATTCCGCGGCCGCGGCGGTGTGTTGGCGGTCTTCTGCACGGCGGTAAGCGCCTTTTACCGCCAATGTTGTAATGACCCCCAATATCTCTTTGCAATATTTAGAGCAAGATAATCATCTTTTGAGAACAGCACCCACGAACAAAAGAAAACATGAGTGCCAAGTGAGAAAAGACGACTTGGCAAACTAAAAGAAAGTTAACTATAGAAAATAAAACTTTGCAATTGTGTTTGTCCTGCTTGGCAGGTTTTTGCCATTCACACGCCTTCTATTTGCTAGAAGTTTTTAAAAAACAAATAGTTCCTTAATCATGTAGGGAGCAGCTTACAGGCACTAATTACATTGAATCAATCAGTGCTTGCTCCACAGAGAGGAACAGAAATGATGCTAGGCCTGCTGTGACCAATTACAAGGCATTAAAGAACAGAGACACACTGACTCCAAGCCCTTTTTTTGTTAACAACAGTGTTTCACAAGTGGGATGTTTGTGCTAGTACATGCTCTCACAGACTCGACCCTAAAAAAAAGCCCCAGTTTAGCAAATACCAAAAAAAGTTAATTGGGGTCACTGCCCAGCCTCGTCCTGTTTACCTTTCCCATGTGTCTGAAAGCGTAACATGCTCTATTTCACTGTAAGTCACACAGACAATACACTTTTTATGCCCCAGTATTTTTGTTTCCAAGAAAATATCACCAAACTGAGCTGCTTTTTGTCTGCACAGAAAGTCGTTTGTTCATATAAAAATTATATATTCCCAAGGGGAAGCAATGTCTAACTGCAGCCCTGAGTAAACAGAGCTGAACCTTCACACAGTCTAAGAGTTTGTATCACTATGTCTGGAGCGGGCAGCAATTCCCATTTTCTTCAATGATTCTAAAGGTTTATATTTCCCACGCACAGCCCATTACTGCTAGTTGCGGTACCTGGGATCCATCATTTAACTGCCCAGGACCTACTGAGTTGACCACAACTCCTTTGCGTGACCTTCGGTGACACTCTTGCCAAATCAACTGTTTGCAGGAGAAACTATCTGACCAGCAGTTGAAATGGTGGCGTTTTTCAGTAACTCTCTCTCTTGCACCCTTTTGTGTGGCTCTCTCTTACTCTGCTTCACCCCCAACTCATACAAAAACAAAACCATGACGTCAGTGCGCCCATGTATCAGAGATAAATACTCCACATCACATTTTTTTTTAAACCCTCCCTTTCACAAAGCTCATTAAACAAACAGATCACTATCAGGAAAAGGCAACCTAGTACATAATCCGTAAACACTTACATCACAATAAAAACACAGCTTACTGATCCACACGCAGCAGCAACAAAGGTACATATGATGGAGGCAGACACACACACTACAACACACACATTCCTGCACATACATAACACAGAAACCCTCATTACTCAACACACAGCCACACTCACAAAAACATAAATCACATATAACAGCATTTATAAATGACAATGTACAGCATAAACACTCAACACACAACCACACACACTAACAGAAAACACCTAAATCTAACATCGAAAACACAGCACGCACAAAAACTCACATGAACCACACTGTATACTCACAATATTTTTACAAACAATCAAATTAAATCAGGGTTTATAAAGTGAAACTACTCACAAGTAAGGGTCTGAAGGCGCTAAGGGCGTTTGTCCTCTGAGCTTCAGTCGAAGAGCCAGGTTTTAAGGACCTTACTGAATTGGGGTAGCAATGGTGACTGCCTGAGGTGCCGGGCAGGGTGTGCCACCTCTTTGCCGTGAGGTAGGCGAAGGGTCTCCCACCAGCCGAGGTCTTCCGTATGAGGGATACAGTGGCTAGTGCTTTGACAAACTCAACAGCTTGGCACTCTGATTATAGAGGGGAGACCTACTGGCTTTGCCAATGCTTGATTTACTTTAAAGGGAAGGGCTGGAAACAGCGTTTTCCAGTGAAATAAAACCACTGGGTAACCTTAACACATGACTAGTCTAAGAGTGCCTATTTATAAAGGGATTTTGGAGTACATAAAGTGTTATTTCCTGTGGTACTTTTTTCTGTACGACACGACTTTGTTATTTTTTCCAAAACAGCCAAATGTTAATAACATGGTAATATTCAAGAAATATTCAGGGAATATTCATATACATTAAATAAAATTAGAAAGGACTATGCTAGCCTTGCTCTTTTACTGATAGGAGCATTACGTGGTTAGGTCACAAACGCATGTTATAGTATTTAACAGAGCACTGTTGTAGCACTTTTTGTACTCAAAATTGATTTTGTGAATCAGCCGCTGAATCCTTCATTTAGTCAGGCCACAAACCATTGCCCAAAAGATGCAACCTTCACGTGCCCTTGACTAATGCTTTAACGCTGCTGTTTTATATAACCAGTGGTTTTACTGCGCAATAAACTGTGTCCTAAATAATAAATACATGCTAAAACGAAATGCATGTCTGCTGTTGGCAGCGCACAGCTCTTTCCACTGCCTTTAATTTAAAGGGTAATTCTACAGTGTAAATGTTGCTGTGTTGATTGAGGCACTGTAATTACCCCACCCTTTCAATGCGGCATTAACATTTACAATCAGCGCAGATTAGCAGTCTAAACATCAACAATCGCAGCAATTCTTCCCAACCGCGGGGAAACAAAGGAGAAAAAAACAGATGTTCCTCCGTGTGGCACGATAAAACGACCACCAGAGAAAATCTCATCTAGCATAGAAAGATACTGCGGTTTCATAGATGGGTTGGCAACTAAAAGTAAACCTACAATATTTTCGGTCCAGTCTAGACACGTCTCTGTCTTTCTGTGCGAGCCTTTATTTCAAAACCTTTGGAAATGTGAGATCCTGGTCGTAAACTGAAGGCAGCGTCGGAGGCCTAGCACGCCACCTCCCCAGGGGAGCCCCTCACAGGCCTGCGATTATTCCACCTTTATCCTACCCAGCGGCAAGTGAAAAAACACCAGGAAATGCACAGCAGGGTTGAGAAATGTTTTCGTGGCCTAAAAATAGTTTCAGAGATGAAAACATGGCGCGCCCAAGAAGTGTTTTATTCTGGTAAGATGTTTGCTAATGATCCAGTCCGCCTAGTTGGCAGGGACCCGAGTACGTATTCTCGTTTACTAAAAGGGCACAATACGCTCTGCAGAATTCTTTTCTAGGTGTCAGCATTTCGCTTGGTGTTTTTTTCTTGCCAAACGTAAAACGGGGCTGAAAACTATCCTTACTGTTTTTAGGTCTGACCTACACACTGCTTTAGTTGTTCTTTAGCTTCATGTTTTACCCAAAATTATGTATACATACAGGGACTATCAGTCAGGCCTCGTTGTTGGTCTGTCACATTTTCTTTCACCCAGCACCGCGTACAGCACGAGGCAATGGGTCTGCCCTCTTCATCCATTGCTAGGTTGCACTGTGAATGACTGCATTTTTGCTGTTCATATGTGACGGAGCTGCCAGAAAAAGAGTTCACGTCAGCGTCTGTGTTGGGGTACTGGGCGCAATACTCTTCTTTTTGTATGACAAATCATTTTGCTTATTGCATATTTTTACACAATTAAAAAAAAAATATATATATGGTAAGCTTGGGAAGGCCAGAACTTTTTGCTTTGCCAGTGCTTATTTTTGGTATGATGACAACTGAAAATGCTTTTTTATCTTAAATAACAAGGGGCGTGATCATATCGTAACCCCTACATTGCAGCGATGTGACCACTGAATCATGTGCATTACAGTTTCAGTATAGAGTACACAGAGGCCACATCCTTCCAACAGCCTGAAGGAAAACACGGCCTCTAGAGACATGTGAGTCTCACAGTCTCCATTGGGGTCCAAACTCGTTCCCCAGTGGGTAGCTCCCTGCATTGGAAGAGTCTTCCTTTTGCATGAGTGCCTATCGATGAAGGATTCTTGCTCAGGAATTGGGCAAAGGCAGAAATCCTTGAGTAGGAAACTTGCCACTAGATCAGAAGGGAAGATTGAAATAGGGGATGATGATCATCCCCGAATAAGGGTCTACTACCCATAGGGTACATATTACTTTTAAACTTTTTCTCTTCTCTAGGCGGACTAATCGAGTTTGCTCCCATTCCTATTCCAATAAATGCCAGGGAAAAATAGCTGTAGAAAAATAGCTGTTTGTGGGGTGGGTGTCTCCATTCGCATAAGGACCACCATCCCCAGTGTGTAATTTGCTGTAAATCTTTTCCTTTCCTGAAGGCTAAGAGTGTCGGCCCAGCCCCTTTAATCAACCTTTCTTTGAAAGGGAAAAGGTCCACTAGAACCCCAGGGAAAATGGCAGCTGCCATTTTGTTTGCTTTCAGTTTGAGCTTTGTGCATGACTGCACTCCCATCTCTTCCGTGGCAATGATAGAAACAAGAAAGTCACCATATGAGAGGACAGCATCCGCCTAGAAAACGGTGCCTCTCCTAGATTGATCGCTTCTTGACAATTGTGGCTGGCCTATGGTCTCTGAGCAGGTATACTACAACTGGGCTACCAGGAATTTTTGTTTGTGCGATGGGGGACCTTGGCCAGTGGGCAATTTTGTTTTGAATTGTTCAATTCCTTGGGGGGAATGATCAGGCAGGTCACCTCTGAGTGGCTCTCCTTGGTAATCCCATTAGGTGAACAAGAGATACACCATGGGAAAAGGGACTGTAATCCCTTTCCCATGCTGCCATTTTGAGATGGTTTCTTTATGGGGATTGCAGCTACGCCCTGAGCAGCAGTTTGTGAGGGCAGCTCGTTGGCAGAGGGCAAATAAGTTCTAACCCTTTTCTCTTGTCTGGGCAATCTCAGACCCACTTGAGCGGGTCCTCAGAGAAGTGTAGAGACATGTAGACCTCAAAGGAAAAGTGATGGCTGCCATTTTTCTTCTGCGTGGCCTTCCCTGCTGTCTAGTGCTGCCTCTGCGGCATGGAAGATGATACAAAAGATTTACTGGAAAATGTGAGTTTCCCCTTTCTAGTGGTGCCCATCTTGTATGGATTCCTGCTGAGAGATTGCAGCTGCGTCTATCTCAGTTTTTTAGGTACACAAGATAAAGGAAACACCCTTACAAAAAAAACCCAAAAAACTAAGAGACAAATGATTGAACAGCGACAGCAATGCACAAACGCATTCAATGACATTAAAGCTCAAACACTATCAAGGATAGTAAAGCACAAATACATTACTAGTGTGCAAAATTCTGTGCACTTTTTTTGGTTTCAAATCTTTGTTGCTACAAAATCATGAACACTAACGCCTGTGATGGTAAAAATTTGCAACTGAATTATAATATTCTTTCGTGAGAAAATCAGAGTTCTAGTATTATTTATTGTGTGCCCAGACATAATCAGGGCCAAAATATAAAATTACTTCTCTCCTCTTGTTCGGACGACATGACCAACATGTCCTCTGCAGTAAATTCTATAAAGGGTAGCAGGTGGAGGCCACGTCCTGTCATGGGCTACATGGAAACAGCATGTGCTCTCACAATGCGCCTATAAAAAGAATTCCCGGCAAGGAAATGCAGCAAAATTCCGCTACCTTAGCAGACATTCGTTTCAGAGGCCATTAGGCCCCCAACCAAAAAATATAGGTGCTTTGGAATTACAGTCCTCTATTTATTTCTGTCTCAGTCTCTTCAAACTTTGCCTCTTTCATTGACAACAAAAAGTGTCAATCACTCCCTGGTGCTTGGTCACCACAGGCACAATGATAGAGTAGGAAAGGCAGGTAGTTGCGCTTCTTTTTACTTAGGCAACTTAAAAATGTTTTTGCTTGGCCATAATGCCAAGAAGATCCCTTCCTCTCCATGATCCCATTAAGCCTTATTTTCTGCAGTTGTATAACAGTATGGTTTTAAAAAAGTAATTTTTCTGTCATGTGAGGCGATTGCAACATAATGCCGTCATATTGGGATTGCCAGAAAAGCTGCTATATGTACCATGTGCCATTTACTCAATTTCTTGTAGTCCCTGCACACATATAGATTAGAAGCCAGTCATGACCAGACAGCATGAACGCTTCACCACTTCACTTAGGATTTTTTCCATTTGCCTTCAGGTATTTCTACTTACACATTTTTGAAGGGTAAAGTACGGGAATGGATAGTGTGAACCAAGACTAGTGGAATAACACAGGACATCTTGGGAGCTTTGCAGTTTTGCTTAGTTATTTCCTTTTGTTGCAAATGGGTGTGCATTTCAGTTTCTGATCTGGAAGCAACATAAATACTTTTGTTCCACCTCTTTCAATCATTTAATAAAGATTTGATATGTATCAAATTCACTCAGGGCGCTATTACTATTGTGCTATATTGTAGTCCCGTTTTTCTTTGTTATCAGTATACAGAGTCGGAACTGAAAGTTAATTCTTCTTGTTGACATTGGAATTGCTGTACTTCTTCCAAATTAGCTTTGGATTGTTTGTCATATTACTTGGCTGTTATTATTATAGACTTTGTATTTATTTATATTTATTTTATTTTTGGAGTTCGTTATTTTTAACATACTTTTTTATCCTACCCTCACATGCCCTTCATTGCATTCTTTATTTCTCCTGACATTACTCCCACGCTTCTTATCACTCACAATTCCTATGCTTTTTCTATGAGCACCTCTGCATCCTACATAGAACACTGTATTTGGCGAAGTTTATTTTGGTAGCAAACAGACATGGCCTCTTGCTAATAGTGAAATTGTGTTCTTGGCTGGATCATACAGTGAGACATCATCTCAGGGTGAAGATCATGGATTAGATTCTTCCTTTGGTAGAGTACCATCAGATGTTGACTCATTTTCAAGTGAACCTGAAGAACCTGACCATGTGGCACAACAAGGCAGTCATGATGGCCTTCACAAGCACAACCTGTGCCGTTAGCAGACAGTGTTGTTGGAGCACAACCCACAATTCATAGAGTTGCTATGCTGTATACAGCAAGATTGTTCTATACTTTCTTCTTTTACTGGAGTTGGTTGATATAAAGTTTATACTGCACATTTTTGCCAATTGGGACTGCTCCCAACTTTATGTGGATGACAAGTTTCTTGGAGAACTTGTGCAGCAAGCTAATTTGCATGCTAAACAGTATTTGGGGGAACATGAGGGAATTCTGGCATCTCATTTTAGGACACCCCTGAGAGCACCCTTCTCACTTAGGAAGTACATTTTGCTAGGGCTGTTATGTTGTACATGGGAATATTGTGCAAGCCATCACTGCAGTCTTACTGGTCTTCTACCTCAATTTTGGCAACACCTGTCTTCTCTTCTGTCATGAGCATAGACCATTGTTTGATTCTACAGTGTATTTTGTATTACAGTGATAACTCTGCACCATGGCCATAAAACCACCCAGATTATGACAGCCTGTCCAGACTTTGGTGACCACTTCTTAGCAAAGCTGTTAAGATTTATACTATAGGGCATAATATAGTAGTGCATGATTCTTTAACCTTGTAAAGAGGGCAGCAGCTGTTCAGGCAGTATAAACTGAATAAGAGAGCTTACCACAGCATCAAGCTTCATATGTTGTTCACACCTTCCACTGTTAAACATAATGCCTTTCAGCATATGCTGGAAAGGACTCTAATGTACAATTTCTGCATAGTAGGTCTATACAGGAATATTGCTGTTAAGAGAACTGTACAACATTGACATTCTGTTGTGTGGGACAATTAACTTCAAATCATTCTCTAAGGAGCTGGGTTGTACAAATGTTTTAAAGGTGAGCACAGTTCTCTGCATTGCATCAAACTGCTAGCAATGCCATTCTGTGACAGATGGTTGGTATATGTGCTCATTACAAATCATGATGAGAGCACTTCCTTCATGGCTTGGGGTCAATCAGCAGGAACACAGCAAGCCCAAATGTTTACTTGGAAATAAAATGATTATGGGCAGTTCACCTGAAGCAAACCAGTTATTTATTCCCACAACACGGCATGTAAAACCTGCAATTGGAACAAGAAGTTGACAGCTTTTCCTGAAACAGTTGGCAAGAACAATGCATTAGTTGTCTTTTGCCAGGCCACCACTGAATTTGAGATATCCTTACCTGAAATTGACCATTATCATCAGTCTCACTCTTTTATAAGTGTTAGACGTGGCACCCTTAATGTGGTTTCCCCTGACTGTTTGCCTTCTGGCCTCCTGTTTTGCTGACTTTATTTTCGCTGGCTTTAGGATTCTGTGCACTTTACCACTGCTAACCAGTGCTAAAGTGCAGGTGCTCTGTACTCTAAACATAGTGACATTGACTTATCCACAATTCTGCATGTTTAATTTACTTGTAAGTCCCTGGTAAAATGCACTACGTGTGCACAGGGACTGTAAATTAAATGCTACTGAAGGGCCTGCAGTACTGATTGTGCCACCCACCACAATAGCCTTTAAACATGTCTCAGGCCTGCCAATGCGGAGCCTGTGTTTGTAGTTTTAAACTGTCATTTCGACTTGGCAGGTGCACTCACTTGCCAGTCTCAAACTTTCCTTTTTACTACATGTAAGTCACCCCCAAAGTAGGCCACAGGTAGCTCAAAGGGCAGGGTGGGTTGTATTTAAAAAGCTGGACACATGCTTTTAAGATTAAAATGTCCTGATAGTGAGCAACTATTAAATTAGTTTTGCACTACTGCAAGGCCTATCTCTCTCATAGGTTAACATTGGGATTACCTTGAAACAATTTTTAAGTGTCTTTTCCAAATGGGAAGAAATAGAAATTTGTAGTTTAGTGTCTCTGAACTCACAATTTAAAATCACAACTTATGGTGAAGACAGATTTTAAATTGTAAGTCTACAAATGCTACTTTTGGAAAGTTGGCATTTTCTTACTTTAACCATTCTGTGCCTCTGCCTGTCTCTGAATACATGTGTGGAGTGGGTGCCAACTGGGCTTTGTGCATTCCCTCTAGACAGTCACACACAAAGGGAGCTGAGGTGTGACATTTACATCCTGATGACCCATCACCAGGTTGATGGGCCTTCCTTGGCTAGATCGGAGGGGGGAGCTGACACTTGCACCTGAAAAGGGCTGTGCTTGTCCCCACACAAAACGCTGCATAACCCCCGGTAGAAGGTCTCGAGCCAGGGAAGGAAGGATAGGTACATAATGTATTTCAGAGACCTCTCTTGGAAGTCTCCCCCACTTCAAAGGCTCAACTGGGTATACGTACTGGACCCCAAACCCCACCAAATCAGTACACTTCTGGAGTCTTGCCCTGTCAAGAAGAAATGGGGCGTCTCTAATTGGGAGTGACTTGCACCCTGTCCAGGTACGGTCCTTGCCTTCTAGTCAAGGTAAGAGGATTACACCATTAAGATAACCCATGCTCACCCCCTTGGTAGCTTGGCAAGAGCAGCCAGGCTTATCTCATAGGCAATGTGTAAAGCAGCTGTACATAACGCACACGGTAATACAATGAAAACACTACAAATGGACACCACACCAGTTTAGAAAATAAATAATCTTTAGCTAAACTAACCAAGACCAGAGTGACACAAATCCAACATACGGAATTCAAAATATGACGCTTTAAAGGTTTAAGCAATTCTGTCCATAGAACTCTATGGATGTGGGGATGTTACACACAGTACCTTTGGGTGCGTCAAAATCCAAAGCACAAACAGCTGCAAAGGAAGAAAGCATTGAAAAGCACAAGGATGTGTCAGTACCGAAGTCCACAAGAAGGCGATGCATCAGTTCTGCTGCATGCAGGAGAAGTGTTGCGTAAAATCTGGACTGTAAAGGGAAACAAGGCATCGAGTTCCGAGGCGGTTCCTTTCAAGGGCGCTGCGTTGGAAACTTGGTGACACAGATGTGATGCGTGGAAATCTGGACGTGCTGAAGGGCGATGCAGCAGTGGCAAGTCTTTGTTGTTCAGAAGATCCTGCCTTGCCCTGGCCTGGCTCCAGACACACTCCAGGGGGGGGTGGAGACAGCATTGTGAGAGGACAGGCACAGCCCTAGCCAGGTGTCAGTGTCAATTCCTCCCACCACTGATGGTCAGGAAGACCCATCAGATGGTTGATTGGCCATTAGGATATGCAGGGCACACCTCAGCTCCGTTTGTGTGACTGTATAGAGTGTATGCACAACTAGCCCCTGTAGGTTTAAACCAGATGTGGATTCCACAGGCAGGCAGAGACACAGAATGGCAAAGCAAGAAAATTCCCACTTTATAAAAGTAGCATTTTCAAACATTCAATTTAAAAAACACCTTCACTAAAAGGTGTATCTTTCAATTCAGGAAACCAAAACTCAAAATCTCTTCCCAATTGAAAGCTACCCTTGTAAGGTGTTGAAAGGCAGCTACAATGATAACCTATGGGAGAGATAGGCCCTGCAATAGTGAGACACACATTTAGCAGTATTTCACTATCAGGACATGTAAAACACACCAATTCATGTTCTTCCTTTCACATACATTGTACCCTGCCCATGGGGCTACCTTGGCCCTACCTTAGGGGTGCCTTACATGTATTAAAAGGTAAGGTTCGAGCCTGGCAAGTGGGTGCACTTGCCAGATCGACATGGCAGTTTAGAAATGGACTCACAGACACTGCAGTGCCAGATCTGAGCCAGGTTTGCAGGGCTTCTCAGGTGGGTGGCACAATCAGTGCTGCTGGCCCACTAGTAGCATTTGATTTTATCAGCCCTGGGCACACACAGTGCACTTTGTTAGGGACTTACCAGTAGATCAAATAGGCCAGTCATGGATAACCAATCATTATCTCAATTTACACAGGGAGTATTTACACTTTAGCACTGATCAGCAGTGGTGGTAGAGTGCCCAGTGTACAAAAAACAGCAAAAGCCAAATCCAGCACACAGTCAAAGATACAGGAGGCAGAGGCAAAAAGACAGGGGAAACCACACCACTGATTCCAGGACTAACAACAAGAAAATTGGATGTGTGAACATTGTAGCCTGTACCATCCTCTAAGGGGCATGCTTGTGGAGGCTTATCAACATTATTGCCTTAAGGCTTTCTTTGTAACATGCTGCAGTTAACTGACACATCAGAGAATGCCTCTGACAATAAGAATCATCACGAATAGTAGTAATAATGTATAATGTTGCCTGCCAACTCACACAGTGCCACTGTGTGACACACAATATCGGCTCCCTTTTCATGGTCACCCTGTACAAACAGTAGATCTTCAGCTTGTTTTCAGAGGCTTTGAACTGCCTATGTCCATTACGGGGTGTGAAAATACCTCAGAACATCGGCACCAGCTTCAGGAAACTTTTTTGTTAGGTACTTTCTGTCACAAGGACCCATCCCCTTCAAGGGCCCTTTTCTTTTCAATTAGCATGTCTGAGGGACTCATAATTCCCCAATCTTGGAGAAGGTTAATTCCTTGATCCATGACTATCAAAATCAGTTCCTTACTTATATCAGTTATATAATGGAAGATGTTAATGCCTGTTTAACAAATAATTGTACCTTACTGCTAGCCCTACCTCCTTAGATGAATTATGAGAATTACCTATACCTAATCAGTACAATATCAGAAGCATCACACATGGGTTCTCATTGTTGATTTGGGCATCAACAATGAATGAAGCTCTACTGAATGGTAACATTTTAGATTACTGACCAGTAAAGGTCACTATGGTTCAGAAGGGTTTTTATGCCACCACAGACTATATTTTCCTCCCTTATCTGGGGCTTGGATCTGTGTCTATATTCGCAATACATGATGCTAAAATAACTGATCACTGTTGCTTGATGCTAACCCATACACTAGCTCAACCTGCTTTAAATTAGGAAATTAAATTCAATCGGGCTCAAAATACTGTCAATCAGATCACTGTCAACTGTGAAGAAAGGATTGCAAGGAAAAAAGTATTGAGATAAACCTAGTTGCTTGGTTAGCCAATGTGTACTACAATTTAACCACCATGGAACCGAAAGTCATTAAATGGTTTGAACAGTTTAGAGTGATGATGCTTGATTTGTTATCTAAAAGAATGACCTTTAACAACCCTAGATATATTCAACACACTTGCTTCAATAGGTATTCTCATGATGGATTCAACTCTTGTGGCTCTTGCTTTGCGAAACAGACTGTTTGTGAGAATAGAGAGGCCGAATACTGGTATGCCATACATAAGCACTAGTGTACTGGCAATATGAGGATGTGTGATTGCGGGTTGGGCTGAGCCATCAGTGTACATTAATATGTGATATTGTTCAAAAGGCAGAGTGTTTGCTGGAACAGGGTATTCAAGTTCATATTGCAAAAATTCTTATGTTTGCAATTTTGGGTCAAAAATATAGTCAACATCAGTGGCTGTAAGGGACATTGCCCATTGAATCCAAAGTGGCTGTAGTGCTTTAATGTTAGGAACGCTGGCTTTGGTGACAGCCTCAAGGGCTGGGATTGGAGATATTACAATAATGCGTTTCCCCTGTGCCAGAGGTCTCTCTTTAATGACAGCTATCTGAACAGCAGTGACAATTTTGTCTGTGGGAACAAAGCATTGTTTTGCTGTAAAATGTAAATGCGATTTGCATGTAATTGGGGCAGTCTCACCCTCATTGAATGTTACATAGGTGAAACCAATGGAACCAGCAATTACTCTGATGACCAAGTGTGTTTTGTTGTCCCTTGTATGTAAGTGTTTAGCTGCAAGCATGGCTTGTTGCAATGCTCTGAAAATGCATGTGTGTTCGACTGGCCAATATTTGCTTCAAAAGTCAGGACATATTAAGTCATATAGTGGTTTCATCTGTTGTACATAATCTGGAATGTATGTTCTGCCAAAGTTTAAAAAGCCCAACAACAACTGGAGCTTTTTGATAGTATTTGGAGGTTGTAGTTGTGTGCATTTCTCTACAAATTGGGGTGCTAGGCTCTTGCCTTCATCCGATAATTCGTATCCCAAAAACAGGACACTAGGGAAGGCTATTTTTGTTCTTTTGAAATTTAATTTGTAGCCTAATTCGGCAAATGCCACAACAATGCGGCCAACCCGTCTTACATGTTGTATAAGGTCATCATCCATAAGGTAGATGTCATCTATGTCGGACTGCGCCTCAGGGTCAATGTCGTGTGAAATAGAAGTAACACAAGCTACAAACAGTCCTGGGCTGTTCTTGTGCCCTTGTGGGAGACGGCAATCTTTTTCTGAGAGCCTAAAGCGCTGAAACTTGTTAAGTCCCTACTTTCAGGTGCTACATTTTGGCAGAAAAATCTGTTGGAAATATCCAAGGTTGTTTTGTATTTTTTGTTCACTATATTGTTTAGAAGTGCGGTGCTGTGAGCATTTTGTATGGCAAATGTGCATGTATGACTGTTTAAATGTCTGTAGTCTAAGACTATTCTATATGAATGGTCCGGTTTAGCTACGGTGAACAATTGATTGTTCAATGGTGAGACAAAGGGTTCGATTACGCCCTGATACTCTAACTGTGTGTGGATTTCCCTCACAGGTGCTTTAGCTTCATGCTTTATTGGATATTGGGGTTGAGATTGGGTTTGGGATCTGATTGATATTACATGATAGGGTGAACCTTTATCCCATCCCAAAAGATGATGTCTATTGTGCACTCAGGGTCTCCTCCTAATTGTAATGTTACTTTATACACACTGTATGGGTGTGGAGAAGCGCATGTCCTTAGTATCAACTTGTAGGATGTCATCAGTTGCTTTCACGTCCGGATGCTGTTGAAGTTTCCGGCGAACTATTGTGACCTCTGCTGCGCTGTCTAGCAGTGGCAGTGCCCAATTCCTGTTCTTCAGTAAAGCTCTCTTCCTGAGTGGCATGTCATATAGTAATCGGTGCCACTTTTTTCTTTTTGAATTGGGGTTTTTGTTGGGGAAGTTTCTCTTTCTTATTAGAAACGTCTGCTGAGCATTGTGAGTCCTTTCGTGGTTTCACGTACTCTATTTGCTGCTCTGAACTCCCACCTCTCTCTCTGCATGTATGTGGTGAGTCCTGAAAGGAACAAGATTGGCATATTTCACTATATTGATATCTGTCAGGCGTTTTTATATTATCTTAATTTCTAAGGTTATAGCGATTTTGAGGTGTCCCCTTTCTTTTTTAGGTATTTGTTTTTGTTGATCCCAGCAGTTTTCCAACCCTCAGGTGCTTGCCTGGTAGAATCTTTGTTAGATTTACCCTGTAATTGTGGTTCAATAGGTCTGGCCCCCAGACCATCTCGACCAATGCTAGAGTAGGGCTCAGCGATAATCTTTGGCAGCTTGCGTTCTTGATCCTGTACAGGAACGTTTCGGAACCACATATTGTGTGTTGTAGGGTGCCATGAGCCAGTTATTATGATCTTGATAAGATAGATGTATCTCTAAATATACATAAGCTATGTATTGATCAGGTATCTTAGCATGTGTGTAATAGTGAAATGTAGTAGTGTTCCTATCAACTGCTGGAAAAGTGACCAAAGAATAAAATATTTCTGTTCTGTAGGCTGGATGAGCCTCGACTACAAATGTTACTGGACCCCCTAGCCTATGAGGCCATTTGCTAATAAATGAGCAGTGAGGGGGTTGTTGCATGTTTACTGCAATTGCTACCCGTTGTGGGTTCGCCATGGTACTGGTAAAGGTATTTGTTCAGAGATAAGGACACCAAATGGGCATTGATCATTTTAAGGTTCAAGCTTGAACAACCTACAGCGTTGGATAGGTACTACCTACCTAGCTGTGGAAGAAATCCTCAATATCATGGACATCTTTGTATATAGTATTGAGGTGCCATTAGCACGTAGTGAGACAGAGATACTCAGAAGTATCTGAAAATGAGTGCCTGACTAAATGTTGGCGGCACCATGTCGTGTAGGTTCTCATTATCATAATGAGGCTAATGGATTCGGGGGCATTATCACCTGAATTGTGGGGAACGGAGTCCAGTCCCACACCATATGACACCTCTTGGCCTAATCTAGGTTTTCCGGCTAACTAACAGCACCTCACCTCTGTCCAAGAGCAGGGATGATTGTGGCAATCGGGCACATGACAGATATGACTCCTCAGGGAAGTCGTGGTCGATCAGATCTCATCCTTTTCTCTCACTTACATTAGTCTCACATATGCAAAGACAAACAGAGGCAGAGAATGGTTCAAAAAGGTTTATTGAATTAACTGCATCTTAGATAAAATGGCATGAATTCCAATAGCTAGGATGATAAAACACACTAGAAGCAAAATAGTGACAAGAAGAGTGAAACACAAAAAAAATCCCACCATACTGTCAATGTGAGTAATATGTGTGGTTCCTACTTAAGCTATGTTAGAGCACAGCGTGATAAACCCTAATCCACCCTTCGGGCTTCTCCCTTGGGAAGACCTCATCCCCTATACCCGAGCAAGGAAGTCTGTTGTCTAGAAAGACACCATCCCCTTGTAAGCCAGGGATCCGGTAGTCAAAGCAAGAAGCTGTAGTGAAGGCAATCAGCTTGCAGTCGTGGTCATCTGGCCTGAATCACCTTCTAACGTGAATGGGACAGAGAAGTGTTTTATAATAATACAGTTGATGTTCTGAGAAAATAGGGAGAAAAGACAAAGTCATCATGGCACTCCCCTCAGAGTGCTAAACAAAGGGGGAGATGGAGGGTTAAAGGGGAGGGTCTATCCTCCTTGAAGCTTCAGTAAACGTATTTAGAGACCCAACCCAGAAGGGGAAAACTTCCACAGAAAAAAAGGTTTTTTGTTAGAAAAACCCTCACCCACCAGGGTTACCCCTTGGTGGCATGCTTCATCATTGGATGTCTTCCCGTTCTGCTGCAGAACGAGGCGTGCTGCGACCGACGGAATACTTGGGAGCACTGTTGGTATGAGCGATGTGGATGCTAGAAAAGGATAGGAGTGGTGGGGTCTTGGTAAGTTAAAAATACCCCCCTCTGGATGATATTACTAGTTTAATATGTCTCACAGGGGTGGTATGATTAAAAAAGGGTGTCAGGAGGGTGGGTATATCATGTACCTGTCCTCCTTAGTGGTCTCAATGTTTTGGAGTTTACCCCTAAATTCCTCTTCAGGACCAAAGTCCTCTCCCTAGTATCACTCCTCGTGCGCCTACCACTAGTGGAAGTACTCTTACTATTTACTGTGGTAAGGTGATACATACCAATTAAATTAAATTAAATACTACTCATTAGTGTCAATCTTAGAGATGCCCCCTGTATGTTAACCCAACTACTAGTGTAAGGCTAACTGGTCTATGCCAGCCTGCCACTTCCAGATGAGTTTCTGACCACATGGGTGAGTGCCTTTGTGCCCTCTGTGGTCAGAAATAAAGCCTGTCATGGGTGGAAGTGCTTCTCACCTCGCCCTGCAGGAACTGTAACACCTGGCGGTGAGCATCAAAGGCGCAGACCTGGTGATACAGTGCCCCAGGGCACTCCAGCCAGTGGAGATGCTCGCCCCTGGACGAGCCCCCACTTTTGGCGGCAAGTCCAGAGGGATAATGAGAAAAACCATGAGGAGTCACCTCTCAACCAGGACCACACCTAAGATGTCCAGAGCTGAAGTGACCCCCTCCTTGAGAAATCCTCCATCTTGCTTGGGGGATTAGGACCAATAGGGATAGAGATGTGCCCCCCTCCCCAGAGGGAGTGGGCACAAGGAGGATGTAGCCACCCTCAGGGACAGTAGCCATTGGCTACTGCCCCCTGGCTCTAACACTCCCCTAAATTTAGTATTTAGGGGCGACCCTGAGCCCAGCTCTTCAGATTCCTGATGACCTCAAGAAAGAAGAAGGACTGCTGAACTGAAAACCCTGCAGTGAAGTGAAGGAGACAACAACTGACTCGGTCCCATCCCTACCGGCCCGTCTCCTGCTTCAAAAAGCTGAAAAGAAGAAGCAACACATTCTGCAGGACCAGCGACCCCAGAAAAGCCTCCTGGGGACTGCCTGCATCACAGAGGAACAAAAAACTCCTGTGGACAGCGGACCTGTCCAACAAGAAGAAAAAGCAACCATCTTTAAAGGGACTTCCACCTCACTCTGCACCCGACACCCCTGGCTCGTGTCCAGAGGAACCAACCAGCCAGAGAGGACCCCCCAGGTGATTTCGACCAAGTGTCCGCCTGAGCTGACCCCTCCACCACTCCACGACGACTCCTGCAGAGGGAATCCCAAGGATCCCCTTGACCGCGACTGCCTGGGATGAAGATATCCGATGCCTGGAGAAGCACTACAGCCGCAGCCCCCAAACTCGAGAGAAACTGACCAGCAAGCAGCCCTCCTTCCTGCCCAGTCGGTGGCTTGCCCGAGAAGCCCCTCTGTGCCTTGCCTGCAGCGGCTAAGTGACCCCCAGGTCTGCCCATTGAGTTCCATTGGGAACCCGACACCCTGTTTGCACCCTGCACCCGGCCGCCTTAGTGCCGCTGAAGGTGCATGTTTGGTGCCTACTTGGGGCCCCCCCAGTGCTCCTCTAAACTCCCCTGGTCTGCCCTCCGACAACACGGGTACTTACCTGCAAGCAGACCGGAACAGGAGTACCCTATCTCCATAGGTCCTGTTTGACCTCTGCACCTAACCGGCCCTGTGTTGCTGGTGCTGGGGGCTTGTGGTTCTCTTGAATCCCCCAACGGTGGGCTACCTATGCCCCAGAGACTGAACCCGTAAGTTTGTTACTTACCTCAAAAACTGTACTTTACTTACGTCCCCCAGGAACTGTTGAAAATTGCAGTGTCCACTTTTAAAATAGCTTTATGCCATTTTAAAGAAAACTGTGTACATTGTTGATTCCATTCAAAGTTCTAAGTATTACTATGCAAACTACCTTTCATTTAATGTACTTACCTGCTAAATGAATCTTGTGGTTCTAGAAATAAATTAAGAAAGCATATTTTTCTATATAAAAACCTATTGGTCTGGAGTTAAGTCATTGAGTATGTGTTTCCACTTATTGCTTGTGTGTGTACAGCAAATGCTTAACACTACCCTCTGATAAGTCTAACTGCTCGACCACATTACCACAAATAGAGCATTAGTATTATCTATAATTTCCTCTGTCAAGCCTCTTGGGGAACCCTTGGACTCTGTGCACACCATGTCTCATTTTTATATAGTATATACAGAGCCAGCTTTCTACAACTGTCATTCGTTCCTGTCCTCATTTCCCACTTTAGCATTCAAGTCTCTCATCACAGTCTTCAGATCATGAAGCGGCAAGGCTTAAAGCTTAGTTTGCATCTGTCTGTAGACTATAACCTTGACTGTTCCCCTGTGTCATTTGTTAGAACATAGCACTGGATAATGGTGGTGTTGATGTCTCTGCCTTATAACCTGCCATGAGTCTGCTGTTAATTGGCTTCCACTCAATTTGTCATTTCTCCGTCCCCTTGCTTAGGATGATGGCTATTCCTTCACGATGATGGTCAGTGGCCCTTCCAGAGTATAGTTCTATCTCTCTTGTGTGGGGTTTCATTCTGCCAGATCCAGTCAACCATCCTTTACTGACACCCCGAGGATGTGAAGGTTGAAGCACCTATTCTCAGATGTTACTTGAGCCAGCGTTCCTGTGTCATACATGGTCCATAAATTCCAGATTCTGGTCTTACAGTTGACACATAGAACTGATATCATCCTGTTTGTACATAAGAATAAATAAAGTTATATAAATTTAAAGGTGGATATGGTGCATAAATTATTAATGCAAGTTATAATTATAAATTTAGAATTTGTGATGTTTGTGTATTTTAAGTTTAGTTTGTATAGAAAGAATAAATTATGTTTTCCAAACTATAACAGAAGTTTAACCTTTGTTTTTTTCATTTTTTTATAGACATGTGTGTTGTCGAGCTTAGTGTCCTTAAGTGGAGTGTGGTACAGTAGAGTGGAGGGGAGTTTTGCTGAGTATATTGAAGTGCCATAGAGTAGAGTACAGTAGAGGGGAGTGTGGTGCAGTGGAGTGATGTACAGTGGAATAGCATACTGCAGAGAGGCAGTGGAGTGGAGAAGAGTGGAGTAGTGGAGTAGTGTAGCATATACAGTAGTAGAGTAAAGTGTTATATAGAGCACAGGCGTGTTGCATAGTACAAGGGTGTGGTGTGCACTAGAGTGGAGAGGGGTAGTGTAGAGTCAAGAAAAGTGTTATAATTTGGAGTGGCATATTGCACAGTACGGTGGAGTGGTGTATTGCTGAGTATTAGAAAGTGTGTTAGAATGGATTAGAGTGTTGCACAGTGGAGTGGTGTGTAGTAGAGTACAGTGAGGTACAGTATGGTAGAGTGGAGTAGGATAGACTGTCATAGATTTGAGTGGCATAGAGTAGTGTGGAGTGTCATTGAGTGCAGTAGTGGAGTACTGATGGAATACAATGGAGTAGTGTCTCATAGAACAAAGTATAGTAAATTGGTGTGGAGCGGCATAGAAGGAGTTGCGTAGAGCGATATAGAGTAGAGTAGAGTGTCCTAAAGTGGTATAGAGTTAAGCAGGTTGCTGTACACTGGCATGACATGAGTACATTGTTATACATTGTAGTAATATGGAGTGGAGTATAGCGTGGCAGAGTGGAAGGGTGTAGACTGTTGTTGAGTGTCGTACAGTGGAGTGGAGTTGGGCAGAATAGAGTGATGTATAATGGGGTAATGTACAGTTGTGTGCCATAGAGTGGAGTGGTGTACCGTGCAATAGCATATTGTGGAGTAGCCTAGAGTGGAGTGGCATACAGTGGAATAGCTTAGAGTGGAGTGTGGTAGAGTGGATTTACTAACAGTAGAATAGCGTAGAGTAGAGTGGTGTAGAGTGAAGTGGCATTGACTAAGGTGGTGTAGAGAGTAGTAACATACAAGTGGGACAGCTTACAGTGCAGTGCTGTGAGTGGGGTGGCTTAAAGGTGGAGTGGGGTAGAGTGGAGTGGCAAACAGTAGAATAGTGTACAGTGGAGTGGCGTACAGGGAGTGGCATAGAGTGGAGTGGGATAGATTGGAGTGGCATGTAGTGGAATAGCCTACAGTAGAGTGGCGTACAGTGGAGTGGCATACAGTGGAGTGACATACATTGGAATAGCGTACTGTAGAATAGCATACTCTAAAATAGCCTACAGTGGAGTGGCGTACACTGGATTGGCATAGAGCGGAGTGGCGGAGACTGGAATAGCGTTTAGTGGAGTGGTGAAGAGTTGAGTGGCGTCCAATGGTGTGACGTAGAGTGGCGTAGGGTACATTGGAGTAGGGTATTGTGGAATAACATCCAGTGGAGCAGCGTTCAGTGGAGTGGGGTAAAGTGGATTGGCATAGAGTGGAAAAGCATACAGTTGAGTGACGTAAGTTGCATACAGTGAAATAGCATAGTGGAGTGGGATAGACTGAATTGGAGTACAGTGGAGTGATGTAGAGTGGAGTAGCACACAGTGGAGTGCTGTAGAGTGTAGTGGTGTACAGGTGAATAGTGTACAATGCAGTGGCAAAGAGTGGAGTGACGAAGAGTGGAGGGTGATAGAATCTAATAGTGTACAATGGAGTAGTGTACAGTGGAGTGTACAATGGTGCGGTGTACAGTGGATTGAGGTAGAGTGGAGTGGAATACAGTGGATAGCATAGAGTGGAGTGGCATAGAGTGGAATTGCATAGAGTAGAGTGGCATGGACTGGACTGGCATAGAGCAGAATAGCGCAGTGTGGAGTAGGATACAGTGGAGTTGCAAATAGTGAAATAGCATAGAGTGGAGTAGCGTACAGTGGAATAGCATAGAATACAGTGGAGAGTTGGAGAGTGGAATGGCACAGAGTGGAATAGCATAGAGCGGAGTGTCTTACAGTGGAATAGCATAGAGTGGATTGGCATACAGTGCAGTGTCGTACAGTAGAGTAGCATAGACTGGAGTAGAGTGGAGTGACGTATAGTGGCTGATGAGGGATGATAATCGGACACCGGTAGCAAAATGCTAGTTTTCGTTCCAGGGAGGACCTGACCTGGAAGTTGGGGCTGAACTGTTCCCATGGGCAGCAAGATTAAGACTGATTTGCATATGGCTGGGTCTAAACTGAGGTGGCATCGTGGGCAAAATAATGATGGATTTAGGCTCAAATCTCTGACTGGGGGTAAATGTTTGACATTTCTCAGCATTCTGTCCATCATCTGTTCTTCTTGCATTTGTTGCCCTAAGTTGCGCCAGCTATACCCAGATGTGGATTCTGGGCTCACCGTGCAACTGGATTCAAGCTATCCTGGCTGCTGAAATCAGTCCCAGGATGCTTGTTTCTGGTCCAGGGAGGACCTGGCCTGACAGTTCAGGCTGGACTGTTCCCATGGGAAGCAGGGTCAAGGGCTGATTTGTATATGGCTGGGTCCAAACTGGGGTGGCATAGTGGGCAAACAAACGATGGACTTAGGCCCAGATATCTGACTGGGAGTAAATGTTGGACATTGTTCAGCATTCCATCATCTGTTCTTTTTGTATAGTGGAATAGAGCTCAGTGGAGTGGTGTAGAGTGGAGTGGCATAGAGTGGAGTGTGGTACAGAGGACTGGTGTACAATTGAAAAGTTTACATTGCAGTAATGTACAGTGGGACAGTGTAGAGAGGCGTGGTTTCAAGTGAAGTGGCATACAGTGGAGTGGCGTACAGTGGAATATCGTACACTGGAGTGGGGTAGAGAGTAGTGGTGTAGAGTAGAGTGGAATAGCATAGAGTGAAGTGGCATACACGGAGTGACGTTCAGTGGAGTATGGTACAGTGGAGTGGCGTACAATGGAATAGCGTAAAATGGAGTGAAGTAGAGTGGAGTGGCATAGAGTGAAGTCTTGAAGAGTGAAGCGAGGTAGTGTGTAGTGAGGTACACTGTAATGGCGTACATTGTAATAGCATACAGTGGAGTGGTGTAGAGTGGAGAGGTGCGGAGTGGAGTAGAGGAGAGTGCTGTAGAGTGGAGTAGCATAGAGGAAGTGTCGTACAGTAAAACAGTGTAAAGTGTACTAGGCATACAGTGGAGTAGCATACAGTGGAGTGGTGTAGAATGGGATGAGATAGAGTGAAGTGCCATACAGTGGAATAACATAGATTGGAGTGACGTAGAGTAGAGTGGCGTACAGAGGAATAGCGTAAAGTGTAGTAGCATAGAGTGGAGTAGCATAGAGAGGAGTGGCATGAAGCGGAGCGGTGTACAGTGTAATAGCGTATAGTGAACTGGCATAAAGTGGAGTAGTATACAGTGCAGTGGCATACAGAAGAGTGGCATAAAGTGGAATAGGTTAGCGTGTAGTGTCATAGAGTGGAGTTGTGTACAGTGGAATAGTATAGAGTAGAGTAGCATAGATTGGAAGGGTGTACCCTAAAGTGATGTACACTGGAGTGTGGTAGAGTGGAGTGTCCTAGGAGTGGCATAGAGAATAGTAGTTCAGAGTGGAGTGGCGTACAGTGGAGTGAGGCATAGTGTAGTGTGTACAACGGAATACCACAAAATGAAGTGTAGAGTGTAATGGACTACCACAAAATGAAGTGACATAGAGTGGAGTGCTGTACGGTGGAATACCACAAAGTTGCATGGGCTAGAGTGCAGTGGGGTAGACTGTAATGGCATACAGGGTAATAGCGTACAATGTAGTGGTGTAGATTGGAGTGGCATAGAGTGGAATAGCTAGAGAGTAGTGGCATAGATTGGAGTATGTAGAGTGGGGTGCCATGTAGTGAAATATCAAAAAGTGAAGTGTTGTACAGTGGAATAGTGTAGAGTGCAGTAGTATAAAGTGGGGTGAAGTGGCATAGAGTCGAGTGGCAAACAGTGTAATAGTGTACAGTGGATTGTCGTAGAGTGCTGTGCTTAATTTGTGCTTCTTGTTTCTGGTGCTGAGCACCAGCACTTATTTTTGAGGGCCATGGCTTATTCTTCTGTCTCAAGCATTTGCTGCGAGCAAAAGACACATATGGGAAAGACGGATAAAGGGAAAAAGAATGAGCGTCACAAAGAGCGAAAGTAGAAAGCTGCAAGAGTGAGCTGAAGGGGCAGGGAGTGGCTTTATATGGATTGAAGAGGCCCGAGAAGGCTTCAGGATTACGCTGCCTGAGTATTCCATGTTCACACATTTAATTGCAGCAGCCGCGTGCTTGAGGAAGGCTTTGGGCACGGCACCTTTTTATTTACAAATTAAGCACTGGTGGAATGGCATATAGTAGAGTGGCGCAGAATTGAGTGGTGTACATTGGAGTAGCACAGAGTGGAGTGGGGCACACTGGATTGGCATATTGTGTAGTGGAATAGAGTGGAATATTGTACAGTGGAATAGTGTAGAGTGGAGTAGTGTAGAGGAGAGGATTGTACAGTGGAGTGGCATATACTGGAGTGTCATAGAATGGAATGGCGTAGAGTGTAATAGTGTACAGTGGAGTGGTGTAGAGTGAAGTGGCGTGGAGTGGAGTTGGGTAGAGTGGAGTGGCATCCAGTGGATACGCGTAAAGTGGAGTAGGGGAGCATGGAGTTGCATAGAGTGGAGTGGCGTAGAGTAGAGCATTTGAACTGAGACAAACATAGCGTGAAAGTGGGTAAATGGACATAGATTTAATGTGGCAAGAATATAGATTATGAGGTGTAAAGGGTCATTTTTTGTAGTATGTGTAAATAGAGTATGTAGTATTAAAGTTATAATTGTTAAAATAATGATATATTGTACTGTTATATACTGCAGTAACTTTGTGGTATACAGCGGTATATGCAGATAAGAAGGCAGTGTCTAATTGGCTAATGGCTCTCTCTTATAAAACGTAAAGGGCAGCCATGTCATTTTCAGTACACTTTTGCTGCATTCTGAGTAATGCGTTTTTCTGCATTCCTGGTTAGGGCCTTATCTATAGGTGAGTAGTAGGTTTTATTGTTTTCCCTAGCTATTACCACTTTATTAAAGTGGTAATAAGTGGAGAAATGTATTTATATTTTTTGATATAGTTTTACAACACCTTACAGAGAACCGCACTGTCTGCAAGATTTTTGTAAGTAGCACAGTCATTTTTAGGTATTAAGCTGTACTCCGTAGACTTTTTTGTAAAGATTTGAAAATTTTAAAAGTTGGCAATACACTGTAGTACACTATATTTAGGAAATAAAGTGTAGTACAGCGTATTTTTAATTGTATGGTCATTTCAATTGAAATTCTTTTGTCTGTAATGGCAGTTTGACACCACACCATGAATACCATGCTCTAGGCCACTCCACTCTACTCTGCACCACTCCACACCACTGCACTCTATTCTCCGCCACTCCACACGACTGCAGTCTGCACCACTCCCTCTGTGCTACTTCACACTACGCATCTCTACCCTGTACCACTCTACTCCACACCAATGCACACTTCACCACTCTACTCTACACCACTGCACTCTACACCCCTCTAGTCTGTGCAACACCAATCTACTATGCACAACTCCACTCTATGCCACTGTACTCTAGGCTATTCTGCAACACTTCACTCTACACCACTGCAATCTATGCCAATACAGTCTGCACCAATGTATTTCACTCTGTAACACTCAGTTGTATGCCCCTGCACTCTACACCAGTCCATGGTAACCACTATAATCTACTCTGCACCACTGCACTCATCCACTTACCACAGCTGGGAAAAAGCCGTTTCCCCCACCCCTTTTCATGACCTCATCAAGGGAATGAAGTACTATATAAATAATGCAATCGGACCACAGAGAAAGCACTTCTAGTCTTGCAAGGAGTGGGAAAGGATGATACAAATACCAATACAGTCTGCTCCTCCAAGGTCAAAATTCTGCACAACACTAACCATGTGTGTGATAAAGCATAACATTCACGAGTAACTGACCTCTGTCAGCAGGGTTAACTCTAGAGGTCCGTATGCACACTTTTCTATACTTGTCTAACCAGTTTTCCTCCTTTTAATTACTTACTGTAAATGAGTATATTTTTGTTAACAAGATTTCCTAGCTGTAAGGCTCTAGGGCCAGATTTATTTGGCTCTCCCTTACAATTGTCCTGTCCCGACACCACTCTATTTTGCCTAGTGCCACTACCTTAAATGCATCAGACAGGACAGTCATGGCAGACACACCTTCAAACCAGCCCTGGCACCGCAAATCTCTAACTTACTTGCAAACAACATTCATGTACCTTTCATCAAGGTAGATATCAGATTCCCTGACCCATGTTAGGATCACCAGAGATTTGCACCTATGGATCCTTTGTACCACCAAAAAGCAATATGGCGGTACAACAATGCGCTACATATTTTCTGTATTGTAGGTATGTATGACCATTGTATGTCACTTGTTTTTGCATTCTCAGCAAATGTGTGCACACGATTTGAAGGGAGTTTCCAGAAGTTTGATGCTCAGTACAGTCTAGACACCACAACAGTCAAAAGATGTGTTTAGCACGTACAGTTTGACTCCTAGATTAGTCTGCCATACTTTTCTGCAAGTGTCAACATAGTAGCAGACTCTTCCTGGATGAATGTCGTCTTTTTGAGTTTTTGCATAGCAAAATCTAGCAGATCGTTACTTGATAGGATGAAGGATTTTAATTATTTTGTATGTGCCTTTCTTGGAACTGCAAGCTTTGTCCACTCTAGTAATTATGGCTTTCCCTCCACAGGAAGAGTGCTATCAACTTAATTTTCAACTTGTTAGGATCATCCAACTAGGAATCATCCTACATTGTTTTCCAGGAAAACATTATTTTCCAGGAAATGGTTATAACTTTGTCATGTACTATGCCTAGCATGTACTTCTCCCAAAGAAACTGTGAAAATCCTGAAGTACTGGGCTTCTCCTGAAACAGACCCATTTGCACCAAGACTCTGCCACTTGTGATGACTGCAAACACAAAGCTCAGGTGAGACCTGTTCTTTGTGTGGACAGTATATCAATCAAAACAAGGAGTCCCCTAAATGACCAGTCTGTCTGGGCGGGATTGGCACATGACTGATTTTCCTATAAAACTTTCGCTCTTCAGGAAATCCTGAAGGCATGCTTCATCATAGAGTTTTCACGATGGAGTCTAATGCTTCCACGTGGGCTTCAACCTGATCTTTTTCGGGGCGCACTTACAGATATTTCAAGGGATCCTAGTGATAAATGGTTAAAAGGATGCCAGAGGCATACCTGCAACAAACTTTATTATCAGAATAATGCCTTGGCAGTGTTAACAAATGCAGACACTGTGTGGGGTCTAATTACCCAAGTATTCTTCCTTGCGGTCTACATGTTTCCACCTTCGTAGAAGATAATGAGGCTTTCGTCAGGACCAAAATTTTAAGGATCCCTATGTATTGCCCAATCCTTATTAGGTCAAAAAAGTGGGGCATTACCCCTACTCGGTCATCATACTTTAATTCATTCCTTGCATAGACGTTATGCTTACACCTGACCGGTTAAATCATTGGTGGGTATTGATATATTTAGCTCTTCAAGGCTTTTCTATTGACAAGGGAAGGTCAAAGTTCTTAAAATCACACCGTGTTCAAACAGACGTTTGCCTCAATCACCTAAGCGTCCTCGCTCAGTGACAGTGACTGCCTGTTTGGCTCCGTATAGTAAGGATATACGTTTCTGGGGAGAATAGTTGCAACCAGAGTATCTAGTGGTCCAAAGCTTTCAGGCTCTTGGAGGAAATTAGGTGTGAAGTTTTTAAAGGTCGTATTCTACGAAACAGATAGTGATCTGATGGAGTTGTATTGGTTTGTTCAGCAATCGCATCTAGTGTAATGAATTGTTTGTCTTTGTAAAGATCTTTCCATTTAGGTATTTCAAGTATGCCAAGTTGGGAGTATGCTTTGTCCTCCACTAAGATATTGAACAGTGAGTGAGAACTCAGGGGAACAGTGGGCGAGTATAGTTGGGTGAGATTTGTTTTTGCTTTATCCTGTCCCATGCTTGGACTGTACATCGCCGTGTTTATTTCGGCTGTGTTTGAGGACTGTTTAGACCATAGTACCACAGATAAGGGTGTCAGGTGTGCAATATCCTTCTCCACTGCTAAATGGGCAGAATATTTGGGGGACTATAATGTGCAAAATTCACCTTGGCTC
Source organism: Pleurodeles waltl (assembly GCF_031143425.1). Lineage (NCBI taxonomy): Eukaryota > Metazoa > Chordata > Amphibia > Caudata > Salamandridae > Pleurodeles > Pleurodeles waltl. The sequence goes on along the minus strand of NC_090448.1, from coordinate 271,629,162 downwards.
TTAAGTAGTAGAGTTCCATATCTAGCATTCCAAAACCTTCCAGATGATACAGTAACGTTAATATGTTCCGTGCTAGTCTCGGATGGTTTCCTGGCCATGTTCATCGTGCAAGCAGAGTTTTCAAGGTTTTGAAGAAGTGTTTGCTCAATTTGATGGGTAAATTTATAAAATAACACTGCACTTTAAGAAGCACTATCATTCAGTTTGTAATTTGTACCCGCCTGGGCCATCTTGCTGCCTTGTTCCTCAGATTCCAGTAGTCTATGGCTTTATTCTGGCCATGCTGCCGCCCATCAGACATTTTGATGGACGATAAATACATGCAGCAACCTGAGGTCATAGGTCAAAACAGTAAATGCGACATCACAAAAGTAAGTAACTTAAGGCTTCTGTTAAAAATATTCATCAAATCCCATGTCTGTTAATAGCAGGACTTTAGATATTCCCAGAGTGGTAAAATGTTTTCATTTTCTTTGTTTAAAAATTGTGTTTATTAGACCGAAAGTAAGAGTTAACATGGATGAAAGAACACCCCGACATCTCACCTACCAGGCTGCTATAAAAGGATGAGAGGTACTGCTGCTTGCTTCTAATCAAATCTAGTCTCTCGCTGAAGTTCCTTTCCCTTACAACCTTTCCAGCCATCAAAAGAGACACGAAGCCTTTGCAGTCCACTTAACCCTCTCCTGATCTAGCCTCTGTCGGCAATTTAGCTGTATTGTGTTTTGCATTTATAATACTCTTACTATCGAGGTCAATTTTTCACGCAGGGATTTATTAGTATAGTGAGAAGAGGCTTTTTGAGGTAGCATGCAATCTGAGGATGTATAACTGTAGATGGGAATGAAATTATTTGCATGTGAGATAGGGTTGAATATGAAGAAGATAAATCAGTTTTTTTTTCAGTGAAAAGCAATTAAGGTGCAGAAAGGGTAGACAGTAGAGTAACCTAAAAGACAAGCATTTGCAATGCAATTGGTCTCACATTTGCTTGAGCTAAAGCTATTGCCATTGCAAATTCATAACTGGACTGTTCTTGCCACATCAATTGGTCAAACCTGCCTCATAATTTTGTCTCTCCTGCCGTATAATTCCAGTGGCTCTGCGTATAACTAAAGCACTTCCATTTACGTTCTTCCTCTATCTGCAACAAAAATGAAAATGTTGTAATTTAGCATCCTACTTTAAATCTACCATGCTAATTCCAATATAATATCACTTTCACCACCCCACCATCAGAGTTGCTGGCTGGCTAACACAATCCCCCCAAAAAAGACACAAGACAGCCACAGAGGAGAAAGAAACTAGAAGGGTCACCCAAACAAATCAAGAGTGTTCAAACAGTCTTCGTGTAATAAGGATGTTAACTTGGCCTGAATTATTGTCACAATTGTAATAAGGAGAGATTATTAAAACATATACCATTATCAGATAAACCTTTATCATTAATAAATGTTTGGCATTAGACTGTAATGTTCAAAACAGCCCCTAGAGAACACCATAACAAATATATAATTTGTAAGAAACATGATCATGTAACCATATTGCTAGCATCTAAAGGGGATAAACCCATGAAAAAAACAGTAGAAAGTAATGCAGTGTAAGCATATACTTAGCCCCTAGAGCATGGGTACTCACAAACTTTTTCTCGGGGGCCAAAATTGCAGTATGGTTTGCGGCCGAGGGCCGCACTGAAGTGACAGCGGGGGGCGGGGCTTAGAGGGGGCGGGGCTTAGAGGGGGAACAACCACCCCACCCCCTTTTTCAAAACAATGCCCCTACTCCAGTAACACACACAGCGCGCACACATACAGCGCCATCTGCTCTCACCCCTACCCCAGTAACACACACAGCGCCATCTGCTCTCACCCCTACCCCAGTAACACACACTGCGCCATCTGAACACAGCGCCATCTGCTCCCACCCCTACCCCAGTAACACACACAGCGCCATCTGCTCTCACCCCTACCCCAGTAACACACACTGCGCCATCTGCACACAGCGCCATCTGCTCTCACCCCTACCCCAGTAACACACACAGCGCCATCTGCTCTCACCCCTACCCCAGTAACACACACAGCGCCATCTGCATACAGTGCCATCTGCTCTCACCCCTACCCCAGTAACACACACAGCGCCATCTGCTCTCACCCCTACCCCAGTAACACACACTGCGCCATCTGCACACAGCACCATCTGCTCTCACCCCACCCCAGTAACACACACACACACACAGCGCCATCTGCTCTCACCCCTACCCCAGTAACACACACACACATCGCACACACACAGCGCAATCTGCTCTCACGCCTACCCCAGTAACACACACTACATTAAAAACAAATAAATAAATAACCAAAGAGCCTTACCTGACTCAAAGCACTGTAAAGATGCCACAAATGTGGAACAGCAGGCAGGCAGGCGGGCAGCAGACGTGGAGCCGGTGACAGGAAGCAGACGACCAAAGCCCCATAAAAGTTAGCTGCAAGCGCTGACTTTTATGGGGCTTTGGCTTCCAGGATCGTCAGGGCAACGCCATAAACAATGGCCGCCGTATGTAAACATAGAGGAGGGCCGCGGGAGCATGCTCCCGCGGCCCTCTTCTATGTTTACATACTGCTGCCATTATGATGTGGCGTTTGGTGTGCGTCTCGCGGGCCGCCAAGCTAGGTCCGTGGGGCCGCTGGCGGCCCGCGGGCCGTACTTTGAGTACCGTTGCCCTAGAGGGTGTTTTTAGGGCTGGCAGGTCTACTGCAATGATATTACAAACAAGACCTTTAAAACAAAACTTCTCCTAGCTGTAAAACAAACGTTGTAGCCATGAGAAGGCTTAAAAGACACTGATTGGTGGAGAGTGTTATTATTTTGGGGTTCCCACTAACCTAGGGTGGAGACCCAGAGATGATGTAGACAGAGAGCACGTTTTGAAGGCGGTCCCGTTGTCCTAGGACTACCACAGGCTGAGTTATGAGCAACAATGTTTTATAAAACGAATGGCCTACAAAGCATTTTGCGGTTAGTTTTTGAGCCACACATATTATAGTATGTTGACTGCACTGCTCAGAACAGCCCCTAGAGGACACCACAATAAAAATAGCATATAGAAGAAACATGGTCATGTAACCATACAGTCAGCTCATAGAGAGCATAACTACATAAAAAAGGAATGGGAGAAAGTAGTGCAGTCTAACCATATATTTAGCCCCTTAGCAAAGCATTATGGAACAAGTTTCCATGCCAGGAATATTTTAATATGTTGATATGAATGTAATGTTTAGAACAGCCCCTGGAGGACACCAACATTAATATAACATTTGTAAGAAACATGGTCATGTAACTGTATAGTTAATCCCAGAGGGCATAACCACACAAAAAAGAAATGGCAGTAAATAATGCAGTGTAACCATATATTTATCCCCGAGAGGGCATAGTGCATAACACATATTCAGAAGTAGCAGGCCCATAACAATGATGTTACAAACAAGGCCCTTAAAATACAAGCTATTCTCAGCTGTAAAACAAAGGTTCTAGCCATGAGCGAGTTTAATGGTGGGAGGGGTTACTATTTTGGGGTCCCCACCATCCTAGTGGGGGGACCCAAAGATGATGTAGACAGAAAGAGCACATTGACCTGAACGTTTTGGTGGTGGTCCCATTGTCCTAGAACCACCACAGGTTGAGTTATGAGTAACAATGTTTTGTGAAAGTAATACCCTGCAAATCATTATGTGGCGCGTTTTCGTGCCACGAATAATACAGTATGTTGACTGCAATGCTCAGAACAGCCCTAACAAGACACCACAAAAAAATGAGCATGTGGAAGAAACATGGCCATGTAACCATACAGTCAGCCCATATAGAGCATAACCACATGAAAAAAGAATGGGAGAACGTAATACAGTTTAACCATATATTTAGCTCCTTAGCAAAGCATTATAGGACAGGTTTCTGTGCCATGAATATTTTAATATGTTGATATGATGGTAATGCTTAGAACAACCTCTAGAGGATACCACAATGAATATAGCATTTGTAAGAAACATGGTCATATAACTGTATAGTTAGCCCCCAGGGGGCATAACCACACCAAAAGAAAATGGCAATAAATAATGCAGTGTAACCATATATTTAGCCCCTAGAGGGCACACTGCATTACATATATTCAGGAGTTGCAGGCCTATAACGATATTACAAACAAGGCCCTTAAAACACAAGCTACTCCCAGTTGTAAAACAAAAGATCCAGCCATGAGAGATTTTAAACAGACACGGAATGGTGGGAGGAGTTATTATTTTGGAGTCCCCACCAACCTAGTGGGGGACCCAAAGATGATGTAGACAGAAAGAGCATGATGTTGTGAACATTGTGGTGGTAGTCCCATCGTCCTAGTGTCACCACAGACTGAATGATGAGCAAACGTGTTTTGTAAAAGTAATGCCCTGCAAAGCATTGTGGGCTGAGTTTTCCCCGAGTGCAGTGAATATTGTACTATTGGCTCTCCCGCTGTGCCGGGACAGCTGGTTTTTCTTAGAGGATTTCTATTTTATGTAAAGCATTCACCGATTTCAAGTGTTTTAAGGGGAGAGCCACAAGAAATTACTCTGATTAGGTAACTGTGACCAGTGCTCCAGTACCACTGATCGAGTTCACGCTGTTGTACCTGTTTGCGCTTTGAACACCATGGCCTCCATGCAGCACATAGGGGAGAGACAAAAGAAATAGTTTGCCCACACTGAAGTATATCGGCAATCGTACAATAATCCATGTAACGGGGCAGTCTACAAGGCGTGAAAAAAACAGCCTCAAGGGGGACAAAGGTGAAGCATTTACCAATGATTTTTTAAAGACAAGTAAGTCCACAAACGAGTTAAAGTGATGGGCGTGGCATGGGTGTGGTTAAAAGGCCACAATACTTAACACAGGTCAAAGCGCTTGCGCGCTCGACCTAAAAATGCTGTTCCACAATCCGAAGCCTTACCCTAAACAATAGGCAGCAAACTTACATTCACTCAGGTCAAGTAGGGAGAGTCTTAAGTTAAAGAGAGAAAGCTAAGATAGCCAAAATAAAAGGTATGGTAAGGAGGGGTAGAAAGAGTATAAAGTAGGTAGATATGTTGGGAGATAGATAAGCCTTTAGAGAATATAAGAGCCAATATATCACAGGGAACTGTGAAATATGTGAAATATTTGATGGTTGCCTGTGAAATACGGATGTACTCATGGATATGACGAGTGGTAAAACCACTTGGTAGAGCTTTCACATTGTCAGGACTACTAAGGTTAAGTGACATGGTGGACCAAAATATGTGTCAAGATTAACTAACTTAAACAGCGAAAATTTAAATTATACTGAAATATTATTTTCATCCATTTGCACATTTGCACTAGAAACAATATTTTTGCTGAAATTTGTTCCGGAAATACAAACAAAGCTTAAAACATACAATATTCAGTCAATGCATACTGTTAACTGCACTTTGGAGGAAACAGCTTTTTCGAGGTAACTACCCCAAAATAAACATGCAATATAAAAAAACACATAACAGGTAAAGTGTAATATGGTCCATCGTTGCCATCTTTAGATTTTGGAGACATTTGCTAATCACGTGCCATTCGGCCTTGCGGTTTATAATGTTACCAGAACCTCTTGGGGCCAATATTGGTCCACATTACACATGTATACTCTAGATAGTATGTATGTATGTAAAGAGATTGATCGGGAACAAAGAGGGACGAGGTCAGACAGGAAGTGGTGAGTTAGAGCTAGAGGCAGAGAGAAATAGAGGTAGACAAATTGAGTGGTGCGGTAGGTAGACAAGTACAGATAGATGCAAGGTAAAGAGAAGGGCAAACAGAGAACAGAAATATAGAAAAGCATTCAGGTAAAAAGAGTAGTGATGCTGAGATCTAGGTGGCCTGGCTGTGTTGGGTTGTGTGAATTCATGTGTGAAATAACCTAATAACTTTTCTTAGTAAGAAACCTTTCAAGAAACCATACAGTTGGAAACTCACACAGAAATATTGAAGTGTGAGGTAATTCTAACAAATCTGCGAAAAGTTGTTATATGTACATGGACAGCGTCTGTGTTATCACACCACTCATATTCTCGCTTTGGGTCCAGTGTTATGAAATGTTTTATTTTGGAACACTGCTGCTCCTTCCACTTCAATGTCGTACATTTTCCCTGACATAGGGACCGATCTCTCCTTTTCGGATCTCTTGCTAGTGATAGCATTTTAACCAAAACCGAGTGTAGAAATAAAATAGTATTTTACCCTACTTCTCCCTTTAGTAACCTATTACCATCTCTGTGGGTTGGACTTATTTTTTCTGTGTCGAGCAACTGCTGTTTAGAAAAATAACCAATGTATTGTTGACGTGAACACCTTATCTAACTTTATTGAGGTAACTTGAGCTCCTTCAAGATATAGGACATAACAGGAGGCTGTTTTCTCTCTTTTTTACACAGTCCTCAATTTCCTTGTTTCTGTGTACAAAACGCTGTTGCTTTGCGGCCATGTTATCAATACCTCTAGACATGCATCTATGTAGAGATTTGATTTCTGAAGAATTCTTACTGCTGCTTTACGTTGCTTTCTGACTTGTGTAGTAAGATACGTTGATAATGTTTGTCAAAATAAGGATGCATCCTCTACACACCTTCCTACACTTTAGGGCAGCCCAAACTAAACCAGGCACCACACCAGGCCCCATCATCAACAGTGCCTTCTATTTATGTTTGCTGGGCACAGATTTAGGATGCAGTGTCACATACTTACTGGACTGGAAGACCAGTACTGCATTGTTTCCTTGTGAAGTTTGCCACTGCTAATCAGCATCTGCTGAGTGTCGAACCCTTACTTTGATTGATAAGCAATCTAGGCTCTGGCTAGGGTTCTTTAAATTTATCCAGCAGCCCAACTCTAGACTGTTCTCTGCTCAAGGATGGACTGAAGCCATTCGGAACACCGAACATGGCCCCACCAGCTATACCGAACGCCAGAGGAGAGCAGTGTCCATATCAACAAGACTTCCCTTCAACGTGTAAAGTCCCAAAACTGCCACTTCTTGTCATAACCTGATTGGAAGGCCACCGGGTAGACAAGGACTATTGTACCCCACCCATGGGAGGTGGGGTAGTTTGCCAAAGATGCCCTCGAGCTCGGTAACCAAGTCAACCAACAGACATATTAACTCCAATGCATGACCCAGTGCTTATCTTTTTGAAGAAATAAGGTACTTTTAATCATGCAGTTGTACTAGATACTACCCAAAGCAAACGTGTTATACAGGTCAGTACCCTTGGATACAATTAGTCCTCATGGCAGTGCACTCTTCCCGATCCTTTTCTACTGATCATTTTCTGGCTGCCTTATCTGTTGGTTTTCCCCTCTCTGGCAAATTAGCATTAAGCTGAATGAGGTACAGGTGCAGACATTCTTTGCTGACTGTCAGATGTTCACACAATGTTTAATGTTACCCCATCATTTGTCCTTTGCAGGCTTGGGCTACTGTTCTGCATGCCTACAGCAGGGGTTGCGGTGAGCGACAAGTTTGCAGGACTGCACGGGGAAGCTGGGCGCAGGCTGCATCTATCTGCACACTCAACCAATCTTAGCCCTTCGCATCTATGGCGCGGGCACAGGCCTTAGAAGTCTTCAATGGATGCTGTGATGCGACTCCGCCTAGGGTGAGGACAGTGGCCAATGGTGGTCACAGCAATTGTCCTGTTTGGACAAGATGTAAAAAGCATTGAGTAAGTGCCGATTGCATTCTACTATTTTATTTGGCCTAGTTTATCGTTGTTAACTTCATTATTAAACCTATTTAACTTTTAGGATTCTTTTTAATTGGAAGTGTGGGTGCGCGAAGCATCTTTTTAAATAACAGGGCTTTTCTTTTGTGTTGGGGCTTTATCCTAACTTGTCTGCGGATTAGGGCATGTTAGAGCCCATCCGACCTCGCTAACCACTCTTGGTGGCTGGCGGTCTAGTTGCTGAGCCCTGCGGGTCACGTGAGCCTCGGCTCTCGAGTCCCGGTGGGGATATTTTGGAGGCCAATGCGGCCGTGCAGCTAAAAAAGCATGCTACTATTTAATTTGGCCTAGTGTATAGCTGTTAACTTCATTTATAAACCTATTTAATTTTTAGGATTCTTTTTAATTGGAAGTGTGGGTGCGCGAAGCATCTTTTTACATAACAGGGCTTTTCTTCTCTGTTGGGGCTTTATCCTACCGTGTCTGCGGATTAGGGCCTGTTAGAGCGTTTCCAACCTCACTAACCACTCTTGGTGGTTGGCAGTCTACTTGCTGAGCCCTGCGGGTCATATGAGGCTCGCCTCTCGAGTCCCTGCGGGGATACATTGGTGTCAGATGCGGACGTGCACTTAAAAAGCATTGAGTAAGTGCTGATTGCGTGCTACTATTTAATTTGGCCTAGTTTATAGTTGTAACCTTAATTTTTAAACCTATTACATTTTTGGGATTCTTTTTAATTGGAAGTGTGGGTGCGCAAAGCATCTTTTTAAATAACAGGGCTTTTCTTTTCTGTTGGGGCTTTCTCCTAACTTGTCTGCGGATTAGGGCCTGTTAGAGACCATCCGACCTCGCTAACCCCTCTTGGTGGTTGGCGGTCTAGTTGCTGAGCCCTGCGGGTCACTTGAGCCTTGGCTCTCGAGTCCTGGGGGGTATATTTTGGAGTCCAATGCAGCTGCGCCACTGGTGCGCCAAAGGCGTGCCAAAGGCAAGCCCATCTGCGCCCGTCCGCACCCGAACAGGACTGAAGGCCAGGGATTATCTCTCTAATTTGGGCGCTGATCGTAGATGCTATTCTGCACAAATTCTTCACTCCCTAATCGATAATACATGCACTCATAAAATGGATTTAAATAAACCGCAAGAATGGAACTGTATTCATTGTAATTGGACACCCCAGATACTGGAGGAGATAGAGGCATGTGAAAAGCCACTGTTCCCGGGAGGGAAAAAGCAATTTAAGGACTTTATCTTAACTAAAGATACGCACACCCATGCTTTAATAAATGCTCGCTCCTTAGTGAAGCACAAAACGGAAATTGAAGACTTAATTAGGCAATACAAACTTGATTGGCTTTCTATCACAGAAACCTGGGCAGAGACCGACTCCAACCCAGACTTTATAGAAGCTACTTCTCTGGGATATGCTTACTATAGATTGGATAGAGCTAATGGGAGAGGGGGAGGTTTAGCTGTCATCTGTAAATCGTACTTTACATGCCTATGGGATGGGACGGCCACTCTCTATGAGACATGTGAAACAATGTTTTTTAAAATATATCAAAATAGTTCTATACTATTAGAGGGACTGCTTGTTTATCGACAACCTGGCCCCTACACTAATTTCTTGCAACAATGGCCAACCTTCTAGAACCTCTAACTTTGCCTCCTAAAGCTATTATTCTAGGAGATTTTTTAATCTTCATTTTGATGACATTCAGAACTTGCACATTAAGGAATTTTTACACTTTATGACAGCACTAGACTGGGAATTAAACGTTAATACTGCCACTCATGTAGCAGGCCATCTGTTAGATGGGATATTCACTCGAGCGGAGGACCAGTTACTATTAACAAACTCTCCTCTCAGCTGGACAGATCACTATTTACTAATGTTTAGGCTGACCAAGGTATGCCCCCATAAGCCACATGAAGCTAAAGGGAAACTGGTCAGACATTGGAACCGTATCAAGAAGGAAGATCTTGGACCAGCGTTGGAGGCTAGTTGGGCGGTTACTCAAAATCAGCCCTTGTCAGCCATAGATAGCTTTAATCAGGGAATTACTATGGCTATTAATCAATTAGCTCCACCTAAATCTATTAGCTTTCATGAACTAAAAAAAGATGATCACCCTTAGTTTACTAAGGATCTTAAGATATTTCAAAGGAAATACCGACAACAAGAACATCGTTAGAAGTTAGACCCTAATCCTCTGGAGAAAGGAAAACTGAGAGAGGCCCTCAACATTTATAAAGAATCTAATTGTAAAGTTAAATCTGACTACTGCACTGAAAAGATTAAGGAAGCATCTAATACCCACAGAGAACTGTAATAAGGTGGCTTGTTTTAAGAAAAATAAAGTTCTACAAATCCATTCAACTTTCAAGCACCCTTATGAGACAGATGGGGCACTGGATATTGTCAATAGAACTACTGATATTGATGATTCTCTGCTAACACATTTCCAACCTTTATCTTCTGAAAAAATAAACAAAAATAATGTTAGGAATAAAATCAGGTTCTCCTAAAGATCCTTGTCCTCCTTATGTTTTGCATCAGGTTGTGGATCCTGTTTCAATGGCATTAACCCCAGTTTTTCGGGAAGTCCTATCCACAGGAATTTATCCCCCCTCTTGGAAGGATGCAGTTGTGATCCCCTTGAAGAAGAAACCTCAGGGAGCTAGACATGATCTGAGTAACCTACGGCCCATTTCTTTACTTACTTTTCAGGCTAAGATCTTCGAAAAACATATTAACCTGGAACTTGCCAATTTTTTTAATGTCTCAGGAAGATTAGACTCCTCCCAACACGGCTTTAGACAAGCGCATAGTACAGAATCAGCATTGATCACCACCTCAGATACGATTCGTAGGTTGGTGAATGAGGGCAGGGAGCTATACTAGTGCTCTTAGACTTATCTGCAGCTTTCGATACTATCTCACCTCAGATCATGTTATCCCGCCTTTATCAAGCAGGGATTAGAGAAACTGCTTTGAAGATTTTAGAATCATTTTTAAGAGATAGATCTATTACAGTGAGCTGTGGAGATTTCAAGTCTCACCTTATTCCCTTCCATGTGGAGTCCCGCAGGGCTCATCCTTGAGCCCCACAATATTTAATCTGTATGTAGCCCCTTTAGCCAGACTTATTCGTACATTTGGCTTTATGCCCACCTCCTACGCCGATGATACGCAACTTATTTTTCCAGTGTCCAAAAACTGGGAAGAAGTGGCAGAGCGGTTTAGCAACTGTATGCGAGAAATCAGTAAGTGAATGGGCCTAAATTGACTTAAACTCAATGGGGACAAAACAGAAATACTGTGTTTTGGCACCAGCAAAGAATTATGGAACTCTCACTGGTGGCCATCAGAATGCGGAGCCACCCCTGTCCCTATTGTGGCCACCCATAATCTGGGCATTATGTTTGACAACTGTCTCACTTTTAAGCCGCAGGTTAACCAGGTTGTTAAAACTTGTTTTTTGACCTTGAAAATGCTGAAAAAGATCCTCTCATATTTAACAAGGGAATGGAGAGTGATAGTCATTCTGGCACTGGTGATGTCCAAATTAGATTATTGCAATACTTTATTGCTCAATCTTGATAATGCTTCTCTTATAAAGCTTCAGCTTATTCAAAATACAGCAGCCAGATTTATTTTAAACCTCCCCTGCTCAGCATCCGCTAGGGATAGCTTGAGACAGCTGCATTGGCTTCCAGTAGCAAAGCGTATTAGATTCAAAACCTTATGCCTTACCTATAAGGCTGTTCATGGCAGAGGATCTGAATATTTAACTTCTAGGCTATTTTGGTATACACCTAGCCGACAACTCAGATCCATGGGAGCTTCTAGGATTCAGGTCCCACTAACAGACAGGGTTAGATGGGGCGAGAAGGCATTTACTGTGGCGGTGGCCAAATGCTGGAACTCACTCCCTATAACCCTAAGGCAAGAACATAATTTCCTGAGTTTTAGAAAATCAATTAAAACCTGGCTTTTTCCCCGCTAATTCATCATCTTTTTCTTATCTTTTTGATCTGACACTTACCTCTCTCCTTTTTGAGCGCTTCAATGCTTCTAGCCAGGACGCGCTTTATTAATACCGATTACATACATACATACATGTAGGTATGATATGAAATGACATGATTTATTCTCATAAAGCGTGCAAATGCCTGGGAGTATCTTGATGCTGCAACTGTTGGAGAGAATCATGCGCTGGAATGGCCAATACTAACTAGCAAACAGCCACGTTTTTTACGCCTCAAATACTTCAGATGTGGTGGTAGGCTGTTCCATAGTTTAGCAGTGCCGCAAATATAGTTTTTGCAGCCCAAAGAAGATTGTTTGAATTTAGGAACCCTCACATTTTTGGCAGAGGTGGATGGAAGTGTCCTAGTGGGATGTAGCACTTGAAGCTACACTTGAAGTAATCAATACCAGTATTATGAAGGGCCTTTTGGCAGATACAGAGGGCCTTAAAGGCAATATGTTTCCTGATTGATAGCCAGTGTCACTTATGCAGGGCCTGAGATACTGACTGGAACTTTGGGATCCCTAACTGCATGTGAGCTGCTGCATTCTGCAGGGTCTGGATTTTGTTCTGCAGTCGCTGCTGCATATTTATGTACAGGACATTACAAAAGGGTCAGAACTACAGTCATCTGAAGTTCAAAAGGAATGCAGGAAATAATTTTTCTTATTATCCTTAAGATATGGAATGAGAAAGAGATGACCAAGGTAATCTGATCTCTGAAAGTGAGCTTTTTATTGAACATGACACCTAGATTCCTTACCTTCTTAACAGTGGTTTGGAGAGTTCCCAGATTCTGTGGCCACCAAGGGGGGGATAAGAAGGAAATGTCATTGCTGAACAGGAGGACCTCAGTCTTCTCAGAATTCAGTTTAAGGCAGTTGCCCACTTCCAAAATACAATTATGGAACCTAGTGGCAACATCGTGAACATTGCAGACCGAGACAACAATTTTTGTGTCATTGACATACAACACTATAGAAAAAACAAAAGTCCTAATAAGATTGGCCAATTGTGTGATGTATATTTTAAAAAGCATAGGACTCAGTGATGACCCTTGAGGTACCCCACAAAGGAAGGAGAAAGGGCTATTGATTGTTCTTTGCCGCAGGGAAAGGGTCTGTGATGGAGCAACTGACAAAGCAGCCACCAAAAGACCAGGAAGTAGCGGAGGCAACACAGCAGATACGGAGATTTTCATCAATGGGTACCCCAGGAGCATGTTGGAGCGGTTGGTTGTCACACTAGCTGCTTCCTCAGACATGCCCTCCAGTCTAGTCATAGTCACTCATAGGAAAAGTAAGGTACTCCTTAAGGTGTGCGAAGGGGAGCTGGAGGAAGAGGATGCGGTACGGAGGGACCAGGATAAATCAGCAGGAGAAATTGAGGCCTGGAGGAGAGAGGATGACATGAGGACAGAGCCAGGAGTTCACAGACATTGCAAGGCACCCACCACATTCCTGGAGGAACGTGGCTAGCTCAGGTATGAGCTCGCATACGGGGAAGGAGACTTGGGGGGAGGACTGAGTGGGACAGAGGATGCTGCTGGTTATGGAGTTGGGCTTGTTAGCCTTACGAAAAGGACTTCAACACGATCATGATTCTGATGCTTGCCAGGACCTGTGGGATGTTTGTGCATGCATAATAGCATGAGGAGCTCAAGCACTCCTATGGTGATGGCTGCACTACAAAAAAACGACACACCGAATGTTACTCTTTTGTCCCCCTCACCGAACACTCCCAGAAATTAAAGCACCCAGAACCAAATCACTTACCTGAGTCTGTTTCCCTGTTTTGTTTTTTAAGGCGCATACCACTGGAATTGGTCCAGAAGATCTGGGAACCTTAAAGAAAAGAATAGAGTCTTGGTGTGGAGCAACACCCATATCGCCTCACTTATCTGTTATGTGATAATAAAAAGAGAAGTAAACTTCCTTGGGCATCTGTACTTAGTTCTGTACGGTATTGACTTTCATATACCCCTCAGTAGATGGTACCCCTCCTGGGGCCCCATCACAGGATCTTAAAATGGCAAGAGCAGTGCTCTTGATCCCAATTATGGAGACGGTCAAGAAGCAGATTGTGGTTAACTGTGTCAAACGTGGCTGACAGGTCAAGTCAAATAAGAGTTGCTTTACCTCCGTTTTCCAAAATTGCCCTAATTTCCTCTCAGGCCACAATCAGTGCTGCTTTGGGGCTATGGACACTTCTAAATCCAAACTGGGTGGAATCAAAAAGATGATTATTAATAAGAAAGGAAGCTAGTTCCAGGTTCATAGGCATCTTCACAATTTTGGCAGGCGTAGGAAGATGAGAGATGGGGCGGTAGCTTCTAGGTTCATGAGGACTGAGTGTGTTTTTTTTTTTTAAGGTTATGTTATGTTCCAGCTTATTTATATAGCGGACGTACCCTAAAAAGGGGAGCGACCCCTTGGGCAAGGTTCACTCCCCAGGGGGGGGGCAAATTTATTTTAGGCCATTGCTGCCCCACCTTGCGGCAGTTCGGCCTATTGTTCATAGGCTCATCTGCCCCCGGGGGTCCGAAACCTCTAGGTGCCAGGGATAATTTTGTTATTTTGCTTTTTTTGTTGTTGTTTTTTACAGGTGGGGAGCGACCCCTTAGGCAAGGGTCGCTCCCCTAGGGGGCAAATTATATTTAGGAAATTTCTGCCCTCCTTGGGGGCAGATCGGCCTATTTTTATGAGGCCAATCTACCCCCAAGGGGGGCAGAAACCACTAGACACCAGGGAGGTTTTTTTTGGATGCAAAGTTCACTCAAGGGGAGCGACCCCTTAGGCAAGGGTAGCTCCCTGGTGGGGGGGAAATTAATTTTATGCCATCTCTGCCTCACCTGTGGGCAGATCAGCCTTATTTATTAGGCCAATCTGCCCCCGGGGGGAAGCAGAAACCTCTAGGCACCAGGGATCTTTTTTTTTTTTGGGGAGGTGGGGAGCGACCCCTTTAGGCAAGGGTCGCTCCCTTGGGGGGGGGGGGGGGAATTTATATTAAGCCATTTCTGCTCCCCTTGGGGGCACATAGGCCTATTTCTTTTAGGCCGATTTGCCCCCCGTGGGCAGAAACCACTTAGGCACCAAGGATTGGTATGGGTGTGTATGTGTGTGATTTGTTTGGGAGGACAGCCCCTTGGGTAAGGGTCGCTCCCCATGGGGGCACATTACTGTTGGCCATATCTGCCCCCGTGGGGGCAGTTTGGCCTATTTTTGGATGGCCCATCTGCCCCCAAGGGGGGCAGAATGCCCACCAGAGACCAAGGAAGATTTTTTTCAAAATAAGAAGGTGGGGGTATGCCATACCCCCACCCCAAATAAATTGGGCCTAAGTTGTTCTGCCCACCAGTGGGCAGATGGGGCAATTACCTCTGATCCACACCCGGGGGGGAGCAGAAAGTCTACAAGATGCCAGGGAATTTAAAAATAAAATTGTGGGGTGGTGGCTACCAACCTGGTTATGCCCCCACCCCAACTGAAGGGAGTAACAGTCTTTCAGCTCTCCCCCGAACACTAAAACATCTTATCCCATGGCAAGCAAGAGGACATTTGATTATTTTGGGTTTTGGTTTTACTTTTTGGCCATGAGAACTTGTCTAACTCTCACAATCGTCCCACTTGGAATGGTGAGGGCTGCACTTTTTAGACTTTGGGACGCTGCCATGTAGAAAAATCCACATGACCTAGACACATCTGAAAACTAAACATCCGGGTGATTCCAGGGTGGTGTGCTTCACATGCACCACACACCATTTTCTTACCCAGAATGCCCTTCAAACCTCCAACTTTGCTGGAAATCACACATTTTTCCGACATTTTTGTGATGGAACCTTCCGGAATCTGCAGTAATCCACAAAATTCCAACCACCCAGCATTGTCTCATCTATACCGATAAAAATTCTGCTGCAGTTGTCAGCCTAAATATTTGTTTTTTCAAACTGCCCTTTTGGACCTGCTTTGGTTCCCCCTCAATTTCGATATGTTTTTGGCTCTTCCCTGTCACAAGCACTTGGCCCACCTTCACAAGTGAGGTATCATTTTTACTGGGAGACTGAGGGAAATGGGTGGTAGGAAATTTGTCCTGGTGTGGTGATCCCACGCAGAAATGTGGGGAAAATCTGATTTTTTAACTAAATTTGATGTTTGCTGAGCATTCTGGGTAGGAAAACATTGGGGGATCCACGCAAGTCACACCTCCCTGGACTCCCTCGGGTGTCTAGTTTTCAGAAATGTCTGGGTATGGTAGGTTTCCCTAGATGGCTGCTGAGTCCAGGACCAAAAACGCAGATGTCCCCCCCCCTGAAAAACAGGTAGTTTTGTATTTGATAATTTTGATATGTCCAGATAGTGTTTTGGGGCATTTCCTTTTGTTGGCAGTAGGCCTACCCACAAAAGTGAGGTGCCATTTTTATTGGGAGACTTGGGGGAATGCTGGGTGGAAGGAAATTTGTGGCTCATCTCAGATTCCAGAACTTTCTGTCACTGAAATGTGAGGAAAAAGTGTTTTTTTAGCCAAATGTTGAGGTTTGCAAAGGATTCTGGGTAAAAGAACCTGGTCAGATCCCCACAAGTCACCCCACGTTGGATTTCCCTAGGTGTCTAGTTTTTAAAAAATGCGCAGGTTTGCTAGGTTTCCCTAGATGCCGGCTGAGCTAGAGGCCAAAATCCACAGCTAGGCACTTTGCAAAAAACAGGTCTGTTTTCTTTGGGAAAATGTGATGTGTCCACGTTTTGTTTTTGGGCAATTCCTGTCGCGGGCGCTAGGCCTAACAACACAAGTAAGGTACAATTTGTATCGGGAGATGTGGGGGAACGCTGAGTGGAAGGAAATGTGTGGCTCCTCTTAGATTCCAGGACTTTCTGTCACCTAGATGAGATGAAAAAGTGTTTTTTGGCCACATTTTGAGGTTTGCAAAGGATTCTGGGTAACAGAACCTAGCCACAGCCCCACAAGTCACCCCATATTGGATTCCCCTAGGTGTCTTGTTTTCAAAAATGCGCAGGTTTGGTAGGTTTCCATAGGTGCCGACTGAGCTAGAGGACAAAATCCACAGCTAGGCACTTTCCCAAAAACATATCAGATTTCAACGTAAAAATGTGATGTGTCCATGTTGTGTTTCCTGTTGCGAGCGTTAGGCCTACCCACGCAAGTGAGGTACCATTTTTATCAGGAGACTGCGGAACACAGAATAGCAAAAAAGTGTTATTGCCCCCTGTCTTTCCTTTTCCTTCCAAATGTAAGACAGTGTGTAAAAAAGACGTCTATTTGAGAAATGCCCTGTAATTCACTTGCTAGTATGGGCACCCTGGAATTCAGAAATGTGCAAATAACCACTGCTTCTCAACACCTTATCTTGTGCCCATTTAGAAATACAAAGGTTTTCTTGATACCTATTTCTCACTTTTTATATTTCACCAAATTAATTGCTGTATGCCCGGTATACAATGAAAACCCATTGCACGGTGTATCTCCTTTATTGGCTCTGGGTATCTAGAGTTCTTGATGAACCTACAAGCCCTATATATGCCCGCAACAAGAAGAGTCCAGCAGACATAAAGGTATATTGCTTTCAAAAATCTGACATCACAGGAGAAAGTTACAGTAACGTGGAGAAAAATTGCTGTTTTTTCACCTCAATTTCAACATTCTTTTTATTTCAGCTGTTATTTTCTGTAGGAAACACTTGTAGGATCTACACAAATTACCCCTTGCTGAATTCAGAATTTTGTCTACTTTTTGGAAATGTTTAGCTGTCTGGGATCCAGCATTGGTTTCACACCCATTTCTGTCACTAACTGAAAGGAGGCTAAAAGCACAAAAATAGCAAAAATGTGATATGTCCCAGTAAAATGACAAAATTGTGTTGAAAAATTGGGTTTTCTAATTCAAGTCTGCCAGTTCCTGAAAGCTGGGAAGATGGTGATTTTAGAACCACAAACCCTTTGTTGATGCCATTTTCAGGGTGAAAACCACAAGCCTTCTTCTGCAGCCCTTTTTCCCATTTATTAAAAAAAAAAAACTAAATTTTTGCTGTATTTTGGTTAATTTCTTGGTCTCCTTCAGGGGAACCCACAAAGTCTGAGTACCTCTAGAATCCCTAGGCTTGTGGAAAAAAGGACGCAAATTTGGCATGGGTAGCTTATGTGGAGAAAACGTTATGAGGGCCTAAGCGCGAACTGCCCCAATAGCCAAAAATAGGCCTGGCACAGGAGGGGAAAAGGCCTGGCAGCGAAGGGTTTAATGAAGTCCTGAAAGTCACTAGGAAGTTGAGATTCTAATCTGTGGAAGAAAGGAATTCCATGTATTTGGGGCAATCACAGCAAATCCGGTGTCTTCTTGTTGAAGATGAGGACCTCTAAAAAATGTTGGTGGGCTGATCTGAGCTTGCGTTCAGGTGTAGTATTTTCTGATTCTAGAGGCCACAAAAGTCGGGCTTTTCCTATATAGGGATTTGAAGATAATACACCCAGTTTTAAAAATGCTCCTCTGAACTACTGGAAGCCAGTGTAATTCTGCCATCAGCGGTTTAACAGCAGCATCTGGGCTGCTGCCATACCAGTGTAGCTGCATTTTTTATACCAACTGCAGCCTCTGACACAAACTCTGTGGAAGTCCCAGGTAGAGGGATTTAGCATAGTTAACCCCGGGCATATCAAGGGCAATAATGGTCTGGATGATGGCTTCTGAGGTGAAATATTTCCGAAAATTCCGGTACCACAGAGGTTATTTTCCACTGTTTGGAGAAGCACCATGCTCTTACATCTCGTTTAAGCTACAATTTCCAGAGCCAACTCTGCAGATGCTGGAGGACACAGGTCAGGACATCTCGAGTTTACTTTTTCCAGTATTTTTTTTTACCTGCTCTACAGTAAAAGATGTAAATTAATTCAATGTTCCAGTCACCAGAAAAGGACTGTGATTATCCCTTCCATTCATTGTAAACCTCTTTTACTTTAGCTAGGAAACAGCAGGTTTATCGCAAAAGGATCGATTGCTACCAGAGGTATTCTTCTTGTTGAAATTGGTTAATTTATTAACTGTCTGAAAATGTTATTTTGCTGGATTTTATGTTGATTCAGTTTTGTTAATGAAATACGACGACATTTCCGCCTGGATCGTGGCTTTATAGTCACTAATACATTGTTTATATATATCTCTTTCACGGAGATCGTAGTTTCCCCCCCTTTTGCCTTCCTGTTGTTGGCAGAATTGTTTTGAGTTCTTAATTTATCATCGGTCCTTATGAGTGAAATAATCACAACACTCCTTGAAGGGGTAAAAGGCCGCTTTAATAGAACAGGTCTGGTAAAAATACAACCTTGGCATGAAGCCTCACAAAACTACCCAAACCTCACTAATACAAATTCATCACCTAAAACCCCTCCCCCTCCCTCTAAAATGACCCCACCTCACTACCCCTTGTCCCATCCCCACCTTGACCCGACCAACCCATTAACCAATCTGTCCTGCATTGACGTTCTCCATTTACCCTTGTCTGTGAAAACCCCCTGCCCTGTCCTCTTTTCTGATCTACCCCTTCCCCCCCGAAAGGCACATAAACCCCGAAACCAGACCTGACTACCAGCGGCGGAAACAAAATAGCTAGCCCAAAACCCCCCTCCCCCTGAACAAATTGCCATACCCATGTAATTAATCAACCACAATTAAAGACCTGCCCTGTTAAAACCAACCTTCCACCTTGCAACTAGATGAAAACAAAAACGCTATGTAAGACAACCAATTCGCCCCCCCTAATATGAATTATTAATCAAACTAAATTTATTCGGGTGGGCGGGAGGGCACGAAGACAAAAACGCCCACTGGGAGTGACAAACGGCCAAAGAGGCCGCCCACACCCAGCCCTCGTCTTTTATCCCCTGCCCTAAATCACCGCCCCTTCCTGAAGCCCTGCCCAATCTCACAAGCGTGCCGTGGAGCATTCCACTCCGGCCCGATAAACCCGGGGGGAGACAGGGCAAGCCCTTTGCTCCCCCCAAGTCCCCATCGGTCCTTATGAGTGAAATAATCACAACACTCCTTGAAGGGGTAAAAGGCCGCTTTAATAGAACAGGTCTGGTAAAAATACAACCTTGGCATGAAGCCTCACAAAACTACCCAAACCTCACTAATACAAATTCATCACCTAAAACCCCTCCCCCTCCCTCTAAAATGACCCCACCTCACTACCCCTTGTCCCATCCCCACCTTGACCCGACCAACCCATTAACCAATCTGTCCTGCATTGATGTTCTCCATTTACCCTTGTCTGTGAAAACCCCCTGCCCTGTCCTCTTTTCTGATCTACCCCTTCCCCCCCGAAAGGCCACCCAGGAAAACCCGAGCAGGCGTTTTCCTGCCCCACCAAAAACCTATCTACCTATCCCATAGATTTTCTCCCAGTAAATCTGCAATACACTGTCTAAGCTCCAACAAATAATGCTCATTTCCCAAGAACGACAAATGCACACCATCCTGTCGAAATAACTCTACATCAGCAACCTTAATGTTCTCATATGAAAGAACTGAAATGCCCTGAGCCTTACAAAAATGTTTCATCTCCCTGTTGATCTTCCTGCGCTGCTTCTCAATCCCTCTAATTGAATGAGCACCCCTCCACACTCTTCTCGGCACCAAACTCGTCCAAACGATATGCGTCCCTGACCAACGTTCTTTAATCCTACCTAAATCTGACTTCATAACCTTCAATAAACCAATGCCAGACAAGGCAACTATGTCATTTTCCCCCAAATGTAAAATCAATAAATCAGGACAAACCCCTTGCTCCATTCGTTTCGCCAGCACATAAAGTAACTCTCCCCATCTCATTCCACTCTTTCCTACCCAACTAATCTTAATCTTAGCCCCATCCAGCCCAAGATGTCTCCCAAAAGGCCGCGATGAAGCTTGTTTCTCAGCCCAGCGAACGAAAGAGTGTCCTACAATCCAAACGGAGCACACCTTGTCGGGACCCCCAACACAACCTACAAGAAAAATATATGTTAATTGAACTGCAATATTGCGATATAAAACAAAACCTTACAGAGCTAAGAGAAAAAGCAAAAAGCAAAAAAGAAATATTAAAGAGAGTGGGTGAGGAAGGAGAAAGAAGCAATGAGGAAAAATTAAAGAGCAAGAAAAGAAAAATAACAGATCAGAAAAAACTCCTCAAAAGAAAACTACTGTTTAAAGGAACGCACATACCTCTGAAAACATCTGGATTTCCATCTTCCCAATTGTTTAATTAATTGATCTGATTTACCTACTCTCCTCGCCTCGGTTGCAGCCCCAATCCGAAAAGAATGAGTGCCATAGCTACTAGGATCCAAACCCAAACTTTTAACCGACATTCTCAACACCGATAAAAGCTGAGCTGCCGACAGATGAGAACCATCTTCGTGAATGAATACAAATTTTGATGATTGAGATAATATTGAAGTAAAAGCAAACCAACAAAGAACTGGGCAATCAATAGAATGTTTAGCTTCTAAATTCACTTCCTGGCCCCTCCCCAACTGATCGCCTTTAGAAAAAGGCAACCATATCCCAATAGCCCCATCGCCTACTCTCACATGTTCATACAGAAGACCATCCCTCCCTCTTACCCCCAACAATTCAGAAATGCGAAAAGCACCATGAAAAAGCCAAGACATGCAAAGAGAAAATAAACGAGCCTCCCAAACAGAAGAACAAATGCCATCCAAACTATCCAACAAAGACCTCAACATAGTAGATGAAATAGGCCGCCGCCGATCACACCTGACCCCCCCCGACCTGGCCCATCCAGCTAAAATCCTCCTACATAACTCGCCTTCCATTGGATCATAACCCCAAAAATACTTACCATAAAAAGAAACCCCCGACAACTTACCCGATATCGTAACTGCCGCCAGACCGGCCTCAATCTGCTGCATAACAAAGTGAACCGCATCGTCCTGTCTCCTAGAAATCACATCACAGCCACCCAACCGACATATTGCACCGGAATTCAAAAATTCCAACCAAGCCTGAAAATATGTCCTCCTCGTCGACGGAGCAACAGACTGCTGAACGAGCTCCAACATTTTTAACCTCCTAGATCCCACAACTCCCCCGGTATGGCCGTCTTCTGGACATCCGCTCCCGGCGCCAAACCGCGGAATCTCTGCCACTGAAAACGAGACAAGGCATCAGCGATGTCATTATTGATACCAGGAACATGACGAGCCTTAAACAGTATATTGAATTTTAAACAACAAAGCAAGAAAACCCTCAACAGCTTAAGTACCTTCTCATCTTTTGCTTTTTGAGAGTTGACCAAATGCACCACAGTTTGATTGTCCACATTAAATATGACATTACGATTGGCCAATAACCGGCCCCAAACTGACAATGCAACCACTAAAGGAAAAAATTCTAAAAATGCAATGCTAAACTTAGCACGCTTCCAACTCTCAGGCCAAGCCTCCGCTGCCCAATGACCGTCCCAAAACACACCAAAACCATGAGCTCCGGACGCATCTGAGAATATCTGAATATGGCAAAACCAATCCTCCTCCTCCACAAGCATCGTCACTCCATTAAAATCCTTCAAAAACACAATCCACATCCGTAAATCTTCCTTAACACATGCTTGAAGACGAATGTGATGATGCGGCAAAAATGCACCGCGCATAGCAAATCCAAGTCTGCGGCAAAACGCCCTGCCAACCCTCACCACTTTACATGCAAAATTCAAATGACCCAATAAAGATTGTGCCTGGCGCAATACCAACTTGGGTTTCCTCACTGCTTCCTCCAGCATAGCAATCAACTGTTGTACCTTGTTACTGGGCAGCCTCACTTCCATCCGCACAGAATCCAATTCGATGCCCAAAAAATTTATGCAAGTATCTGGGCCTTCCGTTTTCTCTCTAGCCAGTGGGACCCCAAAACTTGACATCAAGCTCTGATATTCGTGCAAAGCCCTACTGCAGTCACCTGAATTAGCTCTGCCAACAAAGAAAAAATCATCCAAATAGTGAGTCACTGATCTGCCACCACCCTGAAACTTAAAACACCATTCCAAAAATGAACTAAACATCTCAAATAGTGAACACGAAACCGAACACCCCATTGGCAAAATCCTATCAACATATATAGAACCTTCAAACTGCATTCCCAGTAGAGAAAAATCATCCGGGTGAACAGGCAACAGTCTAAAAGCGGACTCCACATCTGACTTTGCCATTTCAGCACCTTTCCCGCACTTTCGTACCAGCGCAATAGCTTCGTCAACCGACGCGTAATGAACCAAAGAGTCTTCCGCTGCAATAAAGTCATTTACTGAAGCTCCCGCAGGCCAAGACAAATGGTTGGATAAGCCTGAACTCACCAGCCTGCTTCTTAGGGACCACTCCCAAGGGAGAGATAGTCAAATTAGACAAAGGCCACTGCGAAAAGGGGCCAACAATCCTGCCTAAACTCAATTCTTTTTGCAGCTTAGATCTAACTATTTCAGGGTGTTCCCTCGCTGACTTCAAATTATTAGCCCATCTTTTCAACCTTGGGCCTTGATAACATAACCTGAAACCACCAGAAAAACCACTAAAAAGGACCTTAGCCTCCTCAAAATGTGGATAAAACTGTAACCAATAAGCAATTGCTTCAAATCTAATGGGCGTAGGGCCCTTTACCTGCAAGCGGTTGAATATATCCCCTGCCTCGGTCCCCACTTCTTCCTGCTGTACCATGTCCGGCCCACTGCAACCCCCCAAAACATTGATAAACCGGGTGTCTCCCACCACAATTGGAGCAATCGTGTCTAAATCTACACTGCTGTCTGTTGCATTGCCCGCTGTTGAAGGACCAACATGCCCCGTTAGATTGAAATTGACCTCTGGGACCGAAACCCACCCCGACATGGGTGGGCCGCCCCTGAAAGGGCTTATATTGAACAGGCAACCCGCTTGCCGTATGAGTTGTAGGCGCATTCCTTGCAGTACGCAACCACTGCATCCATAGTTCATTATCAATTTCACCCCACCCTTTTTGTAGAATCCATTGCTTTACGTGCCCTAAATTCCTCATCGTACCTAAACCACCCAAATCCTCCAAAATCCATCTGAGCTCGCCTCACAACGTCCATATATTTTAGCAGAGCCACGCAAGAGTCTTGATACTTTTCGCAATAAACGCTTGCATAAATCAAAAAGGCAGATGTCCAGTTTTCAATTGTGGTAGGTACTCTAGGCCTTCTAGCCAACTCCCATTCCTCTTCTTTTGACCCTTCTTTAGCCTGAACCTCTCTGTGAAGTAGTTTAAAAACATCAATAAACTCCCCTTTCCAAATTTTTTCTTTCAAACTTAGAGTGAGATGTGCCCCCAAATGTATCGACACTCCCATGTAAGGCAACTTTTTACCTTTAACATTACCCCCCGCTGTCTCACCCCCCGCTACGGGGCTTGTAGTCTTATTATTGCCATCACCTGATTCAACTTTTTTCTCAGACCCATCCACATTGGCTCCACTTACCTCCAAATTACCATTCCCTTCCGTGATCGAACTCACCTGAATGCATGCATCCGTCTTAGACCTGTGCTCCTTTGAACCATCCAGTGCCCCAAAAACCCTTGCCCCACCACTACCTCCCCCACTTTTCCGAAATTCTCTAGCCCTCACCGATCCCACCAATCCAAGCTCACCTCTCGGAAAACCGCCAACTGTTACGTCCTGTACGTGCGCCTTAGAGGGGCCGCCCTGAACCTCTCCAGACACCTCACCCGATCGACACACCCGGTGACGTGATGAGACTGTTTCCTCAAATTCTTCGTCGTAATCTAGTAATTCTTCTTCCATGGAAGCCAAACCACCACCAGCGCCCCGGCTAGTGGATGGCTCTGATTCGTTGTCCCCAAACGTCTCCCCCGAAGTCGGGTAAACCGCTCCAGGTTTAACCCTCCCTTCTAACCGGTGTAATGAAGGCGCCCTGACCTTCACCGGCAAGCTTTGCTCTCCAACGATCCGCCCAGACCGCTGGTGAATCGCCTGTAACCCATGTTCGCCCGAAACATGGGACGTGTCACATCCAGAGGGGCCCACACCCATTACCATTTTACTCAAATCCAAGCTAACATATGCTCTGTCTATGGCACCAGAGCTACACCTCTCCCCACACACCGTACCTTTAAAAACATTCCCATCCTGATCCACTAGCTCAATCTGCTCACCCAATTGTAGATTGGCCTGATTACTTATCCCCCATGATTGCACTCTATGCAACATAGGACTAACTACTCTAGGAATTAACTGTATACAACTGCCACCCTTCCTTCCACTTAAATCTGAATCATCTCTCTTTTCCTTAGATAACAAACTAACCTGGCTCACCTGAACCTCCTCCTCGTCGTCAGAAATAACCACAACCTCCTCTTCAAAACTTAAAACACTTGCGTCACATCTCGGGTTCGAACCCGACCTTTTTTTTACCGAAAAAGCCGACTGCTGCTGAAATTCAATGGGCGCCGCCATCTTGGACGTGCCTGCTAACGTCCCTTCCTCTAAATCCTGCCTCTCGCGCTCGGCGCTTGTTTTATAGGGCGCGCGAGCTTGATTTCTCACTCCAATTCGCGCATGCGCGAATCGAATCTGAGCCCCCATGTGGCCTCGCTTCGCCACCGCCGCATTCACAAAGCTTCTGCTACCCGCCGCAACACGCGACCGCAACGAGGATCCCTGCCTCCTAGGCAGCCTACAAATACCCCGCCTCTTCGACACGGCTAACGGGGGCCCTGGTAACACCACATCAGAAGTGTCATCACTAACGGGTAAGCGCGCCACTTTCCTACCGGTGGCACTCTTGACTCGAAATTTCCTCCCTGCACTGACCGGTGATGAACAGGCTGCCACCGCAGCAGATACCCCTTCAGCAGAAAGCCTTTTAGGCCTTCTTAAACCCACCCAAGCCTCCTCGAGCACCCCTTCCCTCAATAAATCCTCCCGACCTTCGTCTTGTAAAACCTTTAGTGCTTTAACCACTTTGCTGGGTTCCATGGCAACCCAACAAATATATATACTATCACTAATAGAAGGCTAAACTCCGCCTACTAATGAAAATAACGCCCCAAATCCCCTACAAACTCCTGACAGAAACCCAACTCACGAAGACAAAAACGCCCACTGGGAGTGACAAACGGCCAAAGAGGCCGCCCACACCCAGCCCTCGTCTTTTATCCCCTGCCCTAAAACACCGCCCCTTCCTGAAGCCCTGCCCAATCACACAAGCGTGCCGTGGAGCATTCCACTCCGGCCCGATAAACCCGGGGGGAGACAGGGCAAGCCCTTTGCTCCCCCCAAGTCCCCAGTGAACCACAGGACTCAGGGTTTGCTTCTGCCGACAATATGTGGTTTTATAGGAGCAAGCTGGTCTACCACCGAACCCCACCAATTGGAACAGTTTGTTATTGCTGCCTATAGACCCTTCACACCACCCGGCTGGGTATCAGATAAAGTCTATTGAAACTGACCTGCTTAAATTTTATGCCATTCACATGTTACTCAGGTTTAGCGTGAGGTGTTGATTGGGGGCAATATATCTGGTATCCTTAACCAAAACATAACCGTATTGTGATCTGTGCAAGTCAGAGGTAACGTGGCAGTGTTTGCGAGTAGAGGACTGTTTGAAAAAATCCCATCTCGCATGTGGCCCGTCACATGGGTAGGGGCGTGTACTTGGGCCAGGCCCAGACTGGACAATGTGTCCACCAGAAGGTCTGTCTGTCGACTAGAACATCCAGATGAAAGTTAAAAATCTCGTAGTAAACTCACACAGGCAAAGGGAAGTTCTCAAAAGAGAACTCAGTTTGTACAAAGGCAGCTCTTGGGCTGGGGCGACAAATTACCATTCATTGATTCTTAGAAAGCTCTATTTTGAAAGAGAGTGCCTTGCAGTCCATGGAAGACACAGGCACACCACCACTAGGCCACCTTGCTTCAAAATACGATCCAGTCTAAACTCTGACTGGCCTGCTAGAATGGCAGAAACTAGGTCCGGACGAGGCGCTGGACCAGCCCAGGTTTCACTAACGAATGCTAGTTCCCATCTGCGCTGTTTTGAAAATTCTGCACATTCTATTTTAATATCAATTAAGGATCTCACATTAATTAGTATGAAATTAATTTTCCCTTCCATGACTACATTTTCAGAACGAGTAGTATCATCCGCTTCGCAGCCTAAACTGACGTTAACACCCACCCTTCTACTAGCTGGCGAGAAGCAACAACCCTGACATGAACAAAGAGCATTGTTAGTGACGGTACGCAGCTCTCATATGATGCAGTAAGTGTTCCTACTCGAAAAGTTCCAGATGAGCAGCTCCTCTCTTGAGTAACACAATCTTCTGTGTTATTGTGGGGGTAACACAGCTAGGGTCTGGCGCTTGCACAGCCCAGACACGGACAGGTGCAGACGGGCATGCCTTTGGCGCGGATGAGCTCTGGTGTGCTCTAAATAGCCTGCCATTAAGGGGGGGGGGGGTGGAGTTGATCCGACGGATCTCAGCATGACACAGAAAAAAACAGGTGGGACAAATTAAAACTTAACTGGGGTCCAGCAGCCCCCAATCCTTACCACAGGCTCCCAAATGGACGAAAAGCACTGGTAACTAAAGACAAACCAACACAGACTGTAAACAGATTAAAATTGTGTACAAATGCTCGATATATGGTGCCCACGCTAACCAATGGCAATGCTCAGCAAGACTAAGCAGACACTGCTTGCTAAGAAAAGGCTTCATGGCACTTCCAAAGGTAGCGCCGTTTCCATCCTCTTCACTTCATTATCTCAGGGCCTGATTTAGAGTTTGGCGGAGTTTGGCGGGGGTGTTACTCCGTCACAAACGTGACAGATTTCCCATCCACCATATTATGATCCCATATTATCCTAAAGCAAGTGTAATATGGCGGACCAGGTATCCGCCACGTTTGTAACGGAGTAACTCATCCATCAGACTCTAAATCAGGCCCTAAATATTCTCCCTCCAGCTGCAGGAATTTAGACAACACACTCCCACTGTCCGGGAGCACAGTACTCATTCTCCACCTTGGGCTATGCTAGGTCAGGTCAGGGGCAACCAAGATGAAGCTCATTGGCCTTCATTATTCAGGCTCACTCACACACACAGGTCATTACCACACAAGTTACATGGACTACACATGCGCAGGCACTTGACATACACACAGGTTGCTAGCACGAGGGTCTGAGCCTACACATAATAGTGGAGTATTACACAAGTTGACCTCAAAGTGGACCTCACTCCCACTGGCACAAATAAAAAGGTCATTGTTTAGCCTTGCAAAAACACAGTATGCTGCCACTACCGCTTTATGCACTATACCAGGACATTCATAGTAATCCACTGCCCATACTGAGGGCACGCTGGACATCTCCTTTCAGGCCACAGGACAAGTTCAGGACCTTACATAGTTAAAGGCAGGTCTAGGCCACTGCACACACTCTAGAATCCAGAACTAAAATAATAGGATACCTGATATATACAAGCGGCTGGGCATTCAGGCAAGGATAACACTCCTGTACACCATGCAAGAGACATTCCAGAGACATTCCTGTCCAAAGACCCCTCATGGCTTGCCAGGGACACATGTTCAGAGCTGGTACTGCCTCTGCCAATGCTTGGTTCATGGAAGGGGGAATGAGGGAGTCCGCCAGCAGACGACTCTTTGGGTCATATGTACAAACACATTTTCTCGTAGACACAGAATGGGTAAAACCCTTTGCTACATATGGCCCTTTATTCCTTATGGCACAATAGAAAACTGTTACAAGTATGTTCAGAAGACAAGGAGAAGGGGAGAGAGTGGGACAAACATTGATGTCATGCTGACAGCAGGTACGAAGATAGCTACAAAGATCATCAAAGCTCCAAATAAAGGTATTCGTAGAGTGTCCTTGTGCTCTAAGATTTAGCTGAAAATGCCGCTATGCTTTGGATGAGTTCAGGCTCACATTCATAGTGAAAAAGCACCTCTGACAGTACTAAATACCAAGCTGAAACGCATTTCTGCCTCACAATATTTTGTATTACAATAATAATCCCTAGTTTCTCATTCAAAACCAGATTCTGTTTCCATAATGGAGTCTATCAAGAAGTTGTTTTATTTCATCATGTGGGATGCATTAAATTAAAATACTGTGCATTCTATTCTTTGTAACCACAGGCTGCCAGACACTGCCACCTAGTGGACTAGACGTACAACGTTGACAGAATCAGCTTCTATTTAGGTTCGTTTAGTTCTAGGTTTTGTGTGAACTCGTGCAATCAACACCACGAATAAAAAAAGAGAGGCCTTGGCTCAGGACACTTCAGCGATTAATTCACATGTAATTGTAATTGTAATCGTATTTATATAGCGCTTACTACCCCTGACGAGGCGTCGAAGCGCTTCATGTGTGCCATCCCCCGGCAATCAGTGCTTGAAGAAAATGTCATCCACTTTTTCTATCAGGCCAGAGGAGAAGTACTGCCTCGCCATGAGCTATTGGCTATTGGGTGCGTTAGTTTGCTGCCTAAAGAGTCCTTCTTTTTGCTTTGCATGTGCGGCACAACAAGCCTATTTGTGTTCCTAAAAGTGTCTCCACTCTCATGCTAGTGTTGCATACAAGCGCTATTTCTCACCTAAGTGTGATTTTGCACATCAATGTGGGTTAAGCACCTAAAGTGTTTCTATACCCCTAATTCTGATTTTTTGATCTACAAGTATTTTCTTCACGCTTCTCTTGATGTTGCACCAAAGGTGACTGGTGCCTTAGTGCGTTTCTTTCTCTTAAATTTGATTTGTGCTCATAACTTTGGTTTTCTCCCTAAATGTGATTTGTGTTCCTAAAAGTGTTTCTGTACTTTATCTAAGTTGGCACCACAGGTGATTTTGGATCAAAGCGTAATTTTGCTCTTAAATGTGCTAACGCAGTTCAGCTCATGGTGATGGCCGGCGTTGTTAAGCGTGCAATTGGCCTGACCCTCCTAGCTCTTCCGTGATTAGCTGAAGCTTCAAGAAGGTGGCAGTTTGTTTTATGCAAACAGAAAAAACAGAGCCAGGCTTTTGAAAATGTATGGAATTGCAGGTGGTTGTCCTGCAAAGAGCGTCCTTAGGAAAAGCATTTCAGTGTTCGGCGGCCAAATGTAAGAAGCAGCAGCCATTTAAGTGAAATTTGAGAAAGTGCGAAACAGCCGGAACAGACCACAGGGCGCCAGAAGTGGAGTAGAGCCCGACTTTGCATGACTATAATTAACTTCGATTCTGTGTTGGACTCAGTGATTTACGCATGGACTCTTGAAAATAGATCTTTTCATGGCAATTTATAGGCAGAGGTTGGAGTGCTGTGAAGAAGACCAAGCAGGAGATTGCCTGTTGCATTCTGAACCCTTTGAAGTTTGGCCAGAAGACACAGAGGCAGACACAGATAAGGAGTTACTGTGGTCGAGGCATGACATAATAACGTCGGCAATAATTTGTAATGGGCAGTAATGCTTTGAACCGGTTCAAAAGGTGCTACCTTGATATATGATCACCGGACCTGGACTACATTAATAGAAATACTAAGGATTGTGCAGTGGCACTCCATAGTCTATTCAAGCCAAGTCAGTATCCTAATTATTCAAGTCATCGAATAAGTGTGATGGTTAGTCAAAGTTTATTATTGCATCGTCAATCATCATCATCATCAGTTTACTTTATTCGGTACAAAAAAGACCATAAAAGACATCCAATAAATAACACATACAGGTTTCTTAATCATAAAATTAGTGTTATTGATACATATTTCGAATTCCATAAGAGGCATATATAAAATTTAACACGGCCTGAATTATATCCACATTTCCCAGGTTATGTATGTATAAATAAGCAAGCTGATTAGTTCTAATACCTTTAGATAAAACTAACGGGCGTAAAAACCTTTTTCTCAGGACAACATAGAGAGTGCAAAAGAGCATAAAGTGCAATGTATTCTGGGATGTCTTTCCATCACAGCAACATGGAGGAAGATTCTTGAACCAAGTTCCACATACTGGAAATGCTACCAAATAGTGTAATGTATTTAAGCGTAACCTCGTAAGTAGGAACCTTTGTCGCTCAAGACTAATGGTAGTCAGATATAGCTTTGGATGCAATTGCTGTATCTGATTCCTCGCCAGTGTTCTATTTGTGCCCGGGGTTGACTCCATGTGATGGCTTTTCAGCCAATATATATCTTTTACCTTTTTAATATTCCGTTTTGTTAAAGTATCTGGTTTGAGGAAAAATTCTCCTAGTCCTAAAGATAGTAGGGAGAAGTGGACATATCTAAGCCAAGGTATATCCAAAGATCGTGATAAAAGGAGACAGTCCTGTATCACCTTTCTACATAAAGAAGCTTCTGGCTTAGTCCAAAATTTTAACCATAATCATACGGGTTGAAGCTTTATGTAACTAGATATGCATCTCAAACCTACTTCTTCATGACAGAACATTACTGATGTTGTTTGGGGGACTGCTAGTAGCCTTCTTAAAAACTTATTTTCTACAATCTGGAGGCTCGAACATTCTGCATATCCCCAAACCCCGGCTCCAAATGTCGCAATAGAAAGACATTTGGTGGAAAAAAAGTCATCATTTCATTTACAGGTTTGTGTCGCAGTCTTTTCGCGAACCTAAAAACTGCTTCTATTGCTTTTTGAAATTGTATTGAACATATATTTACAAAAAATGTCTAATTAAAATCTACATCAATGGGGACCCCCCAAATACGTAATGTGTGGGACCTTAAGTATCTCATGCCCATCTAAAGCAATTTTTTTTGTTTTTGCTAGCTTGGGCCCAGTCTTCATCACAAATGACTTAGATCTATTAAATGTGTTAAAGGCATTCAATAAAATCTGGAGGCCATTTGCTGTCCTTGAAATGAATACAGCGTCGTCAGCATACAATAATACAGGAATTGGGGAATTGTTAATAACTGGAGAGTCCTTCCCCGATTCACAGAGAAATTTCTCTAACCCATTTATATATAAAAGAAAAAGAAAAGGGGCCAGCACACAGCCCTGTCTAACCCCCTTTAATGAGGAAAACTTATTTGTTAAACCACCCTCGCGGCAATAGCGAACCCGAGCCACTGTGCAGGCGTGGAGTCTACTGAGTAAAATGATTATGGGGGTCATTCTGACCCTGGCGGCCGGTGACCGCCAGGGTCACCGACCACGGGAGCACCGCCAACAGGCTGGCGGTGCTCCCGAGGGCATTCTGACCGCGGCGGTTCAGCTGCGGTCAGAAAGGGTAAACCGGCGGTCTCCCGCCGGTTTACCGCTGCCCCAATGAATCCTCCATGGCGGCGGAGCGCGCTCCGCCGCCATGGGGATTCAGACACCCCCTACCGCCATCCTGTTCATGGCGGGAAACCCGCCATGAACAGGATGGCGGTAGGGGGTGCCGCGGAGCCCCTGGGGGCCCCTGCAGTGCCCATGCCAAAGGCATGGGCACTGCAGGGGCCCCCGTAAGAGGGCCCCGCAAAGTATTTCAGTGTCTGCTTTGCAGACACTGAAATACGCGACGGGTGCAACTGCACCCGTCGCACCCCTGCAACTACGCCGGCTCAATTCTGAGCCGGCGTCCTCGTTGCAGGGGCATTTCTGCTGGGCCGGCGGGCGCTCTTTTGGAGAGCGCCCGCCGGCCCAGCGGAAATGTCTGAATGGCCGCCGCGGTCTTTTGACCGCGGTGCGGTCATTCGGCGGCGGCCCTATGTCTTTGTCCACGCGGATATTCAACATGACCATCCACAATTTCTCTCTGTTAACTGTGTCAAAAGCACAGGACAGATCCATAAATGCTAGATGTATGCACCCCCTTTTAACTTTGGTATATTTTTGTACTATAAGGGTCAAATTGAGAGTTTGTTCTACTGTGCCCACACCGGGCCGAAAGCCAAATTGGACTTCTGAAAGAGAATGAGATTCAATCGCCCAATTTTCCAACTTATTTAGGATCATTCGGCCTAAAATTTTAACCGAGCTGTCCAGTAAAGAAATTGGTCGCTAGCATAGAGGATCTGCCCTGTCCCCCTTCTTAAAAATCGGGACGATAATCGCCTCTCTCCAAGTATCTATTAGTGGGCCTGTCACAACAGATCTCAAGACATTGGTGAGCAATGGCCCCCAGAAATCTGGATGCGCTTTATATAAGTCAGCAGGGATTTTATCTGGGCCGGGAGCTTTCTCAGAGGGACAATCTTGAATAGCTTGTTTTACATCATCCACACTTATGGCATTGCTGAAAGCCACACTAGACTGATTGTTTCCTTTTATCTTCAAACAATTTGTCTTTTCTGGTTGAACATTAGTCTCTGTTGCAAACGTTTTTGTAAAATAGTCCACCCAAATTTGGGCTGGAATAACAGTATCCATAGACATCTCATGCTTGTCATTCAACAGTGGAGAGTTAACCACACGCTGAACGCAGTTGTATCTTTGGTTTTGCTTGCTTCCATCAATTCCTCGCAGGCAGACTCACTTAATTCAGCTTTCCTCTTGGCAAGTACTTCCTTATAATTTTTCCTAGCAACTTTAACTGCTTGTCGATCTTGAGGAGATTATTTAGTTATTTTCTTTAAGTTATTTAAGGATATATTACATGCATGGTGAAACCATCTCGGGCCATGTGCTTTATTAATGCCAGAGGACTGTAATTTCTCAGCTATATACTTAGTCAAAGAGGAAAATGCACAGACAATTTCATGGGGAGACCTATCTTCACCCAAGGTTATCATGACATCTGACCATTTATTCAACATTAGATCTTAAAAAAGCTATTGCTATCTATTTTTCCCCATTTGATCGTGAGGCATTTTTGGGCTTAAAACTTCATGTTGGGGTGTCGCCTCTCTCTTCTCGAATCACTCTTCAAGTCCAAACTTATTTCAATAGATAAAGGGTTATGATCGCTAATACAGGTTGGAGTCACCCTGAACTGCCCAACAAGAGAGGATAATTCTCTAGAGTAGATGATAAAGTCAATAGTAGTGTGAGCGTCTCCTCTTATAAATGTTGGTACCCCTCTGAAAACTGGTATAGGGAAGAGTAGAGAATTAGCTGTTATCAGAGAGTTAAGAGCATTCCCATATAGAGAGTGTTTGAAATGCTGAATGGGACTGTCATTTTCGTCCAAAAGTCCACAACAATCCAAATACTCTGGCTCACACAGATAAGCATTAAAGTCGCCAACCCAAATTATTCTTAGGTCCTTTTTGCTAATATTTGTTGCCTCATATATTGTCATCTCTAAGCTACCAACCATACTAGTGTCTGCGTTATCAAAGGTGTTATTATAATAATTAATCAGTGATATATCAAATGGCTCTGCTAATTTAAAAATTAAAGCCAAAAAAAAGGGGATGTGCCCACAACACGCGCATCCACCCCCCTAGCCTTTACTGATACATAAGTGACCAGGCCTCCCTTAGCCCTACCCGCAGAGGTGTTAGTTGCAGGGACGCTATGTGTGGTGTAGCCATTAATATGCAGGGGCTCTACAAGCCAGGTCTCCTGACAGCAAATAAAAAGATTTTCCGTCACTAATTCTAGCCAATCGGGGGTTCCAATTTTTGATCTTAAGCCTGCCACATTCCAAGAAATGATCCCTGAGGCTGTCATACCATGTATATCATGTGTGTCAAAAGCTCCCTTGGGCTGCAAAAAAGACCGGTGCAGTGTATTTGTCTCCAAGGGGCCTTGCAAAGGGGGCCCAGTTGCTGGTGGTCATTCTAGCTGCTCCAGTGAACCCAAGGGCTCAAATCTATTAGACAGTGTCAGGGCAATATCAGGGGAATTGGAGACACCAAGATTACCAAAATTCTGTTTCCCAGAGTGAGTTGAGTCAAAGTGACATAGATTAGATGTCGGGGGAATAAACATAAATAATCGTTGTACTCTTATAGACCCTGCAGGTAGCCTTATAGTTGAAAAATTGTGATAAAGAGCATTGACTATCCAGGGACTCCTGAAGTTTATGATAATGCAGTCCCCTTGTGAGACTTTAGGGGATGGGCCAACCCAGGGGACCCTTCTTACGGTTAAAATGTCCCTGTGGAAGTCTACCCTCCCTCCCGAGTGCTTTCCTACCCAGTGCGTCACTTTATTTAACAATGATGCATGAGACTCATGGTGAGTGTGTCCTAATATAGGAACATTTTCCAGGATTAAAATATAGGGAGCACATGCCAGCGGGATCCTTGGACAGGCTGTTTGGGTTCTTATAGTCACCTGGCCCACTGAACCCTCCCGCTTATTTATGCCCCGCTGAGGCTGTACATTTATGGAATTTTGTGTTGCCTCTAGATTCAGGGGCTTTGGGGCTAAGTTCTGGGCAGGAATCAGCCTATAATTTTGATGTCGATGGATGGCCGGGACGGGTGAGCGTGCAAGGGCAGTATGATTGTTCTGAGGTTCAGCCCTCGGTAGCGTGGAATTCGTTGTCGTTGATATAAATTCAACCTTCTCCTCAAGGACAGCCACTTTCTCCAGAACCAAAGAACATAACTTTTTTATGTCCCTGAGTTGATCCTCAATCTGGGAAAGACAGTTATTAGAGGGGTCCAAGATCTTTCTGTCTTTTGTCTGTTTTCCTGTAGTTTTTTTTAATGGGTTAGGTAAACGTTTCCCCTTTTTCTTCTCTGTTCCTGCTGAGTCTTTTTTGAGCTCGTAACTATTTATGGGAAACCGGACTGAATCTAAGGAAGGTGCTACAGTGTGGTGGGGGAATCACTTGGCTACTTTTTTTGAAGGGTGGACTCTCTGGGTTCATAGGAGTGATTAAATCAATTTGTGAGTCCTTATCCGCTATAACACAAGGATTTCATGTCCTTATCTTGCCTAGTGGAGATTTTGCAAGAGGAATCGTTTCTCCCCCCCACCCTTCCCTATTTTCTCAATGGATGACTCTAAGGTAGATTCCACTCTCCCTATCTCCGACTCAATAGCACCCATCACTGAGGTTAGGTAGCTAGTTATCAACCTGGGGTCGGGGCCTCCGCAGTGGGATCCCTCCTCCCACAGTCTCCTTTACGTTTCCCCATCAAGACAGACAGGTCCTTTAGCGAAGGAAAAACACTGTATATTTCTTTGCAAGTTCCAGTGCCCAGTACTAGGCAGGAGTAAAACACAATTTTATGCGACTTCTGCCTTGAGGAAAATATCCGGTCACAGCTAACTATCTCAAAGGCCCTAAAGTTATAGCACTATAATCCTCACCGTCGCCTAATGCATATATGAGTCAACAAGGTACAAGAGGGGCTAAATAAAATGTCTTGAATACCCGAAATGGCGAAAGCTCTTCTTTTCCTCCCTTGCGTCAGCAGCACTCCATGAATCAGTCTTATCCACCAAGCCCCCAATGGCAGAATTGAAGGGGGGGGACCAGCCTAGTCTCTTCCTGGCGATGACGGGCGAAGGACGGGCCCGCCCTTGGCCAGGGCTTCACCCGGGTGCTGCCTGTGCGCGAGGGTTCCTGCCCTCACCTGCACACCTGCACACCTGCAGCCAGCAATGAGCGCATCCTGCGAGGCGGGAGCGCGATGTAGTTTTTAAAGGGCTCCTGCCCTCACCTGCACACCTGCAGCCAGCAACGAAAGCGTCCCGCGAGGTGGGAGCGCGATGTAGTTTTTAAAGGGCTCCTGCCCTCACCTGCACACCTGCAGCCAGCAACGAGCGCGTCAATAAAATCCAAGATATTAAATAGGAGATGACTTTAATTCATGTTGTTATTCCTTAATAATAAACTAGTCAGCACGTGTTTTGCAGCCTCCTTTCATAGCTTCATCTGGGCATTCTTTTGTATATGAATATTTTACAATTCAATTATACATTTATCCACCAAGTAAAAGAGAGTTAAAGTGATACATTAGTTAACAAAAAAGTGAAAAATATGAATAAAGAAAGGGAAAGGGAAATACGTATTTGTCTATTCATTGCTATACCAAACAATTGTCATCGAGATAAACATACCGAAATTAACAACCATTTAAATGTGCTCAGAGGTGAATAACAGACTGCCATTTAAAATATTTTCGTATGAAAATAATGTAACTCTGAAATTCAGTACATTAATGTCACTGCAATATAAATCACAAAACAATTGATCACCAGTACTATGCAAAACGGGGGTGGTGCGGGGATCGACTCCCAAAATAAACGTGACGCCTCACCATAGTTTCAATGGGACCACAGGCTCACTTTTTAAAAATGAATATGGGAAATACAGTCTTATCTGGAGCGAAAGTAAATAGTAATGTCATTAACCCCTTTAGTGGCCGACGCCCGCACTACCTCCCTGGTGCGGGTCACGACCAGTGGCCGACACCGGGGAGAGGGTTTGAAAATCCTCAATACCTTATCCTATGTCCATTTTGGAAACACAAAGGTTTTCTTGATACCTATTTTTCACTCTTTATATTTCAGCAAATGAATTGCTGTATACCCGGTATAGAATGAAAACCCATTGCAAGGTGCAGCTCATTTATTGGCTCTGGGTACCTAGGGGTCTTGATGAACCTGATAACGCGTCCTTCCATGTTAATTTATTACACATTAGGACTCGTTTTAGGCCAATGAATCTTGTGACCCAGTGGAGAGACACCGTAGGACGAGATAGCTGATCAATATGTCAAGCAATATATCAATTATGTCATTAATATTTATCACGACAATACACTTTACTTTGGATAAAGACATTAATCAATTTGTCGACGCAACCATGACCTTTCAGCCATGAATAACCACACCTTCTGATAGAATTTTATGAATTTTATTCCCTATTGATTACAATCTATGAGCAAAAGAATTAATCTCAATACCAAGAAGCATAAGAGCATAGTCACGATATGGCAACTGCAATAAGATTTCAATAATGCAAGAATCATAAACATAAGAACATAGCACGGCGCGAACATAGATCAGAATACAGCAAATGTCATATACGTGTCAGTTCAGCATAGCGTAACGTTAGTCATTTGTCTTATTTGCGTCAGTCGAAGTGAACTCCTATCCTAACCACTAATTAACATCAGCATGTTGGGCTTCATGCAAAACAATTTAGAACACCAATTTGGAAAACATCTAACTATGGTCTCTGAGCAGTTGGTACCTCGAAAGGAAAAGCAAACAGACAAATTACAAATTGCATTGTCATAATTACCCTCCAAGGATTAGGTCAGCACACAGGATCAGTCTTCGTCTTCAGGACATCAGTCAAAGCGCCATCAGTCGAAACTCAACTAAAGAGCATAGAGGACACTTCCCTCATAAGGAGGAGAAGTGCAAAGGTGCAGTCTATAGGTGAGGATGATTTAATAAGTCTCAAAGTCACCAAACAGAGTGACAGAGTTTCTGGATAAAATCAATAGCAATCCCTACCTAGTTCTCTCGACCCTTCTGTGTCATGGGTTTTTATCCCTTTTTTGTAATACCTTCCCCCAAAATTGTATTGGACATTTACTATACCCCACTATCTTTAACCTATCAAATTATACATTAGGTAATTCCAATTGTCACCCCACATTTGTTCATAACATTCTGATTGATCTTCATAATTGATGTCTTCGGAGGTGGCACATCCGGGGGTTATTTCATCTCTTGGCACGTTTCCTCGGGTCATGAGTTCCTTTGTCCATGGTTTAAACGTCCTTGTACATTACATTAATCTACATTTGTTTCAATCTTGTGCATAAAATTTATACTAAAGCAACAAGCATGCGGATGAGAACAGGACTGTATTTGATACATTCAGCTTCCAAGTTGAGGAAAAAGAACATTTGCAGGGTCATGGCCCTTTGCGAGTCAGCGCATTTAAAAACAGGAAAATGCTTTTAATATGAGAGCCAGGCAGCTAAAACCCACAGCTCACGCTAACTTAAGGCCTATAAGGTTTTCAATATAAATGCAATATCGTAAACGTTAATATAAACTTGATTAATCATAACATGAACAATTTTACTCATCATTATTAGTTTGCGTATACATTGGTAGCTACGCACATGATAGTCATAATTCAAGTGCACGTTTAAGCAAAATCACTATTATTGTCGTTTTCTATGCAACATCGTAAGCATTGATATAAACCTTTCATTTTAGTATATGTATTATTTAAACTACACTCTCTCAAACCAACAAGCCATAAATATCCCTGCAACCAGAAGAGTCCAGCACACGTAAAGGTATATTGCTTTAAAAAATCTGACATTGCAGGAAAAAGTTACAGAGTAAAACGCTGAGAGAAATGGCTGTGTTTTTCAGCTCAATTTCAATATTTCTTTTTTTCAGCTGTTATTTTCTGTAGGAAAACCTTG
Organism: Pleurodeles waltl; assembly: GCF_031143425.1. Lineage (NCBI taxonomy): Eukaryota > Metazoa > Chordata > Amphibia > Caudata > Salamandridae > Pleurodeles > Pleurodeles waltl. The sequence continues at coordinate 271,590,024 of NC_090448.1, read as the reverse complement.
TAGGATCTTCACAAATTACCCCTTGCTGAATTTACAATTTTGTCTACTTTTCAGAAATGCTTAGCTTTCCAGGATCCAGTATTGGTTTCACACCCATTCCTGTCACTAACTGGAAGGAGGCTGAAAGCCCCAAAAAAGTACTCTCAGTCCCTCCTCTGATGACGCTCGTCATCACACAAACCTTTCCCTTGGACCTTTCACTTTAAATTTTTCACCTTTCGCATAATGCGCATTTCAACATCTTGCCCTTTATGTGAACTTTCCCAAATTTCATGGAACATTTTCTCTCTTTCACTTTCTTCATTTCTTCTCGTTCTTTTAGTCCAATTTCTCTTAATTTTATCATTGATTTTACATGCCCCCCATAATCCTAATAGACAGGCCAGAACAATTAATAGAGCCACTAGTATTTTTGCAAGTTCCCCATTCCAAATGTTGGTAAACCAGCTCCCTACTCTGGCAATTCCTTTTCCAAATTTCTCCCACACTCCAGATTCCTTCAAATCTTTCAAATCTGCACTATCTCTAGTAAGGTTAGTAAGCATACTTCTAATCTTTTTACTATTGTCCGGAATGAACGAGCAACAATGACGCTCATTGAGCATCTTGCAGACCCCTCCACTCTTTGCTAAAAGAATGTCTAAAGCAAGCCGATTTTGAAGAGTCATAGCTCTTTCTGCAGCAAGTTCAGTATCCATCAGGAGTATAGCCCCTGTGAAATTTGTCAACATGTTATCCACAATAGTAGACAACTTTTGAATCTTCATAGAATTCAAGATAACCCCTACTGAAGGGATTATAGCTCCAAATATGTCACCAATGACAGCAGCCACTGATTCTCGTTTTTGCCTAGTATTTTGTAATTCAGACGTTTTAGGTATTTGTTTTAAGTCATCAATCTGGTAAATCTTTGGGAAAAATATTCCCAAATAACATGTGCCATACCATCCCTTAGGAAGACGGTAATAAGCGTTAAGCCCACAAATGTAATAGATCCCAGGGATCGCTGGATCCTGTCCATTTAACATAAATGTCCACTTACTCTGAAACAAAAACACATGTCTACATTCACTCGTTCCCACAAACAAATTGTCCAGCTCAGATTTTTGCCTATATATACAAAGCCTACCTACATGTAATGCATTTATAGCTAGCTTACCTTGTGTCTTGATTGCAGTGTAAGCATAATCATTTGCATATGTGCGTTTCTCTAGCCCTCTTTCTAATCTTTCTTTCAATGCTTTGCGTCTATCATCAGTGTGATCTAAAAAGCTTTTCTCTACAGGCGATAGCAAGTAAGTCAAATTATTGCGATGTGCATAAGCAGTTCCAAATGTAAGCGTCGGCTCAAAGAATCCTCTAACTATTTTTATATCATGTTCCTTAGCTAACTTGTTCAGGAATTCAATCACAGGCACAAAAGAAAACACAACATCCAGATTTGAGTAAAAATATTGCATATGCTTTTGATTATAGAACCTTGTTAGTAGCAAACTACAGCTAATCCCGTAGGTTAGAGGAAGGCTATGGTATGTAACCCCTTCTTGTATAGATGAAGGGATTTTAGTGCACACATAACAGTCTTTCGCATCCATGGTTTCCACATACTCATTTAGCAAGCGATAGAAGACATTAGTAGAAAGTTCCCCTTTTTAATTAGTCCCCTCATGCAAGTGTCTTGCATCCTGCTCAAATCTTTCCCACTGTGTTAGTGTTGTAGTTTCAGGTTTCGAAGTAGCGTTAATAGTCTTTTTCTCTATCCATGGCATTCCCACAATCACTCCCACAAATATTATTGCACACACAATACCTATTATAAGACCTAGCCAACCACACACCTTACTTCCCTTGTTACTACCTCTATTATAAGCCATGTCTGTATAGAATCAGATAGTAGATCAACAATCAACTTGAGGATGATTTAAAACTTTCTCTTGCTCTCTGCTTGTATTTAAAGCGTCTTCACTCACTCCAGGACCCCTTTTTTGTCAAATCCGGTTAGCAGCTTGTCATAATCAGGTTTATCGAAGTCAATCCGGTTTAATGTCACATTCAGTAATTTATAAAGTCTCTCTTTCAGTTTTCAGATTTTCGATTTTTAATCACGTCTTTCTTTTGGATTAGTTCAGGTACCGTAGTATTGGCCTGGTACTTCTCGGTCAAAACAGAATGCTAGGAATTCTTGTTGCCATTCAGATGTTGTAGCATACGCCCATTCAGGACCTGTATATCTTCTGTTTGCGACTCTCTTTCTTTTCAGCCTTCGTTCACCTTGCTGTTCTCCTTCACTTAGGTCTTCCACTCGGGATGTATCGGTCTCTTCTGTTATAGTTTCATTTGGTACATTTCTTATTCTTAAGAGTAGTTTCTCTGGCCAGTTATCACCCTTATGCGTATTCTTTCGATGTGTCTTTTCAGGACGCTGAATAGCACCCTCCTCTTGTGATATGGTGTTTTCACTTGATGGACCTGCAGCTGGCTCAGGAGATTCTGGCACACTTTGATTTCTCGCTACTATTTCTCCTTCTTCTTCTTCTTCTTCTTCTTCTTCTGGATCTGTACCGGGTTCAAGTTCTAACCCGTATCTGTCTACTTCTGGGAGAACCTCCCCTTGATTTAGTTCTCCTGCTGCCTCTACTGAGATAGGCACTCTGTCACCTCTCTCGAACTCATTCACTGTTTGAGGGACGAGGCTGTTCTCAGTGGGCCCACTGGCAGTCTCAGTTCCTTCTTGACTGTTTTCTGGCCCTGAGACTTCTCTTCCTGGAGCTGTTGTGCTGGAAACCTCAAGTTCCTCTTCAACAGGACACGTTACCTTCTTTGTGTGACTGGCATGTATCCAATTTGGAACTCCTGCACACTTCACAGCAGTAGTAGTTGTCAAGATTACTTGATACGGCCCTTTCCAGCGTGGCTCCAAACACGATTTTCTCACGTGCTTCTTGACAACCACCCAGTCACCGGCTTGTAGGGTGTGGCCTGGATCTCCAATCGGTGGCAATGTGTTAGCTTCTACCTGGTGAGAGAAAGAGCGAATCACATTAGCCAAACCTTTGCAGTAGTCCAACACCATATCATCTGTGATATTCACTAGAGCATTTGCAGGTACTGCTGGCAACCTCATAGCTCTACCCATGAGGATCTCATGGGGGGACAATCCTGTTTTCTTGTCAGGGGTGTTCCTCATTGACATCAGCACTAAGGGCAACGCATCTGGCCATTTCATCTTGGTAGCTGCACACATTTTTGCCATTCTCGATTTCAAAGTACCATTCATTTGCTCCACTAGTCCTGATGCTTCAGGGCGGTAGCTACAATGCAGCTTTTGTTCGATGTCTAGTGCGGCACACAAGAGTTTAATCACATCATTGTCGAAGTGTCTGCCCCTATCTGACTCTATAGAGACCGGAAACCCGAACCTTGGTATTAGTTCCCTAAGTAGCAGCTTGGCAACTGTAAGACTGTAATTTCTACGTGTGGGGTAGGCTTCAATCCAGTGACTGAAAACACACACAATCACCAACACGTACTTCAATCCTCCACAAACAGGCATTTCAATGAAGTCCATTTGCATCTTGCTGAATGGACCTCCAGATCTCCCAATGTGGCTCAAAGTTACCACTGTCCCTTTCCCAGCAATCATCTGTTGACAGATGATGCACCTGTGACAAATAACCTCGGCAGCATGTCTGAATTCTGGGTTAAACCAGTCGATTTTAAATGACCTGATCATTGCATCCCTCCCAAGGTGAGCCTGTCCATGATACAGTCTGGCAAACTGAGATAGAAGGCTGTTTGGTAGGACTAATTTTCCTTCCTCTGAAACCCACAAATCATCAGTCCTTTGTACACATTGAATTCTTTGCCAGGAACGTTTTTCCTCTTTGCTTGCACAACTTTATAATGTCTTTAACTCATCTAGGGTATCGACCACCCTTAATGCAAGGTTCAAACATGTGTCGTTTTCGGTTTGCGGTAACAATTCCCACTGCTCCTTGAACGATATACAGTTCAATGTACAAAAACTTGCAACTTTATCTGCATAACCGTTTCCCATGGATACAAAGTCTTGTGACTTAACATGAGCATTGCATTTCACCACGGCAATTTCAAGAGGCAACTGAATTGCATGTAACAAATCCTTTATTTGTTCACCATTTTTCACAGTAGAACCAGAAGAGGTCATGAAACCTCTCTGTGACCAGAGTTGGCCAAAATCATGTACAATTCCAAATCCGTATCTGCTGTCAGTATAGATAGTGACTCTCAAATTCACAGCTGCTTGGCATGCCTTGGTAAGGGCAATTAGTTCTGCCACTTGTGCGGAAAACACTCTCTCGAGCCAGGAAGCTTCAATGATACCAGCTATGGTACATACAGCATAACCAGTTCTTAGTGTTCCAACAGAATCTCTTAAACAGGACCCATCAACAAACATGATACAGTCATTTTCTTTCAACTGTGTGTCCTGAATATCTGGTTGTGGTTTGGTACACAATTCTGTTACCTCAAGACAATCATGTTCAAATTCTTCCTCATTGTTAATTTCAGTATTTTCAACAGGAAGTAAAGTTGCCGGGTTCAATACAGTACATCCTTTTAGCGAGACATTTGGTAACCCCAGTATGATTGTCTCGTACTTAGTGAGACGAGCATTTGTCATGTGCTGAGTTTTAGTTCGAGTCAGCAATATTTCAACTGAATGTGGAACCATTACTGTTAGGGGGTATCCCATGACTATGCCTTCACACTGCTTAAGGCTTTGACCAACTGCTGCAACTGCACGCAAACAACCTGGTAAGGCTGCTGCGACGGGGTCCAAGGTAGCTGAAAAATATTCTACAGGGCGATTTGCACCTCCATGGACCTGTGCCAAGACAGACAAAGAACAAGCATCACGTTCATGACAAAACAGTAGAAAAGGCTTCGTATAATCAGGCATACCTAGCGCTGGTGCCCTGCACATGCATTCTCTCAATTCCATAAATGACTCAAGCTCTTCTTTGGATAAAGCTATGGTGTACGGCTCATCCTTGATCTCTTTGCCTGTCAGTTTTATCAATGGTTTTGAAATGATCAAGAAGTTGGGTATCCACTGACAACAGTAGCCCACCATTCCCAGAAACATCCTGACATCTCTTTTTGTCGTTGGAGGGTTCATCTGCAAAATGGCTGTTATTCTTTCTTTTGATATTCTCCTGGACCCTCTTTCGATAAGATGCACTAGGTATTTCACCTCTTTCTGACAGTATTGCAACTTCTTGGGTGACACCTTGTGTCCATTCTTTCCCAAATGATTCAATAAAGCAATGGTATCGTATTTACAGTTGTCCCTTGTTTTGGACGCAATTAGCAAATCATCGATGTATTGTACTAGACTCTAGTTAAAAGGCAGTACCAGGGATTCCAAATCCTTTTTCAATATCTGATTGAAGATGGACGGTGATTCAGAAAACCCTTGAGGAATTCTGCACCAACTGTACACCTTATCCAGGAATTTGAAACTGAACTAAAATTGGCTGTCCTCATGAAGAGGTATTGAAAAGAAGGCTTGTGACAAGTCTATGACAGTGAACCACTCAGCATCGCAAGGAACTTGGAACATGATCACTGCTGGATTCAGCACTACGGGGCAACATTTTACCACAATTTTGTTTATTTTTCTCAAATCCTGCACAATTCGAACCTTCCCACAAGGCTTCTTCAACCCCAATATGGGAGAGTTACATGGACTGCTCAAAACCTCTTTCAGGACTCCCTGCCTCAGAAAATCTGCAATAATCTGTGACACTTCAATGAGAACATCTTGTGCCATATGATACTGTGGCACCTGAGGAAACACTGCATTCGGCTTTACCTGGACTCTAACTGGTTCCACGCCTTTTATTACTCCCAATTCTTTTCCTGTCAGATCCCACACCTTCTCTGTTACCGTCCCCTGTAACTCAACAGGTAGATCAATCATGGTAAGCATTGGGAACAGAAAAATTAAAGGATAATCCTCATTAGCCGTCCCTGTGTCTTCCTCCGAAAACTGACCTTCATCTCCCTCATCGTCACTATTTGTCTGTACTTCGATTCCGTCATTGGAACAGGTAATCGAACATTTTGTCTTACACAGTAATTCCCTTCCAATAGGGATACTGGACTTGAATTACAGACTACAAACCTATGTAGCCCCTGGAAGTTGCCGATCTCAACCTGTACTGGATCTGTAATCGGGTTTGTCAGATACTGGTTTGCTACTCCGACTACCCTTATGGTACGCCCTGAAAGTGGTAATTTTGGAACCTCTGCACTCCTGACTGTAGAGCGTGTAGCTCCGGTATAAACCAGAAACAAGACTTTGTAACCCATCACCTTTCATTCCACATATGGACCCCTCTGATCCACCTCTAAGGATGCTGCAAGCCTACACTCTTCGCTGTCTGAGCTATTATCTGACCACTCTCCATTCATACCATTTTCACCCCGTAATGGGAACTGTTGTACAGTATTATTTTGACTCATTACCTGACCTGTGACCTGTTGAGGAAGCATCACCTGTTGCTGTCCCATCGGAGCCACTGGTAATTGCATTTGCTGTCTAGGTACCATGGGAATCTGCTGTTGTACTGGTTGCATTTGCACTGGCTGTAAATGCGGCATTTGCATTTGCTGCATGGGCTGCGCCCCTTGCATTTGTACCAGGTTGTTCTGAAAATTCGGGGTTTGATGTCTCATTTTTGGACCTCTTACATTTTGCAATGTACCAACATTAGTGCTTTGCTGAACAACACCATCCTGCACCACATTCGGGCATTCCCATTTCCAGTGCCCCACGCCCCCGCACGCGTGACATGGTGACATCTTTTTCACCCCTTGTATGTCATTTTGAACCACTACGGTATTCAAATCTGGACCGCGATTAACAAACCCTCGGCCTCGACCTCTCGGCTGTGCCTGAAACACACCATTCATTTACGGTTGTTGCTGTATCATCTGTTGAACTCCATTTCCTTGTATTCCTGCCTGTGCAGCCCTTATCTGTATCACCATCACTTTCTCTTTTAGCTTTTTCTGCTTCAGCTCAATCTCATCACTACAGTATTTCGCATACTGTAACACTTCATCAATCGGCTTCGCTTGCCAACAAATCAAATGATTGTTAATCATCTGGCTAACTTCTGGTCTCAGCCCTTCGACAAATCTAAACACAAGATGGTTCATGTCTTTCGGCTCAATGGTCTCAGTACCGCTGTAATGTTTGAATGCCTTTAACAATCTCTCATAGTAAGCATGTATAGATTCCTTAACCTCTTGTGAGGTCCGGTCGATCTTCTGCCAATCAGTCACCTTCGGCGACACCTTTTGTTTCAAAAACTCAATCACCTTATGATAGTACTTCATCACCTCTTCAGAGGGTGCCCCGGTCACCTTATCTCTTGCCGGCTCCTTCATCGGCCAATCTACCCCTCTCTTGCACTCAAGCCACAAATCAGGCGAAACAATGATCTCAAACAAGGTATTCAAGTCTTCTAAAAGACACTTTGCAAGTTTCACAAACCTGTCTGTCTGCTGATACCACTCGATCGTTTTCTCCCTCAGTCTGGGGTAATCATTGGTAAAAGATAGGATGTCTCCTCTGGTCCATGGTACATGAACTAAAACACCACCGACTGTTTCTCTCATAGGTAATATCTTTACTGATTCCACATCGGGTGAGGCGTTGGCTTGATTTAACCCTGGACTGTCACCCTTTTCCTTATCTCTTTTCTTTGCCCACCTGCCTTCCCATTTTTCTTGCGCACTTTGCAACAATTCTTTCAAATGTGCTTTCATTCCTGCAGACCTCATGTGCTCAAAATCTTTGGAGTCAAAATCTAATCTTTAACTTCTTTTCAGATGTTTAGTGTTCCCAATATCAATATTGTATTTATCTGCCAGATTCGCTAATCTCTGATGCACCTTGCCTACTTCTTTGGTAATCTTGGGGCACAGGAATCTCAATTCTGCTTCCGTGTATGACTCCAATCTATTTACCCCCATCGTACCTTCCACTAATTCAGCAGCTTCTGCTCCTAACCTTACAAAGTTTAGGTGCTCATCCTGCCTTTCCTTTTCTGGTTCGACTGTAGTCACTGTAGCCTTTTGTGAATTATAGGTCTTTTCTAGCCATTCGTTTAGCTGTTGGACTGTGAAACCCTGCAGCGAGATGTTCCCTGCATTTATCATCGGCGACTGTGAGGTGTTTGTACTCATTGTCTGCGGGGTTAGAACCCCTAGCCCTGCTTGACGCATTGCTTCTATGGGTGCTCCCACCGGGCTAAGGTCCATTAAAGACCTCGGCTTTTCAACTGTTTGTTCTCCAGGGGCCATTATCTGGGGAGTTCCCATAGACCCTCCTCTTATCGCATCTTGAGTCATTACTCCCTGGTCACATACGCCAGTTTTGCCTTGCGCATACAATGGCACTGGTGGACCAACCGTAATTGGCAATGATATAGCAGCAGGTGTTTGACCTGGTCCCAGACTCCGTGGAGCCGTAACTCCATAGGTCTGTTCTAAAGTACCCGGAACAGGCACCAATGGTGGACCAGCTACTGGGTTGTACCCTGGTATCAGTTGTGGTTGCGGCTGGGACAGCAATTTCGGTGTCGACTCAATTTGCACTAACTTTGATTTCGTATATATCGGGTCTGGCAGCACTATCAGATTTGTAGTAGTCTCAAGTACTGGGTAGATTCTCTGTATCTGCGGTGGAGGCTGCAACTGTATCGGTATGTCTGGTGCAGTGGGTACACTGACACCATTCTGTATCAAAGCCGTATCACTAGTCTGTACCGTATCAGTAACTCCCTTTTCCTGCGTCTGGTTCCCAGGGTCCATGCTAGTGCTTGGAGCACTGTCGCTCACTGCATAGGGTGGTGGGCGATCATGTAATAATCTGTCCATAAATTCCTTGTCGTCTGAATCATCTTCCTCTTCCCAAGGTCTTTTATTCTCTTTAGGTTTGTTCGAGTCTTTATCTGTCTTACAGGAGGCTTTCTTTCCCCGTGTTTCTTCTCCCTGTGCTATCACTGGGTACAATTTTAATCCGTCAACAATTCCCCTTCTCCACATCTTACTCTTGTTATCTAGCCTCTGCATAAGATTTTTCTGCCCTTCTCAGTCTTCTCTGAAACCTTTCTTGCCTATGTTTAAGAGCCATTAAGTCCCAAATCGCTAAAGCCTCCTATTGAGCTGGCCTCGGAGGTGTTTTTTGTGTACTTAACATCCACCTTAAGTTCTCCAGCACCTTTGGATTGAACGTCCCATGCTCTGGGAACACTAAACATCCCTCCTTCTCTGTTAATTTGTGCCACTGTTTCATCCATAAACAGGGCGCAACACCTTTCTCTTCCATAACCATGTAAGCTGGAGTACCCTCGGGTGGTGTAGGCTCCCCATCAGTTGCTATAATGTATGCATCTCCTTTCAGAGCGCTCTTGAATGCTTTGACAAAATTCATTTTGCGATTTTCTCTTATTTGTATCTTAATCAAAAAGTGACTTAGTTCCCAGGACACTCTTCACCCACCTTTCGCAACCTATTGCCTCTCACGGACGGCAGCCAATCCGTGCGCGACCCATCTCGATAACTGACCTATCTCAGCGCGGCACCACTGACGTCACACTTACACACTGCAGCTGACAAAGTCTTGCGGCTCGTCCGCTCCTCACTGAATCCACACAAAGTAATGCAAATTATTGCGAGCACCTTAAATGACAACACAAATCTGCCGGTTTACTACAGGAAGGGTAACACATTCGCTTCAGAACTTTACAGAGATTTCACTTGAAGCCTCAGCCGCTACTATCTCCTTATCAGCTCCCGCATACGCAAGCAGAATTCGACCCGCAAATTCTACTCTCGACTTGTCAATGGCTCATCCTAGTGCACTTTGGAATTTGCCAAATCTCCATTGAAGGTTTCATACATACATTTTAACTCAAACTCGACTTGTCAACCACGCTCGATTGACCTACTAAACCGCACAGATTACAACATAAATCCAAGTGTCTCCTACACTTGTCAACATACTCCGGAGTCTTAGACCACGGCGGGTCCGTACACAAACAACCAAACACGTGGATAATTTTGAGCATCAAGCGCCACACTCATGTGAAGTACGCCGACTTCCCTACTCTCATACTGCGGAGTACGCCCACTCCTACTAAAACAACATTTACTTGGCCTAAATACACACAAATTTCACAATCACCTGCAAAAGGCATAAGCTAAGCAAGCGCAAAAACCCTAAACCACACACATTATGGCGCCGAGAACATCCCCAACTCACTTAGGCAGGCTCCGAGATCCCGGGAAAGTCATAGTGAACTTAGAAATCCATCATACCTCCAATTTGCATTATCACAGAAAAACAAATTAAACAATAATTCTCCGTCCTAGGGCCCCCAAGGGCCAAAACCGTCGCTCTGCTACCAGAACTGATAACGCGTCCTTCTATGTTAATTTATTACATATTAGGACTCGTTTTAGGCCAATGAATCTTGTGACCCAGTGGAGAGACACTGTAGGACGAGATAACTGATCAATATGTCAAGCAATATATCAATTATGTCATTAATATTTATCACGACAATACACTTTACTTTGGATAAAGACATTAATCAATTTGTCTACCCAACCATGACCTTTCAGCCATGAATAACCACACCTTCTGATAGAATTTTATGAATTTCATTCCCTATTGATTACAATCTACGAGCAAAAGAATTAATCTCAATACCAAGAAGCATAAGAGCATAGTCACGATATGGCAACTGTGATAAGATTTAAATAATGCAAGAATCACAAACATAAAAACATAGCACGGCGCGAACATAGATCAGAATACAGCAAATGTCATATACGTGTCAGTTCAGCATAGTGTAAAGTAATCAATTTGTCTACCCAACCATGACCTTTCAGCCATGAATAACCACACCTTCTGATAGAATTTTATGAATTTTATTCCCTATTGATTACAATCTACGAGCAAAAGAATTAATCTCAATACCAAGAAGCATAAGAGCATAGTCACGATATGGCAACTGTGATAAGATTTAAATAATGCAAGAATCACAAACATAAAAACATAGCACGGCGCGAACATAGATCAGAATACAGCAAATGTCATATACGTGTCAGTTCAGCATAGTGTAAAGTCAGTGATTTGCCTTATTTGCGTCAGTCAAAGTGAACTCCTATCCTAAGCACTAATTAGCATCAGCATGTTGGGCTTCATGCAAAACAATTTAGAACACCAATTTGGAAAACATCTAACTATGGTCTCTATCAAAATGAGCAGTTGGAACCTAGAAAGGAAAAGCAAACAGACAAATTACAAATTGCATTGTCATAATTACCCTCCAAGGATTAGGTCAGCACACAGGATCACTCTTCGTCTTCAGGACATCAGTCAAAGCGCCATCAGTCAAAACTCAACTAAAAAGCATAGGGGACACTTCCCTCATAAGGAGGAGAAGTGCAAAGGGGCAGTCTATGGGTGAGGATGATTTAATAAGTCTCAAAGTCACCAAACAGAGTGACAGAGTTTCTGGATAAAATCAATAGCATTCCCTACCTAGTTCTCTCGACCCTTCTGTGTCATGGGTTTTTATCCCTTTTTCGTAATACCTTCCCCCAAACTTCTAATGGACATTTACTATACCCCACTATCTTTAACCTATCAAATTATACATTAGGTAATTCCAATTGTCACCCCACATTTGTTCATAACATTCTGATTGGTCTTCGTAATTGATGTCTTCGGAGGTGGCACATCCGGGGGTTATTTCACCACTTGGCACGTTTCCTCGGGGCATGAGTTCCTTTGTCCATGGTTTAAACGTCCTTGTACATTACATTAATCTACATTTGTTTCAATCTTGTGCATAAAATTTATACTAAAGCAACAAGCATGCAGATGAGAACAGGATTGTATTTGATACATTCAGCTTCCAAGTTGAAGAAAAAGAACATTTGCAGGGTCATGGCCCTTTGCGAGTCAGCACACTGAAAAACAGGAAAATGCTTTTAATATGAGAGCCAGGCAGCTAAAACCCACAGCTCACGCTAACTTAAGGCCTATAAGGTTTTCAATATAAATGCAATATCGTAAACGTTAATATAAACTTGATTAATCATAACATGAACAATTTTACTCATCATTATTAGTTTGCGTATACATTGGTAGCTACGCACATGATAGTCATAATTCAAGTGCACGTTTAAGCAAAATCACTATTATTGTCGTTTTCTATGCAACATCGTAATCATTGATATAAACATTTCATTTTAGTATATGTATTATTTAAACTACACTCTCTCAAACCTACAAGCCATAAATATCCCTGCAACCAGAAGAGTCCAGCACACGTAAAGGTATATTGCTTTAAAAAATCTGACATTGCAGGAAAAAGTTACAGAGTAAAACGCTGAGAGAAATGGCTGTGTTTTTCAGCTCAATTTCAATATTTCTTTTTTTCAGCTGTTATTTTCTGTAGGAAAACCTTGTAGGATCTTCACAAATTACCCCTTGCTGAATTTACAATTTTGTCTACTTTTCAGAAATGCTTAGCTTTCCAGGATCCAGTATTGGTTTCACACCCATTCCTGTCACTAACTGGAAGGAGGCTGAAAGCCCCAAAAATAGTACAAATGGGGTATGTCCCAGTAAAATGCCAAAATTGTGTTGACAAATGTGGTTTTCTGATTTAAGTCTGCCTGTTCCTGAAAGCTGGGAAGATGGTGATTTTAGCACCACAAACCTTTTGTTGATGCCATTTTCAGGGGAAAAAACACAAGCCTTCTTCGGCAGCCCTTTTTTCCCATTTTTTTGAAAAAAAACAAAAGTTTATGTGTATTTTGGCTAATTTCTTGGTCTCCTCCAGGGGAACCCAGAAACTGGATGTTGGAAAAAAAGGACGCAAATTTGGCGTGGATAGCTTATGTGGAAAAAAAGTTATGAAGGCCTAAGCGCGAACTACCCCAAATAGACAAAAAAGGGCTCAGCACTAAGGGGGAAAAGGCGCAGCAGCTAAGAGGTTAAGACAACCTTAAGGTTTATAATGTAGGTATACGCATGTTATTTTTAGTCTTATAACGGTATGCAACATTTATATAGTCTTATTTGAATCCTATGCGAGCCATCCGTCAACCTTATAATGTATTTCCAGGAACCAACCGTGATAGCTGTTCCTGAAAATGCAAGAAATATCTGTAGGGGCAGCAGACATCACTAAATACAGCGGACGGAGTACCCTTGTCATGGTGGGAGTAAAGTACTCTGCCAACTCTGCCACGGTGATGGTAATTATTCTGTCCTCAAATATTTAAATCAGCCACTTTGTGTATTCACTTGTCTGATTGTTTTTGCTACCCTGTCACTCTTTCTACTACATGGTAGTGTTTTTAGAGATTTATCCTAAAATTTATGAATTATTAGCCTCTTTTTAAAAGTTAGCTTGCATTTTTATGAAGATTACAATAAGTTTCTTTCACTAACTTCCTTCCTTCTTCTTTCAGGTAATGCTGAGACTAACGTTGTGGTGCCGAACTTCCTATAACTTTTGTTCTCTAAGGTGCGGCTCTCAGTTGGGGAAACAACATACAAAGTTTTGAGCTCCCTCTGGTTCTTGCTTGACTAGCAAGAGAATCAGGGTGATATATTAACACCCTGTCAAAATTATTGAAGGCTTCTGCTGCTTCAGGCGTCAAAGAAAATCGTATGTTCTTAAGTAACATTTTAGTGATTGAATTTACAGCATGAGAGGGCTGAACAATGTACCTATGGTAAACACTGGCAAATCCTAAAAAAAAAACATTGCACATCATAGATACATGCCAGGTTGGCCTGTTTTTTACCTCAAGTACTATCCTCTCAACCATTCCTTTACTCAAGGGTGTGAATATTAAACCTCAAGAATTCCATGCATGTCACGTGGCACTCAAAGTTGCTTCGCCCACACTTTAGCATGTTTTATTGGAACTCAGATATCACTGTATTCATATGTTCAACCTGTGTTTCATTTGAGTCTCAGTAAATGAGGGTATTAATGTACACTATGGTGAACCTGTTGACAACTTCTGAAGGCCATCATTCACAATATACTGAACGGCGTTTGGCATATTGCATAAGATGAAGGGGATGACACAGTTCTCGAAAGGCCATCTTCCATTTATCCCCAGATGTCAGACAATTCAAACAATAGGCTCCTCAAAGCTTCATCTTAATGTTTTGTACTACTTTTTAGTGTGGCACCATCTTCATCTTTCTCACTGTGCATTGATGGGTGGCATTTTATTTAGAAGAGGGGTTTACAATCCTTCCTAGATAGCTGAGCTGCACAATTTCATCTCCGAGGCCATCACAGATATCTATTTAGCTAGGCATGATGTCCAGCCACAAACCTGAAAGCATCAGAGCAACTGAAGATCAAGTACACATGCAAGTTATTAAAAAAATAATCTTTTTATTAATTTAACAGCCATATCAGAAAACAAAACTAAGATGTGACACAACACGATAATATTGTGCCCAGCAAGGAGCTGCAATTGTGGTACATTTGAACCTCTAGTACATGAGTACACAGTAACAAAATGTCGGAAAGCCAAGTAAGTCCAATGGCAGGTGGTCTGGTTCAATCAGAGCCGCGAGGTCGAAGTGTTAGTGCACAGCAGTGTGTCAGTCTGAGTGGAGCTGGAGGGCAGGTGGCCGTCAGGGAGCGGTGACCTCCACTGGTATCTAATAGGTCCAAGTCATTGAGTGTTGACAAATAGGCACTAAGCGGCTGCCAGACATCTTTCGGGTGTGATGAGGGTGGTTGTAGGGAGGCATAGAATTCGCTTGTGGAGTCGCAGTATACGAGGCTATGAAGCCATGCACATGCAGTGTGGGGAGTCTTGGAACCGCACTGAAGGGCTATTTCACGCTTGGCTAGTAGGAGGGTTGTGGCTGTGTATCGCCGCAGTTGTCTAGCAATAGTTTCCACTTAGCCCATGAGGGCCATCAGTGGGTTGGGACCAAAGAGACGTCTAGCATTGTGGCGAGAATGATAAAAACAGGCTTCCAATACTCCGACACCTGCTCACAAGTTCACGCCAAATGCACAAAGTCGGCACCCTCTTCTGCACATTTCCAACAAGTGGAAGGTTGCATCGGATAAAACCTGGCCATGCCGCTCTGTGTCAAGTATATTCTGCACAGAAATTTGTAATGAATGAGCTTGTGTCTATGGTTGAGGGATACCTTGCGTGTCTGGGAGCAACATGCATACCACACTTTGGGCCTCATTATGACCCTGGCGGCCGATGGTAACTGGCGGTAACACCGCCAACAGGCTGGCGGTGTTCCGCCAGCTTTTATGACTGTGACGCAATAGCCACGGCCACCATACCGCCAGCCCCTACAACATATCACCAGGCTTCCACCTGGCGGTCATAATCCCCAGGTGCAGCGGTGCCCTGGGGATTATGAGTCCCTGACCGCCAGCCTAGCCACGGCAGTAAACACCGCCATGGAAAGGCTGGCGGTAAGGGGGACTCGGGTTGCCCCTGGGGGCCCCTGCACTGCCCATGCACTTGGCATGGGCAGTGCAGTGGTCCTCAGGCACAGCCCCATCGTGCATTTCGGGCAGTGAAATGCGTGACGGGTGGTACTGCACCCGCTGCACATCAGCATTGCCGCCGGCTCTATTACGAACTGGTGGCTGGAGTCGGCAGTGATGAGCAAATTTAAGAGGTGCATAATCAGCAGGTACAAGTGGATAGGCGGGGATTAGTGTGCGCAGTGTACACTGCAGCCTGCTAAGCACTAAGTGATCCATGGTGGTCGTGGTGCGAAAGCGAGCATCTTCAATCAGTGAAAATATATGGCCGTCTGGGAAGAGGTCGCCCATAGTGATAAGGTTGTGGGAGCGGAGGTCGAGATGTACCAATTTTTCTTGTGTAAGTGGGAGCCATGGGTTGTCTCTCAGAGGGAGAGCTGGAGAATAAATCAAAGTGTGCTTCAGTAGGTGCACCAATTGGTGCCATGACCAGCATGTCGTGGCCAGGGGTTGGATATCTGTGGGGTGCAATGGAACACCTGAGGGAGTAGGCATAGCAATTGAGTGACGAACACCAGGTCTCTCTCTGGAATGAGGTATGGCAACCGGCCATCAGGATGGTACCAATGGTATGTGTAGTGGCTCTGGGCAGCTAGATAGTTTAACAAAAAATGAAAAACACCAAAGCCCCTGCGTTCGTACTGGAGTGGCAGTACCTTCCAGTGCATGCAAGGGCATCTGCCAGCCCAGATCAATTGTGTCAGAGAGCTCTGAAGTGACTGGAAAATTGAGATAGTAAGGGGGATCAGGATGTTTAGAAACAGATACAAAAAGCATGGGAGAGCCACCATTTGGATCATGGTGATTCAAATCCATTTATCTATCTGGGTATTCAATTTATCCATTGCCTGGCCATAGTTAAGGTAGATTATTTGTTCCCATCCCTATGTATAAAAAAAACAAGAAATTTGAACTGCTCATCACACTAAGAAAGTGGGAATTCACAGTCTATGGGAACTGTGACCTCCATAAGGGGCAACAGCTTGGATTTGTTAAGTTTATCCTTATTCCCGAAAACTTTCCAAATCGGGCTATTTCCAGAAGAACCGGGACCAAGTTGGTGTAGGGTGGCTGAGAAATAGGAGAACGTCATCTGCATAGAGAGAGATCAGCAAAGGGGCCCATCTTGAATTGCAGTCCTCTATGCAGGTGCCTCACTTGCAGGTGCTGTACAAGTGGGTCCATGGCAATTATAAAGAGCAGGGGAGAGGGACAACCCTGCCTCATTCCTGAAGTAATGGGAAAAGCAGGAGTTAATTTACCATATATATGAAGTTTTTCAGTCGGGGAGGAGTACAGCAACATTATTAAGGAGATAAATCTGTGAGGCATACCCAGTTTGTGGAGGGTGACCTCCAAGAAGGGCCATTTCAAAGTGTCAAAGGCTTTCTCTGCGTTTAATAGGGGAATTGCCCAGGAACCTTAGGCGATATGAAGCGCTGCAAAGACCGTACGCAGATTGATGGATGTGGATCTGTGGGGCACAAAGCCCAGTTGGGCAGGAGAAATGATCTGATCTAGGAGCTGCGACAGGCCATTAGCAAGCAGTTGGCCAAAATCTTATTATTGAAGTTTAGTAAAGATAGGGGCCTGCAAATGGTGGGATCTTTACCCAGCTTCAACAGTAGTGTAACCTCTGCCTCCCTAAGCATATATAGGGGCTCGCCCCTCCCTCCAGGACCTCCTGATACAGATCAAGAAGGTGAGGAGACTTTCTTAGGTTTTGTAAAAGATACCCGTAAAGCCGTCCGACCCAGGCACTTTGGAACCATCTAAAGCTTCAATGGCGTGCAGGATTTCTTCCTCGGAAAAGGGTTTGCCATTGTGCTGAGCTCAGCCATACCATAGCCACCTCCTCAAGATATTGCAACAACTCAGGAGCGCAAGAAATGACCCAGGCTGTACACAGTTGAGTGTAGTCATTGAAAAGGTGTGCCTCTATATCGGCGGTGTTTAAGGCTGCGGACCGATCAGGTAACATCATCTCTGGGAGATAGGAGAGAGATCTGGAGGGCAGGAGAAGGCAGGCCAATGTATGGCCTGGGGTGTCGCCCTCGCCATATCGGTGTGCCCTAGCTTATTTGCCCATGAACTTGGTCTCGTGTTCTGCAAGTTCCAGGAACTTGTCCATGCAGCGAGGCTGTGCCTGAAGATACGCCCAATCAGTCCTGCGGCAGCGGCACAGTCCAGCTCGGTCAAGGCTGCCTCCACCCGGCCCATGTCAATCCGAATGGAGCGTAAAAACCCCAGAGTGTTCAGATATGACAATCCCTCTCATGTAGGCCTTAAAGGCCGCCCACAGCATTGGCTTGGAGGGTGCCATGGGTGTGTTAATGGCAAAGTATTCTGTGATGGCCAACCGGCGATCTGAGCCAAAGGCGTCATGATAGGGAGGCATTGCTGGGAAGCGCCATGGCCGTTTCATGTATTCCACACAGGGATATGAAGCTCTAGGCAGACCAAGGACTGGTCGGACAGAGTGCGCAGGAGGTGTGTGACGCTGCCAAGCCAGGGTAAGGTCACAGGTGATATGAGCCAGAAATCAATCTGCGACCACGTGTTATGTAATGCAGAGTAAAATTTATAGCATAACTCTGTAATGGGGGAATAAGTGCCAGAGGTCACTGAGGGAATGGGTTTCACACATGTCCCGAAATATCTGCAGAGATTGTGGTTTTGTGGCAGGGTGGGAGGATGTGGTATCAAATTGGGAACCTTGAAACAGGTTAAAGTCCCCTCCAAGTATCAGGTGATCAGTTGGTTCCCTGTCTAGTTTGGACTGAATTGAGCAAAATAATTCAGGAGAGTCAACATTGGGTGCATATATATTGATCAATGCGACATAACAGCAAGCCAGGAGGCCTCTCACCAGTTGATATCTGCTGTATGCATCTGTTATGGTGTGTTCATGATGGAAAGGTAGCTTTTTATGGGCCAGGGTGCAAACCTCATGTGAATAGTAGCTGTAATTAGAGTAGTAGGGGTGAAGCCTCCATTTTTTGGCAAAAGTGCAGTTTGAGGTGGGTGATATGTTCGCCTTCTGTAAAAATACAGTTTGTGCACCATGCTAATTTAGGTATTGCAAAACTTGTTTCCCCTTACTTTGATTGTTGAGGCCTCTGATATTGCAGGAGAATAGTGTAACTTCTAGCGTCGACCGAGGAGTCGACCATGCGTCAGGCATCTATTTGGGAGCAAGTGCCATTAGAGTGTCATGTGCCTGCGCATGAGTTAGTAAAAAAGTAAAGAACAAGCATTAATGAAGCTGTCATTATGTAAGCATTCCTGTTCTTTCCACCTATGCTTGTCGGGAAAATGACGAGTAGTACCCTAAACAGAACTGAACAGAGAAAACCCAAAGCATCAGTTAACATGGTGTCAACGCTACCATGGATGCACTCCTTGACATAGTCACATGCATAAAGTAGTGTGATTGTTGTTGAGGAGCTTCCGTGTTGGCATGATCCTTTGGCTCAACAAGGTAAGCATTCTCCGAAGCGCAGTCAAAGCGCATGTATCGAGCGTTAGTCCCAGTTTTTTTAAAAGAGGGAGGGCACCGGCAGACACAGATCATGACTCCAGTCCACATTCAGGTCGTGGAAAAGAATTCTTGGCTAAGAAGAAAAAAAAAAAATAGCAAACAGCTACCATATGTCAGGGCTGGAGAAAGGACATTATGGTCCTCATTACAACCCTGGCGGTCGGTGGAAACACAGACAGCCACTTTAACACTCTGACTGCCACGGCGGTAGCAACAAACACCTCAGCGGTAACTGGCAACAGACAGGCGGAAGACAATGTACCGCCCACACTATTACAAGGCACCAATCCGCCAGCTTTTCCGTGGTGGTACCAACACCATCAAAAGCACGGCAGAAACAGTATACAGAAGGGAAACCACTCACCTCTCGACACCCAAGGAAGAACTAGGACGCCATGGAGACTGAATTGCAGATCCTGCCCATGTTGCTGTATCTCTTAATACACCACGAAGTGGAAAGAAGACGGCGACGATGACGGTGAGTACTGCACCTAGCACACAGGGGAGGGGAGGAGGGAAAAGAGAGTGACAAACACACGCGACACACAACACCCCCACCCACAGCAACATACACACACATTTCCAATAACATCACAGATACATCCCTGGAAGAACGTAACGACCAAAGAAATGAGTTTAACTAGTGGAATATTCGAACAATCAGGTAGACCAAGAGAACAGCAAATAATCAGTATACACAAATATTTACAGCAAGTACACAAGTCCGTACACTGTCCCATGAAAATGTCCGTGGATCAGTGGTCCCAAAAAGCATGGGCAAAGCCCACACATGACACCTGCCTCAGAACGGACAGAACACTGCTGGGGCATCAGGTCAAAAAAAAAACAGGCACCTCAGGGGTAAGGGGAGAGGGGGCACCTCAGCCGGATGATGGTACAATACCACTGCTCCTCGAGGGGCCTCCATGCCCACTGCTTGGTCCTGGGGAGTGCAAAACCACAGTCTCTCAAGTCTCCTAAGTGGGTGCATTGCCCACTGCTTGGTCCTGGGGAGTGCAAAGCCACAGTCTCTCAAATGGATGCCTTTCTCCACTGGTTCTGGAGGGAGCTTTGTGCCCAGAGTGCTTTATCCTGCCAAGGACTGGGTGAGTGGATGCCTTTCTCCACTGGTTCTGGAGGGGGCTTTCTGCCCAGAGTGCTTCATCCTGCCAAGGATAGGGTGAGTGTATGCCTTTCTCCACTGGTTCTGGAGCGGGCATTGTGCCCAGAGTGCTTCATCCTGCCAAGGACTGGGTGAGTGGATGCCTTTCTCCACTGGTTCTGGAGGGGGCTTTGTGCCCAGAGTGCTTCATCCTTCCAAGGATAGGGTGAGTGGATGCCTTTCTCCTCTGGTTCTGGAGGGGGCTTTATGCCCAGAGTGCTTCATCCTGCCAAGGACTGGGTGAGTGGATGCCTTTCTCCACTGGTTCTGGAGGGGGCTATGTGCCCAGAGTGCTTCATCCTGCCAAGGATAGGGTGAGTGGATGCCTTTCTCCACTGGTTCTGGAGGGGGCTTGGTGCCCAGTGATGCTGCACCTGGGGTGTGGCAGTTGACTTCGTCTCACCTGGGTGTCTCAGCCACGCGATGTACTTGAAACAGGTAGCATGTTACTCCATGGAGGCAGAGCCACACTCCATCCTGCGGCGACTTAGGCTGCCAATTGCTGGTTCGTGTCAGTGCTGGAGGTGGTGTCTCAAGTGGCGTGTCCAGGGTCCAGGACGTCACCTGCACAGTCTGACGGCTGCACACTGTGGATGGGGCTGACATCCGACAGAGTGGCATCGGCTGTACACGTGGCGCTGCTGATGGTAGTGCAGGTGACAGTGTCTGCGGCGGAGATGCTGCCAGTGCTGGCCGTGGTGCAAGTGACTGTTGTGGTGGATGGAGACACCATACCCTCTCCGGCAGCCTCGGATGGCTGATCCTTGGGGAGGATGCTGCAGACTGACGTTGTGGCAGCGGCAGTGGTGACTGTGGTGCATGTGGCTGCCATCCCTGATGATATGGTGGTCACCAGCCCCTCACCAAGAGACATCGTGCCCAGAGGTGATGTGCCCTTTGGCTTGTGGCCCTTCCCCATCTTGACAGTCGCTGCAGGGACCTTGGCACTGTCCACTTGGTGTTTGGGTGAGGGCTTGCTGGGTGGGTGGGGTGACTGTCCTCTGCTGGAAGCCGGACCCTTTTTGACCTTTCCAGGTGGTGGAATAGGGTGGTCCTTCTTTTCTGTCGGTGGCACACTGGCAGCTCTGACAGGAGCCCCCTTAGACCGTACTGGAGTAGCAGGGACCACAGCGGATGCAGATTTGGTGGCTGAGGTGCTGGCTGGGATCTAGACATCCTGGCCCTAGGGGAAGGACGTGGGGAGGTGTAGGGAAGAGGTTAATGTTTACTAGGAAAAGTTTTTTTGACACACTGAGACGGGAAGATGGAGGGGGTGTGGGAGTGGAGGAAGAGGTAGTGGTTGTAGGAGGTGTACGTCTGCTGAGTTTGGGTGAAGGTGCATGGGTTGGAGGCTGTTGTGAGGTGGATGGCTGTTGAGTGTGTGTGTGCCTGCATTTGTGTACTTTGGGATGAGGGCTTACAGACACACTGGGAGAGGACACAGGGGACGTGTAAATAGTAGTGGGGGTGGTGATTGCACGTGAGCGGTGTGTAGTGATGGGCGTGCTGGTGATGGATGCAGTGGCTGATGATGTAGTGCATGCAGGTGTGAGTGGAGACGAGACTGGGAGGGAGGTGGAGGATGTGGAAGAGGGGGACACAGTGGAGAAAACGGATGTTGGTATGTGTGCATGGGTATGGTGCTTGTGTGAGTGCCTGTGGGATGTGTGGTGCTTATGTTTGCCTGAGCCACTTTTGTGTGTTGATGTGTGTGAATGCTGGTCTGATGGTGTGCTTGGGATAGGCTGAGGTAAAGGGGATTGCGTCTGGGCAGTGGAAGTTGGAGTGGGGAGGCTGGACACAGGGACAATGGCTGCCATGAGTGCTGAGGCCAGAGCCTGAAATGCTCTCTGTTGGGCTGCCACACCAGAATGAATGCCGTCCAGGTATGCAATTGTTTTCTGCAAATGCCTCTCGACACCCTGGATGGCATTCAGAATGGTTGACTGCCCAACAGTGAGGGATCTCAGGAGGTCAATAGCCTCTTCCCTGAGGGCAGCAGGGCTGACTGGGGCAGGGCCTGAGGTGCCTGGTGTGAAGGAGATTCCCACCCTCCTGGGTGAGCTGGCACGGGAAACACACTGAGAGGCTGCTGGGAGGGCGGTGATGGTAGTTGGGGATGGCGGCTGTACCTGTTGTTGGGGTGGACACAGAGGTGTCCGGTACCGCAAGGGAGCTTCCATTAGAGTAGGAGTCGCTGTCGCTGGTATCCCCTCCTGTCCCTGTTGTGGAGCTCCCCTCACCCTCCATCCCACTGGTGCCTTCACCCTCCGTAGATTTACCCTCCAGGGCCATGTGGGATGCAGCTCCCTCCGTCGCCGGTGCCTCTGCCAGGTCATGCTAATGCACACAAGGACAGGGTGACAAAACAAGAAGGGGGGGGGAGACATAAAACACACATGGTCAATGCCAGCAACACCACTACTGTTGGCGGACACAACACACAGGGAGCAGCCCTATGCACTAGGCCATGCACTAGCAGTTAGTAGGAAATTCACCAGGCCATGGGGTACTATGCCTACACCATTTGCTGCACACCTGTAACCCACAGGAGCCTGCCCAGTTGTAGATGCCCACTAAACATATTGGGGTTGGAGTGCCACAGAGCCTGCCCAACAAGGGACCAACACTACCAAGTTCGCCCTGCCCTAGGGGAACCCACAGCCCACATCCCCATCCAGACACTTCGTAAAGCACGCAGAGTCAGCTTAATAACACTATACTCACCCCTGGTGGCTGCTGTGATGGCCTCAAGCGCCCATCCAACTCCGGATATGCCACCGCCAGGATCTGGAACATCAGGGGGGTCATGGTGCGACGGGCAGCCCTTCCATGTTGAGGGCTAGCCCCAGCTGGGCCTCCACCGTCTTCTTGCTCCAGTGGCGCAGGTCATCCCATCTCTTGCGGCAGAGGGTGCTCCGTCTATGATTGACCCCCCAGGAT
This sequence comes from Pleurodeles waltl, assembly GCF_031143425.1. Taxonomy (NCBI): domain Eukaryota; kingdom Metazoa; phylum Chordata; class Amphibia; order Caudata; family Salamandridae; genus Pleurodeles; species Pleurodeles waltl. The sequence continues at coordinate 271,566,746 of NC_090448.1, read as the reverse complement.
CCGAACTTCCTTGGCAATGGCACGCCAGATACCCTTCTTCTGGTGGGTGCTGATCTAGAGGAAAGGTACAGGAGGAAAGGAAATGACTCACCCGTCCGAACCGTCATACTCATTGCCCACCAGTTCATCACCCATGCCCTGACGCACATACACTGACCATCCTCACATGCAGGCCTCAGCCCCCCACACATGTATCTTCCAGCCACACCACTCAAAACAGGCATTGCCCACGTAGCATGCTCACAGTGTACTCACCTGTTTGTCTGGAGGACCGTAGTGTAGCGTGTACTGGGGGAGGACCCCATCCACCAGTTTGTCCAACTCCTCTTGGGTGAAGGCAGGAGCGTTTCCCCAGACACTCGAGCCATTGTCGCTTCTAGACTCAGGTCACAGCAGCACTTGCAGTGTAGGTCCTCTCCTGTTGAAGGTCAGGTATCAAGTGAGTGAACAGATAGAAAATGTCGGTCACGTCCGCGGCGGTGCATACCGTCACAGCCGGCGTACATCGTCATTGGCTCCTGGAACCCTTAGGGGGCAATGATAACCAACGCTGAATTGGGCGGCGGTCTTCGACCGCCTACCGCGGTGCTGCACAACACCAGCACAGTTAACTCATTTCCCCTTGTCCCTCCTCACAGGTCGGGCAGCCGCCATTTCAGGGGGGCACATGGCATGGCACCTAACTGCGTCACAGCACAATTTGGCAGATATACGGACAAACTGCGCCACATACAGATTTACTCACATTACAGCAAACACACTTATGCAACCTGTGTGGTACATGACCCTCTGCTCACCATTCTCCTCCAGAGGGCACATCCGCTGGGGCAGATGATGAGATGGCGTCATCCTCCGGTGTACAGACCCCTGGTGGACCTGTCGACAATGGAAGACAGACACATCATTATCACCTACGGACTTGATTGTGCCACAATCCAAGACATGTGTGCCCAATTAGAGCCAGGCCTGATGTCTGCTATCCACCATCCCACAGGAATACCCCCTCTAGTGCAAGTCCTGTCAGTGCTCCATTTCATGGCAAGTGGCTCCTTTAAAACTACAGTAGCTATGGCATCTGGGATGTTTCAGCCAATGTTTTCTAACGTGTTGACCAGATTGTTGTCTGCCCTGCTGAAACACATGTGCAGCTACATCATGTTTCCACAGGTGGAGGATTTGCCCACAGTGAAAGCTGACTTTTATGCCCTGGGACATATCCCCAACATCATTGGTGCCATTGATGGTACACATGTGGCATTTGTCCTCCCCCCGCAGAAATGAACAAGTGTACAGAAATAGAAAAAGCTACCATTCAATGAATGTGCAGATGGTGTGTTTGGCGGACCAGTACATCTCTTATGTGAATGCCAAGTATCCTGGCTCTGTGCATGACGCCTACCTTTTGAGGAATAGCAGTATCCCTTATGTGATGGGGCAACTCCAGAGGCACTGGGTGTGGCTAATAGGTGAGCCCAAGGTCCCCACACAGTATGAGTAGGTGTCTAGGTATGGGGTAGTGCCTAAGGGTTAGTGAGTGTCTGACAGGTATCTCTTGACATTTGCAGGTGACTCTGGTTACCCCAACCTCTCATGGCTACTGACCCCAGTGAGGAATGCCAGGACAAGGGTAGAGGAACGCTACAATGAGGCACATGGGCGAACTACGCGCATTATTGAGAGGACGTTCGGCCTCCTGAAGGCCAGATTCCAGTGCCTCCATCTAACAGGTGGCTCCCTACACTACTCACCGAAGAAGGTGTGCCAGATAATCGTGGCATGCTGCATGTTGCACAGCCTGGCATTGCAATGCCAGGTGCCTTTTCTGCAGGATGATGGGCCTGATGATGGTCTTGTGGCAGTGGTGGAGCCTTTGGACAGTGAGGAAGAGGAGGCAGAGGAAGAAGATATTGACAACCGAATGAACATCATCATGCTTTACTTCCAGTGACACACAGGTAAGAGACTGTCACTGCTCCTCACATTTCTGAATACTGTAGGACATTGTATAACTCAGCCTCTTCACCTGTGTCTATGGACACTGACAGTTCACTTTGGCTTTCCATTTTACAGATCTGGGTACCTCATTCAGCCTTCTACTATATGTACTGATGCCCAACTACTGTCATACATTGGTATGAGCAAATGAACATTTACATTGATATGTGTTGGTGATGTTGTAATAATACATTTGTGAAAGAACAGACTGACTCCAGATTGGTTTGTGATTCAAGGGTGTTTATTTAGGGGCTAATGTGTATAGGGGTATGTGGAAGGGGCTGGGGTGATGGAGGAGGAAGGTCCATAGTAGAGTCCAGTCTCTTGGTATCACAGGTGCATTGTCCAATGGGGCATAGGAAGGGGAGTAATGGCAGTTCAAGGTGGACAGGGTGACATAGTGGGACAGAAGGGTGACAATCAGGAGAGTCTTATTTTCTGGCGAGGGTCTTGGCAATGTTCTCTGTCTTCTGCCTGGATCACAGGGGCCGTTTGCGGGGTGGTCTTCTTATGCAGGGGGTGGGGTGCTGGTGGGCTGTTGTTTCTGTGACGGGGCCTCCTGTCTACTAGCGCTGGCAGAGGTGTAGGGCTGTTCCTCAATTTGGCTAGTGTCAGGGGCCCTTTGTTGTGCCACTGCTTCCCACATGGTCTTGCCTGTATCAGCCAGCACCCCTGCAATGGTGACCAGGATGGTGTAGATGTTGGTGAGGTCCTCCCTGATCCCCATGTATTGTCCCTCCTGCAGCTGCTGGATCTCCTGAAACTTGCCCAGTACCGTGCCCATGGCCTCTTAGGAATGGTGGTATGCTCCCATGATGTTTGATTGTGCATCGTGGAGGGTCGGTTCCCTGGGACTGTCCTCCCCCTGTCACACAGCAGTCCTCCCAGCTTCCCTGACGTCCTGTGCCTCCGTCCCCTGAATCGTGTGCCCACTGACCCCAGGTCCCTGATCATCCTGGGTTAGTGGGTTTGCCTGGGGTCCCTGTAATGGTGGACACACTGCTGATTGACGTGTCCTGGAGACAGTGGCATGGGCTTGCTGGGTGGGTGCTGTGGTAGTGTTTCCTGAGGGGGGAGGTTCTGTGGTGGCTTGGGTCTGTGGCAGGGTGACCGACTGTCCAGAGGTCCCTGATCGGCCAGGCTGGTCATCTTGATCCAGGCGTGTGGAGATGCTGTTGTCACATTGGGCCTCTTCTGTGGGGGAACTGGATATGGCTGGCACCTCCTGTCCAGTGACGTTGGGTAGGGGTCCTGTTTGGGTGTAAATGCATTGTTATTTTATTTGTGTGTGCCGTCTTGTGCAATGGGTGTCTTTCCCTCTATTACTGTGCTTGCACTGTCGCCTTGGCCCTTGTGTGAGTGGTGATTGTGTGCCCTGGGTGAGTCTCTCTATTGGACATGCTTTGGTGATGGGTGTCCATGCATGTCTGTGATGGGTGTCCATGCATTGTTATTGCATGCAGGGCTTGGTTGTGGGAGTGGTGGGGCATGATGGCGAGGTGTGTGGGAAATGGTGGAGTCATGGGAGTGAGGGTGGGAGTATGTGATGGCATGCAGGTAGGGTGGGGGGGATTTAATAGTAAAGATATGACTTACCAGAGTCCAGTCCTCCGGCTACTCCTGCGTGGCCCTCAGGATGCATTATTACCAAGACTTGCTCCTCCCATGTTGTTAGTTTTGGGGGAGGAGGTGGGGGTCCACCACCAGTCCTCTGTACGGCTACCTGGTGTCTGGATACCACAGAACATACCTTCCCCCGTAGGTCGTTCCACCTCTTCCTGATGTCATCCCTTGTTCTTGGATGCTGTCCCACTGCGTTGACCCTGTCGACAATTCTCCGCCATAACTCCATCTTCCTTGCAAAGGATGTCTGCTGCACCTGTGATCCGAATAGCTGTGGCTCTACCCAAAGGATTTCCTCCACCATGACCCTGAGCTCCTCCTCAGAAAACCTGGGGTGTCTTTGAGGTGCCGTGATGTGGTGTGAGTGATGTGTGAGCTGATGGTTGATGTGATGTGTGGGGTGATGTGTTGGGGTGTGTGGTGTGTTGTGCGTGGATGGTGTATGAGTGATGGTGTTGTGTACCTCTGAATGCTGGTGTGGTCTTTGCTTTTCTCTCTCTCTGCTTCTTCAAAATGTTTCATTGTAAGGGGTTGTGGGTATGGTGGGTGGGTGTTTTATATTGGATTGGGTGTGTGGGTGTGTCAGGTGTGTGTAGTTTGAATTGTCCAATGTGGTGTAGGTTTGTAAGTGTGTGTGTATTTCGAGTGCTGCGGTGTGTAGCACCAGAGATTTACTGCGGTTGAATGACCACTGCGTTGATTCGTGGGTCGTGATACTGTGGATGTACTCCTGTTGGTGTAAAGGTGTGGGTTTTGCTATTGCCAGTTTATCACTGACCTTTGGTCTGGCGGACTTGTGTGGGTGTCTCTATAGTGGCAGAATTCTCAGTGTGGGTCATAATACCGGTTGCGGGTTTCCAACATGGACACGGTATGTTGGTGGCCGTCGGCACTACAGTCAGCGAGATTTACCACCAGGGTTGTAATGAGGGCCTATTTGTTGAATCCCTAAATGGTGACAAATGGCTTAAAGAGATTCATGTGAAGTATATTAGCATATGATTGGGAACCTGCTGGGTGTGTTGGTGTCATGCTTGTAAAAGGGAACCAGATGTTAGTGTTGCGTTAGCTGGCTCCAGGGGATGTTTTCGTTCAGACCATGTTGATGGGTGTATAATTTAAAAAAACAATGTTGTTCTCTTTGGAGTAGGAAGGATTCACTCCTAGCCTCCTTGTGATGTTCAAGGAATGACCCATTGGTAATCATCTACAGTGTGTGCGCTATTGATGTAGTGAGAGGACATTTTTGTGGTTGGCGCGGCCACATCTCAAATTGCTTCGATGTTCACCAATGCAAATTTTTGCTTTACGGGTAGTCATTCCTAAGTAATGTAGATTGCATGGGTTGTAATCATATAGACTACTCCTTGGGTTTTGCAGTTGGTGAAACCCTTGATTTACCATGTGGTGTTTTCATTGACATTAACCCTCTTAGTTGCGTTTGTCAAATGGCACACACTGCAGTTGCCACATGGATAGTGTCCTGTGGGTGGTGGTAGGAGGTTGGTAGTGTCCAACCCTCTCCTAGGTGGGCGTGGCCGGGTATGTACTAGTATGTCTTTTATACTTTTGCCACGCCCATGGGAAAACATAGGTTTGGGACGGTCCAAATGGGTGCTATTCAAAATGCGCCAATGCTTGTTGATAATCTTTTTCGCCTGATTGGAGGCTACATTGACTGTCGTAATACAGATAAGTCTTTCCTCTTTCTTTTTTTGGGGAGGGGTGTCCATAAGAACCCCTCTGTTATTATTGCGTGTTCGTTTCATGGCACAATTATGATTCCAGAGGGTATTTCCTAGCCTCCAATTTTAATGCAAGGTTCTGAACTTGCTGTTTATAGCCGGATACCTCGGAACAATTTCTCATAAGTCTGAGGAACTGTACAAAGGGAAGATTTTCTCTCAAATGGTGGGGGTGTGCACTCTTGAAAAGTAGCAAACAGTTCTTTGCTGTCGGTTTCTCATGAGTGGTAGTTTTTAGGGTGCCATTGGTTGCTATAATGTTAAGATCAAGAAAAACAAGTTGTTCCTTGCTGTTTCTTAGAGTGAATTTCAGGAACTGATCCTGCACATTGAGCCACTCCAAAAAAGGGGGCACTTGTGTTTCTTCCCCTCTCCAGTTGACTAGAATATCATCAATGTATCTTTTCCATAGTGAAATGTTTTCCCTGTATGTGTTGGTGGTTTTCAGAATTATTTCTTTCTCGAGATGGTGAATGTAGAGACCTGCCAGACTTGGAGCAAAGGTGCTTCCCATGCTGGTGCCATGTTTTTGAAGGCAAAGGTTTACATTGCCACTGTGCGCAAGCTGGATTTCAGGGCCTCCACTCTCTTGGTAATATTAGCGGCGTTGTCTTCTAGTTTGGATAACCGGTCCTCTGCATCATCAATCCGCCTGTCCTGTTGGTTGAGACGCTCGCCCAAGTGGTCGAGGCGGCCAACTACGGTGTCGAATCTGGAGTTGATCTCCTAAAAGCTGGTGCGAAGTTCCATCATGATCATGGTGGTGCTAGTGGACAGCTCCACGTCTCCCCTTCCCTGCATCTCCGGTTCCGAAATTGTAGACACTCCCTGTTGCAGTGTTTGCTTTTGCTTGTCAAATGTGATCTTGCGCTATCCATTATCCATCTAGTAGGGAATTGTTGTTGGGTGTGTATTTGGTGTGGATAGAGAAGTAGTGAAGACCTAGACTATTATGCTGTATGCTTTCTTGGCCCTGGGGCGCTCTGTCTTTTCAAACTGGACATGGTCGATAGATGGGTAAATCCCACTGGGCCAGGGGAGGTCTATGCCACAGTCTCCAGTGTATTCAGGGTGGGAGTCATCACTTCCACCAGGTGGGTATGAATGGGTTCCCAGTCACTGCTCTGAGGGACACCGGGGCTAGTCATACCATGATGGTGGAGAGACTAGTCTCCCCAGAGCAGTACACCGGACAGGTGTGTGGGGTGACTCCGGCCCATGAGGAGGATTTTTTTCATGGCCCTGGTATCCCTCGAGTAGTGTGGGGAGGTGACACAGAGAAGGATCATAGTTAGTTCCCAGATGACCTTAGACTGCATTCTGGTGAATGAGTTACTCCAGGTGGCAGGAGAACTGAGAGGGGTGGCCCCTGAGGACTCCCTTACAGTTCAGTTATCCGGAAGTACCACTTCCCAGAGGAGGGTATGGATGCCAGATATAGGGGCAGGGTAAGGGAGGACTCACCCATGCCCCCTGTTTAGCTCAAGGGTACAGATCCTAGGTTGGAGAACCCCTTGCAGTATACCATCCCTGAACTGGTGGGAGGTAGAGTAGAGAAAGGGTGCAAGTTACCTGTTGCTACTGCCCCCTACTCTGAGAAACTTCAGAGGTCAGAGAGTCCTGCATGGCCTGGGGCCTGGCTCTTGAAACTGACAACTGTCAGTAGCCTCTGTTAGTTGCTGTCCTTATGGACAGAGCTTTCCCTGAGTTGGGGACAGAAGCCAGACCCAAGGGGTGGAATGGGCCTGTGACAGGTAAGTACAAATGGATACGTGAATACGCATACAGAATACAGATTTTTCTCTTTATTTTAGTTTTCCAATATCTGTCTCTTCTTTTCTCTTAGTTTTCTCGCTACTTATTTGTAAGTCTGTCAGGAACTCTTCTTTTCGTACTTTCCGATTTCTTTTTTTCTTTTCTTTCGGTTGTAGGTTGGTGCCTCAGGGACCCAGAAGACCATCCACCGGAAGAGGGAGGGAAAAAGAAGAAGCCCGTTTTAGATGGTCTACATGGTAAGTATTTGCTCTTTCCTGACTGGCTTTCTTTCCTTCTTTCTGTCTTCTTTCGTTTCTCCTGTGCTCTTTCTCCGTGTTTCTGTTAGTCTCTAGAGGGTTCGCCGCTATTCTTTTTGCCTGATGCTCTTTCTTTCTATCTTACTGTCCTCTAACCTACCTTTTATTTTTATCTTCTCTTTTCTCTTAAATTTGTATTGTCTGTCCTCTCACCCAGTGCCCTTCCTTACTTATGTTTTGGTTTGGTTTGTCACCGTGATTTTTCATGAGCCTTCCCGTACATATAAAGAAAATTTGTGCTCCCCTCCTTTGTGCCCCTTTTGGTTAACTTCCCTCCCCTTCCCCAGTTTGTACCTGGAACGTGACTGGCTCCTTTGCGTATTCTCCCCTTCAGTCACCTGGGTGCTGGTTCCAATTCGTTGTTCCCGGCTGCCTGTCTCCAGTGCCCTCTGTTGTTGCGTCTCTGTCTACCTCCTCCGCGTTTCTGTTTTCCTCCCGCTACTCGTCTCTGCGTTCCTCCTGCTCCTCGTCCCCGCATTCCTCCTGCTCCTCATCTCCGAGTTCCTCCTATCGATGTTTTTCTTCCTATTGTGACCCCGCCCCTGTTTTTCAGATCCGGCCGGTCGTAGAGGTTTGACCTCTATGCCGGTATGTTGAGATTTACCCCCGGGTTACCTCCAGGTCGGCCCGGATCCTTGTGGCCCAGTACAGTCACTCCCTCTGGTGAGTGGCTGTTGGAGCTACTCATTGGTAGGATACTGAGACAGAAAGTCAGCATTGTAGAGTAGGGATCCTGGGGAATGTTGCACCTGAAATAAGAAAGGTTGTAACGATAGGAACCATCTAAGTACTCGGGAATTAGTATCCTTGTGTTTAGATAGCCAAGTCAGTGGGGCGTGGTCCGTGAGAAGGGTAAAAGACCGTCCTAGGAGATAGTAATGAAGAGATTCAATTGCCCATTTTATCTCAAGACATTCTTTCTCCACTGTGGGGTAATGTTTTTCTCTATGTAGGAGATTTCTACTGATATAAACAATAGGATGATATTGGCCATTGTCTCCTTCCTGGGATAGTACTGCTCCTAATCCCTGGTCGGATGCATCGGTTTGTAATTGAAATGATTTGTGGAAATCCAGGCAATGTAAGATAGACTCAGTGGTTAGTAAGGACTGTAGGTCGAAGAACCGTCGCTTTTCTAGTTCGGTCAAATGGGTTATTTGATGTGGTCGTCTCTTCTCCAACAGAGCTGTCAGAGGAGCGGCTAAGTCAGAAAAGTGTGGAATAAATCATCTATAATAACCAACCATACCCAGGAAAGCCCTTATATCTTTCTTGTTCTTTGGGACTGGTATTTTCGTGATGGCTTCCACTTTCTCTATCTGTGGTTTGATTGTTCCATTTTCTATTACATAAACCAAATAGTTGATTGTATTCTGTGCTAGTTTGCATTTGTCCGGGTTAGCAGTTAATCCTGCCTGTTGGAGGGCTTTTAGTATATTTGACTAGTGGTTTAAATGTTCTTCCCAGATCTTACTGTATATTATAATATCATCTAAATATGCTGCTGCATAGTCTTGATAGAGCCGCAGCACAATATCAAATAGTCTTTGAAAGGTTGCTGGAGCCCCATGCAACCCAAAAGGCAAGAGTGTGAACTGGTATAACCCAGAGGGGGTTGCAAAGGCCGTTTTTTCCTTATTTGAGGCTTCTAGGGGAATCTGCCAATAGCCTTTCATTAAATCCAAGGTAGTTAGGTATTTTGCCTGTCCCAATCTTTCTATAAGATCATCTATGTGGGGCATGGGATAGGTATCGAAGTGTGAAAGAGAATTTAGTTGCCGGAAGTCTATGCAGAAACAAATAGACCCATCGGGTTTGGGAACCATTACTATAGGGGAACACCAGGGGCTGGAAGATGGTTCAATAACACCTGCTTTTTTAATTCCCCTAACCTCTTTTTCTACAACTTGCTTCCTGGCTTCGGGTATGCGGTAGGGTCTTTGCCAGAGACTCTTCCATCTAGGGTACGAATGCGGTGCTTTATGAAGTGGGTCCTACCAGGTTTGGTGGAAAACACTCTATTGTGGTTCCGGAATATCTCTTCTAGTTAACGACATTGGGTAGGTGTGAGGTTAGTACCAAAGTGTGGCTTGCTTTCTCGTTCGGACTCCGGAGGGGTAGGGAATACTGGTATCTCTGAGTCTGGATAGGTAGTAATATACAGACCTACCTTCTGATTTTCTTTCTCATACCATGTCTTCAACAAGTTAATGTGATATATTTGACTTTTATCTGATCCTGCAGGTATTTCGATCCTATATGTTACCGGGGTTACTTTTTCAAGGACGGTATATGGTCCCTGCCACCAGGCAAGCAAATTATTCTCAGTCGTAGGGAGGAGTATTAATACTTTTTGTCCTATGGTTAGGTCACGGGTCTTACTTCTAACGTCATATCGAGCCTTTTGTCTCATCTGGGTCTCTTTTAGTTGTGTATGTACGTCTACTCATTCTGTATGTAAGCTGTCTTTTAGCCCGCTTGTATAGATGAGTATGTCCTTTATCTCCTCCTCCCACTGCTCTGCCATCATTTCTAATATGGTCCGGGGTTGTCTTCCGAACAAGAGTTCAAACGGACTATGTCCAGTGGACGACTGCACATGTGTACGTATGGCATAGAGTACCAAGGGTAACTTTTTATCCCAGTTCCTACCGGAATCATTTATGGTTTTCCATAGGAGATTCTTGATGGTCTTATTATAACATTCTACCAGACCATCTGTTTGCGGGTGGTAAACGGATGTCCATATTTGTTTGACGCCCAGAGTCTGACATATTTCGGACATTAACCGGGACATGAACGGGGTTCCCTGGTCGGTGAGGAGTTCCTTAGGAAATCTGACTCGGGAAAATAATTCTATCATGGCTTGAATCATGCTTTTCATAGTCATACTTGACAAAGGTATGGCCTCCGGATATCTAGTTGCGTAGACTACAAGAACCAGGATATATTGATGTCCTTTAGATGACGGTATCAATGGACCCACCAGGTCCATACCCACCCGTGTGAATGGTGTCTCTATAATAGGTAACGGAAGGAGGGGAACCTTGGGGTCCATAGAGGGGTTATTTAATTGACATTTGGGACATTGCTAGCAATGTTTCTTATATCACCATATATCCCCAGCCAATAAAATCTCCTTGTTATATATTCCTCCGTTTATTCTCCTCCTAGATGTTCCTCCCCATGTTGCCATGTGCTAAATGCAGTACTTGATCCCAGTATTCTTTTGGAACTAGTAATTGGGGTTTCCTGTTCCCTAATGGAATGATAACTCGATACAATAAATCGTTTTCAATGTGGAAATAAGGACCTACCGTAGGTTTCTGTGTGGTTAGAACAGCATGCCAGGCTTGCTTTAGAGTAGGATCGTCTCGTTGTGACTGTCAGAATTGTCCGACGACTGAATATATCGGCTTCTTGGAAGTAGTTGAGGTTCATTATTACCACTGTCCTCCCTGTAGTGGGCTTTTCTTTGCTCTCATTTCTGTGTCTTAATTAGTTTTTCCCTTGGTATAGTATTTTCTATTTCTGTTGAGGAAAAAGGGGCGTCAGTCCACCAGGACTCTGTCTGATTAGTTTGTTTTAGGCTATCCAGGAGTTTGGAAAATTATATATAATCAGTTCCTATAATGAGTTCTTTCACTAGGTCTGGGATGGCTCCTACAATAACAGATTCTTTGTTTTCTCGCCATTTCACCTGTATAATAGCGACTGGGTAAGTTTTACTATCCCTGTGTACACAAGTGATTAGTACCTGTTCTCCCTTTAGCCACTGTTCTGGGCGTACATATTTGTGATTGATGACACTTTGACTACAACCGGAGTCTGCATTTCTTGATTCACAAGAAGGGAGGTAGAATATCTAGTGGTGGTATTGCCTAACCACAATACCCTTCCTCGGGTCATCCCTATCTCCATTGGTTCCCCCTGATTCCGTTTTTGGGACAATTTTGTGCAATGTGCCCCCATTCCGCACAGTTAAAACATTGTGGGCTCGTCATGGGTTCTTTTAAGGGAGGTCGATAAGGATAGGGTTTTTCCAGAGTTGACCCAGTTACTGGCTTGTTAAAGAACGATTGGGGAGAGGGTTTAGGGAGTTGGGAGTTTGTTATAGTACTTGCACCCCGAAAGTCTGGAGCCCTAGATAAGCGCAAGCTAGCTCAACCACAGTGGAGTTGTCCAAGCCGGGATGTTGTCAGATCCAGTTCCTCGTGGTTGTAGGTAGGGCCTCTTGGTATTGTTCTAAGACTATGGCTTGAAACATTTCTGTTTGGTAGTGTCTGCAGGAGCCAACCATTTGCTAGCTTCATGGTGAACCCTATAGTAAAGGGTGCGAGGATTCTCTGGATTTGTCCATCTATTACGTCGAAAACGTATTCAATAACTTTCCTGGTGTAACCCCACATGTTCCAGGATAGCCTTTTTGATGTCCATATATGGGGTTATGCCACCCGGGTTCACAGCTTGATAGGCTGCCTGTAGGGGCCCTGTCAGTAAAGGAGCAATATATTGACCCCATCTCTCGGGAGGCCAGTTAGCCGAACTTGTTACCCTTTCAAAGTTTGTGAAAAACACATTGGGGTCATCGTTTTCCTGATACTTCTGTAATACGCTGCTAGGAACATTCAGGTATTCTCTAGTTGTAGCTTTTGTCTCGGTGAGTTTTCCTATTGTGGTCTCGTGCACTAGTTGATTATTGCCGATAATTGTTGCTTGGCTTTTCAATGCAGATCTTTTCCTCCCACACAAGCTGCAGATGTCTTTGGCCCGCTGCTAGATGGGCGACCATGTCTGCCAAGGTGGGCTTCTCCTCCATTTTACTTATCCTGTCTTGTAGGAAGACACTATCCCACTTCTGACACCACTTGTGACAGGTAAGTACAAATGAATACGTGAATACGCAGTTTGGGTGTGCGGATTTTTCTCTTTATTTTTGTTTTCCAATAACTATCTCTTCTTTTCTCTTAGTTTTCTCTCTATTGATTTGTAAGTCTGTTGGTAACTCTTCTTTTCGTTCTTTCCAATTTCTTTATTTTCTTTTTTTCTTTCGGTTGTAGGTTGGCGCCTCAAGGACCCAGAAGACCATCCACCGGAAGAGGGAGAAAAAAACAGGAAGCCCTTTTTTAGAAGGTAAGTTGGTCTATATGGTAAGTATTTTCTCTTTCCTGTATGGCTTTCTTTCCTTCTTTCTGTCTTCTTTCGTTTCTCCTGTGCTCTTTCTCTGTGTTTCTGTTAGTCTCTACAGGGTTCTCCGATATTCTTTTTGTCTGATGCTGTTTCTTTCTATCTTACTGTCCTCTAAACTACCTTCTTTTATTTTTATCTTCTCTTTTCTCTTAAATTAGTATTGTCTGTCCTCTCACCCAGAGCCTTTCCTTACTTATGTTTTGGTTTGTTTTTTTACCGTGATTTTTCATGAGCCTTTCTGTACATATAAAGAAAATTTGTGCTCTCCTCCTTTGTGCCCCTTTCGGTGACCTTCCCTCCCCTTCCCCAGTTCGTGCTCCGTACCTGGTATGGCCATGTTCCTCCTGGAACGTGGCCGGCTCCTTCCTGTATTCTCCCCTTCAGTCTCCTGGGTGCGGGTTCCAATTCATTGTTCCCTGCTGCCCGACTCCAATGTCCTCTGTTGTTGCTTCTCTGTCTTCCTCCTCCGCGTGTCTGTTTTCACCCCGCTGCGCGTCTCCGCATTCCTCCTGCTCCTCGTCTCCACGTTCCTCATGCTCCTAATCTCCGCGTTTCTCCTGTTGATGTTTTTCTTCCTGTTGTGACCCTGCCCTCTGTTTTTCAGATCCGGCAGGTCGTAGAGGTTTGACCTCTATGCTGGTATGTTGAGAAGTACCCCCGGGGTACCTCCAGGTCGGCCTGGATCCTTGTGGCCCAGTACCGGGCCAAATCATGTTGTAGCTCATGCTGACACTGTCTGCCTACTGGGATGCATTTGTGGGCAAATTAAGGTTAGGTGCTGTAAACGGATGATAGTTGGGGGAATAAAGTCCTCCGTCTACTCTACAGTAGTCAAATCATAACAAACATATGTATGTAAAATTGTCTTTTATTCTCGCTTCCTTGTAGTCAACAGAGTTTTCAAACCATTGGCTTTCTCACATTGATCCTTCTGTTTTTCTCTCTCTCTCTCTTTTTCTCTCTTTGTTCTCAGTGTCCTTAGTCTTTTCCTACACACTTTATTATATCTTTAACCAGTTCTCTTCTTGTTTTCTTTTAGGAGCTCCGGGATTCCAGTTCGAAGTTCGGTTTAGGACATGAAAAATAAGAACATAAAATACAACATGGAGGTAAGTCTGGGGTTCTCCTCTCACACCTGTCAGTTAAAGGGGAGGGGTTTATGATGGGTAGTGATAACTAAGTCCCAACGTCCGTGACGTTCTTTCTTTTATGTGAATTTGCCAGGTGATATAGTGATTCCCATACTTGGGAGGGAAAAGTAAATAATAAAAATAAAAAAATCGATTGGAACAATGCAAAACAAGAAGGATTTTGTTGATTCTCGGTTCACCCTAAAAAAAAAAAAAAAATTACACTATGCTTCCTTGTTTTGCATTTATGTTGAGCTTATATTTATAGTTCTTCTTTGACTTTATTGTAAAGGGGTTTCCCCTTAAAAAGGTACTGAAAACCTGCATACAGGTACGTACCTCGGATAACCACGTCTCTCCAGGGATGTGGGGGGTCTCCGCGTCCTTCGTGTGGCTCCTTTCGTGCTCGTATTCCTGGCATTTCTTTGGGCTGGGTCGACTTTCACTACTCTTGGCGCTGCCTCCCGAGAGTGTCCGTCCGGCCTGTTCCTCCTCTTCAGCGGATCCTGTGGCGTCTTCCCTCGGCTCTCTCCTCCCTCCAGATCCCACAGCGTCTTCCCTCAGCTCTCTCCTCTTGCCAGGTCCCGCGGCGTCTTTCCTTGGCTCTCTCCTCTCCCCAGGTCCTGCGGCTTCTTTCCTTGGCTCTCTCCTCTCGCGCCCCTCCTGGGCACCCACTTCCTGGTAAAAGACATTGTCATCACGTTTCGTCTCTAGTGGTGCACACGTCAAGGTACCCCCAGGGCACTTTGGCAATGCCCCCGGGTTTACTGGTGTGAACAGGGTTCTGATAACCCTGTTACATTCGCCCCCCTAGACAAGGGCTGATAGGGGCCTTGTAGCATAGGATATCTGGACAAGTAATTGGCCGGAATCATGAGAGAACCGGAGAATGTTGGACCTGGAACACAAAAGGTTGTAAAGCCATAAACCAACAAAGTATCCTTGCATTTGTATCCTTATGACGAGCTAGCCAGGTCAAAGAGGCATGGGCAGTAACTAAGATGAATGTGTGTCCCAACAGGTAATACTGTAGACTTATTATGGCCCATTTAGTAGTGAGACATTCCTTTTCAATGGGAGGATAGTGAGTTTTTCTCAGTAATAACTTCCGGCTGATTAATACAATGGGATGTATTAGACCCTCCTCGTCTTTCTGGGATAGTACAGCCCCCAAGCCCACTCCTGAAGCATCTGTCTGTAGTATAAGGAGTTTACGAAAGTCTGGAGAGTGGAGAACAGGTTTACAGGTCAGAACAGTTTTCAGTGTCTCATAACTTTCTTTCTCGATACCCTTCAATTTGCTAATCTTGTTCGACTGTCCTTTCTTTAAAGAATTGGTTAACGGAGCCGCCAAGGAGGAATACTTGGGGATAAAATGATGGTAGTAGCCGATTAACCCCAGGAAGGATCGTATTTCTTTTTTTGACTTTGGTATAGGTACGTATCTGATGGAATCTACTTTATCGATTTGGGGCGGAATATGGCCTTTCTCTATATTATAACTCAGATATGATATAGATTGTCTTGCTATCCTGCACTTCTCCGGACTGGCCGTTAATCCTGATTCAAGAAGAGTGTGAAATATTTTAGATAAATGAACCAGGTTTTGATCCCATGTTTCGCTGTGGATAACGATATCATATAAATATGCAGCAGCATATTCTATATGAGGTCTTAATAATCTGTCCACTAGTCTTTGAAAAGTAGCTGGAGTGCCATGCAGTCTGAACGGCAATACCGTAAAATGATAGAGACCGATGGTGTAGAAAAATCAGTTTTTTCCTTCACTCGTGGGTTTAGGTGTATTTACCTATACCCCTTTGTGAGGGCCAAGGTAGTCATATAACGGGCTTTTCCTAATCGTTCTATCAATTTGTCTACTCGGGCATGGGATAGCTGTCAAAATCAGAAATGGCATTTAACTGTCTAAAGTCAACACAAAAATGGATCGACCTGTCATAGTTTGGACTCTTGCTCTGGGCAAGACCGCCGGTTCAAGGATGACAGTACTTATGCTTGTAGGCGACTATGCCTATCCTACAACAAGTTACAACTGTAATCCCAACACCTCCGGCTCACTTGCAGTGCCTCACCAAAAACCCAAACAGTTAAAGGTGATTTGTGGTTGCCGTTAAGCATGGACTCAGAAGTATGACATCTCAAGGAGTGTCGTGGTTAAACGGAGATTACGCCTTTCTCACAGATATATCATTTCTCAACCAAACACAGGCAATAACGAAGATG
This sequence comes from Pleurodeles waltl, assembly GCF_031143425.1. Lineage (NCBI taxonomy): Eukaryota > Metazoa > Chordata > Amphibia > Caudata > Salamandridae > Pleurodeles > Pleurodeles waltl. The sequence continues at coordinate 271,550,747 of NC_090448.1, read as the reverse complement.
CAGTAATGTTTTTATTTAATACAATGTGGTAAATTGCATGGGCTGCAATGATTAGGATAATGAACAGTGCAAGAAATAGAATTGTAAAGACGAGAGTCATGATTATGAAGACCCCCACCATCTTGCGTTAGCATGGAAAGACATAAAGGGGGTTATTACAACTTTGGAGGAGGTGTTAATCCGTCCCAAAAGTGACGGTAAAGTGACGGATATACCACCAGCCGTATTACGAGTCCATTATATCCTATGGAACTCGTAATATGGCTGGTGGTATATCCGTCACTTTACCGTCACTTTTGGGACGGATTAACACCTCCTCCAAAGTTGTAATAACCCCCAAAGTGTATAATATGTCCTAGTACCCTATCGTAATAGGCCTAACCTTCTACCTAGAGGAGAGCTGGGTATGTTAAACCTAATCTGCCATTGCCATGTCCCTGGAAGGAACCCCCAACCCTTGTTACCTTGAAATGAGGTCTTGAGCTCAGACTTCGAAGTAACATGAAGTCCGGGTCAGTGTCAAGATGACATGCAGCAATAGCAGCGATGGTATCTGGTCGGAATCCCTCTGATTATCTTTCTAAAGTGTGATGTATTTATACAGATCTACTTGGTCCCGTGACGTAGGTTGTTCCAAAACAATAGATAACATAGCATGCTTGGGATGGTAATTTCTAAGGTGAGCACCTACAGTTCGTTTGTCTTTGTCGCAGGAGTTGACACCTTAGCGCGGTGACATTGATAAAATAAATCTAAACAAAAAGGCCTAACTATAAGGCCTAACTATAAACAAGGCAGCCATCTTAGAATAATTAATTAAATAAATGGTCTAAGACAGAGCAAGCTAACTAGGTTAAAAGTCACTAGGTGACGAGGGCACGAGTCTGCAAGCCAAAGGCTGAGCTAACTCCTGTTATCCCATTAAAACAAACTAGGATTCACTACAGATCCATTCGGTTTTGGTACTAATACAATGGGAGAATACCATGGACTGTTGGAGGGTTCTATGATACCAGACTGTAACATATTCTGTACTTCTTGTTCTACCAGAATCCTTTGGGCTTTGGGTATCCGGTATGGTTTTAGACGTACTACACTTCCCTTTTTGGTTATGATGTTATGTTCTATTAAGGGAGTCCTTCTTGGTTTTATGGAAAACAGTCTGCTATGCTTCCGTATAACCTTGGTAAATTGCTCCCTCATCTCCTTAGATAATTCTGAATTTATGTCAGGTAACAACACAGATGCATTGGTAGGTTGAGGATGTAGCATTATGTCTAAGGGTTTTATTTGGTTTACCATTAAGACAGAATCTACAGGTGTATTTGTTATATCTCCTACCCATTTCTTTAACAGGTTAATGTGATATATTTGAGATTTATGTGGAGAGTTGGATAACAAAACACAATAGGTAACAGGGCTTACTTTTTCTACGGCTTCATAAGGCCCTTGCCATTTTGCTAGTAACTTATTATCGGAACTAGGAAATAATATCAGGACCTTTTCCCCACAAGTCAATTGCTCCCACATCATAATATTTTTCTTTGTTTTTCTTGAGCTTCCTCAAGGTGTATTCGAATATCTTCCCATATGGTTTGGATGTTATCTTTTAATTGTTGAGTGTATTCTAGTATGTCCTTACTCTCTGATTCTGTCTCTTCCCATTTTTCTATGGCCATATCTAAAAGAGTTCTCGGCTGTCTGCCAAACACTAGCTCGAAAGTGCTATGACCTGTTGAGGCCTGTTCATGTGTTCGGATGGCAATCCCAGTCGCCCCCAGCGTCCGATATGGTTTTCTTTAAGAGGGTCCTAATAACACAGTTGTATCTCTCGACTAAACCATCAGTTTGAGAATGGTAAACGGAAGTACGGATTTGTTTCACTCCAATAATTTGACATATTTGAGACATGAGTCTAGACATAAAAGGAGTCCCCTGATCTGTCGGTATCTCTTTAGGGAATCCTACCCGGGAGAAAAACCCTACCATGGCGTGGGCTACACTTTTTGTGGTCATACTCGTTAAAGGAATAGCTTCCAGGTAACGTGAAGCATATTCCACTAGGACTAGAAGATACATATATTCTTGAGAGAAGGTGTTAGTGGTCCAACTAAATCCATTCACACTTGGGTGAAAGGGACATTAGTAATAGGTGGTGGGCGAAGAGGTGCTTTTCGTCTGTTACTAGGATTAACAAGCTGACATCTTAGACATTGTGCACAAAATTTCCTGATTTCAGAGACTACCCCGGGCCAGTAAAATCGTCGGAGAAGATATTCTTCCGTCTTTTCTCGACCATAATGACCCCCTCCCACCTGACTGTGAGCTAAATGAAGTACTTGGAAGTGAAAGGTGGTTGGAACCACTAATTGTCTCTTTCATTTTGTACTTCGTTGGGTGATACAATATAGTAATCAGTTTTGGACCAAAAAATAAGTACCCACCTGTCCAGTTGGTTCGGTAACTGCGTTTGCCCAAGCATTTTTCAGAGCAGGATCATCTCGCTGACTGATTCGGAAATGGGGTGGACTTGACAATACTGAGGTTTCTGTAGGAAGGATAGGAACAGAGTCAGCTCCTTTCATCCTCTTATATAATTTTTTTTATTTCTCTCTTCTCCTGTGTACTAAGTTTTCTTTTTGTCTTACCCTGATTATTTCACTCTGTGAGAAAAGGGCGTCTTTTATCCAGTTATCTTCTGTCTGGTCTCCATTGATATGACCTAAGATCTTGGAGAAAGCACAATAATCTGTACCTAACATCATGTCCTCAACCAAGTGGGGAATTACTCCAACTTGTATGGCTTCCTCCTAACCCCTCCAGTTAATGGAAATCACTGCTAAGGGATATTGTTTCATATCCCCATGAATAAAACAAATGGATACGGTTTCTGCTTCGGGCTCAGTGTCCTTTCCTAACACTTCAGCTTTTATGACTGACTGACTACATCGGGAGTCAACTAATATACAAGTTGGTTTGCTATTTATTAACACTTTTATAGAATATTGGGTTGTGGTTCGATTGGTACAGAGTACCCTTCCCCTAGTTACTCCTATCTCCAGAGGTTCTGGCTTTGGCAGCTTATGGGGAAAAAATCTGTGCTATGTGACCCCATTCGGCACAATGGTAACATTGTGGAGCCTGATTCAATTAATTTTCCAGTACACAGGTTGGAATACTTTCCTCTAGACATTTATTGTTCCGTTGCCTCATGTTAATAGTGGGATTTTTCCAAGGTAGGGGCTGGTCTTTGTAGGGGTTTACCCAAAAATCGGGAGCTCTATGAAAGGCACATGCTAGATCGATGGCATTCGTTGTTGTTATACTGGGGTGTTGTTTTATCCAGTTACGAGTCTGACATGGTAGGGCTTCAAGGAACTGCTCTAATAGTATGACCTGTATTACTTCTTCCTGATTTGTGCTAATAGGACCCAGCCACTTTAATCCCAAATCCTGTATCCTGTAATATAAAGACCTTGGATCCTCCATTGGCATCCACTTTGTTTTTCTAAATTTGATGCGGTAATACTCCGTATCATAGAACAACTCGTTCTAAGATAGCCTTCTTTATATCTCCATAAGGGGTGGTCCCACCCGATTTACACCCTGGTATGCCGTTTGTAAATTTTCTGTCAACAGAGGGGTTATGTACTGCCCCCATCTGTCTTGTGGCCAATTGGCCAAAGAGGCTACTCTTTCAAAGTTTGTAAAAAAGGCGTCCGGATCCTCACTCTCTTGAAATTTTTCTAAAACTGAGCTATGGACCTTTGGATGAACTCTTGAAAATGCAATAGTATCAGTCAATTTTTGGAGTGCCGTTTCATGTTCAAACTGATTATTAGCGATAATGGTAGCCTGACTCTTAAGGGCATTTTGTAGTGTCTCTCTATCATTCCTGGATTCCCTTACTTGTTCTTCCCAGACAAGTTGTAAATGTCACTGTCCTTCTGCCAACTGGCTAATCATTGTTTCCAGGGATGGTTTCTTCTCCATTGTTCCTTTTGTTATATCTTAGGAACAAAGATCCCACTTCTGACACCAATATGTAAATGGATGATAGTTGGGGGAATAAAGCCAGTAGTCAAATCATAACACACAAATGTATATAAAATTGTCTTTTTTTCTCGCTTCCTTATAGTCAACAGAGCTTTCTCACGTTGATCCTTCTGTTTTTCTCTCTCTCTCTCTTTTTCTCTCTCTGTTTTCAGTGTCCTCAGTCTTTTCCTGCAGTGTATTATATCTTTAACCAGTTCTCTTCTTGTTTTCTTTTAGTAGCTCCGGGATTCTAGTTCGGAGTTCGGTTCAGGACATGAAAAATAAGAATATAAAATACAACATGGAGGTAAGTCTGGGGTTCTCCTCTCACACCTGTCAGTTAAAGGGGAAGGGTTTATGATGGGTAGTGATAACTAAGTCTCACCATCCGTGATGTTCTTTCTTTTATGTGAATTTGCCAGGTGATATAGTGATTCCCATACTTGGAAGGGAAAAGTAAAGAAAAAAAAAAGGTTGGAACAATGCAAAACAAGAAGGATTTTGGTGATTCTCGGTTTACCCTCTAAAAAAAAAAAAAAAAATCAATACACTATGCTTCCTTGTTTTGCATTTATGTTGAGGTTATATTTATAGTTCTTCTTTGACTTTATTGTAAAGGGGTTTTCCCTCAAAAAGGTACTGGAAACCCGCATACAGGTTCGTACCTCAGATGGGCGTGGTGGGTTTCCGCGTCCCTTGTGTGGCTCCTTTCGTGCTCGTATTCCTGGCACTTCTTTGGGCTGGGTCGACTTTCACTACTCTCGGTGCTGGCTCCCGAGAGCGCCCGTCTGGTCTGTTCCTCCTCTTCAGCAGATCCCGCAGCATCTTCCCTTTGCTCTATCCTCCCTCCAGATCCCGCAGCATCTTCCCTCGGCCCTCTCCTCTCTCCAGGTCCTGCGGCACCTTTCCTTGGCTTTCTCCTCTCGCCAGGTCCCGCAGTGTCTTTCCTTGGCTCTCTCCTCTCACCCCCCTCCAGTGCTCCCACTTACGGGTAAAAGACGTTGTCATCACGTTTCGTCACTAGCGGTGCACACATCAAGGTACCCATGGGGTTTACCGGTGTGAACAGGGTTCCGATAACCCTGTTACAGGTGCTTAACAGATGGGGTCCATAGATGAGGAGAAGGGTTCCCCATCGGCCAGGTCAGTGGCCCCCTGAGAGAGTAGACAGAGTGATCCATCTGAGGTCAGAAAGGCATAGAACTAGCAAATACCCCTGCTGTAGGTGGCCATTGTCCATGTTCTGTCGCCCTACTCAGGGAAGTCCATCAAGGTATTGATTAGCCTACCCTGGCTTTAGGCTGGAGGGGGGCTGTGTTGGAAAATGGCCCTCTCTGAAGGGTCACCCAAACATCTTGCCTTCCTCCTCCTCTTTTTCGACCTCGTTTTGTTGGCTTTACGATTCTGAGCACTTTACCACTAACTTGTGCTAAAGTGCATGTGCTCTCTCCCTAAAACATGGTAACATTGTCTCATAGCCATTTGGCATATTTAATTTATTTGCAAAGTGCACTTCATGTGCCTAGGGACTGTAAATGAAATGCCACTAGTGGGCCTGCAACACTGATTGTGCCACCCACATAGGTAGCCCTTTAAGCATGTCTCAGGCCTGCCATTGCAAGGGCTTTATGTGCAGTTTCACTGCCACTTCGACTTGGCATTTAAAACTACTTGCCAAGCCTCAAACTCTCCTTTTATTACATGTAAATACCCACTAAGGTATGCCATAAGTAGGCCATAGGGCAGGGTGCTATGTAAGTAAAAGGCAGGAAATGTACTTGTACGTTTCACATTTCCTGGTAGTGAAAAACACCCAAAGTTGATTTTTGCTATTGTAAAGCCTGCATCTTGTATACTTTTAAGTGTCAATTTCTGATCTGAAAGGAGTAACATTGTCATGTTTGGTATGGTTGGAATGGTAGTGAGAAATCCTGCTTAATGGTGAGGTTGGACTTAACATTGATCTTTTAGAATTGGCACTTTTAGTAGTAGGCATTTCTCTGTACTTACTGCTCTCTGTGCCCTACAGCCTGTCTCCAATCCATATCTGGTCTGTGCTGGTTGACAGCTCCCCTTGTGCATTCCACACAGACAGCTATAAACATAAGACACTCAGCCGCATCTCTATTCATCTGCATACTGATGGGTCTTCCTGGACCAGAAGGTTGGAGGGGTTCTCACTTACACTTCAAAGGCTAGTGGCCTGACCCCACACAAACAATCATTCTGGAATCAGAGAGAGGACTGAAGAGAGACTGCCGAGCTGCCCTTGGACCCGAACAAAGAGAGGCTGCACCGTCAGACGTACTGCACCTGCTGCACTTTGAGCTAGCAAAGTTTGGACTGTGCCTGCAGCTCCTGAAAAGATGATTCCCAGCCCCAACCTACAGAGGTGATGTAGGGGGCTGGCTCAGTTTATGGAGCACACCTATACTGAGTCCGGGCCAACCCTTTATGATAGTGTTTAGGTGTCTAGATAGGAAAAGCTCTCTAGGGGTAGCTATGGTGAGCAGCTGAAGCTTATCTAGGAGGAGTGTAAAGTACTTGCAATAGCACAATAGTTAGTCAGTAGCCAATCACAAGAAGGAACCACACCAGGTGTTGCAAAAATAAAGGCTTCTTTATTACAATACTATAGCTAAACTAACATTGGTATATCTCCACCTGGAGATATCAACACACACAAAAAAGCCAGCAAAATCATAAAAACACATGAAGCCCTATGGGGAAGGGGTCAAACCATATACTAAGAAAGTGGTATAAGAGTGGAGGTGCCAAACCAAGATAGATGTGTTAGGATCCCATTGGCTGGAGGAGTAGGAAATCACTAGAGGTAAGCACTAGAAATCCCACAGGTGCAGAGCTGTTATCAAACTGGGTATCCCATAGCCTAACACAGGACCGTCGCAGTTGGATTTTTATGGATTCAGGAACCTACCCAGTGGACCCCGAGGAAACCAGTTGGCACAAAGAAGGTTGGTGAGTGCCCCCACCTGTGGAAACCCAGAAGACCGGAGTACCTACACCAGGGAGCCCAGGTGCATAGGGTGAAGTGGCATCAGAACCCCTTATTGGAGTCGATGGAAGCCTGGGTTTTCCAGCTGCTCTTGCTACCTGTGGGCCAGTCTTGTGGAACCAAAAGGCAGAATCCGGATGAGAAGAACATGAAAAAGAAGGGAACAGTGTCCAGACCACTCAGAGATGTCTAGGCGGTGCATGTAGGCAATGCCCACCCTCTTGGAGGCAAAGATCCTACAGGACAGTGAAAGGAGAAGTCCAGCTATGGAGTCCAGGGGGATGCAGGAGATCCTTGGAGTCGCCCACTAGCTGTCCCACATCAGTCACTGTATTGCAGAAGGGTCAGTGGCAAGCAAGGCCACCAACAAGCCCTGGCAAATGCTAATTGCGGTTGTAAGGAAGTTTGCAGATTTTGGAGAACCAGCAAGGTCCTAGTGACTCAACATGAGGGCAGACCTTCAGCAGGAAGGAAAGCCAGCTGGAGTTGGCAGAGCTACCACGAGTGACCCACAGGCAGCAGGCACAGGGAGTCATGAGGAGGCCTCAGCAGCATAACAAAACAGTAGTCCCACGTCGCAGGAGCTGCATGCAGCTGAATCTGAAGTTGCAGAGTGCTGGAGGCCGGGGCTTATAGGAGCTCAAAGATCTTCCTGGAGGAAGAGCCAACAAGCCTTGGCAAGAGCAACATTTGTGGTGTACAGGGGTTCCGTTCCAGTGGCTGCAGTAAGGGTCCACTGTCTCCCAAGCTGGTCTGAAGTCAAGTTGGACAGGTATGAAACCACAGAATCACAACCTGTGAGCAGAGCATTTATGTTGTCTGTGTGATAGCACGAAACACCAGCTGGTCGTCATTGTCTTGAGGTGCCTGCGTATGCAGGGTAGTGACTCATTCACTCCAAGGGACATTCCTTCTTGGATGCAGACAGAGTCCTTGTGTCCCTGGAGGATGCACAGCCACGGCTGGTGAAACAATGTTGCAGTGGGAGCCTTCCCAACTGGATTCAGTCTTGTTTCAGTTCCAAAAGCAGACCAGCAGCAGTTCCCGATGCCAAGAGCAGAAGATGTCTTGCAGATAGTTCCTTGAAGTCTTGCTTGACAAATCTGAGGACCCACCCTCACGGGAGCCCTTAAATAACCCTAAAAGGGGGTTGGTCTTCCTCTGAAGTAATCCACCTATAAGAGGCGGTCAGGGACATCATCTACCTGGCCTAACCAGTCAGATGTTCTCAGGGTACTCTGCACATCTTATTTCCAAGATGGCAGCATTAAGTTTAGTTTAGTTTAAAAGATTTATAAAGCGCATGGCTACCCCCCAGTTCTAAAAGAAAGTGACAGCTTCTGATGCAACGAATATTGACTGACAAGGAAGAGAGTTAGCTCGGATAAAGGGCAGTTTATAATTTTTTCCGGAACAAAGGTTCTGAGGGTTCTTGCCGGAGTTCTAAAGGTAGGGCATTCCAAAGGCACGCTGCTTTAACTGAAAAAGAGTTACCTCCCCATGAAGACCTCTTAAACCGAGCTATATGTACTAACCGGGTAGTGGAGGATCTCAGCGTTCTAGTGGGGACATGAAAGAAGATGCTTTGCCTAAGAAAATTGGGACCTTTGTTGTGCAGGGCTTTGTGAATCATACATAAGGCTTTAAAGTAAATGCGCTGTTTTATTGGTAACCAATGGAGCGCGGCTAAGGCTGGCTGCGCTGAGTGATGTCTCGTAGGTTCATAAGTAGTCTGCCGGCCACACTCTGTACGACCTGGAGTTTCTTCACTACATAATCAGGGGACCTAAGAAAAAGAGAGTTGCCGTAGTCAAGTCGAGAAAATATCATGGCCTGAATAAGAATTATTTTGGCTAGAGGGGGTAGCAGCTTAAAGATTTTCCTAAGGGTTCTAAGGAGACCAAAGCAGGAGGAAGAGATCTTTTTTGACTGTTGTTCCATTGTTAGGCGGCAGTCCAACCAGAAGCCAAGGCTCTTTATATGATCCTTGGGAAGAGAAAAATTGCTAAAAGCCTCTGAGTACAATGACAAAAGATTAGAAGGAGCGCCGTTGCCTACGATCATCACCTCTGATTTCCCATCATTGAGTTTCAATTTGGACAGATTCATCCATTTACCGATGTCCGCTAAACAGAGGGAAAGGATAGTTAGAGAAGGGCCCTGATATTGGAAAGGTATACTATTAATTGAGTATCGTCTGCGTAAGTGACCACTGAGAGGTCATAAGGTTTAACTATTTTAGCTAGGGTGGAAAGATAAATGTTAAAAAGAGTAGGGCTTAGGTAGGAGCCCTGGGGAACTCCACAGGTCAGGGGAAAGATATTGGACAAGAAAGAACGATCTAAAACTTGAAAGGTTCTTCCTGTAAGGAAAGAGGAGAACCAAGCTAGTGCTGTACCTTCTATCCCGATACTGGAGAGCCTATGACAAAGAGTGTTGTGATCCACAGTGTCAAAAGAGGCACTATCAGAGCCCCCCATTTGAAGGTAGCTTAAGAGACATGATTTTTGAGGAAACGTTGATGTACCCATTTGGGATTCTAGGCAGTGAGTTGTCCATGTATAGTGTCGTAAATGCCCCTGGGGAAACTCAGGTTCTGCTTGCTGATCTACAGATGATTTCAACTGAGGTCCTGAAAGTAGGTTGTCCACTGTAGCAATCCCTGTTGCGGTCCACGTTTGCCTTTGGCCAGTACAACCACGAATCTCTATACCATTAGTGGCTCAAAGAGGTGCTGAGAGGTGGAGAAAAGGGTTCCTTCCCAATATGTCATGTACCCTGTGAAATCTTAGAAATATAGGGTCAGCTAAGAAAAGTGGCGCTGCACCCAGTGTAATGCCAATTTTCTTGCGCTTCTTAGTGCCCCCCTAATGCCACCATGTGTGCGCCTTATCTAAGATACGGCACACCATGGCGGTAGTTAGGAAACTAGCGTCAAAGAGTTTGATGCTAGTGCAGAGCTTTGCAGGATTAGCATCAAACATTTTGATGCTAATCCTGCAAAGTCCATTGAGGCCTAATTGTAAACAATGGTGTGCCTCCTTTTAATGCCTACTCTGAACAGACGTTAAAAGTGCTGAAATAAGTGCACCACTTTTTCGTCCTCCTCCCCCATGGGGGAACACGCCCTTTGCATACATTATGCCTGGCACAGGCATACTGTAGCGCAAAGGGTTACAAAGTCTGCGCAGTGCATGCAGTGCACCACTTTGTAAATTTGGTTAGGTGATTTTGGCCTTGTTGGGCCACCGTAGCGTAAAAAATGACTCTAGTGTAGTGCAAGGAGGCACCAGTGGCTCTTAATTCTGCCCCATAGTTTTCACCAACGCCAGCTCTTTTTAATGTTCTAAATAGCTATACCAGTTTAACACAGTGGAATGTGGTTTCAGCATTCAGTGAAATGGTAATTACATCATCCTGGCTTCCCTTGACGTGCCACAATAAGTGTGGAAAAGTTCTGAGATGATTTCTTGAGGAACACTCTGGCATAAAGCGACTGAGCAGTGTAGATTAAAGAAAGGGTGACCTTTTTCAGCCTATGCCAAGATCTTTACTGGTATTTTAATATCTGCATACAAAAAAGAGACCGTCCAATAGTTTTCACAGTGTAGCTAGTCTTTACCTAGTATGATGGATGTTCATCATTATCATTGCTCTGTTGGAAAAAAGTGAAGTTTTCCAGTTATCACATGTTTGAATGCTGCATATTATAGCTCAACTATATAGAATTTGTTGATTCTGGTATTCGCCTTTAAAGCCGTCCTCTCCAGATCGGTTGTTATTTAGTAGGGCGGAGGCGCTTCTGCTATTACTTTGTTTGTTATTTCTACTTCTTGCAATTTTCTCTGTTGTTTGTTAATTTGGAAAGGTACAGGAATTCTCTGAAGCAAGGTTCTACTTGGTAGTTGTCACACAGGTTTGAATTATAAAATTTTTCAAGAAGGTGACAAAAGCTTCTGCTGTATTCTATGGTTGTCCACGTAGTTGTCCATTCTCGACCCAAATGGTTGGTGTTGTGGATCTTGCCTCATCCAGCCTACCTTTTCTTCCCCTACATACTGCCTTTGTTGTGGGCATATCGGAGCATATTTTGCTTTTTTGCTGAACAGCAAATGTAGTTCATACTTTCCTCTTTCCATTTCTCTTAGTAATTGGATGTCAGGTGCTGAATATATCTAAACATATGGTCTACAATATGTTGTTCTAGTGCAATTCTGTGTGTTTTTGTCTTTTCTTCAGGGCTGTTTTTCATGAATTGACCTTGCAATGTGCAATTGCTTGCTGCCCACAGCATTTGCAGATATGGTGTTTAGAGTTTGTTTTCCAACATGTAGTGCTTAATTTTGTATCATAGTGCTAGTTTATATTCAAGGAAACAATAGTTTGAGATATTCTTCAAAGTTTCAGTGGAGGCTTCGCTAGGCCTAAGTCTAACATTAGAGATGCAAATGCATGACTGGAGATCCCACTTCCCAGTATCTTACATGTCAAGACGTTTGGTAGGAGTAAGCCAGTTATTACATATTATGTGCAGTAACTCGAGACATGCACACAGGACAGGAGGGTGTAGGATCGTTCAGTGGGGTGTAATAGTCACATACGTCTATCACTTCATTAACTTACAAGGTATCTTTGAGTATAGCTCTGTCCGCCTTGTTTGGTTTGTCCTGTCTGTTCAATTGTCTATTACTGAGTCCATTAATATGTTCCAATCAACTCCTATTACTATATGGTTGATGCCAAATTATGTGAACAGCCGGTCCAATTTTGAAAATAGGGTACTTTTGGTGGGTTTGAAGTAAATACTAACCTTAGAATAAGGGTGGAATTTGATGGGCATAATTTAGGCTTTCACATCTGTCCATTGCTATTAATATCTTGTAGAGGAAAGATTCCTACAACAATATGGCTACTTCTCACAGCTGTTGGACATTGTCATCTGACACTTGGTTGAGTGGTCATTTGACTGTTGCTGATCACTCTTACCATCCAGTTTCTTCACAATTTTTCATCCTCCTTGTTGGAAAGACAGGTCTCCTGTATCAGTGTGCATAGAGTGTAGATACTGCAGGATCTGCTGTTAAGTCTAGTGCAGCCGTTGTTAGACCTTCTGTGATGACCAGAAAAGAGCTTTACGAAGCAGTATTGAGAAAAGGTCTTAGGCTGTGGATCTTCCGCTCAACACATTTTGATTATGGAGGTAATGTGTGCTTCCACTGAAATATAGTGTTTGTATTGCACCTTTTTTGTCGGAAAGCTTATGCTCAATCTAGTACGTCTGAGTTGGTTTTGGTGACACACCTGTGATTAAGTCTGATGTGCTTATTTTGAAATTTTACAATGGCAGTAGCCATAATGTATATATTGGGAAAACATATGTAAAAGGCTATAGGCCTTTAGAGGTGGGTTGTCATTACATTGTGCTGAAGCCGGTAGAGACATATTCCATTACATGGAATCGCACAAATTACTGTGTTAGAGAATGGTGTCACAATCTTCACCCCCAACCCCAGAGCTGCAGGGGTCAGACTTCTAGCCCCCTGGTGCAAAGACTGAATTAAATACACCAATACAACTTAGAAATCCAGTTGGACTGTGACCCGTACACAACCTACTGAGCAGTACTGAGTAGAAAGTGTTTTCTGGTCAGCCCCTTTAGATGAGTTCAGGGACACACTGGAACTCCAAACACTCTTTCATAAATACCATACTCAAAATAGCACTAGGAAATGGTATGTGAATTTAAAACCCATGCCTAGAACATAAAACATGAACAGTAACCACACAGATGAGAAAATAAATATATTAGTACTGCACATGGCCAGCGAAAAAATTAAGAACATTCCTAACATGGTTAGTAAGTTCCTAGCACCCTAAAACCCTATCGCTATTTCTAAACAATATGCTATATTTTAGTAGAAGCAGAATATAGCAAGCAGACTATTCAAATTTCTTAACATGGATCCCAAAACATATATTCTCTTTGTAAAAATAACTGTTTAGCTATTCTCTTTCACAGCTCTTGCCCAGGAATGATAAGCAGTGCAAGGCCGAAGGCCACTTCTTTGCACCCCTCCCACAGTAGACTCAGACTTAGGCTGGTTGTCATTGCAGACCAGTGTGACTTCTGGTGTGATAGTCCTAGTCTAGAGCCCTTGCAACTTATGGTCTGATACCTGGGTTTTCATAGTATCTTATCGCTGATTTTATCTCATATTTATAAAATATACAGCACTTGCAGGCACAAAAGCCTCAAGAAGACTAAACAAATATGGCCAACAATGTGTTATCTTGATATACTCATAGATAATATGCTCCTATGACTAAAACAACAAATACATGTCAGCTTCCACTGTAAATGTATATGATGTTATGGCAGCGTCAATAATAAAAACAATAAAAATATGCCTGCCTAGATAGGAGACAAATATAATAGTAATAATTCTGCACATTCCCTGAAACTTCACACTTTCCACTAAGAAGAAATAAGAGAATCTGCAAGAAGGTATATAAATAAAACAGAAGAGGTCAACACAGGGACTTATCACTGTACGCAACAACAATGGTTTTGGTGATGGTTGCCCTCCCTGACAAAACCTGCATCTAGGGGATTTGTTTATGCTGTATATTATCTTGGGGTGAGCGTTTGAAAAATTTCAACACTCCGTTCATCATCCTTTTGTGTTGCTAAAGTGGTCCTAAGTGGGAAGGGTATGCCCAGGCGTGGGTCCCTTGCTCACTGTGCCACTGGATTCAAGCTAGCCTAGCTGATGAAGGGTGATACCCTGAAACCGGTCCTAGGATGCTTGTTTCCGGTCCAGGGAGGACCTGGCCTGGCAGCGCGGGCTGGACTGTTCCCATGGGGAACAGGGTCAAGACTGATTTGCATATGGCTGGGTCCAAACTGGGGTGGCATGGTGAGCAAAAGAACAATGGATTAAACCCAGATCTGTTACTGGGGGTGAGCGTTTGAAAAGTTTCAACACTCTGTCCATCATCCTTTTGTATATTATCTTGCCACATATAATTTTGTATGCATTTTGGAATTTTGTGAATGAGTACCTAGAGGATGCCTTGAGAGAAAGGTTGTGCTCAAAACAGTATGACCGTCATCATGGTGGTAACAAGCCGATGATATAAATGTGATTTGTTCATTGGGAAAACGTATGCCAGATGCCACAGGTCTGATCTGTTTACTACAAAAAGTTATAACACAGGCAGAAGGGCTGATATATTTAGCATGAAAAACATATGCTAATGCCATTAGGCCTTTCATGGTGCATTGTTATACAAAATACCATTCCAAGATGGGCTTTCGCTGCTATGTTTAATATTTAACTTATGATTTAGTGCAAGCACATTTGCCACATTTAAGCAGCATTATTTCATGATTTGTCTAGTTTTATTCTTTTATTTACCTTATATATTCTTCTTGTTGACTTACATATTCTTCTTGTTGAGAATTTGTGTGTGTGTTTTATTGTGAATGGGTGAGCCGGTCAATAAAAGAGCGAGTCAGTTGCTGCATGAATGGATGCACAATTGGAGAGATGTGTGGGAGAGTGCATGTACAATGAGATGTTGAGTGACTAAAGACAATAGTGGATGAGGTGTCGCACATCACGATATTCTGCAGTGAGGTCCTATCACTCATTCAGTTCATAATGGGAGCTGTCTTGCTCCTTCAACCACTTCTCTTGTGGCTGAGGGACCTAGGCGAGACTAGCATTTTTCCTCTCACCACACTCATTGAAAAACTAATTACACATTGGCTACTTGTAGCATGATGCCAGTGTCTACAAATGGATCCCCACCAGAACCAGAAGGACGGTCACCCAAGCCATCGTAAGCAGCAGACTGGACTACAGCAACACCCTGTACGCAGGAACCACAGCCAAGCTCCAGAAAACACTGCAACGCATACAGAACACCTCCGCATGCCTCATCCTGGGCATCCCCGGCCACATCACAGCCCACCTGAGAGACCTGCACTGGCTCCCGTCAACAAGAATCATGTTCAAGCTCCTCATCCACGCTCACAAAGCACTGCACAACACCGGACCAGAATACCTCACAGACGTCGCTCCTTCTACACCCCGACTCAACAGCTTCACTCTGCTGACCTTGCCCTCGCCACCATTCCACGCATTCACAGAACAACCGCCAGTGGCAGACCGTTCTCCCACCTCGCCCCCAAGACGTGGAACACACTTCCTATCCACCAGCGACAGACACAGGACCTGCTAACCTTCAGGAGACACTTCAAGACATGGCTGTACGAGCAGTAGCAGTGCCCCCACAGCGCATTGAGACTCTCACGGGTGAGTAGTGCGCTTTGCAAATGCTATGATTGATTATTGATTGATTGTCTCATATATGAAATCATCCAACTGCCCCCCTAATTAATATGTGGTGGAGAGAGATATGGGCAATTTTTGCGATGGGAAAGCTATCTGCAATAGGCTATGTCAGGGTCTAGAGATTTGATAGGTTATGGCTCCCATTTTTATACATATGAAGAAGGCACAGATATTAGGCGGGGACCCGGTAGTGATGTCTGATGTACTTAGAAGATTTCAATTATGCAACCTCATCTCTCTTGCCTCCGAGAGACAGAGGCGAATATAAAATAAAAATAAAGTAGTAATAAAACCGAAAGTGCTTCAATTTGAGGTTTATTCATTTCAATAGATAAATCTATCTCTACATGGATCGTGTATCCGGCAAGAGTAAGAGGACCATGTTTCTTAGCATGCTATGCTACTTATCTCGCTTAGTAGTGTGTTGGAGATAGACAATGACTTAGTTACGTCTTTTAGTTTCATCAAGTCCACTAACTGGAATTCAATCCAAGGCAAAAACTATGTATTCAATAAGCTGGCCTGATGACAGGAACTTTGATACATCTGTCTTTTACGGTTTTCTGCGATTCTGTAAATATGCCCATTATCTCTGTGCAATCTGTTTTTAAGATGTTAGTTTTGAAAAAGCTTGACAAAACTCCTGTTCTCATTCTGAGGTTAGGTCGATGTAATTCTCTGGATTCAGTCCTTATTAAAAATACTGTGGCCATTATTGTTACCTCCGTTACTTTGGTGCATAATATCCCAACAGAGGTATTCATGACCATAACTTCCTTATTATAGTGAAAAATGTTTCGAATTTGTATATTTATTTCGGGTAACACCTATAAAACACAACTAAATAATAAAATACAATCACAACAATGAACAAAAAAGGCAATATTTACAGGGAATCAACTATTTGCAGTTAGTTTAAAACCAGTTAAAATGTATTGCAATGTAAAAAATATACGTCATTATAATCAAGTTGTCAATTCATCAGTAAGAGCAGCAGCTTCCACAATCCAGTACCTGCTTCTTGGGCGATAAAAATTTAGCCGCACTATATGCAATGATTTTACTTGTACTTAAAATTTGCAAGGCGTCCTCATGGTGGTTTGTCCCTAGTGTTGCCAAATAAGTACAATCCATTTCCTTTGTGGACAAGCATTTACATTACAGAAAAACATGAAGGGGCAGATTCATGAGAACTGACGCAATGCTGCGTTGCGGCAGCGCTGTGTCAAAAAAACAGTGCTGTGTTGTGGCACTTCCTTGCCTCATGGATGTGCCGTATTTTTGGCACAGCACACAATGGCGCAAGGATGCAAAGTGTTGTAGCACAACTGCTACCCACGTGACTCAAAGCTGATATGCATGTCATAAAGCACCTTTTACATGCCGCAAATCAGCTTTGCATCATGCTGGAGTGTGCTGCATGTAGGGAAACTTAAAAAAACAACACATTTCAAGACTCAGGACTTCTGAACACCAATAACAGCAAAAAATGGAAGGAGCACCATCTTCCAACAAGGAGGGCAATAACCCCAACCCCAGCCAAGATAACCAGACAGCAGGCCTGGGGAAGAGGGAGTGCAATTTCAGTGAGGAGGAGAACCACATACTAATCAGTGAGGTGATAAAGAATGAACATCTTTTTGTCACTTCCAAATTGCCATTAGGGAAGAAGGATGCCATTTGGCAAAGCATACTGCATAAGATAAACAGTGTAGGTGAAACAAAGAGGACAGTATTGGAGTGCGAGAAGAGGTACCACAACTACAAGAGCAAGACCAAAGAAAAACTAGCCAGGAACCTTAAGGCAGCCATGATGACCGGAGGCAGACCTGATGTCCAGCAGGAGTTGGGCCCGTTGGAGGAGCAGGTGGTATTACTCCTTCCAACAGAATTGGTGGCAGGAGTGGAAGGACTGAACATTGCTGCAGTGAAGGACCAGGAAGAACTACAGGGTAAGTGACAACAAGGGACCTTGGGGCATAATAATGAGATTTGTAACGCAATGCAGTGCAGCAAGTCACCTTGCTGCACTGCGTTGTGTTATCCCACATTTATTAAGCTACTCAGGCCCACCCAATGTGGCCTTTTGTGGCTTCATAAATCTCATTTTGGACTTGCATTGCTCTCTACCACATTGTATGGTGCAAGAGCGACGCAACTTTGCTCATATATATGGCCCCATTTGTTTCAAACTGTCAGGCAGGGCAAAGCAGCAAGACACTTTTCTGCACTGCTCTGCATGCAAGGGAAAGGACAGAAATGTCTTGCATGTTAACTCATCCGTTATATAACTGTTAATTCCTTCCCCATTCACAATGTATTCAGTCCAGCCCTCCCAAGTTTCTCTGGTCCATGTGTGATGTGTTACCCCAGTCCAGGTTGTCCTTTGAATTGTGGGACTTGTAGTGTAATCAACAACATTATTGACCAGGACTACAAGTCCCACAATACAAAGGAAAAGAAAACCAGGACTGGAGCAGCACATCATGCATGAACCTTGGAAACTTAGTAGAAATGTCCGGGCCAATGTAGGTCCTTCACCATGACACATGGGTGCTTTTCTTGGGATAGGCAGACAAAAGTGTAATGCAATGTCACGTAAAGTAATGTGTTTCAGCAGAGGGTCAGCCTGTCTCCTGAGAGGGTATCCAGGTGCCACGAATATGCATGCCCTCCAAGTAGGATCACTTGATCAGCCAGGTGTACAGACACTAGCACAAATCCATATAGCACGCAACAGTGCTGATGTGCTAGCTGCGGTCTTTACCAGTGTTGCCTGCATGTAAGGTACCACCCTAACTCCTGTATTGCTCATATTGATATTGGGGGGTGGGGTGAGTGCAAGTGTTGCAGAGTGGAGGGCCATGAATGTTTGATGGAAGAGTAGATGGTGTATGAGCTAGTCGAGTCCCTAGTAGTGTTCTGTCTTGTAGGTGTGACTAAGCATTTTGAACTGCCCATGTGTCTGAATGAGGAGGCATATTTTGATGAGGTGAGGTGTGATATGTGTGGCACAAGGTAGGCTGAGTAGTAGCCTGGCAGTGGTGTGTTGGTTAGTTTCCCTCTTGTGCAGTAGCTGTGCAGACATGCTGTGGTAGAGGGTATTGGTATACTACAGTATACATGTGATGAGGGACTGGGTGATGGTCTCACAGGTGTTAGGTGGAAGCCATTTGAACAAATGTCTGACCATGCTAGTAGTCTGAAATGGAGGTGGAGCTGACACTGGGATTATGAAGTCTCATGGCGAGGTAGGTGTCCAGGTTGAAGGGCAGGTTTCTGGGATGGTTGCAGTTTGAGGTGTTTGGGCCTAATCATGTGGCCAACCAGGGTGAGCTCATGTTGCAGAATATCAGCACCACCATCTTATGAGGTTGAGTATGAGCTGAGCCATTGCTCTCACATAAAGTCAACCACATTGGTCCATGGCACAATGTAACAACTGTTGGTGGTGATGGAGTCTACTAAGAGTAACTGTATGATCTGGGTGTCATCAGTGTAAGAGATGATGTAGAGTTCCTGGATCTGACTTATGAATGACAGAGGAGTCATATACAAGTTTAAAAGAGTGGGGATGAGGGAAGAGAGAGATTTGAGTGAGATTTGTTGGACTCTACAGATGAGCACCTTGGGTTCTGAGGAGATGGAGCGAGCTTCAGCTGTTGCTTACTTCCAAGTGTGACAGAGGCTACCCGCCTTTAAGATGGTTCTCAGTGTCTACTGTTGTGGAGTCTGGAGATGACTGTGTAAGTACTAGAAAACTATAGGAGTCTCTTTTCAAACTTAAATCATGACATATACATGCCCACCCCCTTTCCTGCAGTGGAGGAAGCTTGCTTGCTGTGTAGAGTTGTGTGGATGTGTGTCAGATATGACCCCCAGGGCACAATATTGCCCAAATTACATGTAAGAAAATGCAGCAAGGCACAATGGTGCATAGTGGTGTGGGAAAGGTTGAGTGTAGGATTCCGAGAGACATAACAAAGTATGACACACTTTGGTTAGTGCTGGAGTGAAAATGATGGCTGGAGAAAATGCAGATACCCTTGTGACATGGTCCAGTGTCTCAGCAGTGGTGTTCAGAAGCAAATGTTTAATCAGTGTAGACAGAAAGCAGAAATACATCACAATATTCCTGCACCTACTTTTTCAGTCAGGCTAGCCCAATAAGCTGCCCAGCTGCATTTCATTGTGTGGAATGACACAAATAGGCCCCCATGTTAATATTGAGGCTGTGTGAGCAATGTGCAGGTATGGCCATATGAAAACTAAGAATACTGTAACATGGCCTTATTTACTTGTAGAAACATATGTTTCACAGATCCCTGTCTAATAGAAAATGATTGTAAAAACGGTCTGAATGTTACAATAATCACATTTGTTAAATTCTATAATGGCCTGTTTGTAGCATATTCCCATCTCTTCACAGAGGCTCCAACAAACCTCCTGTTGATGAGTCTGTCTGTGATGCCCCACCTGTTGGTGATACCATCCTGCTCCCCATAAAGGAAGACATCTTCTAACAACTCCAGGACTCTTTTGAAAATTGTTCCCTGGCCTTTGCAAGGGAAGATGACATTGCAGGGTCTCCAGATGAACCGTCACCCACTGGGCATGGCCCATCCGCCTGATCCCTCACAACTGAGGACTCCGAGGACCCTCAATTTGTCTTTCAATGGAGAGTGTCAGGAGTACAGCAGCAAATGGCTGATGAGGTGTGGTTGGGGAAGGAGACCAGGGCGGGCACTCTTGAAGGAATCGGTAGGTGTCTCAGCTCTAATAAGGATTTGACCAAGGCCATCACAGACACCACCTGTTGGCTCCATGGGATTGATGAGTCCCTATCTGATATCGCTGGTGTCATGAGGCAGAGTGAACAACAACAGCATTCTATATCTGACACCAGTGAACTTATCAGGACGCTGGAGGCCGTACATAATACCATGCAGTCCCTGGAGCCCAAAATTGACTCCGTTATTGCCTCAATACCAACATTGCTGCTTCGTTGGCAAACGAGCACAGCTTTGCAAGGGATTACCATGCTGCCTCACTGGCACTCACAAATGTTGGTGGGAACAGGGGAGACACATCTTCCCCTCTGATCAGTGGGTGCCTCAGCTGCCTCCCATTCAAACACCACCAATTGCAGGAGAGGCAGAACATGCATCAGAAGAAGCAGATGTGAACTTTAGTAGTTTCCGTTGAAGAACTGCCAGATGAACATTTGTGAATGCCCTCTGGCCTGTTTTTTACGGTCCTGTTTGAACATCATGCCACTTTCATTGTCACCCAGTACAGTACTTTCTGATCATGAATTTGTTTATCTTATCCACTTGTGTACTTTGAAAGCAGCCACCCTTTCCTACTGGCAGTTTGTTCTTCCTCAATTAAATACTCCTCACCTCTTAATGTCATCTGACGTGTCCCTAAAGGGACTATCTTTGTTGCTCAGATTTGGAATTTACTACTCACATGAATGAATGTGAGGATCCATTATCCTGGATTAAATAATAATCTTTTCATTTGTGAAAACCTTGATGAGGTTTGTTTGTTTCTGGAAGCTCTACATTTGAAATGTTGTCTGTGTAATATCCTAAAGCACTTGTTTGTAGCAGAAGGAGATTGAGATAAAGTCAATTGCACATGCTATCTGTGCGCCTAGATCAAATACACCCATGCAATGGTACGATAAGCAATGTGTACCATATCAATGTCATGTCAGGGTGTACCAACCAGGCATGTTTTCTTGATACACTCACAGTGAGAACGTTCTGACAATGTACACACAAATGTACCACCTATAAATGGGATGTGGGAGGCATGTGAGGTCAAAATACTGTAAACAAATGTCAGCATCAATATTTCAATGAAAAGATTAAAGATTCATTACCAAATGTGACTAAATAACTGTTCATACAACATACACGCTCAAAGTACCTCTGGATGGTTGTTCCAATACTAGGCAGATAGCCATGCCCATAGTCCTCATGGATTTGCTTTGTAGTTGTTCCACAGGAGGATGCACAAAGGCAATCCAATACTGTAAATGACAGTAAGCAAGGCATGCAAGTGTATCTTGCCTTCCCCTGTGTATATTGATAAGTGTTCAGTAACTCAACACAGGCCAAAATAGACAACCTATTTTTCTCTGCCACAGAGAGGCCTAATGTGTTGAATATTAGTGCATGCACATATCAAATACTTTTCACATACAAGTTTAGAATAGATGGAAGAAGAGTGAAACTGTATGAATGCTACACCTCCCCAAGGGAGGTGAGAATGGGAGACACAAGTTAAAACGTTGTTGGCTTCTCCTAAGTGGGGTGCATGATGTGGTACACTAAGCGATAATATGTTCAAATAATGATGGACGTTGTCCAGGCAGGTTTCACTTCCTGTGCATTTAAAATACCCACAACAATTCAGACCTACTTTCACAATGGCACAAGGGTGTATACTGTCAGTGCTATGCAGCAGATAATGTCACAATACAGGCAAGAAGCACTATTCTGTGTCACAAAGTCTATTCAAACACTTACAGGCCCACACACCTCCTCAAAGGGTACTTCAGTAGGTGAATACTTGTGCTGTGTCAGATCAATTTCTGAGTCACACTTATTGTGTCTGGAAATGGCCCCCTTCAGAAATCAAATCTGAGGACAAAATACAGTTGCCCATAGGCCTCTGTGAAAGCAAAAGATACCTATTAATACTTTGGGTCAATTGGCACATCAATTCCCATACCAACTCATCTAAAGTAAATCACAACCATCTAAAGGACAATGATGAAAACGTAAATGTAAAACAACTATTACCTATTAAAACTACCTAAGCCTACCTATCTTACACTGACTAACCATAACACTTTCCCTTACTAACTTATCTAAACTTAACTTAAGCAATATACATGCATGACAAGTTAAACATAACCCCCACCCCCTCAATACACAAATACACATACAGTACAATACAAACAGCAACTACATCCTAACCATATACTACCTATACATGTAATCTTGAACAAATCTAATTAGTTTTTTTGTTTTTTTAAATAGTTTTTATTTTTTAAACATTTTTATACACACAAAACCTCAACCCCCACCCGCTTAAAAACCTAACATTTTAAAAACAGACTAAAAAACGACCTACTAAAATATTAATCAACAAACACTTACCTACACTATACCTACATTAATACTAAACTCTAACGCTACGCTAAATAACTATAACATATTCTATAAAACATAAAATGGAAAAAATCTATGCCAAGAGGAAGAGTGTCAAATTTGGCAGGTTTTGGATTGTCAACAATATTCCTCTAATGTTGGCCTGCTCCCTTTTGATGTCAGCCATCCTTTGGTTCAACCTCCACATTTGTCTGACTGTCCTATAATTGAATGCTGATGATCCAGCACGGCTGGCCCTCCTTGGCTGTGGGTGTTGAGTTGAAAGTCCTGCTGTGACCCGTTTGGTGGTCTGTGGCACATGTAACACATGTGAGGGTCCTGCTGAGGCCTGTGTGCTGGTATGCAGCTGCTGTCTGGCATGCTGTGATCCTGCTTGTGCTGCTGGTGTGTTCGTGTGGGGCCTGCTCTCTTTCCTCCAGGTTCCACTGGCCTTTGCCTGTTGGTAAATGGCAGCTATCCTCCTACAGGCCTTTGCTATCTTCCTAATGTGCCTATGTCTGTTGCTTCTGCCCTTAAAGGTTCTAGCCATATCCGCTGTCATGTTATCTAGGGAGTAAAAGTAAACACATATTACATCAAGTTGCAAATGTACATGATGTTTCCAAAAGTTGGCTGGCATTTTCATGCTATCATAAGTGCAAGTCTACATTTACACCAAATATTGAGATAGAGGTGTGGACAATAGACCATCAGTAAAAATACATCTAATGCAACATATGAAACTCACTCAAATGAGGTCAATATAGGTGCACAATATGTAAAGGTAGCCACAATATGGTAACAAGCATATCACTAAGAACAGTGATTCTCAATTATGATGATGTGTAAGTAGGTATTTTTAAACATGGCCCAGATATGTACCTTTTTGGTGTTGGTCTAGCATCATGCAAGGGGGGGTCAAAGTTGGTAACAAACATACGTAAACAGTGATAAGGTAAGCAAGAACATCGAGTGTGCTTTTGCAATACAGGACTCATCTGGAGTTACACAAGGCAACACACACTGCGGACATGATTTACTATACATCAGGTAGCCACCCCATAGATGGAAGGTGGGTGGCTCACTCCTGCAAGACTTTAATGTTGAATACTTCACCAGTTTTGCCTCAGGCAAATACACTGAAATCTGACATTAAACATCTGGTATACAGTTGTACCAATACCATGATAACATACCTTTTATGTACACTCCTTCCCCCGGGCTGCATTCATCAGCCCAGGGAGAATGAAAGTACAAAAAAATGCATCTTAGGAGTGGGTACTTATCTGTACAAGAAATTCGTTGGGTATAATGCAGGGCTCCTTGCACCATGTTTCAAGGATGCTTGCGTTGGTGCTAGCCAGTCTAACTTAGCCCGGCGGTAGCTGAGCAATGTAATGCGCTGTATGCTGCTAACACTGTGCATTCTTGCATGTGAACTTTTAGACAGTGCTGCACCATGACTTTATACTTTGTGACTCACAGAAGTGGCACACAGGGAATATAAAGGGCATAAGTCTGGCATTTCAGTGCCAATCCATGTGCAGACTAGTGCGTTTGTCCACCTGGCCACACCATGCTAATGACACTGTATCCATGCATTGATTCCTACTGGCATTCCATAGGTTTAACAACAATGACATTTGTACACTGTGCTCCAAAAATACACATTGTACTGAGATATGAAGCCTTACATCCAGTTTATATCTGCAAAGCCACCAGAATCCTACCATGTGTATGTCTACACTCACAATGTGCAATACTCAGGCGGTCTGGTAATGATTAGTACAACACCATCGGTCAATAGAATAGCAGCCCTACATCCCTGCAACCTCCAGGGCATCAGTGTAATTGTTCCTCTATCATTCTATTTCACATATGTCTGACATGGACTACTCTGGAGGGAGTGTCAGGCACCCCTGAGGCTGGATTAGCTCATGATATTGATATTAAATGTTGAATTATCCATACTTATGAAAATATACAAACTCCCTTACAGAAACACATTGAGATGTCTCTTTCATGAGTCGAAATTGTGATAGGAATGGATACACTTTGCTATGGTACTACCAAACTCCCAGCATCTTGATATTGGAAAAATGGTTTGACTGTGAGGGCTACTCTGCTGACACTGTCCTCCATGTGTAAACAATTTGGATTTCGAATTGACACACAGGTACAGGGACACATATGCGGCACCAAACATTTTAAGTGTTGATCAGCAGGAATCTTTACCCACACCTATTATCAGTCACACTGGAATTGTGTATGCAGCAGGTATGAGCATAGTATGCTGCAGGATGAAGTAAAATATGTGCCATAGTGACACACAATTTGTAATAACCTGATTTCATAATATTTTCATGTTAACACTTGGTAACTCCGTCTGGGTAATTTTTGGAACCTCGTCAGCATCTGTTTCATGCTTAAATATGGGCATGGGCAACAGAAACATGCCCAGACAAACTGAGAGAAAGTCATTCTACTTTGCTGTGACATCTGTTGAAACATTCTTTGCTATGTTTGTGCCATTTTTGGTATGACCAAATTTGGTTGTGTTAAACACCTGCAGATTAAGCACCAGATGATGGTTCATGTGCCAAATGCTTCAAGACTATACATATGCAAACATTACCACAGATAGAAAAAAGCATGAATCCTGTGTGGCTGCTCTACAGTCACAATAACATGCCTCCTTGCAAATTCTAAATGAGTCTGTGGACAAGTTCTGTTGTGTTGGCACACGGACTTTAATTTGGTTGCAGGTGAGTGATACCTCTCCATACACATCGCAATGCTACAACTATCATGGATCATACGCAGACCTCACAGATCTACAACCATTATTACAATTATTGGTTTTCAGGGGTGGCCCCTCCATTAGGGGGGAGGACCGTTGCCCCCCCCACCAGCAGCAGAAGCTGCAAACTTTTCATGGCACTGGTGCACAAAATATTGACTAGCTGCAGTGCATGCAACTTTGCAACATGGTGGAAGGGTGTATGCCTTGTAAGCAGGTTTGTATTGTGTTGTAGTGGAGTGGCAACCTTCCTGTTCAAAAACAAATTGCCTGATGCATTTTCATCTGTCTATGCATGCTGTAAAATGCAGCACCCACTGACAGTTTGACCTAAATGAATATCAAGCATATATCTCCTCCTTACCCATCACCTAAGGAGGTCTAGCATTTTTGGAGCATTCCGTGGTCAATCATGCATGTTAAATCAGGGAATGCTTGTGAATCCATGCATGTTCGATGTGAACAATGAGGCACAACCCATAAACCTCCCGCCCCCCGGGGCAGAGTATAGCAATGCCACGATTGGCCCTGCGTTGCTTTACAATGGATTTATGAAGCTACTCCCAGGCACACAAAGTGGCCTTGTGTTGATTAATTCATTTCATTTCATTTTTGCATGGCACATGAAGCCCGTTCAATGGTGCAAATTCAAACCATCACATTAAAAATTCAGCCCCTTTAATGATTAAGTTTTGCATAACTGAAATAGCAACATTACTGCACTCAGAAGGTTTATAAATACATACCTAAGGGCTGTCCTATCTCCAATCCCAGCAGGCCCACCAGATCGGACTCACGTGCCACATCATCAGCCCACTGATATTTGAGCTGGAAGATGGTGCGATCACCTCCAAAAACCTGGCACATGTGCCAACGCACATGCTCCCAGCGATTCTTCCTGTCCTTTCGGGGGTAGTCCTGGCTGACCTACCCCCAGAGGACACCGTGTGGAACATGTAATGCAATATGAGCCAGAAAAGGCCCCCACCTCTCCCTTAGTGTAATTCTTACCCCTACCCTTCCCCAACATGACCCTCTCCCTCCTTAAACTACTACGCCCCAAACAAACACCCCTTAAAATAATACCTACACCTACAGTAAAACACCCTAAATTTACTAACACCTGACAATACAAAGACAATACTTGTACAATTTACCACAAAAACGCACAAAAGGCACACAATTGACACAAGACAGGGACAGATCAGAAATTAACTACACCAAAAACAGCAAAAATCCAGCAAATTAACTACACCAAAAACAGCAAAAATCCACCAGACACTCTCAAAACACCAACAAAAACCAGCTCAAACTAACAGACTGTAAGAAAGTGAAACTAACTTTCACACTTACTAGTATACAGTGTGCCACACCCATTGCGTCATTTCCTGGGTGTGTCCATCACATTTCCGACATTTGCATAGATTTTTCTGACACATTGTTATGCAAATGAACATTGCGAATGGAAGCACTGCGCTGTAGCACTTCTGCAGCTACAGTAATTTCCTTACAGTGGTGGCCATGTGTGGGTTCAGACCCGTGCAACTAGTGCAATGCACGTGTTCAAAGCTGCGCAACAGGGGAGATGTGTGGGTTCAGAGCTGTGCAACAGGGGCGATGGACATGATCTACAGTAGAAGCATGGCTTCTGCTGAGGCAAACACCTTAGGCCCACTTGCACTGGCCCAGGACTATGCCACATTTTATAAGCACAGCATTATCCTGCCATTTCCCTGTCACGTATTGCACTGTAGCAAGGTTACTTGCTGCGTTGCACTGTGTGACAAATTGCACAAATATACCCCTCATTGTACAGTCACAGGACATTCAGTGCCCAATACAGTGATCTACATGTATCACACTACCTCCAGCCAGTGACAGCTGGCGTCATTTGAAAGTGATGGGGCGTAAAAGCCTGGACAACTTTTATGTAGCGAGTGTAGTGAGAATGCTCAATGGTGGATCCTCCACCCAAGAAAAAATATTGACCAATGGTGCATTTGAAAGGAAATACATTTAGTGAGAAAGCAAGGTTTATCAAGCAGTGGGAATGTATAGTCTTGAAATATTAAACACATTAAAAACTGCCCCATATCTTACTGCATTATATTCACATTTTTGTTTAATGTGCCAATTGTACACTGCAACAACTTGAGGCCCTTTAAAGTGTGTGCTTACCCAGTGTCTTGCACTACATGCGGCATCAACTTTGGAAGAAAATGCTCTAACCAGGCACCAGGAAGCACCCACAGCTGCTGGCTGCAATCAGCTATACAGAAATATGTGCAGACAGGTATTTAAGTGGCATGAAAAAAGTAGGGGGTCTCTAAAAGGGAGCATGCAAAATACATTTCTGTGATATCCCATAGTGTGCCACCTGGCCTGTATTTTGGTTTCTCTCTGAGATGTTACTGCATTCAGAAATATAACACAACTGACTTACACCTAAAACTTGTCATTACTATTGACTTTGTCAGTGGTTGTTAGCTGTTTAAGATAAAACAACAATGATTAGTTATAAATAATTAACATTGGAAATGTTTCAATTCTGAAATTGTGAGACTGTGAATTAAATATTACTGAGGCCTGTGGAAGGACTAAGGCCTTCAGTTATGTGTGCTTTATGTTAGATATGTTTGCCCTTTTTCTTTTCACATCTCATCCATCTGCACATTTTCAACCTTGTCTCTGCTCTTCAGGACCCTCTTTTCACTCTCCTCTGAATGCACCTCCTAACATCTCCCTCATTTTACTACCCAAAACATACAATGCACTCATTCACATTTAAGCACTTTATTTCCTTTAGCTTTTGCCTTCTAAATATTTTGACCTCTGTGCACCCCTTTACACACATTTACAACGAATTTCAATTGTAACTGGAGTACGTGACCATTGTTCTGTGTGCTCGGCAGAGATGCCAACCAACTCACAGGCACTTTGCTTTAGCTTCAGCCTCAGCACCGGCACTCTCAATCAAAGCCCCTCATAAACTCCTTCCACGAGTCAAAGTGTGCACTATGCAAGAGTAATAAAATGCACAAAAAGAAATACAGACGCAGAGCATGATGAAACAGCTAACTCTTTTGGTGAGTGCAACATTAAGTAAAACATGTGAAATAAGAGATGAACCAAATTGCTTTTTAACATTCATTGATTGCATATTAATCCACGGTTTAGGCATTAATGCCAAGGACATGATGATAGGGACAGTGTTAAAGCCATGCAGCAGATAAGTGCCTTTACTGTAAGCACATATTGCTCCCTTTGTGCTTGACTCTGACATTTTGATTAATTTCTCAAGGGAACAAGAACTGTGCTCGTCTTTTGGATCAATTTTGTGAAGGAACAAATAAAGGAGCTCCACTTCTAAAGGAGCAAGTGATTTGCAGCCAGGGCCTGGGGTGTCACAGTAGGAGAGGTCAGTGTGACAAGGGGTCTCAGTACAATAAAAAAAAAACAAGATTAGAAACATAAACACTTACCATTACCGAAGAAAATGCACCAAGTTACATGCGCTTGCATCCACTCCTTCTGCGTGACTACTGGGGAAAGGGTATGATCTATGCCTTTGAATGACAGACGGCTGCCCTCATGCAGGGATGGAGACTCCCACGTCTGAAACCATGAGTCTAAAAGAATCATTTGCCTATAGTGGATACTGCCATAGACTATAATGGAAATGAAGGGCTTTAGAACAGTCAGCCCTGCGTCATGCGTCACGGTGTAGAAAGTTTATTTACTGCATGTCTTCCGTCTCCTGCTTCAAAGTGAGGCCGGGAAGGCAGCCTGGGACAGACGGAGCAGACTTAAATGCATAAATTTGTTTATAGTTACGATCGTATCTGTAAACAAACCGATATATTTATTATTTTTTGCTATAAATGTGTATGAATTTTAGAGGGGCGCAGCACCTCAGCCCTAAAGGAGAAACCGCCCCTGCCCCCAGCATAGTGACATACAGCACACACACTCAGTTAGCGCATACTGTTTAGCTCTATACTCCCTTTGAACTGTACTAGAGTGTGTCACATGGAACAAACACTACCGGCACACATATTAACCATATCCACACTGTTCCACATTTCAACCTATGTGTTGTATATGTTTTGCACAGGCACATACATTCTGTACATGGTTTTATCATGGTCACATTTCATGATCAACCTGATGTTGGGCAGGAGTGAGTGTAGCACACAGCAACATAACTTTTGAAGAGGTGAGTGAGGCACTAGGCCTCACTGCAATGAATTGAGGTTAAATGATCATGTTCACTACTACTGTTCACTACACAGCATGCTGGCACCCCCACTTTAGCTCTGTCTTACTCCTGGTGAAGGCAGTAGTGTATATCTACTATGAGGTCAGGTCCTTATGTTGCCCCCCTGGTGCAAGAAGGCTACAATCCATTACACAGGCCAATGTGATGGCACACACACATACTCAATGTTTCCAACTGGGATTATGCTAGTATTAGTGAGCCACACGACTATGCAGTTGGGCACTAGACTAGTCTTATCATGCAGGGGAACAATCCTACCTTACACTTCCATTGTACCATGTTCAATGAAATTGTGTATGTACACATACATTTGTGCTTGAATTTTGACATGGACGCTTCACACATTAACAATCTCTGTCTTTGTGATGTGATGGTTGGCAAATATTTCCCTTGTTTTACGTATCTGGTTAATGCCACACATTGCTACTTCACCAGTTTATTATCTTTTGTTACAGGTCTTTGAGCCTCCTTTCATTGGTGAGCAAACCATGGTAAATGTGCATTTTGTCAACTGTGGCTGGATGTGGTATTTGCATCAACCGGCCCAGGAAGTGTGCTAGATGTGTGCTGGTTTGTGGATCCCTACACATACATTAATGCATTCTTTACAAAGAACATTTTCACATCTACACCTGACACTAGGCCTTTGGCCATGACAGATGTCTCCCGTTTGATAGTATCTGCTGCAACATATGTACCAGCCTTTGGCCATGACAGATGTCTCCCATTTGATAGTATCTGCTGCAACATATGTACCAGCAAAGTGCTGTCACTCTACATGCTAGTCCATTTGCAAAACACACATCAAGTTTAAGATTGCCTCAGGGACTGATTTGCGGTACATCAAACACTGGGTACCACATATAACACACTTTGATGCATCAAAACACAGCAATGCAGTTGACTTGCTGAGCTGATTTGTTTTGAGTTAAAGCTATGGCCCTATGTTTAACAACAGCTAAACAATACATATTATACATGTTGAGGCCTACATCTAGTTGACAAGATGTGAGTGACTATGTAGATAAAGTGACACTCACACATACACCTTACAACAAATGAGTTCAAAACAAATATTTGTTAGATGAGAAGTTGACATCGTTTCTGTCATTTCTGAGGTCATTTCCATTACACTTTCCAAAACATTTTTCCAAAATGTGGTCCTGTCTCTGTCGACCAGCCATTGTGTGTACAATCTCACCCTTAGAGTCTTCTGCCTCTTTATGCTCATGTGGGATTGCCCCCTCATAGTCCCATCGGTCATTGGTCCTTACACATATATTGTGCAAAACTGCACAAGCTAATATTATTTTGCACACCATGGCATGTGAATAGAGCAGTCTACCACCTGACATGTCAAAGCACCTAAAGCATGAATTTGGTACCGCAAACATGCGTTCCACCACATTTCAAGTTTTGATCAGAGCTGCATTGTACTTCTTCTGTCCATCTGCCTGTGGATTAGTGAATGAGATCATCAGCCATGGCTGCAAACCATACCGCTGGTCACCTGAAAATTAACATTACCCTAAGTCAATGATTGCATTCTTTGTGCATTCAACTTTACTACCTATGTATCATTTGGATGCAGGCATTATGAAATACATTTCATTTTCATTGGCACTGATATGTTTTTGTTTTTGTCGTGCATTGCTTTACACATGCTTGGTGCTAAATGTTTGAATATTTATATTACTTGTACAGCATAGAAGAGATTCAACACATCAACATGAGAGTTAACATGTTTGGACAGAAGATTGGCAAGATAAGCAAATTTGTCATTTTGTGTCTGCAAATTGTAAATTAAGCTCTGTATGTGTACAATGTATCCAACTTTAAATGAGAGTCTTTTGCAGCCATATTGAAATCTATGGGTTGGAATAGAGACAGTACGTTTGACACTCATAGATACATTTTACATACTTTCAACTATGATGTGAGTGGTTGCCTACATGGTATGCCAGGGCCTTTCATAGTTTGCATGTCCTGTTGCTTTTTAACTGTTCCATTGCTTGCCATCTGCCAGAGATAATACATTCTGAAATAATCATCCTACAGGTATTGTTTTCACAATGGCAAATTGTATGTATGAACTTAGATTGACACATAGAAATAGAGATAGGGCCCTTTTCCATAGGAGACATAATTATGTTTGAAGGACTGACTTGAGCCAACAGACCTGTATAGTATAGTTTCTGTCAGAAAATGGGTGTTTGTGAAATTTGAATGTTCCTGAATCTGTACTTATGGGCCTTGATTCTTACACCATTTCTTGATAATCAGTATGTAGATATGTAGATTTGGTTGTGACAATTACCCTTTGATACCTTTCCATCATCATTATGTGACCTAGATTTGTTCTTCGTGTATGACGTCTGTAATGGCCTATGTCAGCAATGTATGACAATTACTGTTATTAAGTGAGATGCAGCAAATGTGGGCAACTTGCAGCATGTATGTAATCATCTATTACTTTGATGAAGCATGTCAATATGCCTTATTATGAATGTGTATTATTTGACTTTCAGTGTTGTAATGGCTGGTGTCTACCTACCATTTGCTCTTTTATTATGACGTATGTACCTAGAATACACATTTGTTACATTATTTGATCCCAAACATTTTCTGCATGACAGTCATTGCTTTTGGATGGTCCGTTCACATTTATGGTCCTAAGAAATTCATCAGCCAACAGATATACTGCCATGTTTGAAACAGATACTTTGGATGTGAATGAATCGTTTCGTGCCAACCTCAGTCTCATTTCGAAAGAGATCTTCTGCTCCATGTTATATTCCAGCTTTGGCAATAGTGAAACAACCTCATATAATAGCAATGTCACCCAAAAAGCATTCTTCTGGGACACATCCTGCGACCAATTACTTAGCGCAGCCTTCCATGTTCACTCTTCGAACAACTTGCATTCCGCTTATCTCTTGATCTGAAGTATAACTTGCCAGTTTGGTCAGGGGATTTCTGACTTTGCTACATTTTTATTGCTGCATATTTTTTACGATTCTTCTATATTTTTCCTGAGTGATTTTAAGATAACTTGGTTACACATCTATTTTTTTTTTTTTTTAATCTTTCTCTTGAGCGCTCATTAACATTTTTTTTCTGGTGAAGTCTTTCATTTACTTAGAACGCGATGAATTTTACAGCTGTAGGCTTACTAGCAGGCCTAGCATTTACTTGAAAACTGTGCTGGGTGGAAAGAAATGTGACACCCTTGCTGCTGCTGGTGAAGACAATGAGGCTGCAGGGAGTCCTTTTTGTGTTCAACGTGTCCGGTTTCAGAAGTCAGTGTAGTAATTCATCCAGTCATGTTATTATCTTTTCAGTTTGGTGCCCTGGGTTTGTTTTTTTGTCTTTAATGTTGGGCTAACACAAAATCCGAACGTATAAACAAAGATCAGCAATGAAGATGCCACTGCTGCCAAATACAGGACAACTCATCAGTGTCAGGCCAGGATATGTCAGGTCACCATTCTAACATAATGTCAGCACCATATTATTTAAAATGTGCATCAACTTGGGCAGTTTAGGAGAAAAACACTTTGTTTACATCACCTCTCCCTCAAACGCATGTAGACAGTTTCTGTGATGGATTGCTGAGCTTTGAACACTGGCAAAGGAGTTGTGTGGCACCCACAGTGGACACAAAGTACCACCTTGGCATACTATTGCCAGCCAGTCCAAATAAAGATATGCAGGGCACAGTAGTAGGCAGTGGTGTCCATTAAAATTTCCCAGTAAAAAACAATTTTCATCTAGTGAAATTTTTGGGGGAAAAAACAGCTCTGAATCACGCAGCACATCTACGCCTTTCATCCTTCAAGTTCAATCGAAACTACCACAATGGGACTCTAATATAAACACCTATATTTTCTACAGCTTTATGAGTCACCCATCGGCGGGAGAAGGCAGCATGCAAAAAGTGAGTTGTTACAGTATAAAACATCAGCGGGTATGTATTGTTTTGAGTACGTCTACTTTAAAAAAATGTTTTTTTCATTTTGCTGTACAGCAAACCATACACTTGGCAGCCGAAAAAGGTGTACAATAACTTTTTAAGGGTAACAAGTTGCACAGCACATGTCTCAAACTGGAACAGTTGCATACTAGCATATAGTTACCTCTGGTGGAATTTACCAGTTGCTGCTATTTTCACCCAATGCAATCTCATACGTGTTGATCGATCAACAATAAAGACTGAGTCAGTGATGACAGAATTCAGAGGTGGCACCTCCACAGTACACTCAGACGTTTGTTTGAGGTGTATAAATCCACCTTACTAGAAGTTTAATCTATGACCTCGAGGTGACACTCAGATCTCAATAAAGACGTCTAATACACCGTACAGTAATAAACGGATAAGATCTCTCGTCTTGCATGCTATACATTTTAACTGCTCATTAAAGGCTGTATCTTTCATACTGTGTTTAGGGTCGAGCCTGCGTTGCATGCGCTCGCGCATGCGTATCGCAGCGAGACTCTTGTATTTAGAAAAGGGCTCGGAGCCCTGTCAACTTCACGTCAGTGTTTTATATTGGTTCGTGGGCTTGCCTAATAAAATCTGCTTGCTTTCATTAGTCGAAGGCGGGCATAGCTCATTCCTTTTCCGGTGGCTAGCCCTCCTCGAGCGCAGCGACCAAGTACAGAAAACATGCGAGGCTCGCTGTTTTCCATTGGGCTCGTGGACTTCTTTTTCTCTAATTTACCAGCGCGATCTCGCTTGGCAGAAGTCGAACGCTTTACATAGTTAATTTCACTTTTACGGGTTATGTACATAAATGCACTTTGGCCCGATAAGTGAAAAGTCGGGTTAGGAGTTTACAACACGATCAGCTCTAACATGAGCAAACGCGAGACCCGTTGCATTGTAAATGCTTGTTTACTCCTGTGGGCTGCCAATTATAAACACGTCTGCAACAGACACCCAAATGAAAGTGCTTGGAAGTGAAACTGTCACCTGCGTGTCATAGGGATCTTTTCAGCAGAAGAGCAAACTCGTTTGTTACTAAAATTCAAATCAGTGTCCTTCAAATTCACATAGATATCTGCTACCATTATCAATCTACTGGGCTGTCCCAATTCTGATTGTTAATGTGCCCATCAGAGAACTGTGCAGCAGGCACTGAGCCTAACGAGATATTTTAAATATGAATCTAACCCGCAAAATGGGCGAAGATGTCCTAGAGAGATGCAGACTTACAACAAGCAGGTGACACATTGTTTAGAGAAAGTATTTCATCAACAATGATTTTTTAGTAGCCTCCCGATAGAGGGCCTCTGCATTTTGCTCTCTCTGGGCATGCTACGGAAACTCTTCCTGGCACTAACAGAGAGTTGGCCCTTACTATCATAGCACCCGGCTGCTGATTATTACAATGAAGCAGCAGGGGGCCCTTTTCATAGGTCATTCCCTGGCAGGCTACATCAAAGCAGTGACTTGCCTCTAACAAATCGCTGATGCCAAGCTGTTTGTGGAGGCGAGGTGGGGGTGTTAGTGTGTGGCAGCAGAGGAGGAGAGGGAGATGGGAG
The DNA here is from genome assembly GCF_031143425.1 of Pleurodeles waltl. Classification (NCBI taxonomy): domain Eukaryota; kingdom Metazoa; phylum Chordata; class Amphibia; order Caudata; family Salamandridae; genus Pleurodeles; species Pleurodeles waltl. The sequence continues at coordinate 271,515,547 of NC_090448.1, read as the reverse complement.
AGAAACGAAGCCTGTGTTGTCGGGTGATAAAACCTGGGATTGCTGCAATTTAAAAATGCTTCCCCTCTGAACATAATTTCCCTGGGCCTGGGCCCAGCTCACCGACGCCAAAAGCTGCCACTGTTTACTGGTATTATATTTCTTGAACCTATAGCTTTTGAGACCCTTATCTGTTTTGCTTGCTTTTTTGCTTTTTCCCTCATATTTAATTTACATATTTTCACTTGACCATTTTAACTGATTATAGACATTCAAGTTATTGATTTCTTACTGCACTGTTGTGATTTTGATATGCACCTACCTAACCTTGCTCAGAGCTTTGCCTTGTCACTTAGGCCCACCTATCAACAATTACCAAAAGTTACACTTATTGAAGCCTGCTTATGACTGTGCAAAAAAAAACGTGGGATGGATTGTTGGTCATTCTCTGACAGTTTGTCACACACTTCTGTCCCGTCATCTGAAACAATGTGACACACGCACCTTACACTGTAGTGGCAGAACAGACATTTGGCAAGAGTGAGATGCTAGCCCTGTTCTCACAGGTAGTAATTTCCTGGGTCTTTCCTTGTGCTCTTCCAGGCTCTTTCCAATGATGTCATGCAAGGAGATTACAAGCTCAAGGAGGGTCAGGGCTCTGACTGTTCATATCACGAGGTTGGTGGTACTTCAAAGTGTCCTTGGGGTTTATTTGTGAACTTGTAGAAACCCAGTGAGAAGCTTAAGGCTATTAAGCAATTTTGATCAGTAAAATCAAAAATACCATCTTGGGATTTCCGTATGAAGAAGCATTGATTCCGGGCAATGCTGTAAAGAGCATAATCTAATTAAGACATCGCTTGCTGCTCCGATACAGTGTGGTTATTCAGAGCCTGGTAACCAGTGCACATGCACATTTTGTCATTACTGTTGCGATGATTAGTGAGGCTTTCTGGGCCAACTTGTGCCATGAGCTTTATTTTGCGGTAATAAGTTTGCCACCAATGTTCAGAATATTAGTGACGAACTTCAGCACCTCTTATGTGGACACAGTGGTAGTTGTGTGCTAGTTTGGTTCCTCCAATCAGGTGATATGATGATATACGTAGTTGGAGGTGGGTACAGCCAGGGCTGACAGGACAGGTTGTTGCAGATAAGGACTAGTTAGTTACCTCTTGTCCAGGATGCCTCTTGGCTTCCATTAGGACAAATGTTTGGCAGGCACCTTCCAGCAGAGAAACTGCTCCCTGACCATCTTGTCGTAGAGAGAGGGTGACTTTGACCACAAAGCCTGATACTGGAGGTTTCCTGGCTTGCTCCTTCCAGATGAAGGCTCACCAGACTCAATCAATCAACTCGTCCACCAGAATCAATCAATCAACTCGAATTTATAAAGCAAGACTCATCACCAGAAGGGTATCCAGGCACTGCAATACTGTTGAAATGCCAGGCCTTGAGTCCCTTTCTGAAATCCTACAGGGAGGATGCTGTTTGGAGATGGAGGTTGTTCCAGGCTTTGGCAGTAAGGTATGAAAAGAATTGTCTTCCACAGTCGCTGCGGCGATGCAGGGAGTGTGTGGGAGGGAAGCGGAGCGCAGGTGTCTGGAGTGTTAGTGGAAGTTCAAGCGGAGGTTGGTATATGCAGACCCTATGTCATGGATGGCCTTCAGATGTGTGTGACCATCTTGAACTGGCATCTTTTATGGATAGGGAGCCAGCGGAGATTCTTGAGATGGGGTAATGTGGATCCATTTGGGAAGTCAAGGTTGAGTCTAATGGCAGCGTTTGAATAGTCTGGAGTCTCTTCTGCATTGGATAGTGATTCCTGCATTTAGTGTTTTTCCATAGTCCAGGCAGCTGGTAATTAGTGCTTGAGTGACATTTTTCCTTGTGTTGATGGGGAGCCACTTACAGATCTCTCGGAGCAGGCAGAGGCTGTGGAAGCAGGCAGAAGAGACTGCATTGATCTGGCCTTCGGTGGTGAATAATGCAGACCTTGTGGGTGTCTCTTGGCATGGGTCTGAGCTTGGAATGCCACCATGTGTTGTTCCATGGTGAGGTGTTGTTCCCAAAGATCAGTACTTTGGTCTTGTCTGTGTTGAGTTTCAGGCAGTTGGTCTTCATCCAGTCAGTGACACTCTTCATGCAGCGTGGAAGCTGGACCTCATGGTGGCAGGGTCTTCTCAGAGTGAGAGTATGAGCTGAGTATCACCTGCATAGGAAATGGTGATGAGGACATGGGTTCTGACTATGTTGGCTGGGGGTGTCATGTAAGTGTTGAACAGAGTGTAGCTGAGTGTTGACCCTTGAGGGATGCCACAGATGGTGCTTTTCGGTTTCGAGGTGAAGGGTAGCAGGAGGATTATTTGGGTTCATCCTGTGTGGAATGATGTGATTCATTTCAGGGTATTCCCTTGGATCCCGATGTGCTAGAGTCTCTTGATGAGTGTGTGGTGGGATACAGTGTCAAATGTAGCTGGGAGGTCGAGGCGGATCAGAGCCACTTTCTCACCCCAGTCCACGAGGGTTCTGATTTCGCCAGTGGTAGTGATCATGGTGGTCTCGGTGCTGAGGTTTGCACGGAAGCTGGTATGGGGGTGGTGTCTAGCAGTTTGTTTCTCTCCAGGTGGTCAGTGAGTTGATGGTTGATGGCCTTCTCAAGGAATTTGGCGGGGAAAGGGAGGAGGGAGGAGGGAGACAGGTGGTAGTTTTGGAGATAGGTGGGGTCGGTGGAGGGTTTCCTGAGGTGGAGTCTAACCTCCGCGTTCTTCCATCTATTAGGTAAGGTGTCCGTGATGATTGATGAGTTGGGGATAGCCATGAGTTTGATGGCGATTTTCTTGCTCCTAAGGTTGAAGAAGTAGTGGAAGCAAGGGTCTAAGTGGGCACCAGAGTGGAAGGAATTCATAATGCATGTGCTGCTCCCATGTGGTGAACGGGTGGTTGTGGGTGCCATTAGTAGGTGTGAGGAGGTTGTAGAGGTCAGTGGTTTGAAGTTCGAAGTTTCTGTAGATGGTGGTTATCTTGTTGTGGAAGTGGTCCTCAGGGAGTTGCAGAGTTCCTGGGACAGGAGATTGCGCTCTCAGTGGCTTGAAAGCATGCAAACTCTTTGATAATGCTGAAAAGTACTGTGTTGTGGTTGGTGCTTGATTTGATGCAGTGTGCCCGGGTGCGCTTCTTCGTATCTCTTAGATTTTGGTGGTATATGTTGAAGGCTGCTTTAAAGGTGGCTCGATCTGTGGGATCTTTAATGGTGTGCGATATTCTCTCTAGCCTTTTGCAGTTGCGCTTCATGGTCCTGAGTTCTGGGGAATACCAGAAGACCAAGGTTCCTGCTGCTGGGTGCGTCCAGGCATGGACAGGTACTGACAGGCTTGCCTTTGGCACAGTCATGCTGCGACATCCATTAAGTAAGTCCTGGGAGGTGGACGAGGTCAGCGGGAGGGAGAAAAGGGTGGAGCAGGTATGCAGACAAATAGGCAACAAAACAGTCCAAGAAACAAGAAACTGTCTTAAAAAGTATCTACAAAAATACCTCAAAACTGGCAGCAACAACAGTCAGGGGGACGGGAGGGAACAAATGGAAGAAAGCGGGCAGGCGGTGGAGGGAGAATCTTCTCAATAGCCTTTTCAAGTTGTGCTTCATGGTCTTGAGTTCTGGTGTATACCAGCTGGCTTGTTTGGTGGATCTGCTGGTCGTGGCTGGCTTGGTGGGAGAGACTCTGTCAGCACAGGGGGAGAATAGCAGGTGCAAGTCCAGTATTTGGAAGTAATCAACTACATCAATGCCTTGGTAAAGATTAGCAAGTGCTTTTATAATGGTTGTGTTTGCTCCAAGAAGGCATTTTGGCAATTAATGTAAGTGTGTCCATTTCTTTGTGTACCTCCTGAATTACCAGGTGTTCTTCTGGATGTGCACTGTGGTGCTTTGAGGTTCCAGGGCTACTAGCTTGGCAGTGGTGGTTTTATACATAGTTTGAGTTGGTTTGTCAGTTGTTGTAGATTGTATGGAATCTTGTCAATTTCAAAGTCCTGGCATCAACCCCTCTTGAACCTCCTTGTCATTTCACTGTGGTTCGGGAGTGTAATGAGTCTTTCTATGACGCTTGAACAAAATTAACAGGGTTAGAGTTTCCTTAAATGAAGTGCCAATAATCTCCTCATTTGCAGAAGAAAGGGTACTACTTAGCCTATATCTGCTCGGTTATTTTAAGGGTATCTTTCCATTGTTGTGGTAGGCTGACTTGTTCCTTCGTCTCATGTCTGTGCTGGTGAAGAGGGATGGTCCTGAAACTGGCCACCTGTTGGTAAAGGTCATCAACAATATTAAATAAGTTCTTCCTCCCTACTCTTTGGTGATCTTCTTCCATCATGTGTGATCATTCTAATATCAGTCGTGTGGAAGGGGATAATTCCCTGGGCACTTCTTCTTAGCAGAGGGGGTCACTCTGTCACAAACGTGATGGAGATCCCTTCTGTGATATTACAATTCCATTATATCCGATGGAAATTGTAATACGGTGGACAGAATATTGGCACATTTGTGACAGAGTATTTCATCCGCCAAGATTGTAATCAGGCCCCAAGTCGGTCGTAGGTGCTCCAAGGAAAATCAGCAGCACATGGGTGAGTTCTATTTCTGGATGTGCTATCACCCCATTGATTCAGCGCTTTTTAAATCCTGATTATGTAATTAAAAGTCTTATGCCTTTCCACTGGGTGCAGCCATGCAACATACCACAATTTAATGTTTAATCTCTATACTCCTTAAGAGCCCTTCTAGAGTGATAAAGAAGTGATAGGGAAGTTGGGCTGAATAATCTGAGGCATCTACTGACTGTACTTATGTTATACTGTATTGTTTTAATAATTATTCATATTGTGTTTTCAAATTGTATAGTTACTCTCTTTTTCCTTATTATTCACATTATTCTTCTATAGATACTTGCCCATCAATCAATCAAGAATTTGTAAAACGCACTACTCACCCGTGAGGGTCTCAAGGCATCTTACATGACTTTGTCCCCTCCCCCACCAGCCATTAGGACCTCATGAAAGCATCCCATTTATTTACTGAATATGTATTAATGTTTTGATACTATGTAATTACTGCTGAGGGATCAATGTTTCTATAAATGCAAGGACTGCATTGCCTATTTTAGTAAATACAAAAGTGATGGGTGGAATGCTTAAATTAATCTCACCCACTGGAAATTACATGGGGCCACACCCCAGTCAATCTTGTTTTTGCCTACTATGCTACCTCAGATTAGACCCAGCCATATGCCAATCAGACTTGGTCCTGCCCCAATGAGAGTGGTCCAGTTCGAACCACCAAGCAAAGTCCTTTCTGAACTAGAACATTAGCAATCTATGACTAATTTTGCCTTTACTGGGGCTCTTTAAACAGGTGCAGCTTGGTTCCAGTGGCATAGTGAGTGCAGGGCAGAAGTCTGGACATAGCCCTTGCACTTAGAATATCACACTGAAATAAACAAAAGAGTGAAGGGTGGAATGCTTGAATTCATCTCTCCAGCCCAAGCCAGGTTCTTTGTGAACTAGAAAACAAACAACCCAAGACTTGTTTGGCCCTAATTAGGGCTCATCAGTTGGGTGCTGCTTGGTTTCATAGCCCTTTGACCACAGACCCACGTCTGGGCATACCTCTTGCACTTAGGACAACACTGTGAAGTAAACAAAATAGTGATGGATGGCATACTTTAATTCATCTCAGTTACTGTTAATTACTTTGGCAGAATCCCCATCCATCCTGTGTTGTTTTGGCCACTATACCACTTCAACTGAGACTCAGCCATATCCAAATCCATTGCCTATTCTTTCATTGCATACCACAGGCCAATGAAATACTCAGCAAATCATAGTAGGCAGAACATGTCATATACATCCACAGCTGTGCAGATATTCCTAGACAAATACATTCAAATAAGTTAACCTGACTGCTCAATTATAACTTCTAAAACGTACACATCCAAACCATATATATTTTTTGTTTGGTGCTACACCAAAGGAACACATAAGATGCGCACCCCTGCTACCACCACACACACAGACTAATGCTCACTGAGGTCTGCTACCTCAACAGCACATCCTATTTACTTTGCGACCTACTAACACACACAGTTCGGTCAAATGCAGTACATGGAGGGCACCAATTATCCAGCACTGTGCAAATATGCTAAAACAGAGTAAATAAAAGTTTGACCTTGGTAAATTAGAACTGCTTGTCTAATATCACTATAAACCGATAGAACATATACAACAACCCCACACATTGCAAAACCACTACATTACTCCAAGCAATACAGTTGTCTGTGTTCCCACTTTAACAATGCACATCAGAATCTATCCGTGTTTTACCTTTCACCAACAAAAGATGGGACACAAATACTGACACTAAAATGCATGCAACATGGTTCAAGTCATGTACACGGCTAATCTTGTCTGTAAAACTCTAAGTATGCCCTCTACCACACAAATTCATAACCATAGCACTCCACACAGATCCATAATTGCTTATAGCTGGTGATTATGCAGTATAATTCAACAATGTATTGATCTGCTCCAGGGCACAATTCCTAAAAAAAGAAGTGGAGGGACTAACCAAGGTAGGCAATATGCAAGTGACATTGTGGCACGTGACATTACATTGCGTGATATCACAGCATGTGGCATCACACAAAGTGGCATCGCAACCCATGACCTCAAAGGAAGTGACATCACAAGCATTGATACTAGATCTTACCACCTCACACATGTTTAGAATGTCTATCATGTGTACATTTGAGCGCATTACATATTTAAAAAATTAATTTTGGATTGTGGTCATGACAAAAAAGTGACACAACCCTGATGGAAAATCTGGGGCTCACTCCATAAATTATTTTTTAAGACCCTGCCACAAAGAAATTGGAAACAAGGACAATTGTGACAGTAAAACTGTTCTGTTTAATTGCTTGCAAAGTCTGCATTTTAAAATATCTTACAGGGTAAAGACACCTGCTGCAGAGATCTTTGGTGCCAACTAAATATCATGGAATGATAATTATAGTAAGAAAACTACAGAGGTTAAAGGATTTCTTGGAGGGATCTGTGTTTTGTCTAGTCCCAGTTTTGAATCAGAGGGTAAATATGTCTCCTGCAATGCACATTATGTAACAAGCAGATAACACATTTTTATTATAGGAAAAATGGGGAAGTGGGTTACTGCTTTCAACACAGAGAACCCTTTGTTACTTGCAGTTCATAAATTGTAATCCTTTTAATCTAGCATAGTGAGGTCGGAAGGACATGTGGCTACAACACCTTGTAACCCTCACTGTCTTATTTAACACACTCCACGCACTGATTTCCACACATATGATTTATTGTCAATGTATAATGTGTATATTTGATGTAAAGTGCACTGACTCCCTGCATTGGGATAAGTACATGAAATAAAACAAAATAGTTGCCTTTAAATTGTTATTTGTGGAAAAACTGGGTCAGACCAACACATCTGACATTCTTACAGTGCAGGCATATTTCTTCTATACAGGGACTGAACAAAGTAAAAAGCATGCCTCTCTTAAGTACATCTGAAGTGATAAACTGTGCGCCTTTGTTTCCCCTCCACTGCATTTAGGTGTGAGGCTCCCAACAGTTCCCAGCCAGTACACTCCAACAAAAGGAGGTAAGTGGCATATGATAATCCCCCTCACCGCCTTCACGTTGCCGCTCAGATGTAAAGAAGACAACGTGCAGGTGATGCTGAATGTGTCTTGGTGTCTGAAATGTTTTGCATATTTCTCTTGGCAGGATAGATGGCATCCATCCTGTGAAAAGAGTGGGTAGAAGCTGCCTACCCACATGCATCCTCGACCTGTGCACTCGTTTCTCTATTTTTGATGGCCAGCATGGAATATGATTCATTTATGAAACACAAACAAAATACAACATATACAGAGAACTTTTAACTTTTCTCAATGAGAATCAGAGGACCGTAAAGGGCACCTAGATTTTGAGCGCACTCCAGACCCATACAACTTGAAGAAATATGAATAAGAGATATATGCAAGATAGCATAATTCACTGAAATAATACTGCAGAAGTTGGTGGAACAATGATGAAAGCAAATTAAAAAGTTTACATTATTGACTGAGCTTACGGTCATGTGTTCTATACCAAACAATTCCCCCCATTCTGCTCGGAGGCCACCAAAATCACCTGCGGCATACCCCAGGGTTCGTCCCTCAGCCCGACCCTCTTCAACGTCCACATGGCCCGCACGCTACCATTGCCCAAACCCACAACCTCAACATCATCTCATACGCCGACGACAACCGGCTGATCCTCTCCCTTACCAAGGACTGCACCAAGACCTACCTCCATGAAGGAATGAAGGCCATCGCCGAATGGATGAAGAGCAGCTGCCTCAAACTCAATTCCGACAAGACAGAAGTCCTCATCTTTGGCTCCACCCCTCCACATGGGATGACTCCTGGTGGCCTGCCACTCTTGGAACCGCTCCGACTCCCAACGACCACGCATGCAACCTAGGATTCATCTTGGACCCCTCACTATCCATAACCCAGCAAGTCAGCGCCATCTCCTCCTCCTGCTTCAACACCCTGCGCATGCTCTGAAAGATCTACAAATGGATACCCACCGAAACCAGAAGAACAGTCACCCAATCCCTCGTAAACAGCAAGCTGGACTACGGCAATGCCCTCTACGCAGGAATTACAACCAAACTCCAGAAGAGGCTAAAAGCATCCAGAACGCCTCCACACACCTCATCCTGGACATTCCCAGCCACTGCCACATCACAGACCACCTGAAAAACCTGCACTGGCTCCCAGTCAACAAGAGAATCACCTTCAAATTCCTCACCCAAGCTCACAAAGCACTGCACAACACCGGACCAGAATACCTCAACAGACGACTCTCCTTCTACACCCCGACCCGGCATCTCCGCTCTGCCGCCCTCGCCCTCGCAACCGTCCCACGCATCCGCAGAACTAAAACCGACAGTAGATCATTCTCGCACCTCGCTGCCAAAACGTGAAACGCTCTTCCCACCCATATGCACCAGACCAAAGACCTCCTTACCTTTAGGAAACTTCTCATGACCTGGCTGTTCGAGCACTAGCAGCATCTCTCCCCCCCACCTTCTCCCTCCTCCCCTCCTCAGCGCCTTGAGACCCTCACGGGTGAGTAGTGCGCTTTACATATCCCTAATTGATTGAATGATTGATATCAGAGTATAACTAAACCTTTATGAAAAAAATAATATCTGCTGTAATTTGCATTGTTAACAATCCTCTGAGAATCCCCACCCAACCCAGCTCCACTGCACAAATACACAGGCAGATGTATTTATATTTTTTGATACTTCAAAAGTGCATTCATACAAGGGGTGTCGAAGCGCTAAGCAAAGTTAGAGAAGCCGACCCAATCCATACACAAACTTACTGTGAAAACAGCCAGGTTTTGAGATGCTTAAGGAAAAGTAAGAGAGAAATAAGTGCTCTATTATGGAAGGGTAAATAAATCCAGAGCCTAGCAGGCGCCAAGGACGGACCTAATCACCCCATTTTACTTTTTTACACCGAAGTATCAGTGCCAACCTGAGGTCTGCGGACCTTAAAAGGGCAACATAGAGAGTAAACCACTGGGCGTGGTTAGATGACCATAAGAAACGCTTCCTTCCTACTTACTGCAATAGCATTTTTAGAATATTCTTTCATCTCCCAAGGGAGGGCCACAAAGCTCTGAGAAAGTGATTGTCAGGGCTTTAAGATTCAGAACTACGGAGCTTTACTGCTAATGCATGCCAGAGGGTTGTAGTCTCGCAAGTCATTTATTTACCTTCAAACTGTTGTCAGTAAACCAAACACAGGGGCAAATGCAAAATCATATCTGAAGAAACGTAGTGCATATAGACGGCAAGCAATGCTTTTTTTGGTAATGTCTCCAATTATTTTTCTACATATTTATACCGCTGGGTTTTCTGCGAACAGGGTATGTGACAAAGCAAAATATGCAGTAAAATGACAACATCCCGACAGGTATGAGAATCTGTGGCTAGGCTGCAAGCCTCCTCGGACCTCTGCTTGGGGAGATTGTAATACCTGCTCGACGATAATTCAGTGAAATACAACTTTCCATAAGCATATTCTGTAACTTTTTGTTACAACCAAAAGCTACTCCAACAGGTGTAGTAGGTTTATCATCGAGTTCACTTCACAACTGGGTTCACAACAAGAATCTCTCCTGTGCTTAATACGTGCCGGGGCCTTTGTTAACAGGCAGCTGCATCATGCACCAGCCATTGCCCCTTCCATCGCTATCAGTGACAGTACCAACGCCACTAACCCTCACTCTCCAGAAAGAGTGACAATTCAGACTTTAAATATACATTAAAAATGAATAATACCTGCCACCCAAGATACTCTTCTAGTTTTGTGTGGCAGGTATTAGTCATTATAATGTATATTGAATTAATAAAACAACTGTTGTGCTCATTGCAAATTTAGATAAACAGCACCATCATGTACTAGGCTGTCATAAGTGCCATTGTTGACAATAAAGTGCCGAGCACCAGGAACCACTGGCTCAAATTAAGCACTGAGTAGCTCACCAGTGTGCATTCCTGCTCTATCCTCCTGGGAAAGTCTCTTCACCCACCACCCATGTTCCATATTCCATCCCATCCCTCTTGTTGGTGACGACACCTAGTAACTTGGACATTTGGGCCCAAATTTACTAAGATCATTGGGGGTGTGCCACTGTTTTGGTGCAGCCCTGACGCAAAATCTATTTTGGGATTTACAAACCCACGCAAAGCCTGATTTTTGTTAAAAAATATAGATATACCGCAAGGCAGTGCATAGCAATGCCTTGCGATACCTTGCATCAGGTAGACCTTACATGGGCCGCCTATGTATTCTGATTGATTGATATATATATATATATATATATATATATATATATATATATATATATATGCTTGCAAACATAGGTTTGCACCAAAATGGTGCACCTACCTGAGGCTGGTGTAACAATGAAAAATATCTTTATTCCTCTTATATTTTTCCATTTTCCACTTTGCATTCTGCAGCCCATACAAAGAGGAAGTAGCCTCCATGCACAAAAACTATACTGACCACAACACATGCACCCTTGTGACAAGATGCAAAAGGTGCCTGCTTTGGTGCTAGACAGCTACAATTGCACCAGGGCCAGGAAAGAGCAGAACTGTGCCTCTTCTTTGTAAATATGGGACAGTTCTGCTCTCTCCTTTTCATGTAATGCAGTGCAGCAACTTCCCTTGCTGTGCTGTCATGTGTGAAATCTTAGTAAATCCGGGCCTTGGTGTCAAACTCTCACATTCCTCTGATATGAAACCACATTGTGCCACTGTATTCCTCTCATATCCAAAACCTACACCTACATTACTATCTGCCTGAACTTCAGGCCCTGACATATCCAAAATCACATTCCTTTTTTCTCGCCACCACATCTATTCTGAAACTGCCTTGTGATCATGTTTTTCTTTTGAATTAGGACATCCAGCTCTTAAACGATCCTTTACTCGTACCGATTCTGAATAAATAAAATATTTTTTTGCCAAATTAGATGACTGCTTATTTCTGACTAGATCTCCATTCTTAACGTTCACCATGGCACCAGTGTTGACTCTGATTTGCTTCCCCACAGACTTTCAAATGGGGACATCACTGACAATGTATTAGGAACCATTCTATGTGAGCTGAGTAGATAGTAATGCTTTTGTCCCACTAAATAGTCCTTTAATTGCTAATTGGATGGATTATTTCACAACTCCATTAAACGTTTCTTCTGTCCCATACTGATATCACCCTGTGTTCAATACCACAGTTAGCGTGAAACAGTCCTAAGTTAGAGCTAACAAAATGTGAACTGTTATCAAATACTGTTTCCTCAGGAATATCTTCCCTCTAAACAATTTCGTCCAAGGAGTCCACACTCACTTCATGTAGGAGGATGTCCCTCTATGTAGTGTGCAAAGCAAGGCAAACTGTGCAGGGGGTCCAGGCAACCACATATTGGTTTACAGAGGTAAAAACTAGATCACCTAATGCTTTAATTTTTAAGATAGCTTGGTCGAGCACTGAGGCCAATCTTGGAGAAGTGCAAAGCATTTGTTGTACTCAGAGTATCAATCATGCAACTCACATACTCAAAGGAATAGCTCGAGATCAATTTATAAAAATACTTCCGATTTTTATGTAATTTTTAAGAACACAATTTTTAAAATTGGTTAAGTACTTTTTGAGATATGAATTTTTGAAGGTTAATAAAAAAAGTATTTTTGTGCATAATTACACACCATAAGAATCAATGGAAAGTCACCTTTAAAAATCCATATAAAATCACACAGTTGCTTTACCAAGTTCTTCTTTTGCATGCTGGTCGAGGTTGTCGGTGGGCACACTGTACCAGCTGGAGAAGTTTGGGCAGCCCTGGTTCCCGAGGGTGCAGCGTCATGGCGGGAGACAACTTGGAAAGGGCCTGTGCAGGTAAGTTTAGAGGTGGTTCTTTGGGGTCCCCTTAGAGGGTCGAGGTCATAAGGGGTGAAGGACCCTTAGAGCATACCAGGTTCTTTGTTGCAGGGCCCAGGGCGGGCGGGTGTAGAGTGAATTGGTGAGCCAGGAGCTGTGCGTAAAGATGCCCTTTGGATCTGGAGGTAAGTTGGTTCAAGGGTTGTTTGCAGGACAATGGGGGCACTCTGGCAGGAGTTCCATGGTGTTCCTGAAGTCCCTTGACTGGGGCTTCCTCCAGGTCTTTTTTCAGCCCCGGGTGGGCTTGTTTTCCTGGTGTCTGATGTCAACTCACCAATACCCAGGGTATTGGCATGGTTTGACCACTTGAGGGCGCACAGCCACCAACCTTGGGACACTTACAGGGTTTGTCCTCGCAGTTGTCAGTGTGTTGTTCGGTCCAGCTGCGACTTCCAGTTCAGGAGTTAGCAGCTGGGCAGTGAAGTGATCTTCACTGGTTTGCTGCTTTCTTCTTGTTGCAGAGTGGTACCTCCACTCTGGAGGGAGTTCTATGGTGATTTGGGAAGCCTAGATTTTCTCTGGGATTCTTTAGAGTTTTTCCAGTTATCCAGCAGCTCCTCAGCGGCGATTGTCATGTCCTGGGTGCAGCAGGCAGGGTTTGGCTCCTTTTCTTTGTTGCAGCAGGTCCACAGTTCTCGTACCTTGGATCTTCTTTTGTCTGTCGAATCTGATTATCTGGTGTAGCGATGCCCACTAAATACTGAATTTAGTGGGCATTTTAGGGAGAACCTGGTAGTGTCAAATGGGGCGCCTACCTTTGGGTGGCTACATCCATTACAGTGATCAATTCTTGTGAGAAGGGTCACTTGCATATCCCTGACCGGTTATTTTCCTTCCATCTAAGATGGAAGAAAATGAAATGGAGTGTCCACCTCGCAGGCAACATCTTAGTGGTCGTGCATGCCAGGTGGGGCCACTCCTCCTACCTTTTGTATAGTTTCCTGCCTTTGCTACCGTCAAAAGTGGGGGTTTGCAAAAGGGTTGACCATCTGCTAATAGCAGCAGGCCTGGGGTTCGAGTTTCAAACACGGTAAGCCCTTTGAAGCTCGCAGGGTAGTGCACATTCCTGAGGGAGGGGTTGTTAGGACCTCCACCCAGGAAGGGCATTGTTCTACAAATCAGAGGGACGGGTCTCTCCCCCAAGGTTTGTGGATTGGGTGTCTGGAGGTGGCAGGCTGGATAAGACCAGTCAGCAACCATGCCAGGGCAGTTAGCTTTTGCAGGGGGCACCTCTAAGGTGACCTCTGGGTACTTTTAGGGATAAATCCAATACTGGTAACAGGTTGTATTTATCACCCTGAGTTGTTTGATACCAAACAACCCAGGGTTCAGAATGGCCATCATGTAGCTGGGAAACTCGTACTGACCAGTGTCTAGCACATGAATTAAAATGGCTGCTCTATTCACTCACTATGTCCCAGGTTTGGCAAGGACAGAGTGGGGGCATATTGCTCATGCAGCTGTGCACTCCCATATGTTATGGTGCACCCTGATTTAGTGCTGGAAGGCCTTCCAGAGGTGTTTCTTACCCATAGTATATGCAGTGTATGGTGGACAGGGCACAGGCAGTGTGCCATGTCGAGTTTTTGTTTTTTGTTTGCAAAAGGGCACTCAGTCTGCAGTGGCAGTGCTGGGTGCACCTGGATGCATGGCCCTAGAGGGTGGCACAATCAGTGCTGTTGCCATCAGGAGCCTACCCTTAGCACCCTATACCCTGGGTACCTGAGTACCTTTTGCTAGGGACTTATAGTGGCAGCCAAATGTGTAGCTAATTGTGCCAATGCATCCCAACAGTTTTAGAGAAAGAGCTCTGGCCCAGGGAACCTGGTTAGCAGGGGCCATGGGCACTATACTATCCATTTCTAGGCTACATCATACATTAGGCAAAAGTGGGGGCTAACCATGTCAAAAAGAGGCCATGTATCACACCTTAGGTGTTACCTTCCTTGACATTTTAATCTCCAGGCATTTGGAAAAATAATCCACAAGAACAATACCAAGAGCTTCTTGTCTGGGTAGTACTGCAAAACGGACAAATTATGTCAACTGATCACTTTCTACAAGGAAACAATACATGCTTTAGAATTTTTGTCTCTTTTCATACATAAGTCACATTCCCTAACCCATCTTTCTATCATTAAATCCACCCCTGGATACCAAAATAATTCTCACTTATGTCACCTGGACAGTGACATTCCCAAATGTCCTCCATGACAAACATCAAATATAGTTTTCCTTAATACACATGGTTATACTATCCTGTTTTCTCTGGTTAAAACCCAATTCTCAATGGCCAATTAATCTTAGACCATATGATCAGATTTCAACTCAACCAGTATATTACAGTCTCTGGTCAGCCTTTCACGACATACGCCAGAACAGTCCAGCTGGAAGTAAATTTGCATTTATCAGTTGATATGGTACTGGGTTAGAAATTGGGCAAGGGTAGTAGTAGATATTAAAAGGAAAACACAAGTAGATAATCCTTGAGGCACCCCACAGCCTCAATCCAGCTATGGCCATCCATTGTTGCAGCCTTTCCAACAGAATTGTGTGGTTGACAGTGTCATAATGCACAAATAATTTGAAGCGTATCACAGCAGATGTTTTTTCTTCATTGATGGAGAGAAGAAGATTCATCCTCATGTTGGGTAGGGCTGATTTGGTGCCTTTCACAGTTTGAATACAGACTGATGATCATGGAGAAGATGGTTGAGTTCCAGGTATTTTATGAGTGGTTAGAGGTGGGCTGAGTGTATTTTCACATTTGAAGATGCTTTTGCAAGACAGGAGGGAAGGCATGGTTAAGTGGACCTAAAATCTGCGCTCATCAAAGAGAGGTGTTTATCATGTTTGTTGTATCTGATACGAATCAAGACGTTTAAGCATGAGTCTGAGCAGCAACCTTATGGTGCATGAGAGGGCTTCATCTTGTTGGCAGAGATAAAATGGTGGTTCAGGTTCAGCATCAAGAATCAGATAAAAGCAGGCCATAGGTGTGGCATTTGAACGAAATTCTAGGAGGAGTGATCCAGTGATTTGAAGATGGCATTGCAGAATTCAGAAATTTGTGGGCTAGAAAAAAATCAAAGAGATGTTTACAGCTTTGAGAGGTTGCACATGGGTAGCTTTTGAGTCACCTAGATTACAGAGTTTACAATAAGTGTGAAGATTTCTCTAATTTGATTGAGTAACCCCTTTAACTATTTTGATGGCTTGTAATATACTTTCCAATGTGGCTTGCAAAGGGATTTTGTCCTCTCAGACTAGTGGCTTAGCCAATTGCCATTTCACATATCAGCTGGCCTATTTAAATTCTAGCAGTTCTCCATTCCACCACCTGTTGTTTACTTTAGTACTTTCTGGGTTTGATTGATGCTAGGAAATAAAGTACTGAAGAGTTGGCTTAGTAGGTGTTAATCATAAAGACCTTAGGGTCTAGTTTGAGTAGGATGGAGTTAGCCACATTGTATCCTGACTCATAGTTTATGTTCTTAAGGTTCAGCTATGACTGAAAGGGATCGTTATCTATTGTTGTTGCCTTGGATGGTCTATATATCCACTGACCCATTTCAACTCTGCCAGTTTTCTAGTCAACCACCTGTTGTTTGCTTTAGTACATGATGTGTTTTGTGTGGTTGACTGATGCTAGTAAGTTGAGAACTGAAGATATGTTTTGGTAGATGTGCATCAACATGTGTTTGGGGCCTGAGCCGAGTATGTTGGGTCTGGCTACAGAGTATGTTGACTCATATATACTTACATTTCTGACATGACTGAAAGGGAAGTAGGCTGTTGTGGTGAGGTTGTATATTCGGTTGGTCAGGTTGAAATAGACAAAAGAGTGATTAACAATGTTGTCAGGGGGCTCTGCTTGGGCTTTGTGTCAAGGGTATTAATGAATATAAGGTTCATGACATAACAAGCATTAAGTGGGGGGGGGGGTAACTTAGTACCTTTTTGGAGCCAATGGTCTGCATGTTCTTGAGGTATCAAGTTCAAATTTTGAGCCAGGCTTATCAATGCACAAATTTGATTTTCCCTTAATAAGGATTCTTTTCACTTTGGATTGTTAGTCAGTGTCAGTTCAAGGAATTCCTCCAGAAAAGTTAGATTGTGGGCTGATGGGTGACAAATCAGTGCCATGGTGAAGGCACTATTTATGTTGATGGAGCAGTACATAACTAAACAATTAAGGGAGAAATAGGTTAGGTAGGTGTGCCTGCTGATATCAGATTGGTGACATAGGCTAAGGCAATCCCTCCCCATTTCATGTCTAAACATATTTTATGGCCAGTGGGAAGGATTAGTCAAAGGAAGTGATATAGTTGTCACCAAAACATGTCTCATTAAGGACAACTGTTTGGCAATTGGAATATGAAATAGTGTTGGGAAGGCCGGAGTGTGCTTCAGGGTAGAATGGGTATTTTTTAACAGTGCTGTTGTTTTATAAGAGAAATAAAAGTAACAGAAACCAAGAACCCTAATATTCTCATTTCTATAGTACCAATTTTACATTAATTGTTGACAACAACTTACAATGAAAACAGAATATTTCCCAGAGAAGAAAAGCATTATTTGTATGCAGCAACCATCAGAATGCTGCTGGAACAGCATCCCAGCAGTATCACAATTTCGAGCTGCCTCAGAGCCTTACAATGGCCCAAGTGGGGACCTTTAGGCCTAGGTCACAAAGTAATTTGTCAGATCTTGGTTGTGGGTCATCACCTCATATTTACAGTATCATACTTCTTCCAGCTATGTGGTCTCCATTAATGAATTTAGACAGTTTCCTGACCGATCCCAGTACACCTATAGTTTGGGGTAGAGTTAAGACGGGTATTGTTAAGGCTGAATTATATGTACAAGTTCGGTGGTCTCATTGAAAATGGTGCTGACATTTTACAGGGTGACATTGAGGGCCAAATTCACAAAGGGACTTATGACTCATAAAAGTACAAATGCAGAACCTCAGACTTATGGCAGAATCTCCACACAGCACAATCTCTACAGTGTACACCTAACTCCACATCTATGTACCTTGAATACATATTTAAGGTGTAGGTACTTAGGTGTGGAGTTTGGCAGACACACTTACCTAAATATATTTGTTTTCAATATTTTGTTCTCAATATTCTGTCCCACTGTTTATCTGGGTTCAATATTCAAGGGGGACACCCTCCAAATTATATGTGTTGGAGTGACGAGTCTGGTAGGTGATACTAGAGGTGTTAGGGGATGCTGTGGACCCACTATAAACTTCCTGTGAAAAGGGAGTGTAGCTGAGGGTTAGAGACAAGACAGAGTACTCAGGATACTGACTTAAAATCATAGGAGAAATGGCGCACCTGCTGTGAGTTACAAAATTAGTTGGTATTAGAGGAGTGGTGATTTTCTCTGTGGTGTGCATTCTTAAGTCATTTTTGTCTTTCATCCAATTCACAATAGGGGAAACCCCAATGGTTTGCAGGATGATTAGATAAAAAGTGGTGCTTTCACTTGGGGGGACACAGACAGAAGCAAAGGTTTTTCGGGGGATTAACGCTGGATCTATCATCAAGCTACTTGCAATATGGCTGACATCTAGTTGTTAGTTCAGAGTGCAACCTGCTCATTTGGCATCTTTCCATGGTGTGCTTAAACTGGTTCGATGTGGTAGATTGTGAGTCCCAAAAGACCTGCGAGGCCACACAATGGGAGACTGTTAATTCCAGTAGATAATGCAAAAGAGGGCCCATCTCAACTGAGGACCGCAGTTGCAATGCCATGTGTCAGCGAAGCTACACAAGGGAGGGTAGCAGACCATGCCTGTGCACAGATTGCTTTCTGCATATCACGGTGCGCAGCAAGAGTTGCTATGAGATCTTTTTTCCGGTGTACCCTGGAGTGGCAGGAGCCAGTGAAGCCATGAAACAAAAGTTAACTATGTGATCCCTTATCTCATGTCTTGAGATCTATTGGACAGTCCCTTGAGCCTGTTGCACAGCTTCATAATTCTAATGGATAATGGGAACCTCTGGATCTAGTGTAGGCCTACCTCATTTAAAGTGGGTTCTTACTTCGTCGTCAGTGGGTGGGGAAGCTGGGCATTTGTGCATGTAGCAGGCAGGCCACTGGGACGTTGCTCAATGGCTCAGATATGCTGAAGTATAGAGTTAAGAGCAGCAACAAGGAGAAAATCTCACTCCTCAATTTGATATAAATTTGACATAGATGACACATACATCTGCAAATATGTGGACAGAGCAACATCATTACACAGGGCCGGCTCTAGGGTAGTGCGAGCTGTGTATCCGCACCCTGTGCTACCCTGGATTGGGGGAGCTGACCTCAGGGGGCGCTGTGTTTAGCAATGACTTATGAAACTTGAGATTTAAAAGCACCGGCTGAAAAGTTCCTTGTTGGTCCAACCTTCAGAAACAGTTAAAATGTCAAGATACCTCTTGTGATTAATGTTCCTGCCAGGGAGAGAGATGGGAGTTTTGTCTAGCGGCAGCTTTGACGCGCCATAAAGTAGCGTACAGAGTTAATATGCCTGCTGTAAAGAACAGAACTCTAATGTATGTGGATAGGTGAGTGGATTAGTAAAGCCAGCCTTTACCAGCACTTTAAACAAAATTAATGTACGTGAAAGGGGGTCTATGGAGAGATGAGGAGCACATTTGCTGGACGGTAGTGAGTGAATCTGACAAGGTGGTCATGGGGTGGTGGGGCACCAAAAAAGGCTGTCACACAGGGCACCACCAGCGCTAAAGCCGGCCCTGTCCCTACAGACATCCATGAACACAGAGACCGCCACACCTAAAGTCACCTCACTAATGCACAGACCATCAGACAGATACCCACAACAGAACAGGTGTTGTAGTCAACCTTAGTAGGCAAGGTGGAAGCTGGAGAGGAAAATAGCCTGCAGGAGAGGGAATAGAGGATCAGATAAAGATAGGAAGTACAATAAATAAGACTGGGAAGGGAGGAAGCAGAATGAGGAATCGTGTTTGATGCAGATCTAGGAAAAATAAATATCTAGAAAAATGCCAGGGCAAGCCAGGCAGAGGCAAGTACCCATGTACACAAGCCAACACTCAGAGTTTGAAATAGAGAGGCAACACATATACCGGCAACCATACAGCCTCACAGCACACAGATACGCCAGACAGCACACAAGAAGGCAGACATGAAACGACAATCTAACAAATGGACAGAAGGAGGGATTCATGGATATGTGGATGCAACTTTCATACCCACTTCATTTTCTCTCCCTTTACTGACAAATCCAGATTTGAGGGAAAGAAAAGGTTGATATCCTAACCTAATTAATCAATGGCCTCTCCTCACATATATCAGATCTGCTGATTGATGAATTACTTCAGGTTCTATGCCCGTTCGATTGTTGCCGTCTATGGAGTTGTAACATATTTGTATTAATGTAGTGATATTTTCATTCTCATATCATTATGGCCTATTTGTTGTTGTCATAAATACACGGCACTTAAAGTCTCTACATTTAGGGCCATATGTACGAACACATTTTCCCATTGACACTGAATGGGAAAAACCCTTTGCTACATCTGGCCCTTATTTCTTTAATACTAGCATATGACAACATTTGTTTGCCAGATTGCTCTATTTGCATCAAATAATGCATAACATGCTGTAGATTGTCCCTTTGCAATTTACAATCAAATGAATTGATTAATAAAGGGAAATAGGGATTACAACCCGCAGAATGTACTGATTTGTTAAATGAAAGTCCACAACCAGAGCATGGTGCCAACGTACCCAAGAGATAACTAGTTAAAAGCTTCCTTCAAACTAATTAAATTTGTTAAAGAAAATGCTACATGCACTAGCATGCGGTCTGGTTTTTGCTGTTTATCAAATTTAAATGTTCTGGTATTTGGCAATATGAATAGCTACCACTACACAAGTTATATTTAATTATTTTACCATAATTCGTTATCTGCACCTGTTGTTTTACTCAGTTGCTTTCATGCAAGTAATCCCTGTTTTTTTAGGACGCGTGCTATACACAGAGCTCTGCTTTGAACACGATTACATTTTGAAATCAGAGAGCCGATCAGTGCTATGGCTCAAACTCCTATTGCACTCAGTGACCTCCTCAAAGTGGTATTTAAAGAAACAACAGTTTGTATGTACTGTTACCGTTGGACGACCACTTAATACAGTGAAATGTTTATTAGCAAGTGAGAAAGATGAACTACACTCCTGACCCATAAAACTTGAATACCCCTCTCTCTCATCCATCCAGAAAGAAGTTCTACATACCAAACCCTACTCTCTTCTTGTATTTTATATGGAACAATGGTCCATGACTCGTGAAAGGCGCCACTTACTCAACCCTCAAAACTACACAACAATTTTGGTAGGTGTCGAGTTTAATGATATTGCTTTTGCAGGAGGGTGTTGGCAGTATTAATGACTTTCTTTCTCGTCATTCAGTTCAATTTCCCTCCTCTGTTTATCCTAATTTCTTCCGTTGTTGGCTACTTCGATACCTCTTTCTGTGACACACTGAGCCATTGTTGCCAAACTGAACAAGCATTTTCAATGCAACGGGTCTCGCATTTGTTCGAGTTAGAGCTATTATCGTTGTAAAGCAAAAAATAAATAAACAGCTAAAGTAGTCCGGACTCCAGGCTGAAAAAATCGAGCCTCGTGTGTTCTTGGTACTGTGTAGGCGGGCTAAACACCGGAAAAGGCATGACCTATGCATGCCTTTCACAAATGAAAGCAAGCAGATTTTAAAAGGCTAGCCCACGAACCAATGTAAGTGACTGACCTGGCATGGGCGTGTTTTCAAGCCCAAAGAGAGATTACAGAATGGAAGGAGCACTTTGTGCTCACCCATAAAAAGGATGTTACTTACTTGTTACTTTCTGAGTGGATGGCGGCCATCTCTGATCTGGAAGTGATCAACTCATAGACAGTAAATCGTGCAGGGCGTATGAAAAAATGTAATACATTTTGACAGCAGGGCATTTTGCAAGGATGTTGGGGGAGGGGTAGATGTCAAAGGAATATCCATGTGTGGAAGAGAATACTCGAGTGTGTAGGTAAGAATTAAGGAGTTGGTTAAAAGTTTAAAGTAGGGACAAAAGTAGTTAATGTTATAAAAACGTTTTTTGTAAAGCTGAATGCTCCATAGTCTAGGAGGCAAAAGCCTGGATAATAGGCAAAAAGTGGACAACATATGTGAAACGGAAAAAAATATTTTTTTATGGTATTGCAGTCTTGTGGAAAAGAACCAGAAGGTTCGATCCCTCAGCTAGCTGGTTTTAATCTTAATGACTAGATCCAAGTGCATAAAATGCTGTGTGGAGGTGAAAAATGAATTAGATGAAGGTCAATGAAGGTGTCACTATACAGGGATGGTAAGATATTGTTGCTTGTTAAATTTGACAGTCTTGCAAGACTGGGAATAGGATGCTGGACAAAGGAATAAGGGCATGAGATTGAGACCTTTAGATATCAAACTTGTCATCTAGTTGAGTTATATGAGAATTTTCAGGATGTGCACGGAGCAGGTACAAGATAATCTCATGGCTGCGGTTTAAGGTAGGATTATTGTGATAAATGTACTGATGAACAGTCCTGAAAGACAATGCCTTTGATGCTGGGCCACTGGAATTATTGTGACATTCAGGAAAGAATACAAACTCAGATTGAAGCAATATTGTAGGTGGTTGAGTTTCACATTGGTGAGTTGGTGACCAAAATAATTTATATGTTCAGTAACATCAAGTGATATATAAGCAAAGGAAAAGAAAAAAGCAAGGGTATAGGGCGGAGTAACAATTCGGAGATCATAATACTCTTGCAAGAGGATGCCAAAATGATAGAATACATTAAATAGTGAATAGATAATGGTTGTTATTTGATCATGTCATTCAAACTTTAGTGTAAATTAGTAGAAGGTAAATATATATGTTTTCTTGACTGGTGAGACGTTGCTCATTGTTAATGCCTCTTATGGTTTCTTGGTTTTGAGCACCCTGATCAGCTGTGTGGCTGGGTTGGGAAAACATCACTTACAACACAGTAAATGCAACGAAATGCATTTACCACAATGTCTTTACAACGCATATGCGTTTACCATGCATGCCTTTACCACTAATATACCTTAACCACGCATACCTTTACAACAAATCTTTTGTAAAGGCATAAATAGTAAAGGTGTATACGTGGTAAAGCTTTTAAAGGTAAGTACAGGTAAGTATTAAGGGCCAGATGTAGCAAAGGGTTTTTCCCATTCTGTGTCAATGGGAAAATGAGTTTGTACATATGGCCCTAAGTGTGTTGAGTATTATTTTATATATATATATATATATATATATATATATATATATATATATAGTGTTTAGGGTGGGTAACAGTTATTGGTGGTAAATGCATTTTTAAGTTTTAGGGTGGATATGGGACTTTGGGTGGTAAGGGCATTTTTAGGTTTTAGGATGGGTATGGGTTTTGGGGTGGTAAGGGCTTTTTTAGGTTTTAGAGTTGCATGGGTTTTGGGGTGGTAAGGGCATTTTTAGGTTTTAGGGTGGGTATGTCTTTTGGGTGGTAAGGACATTTTTAGTTTTTAGTGTGGGCATGGGTTTTTGGGTGTAAGGGCATTTTTAGCTTTTAGGGTGGGAATTTGGGTGGTAAGGGCATTTTTAGGTTTTAGAGTGGGCATGAGTTTTGGGGTGGTAAGGGCATTTTTAGATTTTAGGGTGGGTATGGCTTTTTGGGTGGTAAGGAAATTTTTTGGTTTTAGAGTGGGCATGGGTTCTGGGGTGGTAAGGGCATTTTTAGGTTTTAGGATGGGTATGGGTTTTGGGGTGGTAAGGGCTTTTTTAGGTTTTAGAGTTGCGTGGGTTTTGGGGTGGTAAGGGCATTTTTAGGTTTTAGGGTGGGTATGTCTTTTGGGTGGTAAGGACATTTTTAGGTTTTAGAGTGGGCATGGGATCTGGGGTGGTAAGGGCATTTTTAGGTTTTAGGATGGGTATGGGTTTTGGGGTGGTAAGGGCTTTTTTAGGTTTTAGAGTTGCATGGGTTTTGGGGTGGTAAGTGCATTTTTAGGTTTTAGGGTGGGTATGTCTTTTGGGTGGTAAGGACATTTTTAGTTTTTAGTGTGGGCATGGGTTTTTGGGTGTAAGGGCATTTTTAGCTTTTAGAGTGGGAATTTGGTTGGTAAGGGCATTTTTAGGTTTTAGAGTGGGCATGAGTTTTGGGGTGGTAAGGGCATTTTTAGATTTTAGGGTGGGTATGGGATTTTGGGTGGTAAGGAAATTTTTAGGTTTTAGAGTGGGCATGGGTTCTGGGGTGGTAAGGGCATTTTTAGGTTTTAGGGTGGGTATGGGTGTTGGGGTGGTAAGGGCATTTTTAGGGTGGGTATGGGTTTTGGGGTGGTAAGGGCATTTTTATGTTTTCGAGTGGGTATGGGTTTTGGGGCAGTGAGGGCATTTTTTGGTTTTAGGGAGGTCTTGGGTTTTAGGATGATAAGGGCATTTTTAGGTTTTACGGTGGGTATGGGTTTTGGGGTGGTAAGAACATTTTGAGGTTTTAGGGTAGGCATGGGTTTTGGGGTGGTAAGGGCATTTTTAGGTTTTAGGGTGGGTATGGGTTTTGGGGGCAGTAAGGGCATTTTTAGGTTTTATGGTGGGCATGGGTTTTGGGGCGGTAAAGGCAGTTTAAGGTTTTAGGGTGGGCATGGGTTTTAGGGTGGTTAGGGCATATTTAGGTTTTAGGGTGGGTATGGTTTTTGGGCTGGTAAGGGCGTTTTTAGATTTTAGGGTGGGCATGGGTTTTGGGGAGTAAGGGCATTTTTAGGTTTGAGGGTGGGTATGGGTTTTGGGGTGGTAAGAGCATTTTTATGTTTTAGGGTGGGAATGGGTTTATCGGTGGTAAGACCATTTTTAGGTTTTAGGGTGGGCATGGGTTTTTCGGTGGAAAGGGCATTTTTAGGTTTTAGGGTGGGTATGGGTGTTGGGGTGGTAAGAACATTTTTAGGTTTTAGGGTGGGCATGGGTTTTGGGGTGTAAGGACATTTTTAGGTTTTAGGGTGGGTATGGGTGTTGGGATGGTAAGGGCATTTTTAGATTTTAAGGTTGGGTATGGGTTTTGGGGTGGTAAGGGCATATTTAGGTTTTAGGGCGGGTATGGGTTTTGGGGTGGTAAGGGTGTTTTTAGATTTTAGGGTGGGCATGGGTTTTGGGGAGTAAGGGCATTTTTAGGTTTGAGGGTGGGTATGGGTTTTGGGGTGGTAAGAGCATTTTTATGTTTTAGGGTGGGCATGGGTTTTTCGGTGGTAAGAGCATTTTAGGTTTTAGGGTGGGCATGGGTTTTTCGGTGGAAAGGGCATTTTTAGGTTTTAGGGTGGGTATAAGTGTTGGGGTTGTAGGGGCATTTTTAGGTTTTAGGGTGGGTATGGGTTTTGGGGCGGTAAAGGCAGTTTAAGGTTTTAGGGTGGGCATGGGTTTTAGGGTGGTTAGGGCATATTTAGGTTTTAGGGTGGGCATGGGTTTTGGGGTGGTAAGGGCGTTTTTAGATTTTAGGGTGGGCATGGGTTTTGGGGAATAAGGGCATTTTTAGGTTTGAGGGTGGTATGGGTTTTGGGGTGGTAAGAGCATTTTTATGTTTTAGGGTGGGCATGGGTTTTTCGGTGGTAAGACCATTTTTAGGTTTTAGGGTGGGCATGGGTTTTTCGGTGGAAAGGGCATTTTTAGGTTTTAGGGTGGGTATGGGTGTTGGGGTGGTAAGAACATTTTTAGGTTTTAGGGTGGGCATGGGTTTTGGGGTATAAGGGCATTTTTAGGTTTTAGGGTGGGTATGGGTGTTGGGATGGTAAGGGCATTTTTAGGTTTTAGGGTGGGTATGGGTTTTGGGGTGGTAAGGGCATAATTAGGTTTTAGGGCGGGTATGGGTTTTGGGGTGGTAAGGGTGTTTTTAGATTTTAGGGTGGGCATGGGTTTTGGGGAGTAAGGGCATTTTTAGGTTTAAGGGTGGGTATGGGTTTTGGGGTGGTAAGAGCATTTTTATGTTTTAGGGTGGGCATGGGTTTTTCGGTGGTAAGAGCATTTTTAGGTTTTAGGGTGGGCATGGGTTTTTCGGTGGAAAGGGCATTTTTAGGTTTTAGGGTGGGTATGAGTGTTGGGGTTGTAGGGGCATTTTTAGGTTTTATGGTGGGTATGGGTTTTGGGGCGGTAAGGGCATTTTTAGGTCTTAGAGTGGGCATGGTTTTTGGGGTGGTAAGGGCATTTTTAGATTTTAGGGTGGGTATGGGTTTTTGGGTGGTAAGGACATTTTTAGGTTTTAGAGTGGGCATGGGTTCTGTGGTGGTAAGGGCATTTTTAGGTTTTAGGGTGGGTATGGGTGTTGGGATGGTAAGGGCATTTTTAGGTTTTAGGGTGGGTATGGGTTTTGGGGCGGTAAGGGCATTTTTAGGTTTTAGAGTGGGCATGGGTTCTGGGGTAGTAAGGGCATTTTTAGGTTTTAGGATGGGTGTTGGGGTGGTAAGGGCATTTTTAGGTTTTATGGTGGGTATGGGTTTTGGGGCGGTAAGGGCATTTTTAGGGTTTAGGGTGGGCATGGGTTTTAGGGTGATAAGGGCATTTTTCGGTTTTACGGTGGGTATGGGTTTTGGGGTGGTAAGAACATTTTGAGGTTTTAGGGTAGGCATGGGTTTTGGGGTGGTAAGGGCATATTTAGGTTTTAGGGTGGATATGGGTTTTGGGGTGGTAAGGGCGTTTTTAGATTTTAGGGTGGGCATGGGTTTTGGGGATTAAGGGCATTTTTAGGTTTGAGGGTGGGTATGGGTTTTGGGGTGGTAAGAGCATTTTTATGTTTTAGGGTGGGCATGGGTTTTTCTGTGGTAAGAGCATTTTTAGGTTTTAGGGTGGGCATGGGTTTTTCGGTGGAAAGGGCATTTTTAGGTTTTAGGGTGGGTATGGGTGTTGGGGTTGTAGGGGCATTTTTAGGTTTTAGGGTGGGTATGGGTTTTGGGGCGGTAAGGGCATTTTTAGGTCTTAGAGTGGGCATGGGTTTTGGGGTGGTAAGGGCATTTTTAGATTTAAGGGTGGGTATGGGTTTTTGGGTGGTAAGGACATTTTTAGGTTTTAGAGTGGGCATGGGTTCTGGGGTGGTAAAGGCGTTTTTAGGTTTTAGGGTGGGTATGGGTGTTGGGATGGTAAGGGCAGTTTTAGGTTTTAGGGTGGGTATGGGTTTTGGGGCCGTAAGGGCATTTTTAGGTTTTAGGGTGGGCATGGGTTCTGGGGTAGTAAGGGCATTTTCAGGTTTTAGGATGGGTATGGGTGTTGGGGTGGTAAGGGCATTTTTAGGTTTTAGGGTGGGTATGGGTTTTGGGGCGGTAAGGGCATTTTTAGGGTTTAGGGTGGGCATGGGTTTTAGGGTGATAAGGGCATTTTTCGGTTTTACGGTGGGTATGAGTTTTGGGGTGGTAAGAACATTTTGAGGTTTTAGGGTAGGCATGGGTTTTGGGGTGGTAAGGGCATTTTTATGTTTTAGGGTGGGTATGGGTTTTGGGGCGGTAAGGGCAATTTTAGGTTTTAGGGTGGGCATGGGTTTTAGGGTGATAAGGCCATTTTTCGGTTTTAGGGTGGGTATGGGTTTTGGGGTGGTAAGAACAGTTTTAGGTTTTAGGGTAGGCATGGGTTTTGGGGTGGTAAGAGCATTTTTAGGTTTTAGGGTGGGTATGGGTTTTGGGGGTGGTAAGGGCATTTTTAGGTCTTAGGGCGGGTATGTGTTTTGGGTGGTGAGGGCATTTTTAGCTTTTAGGGTGGGTATGGGTTTTTGGGTGTAAGGACATTTTTAGCTTTTAGGGTGGGATTTTGGGTGGTAAGGGAATTTGTAGGTTTTAGAGTGGTATGGGTTTTTGGGTGGTAAGGACATTTTTAGGTTTTAGAGTGGGTATGGGTTCTGGGGTGGTAAGGGCATTTTTAGGTGTTAGGTTTGCATGGGTTTTAGGGTGGTAAGGGCATTTTTAGGTTTTAGGGTGGGTATGGGTTTTGGGGTGGTAAGGGAATTTTTAGGTTTTAAGGCAGGTATGTCTTTTGGGTGGTAAGGGCATTTTTAGCTTTTAGGGTGGTTATGGGTTTTGGGGCGGTAAGGGCATTTTTAGGTCTTAGAGTGGGCATGGTTTTTGGGGTGGTAAGGGCATTTTTAGATTTTAGGGTGGGTATGGGTTTTTGGGTGGTAAGGACATTTTTAGGTTTTAGAGTGGGCATGGGTTCTGGGGTGGTAAGGGCATTTTTAGGTTTTAGGGTGGGTATGGGTGTTGGGATGGTAAGGGCATTTTTAGGGTTTAGGGTGGGTATGGGTTTTGGGGCGGTAAGGGTATTTTTAGGTTTTAGAGTGGGCATGGGTTCTGGGGTAGTAAAGGCATTTTTAGGTTTTAGGATGGGTATGGGTGTTGGGGTGGTAAGGGCATATTTAGGTTTTAGGGTGGGTATGGGTTTTGGGGCGGTAAGGGCATTTTTAGGGTTTAGGGTGGGCATGGGTTTTAGGGTGATAAGGGCATTTTTCGGTTTTAAGGTGGGTATGGGTTTTGGGGTGGTAAGAACATTTTGAGGTTTTAGGGTAGGCATGGGTTTTGGGGTGGTAAGGGCATATTTAGGTTTTAGAGTGGGCATGGGTTCTGGGGTGGTAAAGGCGTTTTTAGGTTTTAGGGTGGGTATGGGTGTTGGGATGGTAAGGGCAGTTTTAGGTTTTAGGGTGGGTATGGGTTTTGGGGCGGTAAGGGCATTTTTAGGTTTTAGAGTGGGCATGGGTTCTGGGGTAGTAAGGGCATTTTCAGGTTTTAGGATGGGTATGGGTGTTGGGGTGGTAAGGGCATTTTTAGGTTTTAGGGTGGGTATGGGTTTTGGGGCGGTAAGGGCATTTTTAGGGTTTAGGGTGGGCATGGGTTTTAGGGTGATAAGGGCATTTTTCGGTTTTACGGTGGGTATGAGTTTTGGGGTGGTAAGAACATTTTGAGGTTTTAGGGTAGGCATGGGTTTTGGGGTGGTAAGGGCATTTTTATGTTTTAGGGTGGGTATGGGTTTTGGGGCGGTAAGGGCAATTTTAGGTTTTAGGGTGGGCATGGGTTTTAGGGTGATAAGGCCATTTTTCGGTTTTAGGGTGGGTATGGGTTTTGGGGTGGTAAGAACAGTTTTAGGTTTTAGGGTAGGCATGGGTTTTGGGGTGGTAAGAGCATTTTTAGGTTTTAGGGTGGGTATGGGTTTTGGGGGTGGTAAGGGCATTTTTAGGTCTTAGGGCGGGTATGTGTTTTGGGTGGTAAGGGCATTTTTAGCTTTTAGGGTGGGTATGGGTTTTTGGGTGTAAGGACATTTTTAGCTTTTAGGGTGGAATTTTGGGTGGTAAGGGAATTTTTAGGTTTTAGAGTGGTATGGGTTTTTGGGTGGTAAGGACATTTTTAGGTTTTAGAGTGGGTATGGGTTCTGGGGTGGTAAGGGCATTTTTAGGTGTTAGGTTTGCATGGGTTTTAGGGTGGTAAGGGCATTTTTAGGTTTTAGGGTGGGTATGGGTTTTGGGGTGGTAAGGGAATTTTTAGGTTTTAAGGCAGGTATGTCTTTTGGGTGGTAAGGGCATTTTTAGCTTTTAGGGTGGTTATGGGTTTTGGGGCGGTAAGGGCATTTTTAGGTCTTAGAGTGGGCATGGTTTTTGGGGTGGTAAGGGCATTTTTAGATTTTAGGGTGGGTATGGGTTTTTGGGTGGTAAGGACATTTTTAGGTTTTATAGTGGGCATGAGTTCTGGGGTGGTAAGGGCATTTTTAGGTTTTAGGGTGGGTATGGGTGTTGGGATGGTAAGGGCATTTTTAGGGTTTAGGGTGGGTATGGGTTTTGGGGCGGTAAGGGCATTTTTAGGTTTTAGAGTGGGCATTAGTTCTGGGGTAGTAAAGGCATTTTTAGGTTTTAGGATGGGTATGGGTGTTGGGGTGGTAAGGGCATTTTTAGGTTTTAGGGTGGGTATGGGTTTTGGGGCGGTAAGGGCATTTTTAGGGTTTAGGGTGGGCATGGGTTTTAGGGTGATAAGGGCATTTTTCGGTTTTAAGGTGGGTATGGGTTTTGGGGTGGTAAGAACATTTTGAGGTTTTAGGGTAGGCATGGGTTTTGGGGTGGTAAGGGCATATTTAGGTTTTAGGGTGGGTATGGGTTTTGGGGCGGTAAGGGCATTTTTAGGTCTTAGAGTGGGCATGGTTTTTGGGGTGGTAAGGGCATTTTTATATTTTAGGGTGGGTATGGGTTTTTGGGTGGTAAGGACATTTTTAGGTTTTTGAGTGGGCATGGGTTCTCGGGTGGTAAGGGCATTTTTAGGTTTTAGGGTGGGTATGGGTGTTGGGATGGTAAGGGCATTTTTAGGTTTTAGGGTGGGTATGGGTTTTGGGGCGGTAAGGGCATTTTTAGGTTTTAGAGTGGGCATGGGTTCTGGGGTAGTAAGGGCATTTTTAGGTTTTAGGATGGGTATGGGTGTTGGGGTGGTAAGGGCATTTTTAGGTTTTAGGGTGGGTATGGGTTTTGGGGCGGTAAGGGCATTTTTAGGGTTTAGGGTGGGCATGGGTTTTAGGGTGATAAGGGCATTTTTCGGTTTTACGGTGGGTATGGGTTTTGGGGTGGTAAGAACATTTTGAGGTTTTAGGGTAGGCATGGGTTTTGGGGTGGTAAGGGCATATTTAAGTTTTAGGGTGGATATGGGTTTTGGGGTGGTAAGGGCCTTTTTAGATTTTAGGGTGGGCATGGGTTTTGGGGATTAAGGGCATTTTTAGGTTTGAGGGTGGGTATGGGTTTTGGGGTGGTAAGAGCATTTTTATGTTTTAGGGTGGGCATGGGTTTTTCGGTGGTAAGAGCATTTTTAGTTTTTAGGGTGGGCATGGGTTTTTCGGTGGAAAGGGCATTTTTATGTTTTAGGGTGGGTATGGGTGTTGGGGTTGTAGGGGCATTTTTAGGTTTTAGGGTGGGTATGGGTTTTGGGGCGGTAAGGGCATTTTTAGGTCTTAGAGTGGGCATGTGTTTTGGGGTGGTAAGGGCATTTTTAGATTTTAGGGTGGGTATGGGTTTTTGGGTGGTAAGGACATTTTTAGGTTTTAGAGTGGGCATGGGTTCTGGGGTGGTAAAGGCGTTTTTAGGTTTTAGGGCGGTTATGGGTGTTGGGATGGTAAGGGCATTTTTAGGTTTTAGGGTGGGTATGGGTTTTGGGGCGGTAAGGGCATTTTTAGGTTTTAGAGTGGGCATGGGTTCTGGGGTAGTAAGGGCATTTTCAGTTTTTAGGATGGGTATGGGTGTTGGGGTGGTAAGGGCATTTTTAGGTGTTATGGTGGGTATGGGTTTTGGGGCGGTAAGGGCATTTTTAGTGTTTAGGGTGGGCATGGGTTTTAGGGTGATAAGGGCATTTTTCGGTTTTACGGTGGGTGTGAGTTTTGGGGTGGTAAGAACATTTTGAGGTTTTAGGGTAGGCATGGGTTTTGGGGTGGTAAGGGCATTTTTATGTTTTAGGGTGGGTATGGGTTTTGGGGCGGTAAGGGCAATTTTAGGTTTTAGGGTGGGCATGGGTTTTAGGGTGATAAGGCCATTTTTCGGTTTTAGGGTGGGTATGGGTTTTGGGGTGGTAAGAACAGTTTTAGGTTTTAGGGTAGGCATGGGTTTTGGGGTGGTAAGAGCATTTTTAGGGTGGGTATGGGTTTTGGGGGTGGTAAGGGCATTTTTAGGTCTTTAGGGCGGGTATGTGTTTTGGGTGGTAAGGGCATTTTTAGCTTTTAGGGTGGGTATGGGTTTTTGGGTGTAAGGACATTTTTAGCTTTTAGGGTGGGATTTTGGGTGGTAAGGGAATTTTTAGGTTTTAGAGTGGTATGGGTTTTTGGGTGGTAAGGACATTTTTAGGTTTAAGGGTGGGTATGGGTTTTGGGGTGGTAAGAGCATTTTTATGTTTTAGGGTGGGCAAGGGTTTTTCGGTGGTAAGAGCATTTTTAGGTTTTAGGGTGGGCATGGGTTTTTCGGTGGAAAGGGCATTTTTAGGTTTTAGGGTGGGTATGAGTGTTGGGGTTGTAGGGGCATTTTTAGGTTTTAGGGTGGGTATGGGTTTTGGGGCGGTAAGGGCATTTTTAGGTCTTAGAGTGGGCATGGTTTTTGGGGTGGTAAGGGCATTTTTAGATTTTAGGGTGGGTATGGGTTTTTGGGTGGTAAGGACATTTTTAGGTTTTAGAGTGGGCATGGGTTCTGTGGTGGTAAGGGCATTTTTAGGTTTTAGGGTGGGTATGGGTGTTGGGATGGTAAGGGCATTTTTAGGTTTTAGGGTGGGTATGGGTTTTGGGGCGGTAAGGGCATTTTTAGGTTTTAGAGTGGGCATGGGTTCTGGGGTAGTAAGGGCATTTTTATGTTTTAGGATGGGTATGGGTGTTGGGGTTGTAAGGGCATTTTTAGGTTTTAGGGTGGGTATGGGTTTTGGGGCGGTAAGGGCATTTTTAGGGTTTAGGGTGGGCATGGGTTTTGGGGATTAAGGGCATTTTTAGGTTTGAGGGTGGGTATGGGTTTTGGGGTGGTAAGAGCATTTTTATGTTTTAGGGTGGGCATGGGTTTTTCGGTGGTAAGAGCATTTTTAGGTTTTAGGGTGGGCATGGGTTTTTCGGTGGAAATGGCATTTTTATGTTTTAGGGTGAGTATGGGTGTTGGGGTTGTAGGGGCATTTTTAGGTTTTAGGGTGGGTATGGGTTTTGGGGCGGTAAGGGCATTTTTAGGTCTTAGAGTGGGCATGTGTTTTGGGGTGGTAAGGGCATTTTTAGATTTTAGGGTGGGTATGGGTTTTTGGGTGGTAAGGACATTTTTAGGTTTTAGAGTGGGCATGGGTTCTGGGGTGGTAAAGGCGTTTTTAGGTTTTAGGGCGGTTATGGGTGTTGGGATGGTAAGGGCATTTTTAGGTTTTAGGGTGGGTATGGGTTTTGGGGCGGTAAGGGCATTTTTAGGTTTTAGAGTGGGCATGGGTTCTGGGGTAGTAAGGGCATTTTCAGGTTTTAGGATGGGTATGGGTGTTGGGGTGGTAAGGGCATTTTTAGGTTTTATGGTGGGTATGGGTTTTGGGGCGGTAAGGGCATTTTTAGGGTTTAGGGTGGGCATGGGTTTTAGGGTGATAAGGGCATTTTTCGGTTTTACGGTGGGTGTGAGTTTTGGGGTGGTAAGAACATTTTGAGGTTTTAGGGTAGGCATGGGTTTTGGGGTGGTAAGGGCATTTTTATGTTTTAGGGTGGGTATGGGTTTTGGGGCGGTAAGGGCAATTTTAGGTTTTAGGGTGGGCATGGGTTTTAGGGTGATAAGGCCATTTTTCGGTTTTAGGGTGGGTATGGGTTTTGGGGTGGTAAGAACAGTTTTAGGTTTTAGGGTAGGCATGGGTTTTGGGGTGGTAAGAGCATTTTTAGGTCTTAGGGCGGGTATGTGTTTTGGGTGGTAAGGGCATTTTTAGCTTTTAGGGTGGGTATGGGTTTTCGGGTGTAAGGACATTTTTAGCTTTTAGGGTGGGATTTTGGGTGGTAAGGGAATTTTTAGGTTTTAGAGTGGTATGGGTTTTTGGGTGGTAAGGACATTTTTAGGTTTAAGGGTGGGTATGGGTTTTGGGGTGGTAAGAGCATTTTTATGTTTTAGGGTGGGCAAGGGTTTTTCGGTGGTAAGAGCATTTTTAGGTTTTAGGGTGGGCATGGGTTTTTCGGTGGAAAGGGCATTTTTAGGTTTTAGGGTGGGTATGAGTGTTGGGGTTGTAGGGGCATTTTTAGGTTTTAGGGTGGGTATGGGTTTTGGGGCGGTAAGGGCATTTTTAGGTCTTAGAGTGGGCATGGTTTTTGGGGTGGTAAGGGCATTTTTAGATTTTAGGGTGGGTATGGGTTTTTGGGTGGTAAGGACATTTTTAGGTTTTAGAGTGGGCATGGGTTCTGTGGTGGTAAGGGCATTTTTAGGTTTTAGGGTGGGTATGGGTGTTGGGATGGTAAGGGCATTTTTAGGTTTTAGGGTGGGTATGGGTTTTGGGGCGGTAAGGGCATTTTTAGGTTTTAGAGTGGGCATGGGTTCTGGGGTAGTAAGGGCATTTTTAGGTTTTAGGATGGGTATGGGTGTTGGGGTGGTAAGGGCATTTTTAGGTTTTAGGGTGGGTATGGGTTTTGGGGCGGTAAGGGCATTTTTAGATTTTAGGGTGGGCATGGGTTTTTCGGTGGAAAGGGCATTTTTAGGTTTTAGGGTGGGTATGGGTGTTGGGGTGGTAAGAACATTTTTAGGTTTTAGGGTGGGCATGGGTTTTGGGGTATAAGGGCATTTTTAGGTTTTAGGGTGGGTATGGGTGTTGGGATGGTAAGGGCATTTTTAGGTTTTAGGGTGGGTATGGGTTTTGGGGTGGTAAGGGCATAATTAGGTTTTAGGGCGGGTATGGGTTTTGGGGTGGTAAGGGTGTTTTTAGATTTTAGGGTGGGCATGGGTTTTGGGGAG
This sequence comes from Pleurodeles waltl, assembly GCF_031143425.1. Classification (NCBI taxonomy): domain Eukaryota; kingdom Metazoa; phylum Chordata; class Amphibia; order Caudata; family Salamandridae; genus Pleurodeles; species Pleurodeles waltl. The sequence continues at coordinate 271,481,489 of NC_090448.1, read as the reverse complement.
TAAGGGCATTTTTAGGTTTAAGGGTGGGTATGGGTTTTGGGGTGGTAAGAGCATTTTTATGTTTTAGGGTGGGCATGGGTTTTTCGGTGGTAAGAGCATTTTTAGGTTTTAGGGTGGGCATGGGTTTTTCGGTGGAAAGGGCATTTTTAGGTTTTAGGGTGGGTATGAGTGTTGGGGTTGTAGGGGCATTTTTAGGTTTTATGGTGGGTATGGGTTTTGGGGCGGTAAGGGCATTTTTAGGTCTTAGAGTGGGCATGGTTTTTGGGGTGGTAAGGGCATTTTTAGATTTTAGGGTGGGTATGGGTTTTTGGGTGGTAAGGACATTTTTAGGTTTTAGAGTGGGCATGGGTTCTGTGGTGGTAAGGGCATTTTTAGGTTTTAGGGTGGGTATGGGTGTTGGGATGGTAAGGGCATTTTTAGGTTTTAGGGTGGGTATGGGTTTTGGGGCGGTAAGGGCATTTTTAGGTTTTAGAGTGGGCATGGGTTCTGGGGTAGTAAGGGCATTTTTAGGTTTTAGGATGGGTGTTGGGGTGGTAAGGGCATTTTTAGGTTTTATGGTGGGTATGGGTTTTGGGGCGGTAAGGGCATTTTTAGGGTTTAGGGTGGGCATGGGTTTTAGGGTGATAAGGGCATTTTTCGGTTTTACGGTGGGTATGGGTTTTGGGGTGGTAAGAACATTTTGAGGTTTTAGGGTAGGCATGGGTTTTGGGGTGGTAAGGGCATATTTAGGTTTTAGGGTGGATATGGGTTTTGGGGTGGTAAGGGCATTTTTAGATTTTAGGGTGGGCATGGGTTTTGGGGATTAAGGGCATTTTTAGGTTTGAGGGTGGGTATGGGTTTTGGGGTGGTAAGAGCATTTTTATGTTTTAGGGTGGGCATGGGTTTTTCTGTGGTAAGAGCATTTTTAGGTTTTAGGGTGGGCATGGGTTTTTCGGTGGAAAGGGCATTTTTAGGTTTTAGGGTGGGTATGGGTGTTGGGGTTGTAGGGGCATTTTTAGGTTTTAGGGTGGGTATGGGTTTTGGGGCGGTAAGGGCATTTTTAGGTCTTAGAGTGGGCATGGGTTTTGGGGTGGTAAGGGCATTTTTAGATTTAAGGGTGGGTATGGGTTTTTGGGTGGTAAGGACATTTTTAGGTTTTAGAGTGGGCATGGGTTCTGGGGTGGTAAAGGCGTTTTTAGGTTTTAGGGTGGGTATGGGTGTTGGGATGGTAAGGGCAGTTTTAGGTTTTAGGGTGGGTATGGGTTTTGGGGCCGTAAGGGCATTTTTAGGTTTTAGGGTGGGCATGGGTTCTGGGGTAGTAAGGGCATTTTCAGGTTTTAGGATGGGTATGGGTGTTGGGGTGGTAAGGGCATTTTTAGGTTTTAGGGTGGGTATGGGTTTTGGGGCGGTAAGGGCATTTTTAGGGTTTAGGGTGGGCATGGGTTTTAGGGTGATAAGGGCATTTTTCGGTTTTACGGTGGGTATGAGTTTTGGGGTGGTAAGAACATTTTGAGGTTTTAGGGTAGGCATGGGTTTTGGGGTGGTAAGGGCATTTTTATGTTTTAGGGTGGGTATGGGTTTTGGGGCGGTAAGGGCAATTTTAGGTTTTAGGGTGGGCATGGGTTTTAGGGTGATAAGGCCATTTTTCGGTTTTAGGGTGGGTATGGGTTTTGGGGTGGTAAGAACAGTTTTAGGTTTTAGGGTAGGCATGGGTTTTGGGGTGGTAAGAGCATTTTTAGGTTTTAGGGTGGGTATGGGTTTTGGGGGTGGTAAGGGCATTTTTAGGTCTTAGGGCGGGTATGTGTTTTGGGTGGTAAGGGCATTTTTAGCTTTTAGGGTGGGTATGGGTTTTTGGGTGTAAGGACATTTTTAGCTTTTAGGGTGGGATTTTGGGTGGTAAGGGAATTTTTAGGTTTTAGAGTGGTATGGGTTTTTGGGTGGTAAGGACATTTTTAGGTTTTAGAGTGGGTATGGGTTCTGGGGTGGTAAGGGCATTTTTAGGTGTTAGGTTTGCATGGGTTTTAGGGTGGTAAGGGCATTTTTAGGTTTTAGGGTGGGTATGGGTTTTGGGGTGGTAAGGGAATTTTTAGGTTTTAAGGCAGGTATGTCTTTTGGGTGGTAAGGGCATTTTTAGCTTTTAGGGTGGTTATGGGTTTTGGGGCGGTAAGGGCATTTTTAGGTCTTAGAGTGGGCATGGTTTTTGGGGTGGTAAGGGCATTTTTAGATTTTAGGGTGGGTATGGGTTTTTGGGTGGTAAGGACATTTTTAGGTTTTAGAGTGGGCATGGGTTCTGGGGTGGTAAGGGCATTTTTAGGTTTTAGGGTGGGTATGGGTGTTGGGATGGTAAGGGCATTTTTAGGGTTTAGGGTGGGTATGGGTTTTGGGGCGGTAAGGGTATTTTTAGGTTTTAGAGTGGGCATGGGTTCTGGGGTAGTAAAGGCATTTTTAGGTTTTAGGATGGGTATGGGTGTTGGGGTGGTAAGGGCATATTTAGGTTTTAGGGTGGGTATGGGTTTTGGGGCGGTAAGGGCATTTTTAGGGTTTAGGGTGGGCATGGGTTTTAGGGTGATAAGGGCATTTTTCGGTTTTAAGGTGGGTATGGGTTTTGGGGTGGTAAGAACATTTTGAGGTTTTAGGGTAGGCATGGGTTTTGGGGTGGTAAGGGCATATTTAGGTTTTAGAGTGGGCATGGGTTCTGGGGTGGTAAAGGCGTTTTTAGGTTTTAGGGTGGGTATGGGTGTTGGGATGGTAAGGGCAGTTTTAGGTTTTAGGGTGGGTATGGGTTTTGGGGCGGTAAGGGCATTTTTAGGTTTTAGAGTGGGCATGGGTTCTGGGGTAGTAAGGGCATTTTCAGGTTTTAGGATGGGTATGGGTGTTGGGGTGGTAAGGGCATTTTTAGGTTTTAGGGTGGGTATGGGTTTTGGGGCGGTAAGGGCATTTTTAGGGTTTAGGGTGGGCATGGGTTTTAGGGTGATAAGGGCATTTTTCGGTTTTACGGTGGGTATGAGTTTTGGGGTGGTAAGAACATTTTGAGGTTTTAGGGTAGGCATGGGTTTTGGGGTGGTAAGGGCATTTTTATGTTTTAGGGTGGGTATGGGTTTTGGGGCGGTAAGGGCAATTTTAGGTTTTAGGGTGGGCATGGGTTTTAGGGTGATAAGGCCATTTTTCGGTTTTAGGGTGGGTATGGGTTTTGGGGTGGTAAGAACAGTTTTAGGTTTTAGGGTAGGCATGGGTTTTGGGGTGGTAAGAGCATTTTTAGGTTTTAGGGTGGGTATGGGTTTTGGGGGTGGTAAGGGCATTTTTAGGTCTTAGGGCGGGTATGTGTTTTGGGTGGTAAGGGCATTTTTAGCTTTTAGGGTGGGTATGGGTTTTTGGGTGTAAGGACATTTTTAGCTTTTAGGGTGGAATTTTGGGTGGTAAGGGAATTTTTAGGTTTTAGAGTGGTATGGGTTTTTGGGTGGTAAGGACATTTTTAGGTTTTAGAGTGGGTATGGGTTCTGGGGTGGTAAGGGCATTTTTAGGTGTTAGGTTTGCATGGGTTTTAGGGTGGTAAGGGCATTTTTAGGTTTTAGGGTGGGTATGGGTTTTGGGGTGGTAAGGGAATTTTTAGGTTTTAAGGCAGGTATGTCTTTTGGGTGGTAAGGGCATTTTTAGCTTTTAGGGTGGTTATGGGTTTTGGGGCGGTAAGGGCATTTTTAGGTCTTAGAGTGGGCATGGTTTTTGGGGTGGTAAGGGCATTTTTAGATTTTAGGGTGGGTATGGGTTTTTGGGTGGTAAGGACATTTTTAGGTTTTATAGTGTGCATGGGTTCTGGGGTGGTAAGGGCATTTTTAGGTTTTAGGGTGGGTATGGGTGTTGGGATGGTAAGGGCATTTTTAGGGTTTAGGGTGGGTATGGGTTTTGGGGCGGTAAGGGCATTTTTAGGTTTTAGAGTGGGCATTAGTTCTGGGGTAGTAAAGGCATTTTTAGGTTTTAGGATGGGTATGGGTGTTGGGGTGGTAAGGGCATTTTTAGGTTTTAGGGTGGGTATGGGTTTTGGGGCGGTAAGGGCATTTTTAGGGTTTAGGGTGGGCATGGGTTTTAGGGTGATAAGGGCATTTTTCGGTTTTAAGGTGGGTATGGGTTTTGGGGTGGTAAGAACATTTTGAGGTTTTAGGGTAGGCATGGGTTTTGGGGTGGTAAGGGCATATTTAGGTTTTAGGGTGGGTATGGGTTTTGGGGCGGTAAGGGCATTTTTAGGTCTTAGAGTGGGCATGGTTTTTGGGGTGGTAAGGGCATTTTTATATTTTAGGGTGGGTATGGGTTTTTGGGTGGTAAGGACATTTTTAGGTTTTTGAGTGGGCATGGGTTCTCGGGTGGTAAGGGCATTTTTAGGTTTTAGGGTGGGTATGGGTGTTGGGATGGTAAGGGCATTTTTAGGTTTTAGGGTGGGTATGGGTTTTGGGGCGGTAAGGGCATTTTTAGGTTTTAGAGTGGGCATGGGTTCTGGGGTAGTAAGGGCATTTTTAGGTTTTAGGATGGGTATGGGTGTTGGGGTGGTAAGGGCATTTTTAGGTTTTAGGGTGGGTATGGGTTTTGGGGCGGTAAGGGCATTTTTAGGGTTTAGGGTGGGCATGGGTTTTAGGGTGATAAGGGCATTTTTCGGTTTTACGGTGGGTATGGGTTTTGGGGTGGTAAGAACATTTTGAGGTTTTAGGGTAGGCATGGGTTTTGGGGTGGTAAGGGCATATTTAAGTTTTAGGGTGGATATGGGTTTTGGGGTGGTAAGGGCCTTTTTAGATTTTAGGGTGGGCATGGGTTTTGGGGATTAAGGGCATTTTTAGGTTTGAGGGTGGGTATGGGTTTTGGGGTGGTAAGAGCATTTTTATGTTTTAGGGTGGGCATGGGTTTTTCGGTGGTAAGAGCATTTTTAGTTTTTAGGGTGGGCATGGGTTTTTCGGTGGAAAGGGCATTTTTATGTTTTAGGGTGGGTATGGGTGTTGGGGTTGTAGGGGCATTTTTAGGTTTTAGGGTGGGTATGGGTTTTGGGGCGGTAAGGGCATTTTTAGGTCTTAGAGTGGGCATGTGTTTTGGGGTGGTAAGGGCATTTTTAGATTTTAGGGTGGGTATGGGTTTTTGGGTGGTAAGGACATTTTTAGGTTTTAGAGTGGGCATGGGTTCTGGGGTGGTAAAGGCGTTTTTAGGTTTTAGGGCGGTTATGGGTGTTGGGATGGTAAGGGCATTTTTAGGTTTTAGGGTGGGTATGGGTTTTGGGGCGGTAAGGGCATTTTTAGGTTTTAGAGTGGGCATGGGTTCTGGGGTAGTAAGGGCATTTTCAGTTTTTAGGATGGGTATGGGTGTTGGGGTGGTAAGGGCATTTTTAGGTGTTATGGTGGGTATGGGTTTTGGGGCGGTAAGGGCATTTTTAGTGTTTAGGGTGGGCATGGGTTTTAGGGTGATAAGGGCATTTTTCGGTTTTACGGTGGGTGTGAGTTTTGGGGTGGTAAGAACATTTTGAGGTTTTAGGGTAGGCATGGGTTTTGGGGTGGTAAGGGCATTTTTATGTTTTAGGGTGGGTATGGGTTTTGGGGCGGTAAGGGCAATTTTAGGTTTTAGGGTGGGCATGGGTTTTAGGGTGATAAGGCCATTTTTCGGTTTTAGGGTGGGTATGGGTTTTGGGGTGGTAAGAACAGTTTTAGGTTTTAGGGTAGGCATGGGTTTTGGGGTGGTAAGAGCATTTTTAGGTTTTAGGGTGGGTATGGGTTTTGGGGGTGGTAAGGGCATTTTTAGGTCTTAGGGCGGGTATGTGTTTTGGGTGGTAAGGGCATTTTTAGCTTTTAGGGTGGGTATGGGTTTTTGGGTGTAAGGACATTTTTAGCTTTTAGGGTGGGATTTTGGGTGGTAAGGGAATTTTTAGGTTTTAGAGTGGTATGGGTTTTTGGGTGGTAAGGACATTTTTAGGTTTAAGGGTGGGTATGGGTTTTGGGGTGGTAAGAGCATTTTTATGTTTTAGGGTGGGCAAGGGTTTTTCGGTGGTAAGAGCATTTTTAGGTTTTAGGGTGGGCATGGGTTTTTCGGTGGAAAGGGCATTTTTAGGTTTTAGGGTGGGTATGAGTGTTGGGGTTGTAGGGGCATTTTTAGGTTTTAGGGTGGGTATGGGTTTTGGGGCGGTAAGGGCATTTTTAGGTCTTAGAGTGGGCATGGTTTTTGGGGTGGTAAGGGCATTTTTAGATTTTAGGGTGGGTATGGGTTTTTGGGTGGTAAGGACATTTTTAGGTTTTAGAGTGGGCATGGGTTCTGTGGTGGTAAGGGCATTTTTAGGTTTTAGGGTGGGTATGGGTGTTGGGATGGTAAGGGCATTTTTAGGTTTTAGGGTGGGTATGGGTTTTGGGGCGGTAAGGGCATTTTTAGGTTTTAGAGTGGGCATGGGTTCTGGGGTAGTAAGGGCATTTTTAGGTTTTAGGATGGGTATGGGTGTTGGGGTGGTAAGGGCATTTTTAGGTTTTAGGGTGGGTATGGGTTTTGGGGCGGTAAGGGCATTTTTAGGGTTTAGGGTGGGCATGGGTTTTGGGGATTAAGGGCATTTTTAGGTTTGAGGGTGGGTATGGGTTTTGGGGTGGTAAGAGCATTTTTATGTTTTAGGGTGGGCATGGGTTTTTCGGTGGTAAGAGCATTTTTAGGTTTTAGGGTGGGCATGGGTTTTTCGGTGGAAATGGCATTTTTATGTTTTAGGGTGGGTATGGGTGTTGGGGTTGTAGGGGCATTTTTAGGTTTTAGGGTGGGTATGGGTTTTGGGGTAGTAAGGGCATTTTCAGGTTTTAGGATGGGTATGGGTGTTGGGGTGGTAAGGGCATTTTTAGGTTTTAGAGTGGGCATGGGTTCTGGGGTGGTAAAGGCGTTTTTAGGTTTTAGGGCGGTTATGGGTGTTGGGATGGTAAGGGCATTTTTAGGTTTTAGGGTGGGTATGGGTTTTGGGGCGGTAAGGGCATTTTTAGGTTTTAGAGTGGGCATGGGTTCTGGGGTAGTAAGGGCATTTTCAGGTTTTAGGATGGGTATGGGTGTTGGGGTGGTAAGGGCATTTTTAGGTTTTATGGTGGGTATGGGTTTTGGGGCGGTAAGGGCATTTTTAGGGTTTAGGGTGGGTATGGGTTTTAGGGTGATAAGGGCATTTTTCGGTTTTACGGTGGGTGTGAGTTTTGGGGTGGTAAGAACATTTTGAGGTTTTAGGGTAGGCATGGGTTTTGGGGTGGTAAGGGCATTTTTATGTTTTAGGGTGGGTATGGGTTTTGGGGCGGTAAGGGCAATTTTAGGTTTTAGGGTGGGCATGGGTTTTAGGGTGATAAGGCCATTTTTCGGTTTTAGGGTGGGTATGGGTTTTGGGGTGGTAAGAACAGTTTTAGGTTTTAGGGTAGGCATGGGTTTTGGGGTGGTAAGAGCATTTTTAGGTCTTAGGGCGGGTATGTGTTTTGGGTGGTAAGGGCATTTTTAGCTTTTAGGGTGGGTATGGGTTTTCGGGTGTAAGGACATTTTTAGCTTTTAGGGTGGGATTTTGGGTGGTAAGGGAATTTTTAGGTTTTAGAGTGGTATGGGTTTTTGGGTGGTAAGGACATTTTTAGGTTTAAGGGTGGGTATGGGTTTTGGGGTGGTAAGAGCATTTTTATGTTTTAGGGTGGGCAAGGGTTTTTCGGTGGTAAGAGCATTTTTAGGTTTTAGGGTGGGCATGGGTTTTTCGGTGGAAAGGGCATTTTTAGGTTTTAGGGTGGGTATGAGTGTTGGGGTTGTAGGGGCATTTTTAGGTTTTAGGGTGGGTATGGGTTTTGGGGCGGTAAGGGCATTTTTAGGTCTTAGAGTGGGCATGGTTTTTGGGGTGGTAAGGGCATTTTTAGATTTTAGGGTGGGTATGGGTTTTTGGGTGGTAAGGACATTTTTAGGTTTTAGAGTGGGCATGGGTTCTGTGGTGGTAAGGGCATTTTTAGGTTTTAGGGTGGGTATGGGTGTTGGGATGGTAAGGGCATTTTTAGGTTTTAGGGTGGGTATGGGTTTTGGGGCGGTAAGGGCATTTTTAGGTTTTAGAGTGGGCATGGGTTCTGGGGTAGTAAGGGCATTTTTAGGTTTTAGGATGGGTATGGGTGTTGGGGTGGTAAGGGCATTTTTAGGTTTTAGGGTGGGTATGGGTTTTGGGGCGGTAAGGGCATTTTTAGATTTTAGGGTGGGTATGGGTTTTTGGGTGGTAAGGACATTTTTAGGTTTTAGAGTGGGCATGGGTTCTGTGGTGGTAAGGGCATTTTTAGGTTTTAGGGTGGGTATGGGTGTTGGGATGGTAAGGGCATTTTTAGGTTTTAGGGTGGGTATGGGTTTTGGGGCGGTAAGGGCATTTTTAGGTTTTAGAGTGGGCATGGGTTCTGGGGTAGTAAGGGCATTTTTAGGTTTTAGGATGGGTATGGCTTTTGGGGCGGTAAGGGCATTTTTAGGGTTTAGGGTGGGCATGGGTTTTAGGGTGATAAGGGCATTTTTCGGTTTTACGGTGGGTATGGGTTTTGGGGTGGTAAGAACATTTTGAGGTTTTAGGGTAGGCATGGGTTTTGGGGTGGTAAGGGCATATTTAGGTTTTAGGGTGGATATGGGTTTTGGGGTGGTAAGAGCATTTTTATGTTTTAGGGTGGGCATGGGTTTTTCGGTGGTAAGAGCATTTTTAGGTTTTAGGGTGGGCATGGGTTTTTCGGTGGAAAGGGCATTTTTAGGTTTTAGGGTGGGTATGGGTGTTGGGGTTGTAGGGGCATTTTTAGGTTTTAGGGTGGGTATGGGTTTTGGGGCGGTAAGGGCATTTTTAGGTCTCAGAGTGGGCATGGGTTTTGGGGTGGTAAGGGCATTTTTAGATTTTAGGGTGGGTATGGGTTTTTGGGTGGTAAGGACATTTTTAGGTTTTAGAGTGGGCATGGGTTCTGGGGTGGTAAAGGCGTTTTTAGGTTTTAGGGCGGGTATGGGTGTTGGGATGGTAAGGGCAGTTTTAGGTTTTAGGGTGGGTATGGGTTTTGGGGCAGTAAGGGCATTTTTAGGTTTTAGAGTGGGCATGGGTTCTGGGGTAGTAAGGGCATTTTCAGGTTTTAGGATGGGTATGGGTGTTGGGGTGGTAAGGGCATTTTTAGGTTTTAGGGTGGCAATGGGTTTTGGGGCGGTAAGGGCATTTTTAGGGTTTAGGGTGGGCATGGGTTTTAGGGTGATAAGGGCATTTTTCGGTTTTACGGTGGGTATGAGTTTTGGGGTGGTAAGAACATTTTGAGGTTTTAGGGTAGGCATGGGTTTTGGGGTGGTAAGGGCATTTTTATGTTTTAGGGTGGGTATGGGTTTTGGGGCGGTAAGGGCAATTTTAGGTTTTAGGGTGGGCATGGGTTTTAGGGTGATAAGGCCATTTTTCGGTTTTAGGGTGGGTATGGGTTTTGGGGTGGTAAGAACAGTTTTAGGTTTTAGGGTAGGCATGGGTTTTCGGGTGGTAAGAGCATTTTTAGGTTTTAGGGTGGGTATGGGTTTTGGGGGTGGTAAGGGCATTTTTAGGTCATAGGGCGGGTATGTGTTTTGGGTGGTAAGGGCATTTTTAGCTTTTAGGGTGGGTATGGGTTTTTGGGTGTAAGGACATTTTTAGCTTTTAGGGTGGGATTTTGGGTGGTAAGGGAATTTTTAGGTTTTAGAGTGGTATGGGTTTTTGGGTGGTAAGGACATTTTTAGGTTTTAGAGTGGGTATGGGTTCTGGGGTGGTAAGGGCATTTTTAGGTTTTAGGGTTTGCATGGGTTTTAGGGTGGTAAGGGCATTTTTAGGTTTTAGGGTGGGTATGGGTTTTGGGGTGGTAAGGGAATTTTTAGGTTTTAAGGCAGGTATGTCTTTTGGGTGGTAAGGGCATTTTTAGCTTTTAGGGTGGTTATGGGTTTTGGGGCGGTAAGGGCATTTTTAGGTCTTAGAGTGGGCATGGTTTTTGGGGGTGGTAAGGGCATTTTTAGATTTTAGGGTGGGTATGGGTTTTTGGGTGGTAAGGACATTTTTAGGTTTTAGAGTGGGCATGGGTTCTGGGGTGGTAAGGGCATTTTTAGGTTTTAGGGTGGGTATGGGTGTTGGGATGGTAAGGGCATTTTTAGGGTTTAGGGTGGGTATGGGTTTTGGGGCGGTAAGGGTATTTTTAGGTTTTAGAGTGGTCATGGGTTCTGGGGTAGTAAAGGCATTTTTAGGTTTTAGGATGGGTATGGGTGTTGGGGTGGTAAGGGCATATTTAGGTTTTAGGGTGGGTATGGGTTTTGGGGCGGTAAGGGCATTTTTAGGGTTTAGGGTGGGCATGGGTTTTAGGGTGATAAGGGCATTTTTCGGTTTTAAGGTGGGTATGGGTTTTGGGGTGGTAAGAACATTTTGAGGTTTTAGGGTAGGCATGGGTTTTGGGGTGGTAAGGGCATATTTAGGTTTTAGGGTGGGTATGGGTTTTGGGGCAGTAAGGGCATTTTTGGGTCTTAGAGTGGGCATGTTTTTTTGGGTGGTAAGGGCATTTTTATATTTTAGGGTGGGTATGGGTTTTTGGGTGGTAAGGACATTTTTAGGTTTTAGAGTGGGCATGGGTTCTGGGGTGGTAAGGGCATTTTTAGGTTTTAGGGTGGGTATGGGTGTTGGGATGGTAAGGGCATTTTTAGGTTTTAGGGTGGGTATGGGTTTTGGGGCGGTAAGGGCATTTTTAGGTTTTAGAGTGGGCATGGGTTCTGGGGTAGTAAGGGAATTTTTAGGTTTTAGGATGGGTATGGGTGTTGGGGTGGTAAGGGCATTTTTAGGTTTTAGGGTGGGTATGGGTTTTGGGGCGGTAAGGGCATTTTTAGGGTTTAGGGTGGGCATGGGTTTTAGGGTGATAAGGGCATTTTTCGGTTTTACGGTGGGTATGGGTTTTGGGGTGGTAAGAACATTTTGAGGTTTTAGGGTAGGCATGGGTTTTGGGGTGGTAAGGGCATATTTAGGTTTTAGGGTGGATATGGGTTTTGGGGTGGTAAGGGCGTTTTTAGATTTTAGGGTGGGCATGGGTTTTGGGGATTAAGGGCATTTTTAGGTTTGAGGGTGGGCATGGGTTTTGGGGTGGTAAGAGCATTTTTATGTTTTAGGGTGGGCATGGGTTTTTCGGTGGTAAGAGCATTTTTAGGTTTTAGGGTGGGCATGGGTTTTTCGGTGGAAAGGGCATTTTTAGGTTTTAGGGTGGGTATGAGTGTTGGGGTTGTAGGGGCATTTTTAGGTTTTAGGGTGGGTACGGGTTTTGGGGCGGTAAGGGCATATTTAGGTTTTAGGGTGGGAATGGGTTTTGGGGTGGTAAGGGCGTTTTTAGATTTTAGGGTGGGCATGGGTTTTGGGGAATAAGGGCATTTTTAGGTTTGAGGGTGGTATGGGTTTTGGGGTGGTAAGAGCATTTTTATGTTTTAGGGTGGGCATGGGTTTTTCGGTGGTAAGAGCATTTTTATGTTTTAGGGTGGGCATGGGTTTTTCGGTGGAAAGGGCATTTTTAGGTTTTAGGGTGGGTATGGGTGTTGGGGTGGTAAGAACATTTTTAGGTTTTAGGGTGGGCATGGGTTTTGGGGTATAAGGGCATTTTTAGGTTTTAGGGTGGGTATGGGTGTTGGGATGGTAAGGGCATTTTTAGGTTTTAGGGTGGGTATGGGTTTTGGGGTGGTAAGGGCATATTTAGGTTTTAGGGCGGGTATGGGTTTTGGGGTGGTAAGGGTGTTTTTAGATTTTAGGGTGGGCATGGGTTTTGGGGAGTAAGGGCATTTTTAGGTTTAAGGGTGGGTATGGGTTTTTGGGGTGGTAAGAGCATTTTTATGTTTTAGGGTGGGCATGGGTTTTTCGGTGGTAAGAGCATTTTTAGGTTTTAGGGTGGGCATGGGTTTTTCGGTGGAAAGGGCATTTTTAGGTTTTAGGGTGGGTATGAGTGTTGGGGTTGTAGGGGCATTTTTAGGTTTTAGGGTGGGTATGGGTTTTGTGGCGGTAAGGGCATTTTTAGGTCTTAGAGTGGGCATGGTTTTTGGGGTGGTAAGGGCATTTTTAGATTTTAGGGTGGGTATGGGTTTTTGGGTGGCAAGGACATTTTTAGGTTTTAGAGTGGGCATGGGGTCTGGGGTGGTAAGGGCATTTTTAGGTTTTAGGGTGGGTATGGGTGTTGGTATGGTAAGGGCATTTTTAGGTTTTAGGGTGGGTATGGGTTTTGGGGCGGTAAGGGCATTTTTAGGTTTTAGAGTGGGCATGGGTTCTGGGGTAGTAAGGGCATTTTTAGGTTTTAGGATGGGTATGGTTGTTGGGGTGGTAAGGGCATTTTTAGGTTTTAGGGTGGGTATGGGTTTTGGGGCGGTAAGGGCATTTTTAGGGTTTAGGGTGGGCATGGGTTTTAGGGTGATAAGGGCATTTTTCGGTTTTACAGTGGGTATGGGTTTTGGGGTGGTAAGAACATTTTGAGGTTTTAGGGTAGGCATGGGTTTTGGGGTGGTAAGGGCATATTTAAGTTTTAGGGTGGATATGGGTTTTGGGGTGGTAAGGGCGTTTTTAGATTTTAGGGTGGGCATGGGTTTTGGGGATTAAGGGCATTTTTAGGTTTGAGGGTGGGTATGGGTTTTGGGGGTGGTAAGAGCATTTTTATGTTTTAGGGTGGGCATGGGTTTTTTCGGTGGAAAGGGCATTTTTAGGTTTTAGGGTGGGTATGGGTGTTGGGGTTGTAGGGGCATTTTTAGGTTTTAGGGTGGGTATGGGTTTTGGGGCGGTAAGGGCATTTTTAGGTCTTAGAGTGGGCATGGGTTTTGGGGTGGTAAGGGCATTTTTAGATTTTAGGGTGGGTATGGGTTTTTGGGTGGTAAGGACATTTTTAGGTTTTAGAGTGGGCATGGGTTCTGGGGTGGTAAAGGCGTTTTTAGGTTTTAGGGCGGTTATGGGTGTTGGGATGGTAAGGGCATTTTTAGGTTTTAGGGTGGGTATGGGTTTTGGGGCGGTAAGGGCATTTTTAGGTTTTAGAGTGGGCATGGGTTCTGGGGTAGTAAGGGCATTTTCAGGTTTTAGGATGGGTATGGGTGTTGGGGTGGTAAGGGCATTTTTAGGTTTTAGGGTGGGTATGGGTTTTGGGGCGGTAAGGGCATTTTTAGGGTTTAGGGTGGGCATGGGTTTTAGGGTGATAAGGGCATTTTTCGGTTTTACGGTGGGTATGAGTTTTGGGGTGGTAAGAACATTTTGAGGTTTTAGGGTAGGCATGGGTTTTGGGGTGGTAAGGGCATTTTTATGTTTTAGGGTGGGTATGGGTTTTGGGGCGGTAAGGGCAATTTTAGGTTTTAGGGTGGGCATGGGTTTTAGGGTGATAAGGCCATTTTTCGGTTTTAGGGTGGGTATGGGTTTTGGGGTGGTAAGAACAGTTTTAGGTTTTAGGGTAGGCATGGGTTTTGGGGTGGTAAGAGCATTTTTAGGTTTTAGGGTGGGTATGGGTTATGGGGGTGGTAAGGGCATTTTTAGGTCTTAGGGCGGGTATGTGTTTTGGGTGGTAAGGGCATTTTTAGCTTTTAGGGTGGGTATGGGTTTTTGGGTGTAAGGACATTTTTAGCTTTTAGGGTGGGATTTTGGGTGGTAAGGGAATTTTTAGGTTTTAGAGTGGTATGGGTTTTTGGGTGGTAAGGACATTTTTAGGTTTTAGAGTGGGTATGGTTTCTGGGGTGGTGAGGGCATTTTTAGGTTTTAGGGTTTGCATGGGTTTTAGGGTGGTAAGGGCATTTTTAGGTTTTAGGGTGGGTATGGGTTTTGTGGTGGTAAGGGAATTTTTAGGTTTTAAGGCAGGTATGTCTTTTGGGTGGTAAGGGCATTTTTAGCTTTTAGGGTGGTTATGGGTTTTGGGGCGGTAAGGGCAATTTTAGGTCTTAGAGTGGGCATGGTTTTTGGGGTGGTAAGGGCATTTTTAGATTTTAGGGTGGGTATGGGTTTTTGGGTGGTAAGGACATTTTTAGGTTTTAGAGTGGGCATGGGTTCTGGGGTGGTAAGGGCATTTTTAGGTTTTAGGGTGGGTATGGGTGTTGGGATGGTAAGGGCATTTTTAGGTTTTAGTGTGGGTATGGGTTTTGGGGCGGTAAGGGCATTTTTAGGTTTTAGAGTGGGCATGGGTTCTGGGGAAGTAAAGGCATTTTTAGGTTTTAGGATGGGTATGGGTGTTGGGGTGGTAAGGGCATTTTTAGGTTTTAGGATGGGTATGGTTTTTGGGGCGGTAATGGCATTTTTAGGGTTTAGGGTGGGCATGGGTTTAGGGTGATAAGGGCATTTTTCGGTTTTAAGGTGGGTATGGGTTTTGGGGTGGTAAGAACATTTTGAGGTTTTAGGGTAGGCATGGGTTTTGGGGTGGTAAGGGCATATTTAGGTTTTAGGGTGGATATGAGTTTTGGGGTGGTAAGGGCGTTTTTAGATTTTAGGGTGGGCATGGGTTTTGGGGATTAAGGGCATTTTTAGGTTTGAGGGTGGATATGGGTTTTGGGGTGGTAAGAGCATTTTTATGTTTTAGGGTGGGCATGGGTTTTTCGGTGGTAAGAGCATTTTTAGGTTTTAGGGTGGGCATGGGTTTTTCGGTGGAAAGGGCATTTTTAGGTTTTAGGGCGGGTATGGGTGTTGGGGTTGTAGGGGCATTTTTAGGTTTTAGGGTGGGTATGGGTTTTGGGGCGGTAAGGGCATTTTTATGTCTTAGAGTGGGCATGGGTTTTGGGGTGGTAAGGACATTTTTAGATTTTAGGGTGGGTATGGGTTTTTGGGTGGTAAGGACATTTTTAGGTTTTAGAGTGGGCATGGGTTCTGGGGTGGTAAAGGCGTTTTTAGGTTTTAGGGCGGTTATGGGTGTTGGGATGGTAAGGGCATTTTTAGGTTTTAGGGTGGGTATGGGTTTTGGGGCGGTAAGGGCATTTTTAGGTTTTAGAGTGGGCATGGGTTCTGGGGTAGTAAGGGCATTTTCAGGTTTTAGGATGGGTATGGGTGTTGGGGTGGTAAGGGCATTTTTAGATTTTAGGGTGGGTATGGGTTTTGGGGCGGTAAGGGCATTTTTAGGGTTTAGGGTGGGCATGGGTTTTAGGGTGATAAGGGCATTTTTCGGTTTTACGGTGGGTATGAGTTATGGGGTGGTAAGAACATTTTGAGGTTTTAGGGTAGGCATGGGTTTTGGGGTGGTAAGGGCATTTTTAGGTTTTAGGGTGGGTATGGGTTTTGGGGCGGTAAGGGCAATTTTAGGTTTTAGGGTGGGCATGGGTTTTAGGGTGATAAGGCCATTTTTCGGTTTTAGGGTGGGTATGGGTTTTGGGGTGGTAAGAACAGTTTTAGGTTTTAGGGTAGGCATGGGTTTTGGGGTGGTAAGAGCATTTTTAGGTTTTAGGGTGGGTATGGGTTTTGGGGGTGGTTAGGGCATTTTTAGGTCTTAGGGCGGGTATGTCTTCTGGGTGGTAAGGGCATTTTTAGCTTTTAGGGTGGGTATGGGTTTTTGGGTGTAAGGACATTTTTAGCTTTTAGGGTGGGATTTTGGGTGGTAAGGGAATTTTTAGGTTTTAGAGTGGTATGGGTTTTTGGGTGGTAAGGACATTTTTAGGTTTTAGAGTGGGTATGGGTTCTGGGGTGGTAAGGGCATTTTTAGCTTTTAGGGTGGGCATGGGTTTTAGGGTGGTAAGGGCATTTTTAGGTTTTAGGGTGGGTATGGGTTTTGGGGTGGTAAGGGAATTTTTAGGTTTTAAGGCGGGTATGTCTTTTGGGTGGTAAGGGCATTTTTAGCTTTTAGGGTGGTTATGGGTTTTTGGGTGTAAGGACATTTTTAGCTTTTAGGGTGGGATTTTGGGTGGTAAGGGAATTTTTAGGTTTTAGAGTGGAATGGGTTTTTGGGTGGTAAGGACATTTTAGGTTTTAGAGTGGGTATGGGTTCTGGGGTGGTAAGGGCATTTTTAGGTTTTAGGGTGGGTATGTCTTTTAGGTGGTAAGGGCATTTTTAGCTTTTAGGGTGGTTATGGGTTTTTGGGTGTAAGGACATTTTTAGCTTTTAGGGTGGGAATTTGGGTGGTAAGGGCATTTTTAGGTCTTAGGGTGGGTATGTCTTTTGGGTGGTATGGACATTTTTAGCTTTTAGGGTGGTTATGGGTTTTTGGGTGTAAGGACATTTTTAGCTTTTAGGGTGGGATTTTGGGTGGTAAGGGAATTTTTAGGTTTTAGAGTGGTATGGGTTTGTGGGTGGTAAGGACATTTTTAGGTTTTAGAGTGGGTATGGGTTCTGGGGTGGTAAGGGCATTTTTAGGTTTTAGGGTGGGCATGGGTTTTAGGGTGGTAAGGGCATTTTTGGGTTTGAGGGTGGGTATGGGTTTTGGGGTGGTAAGAGCATTTTTGTGTTTTAGGGTGGGCATGGGTTTTTCAGTGGTAAGAGCATTTTTATGTTTTAGGGTGGGCATGGGTTTTTCGGTGGTAAGGGCATTTTTAGGTTTTCGGGTGGGTATGGGTGTTGGGGTGGTAAGGGCATTTTTAGGTTTTAGGGTGGGTATGGGGTTTGGGGCGGTAAGCACATTTTTAGGTTTTAGAGTGGGCATGGGTTTTGGGGGTGTAAGGGCATTTTTAGATTTTAGGATGGGGATGGGTTTTGTGGTGGTAAGGGCATTTTTAGGTTTTAGGGTGGGCATGGGTTTTGGGGTATAAGGGCATTTTTAGGTTTGAGGGTGGGTATGGGTTTTAGGGTGGTAAGAGTATTTTTATGTTTTAGGGTGGGCATGGGTTTTTTGCTGTTAAGAGCACTTTTATGTTTTAGGGTGGGCATGGGTTTTTCGGTGGTAAGGGCATTTTTAGATTTTAGGGTGGGTATGGGTGTTGGGGTGGTAAGGGCATTTTTAGGTCTTAGGGTGGGTATGTCTTTTGGGTGGTAAGGGCATTTTTAGCTTTTAGGGTGGTTATGGGTTTTTGGGTGTAAGGACATTTTTAGCTTTTAGGGTGGGATTTTGGGTGGTAAGGGAATTTTTAGGTTTTAGAGTGGTATGGGTTTGTGGGTGGTAAGGACATTTTTAGGTTTTAGAGTGGGTATGGGTTCTGGGGTGGTAAGGGCATTTTTAGGTTTTAGGGTGGGCATGGGTTTTAGGGTGGTAAGGGCATTTTTGGGTTTGAGGGTGGGTATGGGTTTTGGGGTGGTAAGAGCATTTTTATGTTTTAGGGTGGGCATGGGTTTTTCGGTGGTAAGGGCATTTTTAGGTTTTCAGGTGGGTATGGGTGTTGGGGTGGTAAGGGCATTTTTAGGTTTTAGGGTGGGTATGGGGTTTGGGGCGGTAAGCACATTTTTAGGTTTTAGAGTGGGCATGGGTTTTGGGGGTGTAAGGGCATTTTTAGATTTTAGGATGAAGATGGGTTTTGTGGTGGTAAGGGCATTTTTAGGTTTTAGGATGGGCATGGGTTTTGGGGTATAAGGGCATTTTTAGGTTTGAGGGTGGGTATGGGTTTTAGGGTGGTAAGAGTATTTTTATGTTTTAGGGTGGGCATGGGTTTTTTGCTGTTAAGAGCACTTTTATGTTTTAGGGTGGGCATGGGTTTTTCGGTGGTAAGGGCATTTTTAGATTTTAGGGTGGGTATGGGTGTTGGGGTGGTAAGGGCATTTTTAGGTTTTAGGGTGGGTATGGGTTGTGGGGCGGTTAGGGCATTTTTAGGTTTTAGAGTGGGCATCGGTTTTGGGGGGGTAAGGGCATTTTTAGATTTTATGGTGGGTATGGGTTTTTGGGTGGTAAGGACATTTTTACGTTTTAGAGTGGGCATGGGTTCTGGGGTGTAAGGGCATTTTTAGATTTGAGGGTGGGTATGGGTTTTGGGGTGGTAAGAGCATTTTGTATGTTTTAGGGTGGGCATGGGTTTTTCGGTGGTAAAGGCATTTTTAGGTTTTAGGGTGGGTATGGGTGTTGGGGTGGTAAGGGCATTTTTAGGTTTTAGGGTGGGTATGGGTTTTGGGGCGGTAAGGGCATTTTTAGGTTTTATAGTGGGTATGGATTTTGAGGCAGTAAGGGCATTTTTAGGTTTTAGGGTGGGCATGGGTTTTAGGGTGATAAGGGCATTTTTCGGTTTTAGGGTGGGTATGATGTTTGGGGTGGTAAGAAGATTTTTAGGTTTTAGGGTAGGCATGAGTTTTGGAGTGGTAAGGACATTTTTAGGTTTTAGGGTGGGTATGGGTTTTGGGGCGGTAAGGGCATTTTTAGGGTTTAGGGTGGGCATGGGTTTTAGGGTGATAAGGGCATTTTTCGGTTTTAATGTGGGAATGGGTTTTGGGGTGGTAAGAACATTTTGAGGTTTTAGGGTAGGCATGGGTTTTGGGGTGGTAAGGGCATATTTAGGTTTTAGGGTGGAAATGGGTTTTGGGGTGGTAAGGGCGTTTTTAGATTTTAGGGTGGGCATGGGTTTTGGTGATTAGGGGCATTTTTAGGTTTGAGGGTGGGTATGGGTTTTGGGGTGGTAAGAGCATTTTTATGTTTTAGGGTGGGCATGGGTTTTTCGGTGGTAAGAGCATTTTTAGGTTTTAGGGTGGGCATGGGTTTTTCGGTGGAAAGGGCATTTTTAGGTTTTAGGGTGGGTATGGGTGTTGGGGTTGTAGGGGCATTTTTAGGTTTTAGGGTGGGTATGGGTTTTGGGGTGGTAAAGGCATTTTTAGATTTTAGGGTGGGTATGGGTTTTTGGGTGGTAAGGACATTTTTAGGTTTTAGGGTGGATATGGGTTTTGGGGTGGTAAGGGCGTTTTTAGATTTTAGGGTGGGCATGGGTTTTGGGGATTAGGGGCATTTTTCGGTTTGGGGGTGGGTATGGGTTTTGGGGTGGTAAGAGCATTTTTATGTTTTAGGGTGGGCATGGGTTTTTCGGTGGTAAGAGCATTTTTAGGTTTTAGGGTGGGCATGGGTTTTTCGGTGGAAAGGGCATTTTTAGGTTTTAGGGTGGGTATGGGTGTTGGGGTTGTAGGGGCATTTTTAGGTTTTAGGGTGGGTATGGGTTTTGGGGTGGTAAGGGCATTTTTAGATTTTAGGGTGGGTATGGGTTTTTGGGTGGTAAGGACATTTTTAGGTTTTAGGGTGGATATGGGTTTTGGGGTGGTAAGGGCGTTTTTAGATTTTAGGGTGGGCATGGGTTTTGGGGATTAGGGGCATTTTTAGGTTTGGGGGTGGGTATGGGTTTTGGGGTGGTAAGAGCATTTTTATGTTTTAGGGTGGGCATGGGTTTTTCGGTGGTAAGAGCATTTTTAGGTTTTAGGGTGGGCATGGGTTTTTCGGTGGAAAGGGCATTTTTAGGTTTTAGGGCGGGTATGGGTGTTGGGATGGTAAGGGCATTTTTAGGTTTTAGGGTGGGTATGGGTTTTGGGGCGGTAAGGGCATTTTTAGGTTTTAGAGTGGGCATGGGTTCTGGGGTAGTAAGGGCATTTTCAGGTTTTAGGATGGGTATGGGTGTTGGGGTGGTAAGGGCATTTTTAGGTTTTAGGGTGGGCATGGGTTTTAGGGTGATAAGGGCATTTTTCGGTTTTACGGTGGGTATGAGTTTTGGGGTGGTAAGAACATTTTGAGGTTTTAGGGTAGGCATGGGTTTTGGGGTGGTAAGGGCATATTTAGGTTTTAGAGTGGATATGGGTTTTGGGGTGGTAAGGGCGTTTTTAGATTTTAGGGTGGGCATGGGTTTTGGGGATTAAGGGCATTTTTAGGTTTGAGGGTGGGTATGGGTTTTTTGCTGTTAAGAGCACTTTTATGTTTTAGGGTGGGCATGGGATTTTCGGTGGAAAGGGCATTTTTCGGTTTTAGGGTGGGTATGGGTGTTGGGGTTGTAGGGGCATTTTTAGGTTTTAGAGTGGGTATGGGTTTTGGGGTGGTAAGGGCATTTTTAGATTTTAGGGTGGGTATGGGTTTTTGGGTGTTAAGGACATTTTTAGGTTTTAGAGTGGGCATGGGTTCTGGGGTGGTAAAGGCGTTTTTAGGTTTTAGGGCGGGTATGGGTGTTGGGATGGTAAGGGCATTTTTAGGTTTTAGGGTGGGTATGGGTTTTGGGGCGGTAAGGGCATTTTTAGGTTTTAGAGTGGGCATGGGTTCTGGGGTAGTAAGGGCATTTTCAGGTTTTAGGATGGGTATGGGTGTTGGGGTGGTAAGGGCATTTTTAGGTTTTAGGGTGGGTATGGGTTTTGGGGCGGTAAGGGCATTTTTAGGGTTTAGGGTGGGCATGGGTTTTAGGGTGATAAGGGCATTTTTCGGTTTTACGGTGGGTATGAGTTTTGGGGTGGTAAGAACATTTTGAGGTTTTAGGGTAGGCATGGGTTTTGGGGTGGTAAGGGCATTTTTAGGTTTTAGGGTGGGTATGGGTTTTGGGGCGGTAAGGGCAATTTTAGGTTTTAGGGTGGGCATGGGTTTTAGGGTGATAAGGCCATTTTTCGGTTTTAGGGTGGGTATGGGTTTTGGGGTGGTAAGAACAGTTTTAGGTTTTAGGGTAGGCATGGGTTTTGGGGTGGTAAGAGCATTTTTAGGTTTTAGGGTGGGTATGGGTTTTGGGGGTGGTAAGGGCATTTTTAGGTCTTAGGGCGGGTATGTCTTCTGGGTGGTAAGGGCATTTTTAGCTTTTAGGGTGGGTATGGGTTTTTGGGTGTAAGGACATTTTTAGCTTTTAGGGTGGGATTTTGGGTGGTAAGGGAATTTTTAGGTTTTAGAGTGGTATGGGTTTTTGGGTGGTAAGGACATTTTTAGGTTTTAGAGTGGGTATGGGTTCTGGGGTGGTAAGGGCATTTTTAGCTTTTAGGGTGGGCATGGGTTTTAGGGTGGTAAGGGCATTTTTAGGTTTTAGGGTGGGTATGGGTTTTGGGGTGGTAAGGGAATTTTTAGGTTTTAAGGCGGGTATGTCTTTTGGGTGGTAAGGGCATTTTTAGCTTTTAGGGTGGTTATGGGTTTTTGGGTGTAAGGACATTTTTAGCTTTTAGGGTGGGATTTTGGGTGGTAAGGGAATTTTTAGGTTTTAGAGTGGAATGGGTTTTTGGGTGGTAAGGACATTTTTAGGTTTTAGAGTGGGTATGGGTTCTGGGGTGGTAAGGGCATTTTTAGGTTTTAGGGTGGGTATGTCTTTTGGGTGGTAAGGGCATATTTAGCTTTTAGGGTGGTTATGGGTTTTTGGGTGTAAGGACATTTTTAGCTTTTAGGGTGGGAATTTGGGTGGTAAGGGCATTTTTAGGTCTTAGGGTGGGTATGGGTTTTGGGGTGGTAAGGGAATTTTTAGGTTTTAAGGCGGGTATGTCTTTTGGGTGGTAAGGGCATTTTTAGCTTTTAGGGTGGTTATGGGTTTTTGGGTGTAAGGACATTTTTAGCTTTTAGGGTGGGATTTTGGGTGGTAAGGGAATTTTTAGGTTTTAGAGTGGAATGGGTTTTTGGCTGGTAAGGACATTTTAGGTTTTAGAGTGGGTATGGGTTCTGGGGTGGTAAGGGCATTTTTAGGTTTTAGGGTGGGTATGTCTTTTAGGTGGTAAGGGCATTTTTAGCTTTTAGGGTGGTTATGGGTTTTTGGGTGTTAGGACATTTTTAGCTTTTAGGGTGGGAATTTGGGTGGTAAGGGCATTTTTAGGTCTTAGGGTGGGTATGTCTTTTGGGTGGTAAGGACATTTTTAGCTTTTAGGGTGGTTATGGGTTTTTGGGTGTAAGGACATTTCTAGCTTTTAGGGTGGGATTTTGGGTGGTAAGGGAATTTTTAGGATTTAGAGTGGTATGGGTTTGTGGGTGGTAAGGACATTTTTAGGTTTTAGAGTGGGTATGGGTTCTGGGGTGGTAAGGGCATTTTTAGGTTTTAGGGTGGGCATGGGTTTTAGGGTGGTAAGGGCATTTTTGGGTTTGAGGGTGGGTATGGGTTTTGTGGTGGTAAGGGCATTTTTAGGTTTTAGGGTGGGCATGGGTTTTGGGGTATAAGGGCATTTTTAGGTTTGAGGGTGGGTATGGGTTTTAGGGTGGTAATAGTATTTTTATGTTTTAGGGTGGGCATGGGTTTTTTGCTGTTAAGAGCACTTTTATGTTTTAGGGTGGGCATGGGTTTTTCGGTGGTAAGGGCATTTTTAGATTTTAGGGTGGGTATGGGTGTTGGGGTGGTAAGGGCATTTTTAGGTTTTAGGGTGGGTATGGGTTTTGGGGCGGTAAGGGCATTTTTAGGTTTTATAGTGGGTATGGATTTTGAGGCAGTAAGGGCATTTTTAGGTTTTAGGGTGGGCATGGGTTTTAGGGTGATAAGGGAATTTTTCGGTTTTAGGGTGGGTATGATGTTTGGGGTGGTAAGAAGATTTTTAGGTTTTAGGGTAGGCATGAGTTTTGGGGTGGTAAGGACATTTTTAGGTTTTAGGGTGGGTATGGGTTTTGGGGCGGTAAGGGCATTTTTAGGGTTTAGGGTGGGCATGGGTTTTAGGGTGATAAGGGCATTTTTCGGTTTTAATGTGGGAATGGGTTTTGGGGTGGTAAGAACATTTTGAGGTTTTAGGGTAGGCATGGGTTTTGGGGTGGTAAGGGCATATTTAGGTTTTAGGGTGGATATGGGTTTTGGGGTGGTAAGGGCGTTTTTAGATTTTAGGGTGGGCATGGGTTTTGGTGATTAGGGGCATTTTTAGGTTTGAGGGTGGGTATGGGTTTTGGGGTGGTAAGAGCATTTTTATGTTTTAGGGTGGGCATGGGTTTTTCGGTGGTAAGAGCATTTTTAGGTTTTAGGGTGGGCATGGGTTTTTCGGTGGAAAGGGCATTTTTAGGTTTTAGGGTGGGTATGGGTGTTGGGGTTGTAGGGGCATTTTTAGGTTTTAGGGTGGGTATGGGTTTTGGGGTGGTAAGGGCATTTTTAGATTTTAGGGTGGGTATGGGTTTTTGGGTGGTAAGGACATTTTTAGGTTTTAGGGTGGATATGGGTTTTGGGGTGGTAAGGGCGTTTTTAGATTTTAGGGTGGGCATGGGTTTTGGGGATTAGGGGCATTTTTAGGTTTGGGGGTGGGTATGGGTTTTGGGGTGGTAAGAGCATTTTTATGTTTTAGGGTGGGCATGGGTTTTTCGGTGGTAAGAGCATTTTTAGGTTTTAGGGTGGGCATGGGTTTTTCGGTGGAAAGGGCATTTTTAGGTTTTAGGGCGGGTATGGGTGTTGGGATGGTAAGGGCATTTTTAGGTTTTAGGGTGGGTATGGGTTTTGGGGCGGTAAGGGCATTTTTAGGTTTTAGAGAGGGCATGGGTTCTGGGGTAGTAAGGGCATTTTCAGGTTTTAGGATGGGTATGGGTGTTGGGGTGGTAAGGGCATTTTTAGGTTTTAGGGTGGGCATGGGTTTTAGGGTGATAAGGGCATTTTTCGGTTTTACGGTGGGTATGAGTTTTGGGGTGGTAAGAACATTTTGAGGTTTTAGGGTAGGCATGGGTTTTGGGGTGGTAAGGGCATTTTTAGGTTTTAGGGTGGGTATGGGTTTTGGGGCGGTAAGGGCAATTTTAGGTTTTAAGGTGGGTATGGGTTTTGGGGTGGTAAGAACATTTTGAGGTTTTAGGGTAGGCATGGGTTTTGGGGTGGTAAGGGCATATTTAGGTTTTAGGGTGGATATGGGTTTTGGGGTGGTAAGGGCGTTTTTAGATTTTAGGGTGGGCATGGGTTTTGGGGATTAAGGGCATTTTTAGGTTTGAGGGTGGGTATGGGTTTTGGGGTGGTAAGAGCATTTTTATGTTTTAGGGTGGGCATGGGTTTTTCGGTGGAAAGGGCATTTTTAGGTTTTAGGGTGGGTATGGGTGTTGGGGTTGTAGGGGCATTTTTAGGTTTTAGAGTGGGTATGGGTTTTGGGGTGGTAAGGGCATTTTTAGATTTTAGGGTGGGTATGGGTTTTTGGGTGTTAAGGACATTTTTAGGTTTTAGAGTGGGCATGGGTTCTGGGGTGGTAAAGGCGTTTTTAGGTTTTAGGGCGGGTATGGGTGTTGGGATGGTAAGGGCATTTTTAGGTTTTAGGGTGGGTATGGGTTTTGGGGCGGTAAGGGCATTTTTAGGTTTTAGAGTGGGCATGGGTTCTGGGGTAGTAAGGGCATTTTCAGGTTTTAGGATGGGTATGGGTGTTGGGGTGGTAAGGGCATTTTTAGGTTTTAGGGTGGGTATGGGTTTTGGGGCGGTAAGGGCATTTTTAGGGTTTAGGGTGGGCATGGGTTTTAGGGTGATAAGGGCATTTTTCGGTTTTACGGTGGGTATGAGTTTTGGGGTGGTAAGAACATTTTGAGGTTTTAGGGTAGGCATGGGTTTTGGGGTGGTAAGGGCATTTTTAGGTTTTAGGGTGGGTATGGCATTTGGGGCGGTAAGGGCAATTTTAGGTTTTAGGGTGGGCATGGGTTTTAGGGTGATAAGGCCATTTTTCGGTTTTAGGGTGGGTATGGGTTTTGGGGTGGTAAGAACAGTTTTAGGTTTTAGGGTAGGCATGGGTTTTGGGGTGGTAAGAGCATTTTTAGGTTTTAGGGTGGGTATGGGTTTTGGGGGTGGTAAGGGCATTTTTAGGTCTTAGGGCGGGTATGTCTTCTGGGTGGTAAGGGCATTTTTAGCTTTTAGGGTGGGTATGGGTTTTTGGGTGTAAGGACATTTTTAGCTTTTAGGGTGGGATTTTGGGTGGTAAGGGAATTTTTAGGTTTTAGAGTGGTATGGGTTTTTGGGTGGTAAGGACATTTTTAGGTTTTAGAGTGGGTATGGGTTCTGGGGTGGTAAGGGCATTTTTAGCTTTTAGGGTGGGCATGGGTTTTAGGGTGGTAAGGGCATTTTTAGGTTTTAGGGTGGGTATGGGTTTTGGGGTGGTAAGGGAATTTTTAGGTTTTAAGGCGGGTATGTCTTTTGGGTGGTAAGGGCATTTTTAGCTTTTAGGGTGGTTATGGGTTTTTGGGTGTAAGGACATTTTTAGCTTTTAGGGTGGGATTTTGGGTGGTAAGGGAATTTTTAGGTTTTAGAGTGGAATGGGTTTTTGGGTGGTAAGGACATTTTTAGGTTTTAGAGTGGGTATGGGTTCTGGGGTGGTAAGGGCATTTTTAGGTTTTAGGGTGGGTATGTCTTTTGGGTGGTAAGGGCATATTTAGCTTTTAGGGTGGTTATGGGTTTTTGGGTGTAAGGACATTTTTAGCTTTTAGGGTGGGAATTTGGGTGATAAGGGCATTTTTAGGTCTTAGGGTGGGTATGGGTTTTGGGGTGGTAAGGGAATTTTTAGGTTTTAAGGCGGGTATGTCTTTTGGGTGGTAAGGGCATTTTTAGCTTTTAGGGTGGTTATGGGTTTTTGGGTGTAAGGACATTTTGAGCTTTTAGGGTGGGATTTTGGGTGGTAAGGGAATTTTTAGGTTTTAGAGTGGAATGGGTTTTTGGCTGGTAAGGACATTTTAGGTTTTAGAGTGGGTATGGGTTCTGGGGTGGTAAGGGCATTTTTAGGTTTTAGGGTGGGTATGTCTTTTAGGTGGTAAGGGCATTTTTAGCTTTTAGGGTGGTTATGGGTTTTTGGGTGTAAGGACATTTTTAGCTTTTAGGGTGGGAATTTGGGTGGTAAGGGCATTTTTAGGTCTTAGGGTGGGTATGTCTTTTGGGTGGTAAGGACATTTTTAGCTTTTAGGGTGGTTATGGGTTTTTGGGTGTAAGGACATTTTTAGCTTTTAGGGTGGGATTTTGGGTGGTAAGGGAATTTTTAGGATTTAGAGTGGTATGGGTTTGTGGGTGGTAAGGACATTTTTAGGTTTTAGAGTGGGTATGGGTTCTGGGGTGGTAAGGGCATTTTTAGGTTTTAGGGTGGGCATGGGTTTTAGGGTGGTAAGGGCATTTTTGGGTTTGAGGGTGGGTATGGGTTTTGGGGTGGTAAGAGCATTTTTGTGTTTTAGGGTGGGCATGGGTTTTTCAGTGGTAAGAGCATTTTTATGTTTTAGGGTGGGCATGGGTTTTTCGGTGGTAAGGGCATTTTTAGGTTTTCGGGTGGGTATGGGTGTTGGGGTGGTAAGGGCATTTTTAGGTTTTAGGGTGGGTATGGGGTTTGGGGCGGTAAGCACATTTTTAGGTTTTAGAGTGGGCATGGGTTTTGGGGGTGTAAGGGCATTTTTAGATTTTAGGATGGGGATGGGTTTTGTGGTGGTAAAGGCATTTTTAGGTTTTAGGGTGGGCATGGGGTTTGGGGCGGTAAGCACATTTTTAGGTTTTAGAGTGGGCATGGGTTTTGGGGGTGTAAGGGCATTTTTAGATTTTAGGATGGGGATGGGTTTTGTGGTGGTAAGGGCATTTTTAGGTTTTAGGGTGGGCATGGGTTTTGGGGTATAAGGGCATTTTTAGGTTTGAGGGTGGGTATGGGTTTTAGGGTGGTAAGAGTATTTTTATGTTTTAGGGTGGGCATGGGTTTTTTGCTGTTAAGAGCACTTTTATGTTTTAGGGTGGGCATGGGTTTTTCGGTGGTAAGGGCATTTTTAGATTTTAGGGTGGGTATGGGTGTTGGGGTGGTAAGGGCATTTTTAGGTTTTAGGGTGGGTATGGGTTGTGGGGCGGTAAGGGCATTTTTAGGTTTTAGAGTGGGCATGGGTTCTGGGGTAGTAAGGGCATTTTCAGGTTTTAGGATGGGTATGGGTGTTGGGGTGGTATGGGCATTTTTAGGTTTTAGGGTGGGTATGGGTTTTGGGGCGGTAAGGGCAATTTTAGGTTTTAGGGTGGGCATGGGTTTTAGGGTGATAAGGCCATTTTTCGGTTTTAGGGTGGGTATGGGTTTTGGGGTGGTAAGAACAGTTTTAGGTTTTAGGGTAGGCATGGGTTTTGGGGTGGTAAGAGCATTTTTAGGTTTTAGGGTGGGTATGGGTTTTGGGGGTGGTAAGGGCATTTTTAGGTCTTAGGGCGGGTATGTCTTCTGGGTGGTAAGGGCATTTTTAGCTTTTAGGGTGGGTATGGGTTTTTGGGTGTAAGGACATTTTTAGCTTTTAGGGTGGGATTTTGGGTGGTAAGGGAATTTTTAGGTTTTAGAGTGGTATGGGTTTTTGGGTGGTAAGGACATTTTTAGGTTTTAGAGTGGGTATGGGTTCTGGGGTGGTAAGGGCATTTTTAGCTTTTAGGGTGGGCATGGGTTTTAGGGTGGTAAGGGCATTTTTAGGTTTTAGGGTGGGTATGGGTTTTGGGGTGGTAAGGGAATTTTTAGGTTTTAAGGCGGGTATGTCTTTTGGGTGGTAAGGGCATTTTTAGCTTTTAGGGTGGTTATGGGTTTTTGGGTGTAAGGACATTTTTAGCTTTTAGGGTGGGATTTTGGGTGGTAAGGGAATTTTTAGGTTTTAGAGTGGAATGGGTTTTTGGGTGGTAAGGACATTTTTAGGTTTTAGAGTGGGTATGGGTTCTGGGGTGGTAAGGGCATTTTTAGGTTTTAGGGTGGGTATGTCTTTTGGGTGGTAAGGGCATATTTAGCTTTTAGGGTGGTTATGGGTTTTTGGGTGTAAGGACATTTTTAGCTTTTAGGGTGGGAATTTGGGTGGTAAGGGCATTTTTAGGTCTTAGGGTGGGTATGGGTTTTGGGGTGGTAAGGGAATTTTTAGGTTTTAAGGCGGGTATGTCTTTTGGGTGGTAAGGGCATTTTTAGCTTTTAGGGTGGTTATGGGTTTTTGGGTGTAAGGACATTTTTAGCTTTTAGGGTGGGATTTTGGGTGGTAAGGGAATTTTTAGGTTTTAGAGTGGAATGGGTTTTTGGGTGGTAAGGACATTTTAGGTTTTAGAGTGGGTATGGGTTCTGGGGTGGTAAGGGCATTTTTAGGTTTTAGGGTGGGTATGTCTTTTAGGTGGTAAGGGCATTTTTAGCTTTTAGGGTGGTTATGGGTTTTTGGGTGTAAGGACATTTTTAGCTTTTAGGGTGGGAATTTGGGTGGTAAGGGCATTTTTAGGTCTTAGGGTGGGTATGTCTTTTGGGTGGTAAGGACATTTTTAGCTTTTAGGGTGGTTATGGGTTTTTGGGTGTAAGGACATTTTTAGCTTTTAGGGTGGGATTTTGGGTGGTAAGGGAATTTTTAGGTTTTAGAGTGGTATGGGTTTGTGGGTGGTAAGGACATTTTTAGGTTTTAGAGTGGGTATGGGTTCTGGGGTGGTAAGGGCATTTTTAGGTTTTAGGGTGGGCATGGGTTTTAGGGTGGTAAGGGCATTTTTGGGTTTGAGGGTGGGTATGGGTTTTGGGGTGGTAAGAGCATTTTTGTGTTTTAGGGTGGGCATGGGTTTTTCAGTGGTAAGAGCATTTTTATGTTTTAGGGTGGGCATGGGTTTTTCGGTGGTAAGGGCATTTTTAGGTTTTCGGGTGGGTATGGGTGTTGGGGTGGTAAGGGCATTTTTAGGTTTTAGGGTGGGTATGGGGTTTGGGGCGGTAAGCACATTTTTAGGTTTTAGAGTGGGCATGGGTTTTGGGGGTGTAAGGGCATTTTTAGATTTTAGGATGGGGATGGGTTTTGTGGTGGTAAAGGCATTTTTAGGTTTTAGGGTGGGCATGGGGTTTGGGGCGGTAAGCACATTTTTAGGTTTTAGAGTGGGCATGGGTTTTGGGGGTGTAAGGGCATTTTTAGATTTTAGGATGGGGATGGGTTTTGTGGTGGTAAGGGCATTTTTAGGTTTTAGGGTGGGCATGGGTTTTGGGGTATAAGGGCATTTTTAGGTTTGAGGGTGGGTATGGGTTTTAGGGTGGTAAGAGTATTTTTATGTTTTAGGGTGGGCATGGGTTTTTTGCTGTTAAGAGCACTTTTATGTTTTAGGGTGGGCATGGGTTTTTCGGTGGTAAGGGCATTTTTAGATTTTAGGGTGGGTATGGGTGTTGGGGTGGTAAGGGCATTTTTAGGTTTTAGGGTGGGTATGGGTTGTGGGGCGGTAAGGGCATTTTTAGGTTTTAGAGTGGGCATGGGTTCTGGGGTAGTAAGGGCATTTTCAGGTTTTAGGATGGGTATGGGTGTTGGGGTGGTAAGGGCATTTTTAGGTTTTAGGGTGGGTATGGGTTTTGGGGCGGTAAGGGCATTTTTAGGGTTTAGGGTGGGCATGGGTTTTAGGGTGATAAGGGCATTTTTCGGTTTTACGGTGGGTATGAGTTTTGGGGTGGTAAGAACATTTTGAGGTTTTAGGGTAGGCAAGGGTTTTGGGGTGGTAAGGGCATTTTTATGTTTTAGGGTGGGTATGGGTTTTGGGGCGGTAAGGGCGTTTTTAGATTTTAGGGTGGGCATGGGTTTTGGGGAATAAGGGCATTTTTAGGTTTGAGGGTGGGTATGGGTTTTGGGGTGGTAAGAGCATTTTTATGTTTTAGGGTGGGCATGGGTTTTTCGGTGGTAAGAGCATTTTTAGGTTTTAGGGTGGGCATGGGTTTTTCGGTGGAAAGGGCATTTTTAGGTTTTAGGGTGGGTATGAGTGTTGGGGTTGTAGGGGCATTTTTAGGTTTTAGGGTGGGTATGGGTTTTGGGGCGGTAAGGGCATATTTAGGTTTTAGGGTGGGTATGGGTTTTGGGGTGGTAAGGGCGTTTTTAGATTTTAGGGTGGGCATGGGTTTTGGGGAATAAGGGCATTTTTAGGTTTGAGGGTGGTATGGGTTTTGGGGTGGTAAGAGCATTTTTATGTTTTAGGGTGGGCATGGGTTTTTCGGTGGTAAGACCATTTTTAGGTTTTAGGGTGGGCATGGGTTTTTCGGTGGAAAGGGCATTTTTAGGTTTTAGGGTGGGTATGGGTGTTGGGGTGGTAAGAACATTTTTAGGTTTTAGGGTGGGCATGGGTTTTGGGGTGGTAAGGGCATATTTAGGTTTTAGGGCGGGTATGGGTTTTGGGGTGGTAATGGTGTTTTTAGATTTTAGGGTGGGCATGGGTTTTGGGGAGTAAGGGCATTTTTAGGTTTAAGGGTGGGTATGGGTTTTGGGGTGGTAAGAGCATTTTTATGTTTTAGGGTGGGCATGGGTTTTTCGGTGGTAAGAGCATTTTTAGGTTTTAGGGTGGGCATGGGTTTTTCGGTGGAAAGGGCATTTTTAGGTTTTAGGGTGGGTATGAGTGTTGGGGTTGTAGGGGCATTTTTAGGTTTTAGGGTGGTGTATTGCTACATGCACTACGTGCATGTGGCAGCACTACGTGCAAGGTAAACAGTGGTGCAGGGTGTGGACCATTGGCCTCTGCTTTCATTGGCCTTCGCTTCCATTTTGGTTCACGACTCCATTTTGTCGAGTCTGGTTCGGTGCGTAAGGCACTGTTCTGTGTTTTTCCACAAGCTTCGGCAAGCCGAAGGGTGGGGTGTTTTTCTGCTCAACTTCGCTCCATCTGCCTGGTACGAAGGGCGCTATTTACATTCCACGAGCTATCAGTTAGAACAACAGGGGGATGCGCCTGTACACAAGGAGGAATGCAAGCTTCACCTTGGAGTCCTCTCCTGGGAACTTGGCCCGTTCTGAGGAGACGTCTCGAAGGGTGAACAAGGTACCGCCGATTGCACAATTTGTAAAGGAGGGGGTCTTTTTCTAGAAAAGACTCCTGGGCGTTAGTAAATACTATAAAAGTTGGGGGCCTGGATGGGCTGGTTTAGGAACTCTCTTCTGGGTTGGACGCAACGCCAGGAGGACTGATTGTCCCGAACAGAGGCTCCCTGTGCCAGCTGATTTGGGTTCCCCAGCTTTGTGTACGGCGGAGGGATGCAGACGCTCTTTTCGGTGAAGCTTTTCAATTTATTAAGTGTATTGTGTGTGCGCGCGTAATATGTACTTATTCTTGCAGTCATTTTCATGCTATTGAGCATTGAAGTATATTGTGTGTGCGCGCGTAATATGCACTTATTCTTGCAGTCATTTTCATGCTATTGAGCATTGAGGTATATTGTGTGTGCTTGTATTATATGCACTTACTCTTGCAATTATTCACAGTGTGCTTATATCTTTATCATTATTCTCATGTTATTCTCCTGATGTATATATATATATATTAGTGTGGTTTGGTTTTGCTAGCTGAGAACTTGCCCCTTAAATAAACTTGATTATTCTACTTACGAAGGTGTTTGAGAGTGATTGCTTTACATCGTGCCTTAAAATATCCTGAAGTGCATAGTTTTGATATTCTGAAGAGTAAAGGTGGGTATGGGTTTTGGGGCGGTAAGGGCATTTTTAGGTCTTAGAGTGGGCATGGTTTTTGGGGTGGTAAGGGCATTTTTAGATTTTAGGGTGGGTATGGGTTTTTGGGTGGTAAGGACATTTTTAGGTTTTAGAGTGGGC
Source organism: Pleurodeles waltl (assembly GCF_031143425.1). Lineage (NCBI taxonomy): Eukaryota > Metazoa > Chordata > Amphibia > Caudata > Salamandridae > Pleurodeles > Pleurodeles waltl. The sequence goes on along the minus strand of NC_090448.1, from coordinate 271,450,340 downwards.
ATGGGTTCTGGGGTGGTAAGGGCATTTTTAGGTTTTAGGATGGGTATGGGTGTTGGGATGGTAAGGGCATTTTTAGGTTTTAGGGTGGGTATGGGTTTTGGGGCGGTAAGGGCATTTTTAGGTTTTAGAGTGGGCATGGGTTCTGGGGTAGTAAGGGCATTTTTAGGTTTTAGGATGGGTATGGGTGTTGGGGTGGTAAGGACATTTTTAGGTTTTAGAGTGGGCATGGGTTCTGGGGTGGTAAGGGCATTTTTAGGTTTTAGGGTGGGTATGGGTGTTGGGATGGTAAGGGCATTTTTAGGTTTGAGGGTGGGTATGGGTTTTGGGGCGGTAAGGGCATTTTTAGGTTTTAGAGTGGGCATGGGTTCTGGGGTAGTAAGGGCATTTTTAGGTTTTAGGATGGGTATGGGTGTTGGGGTGGTAAGGGCATTTTTAGGTTTTAGGGTGGGTATGGGTTTTGGGGCGGTAAGGGCATTTTTAGGGTTTAGGGTGTGCATGGGTTTTAGGGTGATAAGGGCATTTTTCGGTTTTACGGTGGGTATGGGTTTTGGGGTGGTAAGAACATTTTGAGGTTTTAGGGTAGGCATGGGTTTTGGGGTGGTAAGGGCATATTTAGGTTTTAGGGTGGATATGGGTTTTGGGGTGGTAAGGTCGTTTTTAGATTTTAGGGTGGGCATGGGTTTTGGGGATTAAGGGCATTTTTAGGTTTTAGGGTGGGCATGGGTTTTTCGGTGGTAAGACCATTTTTAGGTTTTAGGGTGGGCATGGGTTTTTCGGTGGAAAGGGCATTTTTAGGTTTTAGGGTGGGTATGGGTGTTGGGGTGGTAAGAACATTTTTAGGTTTTAGGGTGGGCATGGGTTTTGGGGTATAAGGGCATTTTTAGGTTTTAGGGTGGGTATGGGTGTTGGGATGGTAAGGGCATTTTTAGGTTTTAGGGTGGGTATGGGTTTTGGGGTGGTAAGGGCATATTTAGGTTTTAGGGCAGGTATGGGTTTTGGGGTGGTAAGAGCATTTTTATGTTTTAGGGTGGGCATGGGTTTTTCGGTGGTAAGACCATTTTTAGGTTTTAGGGTGGGTATGGGTTTTGGGGCGGTAAGGGCATATTTAGGTTTTAGGGTGGGTATGGGTTTTGGGGTGGTAAGGGCGTTTTTAGATTTTAGGGTGGGCATGGGTTTTGGGGAATAAGGGCATTTTTAGGTTTGAGGGTGGTATGGGTTTTGGGGTGGTAAGAGCATTTTTATGTTTTAGGGTGGGCATGGGTTTTTCGGTGGTAAGACCATTTTTAGGTTTTAGGGTGGGCATGGGTTTTTCGGTGGAAAGGGCATTTTTAGGTTTTAGGGTGGGTATGGGTGTTGGGGTGGTAAGAACATTTTTAGGTTTTAGGGTGGGCATGGGTTTTGGGGTATAAGGGCATTTTTAGGTTTTAGGGTGGGTATGGGTGTTGGGATGGTAAGGGCATTTTTAGGTTTTAGGGTGGGTATGGGTTTTGGGGTGGTAAGGGCATATTTAGGTTTTAGGGCGGGTATGGGTTTTGGGGTGGTAAGGGTGTTTTTAGATTTTAGGGTGGGCATGGGTTTTGGGGAGTAAGGGCATTTTTAGGTTTAAGGGTGGGTATGGGTTTTGGGGTGGTAAGAGCATTTTTATGTTTTAGGGTGGGCATGGGTTTTTCGGTGGTAAGAGCATTTTTAGGTTTTAGGGTGGGCATGGGTTCTGGGGTGGTAAGGGCATTTTTAGGTTTTAGGGTGGGTATGGGTGTTGGGATGGTAAGGGCATTTTTAGGTTTTAGGGTGGGTATGGGTTTTGGGGCGGTAAGGGCATTTTTAGGTTTTAGAGTGGGCATGGGTTCTGGGGTAGTAAGGGCATTTTTAGGTTTTAGGATGGGTATGGGTGTTGGGGTGGTAAGGACATTTTTAGGTTTTAGAGTGGGCATGGGTTCTGGGGTGGTAAGGGCATTTTTAGGTTTTAGGGTGGGTATGGGTGTTGGGATGGTAAGGGCATTTTTAGGTTTTAGGGTGGGTATGGGTTTTGGGGCGGTAAGGGCATTTTTAGGTTTTAGAGTGGGCATGGGTTCTGGGGTAGTAAGGGCATTTTTAGGTTTTAGGATGGGTATGGGTGTTGGGGTGGTATGGGCATTTTTAGGTTTTAGGGTGGGTATGGGTTTTGGGGCGGTAAGGGCATTTTTTGGGTTTAGGGTGGGCATGGGTTTTAGGGTGATAAGGGCATTTTTCGGTTTTACGGTGGGTATGGGTTTTGGGTTGGTAAGAACATTTTGAGGTTTTAGGGTAGGCATGGGTTTTGGGGTGGTAAGGGCATATTTAGGTTTTAGGGTGGATATGGGTTTTGGGGTGGTAAGGGCGTTTTTAGATTTTAGGGTGGGCATGGGTTTTGGGGATTAAGGGCATTTTTAGGTTTGAGGGTGGGTATGGGTTTTGGGGTGGTAAGAGCATTTTTATGTTTTAGGGTGGGCATGGGTTTTTCGGTGGTAAGAGCATTTTTAGGTTTTAGGGTGGGCATGGGTTTTTCGGTGGAAAGGGCATTTTTAGGTTTTAGGGTGGGTATGAGTGTTGGGGTTGTAGGGGCATTTTTAGGTTTTAGGGTGGGTATGGGTTTTGGGGCGGTAAGGGCATATTTAGGTTTTAGGGTGGGTATGGGTTTTGGGGTGGTAAGGGCGTTTTTAGATTTTAGGGTGGGCATGGGTTTTGGGGAATAAGGGCATTTTTAGGTTTGAGGGTGGTATGGGTTTTGGGGTGGTAAGAGCATTTTTATGTTTTAGGGTGGGCATGGGTTTTTCGGTGGTAAGACCATTTTTAGGTTTTAGGGTGGGCATGGGTTTTTCGGTGGAAAGGGCATTTTTAGGTTTTAGGGTGGGTATGGGCGTTGGGGTGGTAAGAACATTTTTAGGTTTTAGGGTGGGCATGGGTTTTGGGGTATAAGGGCATTTTTAGGTTTTAGGGTGGGTATGGGTGTTGGGATGGTAAGGGCATTTTTAGGTTTTAGGGTGGGTATGGGTTTTGGGGTGGTAAGGGCATATTTAGGTTTTAGGGCGGGTATGGGTTTTGGGGTGGTAAGGGTGTTTTTTTAGATTTTAGGGTGGGCATGGGTTTTGGGGAGTAAGGGCATTTTTAGGTTTAAGGGTGGGTATGGGTTTTGGGGTGGTAAGAGCATTTTTATGTTTTAGGGTGGGCATGGGTTTTTCGGTGGTAAGGGCATTTTTAGGTTTTAGGGTGGGTATGGGTGTTGGGATGGTAAGGGCATTTTTAGGTTTTAGGGTGGGTATGGGTTTTGGGGCGGTAAGGGCATTTTTAGGTTTTAGAGTGGGCATGGGTTCTGGGGTAGTAAGGGCATTTTTAGGTTTTAGGATGGGTATGGGTGTTGGGGTGGTAAGGGCATTTTTAGGTTTTAGGGTGGGTATGGGTTTTGGGGCGGTAAGGGCATTTTTAGGGTTTAGGGTGGGCATGGGTTTTAGGGTGATAAGGGCATTTTTCGGTTTTACGGTGGGTATGGGTTTTGGGATGGTAAGAACATTTTGAGGTTTTAGGGTAGGCATGGGTTTTGGGGTGGTAAGGGCATATTTAGGTTTTAGGGTGGATATGGGTTTTGGGGTGGTAAGGGCGTTTTTAGATTTTAGGGTGGGCATGGGTTTTGGGGATTAAGGGCATTTTTAGGTTTGAGGGTGGGTATGGGTTTTGGGGTGGTAAGAGCATTTTTATGTTTTAGGGTGGGCATGGGTTTTTCGGTGGTAAGAACATTTTTAGGTTTTAGGGTGGGCATGGGTTTTTCGGTGGAAAGGGCATTTTTAGGTTTTAGGGTGGGTATGGGTGTTGGGGTTGTAGGGGCATTTTTAGGTTTTAGGGTGGGTATGGGTTTTGGGGCGGTAATGGCATTTTTAGGTCTTAGAGTGGGCATGGGTTTTGGGGTGGTAAGGGCATTTTTAGATTTTAGGGGGGTATGGGTTTTTGGGTGGTAAGGACATTTTTAGGTTTTAGAGTGGGCATGGGTTCTGGGGTGGTAAAGGCGTTTTTAGGTTTTAGGGAGGGTATGGGTGTTGGGATGGTAAGGGCAGTTTTAGGTTTTAGGGTGGGTATGGGTTTTGGCGCGGTAAGGGCATTTTTAGGTTTTAGAGTGGGCATGGGTTCTGGGGTAGTAAGGGCATTTTCAGGTTTTAGGATGGGTATGGGTGTTGGGGTGGTAAGGGCATTTTTAGGTTTTAGGGTGGGTATGGGTTTTGGGGCGGTAAGGGCATTTTTAGGGTTTAGGGTGGGCATGGGTTTTAGGGTGATAAGGGCATTTTTCGGTTTTACAGTGGGTATGAGTTTTTGGGTGGTAAGAACATTTTGAGGTTTTAGGGTAGGCATGGGTTTTGGGGGTGGTAAGGGCATTTTTATGTTTTAGGGTGGGTATGGGTTTTGGGGCGGTAAGGGCAATTTTAGGTTTTAGGGTGGGCATGGGTTTTAGGGTGATAAGGCCATTTTTCGGTTTTAGGGTGGGTATGGGTTTTGGGGTGGTAAGAACAGTTTTAGGTTTTAGGGTAGGCATGGGTTTTGGGGTGGTAAGAGCATTTTTAGGTTTTAGGGTGGGTATGGGTTTTGGGGGTGGTAAGGGCATTTTTAGGTCTTAGGGCGGGTATGTGTTTTGGGTGGTAAGGGCATTTTTAGCTTTTAGGGTGGGTATGGGTTTTTGGGTGTAAGGACATTTTTAGCTTTTAGGGTGGGATTTTGGGTGGTAAGGGAATTTGTAGGTTTTAGAGTGGTATGGGTTTTTGGGTGGTAAGGACATTTTTAGGTTTTAGAGTGGGTATGGGTTCTGGGGTGGTAAGGGCATTTTTAGGTTTTAGGGTTTGCATGGGTTTTAGGGTGGTAAGGGCATTTTTAGGTTTTAGGGTGGGTATGGGTTTTGGGGTGGTAAGGGAATTTTTAGGTTTTAAGGCAGGTATGTCTTTTGGGTGGTAAGGGCATTTTTAGCTTTTAGGGTGGTTATGGGTTTTGGGGCGGTAAGGGCATTTTTAGGTCTTAGAGTGGGCATGGTTTTTGGGGTGGTAAGGGCATTTTTAGATTTTAGGGTGGGTATGGGTTTTTGCGTGGTAAGGACATTTTTAGGTTTTAGAGTGGGCATGGGTTCTGGGGTGGTAAGGGCATTTTTAGGTTTTAGGGTGGGTATGGGTGTTGGGATGGTAAGGGCATTTTTAGGTTTTAGGGTGGGTATGGGTTTTGGGGCGGTAAGGGCATTTTTAGGTTTTAGAGTGGGCATGGGTTCTGGGGTAGTAAGGGCATTTTTAGGTTTTAGGATGGGTATGGGTGTTGGGGTGGTAAGGACATTTTTAGGTTTTAGAGTGGGCATGGGTTCTGGGGTGGTAAGGGCATTTTTAGGTTTTAGGGTGGGTATGGGTGTTGGGATGGTAAGGGCATTTTTAGGTTTGAGGGTGGGTATGGGTTTTGGGGCGGTAAGGGCATTTTTAGGTTTTAGAGTGGGCATGGGTTCTGGGGTAGTAAGGGCATTTTTAGGTTTTAGGATGGGTATGGGTGTTGGGGTGGTAAGGGCATTTTTAGGTTTTAGGGTGGGTATGGGTTTTGGGGCGGTAAGGGCATTTTTAGGGTTTAGGGTGTGCATGGGTTTTAGGGTGATAAGGGCATTTTTCGGTTTTACGGTGGGTATGGGTTTTGGGGTGGTAAGAACATTTTGAGGTTTTAGGGTAGGCATGGGTTTTGGGGTGGTAAGGGCATATTTAGGTTTTAGGGTGGATATGGGTTTTGGGGTGGTAAGGTCGTTTTTAGATTTTAGGGTGGGCATGGGTTTTGGGGATTAAGGGCATTTTTAGGTTTTAGGGTGGGCATGGGTTTTTCGGTGGTAAGACCATTTTTAGGTTTTAGGGTGGGCATGGGTTTTTCGGTGGAAAGGGCATTTTTAGGTTTTAGGGTGGGTATGGGTGTTGGGGTGGTAAGAACATTTTTAGGTTTTAGGGTGGGCATGGGTTTTGGGGTATAAGGGCATTTTTAGGTTTTAGGGTGGGTATGGGTGTTGGGATGGTAAGGGCATTTTTAGGTTTTAGGGTGGGTATGGGTTTTGGGGTGGTAAGGGCATATTTAGGTTTTAGGGCGGGTATGGGTTTTGGGGTGGTAAGAGCATTTTTATGTTTTAGGGTGGGCATGGGTTTTTCGGTGGTAAGACCATTTTTAGGTTTTAGGGTGGGTATGGGTTTTGGGGCGGTAAGGGCATATTTAGGTTTTAGGGTGGGTATGGGTTTTGGGGTGGTAAGGGCGTTTTTAGATTTTAGGGTGGGCATGGGTTTTGGGGAATAAGGGCATTTTTAGGTTTGAGGGTGGTATGGGTTTTGGGGTGGTAAGAGCATTTTTATGTTTTAGGGTGGGCATGGGTTTTTCGGTGGTAAGACCATTTTTAGGTTTTAGGGTGGGCATGGGTTTTTCGGTGGAAAGGGCATTTTTAGGTTTTAGGGTGGGTATGGGTGTTGGGGTGGTAAGAACATTTTTAGGTTTTAGGGTGGGCATGGGTTTTGGGGTATAAGGGCATTTTTAGGTTTTAGGGTGGGTATGGGTGTTGGGATGGTAAGGGCATTTTTAGGTTTTAAGGTGGGTATGGGTTTTGGGGTGGTAAGGGCATATTTAGGTTTTAGGGCGGGTATGGGTTTTGGGGTGGTAAGGGTGTTTTTAGATTTTAGGGTGGGCATGGGTTTTGGGGAGTAAGGGCATTTTTAGGTTTAAGGGTGGGTATGGGTTTTGGGGTGGTAAGAGCATTTTTATGTTTTAGGGTGGGCATGGGTTTTTCGGTGGTAAGAGCATTTTTAGGTTTTAGGGTGGGCATGGGTTCTGGGGTGGTAAGGGCATTTTTAGGTTTTAGGGTGGGTATGGGTGTTGGGATGGTAAGGCCATTTTTAGGTTTTAGGGTGGGTATGGGTTTTGGGGCGGTAAGGGCATTTTTAGGTTTTAGAGTGGGCATGGGTTCTGGGGTAGTAAGGGCATTTTTAGGTTTTAGGATGGGTATGGGTGTTGGGGTGGTAAGGACATTTTTAGGTTTTAGAGTGGGCATGGGTTCTGGGGTGGTAAGGGCATTTTTAGGTTTTAGGGTGGGTATGGGTGTTGGGATGGTAAGGGCATTTTTAGGTTTTAGGGTGGGTATGGGTTTTGGGGCGGTAAGGGCATTTTTAGGTTTTAGAGTGGGCATGGGTTCTGGGGTAGTAAGGGCATTTTTAGGTTTTAGGATGGGTATGGGTGTTGGGGTGGTATGGGCATTTTTAGGTTTTAGGGTGGGTATGGGTTTTGGGGCGGTAAGGGCATTTTTAGGGTTTAGGGTGGGCATGGGTTTTAGGGTGATAAGGGCATTTTTCGGTTTTACGGTGGGTATGGGTTTTGGGTTGGTAAGAACATTTTGAGGTTTTAGGGTAGGCATGGGTTTTGGGGTGGTAAGGGCATATTTAGGTTTTAGGGTGGATATGGGTTTTGGGGTGGTAAGGGCGTTTTTAGATTTTAGGGTGGGCATGGGTTTTGGGGATTAAGGGCATTTTTAGGTTTGAGGGTGGGTATGGGTTTTGGGGTGGTAAGAGCATTTTTATGTTTTAGGGTGGGCATGGGTTTTTCGGTGGTAAGAGCATTTTTATGTTTTAGGGTGGGTATGGGTGTTGGGATGGTAAGGGCATTTTTAGGTTTGAGGGTGGGTATGGGTTTTGGGGCGGTAAGGGCATTTTTAGGTTTTAGAGTGGGCATGGGTTCTGGGGTAGTAAGGGCATTTTTAGGTTTTAGGATGGGTATGGGTGTTGGGGTGGTAAGGGCATTTTTAGGTTTTAGGGTGGGTATGGGTTTTGGGGCGGTAAGGGCATTTTTAGGGTTTAGGGTGTGCATGGGTTTTAGGGTGATAAGGGCATTTTTCGGTTTTACGGTGGGTATGGGTTTTGGGGTGGTAAGAACATTTTGAGGTTTTAGGGTAGGCATGGGTTTTGGGGTGGTAAGGGCATATTTAGGTTTTAGGGTGGATATGGGTTTTGGGGTGGTAAGGTCGTTTTTAGATTTTAGGGTGGGCATGGGTTTTGGGGATTAAGGGCATTTTTAGGTTTTAGGGTGGGCATGGGTTTTTCGGTGGTAAGACCATTTTTAGGTTTTAGGGTGGGCATGGGTTTTTCGGTGGAAAGGGCATTTTTAGGTTTTAGGGTGGGTATGGGTGTTGGGGTGGTAAGAACATTTTTAGGTTTTAGGGTGGGCATGGGTTTTGGGGTATAAGGGCATTTTTAGGTTTTAGGGTGGGTATGGGTGTTGGGATGGTAAGGGCATTTTTAGGTTTTAGGGTGGGTATGGGTTTTGGGGTGGTAAGGGCATATTTAGGTTTTAGGGCGGGTATGGGTTTTGGGGTGGTAAGAGCATTTTTATGTTTTAGGGTGGGCATGGGTTTTTCGGTGGTAAGACCATTTTTAGGTTTTAGGGTGGGTATGGGTTTTGGGGCGGTAAGGGCATATTTAGGTTTTAGGGTGGGTATGGGTTTTGGGGTGGTAAGGGCGTTTTTAGATTTTAGGGTGGGCATGGGTTTTGGGGAATAAGGGCATTTTTAGGTTTGAGGGTGGTATGGGTTTTGGGGTGGTAAGAGCATTTTTATGTTTTAGGGTGGGCATGGGTTTTTCGGTGGTAAGACCATTTTTAGGTTTTAGGGTGGGCATGGGTTTTTCGGTGGAAAGGGCATTTTTAGGTTTTAGGGTGGGTATGGGTGTTGGGGTGGTAAGAACATTTTTAGGTTTTAGGGTGGGCATGGGTTTTGGGGTATAAGGGCATTTTTAGGTTTTAGGGTGGGTATGGGTGTTGGGATGGTAAGGGCATTTTTAGGTTTTAAGGTGGGTATGGGTTTTGGGGTGGTAAGGGCATATTTAGGTTTTAGGGCGGGTATGGGTTTTGGGGTGGTAAGGGTGTTTTTAGATTTTAGGGTGGGCATGGGTTTTGGGGAGTAAGGGCATTTTTAGGTTTAAGGGTGGGTATGGGTTTTGGGGTGGTAAGAGCATTTTTATGTTTTAGGGTGGGCATGGGTTTTTCGGTGGTAAGAGCATTTTTAGGTTTTAGGGTGGGCATGGGTTCTGGGGTGGTAAGGGCATTTTTAGGTTTTAGGGTGGGTATGGGTGTTGGGATGGTAAGGCCATTTTTAGGTTTTAGGGTGGGTATGGGTTTTGGGGCGGTAAGGGCATTTTTAGGTTTTAGAGTGGGCATGGGTTCTGGGGTAGTAAGGGCATTTTTAGGTTTTAGGATGGGTATGGGTGTTGGGGTGGTAAGGACATTTTTAGGTTTTAGAGTGGGCATGGGTTCTGGGGTGGTAAGGGCATTTTTAGGTTTTAGGGTGGGTATGGGTGTTGGGATGGTAAGGGCATTTTTAGGTTTTAGGGTGGGTATGGGTTTTGGGGCGGTAAGGGCATTTTTAGGTTTTAGAGTGGGCATGGGTTCTGGGGTAGTAAGGGCATTTTTAGGTTTTAGGATGGGTATGGGTGTTGGGGTGGTATGGGCATTTTTAGGTTTTAGGGTGGGTATGGGTTTTGGGGCGGTAAGGGCATTTTTAGGGTTTAGGGTGGGCATGGGTTTTAGGGTGATAAGGGCATTTTTCGGTTTTACGGTGGGTATGGGTTTTGGGTTGGTAAGAACATTTTGAGGTTTTAGGGTAGGCATGGGTTTTGGGGTGGTAAGGGCATATTTAGGTTTTAGGGTGGATATGGGTTTTGGGGTGGTAAGGGCGTTTTTAGATTTTAGGGTGGGCATGGGTTTTGGGGATTAAGGGCATTTTTAGGTTTGAGGGTGGGTATGGGTTTTGGGGTGGTAAGAGCATTTTTATGTTTTAGGGTGGGCATGGGTTTTTCGGTGGTAAGAGCATTTTTATGTTTTAGGGTGGGCATGGGTTTTTCGGTGGAAAGGGCATTTTTAGGTTTTAGGGTGGGTATGAGTGTTGGGGTTGTAGGGGCATTTTTAGGTTTTAGGGTGGGTATGGGTTTTGGGGCGGTAAGGGCATATTTAGGTTTTAGGGTGGGTATGGGTTTTGGGGTGGTAAGGGCGTTTTTAGATTTTAGGGTGGGCATGGGTTTTGGGGAATAAGGGCATTTTTAGGTTTGAGGGTGGTATGGGTTTTGGGGTGGTAAGAGCATTTTTAGGTTTGAGGGTGGGCATGGGTTTTTCGGTGGTAAGACCATTTTTAGGTTTTAGGGTGGGCATGGGTTTTTCGGTGGAAAGGGCATTTTTAGGTTTTAGGGTGGGTATGGGCGTTGGGGTGGTAAGAACATTTTTAGGTTTTAGGGTGGGCATGGGTTTTGGGGTATAAGGGCATTTTTAGGTTTTAGGGTGGGTATGGGTGTTGGGATGGTAAGGGCATTTTTAGGTTTTAGGGTGGGTATGGGTTTTGGGGTGGTAAGGGCATATTTAGGTTTTAGGGCGGGTATGGGTTTTGGGGTGGTAAGGGTGTTTTTTTAGATTTTAGGGTGGGCATGGGTTTTGGGGAGTAAGGGCATTTTTAGGTTTAAGGGTGGGTATGGGTTTTGGGGTGGTAAGAGCATTTTTATGTTTTAGGGTGGGCATGGGTTTTTCGGTGGTAAGAGCATTTTTAGGTTTTAGGGTGGGCATGGGTTTTTCGGTGGAAAGGGCATTTTTAGGTCTTAGAGTGGGCATGGTTTTTGGGGTGGTAAGGGCATTTTTAGATTTTAGGGTGGGTATGGGTTTTTGGGTGGTAAGGACATTTTTAGGTTTTAGAGTGGGCATGGGTTCTGGGGTGGTAAGGGCATTTTTAGGTTTTAGGGTGGGTATGGGTGTTGGGATGGTAAGGGCATTTTTAGGTTTTAGGGTGGGTATGGGTTTTGGGGCGGTAAGGGCATTTTTAGGTTTTAGAGTGGGCATGGGTTCTGGGGTAGTAAGGGCATTTTTAGGTTTTAGGATGGGTATGGGTGTTGGGGTGGTAAGGGCATTTTTAGGTTTTAGGGTGGGTATGGGTTTTGGGGCGGTAAGGGCATTTTTAGGGTTTAGGGTGGGCATGGGTTTTAGGGTGATAAGGGCATTTTTCGGTTTTACGGTGGGTATGGGTTTTGGGATGGTAAGAACATTTTGAGGTTTTAGGGTAGGCATGGGTTTTGGGGTGGTAAGGGCATATTTAGGTTTTAGGGTGGATATGGGTTTTGGGGTGGTAAGGGCGTTTTTAGATTTTAGGGTGGGCATGGGTTTTGGGGATTAAGGGCATTTTTAGGTTTGAGGGTGGGTATGGGTTTTGGGGTGGTAAGAGCATTTTTATGTTTTAGGGTGGGCATGGGTTTTTCGGTGGTAAGAACATTTTTAGGTTTTAGGGTGGGCATGGGTTTTTCGGTGGAAAGGGCATTTTTAGGTTTTAGGGTGGGTATGGGTGTTGGGGTTGTAGGGGCATTTTTAGGTTTTAGGGTGGGTATGGGTTTTGGGGCGGTAATGGCATTTTTAGGTCTTAGAGTGGGCATGGGTTTTGGGGTGGTAAGGGCATTTTTAGATTTTAGGGGGGTATGGGTTTTTGGGTGGTAAGGACATTTTTAGGTTTTAGAGTGGGCATGGGTTCTGGGGTGGTAAAGGCGTTTTTAGGTTTTAGGGAGGGTATGGGTGTTGGGATGGTAAGGGCAGTTTTAGGTTTTAGGGTGGGTATGGGTTTTGGCGCGGTAAGGGCATTTTTAGGTTTTAGAGTGGGCATGGGTTCTGGGGTAGTAAGGGCATTTTCAGGTTTTAGGATGGGTATGGGTGTTGGGGTGGTAAGGGCATTTTTAGGTTTTAGGGTGGGTATGGGTTTTGGGGCGGTAAGGGCATTTTTAGGGTTTAGGGTGGGCATGGGTTTTAGGGTGATAAGGGCATTTTTCGGTTTTACAGTGGGTATGAGTTTTTGGGTGGTAAGAACATTTTGAGGTTTTAGGGTAGGCATGGGTTTTGGGGGTGGTAAGGGCATTTTTATGTTTTAGGGTGGGTATGGGTTTTGGGGCGGTAAGGGCAATTTTAGGTTTTAGGGTGGGCATGGGTTTTAGGGTGATAAGGCCATTTTTCGGTTTTAGGGTGGGTATGGGTTTTGGGGTGGTAAGAACAGTTTTAGGTTTTAGGGTAGGCATGGGTTTTGGGGTGGTAAGAGCATTTTTAGGTTTTAGGGTGGGTATGGGTTTTGGGGGTGGTAAGGGCATTTTTAGGTCTTAGGGCGGGTATGTGTTTTGGGTGGTAAGGGCATTTTTAGCTTTTAGGGTGGGTATGGGTTTTTGGGTGTAAGGACATTTTTAGCTTTTAGGGTGGGATTTTGGGTGGTAAGGGAATTTGTAGGTTTTAGAGTGGTATGGGTTTTTGGGTGGTAAGGACATTTTTAGGTTTTAGAGTGGGTATGGGTTCTGGGGTGGTAAGGGCATTTTTAGGTTTTAGGGTTTGCATGGGTTTTAGGGTGGTAAGGGCATTTTTAGGTTTTAGGGTGGGTATGGGTTTTGGGGTGGTAAGGGAATTTTTAGGTTTTAAGGCAGGTATGTCTTTTGGGTGGTAAGGGCATTTTTAGCTTTTAGGGTGGTTATGGGTTTTGGGGCGGTAAGGGCATTTTTAGGTCTTAGAGTGGGCATGGTTTTTGGGGTGGTAAGGGCATTTTTAGATTTTAGGGTGGGTATGGGTTTTTGGGTGGTAAGGACATTTGTAGGTTTTAGAGTGGGCATGGGTTCTGGGGTGGTAAGGGCATTTTTAGGTATTAGGGTGGGTATGGGTGTTGGGATGGTAAGGGCATTTTTAGGGTTTAGGGTGGGTATGGGTTTTGGGGCGGTAAGGGCATTTTTAGGTTTTAGAGTGGGCATGGGTTCTGGGGTAGTAAAGGCATTTTTAGGTTTTAGGATGGGTATGGGTGTTGGGGTGGTAAGGGCATTTTTAGGTTTTAGGGTGGGTATGGGTTTTGGGGCGGTAAGGGCATTTTTAGGGTTTAGGGTGGGCATGGGTTTTAGGGTGATAAGGGCATTTTTCGGTTTTAAGGTGGGTATGGGTTTTGGGATGGTAAGAACATTTTGAGGTTTTAGGGTAGGCATGGGTTTTGGGGTGGTAAGGGCATATTTAGGTTTTAGGGTGGGTATATGTTTTGGGGCGGTAAGGGCATTTTTAGGTCTCAGAGTGGGCATGGTTTTTGGGGTGGTAAGGGCATTTTTAGATTTTAGGGTGGGTATGGGTTTTTGGGTGGTAAGGACATTTTTAGGTTTTAGAGTGGGCATGGGTTCTGGGGTGGTAAGGGCATTTTTAGGTTTTAGGGTGGGTATGGGTGTTGGGATGGTAAGGGCATTTTTAGGTTTTAGGGTGGGTATGGGTTTTGGGGCGGTAAGGGCATTTTTAGGTTTTAGAGTGGGCATGGGTTCTGGGGTAGTAAGGGCATTTTTAGGTTTTAGGATGGGTATGGGTGTTGGGGTGGTAAGGGCATTTTTAGGTTTTAGGGTGGGTATGGGTTTTGGGGCGGTAAGGGCATTTTTAGGGTTTAGGGTGGGCATGGGTTTTAGGGTGATAAGGGCATTTTTCGGTTTTACGGTGGGTATGGGTTTTGGGATGGTAAGAACATTTTGAGGTTTTAGGGTAGGCATGGGTTTTGGGGTGGTAAGGGCATATTTAGGTTTTAGGGTGGATATGGGTTTTGGGGTGGTAAGGGCGTTTTTAGATTTTAGGGTGGGCATGGGTTTTGGGGATTAAGGGCATTTTTAGGTTTGAGGGTGGGTATGGGTTTTGGGGTGGTAAGAGCATTTTTATGTTTTAGGGTGGGCATGGGTTTTTCGGTGGTAAGAACATTTTTAGGTTTTAGGGTGGGCATGGGTTTTTCGGTGGTAAGAACATTTTTAGGTTTTAGGGTGGGCATGGGTTTTTCGGTGGAAAGGGCATTTTTAGGTTTTAGGGTGGGTATGGGTGTTGGGGTTGTAGGGGCATTTTTAGGTTTTAGGGTGGGTATGGGTTTTGGGGCGGTAATGGCATTTTTAGGTCTTAGAGTGGGCATGGGTTTTGGGGTGGTAAGGGCATTTTTAGATTTTAGGGGGGTATGGGTTTTTGGGTGGTAAGGACATTTTTAGGTTTTAGAGTGGGCATGGGTTCTGGGGTGGTAAAGGCGTTTTTAGGTTTTAGGGAGGGTATGGGTGTTGGGATGGTAAGGGCAGTTTTAGGTTTTAGGGTGGGTATGGGTTTTGGCGCGGTAAGGGCATTTTTAGGTTTTAGAGTGGGCATGGGTTCTGGGGTAGTAAGGGCATTTTCAGGTTTTAGGATGGGTATGGGTGTTGGGGTGGTAAGGGCATTTTTAGGTTTTAGGGTGGGTATGGGTTTTGGGGCGGTAAGGGCATTTTTAGGGTTTAGGGTGGGCATGGGTTTTAGGGTGATAAGGGCATTTTTCGGTTTTACAGTGGGTATGATTTTTTGGGTGGTAAGAACATTTTGAGGTTTTAGGGTAGGCATGGGTTTTGGGGGTGGTAAGGGCATTTTTATGTTTTAGGGTGGGTATGGGTTTTGGGGCGGTAAGGGCAATTTTAGGTTTTAGGGTGGGCATGGGTTTTAGGGTGATAAGGCCATTTTTCGGTTTTAGGGTGGGTATGGGTTTTGGGGTGGTAAGAACAGTTTTAGGTTTTAGGGTAGGCATGGGTTTTGGGGTGGTAAGAGCATTTTTAGGTTTTAGGGTGGGTATGGGTTTTGGGGGTGGTAAGGGCATTTTTAGGTCTTAGGGCGGGTATGTGTTTTGGGTGGTAAGGGCATTTTTAGCTTTTAGGGTGGGTATGGGTTTTTGGGTGTAAGGACATTTTTAGCTTTTAGGGTGGGATTTTGGGTGGTAAGGGAATTTGTAGGTTTTAGAGTGGTATGGGTTTTTGGGTGGTAAGGACATTTTTAGGTTTTAGAGTGGGTATGGGTTCTGGGGTGGTAAGGGCATTTTTAGGTTTTAGGGTTTGCATGGGTTTTAGGGTGGTAAGGGCATTTTTAGGTTTTAGGGTGGGTATGGGTTTTGGGGTGGTAAGGGAATTTTTAGGTTTTAAGGCAGGTATGTCTTTTGGGTGGTAAGGTCATTTTTAGCTTTTAGGGTGGTTATGGGTTTTGGGGAGGTAAGGGCATTTTTAGGTCTTAGAGTGGGCATGGTTTTTGGGGTGGTAAGGGCATTTTTAGATTTTAGGGTGGGTATGGGTTTTTGGGTGGTAAGGACATTTGTAGGTTTTAGAGTGGGCATGGGTTCTGGGGTGGTAAGGGCATTTTTAGGTATTAGGGTGGGTATGGGTGTTGGGATGGTAAGGGCATTTTTAGGGTTTAGGGTGGGTATGGGTTTTGGGGCGGTAAGGGCATTTTTAGGTTTTAGAGTGGGCATGGGTTCTGGGGTAGTAAAGGCATTTTTAGGTTTTAGGATGGGTATGGGTGTTGGGGTGGTAAGGGCATTTTTAGGTTTTAGGGTGGGTATGGGTTTTGGGGCGGTAAGGGCATTTTTAGGGTTTAGGGTGGGCATGGGTTTTAGGGTGATAAGGGCATTTTTCGGTTTTAAGGTGGGTATGGGTTTTGGGATGGTAAGAACATTTTGAGGTTTTAGGGTAGGCATGGGTTTTGGGGTGGTAAGGGCATATTTAGGTTTTAGGGTGGGTATATGTTTTGGGGCGGTAAGGGCATTTTTAGGTCTCAGAGTGGGCATGGTTTTTGGGGTGGTAAGGGCATTTTTATATTTTAGGGTGGGTATGGGTTTTTGGGTGGTAAGGACATTTTTAGGTTTTAGAGTGGTCATGGGTTCTGGGGTAGTAAGGGCATTTTTAGGTTTTAGGATGGGTATGGGTGTTGGGGTGGTAAGGGCATTTTTAGGTTTTAGGGTGGGTATGGGTTTTGGGGCGGTAAGGGCATTTTTAGGTTTTAGAGTGGGCATGGGTTCTGGGGTAGTAAGGGCATTTTTAGGTTTTAGGATGGGTATGGGTGTTGGGGTGGTAAGGGCATTTTTAGGTTTTAGGGTGGGTATGGGTTTTGAGGCGGTAAGGGCATTTTTAGGGTTTAGGGTGGTCATGGGTTTTAGGGTGATAAGGGCATTTTTCGGTTTTACGGTGGGTATGGGTTTTGGGGTGGTAAGAACATTTTGAGGTTTTAGGGTAGGCATGGGTTTTGGGGTGGTAAGGGCATATTTAAGTTTTAGGGTGGATATGGGTTTTGGGGTGGTAAGGGCGTTTTTAGATTTTAGGGTGGGCATGGGTTTTGGGGATTAAGGGCATTTTTAGGTTTGAGGGTGGGTATGGGTTTTGGGGTGGTAAGAGCATTTTTACGTTTTAGGGTGGGCATGGGTTTTTCGGTGGTAAGAGCATTTTTAGGTTTTAGGGTGGGCATGGGTTTTTCGGTGGAAAGGGCATTTTTAGGTTTTAGGGTGGGTATGGGTGTTGGGGTTGTAGGGGCATTTTTAGGTTTGAGGGTGTGTATGGGTTTTGGGGCGGTAAGGGCATTTTTAGGTCTTAGAGTGGGCATGGGTTTTGGGGTGGTAAGGGCATTTTTAGATTTTAGGGTGGGTATGGGTTTTTGGGTGGTAAGGACATTTTTAGGTTTTAGAGTGGGCATGGGTTCTGGGGTGGTAAAGGCGTTTTTAGGTTTTAGGGCGGTTATGGGTGTTGGGATGGTAAGGGCATTTTTAGGTTTTAGGGTGGGTATGGGTTTTGGGGCGGTAAGGGCATTTTTAGGTTTTAGAGTGGGCATGGGTTCTGGGGTAGTAAGGGCATTTTCAGGTTTTAGGATGGGTATGGGTGTTGGGGTGGTAAAGGCATTTTTAGGTTTTAGGGTGGGTATGGGTTTTGGGGCGGTAAGGGCATTTTTAGGGTTTAGGGTGGGCATGGGTTTTAGGGTGATAAGGGCATTTTTCGGTTTTACAGTGGGTATGAGTTTTGGGGTGGTAAGAACATTTTGAGGTTTTAGGGTAGGCATGGGTTTTGGGGTGGTAAGGGCATTTTTATGTTTTAGGGTGGGTATGGGTTTTGGGGCGGTAAGGGCAATTTTAGGTTTTAGGGTGATAAGGCCATTTTTCGGTTTTAGGGTGGGTATGGGTTTTGGGGTGGTAAGAACAGTTTTAGGTTTTAGGGTAGGCATGGGTTTTGGGGTGGTAAGAGCATTTTTAGGTTTTAGGGTGGGTATGGGTTTTGGGGGTGGTAAGGGCATTTTTAGGTCTTAGGGCGGGTATGTGTTTTGGGTGGTAAGGGCATTTTTAGCTTTTAGGGTGGGTATGGGTTTTTGGGTGTAAGGACATTTTTAGCTTTTAGGGTGGGATTATGGGTGGTAAGGGAATTTTTAGGTTTTAGAGTGGTATGGGTTTTTGGGTGGTAAGGACATTTTTAGGTTTTAGAGTGGGTATGGGTTCTGGGGTGGTAAGGGCATTTTTATGTTTTAGGGTTTGCATGGGTTTTAGGGTGGTAAGGGCATTTTTAGGTTTTAGGGTGGGTATGGGTTTTGGGGTGGTAAGGGAAGTTTTAGGTTTTAAGGCAGGTATGTCTTTTGGGTGGTAAGGGCATTTTTAGCTTTTAGGGTGGTTATGGGTTTTGGGGCGGTAAGGGCATTTTTAGATCTTAGAGTGGGCATGGTTTTTGGGGTGGTAAGGGCATTTTTAGATTTTAGGGTGGGTATGGGTTTTTGGGTGGTAAGGACATTTTTAGGTTTTAGAGTGGGCATGGGTTCTGGGGTGGTAAGGGCATTTTTAGGTTTTAGGGTGGGTATGTCTTTTGGGTGGTAAGGGCATTTTTAGCTTTTAGGGTGGTTATGGGTTTTTGGGTGTAAGGACATTTTTAGCTTTTAGGGTGGGATTTTGGGTGGTAAGGGAATTTTTAGGTTTTAGAGTGGTATGGGTTTGTGGGTGGTAAGGACATTTTTAGGTTTTAGAGTGGGTATGGGTTCTGGGGTGGTAAGGGCATTTTTAGGTTTTAGGGTGGGCATGGGTTTTAGGGTGGTAAGGGCATTTTTGGGTTTGAGGGTGGGTATGGGTTTTGGGGTGGTAAGAGCATTTTTGTGTTTTAGGCTGGGCATGGGTTTTTCAGTGGTAAGAGCATTTTTATGTTTTAGGGTGGGCATGGGTTTTTCGGTGGTAAGGGCATTTTTAGGTTTTCGGGTGGGTATGGGTGTTGGGGTGGTAAGGGCATTTTTAGGTTTTAGGGTGGGTATGGGTTTTGGGGTGGTAAGGGAATTTTTAGGTTTTAAGGCGGGTATGTCTTTTGGGTGGTAAGGGCATTTTTAGCTTTTAGGGTGGTTATGGGTTTTTGGGTGTAAGGACATTTTTAGCTTTTAGGGTGGGATTTTAGGTGGTAAGGGAATTTTTAGGTTTTAGAGTGGAATGGGTTTTTGGGTGGTAAGGACATTTTTAGGTTTTAGAGTGGGTATGGGTTTTAGGGTGGTAAGGGCATTTTTAGGTTTTAGGGTGGGTATGTCTTTTGGGTGGTAAGGGCATTTTTAGGTTTTAGGGTGGTTATGGGTTTTTGGGTGTAAGGACATTTTTAGCTTTTAGGGTGGGAATTTGGGTGGTAAGGGCATTTTTAGGTCTTAGGGTGGGTATGTCTTTTGGGTGGTAAGGGCATTTTTAGCTTTTAGGGTGGTTATGGGTTTTTGGGTGTAAGGACATTTTTAGCTTTTAGGGTGGGATTTTGGGTGGTAAGGGAATTTTTAGGTTTTAGAGTGGTATGGGTTTGTGGGTGGTAAGGACATTTTTAGGTTTTAGAGTGGGTATGGGTTCTGGGGTGGTAAGGGCATTTTTAGGTTTTAGGGTGGGCATGGGTTTTAGGGTGGTAAGGGCATTTTTGGGTTTGAGGGTGGGTATGGGTTTTGGGGTGGTAAGAGCATTTTTGTGTTTTAGGGTGGGCATGGGTTTTTCAGTGGTAAGAGCATTTTTATGTTTTAGGGTGGGCATGGGTTTTTCGGTGGTAAGGGCATTTTTAGGTTTTCGGGTGGGTATGGGTGTTGGGGTGGTAAGGGCATTTTTAGGTTTTAGGGTGGGTATGGGGTTTGGGGCGGTAAGCAAATTTTTAGGTTTTAGAGTGGGCATGGGTTTTGGGGGTGTAAGTGCATTTTTAGATTTTAGGATGGGGATGGGTTTTGTGGTGGTAAGGGCATTTTTAGGTTTTAGGGTGGGCATGGGTTTTGGGGTATAAGGGCATTTTTAGTTTTTAGGGTGGGAATTTGGGTGGTAAGGGCATTTTTAGGTCTTAGGGTGGGTATGTCTTTTGGGTGGTAAGGGCATTTTTAGCTTTTAGGGTGGTTATGGGTTTTTGGGTGTAAGGACATTTTTAGCTTTTAGGGTGGGATTTTGGGTGGTAAGGGAATTTTTAGGTTTTAGAGTGGTATGGGTTTGTGGGTGGTAAGGACATTTTTAGGTTTTAGAGTGGGTATGGGTTCTGGGGTGGTAAGGGCATTTTTAGGTTTTAGGGTGGGCATGGGTTTTAGGGTGGTAAGGGCATTTTTGGGTTTGAGGGTGGGTATGGGTTTTGGGGTGGTAAGAGCATTTTTGTGTTTTAGGGTGGGCATGGGTTTTTCAGTGGTAAGAGCATTTTTATGTTTTAGGGTGGGCATGGGTTTTTCGGTGGTAAGGGCATTTTTAGGTTTTCGGGTGGGTATGGGTTCTGGGGTGGTAAGGGCATTTTTAGGTTTTTGGGTGGGTATGGGGTTTGGGGCGGTAAGCACATTTTTAGGTTTTAGAGTGGGCATGGGTTTTGGGGGTGTAAGGGCATTTTTAGATTTTAGGATGGGGATGGGTTTTGTGGTGGTAAGGGCATTTTTAGGTTTTAGGGTGGGCATGGGTTTTGGGGTATAAGGGCATTTTTAGGTTTGAGGGTGGGTATGGGTTTTAGGGTGGTAAGAGTATTTTTATGTTTTAGGGTGGGCATGGGTTTTTTGCTGTTAAGAGCACTTTTATGTTTTAGGGTGGGCATGGGTTTTTCGGTGGTAAGGGCATTTTTAGATTTTAGGGTGGGTATGGGTGTTGGGGTGGTAAGGGCATTTTTAGGTTTTAGGGTGGGTATGGGTTGTGGGGCGGTTAGGGCATTTTTAGGTTTTAGAGTGGGCATCGGTTTTGGGGTGGTAAGGGCATTTTTAGATTTTAGGGTGGGTATGGGTTTTTGGGTGGTAAGGACATTTTTACGTTTTAGAGTGGGCATGGGTTCTGGGGTGTAAGGGCATTTTTAGGTTTGAGGGTGGGTATGGATTTTGCGGTGGTAAGAGCATTTTGTATGTTTTAGGGTGGGCATGGGTTTTTCGGTGGTAAAGGCATTTTTAGGTTTTAGGGTGGGTATGGGTGTTGGGGTGGTAAGGGCATTTTTAGGTTTTAGGGTGGGTATGGGTTTTGGGGCGGTAAGGGCATTTTTAGGTTTATAGTGGGTATGGGTTTTGAGGCAGTAAGGGCATTTTTAGGTTTTAGGGTGGGCATGGGTTTTAGGGTGATAAGGGCATTTTTCGGTTTTAGGGTGGGTATGGGGTTTGGGGTGGTAAGAACATTTTTAGGTTTTAGGGGAGGCATGGGTTTTGGGGTGGTAAGGACATTTTTAGGTTTTAGAGTGGGCATGGGTTCTGGGGTGGTAAGGGCATTTTTAGGGTTTAGGG
Source organism: Pleurodeles waltl (assembly GCF_031143425.1). Classification (NCBI taxonomy): domain Eukaryota; kingdom Metazoa; phylum Chordata; class Amphibia; order Caudata; family Salamandridae; genus Pleurodeles; species Pleurodeles waltl. The sequence goes on along the minus strand of NC_090448.1, from coordinate 271,429,826 downwards.
TGGGCATGGGTTTTAGGGTGATAAGGGCATTTTTTGGTTTTAAGGTGGGTATGGGTTTTGGGGTGGTAAGAACATTTTGAGGTTTTAGGGTGGGCATGGGTTTTTCGGTGGTAAAGGCATTTTTAGGTTTTAGGGTGGGTATGGGTGTTGGGGTGGTAAGGGCATTTTTAGGTTTTAGGGTGGGTATGGGTTTTTGGGCGGTAAGGGCATTTTTAGGTTTTATAGTGGGTATGGGTTTTGAGGCAGTAAGGGCATTTTTAGGTTTTAGGGTGGGCATGGGTTTTAGGGTGATAAGGGCATTTTTCGGTTTTAGGGTGGGTATGGGGTTTGGGGTGGTAAGAACATTTTTAGGTTTTAGGGTAGGCATGAGTTTTGGGGTGGTAAGGACATTTTTAGGTTTTAGGGTGGGTATGGGTTTTGTGGCGGTAAGGGCATTTTTAGGGTTTAGGGTGGGCATGGGTTTTAGGGTGATAAGGGCATTTTTCGGTTTTAAGTTGGGTATGGGTTTTGGGGTGGTAAGAACATTTTGAGGTTTTAGGGTAGGCATGGGTTTTGGGGTGGTAAGGGCATATTTAGGTTTTAGGGTGGATATGGGTTTTGGGGTGGTAAGGGCGTTTTTAGATTTTAGGGTGGGCATGGGATTTGGGGATTAGGGGCATTTTTAGGTTTGAGGGTGGGTATGGGTTTTGGGGTGGTAAGAGCATTTTTATGTTTTAGGGTGGGCATGGGTTTTTCGGTGGTAAGAGCATTTTTAGGTTTTAGGGTGGGCATGGGTTTTTCGGTGGAAAGGGCATTTTTAGGTTTTAGGGTGGGTATGGGTGTTGGGGTTGTAGGGGCATTTTTAGGTTTTAGGGTGGGTATGGGTTTTGGGGTGGTAAGGGCATTTTTAGATTTTAGGGTGGGTATGGGTTTTTGGGTGGTAAGGACATTTTTAGGTTTTAGAGTGGGCATGGGTTCTGGGGTGGTAAAGGCGTTTTTAGGTTTTAGGGCGGGTATGGGTGTTGGGATGGTAAGGGCATTTTTAGGTTTTAGGGTGGGTATGGGTTTTGGGGCGGTAAGGGCATTTTTAGGTTTTAGAGTGGGCATGGGTTCTGGGGTAGTAAGGGCATTTTCAGGTTTTAGGATGGGTATGGGTGTTGGGGTGGTAAGGGCATTTTTAGGTTTTAGGGTGGGCATGGGTTTTAGGGTGATAAGGGCATTTTTCGGTTTTACGGTGGGTATGAGTTTTGGGGTGGTAAGAACATTTTGAGGTTTTAGGGTAGGCATGGGTTTTGGGGTGGTAAGGGCATTTTTAGGTTTTAGGGTGGGTATGGGTTTTGGGGCGGTAAGGGCAATTTTAGGTTTTAAGGTGGGTATGGGTTTTGGGGTGGTAAGAACATTTTGAGGTTTTAGGGTAGGCATGGGTTTTGGGGTGGTAAGGGCATATTTAGGTTTTAGGGTGGATATGGGTTTTGGGGTGGTAAGGGCGTTTTTAGATTTTAGGGTGGGCATGGGTTTTGGGGATTAAGGGCATTTTTAGGTTTGAGGGTGGGTATGGGTTTTGGGGTGGTAAGAGCATTTTTAGGTTTTAGGGTGGGCATGGGTTTTTCGGTGGAAAGGGCATTTTTAGGTTTTAGGGTGGGTATGGGTGTTGGGGTGGTAAGGGCATTTTTAGGTTTTAGGGTGGGTATGGGTTTTGGGGCGGTAAGGGCATTTTTAGGGTTTAGGGTGGGCATGGGTTTTAGGGTGATAAGGGCATTTTTCGGTTTTACGGTGGGTATGAGTTTTGGGGTGGTAAGAACATTTTGAGGTTTTAGGGTAGGCATGGGTTTTGGAGTGGTAAGGGCATTTTTAGGTTTTAGGGTGGGTATGGGTTTTGGGGCGGTTAGGGCAATTTTAGGTTTTAGGGTGGGCATGGGTTTTAGGGTGATAAGGCCATTTTTCGGTTTTAGGGTGGGTATGGGTTTTGGGGTGGTAAGAACAGTTTTAGGTTTTAGGGTAGGCATGGGTTTTGGGGTGGTAAGAGCATTTTTAGGTTTTAGGGTGGGTATGGGTTTTGGGGGTGGTAAGGGCATTTTTAGGTCTTAGGGCGGGTATGTCTTTTGGGTGGTAAGGGCATTTTTAGCTTTTAGGGTGGGTATGGGTTTTTGGGTGTAAGGACATTTTTAGGTTTTAGGGTGGGTATGGGTTTTGGGGCGGTAAGGGCAATTTTAGGTTTTAGGGTGGGCATCGGTTTTAGGGTGATAAGGCCATTTTTCGGTTTTAGGGTGGGTATGGGTTTTGGGGTGGTAAGAACAGTTTTAGGTTTTAGGGTAGGCATGGGTTTTGGGGTGGTAAGAGCATTTTTAGGTTTTAGTGTGGGTATGGGTTTTAGGGTGGTAAGGGAATTTTTAGGTTTTAAGGCGGGTATGTCTTTTGGGTGGTAAGGGCATTTTTAGCTTTTAGGGTGGTTATGGGTTTTTGGGTGTAAGGACATTTTTAGCTTTTAGGGTGGGATTTTGGGTGGTAAGGGAATTTTTACGTTTTAGATTGGAATGGGTTTTGGGTGGTAAGGACATTTTTAGGTTTTAGAGTGGGTATGGGTTCTGGGGTGGTAAGGGCATTTTTAGGTTTTAGGGTGGGTATGTCTTTTGGGTGGTAAGGGCATTTTTAGCTTTTAGGGTGGTTATGGGTTTTTGGGTGTAAGGACATTTTTAGCTTTTAGGGTGGGAATTTGGGTGGTAAGGGCATTTTTAGGTCTTAGGGTGGGTATGTCTTTTGGGTGGTAAGGGCATTTTTAGCTTTTAGGGTGGTTATGGGTTTTTGGGTGTAAGGACATTTTTAGCTTTTAGGGTGGGATTTTGGGTGGTAAGGGAATTTTTAGGTTTTAGAGTGGTATGGGTTTGTGGGTGGTAAGGACATTTTTAGGTTTTAGAGTGGGTATGGGTTCTGGGGTGGTAAGGGCATTTTTAGGTTTTAGGGTGGGCATGGGTTTTAGGGTAATAAGGGCATTTTTGGGTTTGAGGGTGGGTATGGGTTTTGGGGTGGTAAGAGCATTTTTGTGTTTTAGGGTGGGCATGGGTTTTTCAGTGGTAAGAGCATTTTTATGTTTTAGGGTGGGCATGGGTTTTTCGGTGGTAAGGGCATTTTTAGGTTTTCGGGTGGGTATGGGTGTTGGGCTGGTAAGGGCATTTTTAGGTTTTAGGGTGGGTATGGGGTTTGGGGCGGTAAGCACATTTTTAGGTTTTAGAGTGGGCATGGGTTTTGGGGGTGTAAGGGCATTTTTAGATTTTAGGATGGGGATGGGTTTTGTGGTGGGAAGGGCATTTTTAGGTTTTAGGGTGGGCATGGGTTTTGGGGTATAAGGGCATTTTTAGGTTTGAGGGTGGGTATGGGTTTTAGGGTGGTAAGAGTATTTTTATGTTTTAGGGTGGGCATGGGTTTTTTGCTGTTAAGAGCACTTTTATGTTTTAGGGTGGGCATGGGTTTTTCGGTGGTAAGGGCATTTTTAGATTTTAGGGTGGGTATGGGTGTTGGGGTGGTAAGGGCATTTTTAGGTCTTAGGGTGGGTATGTCTTTTGGGTGGTAAGGGCATTTTTAGCTTTTAGGGTGGTTATGGGTTTTTGGGTGTAAGGACATGTTTAGCTTTTAGGGTGGGATTTTGGGTGGTAAGGGAATTTTTAGGTTTTAGAGTGGTATGGGTTTGTGGGTGGTAAGGACATTTTTAGGTTTTCGGGTGGGTATGGGTTCTGGGGTGGTAAGGGCATTTTTAGGTTTTAGGGTGGGCATGGGTTTTAGGGTGGTAAGGGCATTTTTGGGTTTGAGGGTGGGTATGGGTTTTGGGGTGGTAAGAGCATTTTTGTGTTTTAGGGTGGGCATGGGTTTTTCAGTGGTAAGAGCATTTTTATGTTTTAGGGTGGGCATGGGTTTTTCGGTGGTAAGGGCATTTTTAGGTTTTCGGGTGGGTATGGGTGTTGGGGTGGTAAGGGCATTTTTAGGTTTTAGGGTGGGTATGGGGTTTGGGGCGGTAAGCACATTTTTAGGTTTTAGAGTGGGCATGGGTTTTGGGGGTGTAAGGGCATTTTTAGATTTTAGGATGGGGATGGGTTTTGTGGTGGTAAGGGCATTTTTAGGTTTTAGGGTGGGCATGGGTTTTGGGTTATAAGGGCATTTTTAGGTTTGAGGGTGGGTATGGGTTTTAGGGTGGTAAGAGTATTTTTATGTTTGAGGGTGGGCATGGGTTTTTTGCTGTTAGGAGCACTTTTATGTTTTAGCGTGGGCATGGGTTTTTCGGTGGTAAGGGCATTTTTAGATTTTAGGGTGGGTATGGGTGTTGGGGTGGTAAGGGCATTTTTAGGTTTTAGGGTGGGTATGGGTTGTGGGGCGGTTAGGGCATTTTTAGGTTTTAGAGTGGGCATCGGTTTTGGGGTGGTAAGGGCATTTTTAGATTTTAGGGTGGGTATGGGTTTTTGGGTGGTAAGGAAATTTTTACGTTTTAGAGTGGGCATGGGTTCTGGGGTGTAAGGGCATTTTTAGGTTTGAGGGTGGGTATGGGTTTTGGGGTAGTAAGAGCATTTTGTATGTTTTAGGGTGGGCATGGGTTTTTCGGTGGTAAAGGCATTTTTAGGTTTTAGGGTGGGTATGGGTGTTGGGGTGGTAAGGGCATTTTTAGGTTTTAGGGTGGGTATGGGTTTTGGGGCGGTAAGGGCATTTTTAGGTTTATAGTGGGTATGGGTTTTGAGGCAGTAAGGGCATTTTTAGGTTTTAGGGTGGGCATGGGCTTTAGGGTGATAAGGGCATTTTTCGGTTTTAGGGTGGGTATGTGGTTTGGGGTGGTAAGAACATTTTTAGGTTTTAGGGTAGGCATGGGTTTTGGGGTGGTAAGGACATTTTTAGGTTTTAGAGTGGGCATGGGTTCTGGGGTGGTAAGGGCATTTTTAGGGTTTAGGGTGGGCATGGGTTTTAGGGTGATAAGGGCATTTTTCGGTTTTAAGGTGGGTATGGGTTTTGGGGTGGTAAGAACATTTTGAGGTTTTAGGGTGGGCATGGGTTTTTCGGTGGTAAAGGCATTTTTAGGTTTTAGGGTGGGTATGGGTGTTGGGGTGGTAAGGGCATTTTTAGGTTTTAGGGTGGGTATGGGTTTTGGGGCGGTAAGGGCATTTTTAGGTTTTATAGTGGGTATGGGTTTTGAGGCAGTAAGGGCATTTTTAGGTTTTAGGGTGGGCATGGGTTTTAGGGTGAAAAGGGCATTTTTCGGTTTTAGGGTGGGTATGGGGTTTGGGGTGGTAAGAACATTTTTAGGTTTTAGGGTAGGCATGAGTTTTGGGGTGGTAAGGACATTTTTAGGTTTTAGGGTGGGTATGGGTTTTGTGGCGGTAAGGGCATTTTTAGGGTTTAGGGTGGGCATGGGTTTTAGGGTGATAAGGGCATTTTTCGGTTTTAGGGTGGGTATGGGGTTTGGGGTGGTAAGAACATTTTTAGGTTTTAGGGTAGGCATGAGTTTTGGGGTGGTAAGGACATTTTTAAGTTTTAGGGTGGGTATGGGTTTTGTGGCGGTAAGGGCATTTTTAGGGTTTAGGGTGGGCATGGGTTTTAGTGTGATAAGGGCATTTTTCGGTTTTAAGGTGGATATGGGGTTTGGGGCGGTAAGCACATTTTTAGGTTTTAGAGTGGGCATGGGTTTTGGGGGTGTAAGGGCATTTTTAGATTTTAGGATGGGGATGGGTTTTGTGGTGGTAAGGGCATTTTTAGGTTTTAGGGTGGGCATGGGTTTTGGGGTATAAGGGCATTTTTAGGTTTGAGGGTGGGTATGGGTTTTAGGGTGGTAAGAGTATTTTTATGTTTTAGGGTGGGCATGGGTTTTTTGCTGTTAAGAGCACTTTTATGTTTTAGGGTGGGCATGGGTTTTTCGGTGGTAAGGGCATTTTTAGATTTTAGGGTGGGTATGGGTGTTTGGGTGGTAAGAGCATTTTTAGGTCTTAGGGTGGGTATGTCTTTTGGGTGGTAAGGGCATTTTTTGCTTTTAGGGTGGTTATGGGTTTTTGGGTGTAAGGACATTTTTAGCTTTTAGGGTGGGATTTTGGGTGGTAAGGGAATTTTTAGGTTTTAGAGTGGTATGGGTTTGTGGGTGGTAAGGACATTTTTAGGTTTTAGAGTGGGTATGGGTTCTGGGGTGGTAAGGGCATTTTTAGGTTTTAGGGTGGGCATGGGTTTTAGGGTGGTAAGGGCATTTTTGGGTTTGAGGGTGGGTATGGGTTTTGGGGTGGTAAGAGCATTTTTGTGTTTTAGGGTGGGCATGGGTTTTTCAGTGGTAAGAGCATTTTTATGTTTTAGGGTGGGCATGGGTTTTTCGGTGGTAAGGGCATTTTTAGGTTTTCGGGTGGGTATGGGTGTTGGGGTGGTAAGGGCATTTTTAGGTTTTAGGGTGGGTATGGGGTTTGGGGCGGTAAGCACATTTTTAGGTTTTAGAGTGGGCATGGGTTTTGGGGGTGTAAAGGCATTTTTAGATTTTAGGATGGGGATGGGTTTTGTGGTGGTAAGGGCATTTTTAGGTTTTAGGGTGGGCATGGGTTTTGGGGTGTAAGGGCATTTTTAGGTTTGAGGGTGGGTATGGGTTTTAGGGTGGTAAGAGTATTTTTATGTTTTAGGGTGGGCATGGTTTTTTTGCTGTTAAGAGCACTTTTATGTTTTAGGGTGGGCATGGGTTTTTCGGTGGTAAGGGCATTTTTAGATTTTAGAGTGGGTATGGGTGTTGGGGTGGTAAGGGCATTTTTAGGTCTTAGGGTGGGTATGTCTTTTGGGTGGTAAGGGCATTTTTAGCTTTTAGGGTGGTTATGGGTTTTTGGGTGTAAGGACATTTTTAGCTTTTAGGGTGGGATTTTGGGTGGTAAGGGAATTTTTAGGTTTTAGAGTGGTATGGGTTTGTGGGTGGTAAGGAAATTTTTAGGTTTTAGAGTGGGTATGGGTTTGTGGGTGGTAAGGGCATTTTTAGGTTTTAGGGTGGGCATGGGTTTTAGGGTGGTAAGGGCATTTTTGGGTTTGAGGGTGGGTATGGGTTTTGGGGTGGTAAGAGCATTTTTGTGTTTTAGGGTGGGCATGGGTTTTTCAGTGGTAAGAGCATTTTTATGTTTTAGGGTGGGCATGGGTTTTTCGGTGGTAAGGGCATTTTTAGGTTTTCGGGTGGGTATGGGTGTTGGGGTGGTAAGGGCATTTTTAGGTTTTAGGGTGGGTATGGGGTTTGGGGCGGTAAGCACATTTTTAGGTTTTAGAGTGGGCATGGGTTTTGGGGGTGTAAGGGCATTTTTAGATTTTAGGATGGGGATGGGTTTTGTGGTGGTAAGGGCATTTTTAGGTTTTAGGGTGGGCATGGGTTTTGGGGTATAAGGGCATTTTTAGGTTTGAGGGTGGGTATGGGTTTTAGGGTGGTAAGAGTATTTTTATGTTTTAGGGTGGTCATGGGTTTTTTGCTGTTAGGAGCACTTTTATGTTTTAGGGTGGGCATGGGTTTTTCGGTGGTAAGGGCATTTTTAGATTTTAGGGTGGGTATGGGTGTTGGGGTGGTAAGGGCATTTTTAGGTTTTAGGGTGGGTATGGGTTGTGGGGCGGTTAGGGCATTTTTAGGTTTTAGAGTGGGCATCGGTTTTGGGGTGGTAAGGGCATTTTTAGATTTTAGGGTGGGTATGGGTTTTTGGGTGGTAAGGACATTGTTACGTTTTAGAGTGGGCATGGGTTCTGGGGTGTAAGGGCATTTTTAGGTTTGAGGGTGGGTATGGGTTTTGGGGTGGTAAGAGCATTTTGTATGTTTTAGGGTGGGCATGGGTTTTTCGGTGGTAAAGGCATTTTTAGGTTTTAGGGTGGGTATGGGTGTTGGGGTGGTAAGGGCATTTTTAGGTTTTAGGGTAGGTATGGGTTTTGGGGCGGTAAGGGCATTTTTAGGTTTATAGTGGGTATGGGTTTTGAGGCAGTAAGGGCATTTTTAGGTTTTAGGGTGGGCATGGGTTTTAGGGTGATAAGGGCATTTTTCGGTTTTAGGGTGGGTATGGGGTTTGGGGTGGTAAGAACATTTTTAGGTTTTAGGGTAGGCATGGGTTTTGGGGTGGTAAGGACATTTTTAGGTTTTAGAGTGGGCATGGGTTCTGGGGTGGTAAGGGCATTTTTAGGGTTTAGGGTGGGCATGGGTTTTAGGGTGATAAGTGCATTTTTCGGTTTTAAGGTGGGTATTGGTTTTGGGGTGGTAAGAACATTTTGAGGTTTTAGGGTGGGCATGGGTTTTTCGGTGGTAAAGGCATTTTTAGGTTTTAGGGTGGGTATGGGTGTTGGGGTGGTAAGGGCATTTTTAGGTTTTAGGGTGGGTATGGGTTTTGGGGCGGTAAGGGCATTTTTAGGTTTTATAGTGGGTATGGGTTTTGAGGCAGTAAGGGCATTTTTAGGTTTTAGGGTGGGCATGGGTTTTAGGGTGATAAGGGCATTTTTCGGTTTTAGGGTGGGTATGGGGTTTGGGGTGGTAAGAACATTTTTAGGTTTTAGGGTAGGCATGAGTTTTGGGGTGGTAAGGACATTTTTAGGTTTTAGGGTGGGTATGGGTTTTGTGGCGGTAAGGGCATTTTTAGGGTTTAGGGTGGGCATGGGTTTTAGTGTGATAAGGGCATTTTTCGGTTTTAAGGTGGGTATGGGTTTTGGGGTGGTAAGAACATTTTGAGGTTTTAGGGTAGGCATGGGTTTTGGGGTGGTAAGGGCATATTTAGGTTTTAGGGTGGATATGGGTTTTGGGGTGGTAAGGGCGTTTTTAGATTTTAGGGTTGGCATGGGTTTTGGGGATTAGGGGCATTTTTAGGTTTGAGGGTGGGTATGGGTTTTGGGGTGGTAAGAGCATTTTTATGTTTTAGGGTGGGCATGGGTTTTTCGGTGGTAAGAGCATTTTTAGGTTTTAGGGTGGGCATGGGTTTTTCAGTGGAAAGGGCATTTTTAGGTTTTAGGGTGGGCATGGGTGTTGGGGTTGTAGGGGCATTTTTAGGTTTTAGGGTGGGTATGGGTTTTGGGGTGGTAAGGGCATTTTTAGATTTTAGGGTGGGTATGGGTTTTTGGGTGGTAAGGACATTTTTAGGTTTTAGAGTGGGCATGGGTTCTGGGGTGGTAAAGGCGTTTTTAGGTTTTAGGGCGGGTATGGGTGTTGGGATGGTAAGGGCATTTTTAGGTTTTAGGGTGAGTATGGGTTTTGGGGCGGTAAGGGCATTTTTAGGTTTTAGAGTGGGCATGGGTTCTGGGGTAGTAAGGGCATTTTCAGGTTTTAGGATGGGTATGGGTGTTGGGGTGGTAAGGGCATTTTTAGGTTTTAGGGTGGGCATGGGTTTTAGGGTGATAAGGGCATTTTTCGGTTTTACGGTGGGTATGAGTTTTGGGGTGGTAAGAACATTTTGAGGTTGTAGGGTAGGCATGGGTTTTGGGGTGGTAAGGGCATTTTTAGGTTTTAGGGTGGGTATGGGTTTTGGGGCGGTAAGGGCAATTTTAGGTTTTAAGGTGGGTATGGGTTTTGGGGTGGTAAGAACATTTTGAGGTTTTAGGGTAGGCATGGGTTTTGGGGTGGTAAGGGCATATTTAGGTTTTAGGGTGGATATGGGTTTTGGGGTGGTAAGGGTGTTTTTAGATTTTAGGGTGGGCATGGGTTTTGGGGATTAAGGGCATTTTTAGGTTTGAGGGTGGGTATGGGTTTTGGGGTGGTAAGAGCATTTTTATGTTTTAGGGTGGGCATGGGTTTTTCGGTGGTAAGAGCATTTTTAGGTTTTAGGGTGGGCATGGGTTTTTCGGTGGAAAGGGCATTTTTAGGTTTTAGGGTGGGTATGGGTGTTGGGGTTGTAGGGGCATTTTTAGTTTTTAGAGTGGGTATGGGTTTTGGGGTGGTAAGGGCATTTTTAGATTTTAGGGTGGGTATGGGTTTTTGGGTGTTAAGGACATTTTTAGGTTTTAGAGTGGGCATGGGTTCTGGGGTGGTAAAGGCGTTTTTAGGTTTTAGGGCGGGTATGGGTGTTGGGATGGTAAGGGCATTTTTAGGTTTTAGGGTGGGTATGGGTTTTGGGGCGGTAAGGGCATTTTTAGGTTTTAGAGTGGGCATGGGTTCTGGGGTAGTAAGGGCATTTTCAGGTTTTAGGATGGGTATGGGTGTTGGGGTGGTAAGGGCATTTTTAGGTTTTAGGGTTGGGTATGGGTTTTGGGGCGGTAAGGGCATTTTTAGGGTTTAGGGTGGGCATGGGTTTTAGGGTGATAAGGGCATTTTTCGGTTTTACGGTGGGTATGAGTTTTGGGGTGGTAAGAACATTTTGAGGTTTTAGGGTAGGCATGGGTATTGGGGTGGTAAGGGCATTTTTAGGTTTTAGGGTGGGTATGGGTTTTGGGGCGGTAAGGTCAATTTTAGGTTTTAGGGTGGGCATGGGTTTTAGGGTGATAAGGCCATTTTTCGGTTTTAGGGTGGGTATGGGTTTTGGGGTGGTAAGAACAGTTTTAGGTTTTAGGGTAGGTATGGGTTTTGGGGGTGGTAAGGGCATTTTTAGGTCTTAGGGCGGGTATGTCTTTTGGGTGGTAAGGGCATTTTTAGCTTTTAGGGTGGGTATGGGTTTTTGGGTGTAAGGACATTTTTAGGTTTTAGGGTGGGTATGGGTTTTGGGGCGGTAAGGCTAATTTTAGGTTTTAGGGTGGGCATGGGTTTTAGGGTGATAAGGCCATTTTTCGGTTTTAGGGTGGGTATGGGTTTTGGGGTGGTAAGAACAGTTTTAGGTTTTAGGGTAGGCATGGGTTTTGGGGTGGTAAGAGCATTTTTAGGTTTTAGGGTGGGTATGGGTTTTGGGGGTGGTAAGGGCATTTTTAGGTCTTAGGGCGGGTATGTCTTTTGGGTGGTAAGGGCATTTTTAGCTTTTAGGGTGGGTATGGGTTTTTGGGTGTAAGGACATTTTTAGCTTTTAGGGTGGGATTTTGGGTGGTAAGGGAATTTTTAGGTTTTAGAGTGGAATGGGTTTTTGGGTGGTAAGGACATTTTTAGGTTTTAGAGTGGGTATGGGTTCTGGGGTGGTAAGGGCATTTTTAGGTTTTAGGGTGGGTATGTCTTTTGGGTGGTAAGGGCATTTTTAGCTTTTAGGGTGGTTATGGGTTTTTGGGTGTAAGGACATTTTTAGCTTTTAGGGTGGGAATTTGGGTGGTAAGGGCATTTTTAGGTCTTAGGGTGGGTATGTCTTTTGGGTGGTAAGGGCAGTTTTAGCTTTTAGGGTGGTTATGGGTTTTTGGGTGTAAGGACATTTTTAGCTTTTAGGGTGGGATTTTGGGTGGTAAGGGAATTTTTAGGTTTTAGAGTGGTATGGGTTTGTGGGTGGTAAGCACATATTTAGGTTTTAGAGTGGGTATGGGTTCTGGGGTGGTAAGGGCATTTTTAGGTTTTAGGGTGGGCATGGGTTTTAGGGTGGAAAGGGCATTTTTAGGTTTGAGGGTGGGTATGGGTTTTGGGGTGGTAAGAGCATTTTTGTGTTTTAGGGTAGGCATGGGTTTTTCAGTGGTAAGAGCATTTTTATGTTTTAGGGTGGGCATGGGTTTTTCGGTGGTAAGGGCATTTTTAGGTTTTCGGGTGGGTATGGGGTTTGGGGCGGTAAGCACATTTTTAGGTTTTAGAGTGGGCATGGGTTTTGGGGGAGTAAGGGCATTTTTAGATTTTAGGATGGGTATGGGTTTTGTGGTGGTAAGGGCATTTTTAGGTTTTCGGGTGGGCATGGGTTTTGTGGTATAAGGGCATTTTTAGGTTTGAGGGTGGGTATGGGTTTTAGGGTGGTAAGAGCATTTTTATGTTTTAGGGTGGGCATGGGTTTTTTGCTGTTAAGAGCACTTTTATGTTTTAGGGTGGGCATGGGTTTTTCGGTGGTAAGGGCATTTTTAGATTTTAGGGTGGGTATGGGTGTTGGGGTGGTAAGGGCATTTTTAGGTTTTAGGGTGGGTATGGGTTGTGGGGCGGTTAGGGCATTTTTAGGTTTTAGAGTGGGCATCTGTTTTGGGGTAGTAAGGGCATTTTTAGATTTTAGGGTGGGTATGGGTTTTTGGGTGGTAAGGACATTTTTACGTTTTAGAGTGGGCATGGGTTCTGGGGTGTAAGGGCATTTTTAGGTTTGAGGGTGGGTATGGGTTTTGGGGTGGTAAGAGCATTTTTATGTTTTAGGGTGGGCATGGGTTTTTCGGTGGTAAGAGCATTTTAGGTTTTAGGGTGGGCATGGGTTTTTCGGTGGAAAGGGCATTTTTAGGTTTTAGGGTGGGTATAAGTGTTGGGGTTGTAGGGGCATTTTTAGGTTTTAGGGTGGGTATGGGTTTTGGGGCGGTAAAGGCAGTTTAAGGTTTTAGGGTGGGCATGGGTTTTAGGGTGGTTAGGGCATATTTAGGTTTTAGGGTGGGTATGGGTTTTGGGGTGGTAAGGGCGTTTTTAGATTTTAGGGTGGGCATGGGTTTTGGGGAATAAGGGCATTTTTAGGTTTGAGGGTGGTATGGGTTTTGGGGTGGTAAGAGCATTTTTATGTTTTAGGGTGGGCATGGGTTTTTCGGTGGTAAGACCATTTTTAGGTTTTAGGGTGGGCATGGTTTTTTCGGTGGAAAAGGCATTTTTAGGTTTTAGGGTGGGTATGGGTGTTGGGGTGGTAAGAACATTTTTAGGTTTTAGGGTGGGCATGGGTTTTGGGGTATAAGGGCATTTTTAGGTTTTAGGGTGGGTATGGGTGTTGGGATGGTAAGGGCATTTTTAGGTTTTAGGGTGAGTATGGGTTTTGGGGTGGTAAGGGCATAATTAGGTTTTAGGGCGGGTATGGGTTTTGGGGTGGTAAGGGTGTTTTTAGATTTTAGGGTGGGCATGGGTTTTGGGGAGTAAGGGCATTTTTAGGTTTAAGGGTGGGTATGGGTTTTGGGGTGGTAAGAGCATTTTTATGTTTTAGGGTGGGCATGGGTTTTTCGGTGGTAAGAGCATTTTTAGGTTTTAGGGTGGGCATGGGTTTTTCGGTGGAAAGGGCATTTTTAGGTTTTAGGGTGGGTATGAGTGTTGGGGTTGTAGGGGCATTTTTAGGTTTTAGGGTGGGTATGGGTTTTGGGGCGGTAAGGGCATTTTTAGGTCTTAGAGTGGGCATGGTTTTTGGGGAGGTAAGGGCATTTTTAGATTTTGGGGTGGGTATGGGTTTTTGGGTGGTAAGGACATTTTTAGGTTTTAGAGTGGACATGGGTTCTGTGGTGGTAAGGGCATTTTTAGGTTTTAGGGTGGGTATGGGTGTTGGGATGGTAAGGGCATTTTTAGGTTTTAGGGTGGGTATGGGTTTTGGGGCGGTAAGGGCATTTTTAGGTTTTAGAGTGGGCATGGGTTCTGGGGTAGTAAGAGCATTTTTAGGTTTTAGGATGGGTGTTGGGGTGGTAAGGGCATTTTTAGGTTTTAGGGTGGGTATGGGTTTTGGGGCGGTAAGGGCATTTTTAGGGTTTAGGGTGGGCATGGGTTTTAGGGTGATAAGGGCATTTTTTGGTTTTACGGTGGGTATGGCTTTTGGGGTGGTAAGAACATTTTGAGGTTTTAGGGTAGGCATGGGGTTTGTGGTGGTAAGGGCATATTTAGGTTTTAGGGTGGATATGGGTTTTGGGGTGGTAAGGACGTTTTTAGATTTTAGGGTGGGCATGGGTTTTGGGGATTAAGGGCATTTTTAGGTTTGAGGGTGGGTATGGGTTATGGGGTGGTAAGAGCATTTTTATGTTTTAGGGTGGGCATGGGTTTTTCGGTGGTAAGAGCATTTTTAGGTTTTAGGGTGGGCATGGGTTTTTCGGTGGAAAGGGCATTTTTAGGTTTTAGGGTGGGTATGGGTGTTGGGGTTGTAGGGGCATTTTTAGGTTTTAGGGTGGGTATGGGTTTTGGGGCGGTAAGGGCATTTTTAGGTCTTAGAGTGGGCATGGGTTTTGGGGTGGTAAGGGCATTTTTAGATTTTAGGGTGGGTATGGGTTTTTGGGTGGTAAGGACATTTTTAGGTTTTAGAGTGGGCATGGGTTCTGGGGTGGTAAAGGCGTTTTTAGGTTTTAGGGCGGGTATGGGTGTTGGGATGGTAAGGGCAGTTTTAGGTTTTAGGGTGGGTATGGGTTTTGGGGCGGTAAGGGCATTTTTAGGTTTTAGAGTGGGCATGGGTTCTGGGGTAGTAAGGGCATTTTCAGGTTTTAGGGTGGGTATGGGTTTTGGGGCGGTAAGGGCATTTTTAGGGTTTAGGGTGGGCATGGGTTTTAGAGTGATAAGGGCATTTTTCGGTTTTACGTGGGTATGAGTTTTGGGGTGGTAAGAACATTTTGAGGTTTTAGGGTAGGCATGGGTTTTGGGGTGGTAAGGGCATTTTTATGTTTTAGGGTGGGTATGGGTTTTGGGGCGGTAAGGGCAATTTTAGGTTTTAGGGTGGGCATGGGTTTTATGGTGATAAGGCCATTTTTCGGTTTTAGGGTGGGTATGGGTTTTGGGGTGGTAAGAACAGTTTTAGGTTTTAGGGTAGGCATGGGTTTAGGGGTGGTAAGAGCATTTTTAGGTTTTAGGGTGGGTATGGGTTTTGGGGGTGGTAAGGGCATTTTTAGGTCTTAGGGCGGGTATGTGTTTTGGGTGGTAAGGGCATTTTTAGCTTTTAGGGTGGGTATGGGTTTTTGGGTGTAAGGACATTTTTAGCTTTTAGGGTGGGATTTTGGGTGGTAAGGGAATTTTTAGGTTTTAGAGTGGTATGGGTTTTTGGGTGGTAAGGACATTTTTAGGTTTTAGGGTGGGTATCGGTTTTGGGGTGGTAAGGGAATTTTTAGGTTTTAAGGCAGGTATGTCTTTTGGGTGGTAAGGGCATTTTTAGCTTTTAGGGTGGTTATGGGTTTTGGGGCGGTAAGGGCATTTTTAGGTCTTAGAGTGGGCATTGTTTTTGGGGTGGTAAGGGCATTTTTAGATTTTAGGGTGGGTATGGGTTTTTGGGTGGTAAGGACATTTTTAGGTTTTAGAGTGGGCATGGGTTCTGGGGTGGTAAGGGCATTTTTAGGTTTTAGGGTGGGTATGGGTGTTGGGATGGTAAGGGCATTTTTAGGATTTAGGGTGGGTATGGGTTTTGGGGCGGTAAGGGCATTTTTAGGTTTTAGAGTGGGCATGGGTTCTGGGGTAGTAAAGGCATTTTTAGGTTTTAGGATGGGTATGGGTGTTGGGGTGGTAAGGGCATTTTTAGGTTTTAGGGTGGGTATGGGTTTTGGGGCGGTAAGGGCATTTTTAGGGTTTAGGGTGGGCATGGGTTTTAGGGTGATAAGGGCATTTTTCGGTTTTAAGGTGGGTATGGGTTTTGGGGTGGTAAGAACATTTTGAGGTTTTAGGGTAGGCATGGGTTTTGGGGTGGTAAGGGCATATTTAGGTTTTAGGGTGGGTATGGGTTTTGGGGCGGTAAGGGCATTTTTAGGTCTTAGAGTGGGCATGGTTTTTGGGGTGGTAAGGGCATTTTTATATTTTAGGGTGGGTATGGGTTTTTGGGTGGTAAGGACATTTTTAGGTTTTTGAGTGGGCATGGGTTCTGGGGTGGTAAGGGCATTTTTAGGTTTTAGGGTGGGTATGGGTGTTGGGATGGTAAGGGCATTTTTAGGTTTTAGGGTGGGTATGGGTTTTGGGGCGGTAAGGGCATTTTTAGGTTTTAGAGTGGGCATGGGTTCTGGGGTAGTAAGGGCATTTTTAGGTTTTAGGATGGGTATGGGTGTTGGGGTGGTAAGGGCATTTTTAGGTTTTAGGGTGGGTATGGGTTTTGGGGCGGTAAGGGCATTTTTAGGGTTTAGGGTGGGCATGGGTTTTAGGGTGATAAGGGCATTTTTTCGGTTTTACGGTGGGTATGGGTTTTGGGGTGGTAAGAACATTTTGAGGTTTTAGGGTAGGCATGGGTTTTGGGGTGGTAAGGGCATATTTAGGTTTTAGGGTGGATATGGGTTTTGGGGTGGTAAGGGTGTTTTTAGATTTTAGGGTGGGCATGGGTTTTGGGGATTAAGGGCATTTTTAGGTTTGAGGGTGGGTATGGGTTTTGGGGTGGTAAGAGCATTTTTATGTTTTAGGGTGGGCATGGGTTTTTCGGTGGTAAGAGCATTTTTAGGTTTTAGGGTGGGCATGGGTTTTTCGGTGGAAAGGGCATTTTTAGGTTTTAGGGTGGGTATGGGTGTTGGGGTTGTAGGGGCATTTTTAGTTTTTAGAGTGGGTATGGGTTTTGGGGTGGTAAGGGCATTTTTAGATTTTAGGGTGGGTATGGGTTTTTGGGTGTTAAGGACATTTTTAGGTTTTAGAGTGGGCATGGGTTCTGGGGTGGTAAAGGCGTTTTTAGGTTTTAGGGCGGGTATGGGTGTTGGGATGGTAAGGGCATTTTTAGGTTTTAGGGTGGGTATGGGTTTTGGGGCGGTAAGGGCATTTTTAGGTTTTAGAGTGGGCATGGGTTCTGGGGTAGTAAGGGCATTTTCAGGTTTTAGGATGGGTATGGGTGTTGGGGTGGTAAGGGCATTTTTAGGTTTTAGGGTTGGGTATGGGTTTTGGGGCGGTAAGGGCATTTTTAGGGTTTAGGGTGGGCATGGGTTTTAGGGTGATAAGGGCATTTTTCGGTTTTACGGTGGGTATGAGTTTTGGGGTGGTAAGAACATTTTGAGGTTTTAGGGTAGGCATGGGTATTGGGGTGGTAAGGGCATTTTTAGGTTTTAGGGTGGGTACGGGTTTTGGGGCGGTAAGGTCAATTTTAGGTTTTAGGGTGGGCATGGGTTTTAGGGTGATAAGGCCATTTTTCGGTTTTAGGGTGGGTATGGGTTTTGGGGTGGTAAGAACAGTTTTAGGTTTTAGGGTAGGCATGGGTTTTGGGGTGGTAAGAGCATTTTTAGGTTTTAGGGTGGGTATGGGTTTTGGGGGTGGTAAGGGCATTTTTAGGTCTTAGGGCGGGTATGTCTTTTGGGTGGTAAGGGCATTTTTAGCTTTTAGGGTGGGTATGGGTTTTTGGGTGTAAGGACATTTTTAGGTTTTAGGGTGGGTATGGGTTTTGGGGCGGTAAGGCTAATTTTAGGTTTTAGGGTGGGCATGGGTTTTAGGGTGATAAGGCCATTTTTCGGTTTTAGGGTGGGTATGGGTTTTGGGGTGGTAAGAACAGTTTTAGGTTTTAGGGTAGGCATGGGTTTTGGGGTGGTAAGAGCATTTTTAGGTTTTAGGGTGGGTATGGGTTTTGGGGGTGGTAAGGGCATTTTTAGGTTTTAGGGTGGGTATGTCTTTTGGGTGGTAAGGGCATTTTTAGCTTTTAGGGTGGTTATGGGTTTTTGGGTGTAAGGACATTTTTAGCTTTTAGGGTGGGAATTTGGGTGGTAAGGGCATTTTTAGGTCTTAGGGTGGGTATGTCTTTTGGGTGGTAAGGGCAGTTTTAGCTTTTAGGGTGGTTATGGGTTTTTGGGTGTAAGGACATTTTTAGCTTTTAGGGTGGGATTTTGGGTGGTAAGGGAATTTTTAGGTTTTAGAGTGGTATGGGTTTGTGGGTGGTAAGGACATTTTTAGGTTTTAGAGTGGGTATGGGTTCTGGGGTGGTAAGGGCATTTTTAGGTTTTAGGGTGGGCATGGGTTTTAGGGTGGAAAGGGCATTTTTAGGTTTGAGGGTGGGTATGGGTTTTGGGGTGGTAAGAGCATTTTTGTGTTTTAGGGTAGGCATGGGTTTTTCAGTGGTAAGAGCATTTTTATGTTTTAGGGTGGGCATGGGTTTTTCGGTGGTAAGGGCATTTTTAGGTTTTCGGGTGGGTATGGGGTTTGGGGCGGTAAGCACATTTTTAGGTTTTAGAGTGGGCATGGGTTTTGGGGGAGTAAGGGCATTTTTAGATTTTAGGATGGGTATGGGTTTTGTGGTGGTAAGGGCATTTTTAGGTTTTCGGGTGGGCATGGGTTTTGTGGTATAAGGGCATTTTTAGGTTTGAGGGTGGGTATGGGTTTTAGGGTGGTAAGAGCATTTTTATGTTTTAGGGTGGGCATGGGTTTTTTGCTGTTAAGAGCACTTTTATGTTTTAGGGTGGGCATGGGTTTTTCGGTGGTAAGGGCATTTTTAGATTTTAGGGTGGGTATGGGTGTTGGGGTGGTAAGGGCATTTTTAGGTTTTAGGGTGGGTATGGGTTGTGGGGCGGTTAGGGCATTTTTAGGTTTTAGAGTGGGCATCTGTTTTGGGGTAGTAAGGGCATTTTTAGATTTTAGGGTGGGTATGGGTTTTTGGGTGGTAAGGACATTTTTACGTTTTAGAGTGGGCATGGGTTCTGGGGTGTAAGGGCATTTTTAGGTTTGAGGGTGGGTATGGGTTTTGGGGTGGTAAGAGCATTTTTATGTTTTAGGGTGGGCATGGGTTTTTCGGTGGTAAGAGCATTTTAGGTTTTAGGGTGGGCATGGGTTTTTCGGTGGAAAGGGCATTTTTAGGTTTTAGGGTGGGTATAAGTGTTGGGGTTGTAGGGGCATTTTTAGGTTTTAGGGTGGGTATGGGTTTTGGGGCGGTAAAGGCAGTTTAAGGTTTTAGGGTGGGCATGGGTTTTAGGGTGGTTAGGGCATATTTAGGTTTTAGGGTGGGTATGGGTTTTGGGGTGGTAAGGGCGTTTTTAGATTTTAGGGTGGGCATGGGTTTTGGGGAATAAGGGCATTTTTAGGTTTGAGGGTGGTATGGGTTTTGGGGTGGTAAGAGCATTTTTATGTTTTAGGGTGGGCATGGGTTTTTCGGTGGTAAGACCATTTTTAGGTTTTAGGGTGGGCATGGTTTTTTCGGTGGAAAGGGCATTTTTAGGTTTTAGGGTGGGTATGGGTGTTGGGGTGGTAAGAACATTTTTAGGTTTTAGGGTGGGCATGGGTTTTGGGGTATAAGGGCATTTTTAGGTTTTAGGGTGGGTATGGGTGTTGGGATGGTAAGGGCATTTTTAGGTTTTAGGGTGAGTATGGGTTTTGGGGTGGTAAGGGCATAATTAGGTTTTAGGGCGGGTATGGGTTTTGGGGTGGTAAGGGTGTTTTTAGATTTTAGGGTGGGCATGGGTTTTGGGGAGTAAGGGCATTTTTAGGTTTAAGGGTGGGTATGGGTTTTGGGGTGGTAAGAGCATTTTTATGTTTTAGGGTGGGCATGGGTTTTTCGGTGGTAAGAGCATTTTTAGGTTTTAGGGTGGGCATGGGTTTTTCGGTGGAAAGGGCATTTTTAGGTTTTAGGGTGGGTATGAGTGTTGGGGTTGTAGGGGCATTTTTAGGTTTTAGGGTGGGTATGGGTTTTGGGGCGGTAAGGGCATTTTTAGGTCTTAGAGTGGGCATGGTTTTTGGGGAGGTAAGGGCATTTTTAGATTTTGGGGTGGGTATGGGTTTTTGGGTGGTAAGGACATTTTTAGGTTTTAGAGTGGACATGGGTTCTGTGGTGGTAAGGGCATTTTTAGGTTTTAGGGTGGGTATGGGTGTTGGGATGGTAAGGGCATTTTTAGGTTTTAGGGTGGGTATGGATTTTGGGGCGGTAAGGGCATTTTTAGGTTTTAGAGTGGGCATGGGTTCTGGGGTAGTAAGAGCATTTTTAGGTTTTAGGATGGGTGTTGGGGTGGTAAGGGCATTTTTAGGTTTTAGGGTGGGTATGGGTTTTGGGGCGGTAAGGGCATTTTTAGGGTTTAGGGTGGGCATGGGTTTTAGGGTGATAAGGGCATTTTTTGGTTTTACGGTGGGTATGGGTTTTGGGGTGGTAAGAACATTTTGAGGTTTTAGGGTAGGCATGGGTTTTGTGGTGGTAAGGGCATATTTAGGTTTTAGGGTGGATATGGGTTTTGGGGTGGTAAGGACGTTTTTAGATTTTAGGGTGGGCATGGGTTTTGGGGATTAAGGGCATTTTTAGGTTTGAGGGTGGGTATGGGTTATGGGGTGGTAAGAGCATTTTTATGTTTTAGGGTGGGCATGGGTTTTTCGGTGGTAAGAGCATTTTTAGGTTTTAGGGTGGGCATGGGTTTTTCGGTGGAAAGGGCATTTTTAGGTTTTAGGGTGGGTATGGGTGTTGGGGTTGTAGGGGCATTTTTAGGTTTTAGGGTGGGTATGGGTTTTGGGGCGGTAAGGGCATTTTTAGGTCTTAGAGTGGGCATGGGTTTTGGGGTGGTAAGGGCATTTTTAGATTTTAGGGTGGGTATGGGTTTTTGGGTGGTAAGGACATTTTTAGGTTTTAGAGTGGGCATGGGTTCTGGGGTGGTAAAGGCGTTTTTAGGTTTTAGGGCGGGTATGGGTGTTGGGATGGTAAGGGCAGTTTTAGGTTTTAGGGTGGGTATGGGTTTTGGGGCGGTAAGGGCATTTTTAGGTTTTAGAGTGGGCATGGGTTCTGGGGTAGTAAGGGCATTTTCAGGTTTTAGGGTGGGTATGGGTTTTGGGGCGGTAAGGGCATTTTTAGGGTTTAGGGTGGGCATGGGTTTTAGAGTGATAAGGGCATTTTTCGGTTTTACGTGGGTATGAGTTTTGGGGTGGTAAGAACATTTTGAGGTTTTAGGGTAGGCATGGGTTTTGGGGTGGTAAGGGCATTTTTATGTTTTAGGGTGGGTATGGGTTTTGGG
Source organism: Pleurodeles waltl (assembly GCF_031143425.1). Classification (NCBI taxonomy): domain Eukaryota; kingdom Metazoa; phylum Chordata; class Amphibia; order Caudata; family Salamandridae; genus Pleurodeles; species Pleurodeles waltl. The sequence goes on along the minus strand of NC_090448.1, from coordinate 271,409,300 downwards.
GCGGTAAGGGCAATTTTAGGTTTTAGGGTGGGCATGGGTTTTATGGTGATAAGGCCATTTTTCGGTTTTAGGGTGGGTATGGGTTTTGGGGTGGTAAGAACAGTTTTAGGTTTTAGGGTAGGCATGGGTTTAGGGGTGGTAAGAGCATTTTTAGGTTTTAGGGTGGGTATGGGTTTTGGGGGTGGTAAGGGCATTTTTAGGTTTTAGGGCGGGTATGTGTTTTGGGTGGTAAGGGCATTTTTAGCTTTTAGGGTGGGTATGGGTTTTTGGGTGTAAGGACATTTTTAGCTTTTAGGGTGGGATTTTGGGTGGTAAGGGAATTTTTAGGTTTTAGAGTGGTATGGGTTTTTGGGTGGTAAGGACATTTTTAGGTTTTAGGGTGGGTATCGGTTTTGGGGTGGTAAGGGAATTTTTAGGTTTTAAGGCAGGTATGTCTTTTGGGTGGTAAGGGCATTTTTAGCTTTTAGGGTGGTTATGGGTTTTGGGGCGGTAAGGGCATTTTTAGGTCTTAGAGTGGGCATTGTTTTTGGGGTGGTAAGGGCATTTTTAGATTTTAGGGTGGGTATGGGTTTTTGGGTGGTAAGGACATTTTTAGGTTTTAGAGTGGGCATGGGTTCTGGGGTGGTAAGGGCATTTTTAGGTTTTAGGGTGGGTATGGGTGTTGGGATGGTAAGGGCATTTTTAGGATTTAGGGTGGGTATGGGTTTTGGGGCGGTAAGGGCATTTTTAGGTTTTAGAGTGGGCATGGGTTCTGGGGTAGTAAAGGCATTTTTAGGTTTTAGGATGGGTATGGGTGTTGGGGTGGTAAGGGCATTTTTAGGTTTTAGGGTGGGTATGGGTTTTGGGGCGGTAAGGGCATTTTTAGGGTTTAGGGTGGGCATGGGTTTTAGGGTGATAAGGGCATTTTTCGGTTTTAAGGTGGGTATGGGTTTTGGGGTGGTAAGAACATTTTGAGGTTTTAGGGTAGGCATGGGTTTTGGGGTGGTAAGGGCATATTTAGGTTTTAGGGTGGGTATGGGTTTTGGGGCGGTAAGGGCATTTTTAGGTCTTAGAGTGGGCATGGTTTTTGGGGTGGTAAGGGCATTTTTATATTTTAGGGTGGGTATGGGTTTTTGGGTGGTAAGGACATTTTTAGGTTTTTGAGTGGGCATGGGTTCTGGGGTGGTAAGGGCATTTTTAGGTTTTAGGGTGGGTATGGGTGTTGGGATGGTAAGGGCATTTTTAGGTTTTAGGGTGGGTATGGGTTTTGGGGCGGTAAGGGCATTTTTAGGTTTTAGAGTGGGCATGGGTTCTGGGGTAGTAAGGGCATTTTTAGGTTTTAGGATGGGTATGGGTGTTGGGGTGGTAAGGGCATTTTTAGGTTTTAGGGTGGGTATGGGTTTTGGGGCGGTAAGGGCATTTTTAGGGTTTTGGGTGGGCATGGGTTTTAGGGTGATAAGGGCATTTTTTCGGTTTTACGGTGGGTATGGGTTTTGGGGTGGTAAGAACATTTTGAGGTTTTAGGGTAGGCATGGGTTTTGGGGTGGTAAGGGCATATTTAAGTTTTAGGGTGGATATGGGTTTTGGGGTGGTAAGGGCGTTTTTAGATTTTAGGGTGGGCATGGGTTTTGGGGATTAAGGGCATTTTTAGGTTTGAGGGTGGGTATGGGTTTTGGGGTGGTAAGAGCATTTTTATGTTTTAGGGTGGGCATGGGTTTTTCGGTGGTAAGAGCATTTTTAGGTTTTAGGGTGGGCATGGGTTTTTCGGTGGAAAGGGCATTTTTATGTTTTAGGGTGGGTATGGGTGTTGGGGTTGTAGGGGCATTTTTAGTTTTTAGAGTGGGTATGGGTTTTGGGGTGGTAAGGGCATTTTTAGATTTTAGGGTGGGTATGGGTTTTTGGGTGTTAAGGACATTTTTAGGTTTTAGAGTGGGCATGGGTTCTGGGGTGGTAAAGGCGTTTTTAGGTTTTAGGGCGGGTATGGGTGTTGGGATGGTAAGGGCATTTTTAGGTTTTAGGGTGGGTATGGGTTTTGGGGCGGTAAGGGCATTTTTAGGTTTTAGAGTGGGCATGGGTTCTGGGGTAGTAAGGGCATTTTCAGGTTTTAGGATGGGTATGGGTGTTGGGGTGGTAAGGGCATTTTTAGGTTTTAGGGTGGGTATGGGTTTTGGGGCGGTAAGGGCATTTTTAGGGTTTAGGGTGGGCATGGGTTTTAGGGTGATAAGGGCATTTTTCGGTTTTACGGTGGGTATGAGTTTTGGGGTGGTAAGAACATTTTGAGGTTTTAGGGTAGGCATGGGTATTGGGGTGGTAAGGGCATTTTTAGGTTTTAGGGTGGGTATGGGTTTTGGGGCGGTAAGGTCAATTTTAGGTTTTAGGGTGGGCATGGGTTTTAGGGTGATAAGGCAATTTTTCGGTTTTAGGGTGGGTATGGGTTTTGGGGTGGTAAGAACAGTTTTAGGTTTTAGGGTAGGCATGGGTTTTGGGGTGGTAAGAGCATTTTTAGGTTTTAGGGTGGGTATGGGTTTTGGGGGTGGTAAGGGCATTTTTAGGTCTTAGGGCGGGTATGTCTTTTGGGTGGTAAGGGCATTTTTAGCTTTTAGGGTGGGTATGGGTTTTTGGGTGTAAGGACATTTTTAGGTTTTAGGGTGGGTATGGGTTTTGGGGCGGTAAGGCTAATTTTAGGTTTTAGGGTGGGCATGGGTTTTAGGGTGATAAGGCCATTTTTCGGTTTTAGGGTGGGTATGGGTTTTGGGGTGGTAAGAACAGTTTTAGGTTTTAGGGTAGGCATGGGTTTTGGGGTGGTAAGAGCATTTTTAGGTTTTAGGGTGGGTATGGGTTTTGGGGGTGGTAAGGGCATTTTTAGGTCTTAGGGCGGGTATGTCTTTTGGGTGGTAAGGGCATTTTTAGCTTTTAGGGTGGGTATGGGTTTTTGGGTGTAAGGACATTTTTAGCTTTTAGGGTGGGATTTTGGGTGGTAAGGGAATTTTTAGGTTTTAGAGTGGAATGGGTTTTTGGGTGGTAAGGACATTTTTAGGTTTTAGAGTGGGTATGGGTTCTGGGGTGGTAAGGGCATTTTTAGGTTTTAGGGTGGGTATGTCTTTTGGGTGGTAAGGGCATTTTTAGCTTTTAGGGTGGTTATGGGTTTTTGGGTGTAAGGACATTTTTAGCTTTTAGGGTGGGAATTTGGGTGGTAAGGGCATTTTTAGGTCTTAGGGTGGGTATGTCTTTTGGGTGGTAAGGGCAGTTTTAGCTTTTAGGGTGGTTATGGGTTTTTGGGTGTAAGGACATTTTTAGCTTTTAGGGTGGGATTTTGGGTGGTAAGGGAATTTTTAGGTTTTAGAGTGGTATGGGTTTGTGGGTGGTAAGGACATTTTTAGGTTTTAGAGTGGGTATGGGTTCTGGGGTGGTAAGGGCATTTTTAGGTTTTAGGGTGGGCATGGGTTTTAGGGTGGAAAGGGCATTTTTAGGTTTGAGGGTGGGTATGGGTTTTGGGGTGGTAAGAGCATTTTTGTGTTTTAGGGTGGGCATGGGTTTTTCAGTGGTAAGAGCATTTTTATGTTTTAGGGTGGGCATGGGTTTTTCGGTGGTAAGGGCATTTTTAGGTTTTCGGGTGGGTATGGGGTTTGGGGCGGTAAGCACATTTTTAGGTTTTAGAGTGGGCATGGGTTTTGGGGGAGTAAGGGCATTTTTAGATTTTAGGATGGGTATGGGTTTTGTGGTGGTAAGGGCATTTTTAGGTTTTCGGGTGGGCATGGGTTTTGTGGTATAAGGGCATTTTTAGGTTTGAGGGTGGGTATGGGTTTTAGGGTGGTAAGAGCATTTTTATGTTTTAGGGTGGGCATGGGTTTTTTGCTGTTAAGAGCACTTTTATGTTTTAGGGTGGGCATGGGTTTTTCGGTGGTAAGGGCATTTTTAGATTTTAGGGTGGGTATGGGTGTTGGGGTGGTAAGGGCATTTTTAGGTTTTAGGGTGGGTATGGGTTGTGGGGCGGTTAGGGCATTTTTAGGTTTTAGAGTGGGCATCTGTTTTGGGGTAGTAAGGGCATTTTTAGATTTTAGGGTGGGTATGGGTTTTTGGGTGGTAAGGACATTTTTACGTTTTAGAGTGGGCATGGGTTCTGGGGTGTAAGGGCATTTTTAGGTTTGAGGGTGGGTATGGGTTTTGGGGTGGTAAGAGCATTTTTATGTTTTAGGGTGGGCATGGGTTTTTCGGTGGTAAGAGCATTTTAGGTTTTAGGGTGGGCATGGGTTTTTCGGTGGAAAGGGCATTTTTAGGTTTTAGGGTGGGTATAAGTGTTGGGGTTGTAGGGGCATTTTTAGGTTTTAGGGTGGGTATGGGTTTTGGGGCGGTAAAGGCAGTTTAAGGTTTTAGGGTGGGCATGGGTTTTAGAGTGGTTAGGGCATATTTAGGTTTTAGGGTGGGTATGGGTTTTGGGGTGGTAAGGGCGTTTTTAGATTTTAGGGTGGGCATGGGTTTTGGGGAATAAGGGCATTTTTAGGTTTGAGGGTGGTATGGGTTTTGGGGTGGTAAGAGCATTTTTATGTTTTAGGGTGGGCATGGGTTTTTCGGTGGTAAGACCATTTTTAGGTTTTAGGGTGGGCATGGGTTTTTCGGTGGAAAGGGCATTTTTAGGTTTTAGGGTGGGTATGGGTGTTGGGGTGGTAAGAACATTTTTAGGTTTTAGGGTGGGCATGGGTTTTGGGGTATAAGGGCATTTTTAGGTTTTAGGGTGGGTATGGGTGTTGGGATGGTAAGGGCATTTTTAGGTTTTAGGGTGGGTATGGGTTTTGGGGTGGTAAGGGCATAATTAGGTTTTAGGGCGGGTATGGGTTTTGGGGTGGTAAGGGTGTTTTTAGATTTTAGGGTGGGCATGGGTTTTGGGGAGTAAGGGCATTTTTAGGTTTAAGGGTGGGTATGGGTTTTGGGGTGGTAAGAGCATTTTTATGTTTTAGGGTGGGCATGGGTTTTTCGGTGGTAAGAGCATTTTTAGGTTTTAGGGTGGGCATGGGTTTTTCGGTGGAAAGGGCATTTTTAGGTTTTAGGGTGGGTATGAGTGTTGGGGTTGTAGGGGCATTTTTAGGTTTTAGGGTGGGTATGGGTTTTGGGGCGGTAAGGGCATTTTTAGGTCTTAGAGTGGGCATGGTTTTTGGGGAGGTAAGGGCATTTTTAGATTTTGGGGTGGGTATGGGTTTTTGGGTGGTAAGGACATTTTTAGGTTTTAGAGTGGGCATGGGTTCTGTGGTGGTAAGGGCATTTTTAGGTTTTAGGGTGGGTATGGGTGTTGGGATGGTAAGGGCATTTTTAGGTTTTAGGGTGGGTATGGGTTTTGGGGCGGTAAGGGCATTTTTAGGTTTTAGAGTGGGCATGGGTTCTGGGGTAGTAAGAGCATTTTTAGGTTTTAGGATGGGTGTTGGGGTGGTAAGGGCATTTTTAGGTTTTAGGGTGGGTATGGGTTTTGGGGCGGTAAGGGCATTTTTAGGGTTTAGGGTGGGCATGGGTTTTAGGGTGATAAGGGCATTTTTTGGTTTTACGGTGGGTATGGGTTTTGGGGTGGTAAGAACATTTTGAGGTTTTAGGGTAGGCATGGGTTTTGGGGTGGTAAGGGCATATTTAGGTTTTAGGGTGGATATGGGTTTTGGGGTGGTAAGGACGTTTTTTGATTTTAGGGTGGGCATGGGTTTTGGGGATTAAGGGCATTTTTAGGTTTGAGGGTGGGTATGGGTTATGGGGTGGTAAGAGCATTTTTATGTTTTAGGGTGGGCATGGGTTTTTCGGTGGTAAGAGCATTTTTAGGTTTTAGGGTGGGCATGGGTTTTTCGGTGGAAAGGGCATTTTTAGGTTTTAGGGTGGGTATGGGTGTTGGGGTTGTAGGGGCATTTTTAGGTTTTAGGGTGGGTATGGGTTTTGGGGCGGTAAGGGCATTTTTAGGTCTTAGAGTGGGCATGGGTTTTGGGGTGGTAAGGGCATTTTTAGATTTTAGGGTGGGTATGGGTTTTTGGGTGGTAAGGACATTTTTAGGTTTTAGAGTGGGCATGGGTTCTGGGGTGGTAAAGGCGTTTTTAGGTTTTAGGGCGGGTATGGGTGTTGGGATGGTAAGGGCAGTTTTAGGTTTTAGGGTGGGTATGGGTTTTGGGGCGGTAAGGGCATTTTTAGGTTTTAGAGTGGGCATGGGTTCTGGGGTAGTAAGGGCATTTTCAGGTTTTAGGGTGGGTATGGGTTTTGGGGCGGTAAGGGCATTTTTAGGGTTTAGGGTGGGCATGGGTTTTAGGGTGATAAGGGCATTTTTCGGTTTTACGTGGGTATGAGTTTTGGGGTGGTAAGAACATTTTGAGGTTTTAGGGTAGGCATGGGTTTTGGGGTGGTAAGGGCATTTTTATGTTTTAGGGTGGGTATGGGTTTTGGGGCGGTAAGGGCAATTTTAGGTTTTAGGGTGGGCATGGGTTTTATGGTGATAAGGCCATTTTTCGGTTTTAGGGTGGGTATGGGTTTTGGGGTGGTAAGAACAGTTTTAGGTTTTAGGGTAGGCATGGGTTTAGGGGTGGTAAGAGCATTTTTAGGTTTTAGGGTGGGTATGGGTTTTGGGGGTGGTAAGGGCATTTTTAGGTCTTAGGGCGGGTATGTGTTTTGGGTGGTAAGGGCATTTTTAGCTTTTAGGGTGGGTATGGGTTTTTGGGTGTAAGGACATTTTTAGCTTTTAGAGTGGGATTTTGGGTGGTAAGGGAATTTTTAGGTTTTAGAGTGGTATGGGTTTTTGGGTGGTAAGGACATTTTTAGGTTTTAGGGTGGGTATCGGTTTTGGGGTGGTAAGGGAATTTTTAGGTTTTAAGGCAGGTATGTCTTTTGGGTGGTAAGGGCATTTTTAGCTTTTAGGGTGGTTATGGGTTTTGGGGCGGTAAGGGCATTTTTAGGTCTTAGAGTGGGCATTGTTTTTGGGGTGGTAAGGGCATTTTTAGATTTTAGGGTGGGTATGGGTTTTTGGGTGGTAAGGACATTTTTAGGTTTTAGAGTGGGCATGGGTTCTGGGGTGGTAAGGGCATTTTTAGGTTTTAGGGTGGGTATGGGTGTTGGGATGGTAAGGGCATTTTTAGGATTTAGGGTGGGTATGGGTTTTGGGGCGGTAAGGGCATTTTTAGGTTTTAGAGTGGGCATGGGTTCTGGGGTAGTAAAGGCATTTTTAGGTTTTAGGATGGGTATGGGTGTTGGGGTGGTAAGGGCATTTTTAGGTTTTAGGGTGGGTATGGGTTTTGGGGCGGTAAGGGCATTTTTAGGGTTTAGGGTGGGCATGGGTTTTAGGGTGATAAGGACATTTTTCGGTTTTAAGGTGGGTATGGGTTTTGGGGTGGTAAGAACATTTTGAGGTTTTAGGGTAGGCATGGGTTTTGGGGTGGTAAGGGCATATTTAGGTTTTAGGGTGGGTATGGGTTTTGGGGCGGTAAGGGCATTTTTAGGTCTTAGAGTGGGCATGGTTTTTGGGGTGGTAAGGGCATTTTTATATTTTAGGGTGGGTATGAGTTTTTGGGTGGTAAGGACATTTTTAGGTTTTTGAGTGGGCATGGGTTCTGGGGTGGTAAGGGCATTTTTAGGTTTTAGGGTGGGTATGGGTGTTGGGATGGTAAGGGCATTTTTAGGTTTTAGGGTGGGTATGGGTTTTGGGGCGGTAAGGGCATTTTTAGGTTTTAGAGTGGGCATGGGTTCTGGGGTAGTAAGGGCATTTTTAGGTTTTAGGATGGGTATGGGTGTTGGGGTGGTAAGGGCATTTTTAGGTTTTAGGGTGGGTATGGGTTTTGGGGCGGTAAGGGCATTTTTAGGGTTTAGGGTGGGCATGGGCTTTAGGGTGATAAGGGCATTTTTTCGGTTTTACGGTGGGTATGGGTTTTGGGGTGGTAAGAACATTTTGAGGTTTTAGGGTAGGCATGGGTTTTGGGGTGGTAAGGGCATATTTAAGTTTTAGGGTGGATATGGGTTTTGGGGTGGTAAGGGCGTTTTTAGATTTTAGGGTGGGCATGGGTTTTGGGGATTAAGGGCATTTTTAGGTTTGAGGGTGGGTATGGGTTTTGGGGTGGTAAGAGCATTTTTATGTTTTAGGGTGGGCATGGGTTTTTCGGTGGTAAGAGCATTTTTAGGTTTTAGGGTGGGCATGGGTTTTTCGGTGGAAAGGGCATTTTTATGTTTTAGGGTGGGTATGGGTGTTGGGGTTGTAGGGGCATTTTTAGGTTTTAGGGTGGGTATGTGTTTTGGGGTGGTAAGGGCATTTTTAGATTTTTGGGTGGGTATGGGTTTTTGGGTGGTAAGGACATTTTTAGGTTTTAGAGTGGGCATGGGTTCTGGGGTGGTAAAGGCGTTTTTAGGTTTTAGTGCGGTTATGGGTGTTGGGATGGTAAGGGCATTTTTAGGTTTTAGGTTGGGTATGGGTTTTGGGGCGGTAAGGGCATTTTTAGGTTTTAGAGTGGGCATGGGTTCTGGGGTAGTAAGGGCATTTTCAGGTTTTAGGATGGGTATGGGTGTTGGGGTGGTAAGGGCATTTTTAGGTTTTATGGTGGGTATGGGTTTTGGGGCGGTAAGGGCATTTTTAGGGTTTAGGGTGGGCATGGGTTTTAGGGTGATAAGGGCATTTTTCGGTTTTACGGTGGGTGTGAGTTTTGGGGTGGTAAGAACATTTTGAGGTTTTAGGGTAGGCATGGGTTTTGGGGTGGTAAGGGCATTTTTATGTTTTAGGGTGGGTATGGGTTTTGGGGCGGTAAGGGCAATTTTAGGTTTTAGGGTGGGCATGGGTTTTAGGGTGATAAGGCCATTTTTCGGTTTTAGGGTGGGTATGGGTTTTGGGGTGGTAAGAACAGTTTTAGGTTTTAGGGTAGGCATTTGTTTTGGGGTGGTAAGAGCATTTTTAGGTTTTAGGGTGGGCATGGGTTTTGGGGGTGGTAAGGGCATTTTTAGGTCTTAGGGCGGGTATGTGTTTTGGGTGGTAAGGGCATTTTTAGCTTTTAGGGTGGGTATGGGTTTTTGGGTGTAAGGACATTTTTAGCTTTTAGGGTGGGGTTTTGGGTGGTAAGGGAATTTTTAGGTTTTAGAGTGGTATGGGTTTTTGGGTGGTAAGGACATTTTTAGGTTTAAGGGTGGGTATGGGTTTTGGGGTGGTAAGAGCATTTTTATGTTTTAGGGTGGGCATGGGTTTTTCAGTGGTAAGAGCATTTTTAGGTTTTAGGGTGGGCATGTGTTTTTCGGTGGAAAGGGCATTTTTAGGTTTTAGGGTGGGTATGAGTGTTGGGGTTGTAGGGGCATTTTTAGGTTTTAGGGTGGGTATGGGTTTTGGGGCGGTAAGGGCATTTTTAGGTCTTAGAGTGGGCATGGTTTTTGGGGTGGTAAGGGCATTTTTAGATTTTAGGGTGGGTATGGGTTTTTGGGTGGTAAGGACATTTTTAGGTTTTAGAGTGGGCATGGGTTCTGTGGTGGTAAGGGCATTTTTAGGTTTTAGGGTGGGTATGGGTGTTGGGATGGTAAGGGCATTTTTAGGTTTTAGGGTGGGTATGGGTTTTGGGGCGGTAAGGGCATTTTTAGGTTTTAGAGTGGGCATGGGTTCTGGGGTAGTAAGGGCATTTTTAGGTTTTAGGATGGGTATGGGTGTTGGGGTGGTAAGGGCATTTTTAGGTTTTAGGGTGGGTATGGGTTTTGGGGCGGTAAGGGCATTTTTAGGGTTTAGGGTGGGCATGGGTTTTAGGGTGATAAGGGCATTTTTCGGTTTTACGGTGGGTATGGGTTTTGGGGTGGTAAGAACATTTAGAGGTTTTAGGGTAGGCATGGGTTTTGGGGTGGTAAGGGCATATTTAGGTTTTAGGGTGGATATGGGTTTTGGGGTGGTAAGGGTGCTTTTAGATTTTAGGGTGGGCATGGGTTTTGGGGATTAAGGGCATTTTTAGGTTTGAGGGTGGGTATGGGTTTTGGGATGGTAAGAGTATTTTTATGTTTTAGGGTGGGCATGGGTTTTTCGGTGGTAAGAGCATTTTTAGGTTTTAGGGTGGGCATGGGTTTTTCGGTGGAAAGGGCATTTTTAGGTTTTAGGGTGGGTATGGGTGTTGGGGTTGTAGGGGCATTTTTAGGTTTTAGGGTGGGTATGGGTTTTGGGGCGGTAAGGGTATTTTTAGGTCTTTGAGTGGGCATGGGTTTTGGGGTGGTAAGGGCATTTTTAGATTTTAGGGTGGGTATGGGTTTTTGGGTGGTAAGGAAATTTTTAGGTTTTAGAGTGGGCATGGGTTCTGGGGTGGTAAAGGCGTTTTTAGGTTTTAGGGCGGGTATGGGTGTTGGGATGGTAAGGGCAGTTTTAGGTTTTAGGGTGGGTATGGGTTTTGGGGCGGTAAGGGCATTTTTAGGTTTTAGAGTGGGCATGGGTTCTGGGGTAGTAAGGGCATTTTCAGGTTTTAGGATGGGTATGGGTGTTGGGGTGGTAAGGGCATTTTTAGGTTTTAGGGTGGGTATGGGTTTTGGGGCGGTAAGGGCATTTTTAGGGTTTAGGGTGGGCATGGGTTTTAGGGTGATAAGGGCATTTTTCGGTTTTACGGTGGGTATGAGTTTTGGGGTGGTAAGAACATTTTGAGGTTTTAGGGTAGGCATGGGTTTTGGGGTGGTAAGGGCATTTTTATGTTTTAGGGTGGGTATGGGTTTTGGGGCGGTAAGGGCAATTTTAGGTTTTAGGGTGGGCATGGGTTTTAGGGTGATAAGGCCATTTTTCGGTTTTAGGGTGGGTATGGGTTTTGGGGTGGTAAGAACAGTTTTAGGTTTTAGGGTAGGCATGGGTTTTGGGGTGGTAAGAGCATTTTTAGGTTTTAGGGTGGGTATGGGTTTTGGGGGTGGTAAGGGCATTTTTAGGTCTTAGGGCGGGTATGTGTTTTGGGTGGTAAGGGCATTTTTAGCTTTTAGGGTGGGTATGGGTTTTTGGGTGTAAGGACATTTTTAGCTTTTAGGGTGGGATTTTGGGTGGTAAGGGAATTTTTAGGTTTTAGAGTGGTATGGGTTTTTGGGTGGTAAGGACATTTTTAGGTTTTAGAGTGGGTATGGGTTCTGGGGTGGTAAGGGCATTTTTAGGTTTTAGGGTTTGCATGGGTTTTAGGGTGGTAAGGGCATTTTTAGGTTTTAGGGTGGGTATGGGTTTTGGGGTGGTAAGGGAATTTTTAGGTTTTAAGGCAGGTATGTCTTTTGGGTGGTAAGGGCATTTTTAGCTTTTAGGGTGGTTATGGGTTTTGGGGCGGTAAGGACATTTTTAGGTCTTAGAGTGGGCATGGTTTTTGGGGTGGTAAGGGCATTTTTAGATTTTAGGGTGGGTATGGGTTTTTGGGTGGTAAGGACATTTTTAGGTTTTAGAGTGGGCATGGGTTCTGGGGTGGTAAGGGCATTTTTAGGTTTTAGGGTGGGTATGGGTGTTGGGATGGTAAGGGCATTTTTAGGGTTTAGGGTGGGTATGGGTTTTGGGGCGGTAAGGGCATTTTTAGGTTTTAGAGTGGGCATGGGTTCTGGGGTAGTAAAGGCATTTTTAGGTTTTAGGATGGGTATGGGTGTTGGGGTGGTAAGGGCATTTTTAGGTTTTAGGGTGGGTATGGGTTTTGGGGCGGTAAGGGCATTTTTAGGTCTTAGAGTGGGCATGGTTTTTGGGGTGGTAAGGGCATTTTTAGATTTTAGGGTGGGTATGGGTTTTTGGGTGGTAAGGACATTTTTAGGTTTTAGAGTGGGCATGGGTTCTGTGGTGGTAAGGGCATTTTTAGGTTTTAGGGTGGGTATGGGTGTTGGGATGGTAAGGGCATTTTTAGGTTTTAGGGTGGGTATGGGTTTTGGGGCGGTAAGGGCATTTTTAGGTTTTAGAGTGGGCATGGGTTCTGGGGTAGTAAGGGCATTTTTAGGTTTTAGGATGGGTATGGGTGTTGGGGTGGTAAGGGCATTTTTAGGTTTTAGGGTGGGTATGGGTTTTGGGGCGGTAAGGGCATTTTTAGGGTTTAGGGTGGGCATGGGTTTTAGGGTGATAAGGGCATTTTTCGGTTTTACGGTGGGTATGGGTTTTGGGGTGGTAAGAACATTTTGAGGTTTTAGGGTAGGCATGGGTTTTGGGGTGGTAAGGGCATATTTAGGTTTTAGGGTGGATATGGGTTTTGGGGTGGTAAGGGCGTTTTTAGATTTTAGGGTGGGCATGGGTTTTGGGGATTAAGGGCATTTTTAGGTTTGAGGGTGGGTATGGGTTTTGGGATGGTAAGAGTATTTTTATGTTTTAGGGTGGGCATGGGTTTTTCGGTGGTAAGAGCATTTTTAGGTTTTAGGGTGGGCATGGGTTTTTCGGTGGAAAGGGCATTTTTAGGTTTTAGGGTGGTTATGGGTGTTGGGGTTGTAGGGGCATTTTTAGGTTTTAGGGTGGGTATGGGTTTTGGGGCGGTAAGGGTATTTTTAGGTCTTAGAGTGGGCATGGGTTTTGGGGTGGTAAGGGCATTTTTAGATTTTAGGGTGGGTATGGGTTTTTGGGTGGTAAGGACATTTTTAGGTTTTAGAGTGGGCATGGGTTCTGGGGTGGTAAAGGCGTTTTTAGGTTTTAGGGCGGGTATGGGTGTTGGGATGGTAAGGGCAGTTTTAGGTTTTAGGGTGGGTATGGGTTTTGGGGCGGTAAGGGCATTTTTAGGTTTTAGAGTGGGCATGGGTTCTGGGGTAGTAAGGGCATTTTCAGGTTTTAGGATGGGTATGGGTGTTGGGGTGGTAAGGGCATTTTTAGGTTTTAGGGTGGGTATGGGTTTTGGGGCGGTAAGGGCATTTTTAGGGTTTAGGGTGGGCATGGGTTTTAGGGTGATAAGGGCATTTTTCGGTTTTACGGTGGGTATGAGTTTTGGGGTGGTAAGAACATTTTGAGGTTTTAGGGTAGGCATGGGTTTTGGGGTGGTAAGGGCATTTTTATGTTTTAGGGTGGGTATGGGTTTTGGGGCGGTAAGGGCAATTTTAGGTTTTAGGGTGGGCATGGGTTTTAGGGTGATAAGGCCATTTTTCGGTTTTAGGGTGAGTATGGGTTTTGGGGTGGTAAGAACAGTTTTAGGTTTTAGGGTAGGCATGGGTTTTGGGGTGGTAAGAGCATTTTTAGGTTTTAGGGTGGGTATGGGTTTTGGGGGTGGTAAGGGCATTTTTAGGTCTTAGGGCGGGTATGTGTTTTGGGTGGTAAGGGCATTTTTAGCTTTTAGGGTGGGTATGGGTTTTTGGGTGTAAGGACATTTTTAGCTTTTAGGGTGGGATTTTGGGTGGTAAGGGAATTTTTAGGTTTTAGAGTGGTATGGGTTTTTGGGTGGTAAGGACATTTTTAGGTTTTAGAGTGGGTATGGGTTCTGGGGTGGTAAGGGCATTTTTAGGTTTTAGGGTTTGCATGGGTTTTAGGGTGGTAAGGGCATTTTTAGGTTTTAGGGTGGGTATGGGTTTTGGGGTGGTAAGGGAATTTTTAGGTTTTAAGGCAGGTATGTCTTTTGGGTGGTAAGGGCATTTTTAGCTTTTAGGGTGGTTATGGGTTTTGGGGCGGTAAGGACATTTTTAGGTCTTAGAGTGGGCATGGTTTTTGGGGTGGTAAGGGCATTTTTAGATTTTAGGGTGGGTATGGGTTTTTGGGTGGTAAGGACATTTTTAGGTTTTAGAGTGGGCATGGGTTCTGGGGTGGTAAGGGCATTTTTAGGTTTTAGGGTGGGTATGGGTGTTGGGATGGTAAGGGCATTTTTAGGGTTTAGGGTGGGTATGGGTTTTGGGGCGGTAAGGGCATTTTTAGGTTTTAGAGTGGGCATGGGTTCTGGGGTAGTAAAGGCATTTTTTGGTTTTAGGATGGGTATGGGTGTTGGGGTGGTAAGGGCATTTTTAGGTTTTAGGGTGGGTATGGGTTTTGGGGCGGTAAGGGCATTTTTAGGGTTTAGGGTGGGCATGGGTTTTAGGGTGATAAGGGCATTTTTCGGTTTTAAGGTGGGTATGGGTTTTGGGGTGGTAAGAACATTTTGAGGTTTTAGGGTAGCCATGGGTTTTGGGGTGGTAAGGGCATATTTAGGTTTTAGGGTGGGTATGGGTTTTGGGGCGGTAAGGGCATTTTTGGGTCTTAGAGTGGGCATGTTTTTTGGGGTGGTAAGGGCATTTTTATATTTTAGGGTGGGTATGGGTTTTTGGGTGGTAAGGACATTTTTAGGTTTTAGAGTGGGCATGAGTTCTGGGGTGGTAAGGGCATTTTTAGGTTTTAGGGTGGGTACGGGTGTTGGGATGGTAAGGGCATTTTTAGGTTTTAGGGTGGGTATGGGTTTTGGGGCGGTAAGGGCATTTTTAGGTTTTAGAGTGGGCATGGGTTCTGGGGTAGTAAGGGCATTTTTAGGTTTTAGGATGGGTATGGGTGTTGGGGTGGTAAGGGCATTTTTAGGTTTTAGGGTGGGTATGGGTTTTGGGGCGGTAAGGGCATTTTTAGGATTTAGGGTGGGCATGGGTTTTAGGGTGATAAGGGCATTTTTCGGTTTTACGGTGGGCATGGGTTTTGGGGTGGTAAGAAAATTTTGAGGTTTTAGGGTAGGCATGGGTTTTGGGGTGGTAAGGGCATATTTAGGTTTTAGGGTGGATATGGGTTTTGGGGTGGTAAGGGCGTTTTTAGATTTTAGGGTGGGCATGGGTTTTGGGGATTAAGGGCATATTTAGGTTTGAGGGTGGGTATGGGTTTTGGGGTGGTAAGAGCATTTTTATGTTTTAGGGTGGGCATGGGTTTTTCGGTGGTAAGAGCATTTTTAGGTTTTAGGGTGGGCATGGGTTTTTCGGTGGAAAGGGCATTTTTAGGTTTTAGGGTGGGTATGAGTGTTGGGGTTGTAGGGGCATTTTTAGGTTTTAGGGTGGGTATGGGTTTTGGGGCGGTAAGGGCATATTTAGGTTTTAGGGTGGGTATGGGTTTTGGGGTGGTAAGGGCGTTTTTAGATTTTAGGGTGGGCATGGGTTTTGGGGAATAAGGGCATTTTTAGGTTTGAGGGTGGTATGGGTTTTGGGGTGGTAAGAGCATTTTTATGTTTTAGGGTGGGCATGGGTTTTTCGGTGGTAAGACCATTTTTAGGTTTTAGGGTGGGCATGGGTTTTTCCGTGGAAAGGGCATTTTTAGGTTTTAGGGTGGGTATGGGTGTTGGGGTGGTAAGAACATTTTTAGGTTTTAGGGTGGGCATGGGTTTTGGGGTATAAGGGCATTTTTAGGTTTTAGGGTGGGTATGGGTGTTGGGATGGTAAGGGCATTTTTAGGTTTTAGGGTGGGTATGGGTTTTGGGGTGGTAAGGGCATATTTAGGTTTTAGGGCGGGTATGGGTTTTGGGGTGGTAAGGGTGTTTTTAGATTTTAGGGTGGGCATGTGTTTTGGGGAGTAAGGGCATTTTTAGGTTTTAGGGTGGGTATGGGTTTTGGGGTGGTAAGAGCGTTTTTATGTTTTAGGGTGGGCATGGGTTTTTCGGTGGTAAGAGCATTTTTAGGTTTTAGGGTGGGCATGGGTTTTTCGGTGGAAAGGGCATTTTTAGGTTTTAGGGTGGGTATGAGTGTTGGGGTTGTAGGGGCATTTTTAGGTTTTAGGGTGGGTATGGGTTTTGGGGCGGTAAGGGCATTTTTAGGTCTTAGAGTGGGCATGGTTTTTGGGGTGGTAAGGGCATTTTTAGATTTTAGGGTGGGTATGGGTTTTTGGGTGGTAAGGACATTTTTAGGTTTTAGAGTGGGCATGGGTTCTGGGGTGGTAAGGACATTTTTAGGTTTTAGGGTGGGTATGGGTGTTGGGATGGTAAGGGCATTTTTAGGTTTTAGGGTGGGTATGGGTTTTGGGGCGGTAAGGGCATTTTTAGGTTTTAGAGTGGGCATGGGTTCTGGGGTAGTAAGGGCATTTTTAGGTTTTAGGATGGGTATGGGTGTTGGGGTGGTAAGGGCATTTTTAGGTTTTAGGGTGGGTATGGGTTTTGGGGCGGTAAGGGCATTTTTAGGGTTTAGGGTGGGCATGGGTTTTAGGGTGATAAGGGCATTTTTCGGTTTTACAGTGGGTATGGGTTTTGGGATGGTAAGAACATTTTGAGGTTTTAGGGTAGGCATGGGTTTTGGGGTGGTAAGGGCATATTTAGGTTTTAGGGTGGATATGGGTTTTGGGGTGGTAAGGGCGTTTTTAGATTTTAGGGTGGGCATGGGTTTTGGGGATTAAGGGCGTTTTTAGGTTTGAGGGTGGGTATGGGTTTTCGGGTGGTAAGAGCATTTTTATGTTTTAGGGTGGGCATGGGTTTTTCGGTGGTAAGAGCGTTTTTAGGTTTTAGGGTGGGCATGGGTTTTTCAGTGGAAAGGGCATTTTTAGGTTTTAGGGTGGGTATGGGTGTTGGGGTTGTAGGGGCATTTTTAGGTTTTAGGGTGGGTATGGGTTTTGGGGCGGTAAGGGCATTTTTAGGTCTTAGAGTGGGCATGGGTTTTGGGGTGGTAAGGGGATTTTTAGATTTTAGGGTGGGTATGGGTTTTTGGGTGGTAAGGACATTTTTAGGTTTTAGAGTGGGCATGGGTTCTGGGGTGGTAAAGGCGTTTTTAGGTTTTAGGGCGGGTATGTGTGTTGGGATGGTAAGGGCAGTTTTAGGTTTTAGGGTGGGTATGGGTTTTGGCGCGGTAAGGGCATTTTTAGGTTTTAGAGTGGGCATGGGTTCTGGGGTAGTAAGGGCATTTTGAGGTTTTAGGATGGGTATGGGTGTTGGGGTGGTAAGGGCATTTTTATGTTTTAGGGTGGGTATGGGTTTTGGGGCGGTAAGGGCAATTTTAGGTTTGAGGGTGGGCATGGGTTTTAGGGTGATAAGGCCGTTTTTCGGTTTTAGGGTGGGTATGGGTTTTGGGGTGGTAAGAACAGTTTTTGGTTTTAGGGTAGGCATGGGTTTTGGGGTGGTAAGAGCATTTTTAGGTTTTAGGGTGGGTATGGGTTTTGGGGGTGGTAAGGGCATTTTTAGGTCTTAGGGCGGGTATGTGTTTTGGGTGGTAAGGGCATTTTTAGCTTTTAGGGTGGGTATGGGTTTTTGGGTGTAAGGACAATTTTAGGTTTTAGAGTGGGTATGGGTTCTGGGGTGGTAAGGGCATTTTTAGGTTTTAGGGTTTGCATGGGTTTTAGGGTGGTAAGGGCATTTTTAGGTTTTAGGGTGGGTATGGGTTTTGGGGTGGTAAGGGAATTTTTAGGTTTTAAGGCAGGTATGTCTTTTGGGTGGTAAGGGCATTTTTAGCTTTTAGGGTGGTTATGGGTTTTGGGGCGGTAAGGGCATTTTTAGGTCTTAGAGTGGGCAGGGTTTTTGGGGTGGTAAGGGCATTTTTAGATTTTAGGGTGGGTATGGGTTTTTGGGTGGTAAGGACATTTTTAGGTTTTAGAGTGGGCATGGGTTCTGGGGTGGTAAGGGCATTTTTAGGTTTTAGGGTGGGTATGGTTGTTGGGATGGTAAGGGCATTTTTAGGGTTTAGGGTGGGTATGGGTTTTGGGGCGGTAAGGGCATTTTTAGGTTTTAGAGTGGGCATGGGTTTTAGGGTGATAAGGGCATTTTTCGGTTTTAAGGTGGGTATGGGTTTTGGGGTGGTAAGAACATTTTGAGGTTTTAGGGTAGGCATGGGTTTTGGGGTGGTAAGGGCATATTTAGGTTTTAGGGTGGGTATGGGTTTTGGGGCGGTAAGGGCATTTTTAGGTCTTAGAGTGGGCATGGTTTTTGGGGTGGTAAGGGCATTTTTATATTTTAGGGTGGGTATGGGTTTTTGGGTGGTAAGGACATTTTTAGGTTTTAGAGTGGGCATGGGTTCTGGGGTGGTAAGGGCATTTTTAGGTTTTAGGGTGGGTATGGGTGTTGGGATGGTAAGGGCATTTTTAGGTTTTAGGGTGGGTATGGGTTTTGGGGCGGTAAGGGCATTTTTAGGTTTTAGAGTGGGCATGGGTTCTGGGGTAGTAAGGGCATTTTTAGGTTTTAGGATGGGTATGGGTGTTGGGGTGGTAAGGGCATGTTTAGGTTTTAGGGTGGGTATGGGTTTTGGGGCGGTAAGGGCATTTTTAGGGTTTAGGGTGGGCATGGGTTTTAGGGTGATAAGGGCATTTTTCGGTTTTACGGTGGGGATGGGTTTTGGGGTGGTAAGAAAATTTTGAGGTTTTAGGGTAGGCATGGGTTCTGGGGTGGTAAAGGCGTTTTTAGGTTTTAGGGCGGTTATGGGTGTTGGGATGGTAAGGGCATTTTTAGGTTTTAGGGTGGGTATGGTTTTGGGGCGGTAAGGGCATTTTTAGGTTTTAGAGTGGGCATGGGTTCTGGGGTAGTAAGGGCATTTTCAGGTTTTAGGATGGGTATGGGTGTTGGGGTGGTAAGGGCATTTTTAGGTTTTGGGGTGGGTATGGGTTTTGGGGCGGTAAGGGCATTTTTAGGGTTTAGGGTGGGCATGGGTTTTAGGGTGATAAGGGCATTTTTCGGTTTTACGGTGGGTATGAGTTTTGGGGTGGTAAGAACATTTTGAGGTTTTAGGGTAGGCATGGGTTTTGGGGTGGTAAGGGCATTTTTATGTTTTAGGGTGGGTATGGGTTTTGGGGCGGTAAGGGCAATTTTAGGTTTTAGGGTGGGCATGGGTTTTAGGGTGATAAGGCCATTTTTCGGTTTTAGGGTGGGCATGGGTTTTGGGGTGGTAAGAGCATTTTTAGGTTTTAGGGTGGGTATGGGTTTTGGGGGTGGTAAGGGCATTTTTAGGTCTTAGGGCGGGTATGTGTTTTGGGTGGTAAGGGCATTTTTAGCTTTTAGGGTGGGTATGGGTTTTTGGGTGTAAGGACATTTTTAGCTTTTAGGGTGGGATTTTGGGTGGTATTGGAATTTTTAGGTTTTAGAGTGGTATGGGTTTTTGGGTGGTAAGGACATTTTTAGGTTTTAGAGTGGGTATGGGTTCTGGGGTGGTAAGGGCATTTTTAGGTTTTAGGGTTTGCATGGGTTTTAGGGTGGTAAGGGCATTTTTAGGTTTTAGGGTGGGTATGGGTTTTGGGGTGGTAAGGGAATTTTTAGGTTTTAAGGCAGGTATGTCTTTTGGGTGGTAAGGGCATTTTTAGCTTTTAGGGTGGTTATGGGTTTTGGGGCGGTAAGGGCATTTTTAGGTCTTAGAGTGGGCATGGTTTTTGGGGTGGTAAGGGCATTTTTAGATTTTAGGGTGGGTATGGGTTTTTGGGTGGTAAGGACATTTTTAGGTTTTAGAGTGGGCATGGGTTCTGGGGTGGTAAGGGCATTTTTAGGTTTTAGGGTGGGTATGGGTGTTGGGATGGTAAGGGCATTTTTAGGTTTTAGGGTGGGTATGGATTTTGGGGCGGTAAGGGCATTTTTAGGTTTTAGAGTGGGCATGGGTTCTGGGGTAGTAAAGGCATTTTTAGGTTTTAGGATGGGTATGGGTGTTGGGGTGGTAAGGGCATTTTTAGGTTTTAGGATGGGTATGGGTTTTGGGGCGGTAATGGCATTTTTAGGGTTTAGGGTGGGCATGGGTTTTAGGGTGATAAGGGCATTTTTCGGTTTTAAGGTGGGTATGGGTTTTGGGGTGGTAAGAACATTTTGAGGTTTTAGGGTAGGCATGGGTTTTGGGGTGGTAAGGGCATATTTAGGTTTTAGGGTGGATATGGGTTTTGGGGTGGAAAGGGCGTTTTTAGATTTTAGGGTGGGCATGGGTTTTGGGGATTAAGGGCATTTTTAGGTTTGAGGGTGGGTATGGGTTTTGGGGTGGTAAGAGCATTTTTATGTTTTAGGGTGGGCATGGGTTTTTCGGTGGTAAGAGCATTTTTAGGTTTTAGGGTGGGCATGGGTTTTTCGGTGGAAAGGGCATTTTTAGGTTTTAGGGTGGGTATGGGTGTTGGGGTTGTAGGGGCATTTTTAGGTTTTAGGGTGGGTATGGGTTTTGGGGCGGTAAGGGCATTTTTAGGTCTTAGAGTGGGCATGGGTTTTGGGGTGGTAAGGACATTTTTAGATTTTAGGGTGGGTATGGGTTTTTGGGTGGTAAGGACATTTTTAGGTTTTAGAGTGGGCATGGGTTCTGGGGTGGTAAAGGCGTTTTTAGGTTTTAGGGCGGTTATGGGTGTTGGGATGGTAAGGGCATTTTTAGGTTTCAGGGTGGGTATGGGTTTTGGGGCGGTAAGGGCATTTTTAGGTTTTAGAGTGGGCATGGGTTCTGGGGTAGTAAGGGCATTTTCAGGTTTTAGGATGGGTATGGGTGTTGGGGTGGTAAGGGCATTTTTAGGTTTTAGGGTGGGTATGGGTTTTGGGGCGGTAAGGGCATTTTTAGGGTTTAGGGTGGGCATGGGTTTTAGGGTGATAAGGGCATTTTTCGGTTTTACGGTGGGTATGAGTTTTGGGGTGGTAAGAACATTTTGAGGTTTTAGGGTAGGCATGGGTTTTGGGGTGGTAAGGGCATTTTTATGTTTTAGGGTGGGTATGGGTTTTGGGGCGGTAAGGGCAATTTTAGGTTTTAGGGTGGGCATGGGTTTTAGGGTGATAAGGCCATTTTTCGGTTTTAGGGTGGGTATGGGTTTTGGGGTGGTAAGAACAGTTTTAGGTTTTAGGATAGGCATGGGTTTTGGGGTGGTAAGAGCATTTTTAGGTTTTAGGGTGGGTATGGGTTTTGGGGGTGGTAAGGGCATTTTTAGGTCTTAGGGCGGGTATGTGTTTTGGGTGGTAAGGGCATTTTTAGCTTTTAGGGTGGGTATGGGTTTTTGGGTGTAAGGAAATTTTTAGCTTTTAGGGTGGGATTTTGGGTGGTAAGGGAATTTTTAGGTTTTGGAGTGGTATGGGTTTTTGGGTGGTAAGGACATTTTTAGGTTTTAGAGTGGGTATGGGTTCTGGGGTGGTAAGGGCATTTTTAGGTTTTAGGGTTTGCATGGGTTTTAGGGTGGTAAGGGCATTTTTAGGTTTTAGGGTGGGTATGGGTTTTGGGGTGGTAAGGGAATTTTTAGGTTTTAAGGTAGGTATGTCTTTTGGGTGGTAAGGGCATTTTTAGCTTTTAGGGTGGTTATGGGTTTTGGGGCGGTAAGGGCATTTTTAGGTCTTAGAGTGGGCATGGTTTTTGGGGTTGTAAGGGTATTTTTAGATTTTAGGGTGGGTATGGGTTTTTTGGGTGGTAAGGACATTTTTAGGTTTTAGAGTGGGCATGGGTTCTGGGGTGGTAAGGGCATTTTTAGGTTTTAGGGTGGGTATGGGTGTTGGGATGGTAAGGGCATTTTTAGGTTTTAGGGTGGGTATGGGCTTTGGGGCGGTAAGGGCATTTTTAGGTTTTAGAGTGGGCATGGGTTCTGGGGTAGTAAAGGCATTTTTAGGTTTTAGGATGGGTATGAGTGTTGGGGTGGTAAGGGCATTTTTAGGTTTTAGGGTGGGTATGGGTTTTGGGGCGGTAAGGGCATTTTTAGGGTTTAGGGTGGGCATGGGTTTTAGGGTGATAAGGGCATTTTTCGGTTTTAAGGTGGGTATGGGTTTTGGGGTGGTAAGAACATTTTGAGGTTTTAGGGTAGGCATGGGTTTTGGGGTGGTAAGGGCATATTTAGGTTTTAGGGTGGATATTGGTTTTGGGGTGGTAAGGGCATTTTTAGATTTTAGGGTGGGCATGGGTTTTGGTGATTAAGGGCTTTTTTAGGTTTGAGGGTGGGTATGGGTTTTGGGGTGGTAAGAGCATTTTTATGCTTTAGGGTGGGCATGGGTTTTTCGATGGTAAGAGCATTTTTAGGTTTTAGGGTGGGCATGGGTTTTTCGGTGTAAAGGGCATTTTTAGGTTTTAGGGTGGGTATGGGTGTTGGGGTTGTAGGGGCATTTTTAGGTTTTAGAGTGGGCATGGGTTTTGGGGTGGTAAGGGCATTTTTAGATTTTAGGGTGGGTATGGGTTTTTGGGTGGTAAGGACATTTTTAGGTTTTAGAGTGGGCATGGGTTCTGGGGTGGTAAAGGCGTTTTTAGGTTTTAGGGCGGGTATGGGTGTTGGGATGGTAAGGGCATTTTTAGGTTTTAGGGTGGGTATGGGTTTTGGGGCGGTAAGGCATTTTTAGGTTTTAGAGTGGGCATGGGTTCTGGGGTAGTAAGGGCATTTTCAGGTTTTAGGATGGGTGTTGGGGTGGTAAGGCATTTTTAGGTTTTAGGGTGGGTATGGGTTTTGGGGCGGTAAGGGGCATTTTTAGGGTTTAGGGTGGGCATGGGTTTTAGGGTGATAAGGGCATTTTTCGGTTTTACGGTGGGTATGAGTTTTGGGGTGGTAAGAACATTTTGAGGTTTTAGGGTAGGCATGGGTTTTGGGGTGGTAAGGGCATTTTATGTTTTAGGGTGGTATGGGTTTTGGGGCGGGTAAGGGCAATTTTAGGTTTTAGGGTGGGCATGGGTTTTTAGGGTGATAAGGCCATTTTTCGGTTTTAGGGTGGGTATGGGTTTTGGGGTGGTAAGAACAGTTTTAGGTTTTAGGGTAGGCATGGGTTTGGGGTGGTAAGAGCATTTTTAGGTTTTAGGGCGGGTATGGGTTTTGGGGGTGGTAAGGGCATTTTTAGGTCTTAGGGTGGGTATGTGTTTTGGGTGGTAAGGGCATTTTTAGCTTTTAGGGTGGGTATGGGTTTTTGGGTGTAAGGACATTTTTAGCTTTTAGGGTGGGATTTTGGGTGGTAAGGGAATTTTTAGGTTTTAGAGTGGTATGGGTTTTTGGGTGGTAAGGACATTTTTAGGTTTTAGAGTGGGCATGGGTTCTGGGGTGGTAAAGGCGTTTTTAGGTTTTAGGGCGGGTATGGGTGTTGGGATGGTAAGGGCATTTTTAGGTTTTAGGGTGGGTATGGGTTTTGGGGCGGTAAGGGCATTTTTAGGTTTTAGAGTGGGCATGGGTTCTGGGGTAGTAAGGGCATTTTCAGGTTTTAGGATGGGTGTTGGGGTGGTAAGGGCATTTTTAGGTTTTAGGGTGGGTATGGGTTTTGGGGCGGTAAGGGCATTTTTAGGGTTTAGGGTGGGCATGGGTTTTAGGGTGATAAGGGCATTTTTCGGTTTTACGGTGGGTATGAGTTTTGGGGTGGTAAGAACATTTTGAGGTTTTAGGGTAGGCTTGGGTTTTGGGGTGGTAAGGGCATTTTTAGGTTTTAGGGTGGGTATGGGTTTTGGGGCGGTAAGGGCAATTTTAGGTTTTAGGGTGGGCATGGGTTTTAGGGTGATAAGGCCATTTTTCGGTTTTAGGGTGGGTATGGGTTTTGGGGTGGTAAGAACAGTTTTAGGTTTTAGGGTAGGCATGGGTTTGGGGTGGTAAGAGCATTTTTAGGTTTTAGGGCGGGTATGGGTTTTGGGGGTGGTAAGGGCATTTTTAGGTCTTAGGGTGGGTATGTGTTTTGGGTGGTAAGGGCATTTTTAGCTTTTAGGGTGGGTATGGGTTTTTGGGTGTAAGGACATTTTTAGCTTTTAGGGTGGGATTTTGGGTGGTAAGGGAATTTTTAGGTTTTAGAGTGGTATGGGTTTTTGGGTGGTAAGGACATTTTTAGGTTTTAGAGTGGCTATGGGTTCTGGGGTGGTAAGGGTATTTTTAGCTTTTAGGGTGGGCATGGGTTTTAGGGTGGTAAGGGCATTTTTAGGTTTTAGGGTGGGTATGGGTTTTGGGTGGTAAGGGCATTTTTAGCTTTTAGGGTGGTTATGGGTTTTTGGGTGTAAGGACATTTTTAGGTTTTAGGGTGGGATTTTGGGTGGTAAGGGAATTTTTAGGTTTTAGAGTGGAATGGGTTTTTGGGTGGTAAGGACATTTTTAGGTTTTAGAGTGGGTATGGGTTCTCGGGTGGTAAGGGCATTTTTAGGTTTTAGGGTGGGTATGTCTTTTGGGTGGTAAGGGCATTTTTAGCTTTTAGGGTGGTTATGGGTTTTTGGGTGTAAGGACATTTTTAGCTTTTAGGGTGGGAATTTGGGTGGTAAGGGCATTTTTAGGTCCTCGGGTGGGTATGTCTTTTGGGTGGTAAGGGCATTTTTAGCTTTTAGGGTGGTTATGGGTTTTTGGGTCTAAGGACATTTTTAGCTTTTAGGGTGGGATTTTGGGTGGTAAGGGAATTTTTAGGTTTTAGAGTGGTATGGGTTTGTGGGTGGTAAGGACATTTTTAGGTTTTAGAGTGGGTATGGGTTCTGGGGTGGTAAGGGCATTTTTAGGTTTTAGGGTGGGCATGGGTTTTAGGGTGGTAAGGGCATTTTTGGGTTTGAGGGTGGGTATGGGTTTTGGGGTGGTAAGAGCATTTTTGTGTTTTAGGGTGGGCATGGGTTTTTCAGTGGTAAGAGCATTTTTATGTTTTAGGGTGGGCATGGGTTTTTCGGTGGTAAGGGCATTTTTAGGTTTTCGGGTGGGTATGGGTGTTGGGGTGGTAAGGGCATTTTTAGGTTTTAGGGTGGGTATGGGGTTTGGGGCGGTAAGCACATTTTTAGGTTTTAGAGTGGGCATGGGTTTTGGGGGTGTAAGGGCATTTTTAGATTTTAGGATGGGGATGGGTTTTGTGGTGGTAAGGGCATTTTTAGGTTTTAGGGTGGGCATGGGTTTTGGGGTATAAGGGCATTTTTATGTTTGAGGGTGGGTATGGGTTTTAGGGTGGTAAGAGTATTTTTATGTTTTAGGGTGGGCATGGGTTTTTTGCTGTTAAGAGCACTTTTATGTTTTAGGGTGGGCATGGGTTTTTCGGTGGTAAGGGCATTTTTAGATTTTAGGGTGGGTATGGGTGTTGGGGTGGTAAGGGCATTTTTAGGTCTTAGGGTGGGTATGGGTTGTGGGGCGGTTAGGGCATTTTTAGGTTTTAGAGTGGGCATCGGTTTTGGGGTGGTAAGGGCATTTTTAGATTTTAGGGTGGGTATGGGTTTTTGGGTGGTAAGGACATTTTTACGTTTTAGAGTGGGCATGGGTTCTGGGGTGTAAGGGCATTTTTAGGTTTGAGGGTGGGTATGGGTTTTGGGGTGGTAAGAGCATTTTGTATGTTTTAGGGTGGGCATGGGTTTTTCGGTGGTAAAGGCATTTTTAGGTTTTAGGGTGGGCATGGGTTTTAGGGTGGTAAGGGCATTTTTGGGTTTGAGGGTGGGTATGGGTTTTGGGGTGGTAAGAGCATTTTTGTGTTTTAGGGTGGGCATGGGTTTTTCAGTGGTAAGAGCATTTTTATGTTTTAGGGTGGGCATGGGTTTTTTGGTGGTAAGGGCATTTTTAGGTTTTCGGGTGGGTATGGGTGTTGGGGTGGTAAGGGCATTTTTAGGTTTTAGGGTGGGTATGGGGTTTGGGGCGGTAAGCACATTTTTAGGTTTTAGAGTGGGCATGGGTTTTGGGGGTGTAAGGGCATTTTTAGATTTTAGGATGGGGATGGGTTTTGTGGTGGTAAGGGCATTTTTAGGTTTTAGGGTGGGCATGGGTTTTGGGGTATAAGTGCATTTTTAGGTTTGAGGGTGGGTATGGGTTTTAGGGTGGTAAGAGTATTTTTATGTTTTAGGGTGGGCATGGGTTTTTTGCTGTTAAGAGCACTTTTATGTTTTAGGGTGGGCATGGGTTTTTCGGTGGTAAGGGCATTTTTAGATTTTAGGGTGGGTATGGGTGTTGGGGTGGTAAGGGCATTTTTAGGTCTTAGGGTGGGTATGTCTTTTGGGTGGTAAGGGCATTTTTAGCTTTTAGGGTGGTTATGGGTTTTTGGGTGTAAGGACATTTTTAGCTTTTAGGGTGGGATTTTGGGTGGTAAGGGAATTTTTAGGTTTTAGAGTGGTATGGGTTTGTGGGTGGTAAGGACATTTTTAGGTTTTAGAGTGGGTATGGGATCTGGGGTGGTAAGGGCATTTTTAGGTTTTAGGGTGGGCATGGGTTTTAGGGTGGTAAGGGCATTTTTGGGTTTGAGGGTGGGTATGGGTTTTGGGGTGGTAAGAGCATTTTTGTGTTTTAGGGTGGGCATGGGTTTTTCAGTGGTAAGAGCATTTTTATGTTTTAGGGTGGGCATGGGTTTTTCGGTGGTAAGGGCATTTTTAGGTTTTCGGGTGGGTATGGGTGTTGGGGTGGTAAGGGCATTTTTAGGTTTTAGGGTGGGTATGGGGTTTGGGGCGGTAAGCACATTTTTAGGTTTTAGAGTGGGCATGGGTTTTGGGGGTGTAAGGGCATTTTTAGATTTTAGGATGGGGATGGGTTTTGTGGTGGTAAGGGCATTTTTAGGTTTTAGGGTGGGCATGGGTTTTGGGGTATAAGGGCATTTTTAGGTTTGAGGGTGGGTATGGGTTTTAGGGTGGTAAGAGTATTTTTATGTTTTAGGGTGGGCATGTGTTTTTTGCTGTTAAGAGCACTTTTATGTTTTAGGGTGGGCATCGGTTTTTCGGTGGTAATTGCATTTTTAGATTTTAGGGTGGGTATGGGTGTTGGGGTGGTAAGGGCATTTTTAGGTTTTAGGGTGGGTATGGGTTGTGGGGCGGTTAGGGCATTTTTAGGTTTTAGAGTGGGCATCGGTTTTGGGGTGGTAAGGGCATTTTTAGATTTTAGGGTGGGTATGGATTTTTGGGTGGTAAGGACATTTTTACGTTTTAGAGTGGGCATGGGTTCTGGGGTGTAAGGGCATTTTTAGGTTTGAGGGTGGGTATGGGTTTTGGGGTGGTAAGAGCATTTTGTATGTTTTAGGGTGGGCATGGGTTTTTCGGTGGTAAAGGCATTTTTAGGTTTTAGGGTGGGTATGGGTGTTGGGGTGGTAAGGGCATTTTTAGGTTTTAAGGCGGGTATGGGTTTTAGGGTGGTAAGGGCATTTTTAGGTTTTAGGGTGGGTATGGGTTTTGGGGTGGTAAGGGAATTTTTAGGTTTTAGGGCGGGTATGGGTTTTGGGGGTGGTAAGGGCATTTTTAGGTCTTAGGGTGGGTATGTGTTTTGGGTGGTAAGGGCATTTTTAGCTTTTAGGGTGGTTATGGGTTTTTGGGTGTAAGGACATTTTTAGCTTTTAGGGTGGGAATTTGGGTGGTAAGGGCATTTTTAGGTCCTAGGGTGGGTATGTCTTTTGGGTGGTAAGGGCATTTTTAGCTTTTAGGGTGGTTATGGGTTTTTGGGTGTAAGGACATTTTTAGCTTTTAGGGTGGGATTTTGGGTGGTAAGGGAATTTTTAGGTTTTAGAGTGGTATGGGTTTGTGGGTGGTAAGGACATTTTTAGGTTTTAGAGTGGGTATGGGTTCTGGGGTGGTAAGGGCATTTTTAGGTTTTAGGGTGGGCATGGGTTTTAGGGTGGTAAGGGCATTTTTGGGTTTGAGGGTGGGTATGGGTTTTGGGGTGGTAAGAGCATTTTTGTGTTTTAGGGTGGGCATGGGTTTTTCAGTGGTAAGAGCATTTTTATGTTTTAGGGTGGGCATGGGTTTTTCGGTGGTAAGGGCATTTTTAGGTTTTTGGGTGGGTATGGGTGTTGGGGTGGTAAGGGCATTTTTAGGTTTTAGGGTTTGCATGGGTTTTAGGGTGGAAAGGGCATTTTTAGGTTTTAGGGTGGGTATGGGTTTTGGGGTGGTAAGGGAATTTTTAGGTTTTAAGGCAGGTATGTCTTTTGGGTGGTAAGGGCATTTTTAGCTTTTAGGGTGGTTATGGGTTTTGGGGCGGTAAGGGCATTTTTAGGTCTTAGAGTGGGCATGGTTTTTGGGGTGGTAAGGGTATTTTTAGATTTTAGGGTGGGTATGGGTTTTTTGGGTGGTAAGGACATTTTTAGGTTTTAGAGTGGGCATGGGTTCTGGGGTGGTAAGGGCATTTTTAGGTTTTAGGGTGGGTATGGGTGTTGGGATGGTAAGGGCATTTTTAGGTTTTAGGGTGGGTATGGGCTTTGGGGCGGTAAGGGCATTTTTAGGTTTTAGAGTGGGCATGGGTTCTGGGGTAGTAAAGGCATTTTTAGGTTTTAGGATGGGTATGGGTGTTGGGGTGGTAAGGGCATTTTTAGGTTTTAGGGTGGGTATGGGTTTTGGGGCGGTAAGGGCATTTTTAGGGTTTAGGGTGGGCATGGGTTTTAGGGTGATAAGGGCATTTTTCAGTTTTAAGGTGGGTATGGGTTTTGGGGTGGTAAGAACATTTTGAGGTTTTAGGGTAGGCATGGGTTTTGGGGTGGTAAGGGCATATTTAGGTTTTAGGGTGGATATGGGTTTTGGGGTGGTAAGGGCATTTTTTGATTTTAGGGTGGGCATGGGTTTTGGTGATTAAGGGCTTTTTTAGGTTTGAGGGTGGGTATGGGTTTTGGGGTGGTAAGAGCATTTTTATGTTTTAGGGTGGGCATGGGTTTTTCGGTGGTAAGAGCATTTTTAGGTTTTAGGGTGGGCATGGGTTTTTCGGTGGAAAGGGCATTTTTAGGTTTTAGGGTGGGTATGGGTGTTGGGGTTGTAGGGGCATTTTTAGGTTTTAGAGTGGGCATGGGTTTTGGGGTGGTAAGGGCATTTTTAGATTTTAGGGTGGGTATGGGTTTTTGGGTGGTAAGGACATTTTTAGGTTTTAGAGTGGGCATGGGTTCTGGGGTGGTAAAGGCGTTTTTAGGTTTTAGGGCGGGTATGGGTGTTGGGATGGTAAGGGCATTTTTAGGTTTTAGGGTGGGTATGGGTTTTGGGGCGGTAAGGGCATTTTTAGGTTTTAGAGTGGGCATGGGTTCTGGGGTAGTAAGGGCATTTTCAGGTTTTAGGATGGGTGTTGGGGTGGTAAGGGCATTTTTAGGTTTTAGGATGGGTATGGGTTTTGGGGCGGTAAGGGCATTTTTAGGGTTTAGGGTGGGCATGGGTTTTAGGGTGATAAGGGCATTTTTCGGTTTTACGGTGGGTATGAGTTTTGGGGTGGTAAGAACATTTTGAGGTTTTAGGGTAGGCATGGGTTTTGGGGTGGTAAGGGCATTTTTAGGTTTTAGGGTGGGTATGGGTTTTGGGGCGGTAAGGGCAATTTTAGGTTTTAGGGTGGGCATGGGTTTTAGGGTGATAAGGCCATTTTTCGGTTTTAGGGTGGGTATGGGTTTTGGGGTGGTAAGAACAGTTTTAGGTTTTAGGGTAGGCATGGGTTTTGGGGTGGTAAGAGCATTTTTAGGTTTTAGGGTGGGTATGGGTTTTGGGGGTGGTAAGGGCATTTTTAGGTCTTAGGGCGGGTATGTGTTTTGGGTGGTAAGGGCATTTTTAGCTTTTAGGGTGGGTATGGGTTTTTGGGTGTAAGGACATTTTTAGCTTTTAGGGTGGGATTTTGGGTGGTAAGGGAATTTTTAGGTTTTAGAGTGGTATGGGTTTTTGGGTGGTAAGGACATTTTTAGGTTTTAGAGTGGGTATGGGTTCTGGGGTGGTAAGGGCATTTTTAGCTTTTAGGGTGGGCATGGGTTTTAGGGTGGTAAGGGCATTTTTAGGTTTTAGGGTGGGTATGGGTTTTGGGGTGGTAAGGGAATTTTTAGGTTTTAAGGCGGGTATGTCTTTTGGGTGGTAAGGGCATTTTTAGCTTTTAGGGTGGTTATGGGTTTTTGGGTGTAAGGACATTTTTAGGTTTTAGGGTGGGATTTTGGGTGGTAAGGGAATTTTTAGGTTTTAGAGTGGAATGGGTTTTTGGGTGGTAAGGACATTTTTAGGTTTTAGAGTGGGTATGGGTTCTGGGGTGGTAAGGGCATTTTTAGGTTTTAGGGTGGGTATGTCTTTTGGGTGGTAAGGGCATTTTTAGCTTTTAGGGTGGTTATGGGTTTTTGGGTGTAAGGACATTTTTAGCTTTTAGGGTGGGAATTTGGGTGGTAAGGGCATTTTTAGGTCCTAGGGTGGGTATGTCTTTTGGGTGGTAAGGGCATTTTTAGCTTTTAGGGTGGTTATGGGTTTTTGGGTGTAAGGACATTTTTAGCTTTTAGGGTGGGATTTTGGGTGGTAAGGGAATTTTTAGGTTTTAGAGTGGTATGGGTTTGTGGGTGGTAAGGACATTTTTAGGTTTTAGAGTGGGTATGGGTTCTGGGGTGGTAAGGGCATTTTTAGGTTTTAGGGTGGGCATGGGTTTTAGGGTGGTAAGGGCATTTTTGGGTTTGAGGGTGGGTATGGGTTTTGGGGTGGTAAGAGCATTTTTGTGTTTTAGGGTGGGCATGGGTTTTTCAGTGGTAAGAGCATTTTTATGGTTTAGGGTGGGCATGGGTTTTTCGGTGGTAAGGGCATTTTTAGGTTTTCGGGTGGGTATGGGTGTTGGGGTGGTAAGGGCATTTTTAGGTTTTAGGGTGGGTATGGGGTTTGGGGCGGTAAGCACATTTTTAGGTTTTAGAGTGGGCATGGGTTTTGGGGGTGTAAGGGCATTTTTAGATTTTAGGATGGGGATGGGTTTTGTGGTGGTAAGGGCATTTTTAGGTTTTAGGGTGGGCATGGGTTTTGGGGTATAAGGGCATTTTTAGGTTTGAGGGTGGGTATGGGTTTTAGGGTGGTAAGAGTATTTTTATGTTTTAGGGTGGGCATGGGTTTTTTGCTGTTAAGAGCACTTTTATGTTTTAGGGTGGGTATGGGTTTTTCGGTGGTAAGGGCATTTTTAGATTTTAGGGTGGGTATGGGTGTTGGGGTGGTAAGGGCATTTTTAGGTCTTAGGGTGGGTATGTCTTTTGGGTGGTAAGGGCATTTTTAGCTTTTAGGGTGGTTATGGGTTTTTGGGTGTAAGGACATTTTTAGCTTTTAGGGTGGGATTTTGGGTGGTAAGGGAATTTTTAGGTTTTAGAGTGGTATGGGTTTGTGGGTGGTAAGGACATTTTTAGGTTTTAGAGGGGGTATGGGTTCTGGGGTGGTAAGGGCATTTTTAGGTTTTAGGGTGGGCATGGGTTTTAGGGTGGTAAGGGCATTTTTGGGTTTGAGGGTGGGTATGGGTTTTGGGGTGGTAAGAGCATTTTTGTGTTTTAGGGTGGGCATGGGTTTTTCAGTGGTAAGAGCATTTTTATGTTTTAGGGTGGGCATGGGTTTTTCGGTGGTAAGGGCATTTTTAGGTTTTCGGGTGGGTATGGGTGTTGGGGTGGTAAGGGCATTTTTAGGTTTTAGGGTGGGTATGGGGTTTGGGGCGGTAAGCACATTTTTAGGTTTTAGAGTGGGCATGGGTTTTGGGTGTGTAAGGGCATTTTTAGATTTTAGGATGGGGATGGGTTTTGTGGTGGTAAGGGCATTTTTAGGTTTTAGGGTGGGCATGGGTTTTGGGGTATAAGGGCATTTTTAGGTTTGAGGGTGGGTATGGGTTTTAGGGTGGTAAGAGTATTTTTATGTTTTAGGGTGGGCATGGGTTTTTTGCTGTTAAGAGCACTTTTATGTTTTAGAGTGGGCATCGGTTTTGGGGTGGTAAGGGCATTTTTAGATTTTAGGTTGGGTATGGGTTTTTGGGTGGTAAGGACATTTTTACGTTTTAGAGTGGGCATGGGTTCTGGGGAGTAAGGGCATTTTTAGGTTTGAGGGTGGGTATGGGTTTTGGGGTGGTAAGAGCATTTTGTATGTTTTAGGGTGGGCATGGTTTTTTCGGTGGTAAAGGCATTTTTAGGTTTTAGGGTGGTTATGGGTGTTCGGGTGGTAAGGGCATTTTTAGGTTTTAGGGTGGGTATGGGTTTTGGGGCGGTAAGGGAATTTTTAGGTTTATAGTGGGTATGGGTTTTGAGGCAGTAAGGGCCTTTTTAGGTTTTAGGGTGGGCATGGGTTTTAGGGTGATAAGGGCATTTTTAGCTTTTAGGGTGGGATTTTGGGTGGTAAGGGAATTTTTAGGTTTTAGAGTGGAATGGGTTTTTGGGTGGTAAGGAC
Organism: Pleurodeles waltl; assembly: GCF_031143425.1. NCBI lineage: Eukaryota > Metazoa > Chordata > Amphibia > Caudata > Salamandridae > Pleurodeles > Pleurodeles waltl. The sequence goes on along the minus strand of NC_090448.1, from coordinate 271,377,644 downwards.
ATTTTTAGGTTTTAGAGTGGGTATGGGTTCTGGGGTGGTAAGGGCATTTTTAGGTTTTAGGGTGGGTATGTCTTTTGGGTGGTAAGGGCATTTTTAGCTTTTAGGGTGGTTATGGGTTTTTGGGTGTAAGGACATTTTTAGCTTTTAGGGGGGGAATTTGGGTGGTAAGGGCATTTTTAGGTCCTAGGGTGGGTATGTCTTTTGGGTGGTAAGGGCATTTTTAGCTTTTAGGGTGGTTATGGGTTTTTGGGTGTAAGGACATTTTTAGCTTTTAGGGTGGGATTTTGGGTGGTAAGGGAATTTTTAGGTTTTAGAGTGGTATGGGTTTGTGGGTGGTAAGGACATTTTTAGCTTTTAGAGTGGGTATGGGTTCTGGGGTGGTAAGGGCATTTTTAGGTTTTAGGGTGGGCATGGGTTTTAGGGTGGTAAGGGCATTTTTGGGTTTGAGGGTGGGTATGGGTTTTGGGGTGGTAAGAGCATTTTTGTGTTTTAGGGTGGGCATGGGTTTTTCAGTGGTAAGAGCATTTTTATGTTTTAGGGTGGGCATGGGTTTTTCGGTGGTAAGGGCATTTTTAGGTTTTCGGGTGGGTATGGGTGTTGGGGTGGTAAGGGCATTTTTAGGTTTTAGGGTGGGTATGGGGTTTGGGGCGGTAAGCACATTTTTAGGTTTGAGAGTGGGCATGGGTTTTGGGGGTGTAAGGGCATTTTTAGATTTTAGGATGGGGATGGGTTTTGTGGTGGTAAGGGCATTTTTAGGTTTTAGGGTGGGCATGGGTTTTGGGGTATAAGGGCCTTTTTTTGGGTTTGAGGGTGGGTATGGGTTTTAGGGTGGTAAGAGTATTTTTATGTTTTAGGGTGGGCATGGGTTTTTTGCTGTTAAGAGCACTTTTATGTTTTAGGGTGGGCATGGGTTTTTCGGTGGTAAGGGCATTTTTAGGTTTTAGGGTGGGTATGTCTTTTGGGTGGTAAGGGCATTTTTAGCTTTTAGTGTGGTTATGGGTTTTTGGGTGTAAGGACATTTTTAGCTTTTAGGGGGGGAATTTGGGTGGTAAGGGCATTTTTAGGTCCTAGGGTGGGTATGTCTTTTGGGTGGTAAGGGCATTTTTAGCTTTTAGGGTGGTTATGGGTTTTTGGGTGTAAGGACATTTTTAGCTTTTAGGGTGGGATTTTGGGTGGTAAGGGAATTTTTAGGTTTTAGAGTGGTATGGGTTTGTGGGTGGTAAGGACATTTTTAGCTTTTAGAGTGGGTATGGGTTCTGGGGTGGTAAGGGCATTTTTAGGTTTTAGGGTGGGCATGGGTTTTAGGGTGGTAAGGGCATTTTTGGGTTTGAGGGTGGGTATGGGTTTTGGGGTGGTAAGAGCATTTTTGTGTTTTAGGGTGGGCATGGGTTTTTCAGTGGTAAGAGCATTTTTATGTTTTAGGGTGGGCATGGGTTTTTCGGTGGTAAGGGCATTTTTAGGTTTTCGGGTGGGTATGGGTGTTGGGGTGGTAAGGGCATTTTTAGGTTTTAGGGTGGGTATGGGGTTTGGGGCGGTAAGCACATTTTTAGGTTTGAGAGTGGGCATGGGTTTTGGGGGTGTAAGGGCATTTTTAGATTTTAGGATGGGGATGGGTTTTGTGGTGGTAAGGGCATTTTTAGGTTTTAGGGTGGGCATGGGTTTTGGGGTATAAGGGCATTTTTAGGTTTGAGGGTGGGTATGGGTTTTAGGGTGGTAAGAGTATTTTTATGTTTTAGGGTGGGCATGGGTTTTTTGCTGTTAAGAGCACTTTTATGTTTTAGGGTGGGCATGGGTTTTTCGGTGGTAAGGGCATTTTTAGATTTTAGGGTGGGTATGGGTGTTGGGGTGGTAAGGGCATTTTTAGGTCTTAGGGTGGGTATGTCTTTTGGGTGGTAAGGGCATTTTTAGCTTTTAGGGTGGTTATGGGTTTTTGGGTGTAAGGACATTTTTAGCTTTTAGGGCGTGATTTTGGGTGGTAAGGGAATTTTTAGGTTTTAGAGTGGTATGGGTTTGTGGGTGGTAAGGACATTTTTAGGTTTTAGAGGGGGTATGGGTTCTGGGGTGGTAAGGGCATTTTTAGGTTTTAGGGTGGGCATGGGTTTTAGGGTGGTAAGGGCATTTTTGGGTTTGAGGGTGGGTATGGGTTTTGGGGTGGTAAGAGCATTTTTGTGTTTTAGGGTGGGCATGTGTTTTTCAGTGGTAAGAGCATTTTTATGTTTTAGGGTGGGCATGGGTTTTTCGGTGGTAAGGGCATTTTTAGGTTTTCGGGTGGGTATGGGTGTTGGGGTGGTAAGGGCATTTTTAGGTTTTAGGGTGGGTATGGGGTTTGGGGCGGTAAGCACATTTTTAGGTTTTAGAGTGGGCATGGGTTTTGGGTGTGTAAGGGCATTTTTAGATTTTAGGATGGGGATGGGTTTTGTGGTGGTAAGGGCATTTTTAGGTTTTAGGGTGGGCATGGGTTTTGGGGTATAAGGGCATTTTTAGGTTTGAGGGTGGGTATGGGTTTTAGGGTGGTAAGAGTATTTTTATGTTTTAGGGTGGGCATGGGTTTTTTGCTGTTAAGAGCACTTTTATGTTTTAGAGTGGGCATCGGTTTTGGGGTGGTAAGGGCATTTTTAGATTTTAGGGTGGGTATGGGTTTTTGGGTGGTAAGGACATTTTTACGTTTTAGAGTGGGCATGGGTTCTGGGATGTAAGGGCATTTTTAGGTTTGAGGGTGGGTATGGGTTTTGGGGTGGTAAGAGCATTTTGTATGTTTTAGGGTGGGCATGGTTTTTTCGGTGGTAAAGGCATTTTTAGGTTTTAGGGTGGGTATGGGTGTTCGGGTGGTAAGGGCATTTTTAGGTTTTAGGGTGGGTATGGGTTTTGGGGCGGTAAGGGAATTTTTAGGTTTATAGTGGGTATGGGTTTTGAGGCAGTAAGGGCATTTTTAGGTTTTAGGGTGGGCATGGGTTTTAGGGTGATAAGGGCATTTTTCGGTTTTAGGGTGGGTATGGGGTTTGGGGTGGTAAGAACATTTTTAGGTTTTAGGGTAGGCATGGGTTTTGGGGTGGTAAGGACATTTTTAGGTTTTAGAGTGGGCATGGGTTCTGGGGTGGTAAGGGCATTTTTAGGGTTTAGGGTGGGCATGGGTTTTAGGGTGATAAGGGCATTTTTCGGTTTTAAGGTGGGTATGGGTTTTGGGGTGGTAAGAACATTTTGAGGTTTTAGGGTGGGCATGGGTTTTTCGGTGGTAAAGGCATTTTTAGGTTTTAGGGTGGGTGTGGGTGTTGGGGTGGTAAGGGCATTTTTAGGTTTTAGGGTGGGTATGGGTTTTGGGGCGGTAAGGGCATTTTTAGGTTTTATAGTGGGTATGGGTTTTGAGGCAGTAAGGGCATTTTTAGGTTTTAGGGTGGGCATGGGTTTTAGGGTGATAAGGGCATTTTTCGGTTTTAGGGTGGGTATGGGGTTTGGGGTGGTAAGAACATTTTTAGGTTTTAGGGTAGGCATGAGTTTTGGGGTGGTAAGGACATTTTTAGGTTTTAGGGTGGGTATGGGTTTTGTGGCGGTAAGGGCATTTTTAGGGTTTAGGGTGGGCATGGGTTTTAGGGTGATAAGGGCATTTTTCGGTTTTAAGGTGGGTATGGGTTTTGGGGTGGTAAGAACATTTTGAGGTTTTAGGGTAGGCATGGGTTTTGGGGTGGTAAGGGCATATTTAGGTTTTAGGGTGGATATGGGTTTTGGGGTGGTAAGGGCGTTTTTAGATTTTAGGGTAGGCATGGGTTTTGGGGATTAGGGACATTTTTAGGTTTGAGGGTGGGTATGGGTTTTGGGGTGGTAAGAGCATTTTTATGTTTTAGGGTGGGCATGGGTTTTTCGGTGGTAAGAGCATTTTTAGGTTTTAGGGTGGGCATGGGTTTTTCGGTGGAAGGGCATTTTTAGGTTTTAGGGTGGGTATGGGTGTTGGGGTTGTAGGGGCATTTTTAGGTTTTAGGGTGGGTATGGGTTTTGGGGTGGTAAGGGCATTTTTAGATTTTAGGGTGGGTATGGGTTTTTGGGTGGTAAGGACATTTTTAGGTTTTAGAGTGGGCATGGGTTCTGGGGTGGTAAAGGCGTTTTTAGGTTTTAGGGCGGGTATGGGTGTTGGGATGGTAAGGGCATTTTTAGGTTTTAGGGTGGGTATGGGTTTTGGGGCAGTAAGGGCATTTTTAGGTTTTAGAGTGGGCATGGGTTCTGGGGTAGTAAGGGCATTTTCAGGTTTTAGGATGGGTATGGGTGTTGGGGTGGTAATGGCATTTTTAGGTTTTAGGGTGGGCATGGGTTTTAGGGTGATAAGGGCATTTTTCGGTTTTACGGTGGGTATGAGTTTTGGGGTTGTAAGAACCTTTTGAGGTTTTAGGGTAGGCATGGGTTTTGGGGTGGTAAGGGCATTTTTAGGTTTTAGGGTGGGTATGGGTTTTGGGGCGGTAAGGGCAATTTTAGGTTTTAAGGTGGGTATGGGTTTTGGGGTGGTAAGAACATTTTGAGGTTTTAGGGTAGGCATGGGTTTTGGTTTGGTAAGGGCATATTTAGGTTTTAGGGTGGATATGGGTTTTGGGGTGGTAAGGGCGTTTTTAGATTTTAGGGTGGGCATGGGTTTTGGGGATTAAGGGCATTTTTAGGTTTGAGGGTGGGTATGGGTTTTGGGGTGGTAAGAGCATTTTTATGTTTTAGGGTGGGCATGGGTTTTTCGGTGGTAAGAGCATTTTTAGGTTTTAGGGTGGGCATGGGTTTTTCGGTGGAAAGGGCATTTTTAGGTTTTAGGGTGGGTATGGGTGTTGGGGTTGTAGGGGCATTTTTAGGTTTTAGAGTGGGTATGGGTTTTGGGGTGGTAAGGGCATTTTTAGATTTTAGGGTGGGTATGGGTTTTTGGGTGTTAAGGACATTTTTAGGTTTTAGAGTGGGCATGGGTTCTGGGGTGGTAAAGGCGTTTTTAGGTTTTAGGGCGGGTATGGGTGTTGGGATGGTAAGGGCATTTTTAGGTTTTAGGGTGGGTATGGGTTTTGGGGCGGTAAGGGCATTTTTAGGTTTTAGAGTGGGCATGGGTTCTGGGGTAGTAAGGGCATTTTCAGGTTTTAGGATGGGTATGGGTGTTGGGGTGGTAAGGGCATTTTTAGGTTTTAGGGTGGGTATGGGTTTTGGGGCGGTAAGGGCATTTTTAGGGTTTAGGGTGGGCATGGGTTTTAGGGTGATAAGGGCATTTTTCGGTTTTACGGTGGGTATGAGTTTTGGGGTGGTAAGAACATTTTGAGGTTTTAGGGTAGGCATGGGTTTTGGGGTGGTAAGGGCATTTTTAGGTTTTAGGGTGGGTATGGGTTTTGGGGCGGTAAGGGCACTTTTAGATTTTAGGGTGGGCATGGGTTTTAGGGTGATAAGGCCATTTTTCGGTTTTAGGGTGGGTATGGGTTTTGGGGTGGTAAGAACAGTTTTAGGTTTTAGGGTAGGAATGGGTTTTGGGGTGGTAAGAGCATTTTTAGGTTTTAGGGTGGGTATGGGTTTTGGGGGTGGTAAGGGCATTTTTAGGTCTTAGGGCGGGTATGTCTTTTGGGTGGTAAGGGCATTTTTAGCTTTTAGGGTGGGTATGGGTTTTTGGGTGTAAGGACATTTTTAGGTTTTAGGGTGGGTATGGGTTTTGGGGCGGTAAGGGCAATTTTAGGTTTTAAGGTGGGTATGGGTTTTGGGGTGGTAAGAACATTTTGAGGTTTTAGGGTAGGCATGGGTTTTGGTTTGGTAAGGGCATATTTAGGTTTTAGGGTGGATATGGGTTTTGGGGTGGTAAGGGCGTTTTTAGATTTTAGGGTGGGCATGGGTTTTGGGGATTAAGGGCATTTTTAGGTTTGAGGGTGGGTATGGGTTTTGGGGTGGTAAGAGCATTTTTATGTTTTAGGGTGGGCATGGGTTTTTCGGTGGTAAGAGCATTTTTAGGTTTTAGGGTGGGCATGGGTTTTTCGGTGGAAAGGGCATTTTTAGGTTTTAGGGTGGGTATGGGTGTTGGGGTTGTAGGGGCATTTTTAGGTTTTAGAGTGGGTATGGGTTTTGGGGTGGTAAGGGCATTTTTAGATTTTAGGGTGGGTATGGGTTTTTGGGTGTTAAGGACATTTTTAGGTTTTAGAGTGGGCATGGGTTCTGGGGTGGTAAAGGCGTTTTTAGGTTTTAGGGCGGGTATGGGTGTTGGGATGGTAAGGGCATTTTTAGGTTTTAGGGTGGGTATGGGTTTTGGGGCGGTAAGGGCATTTTTAGGTTTTAGAGTGGGCATGGGTTCTGGGGTAGTAAGGGCATTTTCAGGTTTTAGGATGGGTATGGGTGTTGGGGTGGTAAGGGCATTTTTAGGTTTTAGGGTGGGTATGGGTTTTGGGGCGGTAAGGGCATTTTTAGGGTTTAGGGTGGGCATGGGTTTTAGGGTGATAAGGGCATTTTTCGGTTTTACGGTGGGTATGAGTTTTGGGGTGGTAAGAACATTTTGAGGTTTTAGGGTAGGCATGGGTTTTGGGGTGGTAAGGGCATTTTTAGGTTTTAGGGTGGGTATGGGTTTTGGGGCGGTAAGGGCAATTTTAGATTTTAGGGTGGGCATGGGTTTTAGGGTGATAAGGCCATTTTTCGGTTTTAGGGTGGGTATGGGTTTTGGGGTGGTAAGAACAGTTTTAGGTTTTAGGGTAGGAATGGGTTTTGGGGTGGTAAGAGCATTTTTAGGTTTTAGGGTGGGTATGGGTTTTGGGGGTGGTAAGGGCATTTTTAGGTCTTAGGGCGGGTATGTCTTTTGGGTGGTAAGGGCATTTTTAGCTTTTAGGGTGGGTATGGGTTTTTGGGTGTAAGGACATTTTTAGGTTTTAGGGTGGGTATGGGTTTTGGGGCGGTAAGGGCTATTTTAGGTTTTAGGGTGGGCATGGGTTTTAGGGTGATAAGGCCATTTTTCGGGTTTAGGGTGGGTATGGGTTTTGGGGTGGTAAGAACAGTTTTAGGTTTTAGGGTAGGCATGGGTTTTGGGGTGGTAAGAGCATTTTTAGGTTTTAGTGTGGGTATGGGTTTTGGGGTGGTAAGGGAATTTTTAGGTTTTAAGGCGGGTATGTCTTTTGGGTGGTAAGGGCATTTTTAGCTTTTAGGGTGGTTATGGGTTTTTGGGTGTAAGGACATTTTTAGCTTTGAGGGTGGGATTTTGGGTGGTAAGGGAATTTTTAGGTTTTAGAGTGGAATGGGTTTTTGGGTGGTAAGGACATTTTTAGGTTTTAGAGTGGGTATGGGTTCTGGGGTGGTAAGGGCATTTTTAGGTTTTAGGGTGGGTATGTCTTTTGGGTGGTAAGGGCATTTTTAGCTTTTAGGGTGGGCATGGGTTTTAGGGTGGAAAGGGAATTTTTAGGTTTGAGGGTGGGTATGGGTTTTGGGGTGGTAAGAGCATTTTTGTGTTTTAGGGTGGGCATGGGTTTTTCAGTGGTAAGAGCATTTTTATGTTTTAGGGTGGGCATGGGTTTTTCGGTGGTAAGGGCATTTTTAGCTTTTAGGGTGGTTATGGGTTTTTGGGTGTAAGGACATTTTTCGGTTTTAGGGTGGGTATGGGTTTTGGGGTGGTAAGAACAGTTTTAGGTTTTAGGGTAGGCATGGGTTTTGGGGTGGTAAGAGCATTTTTAGGTTTTAGGGTGGGTATGGGTTTTGGGGGTGGTAAGGGCATTTTTAGGTCTTAGGGCGGGTATGTCTTTTGGGTGGTAAGGGCATTTTTAGGTTTTAGGGTAGGCATGGGTTTTGGGGTGGTAAGGGCATTTTTAGGTTTTAGGGTGGGTATGGGTTTTGGGGCGGTAAGGGCAATTTTAGGTTTTAGGGTGGGCATGGGTTTTAGGGTGATAAGGCCATTTTTCGGTTTTAGGGTGGGTATGGGTTTTGGGGTGGTAAGAACAGTTTTAGGTTTTAGGGTAGGCATGGGTTTTGGGGTGGTAAGAGCATTTTTAGGTTTTAGGGTGGGTATGGGTTTTGGGGGTGGTAAGGGCATTTTTAGGTCTTAGGGCGGGTATGTCTTTTGGGTGGTAAGGGCATTTTTAGCTTTTAGGGTGGGTATGGGTTTTTGGGTTTAAGGACATTTTTAGCTTTTAGGGTGGGATTTTGGGTGGTAAGGGAATTTTTAGGTTTTAGAGTGGAATGGGTTTTTGGGTGGTAAGGACATTTTTAGGTTTTAGAGTGGGTATGGGTTCTGGGGTGGTAAGGGCATTTTTAGGTTTTAGGGTGGGTATGTCTTTTGGGTGGTAAGGGCATTTTTAGCTTTTAGGGTGGTTATGGGTTTTTGGGTGTAAGGACATTTTTAGCTTTTAGGGTATGTCTTTTGGGTGGTAAGGGCATTTTTAGCTTTTAGGGTGGTTATGGGTTTTTGGGTGTAAGGACATTTTTAGCTTTTAGGGTGGGATTTTGGGTGGTAAGGGAATTTTTAGGTTTTAGAGTGGTATGGGTTTGTGGGTGGTAAGGAATTTTTTAGGTTTTAGAGTGGGTATGGGTTCTGGGGTGGTAAGGGCATTTTTAGGTTTTAGGGTGGGCATGGGTTTTAGGGTGGAAAGGGAATTTTTAGGTTTGAGGGTGGGTATGGGTTTTGGGGTGGTAAGAGCATTTTTGTGTTTTAGGGTGGGCATGGGTTTTTCAGTGGTAAGAGCATTTTTATGTTTTAGGGTGGGCATTGTTTTTTCGGTGGTAAGGGCATTTTTAGGTTTTCGGGTGGGTATGGGGTTTGGGGCGGTAAGCACATTTTTAGGTTTTAGAGTGGGCATGGGTTTTGGGGGTGTAAGGGCATTTTTAGATTTTAGGATGGGTATGGGTTTTGTGGTGGTAAGGGCATTTTTAGGTTTTCGGGTGGGCATGGGTTTTGTGGTATAAGGGCATTTTTAGGTTTGAGGGTGGGTATGGGTTTTAGGGTGGTAAGAGCATTTTTATGTTTTAGGGTGGGCATGGGTTTTTTGCTGTTAAGAGCACTTTTATGTTTTAGGGTGGGCATGGGTTTTTCGGTGGTAAGGGCATTTTTAGATTTTAGGGTGGGTATTGGTGTTGGGGTGGTAAGGGCATTTTTATGTTTTACGGTGGGCATGGGTTTTTTGGCGGTAAGGGCATTTTTAGGTTTAGGATGGGTATGGGGTTTGGGGTGGTAAGAACATTTTTAGGTTTTAGGGTAGGCATGGGTTTTGGGGTGGTAAGGGCATTTTTATGTTTTAGGGTGGGCATGGCTTTTGGGGGCGGTAAGGGTATTTTTAGGGTAGGCATGGGTTTTGGGGAGGTAAGGGCATTTTTAGGTTTTAGGGTGGGTATATGTTTTGGGGGCGGTAAAGGGCACTTTTAGGTTTTAGGGTGGATATGGGTTTTGGAGCGGTAAGGGCATTTTTAGGATTTAGGGTGGGTATGGGTTTTAGGGTGGTAAGGACATTTTTAGGTTTTAGGGTGGGTATAGGTTTTGGGGTGGTAAGAGCATTTTTAGGTTTTAGGGTGGGCATGGGTTTTGGGGTGTAAGGGCATTTTTAGGTTTGAGGGTGGGTATGGGTTTTGGGGTGGTAAGAGCATTTTGTATGTTTTAGGGTGGGCATGGGTTTTTCGGTGGTAAGATCATTTTTATGTTTTAGGGTGGGCATGGGTTTTTCGGTGGCAAGGGCATTTTTTAGGTTTTAGGGTGGGCCTGGACTTTTGGGCTGGTAAGGGCATTTTTAGGTTTTAGGGTGGGCATGGATTTTTGGGTGGTATGGGCATTTTTAGGTTTTAGAGTGCGCATGAGTTTTTGGGCGGTAAGGGCATTTTTAGGTTTTAGCGTGGACATGTGTTTTGGGGTGTTAGGGCATTTTTAGATTTGAGGGTGGGTATGGGTTTTGGGGTGTCAAGGGCATTTTTAGGTTTTAGGGTGGGTATGGGTTTTGGGGCGGTAAGGGCATTTTTAGGGTGGGTATGGGTTTTGGGGTGGTAAGGGCATTTTTAGGTTTTAGGTTGTGCATGGGTTTTAGGGTGGTAAGGGCATTTTTAGGTTTTAGGTTGGGTATGGGTTTTGGGGTGGTAAGGGAATTTTTAAGTTTTAGGGTGGGTATGTCTTTTGGGTGGTAAGGGCATTTTTAGCTTTTAGGGTGGTTATGGGTTTTTGGGTGTAAGGACATTTTTAGCTTTTAGGGTGGGATTTTGGGTGGTAAGGGAATTTTTAGGTTTTAGAGTGGAATGGGTTTTTGGGTGGTAAGGACATTTTTAGGTTTTAGAGTGGGTATGGGTTCTGGGGTGGTAAGGGCATTTTTAAGTTTTAGGGTGGGTATGTCTTTTGGGTGGTAAGGGCATTTTTAGCTTTTAGGGTGGTTATGGGTTTTTGGGTGTAAGGACATTTTTAGCTTTTAGGGTGGGAATTTGGGTGGTAAGGGCATTTGTAGGTCTTAGGGTGGGTATGTCTTTTGGGTGGTAAGGGCATTTTTAGCTTTTAGGGTGGTTATGGGTTTTTGGGTGTAAGGACATTTTTAGCTTTTAGGGTGGGATTTTGGGTGGTAAGGGAATTTTTAGGTTTTAGAGTGGTATGGGTTTTTGGGTGGTAAGGACATTTTTAGGTTTTAGAGTGGGTATGGGTTTTGAGGCAGTAAGGGCATTTTTAGGTTTTAGGGTGGGCATGGGTTTTAGGGTGATAAGGGCATTTTTCGGTTTTAGGGTGGGTATGGGGTTTGGGGTGGTAAGAAAATTTTAGGTTTTAGGGTAGGCATGGGTTTTGGGGTGGTAAGGGCATTTTTAGGTTTTAGGGTGGGCATGGGTTTTGGGGGCGGTAAGGGTATTTTTAGGTTATAGGGTAGGCATAGGTTTTGGGGTGGTAAGGGCATTTTTCGGTTTTAGGGTGGGTATGGGGTGGTAAGAACATTTTTAGGTTTTAGGGTAGGCATGGGTTTTGGGGTGGTAAGGGCATTTTTATGTTTTAGGGTGGGCATGGGTTTTGGGGGCGGTAAGGGCATTTTTAGGTTTCAGGGTGAATATGGGGTTTGGGGCGGTAAGCACATTTTTAGGTTATAGAGTGGGCATGGGTTTTGGGGGCGGTAAGGGCATTTTTAGATTTTAGGATGGGTATGGGTTTTGTGGTAGTAAGGGCATTTTTAGGTGTAGGGTGGGCATGGGTTTTGGGGTATAAGGGCATTTTTAGGTTTGAGGGTGGGTATGGGTTTTGGGGTGGTAAGAGCATTTTTATGTTTTAGGGTGGGCATGGGTTTTTTGCTGGGAAGAGCACTTTTATGTTTTAGGGTGGGCATGGGTTTTTCGGTGGTAAGGGCATTTTTAGATTTTAGGGTGGGTATGGGTGTTGGGGTGGTAAGGGCATTTTTAGGTTTTAGGGTGGGTATGGATTTTGGGGCGGTTAGGGCATTTTTAGGTTTTAGAGTGGGCATCGGTTTTGTGTTGGTAAGGGCATTTTTAGATTTTAGGGTGGGTATGGGTTTTTGGGTGGTAAGGACATTTTTATGTTTTAGAGTGGGCATGGGTTCTGGGGTGTAAGGGCATTTTTAGGTTTGAGGGTGGGTATGGGTTTTGGGGTGGTAAGAGCATTTTGTATGTTTTAGGGTGGGCATGGGTTTTTCGGTGGTAAAGGCATTTTTAGGTTTTAGGGTGGGTATGGGTGTTGGGGTGGTAAGGGCATTTTTAGGTTTTAGGGTGGGTATGGGTTTTGGGGCGGTAAGGGCATTTTTAGGTTTTAGAGTGGGTATGGGTTGTGAGGCAGTAAGGGCATTTTTAGGTTTTGGGGTGGGCATGGGTTTTAGGGTGATAAGGGCATTTTTAGGTTTCAGGGTGGGTATGGGTTTTGGGGTGGTAAGGGCATTTTTAGGTTTTCGGTTGGGCATGGGTTTTGGTGCGATAAGGGCATTTTTAGGTTTTAGGGTGGCCATGGGTTTTGGGGCGGTAAGGGCATTTTTAGGTTTTAGAGTGGGCATGGGTTTTTGGGTGGTAAGGGCATTTTTAGGTTTAGGATGGGTATGGGTTTTTGGATGGTAAGGGCATTTTTAGATTTTAGGGTGGGCATGGGTGTTGGAGTGGTAAGGGCATTTTTAGGTTTTATGGTGGGCATGGCTTTTTGGGTGGCAAGGGCATTTTTAGGTTTTAGGGTGGGTATGGGTTTTGGGGCGGAAAGGGCATTTTTAGGTTTTAGAGTGGGTATGGGTTTTGAGGCAGTAAGGGCATTTTTAGGTTTTAGGGTGGGCATGGGTTTTAGGGTGATAAGGGCATTTTTCGGTTTTAGGGTGGGTATGGGGTTTGGGGTGGTAAGAACATTTTTAGGTTTTAGGGTAGGCATGGGTTTTGGGGTGGTAAGGGCATTTTTATGTTTTAGGGTGGGCATGGGTTTTGGGGGCGGTAAGGGTATTTTTAGGTTTTAGGGTAGGCATGGGTTTTGGGGTGGTAAGGGCATTTTTCGGTTTTAGGGTGGGTATGGGGTGGTAAGAACATTTTTAGGTTTTAGGGTAGGCATGGGTTTTGGGGTGGTAAGGGCATTTTTATGTTTTAGGGTGGGCATGGGTTTTGGGGGCGGTAAGGGCATTTTTATGTTTTAGGGTGGGTATGGGGTTTGGGGCGGTAAGCACATTTTTAGGTTTTAGAGTGGGCATGGGTTTTGGGGGCGGTAAGGGCATTTTTAGATTTTAGGATGGGTATGGGTTTTGTGGTAGTAAGGGCATTTTTAGGTTTTAGGGTGGGCATGGGTTTTGGGGTATAAGGGCATTTTTAGGTTTGAGGGTGGGTATGGGTTTTGGGGTGGTAAGGGAATTTTTAGGTTTTAGGGCGGGTATGTCTTTTGGGTGGTAAGGGCATTTTTAGCTTTTAGGGTGGTTATGGGTTTTTGGGTGTAAGGACATTTTTAGCTTTTAGGGTGGGATTTTGGGTGGTAAGGGAATTTTTAGGTTTTAGAGTGGAATGGGTTTTTGGGTGGTAAGGACATTTTTAGGTTTTAGAGTGGGTATGGGTTCTGGGGTGGTAAGGGCATTTTTAGGTTTTAGGGTGGGTATGTCTTTTGGGTGGTAAGTGCATTTTTAGCTTTTAGGGTGGTTATGGGTTTTTGGGTGTAAGGACATTTTTAGCTTTTAGTGTGGGAATTTGGGCGATAAGGGCATTTTTAGGTCTTAGGGTGGGTATGTCTTTTGGGTGGTAAGGGCATTTTTAGCTTTTAGGGTGGTTATGGGTTTTTGGGTGTAAGGACATTTTTAGCTTTTAGGGTGGGATTTTGGGTGGTAAGGGAATTTTTAGGTTTTAGAGTGGTATGGGTTTTTGGGTGGTAAGGACATTTTTAGGTTTTAGAGTGGGTATGGGTTTTGAGGCAGTAAGGGAATTTTTAGGTTTTAGGGTGGGCATGGGTTTTAGGGTGATAAGGGCATTTTTTGGTTTTAGTGTGGGTATGGGGTTTGGGGTGGTAAGAACATTTTTAGGTTTTAGGGTAGGCATGGGTTTTGGGGTGGTAAGGGCATTTTTATGTTTTAGGGTGGGCATGGGTTTTGGGGGCGGTAAGGGTATTTTTAGGTTATAGGGTAGGCATAGGTTTTGGGGTGGTAAGGGCATTTTTCGGTTTTAGGGTGGGTATGGGGTGGTAAGAACATTTTTAGGTTTTAGGGTAGGCATGGGTTTTGGGGTGGTAAGGGCATTTTTATGTTTTAGGGTGGGCATGGGTTTTGGGGGCGGTAAGGGCATTTTTACGTTTTAGGGTGAATATGGGGTTTGGGGCGGTAAGCACATTTTTAGGTTATAGAGTGGGCATGGGTTTTGGGGGCGGTAAGGGCATTTTTAGATTTTAGGATGGGTATGGGTTTTGTGGTAGTAAGGGCATTTTTAGGTGTAGGGTGGGCATGGGTTTTGGGGTATAAGGGCATTTTTAGGTTTGAGGGTGGGTATGGGTTTTGGGGTGGTAAGAGCATTTTTATGTTTTAGGGTGGGCATGGGTTTTTTGCTGGGAAGAGCACTTTTATGTTTTAGGGTGGGCATGGGTTTTTCGGTGGTAAGGGCATTTTTAGATTTTAGGGTGGGTATGGGTGTTGGGGTGGTAAGGGCATTTTTAGGTTTTAGGGTGGGTATGGATTTTGGGGCGGTTAGGGCATTTTTAGGTTTTAGAGTGGGCATCGGTTTTGGGTTGGTAAGGGCATTTTTAGATTTTAGGGTGGGTATGGGTTTTTGGGTGGTAAGGACATTTTTACGTTTTAGAGTGGGCATGGGTTCTGGGGTGTAAGGGCATTTTTAGGTTTGAGGGTGGGTATGGGTTTTTGGGTGGTAAGAGCATTTTGTATGTTTTAGGGTGGGCATGGGTTTTTCGGTGGTAAAGGCATTTTTAGATTTTAGTGTGGGTATGTGTGTTGGGGTGGTAAGGGCATTTTTAGGTTTTAGGGTGGGTATGGGTTTTGGGGCGGTAAGGGCATTTTTAGGTTTTAGAGTGGGTATGGGTTTTGAGGAAGTAAGGGCATTTTTAGGTTTTGGGGTGGGCATGGGTTTTAGGGTGATAAGGGCATTTTTAGGTTTTAGGGTGGGTATGGGTTTTGGGGTGGTAAGGGCATTTTTAGGTTTTCGGTTGGGCATGGGTTTTGGTGCGATAAGGGCATTTTTAGGTTTTAGGGTGGCCATGGGTTTTGGGGCGGTAAGGGCATTTTTAGGTTTTAGAGTGGGCATGGGTTTTTGGGCGGTAAGGGCATTTTTAGGTTTAGGATGGGTATGGGTTTTTGGATGGTAAGGGCATTTTTAGATTTTAGGGTGGGCATGGGTGTTGGAGTGGTAAGGGCATTTTTAGGTTTTATGGTGGGCATGGCTTTTTGCGTGGTAAGGGCATTTTTAGGTTTTAGGGTGGGTATGGGTTTTGGGGCGGAAAGGGCATTTTTAGGTTTTAGAGTGGGTACGGGTTTTGAGCCAGTAAGGGCATTTTTAGGTTTTAGGGTGGGCATGGGTTTTAGGGTGATAAGTGCATTTTTCGGTTTTAGGGTGGGTATGGGGTTTGGGGTGGTAAGAACATTTTTAGGTTTTAGGGTAGGCATGGGTTTTGGGGTGGTAAGGGCATTTTTATGTTTTAGGGTGAGCATGGGTTTTGGGGGCGGTAAGGGTCTTTTTAGGTTTTAGGGTAGGCATGGGTTTTGGGGTGGTAAGGGCATTTTTCGGTTTTAGGGTGGGTATGGGGTGGTAAGAACATTTTTAGGTTTTAGGGTAGGCATGGGTTTTGGGGTGGTAAGGGCATTTTGATGTTTTAGGGTGGGCATGGGTTTTGGGGGCGGTAAGGGCATTTTTATGTTTTAGGGTGGGTATGGGGTTTGGGGCGGTAAGCACATTTTTAGGTTTTAGAGTGGGCATGGGTTTTGGGGGCGGTAAGGGCATTTTTAGATTTTAGGATGGGTATGGGTTTTGTGGTAGTAAGGGCATTTTAAGGTTTTAGGGTGGGCATGGGTTTTGGGGTATAAGGGCATTTTTAGGTTTGAGGGTGGGTATGGGTTTTGGGGTGGTAAGGGAATTTTTAGGTTTTAGGGCGGGTATGTCTTTTGGGTGGTAAGGGCATTTTTAGCTTTTAGGGTGGTTATGGGTTTTTGGGTGTAAGGACATTTTTAGCTTTTAGGGTGGGATTTTGGGTGATAAGGGAATTTTTAGGTTTTAGAGTGGAATGGGTTTTTGTGTGGTAAGGACATTTTTAGGTTTTAGAGTGGGTATGGGTTCTGGGGTGGTAAGGGCATTTTTAGGTTTTAGGGTGGGTATGTCTTTTGGGTGGTAAGTGCATTTTTAGCTTTTAGGGTGGTTATGGGTTTTTGGGTGTAAGGACATTTTTAGCTTTTAGGGTGGGAATTTGGGCGGTAAGGGCATTTTTAGGTCTTAGGGTGGGTATGTCTTTTGGGTGGTAAGGGCATTTTTAGCTTTTAGGGTGGTTATGGGTTTTTGGGTGTAAGGACATTTTTAGCTTTTAGGGTGGGATTTTGGGTGGTAAGGGAATTTTTAGGTTTTAGAGTGGTATGGGTTTTTGGGTGGTAAGGACATTTTTAGGTTTTAGAGTGGGTATGGGTTTTGAGGCAGTAAGGGCATTTTTAGGTTTTAGGGTGGGCATGGGTTTTAGGGTGATAAGGGCATTTTTCGGTTTTAGTGTGGGTATGGGGTTTGGGGTGGTAAGAACATTTTTAGGTTTTAGGGTAGGCATGGGTTTTGGGGTGGTAAGGGCATTTTTATGTTTTAGGGTGGGCATGGGTTTTGGGGGCGGTAAGGGTATTTTTAGGTTTTAGGGTAGGCATGGGTTTTGGGGTGGTAAGGGCATTTTTCGGTTTTAGGGTGGGTATGGGGTGGTAAGAACATTTTTAGGTTTTAGGGTAGGCATGGGTTTTGGGGTGGTAAGGGCATTTTTATGTCTTAGGGTGGGCATGGGTTTTGGGGGCGGTAAGGGCATTTTTAGGTTTTAGGGTGGATATGGGGTTTGGGGCGGTAAGCACATTTTTAGGTTTTAGAGTGGGCATGGGTTTTGGGGGCGGTAAGGGCATTTTTAGATTTTAGGATGGGTATGGGTTTTGTGGTAGTAAGGGCATTTTTAGGTTTTAGGGTGGGCATGGGTTTTGGGGTATAAGGGCATTTTTAGGTTTGAGGGTGGGTATGGGTTTTGGGGTGGTAAGAGCATTTTTATGTTTTAGGGTGGGCATGGGTTTTTTGCTGGGAAGAGCACTTTTATGTTTTAGGGTGGGCATGGGTTTTTCGGTGGTAAGGGCATTTTTAGATTTTAGGGTGGGTATGGGTGTTGGGGTGGTAAGGGCATTTTTAGGTTTTAGGGTGGGTATGGGTTTTGGGGCGGTTAGGGCATTTTTAGGTTTTAGAGTGGGCATCGGTTTTGGGGTGGTAAGGGCATTTTTAGATTTTAGGGTGGGTTTGGGTTTTTGGGTGGTAAGGACATTTTTATGTTTTAGAGTGGACATGGGTTCTGGGGTGTCAGGGCATTTTTAGGTTTGAGGATGGGTATGGGTCTTCGGGTGGTAAGAGCATTTTGGAT
This sequence comes from Pleurodeles waltl, assembly GCF_031143425.1. NCBI lineage: Eukaryota > Metazoa > Chordata > Amphibia > Caudata > Salamandridae > Pleurodeles > Pleurodeles waltl. Next base: position 271,360,696 of record NC_090448.1, on the reverse strand, counting down.
GTTTTAGGGTGGGCATGGGTTTTTCGGTGGTAAAGGCATTTTTAGGTTTTAGGGTGGGTATGGGTGTTGGGGTGGTAAGGGCATTTTTAGGTTTTAGGGTGGGTATGGGTTTTGGGGCGGTAAGGGCATTTTTAGGTTTTAGAGTGGGTATGGGTTTTGAGGCAGTAAGGGCATTTTTAGGTTTTAGGGTGGGCATGGGTTTTAGGGTGATAAATGCATTTTTAGGTTTTAGGGTGGGTATGGGTTTTGGGGTGGTAAGGGCATTTTTAGGTTTTCGGTTGGGCATGGGTTTTGGTGCGATAAGGGCATTTTTAGGTTTTAGGGTGGCCATGGGTTTTGGGGCGGTAAGGGCATTTTTAGGTTTTAGAGTGGGCATGGGTTTTTGGGCGGTAAGGGCATTTTTAGGTTTAGGATGGGTATGGGTTTTTGGATGGTAAGGGCATTTTTAGATTTTAGGGTGGGCATGGGTGTTGGAGTGGTAAGGGCATTTTTAGGTTTTATGGTGGGCATGGCTTTTTGGGTGGTAAGGGCATTTTTAGGTTTTAGGGTGGGTATGGGTTTTGGGGCGGAAAGGGCATTTTTAGGTTTTAGAGTGGGTATGGGTTTTGAGGCAGTAAGGGCATTTTTAGGTTTTAGGGTGGGCATGGGTTTTAGGGTGATAAGGGCATTTTTCGGTTTTAGGGTGGGTATGGGGTTTGGGGTGGTAAGAACATTTTTAGGTTTTAGGGTAGGCATGGGTTTTGGGGTGGTAAGGGCTTTTTTATGTTTTAGGGTGGGCATGGGTTTTGGGGGCGGTAAGGGTATTTTTAGGTTTTAGGGTAGGCATGGGTTTTGGGGTGGTAAGGGAATTTTTCGGTTTTAGGGTGGGTATGGAGTGGTAAGAAAATTTTTAGGTTTTAGGGTAGGCATGGGTTTTGGGGTGGTAAGGGAATTTTTATGTTTTTGGGTGGGCATGGGTTTTGGGGGCGGTAAGGGCATTTTTATGTTTTAGGGTGGGTATGGGGTTTGGGGCGGTAAGCACATTTTTAGGTTTTAGAGTGGGCATGGGTTTTGGGGGCGGTAAGGGCATTTTTAGATTTTAGGATGGGTATGGGTTTTGTGGTAGTAAGGGCATTTTTAGGTTTGAGGGTGGGTATGGGTTTTGGGGTGGTAAGAGCATTTTTATGTTTTAGGGTGGGCATGAGTTTTTTGCTGGGAAGAGCACTTTTATGTTTTAGGGTGGGCATGGGTTTTTCGGTGGTAAGGGCATTTTGAGATTTTAGGGTGGGTATGGGTGTTGGGGTGGTAAGGGCATTTTTAGGTTTTAGGGTGGGTATGGGTTTTGGGGTGGTTAGGGCATTTTTAGGTTTTAGGGTGGACATGGGTTTTGGGGTGTAAGGGCATTTTTAGATTTGCGGATGGGTATGGGTTTTGGGGTGTTAAGGGCATTTTTAGGTTTAGGGTGGGTATGGGTTTTTCGGGCGGTAAGGGCATTTTTAGGTTTTCGGTTGGGCATGGGTTTTGGTGCGATAAGGGCATTTTTAGGTTGATGGTGGCCATGGGTTTTGGGGCGGTAAGGGCATTTTTAGGTTTTAGAGTGGGCATGGGTTTTTGGGCGGTAAGGACATTTTTAGGTTTAGGATGGGTATGGGTTTTTGGATGGTAAGGGTATTTTTAGATTTTAGGGTGGGCATGGGTGTTGGAGTGGTAAGGGCATTTTTAGGTTTTAAGGTGGGCATGGCTTTTTGGGTGGTAAGGGCATTTTTAGGTTTTAGGGTGGGTATGGGTTTTGGGGCGGAAAGGGCATTTTTAGGTTTTAGAGTGGGTATGGGTTTTCAGGCAGTAAGGGCATTTTTAGGTTTTAGGGTGGGCATGGGTTTTAGGGTGATAAGGGCATTTTTCGGTTTTATGGTGGGTATGGGGTTTGGGGTGGTAAGAACATTTTTAGGTTTTAGGGTAGGGATCGGTTTTGGGGTGGTAAGGGCATTTTTATGTTTTAGGGTGGGCATGGGTTTTGGGGGCGGTAAGGGTATTTTTAGGTTTTAGGGTAGGCATGGGTTTTGGGGTGGTAAGGGCATTTTTCGGTTTTAGGGTGGGTATGGGGTGGTAAGAACATTTTTAGGTTTTATGGTAGGCATGGGTTTTGGGGTGGTAAGGGCATTTTTATGTTTTAGGGTGGGCATGGGTTTTGGGGGCGGTAAGGGCATTTTTAGGTTTTAGGGTGGATATGGGTTTTGGAGCGGTAAGGGCATTTTTAGGTTTTAGGGTGGATATGGGTTTTGGAGCGGTAAGGGCATTTTTAGGTTTTAGGGTGGATATGGGTTTTGGAGCGGTAAGGGCATTTTTAGGATTTAGGGTGGGTATGGGTTTTAGGGTGGTAAGGACATTTTTAGGTTTTAGGGTGCGTATGGGTTTTGGGGTGGTAAGGGCATTTTTAGGTTTTAGGGTGGGCATGGGTTTTGGGGTCTAAGGGCATTTTTAGGTTTGAGGGTGGGTATGGGTTTTGGGGTGGTAAGAGCATTTTGTATGTTTTAGGGTGGGCATGGGTTTTTCGGTGGTAAGAGCATTTTTATGTTTTAGGGTGGGCATGGGTTTTGGGGGCGGTAAGGGCATTTTTAGGTTTTAGGGTGTATATGGGTTTTGGAGCGGTAAGGGCATTTTTAGGTTTTAGGGTGGATATGGGTTTTGGAGCGGTAAGGGGGATTTTTAGGATTTAGGGTGGGTATGGGTTTTAGGGTGGTAAGGACATTTTTAGGTTTTAGGGTGGGTATGGGTTTTGGGGTGGTAAGGGCATTTTTAGGTTTTAGGGTGGGCATGGGTTTTGGGGTCTAAGGGCATTTTTAGGTTTGAGGGTGGGTATGGGTTTTGGGGTGGTAAGAGCATTTTGTATGTTTTAGGGTGGGCATGGGTTTTTCGGTGGTAAGAGCATTTTTATGTTTTAGGGTGGGCATGGGTTTTTCGGTGGCAAGGGCATTTGTTTAGTTTTTATGGTGGGCCTGGATTTTTGGGCTGGTAAGGGCATTTTTAAGTTTTAGGGTGGACATGTGTTTTGGGGTGTAAGGGCATTTTTAGATTTGCGGGTGGGTATGGTTTTTGGGGTGTTAAGGTCATTTTTAGGTTTTAGGGTGGGTATGGGTTTTGGGGCAGTAAGGGCATTTTTAGGTTTTAGGGTGGGTATGGGTTTTGGGGTGGTAAGGGCATTTTTAGGTTTTAGGTTGGGCATGGGTTTTGGTGCAATAAGGGCATTTTTAGGTTTTAGGGTGGCCATGGCTTTTGGGGCGGTAAGGGCATTTTTAGGATTTAGAGTGGGCATGGGTTTTTGGGCGGTAAGGGCATTTTTCGGTTTTAGGGTGGGTATGGGGTTTGGGGTGGTAAGAACATTTTTAGGTTTTAGGGTAGGCATGGGTTTTGGGGTGGTAAGGGCATTTTTATGTTTTAGGGTGGGCATGGGTTTTTCGGTGGCAAGGGCATTTTTAGTTTTTAGGGTGGGCCTGGATTTTTGGGCTGGTAAGGGGATTTTTAGGTTTTAGGGTGGACATGTGTTTTGGGGTGTAAGGGCATTTTTAGATTTGAGGGTGGGTATGGGTTTTGGGGTGTTAAGGGCATTTTTAGGTTTTAGGGTGGGTATGGGTTTTGGGGCGGTAAGGGCATTTTTAGGTTTTAGGGTGGGTATGGGTTTTGGGGTGGTAAGGGCATTTTTAGGTTTTAGGTTGGGCATGGGTTTTGGTGCGATAAGGGCATTTTTAGGTTTTAGAGTGGGTATGGGTTTTGAGGCAGTAAGGGCATTTTTAGGTTTTAGGGTGGGCATGGGTTTTAGGGTGATAAGGGCATTTTTAGGTTTTAGGGTGGGTATGGGGTTTGGGGTGGTAAGAACATTTTTAGGTTTTAGGGTAGGCATGGGTTTTGGGGTGGTAAGGGCATTTTTATGTTTTAGGGTGGGCATGGGTTTTTGGGCGGTAAGGGCATTTTTAGGTTTAGGATGGGTATGGGTTTTTGGATGGTAAGGGCATTTTTAGATTTTAGGGTGGGCATGGGTGTTGGAGTGGTAAGGGCATTTTTAGGTTTTAAGGTGGGCATGGCTTTTTGGGTGGTAAGGGCATTTTTAGGTTTTAGGGTGGGTATGGGTTTTGGGGCGATAAGGGCATTTTTAGGTTTTAGAGTGGGTATGGGTTTTGAGTCAGTAAGGGCATTTTTAGGTTTTAGGGTGGGCATGGGTTTTAGGGTGATAAGGGCATTTTTCGGTTTTAGGGTGGGTATGGGGTTTGGGGTGGTAAGAACATTTTTAGGTATTAGGGTAGGCATCGGTTTTGGGGTGGTAAGGGCATTTTTATGTTTTAGGGTGGGCATGGGTTTTGGGGGCGGTAAGGGTATTTTTAAGTTTTAGTTAGGCATGGGTTTTGGGGTGGTAAGGGCATTTTTCGGTTTTAGGGTGGGTATGGGGTGGTAAGAACATTTTTAGGTTTTATGGTAGGCATGGGTTTTGGGGTGGTAAGGGCATTTTTATGTTTTAGGGTGGGCATGGGTTTTGGGGGCGGTAAGGGCATTTTTAGATTTTAGGGTGGATATGGGTTTTGGAGCGGTAAGGGCATTTTTAGGTTTTAGGGTGGATATGGGTTTTGGAGCGGTAAGGGCATGTTTAGGATTTAGGGTGGGTATGGGTTTTAGGGTGGTAAGGACATTTTTAGGTTTTAGGGTGCGTATGGGTTTTGGGGTGGTAAGGGCATTTTTAGGTTTTAGGGTGGGCATGGGTTTTGGGGTCTAAGGGCATTTTTAGGTTTGAGGGTGGGCATGGGTTTTTCGGTGGTAAGAGCATTTTTATGTTTTAGGGTGGGCATGGGTTTTGGGGGCGGTAAGGGCATTTTTAGGTTTTAGGGTGGATATGGGTTTTGGAGCGGTAAGGGCATTTTTAGGTTTTAGGGTGGATATGGGTTTTGGAGCGGAAGGGGGATTTTTAGGATTTAGGGTGGGTATGGGTTTTAGGGTGGTAAGGACATTTTTAGGTTTTAGGGTGGGTATGGGTTTTGGGGTGGTAAGGGCATTTTTAGGTTTTAGGGTGGGCATGGGTTTTGGGGTCTAAGGGCATTTTTAGGTTTGAGGGTGGGTATGGGTTTTGGGGTGGTAAGAGCATTTTGTATGTTTTAGGGTGGGCATGGGTTTTTCGGTGGTAAGAGCATTTTTATGTTTTAGGGTGGGCATGGGTTTTTCGGTGGCAAGGGCATTTTTTTAGTTTTTATGGTGGGCCTGGATTTTTGGGCTGGTAAGGGCATTTTTAAGTTTTAGGGTGGACATGTGTTTTGGGGTGTAAGGGCATTTTTAGATTTGCGGGTGGGTATGGTTTTTGGGGTGTTAAGGGCATTTTTAGGTTTTAGGGTGGGTATGGGTTTTGGGGCGGTAAGGGCATTTTTAGGTTTTAGGGTGGGTATGGGTTTTGGGGTGGTAAGGGCATTTTTAGGTTTTAGGTTGGGCATGGGTTTTGGTGCGATAAGGGCATTTTTAGGTTTTAGGGTGGCCATGGCTTTTGGGGCGGTAAGGGCATTTTTAGGATTTAGAGTGGGCATGGGTTTTTGGGCGGTAAGGGCATTTTTCGGTTTTAGGGTGGGTATGGGGTTTAGGGTGGTAAGAACATTTTTAGGTTTTAGGGTAGGCATGGGTTTTGGGGTGGTAAGGGCATTTTTATGTTTTAGGGTGGGCATGGGTTTTTCGGTGGAAGGGCATTTTTAGTTTTTAGGGTGGGCCTGGATTTTTGGGCTGGTAAGGGCATTTTTAGGTTTTAGGGTGGACATGTGTTTTGGGGTGTAAGGGCATTTTTAGATTTGAGGGTGGGTATGGGTTTTGGGGTGTTAAGGGCATTTTTAGGTTTTAGGGTGGGTATGGGTTTTGGGGCGGTAAGGGCATTTTTAGGTTTTAGGGTGGGTATGGGTTTTGGGGTGGTAAGGGCATTTTTAGGTTTTAGGTTGGGCATGGGTTTTGGTGCGATAAGGGCATTTTTAGGTTTTAGAGTGGGTATGGGTTTTGAGGCAGTAAGGGCATTTTTAGGTTTTAGGGTGGGCATGGGTTTTAGGGTGATAAGGGCATTTTTATATTTTAGGGTGGGCATGGGTTTTTGGGCGGTAAGGGCATTTTTAGGTTTAGGATGGGTATGGGTTTTGGGGCGGTAAGGGCATTTTTAGGTTTTAGAGTGGGCATGGGTTTTTGGGCGGTAAGGGCATTTTTAGGTTTAGGATGGGTATGGGTTTTTGGATGGTAAGGGCATTTTTAGATTTTAGGGTGGGCATGGGTGTTGGAGTGGTAAGGGCATTTTTAGGTTTTAAGGTGGGCATGGCTTTTTGGGTGGTAAGGGCATTTTTAGGTTTTAGGGTGGGTATGGGTTTTGGGGCGGAAAGGGCATTTTTAGGTTTTAGAGTGGGTATGGGTTTTGAGGCAGTAAGGGCATTTTTAGGTTTTAGGGTGGGCATGGGTTTTAGGGTGATAAGGGCATTTTTCGGTTTTAGGGTGGGTATGGGGTTTGGGGTGGTAAGAACATTTTTAGGTTTTAGGGTAGACATCGGTTTTGGGGTGGTAAGGGCATTTTTATGTTTTAGGGTGGGCATGGGTTTTGGGGGCGGTAAGGGTATTTTTAAGTTTTAGGGTAGGCATGGGTTTTGGGGTGGTAAGGGCATTTTTCGGTTTTAGGGTGGGTATGGGGTGGTAAGAACATTTTTAGGTTTTATGGTAGGCATGGGTTTTGGGGTGGTAAGGGCATTTTTATGTTTTAGGGTGGGCATGGGTTTTGGGGGCGGTAAGGGCATTTTTAGGTTTTAGGGTGGATATGGGTTTTGGAACGGTAAGGGCATTTTTAGGTTTTAGGGTGGATATGGGTTTTGGAGCGGTAAGGGCATTTTTAGGATTTAGGGTGGGTATGGGTTTTAGGGTGGTAAGGACATTTTTAGGTTTTAGGGTGCGTATGGGTTTTGGGGTGGTAAGGGCATTTTTAGGTTTTAGGGTGGGCATGGGTTTTGGGGTCTAAGGGCATTTTTAGGTTTGAGGGTGGGTATGGGTTTTGGGGTGGTAAGAGTATTTTGTATGTTTTAGGGTGGGCATGGGTTTTTCGGTGGTAAGAGCATTTTTATGTTTTAGGGTGGGCATGGGTTTTGGGGGCGGTAAGGGCATTTTTAGGTTTTAGGGTGGATATGGATTTTGGAGCGGTAAGGGCATTTTTAGGTTTTAGGGTGGATATGGGTTTTGGAGCGGTAAGTGGGATTTGTAGGATTTAGGGTGAGTATGGGTTTTAGGGCGGTAAGGACATTTTTAGGTTTTAGGGTGGGTATGGGTTTTGGGGTGGTAAGGGCATTTTTAGGTTTTAGGGTGGGCATGGGTTTTGGGGTCTAAGGGCATTTTTAGGTTTGAGGGTGGGTATGGGTTTTGGGGTGGTAAGAGCATTTTGTATGTTTTAGGGTGGGTATGGGTTTTTCGGTGGTAAGAGCATTTTTATGTTTTAGGATGGGCATGGGTTTTTCGGTGGCAAGGGCATTTTTTTAGTTTTTAGGGTGGGCCTGGATTTTTGGGCTGGTAAGGGCATTTTTAAGTTTTAGGGTGGACATGTGTTTTGGGGTGTAAGGGCATTTTTAGATTTGAGGGTGGGTATGGGTTTTGGGGTGTTAAGGGCATTTTTAGGTTTTCGGGTGGGTATAGGTTTTGGGGCGGTAAGGGCATTTTTAGGTTTTAGGGTGGGTATGGGTTTTGGGGTGGTAAGGGCATTTTTAGGTTTTAGGTTGGGCATGGGTTTTGGTGCGATAAGGGCATTTTTAGGTTTTAGGGTGGCCATGGCTTTTGGGGCGGTAAGGGCATTTTTAGGATTTAGAGTGGGCATGGGTTTTTGGGCGGTAAGGGCATTTTTCGGTTTTTGGGTGGGTATGGGGTTTGGGGTGGTAAGAACATTTTTAGGTTTTAGGGTAGGCATGGGTTTTGGGGTGGTAAGGGCATTTTTATGTTTTAGGGTGGGCATGGGTTTTTCGGTGGCAAGGGCATTTTTAGTTTTTAGGGTGGGCCTGGATTTTTGGGCTGGTAAGGGCATTTTTAGGTTTTAGGGTGGACATGTGTTTTGGGGTGTAAGGGCATTTTTAGATTTGAGGGTGGGTATGGGTTTTGGGGTGTTAAGGGCATTTTTAGGTTTTAGGGTGGGTATGGGTTTTGGGGCGGTAAGGGCATTTTTAGGTTTTAGGGTGGGTATGGGTTTTGGGGTGGTAAGGGCATTTTTAGGTTTTAGGTTGGGCATGGGTTTTGGTGCGATAAAGGCATATTTAGGTTTTAGAGTGGGTATGGGTTTTGAGGCAGTAAGGGCATTTTTAGGTTTTAGGGTGGGCATGGGTTTTAGGGTGATAAGGGCATTTTTCGGTTTTAGGGTGGGTATGGGGTTTGGGGTGGTAAGAACATTTTTAGGTTTTAGGGTAGGCATGGGTTTTGGGGTGGTAAGGGCATTTTTATGTTTTAGGGTGGGCATGGGTTTTGGGGGCGGTAAGGGTATTTTTAGGTTTTAGGGTAGGCATGGGTTTTGGGGTGGTAAGGGCATTTTTCGGTTTTAGGGTGGGTATGGGGTTTGGGGTGGTAAGAACATTTTTAGGTTTTAGGGTAGGCATGGGTTTTGGGGTGGTAAGGGCATTTTTATGTTTTAGGGTGGGCATGGGTTTTGGGGGCGGTAAGGGCATTTTTAGGTTTTAGGGTGGATATGGGTTTTGGGGTGGTAAGGGCATTTTTCGGTTTTAGGGTGGGTATGGGGTGGTAAGAACATTTTTAGGTTTTATGGTAGGCATGGGTTTTGGGGTGGTAAGGGCATTTTTATGTTTTAGGGTGGGCATGGGTTTTGGGGGCGGTAAGGGCATTTTTAGGTTTTAGGGTGGATATGGGTTTTGGAACGGTAAGGGCATTTTTAGGTTTTAGGGTGGATATGGGTTTTGGAGCGGTAAGGGCATTTTTAGGATTTAGGGTGGGTATGGGTTTTAGGGTGGTAAGGACATTTTTAGGTTTTAGGGTGCGTATGGGTTTTGGGGTGGTAAGGGCATTTTTAGGTTTTAGGGTGGGCATGGGTTTTGGGGTCTAAGGGCATTTTTAGGTTTGAGGGTGGGTATGGGTTTTGGGGTGGTAAGAGTATTTTGTATGTTTTAGGGTGGGCATGGGTTTTTCGGTGGTAAGAGCATTTTTATGTTTTAGGGTGGGCATGGGTTTTGGGGGCGGTAAGGGCATTTTTAGGTTTTAGGGTGGATATGGATTTTGGAGCGGTAAGGGCATTTTTAGGTTTTAGGGTGGATATGGGTTTTGGAGCGGTAAGTGGGATTTGTAGGATTTAGGGTGAGTATGGGTTTTAGGGCGGTAAGGACATTTTTAGGTTTTAGGGTGGGTATGGGTTTTGGGGTGGTAAGGGCATTTTTAGGTTTTAGGGTGGGCATGGGTTTTGGGGTCTAAGGGCATTTTTAGGTTTGAGGGTGGGTATGGGTTTTGGGGTGGTAAGAGCATTTTGTATGTTTTAGGGTGGGTATGGGTTTTTCGGTGGTAAGAGCATTTTTATGTTTTAGGATGGGCATGGGTTTTTCGGTGGCAAGGGCATTTTTTTAGTTTTTAGGGTGGGCCTGGATTTTTGGGCTGGTAAGGGCATTTTTAAGTTTTAGGGTGGACATGTGTTTTGGGGTGTAAGGGCATTTTTAGATTTGAGGGTGGGTATGGGTTTTGGGGTGTTAAGGGCATTTTTAGGTTTTCGGGTGGGTATAGGTTTTGGGGCGGTAAGGGCATTTTTAGGTTTTAGGGTGGGTATGGGTTTTGGGGTGGTAAGGGCATTTTTAGGTTTTAGGTTGGGCATGGGTTTTGGTGCGATAAGGGCATTTTTAGGTTTTAGGGTGGCCATGGCTTTTGGGGCGGTAAGGGCATTTTTAGGATTTAGAGTGGGCATGGGTTTTTGGGCGGTAAGGGCATTTTTCGGTTTTTGGGTGGGTATGGGGTTTGGGGTGGTAAGAACATTTTTAGGTTTTAGGGTAGGCATGGGTTTTGGGGTGGTAAGGGCATTTTTATGTTTTAGGGTGGGCATGGGTTTTTCGGTGGCAAGGGCATTTTTAGTTTTTAGGGTGGGCCTGGATTTTTGGGCTGGTAAGGGCATTTTTAGGTTTTAGGGTGGACATGTGTTTTGGGGTGTAAGGGCATTTTTAGATTTGAGGGTGGGTATGGGTTTTGGGGTGTTAAGGGCATTTTTAGGTTTTAGGGTGGGTATGGGTTTTGGGGCGGTAAGGGCATTTTTAGGTTTTAGGGTGGGTATGGGTTTTGGGGTGGTAAGGGCATTTTTAGGTTTTAGGTTGGGCATGGGTTTTGGTGCGATAAAGGCATATTTAGGTTTTAGAGTGGGTATGGGTTTTGAGGCAGTAAGGGCATTTTTAGGTTTTAGGGTGGGCATGGGTTTTAGGGTGATAAGGGCATTTTTCGGTTTTAGGGTGGGTATGGGGTTTGGGGTGGTAAGAACATTTTTAGGTTTTAGGGTAGGCATGGGTTTTGGGGTGGTAAGGGCATTTTTATGTTTTAGGGTGGGCATGGGTTTTGGGGGCGGTAAGGGTATTTTTAGGTTTTAGGGTAGGCATGGGTTTTGGGGTGGTAAGGGCATTTTTCGGTTTTAGGGTGGGTATGGGGTTTGGGGTGGTAAGAACATTTTTAGGTTTTAGGGTAGGCATGGGTTTTGGGGTGGTAAGGGCATTTTTATGTTTTAGGGTGGGCATGGGTTTTGGGGGCGGTAAGGGCATTTTTAGGTTTTAGGGTGGATATGGGTTTTGGAGCGGTAAGGGCATTTTTAGGTTTTAGGGTGGATATGGGTTTTGAAGCGGTTAGGGCATTGTTAGGATTTAGGGTGGGTATGGGTTTTAGGGTGGTAAGGACATTTTTAGGTTTTAGGGTGGGTATGGGTTTTGGGGTGGTAAGGGTATTTTTAGGTTTTAGGGTGGGCATGGGTTTTGGGGTCTAAGGGCATTTTTAGGTTTGAGGGTGGGTATGGGTTTTGGGGTGGTAAGAGCATTTTGGATGTTTTAGGGTGGGCATGGGTTTTTCGGTGGTAAGAGCATTTTTATGTTTTAGGGTGGGCATGGGTTTTGGGGGCGGTAAGGGCATTTTTAGGTTTTAGGGTGGATATGGGTTTTTGAGCGGTAAGGGCATTTTTAGGTTTTAGGGTGGATATGGGTTTTGGAGCGGTAAGGGCATTTTTAGGATTTATGGTGGGTATGGGTTTTAGGGTGGTAAGGACATTTTTAGGTTTTAGGGTGGGTATGGGTTTTGGGGTGGTAAGGGCATTTTTAGGTTTTGGGGTGGGCATGGGTTTTTCTGTGGTAAGAGCATTTTTATGTTTTAGGGTGGGCATGGGTTTTTCGGTGGCAAGGGCATTTTTAGGTTTTAGGGTGGGCCTGGATTTTTGGGCTGGTAAGGGCATTTTTAGGTTTTAGGGTGGGCATGGATTTTTGGGTGGTATGGGCATTTTTAGGTTTTAGAGTGGGCATGAGTTTTTGGGCGGTAAGGGCATTTTTAGGTTTTAGGGTGGACATGTGTTTTTGGGTGTAAGGGCATTTTTAGATTTGAGGGTGGGTATGGGTTTTGGGGTGTTAAGGGCATTTTTAGGTTTTAGGGTGGGTATGGGTTTTGGGGCGGTAAGGGCATTTTTAGGTTTTAGGGTGGGTATGGGTTTTGGGGTGGTAAGGGCATTTTTAGGTTTTAGGTTGGGCATGGGTTTTGGTGCGATAAGGGCATTTTTAGGTTTTAGGGTGGCCATTGCTTTTGGGGCGGTAAGGGCATTTTTAGGTTTTAGAGTGGGCATGGGTTTTCTGGCGGTAAGGGCATTTTTAGGTTTAGGATGGGTATGGGTTTTTGGATGGTAAAGGCATTTTTAGATTTTAGGGTGGGCATGAGTGTTGGAGTGGTAAGGGCATTTTTAGGTTTTATGGTGGGCATGGCTTTTTGGTGGTAAGGGCATTTTTAGGTTTTAGGGTGGGCATGGGTTTTGGGGCGGTAAGGGCATTTTTAGGTTTTAGAGTGGGTATGGGTTTTGAGGCAGTAAGGGCATTTTTAGGTTTTAGGGTGGGCATGGGTTTTAGGGTGATAAGGGCATTTTTCGGTTTTAGGGTGGGTATGGGGTTTGGGGTGGTAAGAACATTTTTAGGTTTTAGGGTAGGCATGGGTTTTGGGGTGGTAAGGGCATTTTTATGTTTTAGGGTGTGCATGGGTTTTGGGGGCGGTAAGGGTATTTTTATGTTTTAGGGTAGGCATGGGTTTTGGGGTGGTAAGGGCATTTTTAGGTTTTAGGGTGGGTATATGTTTTGGGGGCTGTAAAGGGCACTTTTAGGTTTTAGGGTGGATATGGGTTTTGGAGCGGTAAGGGCATTTTTAGGATCTAGGGTGGGTATGGGTTTTAGGGGGGTAAGGACATGTTTAGGTTTTAGGGTGGGTATGGGTTTTGGGGTGGTAAGGGCATTTTTTTGGTTTTAGGGTGGGCATGGGTTTTGGGGTGTAAGGGCATTTTTAGGTTTGAGGGTGGGTATGGGTTTTGGGGTGGTAAGAGCATTTTGTATGTTTTAGGGTGGGCATGGGTTTTTCGGTGGTAAGAGCATTTTTATGTTTTAGGGTGGGCATGGGTTTTTCGGTGGCAAGGACATTTTTAGGTTTTAGGGTGGGCCTGGGTTTTTGGGCTGGTAAGGGCATTTTTAGGTTTTAGGGTAGGCTTGTTTTTTTGGGTGGTAAGGGCATTTTTAGGTTTTAGACTGGGCATGAGTTTTTGGGTGGTAAGGGCATTGTTAGGTTTTAGGGTGGACATGGGTTTTGGGGTGTAAGGGCATTTTTAGATTTGATGGTGGGTATGGGTTTTGGGGTGTTAAGGGCATTTTTAGGTTTTAGGGTGGGTATGGGTTTTGGGGCGGTAAGGGCATTTTTAGGTTTTAGGGTGGGTATGGGTTTTGGGGTGGTAAGGGCATTTTTAGGTTTTAGGTTGGGCATGGGTTTTGGTGCGATAAGGGCATTTTTAGCTTTTAGGGTGGCCATGGGTTTTGGGGCGGTAAGGGCATTTTTAGGTTTTAGAGTGGGCATGAGTTTTTGGGCGATAAGTGCATTTTTAGGTTTAGGATGGGTATGGGTTTTTGGATGGTAAGGGCATTTTTAGATTTTAGGGTGGGCATGGGTGTTGGAGTTGTAAGGGCATTTTTAGGTTTTATGGTGGGCATGGCTTTTTGGGTGGTAAGGGCATTTTTAGGTTTTAGGGTGGACATGTGTTTTGGGGTGTAAGGGCATTTTTAGATTTGAGGGTGGGTATGGGTTTTGGGGTGTTAAGGGCATTTTTAGGTTTTAGGGTGGGTATGGGTTTATGGGCGGTAAGGGCATTTTTAGGTTTTAGGGTGGGTATGGGTTTTGGGGTGGTAAGGGCATTTTTAGGTTTTAGGTTGGGCATGGGTTTTGGTGCGATAAGGGCATTTTTAGGTTTTAAGGTGGCCATGGCTTTTGGGGCGGTAAGGGCATTTTTAGGATTTAGAGTGGGCATGGGTTTTTGGGCGGTAAGGGCATTTTTCGGTTTTAGGGTGGGTATGGGGTTTGGGGTGGTAAGAACATTTTTAGGTTTTAGGGTAGGCATGGGTTTTGGGGTGGTAAGGGCATTTTTATGTTTTAGGGTGGGCATGGGTTTTTCGGTGGCAAGGGCATTTTTAGTTTTTAGGGTGGGCCTGGATTTTTGGGCTGGTAAGGGCATTTTTAGGTTTTAGGGTGGACATGTGTTTTGGGGTGTAAGGGCATTTTTAGATTTGAGGGTGGGTATGGGTTTTGGGGTGTTAAGGGCATTTTTAGGTTTTAGGGTGGGTATGGGTTTTGGGGCGGTAAGGGCATTTTTAGGTTTTAGGGTGGGTATGGGTTTTGGGGTGGTAAGGGCATTTTTAGGTTTTAGGTTGGGCATGGGTTTTGGTGCGATAAGGGCATTTTTAGGTTTTAGAGTGGGTATGGGTTTTGAGGCAGTAAGGGCATTTTTAGGTTTTAGGGTGGGCATGGGTTTTAGGGTGATAAGGGCATTTTTCGGTTTTAGGGTGGGTATGGGGTTTGGGGTGGTAAGAACATTTTTAGGTTTTAGGGTAGGCATGGGTTTTGGGGTGGTAAGGGCATTTTTGTGTTTTAGGGTGGGCATGGGTTTTGGGGGCGGTAAGGGTATTTTTAGGTTTTAGGGTAGGCATGGGTTTTGGGGTGGTAAGGGCATTTTTCGGTTTTAGGGTGGGTATGGGGTTTGGGGTGGTAAGAACATTTTTAGGTTTTAGGGTAGGCATGGGTTTTGGGGTGGTAAGGGCATTTTTATGTTTTAGGGTGGGCATGGGTTTTGGGGGCGGTAAGGGCATTTTTAGGTTTTAGGGTGGATATGGGTTTTGGAGCGGTAAGGGCATTTTTAGGTTTTAGGGTGGATATGGGTTTTGGAGCGGTTAGGGCATTGTTAGGATTTAGGGTGGGTATGGGTTTTAGGGTGGTAAGGACATTTTTAGGTTTTAGGGTGGGTATGGGTTTTGGGGTGGTAAGGGCATTTTTAGGTTTTAGGGTGGGCATGGGTTTTGGGGTCTAAGGGCATTTTTAGGTTTGAGAGTGGGTATGGGTTTTGGGGTGGTAAGAGCATTTTGTATGTTTTAGGGTGGGCATGGGTTTTTCGGTGGTAAGAGCATTTTTATGTTTTAGGGTGGGCATGGGTTTTGGGGGCGGTAAGGGCATTTTTAGGTTTTAGGGTGGATATGGGTTTTGGAGCGGTAAGGGCATTTTTAGGTTTTAGGGTGGATATGGGTTTTGGAGCGGTAAGGGCATTTTTAGGATTTATGGTGGGTATTGGTTTTAGGGTGGTAAGGACATTTTTAGGTTTTAGGGTGGGTAAGGGTTTTGGGGTGGTAAGGGCATTTTTAGGTTTTGGGGTGGGCATGGGTTTTTCTGTGGTAAGAGCATTTTTATGTTTTAGGGTGGGCATGGGTTTTTCGGTGGCAAGGGCATTTTTAGGTTTTAGGGTGGGCCTGGATTTTTGGGCTGGTAAGGGCATTTTTAGGTTTTAGGGTGGGCATGGATTTTTGGGTGGTATGGGCATTTTTAGGTTTTAGAGTGGGCATGAGTTTTTTGGCGGTAAGGACATTTTTAGGTTTTAGGGTGGACATGTGTTTTTGGGTGTAAGGGCATTTTTAGATTTGAGGGTGGATATGGGTTTTGGGGTGTTAAGGGCATTTTTAGGATTTAGGGTGGGTATGGGTTTTGGGGCGGTAAGGGCATTTTTAGGTTTTAGGGTGGGTATGGGTTTTGGGGTGGTAAGGGCATTTTTAGGTTTTAGGTTGGGCATGGGTTTTGGTGCGATAAGGGCATTTTTAGGTTTTAGGGTGGCCATTGCTTTTGGGGCGGTAAGGGCATTTTTAGGTTTTAGAGTGGGCATGGGTTTTCTGGCGGTAAGGGCATTTTTAGGTTTAGGATGGGTATGGGTTTTTGGATGGTAAAGGCATTTTTAGATTTTAGGGTGGGCATGAGTGTTGGAGTGGTAAGGGCATTTTTAGGTTTTATGGTGGGCATGGCTTTTTGGGTGGTAAGGGCATTTTTAGGGTGGGCATGGGTTTTAGGGTGATAAGGGCATTTTTCGGTTTTAGGGTGGGTATGTGGTTTGGGGTGGTAAGAACATTTTTAGGTTTTAGGGTAGGCATGGGTTTTGGGGTGGTAAGGGCATTTTTATGTTTTAGGGTGTGCATGGGTTTTGGGGGCGGTAAGGGTCTTTTTATGCTTTAGGGTAGGCATGGGTTTTGGGGTGGTAAGGTCATTTTTAGGTTTTAGGGTGGGTATATGTTTTGGGGGCTGTAAAGGGCACTTTTAGGTTTTAGGGTGGATATGGGTTTTGGAGCGGTAAGGGCATTTTTAGGATTTAGGGTGGGTATGGGTTTTAGGGGGGTAAGGACATTTTTAGGTTTTAGGGTGGGTATGGGTTTTGGGGTGGTAAGGGCATTTTTTTGGTTTTAGGGTGGGCATGGGTTTTGGGGTGTAAGGGCATTTTTAGGTTTGAGGGTGGGTATGGGTTTTGGGGTGGTAAGAGCATTTTGTATGTTTTGGGGTGGGCATGGGTTTTTCGGTGGTAAGAGCATTTTTATGTTTTAGGGTGGGCATGGGTTTTTCGGTGGCAAGGGCATTTTTAGGTTTTAGGGTGGGCCTGGGTTTTTGGGCTGGTAAGGGCATTTTTAGGTTTTAGGGTAGGCATGGATTTTTGGGTGGTAAGGGCATTTTTAGGTTTTAGAGTGGGCATGAGTTTTGGGGTGGTAAGGGCATTGTTAGGTTTTAGGGTGGACATGGGTTTTGGGGTGTAAGTGCATTTTTAGATTTGAGGGTGGGTATGGGTTTTGGGGTGTTAAGGGCATTTTTAGGTTTTAGGATGGGTATGGGTTTTGGGGCGGTAAGGGCATTTTTAGGTTTTAGGGTGGGTATGGGTTTTGGGGTGGTAAGGGCATTTTTAGGTTTTAGGTTGGGCATGGGTTTTGGTGCGATAAGGGCATTTTTAGCTTTTAGGGTGGCCATGGGTTTTGGGGCGGTAAGGGCATTTTTAGGTTTTAGAGTGGGCATGAGTTTTTGGGCGGTAAGTGCATTTTTAGGTTTAGGATGGGTATGGGTTTTTGGATGGTTAGGGCATTTTTAGATTTTAGGGTGGGCATGGGTGTTGGAGTTGTAAGGGCATTTTTAGGTTTTATGGTGGGCATGGCTTTTTGGGTGGTAAGGGCATTTTTAGGTTTTAGGGTGGACATGTGTTTTGGGGTGTAAGGGCATTTTTAGATTTGAGGGTGGGTATGGGTTTTGGGGTGTTAAGGGCATTTTTAGATTTTAGGGTGGGTATGGGTTTTGGGGCGGTAAGGGCATTTTTAGGTTTTAGGGTGGGTATGGGTTTTGGGGTGGTAAGGGCATTTTTAGGTTTTAGGTTGGGCATGGGTTTTGGTGCGATAAGGGCATTTTTAGGTTTTAGAGTGGGTATGGGTTTTGAGGCAGTAAGGGCATTTTTAGGTTTTAGGGTGGGCATGGGTTTTAGGGTGATAAGGGCATTTTTCAGTTTTAGGGTGGGTATGGGGTTTGGGGTGGTAAGAACATTTTTAGGTTTTAGGGTAGGCATGGGTTTTGGGGTGGTAAGGGCATTTTTATGTTTTAGGGTGGGCATGGGTTTTGGGGGCGGTAAGGGTATTTTTAGGTTTTAGGGTAGGCATGGGTTTTGGGGTGGTAAGGGCATTTTTCGGTTTTAGGGTGGGTATGGGGTTTGGGGTGGTAAGAAAATTTTTAGGTTTTAGGGTAGGCATGGGTTTTGGGGTGGTAAGGGCATTTTTATGTTTTAGGGTGGGCATGGGTTTTGGGGGCGGTAAGGGCATTTTTAGGTTTTAGGGTGGATATGGGTTTTGGAGCGGTAAGGGCATTTTTAGGTTTTAGGGTGGATATGGGTTTTGGAGCGGTTAGGGCATTGTTAGGATTTAGGGTGGGTATGGGTTTTAGGGTGGTAAGGACATTTTTAGGTTTTAGGGCGGGTATGGGTTTTGGGGTGGTAAGGGCATTTTTAGGTTTTAGGGTGGGCATGGGTTTTGGGGTCTAAGGGCATTTTTAGGTTTGAGGGTGGGTATGGGTTTTGGGGTGGTAAGAGCATTTTGGATGTTTTAGGGTGGGCATGGGTTTTTCGGTGGTAAGAGCATTTTTATGTTTTAGGGTGGGCATGGGTTTTGGGGGCGGTAAGGGCATTTTTAGGTTTTAGGGTGGATATGGGTTTTTGAGCGGTAAGGGCATTTTTAGGTTTTAGGGTGGATATGGGTTTTGGAGCGGTAAGGGCATTTTTAGGATTTATGGTGGGTATGGGTTTTAGGGTGGTAAGGACATTTTTAGGTTTTAGGGTGGGTATGGGTTTTGGGGTGGTAAGGGCATTTTTAGGTTTTGGGGTGGGCATGGGTTTTTCTGTGGTAAGAGCATTTTTATGTTTTAGGGTGGGCATGGGTTTTTCGGTGGCAAGGGCATTTTTAGGTTTTAGGGTGGGCCTGGATTTTTGGGCTGGTAAGGGCATTTTTAGGTTTTAGGGTGGGCATGGATTTTTGGGTGGTATGGGCATTTTTAGGTTTTAGAGTGGGCATGAGTTTTTGGGCGGTAAGGGCATTTTTAGGTTTTAGGGTGGACATGTGTTTTTGGGTGTAAGGGCATTTTTAGATTTGAGGGTGGGTATGGGTTTTGGGGTGTTAAGGGCATTTTTAGGTTTTAGGGTGGGTATGGGTTTTGGGGCGGTAAGGGCATTTTTAGGTTTTAGGGTGGGTATGGGTTTTGGGGTGGTAAGGGCATTTTTAGGTTTTAGGTTGGGCATGGGTTTTGGTGCGATAAGGGCATTTTTAGGTTTTAGGGTGGCCATTGCTTTTGGGGCGGTAAGGGCATTTTTAGGTTTTAGAGTGGGCATGGGTTTTCTGGCGGTAAGGGCATTTTTAGGTTTAGGATGGGTATGGGTTTTTGGATGGTAAAGGCATTTTTAGATTTTAGGGTGGGCATGAGTGTTGGAGTGGTAAGGGCATTTTTAGGTTTTATGGTGGGCATGGCTTTTTGGTGGTAAGGGCATTTTTAGGTTTTAGGGTGGGCATGGGTTTTGGGGCGGTAAGGGCATTTTTAGGTTTTAGAGTGGGTATGGGTTTTGAGGCAGTAAGGGCATTTTTAGGTTTTAGGGTGGGCATGGGTTTTAGGGTGATAAGGGCATTTTTCGGTTTTAGGGTGGGTATGGGGTTTGGGGTGGTAAGAACATTTTTAGGTTTTAGGGTAGGCATGGGTTTTGGGGTGGTAAGGGCATTTTTATGTTTTAGGGTGTGCATGGGTTTTGGGGGCGGTAAGGGTATTTTTATGTTTTAGGGTAGGCATGGGTTTTGGGGTGGTAAGGGCATTTTTAGGTTTTAGGGTGGGTATATGTTTTGGGGGCTGTAAAGGGCACTTTTAGGTTTTAGGGTGGATATGGGTTTTGGAGCGGTAAGGGCATTTTTAGGATTTAGGGTGGGTATGGGTTTTAGGGGGGTAAGGACATTTTTAGGTTTTAGGGTGGGTATGGGTTTTGGGGTGGTAAGGGCATTTTTTTGGTTTTAGGGTGGGCATGGGTTTTGGGGTGTAAGGGCATTTTTAGGTTTGAGGGTGGGTATGGGTTTTGGGGTGGTAAGAGCATTTTGTATGTTTTAGGGTGGGCATGGGTTTTTCGGTGGTAAGAGCATTTTTATGTTTTAGGGTGGGCATGGGTTTTTCGGTGGCAAGGACATTTTTAGGTTTTAGGGTGGGCCTGGGTTTTTGGGCTGGTAAGGGCATTTTTAGGTTTTAGGGTAGGCTTGTTTTTTTGGGTGGTAAGGGCATTTTTAGGTTTTAGACTGGGCATGAGTTTTTGGGTGGTAAGGGCATTGTTAGGTTTTAGGGTGGACATGGGTTTTGGGGTGTAAGGGCATTTTTAGATTTGATGGTGGGTATGGGTTTTGGGGTGTTAAGGGCATTTTTAGGTTTTAGGGTGGGTATGGGTTTTGGGGCGGTAAGGGCATTTTTAGGTTTTAGGGTGGGTATGGGTTTTGGGGTGGTAAGGGCATTTTTAGGTTTTAGGTTGGGCATGGGTTTTGGTGCGATAAGGGCATTTTTAGCTTTTAGGGTGGCCATGGGTTTTGGGGCGGTAAGGGCATTTTTAGGTTTTAGAGTGGGCATGAGTTTTTGGGCGATAAGTGCATTTTTAGGTTTAGGATGGGTATGGGTTTTTGGATGGTAAGGGCATTTTTAGATTTTAGGGTGGGCATGGGTGTTGGAGTTGTAAGGGCATTTTTAGGTTTTATGGTGGGCATGGCTTTTTGGGTGGTAAGGGCATTTTTAGGTTTTAGGGTGGACATGTGTTTTGGGGTGTAAGGGCATTTTTAGGTTTTAGGGTGGGTATGGGTTTTGGGGCGGTTAGGGCATTTTTAGGTTTTAGGGTGGACATGGGTTTTGGGGTGTAAGGGCATTTTTAGATTTGCGGATGGGTATGGGTTTTGGGGTGTTAAGGGCATTTTTAGGTTTAGGGTGGGTATGGGTTTTTCGGGCGGTAAGGGAATTTTTAGGTTTTCGGTTGGGCATGGGTTTTGGTGCGATAAGGGCATTTTTAGGTTGATGGTGGCCATGGGTTTTGGGGCGGTAAGGGCATTTTTAGGTTTTAGAGTGGGCATGGGTTTTTGGGCGGTAAGGACATTTTTAGGTTTAGGATGGGTATGGGTTTTTGGATGGTAAGGGTATTTTTAGATTTTAGGGTGGGCATGGGTGTTGGAGTGGTAAGGGCATTTTTAGGTTTTAAGGTGGGCATGGCTTTTTGGGTGGTAAGGGCATTTTTAGGTTTTAGGGTGGGTATGGGTTTTGGGGCGGAAAGGGCATTTTTAGGTTTTAGAGTGGGTATGGGTTTTGAGGCAGTAAGGGCATTTTTAGGTTTTAGGGTGGGCATGGGTTTTAGGGTGATAAGGGCATTTTTCGGTTTTATGGTGGGTATGGGGTTTGGGGTGGTAAGAACATTTTTAGGTTTTAGGGTAGGGATCGGTTTTGGGGTGGTAAGGGCATTTTTATGTTTTAGGGTGGGCATGGGTTTTGGGGGCGGTAAGGGTATTTTTAGGTTTTAGGGTAGGCATGGGTTTTGGGGTGGTAAGGGCATTTTTCGGTTTTAGGGTGGGTATGGGGTGGTAAGAACATTTTTAGGTTTTATGGTAGGCATGGGTTTTGGGGTGGTAAGGGCATTTTTATGTTTTAGGGTGGGCATGGGTTTTGGGGGCGGTAAGGGCATTTTTAGGTTTTAGGGTGGATATGGGTTTTGGAGCGGTAAGGGCATTTTTAGGTTTTAGGGTGGATATGGGTTTTGGAGCGGTAAGGGCATTTTTAGGTTTTAGGGTGGATATGGGTTTTGGAGCGGTAAGGGCATTTTTAGGATTTAGGGTGGGTATGGGTTTTAGGGTGGTAAGGACATTTTTAGGTTTTAGGGTGCGTATGGGTTTTGGGGTGGTAAGGGCATTTTTAGGTTTTAGGGTGGGCATGGGTTTTGGGGTCTAAGGGCATTTTTAGGTTTGAGGGTGGGTATGGGTTTTGGGGTGGTAAGAGCATTTTGTATGTTTTAGGGTGGGCATGGGTTTTTCGGTGGTAAGAGCATTTTTATGTTTTAGGGTGGGCATGGGTTTTGGGGGCGGTAAGGGCATTTTTAGGTTTTAGGGTGTATATGGGTTTTGGAGCGGTAAGGGCATTTTTAGGTTTTAGGGTGGATATGGGTTTTGGAGCGGTAAGGGGGATTTTTAGGATTTAGGGTGGGTATGGGTTTTAGGGTGGTAAGGACATTTTTAGGTTTTAGGGTGGGTATGGGTTTTGGGGTGGTAAGGGCATTTTTAGGTTTTAGGGTGGGCATGGGTTTTGGGGTCTAAGGGCATTTTTAGGTTTGAGGGTGGGTATGGGTTTTGGGGGTGGTAAGAGCATTTTGTATGTTTTAGGGTGGGCATGGGTTTTTCGGTGGTAAGAGCATTTTTATGTTTTAGGGTGGGCATGGGTTTTTCGGTGGCAAGGGCATTTGTTTAGTTTTTATGGTGGGCCTGGATTTTTGGGCTGGTAAGGGCATTTTTAAGTTTTAGGGTGGACATGTGTTTTGGGGTGTAAGGGCATTTTTAGATTTGCGGGTGGGTATGGTTTTTGGGGTGTTAAGGTCATTTTTAGGTTTTAGGGTGGGTATGGGTTTTGGGGCAGTAAGGGCATTTTTAGGTTTTAGGGTGGGTATGGGTTTTGGGGTGGTAAGGGCATTTTTAGGTTTTAGGTTGGGCATGGGTTTTGGTGCGATAATGGCATTTTTAGGTTTTAGGGTGGCCATGGCTTTTGGGGCGGTAAGGGCATTTTTAGGATTTAGAGTGGGCATGGGTTTTTGGGCGGTAAGGGCATTTTTCGGTTTTAGGGTGGGTATGGGGTTTGGGGTGGTAAGAACATTTTTAGGTTTTAGGGTAGGCATGGGTTTTGGGGTGGTAAGGGCATTTTTATGTTTTAGGGTGGGCATGGGTTTTTCGGTGGCAAGGGCATTTTTAGTTTTTAGGGTGGGCCTGGATTTTTGGGCTGGTAAGGGGATTTTTAGGTTTTAGGGTGGACATGTGTTTTGGGGTGTAAGGGCATTTTTAGATTTGAGGGTGGGTATGGGTTTTGGGGTGTTAAGGGCATTTTTAGGTTTTAGGGTGGGTATGGGTTTTGGGGCGGTAAGGGCATTTTTAGGTTTTAGGGTGGGTATGGGTTTTGGGGTGGTAAGGGCATTTTTAGGTTTTAGGTTGGGCATGGGTTTTGGTGCGATAAGGGCATTTTTAGCTTTTAGGGTGGCCATGGGTTTTGGGGCGGTAAGGGCATTTTTAGGTTTTAGAGTGGGCATGAGTTTTTGGGCGATAAGTGCATTTTTAGGTTTAGGATGGGTATGGGTTTTTGGATGGTAAGGGCATTTTTAGATTTTAGGGTGGGCATGGGTGTTGGAGTTGTAAGGGCATTTTTAGGTTTTATGGTGGGCATGGCTTTTTGGGTGGTAAGGGCATTTTTAGGTTTTAGGGTGGACATGTGTTTTGGGGTGTAAGGGCATTTTTAGGTTTTAGGGTGGGTATGGGTTTTGGGGCGGTTAGGGCATTTTTAGGTTTTAGGGTGGACATGGGTTTTGGGGTGTAAGGGCATTTTTAGATTTGCGGATGGGTATGGGTTTTGGGGTGTTAAGGGCATTTTTAGGTTTAGGGTGGGTATGGGTTTTTCGGGCGGTAAGGGCATTTTTAGGTTTTCGGTTGGGCATGGGTTTTGGTGCGATAAGGGCATTTTTAGGTTGATGGTGGCCATGGGTTTTGGGGCGGTAAGGGCATTTTTAGGTTTTAGAGTGGGCATGGGTTTTTGGGCGGTAAGGACATTTTTAGGTTTAGGATGGGTATGGGTTTTTGGATGGTAAGGGTATTTTTAGATTTTAGGGTGGGCATGGGTGTTGGAGTGGTAAGGGCATTTTTAGGTTTTAAGGTGGGCATGGCTTTTTGGGTGGTAAGGGCATTTTTAGGTTTTAGGGTGGGTATGGGTTTTGGGGCGGAAAGGGCATTTTTAGGTTTTAGAGTGGGTATGGGTTTTGAGGCAGTAAGGGCATTTTTAGGTTTTAGGGTGGGCATGGGTTTTAGGGTGATAAGGGCATTTTTCGGTTTTATGGTGGGTATGGGGTTTGGGGTGGTAAGAACATTTTTAGGTTTTAGGGTAGGGATCGGTTTTGGGGTGGTAAGGGCATTTTTATGTTTTAGGGTGGGCATGGGTTTTGGGGGCGGTAAGGGTATTTTTAGGTTTTAGGGTAGGCATGGGTTTTGGGGTGGTAAGGGCATTTTTCGGTTTTAGGGTGGGTATGGGGTGGTAAGAACATTTTTAGGTTTTATGGTAGGCATGGGTTTTGGGGTGGTAAGGGCATTTTTATGTTTTAGGGTGGGCATGGGTTTTGGGGGCGGTAAGGGCATTTTTAGGTTTTAGGGTGGATATGGGTTTTGGAGCGGTAAGGGCATTTTTAGGTTTTAGGGTGGATATGGGTTTTGGAGCGGTAAGGGCATTTTTAGGTTTTAGGGTGGATATGGGTTTTGGAGCGGTAAGGGCATTTTTAGGATTTAGGGTGGGTATGGGTTTTAGGGTGATAAGGACATTTTTAGGTTTTAGGGTGCGTATGGGTTTTGGGGTGGTAAGGGCATTTTTAGGTTTTAGGGTGGGCATGGGTTTTGGGGTCTAAGGGCATTTTTAGGTTTGAGGGTGGGTATGGGTTTTGGGGTGGTAAGAGCATTTTGTATGTTTTAGGGTGGGCATGGGTTTTTCGGTGGTAAGAGCATTTTTATGTTTTAGGGTGGGCATGGGTTTTGGGGGCGGTAAGGGCATTTTTAGGTTTTAGGGTGTATATGGGTTTTGGAGCGGTAAGGGCATTTTTAGGTTTTAGGGTGGATATGGGTTTTGGAGCGGTAAGGGGGATTTTTAGGATTTAGGGTGGGTATGGGTTTTAGGGTGGTAAGGACATTTTTAGGTTTTAGGGTGGGTATGGGTTTTGGGGTGGTAAGGGCATTTTTAGGTTTTAGGGTGGGCATGGGTTTTGGGGTCTAAGGGCATTTTTAGGTTTGAGGGTGGGTATGGGTTTTGGGGGTGGTAAGAGCATTTTGTATGTTTTAGGGTGGGCATGGGTTTTTCGGTGGTAAGAGCATTTTTATGTTTTAGGGTGGGCATGGGTTTTTCGGTGGCAAGGGCATTTGTTTAGTTTTTATGGTGGGCCTGGATTTTTGGGCTGGTAAGGGCATTTTTAAGTTTTAGGGTGGACATGTGTTTTGGGGTGTAAGGGCATTTTTAGATTTGCGGGTGGGTATGGTTTTTGGGGTGTTAAGGTCATTTTTAGGTTTTAGGGTGGGTATGGGTTTTGGGGCAGTAAGGGCATTTTTAGGTTTTAGGGTGGGTATGGGTTTTGGGGTGGTAAGGGCATTTTTAGGTTTTAGGTTGGGCATGGGTTTTGGTGCGATAATGGCATTTTTAGGTTTTAGGGTGGCCATGGCTTTTGGGGCGGTAAGGGCATTTTTAGGATTTAGAGTGGGCATGGGTTTTTGGGCGGTAAGGGCATTTTTCGGTTTTAGGGTGGGTATGGGGTTTGGGGTGGTAAGAACATTTTTAGGTTTTAGGGTAGGCATGGGTTTTGGGGTGGTAAGGGCATTTTTATGTTTTAGGGTGGGCATGGGTTTTTCGGTGGCAAGGGCATTTTTAGTTTTTAGGGTGGGCCTGGATTTTTGGGCTGGTAAGGGGATTTTTAGGTTTTAGGGTGGACATGTGTTTTGGGGTGTAAGGGCATTTTTAGATTTGAGGGTGGGTATGGGTTTTGGGGTGTTAAGGGCATTTTTAGGTTTTAGGGTGGGTATGGGTTTTGGGGCGGTAAGGGCATTTTTAGGTTTTAGGGTGGGTATGGGTTTTGGGGTGGTAAGGGCATTTTTAGGTTTTAGGTTGGGCATGGGTTTTGGTGCGATAAGGGCATTTTTAGGTTTTAGAGTGGGTATGGGTTTTGAGGCAGTAAGGGCATTTTTAGGTTTTAGGGTGGGCATGGGTTTTAGGGTGATAAGGGCATTTTTAGGTTTTAGGGTGGGTATGGGGTTTGGGGTGGTAAGAACATTTTTAGGTTTTAGGGTAGGCATGGGTTTTGGGGTGGTAAGGGCATTTTTATGTTTTAGGGTGGGCATGGGTTTTTGGGCGGTAAGGGCATTTTTAGGTTTAGGATGGGTATGGGTTTTTGGATGGTAAGGGCATTTTTAGATTTTAGGGTGGGCATGGGTGTTGGAGTGGTAAGGGCATTTTTAGGTTTTAAGGTGGGCATGGCTTTTTGGGTGGTAAGGGCATTTTTAGGTTTTAGGGTGGGTATGGGTTTTGGGGCGATAAGGGCATTTTTAGGTTTTAGAGTGGGTATGGGTTTTGAGTCAGTAAGGGCATTTTTAGGTTTTAGGGTGGGCATGGGTTTTAGGGTGATAAGGGCATTTTTCGGTTTTAGGGTGGGTATGGGGTTTGGGGTGGTAAGAACATTTTTAGGTATTAGGGTAGGCATCGGTTTTGGGGTGGTAAGGGCATTTTTATGTTTTAGGGTGGGCATGGGTTTTGGGGGCGGTAAGGGTATTTTTAAGTTTTAGTTAGGCATGGGTTTTGGGGTGGTAAGGGCATTTTTCGGTTTTAGGGTGGGTATGGGGTGGTAAGAACATTTTTAGGTTTTATGGTAGGCATGGGTTTTGGGGTGGTAAGGGCATTTTTATGTTTTAGGGTGGGCATGGGTTTTGGGGGCGGTAAGGGCATTTTTAGATTTTAGGGTGGATATGGGTTTTGGAGCGGTAAGGGCATTTTTAGGTTTTAGGGTGGATATGGGTTTTGGAGCGGTAAGGGCATTTTTAGGATTTAGGGTGGGTATGGGTTTTAGGGTGGTAAGGACATTTTTAGGTTTTAGGGTGCGTATGGGTTTTGGGGTGGTAAGGGCATTTTTAGGTTTTAGGGTGGGCATGGGTTTTGGGGTCTAAGGGCATTTTTAGGTTTGAGGGTGGGCATGGGTTTTTCGGTGGTAAGAGCATTTTTATGTTTTAGGGTGGGCATGGGTTTTGGGGGCGGTAAGGGCATTTTTAGGTTTTAGGGTGGATATGGGTTTTGGAGCGGTAAGGGCATTTTTAGGTTTTAGGGTGGATATGGGTTTTGGAGCGGAAGGGGGATTTTTAGGATTTAGGGTGGGTATGGGTTTTAGGGTGGTAAGGACATTTTTAGGTTTTAGGGTGGGTATGGGTTTTGGGGTGGTAAGGGCATTTTTAGGTTTTAGGGTGGGCATGGGTTTTGGGGTCTAAGGGCATTTTTAGGTTTGAGGGTGGGTATGGGTTTTGGGGTGGTAAGAGCATTTTGTATGTTTTAGGGTGGGCATGGGTTTTTCGGTGGTAAGAGCATTTTTATGTTTTAGGGTGGGCATGGGTTTTTCGTTGGCAAGGGCATTTTTTTAGTTTTTATGGTGGGCCTGGATTTTTGGGCTGGTAAGGGCATTTTTAAGTTTTAGGGTGGACATGTGTTTTGGGGTGTAAGGGCATTTTTAGATTTGCGGGTGGGTATGGTTTTTGGGGTGTTAAGGGCATTTTTAGGTTTTAGGGTGGGTATGGGTTTTGGGGCGGTAAGGGCATTTTTAGGTTTTAGGGTGGGTATGGGTTTTGGGGTGGTAAGGGCATTTTTAGGTTTTAGGTTGGGCATGGGTTTTGGTGCGATAAGGGCATTTTTAGGTTTTAGGGTGGCCATGGCTTTTGGGGCGGTAAGGGCATTTTTAGGATTTAGAGTGGGCATGGGTTTTTGGGCGGTAAGGGCATTTTTCGGTTTTAGGGTGGGTATGGGGTTTAGGGTGGTAAGAACATTTTTAGGTTTTAGGGTAGGCATGGGTTTTGGGGTGGTAAGGGCATTTTTATGTTTTAGGGTGGGCATGGGTGTTTCGGTGGAAGGGCATTTTTAGTTTTTAGGGTGGGCCTGGATTTTTGGGCTGGTAAGGGCATTTTTAGGTTTTAGGGTGGACATGTGTTTTGGGGTGTAAGGGCATTTTTAGATTTGAGGGTGGGTATGGGTTTTGGGGTGTTAAGGGCATTTTTAGGTTTTAGGGTGGGTATGGGTTTTGGGGCGGTAAGGGCATTTTTAGGTTTTAGGGTGGGTATGGGTTTTGGGGTGGTAAGGGCATTTTTAGGTTTTAGGTTGGGCATGGGTTTTGGTGCGATAAGGGCATTTTTAGGTTTTAGAGTGGGTATGGGTTTTGAGGCAGTAAGGGCATTTTTAGGTTTTAGGGTGGGCATGGGTTTTAGGGTGATAAGGGCATTTTTCGGTTTTAGGGTGGGTATGGGGTTTGGGGTGGTAAGAACATTTTTAGGTTTTAGGGTAGGCATGGGTTTTGGGGTGGTAAGGGCATTTTTATATTTTAGGGTGGGCATGGGTTTTTGGGCGGTAAGGGCATTTTTAGGTTTAGGATGGGTATGGGTTTTTGGATGGTAAGGGCATTTTTAGATTTTAGGGTGGGCATGGGTGTTGGAGTGGTAAGGGCATTTTTAGGTTTTAAGGTGGGCATGACTTTTTGGGTGGTAAGGGCATTTTTAGGTTTTAGGGTGGGTATGGGTTTTGGGGCGATAAGGGCATTTTTAGGTTTTAGGGTGGCCATGGGTTTTGGGGCGGTAAGGGCATTTTTAGGTTTTAGAGTGGGCATGGGTTTTTGGGCGGTAAGGGCATTTTTAGGTTTAGGATGGGTATGGGTTTTTGGATGGTAAGGGCATTTTTAGATTTTAGGGTGGGCATGGGTGTTGGAGTGGTAAGGGCATTTTTAGGTTTTAAGGTGGGCATGGCTTTTTGGGTGGTAAGGGCATTTTTAGGTTTTAGGGTGGGTATGGGTTTTGGGGCGGAAAGGGCATTTTTAGGTTTTAGAGTGGGTATGGGTTTTGAGGCAGTAAGGGCATTTTTAGGTTTTAGGGTGGGCATGGGTTTTAGGATGATAAGGGCATTTTTCGGTTTTAGGGTGGGTATGGGGTTTGGGGTGGTAAGAACATTTTTAGGTTTTAGGGTAGACATCGGTTTTGGGGTGGTAAGGGCATTTTTATGTTTTAGCGTGGGCATGGGTTTTGGGGGCGGTAAGGGTATTTTTAAGTTTTAGGGTAGGCATGGGTTTTGGGGTGGTAAGGGCATTTTTCGGTTTTAGGGTGGGTATGGGGTGGTAAGAACATTTTTAGGTTTTATGGTAGGCATGGGTTTTGGGGTGGTAAGGGCATTTTTATGTTTTAGGGTGGGCATGGGTTTTGGGGGCGGTAAGGGCATTTTTAGGTTTTAGGGTGGATATGGGTTTTGGAACGGTAAGGGCATTTTTAGGTTTTAGGGTGGATATGGGTTTTGGAGCGGTAAGGGCATTTTTAGGATTTAGGGTGGGTATGGGTTTTAGGGTGGTAAGGACATTTTTAGGTTTTAGGGTGCGTATGGGTTTTGGGGTGGTAAGGGCATTTTTAGGTTTTAGGGTGGGCATGGGTTTTGGGGTCTAAGGGCATTTTTAGGTTTGAGGGTGGGTATGGGTTTTGGGGTGGTAAGAGTATTTTGTATGTTTTAGGGTGGGCATGGGTTTTTCGGTGGTAAGAGCATTTTTATGTTTTAGGGTGGGCATGGGTTTTGGGGGCGGTAAGGGCATTTTTAGGTTTTAGGGTGGATATGGATTTTGGAGCGGTAAGGGCATTTTTAGGTTTTAGGGTGGATATGGGTTTTGGAGCGGTAAGTGGGATTTGTAGGATTTAGGGTGGGTATGGGTTTTAGGGCGGTAAGGACATTTTTAGGTTTTAGGGTGGGTATGGGTTTTGGGGTGGTAAGGGCATTTTTAGGTTTTAGGGTGGGCATGGGTTTTGGGGTCTAAGGGCATTTTTAGGTTTGAGGGTGGGTATGGGTTTTGGGGTGGTAAGAGCATTTTGTATGTTTTAGGGTGGGTATGGGTTTTTCGATGGTAAGAGCATTTTTATGTTTTAGGATGGGCATGGGTTTTTCGGTGGCAAGGGCATTTTTTTAGTTTTTAGGGTGGGCCTGGATTTTTGGGCTGGTAAGGGCATTTTTAAGTTTTATGGTGGACATGTGTTTTGGGGTGTAAGGGCATTTTTAGATTTGAGGGTGGGTATGGGTTTTGGGGTGTTAAGGGCATTTTTAGGTTTTCGGGTGGGTATAGGTTTTGGGGCGGTAAGGGCATTTTTAGGTTTTAGGGTGGGTATGGGTTTTGGGGTGGTAAGGGCATTTTTAGGTTTTAGGTTGGGCATGGGTTTTGGTGCGATAAGGGCATTTTTAGGTTTTAGGGTGGCCATGGCTTTTGGGGCGGTAAGGGCATTTTTAGGATTTAGAGTGGGCATGGGTTTTTGGGCGGTAAGGGCATTTTTCGGTTTTTGGGTGGGTATGGGGTTTGGGGTGGTAAGAACATTTTTAGGTTTTAGGGTAGGCATGGGTTTTGGGGTGGTAAGGGCATTTTTATGTTTTAGGGTGGGCATGGGTTTTTCGGTGGCAAGGGCATTTTTAGTTTTTAGGGTGGGCCTGGATTTTTGGGCTGGTAAGGGCATTTTTAGGTTTTAGGGTGGACATGTGTTTTGGGGTGTAAGGGCATTTTTAGATTTGAGGGTGGGTATGGGTTTTGGGGTGTTAAGGGCATTTTTAGGTTTTAGGGTGGGTATGGGTTTTGGGGCGGTAAGGGCATTTTTAGGTTTTAGGGTGGGTATGGGTTTTGGGGTGGTAAGGGCATTTTTAGGTTTTAGGTTGGGCATGGGTTTTGGTGCGATAAGGGCATTTTTAGGTTTTAGAGTGGGTATGGGTTTTGAGGCAGTAAGGGCATTTTTAGGTTTTAGGGTGGGCATGGGTTTTAGGGTGATAAGGGCATTTTTCGGTTTTAGGGTGGGTATGGGGTTTGGGGTGGTAAGAACATTTTTAGGTTTTAGGGTAGGCATGGGTTTTGGGGTGGTAAGGGCATTTTTATGTTTTAGGGTGGGCATGGGTTTTGGGGGCGGTAAGGGTATTTTTAGGTTTTAGGGTAGGCATGGGTTTTGGGGTGGTAAGGGCATTTTTCGGTTTTAGGGTGGGTATGGGGTTTGGGGTGGTAAGAACATTTTTAGGTTTTAGGGTAGGCATGGGTTTTGGGGTGGTAAGGGCATTTTTATGTTTTAGGGTGGGCATGGGTTTTGGGGGCGGTAAGGGCATTTTTAGGTTTTAGGGTGGATATGGGTTTTGGAGCGGTAAGGGCATTTTTAGGTTTTAGGGTGGATATGGGTTTTGGAGCGGTTAGGGCATTGTTAGGATTTAGGGTGGGTATGGGTTTTAGGGTGGTAAGGACATTTTTAGGTTTTAGGGTGGGTATGGGTTTTGGGGTGGTAAGGGCATTTTTAGGTTTTAGGGTGGGCATGGGTTTTGGGGTCTAAGGGCATTTTTAGGTTTGAGGGTGGGTATGGGTTTTGGGGTGGTAAGAGCATTTTGGATGTTTTAGGGTGGGCATGGGTTTTTCGGTGGTAAGAGCATTTTTATGTTTTAGGGTGGGCATGGGTTTTGGGGGCGGTAAGGGCATTTTTAGGTTTTAGGGTGGATATGGGTTTTTGAGCGGTAAGGGCATTTTTAGGTTTTAGGGTGGATATGGGTTTTGGAGCGGTAAGGGCATTTTTAGGATTTATGGTGGGTATGGGTTTTAGGGTGGTAAGGACATTTTTAGGTTTTAGGGTGGGTATGGGTTTTGGGGTGGTAAGGGCATTTTTAGGTTTTGGGGTGGGCATGGGTTTTTCTGTGGTAAGAGCATTTTTATGTTTTAGGGTGGGCATGGGTTTTTCGGTGGCAAGGGCATTTTTAGGTTTTAGGGTGGGCCTGGATTTTTGGGCTGGTAAGGGCATTTTTAGGTTTTAGGGTGGGCATGGATTTTTGGGTGGTATGGGCATTTTTAGGTTTTAGAGTGGGCATGAGTTTTTGGGCGGTAAGGGCATTTTTAGGTTTTAGGGTGGACATGTGTTTTTGGGTGTAAGGGCATTTTTAGATTTGAGGGTGGGTATGGGTTTTGGGGTGTTAAGGGCATTTTTAGGTTTTAGGGTGGGTATGGGTTTTGGGGCGGTAAGGGCATTTTTAGGTTTTAGGGTGGGTATGGGTTTTGGGGTGGTAAGGGCATTTTTAGGTTTTAGGTTGGGCATGGGTTTTGGTGCGATAAGGGCATTTTTAGGTTTTAGGGTGGCCATTGCTTTTGGGGCGGTAAGGGCATTTTTAGGTTTTAGAGTGGGCATGGGTTTTCTGGCGGTAAGGGCATTTTTAGGTTTAGGATGGGTATGGGTTTTTGGATGGTAAAGGCATTTTTAGATTTTAGGGTGGGCATGAGTGTTGGAGTGGTAAGGGCATTTTTAGGTTTTATGGTGGGCATGGCTTTTTGGTGGTAAGGGCATTTTTAGGTTTTAGGGTGGGCATGGGTTTTGGGGCGGTAAGGGCATTTTTAGGTTTTAGAGTGGGTATGGGTTTTGAGGCAGTAAGGGCATTTTTAGGTTTTAGGGTGGGCATGGGTTTTAGGGTGATAAGGGCATTTTTCGGTTTTAGGGTGGGTATGGGGTTTGGGGTGGTAAGAACATTTTTAGGTTTTAGGGTAGGCATGGGTTTTGGGGTGGTAAGGGCATTTTTATGTTTTAGGGTGTGCATGGGTTTTGGGGGCGGTAAGGGTATTTTTATGTTTTAGGGTAGGCATGGGTTTTGGGGTGGTAAGGGCATTTTTAGGTTTTAGGGTGGGTATATGTTTTGGGGGCTGTAAAGGGCACTTTTAGGTTTTAGGGTGGATATGGGTTTTGGAGCGGTAAGGGCATTTTTAGGATTTAGGGTGGGTATGGGTTTTAGGGGGGTAAGGACATTTTTAGGTTTTAGGGTGGGTATGGGTTTTGGGGTGGTAAGGGCATTTTTTTGGTTTTAGGGTGGGCATGGGTTTTGGGGTGTAAGGGCATTTTTAGGTTTGAGGGTGGGTATGGGTTTTGGGGTGGTAAGAGCATTTTGTATGTTTTAGGGTGGGCATGGGTTTTTCGGTGGTAAGAGCATTTTTATGTTTTAGGGTGGGCATGGGTTTTTCGGTGGCAAGGACATTTTTAGGTTTTAGGGTGGGCCTGGGTTTTTGGGCTGGTAAGGGCATTTTTAGGTTTTAGGGTAGGCTTGTTTTTTTGGGTGGTAAGGGCATTTTTAGGTTTTAGACTGGGCATGAGTTTTTGGGTGGTAAGGGCATTGTTAGGTTTTAGGGTGGACATGGGTTTTGGGGTGTAAGGGCATTTTTAGATTTGATGGTGGGTATGGGTTTTGGGGTGTTAAGGGCATTTTTAGGTTTTAGGGTGGGTATGGGTTTTGGGGCGGTAAGGGCATTTTTAGGTTTTAGGGTGGGTATGGGTTTTGGGGTGGTAAGGGCATTTTTAGGTTTTAGGTTGGGCAGGGGTTTTGGTGCGATAAGGGCATTTTTAGCTTTTAGGGTGGCCATGGGTTTTGGGGCGGTAAGGGCATTTTTAGGTTTTAGAGTGGGCATGAGTTTTTGGGCGATAAGTGCATTTTTAGGTTTAGGATGGGTATGGGTTTTTGGATGGTAAGGGCATTTTTAGATTTTAGGGTGGGCATGGGTGTTGGAGTTGTAAGGGCATTTTTAGGTTTTATGGTGGGCATGGCTTTTTGGGTGGTAAGGGCATTTTTAGGTTTTAGGGTGGACATGTGTTTTGGGGTGTAAGGGCATTTTTAGATTTGAGGGTGGGTATGGGTTTTGGGGTGTTAAGGGCATTTTTAGGTTTTAGGGTGGGTATGGGTTTATGGGCGGTAAGGGCATTTTTAGGTTTTAGGGTGGGTATGGGTTTTGGGGTGGTAAGGGCATTTTTAGGTTTTAGGTTGGGCATGGGTTTTGGTGCGATAAGGGCATTTTTAGGTTTTAAGGTGGCCATGGCTTTTGGGGCGGTAAGGGCATTTTTAGGATTTAGAGTGGGCATGGGTTTTTGGGCGGTAAGGGCATTTTTCGGTTTTAGGGTGGGTATGGGGTTTGGGGTGGTAAGAACATTTTTAGGTTTTAGGGTAGGCATGGGTTTTGGGGTGGTAAGGGCATTTTTATGTTTTAGGGTGGGCATGGGTTTTTCGGTGGCAAGGGCATTTTTAGTTTTTAGGGTGGGCCTGGATTTTTGGGCTGGTAAGGGCATTTTTAGGTTTTAGGGTGGACATGTGTTTTGGGGTGTAAGGGCATTTTTAGATTTGAGGGTGGGTATGGGTTTTGGGGTGTTAAGGGCATTTTTAGGTTTTAGGGTGGGTATGGGTTTTGGGGCGGTAAGGGCATTTTTAGGTTTTAGGGTGGGTATGGGTTTTGGGGTGGTAAGGGCATTTTTAGGTTTTAGGTTGGGCATGGGTTTTGGTGCGATAAGGGCATTTTTAGGTTTTAGAGTGGGTATGGGTTTTGAGGCAGTAAGGGCATTTTTAGGTTTTAGGGTGGGCATGGGTTTTAGGGTGATAAGGGCATTTTTCGGTTTTAGGGTGGGTATGGGGTTTGGGGTGGTAAGAACATTT
Organism: Pleurodeles waltl; assembly: GCF_031143425.1. Taxonomy (NCBI): domain Eukaryota; kingdom Metazoa; phylum Chordata; class Amphibia; order Caudata; family Salamandridae; genus Pleurodeles; species Pleurodeles waltl. The sequence goes on along the minus strand of NC_090448.1, from coordinate 271,327,159 downwards.
TTAGGTTTTAGGGTAGGCATGGGTTTTGGGGTGGTAAGGGCATTTTTATGTTTTAGGGTGGGCATGGGTTTTGGGGGCGGTAAGGGTATTTTTAGGTTTTAGGGTAGGCATGGGTTTTGGGGTGGTAAGGGCATTTTTCGGTTTTAGGGTGGGTATGGGGTTTGGGGTGGTAAGAACATTTTTAGGTTTTAGGGTAGGCATGGGTTTTGGGGTGGTAAGGGCATTTTTATGTTTTAGGGTGGGCATGGGTTTTGGGGGCGGTAAGGGCATTTTTAGGTTTTAGGGTGGATATGGGTTTTGGAGCGGTAAGGGCATTTTTAGGTTTTAGGGTGGATATGGGTTTTGGAGCGGTTAGGGCATTGTTAGGATTTAGGGTGGGTATGGGTTTTAGGGTGGTAAGGACATTTTTAGGTTTTAGGGTGGGTATGGGTTTTGGGGTGGTAAGGGCATTTTTAGGTTTTAGGGTGGGCATGGGTTTTGGGGTCTAAGGGCATTTTTAGGTTTGAGAGTGGGTATGGGTTTTGGGGTGGTAAGAGCATTTTGTATGTTTTAGGGTGGGCATGGGTTTTTCGGTGGTAAGAGCATTTTTATGTTTTAGGGTGGGCATGGGTTTTGGGGGCGGTAAGGGCATTTTTAGGTTTTAGGGTGGATATGGGTTTTGGAGCGGTAAGGGCATTTTTAGGTTTTAGGGTGGATATGGGTTTTGGAGCGGTAAGGGCATTTTTAGGATTTATGGTGGGTATTGGTTTTAGGGTGGTAAGGACATTTTTAGGTTTTAGGGTGGGTATGGGTTTTGGGGTGGTAAGGGCATTTTTAGGTTTTGGGGTGGGCATGGGTTTTTCTGTGGTAAGAGCATTTTTATGTTTTAGGGTGGGCATGGGTTTTTCGGTGGCAAGGGCATTTTTAGGTTTTAGGGTGGGCCTGGATTTTTGGGCTGGTAAGGGCATTTTTAGGTTTTAGGGTGGGCATGGATTTTTGGGTGGTATGGGCATTTTTAGGTTTTAGAGTGGGCATGAGTTTTTGGGCGGTAAGGACATTTTTAGGTTTTAGGGTGGACATGTGTTTTTGGGTGTAAGGGCATTTTTAGATTTGAGGGTGGGTATGGGTTTTGGGGTGTTAAGGGCATTTTTAGGTTTTAGGGTGGGTATGGGTTTTGGGGCGGTAAGGGCATTTTTAGGTTTTAGGGTGGGTATGGGTTTTGGGGTGGTAAGGGCATTTTTAGGTTTTAGGTTGGGCATGGGTTTTGGTGCGATAAGGGCATTTTTAGGTTTTAGGGTGGCCATTGCTTTTGGGGCGGTAAGGGCATTTTTAGGTTTTAGAGTGGGCATGGGTTTTCTGGCGGTAAGGGCATTTTTAGGTTTAGGATGGGTATGGGTTTTTGGATGGTAAAGGCATTTTTAGATTTTAGGGTGGGCATGAGTGTTGGAGTGGTAAGGGCATTTTTAGGTTTTATGGTGGGCATGGCTTTTTGGGTGGTAAGGGCATTTTTAGGGTGGGCATGGGTTTTAGGGTGATAAGGGCATTTTTCGGTTTTAGGGTGGGTATGTGGTTTGGGGTGGTAAGAACATTTTTAGGTTTTAGGGTAGGCATGGGTTTTGTGGTGGTAAGGGCATTTTTATGTTTTAGGGTGTGCATGGGTTTTGGGGGCGGTAAGGGTCTTTTTATGCTTTAGGGTAGGCATGGGTTTTGGGGTGGTAAGGTCATTTTTAGGTTTTAGGGTGGGTATATGTTTTGGGGGCTGTAAAGGGCACTTTTAGGTTTTAGGGTGGATATGGGTTTTGGAGCGGTAAGGGCATTTTTAGGATTTAGGGTGGGTATGGGTTTTAGGGGGGTAAGGACATTTTTAGGTTTTAGGGTGGGTATGGGTTTTGGGGTGGTAAGGGCATTTTTTTGGTTTTAGGGTGGGCATGGGTTTTGGGGTGTAAGGGCATTTTTAGGTTTGAGGGTGGGTATGGGTTTTGGGGTGGTAAGAGCATTTTGTATGTTTTGGGGTGGGCATGGGTTTTTCGGTGGTAAGAGCATTTTTATGTTTTAGGGTGGGCATGGGTTTTTCGGTGGCAAGGGCATTTTTAGGTTTTAGGGTGGGCCTGGGTTTTTGGGCTGGTAAGGGCATTTTTAGGTTTTAGGGTAGGCATGGATTTTTGGGTGGTAAGGGCATTTTTAGGTTTTAGAGTGGGCATGAGTTTTGGGGTGGTAAGGGCATTGTTAGGTTTTAGGGTGGACATGGGTTTTGGGGTGTAAGGGCATTTTTAGATTTGAGGGTGGGTATGGGTTTTGGGGTGTTAAGGGCATTTTTAGGTTTTAGGATGGGTATGGGTTTTGGGGCGGTAAGGGCATTTTTAGGTTTTAGGGTGGGTATGGGTTTTGGGGTGGTAAGGGCATTTTTAGGTTTTAGGTTGGGCATGGGTTTTGGTGCGATAAGGGCATTTTTAGCTTTTAGGGTGGCCATGGGTTTTGGGGCGGTAAGGGCATTTTTAGGTTTTAGAGTGGGCATGAGTTTTTGGGCGGTAAGTGCATTTTTAGGTTTAGGATGGGTATGGGTTTTTGGATGGTTAGGGCATTTTTAGATTTTAGGGTGGGCATGGGTGTTGGAGTTGTAAGGGCATTTTTAGGTTTTATGGTGGGCATGGCTTTTTGGGTGGTAAGGGCATTTTTAGGTTTTAGGGTGGACATGTGTTTTGGGGTGTAAGGGCATTTTTAGATTTGAGGGTGGGTATGGGTTTTGGGGTGTTAAGGGCATTTTTAGGTTTTAGGGTGGGTATGGGTTTTGGGGCGGTAAGGGCATTTTTAGGTTTTAGGGTGGGTATGGGTTTTGGGGTGGTAAGGGCATTTTTAGGTTTTAGGTTGGGCATGGGTTTTGGTGCGATAAGGGCATTTTTAGGTTTTAGAGTGGGTATGGGTTTTGAGGCAGTAAGGGCATTTTTAGGTTTTAGGGTGGGCATGGGTTTTAGGGTGATAAGGGCATTTTTCGGTTTTAGGGTGGGTATGGGGTTTGGGGTGGTAAGAACATTTTTAGGTTTTAGGGTAGGCATGGGTTTTGGGGTGGTAAGGGCATTTTTATGTTTTAGGGTGGGCATGGGTTTTGGGGGCGGTAAGGGTATTTTTAGGTTTTAGGGTAGGCATGGGTTTTGGGGTGGTAAGGGCATTTTTCGGTTTTAGGGTGGGTATGGGGTTTGGGGTGGTAAGAACATTTTTAGGTTTTAGGGTAGGCATGGGTTTTGGGGTGGTAAGGGCATTTTTATGTTTTAGGGTGGGCATGGGTTTTGGGGGCGGTAAGGGCATTTTTAGGTTTTAGGGTGGATATGGGTTTTGGAGCGGTAAGGGCATTTTTAGGTTTTAGGGTGGATATGGGTTTTGGAGCGGTTAGGGCATTGTTAGGATTTAGGGTGGGTATGGGTTTTAGGGTGGTAAGGACATTTTTAGGTTTTAGGGTGGGTATGGGTTTTGGGGTGGTAAGGGCATTTTTAGGTTTTAGGGTGGGCATGGGTTTTGGGGTCTAAGGGCATTTTTAGGTTTGAGGGTGGGTATGGGTTTTGGGGTGGTAAGAGCATTTTGGATGTTTTAGGGTGGGCATGGGTTTTTCGGTGGTAAGAGCATTTTTATGTTTTAGGGTGGGCATGGGTTTTGGGGGCGGTAAGGGCATTTTTAGGTTTTAGGGTGGATATGGGTTTTTGAGCGGTAAGGGCATTTTTAGGTTTTAGGGTGGATATGGGTTTTGGAGCGGTAAGGGCATTTTTAGGATTTATGGTGGGTATGGGTTTTAGGGTGGTAAGGACATTTTTAGGTTTTAGGGTGGGTATGGGTTTTGGGGTGGTAAGGGCATTTTTAGGTTTTGGGGTGGGCATGGGTTTTTCTGTGGTAAGAGCATTTTTATGTTTTAGGGTGGGCATGGGTTTTTGGGTGGTATGGGCATTTTTAGGTTTTAGAGTGGGCATGAGTTTTTGGGCGGTAAGGGCATTTTTAGGTTTTAGGGTGGACATGTGTTTTTGGGTGTAAGGGCATTTTTAGATTTGAGGGTGGGTATGGGTTTTGGGGTGTTAAGGGCATTTTTAAGTTTTAGGGTGGGTATGGGTTTTGGGGCGGTAAGGGCATTTTTAGGTTTTAGGGTGGGTATGGGTTTTGGGGTGGTAAGGGCATTTTTAGGTTTTAGGTTGGGCATGGGTTTTGGTGCGATAAGGGCATTTTTAGGTTTTAGGGTGGCCATTGCTTTTGGGGCGGTAAGGGCATTTTTAGGTTTTAGAGTGGGCATGGGTTTTCTGGCGGTAAGGGCATTTTTAGGTTTAGGATGGGTATGGGTTTTTGGATGGTAAAGGCATTTTTAGATTTTAGGGTGGGCATGAGTGTTGGAGTGGTAAGGGCATTTTTAGGTTTTATGGTGGGCATGGCTTTTTGGTGGTAAGGGCATTTTTAGGTTTTAGGGTGGGCATGGGTTTTGGGGCGGTAAGGGCATTTTTAGGTTTTAGAGTGGGTATGGGTTTTGAGGCAGTAAGGGCATTTTTAGGTTTTAGGGTGGGCATGGGTTTTAGGGTGATAAGGGCATTTTTCGGTTTTAGGGTGGGTATGGGGTTTGGGGTGGTAAGAACATTTTTAGGTTTTAGGGTAGGCATGGGTTTTGGGGTGGTAAGGGCATTTTTATGTTTTAGGGTGTGCATGGGTTTTGGGGGCGGTAAGGGTATTTTTATGTTTTAGGGTAGGCATGGGTTTTGGGGTGGTAAGGGCATTTTTAGGTTTTAGGGTGGGTATATGTTTTGGGGGCTGTAAAGGGCACTTTTAGGTTTTAGGGTGGATATGGGTTTTGGAGCGGTAAGGGCATTTTTAGGATTTAGGGTGGGTATGGGTTTTAGGGGGGTAAGGACATTTTTAGGTTTTAGGGTGGGTATGGGTTTTGGGGTGGTAAGGGCATTTTTTTGGTTTTAGGGTGGGCATGGGTTTTGGGGTGTAAGGGCATTTTTAGGTTTGAGGGTGGGTATGGGTTTTGGGGTGGTAAGAGCATTTTGTATGTTTTAGGGTGGGCATGGGTTTTTCGGTGGTAAGAGCATTTTTATGTTTTAGGGTGGGCATGGGTTTTTCGGTGGCAAGGACATTTTTAGGTTTTAGGGTGGGCCTGGGTTTTTGGGCTGGTAAGGGCATTTTTAGGTTTTAGGGTAGGCTTGTTTTTTTGGGTGGTAAGGGCATTTTTAGGTTTTAGACTGGGCATGAGTTTTTGGGTGGTAAGGGCATTGTTAGGTTTTAGGGTGGACATGGGTTTTGGGGTGTAAGGGCATTTTTAGATTTGATGGTGGGTATGGGTTTTGGGGTGTTAAGGGCATTTTTAGGTTTTAGGGTGGGTATGGGTTTTGGGGCGGTAAGGGCATTTTTAGGTTTTAGGGTGGGTATGGGTTTTGGGGTGGTAAGGGCATTTTTAGGTTTTAGGTTGGGCATGGGTTTTGGTGCGATAAGGGCATTTTTAGCTTTTAGGGTGGCCATGGGTTTTGGGGCGGTAAGGGCATTTTTAGGTTTTAGAGTGGGCATGAGTTTTTGGGCGATAAGTGCATTTTTAGGTTTAGGATGGGTATGGGTTTTTGGATGGTAAGGGCATTTTTAGATTTTAGGGTGGGCATGGGTGTTGGAGTTGTAAGGGCATTTTTAGGTTTTATGGTGGGCATGGCTTTTTGGGTGGTAAGGGCATTTTTAGGTTTTAGGGTGGACATGTGTTTTGGGGTGTAAGGGCATTTTTAGATTTGAGGGTGGGTATGGGTTTTGGGGTGTTAAGGGCATTTTTAGGTTTTAGGGTGGGTATGGGTTTATGGGCGGTAAGGGCATTTTTAGGTTTTAGGGTGGGTATGGGTTTTGGGGTGGTAAGGGCATTTTTAGGTTTTAGGTTGGGCATGGGTTTTGGTGCGATAAGGGCATTTTTAGGTTTTAAGGTGGCCATGGCTTTTGGGGCGGTAAGGGCATTTTTAGGATTTAGAGTGGGCATGGGTTTTTGGGCGGTAAGGGCATTTTTCGGTTTTAGGGTGGGTATGGGGTTTGGGGTGGTAAGAACATTTTTAGGTTTTAGGGTAGGCATGGGTTTTGGGGTGGTAAGGGCATTTTTATGTTTTAGGGTGGGCATGGGTTTTTCGGTGGCAAGGGCATTTTTAGTTTTTAGGGTGGGCCTGGATTTTTGGGCTGGTAAGGGCATTTTTAGGTTTTAGGGTGGACATGTGTTTTGGGGTGTAAGGGCATTTTTAGATTTGAGGGTGGGTATGGGTTTTGGGGTGTTAAGGGCATTTTTAGGTTTTAGGGTGGGTATGGGTTTTGGGGCGGTAAGGGCATTTTTAGGTTTTAGGGTGGGTATGGGTTTTGGGGTGGTAAGGGCATTTTTAGGTTTTAGGTTGGGCATGGGTTTTAGTGCGATAAGGGCATTTTTAGGTTTTAGGGTGGCCATTGCTTTTGGGGCGGTAAGGGCATTTTTAGGTTTTAGAGTGGGCATGGGTTTTCTGGCGGTAAGGGCATTTTTAGGTTTAGGATGGGTATGGGTTTTTGGATGGTAAAGGCATTTTTAGATTTTAGGGTGGGCATGAGTGTTGGAGTGGTAAGGGCATTTTTAGGTTTTATGGTGGGCATGGCTTTTTGGGTGGTAAGGGCATTTTTAGGGTGGGCATGGGTTTTAGGGTGATAAGGGCATTTTTCGGTTTTAGGGTGGGTATGTGGTTTGGGGTGGTAAGAACATTTTTAGGTTTTAGGGTAGGCATGGGTTTTGGGGTGGTAAGGGCATTTTTATGTTTTAGGGTGTGCATGGGTTTTGGGGGCGGTAAGGGTCTTTTTATGCTTTAGGGTAGGCATGGGTTTTGGGGTGGTAAGGTCATTTTTAGGTTTTAGGGTGGGTATATGTTTTGGGGGCTGTAAAGGGCACTTTTAGGTTTTAGGGTGGATATGGGTTTTGGAGCGGTAAGGGCATTTTTAGGATTTAGGGTGGGTATGGGTTTTAGGGGGGTAAGGACATTTTTAGGTTTTAGGGTGGGTATGGGTTTTGGGGTGGTAAGGGCATTTTTTTGGTTTTAGGGTGGGCATGGGTTTTGGGGTGTAAGGGCATTTTTAGGTTTGAGGGTGGGTATGGGTTTTGGGGTGGTAAGAGCATTTTGTATGTTTTGGGGTGGGCATGGGTTTTTCGGTGGTAAGAGCATTTTTATGTTTTAGGGTGGGCATGGGTTTTTCGGTGGCAAGGGCATTTTTAGGTTTTAGGGTGGGCCTGGGTTTTTGGGCTGGTAAGGGCATTTTTAGGTTTTAGGGTAGGCATGGATTTTTGGGTGGTAAGGGCATTTTTAGGTTTTAGAGTGGGCATGAGTTTTGGGGTGGTAAGGGCATTGTTAGGTTTTAGGGTGGACATGGGTTTTGGGGTGTAAGGGCATTTTTAGATTTGAGGGTGGGTATGGGTTTTGGGGTGTTAAGGGCATTTTTAGGTTTTAGGATGGGTATGGGTTTTGGGGCGGTAAGGGCATTTTTAGGTTTTAGGGTGGGTATGGGTTTTGGGGTGGTAAGGGCATTTTTAGGTTTTAGGTTGGGCATGGGTTTTGGTGCGATAAGGGCATTTTTAGCTTTTAGGGTGGCCATGGGTTTTGGGGCGGTAAGGGCATTTTTAGGTTTTAGAGTGGGCATGAGTTTTTGGGCGGTAAGTGCATTTTTAGGTTTAGGATGGGTATGGGTTTTTGGATGGTTAGGGCATTTTTAGATTTTAGGGTGGGCATGGGTGTTGGAGTTGTAAGGGCATTTTTAGGTTTTATGGTGGGCATGGCTTTTTGGGTGGTAAGGGCATTTTTAGGTTTTAGGGTGGACATGTGTTTTGGGGTGTAAGGGCATTTTTAGATTTGAGGGTGGGTATGGGTTTTGGGGTGTTAAGGGCATTTTTAGGTTTTAGGGTGGGTATGGGTTTTGGGGCGGTAAGGGCATTTTTAGGTTTTAGGGTGGGTATGGGTTTTGGGGTGGTAAGGGCATTTTTAGGTTTTAGGTTGGGCATGGGTTTTGGTGCGATAAGGGCATTTTTAGGTTTTAGAGTGGGTATGGGTTTTGAGGCAGTAAGGGCATTTTTAGGTTTTAGGGTGGGCATGGGTTTTAGGGTGATAAGGGCATTTTTCGGTTTTAGGGTGGGTATGGGGTTTGGGGTGGTAAGAACATTTTTAGGTTTTAGGGTAGGCATGGGTTTTGGGGTGGTAAGGGCATTTTTATGTTTTAGGGTGGGCATGGGTTTTGGGGGCGGTAAGGGTATTTTTAGGTTTTAGGGTAGGCATGGGTTTTGGGGTGGTAAGGGCATTTTTCGGTTTTAGGGTGGGTATGGGGTTTGGGGTGGTAAGAACATTTTTAGGTTTTAGGGTAGGCATGGGTTTTGGGGTGGTAAGGGCATTTTTATGTTTTAGGGTGGGCATGGGTTTTGGGGGCGGTAAGGGCATTTTTAGGTTTTAGGGTGGATATGGGTTTTGGAGCGGTAAGGGCATTTTTAGGTTTTAGGGTGGATATGGGTTTTGGAGCGGTTAGGGCATTGTTAGGATTTAGGGAGGGTATGGGTTTTAGGGTGGTAAGGACATTTTTAGGTTTTAGGGTGGGTATGGGTTTTGGGGTGGTAAGGGCATTTTTAGGTTTTAGGGTGGGCATGGGTTTTGGGGTCTAAGGGCATTTTTAGGTTTGAGGGTGGGTATGGGTTTTGGGGTGGTAAGAGCATTTTGGATGTTTTAGGGTGGGCATGGGTTTTTCGGTGGTAAGAGCATTTTTATGTTTTAGGGTGGGCATGGGTTTTGGGGGCGGTAAGGGCATTTTTAGGTTTTAGGGTGGATATGGGTTTTTGAGCGGTAAGGGCATTTTTAGGTTTTAGGGTGGATATGGGTTTTGGAGCGGTAAGGGCATTTTTAGGATTTATGGTGGGTATGGGTTTTAGGGTGGTAAGGACATTTTTAGGTTTTAGGGTGGGTATGGGTTTTGGGGTGGTAAGGGCATTTTTAGGTTTTGGGGTGGGCATGGGTTTTTCTGTGGTAAGAGCATTTTTATGTTTTAGGGTGGGCATGGGTTTTTGGGTGGTATGGGCATTTTTAGGTTTTAGAGTGGGCATGAGTTTTTGGGCGGTAAGGGCATTTTTAGGTTTTAGGGTGGACATGTGTTTTTGGGTGTAAGGGCATTTTTAGATTTGAGGGTGGGTATGGGTTTTGGGGTGTTAAGGGCATTTTTAGGTTTTAGGGTGGGTATGGGTTTTGGGGCGGTAAGGGCATTTTTAGGTTTTAGGGTGGGTATGGGTTTTGGGGTGGTAAGGGCATTTTTAGGTTTTAGGTTGGGCATGGGTTTTGGTGCGATAAGGGCATTTTTAGGTTTTAGGGTGGCCATTGCTTTTGGGGCGGTAAGGGCATTTTTAGGTTTTAGAGTGGGCATGGGTTTTCTGGCGGTAAGGGCATTTTTAGGTTTAGGATGGGTATGGGTTTTTGGATGGTAAAGGCATTTTTAGATTTTAGGGTGGGCATGAGTGTTGGAGTGGTAAGGGCATTTTTAGGTTTTATGGTGGGCATGGCTTTTTGGTGGTAAGGGCATTTTTAGGTTTTAGGGTGGGCATGGGTTTTGGGGCGGTAAGGGCATTTTTAGGTTTTAGAGTGGGTATGGGTTTTGAGGCAGTAAGGGCATTTTTAGGTTTTAGGGTGGGCATGGGTTTTAGGGTGATAAGGGCATTTTTCGGTTTTAGGGTGGGTATGGGGTTTGGGGTGGTAAGAACATTTTTAGGTTTTAGGGTAGGCATGGGTTTTGGGGTGGTAAGGGCATTTTTATGTTTTAGGGTGTGCATGGGTTTTGGGGGCGGTAAGGGTATTTTTATGTTTTAGGGTAGGCATGGGTTTTGGGGTGGTAAGGGCATTTTTAGGTTTTAGGGTGGGTATATGTTTTGGGGGCTGTAAAGGGCACTTTTAGGTTTTAGGGTGGATATGGGTTTTGGAGCGGTAAGGGCATTTTTAGGATTTAGGGTGGGTATGGGTTTTAGGGGGGTAAGGACATTTTTAGGTTTTAGGGTGGGTATGGGTTTTGGGGTGGTAAGGGCATTTTTTTGGTTTTAGGGTGGGCATGGGTTTTGGGGTGTAAGGGCATTTTTAGGTTTGAGGGTGGGTATGGGTTTTGGGGTGGTAAGAGCATTTTGTATGTTTTAGGGTGGGCATGGGTTTTTCGGTGGTAAGAGCATTTTTATGTTTTAGGGTGGGCATGGGTTTTTCGGTGGCAAGGACATTTTTAGGTTTTAGGGTGGGCCTGGGTTTTTGGGCTGGTAAGGGCATTTTTAGGTTTTAGGGTAGGCTTGTTTTTTTGGGTGGTAAGGGCATTTTTAGGTTTTAGACTGGGCATGAGTTTTTGGGTGGTAAGGGCATTGTTAGGTTTTAGGGTGGACATGGGTTTTGGGGTGTAAGGGCATTTTTAGATTTGATGGTGGGTATGGGTTTTGGGGTGTTAAGGGCATTTTTAGGTTTTAGGGTGGGTATGGGTTTTGGGGCGGTAAGGGCATTTTTAGGTTTTAGGGTGGGTATGGGTTTTGGGGTGGTAAGGGCATTTTTAGGTTTTAGGTTGGGCATGGGTTTTGGTGCGATAAGGGCATTTTTAGCTTTTAGGGTGGCCATGGGTTTTGGGGCGGTAAGGGCATTTTTAGGTTTTAGAGTGGGCATGAGTTTTTGGGCGATAAGTGCATTTTTAGGTTTAGGATGGGTATGGGTTTTTGGATGGTAAGGGCATTTTTAGATTTTAGGGTGGGCATGGGTGTTGGAGTTGTAAGGGCATTTTTAGGTTTTATGGTGGGCATGGCTTTTTGGGTGGTAAGGGCATTTTTAGGTTTTAGGGTGGACATGTGTTTTGGGGTGTAAGGGCATTTTTAGATTTGAGGGTGGGTATGGGTTTTGGGGTGTTAAGGGCATTTTTAGGTTTTAGGGTGGGTATGGGTTTATGGGCGGTAAGGGCATTTTTAGGTTTTAGGGTGGGTATGGGTTTTGGGGTGGTAAGGGCATTTTTAGGTTTTAGGTTGGGCATGGGTTTTGGTGCGATAAGGGCATTTTTAGGTTTTAAGGTGGCCATGGCTTTTGGGGCGGTAAGGGCATTTTTAGGATTTAGAGTGGGCATGGGTTTTTGGGCGGTAAGGGCATTTTTCGGTTTTAGGGTGGGTATGGGGTTTGGGGTGGTAAGAACATTTTTAGGTTTTAGGGTAGGCATGGGTTTTGGGGTGGTAAGGGCATTTTTATGTTTTAGGGTGGGCATGGGTTTTTCGGTGGCAAGGGCATTTTTAGTTTTTAGGGTGGGCCTGGATTTTTGGGCTGGTAAGGGCATTTTTAGGTTTTAGGGTGGACATGTGTTTTGGGGTGTAAGGGCATTTTTAGATTTGAGGGTGGGTATGGGTTTTGGGGTGTTAAGGGCATTTTTAGGTTTTAGGGTGGGTATGGGTTTTGGGGCGGTAAGGGCATTTTTAGGTTTTAGGGTGGGTATGGGTTTTGGGGTGGTAAGGGCATTTTTAGGTTTTAGGTTGGGCATGGGTTTTGGTGCGATAAGGGCATTTTTAGGTTTTAGAGTGGGTATGGGTTTTGAGGCAGTAAGGGCATTTTTAGGTTTTAGGGTGGGCATGGGTTTTAGGGTGATAAGGGCATTTTTCGGTTTTAGGGTGGGTATGGGGTTTGGGGTGGTAAGAACATTTTTAGGTTTTAGGGTAGGCATGGGTTTTGGGGTGGTAAGGGCATTTTTATGTTTTAGGGTGGGCATGGGTTTTGGGGGCGGTAAGGGTATTTTTAGGTTTTAGGGTAGGCATGGGTTTTGGGGTGGTAAGGGCATTTTTCGGTTTTAGGGTGGGTATGGGGTTTGGGGTGGTAAGAACATTTTTAGGTTTTAGGGTAGGCATGGGTTTTGGGGTGGTAAGGGCATTTTTATGTTTTAGGGTGGGCATGGGTTTTGGGGGCGGTAAGGGCATTTTTAGGTTTTAGGGTGGATATGGGTTTTGGAGCGGTAAGGGCATTTTTAGGTTTTAGGGTGGATATGGGTTTTGGAGCGGTTAGGGCATTGTTAGGATTTAGGGTGGGTATGGGTTTTAGGGTGGTAAGGACATTTTTAGGTTTTAGGGTGGGTATGGGTTTTGGGGTGGTAAGGGCATTTTTAGGTTTTAGGGTGGGCATGGGTTTTGGGGTCTAAGGGCATTTTTAGGTTTGAGAGTGGGTATGGGTTTTGGGGTGGTAAGAGCATTTTGTATGTTTTAGGGTGGGCATGGGTTTTTCGGTGGTAAGAGCATTTTTATGTTTTAGGGTGGGCATGGGTTTTGGGGGCGGTAAGGGCATTTTTAGGTTTTAGGGTGGATATGGGTTTTGGAGCGGTAAGGGCATTTTTAGGTTTTAGGGTGGATATGGGTTTTGGAGCGGTAAGGGCATTTTTAGGATTTATGGTGGGTATTGGTTTTAGGGTGGTAAGGACATTTTTAGGTTTTAGGGTGGGTATGGGTTTTGGGGTGGTAAGGGCATTTTTAGGTTTTGGGGTGGGCATGGGTTTTTCTGTGGTAAGAGCATTTTTATGTTTTAGGGTGGGCATGGGTTTTTCGGTGGCAAGGGCATTTTTAGGTTTTAGGGTGGGCCTGGATTTTTGGGCTGGTAAGGGCATTTTTAGGTTTTAGGGTGGGCATGGATTTTTGGGTGGTATGGGCATTTTTAGGTTTTAGAGTGGGCATGAGTTTTTGGGCGGTAAGGACATTTTTAGGTTTTAGGGTGGACATGTGTTTTTGGGTGTAAGGGCATTTTTAGATTTGAGGGTGGGTATGGGTTTTGGGGTGTTAAGGGCATTTTTAGGTTTTAGGGTGGGTATGGGTTTTGGGGCGGTAAGGGCATTTTTAGGTTTTAGGGTGGGTATGGGTTTTGGGGTGGTAAGGGCATTTTTAGGTTTTAGGTTGGGCATGGGTTTTGGTGCGATAAGGGCATTTTTAGGTTTTAGGGTGGCCATTGCTTTTGGGGCGGTAAGGGCATTTTTAGGTTTTAGAGTGGGCATGGGTTTTCTGGCGGTAAGGGCATTTTTAGGTTTAGGATGGGTATGGGTTTTTGGATGGTAAAGGCATTTTTAGATTTTAGGGTGGGCATGAGTGTTGGAGTGGTAAGGGCATTTTTAGGTTTTATGGTGGGCATGGCTTTTTGGGTGGTAAGGGCATTTTTAGGGTGGGCATGGGTTTTAGGGTGATAAGGGCATTTTTCGGTTTTAGGGTGGGTATGTGGTTTGGGGTGGTAAGAACATTTTTAGGTTTTAGGGTAGGCATGGGTTTTGGGGTGGTAAGGGCATTTTTATGTTTTAGGGTGTGCATGGGTTTTGGGGGCGGTAAGGGTCTTTTTATGCTTTAGGGTAGGCATGGGTTTTGGGGTGGTAAGGTCATTTTTAGGTTTTAGGGTGGGTATATGTTTTGGGGGCTGTAAAGGGCACTTTTAGGTTTTAGGGTGGATATGGGTTTTGGAGCGGTAAGGGCATTTTTAGGATTTAGGGTGGGTATGGGTTTTAGGGGGGTAAGGACATTTTTAGGTTTTAGGGTGGGTATGGGTTTTGGGGTGGTAAGGGCATTTTTTTGGTTTTAGGGTGGGCATGGGTTTTGGGGTGTAAGGGCATTTTTAGGTTTGAGGGTGGGTATGGGTTTTGGGGTGGTAAGAGCATTTTGTATGTTTTGGGGTGGGCATGGGTTTTTCGGTGGTAAGAGCATTTTTATGTTTTAGGGTGGGCATGGGTTTTTCGGTGGCAAGGGCATTTTTAGGTTTTAGGGTGGGCCTGGGTTTTTGGGCTGGTAAGGGCATTTTTAGGTTTTAGGGTAGGCATGGATTTTTGGGTGGTAAGGGCATTTTTAGGTTTTAGAGTGGGCATGAGTTTTGGGGTGGTAAGGGCATTGTTAGGTTTTAGGGTGGACATGGGTTTTGGGGTGTAAGGGCATTTTTAGATTTGAGGGTGGGTATGGGTTTTGGGGTGTTAAGGGCATTTTTAGGTTTTAGGGTGGGTATGGGTTTTGGGGCGGTAAGGGCATTTTTAGGTTTTAGGGTGGGTATGGGTTTTGGGGTGGTAAGGGCATTTTTAGGTTTTAGGTTGGGCATGGGTTTTGGTGCGATAAGGGCATTTTTAGCTTTTAGGGTGGCCATGGGTTTTGGGGCGGTAAGGGCATTTTTAGGTTTTAGAGTGGGCATGAGTTTTTGGGCGGTAAGTGCATTTTTAGGTTTAGGATGGGTATGGGTTTTTGGATGGTTAGGGCATTTTTAGATTTTAGGGTGGGCATGGGTGTTGGAGTTGTAAGGGCATTTTTAGGTTTTATGGTGGGCATGGCTTTTTGGGTGGTAAGGGCATTTGTAGGTTTTAGGGTGGACATGTGTTTTGGGGTGTAAGGGCATTTTTAGATTTGAGGGTGGGTATGGGTTTTGGGGTGTAAGGGCATTTTTAGGTTTGAGGGTGGGTATGGGTTTTGGGGTGGTAAGAGCATTTTGTATGTTTTACGGTGGGCATGGGTTTTTCGGTGGTAAGAGCATTTTTATGTTTTAGGGTGGGCATGGGTTTTTCGGTGGCAAGGGCATTTTTAGGTTTTAGGGTGGGCCTGGGTTTTTGGGCTGGTAAGGGCATTTTTAGGTTTTAGGGTAGGCATGGATTTTTGGGTGGTAAGGGCATTTTTAGGTTTTAGAGTGGGCATGAGTTTTTGGGTGGTAAGGGCATTGTTAGGTTTTAGGGTGGACATGGGTTTTGGGGTGTAAGGGCATTTTTAGATTTGAGGGTGGGTATGGGTTTTGGGGTGTTAAGGGCATTTTTAGGTTTTAGGGTGGGTATGGGTTTTGGGGCGGTAAGGGCATTTTTAGGTTTTAGGGTGGGTATGGGTTTTGGGGTGGTAAGGGCATTTTTAGGTTTTAGGTTGGGCATGGGTTTTGGTGCGATAAGGGCATTTTTAGCTTTTAGGGTGGCCATGGGTTTTGGGGCGGTAAGGGCATTTTTAGGTTTTAGAGTGGGCATGAGTTTTTGGGCGGTAAGTGCATTTTTAGGTTTAGGATGGGTATGGGTTTTTGGATGGTAAGGGCATTTTTAGATTTTAGGGTGGGCATGGGTGTTGGAGTTGTAAGGGCATTTTTAGGTTTTATGGTGGGCATGGCTTTTTGGGTGGTAAGGGCATTTTTAGGTTTTAGGGTGGGTATGGGTTTTGGAAACTGCTTTGGTGCTCTCTAATGTATTTGATGGGATCAATATTTCCTCTCCCTGTCTAACAGACGTTGACTTCACTCCATGCCTTTTATTATTTTTTATCTGCATTTGTTTGAATGATGGCCTTTCAAATGTAGCTTTGTCTTCCTGACTTGTGGTGAACTCATCATCAATTCATTCATAGATTGAACTACAGGTGTTGAAATGTCAACCTTTTTCTTGCCCAGGAGACTGCATTTCTGAATCTCCAAGTATATAACAGTCAACCAATAACAGATTTCTGGGGTGTTTATATCATCTTACATATAGCTCTTTCACCTCACCCTTTGCTTACACAGGTTTCTGCACCAGTTTATTGCCCTTGTTATGTTCTGTATATATTACATATTACCACCCTTATCCCTCTTGGAAGATCACTAAACCAGAGGCTAGCTTAAGATCAATAAACCAGTTTTTCCTGCACCCTTTCCAGGATGCCATCTATGTCACAAATTTAGAGGCTTGCTGATGTTCCTTCACAGCAACTAGCTTAGAAATATAATTAAATGACTCAATAGGGAACATTGTCCTTTTATGTGTCATGTCAAACATAAAACGTAAACAGCGGGAAGCCCAAATTGTAACTAGTATTTAATGCAAAATAGCAAGCAGCAGCAGCAAATAATCAAAAGGCAATTGTTTCAACTGAGCTGAGCTCTCCCTAGAAAAGGATCAGTTGAAATATAATGCTAACATACATGAAATGTAGAACAGTTTATATAGGTTTTCACTCATGTAAATGTTAGACCTGTCAACCTTAGTGTGGTCTTCCCCAAAATGTTTTGCCTCCTTTCACCATATTTGTTCTCATTCTTTTTGTTGGCCTTAGGACTCTAATCACTTTACCACTGCTGACCAGTGCTACGGTGCATGTGCTTCTCCCCTAAACATGGTAACATTGGTGAATACAAAATTGGCATTTTTAATTTACTTGTAAATCCCTTGTAAAGTGGTAAACCATGTACGCAGGGCCTGTAAATTAAATGCTAGTAGTGGGCCTGCAGCACTGATTGTGCCACCCACTGAAGTAGTCCTTTAAACATGTCTCAGGCCTGCCACTAGAGAGCCTGTGTGCCCAATTTGACTGCCACTTTGAATTGGCATTTTAAACCCCTCACCAAGCCTTACACCTCCATTTTATTACGTATATGTCAACACTTCAGTAGGCCCTAAGTGACCCAGAGAATAGAGTGCTATGTAACTAAAAGGTAGGACATGTACTTTGAAGTGTTACATGTTCTGATAGTAAAAAACTCCCAAAGTTGTTTTTCACTACTGTGAGGCCTACTCCTCTCATAGGTTAACATTGGGAATTCCTTAATTTACTTTTAAGTTGTAATGCCTGATTAGAAAGGAGTTGCTGTGTTATGTTTCATATCTTTGGAATTGTAATGATAAATCCTCTTAACTAGTAAAGACAGATTTATCCTTGCTGCTTTAGATATGCCACTTTTAGAAAGTGGACATTTATCTGCTCTTCCAGCTCTGTGTGCCTGCAGCCTGTCTCCAATACATGGCTGGGGTGGATGACAGGTGCACTTTTTGCATTGTCTCTAGACAGCCACACACACAGGAAGGTTAGGTATGTTTGAGTGGTCATCTGTATTCTGATGGCTGTTCCTGGGCATGAAGTGTGGGAGGGGCTGATGAACCTCTACTGATAGTCTAGAGCCAGGGTTGAGGAAGAAAGTATATTTGTGCACTTCAAAGACACTTCTTTGAAGTCACTCCCATTTCAGTTGCACATTTGGGTATACGTCCTGGGTCACTAACCCCACAAAATGAGACACCTCAGGAACTACAACTGGAATCTGTCAGAAGAGCTGCTGTAATGCATTAATGACTGTCACTCTGTTGCTGACCTGGAAGTACTGCTTTTCTGCTGTGCTCATTGAAGTTTTGTTGTTTTGGTCTATAACATTGCAGTCTGTTTTCTAACCCAGCGTACAGTCTTTTTATGGAGTTTTTATTGTGCTAATGTGTGTTGCACAAATACTTTACACCAGTGGTTCCCAACCTGTGGTCCGGGGACCCCTGGGGGTCCGCAAAGCCTCCTCAGGGGGTCCGCGACTGCTTAATAAATTAAATAATATTAATAGATTAGGTCCTCAGCTATCAGTAATTACTTAATGGGGGGGGTCCCCGGATTCCAATAATGATTCAATTGGAGTCCCCGGGTCCCAGTAATGATAAAGTGGGGGTCCACAGAAGCCAAAAGGTTGGGAACCACTGCTTTACACATTGCCTCATTAGATAAGCCTGACTACTCTGTGGCGAGGTACCAGAGGGTGAGCACAAGTTAATTTATAGTGTGTACCTGACTTACCCTGACAAAGGTTGTGAAACCACAATCCTAGTCAGGATAAGTCAGATACACACTATAAATTAACTTGTGCTCACCCTCTGGTACCTTGCCACAGAGCAGTCAGGCTTAACTTAAGAAGCAATGTTTAAAGTACTTGTACAACACTTTAAACAGTAAAACTGTGAAAACACCACAGAAAAGACACTAGAAATATGGAGCTTAATTTTATGAGTAAAACAAGAAAACAAGACCAAAACAAAAAAGTAGAAGAAGAAGTAGAAGTAGAAACTGAGATATGAATTTTTAAGGATTATTTATTTTATAGCATTATTGTGCTTAAAAGCATAATGTGCCAACTGTTTGCCCTATACCAGACTAAAAGTTCAGCTGACCCCAAGGTAGCTCGGGTCCAATACAGGACCTACACAGGGCCCACTGAGCAACAGTACCTTAATGCCTGTCGCAGCATGAGATGTGTTGATAATTTTCACGCAGCTGGGGTGTTGCACTCTATTTCTTCATGTAACTGCAGTGATGTGTCAGTTCTGCTGGTTCCAAGTGCGGTGATTCAGAATGAAATGCTCTGGGTTAATCCACGCTTGAGGGGCAATGCATGGATTTGGTCCATACAGTGGGGGCTAAGCATTGGTTCCGAAGTGGTGGTTTGAGAGGCAATGCTTCGGTTCCGAGTGCGATACACTGGTCTGGTCCTTGCAACAGCGATGATGCACTGATCCCAATCTTGCAGCAGGCAATGTGTTGATTCTGATCAACACACCAATGTTGATGCACACGTTCTGGCAGATGCAGCACTTTATACTCACTTTCAAGGGCCCTGGACTGGATTGGCACCACTTGGCAGAGCAATACTTGTAGCAAGCAAAATCTTGGTGCTGTTTGTAGATGTAGATTTGATGTCCCTGAGACTTCAGAACAGGAGACCTCAGGGCAGGAGGCAAGGCAGCAAGTCCTTGGACGTACTTTGGTTCGTGGGATGGAGAGTTGCAGGTCCAGTCATTCGCATTTCCAGGTATGAGGGCAGCATGTCAGCTCAACGAAGCAGGAGTCTAGCAGAGCAGCAGCTCTACACAGTGGTAGTCCTTGTAGCAGCACAGCAGCCCTTCTTCTTGGCAGAGTATCCACAGGTCCAGAAGTATACTGAGTTTGTGGTGTCAGAGATGCAATTGTGCCGTTGGATTGTGTGAAATTTCAAAGAATGGTCTTTGAAGTACACAGAGGCCCTCCCTTCCTGTCCTGGCTTCAGACTCACAAGAGGGGTATGCAGCTCTTTGTGTGTGGTAGGACACTACCCTTTCAGTATGTGTCAGCCCCCCATCCATCCTGCTCAGCAGGGCTGGCTCTAGGGTAGTGGAACCGCACTGGGTGCTGACTTTGGATGGGGGCACCATGTTTGCAGATATATTATGGTTTTAAAAGCACCTGCTGTGGTGTTTATTGCCTCCAGCAATTTTCAGGCAATATAACTCTGGTTAACAATGTTCTGCCTGGAGAAAGATCAGAGTTTTCTCTTGTGGAAGTTTTAAGGTAGTGCAGAGCGTTAATATGCCTGCTGCAAAGAAGGTGTACCATGCAGCTCACAATGTGCAAATAATGCAAATATGTCTGTGGGTTACTACTTTTGTCAGAGACGTGTTTTTGTTACTTGCAGTTTAAAAGTTTAACATCCTAATAAGGAACAGTAAGCAATTAAATGTCATCAAAGAACTGCAAGCATACTGCAAGGTAGAGATTAGAGCATTATACATTTTCCCCAGTCTTTCCTTACCCTACTTTTGTAAAACAGAGTTCATTGGGGTAGAAATCAGTTCTTATTATTAAGGTTAACCCCCCCAACCATGATGTTACACTTTAAATTCTGAGCTTGTGCTTCTCCAGACCAAGCACTCTTGAACTATACAGCCGACCAGTATGAATGACATGTGACATCCACATCTTGTAGGCCTCTGTCTTATGTAATATTTCTTATACACTGATTTACACACCTATAATTGATTTTCTCTCTGTAATGCAGGGGTCTTCAAACTAGGGGGTGGGCCCCCCTTGGGAGGCCTCCAGTGATCCCAGGGGGGCAACAGGATCTGGCCAAAAGAGATATTATGCAGATGACACTTCGTTTTTTAAGCAGAAAAACATGTGTTGCATTTTTTAAAAGGTAACAGAAGTTAACTGGAATGTTTAAATAAGTCTAGACATATTTAAACATTGCCAACCTAATAGAATAATTGTGAAAATTTCTGATGGGGGAGGCCGATGATTTTTTTCCCCACTGGGGGCGCGGAATTAAAAAGTTTGAAAACCCACTGCTGTAATGATTGTGTAGTGTATGGTGCTCTGACACCCTACACTGGAATCAATGGTGCTATAAAACTAAATAAATGCATCAGAAAGATAGTGGTTATGGAGACTTGAGGGGCACTGTTAAAGTGTGGTAGTGAGGTAATCCGTGGCAGAGGCGGTCATTGGAGGGATGCCAATGAACATTGTTGCAGAAGGCACCACCAGAGCTAAGGCTGGCCCTGCTGCCCAGGATGGCCCATCAGGATGTTGATGGCTTATTAGTCACACCTAAGTTTCCTTTGTGTGTGGCTGTCTAGAGGAAATACACAAGCCCAGCTGTCACCCCACCCCAGATGTGTATGGGAGGCAGGCAGTAGGCACCAAATGTTAAAGCAAGAGAAACTTTCTAAAAGTGGCATTTTCAAAGTGCAATTTAAAATCCAACAGCTGTGATTTCAAATTGTGAATTCAGGGAGAGCAGATTTGACAAACGTATTGCTTTCAGATTGTCAATTACACTTATGTAATAAGGTATTCCCAATGTTATCATTTTGTAGAGATAGGCATTGCAGGAGGGAAAAAAAACTTTGGAGTTTTTCCCTACCAGGTATTGTAAAACTTAAAAGAGCATGTCCTGCCTTTTAAATAGATGGCACCCTGCCTTGTGGGTCACATAGGGCCTACCTTAGGGGTGACTTATATTTATAAAAAGGGATGTGTTAGGTCTGGCAAGAGGTTTAACTTGCCAGGTTGACATGGCAGTTCAAAACTGCATACACACAGACTGTGCAGTGGCAGGCATGAGGCATGGTTAGGAGGCTACTTACGTGGGTGGCACAATCAGTGCTGCTGACCCATTTGTAGGATTTAATTTACAGACGGTGGGCCCATGTAGTGCACCTTACTAAGGACCTATAGATTAAATATGCCAATTGAGTATGCGTCAATGTTACCATGTTTATGGGGAGAGGGCACAAACACTGTAGCTCTGGTTAGCAGTGTTAAAGTGTGCAGTGTCCTAAAACCAGCAAAAACGCAGTCAGAAAATGGAGGCAGGCAGGAAAAAGTTGGCGGAAAACCACTTAAGGCTATCTGGTCTAAAATGAACTGAGAAGGCACCAGGTATCCTTGAAGAAGAGATATCATTCATAAATAAAATACTGAGTACATTAATCCCTCAAAATCCCTCTTCCAGTTGCTGGGACTGAAAATGAGGTTATGTTCTGCAAAAGTGTGCAACTATACAACCTTAAATAAAATGACTTCTAGGAAACCATGAGACTTATCAAATATATTTGAGGTAAAAAGATACTTAAAACCTATAAGAAAGTATATCTATATTTTTTATAAAAAATATATTGCTGCACTCTTTATTGAACAATAATGCTGTAATATATAGGAATACATGAATATGTTTTTGCAGTGTAGAAGAACTGGATGAAAAGTCATCTGGTGAAATACTGTTGCTCACAGTATTGGGTTGTTTTTTCACCCACGTCCAATGTTTTCACTAAACAAAGAGGAATAACATACAAAAATGTTCATTGTAACTGTTTTGTGCATGGTGATCCACTTCACAGCTTATTTTGCCTGTACAATCTCCTCTTGATAGTGACATAAAGTCCATAAGTTCTGACTCCTTTCCAATTAGGCCCCCAATTCTCGGACAACACTTCCCCTGTTTTTTTGCTGAATCACTGTCATGTCTGGTATGAACACTAAAATCACTAATGTTGTCCTCGCTTATCGTTCTTATGATTCCTAGATGTAAAAGAGTGTCAAGACAGTCAGATATCCACCTAGATATAACACCTGATGTAACACCCAGCATAGGACAAGTGTTCACTTATTGTAATGTTAAGCCCATCTAAAGAACATACATATATAAATTATCGAAAGGGTGTGGTCCAAACAGACCTCTTTTCATATCCCATTTTCTTAAAGATGTGTGTAAGACACTTCTTCATCTGTATACAACATTTCCGAAACTATGTCAGAGGTTTTTATCCCTGATAATGATTTAGCATCTAAGGACCACCAATCGGCCCCTTAAGTGGAGAGAAGCTTCACCCAGGTCACAGATCCAGATTAGCAAAGCACCAGATTCCATCTCGGCAGAAGAAGCTTCCAGCAAGTCTCCCCAGTGCTCTGTGAAGTATTACATTATGTCTTCACAAATTGGTGCTATGATTGTGTTCTCACATAGAAGAAATCTCCTGTCTGTTGGCCCTGAGCTCAAAATAACTGAACGCTATTCCAAACAGATAACAAACCCTGTTGCCCAGCTATGTGTACCATCTCCGAAATTCAGATATATTATTTATTCATCTGCTAGAACTGGCATAGCATGTAGTTAGCACAGTGAGGATGTAATGGCTATCAATTGTGATACGGTTTTTCCCTGTTTTTACTGCTATTGAAAAGCTTATCTGCTTTTTATTATCTTCTGTGATGTTACCAATATTATGTGCACTAGATCTCAGCATTTTAATTTTTATTGATCTTGCGTGTGTAAATCATTAATGATCAATTGTTTGGATTACCACTGCTTCCTGTTAGTAACCCAGAAGCATTGACACCACCTCATTTATGTATTGGGTGGGGTTCTGTGTGGCTTCAATAACCTGTTTTCCACATTCAGGCCTGATGCATTGAACTAAGTTCACTCATGTCACCCCACGCATTGTAGAGCTGAGCTAAAGACTTAGGGCCTGATTACGAACCTGGGGGTCTCATGACCGCCACAATCATAATGTTTGCAATGTTCACTGTCTGCTTTGCAGACAGTGAACATTGCGAATGTGCTGGTGCACCCTGCACCTACAGCATTGCCATTGGCTCGATTATGAGCTGGAGACAATACTGTAGGTAATTTCACACTGGGCCAGTGGGAAACTCATAATGACCCCGGCAGGGAGGCAGCAACAATGGCAGCAACCTCCCCGTCGGGATTTTGGTGTGCGGGGATTTCCGTCCACTGAAATTGTAATAAGGCCCTTAGTTTACAGCAGGATTGAGAGAAAACAGCCTGTGCACAACTGACTGATTTGCATACAACACTTAGGGGGTGATTCTAACCCTGACAGGCGGCGGAGGCCGCCCGCCAGAGTTCCCCCCTCCAGAACACCGCTCCGCAGTCATAAGACCGCTGCGGTGATTCTGGGTTTTCCACTGGGCTGGCGGGCGACCGCCAAAAGGCCGCCCGCCAGCCCAGTGGAAAACAACCTTCCCACGAGGACGCCGGCTCTGAATGGAGCCGGCGGAGTGGGAAGGTGCGACGGGTGCAGTTGCACCCGTCGGGAATTTCACTGTCTGCAATGCAGACAGTGAAATTCAAAGTGGGGCCCTCTTACGGGGGCCCCTGAAGTGCCCATGCCATTGGCATGGGCACTGTAGGGGCCCCCAGGGGCCCCACGACACGCCATACCGCCATCCTGTTCCTGGCGGCAGAGCCGCCAGGAACAGGATGGCGGTATGGGGTGTCAGAATCCCCATGGCGGCGCAGCGAGCTGCGCCGCCATGGAGGATTCTTTTGGGCAGCGGAAAACCGTTGGGAGACCGCCGGTTTTCCTCTTCTGACCGCGGCCAAACCGTCGCGGTCAGAATGCCCTGCGGGGCACCGCCAGCCTGTTGGCGGTGCTCCCGCCAACCCTGGCCCCGGCGGTCCATGACCGCCGGGGTCAGAATGACCCCCATAATGTGCTGTAAGTGAAGACCCAAGCACAAAAAAACAGTTGTGCCCGCTTAGATACTTACGAGGAGATTTACTAATTTATTGCACAAAGCAGCACAGCAACCAAAGTTGCTAGGATGATAGAGCAGAGAAGTGCCATATCTACTAAGATATGGCCCTCATGTGCTCTTCCCTAGTGCTAGCGCTGTTGTTCTCTCAGGCTGCTTAGTGCCACACACACACATTGCATAGTGCAGGGTGTGTGCAGTATGCCTAGCATAGGAATTGGACCAGAAGGGTCCCCTTCCAGTAAAACATAATAATATGTTTACAAATACTTTAAAACTTTTCACACCTTCTATGAGTGCTGTACAGTGCAGTACACATGCAATGGGTGAAAAAGTAAGTTATATAAAATCATTTTTCCATGTTAGCACCTTTGTAGAGGGGACATTATTTTTTAGTGCAAAGCCCTGTCTACCAATCTTAGTAGATAGGGCTTGGCATCAACAACTATGGCCAGAAGCGTGGGGACATCCATGTACCACCTATGGGCCACCTGATGCAAAGTACCACAAGATAGGGCAACACACTATTTTCAGTACTTGTACGGCTACCTTCCAGCATAAATGAAGTTTTGTGCTGGAAAGTAAATACTTTATCATCATCTTATGCTGGGTTACGTCAGTTTTTATGACTATGCACTTGTGCAACTGGTGATAAATCTGACCTTTACTAGAGGGAATCAGGATGAGGCCTTTCATGTTATAATTCATTGAATTACTTGTTCTCTGGCATCCTCACATCTCTGGAGAGGAGAAAGACACCACTTTGGGAAAGCAATGAGGTATTATTATTTTTTTAAAGCCTCTCTGCCATGAGGGTGCAGTAAGACAACAACATATTTCTAAAACGAGTTTGATTCTGCTGCCTTAAAAATAAACGTACCATAGGTTTGACAAAGGAAGTACCACTGGCCACACCTCTTCCTTCCTTGTGTAGAAAACAAACATATTTGCTTTTACAAGTGACCGCTTATCGAAAAGAATCCAGGCCATGTGAATGCAAATGATTTCTGTCTCTGTTATTTTAAAACTTGGGAGGCTGCACTCTGATGTATCATGTGAAGGTGGTGGTAGGGGAAATGGGGGGATGAAGGGGTGACTAGATACAGCTTTATGTAACATGTTGGTAATACCAACATGCATAGAAATGTGGAGATATTCCCAAACATTACATAAAGGAATCCTAATCATGCTCGGTGGCTGTTTCCTGAATGTGTGTGCTCACCTAGGGCACAGCTTTGTGCCTCTCTTGAGCAAAAATGTGTCAGCTTCTCAGTAGCATGGCCAGTGCGTCATGGGCCCTACTGTAGGAACGAAAAGCCACCCATGGCAACTGTTTGAGTCATAAAATAGAGCAATAATTAGGGTTCAGTTGGCCACTCAGGCCTCTGGGCCCCGGTGCCACCACACCTGCAGCACCAAAGGAAGCTATGGATCTGCAGCTCACTGGTCAAGGATACATATTGCAGGGGATGTCCTTTGCTGTCTTAATATAGTTAAACACAAAAATATATATTACTTCTTTAGATGCTGTACTGAACAGGTTTTATGATGCCATTTTAAAAGGACCTATGTTTAGCCATCCCACCCCTCCGTACAAACTAGATCACCACCGAGTAGAGGCCACAATAAAGAACTAGCGTTGCTTAGTACAATAAGGGCCTGATTCTAATGTTGGCGGGCGGCGGGAGCCGCCCGCCAAGCTACCGCCGCTGAATGACCGCACCGCGGTCAAAAGACCGCGGCGGCCATTCAGACATTTCCTCTGGGCCGGCGGGCGCTCTCCAAAAGAGCGCCCGCCGGCCCAGAGGAAATGCCCCTGCAACGAGGACGCCGGCTCAGAATTGAGCCGGCGGAGTTGCAGGGGTGCGACGGGTGCAGTTTGCACCCGTCACGTATTTCAGTGTCTGCTTAGCAGACACTGAAATACTTTGCGGGGCCCTCTTACGGGGGCCCCGCGGCACCCCCTACCGCCATCCTGTTCCTGGCGGGCGAACCGCCAGGAACAGGATGGCGGTAGGGGGTGTCAGAATCCCCCATGGCGGCGCAGCAAGCTGCGCCGCCATGGGGGATTCAAAGGGCAGCGGTAAACCGGCGGGAAACCGCCGGTTTGCCTCTTCTGACCGCGGCCAAAGCGCCGCGGTCAGAATGCCCTGCGGGGCACCACCGGCCTGTCGGCGGTGCTCCCGCCGACCCTGGCACCGGCGGTCTTAGACCGCCGGGGTCAGAATGACCCCCTAAGTCTGGCATTAGCTTCGAACCATTTGGCTGTGTCCATGTTTGTTTTGTTTTGTTTTGTTTTGTCACATTACTTTTTTGGTAAAAGTTTATTGTTGGTGGTACTTCTGTGGCCTCCACAGTATTACAAAATATTTCTAAAAGAAAACATATTTTTGTATCAAAAATCACACACTGCCATTGCCATAGTAGTCCCTGGCAGTGCAGGGAAGTGCCGTGGGTGCTGATTAGCCTCTTTTGAAAGGGCAGAAAGTGTCACTCACAGTGAAGTTAGCCAATTGCTGAAGTGGACTGACCCATTGTCACAATCTGTATGCTGTAGTTGGTGGAAGAAAATGTGAATGACGCAACAACAGTCCTCTAGATACAAATGTAGAAGATCAGGTACTCACTTTCCAAAGGTACCTGAATACTACCGAGAAATTGCGTTGCCCTCTTATTAGAAGAATCACACTCCTGTTCAGAACTGCAGGGACTCTCCCTTTCAAAAGTAAGAAGAAGCGAAGGTACTCAGTACCAGGCAGTTCATGCCCATTGAAAGCACTGTGCAACAGCAGGGAAAAAGAAAAGGAGGGCTGTCTGAGAACCCTTTAAGTAGGTATGTAATGCATTTGTTTCAATAAAATGAGCAGGCATTGGCCAATAAACAAAGACTCACCCACAGTCTTGCAGTGTGCCACACCCGAGGGCTGCCCTCTCTTTTGAGGAAGGAAAACTATTGATGGAGCAGAAAAAAACTTGAAATGCCTTTGAAAATCTATGCTACAAAGTCAGTGGCTTCTTGCCACAAGTCAGCCGTTTGCTAAGCAATTAAATAAATACAAAGATACCTTTTTAAATTATTATTGCTTGTTCAAAGTGCCATTTATGACAAACGTAGCAGAGAATGTAACTGGCGTGCAACAGTAGGACCGTCTAAAACCACCAGTGTGAGGAGTTCCAGTCTGGGGTTAGACACCGCCTGAAACCAGGATAGATTTAAGAGCCCATTCAGAGTAGGGTGCAAAGCAGCCCAATACCCCCGTAACGTTACTGATATCGGGGGCTTCAGTAACTATAGGGTAAGGGTGGACATTAGTCAAATTACAACGGAGGGTCCTTAGAAATGAGCAATGGCCCTCTGCAATCAGTACCTTCGAGAAGTCAACCTCGATGATTTTTTTAACAGCACACGTGCACAAGAAAAGGGTTTTAACGGATTTCCGGAACTCACAATGGCAAGATATCTCAATGACAAAACCGTCATCGTTGAGCTCTGCAGTGATTTGATGAAAGGAGTTTAAATCCCTGCAAGGCTAACTCAGCTTTCAGTCCTTCTGAAGTTGTACATCGAGTAAGAACATAGGCTGGGTAAGATTGTTCTTCTTCACAGCAGTTCAAAACAACAAAAATGCGGCATTAAGGATTTTATAGAGTTAATTGTATCATACTTTATTATTAAGATTCAAGCAATAGCGTTATCAACACGACTTTTTCCCCATCAACACCACTGCATTTTGTAGGTAGGGAAACCGGTAATGTGGATGCACGCTTTTACTAGTGCTGTAGGATTTCTGTCAGCTTGGATCCGTTTTATTTGCCTAATGTGTCACACATTGAAGACCCCAATCAGCTTTGCTTCCCCATGTATCTTGAACGCTTGTGGTTTTGTGTCGGTAGTAGGAGGCAGAGGGACTGACAGAACTGCCTCTATATAGTTTGCCATTCAGGGGTTAATGGCTGCTTTTCCAGGGCTGATGCCAGTTTTATTTAAAAGGAACTGCTTTTGTTTCCAGGCGGAATAATAGGGCAAATTATCAGTATTTGAAGGGAAAATGATCGAGTAACTTGCTTCCTCTTCCTGTGGAAAGAAAGCCAGTTGTAAAACAAACACCAGAGTAGCTGAGGTGCATTAGCGAAGTTAAAAAGCAGAAAATAGGGACGTGGAAGTCGCCTGTCCCTCATTAGCATATGTACCATATACAAACCAGTGGGGCATTACAGAGCTGTGGGTGGAATGTAGCTCCCCTATACATTTACTTTTTTTCCGAGGGGTACTATCAGCATTAACAAGGCAGAGTGTGGCCCCACGGGTCCCGCAGTGCCTAAACTACGAGAGCGAGTGGTATTTTGGATCCCAGAGTTTCACTGTGTGCTTTGTAAAAAAAGAATAATACGAGTCAGTTCTTGGTTTAAAAAAAAGAAATGAGCATTATCAATAAGCCAATAGGTCACTCCTGCAGCATCCCCGATGCTGTGTAACATGGCTAAACAAAAAAACAAAGAAAAGAGAAAAAAAAGGCTCTGACATGGCCGGCCGTGACCCTTTGTCGGCACGCACACCAAGCATGCACATGTACACAAAGCAGCTCACGCACTTTTTCTGCTTTTCTGTCCCAATCTGAGTTGGGAGAGGCAAAATGGCTTAGACGAAGCCACTCTGAGAGGATGATGGAATCACAGGGATCAGTAACCAACAGACAGGCTGGTGCTGAAGAGCACTGGCGCAGGTGGAGACAACATGAGGGGCTTGGGTGGGGGAAGCAACACAGAAGGTGCAGGTAGGGATGAAAATGGAGCGAGAGAGAGGAGTGGGGAGCGGGGAAGACAACAGACGTTAGAGCTCAATTTGCAGCTGGGGAGAGAAGCGCAACGACAAGAAAGAAACGCAGGATGGAGAAGCACGTGTGAGCGGATAATGGAAGGGGGCCGGGGAGGAGAAGCACAGAGGCTGAGAAAGAGCAACATGAGGTGGCCCGGGGAGTACCTGAGGGAGACATCTGTAAAAGACATACACTCTACTGGAGTCCTTAAACAAAATAAAAAACAAGCAGCATCTGAAAAGTTAGCAGTGGAAGGACATAGGAAATGCGTTCGTGCTCCAGTAGAGAGAGAAACCTACGAAGAGGAAGTGAAGCCTGTACATGTTAACCAATGAGAAGGAGGCAAATGAGGTTGACAGTTGTTAGAAATGGGGTCTCTATTTGTCAGTGGTTTGCACCGTGTTCAAGTAGGGACCCTCATTTTAGTCAGAGCAAAAGAGTTACACAGCTAAGATAACCCCTGCTCGCCCCATTGGTAGCTTGGCTCAAGCAGTCAGGCTTATCTCAGTGGCAATGTGTAAAATATTTGTACACACACACAGAAACACAGTGCAAACACCACAAAAGTGCTCCACACCAGTTTAGAAAAATATCCAATATTTATCTGAGTAAAAAGAGAAGACCAAAATGTCAAAAATCCAATATACACAAGTAAAGCAAATGTAGTATAGCACTGGGGCTATCTAAACAGCTTGACAGAGTCGCATCCAACATCCTGGCACCACCCACCAGGGAGCGCGGCCAGCCATGGAGCTGTATCAATCCCGTTATAGTACTTTGGAAAACGATGATGCAACAAAAACGTTGCATGGAGTCGGGGAGAAGAGGCGTACTGCCACCGGAGAGGTGAGGTGTCAGTTCCTTACTGCCAGGCAAGTTAGGTGAGGCTTCAGTTCCTTGCGGTTGCAGAGGAGGTGACACGGTGTTGGTGGCGAGGCATCAGTTCCTTACGTCAAAGCAGGTCCAGACATGAGGCGTTGACTTTGTGGTGTTGCGAACACACCACGGGAAACAGGTTTTGTGGTGAAGTTGGGTGCCACTGACGTCAGTCACATGGCACTTTGGACTCATGCTGTGGTGGAACTTCGGAATCGCTGTGGTGGCGTTGGGGCCTGCACTGTAGGCTGCAGTTGTTGCACTCAGCGGGAACCATGACTTAGGTGCAGGTAGTGGCACAGAGTCAGAGAGCGACATTGGTTCCAAAGTCATTCTGGAAATCGATGCACTAGTTTCTTAACTTGTTGCACCAGACTCACTCCCAACCCAAGGGCACAGGAACTGAATTTGGCACTACTTGGTAAGTAAGAACTCTAAGCAAGAGACCCCAGGTGCTGAAAGGTGAAGTCATTGATGTCCCTGAGACTTAACAGTAGGCAAGCTCAGTCTAAGCATTTGGAGAACCTTTGGAAGCAGGATATATAAAGCCAAGTTGAAGTCCTTTCACTCTCAGGACAGAAGCAGCAGGCCAGCTCAAAAAAGTAACAGGTAGAGTGGCAGTCCCTACTACAGCATCCAGCTCTTCTTCCGGGCAGAATTCCCTCAGTCCAGAAGGATTGCAACTGTGTGGTGTCAGGGGTCCAGTACTTACACCCATTTCCGTCTTTGAAGTAGGCAAACTTCAAAGAGAAGTCTTTGTAGGGCGCACAACCCTGCCCTGTCCGCAGACTCATTCGAGGGGGTTGGAGACTGCTTTGTGTAAGAACAGGCACAGCCCTGTTCAGGTGCAAGTGTCAACTCCTCCCACCGCTCTAGTTCAGGAAGACCCATCTGGTGATGGGCCATCAGGATATACAGAGCACACCTTAGCTCCCTTTGTGTGATTGTCTAGAGTGATGCACAAACAGTCCAACTATCATCCTGACTCAGACGTGTATTCAGCAGACAGGCAGAGTCCCAGAATAGTTAAGCAAGCAAATGCCCACTTTCTAAAATTGGCATTTTCAAACTTACAATTCCCAATTGGAAAATACATTTAAAAGATATTTCAAGGCAATCCCAATATTACCCAATGGGAGAGATAGGCCTTGCAATAGTGAAAAACGAAATTAGTATTTCACTATCAGAACATGTAAAACACACAAGTACATGTCCTACCTTTTAAAAACACTGCACCCTGCCCATGGGCTGTCTTGGGCCTAACGTAGGGGTGACTTACAGGTAATAAAAGGGAAGGTTCTGGCCGTGCAAGTGGGTGCCTTGCCAGGTCAAAATGGCAGTTTAAAACTACACTCATAGACGATGCAATGGCAGGCCTGAGACATATTTACAGGGCTACTCATGTGGGTGGCACAGTCAGTCTTTCAGGCCCACTAGTAGCATTTGATTTACATGCCCTGTGCACACCCCGTGCTCTGTACTAGGGCCTTACTAGTAAATCAAATATGCCAATCACCAATACAATTTACACAGAGAGCATATGCACTTAAGAGCTGGTTAGCAGAGGTAAAGTGCCCAGAGACCTAAAGCCAACAAAAACTAGTCAGAAAAAATAAGAGTAAGAAAGCAACAACAACAGAGAAGCCAACCAATGGAGAGTGACGGGTGGGCTCTAAGCCCATTGTAAGCTGACAATATGTTTTGCAACAGACAGCGCACGGGTTGTCTAGTAGTGGAGAATTAAAAATGAGTGTATATGCACAATAGTTTTCTCAGGGGGCTGTCACCCTCTTCCACTGTTGGCTACTGTCTCTTCCAGCACGGGCACCATTCACCAACACAACTGATACTGCCCACTGCCTGCATGAACACAGCTGGATACAATAACATATTTGAATTGCAGCACATGTGCACAGAGAGTGACAATAAAATGAAGGGCCAATATGAAATTTATAGCACAATGTTCACATAAATCCTCACAGGCTTCATGAGGACACATGAAAATGTCCTTATTTAGTTGCTATATCAAGCAAACCTCTCCTACCCCAGGAGTGTTGCTGGGTCACACTTCGTAAGGCAGTTTTGGAAGTATGATAGAAAAGGATGCATTTTTCAGCTCAAATGTCCCTAAAAATGTCTAAGTAGTGATAAATGGTACACATATTTCAGAAAATTCATTTTTACATGTCCTGTCATTTGCCATAGCAATTATTTTCACTACTTAATTTCACTTCCTGTCATTTATCCACCCTGTCCTTTCCAAGTAAATCCCCACTTATATAGTATGATTCAGAAATGTCTCGGAAGGGGCATGGCGGAACAATAAAAACAAATGTACACAAATTTCACAATCTTAAGCAGTTCAACAGACGTAGACAGATTTTGCTGGTTCATACAGCTGTGCTGATGCTCAGGTTAGGGAGAACCTAGAGGTGGGAGAGCAAACATATCACACTAACCTTACAGATCTGAATTTCAGACTGCAGTAGTGAGTATCATTAAAATATCTGCTCTAAATCCATGCTTGGATAAAGCAAAGTGTCATTCTAGTAATAAAATGTTTGTTGCCCTAACATCAATATATCTTTTTGATCAAGTGTTCACATGTTAGGGAAGGATCTTCATCTGAAGGGTGTCTGCAGCAGAGGGCAGGGCTGGCGGGTGAAAGAGCCCACATAATCAAATAATAAATGTTATGCTCAGATCTTCCAAACAATTTACTTCTTTTTTTTTAAATAAGACTGCCAGGGCCCTTTTAAAGTCTGCTCCATGGGTGGTTTCTTCAGCAATGACTGACTGGTGTCCTGCATTGGCCATCCACCCTCCATCTGCACCTAAGTGACAACCCCCTTTTATCCACCAAGAAAATAGTGAGAAATGTCTGCTAGGTATGTCATGTTATGTGTATTAGTAAAACACATGATCACCCAGGAGGGTATCCTGGCTCCGGTCTGTGCATAGTAGTGAGGAGAAATGTGAGAGAGGTGTGTGGGGAAAGAGAAGGAGGAACAGAAGAAGGAAACGAGTGAGGATGTGTGGGGAAGAGGACGAAGAAGCGGGCTGGAAAGAAGGAAGGAATGGGAAGGTGAGTAAGGAGGAGGAGATCAGTGTTATAGGTAAAGTGAAAGGGATATGTGGGGAATAGGAAGCAAGGGAAGAAGAGGTGATTGGTGGAGAGAAGAAAGGGGTGGGTAGTAGAAACAAACAATGGAGGAGGAAAATAGAAGGAGGAAAGTAAAAGAGACAGGGAATGATCTGTCAATAAAGGGAAGTTAGGAAAAGAGGTGGGATTGAAGATTACAAGAAAAAAGAATAACAGATATTTGAGGAATGAAAGATTGTGAACGTAAATAGGAGTGAAAAGTGTGGGAAAAGAAAGATCATTGCTAACAAAAGGATGATGGATGGAGAAACATGGCGGATATGCATTGGGGAGTAAAGAAGAAACCAGAGGACAGGAAAGGGACATGGGACAGCAAGCGAATACATGACAGGTGAAAAGAGTGGAAATTCAGGGTGAGACAGTCACAGGCACGTCCTGTGGGGTCCTTCCTACTCTACTACCGATTAATGCATTAGCTAAATTCTGAAGTGAGTAGCACATAGCCAGATCCAAGTGAGTAAAGACAAAACAGGTAGCACACAGTTTAGAAGGGTAGGTATACTTATAGTCACAGAGATAGTTCAAAGACAAGATTGGTGACCTCTGCATTTGATTTCTCCACAGGCGTGAACGTGCATCTGTTTGTCTTTCTTTATTTAATTTGTTAGTTTATTATTGTTTGTTCCCAAATCCCCTTCCCTTGAGGTCATCGGATAGTTACTGTTTTCTACCTTTAGTGTCCTTTAGAAGTCTTCAAGGGATGGTTGACCTCTTACTGCCTCTGTGATTACACCACAGAAAAGAACACGTTCCTGCCACAACGGCAGATGTCCCTTGTTTATATGTACCATTCCTTAGTTAATAAACTTTATGTAAACAGAAAGTACCAGGGCACTCCAATGAATAAGTCCACAGTGAGCAGAAATCCAGAAATATTAATTCCTTATGTTGGAAACATCGACAACATAAACGTTCAGAAACAGCCAACACGTATTTCGTCCAGCAGGACTTTTTCAAGGCGGAAAAAATTATTATTTTTAGATGTTTTTCACTGTGCAGAGGCAAGAAAAGTCCAAAGCAAACCATATAAACGAATTGGTTTCTGGGTCCAAACGACAGTTTCTTAGTTACAGGAAAACGTGGGTCCTGTGTGACTTAAGGCTGTGTACGCCAAATATCTGAAGTCTTAAGAGTAGTCTGTGGTGGGGCCCTGATAAGCCCAAACACCTGAAACCTCCCGGTAAGGTAAGGTAAGTCACCTTGCTTACTCAACATGCGCACACCAACACCAGCTCTGTCTGACTCTCTCGGGACCGGGAGGTTTCAGGTGTTTGGGCTTATCAGAGCCCCACCACGGACTACTCTTAAGACTTTGGATATTTGGCGTACACAGCCTTACGTCACACAGGACCAATGTTTTCCTGTAACTAAGAAACTGTCGTTTGGACCCAGAAACCAATTCGTTTATATGGTTTGCTTTGGACTTTTCTTGCCTCTGCACAGTGAAAAACATATAAAAATAATATTTTTTTTCGCCTTGAAAAAATCCTGCTGGACGAAACACGTGTTGGCTGTTTCTGAACGTTTATGTTGTCTATGTTTCCAACATAAGGAATTAAAATTTCTGGATTTCTGCTCACTGTGGACTTATTCATTGGAGTGCCCTGGTACTTTCTGTT
Source organism: Pleurodeles waltl (assembly GCF_031143425.1). Taxonomy (NCBI): domain Eukaryota; kingdom Metazoa; phylum Chordata; class Amphibia; order Caudata; family Salamandridae; genus Pleurodeles; species Pleurodeles waltl. The sequence continues at coordinate 271,293,163 of NC_090448.1, read as the reverse complement.
TACAATTTGACATTACAGCACGGTTCAGAGGGGGCATTCGTGCCTTCTTCCTTGTTCTGTCAATTTAATACCCGTGGTGGTTGGGTATCAATACCAGGTTAGCACCTTTCTCATGATTTAACTGTATCCACTAGGACATTGCTGTTTTGGTTACGGATGTGCGTTTATAAGCATCAACCACTTTTATAGTAATCCTAATCAGTTAATAAACTTTATTTTTTATTCAACATGGATGCTTTTATGGTTTCCATTGCAATGAATAGTGTGATCAGTTTTAAAGGCCTGAGCTCTCGGGCAACTGTCAGTAATAATTCTAGAGCAGTTAGGTGTAGGTGTACTTGGTAGGGTCTTCTTTTCACCACCTCTTTAGATTGCTTATAGTCTGTTTCAAGTTCCAAGGCACTTTCTTTACGTTCTTGCTATTCACGCACAATCATTTCACTGTATTTGATTCAGTTCCAAATTTCGTAGGGTTTATTTTATAACTATTTGCTCACACCTTCGTGTGCCTTGGTGTACCAGGAGCCGGAGCGCCGATGATCATTGAATTGCATTTTTTTTTAAACAGTTACTTCCTTCATGAAGCCTCGATGTTTCTCTCTTGATGCAGGGATGACGGGAGTAACTGGATGAACGTGTTCTGTTGTTCCTCCAGCCCTTGTCGGTGCCATGTGGGTGATTAGATTGGCTCCAGAGAAACTCGGTCTGTTGTTCCTCCCACCACGTCTGGCTGTTGATGTATGTTGGACTACGAATAGCTCTACTCTCATTAGCTTAAAGGAGCATTTTTGTTAACAAAAGAAAGTATGAGTTGGTCATTTACGATCTCCCTTCCATCATGCGTACATCCTTTTTTGTTTCTACTGTTTTGGCAGCCATTACAACTGTGACCTACACAGAAACTGTCAGTTTCCTGAATTACCATTTTCTTACATCCCCGATGTGCACAAACGCTTCCTTGACTTCCAACTGACGTCCGAGAAAAAGAATCATCTCCTTATCTTTTGTGTTACTTTTAGTCTTTCACCCCTTTATTGAGTGTAATCTCATTTCATTAGTGTTGTACCATCTGGTTCCAGTGTGAAAGTGGAAAACAATCTCCAAGTTCCTATCATTTAAAGAGGAATCCTCTATTCCATAGAAAACCGGAAAGAACTGAGACGTTCTTGACTTACATGGTAAAAACTGAGGTTGATAAAATTTTGTTGGAGCACTCTGAGGTATTCTACTCCTTTACCAGTTGGGTTTGAGTGAGATACTGCTAGAGAGCCGGGAGGGTTGGGTCCAAACAGTTGCAACTGGTGTGGGAGTGACTGAGCTGCCTGCAAGCAGAGATGCTGCTGCCCCAAATCCAGTAGTCTCATTGCTATACTAGAGTCCTTGTGACATGGTGGACATGGTGTCACCAATGATGGTGTAGTCACTAATTTTACGAGAGTCTCTGTGTCATATACACTGAAGGTACCCTAAGTACCATTACATGGAGACCTCCGTGGTCTTAGGGGCAATTCTCCTCAACTAAATAGGGAGCACCTATCTATGCTCTAGGTTGTTCAAGCTTGAACCTTAGAAGGATTTTTCCCCCTGTTGGTGTTGCCAGACCTAAGATCTATTCTTTAGTATGGCAAATGTGATAAACATTCGGGGGACTGCAGACAACTACTGACACAGTTTCTCTTAGCCAATGGCTTAACAGAAGAGGCATATAGAACAGAAATAGTTTATACTTGGGTCATCTTTCCTGAAACAGCTGCAAATACACATACATTTCACACATATAGAATAGCAAATGTACCACAGCAGTACCAAGCTTACTAATATTTAGCAATACCTCTCTTATCAAAGACGTCAAAACCTGTGCAATGACACCCTTCTACATGTAATACAACCCGTGAGATTAGGTCCTTTAAGTAATGATGGACCGACGTGGCTCACACTTAGCACATATATGCCACATCCAAATGGGCAGGTCATGCTAGCAGCTGAAGTATCCACACTTTATAATGAAACTATTAGCAATATATAGATGAGTAATACAATGTGTGATGCGGACTTAAAACACCGCCCAAGCAAAGGCTGCTCCAGCTGTTTATCAATTGGCTGTTCCGGGAACTAATCCATGAACAGTCCACTCAATAATGGGAAAGCCTCCCACAAAGCATTAGAAGATTCCGTTCTGGATTGCAGAAAAATCAAACTAGCTGGAAGCAGTGTTTTCTCATACGGGACCCCAGACTATACATAGAATTCTCACAATGTGCTTTCTGTTTGGCATGGTCCCTCAAAAGAGGACTGTAACACTTGGGGTTCACTCTTTGCTGAGATTTACACTACCACACATGGTACTTCTACACTTGCCAATTTACCAGAAGTGTTAAAACAAATTCAAAATGAACATGGGGCAGACCTGGCCCTGGACTTGTGGATGAAACTGATGCTCAATTTAATTTTGACAGTGTCCTCAATTATTTGAAGTAACATTAAAGTGAAAGCAGCAGCCCTGGCCATTCGCCAATGCCTCTGGGAGATTCCTCAACAGGAGCAAAAGCGTGAGCTGCCAAAGATTATTGCCGAAACCTAGAGTAGTATAGGACAGAATAGTCTGGGGGCCAGAACAGCGAAAGCACAATTATAGAGTACCACCTCTAAGGAAGGTACTAAACAAGCACAAGAGGCTTCTAAATAATGCTGGGATTAACAAAAACAACATAAAGACAGAAGTAGTCAGAAAGGAGAATCTCTGCAACCGGAGACCTCTGAGAGCAGATATAGGCCCTCATAATGAACACAGCGATGTTTACCACTGTGTTCAGGCTGGCGGTCATTTGACTGACCGCTAGCACCCCTGGGACCCGGCCGGCCGCATGAAGAACATTCTGCTGGGCCGGCGGGCTGAATTTTTTTTCTGCCCGCCGGCCCAGCAGAATGCATGGCCAGGACATTGCCGGCGGCTCCACGTGGAGCTGCCGTCAATGCCTCTGTGCAGCGGGTGCAGCTGCACCCGTCGCGCAGATCACTGCCCATAAAGCGTGATGGGGCACTGCACAGGGGCCCCTGCACTGCCCATGCCGAGTGCATGGGCAGTACAAGGCCCCCAAGGGGGGCCTTGGTGCACCCCTTCTGCCAGCCTTTCCCTGGCAGGGGGACCCACCAGGGAAAGGCTGGTGGCAGAAGTGATCATTATCCAAGGGGCAGCAGCGCTGCCCTGTCGGATGATTCCCTCCACCATTAGGCTGCCTGTCGGAGTCAGCCTGGCAGTGGAGGAGGGCCTCCTATGGCAGCCCTCCATGTGTTCATTATATGGCGGTTCAGCCTGCCATGCCGGTGGCGGTCTTTTCACCCGCCGCCGGCATGCAGGGCTGAACCACCGAGGTTCATAATGACCCCCATAATCTCTGAAATAGAGAAACTTCAAAAACTCCTGATAGATACCAATATACTGATACATGTCCCTCTTGTTCCTTTCAGGACACACCAGAAACACGGAGTGAGAGAGTGGGACAGTCCGGAGCCCTAAGTGACTACATAAAGCCAAAGAAGGACTTAAAATGTTCCTCAGAAGATTACATTAAGAACGAGGATGAAACTTCTTAACAAATGCCCCAATTTAAAAGAAAAAGGTGGCTGCAATTTCAATCAAAAATGCCAGCCACGCTGAGAAAACTATTGAAGAATAGGACTTGGGCTGTGACTCTGCTAGACAGCGCGGCAAAAGTCATGAGTCATCACTAGAATGTTATAGATCATCTGAATTTGACAGCAACTATTGACTTTCTTTTCATTAAGACCGGGACAGATGCGTCTCCCCACCTAACAGGGTTTATGAATTAAGGGGCATATTTAAGAGCCCCTAGTGCCATTCTAATGCCACATTAGAATCATTTTTTAATGCTAATGTGGCGTTAGAATGCCAAAAACTCCACACCATATTTACAAAGTGGCGCAATGCATGCATTGTACCACTTTCTAACCCTTTGCGCTACATTATGCATGTGCCAGGCATAATGTATGCAAAATGGGCACTCCCCCATTAAGGGGTGCAAAAATGGTTCAATGAAATGTAACAGAATTCATTGCGTCAATTTTTCAGCACTTTTAACGCCTGCTCAGAGCAGGTGTTAAAAGGGGGCATGCCACTGATTACAATGGGCCCCTATGTGCTCTGCAGGGGTGGTGCCAAACTTTGGGCACTATGCTTGCAGAGTACATCAATAGCATAAAAAAATGACGCTATTGCCCCCTACCATGTGCGATGGTGCGCCGTATTTTAAATATGGCACATCCATGGTAGCAGTAGGGGGTGCTAAAGGATGCAAGAAAAGTGGCGCTGCACTGTGTGCAGCACGACTTTTCTTAAATTTGCCCCTAAATATCCAAATTGAGGGGGGAATAGAACGCACCATTGAAGTAAATCTCCGGGAAAACCTGAACTGTGATATTCTTTTGGCAGAAAAATATTGGCCACCTTAATTTGTCCACAAGCTCCTACATGGGAAAGATGTCATTTTGCCTTCTTTCTCAGTCCTGGTTCCAGACGCGGTGAAGGAACCTATAGCATACAAATCTCATTTGTACTCAAATTCAGAATGACATTTTGCACCCACAGAAAAAATACTGATTGCAGTGCTGATGGCTTCATTAAAGAGAGGTCACTTGCCCAAGGAAAATGCATTATTGTCATTATCTAAGTGCCTGCCCTTCAGGCAGTTACCAAAATTGGAGTTCCAAACGTCAAAGCATTACTTGCACGTTGAATTCAGTGCGCAACCTCCCTGAATGCCACTGATGTTGATTACATCTTTGACCCAAAGCTTCAGACCCAAGAATTTCTCTAATACGAACAGGAGTACCCCACACCTACCAATATATTATCACTTGATCAATACCGAACTATCATTTACACTGATGGCTCAGCACAACCAGCTGTAGGTACTAAACACTAATATTCAGCCACTTGCGCAGCTGTAAGCAGAGTGATGGGGGATGGTACCTTCCACCCTGAAAATCCCGAAACCCCTTGGTAGCTTTGCAACGAGCATCAAGGCTTAAATTAGGAGACATATGTGTAAAGCATTGAAAAATCGCAAAAACAGTAAATAAGTAAAACACAAAACACAATAAAAATCCAACACCAATTAATGAAAATTGATTATATTTTTTGCTTTAAACTGACACCAAACCGAATTAAATTGGATAAGGGGGACCGGAGATATGAATTTTCAAAGAATTAATGCTTTTTAGCACTTAGAAATGAATAGGGCCAATCTGGTCATCTGGTCGCACCTCGACTGGGGCAAAGTCAAAGTTTGAGGCTAACTGCGATGGAGCCCTGCTTGGCTACAGCTCGCAGGGAGGCCTCGGCCAAAAGTTTACCTTCGGACTTAGTTGTTTTCTTGAAGATTTTCTTCAGCAGGACCAAGTCGCCAGTCCAATCTGACCTCTTGGATCTCTTCCTCGGATACGTGTCGCGGGAGCCTTCGGTGGAGATTTTTTACCTTCAGACTTAGTCGTTTTTTCGAGATGAAAATCCTTAGACTGGGGCAAACCTGAATCTTGATCTGACGTTCTTGGAGCCCTCTTCGACCCAAAGCTTCAGACCCAAGAATTTCTCTAATACGAACAGGAGTACCCCACACCTACCAATATATTATCACTTGATCAATACCGAACTATCATTTACACTGATGGTTCAGCACAACCAGCTGTAGGTACTAAACACTAATATTCAGCCACTTGCGCAGCTGTAAGCAGAGTGATGGGGGATGGTACCTTCCACCCTGTGAATCCCTAAATCCCTTGGTAGCTTTGCAACGAGCATCAAGGCTTAAATTAGGAGACATATGTGTAAAGCATTGAAAAATCACAAAAACAGTAAATAAGTAAAACACAAAACACAATAAAAATCCAACACCAATTAATGAAAATTGATTATATTTTTTGCTTTAAACTGACACCAAACCGAATTAAATTGGTCCAATCTGACCTGGATCTCTTCCTCGGATATGTGTCGCGGGAGCCCTCGGTGGAGATTTTTTACCTTCGGACTTAGTCATTTTTTCGAGCTGAAAATCCTTAGACTGGGGCAAACCTGAATCTTGATCTGACGTTCTTGGAGCCCTCTTCGGATACACTGCCTGGGAGGTCCAGGTCAATTTTCTATGGTCAGATTTAGTCACTTTTTCTGAGATTTTCTTCACCGGGACGAACCTGCAAGTTAGGCCAGGTCGCGGTTAAGGCAAGCCGGCTAGAAATGCTGCAGCGGGTTGCTCGCTTTATGGAGCTTTGTTCTGAAAGTTTTCCAAACTTCTTCAAATTTCTGTAACTTCTTCCAGATGTTCTTTTAAGGTTCTTTTGAGGTCCGCAGCTCACCCCAAGGTTCCAGAAGCTCTGAGATGCTCCTTGAGGGTGCGGACTACAACTCTCAGAATGCACCTGGCACAAACTCCAAATTGGCTTCTGAACAGTGGCCAGGTGGTCACTTTCTTCAGGAGTTGCTGCAGGGGACTCTGGTTAGCAATTTTTCACCTGTAGCAAACAGGGAGTCCCTCCTTGAACCAGTTGAAGCCAGGCAATGTCCTTCGTGTGGTGAAGCCAAAGTGTGCAGCTGGTGCAGTCCTTCAGAGTGCAGTGTCCAGGTGCTGGTCAGGGGTCCAGCAGGGCAGTCCTTCTTCTTCTGCAGTTCTTCCTTGGTGGAATTTGGTAGGGATCTGAGGTGTGGGTGTAGCTCTGCCAGTTTTATCCTTGCTCCTGGGTGAGAAACAGGGAGGTCCTGGTTCTCCAATCAGGTGCAGGGTCCTTCCTCCTGTGATGACTACTTCCTGGGAAGTGTGGCAAAATTAAATCCCAGGGAGCAACATTCCTCTAAAATCTATCATGGCTGGAAGTGATTTTTGGAGGTTACATCTGGCTGAGCCCACCCACTGGTATGGCTAAAAATCTTAAACACGCCATTCTCCTGCCCTCTCCTAACCTAATCAGGGGGGCACCTAATTGTCTGGGTTTGCAGGATGTGAGGGAGGTGCTGCGTTGCTCCAAATGTCCTTCCTTGCCTTCTAAGACCAGTTTGGCAGCCCTCCCCTACCTGCTTCTCCATCTGCTGAGGGAAGATCTCCTCCCACAGGCACATTCCTTTGTGTTGTTCAGTCCAGGGTACTTCACATCAAGGCAGCCTGGCCAGGCTACCAGAGGCTGGCCAATCAGAGCAGAGCACTGCAGGGCTGAAGTTGAGGTAGGTTTAAAACTCTTTACCTGAACAAGTTATATAAAATCCAACAATTGTAAGTTGTAGGATTTATTATAACAATTAATTTGAAACGAAACCTGAAGTGTCTGATACTTAAGGGGACTTTATAAATTAAAATAAAGTCTCCCCATTCTAGCCTATGGAGGCCATTCACTACAATGAGGGAAAAACAAATTTGGCTGTTTTACCCCACCAGAGCTTATAAAACTGTTCTTATGATGTCCCTGCTTATAGTTACATGGCACCCAGCCCTAGGGGCACATAGGGCACACCTTAGGGGTGACGTATATGTAAAAATAAGGTAGTTTAAGACTTCGGAAGTACTTTTAATTCTAAAGTCGAATTTGCATGTAACTTTAATTTAAAAGCAGCCAGCAAGGCAGGCCTGCCTTTAAAATGACACTGGGCACCTCAGCAGTGCACCTATGGGTCCACCACCTATGCTGGGGTCCCTAAAGCTACATGCCCTACCATATACTAGGGACGTATAGGTAGGTTGACATAGCCAAATATAATTAGCCTAATTTGCATACTCATTTTATACAGAACACAGGCCCTGGGACTGGTTAGCAGTACCCAAGGCACTATCAGAGTAAGGAAAACACCAGGAAAAAGTGGAAAATGGGGGCAAAAAGTCAGGGGGCCTCTGCACTCAGCCCTGTTTCTCACACCAACACTAATTGTGTGTGTCTCGTATTAGTGTGTCCAGTCCTACAATGATTTCCTGAATCACTGGTGCTTGTATGGCTTCAGAGATTCCAAATGGAGCACCATAAAACACAGGGGGGAAGCTAGCGGACCTTCGGGACAGACTACCAAAAGCTCATGTAGTACATAAATTGGGCAATCAACATGTAGGAGTACACGTTGTAGGAAATATATTGGCTGATGGAGCTGCTAAATCTGCAGTAGCTCGAGAATCTGTTGCTGCAATAACTCATTCTCATACAAGGTTAGATAATGAGACGCTGGCTGTTGTGAAAGCTTTGGCTAGCAGTAAGCCTTTACTAAAAGCATACCCTGCAAAATATTCCTACCATCTCAGTCCACAGAACATTGCATTTGCAACCATTCCAGGAGCGGGAGATTATGTGATCCCCAACCAGGACCAGAGAGTAGATCTCATTAAAGCAGCACATCAGCTCACGCAGGTGTGGCAGCTACAATATCACTATTACAAAACGTTTTTGGTGGCCAGGTCTTTACAAACAGATCAAGCAATATGTCCTTTGTTGTGACATTTGTCAACAAATGAAAGAGTCCACCACCAAACACCTACTGCACACATCCCTCCTAATTTCCAACAACTCACTACAACGTGTGTACTTGGACCATTGTGGTCCCTTACAACCTGATGATACATACAAATACTTCTTAGACACTGCTGATTCTTGTTCTAAATTCCTGTGGTTCTGGCCACAATGGTCGGCTGACGCTTGAACTGTTATTAAAGATTTGATAGTCTTCATCTGTACATATGTGGTTACAGCATTCCACTCAGACCAGGGCCCTGCCATTGCCTCTAGGGCATTCAGGGGCACCCCGAAATCAATGGGTGTTCAACTCCATTATTCCTCACCCTATCATCTGAGGGACATAGGATTGTGGAGAGGAAGAACCAAGACTTAAAGCAGTCCGCAACAGTAAGAGTTATAGGTTCAGGCTGTAGTTGGCTTCATCACCAATATATGGGGTCCAGAGAACACGAAATAATCTGCCCTGAAGGTCCTTGTGAGGTTGTATCCCATATGAGGTCCTTTTCAGGATTCATAAGTATGTCCCTGATCTTAATGGTCCTGCCGTGGTGGCAGTAGACACACCATTTGACATAAATTAATGTGTCGCTGTTTTATAGGAGCTACAACAATTTTGTGATGTCATGTTGGAAAAAAGGGATTTGCCAACAACATCTACAGGCTGGATTCATAAAGTTGGGGACATAGTGCATGAAAAGATTGCTGTGATAAAGGAATTTGGCCCATCCTACAGACCACCGGTTCCAGTCCTGGGAATACACCGTACCAGAACTGTCAATGTCACGTAGGCTCTCCTTATTCTAATGAGACTACTAGATTTTGAGTGGCAGAATCGCCTGCAGTGTGGGAGACTGAGTGTAACCCACTACAGGTGACACCTGTTGCTCCAATCCAGGTTTTGCTCTGGCTAACTAGCAGTGCCTCATCTCCATCCAAGGGTGGTGTACGAGGATGGGTGTTATAGAGACCAGACTGCGCGGGTTTTCCTTATATTAAAAGTTTTGATTTATTTGGTTGAATAGAAATCAGTCTTATATGAAACGTTTTTATGGCTGATAGATCGTTGCGTCTTCTCCCTCTTGATGACAGCTCGCGTCTTCTTCCTCTCTCTCTTCTCTCTCTTTCTCAGGACCTCGCGGGAAGCGTGTGGGGAAAAAGAATATAGTACGGGTAAGTGTGGGATAGAGGTGTTGCTGGTTTTCTTCCCTCTCTTTCTTTCCCTAAGTATCTTTCTCTTGTCTTTTCCTTTTATTTCTTTCCCTTATTCTTCTCTGGTTCTCTTGTTCTGTTCCTCTCCTTGTTGTTCTTTCTTCCTTTCTTATTGTTTTCTTCTTTTCCCTTTTCTCTGTTCTCTGACTTCATATATATCTGTATATCTCTACTTGCTGGCTTTTCTCTTCCTCGCTCTCCCGTCTGTCTTCCTTTCGTCTCAGTGTGCCCGTTTCGTGCCACCCTTTTGTTTTTCCTTCCTCCCAGTGTTCCCCGTGTCGTTCCCTTTTGTTGCCCCTTTCCTCCCTCCTTTCCGCACCTCCCGCCTCCCGCCCGGTTTCCCTTGTCCCTCACCCCGTACCTGGAGAGGCCACGCTTCTCCTGAAGCGTGGCGGCTTTTCCGTTCGGCTTCCCGGGGTCAGCGGTCGTCTTCCAGGGTTTCTGCCGGTCCCGATCCCGACAGCGTTTCGTTCCTCCACGAGGCAGCGTCTTCGTTGGTTGTCTCTGCGTCTTCTCTCTCCACAAGCTCCGGTGTCTCCCAGCTTCTATTCCCGGTGTCGCCCTCCTGAAGGGAAGGAAGCTGTCTTTTAAATCCCCTCAACTCCCGCGGTTGTGAGAGGCAGCCAATGTCAGCGCTGTGATCCTGGGCTAGCTCCGGTGCAACAAAGGCAGAGTCAGTGCAAGTCGGGGAAGTGTGTGGGTCGGAGTGTAAAGACCCATCACAGGCAGGAATATTGGGCAGCCGAGCGCATGACATAATTGATTTCTCAGGGAAACCGTGGTTACTTAGGTCTCATCCATTTCTCTCAATTACATTTGTCTCATATACACAATGACAAAAAGAGGCAGTATATTTTTCAATAGTGTTTTTAATAAACCAACTTCATCTTAGATAGCAAAGCATGAGCTGCAATAACCAGGACGATACAGCATGACAAGATTAAAATTGTGACAAGGAGAGTAAAGCATAGAAATAATGCTACCCTATTGTCACTAGAGTCAATTGACTAATTCCTACCTAGACTATACTAGAGCACAGCGTGTTAAGCTCTAATTCTTCCCTTCAGGTTCCCCTGGAAAGACATCATACCCAATACCTGAGCAAAGGCCTGAAGTCTGCATAAGCAGCTGTAGCGAAGCGTTCAGCAATCAGCATGCAGTTGTGGTTCTTTGGCTGGAATCTCCCTCTAACGTGTAAGGGACAGGGAAGTGTTTATATAATAAAACAGCTGATGTTCTGAGAAAATGTCCCTACGTAAGGATGTGTGTTTTCTATAAATGTCAGAGACAAAACTCTACACCACGTTTACCGTCAACCTATTTTACTGCAGCCTTGGAAGAAGCACAGAGTGAGCAAGAATGTCTTGTTTGACAACAGAGTGCTGGTCTAGACAAAAACAGTTTGAGAAAAATAAAACAAGACCGTAAAAGTGGCTTGTAACAGGGTCCGCACGACCCCGTTCCATGACGGTACCCAAAAACCAGCAACCCGGTACCCCGGGGACACAGTTGGCAGCCATGAAAAAGGAACGCACGGCTATAACCCGGACGTCCGGGTTAACAAAAAAGAAAACGACGGACGAGCCTGGAAGGAGGAGAGACGCGCCGAAGATGGACAAGCCGGGAAGGAGGAGAGACGTGCCGAAGACGAACAAGCCGGGAAGGAGCAGGGACGCACCGAGGAGAGATGCGCCGAAGACAGACGAGCCGGGAAGGGGGAGGGACACGCCGAGGAGGGACGTGCCGAGGAGGAAGACATGAATGGACACGCAGAGAAAGAAGCAAGGAGGGAGACACCAGAGACCCACGCAGGACCAGGCGTGGAGTCTGGGACGCTCCCTCGGGAAGACACGCCGCTGACGGGTAGAACGTCGAGCTCCAACACCTGCCACGTCCATGGAGGGACGTGGCTTATGCAGGTACGTGCCTGCTTGACGAACCCTACGGGGACTGGTGGTAGGGGGGCGTGAGTGGGGAAAGACAAACAGCGGTAAGCAGTAAAGGGAGAAAGACCACTTCGGTATCTCCTCTATTTTTTTTTTTTCTAGTAGCCGCAATTTTCCCACCTGCTAAAAGTTTTCCTGTGAAAGTAGGACTAAGACAACAGGGTTCTCAAGGCCTAGAGAACGGATATTTGTATTTCTTTTATACTTTGGCACAAAAGGGGCACATCATCACTGTGGTTCATATACATTTGAAGTACTTGCTGGGTGTTATGCTCCCCACCATGCCCCCACACCCTCCTTAACCACTATTTCAGAGAAAGAAGAGGACGACTACTTAGCTTGTCCTTTGTTTTTTGTTTTTTTGTTTTGTTCTTTTCCTCCTGGATCCAACGACGGGGGTCTATACTTCGGCGAACCAAGCCTAGTGGACGTAAAAGGAAAGGAACTATATTAGCCAAAAGACTGGGAACAGAAGAGCGGTAAAGAAGAAAAACAAAAGAAGAGAGAAAGCATAGAGACATAAAGAGCAAAGGAAGAACGAAATATTGTAAGAAACTGAAGTAGCACATGTGAACCAGAAAGACAGAAAAGCGAAAACTCTTTAAAAAGACCATTTACAAACCTTACACTGACTCCGTTAAGATCATTAACGTCTCCGGCCTGGGCCCAATAACCCCACTCCCTCTACATGGCTATTGTAATAATAATGAAGCGAAGCCGAATAAAATATATCTAGGTTAAAGTGCACTGCGGCAGGCCTAATATGTTAAAATAACATGCATGGAGCGTAACTAAAATGGCTACCCAACATCATCATACCACCGCTGCCTGGTTCCAAGGAAATCAGATTTGTCTCAATTGATAAAATCAGATTGCACCACGTGGTCGAATTTGTATCAATTAATAACGTCAAATTGCACCATGTGGCCAATCCTGCACAGTAGTCCCAGAGGTCCTTCAGGCAGCACCGTTCCCCTCTCACTATCTGACAGGATATACCTCCAAAAGCAGTAAACAACGTTTCTGGCAGCACTAACGCTACAATTGCATCTTTGAGCATGGGGAGGGTGGATAATGAGCTTCTGCTGATTCCTGTTACCACTTCATTGACAAGAAATGTCCAAGATGTGGAACTTTACTATTCCAATTCAACACAGATGATGACATTCTCTACTATAAACCACCACAAATGGGTCCATCCACCAGCTCTGCACCAGCTCATGTGTTTGCACAGAAATCTTCTGGTTATGACTCATCTGCTTCTGCAACTGAGACTGTATTAAAGACAGGTAAGCTGTACATTTGACTTAAAAACAATTTCTTAATTTATCCATGGTACTATCTGTGGATATGTTTGACATTGTTGACCTTTCTGCTGTGGATTGATTTTGCTATTGTTTTCTTTCTTTTGACAAATGGTCACTATCTTCCTGAACACTCTGCTGTCAAGCCAGTGGTTGAGGTTTTGACACCTTACCTATCTTCCCGTAAGGTCCAAAGAGATTTGTCCCTTGTGAACATTTCAGCAGTTCCAATTCCAGATGGGACTGTGTGGGATAAAGTACCCTTTGACATATACAGTCCTACTTAGGTCATTCAAATTCCATATGTGTTTAAAATTTCAATGAGTGATATTATTACACCTGGTATTGATTCCGATGACTGGGATGCTAAAACAGTTGATTTAATGCTTTCTGAGCTTGAATATCATACTGTATTTGAAAGTGAAGACGTGTATAGGAACACAGCAAATTATGAGTAAATGTTTTGTTATCACCATTATGGACATTACTTTCTGTACCAAGCTAGTACTCCAAGATCAATTTACAATTACACATAGTGGGAACATTGTTTGACACCACCTGTGCGGAGTCCCAAAACATATGTAGATAAGTTTGCGTATTTGACTGATCATGACACTAGAAATGCTGAGTCATACTATTTCATGTTGCCGCCTTCCAGAATGAGGAAAATACTGCTAGCCAACACAAAATTGATCTACTCAGATTCCTTTGTTTCCTGCATTGCTATTGAAGGCTATAAGGACTGGAAAAATACTATAGACATGAAAAGTCTATGGGGAACATAAGTTTGGGAAAAACAGGGTAAGTAAGCTTTGTTCAGAGCGTGCCTCATTTCTCTACAAATTATATTTTTAAATGACACTGCTCAGCAAACATCTTGCTTGAGGTTAGCAAACGTAAAAGCATTAAATGCGCCCAGTATTCCCTCACCAGCTAACTTTCACAATTGGCAAGCATTTCTAAATGTCACCAAAGATCAACTCATTGCTTGGGTTCAGAATGGCACCTTTAATTCCTGATGTTTGAGTCCTGGCTGGTGGTTATTGTGGAAAGTGGACACAAATGTGTGCCAGGCACATTTTGTTAATTCCTCAGGGGGTTCACAGCAAGCCGGCCAGACCCTCGCTTGTATAAGCTCAACATTCAGGAATCGTCACTACATACAGTGTGGGTAAACTGTGTCAACAATGGCAATGTACCTCCACTTTAACAGCTATCAAAGACCACCTCAGTCTCCTATCTGAGGAAGTAAATCTACAAAATTTCCTGTTAGGACCCAGAAAGCCATGCTCAAAACACTCCCTGTGTGCCATATAAAACGAGATCTGGAAGCTATCCCAGATGGAAGCTGCTGCATGTTTAAGGCAGGTTGATAAGGAAAACATGAAAAAGGCTTTAGCTGTTGTCGATAATGGCATGAGCACTTTGTCGAACAGAATTTATACCTTAAATAACATTGTCATGCAATTGACATGATGCAGTTAAGTTGGACACTGCAGGTTCTCAAAAGTAGCTGCGTGCCTTGAAAACACATTAATGGTATTCAATTGTTCGCAGCTTTTAATTTATCCAGACAACAACAGATAATGGCTAAAAATAGGAAGATAGTTACATCATGCTTAACATTGAAAACTGGAAAAGTTGCCTTTAAGTGTAGCAGAGTATGGTTAATACATGTAGTAATGAACCTGCCCATTTCCACCTTTCATTTCACGAAATGCTTAAAGCATTTTGCAGTAGGCAGGTTTTAGAGGCTAGGAGACAGTCACATACACGAGGTGTGAGAGCTGACTTTTGGTTACAAGTGTATGAACGGCGAGGTCTTTCTTAGCGGAATTGAATGTGAGACTACTGTTAGTCATTCTATGATTTGTAGGCAGGTGTCCTTGCACAGACTTGCAACATCGTGAATTTGGCATGCTATCTGAATGGTAGTCCTGTCTCTTTGATTTGTCTAGTATTTCAGGTACTTTCTAATGGACGTTATGTGGTTGTTAATGATCAAAGATGCTGAGGAATGAAGCCAGGAATCGCTTACGTGATTTCAGTTACTCAACTGGCAACTTGTTGCGGCCATGTTTTATCCCCCCACGAGATAAAAGTGTCAGACTTGTGCCCCCACATTGCTAATTCTGATATAAACTTTGACAAGCTCAGCAGACTAACAGTGCTATTGTTTCAAAAACATGTGGCTCTGACATCAGCCAAAGAGACTTATGATCTCTAGATAGCAAAATCATCAGCCGAGATACAGTCCGTTTTAAAAACCAACTTTCCAAAGCATTTTGGCGAATTGGTGAGCAGAATATTTAATGCATTAAATTCTGCGGGAATTGTGGACTTTTTTAAGGATGTTGGTTTCAGATTTGTCAGCTCCTTCCAGACCGTGCTTGGAGACATTCCTACAGTCATACATTCACTCTTTTTAAGTGTCGTTGGCGGATTCCCTATAACTTTGGCATTAATTGGCGGAACTCTGCTGATGCTATTTTTGATACGCAGTGGCTGTTCTCTCTCAGCAAAGCGGCGTGATGGAGCTACCACCAGCCCAGCTGTGTTGTGCATGCATTATGCAGTATTTCAGAGCTTCCCTGCTTGGGGAGCTGGAGCTAGAATGGTCTTTGACATTCAGACTAGTCTTCATGTGTGTCAAGCCAGTTTTCCATTGCATCTGGTGCCTCTTCGAATGTGCACCCATAGTGTGTATTGTCTTGCAGCCTGCACCTCCTGGGGACAAGGATCTGTTAATTTTCTCGATGAGGGTTCATTATCGTACATGCCCCTTGAGACTTCAGTTGATTCGTGAGGCATCCTATGAACTACAGCTTGTGGATTTGCTGGCTCCAACAACATCTGGCACAGTGAACAGTGCTATCTACGCAGTTCATTCTGCCCCAGGGTCTTCTGCACACTTCTGCTCCAGGGATCCTTCTGCAAATACCTTGATCAACTTGCCACATGCTGAAGGGGAGTCCTTCCTGGTCTCAATCTCCCTTAATTGCATCTGAGGTTTTCTTGTTAATATGTTATTGTTAAAATTCGACCATTGGGTTGTTTCAAAATATAAAATGTGCCCCAAATTGCCTTTTAATTTGGTCGGTCTGTAGACCTGCTAGGCTTGTCGACTTAGACATTTTGGTGGTCATTACAACCCTGGCGGACGGTGTTAAAGAAGCGGTAAGACCACTAACAGGCCGGCGGTGAAAACATTGGAATTATGACCGTGGTGGAAACCGCCAACAAAGACAGCCACTTTAACACTCCGACCGCCACGGCGGTACAGACAAACAGCTTGGCGGTCACTGCCAACAGACAGGCGGAAGACAAAGTACCGCCCACAGTATCACAACCTACCAATCCGCCACCTTTTCCAGGGCAGATTCACCGCAGACAAAAACATGGCGGAAACCGGACTTCGAAGGGAAAACGTTCACCTCTACACACCCCACGAGGAATCCGAACGCCATGGAACCCGAACTGCACATCCTGCCAGCCCTCATCTTCTTGCTCCTCTACCAGGAGCACGATCGCCGGCGGCGAAGACAACGGTGAGTACTGCACCTACGACACAAGGGAGGGAGGAGGGAAAAAACAGGGACACACACACACAACACCCTCACCCACTAAGACACACACAGTAATACATATTTCTACATTATAGTTACACCCCCAACCCCCCCCGGAAGAATGCAAAGACAAAAGGAAATGAGTGTAACCACTGAGTTATATTAAAATCAAGTACGCAAAAATATATATATACACCATAAACAAAATATACACCAAGCTTAGTAGTCCAGGTAGTGCTCCAATGAAGTCTGTGGAACACTGGGCCCACACGGTATGGGCGAGGCCCACACAAGATCCCCGACCATGACGGAGAGAACACTGCAGGGGCATCAGAGAGCAAGAAAACAGGCACCTCAGGGGGAGGGAAAGGGGGGGCACCTCAGCCGGTTGAGTGCACGACGGCAAATCCACGAGGGGGCCACATGCCCACTGTTCAATCCTGGGGAGTGCAAAGCTACAGTCTCTCAAGTCTATACAGTGGGTGGGTTGCCCACTGTTCCATCCTGGGGAGTGCAAAGCCACAGTCTCTCAAGTTTCTCCAGTGGGTGGGTTGCCCACTGTTCCATCCTGGGGAGTGCAAAGCCACAGTCTCTCAAGTCTCTACAGTGGGTGGTTTGCCCACTGTTCAATCCTGGGGAGTGCAAAGCCATAGTCTCTCAAGTCTATACAGTGGGTGGTTTGCCCACTGTTCAATCCTGGGGAGTGCAAAGCCACAGTCTCTCAAGTCTCTACAGTGGGTGGTTTGCCCACTGAGCCATCCTGGGGAGTGCAAAGCCACAGTCTCTCAAGTGGATGACAGTCTCCACTGGTTCTGGAGGGGGAATGGTGCCTAGAGTGCTTCATCCTGCTAAGGACAGAGGTAGTGGATGTATCTCTCCACTGGTTCTGGAGGGGGCATGGTGCCCAGAGTGCTTCATCCTGCTAAGGACAGAGGTAGTGGATGCCTTTCTCCACTGGTTCTGGAGGGGGCATGGTGCCCAGAGTGCTTCATCCTGCTAAGGGCAGAGGTAGTGGATTACAGTCTCCACTGGGTCTGGAGGGGGCATGGTGCCTTGAGTGCTTCATCCTACTAAGGACAGAGGTAGTGGATGCCTTTCTCCACTGGTTTTGGAGGGGGCATGGTGTTTAGAGTGCTTCATCCTGATAAGGACAGAGGTAGTGGATGCCTTTCTCCACTGGTTCTGGAGGGGGCATGGTGCCCAGAGTGCTTCATCCTGCTAAGGACAGAGGTAGTGGATGGCAATATCCACTGGTTCTGGAGGGGGCTCTGTGCCCAGAGTGCTTCATCCTGCTCGTGATGGACTCAGTAGCGTCAGTGCCATTGGCGCTCATGGGCCAGCGGTGTTTGTAGCGGCGGTGTCCTGTTCAGCGGTGCTTGTAGCGGCGGTGCCCTGTTCAGCGGTGCTTGAGGTGGCTGTGCCCTGTTCAGCGGTGCAAGAGGCAGCGGTGCCCTGTTCAGCGGTGCTTGTAGCGGCGGTGTCCTGTTCAGCGGTGCTTGAGGCGGCGGTGCCCTGTTCAGCAGTGCATGAGGCGGCGGTGCCCTGTTCAGCGGTGCTTGAGGCGGCGGTGCCCTGTTCAGCGGTGCTTGAGCCGGTGGGCTCCTTTGCAGTGACTCAGCTGCTGGCGGTCCTCTCTGTCCCAGCGGGGCTTGTGCTGGCGGTCCTCTCTGTCCCAGCAGGGCTTGTGCTGGCAGTCCTCTCTGTCCCAGTGTGGCTTGTGCTGGCGGTCCTCTCTAGCCCAGCGGGGCTTGTGCTGGCGGTCCTCTCTAGCCCAGCGGGGCTTGTGCTGGCG
Source organism: Pleurodeles waltl (assembly GCF_031143425.1). Classification (NCBI taxonomy): domain Eukaryota; kingdom Metazoa; phylum Chordata; class Amphibia; order Caudata; family Salamandridae; genus Pleurodeles; species Pleurodeles waltl. Next base: position 271,274,847 of record NC_090448.1, on the reverse strand, counting down.
GTGGCCTCCTGGGCAGCAGGGCAGGTGCTGGCGGTGGCCTCCTGGGCAGCGGGGATGATGGTGGTGGTCTCCTGGGCAGCTGGGATAATAGTGGTGGCCTCCTGGGCAGCGGGGATGATGGCGGTGGCCTCCTTGGCAGCGGGGATGATGGCGGTCATGGCCTCCTGGGCAGCGGGGATGATGGCAGTGGCCTCATGGGCAGCGAGGATGATGGCGGTCTTGTCCGCCGTACTGCTCTTCCCAGACTTTCCTGGTTTCTCTGCAGGTTTCCCTGGGAGTGGCTTTGGTGGCTGGAGTCTTCCCCCGCTCCCGCCAGGCACTGGCCAACTTTTGATGCTTGACAGGTGGGGGACTGTCCGTGCTGTGGCTCCGTGCCACACTGGCTGCCCTGGTGGCCGGTGCACTCCAGATTCCGGTGACTACAGGCACCACTGGTCCCAGAGATGTTGTGGCTGAGGTGCTAGGTTGGGACCTGGAGAGTCGGGCCCTAGGAGACGGACGGGGTGGGGGAGGTGTGGGAAAGAGGTCAAGGTTGGACAGGAAAAGTTTTTGGGAGACACTGGGACGGGTAGCTGGAGGGGGTTTGGGAGTGGAGGAAGAGGTTGTGGTTGTAGTAGGTGTTCGTTTGGTGACTGGGTGAAGGTGCATGCGCTGGAGGCTGTTGTGAGGTGGATGGCTGTTGGGTGGGTGTGTGCCTGCGTTTGTGTATCTTGGGAGGTGGCGTCACAGACACACTGGGAGAGGACACAGGGGACGTGTGAATGGTAGTGGGGGTGGTGACTGCACGTGAGCGGGGTGTGGTGGTGAGTGTGCTGGTGATGGCAGTAGTGGCTGTAGATGTAGTGCATGCAGGTGTGAGTGTAGGCGAGACTGGGAGGGAGGAGGGAGCCGAGGAGGAGGGGGACACAGTGGAGGCAGTGGATGTTGGTGTGTGCATGTGTGTGATGCTTGCGTGAGGGCCTGTGGGATGTGTGGTGCTTATGTTTGCCTGAGCTTCCCTTCCGTGTTGACGTGTGTGCATGCTGGTCTGAAGGTGTGCTTGGGATAGGCTGGGGTACAGGGGATTGGGTCTGGGTGGAGGAAGTTGGAGGTGGGAGGCTAGAGACAGGGACAATGGCTGCCATCAGTGCTGAAGCCAGAGTCTGAAAAGCTCGCTGAAGGGCTGCCTGACCAGAATGAATGCCCTCCAGGAATGCATTGGTTTGCTGCAACTGCCTTTCGACACCCTGGATAGCATTCAAAATGGTAGAGTGAGGGACCTGAGGAGGTCAATGGCCTCCTCACTGAGGGCAGCAGGGGTGACTGGGGCAGGGCCTGAGGTGCCTGGGGCGAAGGTGATGCCCACCCTCCTGGGTGAGCGGGCACGGGGCAAAGGCTGAGGGGCTGTTGGGAGGGCGGTGCTGGTAGGGGGGTGGCGGCTGTATCTGTAGATGCGGGGGGCACAGATGTTGCTGCCACCACAAGGGAGCTCCCATCAGAGGACGAGTCAGTGTCGCTGGTGTCAGCTCCTGTCCCCGCCGTGGAGCTCCCCTCGCCCTCCGTCCCACTGGTGAACTCTGAGTTTGTTGTCTCGCCCTCCAGGGCCATGTGGGATGCAGCTCCCTCGTGCTCCGTGCCACTGCTCCTCCGCCTGATGATGCTAATTCACACAAGAACAGGGAGACCACAAAAAGGGGGGGGCGACAGAAGAAAGACATGTTCAGTGCATGCATTACCGCTACCATTGGCGGACACGACAGACACAGAAGCCCCCTGCACTACGCCGCACTCTTGGGCGCCACTGTTCAATCCCTGGGAAATGGCCTACTAGGCTATGGACAACATCTGCACACATGGATGACACAGGGACATGACTAGGTGTACTTGGCACTCTACAGAGGTGGGGTGGGGTGCCACATGGCCTGCCTTACGGAGGGACCTTGCCTACTAAACTCGCCCTGGCCTAGGGAAACCCACAGCCCACCTCCCCCACCCAGACACCTCCACTGCGCGCAAAATCAGCAGGATGAGAGTGTACTCACCCCCTTGTGGCTGCTGTGATGCCCTCAAGCACCCATCCAACTCCGGGTACGCCACCGCCAGGATCTTGAACATCATGGGGGTCATGGTGCGACGGGCACCCCTCCCACGTTGGGGGGCCATCCCCATCTGAGGCTCCGCCGTCTTCTTGCTCCAGCGGCAAATGTCCTTCCATCTTTTCTGGCAGTGGGTGCTCCGTCTGTGGTAGACCCCCAGGGTCCGGACGTCCTTGCCGATGGCACGGCAAATATCTTTTTTCTGGTGGGCGCTGACCTACATGAATTGTACAGGGGGAAGAGAAACTTATTACCAACTGCACCGTCACAGTCATTGGCCCCCATCCCTACCCTTGCCATGTGGCACATGCACACACCGTTGTTTCATGCACGCCGCAATCTCCCCCCACCTTCTTACATCCACCCCACTCCACACAGGCATAGCCCACACAGCATGCTCCCAGTGTACTTACCTGTCTGTCTGGAGGACCGTAGAGTAGCGTGTACTGGGGGAGAACCCCGTCCACGAGTTTCTCCAACTCCTCCGATGTGAAGGCAGGGGCCCTTTCCCCAGACACTCGAGCCATTGTCTCTTCCAGACCGAGGTCACAGCAGCACTTGCAGTGTAGGTCCTCTCCTGTCGAAGCTCAGGTATCGAGTGATTGAACAGATAGAAAATGGCGGTCCCGTCTGCGGTGGTGCGTATCGTCACCGCCGGCGTACATCGTCATTGGTTCCTGGGACCCATAGGGTCCAATGTTAACCAATACAGCATTGCGCCACGGTCTTTGACCGCCTACCGCGACGGTGTACAACGCCAGCGCAGTTACCTCACATCCCATTGTCCCACTTTAGAGGTCAGGCAGCCGCCATTTCAGGGGCCCACATGGCTTCATTTTTAACTGCGTCACACATACCTAGGCCTAGACTCAACACACATACAGGCCACTTTATGGATTGGGATTCATGTTCTGTGTAAGCTGTGGGTACGTACCTCTGAGTTGTTTGACTCTGTGCTCGCTGCTGTCCTTCATAGGCACTCTCCCCTGGGACTTGTGAGGAGATGGCGGCATCCTCCGGTGTACAGACCACTGGTGGACCTGTCGACAATGGAGAAAAGACATGTGATCATCACATACAGGCTTGACCGTGCCACAATCCAGGAACTGTGTACCCAGCTGGAGCCAGACCTGATGTCAGCTATCCGCCATCCCACAGGAATCCTCCCTCAAGTGCAGGTGCTGTCAGTGCTCCATTTACTTGCAAGTGGGTCATTTCAAACAACAGTGGCCATAGCATCAGGGATGTCCCAGCCTATGTTTTCAAACGTATTGTCCAGAGTGTTGTCTGCCCTGCTGAAACACATGCGGAGCTACATCGTTTTCCCTCAGGTTGAGGATTTCCCTACAGTGAAAGGTGATTTCTATGCCCTGGGACATATCCCCAACATCATAGGTGCCAATGATGGGACACATGTGGCTTTGGTAGCCCCCCACAGGCGTGAACAGGTGTACAGAAACCGGAAGAGTTATCATTCCATGAATGTGCAGATGGTATGTTTGGCAGACCAGTACATCTCCCATGTGAATGCCAAGTTCCCTGGCTCAGTGCATGACGCCTACATCCTGCGGAATAGCAGCATCCCTTATGTGATGGGTCAACTCCAGAGGCACTGTGTGTGGCTATTAGGTGAGCACCTGGAAGCAAGACAGTGGGAATGGTTATCTGGGTCTGTGGTTATCCCTACAGGTTAGTGTGTGTCTAACAGCTGTCCCTCGCCATTTGCAGGTGACTCTGGTTACCCCAACCTGTCATGGCTACTGACCCCAGTGAGGAATCCCAGGACAAGGGCAGAGGAACACTACAATGAGGCCCATGGGCGAACACGGCAGATAATCGAGCGGAACTTCGGCCTCCTGAAGGCCAGGTTCAGGTGCCTCCATATGACAGGTGGATCCCTATTCTACTCACCAAAGAAGGTGTGCTAGATCATCGTGGCCTGCTGTATGTTTCACAACTTAGCTTTGCGACAACAGGTGCCTTTTCTGCAGGAGGATGGTCCAGATGGCGGTGTTGTTGCAGCTGTGGAGCCTGTGGACAGTGAAGACGAGGAAGCAGAAGAAGAGGACATGGACAACAGGGACTCGTGATCCTGCAATATTTCCAGTGAGACACAGGTAAGAATACAAACCTGCCTACTACATGTACCTTAACACTACTACATCTCTACTGTCTGTCGTTTTCACCCAGTGTATGGTCACTGAGTCGTCACTTTCCCTTACGATTTCACAGATGTGGGTCCCACAGTGTGACATCTGCTTTGATTCCTCATGGACTAGAGCTGTGTGACATAGGTATGTTGACATTACAATTGAAAGAGCTTTTTGACACAGTAATTGCTAATACACCATTCCGAAATCACAGACTGACTCCAGATTGTTTTGTGCTTCAAGGGTGTTTATTTAAGAGCAAAATATTGGAGGGGGTTGCAAAATGGTGATGGGTGATGGTGGGGGAATGCCCACGGCAGAGTCCAGTCTATTAGTCTCACAGGTGTATTGCCCAAATGGGCATAGGAAGTGGAGCTGGGGCAGTTTAAGGATGGACAGGGTGACAAAGTGGGACAGAAGGATGACATTCAGGGTGGTCTCATTTCTTGGCGTGGGTCTTGGCATCGTTCTCTGTCTTTGTCCTGGATCTCAGGGACCGTTTGCGGGGTGGTTCTCCCTCTGCAGGGGGTGGGGTGCTGGTGTGGTGGTCCTGTGGCGGTGCCTCCTGTTCACTAGCGCCAGCGGAGGTGGTGGGCAGTTAATCGTTCATGCTAGTGTCTGGGGCCCCTTGTTGTGTCACAGTGTCCCTCCTGGTGTTGACGAGTTCCTTCAGCACCCCTACAATGGTGCCCAGGGTAGTATTGATGGATTTGAGTTCCTCCCTGAACCCCAAATACTGTTCCTCCTGCAGCCGCTGGGTCTCCTGAAACTTGGCCAGTACCATTGCCATCATCTACTGGGAGTGGTGGTAGGCTCCCATGATGGAGGAGAGGGCCTCGTGGAGAGTGGGTTCCCTGGGCCTGTCCTCCCCCTGTCGCACAGCAGCCCTCCCAGTTCCCCTGTGTTCCTGGGCCTCCGTCCCCTGGACCGTGTGCCCACTGCCACTGCCCCCAGGCCCCTGTTGTTGTTAGGGTGGTGGGTTAGCCTGGGTTCCCTGTAGTGGTGGACACTCTGCTGATTGACGTGTCCTGGGGACAGAGGAATGGGCCCGCTGGGTGGGTGCTGTGCTTTGAGAGGGGGGAAGCTCTGTAGTGACCTGTAACTGTGTGATGGGAACCGACTGTCCTGAGGTCCCCGATGGGCCGGGCTGGTCATCTAGATCCAGTTGGACAGAGCTGCTGTCATCACTGTGGGCCTCTTCTGTTGGTGGTGTGGACATGTGTGGACCCTCCTGTCCGGTGACATTGGGTAGTGGTCCTGCAGGGGTATAAAAGGATGTTTATTACATCTGTGTGTGCCATGGTGTGCAATGGGTGGGTGATCGTGTACCCCAGTGCTTGCATTCCTGTGTGGGACCTTGTGTGATGATGGTTTAGGGGGGTGTATGGGTTTGTGCAGTAGGCATGCTTTGGTGATGGGTGTCCATGCTTTGGTGTTGCATGCAGGGCTTGGTGTTGGGATGTGTGGTTTGTGATGTTGGGACATTTGTGAGGAGTTGGAGTGATGGGGGTGAGGGTGAGGATTGGGGTATGTGATGGCATGCAGTTAGGATGGGGGATGTAATAGTTAAGATTTGACTTACCAGAGTCCATTCCGCCATCTACTCCTGCGAGGCCCTCAGGATGCAGAATCGTCAAGACCTGCTCCTCCCATGTTGTTAGTTTTGGGGGAGGAGGTGGTGGTCCGCCGCCAGTCCGCTGAACCACAAGGTGGTGTTTTGAGACCACGAAACGCACCTTCCCCTGTAGGTCGTTCCACCTCTTCCTTATGTCATCCCAATTTCTTGGGTGCTGTCCCACTGCGTTTACCCTGTCCACTATTCTTCGCCATAGCTCTATCTTCCTTGCAATGGAGGTGTGCTGCACCTGTGATCCGAATAGCTGTGGCTCTACCCAGATGATTTCCTCCACCATGACCCTGAGCTCCTCCTCCGAGAACCTGGGGTGTCTTTGCCGTGCCATGGGGTGGTGTGGGTGATGTGTGGGGTGGTGTGTGTGTGGTGATAAGTGTGCTGATATGTAGTGATGTGTTGTGTGAGGTGCGTGGAAGTTATGTGGGTGATGGTCTGGTGTGCCTGTGGATGCTAGTATTGTGTCTCTCTCTGTGCTTCTTTCTCAGTTGTTGTCGTAGGGGTTTGTGGGTGATGTGGGTGTATGTTTTATATTGTATTGGGTGTGTGGGAGTGGTGTGTGTGTGTGTGTGTGTATGTGTATCAGGTGTGTGTATTTTGAATTGTCCAATGTGGCTGTGTTTTGTATGTGTGTGTGTATTTTGAGCGCGGCGGTGTGTACCGCCAATGGAATACTGCGGTTGAAAGACCACCGCGTGGATTCGTGTGTCGTGATAGTGTGGGCGTATTTCTGTTGGCGTGACGATGGAGGTTTTGTTTTCGCCAGTTTATCACTGACCTTTCGTGTGGCGGACTTGTGTGGGTGTCTGAATTTTGGCGGATTTCGTGCTGTGGGTCATAATAGCTGTGGCGGATTTCCGCAGCAGCAGCGGTGTGTTGGCGGTCTTCTGCACGGCGGTAAGCGGCTTTTACCGCCAATGTTGTAATGAGGGCCTTTATCGCTTATCTATGATTTTAGTTATGCTTTTAGGATTTTAGGATTTTAGTTAGAACGTTTTTAGTATTAGGGTTTGGACTTTGCACCCTTGTTCCGACAATATGGGGAGGGTGCTGTGGATACATTCGTAGTTCTTTGCCTGGGAACAGTGATGGCTTAGCTTAGGCTTGCGGCCTGTGCCCTTTTATCTAGATAACATGCTTTGTATTCATTTATTCATCTTAGTTCCTCTTCTTTTAGTTTCAATGTTTTATTTTCATAATGAGTCACTAATCTGTGAGAGCGTCACTATCAGTGTTATGGATGACATATTTTGCATCATTTTCTTTTCCTCAGGTTCACAAGGATGGAATGTGAGGCACAAAGGATATTTTGTATTGCCGGCCACAAGACTGCGTAAACAGTCTAGCGCCTAGGTACATATCTGCATCAGTCTTCTGTGCAAGAACATAAACATGTCCCCTATAAAAACATCTCATAAGCCAAAGGGCATTAGAAGGGGTTCCAGCCAGATTTACCATCCATACTGCATGCCGGTTTTTAGCCAACCTCAGCCTTTGTGACTCTGCGAAGCCTGATCTGAAGACTGAAGGCCTGATCCTGTACCAAGGTAACTGGGGTGTGCTTCTCACGAACACTACAGACAAATTTGCCTTCCATCGCCATGCTATCACTAAGGGGCTAGAGGTTAGACTTTGAGGTATAAATTGTATATTCATATCTTGCAATATGTTAGGGCTGTTCATATTTACATCTCTGATTTTCACATTTCTGATTTTGTTATTCCTCAGTATCCTAATCTTTGCAGCTCATGCATTTTATCATAGTCTGCAGTCTTTTCTATAAACGTATTGAAAAATGTTCTGCATCTCTTTTCTTGCCTATGTGTGTGTAAGAGACTTTTATGTGGAGAGAAAAGGGTAAGGCTTGTTCACCACGATTTCCCTGAGGGTTTTTTCAGAGTTCTATGTGCAAGGCTGCCACAAAGCACCTTTACCGGTTGGGTTTGTGTGAAATGCTGCTAGGGAGCCAGTGGGGTTGGGCCGACAGCTGCCAATTGGTGATGGAGGGACTCAGTTGCCTGCAGGCAGAGGTGCTGCCGCCCCAAATCCAGCAGTCTTGTTGCTATACGAGAGTCCTCATGACAGTTTAGGGTCAGAATGGCTGAGCCTTTTTAGACTATTTCCATGAAAACTTGTACCCCAATGAAGTGGAGACCTAAATGAATTTGAAAAAAAAACATGTTATGAGTAGAAAAATATTTTAAACCTTGTGTAATTCGCGTGCTGGAAAGGTACATATTTCATACATGCAAGCTCAAGGCAAAAACGAATAGTTTGATCAATTCCTAACAGGGTTAAAGAATGTCTCTAATAGCTTTAGTTTTGAGGCTTTGTGGGCGACTTGCTCAAAGACCAATTTATGGTGCTCAAAAATAGTCAAAACATTCCGGAAAGAGTATGGGTTATGGGGCCGTACTTATGACTAAGAGCTGTGACAAGGAAGGAACAAGTAAGAAAAAGAGTGGTGAGGTATGCTGCACAGTTAATAATAAGAGCAGACAAGAGCATAGCAGGTAAAGAAAATGATAAGAATCTGTGCTAGAAATAGGGTAGTAATTACCACTTAGATTATTTCAAAGGAAGTCCTTCCCGGGCAAGGAATGCAAATTTTGGGGCCGCAAGAACAATTTTGTGAAGGTATGTAGACAGATTCAAAGGTGTGATAAACTGGTTGAGAGATTCTACAGAATCAGTAAAAATGTTAAGTGCTGAAAAAGAAGGAATGCGATTTCCAGTTGTGCACTGGGGTCAAAGGTCTAAACTGAACAAGCCGGTGGCCCTCCTGTTTCAATGAATATATTAGAATGGGTTATGAATCTTTTGTAATCACCTTCCCTTAACATTAGAGAAAATTATTATAAGGAGAATTTTGGTCCTTTAGTGATAAATTAGAATTATTTGATAATTGTTCGGAAGGTTTGCTTACATTTTTTTTAAATTCTGTTAGAAAAAGGTGGGATAAATCAAAGAAAATGGAGGATTATTACAGATCTATGTTTCAAACTAGCAGTGGGAGTGGGGTGAGAAATGTATTTGGGGACATTGGTTGTATGATCTTCTTGCAATACTTTCAGGCTTTTTGGGTTACTTGGAATCTTTTTTCTTACAGAATGTGTTTAGAAAGGATGCTTAACCTGTAAAAAATGTCCATGAGTGTCTAGAAAAAATGACGAGAGGCGATATTATTGAAGAAGAAGAATCGTCGGAGTGGGTTTCACCTGTTGTGTTAGCCAATAAAGGGTCCAAAACTTTGCACCTATACATGCACCTCAGAGCAATTAAGAATAATTTAAATGTAGGTTGTCATCCTTTACCGAAAGTTAATCAATTGATTCGTCCGCACATCAGTGTTCTCGACTTAGAAACTGAACACCGTCAGATAGATTTGCCCCATGAGTCAAGGACACAGACTTCACCCATTATACCCGAATGGTTATTATAGTACAAAAGGAGTCAGCATCTGCTGACTGTCTTTCGAAACCTGCACTATATTTTCAGGGATATGAATTAAAATGTTTTCAGGGTGAAGCATTGGTTGATCCTAATGATGAAGAATCACATTTTAGAATTGTAGGTGACAGTATGACAGGATTGAGATTAACAAGAGACAAGTGATTTTTAGTCCATGGACATGTAGATTTAGGCTATTTAGGTCGCACATTATGGGATAATGGCATTGGGCTTAAAGTGCCATTAGCTGATGCTATAAAATGTGCCCCTGCTCAGAACTCCTGGAAAATGTACTCTTTTATTCTGGGCTTTTTGTAAGTATTGGAACAAATCTGTGGAAAGGTTTTGAAAAACATGGAAGCATTGCTCAAACACTTAAGTAAATGGACAGAATTTATGTATATGGTTGTATAACAAGAATATTTGAGACTATACAGGCAGGCGTTATCATTGCCTATACATTTATGGTTTTTGCTTGGGTAATAAGTAATAATAGTAGGAGCTCATAGCCTGCCTTAGGGGCAGTTTTATCACAAACATATGGTATTTCTCAGTAGAGCATAAATCTTGCATCGCACACTCTATACAACCGCGAATATGGATCCGATGAGGCAGAATCCTTTGGCTTTTCTGGAGACATAAAAAAATGTCACCGCTATATTTGGGGAGCAGGTGTGTTCTCTGCCTTGGTCTGTATAGATTACATAGATTTTTTCCACTGTGTTGTCATACTTCCACTGCTCCTATTAACAGACTGAGTTCAAAATGGCATTAGAATGAATGTGATGTCAAGAATGTTCCTGAAAAATAAAGGTCACTGCTGATTAAATATTGAGACTTCTGTAGGACGTCCCAAAACAGAACCTCTGCATTGGATAGGAAGAAGGAAATGTGGTTTCCAGATCAAGTGACGTCATGCCGTCTATTTACGTAACATAACACAAAATGTTATGCAATAATGAAGGTGACAATGATATTATGAATAACGCTAAAATGTATGCTCAGAATGGTGGGCCAACTATCAAGTCCTCATGCAGTGACAGAACATATGCCAAAATAGCTGATGACACAAGTGCTGAATGGTTGTTAATGAAAAGAGCCAGGGAATGGAATCCACGTCATGGCACGCTGTGTAAAAATGTGTACCTGGAGAAATGTTTTTAATGTAAAGGTTCTTAAGAGGTATTTTCTGATGGGTGGAAATGGATCTACAGGCAGGCACATTTTATACACGATTGTATAGTTTGCATTTCTAATGACATATTGTTGAAAGTTGAAACTTATCTTATGTCACCAGTTAAAAGGGCTCATCGTGTGTGGTAGAAAGTTGCATCTGACATTTTCAGGTTTGCCTCGTAGTTCTTCTTTTGCTAAGAAATGTTCCCTAGGGAAAGATTCCTAGAACAATAGTGACACATAATGGGTCCAACTTATTGCAAACCAAAATAGAGAATTCTTGATAAGTAGGAATGTCAACATTTTACATTATCTTTATATGATACACAATAGAGTGGTTAAATGAAATGCTTTATAATAATGCTGAAACATAGTCCAGACGGTACCAATGGCAGGAGTATATAAGGAAAAAAGTCTGGGGGTTCAGGATTACCTTGTACACTATGGCCTGGTTAGTCCCTTCATATTAATTAAAGGCTGAAACTGTCCATTTGGTATCTTTCCAGGGTAGTTGATAAAGAAAGTTGGGTGGGTGGACGGCACATAGATAAGAAAATTAACGATATGATAGAGCTGCATTACCAAAGCAACTTGCACACAAAGGTGCGTTATCATATGACGGAAAAAAGAGTTTTGTGTCTGTTTCCATCTCGATTAATTTATTACAGTATTAACCCTTTAAGAGCCCTTCCAAATTTAGACTATGAAAGACATACAAGTCATTTCACAAGGTGATTAATCAAGGTGGCAGAACATGGAATGTGAGAAGTATTGCCCAGTGTAAGAAGTATTTTGTAGTTGAAAATGTACCTCTGAGTGAATATTTATTAAATGTCACTACGGAGTGTGGTATGAATGGAACAAGTAGCACCAGTATAGAGCTGATATTGGCGACCGATCAGCATATGTATAAAAACGATACCGATTTCTAGTCTTGTTACTTAAACTAGATTCACCAGAGAAAACAGACGAATAGTCTTACAAGGAGCTTAAAAAATTCTGTGGGGGTAGAAGATCATAGGAGGATTAGGAAGCCAGCTTGCAGGATGTCAGAGTAATTCACTTTTATTTATTTTCTCATTTCCTCTGTAGAAATTGAGCTCTCTTTGTTATATTTTTTCTTTCCAATTCTCCTTTTAGTATGGACGTTATATTATTTATAAACTTCATGCTCTCATTTTGTTTTTGTCACACTGATTCTCTCTTAAAAGGAAGGGTGTATCATATATTTATACTGCCAACATATTTGCCACTTTATAGGTATTCTTTTTCATTCCCTACATGTATGTTTAAAATGTACTCAACCACATGTATTTTTTTAATGCCACGATGTAGCGTTTTTCAGAACTTTCTGGCAGGCCCCAGTTACTTGTCTTCTGCTTCGTCTAGAATGTTTGTGAGCATTGAAGGACAGTTGGAAAAATCATCTTTGGGCTATTGCCGTGAGATCAGTGGCCTGTTCAGATGCAACTTGTGTTAGTTAACAGATCTTATGTTTTCCTAATAGGTATGTGCTTTTTTAAAACTTTTTTTAATTTGTTTATGTTTTTTAAAGTCTTTTTATATGGTTTTCAATAGGTGCATAGCATATCCAAATAAGCATTACATAGTAGTATATCGTCAAAGCACCAAAAATATGAAAAGATAACGAACAATACCCTCCCTCCCCTTCAAACCATCCCCATACACAGGAACCCACTATTAATTCAAGCAATCCCCAGTTCCATTCCTCCTCTACCCACATTGTACTCCAGAGGCCATTCAGTATGTGATAGCATATGGCCTTCCTGGTGTCCCACAAGTCAGTACTCAACAAGCGGCTACACATCTAGGGAGTAATATGTCATCCAATCTCCCCACACCTTCTTGAACTTCCATGGGCAGCCTCTATTCATATAAGTCACCTTCTCTCCCATCATGAACCCATCCATTCCCTTCCTCCACATGTCCACAGTGGGACATGTCCCGGAACCCCAAAGACGAGCAATATCCCTCTTGGCCATCACTAGCCCAAATCCACAAAGTATAAGCTTCCTTTGGGGCACATCAGTATCACTGAGTATTCCCAATATAATACATTTAGGATCAATGGGGATCCGTGACGATATCACCCCTCCCATTTCCCCCTCTATCTTGTTCCAATATTCCTGGATTACAGGGCAGTTCCACAATGTATGTAGTAAGGTTCCAATATTTCCTCGACATCTAAGACTATTTGGTTGCTGCACCCTTCCCATCATATGTAAGCGTTGTCTATCATAATATATACTATGAAGAATTTTCAATTAAATTAGTCTGAGTCTCGACCAGATACCCACCTCCCTTGGAAACATCTGCCCTGTCTCTTAATCTATGTCCTCGAGTTCCCCCAGCTCAGCCTCCCACCGCCTACGCAGTTTTAGAAGTGAGCTCGGCATGTTATTATTTATGGTCTTAACCGTCAAAGACGTCGCTTTGGTGACCAATCCTTCCGTCACTAGTCTACCTTTCTAATGGGGCGTAATCAGGTATTCCCTCTCCCGGGAGACTCTCTGCTCTTCATGCATGTCGCAGGCGTGCGTAGTGGAAGAATTGTGTCTTGCTAAGATCATACTCGACCTGGAGGGATGCAAAAGGTATAATGTCACCAACTTCCATCACATCTCTCACCTTGGAGATAACAATGCGGTGCCAACTCTCAAAACCTGTCAATTTTCTAATTTCCGGCAGCCAACCTTCCTCCCAGAGGGGGGGGTCTCTCTCGTGGGACAGCAGTGCCATCCCAGTATCTTGGTGGCCTTAGTTCACGCCATGAGGACCACCAGAGTGGCCGGCAGGAGATGTCGACTTCTCCCTCCTCCAAATAAGTAATGTTTACAGGATTTCCTTTCCCACAGTAATCTCTCTAAGCGGAAGGTAGGATGGTCTCCGGGTGAAAATAGCCAATCATTTACGTTAATCAAACACGGGACATATAAGAGTATGTCATCCGCATACAGGAAAATACGTTCCTCTTTGTCTTCCTCCTCTTTCAATCTGAAGCCACGGAGTCCAGAATGTGCATGGATCCTACACACCAGGGACTCTAGAGTAAGGGCAAATAACAAGGGGGACAGGGGACATCCCTGTCTAGTACCCCGTGCAATTGGAACTTCAGGACCCCATTCACTCTCACTGCTGCCACTGGATTACAGTAGAGCGGCCTCACCCATCCCCTGTATCGAGGACCAAATCCGAATCGCTCTAATGTTGCTTCCAGGAAAGGCCAATGCACCGCATCAAATGCTTTCTCAGCATCGAGGGCTAAAAATAAATGTGGATCTCGGCGGTCCAGTATGGCATTCAGCCAGTTATGTGCTCTCCTCAGACTGTGCCTTGTCGAACGTCCCAGCATAAAGCCAGATTGGTCCATATGGACGAGGGGACAATAATGCCATGAAGGCGAGTCGCTAATACCATGGCCATAACTTTCACCTCCATATTAAGGAGGGAGATCGGTCTGTAGGATGCACACAACCATCTGGGCCTCCCTTCCTTGTGTATGACAACTATCTCAGCCCTTCTTAAATCAGGAGGGAGAGCTCCCTGCCCTCGGGCCTCCAGGAACATATTTAAAAGATGGGGAGCTAGGATATCGCATAAGCTCTTGAATAGCTCAACTGGGAACCCATTAGGGCCATGGACTTTACGTAGTCGGAGCTGTGTCAAAGCAGCTGTGACCTCCTCTAAGGTAATTTCTCCTTCTAATTCTGCTTGGGTCTCTACATCCAGGACAGGCACAAATATATTCTTTAAGAATTCAGCAATTCGGCCAACGTCTTCCAGTGGCATTGCCCTATAGAAATCACTATAACAGCAGGCGAAGGTCTCTGCAATGTCTTTATCGGAGGACACCCTAGCCCCTTCCTGGGTCTCTACCTCTTGTATCCACCTCACGTCCGTCTCCTTTCTCCCACGCCAATGAAGGAGCTTCCCGGCCTTGTCCCCAGCCTCATAAAACCTATACTGGACAGCACACAACTGACTCTTAGCCTCTCTCTCTGCAGTTTCCCGGTACTCAGCTCTCGCCAGCTCCAGTTGGCGAAGTGCAGAAAAAGGCAGCGGCTGTCCCAGGGCCTCTTCAAGTGGCAGTAGCTAATGTTCCAATTTACTCAAGGTTTCTCTCTCTCCTTCGCTTTTGAGCTACTAAATTCTGGGCACAATCACGAAGCACTGTCTTATATGCCTCCCACATCACCATTGCAGACCCGACTAATCCCACATTTTCTCTGAAATATATTTCAGTGTCTATCCGAAGCCCATGTGCCACTTCACAAACTTGTAGGTCCCAATTATCCAGCCTCCATCTCCGGTCCCTCCCCAATCGACTACCTAGACGTATAACCAGAGGGGAGTGATCCAGCAAACCTCTCGCCAGGTAATCCGCCTGATGTATAGTGCCCACCTCTCCTGCAGGGGTAAAAATATAATCCAATCTAGAGAACACCTTATGGGCCCGAGTAGTAAGAATACCTTCTATCTAAGGGATGGGCCCTTCTCCACAGGTCCGGCAACCCCAGGGCTGTAGCAAACTAATAGAGTGGGTTAGGGGGGCATGAAAGTCCCAGCTTCCCAGATCTATCTATATCCACCACCATCACATCATTGAAATCTCCTCCCAGAACATGAAGCAGGGAATTTACTCCCAACAAAATCCTCACCAATGTCTCCAATAGGGGGGCCTGGAGCCTAGCTGGGGCATATGCGCTCATCAGAAAGACCTCTCTCGGCCCCCAGAACCCTTTCACTCTCACATATCTGCCCTCTGGGTTTAACCATTGACAGGTGATGCGGAAGGATGGGACCTACGAATCAAGATTGCCACCCCTCTGGAACCAGATGTATAGATTTCATGGGCCAGTGTGAAATAAGGCCCTCTGCCCAAAAAAGTACACTTTGTGCCTCAAAGGTGTCTCCTTAAGGAGTATGACATCCGGTTGCAGCCTCTTTATATACTGGGATACTAAGCCGCGCTTCACCTTATCACCCAGGCCATTCACATTCCAAGAGAGGACCGTGAGGCCCTGTGTGTCCATCACAGGAGGCCCTGTCTCACCACTCATGGGGGCCATTTGGAGCTAGGGGGAGAAATGGCAAGAATGGAGTAATTCATAATCATCCAAGGTTCCCAGGAATATGAAGGGGGAAGCTTGAAAATGAACTTTACAATGGAAATACCTATAAGCTACATGTGTCTGTGGGTTAACTTTGTGAACATAAAAACAAATAAAAATGACCCTCCCTGAATAGAACACTATTGCACCGGCCTCCCCACCTTCCACCAGCCCCTGTGAGTATCAACCCCCATACACCAACTCAATAGAGGTCAAGAGGTCTGTCGCCCTCCCACCTCTCCCTCCCCCCTCAACTGTCAAAACTGAGAACTAGTTTAAGGGGGTTCACCCGCTATAGAAGCAGAGACCCCTCAGTTCAGCACTCAGCAGGCAGAAGCTTTGTTGCGCCCCTAAAGCTACCCCATTATCCATATGGGAGCCCTCTATCAATCTGGGGGAGGGTGGGGTGGGAGAAGCCAGTCCGTACTCCTCTGGCGTCTACTCACAGTGCTGCCTCTCCAGTCTCGATAGCCCACGGGGCCTCTTTATCAGTCTCTAAACTAATAATGGCCTCTATCAGCGGATGAGGAGACTCCTTATCTGGTCCCAAGCAGCTCTCCGGCATGGCAGAGTCAATGTCCTCCCTCCTGTCTCACTTACGGATACTCATACTACTGTTCCCTTCAGCATCAGATGAGTCTGCTCCCCCGTGTTCCGCCGAGGTAGCCGCCACGGCGTATCCCCTCCACCTCTCTTTCTTCTTCGTCCCCTATGTCTGGGGAGAGGCCATTCCTTTGGTCTTTGGTCTCCTCCCTTGTCCCTGGGCCCATCTTCAGCGCGTCTGCTCCCGCTCCCGGAGAGCTGAGGGCGCTCCTCCAACCACACCCAGGCCTCCTCCGGGGACTGAAAGAAGAAGGCTTTCCCCTGAAACAGAACCTTCAGTTTGGCCAGAAAGAGGAGCGTGTACTGCAGTTGAAGTCTGCAAAGCTTGGCCTTCACAGAGTCAAAGGTGCGGCATTGTCGCTGGACTTTTCTAGTATAGTCCGAAAAACCAGGATCTTAGAGTTGTCATATCGGACCTCCCCCATTCTGTGTACCTCCATTAAAATCATGTCACGGTCCTGGTAGTTGAGAAAGCGGGTAATCACTGGTCTGGGGGGTGCCCCTGCAGGGGGCTTCCCCACCAGTGATCTATGGGCCCGCTCAATCACAAAACAAGGGGAGAACTTCTCGGATGGGGGGACTCTCCGGAGCCATGTGTCTAAAATAACGGGTCATATCTGTCCCTTGGATTCCCTCTGCAAATCCTACAAATCGCAAATTGTTTCTCCGAGCACGATTTTCTGCGTTTTCCAGCCGCCACATGAGATCTTTATTGAAGACCCTGGTCTCTGACATCTCCTTTCACAGGTCCTGGACGGTAACCTCGACAGCCGAGATCCTTGTCTCCGCTGTTGTTACTCGCTCTGCCACATTCCACAGGTCCTGTTGTAGAAGGGAGACCTCCGAGTGTCCCTTCCCCCACGTGCCCATCCAGGGCCTCTCTATGGGCTTGTATCGCAGAGAGAAGAGCAGCATTGTTTGGGGCTGCTGGGGTGGGGTCAGAGGCTGGCGATGGGGGGTCACAACTTTCATATAGCGATCTGTTTTGCCCTGCCGAGGCGGTTTGGGCTCCTTATCTCTTGCCATCTAGAAATGAAGACTCCAACAGTTCTTCCAATCACTTCTGTCCGTTGTCTCCCAGACAGTATATTTTGGTCTCTGTCAATGAGCTTATCCGGCCCCCGCAGGGTGTCGCTTTCGGCCACCCGCACTTCAGGTCCACAGGCCCTTCACCAGGATCTTCGTCTCTCCCCCTGGTGAAGGGAGGAGGGAAACCACCCCTGCTTCAGTGACTTCCTCAGCCTTCCTTCCCCCTCCCAGCATGAACTCGCTGGCGCACCTGGGGTCCCAACGTTTGTGTTCCACGCACTCCTCGCGTGGAGCACCGTTTTCCCCAAGTAGCCTTCAGTGCCCACTACGACACACCAACCAACAAGGGGGGATTCTCTCTGAGGGGGTGCCCCAGTCAGTCTCTCCAGTTGCAGTTTCCTCGATATGTGCTCCCCTTTCAGAGCACATCAAACTCTCACCAGTTCTCTCGGGGTCTCATACAACAGCAGTTCAGTGCCATCCAAACACCTCCAGCCGCCTCTCCTGCCTTCGGGCTGTCCATAGTACGCAGGACTCTTTCACTGAAGTCAGGCCGGCTTCCATGCTGAGGCCGA
Organism: Pleurodeles waltl; assembly: GCF_031143425.1. Classification (NCBI taxonomy): domain Eukaryota; kingdom Metazoa; phylum Chordata; class Amphibia; order Caudata; family Salamandridae; genus Pleurodeles; species Pleurodeles waltl. Next base: position 271,257,027 of record NC_090448.1, on the reverse strand, counting down.
CTCCCAAGGTGCCACATGCCGGGACGCCGCACAGGCCTCGCGGCCACCCAGGAACGCTCTATTGTCTCTGCAGCCGCTTTGGTAGCCGCGTTCAGCCACTCTCTCCTGGGCGAGCCGCCCGGTGGACTCTTCTCCGGGCCCAGACCGGGATGCGCAAGGATGCGTTTGCAGGATTTTACGTGAGGCCGGTACGGAGCTCTTCAAGGAGCGTCCGTTCCCTGTGCTATACTTGTTTTTAGTATGCATTTTACAAACAGTATCATAATTTCAACAGTGAATGGCCTAGATTTGTTACGACAGTAGCAAGGTAACAGTGCCCGTTGTGTAAACCTTTCAGAACAAGGAGAAACGTGTAGTGCAGGCAAGTGAGTGCACACAGTTACAAAGAACAAGCATTTGCAACGTAGTGGGTCTGCGTTTGCTTGAATTAGAGCTATTAGTTTTGTAAAATTCATAAACGGGCTTTTCTTGCCACATAAATTGAAAATGAAAAGTAAAACATTAGTTGACAAAAGCAAGCAGATTCAAAGCACCATTGCCGCCATGTGCTTGAGCGCGAAGGAGAGAGATAAAAAGAAGTCAAACATATTGGCAATCATGCAATTATCCATGTAACAGGGGCAGTCTGCAAAGCGGTAACAAAACCGCCCCAAGGAGGGTCAAACATAAAGCATTTACCAATGATGAGAAAGGATTTTTGAAAGGAAAGCCCACGAATGAGTGAAAGTGATGGGCGTGCGGTGGGCATGGTTAAAAGCCCCCAATACTTACAACGGGTCAAAGTGCTTCCGCGCTCGATCTAAAAAGGAAGGGGGGGGAATGAAAGTGAAGAACAACTTGAGCACACTTCCCTGGCGCACAGAGGCATCTGAACCCCTACCACACACACCCAAACATCCAGCGTCACTGAATGAGAAAATCGTGCTAGTCGAGCACCTGAAAATACAGGTAAGTGCAGAACCAGGAGGAGAAAGAATGAAGAAGGGATGGAAAGGGGGAGAGGGAAGAGGCGATAAATCAGCAGTAGGCAGCAAGGGAGGCAATAGGTACAGGGTCTGTGGCAGTAAACAGGTCAGGGTTGCTGCATTGAGAATCATGCTTCTTGCCATGGGGGCCAGCAGGGGGGCAGGAGAAAGAGGGTCAGAAGTATCCGCCCCAGATAAAAAAGCTTTCAGCAGGGTGTCCCACTGGTGCAAAGTTGCGTACTTCCGGGGTCCTTACAGCTCCTCCATCTGCAAGGGTGTGTCCTCTTTCCTCTGTCCACACCTCCACCGATTGAGCCCAAGCAAGTGCAGAGGTGGGCCCTTGACTTCAAGGCATGCGTAATCCCCTACTTGGCCAACAGAAGTGCCAGTTCCAGGAACTTGGCAATCGCCCTATTTTTCTTAGGATGCCTAAACAAGCAGAGAGCGCACCCGCCCCAGGTGCACAGGGAGGGAATACCAGTGGTGTGACAGAGGTGAGCAGCGACAGAAGGCCAGTAATCAGCCAGCTGGGGACAGGATCAAAACATGTGGATGAAATCTGCATCCTCGTGCATGCAATGGAGACAGAAGACATCCTTGCAGTGAAAGAGCAGGTTAATCTTTGCAGGAATGAGATACACCCTAAGCAGGATGTAAAACTGTATTAGTTTGAACCATGCATCCATGAGACAGTGGCAGGATAGGCCATTATTGTGGCCCACTCTGCATCGCTAACACACTTTATCAAGGTACACACCCCACAGGTCACGAAATGTCAGGAGAGGCAGGCAGGTGTGCTCGTGAAGAGCTTTATTGAACCATGTGAGCAGGTAATGCCCTGTGCCCCGGAGAAGTGGCTTTTGATGTATCTGATGTGTGGCCTGTTCACACCTTAGTAGTCCCAAGAGTATTTGTCTTGTGTCTGTAATCAAATTGTATATATGGAACTGCCCGGAGTGGAGACTAGTTTGGTCACTCAGATCAGCAAATGGAACGAGTGCAGTATCAGAGAAGAGTTCATCCAAAGTATGAGGTCGTGTGGCATGCAAGAGGAAATAGCTGCCATCGTCAGGTGTGCACGCCCACTGGGCATACTGAGCAGTGGAAACAAGGGGGTGTATGGCACTGACGTGTTAGTGAGATTTAGGCAACGGCAGAAGCAGAGCAGTGCCAAAGACAGAAGGTGCATGGGTGCAATGAGTGTGTGAACTAGTGGGTGGAAGAGATATAGCAAGCGCTCTAACATTAACAGGGGATGGCAGTGTTACAGTGTCATCTAAGTGATGCTCAGCAAATCACCACACCACCCACTGCAGTTGGGCAGCAAGAAAGTACTGATCAAATTTGGGAGCCCTCAGCTTTCCCCTATCAGACGGCAGGCCGTTTTGACAGCGCTACTCAGCAGCGACTGTCAGACCAAATGAAGTCAACAAGCTGATGTTCAAGTGTGACAAAAAAGGATTTGTACAAATAAATTGGGATGTACCAAAATAATAAAGTAAGTGCGGCATCATTAAAATTTTAGACAGAGCAATGAGTCCTGTCACCGACAGTGTCAAGGTCATCCAAAACAAAATCTGCACACGAAGGGATGGCCCCACCTGGTGTATGTTTCCATCCTCCAGCGCAGCCGCATCATGGTAAACCTGGATACCAAGTGTTGGATCTGCCCCTTTCTAGAGGGTCATTCGCAAACTTTTTTGCCTACTTCCTCCTATTTTTTCTGATGAGTTTTTGTTGGCTTTTGGGCACTGGGCACTTTACCACTGCTAACCAGTGCTAAAGTGCATATGCTCTCTTTCTAAATTGTATTGGTGATTGGTAATAATAATAATATATTAATATATACCTGTGGTGATTGGTTTATCCATGATTGACACAAAAGTGCACTAGAGGTGCCAGGGCCTGTAAATCAAATACTACCAGTGGGCCTGCAGCACTGATTGTGTCACCCACATGAGTAGCCCTGTAAACAGGTCTCAGACCTGCCACTGCAGTGTCTGTGTGAGCAGCCTTGCACTGCCAGTTCGACCTGGCAAGTGTACCGATTTGCCAGGCCCAAAACCTTCCCTTTTATTACATATAAGCCACCCCTGACATATGCCCAAGATAGCTCCATGAGCAGGGTGCAGTGTATTTAAAAGGTAGGACATGTACTGGTGTGTTTTGCCTCTCCTGATAGTGAGATACTGCCAAATTCGGTTTTCACTATTGCAAGCCTATCTCTACCAGAGGTTAACATAGGGACTGTCTTTATATATCTTTTAAGTGCAGTTTCCCATTAGGAGCAGATAGAGATGAGATGGAAGGGGTCGCTGAACTCACAATTTAAAAATACATTTTTTTGGTAGATTTGTTTTTTAGATTGCCTGTTTGAAAACACCACTGTTATAAAGTGGGCATTTTCTTGCTTAACCATCTTGTGCCTCTGCTTGCCTGGGACAGACTGACAGTTGGGCTGTTTCTGAATTCCGTCTAGACAGTGACACAAAGGGATCTGAGGAGTGTCCTCCATATTCTGATGAGTCTCCTGGGCTAGAGTGGGGAGGGAAGAGCTGACGCCTGCACCTGAAAGAGCTGCGCCTGTCCACACACAATGCAGTGTTCAACCCCCTGGTTTGTGTCTGGGGCCAGGCCTGGGCAAGGCAGAATCTTGTGAACAACAGAGAATTTCCTTTGAAGTTTGGCAGAAATGAGTAGTGAACCTAAAACCCCAGATTTTCAGAATACTTCTGGATCAAGAGGAACCTCTGCCAAGGAGAAGAGCTGGAGGAGGAGTACTGCCCCTTTCCTGTGTGTGCTTTGTTGGGTTGGCCGGTTGCTGCTTCTGCCTTGAAGGAGACAAAGACTGGACTTTGCTGTGTATTCTGCTTGTGTAGATTCTCCCAGGGCTTGGACTGAGTTTGCCCTCTGTTTTGAAGTCTCAGGGCAATCAAAGTCTTCATCTGCCAGCTCCTGGGATCTCTTGCTGAGGCCCCTTCCCTGCCAAGTGGTGCCACATCCAGTCCCTGGGACCTGGAAAGGAGAAGCTGGTGAACCCAAGGTGAAAATCAATGCACCAAAGCCGAGCGGCAGAAAAATCGATGCAGCACCTGCACCGCTGCTGAAAAATTGACGCATTACATTAAAATCAACGTATCACCAGCTCGGCGTGAATTTTCCACACATCGTCCCTGGGTGTCAAAACCTGCAACATCACCGCACCGACATAAGGCTGCTGGTCCGGAAATTGATGCATCACTTGCCCAGTGGAGAAAGAATTGATGCACGGCCTCACTTGTGAGTAAGGAATCAACGCATCACTTGCTTTTCCAAGGCACGCGCGCCCATGTGGCTTTATTTTTTACGCATACAAGGCACAGTGTATAAAAACAACACATCAATTGATTTCTATGGATTACGACTCTTTCTAATTTAAAAATTCATATCTTTGCTTGTGTATGTTGGATTTTTGTTGTTTTGGTCTTTTTTTTATCATATAAATATAGGCTATAGTTCTAAACTGGTGTGGAGTCCTTTTTGTCCTGGGTTACTGTGTGTGTTGGTACAAATACTTTACACATTGTCTTTGTGATAAGCCTGACTTCTTGTGCCAAGTTACCAAGGGGGTGAGCATGGGTTATCCTAGGTGTATATCTCCCTTACCCTGATTAGAGTGAGAGTCTCTGCTTGGACAGAGTGCAAACTGACTGCCAACCAAAGACCCCATTTCTAACTCCAAGCTATCAGTTTGTGTCTAGCTGCCACTGCACCACCTCCCCACCCAGCCAGAGACTGGGCTCTGCCACTCTGGCCAACAAGGGAAAATGACAAAACTTGCTGCAACTGATATGCAAACCCGAGACAACTGCAAAAGAGGAGAGCAGCCCCTCAGTCGCAGGCAAGGTTCAAAGATATCTTGCACATAAAGAAGCATGTTGTCGACGATAAAGCGAGACAGCATGCACACCATCCCCCACGGGATCCACCCAGTCTCATCTCTGGGTTCTGAATTTATGCGCCACAGGCTCCACAGCCAGCAAGAAAATAATTGGAGAGAGGGGACAACCCTGGTGGATGCCACAGCCAATGCAGTTGGGCTCAGAGATATATCTGCCAGTCTTGACCCTGGCCAGCGCTGCAGTGTATAAGAGTTTAAAAAGCCCAAGCATATACCCATTCTGAACAGGCCAGCACAGCAAAAAGCAGAGCAAAAGGATAACCCAACTCCAAGGAGTCGAATACTTCACCATTGGCCCAGCGCCTACTCCACCACCCGGAAGAGGCGATGGAGATTCAGAGATGTGCAGTGATCCAGTACAAAGCCATTCTGGTCCCTGCGGACAGAGCTAGAAGGTGACGCACCAACAGTGTGGCATACATTTATTAGAACTCGTGGGGGAGCCCATCAAGGCCTGGAATTTTGCCTGATGCCAACAACTGTACAGTTTTGAGGATTTCAAAGAGAGTAATTGATGTGTTAAGTTCCAATGGCAAGTCAGGTGGAACCTACGGGTGGTCCATGTCTTGTAAAAAAAAGCCTTGAAAACAGAGTGAGTGATTCCTACAGCTGGCATGTTGAGACTTTTGTAAAATTGAGTAAAAACAGCATGTATCTCACTCTATGTATACAGTTCCATGGCCGGAGTTACACTGAGGGCGTCAGATTTTTCCTCTCCAGCATGAGCCCGAGCTGAGTGCGCAGTATTATTATTAAGACAATGTAGGCACTCCAGCAGGGATGAGTGGTCCGACTACGCCTTGGCAAACTGATTCCTGTCCCTGGTTGAGGAAATATCCAACTGCTCAAGATGAAGGAGACCATGCTGTGCCTCTGCAGTATCCAGATCCAATTGTTTTCCAATGCCCACTACTGCATCCATGCAGTGTCCCCCTGATGGTGACTTTGAACGCACCCCATTCCATGAGGCGTATTGACACAGTGCCGGCATTTGTGTCAAAGAATTCAAGGCAGAAGACATTCAAGGTCACACTGAGTGCTGCGTCTTCCAGTGCCTCAGAGCAAAGATGCCACTTTCATATCAAAGGGAGATCCTTGCTCCGGCAGACTACACACTGAGCGTTGTGGTTTGAGTAAGTCCTCCCCAGGTAGTCGGTGTGTGTCACAAATGTGGCCAGCTCAGTAGAGCAGACCGTACCGTAAAGGTGAGTGTGTAGGTGATAGTAAAAGGAGCACACCCTGTCCACCATGTGACACTAACACCATATGTCTACTAGTGCACAGTGGTGCAGCCACGTGCTCAAGTGTTTAACACTGGAGTGTGTAGTAGACTGGGGAAAGAGGGAGGGGGTAAGATATGTTCAGGAGGGGATGTTGAAGTCATCGCCCAACAACCGGGGATACACCTCCCCCCAGCCTTCCAGGACCTTGGAACGCTCATATTCGGAAAACACACAATTCCGAGTAGCAAGCGGCGGCCCTCAAGGGTGCCTTCCACAAAGAAGTAATGACGGTAGGGGTTGACAACTGAGGCAATGGCTACAAAGGGAGTCCCTGCTCTAATCCAGATGATAACCATCCTGAGGTAGGAGGAATAATAGTTGCAAAAACTTGGCCTCTTCAGTGCCTAAGAAGGCGCGTGTGTGAACTCAGCTTTAATGATGTGTGTCTCCTGGAGGAGTGCTCTGCTGATGTTGCAGTGACGCAAGTAAGAGTATATTGAATAGCACCGGGAGGTTGTGTGCATCCCCCTGATGTTCCAAGTGATTACATTAAGGTCGGTTGCAGGAAGTGTCATGTTGGGGCTGCAGGCCAGCACCAGATGCCGTAGGGCAACAGGTTTCTGGTGTCGAATGCAGAAGCATCCATGGGCAAGGGCTGGCATGTGGTCTAAAACAACAGAACTGGGAAAGAAATACTATGGGCAGGGTGCATACGATGCCCCATCCAAACTTGGTAGACCTGTGCCTATGCAAACAGTGCCTTAAGGGGTGTCCAGCAGGTGAGGCAGAGGGAGTGCTGCCTGGTGGTACCTAATACGAGGGTAGCAGTCAAATAATAATGTAGCAGTGCAAATGGCAGAGCCACCAAAAGTAACACCAGCACAGGGAATCAATCTTCATCTCTGCAGGCATGCAGTCTCCAGTGCGCGGAGTCTGGGAAGGTGCATCAGAACAAAGGCACCCCATCGCAGAAGGGTTGCAGTGTCTCTCGAGCAGAGGAAAGCAGGCAGGGGTGCCCTGGGGGAGTCCAGAGTAGTTCTCAGGTTGTAGTAAAGGAGCCCGCAGCTGATCCAGGGATAGAATCCCTAAGAAGCAACTAAAACATGAGTTTCGCACCTGGGGTAGATGCAGCTGATCCAGCTAACGACTCTCTGTCTGAGAGTCAGCAGGCTTCAAAACAGGAAACAGGCAGGCAGAAGCCAACAGCTACCTCCACTTTGGGCTTTTCAGCTCCAGAGCGCAGCACTGGGAGAGTATGGCCAAGCACTCAATGGCCCCAGGTCCCAGCCACAGCAGCAGAAAACTGGAGTGAAGGAAGGATGGGAAGGAAGCTGGAGGAAGGAGGCCCAGAGACTGATGCGAGGGAAGAGGAGACCAGACGCTCTTATGAATTCAGTTAGATCTTTTGCTGAGCCGTGGGCTGCTGGATACTCTTCTTGGATCACTGCCATTTGGTGGAAAGTAGGGGTGAAGGGTGGGACTTCAGACTCTTGTGCAAGGTGAAGGAGACCCCGGACCTCAGAAAGGCCTAGCCTTTTTTTCCCCTGATCACTCAGTTTGACTGATCTGACACCTGTTTGGGCCTCTTTTGTAGGTGCTCGAAGCTGGAGACGTGCCAGCTATGAAGAGTATCACTCCACACAAAGGTTGTGCCACCCCCAGACCAGTTCTGAAATTGCTGAAAGTGACTAAAAATCTTCTGTCAATAGTTCCAGGTTCTTTGTGACCAAGGCTGGGAGGACTTGTTCTTCCGGAGCTTGAGCCCGCCTGACAGCCAGCTTCCCACAGGTGAGGGGACATCACACGAGTCTACCGCTTGCCGGAAGAGCTGCATTCCTGATCTGGAGCTCCTAAACCAGCCTGCTTCCTGAGAGGGAAGGAGCGTACCAGCCCTGCAGGAGGAGTGACTGAGGACAAGCAAGGTGCAGCATGACTCCAGAGCTTGTTGGGTTCCAGAAAGGAGGACTGCAGAGAAGGAGCTGTGTACCCCGACGTTGACAGGATGCAGTCTCTCCGGCAGTGGTTCCTGGTAGGAACAGTGACAACTCGAGATTGCTTGCCAAAGCCCACTCTGGGCTGTGATCAAAGCACAGTGCATCCTGCGTTAAGACACAGGGCCCAGCAGAAGTGCAGCCTATACTTAGTTGGCCAAAAGCGGCACAGGCCGGTGCACGGCCTTGGAGGACATCAGCTGGTGTGCGGCAAACACTGCTGGTCAGAGATAGTCAGCAGGAGATCATCCTGTGCACCGATTATAGAGCACCTACACAACTATTCTGTGTGTGAGCCAGTCTTCTGTAAGGACCTCTGTCTCTGTTTGCAATAACACCACTTATAGTCGTCAGAGATATGCAGAGTCACTTATAGCATGCCTGCAGGGCGGACTCCCACAGTCAGTGAGACTTGGATGGAATTGCTAGTTCACTCGCTTTTCCTTCCAGAAGCAGGAAGGACCAGGCCCGTGGAGATGAACCTGGGCAGCTACTTGAACGGGTGAACCCACCAAGGGTGGTAAGAACTGAGCTGTTAAACTCCATATACAGCTTACAGGGTGATCTGCATGTGAGCCTAATCACGCTATTGCCTGAATCGGGGGAAGAACCAGCTAGCCCAGAAAAGGGGGGGACCGGGAAGAGCTAGCTGACAGAGATGCAGTATGACTTCAGTGCCTAGGACACTAAAATGAGCCTTGTATATATTGTGTGTGTAGTATTCCATTATAGTGTGCATTATTAAAGCTTTTATTTCTTGAAAGTAAAGCTGTTGGTTGTATAACCAGTGATTGGACTGTTGTGTTATTGGTGAGTCTTGATCTTAAGCACCCAGATACTACCCCTCTGAGAAGCCTGCAACTGCTCACCATCACTACCACGCAGAATCAAGAGCTAACTAGTCTGGACATTTGGAGTACTGAAGAGTTTCTTGTGGACCTCTCCTGCCTTCTCAGTCTGGGCCCAGCACCTTGTGCAGCAGTCCATAACAGCTGAGGCCCAACCGTGACCAAGTGAAGTCCCTCTCAGGCCAGATGTTACTATGAAGTCTTCCCTAGCGTCAAACCCTGGACTCGACTTGTATAAATCAGCCTTGAGAGGTAGCAAAGTGGCAATCCGAAGAGAAGGCAGAGGTCCACACATGCAGCCTCGACTTCTGTGAAGTGGTTTCATAACATGGAACAAATTTCTTTAGCCTACCACACGTAGCAGACTAGGGCTTCTAGTTTCATTTTCAGGTCTCCGCTCTAGAGGGCGCGCATGTGCGTCTCGAACCGAGACTGCTGTGTCTACATCGTGTTCTTGAGTCCGCGCACAGCCTCCCCAATAGGTGCCGCCATTGTCTTTCCATTTTGCAGCATCCCCATTCGTGAAGAGCATGCATAGGTCATGCCTTTTCCGGTGTTTAGCACTCCCCGAGAGCACCGCTAACTGCAGTTAGGGCCTGCAGCGTCCATGTTATTAGCCGTTGTTCGGGACTACTTTTTCATTTTGTTCTCAATGGGTGACCGGACCCGCCACTCATTAGGAGCGCTATTGTTCCTGTCGATCAGTTTTTCGAGCGAACCGAGGGGCGCTGAATGGTGAGCGGTGGACTTTTTTGTTATGGTCAGTTGTCTGTTTGCTTCTTGGTCTGTTCACCTGTATAGCTGGATATCTTTTACTCAGCCCGGAAGTACGTGGGAGAGACAAAAAAGAGACTTTCTAATCCGAAAACACTTCCACGAACAAAATTGATATTATGTTAAAAAGTTGTATGTAATTACCCTTGGTATCCCACTGTCCTTTGGCCCAGGCTGCCCCTTAGGTCATCCCTGGCCCTAACCCCTATCCCTACATAGTCCATGCAAAACTATTGTCCTGCTTCTAATTTTGTGGATTGTTGTGGTGTTGAAAGTATGTCCACCCTGCAGGAAGGGGGCTAGGGCGAGGTGGCCAGTGCCCTCCTCCTTCTGGGACGGTGCAAGCATCCAGCGCCATGGACGACCCTTCCAAGGTACCGAGGTCTGGCCAAGCAGTTGCCGCGACGCTTGAGATTAGGACGGGGTCCTCCTGCTGGGCCTCTCTCCAGGAGGCCTCGCCGGCGGTCCTGCCGTCATGCCTTTGCTCTTGGCCCGACAAAGCCGGCGTTTCAGTCGGTGATGTAGCTCAGAACAGCACTCCTTAGGCTAAGTGTCTGCAACAATAGCGTGAAGAGATGTGTGTAACACGTGGGTCTTGTTACCAGCGTGGTATTGGCACAACACTGACCGCCTAGCTTTTCACTACAACAAGATCAGAATTCATGTATCCTCAAGCAAAAATCAGAGTGCTTGAGATAACTAAAATGATAGACATATGTTAGTGGGGTGTTGCTTTTTAGTGTTTCCTTTACGTCCCATGTCTGTGTGACATCTCTTCTTTCGTGGTGTGCAGAAATAGTGCCCACTCGTGCCCCCGTGTGTCTGCACGTGTGAGCCCCCCTCCCTCCCCCCCCCCCCACCCCCCCCCCCCCCCACACACACACACACACTAGCGGCAGGGTATGGGTTGTACAGATGCCACGCGTTGTTCATTTTACGAGGTGTCGTCGTGTTCCAGTTTCCCAGTACAGGGAACCGAACATAATTAACTAATCCCTTCTGTAAAACGCGAGGGCACTTCTCAAGAGGGAAAGGACACTCCAAATTCTACAATTTCAAGAGTTTCAGACCCTTCATGAAAGGAGACGGTGGGTTTATATTTCTTTGAATATGTAGGTTTTCAAGTTTTTTTGTTTTTTTTAAAAGAAGCCGCCTCGCTTGGTGACCGGCTATGGCACACCAAACTTTAGGAGCGATATTGTTCCTGTCACTCGGTTTTTCTAGTGACTGCTTTCTTTTTGATGCCTCTCTGCCTGTTTTCTCTCCGTTTCTTGTCTTCTGCCTCTGTCTTTCTGCCCGTTTATTACTCTGTGCCTTTCTGCCTGTTCTTGACATCTCATCCCCACCTGCCCGCCTTCATGTCTGGATTCTACAACTCTTTACGTGGCTTCTCGGTGGCCCGAGAGCACTTACTCCCTCAGTGCCACTATCTTTGTGGCCCAAAAATAGGCGGGTCTGCTGCCGCTCTGCCCCACCTGAGCTCCGCCCCCAGCACTGCATCGGACACGCCCGCCACGTCCACTGCACTCCTGTCCACCACGCCCACCCCATTGCCAAAGGCAATAGCTCGCCCATTGCCGAGACCTACTGGCTTTGCCAATGCCTGTTTACATATTAGTAAGGGCTGCTTCCTCCCAGCTCGCAAAGTGTTGCTTTCTTAAAAGTGAGGGCATGCTAAGCGGCCCCATGTGAGCTGTGAGCCGCCTCTGGCTGCTGAAGGTGTTTGCACGTTTCACTGCAGGGCCACATGAGCACCGCTGCAGCCGAAGGGAGTCTGAAGACGTCGATCCTGGTAAGGAAGCCACCAGCCTCACCACCATGACCCTTCTTCTTCGCTTCCTCCCTTCTGAAAGCCGTTCTTCAGTGGTGTGATCGTCTTAATGCGGGTCCATGCTTTGCATCGCCCGGCCTATGGCACTGCGCTCAGGTGGCCTCCTGTGAGAAGCGGGTTACTCCTCCGAGGAGCGCAATCCATTCGTGAAAATGAGAACTTCGCCAGCCCTCATATACCTGCACCCCTCTGGCAGACACCGGATACTGCACACATGTTAAGCACTTCCAAATATAAACGTAGCAGGTGCCGCAGTTGAAGCTCAGCTTCTGGAAAGGACAAGCCACCATAACTCTTGGGCTTGGCAAAGATAAAGCAAGGCTGTGCGCTCAGAGATCCCATAGCAGAAAAAGATCTAGAATCCTTCCTGGAGGTTAATCTGATGATGTACTGGAGCGTAATCTGTATCTGACTGTGACGCGCGGTTTCTATCTTCCTCTCCTGGAGACACAGAGTAGAAGGTTTCTCCCTTCATAAAGCACCTGTAAGCTCCGCCCGCTGACCCACGCCCGTCCACCCTCGAAGTAGGTAAAGGAATTCCCGCCTTTTCCAGGATGATGGACAGCTTTCCAAAACGACCCAATGCGTTTTTAACGCCGATTCCGGTGGTGCGTTGTTGATGCTCAGAAGCACGAAGACATCTCCACAAAGACGCACTAGTAACAATCGCATTGCCAAAGGAAAACAAGGTTTCTGGAGACGTTTACCCCGTGGCCCATCACGTACCCTTAGTGTACAATATAAACGGGGCGTATGAAACATGCTAGGTAACGCTTACTGACATACTCGTAGAAAATACTCCGGTTGAGTAGGCCACGATGCTCACTTTACAGAAACTAATCCTCAAAGGAAGTACTTACAATTATAATCGTAGCAGGTGCTGCAGTTGAAGCTTAGCTTCTGGAGATGAACTGATGATGTACTGGAGCGTAATCTGTATCTGACTGTGACGCGCGGGTTCTATCTTCCTCTCTGGGAGACACAGAGTAGAAGGTTCTCCCTTCATAAAGCACCTGTAAGCTCCGCCCACTGAGCCACGCCCCGTCCACCCTCGAAGTAGGTAAAGGAATTCCCGCCTCTTACCAGGATGATGGTCATCTTTCCAAACGACCCCACTGCGTTTACCGCCGATTCACATGGTGCGTTATTGATGCTCAGAAGCACGAGGACATCTCCACAAAGACGCACTAGTAACAATAACATTGCCAAAGGCACACAAGGTTGCTGGAGACGTTTACCCCATGGCCCATCACGTACCCCTAGTGTACAATATAAACGCAGCAGATGCCGCAGTTGAAGCTCACCTTCTGGAAAGGACAAGCCACCCTAATTCTTGGACTTGGCAAAGATAAAGCAAGGCTGTGCGCTCAGAGATCCCATAGCAGAAAAGATCTAGAATCCTTCCTGGAGGTGAACTGAGGATGTACTGGAGCGTAATCTGTATATGACTGAGACGCGCGGGTTCTATCTTCCTCTGCTGGAGACACAGAGTAGAAGGCTCTCCCTTTATAAAGCACCTGTAAGCTCCGCCCGCTGAGCCACACCCCGTCCACCCTCGAAGTAGGTAAAGGAATTGCCGCCTTTTACCAGGATGATGGATGGATGACTAAGTATATTTTTACCCATGATTCTAATTATGTATTATATGTGCATATGTGTGTTGTATTCATATGTGTGTGTGTATAAATATATATATATATATGTGTATGTATGTGTATATGTTGTTTCTGTGCCTGGCATGTTTGTGAATCTTTGCATGGCTCCTGGTTTTTTGGGTTGTCATACTAGATATCTATGAATTTCTGCTCTCTTTTATCACACTTATCTACTCATCACTCTTATGTCATGTCTCTATCAAACTATCCTCCATTCTCACTCGGACTCATCCCAAATCCCTTCGACCACCTTCATCTCCTAAACATCTCTGCCTAAGCTCTTCCCTCCACCTCCACATCTAACTCACCAAACCTCACTGTACCTCTGTGACCTCCCACACAACCCTACACTACGCCTCGTCAGGGGTAGTAAGCGCTATATAAATACGATTACAATACAATACGATTACAATACAATTGGTAGGGGGAAAGAGATAGAAGGCAGTTTGTGGCCTTATGGCAGGTGGCAGCTTCAGGGGCAGCGGGTATGATGAGGGCTGCTGCCTCACTCCCCGTGGTCACCATGCAATGGTATGCAGTTGTTGCAGGTCACCAGACTAGCCCGGGCCCTCGCTGCCTCAGTCTAGGAACCACAGGTCGCAGCACCGGCACCAGTAATCCTCGTTGCAGCGTGACTCCACTTGAAGTGTTCCACAATGCCCACTCCCGAAGCGAGAGCCAGAGCAGAAGGGTGAAGCTGCACTGGTCTGGGCAGGAGTAGAGGGACAAAGGGGGCGGCCGCTGTGGTGCTAATGTTCCTCACAGACACAATCTGCTGCCTCCCTCTGCTCCGCTCACCTCCCCCGTCTCTCACCACGCACTCATCAGAGGCTATCTGACAGGAAGAGTGGATAGGTTCTTGGGCGGCTACCTCACGTCCGGTGATGCACAGCCCAGGCTGCGTGTAAGGAGGCAGCGTCGTGGGCCCTCCCCCAGCCTGGTGATGTCGGGCCTCTGTTCTTTGCGCCATCGGCTCTCAAGGCACCAAATGCGGCAAAGTAGGCTCCACTATTCCACCCCTCTAGAGGCACTGAACTGGGGAGGCAGATGGTTGCTGCAGCTCCACCTGAGGTTGCATTGTGAGGTCCTGCCCAGGAACTGCAAAGGTGTCAGCCAGTCATCTTAGCCCACCAGGTCACATCCCCCTGTAATCCGTATGTGCTTTTATGGTTTCTATACTCGTTGGGTTCCACAAAAATGTCCTGTTCCAGCCTAACCGGTGCCCCACACGGGACATTATTTGCTTGCTGTATATTGCTACATAATTGCTTGCCGTATATTGCTACAATAATGACTCCTAAAAAAAGATAGCTTGTGACCTTTGGCCCGATGATGACATCACAAGAAATCATATCCCATGACATGGAACCAGATTAGGCAAAATACTTTGTGGCTGCCGAAGCAGACGTCATTACATTATTGTGCGACTTTGTGGTCCATGACCAGACCCTTCCTCATCAAACATACTTGGGTAGTGCAGCCTTGTAGGTTGGTAACTCCAGCATCAGCTAAGAAACAGGCGTTTGCAGTTTCTCCAAACGGTAGGATGACACATATACACATGTAGGAAGTAAAGATTTCACAAAAGCTGTAGCCTACTAATTCAATGTCATTGGCAAGTAAGAGATTAACTTATCAACTCATTCATATAGCAGCAAGTCATTCTTGCTACTGCTACAATATTCAAGAGCACATCAAAATGCCAATTAGATGTGAGCTATGCATATAATACATATGTGAAGTAAACGCCGGGGGTTCCTTTAAATCACAAAAACTCAATGAAAACATCTTAATGTTTTTTAAGTAAAAACAATTGCAAGGTTTGTTTTGAAATTAGTTTAAAGGAATATTTTGTGCCGAAAGCAGTGTTTTTTAACCTGTGGTCCATGGACTCCCGGGGGTCTGTGTCACCTACTTAGGGGGTCTGTGACTGCTTACAAAATTAAATAATAGAACATCAATAGAGTATGTAAACATTGAAATGGCAAAATGTAAAATTTAAAATATTAAAAGCTCTTTAAATGTAAGTGATTTTGAAATTGGAAGCTCATAGTTAAGTGGTGTCCTTAGCATGCTTTTTGGGAGCAGTACAGTCAACAGAATCAATTATGGACAATTGGTGGCCTCAATTATAGTACTCGTATGCATGGACAAAAAGAGACCATGCGTAAAGCTAAAAAAAGACAAAGTGACATGCTAGAATCTAGAATATTGCATCATCATTTAAACATAATACCTATTGGTACTGCACCCCTCCCCTCCTGGATGGCAACATGAAACACAGGCTCATCTTCCAGATGCTGGCGCAATTGTGGACCCATCTCCCCTGGCATTGTCCCACACTGAAAAGATACTGCGTTGATATACTGAAAGACATTATTGAAATTTTCAACACCGAGAGCCCAAACTTCCCCAGCTACATCCTATGAGGACTTCCTAATGTGCTAACCTAACTAC
The DNA here is from genome assembly GCF_031143425.1 of Pleurodeles waltl. Classification (NCBI taxonomy): domain Eukaryota; kingdom Metazoa; phylum Chordata; class Amphibia; order Caudata; family Salamandridae; genus Pleurodeles; species Pleurodeles waltl. The sequence goes on along the minus strand of NC_090448.1, from coordinate 271,241,343 downwards.
TGTGCTCTCACAACAGAAAGGCTATGATGCTAGCCCATTGCATCGCATAACATGTAATTACAGCTAGATGTGGAACTGACAAGACACCAAACCATACAGACTGGTTACATAAACTATGGGACCTACTGGAGATAGAAAAACTAATGACATTACTAGAGAATAAACTCCTGAATTTGACAAAACGTGGGGTCCCTGCGTGCACTTCCTAGCATAATCCTTACATGCCCCTTATACCTGCACATATAACAGCTCACTGCTCATGAGGCCTTATCTGCTGTATCCCGCATGATATCTTGGAATATCACCTACAGATGGCAACTCTTGAGGTGGAATTCACCCCTTTCCCTCAGGCTCTTCCCCACTCCTGGTTCGGCTCTTCCATCCACCCACGCCGTATTTTACCTCCCCTCCATCCCCAGACATAACTCTGTTGAATCTAACAGGCCTCTGGATGTAGTTTAGAGTATGTGTTAACTGATAAAACAAATAAACAGATTTGAACTATAAAAAATAATACTGCAAATTGAGTAGCTCCAACCTTCCCATTAAAAATACTATTTTGATTTTGTAAATTTTTGCTTGTCAAATATCATATTTCATGATTTGTGTATTTGTTCCATTTATATTTGTTCTGTATTCTTCATTGTTTTGAGGTTCAAATCATAGAAATTGCTTGGGCTGGGGTCTGTGACTAACTAGTTATTTAGTGGTGGTCCCCAGAAGTCCACCACTAGAAGAACCTCTGGCCTTAAGGATTGGCATTTTCAACTGAAACATTTGGGAGGGCATGCAGCCAATCTCTGTGCATTAAACATAAGAGCGAGTTTGCTAGTCTTGAAACTCACGGTGAAAGCCAATACACTTAAAGCCAAGACACTTATAGCATGGCTTATAGCAAGAATCACAAAATGCATCATAACTCAGCTTGAATCTCCATTGCAATGATCTGTGTCAAGACAAAAACGAGAAACAAGTTTTGACTGGAAATAATACAAGACGTATAAAATGTCAAATAAAGCTATTTCTAAAAATATTTCTCCTAGCTCACACTTCGTGATGGCTGTTTTGCTGGTTGTGGTGTTAATGTTATGATATTTGAATTTTCATAGCAGACACTACCATTATTATTGCACTGGAATGCATCCGCAAATTGAAATCATTTGCATTGTGGGCACCCTGTCTCGTAGATCTGTCAGGTTCCAAGTAATCAGACCCACTGAGAACCTCTGTTGCTCCTAAATCCCTGCACGTAATTTTTTTTTTAACTTTGTTTATTGGTATTTTCATGAAATCATACTATGCTGCCGGGTACAGAGTTTTATGTACAAGGTACAAATACATGTGTAAACTGTGCAGCTATCCCTGCACTTAGTTATATGGTAGCTGACAGAGGAACTGGGGGAAGACAGAGAGAAAGTGTAAGACTCGATTAGTCATCAAGATGGACTTGTCACTTCAGTGGAGCCTTCTCCGACTTCTACCATGTAACCTCTGGGACTTTAAGGAATTATGAATTGGTTTTAGGGTAAATAAAATACAACAGGAACATGGAATGTGGGTAGCGACGAGTCTAAAAAGCCTCTGTAGAAGGAAAGAATGAAGCTTACTCATCATAATGGGGGAATGCGCTGCAGTGAGCTCCCATCAGACCAGCATCACAGGCAGGAACTCCAGGACTCAAGACTGTCTGGTTGCAGGCTGAGAACCAAGAATAAGCAGGAAATCACAGAGAACTACGCACAGGGGCAAGTAATCAAAGATAGGCACTAAGGAAAAGTTCCAACTGCGGGCAAGCGGAAAGGGAGAAAAGGTGTTTTATATTATAAGCACTTTTTGATACCTTAATTTAAGCACTCTTGTCTGGAAGGTCATTTGCTATCAATGTTGCTACCATCGCTAGAGAACTTGTTTCCTATTTTAATTTTCACTTGCACCTGATCGCCTGAGTTTTACCAGGAATCTTATTATGAGCAAACTTACTGACTGAATAAGCAAACTTACTGACTTTGCCAATGCCCCACCGCGCGCCCAAAGAGTGCTGTGAATGTGTGCATCTGTGGCGGCCGTCTTTGAATGGGGTATTTAAAAATATTACAACATTTATTCAAAGGTGGCTGTTGCGCATGCACATGTGTTTGGAAAATCATTAGCACCGGGGGAGCTTGGGCTCCTTCTATTGCTCCCTAAGACAGCAGCACCTCAAACATCTTACCTCTGTCTTTAAAGCCAAGATAGCTGCCACACACCCATATGCAATGGAACATGAACCTTTTGCATCCTGGCTGTTATTACACAAAATGGAGGGGAAAATTCTATTTATAGACTATGGGCCTCATTACAACCCTGGTGGTCGGCCGTAAGCTAGCGGTAACACCGCCAACAGGCTGGCGGTGTTCCGCCAGCTATTATGACCGTGAAGCAATAGCCACGGCCATACCGCCGGCCCCTCGACTATGGCAGTCATAATCCCCAGGGCAGCAGGGCAAGCACTGTTGCCCTGGGCATTATGAGTCCCCGACCGCCAGCCTGGCCACGGCGGTAAACACCGCCATGGAAAGGCTGGCGTTAAAGGGGACTTGGGGTGCCCCATGGGGCCCCTGCACTGCCCATGCGTTTGGCATGGGCAGTGCAGGGGCCCCCAGGCATAGCCCCGTCGTGCATTTCACTACCTGAATTTCGGGCAGTGAAATGCGCGACTGGAGCAACTACACCGCTGCACATCAGCATTTCCGCCGGCTCTATTACGAGCTGGCAGAAATGTTGATGTGACTTTTCCGCTGGCCCAGCGGAACAGTCATAGTAGGGAGCCAGAAATATTGCAGGCACTGGCAGTATTCTGTCTCCCGCAGCCTCGGCGGTCTTTTGAAAAGACCGCCGCCGAGGTTGTAATGAGGGCCTATGTGCTGAGAATTCCTCTAGTCCAGTCCAAGCAAATCGTTTGGAGTAGAAATTAAGGGAGCGGATTTGGCATAACGGCCAGAGCTGCCGACTTTGGAGCAGGGAAACCAGGTTCAAAAGCCTTAACTCAACATCCTGTGATTCTGGGCAAATCACTTAGGCCCTCATTATGACATTGGCGGTAAATCCCATTTACCACCACGCTGACTGCCGCCAACTTACCGCCGCGGCGGCGGATATCCGTTCACCATATTATGACACACACACACCAATCCGTCAGTGTTCAGCCACAGACACAAATCCGTAACACCAAAGGTCAGTAATAAACTGGTGGTATCAAAACCCACCCCGTTATGCCAACAAAACAAGGCCCACCACATTATGACCCACGAATTACCACAGCGGACATTCAACTGCGGTAAACCATTGGCGTTACATACCGCTGCGCTCAAAATGGACACACACACTTAAAACAACACCACATTGGACAATTCAAACAACACACACCTGACACCCAAACACACACCACACCCACACACCCACACCACTATAAAACCCATATTACCTACAACCCTTTACCTTTCCAAACCATTGCCAGCAGAGAGACATCAAGACCACAGACACAACCAGTGCCACACACTGTACACACCTATACTCCACTCAGGCAGTCCACATCACACACCCCAACACACTACCCAGCACACCCTCACCTACACAGCTCACACAACACCCATGGCGCCACAAAGACACCCTTGTTTCACAGGGGAAACACTAAGGGTTATGGTGGAGGAAATCATCAGGGTAGAGCCACAGCAGTTTGGAGCAGAGGTGCAGCAGATATCGATAGCTAGGAAGATAGAGCTATGGTGGAGAATCGTAGACATGGTTAACTCCATAGGACAGCATCCAAGAACCAGGGATGACATCAGGAAGAGGTGGAACAACCTACAGGGGAAGGTATGTTCTATTGCAGCAAGACACCAGGTCACTGTACAGAAGACTGGCAATGGACCCCCAACTCCTCCCCCACAACTAACAGCATGGGAGGAGCAAGTCTTGTCAATCATGCATCCTGGGGGCCTGTCCAGAGAAGGAGGAGGACTGGACTCTGGTAAGTCAACTCTCTACTACTATCACCCCCGTCCCTGCATGCCGTCACATACCCCCACCCTCACCCTCACTCCCATCACTCCACCACTTCCCACACACCCCACCATCACATCTCACTTATCCCAATGCCAAGCCCTGCATGCTGTACCAATGCATGGACACCCCTCACAGCCCTGCATGGACACTCATCACTAAAGCATGCACAACATAGAGAACTAACAATTCCACCATACACCAACATACACAAATGAAAGCTGCCAGGGCAAATACAACTAAAGAGGGCAAGCCACGAAAGCACAATTTGTCAGAAACAGAAACCATAACACATCATTTACATCCCCACAGGTATCCCAGCCAATGTCAGCGGAGAGGAGGTGCCAGCACTATCCAGTCCCCCAATTGAAGAGGGCCACAGTGATGACGGCAACTCTGGTCTTCTGGATCTGGATGAGCAACCAGGCCCATTAGGGAACTCTGGACAGCCGGTTACCCAGGCCCAGTCACACACCACCACAGAGCCTCCCCCATCAGGAAACACTACCACAGCACCCACCCAGCGTACCCACACCTCTGTTCCCAGGACACGTCAATCAGCAGTGTGTCCACCTCTACAGGGACCGCAGGCCACACCTCATACCCAAGACAATCAGAGACTTGGTGTTTAGGGGACATAGGCACAGGCCAACAGGGAAACTGGGAGGATTGCTGTGTGCCAGGGGGAGGACAGACCCAGGGAACCGACTCTCCAGGAGGCATTTGCAGACATCCTGGGAGCCTATCAACATTCCCAGATCCTGGACAGTGTGCAGGAGAACAGGTGGCTGCAGGAGGGTCAGCACGAGGAGATCAGGGAAGACTTGTAGGCCATCAACAACACCCTGCTCTCCATAGCAGGGGTGCTGGCAGACATGGCCAACGTTATGAGGGAGGCAGTCACACAACAGCGGGCCCCTGCCACTAGCCAGACATCTGAACAGCCTTCCATCTTTGCTGCCACTAGTGGCCAGGAGGCTCCACCACAGGACTCACAGGCCACCAGCACCCCTCCCCCTGCAGAAGGAGAACCACCCTGCAAACGTTCCCTGCAATCCAGACAGAAGCCAGAGACACTTGCCAAGACCCCCGCCAGGAAATTAGACTCTCCTGATTGCCACCCTTGTGTCCCACTCAGTCACCCTGTCCACCCTGAACTGCCATTGCTCCCCTTCCTATGTCCCCTTGGACAATGCACCTGTGCTACAAACAGACTGGAACAAAACCCTGGACTTTCCCCCATCATCACCCCATCCCCTTGTAATTGCCCCTCAATATGTTAGCGCTTCAATATACACCCTTGGGAAAAAAAAGAAGTTTGGAGAATGTCATGTTTTTCAATTATGTATTCATTGAAACAGGTACAAACATTGCAATTTAACTGTATAGAAAATGAGCATAGATTAATGACCAGTAGCTGGCTGCAGTGATCACACCAGAAGTGTATGTGAGGTTACCAACATCTGCAAAATGAATTGCCAGAAGGAACTGTAAGTGGGCATAGAAATGTGAAATATCAGCATGCCAGTGCCACAGAAATTCAAACAAATTTCATTGAAATGTGAATTAACACTGTCCTACCTGTGTGTCATTGCAAGTATTGTCTGATCGCTGATGTTCTGTTGTCCTCATCCTCATCCTCACTGTCCACAGGGTCCGCTGCTGGCACACCGGCATCTCCAGCCTCCTCCTCCTGCAGGAATGGGTGGGACATGGCTTCTGAGGGCCAGGATATGCAACATGCAGCATGCCACCACTATCTGGCAAACCTTCTTGGGTGAGTAACACAGGAATCCACCTGTCAGATGGAGGCACCGGAACCTGGCCTTCAGGAGGCCAAAGGTTCTCTCAATGATCCTTCTGGTACGCCTATGTGCCTCATTATAACGTTCCTGTGCCCTTGTCCTGGCATTCCTTACAGGGGTCAGCAGCCATGATAGGTTTGGGTAACCAGAGTCACCTGCAATTATTGAGGGACAACATTTAGCCACACACTATCCCATATGGCCCACACCACACCCATACACCAACATATACTGGGTGGGAACCAGGGCCCACCTATTAGCCACACCCTGTGCCTCTGTAGTTGGTCCATCCCATTTGGGATGCTGCTATTCCTCAGGACAAAAGCATCATGCACCGACCCAGGATACTTAGCATTGACGTGGGAGATGTACTGGTCCGCCAAGCACACCATCTGTACATTCGTAGAGTGGAAACTCTTCCGATTTCTGATCACCTGTTCATTCTGACGGGGGGGGGCAAATGCAATATGTGTTCCATCAGTCACCCCAATTATATTGGGGATATGTCCCATTGCATAGAACTCAGCCTTCACTGTGGCCAAATCTTCAACCTGGGGGAAAACAATGTATCTACATGTGTTTAATCAGAGCAGACAACACTCTTGTTAGTACGTTTGAGAACATTGGCTGGGACATTCCTGCTGCTAAGCCCAAAGTCACTTGGAAAGAACCAGTTGCCAGGAAATGCAGCACTGATAGAACTTGCACAAGAGGGGGGACCCCGGTGGGGTGACGGATAGCAGATATCAGGTCAGGCTCTAATTGAGCTCACAGCTCTGTGATTGTGACCCTGTCAAGTCTATAGGTGAGTGTTATGTGCCTGTCCTCCAGTGTTTCCAAGTCCACCAGGGGTCTGTACACGGGAGTATGTCTCCATCTCCATCCGCAGCGGTAGGAATCTATGGGGCAAAAGAGTGAGGAGCCGATCACAAACTGAACAATGGAGCTACAACATAACTGTGCATGCTGTTAACTTGTAATGTGTCAGTGTGATTCGTCCTGTATGTCCTAATTTCACCAGTGACACAGCTATTTTCCAGGGCCTGCCCCCTCCCTGAAATGGCATCCGCCTGTCCTGTGTGTAGGGACAGGTGGAAGTGAGGTATTTCCACTGACCTCATTGGTTAACATTGGTCCCTTTGGGTTACAGTGGCCAATGGTGATCTACGCCAGTGGTGATGGTATGCACCGCCACGGACGTAACCACCATTTTCTATCTGATCCCCCACTTGCTACCTGATCTTCCACAGGAGAGCACCTACATTGCATGTGCTGTTGTGACCTGTGTCTGGAACCTACCATGGCCAGTGTGACTGGGGAAAGGGCCCCAGCCTTCACTTCAGAGGAGTTGGAGAGACTGGTGGATGGGGTCCTACCCCAGTATGGACTGCTGTACGGGCCTCCAGACCAATAGGTGAGTACACTGTGGGCACGATGCATGTGGCAGAAATGCATGGAGTGGTGTGTGTGAAGGCCTCATGTAAGGGGGATGGGTGGATGTCCTCTGGGCGGCATATAGGTTGTGTGCTGGACCATGTGTGTGTAAATTATGATGTGAAGGGGTATGGTGGGCCATAAGTATAACAGGCAGGACTGTTTGTCTACTTCAATTTGACTGTGTATATTGCCTCTGCAGGTCAGTGGCCATCAAAAGAAAGGGATATGGCGTGCTGTTGCCAAGGAGGTGAGGACCCTGTGGGTCTATGGCAGGCGGAGCACCCACTTTAGCAAACGGTGGGAGGACCTGAGACGCTGGGCATGGAAGACGGCAGAGGCCTAGCTGGGGATGGCCTCCCAACGAGGAAGGGGTGCCCATCGAACCCTGACCCCCCAGATGGCACGCATACTGGCAGTTGCCTATCCATAGCTGGATGGGAGCTTGAGGGCATCACAGCAGCCACAAGGGGGTGAGTACAGTGCCCATCATTACAACTTAAGCATAGTAGGGTGGTATATGGGTTGGGGATGTGTGTCAGTGGGTTCCCCTAGGCCAGGCCTGACATTGCAACGTAGGTCCCCTGGTGGCTATGGTTCTGAAGGGATAATCTTGCTACCTAGCTCGTAGGCATCCACTACTGGACAGGGCTGCTTGGGTCCCAGGTGTGCTGCATTTAGCGGTATGTGCCCCTCCCCATGACTTGGAGGCAAGCTATTTCCCTGCTAGTGTATGGCATATTGAGTAGGCCTGTTCCCTGTGTGTGAGGGTGCTGTGTACACCAACTGTGGTGTTGATGCAGCCATTGACCCAGTGTATCCTTTGTCTCTTCCCCCCTTTTTGTTTTGTCATCCTGTCCTTATGTGCATTAGCATCAACTGGCAGAGGAGCAGTGGTACTGGTGACGGAGGGAGCTGCATCCCACAGGACCCAGGAGGCAGAGTCGCCCGATGCTGAGGGCACCAGTGGGACGGAGGGCGAGGGGAGCACCACGGCGGAGACTGGAGGGGACAGTTCTGACACAGATACCTCCTCCGATGGAAGCTCCCTGGTGATGACGGACACTTCTGTGACCACCCCAGCTACAGGTACAGCCGCCACCCCACGTACCAGGACCGCCCTCCCAGCAGCCCCTCATCGAGTTGCCCGTGCCCGCTCACCCAGGAGGGTGGGCATTTCCTTCACCCCAGGAACCTCAGGCCCTGCCCCAGTGAGCCCTGCTGCCCTGAATGAGGAGGCTATTGACTGCCTTAGATCCATCTCTGTAGGGCAGTCAACCATTGTGAATGCCACCCAGGGGCTGACAGCCCAGATGCAAAAGACTAATGCATTCCTGGAGGGCATTCACACTGGATTGGTGGACCAACAGAGATCGATCCAGGCTCTGGCCTCCTCTCTGATGGCAGTCATTGTCGCTGTTTCTACCCTCCCCCCTCCAACCTCCTCTTCCCAGTCCCATTCTCCTCAACCCCAACCCATCCCAAACACACAGCCAGACAAGCATGCACACAAGACAACACATGAGTGGTACAGGCAAACACTGGCACCATACTTCATCCCACAGGCACTCACACAAACACCATCCAGATGCAGACACACCAACATCCACTATTTCCACTGTGTCCCCCTCCTCCTCCTCCACCTCCATCCCAGTTCTGTCTACACTCACCTGCATGCATTACATCATCATCCAATACCAGCATCATCACCACACCAAGCAGAACACACACCGCACTGGCAGACACCTCCACAACAGTCATGCACACGTCCCCTGTGTCCTCTCCCAATGTGTCTGTCCCCCCCTCCTAAGGTACAGAAATGCAAGCACTCAGACACCCGACAGCCATCCACCTCACAACAGCATACAGCCCATGTACCTGCACCCAAAAGCAGCAGACAGACACCTCCAACAACCACTCCCTCTTCCTCCACTCCCATTCCTTCTCCCTCTCTCCACCCCAACGTCCCTAAAAAGCTGTTCCTATCCATCATTGCCCTCTTCCCTACACCCCCCATGTCCTGCACGTATGGGCAGGTTTGGAAGAACCCAGCCACCTCAGTCACCCAGTCCATGGGCACAGTCGTCACCACACCCACTCATGGTGGAAAATAATCCAGGCCACATGTCCCGAAGGTGAAGGAGCCTGCACCAGGCAGACTCAAGGGAAAGGAGGCTGCCCCAGCTGCCAGTAAGAGCAAGGAGCCTGAACCAGCAGGCAAGAAGGGAAAGGAGTCTGTCTCAGCTGCCAGGAAGATCAGGGAGTCTGCACCAGCAGGCAGGAAGACCAAGGGGCCTGGGGCAGGAACTGTGACGGAGCCTCCACCACCAACCATGGTTGTGAAGCTGCCCGAGGTTGCAGGGGATGGGCAGGAGTCTCCCCCCCCCCCCTCCAGCAGCATCACCACCTCCACTGAGCAGTTGTCTGAGGTTGCAGGGGATGAGCAGGAGCCTCCCCCCCAGCAGCACCACCACCTCTACTGAGCAGCAGTCCGAGGTTGCAGGGGATGGACGGGGGCCTCCCCCCACCAGCAGCACCACCACTGTGGAGCTGTCCGAGTTTGCAGGGGATGGGCAGGAGCCTCCCCCCACCAGCAGCAGCACCACTACTGAGCAGCCATCACAGCCAGCAGATGGTATGTAAACCTGGCTTGATGGGCTGCCTCCTTGGCCTGCCCACTGCAAATTCAGTGGGTATGACACCCACCTGAGACACTGTGACCTTGCACTCCCTGGGATCAAGAGCACAGGGCATATTGCCTCCTCCAGAACCAGTGGGCAAGTAACCCACCTGAGAGACTGTGGCCTTGCACTCCCCAGGACTAAGCACAAGGCATGTTGCCCCCTCCAGAACCAGTGGGCAAGTCACCCACCTGAGAGACTGTGGCCTTGCACTCCCCAGGATCAAGAACACAGGGCATGTTGCCCCCTCCAGAACCAATGGGTAAGACATCCACATGCCCAACACTGCCCAGGATCAAGAGCACAGGCACAGTGCCCCCTCCATAACCACTGGGTAAGACACCCACATGCCCAACACTCCCCAGGATCAAAAGCACAGGGCACAATGCCCCCTCCAGAACCAGTGGGTGAGACACCCACATGAGAGGCTGTGACCTTGCACTCCCCAGGACCAAGCACAGGGCATGTTGCCCCTCCAGAACCAGTTTTCTTGTACCATCTCCTGGCTGAGGTGCCCCCCGTCCCCCTGAGGTGCCTGGACATTTACCAACTGATGCCCCTGCAGTGTTCTCTCCGTGTTAAAGCAGGTGACATATGTGGCCTTGGACTTTAGCCTGTGGCCATGTGGCCTACGAACATTGTGGACTGGGCTGTGTTGCTTTTCCTGTACACATATATATATATATCTGTTATCTGCCTAACTTATTTTTCATGCTGTGTTGATTTCATTACATTCACTTTTTCAAAATCGTGTTGTCCTTGCATTATTCATCCGAGTTACGGGGTAAAATTGTTTTTGGAACGCAGCTGATTGTGTGTATGGTGAGGGGGGCGTGGAGAGGGGTGTGGTGCGTGTGTGTGTCACTCTTGTTTTCATCCCTCCCTCCCTTGTGTGCTAGGCAGCTGTACTCACCGTCGTCGTCTTTGCCGGCGTTGATGTTCGTGGTGGAGCACAGCGTAGAAGATCATGGGGAAGACATGCAGGTCAGCCTCCATGGTGGCGTGGCTCTTCCCTGTGTCTCCAATAGCGAGTCCTTTCCCTTCTGAGGTCTGTTTCCGCAGGGTTTTGATGTTGTTGGTACCGCCCGGAAAAGGTGGCAGTTTCCAGGGTCATAATATGGTGGACGGAACATTGACTTCCGCTTGGCTGTAGCTACCGCCGTGGTGGCTGTTGTTTCCGCCCTGGCGGTCGGTGTGGTACATTGGTTGTCTTTTGGAGATCTTTCCACCATGGTCATAATTTGGTGGTAGTTACCACCAACTGTCAGGGTTGTAATAAGGGCCTTAATCTCTCCGTGCTTACCAAAAATGAATTGGTTCTTGTGTAACCTAAAACGCCCCAATACCTTTGAGTCAAGTTTACACTATAGAAAACCACAAAAGAATTGACAAGCTCTTATGCTTTGGCTCTAGCTAAAATGATCTAGTGAGGTTTAGATTGATCTATGGCACAGAGGACTCTCCTTGAGAGCCTGTATGGCAAGATACTTTTTTGGAAGGAGCTCACACTTCCTTCTAAACAGATTTTCACTAAACACTGTAACTCTGTGGCTTGGCAACAAATTGTCCCATTTGCCCATCAGCACTTAAAAGCAGCCCTAAAAGATGTAGTGCCGAGAGTGAGATTTGAATTAGATAGGAATCACTGTCTTAGGCTAACCGGATATAGTAGAAGAGCTGAACTGGCTAAAGACAATATAATTAGTCCTACTTACTAAACAACGTCCGAAGAGTAATCTTGCTGATGAGATTCAATGTACTCCTCTTGTTTGCAAACACAGGTGCATGGCATGGTTGTTGTTCCATCTGAACGAATATGTCCTCTCTACAAATGCAGCACTCAGGATCTTAGTCAAGTAGCTTTTGTATGTAAGGGTCTTAAAAACACAACAAATAATTTTTTCTTAAGCCCCAGTATATGAAATATAATGTATCCTCCACAAGTGAGGCTGTGTTTCATACTATCTCCAGCAAATGAACAAGTCCTCATCAGATTTTTACAATTTCTTAAAAAGTTTATTTTATTTTACCTTTGTACTAACATCATAATTCTCTTATGAACCTACCAATAAAGGTCAGATATGCTATGCAGCTCTGGTTGGCAGTAGAATGCTCCCAAAGTGAAAGCAGACACGCCACTTGGTGACAGACCCGAGCCAGGATGTACACAGCAAAATAATCCGTGATATAGTTTAAAGAAAGACTGCGACTCAGACCTTCTGCAACCCAATTTCATTCCTATCAATCAGCGCCCAAATAAATATATTCTGACTATACACGACATAGGACCTGCAGCTGCACACATGGATGGCTGTGATAAATATGTTTTCCTATTCGAACTGCACCATTGGTAAAAAAAAAAACAAAAAAAATAATAATCTAAGAACACAGGGAGAAATTTATTTTCAGATTTTGTCAGAATTATTAAAACCTGGCAATAGAAGCCGGTTGTTCCAGAGGTTAAGTCAACGCCTTTAATATCCACAATATCTCTCTATATCTCAACTATATCGGTAATTAGTTCACCTGAATGAACACTCAAGTATAAAATGAATATTTCAAGGGCAGTTTATCAAACGTTCTGCAGAAAAGGCCTATGGTGTGGAGCCAGACCAGCTCGGCATTGCATTGCTTGTGTTTTTCACTTGACAGTATTCTAGTATAGCCTTACAGCCCGCTGCCCAGGGCCATAACGGTTGTTAAAGACCCTGAACCAGAGTTATAGGCCGGAGTTGCAGGTGAGGGCCCATACAAGGGAGAAGGCCTTTAACAACCGGTAAGCCCAAAGCCAAAGGGATATAGCGCAGTTAGAACACTCCACCCTCCAAAGATAGAATGTTCTAAATCAAAAAGCGTGAAATATAAAACAAAACATTGAAATTTTGGAGCAGAAAGCTTATACCAGCCAGTATAAGCCCATAGCTACTCCATTGTCTTCAATGGAGCTCTCAACATCCCAGTGCTTTAATCAGCCATAAAGCACATGCAGAGAACATCCTATGCCACTTTTTCCAGCCTTCACTGTGCCGTCCCAGATAACGAGTCCCTGTTCTTGCAGTTGGGCATTGAATTAAAGCATGTTCATTATTTTGGTGCCCAAGTGCGATGCATAAGGAACACAATGCTAATGTGTACAAATATATTCTTCATGTTTCCCGTACTTGACTGCTTTAACGTGCTGCCATTTGTGGTACACATGGGAGCATTTAAGAGCTGCTGATGAAGCAGAAAAAGAAAGGCTAACAAACGTTCATATATCATGTTACAAAATCATATAAGGCAACGTGATTTTAGCAAAGAAAAATAATGCGTGTAGAAAATGTGCCCACGAAGTAGGTCGCCACTAGTATAAACGAGCTTGATTAATCATGAAGAATCAACAATGTAGTAATCCGTCATAATTGCAGATGTATTTTTGATTTTCTCGTTAAAACTGTTATATGCTTAGCTTAAATATAGCAGAGGCTTTGGCCTAGTCGCCTAGTCTCAATTTTAACTGCGTGGTTTTCACTTGTATTAACAAACATATATTTTATGCCTTTAAAGCTGTATTTTTCCAGTAGAATGACTAATACACTTATCTCAAGGTTTCGTGCTAGGCAAGTCTCATCCCCTTTGAAGCAAGGTCAGTTTCTGCAGGTGCAGACAATAAAGACACTGATGCAGAAATATTTGGCAAACTTTGTTGCTACTTGTGTTCCAAAACTCCAAGGACACCTTATGCATAAATGAGTACTAAGAGAAAGACACTATTCATTGGTCAAAGAGAAACCACCCTATGGACCCTCCAATGGAAGACCCTGAAGGATTTGGAACGTTTTCTTACTTGAACCCACCGGACAAAGAGAAGCCAGCCATTTTCTTTAATGCCATTTTGAAGCCAGATTCAAGACACCATTTTAAATGACACTTTGATGCTTTTTCTCTATCCCAGAGAGAGAGAGACTTTAAAGAATTCTCACCCTAGAGACTTTAATTTTAACTTTACCCCGTCTTGCCCATACAATACTTTTTGCCCCATTTTCCTTGTTGCTGCAAGGAAACTTGCCTTAAACTTTGCCCCTTTGAAATCTGACCCATGCTGATCGAACCGGTACCTGAAGGACGAAGACTTATCTTGAATGCTGATTGTATTTGGTAATTATGAAAGGATAAATGTATTATTCATTGTATTTTCCTTCTTAGGTACCAACTGCTTATTTTGACAGAGCCTAAGCTAGAAGTTTTCTAAATTTATGTTGATTAAATTCTTTTGCATGAAGCCCCACATGCCAATGCTAATCAGAGGTTAGTTGAGGTATTCATTTGATGCACCATGTTGAATTGAAATCTTGTTATGCTGACCAATGTATGCAATTAGTCAAATTCAGTTACTTTTATTAGTGATTTGCATTGCTATAACCGAGTGCATTATAAACCAGATTTTGCGTAGATTGCGTTTCTTCCGTCGTTATGGACAGTTAGTAATGTTCGTATACGTATATCATTTGATTTTGAGACTGACTTATATTGTATTAGCTTTGTTAATATGGGGCAATAAACCCATTAACCTTTAATAAACAGGTGTGGTTAATCATGACTGAAAGGTCATGGTGTGTCAAATTACTGATTTTCTGTTTAATTAATTAGGTGTTTGATTGCTAATTGAATATTGGTTATTGATTGTAAATGATTATTGATTAATAATTTGAGGGATCCGACAATTCTTTGGATGAGGAGAACTCAACCCGGTCAAAAGGTCCACCGACCTCCGGTGTGTCCAAGTGTAAGTAATTTATAAGGACTGGATGCACTATCACTGCCATGTGCCCGAAAAAGAATTTTTTAAAAAAAGAAACAGCAGTGCATTGGAGCAGCTTCAACCCTCCACATTGTGAGGGTTTGAAGGACAACTGAAGGTGTGACATGAACGCAGGTCTACTGCCAGTTTTTCCTTGTGTTTAGGTCAGGCCTGCACTGCATGAATGAAAAACAGCAGCAAAATATCCTATGCTGAAATGCCAGCAGTGTAGATATAGTGCTGTGATCTCCCTGATCCAACTCCTGAGCTCAAGTTGCAATACAGAATAGAACCATGGAGGTTAAGGTGCTAATTTAGAGTTTGGAAGACAGAATGCTCCATTTAAAATGCAAAGGTGTACTTTGTCTACCAAACTGACTGTCTGCCCATGTTGGGAAAGCTAAAATCTTTCAGGTGACAGAGCCCCCTTTCGCTCATTTGATCGAAAGCTTCCTCTAATGGTCTAGGAGAGGAAAGGCTAACAGAATAAAGGCATTATACTGCTCACTCTATTTAGTATCCGTATGTGTGATGTCCTTTTTTCCTGCTCCTCACCATCAGGCAGTGAGGGACAGAAAAAAACACTAATAATGCCTGCATTCATGAGACTTTTGTTATTATTTGTTTTCCTCTGTGAAACTGTAAATGGAAGACACACAACCTCAGCTGACAACCTCATCAGCCTATCTGACAATGGGTTAAAGCTCATAATGAAAAACACATAAACTGGGCTTACTTATCAACATCCTATGTCAAGACCCCCCTCCGCACAGACATTTCTGGGGGTCATGATGAGTTTGGTGACCGGAAAAGGCTGTCTGCCAAACTCTAGAGGTCCGGTAACTGCCAGTGCAGACCCCTTCCCGTGGGCTCCATTAAGAGTTTCCTGTTGGCCCAGCGGAAAACGGCCTGCAACCTTGATGCTGGCTTATAATAGAGCCGGCGGCAAAGCTGTAGTGCGTAGGGTGCACCAGCACCTGCAGACAGTGAAAATCATGATGGGCTGGCCAGGGGGGCCCCTGCACTGCTCATGCCAAGTGCATGGGCAGCGCAGCACCCCGTCTCCACCGGCCTTTACATGGTGGGGTCACCGCCATGTAATCGCAGGCAGAGAAGGGACTCGTAATTCCCATTACAGCGCTGGTTGCCGCGCTGCCCTGGCAGATAGGACTGCCAGCACCATTAACCCCTCCATTGAAGGCAAACTGGCAGTACTGGCGGTCCGACTGTGGCACAACTGCCGCAGTCATAATGTCCGACCACCACCACGGCCCTAGCGGTCTTAAGACCGCCAGGGTCGTGATGAGGCCCTTAGTACTGTGCATGCACATGTGACAACTCAATGATGGACTGTTTAAGGCAAATTTAAAACATGGTCAAGTAGATACATTCATACACGCCCATCAATACTGCCAGCCTTCTCTGGCAGATCACTAGAAACTAGTAAGCTTATTCTATGAGAGCCTCAAAAGACAAAGCCTTAAGAAATATCTGTCTAGTTAAACATCAATCACCAAGTGCAATACCAATCTTCCAACTCAATTCGGCCCTCACAACCCTCCCCATTAAGCAAGACTAAATGGGAAAATTCCTCAATGACATTCGGCTGGAAATTGGCATCCACAAATCGGATTTTAAAAGCTGAGCCCAGGAGCTTTGCGCCAACATCTCCTCCGTAGGCGCGAGAGTGGACAATCTGGAACAAACAGTGGACTCATCTGTGGAGGACCAGAAGCTGCTTTGGTGCCACATGTTCACTCTGGACGAACAGATTGAAAATGTAAGCCAAGCTGGAGGATCTTGATAATCACAGCAACTGTAACAATATCCTCATTCGGGTGTCCCCCGAAGAGTAGAAGAGGAAGACATCATAACTTTCACTGTGGAGCGACTTCGTGTTGTAAAGGGGTGGGGGCAGAGAGCTCATGCTGGACAAGGCACACCGTATCACAGCTCAAGCTGATCACTTGGATGGAGCCACAACATTCTTACCAGGGTCCACTTCTTCCAGGATAAGGTGGCCCTCCTGCAAGCTATGCGAGGGAAAGCTGACATCGTCATCAGCCACACCATGCAGATCTTTAATGACCTTTCTTGCTAATTTTCAAAAAGAGGAGAGACGTCAGGCCAGTGACAGAGAAATTGTGTGACCTGGGACTCAGGTACCAATGGGCCCATCCCTTCGGACTCCTTTTTTATAGGGATGGCATGCAACATATGGAGAGATCCCATGCGGACTCATTCTGCTTTCAGGTGTCTCTGCCCACCTCCTGTAGGCCATGGGATCCCTGACCAATGTTAAATTCTTGTCATTCAATGTCAAAAAGCTCAATTCCCCCAGTAATTGGAAACAATCTGGTACTGCCTCCTCCAGCATGAATCTGTTATTATTTTCTTTCAGAAAACACACCTGCTTAGGAAAGACTGCCATCGTATCGCCGGCCCCCGATACCCCTTCCAACACTGTGCATGTGTCGACTCTAAAACAGCGGAGTTGCTATCCTTTTCAAGATAGGTTTCTACTCCAAGTTACTGAAGACTTCCCGGGACTCAGGAAGGCGGTTCTTAACTCTGATGGTTGAGAGGGGGAAATCTGTCCTGACCCTCCTCCACTTATATGCCCCGAAACAAGCACATTTCTATGCGGGCTGCTTACAAATCAACTGGGTTCTGCTGGAGGGGACTTTATAGTGGGCAGGGACTTCAGTCTAATTTGGGATCTCGAATTAGACAAGAACACATCACACTTTCAGGTCACTGGAGCCATGTCTGGACAGCTCCAATGACGGTGTACAGACTCTGTCTTGGTTGACACATGGAGCTACTTCCATCCGGATTCAAGGGACTACTACTTTTATTGTCATATACACCTGTCTTACTCATCTATCAACTATATATTCCTCAGACACTCCCTACTAAGGGCAGTTGGATGGCTCAGATCTCAGACATCTCTATATCAGACCACACCATGCACATGTCGAACTCCTATGGGCTCTATGCAGGGCTTCAACACAAGGTTCCTCCTCGCTAGTGCCTGCACCCTCAGCTCCTGCGTGACACGGTAGACATTGCCTCTATTAAAGAGGCAGTCACTGAATACTTTGATATCAATGCTTTGCCGGACACTCCCCCAATGTGCTCTGGGATGGTTTTAAGGCAACTATTAGAAGTGTCATCTCCTTCATATCCATAGCTAGACAGACATGAGAAGCTTGCATGTTTGAAGCCAACCTTCTAAATCTGCTCTTTAGAACTAATGGATAATCAGCATCCCACGGCGCATGTTAAATCGCAATTGGCTGTGCTGGGAGGTCAGCTTCGGGCACACCGGGTGATAAAGCAGAAAAATCTCTATTGGCACTCAAAACAAAAATACTACGAAGGGACGAAAAGATGGGCAGTCTCTTGGCCTGCAGACTGCTGGTACAATATGCCCGTTCCCACATCTCCAAATTGAGGGAGGCAAACTCCACTTGGGCCATCCAGGAACAGGAAAAACAGGAGGCATTTTGGACCTACCACCAGAATCTCTATTCTAGCGAAGAGTTGACCCACCTGCCGTTGATTCTTACACTCTGTGAGTATCCCTGGCCTCCTTTAGACCCATGGGTCACCCAGGAGCTTGAGGATCTTTTCACAGCTGAGCTGTGCCCTTAATGGGCTCTCGGTGGGGAAGACTCCAGGCCTTACCAGATGCCATGTACAAGCTTTTTTCTCCCCACTTGAAATAGCATCTGCTTGAACTCTGCAACTCTTTTTCACATGCCACAAGACTCATGCTGACAATGTTGGCAGCTGAGATAATGCTCATCCCTAAGCCAGGTAAAGAAGCCACTCTTTGCACTAATGAACACAGATGCCGAGCTCTATACCACATTGCTGGCTAACCGTCTGGAAACCCTGCTACCAGGGCTGATTGACCCTGACCAGGTTGTTTTTTTCATATAAAGACAGGGCACTGATAACATCAGATGTCTCACACACCTGGTTGAGAAAGCCCAGGTCCACGACATCCCAGCATGCCTTCTTTACCTTGACATAGAAAAGGCTTTTGACCCTGTCAGTTGGGCCTTTTTATGTTGAATCCTACATAAGAGTGGTCTGGGCCCTACAATTATTAGTAAAATAATAGCCCCAGATCTCACACCCACAGCTACCATTTGAGTAAATGGACAGGTCTCCTGCAAGTTCGCCCTCCATGGGGTCACCCAACAGAGGTGTCCCTTATCCCCCCTGATCTTCACCCTTGTGGTGGAACCCCTGGTTATTCGCATACAAGAAGACTGGTCCATAGCCGGCATTCCCTTTGGAAGTAAGCAGCACAAGGCCCTGTTGTTTGCTGATGACCTGTTGGTGGCACTAACAGAGCCATAAACTTCTATTCCTGCAGTAGTGCAGTCTAAATGCATTTAAAATGGTTTCAAGCTATAAGATATTTATATAAGTAAATCCCACATACTTTACCCGACAATCCCACCGGGTCAGGTTCCGTGCCTGACAAAGCTTATTACCTTCCAGTGGGCCTCACGCTCCATGCAGT
Organism: Pleurodeles waltl; assembly: GCF_031143425.1. NCBI lineage: Eukaryota > Metazoa > Chordata > Amphibia > Caudata > Salamandridae > Pleurodeles > Pleurodeles waltl. The sequence continues at coordinate 271,222,062 of NC_090448.1, read as the reverse complement.
ACCTTAGCCTTACTATTACTACCTTTTTACAGACTTGGACCAGAGCCAACCAGACACTGCTTCGTAGGGCCATATTGAAGGACCTGCGGGGATGGAAGCCTCTTCATATTTCCTGGTTGGGTTGTATACACTTATTACAAATGAATGTCCTCCCGCACCTGTTGTATCTATTCCAGTCCTTCCCTACACCTATTCCAGCCGACATCAAGTCCATGCAGAGATATCTTCGATACATCGTCTGGAAGGGAAAACAACCCTGCATTTCTATCAATTTACTGATGCTGCATCAAAAACAAAGGGGCCTCGTGTGCCCTAAACTTTTAGGCCATTATTGGGTTGCACATCTGTGCTTTATCTCCGAATGGGTGGTTAGGGAAAGTTAAAAGCACTGGCTGCATATGGACCGGGCAGCATCCTTTAGGCCGCTGTGGGACATGGCCTGGCTCCTGCGACAACATCACCCCCATAGTGGATTCCTAACAACCCCGACTCACACAGTCCTTCAGATCTGGGATAGATTGGTGATCAGGAGAGGCCTCACCTCCTTTCCCTCCCCAAACTCCCTGATAGCCCGTAACTTGGACTTTACGCCAGCCTTCTCCCCAGGCTCTTTACTGGAATGGGAAAAGGGAAAATGTAGGACCGTACAGGATCTATTTCAGGGGTTGACCATTAAGCCCTTCGAACAGTGTAAATGTGAATTCAATGTTCCTGCCAAATCCCACCATCAGTACTTTCAGCTTCGTCACTGGGAGCTATTTCCCTCAGTGCTGCAGGTGCCACTCGGTCTCTCACCCCGTTCAAAACCTTAATGCAATATTTTGAGGGATCTAGGAGTCTCATTCCTAAAACATATAGGCCCTCATTATGACATTGGTGGTAAATCCCACTTACCGCCACTCTGACTGCCGCCAACTTACTGCCACGGCTGCAGATATCCGTACACCATATTATGACACACATACACCAATTCATCAGTATTCAGCCACATACACAATTCCGCCAGACCAAAGGTCAGTGATAAAGTGGCGGTATCAAAACCCACACTGTTACGCCAACAGAACAACGCCCATCACATTATGACCCAAGAATCACCACGGTGGACATTCAATGGCGGTAAACCATTGGCGGTACATACCGCCGCGCTCACAATGGACACCCACATACAAAACAACATTACACTGGTCAATTTAAATAACACACACCTGAAACCCATACACACACCACATCCACACCACCATAAAACACACACCCACATTACCCACAACCCTTTACGACTACAAACCATTGGCACGAGACAGACACCAAGACCACAGACAAAACCAGAGCCACACACCACTTACACCTATACACCACCCACGCACCACTGCAGAACAGCACTCAAGAACTAGGGATGACATCAGGAAGAGGTGGAACGATCTACAGGAGAAGGCATGTTCCATTGCAGCAAGATATCAACTCACTGTACAGAGGACTGGCGGTGGACCCCCACCTCTTCCCCCACAACTAACAGCATGGGAGGAGCAAGTCTTGGCAATCGTGCATCCTGAGGGCCTGGCCGGAGTAGGAGGAGGACTGGACTCTGGTAAGTCAACTCTCTACTACTACCTTCCTACCTGTATGCCATCACATACCCCCACCCTCACCCTCACTCCCATCACTCCACCACGTCCCACACACCCCACCATCACATCTCACTCATCACAATGCAAGCCCGGCATGCCAATACCAATGCATGGACACCACCCACAGCCCTGCATGGACACCTATCACTAAAGCATGCACACTAGGGAGAATCAGCTATCCCACCATATACCAACTTACACAAGTGAATGCTGCCAGGGCAAATACAACCAAAGAGGGCAAGCCACGGATGCACAATATGTCAGACACAGACACAGTAACAGATCATTTACATCCCCACAAGTACCCCAGCCAACGTCAGCGGAGAGGAGGTGCCAGCACTATCCAGTACCCCAACAGAAGAGGCCCACAGTGATGACAGCAGCTCTGGTCTTCAGGATCTGGATGACCTACCTGGCCCATCAGGGACCTCTGGACAGCCGGTTACCCAGGCCCAGTCACACACCACCACAGAGTCTCCCCCATCAGGAAACACCACCACAGGACCCACCCAGCGTACCCATACCTCTGTCCCCAGGACACATCAATCAGCAGTGTGTCCACCTCTACAGGGACCCCAGGCCACACCTCATACCCAAGACAATCAGGGACCTGAGGTCAGGAGCAGTGGGCACATGGTTCAGGGGACAGAGACACAGGCCACCAGGGACACTGGGAGGACTGCTGTGTGCCAGGGTGAGGACAGGCCCAGGGAACCGACTCTTCAGGAGGCACTTGCAGAGATCCTGGGAGCATATCAACATTCCCAGGACACGATGGGACAGATCCTGGACAATGTGCAGTACATTGCGGCTGCAGGAGGGACAGTACCAGGGGATCAGGGAGGACTTGCAGGCCATTAACACCCACCCTGGTCTCCATAGCAGGGGCGCTGGCAGACATGGCCAATATTATGAGGGAGGCAGTCACACAACAGCAGGCCCCTGCCACTAGCCAGACATCTGAACAGCCTTCCGCCTCCGCTGCCGCTAGTGGCCAAGAGGCCCCACCACAGGACCAACAGGCCACCAGCACCCCTCACACTGCAGAAGGTGAACCATTCTCCAAACGTTCCCTGCAATCCAGAGACACTTGCCAAGCCCCCGCCAGGAAATGAGACTCTCCCGATAGTCACCCTTGTGTCCCATCCTGTCAACCTGTCCACCTTGAACTGCCATTGCTCTCCTTCCTATGTCCCCTTGGACAATGCACCTGTGCTACAAACAGTCTGGAACAATACCCTGGACTTTCCTCCATCATCACCCCATCCCATTGCACTTGCCCCTCAATATTTCAGCACTTCAATAAACACCCTTGTGTAGTGTTTCCTTGTGGTCACATCACAGTACATATTGCTGGAGCATAGGTTACCTGATGTCAGTAGGCTTGCTTAGTCCTTGTAGGCCCTGAGCTGGGTAGTAGCTTAGTTTGCAGATGGATAAAAACATCTGTAGTCAAGTCCCCGTACTATTGGCTTGTGTGCTTTACACTTGTGGTGTGTTGACAAATTGAACATTTCTAGCTTTATGTTTCTGACATGTGTGTGGCTTGTCTATTTGTGCCACAAATTGTGTCTTTAATCTCTTGATTTGTCTCTTGCATCCATGCAGGTAAATGCCCATCAGAAGAAGGAGCTATGGAGAGTCATCGCCCGGAAGAGCTCCCTTTATACTCTCCGTGTCCACCTGCGGGGATGTGGTGGTTGGACTGCCATGGTCACATTGGCGATGTGCAACATCATAATGTGTCTGGCAGAAATACAGGCTCTGCTGGCCTGTTTGTCCTGTCTCGTCACCATGGTGGTCTGCTCTGCCTGGCGGTGCCAGCGTAACCGCAGTGGTTTTTTGCTCCATAGACTCACCAGGGTTATAAAACAGTGGTCTGATCGCCAAGCTGATTAAACTGCCATCACCGCCATGATGGTGCACAGACCACTAAACTCTTAATGAGGCCCTCAGTCCGTAAACTGCCTGCCATGCCACCAGCAGCCCATTCCAAATCCAAATTTTACCATCTGGAATTTACTGTACCCAGCTGAGTGCTACGTTCCAAGTATAACCCACTGCAGCCCTAGAGTATTAGGAACCTGTGTACTCTGCCGCTCAACCACAGCATAATGCATTCTGACTGCCTGCAAATATATTACTGGCATGGATTCCGATTCCCCTGATTCCTCTCTGTCTTCTGCACCATGTGCCTTACGAAAATAGGTCAGCTCCCTGCAGAACCAAAGTGAGTTTGTTTGCCCAAGACTCAGACCTGGCCTAGAGCCAAACCATCTAGATGTTGGGCCCTGAGGGGTCTGCTCAGCCCTCCAGAAAGATGAATTTAGGATAATGATATCTGCCTAATTGAGGTTTTCTTCCCTTACCCAGTGTACTTGGGGCAGCTGGAAAAAGCCCCTAAAAGCTCACCTATCATTCTGTCACTTCTCTGAATACTCCCAGGCCAATCATGCAGTCTCTTCCCTGTACATGCACACTCAAACAGCTCTCTGGAGACACTTATTTGTTATGTGCAGGTGTGGCTAGTTAACTCATTAATCTTTCCACAAAAGACACATTGTTTAGGCCTGCTCCTAATCTCACAAAAAGGGCTATCCAGAGTGTTCATAAACACTGTAGTGAGGACAGCTCTACAGTAGTAACTTCTCTATGTATGCTTCACTAGCCTGGGGATACAGATGTAGGTGCTCAGTGGAGTTTAAGGGGACATGCACCATTCTTTCTTCCTTGGCAAGCACCGGACTAAAGATTGATCATGAAATGGAGAAATGCGTGATATTTGATGCTGAGTATGAGGTATGCAACCTTTAAAGAAATGCTAGAGCGCAGTGGCAATAAGAATGACCTTTCATCAGGACAAAATTCACTTTACATGAAAGAGCAGACAACCCAGAGAGGGCAAGTGGTTACCTTATGATCCCATGTCAGGCCTATGCGTACACAGAAGAAGGACCCAAGAAACAGAGGTGTGGGCTGAAATAAGTAGCCACAACGCTGTAAAAGGACTAGTAGTGAATCAGAAAAGATTACTGAGGAAACAGCTCAAAATACTCATATGTTGAAGCCTGTAGAATAGTTTCAATTGACTCCACGGTCCCTTTTCTATCTTTTGAGGTAAAGCAAACCCTGAGACCTCTTATGGAGCATTTTCAGGTCAATCCCTAAAGTGTAATGAAAACCGTACATTGGTGTTCCTTCCTTGACCTAAAATAAAGTAGTTCAATGTTAGTTTTTGAATATTGACAGCTTGTGAGCATTAAACTGGAAGGGGGTGGGGCTAAACATCATGACTAAATGGCAATGAACCCAAAGAGCACTGCAAAGAAGCCCAATTCACATAAGCGCAACTAATTATTTCAAAATGTTCCATCTGGGGAGAGATGCGCGAGCGCGCAAGTTAAGATGGCTGCTCGCCTTTTAACTCCAGTGTGCCCACTTACTGATGAGCTACTATGCTGATTTAATGGGGCATTTTGGATTATCTACACCCACTTTCCTTACCCCCATGTGGGGAGGGGATTGCTGTTATCTTTTTGTGGCTGTGTGTTATGCCAGCGTCCATGAAAAACGTCTGAACCTGCACTGAGGCTCCTCTCCGCTCTAGCCTCAGAGTTCCTGTCAGGAAGGCAGGTCTTTCTTCAGGAAAGGGTGCGGTTCAGCCTTGAATCCTCCCACAGTCAGTTACAGCTGCTGCAACTGGAAGTGTTCATCATATCTACGCCTATCTATATCTGGTTTAGCTTAATTATTTGCATTTATATTTTCCTATTATTTGCTATATATATTTTAGGATTATTTAATAACATGGAAGGCAAAACCTCAACCTCATCAGCTGATAAGCATAAACAAGAAGTGTCTCCACCACCTACAAAGTCTAAAACTATAGATTCTTCGGAACTCTCACTCACTACTTTTTTAGAGGGTTTGCAAGCTGTTAGGTGTAACACTGACAATATTGCTGTGGAAATTAAAAATATTCGTAAAGATATGCAGGTCTTTCAATGAAGGCTGTCGATAGCCAAATGAAAATAAATGACAATAAAGTAAAAGTTGAAAAGCTAATGCCAATTGTCATGAAAATTCCTTCTAGGAATACAAGATTGATAGACATAGAATATCAAAATACGCAATACAATTTTCTAATTTTTAATTTGCCTGAGGACAAGGCAATGACTTTAAATGCTACCTTGAGAATCTGCTAACTAATCTCTTAAATTAGAAATTTCCAGAAAGAATTGAGATTGATAAAGCACATTGAATTCCATCTCATCATAAACCGGGCCATACCAAACCAAGACAAGTTAAATTTAAGTTTTTTTGTCACTGTTATCTTGTCTTCTTTAGAAAAGCAGCACGAGAAATTCTGTCTCTCCTGGTTAATAGCAATAAAATCTTCATTGATCAAGATTTTGCTAAAGAGACAGTCGCCATCTGTAGAGAATTTACAGCTTTAAGACCATAGCTGAAAAACTCCAGCTACAAATGTGGCGTTTTGACCCTTCTACGATTCACAAAAGATGACATCTCCAAATCACTTAATCGTCTGGAAGATCTTCAAGCATTATTGGATAACCATTTCCCTCTCTCACAAGGCCAATCGAACTGACATCACTTTGGCTATGCTGGAGGCTATTCCTATTCCTTTTTCATTCACCCTATTGATATATATGACTTTCTGATTGTTACGAGCATTTCTCATTTGACTATTCTTCTAAATGCACTTGTGTCTCATCCATTTTATTAATTTTCTTTGTTGTGTTTTATGTACAGTTTTGTCTGTGTTCCTTTTTCGTGTATTCTTTCTGACCTTAAGCTAATTCAATGGTCTTCACTGCTTCGTCCATATTTATTTTCATACTGTTCTCTAACTATATTTCTTATTTCATATCTTGACCTACAAATATTGCTTAGAATTAATTTTTCAAGATTAAAGGATTACGACATCCTGTTCAACATTTGAAAATTCTAGATTACTTATTTAGACAAAAAGCAGATATTTTTTTATTGCAAGAAACACATATTGACGATAACATTTTAGCCTACATGCAAAAAAATTGGGTTAGTAAGATAATTTCGTCCTCAAATGGTGTGGCAATGTTATTTTCTAAAAACATTTTGGATAAACACTCAGATTCAAAAGGCAGAATTTTATTGGTTAACATTAAACTTGGTAATACTGTACTATATTTAATTAATATATAGGGACCGACAGCTGATGATCCTCATGTTTGGAATCACATTACTTCTTAAATTATCTAACTCAGAAATGTTCCTTTTTTGTTAGTGGAGACTTTCATTTGATACATGATCCCCTTTGAAATAGACTGCCCTTACTAAATGTACACCTCCAAAAGCAGTTTACTCACCTATAGCTTTGTTTGAAAACACAAAATGCATGGACATCTTGAGATTACACTTCACAAATCATAAAGACTTAATTTTTTTCCCCAACCCTCATAATTCTCTCTCACCCTTAGATTATTTATTAGCATCCAGTGATTTGGTAAAATCTATGACTCAACCTTCTATTGGAAATATTGAGGTTTCTGGCCATACAATAATTTTGTAATGTTTGCAAGTTAATAACTTTACTATTTCCAGATACTGCATGAATGTTGATACTGTTCCTTAGGGTGTTAATAAAGACACATTATTAGTGGCTATCCAAGATTACTTTTCTCTCATCCCTGGTGGTGTAACTTCTTCTATTATAAAATATGACGCTTTGAAAGCATATTTACAGGGGTAATAAGTACTACATTGTCTCCCGAAAATAAGTTATTTTTTGCAAAACTACTAGATATAGAGAAACAAACTGCTAAATTTGAAAGGTTGTTTATCTCATCTAACATTATTACTTTTAAAACTATGCTGCAAACACTTAGATATTAATACAATTCACTATTGAGTAAGAGTGCTGGAATACACTTTTCAAACCAGAAAGCAAATTTTCCGTTAATGCTAATAGATCTGTGAAACCTTTAGCCAACTTTCTTTGTATTAAACAATATAGTACCACATTCATGCTATTCATAGAGAAAATTGTACAATTGCTCTATCTACTCCTGAGATTGTTGATGAAGTCCTTAAATTTGATTCATCCTTGTACAGCAAGCCAAATCTTATTGAACCTCAAATTATAGATTTTTTAAACTCTGCTAACCTCCCACAGTTTTCCTAATCTGATAATTTCAAATTAGATAATCCTATATCTAAAAAGGTCATGTTAACTACTATAAATTCATTCTCGCTTCAAAGTCCCCTGGACTAGATGGTATCCCTGCAGAATTTGATAAAGCTTTCGCTACTGTCCTTAATCTTCATCTACAACACTTATTTACTAACTTCAGTCAGTTAAGCATAGTTGAAGGTTCTTTTACTGAAGCTTTGATTATAGTATTGCCTAGAGCAGATAAAGACCAGACTAGAGTAGCTAATTATTGCCCTATCCCCCCCATAAATCAAGACTTAGATTTTTTTGCAAACACTTTAGCCACTAGATTAACCAGCATATTATCATCACTCATACAAATAGATCAAACTGGTTTCATGAAAAAGAGATTCTCTGTAAATAACACACAACTTCTATTTCATGTAAAAGACAATATCTTCACTTTTACTTCACCCTCTGGCATTCTTGCTTTAGATGCCATAATAGACTTTGATAAAGTTCATTGGCAATTTTAATTTCAAGCGCTATCCTCGTTTAATTTTAGAAAATGGAAAATTAAAAAAAAATTAAAATCATTTCAGCGTTATATGGTTCCCTTCTTTGTGACTATTTATTAATGGTCAGTTTTCAAACTGTTTTTTTCATAGAAGAACCTGACAAGGATGCCTGTTGTCAATCCTTCTTTTTTTGTCAGCATTGAACCTTTAGTTCCTAATATCCGAACCTCCAATGATATCACAGGAATCAACATGGCAAACATTACACTTAAAATGTCTGCTTATGCAGATTATGTTCTGCTATACCTTAGCAACCCAGTTACCTCTGTACCTGCAGTTCTAAATAACACACACAAATACTTTCTTGTTTCAGGTTACACTTTAAACGTTAATAAAACAGAATTATTTCACCTGAATGTCCTTTGCACACCTGAAGTATTGAACAATACTGATATTATTTGGCAAATCTTGAGGCCACCAAAAATCTACTTGCTCCTTTTATGTTTATACTTTTCCCATGCTCCCATTACAATTGCCTCTCATATTCTATAAAAAAACTAGACAGAATTATTTCCAAATTTCTTTGGCAACTCAAACCACCACTCAATCACTCTACTAAGCTTAAACTTTCCAAGTGAGAGATCGGGCCTATCAGATTTTTTCAACCCACCATAAAACATTCATTTTAAGACAAGATTCTCTTTGGTTTACTTGCTTCGATCCTATTCATCCCCCCTAAGTGGCTTTTAATAGAACAGCATTTAGGGCCAGATGTAGAACGCGTTTTGCATGACTCAAACTGCGAAAATCGCAGTTTGCGCCATGCAAAACGCGCATCGCGATGCACATTCCCCTTTTGCGAGTCGGTACCAACTCGCAATATGGGAATGCGACTCGCAAATAGGAAGGGGTGTTCCCTTCCTATTTGCGACTCGCACCGCGATGCACAATTGCTTTGTGACCCCGAACGCGGTCGCAAAGCAATTTGCAGTTACCACCAGTGTCACACTGGTGGTAACCCATTCGCAAAAGGGAAGGGGTCCCCATGGGACCCCTTCCCCTTTGTGAATGTCGCTAAAAATGTTTTTCCAGAGCAGTGGACCACTGCCTACTCTGAAAAAACGAAACCAAATGGTTTCGTCATTTTTTTGTATTGCAACTCGTTTTCCTTTAAGGAAAACGGGCTGCAATACAAAAAAAAACTGCTTTATTTAAAAAGCAGTCACAGACATGGAGGTCTGCTATCTCCAGCAGTCCACCATCCCTGTGAGTGCAGGGAATCTCAATGGGGTCGCAAAATGCGACCCCCTTGAGATTCTCAGAAGGTGTCTGAGACACCATTTTGCATACGATTTAGCGAATCGGAAATTGCAAGTCGCACCGACTCGCAATTTCCAATTCGCTAAATCGATTTGTGCTACATCCGGGCTCTTAGTTTCGCCATTCTCTCTTCCAACATTATTATCTATGACTGACTACAATAAATTCATCTGCCATTATAGCCTCTACTAAATTAGTTATTTTTGATTTTTACTCTTTATTTCTTTCACATATTTCAGATTTTATCAAATTATTCCGAATGACATAAGGGAAGTTCGGTGGGGGTTCTCATGCAGAGAAAACTTAGAAAGAAAAGGGGCAAATGGAGCATTTTCAAGTTGATTTTGTTAAATAATTTGTTGAAAAAACAGTAAATATCTAAATCACAACTAGGATGCACATGACAACTGACTTGCCTCTTAGTTCATTGATGGCATTGTTGTAAGGGGGAAGTTTTAATATTTCTAGTAAGTTTATGTTTGTTAAAAACTTTCTCTTTTAGTAAATGGCACTCAATGCAGTGATATAATTATTATGATGTATTTTAATAATTCTGATGTATTAGGGTGAAACACCTCCGCATGTTAAAAAATTCACTTTTTAAAAATTTGAAGAGGGTACATGACATGCGTTAGATGATTTACATTGTATTGTATTGTACAGTAAGTAGAACATACTCCCATAATGAGGTTTTGAAGCGCTTTACAGCTTCACAGAGAATACTCACACAGTGTAGCCTATGGGTCGAAAGTTTTCAGTGGGCATATTAGTTTTGCAACTGTGGTGCTTATTGTGGTAAGTATGTTAGCCAAACATTGAGAAACTTAAGATAAAACATGACACTTTAGAGGTCTATGAAAGTCGGGAAATTGCGATAACTTTTCACACATATTTAGCGGAGTTTGCACATTTCACAGCATGTGTCAGATCACAGGTGCTTACTGTAAAAGCAGATAGTCACTGCTTGCTTCCCTAAATAGAAAACAATGGCAGATCAATTTCAAAGTTATTATTATCTGTTTAAACACAATGGCCCTCATTACAACATTGGCGGTAAAAGCCGCTTACCGCTGTGCAGAAGACCGCCAATACACCGCCGCTGCTGCGGAATTCCGCCACAGCTATTATGACCCACTGCTCGTAATCCGCCGAAATTCAGACACCCACACAAGTCCGCCACACCAAAGGTCAGTGATAAACCGGCGATAACAAATCCTCCACCGTCACGCCAACAGAAACACGCCCATGCTATTACGACCCACGAATCCACGCGGCGGTCTTTCAAATGCGGTATTCCATTGGCGGTACACACCGCAGCGCTCAAAATACACACACATCTCCAAAACACCGCCACATTGGACAATTCGCAATACACACACCTGATACACATACAAACACCACTCCCACACACCCAATTCAATATAAAACACACACCCACATCACCCACAAACCCCTACGACCCAAAATTAGAGATGAAGGCGACAGAGAGAGAGTACAGCAATAGACAACCCCACCACACAGAGGCACAAAACACCATCACCCACACAACATCCACGCACAAAACACCACACACAACATCACAACACTCATCACCACATACACCACCCCACACATCACCTACACCAACCCATGGCACGCCAAAGACACCCCACGTTTTCGGAGGAGGAGCTCAGGGTTATGGTGGAGGAAATCATATGGGTAGAGCCACAGCTATTTGGATCACAGGTGCAGCACACCTCTATAGCTAGGAAGATGGAGCTATGGTGAAGAATCGTGGACAGGGTCAACGCAGTGGGACAGCACCCAAGAAATCGGGAGGACATCTGGAAGACGTGGAACGACCTACGGGGGAAGGTGCATTCCGTGGTCTCCAGGCAAAGCATCGCGATTCAGCAGACTGGCGGCGGACCCTCACCTCCTCCCCCACAACTAACAACATGGGAGGAGCAGGTCTTGACCATTATGCATCCAGAGGGCCTCGGAGGAGTCGGTGGAGGAATGGACACTGGTAAGTCAAATCTCAACTATCACATCCCCCACCCTACCTGCATGCTATCACACACCCCCACCCTCACCCCCTCCCCTATCACTCCAACTCCTCACTAATGTACTAATAACACAAACCACCCATCCCAACACCAAGCCCTGCATGACACAACAAAGCATGGACACCCATCACTAAAGCATGCCCACTGCACATACCCATAACACCCCTGAACCATCATCACACAAGCCCCCACACAGGAATGCTTGCACTGGGGTACACGCACACCCACCCATTGCACACCATGACACACACAGATGCAATAATCATGCTTTTATACCCCTGCAGGACCACTACGTAACATCACCAGACAGGAGGGTCCAGACATCTCTACCCCGCCCACAGAAGAGGCCCACAGTGATGACAGCAGTTCTGGCCAACTGGATCCAGATGACCAGCCCGGACCATCGTGGGCCTCAGGACAGTCGGTTCCCCTCGCACAGGCACAGCCCAACACTGACCTTCCACCCTCTGGTAACACCAGCACAGCACCCACCCAGCGGGCCCATACCTCCGTCCCCAGGACACGTCAATCAGCTGTGTGTCCACCACTACAGGCAACCCAGGATAACCCACCACCCCAACAACAACAGGGACCTGGGGGCAGTGGTAGTGGGCACACGGTCCAGGGGACGGAGGCACAGGAACACAGGGCAACTGGGAGGGCTGCTGTACGACAGGGGGCGGACAGGCCAAGGGAACCCACTCTCCACGAGGCCCTCTCCTCCATCATGGGAGCATACCACCACTCCTAGGAGATGATGGCTACGGTCCTGGCCAAGTTTCTGGAGACCCAGCGCATGCAGGAGGAATAGTATTTGGGGTTTAGGGAGGAGCTCAGAACCATCAGCTCCGCCCTGGGCACCATCGTAGGGATGCTGAAGGACATACAAAAGACCATGAGGCACACCGTGGCACTCCAAGGGGCCCCTGACACTAGCCTGGACGATGAACTGCCCTCCACTTCCGCCGGCACTAGTGGACAGGACACCCCGCCACAGGACCACCATACCAGCACCCACCCCCTGCAGACGGAGAACCACCCCGCAAGCAGTCCCTGAGATCCAGGAACAGGACAGAGCAAGATGGCAAGACCCCCGCCAGGAAATGAGACCACCCTGATTGTCCTCCCACTGTCCCACTTTGTTACCCTGTCCAGATTGGAACTGCCCCAGATGCACTTCCTATGCCCATATGGGCAACGCACCTGTGAGACTAATAGACTGGACTCTGCCATGGACATTCCTCCACCATCACCCATCACCATTTTGCCACCCCCTCCAATAATTAGCACTTCAATAAACACCCTTGAACCACAAAACAATCTGGAGTCAGTCTGTGATTTTGAAAATGTGTATTATCAACGACAATGACAAAAACCGTTCGAAAATGTAATGTCAACATACCTATGTTACACACCACAAGCCCATGAAGGATGCAAGCAGATGACACACGTTGGTAACCACACCTGTGAAACCGTAATGGAAATGTATCACTCAGTTAGCAAATACTACTTCAAATTGACAGACAGGATAGAGGTAGAAGTGTGAAAGTAAATGTAATAGTAAAAAAATTGTTCTCGCCTGTGTGTCACTGGAAATATTGCTGTATGACAGAGTCCCTGTTGTCAATGTCTTCTTCCTCTGCTTCCTCCTCATCACTGTCCACAGGCTCCACAGCTGCCACAACACCGTCATCTGGACCATCCTCCTGCAGAACAGGCACCTGTCGTCGCAAAGCCGAGTTGTGAAGCATAGAGCAGGCGATGATGATCTGGCACACCTTCCTTGGTGAGTAGAATAGGGAACCACCTGTCATATGAAGGCACCTGAACCTGGCCTTCAGGAGGCCGAAGGTGCGTTCGATCACCCTCCTAGTCCGCCCATGGGCCTCATTGTAGCATTCCTCTGCCCTGGTCCTGGGATTCTTCACTGGGGTCGATAGCCATGACAGGTTGGGGTAACCAGAGTCCCCTAATAGCCACACATGGTGCATCTGGAGTTGACCCATCACATACGGGATGCTGCTATTCCGCAGGATGTAGGCGTCATGCACTGAGCCAGGGAACATAGCATTTACCTGCGAGATGTACTGGTCTGCCAAACATACCATCTGTACATTCATCGAATGATAACTCTTCCGGTTCCTGTACACCTGTTCACTCCTGTGGGGGGGGACCAAAGCCACATGGGTCCCATCAATGGCACCTATGATGTTAGGGATATGTCCCAGGGCATAGAAGTCACCTTTAACTGTAGCCAAATCCTCCACCTGAGGGAAAACGATGTAGCTCCTCACGTGTTTCAGCAGGGCAGACAACACTCTGGACAACACGTTGGAAAACATAGGCTGGGACATCCCTGATGCCATGGCCACTGTTGTTTGAAATGACCCACTTGCTAGGAAATGGAGCACTGATAGCACCTGCACTTGAGGGGGGATTCCTGTGGGATGGAGGATTGGTGACATCAGGTCTGGCTCCAACTGGGTACACAGTTCCTGGATTGTGGCACGGTCAAACCTGTAGGTGATGATTAAATGTCGCTCCTCCATTGTTAACAGGTCCACCAGCGGTCGGTACACCGGAGGATTGCGCCATCTCCTCACATGTCCCAGCTGACGGTGCCTAGGAAGGACAACAGCGACCACAGAGTCAACGAATTCTGAGATATGTACCCACAGCTACACAGAACACGACACTAAATACAAAATTCTGCCTGTATGTGTGTTGAGTCTAGGCCTAGGTATGTGTGACGCAGTTGTAAATGAAGCCATGTGGGCCCCTGAAATGGCGGCTGCCTGACCTCTAAACTGGGACAATGGGATGTGAGGTAACTGCGCTAGCGTTGTACACGTCACGGTAGGCGGTCGTAGACCACGGCGCAATGCTGCATTGGTTAACATTGGACCCTATGGGTCCCAGGAGCCAATGACGAAGTGCGCCGGCGGTGATGATACGCACCGCCGCGGATGTCACCGCCGCAGACGTGACCGCCATTTCTATCTGTTCAATCACTCGATACCTGATCTTCGACAGGAGAGGACCTACACTGCAAGTGCTGCTGTGACCTCGGTCTGGAAGAGACAATGGCTGGTGCGTCTGGGGAAAGGGGCCCTGCCTTCACTGCACAGGTGTTGGAGAAGCTCGTGGACGGGGTCCTCCCCCAGTACACGCTACTGTACGGTCCTCCAGACAAACAGGTAAGTACACCGGGAGCACGTTGTATGGGCTATGCCTGGGTGGAGAGGGCTGGATGTCAGTAGGAAGGGGGCAGAGTTCTGCGAGCATGAAGAAGTGTGATTGCATGTGCCACATGGCAAGGGCAGGGATGTGGGCCACTCACTTCGACGGTGCTGCTGCTAATGACTTCGCTTCTTCCCCTGTACATGTCATGTAGGTCAGCGCCCACCAGAAGAAGGATATTTGGCGTGCCAGAGACGGAGCACCCACTGCCGGAAAAGATGGGAGGACATTCGCCGCTGTAGCAAGAAGACGGCGGAGGCTCAGCTGGGGATGGCCTCCCAACGTGGGAGGGGTGCCCGTCGCACCATGACCCCCCTGATGTTCCGGATCCTAGCAGTGGCCTACCCTGAGTTGGATGGGCGCATGAGGGCATCACAGCAGACACAAGGGGGTGAGTACACTCACATTTTCATGACTTTGCGCGCAGTGGAGGGGTCTGGGTGGGGGAGGAGGGCTGTGGGTTTCCCTAGGCCAGGGCGTGTTCCGTAGGCTAGGCCCCTCCGGAATGCAGGCCATGTGACACTCCACCCCACCTCTGTAGAGTGCCAAGTACAGGTATACATGCCCCTGTGTCATCTATGTGGGCAGATGACACTCATAGCCATGTAGGCCATATCCCAGGAACTGCATCTGTAGATGCCAAGATCATGGCGTAGTGCAGTGGGCTGCTGTGTCTGTATTGTCCGCCAACGGTAGCGGTAAGCCATGCACTCAACCTGTCTTTCTTCTGTTTCCCCACCCCTTTATGAGCTCTCCCTTTTCTTTTGTGCATCAGCATCATCAGGCGGAGGTACAGTGGCACCGGAGCACGAGGGGGCTGCATCCCACATGGCCATGGAGGGCCACACCACGGACTCAGAATACACCAGTGGGATGGAGGGCGAGGGGAGCTTCACGTCGGTCACCGGATCAGCAACCAGCGACACGGACTCGTCCTCCGATGGGAGCTCCCTTGTGGTGGCGGCACCATCTGTGCCCCCCACTTCTACAGGTACAGCCGCCACTACCAGCACCGCCCTCCCAGCAGCCCCTCAGCCTTCGCTCCGTGCCCGCTCATCCAGGAGGGTGGGCATCACCTTCGCCCCAGGCACCTCAGCCCCTGCCACCCCTGCTGCCCTCAGTGAGGAGGCCATTGACCTCCTCAGGTCACTCACTGTTGGGCAGTCTACCATTGTGAATGCCATCCAGGGTGTAGAAAGGGAGTTGCAACACACTAATGCATTCCTGGAGGGCATTCATTCTGGTCAGGCTGCCCATCATCGAACCCTGCAATCTCTGGCCTCAGCACTGATGGCAGCCATTGTCCCTGTGTCTAGCCTCCCCCCTCCAACTTCCTCCACCCAGACCCAATCCCCTGTACCCCAGCCTATCCCAAGCACACCATCAGACCAGCCTGCACACACCTCAACACACAAGGGCAGCTCAGGCAAACATAGGCACCACACATCCCACAGGCACTCACACAAGCATCACCCACATACAGACACAGCAACATCCACTGCCTCCACTGTGTCCCCCTCCTCGTCATCTCCCTCCTCCCTCCCAGTCTTGTCTACACTCTCACCTGCATACACTACCACTACAGCCACTAGGACTCGCACCAGAACACCCAGCACCACACCCCGCTCACCTGCACTCACCACCCGCACTACCATTTACACGTCCCCTGTGTCCTCTCCCAGTGTGTCTGTGACGCCCCCTCCCAAAGTACACAAACGCGGGCACCCACACACCCAACATCCATCCACCTCACGACAGCCTCCAGAACATGCACCTGCACCCTAATCATCTAAAGTTACACCTCCTACAACCACCTCCTCTTCCTCCACTCCCAGACCCCCTCCAGCTACCCGTCCCAGTGTTCGTCAGAAACTTTTCCTGAGCAACCTTGACCTCTGTCCCACCACTCCCCCCCCCAATTCATAGGTCCAGTACAAGCACCTCAGCCAAAAAAAAGTCTGGTACCAGTGGTGCGTGTTAGAGGTATGTTGAGTGCACCGAGCACCAGGGCAGCCAGTGTGACACGGAGCCAAAGCACTGCCAGTTCACCCCCTGTAAAGCACCAGAAGTTGGACAGTGCCCAACGGGAGAGGGGGAAGACTCCTGCCAGCAAAGCCGCTCACAAGGGTCCCGGGGGGAGTGTCGAGTCAGCTGTGACTCCTCCCAAGGTGGTGAAGGGGCAGAAGAAGTCTCCAAAGTCTGGTAAGAGCAGCACGGCAGAGAAGGCCGCCATCCTCCCCGCTGGCCAGGACGCCACCGCCAGCCCCATCGTCACTGGTCCGGAGACCACTGCCAGAGTCAGTGCCCTGGAGGGCAGCACTATCGTCACTGGTCAGGAGACCACTGCCAGAGTCAGTGCCCTGGAGGGCAGCACTATCGTCACTGGTCCGGAGACCACCGCCAGAGTCAGTGCCCTGGAGGGCAGCACTATTGGTCCGGAGACCACCGCCAGAGTCAGTGCCCTGGAGGGCAGCACTGTCGTCCCTGGTCCGGAGACCACCGCCAGAGTCAGTGCCCTGGAGGGCAGCACTATCGTCACTGGTCCGGAGACCACCGCCAGCGTCAGTGCCCTGGAGGGCCCCGGCAGCCACAGCCCCGCTGGGCACTGAGGGACCGTCATGCCACACACCACTGCACAGGTCAGAGACAGCAAAGTCAAGCCCCGCTGAACAGGGCAAGCACCGCTGAACAGGGCAAAGACCGCCATGGCAAGCACCGCTGAACAGGGCAAGCACCGCTGAACAGGGCAAAGACCGCCATGTCAAGCACCGCTGAACAGGGCAAAGACCGCCATGTCAAGCACCGCTGAACAGGGCAAAGACCGCCATGGCAAGCCCCGCTGAACAGGGCAAAGACCGCCATGGCAAGCACCGCTAAACAGGGCAAGCACCACTGAACAGGGCAAGCACCGCTGAACAGGGTTATGACCGCCATGTCAAGCACCGCTTGAACAGGGCAAAGACCGCCATGGCAAGCACCGCTGAACAGGGCAAAGACCGCCATGGCAAGCACCGCCAACTCAAGCATCGTTAGCCCATGTGCGGCTGGGACAGTGACGGAACTGGGACCGTCACGGGGATCGTGATGCACTCTGGGCACCAGTCCCCCTCCAGAACCAGTGGAGAACTGTATCCACTACCTGAATCCTTCACAGGATGAAGCACTCTGGGCACCAGTCCCCCTCCAGAACCAGTGGAGAACTGCATCCACTACCTGAATCCTTCACAGGATGAAGCACTCTGGGCACCAGCCCCCCTCCAGAACCAGTGGAGAACTGCATCCACCACCTGAATCCTTCACAGAATGAAGCACTCTGGGCACCAGTCCCCCTCCAGAACCAGTGGAGAACTGCATCCACCACCTGAATCCTTGACAGGATGAAGCACTCTGGGCACCAGTCCCCCTCCAGAACCAGTGGAGAGTGTTATCCACTTGAGAGTCTGTGGCTTTGCACTCCCCAGGATGGTACAGTGGGGAAACCACCCACTGTAGAGACTTGAGAGACTGTGGCTTTGCACTCCCCAGGATGGTACAGTGGGCAAACCACCCACTGGAGAGACTTGAGAGACTGTGGCTTTGCACTCCCAGGATAAAGCAGTGGGCAAACCACCCACTGGAGATACTTGAGAGACTGTGGCTTTGCACTCCCCAGGATAAAGCAGTGGACAAACCACCCACTGGAGAGACTTGAGAGACTGTGGCTTTGCACTCCCCAGAATAATGCAGTGGCCAAACCACCCACTGGAGAGACTTGAGAGACTGTGGCTTTTCACTCCCCAGGATAAAGCAGTGGGCAAACCACCCACTGGAGAGACTTGAGAGACTGTGGCTTTGCACTCCCCAGGATAAAGCAGTGGGCAAACCACCCACTGGAGAGACTTGAGAGACTGTGGCTTTGCACTCCCCAGGATAATGCAGGGGGCAAACCACCCACTGGAGAGACTTGAGAGACTGTGGCTTTGCACTCCCCAGGATAAAGCAGTGGGCAAACCACCCACTGGAGAGACTTGAGAGACTGTGGCTTTGCACTCCCCAGGATACATCAATGGGCATGGAGCCCCATCGTGGATCTGGCGTGGTGCTGTCATCCGGCTGAGGTGCCCCCCCTTCCCTTCCCCCTGAGGTGCCTGTTGTATTTCTATCTGATGCCCCTGCAGTGTTCTCTCCGTTTCTGGATAGGTATCGTGTGTGGGCCTCGCCCATGCATTGTGGGCCCAGTGGTCCACGGACATTAAATTGTGCATACCTGCACTACTAATCGTGATGTATATATTTGGAATGTGTATATATTTCTGTATATATGAGCTTACTGTATTTTGATACATTGCAATGGTTGTACTGATTTCCTTTTGTCTTTGCATT
Organism: Pleurodeles waltl; assembly: GCF_031143425.1. Classification (NCBI taxonomy): domain Eukaryota; kingdom Metazoa; phylum Chordata; class Amphibia; order Caudata; family Salamandridae; genus Pleurodeles; species Pleurodeles waltl. The sequence continues at coordinate 271,202,795 of NC_090448.1, read as the reverse complement.
CTTCCAGGGGGGTTGGGGGTTGTTACTGTGATGTTTGGAAATGATTTGGTGTGTGTGTTGTAGTATGCGAGGGTCGGGTTGGGGGTAGGGGTGTTGCGTGTGTGTGTCCCTGACTTTTGTCTCTCCACTCCCCTATGTCGTAGGTGCAGTACTCACCGTTGTCTTCAGCGCCGCCGTTGCTTATGTTCGTAGAGGAGCAGAAAGACAAGCGCAGGGAATATTTGGAGTTCCAGCTCCATGGTGCCCTCCATCCTCGTGGAGTGTGTTAAGGTGAGCGTTTTCCCATTGCAAAAGCTGTTTCCGCCGTGTTTTTATCCATGGTGAATCCGCCCCGGAAAAGGTGGCGGATTGGCCTGTTGTAATACTGTGGGCGGTACATTGTCTTCCGCCTGTCTGTTGGCGGTGACCGCCGCCCTGCTTGTCTGTACCGCCGTGGCGGTCGGAGTGTTAATGCGGCTGTCTATGTTGGCGGTTTCCGCCACGGTCATAATTCCCTTTTTTTCCGCCGGCCTGTTTGCGGTATTACCGCAGCTTTAACACCGTCCACCAGGGTTGTAATGACCCCCAATGTGTGTTAATATTCACATATCCCTGGGACCAATGAATCATTGTGCTCTACGAACAATTTGGTACACATGGTTAAACAAATACAGACCAAGGAGTATAAGACTGGCTGGAGCATTACAGACACATTACTATGACCCAAATACAGTGCTAGACAAATGAGCAGATATGGCAAGCAGCAGCACTCCAATACTCTGTCAACCATAGTGACCCCTGGAGGCGCAAGGGGGGCACAGTGACCTTTTGACAGTGGGCTTTGTGTCTGCTCTTTAGTGGCACTGTGGAAAAGGAGGAAGTGCACAGTGTGGAGTGGAGGGGACGTACCCTTTGGCGGGGAAGTGTGTGGCTGTGTTCTGTTGGAAGGGGGCCACCATGCTCTGCTTTCTTGTGAAAGCAACCCAGTGCTTTGAGTGGGGGCTGCCTTGTGTGCAGCCTGATCCCAATCTGTTTGCAGCCACCCAGTTCAGGACCCCCTACACCCTGCACATTCCGCAGGGCCTCGATGGCAGTGCTAATTATATTTTGAGTATCTTCTTATTTTTCTCATGGAGATGAGCAATAAGTTAACAGAATCAAGTAAGTATTCGGACCAAGGTGGCGAACATGAATGCATTCCCCAGCCCCTCTGGTTTCAGGCTCCTGCTGCAGGTGGGATAATTTAACTCTTAAACTTAAATTGGAGGTGACCTCCCCAGGTATGCAGAAAACAAAAAAGGCAGAGATGAAAGAGGTGGTGGTGATTGCTGGTGGGGTGTGTTCCTGCTTATAACCCCCTGTGCACATCTGCACAGAGCCACCCCCACAATATGTTGCAGCCACATAGGATTTAAAGCAAGCCACCCCATAAGTGGGTACGAGAGTGCCCTAAGTGTGCATTGGACTCACGCAGACCACTTCCTATGCTAACATAGCTCCATGTGACCACAGACATGCCCTGAATGCTGAGCCCGAGCTCTGACTGACTCCTGTGAGGAGCTTTCATCCTCTGCAGTATTTCATCACCACCCGGTCAGCATTAGCTACAGGGCACTTTAACAGCACACTAAGAAGTTTGAGCACACACATTGGACATGCAACTCCCTCCCCAGGACCTGTGGAAAGTTTATGGGGCCCACCCCCTACAGTGGTTTGCCTCATTGCATTTAGGGGTAGTGAATACTGACAAGTGAAGGGCAGTGCACTTTATTTCATGGGTCAATTTCCTTTGGGTCTTGCAGCACTTGCCTATGGCTCCTCACTCTCTTGCCCCTTCTGCACTTTCCACTGGGCGCTTTCACTCCTCCCTGCATGGATCCCTCTGCTCTTCTCCTCATCCTCGTAGTGCTGTTCCCTGGTACCCCATGGTCTCTCTCCACTCAATCTCCTCCTGGTCCTGCTGCACTTCCCTATGGGGCCTCCACTCTCACATGGACTCCGTTGCACTGCTTTTTGGACACTTTGCTCTCACCTGGGCTCTGCTATGCTGCCCTCATCGATACTCTCCACAAGGACCTGCATTCTCCCTCTCTTTGGACCGTCCCTCTCCCTCTTGGCCTTGCTGCACTATCACTGGGATCTGCGGCACTCTCCACCAGCACCATTCCTTTCAGCAGGGCAGTGTTCCCTACGCCCACCAGGACCAATGAATGTGCCGCTCTGTTGTGCAAGGTTTCTAATTACCCTCAAATTAGGTTCCATTTTCGGCTCTGAAAGCAGAAATGCTTTGTGAAAAAACCTCTAAAGTGGCTTCATCTAACATGTTTCTTCTGTGAGCAGGTGTCAGAACACTGACTGCTGCTACGTAGCACAGTATGACGCGGAGTTATTTTCACAAGAGTGCCATCTCAAACCAGAAACTGTGGGTATTACGTTTGTGGTAGGTAAGCTTCCCTGCAATATTAGTTAAGCCTTCTTCTTAAAAGCAACATTTAAACATGGGAAAAAAAACCTGCATTACATGAATTGAAGCACAGGGGCACTGTAGGTATGCAAATTTTAAAATTACGTCACTACCCAGGCTGGTTGTATGTACTGCACACAAAACACCCGGGCTTCCAAGAGCTAGAGAAAGAACTATGGCGGAGGTAAGCTTCAGTGTAATTAGGAACGCAAACGTCTAATTATTTTAAGATTTGGCGCACCTAAAAGCCGCAAATATTCGGGAAACACACTGGGTGTGAACACTGCACTGGGTGTCTCGTGACTGATACCTGCTTGCGGGGGAATTCGTCACGTCCCTCCTCGAATAGAAACCAGCAACATAATTTGCTTTAAAAATCCAGGCATCTGAAGTGCTGCTATTTAAACACCCAAAACTGATGAAGGGACCCCAGAGGAGACTGCACGCTGTGCCTCAGTTTAGAGGCTTACAGTCTGCAGCTGCCCTCTTTCAGCCCGATGACTCTTCGTTCCTTACGTTGCAAACACACTGGGAGCATGACTGTACATATACTCACCATCCGGCCCGTCACAGTCACGCAGAGAAAAAACTCGTGACTTTTTGGCTGCAGGCGTTCATGGGAGTTCAGTGCACTGTTCACCAGCTCGGCCCTCCAGTCTCACCCCAATGACTCCAGAGCCAGTCTAGACGCTGCTCCCTTGTTGTAAACAGCATGAGAGCAGTAGGGTGACCACCTGTCATTGAGGCCAATTCTGGACAGGACTGTAAAAAATTCAGGACAAAGGGTCAAAATTCAGGACAAAAATTCAGGACAAAGGGTCAAAATTCAAGACAAAAATTCAAAAACAAACACGCAAGAGAGGCCATGCCTCACTATGTTGTCAGTGCATTTAATTTACTCTTTTTCAACATAGCACTATTTATTCAATGTGGTCTTTTTGTGATTGCCTCCTGTTATGCTACATTCAGGTGTCACATTACGTCCTTGTTCAGTAGTAAATTATTGCCCTTCAGTATTGTGGCAAAGCCATCACCCCTACCCATATCTACCCAATCTTTCTTAAAGAGAAAGTAACAGCAACATTTTGATTATGTTTCTGAACATTTTAAAACCCCTGGCAAACAGTTTGGGAAACATTAACGGAATTAACTTTATGTTAGTTTAAACAATTTGAACAAAAACATCTGGCTTACCCCAACCGCCCATGGACTTTCACCCTATTTTTTTTTTAAAGAGGCAGGGCAGATGGTGTGGGCGACAGTCTCACACCTAATGCCAGGATGTGAGGTACCCACAGCTTGTCTGTAGTCTCAGAGCACTCAAGTGTATGTCTGGGACTCTACATTTATCTCAGAAATGGAAGCCTGGACTACCAATCAAAGATAATAAAAGAAGAGGCTGAAATCAAGATCAAATGGGAGATCCACAGCAAGTGATTCAAAGGGTTGTTGCTAAGAACTGGATAAATAAGGAAGAGAAGAACAAGGTAGGACAATTCCTATAATCAGACAAGATGAGTCCACCAAGACTAACGGAAGGTATTGGGCACCTGGCGAATTGTCTCTGCACACAGGAGAGAACCAGAAGGGGCACTGTCAAGTGGTTGAACAAGCAACACCCATCCACCTTGGCAAACACTTCTAGTGCAATGGTCTGCTGTTCGTGCTTGTGAAGGGTGAGCAGGGGCCAGACCCCTTGCAAGGTTGTGCAAGGCAATTGCCCGCTTTGTCCATGTCTTTAAATGGTTTTGAAATTGAGTAAAAGCCAAACTAGTGATCTGGGTTATCCCTAAGTGTCACGTACACATAGAATCTACAAAATATGTGGGATGTAAATTGCACAAACAAAATGTAACAATTTGAAAATAATTAGTGTTTCTTTAACATATGGCACTGTTTTCCCCTTTATATACAATTAGATATCAGATTGAACTGGGAACCAGTTACCTTTTGATATCTAGTGATTAATATCTACCATTCTCCCACTGATTTGCAGGATGGAAATCTTGGCAGAGCGTCACGGTCCCTCCAAGCCCAGTTTGCTTTTTGGTCTTCTCTTCTGCTTTCTGTAGTGGGCCACGTGGCACTAGTAAAGATGGTGTGCTACCCCAATGTAGTATTATTTTGCAAACCTTCCCCTGCTCGTCCTTCATTCTTTCTTTAGACATGCCACACATCTGATTTGGTCGCTGCTGCACCATCGGGTAGCTCTTTCCACTCTAAAGTCTTCTGGACTTAGAATGCTATTATTCAGCTGCAGAGGTCCAATGGGTGGCTCGCTGACTTTCTGCCCACCTCCCTGCATGAGATGGGGTTTACCAGTAAAGACTTTTGAGGAAGGCCTAATGCACTGCTCATTGTTTCCTACTGACCATTCTACGGATCATCATCTGGGGTTATCATGCATAGCTTTCTCTTGCCTTGCTAGAACCTGTAAACTCACTGACCCGAAGAAACCCTATGCTCTTGCACTACCTTTGCTAAGCCTTCCCACTCGCACAGGACGGCTGTGCTCAGAGCAACTCCATCAGTGGCATGCTGCAGGTATCTTAAAATTGGGGGATTTGTTTCTGGATGTCAAACTACTAAATTTCCAAACCCTTGTGGCAGACTACCATCTTCACCGTGGTCAATTCCTTACTTACAACCACCTTAAATAATCATTAAATGCCCTATTTCATGTCTGCCACCTAGCACTAACCCTACAAGAGGTGTGCCAGAAGCTCCACAACATAGGAACTGGTGGCTAAGTGATAGAATGGGTGTACAGACCTTTCCTGCAACATGGAAACCACTTCAGGTCTTCTTGTCATACTACCTGGGTGATTGATGTCGCCAAACCTCTGCAAGATATGGACTGGACTAAAATTCTGGACTTTACCCACAAGGTATCCCATGTCTGTAACTTTAAGTACAATCATAATGCTTCCTTATGAATGCATTCCGCCCATTGCTTGCCATTGTCCTTGTGGTTTGTAACTCACATTTTGTTGCTTTCAATTTGCTGGATTTATTTGTTTTAGGCTATGCAGCTTGAGTTCATCCCTTCCCTTGCCAAACCTGTATTTACAGTATCCTTCTGAGTGCTCCCTTTCTGGAAACAGGCCTTCTTTTTATCTCATCACATTTGCTGTGCCTTCAAAGAACAAAGTCAAATGTGAGGCTCAGTCTTCGGTGGGAACTTAGGCCCTCATTATGACATTGGTGGTAATGACCGCCTAGCGCCACGGTGATGGCTGCCAAAACACTGTCGCCGCGGCTACCTACCATCCGCCATATTACGACCGTAGCCGGAATTCCGCCAGAAGGCTGGTGGAATTCCGGCTGCGGCCATGGTGGTGAATGTCAGTAAGCAGCAGCGCCAGGCCAGTAGACCGCCGCAGACTGTATCATGAAACATGATATGCCTGCCGGTGTTCTGCTGGCGGACGCTTCTGCTGGCAGCAGCGCCTCGTCTCCTGCCGGAGGTCCCCCTGCAAGCAGATAAGTCAGGTGCTCCGACAGGGGAGGGGGCTGGGGGGTGTTGTGTGTGTGTGTGGGGGGGTGGGTGTATGTTTCTGTGTACATGCATGCGTGTGTGTAGCGTGTGGAATGCGTGTGTGCATGAATGGGTGTGAATGTGCGTGTATGTTGTGTTGTGTGAATGCGTGGGTGCTTGTATGTATGTCAGTGGATGTGTGTGTGAATGGATGTATGAATGCGTGGGTGAATGTAGGTATGAGTGTGGGTATGCATGTGCATGTTGGTGCGTAAAAGTGTGTGTATGTGAGGGGTTCTGGGGAGGGTGGGGGAGGATAGGGGAGGGGAACAGGGAGTGGGGCGGGGGAGACCCCTGTCAGTGATAGGGAAGGAATTCCCTAGCACTGAAAGTGCATACCACCATGGTTTTTGTGGCGGTAAGGAAGCCACAAAACCATGGCGGTAGGCGGGGTCATAAACCCGCGGGTGGGACAGTGACGCCCACCTGGCTGGAGACTGAAGTCTCCAGCCCGGCGGCTGTTACTGCCTTGGCGGACGGAGTAGTACATTGGTGGTTTGACTTGAGCAAAACCTCCAATGTCATATTTTGGGGAGCAGTACCGCTAGACTGTTGGCAGTACTTTTCTCCAAAATACCGCCGGGCGCCAGGGTCATAATGAGGGCCTTAGTCTTTACTTTTCTTTCTCTGACTTTAAAGTGAGAGGATTTATGCGACAATCTTGCTGGATACTGGGGCTAGGAAAGAGTTTTTTCCATCACATGAAAACATTTAAATATGTTTCAGAATATATCTAGGGGTACAAATGAAGCACATTTTTGTTAATTCTGAACTGTACTAGAAACAAATACCTTTATATGAATAAAACAAATCATTGCATTAGGTGATGCAATTTCCACACATCATTGTCTGTGCACAGTATAGTTTGATTTGAAAAACGGTATATCTGTGCAAATGTAATGGTTATTTCAATCAAAAATGTGTTGGCTGTAATGGCAGAGTGTTACCACACCATCTATACTCCAATCCACTCTGCTCTGCACCACTCCACGCAACTGCACTCTACCCTGTGTCACTCCACTTTACGCCACTCCATGCCACTGCACTGCACTCTTCTCCATTCTGAACCACTCCACATTATGCCACTGCACTCTATGCTACTTCTCGCTATGCCTCTCTACTCTACTCTGTACCACTCTACTCTATGCCAGATCACTTTACGCTTCTCTACACCACTGCGCTAAGCTCCTTTGCACGCTATACCACCCCAGTCTAGGCAACACCAATCTAGTCCGCACAACTCCACTTCATGCCACTCTGCAACACAGCACTGTACGCCACTGTACTCTAAGCTAATACACTCTATGCTAGTGCACTTTACTTTGTAACACTCAACTCTATGCCCCTGCACTCTACAGCAATACACTGTACGTCACTCTAATCTACTCTGCACCTCTGCACTCTGTGCCATGGCACTCTACATCCCTTTACTCTATGCCATCACACTCTATGCCACTCAATGCAACACCACTCTACCCTGCATCTCTCCACTCTAAGCCACTTCACTCTACTGTGAAACAATCTGCTTTATGCCCCTGCACTCTGTGCCACTGCATTCTATGCCACTGCACTCTACCCTGAACCTCTCCACTATATGCAACTGCACTCTACTCTGAAACAATCTGTTCTATGCCAGTGCACTCTATGCCACCCTGACCACTGCACTCTAGTTCAATGCACTCTACACAACTGCACGCTGACACTATACTCTGTAACACTGCACTGGCCGCCAATATACTCTACTCCACTCTACCCTGTACTACTACATTCTGCACCAATACACTCTATTCCACTACACTCTATGCCACTCTACTCTGCCCCATGCCACTCTATGCCACTGCACTCCTCACCAGTGCACTCTAAACAACTGCACTGTATGACACTGCCTTTACTCTTAAGCACTTTTTTACACAGGTTATGTTTGAATTTATAACACACCCTCCCTTTCATTTAACTTTTTTGATTACAGGGTGACCGTATGTTTAACTGACCGGATGGACAATAGGCTGCAATGTAAGTTACTTGAAGGTTAACTTAACCTCTTTTTGTCCTTATAGAAACCTACAGGGTTGTTTTTCATTTTTTTCTCATTTTTTCTCAGGAGAAGGCCCTTTCTTTTTTGGTCCTGATGAAGCGTCATTGGATCCTCTTGGACCACTAGACGCGAAACATGTTGACCCTAGTCTAGAGGCCTAGTGATTATTCTTTCGCCCTGACTTATTTGAAGAAAGTGTTTGAGCATTATACCTCATTTACACACTTTCACACTGTTTTTAATCTTGGTCTAGACCCCAGATTTTTGCTAGTAAATTACTTAGACATTGAGGTTTAGAACCAATTTTAATCTTCTCTCTCCTGTTGCTGGATGCAAGTCTGCCTAGACACCCTTTCTTGGCGACCTGTACAAAAGATCTCTGGCAAAGAGCCCCCTTATTGGGGAGCCCGTCAGACATTGCAGCGCCGGTCTGACGAGGAGCATCTCCCAATGATGAAGCATGACACCCATTTGGGTGTGTGAGGGCTCTTGCTCCTAAACCTTCGGGTTCCCTGTTAATAAATTTACCCCCCTGTCTTTTCTGTAACTGTGCACTTTACTTGTTATTGACTATACTGTACTCTGCACTGCACCACTCTACAATACTCCACTCTGCACCACTCTATGCCACTGCACTCTATGCCACATCAGTCTACTCTGGACTCTATGACACTGCACCACTCTACATTACTGCATTCTCTGCCACTCTATTGTATGCCACTCTACTCCACTGCACTCTATGCTACTCTACCCCATGCCACTCTATGCCACTGCACTCTGCGCCAACGCACTGTAAAAAACTACACTGTACGCCACTGCCCTCTACTCTGCACCACTGTACTCTACACACTGCTCACTGTGCCACTCTACTCCACTCTACATCACTGCACTCTACTCTGCAACATTGCACTCTCCGACACTGTACTGTACACCAATCTACTCTGTGCTACTGCATTCTATGCCACTGCACTCTACTCTGCATCACTCCACTCTACGCGACTGCACTCTACAGCACTATACTCTACTCTGCATTGCACCATTATACACTACACCACAGCACTCTCTGCCACTCAAGTCTACTCTGCACTCTATGCCATTGCACCACTCTACACTACTGCAATCTCTGCCACTCTATTGTATGCCACTCTACTCCACTGCACTCTATGCCACTCTACTTTGTCCCACGCCACTCCATGCCACTGCACTCTATGCCAATGCACTCTAAACAACTGTACTGTACCCCACTGCACTGTACTCTGCACCACCCGGTTCTACGCCACTGCTCCTAGGCCACTCTACTCCACTCCACACCACTATGACACAAACTTTTAGCCGTACTGAACAGCAGCCACTCTGGTGTATAACATGACTAAAACACATTGGCAAAGCCAATAACTCTTGCATAGACGAGGCCTATTGGCTTTGCCAATGTTTGTTAGTACTATGAGGTACTGAGGTATGTGAAAGAACTGTGAATGTGTAAGTCCTTATTTTAAACATGCATTTGACGCCTTGTCAGGGGTAGTAAGCGCTATATAAATAGAATTACATCATAATATAGCCTGCCACAAAATGCACAAATGTATTTCGGTTAAATAAAAAAAAGGGCTTCTCAAATACAGATTTGAATAATATACAGTTTATACCTAGTACTAACATTTTTTATAACACTCCATTAAAACCACACACTCCACAGGTCACCTTGGAACACCATTACAGTACCTCTCTAAAAGAAAATATCTTTGCCATCAGCAAGCTTCAAGTGACTCCTTTGGTTAAAGTCAATGGATTTGCAGATTTACCAGTTGCCCACATTTGCATTTCTTCAGGTTAGGGAAGGAGACAACCTGGCAAGAAGGTCTGTTTCTTATTTGTCTGCCCCCCTTCCCACAGAGCACAGGAGACTCCCTGCCTTTCAATCCAGCTTGGGAAACTAATATGCCCGTAATTTCGCCCTGCTGTCTATTGTCCTTTTGGTGAAAGGCTAAAATTACGGACAAATGGCGTCCGTTAAGCCTTCCATCACAGACAACGGACGGCAGGGCAAAATTACGGGCAGTACATGAAAATTATGGACTGGTGGTCACCCTAGAGAACAGCATCAGGATAGGCTGGGTCAGGGGCTGCCAACGCTCCTTGGGACACTTGGGAGCTGTGGATATAATTCCCCCCAGGCTCCTAGCATTTCAGGCAGGAGAGGGTTCAAGTGCACATGTCGACCTGGCCAGAGCAAGGCACCCGTCCAACCCGACATGCGCACTTCACCCAAAGGAGACCCAGAGCTGTGCCACATCACATCATCCATTCAAGCTAAATTGCTTCCCATCACTGATACCCTCACATATAGTATGAGTATGTGTAAATCTTATGCATTATCTCGTATCTTATCAGATCCCATACTAAACTTTTTTGATCTCTTCATTGCTATTACCATCATGTCCATCACGTCTAATACGAAATCTGCTGAAACAGTGTTGATTAAGACTTGGTGGTCTTATGCTACATTCATTAGACCTGGAGCCCACGTATCCTCTAAGGGGACATGTAAAAATACTTCTTTATATCAGCAGCTATGGAGGCCGATTGATGATTATATAGCTACATACATGCAAGGTATTTATTAATCACAGTTGTTATTTCTTATAGTTGTAATTGGAAGCCTATGGCATTAGAAGTAGCCCTTGTTTGATCCTTATTCAACATTTATTTCTATTAAATCTAAGACAATTACATATTTTACATATATTTACAATGCAATAAGCATATTTTATAGTTATGTATATATTTACTTTATATACCTTTAATGTATAATTTTTTGTGTTGTCTTTTAACTTTCAAAAACCACTAAAATATTTTTTACTCTAAAAGTTTCCATTTAGATAAAAGGCTTAGGTTCTTTTTAAAGTATTTAATTCACTTTTTATTCCAATATCTTTGATTTTTTGAACCGGATAATTCCAACTAGATTGCCAGTCAGTTGTATGCAATCCAGACGAAAAACTATGTTGAAGACATTTTCTCACAACCTGCAAGCCACGTGTAATCATTACTCATGTTCACCAATTTTGCAACCGTCATTTTGGCCATTCTATTCACCCTCTTTTGGGACAATGTTTTAGCTCTCCCCTCATGTGCGCCTTCTCATATTTTTCACATGCTTTTTGTTTGCTCTGTGAGTTGCACGTTCCTTGTCTCCTACTCCACTCCTCGACTCTCTCCTGTTTACCCAATATGTCACTACTTTTCTTCACATTCCCTTCCATTCTCCTTGCAACCGCAAACCCCGTATTTTCTTTGCCACACCTCCATTCCCTTCCTTGCGCCCATTACGCTTTATGTTTTTCCCCCCATTTTTTTGTCATCTTTTCGTCCATTTATTCGATGTTGCTCTCTGCTCCTTCCACTCGCGGGTGTACTATGCATAGAAAATAGATCACCGCAATGCAGTTTTGTATTTTAAAGTGAGCCTCAATATTTTTTAATTTTCTTTTTTCAAATATTTAATTCATATTTTTCTAAACATATTTAAGGGTTGTGGACCTTTTTTCACATATTTGACAAGGGAGTCAATCATGGTTTGGTATGTTTTTTTATGGATAAAAGCTTTCAGAAAATGGAGAGTCTCCCAAATAGAGACTGTCCAAAGGGCCGGCTGAAGGTTGGTGGTGCCCGAGCAACAATCTTTCCTTGCTTAGCCCCAATGACCTCCTTCTTCACAAAGTCTATCATTATCTCCCTCCATTGGTGCCCTCACCTCTCCTTAGCCCCTCTCTTGCATTTATGCTATAGTGCTATCCATCCCAATGTAGAATGTCAGAGTGCTTTACATCACAACCATATACAGAGCCCCTAAGTCATAGAAGTGTGTAAATCAATGTTTAGGAAATGTTACTTAAGATAATGAAGCCTGTAAGGTGTAGGAGTCACATGTCAATCATACTAGTAGACATTGTATGCTAAGGATGCTTAGGGGCATATTTATACTATTTGGTGCAAACCTGCACTAACGTAGTTTTGCACCAAAAAGTTCAGCACCAGATTGCACCATTCCTGAGCACCAGCCGGGCTCCATATTTATGGCATAGCGCAAGCCGGTGCAAAGGGTGGGTTAGCGTAAAAAAAAAAAGATGTTAGCCGGGTGGGGCTGGTGGTATGGGAGAAGAGGGATTTGCACCAAAAAATGATGTTAGTCTGGTTTGAGTTAAAAAAGATGAGTCTAACCAGCCTAGTGCCATTTTCTGACACAAAACCACCCATACCACATGACTCCTGTCATAGAAAATACAGGAGTCATGCCCACCACCCCAATAGCCAGCACAGGGGACTAGTGTCCCCTGAGCATGGCCATTGCACCCTGTGCCCTGCAGGGGGCTTCAAGTTGGGCCCCTGATAGCACTTTAATTAAAAACAAAAACAAAATTACTTACCTATACTTACCCTACTTACCTGGGATGGGGTCCCCCATCCTCTGGTGTCCCTCAGGTATGGGTGTGGATGGTCCAGGGGCTCGAGGAGGGCACCTGTGGATCCATTCCATGGTGTCTAACCATGGAAATGGGTCCACAGGTCCCTTAATACCTGGTCTGATCCAGGCGTTAAATAATAGCCCCACCTCCTACCCGTGTGTCATTTTAGCATGGGGGAATAAATATGGGTCTACCACCATTTTTTAGATGGGAACGCCTACCTTGCATCTCATTGATACAAGGTAGGTTCATGCAACTAAAAAACGGCGCAAACTCCAATATTTTGACATTAGAGTGGTCTAACATCAAAATATAAGGGGCATATTTATACTCTGTTTGCGCTGAAATAGCGTCATTTTTTACACTATTTCAGCGTAAACTTAACGTAATTTTTATATTTTGACGGTAGACCCATCGAGCGTCAAAATATTGGAGTTAAAGTCATTTTTGCCTGCGGAAAACTTCCTTGCGTCAATGAGATGCAAGATAGGCGTTCCCGGGCAAAAAATGACTCTTGGGTCCAGGCGCCTTATTTATCCTCCCATGCAAAAATGGTGCACGGCAGTGAGGCGGGCCTAAATAATGGCGCTAAGCTTGCTTAGCGCCATTATTTAATGCCTGTGTCAGGGCAGGCATTAGGGGCGCTGTGGGCCTTTTTCCATGGTCAGAGACCATGGAACGAGCCCACAGGTGCCTTTCCCTAGCCACAGGGACACCCCACCCACACTAGAGGGACAGCAGAGAATGGGGGACCCCATCCCAGGTAAGTAGAGGTAAGTAACATTTTTTTTTTTCTGTAGTGCCATAGGGGGGCCTATCTTGGACCCCCCTACATGGCACTGGGCCCAATGGCCATGCCCAGGGGACATTGTCCTCTGGGAATGGCAATAGGGGTGGTGGGCAGGACTGCTGTCTTAACTTAGACAGGAGTCATGTCCATGGGGTTTTAACGTCAGAAACAATGCTAGTCTGGTTAGAGGCATTATTTATTAAATCCCCAGTTCCCCCTTCACCTCCCCCACTTGGCTAGCACCCTTTTTTATGACGCTAGCCAGGCCTTACAGCAGGCTACCGTCATCCCATGAATATGATGCCTGGAGGGTGACTTGGAATGTTGTTAGCCGGTGGTATACTTTTTGACGCTAAACTGCGATTGCAAAGTTTAGCGTAAAAAGTATAAATCAGGGCCTAAATATGGAGTTAGTTTTGCACTGAATTTGCGTAAACCCCCCCCCACAAATTCAGTGCAAATGGGGTATAAATGTGCCCCTAAGTCTGAGATACCAGGGAACAGATGTTCTAAGTTTTCACTCAGCGCAGTAACCAAAGTTGCTGTGCTATGTTTTGTGAAAAGGAGAGAACACAACAACACCATGGGGGTCATTCTGACCCTGGCGGCCGGTGGCCGCCAGGGCCACCGACCACGGGAGCACCGCCAACAGGCTGGCGGTGCTCCCACGAGCATTCTGACCGCGGCGGTTCAGCCGCGGTCAGAAGCGGAAAGTCGGCGGTCTCCCGCCGACTTTCCGCTGCTCGGGGGAATCCTCCATGGCGGCGGAGCGCGCTCCGCCGCCATGGGGATTCAGACACCCCCTACCTCCATCCTGTTCATGGCGGGAAACCCGCCATGAACAGGATGGCGGCAGGGGGTGCCGCGGGGCCCCTGGGGGCCCCTGCAGTGCCCATGCCAATGGCATGGGCACTGCAGGGGCCCCCGTAAGAGGGCCCCAAAAAGAATTTCAGTGTCTGCCTAGCAGACACTGAAATTTGCGACGGGTGCTACTGCACCCGTCGCACTCCAGCAACTCCGCCTGCTCCATTCGGAGCCGGCTTCATCGTTGCTGGGTCTTTCCCGCTGTGCTGGCGGGCGGCCTTTTGGCGGTCGCCCGCCAGCACAGCGGGAAAGCCAGAATGTCCGCAGTGGTCTTGTGACCGCGGTGCGGTCATTTGGCGGTAACCGCATGGCGGGCGGCGACCGCCGCCCGCCGCGGTTAAAATCAGGCCCCATGTCTGCTAAGATATGGTGCTGCTGTCCTCTAGTGCAGGCGTACCTTGAACTGCCTTGCACCAATTCATGCACGCTTGCACCAAAGTCCGTGATGTCCAGCATAGATTTTGTACTTGAAGTGTACCCTTCCAGCACAAAATTATATGATTTGACAAAATTGGACACTACCATTTTGTACGTGTGCTGTACTTGTGCACCACAGAAACAAAGCTGGAAAGGTGTGGATGGCGAGACGATTGCGAATCATGATGACATCCAGCAGCAAATTTCTCAGTAAGCAAGACATTGGTTCACAATAATTGCTTCCCAACCTGGTCCCATAGTCCCAGAACCGCCCATCCACCCCCTTCAGCACTTCAAAGGGCTGCATCAAAACTCTGGCTCCAGGACTCTCGGTTGCTTTGTGGAAGTGAAGCACATAACCCTCCTCGATACTCATTTCATTTTCCCCATATTTTCATCCATTTGTTAGGACAACACCGCTTTTGCAGACCACTCTCTCAGCCTGCATACACCAGTCCATATCCTTCTTCCAATCACTGAGGTGCAGCGATGCCTCAGCTCTCCACAACCGCCCTATGTTGAGTTTAGCCACCATCAACCACAGTGTAAACCATAGATGGGCTGTGCAGGGGAGATCAATCTTCTCCCAGATGTTTAGGAGGCACTATTTCACCAATGGTACGATGCTACTCCCATTCAACCTGTTGAAGCAGTCAATCACCTCTGACCTATACTTTTGGAGCATCGGACAGCTCCCAAAAAATATCCCCTCCTGACCACATTGCTTGGGGCAGAGTGCCGTATCCATTTTACCCGTTTCAACCAGCGTAGTACGTGCATAATAACACCTTGGATTTTGAGCTGTATCAAGTGAAATCTCGATCTAATGGCCACCTCTCTGGGGGATGCTAGGGCTTTTGGCCATTCGTCATCTTCCATCCCTCCCAGATCTTGCTTCCAATTCTCTTGTAACTGGTTGAAAGTGTCAGGGGAATTATTTAGCAATTGTTTGAGGGAAAACCCCAAACCTTTTGCCCATATCCTAGAACAAGGGCAATAAATAGGGATCTTCAACTACTGCAATTACGGTAGATGCCAAAAAGGCCTTAGGAAGAGTGTAATGGCACCTTTTGCATGCCACACTGTGAAAGGCCACTCTTGGTGACAACTTGATTAGGGTGGACATAGCACTCTATTGACAAACAAAAGCTAATATCAAGATGAATGGTTCCTCTTCTGAAATCATCCTGTTGATACCAGGTATCATATAGGGATGGTATCTATCCATTTTACTTTTTCTTATCTCAGATGAACTACTTTTGAAGGCTTTAATGAAAGTACCTCAATTTCAGTAAGTTCAGATTGGAAACAACTACTACATATTGACAGCATAACCTCACAATGGCATTTTTAATTTAAAAAATGTCCAAACCTCAGTCCTGCAAATAATTTAAATATTGTATGACTACTCTTTAAAATCAGGACATTGATTGATGAAATCCACATCTGAAATTATGTCTCTATATATACAGTATACAAAAGACTTTGTTAGTAATATAAGTTTGAATGGGCAATAAGAACTATCACATATTTAGGT
Source organism: Pleurodeles waltl (assembly GCF_031143425.1). Taxonomy (NCBI): domain Eukaryota; kingdom Metazoa; phylum Chordata; class Amphibia; order Caudata; family Salamandridae; genus Pleurodeles; species Pleurodeles waltl. The sequence continues at coordinate 271,186,705 of NC_090448.1, read as the reverse complement.
CTGGAATTTATTAAAAGTCTGGCTGAATGTATTCAGATTAATTCAGAGAAAACGATATCTAAAGTTATGAAAATTCTCATAACATAGTCTCCGAGAATCATATTGTTGTAGAAAAGACTAGAGGCCCTAAAATGGACATTATCCCATTGTGAAATACACATCTGCTATGTTGCCCGTTTGATTACCCTTAACCTTTTAAGATACTATTTATACCATTGTTATCTCATTTATATGGGCTAACAAAAATATGCTAGTCTATGCCTAGACTGTGGTGTGACAAACTAATGGAGAGCGAGACCTGCAGCCTTTTAAAATGATCAAACAACTTTTTAAGCATACAAAATTATTGGGGGGGGGTTTCAAAATACTCTGGAACTAGGTTCATATCTATCCTGGCTGTTGATGGAAAAAGACTTCATGTACAAAGTATAATTGGTATTGCTTAGGGTAGCAAAACCAAAAACATTTCAATCCTGTTTGTAGATCATAAAAGATATAGCTGATGCCCTGCTATCTACTCCCTGATTACTGTAATTAATGGATACACAATTATGGCAGGAAGGAGCTAATGTTAGATGATAGGGTTTTGTCCTGGCAACCCTGGATTAACAAAGATAGTCACTTGATTAGAGTTTTTATGATGATGTATGCCCCACTCATTCAACCAGATGTGTGAGAGATTTGATATAGCTAACTTAAATGTTCATGACTTTTTGAATTTAAAAAGTACTCCTTCCAAACCAAAATATCCATCTCAGCCTTTCATACACTATTTGGAAAGTCTGTGAAGGAAGTAAATGCTGCCGTCTTCATCTATACATTTTTAAGAAACAAGAATTAAATCTTGAATGTTCAAGAGGCTTGAAAGAAGGATCTAGAACAGATGATAAACCGTGGACTATTATATATTGGAATTACCATTTAAGACCGCGATCTCCACTAAAATTGCACAGTCGAGGTTTTTGCTGACACACAGGGCAGTTTTGACCCTAACAACCTTTTAAACTAGGATTACCAGAATGATACCGTTGTTGGCTCTGTAAGGGTTTTTCCGGCACTCTGTCACATATGATGTATGCTTATGGGATGATTGCCTCCTTTTGGGTAAAAGTTTAGAGACTAGCTCACCAAAATATTTAATCAGGATATTGTAATACACCTTGTTTGAAAATGAAACCTTCTGAGGGGTCATCTCAAACTTTTTGCCTTCCTCCACCTCCTTTTTCTGACATCATTTTTGTTGGCTCTATGACTCTGGGCACTTTACCACTGCTTACTGGTGCTTAAGTGCATGTGCTCTCTCCCTAAAGCATAGTAATATTGGCTCATACCCAATTGGCATATTTATTTTACTTGTAAGTCCTGAGTAAAGTGCACTACATGTGCCTTGGGCTTGTAAATGAAATGCTGCTAGTGGGCCTGCAGCACTGATTGTGCCACCAACATAATTAGCACTTACCCATGTCTTGGGCCTTCCATTGCAAGGCCTGTGGGTGTAGTTTCACTGCCACTTCAGCTTGGCATTTAAAACTACTTGCCATGCCTTAAACCCCCCCTTTTATTACATAGAGGTCACCCTTAGGCAGGCCCTAGGTAGTCCACAGGGCAGGATACGATGTAATTAAAAGGCAGGACATGTACTTATAAGCTTTACATGCACTGGTAGCGAAAAACTCCCAAAGTCATTTTTCACTACTGTGAAGCCGGCTTCTCTCTTAGGCCAGCATTAGAAATTTCGTTATATGCTTTTTAAGTGGTAATTTCTGATCTGAGAGGAATAAGCTTGTCCTGTTTGGTATGGTTGAAATGGTAATGAGAAATCCTGCTTACTTGTGAAGTTGGATTTTACATTACTATTTTAGAAATGCCACTTTTAGAATGTAGGCATTTCTCTGCACTTACTGATCTCTGTGCTTGTTGACAGCTCCCCTTGTGCATTCTACCTAGACATCCATAAACACAGGATACTCAGCTGCATTTGCATTCATCTGAATACTGATGGGCCTTCCTGCGTAGGAGGGGTGGAAAGGCTCTCCATTACACCTCAAAGGCTAGGGGTATCAGTCCTCACAAAAAGGACTGATATCCCCCCACAGATCTCCTGACAGGCAGGAATGGGTTGAAAGGGGAACTAGTGCACTTCAAAACCACTCTTTGAAGTTTTCCTCCACTTCAAAGGCACATTTTGAGTATAGATAATGGGTCTGTTACCCCCTCAAATCATACACTTCTGGACCTACAACTGGACTCTGTCAGAGGGACTGTCTGGCTGCCTGAGGACTCAACTGGACTGCTTTGCTGGAAGGACTGCTGGCCTGCTTGTTGCCCTGCTGCCTGTTGGTCCCTGACTCTACTGGAAGGACTCTGCCTTCCTCCACAAGTTCTTTCTAAGGGTTTGGATTGAGGCTGCCTCCTGGTGTGAAGTCTCAGGGCTATCAAAGACTTCACAGAAGAGAAGAAACTCCAGTGCATTGGAAAGTCAATGCAACTTCTGCAAAATGTGATGTAACGCCTATAGGAGCGATGCAGTGCCTGTCTCACATCTAAAGAATCGCCGCATCACCTGCGGAATCAATGCAGCACCTGTTGCCTTTGCACAACGGATTCTGGATTTTCCATGCATCATTCCTGTGCATCGCAGGGAGGAAATAAGGTTGCACTCCCGGAAAACCGACGCATCACCTTGCAGTGTGGAAACAAACAACACATTGACTTTGCTGCGCTGGAAAAATTGACACCGATTTACTTTTCTACGCACGCGGTCGTGGATAAGTTATGCTAAAAAATCTGATCTATTTTGGAAGGAATCTTCAAATTTTAAGAATTTACACTGCTCCAAATTGTGGATGAGATTGGCCCTATATCACCTATTATCAAAACTATCTTCAATGACTGTATCAATGACCCCTTCTGGGATAGCCTCTTGAGTCTCCTTTTGAAAGTAAAGGTTCTTCCCTTATCATCTTTGTTTGGATAGAAGTGAAAACGATTTGGTTTATCTTATGTTAAAACTCTGTCTGATTTTCCTATTGCTCTTTCTTCCTTTCTGTTATCCTTCTTAGAGTTTAAGGTTTACGGTACTGGCACATACTTATTATGAGGATAAGTACCACTTTGAGCTGAAGATTTGGATTCTGTTTCCTCAATATGAACAGTTTATTGCTTCTTTCATTTTGTGATCCTTATAGCTTAATCATGGAACCAATATGCTTAATTTATATATTGAAATACAAAAGTCCTCAGCAGGGTAATGGACATGTATCCCTGCTCTGAGTGCCCAGTGGTACCATTGTCTGGATCCGCAATGCTCATTCTTGCTGTCATAGTCAAACATGGACCATTAGTGTGCACTACGGTATAGACCTGTCTCAAGTATTGTGATCCTGTTGGGTGGGGGAGGGGTTCCTAAAGCGCATCCCTCATAGTGGTGGAAGCCTACTCCCTTTACCAAGAGTTAGGCAACAGAATTGTGGCGGTGGCAGCATATTGTTCAGTCATCAGTAGGAGTGAATAGGTCCTTTTTAACCTGTGTCACTGGAGTGAGGTCATTCGCCTTTTTTAAAAGTTCAACTGCTGTGTGCTTAATACACCCATCGCCTACATCAGTTAAATGAAAAGTGCTGTGCAGAGAAAGAGTGGTGACTGTGCACTAATTGTATGTGTGCCTGGGAAGGGTACAGCACAGGGATAGAGCAGTGCTGTGTAGTACATGCCTGGTGATTGCATTAACTGGGAGTATGTATAACTGCGAGGGATAAATTACATGGAAGCATGTACTGGGTGTATGTGTGCTTGTGATAAGTACAATACATGAAAGGTTGTGCAGTGTGCTCATGATCAATGTGTGTACTGGCAGTACACATTTGCAAGTAGCACACACACAGAAAGGCTACAGTAGTGAACAGTGTGTAGAGCAAATGTGTGCGCTGAATGTATGTAACTCTGTGAAGGTACAAGGTACTGAGGTAACCATATAGAATTATCTCTCTGCTGTATCCATACACTGTGTGCAAGTACTCTAGGTTCATTTTTGTGAAGCCTAGACCTGCCTGGTGAAGGCATGAGGAGTAGGGGGATCCTCCCAGATAGAATTGTGAATTCCTGATTCCCTGTGAGCTGGATGGGACACATTGGAGAAGGGAGAAGGGAGAGTGAGACTCCCCCTGTACACTACAAAGGCTGTTCTTTGATTCAGTGAGAGATCACAAGGAAGGGGCCTGGACAGCTCTTAGGTAGGAGATGGGGCTGATATGGGAATCATAACGAATAGAGCCAGGAGCCTGGGATTAACCTTTTGATGCACATATCACTGTGGCTGACATCCAGGTGTGAACTTTATTCACTCCCATGCCCTGTGTTGTAGGACTATCAGATTTCTTTTAAAGTCTCTCCTGCTGTGAGAGGAGGCCTTTCAGGAGGAAGGAAAGGAACGAATGGTGTATATCAAAAGAAGCAGAACCTCAACATGCAACTTCAAAGACCCATACCTTCAGTCACATTTGGTGTCTAGAAATGGACTATGAGAAGGGGAGGTCGAGACCCCAAACATTTGTCATCTTCCAAGCAGCCAGACAGGCTGTTTGAGGAGAGGAACCTCTATGACCAGGCCTGCTAGTCTCCCTTATGGGTGTGTAGACATCACCCAAGGAAATCAAGACTACCTGCCCTGGAACCTGGACCACCAGTGCCAGCCTGCCTCAGAAGACTAGTCTGTTCTGTGAGGAAGAGGACAGCACAGCACTGGAGGAAGCGAGGTCAGTGGGGGACCCTGCAGAGTAGGGTCCCAGTGTGGGATGTGAGGAGACAGCTATGCATTCAATAGGACATTGCCCATATGCAGGATTAGATCAGTGACCACCGTATGCCAGGAGAGGGCGGCTATGAAGCCATGATTCGAGTGCCATGCGGGGAGCATCAAACCCATACCACCTCGTTGCAGTTATCCTGTAAGCTTGAAGGGGCAACCGAGGAAGTAATTGCTGCAAACAAAGCATCAAGGCCTGTGCAGTTCTTAGCAGTGACCCATATGCCAGGAGGGGCTGCCAGGCATAGGTGGTATAGGTGGCTGCGCAATGAAGACAGATTCCTTGCCAGAGAGTACTGCTGCACCCCGGTGTGCCATGCGGGACTGCTAGTACCAGGTACTATGAAGTTGGGGCCGGTAATAAGCACCAAGACCTGCCCCTGACCCATCCTGGGACTCCAGAAGGTGTTGAGAGAACATCACTCTGCCACTCTGACCCGGTGGAGATCAAACACCCCTAACTCCCCCATCTCCTGTTTGGGTAAATGCTGAACTTACTGCACCAATGGAAGCCAGGAGTAGCTACAATTTTGTTGGAGCCAGCCACCCACCTCAGAGAGAGCCTGCACTTGTCGGGTGCTGCCATACATCCCGCATACAGACTGACTTGACTGAGCAAGACTTAAGCATTGGCGGTGCTGCGTCACCTTAGATATTTTTTACTGATTCCTAAGAGTCAGAGTGCACGCTTGAGTAAGGCCTACTAGTGAGCATTCCCTGGTTGTTTCCACCACTGAATGGGGAATAACCCTAACCATATTACAAGGAAGAGGGTGGGGCAGGATTTTGTCTGTCAAACACTAGAGTCCCAAGCTCAAGGGGATTGTGTTATTGTTTATGAATGTTGTAATACTTCTGAATGTGTATAGTTAGAAATAAAATAAAAAGATTCTTATTAATATAACAATTATTTGACTGGACATTGATTTATTGGCAATGTTGACTGCACTTTGAGCTATAAGACATGTTTACTAACCAATATCTACACTACACCAGAGGGAACCATTGACTGCTCATCCACAGCTACAACCGAGAATCAAGTGCGGAAGGGTCATTTGGGCCAGTTTCTCACGATCCATAGAAGGCCGGCCTCTGGGACATCAGGAGTTAAAGGCCTCTACCACCACGGTTGGGGTAGTAACCCAAGCATGCCCCTAGGGTTCTGCCATATGGCTTTTGGCTCTCATAATGTTATGTACTATGTTTACAAAATATTGTTATGTTCTTATTTCTGGGTTTAAAAAATGTCTTATGTAAATAAGGTTTTACATTTTGTGAATAACAATTATTTTGCCCTTTAACACTAGCTTGTTGAAAATAAACCTCGTTTTTAGCTAACATTTTTGAAAATCCATTATTTTTCACACAAAAACTGGTTTTAATTTATATGTAACGAAACCTATCCTTCACCAAACATTTGTTTGTCCTTTTTGCCATTAAATCCAAAGAAGTTGTATTCAGAAAATAGGTTTGGTCTTAGAAAGCGTGCCCTTGCCATTCTTCTTTTTTTATAGCCACGCAGTGCCTCACATTCCCATGTAGCTTTATTTCTTCAAGTTTTACCTTACATGATTATATACAGATTCACAAGCCCTTTCATCGCTGTCACACTTCATGACTGACCTGCAAAACCTGGGGCCTCAAAGTCCAGTGAAGATATGCAGAAGAGTTCAATAAAAAAGCATTCTGTGTCTACCAGGGTCCACTCTTTCACACTTCCCTTTGGAAGCTAGTCATGCTAATCGAGCTACTGGTAAGAACTGTCACTCTTTGCAACTAGATTATACATAAAATGTACTGAACCAGTGCTGTATTCCATTAGATCTGCATTCAAAATAACTCATCTGCAAGTAATCAAACCTATTCACCTAGCCAGATGAGGCAGGGACTGTCGCCATTACAGAAACTGTAACTTCCCTGTGCACCACTTAAATGGCCTGTTACTAGGCAAAGCTGTCATTACGTTTGGATCTAGGACATCAGCCCCGAAGACACTACATGCTAAATCATCTAGCTCTAACGTATAAATGGTATGACCAGTTGTGCTGACAGAGTGATGTGAATTATTATAGCCCTCCAGCTAGGAGTCCTTTCTTTGTCTTCTGGCTGGGGGCAAGGGCGCTAGCTGCTGTATCTCAGTGCTGGGAAACTCACGAAGATGTCCCATGGCTGGTGAAGATTCTGATGGAGAAGCTTGACCACTCTAATTCCACAGTCTCCGCAAAGCATTTGCACTGAGATGACAGGAAACATCTATCCCAAAAGGTAAATGTTGGAATCTTAGCAATATTCACTGTTGTTTTGTCCTCTATGCAATGTTTCTAGTTTTGGTCTTGGCAGCAGCATCGGTAGACAGTTCACACATCTTCTCAAGCTGTTTGTTGCAGACCTTCATGTACACCAGGGGGCTTATTTACAAGGAGGTTGCACCGCCGTTGCGTAATTTTTTTGACGCTCCAGTCACTCAGTCAATACTCCATATTTCCAAGGTGATGCATTTAGGTAACTTTTTGTAGACTTGTGTCGGAATATACCTGCGCTTGAACCATCTGCACCAAGCAGATAATGTAAAACCAATGCAGTGGTATTTATGAGAGTAGGAAAAAGTGACGCATCATCTGAAAGCAGCATGCAGAGCCTGAAGTGCGTCACAATTTCTGTGCATCGACAACCCAGGCATAAGATATGGTGCATTGGCTCTGGTATACAAATAGAACATACCCAAAGCACTTTGGGATGCTCAACTGCTCCATGGAGGTGCTAATACATCAACTAGGAGCAGCAAGGAGACCACAACCACCCCTACCACCACCCCCTCCACCATTACCACATAGGCAGCGCAGGATAAGGGAACTTGTGTACCACCAAAGGATTACCATTATTGACCTCAGGGAGGAGAAGGTCAACACCTACTACAGATTCAGGAGGGAATCCCCATGCTGGCATCTGGGTCATTCCAGACCGCCAGGGTGGCAGGAATCTACCCGCCATCTTTTTCATCCCTCATATCCTCCGTCTGTCCTGGATGCCATCATCAGCCTGACACGCCAGAACCTTATGTTCCCCAAGACACAGCAACTGGACACAAAGGAAGGCTTTTATGCCATTGCTGGCTTTGCACATGTCTTGGGGGCTATGGATTGCACACGTGCAACTGATGCCTCCTGCTGCAACAGCACATGTGTACTGCAATACGAAGCACACCTACTCAATAAACATACAGGTAATTGTGGATCATCTGGGGATGTTCATCAATGTGCTGGCCAAGTACCCTCGGAATTCTCATGATGCCTATATCTTCAGGCACTCCATCATCAATAAGCGCTTCCAGAAAGTGAGATATTGGAATGCGCAACTGGTTGGTAAGTACATCTGAAGTACATGACAGAATTAGTAACAGAAATTAATGTTTGATAAAATATCCATTTCTGTGTTTGGGGACTGGGACAGTGCATATATAGGAGGGGTTGGCCTCATACTTGCACCATACATCATGGCACTGGTGCAATGCAACCCCGCAAGTCACACATGTTAAGACATACTAGGCCACTATGTGTGCCTTTTAATGGTTATCCAGAGCAATGCAACACTAGGAAAATGCAGTGTTGCATCACTGTGTGAAAGGAAGGGCTTCCTTGGTTGTTGTCTGTGTGTCCAAATGTAACTCCCATGGTTCACGAGTCATGTCATGCATCCCACACCAGGTAAACTGTGAAATGCCTCAAATCAATTTCCCTCCCCAGGTCATGTGTACCACGGAAAAATTACTTAAGTCAACTCATGCCAACTATGTGTGGCACATTCCATGGTACACATATACAGACTTTCAGGCCTCCAAGAGTTCATGCTGTGCAGGAAGGTGGCCCATCATACACAAAGTAAATCTCACCTGAAATGCAGCCATATGATCACCATATTGCAACTGTTCCTGTCTTGGTGCTATGCAGCCTGTTGCGTGTCTTGACAACTCAGGATTGAGCTGGTTGGCCTTAAATATGTCCTTCACTGCCCTTTCATAGTGAGGCAGTGCAGTGCTGATAATTTACTTGATGCACTGTACAGTGCCTCATTTCCAAACATCTGGGCCCTTGTGCCCTGCCCACATAGTGGCCCCAATGCACAGTAATCTGTAGACAATGATGTTCCACATTGACATACAGTCACTAATCTATCAATGGTAGTAGCTACTTAACATCAGTGACTATTATTGTCAGGTTTTAATTTGTGTGAATGAATGGGGCCACATCATCTGCACCGGGAAACAAAATAAAAAATAAAACATGTTGTAGGTCAGAAAAGCCAAGCAAACTCAATGGAGAAGGGTAAGATAAGTGTCTTCTCAATGGTGTACCTACTCTCCGTACCATTCAAAACTCATTCTTTTCAGGCTATAGTGAAAATGTTTTATGTTAAATTAGCACATGCCAGTTAACTTGTATGTGTATTAAAGTGTCAGGAATAATAATCTTGAAAGGCCATGCGTAATGTCATTGTAGGCCCCAAACATGGGTAAATGCCTACACAGATTCACAAAGATACATCAACAATACAAAAACAACACATCTCTCAGCCATAGTGACAGTCCAGGTACAGACATAACCTCAGGTATACAACCACATCGATAGATGCAAACAATGTGTTGGTACACCTGTCGTGGGGGTAATTTGCACAAAGGAAAACAATATGAATGCAGCAGTGTGTAAGTCACAAACAATATAACACAGATTGCAATGCAACCTGGACAAGGCACTACAGTGTACTCATGATACCCATCTCAACATCCCTTTGGTCCAGCAATGGTGATAGAACCATTGCAAATAGGCAAACAACAATTTACAGTACGATACATACATGTGAAGACCAATGTCTTGTGTACAGCTCTGTGGTGGACAGATATTGGTCATAGCATCAGTGTGTCCTACATAGAGGTTCCCCACATTGCATACCTATGTTTCAATCCTAGTGCACCATCACATATTGACTGATGAAAAGCAGCAGCTGAAGGCTTACAATAATTCGTACAACTATTCAGGTAACATGCTTAGAATGCACCACATGTACACACCAGATGTCACTTTCTAAAGGAAATGAACAATCCAAAGGCCCTGGTATTGTCAGATAGTGCAGCCACAATACCAGTGGTTCCACAGGGACACATGTATGTGTGAGTGTGAAACAGATTGGCACTGGCACAGCCTGCCTAGAGATGACCAAATTAAGAACACCATACTGTCACTTACAGTGACAATGGACTTTCAAAACACTTATCCCACTAAGCTACTGCCCAATGTGATTGCTGGATTGTGGCAGTGGCAAAAGTAGAAGGCCATACACATATATAGATATGACACACAACAGGAAGAGACAAGTGGAATAAAATGTGCTAATCTAAATGTTACCAATATTGTTCAATACTGGTAGAAATGTGTATGAGTCATTCAGTACACATAACAGACATGTACTTGAAAGTTGGCTGAACAATCACCATGATCAGTGGCTGATTTTTTTTTGTCTTTTCAGCTGACCAAGGATATGGTCTGCAACCATGGGTCATGACCCCATTTGCACATCCTTAGGCAGAGGAAAAAAACACAACTCCAACCAGGCACTGGGCAAGACCAGGGGTATTTGTGGAGCAGACTTTCAGGGCCCTCAAGTCTCACTTGCAGTGCCTGGACATGTCTGGGGGGATTGCTTTACTACCCCTCTTGGTCAGCAAAATTATCCTTGTGTCTTGTATACTGCACAACATCTGTGCACGGACAAATGTCCTATGGGACATGGGCCATGAAGACCATGGAACACAGGATGAGGACGAGGATGAAGATGAGGACAGAGGAGCAAATGTTGCCACAACTGCGGGTACCCGACGAAGAAACCTCATTGTACAGAACTTTTTCACTGAAATGATTTTTTGGGTGAATCATTCTTCAAAAATGTAAATAAATATATGAAACTACCTTTGTGTACGCAATTTCATTTCACAGTCACTGTAAACATCAAAACTCACATCTCACCTATAAGAATTTGACCCACAAAGGTATGTAACTAGGAGTTACACTCACCCCAGGACAACACCGTGTAGACCAAAATATGTGTGCATATCAACAACAATTGCCAAATGCTTGTGCTTCGGGAAGACATACAATGAACAAAGGTAGCAATGTGGAACATTGTGCACATTTTGTCAGAATATGTGCTGTTACAGTGTACTGACCGTCAGACATCCTATCACAACCCAAAGGGAGTGTAGATGTAAACAGTATGCCATGACTGAGTGTGTGTGTTGTACGTCTTTACATTTTTTTACTGCTTGACATATGTGGAGGCCAATATAGTGACCTTATAGACCTATGACTGTGACTGTGAACAAAGACTCATAGGATGTGCACTAGCATGCAGTGCACCCAGACAGTCTCCATATGCTACTTCAATGTTTGCAAACACATAGCAAAATCATTGTGGTATCTTACATAACACATCTAAATGTTGAGTCCTTACCTGTACCACTTCTGGATTGGCTACCTATTGCAAAAAGAACTAGTGATGAACGGAATGCTGAACAATGTCAAACATTGTCCCCAGTACAGAGAACTTGGCCTAAATCTTTTTTTGCTACCCATGCCATTTTGGTATGGACCAAGCCATGTGCAAACCAGTCTTAACCCTGTTCCCCATGGGAACAGTCCAGCCGAACTGTTAGGCCATGTCTTCCCTGGACTGGAAGCAAGCATCCTGGGCCTGCTTTCAGGGTATCACCCTCATCAACCAAGCTAGCTTGACTCCATTGGCATAAGGAGCATGGGTCCCACGTCTGGGCATACCTGTCTCACTTAGGGCAACAATCGCAAAAAGAACAAGTGATATAACCAGTCCCAGGATACTTATATCCTGTCCAGGGAGGACCTGGCGTGGCAATTTGGGCTGGACTCTTCACATGGGGAGCAGGCTCAAGACTGATTTGCACATGGCTGGGTCCAAACTGGGGTGGCATGGTAAGAACAAAAATTATGGATTAAACCCAGAACTGTGACTTGGGGTGAATGTTTGATGTGCTCAGGGTTCGGGCCATCATCTGTTCTTTTTGAGATTGGCTACCTAGGCCAAATACAGGCACACTTGCCCATTAGGCAAAGATGCAACTATTACATGCAGGAATGGATGTGGCTGTGTTGGTGTGTCTTACTCTTAAACAAATGATAATGTGACTCCTACAGCTCCATCTATGTGTGCTGATAAAAACAGGACACAAAGAAAACCAAAGAGCAAAATAGATGTCAAGGGATATCTACATGCAATACAACTCCTGGCAATGTAGCATGCACTGACGCATTCCAGTTTAGTGTGGCGTAATCTGTCAGTAAATGCAGATATGACCGTCTGGTGAGAATGACTATTCACATTTTAAGTCCATTTGACCCCTCTCTGTTTCCGAATATTGTGGTACATGGAAATGGTAAACATTCATACTTGGAAGCCATCACACTTGTTTGGGCTCCTCAAGCTGGCCTCAGGATGATCAAAATATAGGCTAACATTTTTGGCAAACCCTTTTCCGCAGGTGTAATATGCATGTGCCACACATATTGTGCCAGACACCAATCTCAGACAGCAGATGTGTGTGTAACAACAGTTTCTGACCCCAAGACTCTTCAAGCCCACCAAAAAAATCCCTGCCAGGACCAGCTGAACCCACACGACTCCTGCACGCCTGGACCCCCCCTCACAATGATTGATACCCACTCCATCATGAGCAGCATCCACTCGGGAGCCCAGACCCACCTCTGCCCACACTACATCTTCAGATTCGCTCACTTCTGAAAAAAACCCACAGCCGACCTGACGGACCTCAAGAACTACCGCCCCATCTCACTGCTACCCTTCCCAGCTAAAGTCGCTGAGAAACTAATAAAACACTCAGCTACGCCAACACATCGAGGACAACAACATCCTGGACTTCTTCCAATCAGGATTTGGAACAAACCACGGTACAGAAACCACACTGCTCACTGCCATAGGTGACATCCGCTCACTCCTCGACTGTGGACAAACAGCTGCCCTCATCCTACTGGACTTCTCAGTCCCCTTTAATACAGTGTCCCACCATACACTATGTGCCAGACTCCATGCGGCAAGCATACGTGGCAAGGCCCTTCGATGGATACACTCCTTCCTAACAGGCAGAAAACAGAAAGTCAGGCCCCCGCCACACACAACCAGAACCCACTGACATCAGCTATGGAGTACCCCAAGGATCAACACTAGCCCCAACGCTGTTCAAATTCTACATAATCCCACTCGCCCCCATTGTCAGGAATACAGCATGAGCATAGTCTCCTACGCTGATGACACCCAGCTGATCCTCTCCCTGACCAAGAACCCCTTTCAGAGGCGGGATGGAAGCAGTCGCTACATGGATGAGGGAGAGTTGCCTAAAGCTGAACTCAGACAAAACCGAGATCCTCATCTTGGGACCATCCGTGTCAGCTTGGGACAACTCCTGGTGGCCCTCTACACTCGGCAGGCATCCCACCCCTATAGACCATGCTAGAAACCTCGGCATCATCCTCAACTCAATGCTCACCATGACTAGGCAGGTCAACTCCATCACCTCCACCTGCTACCACACCCTCCGACTCCTCAGAAAGATCTTCAGATGGACACCAACAGACTGCAGGACAATCATGACACACGCCCTAATCACAAGCAGACTCGACTACGGCAACGCCCTCTAAGCTGGAACTTCAAAGAAGAACATAAACAAGCTGCAACAAAATCAGAACACCACCACCAGACTCGTCCTAGACATCCCCCGCTGCAAACACATCACTGAACACCTGAAAAACCTCCACTGGCTCACCGCCGAGAAGAGGATCAACTTCAAACTCCTCGTACGCACCTACAGAACCCTCCACAACAGCGGACCCATCTATCTCAACCACCACATCACCTGGTACTCTCCTTCCAGACTTCTCCGCTCGTCCCAACAGTCGAATGCCAACCTCCTAGCATAACGAAGTCCTCGGCTGGAGGAAGATCATTCTCATACATGGCAGCTAAAGGTTGGAACACCTTACCACCGCACCTCAGACAGTCGCCATTGCTTCCTCAGATCAAGAAGGACCTCAAGACCTGGCTCTTCAACTGATCTCTGAGGACCCTCCCCAGCACATTGAGACCCTATGGGTGAGTAGTGCACTCTAGAAATGATTGATTGATTGATTGATTGATATTATATGGTGGTCGTAGGTTATTTTAGTCTGGTAACTAATGTCTTGCACATAATAACAGGTCTCAAATTGGCCTAACGACATACCTTTCATATCCATGCAGTCAGTCTGTGAGCTGGAGGCCCATACATTAGAGATTGGCTAAGGCAGGCAGTGTATGTCATTCCTTGAGTGGTTTTTGTGTCTGTAACACATCCTATTTCAGGAATGCCAACAAATAGTATATATAAGTTTCTGCATAACCATGTATACCAATGTGTATTTCATTTGCGCAGGATTGCAATGTCTGTGAAATAAAAAAGCCTATTATGCAGCTACCTATGCTCAGCCAAGCATAATACAAACTGTAATACATATAAATAATGTAACGGTCTCTACAATTCAGAATATGTATGTGCAGTTCACAGAAATATATTGTCTCTCATAAGGTTCGCACCATGGAAGCAATTAGTCACAAATATGTGCACAGTTAACATACAGATGCAAAACACATCCCAAGCCTTCAAGCATATCAGCTTAAAAAAATGTTGAGCAAGAAAAGTCAGCCCTGGGAGTGTTTACCTGCATTACACAATTCACTACACTGTACCACAAACAATAGGCTAGTTGCGTCAATCAAAACACACACATTTGCCTTTTGTGCAACACATTGCACACAGAGCATCGGTCGGAGTTGACGTATCAATGCCAATGCGTCAAAAACAATGGATTGTGAATTGGCATGAGTTGTGAGTAAATCACACATTGGCTATTTCTCTACTGATGTGTCAGAAAAAAACAACCATTTGTAGAACATATGTTGCATCCACCCAGGAAATGATGCATATGTTCTGCGTGCTACAAACTAGGAAGTGTGAAGTTGCTTTAAACTTTCACTTACAGTCTTTTTGTTTGTGCTGGCTGGTGGAGGTGTTTGGTGTGTGCCCTGTAATTGATTGCATATTGTGGGCTTGTCTGCATCTGTGCTGTCCCTGTTGTGTATAAATATTGTAATTTGTGTATTATATTTGTCTTTTGTATTGTCTTGTTCACTATATTGTTGGGTGTGCGTCTATTTAAGGGTTTGTACTTTTTGGGGTGGGGAAAGGGGTAGTTTTAGTTTAGTTCCAGTTAAGGGAGGGGAGGTTAGCTAGGGAAATGTCAGGGAAGGGCAGAGCGAAGAATCTGTTTGAGGAGAAGTTTGGGGGCCGTCTGTGGCTGCTCGTTCACTATGTCCTCAACCTGATATTGATGTTACGACTCTGTCGTCCCATTTCTAGGGGTCGCTGTAAGGGGACTGTCGGAAGCCTGGGAATCACCTTGAACACTTATCTAGAGTCCCTTGCTGACTCCCGTTTGTTTCTCTTTTCGCCATGGTATGCTTTTGTAGTATTACATTTGCTTCCTGGGACTGCAAATCCCACAATGCACAGCCTGGTAGTCAGGAAAGCCTGGATTCTGTTTTACATTGTTTTCTATGGGAGAAGTCCAGCTGCTCCTTTTCACCGGATCCTCTCCTCCAGGACTTGGGAGTGTCTGAAACTATACACACCTAAGACCTCTCCTGTGAAGCCCAGTCATGTGATTCCACCTGGGGTTTTCTGCAGCTTGGAACTGCTTATAAGCAGCCATTTCCTCAAGATCCTTCGTCGTGCATTGGAGTTTGATTCCTTTGTGTTACAGACCCCTTATCGGATGGTGTTCCAGTTTTGCTCCTGTTCTGTTCCAGCTTGAACCTGTTTCCTGTTTCTTTGCCCTGCTCCTTATTGTTCCAGCCAGAGTCTGCTACCTATCTCTTAGCCTTGTACCTGTTTGTTTCTTCCAGAGCCTGCTCCTTGTTTCTTTGTCCTGCTCCTCCCTTGATTTAGCCTGAACTTGCTCTCTGTTTCCCAGTCCTGTTTTCTGCTTATTCCTACTCCCTGTATTCCAGCCCTGTCCTTGCTTGTTCCATCCAGAGCCTGCTCTCTGTTTCCCAGTCCTGTCTCTGTTTGTTCCAGACAGAAGTTTGCACCCTGTTTTCCAGTCCTAGTCCTGCCTTTGCTTCAGCCTGAGCCTGTTCCCAGTTCCTGCCTCTGCCTCTTAGTTTGTTCCTTCTGTTTACCTTTCTTCTCAGTATTTGTGTCTGGTAAGTGTTCTATCAGTCTTCACCAGTGTATAAGTGTCCTCCTTTTTACTGGGGTTGGCTCCTAGTTTCCAGGAGCAAGTCCAGCCCCCATCCTTGTCTAGTGTTATACCTTGTCTTTCGTGCCTAACAGGGACAGTGTGCTATCGCTGTTTTCCCAGGAATCGCCACTGTGTTTCCAGCTGGACCCACAAGAGCTTGTCTTGTGTATGTATGTACTATCCTTGTTTGTGCTCTAGGGTCCTGAGACAGAATCACTTCTGCTACCTCCTTTCTATGGTGCTGGCAGGGTGGCTATCTGTAAGAGCAAACTGCACAGAGGCATTGACATTCCCTGTCACTGTGGGAGATTCTGCGCCCTACTCTGTGTACAACCCCAGCGTGTTTGTCCATTAGTAATCCGCCTCCTGTTTGTTCACACAAGGGTTGCTCTGCTTTTACTTTCCTGTTTCCTGAGCATGTCCATAGCTGTCCTTTCCGTGTATGCCTTTAGCTGCTCTTCTGCCCCAGTACACTACTTCTTCTGGATATTCTGTGACCTCAAGGGGTGTCCCAAATAGAGTCCTGATCAGACCCGCCCGAATCCGTGACAATTGATGAGAGGTAGGGTGAATCAAGGTTACCCTAACAGAGAGTGAAAGAAGCGGTGCGAGAAGGTCCAGTTCTACATAAGCTCTCTTTTTTGAGTCAACCACACTGTTCACCAACTCAAGCACAGATGGGTAGATGTGGCTAGCTGGAAGAACGATCTAATTGACCATCTTGGATTGGAAGTTCATGAATCTGTTGGTAAGTACCTATATTACATAAGCTTGTAGCTGTGTGTCTCAAGCAATAATCGGGTATTGATTTTTCGACTAGAAGGGTCAGATATCTTCTGAGGTAGTATGCCTCAATACAGGCTAACTCATTTGGAGCAAATACCATGCCCTAGGACCTTGTTCACAGTGGCATAACAATAGCCCCAACAGACCATGAAGTGCAGGGGAGGCCCAGAGATGCTGGGGGCCCCATCCAGCAATGTGCAGGGAGTGTTGTCCCCTCACATGTGAGCCCATTACTGGCTCCAAAACATGGAGGACATCCACCATGTATGTTGCAGGGAAGAACAGTCACATTTACATCATGCCGCAAGTTGGACAGGGCGTTTGATTCACCCCACATAATTTGATGTACATTTATTTTGAAACATGGTCACAATTCATCAATGAGCCTATACAGGGCATAAATGGTTAATGTTTATTTACCCTGCACTAGTAACATGTAAGAAACTAAGTGTAGAAGAAAAACAAGCATAGCTACTGTCTAATGTGTGAAGCATTGTTCAAAACACGTATAGAGTTGAGAAGGCCCCAGTAAAATGAATACCTTGCAGAGTGTGGTCTGTCAAATTTGGCTGTTCACATAGCCATCAAAGCCATGCACCCTTGCACCATGTAGCAAGGAAGGATGTTTTTTTACATTGTCTGCACTCTGCGCACCAGAAACATGATTTGTATCATATTATCTGTAAACACTGCAACGTGGCATACATTTGTTCATCACTAGGCCATGGCAACTTTGCCATATGCTACATGTCCAACATGCAAACAATAACAGATGTTTGTGAGGTCAATGTACTGTGCTTCATATCTACACAGTATACATGTTCAATATTCACAGAGCAATGTACCAAGTTTTTGTCTTGTAGGTGGACATGCATCATGCACCAATGCTGAGGAGGACACATTCAGGGGTCCCAATGCTACCATTGAGTGTCACCTAAATGTTTTATCTGCTCTGTCAGGATTGTGTATGATCTCTGTTATTGGTTCCATTGAGATGTGTAAGGGGTATCAT
This sequence comes from Pleurodeles waltl, assembly GCF_031143425.1. Lineage (NCBI taxonomy): Eukaryota > Metazoa > Chordata > Amphibia > Caudata > Salamandridae > Pleurodeles > Pleurodeles waltl. Next base: position 271,168,731 of record NC_090448.1, on the reverse strand, counting down.
CATTTACCTTTAAACAATTTTCCTTACATGTTAAATCACAAATGATGTAGGACAAAGTGGCATGTGCAATAGATAGGGTCAAATGTCAATGTGTACGTGTTAACAATGTATGCAGGCCCACATGATTGATTGTTCAGAATCTGCAGTGGTAGTGTTTAGCCAGTTATGGTGTGGATGCGTATGGCATATGTACCATCACCAGCCTCAAGACCAACAGATGGTCATAAGTACAATTGTCCATCACCCATACCATGGTCAGAAAGCAGCAAATAATTCCCAGAATTATGTGACAGAAATGTTGCATGAGATAGACTGAGATTTTCAAGACACAGTATGTTTGCCCAAGTCCAAATTTCTGGTGGAAACAAGTGGGGTTGGGGTGTAACACATATCCCAAACAACATTACCAATAGTCAACATTACATGTTTATGGAAGACTCCACACAGCTAGCATTGTTCCAAATTTAATAGTCCTACTATTGTGTGTGGACAACATACTATACTCATACATGCAGAATATGTTTCTCATCACTGCCACAGTTGGTACAGTGCGAAGGAGTAAATGCATGTTCAGACATTCATGCCACTCAAAAAACCGAGGGGGTCATTTTGACCCTGGCGGTACGGGACCGCCAGGGCTAAAACGATGGAAGCACCGCCAACAGGCTGGCGGTGCTTCCAGGCGTATTACGATCGCGGCGGAAGCACCGCGGTCGCACTGCCGGGGCCAGCGGTATTCCGCCACTTTTGCCCCGGCGGTGATAATCCTGCCCAGGGGATTACGAGTCACCGACCGCCAGCCTTTTTCTGGCGGTTTGCACCGCCAGGAAAAGGCTTGTGGAACGGGGAGTCGTGGGGCCCCCTGACAGGGCCCCATGCAGCTTTTCACTGTCTGCTATGCAGACAGTGAAAAGCGGTGACGGGTGCAACTGCACCCGTCGCATGGCTGCAACACTGCCGGCTCCATTTGGAGCCGCCTCCTATGTTGGGGCCGTGATCCCTGCTGGGCCGGCGTGCGGAAACCAGGTTTCCGCCCGCCTGCCCAGTGGGGATCTCCAAATGGCTGCGGCGGGGGTGCGGCCGCATTGTTTTTGGATCCATACATGAACTAGTAGCTAGGCGTCTCACCAAATTTTGAAATCCAATAATTTTATGTGACCATGTGAGCAGGCTAGGCATAACAAAACAACATTCCTTCCTAGGATAGATGCTGCATATGTATTTGTGAGGTAGCAAAGTTAAAATATATAAAATCTTAGACAATACCAGTGACCAAATGGCAGATCTCCGTGTGTTGCTGTGAGTGTGCAAGTGCATTGTCCATAGTGATGATTTACTTGGATTCACCACTTAGCCCACATTTATCATGATGTATAGCAACTGTCCTGCACCATCAGTACCTGGCCATCGCTCAGAGTACTGTATATTAGTAACATGTGAGATGAGGTGGCAAAGGAGCATTTTGCAAAGTGCCATGGTGATTTTAAGGATATAGGAGAGAAACTCTATTTGAGCATGGCTTAGGATGATTCAACTTCAATCTATATATCTGATGCACATTGTTTTGTGTAGTTGTCCATATGGCAATGTATGGACATTTTGTCTGACAGGTCCAGACAGGATGTAAGGAAACCTACCTCAGTGCAGACACAATAGGTATGGCTAGAAGTGGCACATGTCACCAGTTCCCATATGGTAATGCAGTTAAATGCCTGACTCGTGCCCTCATATACCCAATATACTATATTCGATACATGATCTTACCTTTGTAGTGTTTTTGAACAAAGTAGCCAATGTGTAAAGGACCACATGCCTGTCTGCACTATGTTGTCAGCATACAGTCCTTTACACAGTCCATTTACTGGTGGCGTTACCCCTACTGGCTCCCAACAAATCTGTCACGCTTGATTCATATTTGGCAAATATCTGCAAAATACAGCACAATATACTTATATATGAGATCTACAGCATGCATGCACAAACTCACTACATGGATATGGTCTTAGGTGTTGTGCATCAAGGTAAGATTCCTTGCTGACACGTATGAACAGACACTAAGATATGTAAAGGTCCACATGATATTGCTTGAATTTCATTCATTGAGCTATGTAATAGGGCTCCTGGTTATTTCCATGACTCATTATTGGAGAAGTGTCCAGCAGGTTTGTTTAATTTGAGGTAGCTAGCCACCATCACCTATGTTTCAACTACCTGGTAACATAACATGTGTATTTGTAAAGCGCACGTTCACCCGCAGGCATCTTGGCGCTGAATAACAGATGTTTATTGTTACCCAACTCAATGGTACTCATTTTATCAACCTCAGAATTTTGGATGAAAGGCTGAGTGAACCTGTCGGGATTTGAACCTGTGACCATGAGGTCAAACACAGGCCCCTATAGTGGACGCATTAGTCCACTAAGCCACCAGACCTTGGTACAGTCAGTCAGTGCTGCAATATGTGCGGCCTTGCATATTTCCCATATCAGTTACGCAAAGCTGAAGCACAATACCTGTACTTGCAAGACATCACTCATTTGACATAGGTTATTAGCTATAGAATATATCATGTTGCATGCTGCATAAGAAACCCCAAGGAGTCCCTAGGTGGACCGTGTGTACTATTCTATGTGTGCACAAGGTCATAGTTCTTAATCAGCTGTAGTATTATTATGGGTATATGTTTATTTGGGCAGACACTGTCATTTCATATACCTACAATGCCAGCACCTGAGTACGTTTGCATTGTTACATTAGGAGAATGATATGTTTCTTATGATGGCTACTCATTTTTTGTTTAAAAAAAATGTTTTTGGCTGGACATGCCATATGTGATGTTTTTAAAAACTTAAGCCTTTTAATGATGACAACATGTACAATTTCAGATTTGTCTGATACATATTTCTTTCCTCTCTACCAGACAACATGACTCCAGAACAGGAAAAATCCTATACCATCTGGTTGGAGAGATACTGCCACATCAGGCCTACTGGCACATGGGAAGGTTGTACATTGAAGGGTAGGTGGCCAGGACCTGGAAGTCTGGACCTCAAGGCCAACCAGGCCAACAAGGCGAACAAGGACCGGCCAGGGAAAGCACCAACCAGGATGCAGGATGTTGATGTGGCCCATAGTGGCAGAACCTTGCAGGTTCCAGGCACCTCAACAGCTCAGCCAGCACAAGCACCGCAGCCTTTGACCACAACCCCAAGACAGCAATCCACATTTGAAAAACAGGCCCTTAGAAACCTTGCAGACTTTGAAGGTGGATGGGATTGAGTTGCAAGTGCAAGTAGCTACATTGAAGCAGATGGTGCAAACACTGCAGCAGTCCGTGGATCTGATTGCCACATAGATTTAGCCCCTGCGGACATTTAGCCTTTCTCCTGTTTTTTATACCTTGGTTTTATAGATTACAATTTTACCATTGGTTAGGATAGGTTGTAGCATAGGGACAGGTTAGTTTAGTATAAGTAATTTTAGCCTTTCATTAGTGAGTTATTGTTAGGTGGGGATATGGATGGGTAGGTTATTAAGTGGGTGGGGGTAATGTTTAGGATATGTTTATAAAACAAAAATACAAAATATATCTTTGTTTAGGTTTTAATGTTTAGCTAGTTCTTGTATAAGTGTAGTTTATGTTTGTATTGTGAGAATATGTGTATTAAGGGGTAGAAGACTGATATTTAACATGTCCGTTGTTGTATATTTGTAGAGTAGTATAAGTTAAGGTTAGGTAGGTTAAGATAGAGTTAAGGTAGTGTGGGTTAGTTAGCATAGGTTTGCTTAGTCATAGTTTAGATTGGATAAGTTGTGTAGTGTAGTTGTTTTTAGATTTTAATAGTTTTATAATGATGATAGTAAACAATGTTTTTGGCTTTCACGACTGCTTAATGTTTTACTGCGTAGGAGGTGTCATAAATGCTTAGGTTGTATTAAACACAGGCTGTACAATTTCCATCCAGTGTTTGTATACATATGTTACTCGGTGAAACACCTGTAGAGAAGATCCTGTCAGGTTTGCAATGGAGTCACTTAAGGGATCTTCAAACTTGATTGTACACAGTAAGGGGCACTCTTGCTGTGAATGGATACACACTCCAAAACAGGTAATCACCTACTGTAGCATTGTGTGTGTGTGTAAGTTATGCTACATGTATTGTATGGATGGTTATGTCAACCCATTGTCATTAATCAAGAATGTATTGGGTAACACACTGATATCAGCCACTAACATACTCACCCTTGTACAGTTTTACTGCCATATCAGTGTTGTTTGCTGGCTAGTATCCATGGAAGTGGCCCCCACATGGGCAGAAACTTCCTTCACCCTTACCATTGACTGATTGCTAATTGTTGCAATTTATACTTGTGACCTTGGGTAACAACTTGCTAGTTTAGATGCACATAGGGTTCACATTGACTATTTCCCTTGGTCGGTGTAGATTTTGTCATGGGTCTAATGAAACACAATTCCCTTTAGATAGTAGGTACTGTTTTTAGGGTCAACATATCCACCATGGTGTACTTAGTTCAATGAGCAACAGGTATACACCACTCAGGTTAAAGATACTGCATTTATTTATGTGTTCAAATAAGAAGGCGCACAGTAGCAGTTATTGCAGCAACAATCCCTACATTGTTTGAAAGTTAAAGGATGTCTAGACAGAGTCCATGGGGGATACATGTCATACGACACTTGGAGTATTTTATTGAGGAGGAGATCCAAATTGCCATTAGAGAAGGGAGACCACATTGACAGTCCACAAATGGATAAGAGCAACAGGTAGGCAAACACAAAGTGCCAGATAACAAGGGTCAGGGATGTTACTTAACAGAGGTCCAATGGGAAACTGGCCAAGGGTCACTGACAAATGTTAGAGGGAAGTTCTCCTTCTGAAAGTGGGAAAGTCCACATCCGCCTCCTCTGATGTGTGGTGGGCCTCCCCTGAGAGTGGTGGTGATTGTGCAGGAGGCATCTAGGACACATGCACATCAGGGGCTGAAGATATGGATCCCCTGTCCGCAGCAGAATTTGCCTGTGCCAACAGGGAATGCAGCACAGCTTTGAGAGGGGCCTGCTTGCTTGTCAGCACAGCAACAGCATCATGGTGAAAGACACACACTTTTGTAATATAGGGGTCCTGCTTCTGTTCCATAGATTGAAGGATGGTGCCTATATTCCCCAGCTGTGTTGCAACCTCACTACTGTCTATTTGGCAGGGCTTTTGTTATTTCCTCTGCCTCATGACACCAGTGATGTCAGCCAGGGACTGTTCCAATTTCTGGAGCGGAGTGTAGGTGCCTCTAATTGCATCAGATAGCTCCCTATTGGGACTGGGGCACCAACAGACTACCTTTAAGGTGTCCACAATGATCTCCTTGCCCGCAGCTCATCCAACATCTGCTGCTGGACTCCTACTACCGCTTTGCGTTGAAATACTACTTGTGGGTCCTTGGAGTCCACAGCTGGGCTAGGACTTGAAGATGGGGTAGGTTTGGTTGTAGGTGGTTCCTCTGGAGACCCAATTACGCTGTCAGCCCCTCCCACACCCAAGGAAAGTGAGACAATGTAGTCCAATATTTGCTGAAATGTGTCTTCGTTCATGGGGGACAGGATGTCATTGGAAGCAGGTTGGTCACCATGGACAGACAGCTGGTCAGGAGAAGCTGTTTAACCCTCTGCAATAAAGTTGGTATATGTTAATGTTGATCAATGTTAGGTGTTGACAGGAGCAATGCCGCTGACATACAGTATTTATCTTCATTCACTTTCATCTCAACATTGATGTGCAGTACCTATGTAACTTGTATGTATTGCGGGGAAGTGGCACTGTAGTTGCCTTTCAGCTGGCAGTATCTGTGCATTGTTTACATGCCACTGTGTGACAAGGGTGTTTGTTTGTGTCATACCACAAATTACAACACAGTTGCTGGCCTGCCTTACCAGTGCAGATAAGTTGAGGTAAGGTACACATCGAGCTTGGGGATTAGCAGTTTGTTGTGGACTCTGCTGGTCTCGGACATCATTGGAGCTAGTGATGTCAGAGAACGGAATCAGAGGACTCAGGGTTCTGAAGGAGTTGGGAGGAAAGTGGCAGGAAGCAGGAATGAAGAGTTTGCACTGTCGTGGATGCTGAATAAATAAGGATCTTATCATACAAATCTTGACTTCATGGATACTGGATTCTTAACAGTGGCGACGAGGGTCTTCAGCATCCGCTGCGCCTGGACACCTTGATTTTACAGGTATCCTAAAATACTAATGACTTGGATCTAGGAACTACGATCTACAATTCTGAGTTTTCCTGCAACATTGACATTTAGATTACCGACTATTGAATTGATGAGCAGTGTTATTATTATTCAGTGTGCCTAGAAGGAAACAAAGGAGTATTTCGTTGAACTTATTATTTCTACTTCGTGAAAAACGCCTGGTAATACTCTTTGAACTTTGTCTTTGTATTTGATTATATTTTCCTATTGATAGCGGCAACAACGACATCAATGCACAGTTGGACCTTGTGTAGATTTAAACCATGACATTCTTAGCGCGCAACTGAAACTGCACCGGTGTTCTTCAAGCCGCAGCTGATCGCGCAAAGCCATTGCTCATCGTGTGAAGTCGCCGCCGCTCATTGCGTTAAGCCGCGGCAGCTGATTTTGAACTCGCGCGACCGCGCGTGAAATCTCAGTAAAGAAAAACCTTTTGAAATAATAATAACCTGGCAGTCAGCAACTCACCTTGAAGTCGCATGACGGCGTGTACAATTTCTTTAAGGAAATAATAATTACCTCTTTTTCAATTTCAAGTGAAGTGTCTCACAACCACAGGAGTTTCGTTTCAACACTGTGAGGTTGATATTCATATCAAATCTCGCGTGTGTTGAACACTCAAAAGACTAGACTGCTAACTTCATTTACTTATAACTTAGGTGGAAGGTAATTAATGATTAGTAGCTCAATTTTGAATATTCTGACTGCATTTAAGTGTTATAAATATTATTACTACTTTTACTACTTTACATTTTTTGTATAAGTTTTCACGCCATGTCTCAATTAGCTATGCTTAGTTTGGCTCAACCACCACAATTCTTATCTGAACGTGGAGAACCCATTCTACCTTGGAAGAAATGGATTAATCTTTTTGAATCTTATTTAATTGGAATAGGTGGAGAAAATGTTTCGCCTGCAAGGAAGCAAGGTATTCTTCTTCATAATTTAGGTATTGAAGGAAGAAATATTTATGACAGTCTTGATTTAATTGCGCTTGGCACTGCTGATGGAGACCCTAGAGATGTTTATGACATGTCTGTCATGATGTTAAAAAAACATTTTGATATGCGTATAAACATAGTCATGGAACGACATACATTTTTTATGAGAGCACAAGCCAAAAAGGAAAGAGTGGGTAATTACATTGCATCTTTGAAAACATTAGCTCAGACTTGTGAGTTTGCTGGCTTAACTGATTCTCTCATCAGAGATCAACTAGTAAGGTGCACAAATAATCCAAGGGTTCAAGAAAAATTATTAGCTAGGAATCCCTCTTTGGAAGAAGCCGTTGCCATCGTGGAAAGTTTAGAGCATGCTACTTCTTGGGTTCAGGAAATGAAGAACACTACTTCAAACTGCTTAACTGAACCTCTGGTTAACCCAGCAGTAGCTAAAGTCTCGACTCAAGTAGACAGGAATGTCATACAGAAACCGTTAACATATCATTTGAAAGGTGGCAATGAAATGATCAAAGATCCCAAACCAAGATGTTACAAATGTGGTAGTCCTGGACATTTGGCGAATAATCCAAGATGTTTTGCTAGAAATGTCAACTGTAGAAATTGTGGGAAGAAGGGACATTTGGCAAAAGTCTGTAAGAACCAAAAGGTCAATGCAGTAGATGAAACTGTGTTAAGTGAAGATTTAATCTTAAATGTGAAGTGTCCTATCATTCATAATTCTCTTATAAATAGTGATACTCAGTTAATTATGCCAAAATGTGATATAGAAATTGATGGTAGAATTGTTCAGGTTCTTGCGGATTCAGGTTCTCCTTTCACCTTAATAGGAGACAAAAATTGGGAAACAATCTTTGGCAATGATCATATTGAACTTCTTCCTCCAGACATTGATCCCATAGGCTATGGGGGACAGAGAATTGATTTATTTGGCTATTCTCTAATGACAATCAAATTCAAAGGTTGTGAAACGGTTGGGAAAATTTATGTAGCCAAAGGAGGTGATAACTTGCTAGGGTGGAGACATCAAAGGGATCTTGGCATTATTCTCAATCCAAACTCTCCGGAACAAGTTCTGTCTGTATCTAATTTAGGGAATGATACTTCAATTGTAAATGAATTTTCTGAAGTGTTTAGTGACAAATTGGTTTTGTTAGCTGGTTTCAAACATAGGATCATTCTAAAGGATTCAGCCAAACCAGTAGTATATAAGGTAAGAAAGGTCCCTCATTTGATGTTGTCTCTGTTGCAGGATGAGCTTAATAGATTGTTAAATTTGGGTGTTATTGGGGAAATGGAGGCTTCTGAATGGTTGGCCCCTGTTGTTTTGGTTCCCAAGGATAATGGTTCAAAAATTAGGATGTGTGTAGACTTGAGAGGCCTCAACCAGTGTATATGGGTCGATCGCCAACCATTACCTAACATTAATGAGACTCTAACCATGCTCTCGGAGGCTAAAGTACTTAGTGTATTGGATCTATCGGCGGCCTATCATCAAGTTTTACTTCATGAAGACTCGAGACATCTAACCTCTTTTGTCACGCCTTTGGGGGCTTTCCGGTTTATTAGAATGCCATTTGGTTTGGCATCGGCTGCTGCATGTTTTCAAAGGGTAATGAAGGAGGTTCTTAAGGGTTTAAATTCAGTGTTATCTTTTCAAGATGATATGCTAATATATGGGAAGGATGAAGAGGAACATGACATTGCTCTCCGAGCAGTTTTGAGAAGACTAAAAGAAAAGGGTTTAACCCTAAAAAAAGAAAAGTGTAAATTTGGAGTTGGTACAGTCTCTTTTCTGGGGCACACCATTTCCGGAGACGGTATCAAGCCTAAAGTGACATTGGCTAAATCCATCATATCTATGCCTATCCCTTCTGACAGAGATCAAGTGCGATCGTTCCTTGGTTTAGCTGAATACTACTCGAAATTTATTAAAAATGTTGCAAGTGTAGTTCAGCCGTTGAGAGCTATGCTAAAGAAGGGTGTTGATTTTTTGTGGTCTTCGGAGTGTGATGAGGCTTTTGATATTGTCAAATCCAGAATTGCTGAGATGCCCACACTGGGGCATTTTGATACTCGAAGGAAGACCTTGTTCACAGATGCGAGCCTTAAAGGTCTGGGTGCAGTCCTTTAACAGTTGGTTGATGGTGAGGAGAGAGTGGTGGCTTTTGCCTCTCGTTCCTTAAGAGAGGCAGAAACACGTTATTCAGTAATAAAGCGTGAAGCTTTGGCATGTAATTGGGCTGTCAACCATTTTAGATACTACCTTTGGGGGTTACCATTTGTAATTAGGAGGGATCATAGGCCTTTGGTACAAATGTTTTCATGTCGCAATATAGAGAATATGACTCCTCGCATCAAACGTTGGGTGGAGAATCTAATTGAGTACAATTTTCATGTGGAATATTTTCCAGGAAAGGAGAATATTCCTGCCGATTCTCTTTCTAGATTACCTTTGTCAGACAATACCATAAATGTTCAGGTCCCAGTTTTGTGGGTGAAGGAGCCAGCTGTTGATAAAGAAGAATGGGAACTGGAATGTGAACAAGACACTGCTCGTGCACTTATTTTAGAATATGTTGTAAAAGGTTGGCCTGATTTACACACTTGTCCAGACAGTATTAAAGCGTTTTGGAGTGTTAGGGATGAATTGAGCATTGTGGGGATGGATGTGTACAGAGGTGATAGATTGATTCCTCCACTTGGGTTGCATGAGAAGTTGATTAATTTAGTCCATGAGGGACATTTAGGGAGGAACTTGACCAAGTCCAGGATCAGAGAATGTTATTGGTGGCCAGGCTTGGACAGACAGGTTGAAGAGATAGTAAAGGATTGTGTGTACTGTGCAAGTAGTGATAAATCCAGGAATGTAAGAACTGCTCCTTTATCCCCAATTGGTGGTGGGCAGTGCTCAAACTGCCATGGCCAATACCGTTCCTTTAAAAACTGTTCTCAGGGAGAAATTATGGGTTCACAGGAATACCCCCAATGCTGTTACTGGTATGTCCCCTTTTAGACTATTGAAGGGTAGACTGGCCGGTTCTAAACTTAATCCCTTGAGGTTATTAGCTGACAAGGGTTTTCGGGAGTCACCTGCAGACAAGGGTATTGTCCAACGCAAAATTATTGATAATCAGGCGAAGTATAAGGAGGCATTTGATAAGAGACATGGTGCCCATCAAAGGTTATGGCATGAAGGTGACCTGGTGTACATTAAAAAACCTTTTTGGTCAAAAAAAGGAACCTCTAAGTTTATGGGTCCGAAGAAAATTGTACAAGTAAATAGAAATGTTGTTGTTCTTGAAGGAGGTGATGTATGGAGCATGTTGCGTCTAGCTAAGTGTATGAATGATAAACCAGTATCAGATGAATCACTTAAAGAAGGAAATCTTCATGGGTCTAATCTAGACTCCAATGAGAAGTTTAAAAAAGGTGTGAGGAATAGAACAACTCCAAAATACCTAGAAGACTTTATACGTTAAGGATGTCATCGCATGATTGGACAATACTTGATTATATGTTGATTGCATATTTATTACTCATTATTTTGTCATTTCATTGTTTCGGCTTGCATTCTTATGAACTGTAGCTGCAAGTTTGTTGATGTACCTTTTATTTTTATGTTGTTGAGTTTACTATGTTTCAAGTAATGTTTTAGCTAAATTTGTTATTATTTCTATATGAGGGAGATGTGTTGTGGACTCTGCTGGTCTCTGACATCATTGGAGCTAGTGATGTCAGAGAACGGAATCAGAGGACTCAGGGTTCTGAAGGAGTTGGGAGGAAGGTGGCAGGAAGCAGGAATGAAGAGTTGGCACTGTCGTGGATGCTGAATAAATAAGGATCTTATCATACAAATCTTGACTTCATGGATATTAGATTCTTAACACAGTTCATTTCATGATGGCTATGCTTAATGTTGCACCAACATTGCCCCAAGTCACCAGGGTGCCAAGCTTTGTCTGTGGCCACTACTTAGGGCACAGCTCCTATGAAAGTGATGTGTGTTTGTTGATGTATTCAATTTGATCCTGCTGCCAGTCTTACACACACTACACCACAACAGTTTTCCTTGTTGTGCTGTCTTGCATGCACATTGTGCATTCATGTGGGCAAGGTTCATATTGGTCATGCATCCACACTATTTACACAGCTAGGAAGCTTGATACACTTCGGGAGTGTGTAAGTGCATGTAGTTCCATAGGTGTGCTATCTATAAAACAGTGGCCAGTGTGTGCTAACTCTGAGGGGGTATGCACAGTCAAACTAGGTAGAAAGGTAGCACTGATGCTCACCCGGTTTCATCATTGCCAGAGTTGGTATCTACTGAGTATCACACATTGTTAGACTCAGCCCCAATCACTTGAACGAGTACATGATTCCTCTGGCAATCCTCATTTAGGCTCAGTGACTCCACTCACTGTCACACACAGATGGAGGCCTGATCATACATTGACTCACATTTGACACCAAGACCTACAATTAGATTCACCACTTCCAATTGCCTAACATGGCTGCCTGTATTTGTGAGCTAGGTATCAGGCTGTACCCAAATATGCTAGTAGTTTTGATAAAGCATAACATGTACCTTCCCTGGTTTGCCACACAACTTTACCATGCTTCTCAGCCTCAAACCATCACAGCATTCTTCCCATAGTTATAGCAACCTAGCTCATCCTGTCACTTCTGAATTACCAGTTTGTCATCCTCCAGCTTTGACACATCTAGTCTGGTACAAGATTTCTTCTTGCTTCTCCGTCCTGAAACATGGTACATCTTCTCCCTGGTCCACATCACATGTAGGATATAGTACACCCATGCCCTCTTCTATGTCATCTCTTTCTAGCTGCAACAGATGCGTGTTACTGTCAAACACAGTGCGTGTGTATAGCTCAGGCTACCTTGCAGTACACATACCACTTCTCACCTCCTTGAAATCCAATGCACCCCCATTCAAACACACTGCCAGTTCAATGTGCTGAGCCACACCTACATTGAACAGCACTACCAGGGGACAATGAGTCTCACAACCATCTATTGTTTGATGAAACACAAATATCCCTATTTTATGCATCACCCCTGCGATTTTTAACATACTAGGAGTTAGGGTGTTCGCTACCATGGCAGGCTACACCTGTGTGCTTACAAACCACACACCAGTGCAGTTGTGTGCAATGTAGTTTCATGCTAGGGACTAAGGCTCCAGCGGTGCAGATGGCATACCTATATCTATGAGGCCAAGCAAAGGCTTTTTGCATGGGTTTCATTGGTCTCATATGTATGGAGTAAGGCAAGGAGGGGCAAAAAGCTGTGTTGCCTTACTCTGCATCATGGGGTGCTCCATGTGCGTTGTGGTGGGTTATCCAATGCACCCCCAATGGTTTTGACTCATTCCCAGATTTACAAGGATGGGTAAACCTAAAAATGTGCCAAACCCATAGATCTCACCAGGGGAGGCATAAGGAGAAATATCTCTATTTCTCTTCACTTTTTCTCTTTCCATATGTCCTGCATTCTGCAGCACAAGAAGAGGACAATGACTCCTTGGATCGTTTTTGTGTAGGAAGTTTCCTTTCTGCACAAAATCAATCCTGCAAGCAGTGCAGTTACCCTTGCACCTTCATGCAAGTGTGCCTGTCCTGTCGCTAGGCTGCCAAAGGGCACTAGTGCTGAGAAAAGGAACAAGAATGCACCATATTTGTACATACAGAGCATTACTGCCCTTTCCCTGTAGCACAGGGCAGCACAGCATAGCCACTTGCTGCCCTACTCTGTGCCCCTATTGTTTTCATTTTTTCATTATGCTAGTCTGAACATGGCTCTTCACAAGGTCCTATGTGGTGGTACTTCACACACCCAATACCTGACTCCCCTCTCAGGTGATGAATTGATCCCCTGACAACCCCATTCCATTCATTGCTTTGCAGTCCAGATTTGACTGCACGGCCCCCAAGAGGAACCCACTAACCTTGTGGTGCAAGGGGACATGCATTACCTAAGTCAGGCTGATCAAGGTTCCAGTCTCCTTCCATGTTGTGGTGTTCCAGTCCGGATATTTTGCTTGGCATTATGAGACTTGTAGTCCTGGACACTGATGTTATACATTTCCCAACAAGTCCAAGATCCAGCGGTGATGCAGGACTGGTGCAGCAGATCACACATGGACTGTATACACATGACAGATGTGGACTGGGCTGTTCAACATAAGAGTGGTTATTTTAAGTTACATTTCTATGATGTGTGACTTGATATGTGGCCATTTCCATCCCTTGCCTTTACACTCAGTGCAGTGCTGCATAGAAACGTAGCATGCTGCACTGCTGAGCATGACATATTTGTTGATATTGTCCCTTGTTGCAACTTACCCTGTAGGTCTTGTTGGTCTTCATAGGCTGCATTGTCAGGTACTTCCACTCCTGCCACCAACTCAGTGGGGTTGACTAATGCCACCTGGTCCTCCAAAGGCATCAGCTCCTCCAGGACCTCAGGTCCTCCTCCCAACCTGCATGGCTGCCTTCAAGTTGCTGGCCAGTTTCGCCTTGGTTCTGCTCTTATAATCATGCCAGCACTTCTTGCAGTCTGTCACTGTCCTTTTGACTTGCCCTACGCTGTAGAACTCTTTGCTCTTTACCCTTGTTAGGCAGTGATAAAGTGCCTGTGCTCCCCCTGCCAACACAACAAAATTGGCATGGCTCTATTAGGCACGTTTAACTGAACTATAAGACCCTAGTATATGGCACAAAAATGGCCACAAAAGTGGCCTGTAAGTTAAATGTCACAAGTGAATCTCAGTGTGCTGTCCACAGTGACAGTGTAAAAATGGCCTTATTGAGAAAAGGCCCCGAAAGCTTTTTCTATGTAGCAGGGTTGGTTGTTCCCGGTGTGACACTTGGAATAGGCAAGTCTGAGACTAGAATGTGGTATCCTTTGCGAGGGATGTTCACAATTTGATGTGTCAAAATACCTCGCATCAGCTTTGCAGGTGCAGCCTGTGATAGTTGGGAGTGCGTGAGGAACTGGACCAACAGAGCAGTGAGTTTATCTCATAAGGTTAAAGGATTCCAAAGAGCCAATCACTCATTAGAACCAGGTGTGAATATTAGGAGGCCACAGTCCCTGTCATATTGGTATTGAATAGATGCATGCAGGGAGACACATGGCAGGCTGCCCCTCTCCCCTGAGTAGATAAATAAGCAGAAGTAACTGCAAGTGTTCAAAGAAATGCAGCAGCAAGGGGAAGTAAACTCCCAATGTATGTATATGAATCTACCATGCCATATTGTTGGCTTGGTGGGCCATGCAGAATGATCTCCTCTGTGACAATGCAACTGAAAGATGACAGTGGCTTTCTCATTTTCTCAGTGTTGATCAATATTGAGAAGCAGGAATCCCTTATCTGTGCAGCACAGATGTCTTCACAATGCAGAAATGTGAAGCTATCATATTCAATTTTGATTGGTTCTAGTAAGTAACTGGAAGGGCATAAGGCATGGATAATAGGGTCACAGCTGCATGATCTGATTGGGCCACAACATAGATGGACTGAACAACAAAGTGATATCAACTCTGCTGCAGATCTGTCCACCCAGCGTGGTTCAGGTTTCATGGATGCAAATCTCTTGAAAGTGTTCTGTAACTATGTTGGATTTCCCTGGTTGGTACTGGAGCTGAATTTGAGTGCTGATCTATCAGTGAACTATCACCTAACATAGGTTTTCAACTTGACTATGGGTTTTATGTATTTCAGAGGATTGTTATGCAAACTTGACAAAAAAATTGCCCCCATAGAATTAGATGAGAAATATACTGGTTACTGTTCACTTCAGGACTTGGAATTTGGCTTTGTGGAAAGGATAATTAAACGTCTTTTCAGACACTAGCAGACTGAAGCTGACATATGCTGCTAGACTTTCCTCCCCCTGGAACCAGATGGCTGGCAAACCCTTAAAGTGGCATTTACATGAAGACGACAAAGGTGGTCATTACAACCCTGGCGGCTGGTGTTAAAGCGGCGGTAAAACCGCCAACAGGTCGGCGGAAATAAAAATGGAAACACGACCATGGCGGAAACCGCCAACAAAGACAGCAACTTTACCACTCCGACCGCGGTGCTGGTGGCGGCGGTGTCCTGGGCAGCGGTGCTGGTGGCGGCGGTGTCTTTGGCAGCGGTGCTGGTGGCGGCAGTGTCCTTGGCAGTGGTGCTGGTGGTGGCGGTGTCCTGTGCAGCGGTGCTAGTAGCGGTCTTGTCCGCCGTGCAGGTTGGCGGCGACTTCCCTTTCTTTCTGTGCCCCTTCCCCATCTTGAATGGTGGCGCAGCTTTCTTTCCACTCCCAACTGTAGTCCTGGGAGGGCCCTTGGTGGCAGGTGTTTTACCCTTCTCCCTCTGGGCAGTGGCCAACTTCTTATGCTTCTGAGGTGGGGGACTGCCCGTGGTCTGGCTCCTTTGCACACTGGCTGCCCTGCTGCTTGGCGCACTCCAGAAGCCGGTTATTGCTGGCACCACTGTTCCCGCTGATGCGGTGGCTGAGGTGCTCGGTTGGGACCTGGAAAGGCGTGCCCTAGGTGACTGAAGGGGTGGGGGAGGTGAGGGGAAGAGGTCAAGGTTGGACGGGAAAAGTTTTTTAGACACACTGGGACGGGTAGATGGAGGGGGTTTGGGAGTGGAGGAAGAGGTAGTGGTTGTAGGAGGTGTACGTTTGCTGACTTTGGGTGAAGGTGCATGGGCTGGAGGCTGTCATGAGGTGGATGGCTGTTGGTTGGGTGTGTGGCTGCGTTTGTGTACCTTGGGAGGTGGGCTCACAGACACACTGGGAGAGGACACAGGGGATGTGTGAATGGTAGTAGGGGTGGTGAGTGCATGTGAGCGGGGTGTGGTGATGGCGTGCTGGTGATGGAGGCAGTGGCTGAGGATGTAGTGCATGAAGTTGTGAGTGGAGACAAGACAGGGAGAGAGGAGGAGGACGTGGAGGAGGGGGACACAGTGGAGGCAGTGGCTGTTGGTTGTCTGCATGGGTATGATGCTTGTGTGAGTGCCTGTGGGATATGTGGTGCTTATGTTTGCCAGAGCTTCCCTTGTGTGTTGAGGTGTGTGCATGCAGGTCTGATGGTGTGCTTGGGATAGGCTGAGGTACAGGGGTTTGGGTCAGGGTGGAGGAAGTTGGAGGGGGAGGCTGGACACAGGGACAATGGCTGCCATCAGTGCTGAGGCCAGAGTCTGAAAAGCTCGCTGTTGGGCTGCCTGACCAGAATGAATGCCCTCCAGGAATGCATTGGTCTGCAGCAACTGCCTCTCTACACTCTGGATGGCATTCAGAATGGTAGACTGCCCAACAGTGAGGGATCTGAGGAGGTCAATGGCCTCCTCACTGAGGGCAGCAGGGCTGACAGGGGCAGGGGCTAAGGTGCCTGGGGTGAAGGAGATGCCCACCCTCCTGGGTGAGTGGCCACGGGGCATACACTGAGGGGCTGCTGGGAGGGCGGTGCTGGTAGGGGGGGTGGCTGCTGTACCTGTAGATGCGGGGGCATAGAGGGGCCCGCCACCGCAAGGGAGCACACATCAGAGGAGGAGTCAGTGTCGTTGGTCTCAGCTCCTGTCCCCGCTGTGGAGCTCCCCTCGCCCTCCGTCCCACTGGTGGCTTCAGACTCCGTTGTCTCACCCTCCAGGGCCATGTGGGATGCAGCTCCCTCCTGCTCCGGTGCCACTGCTCCTCCGCCTGATGATGCTATTGCACACAAGAACAGGGAGACCAAAAAAAGGGGGGGGAAAGACAGAAGAAAGACATGTTGAGTGCATGCAATACCGCTATCGTTAGCGGACACTACAGACAGGGAAGACCTCTGCACTACGCTGTGCTCTTAGAGTTCCCTAATTATTCACAGGGACATGGGGTACAAAGCCTATGCCCGATTGATGGACACATGGATGTCACACGAGCCTCACTAGGTGTAGTTGCCTCTGAACACTGGTGGAGTAGGGTGCCACATGGCCTGCCCTACGAAGGGACCTTGCCTACTAAACTCGCCCTGGCCTAGGGGAACCCACAGCCCATCTCCCCCACCCAGACACCTCGTAATGCGCGCAGATTCAGCTGAATGAGAGTGTACTCACCCCCTTGTCGCTGCTGTGATGCTCTCAAGCACCCATCCAACTCCAGATAGGCCACCGCCAGGATCCGGAACATCAGGGGGGTCATAGTGCGATGGGCACCCCTCCCACGTTGGGAGGCCATCCCCAGCTGGGCCTCCGCCGTCTTCTTGCTCCAGCAGCGAATGTCCTCCCATCTTTTACGGCAGTGGGTGCTCCGTATGTGGTGGACCCCCAGGGTCCTGACTTCCTTTGCGATGGCACGCCAAATATTCTTCTTCTGGTGGGTGCTGACCTACAGGAATGGTACAGGGGAAAAGGAGAAGATATAACCGTCCGGACCGTCACAGTCATTGGCCCACGTTCCCACCCTTGCCCTGACGCACATGCACTCACCGTCGTTTCATGCATGCCTCATTCTCCCCCCCCATCTTCCATCCACACCCCTACACACAGGCATTGCCCATACAGCATGCTCACAGTGTACTTAGCTGTTTGTCTATAGGACCTTAGAGTAGCGTGTACTGGGGGAGGACCCTATCCACTAGTTTCTCCAACTCCTCCGTGGTGAAGGCAGGGGCCCTTTCCCCAGACACATGAGCCATTGTCTCTTCCAGACTGAGGTCACAGCAGCACTTGCAGTGTAGGTCCTCTCCTGTCGAAGATCAGGTTTCAAGTGAGTGAACAGACAGAAAATGGCGGTCACGTCCGCGGCGGTGCGTACCGTCACCGCCGGTGTACATCTTCATTGGCTCCTGGGACCCATAGGGTTCAATGTTAACCAATGCAGGATTACGCTGCGGTCTTCAACCGCCTACTGCGACAAATTACAACGCCAGCGCAGTTACCTCATATCCCCTTGTCCCACATTACAGGTCAGGCAGCCGCCATTTCAGGGGGCCACATGGCGTTAATTTTAAATGCGTCACACATATCTAGGCCTTGCATACACATTACGACAGGGACATAGCGGATTGAAAAATGTGTGCAATAAAGTTGTGTTTTTGTACCTCAGTGTTGGCTGACCCTCTGCTCGCTGTTCTCGTCCATAGAGCACGTCCGCTGGGGCAGGTGAGGAGAAGGCGGCATCCTCCGGTGTACAGACCGCTGGTGGACCTGTCGACAATGGAAGAGCGACATGTAATTGTCACCTACAGACTGGACCGTGCCATAATCATGGAACTGTGTGCCCAGTTGGATCCGGACCTGATGTCAGCTATCCGCCATCCCACAGGAATCCCCCCTCTAGTGCAGGTGCTGTCAGTACTCCATTTCCTGGCAAGTGGGTCTTTTCAAACAACAGTGGCCATTGCATCAGGGATGTCCCAGCCTATGTTCTCCAACGTGTTGTCCAGAGTGTTGTCTGCCCTGCTTAAACACATGCGCAGCTACATCGTGTTCCCTCAGGTGGAGGATTTGCCTACAGTGAAAGGTGACTTCTATGCCCTGGGACATATCCTGAACATCATAGGTGCCATTGATGGTACACATGTGGCCTTGGTCCCCCCCGCAGGAGTGAACAGGTGTACAGAAACCGGAAGAGTTACCATTCGATGAATGTGCAGATGGTGTGTTTGGCCAACCAGTACATCTCCCATGTGAACGCCAAGTTTCCTGGCTCAGTGCATGACGCTTACATTCTGAGGAATAGCGGCATCCCTTATGTGATGGGGCACCTCCAGAGGCACCGTGTGTGGCTATTAGGTGAGGACATGGACCCTATACAGTGTGAATAGTTGTCTGGGTCTGGGGTTGTTCCTAAGGGTTAGTGTGTGTCTAACAGTTGTCCCTCGACATTTGCAGGTGACTCTGGCTACCCCAACCTGTCATGGCTACTGACCCCAGTGAGGAATCCCAGGACAAGGGCAGAGGAACGCTACAATGAGGCCCATGGGCGAACTTGGAGGGTTATAGAGAGGACCTTCTGCCTCCTGAAGGCCAGGTTCAGGTGCCTCCATATGACAGGTGGTTCCCTAGTCTAGTCACCAAAGAAGGTGTGCCAGATCATCGTGGCCTGCTGTATGCTTCACAACTTGGCTTTGCGACGACAGGTGCCTTTTCTGCAGGAGGATGGTCCAGATGGAGGTCTTGTGGCAGCTGTGGAGCCTGTGGACAGTGAAGACGAGGAAGCAGAAGAAGAGGACATCGACAACAGAAACACAGTGATTTATTAATACTTCCAGTGAGACACAGGTAAGAAGACATCACTGCCTGCTACATCTGATACACTTGTTCTACCTCTCATCTGTCTGTCACTTTCACCCAGTGTATGAACCCTGAGTTGTCACTCTCCCTTTCGATTTCACAGATGTGGGTCCCACTGTGTGATATCCGCTTTGTTTCCTCATGGACTAGAGCTGTGTGACATAGGTATGTTGACAATACAATGGATATTGCATTTATCCACAGTTATTGCAAATACACATTTTCGAAAGCACAGACTGACTCCAAATGGTTTTGTGATTTGAGGGTGTTTATTTAAGTGCTAAATAGTGGAGGGGATTGTAAAATGGTCAGGGGTGATGGTGGAGGAATGTCCATGGCAGAGTCCAGTCTATTAGTCTCACAGGTACATTGTCCAAAGGGGCATAGGACGTGGAGCTGGGGCAGTTGATGGATGGACAGGGTGACAAAGTGGGACAAAAGGATGACAATCAGGGTGGTCTCATTTCTTGGCGGGGGTATTGGCATTGTTCTCTGTCTTTGTCCTGGATCTCAGGGACCCCTTGCGGGGTGGTTCTCCATCTGCAGGGGGTGGGGTGCTGGTGTCGTGGTCCTGTGGTGGTGCCTCCTGTCCACTAGCGCCGGCAGAGGTGGTGGGCAGTTCATTGTCCAGGCTAGTGTCAGGGGCCCCTTCTTGTGCCACAGTGTCCATCCTGGTGTTAACGAGTTCCTTCAGCACCCTTACAGTGGTGCCCAAGGTGGAATTGATGGCTTTGAGTTCCTCCCTGAACCCCAAATACTGTTCCTCCTGCAGCCGCTGGGTCTCCTGAAACTTGGCCAGTACCGTTGCCATCGTCTCCTGGGAATGGTGGTCGGCTCCCATGATGTTGGAGAGGGCCTCGTGGAGAGTGGGTTCCCTGGGCCTGTCCTCCCCCTGTCGCACAGCAGCCCTCCCAGTTCCCCTGTGTTCTTGGGTCTCTGTCCTCTGAACCGTGTGCAGACTGCCACTGCCCCCAGGTCCCTGATGTTGTTGGGATGGTGGGTTAGCCTGGGTTCCCTGTAGTGGTGGACACACTGCTGCTTGACGTGTCCTGGGGACAGAGGTATGGGCCCGCTGGGTGGGTGCTGTGCTGGTGTTTCCACAGGGGGAGGCTCTGTTGTGGCTTGTGCCAGTGTGAGGGGAATCGACTGTCCCGAGGTCCCAGGTGGGCCGGGCTGGTCATCTAGATCCAGTTGGACAGAGCCCCTGTCATCACTGTGGGCCTCTTCTGTGGGTGGAGTGGACATGTCTGGAACCTCCTGTCCGGTGACGTTGAGTAGGGGTCCTGCAGGGGTGTAAAGGCATAATTATTGCATCTGTGTGTGCCATGGTGTGCAATGGGTGGGTGACCATGTACCCCAGTGCTTGCATTCTTGTGTAGGACCTTGTGTGATAATTGGTTTGGGGTCTGTGTGGGTATGTGTAGTGGCCATGCATTGGTGATGGGTGTCCATGCTTTGTTGCTGCATTCAGGGCTTGGTGTTGGGATGTGTGGGTTGTGATAGTGGGACATATGTGAGGAGTTGGAGTGATGGGGGTGAGGGCGAGGGCGGGGGTATGTGATAGCATGCAGGTAGGGTGGGGGATGAAGTAGTGAAAGATTTGCCTTACCAGAGTCCATTCCTCCTGGTACTCCTGAGAGGCCCTCAGGATGCAGTATAGCCAAGACCTGCTCCTCCCATGTTGTTAGTTGTGGGGGAGGAGGTGGGGGTCTGCCGTCAGTCCTCTGCACCACGATATGGTGTTTTGAGACCACGGAACGTACCTTCCCCCATAGGTCGTTCCACCTCTTCCTGATGTCATCCCTAGTTCTTGGGTGCTGTCCCACTGTGTTGACCCTGTCCACGATCCGAATAGCTGTGGCTCTACCCAGATGATTTCCTCCACCATGACCTCCTCCTCAGAAAACCTGGGGTGTCTTTGGGGTGCCATGGGGTGGTGTGGGTGATGTGTGAGGTGGTGTGTGTTGTGATGTGTGAGGGGATGTGTTTGTGTGTGTCGTGTGAGGTGCGTGGATGTTGTGTGAGTGATGGTGTTGAGTGGTTGTAGATGCTAGTTTGTTGATGGTGGTGTCTCTCTCTGGCCTTCTGTCACAATTGTGGTCATAGGGGTTTGTGGGTGATGTGGGTGTGTGTTTTATATTGTACTGAGTGTGTGGGAGTGGTGTGTGTATGTGTATCAGGTGTGTGTATTTCGATTTGTCCAATGTGGTAGTGTTTTGTAAATGTGTGTGTATTTTGAGCGCGACGGTGTGTACCGCCAATGGAATACCGCGGTTGAAAGACTGCTGCGTGGATTCGTGGGTCGTGATAATGTGGGCGTATTCCTGTTGGCATGACGGTGGAGGTTTTATTATCGCCAGTTTATCACTGACCTTTGGTGTGGCGGACTTGTGTGGGTGTCTGGATTTTGGCAGATTCCAAGCTGTGGGTCGTAATAGCTGTGGCGGTATTCCACTGCCGCAGCGGTGTGTTGGCGGTCTTCTGCACGGCGGTAAGCGGCATTTACCGCCAATGTTGTAATGAGGGCCAAAGTTTGGTGGATTAAGCAAAAGTGAGGACAGAGACAATAAACATTCTTTCAGCTAAAGTTCATAAAGTAAGCTCACAGTCAGTGGTCCACCAGGGTCCAAAGAGGTCTTGATCTCATGATACATCAGTTCAGGAGTCGTTTAATAACTGCATCAGGAATCTCCAGCAATCTTTGGAGCACCTTCTGGGTGTTGGGCTGAAGCCCAATGCTGAGGGCTTCCATTTTTCTGAGTTCTACTTCAACTTATTTTTCTGAGATGATGCATCCTGAGTACTGGAAAACTTCTGACCCTCTTCTGCTAGATCAGGGACTTAAGGCAGCGTTTTTCATGATTCTGCTGTATCTTCCTGAATATGCTAATATAATGTTGTAGGAGAAAATAAATTTTAGGAAATTCATGATTCACAATGCATGCTGAACAGTTGTCTGAAAGATAGCTGAATCGCCAGGTCCTTGTGACATGCTTCTGAACACACAGAAACCCAGTGGGCAAGTTAATGGTCTTCTCAGTCTGCTTCATCCTTATAGCACCCACTCTGGAGATCCAGTTCAGACCACCATTCCCTCCAACAAAGGATGTCAAGTGTGTCATTCACTTTTGGCATGGTGTACTTGATTAGGATCATGGGGTTACTGAACATGCAATAGTTTAGGAACATGTGCACCTAAGTGTTCTTCTTATCAATCAATCAACATGAGAGTGGTTATTATAAGTTACATTTCTATATATGTATGTATTTCAAAGATTTATACAGCGCACAGCTGCAAAAGGCATCCTAGGGGAAAAGACACAAGATAGGAATCCTCAGCCATGACAGAGTGGTCCAAGTCAAAACACCAGGTCTTCAGCTGAGATCTGAACAGACCCTCTCTCTCATAGAGCCTCAAGGCAAGAGGATGTGAAATTCGATGACATGGCCACCAAGACTGAAAAAGAACATCTGACCCTAGTCTACAGGTGAAACCAAGGGCATTTTTAAAAGTAGAGCATGCTCCGATCTTAAAGTGCACCCAGGCAGGTAAAGATGAAGCCTATTACAAAGGTATTAGGGGTCATATGATGAAAAACACGAAAAGAAATAACTAATCATGCACTTTTTAATTGGGAGCCAATGCAGCTTTCTCAAATGAAAATGTGTTGACGTTTTTTGAAGTTCCAAGATTCGATCGGCAGCCGCATTTTGCCCACTTTTCAAGTGGTTAAACAGGTATGCTGCCAAACCTGGATAGAGGGTATTGGCATAGTCGAGTCTTGAAGTAACAGAGACGAGCGCAATGGATTTCCGCATATCCAGGGGAGCAAATTCGAAAGTTTTTTTCAAAGCCCAAAGCAAGGCAAAACAAGATCTCGGCACTGAGGAGATCTGATGACGAAAGGAAAGAGTGTTGTCAAAGGTAACTCCCAAGTTTCTTGCCATTTCGCAGGGTGGGGAGGGAAGCCCTAGTTCCTTTAGCCACCAATCATTGGACCACTCGAAAGCAGAATGACCTAAAAGAAGTAGCTCCGTTTTAGAAGCGTTGCATCTTAAACAATTCCTGTTCATCCAGCTTATCACTTCACACAGGCATGATTTGAATAAGGCTGGCTCAGCAGGAACCTCCTTCCCAAAGGAGAAAATAAACTTGATATCATCAGTGTAAGAAATCAATTTAATTCAAAACGTTTCTATAAAATAGGCGTATATTACATGTTAAACAATGGAGGGCTCAATGATTAACCCTGGGGAACTCCATATTTCATCTCCTTAGGTGCCTAGAAGTAAGACTCCAAGAACACCGGTTGTAGTATTGTGAATTAGATTGTATCCAGTTTAAGGCCATGTCAGTAATCCTAAAATCGGCGACTCCAGATAGCAAAAAGGTAGTGAGAAATAGTGTTGAAAACTGCTGACAAATCCAATAGGATGAGGGCGGGCATCCGACCCTGATCTATGCGGTATTCGATCTTCTAGATTTCTCAAGAAGGGCCGTCTCGGTGCTTGGAGAGAAAGCCTGGTTGTGACAAACGAAGCGAGTTATTATCTTCTGAATATCTGCTCAATTGGCGGTTCACTAGTTTTTCCAAAACCTTAGCTGCTACAGGTAGCACAGAAAAAGGGTGAACGTTTTTCAATTTTGTCGGATTCGCTGCAGGTTTTTTTTAAGTAAAGGGATCACTGTTGCCTGCTTCCAGCATTTAGGTACAAGGCCAGAAGCCAGAGAAGAGTTAAAAACATGGTTAGAAACGGGGTTAATTACCTCAATCGCATGCGATACAGCACTTGCGGGCAGGAATCTAGCGGCGAGCCAGATTTACATAACAGGATTGCCTCCCGCGGCTTTTCAAGACAAACCCGGTCAAGCAGGACAGAGTGCATTTAGCATCAGGCTTTAGGAGGCCCACATCCCGAGAAGGCATGGCCAGCTCCCTGTTGGCGAATCTGCCTTAGATGTTCTCTATTATATCAACAGAGAAGGTGAAAAGCTTATTAGGTAGCTCCTGGAAAGCTGGAATGTTTGTGCAACATGCTTTGTGATGAAGAAACTGTTTTACAATATTGGAAGTTTCATGCACAAAATTGTCTGTCTTTCTGATTTTTGAAGCAAAAAATTCCACGTGCACAATCTGACTCTCTGATATTCTTCTGAGGCTAGTTTAATATGGCCCCTCTTATGGGTTGAAGACGTTATAAATTGAGGAAAATGTAAACCTGCCAGAGTCTCCACCAGACGATCAGCTTGTGAATCATTCAGGTTCCCTACCTGTAAATTAAAATCACCCAGAACTGAGAAATTAGCAACTTTTACACAGAAAGGAGCCCTGCTTTCCTTGCAGAATTCACAAATTTCCCAGACACAACAGAAGGACAATTAATGAGTGCACTCGAAAAGGAAACGTTAGGGGACGTTTTTTTTTACCCTATTACCTTCTGCTTCAGTAAGTTTTTCCATATGGAAAGTGCTGCATTGAAAGGTTGATTTAAAGATAATGGCCACTTTCACTCCTTCCTGTGCAAATCAAGTGCTATAAGTGGGTTACAGGACACAGATAGTCAAGTCTCTTTAAAAAAAAAGTACATCCGGGCAGTATCATGACCCTTCTGAGAGGATAAAAAATTCCTCCCCTGGAGTTCCACACAAGACCATGCATATGCAGGACGAAAAAGCAGCAACCACCAGGATCCAATTCCAGTAGCTTGCAGTTACTGACATACATTACTGACATAGATGTGTTGAAGCCACATAGCTCCATAGAGGAGTAGGAGATCCTTTTAGGCTGAATTGCCTCCCTGGCAGGGTGGCTGGCGCTGGCTGAGATCAGGATGCAGATAGATGCAGATGGGCTTGCCTTTGGTGCACCAGCAGCACGCCCATGCACCAGCCCTGGTAATAAGGGGTACTGGAATCATCTAGTCAAAGACTAGACTGGCAACTCTTCAAGATGGTGGCACTGAGTGGCAATCAAAAGAAAATATGGCCAAACTTGGCACACAGAAACGACCTGCCTGTGCACTCTCTCAGACAATTAGAATGCAGACTTGAGAACATGAAATGCATGGTAAGTGTTAACAAGCATTTGCAATGCAAAGAGTCACATTTGCTCGAGTTAGAGCTATTAGCATTGTAAATTCCTAACTGGACTTTTCTTGCCACTTAAATTGAAAATGAAAAGTAAAACAGTTGGTATAAGCGAGCCGATTCAAAATGCCATGGCCGCCATGAGCGCAATAAAGAGATACAAAAAGAAAAAGAAGTTCGCTTGCAGTCAAACCTATGGGCAATCATGCAATTATCCATGTAACGGGCAGTCTGCAAGGCGGTAACAAAACCACCCCAAGGAGGAACAAACGTAAAGCATTTACCTATGAAAATTAAGGATTTTTGAAAAGCAAGCCCACGAACGAGTGAAAGTGATGGGTGTGCGGTGGGCATGGTTAAAAGGCCACAATACTTAAAAAAAGGTCAAAGAGCTTGCACGTGCGACTTAAAAGGAACAAGCTAGTATTTGCCTGTTTGCTCTGGTGAGGAAAGAATGACCTTCCCCTCTGTGAGGCTTGTCCTTTAACCCCAGCCTGGTATTCCAAGCACTGCAGCAGGATTTTGTGAATTACAGAAAAACCCTTGTGACTCAGGATATTTGATTTACTAGCTAGTTTAAGGAGCTGTGCTATGCTCTTTAAGTTAGCCTTAATACTTGGTGACAAGGTTTCGAAGTTGTCTCTAATATGCTCCTGGTCTTACTCAGAAGGAGGGGAGGTTTTTCATTGTTTTATTGAGGGGAAGTATGTGCTTTTGATCCCTTCCACAAAAGAAAGAAATGCAGTAAAACCAACTCTTTTGAGATCAGTATACTTTAAGACTCTTATCATTTGTCATGGCAGCACCAAAACAGCAGTAATTGACCAAACTCGGGCACCACATTCCAGTTCGGCTCTGTGTACAGGAAGGCCCCATCTGACATTTTGTAGAAGGGATATCTCGTTGGCTGGTCCTAGGAAAGCTTTTGAGGACTACAAATGTGGTATGCACCTTACTAATGGTTCAAGATCGCCGAGATAGACATCTTCAAATATAAATCTAATTACGGTCTTCAATATTTCCTTGTGTGCAGTTTTACTCAATTTAGTGCATTGGACAGCCATCTTTTTCTACAAGAGTGTGTAAATGGCAGGAAAAGATAATTGAATAACGCCTATATGACCATGGGGCAACTGAGTATGCGACAGTCTTTCTCCTCTTCTGCCCTCTATAGGACAGCCTTCAAATGTCTTGAGATACCCATTTCTGCGTTAGACATTGTCGAACCTTTTTCCTACTAGTTTTAGTGGTTGTGGCGGTGCAGTTTTTAGTAGAACGTGGAAAGATCAGGATTGCTGCTACAAACCAATAACTCCCAGAGCGCGACCATTATATCTAAAAAAAATTATCAATATTAAGTTCTAAACTTTGATTCCGTCTTGAAGACACAATTTATATTTATGACTTGCTTTTTAGCATGTTGTATATTAGAAGGATAAATGTAATTATATATTTTATGTCTAGCCTGGAAACAGCTTCATATAACATAAAAAGAACATAAATTCATGCGTCAACCCACTTCATCAATTGGTCTGTTCAGCTGTCATTCACATTTTGCATCTGCCCACCACAAGACACCATATGATGCAATGGGCTGGATCATTTCAGAAACTGTCTCTCTTGCATTGGAAGCAATGGCCTGATCCCATGTAATTGTAATTGTATTTATATAGAGCTTATTACCCCTGGCGAGGCGTCACTTTTCAGTGAGTACACATTCAATGTGAATAAGAAGTGCAGTTTACTACCAGGGCCAGTAGGCCTATACTCTACTTTATTCTTTTTACTGTAATCATGGTATGTGTGCCTATGCCTTCAACTTGCAATAATTCAAAGCCAATAATATATTTTATTTTCACCAATAAGAATCATATTTTCCTATTATGTGTTTTGATTTCAATATGGTATGGATGTATGTGTGTGGGTGGGTGTGTAAGTGTGTTCTAAGTACAACTCTTTTTCTTCTTTTATTGTTGTGGTATACACTTGCAGTAACACTACAAATAATATTCCTTTCACTAAGGCGAGATCTATTGGCTTTGTAAATTTTTAGGATTGTATGTCTGACTTTTTAACATTTAAATGAAATTGTGTCTTGTGATGCACCTGGTAGCTAGTTAGAAATAAATTATGCCAGAACTCTACTGGAATAACAATGCAGTTGAGTTCTAGTGACACAATTCCTCCTTCTATAGCCACCAGACAAAGGGAAAAGGAAGGTCAAGTGACAGAGCATAATTAAACCAATTGTTTCTAAAACTCTACCCTGTTTTTACAGCCCCAATCAAGAATCCCTCCAATAGACGCATTGACAGAAAGGCCTTTTGGTTTACCGCCGACCTCCACGAATCTAAGCAAAGCTGCCAAAGACTCAAAAGAAAGTGGCGCCAAGATCAGACTCTGGACAACCACACAGCCTTCAAAAATGCCATCCGCAGACACCACCAACTCATCCAAGCCGCCAAAAGAACCGCCTTTAAAGACAGAATCAACAGCAATGCACACAGCTACAAGGAGCTCTTCAACGTTGTGAAGGAATTCTCCAACTCCAGCTCCAACGTCAACTACATCCCACCATCCCAAGACCTCTGCGACTCCCTAGCCTCCTACTTCCACCACATGATTGCAGACATCCACAACAGCTTCAGCACCCAGACCCCCCCCCCCCCGGCAACCACCAACACCACAGATTCAACTCTGACCAACCTCCTGCTCTCCTGGACCCCCGTCAACGACAACAACACCATCAAAATCATGAACACCATCCACTCCGGCTCTCCATCTGACCCCTGCCCTTACCACATCCTCAACACAGCTAGCTCTGTTATCGCACCCCAACTATGGACGATCATCAACAGCTCCTTTGAGTTGGCCACCTTCTCGGAGAGCTGGAAACACGCCGAGGTCAACGCCCTCCTCAAAAAACCCAAGGCGGACCCAAAGGACCTCAAGAACTTCCGGCCTATCTCCCTGCTCCCCTTCCTGGCAAAAGTCATTGAGGAGGCAGTCAACAGACAACTAACCAGCTTCCTAGAGGAGAACTGCACCCTGGACCCTTCCCAATCTGGATTACGCAGCAACCACAGCACCGAAAGTACCCTCATCGCCGCCACTGACGACATCAGAACCATACTGGACAGCGCCGAAACTGCGGCCCTCATTCCCCTGGACCTCTCGCCCACGTTCAACACTGTCTACCACCACACCCTACGCTCACGCCTCGGCAACGAAGGAATCCGCGACAGAGCCCTGGACTGGGTCACCTCCTTTCTCGCAGAACCCAGAGAGTCCGCCTCCCCCATTCTGCTCGGAGGCCACCGAAATCATCTGCGGCGTACCCCAGGGTTCATCCCTCAGCCCGACCCTCTTCAATGTCTACATGGCCCCGCTCGCTAACATCGCCCAATCTCACAACCTCAACATCATCTCATACGCCGACGACACCCAGCTGATCCTCTCCCTCACCAAGGACTCTGCCAACACCTACCTACATAAAAGAATGAAGGCCATTGCCGAATGGATGAAGAGCAGTTGCCTCAAACTTAATTCTGACAAGACGGAAGTCCTCATCTTCGGCTCCACCCCCTCCACATGGGATGACTCCTGCTGGCCTGCCACTCCTGGAACCCCTCCGACTCCCACCGACCACGCACGCAACCTAGGATTCATCTTGGACCCCTCACTATCCATGACCCAGCAAGTCAACCCCATCTCCTCCTCCTGCTTCAACACCATCCGTATGCTCTGAAAGATCTACATCTAGATACCCACCGAAACCAGAACAGTCACCCAAGCCCACGTAAGCAGCAAACTGGACTACGGCAAATGACCACTACGCAGGAACCAAGGCCAAACCCCAGAAGAGTCTGCAACGCATCCAGAACCCCTCCGCACACCTCATCCTGGGCATCCCCTGCCACTGCCACATCACAGACCACCTAAAAAACCTGCACTGGCTCCCAGTCATCAAGAGAATCACCTTTAAACTCCTCATCCATGCTGACAAAGCACTGCACAACACAGGACTAGAATACCTCAACAGACAGCTCTCCTTCTACACCCGACCCGACATCTCCGTTCTGCCGACCTCACCCTCGCAACTGTCCCACGCGTCCGCAGAACTACAATCAGCGGTAGATCATTCTCGCACCTTGTCGCCAAAACATAGAACACTCTTCCCACCCACCTGCACCAGACCAAAGACCTCCTTACCTTCAGGAAACTTCTCAAGACCTGGTTATTCGAGCAGTAGCAGCACCCCCCCTGAACTTCCCTCCCTCTCCCCTCCTCAGCGCCTTGAGACCCTCATCTGTGAGTAGTGCACTTTACAAATTCCTGATTGATTGATCGATTGGCAGCTGTACATTGACAAGAAGAAAATAGCTGTTTCCAGGAACATGTTTATTTTTGCACTCCTTTGGTAATTATAAAAAGGGAGAATATTTCTGTATGTTTCTACTGCAAATATTTAAAAAAACTAACTTGTTTTAAATTGCTTCTAACATCTTTTTTCAATAAATATCTAATAGCTTTTTAATGTGCTTAATTTTCCACTAGAGATTCTATTTTTTTCTTCATTTTTGCAAACATGCGCTCTCGTTTATACGAAAGAGCTATGCATCAAGGATTTAAGTGGTTTGAAGAAATGGTGATAGTGTGACCATGTATTATAAGGAATAAAGTACCCCTGCCATACATAATAAGAATATTGCAACTCACATCAGAGTTCCACAACTTTATAAAGAAACTTAGCCTTCAATCTTGTTATTCTATATGGTCAGGGAACTCCTCCGTGACTCGCAAAATCCTTATAATGTACAAAAGGGGGCACTTTATGTCATTATTATTAAAATATTAACCAGATAATTTAGCACACTGTAGCTGAGTGGTCAATAAAAAAGTGGGGCACCTTTAATTCACACCACATTATTGGGCTATGACTTATTTGGCTGAATAGAGGGCAGCAGACAAAGGTGCAATCAAGAAAGAAGATAGGCAAGGAATGCTTTCTGACCAATGAAGTGAAAACCTGAGAAAGCATATTCTCTTAAGGTACACCCACTTAGCATGTTTGTCCTCTCTGTCTGCCCTCTTTAAATGGGGAAATTATACTTTTTTCAGCGCTGAATGTGGGTTTTTAGATCTGAGTGAGAACTCTAAATGCAAGAGTGCACAAAGGTGAAGTGTATGGTGTTTGGAGAAAAAGTGAATGTTTAACCAGAAAATCGAGATTCTTGGGTGTGAGGCTCCATCAACCAGAGGGGACAGTGAGATTGACCACAATGGAGATAGTATTGTGGGATGTAAGGCTTACTTTCAGTGAATAAGAATGTGGGCCAAAGTTTTAGACCTATAGAATGGAACTGTGCTCCACGATGAATACTGCAGGTGACTATGCTAAGTGAGACTTGCAACATAGGAGCTGTGATGTAAGATGTGAAACTGATAGCCATTTATAAACACAGCTTCCCAAATGTGTGATACCTACGCCAAATGAGTGTGATTTGAAGTATGAGGAACTGTGCTCCATGGTGCAGGACACACACACACAGCAAGAGACGGTGCTGCAAGGTAAGAGACTCATAACCAATAAAGTAGACTGAGATCCAAGATGTGAAACTCATAGTCATTCATTGACACTCTGTTCAAAAGTGTGAGACTCACACAAATGAGTGACATTGTGATCTACTGTGGGTAATGTGCACCCGAGTAACACTCGAATTTCACCCATTGAGTGGCAGTGAGGTCTAAGCTGTGCGATTTACCCAAAGAGTTGTATAAACATGAGGCTCACACCCACTGAGTGACACTGTGGATGAAAGAGTGAGATGTGTGGCCTTTGAGTGACCCTGTACTCCAGCGTGTGAGACATTAGGATAATGGCAACTGTGTTCCATAACATGAGACTTACACCAAACAAGTGAAACTGTGCTCCAAGCTGTAAAATTCACACTGAATGATAAACTGTGCACTGATGTACAAGCACCCCAAAGAGTGAGCCTGCACTCCAAGCCTTCAGACTAGCGCCCAGTGAGTGAATCTATGCTTCAAGCTGTACAATTTCCATCGGACGAGTCACAGCTCACTGATGTACAAGCGTTCCAAAGATAGACTGCACTCCAAGCCTTCAGACTAGCGCCTAGTGAATGAATCTGTGATCGAAGGTGTGAGAAAGATACACTGAACGAGACTCGAGGGGTCAGGTCGGCATGTCTGGGACCATCTCGGCCCTCCTAATCAGGGGCGTAGGAGACAATACATTTCTGGGGGGGACAGGGACAGCCTTGGGGACTTTCAATCAACCCTATACAAATCGCTTGTTGTTTGCGAACTGCAGGCTCCGATAAACATACACAATCCTATATATTGGAAGTGAAATAAGGAGAAAGGAAGGCATGTTTTCACATTCTCAAAGTATATTTTATTGTTATTTACATTCACATAGTAATTAGCTCAAATGTGAAAATAACATGTTGATTAACCTTGCATCTTCATGCACCAAGCAAATAAAGGTAGGAGGGTAAAAAGGAAGAACATACCCTTTGCGCCCCACACCCATCATGCCCCTCGCCTCATGCCAATTGGAACCGCACTGGAGATATCAAAAGCGATTCGATACAACAGCTGTAAACTGTGCTCGGAAACCATAGTTCTAATAACACTTCTACTCCTGTGTGTGATCTTGGGAAGCTCAGCTCCACATCAGTCATAACTAGAAGCATTTCAACTGAAGACGCTCTTGGAGTTACAGGCTATATAAACATGGATTCTTTAATCTTTGTATAAACTGCAGTCACTAATTTCTTTAGGATTGGCTGTTTGTGATGCACCAAGTCACTGCGTATAAAGAAAAGACATTCATTGATTATAAAGAAAAGACATCAGAAAATGACTATGATAAGGTTATCAAATCAACAAATAGAGGGATAGGGAGGAATAATGGACCAGTGTATGGCCTCCCTAATAGAATACACGCTACACCAAAATACACTTTTCCAAAGAGAAAGGCGGAAAGGGGAGTCCTAATTCTAGGAGCAAGAATCCTCACACACCCAAATGGGTGTCATGCTTCATCATCGGAGTTGCTCCTCGTCAGATTGGCGCTGCAATGTCTGACGGGCACCCCCCGCAAGGGGACTCTTTGCCGGAGATCTTTACTCGATGATGCCAAGACCCCAAATAGTGAGTTCGGAAGGAGAGAAAGGGGGAAGATGATGGCAAAAGGAATTAAAATTGGCTCAGGACCCAAAACCTAGGGGTAACCATTTATTCAACCATAGAGGGTGAAGGCCAAGGTTAAAACTAATGAGGAGAGTGAAATGAATATAATGGTCAAAACACTCTCAACCACATATAATGGAGTAAGGATGGTGTGGAATTACCAGACCGTCCCTGGAACAAGGGTTTTGATCATTATATTCATTTCACTCTCCTCATGACAGAATGACAGAAGCTATGCACTAAGGTTTTAAGTGGTTTGTGGGAAAGGTGGCGGTGTTACCATGTATTATATGGGGTACAATACCCCCTCCGTACATTAGGATATTGCAAGTCACCTTGAAGTTCATACCTTGTAAACAAGCATTGGCAAAGCCAATAGGTCTCGCCTATGCAAGTTCGATTGCCTTTGCCAATGTGTTTTAGCCATGCTGTACACTAGTAAGACTACTATTCAGCATGGCTCAAAGTTAATGGCATTAAGGAGAATGATGTGTCATTGACTGGTGCGGCGTAGTGTCATGGAGTAAGTAGAGTGTCCTAGAATGGAGCAGTAAACTAACTTTAAAGGAACAGGGGTCCCTTGAATAAAATGCAACACCACTCCCATAAACAGTGATATTAAAGTAGTATGCAAATGGAATGTTTCATGCATTTATTCAATCAAAATATAAAAGATCAAATATAGTGGGAAAACATCAACAGGAGAAATCGAGAAAGACTGGTAAGCGGGCATTACACAAGTTATCTGGATGACCCAATGTCACCAATTACAAGAAAAATGTAAAAAGTAACCTATATAGTACAGTGGTTCGGAGGAGGCTGGCCTGGTTTGTAGTGGGTACCTATGGT
The DNA here is from genome assembly GCF_031143425.1 of Pleurodeles waltl. NCBI lineage: Eukaryota > Metazoa > Chordata > Amphibia > Caudata > Salamandridae > Pleurodeles > Pleurodeles waltl. The sequence continues at coordinate 271,135,049 of NC_090448.1, read as the reverse complement.
ACTTACACCTTATACCAGGTCTAATTATCCCTTATTAGTGAAATGTAGGCAGTGTCTAGAAACCCGGCTCTCTAGGGGTGGCTGTAGCTAAGCAACCAAGGCTTATCTAGGAGACATGCAAAGCTCATGAAATATCACTGTAGTCACACAATACCCACTCACATGAAAGAAAATACTCAGGGGGTCATTACAACATTGGAATGCGGCCGCACTCCCACGGACCCCATTACAACACCCCCTCTGGGCCGGTGGGCACAAACCTAGTTTACGCCCGCCGACCCACCGGGGATGCGGCCGCAACATAGGAGCCGGCTCCTAATGGAGCGGCAGTGTTGTGGCCGTGCGACGGGTGCAGTAGCACCCGTCGCGCTTTTCACTGTCTGCTATGCAGACAGTGAAAAGCTGCAGGGGGCCCTGTTAGGGGGCCCCTGCACTGCCCATGCCAGTGGCATGGGCAGTGCAGGGGCCCCAGGACTCCCCTTACCGCCAGCCTCTTCCTGGCGGTGCAAACCGCCAGAAACAGGCTGGCGGTAGGGGAGTCATAATCCCCAGGGCAGCGCTGCTTGCAGCGCTGCCCTGGTGGATTATCACCGCTGGGGCTAAAACGGCAAGAAACCGCCGCAGTCGTAATATGGGTCTCCGTACCACCAGCCTGTTGGCAGTACGGACGCCACATTACCCCTGGCAGTCTCTGACGTAATGACCCCCTCAGTGTTACAAAAATAAAGGTACTTTATTTTAGTGACACAAATGCCAAAAATACCATAGAGACTATACTCCCTTAGGAGGTAAGTAATACACCAATTATATACACTAGTATGTAGCAATAGCAATAAAAACAGTTAGAAAACAGTGCAATTAGTGAAAATCACAATGCTTAGAAAAGGGCCTAGGGGAAACACAAGCCATGTACTAAGAAAGTGGAATGTAAATGTCGGTTTCCCACCTAGGCAAGTGTGGTGTGTAGAGGGGTGCTGGGAGTATTAGAAAACACCAAAGGTAAGTAATAGAACCCACCTCAGAGCCCAGGAAAGCAGGAGTAAATCACAGTCACTTTCCTAGAACACATAAGAACACGAGAAAGAAGATAATGCAAGAACCAGAAGAGACTTCAAGACACAAAGGGTGGATTCCTGGACCTAAAGACCTGTGGAAGAATGGGACTAAGTCAAAGAAGCACAGAAAAGTCCAGGGAGGACAGGAGCCCCTGCTAACCCGAATCAAGGTGCAAAAGAAGAACCACTGGTGAAGAACAACAGTCAGTACTGCATCCAAGAAGATGGATGCAGGTTCCTAGTTGGTTCAGATGATATCCCACACAGGAAGGATGACTGCAGTCTGGTTTGCGTCGCTAGATTCAACCAACAAGCCTTGGCACACGCAAAGCTCACGGTTAGCGGAAAATGGCACTGCCCGGGACCAGGAGGGACCTGGTGGACTCTACCAAGGAGATGGAGTCAGAGGGGGCTCTCAGCAGCTCAGAGAGCCCACAGAAGACCAGGCACCGCGCACAGGAGTCCCCCAGCACGGGGACAAATGAGTTGCAAAAGGAGGCCCATGCAGCACAAAAACAAAGAATCCCACGCCGCCAGAGAACCACTCAGGAAGCTGTGCATTGCAGGAAGGAGTGCTGGGGGCCGGAGCTAAATTGTGCACAAAGAATTTCGTAGAAGGATGCCAACAAGCCTTGGCAACTGAAAAACACGTGGTACACAGGGATACTGTCTTGCGTGGGAAGGCAAGCTCTTATCTCCACCAAAGTTGGACAGTAGGACGTCAGGATTATCGGGACCACTTCAGTCCACCACCCGTGATGCAGAATCCATGCAACTCATCAGGAGAGGGGACCCACCCAGATGGTCGTCATTGCAGAGAGGTGCCTGCTGAAGCAGGGGAGTGATTTCTTCACTCCAAGGGAGATTCCTTCATTCTTCTAGTGCAGGCTGAAGACAGGCTGTCCTCTGAGGATGCACAACCGGGAAACAGTCGCATTTGCTGGCAAGAGCTGAAGATACAATGTTGCAGAAGTCGTCTTTGCTTCTTTGTTGCAGTTTGTGGAGTTCCTGGAGGGTCCAGATGCAGTTTCTTCTATGAGAAGGTGAAGTAAAGGATGCAGAGGATCCCTGCTGAAGTCTTGCAATCCGAATCTGAAGAACCTCACAAAGGAGAGACCTTAAATAGCCCTGAAAGGGGGATTGGACAGCTTAACAGGTAACCACCTATCAGGGGACGGCTCTGATGCCACCTGCTGGCACTGGCCACTCAAATGCTCCCAGAGTTCACTGCAAACTTAGGATCCAAGATGTCAAAACCCACTGACCCTCTGGAGGAGCTCTGAGCACCACACCTGGGATGGTGATGGACAGGGGAGTAGTCACTCCTCTTTGCTTTGTCCAGTTTTGTGCCAGAGCAGGGACTGGGGGTACCAGAACCGGTGTAGACTGGATTATGCAAGGAGGGCACCAAATGTACCCTTCAAAGCATTTCCAGTGGCCTGGGGAAGGACAATACCCCTCCCAAACCTGTTAACACCTATTTCCAAAGAGAGAGGGTGTAACACCCCTCTCCCAAAGGAAATCCTTTGTTCTGCCTTCCTGGGCTTGAGCTTCTCAAGCAACAGGAGGCAGAAACCTGTCTGAGAGGTGGCAGCAGCTGGGCTGCCTGGAAAACCTCAGAAGGCTGGAATGGCAATACTGGGGGTCCTCTAAGGAGCCCCCTGAGTGCATGAAATCATACAACCAATGCTCACAAAAGCCTTGGGGTATGATTCCAACATGTTTGATACCAAACATACCTATGTTCGGAGTTACCATTATGTAGCTGGACATAGGTAGTGGCCTATTTCCAGTACACGTGTAAAATGGCATCCCCGCACTCACGAAGTCTGGGAAAATGGTCCTGGAGGTCGTGGGGGCACCTCTGCTAGTGCAGGGGTGCCCTCACACACAGGTACTCTGCACCCTGCCCTCAGGGCTGGAGGGCCTGCTATAGGGGTGGCTCATAAGTGACCTGGTGCAGTGTAACTGGCAGTGAAAGGGTGCATGCACCTTTTCACGCAGGCTGCAATGGCAGTCCTGCAGAAGCCTTTGCATGGGCTCTCTATGGGTGGCAAAAGAAATGCTGCAGCCCATAGGGATCCCCTGGAACCCCAATGCCCTGGGTTCCTAAGTACCATATTCTAGGGACTTATAAGGGGGCACCAGTATGCCAATTGTGGGTGAAATACTGGGTTACCAATATGCAACAATCATAATTTAAGGGAGAGAGCATAACTACTGGGTCCTGATTAGCAGGATCCCAGTAGACACACTCAAACACACTGACAAACAGGCAAGTGTGGGGGTAACCAAGCTAGAAAGAGGCTACTTTCCTACAAGGTTAGCATCCACAATAATGATTTACAAGCTTTTATACACCGACTTTTACATGAATTACTCAAATAGTGAATCAAGAAGTCATTAGCTCATAGTACCTATGCTTATGCCAACTTATGTACAATATCACAAATTCAAGTCAAGGTACTTTGGCCAACGATATTTTGATCCCATAGTCAAGTATCAGGATCATCCTAAGCCTTCGTTAAGCTTGAGTTAAAAGGGTGACAGAGTGCCTGTAACCAAAATGGCAAAGATAAATCTGACTCACGTTTCATATGAGTGACAAGGCAATCAATGGCGATCTGAATCTCTAATCAAGCGCCAATGCCATAAAGTAGTAGTAGAGTGGAGTAGTGTCACAGTGTAATAGGGTGTCATAGAGTGGAGTGCCAGAGTTGTCGTAGAGTGGAAAGGCATAAAGAAGAGTGAACTGGAGTAGAGTGAAGTAAAGTAACGTGAAATGGCATAGAGAAAGTTGGGTAGAGTGTTGTTGAGCATAGTACATTGTTGTATAGAAGAGTGGCATACAGGGTTGTGCAGTGGCGTAGAGTATCATAGATTGAAGTAGCATAGAGTGGAGTGGTATAGAGTGGAGTAAAGTGGAATGGAGTGGCGTATTGGGAGTTGTGTAGGGAGTTACAGAGTGGAGAAAGTGTTAGAGTTTAATGGAATAGAGTGTCAGAGTCTAGTATCATGGAGTGTAATGTCAGAGTGAAGTGTCAGAGTGGAGTTGGGTGGTCTAGAGTGAAGTGGCATAGAGTACAGTGGTGCAAAGTAGATTGACATAGGGTGTAGTGGTATAGAGTGCAATGGTTTTGAGTAAAGTGGTGTAGAGTGCATTGGTGAAGACTGCACTGGTTTAGCGTACAGTGCAGAAGTGTAGAGTGGTGACGAGTAGAGGGGAGCAGAGTGGAGTGGCACATCATAGATTGCAGTGGTGCGGAGTGCAGTGGGGCAGAGTGCTGTGTCATAGAATGATGCAGTGCATGGTAGAGTGGAGTGGCACATCACAGATTGCAGTGGTTCAGAGGGCTGTGTCATAGAGTGATGCGGTGCATCGTAGGGTGGAGTGGTGCACAGTAGAGTAGACTGGTGTAGAGTGCACTTGTGGAGTGCAGTGATGCTGAGTAGAGTGGCATAGAGTGTAGTGGCATATAGTACATTGGTGTAGAGTGCAGTAGAGTGGCATATAGTTGAGCGGTGCAGAGTAGAGTGGCGTGGTGCAGACAAGTATAGTTCAGTAGCAGAGTGCAGTATTGCAGAGTAGAGTGTCATAAAGTGCAGTGGTGTAGATTAGAGTGGCATAGAATGCATTGGTGTAGAGTGCAGTGATGTAGAGTGATGCAGAGTAGAGAAGAATGGCTTAGAGTACAGTGGCACAGAGTAGAATAGAGTTGCATAGAGTGCCATGGCATAGAGTAGATTGCTGCAGAGTACAGTATAGTGGTGAAGAGTAGATTGTTGCAGAGTAGAGCATAGTGATGTAGAGTGCAGTAGCATAGAGTGGTGCAGAGCAGATTGGAGCGGCGCAGGGTAGATTGGAGTGGTGCAGGGTAGATTGGACTGGCATAGCATAGAGTGGAGCTGCGCAGATTGCAGTGGCATAGAGGAGATGATTTCAAAGTAGAATGAAGTGCCCTACAGTGGAGTGGTATAGAGTAGATTAGAGTGCAGTGGTGCAGAAAAGAGTGCAGTGGGACAGAGTACAGTGGCATTGAGTGCAGTGGTGCAGAGTAGAGTGGCATGGGGTTCAGTGGCAGAGAATGCAATGTTGCAGATTAGAGGGTCGCAGAGTACAGTGGTGTATTGTAGAGTGGCATAGAGTGCAGTGGCGCAGAGTACAGTGGCATTGAAAGCAGTGGAATAGAGTGCTGTGGTGCAGAGTAGATTGGCATAGAGTGCAATGGCATAGAGTGCATTGGTTTTGAGTAAAGTGGTGAAGAGTGCACTGGCAGAGTGCAGGGGTGTAGTGTACAATGGTTAGAGTAGAGTAGCATAGATTGCAGTGGCGTAGAGTAGAGTGCTGCAGAGTAGATTGGTGTAGAGTTGAGTGGTACAGCATAGATTGCAGTGGCGTAGAGTAGCACAGAGTGGAGAAAAGTGGTGTAGGGTGCAGTGGCATAGGGTAGATTGTTTCAGAGTAGAGTGAAGAAAAGATACAGAAAAGATAATATACTTCAATATGGTGAAGTATGTAACGATAACAACAACATAAATAATAACGCTAGGCATAACGGCCCAAAATGAAATATGACTTCTCCCTGTTAGCCATGCTGTGCTCAAGCCCTTCATTACCTAGATAACAAAACATTAAACATAAATGTTAGAAAAATATACCCTTCTAATAGCTAAACTGTTGTGTGAAAAGGTAAAATCTGGCTCAATCTCCACTTCACTGTTTCACCAACTGGTGTGATCTTAGGCAAATACAAATATTGTGTTTCACAGAGTCTCCTTTCTAGCCTGCAGGTGTCAGGCTGAGTGCCACTCTGTTCTCTCCTCAGTGTCTTGCAGCTCCTCTTGAAGGCGTCCTGTAGCTCCTGTAGCTCTCCTCTGCAAGGCGGCAGGTGATGCAGACAGTAATCATCAAAAACTCTTTTCTCCTCCTCCTGCCCTTTGTTCTTATGATCACCCTTAATGCCCACAGCTGTGAACAGGACAAACAAAAGGGCAGGGGGCCTCCAGACTCATCTTCATTCTGTTACCATCAGATTGGAGGATGGTACGTACAGGGATATTAAAAGTAACGCTTTTGTGCGCTAATGGCCCTCTGAATAATAGAAGTGAGAGGGGCAAATTGTTGTCCCCTTGTCCCCCCCACCTTCGTCCCCCGTGTCCCCCGCCTTCCAAAATCTGGGGGGGATACATCCCCCGTGTCCCCCACACTTCCTACGCCCATGATCCTAATCCTCTTTTATTCATACTAGGTACGTATAAATTGCACAATGCGATCTGAACAGCATTTTGGCACTTTGATAACATGTTTTTATTAATACCTTAACTCAGCTGTAGTCCTGTAATCGACATTGGAAACGTGAAATGCTGAATAAACCCCCCTCACTTTCTTTCCCAAAGTGTCGTGCTTCAGTCGGGGTTCCACGGCATTTTGTTGAGGGGAGGGCGAACTTGCAATCCTTGTCACACATCTTCCCAGACTGTTTAGTTCTTTGTTAGTTTTAAAAGAAAATATTTCCTGTAATCCAGATTTCTGGAAAATAACAACAGGGCAAACAGAGACACAAACTTTTTTCCTGAAGTTTATCCAGAGTTTAGCTGCCATATAAACACGTTTCGCCGTCTCCTTGTCAAAACACGCGGCCCCTCAGATGCAGCCCGCATGAAGGAGGACGGAGCTTTGCATGTCGCATGCACGACCTGATACTACATGCATACGCATGTTAACAATAGTACCTCTTGTCGTTGGTTATAAAGTGTGGGAAGTTTGTGCAAAAAAAGGAGGCACCGCGAATGTTTTACGAATAAATGAGAACAATTACTGGTGGGAGAGACTGTACTGGAGTGGGGGCTGCTGTGGGGAGGGAGTGAGGCATAGAATAGTCAGGCGCGCCAAAGGAACATGAGATTTCCGTCCAGATAGTGGGTACTCCCAAAAAGTCTCCTGTTCAAGAACAACAATACAAACGAGCCGTTTCAAAGCACCACAGCTGCCATGAGCGCGAAATAGAGACACAAAAGGAAAAAGAAGTTTGCTTGCAGTTAAAGCGGTAAAAAGTGCAATTATCCATGTAACAAGGTCGATGGCCAAGATGCTAACGAAACCGCCCCAAGGAGGGACAAAGGTAAATTATTTACCAATGTCATCAAAGAATTTTTGAAAAGCAAGCTCATGACCAGTGAAAGTGATGGTCGTGAGGTGGACGTGGTTGAAAGCCCAGATATATACAAACACGTCGGAAAAGCAGCGCTCCCGCGCTGCTATGCTCGACCTAAAAACGAAGAGCAAGTGCCTTTTAGTAAGAACTGCACTCTTAAGATTCCTTGACAAGTAAGTTAATAACATGAGCAGGTTACAACCATTAACACTGAATTATCTCAGCTGCTTATAGGGTCCTTCATGTGTCTCTAGACATCTTGAACACTCGTAGGCACTTGGTATTACTTCTGACCTTTCCTTGACAGACTTGCCATGCTTCAGGTGGAACGTCTGTTCTTCTACTATGGCTACTTTCACATCCCACTCACATTTGGCTAAAATGTTGGTTTTCTGAGCGATTTTGAATCTCAGGTTTTGTTTCACAGGCTCGGGCATTGGGAGGCTGTAAAGTTAATGCTGTTGGTGCTGAACCTTGGTTTCGCCTATGCTGAAAGAGCAGTATGAGCAACTATTGCAGACAGTGGTCTTAATATCTGCACCAGCTTAGTTCTTCTAGGCAGTGTCCCCTGGCGTTGTTGGTGGTTATAGATGGGCACAATCAGTGTTGACTGTGGCCATCAGCCCATAGCGATGGGTATGTCTTCCACATAATAGTTTAATACAGCATTTTAAACCACATGTTTTTTAAAGGCAACTTTGCTGAGAAGTTTGAGGAAAGGATCACCAGAGGTGTTTTCATGGCTTTAATGGCATAGCAAATTTATACAGCATTGTTAGAAAACTTTGCTCTTTGCAGCTGCCCCCCACCATTTTGCCCCCATTTGGACCCCCAAATAATATCTTTTCAGCTCTGATAGTGCACTGATACCTGCTAACCAGGCCTGGTGTATATGTTCTTTCCATAAATTATGTGTCCACTTGGTGATTACCTGACTGGCAAGACTTTATCCCCTTACAAGGCCCTTATAGGTGCTACCCTGGGTACCCAGGGCATAGGTGGTAAAGGGGCCGACAGGACTGCAGTATGACTTTGTGTCGCCCTGAGTGACCCTCCTAAAAGTACTGGTGGCAGGCCTCTCATTGCAGACTGCCAGAGGGGCGCAAACTGCTTGCATTTGACTCTGCCCTCACCAAAAGTGGTACAGTCCCATGCACTGTCTTACATATATGTCAGACACCCCTAAGGTAGGCCTCTACAATCCAGGAGGCAGGGAGCATAATATTTAAGGTGCAGACATAGAAGCACTAGCTGCTATGTCTCTGTAGCGTCCTTTCCATTAAGGTACACTATAAGGACAGGCCGGTTCATAGGATAACATGGGACTTAAGCCCCAGTTGACCAGGTCTGCGTGCTCCATTATGGTACCACCTAGATATGTCAAGTTTCATTTAATTTGATTTTGATTTTAGTTTTATAGAGCGCACAGCTACCCAATTAGGGTCTTCCAGCGCTAAGTCACAAAGACCGTGAAAGGTTGATCCCAGACTTAAAAGAACCATGTCTTCAAGTTCTTATGGAAGACTGAGAGAGTGGGACAGTTTCTGAGAGAATGTGGAAGAGAGGTCTAAAGTTTGGGGCCCAGAACTGAAAAAGACCGGCCTCCCATTCGGGTTTGGCGAAACCTGGGGCCTGTACTGACGGCCAAGTGCTGGGATCTCAAAGAGCGTGGTGGAAGGTAAGGCTGTGTTAGCTTCTGAATACAGCACGGGCCAACTCCCCTTCTAGCTTTAAAGACATAACACAATACCTTAAACTGAATGCGTTTTAGGATTGTGATCCAATGAAGCTCTCTCAAGAGCTGGGTGATTGGGGCAGACTTCGAAGGCAGAATAGAAGACAAGCAGCTGCATTCTGAGCTGTCTAAAGGCGATGAATAGAAATTTGATCAATGCCCAGATAGAGAATGTTACCATATTCCAGGCTTGACGGGATTAAGGCCTGGACCACTGTTTTCTGGACAGAAAAAGGCAGAATCCAAATGATCTTTTTCAGTCATTTTAGTGTGGCAAAGCAGGAGGACATCACCTGGACCACCTGAAAACTCATGGGAGATTTTCATCCAGTACAAAGCCATGGTTCTTCACTTTGGAAAAAGGAGTGGAAAAAGGCCCCAGTGAAGGGGAGCAATGTTGTGCGCCCCAAAGCTGAGGGTTTTTGCATAAAATCATCACATCTGTCTTGCCGCCTTTCAGCTTGAGCGAGTTGTTCCTCATACAAGTTTCAATAGACTTCAAGCCAAGGTTATGATCGGAGGGACTCTGGTGCTATACCGATTTTAATGAGAAGACTAGTTGGGTGTCATCTGCATATGAAAAAAGGTCAAACCACAACTGTCCACTATTTCAGCTAGCAACTGGACATAGATGTTGAACAGTAATGGGCTAAGCATTGAGCCCTGAGGAACACCCGATGTTAAGGACTGTCTACCAGATGCTGCACTGGCTGAGAACACCTGAAAGGACCTATTATGAAGGCATGAGTTCAGCCAAGCCAGTGCAGTGCCATCAAGCCCGAGATATGGCAACCTCTCAATCAGGATGGAGTGTGGCACAGTATCGAAAACCATGCTCAAATCAAGTACCACCTTATCCAGGACTTTTTTAGATTGTCCGTAACTCCAAGGAGGGCATATTCCATACTGTGTCCTGCCCGGAAACCTGACTGTGAATGATGAAGTATATTTAAATTATCCAGATGCAATGTCAATGAGGCATTTGCATGTTTCTCCAAGACCTTGGAAAGGCAGGGCAACAGAGAAATGGGCTGAAAGTTCGATTAGATGTTAGGATATAGATTGGACTTCTTCAAAAGTGGAAGCACCATAGCATGTTTCCAAGAGTCTGGGACATAGTCGTCTTGCAAGGAGGAATTAAGAAGGTTCACCATTATCTCAAGAAGATCTGGATTCATCAAACTAAACTTAGAGGGAGGTAAAGGATCCAGTGGTGAAACGGATATGATAGACTGAAGGAGACCCAAAAAAGAGGTGGAATTCAACAAAGGCCATGAGCTCAATTTGCTCTGATGAGACTTTTCCATGAGCGTAACACAATATGAAATCATGAAGGTGGAAATGGCCATAGAATTTCAACTATCAGAGTGCAACATCATTTGAGGGCCAAGTAATTCCTTAGTCAATTTCAAATGGATGTGGGCTACCTTTTTTGTGAAAAACAATGCCAATTCCTCGCACTGAGATTGTGACAGCTGAAGCCCTAGAGACATGTAACAGGGATCAGAAAGCTCCTTAACTACCTTGAAAATAATCTTCTGGAAGTTATGAGCCTAAGTGATCTTGTCAGAGAAGAAAGAAGCCTGTGCCTTCTTGTAAAGCCCAATATAATCCTTGATGGCTTTCTTATGAGAGGATTTCACAGATATATCACAGGCAGGTCTCGTAATCCATTCCAAGGCCTTAAAGTGTTTTTTCTTCAAGCGCAGTGTCATTAAACCAAAGGGCAGGTGGAATTGTTCTAGGTGAAAGTCTGAACACAACTGGCAAAACTTCGTCCAATGTATTCCATATCCAATTATCCACCAAACCCTCATCTACACGGACCAAGTCTTCAAGACTCGGTTTTGTGATGAGAAGTTGGTGATTTATAGGGACAGTGTCCAATTTAGATCACTTTCTGGCCACAGTGGGCAAAGTATGATGCCTAGGGCATATGGCAGATGGAACTTTGATGGTAAAAGGGATTGCACTATGATCTGACCAGTTAGGTCTTAAAAACTTGCTTTCTCTCCCCAAACATGAATTTCATGTTGAGGAACAGCTGGCATGCACCCAGGTGGCACACCAGAGATTTCCCATCTGTTTGCCACCCTTCTTTGTGCTCTGGCTGAGCAGCCAGCACTTTTTCCCATGGTCGCTGCTGCCAAGACATGTTTCTGACCTCCTGCCAGGTTGCCTAGTTGCTCCCAGAGGTCAGAATCAAAAAGCTGAGGCAGGAAGGAGGTCACTCATCCCGCCCCCCAGCCAGGCTAGTAAATAGAGCCAATAGGGTGGTGAGCTTCAAAGGCTTCCCTGCCCAAATAGCAATCAGTGATGTCTTCCAGCGAGGAAACAGCCCTCCCTCAGGCACATTTGCCCATGGACATGTGGGAAATTAGGTATGCAGGACTGTGCACACCCCCAGCAGGCTGAGAACACATCTTGGGTGGGCAGCCCGGTCTGTGCACTAAATTGTGATTTCTGCCATGTTAAGAGTAACAGATTGGAGGGTTCTGGGTAGCTAATGGTTACCGGTCCTACCGGATGTGGTCGTCTCAGGGGTGGATTGGCTTGCGGGGTTAGCTGCCCGTTGGCCACTAGTCTCCACACCCCTGCCCCCCCCCAAATCTGGGATTTAAGTGACGCCCCTGACACCAAAACCTCAGATCTGATCAACCAACTTCAAAGAAGAACCAAGAGAAGCTCTGCATCACCGACAACCAGGCTCTATCCACTCACTGCTCCAAAGCAAAAGTTGGAAACTCTGTCCCTGAGGCAACAGACTGGAAACTGTGTGATGGATGTTTATCCTTGGCTGAAATTTGTCACTCCAGATCAGAGGGTCTCCTGTGGAAGCCAGAAGCACCTTCAGTCTCCCTTGAATCAGTGACACTAGTCCCCTGCAAACTGCAGGTACAAGCAACTGCAGATTAAAAATCTTCAGTGGATATTGGGCCCACTGTGGGATCATCAAAAACCAGGCAGTCCAGTGACTTCTGGGAGTCGTAGTCTAGCCTACCTCTAAGTTTTACGCCACTACACTGTCCCCTCAGACTCCTGAAGCTCTTAATCTGAATCTTGCACCTTCAGTGCTGCCAAGGCTTGTTAGTTGCCAGTCCCGTAACAAACCCCCACACTCAACGCCTCTGGTGCAGGGCACAGCGTGCTGCGTGCAGCTGTCATCTGCAACATAGCCCCAGCTTAGATTTTGCATCCCTTGGTCAGTGACAGAGTGTAATCGGTAATCAGCACCAGAATGAGTCCCGTTCAGCACCACGTATATCGAGGACAACTCTGCACTCGGACCCCATGGCAAGGGCAAAGTGAACTGATTGCTGTGGCCTAGTCCGAGGACCCACACAACCTTAACTCTGCCATTGACTTCAACATGAGTCCTGTTCAGCACCATGGACAGCCAAGACAACTCTGCACCTGGAGACCATGGGCCAGGTGAAACTGCACTGACTGTTGTGATCTGGTCTTAGGGACTGCACAACCTTAACCCCAAAAGGGGTCAACACAACTCGCTTTCTAAGTGTGTTTTTTTCAATTAGGGACATTTCTCCTATAGACTTCAAATCAGCGTTTAAATGCCAATTCTGCTGTGATTTAATATTGTTTCCAAAAGTTATAACTCCGGTTATACTCATCCAATTCTACTTGTTTTGGTGTACAAATTTATATGAAAATAAGCTCTATTTTTATCAATTGGTGTTGGATTTTTTTTCGAGTCATGTCAATTACTTCTCATCCATGTTGGTGATCTGAAATGCTTAACACATGTTCCTCATAGTAAATGCTTACTGCTCTTTGCCACACTGCCAGGATTTAGCTAAGGATTTTCTAGTGTGAATCTATGGACCATCTTTGCAGTATTTTGAGAGTATTACACGGTGAGGAATGACCCCCACACCATATAATGCACCACTTTCCTACAAGCATGTTCTGACAAAACTTTGCTACTAAACACATGATGGTTTTGAAGGACAATGCTAAATGATGCATGATCTTAAAATCTACAGATTGCATGTAATTGGCACAAACCAATGACTGCTCTGCACATGCTAGTACATGACGGTGTCCATCAAAATGTATGGTCATAGCCATGGCTTGGTTGCAGTCAGAGCCGACCTGGGACAGACAAAAATGTGGGCTCCACAATAAAAGTGGTCCCCGTTTGCAAATGAGGTAGCTAAAAAAGCAGGCCACATTTGCAAAGTGGGTCAGTTCTTAACTTGCTAACTTGTTGATGCTACATAGATGTTTTACAAGGTATGGACATTGTATGTAGTTATGCTTGCTGCAGGCAATGATTGCAGTAATGTTAAGGAAATTAACCACCAGACCATAATTCAGGCCCAAAACCAGCCAAAAAAACGGCCTGTCCAATGACCCGTCTGGTCAGCCCTTCTGGCACTGCCTGATTGCCCTATAGGACAGTCTGACCTTGGTGACAATGACATGAAGTCACAACCCTTCTGCTGCAGTGTAGTGAGGACAGAATATCAATGGGATTGATTTTAATTGATGCCTTGTGGAATAGTGATTTGTTATCCAGTCTGATTCTCAGTGGCGCCTTCCACTGAACGGGGGTGGTGGGGCGAGGGGAGTTAAAAATATATAAAATAAACACTTACCTTCTCCTTTGGGAAACATTTTTGTCTCTCCTCCGTTCTCGTCCTCTTCCTGGCAGCACACAGGCTCCAAACTCCCCATAGCCAATCACAACACCGCTGTCACCAGCATGACAGTAGCATCGTGATTTGTGTGGATGGCCTGGTTTGGCGCTCACACATGGAGTGGGACCCTATGCACTTTCTCCTGCCAGCTGTGCAATACAGCTGAGTGGAGAAATGCAAAGTGCATGTCAGGCGACTGAACTAAATTGATCACATAAAGGAGCATGTTATTTTATCATCCGCCTGATGGAAAACAAAAGGTACAATTATAAAAGTTAATTGTATACGCCTCTGAAGTTAGTAGCAAACCTATACGTAAACGCAAAGGTATGAGAAAAGAGACTTTCGGTCTGGAGTAAATATACCAATAAAAAGGTGCTGGGTGTGGAGAGCAGATTACAAAGCACACCCTTTAATAATTATTTTGTGCATGTGTTTGTTCTGCTCTCTTAAATCACCTGTTGTTTTCAGTGAAGAGCTATTTCTAGGTTATTGGTTTTCGCAGCTTTGCAGAGACTGAGGCTTTCTTTAACCTTTAGCCCGTGGTAGGTCAGCTGTCTTCTGACCTACTGTTTCCAATATTCAACAAGCATTTGCAATGCACTAGGTTCTCGCATTTCTCAGAGTTACAGCTATTAGCAGTTGTAAACTCCCAACTGGATTTTTCTTGCCACATTGAAAGAAAAAAACAGCGCGATCGCGCTGCTATATTTCACTTGTGATGAAACCTATTGGCAAAAGTGCAATTATCTACGTAACCGGCAAAAGTGCAATTAACTATGTAACAGGTTCGATGTTCTGCAAAGCGATCGACGTCTGCCAAGCGTGATCACGCTGCGAACAAAAGATAAAAAGTAGTCCACGAACCTGACAGGAAACAGTGAGCCTCGCATGTTTTCAGTACTTAGTAGCTACGCTGGAGGAGGGCTAACCACCAGAAAAGGCATGACATATGTGTGCCTTCCACTAATGAAAGCAAGCAGATTTTAACAGGCAAGCCCACGAACCAATAAAAGACATTGACATCACGTGGACAGGGCTCCGAGCACTTTTCTAACTCCTAAAGCGTCTCACAAGCAAAACGCATGCGCAAGCACATGTGACGCAGGCTCGACCCTAAAAAGTGGGCTTTGGAACAGTCCTGTTCAGCCACTGGTTTGATACGTTTTCTATCACATGATAGATCAGCCTAAAGCAGTGGTTCCTAAACTTTTCAGAACTACGGTCCACTTTTTAGAAAGACAAATGTTCGTGACCACCTACCTTTAATAGACACGAGAAGGAGTGATTTTTTTATATAACTAAAACATTGTGTGGTAACGCATTGTAATTTACAGACAGCACATTTTCCATTGAAATGTCCACTAACTTTGCACAGATATATAGCTTTACTGATAAAATTATACACCATACAGCACACAAATAATTATATGTGGAAATGAGGTTTCTGTGAATATGTATCATTTGTCCATCATTAATTAAAGTGGCTTTATTTGTTTTGATCCTATTACACTCAGAATTGCAAAAGAAATGTATTTCCATTTTGCTTTCCTAACTGCTGAAAGCATACAGTTCATGAACAGGTGTTTACATTTTGTTGTGTGCTGCAAAAAAAAACTGACATCCAAGGTTTGTCACATAACTCACTTTATAGCTCCTCTCACTTTGCAGTCAGAATAAAAAAAGAAAACACCAATTCCATGTTAAAGAATACATAGCAGGCATGGCCCGTCCTTTAGGGCGGAGGGGCCACGCCCCCCACCTTTTGCCCCTCCTGAAGAGTGTCTGTCAGGCTGAACAAAGGTCAGCCTGATAGACACTCTTCATGTTCAGATCAGGCAGCCAGGAGCAGACATGCGCGATTTGCTCAGACTCCTGGCTGCCTGAGCTGAACTTTGCTGGGCAGAAGCGGTCACAGCTCCTATAGGCTTGACCTCCTCGGCTCAGCAAAAGTGCCTCCAGGCCCTCCCCCGGGAGACGAGGGAAGCGTCACCCATTGACTTCGACCTGGGAACTTCAGGTTTAAGTCCTGAAGCGCCCAGGGTGAGTGTCAGTCAGTTACACCTTGTCACAGAGTGGGGTGGGGTGGGGTCAGCAGTCTCACTGACCCCATCCCACTCTGTGACGAAATTGGGACTGCTGCCTTCCCTCATTGGCTGACCTAGGGTGAGAAGACATAGGGCCTGATCTTGGCGGTAACAATCCTGCCATGGATTTCTCAACTGAAAATCTGTCCACCGCCTTGGTGGTACGCCTGCCTGATTTAGATGTTGGGGGTTCCTTAGACAATAGAGCGCCCAAGTCCTGCTGTCTCCAAGAAGAAACTCCACCCATGTGAACGGCACCGTAGGAAATAGTGACAGCGGTGAGACTCCAGCCACCCTTACTGCTGAGCAGATTTGGATGTGAATTACCGCCAAGCCAACTGTGGCAGTCCGACCTCCAAACCTGAGTTGGTGGATGGGAGGGGAAATGAGGGGTAATGAGGCGATAACGTTCCTTTTTTTCCAGTTTCCACTTCCGTTTTCGACTTGACACGACTGGTCAAGACCTACCGTCACCACTCCCACTGACCCACAGAAAAAACATGAGCGCTCCATCACCGGACTCGAAGGTAGGGAATGCGTATTGCATGGTATATGTTGTGTGGGCACTGCACATGGACTTGGGACCACTGCAGTTATATACATGTCACAGTAATTCTTAGAAATTACTGTGACATGCAAATGACAGGAACACAATTGTATCAGACCTGGATGGGGACACACTGGTAAATGACACGTACCTCACACATACACAAATGCCACTTTGGGGTCAGTGTTCATTGCCAAATAATTGCTGGCACCTCAAAGACATGAAATTCACACTTGTCAACTATGTCCATGGGTGCAAATTGCAAGAGGACCTTTACCTGTGATGTTGTGCTTATCGTAGTGTATGTGGGTATGTACATGTATGTTTGTGTGCAATGCAATTGGCTGTTTGAGGTAGAGGGAGCTGGAGTGGGTGATGTGGTTGTGTCAGTATGTGTGCCACATGCATATGGGTGTGATGTTGTGTATGGTTGGTTGTGTGTGGTGTTGCTGTGTGCACATTCAGGTAAGTGTTGTTCTTGTGTGGTGAACGTTGTCCTGATGTGTGTAGTTGTGCATTGTGTGAGTGTGTTTGTATAGATGAGTCTGTAGTTGTGTTGGGTGTTGTGGTTGTGTCGTGTGTGGGTGCAATGTTAATAGTGTGTGTGGGTGGGTCCTGGATGTATGGCAATGTGTGTTTTTGGGATGTACATGTTGTCTTGTTGTGGAATTGGATAATGATGTTTATATGGTGAGTTGAGTTATATATCGTGCAGGGGGACACAAAATGTGAGGGTGCAACCTCTCTTCCATAGGCTCTGCCATTGTACGATGTCCATTGGGTCCAGTGACGGGCTCCCTCAGCAATCTGCCAGCAGTACACCTCCTGCAGGACTGTAAAATCTAAATATAGGTGGCAGGAATCTGCCAGCCTGATGGCAGGAAGAGCACTCCATCATGGCTGTCTGTGGCTCAGCTGCAATATATCTAAATACAGTGGGTGAAACACCTTCTACTTGATGGAGTACCCGGGTCTGCCCCCAACGCGGATTGGCGGTAATACCCTCAGGATCTAAATCGGGCCAATAGTCTGATGTTTGACTTCTGTTGTTGAAACACCTTGTTAGGTGTATCTTTCAGCCTTCCATTGAGTGCCTTCACTGAATCGCATGAGGCACTATTTTGGTTCTAAAACACCCTCAAGCATTACACTTTTTGTCACTTTTAATTATTCAGTTATGGATGCATTACGTACAGAAACTATTCATTGTTATTCTGTAGTGGGCATTTTTGAATGCTTTTGTCAGACCTTTAGTACGACCAAAACTCCATTTGACAGTGTAATTCCCTTTTCTTTGCGCACATCATGACAGCCTCACTCTAAAATGGCCACCTGATGCCTTTCGAGATCAACAAAAAAAAGTCATGGTCCCACAATGTGTCAGTCGCACAGTCACCTCCCTGCTGCTGCAGCACCGGCTCTCCTTCCTCTGATGTTCACAGCTGGCATTGGATTGTGTTGATTCTTAGTGTTGGGGTGTCTGCTGCAGCCCCCAGATCTCCTAAATTGCTCCCATTAGCACCCAGCTTATCAGCATTCGGATCACTGACAGAATATTGGAACCAAAAATATCATGTGGACAGAATATCATGTCAAAAATATCAAGGACCAAAATATCTAGACGATAAGTGCAAGGTAAGCATAGATTTGCTTTTCTTAACTCCACGTCATTGTACCTTGGAGAGATACATATATCATCAAACAGCCATTACAATGTGGTCATTACCATGCATGACCACTACAATGCAACCATTACCACTCATGCCTTTATCAAGCATGCCTTTACAATGAATTTCATTCTAAGGGCATGAATGGTAAAGGCATATGCGTGTTATAGGTTTTAAAGGTACGTATTTTTTATTTTTTTATTTTGTAAAGGCATGAATGGTAAATGTGTACGTGTGGTGAAGGTTTAACAGGTCACCACTAGATAGTTATAGTTAGGCGTTTTTTTTACCATAGATGGTTTTGCCAATAACTTTTTCACCGCTTGACGCATCTTCACAAAATTGTCAAAACACCAACTTCTGTCAGTTCAACTGTTGTCTTGAAAGTTTTTCCCCATTCTGTGTCAATTGGATTTTTCAAAATTTTGAACACGATTACAGCCCGAAGCGCCAAACAGAATTAGACCAAATTTGTCAGAAAGCTAGATCTTGATCCCAAAAGTGCGCTTTTTGTGATTTGGTGTAAATCCGTTCAGTAGTTTTTGAGAAATTAAAGTTTAAAAAATATAGATATAGAGAGACGCAGATCCTCCGCGGATCAGACTGTCCCTGTGCAGATATCTGATTGGCTGTCAATACTTCAGGCAGGAAGTGTTGGCAGCCATCTTGGGACTCGAATTCAGCCAAGTCCCAGAATAAAAAGTCAAAAAAAAGAAAAGGGGCTGAGGTAGGGACACCCTGACCTCTTACCTCTGGTGTTGGAATCCCAGAGGGACCGAGTCAGGGCTAAAAAGCATTTTTTTTTTTAAACATCGCAAAATCTGTGAATCCACAGATTTTCCAACGTTTAAAAAAAAATGGGTGGTCTCTCAAACTTTTGTCTTAATTAGGCCCTGGGTGGACCAGGTCCCAGGGGGATTGGGGCTTTTTATGAACGAGGGGGCACACAGGGCCCTCCTCCTAGGACTTCCATTAGCCCCGGGGGCCCACCTCCACAGGATGATCAGTGATTAGAATGTGGGGGGGCAGGTGGCTCCTTCCGTGCCACGTGAACCACCACTTCCCTGGGTCAATAGCTTATTTTCAAATAGGGAGGCCCTATGGCCTCTCCTAGAGCCCCTGGGGACTGCCACATCCCCAGGGCTAAAATAAACAGGGAATGCAGGTGGCAGCATGGCTGCCCCGCAGGGCCCCCCCCCCCCACCGGGGCTAGAAAGAAACAATGATGGGGGTCCAGTTCAGACCTTCCCAATCCAGCGTCCGCCATCTCCCTGGGGCTTCAAATAAGCAAAATGTGGGAGGGCTGCCCACCTCCCCGCCAGGGACAGCCACCATCCAGGGCTTTAATATAACAAGAAAGGGGGTCCGTTTTGGACCCCCAGGCCCTGAAGACCACCACCTCCCCGGGGCTATTTTAGGTGGAGGAGGGCCGCACAGCCCCGCTTGAGGAGCCACTGATGGCTCTGGGGACCGCCACCCCTGGGCAGGCTCCTGCTATGTCTGAGGGTACCCACCCCTGGGACATAGCTGTTTCCTCTGATTTGGCAGGAGCTTTGACAGCTCCCACCAAGTCAAAGCAAACACTTCACTTTCTGCAAGTGAGAGCTGTCAAACAACTCTCACATGCAGAATGGGAAGTTTTCATCTGTTTTCCTGCACAAAAATATGCATGCAGAGAGACAGATGAAACCATTGCTCCACCAAGCAGTGACCTGCTATTTAAAGCAGTTACCTGCCAGTGGGAGTAATGCTTGCAGGATGTGGGGAGCTAGCTAGGACTGCGGGGGCCTTGAGGCTCCCCTTCTGGTCCTGTCACTCTCTCTCTCTCTTCCATCCCATAGTGGGATGGAAGAGAGAGAGATAGAGTTTGTCATTGCAGTGGTCTCTCCTTGCAGTGATTTCAAAGCGTTGAACTAGCAAGATGTTTGGTACGAATGTTATAGTTACGTTTGGATGCAGAGCAGGACAGAGTCAGTTCTGGCCTAACGGTCAAGGTCTTGTGCTGTCATTCAGTAGTCTGAAGGTTCAAATCATAGTAATGGTTGGCAGTGTGCATGCTTATTCACTAGTGTTTTGACCTTCATAGTGATGGAACATTCATGTTTCTTTCCTATCACATGCGTGGGATGAATGTCATAGGTATGTCTGGAAGCAGTAGGGTGAGGAGTCACCTGTGGTGTAATAGTTAAGGTCACAGATCTTCACTCTGAAATGTGAGGGTTCTACTCCAGGTGTGTCTGTGGTCTTTCACTTTCTTTCATTTATTTTAAACTTGAAGCGTTCTAGGTTCATACTGAAAAGTGATCTCACTCATTTTTTAACAAACTGTTTTTATTATTTTTCAAATCAGGATAAAGACAGTCATAAAAATGCCCAGAACATGGCCTGCAGCATAAGTGAAGCTAATGACAAGATTAGTGTTATATTTGTAAAGAGGCCATACAGGTATCACTTAGATAACACATTAATAAAGAGCTAGATCCATAACTCATCATATTTTCCTATAGAAGCCATAAACACAGTTATATAACACATTACAACCAAAAGGGTTAACAATAACAGCTTGCATGATCAGGATACAACTGCAGAATGCTCTATGTAGGGTGGATAGAGCGCCTCACAAGGGGTACCCTTCATGCAGGCGCCGCGGGGTGCCCCCCCAAGGGGATCCATTGGAGGGGATCCGAACTGAAAGAGGTAAAGGGTCCTTGTGTGGGTGGGGCATGAAAACAGAGGAAGGCCCCTTGAGGCATCGCCTCCTCTAGTCTATGAGCCAAAATCTTAGTATACAATTCAGCATCTAAATTAAGGAGCGCTATCAGGCGATATGATGTACATAAGTCTAAGGGTTTCCCTGGCTATGGGATAATCAAAATCAAGGCTTCTCCCATAGGTGGGGTGACTGCGTGGGTATCGGCTATATGGTTAAAGAGGTCTGTCGGATGTGGGATTAACTCAGAGCTGAAGCTCCTATAAAAGGAAGCATTGAAGCCATCTGGGCCAGGAGCTTAATGGGGTTTCAGAGAATCAATGGCAAATAGTACTTCCTCTGGTGTAATGGGGGCACTTAAGGTCTTATTATGGGTTGGGGAGACCTGAGGCAGGGTAACACCTTCGTGATAAGCTAGTTGCTCCCCATCATTCATTGGGTCTGCGGTGTAGAGATGCTCATAAAAATCTCAGAGTGTTCGCGCCTTCCCCTGTCCTGAGTGTTGGAGCTGTCCTGCTTCGTCTCTAAGTTGCTTAGTATAGGTCTGCTCCCGTTTGCCACTTAGTTGCTTTGCCAAGTGAGAGCCTATCTTATAACCTTTTCATATACATTTTGTTTAAGCTGTAAGAGGGAGAGCTCTGCCCTATTAGGGTATATGGCTTTGAATTTCCCTCAAAGAGCTGTGATTTTCTTTTGTAGGGTAAATGTAGAGGCCAACTTATGAGCGTTCTCGACTTTGGTCAACTTCGTCTCAAGTAAATCCCCCTCCTCTGTCTTTTGTCGTGTTAGTGTAGTTATCAGGGATAAGCTTTTCCCACGAATAACAGCCTTAGAGGCATCCCATAATATAGGGGGGTCTACCTGTTCAGTCTTGTTAAGCTGAAAATATTCCCTGATCGATTTCCTGAGTTCAGTGCAAAATGTAGGCCCCCTTGATAGAACATTAGGAAAGTACCATCTCCGTAAGGAGGGGCTCTGGGGATGCCACTCAAGAACCGCCTCCAGGGGGGCATGATATAGGATGGGTAGTAGAAGTTGAAATAGAGTGTTCTAGCTGTTGGTTCACAAATGTGTGGTCAACCCTGGAGTAGGATCCATGTGAGTGAGATAATAATGTGTAATCCCTCATAGTGAGGTTCAATAATCTCCATGCATTTATCAAGCCCAACTGGAGTATTGTCGCTTTAGTAGTTTTGGGAAAGAGCCCTGTATGGGTTCTGTGTGAATGTGTGTTGTCCATGCTAGAGTCTCATATTAGATTACAATACCCCATCAGTATAATATCTCCCTCTGCAAATCTACCCATCAGAGAAAGGAAGGAGCGGGAGAAGTCCTATTTGCCCATATTAGAAACATACATAGTTGCAACGTGCATACACTCTTACCCACCATAAATTGCCCCTCTTTACCTGATTTGCTACTTAGAAAATTGAAATTGACCCTAGATTGGATAAGGATCGCGACCCCATTATGTTTTGTAGCAGCTCAAGTGGTATAGATACAGGGATATGCTCTATGCAATCTGTGCATTTCCACCCATTTGAGGTGGATTTCCTGAAGTGCCATGACAATAAACTGCCTAGCTAGCAAATATTTATTTACTTGTGTGCGGTTATTGGGGGAATTAATCCCCTTAACATTCCATGTCAAAGTGTTTAACACCATTTTAGTAGCTATAGACAAAGTAACCAACGACTATGGTTCATCGCGAAACACTCTTCAACAGTCCTCCCATCTCCCCTACACCCTCCAACCCCCCCCCAGAACCATCCCTACTCCAAAAGTGAAGGCCCGTCATGCAAGCAACAATTAACAGACAAACAGTATAGATAATCTGGGAGAAGGTGCTCCTTCCATCCTACCAACACTGTTGGTGTTAACAAATTAGGGGTATAATGAACCTAAACCCACCAAGCAACCCCACATATGCAAAGAGCTGCCATCTGAGGAGTACTATCAGAGCTTAGTGAATCAATCACTGCAGTTTGCTTCCTTCATACGGACTTAGCCAGAAACAGTTTAAGGTTCTACAATTTTCCCGGTGTACTTAATGCTTCAGTCTATGATATCTGTGTCCCAATCACCAGACCTCTACATGCCCATGATCCCTATCCCACGGCGTAAGAGATGCCCGCCGTCCGGTGAAATGAAGTGGTGTGAAGGTTTCCTATTGACATTCCGTTTCACTTTCCGTTGTGTTTGCCATGCCCCGGGGGAGGCCTCTCTGGGGCTACTCCGTAGTGCTTCTCTATCTTGGTTCCCAGGGTCTGTAGCTGTAGCTGGATTGAGGCCCAACAGAGCAGCCACTTCATCCAGCTCTGTAAAGTGATGCTGTTTATTATGGTCTTCGAAGGCAATCCAGAAGGGGTAGGTCCAGTGATATTTCACCTTTTGCGGTGAAGTGAATATATATATATATATATATATACATATATATATATATATATATATATAGTGTTTTTAGGGGTTAGGGTGACTATTGGTTTTTGGTTAGTAAGGACATTTTTAGGTTTTAGGGTTGGTATTGGTTTTGGGGCGGTAAGGGGGTTTAGGTTTTAGGGTGGGTATGGGTCTTTGAGTGGTAAGGGCATATTTAGGTTTTAGGGTGGGTATGAGTTTTGGGTGGTAAGGGTATTTTTAGCGTTTAGAGTGGGTATGGGATCTTGGGTGGTAAGGGTTGTTTTAGTTTTTAGGGTGGGTAAAGGGTTTTTGGGTGGAAAAGGTTTTTAGGTGTCAAGGTAATTTTATAAAAATATAAGGCATGCGTGGTAAAGGCATATGCGTGGTGAAAACGTTTGTAGTAAATGCGTGCGTGGTAAAGAAGCATGCGTTGTAGTGCACGCATTGTAAAAGCATGCGTGGTAATTGCATACATGGTTCCGTCATACATCCATCACCAAGGTAAAGTTACAGTAACACTTTGCTTGCCTACATAAACTTATTTTCATTCATTTTTGTCCTCAACATTTTTTACACAATATTTATTCCCACAATATTTTTGGTTCAGATATTCTGTTTAAACACCCAGTGTTCAGTGTTCCGGGAGTTGAACCTCTGGTTATTGTCCTCCATCGTCATGACTAGCTAAGATTGACAACAACCAGTGCTCCCCAGCAGCGTAGCAAGAATGCCATGGGCCCTGGTGCAAGCAACTATTTCTGCCCCTTTGACTGCTGTTGGTGTAGTAAAATACTGCATTTTCAGGGATCACTAGGTGCCACTGTACCCACTACAGCCCAGGGGCTGTAGGTAAGCCCCTGGGGTCCGTGCCTTGCTGGCATTACATGCCTGCTACCACTGCTTCCGCTAAGACCTATGGAACCACGAGTGGGAAATGGGGTTGTCACAAAGGAACAACCTCCTGCACCAACCCTATATGTTAATCTGTTCCAGTTTTATTATATTGTTATTTAATTGATGATGTATTTTATATAAAAGAGCATTTGTGGTACAACTGACAGTGTCGTTTCAGAAATTTTCCTTTATAGCTACATTTTATTCAAGAGCTACAGCAGAAAGGTCACGCTTTTTTTAACAGTGTTAAATGTTACGGTTTTTCGTTTCATGTGGGCCAAACAAATTTTGCACAGAACGAAAGAAGCAGTGGCTCATCCAGTAGGTCTGGCTTAAATGAGCATAGTAACGCGGAGCTCCTTTTGCATGAATTACCTTCCTGGCGATTGACATAAGAGAGTTGCAGAGATCAGCACGCCTCTTCCATGTGCAGAACAGCGCCATGGCGTCAACCGAGGCTGTCTTGCAGTCCACACCGTGCATAGAACACAATACGAGAACAGAATATCAGAAGACAACACTAAAGAAAGCCCGGAAGCAGGGCCGCTAAAGAGACAGGAAAGTGTCTTGTCTGAATGTAGAAGGCTTCAGCATAGGATCTTCCCTATGCCAAAAATGCTGCCAAAGCACCATACACTAGCAGCGTCTTTTCGGCTGCAAGCAGGCGTGTGTGGAAACAACCCTGATCTACTTCTAAAGTGTGGCCTACCCTGGTGGTTGAATCGTGGTCAAACAGATCCACAGCCCCTTTTGTGATGACTGTGACCACAGGACACCATAAGTCAGATCAATAATGCTAGTGCCCAACAAAGAGCAACCCCGGTGTAAAATGTCTATTTGCAACTGTCTTTTTGTGCTCAGAAGTCACAATTAAGGTTCTTATTTACTGTGTTTTCAAATTGCTGCATTGCGCAAGGACAACAGCGCAGTGCCTTAACTACACAAATTGGCTTGCAGTTGAAGTCATCCCCTGCGCTGGCGCTTTACTGAGGATGCCTTACGTGACTCACTGCCTGGCCCCATTCTGCAGAGGTGTGTTCTGTCTAGCAGATGATTTGTACCGGAGGCATACCTGCCAGTAAACAATTCCTATGTGCACACAAACTTAGAAGGTTCCCCACAATAGATAAGCTGTGCACTCCAGCACATGCAATGTCTTATTTTTGATAAATTAACACTTTTTTCCTGTATTGTTTACTGCGTCTGCTTCAAGTAGGTGCTAGTTATTATGCTAAACCGGTTTAGCTTTCCTTAGTAGATTGGGCTTTGCGTCAAAGTAAATGGGTGTTTGTATTGATCCACCGAAGTTGCGCCTCCTTGACACAAAGTGGTACAAAGCAGTCTGTGCACTGTGGAAAACTTACCTTTCCAGACCAAAGCACCTTTTGTGGTGAATAGTAAATGGCATCTTGGCTTTGAGCCACTTTTGCATCTGTTTGTGACGTGCTCACCCATGCCCTGGGCTGGGTCCAAACTAAGGTGGCACGGTGGGTGAAAAATGATGGATCAGGATGTGGCCCTGAGCAACTGCCAGTGGCTGAGATTAATTTAGGCACTCCCTCCATCATCTTGTTGTTGCAGATGACACCCTAGGTGCAACAGGTACTCAAATACGTGGGTCCTGTGCTCACTGTGCTACTGGAATCAAGCTATACCTGGCTGAAGAGCACTTATGAGGGCAAAACTGGTCATAGGTTGCTTGTATTCCAGTTCAGGGAGGATCTAACTTGGTGGTTCGGGCTGGACTGTTCCCATTTGAGCAGAGTCAAGACTGCTTTGCACATGTCTGGGTCCAAACTGAGGTGGCATGGTGGGTATAATATGATGGCTTGGGGTGCTGCCCCAAGCAATCGCCAGTGGCTATTAGATGGGTATGCCCAGATTTGGGAGCCATGCTCACTGAGCAAGTGGACTCAACTATTCTTGGCTGGTGAGCCCTTTTCAGGGAGAAACCGATCCTAGGTTACTTGTGGTCTGGTTCAGGGATGCGGCCCCAAGCGATTGCCAGTGGCTGAGAATACTTCAAGCATTTCATCCATCACATTGTTGTTGTTGCAGTTGACACCCGCACGCAAAGCCATTATATATTTGCATCTTCATGAGCAAAATGTTTTTGAACCAGGCCCATTGTGCAGCAGAGCATGCAAAATACCCTTTTACATACCAGTTTTGGATGAGTGAGACTGGTGGTTTACTTGTGCATACTTTTTCAGAATAAAATAATCTTGCATTCCATCAAGTTCTCTGAAAAATACAAAGCCACGTTTTAAGAACTACACAGACGTGTAAGACATCATGCATAACACGAGTAAGTTAGCATAACAGGAAACCCTCCTGACTCTGAACGAATGTCAGACCTTGATGGTGTACCTTGCTTTTGTTCTAGCCTAGGATTCACTACTTATAAGCTTTACAGAGTCTCTGACACTGTGATATCAGACATTCTCTTGTTTGCTATACCCCTAGTCTCTCCTTCGCCATGTTTCACCACCCTGTGGGAGGAGTTCTAGGAGAGCCTGGGGCATCTTTGAATCAATGACAAACACAGTCTGCGGGAACACATTATTCTGTTTTCCCAGGGGCACCTACCTTTATCCAGCACAGTGGTGTCAGCCTGCTTGTGTCAAGTTTATTGGTGACGCCCAGCTAGAATTCAAGTTTGCATTATAAATCCTTCGTCTTCTCATGACAACAAGTGCTCTGTTGTTACAGAAATGGGCCCAACCTGAGAAACCGGTCTGTCTGTAAGTAAAATGTTGATGCTATGCATCCGAGGATGACTAAACACCTTCTATTTAGCAGCGATTAAAAAATCACATTATGAAAGCTAGTAGGTGTGAGAGACTAGAGTGATGGTGCGGTGCTCAAGTCTCAGGTAGATATGATTGCAGAGTGAGTGACAACGTGCAATGATTTTTATGGTTTGGCTTAACAGCTCAGTTCTCACCAGGCAATTATGTGAAAATCACCAGCTTTGGCTCTGCCCACATGCTGCGACCCTCTACATAGCTGTGATCATTTTGTTTATTTATAAAGCTGACTGAGTTTCGACTTTCAGGGACACACATAAACATTCTAATGCTATTAAAGTGTAATAGGTAACTAGATCATTAAAGATGTATTTCTCTGGCAGCAGCACAGATGGAAGGAGGGCAGTCATAAACCTATATGGATTTTTAGGTCTGCATGACAGTGTAACTGTCAGCTTACATTATGTGATCAACATAAAGGAGCTTTCAGGGTTCTACTGAGACAGAGGCTTAGATTTCACCCACATGTTGGTCCCCCTGTATATTAATTTTTGATTGGCCCAAATTTGTGTGGTTCCACTAAAAGGACTGCATGTATTGCACCTTTTGGTTTGTGGTAAAGTTTATACTTGATGCAGCAGGACTGAGTTGGTTATGGTGGTGATTTATTACGGGTATAGGCCTGATCTGTTTACTAGGCCTGATGTATTCATTGTGAAAACCATACGTTAAAGTCAAAAGCCATTTAGGCGTGGATTGTTTTTACTCTATATCAAAGCCTGCAAATAGGCTTTTTGTTACTTTGAATATCACAGATTAACATACAATGCAAGGATGTTGATGTTGGCCACCCACTCTGACAGACCATGGGGGGTTTCACTTTGACGATTCATGCTAGGCCTTGTTGAGTGGGGTTTATTTTTTTTCAAGCTGCATTTTTCTACATATTTGTTATTTTATAACTGTGTGCATGATGGTTGCAAGCTTGTGTGCACTTGAAATGGCTGGTTTTAAGTGAAGTGTAAAGCCAATTTAAAGGGTAAAGGCTTATTAGGAAAAGCATGCCAGATTTCATTGGATTGGTCTGTTTATTATGAAATGTTATGACAAAGCAAGAAGGCCTGACCTAATTATTGTGAAAAGCATGCTTTGGAGCCAATATCAGTTTAAGGATGTATTGTTAATACACTGTTTTAATGTCTGTAGGCAGGGATATTGTTACATGCAATTTCACAGATTACTGTAGTAGGCAAGTGTTTTGGTGTTAGTAATCGATCAGAACTAATGTGGGAATAGATGATACGCACTACTGTAAATTTGGTTAGGCTCTTTTAGGAAAAATAGCTTTTTGCTTTGCTAACTGTAATTTTGTATACATTTGTACTTTTATGACTGTATACTGGATGGTTGCAGTATGGGAAGCTTATGCTCAGCACAATGGGCTTAAGTTGGTTTATGGTAACAAACCAGTGATAAACCCTAGATGCCTAGTTGTTTATTATAAAACTTCACAATAAAGGCAGTAGCCCTTACATATTGATTGTAAAAAATATGCTAATGTCAACAGGCATTTAATGGTGCAGCGTTATGTCTCTGAACTAAATCTAACACGTTTTTTGTTACAGAGAATCTCATAGATCACCTTAGTGGGCAAGGATTTTTGGTATTGGGTACCTCTCTGACAAAGCTTGAGTATAAAAGATTTGCACTGTAAGAGTCCTTGGTAAGCCCTGTTAGGAAAGATACTATTTTGCTTTTCCAGCTATACTTTTGTTTACATTTGTGATTTTATAACTGTATGCCTGATGGTCGCCTTATGGGAAAGCTTATGTTCAGTACAGCAGGCCTGAATTGGTTATAGCGACAGGCCAACAATACCAGCTACATGCTTGATTGATGTGCAGGGTAATGTGGTGCCTGTTGCCATAGGTCTGCCCTGTGTATTATGGAAAGTTATTACAAGGGCAGTAAGCCTGACCTATTTATTGTGAAAAGCATATGGTAAAGCCTGTGGTTTGTTGTCACATTATGTTACAGGCCATAGACAGAAAGTATTTGGTTAATTGTAATTGCACAGATTACCATCATAGGCTAGGGTAATGGTGTGGGTCGCCCACAATGACAGGCCCTGGGAGTAGAATTTCACTGTGATGATTTTTGTGAGGCCCTATTGAGAGGGGCTGTATATTGTTTTGCCAACTGTAATTTTGAACATATTTGTAATTGAATGTGAATGTATGCCTGATGGTTGCCAGCTTCTGTGCACTTCCGTAGGTCTGGGTTGTATATGGTTCATGCACTTGGTGAAGATTAGAGGCCTTCTTAGTTCACTAGGGAAAGTTATATTAGATTCCTTAGATGTGATCTGTTTGTAATGAATCAGCACACCTTCTTGAACCTCAATACTCTAGTATTGTCATATATCAGATTGTGCAACTGGTCATTTGATCTTTGATTGTCGACTGGAAATCTATGAAAGGAGCTAGCATCCTCTCGAGTAGGCAACTAATCAATCTCTTTCAGTGTGTCCTAACCTTTCATAAAATTAATCACTTGTTAGTACTTCTGCATCACCAAGGGAGATGGTGCATTTATCTGAGCTACTCTCTGGAGTTATGCATTTGCCCACAGTACCACCACCCTGCATTCAGCCCACAAGTCTCTAACAACCGCAATGTAAAAAAAGTTATTAAAATCCTCTCAATCCACTTGTGCCTTATTTTATCAAAATTATTCCATTCTTGTATATTAACAACTAATTCCTTCATGTGTATCTTCAACCCAGATGTCCTCAAATCGGCAATCATTTCTTCATCTACATGCGCTCTAAAGCTGTTCTGTCAGGCCTGATTTTTTAGATATATCGATATTGAATTATTTGCTAAT
This sequence comes from Pleurodeles waltl, assembly GCF_031143425.1. Classification (NCBI taxonomy): domain Eukaryota; kingdom Metazoa; phylum Chordata; class Amphibia; order Caudata; family Salamandridae; genus Pleurodeles; species Pleurodeles waltl. Next base: position 271,105,502 of record NC_090448.1, on the reverse strand, counting down.
TCTAACAGTCTTTTGTGTGCTTTCACAGCACGTTGAGTAATTTCCTTGCTTAAGAACCATAGCTCATTTTCTTTATTTCTCTGTAGATATCTTGTATCTGCATTTCCTTTAATAGGTTCATCCAGTTCCATACAAATCTAGGGACATCTAAGGGTCTTAAAGTCATTTGAGTTATTGGGCTGTCATCAACCTCCTCTGTTTCTCCACTTTCTGGGGAAGGCCCTTATCTTCTAAGGCATGCTCCTAAGTTCAAGAGTCCAGTAGCAAACCTCTGCAATCAGGTCTGTAAACAATAAAAAAAAGGGTCTGGGCCAAAAAGCTCCTATTTACAGGTTTGTGTTCCTTACTGTTGCACTTAAAAATATAGTAACCTCAGCTATTACTGTTGGGGTAGTTGCAATGAGGATAGTTGCAGTCGAGCCCTTTATGATAGGGAGAGTCACACTGGAATTGGCATGGTTGGCCCTATTGTAATTAGGACTGGCACAACGGAGGCCGCTGGATCGGTGCATTGACAACTAAGGCTTTCTGAATCAGCACTGCCACAAATGGTACTGTCAGAGCTAGCCTTCCTACTTGGGACTGAATGGGAAGAATGGAAGTGTTTTTTTCATTAGCACTAGACAAGGAGCCTTCTCTAGAAGGTTGGACTACATTGTATGGAGGTGGTTGGGAGGAAAAGTCCTCCAGAAAATAATCCCAAGATTCACTATCAGTACTCGATTCAAACTGAACACCTGTTTGCTTTATTCCTCTTGCTTTCTTTTTCTTTGAGTTGTCTTTTTCTAGGTCTGGGTACATCCTAACTTCCTCAACCGCACCACATCTGTTGTCCAGCATCTTACATAGTGCCCATCCAACTACAGGCTGTCCTTTTAGCTCTGGGTTCTATACTCCTCCTTATCTTTAGCAAGTGTGGCACACTCCCAAGCATTCAAAGCCTCATACTGTTCTTCTAGGTGGAAGCTTCATATGGTATAACACTTGTCTCAAACTATCAATTATATTCAAATTAAACATACCATAGCGAGGAAATTACAAAGCCCCTGCTTTCTCAGTGATCTTGTCCCAGTGGTTAAGCCAAATGCATGTGTGGGCCCGATGTTGATGGCTATATAATGGCCTAGTTTACCCTCCGGAGGAGCTTCTTCACCCTCACAAATGGGGACCCTCACATTACTCCCCACAAAATCTTTCAATACTCTAAAACATTTCATTTTGTTCAACTTTTGACAAAACTTGTCGTAAAAATGCACTGGGAGCCATTAAAGCACTGTATGTGTTTTGTGGACAATTGCACAGCCTTCGATAAAGTTAACAGAAATGTGCTAAGGGTTAAACTATCTTTGTTGGGAATTGACCGATCCTTGTTTTACCTTAAAATTGCTTGCTGGGGTCATCATGGGGTGCACACAGTGGACCAAAGAGGACGTGACCAAGAGTGGCCCCCAAGAGGAAATCAAGTAGGGCGCTAGCAGTAGTGACTTGTCATAGATAGACAGTAAATTTGAGAAACTCCTGGCTGCTATAGATGGCTATAGGGAACATTCAGAGGATAAGATTCACTTCATTTCAGTGGAACTTGACCTTATTTGAGAAGACTCAAGGAAAATTTTAAGAGGCTCAATACCCTGGAGGGCACTGTACAATCTCTGACCCAAGCTATTTAATCTGTCGAACTCCACATCACAGTTTTGGAGGCTCAGACATGACCCCTGGCTGCTCGCCTTGATGATCATGAGGGATGGCCCTGCCGTAATAATGTCTGCATCATGGTGCTGCTAGGGCGAGCTAAAAGTGACTCTCTGTTGACATATCTTGAATATTGCCTGCAAGAGGTAAGTGGCCTCGGAGGGGCTATCTAAATTCTGTGCCCTGGAACCTGTGCATAGAGTTCCAGTGCAACCGTCTCATCCTGGGGCCCCGCCTCGCCCAGTGGTGGCATGCCTCATGCATTTTAAGGTCAGAGACCATCTCCTGCAGCAGGCTCGAGCGTATGGCTCCTTTCTAGTGGCTAGAACTAAGATGTCCTTATATCCTGACATCACCCTCCATATTCAGACAAAGAGGGCCTTTTTCCTGGCGGTGAAGAAGAGGTTATTTGACCTGGGACTGCTCTACTCCTTGCTGTTCCGTGCTGAAATGACGGCCCAGGCTGAGGACAAGGTGCACTTCTTTACTGACCCGTCTGCCGCCTGGGACTGAATCGAGCTCTATGACAAGGGTACTGTTCAGCCTGACTTGCAGGAGCTGCGGCGGGCCCCCGCTCCTGTGTAGGCAGAGATTTAGTTTCAGGAGGATATCCTCACAGATGGCACTGGAACAGACAAGAGCAGTAGAAAGCACATCCTCTATGGGATCCAATGAGGGCTGTTCTAAGCGAGTGTCCCTAGAACACCATGGTTCTGGTTCTGGTTCTGGTTCTGGTTCTGACTTGGAGGATTCGGTTGTGCCAGGGTAGCGTAGTGGAACCTTGCTAACTGCTGGAGGGTACAGAATCTGGTGCCCAGAGTATATTCATACCTCTCTGGATTAAACAATATCGAGGTCTGACTCGACAGAATTTATACCTGCAATGTGATGTGCAGTAAGGTGGCAGGAGTGACATATCTGGCAAAAACATATTCTGAACACTCCCCTGTGTTGCGTTCCCTCCAGTGTTCACATCTCAATCAAGTTTCTCTACTTGGCATTTGGACCCTGTGATGCTTGAGGATCAGGCTATTTGAGTGCTGCTGGGTGAATATATTGCTCAATATTGGTGGGGGAGGAGTGGGAAGCATGAATGTGGTGATTCTGCCATATTGCATTTCTAACAAAGCAGGTGTGCGGACCCAGTTGCACTGTGATATCCAGAGGCAGGAAGCGACAATTGATAGTCTTTCCTGCAAGCTGGAGGAGACCTTAGAAGGTAGGGCATGCATGCTAGAGGAAAGAGAGAAACTGCTTGCCCTGGTTGAATGCCTGTACCACTTTGATTACAGAGCTTATGTAGGCAGGGTGCCTGCTGAGCATGATAAATCGGGCAGAATGCTTGCATGGCTCTTATGGGGCAAAGGTAGTGGGAATGCCATTCTTCAAGTATGGGATGCTTCGAGACAGAATGTCATTACACAGACAGGGATTAATTTGGTGTTTCTCCAATGCTTTTGGTATTTGTACTCAGCAGGGTGTGGTTTAGTGACATGGATATGTTAGATTACATAGTAGTCTTGTCCCCTGTGACCCTTGATTCTGCAGTGGCAGATCAACTGGGTGCGAATGTTACTGAGCAGGAAGTACAGGGCACGATTAACGAAATGGCGAAGGGGAAGGTACCTGAGTTGGATGGTCTGTTGCTAGAGGTCTGTGCTGCATATGCCTTGGACTTCTCCCCTTGACTCGTAGCTCTCTTTAATGACTCCTTGAAGTGGGGTGTACTTCCATCCTTGCTGCATAAGACCACTGTTGTGTTGCGTCTAGAGAAAGATAAGGACCTAGTCCTCCTTGACTCCTGTCACCACCTCTCAATGCCGATTACAAGATTTTGAGCAAAGTAGTGGTAACCTGTCTACTCCCCATATGTGCTCCCTTGTTCACCCTGACCAGACTGCCTTCATTCCTACTATCTGTCAATTACTCCTGGATATGGACTAGCGAGAGGGGATGGTGGTGACTTTACTGGTCATCTCAGTGATATTAGGAAAGCATTTGATTCACCCTTTTAGGAGTTGCTACAAGCAACCTTGTTTGGCATGGGATTTGTATTGCCCTTTGTCAGATGGACAAAGCTCCTATACACTAACTGTTTGGCTAGGATCTGCATTGGCTTGCTGGTCTTGGAGGCTTTTGGTGTTGGAATTAGGCACCAGACAGGAATGCCCCTTGTCCCCAATGTTATTTGCATTTACCATGAAGACCTTTGCTGGCACGGTTCGATTGAAACTAAGCTATTGGGGCTGTTCCTTGCTTCTGATTGCACACATCTCTCCTTACATGTGGATGATATGCTGCTATACTTGAGAGAGGAAGTCACTGAGCTCAGGGGAGTTGTGACCACGCTTACTGACTTTGGACGTTATTCAGGTCTGGAGGTTAATTGGGACAAGTCTTGTGTCTACCTACTCTGGAGTGATATTGTAGGGGCAGGTATATCCTTACTTCCTCAACACTGTGGTAGGAATGGTACACTATCCGATTTGTATGGGGTAGCCATTTATCACTCAACAGACTTAGGCCCTCATTACAACCTTGGTGTGCAGCGCTGCCCTGGAGGATTAAAACTGCTGGGACAACCATGGCGGTAAACCGCCGTTCCCAGCGGTGCAACCGCGGCGCTTCCGCCAGGGTTGTAATGAGGCCCTTACTGTACAAAGAACATTACAGCTATGTAATCACCAGCTTGTCATGATCGGTGCCCACCTGGACCACATTACCGTTGTCAGTGTGGGATTGGGTGGTTGTCTCCTTTACTTGTTTGCAGCCCACCTGTTTGAGCTGCCCCAGAACTTCTTTCGGGAACTACTTATGTTGTACTGGGGCACTTTGCGGTGCAGTGTGGTGCTCCGGAAGTTGTGCTTACTGGTGACAGAGGGTTGCCTAGTGGCTCCTGATCTTGAGCTTTATTACTTAGCAGTGCAAGTGCAATGGGTCGCTCAGTGGAGGTCATATGCTTGAGGGTGGCTCACCATCCAGAGAGTTGTTGACTAGTATTTTGATGAGGCTGGTACATACTTCTAGGGTGCCAAATATGAATGTTTCGATTGCACACTTAATTCGGGCTAGCGCACGCAAGTGGACACAGGTCACAACACCATACATGGCTAAGCTACCGCTGCTAGTTGCCCGCTGCTGGGAGCGACCAGGGGATGGGCGGGGCTCCAGAGGTCGATGGCAGTTGGGGACACTGTACTGGGTGATTTCTTTGTGGAGGGCAAATTATGTCCCTTCTCAGGACTACAGGAGACTTATGACCTCCCCATGGGGCACTTTTTACTCCATGGAGCCGTGGTCCATTGGATATGTGAATGGTGGGTTCACGGAGTTGCAGAACTGCCAGAACATGAATGCTTACACAATCCTTTCCTCATTGTGGGGTGAACAAAGGAAGTCACTCTGCCCCATAGGGCTCTCCTGAAAGGGGTACCACCATACCTCACACGACCACTTGCGTTGGAAAGAAGACTTGGGGACACTCTTGTCTGATTTGGAATGGAGGAGGATGCTGGAGTTCAACCGTCAGGTGTCTAGAAATGCTTGCTTCAAGCTCATCCAGTTTTACTACTTGCACCAGGCTTACCTTACCCCCCTGGGAATACATGCTATGTTCTCAGCTGCAACATCGGACTGCCCTAGATGCTATGTGGAAGATGCAGACTTTTTTCAATGGTGTGGGATTGCCCGCTGTTGCTTCCATATTGAACCACTGTCCTATAAGTGGTTCATAGGGCTACAGATTGGCAGTTTGTGCTTGCCCCCCAGCTGCACCTATTTGGCCTTCAAGACCGTGCTGCGGCTTGGATGGTACCAGACAGAATTACAGACCATTCCACTGATTCTTGCTCACAGACAACTAACCATGAGCTGGAAATCATCTCTCAGTCCAGATGCCTAACGATGGGGGTTGGAACTGGTAAAATGGGCGGGTAGCGAGAGAGGCAATTCAAAGAGCGGAGAATAGGGGTGTATGGAGGGTGACGATTCTGCCTACATGGGATGCCATATTGTTGGCCTGTCCCTGACTGGACCATAGGGGGTCATATCATGGTGGATGAGACTCACTCAAGTACCCCCTTGCCTACTGCTATGTGTAGCATCTTCCCCATCCTGGTATCCGCTAAATGACTAGGCCAGACACAGAGCTGTAAAACACGTCTTTATTCCTATGCGTGTACCTGTGAACTCCAACATTCTAAACCAAGTTTTCTTTACATTCTATTCTAGCGATTACGTCACGCTAATATGGAGTATGCTGGAAGCCAGAAAGGGTCCATTCTAAATCATGCAAGACACTACATCTCCCCCTCTGTTAAATGAAAAACTATATTTGTTTTAGAAAATCATTAGTCATACATAGACTTCCCAGGGTGCTGGGCAGTCACATTGTGTCCTTTGGTAGATACTAAGTGGAAAGATTCAGCATCGTAAGGAGCATCAGATTTCCTTTTGAGCATCTGTTGAGTGATCATCAAATCTCCTTTTCTGAAGGAGAGGTCTTTTGCATGTTGCCTCTTGTCAGCATACACTTCCATTCTCTGTTTGTTAACCAAGTCCCTTGTACGAATCATACTTTTGCTTTTATCTCTTTCAGTGGTCCATTGAGGTAACTTGGTTGTCACTGCTGTCCCAAACATCAAAGTTGCAGGATTTTCACCTGTGGACGAGTGGGGGTATGGAACAAAAAGCTGGTAGAATAGAATTCAATACTGTTTTCAAAATGAGCTTCTCAAGGGTTCTCAAGTTTTGCACACTGTACTGTTTTCTTTAGTGTACTCATAAAACACTCAGGGGGTTATTCTAACTTTGGAGGAGGTGTTAATCCGTCCCAAAAGTGACGGAAAAGTGACGGATTTACCACCAGCCGTATTACGAGTCCATTATATCCTATGGAACTCGTAATACGGCTGGTGGTATATCCGTCACTTTACCGTCACTTTTGGGACGGATTAACACTCCTCCAAAGTTAGAATAACCCCCTCAATGTGTCCATTGGCCTGTGGCCATAAAGGTATGATCTTTTGATGTTTTATGTTTAAATGCTCCATAAAATATTTAAAGTATTCACTATTGAAGGGTGGACCATTGCCAGGCTTCACAAGGGCTGGTATGCCCTGTGTTGCAAAGATGCCATCAGGTTTTTTGATTACTCGATCAAAAACTGGCCATTCCAATTAAATAATGTACCATTGAACCATCTTGTGGAGGTTCACCATTTTTCAACACTTGTACATTTGCAGAATCAGGCATCATGCCCTCATCGGAAATTACGTGGTTTAAGAATTAAATTTTGTTTGATTGAACTCACACTTGTCAGCATTGAAAGTGAAACCTGCATCACTGAGTAATTGACATACTTGTGTGAGAGCTTTATTGTGCTCTTCGTGTAGCTCCAAAAACGAATATGTCATAGATGTAATTGAATGCATTTACAACAGATTGTATGATGTGTCGTATGATGTCTGAGAAAAGTTCAGCAGCCGATGGCAGCAAAACTAAGGTGGTCATTCCAACCCTGGCGGTCGGTTTTAAAGCGGCGGCCAAACCGCAAACAGGCTGGCGGGAAAAAAAATGGAATTCCGACCCTGGCGGAAACCGCCAACAGCGACCGCCATATCAACAGGGAGGGGAAATTATCACGGGTACACACATACGCGACACACCCACCCTCACCCTCACCCACTACAACACACACATCAATGCATAGCAACACATCAGAGTGACACCCCCCAGACCCCCCGGAATAATGCAAAGACAAAAGGAAATGATTCTAAACATTTGAATATATTCTATTACTGGCAAAAAAATATATATACACATCAAAAACTCTTATATACATAAATGTACAAGTCCAAGCAATGTAGCAGGCATTGTTCGTGGACCACTGGGCCCAAATCACATGGGCAAAGCCCACACAGGATACCTGACTCCAACGGAGAGAACACTGCAGGGGCATCAGATAGCAAAACTACAGGCACCTCGGGGGAAGGGAAGGGTGATTTCTGTAGATGAGTGCACGACGCCAGATCCACGAGGGGCCTCCATGCCCACTGTTCAATCCTGGGGAGTGCAAAGCCAGAGTCTCACATGTCCAGACAGTGGGTGGGCTGCCCACTGTTACATCCTGGGGAGTGCAAAGCCACAGTCTCACAAGTCCAGACAGTGGGTGGGCTGCCCACTGTTACATCCTGGGGAGTGCAAAGCCACAGTCTCACAAGTGGATAACAGTCTCCACTGGTTCTGGAGGGGGACTGGTGCCCAGAGTGCTTCGTGCAGCCCTGCCCGACACAGATGCGGGCCAGCCCCTGCCGCTCAAGGGGCCAGCGGTAGTTGAGATGAAGGGCCCAGTGCAGCGGTGCTTGAGATGAAGGGCCCAGTGCAGCGGTGCTTGAGACGGCGGTGCCCAGTTCAGCGGTGCTTGAGATGAAGGGCCCAGTGCAGCGGTGCTTGAGATAAAGGGCCCAGTGCAGCGGTGCTTGAGACGGCGGTGCCCAGTTCAGCGGTGCTTGAGATGAAGGGCCCAGTTCAGCGGATCCGGCCATGGCAGGGAGGTCATTTGCCACCTGTCCTGTGGCTGGCAGGGCCCTCCTGCCCATCTGTCCTACGGCTGGCGGGGCCCTCCTGGGCAGCTGTGCCGGGCCTGTTGGTGGCCTCCTGCCCACCTGGGATGGGGCTGGCGGGGCCCTCCTGGCCAGCTGGGCTGATGGCGGTGTTGTCGGGCGTCCTGCCCTTCCCAGCCTTCCCTGATCGCCTGTGGCCCTTCCCCACCTTGGGCGGTGTGCCAGCTGTCTCCACACTTCCTGCCGGAGCCATGGTAGGGGTTTTAGTCCCTGGTGTTTTCCCCCTCTCGCGCCGGCCACTGCCTATCTTTGGATGTTTCTCCGGGGGTGGGCTGCCCGTGCCTTGGCTTCGTACCGAACTGGCTGCCCTGGAGGGTGGGGCACTCTACAGTCCATGGCAGACTGTGATGACAGGGGCCGGTTTTGTCGTGGCTGAGGTGCTGACTGTAGTCCTATGAGATGGACGGGCTGGGGGAGTTGGGGGAAAGAGGTTGAGTTTGGACAGGAAAAACTTTTTAGGAGCAGTGGGACGGGTAGGTGTAGTGGGTATGGGAGTAGAGGAAGAGGTTGTGGTTGTAGGAGTTGTAAGTTTGGTGTCTTTGGGTGCAGGTGCTTGGGCTGGAGGCTGTCGTGAGGTGGATGGCTGTTGGGTGGGTGGCTGCCTGCGTTTGTGTATCTTGGAAGAGGGGGTCACAGACACACTGGGAGAGGACACAGGGGACGTGTAAATGGCAGTGGGGGTGGTGACTGCACGTGTGCGGGGTGTTTTGGTGTGTGTGCTGCTGAGGGACGTAGTGGCTGAAGATGTTGTGCATGCAGGTGTGAGTGGAGATGTGACAGGGAGGGAGGAGGGAGACGAGGAGGAGGGGGACACAGTGGAGGCAGTGGGTGTTGGGATGTCTGTATGTGGATGTTGCTTGGGTGAATGCCTGTGTGATGTGTGGTGCTTATGTTTGCCTGAGCTTCCCTTGGGTGTTGAGGTGTGTGCAGGCTGGTCTGATGGTGTTTCTGGGATAGGCAGAGGTACAGGTGATAGGGTATGGGTGGAGGAAGTTGGAGGGGGGAGGCTAGAGACAGGGACAATAGCTGCCATCAGTGCTGAGGCCAGAGTCTGGAACGATCGCTGAAGGGCAGCCTGACCAGAATGAATGCCCTCCAGGTATGCATTACTCTGGTGCACCTCCCTTTCTACACCCTGGATGGCATTCAAAATGGTAGACTGCCCAACAGTGAGCGTCCACAGGAGGTCAATAACCTCCTCACTGAGGGCAGTAGGGGTGACTGGGGCAGGGCCTGAGGTGCCTGGGGCGAAGGAGATGCCCACCTTCCTGGGTGAGCGGGCATGGGCCAAACGCTAAGGGGCTGCTGGGAGGGCGGCGCTGGTGCGGTGGGTGGCGGCTGTACCTGTTGTTGCGGGGGCACAGATGTTGCCGCCACCACAAGGGAGCTCCCTTCAGAGGACGAGTCGTTGTCACAGATGTCTGCCCGAGTCCCCGCTGTGGAGCTCCCCTCGCCCTCTGTCCCACTGGTGAATTCGGAGTCCGTTGCATGGCCCTCCATGGCCATGTGGGATGCAGCTCCCTCGTGCTCCGATGCCACTTCTCCTCCGCCTGATGATGCTAATGCACACATGAACAGGAAGACCACAAAAAAGGGGGGGGGGAGAAAATAAAGACATGTTGAGTGCATGCATTGGCGACACCGTTGGCGGACAGGACAGACACAGAAGCCCCCTGCACTACGCCACGCACTTGGGGTCGACTATTCAATCCGTGGGACATGGCCTACAAGCCTATGGACGACATCTGCACACATAGATGACACAGGGCCATGAATAGCTGTACTAGGCACCCTACAGAGGTGGGGTGCGGGGGCACAGGGCCATGCCTTACGGAGGGGCCTAGCCTACAGAAATCGCCCTGGCCTAAAGATACCCACAGCCCTCCTCCCCCACCCAGACACCTACACTGCGCGCAAAGTCAACAGAATGAGAGTGTACTCACCCCCTTGTGTCTGCTGTGATGTCCTCACGCGCCCATCCAAATCGGGGTAGGCCACCACCAGGATCCGGGACATCAGGGGGGTCAAAGTCCGACTGGCACCCCTCCCACGTTGGGAGGCCATCCCCAGCTGAGCCTCCGCCGTCTTCCTGCTCCAGCGGCGGATGTCCTCCCATCTCTTCCGGCAGTGGGTGCCCCGTCTGTGGTGGACCCCCAGGGTCCGGACGTCCTTGGCGATGGCACACCAAATATCGATCTTCTGGTGGGCGCTGACCTATGTGAAATGTACAGGGGGAGAAAAATAGTCATCACCTTCTGCATATTCAATGTGAGTGGCCCCCCATCCCTACCCTTGCCATGTGGCACATGCTCTCACCGTCGTTTGATGCATGCCTTAATCGCTCCCCTCCCCACCATCTTTCATCCACCCCACTCAACACAGGCATTGCCCATAAAGCAGGCTCCCTCAGTACTAACCTGTTGGTCTGGAGGACCGTAGAGTAGAGCGTACTGGGGGAGGACCCCATCCACAAGTTTCTCCAACTCCTGAGCTGTGAAGGCAGGGGCCCTTTCCCCAGTCGCATGAGCCATTGTCTCTTCCAGACCGAGGTCACAGCAGCATTTGCAGTGTAGGTCCTCTCCTGTCGAAGATCAGGTATAGAGTGATTAAGCAGATAGAAAATCGCGGTCACGCCCGCGGCGGTGCGTACCGCAACGGCCGGCGCACATCGTCATTGGCTCATGAGACCCATAGGGTTCAATGTTAACCAATGCTGCTTTGCGCCGCGGTCTTCGACCGCCTACCGCCACGGTGTGCCACGCCAGCGCATTTACCTCACATCCCATTGTCGCACTTCACAGGTCAGGCAGCTGCCATTTCAGGGGCCCACATGGCTTACTTTTTACTGCGTCACACATACCTAGGCCTTGCATCCACACTCATACAAAGCATTCATTGGAGTGAGAATCGTGTTATGTGCAAGCTGTGGTTACGTACCTGTGGGTTGATTGACTCTGTGCTCGCTGTTGTCATTCATAGGCACCGTCCGCTGGGACATGCGAGGAGATGGCGGAATCTTCCTGTGTACAGACCGCTGGTGGACCTGTCGACAATGGAGGAAAGACATGTCATACTGACATACAGGCTTGACCGTGCCACTATTCATGAACTGTGTGCCCAGCTGGAGCCAGACCTGATGTCACCAATCCGCCAACCCACAGGGATCCCCCCTCTAGTGCAGGTGCTGTCAGTGCTCCATTTCCTTGCAAGTGGGTCATTTCAAACAACAGTGGCCATAGCATCAGGGATGTCCCAGCCTATGTTTTCCAAGGTGTTGTCCAGAGTGTTGTCTGCCCTGCTGAAACACATACGCAGCTACATCGTTTTCCCTGAGGTGGGGGATTTGGCTACAGTGAAGGGTGATTTATATGCCCTTAGACATATCCCCAACATCATAGGTGCCATTGATGGGACCCATGTGGCTTTGGTTCCCCCCCACAGGAGTGAACAGGTGTACAGAAACAGGAAGAGTTATTATTCGATGAATGTGCAGATAGTATGTTTGGCAGACCAGTACATCTCCCATGTTAATGCCAAGTTCCCTGGCTCAGTGCATGACACGTACATCATGCGGAATAGCAGCATCCCTTACGTCATGGGTCAACTCCAGAGGCAGCATGTGTGGCTAATTGGTGACTCTGGTTACCCCAACCTGTCATGGCTACTGACCCCAGTGAGGAATCCCAGGACAAGGGCAGAGGAACGCTACACTGAGGCCCATGGGAGAACTAGGAGGGTGATCGAGCGGACCTTCGGGCTCCTGAAGGCCAGGTTCAGGTGCCTCCATATGACAGGTGGATCCCTATTCTACTCACCAAAGAAGGTGTGTCAGATCATCGTGGCCTGCTGTATGCTTCACAACCTGGCTTTGCGACGACAGGTGCCTTTTCTGCAGGAGGATGGTCCAGATGGTGGTGTTGTAGCAGCTGTGGAGCCTGTGGAGAGTGAAGACGAGGAAGCCGAAGAAGACGACATAGACAACAGGAACACAGTAATACAGCAGTATTTCCAATGACACACAGGTAAGAATACACACCGGCATATTACATATACTTAAACACTACTACCTCTCAACTGTCTGTCCTTTTCCCCCAGTGTATGGTAACTGAGTTGTGACTTTCCCTTCCGATTTCAGAGATGTGGGCCCCACTGCGTGACATCTGCTTTGTTTCCCCATGAACTACAGCTGTGTGACATTGGTATGTTGACATCACAATGCAAATAAGCATTTTGGCACGTTAATGTCTAATACATTTGTTCAAAATCACAGCCAGACTCCTGATTGTTTTGTGCAATAACTGTGTTTATTACAGTGCTCTATATTGGTGAGTGGTTGCAAATCGGTGAGGGGTGATGGTGGAGGATTGTCCATGGCAGAGTCCAGACTATTTGTATCACAGGTGCATTGTCCAAATGCCTGTGGAAAGTGGAGCAGGGGCAGTTTAAGGATGGACAGGGTGACAATGTGGGACAGTGGGATGACAATCAGGGAGGTATCCTTTCCTGGCGGGGGTCTTGGCATCTTACTCTGTCTTCTTCCTGGATCTCAGGGCCCGCTTGCGGGGTGGTTCTCCTTCTGCAGGGGGTGGGGTGCTGGTGGCCTGTTGGTCCTGTGGCGGGGCCTCCTGTCCACTAGCGCCGGCAGAGGTGGTAGGCAGTTCTTGGTCCATGCTAGTGTCAGGGGCCCTTTGTGGTGCCACAGTGTCCCGCAATGTGGTGACTATCAGATTCAGAGCCCCTACAATGGTGCCCAGGGTGGAACTGATGGTTCGTAGTTCCTCCCTGAACCCCACATACTGTTCCTCCTGCAGGAGCTGGATCTCCTGAAACCTGGCCAGTACCGTCGCCATCGTCTCCTGGGAATGATGGTAGGCTCCCATGATGGAGGAGAGGGCCTCGTGGAGAGTGGGTTCCCTGGGCCTGTCCCCCCCTGTCGCACAGCAGCCCTCCCAGTTCCCCTGTTTCCCTGGGCCTCTGTCCCCTGGACCGTGTGCCCACTACCACTGCCCCCAGGTCCCTGTTGTTGTTGGGGTGGTGGGTTAACCTGGGTGCCCTGTAGTGGTGGACACACCGCTGATTGACGTGTCCTGAGGACAGAGGTATGGGCCCGCTGGGGGGGTGCTGTGCTGGTGTTCCCAGAGGGGGGAAGGTCTGCTGTGGCCTGTGGCTGTCTGAGGGGAACCGACTGTCCCGAGGTCCCCGATGGGCCGGGCTGGTCATCTAGATCCAGGTCGACAGAGGTGCTGTCATCACTGTGGGCCTCTTCTGGGGGTGGAGTGGACATTTGTGGACCCTTCTGCGCGGTGACGTGGCGTTCGGGTCCTGCAGGGGTATAAAGGGATGGTTATTGCATCTGTGTGTGCCATAGCGTGCAATGGGTGGGTGCCCGTGTACCCAGTGCTTGCATTCCTGTGTGGGGGCTTTTGTGACAGTGGTTTGGGGGGGGATGGGGATGTGCAGTGGGCATGCTTTGGTGATGGGTGTCCATGCTTTGTGGTCGCATGCAGGGCTTGCGGTTGGGATGGGTGGGTTGTGATGGTGAGACATTTGAAAGGAGTAGGTGTGATGGGGGTGAGGGTGTGGGTGGGGGTATGAGTTGGCATGCTGGTGGGGTGGGGGGGATGAAGTAGTGAAGATGAGACTTACCAGAGTCCATTCCTCCAGATACTCCGCCGAGGCCTCCAGGATGCAGGATCGCCATGACCTGCTCCTCCCATGTTGTAAATTCTGGGGGAGGAGGTGGTGGACCGCCGCCAGTCCGCTGAACCGCGATGTTGTGCCTGGATACCATTGAACGCACCTTCCCCCGTAGGTCGTTCCACCGCTTCCTGATGTTGTCCCTATTTCTTGGGTGCTGTCCCACAGCGTTGACCCTGTCGACTATTCTGCTCCATAGCTCCATCTTCCTGGCAATGGAGGTGTGCTGCACCTGTGTTCCGAAGAGCTGTGGCTCTACCCGTGCGATTTCCTCCACCATGACCCTGAGTTCATCCTCAGAAAACCTGGGGTGTCTTTGCGGTGCCATGGGGTGGTGTGGGTGATGTGTGGGGTGGATTGTGTGGTGCTACGTGTGGTGATGTGTATTGGTGTGTTGTGTGAAGTGCGTGGTAATATTGCTGGGTGAATGTAATATGCGCGTCTGGGTGCTTGGATATCTATTTCTCAGTGCATGGTACCAATTCTCTAGGGGTGGAGGTTTGTGGGTGATGTGGGTGTGTGTTTTATATTTAATTGGGTGTGTGGGTGTGGTGTGTGTATGTGTCTCAGGTGTGTGTATTTCAAATTGTCCAATGTGGCTGTGTTTAGTAAGAGTGTGTGTATTTTGAGCGCGGCGGTGTGTACCGCCAATGGAATACCGCGGTTGAAAGACCGCCGCGTGGATTCGTGTGTCGTGATAGTGTGGGCGTATTTCTGTTGGCGTAACGGTGGAGGTTTGGTCATCGCCAGTTTCTCGCTGACCTTTGGTGTGGTGGGCTTTTGTGGATGTCTGTATTTTGGCGGTTTGCCTGCTGTGGGTCTGAATGACCGTGGTGTTTACCCCGGCCGCAGCGGTATGGTGGCGGTCTTCTGACAGCGGTAAGAGGCTTTTACCGCCGATGTTGGAATGACCGCCTAAGTCTCTTGTATTTAAAAAAACACAGTGTTCACAAGTTTGTACTATACCTACAACTTTCTTCACGTACCAACTGATGATAACCTTTATTCAAATCAAGTACTGAGTTAAGTTGGAGGTGAGCTCCCACTTGCAAAAATTTAAAATGCTGAGCACAATGCTTCAATGGTGATTAATTCGCAGAATCAATAAAAGTTCATTTCCAAAACTTTTTTATTTTGATTACAAAGGTGGACTTCCTTGATTTGAAAAAGAAGAAGGGGAGAAAATAAATCCCAAAATTAACTACTTTGTCGTCCAAGTCAAGTTGGTCAAGATTGAAAAAGGGTGAAGAACAATGTTCGATGGAGGACAGCCAACACGTGTTTCACCCCATTAGCAAATTAGCGGGGGCTTTCTCAAGGCTGTGAAAGATATGTATGGACAATTATAAGTTACATGTCAGATCTTACCCAAATGTGAGCATGCATTCCATGCATATCATGCAGGACATGTTGTGCTCCTCATCGTGATGTAAATAGAAAAAATGAAATAGTGCCATAGTAGTCTCCCTGGTGTTAACCAAGGGTTAGAACCCTACAAAAGTATTAGTAGAGTGTAATGATAGATCAATTTAGAGGGGTCCACTGTTCTTATTCTTGTTGTAGAAGGAAATAAAGTAATTAAAGTTAAATAAAATCCTACTAAGTAGTAGGTGAGAAGAGGAAATTCTTTACAAACTGGCACTCTCGTGATGTAAATACATGCTTAAGAAAGGAAAATATGAGCAAGTGCTAATATAAAGTCAAGTTGTGTGAAAAGGGATAAAATTTGTGATATATACACATTTCTGAAACAAAGAATAACGTTACCTAGTTCAAAACATAGTAACAGACTTCAGACATCAATAGTCTCCATTGTCGGTGCAAATCTGAACATAGGAATCGAGCAGTAAAAACACTTATATGACCAATAAATACTATACAAAAAACAGAGATGACAACTTTTCAATTCTTGGGGAAAGCAACTACCCTCCCCTGACATAATCAAACAGAGCCCATTATTTTCATGAGCCTATTTAAATCCCCCCCCAAAAAAAGGAAAATTCGTTAACACAGAAATTCTAAGTTCACTCAAATAAAGTGAGATATATACCCCAATCATATCAGTAATGAGGCATCAAAATTAGAGGTAATATAAGCATGGTACAAGTAATCAACAGAACCACAAGACCTAGTTTATACCTGTAGTGCCATACATGCCATGTAAAAGAGCCAAAGGCATTAATAGGGATTTTTATGAAACGTTTTTTGGACCGAAGAGCGTGAGCCTTAAATTCACCATGAATCATAAATAAGATAAACAGTGGTACCTGAAAGCGCAATAAGCGCATGAAGAAAACGGCGAAAAATCGCCGACAGGTCCCGCGTTCAAACGCTGCAGGCGCGTTCTCACTGCAGCTTGATATGCGTGATCAAGTGTACTTTCTCTGTTTCGGAGGTATCGAAACAGAGAAGGGACAACAGGTAACCAGCATACACAGAAACGACGGCGGCCATATTGAGTATTGCCGAGGCAACAGTCGTAATGGAATAGTGGGAGGCAAAATTGGATGAAAGATATTAAATACAATGGACTAAGCTTCAAAATGGCAAAAAGGCCTAATTGGGCGTTTGCAAAGTATATATTTAACGATAGTAATAGTAGAAAAAGGATGGTTAGTAGAAAAATAATATAATTAAAAGAGTTGGACCCATAGTAGATATTAAAAACAAAAACTCGGGAAAATCAGAGAGGTAAAAAATGAAATGGGAAGAAGAAAAGGAGAGAGAAAAAGAAGAAAGAGAAAAGGCATAGTCCAGAGAAAGAAGTGATAACCACTACACGAATAGCAGTGAGAAATAAAGATAATACTAGAAATCATATTTACTAAGAACCAGAGTTTTACCCAAATGAGTTCACAAATGCAAATACCCAAGTGGAAGAGGGAAAGGAAGTAACTGGGGAAAATAATTAAAATAGCCAATAGAAAGGGGAAATCAATAAAGAAAGCTGATTTAGACTCATAAACAAAACCAATAATTAAAAAAGGAGAGAGAAGAGGAGAAGTACTGAGTCTACAGGTGTCAAAGAATTGATACAGCAAAGCAAATAGTGCAATACAATACTTTGAGCAAGAACAGGTATTTACAAAAGCCAATAGTGCCATTCATGATCTTGATTCAGGCCATTGTTCACTGTGTCATATTGGATAATCATCCTGCTTTCTTCCTGGCGGAGGCGTAATTGTAGGTTCCCGCCCCGTGGGGATGAAGTAAGACGACATATACCACTGAATTCAAAGCGTCGTTCATTATGATGAAATGTTTTATAGTGATCCACTAGGGGCGCCTGAGTGTCCAATTTGAGAATGTTCCGAAAATGTTCTTGGATGCGAAGTTTTAGAGAACGGATCGTACTGCCAATATAATACTTGTGGCATGGGCATACAATCAGATAGATCACATTTTTGCTTTCACAATTGATGAAATCCTTGATCACAAGTTTGTTATTGTTGATGTATATGGTAGTTGTTCTGTTAAGTCCCAGTTTACATATTGAACACTTCGTACAGGTAAAAAAACCTTTGGGTTTAGAAAAGTAAGGATCAGAGGCTTTTTGTTGAAAAAAGGAAGGACAAAGTGTATCTCGAAGATTAGGAGCCCGACGAAACCCCATTCTTGGTTGTTGTGTAATGTACTTTTGAATAGAGGTATTGCTGCTAATAAGATGCCAATGCTTACGAAGCTGTTTCCGTATTAGATAATGACCATTATGAAACTGGGTAATAAAGCAGATAGTAGTATCCTCTTTCCTTCGTGGTGATGAATTAATCATCTTAGTCCGGTCCATTTGACCCAGTTTACAGATGGACAAGTGCAGTAACTTGTGATTGTATCCCCTATTCAACAGTCTCTCTGTTATTTGTGAGGAGAACAGGTCATAATCTCTAGAGTTGGTGCAGTTGACTCTTGCTCGTCTATATTCACCTTGTGGAATGTTTTTGATAATACTTGAAGGATGACAACTGGAGGCATGTAGAATTGCATTCGCCGCTGTAGATTTTCTAAAAAAGCGTGTCTGTAGTCTAGCATGTTCCACATAGATCAGTAAATCTAGGTACTCAACCTGTGAATCAGAAATGTTATATGTAATGTCAATGTCCCATTTATTTGGAACCAGAGATTGCAGGAATTGTGTTAAGAGAGTTCTTTGTCCTTGCCAAATCAACAGAATGTCATCGATATAGCGCCCCCAGAAGATGATATTGTGGGAGAAGCATTCATTTTGGTCACTCCATAGCCACTCTCGTTCTACTGCTCCCATTAGTATACAGGCATAGGGAGGCGCAAATTTCACCCCCATCGCCGTACCCTGTAGTTGTAGGTAGAACTGACCATCAAAAAGAAAATAATTATTTTCTAGGCAGAATTGTAACATGTTCAGTATCATGCTATTGTGAGTGGTAAATGACACTGGTTTAGTTGAAAGTGCTTGTCTGACAGCATCTATGCCGTCCTGGTGTTTGATAGAAGTTGATAGAAGAATGCTTTTTGATGGTCAGTTCTACCTACAACTACAGGGTACGGTGATGGGGGCGAAATTTGCACCTCCCTATGCCTGTATACTAATGCGCTATATCGATGACATTCTGTTGATTTGGCAAGGACAAAGAACTCTCTTAACACAATTCCTGCAATCTCTGGTTCCAAATAAATGGGACATTGACATTACATATAACATTTCTGATTCACAGGTTGAGTACCTAGATTTACTGATCTATGTGGAACATGCTAGACTACAGACACGCTTTTTTAGAAAATCTACAGCGGCGAATGCAATTCTACATGCCTCCAGTTGTCATCCTTCAAGTATAAAAACATTCCACAAGGTGAATATAGACGAGCAAGAGTCAACTGCACCAACTCTAGAGATTATGACCTGTTCTCCTCACAAATAACAGAGAGACTGTTGAATAGGGGATACAATCACAAGTTACTGCACTTGTCCATCTGTAAACTGGGTCAAATGGACCGGACTAAGATGATTAATTCATCCCCACGAAGGAAAGAGGATACTACTATCCGCTTTATTACCCAGTTTCATAATGGTCATTATCTAATACGGAAACAGCTTCGTAAGCATTGGCATCTTATTAGCAGCAATACCTCTATTCAAAAGTACATTACACAACAACCAAGAATGGGGTTTTGTCGGGCTCCTAATCTTCGAGATACACTTTGTCCTTCCTTTTTTCAACAAAAAGCCTCTGATCCTTACTTTTCTAAACCCAAAGGTTTTTTTACCTGTACGAAGTGTTCAATATGTAAACTGGGACTTAACAGAACAACTACCATATACATCAACAATAACAAACTTGTGATCAAGGATTTCATCAATTGTGAAAGCAAAAATGTGATATATCTGATTGTATGCCCATGCCACAAGTATTATATTGGCAGTACGATCCGTTCTCTAAAACTTCGCATCCAAGAACATTTTCTGAACATTCTCAAATTGGACACTCAGGCGCCCCTAGTGGATCACTATAAAACATTTCATCATAATGAACGACGCTTTGAATTCAGTGGTATATGTCGTCTTACTTCATCCCCACGGGGCGGGAACCTACAATTACGCCTCCGCCAGGAAGAAAGCAGGATGATTATCCAATATGACACAGTGAACAATGGCCTGAATCAAGATCATGAATGGCACTATTGGCTTTTGTAAATACCTGTTCTTGCTCAAAGTATTGTATTGCACTATTTGCTTTGCTGTATCAATTCTTTGACACCTGTAGACTCAGTACTTCTCCTCTTCTCTCTCCTTTTTTAATTATTGGTTTTGTTTATGAGTCTAAATCAGCTTTCTTTATTGATTTCACCTTTCTATTGGCTATTTTAACTATTTTCCCCAGTTACTTCCTTTCCCTCTTCCACTTGGGTATTTGCATTTGTGAACTCATTTGGGTAAAACTCTGGTTCTTAGTAAATATGATTTCTAGTATTATCTTTATTTCTCACTGCTATTCGTGTAGTGGTTATCACTTCTTTCTCTGGACTATGCCTTTTCTCTTTCTTCTTTTTCTCTCTCCTTTTCTTCTTCCCATTTCATTTTTTACCTCTCTGATTTTCCCGAGTTTTTGTTTTTAATATCTACTATGGGTCCAACTCTTTTAATTATATTATTTTTCTACTAACCATCCTTTTTCTACTATTACTATCGTTAAATATATACTTTGCAAACGCCCAATTAGGCCTTTTTGCCATTTTGAAGCTTAGTCCATTGTATTTAATATCTTTCATCCAATTTTGCCTCCCACTATTCCATTACGACTGTTGCCTCGGCAATACTCAATATGGCCGCCGTCGTTTCTGTGTATGCTGGTTACCTGTTGTCCCTTCTCTGTTTCGATACCTCCGAAACAGAGAAAGTACACTTGATCACGCATATCAAGCTGCAGTGAGAACGCGCCTGCAGCGTTTGAACGCGGGACCTGTCGGCGATTTTTCGCCGTTTTCTTCATGCGCTTATTGCGCTTTCAGGTACCACTGTTTATCTTATTTATGATTCATGGTGAATTTAAGGCTCACGCTCTTCGGTCCAAAAAACGTTTTCATAAAAATCCCTATTAATGCCTTTGGCTCTTTTACATGGCATGTATGGCACTACAGGTATAAACTAGGTCTTGTGGTTCTGTTGATTACTTGTACCATGCTTATATTACCTCTAATTTTGATGACTCATTACTGATATGATTGGGGTATATATCTCACCTTATTTGAGTGAACTTAGAATTTCTGTGTTAACGAATTTTCCTTTTTTCTTTGGGGGATTTAAATAGGCTCATGAAAATAATGGGCTCTGTTTGATTATGTCAGGGGAGGGCAGTTGCTTTCCCCAAGAATTGAAAAGTTGTCATCTCTGTTTTTTGTATAGTATTTATTGGTCATATAAGTGTGTTTTTACTGCTCGATTCCTATGTTCAGATTTGCACCGACAATGGAGACTATTGATGTCTGAAGTCTGTTACTATGTTTTGAACTAGGTAAAGTTATTCTTTGTTTCAGAAATGTGTATATATCACAAATTTTATCCCTTTTCACACAACTTGACTTTATATTAGCACTTGCTCATATTTTCCTTTCTTAAGCATGTATTCACATCACGAGAGTGCCAGTTTGTAAAGAATTTCCTCTTCTCACCTACTACTTAGTAGGATTTTATTTAACTTTAATTACTTTATTTCCTTCTACAACAAGAATAAGAACAGTGGACCCCTCTAAATTGATCTATCATTACACTCTACTAATACTTTTGTAGGGTTCTAACCCTTGGTTAACACCAGGGAGACTACTATGGCACTATTTCATTTTTTCTATTTACATCACGATGAGGAGCACAACATGTCCTGCATGATATGCATGGAATGCATGCTCACATTTGGGTAAGATCTGACATGTAACTTATAATTGTCCATACATATCTTTCACAGCCTTGAGAAAGCCCCCGCTAATTTGCTAATGGGGTGAAACACGTGTTGGCTGTCCTCCATCGAACATTGTTCTTCACCCTTTTTCAATCTTGACCAACTTGACTTGGACGACAAAGTAGTTAATTTTGGGATTTATTTTCTCCCCTTCTTCTTTTTCAACTCAAGGAAGTCCACCTTTGTAATCAAAATAAAAAAGTTTTGGAAATGAACTTTTATTGATTCTGCGAATTAATCACCATTGAAGCATTGTGCTCCGCATTTTAAATTTTTGCAAGTGGGAGCTCACCTCCAACTTAACTCAATACCTAATTATTTGGGAGGTTTAGGGTCCAGGCCTCCGGTTGGGGCTCTCACAACTTCAATCAACTTGGCAACTCAAGGAAGTCAACTGGCTGGACCTTTTCTTCTTTTTCCCTTTATTCAAATCAAGTCAAGAAAACACTTTGGGACCATTCACTTATGTTAACATGCCAGCAATGTGCAAACCTGGATGTCGTTCTCGTTCAATTGCTTTGTTTGCCTGGTGCATGTCAATGCATATGTGCACAGCTCCTTCATGGTCCTTTTTGGGCACTACTACTATGGGAGAAACCGATGGTGTTGGACCAGTGGAATGTTCAATAATATCATGCTTAAGAATCATCATCATCCTGAATATTTCACTGGGTTCACTAGAACCATAAAAGCTGACATCAAACATAAAAATCAGAGCATTCAATCAACCATAAAAACATTAAAATACTTAAAACAGACAACTATACATACATAAAAATGAGATAATATAACATCATCATTAATAGTTGCTGCAAATTCGGAGGGTGCTCAAGATAAAATTGAACACAGCATGAACAATGACTTCACTGCCCAAATCCATCAGAAAAGTGAGGGCCGAAAAACTAGATCTAATACCTGAAGCCAGGAGAACTGGCTGTAAAAACTGCCTCCTCATCACAACAAGCAAACTACAGAATAAAAAAAGGTGCATTGTGCTCTGAGGAGAGAGACCATCACAAGGACAGGGGGAGAGTGTTTGAAACCGTGTACCCTGAACAGGAAATGCTACCAAAACATGTACAGTTTTCAAACAGAACTTGGTCAATAAAAAATTGCGCAGCTCGTCGGAAATGATTTGGAGATACAGGACTGGATACAGAAAAAGCTTCTGTGAATTCATAGCCACCCCTGAGTCTACACACTTCATACGCACATCATAGACATGTTGCAGGAACAACTCTTTGTTTATACTACAGAAGAAGCAGGTGGAGAGTCAGGGGAAGTATTTCACAACACCCAGGCTGGCAAAAGTATTTCTAACAAAATTTAGTCAGGGTAGGTCCAGAGCTTGATCCAAAGCAAGGCAGCCCATAAGCACTGCTCTTCAGAAGTAGGCTTCGGGAATCCTCCAAACTGTAAGCCATAGAAGCAGGGGCTGCAATCTGATATAGTCATCTTTGGGCCACAGATCAACTTCTGTGTTGTGAAAAGATGATGGAGTAGAGAGCGGGACAGCAAGCAGCAGTTTAAAAAAACATTTTCCACTATCTAAAGGCTTTTATTATTTCCGTATCCCCACACACCTGGCCCAAAAGAAGCAATAGATAAATATTTACTTTTAAAAACCGTAAGCAGTTCTTCCACTGGCTTATGGCCCAATTTTTTGGAAAACCTAAAAACAGTATCTATAGATCTTTGAAATTGTAAAGTGCTAATGCTCATTAGAAATTTCCAATTAGTGTCCTCATCTATTGGCACACCCAGATATGTGAAATGGGAACTATTAGGATCGCTGAGCAATCGAGCACAATTTTTTTAGTTTTGGTCAACTTTGGGTCGCACTTCAAGATGAAAGACTTAGATCTATTTGTCCAAAGGCCAGAATTCTCCATGAAGATGTTAAAGGCATACAGTGAAGATTGAAGGCCATTAGCTGTCCTTGTTATCAGGATGGCATCTTCGCCATAAAGTAGCACGGGGACTGGCCAAGAATCAATAATTGGTAGATCTTTCCTTTGCTACGCAGATGATCCTCCAGACCATTAATGTAAAGGAGAAATAGGAAGGGGGGCTAGCGCACAACCTTGCCTCACCCCCTTAACAGATGGAAACTCCTCCCTCAAGTCGCCCTCTTGACTAAATCGGACTTCAGCAGAAGTGTATGCATGAAGTCTACCAAGAAGAGTTTTGATGCCACTGTCAATCCACAGTTGAGCTATAACGGCCCATAGCTGTCATCTGTTCACGGTATTAAAGGCACATGTTAAATCTATAAAGGCACGGTGGACACAGCCTTTTTTGCCTTTATATGCCTAAGCCTGGGCGGAAACCAAATTGAACATCAGACAAAACCGTGGGTTTCAGCTACCAAGACCTCTAATTTGGCTAATATAACTCAACCTAAGATCTTAACCGAGCTGTCGAGAAGAGAGATTGGATGATAGCAATAAGATTGTCCCTTATCTCCCTTTTTAAAAATGGGTACAAAATATGCCTCCTTCCAAGTCTTAACCAGGGGCCTAGTTACTGCAGATCTTTTTACTTTAGTAATTAACAGGCCCCAAAATTCAGGAAGTGCTTTGTAAAATTGTGAGGCAGTTCTATCTGGACTAGGGGCCTTGTCTGGGGAGCTACACTGGATGGCCCATATGACATCCAAGGCTTCAATTGCCTTACTAAAGGCTATGGCTATAGCCAGATCGTGGCCTGGAAAAATTACCTCACCCTCTGGTTTACCATATCCTTGATCAGCAGCACTAAAGACTTTAGAAAAACGTTCCACCCAGACCTAAGATGGTATAACAGTGTCTATTTTGGGGGCATCATCTCCTGGTTAGTTAGTGGAATTAATTACCTGCCAGAAAGCTTTCATGTCTTTCATCCGCTATAAGCTCTTCCTACCCCTTATCCCTCAATTCTTTAATCCTTGCAGTTATCGCTTCTTTGTCTATGTTCCTAGCCAATTTAATACCAGCCTGATCCCGGGGGTGAGCCTCGAGGGGCCTTTTTAGTGCTCAGTGGGCAGATGAACAAAGATGATTAAACCAGCAAGGTTTGGTATTTGGCCTTTTCATAGCTATCATTAGTTTAGCTGCCATGTAGCCTGTTATAGTGGTGAAGACCTGAATAATATCATAAGGGTTCACGTCATCCTGAAGGGCAGTCACAGTTTGTTCTTTGTTATTTACCAAAATATCTTTAAGTACAATTTTTTGTCACCCTTTCCCCGCTTAACACACAGTTCCTTGTTTGTGTTAAATCCTTTCTCGGGATACCATGCCCTGGCTTCAGGACCCTTATCGAAGCCCCGCTTTAAATCCCGTTTTAAGCGGGTAGTAGTCACTAATGCAATTTGGCATAACACTACAGTTTCTCATAAGTGGGAGCAAGTCTTTTGAAAAACCAATAAAATCAGTCACAGAAGCTGACCCTCCACCACAATACATTGGAATTGCTCTAGTTTCTGAATTAGCAAACATTAAGAAGTTGACAGCAATGACTCTATTTGATGCGTCCCCATACAGGGTATGCCTGAAGTGTGGAAGGGGCTGATCCAACTCATCGGTGGTGCCACTGGACTCCATGATTCTAGTATCACACAACTGAATGTTAAAATCCCATACCCTGACAGTCAAGTAACTTATTCAGGAAATTCTCTAGGTCATCAACCATCTTTGTTATAGTAGGGACAAAAATGTTATGATAATAATTTACCAGCAACAAATCAAAGGACTTCCACGGCTTAAAAAGGAGAATTTGATAGTTAGGTGAAACATCACCAACCCGTACTACCACCCCCATTAATGCT
This sequence comes from Pleurodeles waltl, assembly GCF_031143425.1. NCBI lineage: Eukaryota > Metazoa > Chordata > Amphibia > Caudata > Salamandridae > Pleurodeles > Pleurodeles waltl. The sequence goes on along the minus strand of NC_090448.1, from coordinate 271,080,255 downwards.
ACAGAGATAAAAGTAACCAAACACCTTTAGCCCGACCAGATTTTGAAGGAGTAGCAGGTACATGGTAAGTAGTGTATCCATTTAAATGAGGTGCATCCAGTAACCAAGTCTCATGACAAAAGATGAATAAATGCTATTCCACTATCATAAACAGTCTGGATTTTCCATTTTAGACTGTAGTCCGCAACATTCCAAAAGATAATACCGGTAGTCTTCATCTGAGGAATTATAGCTACATCTGGTGGCCAGTTATTAGTTGGGGAGGCCAAATCTACTTCCACCATACCTACAGTGGCCTCTTCTTTTGGGGAAGTCAGTATAATAGTTCAAGCAAACTCAGGGCCGCGAATCTGTTTGAGAGCGGAAGTGAATATTGTTGTAAATCCTGGGCAGGGATACTGCCAGAGGACCAGTTCCACTGCGGGTGCCAAACAATGGAATTACTTGGATGCGTTGATTGCCCATACAAAAGGCTTAATTAATGATTCAAGGTCTCTTCCAACAGCTTCTTGTTAATGGAAAGCAACTTGCCTGTAATTGCCTGTCTTGCCTATGGCTCAGACCAACAGGACAGACATCTTCATTAATACGCAGCTTTACCTTCATAGTCTTTAACTTCCTTAAACTATGAAACAATGAAGGGAATTGACTTATTATATTGTGATGAGCATTCATGTTGGAATTCACTGAAATCAATCCCATGTCAGCAGCCATGTTGAAACTGAGCAAGCAGGCACTTGCCCCTGTACCGTGAAGCCCATGGATCGGTTGTTTTACCTTTGTTTTCTTTTGTTTCACTGCTGCTGCAACCCCTTACTCCTCCTGGGTGCCAATGCAGCCCAAGTATAGACTTTAGTCTTTGACAGCGTAAGACCCATTAATGGAGACAGTTCTTTGTACTTCCCTTTAGGTAATATATTTAGTAATGCACTGCTGTCGATATTGAAAAGTATTGAACATCTATTTATTTTCAATGTAATCTTTGGACAGTGTTTGTATGATATTTTTGTGCTTTGACATGTCGACTTTTCCTTGACTGACTTTTCTTCTCACATGCGACCAGTCCAGCACATGCAAGTGTTTCTAAGGCAAACAATGAGGTGGCACAATCACTTTCTTCACTTTCACTTATTATTGAGGCGGAAGAACTGTGTGCTGATGATTTAGATAATGATCACCTTAGTTTAGCATCTGTTTGCCTCAACAGATGTCGCCGCTTGGGCTTGTGGGCGTGTGTCAAACATTGCTTCTGGAACATTCTGGCAGTCACACACTTAGGGGGTCATTCTGACCCTGGCGGTCACCAACCGCCAGGGCCAACGACCGCGGAAGCACCGCCAACAGGCTGGCGGTGCTTCCATGGGCATTCTGACAGCGGCGGTACAGCCGCGGTCAGAAACGGGAAATCGGCGGTGTCCCGCCAGTTTCCTGCTGCCCCAGGGAATCCTCCACGGCGGCGCTGCTTGCAGCGCCGCCATGGGGATTCCGACCCCCTTACCGCCATCCTGTTCCTGGCGGTTTTCACCGCCGGGAACAGGATGGCGGTAACGGGTGTCATGGGGCACCTGGAGGCCCCTGCAGTGCCCATGCCAACGGCATGGGCACTGCAGGGGCCCCCTAACAGGGCCCCACATTGATTTTCAGTGTCTGCCAAGCAGACACTGAAAATCGCGACGGGTGCCACTGCACCCGTCGCACGCCTTCAACTCCGCCGGCCCCATTCGGAGCCGGCTTCCTCGTTGAAGGCGCTTTCCCGCTGGGCCGGCAGGCGACCTTCTGGCGGTCGCCCGCCAGCCCAGCGGGAAAGCCAGAATGGCCGCCGCGGTCATTTGACCGCGGTGCGGTCATTCGGCGGCTCCCGCCGGGCGTGCGGTTACCGCCGCCGGCGGGAGTCAGAATGACCCCCTTAATTTGTGTCCGTGACACACATAGGGCCTGATTACAACTTTGGAGGAGGTGTTAATCCATCCCAAAAGTGACGGTAAAGTGATGGATATACCACTAGCCGTATTACGAGTTCCATAGGATATAATGGACTCGTAATACGGCTGGTGGTATATCCGTCACTTTACCATCACTTTTGAGACGGATTAACACCTCCTCCAAAGTTGTAATCAGGCCCATAGTCCCTCATTACAACCCTGGCGGTCGGTGTTAAAGTGGCGGTAATACCGCCAACAGGCCGGCAGTAAAAAAAAAATGGGATCACGACCATGGCGGAAACTGCCAACATAGACAGCCACTTTAACACTCCGACCGCCACAGCGGTAGCAACAAACACAGCGGCGGTCACCGCCAACAGACAGACGGAAGACAATGTACCGCCCACACTATTACAAGGCACCAATCCGGCAGCTTTTCCGGGGCGGTACCAACGCCATCAAAAGCACGGCGGAAACTGAACAACGAATGGGAACCACTCACCTCTCGACACTCCACGAAGAACCAGGTCACCATGGAGCCCGAATTGCAGATCCTACCCATGTTGGTGTATCTACTAATACACCACGAAGTAGAAAGAAGGCGGCGTCGGCGAAGGCGGTGACTACTGCACCTAGCACACAGGGGAGGGGAGGGGGGAAAAGAGAGTGACACACACATGCGGCACGCAACACCCCACCCCCCACCCTCACCCACAACACCATACACACACACATATCCAACAACATCACAGATACACCCCGTCACCCCCTGGAAGAACGCAAGGACAAAAGGAAATGAGTTTAACTAGTGTTATATTGGAGCAATCAGATATATCAAGAGAAACGCAAATAATCAGTATACACAAATATTTACATAAAGTACACAAGTCCGTACACTGTCCCTTTGTAAATGTCCGTGGACCAGTGGTCCCAAAAAGCATGGGCGAAGCCCACACATGATACCTGCCTCAAAACGGAGAGAACACTGCACGGGCATCAGGTCGAACAAAAAAACAGGCACCTAAGGGGGTAGGGGAGGTTGGGCACCTCAGCCGGAAGATGGTACGACGCCACTACTCCTCGAGAGAGCTACATGCCCACTGCCTGGTCCCGGGGAGTGCAAAGCCACAGTCTCTCAAGTGGGTGGGTTGCCCACTGCTTGGTCCTGGGGAGTGCAAAGCCACAGTCTCTCAAGTGGATGGTTTGCCCACTGCTTGGTTCTGGGGAGTTCGAAGCCACAGTCTCTCAAGTGGGTGGGTTGCCCACTGCTTGGTCCTGGGAAGTGCAAAGCCACAGTCTCTCAAGTGGGTGGCTTCTTCCTCTGGTTCTGGAGGGGGGTCTTGTGCCCAGAGTGCTTCATCCTGCCAAGGGCTGGGTTAGTGGATGCATTTCTTCACTGGTTCTGGAGGGGGCTTTGTGCCCGGAGTGCTTCATCCTGCCAAGGACTGGGTTAGTGGATGCATTTCTCCTCTGGTTCTGGAGGGGGCTTTGTGCCCAGAGTGCTTCATCCTGCCAAGGACTGGGTTAGTGGATGCATTTCTCCACTGGTTCTGGAGGGGGCTTTGTGCCCAGTGATGCTGCAGCTGGGTGTGGCAGTTGACATCCTCTCACCTGGGTGTCTGAGCCACGCGATGTACCTGGAACAAGTAGCATGATACTCCATGGAGGCAGAGCCACACTCCATTCTGCGGCGACTTAGGCTGCCGATTGCTGGTCGTGACAGTGCTGAAGGTGGTGCCTCAAGTGGTGTGTACAGGGTCCCGGACATCACCTGCAGACTCGGACGGCTGCCCACTGGGGATGCTGCTGACGTCCGACAGAGGTGTATTGGCTGGGCAAGTGGCAGTGCAGATGGTGGTGCAGGTGGTGGTGGCTGCGGCGGAGATGCTGCCAGTGCTGGCCGTGGTGCAAGTGTCTGTTGTGGTGGAGGGAGACACCATACCATCTCCGGCAGCCTCGGATGGCTGATCCTTGGGGAGGATGCTGCAGCCTGATGTTGTGGCAGCGGCGGTGCAGGTGGCGGTGCAGGTGGGGGTGCAGGTGGCGGTCGGAGTGGCAGTGTTGACTGTGGTGCAGGTCGCTGCCATCCCTGATGATATGGTGGTCACCAGCCCCTCACCAGGAGGCATCATGCCCTGAGTTGACTTGCCCTTTGGCTTGTGGCCCTTCCCCACCTTGGCAGTTGCCACAGGGACCTTGGCACTGTCCTCTCTGTGTTTGGGCGAGGCCTTGCTGGGTGGGTGGTGTGACTTTTCCCTGCTGGAAGCAGGGCCCTTTTTGACCTTTGCAGGTGGCGGAATAGGGTGGTCCATCTTATCTGTAGGTGGCACACTGGCAGCTCTGACGGGTGCCCCCTTCGAGGCTCCCAGACTTGCAGGGACCACAGCGGATGCAGATTTGGTGGCTGAGGTGCTGGGCTGGGATCTAGACAGCCTGGCCCTGGGGGAAGGACGGGGGGGGTGTAGGGAAGAGGTTAATGTTAGCAAGGAAAAGTTTTTTAGACACACTGGGACGGGAAGATAGAGAGGGTTTGGGAGTGGAGGAAGAGGTATTGGATGTAGGAGGTATACGTCTGCTGAGTTTGGGTGAAGGTGCATGGGCTGGAGGCTGTTGTGAGGTGGATGTCTGTTGAGTGGGTGTGTGCCTGCATTTGTGTACATTGGGAAGAGGGCTTACAGACACACTGGGAGAGGACACAGGGGATGTGTGAATGGTAGTGGGGGTGGTGATTGCACGTGAGCAGTGTGTTGTGATTGGCGTGCTGGTGATGGAGGCAGTGGCTGATGATGTAGTGCATGCAGGTGTGAGTGGAGACGAGACTGGGAGGGAGGTGGAGGACGTGGAGGAGGGGGACACAGTGGAGGAAGTGGATGTTGGTATGTGTGCATGGGTATGGTGCTTGTGTGAGTGCCTGTGGGATGTGTGGTGCTCATGTTTTCCTGAGCCACTTTTGTGTGTTGATGTGTGTGCATGCTGGTCTGATGGTGTGCTTGGGATAGGCTGAAGTAGAGGGGATTGGGTCTGGGTAGTGGAAGTTGGAGGGGGGAGGCTGGACACAGGTACAATGGCTGCCATCAGTGCTGAGGCCAGAGCCTGAAATGCTCTCTGTTGGGCCACCACGCCAGAATGAATGCCCTCCAGGTATGCATTTGTTTGCTGCAAATGCCTCTTGACACCGTGGATGGCATTCAGAATGGTTGACTGCCCAACAGTGAGGGATCTCAGGAGGTCAATAGCCTCCTCACTCAGGGCAGCAGGGCTGACAGGGGCAGGGGCTAAGGTGCCTGGGGTGAAGGAGATGCCCACTCTCCTAGGTGAGCGGGCATGGGAAACTCGCTGAGGGGCTGCTGGGAGGGCGATGCTGGTAGGGGGGTTGGCGGCTGTACCTGTTGTTGGGGTGGGCACAGAGGTGTCTGCCACCGCCAGGGAGCTTCCATCAGAGGAGGAGTCGCTGTCACTGGTATCCCCTCCTGTCCCCGTCGTGGAGCTCCCCTCACCCTCCGTCCCACTGGTGCCTTCACCCTCCGTGGATTCACCCTCCTTGGCCATGTGGGATGCAGCTCCTTCCATCACCGGTGCCTCTGCTCCTCCGCCAGATGAAGCTAATGCACACAAGGGCAGGGTTACAAAACAAGAAGGGAGGGAAAGACAGAAGGCACACATGGTCAATGCCAGCAACTCCCCTACCGTTGGTGGACACAACACACAGGGAGCAGCCCTATGCACTAGGCCATGCACTGCCAGTTACTAAGAAAGTCACCAGCCCATGGGGTACAATGCCTAACGCCATTAGCTGCACACCTGAAACCCACAGGACCCTGCCCAGTAGTAGATGCCCACTAACACTATTGGGGTTGGAGTGCTTCAGAGCCTGCCCAGCAAGGGACCTACAATGCCATGTTCGCCCTGGCCTAGGGGCACCCACATCTCCCACCCAGATACTTCCTAAACCACGCAGAGTCAGCTTGATGACACTGTACTCACCCCCTCGTGGCTGCTGTGATGCCCTCAAGCGCCCATCCAACTCCAGATAGGCCACCGCCAGGATGCGGAACACCAGGGGGGTCATGGTGCGACCCCCCTGGTCTTCCACATTGGGAAGCCAGCCCCAGCTCGGCCTCCACTGTCTTCTTGCTCCATCTGCGCATGTCCTCCCATCTCTTGCGGCAGTGGGTGCTCCGACTATGATAGACCCCCATGGTCCGCACTTCTATGCCATTCTTCTGGTGGGCGCTGACCTAGAGGAAAGGTACAGGAGGAAAGGAAATTACTCACCTGTCCGGACCGTCAGACTCATTACCCACCAGTTCACAACCATGCCCTGACGCACATACACTGACCATCCTCACATGCAGCCCTCAGCCCCCCAACATATGGCTTACATCCACAGCACTCCAAACAGGCATTGCCCACGCATCATGCTCACAGTGTACTTACCTGTTTGTCTGGAGGACCGTAGGGTAGCGTGTACTGGGGGAGGACCCCATCCACCAGTTTGACCAACTCCTCCGCTGTGAAGGCAGGGGCCCTTTCCCCAGACACTCGAGCCATTGTGGCTTCCAGACTCAGGTCACAGCAGCACTTGCAGTGTAGGTCCTCTCCTGTTGAAGGTCAGGTATCAAGTGAGTGAACAGATAGAAAATGGCGGTCACGTCCACAGCGGTGCATACCGTCACCGCCGGCGTACATGGCCATTGGCTCCTGGAACCCATAGGGCCCAATGATAACTAATGCTGATTTACGCAGCGGTCTTCGACCGCCTACCGCAAGGCAGCACAACGCCAGCACAGTTACCTCATTTCCCCTTGTCCCTCCTCACAAGTCAGGCAGCCGCCATTTCAGGGGGGCACACGGCATGGCACCTAACTGCATCACAGCACATTTTGGCACATATACGGACTAACTACGTCACACACGGATTTACTAACATTACTGCAGACACACGTGTAACCTATGTGGTAAATGACCCTCTGCTCACCATTCTCCTCCATAGGCTACAACCGCTGGGGCAGATGATGAGATGGCGGCATCCTCCGGTGTACAGACCTCTGGGGGACCTTTCGACAATGGAGGACAGACACATCATAACCACCTACAGACTTGATTGTGCCACAATCCAAGACCTGTGTGATCAATTGGAACAAGACCTGATGTCATCTATCTGCCATCCCACAGGAATCCCCCCTCTAGTGCAGGTCCTGTCAGTGCTCCATTTCCTGGCAAGTGGCTCCTTTCAAACAACAGTGGCCATGGCATCAGGGATGTCTCAGCCAATGTTTTCTAACGTGTGGACCAGAGTGTTGTCTGCCCTGCTGAAACACATGCGCAGCTACATCGTGTTCCCCCAGGTGGAGGATTTGCCCACAGTGAAGGCTGACTTTTATGCCCTGGGACATATCTCCAACATCATTGGTGCCATTAATGGTACACATGTGGCATTTGTCCCCCCTGCAGAAATGAACAAGTGTACAGAAATAGAAAAAGCTACCATTCGATGAATGTGCAAATGGTGTGTTTGGCGGACCAGTACATCTCCCATGTGAATGCCAAGTATCCTGGCTCTGTGCATGACACCTACATTTTGAGGATTCGCAGTATCCCTTATGTGATGGGCCAACTGCAGAGGCACCGGGTGTGGCTAATAGGGGAGCCCAAGGTTACCACACAGTATGAGTAGGTTTCTGGGTATGGGGTTGTGTGTGTGTCTTACAGGTATCCCTCGACATTTGCAGGTGACTCTGGGTACCCCAACCTCTCATGGCTACTGAACCCAGTGAGGAATGCCAGGACAAGGGCAGAGGACCGGTACAATGAGGCACATGGGCCATCTAGGCGTATTATTGATAGGACGTTCGGCCTCTTGAAGGCCAGATTCTGGTGCCTCCATCTAACAGGTGGCTCCCTATACTACTCACCGAAGAAGGTGTGCCAGATAATCGTGGCATGCTGCATGTTGCACAACCTGGCATTGAGACACCAGGTGCCTTTTCTGCAGGAGGATGAGCCTGGTGATGGTCTTGTGGCAGCGGTGGAGCCTGTGGACAGTGAGGAAGAGGAGGCAGAGGAAGAAGATATTGACAACAGAATGATCATCATAATGCAGTACTTCTAGTGACACACAGGTAAGAGACTGTAACTCCTCCTCACATTTCAGAATACTGTAGGACATTGTACAAGTCAGCCTCTTAACCTCTGTCTATGGACACTGACTGTTCACTTTGGATTTCCATTTTTCAGATCTGGGTACCCCATTCTGCCTTCTGCTACATGTACTGCTGCCCAACAACTGTGATACATTGGAATGAGTAAATGAACATTTGCATTGTTATTTGTTACTAATGTTGTCATTATACATATGTGAAAGATCAGACTGAATCCAGATTGCTTTGTGTTTAAAGGGTATTTATTTAGGGGCTAATGAGTATAGGGGTATGTGCAAGGGGCTGGGGTGATGGTGGAGGAAGGCCCATAGTAGAGTCCAGTCTCTTGGTATCATAGGTGCATTGTCCAGTGGGGCATAGGAAGGGGAGTATTGGCAGTTCAATTTGGACAGGATGACATAGTGGGACAGAAGGGTGACAATCAGGGGAGTCTTATTTCATGGCGGGGGTCTTGGCAATGTTCTCTCTCTTCTTCCTGCATCGCAGGGATCATTTGCGGGGTGGTTCTCCTTCTGCAGGGGGTGGGGTGCTGGTGGTCTGTTGGTCCTGTGGCGGGGCCTTCTGTCCACTAGCGCTGGCAGAGGTGGAAGACTGTCCCTCGATTTGGCTAGTGTCAGGGGCCCTTTGTTGTGCCACTGCCTCCCTCATGGTCTTGCCTATGTCAGCCAGCACCCCTGCTATGGTGACCAGGATGGTGTATATGTTGGTGAGGTCCTCCCTGATCCCCATGTAGTGTCCCTCCTGCAGCCGCTGGGTCTCCTGAAACTTGGCCAGTACCGTGCCCATGGTCTCCTTGAGAATGGTGGTATGCTCCCATGATGTTGGTCAGTGCCTCGTGGAGGGTCGGTTCCCTGGGCCTGTCCTCCCCCTGTTGCACAGCAGTCCTCCCAGCTTCCATGTTGTCCTGTGCCTCTGTCCCCTGAACCGTGTCCCCACTGCCACTGACCCCAGGTCCCTGATCGTCCTGGGTTAGTGGGTTTGCCTGGGGTCCCTGCAATGGTGGACACACTGCTGATTGAAGTGTCCTGGGGACAGTGGCATGGGCCTGCTGGGTGGGTGCTGTGCTGGTGTGTCCTGAGGGGGGAGTTTCTGTGGTGGTTTGGGACTGTGGCAGGGTAACCGTCTGTCCAGAGGTCCCAGATGGGCCAGGCTGGTCATCGTGATCTAGACGTGCAGAGTTGCTACCATCACTGTGGGCCTCTTTTGTGGGGGGACTGGATACGGCTGGCACCTCCTGTCTGGTGACGTTGGGTAGGGGTCCTGTTGGGATGTAAATGCATTGGTATTGTATCTGTGTGTGCCAGCTTGTGCAATGGGTGTGTTTCACTTTATTAACGTGCTTGCACTAACACCTTGGGCCTTGTGTGAGTGGTGAGTTTGTGGGCTGGGTGAGTCTCTCTATTGGGCATGCTGTGGTCATGGGTGTCTGTGCAGGTCTGTGATGGGTGTCCATGCATTGTTGTTGCATGCAGGGCTTGGTTGTGGGAGTGGTGGGTTGTGATGGTGGGGTGTGTGAGAGGTGGTGGAGTGATGGGAGTGAGGGTGAGGGTGAGGGGGGGAGTATGTGATGCCATGCAGGTAGGGGGGTGAAAGTAGTAAAGATTTGCCTTACCAGAGTCCAGTCCTCCTTCTACTCCTGCGAGGCCCTCAGGATGCATGATTGCCAAGACTTGCTCCTCCCATGTTGTTAGTTGTGGGGGAGGAGGAGGGGGTCCACCGCCAGTCCTCTGTACGTCTACCTGGTGTCTTGATACCACGGAACGTACCTTCCCCCATAGGTCGTTCCACCTCTTCCTGATGTCATCCCTTGTTCTTGGATGCTGTCCCACTGCGTTGACCTTGTCCACTATTCTCCGCCATAGCTCCATCTTCCTAGCAATGGACGTCTGCTGCACCTGTGATCCAAATAGCTGTAGCTCTACCAGGATGATTTCCTACACCATGATTCTGAGCTCCTCCTCAGAAAACCTGGGGTGTCTTTGAGGTGCCATGATGTGGTGTGAGTGATGTGTGAGGTGATGTGTGATGTGATGTGTGGGGCGATGGGTTGGGGTGTGTGCTTTGAGGTGTGTGTATGGTGTATGTGTGATGGTGTTCTATGCCTCTGGATGATGGTGTGGTCTTTGCTTTTCTCTCTCTTTGCTTCTTCAGAATTATTTGCTGTAAGGGGTTGTGGGTAATGTGGGTGTGTGTTTTATAGTGGTGTGGGTATGGTGTGTGTATGTGTGTCAGGTGTGTGTATTTAGAATTGTCCAATGTGGTTGTGTTTCGTAAGGGTGTGTGTATTGTGAGCGTGGAGGTGTATACCGCCAATGGTTTACCGCGGTTGAAAGACCGCTGCGTTGACTCGTGGGTCGTGATACCGTGGTCGTATTCCTGTTGGCGTGATGGTTTGGGTTTTGCTATCGCCAGTTTATCACTGACCTTTGGTGTGGTGGACTTGTGTGGGTGTCTGTATAGTGGTGGATTTCTCAGTGTGGGTCATAATACCCGTAGCGGATTTCCACCGCGATCACAGTATGTTGGTGGCCGTCGGCACGGCGGTAAGCGGGATTTACCACCAGGTTTGTAATGAGGGCCTTCCTTTTTTCTTTGCTTTACACATCATTACAAAATGGTTCTCTTTACCACAGCCTTTGCATATATGTGCAATTTTGGGACACTTTCCTTTGCATGGCATTGCAAATCCACGTCTGAAACGTAACTTATTTTTGCGGGTAGACATCACTTTGTATCCTTCAGTCTTTTTTTTCGAATTACTTTTCACACACATGACTTATTCTGGGCACCTCTTGCATCCATGACAGCATCTTGTCTCTCAGCATCTTCCTCAGCCATCAACACTTGCTCCAGACTAAGGCCCTCATTATGAACATGGCGGTAAACACTGCACCGCTGGCGGTAACTACCACCAACAGGCTGGCAGTCCGGACTGCCAAATAATGAAGCACATGAGAAACACCAAGCGTGAAATCCACACACCGCCAGCATAGGAGTGCCGACAGCGACGGAAGAGGCCGCCACAGGCCGACGGAAAGGCCCCACCAGCCCAATAAATAATGACGCACAAGACCGCCGTCAGTTCTGGGGTGGAAACGAACCAAATATAAGGAAACACTCACCGTAGGCACACACAACACGCCGAAGCAGACATGGAGAGAGAGTTGGAAATCATGCCAGTGCTGCTCCTTGTTATATATCTCCACGACCGTGACCGCAGATGAAGACGGCGACAGTAAGTATTGCAACCTACTAAACAAGGGAAAAAGGGGCACAGTTACACACCCAACACAACACACTCCCAAAGAACACACATGTGCACACCACACCCCCACAATGAAATGATGAACCACGTCTCCAGATTGTGCCAACAGCAACACTGGGCACTCAAACTTAAATAAATAATATAAAATGTAATGTCCAAATAAGGCCATATGAAACAGGCTGAACTTGACTCCCACATGTGCACATGGTACTCCACCATAAAGGGACATCAAAGGGGCAGTCAGGCACCTCAGGTAAACAGGGGCAGGGGGTTGTGGGGATGGGGACGTACGTCTGAGAGGGAGGGGCTTGGTCTTACGTTTGGGTGGTGGAGGGGGTTTGGGTTTGCTCTTGGAAGGTGAGGGAGTGGGTTTGGACTGGGGGTGGCAGATGGACCTGTGGCAGGACTGGGCTTCTTCCTCTCTGGGGAAGGGGCACATGAATGGGAAGGACGGACTGGGGTGGACTTAGACGTGGAAGGAGTGGACAGGGCAAGGAGATGGGCATGTTTAGGGATGAGACGGGGTGGGCCAGTGGGTTCGAACAGGTCAACACGGGACAGTAAAAGTTTTTTAGGGGCAGTTGGGGTGGACATGGAGGAAGGTGTGGGATTGGAGGTAGAGGGAGTGCCTGCAACTGGTGTAGGTGTGCTGGACATGGATGCAGGTGCCTGTACAGTATGCTGAGGTGTGAATGTGTGTTGGGTGGGTGTCTGTGAACATTTGAGTGTCTTGGGAGGAGGGGGGTGGACACAGTGGGACAGGACAGTCTGCCAATTGTCAATGGATGTTGTCTGGGTGTCTGCAGGTCTGTGAGTGTGCTGCATGTGTCAGTCAATGTTGTTGTGGTGAGTGCAGGTGTGGTGTCTGGGGTGGATGATTGAATGTCTGACGTTGTGGTGACTGCAAGAATGGGGCCAGCAACACTGACTGAGGGTGCAGTGCTTGTGGGTGTGCATGTTGAGGTGACAGACAGGGAGGCGGGAGAGGTGAACACACTGGGGGAAGTGGATGTTGTTGTGTGTGCCTTTGTATGTTGGTAGTGTGTATGCCTGTGGTGGGAAGTTTGGTGCTTGTGTTTCTCTGTGTGCTTCTTGTGTGTTGAGGTGTGTGCATGGCTGTCTGAATGTGTGCTTGGGATAGGTGAAGGGAGCGGGGTTGTGGAAGTGGTAGAGGTGGTTGGAGAGGGGACGGAAAGACCAGTGACACGGCTGCCGTCAAAGAGGAGGCCAGAGCCTAAAAAGATCTCTGTAGGCCAGACATGGCACCGTGAATGCCTTCCAGATAGGCATTGCATTGCTGCATTTGGGATGCTAGCCCCTGGATGGCATTCACAATGGTTGTCTGCCCTACAGAGATGGTTCTCAGGAGGTCAATAGCCTCCTCCATGAGGGCAGCAGGGCTGACTGGGGAAGGAGCGAAGGAGACACCCACCCCTCTGGGTGAGTGGGCACAGGCATCTGGGTGGGGAGCAACGGGGAGGGCGGTGATGGTATGGGGGGTGGCGGAAGATGACACAGAATGGGTGGGCCCACTGGGGTCCACCACCACCAGGGAGCTCACATTGGTAGTTGCCTCCCCGTGGTACTCCCCTCGCCCTCCAACCCACTGGTCCCCTTGGCGTCGGTTGACTCTGCCTCCTTGGAACCGTGGGCCACTTCATCCCCACTCGCCGGTGCCACTGCTCCCTCGCCAGATGATTCTGACGTAGACAGACAACACAAGAGTACAGGGGTGGGGAGACAAAACATGAGACAAATCTGTAAATAACTGAATGAATGTACATACTTGGTGCACACACACTCGCACCCAGCTTACACACCTACACGCAGCACTACAACGATAGTCATGACTACGCTCTTGACTAGTGGCCACTACCCCAGCATGCAACTCATTTCCCACATGACACAAGGACCCGATGAACTGTTAGACCTGCCCCTAATCATCTCCGTGCCCATGGGGGGCAGGACTGCTGGTAGACACCTGTGAGAGTTCCTGGCACTAGACAGCATACATACAACAGCTCCCTCAGACATCTATCAGAGAGGCATGAAATGGTGTTGGTACTCACCCCCTTGTGGCTGCTGTGCAGCCTTCAAGCGCCCATCCAAATCTGGATATGCCACTGCGAGAATGCGGCACATTAGGGGGTCAGGGTGCGACGGGCACCCCTTCCTAGTTGGAAGGCCTTCCCCAACTGGGCCTCGCAGGTCTCCTGGCCCAGCACCACAGTTCCTCCCACCGCTTCCTGCAGTGAGTGCTCTGCCGGTTGTAGACCCCCAGGGTCTGCACCTCCCTGGCGATGGCCTGCCAGAGTGCCCTCTTCTGATGGGCGCTGATCTGTATGGGACACACAGAAAAGAAAAACTGAGTTTAGGATATGGCCATGTGATACAGCTGACTATACGTTCCCTATGGGATGGACACTTCACAAGATCATTTCACCACCTCACTCACAGTACTTGCCACACATTCTATGCCGGTGCAGTTACATATCGATCACACATGCATACAGGCATCCGCCACCATCACACACATCCATGCATGGCAAATGCCTACTCACCTGCTCCTCTGGTCGCCCATATAACTTGGCACACAGGGGTAGGACCCCGTCCACCAGTTTTTCCAGCTCCTCCGTGGAGAAGGCAGGGGCCCTTTCCCTTGTGACTAATGCCATTTGAGTAACCAGAGTCAGGACTCAGCAGCACACTCAGTGGACTACTTCCCTGCACGGGATCCAGGAGTCAAGTGAAATTGGGGTGACGACATGGCGTATGCCCCACGGCGGTGTGCACCGTCACCGGCGGCGGCGATCATGATAGGCCCGGGTTCCCCATTGGCAACCATGTTAACCAATGAATGGGTGCATGGCGGTGAGCACCACCTTACGACATGACAACAACCGCCAGCGGAATGAGGTCACTTCCACTCCGACATGTCTGGATGGAAGGAGGCTGCCATTTTGCTAGCACAATATAAATATTTCCTGGTCAGGGGCCGCATTCAGGCCCTATGAATCCCAGCCCTTAGTCGCCTGCCCACATGAGTGTCTGTTCTTCACATCAGTCCAGAGGTATCACTGCATACATCTCCCTAAAGTTGTACATCATACATCGCTTGCGTGTGTAACCTACATATTGTACAGCAATTATTCTTACACAACATGTTTTGCATGCGTATGTGTGTCCCTCATATGTGTTCTCTCCTCCCCATAGGTACAGACCCATATGGTGAGGAAGGGCCCCATCTGTGTACAGACCTCTTGTTCATTTGGAGACCATGGTGGAACATCACATTATTGTCACCTACAGACTCAATCGTACAACAATCCATGACCTATGTGCATTACTGGATCCTGTACTGAGACCGGCTAATCAGAATCAGCATGCCATCTTAACTGAATTGCAAGTGCTCCCTGTAATCCATTTCTTGGCTACAGGCTCATTTTAGGTGACAGTGGGCATGGGTGCAGGGTTCTCACAGCCAGTGTTTAGCCTCATCCTGTCCAAATTCCTGGATGCATCTGTACAACACCTGCAGACATATGTAAAGTTTCCCCAAAGGGCTGAACTCCCTGCCATCAAGTCAGACTTTTATGCCTTTACTAACATTCCCCATGCAAAAGGTGCCATTGATGGCACCCCATAGCTCTCATCCCCCCAAGAGTGAATGAACAGGTGTACAGGAACAGGAAGAACTTTCACTCAATGAACATACAATTGGTGTGTACTGCTGACCAGTACATTTCACATGTGAATGCCATGTTTCCAGGATCAGTTCATGATTCCGTCGTCCTGAGGAACAGCAGTGTGCTCCACATGATGGAACAACTACAAGGGGACAGAGGATGGCTCATAGGTGAGTGTGTATGACACTGGATCAGTACATAGCTGACAGCCAGGCTGTCTGCAGGGAATGGCAGTTTGTTACAGTCCTGTTTCTACCACTTTTGCAGGTGATTCTGGCTACCCGAACATGCAATGGCTCCTGACACCTGTGAGAAATCCCAGGAAAGATGCAGAGAGGAATTATAATGAGGCCCATGGATGTACTAGGAGGGTGATTGAGTGCACTATAGGTCTCCTGAAGGCTAGATTTTGATGCCTCCATCTCTCTGGGGGATCCCTGTGCTATGGCCCTGAGAAGGTGTGTAGAATAGTGGTGGCCTGCTGCATGCTGCACCACGTGGCTGTGAGGAGAGCTATACACCTACTAGAGGAGGAGACTGCTGTACATCCAGACCTGCTTCCTCTGAGAGTGGATGAAAGTGATGGTGAGGATGAAGAGGGGGAAGATGTCCACTCCAAGAACCAGCTGATCCAACTATACTTCCAGTGACTATGAGGTACTGTTCACTGATGATGTTGTCTGCACTGCATGATGTTTGTCAGACTAATTTGTTTGGGGATGTGGGGTCTTTAGTCATTGACACTGTTAGCTGTAGGATTCTGTGGCATGTGCCATGGGAACATACATGGTGTACATTTTGATTTACTCCAGACGATGTTGTGCGTGGCATTCCTGCAATAAAGGTCTGATTATGGAATTGACTGGCAACTGCATTCACATTTACAATTGATTCTACATAATGACAGGGGACATACGAATTGGTGTACATGTGTTTTATTTGGTGTCACACATGCATTGGTGCGCTATACAGTGATAGGGAGTGGGCCAATGGTGGATGTCCATACTAGGTACATGGGCCTAGCGATTGGTGGCAGTGGGTATAGGTCCATATGTCCCTTGCAAGTTGTTAAATTGCTATTGACGGGTGAGGATGGTAGCACAGTGGCACACTTGGGAGACAGTTCATGTCAGAGTCACTTCTTAGTGGGAGCCTTGGTCTTGGCAGGTGTTCATGTGCCAAATCTGGATCTGAGGGACCGTTTGAGGGTCTGGTGCTGGGCTGCACGGGTACGGGTGCTGGTCTCCTGTGTGTCCTCTGCCAGTGCCACCAGTCCAGTTGCTGCTGCTGATGTAGAGTGCTGGTCTGTGTCTTGGGCAGTGGTAGGGGCTTCCAGGTTTGTGGGGGTCTCAGGCTGGGTTAAGTAGTGGTGCTGCAGCACCCCTGCAACAGTGGCCATGGTGGCATTACGTTGTTTCCACTGCTCCATGGTCTCTTGATGTTGGGCTATCTGCAGCCTTTGACTCTGTTTGAGGGTGGCCAGGATCTGGCATATTCTGTCTTGTGTATGTTGGTATGCTTCCAGGACCTCAGAGATCACCTCCTGGGCTGCAGCATCCATCCTCTGGCCTCCCCACTGGCCCACTGTTGCCCCCCCACTGGGCCTAGCCCCCTGTGCCTGTGTCCCCTGCACAGGTCTAGCAGTCCCACTTGTACTGAGGCCATTGTCATCCTGCCTGTTAGTAGGTGGATACTCTGGCCTCTGTACTTGTGTCTGGCAGTCTGTGGCCTGAAGAGACTGGTGTGGGGTCGTTTGGCCAGAGCTGTTGTTGGGGTCTGGGTGGTAGGGGTGTCAGTGGTGTCCTGGGTGGGGCTGCTGGAAGGTGACAGTCTAGGACTGTGTGATGGGCCAGGGTATTCCTCACTGTCCACACTTCCCTCTCCAGTGTCCTGAGTGGGGCTTCTGTCTCCATGTGGGAGGCTGGCACTCCTTGGCCTTTCCGTCAGGGTGGCATAGGTGGTGGTGCCTGTGGGGGGCAATGGACATGTATATTACATGTACTAATTTGAATAAGGATGCACAGCACAGCTCTGCCCTATTTTGTGCTGTTTATTCCCCCTGTTGAGCCATGCAGGGACATATTGTGGGGTTGCCATTACATTTTGCATGGGATATGGAGGTGCATTGTGGGTGGTGTAGTGCCATTGTGATTCATTGCAGGGGTAGGTGGCTGTGCACTCGGGGGTGGACCTGTTGGTGGGTTTGTAGGCATGCTGGGTGACTGGATGTGGATGTAGTGGCCTGGGTGGGGATGTGGTCCTGGTGGTAGTTGGAGGGATGGGGTGGTACATGCATTATAGGTGTGGTGGATATGAAGTAATTGTAGATGAGTTACCCGAGTCCAGTCCTCCAGTGAGTCCAGTGAGGCCCTCAGGGTGCAGGATGGCCAGTACCTTTTCCTCCCAGTTGGTGTATTCGGGGGTGTAGGTGGGGATCCTCTTCCAGTCTTCTGGACTGCAATTTTGTGCCTGGATGCCACCGACCTCAACTTCCAGCGCAGGTTGTTCCATCTCTTGCGGATGTCTTTCCTCGTGAGTGGATGGTTTCCGACTGCATTGACCTTATTTACTATTGTCTGCCATAACTCCATCTTCCAGGCAATGTGTGTGTGTTGAACCTGTGCCCCGAAGATTTGTGGCTTGACCTTCAGTATTTCGTCCACCATTGTTCTTAGCTCCCTATCTGTGAAGAGGGGGAGCTTAGGGGTGCCATGGTGTGTGTTATGGGTGGTATGTTGCATGAGTATTGGTGAGGTGCTGTTGTGTGGTTGGGTGTGTTTCTTGTGTGATGTTGGTTCAGTATATGTGTGTTGTGTTGTCAATCTCAGTTGTCCTATTGGCGATGCAAAGGATTGTGGGGTGTGTATGTGAGTGTTTTATAGTGTTGCGGATGTGTGTTCGGTGTGTGGGTTTCAAACTTGCCAATGTGGTCATTTCTTGCTGTTGGGTCCACTTGTTGGCCGTGGCGGTCCGTACCGCCGATGGTCGTTCGACATCTACTATCATCCGTGGTGATTTGTGCATCATTATTTGGAGGGCGGGGGATTTGTGTGCTTGGCGGTGGCGGGGTGGGGTGTGCAGCCTTTCCACCATCAAGGGCCCTGGCGGTGGCTGAAGGTAGGAGAATTTGTTGAAGTTTCTGTTTTTGGCATCATTATATGGCGGGTTTCTGTTCACCTCCAATGGTGGTCTTCTGTTCACCGTCGCCATGGACGTCGACGGTGTTTCCCGCCATGTTCATAATGACCACCTAGGCGTTTCTCTCAGCATTTGTCTTCTGAATCGGACAACCAACCATCAATAACTCTAATCTGCATGGCTTCTTCATTATTAAATTCATTGAACTTACAGTGTTTGATATGTGTGTTCAGTCTTTCCACAAATGAATTGCTTGTTTCACCAACTCTTTGACATTTTTGAGTGAAAATCTTTCGTTCACAATCATCATTTGGTACTGGATTGAACTTGAGATTCAACGCATTGTTAATCTAATGGTATGGAACTTCTTTATCAGTTCTCGGCATTTTCTTCATGACTTCTTTCACACCTTCACCAGCAAGATTTTTGACATATTCGATAATCTTTCTGTTATCAGACTCTTCAAGTGCATGAATTAAATATTCAAAGGTCTCTGTTCAGGCATTCCTTCTATTGCAAATATTTATAGCTTTTTGGCGGTATCAAAAAGTGGTGGTTGTTTCAGGAAGGCAGCAGCTTTGTAACTCTTCCTGGGAGTGGTTAAAGTTGAGGGTGGAGCTCTGTCAGTTGCCTTTGCCTGGCCCTGGAATTCTGCATCATCACAGGGGCCTGACGATGGTTCAGCCTCTGGGTCATCTAGGACAGTCTTTGAAGTTTTTACCTTCTTTTTGGTCACCAGAGCACTGTCACTCATGGAGACTTCTTGCTCTGAGCCACCACCCAGCAGCTTCGATGGTGTGCCACCTAAGGGTTTGGATAGCACAGTCAGCACAACCCAAGTGCTTCTTCTTGGGTCTCCTTGCCGGTTCTGAGGTCGTAATGCTCCACTTATCAAGACTCAGGTGAGAGTAATAGCACAATGCCTCCTTCTTACGTGTTCTGTGAGCCAGCACTGTTATACATAATGATATATAACAAATTATGATTGTCTTTAACTGTGCTTTATATGACTGATTGTATCCGCCTTCATCATTAACGCCCTGTACAATGTATAACTTTATTTTGCTTGGAAGTGTGGTACCTTTTTGTATGATCTTGGTTGTAGCTTCTTGACCAATGATGTGTAGACTTCTTAGTGAAGCTCTCTTTCCATTCACAGGATTCACACCAGCTGGAGTTGTGCTTTAACTCCACATATGCCAACCGTCGACTCAGCACTTTGACAAAGGCACACGTGGCACGCACGAGCAGTTTGCTAGGACCAAAGCAAACTCTCCAGGAGAACACTTTCTTCTTCCGGTTACTTATTCCCTATCTCGTCACCAGTTGTTGCATCTTCCGCAGCCTTGTACCCACAAATGACTAGGCCACACACATCTTTATTTCTCTGCGTGTACCTGAGAACTCCAACATTCTAAACCAAGCTTTCATTACATTCTATTCTAGTGATTAGATCGATACACAGTCTGCTGGGAGCCAGAAAGGTTCCGTTCTAAATCATGCAAGACACTACACCATGCAGCAGAAAACGGTCCCCACTTTGGAGGACCCTCCTTATATGCTTTTGGGTTTGGAGTGTGATTGGCCTGTGCTTTTGAATGAGTATAGATTTGGCATTGTTTATTGGAAGGAATGTAAACCCTTGGCTCAGACAATGTAGATGGAACTTGCCAATGGGGACCCCACCACTTATTCCTCTCTTTTGTCATTGATATGTTGGACATGATGCTACTGGTTCCTCTAATTGACATGTATTTTACTTAGACTTTAGACTTTGGCTATCGTCCTCACTGCTTTGTAATTTGCTCTATTGTTTTAAAATGCTAATCAAAATATTTAAAACAAACTATTTTTGCGACTGCTGTATAACAAATAACAAAACTACAAAGAGTCTAATTTTTAAAGACCTAAAAACTAATCAACTTAAGTATTCCCATTTCGACCTAAAATCTGCAGAAACATTAATCAATGATCAAAACTTACCACCATTAGATCAACTCTTCACAGTGTCAAGATCGAACTGTAAAATGATAATCAACAAGGGATTGTATGATTCCATCAGAACAAGAGACCTGTACGATGCAACAAAATACAAATTCGATGAGCATTCTCTAGAATCCTATACTTAAATTAGACAGCCATATATCGATTCTAACTTAAATGCTGGAAAGAAACTCAAATATTCAAAAGACAACTTTTGTTTATTCCAATTAGACAGCTCTTAAAATCTTGATCAAAATATAGACCTACGAAAGTATTTACTTCCAATATCTAAAAAGTTAAAACTATGGGGGTCATTACAACCCTGGCGGTCTTTGACCGCCAGGGCTGTTTTGATGGAAGCACGGCCAACAGGCTGGTGGTACTTCCTGGGGCATTAAGACCGCAGCGGAAGCGATGCGGTCGCACTGCCGGGACCAGCAGTTTCCCGCCACTTTTGTCCCGGCGGTTTAAATCCCCCAGGGATTACGAGTCCCTCTCCCGCCAGCCTTTTCATGGCGGTTTGAACCGCCATGAAAAGGCTGGCAGAAAGGGGAGTCGCGGGGCCTCTGGGGGCCCCATGCAGCTTTTCACTGTCTGCATAGCAGACAGTGAAAAGCGCGACGAGTGCAACTGCACCCGTCGCACAGCCGCAACACCGCCGGCTCCATTTGGAGACGGTTCCCGTGTTGCGGCTGAGATCTCTGCTGGGCCGGCAGGCGGAAACCAGGTTTCCGCCCGCCGACCCAGCGGGGATCTCAAAATAGACCCCGCGGGAGTGCGGCCGGCGGTTCAACCTTGGAGGACGGCCTCTGCCACTCATCAAGGTTGTAATGAGGGCCTATGTACCATCAGGGAAGCAACAAACTGCTGCTTTCCATTATAATCCAGATCTTTCATTGGGAAACCTTTGACCTTTTTTAGAGCACATCTATGGAAATCTTGGCAAGGTACCAGCATAATCATGATGAGACATTTGACAAGAAACCTAAAGATAGATAGCAATATTATCTGTTTGTATTTAAATCACATTAGCAGTTTTCCTTTCATTATAAGAATGTTTAATGTACACAATAAAGTATATTACTAACTATTGTGGCTCAATAACTCAAACTGCCCTGGGACCCTCTGGCCTGGATTTCTGATATTCACCCAGCTACATTCTCCTCCCTACTCTCCTCCCTACTTCTCCGCACACAAACCTTCTCTTATAAGGATCACATTTGGTTGAAAAATGCAAATAGCAACAGAAAGGTAATTTTCCTTGGTTGTTTCTAGGTAATTTGAGTAACACGCAGAAGAGTTCAAAGCATGAAAATAATTGTGATAGGACGTTACCTGTCCCTGGTAGCTTTTGTAACCGTCCGAAGGTATACAGAAAAACGGTACACTGGGAAGAGGACAAAACTGTGAGATCTTTATTTATGCCCAGAGGTTTTAGATAGGTTGAGAGAGAGATGGATGGGGTATTTGTTTCTTTATAGTCTGTTTAATAGTTCTATGAGTCCTGGTCTTCTGTCCCAGGTAATCTCTTGTGCTTTTTATTTTCCTTTACAGGTAACCTCTTCAGAGCTTCTCAGCTCCCATGTCGCCAGAGAGAGAGAGGGAGAGAAGAAAACAAGAAGTCTCTATCAGGTACATATGTATATTATACTCTTAAGGACTTCTTTTATTATTATTTCTTTTCTGTGATACTGTGCAGTTTAAGGAATAAGTGCTCTTATTGGTGGGGGGAGGTTTAATAAAGTCCAATATCCTGTGGTGTCTCCTCTTTCTTGGTGTTATTAAACCAATTAGTGCTCCCCTCAGAAAGGCAAGTCATAGCATGCTCTCAGGTTGTCCCTTCGGTTTTTTTTTGGTTTTTTTTCACGCTTGCTTTAGTGAGGCCCTTCATATGACAAGCAATCAGTCACTTAAGTAATCCTGTTTGTGTTGTAAGAAACAGTGCTACCCTCGTAAAAGTGTTATTAGTCTTTTTGGTGTAACTTTGTAAACGTCCTAGGCCACCTTCGGGTTGGCCTGTGTTACCACGACCTCCCCGCTATCCTTCTGACAGCCCCAACAAGTCCAAACAGGAACCGTATAGACGGTCTTGTACCTGGGAGAGCCACGTTCCTCAAGGGATGTGGCTGGGTCTTCCAGTCGTGCTCCCTTCTCTCATCGTGGGTCCGGGTTCTTTCTTCCTCCTTCGAGTGCGATACCGGTCTCCTTCCTGGTTTCCTTCTCCTTCATCGATCTCTCCCTGCGCGTCCTGCATGACCCCACGTTGCCCCTGCTCCTCAGTCCTCCCTGTTCCCTCGCATGCACCCTTACTTCCTGATTCTCCTCTGTCGTCGGCCCCATGCCTCCTCCCGTCAGCACGCTCTGTCGTGCTTGCCGGATCTTCCCTTCCTGAAGCTCCCTGAGGGGACTTCTGGATCACCCCTGTGTCTCCTATCTTAGGTGCCCTGGCACACCAATTTTGTGTAAAACATGGATTTAACAGCGCTGTAAAATATATGTGCTGCTGTAAATGCAAAGGATTAATGAAAGCAGTAAAGCACACATTGACTATGATCTCCTGATGACAGGTATTGTAGCACACCAGGCGTGTGAAAACAATGCATGCATCTGCATCTATTCCACATTGGAAGCATTATCCTACTTTCTGTTTCCAATAAATATTTGCATTTATCCAACTTTTGTAACCCCCACTCTATCTCCACCTGTTAATCTCTTTGATTTCCTCTGCTGGTGTACAGAAATAAGGAATTCAAGAACTAGTGTGGTACTCTTGTTGACCTTATGACATTCTATCAATTCTTAGGTGCTCTCCATGTACAGCCCAAAAAACTAAAATAAATAAATAAACCAAAAACAGATAGTTTTGGAAAGCAATAGAAAAGTCTAACACCAAAATGTCATCTCAAACTAATTATTAATCTCTATCAAAACACGTTTGCAAGGAGGCCAGTAAAGGGCACCTAACAAGATAACGGTGTGATTCTTTATCTGCTGACGTTGGAGCATTCAATCTATTAATTTTCCTCCAATGACAGCTACACCACATCCTGGAAATGACCCCTCGGGCTACCGCAATCCCAAGAAGCCAGATTCAGGTAAGTCCAATACTCCTGCCCATACATACCGGGACACCATGTCAGAGGTAGAGGCGGACGGGTGAGCCCAGTGGAGACGTAGAGCTGGTTCCCGGCCTTGCTTTTGGCCTGTTCCCACAGAACCAGGTAATGTGCCCGCTTGCCAGCTTCCTGAACCCTTTTATAAGCTTGAAAGGTTACCATGTCTCTACATCCGGGTGCCAATGAGTGGAGTCCTCAGTGTTCTGAATATGATTATATTTTGAACTAAGTGATTATGGATGTCAGGTTACTCAACCAAACTTGTTTGCGGGAGGATATGTGATGTCGAGAAGTTCGGGATCAACGTGGGTGGGGAGTAGGTGTTACAGGCAGAATGTATCAACTCACACAACACAGGGCCCTATATAAGCAGTGCACAGTGACCCAATATGGCTGAAAATCCACCATTAAGCGCTACAATACCAACCATATCTGAGCTCCATCCTAACAATCTAACCATCCCAATCAAATTTCTTCTGACCTGGGATATACAGAGGATCAACACCACCACCGTTTAGGCATGCCTTATACTGGCCTACCTTACGAGACACATGATTGACATTGCATTTATCCAAGAAACGCACCTCACAAGGCCCCACGAGAATAGCTTTGCTAGGAATTGGAGTGCAAATAGATATTTCTCACCTTATTCCACCTATTCTAGAGGAGTGTCCATACTAATCAAAAGGTTAATGCAATTCAAACCCCTCAACCACACGACAGACAACCAAGGCAGATATATACGAGTGCAGGGCTTGCTACACTGCCATCAAATCACACTCCCGAACACATACATGCCAAATGTGCATGACCCAGAGTTCTTTCCATCCGTTGCCTGTGACCTCACCATGATCGCACCACACACAATACTCTGGGGAGGAGACCTCAATATCACATTACATGCGCACCTCGTCTTAAAGGGCAATGCGCCAGATAGGCAAAAACCCCAATGCAATAGACTTATGACAGTACTTTCCCACTTTTAACTACTCAACCTATATTGTGTCCATAACTCCACTGCCCCAGAAAACTCTTTTTATTTTGCAGTCCATGGATCCCACTCCAGGTTAGATTACTGCCTGGGCTCCAGGGACATGATGGGATGGCTAGATTCCATTGCATACCTACCTAGCACCCTGTCTGACTATTCTCCGGCCCTAGTTTCATTGAATGTCCCTGAGGCCTTCTGCTCCCGCGGGTTGTGGAGACTGCAGCCAACAGAACTATTGGATCAGGGTTTGTCACAGAAATCTGTACCGCTAAACATTCATATTTTGAGCTCAATAGAGATTCGGCCACAATGGCTTCCCTCTGAGAGACGTTCAAGGTTATGATCTGCAGCAAGTGCATTTTGAAAGAACACAGCATACTCACATTGATTTGTACATCCCTCACTAACTTGAAGACTGAGAAACACCACCTTGAACAAGGTGCTGATGGAAAGCCCACCCCCTTGAATTATCTGAGCTCAATCTAAAGCGCACAGAGATAAGCAAGGACGCAGACAGGGAGGTTAGATTTTTCAATAAATACACCACAGCCTGTGAAAATGGAGAGGCAGATATATCTGGAAAGAGCTTTGCTGGCATTATCCATCCTCCATGGGCCATTTCCGACACTATTTGGGTGGACTCCCCTGACAGCACCCTGCAACATACCACCTCCAACATTCTTGAACTATTCACTTGTCACTTTTCTTAGCTCTATATATCCAAGTCTACTAGTCCAATGTCCACACAATTCCTTCCAGACTATGGCCCTCATTACGAACATGGCGGTCTGTTCCGCTCCGCCGGCGGTGGTGGTAGAAACCGCCAATAGAGGAGCGGTCCGGACCGCCAAATAATGATCCAAACAAAACACACGCATCCCGTGAACCACCCACCGCCAGGAGAGGGGTTCCGCCGATGACGGCAGAGTCCGCCCACAGGCCGTCGGAAAGCCCCAACCCACCCATCAAATAATGAATCACCATTCTGCTGCCGGTTCCGTGGCAGGAACCACCACAACACAAAGCCAGGAGGAAATGAACCAAATATAAGGAACCACGCACCGGAGTCCCACAGAACGTGCTGCGGCAGCCATGGATAGAGAGCTGCAGATCATGCCAGCCCTGCTCCTTGCAATATATATCTACATGACTGAGACCGCTGACGAAGATGACGACGGTAAGTACCACAACCTACGACACAAGGGAGGAAAGGGCACAGTTACATATCCACCCATTCCACCCACCCGGCAACGCCCCCCCAACCCTTCCCAGCAGCACAAGTCATACACCCCACATCAAGATGTGCTTACCCGACACAAGGCTAATGCAACCTGATCATAGTATATACAAAAGCCCCATACCCATAAAAAAGTTAATCAAATCACCAGGGTGTAACGGCGTGCAGCCCAAACACAGGCCACACAGAAACTTTAATGAGAAGCTCACTGAGCCAAACAGTGCAAACAGGGCCAATGGCCAGTCCGTAATATCACAATTGTCATGGGCCACAACAGGTCCCACCTGACTGCCACAAGTGCTGGGTATTCCACATAATGGGGCACCATATGGGGATCCAGACACCTCATGGAAGGGGGGCATGGGGTGGTGGGGGTGGGGATTTTTGACGGGGTGGGCCTTTGACTTTCTTGTGGAGGGGGGTGGGCTCCTCCTTTGAAGGGGTGGTGGCTGTTTGGCTCGGGTGGAGCTGGATGGCCTAGGCTCTGTCTGAGCCTTCTTCTTCTCTGGGGAAGGGGCACGGGAATGTGAAGGGCGGACCGGGGTGGGCTGTGATGTGGAAGGAGCGGAAAGGGCAAGGAGGTGGGCACTTTTGGGGACAAGACGGGGTAGGCCAGTGGGTTGGAAGAGGTCAGCACGAGAGAGGAAAGGTTTTTTGGGAGCAATTGGGGTGGGCGTGGATGAGGGCGTGGGAGTGGAGGCAGAGGGAGTGGATGTATGGGGTGTAGGGGTGCGTGTAGTGGGTGCTGGTGACTGCTCAGTATGCTGTGGTGTGGTGGATGTCTGATGGGTGGGTGTCTTGGTGCGTTTATGTGTCTTGGGAGGTGGGGGGTGGACACGGTGGGAGAAGACAGACAGCTAGTGTGGATAAATGTTGTGTGGGTGTCTGCAAGTCTGGTGAGTGTGCTGCATGTGTCAACTACAGTAGAGGTCGTGAGTGCAGGTGTGGTGTATGGGGTGCATGTATGGCTGTCTGCTAATGTGGTGAGTGCAGAAAGAGGAGTAGTAACAGTGAGTGAAGGTGCAGTGCATGAGGGTGTGGATGTAGAGGGGACAGACAGGGAGGTGGAAGAGGTGGGCACACTGGGGTAAGAGGACGTTGTGTGTGCAGGTGTCTGTTGGCTGTGTGAATGCTTGTGGTGGGAGGTGTGGTGCTTGTATTTTGAAGTGTGCTTCTTGTGTGTTGATGTGCCTGTCAGCGTGTCTGAATGTGTGCTTTGGACGGGTGAAGGGAGTGGGGTGCTGGAAGGGGTAGAGGAGGTTGGAGGGGGAACGGAATGGCCAGGGAAACTGGCTGCCGTCTGAGAGGAGGCCAGAGCCTGAAAAGATCTCTGTAGGGCAGACACGGCACCGTGAATGCCATCCAGATAGGCATTTGTCTGCTGCACCTCTGATGCTGGCCCCTGGATGGAATTGATGATGGTTGTCTGCTCTACAGAGATGGTTCTCAGGAGGTAAATAGCCTCCTCTGTGAGGTCAGCAGGGCTGACTGGGGCAGAGTAGGAGGTGCCTGGGGCAAAGGAGACGCCCACCTTTCTGGGTGGGCAGGCATGGGCAATTCGGAGGGGAGCAGAAGGGAGGGCGGTGATAGTATGGGGGGTGGCGGAAGATCTCACGGTAGTGGTGTGTGCACTAGGGTCCGCCACCACCAGGGGACCCCCATCAGAGGAGGTCTCAGAGTCACTACCTCCTGTGGTAGTAGCCTCCCCCGTGGAAGTCCCCTCGCCCTCCCACCCACTGGTCCCCTAGGCATCCGTTGTCTCTGCCTCGGAGGATCCGTGGGCCGCTGCTTCCCCACGTCCCGGTGCCTCAGCTCCCTCGCCTGATGTTGATGCTGTACCAAACCAACACAAGAGAACAGGGATGGGGAGACAAAACAAGAGAGACACTTGTAAATAGCTGAATGTAAGTACAGAATGGCCAGACATACACCCACCCAGCAAACACACCCAACAGGCAGCACTGTACCCGATGCACATGGCCATTCGCCTGACTACTGACCAGAATACTGCTCTCCACCCATCCCCTGAAGTACCTTAGGAGCAGAAGTAGGTGAAACCTGACAGGGACACCCCTACACCCTTTGGGAAACATACAGTAGATGGACACCAGTCAAATTCCCTGCCTCTAATCAGCATGAGCTCTATTGCACACCCAGACATCCTTCCAGACTGAAGTATGGTCAATGAGTACTCACCCCCTTGTGACTGCTGTGTAGCGTTCAAGCCCCCAACCAGGTCTGGGTACGCCACCGCCAGGATCCGTCACATGAGGGGGGTCAGTGCCAGATGGGCACCCCTTCCACGTTGGGAGGACTTCCCCAGCTGGGCTTCACTGATCTTTCGCACCCAGCGCCGCAGATCCTCCCACTTCTTTCGACAGTGGGTGCTCTGCCGGTTGTAGACCCCCAGGGTCCGCACCTTCTTGGCACCTTCAATGTGCCCTTTTCTGGTGGGCGCTGACCTAGAAGGGCGACACAGAAATGGAACACAGAGGTCAGGCACTTGCACAATAGGAATAGCTGGCTAATTGTCCACTATGGGACGGACAGTACTCTCCGACATACAGGACAGTCGCACGCAGCATGCCATGCACCATGGTCCATGCAGGCTCAGAGGTGCACACATATGTCAATCAACACCATCCATTACACACACAGGGGGTCATTCTGACCCTGGCGGTCATTGACCGCCAGGGCCAAAGACCACGGAAGCACCGCCAACAGGCTGGCGGTGCTTCCTGGCCAATTCTGACCGCAGCGGTAAAGCCGCGGTCAGAAAAGGGAAACCGGCGGTTTCCCGCCAGTTTTCCCCTGGCCAAAGGAATCCTCCATGGCGGTGCTGCAAGCAGCGCCGCCATGGGGATTCCGACCCCCTTCCCGCCAGCCTGTTCCTGGCGGTTTACACCGCCAGGAAGAGGCTGGCGGGAACGGGTGTCGTGGGGCCCCTGGGGGCCCCTGCACTGCCCATGCCACTGGCATGGGCAGTGCAGGGGCCCCCTAACAGGGCCCCAGCAAGATTTTCAGTGTCTGCTTGGCAGACACTGAAAATCGCGACGGGTGCCACTGCACCCGTCGCACCTCAGCAAATCCGCCGGCTCCATTCGGAGCCGGCTTCATCTTTGCTGGGGCTTTCCCGCTGGGCCGGCGGGCGATCTTTTGCAGATCGCCCGCCGGGCCAGCGGGAAAGTCGGAATGCCCTGCGCGGTCATCTGACCGCGGGGCGGTGTTTGGGCGGTTTCCGCCCGGCGGGCGGTGCCCGCCGGGGTCGGAATGACCCCCACAGTGCCCTCCAAATCCAGACTCACCTGTACCTCTGGCTGTCTGTACAGTTTCGCGTACAGGGGCAGGACCCCATCCACTAGCATCTCCAGTTCTTCCTGAGTGAAGGCCGGGGCCCTTTCACCTGCACCACGTGGCACATCCATAGCCAGAGACAGGCCACAGCAGTACACAGAGTGGAGTACCTGTCCGTACGAGATCAGGGAGTCAAGTGATCAAACGATGACGAACGCGCGTATGTTTCACGGCGGTATGCACCGTCACCGGCGGCGGCGTTCATGATACGCCAGGATTCCCCTTTTGCATCCATGTTAGCCAATGAGGGTACGAACAGCGGTCAACACCGCCTTACGCTGTGACTTCAACTGCTAGCAGTATGAGGTCACTTCCACCGTGAAGGGGCAGATTTACAGTGGGCAGACAATTTGCCATCACCTACACATCTAGAATTTCTTACTACTCACAATCTCACAATGCAGGCCCTACTAGCCACATGAAGCACCTAGGCATCTGTCCATTCTGTATAGTAGCACACATGAATTACTCTGTTCCCTCCTTGTGATGTACATGTATATCTGTCAGATAGCAGTTATTGTTGAGACACTACAATGAACAATGCAGTGCACAAATGATGAGAAGTGTGCCTATGTATGTGTCTTCATCACTCCTTTTTGTAACTCCTCCTAGGTACCGACCCTTGTGGCGAGGAAGGGCACCATCAGTGTACAGGCCACTTGTGGATATGGGAACCATGGTGGAGCGTCAGATCATAAGCATTTACAGACTGACACATGCAACTGTTTAGGACCTTTGTGCATTACTGGATCCTGCACTAACTCTGGGAAATCATAATCAGCATGCCATTCCAACTGAGGTGCAGGTGCTTCATGCACTCCATTTCCTGGCCACGGGCTCATTTCAAGTTACAGTGGTCATGAGTGCCGGTCTCTCACAGCCAATGTTCAGCTAGGTACTGACAAGATTTCTGAATGCATTAGTACAACATCTGCAATCCTATGTGCGGTTTCCCCATGGAACTGACCTCCCTGCCATCAAGTCTGACTTCTATGCCTTTGCCAACATTCCCCATGTCATAGGTGCCATCGATGGCACCCACATAGCTATCATCCCCCCAAGAGTGAGTGAACAGGTGTACAGAAACAGGAAGAACTTTCACTCCATGAACATCCAATTGGTATGTACTGCAGACCAGTACATTTCCCATGTGAATGCCATGTTTCCAGGTTCAGTCTATGATTCCTTTGTGTTGAGAAACAGTAGTGTGCCACAGAAGATGGAACAACTACAAGAGGACAGAGGGTGGATCATAGGTAAGTTTGCCTGTCACTAACTGACACATTGCAGAAAACCAGCCTGTCTGACTAAGGGACACAACAATGACGAGTCTGTATTGCACCATTTTGTAGGTGATTCTGGCTATCCAAACTTGCGTTGGCTCCTGACACCAGTGAGGAATCCCAGGATGGATGTAGAGAGGAATAACAATGAGGCCCATGGACGTACTAGGAGGGTACTAGAGCGAACTATAGGTCTCCTGAAGGCTAGATTTTGTTGTCTACATATCTCTGGGGGTTCCGTGGCCTATGGGCCTGATAAGGTGTGTAGAATAGGGGTGGCCTGCTGCATGCTACACAACGTGGCAGTGAGACATTCTATTCCTCTCTTGGAGGTGGAGGGTGCTATAGGTCCTGATCAGCTACCTCAGAGAGGTGAGGAGAGTGATGGTGAGGATGAGGAAGGGTAAGATGTCAATTCCAGGAACCAACTGATACAACTCTACTTCCAATAACTGTGTGGGAGTTAAGCCTGTCATTGGGGTTAGTGACTAATACTGTCAGTGTGCTCTGTCATATAGGGGGGTTGGTCATGATAGGCTATACATGGACCACCTCTGCATGGTACTGACTGAAAATATATGCATTTCCTCCTTGCCACCACTTGGGCACACTGGACTACCATCATGCACAAATTGACCATAAAGTTGTTCTCTGCCAGTTGCATCCATACTCCACTTTGTTCACAATTTAAGACAGGGGACAGTGTTACAGGTGTGAAATGTGTTTTATTGGTAGAAGTGAGCGAATTGTGCTATATACAGTGATGGGAGTCGTAAGGGTTGGGGGTCCTCAAAACCAATTTGGTGGCAGCCTTGTTGGATGGTATTGTTGGGTCCATTTTGTCGAACAGTACTTCAAATTGCCCTCAGCTAAGTGATGTTGGTGAATGGGTGGGATGGTTGCTTTGCATTAGTAGCAGAGTCAATTGTTGGAGGGGGCCTTGTTCTTAGCTGGGTTTCCAGTGCCATATCTTGGCTTAAGAGTATGTTTCGGCGCCTGCTGTGGAGCTTCTTGTGGTGGCATGGTTGGCCCTTGGGTTTCCTGGGAGGGTATTTCCTGAGATGTTTCTGCTGCTTGGGTCATCTGATGCTGGTTGTCCAGGGCTGTTGTGGGGGCCTCTTGTCCGGTGTGGGTGTCAGACTAGTTTTTGACCAACTGCAGCAGTGCTCCAGCTATGGTGGCCATTGTGGCATTGTGCTATTTCCACTGCTCCATGGCCTGTTGGTGTTGTTCCTGCTGCAACCTCTGACTTTGCTCCAGGGTGGACACAATCTTTGCCAACCTGTCTTGGGTATGTTGGTAGGCCCCCAATACCTCTGAAATAACGTCCTGGGCTTCTGCATCCATCCTGTGGCCTCCCTCCTGGCGCACTGAGACCCTTGAACTTGCCCTAGCCCCCTGTGCCTGTGTCCCCTCCACAGCTCTGGACGTGTCACTTGTACTGGGGCCCTTGCATTCCTGCATATTGGGAGTGGGAGACTGTGGCCTCTGTAGCTGTGTTCCACCAGTCTGTGCCCTGGGTATACTGGTGTGGGTTCGCCTGCCCTGGCCTGCTGGTCTTGACTGGGTGTTAGGGGTGACAGTGGTTTCCTGGGTGGGGCTGCTGCATGTTGAGAATCCAGGACTGTGTGAGGGGCCTGCCTGCTCATCAGTGTCCAGGGATCCTTCGTGAAGGTCTTGTGAGGTGTCTCTGTCTCCCTGGAGGACAGTGGCACTCCTTGTCCCATCCGTTAGGGTTGCATGGGTGGTGGTGCCTGTTGGGGGACATAGACATGTCTGTTACATATGCATGTAGGTTTGAGGTGTACAGGACTGGGCTATTTTGTGCTGGTGTTACTTTCAGTGGTCTTCCAGGGTGCCTTTGTGAGGTTGACATTGCAATTAGCGCCTGTGGTTGGGTTGCATTGTGGTGGGGGTATTGTTCCATTGTGGGTGCGTGCAGGGGTGGGTGGCTGTGCACAGAGGGAGTGATGTGGGCCTGTTATTGGGTTGTAGGTCATGCAGGGGGGTGGATGTGGTGGGTAATGGCTGAGTGGGGTGTAGGTCCAGGTGGGTGTGGGTGGGGTGGGGTGGTGCATGCATTGCAGCTGTGGTGTATATGGGGTAATTGTAGATGACTTACCCAAGTCCATTCCTCCAGTGAGTCCAGTGAGTCCCTCTGGTTGCAGGATGGCGAGTACCTTTTCCTCCCAGTCGGTGTAGTCGGGTGGTGTTGGTGGCGGTCCTCCCCAGTCTTCTGAACTGCAATGTGGTGCCTAGATGCCATGGCCCTGACCTTCCCCCTAGGTCGTTCCATCTCTTCCGGATGTCGTCCCTGGTGCGTGGATGGTGTCCCACTGCATTCACCCTGTTCACAATGGTCTGCCACAGCTGCAATTTCCGAGCAATGGGTGTGTGCTGCACCTCGGCCCGAATATTTGTGGCTCCACCTTCAGGATCTCATCCACCATGGTCCTTAACTCCCTTTCGGTGAAGCGTGGATTTTTTGGGGGGGACATGGTTAGTGTGGTGGATGGCGTCGGGGCTGGGGATGAGGTAAGGGTGCTCTTCTGTGGTTCGATGTGCGTCTCCTGTATGCTGGTGTTCGCTGTCTGGCTCTGGTGCTCTCCATCTTCTTGTCCTGCTTTCATTGCAAGGGATTGTGGGGTGTGTCTGGAGGTGTTTTATGGGGTTCTGGATGTGTGTCAGGTGTGCGGGTGATACGCCTGTCCAATGTGTGCACTTCTTGCTGTTGAGTCCACTTGCCGCCCGTGGCGGTCGCAGACGCCATTGGTCGCCCGGCCTCCACTGTCCGCTGAGGTGATTTGCGCATCATTATTTGGAGGGCGGAGGTGGGTGTGCTTGGCGGTGGCAGGGTGGGGTGGGCCGGGATTCCCGCTGACAGAGTCATGGCGGGGAGTGGTGGTCTGGGACTTTTTGGCGGGGTTGGGTTTTTCGTTCATTATATGGCGTGTTTCCATTCACCCCAACAGCGGGATTTTGTTCACCACTGACACAGCGGTCTTTCCCGCCATGTTCATTATGAACGCCTATTTAATTAAGGCCACTCTGTCTTGGCTCGAACTTCTCCAGCACAAGCTGCTTTGTCAACCAATTACATTCAAAGGAATTAGGGAGGTAATCAAATCCATGTGAAATGGCTCTGCACCATGAGGAGGTGGCATTCCCATAGATTTCAGTAAAACATATGTGGTGGAGTTAGCACCAGTACTGCTTGAGGTCTACAATGAATCGCTCTAGCGTGGCTCCCTGTTGCCACCACCCAGGGAAGCCATAATCATTACATTGCTCAAACCAGGTAAACTATCACATCTATGTGATTCCTACCACCCCCTCTCCCTCATAAATGTGGACAATAAGATATTGGAGTCTTCTCCCATTACTACCTAACATGAAATGGCCCAAACCAATTAGAATTTATTCCTGGCAGGTCCACCTCTGCTAACCACTGTATCTTATTCTCAGTAACACATCAGTTGG
Organism: Pleurodeles waltl; assembly: GCF_031143425.1. Lineage (NCBI taxonomy): Eukaryota > Metazoa > Chordata > Amphibia > Caudata > Salamandridae > Pleurodeles > Pleurodeles waltl. The sequence continues at coordinate 271,046,639 of NC_090448.1, read as the reverse complement.
ATCACATGTTGCCGATTGCTGCTGTATTTCTTGAGGCTGCCAAGGCATTTGACTCCGTCGAATTGAAATACATGTTAAGTGTGGTTGACTGACTGTGAGTCAGGAAAGGTTTCCTAAAATGGGTCACACTGCTTTATACCAAACCAATGGTAAGGGTTAAATCCCTGCTCTCCACATTATTCTCTATCAGCAGAGGCACCTGGCGGGGTTTCCCCCTCTTCCCCATCATTTTCATTCTGGCAATGGAACCACTGACTTGTATCTTATGTGAACGTCACACCACCATGGCATCACCCTGGTAATGCGTCCTTTGTTATTGTCCAGGAACACTGACAATATCCTACTGGTGGTTAAACATCCAGCACTAAATGTGAATCCCATACTGGTTGAAATTTCCTAATTCGGTGCAAGGTCTGGCCTACAAATTGATTGGGCAGGATCCATTCTAATGCCCCTCACACCGGCTACCCGGAAGGCTGTGCTCCAATTTCCACTTAAATGACAGATAGACCCAGTGAGATATCTGGGTGTCCAATATCACACTTGTTGGAAAATGTCCCTCTCTGAAGGGTCACCCCAAACTTTTTGTCTTTCTCCACCTCTTTTTCTGACCTCATTTTGTTTGCTTTAGCACTCTGAGCACTTTACCACTGCTAACCAGTGCTAAAGTGCTTGTGCTGTCTCCCCTAAACATGGTAACACTGGCTCACACCCAATTAGCATATTTAATTTACCTATAAGTCCCTAGTAAAGTGCACTAGAAGTGCCCAGGGCCTGTAAATTAAATTAAATCCTACCTGCAGCACTGATTTTGCCACCCACATAAGTAGCGCCTTGCTCATGTCTCAGGTCTTCCATTGCAAGGCCTGTGTGTGCAGTTTCACTACCACTCCGACTTGGCATTTAAAACTACTTGCCAAGCCTTCAATTCCCCTTTTCTTACATATACGCCACCCCTAAGGTAGGCCCTAGGTAACTCTCAGGACGTGGTGCTATATACGTAAAAGGGAGTGACATGTACTTTGATGTTTCACATGACCTAGTAGTAAACCCCCCCAAGTTGTTATTCATTATTGTGAAGCCTGCTCCTCTCATAGGCCAGCATTATAAATTCACTTGTATGCTTTTAAGTGGTAATTTCTGATCTGAGAGGAATAGACTTGTCATGTTTGGTATGGTTGGAATGGTGGTGACAAATCCTACTTACTGGTGAAGTGGGATTCTACATTACTATTTTTGAAATGCCACTTTTAGAAAGTAGGTATTTCACTGCACTTACTGTTCTCTGTGCCTTACAGCCTGTCTCCAGTCCATGTCTGTCCTGTGCTGGTTAACAGCTCCCCTGGTGCATTCCACCTGGACAGCCATAAACACAGGACACTCAGCTGCATCTGCATTTATCTGCATACTGATGACTCTTCCTGGGCAGGAAGGGTGGAGGGGCTCTCACACTTCAAAGGCCAGTGGCCTGCCCTAACACAAAGGAATGATAACCCCCCACAGGGCTACAGACAGACAGGGCTGGATTAAAAGGGGAACCTATGCACTTCAAAAAATCAGACACTTCTGGACCTACAACTGGACTCTGTCAGAGGGACTGCCTGGCTACCCAAAGGACTCATATGGACTGCTTTGCTGGACAGACTGCTGGCCTTCTTGTTGGGCTGCTGCCTGCTGGACCCTGACGCTGCTGGAAGGTCTCAGCCTTCCTCCACAAGTGATCTTTACACATTGCCTTCTAAGTTAAGCCTGCCTGCTGTGTGCCAAGCTACCAGAGCGTGAGCACAGGATAATTTAGGTTATGTTTTGACTTATTCTGATTAGGATTGTGGTCCCAACATTGGACAGGGTACATACCTCTGCCAACTAGAGACCCAATTCCTAACAACACTAATATCTCAGTATTTGCCAACACAGCGGACTGCTGGCTCACCCTTCCTATATCAGTGCAAGCTAGGGTTGCTCTGATGAAAATGGTAGCCCTTCTAAAGCCACTCTACTTATTTCAAAATATACGAATCCTGCTTGCCAGAGCATTCTTTTACAATCTCAAAACCTCATGTTAAAAAGACTGGTTTGGGTAGGCCAACAACCTAGAACTGATTGGTCAAAAATGCAACAACCTCACAAGATGGGTGGCTTTTCTATCCCCTACTTTGAAATGTATTACCTCATTTCTCAAGCACAATATGAACGCAATTGGATATGTGACCAATGACATCCACCCTACCTGAATGTAGAAGCTGGACATATTCACCACACTCCACTACATCAAGCTGTTTTATTGAATCTTCTGCATCCCAGAAATGACATACATACAGTCAAATGCATGTAACTAGTGGATCACACACACAGCGGAATATGGCACTGTCCACACATCCTCCAACACGATAACCCACGCTAGAACTCACAACAGAAAAGGGGGTCCAAAAGCAGCTCCACAAACAAGAACTACATAGATTGAGCGACCTTTTGATAAACTAACAATTCTTACCATTTACAGATTATCTGCATTACATCACAAACAATTCACTTCATACTCTTACATGCTATCGACTAAATTGTGCTATGTGCGAACTGCACCCATAATTCCTGGCGGAGCAGCCAGAGAGTCCACTATTAACAATGCTCTTTAGAAATTCCACACCCACCAAACTGATAGCCCGATTACACAATGCAGTACTATCCACATTTTCTCTAGCCCCCTTGAGCCCTACTTCTGGCTGGGAGTATGACCTCAGCCATGATCTGACAGACGCACAGTAGTCCTGCTGTTGTGAACAGACTCGAAAAATCTCCCCCAATGGGCGATTCAGATTTATACATTTTGAATTTTTACAGAGAGCCTATTATACTCTCACTGCCCTATGCAAATATGGTCTCTCTCCCAACACTAACTGCTGGAATTGTGAGGCTCACGAAGCCTCCTTCCTTCACATGACCTGGAACCGCCCTGAAGTCTACACATACTGGTAAAAGATGACCATTGGCCTGCAGTTAATGGCAGTCCCGGACTTCACTATAATGCCTATGTTGGCGCTCCTTGGCAATGTCAGGGAATTCTGAAACACTACCACAAACTTCTGACCCTTTCCTTGTTGTGGGAAAAACGTGGAATAGTCATGTTGTGGAAGTCTCAGTAGCCCCCCTTGATATGCCCAATGATTTATTTCGAGACCTCACCACTTGCTCTCAAAATGCAGAAAACTGCAACCTGCTCCTCCCGCCACCCTTAAGATCTAAGGACCTATGAGCTCCATTACATTCGTATTGAGCAGGCCTGAATCAATTATTCTTATGCTTGTTCTTGAATGGCTATTGACTGAACTGTGGCTGCTATTACATTGCAGGTACACATGTATAGCTCTAGAGTGTTAATAGGTGGCAGGTCAAGAGATCTGGGTCAGCTCTAATGTATCACTGTAGAAAGTGCGATCAAATGTCTTAAACAGTCTTTATGTTAATTTGCCCTGCTAATGCCCGTAATCTAACTCTGCCTGCATTATTTTGTTGAAAATGAAAAAAAGATGCCTCTGAAAGATTATAATCAACAAAGGAGTGAACTAGAAATATTTCCTGGCCCGACCTCTTTTTAGATTTTACTAAATGTATGAGTTTCAGCAACAAGTAGAAGTCACCCAGGATGATTTAGGCCCTCATTACAACCCTGGAAGTCGGTGATAAAGCGTCGGTAATACCGCCAACAGGCCGGCGGTAAAAAAAATGGAATTATGACCATGGTGGAAACTGCCAACACAGACAGCCACTTTAACACACCGACCGCCACGACGGTTGCAACAAGCACCGCAGCGGTAACCGGCAACAGCCAGACGGAAGACAATGTACCGTCCACTGTATTATGAGAGGCCAATCCGCCACCTTTTCTGGGGCGGTTCCAACGCCATCAAAAGCATGGTGGAAACAGTACACAGAAGGGAAACTACTCACCACTCGACACTCAAGGAAGAACCACAACACCATGGAGCCTGAGTTGCACATATTTCGCATGCTGGTATACCTCCTCCTACACCAGGAACACAAACGGCGGTGAAGACGACCACAGTGAGTACCGCACCTAGCACACAAGGAAGGAGGGGAGGAAAAAGAGAGTGACACACACACACACAACACCCCCAACACCATACAGACAAACAGATGCAACAACATTACATATCCCCCACATAACCCTCAGGAATAACGCAAGGACAAAAGGATGTGAGTAAAGCCACTGTAATAATAAAAATTTAGATAAATACGTCCTTAAAGCACAAAACAGTATCTACAATATATACAAATGGAGGGACAATGCCCAGTCCCAAATGTCCGTGGCCCACAGGGCCAAAACACATAGGCAAAGGCCACACTTGACTCCTGCCTCAATACAGAGAGAACAAAACTGGGGCATCAGGTCGAAGATACACAGGCACCTCAGGAAGAAGGGGGACAGGGGGCACCTCAGCCAGAAGATGGTACAACGCCACTGCTCCTGGAGGGGGCTACATGCCCTCTGCGATGTCCCGGGGAGTGCAAGGCCACAGTCTCTCTAGTGGGTGCTCTGCCCAATGCTTGGTCTTGGGGAGTGCAAAGCCACAGTCTCTCAAATGGGTGGCTTGCCCACTGCTTGGTCCTGGGGAGTGCACAGCCACAGTCTCTCAAGTGGGTGGTTTGCCCACTGCTTGGTCCCAGGGAGTGCAAGGCCACAGTCTCGCAAGTAGGTGATTTGCCCACTGCTTGGTCCTGGGGAGTCAAAGCCACAGTCTCTCTAGTGGGTGCCTCCTCCACTGGTTCTGGTACTGGCGGTGGTGCAGGTGGTGGTGAAGCCAGTGGTGAGGGAAGGCTCCAGCCCTTCCCCTGCAGCCTCGGACGGCTGAAGTGCCATGGCTGGTGTTGTTTGCCCAGATGCTGCTCCAGCACCAGGCACCAGATCCATCCTGCCTGTGGCGTCTGTGCCTTTTACATTGCCCTTGGCAGCTGTTGTTGCCTTCCTGCCCTTGGCAGCTGGTGGTGCCTCCTTGCTTTTGCCAGCTGGTGTTCCCTTCCTGCCCTTGCTAGCTGGTGGCCCCTTCTTGCCCTTGGCAGATGGTGCAGGCACACTGTCAGTGCTGACGGGTGCCTCCTTGGAGCCTCTCACCCATACAGTAACTGCAGAAACTACAGTGGCTGTGGACTGGGTGGCTGAGGTGCTAGCCTGGGTTCTGCCCACCCTGGCCCGAAGTGAAGGACGGGGGGGAGGGGCAGGGAATAGGTCAAGGGTGGAGAGGAAAAGCCTTTTAGGGACACTGGGGCTGGAAGAGGTTGAAGGTTTGGGAGTGGAAGAAGAGGGAGTAGTTGTAGGAGGTGCCTTTCTGCTGTGTTTCGGTGCAGGTGCATGGGCTGGATGCTGTCATGAGCTGGATGGCTGTTGGGTGTCTGAGTGCTTGCGTTTGTGTACTTTGGGAGGAGGGGGCACAGATACAGTGGGAGAAGACACAGGGGATGTGTGCATGGATGTGGGGGTGGTGACTGCCAGTGAGGGGCGTGTAGTGATAGGCGTGCTGGTGATGGAGGTAGTGGATGAGGATGTAGTGCATGCAGGTGTGAGTGGAGACGCTACTGGGAGGGAGGTGGACAAGGAGGTAGAGGGGGACACAGTAGAGGCAGTGGATGTTGGTGTGTCTGCATCTGAATGGTGCTTGTGTGAGTGCCTGTGGGATAAAGTGTGGTGCTTGTGTTTGCCTGAGACACTTTTGTGTGTTGATTTGGGTGCATGCTGGTCTAAAGGTGTGCTTGGGATAGGCTGGGGTTGAGGGGACTGGGACTGGGTACAGGAAGTTGGAGGTGGGAGGCTAGAGACAGGGACAATAGCTGCCATCATTGAGTTAGCCAGAGTGTGGAATGATCTCTGTTGGGCCGCCACGCCAGAGTGAATGCCCCCCCCAGGAATGCATTTGCCCTGCTAGACCCTGGATGGCATTCAGTATGGTTGACTGCCCAACAGAGATGGATCTCAGGAGGTCAATAGCGTCCTCACTGAGGGCAGCAGGGCTGACTGGGGCAGGGCCTGAGGTGCCTGGGGAAAAGGAGATGCCCACCCTCCTGGGTGAGCGGGCACGGGCATCTCGCCGAGGGGCTGCTGGGAGGGCGGTGCTGCTACGGGGGTGGTGGTTGTACCTGTAGTTGGGATGGGCACAGAGGTGTCGGCCACCGCCAGGGAGCTTCCATCGGAGGAAGTGTCACTGTCCGAACTGTCCCCTCCAGTCTCCACCGTGGTGCTCCCATCGCCCTCCGTCGCACTGGTGCCCTCATCGTCAGTGTTTTCGGCCTCCAGGCGCATGTGGGATGCAACTCCCTCCGTCGCCGGTGCCTCTGCTCCTCCGCCACATGATGCTAATGTACACAAGGACAGGGCGACAAAACAAAAAGGGGAGGGGGAGAGACAGAGGATACACTTGGTCAATGCCAGCAATAACACCACCGTTGGCATACACAACTCACAGGGAACAGCCCTATGCACTAGGCCATGCACTACAAATTACAATGCTAGTCACCAGGCCATGGGGTACAATGCCTAACGCCATTAGCAGCACACCTGAAACCCACAGGACCCTGCCCAGTAGAAGATGCCCACTAGCATTATTGCGGTTGGAGAGCATCTGAACCTGCCCATCATGGACCTACCCGGCCATGTTCGTCCTGGCCTTGGGGCACCCACAGACCCACATCCCTCACCCAGGTAACACCTCAATGTGCGCAACTTCATGATTCTGAAACTCTACTCACCCCCTTGTGGCTGCTGTGATGCCTTCAAGCAACCATCCAACTCCGGATAGGCCACCGCCAGGATGCAGAACATCAGGGGGTCAGGGTACGATGGGCACCCCTTCCTCGTTGGGAGGCCATCCCCTGCTGGGCCTCCGCCGTCTTCCTTGCCCAGCGCCGCAGTTCCTCCCACCGTTTGCGACAGTGGGTGCTCCCCCTGTCAAAGACCCCAAGGGTCTGCAGCTTCTTGGAGATGGCACGACAAATACCCTTTTTCTGATGGGCGCTGACCTGCAGAAAAAGATACATAAGAAAAGGTATTAGTCATGCCGCCCGGACTGTTACACTCATGGCCCACCATATCCCTCCCATCCCCTTACGCACAGGCATTGGCCACCAAACATGCAGCACTCTGCCCAGGACCCCTCAGCCCCCCTACCCACATGAGGCTTACACACACAGCACTCCATACATTGATGCCCCACGGATCGTGCTCACAGTGTACTCACCTGTTTGTTTGGAGGACCATAAAGTAAAGGGTACTGGGGTAGGACCCCATCCAGTAGTCTCTCCAACTCCTCCGAAGTGGAGGCAGGGGCCCTCTCCCAAGACACTTGAGCCATGGTCGCTTCCAGACACAGGTCACAGCAGCACTTGCAGTGTAGGTCCTCTCCTGTTGGAGGTCAGGTAGCAAGTGATTGAACAGATAGAAAATGGCGGTCACGTCTGTGGCGGTGCGTACCGTCACCGCTGGCGTACATCACCATTGGCTCCTGAAACCCTTAGGCCCCAATGATAACCAAGGAGGTGTTGCACAGTCGTCGACTGCCTCCCGCAACAGCGCACAACGTCAGCGGAATTACCTCATTTCCATTTGTCCCTCCTCACAGGTCAGGTGGGCGCCATCTCAGGGGGGAACAGGCCATGGCACCTAACTGCGTCACAGCAGACATAGGCAAATCAACGGACCCACACGTTCACATACTGTTTCTGTAAAAAAATGAAAGGGATTTTAATCTGAGGATATCTTTGAATATGACCATCTGCTCACCGTTTTTCACCCTAGAGTTCAACCGCTGAGGATGAATAGGAGATGGAGACATACCCCCGTGTACAGACCCCTGGTGGACCTGGCGACAATGGAGGGCAGGCACATTATCCGAACCTACAGACTTGATAGGGCCACAATCCATGCCCAATTGGAGCCAGACCTGTTCTCAGCTATCTGCCACCCCATGGGTATCCCCCCTCTTGGGCAGGTCCTGTCAGTGCTCCATTTCTTGGCAAGTGGGTCCTTCCAAGCAGCAGTGGCCATGGCAGCAGGGATGTCACAGCCTATGTTTTCAAACGTGCTGACCAGAGTGTTGTCTGCCCTGATGAAACACATGCACAGCTACATCGTATTCCTCCAGGTGAAGGATTTGGCCACAGTGAAGGCTGACTTCTATGCAATGGGACATATCCACAACATCATTGGTGCTGTTGATGGTACACATATTGCCTTTGTCCCCCCCGGAGAAATGAACAGGTGTTCAGAAATCGAAAGAGCTTTCACTCTCAGAATGTGCAGATAGTGTGCCTGGCGGACCAGTACATCTCCCATGTCAATGCAAAGTATCCTGGGTCTGTGTATGATGCCTTTATTTTGAGGAATAGCAGCATTCCATATGTGATGTCTCAACTCCAGATGCACAGGGTGTGGCTAATAGGTGAGCCCATGGTCCCCACCCAGTGTCTGTTAGTATATGGGTGTGGGTTTGTCCCTAAGGGTGAGTGTCTGGCTAACAGGTATCCCTCGATATTTACAGGTGACTCTGGTTACCCCAACCTCTCATGGCTACTGACCCCAGTGAGGAATGCCAGGACAAGGGCAGAGGAATGTTACAATGAGGCACATGGGCAAACAAGGAGGATCATTGAGCGCATCTTTGGCTTCCTGAAGACCAGATTCTGGTGCCTCGTCTGACAGGTGGATCCCTGTGCTACTCACCGAAGAAGGTCTGTCAGATCATTGTTGCATGTTGCACAACCTGGCCTTGACACGCCAGGCGCCTTTTCTGCAGGAGGATGAGGATGAGGCTGGAGATGGTCGTGTGGCAGCGGTGGAGCCTGTGGACAGTGATGAAGAGGAGGCAGAGGAAGAGGATGTGGACAACAGAACAACTATAATTCAACAGTACTTCCAGTGACACACAGGTAAGACTCTGTAACTTCACCTTCCATTGCAGTTTTGTTTTTGACATTGAACATGGCAGCCTGATTTTCCAAATTCTATGGCCACTTACTGTACCCTTTGGCATCTCTATTTTCAGATATCTGTGCCCCACTCTGGCTCCTGGTGTGTTTACTGCTGCCCACTACAGGTCTACCTATGTATATATAACTGTACAGTTGAATTGCAATGTATACAGCTTGTTAAACCAATACATATTTCAATCAATTGACAGACTCCATACTCGTATTAGTTCCTAGGGTGTTTATTTATGTGATAATAAGTATAGGGGTATTGCAATGGGCTGGGTTGATGATGGAGGAAAGTCCAGGATAAAGTCCAGTCTATTGGTATCACAAGGTCATTGCCCAGGGGGCATAGGGAGTGGGGCAATGGCAATTCAAGTTGGACAGGGTGACAGAGTTGGACACAAAGGTGACATTAAAGGGAGTCTTATTTCCTGGTGGGGGTCTTGGCAATGTTCTCTGGCTTCTGCCTGGATCGCAGAGACCTTTTGCGTGGTGGCTCTCCTTCTGCAGGAGGAGGGGTGCTGCTGGCCTGTTGTTCCTATGGCGTGGCCTCCTGTCCACTAGCGTTGGCGGAGGTGGAGGGCTGTTCATCAGTGTGGCTATTGTCAGGGGTCCGGTGGTGTGCCACTGCCTAACTCATGGTGTTGGCCATGTCTGCCAGTACCCCTGCAATGGTGACCAGGGTGGTGTGGATGTCCCTCAGGTCCTCCCTGATCCCCAGGTACTGTCCCTCCTGCAGCCGCTGGGTCTCCTGCAACTTGGCCAGTATCTGGCCCATCATCTCCTGGGAATGGTGGTATGCTCCCAGGATGTTGGTGAGTCGTTTCCCTGGGCATGTCCTCCCCTTGTCGCACAGCAGTCCTCCCAGCTTCCCTTTTGTCCTGTGCCTCTGTCCCCTGAACCGTGTGCCCACTGCCACTGACTCCAGGTCCCTGATCGTCCTGTGTTTGTGGGGTTGCCTGGGGTCCCTGTAGTGGTGGACTCACTGCTGACTGACGTGTCCTGGGGACAGAGGGATGGGCACGCTGGGAGAGATCCCTGATGGGCCAGGTTGGTCATCCAGATCCAGGCGTGCAGAGCTGCTGCCATCACTGTGGGCCTCTTCGGGGGGGACTGGATGTTGCTGGCACCTCTTCTACGGTGACGTTGTTTGGGGGTCCTGTGGGAATTTAAATGCAGTGTTATTGTTACTGCGTGTGACATCTTGTGCATGGGTATGTTTCCCCCTTTGGTTGTTATTACCAAGGCAGCTTTGGCTTGTGTGAGTTGTGATTTGGTTGGCTAAGTGATTGTCACTAATGTGCATGCTGTGGTGATGGGTGTCCATGCAGGGCTGTGAGTGGTGTCCATGCATTGGTATGCATGCAGGGCTTGGTTGTGGGAGGGGTGGGTTGTGATGGTGGGGTGTGTGGGAGGTGGTGGAGTGATGGGAGAGAGTATGAGGGTGGGGGTATGTGATGGCATGCAGGTAGGGGGATGAAAGTAGTAAAGATTTGACTTACCAGAGTCCAGTCCTCCTGCTACTCCTGCCAGGCCCTCAGGATGCAGTATTGCCAAGACTTCCTCCTCCCATGCTGTTAGTTGTGGGGGAGGAGGCGGGGGTCCACCGCCAGTCCTCTGGACAGCTATCTGGTGTCTTGCAAACACCGAATGCACCTTCCCCCGTAGGTCGTTCCACCTCTTCCTGATGTTATCCCTTGTTCTAGGGTGCTGTCCCACGACGTTGACCCTGTCCACTACTCTCCGCCATAGCTCCATCTTCCTAGCAATGGACGTCTGCTGCACCTGTGATCCAAATAGGTGTGGCTCTACCCGGATGATTTCCTCCACCATGACCCTTAGCTCCTCCTCTGAGAACCTGGGGTGTCTTTGTGGTGCCATGGGTGTAGTGTGAGTGGGGGGTGTGAGGGTATGTCGGCTGATGTGTTGGGGTGTGTGCTGTGAGGTGCGTTGATGGTGTATGGTTGATGGTGTTCTGTAGCTCTGGTTCTATAGGTGCTCCTGGCGTGTCTCTCTCTCAGTTGTAAATTGTTTGTAGTGGCAAAGGGTTGTGGGTAATGTGGGTGTGTGTTTTATAGTGGTGTGGGTGTGTTTGTGTGGTGTGTGTATGTGTGTCAGGTGCGTGTAGTTTGAATTGTCCAGTGTGGTGTTGTTTTGTATGTGTGTGTATTTTGAGTGCGGCGGTGTGTACTGCCAATGGTTTACCGCGGTTGAATGTCAACAGCGGTGATTCGTGGGTCATAATGCTGTGGACGTAGTTCTGTTGGCGTAACAGTGTGGGTTTTTGTACTGCCAGTTTATCACTGACCTTTGGTCTGGTGGAGTCGTGTGTGTGTCGGAATAGTGGTGGATTTCTATGTGTGGGTCATAATACATGTAGCGGTATACTGCCGTGATCGCGGTATGTTGGCAGCAGTCAGCATGGCGGTCATCGACACTTACCGCTAACGTCAGAATGGAGGCCTTAGTCATAACAAAATACACAGTGCCATTTCTCCTGTATATTGATCATCTGTAATTGTTGTCCTGGTGAATACTGCTCTGCGTACGTACTCAAAAAAAACGAGAGGTCTGTTGTTTAATAAAAAAAATGGTGATCAATATCAGAAATTAAAACTATGGCATAAAAAATATCAAACCAAACCATCCCTTGAAGTTACTTCTAAACATCAAGGAATTTGGGAAAACTCCAACAGTTTCTTACACCTAGCGCTTCTTTAACCAAAAAAGGTACCCATAGGTGATATAGTTGTTAAAGGTGTTGGAGCTGCACAGAAATATTTTTTAGCAAATCCTTTTTAAGTTGTGGCTCGGTGATTTCAAATATGGAGGTCTGCCCCCACCACATCAAAAGCATTGGGAAAATAATGAAAGCAGTTTCTGGAGCACAATCTTGTGCCTCCCCAAAAGAATGACACTATGTTGGTGCAAAAATCTATTAATTTGATGCTCCTGTAGTGCACAGAGTCACAAGGATGACCTCAGGGTAAAATACATTTGTTGTCTCATGACTGAATGATGCAACAAATGTTTGTCTCAAGTATAAATAATGAAACCTTGTGATAGTGAAATTTAAATCAGACGTCTGGGAAATATCCTTGCGCAATAGGTAAACATTCTCAAACGACAAACCATAAAAATTCTGAGATCAAAGTCTAAGCACTAACATAAAATATATTAATTTAAAATAATCCTTGTGATCGGCAATAGCAGTAAAATATAACACCTCTTCCTATTGGACTGTTAATATATCTAACAAAGTAGTGTATCTTCACTAACAAGCAATAGTGCGGTGCAAGTATAAGATGTATGTAAGAACATGCAACTAGTGATCAATCTAATATTTCCTCATTGATGACCATTTGTGGGTCATTTTGTAGTCTTGCTAAAGACAACAGCATTGTTTACAATATTACAAAACAGTGGGCGCTACATCATTCTCTTATTCGTGATTCAATGGCTTTCTTCCCCATTCTTGTGTTTTCACTTCTCTTGAAGCATTTCTGCTTTATTCCTGTTTGTGATTGGACGAGTTGCCTCCTTCCACTTCTGATTACTGGGAGCTATTGTTTTTATCATTGTGTCATTGTGTGTGATTTAGCACTCCTGGGAGTGCATGTGCTCCTTCTTCCTCTTCATCTCTTTCGCTCTTCACTTCTCCAGCTCTTTCTTTCAAGCATTCATGCTTGATCTCACTCTCCAACCAACCTTTTCTCTCCACAATCCTCAGCCATCTTTTGTTGTCTACCCTGTAATAGAGCACCCCTGCAAATCACTATTGAGCTGCGTCTCTCCCTTCTCCCACCTCTCTCTGTCTGTCATTCTCTCCCACCCCTGCCAATCTCCACAACCCCTTTACTTCTGCCTGCCACATGCCTCTATTGACTTTGCTAATGCCAGATGCCTTTAAAATGGCACCAGCATTACAAAAACTAATTGCTGTGACACTCTGCGGCCTGAAGACCTGACCAGCAAGCCTCCGGCTGTAGAACCGGAAATGCCTGACAGGCACCTTGGGACACCGAGAGATGCCTGCTGCATCCTCCTCTGAAGTGGATGCTTACATGAGAATTCCTCCCAGCCCCCTCTTGCAGTCAGGCCCTCAGCCTGTAATCAGGGGTGACCCCATGTGGGCCCTGACCTCTTTTTATGAGAACCATGCATGGGGGGCAAGGAAGTAATCAGCTGGCCCCTGGGAGTGCCTGCTTAATCAATGGACCCTGGCACAGGAGCGCAGGACCTACAAGGTCCCAGATTGTGCTTGGGCTGCCTCGGGGCCTAATGGGTGAGGAGAACCAGACCACCACCCTGATGGCCCTGCGCCCTTCCTGTGGGAACCATGTGGCGTCACCTGTGACCGGCTGGAGCCGGAGCCCAAGCGCTCCCAAGGATCCCTCCGCCTGAGGTCCCACTGGAGGTGCTGATGCCCACTGGCTGGCTTTCAGTCGCTCGCTTAAATCGCTGAAAAAAAAACTTGGAAAGAAAGCTGTGGTGCTGGTGAGGTACGCTCCCTTTTGTGACTTCTACTACGAGGGCAATCTGCTGGACATGAGAGCCTGGTGTAGGGGGTCCCCAGAGGCACCAAGTAAGAGACCTGACATGTTTTGATGCGGATGTGACAGAGCGACCGTCTGCTGTGATGGCCCCCCAATTGCCCCAGTGGAGTCCCCAGCAATACCGCTGCATCTGTCCCTGTTTGGCCCCCAGCTACGCTGCATGTCGAGGTAGGATCTCCTGTGGTCCCGGGATGAGGGGACCTGCTAGCTGTCTTGATTGCCAAACTGGGGGGCTCTGGGGAGTTTTGGGGCCCTGGCCTATGGTCCTCCCCTGATTCCATTCCTTCCACTATTTTACCAACTTAGGACTCCTGGTGCACCTTTGACCTCATTGGGGATCTGTCGCACTGGCAAGATGGTCTTCTGGGGCATGCAGATCTGACGCTGCTCCTCCAGGATGTGTTATCTCCGTGGCTGGGGCACCCTTGTCTTCCAACTTGGCTGCTTTTGCTGCCACATAGCGTGGTAAGCGGACTGAACCCTGGGACCTCATACCGTTGCTGCGACACAACCTTACCCATGGGCTAAGATAAAGCTTCCTGGTCCCCCACTGGTCAAACACATAGGGAACAGTACCCTACTGGATCAACTACCCAGCCAGAGACCCTGGAGTGGGCAAAGTGAGCCCACCATCAGGAGACCTCGCCACAATTCTCCAGGCAATACAATCTTTGCAGGCAACAGTAGAGAGCAAGATTGGCGAGGTCCGCGTGGACGTGGCACTGCTGTGCCTGGATCTTCACAATGACACAGCTTGAATTTCTGAAGCTGAAGCTGAATAGGGATGCTGTGCTTTAGGAGGCCCGGTCTCATGTGGTCCTCCACTGCAGAGATGCCAAAGTTCCCATTTTCCCTGATTATACTAGAGAGGTTCAACTACTACGTCATTCATATTCTGATGTCACGCAGAAACTCAGAACAATTGGGATACAGTATCGTCTCCTATTCCCAGCTAGACTCCAGGTAATCATGATAACAAGTCCCTTTTTTACTATACACCTGCGATGACATGGACATGGCTCACAGAGGAACATCCACTCAATATGCCCCAGCGGTACTCTCCACACTGTATTGGCCCGACTGACGAGGGTAGCCTTGTTCATGGGCCTAAAACCCAGCAGAAATTAACTCGCTCACGCATACATACACAATGGTCAGTCTCTCCCTCAATGTTGCCCTGGCCCACGACCCGTCTCAGCCTCTGGCAGTTGCTGGACAGGGGGATGAAGGGGACGCATCTGTTGACGCTTGAGGGACCCTTCTGGACGTGGCCCTTCTTGGTTAACTAGAGACACATAGCGACATGGACCTCTCCCGGAATCCCACGCTATGACACTGTTCTCAGGTCTGGGCTCACACACCAATTGAGTCGCACACTTAACAATACTTCCTGTAATCTGATGGCTATGTAATAGTCAAAAACAAAAAGGGAAAAGGAGGTTGTGGGGCTTGGTCTGTCCTCCTTGTAGCCTATATAACATTCCAAAAGAGGCCCAGCTAAAAGAACTACCACAGGATGGATAAGAAAAAGGATTTTCCTGTTAGAAAAACCCTCACCCACCAGGGTTACCCCTTGGTGGCATGCTTCATCATTGGGTTTCTCCCTGTTCCGCAACAGAGCGGAGCGTGCTACGACCTACAGGGTACGTGGGAGCACTGATGTACTCTCATCAATGTGAATCACAGGAGGGATAGGAGTGGTAGGGTCTTGGGTGAGTTAAAAATACCTGTCTCCTATTAATTCCAATGATTTAATAGATCTCTTGGAGGCGGTATGATTAAAAAGGGACTGCGGATGTGGGGTATGCAATGTACCTGACTTCCTAGTCTACATGTTTCGGAGCCTTACCCCTAGGATCCTCTTCAGGACCAAGGTGGACTCCCTGGTGCCACTCCTTGATTGACTATCTGTAATGTAAGTATAAACAATACATGCTCTGTGATATGGTGCAATTCACTTAGCTAATTTGGTGTCATAAGATGATACCTATTGTTTATGGTGTCCGTCATTGATACCTGTGGAAATACAAGAGAGGCATAGTTATCATAGCCGCCATTTGTAATGGGCCGCTATATATGTTGTTTGTGGGTGTGGTGCCTCCTATTTGCAAACTGCACCCCACTCGTTGGAAACGGCACTCGTGAATATCAGGACTGAGAGACTAAAGTACTCTTACAATCAACAGTACAAGACATCCTACATTTAAAACTTTTAAACATGTAAACACATGAAATACACCAAACAGCACACATGTGGTGCATGCATAACCTTCTCAGTAGTATTTGGATTCTCATATCATAGCACCTCTGGGAGGGGTGTGTGCTTGTAGTCACACTAAAGATTTGGCAAAGTTTTAGAATCAATTAATCTTACCGTATCTGTAGTGCCATGTAAACAATGTTCAAAAGGCACTTACTTCCTCAAAGTGACACTCCAGCTCTGTACCTAATGCTCACCTCCCCAGGGTCTGAAACTTGAATGCTCACATGGGAGCTGAGTTTAAATGTGCAACAGCTCTTGCATCTCGGTATGCTAAGGAGTGCATCACTATACTGCTAACTTCCCCAAGAAGGCGGTCTCCCGTGGACAGAAAGGTGGTCCGCGAGGACCCTAAAAGTAGGAATCCCTTGTGGGTGCCTGTAATTGCACGGAGATCATTTGGGCTTCATGGGCTTACAGAGGTAGAACTGGGGATTCCCATATCGTTTTGATAATTATTTGGGAGTTTCTTTCTTGTGGTTAACGAAGGGCTACTCGTTCCTTTTTTACTATGATGGTGACATATATGTGAGTGGCTAATATTTATTGTGAGGGTTTGCTCTTTGTGATACTATGGAATGGAAAGGAATGAGATGGACATAGGACGTTCTGCGCTGCCTAGGTGTACCATTCATTTCAGGAGATATATATCCGACTAATGATTAATGTGATGTTAATACTTCGTCAGCTGGCTCCAAGGTATGTTCTCATTGAAGCTAAATTGGTGTGTGCGCAATTTATAAACCCATCGTTGTTCTTTTTCGATCGGTGTAGACTCACAATTAATCTCTTTATGGTGTTCTAGGATAACCCACTGGTAATCCTCCACTGTGTGTGCTTTCTCTTTGAAATGAGTGGACATTTTAGTCGTATCACGTCCACATCTCAGGTTACTACGGTGTTTGCAGATGCGAGTCTTAACCTTGCGGGTGGTCATCCCCCATAATGTAGGTTGCATGGACAAGTGATCATGTATACTGCTCGCTGAGTGTTACAATTTTTAGATGTTCCATGTTGTGCTGTTGTTAAAGGTGACCTGTTTAGTGGCCTTTGTTAGATGGCACACACTACAGTTCCCACATGGATAACGTCCATTGGGTAGTGGTAGGTAGTTGATATCTTCTGGTTTACTACAAAGATGGCGTGGCAGGTGTGTACAAGCATGTCTCTAAGACTCTTTCCCCCTTTATGTGAAAACATGGGTTTGGGAATATTTAACGAGCCACTATTGAGGATGCGCCAATGTTTGTTGATGATTTTGCTTACTTGATTGGAGGCTATGTTAAATGTTGTGATACACATCAGTCTTTCCACCTTCTCCTTTTGGGGAGGGGTTCCAGAAGGGCTTCTCCGTTTTTATTACGAGCTTGCTTCATGGCTCGGTTGATTATTCTTGGGGGTATTTCCTAACCTCCAGTTTAGATGCTAGATTCTGGGCTTGTTTTTTGTAATTTGATATCTTTGAGCAATTCCTTCTCAAGCTGAGGAATTGTCCAAATGGTAGGTTCTCTCTCAAACGGCAGGAGGGAGCACTATCAAACAGGAGTAAACAGTTTTTGGCTGTTGGTTTTTAATGGGTGGTTGTTTTAAGAGCACCATTGGTGGCTATAATGTTTAAATCCAGGAAGACCAAATGTTCCTTGCTCATTGTGTGAGTGAATTTCAAGAACTGGTCCTGTCTGTTTACCCACTCTAAAAATGTCACCACTTGTGCCTCATCCCCTTTCCAGATAACAATATGTCATCAATATATCATTTCCACAATACTATGCTGTCTCTGTACGTATTGGTGGGGTTTTAGGATTCTCTCTTTCTCTAGATGATGGACATAGAGTCCAGCCAGACTCGGAGTGAAGGTGCTTCCCATGCTGGTCCCATGCTCCTGAAGGTACAAATATTTCTCAAATTTAAAAACGTTTTTGGTTAGGGCCCAGAAACAGCATTCCATAACCACATTCCGTGGTGTTTGGTAGTCCCAATCTAAGTTCAAGATAACCTCCTCAATTATGTGTAATGTGTCAGGGTGAGGAAGACCCGTGTATAGGCTTTCCACATCCAGTCCTATTAGTATCTCATTTGCTGGATCAAAAGGTCTGTCTTTCAAAAGACACAGTACGTCCTTTGTATCTTTAAGGTAGGTATCAGTGTTTTGGGCTATGGGTCTTAAAAATGCATCTGCAAAGCGGGACAGAGGTTCCAAAACAGAATTGATACCTGATACGATGGGTCTACCAGGAGGTGATTCAAGGTTTTTGTAAATTTTAGGGATAGTGTAAAAATAAAGAGTTACTAGTTTTTTATTAATTAGGAAATCGCCTTCTTTCTGGGAAATCCAGTTGTACGCTAAAGATTGCTCCACCATCCTGTGCATCTTTATCTTTAGGAAATCGGTAGGGTACTCCCTGAGTTTTTTGTAGTTACGTGTGTCACCCAATAGTCTTAAACATTCTTTACAATAGTTTTCTAAGGTCTGGATTACGATAGCGCCTCACTTATTTGCTGGTTTTATTACTATCTTCTTGTTGTTAGTTAGTTCTTGTAAGCCTTTTTTCTCGTTCTTGTTTGTGTCATGGAACACCTTCAAAGTGTTAGGATTAATCTCACTGATATCCTTCAGAACCGCTTTTAAAAAGGTGAGGATTCCTATTGGGATAGTAGTGTTGGGAGGTGTAAGGGACGATTGTTTGAGTAGACCTGTGTCTCCCAGTGCTAAGTTGTCTGCTAGTGGCTGACCTTCAAAAAAGGATCTTAGCATGATCTTCCGAATGAAATCATTTACTTCAATGCACAATCTGAATTTGTCCAGGGGAGCTGTTGGGACAAAACCCAAACCCTTCTCAAAGATGCCTATCTGTGCATCAGTCAATGGCACGTCACTGAGATTTACTACTAGACCGTGCGACTACTTGGGTCTGCTTGATTGTCCGCAAACGGTGTACTCTCTATTGTCATGCTCCGTGTCGTCATCCTCCCTGGATCTTGGTCGGATGTCTCTTTGACTTGCCTCTTGGGTGTCTCTGGCCTCTTCCTAAAAAAGGAGGGAGGTACTGTGGAAATTGGTCACCCTGGGGTTCCCAATGTTCAAAATGAGGAGGATACATTTGGAGTGGTGGGGGGCCTAACACATTGGGGGCTGGATACATAGAGTAGAGTTTTCAAAAGGCACTTACTTCCTCAAAGTGACACTCCCACTCTGTACCTAATGCTCACCTTCCCGGGGTCTGAAACTTGAATGCTCACATGGGAGCCGAGTTTAAATGTGCAGCAGCTCTTGCATCTCAGCATGCTAAAGAGTGCAGCACTAGACCGGTAACTTCCCCAAGATGGCGGCCTCCTGTGGAACAAAGGGGGTCCGTGAGGACCCTAAAAGTAGGTATCCCTTGTGGGCACCTGTAATTGCATGGAGGTCATTGGGGCTTTATGGCGGGGTCCTCCACGATCGATATTGTTTGGTTTTATGTTCCTCGGGTTAGATTTTCTTTATCAGGGCAACAGATGTTTCTGAGGGGAAGTATGGGGAGGGAAGGGAGATCTTAGACGGTTTCTAAGTTCCCATTATTGTTGGTTGGGATATGTGTTTTCGCATTACCCTTTGAATTTTTTGCAGGTACTGGCACAGACCCCCATGGGAAACACGTGATGCATTTAGCACTATGGCGTTTCCAGCTCTCACCAGCTTGACACTGGACAGGAGACCCTCTGGGGGAGTTGACAAGTCTTTTAGTAGCTTAACCTGTTGAGCATCTATGCTCCTCTGGCAGCCTTTCATTCATTTTTGGGAGACCTTTCCAAAATTATATTGGATCTTCCGCAGGGTGTAAAACTGATAGGGGCTACTTCAATGCGGTCCCTGACCCTGAAAATCATTATGGTCCCAACACATTGCTTGCCTCCCGATCTAGTGTTGTCGTTTATTGATTTTGAGAAGGCGTTCGACACAGTGGAATAGGGATATCTACTGCTGGTTTTACAACCGTCAGGAATGAGGCGCGCTTCTATGGGCTGGTTCAGGCTCTAGACTAATCCTACAGCCTGTCTCCAGATCAATGGCACGTTCTCAGAATTCATTCTCCATTCGCCAAGGTACTTGCCAGAGCTGCCCCACTCCTCTTCCTTCTGACGGTTGAGTCACTAGCCCAGATGGTTATGCAAGATTCTCTCCTTTGTGGATGGCGGTGGGATAAGGGCCACGAAGACCATATAGCCCTCAATGCGGACGATATCCTCATCTACTAGTGGCTCCAGATGTTTTTATCTCCTCCAATGTTTTGAAGCCGTCTCTGGTCTTTGCATGAACGCATCCAAGTCGATTTTAGTTTCTCTGGTCTCGTCCAGAGACTGCTTTGATTGGCAAGAGGAAGTGCCTATTCGCCATTTAAGCTTCAAATTTCTGGGGATCTAGGTATAGCTCCTTTCTGACCTTCTTGGTCTTTGAACCTCAAGCCCTTGACGAAGAAAGCTAATGCAGACTTGGCACGGCTGCGGCCTTCCCTCTATACATCTTGGGCCATATAGCTTTAAATAAAATGATGGTTCTTCCGAGGTTTTTGTATGTGTTTCAAAATATCTCAACCCCTTTACTGCACACCTGGTTCTTGGCCCTGCACAGAACAGCCCCAGTGTTCCTTTGGCACGGACCTGGCACCGCTTTGTGCTCTAGTACTGCAAACACAGCTAATACAATGGAGGGTTAGGCATGTCCAACCTCTGTCTTTACTATCTGACTTCCCAACTCCTTGTTATACATGATTGGTTCACTGGGGGGGAGGGGGTAGTCTGACCCAGCCTACCAGTGCGAACTCATCCAACTTTACTTTCCCCAATTCTAGATTTCATCTATGGTTCCCTGCTCTCTAATAACATGGCTTTGGTGACGAGGGTGGTTTTCCTGGCCTGGAGAGTGGCCTTAAGACATACAAGATGGGCTCACATCCTTACAAAACATACGCCTCTTTGGTGCAGCACATGGTTTTATGAAGTAACCATGTTGCGCATGTTTGACAAATGACATTTGGTGGGTATATCCCAACTTGGAGATGTGTGGGTTGGATCGCCCATGCGGTCCTTTCAGGATGTCCGTACAGAGACACACAGTTCTACAAATATCTTCAACTCCATCATGCCCTCCACGCACACCTCACACACTCAGACTCGCTGCCGGAATACAGTCCCCTTGAAGCCGAGCTTCTTTTGGGGCATTGGGGAATGGAAGGGTATCCTAAATCTATAGAACACTGATAATTAACACCCCAGGTGATCTAGCACATGTTAGAGGCTGACGAGAACAATGGATAGGCCCCATCAAGGCCGCTGATTGGTGCCATGCCTTGATGACACACAGGGCTGCCACTATGGCCCTCATTACAACCCTGGCGGTCAAAGACCGCCAGGGCTGTTTTGGAGGTTGCACCGCCAACAGGCTAGCGGTGCAAACTCGCATATTACGACCGCAGCAGAAGTGCTGTGGTCGCACCACCGGGACCGGCGGTTTTCCGCCACGTTGGTCCCGGCGGATTTAATCCTCCAGGCAGCGCTGCCCAGGGGATTACGAGTCCCCTTCCCCCCAGCCTTTTCATGGCGGTAGGAACCGCCATGGAAAGGCTGACAGAAAGGGGAGTCGTGGGGCACCTGGGGGCCCCTGCACTGCCTATGCCTTTGGCATGGGCAGTGCAGGGGCCCCCTGGCACAGCCCCATAAAGCTTTTCACTGTCTGCACAGCAGACAGTGAAAAGCGCAACGGGTGCAACTGCATCCGTCGCACGGCCGCAACACCGCCGGCGGTTACAACTTGGTGAGCTGTGGTTGTCGCCTGCCAAAGTTGTAATGAGGGCCTATGTCTTCTCGCTTATGACTGGTACAAACGTATTATTTATATGGAGCTTATCTTTCACTGGCCAGGCTACATCGGGCAGGGGTCCTCTCAGACCCAGCATGTCCTAGGTGTGCAAGAGCCCCTGCTGCCTTCTACCACATGACCTGGACTTGCCCTCTGATACAGAAGTTTTGGTCAGCGATATCATGCAAACTTACTGAGATAATGGGGTGGGAGATCCTAATGTCCCCCTTGGTGATCCTTTTGGAAGCGATGGACGAAGTTGGGACCACTCGAGCAGAATGCACTTTCCTGGCAACAGCCTTGACGGTGGCCGGAAGAGACAACTAGAGATCTCCCAGATCCCCCACCCTCTCGAAATAGCGCTGGGGAGTGGACTGGCATGTGGGACAGAAACGGCCGGTTTATGAGGCCATGGGCTGCCCCGTAAGCACGGGTGAGTGTGTGAGAAATGGTTGGGACAAATTCCTTGACCACTTCCGGGCTCTGAGTCCAGGGAAACGAGTAACATGCTGTTGTCTGATTGGTATTTACTGGCGGAGTATGTATTAAGCTTGCTCAACTGTATTGTAGTATTATTTGTGGCTGTCTGTGCTACTGATGCTCTTTTCTATAAACCTCAATAAAATGTGTTTATCAAAACATAATTGTGAAGGCTGGCTACTTTGGAAGTGTATTTTATATACTTCTATGGTAGTCATTAAGTTGATTGAGAATCTGGCATATTACAGCCCTGAGGCCATCCTGGAAGTAGAAAAAGAATGCTCCAAGATTGCTGAAATTTATTTTCTATAATTTCTAGATGGCTGATACATTGCTTCTACACACAATTTGGGGGTCATCTTGGAAGTATAGACAATACACTTTCATCAGTCACTAGTGGCATTGCCAAAAAGAATTGGAGAACTACTATTGGTGACATGACACCATTGGCAAAGTGACACCAATAGCTTTGAAAATGCTTATTTGATGTGTGTACCTAGCCCAAAGAAAAATATAAAAGAATGTACGTTTAGTCTAACTATGAAGAATCTGGAAAGCAAAGACAAAAAAGATGTTATGATTATTATCAGAAATATATCAAAAGACTATGATAATTTCTTCGGTTGTTATTGTAAAAAGAATTGAAGGTGTTGCAAACTGGCAATATAGGTGGGCCATTTGCATATAAAATTCTAAATGTTCTTTAATGGTACTGTTGTAGTCATGTTAGGCCAAGGGAATTACATGACCCATTATAACATTAGAATGCTTTTATATATTGCTTCACACTGCACTTCTGCAGATCCTAGAAGCTTTAGAAGACAGGTTGTATTTGCTGAATTTATTTTAAAAATTGTACATGTGAGGAATTTGGTATGTGTTATGTGTAACATAAATCTAAGTAAGTAACACAGATTTCAAAACTATATGACTTTGCACTTTTCTAATTATCGCATTCATAAGTGCTAATATAGCACTTTTTTTTTACAGTCGTTTTTACACATAATCCAAGGCTATGCAGGGTAGACAGCTCGCCCAGAGGAAGGATCAGGTCATAGATTAGGGATCATCAGTGATAAGTTGTGGAGAACGTTTAGGTATTGTGGCAAAATCATCATTTTAAATATAGTCACTCCACCCAGATGATGGGGTGGCAGTGGTGCCCAGAGTTGGAGGTCTGATTTTATGGAGTTCATAAGGGAGGATATGTTGAGGACTTAAGTTAGACTAGTCTCACATGAGGTTTGCATCTACAAGTATTCAAAGCTTAGTCACTTTGTGGTTATGGAGGTCTGCCACTTCATGGCTGTTCCATCTCCACGAGGCAGAATCAGCAGGGATTTACTCCGGTTCATAAAGAGACCAGAGGCTTCTTTGTATAGGTCTATTAATTGGAGGCAGTGGGCCAATGATATGTGGGCTAGACAGGAAGAGGAATACACCGTCTGCACACAACACTTTCCTTTCTTGAGGTCCCTCCTTCCACCTCCACCCCTGCATCTGGGCATCACACCTCACGAGTAAGGCCAAAGATTCAATTAACAAGGTAAAAAGGAGTGTGGACAGTAGGCAACCCTGCCTAGTTCCCCTTCAAATGGATAAAGAGTCAATCAATACTCCAATGATTAGTGTCTGTGCATAGGGCTCTGAGTTTAGCAAGCCTATGTATCTATGTATACGTGGTGCCAAGCCCATTCTTTTTCAGAACCTTTCTCAGGAAGTTCCAGTTCACGGAATAGAAGGCTTTCTCAAAATCAGTAAATAGGAGAGCACAAGGGTCATTGACTTCCTGAAGGCAGGCCATTGCTAAAACCGGATGAACCAAGGTGGTCAGCACTGATTGGAGTCTATTGGCTAGGATTTTGGGGAATATCTTCATCTGTGTGCTAAAGAGCTTGTATAATACACATTGATTTGAGAGGTGGTCAGTAATAGGGATAATCACTGTGGTGGCGATGTCCAGCTCTAGGGGAAAGCCATTTACATCTGTCTATGTCTGTAGGTTAAGTAAATAGGGGAGAGGAGGGCCTGGAATTTACATTAATATTCATGGGGATATCCGTCCAGGCCAGGAGTTTTACCAGAGTTCATCACCTGTATTGCCACATCGATCTCTTCTATGGTAATTGGCATGTTGAGGTCAGCCTTGCCTATCAGAGAGATTGAGGGGAGCATAATGTTTGCAAGTATGGAGCATCTTTGTTCATGTGCTGAGAGTGGGTGGTGTGTGTGTATATAGTGTTCAGTAATAAGTGAAGAATACTATCACAATCTCAGGGGATTCGTGCTTTAGGGAGCCTGGCATGTCTAAAATCTCTGGGATTATTCTGGAGGCCATGTCTTTGATGGCTTCTCAGACTTGTCCCCATGCTTGTGTTGAGGCTCTCTAGCACTGGCAGGCCTCTTCCATGGAAATCTGCCAGTCTCATTTTGCAAGCACCAATTGACAGCAGGTGGAATCAGAGTCCAGCCAGCCCCTAAATTGCTTAGCTCTCAGTATACAGCCAGTCATAGGTGGTCCCGCAGTGTCCATTTGGGGGTTGGGTGTGGCATTAAAGCCTCCTCCCATTATAGGAGAAGAGAGAGAGGAACAATGGTGTTTGCATCATCCTACTACAGCTGCTGAGTGATTCCCATCTCAAGGCAGCCAGCAAGTCCTCGCTCCCTAACTCAGAGGCTCCCTCAGCCACTGCATCTTCTATTTGTCAAGTTATCCCTTTTGTGTGTGGTGGATCGTTGTAGTTTCTAAAGATCTCTTTCCTGCTCGGTCAGTTTGTTTCAGAACCAGAAGAGTCAGGAGAGTCCACAGTGGCCTACATTCTCTACACAACTGTGTTCTTCTTCTTGGTTTAGGTTTCATGACAAGAGTTTGAGGTCGAGATCCCATTTCCAGGGAGGTGCAGGCTTGGGGTTCTGCTGGAGTTTCGAAGAAGTGCAAGCAGTTGTCATGGATCACTTTAAGCTTTGCTGGAAAAATTAGCATGTGCTGAAGGTTGAGGGTTCCGAGTTTCCGTTTTTGTTTCACTTGACGAATGAAGGATTTTCGCCTCTTTTGGATCACACAGGTGTAGTCTGGGAAAAGCATAATGCAGGAGGATTTGAACATTAAATTCCCAGCTCTGTGGGCCTGTATAGGGCTATCAGTGGATGCAGAGGAGCCCCCAGTATGCGGTGCTGGCCCAGAGATTGACATGTGTTCAATTACGAGCTGTTGCAAGAGCTTTCTCTCAGGTATCCAAGACGGAAGCCAAGTTTCTAGGAATGTCCTGAGTTTAGCAGATTCAATTTTCTCATAAAATCGAACAAGTTAGAGATTATTATGCCTCAACCTGTTTTTGGCATCCTCTGCTTCTGGCTGCTACAGATAGCATTTTCAACATCTTTCTTTTAAGTGTAGCTACTTCATCTTCCAATGTCGAAATCCTGCCATCCAAATGGAGGCTCTGTTGGTGATGTTCTGAAGAACTTGACGGTGAAAGGGCATCCACTCCTAATTACCCAATTTTAGTTTTGACCTCTTCCGATGAAGCTTGAATAGCTTAAAGTATGGCACCCAGGTCGGTAGAGTCTACGGGTCTTGGGGGCCCAGTACCACTCGGAGGTGCAATGGTAAATTTGTCCATCTTAGCTTGGTAATGCATGGTAGAACCTGTGTCTTTCTCCATCGCACCACTATGGCCGGTGAGAGCAGCCTGTTGGTTGGGAAAAGGTGAGCAGTGTGTGCCCCGTCATGGTATCTTTGAACCTATACATAGGGTGTATAGAGTTGTCTATTAGGACAGGCCACAGTATTGTGAACCTATGCCAGTCTTGGGATTACTGGCAGGATGGCGTGGGTGGTCGTCTATCTAGTAGTGGGGCAGGAGGGCCTTCCTTACTCCATGATGTTGGTGGATGTGGTAGGCCAGTTTCACTGCCAACCGGCCTGCTTGCTACCACATCCGTGGGAAAGCAGCACAAGCATGGACAAGGATGGAGAAGTCAGCTGAGGATGCAGGGGTCCTCTTGGTAGACCAAGCTTCAGAGAGTAGATAGGACTTCCCTCAGCTGACTCCCCCACAACCATCACAATCCTGGGTGGTGCCAAGCAAGCGGTTGGAGGTAGGGGCCTGAGGCAACAGCATGTCATACAGTCCTTTCACAGCACTCGGACCACACCTCCAAGTGTGGGGATGCTTGTATCACCTCATGGGCCTTGTAGTATGGGCATGTGCTCTGGGAGTCGCAAACCATCCTTCCACAGGGGAGGCAGGAGGCTGGTGGGAGTGCCTTTGGCCAGAGTTGAACACGCGGCATGGGTCTCAGTCACACATCCCCACCTTGCTGGTGGGCTCCTGTTCAGGCATAGCCTGCCCTCAGCTCCTCGCCTTCTCAATTTTGGGACTGTAGACACAGGGTCTACAGATATCACTCTCTGCCCATTGTTTAGTCTAGTCAGTGCCCTCGGAGACTGCAAGTGTCAGGCGGCTGCTTTTTACTGCAGATTGCTGAACCTGGACAGTAGAAGTACCCTGAACTCTCTGGCACTGGACAGCCTAGAAGTAGGCCATCCAGTGCCAGATAGTTCAGGGTATGGAGACCCATCATTCAACAGGAAGGTGATCCACAGAACAGATGAATGGCACCCCCAGAGGTTCCCTGTTGGGGCCCTAGCGAGACGGTTAGGGCTGCAGCGAGGCAGAAGTCATCAGATGGTGGAGGTCTGGAAGCACTATCAAAATGCATCCGCCATCTTGACTGGTCAGGCCATGTGACTCACTTTGCCTAATTTAAACTATCATTTGTCTTTTGTTAGTGATATGTCAGTGTAGGAAGCAGAGGCTAGGGATGCACATACTATGATGATCACATGTCTGCAATTCCGTAAAGTGAGAATGTTTGTGAATATGTTGAATTCCATAGATTCATATTCTACACAGTCTGTCAGTGTAACTACTGTAACAAGTGTGGAGCGTACCATAAGTTTTCTGTCTAATATCTCATAATCATCTCACATTGATTCAGAAGTGCAGCATATGCCACCCAAAGCCTTCACAAAGGTAAACTGGGTTCTGTGAGGAACAACTTGCTCACTGTGATAGCATGGTTTGAACATTAATGCTTTCCAAAGAGTAATGAATGTAGTTGCAACAACGCCAAAGAATCAGCACAAGAAATAAGGAAAAGCTTGCTTAAAAAAAGAAAAGCTGAATAAGTAAAATGACACTAAAATGAAGAAAATTGACTGTAAATATCAGGAGACATAGTAAAACAAAACCATTCTATTAAAAACCATGGGGAAGTGAAAAATCATTATGGTGTTAGGTAGACTGGTACTCGTGGATCCCTCACCATTGAACCGGAATAAAGCGTGGTTTTGTAAAATTGAGCTGCCTGTCCAGTCTAAAGTTTTATGCTCAGGTTTGTAAATTTTTTTAGATCAACAATCTTCAACAGGCCAAGACTTCAAGTTGTAGCAGAAAAGGGGAACACAAGGCAGGACGTTTGTTGACTGCTGCTGCCAATCAGTCAATAAATCAGGAATTTGTAAAGCGCACTACTCACCTGTGATGGTCTCAAGGCACTGAGGAAGGGAAGGGGGGTGCTGCAACTCCTCAAACAGCCAGGTCTTTGAGAAGTTTCCTGAAGGTAAGGAGGTCTTTGGTCTGGCGCAGGTGGGTGGGAAGAGTGTTCCACGTTTGGACGGCAAGGTGCCAGTATGTTCTACCGCCGGTTGTAGTTGCGAGGGCGAGGTCCGCTGAGCAGAGATGCTGGGTCAGGGTGTAGAAGGAGAGTCGTCTGTTGAGGTATTCTAGGCTGGTGTTGTGCAGTGCTTTGTGAGCGTGGGTGAGGAGTTTGAAGGTGATTCTCTTTTTGACTGGGAGCCAGTGCAGGTTTTTCAGGTGGTCTGTGATGTAGCAGTGGTGGGGGATGTCCAGGATGAGGCGTACGGAGGCGTTCTGGATGTGTTGCAGCCTCTTCTGGAGTTTGGCCGTGGTTCCTGCATAGAGGGTATTGCCGTAGT
Source organism: Pleurodeles waltl (assembly GCF_031143425.1). NCBI lineage: Eukaryota > Metazoa > Chordata > Amphibia > Caudata > Salamandridae > Pleurodeles > Pleurodeles waltl. The sequence goes on along the minus strand of NC_090448.1, from coordinate 271,018,524 downwards.
CCAGTTTGCTGCTTACGAGGGCTTGGGTGGCTTCTGGTTTTAGTGGGTATCCATTTGTAGATCTTTCGGAACATGCGAACGGTGTTGAAGCAGGAGGTGGAGATGGCGTTGACTTGCTGGCTCATGGATAGTGAGGGGTCCAAGATGAATCCTAGGTTGCGTGCGTGGTCGGCAGGAGTCATCCCAGGCGGAGGGGGTGGAGCCGAAGATGAGGACTTCTGTCTTGTTGGACTTTGCCAGCTGCAAACTCAGAGCTGGAAAAATGTACCCGTGCCAGTTTAATACAAAAAAGCTCAGCACATTCAAGCAATGGTTCTCAGGCACAAGTATATAGGTTCAAGTCACTGGAATGCTTTTTACATCTCCAGTTCCTGTCCACAGCAAAATGTCTAATTCCATCGGTTCCAGGGATTTCTGTACAGCAGCACTTGGTTTCTAATCCATATGGCGCTCTGTGCTTTCCACGTGAAAGGCGGAGAAGTTTGATAATAGGCGGAGGACTTTCACAAACATGTTTAACTGTTTTGCTTATTTACTTACAAGCAGGCAAAAGCTTGTGGTGTGCAGAACCATCTTGAGTTTCCAGCCGCAGCTGGGAGGTTCTACTTAGTCAGACAGATTTCAAGGAACTGACGGGAGCGGGACCAAAAGGTCAAGAAGGGTTAGCAAGAAGCTAGTGTCACTAGCTTTAGCTTTTAGAGCATATGAATTGCGCTGGTAGGAGGTACAGTTATGCTTCCATCTCATCCTACATAAAGACCGATTAATAAGTAACCTCTGTACTAATAGAGTACTAGTAGTACTAAGAAACATCACACTGAAGACCAGATGGCAATCTAGCATTAAGACAATGGGATATGTTTAATCATTCTCCCTGTAAGTAAACAGAAAAGAAAGCAGACTCTGAACCAACCCAAGGTTTACCGTAATCCATAGAAACTAAGACAACCAATTAAACAAGAACACAGATTCAAAAAAATAAGTAAGACATGTGACCATACCTCTGTACCTCATCTTCATCTATCAATTCACAGAAATTCCAAAACCTCAGTTCTCAAACGCCAGAAAACGAGCCCAAAAATATCAATCTTCTTACTCTCAGAACATCTGACCACGACTGATCTGAGTGGAAAATATTATTCATCAACTGTGATTCACGATTTAAAAATGTGTCAGAATCAAATAAAAAATCAACATAGCGTATGGCAATCTACTGGTGTAATTATTTATCCTCAAATTAGCAAGAGATAGGTTTTCCTGTGTAATAAATATAGTCGCAATAGCACCAAATCACCAAACATCTGTTCAGTTCGTTTTGAGATTGTTGGAAGGGAAAATCAAGTTGAAGGTATCAACATCTTCCATAATCACATTTTATTTATTTTTTTCCATCCCAAATAAGTTGTACTGATTTTATTTGGAGCGAAGATCATTACTAAAGTAAAAAAACGCTCTAGCTTATTAAAATTCATAAAATGAAATAAAATAAAAAGAAATCTCAAAGTCAATAATATACATATATCAAGATCACTTTAGGTTTCGGAGCAAGAGCCACTAAAGTTTCAATAGTTCTTTTTGTCTAATGGCCCAGCCAGCGAAAATAAATTTGGCGAACTATTAGAAGTGTAATGAGCTAATCTCACCCATTCCCAAACTTGGGGAAATTGTTACTAAGGGGGTCATTACAACATTGGCGGTAAAAGCCGCTTACCGCCATGCAGAAGACTGCCAATACACCGCCACGGCTGCGGAAACCCGCCACAGCTATTATGACCCACATCTCGGAATCCGCCGAAATTCAGACACCCACACAAGTCCGCCACACCAAAGGTCAGTGATAAACTGGCGAAAAAAAAACCTCCACCGTCACGCCAACAGAAACACGCCCATGCTATCACGACCCACGAATCCACGCGCTCAAAATACACACACATCTCCAAAACACCGCCACATTGGACAATTCCAAATACACACACCTGATACACATACACACACCACTCCCACACAATCAATACTATATAAAACACCCACCCACATCACCCACAAACCCCTACAACCAAAAATTATTGACGAAGGCCAGAGAGACTGCACAGCATTGACAACCCCACCACACAGAGGCACACAACACCATCACCCACACTACTTCCACACACAAAACACCACACACCACTACACATCACCACACTCATCACCACATACACCACCCCACACATCACCTACACCACCCCATGGCACGGCAAAGACACCCCAGGTTCTCCGAGGAGGAGCTCAGGGTCATGGTGGAGGAAATCGTATGGGTAGAGCCACAGCTATTTGGATCACAGGTGCAGCACACCTCCATAGCTAGGAAGATGGAGCTATGGCGAAGAATAGTGGACAGGGTCAACGCAGTGGGACAGCACCCAAGAAATCGGGACGACATCAGGAAGAGGTGGAATGACCTACGGGGAAGTGCGTTGGGTGGTCTCAAGACACAACATCGCGGTACAGCGGACTGGCAGCGGACCCCCTCCTCCTCCCCCACAACTAACAACATGGGAGGAGCAGGTCTTGACCATTATGCATCCTGAGGGCCTCGGAGGAGTCGGTGGAGGAATGGACTCTGGTAAGTCAAATCTTAACTATCATATTCCCCACCCTACCTTCATGCTATCACAGACCCCCACCCCCCCCCCTCCCCTATCACTCCAACTCCTCACTAATGTACTAATAACACAAACCACACATCCCAACACCAAGCTCTGCATGACACAACAAAGCATGGACACCCCTCACTAAAGCATGCCCACTGCACATACCCATAACAGCCCCCCAACCATCATCACACAAGCCCCCACACAGGAATGCTAGCACTGGGGTACACGCTCACCCAACCATTGCACACCATGACACACACAGATGCAATAATCATGCTTTTACACCCCTGCAGGACCACTACCCAACGTCACCAGACAGGAGGGTCCAGACATCTCTACCCCACCCACAGAAGAGGCCCACAGTGATGACAGCAGCTCTGGCCAACTGGATCCAGATGACCAGCCCGGACCGTCGTGGGCCTCGGGACAGTCGGTTCCCCTCGCACAGGCACAGCCCAACACAGACCTTCCACCCTCTGGAAACAGCAGCACAGCACCCACCCAGCGGGCCCATACCTCCGTACCCAGGACCCAATCAGCTGTGTGTCCACCACTACAGGGAACCCAGGATAACCCACCACCCCAACAACAACAGGGACCTGGGGGCAGTGGTAGTGGGCACACGGTCCAGGGGACGGAGGCACAGGAACACAGGGGAACTGGGAGGGCTGCTGTGTGACAGGAGGCGGACAGGCCAAGGGAACCCACTCTCCACGAGGCCCTCCCCTCCATCATGGGAGCATACCACCACTCACAGGAGACGTTGGCTACGGTCCTGGACAAGTTTCAGGAGACCCAGCGCATGCAGGAGGAACAGTATTTGGACTCAGAACCATCAGCTCCACCCTGGGCACCATCGTAGGGGTGCTGAAGGACATACTCAACACCAGGAGGGACACCGTGGCACTCCAAGTGGCCCCTGACACTAGCATGGATGATGAACTGCCCACTACCTCCGCCGGCGCTAGTGGACAGGACGCCCCGTCACAGGACCACCACACCATCACCCCACCCCCTGCAGAAGGAGAACCACCCCGCAAGCGGTCCCTGAGATCCAGGAACAGGACAGAGCACGATGGCAAGACCCCCGCCAAGAAATGAGACCACCCTGATTGTCATCCCACTGTCCCACTTTGTAACCCTGTCCATATTGGAACTGCCCCAGCTCCACTTCCTATGCCTATATGGGCAGTGCACCTGTGAGACTAATAGACTGGACTCTGTCATGGATATTCCTCCACCATCACCCCTCACCATTTTACCACCCCCTCCAATATTTAGCACTTCAATAAACACCTTTGAAGCACAAAACAATCTGGAGTCAGTGATTTTGAAAATGTGTGTTAGCTATGACAGTGGCAAAATCCGTTCTCAAATGTAATGTCAACATACCTATGTCACACATCACAAGTCCATGAAGAATGCAAGCAGATGACACACGTTGGTAACCACACCTGTGAAACCATAATGGAAGTGTACAACTCAGTTACCAAATACTGCTTGAAATTGACAGACAGGATAGAGGTAGAAGTGTGAAAGTACTTGTAGTAGGCAAGAAAGTGTTCTCACCTGTGTGTCACTGGAAATATTTCTGGATGACTGAGTCCCTGTTGTCAATGTCTTCTTCCTCTGCTTCCTCCTCATCACTGTCCACAGGCTCCACAGCTGCCACAACACCGTCATCTGGACCATCCTCCTGCAGAAAAGGCACCTGGCGTCGCAAAGCAAGATTGTGAAGCATACAGCAGGCGATGATGATCTGGCACACCTTCCTTGGTGAATAGAATAGGGAACCACCTGTCATATGGAGGCACCTCAACCTGGCCTTCAGGAGGCCGAAGGTGCGTTCGATCACCCTCCTAGTCCGCCCATGGGCCTCATTGTAGCGTTCCTCTTCCCTGGTCCTGGGATTCCTCACTGGGGTCAGTAGCCATGACAGGTTGGGGTACCCAGAATCTCCTAATAGCCACACCCGGTGCCTCTGGAGTTGACCCATCACATTCCGCAGAATGTAGGCGTCATGCACTGAGCCAGGGAACATAGCATTTACCTGGGAGATGTACTGGTCTGCCAAACATACCATCTGTACATTCATCGAATGATAACTCTTCCGGTTCCTGTACATCTGTTCACTCCTGTGGGGGGGGACCAAAGCCACATGGGTCCCATCAATGGCACCTATGATGTTAGGGATTTGTCCAAGGGCATAGAAGTCACCTTTAACAGTAGCCAAATCCTCCACCTGAGGGAAAACGATGTAGCTCCTCATGTGTTTCAGCAGGGCAGACAACACTCTGGACAACACGTTGGAAAACATAGGCTGGGACATCCCTGATGCCATGGCCACTGTTGTTTGAAAAGACCCACTTGCTAGGAAATGGAGCACTGATAGCACCTGCACTTGAGGGGGGATCCCTGTGGGATGGCGGATAGCTGACATCAGGTCAGGCTCCAACTGGGTACACAGTTCCTGGATTGTGGCACGGTCAAACCTGTAGGTGATGATTTAATGTCGCCCCTCCATTGTCAACAGGTCCACCAGCGGTCGGTACACTGGAGGATTCCGCCATCTCCTCACATGTCCCAGCTGACGGTGCCTAGAAAGGACTACAGCGACCACAGAGTCAAGCAATTCAGAGGTATGTACCCACAGCTAAACAGAACACTAAACATAGTCCAAAAAGTTGTCTGTATGTGTGTTGAGTCCAGGCCTAGGTATGTGTGACGCAGTTGAAAATGAAGCCATGTGGGCCCCTGAAATGGCGGCTGCCTGACCTCTAAACTGGGACAATGGGATGTGAGGTAACTGCACTGGCGTTGTACACCGTCGCGGTAGGCGGTCGAAGACCGCGGCGCAATGCTGCATTGGTTAACATTGGACCCTATGGGTCCCAGGAGCCAATGACGAAGTGCGCCGGCGGTGATGATACGCACCGCCGCGGACGTTACCGCCATTTTCTATCTGTTGAATCACTCGATACCTGATCTTCGACAGGAGAGGACCTATACTGCAAGTGCTGCTGTGACCTCGGTCTGGAAGACACAATCGCTCGTGCGTCTGGGGAAAGGGCCCCTGCCTTCACTGCACAGGAGTTGGAGAAGCTCGTGGACGGGGTCCTCCCCCAGTACACGCTACTCTACGGTCCTCCAGACCAACAGGTAAGTACACAGGGAGCAAGTTGTATGGGCTATGCCTGGGTGGAGAGGGCTGGTTGTAAGAAGGAAGGGGGCAGAGTTCTGCGAGCATGAAGGACTGTGAATGCATGTGCCACATGGCAAGGGTAGGGATGTGGGCCACTCACTTCGACGTTGCAGTTGGTAATGACTTCTCTTCTTCCCCTGGACATGTCATGTAGGTCAGCGCCCACCAGAAGAAGGATATTTGGCGTGCCATCGCCAAGGACGTCCGGACCCTGGGGGTCCACCAGAGACAGAGCACCCACTGCCGTAAAACATGGGAGGACATTCGCCGCTGGAGCAAGAAGACGGCGGAGGCTCAGCTGGGGATGGCCTCCCAACGTGGGAGGGGGGCCCCTCGCACCATGACCCCCCCTGATGTTCCGGATCCTGGCGGTGGCCTACCCTGAGTTGGATGGGCGCTTGAGGGCATCACAGCAGACACAAGGGGGTGAGTACAACATCATTCAGCGGACTTTGCGTACAGTGAAGGTGTCTGGGTGGGGGAGGAGGGCTGTGGGTTTCCCTAGGCCAGGGCGGGTTCCGTAGGCTAGGCCCCTCTGTAATGCAGGCCATGTGGCACTCCACCCCACCTCTGTAGAGTGACAAGTACAGGTATACATGCCCCTGTGTCATCTATGTGTGCTGATGTCCACCATAGCCATGTAGGCCATATCCCAGGAACTGCATCAGTAGAGCCCAACAGAGCGGCGTAGTGCAGGGGGCTGCTGTGTCTGTATTGTCCGCCAACAGTAGCGGTAAGCCATGCACTCAACCTGTCTTTCTTCTGTCCCCCCCCCCCCTTTTTGTGCTCTCCCTGTTCTTTTGTGCATCAGCATCATCAGGTGGAGGTACAGTGGCACAGGAGCAGGAGGGAGCTGCATCCCACATGGCCATGGAGGGCCACACCACGGACTCTGAATACACCAGTGGGACGGAGGGCGAGGGGAGCTTCACGGCGGGGACAGGATCAGCAACACGGACTCATCCTCCGATGGGAGCTCCCTTGTGGTGGCGGCAAAATCTGTGCCCCCCACTTCTACAGGTACAGCCGCCACCCCCCTACCAGTGCCGCCCTCCCAGCAGCCCCTCAGCCTTTGCCCCATGCCCGCTCACCCAGGAGGGTGGGCATCACCTTCGCCCCAGGCACCTCAGCCCCTGCCCCTGTCACCTCTGCTGCCCTCAGTGAGGAGGCCATTGACCTGCTCAGGTCACTCACTGTTGGGCAGTCTACCATTGTGAATGCCATCCAGGGTGTAGAAAGGGAGTTGCAACACAGTAATGCATTCCTGAAGGGCATTCATTCTGGTCAGGCTGCCCTTCATCGAACCCTGCAATCTCTGGCCTCAGCACTGATGGCAGCCATTGTCCCTGTCTCTAGCCTCCCCCCTCCAACTTCCTCCACCCAGACCCAATCCCCTGTACCCCAGCCTATCCCAAGCACACCATCAGACCAGCCTGCACACACGTCAACACACAAGGGAAGCTCAGGCAAACATAAGCACCACACATCCCACAGGCACTCACGCAAGCATCACACACATACAGACACAACAACATCCACTGCCTCCACTGTGTCCCCCTCCTCGTCGTCTCCCTCCTCCCTCCCAGTGACGTCTACACTTTCACCTGCATGCACTACCACTACAGCCACTAGGTCCCGCACCGGCACACCCACCACCACACCCGCTCACCTGCACTCAACACCCCCACTACCATTTACACGTCCCCTGTGTCCTCTCCCAGTGTGTCTGTGACGCCCCCTCCCAAAGTACACAAATGCGGGCACACACCCACCCAACATCCATCCACCTCACGACAGCCTCCAGCGCATGCACCTGCACCCAAATCAACAAAACTTACACCTCCTACAACCACCTACTCTTCCTCCACTCCCAGACCCCCTCCAGCTACCCGTCCCAGTGATCGTAAGAAACTTTTCCTGATCAACCTTGCCCTCTTTCCCACCACCCCCCCTCCAATTCATAGGTCCCGTACTAGCACCTCAGCCAAAAAATCTCTGGTACCAGTGGTGCCTGTTAGAGGTATGTGGAGTGCACTGGGCACCAGGGCAGCCAGTGTGACACGGAGCCACAGCACAGCCAGTCCCCCCCTTGTGAAGCACCAGAAGTTGGACAGTGCCCAACGGGATAGGGGGAAGACTCCAGCCGGCAAAGTCGCTCACAAGGGTCCCGGGGGGACTGTCCACTCAGCTGTGACTCCTCCCAAGGTGGGGAAGGGGCAGAAGAAAGCGCCAAAGTCTGGGAAGAGCAGCACGGCAGAGAAGCCCGCCATCATCCCCGCTGCCCAGGAGGCCACCGCCAGCCCCATCGTCACTGGCCAGGAGGCCACCGCCAGAGTCAGTGCCCAGGAGGGCCCCAGCAGCCACAGCCCCGCTGGGCAATGAGGGACCGCCATGGCAAACACCACTGCACAGGTCAGAGACAGCCAAGTCAAGCACCGCTGAACAGGGCAAGCACCGCTGAACAGGGCAAAGACCGCCATGGCATGCACCGCTGAACAGGTCAGAGACAGCAAAGTCAAGCACTGTTGAACAAAACAAGCACCGCTGAACAGGGCAAAGACCACCATGGCAAGCACCGCTGAACAGGGCAAGCACCGCTGAACAGGGCAAAGACCGCCATGGCATGCACAGCTGAACAGGTCAGAGACAGCAAAGTCAAGCACCGCTGAACAGGGCAAGCACCGCTGAACAGAGCAAAGACCGCCATGGCATTTACCGCTGAACAGGTCAGAGACAGCAAAGTCAAGCACCGCTGAACAGGGCAAGCACCGCTGAACAGGGCAAAGACCGCCATGGCAAGCACCGCTGAACAGGGCAAGCACCGCCAACTCAAGCACCGCTAGCCCATGTGCGGCAGGGGCAGTGACGGAACTGGGACCGTCACGGCGAGAGTGATGCACTTTGGGCACCAGTCCCCCTCCAGAACCAGTGGAGAACAGCATCCACTCCGTCTGTCCTTAACAGGATGAAGCACTCTGGGCACAAGTCCCCCTCCAGAAACAGTGGAGAACAGCATCCACTCCGTCTGTCCTTAACAGGATGAAGCACTCTGGGCACCAGTCCCCCTCCAGAACCAGTGGAGACTGTTATCGACTTGAGAAACTGTGGCTTTGCACTCCCCAGGATTGAACAGTGGGCAAGCCACCCACTGTTATCCACTTGAGAGACTGTGGCTTTGCACTCCCCAGGATGCAGCAGTGGGCAACCCACCCCCTGTAGAGACTTGAGAGACTGTGGCTTTGCACTCCCCAGGATTGAACAGTGGGCAAGCCACCCACCGTAGAGACTTGAGAGACTGTGGCTTTGCACTCCCCAGGATGCAGCAGTGGGCAAGCCACCCACTGTAGAGACTTGAGAGACTGTGGCTTTGCACTCCCCAGGATACATCAATGGGCATGGAGCCCCCTCGTGGATCTGGCGTGGTGCTGTCATCCGGCTGAGGTGCCCCCCCTTCCCTTCCCCCTGAGGTGCCTGTTGTATTTCTATCTGATGCCCCAGCAGTGTTCTCTCCGTTTTGCTCAGGTATCGTGTGTGGGCATCGCCCATGCATTTTCAGCCCAGTGGTCCACGGACATTGAATGGTGCATTACCTGCACTACTAATCGTGATGTATATTTTGTTGAATGTATATATATATATATATATATATATGCATATATATATATATATATATATATGTGGTTACTGTATTTTTATATATTACAATGGTTGAACTAATTTCCTTTTGTCTTTGCATTCTTCAGGGGGGGTTGGGGGTTGTTACTGTAATGTTTGGATATGCATTGGTGTGTGTGTTGTAGTGGGTGAGGGTCGGGGTGGGGGTGGGGATGTTGCGTGTGTGTGTCTGTGACTTTTTCCTCCCCCCTCCCCTATGTCGTAGGTGCAGTACTCACCATTGTCTTCGGCGCCGGCGTTAATGATGATCGTACAGGAGCAGGAAGACTATCGTAGGGAGTATTTGGAGTTCCGGCTCCATGGTGTCCTCCTTCCTCGTGGAGTGTGTAGAGGTGAGCGTTTTCCCTTTGAAATGGCTGTTTCCGCCGTGTTTTTATCCACGGTGAATCCGCCCCGGAAAATGTGGCGGATTGGTAGGTTGTGATACTGTGGGCGGTACTTTGTCCCCCGCCTGTCTGTTGGCAGTGACCGCCGCGCTGTTTGTCTGTACCGCCGTGGCGGTCGGAGTGTTAAAGTGGCTGTCTTTGTTGGCGGTTTCCGCCACGGTCATAATTCCCATTTTTTTTCTGCCGGCCTGTTTGCGGTCTTACCACCGCTTTAACACCGTCCGCCAGGGTTGTAATGACCCCCTAAATGTTCAAATCATAGTCCATATTTCTATTAAATATAAATTGAACAACTTGGCGAAAGTTGTAGTGTTTACACTTGTGACTTTTATAATGGTAATTACACAGTGCTTACTGTAGTGTTGCGGGCTATAGGCCTGTATGCTAAAGTAAATGATGACACAGGCACTGCTTATTTGATTACTCAACTGGCCCAGACCTGTTTATTGGCAGGGTTAACTGACTGGTGATACCTGTGATGGATGAGTGTAGGGTAGGGTGGATGTTACTACAGCCTAAGGGAAGGGGCTGCATTGTATTTGTCCAACAGGACAGTACACTTACAACCTGGAATTATTAGAGGCATTTATGGTGGGAATAATAGTATTCGGAAATGCAAAATACTGAAGAGTTAAACATTAAACAGCTACAGTGCACTGCAGTGAGAAGTGAAGCACAGAAAGTTGTTATTCTGGTTAGTTGGCCATACTGTAGTCTAACAGCCCGCTGCAGCGGGCTACACCAGCCATTAAAGGCTCACTCCAGTGTGATTGACCTGAGTCAAAAGCAAAGGCCTTTACTAGTGGAGCTGGACTTTACGGGCTAGTATAGCCAGAGTGCTGGGTTGCAAAACTATTAGAATCTACCACCTATGAGGGTGGAGTGTGCTATAATAAAAAAAGCTTTCTGGTAGAGACTGATGCTCAGAAGCTTTGAGCAACTTTCACAGCTTTTGTTACTGCCATGAGCAAGGCTAGGTAGTAGGTGACACACATCAAACATGGACACCTGGCGAGGTGAAAGGAGGCAGACGTGAGCAACTGATTCACCCTCGGCGATTCAAAACTGATTTTCTTAGTTAGCAGGCCTTTACCAGAGATTGTAGCCCACTGCTGTTTCATTGTGTTCAATAGAACTATCAACATTACAAGATATAGCAATTTAAAAAAAAATAGATTTAGAGATAGCAAAATTTAGTTTAGGTGGTCGTCTTAGATGTGTATAAGGCAATCTATGACGATGCTGGATTAGCAATAGTAGTAAATAGAGTCAAGTCTGAGGATTTTTGGTTAGGAACAGAGAAAGGGAAATGCTAAACCCTTCCATTTGATTTAGTTAACATTCCTTTTAAGCTCTTAGCTGTGGCTCTAGAACAGAATCAATACTTGTCAGATATACAATGTAAAAATTAGGAAGTTATTTAACACTATTCTTTAAACTACTAAACACAGACAATCTTTTCTTGATTCTAAGTCAATGAAAATGTTCATAGAATAGAAGTTTTTACAAGACTTGCTTCATCTCAGGCCAACGATAATTGGACAAAAACAGAGGTCCTGTCCATTACAATGCCATGTCATGAACTTACGTTTTCTTATAGACAGAGATGTTGGAAAACAATGGGATTCAATATTTGGGGGTAAGCATACAAAGACAAAACTTTCAAGTGATGAGCAACAATTTGATGAAAATATTTGTGTAGGTGGACATTCAAGTCTGCAGGCTTACCTGTAATCCAATCCAGGTCTTCCACTGTCTGATGTGTGGGTGAATGTTTCTGAAAGTCATGATGTCACACACACTGGAATGTGTGGTAGGAAAGTGTCTTTGAGAAGCTTCCACCTTCTCGGGAGTAAAAAGCTACAGAAGTAGAAAAACTCCTTGCTGGATGAAGATGTCAGAAAATTGAAGAAAACCAGGAATCCAGAATCCGATAGTGGAAGTCTTTGGGAACAAAAAGTCAATATCCGCAAGTGAATGGAGTGAGGAAACAAGAGAAGGAACACAGCTTTGTTGTGACACACCCTCTAACGAGACTAAGGTCCTCCGCTTACTGCCGCGCAGACGGCCGCCAATTTACCGCTGCGCTGGGGAATATCTGTTCACCATATTATGATACACACACACTCACACACATCAATCCGACAGAACACAGTCACGTACACAAATCCGCCAGACCAAAGGTCAGTGATAAAGTGGCGGTCCCAAAACCCACGCCGTTACGCCAACAAAACAACGCCCATCACATTATGACCCACGAATCACAACAGCGGACATTCAACGGCAGTAAATCATTGGCGGTACATACCGCCACGCTCTGAATGGACACCCAAAACAAAACACATTGGCCTATACCAAAAACACACAGCTGACAACCATACACACACCACTATAAAACACACACCCACATTACCCACAACACTTTACCAACAACTATTGCCACCAGGAGACTGAGAAGAAGAGCACAGAGACAACTAGACACACACACCACATACACCCATGCACCCCTCACCCACTCCACATCCCACACCCCACCACATCACCCTACACACCCTCACCAACACACATCACACAACACCCATGGCACCACAAAGACACCCCCGTTTCACTGAGAAGGAGTTAAGGGTCATGGTGGAGGAAATCGTCAGGATAGAGCCACAGCTCTTTGGAGCACAGATGCAGCAAATATCACTAGCAAGGAAGATGGAGCTATGGTGGAGAATCGTGGACAGGGTGAACGTCGTGGGATAGCAGCCAAGAACAAGGGACAACATCAGGAAGAGGTGGAACGACCTACGGGGAAGGTACGTTCCATAGCAGCAAGACACCAGCTCGCCATACAGAGGACTGGCGGTGGACTCCCACCTGCTCCCCCACAACTCACAGCATTGGAGGAGCAGGTACTGGCAATACTGCATCCTGAGGGACTTGCCATTTTATTTGACATTCCTAACTTGTTTCCTGGCCTTCCATAGGAGAGGACCTACACTGCATGTGCTGCTAGGAGAGGACCTACACTGCATGTGCTGCTGTGACCTGTGTCTGGAAACTACCATAGCCTGTGTGACCGGGGAAAGGGCCCCAGCCTTCACTTCAGAGGAGTTGGAGCGACTGGTGGATGGGGTTCTACCCCAGTACGGGCTGCTGTATGGGCCTCCAGACCAACAGGTGAGTACACTGTGGGCACAATACTTGTGGCATGAATGCATGGAGTTGTGTGTGAAGGCATTGTGTAAGGGTGGTGGATGGATGTCCTCTTGGCGGTGTACATGTTGTGTGCTGGGCTATGTGTGTGCCAGTGGTGATGCAAACGGGTATGGTGGGCCATTTGTGTGACAGGCTAGACTGTTTGTCTAATGGTGTTCTCCTGTCTGTAATGCCTCTGCAGGTCAGCGCCCATCAAAAGAAGGGAATATGGCGTGCCATCGCCAAGGAGCTGCAGACCCTGGGGGTCTATGGCAGGCGGAGCACTCACTGTCGCAAACGGTGGGAGGACCTGAGACGCTGGGCACGGAGGACCACGGAGGCCCAACTGGGGCTGGCAATCAACGAGGAAGGGGTGTCCGTCCGACCCTGACCCCCCTGATGGCCCGCATACTGGCACTTGCGTTCCCTGAGCTGGATGGGCGCTTGAGGGCATCACAGCAGCCACTAGGGGGTGAGTACAGTGGCTATCATTACAACTTTCGGCTGGTGGGGTGGTTGAGTGGGTCCCAGGTGTGCTGCAGTTGGCGGTGTGTACCCCTGCTCATGCCTTGGTGACTAGCCATTTCACTGGTAGTGCAATGCATAGTGCATAGGCCTGTTCCCTATATATGAGGGTGCTGTGTACGCCATGGGTGGTGTTGGTGCAGTCATTGATTCAGTGTATTCTTTGTCTCTCTCCCCCCTTTCTTGTTTTGTCATCCTGTCCTTGTGTGTATTAGCATCATCTGGTGGAGGAGCAGAGGCACCAGCGACAGAGGGAGATAAATACCACAGGACCCTGGAGGCAGAGTCCACCGACACTGAGGGAACCAGTGGGGTGGACGGCGAGGGGAGCACCACGGCAGAGACTCCTCCAATGGGAGCTCCCTGGTGGTAGCGGACACCTCTGTTACCACCCCAGCTGCACGTACAGCCGCCAACCCCGTACAGTTGCAGACACGACAACATCCACTGTCTCCACTGTCTCCCCCTCTTCCTCCTCCTCCACCTCCCACCCACTTACAACCACACTCACACCTGCATGCACTACATCAATATCCACTACAACATCATCACCACACCAGGCAGAACACACACCTCACTGGCAGACACCTCCACAACATCCATGCACGCATCCCCTGTGTCCTCTCCCACCATGTCTGTCCCCCCCTAAAGGACACAAGCGCAAGCACTCAGACACCCAACAGCCATCCACCTCACAACAGCATACAGCCCATGCACCTGCACCCAAATCCAGCAGACATACATCTCCAACGACCACTCCTTCATCCTCCACTCCCATTACAACGTCCCTAAACAGCTTTTCCTTTCCCAGATTGACATCTTCCCTACCCCCCCGTCCTACACATATGGGCAGGGTATCAAGGACACAGCCCAGCACCTCTGCCAAACAGTCCAGGGGACAGTGGCGGCGGCACCTACTCGTGGCAGTAGGGATACCAGAACAACAACACTGAAGGGGAAGGAGGCAGCACAACCTGGGATGAAAGGGAAGAGTCCGGCATCAGCTGTGAGGAAGGGGAAGCAGCATGCACAGCTGTGAAGAAGGGGAAGAAGCCTGCACCAGCTGTGAAGAAGGGGAAGGAGCCTGCACGAGCTGTGAGGAAGGGGAAGGAGCCTGTACTACCAGGCAGAGAGGAGAAGAGCCAATCCACCCCTGACAGGAAGGGTAAGAGATCCCCAACCCATGACCAGGAGGAGAAGAAGCACTCTACGCCAGCGGAAGCTGTCAGGCAAACATCACCACCATCTGTCACAGGGCCCCCACTGCCAGCCGTGGATGTGCTGACTTCACAGAGTGCAGGGGCTGCCCAGGAGCCTCCCTCAACCACCACCAGCATGCAGCCATCACAGAGTGCAGGAGCTGCCCAGGAGCCTCCCCCAACTACCACCAGCATGCAGCCATCACAGTGCAGGGGCTGCCCAGGAGCCTCCCCCAACCACCACCAGCACGCAGCCATCACAGAGTGCAGGGGCTTCACAGAAACCTTCCCCAAACACCATCAGCATGCAGCCATCACAGAGTGCAGGGGCTGTCCAGGAGCCTCCCCCAAACACCACCAGCATGCAACATTCACAAAGTGCAGGGGCTGCCCAGGAGCCTCCCCCAACCACCACCAGCATGCAGCCATCACAGAGTGCAGGGGCTGCCCAGGAGCCTCCCCCAACAACCACCAGCATGCAGCCATCACAGAGTGCAGGGGCATCCCAGAAACCTCCCCCAAACACCACCAGCATGCAGCCATCACAGAGTGCAGGGGCTGTCCATGAGCCTCCCCCAAACACCACCAGCATGCAACATTCACAGAGTGCAGGGGCTGCCCAGGAGCCTCCCCCAAACACCACCAGCATGCAGCCATCACAGAGTGCAGAGGCTGCCCAGGAGCCTCCCGCAAACACCACCAGCATTCAGCCATCACTGCCAGCGGAAGCCATATAGTCCACCCTCCAGGGGCTGCTGTGTGGGCTGCCCCCTCCAAAATCAGTGGGCAAGACACCCACCTGAGAGACTGTGGCCTTGCACTCCCCAGGACAAGGCAATGGGCATGTTGCCCCCTCCAGAACCAGTGGGCAAGACACCCACCTGAGAGACTGGGGCCTTGCACTCCCCAGGACAAAGAAATGGGCATGTTGCCCCCTCCAGAACAAGTGGGCAAGGCACCCACCTGAGAGACTGTGGACTTGCACTCCCCAGGACAAAGCAATGGGCATGTTGCCCCCTCCAGAACCAGTGGGCAAGACACCCACCTGAGATACTATGGCCTTGCACTACCCAGGACAAAGCAATGGGCATGTTGCCCCCTCCAAAACCAGTGGGCTTGCTCCCGCATCCGGCTGTGGTGCCACCCCCTCCCCCCCATGAGGTGCCTGCCTATTTGCAAACTGATGCCCCTGCAGTGTGCTATCCGGATGTGCTCAGGATTTGAGTTGGGCCTTGGACTGTGCCCTGTATCCATGTGGGCCCTTTGAACTTTGGACTGGACAGTGTCCCTTTTTTATACAAGTGTACATATCTTTTTCATGGCCAAATCGGATTATTAATTTTGATTGTTGCACTGATTACAATCACTTTCGGCAATTCCTGTTGTCCTTGCATTATTCTGCCAATTTTTGGGGTCAAATTGTCTTTGGAGTGCAGCTGATTGTGTGTGTGGGGTGTGTGTGAATGGTGTGTGTTGTGCGTGTGAGTGTCACTCTCTTTTTCCTCCCACCCTCCCTTGTGTGCTAGGCGGCTTTACTCACCGTCGTCGTCGTCGTCTTCGTCGGCTTTGGTATTCCAGGTGGAGCATAACATAGAAGATCATCTGGAAATCTTGCAGTTCGGGTTCCATGGCGGCGTGGTTCTTCCCTGTGTTTCCAATGGTGAGTCCTTTGACTTTTGTGCTCTGTTTACGCCAGGGTTTTCTTGGCATTGGTACCACCCTGGTAAAGGTGGCGGTTTGCAGGGTCTTAATATGGTGGGCGGAACTTTGCCTTCCCCTGGCTGTAGGTGGCTACCGCCGTGGTGGCTATTGTTTCCACCCCGGCAAATTGGCTGTTGATGGGAGATATCACCACCATGGTCACAATTTGTCAGTACTTACTGCCAGCCTGTTGGCGGTAATACCGCCACTTTATCACCCACCGCCAGGGTCGTAATGAGGGCCTTAGACCTGTAAATAGTAAAAGAACAGGAAAAGGAAATGCCATCAAACCACATTAAACATAATGGATTTGGACAGTCAGGCAGAAACCAAGGAAGCAACAGCCATGATGAAAAGGGGAAGAAAAGAGACCAAAACCCAGAAGTAGACTAGCTGTGAACTCACCTTAAAAGAAAATCCTTGTCAGACCATGGGTGTTGATGGCAGTTTCTATTGTGACTCTGGTGGCCATGCTATGATAAGGCAATGCTGGGGGGCACAGCTTCTTTCTACCCCACAAAGATGGTCAGGAGGTCGGCATACCTGACCCCATCTCTCTGATGTGCAATTTCATGTGTCAAGTCTTCAGGCCTCATGCAAGATTGCACAACTGTTGGGAGGGTGAGGAAGGCCTGTGTCTGCCAGCCCCGTCACTGCTGTGCCTGGCTGGTAGAGGATTGCTGTATTAAATAGAACCTGCCAAGGCACAAACAGCGTCGTCACCACTGCAAACGCCATTTGGGTCCCCAGTATTACTTCAAGAGATGGCAGGGAGGGTTCCGTCACCTGAAGGATTTTGTGTGGTCAATGACCTCCAGTAAATGGAGCCAGACTAGTCAACTAACCTGTTCCTCTTGAGGCCAGGAGTTTGAGAGGCTCACCAAATATAGGGCCTGATTACAACTTTGGAGGAGGTGTTAATCTGTCCCAAAAGTGACGGTAAAGTGACGGATATACCACCAGCCGTATTACGAGTTCCATAGGATATAATGGACTCGTAATACGGCTGGTGGTATATCCGTCACTTTACCGTCACTTTTGGGACGGATTAACACCTCCTCCAAAGTTGTAATCAGGCCCATAATTTCACTAAGTATATTCACGACCCAGGAAACATTGCTTAGGGACAGTAGGGAGTTCCAGTGAGCTTGATTTGCCCTAATGTCCACATGAGGAGTGAAAGCTTTACAACCATGCCCTTATAGGCTTCAAAATGGCTGTTAATCTAATTTAGTCCCTGGATCAAGGCTAGGTTGATCGAGGAGTAGGCCTGATATTGGTCTTGCATCATAACATGCAGGCACTACACAACATAGGACACAACATACGAGATTTATTCAACTCTTTTCCCAGTTGGCAGACTCAGTGGTCTAGGGAAATAAATGCGTTTGGGATGTTTATCAGAAGAATTGATCATCCACCTTTTTGGGTCCAGATATGATGGTATGGTAGAGTTTAAACTATGTTGTATGCCATAATTAACTTTGTATGATGAGTTTTCATCTTGTGATCCTCACGCTGTTCAAACTGTTCAGGTTAAAGACTATGGGGGTCATTCTGACCTTGGCGGTCCATGACCGCCATGGCAGAGTGCGGCGGAAGCACCGCCAACAGGCTGGCGGTGCTTCCTTGGAGATTCTGACCGTGGCGGTAAAGCCGTGGTCGGAAAAGGGGAGCCGGCGGTTTCCCGCCAGTTTCCCGCTGGCCCAGGGAACCCGCCATGGCGGCGCTGCTTGCAGCACCGCCATGGGGATTCCAACCCCCTTACCGCCAGCCTGTTTCTGGCGGTGTCCACCGCCGGAACCAGGATGGCGGGAACGGGTGCCGTGGGGCCCCTGGGGGCCCCACAAAGATTTTCACTCTCTACTTAGCAGACAGTGAAAATCGCGACGGGTGCCACTGCACCCGTCGCACCCCTTCAACTCCGCCGGCTCCATTCCGAGCCGGCTTCATTGTTGAAGGGGCTGTCCCGCCGGGCCGGCCGGCGGTCTTCTGGCGGTCGCCCGCCGGCCCAGCGGGAAAGCCGGAATGACCGCCGCGGTCTTTTGAATGACCGCATATTTCCAGTGCGTGTTCCACACATTGGGGGTCATTACAACATTGGCGGTAAAAGCCGCTTACCGCCGTGCAGAAGACCGCAAATACACCGCAGCCGCGGCGGGAGACCACCACAACTATTATGACACAGATCACGGAATCCGCCGAAATTCAGACACCCACACAAGTCCGCCACACCAAAGGTCAGCAATAAATATGCGGAAACAAATCCTCCACCTCCACGCCAACAGAAACACGCCCATGCTATTACGACCCACAAATCCACGCGGCGGTCTTTCAACCGCGGTATTCCATTGGCGGTACACACCGCTGCGCTCAAAATACACACACATCTCCAAAACACCGCCACATTGGACAATTCCAAATACACACACCTGATACACATACACACACCACTCCCACACACCCAACACAATATAAAACACACACCCACATCACCCATAAACCCCTACGACCACAAATTAGAGACGAAGGCCAGAGAGAGACAGCACAGAATAGATAACACCATCACACAGAGGCACACTACACCATCACCCACACAACATCCACGCACAAAACACTACATACCACTACACTCACCACACTCATCAACACATACACCACCCCACACATCACACACACCACCCCATGTCACGCCAAAGACACCCCCGCTTCTCCGAGGAGGAGCTCAGGGTCATGGTGGAGGAAATCATCAGGGTAGAGCCACAGATATTTGGCTCACAGGTACAGTACACATCCATAGCCAGGAAAATGGAGCTATGGCAAAGAATAGTCGACAGGGTCAACGCTGTGGGACAGCACCCAAGAAATAGGGAGGACATCAGGAAGAGGTGGAACGACCTACGGGGGAAGGTGCGTTCCACGGTATCCAGGCACCACATCGCGGTACAGCGGACTGGCGGCGGACCCCCACCTCCTCCCCCACAACTAACAACATGGGAGGAGCAAGTCTTGTCCATCTTGCATCCTGAGGGCCTCGCAGGAGTCGTTGGAGGAACGGACACTGGTAAGTCAAATCTCAACTATCATATCCCCCACCCTACCTGCATGCTATCACACACCCCCACCCTCACACCCTCCCCTATCACCCTAACTCCTCACTAATCTACCCATAACACCAACCACCCATCCCAACCCCAAGACCTGCATGACACAACTAAGCATGGACACCCATCACTAAAGCATGCCCACTGCACAGACCCACAACACCCCCCAACCATCACCACACAAGCCCCCACACAGGAATGCATGCACTGGGGTTCACGCACACCCAACCATTGCACACCATGAAACACACACATGCAATAATCATGTACTTATACCCCCGCAGGAACCCGAAGGAACGTCACCACACCAGAGGGTCCAGACAACACCACTCCACCCCCAGAAGAGGTCCACAGTGACGACAGCAGCTTTGCCCTACTGGATCTTGATGACCAGCCCGGACCATCGTGGGCCTCAGGACAGTCGGTTCCCCTTGCCCAGCCACAGCCCAACACCGAGCTTCCACCCTCCGGTAACCCTAGCACAGCACCCACCCAGCGGGCCCATACCTCCCTACCCAGGACAGGTCAATCAGCGGTGTGTCCACCACTACAGGGCACCCAGGTTAACCCACCACCCCAACAACAACAGGGACCTGGGGGCAGTGGTAGTGGGCACACGGTCCAGGGGACGGAGGCACAGGAACACCGGGGAACTGGCAGGGCTGCTGTGCGACAGAGGGAGGACAGGCCAAGGGAACCCACTCTCCACAAGGCCCTATCCTCCATCATGGGAGCATACCACCACTCCCAGGAGACAATGGCAACGGTCCTGGACAAGTTGCAGGAGACCCTGCGTCTGCAGGAGGAGCAGTATTTGGGGTTCATAGAGGAGCTCAGGACCATCGCCTCCGCCCTGGGCACCATCGTAGGGGTGCTGACGGACATTCAAAAGACCTTGAGGGACACCGTGGCACTCCAAGGGGCCCCTGACACTAGCCAGGACGATGAAATGCCCACCACCTCCGCCGGCGCTGGTGGACAGGACGCCCCGCCACAGGACCACCACACCAGCACCCCACCCCCTGCAGACAGACAACCACCACGAAAGCGGGCCCTGAGATCCAGGAACAGGACAGAGCAAGATGGCAAGACCCCAGCCAGGAAATAAGACCACCCGGATTGTCCCCCCATTGTCCCACTTTGTTACCCTGTCCAGTTTGGAACTGCCCCAGCTCCACTTCCAATGGCCAGATGTGCAATGTACCTGTGAGACTAATAGACAGGACTCTGCCATGGACATTCTTCCACCATGACCTCTCCCCATTTCACAACCCCCCTATATTTTTATGCACTTCAATAAACACCCTTGAAACCTCAATAATATTGGAGTCAGTCAATGATTGTGAACTTTGTATTGTCAATTACAGTGTTAAAAAAGGTTACCCATTGGAAGGTCAACATACCAATGTCACACATCACAAGCCTTTCAAGGATGCAAGCTGTTGACACGTAGGTTACCACATTACTGAAACTGAAATGGAAGGGGACAACTCAGTTACCAAATAGGGAGTGAAATGTAGGTAGAGGATAGAGGTAGACGTGTGAAATGTAATATAATGTGAAACATGAAATTGTACTCACCTGTGTCGCATTGAAACTATTGCTGTATGACTGACTCCCTGTTGTCGTTTTCATCTTCATCAGCTTCCTCCTCATCACTGTCCACAGGCTCCACAGGCTCACCCGCTGCAACAACACCGTCATCTGGATCATCCTCCTGCAGAAAAGGCACCTGGCGTCGCAATGCCAAGTTATGGAGCATGGAGCAGGCGATGATGATGTCGCACACCTTCTTCGGTGAGTAGAATAGGGACCCACCTGTCATATGGAGGCACCTGAACCTGGCCTTCAGGAGGCCGAAGGTACGCTCGATCACCCTCCTAGTCCGCCCATGGGCCTCATTGTAGCGTTCCTCTGACCTGGTCCTGCGATTCCTCACTGGGGTCAGTAGCCAGGACAGGTTGTGGTAACCAGAGTCCCCCAATAGCCATACACAGTGCCTCTGGAGTTCACCCATCATATCAGGGATGCTGCTATTACGCAGGATGTAGGCGTCATGCACTGAGCCAGGGAACATTGCATTTACCTGCGAGATGTACTGGTCTTCCAAACAGACCATCTGGACATTCATCGAATGATAACTCTTCCTGTTCCTGTACACCTGTTCATTCCTGCAGGGGGACCAGAGCTACATGGGTCCCATCAATGGCACCTATGACGTTGGGGATATGTCCAAGGGCATAGAAGTCACCTTTCACTGTAGGAAAATCCGCCACCTCAGGGTAAATTGATGTATCTCCTTACGTGTTTCAGCAGGGCAGACAACACTCTGGACAACACGTTGGAAAACATAGGCTGGGACATCCCTGATGCCATGGCCACTGTTGTCTGAAAAGACCCACTTGCAAAGAAATGGAGCACTGACAGCACCTGCACGTCAGGGGGGATTCCAGTCGGATGGCGGATTGGTGACATCAGGTCTGGCTCCAACTGGGTACATAGTTCCCGGATTGTGGCACGGTCAAACCGGTAGGTCACGATGACATGTCGCTCTTCCATTGCCAACAGGTCCACCAGCGGTCGGTACACCGGCGGATTCTGCCATCTTCCAATATGTCCCAACTGACGGTGCCTAAGAAGGGCAACAGCGAAAAAACTGTCAGCATTCCTCCAGGTATGTACCCACAGTCACACACAAGACTACACCAGACAATTAACCCATCCGGGAAAGGTTTTGAGTGTAGGCCTCGGTATGTGTGACGCAGTAGTAATTGAAGCCATGTGGGCCCCTGAAATGGCGGCTGCCTGACCTCTAAACTGGGACAATGGAATTGTGGGGTAACTGCGCTGGCGTTGGACACCGTCGCGGTAGGCGGTCGTAGAGCGCGGCGCAATGCTGCATTGGTTAGCATTGGACCCTATGGGTCCCAGTAGCCAATGAACAGGTGCGCTGGCGGTGATGATGCGCACCGCCGCGGACGTCACCGCCGCGGACGTCACCACCATTTTCTATCTCTTCAATCACTAGATACCTGACCTTCGACAGGAGAGGACCTACACTGCAAGTGCTGCTGTGACCTCGGTCTGGAAGCGACGATGGCTGCTGCGTCTGGGGAAAGGGCCCCTGCCTTCACTGCCCAGGAGTTGGAGAAACTTGTGGATGGGGTCCTCCCCCAGTATACGCTACTCTACGGTCCTCCAGACCAACAGGTTAGTACACAGGGAGCACGTTGTATGGGCTAGGCCTGGGTGTACAGGGCTGGGTGGATGAGGGAAGGGGGCAGAGTACATAGAACAGTCATGCATGGGGATGAATGGGCCACAGGGATAGAGTTGGGAGGGGGCCAATTACAACGACGGTGCTGTAGGTAATGACTGTTCCTCTTTCCTTGTGCATGTCATGTAGGTCAGCGCCCACCAGAAGAGGGACATTTGGCGTGCCATCGCCAAGGAAGTCCGGACCTTGGGGGCCCACCAGAGACGGGGCACCCACTGCCGGAAGAGATGGGAGGACATTCGCCGCTGCAGCAAGAAGACGGCGGAGGCTCAGCTGGGGATGGCCTCCCAACGTGGGAGGGGTGCCCGTCGCACCATGACCCCCCTGATGTTCCGGATCCTGGCGGTGGCCTACCCGGAGTTGGATGGGCGCTTAAGGACATCACAGCAGACACAAGGGGGTGAGTACAACCTCATCCTATGGACTTTACGTGCAGTGGAGCTGTCTGGGTGGGGGTGGTGGGCTCTGGGTGTCCCTAGGCCAGGGCGAGTTAGGTAGGCAAGGCCCCTCCGTTATGTAGGCCATGTGGCACTCTACCCCAGCTCAAAAAAAAGGCAAATTGATGTATTGTTGCCCCTTTGCCATCCATGTGGGCAGATTTCTACCATTGCCATGTAGGCCATATCCCAGAAATTGCATGTGCATAGGGCAGGAGCACGGCGTAATGCAGGGGGCTGCTGCATTTGTCTTGTCCGCCAACGGTAGCGGTATGCCATGCACTAAAACTCTCTTTCTTCTGTCTCCACCCTTTTTCTGCTCTCCCTGTCCTTCTGTACATCAGCATCAACAGGCGGAGGTACAGTGGCACCGGAGCACGAGGGAGCTGCATCCCACATGGCCATGGAGGGCAACACCACAGACTCTGAATTCACCAGTGGGACGGAGGGCGAGGGGAGCTTCACGTCGGCCACAGGATCACCAAACAGCAACACGGACTCGTCCGCCGATGGGAGCTCCCCTGTGGTGGCGGCACCATCTGTGCGCCCCACTTCTACAGGTACAGCCGCCACCTCCCCTACCAGCACCGCCCTCCCAGCAGCCCCTCAGCATTCGCCCTGTGCCCGCTCACCCAGGAGGGTGGGCATCACCTTCGCCCCAGGCACCTCAGGCCCTGCCCCAGTCACCCCTGCTGCCCTCAGTGAGGAGGCCATTGACCTCCTCAGGTCACTCACTGTTGGGCAGTCTACCATTGTGAATGCCATCCAGGGTGTAGAACGAGAGTTGAAACACGGTAATGCATTCCTGAAAGGCATTCATTCTGGTCAGGCTGTCCTTCAGCGAACCCTGCAATCTCTGGCCTCAGCACTGATGGCAGCCATTGGCCCTGTGTCCAGCCTCCCCCCTCCAACTTCCTCCACCCAGACCCAATCCCCTGTACCCCAGTCCATCCCAAGCACACCTACAGACCAGCATGCACACAAGTCAACACACACAAGTAGCTCAAGCAAACATAGGCACCACACACACCACAGGCACTCACACAAGCATCAGACCCATACAGACACAGCAACATCCACTGTCTCCACTGTGTCCCCCTCCTCCTCTTCTCCCTCCTCCCTCCCAGTGTCGTCTACACACACACCTGCATGCACCACATCTACAGGCACTAGGACTCGCAGCAGGACACCCAGCACCACAAGCCGCTCACCTGCACTCACCACCTCCACTGCCATATACACGTCCCCTGTGTCCTCTCCCAGTGTGTCTGTGACGCCCCCACCCAAAGTACACAAACGCCGGCAATCACTCACCCAACATCCATCCACCTCACGACAGCCTCCAGTACATGCACCTGCACCCAAAACAGCTAAAGTGACACCTCCTACAACCTCCTCCTTTTCCTCCACTCCCAGAGCCCCTCCAGCTACCCATCCCAGTGTACGTCAAAAACTGTCCCTATGTCAAATTGACCTTTTTGCCCCCCCCCCCTCCAATTCATCAGTCCCGTCGTAGCGCCTCAGCCAAAAAGCCTCCAGTACCAGTTGTTCGTGTACCAGGTTTTTGGAGTGCCCCGTCCACCAGGGCAGGCAGTAGGACCCGGAGCCAAGGCACTGTCAGCCCACCCCCTGTAAAGGCTCCAAAATTGGAGAGTGGACGACGGGACCGTGTCAAGACTCCTGGTGGGACAAACAGTGAAATGGGATCCAAGGCGATTGGTGAGTCATCTGTAACTCAAAAGAAGGTGGGGAAGGTCCCGAGGAAGTCTCCCCAACCTGTTGTGAGTGTCACGGCGGAGAAGTGCGCCATCATTTCCGGCGGTCCAGACACAACCGCCAGCACCGTCGTCACTGGTCCAGAGACCACCGCCAGAGTCACAGCCCAGGAGAGCCCAAGTATCGTCACTGGTCCAGAGACCACCGCCAGTGTCATAGCCCAGGAGGGCTCAAGTATCGTCACTTGTCCAGAGACCACCGCCAGACTCATAGCCCAGGACGGCTCAAGTATCGTCACTGGTCCAGAGACCCCCGCCACCGCCAGAGTCATAGCCCAGGAGGGCCCAAGTATCGTTACTGGTCCAGAGACCACCGGCAGAGTCATAGCCCAGCAGGGCCCAAGTATCGTTACTGGTCAGGAGACCACTGCCACTGCCGGAGTCACAGCCCAGGAGGGCTCAACTATCGTAACTGGTCAGGAGACCACCGCCAGAGTCATAGCCCAGGAGGGCACAAGTATCGTTACTGGTCAGGAGACCACCGCCACCGCCGGAGTCACAGCCCAGGAGGGCTCAAGTATCGTAACTGGTCAGGAGACCACCGCCAGAGTCATAGACCAGGAGGGCCCAAGTATCGTTACTGGTCAGGAGACCACCGCCACCGCCGGAGTCACAGCCCAGGAGGGCTCAAGTATCGTAACTGGTCAGGAGACCACCGCCAGAGTCATAGCCCAGGAGGGCCCAAGTATCGTTACTGGTCAGGAGACCACCGCCACCGCCGGAGTCACAGCCCAGGAGGGCTCAAGTATCGTAACTGGTCAGGAGACCACCGCCAGAGTCATAGCCCAGGAGGGCCCAAGTATCGTTACTGGTCAGGAGACCACCGCCACCGCCAGAGTCATAGCCCAGGAGGGCCCAAGTATCGTTACTGGTCAGGAGACCACAGCCACCGCCGGAGTCACAGCCCAGGAGGGCTCAAGTATCGTAACTGGTCAGGAGACCACCGCCAGAGTCATAGCCCAGGAGGGCCCAAGTATCGTTATTGGTCAGGAGACCACCGCCACCGCCAGAGTCATAGCCCAGGAGGGCCCAAGTATTGTTACTGGTCAGGAGACCACCGCCACCGCCGGAGTCACAGCCCAGGAGGGCTCAAGTATCGTAACTGGTCAGGAGACCACCGCCAGAGTCATAGCCCAGGAGGGCCCAAGTATCGTTACTGGTCAGGAGACCACCGCCACCGCCGGAGTCACAGCCCATGAGGGTCCAGGATCCCACAGCCCCGCTGGGCAATGATGGAACGTCAAGCCACACACCAACGTCCAGTGTGGAGATCGTAATGCCACACACCAATGTCCATTGTGGAGATCGTCATGCCACACACCAATATCCGTACCAGAACCGCCATGGCAAAGCACCACTGAACAAGGCCAAGACCGCCATGGTGAAGACCGCTGAACAGGGCAAAGACTGCCATGGCAAAGCATTGCTGAACAGTCCATAGCCAGCCATGGCAAAGCACTGCTGAACAAGGCCAAGACCGCCATGGTGAAGACTGCTGAACAGGGCAAAGACCGCCATGGTGAAGACCGCTGAACAGGGCAAAGACCGCCATGGCAAAGCACCGCTGAACAAGGCCAAGACTGCCATGGTGAAGACCGCTGAACAGGGCAAAGACTGCCATGGCAAAGCACCGCTGAACAGGGCAAAGACCGTGTGGGTATGAATAGTCCGGCACATCAGGCATCGTTCTCCCATGTGCAGCTGGGACTGTGACAGGACATATACTTTCACAGGGAGACTCATCCAGTCTGGGCACCAGTCCCACCCAGTACCAGTAGAGAACTGCATCTACTTGCGAAGATGTGTCTTTGCACTCCCCAGGATGGCACAGTGGGCAACCCACCCACTGTAGAGAGTTGAGAGACTGTGGCTTTGCACTCCCCAGGATGTAACAGTGGGCAACCCACCCACTGTAGAGAGTTGAGAGACTGTGGCTTTGCACTCCCCAGGATGTAACAGTGGGCAAGCCACCCACTGTAGAGACTTGAGAGACTGTGGCTTTGCACTCCCCAGGATGGCACAGTGGGCAACATACCCACTGAAGTGACTTGAGAGACTGTGGCTTTGCACTCCCCAGGATACATCAATGGGCATGGAGCCCCGTCGTGGATCTGGCTTCGCATTCATCTGGCTGAGGTGCCCCCCCTTCCCTTCCCCCTGAGGTGCCTGTAGTGTTTCTATCTGATGCCCCGGCAGTGTTCTCTCGGATTTTGGTCAGGTATCTATTGTGGGCGTCACCCATGCATTTTTGGACTGTTGGTGCACGGACATTGTTGTGTACATATCTGCACTACTTCTTGTATTGTACATTTATTTTTGACAGATTTTGTGATATATATATCCGTATATTTTTTAATGAGTAGTATATTGGCACAATACAAAGTTTGACCGCTATTCGCTTTGTCTTTGCATTCTTCCGGGGGGATTGTGGGTTGTTACTGCGATTTTTGTGAATGCATTGGTGTGTATGTTGTAATATGCGAGGGTGAGGGTGGGGGTGTTTGGTGGGTGACCCCGTAACTTTTGCCTTCCCCCTCCCCCGTGTCGTAGGTGCTGTACTCACCGGTATGTTCTGCGCCTATGTCGCTGTTGGTCGTAGATGAGCAGGAATGCAAGGGCAGGGAGTATTTGTAGTTCCGGATCCATGGTGTCCTCGTTCCTCGTGGGATGTGTTGAGGTGAGCGTTTTCCCATAGCAAAAGCTGTTTCTGCCGTGTTTTTATCCCCGGAAAAGGTGGCGGATTGGTGTGTTGTGATAGTGTGGGTGGTACATTGTCTTCCGCCTGTCTGTTGGCGGTGACCGCCGCGCTGTTTGTCTGTACCGCCGTGGTGGGTGGTGTGTTAAAGTGGCTGTCTTAGTTGGCGGTTTCCGCCAGGGTAGTAATTCCCTTTTTTTGTCCGTCGGCCTGTTTGCGGTATTACCGTAGCTTTAACACCGTCCGCCAGGGTTGTAATGACCACCATTGTGCGCTATTATCAATGGTGGACCCAAGGTTTGTGGCCTTAAGCTGACCTTTCAGACTACAAACTGTTTTCAGTATAAACAACTTGTTGTTACATCACTCAGAATGCTCCAACCCTGCTTCACCATTGCTTAAAGAGCTAGGCAACCAATTTTTAAAAAATGTTCCGCTGCCGCTGCAAACCTAATTCAATAGGAGACATCGGGCTCATGACAGACTCATCGTACTGCACAGCCCTGTGTGTTGTAGCAAAGACTGCCCTCACTGTCTCTTTAGGACTCAGAAGCACCTTACACTTGGTCTATCTTCAGCAATGACGTTAGAATTCAACATTAATAATCTAATGGAACCATGAATTCTTTTCCACCTTTAAATATTAAAAATGCCCTTGCTTGTTTTCTCCCTGAGATGATTTGCATTTGCAGTGCATGGCAATGTTTCTAAGAACCTCTCAGAATTTTGTATCCCATATTTTCTGACCAGACATCTAAGAACAGCTACCGAACATCGTTTTTCTCTACTGTCATTTAGATGTAAAACATTTATTGGACGGCCAAGGCCTTTTTTAGTCCCTGCTTCTGCCTCTTTGCCTTGGTATTCACCTTAGAAACTTCCAGAAAGTCATTAAGATCCAGCTTGTCGATTGCTATGTCAAGTGATTCAATTCCCCCTTCCCTTAATCAATAGGGACCTCCCAAAACATCTTGACAACAATATCCACCACCAGAATATTTTAAGATATGCATACATAGGTAAGTATAGATTGACTGTGTCTAACTGTACATCAATACAGCTTGAAGATACATCAGTACTTTAACAGAACTAAAATCCAAAACAAAATAAAATAAAAACACACTAATGCCAAATATGCCACCTTTTTATATTTTTCTGACTGTGCTCTTTGGCTGTGATTTGAGGATATTCAAAGTTACAGCAGATTTGAACTGTGCATATGTGTGGATGTCTGCCCAAACTAGGGTTTTCCCTTAATCTGTAAACTATTGAATGTTAGACGTCACAAGAATGACCAGCCTCACAGCTTGCCCATTACATTCCATTTTCTTTATTATTTTCTTTCTAACAGTGAGTAAATACACCATACAAAGGTGTCGTAGTTTGAACCAAAGCCCTTTGTCAAGCGTTTACTAGTGTATATCCTTGTTATTAAAAACATGAGGGCTGTTTATGTTTTACTACTGGAAGTGTTTATTTGCAACTGTGTTCGTGGACTTATTCTATGTTTCTTTGCTGCGTTAGGTACGAGGGTCAGGTGTTCTATAAGTTCATAAACATAAAGGTTTTCATATTTTTTCTTTGGTCTCTGCGCTGGGATTATCCTCATGGTTGATGTGTAATCTATAATTCCATTTTCCATTCCATTCTACCTCTTCATGCTATCTTGCTACAGTTCATACTGTTCTATTCTTTTCAATTCCTAGTGTTGTTTTCACTCTTTTCGATCTCCAGCAGAATGCAGCATATATAGAAAGAGGAAAAATAAGGAGAAATAAATATATTTCTCCTCATTACACCTCCTCTGGCGCATTCCAAGGTCTACAAGTATTGCTAAATCTGGGAATGTTTCAGAATACATGGGTGGATGTGTGGGAACACCCATGTCCCGCCCATTGAAGGCCTCCCTGGGGCAAAGTAATGCAAACCAGAGGCTTGAGCTGCCTTGCATTACTCCAGATTTACCAAGCCATGCAGGGCCATGCAAGGTGGCCTTGCGTGCTTCGCAAATCTCCTTATATGTTTTGCATCGACCCATGCCCCTTTGCTTGGCATAAGGGTTACGTAAAACCCATGATAAATATGCCCTCGAGGGTCTGATCTAGATGAGAGCAGTAACAGAGAATATAGTGCAGATGCTGTGTTTACCATCTGCATCTATGGAGCCATAGCAGTCTGATGCTGTGTCACTGTAGGCTGAACACCCTTGTGACACATATTTCAGCAGGAAAGTAGCCAAAATGATATCCTGGTATTGAGTGGCGTATCCAATCACGAACAAATATACGACACAAGACTTGGAGAAATGTGTGTAAAGTGGACCTTTGAACTTGCTGGCCAAACACAAAGTCCTCACTGATCATGGCACTGACAGAAGTGATTGGAGAATGAAAATGTCCCAGGAGCAGCAACTGACCATGTATGGTGTTGTTCAAATAGCACTGGGGATAGAGGGACATACTCATCTCATAGACAATCAATAAGGGCTTGTCGCATCAGTGCTAACAGCTAACGTTTATCACATGCATTGTGCCTAAACACTATCTTCGCCATTGTTTACTGGCGTGTGACTTGGATCCCTGAGAAATGTTTACTCTGTGTTTGTTATGTTTAATTAAAAACATTTGTTTTGCAATGAATGTTTGGGCTGTATAAAATATTTATGATGTGTAGATGAATGGTAATGGGGAACTCACACATCACAAGTGGTAAAATCACATCACACAATCCACCAGGTTGTACTTGGACAGGCTCAGGCACCAAAATAAAAGTGTTCCCATTAGTTAATAGGATAGCGAAAAAGTGGCCCATGTTCGCAAATTGGGGTAGTTTTGAACTTGTTAAGACATGCTGTATAAGTGATTTGCAAGTTACGGAAGGCTGCATGGATTTGAGCTTGCTGCAGATAGTTTTTTATTTATTATAAGGGGCGGTAAAAAAAACAGCCCACCAGACCACAGAGCAGGCCCAAAAAC
This sequence comes from Pleurodeles waltl, assembly GCF_031143425.1. Lineage (NCBI taxonomy): Eukaryota > Metazoa > Chordata > Amphibia > Caudata > Salamandridae > Pleurodeles > Pleurodeles waltl. The sequence continues at coordinate 270,987,751 of NC_090448.1, read as the reverse complement.
AGCCAAATAACGGAATCACACACTGACCTGTCACACCAGCCTATCACGCACTGCCTGACACTGCAGTGCACCATCTAAGTGGAAGACAATCAAAATATACAGTTGTTTGACGACATAGGCCCAGAAGAAATAAAAGAAATTCCAGAGATGTATGAATGCATGTGCTCAAGCACTCTGAAAGTGTACACTTGCATCCCCCCTCATATTGTCGTCCTCATTCCAGTCCTTACATAATGAGGTGCCCCGTCTCCATGCAGAGTTTTTACACACTATAGGATATAATCCCAGATTTCTACTGTCCCCTTTCTACCTTTACTGAAAGGTTGCAAAAAAACCCTTCCCCATGCCCCACCCCCTATTTTCTTCTCTGTCTTGCATCGAGATAATTACACCAGTTTTAGTAATTTTGTTAACCTGTTTTTGTATGGTGACAATTGTGCTTATCACTGCACTTGCCTGAATTGCAGTATGGCCTGACGACGTCTCTGGGTTTGTCTTGCAAACCAGCCGCCAATTAAATCCCCACTCATGTACTGGCCTTTGGCAGGGAGCGTACAAATGCACTGGCGCCCGGGCTGCTGAAGGAGCGCCAGTGGTATCCTGGCTCTGCACCAGTGTTGCGGAGGTCACAGGGAGGCACCAGTGGGTATTACTACACATTTTGCAGGAGAGTGATTTAAAATTATTTCTACCCCGTATTAAAGACACTCTATAGCGCGTCTTGTTACTTATTCCTTGCCTAGTGGAAGGTTGTTGCTGGAGTCATTGCAGCAAGAAAAGCTGTTGAGAAACTGCATAATATTGAACCTGTAGCAGAGGGGGAGGTTCTGCAGCTCTCGAGGTCTATTCTTCAATCTTTATTAAAAGAAGCAGTAGATTCTGCTTTGGCGGAGCCTCGAACAAAACGATACAGAAATGACCAAGACGAGGACATGGATGCTGACCAGAAGGGCAAATATACTCAGGGTCCTTAGATGTGGGGTCGTCTGAAACATATCAGAGATTCTTTGTTCTTTGAGAAGAAACTGCAAGAGAAGGGAGATTTCTACTCTCAATATAGTGTGGTAAATATGGATGATTTATCCTTACATGACGCACTCAAAAAAATATTATATTGAAGGAGCAGAGGGACCCTGACAAAGCCTCCATCCCTCGCTTTTTAAATAATAGATATGTACGGCAAGGTTTTGAGGATAAATCACCTCATACCCCCAAAGTGAAAACTGTGTTAGTGTCAATCGCATCAACATCAGTTCTAGCTTCTGAAGATGATACAGTTCCACATGTTGTCAGCAGGAAGATAGACAATGCCTTTAAATGATTATATGCATCAGGCAATTTTGCAAACAGAGCAACTTCATATAGGGCTGATGCCATGCAAGTTCTTCTAAAAGACTTTTAGCAACTATTTGATTGCATGCAAGCAAATGAAGATCTGACTACTTTTCTGGAACACATGGAACTTGTATCCAAATATCAGATGTGTCATTTGACAACTTATGGGCTGCACATCCTCTGTAGGTGCTCGGCGTCAAATCCTTTGAATTAAATCCTGGAAACTGGAGGCAGCACAGAGGTCTCTTACTTAGAAACTTTGGCCTATGTTATTTGGAGCTGGTGTGGATGTAATGGTCCAGAAAGTGGTGGAAGATAAGAAGATCCTGTGTCCCTTTAAACTCACAATGAGAACAAAGTCTTTTTGAGCTAAATACCCATTCAAACATCAGGAGAAGCATCCGCATAGGGAACGTACCTGTGGCCAGGCCGTGCTTGCCAAAACAAAAACAGACCCATTACCCCACAGAATCCAGGATGGTCACAGACGGAACTATGCCAGTGTGGGGGAAACAGTGTGATTATTCTACCACCAGTGGGAGGAATGAATCAATGACGGATAGGTACTCCCAATACTGGATATGTTATTCTATTCTCACACAGTCCCCCATAGAGACAGTTTGTTACTTCTCTAGTGCCAAAAGAAGACCACAAACAACAACCTATGCGTATGGGTATTCAGACTTTACTGGGCAAAGAAGCTATTATACCAGTCCCAGAGCATTAGAGAATGCATGGGTTTTACTCTGCATTTTGTCTGGTGCCAGCACCAGACAGAACACTTTGGCCCGTTTTTAACTTAAAACTATTAAACAAGTACATTTTTATAGCAACTTTTCAGATGGCTTCCCTTCAGACAGTAATCATGTAGTTAGCGTAAGGCGACTTCCTGGTGATGATGGACTTACAAGATGCCTAATTCCATATCTGGATAGCCAGAAGTATCTGTGCTTCACAATAAAGACACAACATTTCCAATTCCAGTCTCTGCCATTTGGTTTGGCAATGTTCCCAAGAGTTTTCACGAAGGTACTGGCATCAGTTATTACATACCTTCAATTAAAAAGGGTGTTATTGTTCCTATAGCTTGATGGTTGAATGTATCTGCTTCTTCTTTTTCTAAGCTGCAGGGCGAAGTGCACATGGTATCTGAAGCCTTGCAGAGAGTGGGATTCTTAATCAACTTCCAGGAGTCTTCCCTTTAGCCAACATAGATCAAGACATTTATCAGTGCCCAGTTCAACATTATAGTGAGGCGTATTTTCTTACTTCAATCCCAGACCACAGCAACACTATTGCCTGTATCTCACCTGTTGAGCCACTCTGCTATGTCAGCCTGAGGTTGGTTAAGGATTAAAGGACTGATGGCAGCAAGTACTGCAGTGGCTCATTGGGTGCATACCACTTGAATCCACTAGTGAATCATCTCCTTCTACACTGCTCTTCGAGCTCTCAAAATTTCTAATCCCTCATACCAGTAACCACTCAGATCAGGTAAGAGCTGAGCTGGCGGTTGGAGCAGGCCAAGTTTTTCAAAGGTGGTTCCTCTTTGTTTCCCCCCACTGTTTCAGTTGACCATGGATGCCAGTTTGTGGGATTGGCGGGGCAACCCTGGAGTTTCTAGATCAGGATGGGTGTAAGAATTTGAGTTATTGGTTGAGAGGAGTGGAAATGCTACTTAATTAACAGCCATAATCCTTGTCAGGGTGAAAAACAAAAGTCACTAAATTAACCTGCGCCTAGCCCTCTGGAACTCTCACCAGTGGATGGTCTATGGGTACAGACTAGGTCCCCTTGCTTGTGCCCAGCTGGGAGCAATCAAAGCACAGAGGTTGGTTAAAGGGTGCCCCAGGCAACCACCAACCAAAACCTCCCACTTTATTGCTGGAAGTGGCATGGGAACCCTTCTACCCCCACCAACACTATTTTGGGACCTGTCGTGGTGACTGTGGGTGGACCTTCCCCCCACTCTGCTGGGGGAACCTGAACAATCCTCCTCTGGGTCACTCCCAGGTACCTCCTTATGGACCCTAGTGATGAGCAAGTGGTCTGACTCCTTGGCAAGCTCTCTGGGCACAGTGATCTTGATATCTATCAGATGTTGGCATTGCTCTATAAAACAACTATAGAACATGAGCTGTCTGGCAATCAGATTGTAAACCCAAGGTAATCACTCACATCACTGCCCTTCACTCAAACATCCAGTGCCTTACAAAAGCAATCCACATAATCCCCCAGGACTAGTGGGACAGCTTCTGGGTTATTACTGCCACCATTGCTACTGGACTCTGAGGCTTGTTTGGCTTTAAGGTCCGGCTGTTCTCCTCTCCTCTAAAGCACGTTTCAACTTGGCTAGTTTCAGCTTGATCTCCCTCTCTGCCTCCGTGTCCTCCAGTTCTTTAGGGGACAGGTTGCGTGAGGACACACTGCTCCCTGCCCTAGCAGGGGACCGTACTCCTGTGGGCAAGAGGCTCTTCTCCTCCTGCTGCTGCAGCTCAGGGCCTGTTGCCAGGCCTTCTCCCTTTTTCCTCCTCCTCCTTTAAGTCCATCTCCTCATCCTTAGGTTCACCCTCTAGGGTGGTCTGCATCCTTCTGACTACCTCAAAGGATTGGAGGGCTACCTGGAGGTCCAATTTTGTGGTCTTCCTTCACACAGTAAGCCCCTTCTCCTTATAATGCCTCTGTAGCTCCACATTGATGAAGTTATCAATACTTATCAGCTCCATCTCCATTGTAGCTACAAGAATGTTGGGTAAGACAAATATGTGAAAACTTACTTCTCACAGAACAGGACAGGCTACGATGGCAATGTGTGCTTAAAAAAATATTTAGTCAGTTTTTGATTAGGTTGACGAGTGCCTGGCAGAATTTTCCAATTTTAAAGTTTTGCAAAAGCCTAGACAAAACAAAACAAGCATTGGCAAAGTCAAAAGGCTGCCAGCCAGCGCCAGACCTCCTGGCTTTGCCGAAACATGATACACTTGTCATTCCATTGCTGTGCCTTCCCCCCCACCCCTTGCACGCTCCTATAACATGACCTCTGGCACTCTTCCAATCTATTTTAAAGAAAATATTTTCTTTGTAAGCAAAGACCGGATTGCATAAGATAAAATGTAACACATTAGAAAGACATCTCTGTACCTTACGTGCAAGGAACACCATGTCAGCATTTACCTTTATCTCCCTCTCTGTTGTGTGGGTATCTGAATTGAGAGTGTTGATATGATGGTGTTCTGTGATGTGCCTAAAGTGAGTTTGTAGGTACTCATCATAAAACGGTCTATGATCCTGATTCCAAAAAAGTGGTATATTCTATTTGAGTGGAAACAGAGATTTGTAGACAAATTTGGATTCTGAGTTGAGAGATAATTGTGGTAAAAGTTCCACGGGGTAAATGCCGCATGGGGTAAATACCACAAAGAGGTCTTATATATAAGCTTGGGGTGAATCTGAATCCCTGGGTAAACAGAAGTATGCACAGGCATCGGAATTCAGAGCTGCGCAATAGACAATGAATCCCCACTGCTTTTCCTGATAGATTATGGCAAATTTAACAAATAGTGCAAACTTTTAAACGTTGGGCTACTTATTTTTGCTGCAAGATAGCAATACAACAGACCACCTGTAATCCGGTCCTGGGTGTGGTAAATAGTTCATTCTTTGTCACCTACCTCTTAATCAGGGCTTGAGTAATCACTGGACCCCACACATCATCTTGTCATGGAAAGCCTAGTGAAATTTCCTTGGGGCAGTGGAAGAAAAAAACATATAACTTGCTGTAATCTGTGCAGTAAATATTGATCATGCATGTTATGCTTCATTTCAACATGCTCAACTAATAATAGATTAAATTTACCTCATCCAGTAAATACCTCAGACCGAAGGGGGTTTTATACTAGGTGTGGTAATTACTGCCCATTTTCCTTATTCCTGAGGCTAAAAGTGATTTAATACTAGGCTAGCGAGATTTAAACATTGATCTGCCAATGTACTGTGGCAAATAGATCAGATAACAAAAATATTGTGAAAGTAAGTTTACATAGGTAAGTATAGGTCAACTATATTTAACTACACCTATATATCATTTGATTATATATATCTACAAAGAATTGGGATTAAGAATAGTAAATCCATACTTACATTCACACACTTATCTTCATGATATTCTGATAGCTGATATTTTGGCCAAAATACATTAGCAGGTGGATATCTTTGTCATTGATATTCTGATAAACAACCCTTAAACATATTGGATGATTGGATGAATTTTCTCTGTGTAAACTAGAATTTTGTTTTCTACCCACCAGAGCAGTCTTTGATCTTTTCAACTTAAGCATAATATCTATGTTGCATGTCCTGCACCTTCATATATTGTCATGGACTGGGTGCACTGAAAGCCTTCTAGTTTCCTTCATGATTGCCTGAGAAAAGAGCATCTTCTCCCAGTAGCTACTGCGGGAGCACAGGGTTGTTTCTCTACACCTCTCCCACTATTCAAACCCTATGTAAAGGCTGATGAATCTTTGATGCCAATAGAGGGAAAGGAGCCATACTCAACACAAAAAAATTGTAAATTATTAAATCTTTGTTCAATCAATATAGAGAATTTAGTGAGAGTTAAAGGGTTTTATTCTCAGTCTTTTAGCTATTCATCTTATATTGAAATATTAATCTCCGAGCATTGTCATTCAGAGTTAATATAATCCATCAATTGATATTTGATAATTATATAAGGCAGTATAATTATCAATGCAATATATGCAATGAGAATACAGCAAGTGTGTTCCATAAAGAAACTCCCTGTTCTAAATTAAATCAGTGTTAAGTCAAGAAGGCAAAGGTGTCAGTTCAGATACCCATAAGGAGTTCCGATGAGAGAAAACAAGCATAAGCATGAAACTTTAGCAAAATAGGATGGAAATTATTCTCAGCTAAAAGAACAGCAGATCAAGAAATAAGCTAAGACTTCTCATGAAGAGATGTCTAGTAACCTTGATAAAGAGTCCAATGCCAGAGAGTTGGGAAAGGAATCTAAGGTGTTTCCTCTCTCAAGGAAAAGAAACAGGGGGCTCCTAGAAAAAGTATAAGGATCTGACTCCAATCGGATTTCAGCATGCTCCTGGGAACACGTTTACACTCCTCTTCTCACCAGAATACGCTCATCTTTCAGACATGAGTCCTTGAATGTTAGGGTACTTTATTTTTGCTTTCCACTAACCTCTTCCCATGACTCATTCTTCCTGTCTTCTGCATCGTTTTGGGTGAGAAACTCACTATCAGTTGTCTAATACAAAACAAGTGTCTGTCACTAGCTCACAAACAATAGCTTCTGAAACAGCAAAATCTGCCGGAAAGAGAAGAAAAACATCTTACACAGCAACTATTCAATATGAAAACAGGCCTGTCAAATATTCAGATATTTATTAATTAAGATGACGCCATCAGTTAGGCTAAGTTAAGGAAAATACTTGTCTTCCATGTTACAGACCTACAATATTTATGTATGGTTGCTTACTACAAATTTTGCTTTAGCATATTTCATTTTTAAACATAGATTTTGCAGATCTTTTTAATTAAAGCATTTTGTCAGTAATTAAATGCGCTTTAGCACTACAATGGCTCTCTGCACTTGATATCCACTTGGAAGGTGATTTCCTGAGAAAAGGGTGACTTCTCCCAGTAGCTATGGTAGCACTCTGCACTTGACATACATTTGAAATGTGTCAAGTGTCTCCTTACGAGGGTCTCATTGAGAATGAAAAAAACACAAACTGCAGAAACACATCCTTAGCAAATCTGGTAACTCTTGATTGTTGTTCATATTTGATGCAGAGGGCGAAAGGCAAGCCAACAAAGCCACCCTGAATCAGCGTTGCAAAGAGCTCACCATTAAGTCTTCCAGAAGAAAGATTCCAAAAGCAATCCAGCAGAAGAAAAAATAACAACATTCAGGGACAAAAAGGTATTAGAATGGGTGATGAAAACCTCCTCATCCATGCTTTAATCACAAAATCTCGGCCTGTAAATTTCAAGAAATAAATACTCAAGAGGAAACCACCTTGGAGAGGCATAGATATAAGGCTAGTGATGTCTACTCTTTCAGGAGAATTGCAATTCCAAGAAATGGCAGGAGAATGAAGAAGGACCCCATGTTTGACATTGTTTGTACTTCTACATTCTGCCAGCCACCCATCACCCAACATTACATGCAGGGCACTTTGGTGAGTGGTCGTGACCACGGAAACCCTGGAGCTTGCTAGGCAATGCAGAGGCAAAATCCTTATGATTCTTAGAGTGCAGGAATCAAAAATACGCCATCTTCCTCCTGAAAAAGGTGAGGCCAAGGGAACACGTGACTGCCTTCAATGAGTCTTTTTCTGAGGCTTAGCATATAGTTACAAAATTCTCTTGCGAGGTTCAAGATGTCTTTACTAGTCTCATATTTTCTATGCAAGCTGATAAATGCACTAGAGAAATATGAGTTTAAGATGCTCAATATTACACAACCGGAGGTTGAGTGGTTAGATATTTCTTAACGGACTTTGGGGGTCATTCTGATTCTGGCGGGCGGCGGAGGCCGCCCGCCAGAATTCCGCCCCCATTATACCGCTCCGCGGTCAGAAGACCGCGGAGGGTAATATGAGTTTTTCCCTGGGCTGGCGGGCGGTCTCCAAAAGACCGCCCGCCAGCCCAGGGAAAAACTCCCTTCCCACGAGGATGCCGGCTCGTAATCGAGCCGGCGGAGTGGGAAGGTGCGACGGGTGCAGTGGCACCCGTCGCGTATTTCAGTGTCTGCAAGGCAGACACTGAAATACTTTGCGGGGCCCTCTTACGGGGGCCCCTGCCGTGCCCATGCCATTGGCATGGGCACGGCAGGGGCCCCCAGGGGCCACGTGGCACCCCCTACCGCCATCCTGTTCCTGGCGGGCGAACCGCCAGGAACAGGATGGCGGTAGGGGGTGTCAGAATCCCCCATGGCGGCGCAGCAAGCTGCGCCGCCATGGGGGATTCTAATGGCAGAGGTAAACCGGCGGGAGACTTCCGGTTTACCCTTTCTGACCGCGGCCAAAGCGCCGCGGTCAGAATGCCCTGCGGGGCACCGCCGGCCTGTCGGCGGTGCTCCCGCCGACCCTCGCCCCGGCGGTCGAAGACCGCCGGGGTTAGAATCAGGGCCTTTGTCTTCCCTCTGCCTTGATAGTTGCTTTGCCATAATGTGCTGATAGTCTAATCAATGTAGGTTGCTGATAACTACTGCTCTGATGAACTGAAGGTCGGTCTTCCAATAATTAACAAATCTGACCAGTGTGCCAAAGTTCCCTGACAATGGCAGAAGTATAATGGTCCATACTGCGGAGGTTCTTTGGTAGGTTAGTGTTAAAGAACCCTGGTCAGACCCTGAGAAAGCTCAGGCTGCTGTCACAGATATGAACTACAACTCATCGCCTCAAATTAGTGCTGATTATAAAGTGTCAGTCCTTTCCAGGGTTTAATTTACAAGAAGAGTCTTACTACACATTAATATGCATACTGTTACTCAATAGTTGAAGCTGAGCAAGAAGGGTTAATTTGTTTTGAACATAATTCCACATAAACGTTAAAATAGGCTCTGGTTTACTTGGCATTACATATCCTTATAAAAAGAAAAGTTAGAAGCAGCCTTCATCTGATCATTTGTCAATATCTCTAAGTATGAAATATGACCCAGAAACCATTACCATGAAACCAAGCAGAATGTAGTTCAGTTGGAAAACAAAGATCAATTCTTTCATGACAGTTGTGGATTCTCTACTGGGGTCGCAAATTAGACATGGTGTGCCAGGGACAAATTAGCACTATTTATATTTTCAGGAGATAATTTAGCCCATGGCAGGAGCCCCACAAGCCTGCCATCGCAGGCATGTTCTGGCCTTCATTTCTCTACTGGAGGACCACCCACCAAACACCACATTTAGAGATTCTTGCCTGTCTGGCTGAGGTATTTGTGCCTCTAATGGATCTAAAGCTGCAGCAGTTCCTTTGACGTCATTCATCCTTTACGGAGCGGGCGCCATGGTTGATAAACCCGCGCAGCAAAGTTTTTTGCTCTATGTAGGAAAGTACCATCTTGCCTGGCATGTTACCCCATTTTTCACTGTATATATGTTGTTTTAGTTGTATGTGTCACTGGGACCCTGTCACCCAGGGCCCCAGTGCTCATAAGTGTGCCTGAATGTGTTACCTGTGTAGTGACTAACTGTCTCACTGAGGCTCTGCTAATCAGAACCTCAGTGGTTATGCTCTCTCATTTCTTTCAAATTGTCACTAACAGGCTAGTGACCAATTTTACCAATTTACATTGGCTTACTGGAACACCCTTATAATTCCCTAGTATATGGTACTGAGGTATTGGGGTTCCAGGAGATCCCTATGGGCTGCAGCATTACTTTTGCCACCCATGGGGAGCTCTGACAATTCTTACACAGGCCTGCCACTGCAGCCTGAGTGAAATAACGTCCACGTTATTTCACAGCCATTTTACACTGCACTTAAGTAACTTATAAGTCACCTATATGTCTATCCTTTACCTGGTAAAGGTTAGGTGCAAAGTTACTTAGTGTGAGGGCACCCTGGCACTAGCCAAGGTGCCCCCACATTGTTCAGGGCCAATTCCCCGGACTTTGTGAGTGCGGGGACACCATTACACGCGTGCACTACATAAAGGTCACTACCTATATGTAGCTTCACAATGGTAACTCCGAATATGGCCATGTAATATGTCTATGATCATGGAATTGCCCCCTCTATACCATCCTGGCATAGTTGGCACAATCCCATGATCCTGGTACTGCCAAACTGCCTTTCCCGGGGTTTCACTGCAGCTGCTGCTGCTGCCAACCCCTCAGACAGGCATCTGCCCTCCTGGGGTCCAGCCAGGCCTGGCCCAGGATGGCAGAACAAAGGACTTCCTCTGAGAGAGGGTGTTACACCCTCTCCCTTTGGAAAATGGTGTGAAGGCAGGGGAGGAGTAGCCTCCCCCAGCATCTGGAAATGCTTTCATGGGCACATTTGGTGCCCATTTCTGCATAAGCCAGTCTACACCGGTTCAGGGACCCCTTAGCCCTGCTCTGGCGCGAAACTGGACAAAGGAAAGGGGAGTGACCACTCCCCTGACCTGTACCTCCCCTGGGAGGTGCCCAGAGCTCCTCCAGTGTGCTCCAGACCTCTGCCATCTTGGAAACAGAGGTGCTGCTGGCACACTGGACTGCTCTGAGTGGCCAGTGCCATCAGGTGACGTCAGAGACTCCTTCTGATAGGCTCCTTCAGGTGTTGCTAGCCTATCCTCTCTCCTAGGTAGCCAAACCCTCTTTTCTGGCTATTTAGGGTCTCTGTCTCTTGGGATTCCTTAGATAACGAATGCAAGAGCTCATCCGAGTTCCTCTGCATCTCTCTCTCTTCACCTTCTGCCAAGGAATCGCCTGCTGACCGCGCTGGAAGCCTGCAAAACTGCAACATAGTAGCAAAGACGACTACTGCAACTCTGTAACGCTGATCCTGCCGCCTTCTCGACTGTTTTCCTGGTGGTGCATGCTGTGGGGGTAGTCTGCCTCCTCTCTGCACTAGAAGCTCCGAAGAAATCTCCCGTGGGTCGACGGAATCTTCCCCCTGCAACCGCAGGCACCAAAAAGCTGCATCACCGGTCCCTTGGGTCTCCTCTCAGCACGACGAGCGAGGTCCCCCGAATCCAGCAACTGTGTCCAAATGACCCCCACAGTCCAGTGACTCTTCAGTCCAAGTTTGGTGGAGGTAAGTCCTTGCCTTCCCACGCCAGACTGCATTGCTGGGAACCGCGACTTTTGCAGCTACTCCGGCCCCTGTGCACTTCCGCCAGAAATCCTTTGTGCACAGCCAAGCCTGGGTCCACGGCACTCTAACCTGCATTGCACGACCTCCTAAGTGGTTCTCCGGCGACGTGGGACTTCTTTGTGCGACTTCGGGTGAGCACCATTTCACGCATCCTTGTAGTGCCTGTTTCTGGCACTTCTACAGGTGCTACCTGCTGCTGAGAGGGCTCCTTGTCTTGCTCGACGTCCCCTCTCTCTCCTGACGCAATTTGCGACATCCTGGTCCCTCCTGGGTCACAGCAGCATCCAAAAACACTTACCGCACGATTTGCAGCTAGCAAGGCTTGTTGGTGGTCTTTTGGCGAGAAAACACTTCTGCACGACTCTCCACGGCGATTGGGATCCGTCCACTAAAGGGGAAGTGTCTAGCCCTTTTTGTTCCTGCAGAAACCTCAGCTCCTTCTGTCCAGTAGAAGCTTCTTTACACCCGCAGCTGGCATTTCCTGGGCATCTGCCCATCTCCGACTTGCTTGTGACTTTTGGACTTGGTCCCCTTTTTCCACAGGTACCCTCGACTGGAAATCCATCGCTGTTGCATTGTTGGTTTGTGTCTTTCCTGCCTTATTCCCCTATCACGACTTCTTTGTCCTTTGGGGAACTTTAGTGCACTTTGCACTCACTTTTCAGGGTCTTGGGGTGGGCTATTTTTCTAACCCTAACTATTTTCTAATAGTCCCAGCGACCCTCTACAAGGTCACATAGGTTTGGGGTCCATTCGTGGTTCGCATTCCACTTTTGGAGTATATGGTTTGTGTTGCCCCTATCCCTATGTGTCCCCATTGCATCCTATTGTAACTATACATTGTTTGCACTGTTTTCTAAGACTATTACTGCATATTTTGGTATTGTGTATATATATCTTGTGTATATTTGCTATCCTCATACTGAGGGTACACTCTGAGATACTTTGGCATATTGTCATAAAAATAAAGTACCTTTATTTTTAGTATAACTGTGTATTGTGTTTTCTTATGATATTGTGCATATGACACTAAGTGGTACTGTAGGAGCTTCACTCGTCTCCTAGTTCAGCCTAAGCTGCTCTGCTAAGCTACCATTATCTATCAGCCTATGCTGCTAGACACCCTATACACTAATAAGGGATAACTGGGCCTGGTGCAAGGTGCAAGTACCCCTAGGTACTCACTACAAGCCAGTCCAGCCTCCTACATTGGTTGTGCAGCGGTGGGATAAGTGCTTTGAGACTACTTACCACTCTTGTCATTGTACTTTTCATAAGAGAAAAATATACAAAACAAGTTCAGTGTATATACACATAACCAAAAAGTTTTGCATTTCCTCTTTTCACTCTTTTCTAAGTGCTGAAAAGTACTTCTAACTTTCTAAAAAGTTCTAAAAAGTTTTAAAAGTTTTTTTTTCCAGTCTTTCTAAAAGCTCTGACAAACTTTTTTTCTCTTTTTCTATCACTTTAACTCTCTCTAAAAATGTCTGGCACAGGCCAAAATGTTGATCTGTCCAAACTTGCATATGATCACCTTAGCTGGAAAGGAGCAAGGAGTCTCTGCATGGAGAGAGGTTTGAGTGTAGGGAAGAATCCTTCCTTGGAATTGTTACTTAACATGCTTAGAGAACAAGATAAGGCTAAAAGTGCCCCATCTGTTGAAAAAGTAGCTAATGGTTCCCAATCTGATCCAGCGACTCCCCCAGGAAAAGATTCAGGAAAGAAACTTCCAAGCCTGCCCATTACTAGACAGTCTAGCATAGTTGGTACTGATGTTGAGTCACACCATACAGATAGTGTTGTCTCACATCATAGCAAGAGCATTCATTCTCATCACAGTAGAAATGATGTTTCTGTTAGCCAAGCTGTTAGGGTGCCCTCTGTAAGTGACAGGTCTCCTTCTGTCCATTCTCATCATACTTCTGTTTCAAGACATGTCCCTCCCACCCACCCTGATGACAGATTGTTAGAAAGGGAGCTCAATAGATTGAGAGTGGAACAAACCAGACTGAAGCTCAAGAAGCAACAGCTGGATTTGGATAGACAGACTTTAGAAGTAGAGAAGGAGAGACAGAAACTGGGTTTAGAAACCCATGGTGGCAGCAGCAGTATTCCCCATAGTCATCCTGCAAAAGAGCATGATTCCAGGAATCTGCACAAGATAGTTCCCCCTTATAAGGAGGGGGATGACATTAACAAGTGGTTTGCTGAACTTGAGAGGGCCTGTGCTGTACAGGATGTCCCTCAAAGGCAGTGGGCTGCTATCCTATGGCTATCATTTAGTGGAAAAGGTAGGGATAGGCTCCTTACTGTAAAAGAAAATGAAGCTAATGATTACAGAGTTCTTAAGAATGCACTCCTGGATGGTTATGGCTTAACCACTGAACAATACAGGATAAAGTTCAGAGAAACCAAAAAGGAGTCTTCAGAAGACTGGGTTGATTTAGTTGACCATTCAGTGAAGGCCTTGGAGGGGTGGTTACATGGCAGTAAAGTTACTGATTATGACAGCCTGTATAACTTGATCCTGAGAGAGCATATTCTTAATAATTGTGTGTCTGATTTGTTGTACCAGTACTTGGTGGACTCTGATCTGACCTCTCCCCAAGAATTGGGAAAGAAGGCAGACAAATGGGTCAGAACAAGGGTGAACAGAAAAGTTCATACAGGGGGTGACAAAGATGGCAACAAGAAAAAGGATGGTAAGTCTTCTGACAAGGGTGGGGACAAATCTAAAAATGAGTCTTCATCAGGCCCACAAAAACATTCTGGTGGGGGTGGTGGGCCCACATCCTCTTCTAATCAAAACAAAGAAAAGAAACCATGGTGCTATTTATGTAAAATAAAAGGCCATTGGACAACAGATCCCAGTTGTCCAAAGAAAAGCACCAAGCCTCCTACCACTACAACCCCTACTGCTACACCTAGTGTCCCTACTAATAGCAGTGGTGGTGGGAGCAAACCTACTAATAGCCAATCCAAGGGAGTAGCTGGGCTCACTTTTGGTAACTTAGTTGGGGTTGGTCTGATTAGGGAGACCACAGAGGCTGTGTTAGTCTCTGAGGGGGCTATTGATTTAGCCACCTTGGTTGCTTGTCCCCTTAACATGGATAAGTACAAGCAACTACCCCTAATAAATGGTGTTGAGGTTCAGGCCTACAGGGACACTGGAGCCAGTGTGACTATGGTCATAGAGAAACTGGTCCACCCTGAACAACACCTACTTGGTCACCAGTACCAAGTAACCGATGCTCACAACAACACACTTAGCCACCCCATGGCTGTTGTAAATCTCAACTGGGGGGGGGGGTTACTGGTCCAAAGAAAGTTGTGGTAGCTTCAGATTTACCTGTAGACTGTCTATTAGGGAATGATTTGGAGACATCAGCTTGGTCAGATGTGGAGTTGGAGGCCCATTCAGCAATGCTGGGCATCCCAGGGCATATTTTTGCTTTAACAAGGGCTCAGGCCAAAAAGCAAAAAGGACAGGGAAGCTTGGATCCTGGAACAATGGACCAAGTGCTCCCTAAAGCTAGGGCTAGTAGAAGCAAACCACTTCCTACTATCCCTCCCTCTACAGTGGATTCTACTTCTGAGGAAGAAGAATTTCCACCCTGTGCAGAACCTACACCAGAGGAGCTGGAAGCAGACACTGCTGAGCTTTTGGGTGAAGGGGGGCCTGCCAGGGAGGAGCTGAGTGTGGCAAAGCATACCTGTCCCACACTAGAGGGTCTAAGACAGCAAGCTGTCAAACAGGCTAATGGGGATGTCAGTGACTCTCACAGAGTTTACTGGGAGGACAACCTCTTGTACACTGAAGCAAGGGATCCTAAACCTGGAACTGCCAGGAGGTTAGTGATTCCTCAGGAGTACAGAAAGTTCCTCCTAACTCTAGCCCACGACATTCCCCTAACTGGACATCTGGGACAAATGAAAACTTGGGACAGGCTTGTTCCCTTGTTTCATTGGCCTAGAATGTCTGAGGACACAAAAGAATTTTGTAAGTCCTGTGAAACCTGTCAAGCCAGTGGCAAGACAGGTGGCACTCCAAAGGCACCCCTTATTCCACTGCCTGTGGTTGGGGTTCCCTTTGAAAGGGTAGGGGTTGACATAGTTGGCCCCCTTGACCCTCCTACTGCTTCAGGCAATCGGTTTATCTTGGTGGTAGTGGACCATGCCACAAGATATCCTGAAGCTATTCCTTTAAGGACCACTACAGCACCTGCAGTGGCAAAGGCCCTCCTGGGAATATTTTCCAGGGTGGGCTTCCCAAAGGAAGTAGTATCAGACAGGGGAAGCAATTTCATGTCTGCATACTTAAAGGCCATGTGGAAGGAGTGTGGTGTGACTTACAAGTTCACTACACCCTATCATCCACAAACAAATGGACTGGTGGAGAGATTTAATAAAACTCTCAAAGGCATGATTATGGGTCTCCCTGAAAAACTCCGCAGGAGATGGGATATCCTGTTACCATGCCTCCTTTTTGCCTACAGGGAGGTACCCCAGAAAGGAGTGGGCTTCAGCCCCTTTGAACTCCTCTTTGGTCACCCTGTTAGGGGTCCACTAACACTTGTCAAGGAGGGTTGGGAACAACCTTTAAAAGCTCCAAAGCAAGATATAGTGGATTATGTACTTGGCCTCAGATCAAGAATGGCTGAGTATATGAAAAAGGCCAGTAAAAACCTTCAGGCCAGCCAAGAGCTCCAGAAGCAATGGCATGATCAGAAGGCTGTTTTGGTTCAGTACAAACCAGGGCAGAAAGTGTGGGTCTTGGAGCCTGTGGCCCCAAGAGAACTCCAAGATAAATGGAGTGGACCCCACATAATTGTTGAAAAGAAGGGTGAAGTCACCTACTTAGTTGACTTAGGCACTGCCAGGAGTCCCCTTAGGGTGCTCTATGTCAATCGCCTGAAACCCTACTATGACAGGGCTGATCTCACCCTGCTCATGGCAACTGATGAGGGACAGGAAGAAGACAGTGATCCTCTACCTGATCTCTTCAATTCCACAGAACAAGATGCTCTTGTGGAAGGTGTAGTTTTGGACAGATTGTCTTACTGCTGAGCAGAAAGACCATTGCATAAATCTCCTAGATCAATTCTCTGAACTCTTCTCTACTGTGCCAGGTACCACTTCTTGGTGTGAGCACACTATAGATACTGGAGACAGCTTGCCTGTCAAAAGTAAGATCTATAGGCAGCCTGACCATGTCAGGGACTGCATAAAGCAAGAGGTACAGAAAATGTTAGAACTAGGAGTGGTTGAGCACTCTGAAAGTCCATGGGCTTCTCCTGTGGTACTTGTACCAAAACCCCATTCCAAAGATGGAAAGAAGGAAATGCGGTTTTGTGTAGACTACAGAGGTCTCAACCTGGTAACCAAAACTGATGCTCACCCTATACCCAGGGCAGATGAGCTCATAGATACACTGGCATCTGCCAAGTATCTAAGCACTTTTGATTTGACTGCAGGGTATTGGCAGATCAAATTATCAGAAGATGCTAAACCTAAAACTGCATTTTCAACCATTGGAGGACATTACCAGTTCACAGTAATGCCTTTTGGATTGAAAAATGCACCTGCCACTTTTCAAAGGTTGGTGAACACAGTCCTGCAAGGGCTGGAAGCTTTCAGTGCAGCATATTTGGACGATATAGCTGTCTTTAGCTCCAGCTGGGATGATCACCTGGTCCACCTATGTAAAGTTTTAGAGGCCCTGCAAAAGGCAGGCCTCACTATCAAGGCTTCAAAGTGCCAGATAGGGCAGGGTAAGGTGGTTTATCTGGGACACCTTGTTGGTGGGGAACAGATTGCACCACTTCAGGGGAAAATCCAAACAATTATTGATTGGGTTCCCCCTACCACTCAGACTCAGGTGAGAGCCTTCCTAGGCCTCACTGGGTATTACAGGAGGTTCATTAAGAACTATGGGGGTTATTCTAACTTTGGAGGAGGTGTTAATCCGTCCCAAAAGTGACGGAAAAGTGACGGATTTACCACCAGCCGTATTACGAGTCCATTATATCCTATGGAACTCGTAATACGGCTGGTGGTATATCCGTCACTTTACTGTCACTTTTGGGACGGATTAACACTCCTCCAAAGTTAGAATAACCCCCTATGGCTCCATTGCAGCCCCTCTTAATGACCTCACATCCAAGAAGATGCCTAAAAAGGTATTGTGGACAGCTAGCTGTCAGAAAGCTTTTGAGGAGCTGAAGCAGGCCATGTGCTCTGCACCTGTCCTAAAAAGCCCTTGTTACTCTAAAAAATTATATGTCCAAACTGATGCATCTGAATTAGGAGTAGGGGCAGTCCTATCACAACTTAATTCTGAGGGCCAGGATCAACCTGTTGCTTTTATTAGTAGGAGGTTGACCCCTAGAGAAAAGCGTTGGTCTGCCATAGAGAGGGAGGCCTTTGCTGTGGTCTGGGCTCTGAAGAAGTTGAGGCCATACCTGTTTGGCACTCACTTCATTGTTCAGACAGACCACAAACCTCTACTTTGGCTAAAACAAATGAAAGGTGAAAATCCTAAATTGTTGAGGTGGTCCATATCCCTACAGGGAATGGACTATACAGTGGAACATAGACCTGGGAGTAGCCACTCCAATGCAGATGGACTCTCCAGATATTTCCACTTAGACAATGAAGACTCATCAGGTCATGGCTAGTCTTATTGTCCTTCGTTTGGGGGGGGGTTGTGTAGGAAAGTACCATCTTGCCTGGCATGTTACCCCCATTTTTCACTGTATATATGTTGTTTTAGTTGTATGTGTCACTGGGACCCTGTCACCCAGGGCCCCAGTGCTCATAAGTGTGCCTGAATGTGTTACCTGTGTAGTGACTAACTGTCTCACTGAGGCTCTGCTAATCAGAACCTCAGTGGTTATGCTCTCTCATTTCTTTCAAATTGTCACTAACAGGCTAGTGACCAATTTTACTGGAACACCCTTATAATTCCCTAGTATATGGTACTGAGGTACCCAGGGTATTGGGGTTCCAGGAGATCCCTATAGGCTGCAGCATTTCTTTTGCCACCCATAGGGAGCTCTGACAATTCTTACACAGGCCTGCCACTGCAGCCTGAGTGAAATAACGTCCACGTTATTTCACAGCCATTTTACACTGCACTTAAGTAACTTATAAGTCACCTATATGTCTATCCTTTACCTGGTAAAGGTTAGGTGCAAAGTTACTTAGTGTGAGGGCACCCTGGCACTAGCCAAGGTGCCCCCACATTGTTCAGGGCCAATTCCCCGGACTTTGTGAGTGCGGGGACACCATTACACGCGTGCACTACATATAGGTCACTACCTATATGTAGCTTCACAATGGTAACTCCGAATATGGCCATGTAATATGTCTATGATCATGGAATTGCCCCCTCTATACCATCCTGGCATAGTTGGCACAATCCCATGATCCCAGTGGTCTGTAGCACAGACCCTGGTACTGCCAAACTGCCTTTCCTGGGGTTTCACTGCAGCTGCTGCTGCTGCCAACCCCTCAGACAGGCATCTGCCCTCCTGGGGTCCAGCCAGGCCTGGCCCAGGATGGCAGAACAAAGGACTTCCTCTGAGAGAGGGTGTTACACCCTCTCCCTTTGGAAAATGGTGTGAAGGCAGGGGAGGAGTAGCCTCCCCCAGCCTCTGGAAATGCTTTCATGGGCACATTTGTTGCCCATTTCTGCATAAGCCAGTCTACACCGGTTCAGGGACCCCTTAGCCCTGCTCTGGCGCGAAACTGGACAAAGGAAAGGGGAGTGACCACTCCCCTGACCTGTACCTCCCCTGGGAGGTGCCCAGAGCTCCTCCAGTGTGCTCCAGACCTCTGCCATCTTGGAAACAGAGGTGCTGCTGGCACACTGGACTGCTCTGAGTGGCCAGTGCCATCAGGTGACGTCAGAGACTCCTTCTGATAGGCTCCTTCAGGTGTTGCTAGCCTATTCTCTCTCCTAGGTAGCCAAACCCTCTTTTCTGGCTATTTAGGGTCTCTGTCTCTTGGGATTCCTTAGATAACGAATGCAAGAGCTCATCCGAGTTCCTCTGCATCTCTCTCTTCACCTTCTGCCAAGGAATCGACTGCTGACTGCGCTGGAAGCCTGCAAAACTGCAACATAGTAGCAAAGACGACTACTGCAACTCTGTAACGCTGATCCTGCCGCCTTCTCAACTGTTTTCCTGGTGGTGCATGCTGTGGGGGTAGTCTGCCTCCTCTCTGCACTAGAAGCTCCGAAGAAATCTCCCGTGGGTCGACGGAATCTTCCCCCTGCAACCGCAGGCACCAAAAAGCTGCATCACCGGTCCCTTGGGTCTCCTCTCAGCACAACGAGCGAGGTCCCCCGAATCCAGAAACTGTGTCCAAGTGACCCCCACAGTCCAGTGACTCTTCAGTCCAAGTTTGGTGGAGGTAAGTCCTTGCCTCCCCACGCCAGACTGCATTGCTGGGAACCGCGACTTTTGCAGCTACTCCGGCCCCTGTGCACTTCCGGTGGAAATCCTTTGTGCACAGCCAAGCCTGGGTCCACGGCACTCTAACCTGCATTGCACGACCTCCTAAGTGGTTCTCCGGCGACGTGGGACTTTTTTGTGCGACTTCGGGTGAGCACCGTTTCACGCATCCTCATAGTGCCTGTTTCTGGAACTTCTCCGGGTGCTACCTGCTGCTGAGAGGGCTCCTTGTCTTGCTCGATGTCCCCTCTCTCTCCTGACGCAATTTGCGACATCCTGGTCCCTCCTGGGCCACAGCAGCATCCAAAAACATTTACCGCACGATTTGCAGCTAGCAAGGCTTGTTGGCGGTCTTTCGGCGGGAAAACACTTCTGCACAACTTTCCACAGCGAGAGGGATCCGTCCACCAAAGGGGAAGTCTCTAGCCCTTTTTGTTCCTGCAGAAACCTCAGCTCCTTCTGTCCAGTAGAAGCTTCTTTGCACCCGCAGCTGGCATTTCCTGGGCATCTGCCCATCTCCGACTTGCTTGTGACTTTTGGACTTGGTCTCCTTGTTCCACAGGTACGCTCGACTGGAAATCCATCGCTGTTGCATTGTTGGTTTGTGTCTTTCCTGCCTTATTCCCCTATCACGACTTCTTTGTCCTTTGGGGAACTTTAGTGCACTTCGCACTCACTTTTCAGGGTCTTGGGGTGGGCTATTTTTCTAACCCTCACTATTTTCTAATAGTCCCAGCGACCCTCTACAAGGTCACATAGGTTTGGGGTCCATTCGTGGTTCGCATTCCACTTTTGGAGTATATGGTTTGTGTTGCCCCTATCCCTATGTGTCCTCATTGCATCCTATTGTAACTATACATTGTTTGCACTGTTTTCTAAGACTATTACTGCATATTTTGGTATTGTGTATATATATCTTGTGTATATTTGCTATCCTCATACTGAGGGTACACTCTGAGATACTTTGGCATATTGTCATAAAAATAAAGTACCTTTATTTTTAGTATAACTGTGTATTGTGTTTTCTTATGATATTGTGCATATGACACTAAGTGGTACTGTAGGAGCTTCACTCGTCTCCTAGTTCAGCCTAAGCTGCTCTGCTAAGCTACCATTATCTATCAGCCTATGCTGCTAGACACCCTATACACTAATAAGGGATAACTGGGCCTGGTGCAAGGTGCAAGTACCCCTAGGTACTCACTACAAGCCAGTCCAGCCTCCTACACTCTACATGGATAAACTCCCAAAGCAGCGGTTTGTTCTTGGAGAACAAAATAACACCACACAGGCAGATTTTTCTTTGTGCAGACGGCCGGTATGCAATTCCCTCAACAGGGACTGCCATGTTGTGCATGGCTCTCCAGGGTAGGGCAAATGAGAGATAGTTTCCCTGCCCACAGGGAATTGTGAGTTGGTGGAATTGTGCGCCTGTCATTCCTATGGTGGCATCATCATACAATCAAACTCTAAAGGACCTCTCTGTGTGTAGTTGCTGTGAGAATGATAGAGCTGTGAACTTGCAAGTGTGGTGTGAGACACCTGTGAATAAATGTAAATTGTGCTTCCTGCGTATAAAGATGGCTTAATGAAGCTAATGAATGCACCCTATCACTTCTCGACCTTTGTTTTATTACTTGAGGGATAGAGAGGCACAAAGCCTTTGTCTGAGGATATTGCATGAGATGCTAGTCCAGGTAAGGGGAGTGAGGGGAGGTATTCAGAAGGCCGCCCAGTAACTAATTACATATGAAGCAACTTAAATCATTTGAACGGGAGGTTGGCAGTCAAAGACTTGAGCTCTATAAAGAGGTGAAGTGCAGCTACTCAGCCGACAAAAAGCTGCCTCTACCAGGTGCTGATCGGTTTTGCAAAGATTTCTGAACACTGATAGATGTTCTACAATCTTGAGATCTTGCTCCCTTTTCCTGTCGGACTCACTTGGTTGCATTGTATTCCGGAGGACACAGCAGTTCAGGCCCTGTCTGCGCATTCACTCAGGTACTCATGTGGGAGCAGATTTACTGATATCTCATCAAACCCAGATCAACAACTAAAAATCTCGAGAAACGCAGAGCAGTAACCTAAGTTCTACTGAGACTGCTTTCCAAGCGCTGGTACACAATTAAACTGCCTAGTGCCATGTACACACCTTTGCACAACATTGTCAAGGTGTGTGCATGAATCTAGCACAGGTTTTGCACTGGGAAGGTACCCTTTTAATCAATACCACTGGATTTATGTGCTTGTGTGGCTGCAGACATTTTCACATCTTTATGAATGTACCACATTTGTCACATAATCAGTCATCTTCTGCATAATCTGTGGATTTGAACAAAAACACGGTTCAATAGTTACTAAAAATTCAGTAACATGTTTTGCCGAGCAGAGGAAGGCCCTTTGCAAAGGTTGAATGGTCATCTTTCTTTTGTTTTATTGCTACATTCGAGTGTTAAACCAGTTCTTTTGGGGTGAAACCTATTCCCAGACCGTGTTAACAAGTGCCAAATGACAAGATGGTGAAGCAATACTATCACCCCATGGGCCATATTATGCTCCATAATTTGCCTTTCGGTGCTGCATAATTTAGTCAACTCTGATGCATAATTTAGCCCTTTGCTGCTGCATAATTCCAGTGGCCGTTTCTAGTATATAACAGTATGGTTAGGCTACCTTGAAAACGTTTTCCTCTTTGTATGTGTGCTGTGCTATGCAGCGCTAATGCAACTTGGGAAACGTTTGGCGAAAACAACGCATTTCTCCTACTTTGTGCCTGCAATAAGGAGACCTTTTTGTCTTTTACTATCACTAGATAAGGCTGTACGTCAAAACCCCAGGGTGGTAGCATGGCAATGCCCATGTACCACCCCTGGGACGCCCCCTGGAAGCACTACTTTGCATTAATTTTAGGCTACTTTCAAAGTAAATCCCGAGCTACTTACAAAAATAATTCCCAAATCTACACTTTGTGCTTGTTTGTGTCACTTTTGGAGACTTCGCACCAACACAAACTATTGAGAAATCTGGGGCTGAACATTTTCCAGAGATTATGAAGTCCTGGAAATCAGTCAGAGCTTTTCACCATTCTTTGCTGTGTCGTAAACTGACCATCTGGAAGCCCATGCAAGGCTCGACATCCATGTTTCAAAATCACCGAAAAAGGAAACATTAGCAGCATCTGGGCAACTTTAGTGTGTTTTGAGGCACTGTCATCTTATAAAAATATTTAGACTGCACATCCTCTTCCGCTCACATAGTTTTGCTCCTGTTAATGGATTCTATTCTGAAAAGAA
This sequence comes from Pleurodeles waltl, assembly GCF_031143425.1. NCBI lineage: Eukaryota > Metazoa > Chordata > Amphibia > Caudata > Salamandridae > Pleurodeles > Pleurodeles waltl. Next base: position 270,964,824 of record NC_090448.1, on the reverse strand, counting down.
TAAATAATTTTGGAAAATGCTGGAAGGTGTTAGAATGGTGTATGAAACTAATGGAGTTCTGAGATGACTCAACTTCTCTTCGGGCCTCTTCAGAATAATTTCCTTAACTGTGAAATGATTTTCAATTTGTGTCCAGACACTCATTGGCTGTAGATATAGGATGTTGTGTAGCCTTGAAAGATCGGATACCCCCCCTTCCAGTCTCAAAGGTTCCTGTCTCCATAGTCTTCTGCCCCCCCCCCCCCACCGCCCCCCATGGGTACTGGCACATTGCGTCCTAAGTTCGAACAACATTGTCTGTGCTGTTTTGCACCTGATGCTCACATGTTTTAATGTATTCACATAAACCACAAACAAGTGCACAAACAAGACCATGTGCTTTCCCCGCAAGGTATGATGTTTGAAAATAATATTTATCTGGTGATCAAGTGAGAAACTGTGCTGTTAGTGTCTCTGAAAAAATTCCAGCAGAGGCCTGATTACTGTTGTCCCAGAAAGGGTGCGACATCGCAGTGACATAGCATTAAATAGTACCCTTTATGATAACAGCCCTCAAAATAAGGAATAACATGAGGATTCTGATGCTTACTGCTCCAAAATCCTCATTTCCGATTGTTTCCTAGTACATTCTATCCGGGGAAAAACGTGGGGAAGCGGTGGTGCTTATTTTACTACTTGCAATTGCAATAGGTGTGTTAGAAGGAATTACCACGTATATCGCAATTATGTAGGCCAACTGTATTCAGAGCTGTAAGTAAGTTGAAGGAATTATATAGATGAAGGTCGATGACCATTGGGCTAAAAGAGCTTTAGCATTTCCATCTTTTTGCAGGCTCGTCCAAAGTGCTATCAAAAACATTTTGCAGGCTCAAAAGGATTTCTTTATGGTTTTAAAAAAATATATATTTTCTACTTACGGTGCCCCTTGTAGTCCCTGGTTCCATTACCTACTCAGCCCCCTTGCAAAGTAACCATCAAAGAAGTGTCAGGAGAACGAGCAGCAGATGCAAAGTGCAGTGCAAAGTCCTGACCAACTATTTACTTTCAGGTGCGACGCTTTTTGTGTGCTGGGTAGCTCTTTGTGCTACTTTGTGTCACTTTGCATCGAGGGGACGTTCTGTAGGTGTGCCCATATTACAACCCATCGTTATGATGCAAAGCCCGATCTATTAACAATGGTAGACATTATTGTGCTCCTCAGGGAGGCGTAAAGTAGGAAACCAATGTTTTTTCTCCAGTCCAAGCATCGGGAGATACAGCTTAGAAACAAAATAATTATGCCTACTTGAAGCGGGTGCAAATTAGAAGAATTGTGTTTATTCCTCAAAACCTGCACTGTATAGCCCAAACACAAAGAGGGAAACGTTTCTAAGGTAGTCTAATCATCGTCTTTTTTAATGTGAGGATTCCCTGCCAGTGCAAAATCAATGCACAGTCACGCATGCCCTTTTCGTTCTGATGTGAAGGTGTGTGGGCAGCCTGATGGTGCACCTTCGCTTAGGAGGAGAGAGCAGCAGCAGCACCGTAGGTTTGTAGAAATGGCAAATCCTTTCACCTAACCCTGCTCGTGATATTCTCTTAAATTTGCCCCTGAGTTCTATTGATGATTCCAATAAATGCCCCAGTCCTACCAGTCTGTTTGATCTCATCATCACATATAATTATTCGCTTAATCAAAGTTTTTTTTAAGGGTTCTGTATTCCCTCTCGTACTGTGGCATGCATATGTTTTTTCCTATGCAGTTGCACTTTTGGGGTGATTGGTGAATCTTTTGGGCCTTGTAGCTGGCTGCATTGCTTGGTTTTAATTGATTGTGCCTCTCCTACATCTTCTTTATTCCATCTTTGTTCGTCCTGTGTGCCATCTTCGGTTTGGCCTCGCAAAGGGATACATGTTTCTCACCTGCACTGCCCGAGCACTCCCAGCTCGTCTTCTCCACTGAAGCCCTGTGATTGTGGCCACAAGCAATGTGCACTATGGGAGCTGTGGGCCTGTGTACAGTCCATAGTTTTTCCCACATAGCTCCACTCATGGTCATCTTGACATTCCCTGTCAATGTTTTCAGCCCGGATGTAAAGGGGACATGTCTTCAGTTAAGTGCAGAGTGATGACTGCGGTCTTACCGGTTTGGGTATTTTAGGGAAGGGTAGGGGGTAGGGCTAGAACCCCTGCCACATCCTTCCATAATCCAAGTCCCATCTCCTCCTCTCTTATTCAGTAACTTAAATCCATGTTTTACACCGAAACATTCATCAGAGCATTTTCCTTGAATTTCCTAAACACTACCTGCATAATGGGTTGGACTATCAGCACTCGTGGTAAACCTCACTGCCCATATAGCATGGGCGGCTGCAAAATCCCCATTCCCATGACTTGCTCCTTACTACATCTTGGAGGACTCTTCAGAGCATGTAGTATGTTGTATTGGTCCCTGTTGCTACTGGATGGACTCAGGGACATGTAGCTTGGCTGGTTACAAAATTACTACTCATCAAGTCTGGATGAACTCTGCATTTGAAGAACGTTTTCACCTCCCAGTGGTGGTATACTTCTTCTCTGCACATTGCCCTATGCCCATATACTATGTTAATTAGAAGTGTCAATACAGACCACCCTAATAATGATAGGTATTGGCATGTCTGACAGCATCTATCCTCATACCTTTCGTGTACGTGCAGCCACATGCTTGTTTAAGTCATCTCTGCCATACAGCGGACAAAAAAAGGTTCATGCATAGTCCGGACTCAGCTGATACCCTTCTACCCATACACTAGTATCTAATATATAAGCAACCTATCTCTTACTACTTTTTGCTTCAAATTCAGAGAGAGATCCAGTGACAAAACAAAACAGCACAATTCTGGTCCTTGAACGTGATGTCAAAACACTACCAATATAGGGGTTACAAACACGTACTCTTTCATCCTTAAGACTGCCTCACATTGCTGGCACTCACAGATCACCGGACTCGCCTATAAGTATGTCAGTGTTCCTGCTTCCAATAAGCTAGTAGATGGTATTCCCTAGTGGCATGCTGCTTTGCCTTAGAAGCCTGTTGTTCCTACATCAGGATTTAACTGATGTGTAATAACACTTGGCTTGATTTTATAGGCAAAAAAGCAGGCTAGTGAAACCAAGTGCGGATGGGTCATGGGCTATGGGAACAAGAGCAACCTAGCCCCCTTCTCACTTCCTGCTATGGCATGGAATGCTCCCCTATGCCTGTCATTAGCCTCTCTTGCCGTGGATGTCATCCCTACACCGACCCTGCAGCAGTCCCCTGTTTCCATTTAACATCTGCTGGTGGCAGGTGGTAATTAGAAGTGGAAAAGGGCCTTGTAAACCAAATGGAAAGGGGATCCACATGCAGATATTTACCTGATAAAAGCCAGGTCTAGATGTCATTTATCATCTAGGTGGCATAAGTCTTAATTGGGCGGTAGAGGTGAGAAATTGTTGATCAGAATTGTTAAATCCAGCCACCATACTCCGCCAAACTCATAATCATGCCTGTTAAAAAACACCAATAAATTATCTGATGGCTGGCAAAGGGGAAGTCTTTGTGAGCAGGGTAGGCTGAAAGTGATTTGGGGGTATCCAGCTGAAATCAGAAAAAGAGAAACAGGGTGGAAGGCCCACAACTCTTGTATGTAAAATGTGCAATGTTGCAGACAACATTTTATGGACTTCTACGTAGACACACACATCAGACTTTGAAACCACTATCAGACCATACAAATGGTGAATCTGTACTGTGAACATTTTGTTAACACACATAACACCTCAGAGTTAAACACTTTTACTCTGCCAATTCCAGCTATGATTCCTCCTCAGAATCTCCAGCCCCCACACTCCCACCCCCAAGATGACCAGCGTCCTCCATCGGAGGGGAACAAAAACCCTGAGACCAGCTGTGCGGATGCCATCAACACCTTCAACCCCTCTACCACCACCAACCTCGAACAGGGAGTGAAAAACTTCAACACCTGGATCACCAATTGCACAGATAGCATTGTCCCCATCAAGAGCAGCATTTAGAGAAAGTTCTCCAAAAAGGCCAGCTGTTACACCCAAGAACGCAGAACACAGAAAGGAGTCAGCATTCCTGGGATGGCTCTGACTGGCCAGTTGGAGGTCAGGACAATATTTCATGGACACTATAAAAAAAATCTACCTCAGGCACTTTGGTTGTAGAGGTAGTGAGAAACAGACATCAAATTAAACTCTACAGTATTCCCACAGTCTGTCGGACAATTCATATCATAAGGCCACATTCTTGCCATGCTTCATGTGTACTATTACAGAAAAACTGATATCCTGATTAGTTACCAGTAATCTTTATTAATTTTAATCCTACCCGTCCTTGTCACAGACATTAATTATGAAGCCCACCTATCTCCAGAAAGCTCAGAGGCATGCTTTTCCCACTAAAACAGAAGCAAGCAGTAGTTCATGTATCCCAAGAGAAACAAGGGACTGACTACTGCTCTATAGTTTTTCAGGTTCCCAAGTCAACAAGATGATTCACATGATCATCATTTTCATGGGAGTCAATCTGTGGGCACAGACGATTCCATTTAAAAAGAAGACCTTATAGAGGAAACTTCTGTTGATCCTGAGGGGTGCATTCATGTTAACAATCAATATCCTGGATGCTTACTTTCATATTCCATAGCTTTATGTCAACCAACCAAAAGTCCCGGCCCTTGCCCTTTGGAATTAGTACTGCCTTAAAGGTCTTTATCAAGATGGTTGCTCCCTTTGTCAGGCTTCATTTCAGAGTTGGAATAGGTTCCTTTATGAAGATGATTACCTTCTACATGCCTCTTCTCTAGAACAGACTTTACTCTTGTGTGATGCTGAAAGACCTTCCCTTGATTCTGCCAAACTGTCAAACAGAGCCATCTCTCTGCAGAACTTTGATTTGAGCCCGTTTTCACACAGACCTGGGTAGGTTTTATCTGCCATCAGTCAGAGTAGAAAGATTAAGGACCACTCTAACTATCCCTCCATCATGTTACAGCCAGACTGAATGTTCAGGAATATATAGCCTCATGAATATTTGCAGTTCCTTGGGTACGTCTTCATCTTCACAGCAGGTATTTTTGGAGGATAGGAATATTTTCCTATCTGTTTCTAATAACCAGAAAACCCTTTACCCTTCTGGTGATTTGTGAAGGTGGAGGCATAGGTTTTGATGATTGTCTAATGCAATATGTCATTTATTTGAGAACTGTTCAATGTGGGGTGCCAATAACAACTATTTTTATTTAGTAAAGGGCAGGTTCATGGCAGAGTAATTAATAGGGAGTAATTTAGCCAAATGATTGACACTCAATATCAGGAGGAAGATAGGTGTGTTAAAAATCAAACCTGTGTATTGCCCATCACACACCTTACATCAGGTATGTTAAACCACTAAGCTCAATATTTGGAGAAATCCACACATTTGTACAGCCTCTAACTTACTAATGATGAATGTCCTGATGGGCAGACTGAAAACATACCTTTGGTCAACGATCAAGCAGGAGCGCCTTCCTGGAAATGCGCATGATAAAACTTTCATGAGCAAAATGTCCTGCTCCTGCAGAAATTGTGGGCAAATTGGTAAAACGTGCTGTAACCTTGAAATAACTTTGCAAAAAATGGTTCTAATGTGCTTGTATTGAAATCTTTAGATTATTCTTTTTAGCTTTCAATGCACTCAATCACCTTTTGAAAGTAGTCCACAAGTTGTTAAATTCACAAAAAACTATTTGTTCTAACTTTATTAAGTTTGTCCAAGATGTTTACCATGTGCAATTTAATTTATTACTCGATTTGGCCACATTGGTTCCCAGGATAGCTCTGTCCCTACTGTTTGAAGTGTTAGCTCCCACCCCGCAAAGTATAGGTCTAATTGTTACCCCTCATTATGCTTCTCCTTGTTCCCTATTGGATGCATCAGCCAAGACCACATTACAAAATAGGACCACATTATTACGAAATTGTGGGAAAGTTGCGGTAAACACGGTTGACTTCTGAAACAATTAAATCCTAATGTAATATATGAGTCATTCAACTCAGTCAATCAAGCCTGAGCGTTTCTTTTCTACTGACCCACCAGTAAAGCTCCTTGATTGATGTTTTCTGAGAGCATTCTATTGTGTTCACTGTGAGAGATGTGTTATGGTGGTGCTGTTCATGAAAGTGTAGGCCCTCAGTGGAAGTGGGTACACTTCCACTGCAGCAATTGTCCTGCCACCTAGCAAACCATGTTTCTTCATGTTAAGCTCAGTGGGGAGAGGTCTCATTTTCATGAAAACACTTTTTTGCAGAAATCTGTGGAAAAACTTTTTTTCTCTTTTGTGGATTTAGCTAATGCCTTATTTTAATATATATGAGCCCTTTCAGGTGGCCATTGCGATATTTAAATTAATAGACTTATTTTCCAAATATTTGGACCTTCTTGTATTATAATGGACTATCTGGTTTCTAGTTGTGTGTGTGCAGAACATGTATAGCCCTACTCAAGAGTACCACTACAGTTATGAAGATGTTTACAGTCTGTCCATGGCTGAAGTTTTGGTATACTGTCTATGGCCCTCATTACAGATAGACCAATAATTTTCAATATGTGTCGTAACCCCTGTCATCACACATATCAAAATTATGAGTTTTGCTTTTCTTATTGTACTCCATAGATACTACGGTCCCTCCTGCCACCTTAGTGCTTCCATAGCATCATTTTTATTATGCTAAGGCAGCGCTAAAGTGGCTTTTTCCACACACCATATTTACAAAGCTGTGCAATGCATGCATTGTACAACTTTGTAAACCCTTGCACCATGTTAAGCTTGCGCCAGGCATAATATATGCAACGGGGGCATTCCAGTGCTCAGAGCAGTTGTTAAAATGATGCTCCGATAGGAACCTGTGGGCCTCCTTGCACTTTGCTACACTAGCGTAAATATTTTTGATGCAAGTGTAGCAAAGTGCAAAAATAGCACCAAAAACGACCGCCATGGTTCGCCGAATTATAAATATGGTGCAACCATGGTGTCTTTAGGTGCCGGTAGTGGGGCGCTGCAAAACTGGTGCATTAGCTCTGATGTGCCACTTTTTCTTAAATATGGGTCTAGGTCAGGGGCGGCATAAGGGCAGAGGAGCGTCGCCCCCGCTAGCAGCAGCCGCTGCAAATCCTTTCAGAAGGAAGGGATAATAAACCCAGATTATTATCCCTTTGTTGTGAAAGGGGCGAGGCATTGGGGGTGACGAGCAGAGAGGAGTGCACTGTGAACTCCCATCAGAGTGCATGTGTGTTTGACCAAACACACATGCGCACAGGGCGCACAGTTGACGGGCTAGAGAAAGCCTGCACAAGCTCCCAGTCTGCCCGGGAGCATCCTGGCTGGGTGCTCCCAGCCAATTCTGACACTGCTTTGAGCATTCCGAAGTTCGGCTCTGTATGATACCCATTAAAAAACGGATAAACTTTTATACATCACTCTGTGTTCTGTCCTGGGCATGGAAGCTGCAGTGCTTGACAGTGGATAAGGGCCAATTCTTTTGGGCTAGGCATATATATAGGTTTTAGAAGTAAGCTGATTTGGTGCTGCATTCTTTAATAAGACCAACATGCTTTGTGATGCATGTAGAAGATGAAACCATATACTCAGCACAGCAGATATCCAAGGACTAGAACTAGGTAAGTGTAAAGGATTGTAACACTGAGGAGGAAGCCACAACGGAGATGTGCCCAACAAAAAGATCCTTTAAAGCTCTGATCGGAATGGGATTTGGTATGAGTATGCGACAGGCAGCAAAGTTCCATCTACTGCTCTTTCGCCAGCAGGGATAGACACCCCTGTGAGGAGCTCTGATTTGTATTTTAGTGTTTTCGTTTTGATTCTTTTCACTCATCAGAAAGAAAGAAGACAGTGCCAGAAACTCGAGACAAGGGCTGATAAAAGGAGTGCAAAGGAGGGCAGGAAGGTGAGGAAGTAACAGAAAGCAGAAGATAGGGTAAAATCAGAATTAGATACAGAGGAGTTGGAGACCCGGCGTTTGAGGTTGAGGAGGAAGAATAGAATGAGGAGGGAGGTCAGAGGCAGGTTGTGACCAAAAGGAGACCAGGGGCTGTATTAGACAAAGGGCCCTTGGGTGCAACAGGTGGGTGCAAATGCTTGTGCACGATCTTCTGCAATACAGATAACCCTGACACACATATAGTGCCAGCGCTACCATCAGAGGGTATTCCCTCATTTGCATGGGGGCATGGCCTCATGCAAATGAGAGAAACTACTTGCCTCTGCATCAGTGCCATGCATAGACATGGGCGCAAATGCAAAGAAGCCATCAGGAAGCGCACTAACAGTGAGCCACAAAAAAGATGGTGCACTGTCAGTGCACCCCTGAGGGCAGCCCTCTGGAAGGAATGAAGGGGGTCATATGGACCCCCGTAGATATCCTCTTGCAGGACAGTGCAGTCACTCACTGCACCCACCTGCAAAGGGATCTCTCACCCCTCTTAAAAGTGCAGGCGGATTGCCACCTGCAGAGTGAAACACAGAGCAACTGCTTCAGAGCCGCTCTGTGGTTCACTTGAATGAGCCTCCCCCAGTTCCCTGGGGGTAGCGCATTTATACTAATATGGCACACTCTCCTTGTTTGTGCAAGCACCTTTTGAAAGGTGCGTCCAGCGCAAACAAGGAAAATGTGATGCATTTGTAATACGGTTCTAGGAGGAGCTGGATCAGCACTTCTCGGTTACCTGAAATAGTGCATGTATGATGGAAGAAGTTGCTTCGTAACTTCTTTCGTGAAGGACTTCCCTCTGCCCAAAGTTGTTTCATCGTTTAGCATTCCCTTGCATGTTTGTCTTGTTTCCCGACCCTTCTCCTGGGTCTTCCCTTTGCTCCTGTCGTGTCATCCATCAACCTACCTGTGCATTCCCTCTTTGATTATCAACACTGTTGGGGTTTTGCGCGGGTGTCAGCTGCTGGTACACCCGAGTCTGGGGAGTGTTTCTACATTTCTCTGGTGGCCCCATCATAGGTACATCAGGCAAGCATGCTTTATGACTAAGTGCACTGACAAATGGGATCCAAATCTTGAAATAAGATCTTAATGAGTGTTCCTTATCTTTTTATATAGATTCGCAAATATGAGAAGGCTTCATTCAAGCCTTGGAGAATTTTACTGGATGCACCGTGTAGGAAGTTGGCTCTGTATGCACTATTTCAAAGTAAGGAATAGTATGCACAGAGTCCAAGGGTTCCTCTTAGAGGTAAGATAGTGGCAAAAAGAGATAATACTAATGCTCTATTTTGTGGTAGTGTGGTCGAGCAGTAGGCTTATCAAAGGAGTAGTGTTAAGCATTTGTTGTACATACACACAGGCAATAAATGAGGAACACACACTCAGAGACAATTCCAGGCCAATAGGTTTTTGTATAGAAAAATATATTTTCTTAGTTTATTTTAAGAACCACAGGTTCAAATTCTACATGTAATACTTTGCATGAAAGGTACTGCAGGTAAGTACTTTAGGAACTTTGAATAATCACAATAGCATATATACTTTTCAAATAAAACACATATAGCTATTTTAAAACTACAGGGAGTGCAGAATTATTAGGCAAGTAGTATTTTTGAGGATTAATTTTATTATTGAACAACAACCATGTTCTCAATGAACCCAAAAAACTCATTAATATCAAAGCTGAATATTTTTGGAAGTAGTTTGTAGTTTGTTTTTAGTTTTAGCTATGTTAGGGGGATATCTGTGTGTGCAGGTGACTATTACTGTGCATAATTATTAGGCAACTTAACAAAAAAAAATATATACCCATTTCAATTATTTATTATTACCAGTGAAACCAATATAACATCTCAACATTCACAAACATACATTTCTGACATTCGAAAACAAAACAAAAACAAATCAGTGACCAATATAGCCACCTTTCTTTGCAAGGACACTCAAAAGCCTGCCATCCATGGATTCTGTCAGTGTTTTGATCTGTTCACCATCAACATTGCGTGCAGCAGCAACCACAGCCTCCCAGACACTGTTCAGAGAGGTGTACTGTTTTCCCTCCTTGTAAATCTCACATTTGATGATGGACCACAGGTTCTCAATGGGGTTCAGATCAGGTGAACAAGGAGGCCATGTCATTAGATTTCCTTCTTTTATACCCTTTCTTGCCAGCCACGCTGTGGAGTACTTGGACGCGTGTGATGGAGCATTGTCCTGCATGAAAATCATGTTTTTCTTGAAGGATGCAGACTTCTTCCTGTACCACTGCTTGAAGAAGGTGTCTTCCAGGAACTGGCAATAGGACTGGGAGTTGAGCTTGACTCCATCCTCAACCCGAAAAGGCCCCACAAGCTCATCTTTGATGATACCAGCCCAAACCAGTACTCCACCTCCACCTTGCTGGCGTCTGAGTCGGACTAGAGCTCTCTGCCCTTTACCAATCCAGCCACGGGCCCATCCATCTGGCCCATCAAGACTCACTCTCATTTCATCAGTCCATAAAACCTTAGAAAAATCAGTCTTGAGATATTTCTTGGCCCAGTCTTGACGTTTCAGCTTGTGTGTCTTGTTCAGTGGTGGTCGTCTTTCAGCCTTTCTTACCTTGGCCATGTCTCTGAGTATTGCACACCTTGTGCTTTTGGGCACTCCAGTGATGTTGCAGCTCTGAAATATGGCCAAACTGGTGGCAAGTGGCATCGTGGCAGCTGCACGCTTGACTTTTCTCAGTTCATGGGCAGTTATTTTGCGCCTTGGTTTTTCCACACACTTCTTGCGACCCTGTTGACTATTTTGAATGAAACGCTTGATTGTTCGATGATCACGCTTCAGAAGCTTTGCAATTTTAAGAGTGCTGCATCCCTCTGCAAGATATCTCACTATTTTTGACTTTTCTGAGCCTGTCAAGTCCTTCTTTTGACCCATTTTGCCAAAGGAAAGGAAGTTGCTTAATAATTATGCACACCTGATATAGGGTGTTGATGTCATTAGACCACACCCCTTCTCATTACAGAGATGCACATCACCTAATATGCTTAATTGGTAGTAGGCTTTCGAGCCTATACAGCTTGGAGTAAGACAACATGCATAAAGAGGATGATGTGGTCAAAATACTCATTTGCCTAATAATTCTGCACTCCCGGTAGACACAGTGCAATTTTCACAGTTCCTAGGGGAGGTAAGTAATTGTTAGTTCTTGCAGGTAAGTAAACCACCTACAGGGTTCAAGTTTGGGTCCAAGGTAGCCCACCGTTGGGGGTTCAGAGAAACCCCAAAGTTACCACACCAGCAGCTCAGAGCCGGTCAGGTGCAGAGTTCAAAGTGGTGCCCAAAACGCATAGGCTTCAATGGAGAAGGGGGTGCCCCGGTTCCAGTCTGCCAGCAGGTAAGTACCTGCGTCTTCGGAGGGCAGACCAGGGGGGTTTTGTAGGGCACCGGGGGGGACACAAGTTAGCACAGAAAGTACACCCTCAGCAGCACGGGGGCGGCCGGGTGCAGTGTGCAAACACACGTCGGGTTTGTAATTGAAATCAATGGGAGACCAAGGGGTCTCTTCAGCGATGCAGGCAGGCAAAGGGGGGGGCTCCTCGGGGTAGCCACCACCTGAGCAAGGGAGAGGGCCTCCTGGGGGTCACTCCTGCACTGGAGTTCCGATCCTTCAGGTCCTGGGGGCTGCGGGTGCAGGGTCTTTTCCAGGCGTCGGGATCTGGGAGTCAGGCAGCCGCGGTCAGGGGGAGCCTCGGGATTCCCTCTGCAGGCGTCGCTGTGGGGGCTCAGTGGGGACAACTTTGGTTACTCACAGCCTCGGAGTCGCCGGAGGGTCCTCCCTGAAGTGTTGTTTCTCCACCAGTCGAGTCGGGGTCGCCGGGTGCAAGGTTGCAAGTCTCACGCTTCTGGCGGGAAACGCTGCTGTCTTTAAGTTGCTCCTTTGGAAACAAAGTTGCAGTCTTGGGTGAACAGGGCCGCTGTTCTCGGGAGTTTCTTGGTCCTTTTAGAGCAGGGCAGTCCTCTGAGGATTCAGAGGTCGCTGGTCCTGGGGAAAGCGTTGCTGGAGCAGTTTTCTTCCGAAGGGGGGAGACAGGCCGGTAGAGCTGGGGCCAAGGCAGTTGGTGTCTCCGTCTTCTCTGCAGGGTTTTTCAGCTCAGCAGTCCTCTTCTTCTTAGGTTGCAGGAATCTGAGTTCCTAGGTTCAGGGGAGCCCTTAAATACTAACTTTAAGGGCGTGTTTAGGACTGGGGGGTTAGTAGCCAATGGCTACTAGCCCTGAGGGTGGGTACACCCTCTTTGTGCCTCCTCCCAAGGGGAGGGGGTTATATTCCTAACCCTATTGGGGGAATCCTCCATCTGCAAGATGGAGGATTTCTGAAAGTTAGAGTCACCTCAGCTCAGGACACCTTAGGGGCTGTCCTGACTGGCCAATGACTCCTCCTTGTTATTCTCATTATTTCCTCCGGCCTTGCCGCCAAAAGTGGGGCCGTGGCCAGAGGGGGCGGGCAACTCCACTAGCTGGAGTCCCCTGTGGTGCTGTAACAAAGGGGGCGAGCCTTTGAGGCTCACCGCCAGGTGTTACAGCTCCTGCCTGGGGGAGGTGATAGCATCTTCACCAAGTGCAGGCTTTGTTACTAGCCACAGAGAGACAAAGGCACTCTCCCCATGTGGCCAGCAACATGTCTCGAGTGTGGCAGGCTGCTAAAACCAGTCAGCCTACACGGGTAGTTGGTTAAGGTTTCAGGGGGCACCTCTAAGGTGCCCTCTGGGGTGTAGTTTACAATAAAATGTACACTGGCATCAGTGTGCATTTATTGTGCTGAGAAGTTTGATACCAAACTTCCCAGTTTTCAGTATGGCCATTATGGTGCTGTGGAGTTCGTGTTTGACAGACTCCCAGACCATATACTCTTATGGCTACCCTGCACTTACAATGTCTAGGGTTTTGCTTAGACACTGTAGGGGCACAGTGCTCATGCACTGGTGCCCTCACCTATGGTATAGTGCACCCTGCCTTAGGGCTGTAAGGCCTGCTAGAGGGGTGACTTATCTATACTGCATAGGCAGTGTGAGGTTGGCATGGCACCCTGAGGGGAGTGCCATGTCGACTTACTCGTTTTGTCCTCACCAGCACACACAAGCTGGTAAGCAGTGTGTCTGTGATGAGTGAGGGGCCCCCAGGGTGGCACAAGATATGCTGCAGCCCTTAGAGACCTTCCCTGGCATCAGGGCCCTTGGTACCAGGGTTACCAGTTACAAGGGACTTACCTGGATGCCAGGGTGTGCCAATTGTGAAACAAAAGTACAGGTTAGGGAAAGAACACTGGTGCTGGGGCCTGGTTAGCGGGCCTCAGCACACTTTCAATTCAAAACATAGCATCAGCAAAGGCAAAAAGTCAGGGGGTAACCATGCCAAGGAGGCATTTCCTTACACAACCCCCCCCCCCAAACGAAAGATGATGAGACTAACCTTTCCCAAGAGAGTCTTCATTTTCTAAGTGGAAGAACCTGGAAAGGCCATCTGCATTGGCATGGGCAGTCCCAGGTCTGTTTTCCACTATAAAGTCCATTCCCTGTAGGGAGATGGACCACCTCAACAGTTTGGGATTTTCACCTTTCATTTGCATCAGCCATCTGAGAGGTCTGTGGTCAGTTTGAACTACAAAGTGAGTACCAAAGAGGTATGGTCTCAGCTTCTTCAGGGACCAAACCACAGCAAAGGCCTCCCTCTCAATGGCACTCCAACGCTGCTCCCTGGGGAGTAACCTCCTGCTAATGAAAGCAACAGGCTGGTCAAGGCCATCTTCATTTGTTTGGGACAAAACTGCCCCTATCCCATGTTCAGAGGCATCTGTCTGCACAATGAACTGCTTGGAGTAATCTGGAGCTTTTAGAACTGGTGCTGTGCACATTGCTTGTTTCAGGGTGTTAAAGGCCTGTTGGCATTCTACAGTCCAGTTTACCTTCTTGGGCATTTTCGTGGAGGTAAGTTCTGTGAGGGCTGTCACTATGGATCCATATCCCTTCACAAACCTCCTGTAATACCCAGTCAAGCCAAGGAATGCCCTGACTTGAGTCTGGGTTTTTGGAGCTGCCCAGTCCAGAATAGTCTGGATCTTGGGCTGGAGTGGCTGAACTTGGCCTCCACCTACAAGGTGTCCCAAGTAAACCACAGTTCCCTGCCCTATCTGGCATTTGGATGCCTTGATAGAGAGGCCTGCTGATGGCAGAGCCTTCAAAACCTTCTTCAGGTGGACCAGGTGATCCTGCCAGCTGGAGCTAAAGACAGCAATATCGTCAAGATAAGCTGCACTAAAGGACTCCAGACCAGCAAGAGCTTGATTCACCAACCTTTGGAAGGTGGCAGGGGCATTCCTTAAACCAAAGGGCATAACAGTAAACTGATAATGCCCATCAGGTGTGGAGAATGCTGTCTTTTCTTTTGCTCCAGGTGCCATTTTGATTTGCCAGTACCCTGCTGTTAAGTCAAAGGTACTTAAGAATTTGGCAGCACCTAATTTATCAATCAGTTCAACAGCCCTAGGAATGGGATGGGCATCTGTCTTGGTGACAGAATTAAGTCCTCTGTAGTCCACACAAAACCTCATCTCTCTCTTTCCATCTTTGGTGTGAGGTTTGGGGACTAAGACCACTGGGCTAGCCCAGGGGCTGTCAGAGTGCTCAATTACTCCCAATTCCAGCATCTTGTGGACTTCCACCTTGATGCTTTCCTTAACTTGGTCAGACTGTCTGAAAATTTTGTTTTTGACAGGCATGTTGTCTCCTGTGTCCACATCATGGGTACACAGGTGTGTCTGACTAGGGGTTAGGGAAAAGAGCTCAGCAAACTGTTGCAGGACCTTCCTACAATCAGATTGCTGTTTGCTAGAGAGGGTGTCTGAATAGATCACTCCATCAACTGAGCCATCCTTAGGGTTTGATGAGAGGAGATCAGGGAGAGGTTCACTCTCAGCTTCCTGGTCCTCATCTGTCACCATCAACAGATTCACATCAACCCTATCATGGAAGAGCTTAAGGCGGTTCACATGGATCACCCTCTTGGGGCTCCTGCTAGTGCCTAGGTCCACCAGATAGGTGACCTGACTCTTCTTCTCTAGCACTGGGTAAGGGCCACTCCATCTGTCCTGAAGTGCCCTGGGAGCCACAGGCTCCAAAACCCAAACTTTCTGCCCTGGTTGAAATTCAACCATTGCAGCCTTTTGGTCATACCAAAACTTCTGGAGCTGTTGGCTGGCCTCAAGGTTTTTACTTGCCTTTTCCATATACTCTGCCATCCTTGAGCGAAGGCCAAGTACATAGTCCACTATGTCTTGTTTAGGCTCATGAAGAGGTCTCTCCCAGCCTTCTTTCACAAGAGCTAGTGGTCCCCTTACAGGGTGGACAAACAGAAGTTCAATGGGTGAGAACCCTACTCCCTTCTGAGGCACCTCTCTGTAAGCGAAAAGCAGGCATGGCAAGAGGACATCCCATCTCCTTTTGAGTTTTTCTGGGCGCCCCATGATCATGCCTTTTAATGTCTTGTTGAATCTCTCAATGTCATGACCACACAAACTTGCCAAGTCAAATCAAAGAAGTGCATGAGAAAAGCAAAGAGATATCCTCAGTGGAGACAGCAAAGCCCAAAATGGAAGAAGGTTTGCAGAGTAATCTTGCGCTTATTTCAAAGGAAGAATCAAGAAGAGAAGATCCAAGATGGCCGCTGTGAGTCCTGAAGGTTAGTTACAGTTCTAGTCTTGCAATCGGTTGGTTGCTAGGTTACGAGCTCTCCAGCTGGAAGCCTTGCACTTCAACTGAGGTCTGACAGGAATCAGCTGTGTGGAGAGAGAGCGCGCTTCAGAACAGAAACTCCTGTGAGGTAAAATTACATTTGAAGAGTATATTACAGAAAACGGATAAATATTGTCAAGGTTTATTCGAAGAGTTTGATAGTAGACCGTTCCCGTGGAAGTCGGCAAGGCTACAGAGTTAATGTATGAATTAACCTTATGTTTACATGGTTCCTGTTTAAGATATTAAAGTCAAAGAAAAAACGAACTTTAAAAGAACAAGTATCTACAAATGTCAAGGTTATAAACAAAGGCCAAGTTTAAAGGAGAAACGAACTGTTAACAAATAAGCATTTACAAATTCAATGGTAATAAACCAAAATAGAGTTTAAAAGAGAAACGAACTTAAATAAACAAGCATTTACAACTACAAGTTATCGACAGATGTCGAAGTAAGGAAGGAGAAACTAACTGTAATAAACAAGCATTTACAAATACAAGTTATCAACAAATGTCGAAGTAAGAAAGGAGAAACAAACTTTAATAAACAAGCATTTACAAATACAAGTATTGACAGAAGTCACAATAAGACAGGAGAAATTAAATAACATCAGCTGATTTGAAGAACGCATTATCACCAACTATATATATTTATATAGCAACATAAAACCAATCTCTAACAAAGGTTGAGACGTTCTTCCAGAATCAGTAATAAGCATTTTTTTAAGAAGAGCTATCATTTATAGAGAGAAGCAAGGCTACAGAGAACTCAGGGTGAGTGAAGAAATAATAGAATTAAAGAGAATTAAGTGTTGAGAGTAGAAAGTGAAAAACTGATGTTGTATTTCCCTAGTAATTGCAACTGTGACTCTTGCAGGTGCTGTATCCAATCTTAGATGTGAAGAGGCAGACTGAGTACTGGCGTTCATCATCTCTGTGGCAGTCTCTCTACCATCCCATTCCCCTTTCCCCCTCCGGGGTACTCAGCACAAAGGATTAATATTCGTTGTGAGTAGCTCGGGTCTGGACTGAGGAGTTATCTTCTGCTTCTGAGGAAATCGAATTGAAGTATCCTGACAGATTGAAGTGCCATCACCCTAATTTTAGGAAAAAAACAGATTTCCTCCTGAGCAGAAAGGCAAAAGGAATTGATATAAAAGCATTAGCCACCGTTTTGGAAGGGTTACAGAAACAATTAAATAACACCATAGAAGAAACAGTCCAAATAAAACAGCGAATAAATGAGTTAGGGAACACCGCTAAATCAAATGAATCTGTGTTTTCACAAATCCCTAGCCCTTCACAGTCTGCAGGTATATCCACTCAAGTAATTCATGCGGTTTCCCCTATTATTCCTTTGGCTCAACCCGAGCGCTTCGGTGGGGATCCAAATAAGGCGCAGATTTTTCTGACCCAATGCTCATTGCATTTTTTATGTAGACCAGTCATTTTTTCCGAAGACCAGTCCAAAGGGGCATTTATATTGTCTTATCTGACAGGAGATGCGGCTGCATGGTCCATGCCAATTATTTCCAGAAATGATCCTGTTTTATATAATTTCCAAAATTTCAAGGAAGAGTTCTTAAGAATATTTGATCGGCGAACTGCAGCTCAAGCCACTGACAATGAACTACTGGAAATCAGGCAAGGTAATAAAGATCTAGTAGCCTATCTGACTCATTTCAATAAACTCATTGTAGAGACTGCCTGGCCGGAGTCAAAAAGAGCCGCCATATTTTATCGTGGACTGAGAGATGAATTGAAAGATGCCTTAGCACAAGTTCCAAATAGACCCACTGAAATTTCGGTGTTAATTGATCTTGTGTTACAGATTGACCACCGGTTAACTGAATGAAAAGCAGAAAAGAGAAGAGAGTATCGACCATTTCCCCTGAGAATTGATTGTGTAAGAAATGATCATACGAGAGCCGGAGAAGGGATAACGATAGAAGAACCAATGCAAATTGGTTCCATCTGAGGTCCTTTATCTAAGGAAGAAAAAGAGAAAAGAAGAGTGAATCAACTATGTTTATATTGCGGTGCATCTGGGCATTTTGTTAAAAACTGTCCCAAGAAACCCAAAGCTCTTCAGTCGGGAAAAGGCCAGCTTCATCAGTAGAGGGAGTTGCCCTGATGAAAGTAGAACCCAAGACAACTCCTTTAGATCAACGAGTGGCGAATACCTTACAAACCGCAGCGCCACATTTGGTACAAACAGTATCAGTTAAGACCCTTGAGAAGGAAATTCAAGGGATCTCAGTTATGATAGACTCTGGAGCTACGGGCAACTTCTGTGATATCAAATACGCTCGTAAAATGGGTATTCGATTTATCAAGAAATCTACTTTGGAAGTAGTAAGAGCTGTGGATGGAACCAATCTTTCTTCAGGACCCATTTCCCATGAGACCGAACCAATTCAGATGCAAGGTTTTGGTGGACATCAGGAGCAGATAATCTTTAATTTGATAGATGCTCCACAATTTCAACTCATTTTGGGTCTGCCCTGGCTTACAGAACATAATCCACAAATTGATTGGAGCAAAAGAACGATCAAGATGAATTCCTCTTACTGCAAAGAGAATTGCTTTCATGATGGAGTGGAAGTGTCCACCAAGTCCCAAGCGGCCTGTTTATCATCACACTCTTCAATGATCTGTGCACTAAAGACAGCAGAAATCCCAAAAGAATATGAGGATTTAGTCGCCGTTTTTGATGAAAAGGAGGCTGAGAAATTGCCACCACATCGACCCTACGACTGCAAAATTGAACTGGAGCCAGGTGCGATATTGCCATGTAGCAGAATATACGCATTGACCGAAGCAGAGAATCAACATTTAAAGGAGTATTTGGATCAATATCTTGCTAATGGTTTTATTCGTCCTTCTGAATCTCCAGTGTCATCCCCACTATTTTTCATACCAAAGAAGGATGGGAGTCTTCGAACTTGCATTGATTATCGAGCCCTCAATCAGGTTACCATCAAGAATCGATACCCACTGCCTTTAGTGTCAGTTTTATTAGATCAAGTAAAGAATGCTAGAATCTACACCAAATTGGACCTGCGGGATTATATCATTTGATTCGAGTGGCTTCAGGGGATGAATGGAAAACCGCTTTTCGGACTCGATACGGATTATTTGAATATCAAGTGATGCCTTATGGGTTATGAAATGCTCCCGCTGCCTTCCAGCATTTCGTTAATGATATATTACGAGAATTCCTCGACCGGATTGCCGTGGTTTATATAGATGACATTTTAATCTTTTCTGACAATCTACAGGAGCACATTTCCCATGTTCGATCCATCCTCACAAGGTTGCAAGAAAACCATCTCTATGTAAAATTGGAGAAGTGTGCATTTCATGTGGAACGAGTTGAGTTCTTAGGATTCATTTTGTCATCAGAAGGAGTTAGTATGGATCCTGCCAAGATAAAGACAGTGCAACATTGGCCTTCTCCTTGCAATGTCAAAGAGATCCAGAGTTTCTTGGGGTTCGATAATTTTTATCGAAGATTCATATCCAATTTTTCTCAAACAGTTACACCCATTACTCGATTGTTGAAGAAAGGAGTGAAGATTGAGTGGACAAAAGAAGCTGAAAATGCTTTTAATTTTTTTAAGAATTCCTTCGTCTCAGCTCCAATCTTGCTCCACCCCAATCCAGATGAGCCATATTATGTGGAGGCAGATGCTTCAGATGTTGCCATAGGAGGTATCCTTTCCCAGCGTCATAAAGATACAGGTCAATTACATCCAGTGGCCTATTTCTCTCGAAAATTAACACCACCAGAGATAAATTATTCAATTGCGGATAAGGAGCTATTGGCAGTCAAAGAAACTTTTCGTGAGTGGAGGCATTACATTTTGGGAGCTAAGCATAAAGTGACCGTTTACACGGACCACCGAAATCTACAGTTTTTAAAATCAACTCAAACTCTAACAGCTAGACAACTGCGTTGGTCCCTATATTTTGCAGACTTTGATTTTGTTATCACTTTCAGACCAGGAAAAGTAAATGGGAAGGCAGATACTCTATCTCGAATTGATACCGGTGCAGTTAAAGAGCCTCCAGAAAAAGAATTGATTATTCCACAAGAGAAGTTCATATCTGCCATATTGTATGAAAATTTAACCAAAGAAATTCAAGAAAACTTAACATTCGAAGGAATGCTGAAGTGGTCCAAAGAAGGCCAAGGAAGAGAAATCAAAAAAGGTTTGCCATACTTTAAAGGTGCACTGTATGTTCCGACTGTGGAGCTGCAAGAAAAAATTCTTTAGGCTTATCATGACGATCAATTGGCTGGACACAAAGGAATTCAAAAGACTCAAAATCTAATACAACGAGAATTTTGGTGGCCAAAAATGAAAACTCAGATAAGACAATATGTGTCAACTTGTGACAAATGTCAAAGAGGGAAATCAAATAGAACAGCTTCACAACGTCTAGTAAGACCTTTGCCCACTGCACCCCATGCCTGGCATACTGTTACTATGGATCTTATAGTGGACCTCCCTAGTAGCCAAGGTTTTAACACTATCCTAGTTTTTGTAGACACTTTCACTAAAATGGCGCATTTCATTCCTTTGAAAGAAATCCCTCGAGCCCCACAGGTTGCACAGTTGTTTACACAACACATAGTACGCGCCCATGGTATCCCAAAAATTCTAGTTTCAGACAGGGGGTCCCAATTTGTTTCTTGCTTTTGGAAGGCCTTTAGTAAAAGATTAGGAATTGATTCTCGTTACTCTACCAGTTACCATCCTGAAACCGATGGGCAAACAGAGAGAGTGAATCAAGAGTTAGAACAGTATTTAAGACTCAATTTATTCGATAAAGAGAAGGAATGGCCCGAGTTGATGTGGGCAGCTGAATTTGCTTACAATAATGCTGTTCATTCCACCACTGGGTTCACCCCCTTTTATCTGAACCATGGTAGACATCCTAATGTAATGTTGGGTAAAGAAGATGATTCAGTGCCTGCAGTAGAATAGATGGTGAGGGATTTTCAGACCACGTTAGTTAGGGCTAGAAAAAACATCATTCAAGCAAAATACTCATATAAGACTCAGGCTGATAGAAAAAGAAGAGAGAGACCCATTTATTCGAAAGGAGACAAAGTTTGGTTATCCACTCGTCATTTACGTCTCAAAGGAAATCGCAAATTTCAGCCACGATTTATAGGCCCATTCAAAGTTGACAAGATGATCAACCCAATGGCAGTTAAATTGCAGTTGCCAGCTCATCTAAAGATACATCCTGTTTTCCATGTCTCCTTGTTAAAGAACAGTCCTCCAAATTTACGTCAAAACTCCCCTCCAATTCCTATCCAGATTAGCTCTGCAGAAGAGTATGAGGTCAATCAAATCTTAGATTCCAAAATCCGTAATGGCCAGCTTTATTATCTAATTGATTGGAAAGGTTATGGTCCAGAGGAACGATCCTGGGAGCCGCACGAGTATGTACATGCTTCAAGATTAGTGAGAAACTTTCATAGAACCTACCCAAGCAAACCTAAATTGGAGAACTGTTCCTTGAGGGGGAGTACTGTCATGACCACACAAACTTGCCAAGTCAAATCAAAGAAGTGCATGAGAAAAGCAAAGAGATATCCTCAGTGGAGACAGCAAAGCCCAAACTGGAAGAAGGTTTGCAGAGTAATCTTGCGCTTATTTCAAAGGAAGAATCAAGAAGAGAAGATCCAAGATGGCCGCTGTGAGTCCTGAAGGTTAGTTACAGTTCTAGTCTTGCAATCGGTTGGTTGCTAGGTTACGAGCTCTCCAGCTGGAAGCCTTGCACTTCAACTGAGGTCTGACAGGAATCAGCTGGGTGGAGAGAGAGCGCTCTTCAGAACAGAAACTCCTGTGAGATAAAATTACATTTGAAGAGTATATTACAGAAAACGGATAAATATTGTCAAGGTTTATTCGAAGAGTTTGATAGTAGACCGTTCCCGTGGAAGTCGGCAAGGCTACAGAGTTAATGTATGAATTAACCTTATGTTTACAAGGTTCCTGTTTAAGATATTAAAGTCAAAGAAAAAACGAACTTTAAAAGAGCAAGTATCTACAAATGTCAAGTTTATAAACAAAGGCCAAGTTTAAAGGAGAAACGAACTGTTAACAAATAAGCATTTACAAATTCAATGGTAATAAACCAAAATAGAGTTTAAAAGAGAAACAAACTTAAATAAACAAGCATTTACAACTACAAGTTATCGACAGATGTCGAAGTAAGGAAGGAGAAACTAACTGTAATAAACAAGCATTTACAAATACAAGTTATCAACAAATGTCGAAGTAAGAAAGGAGAAACGAACTTTAATAAACAAGCATTTACAAATACAAGTATTGACAGAAGTCACAATAAGACAGGAGAAATTAAATAACATCAGCTGATTTGAAGAACGCATTATCACCAACTATATATATATATATATAGCAACATAAAACCAATCTCTAACAAAGGTTGAGAAGTTCTTCCAGAATCAGTAATAAGCATTTTTTTAAGAAGAGCTATCATTTATAGAGAGAAGCAAGGCTACAGAGAACTCAGGGTGAGTGAAGAAATAATAGAATTAAAGAGAATTAAGTGTTGAGAGTAGAAAGTGAAAAACTGATGTTGTATGTCCCTAGTAATTGCAACTGTGACTCTTGCAGGTGCTGTATCCAATCTTAGGTGTGAAGAGGCAGACTGAGTACTGGCGTTCATCATCTCTGTGGCAGTCTCTCTACCATCCCATTCCCCTTTCCCCCTCCGGGGTACTCAGCACGAAGGATTAATATTCGTTGTGAGTAGCTCGGGGCAGGACTGAGGAGTTATCTTCTGCTTCTGAGGAAATCGAATTGAAGTATCCTGACACTCAACAAGGCCATTAGTTTGTGGATGATAGGGTGTAGTGAATTTATAAGTCACTCCACACTCATTCCACATGTGTTTCAGGTATGCTGACATGAAGTTGGTACCTCTGTCAGACACCACCTCCTTAGGGAAGCCCACTCTGGTAAAGATACCAATGAGGGCCGTGGCTACTGCAGGGGCAGTAGTCGACCTAAGGGGAATAGCTTCAGGGTATCTAGTAGCATGATCCACTACTACTAGTATGTACATATTCCCTGAGGCTGTGGGAGGTTCAAGTGGACCCACTATGTCCACACCCACTCTTTCAAAGGGGACCCCCACCACTGGAAGTGGAATGAGGGGGGCCTTTGGATGTCCACCTGTCTTACCACTGGCTTGACAGGTGGTACAGGAGACACAAAACTCCTTAACTTTCTGGGACATGTTGGGCCAGTAGAAGTGGTTGACTAGTCTCTCCCACGTCTTGGTTTGTCCCAAATGCCCAGCAAGGGGAATATCATGGGCTAAGGTCAGTATGAACTCTCTGAACTCCTGAGGCACTACCACTCTCCTAGTGGAACCAGGTTTGGGATCTCTTGCCTCAGTGTACAGGAGCCCATCTTCCCAATAGACCCTATGTGTTCCAGTTTTCTTGCCGTTGGACTCTTCAGCAGCTTGCTGCCTAAGGCCTTCAAGAGAGGGACAGGTTTCTTGCCCCTTACACAACTGCTCCCTTGAGTGTCCCCCTGGGCCTAAGAGGTCAACCTGATAAGGTTCTAACTCCATAGGCTCAGTTCCCTCAGAGGGCAGAACTTCTTCCTGAGAAGAGAGGTTCTCTTTTTGTTGTTGTGTTGGAGCTGGTTTCCCAGTTGTCTTTCCTTTCCTCTTGGTAGGCTGGGCCCTTTTTCCAGACTCCAGCTCTACTTTTTCACCCTGAGCCTTGCACTGTGCCCTTGTCTTGACACACACCAGTTCAGGGATACCCAGCATGGCTGCATGGGTTTTCAGTTCTACCTCAGCCCATGCTGAGGACTCCAGGTCATTTCCAAGCAAACAGTCTACTGGGATATTTGAGGAGACCACCACCTGTTTCAGGCCATTGACCCCTCCCCACTCTAAAGTTACCATAGCCATGGGATGTACTTTAGTTTGATTGTCAGCATTGGTGACTGGATAAGTTTGTCCAGCCAGGTATTGACCAGGGGAAACCAGTTTCTCTGTCACCATGGTGACACTGGCACCTGTATCCCTCAGGCCTTCTACACTTGTCCCATTAATTAAGAGCTGCTGCCTGTATTTTTGCATGTTAGGGGGCCAGGCAGCCAGTGTGGCTAAATCCACCCCACCCTCAGAGACTAATGTAGCTTCAGTGTGACACCTGATTTGCTCTGGGCACACTGTTGATCCCACTTGGAGACTAGCCATTCCAGTGTTAGCTGGAGTGGAGTTGGAAGTGGTACTTTTCTTGGGACAGGCCTTGTCTCCAGTTTGGTGTCCAGGCTGATTACAGCTACAACACCAGGCCTTTTTGGGATCAAAGTTTTTACCCTTGAACCCAAAATTGTTTTGTGAAGAGGCTCTGGGCCCACCCTCCTGTGCAGGTTTTTGGGGGCCTGAAGAAGACTCTTTACTATTTTTGTTTTTGGATGTCTCAACACTCTTCCCCTGGGGAGGCTTTGTGACCCCGTTCTTTTGGTCACCCCCTGTGGAAGTCTTGGTCACCCTAGTCTTGACCCAATGGTCCGCCTTCTTTCCCAATTCTTGGGGAGAAATTGGTCCTAGGTCTACCAGATGCTGATGCAGTTTATCATTTGAACAATTACTTAATAGGTGTTCTTTCACAAATAAATTGTACAGCCCATCATAATCATTAACACCACTGCCTTGAATCCAACCATCCAGTGTTTTCACTGAGTAGTCCACAAAATCAACCCAGGTCTGGCTCGAGGTTTTTTGAGCCCCCCTGAATCTAATTCTATACTCCTCAGTGGAGAATCTAAAGCCCTCCATCAGGGTTCCCTTCATGAGGTCATAAGATTCTGCATCTTTTCCAGAGAGTGTGAGGAGTCTATCCCTACACTTTCCAGTGAACATTTCCCAAAGGAGAGCACCCCAGTGAGATTTGCTTACTTTTCTGGTTACACACGCCCTCTCAAAAGCTGTGAACCATTTGGTGATGTCTTCACCATCTTCATATTTAGTTACAATCCCTTTAGGGATTTTCAACATGTCAGGAGAATCTCTGACCCTATTTATGTTGCTGCCACCATTGATGGGACCTAGGCCCATCTCTTGTCTTTCCCTTTCTATGGCTAGGATCTGTCTTTCCAAAGCCAATCTTTTGGCCATCCTGGCTAGCAGGAGGTCCTCTTCACTGAGGCTATCCTCAGTGATTCCAGAGGTGCTGGTCCCTCCTGTGAGGGAAGCAGCATCTCTGACTATCACAGTTGGAATCAGGGATTGAGGGTCCCTGGGTTCCCTAGTTAGGACTGGAAGGGGGGAATTCTCCTCCAAGTCACTAACATCATCCTCTGGGTTGTCATCCTCAGAGGGGTTGGTTTTTTCAAACTCTGCCAAAAGCTCCTGGAGCTGTAGTTTGGAGGGTCTTGAGCCAATTGTGATTTTCTTTAGGTTGCAGAGTGACCTTAGCTCCCTCATCTTAAGATGGAGGTAAGGTGTGAGGTCGAGTTCCTCCGCATTCATCTCTGCACTAGACATTATGGGGGTCATTCTGACCCCGGCGGTAAAATGCACTTACCGCCGGTCATAAATCCTCCATAATCCCGCCGCGGTCGCGGAAACCCGCCACGGTCATTCTGACCCGCAGAAGGCAAACCTCCGAAAATCCGACAGCCACAACCGACCGCCAGACCAGCGGTCGGCGGAAAAGTGGAGGTGACAAAACCTCCCCCGCCACGCCAACAGAAATACGCCCATGCCATTACGACCCACGAATCCACGCGGCGGTCATTCAAACGCGGTATTCCATTGGCGGGACACACCGCCGCGGTCAGAATACACACAAACGAACAAAACTCAGCCACATTGGACGATTTGAATCCCACACACCTGATACACATACACACACCACTCCCACACACACAATACAATATAAAACACCCACCCACATCACCCACAAAGCCCTACGCAAAAAAATTCTGAAAGAAGGCCAGAGCGAGACACCACCATCCACAAACTAGCAGCCACAGCCACTCCACACCATCACCCACACACTATCCACACACAAAACAACACACACCACCACACTCAACACACTTAAATACACATACTCCACCCCACACATCATACACACCACCCCATGGCACCCCAAAGACAACCCCGCTTCACAGACGAAGAACTCAGGGTCATGGTGGAGGAAATCGTTCGGGTAGAGCCCCAGCTGTTCGGCACACAGGTCCAATACACCAGCATTGCCCGGAGGACGGAGCTATGGCAGAGGATTGTCGACAGGGTCAACGCTGTGGGACAGCACCCCAGAAATCGGGAAGACATCAGGAAGCGATGGAACGACCTACGGGGGAAGGTGCGTTCCATGGTATCCAGGCACAACATCGCCGTGCAGAAGACTGGCGGAGGACCCCCACCTCAACCCCCACAATTTACATCATGGGAGGAGGAAGTCTTGAACATCCTGCATCCTGACGGCCTCGCAGGAGTCGGCGGAGGAATGGATACTGGTAAGTTGAAGCTTCACTACTGCTTCCCCCCACCTGCATGCCAAATCATACCCCAACCCTCACCCCCATCCTCGAACCCCACCCTCACCCCCACCCCCACCACCATCCTCACCCCCACCACCATCCTCACCCCCACCCTCACCCCCACCACCATCCTCACCCCCACCCCCACCACCATCCTCACCCCCACCCCCAGCACACCTATTCCCCGCCAATGTCTCACCATCACAACCCACACATCCCAAAACCTAGGCCTGCATGCGTCCACTAAGCATGGACACCCATCACCAAAGCATGCCCAATGCATATACACATCCCCCCCACAAGCCACCCTCACCAAAGCCCCCACACACGAATGCCAGCACTTGGGGACACGGGAACCCACAGATACACCCATATGCCACACATTGAAACTATAACCATACCTCTATACCCCTGCAGGACCCGACCGTCAACACACCGCCGCGGAGGGCCCAGAATTCTCCACACCCCCCACCCAAGAGGCCGTCAGCGATGACAGCAGCTCTGTCGACCTGGACACCGATGACCAGCCCGGACCATCGGGGACCTCTGGACAGTCGGTTCCCCTCACACAGGCCCAGGCCACTACAGACCCAAACCCCTCTGGGAACACCAGCACAGCTCCCACCCAGCGGGCCCATGCCTCTGTCTCCAGGGCGCGTCAATCTGCGGTGTGTCTACCATTACAGGGCACCCAGGATAACCCACCACCCCAACAACAACAGGGACCTGGGGGCAGTGGTAGTGGGCACACCGGCCAGGGGGCAGAGGCCCAGGGAAACAGGGCAACTCGGAGGGCAGCTGTGCGACAGGGGGGGGACGGGCCCAGGGAACCCACTCTCCACGAGGTCCTCACCACCATCATGGGAGCATACAACCGCTCCCAGGAGACGATGGCGACGGTACTGGCCCGGTTCCAGGAGATCCAGGTACTGCAGGAGGAACACTATCGGGGGTACAGGGAGGACATCAGAGCCCTCACCTTCACCCTGGTTACCATGGTAGGGCTGCTGCAGGACCTCGTCAACACCAGGGCGGACACTCAACAACACCCAAGGGCCCCTGCCACTAGCCTGGACCAAGAACAGCCAACCACCTCCGCCGGCGCTAGTGGACAGGAGGCCCCCGCACAGCAGCAGCCCACCAGACCCCCACCTCCTGCAGGAGAAGAACCACCCCGCAAGAGGGCCCTGAGATCTCGCAAGAAGACAGAGTAGGATGTCAAGACCCCCGCCAGCAATGGATACCACCTGATGTCATCCCACTGTCCCACATTGTCACCCTGTCCATCCTTGAACTGCCCATGCTCCATCTCTCCACAGGCCTCTGGACAATGCACCTGTGTGACTGTTACTCTGGACTCTGCCATGGACATTCCTTCACCATAGCCCCCACCCACTTGAAACCACCCATCCCATTTTGAGCACTTCAATAAACACCTATTTTGCACAAAACTATCTGGAGTCTGGCTGTGATTTCAATATATTGTAATTGACATGACAGTGCAAATATGTCCTTGTACATGGTGAAGTCAACAAACAGCTGCCACAAAGCTGTAGTCCATGGGGAAACGAAGCACAGGACTCGTAGTGGGGACCCCAGATCTGAAATAGGGAGGGAAAAGCCACAACTCAGTCATCATACACTGGGGCAAATAGACAGGCAGCAGAGATGCAGGAGAGTAGTTCACATTTACTAAATTATCTTTGAATTGTTACCTGTGTCCTATTGGAAGTACTGTTCAATGATTCTGTCCCTGTTGTCTGTTTCAGCCCCGTCGTCTTCCTCCTCGTCACTCTCCTCAGGTTCCACAGCTGCCACAACACCACCGTCTCGACCATCCTCCTGCAGGAAAGGCACCTGGCGGCGCAAAGCCAGGTTGTGAAGCATGCAGCAGGCCACGATGATGTGACACACCTTCTTAGGTGAGTACATTAGGGATCCACCTGTCATATGCAGGCACCGAAACCTGGCCTTCAGGAGGCCAAAGGTGCGTTCGATCACCCTCCTAGTACGCCCATGGGCCTCATTGTACCGTTCCTCTGCCCTTGTCCGGGGATTCCTTACTGGGGTCAGTAGCCATGACAGGTTGGGGTACCCAGAGTCCCCCACTAGCCATACACGGTGTCTCTCTAGCTGTTCCATCACGTAAGGGATGCTGCTATTCCTTAGGATGTAGGCGTCATGCACTGACCCTGGGAATTTGGCATTTACATGCGAGATGTACTGGTCAGCCAAACACACCACCTGGATGTTCATTGAATGGTAACTTTTTCTGTTCCTGTACACCTGCTCCCTGTCTCTTGGGGGAACCAAAGCCACATGGGTCCCATCAATGGCACCAATGACGTTGGGAATATGTCCAAGGGCGTAGAAATCACCCTTCACTGTAGCCAATTCGCCCACCTCAGGGAAAATGATGTAGCTCCTCACGGATTTCATCAGGGCAGACAACACTCTGGATAACACCTTCGAAAACATGGGCTGAGACATCCCAGAAGCAATTCCCACTGTTGTCTGAAATGACCCACTTGCCAAGAAATGGAGTACTGACATGACCTGCACCAGAGGGGGAATCCCTGTGGGTTGGCGGATGGGGGACATCAGGTCGGGCTCCAGCTGGGCACACAGTTCATGTATAGTGGCACGGTTAAGACGGTAGGTCAGGATAATGTGGCGTTCTTCCATTGTCGACAGGTCCACCAGCGGTCGGTACACGGGAGGATTCATCCGTCTCCTCGCCAAACCCAGCGGACGGTGCCTAGGAAGGACAACATGGAGCACACAGTCAAGCAACCCACAGGTACGTACTCACAGCTAGCACAGTAAACGATTCTCTATGCAGTGAATGGCGTGTCTGAGTGGCTATGCAAGGCCTAGGCCTGTGTGACGCAGTTGAAATAGAGCCATGTGGGCCCTGGAAATGGCGGCTGCCTGACCTGTGAAGTGTGACAGTGGGATGTGAGGTCAATGCGCTGGCGTGGCACACCGCGGCGGGCGGCGGGCGGCGGGCGAAGACCGCGGCGCGAAGCCGCATTGGTTAACATTGAAGCCTATGGGTTTCAGGAGCCAATGGCGAAGGGCGCCGGCGGTGGCGGGACGCACCGCCGCGGTACGCACCGCCGCGGACGTGACCGCCATTTTCTATCTACTAATCCACTTGCGACTTGAACTTTCACAGGAGAGGACCTATACTGCAAGTGTTGCTGTGACCTCGGTCTGGAAGGGACAATGGCTGCTGCGCCTGGGGAAAGGGCCCCTGCCTTCACTGGAGAGGAGTTGGAGAAACTTGTGGATGGGGTCCTCCCCCAGTATGCGCTACTCTACGGTCCTCCAGACCAACAAGTGAGTTTAATTCAATCTGGATTTGGGGCCACTGGCTGGCTTGGGGGCCTGGCGGGGGGCCTGGCGGGGATGGGGGGCATGTTGGGCCTGGCGGGGGGTATGGCGGGGGGCCTGGCGGGGATGGGGGGCATGTTGGGCCTGGCGGGGGGCATGGCGGGGGGCATGGCGGGGATGGGGGGCATGTTGGGCCTGGCGGGGGGCATGGCGGGGGGCATGGCGGGGATGGGGGGCATGTTGGGCCTGGCGGGGGGCATGGCGGGGGGCGTGGCGGGGATGGGGGGCGTTGGGCCACTGGCAGGGAAAATGCAGACAAACTTGAACGTGGTATTTCTCCCTCCCTGTACGTGTCACATAGGTCCGCGCCCATGAGAAGATCGGGATTTGGCGTGCCATCGCCAAGGGAGTCCGGACCCTGGGGGTCCACCATCGACGGGGCATCCACTGCCGCAAGAGGTGGGAGGACATCCGCCGCGGGACCAAGAAGACCGCCGAGTCTCTGCTGGGGATGGCCTCCCAACGTAGGCGGGGTGCCTGCCGTCAACTGACCCCCCTGATGTTCCGGATCCTGGCGGTGGCCTACCCTGATTTGGATGGGCGCGTGAGGGCAGCACAGCAGACACAAGGGGGTGAGTACAAGCATTATCTACTCTGTTGTCGCGCAGTGGAGGTGTCTGGGTGGGGGAGGAGGGCTGTGGGTCCCCCTAGGCCAGGGCGATATCTGTAGGCTGGGCACCCCCGTAAGCCCCTGTGTCCCCAGCCACCACCCTCAGTAGTTTGTCAGTACAGCCATCCCTGGGTCGTGTCATCCATGGGTGCAGTTGTCAACTCTAGGCGTGTAGGGCATGTTCCACGGAATGCGTAGCGGACCACAAGTGCGCAACTTAGTGCAGGGGGCATCTGTGTCTGTCATGTCCGCTAACTGTACCGGAGATCCATGTACTCAATATCCCTTTATTTCTCTCTCCCCCCCCCCCCCCTTTTTGTTTGTCTTTCTGTGCTTGTGTGCATCAGCATCATCAGGCGGAGGAGAAGTGGCATCGGGGCAGGAGGGAGCTGCATCTCACATGGCCCAGGAGGGCCATGCCACAGAGTCAGACTGGACCAGTGAGACGGAGGGCGAGGGGAGCTCCACGACGGGGACGACTGGACCCTGCAGCGACACGGACACGTCCTCGGAAGGGAGCTCCCTTGCGGGGGTGGCACCATCCATGCCCCCCGCCATTACAGGTACAGCCGCCACCCAGCGCAACATCTCCGCCCTCCCAGAAGCCCCTCAGCGTTCGCCCCGTGCCCGCTCTGCCAGGAAGCCGGGCATCTCCTTCGCCCCAGGCACCTCAGGCCCTGCCCCTGTTACCCCTGCTGCCCTCAGTGAGGAGGTCATTGACCTCCTCCGAACGCTCATTGTTGGGCAGACTACCCTTTTGAATGCCATCCAGGGGGTGGAGAGGGAGGTTCATCGCAGCAATGCGTACCTGGAGGGCATTCATTCGGGTCAGGCTGCCCATCAGCGATCGTTCCAGGCTCTGGCCTCAGCACTGACGGCAGCCATTGTCCCTGTCTCCTGCCTCCCTCTACTAACTCCCTCCTCCCAGTCTCCTGTTCCTCTGCCTGTCCCACCCACACCATCAGACCAGCCTGCACACACCTCAACACCCAAGAGAAGCTCATCCAAACATAAGCACCACAGATCACGCAGACATTCACACACGCAACATTCCGATGCAGACATGCCAACAGTCACTACCACCTCTGTGACCCCCACCTCCTCGTCTCCCTCCTCCCTCCCTGTGACGTCTACACTCACACCTCCATTCACCTCACCATCAGCCAGTGTTTCCATCACCAGCACACCCTCCACTCCAGTCCGCACACGTGCAGTCACCACCCCCACTGCCATTTACACGTCCCCTGTGTCCTCTCCCACTGTGTCTGTCACCCCCTCTTCCACACCACACAAACGCAGCCACCCACCCACCCAACAGCCATCCACCTCACGACAGCCTATCCCTCCTGCACCTGCACCCAAAGACAGCAAACGTGACTCACCTACAACCACATCCTCTCCCTCCACTCCCATTCCCACTGTACCTACCACTCTCCATTGTCCCAAGAAACTCTTCCTCGCCACTGCTAACTTCTTTCCTGACCCTGAGCCCCCCCCTCCTTCTCGTCGGGGTAAGAAGAGCACCTCAGCCACCACCAGCCCTGCAGCCCCCTTGACAAGGGTGCAGGGGTATTGGAGCCCGCCAGCCCGCATGTCTGGATCTTCGCCCAGCAGCAAGGGGACAGCCAGCCCACCCCCTGGGAAGAGGAGCAGAAGGCGGAAGGGGCGCCGCAGGAGCCCGCCTTCTACATCCCCCCCGGACACCACCCAGAGACAGTCACCAGCCACAGCTCCAAAGGGAGGAAAGGGCCACAGACTCACGACTAAGGAGGGCAAGGGCAGCAAGTCGGAGAGGTCAGGCAGCAGGCATGCTGCCCAGGAGGAGCCCATAACCCCCATAGCCGCTGCCCCGGGAGGAACCGGCACAGCTGCCCCGGGAGAGCCCACCACCCCCATAGCCGCTGCACAGGGAGGACCCAGCCCAGCTGGCCAGGAGGGCCCCACCACCCACAGCCCAGGTGGGCATTGAAGGAGCACCATCCCCGCTGCCCAGGAGGGCACCACCAGGCAATGAGCAGTTGGCCATAGACCGGCCGCCGTCTCAAGCACCGCTGAACTGGGCCCCGCCGTCTCAAGAACCGTTCCGCTGGGCCCCGCCGTCTCAAGAACCGCTGAACTGGGCCCCGCCGTCTCAAGCACCGCTCCGCTGGGCCCCGCCGTCTCAAGAACCGCTGAACTGGGCCCCGCCGTCTCAAGAACCGCTCCGCTGGGCCCCGCCGTCTCAAGAACCGCTGAACTGGGCCCGCCGTCTCAAGCACCGCTCCGCTGGGCCCCGCCGTCTCAAGAACCGCTGAACTGGGCCCTGCCGTCTCAAGCACCGCTCCGCTGGGCCCCGCCGTCTCAAGAACCGCTGAACTGGGCCCCGCCGTCTCAAGAACCGCTGAACTGGGCCCCGCCGTCTCAAGCACCGCTCCGCTGGGCCCCGCCGTCTCAAGAACCGCTGAACTGGGCCCCGCCGTCTCAAGAACCGCTCCGCTGGGCCCCGCCGTCTCAAGAACCGCTGAACTGGGCCCCGCCGTCTCAAGCACCGCTCCGCTGGGCCCCGCCGTCTCAAGAACCGCTGAACTGGGCCCCGCCGTCTCAAGCACCGCTCCGCTGGGCCCCGCCGTCTCAAGAACCGCTGAACTGGGCCCCGCCGTCTCAAGAACCGCTGAACTGGGCCCCGCCGTCTCAAGAACCGCTCCGCTGGGCCCCGCCGTCTCAAGAACCGCTCCGCTGGGCCCCGCCGTCTCAAGCACCGCTCCGCTGGGCCCCGCCGTCTCAAGAACCGCTGAACTGGGCCCCGCCGTCTCAAGCACCGCTCCGCTGGGCCCCGCCGTCTCAAGAACCGCTCCGCTGGGCCCCGCCGTCTCAAGAACCGCTCCGCTGGGCCCCGCCGTCTCAAGAACCGCTGAACTGGGCCCTTCAAGGCAAGACCTGCTGAACTGGGCCCTTCAAGGCATGAGGCGCTGAACTGGGCCCTTCCAGGCAAGAACCGCTGGCCCTTTGGCAGACGTGGCAGGGCAGGATCTATCTCGGGCAGGGCTGCAGGATGTCCTCTGGCCAACATGCCTCCTCCAGTGGCAGTGGGGTCTGTTATGGACTGTATGGACTGTGGCTTTGCACTCCCCAGGATGGCCCAGTGGGCAGGCCACCCACTGTATGGACTGTATGGACTGTGGCTTTGCACTCCCCAGGATGGCCCAGTGGGCAGGCCACCCACTGTATGGACTGTTTGGACTGTGGCTTTGCACTCCCCAGGATGGCCCAGTGGGCAGGCCACCCACTGTATGGACTGTATGGACTGTGGCTTTGCACTCCCCAGGATGGCCCAGTGGGCAGGCCACCCACTGTATGGACTGTATGGACTGTGGCTTTGCACTCCCCAGGATGGCCCAGTGGGCAGGCCACCCACTGTATGGACTGTTTGGACTGTGGCTTTGCACTCCCCAGGATGGCCCAGTGGGCAGGCCACCCACTGTATGGACTGTATGGACTGTGGCTTTGCACTCCCCAGGATGGCCCAGTGGGCAGGCCACCCACTGTATGGACTGTTTGGACTGTGGCTTTGCACTCCCCAGGATGGCCCAGTGGGCAGGCCACCCACTGTATGGACTGTTTGGACTGTGGCTTTGCACTCCCCAGGATGGCCCAGTGGGCAGGCCACCCACTGTATGGACTGTTTGGACTGTGGCTTTGCACTCCCCAGGATGGCCCAGTGGGCAGGCCACCCACTGTATGGACTGTTTGGACTGTGGCTTTGCACTCCCCAGGATGGCCCAGTGGGCAGGCCACCCACTGTATGGACTGTATGGACTGTGGAGTCCCCTCGTGGATCTGGCGTCGTGTACTCAAGTGGCTGAGGTGCCCCCCCTTCCCTTCCCCCTGAGGTGCCTCCCCTTCCCTTCCCCCTGAGGTGCCTGTCTTATTTTCTTTCTGATGCCCCTGCAGTGTTCTCTCCGTGGAGTTCTTGTCGTGGGACTGGGCCTTGCCCCTTTGCACAGGACCCCTGTGGTCCACGGACAGTGGTTGGACTACATTTAGTAGCTGTGTATATTTTGTACATAGTTTATTTATTTATTGGGATTACTGGTGTCCATATTTCAATATATCTGCCCGTTTATGATCTCTTCTTTTGGTCTTTGCATTATTTCGGAGGGGGGGGTTTGTGGGTTGTGACAGTGATCTGTGGGAATGCATTGATGTGTGTGTTGTAGTGGGTATGGGTGGGTGGGTGTGTGCCGGTAATCTTTTCCCTCCCCTGTGTCGTAGGTGCAGTACTCACCGATGTCTTCCGCGCCGCCGGGCGTGCTCCTGGTATATGAGCAGGTATAGGAGTGCGGGGATGACCTGCAACTCTGGTTCCATACTGCCGGAATCTCGCGTGGAGTGCGTAGAGGTGAGCGTTTTCCCGTTCGTAGTCTGTTTCCGCCGTGTTTTTATCGGCGGTGCTCCCGCCCCGGAAAAGGTGGCGGATTGGTGGGTCGTGATAGGGTGGGCGGTACATTGTCTGCCGCCTGGCTGTTGGCGGGGACCGCCGCGCTGTTTGTTTGTACCGCCGTGGCGGTCGGAGTGTTAATGCGGCGGGCTGTGTTGGCGGTTCCCGCCAGGGTCAGAATTGCATATTTTGGACCGCCGGCCTGTTGGCGGCTTGGCCGCCGCTTTATCACCGACCGCCAGGGTCAGAATGAGGGCCTATGTTTCTAAAAGTTGGAATACTTTTTAAGAATCTAAAAGTAGTTCTAGAATCTAATTCAAACTTTCACAAAACTTTTAAACTCTAAAAGAAATGCTAACAGGGACTAACACAAGGCCCTAGCAGGACTTTTAAAAATTTAGAAAAATAGCTCAAATTTCAAAAATCAGTTTCTAATGACAATTTTTGGAATTTAGTCGTGTGATCAGGTATTGGCTGAGTAGTCCAGCAAATGCAAAGTCTTGTACCCCACCGCTGATCCACCAATGTAGGAAGTTGGCTCTGTATGCACTATTTCAAAGTAAAGAATAGTATGCACAGAGTCCAAGGGTTCCCCTTAGAGGTAAGATAGTGGCAAAAAGAGATAATACTAATGCTCTGTTTTGTGGTAGTGTGGTCGAGCAGTAGGCTTATCAAAGGAGTAGTGTTAAGCATTTGTTGTACATACACACAGGCAATAAATGAGGAACACACACTCAGAGACAATTCCAGGCCAATAGGTTTTTGTATAGAAAAATATATTTTCTTAGTTTATTTTAAGAACCATAGGTTCAAATTCTACATGTAATACTTTGCATGAAAGGTATTGCAGGTAAGTACTTTAGGAACTTTGAATAA
Organism: Pleurodeles waltl; assembly: GCF_031143425.1. Taxonomy (NCBI): domain Eukaryota; kingdom Metazoa; phylum Chordata; class Amphibia; order Caudata; family Salamandridae; genus Pleurodeles; species Pleurodeles waltl. The sequence continues at coordinate 270,929,173 of NC_090448.1, read as the reverse complement.
TCACAATGGCATATATACTTTTCAAATAAAACACATATAGCTATTTTAAAACTAGACACAGTGCAATTTTCACAGTTCCTAGGGGAGGTAAGTTATTGTTAGTTCTTGCAGGTAAGTAAACCACCTACGGGGTTCAAGTTTGGGTCCAAGGTAGCCCACCGTTGGGGGTTCAGAGCAACCCCAAAGTTACGACACCAGCAGCTCAGGGCCGGTCAGGTGCAGAGTTCAAAGTGGTGCCCAAAACACATAGGCTTCAATGGAGAAGGGGGTGCCCCGGTTCCAGTCTGCCAGCAGGTAAGTACCCGCGTCTTCGGAGGGCAGACCAGGGGGTTTTTGTAGGGCACCGGGGGGACACAAGTTAGCACAGAAAGTACACCCTCAGCAGCACGGGGGCGTCGGGGTGTCTTGGTCCTTTTAGAGCAGGGCAGTCCTCTGAGGATTCAGAGGTCGCTGGTCCTGGGGAAAGCGTCGCTGGAGCAGTTTTCTTCCGAAGGGGGGAGACAGGCCGGTAGAGCTGGGCCCAAGGCAGTTGGTGTCTCCGTCTTCTCTGCAGGGTTTTTCAGCTCAGCAGTCCTCTTCTTCTTAGGTTGCAGGAATCTGAGTTCCTAGGTTCAGGGGAGCCCTTAAATACTAAATTTAGGGAAGGGGAGGGGGTCATATTCCTATCCCTATTGGGGGAATCCTCCATCTGCAAGATGGAGGATTTCTGAAAGTTAGAGTCACCTCAGCTCAGGACACCTTAGGGGCTGTCCTGACTGGCCAGTGACTCCTCCTTGTTACTCTCATTATTTCCTCCGGCCTTGCCGCCAAACGTGGGGCCGTAGCCGGAGGGGGCGGGCAACTCCACTAGCTGGAGTGCCCTGTGGTGCTGTAACAAAGGGGGTGAGCCTTTGAGGCTCACCGCCAGGTGTTACAGCTCCTGCCTGGGGGAGGTGATAGCATCTTCACCAAGTGCAGGCTTTGTTACTAGCCACAGAGTGACAAAGGCACTCTCCCCATGTGGCCAGCAACATGTCTCGAGTGTGGCAGGCTGCTAAAACCAGTCAGCCTACACGGGTAGTTGGTTAAGGTTTCAGGGGGCACCTCTAAGGTGCCCTCTGGGGTGTAGTTTACAATAAAATGTACACTGGCATCAGTGTGCATTTATTGTGCTGAGAAGTTTGATACCAAACTTCCCAGTTTTCAGTGTAGCCATTATGGTGCTGTGGAGTTCGTGTTTGACAGACTCCCAGACCATATACTCTTATGGCTACCCTGCACTTACAATGTCTAAGGTTTTGCTTAGACACTGTAGGGGCACAGTGCTCATGCACTGGTGCCCTCACCTATGGTATAGTGCACCCTGCCTTAGGGCTGTAAGGCCTGCTAGAGGGGTGACTTATCTATACTGCATAGGCAGTGTGAGGTTGGCATGGCACCCTGAGGGGAGTGCCATGTCGACTTACTCGTTTTGTCCTCACCAGCACACACAAGCTGGTAAGCAGTGTGTCTGTGCTGAGTGAGGGGTCCCTAGAGTGGCACAAGATATGCTGCAGCCCTTAGAGACCTTCCCTGGCATCAGGGCCCTTGGTACCAGGGGTACCAGTTACAAAGGACTTACCTGGATGCCAGCGTGTGCCAATTGTGAAACAAAAGTACAGGTTAGGGAAAGAACACTGGTGCTGGGGCCTGGTTAGCAGGCCTCAGCACACTTTCAATTCAAAACATAGCATCAGCAAAGGCAAAAAGTCAGGGGGTAACCATGCCAAGGAGGCATTTCCTTACACACCGAGATAGGATCAGACCATTAGAGCTATGTCCAATGTTTCTATCTTTCACTCACCATACCCCCATTTTCTCCTAGGCTGAGGGTGACTGGTGGCGTTTCCTATCGCCTACATCCACTTTCCCTTCTGCTAGAATAGTGGTTGACTTTAGTAATCAGTGCCACAGCGTCTTTCACCACACTAGGCTGATGGCAGACACCAAATCTCTCCTTCTTGATAGGGCTCTGAAGGGAGCAGGATTTGGGTTAGGAGTGCAGCGACCAGACTAGCCCTCCCCTCCCCAATTCTGCTGCAAGCAGAAAAGGAACAAGCATTTACAATGCAATGGGTCTCGCGTTTGCTCATGTTAGATCTGATCGCGTTGTAAACTCTTAACCCGACTTTTCACCTATCGGGCAAAAGTGCATTTATGTACATAACCCGAAAAAGTGAAATCAAGTATGTAAAGCGCTCGACTTCTGCCAAGCGAGATCGCGCTCCTAAATTAGAGAAAAAAAAGTCCACGAGCCCGATGGAAAACAGCGAGCCTCGCATGCTTTCTGTACTTGCCCGCTCCGCTCAAGGAGGGCTTGCCACCGAAAAAGGCATGACCTATGCTTGCCTTCGACTAAGTAAAGCAAGCAGATTTTATTAGGGAAGCCCACGAACCAATAAAAAACACTGACGTGAAGTTGACAGGGCTCCGAGCCCTTTTCTAAATACAAAAGAGTCTCGCTGCGATACGCATGCGCGAGCGCATGCAACGCAGGCTCGACCCTAAAAAAGCAACAAAGGCTATCCATTGCAGTGCCTAGATGCTTAAACTGTCACGTACTGCAATAGAAGTACTCCGCAGATGGAATCATACACAGAGGACACCAATCAAATGACTCTAATACAGTAAAGGCGAAAGACCCCTGTAGTATTATCAAAATATGACTGTAAACAAACAACGGCTGAGGGGGCTCATGTAAAACAACCTATAGATGAAAGTGGCTGAACGAAGAAGCCTTTCTACACTTTTTCTAGATTACATATGATCTGACAGGCAAATAATAGAAATGAGAAGCGCCCAAGGGCGTCTCTTGCATGTTGTGTGTACCTTATTTATTTATTTATTTATTTGAATTTTTTTTAAAACGTGTCATCTAACTCATAATGGTTTTAGGTCATTATGTTAATGTATAGATAGATTTTTAGACAAATATCCAATCTCAGATGGATAATAATATGCAATAAATTGAAAATGGAAAGATAAGAAAACAGAATACATACAGATCTAACAATAATCACACGTAAAAATAATTGAAAAAGAAAAACACGTAAAGAAACAATACGAAAAGAAAAATAGTGCGAGTGATAAATAAACAACAATAGCCATGTAAAATAGAGGTCAAAAACGCAGTGGCCACGCAAATGACCTTTGCGTCTTTAGTGAATTTAATTCCCTGTGTTGCCAGACCCTGTACTTCAGATGAGTTACTAATAGATGGCAAGAAATGACGTTCGTGCTATGGAACACACATTTAAAACGCGATGTCTGGGATTGCTAGGTACAAGTTCTATTAAGTCATTTTTTGGAAAATGGAATATATGAACATTCTGCTGCGCAATTGTCATTCCTTATGGAGATTGGAAAACATTTTTGGGATGTGTGCAGAATGTTCTTGGGTGTGTGCCTAATTTGATAATAGGCAACTTAAGTAGGCCAGGCTAAGTTAGTATTCCAAACTTATGAATCATATTTGTAGTCACACTGTACATTATAAGTCTGCTCAACAATTTTATAACACACACCAACTCACACAATCCCCTCTTGGCAGCAGCAGTCATCACACCCTGCGAGATGAGGTAGAAAGGAGGAAGCTACCTCTTCAAATACATTTTCATAGCTTGATGGACCGCACCTTGTCTGTATTAAGGCACCCCTTAATTTAGAGACAGGAAGCCAGTGGAGCACCCGTGGCTCAGAGCTGTAAATGTGATATAGTTTCTTAAATATGAAAAAGACTACTCTAAATCAGGCACTAAGACTGTTGCTGTCAACTATCAGTGTCAGTAAAGAGATGACTGAAACAACCAATCTAGAAAGAATCATCACCCTAAATTACTTTTAGATATGTTTTCTTCATTATATATATTCCAAAAGCAGCTAAAACTGCCTCCAGACGGGCCTATAAGGGTATGAGGTGAATCGGCTTATATTGTCTTGACTAACTTTCTGCCCCTGGAATTACGATTTATTAGCTACCACCTGGCAATTAGGAGAACAACAAAAGATTGCTCTTCCCAAAACTGCCTCAAGCAAGTACATCAGCATGCCTGGATACTGGAGGTACATCCACTGAGAGCAACTGGGTGCGTTGAACGTCATATCGCCCATCAACAACAATAATTAAATACATCTTTTCGACTTAACAAATTATAAAAACAACTTGAGATTCACTAGTAGTACAGTAATGAGATCTGGGATTTACTATGAATGATTAATATTTAGCCTATTAGCCCGGGGCAGGGGATACCCAAGCCTGTAACCCTATAAAGGAGCTTTTGTTTGTGATGCCACTCTGAACTGGAAAGGTGAGCTTGTCCAAAACCTATTTTTTGTCTGGTGTCAGTCTGCTGTTATTCTTGCCTCCATTTCACTACCTAGGTAACCATTAGGACTGACTGTACACCACCTATAGCATCCCTAATGGAATCGTCCATTCATGGTGGGCTATTCAACTTGGCCTATAGTTTTGCTATTTAGATTCCCCAGTTTGACCCTGCCGGTGCTCTGAACGAATTGCATTCAGTTCTACTGATTGCACAATCACCCATCAATCCACAGTGCATTAGAAGACGTCTATGTCAGTGCAAAGAAACATTTGAAAAATATAAGCACTAAATCAATAATTCAGCATTTATACTTAGTTTTATTTGTCATGGGCATCAGGCTCATCCTACATATCTGCGGTTCATGTGCAGATCCCTCCCACCCACCTCAGAGATTGCCCTCCCTGCCACCACCCATGTTGCCACCAGGACTGCACACTCCCTTAACATGTAAACGAAATGTGTTTCCAATGGGGACAGCAGAAGAGGCACTCAAAAACATGTGCCCAATACGCTTTGTAGTGAGCTAGGCATGATGAAAGAGATTGAACAGTGTGAATTTGAGCACAGGGTTTCTCGATACCATCATAACATGTTCTACGGACTGTATCAACTATTTTTTAGTTCATGGCCCAAATAAGTAGACCATTTGTCTTTAACATCTAGGTTCTTATGAGAATATTGAGAGTACGATGTATTATATAAAAATGACGCAGCTCGTGTCTCCCACCCAGTGTGGAGAGGCTCAGACACCTTGGGTTCAGTTGAGCCCCACCGTCACCACCGTTTGGCAGTTAATGCATTGTGGGTTAGGAAGCTAAAAGGCCCAATCCCACAAACATCTGCTAGCTCCAGCACACAGAAGGAGAATGTCCTGGTCATATAGGCTGCCTATCTCCAGTATTCCAGAATCTGTCCAAGGACTCCTCTCATGTATCTCCCCAATCTCCTTATAGGCCGGTATCACCACCAATGACAGCCTAAGGTAGAAGGGAAAATAGCTCCCTTTTGGTTGGACCTATTTATGCCAACAAAGCTTGGCTGTTGTAGCCAGTCTACCCAAGAGTGTTAACGAGTGTACCTGGGATATTAGCCACTCGAGTATCAAAGTTCTTGCTAAATAACCTTGCAACTCAGTGCTTTCCGAGGTATGGCTAATGCTCAACCACTCTATCCGCCGTTGCAGCTGAGAGGTTGCATAATATTGTTGGTAATTCCGGGCTCTGAAACCACCATCCTGCATTTAAAGTTGCACATTGTGTAATGCCACTTTTTCGGCCATGCCTTCATATCAAATTCAAGAGTATCATGTGTGCCTCTGTAAAGACGGACTTGTTGAGTATCACAAGTAGTGCTGAGAGCATATACTGCAGACTCAGCAAAACCAACACCTTGGCTATCGCTACATGTTCCTTCGATGACAGCGTGAGGAAGATGCAGAAGAGAAGCGACTGCCAAGTTGTGCTAAAATCTTACCCAGGTTACCCATCACTCAGTCATTTTCCATGTGGTATCTTGTGAGCAGGGGAACAGCTGTCCCATTGTACTTTGGCATCTAGCCCATTACAAGTGAACCCTACCTTGAGTGATCCCAGTAGGTTAGTGCCAACACCCTCATCTTGATTTTCTAAACTAAATAAAAAATCAACATCACCCGTAACACCTACTTCCTCTCATTCATAGTGTCCCGAGTCCAAACATGAACAAGCAGCAATAAAAGACATCATACATACAATAGACCTCTTTAAAATATAGTGTCTGGTGCTCTTAGTGTTAGTGCTAGGACATAGCCGTCTCAGATTCTGATTCACTTTGGACACCACCCTGAGATTCTACATCAGTATCATGGTCAAATATTTGATGAGATTGACTGGCTCTCTCTGAAATCCCCTCAGCTGCTACCTGGGCACTTTCTCTTGCTGCCCGCTGCCTGGTAGGACTGCCAAAAATTTCCACAGCTGTTTTCTTACTGCCCCATTGACTCTAAACTTCATTTGTGTAGTGTGGGTAGTTGCTAACCAAGCTTCCCTCCATGTTCCAGGGTCCCCTGTTGCGAGTCTTCTCCAGTAGCAGGTTCCTGTCCCTGAAATTGAACAGTCTGGAAACAATTGGTCTAGGACTCATACTGGGAAGTAGTAGGCATCTTGGTACTCAATTGGGCTCCCTCCACCATGAGGAACTTCAAGATTTTACCCTGTAACATCAGAGCAGATTGCCACTCTTTTACAAACAGCTCTTCATTTGGGCCTTTGGCTTGTTAGGGGCTCCAACGATCCTGGCGTTATTGAGTCAAGAGCACCTTCAGCATCCTCGGCTCTCAACAGCAAGGCAATGATCTACTCCAGTAGGGACTTTATTTGTGATGACATCTCTGCTACCTTTCGGCGCACAGCAACCTAGGTGGATTCTGTGCTGTTTACCTTTTCCACCGATTTTCTGTGATCGGCTATCAGTAAGCCAACCATCTGACTGACTGAGTCAATCTTCTACTGTAGCGTTGATTTAGGCCCTCATTATGATATTGGCGGTAAACACCGCATACCGCCGTGGCGACGGCCGCCAAAAGACCGTCGCCGCGGCTACCAGCTGTCCGCCATATTATGGCCACAGCCAGATTTCCACTGCCAGAATGGCGGAAATCCGTCTGTGGCCATGCCGGCTGATGGCGGTAAGGTGGTGCTACTGCCACCAGCAGCGCCATGCCAGTAGAACGCCATCAGCCATATTATGACCCATAATACCGCCTGGCGGTGTTCTGCTGGTGGATGCTGCTGCTGGCAGCAGGCCCCGTTCTGTCTCCTATCGGAGAACCCCCTGCACACAGGTAAGTGGGTGCTCTGACAGGAGAGGTGGGTGAGGTGTTGTGTGTGTGTGTGTGTGGGTGTGTGTGAATGTATGTGCGTGTGTGTATGCGGGTGTGTGTTTCGTGTCGAATGTGAGTGCATGTATGGAGGTATGAGTGCGTGTATGTTGTGTTCTGTGAATGTGTGTCTAGGTGTGTGTATTTATGAAAGTGTGTGCAGATGTGTGTGTGAATGGCTGTATGAATGCGTGAATGCATGTGGGAATGGGTATGCATGTGTGTGTGTGAAGGGGGCATGAATGTAGGGGGGTTTGGAGAGGAAGCGGGGTGGGCGGGTATCTGGGGAGGGGGTTGGGGAGTAAGACCCCTATCAGTGACAGGGAATGGATTCCCTGTCACTGATAGTGCCTACCGCCATGGTTTTCGTGGTGGTAAGGAAGCCACAGAAACCATGGCGGTAGGCGGGGTCATTATCCCGCAGGCGGTACAGTGACGGCTGCCGGGCTGGACATTGATATCTCCAGACCGGCGGTGGTTACCGCCATGGCAGTCAGTGTGGTACATTGGCGGTTTGGCTTCAGCCAAACCCCCAATGTCATAATATGGTGGAAAGTACCATTAGCCTGTTGGCAGTACTTTCCACCATATTACCGCAGACCGCCAGGGTCATAATGAGGGCCATAGTGCCTAGATTTTTACAAAATATGGACTGTCAGATGGAATAGATAATTCAATTCAACATAATAAAAACAAAAGAGAAGAAAAAAAAATACGTCCAAGTCAAAAATATACATCTGAAAAAACCAGAAAGACAAATAGGAAAATATTACAAAAAGAAAATGAAAAAAGAGAAAAGATACAAAAAAGGCTATAGAACATTGGCCAAAACTGCAGATGGGATGCCAAAACTGCAGAGTATGTTACCTTAAAGCAAATGATGTCTGAGAAAATTATCTTTATATGGGACTTTAACCTTGTCTGGTGGAATGCCAAGGTGAAGTCTTACACCATGTTAGATAATCTATCATTACTTCACAATCTATATCATCATTGATGCTAACTCCCCCCCACATAACACCAAGGCAAAATTCTCAGTCTCAATTGAATCAGATATCATCAAAATCATGAAATATTTGCCCCATTCGATTTTACTACTCAGACCACTTTACATTTCCAACATTCTTGCCTCCATATAAAATATGACTAACAGTATTCATGTCAAGAAAAGCCATATTTTCACAATAATACAATTATAGTCTTCCATACATCAAGACCTCTTCAGTCACAAAATTAAAGCAACTCTACTTATAGGCTCGAATCAGCGACACTGTCAGAACTACAAAAATATAATTCACAGAGTAGTCAACTCAGAGGTCTCTCTCCTACTAAACAATTCACAGAAAAGGCCAAGCTAATCATTTTTTTCAGAATCCCTGTGCAATAAAGAAGGCTGATCTTAAATGTGGAAAAACAAAGGGGAGTGCATCCAGAAGAATGGCCCGCAGGTGGAAAACAGGTCCAATACAAGGAAACACACCCCATCCCTTTTATAATCCCCTAAATTAACTGAGCTGCTGGCCATGATACAGAATGCAACTAATAGGAAACATGAGACTATTATCTATTGTGACGGAGTAACCCCTCCGCCGAGTTCTAAATCAGGCTTTAAGTGAGTAGTGAAGGGAAGAAGGATGCTGCACACGCTGATTACCAAACCATTTTCCACGCTCTAGATAAATAAAATAACTTGGAATCTGTAAAAACATAACTTACACTGATGGAAAATTGAGCTCCACACTGTTTTTTTTCGCAAAGTACGTGCTGCGTTTTATAAATGTCAATGTTGTGGTTTATTGGGACAGGGAGAAAAAACACAAACTCCATTCCCACATTCATCTCCAGGTGACCTTTATAATTTACAGAATATTTTATGGGGGATTTTACTGTCTCAGCCATTGTAGATAAGATATGATCCCTACTTTAAACTGGCTACCACAATTAGTCTGTATTAATAAACAGCTCTTCAGTTGAAATTTTAGAGAGTAGCAATATACCATGTCAAAGAATTGAATAGCCAGTTTATTTCAAGACGTCGAGTCACTGTGTCTCAAATAGTGGGTGCACTTTACTTCTAGATGAGACGAAAGGTGGAGCTTCTGCCTAATTCTCAGAAAAATTACTTATTCTCGCCCCATAAGTTACAAACTTGCTTGTAATTGTATTTACTAAATGTTAGAATTCAGAAAATGTGCCTGGTTATGCCTGGAGACCAACAATAGTTCCAGGTTTCCGGGTGAACTTAAAAAAGCTATTGGAAAACCTTTGTGAAGTGAAATACGTTTTAGTATGAGCAAATGCACACACTTTTTTCTTTTTTTTTTCGCCACCGGAATAACTTTTCCGCCTTAATGCCCACACCCACAAAGTTTGGGGGGTTTTCCCTTACCATCTTTGTAACGAATTACACTTGCCTTGTGGAGGTTTAGGTTTCTGACCTTTTACGGGGGTCGAAATGGGTTGGGAAGAGTTTGTGAAGGAACAGAAAACTGAAGGTTTATGGGTTTGCACAAATGCACATGTATTCCAGCCTCAGAACGGTCACTCTCTTACTGTGGAGTACATGTTCTGACACAATGATCTTCGTTGCAGTTAAATTTTTTATTAGGGTAAAATCACTTTTTTAGAATTACATAAGTGGTTTCACACTTGTAAAAATAGCACATTTGCACGTCCAAGCTAAACTTACACTATAACTTTTAAAATCGGACCCTTACATGTTCACTTTTCTTCAACAAATACCTCAGCTAATAGGGACATATTTTACATGATCATATATCGAAAACCTTGGCCCAACTATCCAATAGCACTGTGGTGTAGTTTAGCTTGAGTTCTATACCCAGAGTTGCACTGACCTATTGGGCAATCAGGCAGTGCCCGATTGGCTGGTCTGACAAGTTGCTGTGGGGCCAGTTATTAGGGTCGAGCGCAAAGTGCTTCGTCCCTGGTGTAATCTCTCTGTGAGCTTTTAACCATGCCCATGTCAAGCCCATCAGTTTGGTTGGCTCGTGGGCTTGCCATTTAAAACTAGCTTGATTTAATTAGTGAAAGGCATGCATATGTCATGGCTTTTCCGGTGTTTAGCCCGCCTTGAGCGCACCTGCTAACTACTGAAAACATACGAGACACCAGGTTTTCCGTATGGTTTCTGCACTATTTTTTCTCTTTATTTCGTAGGCAGAGCGATCTCGCTGGGCAGTAGTAGAGCGCTTTGCATGACATCGACCCTGTTAAATGAATATTTACACTTTTGCCACTTACATGGATAATTGCACTTTTGCCAATAGGTTTCACTGCAAGCGAACTTCTGTTTTCTTTTGTGTTTGCTTTGCACTCATGGCGGCGTTGGCTCGCTTATGTGAAACTGTTTTACTTTACAGTTTATGTGGCAAGAAAAGTCCAGTTTGGGGTTTACAACGCTAATAGCTTCAACTCGAGTAAACGTGAGACCCATTGCACTGTAAATGCTTGTTTGACTGGTTGTGGGTCTGTTTTATGGTCTGCTGGGCTGCTTTATATGTTCATTTCCCTGATAATAAGACAAACACCGGCTGCAGCAGGCTCAAATACACACAGTCTTCCGTGCCTTTCAGAACATTTCTGCAGCTTAGCTTCACAGGTTCAACACTGCCCCAGATTGAAAACATGGGCTACTTTTTAGATATCTGTTTTGCTGATGGGAGCCACTTTTATTGTTGGTGTCCGGGCCTATTCCGGTCCCAGTCGGACTATTGCTGCACGTTATATTGGAAACAAACTGCAAGCAATGAATGTCTTATACTTGTTGACACCTCATTTTGAACATGTTTTTGGCTTCATGTGGTGGTTAAGGGTGTGCACACCTGCAAAGGCGTTTCCGTATAAACTGGCAGTACTTCCAGGTTAGTGAATGTTGCAAGAGAAAGTGTCTGCCTCCTTTTTTTTTCTCACGAATGAAACTATTTTTACTCACGAATGAAACTTGATGTTGGCGATGTTTTTTCCTCGAAACAAGTTAAGGCCTATAAATGTCCCAAGGAAAAGTACTGTCAGTTCACGAGAAAAAAAGCATCACAACCTCGCTCAGCCATATCGATGGTCTCCATAATGGCTATGCAGGGCTGAACTAACCCTTGGCTTTTCGCGTCCTAATGAGTTAGGCCGCAGGAAAAGTAGGGCGCTGGCGCGAATATATGACAAACGTGTGTTCATTTCATTAACAAATAATCGGCCTTGTGGAAATGTTGACTAACTTTGCCGAGCCAAGCATGAAAATGACAGTGACTCAAGGTCTCCTACTCTGCTTTAATTTGCGCCCCGCCTCGGCACACCTAGTTACTATTAACAGAAGAACTTTCATACTAAGCGGTTGTGAATTTTCCTTCTCTCTCTCATGACTAACTCAGAGTTTAGGGCCGAAACAGAAAACTCCCATCAATACTGACTGCATACATTCAAGTTTGAAGTCATTGAAGCGTTCGCCCACGTGACCTTAGAAACACATTTTTGTAGAGTGGCATCTCGAGTTCATATTTGCTTTATACAATCACTGGCTGTCTGAACTGCAGACAGGCTGCGCATAGTGTTCTGAGGCCTTCATATCAATGTGATCCAGTTACTGTTAATGTCACATTCTAAGATAATTGAAGTGTAGATATGTGTTAGTTATGTGAGGAACTTAAAAAAAAAGTTTAGAAGTTCATGTTCTGAAACAAGTCGCTATTGTGGACTTCTTTCAACAGAATTATGTTCAGTTGGGATCTTTCCGGTGGAAAAGTCCATTATACATTCTGCACCGTGCAGTCTTCTGACAGAAGTAGCTCTATTTTCGAATCATATTCGCCTATCTGCTCATCATGATCATCAATCATCTAATGAAGTCCACTCTTTTAATCTAACCCAGTCTGCACTGTTCCCTGACCAGATCTTTTATCATTTCTAAGATCAGTTTCACTCCATCCTCTGATCAGATCCACATTACTGGCTGCTGTTAGCCACTTTATGATCTAATAGAAACCACTCTATACTCTGACCACATCCATTCTACGCTTTGATCAGGCAAACCCTAAAAAAGTGGCTGGTTCTCCGAAAACCTAAATATATCCAGGGAGGATATTCATAAAGATAAGTTCTTAGAACATTCGAGAAAATAGTGTACCGCAATTTCTCTTGGTCATCTTAAGCCATTCTGATGATGATCATCTGAGGGTCCTGTTGTGCCTAGATACTTGTGGAAAAATAGTCTTTTCCTCTCTAGTACCAGTACTTAGAGAGATGATTAATGAATCAAGGTGAGCATCTGAACAGAAAACAAGGGTTCTTACTTGTGACCAAGTTGGTATTGGATTCATTGCATCCCACCAAGTTTCAACTGATTTTCCTTCTCCTAGTTATTATGTCTAAATTTCCAGAAAGAATATTTAACACTGAGGTTCAGCAGTTCATGAAAACAAATGGAGCACCAACACGTGGTACTTGATTATGTTTCCCACTAGGGGACACAAACCGTGCACCTATGAATGTTGGACAACTTCAGTTGTAATGTTGATGCCAGCTGAGTTATGACTTTGTTTCTTTTTGGAACCTTTGGTCTATTTTTATACTCTCAACTGCGCCATTCTCAAAGTATATCGTAACAAGATTTCCTGAGACCAGACTTTGATATGATTGCCAAATTGTTGAAAGCAGCAACCCGTGAGCCTTTACCTCCACCACCAGAGGATCACATGTGGAGTTTCTATGGATTTTTATTTTTACTGTGTATTAACCAATGTGAGTCCTACATATTTGCTTGTACATGTATACTAAAGACACTCCAGTCCTCCTCGAGTCAAGGTTGACTAGGCATAGGGAGTTCATAGCTGGAGGCAAAGCCCGTGGCAGATGTTCAGTTCAGAAAATACATATGCAATTGAGCCAAGGATCACTGGCCCTCAGCAGTTTGGTCAACAGAACTAGGAGTTCACTCTTCACCAGCCCCTCAGGTGAGAAGCCTGAGTATAGCTCTATTTTGTCACAGTTCCCATATCAAGGCCATTTTGACATCCTGTTTCCTCCAACCAAGGGATCTGAGGAAGTTTGTACCAGCCCTCTTGGGGTAGGTCAGCAGTTAGGAGGGCAATAGGGCCAAATTAAATTGCATGAGGCATCTTCTGGTACCTGGGTGTCACCTCAGATCTAATGAAACACCTGCAATTAATGCAGAACACCATTGTGAGACTGGTAATGGGATGTCTAAAGTTTGACCACCTTTCTCACACCTTCTGTCACTTCCACCAGTGCAAACATTTTCCTTTAAGAAGCACTGTGTTTGTGCTTGAGTGAGTTCTTTAGGGCTTGGCTGTGGTAATTATAAAGCCAAAGTAAGCTTATATCAGGAACCTAAGACCTTCCATTCCCAAGGGATGAATAGATTAGTGCCCGTATTCTACAAATCCTATTGTACTAAACTGAATTTATATTTATATAGCACTTTCCATAACACTTTCAAGAACTAAAAAAGCTAAAATCAAAAAGAAAGGGCACAGCTTTTCCTAGATTTTCCACATAACTGTTGACTAACCTTTCAGTTTACATGGTGATGGCAAGATTCAGAAATGCCATAATCACCTAAAAACTCAGGGAACACCTTGCAAAGCATGTATGACGATACAAAGAGTACACTTGCAGTACATTTTAACATACTCATAAATGCCTTTGTTAGTTGGCCCCAAAACATCGAAGTGGGAATGTTCTGGAAATATCCATATGGCAATAGGTCAAATAGAAGGCGATGAGCCCTCCTTGCCTTTTTTACTAACAGGGAGTTGCATGTTTTGGGCTGTTTCACAAAGGTCTTTAGGAGTATATAAAAGAGTACTCCTGTAGTACTACTTCCTTCTCATAAATGTTTTGAGTCTCTGTCCAAATCGTTATCCTTGGCTAAGTGCTGTTTTCATTATTAATCTCTGTGGATGCCTAGACATTAAAGCCATGAAACCCATGATGAACAAGTAGTCCGACGAAAACTGATGTAGATGCATAGATTAATTTAAGGATTGTTAACAGAATTTTTCAGCAACATTATAACTGAGCTCTCAACTCTTCCACACTATCAGAGGAAGATCTGCATTATTTAGGAATGCATGCCATGAAGGTGGGCATTTTCTCCCTGAAGCAGTTTCTGACACTGTGGCGGGAGCCCCTCTAAGAATTTCTATGACAACAATTCCATAATGGATCTGCTCCCAGTAAAGGTGGGTAGGGAAATTATATCATCAAGCAGAGAGAACGTTTTCAATACCCAAATTACAAGTGTGTCTAACACACTTGAGGTTTACTTCAATAATGTGTTGACATTTGTATGGATTACATTATGTCAGTCTTACATCAAAGAGGGACATCTAAAAATGGCTAAATTGGGTGAGTGGTCGAACACCATTTTCCGTAGCATCACCAATGCCTATTGGAGGCTCAATGGTGAAATTTGCAAGAGGCTCTGATATTGGGTCTATCAGCCAATCTCCAGCAATAGAGCAGATGAATGCAGAGATGAGCACATGGCACATAGAAGTCGTATAACTACTCTAATCCTAATCACACTACAGGTGTACAATCAAATCTGTAATATAATTTTTTTTCTACCAAGCCTTACAGTGTATCTTGCCCAAATTCTGTACAGGCCATTGCAAAACACATTTTATTGTAAATCCATCCTGTACATTGATTCCATGATGATGCTTCTAATCTTACACTTACGCCTTTCAAAAATTACTCGCACTCTGTGTTTCAAGTCTTCTTACTTGTGTGGTGTAGCTGCTTCTTCTGTTGCCAAGCGCAAAGCAAGCATGTCTTCTATGAAAAAGGACTCTTTCCGGTACTTTCGTGTATAAATTGTAACTGGTCGAGCTGGAGATTGTCATATTTCTGTAATTCACTAGTGTTGCACCTCATCCTCTTTCAAGAAGGATCTGAAGAGCATGTTTGTATCGGTACTTGTCAAAATCTGATAATGTGTCTGCATTCCTTTAATCTTCTCAGAGTGGTTTTTAACATGCACAGTTACACCGTGTGACTCAAATCTGGATTGTGTTTTGCTCCTTTAATTCTCAGGATTTTTGTCTTGGTAGCTATATCTTAGATGTAATGCTGCTGTGTTTGTTCCTCCGGAACTCAGGAGAATACAGGTTCTCAGCACTGAGCCCCAGTCCATCTCGTCTCGATCAACACATTCTGGTGCATTCTTTCCTTTCAGTATATCTCTTCCGTGTTGCTGAAGGCTCAATTATTGTTATATCTTTGTTAGTACAGAATACATGAGTGCTAATGCCTGAAACATATAGGATGCAGGAATTGACAACAGAAAAAATAAAAACTTAAACAGATGAATGCGCTGCCATATAACAGATACCCTCAGTAAAAGTCAACGATTCCGTCCCTTTATGTTGAAACCTGCTGGACACACGCTGTAAGTACCACTCCATTGTTCCATTAGTTCTCTCTGGCCATCAGATCGGAAAAAACATAACAGTAGCTCTCCTGTCTTCGAACTGAACGTATGGGACCAAACACAAGTATTAAAACGAAATGACTACAAAACCAAGCAGGCCCTTTACAAAATATTAGAAAAATATGATTACATTTAAAGTCACACACTGTATACAAAAATAATATTAAAAAGCTAAAAAAGTGCCTGAAACAATAAAGAAAAAATATAATGTTGCCATTATCACAATTTCACCAGAAGATTGTGTCACTTCAGATCCAGCAAATATTATTTAACTTCAAAGTTCATGGATTGAGTTTTTTGTGTGTAGACTGTGATCTCAATAATGTGAACGAAGCGTTTTTGGTGGCTTGAAACTGATTTGCTCCACCTTTCTCAGGACGAAGACATACACTCAGCTAGATAGAAAATTCAGATTTCACCGAGATAAATTCAAAATTCTGTGACTTGGAGCTGAAGTTAAAAGACAGTGAGATTTTTACCTGGTGAACAGTCAGGCCTTGACTTTTTATGGAATTGCAAGTGACTAGTAGAGACACAAACATCGTGAATGAGAGTATTCCAGCAACTGGCTGCCAAAAACGAGAAAGAGTGGCCGCCAAGTCTAACCTTCCTAATCTTCGGGACATAAAGATAGCTAAAGGATGTGAAGTGCAGCATTCTTGCAAGTATATACATTGTTAAAAAGCCTGAAGTAATTTCAAATCTAAGTTTTGAGTCTATCAATCAATCAAACAGGTTTTATAGAGCACAGCTAATCACCTGCAAGGGTATCCAGGCACTGAGAACATAGCTGGTAAGGAGTTCAGTTGAACAGCCAGCTCTTAAGTCCTTTCCTGAATTCCAGATGCGGGGGTATGTACAAGGGAGAGGGAAGTGGAACACAGGTGTCTGGAGGGTTGATGGTTGAAGTATGTTGGACCTTGATTGTGATGGGTCTTGAGGTGTGTATCAGCATCTTAAATTGACATCTCTTCTGAATTGGGAGCCAGTGGTGCTTCTTGGGGGGGAGGGAGTGGGTGGTGTGGCTCTGTTTTGGGAGGTCGAGGATGAGTCTGGCCTCTGAATTCTGTATGCATACATTACGCCACTTTGCACACATTATGCCTGGCGCAGGCATAATGTAGCACAAAGAGTTGCATGCATGCATTACACCACTTTGTAAATTTGGTGCAGTGATTTTGGCCTCGTTGGGCCACATTAGTATAAAAGAAAATTACGCTAATGTGTCGCACGGAGGCGCTATGGGCTCTTAAATCTTCCCCATAATCTCTTTAATTGGACTAGCAGTGTATATTCTCATGGAAAACATTCAGTTCATTTATTGCAAACATATCCTCAAACATGCTAACAGTCAGGCTCTCCTTGTCACTCCCGTACTCGCCTTTTTAAAAAAACCATAATTCATCATTATATAAAAATCTGTGATTTGTGAGGATAATGTCTACATGAGGCAAACTTAATTCAGACTAAACACCCACAGGAAAATAATTAGATAAAAGAATGTCACTATTGACCAGGATAGTTTCAATCAGCAGAATGTCTATATCACGTGTGACCATATTTTACTCTCTTGATTGAAACTGAGGCCTTCTATTTTAGTGATCTTACTTAAAGTAAGATCTTCTTCAGTTCTTTGAGTTGCAACCTTGGGTATCCAAAAGATGTACACAAATTTACTGAGATGTTCAGTGGCTGGATTAATTCACAATAGATCTCAAAGGTGGATTAATCATATTTTTATCTGCCATAGGACATATATAGCTGGAATCTCAGGACTGACATTTGTTAAAAATATGGTACCCTTGCTCACATATCCAATCATCATTAAGAGGCTCTTGGTCTAATCTGTACCAATCCATCCACAGACATCAAATCCTGCTGCACAAAGCCCTTAGATGGTTAATAATAGTCTGATGTTTTTCTTGTTATTTTGTGGGGGCTTGTTTTTAAATGTTTGCACCCCAATTTGGGTATACAAACCCAAAGAGTCTCAGGGACCCTAGTTGGACCTTGTGTGGGTGTGCGGACCAAGCACTGGGTTCACGGACTCTGCAGTAGGGTTAACAATGACCTACTAATCTGTGATAGTTTGCAGACCCTGTGCTAGGATTTGTAGACCTAAGAGGGAGCCCATCATGTGTCAATGAGCTATTGTTGGGGTTTGTGGACCCCAAGGCAAGGTTTACAGTCCAGGTTCTCGTGCCAGATGTCCCTGTGACAGTCTCCTGACCAGCTTGCCCACTGCCACCCTCTTCTGCCTAGTTTCTGCTTGTTCGTCTGCTCCTTTTTTCCTCTGTTCTCCTCGCTTTGGCTCAGTTTTCACTCTTTTCTGCTTGTTTACTGCTCTTTTTCCCATCTTTTCTGCTCGTTTTCTGCTCCTTTTTCTCAAAGGCGCACCAAAGGCAAGCCCATCTGGGCCCATCCGTGCCTGGACCACTCCCTGTGCCAGGAATCCTGCCCTCCAGCCACCCACTGCTACTCCACTGAAGAGCTCAGAGCCATGAATCCTGGGTGCCACAACAACAACTGCTGCTCCACATCCTCTTGTGCTACCAAAGGACCCTTTACCTGCTGAAACTGCTGCTTCTCCTGCAGCACCGAGCCACCAGCCGAAACAGAACCCCGTGCCACATCCACCCGGATGGCCAGGGTCAACTCGGAACCTCTTTGATGTATTCTGCTCAACGCCCAATCCCTCTGCAAATATGCCTTGGAAATCTGGGACACCATCACCTCCCTCTCACCAGATGTAGCCTTCATCACCAAAATATGGCTAAACTCCTCTATGAACCCTGACATTGCCACTGCAACACTTGACGGCTACAAGATCACACACAAAGACCGCATCAACAAACATGGCGGGGGCATCTCCATCATATTCATGAACACCATTTGATGCATTGACACCAATGACGACACCTCACCCCTTATGGAACACTTGAATTTCCAACTACAAACCAGCACCCAAAGGTAACTTAAGAGGCACCCTTGTATGCAAACTCCCAGGACCCCAAACAGCCTTCTGCAATGCCATCCCATCAACATCATCGCACCACTAGCCATCGATTCCAACCACTACATTCTACTCTGCAGCCTCAATTTCCACATCAACGATCCCAACAACACTAATTCTGCCACCCTCCTTGAGAACTTGAGCAACATAGGCCTCAACCAACTGGTCAACATACCCACACAAGGCTGAACACACTCTCGACCACCTCTTCACCTCTAGTGACAGAGTCAGATTCAGCCATGTCACAGAACTCTCCTGGTCCGATCACAGCATCGTCCACTTCACCATCACCAACACCCAACACACCACGAACCACAGAGCTGACTACCGCAACTGGAGCAGAGTTACTGAATCACAGTAGACGCAGACCCTCAGCTCATCCAAACCCAAAGCCTCATCCTACCTCGACCAGACCATCATGAACTTCTCCTCCTGGATCACCGAATGCGCCGACTCAGTTGCCCTACTGAAACCAGCCTGAACCAGCAAAACCTCTACAAACGCCAACTGGTACACTCTGGAGCTCAGAGCTACCAAGCGCAGCTGCTACTAACTCAAGGAACAATGGTGATCCACCTGGAATTCCTCTGACAGATCATCCTTAAAAGCAGACCTCAGCAACTACCACTGACAACTCAAGGAGGCCAAGAGAGCAACCATCATGACCCACATCAACTCAGCATCCAACTGCACAAAAAAACTTTTCAAAATAGTCAAAGAATACTCCAATGTAGCAGCCACAGAGTACACCATCCACCCCTCCCAGGAAATCTGCAACAGCCTCTCAGGCTACTTCCACAGCAAGATCACCACCATCTACAACAACTTTGATCCCCAACCCACGATCTCCTACCTCAGCTCTCTCGACCCCCCAGCACACACCAACACCACTATCTCCACCTGGGCACCGTTCACCACTCAATTCACCTCAGCCATCATGTCATCCATTCACTCTGGGGCACCCATCAACCTGTCCCCCCATGACCTGTTCAACCTCAGAACCAACCTCATCAGCACGGAACTCACCAGCATCCTCAACACCTCCATCACATTAGCATTTTTACATCCTGCAGAGACCCTACGCCGACCCCAATGAACTCAAGAATTACCAACCCATTACTCTACTCCCCTAACCGGCCAAAGTCCTCGAGAAGGCCATCAATCAGCAGCTCACCAGCTACCTAGATGAAAACAACCTACTGAACACCTCCCAACCAGGTTTTCCTTCCAACTACAGCACCAAGACCGCAGTCATCGCGGCCACTGATGACATCAGAGCACTCCTTGGCTGTGGGGAAACTGCTGCCCTGCTCCTCCTCAGAAGCGTTCGACGCCGTCTCCCACCACACCCTCATCAACAGACTCCACAGCATCAGAACACAAAACGATGCCCTCAGATGGATAGCCTCCTTCCTGACAGAACACACTCTGAGTGTCCAACTTCCCCCTTTCACCTACACACCCAAGAGTATCATTTGCGGCACACCCTAAGGTTCAAACTTCAGCCCAACTTTGTTCAATGCCTACATGACCACCCTGGCCGACATCATTTGATCACACGGACTCAACATCATCTCCTATGCAGACGATACTCAACTGATCCTCATGTTTACTGAAGATGCCTCCATCACCAGAACCAACTTCTGCAACGCCATGACCACCATAGCTGACTGGATGAAAACTAACTGCCTGAAGCTCAACTCCAACAAGATGGAAATCCTGATCTTCGGGAAAAACACTCCATGTGGGACCATAGCTGGCGGCAATCTGAACTCGGACTCACTCCCACGCCTACACACCACACTCGCAAACTCGGCATCATCATCGACAGTGAGCTGACCATGATGCGGCAGATCAACGCAGTCGCCTCCTCCTGCATTCACAACCTCCGCATGCTCTTCAGAATCTTCAAATGGATTCCAGCCAACACCACAAAAACTGTCAACCTGGCCCTCCTCAGCAGCCACATCGACTACGGTAACACTCTCTATGCTGGCATGTCCTCCTATCTCCTAAAGTGACTCCAGACAATACAGAACGCCACAGCCAGACTCATCCAGAACCTTCTAAGGCCCACCCACATCACTCTCCACCTCTGAAACTGTAACTGGCTCCCCGTCCAGAAGAAATGTAATTCCAAGCTCCTCACACATGCCTACCTACAAAGCCCTACACGACCAAGGACCGGACTATATCAACCACTGTCTACTCTTCCATCAACCTACCAGACACCTGCGCTCTTCCTCTCTGGCCTTCGCACATACAAACAGAATCCGACGCAGCCACTGCAGCGGCCTCTCTTTTTCCTGCATCACCTCCAAAGCCTGGAATGACTTACCTCTGCCCCTCCGAACTGCACCCTCACCAGCAGACCTCAGAAAGAGACTCAAGACCTGGCACTTTGACAGAGATATCGCATCCAAACACCCAGATACCTCCAGTGGTGACAGGCGATGCGCTGTACAAATGACTGAATGATTGATAGATTGTTACCATGCTTGGGTCAATGAACAAGGCCATGGGGTGCTCGAACCTTGCAAGAAAAAATCATTTTTATTGTTTATTTCAAACTTTGGGGACTTTTTGGAGTACCCCTACCTGAACCAGGGAGTTTGGAGATGCTCCTTCTGCTTCTTATGGTTCCTTTTATTTCCAGTATACTGGACAGAATCTTGTGTCCATTATGGGATCTGCCAGGTGCAAGGCAGGGTCTGTGGCATGCACTCATCTGCATGTGCCAGGCAGATATGGAAACATGTTCTCAAAACTCTTTAGGGGCTTGCATCTTCTGCTGCAGAGGAGGCCAGCGGTGTGTACAGCATGTGGGCACGGCTGGGTTTGAAGCTTTGCACTTGAACATTTGGACAGTGGAAAATTCACATGTGGAGTCACATGCGGAGCCAAGAAAGACTATCTGAGCCCCATAGGACTCAAACAAAACTTGCAATGGTGGTGGCCATCATGGATTTATAGAACATAAGTTTGTCATGGGTATTCTGTCATGAATCTGATGGGTATCCGTCTGCCCTTTTACGTGCATTTTAGGAAATAATGCCCTTGTAATAAGCCTGAGAAATTGGATTGTTGGTTGACTGGGGTGTGAGACCTGGTCAAGCAGCAACCACAATTCTTGTCTGGGTAAGGCACAAGGAAACCCATATTAACTTTTGCTCAACCCACTGATTATTTGGTACAGAGCAGTCAGGCTTGACTTTGAGGTAATGTATAAAGTATTTGTGCAACACTTCAAACAGTAACACAGTGAAAACACGACAAAAAAAGGATCCCACGCCAGGTCAGAGAAATAGAGCTGCATTTAATAAACAGAACAAGAGCAAAATTACCAAAAGCCAATCAGTAGAACTTGAGTTCTGAATATTTAAAGAATAAGGTGAAAATAGTGCCAAAAAGCACAACACGCCAACAATGGATAAATGGTCGAGCTGTACTGGTCAAAGTCAGGTCAGATACAGTCCCATATTAGTTCTGCTGAAGTTTTACCTTCTCAGATTTCGTGCCAATAATCTTATTCACATTGGAGTAGGCCGCAAGGAGCAAGGAGAGTGTCACAGGTGGTTGTTGGAGTGCCACACAGAGCAGGCCGGCTTCATGGATGAGCAGGCTGATGCTTTGCGTTGGTGGCCCTCTGCAAGGGGTCGAGGCTGAGGTGCAAAGAGATCGGCTGGCAGCCGCTCACGCTGATTTTCAGTGCAAGTGGCATGATCTTGGTGCAAACGGGCCTGTTGGTGGTCATGAAGAGCCCAAAATCTGGATTTAAGTGTGCATGAGCCACACTCAGGGCCCAAAACCTGATAGGAACCACTTGGTGGTCAAGACTTTGCTGCAGCTGGGTCCAGCAGCTAGTTGGAGAGCCTTTTATGCCCCTGAGGCTCAGATCAGGAGGCCAACAGATTTGCCCTTGGAGTCACTCTGAGGTCCTCGGTCCCAGGCGAAGCTGCAGTTCCAGTTCTTCCACCACAGGCAAAAGGGCAGCAGACAGCAGTTTGACATTGCAGGCAGCAGTTCCTTTACGGCAGTAGTCCAGCAGAGTGTCAGCCCTTGTAGCAGCACAGCAGTCCTTCTTCCTGGCAGAGTATCTACAGGTCCAGGAGTGTACTGAAGAGGTGGTGTCTGAGGTCCAGTATTTATACCCAGTCGTGCCTTCGAAGTGTGGGAGAAGCTTCTAGAGGTTCCACTTTGAAGTATCCAGGCATCCTGCCTTCCCTGCCCTGGATGCAGCCTTTTGTGTAGAGGCAGGACACAGCCTATTCAAGTGTAAGTGGGTCTGTTTCCTGCTCCTCTCTTCCATCCTGCCACTGATGGCCCATCCAGGCACACCTAAGCTCCCTAATATGTGTGGCTGTCCATGAGGAATACATAAAGCTCAACTTTCAGCTACACCCAGTCAAATGGCCCAGAGACAGACTGTAGGCTCCAATGGCTAAGGTAAGAAAATGCTGGCTTTCTAAAAGTGCCATTTGCAGAATTACAATTTAAAATCCAAATTCAACATAAGTTAGAATTTTAAATTGTGATTCCACCAAGCATTAATTGGTTATCTCTTCCCATTTGGAAATTACACTTATAAAATATAATAAGGCAACTCTAATGTTATCCTATGGGAGAGGTAGGCTTTGCAGTAGTGAGAAACGAATTTAAGAGTTTTCTACTACCAGTACATGTAAAAATTAAAGGTACATGCCCTACTTTTGCACCCTGCCCTCTGGGATGTCCAGGGGGAACCAAGAGGTGACAGATTTTTTTTAAAAAACAGGGTTGGGCCTGGAAAATAGTTTATTTTGCCAGGTCAAAATGGCAATTTAAAGCTACACACCCAGCTTGGAATGGTAGGCCTGAGATGTTTAAAGTGTACTTAAATAGATGACACAATCAGTGCAGCAGACCCACTTGTAGAATTTAATGTACAGGCCCTGGGCACATGTAGTGCCCCTTTAGTAGGGGCATATGAGTACATTAAATATGCCAATTGGGTATCAGCCAATTCTACCATGTTTTAAGTTGAGAACTCCAGCACTTTAGCACACAGCCGTGATGTTTAAATCTGTGAAGTTAGTTATATTTGTAGAAATGTTTATCACAGTTCAGGTGATTTTGAACTTACAAAAGTTCCACTTACATTCAGTTCTAGGATATCACAGAGTTTCAACCATAAAGAGTTGATTATACATAGATTGCCACAAGGTGTATTGTATGTCAAATTAGAAATAGTCAACTTGAATGTGAAAGAAGAATTATTAAAAGAGTTATTTCTTGTACTTGATATCAACACCTCTACAGTGCAAAGGCAGTCCAACTGTAAGAGAAAGTGAAATTATCCGGCCACCGGCTCCTCCCAGTAGACTCCGTCCGAGGGATTTACCGCAGCTCCGTCCACGGCCTGGACTGCCGCACGTACAGACTAGTCGGCGTTTCCTAAGTGCCCCGTTCAACATGGGATTCCTATTTTCAAAATCGTTAAATGAAAACCTGAGGGAGCAGCGGGAGTTTATGAGTATGAATTCTCGACTCCAGGTTTCATGAACACTGGAGGTTCGTCTTGCAGCGCTTGGTTTTCCTGGCAGCATTTCTCGTCTACCTAGAGACGGAAGAACTTGTAACTCGAGAAGCTGTAGCAGACATTCTTGGCATTGAGTGTGACCGGGATAAAGGATTTCACCTTGACATCGAAGATTACCTTTCTGGCGTTCTGACACTTGCAAGTGAACTGGTATGAACAAATGCATATGTAATAGCCTTTGACCAGGAACTCCAAGGAAGGTCTGCTGGCTGCCAGGACGGATTTCGGGTGGATGTGCTGCGGCTGGCTCTGGATCTGGCGGGACGGCTGGCTCCTGTGGGTCGCCCTCCTCTCTGAAATCATAACCAGGGGATACCGTCGGATTTGCTGCTGGTTTGCCTTTGGACTCTCCTCTACTTCGCGGGTCCCGCTGCGGCGTGAGAGCCGCAAAACCCACGGACAGTTTCACTGAGGGACTGGGCGAGTGCAGGGCTGCGAGCGTCGGGACAGGACTACGTCTCCCAGCAGTCCTGTCAACCCGCGCCTCCTGTCACCTGGCCGCTCTCCCTGCAAGCCCCGCCCCACTCATAGCTTAACTTTTCTCTTATAAATTCAAACAGCTACTTCCGCGTTGCGGGAGCGCGCGGGAGTGCCCGGGGATAAGCCCGGGACAAGGGCGGGACCGTCTGTGTCCGTCAGGGCACGCAGGAGGCTGGGCTGGGCCCACTCTCTTTCACCTGCATTTCCTTGATCCTACTTGGTATGCGAAAAGGGTTCTGGGTATGCCATCATCAGCCCTAGGTGGAGCAGCAGCGAAGGAGGGGGGAGCCAACACTGGGACTCTGGACAATTACTTTAAATCGGTAAAGGGTGATGGGGGAATCGAAACCTCTTTAGAGATGCGTAGGACAGAGCGTCGTCGCTCGATTGAACACATGAAAAATAGGCCCCTCAGTGACATAACTCCCTATCCTATCTCCCAAGAGGAAGGTTCCCTCAATGGCAGCCCGGATCTTTCATCCCAAGAAGACGTTCCCCTATTACTCCGGGATAGTTCTCCCATTTCTGGCCCACCTCCTAAACAAACTACGGACACCACTCCACTATTAGTTGCCAGTAGTTCGGCAGTTGACTTATTCACCCAAACACACACCAGAGCCAAAATCAAGATTAATAAGCTAAAGCAAACTGTGGTGGCAGAGGTGCATGACCTACCACCAAATAAACGCAGAAGGAAGATGAGGGGTGGTCAGGGGAAGAAAAAGATCCCCCACTCTGATTTTGGAAAGTCACTCAAGTCCGTACCTATGTTGGACAGGCCTTTAGTTAATGTGCAGAAGGCTACTCCCCCCAAGGGTACTAATATTATTACCACTGCTTCCATTAGCGACAAAGGGAAGAGCCCACTTAACACATTACTTCCCGGTAGCTCTTTGGGGAGCATTGAATCCTTAATTAGATCACTCTTGTTGCCCATTAGCGAGAGCTTGCAGAAAATAGAATTCAGGCTGACCACTCTGGAGGCAACTTTAACCACCCTGAAAATTTTGGACAACAAACAGAGTAGAACCACTGAGTCCAATCTACCAATAGGAACCTTCCCCAATATACAAAACCCACCGATCCACACGGGGCCTCCCTTGGGCACCACTGCCGCCCCTCTTTTACAGCCACTTATGGCTATCCCAGTTCCAATTTTACCTACTAACTCTAACATCCTACCATCAGAAACAGATGGCCCAGCACTCCAACGTATACTCCCTGGTAAGCCTGCCCCTAGACCACGAGGACCCGACTTACCACCAGAGGCTAACAGCCTCATGGTGGTGTTGGCTGGTGTTCCCTCTCTAGATTTGGGTGAAAACGAGAACTATCACTCACTTAAGAGGAAAACCATTAAATGGCTGAATTGGAACAGACCTCTTCCAGCTCACCTCAACAATGAGATCATTATGGTAAGAAGGGTACCATGGTTGGGGAAGTCGGGGAAATCAATAGCAGGGGACTGTATCATTGTGTCTTTTCGAGACCCCGGAACAGTACTATACATTTGTGCTGGGTCAAATAGATCACTGGATTCTACCATACAGACTTTGCCAGTTTCTTTCTTTTTCCCTCCCATTCGCTTGCACCATGACTTGTCACAAGGTAACTGGACAAGGGTGGAACGAAGATCTAGATACAGGGGATATGCTCCACGTCCAGTTTATCGACCTTCGGAGACTCCCTTTTTGGACCACAATCGTTTTAACTGTCTGAATGGTCTGGATGGTGTGGACTGACTGCCCCCAAACCCGAACTCAAATCCTGTGACCTTGGATAATGGTCCCAGTAAACTGCCTGATCCGGCTGAACCCACTTCTGAAAATGACCCTGTTAGAGTAATTGGTGTAGTTTCTGGCTTTGGTACTGGCTCTTCCCCCCACTCCATCCCTGCAATCTGTTCTGTGGCTTCTCCAGCGCACATGAGACTAATTTGGTGGAATGTGGCTGGTTTAGCCAGCAAACTGGGCATCCAAGATTGGATAACTTACATTGAGTCCGGGGATGTTTGCATGTTCCAAGAGACTTGGGCAAGGGAAGATTACAACCATCAAGGTTACGAGTCATTTTCCATCTCGGCTAGGTGGGAGGGTAAGGGCCGCCCCTCTGGTGGACTTACAACTTGGGTGGCTTCCCACTTAGGATGTCAGGCTTCACGCCTACCGGTGCCATCAGATGATATCCTAGTGGTTTTATTAGCCTGGCCGAACCTAGCGAAACTTGCCCTGATAAATATCTACTCCAGGCCAGTGGGAGCTTCGCGTGAATCCCCCACTATAGAGGAGCTTTCAGTATATTTAGCGGAAATGCCAAGAGATATCCCTTACATAGTGGGAGGGGATTTAAATTCCCATTTCGAGCCGTTGGTCGGTCTCGTAGAGGGATTTCCCATGGAAGAAGAGGTCAGGTGGTCAGTACCCTCTGTTGTAGCACCTTCCCCAAAGGCAGGGACGCCTGTGGCTTTGCAGATTACTGCTCTCACCCTAAAGCATGGAATTAGAGCCTGCAATGGACGTATTAAGTCTGATGTACCAAGCAAAACCACGTACAACAGAGTGGGAAGAGAGTCCCGCTTGGACTATGCTCTTGTACAGATAGTGAACTGGTCTTCTATCCTGGACTTTAGGGTGGTGGAGAGACTGGATAGTGACCACAACGCCCTTGAACTCGATCTTAGCCATCCTGGGCCAAAGGCCTCCATAACAACCATGGGGGAGTCCAAACCTGAACTACTATTAGACAATAACAGGAGAAGAATCAGGTGGGATAAACTAGCTACGAGCCAAGTGAAACTTGCGAAGCTCTACGCAGGTTTAATCCCCATTTTGGAAAAAGTGGGAGAGCTAGCCAACGATGTGGGCAATATAGTCCACCATGAGAAATTATATCAGGCTCACGAGGACCTTATAAAGGGAGCGGCCTCCGAGCTTTTTACCAGGGTCCAGAATCAGAAGAGGATCCAACAACATAACTCCTTATGGTACAATGCAGTCTGCAGGAAGGCAAAGGGAGAACTCCTCAGATGCATCAAGGAGGGAACAGATAGAGAGAAGCTGCGAGAAAGTAGACGGGCTTACAAAAAACTGGTCATCCATGCTAAAACCGAATGGGAGGAGAACCAGTGGGAGGAGCTTACCACTTCCCTCGCAACTAGTGACCACCGAATGTTTTGGAGAGTAGTAAACGGGGAGTCGGGGAACCTCCATTCGGCAATAGAACCAAATATTGCAGCAGGGGTGTGGCAGGCACACTTCCAGTCTCTCTACAGTTCCGAGCAGGGAGAAACTAAGATTGATTTCGGTACTGGACTGGTAGAGTATGGCGGGGATTTGATAACAGTGGGGGAGGTGAAGGTAGCACTAATGGGACTTAAAGCTGGAAAGGCGCCAGGATTGGACGGCCTGCCCGGGGACCTGTTCAAGCAGGAGCCCGGTGTTTGGGCCTCCTATCTGGCTGCAGTGTTTAATGGAGTTTTGTGTGGCATGGAAATTCTGAGTACTTGGCTGGGGGCAGAGGTGGTTCCTATATTTAAAAAGGGCTTGCCCCTGCTCCCAGCCAACTACAGACCAATCAGTCTAATTGACGTGTCACAGAAGCTGTTTGGCAGGATACTGGGTGGAAGAAACGGGTGCCCTCAGTCCGTATCAGGCGGGATTTAGAAAGGGAGTTTCTACTGTGGACCAGGTTTTTCGTCTGAACGTTATCTATTGGAGGGCAGCAATATTGGAAGGGGGTAGTTTATACACTATATTTGTGGACCTGAGGGCTGCGTTCGACCTCGTGCCCAGAGGGAAACTCTGGAGTGTTCTGGCTGAGATGGGGGTCCCCCCAGACATCCTGATAATTTTAAAGAGATTGCATCAAAATAACTATGCCCGGGTCAGGTGCGGGAAACACGGGGAATTAACGGACAGATTCCCCGTTGACAGGGGGGTTAGACAGGGCTGTGTATTGGCACCGACCCTGTTCTGCCTCTTCGTCAACGGGGTAATCGCCCATCTCAATGGAACTGAATACACTGATGCCCCAAAATTGAATGGCAGCAGGGTGCCTGCAATCATGTTTGCAGATGACACCCTGCTGCTGTCCAAAACCCCCATGGGGATACAGAGGATCCTTGATTCTTTTGTGGCTTTTTGCACAGATAGGGGGTTAGAAATCAATGTTAACAAAACCAAGTTCATGGTTATGAACCCAACCCCAAGATCACGCCCGAACCCCTTACTGGGAGCTTCACGTCTATAGAGAGTCTCCACCTTTGAATATCTAGGTGTAATGTTGAATGAAACCATGTCCTGGGGAACTCACCAGACTAGGGTTAATCTTAAATTAGTGCAGACCACTGGCGGCATTGCTCGGTTGATGAGAAGCTCCACATATCGACCGCTGGGGCCGCTTATCCAGATTTACAAGGCACAGGCTAGAGGAGCTCTGATGTACGGGGCGGAACTGTGGGGTCATACAGCTTCTTGCAGTTTGTCTATAACTGAGAACAACTTCATTAGACAGATAGTAGCACTCCCGTCCAGTACTCCGCTCCTCCCCCTGAGGATGGATCTGGGTCTGAGACCAATAGCAGATGAATTAGGTCTCAGACCCATAGTCTTCTGGCGAAGGCTATGGAGCACTGAAGAACTCTCTTCTTATAGGGCGGAACTGAGGGAGTTTTTAATCCACCCTAAAGCTCTACAGATCCCGTGGATAAAATATATAAAAAAGTCCTGTATGGGATTGGGCCTCCCTGACCTGTGGTCGGATCCAGCTAACGCCTCACTAAGGATCCCACGAAGAGCTTTGGTCAGTGCTTACCACGAGCAGAAATTAGCTATGGCCCTAGTCTGCAAGAATGAGGGGTCATTAACATCTGTATTCGCGCAAAGCAAGGACTCATACCGCCTGGAAAGGGTTCTGGATGCTATGTCTCCTGTGCTGGCCAGGAAGCTATTTCTCCAATGGAGATATGGTACATTGCCTCTGCGATCTTACACCTGCTCCTGGTCCACACTGCCATCTACCAAGCTATGTCCGACATGTGTGGGAGCAGAGGAAAGCGATCTGCATGTGGTCTTGTTTTGTCCAACTTACAAGGCCGCCAGGAAATATTGGCTCCTACCACTTATTAGAAACCTTGGTTTTAGGGAGTACCTCCCGGTGTACAGAATTTTAAAAACTGATGTTTCAGGTCCAATTGTGTTTGCACTAGCCAAATTCCTTACCAATGTCTGGCATATTCGTACCCGTATTTTAAAGTTGCAGGCTCCTATCTAACTTTTAGTTTTCATTTTAATTGTATGGTCTTTTATCTGATGTGTTTCCTGTTTACTTTTCCTTGATGGTTTTACATGTTCATACGTGTGTTTTTTGTGTACATCTTTTATGGCCAAAATGGCCGAAATAAAGATTAATTAATTAAATTAAAAGAAATTATCCTTTGTGTCAGTTTCTCTGTCTCTCTTGTCCCATTCCCCTTTACACAGGCCTGCTGCTGACCAGCATAACTGTCAATGAATGCCTGTCAGAGGATGAAAATAATACTTCCAGGGAATGTGCTGCAAAATGTTCCTTTTATGCTGCATGATTTGATTAATCTTGCATCATAATTTAGAATTTCTTGCTGCATAATCCTAGTGTCTTTAATAATAACAACACTCTGCATGGTGATTTTAGGGCTATTATTGTGATAATGAAACACATATGTCACAGGGAATCATAAAATAGTTCCTATATGTCACTGTTTCCTGTGAATGATGGGTTTTTATACCCCTGCGTTGTGTGCAATTAAAAATGCATTTTCATAACCCAGGTAATACTGTAATAATTTATTGATTGATTAATTAAAATATTTTCAGTATATATTAGTAAACAGAAAAAAGCAATAAAAAAAGGTGAAGCCTATTTGGGACATTAAAAACTGGGGCCAGAAGTGATGTTAAAATTCAGCAAAGAGACTCACTCAGAACAACAAGTGGCTAATCAGTTTTGTGTAACACCGCTGTTTAGTTGCTATGGCCTTCCAGCATTTTGGAAACATAGTTGAGGAACCGTACTGCCTTGCATGATGCTTGCACCGGATTCCCTCTTTGCAGGGCTATTACTGCTGGGCAACATGATCTAACTTGTAATGATCTTAAGTTTGGACATAGATTTCACTGGCGAAGCAGTGTGGCTGGACACACAATAGTAGGTGCAGCAAAGTTGGCATACCTGCAAAAGTGGCACTGGCTGTTGGGCCAATACTGCTTCCAGAGAGGGACTAGGTCCTTGGATGGAAAGACTCTAAGGCGAATGAGCATCAAATCATGTTTCCTGGCAGCAGAGAAGTGAGAAGACAAGTAGTGCTGAGGGCTCCAGGCAGCGTGCAATGGCCCCCACGTGCAATGTTGCACACAAATGCAGCCTTGTCTGAGATGTGTGATGAGAACTTGACTGCTCTGTTGGTGAGTCGTTTGAAGGCAGCGTATTCCTTAGGGGTGAACCAAGCATCCTGTTATTGCAGTGCTTTGATTGAATGCAGGATAATAGAAAACCACAAATTATTTTTGTGGGCCCGCTTTTCAATTTCCAGACAGCACTTGTGTGAGAGCGAATTCACTTCGGCCATTTTCAGCCACCAGCACAGTTTGAATTAGGCCCGTTCCTTACTGGACCCTGATGGCACAGGCCGAACTCAAGCTTGTTTTGGGGTTGTGCAACATGCTGTGGTATAGCAAAGTGTTTTTTGAAGAAACCATTTATGAAGATGTGCGGAGCTTACTATAGCCATTGTTGAGGGAGGAGAGAGAGGCATTATAACCTACTTGAGGCTTTGACTCTTGTGAGTCAAGGCCACTCCCCACACTGAACAATGGTGATATATTACACTCAGGCCCTCATTACGAGTTTGGTGGTTTCCGGGCAAGACTGCAGTGCAGAATACCGCCACCATTCCGTCAATGCTGGCAGTACAATGACCACCGCATTACGAGTCACAAAGTGCAAACCACCCAAGTACAGCCACAAATTCAACACTGCCAGACTAACCGACAGCGAAAGAATGACTGTCCGACCACCATTCCCACCACGCCAACACCATTCTGTCCGCCCTATTACGTGTCAGTTTTCCACACAGCGCTCCATGCCCGGCAGACCATGATTGGCGGTGCACACCACTGCGGTTCAAAAATGTACCGCCAATAGTAGGCAACACCACATTGGACAGTTTGAATACCCCACACATGAGACACATACACTAACCACACACACCTGCTCACGGCACTATAAACCTCCCCACACATCCACAATCCATTGAGATTCCTACAACCAGAACACACAGCGATGACCAATTCACACAGACCCATACACCACAGGCACCTTTACACTGCACTCTCAGCACACACCACACAACTGCACGTATTGCACTAGGCACACATTACACTCACACACCAACACCACAACCCACCTGCACCCACATCCAAACACCCCCACCCCACCAACCACCCCACATTGCACCCTACATACACTACACTCCCCCACACAACATGACACATCAAAAGCACTGACAATGAGTTGAGGGTCATGGTACATGAAATCGTCAGGGTAGAGCCACACCTGTTCAGAGCCCAGGTCCAGCAAACATCGTTGGCAAGGAAAATGGAGTTATGGCAGAGGATCTTGACGGGGCACACATCCACGCATAAGGGAGGACATCAGGAAGAGGTGGAATGACCTTAGGGGGAAGGTGCGTTCCATGATATCCAGGCACCAGGTCGCCCTGAACAAGACTAGCGGTGGGCCCCCACCTCCACCCCTTAAGTTAACATCCTGGGAGGAGAAGGTCTTGCAGGCATCCTGAGGACCTGACTAGAATCATCGGAGGGTTCAACTCTGTTAAGTCAACAACACCCCCAGGCACCAACAACTCCTGCCCAGCTTGCGCCCCCACCACCCATCACTCCCCAATCCACCCCATCCCATACTGCTGCACCCCCCCAGACACAGATACCAAGCACAATGGCAAGCACAACAACTCCCCTAATGTATCCAGGGGTGGGTCCTCCATAAGGGCGGAGGAGCATCACCCCCCTCCCCGCGAGCACCGGCAGCTGCAAACCTTTTCCCCAAAAACTATAATAAACTATGCTTATTATAGTTTTTTGGGAAAAGGGGCGTCTGAATGACGAGTCGCTCTTCCAGGGTGGCAAGGTTGACTAGGGGCTGGTGCACAGGAGCATGTCTCATCCTCAACATTGCACCGTATCTGGGAATAGGGGAGGGAGAAGTAACAAGAAGCTCCATTGACTGTGTGGACACAGTAAATCTGTGCAATATTCACCAAATGTCACCCATGACGCACCTAACATGCAGCCAGTATTCACTAAATGCATGTAAAATGGCAACCGCCTGTCCTGCACAGGACAGATGGAAGTGACCTCACACCGCTGGTGTTAGTCGTCATGGTGGTAGGCAGTAGCAACCGCCGTGCAATTCCTCATTGGATAACATGGTTGTCTATGGGAGACTAGAGCCAATGGTGATCGCCACCAGTGGTGTCAGTGATGTTTGCGGTGGCCGAGACCGCCATTTCATGTGGCAATGCTCACTTGACTCCTGACACTCCTGCACACAAGACTTCCACTGCTTCTGCTGCTTTGTTCTGACTCTGGTAGCCAAGATGCCACATCCTGCAGGAGATAGGCTACCAGCCATCTCCCAGGACAAACTTCAGAAGCTTTTGAATGTGGTCCTACCCCTATATAGACAGTTGTATGGAGCACCAGAGCAGCAGGTGAGTCTAATGTCACTGTCCTGTCTGATAGTGATGTGTATGGGGATGAAAGTCTTTGGGACGAGGCAGATAGAGTGGATGCATGGGGATGGGTGAGGAGTCTGAGCGTAAGTGGCGTGAAGACATGTGAGGCATGAGATGTGTGAGATGTGTGCTGTCCACTGCTGTCCCTGTGATGCCACTCTACATGACATTATCCTTCTGTCTGTGTCACCCATGCAGGTCAGCACCCATCAGAAGAAGGGGATTTGGTGTGCCATCGCCAAGCAAGTGCGGACCCTGGGGGGGCATGCACAGCAGAGCACCCACTGCAAAAAGATGTAGGAAAACCAGAGACACTGGGCCCGGAAGACCGTGGAGGCCCAGCTTGGGAGTGCTGCCAATGAGGGAGGGGTGCCCATCGGACACTGACCCCCCTAATGGCCCACATTTTGGTGGTGGCCTACCCTGAGGTGGATGAGCGCTTGATGGCAGCACAGCAGCCACAAGGGGTTAAGTACACACTCTCACCTCGTTAATGTGTTGCTTAGGTGGGTTTGGGTTGAATACTAGTGGGAAGCTGTAACATAGGTTCTAGGAAGATGCCTGTCCACTATGGGTATGAGCCACCCTGGCAGGAATGTATCACAATCAATCAATCAATCAGTTTATGTAAAGCGTGGCTACTCACCCTTGAGGGTCTCAAGGCGCTTTGGGGGAGAGGAGAGGCCTCATCCAAAGAACCATGTCTTGAGGTTCTTCCTGAAGATGGTGAGTGACGGGCTCTGTCTGAGGTGCAGGGGGAGGTTGTTCCAGCTGTCCGCTGCAGTGTAGGTAAAAGATTTGCCTTCAGTGGTGGTTTTGTGGCCAGGGCTATTTGGGCGGACCGGAGGGATCTGGAGGGGGTGTGGAAGGAGACAAGGTGGTTCAGGTAGGCTGGTCCTGCCTTGTGCATGGCCTTGTACATGTGAGTGAGAAGCTTGAAGGTGATTCGCTTTATGACCGATAGCCAGTGGAGGGTCCTCAGGTTTTGGGAGATGTGATCTTGGTGAGGGAGTTCCAGAATGAGCCTGGCTGCGGCGTTCTGGATGAGTTGAAGTTTTTTGATGTTCCTAGTTGAGGTGCTGGCATAGAGGGTGTTTCCATAGTCGAGCTTGCTCGTGACTAAGGCATGGGTGACTGTCCTGCAACAGTCTCCTGCGATCCATCTGATGATCTTCCGGAGTTTGTGGAGTGTGTGCCAGCAGGAGGAGGTGACAGAGTTTTCCTGGTTGGTCATGGATAGGGAGGCGTCGAGAATGATTCCTAAGTTGAGGGCATGCTCGGTCTGCGCAGGGGGGGCGCTGAGGGATGTGGGCCACCATGAGTTGTCCCAAGCTGAGGTGGCGTTTCCGAAGATGATGAGCTCTGTCTTATGGAGTTGAGCTGGAGGCAGCTTTCTCTCATCCAGGTGGCGACAGCTTCCATGCGTGAAAGTTCCTTTTGGCCGTGTCCGGGTCTTCGGTGAGGGAAATGATGAGTTGTGTGTCATCGGCATATGACACAATGTTCATATCTCAAACCCAAACATAAGGACCCCTCCCCTCCAAACCCAAACCCCTCCCTTGCTCCCCCTCACCCCTGAGGTGCCTGCATTCCCCATTGATGCCCCTGCCCAGTGGAGGCCAGCAGTTTGCAGTCAGGAGCCAAGTTGGGGCCTTATTCTGTGCCCAGTGTTCTAGGGGCACTATAGACATTTTAGTCTGGCTTGGGTCTCTTTGTATAAAGTTCTTCATATCATTTTCACTTTTTAGTCCATCTGCAGAACTGCACCATTGGTGTTGATGGTAACATCCTTGTCCTGGCTTTCCTTTCACATGTATGTGTCGTAAATATGCGATTTGGCATGTGTGAGTATGTGTATGTGTGTGTGTGTGTTGGTAGGGGTGTTTGTTTGCGTGTGTGTGTGTTTGCGTGGCTTGCCATGTGTGTGTTGTGTGTGTACTAATGTCATTCCCTTCAGTGTGTGATAGGTGGGTGTACTTATGGATGGTGTCTTCGTTGCTGGTCCTGGAGTTCAATGGCCAGCAGGAGCATTGGGAAGACTTGCAATTCCCAGGTCATGGTGCCTGCAGATATGCCTGTGTTCCTGAAGGTGATGTCCCCTTTTCTGTGATTTGTTTCCACCAATCTTTTCATGGTAGAGTGACTGCACCGGAAATCCTGGCGGTGTGCAGGCTCGTAATAGGGTTGTGGGAAACAGCCTCACGCACCGCAGTGGTCTGTCTGCAGTGGCAGTTCAGGTGGCGACTTGGATGTGTTCTGTTGGTACCATCCCTGTGCTCATAATATTGTGGTCCGCTCTGCCAGGGCTGTAGCGGTGCGACCGCCAGCTCCCTAGTGGTGGTCCACGGACCGCCAGACTCACAATGTCCACCTCAGTGTCTCTGTATATGCAGACGGTTAAGGAATGATTTTTGGATTTTACTAATATCTTGTAAAAGAGATTTAAAGATAGAGTACAAATGCAGGGAATCACAGTCGATCCCTACTTTACGCCCTGAAGGACCTCACATCTTCTGTATGAGACACTAGAAAAATGCAAGGGGAAAAGAGGGTTGGGAAAGAGCAAAAATGAGACACTCGTTCCGGAATGTAGTTGATTGAAAGATCTAGGCTGGAATAGCAGGACTCACTGTAATGCACATTGTCTTGAGC
The DNA here is from genome assembly GCF_031143425.1 of Pleurodeles waltl. Taxonomy (NCBI): domain Eukaryota; kingdom Metazoa; phylum Chordata; class Amphibia; order Caudata; family Salamandridae; genus Pleurodeles; species Pleurodeles waltl. The sequence continues at coordinate 270,892,989 of NC_090448.1, read as the reverse complement.
AGTACTCAAAGAACTGCAACTTCTCTGCTGAAAGGTAAGACTCATGGTGCACAGGAAAACAGGATAGAATGCCCTGGTGTGAAGCGAAACGGATGCAAAGTAGTCGTAATAACCACTGTTGCCAAACACCTACTTTTGAAAGTAGGAGGTCTTTAGACTACTCTGCCTAGATTGACCTTGTAGTCGCTAGTGTGGCGTAACTAACCTAAGGTGTCCTGTAAGTGTATTCCCTGCATGATTAGTTCCCAGTACTCTCTCCTGCATCTATTACGTGAATGATGTTGCTATATTTCAATGTAGTACTTACACAACGGAACAAGGGGAGCGATGACTTTTGCAAGTTCAATATGTTTGTAACATGCATTGCAGTTTTCGTCAATAGTGCCCCGTCCTCATCACCAATGAAACATCTGGTGTTGAATAGTCAACATAAATAGGGTTTATTAAGCATGCAACGTATATACATCCTAAGAGGAGGAAACCCGTTACCAACCATTAGAACACATAGGCCCATATTTATACTTGTATAGCGCCGCATTTGCGTCGTTTTTTGATGCAAAAGCGGTGTAAACTTACAAAATACAATTGTATTTTGTAAGTTTGCACTGCTTTTGCATCAAAAACCAGCGGAAATGCGGCGCTAAAAAAATATAAATATGGGCCATAGCCTCACTTACGAGCTGGAGTTAAAATGCAATTTCCTTAGAATGTCTGCTTTTGCGCAGGGATAGTAATTCTGCTTACTATCTTAAATATTATACCATCGCTGTTTCTATCTAAAAGATTTCTGCTGATCAAACCCACCAAAATGTATAAGCGTGAAAGGCATGAAAAAATACCACACGTAGAATTCGGTGAGTTAAATACAGATTCTACATTTTACACCCAGTGGCGGCCGGCAGCTTTCGGAGGGAGGGGGGCAGGCGGGAAGCACACACACACACTCATTCTTTCACACACAGACACGCATGCAAGCACATCCATTAACACTCATAACATTTAAACATGCATACATGCACCAAACATTCATTTTAAAAGATCACACACACTCACTCTTTCACACACACACACACGCACACATGCACGCACATCCATTAACAACACTCATAACATTCAAACATGCATGCGCGCACCAATCATTCATTTTAAAACATCACACACACTTATTCTTTCCCACATGCACGCACATCCATTAACACTCATAACATTCAAACATGCATGTGCGCACCAATCATTCAATTTAAAACATCACACACACACACTAACCTTCAGCCTCCAGGTCCCAGGAGGGTTGGGACTGCTGCCTTCCCTTATTTGCTGACCTTAGGGCAGCCAATGAGGGAAGGCAGCAGTCCCAGCCTCGTCACAGAGTGGGATGGGGTCAGTGAGACTGCTGACTCCACCCAACTCTGTGACAAAGTGTCACTGATTGACACTCGCCCTGGGCGCTTCAGGGCTTAAACCTGAAGCACCCAGGTCAAAGTCAATGGGTGGCGCTTTCATCGTCATCCAGGGGAGGGCCTCGAGGCACCTTTGCTGAGCCGAGGAGGTCACGCCCATAGGAGCTATGACCTCCTCAGCCCAGCAAAGTTCAGCTCAGGCAGCCAGGAGTCTGCAAATCACACATGTCTCACTCCTAGCTGTCTGAGCTGAAAATGAAGAGTGTCTGTCAGGCTGACCTTTGTTCAGCCTGACAGACACTCTTTATGAGGGGCAAAAGGTTGGGGGCGTTGCCCCTCCGCCCTAAAGGACGGGCCGCCACTCCCAGAACTCAGAATCTCAGATATTTACCCAGTTAATCGTGTTTATTTGCAATATACTCTGCCCTATTCCTCACAAGTCATATCACAAAGACGGTATGTACATGCAGCTGGCAGAAGAGGCAATTACACAACAAGAATAAAACATGACAAGCAGCTCACGGTACCCGTTTAAAGGGCAACAATACAGGCATGCGTTGACACCAGCTGATCTTTGATCGCAGCTGGCGCTCAAAACTGCCTTATGGAGATTTGAGTCCCCTGATTTACAGATTGGCAGACAGCCAATTGGATTACCTGATTATAGGCTGGCATGCCGCAAACATGCCGGATATCCCACCTTCTTATCGCAAGTGAATTATTTTCTACTGCACTTTTATTAAGGCTGGAGAACCCGTCTGCATACTCTGAGTCATGACATTCAGAACGAGTCAGTTATGTTTGCGATTTCTCAGAACTTATTTAGCTTTACATCTGATGCATGTTTACTTATTTAACAAAATAGTTATTGAAAGGTCAGAAGACAGACTTAACAGATAGACTATTAGGCAAAAGGACTGCAGAGTTAAAGCACCGGGATATTAGAAGTTCTCTGATGCATGCCTCTGCACAGCTGTGCGCAATGATATTTCGTGGACTTCTCCTGTGATTCATATAAGTAGGGAAATAATTAGCCACGCAATTCTAAATATATGACCTGATTTGCAGTGTGATGTTAGTTGCAGACAAAGAAGCCCCACAGACCCGGATTTTGAAGCGCTATAAGTGGCCATTTCTGGCAGAGCGCTGTGGTGACCAGCAATTTGTCTAACTTGTCATTAATCTCAGAGGCAGGGCCGGATTTAGGGCAGTGCGATCGGTGCGGCCTCACTTGGAGCTGACCTGGAAAAAAGGGGAGAGAGGGGACTTCCGGGTGGCACTGAGCTCGGAAGGGAGGAGCTGAGTTTAGTAATAACATATAAACACATCTGCTGCAGAGTTCCTTGTGTGTCCAGCTCTCAGGCAGCAATAAAAAATGTCAGGATAACTCTCGTGATACTTTTTCCGGCTATAGAGAGATCGAGTTTTGTGTAGTGGCAGTTTTGACTCGCCATAAAGTAGCGCATAGCGTTAATATGTCTGCTGCTGCAAAACAAATCTGTAATTTGTATAGATAGCTGAGCGGATAAGTAAAGTCAGCCTTTACCAAAGTTGAAAACATGAAATATGTCAGGGAGGGGTTACTGAAAGATGAGGGGCACTTTTGACGGATGATAGTGAGGGAGTCTGAGAAGGAGGTGGTGGTGGTGGTTGGGGGGGGCAGGGGGGCACAAATAAGATTGTCTCACCGGGCGCCACCAGCGCAAAAGCCGGCCCTGCTCAGAGAAACGACACTGAATGAGAGAGCAACAACCTCTAGGTTGCAGATAGGTAAAGTGCAAGGTTCTCCTGACGGCATGCTACGGGCCTGAGAAGGAGCCAGACACTTAGCCATTGGAATGTGAAACACAGATAAGGAGGCCAGCTGTAGAAATGCAGGTTGTGCGTCAGTAAAACCTTAAGGCGGAAATGAATAATAGAACCGATTTTGCAATAGGCATTTTTTCTGTCCCTCCAGTTTCAAGCAGTCAAACGCAGAAAACGTCATGGCAAACACATATTGTGATTCGCACTTTAAATAGACATTAGAACTCAAATGTATCTATTTATGCAGCCCAGGTTTCAAAGTCAGTGCGACTGGCTGTGCTAACGCAAATCCTAAATTGGAAATGGAAAAAGTGCTTTGCAGTTCTAAATGAGTGCCACAAAATGCAGTGCAAGTAACTCGATCCCTTGAGGATCACTAGGGTATAAGGGGACAGGAGAATCACAAGGGTAACGGGACAGGCGAATCACGAGGGTAACGGGACAGGCGAATCACAAGGGTAACGGGACAGGCAAACCACAAAGTTAAGGGGAGAGGCAAGATCCATTCCTCCTCACTTGCGAGTCTCAAGAGATTGCACAAGTGCTTTGCAAGGTTTTAGTGGCCACAAAGCATAACATGTTCCTCAAAATTCAGCTGTCACAGTTTCGCATGTTACACACTGTGGTGGTCATTATAACCCTGGCGGTCGGTGTTAAAGCGGCGGTAAAACCGCAAACAGGCTGGCGGAAAAAAATGGAATCACAATCGTGGCGGAAACCGCCAACAAAGACAGCCACTTTAACACTCAGACCGCCACGGCGGTACAAACAAACAGCTTGGCGGTCACTGGCAACAGACAGGCGGAGGACAATGTACCGCCCACAGTATCACAACCTACAATCCGCCACCTTTTCCAGGGCGGATTCACCGCGAACAAAAACACGGCGGAAACAGGACTTCGAAGGGAAAACGCTCACCTCTACACACCCCACAAGGAATCAGGACGCCATGGAACCCGAGCTCCAGATCCTGCAAGCCTTTATCTTCTTGCTCCTCTACCAGGAGCACGAACGCCGGTGGCGAAGACCACGGTGAGTACTGAACCTACGACACAAGGGAGGGGGAGGGAAAAAACGAGGACACACACAAGCAATACAAAACATCCCCACCCCCACCCTCACCCACGACAACACACACACTAATACAGCATGATACATTATAGTTACACCCGCAACCCCCCCGGAATAATGCAAAGACCAAAGAAAATGAGTGTAAACATTGTGATATATTAAAATCCAGTACGCAAAAATATATATATACACTATAAACAAAATATACACCAAGAATAGTAGTCCAGGTAGTGCTCCATTGAAGTCCGTGGAATACTGGGCCCACACGGTATTGGCGAGGCCCACACTCAATCCCCGAACATGACGGAGAGAACACTGCAGGGGCATCAGATAGCAATAAAACAGGCACCTCAGGTGGAAGGGAAAGGGGGGGCACCTCAGCCGGTTGATTGCACGACGCCAAATCCACGAGGGGGGCACATACCCACTGTTCAATCCTGGGGAGTGCAAAGCCACAGTCTCTCAAGTCTCTAGAGTGGGTGGGTTGCCCACTGTTCCATCCTGGGGAGTGCAAAGCCACCGTCTCTCAAGTCTCTAGAGTGGGTGGGTTGCCCACTGTTCCATCCTGGGGAGTGCAAATCCACAGTCTCTCAAGTCTCTACAGTGGGTGGTTTGCCCACTGCTTTATCCTGGGGAGTGCAAAGCCACAGTCTCTCAAGTTTCTACAGTGGGTGGGTTGCCCACTGTTCAGTCCTGGGGAGTGCAAAGCCACAGTCTCTCAAGTCTCTACAGTGGGTGGTTTGCCCACTGTTCAATCCTGAGGAGTGCAAAGCCACAGTCTCTCAAGTCTCTCCAGTGGGTGGTTTGCCCACTGCTTTATCCTGGGGAGTGCAAAGCCACAGTCTCTCAAGTGGATAACAGTCTCCACTGGTTCTGGAGGGGGCTTTGTGCCCAGAGTGCTTCATCCTGCCAAGGACAGATGCAGTGGATGCCTTTCTCCACTGGTTCTGGAGGGGGCTTTGTGCCCAGAGTGCTTCATCCTGTCAAGGACAGAGGTAGTGGGTGTGATACTCCACTGGTTCTGGAGGGGGCTTTGTGCCCAGAGTGCTTCATCCTGCCAAGGACAGAAGTAGTGGATATGATACGCCACTGGTTCTGAAGGGGGCTTTGTGCCCAGAGTGCTTCATCCTGCCAAGGACTGAGGTAGTGGATGCCTTTCTCCACTGGTTCTGGAGGGGGCTTTGTGGCCAGAGTGCTTCATCCTGCCAAGGACAGAGGTAGTGGATGGCTTTCTCCACTGGTTCTGGAGGGGGCTTTGTGCCCAGAGTGCTTCATCCTGCTTGTGACGGACTCAGTAGCGTCAGTGTCCTTGGCGCTCATGGGCCAGCAGAGCTTGTTACGGCGGTGGCCTGTTCAGCGGTGCTTGTGGCGGCGCCGCCCTGTTCAGCGGTGCTTGTGGCGGCGGTGCCCTGTACAGCGGTGCTTGTTGCGGCGGTGCCCTGTTCAGTGGTGCTTGTGGCGGCGGGGTCCTTTGCAGTTACTCAGCTGCTGGCGGTCCTGTCTGGCCCAGCGGGGCTGGTGCTGGCAGTCCTTCATGGCCCAGCGGGGCTGGTGCTGGCGGTCCTTCGTGGCCCAGCGGGGCTGGTGCTGGCGGTCCTTCATGGCCCGGGGGGCTGGTGCTGGCGGTCCTGTCTGGCCCAGCGGGGCTGGTGCTGGCGGAGGCCTCCTGGGCAGCTGGGCTGGTGGCGGTGGCCTCCTGGGCAGCTGGGCTGGTGCTGGTGGCCTCCTGGGCAGCAGGGCTGGTGGCGGTGGCCTCCTGGGCAGCAGGGCTGGTGGCGGTGGCCTCCTGGGCAGCTGGGATGATGGCGGTCGCCTCCTGGGCAGCTGGGCTGGTGCTGGCAGTGGCCTCCTGGGCAGCAGGGTTGGTGGCGGTGGCCTTCTGGGCAGCAGGGCTGGTGGCGGTGGCCTCCTGGGCAGCGGGGATGATGGCGGTGGCCTCCTGGGCAGCAGGGCTGGTGGCAGTCGCCTCCTGGGCAGTGGGGATGATGGTGGTCACCTACTGGGCAGCTGGGCTGGTGCTGGCCTCCTGGGCAGCAGGGCTGGTGGCGGTGGCCTCCTGGGCAGCGGGGATGATGGCGGTTGCCTCCTGGGCAGCTGGGCTGGTGCTGGCCTCCTGGGCAGCAGGGCTGGTGGCGGTGGCCTCCTGGGCAGCGCGGATAATGGCGGTGGCCTCCTGGGCAGCTGGGCTGGTGCTGGCAGTGGCCTCCTGGGCAGCGGGGATGATGGCGGTCGCCTCCTGGGCAGCAGAGATGTTGTGGCTGAGGTGCTAGTTTGGGACCGGGAGAGTCGGGCCCTAGGAGACGCACGGGGTGGGGGAGGTGAGGGAAAGAGGTCAAGGTTGGACAGGAAAAGTTTTTTGGGAACACTGGGACGGGTAGCTGGAGGGGGTTTGGGAGTGGAGGAAGAGGTTGTGGTTGTAGGAGGTGTTCGTTTGGTGACTTTGGGTGAAGGTGCATGCGCTGGAGGCTGTCCTGAGGTGGATGGCTGTTGGGTGGGTGTGTGTCTGCGTTTGTGTATCTTGGGAGGTGGCGTCACAGACACACTGGGAGAGGACACAGGGGACGTGTGAATGGCAGTGGGGGTGGTGACTGCACGTGAGCGGGGTGTGGTGGTGGGTGTGCTGGTGATGGAAGTAGTGGCTGTAGATGTCGTGCATGCAGGTGTGAGTGTAGACGAGACTGGGAGGGAGGAGGGAGACAAGGAGGATGAGGACACAGTGGAGGCAGTGGATGTTGGTGTGTTTGCATGTGTGTGATGCTTGCGTGAGTGCCTGTGGGATGTGTGGTGCTTATTTTTGCCAGAGCTTCCCTTGTGTGTTGAGGTGTTTGCATGCTGGTCTGAAGGTGTGCTTGGGATAGGCTGAGGTACAGGGGGTGGGTCTGGGTGGAGGAAGTTGGAGGGGGAGGCCAGAGACAGGGACAATGGCTGCCATCAGTGCTGAGTCCAGAGTCTGAAAAGCTCGCTGAAGGGCCGCCTGACCAGAATGAATGCCCTCCAGGAATGCATTTGCTTGTTGCAACTGCCTTTCTACACCCTGGATGGCATTCAAAATGGTAGACTGCCCAACAGTGAGGGACCTGAGGAGGTCAATGGCCTCCTCACTGAGGGCAGCAGGGGTGACTGGGGCAGGGGCTGAGGTGCCTGGGGCGAAGGTGATGCCCACTCTCCTGGGTGAGCGGGCACGGGGCAAAGGCTGAGGGGCTGCTGGGAGGGCGGTGCTGGTAGGGGGGGTGGCGGCTGTACCTGTAGATGGGGGGGGCACAGATGTTGCCGCCACCATAAGGGAGCTCCCATCAGAGGACAAGTCTGTGTCACTGGTGTCAGCTCCTGTCCCCGCCATGGAGCTCCCCTCGCCCTCCGTCCCACTGGTGAACTCCGAGTCTGTTGTCTCGCCCTCCGGGGCCATGTGGGATGCAGCTCCCTCCTGCTCCGGTGCCACTGCTCCTCCGCCTGATGATGCTAATGCACACAAGAACAGGGAGACCACTAAAAGGGGGGGACGACAGAAGAAAGACATGTTGAGTGCATGAATACCGCTACCATAGGCGGACACGACAGACACAAAAACCCCCTGCACTACGCCGCGCACTTGGGCTCCACTGTTCAATCCCTGGCACATGGCCTACAAGGCTATGGACGACATCTGCACACATGGATGACACAGGAGCCTGACTAGGTGTACTTGGCACTGTACACAGGTGGGGTGCCACAGGGTCTGCCAGAACAAGGGAACCTAACTAGCACACTCGCCCTGGCCTAGGGAAACCCACAGCCCACCTCCCCCACCCAGACACCTCCACTGCGTGCTAAATCAGCAGAATGAGAGTGTACTCACCCCCTTGTGGCTGCTGTGATGGCCTCAAGCGCCCATCCAACTCCGGGTACGCCACCGCCAGGATCCTGAACATCAGGGGGGTCATTGTGCGACGGGCACCACTCCCACATTCGGAGGCCATCCCCAGCTAGGCCTCTGCCGTCTTCTTGCTCCAGCGGCGAATGTCCTCCCATCTCTTACGGCAGTGGGTGGTCCATCTGTGGTAGACCCCCAGGGTCCGGACGTCCTTGGCGATGGCACGCCAAATATCTTTTTTCTGGTGGGCGCTGACCTACATGAATTGTACAGGGGGAAAAGAAAAGTTATTACCAAATGCACCATCACAGTCATTGGCCCCCATCCCTACCCTTGTCATGTGGCACATGCACTCACAGTCGTTTCATGCACGCCTCAATCTCCCCCCCCCATCTTTCATCCACCCCACTCCACACAGGCATAGCCCATACAGCATGCTCCCAGTGTACTTACCTGTTTGTCTGGAGGACCGTAGAGTAGTGTGTACTGGGTGAGGACCCCATCCACGAGTTTCTCCAACTCCTCCGATGTGAAGGCAGGGACCCTTTCCCCAGACGCACGAGCCATTGTTTTATCCAGACCGAGGTCACAGCAGCACTTGCAGTGTAGGTCCTCTCCTGGCGAAGATCAGGTATCGAGTGATTGAACAGATAGAAAATGGCGGTCACTTTACAGGTCAGGCAGCCGGCATTTCAGTGGCCCACATGGCTTAATTTTTCACTGCGTCACACATACCTAGGCCTTGCCTCAACATTCATACAGGCCAAATTTCGGATTATGATTCGTGTTCTGTGTAAGCTGTGGGTACGTACCTCTGAGTTGGTTGACTGTGCTCGCTGTTGTCGTTTATAGGGACCGTCTGATGGGACATAAGAGGAGATGGCGGCATCCTCCGGTGTACAGACCGCTGGGGGACCTGTCGACAATGGAGGAAAGACATGTGATCATCACCTACACGCTTGACCGTGCCACAATCCTGGAACTGTGTGCCCAGCTGGAGCCAGACCTGATGTCAGCTATCCGCCATCCCACAGGAATCCCCCCTCAAGTGCAGGTGCTGTCAGTACTCCATTTCCTTGCAAGAGGGTCATTTCAAACAACAGTGGCCATAGCATCAGGGATGTCCCAGCCTATGTTTTCCAACGTGTTGTCCAGAGTGTTGTCTGCTCTGCCGAAACACATGTGGAGCTACATCGTTTTCCCTCAGGTGGAGGATTTGCCTACAGTGAAAGGAGACTTCTATGCCCTGGGACATATCCCCAACATCATAGGTGCCATTGATGGGACCCATGTGGCTTTGGTGCCCCCCCACAGGAGTGAACAGGTGTACAGAAACCGGAAGAGTTATCATTCCATGAATGTGCAGATGGTGTGTTTGGCAGACCAGTACATCTCCCATGTTAATGCCAAATTCCCTGACTCAGTGCATGACGCTTACATCCTGCGGAATAGCAGCATCCCTTATGTGATGGGGCAACTCCAGAGGCACCGTGTGTGGCTATTAGGTGAGCACCTGGAAGCAAGTCAGTGGGAATGGTTGTCTGGGTCTGGGGATTTCCCTACAGGTTAGTGTGTGTCTAACAGTTGTCCCTCGCCATTTGCAGGTGACTCTGGTTACCCCAACCTGTCATGTCTACTGACCCCAGTGAGGAATCCCAGGACAAGGGCAGAGGAACGCTACAATGAAACCCATGGGCGAACTCAGCAGATAATAGAGCGGACCTCCGGCCTCCTGAAGGCCAGGTTCAGGTGCCTCCATATGACAGGTGGATCCCTATTCTTCTCACCAAAGAAGGTGTGCCAGATCATCGTGGCCTGCTGTATGCTTCACAATTTAGCTTTGCGACAACAGGTGCCTTTTCTGCAGGAGGATGGTCCAGATGGCGGTGTTGTTGCAGCTGTGGAGCCTGTGGACAGTGAAGACGAGGAAGCAGAAGAAGAGGACATCGACAACAGGAACTCGGTGATCCTGCAATATTTCCAGTTAGACACAGGTAAGAATACAAACCTGCCTACTAAATGTACTTAAACACTACTACCTCTCTACTGTCTATCGTTTTCACCCAGTGTATGGTCACTGAGTTGTCACTTTCCCTTACAATTTCACAGATGTGTGTCCCACAGTGTGACATCTGCTTTGTTTCCTCATGGACTAGAGTTGTGTGACATAGGTATGTTGTCATTACATTTGATATAGCATTTTGCCACTGTAATTGCTAATACACTATTTAGAAATCACAGACTGACTCCAGACTGTTTTGTGCTTCAAGGGTGTTTATTTAAGTGCTCTATATTGGAGTGGGTTGTAAAATGGTGAGGGGTGATGGTGGAGTCCAGTCTATTAGTCTCACAGGTGCATTGCCCAAATGGGCATAGGAAGTGGAGCTGGGGCAGTTTGAGGATGGACAGGGTGACAAAGTGGGACAGAAAGATGACATTCAGGGTGGTCTCATTTCTTGGCGGGGGTCTTGGCATCGTTCTCTGTCTTTGTCCTGGATCTCAGGGACCGTTTGCAGGGTGGTTCTCCCTCTGCAGGGGGTGGGGTGCTGGTGTGGTGGTCCTGTGGCGATGCCTCATGTCCACTAGCGCCGGCGGAGGTGGTGGGCAGTTCATCGTCCAGGCTAGTGTCAAGGGCCCCTTGTTATGCCACAGTGTCCCTCCTGTTGTTGAGTACTTCCTTCAGCACCCCTACGATGGTGCCCAGGGTGGAATTGATGGATCTGAGTTCCTCCCTGAAGCCCAAATACTGTTCCTCCTGCAGGCGCTGGGTCTCCTGAAACTTGCCCAGTACTGTTGCCATCGTCTCCTGGGAGTGGTGGTAGGCTCCCAGGATGTTGGAGAGGGCCTTGTGGAGAGTGGGTCCCCTTGGCCTGTCCTTCCCCTGTCGCACAACAGCCCTCCCAGTTCCCCTGTGTTCCTGGGCCTCCGTCCCCTGGACCGTGCGCCCTCTACCACTGCCCCTAGGTCCCTGTTGTTGTTATGGTAGTGGGTTAGCCTGGGTTTCCTGTAGTGGTGGACACACTGCTGATTGACATGTCCTGGGGACAGAGGTATGGGCCCGCTGGGTGGGTGCTGTGCTGGTGTTTCCAGAGGGGGGAAGCTCTGTAGTGGCCTGTGACTGTGTCAGGGGAACCGACTGTCCCGAGGTCCCCAATGGGCCGGGCTGGTCATCTAGATCTAGTTGGACAGACCTGCTGTCATCACTGTGGGCCTCTTCTGTTGGTGGTGTGGACATGTGTGGACCCTCCTGTCCGGTGACGTTGGGTAGGGGTCCTGCAGGGGTATAAAAGGATGTTTATTACATCTGTGTGTGCCATGGTGTGCAATAGGTGGGTGACCGTGTATCCCAGTGCTTGCATTCCTGTGTGGGACCTTGTGTGATGGTGGTTTAGGGGGGTGTATGGGTATGTGCAGTGGCCATGCTTTGGTGATGGGTGTCCATGCTTTGTTGTTGCATGCAGGGCTTGGTGTTAGGATGTGTGGTTTGTGATGTTGGGACACTTGTGAGGAGTTGGAGTGATGGGGGTGAGGGTGAGGGTGGGGGTATGTGATTGCATGCAGGTAGGGTGGGGGTGTAATAGTTAAGATTTGACTTACCAGAGTCCATTCCTCCATCTACTCCTGAGAGGCCCTCAGGATGCAGAATCACCAAGACCTGCTCCTCCCATGTTGTTAGTTGTGGGGGAGGAGGGTGGGGTCCGCCGCCAGTCTGCTGAACCGCAAGGTGGTGTATTGAGACCACGTGATGCACCTTCCCCCGTAGGTCGTTCCACCTCTTCCTGATGTCATCACGATTTCTTGGGTCCTGTCCCACTGCGTTAACCATGTCCACTCTTCTGCGCCATAGCTCGATCTTCCTAGCTATGGAGGTGTGCTGCACCTGTGATCCGAATAGCTGTAGCTCTACCCGGACGATTTCCTCCACCATGACCCTGAGCTCCTCCTCAGAGAACCTGGGGTGTCTTTGCCGTGCCATGGCATGGTGTGGGTGATGTGTGCGGTGGTGTGTGTAGTGATAAGTGGGGTGATATTTAGTGGTGCGTTGTGTGAGGTGCATGGAAGTTATGTTATGTGTGTGATGGTATTGTGTGCCTGTCGATGCTTGGTAGTTGTTTGTGGTGTCTCTCTCTGGCCTTCTCTCGGTAATTGTGGTCGTAGGGGTTTGTGGGTGATGTGGGTGTGTGTTTTATATTTTAATGGGTGTGTGGGAGTGGTGTGTGTATGTGTATCAGGTGTGTGTATTTTGAATTGTCCAATGTGGCTGTGTTTTGTACATGTGTGTGTATTTTGAGCGCGGCGGTGTGTACCGCCAATGGAATACCGCCGTTGAAAGACCGCCGCATGGAGTCGTTTGTCGTGATAGTGTGGGCGTATTTCTGTTGGCGTGACGGTGGAGGTTTCGTTTTTGCCAGTTTATCACTGACCTTTGGTGTGACGGACTTGTATGGGTGTCTGATTTTTGGCAGATTCTGAGCTGTGGGTCATAATAGTTGTGGCGGATTTCCGCGGCGGTGTGTTGGCTGTCTTCTGCACGGCGGTAAGCAGCTTTTACCGCCCATGTTGTAATGAGGGCCTGTGTGTGGAGGTTGGGAAATCAGGACGAGCAATCAACCGTCCCACAGACCAGAGCATGCTCCCATCAGGTGACACACTCAATCTGTTACTGTTTAAGAAAATAGAGTTGCAATGTATCCCCATTGCAAATCGGAAACCTGGGATGGAGGTCTGCTGTTCACGCATACATCCATCGACGCGTTGGTTAGCTTTTTTAAGGAGTCACAATCTATTCCTGGATACTTGCCTCATTAATATTCATGAGGGGAAACGATTGCAACTTTTTCATTTACAAAGAGAGACTAGTATTAGCACAATGCAAACTCTCATAACTACTTTTTTCGGTGTCGAATTGTGCCTGGAAATCTGTTCAGATCATGGCGTAACTAAAGTTGAGGGTGGCCCCCTGCACAGTACATGGAGGGCACCACCTCTGGACTCACTCAGGAGCTTCCAGGCCGGGGTTCTGGCTGTGCTGAGGGGCCCCCCTGGAGCTCAGGGCCACCCTGCACCGCAGGGGCTGAGCGGGGTCTTTGTTACGCCACTGAATAGGTGGACTTTGTCAGATAGACTGCACCTCCAGTTGCACAAATATCTACCTCCTATGCATATAGGTGTTTTTGTGTTTGGCACATCATTTCTTTATGGGTACAGGCAGGGGCGGCTCTACCACAATGGCAGAGCAGCATCGACCGCCTCCCCCCCAGCCAAGAGCCAGGAGATGAAAAATAAAACAATAGTTTAATATAGTTTTATTTTTCTTATGCTGGCTCAGCCAGTAGTGCAGGGAGGGGCAGGGCTGGGTGGTGGTACGGGGAGGAGTGGAGAGTGCACCTAAGTGCACATGTGTGTTTGTCCGGCCGTCTTAGGACAGCCAAACACACATGCGCACTTAGGTTTCTCCAACCTGGACGTGTTGAACAGTGGTGTTGGAGATACTGCACAGACCCCAGGGTTGTGTCTGAGCTGCAGTCCAAGCTGCTCAGACCAATCCTGATGCTGTTTTCATGCTAGGTTTAGCATGGAAGCAACACCAGGATTGCTGGGGAGCCTGTGCTGGTGTTTCAGTGAATGATGGGAAACCATCAGGCGCAGAGGAGTGAGGCGGCAGGAGGCTGGGAGCTGCGGCGATGAGAAAAGTACTTTTTTTTTTTTTTAAACTTGTTTCCCCAATCCCCGTCGTCACTCACCCCCCTTGACATTTGCGGCAGCCACAGCTGGGTACATGTATGGTCTGCTGCTCTGGAAAAATATTGCCCCTGGTTACTCAGGCAGAACATGAAATATACATATTTTGCTCGTCGCCCTTCAGAACGGCCTTTAAATCTTGTGGTATTTAGGCATTATTTTTAAAAAGTGGGGTTTAAAAATGTAATTTGTGACAAATGTTGGTTTGGGTTAACTTTTTTTTTGCTTTGACTATATTCGATTCAGAATGCAGCCTTTCCCCCAGCAGGACCTTATGGACATGGATGATGATTCACCAAAATGTCATTAGTATTGTAATTGATATCACATATATTTTGATCCCAGATGACATTACAGGTCTGCCCCGTGTCCCAAGCTTTACCCATCAACAGTCACTTATAAGCTGTTGATGTTCTATGGTACAGCAAGGAGTGCCAATTAGAGAAAGTATTGTCCTGTTTACTCCCTTTTCCTGCCACTGCCTTTGTGACCCCTGACACCAGAAACTGCAGGGCTCATGCCAGGTATATCAAAGTGCAAGGGAGAGATAGCAATCTCTATCCCTGATGACTCCTCGTTGAAGTTCATTATTGTATGTGCAATAGGAGTCCTCCACCTGAAATTTCTACATAGAGTCTCAGCCAACCAACATCTTTCTTTTGCTACATGTAGGTGTGCGCTATCCAACCGGCTCAGTGGCAGATCTGGCTACTGGGCTTCACTTTGCACTGTGCCCCTCTGGAGCGGGCACCATATGGTTTGGGTAGTGTGTTGTCTTCCTCACTGGTGAGGGAATCAGGATTTCCAAAAAAGATTAAAGGAAGTTCTGGATGTTTGTGAGAATGTTCTCTAAACAATACATGCTTTAAATAAATTTTTTCATTTGAGCTCAGTTCCTGATGGGTGCCAGGGCGAGTCAGTTACACATAATAAATTAACCTCTGCTCACCCTCTATTAGCTTGGTGCAGAGCAGGCAGGCTTAATTTAGGAGGCCATGTGTAAATTGTTTGTGCAACATTTAAAACAGAACATCAGTGAAACTACCACACAAAAATATTCCACACCATGATAGAAAAATAGAACTTAATTTAATGAACAAACCAAGACCAAAACAACAAAAATCCAATAAGTAGAAGCAGAGACATGAAATGTTAAAGATTAAAATGCAATATAATGATTAAAAGTCTAAAGCACAACCAGGGCTATCTGGTGGTACTGGCAGCGGCAGCCGCTGCAAATCTCAAAGGGAGGGATGGGAGGACGGAGACAGGGGGGGGGGTGAAAATAAAAAAATAATTCACTGGGACACCAGCACAGGCTCCCCAGCAATCCTAGTGCTGCTTTCATACTAAACCTAGCAGCGTCTGGATTGGTCTGAGCAGCTCGGACTGCCGCTCAGACACAACCCTGAGGTCTGTGCAGTTCCTCCAGGCTGGGGAAACCTAAGTGCGCATATGTTTCTGGCCGGCCTGAGACTATTGTTTTATTTTTCTGATGCTGGCTCAGCCATGTGGGTGGTGCTTCTTCGCCATTGCGAAGGAGCCGCCCCTGCATACTAGATTGGGTGAAATTTGAAAGGTTAGGGGACCATGATTGTCACTCGTGTGGCAGTCAGTCTGAGCACCACGTTCAAACCCTGGCGCTCTGACCATCAGCACCGAAAGGTTCCCGGCAGCCTGGCGGTGGCAGAAATGCCCTGCAGATTACGACCTTGTTCTCCGCCAGCCTTTTCATGGCAGTAGCACCGCCATGAAAAGGCTGTCAGGGAACAGATGCAGGGAGCCACAGGACGGAACCCTGCATGGCATCCTCACAATGTTCACTGTCTGCTTTGCAGACAGTGAACATTGCAAGAGTGCTGGTGCACCCTGCGGGCTACAGCATTGCCGGCGGCTGAATTACGAGTCGGAGACAATGCTGTAGCCTGTTTCCCGCTAAGCCAGCGGGCAGAAACTGAGGTTTCCACCAGCTGACCTAGCAGGAAACTCATAGTAACTCCAGTAGGGCAGTCGCCACGAAGGCGGCGGCCATCCTGTCAGGGTTTTGGCGGATGGGCTTTTCCGTCCACCAAATTCTTTGTTATGCCCTTGATACTTAATCATTAACTATTTAATCTTACATGGGTCTTGATCTTCCTGCAGTTGCACACGAAAGAACTTGTTAAGCAGGTGCTCGAACTCCCAAGCGTATTATTCGTACCACCTCAACATAGGGAAACATGTGGAAGCACTACAAGAACACATGTGAAGGGCTAATTTAAGCTGGTCTGAAGACTGAAGCGCTAAAGATGCTGATTTCTCCTGTTTTGAAGTATCAAAGGCAAGCTGCAAGCTTCTGGCAAAGTGTCACCTTTATAATGACTGACACCTAAGACTGGAGCCAAAGGAATTTTCACAGACAGGCAGAGTTCTAGAATTGGTGTAATTTTCATGGGTGGCCTTTACAGATAGGGGCATGATGCTCACTGAATAGATACATTGAAGTGTGGTGCCATCCATGCATGATGGCATGAGCACTTCCATGTGCCCAATGGATTTTCCTAAATTACTAATTATGTAGAAGAAAAGAGGCCTCTTGTAAGTCTTTAGTACCTTGCACCCTACAATAAATTGCTCAGTGTGAGAAATGTGGGCCAGAGAATTTGAGGGTAGACAATGGTACTGCACCCCAACTGTAAGAAATAATCTATTGCTAGTAGTGTCATAGGGACCCCATACTTTGGACCTCCTCCAACGAGGAAATAAGTACACCTTTCTAGCTCTTGACTCTCAGGGTAGCAAGGCAGAGCAGTCAAAGGCTTACTAAGGGAGGTGCTGTGGGCCAGAGACTCAGGAGCAAAATAAACACCATTTAATAATTCACTGTCCAGTCAGTGTTTCTTTCTTGTAAAAGGGAAAGTACTTGGTGGCACACTAAATATATCACACAAAGTAAAATATATGTACAAACAGGCAAGTGGAAATGTCTATGGTGACACCCTCCAAGGAGCCACTTAACAATCAGGAAGCACACACTCAAGAAAGGCAATGCTTATCCAGTTACTCCCTAAATGTAACTCGGACCTACTGTGCTGGGGGCACCTTTCATGTTCTTCACAACAGCATGTTCTGAACCCTTAAACGCTATAACCTTCACATTAGCCATACACCACAATGGGTGCATTAAGTAAAAGCCAGGGCTAATAGCTTTGTCAGGGTGTGACCACAATTAAAAAGAAAATGTAGAGTAAATCACAGTGCAAATCAGTATTGTAAAACTTCAGGACAGTACCATCCATCAAAAACATAAGACAACATCTGAAAATAGTACTCTATTTTGTACACTGTAAAGTTTTCAAAAGTTCAGCTTACTGCATTGAAAGAGTACTTTTAACCTAACTGCAAAGCAACCACAATGCATTATAGTACATATACATTCACCACAGGTGCTTTAAACAAAAATCCCAGCTTCGGGGATGCTTAAAGTGTGCTTGAAACATTACTTATTGGGGATGAGAAGGTCCCCATTGTAATTCATGCAGGAGAGGGGTACAAAGGCAAATCTTTTCATTTTGGCAGCACCCACAGAGGTCTGGGACACTGCAGGAAGACTATGCAAATTTGAAGGACCCCTTGCTGTGGCACCCCCTTTGATGTGGTCTCTCAACTTTTCAATGTTTTTCTACCAATCACCGCACCCTCTGGTGTAATCTCCTCTCTTCGTTGTGGATCAGATGCACTGGTTCCCTGCTCTCTCATGTGGGTTTTTGGGGTGTTTTCCGAAGCTGTGAAGGGGTGGAATCCCACATAGCTCAGCAGCTCCTTTATACACTGAACCAAGGCTGGTGAAGGAGCTGGCTGGTTTAACTCTCTCCTGCCTACTGATAGTAGTGAGGGTGGATGGAAATGGGAAGTTCTGCTCCTCCCTTCCCCAATGTATATGGGCCCAGGAGTTAAGAGGGATTGCCAGGAAGGGGATTCCTATTCACCTCCAGTGCGCAGTACTACCCCAAAAGAATTAATGAATATTGAACTGAGCTTGCCATGCTCAATTCATGTAATCCTCTGGGGCACTGGCACTCCCCAAGGGGCAATCAATATTTTGGAGAAAAGAAGAGCTACATACTTGTAGTGCTGTGGGCCATCTGGTAGACTGGCCTTTAATGGGGGCGTTTTTAATTAAATCTCTTGATGTGGAATGGATTTCTTCACCAGGCAACACTGGGGACAGGCTGGTCATGTTTTCATGTGAGCAGAGGCAACAAACTCAAATATCTCAAACCATGTTGACCCTTTTTTATTCAGTTATGCTGCTTTTTGCTGCTGGAGCCATGCTTCAACTGTCAGAAGTCTTAGCTTCAGACATCCCAGCCTCTAAATCTTTGGTTATTTCTTGAGTATGTTGTGATTGCTCTATTTCAGATGAGGGAGAACTCAGATCTATTGTTATAGGGTTCCCACTAAGACAATAGGACTTCATATTTAGGATGACCAAACTTTAGAATGTGGGAAACTGAACCCTTCCACACCTTTGGAAACTGTCAGCCCAATTCCTTTCAATCTCACAGTGCTTCACCTGATCCCCTAACCTAATCAGGATGGAAAGTGATTATGGCAACCTGAACATGATACTCCGACTTCTCAGGGAAGACGTGGAAATAGATCCCACCCTTTCGTTGTATTACTCATACATGCCCTGGCGAGACACAAGAGAGATACAAGATATGTTTTCAAAAAATATATTGAAACAATCATAATCTTGCATAGAGAGAATGGGCTGCGATAATTGGACAGATGAAACAAAGCAAAGTTTCAAGCATAGAGAATATGGTAAAGATAATTAACAATCCAAGCCTGGTAAATGAGTTGTGGTAGTTCTAGAGGTTCCTATAAACCTTAAGACTATATGAGACCATAACAGGTGTACCAGTAAGCCTGCCTGATCTAAATGATTAGACTAAGCTCCATGCCTGGAAATGGTGTCAGAAGTCAGCCTGTAGTGTGGATGGCAATTCTCGGGAAGCTGGTAGATTAGTGGCAGCAAAGCTGCATGTCAAACACACAGCATTTGTCCAAGGATGGTCATGGCTGGAATTCCCCTCTGCCCCTTCTGGGTCAGTGCATCATTTATATATTAAGACACCACTGTGTTAGAAGCAGAGCACTGATGCAATACTATGTCTAGATGTGAGAAGCTGTCACCTGAACGTTTAACGTAAGCACTAGGATATTGTGTACTATGTTCCTAGCCTTGGACAGAATGTGCTGAGGAAAGGCTAACTAAAACAGGAAATTCGTACTATATATTCCTAAAATAATATCATGCAAGGGAAATGAAAAAAATATGTAAAATGTCACTGTAAACCATGTTAAACCATTGAAATCTCTCATATTCAGAAATGCATATTTAACTATTTATTCAACACACCATGTGTTAAAATCATTTTGACAAATTGTATTAATATTAATTTGGATAAACCTTAGTGTTACACAACTATATTCAGAAAAATGTATTTGGACAGTCAACTTCACTCCACAAATTAAAAAAAATGTAATCATCACATATTGCTTAAAAGTAGCACTCTAGAACATTTATATTTCTCATTATTAAATAAACATAGGAAATTAATTCCATAACATATCATATGTATTTAGGATTTTGTTAAATATGACAATAAAGAGGCGGATATTGCATTGCTTGACATGTTTGCTTTAATGCTTTCACTATATACCATAATGTAACTTAGTTAGGTATAATATTGTTGATGCACACATTAGTTTTCAATATAAAACATACAAGTCTTGAAGTTGATAGATAAATTCTGTATATGTTTGGAAACTAACAAAAATGTATTTTTGTAAGAAACAATTTAAAAAGAATCATGCAATAAATTGGTAAAGACCAATTTTTAGTTATTACCTCTGCATTGTGCCCCGTTTTTATATTTGATTAGTCCATAAGATTGTTTTAATCACCCAAAAAGTAGGTGTTTTGTTGAATAGGAGAACTGCTCATGGGTATTATTTGCTGTTTGTCTATGTATTTACCTCAACTCTAGTGGGTCATTTGGTTAACCCCTTAATGTAGTAAAAGTTATAAGAGATATTAATTTAGGGCCTGACTTAGAGTTGGGCACAGGGGTTACTCTGTCGCAAACATAAGAGATATCCTGTCCGCCCTAGTACGATTCCATTATATTGTATAGACATCGTAATACAGAGGACTGAATAGCCGTCATGTTTGTGGCCATTGTCTTCCTGAACCCCCACAATCCCTAATAATGGCTAAGAAAGATTATTCCTATAGCTGTGTAAAGATTTTTATCATTGGGATAAGAACAGTGACAGGTTCGTAGTCACAGGGCGACATTTGAGGGTCGGGCCATTCCCTTTTCAGTCTAATCAGACAAAAAATTATACATATGCACTGGAATTACAGGTGCGCGGCTGGGAAGTGCTGCAGCACCATCAAAATAACCATGCTGGAGTTATAAAGTTGAATTAGCAATACAAATGTTTTAAATATTGTCGGGGTTGAAGCACAAGTGCTCTGTCCTGTTTTAATCTCTTTGTGGGCTTTTCACCACGCCCACTCTTTCTATTCATTCTTTGGTGTGCTTGTTTTAAATGCTTAATTTTTATTAGTGCATTTTGTGAAATGTCCCTCCTTTGTGTGCTGAGTTCCTTCCCAGGCGATTTCACTCAGTGAACAATTTTGCTGGCCATCACACTGTATCAGGCTTCCTCCTGTTATAGTGTGTGGGATGGTCCCTACTCTGGTTTCGGTTTGCCTTTCATCACAGCCGCACTCCTTTCTAGAAAATATATGTGGCAAAAGAAATCCAGTTAGGAAGACCCACTGCATTGCAAATGCTTGCTTTTATCTTGTTACGTATACTGCGTTTTCCAAATCAGTTAAAGGTCAGGCCATGTCTTGTGGCAAATTGCCACTTAGTTTTTTAAGGAGGAGATGTTCTTTACTTTTCTTTCTTTGACTGCGAAGTGGGAGTATTTTTTAAGATGAACTATCTGACAATCTTCCTGGGGTAAAGGCAGGGGCACTGGAATTATGCAGCAGGTGAGGCCAAAATTATGCATAAAGATAATTAAACTATGTGGCAAGAAAACACAAATTATTCATTTTAATGCTGCAAGTTTTGTGATGGGATCACTTATCACGTATTTCTTTTGACATTACCACTGTCTTGGCAATGTGTTTGCTTAGTTGATACCAGCCCCACATCCAAATACACCTATAAGCAACTGAATCCTGTTAACCTTTGCAAAAGACCATCCAGTTCGTGTCAGCTTGTGTTGCAGCTTCTTAAGTAATGTTTGAACAGCTTGAGCTAGAAAGAAAATTTGTTTTTGTTACAATCTGCATATTATGTACCATATGATGGATTATGTGGCAAATACTGCAAATTCATAATTATGTAAAAGATGCTGCTGGTACAGAATTGCATAATTCCAGTGGGCCAGCATAGAGGGAGTGCAAAAAGAAAGACTGTTGAATGTCAATTTGTTTTTAACCCCTTCGCTGCCAAGCCTTTTCCCCCTCAGGTGGCAAGCCTTTTTTGGCTATTTGGGGCAGTTCGCACTTAGGTCCTCATAACTTTTTGTCCACATAAGCTACCCACACCAAATTTGCGTCCTTTTTTTCCAACATCCTAGGGATTCTAGAGGTACCCAGACTTTGTGGGTTCCCCTGAAGGAGACAAATAAATTAGCCAAAATACAGCGAAAATTTAGTTTTTTGCAAAAAAATGGGAAAAAAGGGCTGCAGAAGAAGGCTTGTGGTTTTTCCCTGAAAATGGCAATCACGAGTTTGCGGTGCTAAAATCACCATCTTCCCAGATTTCAGGAACAGGCAGACTTGAATCCGAAAACTCAATTTTTCAACACAATTTTGGCATTTTACTGGGACATACCCCATTTTTTTTATTTTTTGTGCTTTCACCCTCCTTCCACTTACTGAGAGAAATGGGTGTGAATCCAATGCTGGATCCCAGAAATCTAAACATTTTTGAAAAGTAGACAAAATTATAAATTCATCAAGGGGTCATTTATGTAGATCCTACAAGGGTTTCCTACAGAAAATAACATCTGAAATAAAAAAATATTGAAATTGATGTGAAAAAACAGCCATTTTTCTCAATGTTTTACTCTGTAACTTTTTCCTGTGATGTCAGATTTTTGACAGCAATATGCCGTTACATCTGCTGGACTCTTCTGGTTGCAGGGATATATAGGGATTGTAGGTTCATCAAGAACCCTAGGTACCCAGAGCC
Organism: Pleurodeles waltl; assembly: GCF_031143425.1. Lineage (NCBI taxonomy): Eukaryota > Metazoa > Chordata > Amphibia > Caudata > Salamandridae > Pleurodeles > Pleurodeles waltl. The sequence continues at coordinate 270,870,850 of NC_090448.1, read as the reverse complement.
AAGAAATGAGCTGCACCTTGCAATGGGTTTTCATTCTATACCGGGTATACAGCAATTAATTTGCTGAAATATAAAGAGTGAAAAATAGGTATCAAGAAAACTTTTGTACTTCCAAACTGGGCACAAGATAAGGTGTGGAGAATCAGTGGTTATTTGCACATCTCTGAATTCCGGGGTGCCCATACTAGCATGTGAATAACAGGGCATCTTTTTTACTCACTGTCTTACATTTGGAAGGAAAAAATTAAGAGAAAGACAAGGGGAAATAACACTTGTTTTGCTATTCTGTATTCCCCAAGTCTCCCGATAAAAATGGTACCTCACTTGCCTGGGTAGGCCTGATGCTCGCGACAGGAAACGCAACATGGACACATCACATTTTTACATTGAAATCTGAAACCTAGCAAACCTGCACATTTTTTAAAACTAGACACCTAGGGGAATCCAAGATGGGGTGACTTGTGGGGTTCTGACCAGGTTCTGTTACCCAGAATCCTTTGCAAGCCTCAAAAGTTTGGCAAAAAAACACTTTTTCCTCTCATTTCGGTGACAGAAAGTTCTGGAAACTGAGAGGAGCCACAAATTTCCTTCCTCCCAGCGTTCCCCCAAGTCTCCTGATAAAAATTATACCTTATTTATGTGGGGAGGCCTAGTGCCCGTGACAGGAAATGCCCCAAAACACTATCTGGACACATCAAAATGATCAAATACAAAACAAAACTCCTTGGGGCCGCTTCCCAGGGAGTGCAGAAATGGCCTAGAATCAATTTGGCCCCCCAGGGAGCGACCCTTGCTGAAGGGGTCACTCTCTAAACATAAAAGAAAAAAGAAAAAAAGAAAAAAAATCCCTGGTGTCTAGGGGTTTTCTGCCCCCCCGGGGGCAGATCGGTCTAATTATATTGGGGGGGGGTAGAAATGGGCTAAAGATTATTTGGCCCACTGCGGAGCGGCCCCTACCCAAGGGCCTCTCCCCTTATACGTGAGTATAAGATAAAAAAAAATTCCCTGGTGTCTAGTGGTTTCTGCCTCCCCCTGGGGGCATATCGGCTTAATTATATTAGGCCGATCTGCCCTCGGGGGGGGGGCAGAAATGTCCTAGAAATAATTTGACCCTCCCCAGGGAGTGACCCTTGCTGAAGGAAAACCAAACAAACAAACAAAAAAGATCCCTGGTGTCTAGGCGTTTTCTGCCCCCCCCCCGGTGGCAGATCGGCCTAATTATATTAGGCCGATCTGCCCCCTGGGGGGACAGAAATGGCTTAAAAATGATTTCCCCCCCGGGGAGCGGTCCTTGCCCAAGTCCATTTAAAATTAAAAAAATCTCTGGTGTCTAGTGGCCATTTCTGCTGCCCGATCGCATCGCGATCAGGCAGCAGAAATGCTTGCAGAGACAAGAAAGGAAAGGCCTTTTCTTTCCTTTCGTGTCTCTGCTGGCCCCCTCCTCCCAAGCGGAAGAGAAATGCTTAGCATTTCTCTTCCGGCATTCGATGGGAGGTGACCTCTGATGTCACTGGGGGGGGTAGAGGGGAGGGTCAGAGGTGGAAGGGGGGAGCAATTCCCTTTCCAGCCCTGACCTGGGGGGTGGGGTGGGCAGCCCTCGGGGAGAGCGCTAGCGCTTCTCCCGAGGGCTGGTAAATAGATGTAATGGTTACGTCCATGGCGCCTCAGAGACGCAGCCATGGACATAACCATTACATCCATGGCGAGCAAGGGGTTAATTGATATAAATTAAAATACTTGTAAGCGAACTATACAAATATTTCAACATTTACTAACAGTTATGAAAGCAGAAATGAAACACATTCTGTTTTTGTAATTCTGAAGTGTGATGGAAACAAAGGTTTTATTAGGATAAAAAAAAAATCTTGGCGATGCAAAAATGAAACATTTTGTATTGCATTGTAGTGTATTGTGACATTTGTTTAGCGCTTACTACCCCTATGTGTAGTACTGAAGCACTTACACACATGGGCAGCAGGCGATGCCATATAGAGTAGGGTGTGGTTGCTTTGTTTTGTGATTCTATTACATGTCGTATGTGATGACCACAGAAGTGTGGTTATCATCTTATGAGATGCAGGCCGTAGCAGTGTGGTGGCTGAACAGATGTGAGAGACACCGATGTGCAGTTTATAGTTTTTACAAACACTGTCATCTTTGAACAGTTCTGGAGGTCCTTTTATGGTATTTCTTATGATGATGGCCTGCTTAGTCGGTTACTGCACTTGGGTGTCCAGTCAGAAGCTTTGTGTGTACTTGTGAGCCAGAGCTGACATGGTTGGAGGGAGAGAGAAGTGGAGAGATCTGCTAGTATGTGTGCATTGTTACTTTCCTCCCATATCTGAGTGTCATTATGGGATATGCAGAAGTGGCCATAGTGTATAGATATGTAGGCCCTGCAGTCATGGACTAAATTAAGTCCACTGATTGACCCTGAGTGTGTGAGAGATCTCTTCAGTTACTCCATGACTGATCATTAGTGATGGCTGGTTTATTGTCTCCACAGTACTGATGATGGACAACCCTTGCAGATGATATGTCTTAAGTGAATGTAAGAGGTGTTAGTTACCATTGGCTACTGACCACTGAGTGTTTTGGTATTAGTATTAGTGTGATCAGAAATGTTACCTATGAAATTACATAACTAATCATAGGTCAGTTCTTCTTACCTTGCCTATCAAAAGTAGTTTGCTGGTTAGGTTGATTCCAATATGTGGATTGTAAGCTAAAGATTGAGCTTGAGGCTGCGACTGTCTTTCCAGCTTCTTTTATCGGTATGTGTGGTGGTGTAGTTGTTTTGGATATAGCCATGTTTTCAACTGTCTTTTGAAGTGTATGTGCTCCTGGATGCTTCAATGCTTGCGGGTAGTATGTTCCAGAGTCTAGCAGCTTTTACCAAGATAGTAGTGCCTCCTACTGATTTCTTATGGTAAGATGGTATGATGGTATGATGATAAATGGTGCAATCCTGGAGCCCAGTGCTCTATTTCATTTGGATTGCTTGAATTTAGTTTGTAGGTAGAGTAGTCCTTTCCCTTGGATGCTCTGTGAACAATGCAAAGTGCCTTGAAGATTGCCCTTCTTGCTACTGGAAGTGAAGCAGCGAAGACTGCTACTTGCCAGTGAAGTGACTGCAAGATTGAAGTCATGTGTTTCTTGGGTGAAAGCGGAGAAGAAGTCTGTCAGGAATAGGACCATGCGCGGTACACCTCCTGCTCGAAACTCCGCTGTGCGGCTCTGCAGCGCTTTCTGCGCACCACTTGTTATCCCCTCTTGCTCCAAAGGTGGCCATCAGCGTTGTCTGCCCTGTGGCAAAGCTGATAGAGCTGCAGGTTCAGGACATTGGTGGACAAGATGCACTTATCAGTGCTATTCCATGAAGGGACTACAATTCCCATGTTCTTAGAGGCAGCAGCCATCTTTGGGTGTGGCAGGCCTATAGAGCCGGGCCACACCCAACACGTTGCTCACTATTTTGAAGACTTCGATGCAGTCAAACCTTGTGGGGGATTCTCTGAAGAAGAGCAGAGTTCCTGCATGGCAGAGTGGCATCGGATCGAAGTATCCTTGTTTCCATGGTGAATTCAAAAACAAGTAGGTCATACTCGTAGCGGTAAGGCCTTGATGACTTCAATTTTGGAGGAAGTCATTACTTCCAGAAGTAAAGCGCCCCTTAGTACAACGAGCAAAGCATTTTCAGTTTCCAGGTTACAGCGGCCTGGGCGCGATGATCAAAGGCGTTTCAGCCCAGATATGTAAAGCGCTCTAGGCACGGCAATTCAAGCGCTTCAGTCCACAGGTGTAAAGCGCTCTTGGCACGACAATTCAAGCGCTTCAGTCCACAGGTGTAAAGCATTCTTGGCACGACAATTCAGGCACTTCAATCCACAGATGTAAAGCGCTCTAGGCACAGCAGTTCAGGCGCTTCAGTCCACTGATGTAAAGCGCTATTGGCACGGCAATTCAAGCGCTTCAGTCCACAGATGTAAAGCACTCTTGGCACGACAATTCAGGTGCTCCAGTCCACAGATGTAAAGCGCTCTTGGCACGGCAGTTCAGGGGCTTCAGTCCACAGATGTAAAGCGCTCTTGGCACGGCAATTCAAGCGCTTCAGTCCATAGGTGTTAAGCGCTCTTGGCACAGCAATTGAAGCGCTTCAGTCCATAGGTGTTAAGCGCTCTTGGCACAGCAATTGAAGCGCTCCCTTAGGATTACGAGTGTAGCGCTTCGGGCAAGACAAGTAAAATCGCTTTCTGGTGATATAAGTAAAGCGCTTCAAGTTCAATGAGTAAAAACCTTTCGGCCTTATAGGTGTGAATGTGAAAGTAATTCTGGAGATAAGCAAATCATAGTTTTCATTGTTTTTTGGAAAGCATAATATGTGAAAAGCATATTTAATTCTTTGAGATTTTCTAGGTCATGATCAAAGGTTTATGTTATGAATGCATAGATGTTACAGGATTGATATTCTGAGTATAATCATAGTTCAAAGCTCTTGTCATCTCTTGGTTCTGAGGTCGTAGTTTATTCTTGTTCCATGATGATCATAGTCTAAAGCTCTTGCCATCTCTTGGTTCTGAGGTCGTAGTTTATTCTTGTTCCTTGATTCAAAGAAGGGGCTTTGCCCTCATTTCAAAAGGGGTCTCCATCAGATATCGGGACGCATTTAAGTCAAGAGTCTATTGATGAGTTATATTTCTATGAATGAGTAAATGCATATTTGTTCTAACCTTTTCTTTTCAGATCTCTCTCCCTGCTTTTCTTTACCTTAATTCCCTTCCCCCAACTGGCTTCATCATAACTCTATGCTGTATTAGCTTTCTGAGTTGGTGACGCCAGAAGGTGGGCCTTTTGTTCAGCAACATGCGGATCCCGAGGAAAGGACACTGTGACAAAGTCTTGCAGCATTTTTGAGGAATTTAATTTTGTGTAGGATGAATGGTGATGCACCAAGGTATAGGTTGTTGGCATAGTCAAACTGGGAGATTATGAGTGTAAGGATGACTTGCAGTTTCTGTTGGTATCCAAGGTATGGGAGCATGCAATATAGCATTTTCATTGCGAAGAAGACACTCTGTTTTATGTGGCTAACGTGGTATAAGTATAGGTCTAAAACCATGATTACGCCTTCGTTTTTACTTCTCTTTGTATTGTGGGAGGGGTGTGAGAAATTGGGGTACTGGTTGAAGGGGGGAGGTAAACCCCTACTCAAGTGGCAACCACAGTCCCTGTCAGACCTTTGGAGGCAGTCCAACCACCACCATGAGTCTGGCTGTCAGTAGACCGCCAGACTTGTAATGATGCCCTTTGTCTAAGTATGTTGATTTGTATTTAAAACCTTTTGTTCCAAATAATAGATCAGGTATGAGAATAGTGTCACGGCAATCCATAAGAATGAAGGCTTAGAATTTACTGTTGGCTCTGATTTTTTAGTAACCGTGGATATCAAGAGCTTATACAAAAACATCCCCAACTAGCATTACAGGTTATTGGAAAGACTTTGGAGGATAGACCCATACCACATCGGATCTTCACTTCATTAATGGGTGAATTTGCATGCATTGCTCTTCTAGACAACTATTCTTTGGTACTGAATTTCTTTTAATTAACAAATTAGGATAACTGCTATAGGTGCAAGCTGTGCCTAAAATATACCTATTTTGTGTGCAGCCATTGTGAAGATAAGACAATGTATTATGGGACTAGCCCATTCAATAATTACATAAAAACGTGAATGCAATACACCAAGGATGTATTAATGATTTGAAGGGGACTATTAGAGAGATTATTAATGTATCAATAAAAGCTCAATTCCAAGTATGATGATAACATTTATGACAAAATGACCCTGGCAGATGGTACATTCTATACTAGCCTTATTAGAAAGGTGACAACAGAAATGCACTTTCACTATGGCAGTGCTCACTTTTGTAATCTCAGGGATAATCTGCTGTGCAGCAAACGTCTTAGAATACAAATACATTGTACTAAGAGTATGGATTTATTCAAGAAGCAAACATTTTGTCACGGAGTTTGATATCACGAGGTTGCATAAGCGACTTGTATGGCATGTATTATCAAGAGACTGGTATAATGTCAGAAGTGCTTTGTTTGTGAGTAAAGCTAGGACCAACTTGTCCAAACCAGTTTGTGTAACTACCCCTGCCAATAGCAACAATGGCTTGAGGCGTTGTAAAAGAATTGGCATCTTTGGAATTCAGGTGATTGTCATATGGTACCATCTTTGTTTGCTTTGAAAGATCACCTGAGACTTTTGATAAACTAGTGAAGACTTTTCCTGAGTCCCCTCACGCCCTCACCCCCTTCAAAAGAAACTGACATTACAGAGCTGTGGGGGTCACAAAACTGTGAGACACCCTAACGATGGCCCCTGTGTCTTTTCATTAACAAGTACTGGAACATTCTGTCATGCTCATCTTTCATACAAATAATGTGATGCTGTACTGTCTAGAATGTCCGTGTCGATTGAGGAATATTAAAAAACTACCCAAAAACTAATGGCACGATTTTTTCAGCATCAATCTAGGTATTGGTGAAAATTGTTGAATGCCCGTTCTTTCAATTTTTGGAGAAACAACCGAAGGAAACAATCATGTTCTGCTTTGTGGTCGACATTGTATGCCCTTCTATAAGCACAAACATTGAAAAATAAAAAACAGTAAAAAAAAAAAAAACAGAAGCAAATTTAACGCTATGAAATGCAATATAAATTCAGTTTTTGAATGGCATTCTGCTGAGACTGGTTCACTAGGTAATTGGTTAACTATTGGTTATCGTGTCGTTTTAATGACATTAATCCACCCATATGAAATTCTGATCTTGTAATCATCAGGTTGTGTAGACCGTGTTTCCTGCGTTTTAATAACCTTAGAATGATTGATGGATTTAAAGAAAACTGCATCTTTATGCTGCCCCACAATGTGGAACTCTAGTGCGTTAACTCTAGGTAAAAGTCTAAACACAGGTTTTGGTACAGAACTGTGAAATGCCTGCTAAACACTAAGGGCTTAATTAAGAGTTTGGAGGATGGGAAAGCCAGTCTGCCAAACTCCAGAGAGGGTGGCCACCACCTTCGTGGCGACTACTCCTCTGGAGTTATGAAGAGTTTCCCACTAGGTCGGAGGGTGGAAACCTCAGTTTCCGCCAAACGGCCTAGCTGGAAACAGGCTACAGCATTGTCTCTGGCTCGTAATTAAGCCAATGGCAATGCTGTAGCCCACTGAGTGCACCAGCACCCTTGCAATGTTCACTGTCTGCCAAGTGCATGGCCTGTGGCACCTTGCAGGTCTGCTCCGCCAGCCTTTTCATGGTGGTGCTATCGCCATGAAAAGGTTGGGAGAGAACAAGGTCGTATGACACAGGGCAGCACTCCATGCAGTGCTGCCCTGGCGGATTACGATCTCCGCCACCGCCAGTCCCATGGGATCATGGATCCTGGTGGTGCTGATGGTTCCCTGGCAGTCTGTCCTAAGGGCCTCATTCATTATGAGTGTGGTGGTCTTTAGACCGCCACACTCGCGGTGGCAGTCAGTCCGACCACCACATTAAAACCATGGTGGTCTGACCGTCAGCACCAGCAAGTTCCCGGCAGCCTGGCGGTGGCAGAGATCGTAATCGTCCAGGGCAGCATTGCATGCAGCGCTGCCCTGCAGATTGTGACCTTGTTCTCCGCCAGCCTTTTCATGGCGGTAGCATCGCCATGGAAAGGTGTGCGGGAAACAGATGCAGGAGGCCACAGGGGGGCGCCTGCACTCCCTATGCACTTAGCATGGGCAGTGCAGGCCCCCCCGCCCAGCAGCGGTGCAATGTTCACTCTCTGCTTTGCAGACAGCGAACATTGCGAGGGTGCTGGTGCACCCTGCGGGCTACAGCATTGCCACCGGCTCAATTACGAGCCGGAGACAATGCTGTAGCCTGTTTCCCGCTAAGCCAGCGGGCGGAAACTAAAGTTTCTGCCTGCCGACCTAGATCGAAACCTCATAATTACTCTGGTAGGGCAGTCGCCACGAAGGCGGCGGCCATCTATTCGGGTGTTTGGCAGATGGGCTTTTCCATGCGCCAAACTCTTAGTTATGCCCTTAATACTTAATCATTAACAATCTAATCTTACACGGATCTTGATCTTCCAGCAAGTGCGGACAAAAGAACTGTGAAGTAGGTGCTCAAACTCTTTAGCTTATTATTCGTACTACCTCAACATTGGCGAACATGTGGAAGCACTACAGGAACACGTGTGAAGTGCTGATTTAAGCTGGTCCGAAGACTGAAGCGCTAAAGATGCTGCTGCCTCCTGTTTTAAAGTATCAAAGGCAAACTGCAAGCTTAAGACAAAGTGGCACATTTACAATGACTGACACCTAAGACTGGAGCCAAAGGAAGTTTCACAGACAGGCAGACTTCTAGAATTGGTGTAATTTTCATGGGTGCTCTTTACAGATGGGGCATGATGCTCACTGAATATATACATTTAAGTGTGGTTCCATCCATGCATGATGCCATGAGCTCTTCCATGTGGCCAATGGATTTTCCTAAATTACAAATTATGTAGAACACAAGAGGCCTCTTGTAAGTCTTTAGTACCTTGCACCCTACAATAAATTGCTCAGTGTGAGAAATGTGGGCCAGAGAATTTGAGGATAGACAATGTTACCGTACCCCAACTGTAAGAAATGATCTATTGCTACTAGTGCCATAGGGCCCCCATTCTTTGGACCCCCTTCAACGAGGAAATAAGTACACCTTTCTAGCTCTTGACTCTCAGGGTAGCAAGGCAGAGCAGTCAAAGGCTTACCAAGGGAGGTGCTGTGGGCCAGAGATTCAGGAACAAAATCAACACCATTTAATAATTCACTGTCCAGTCAGTATTTATTTCTTGTAAAAGGGAAAAATACTTGGTGGCACACTAAATATATCACACAAAGTAAAATATATGTACAAACAGGAAAGTGGAAATGTCTATGGTGACACCCTCAAAGGAGCCACCTAACAATCACGGAGTACACACTCAAGAAAGGCACTGATAATCAAGTTACTCCCTAAATGTAACTCGGACCTCTTGTCCTGGGGGCACCTTTCCTGTTCTTCACAGCAGCCAGTACTGAACCCTTCACATTACCCATACACCACAATGGGTACATTAAGTAAAAGCCAGGGCTAATAGCTTTGTCAGGGTGTGACCACAGTTAAAAAGAAAATATAGAGTAAATCACAGTGCAAATCATTTCTGTACAACTTCAGGACAGTACCATCCATCAAAAACATAGGACAACATCTGAAAATAGTAATCTATTTTGTACATGGTAAAGATTTCAAAAGTTCAGCTAACTGCATTGAGGGAGTACTTTTAACCTAGCTGCAAAGCAACCACAATACATTATAACACAGATCCATTCACCACAGTTGCTTTAAACAAAAATCCCAGCTTCAGGGATGCTTAAAGTGTGCTTCAAACGTTACTCATTGTGGATGAGAAGGTCCCCATTGTAATTCATGCAGGAGCGGGGTACAAAAGCAAATATTTTTATTTTGGCAGCACCCACAGAGGTCTGGGACACTGCAGGAAGACTATGCAAATTTGAAGGAGCCCCTGCTGCAGCACCCTCTTTGTTGTGGTCACTCAACTTTTCAATGTTTTTCTTTCCAATCACAGTACCCTTTGTTGTAATCTCCTCTCTTCGTTTTGTATCAAGTGCACCTGTTCCCTGCTCCCTCATGTGGGTTTTCGGGCTGTTTCCTCAAGTTGTGAAGCGGTTGAATCCTACATAGCTCAGCAGCTCCTTTATACACTAAACCAAGGCTGGTGAAGGAGCTGGTTGGTTTAACTCTCTCCCGCCTACTGACAGTAGTGAAGGTGGATGGAAGTGGGAAGTTCTGCTCCTCCCCTTCCCCAATATACCCAGGCCCAGGAGTTAAGTGGGGATGCCAGCAAGAGGATTCCTACTCACCTCCAGTGCGCAGTACTACCCCAAAAGAATTCATGAATTCTGAACTGAGCTTGCCATGCTCAATTCATGCAATCCTCTGGGGCACTGGCACTCCCCAAAGGGCAATCAATATTTTGGAGAAAGGAAGATCTACATGCTTGGAGTGCTGTGGGCCATCTGGTAGACTGGCCTTTAATGGGGGAGTTTTTAATTAAATCTCTTGATGTGGAATGGATTTCCCACCCGGCAACACTGGGGACAACCTGGTCATGTTTTCATGCGAGCAGAGGCAACAAACTCAAATATCTCAAGCCATGTTGACACTTTTTTATTCAGTTGTCCTCCTTTTTGCTGCTGGAGGCCTGCTTCAACTGTCAGACGTCTTAGCTTCAGACATCCTAGCCTCTAAATCTTTGGTCATTTCTTGAGTATGTTGTGATTGTTCTATTTCCAATGAGGGATAACTCAGATCTATTGTTATAGAGTTACTACTAAGATAATAGGACTGCATATTATGATAGCCAAACTTTAGAATGTGGGAAACTGAATCCTTCCACACCTTTGGAAACTGTCGGCCCAATTCTTTTCAATCTCACAGTGCTTCACCGGATCCCCTAACCTAATCAGGATGGAAAGTGATTATGGCAACCTGAACATGACACTCCGACTCCTCAGGGAAGTCTTGGAAATAGATCCCACCCTTTCGTTGTATTACTCATACATGCCCTGGCGAAAGATACGAGATATGTTTTTAAAAAAAATATTGAAACAATCTTAATCTTGCATAGAGAGAATGGGCTGCGATAATTAGACAGATGAAACAAAGCAAAGTTTCAAGCATAGCGAACATGGTAAAGATAGTGAACAATCCAAGCATGGTAAATGAGTTCCTGTAGTTCTAGAGGTTCCTATCTAACCTAAGACTATATGGAGGTCATAACGGGTGTACCATTCTGGCTGCCTGATCTAAAGGATTAGACTTAGCTCCATAACTGGAAATGGTGTCAGAAGTCAGCCTGTAGTGTGGATGGCAATGCTCGGGAAGCTGGTAGATTAGTGGCAGCAAAGCTGCATGTCAAACACACAGCATTTGTCCCAGGATGGTCATGCCTGGAATTCCCCTCTGCCCCTTCTGGGTCAGTGCATCATTTATATATTAAACCATCACTGTGCTAGAAGCAGAACACTGATGCAGTACTATTTCTAGATGTGAGAAGCTGTCACCTGAACGCGTAACTTAAGCACTAGGATATTGTGCACTGTGTTCCTAACCGTGGACATAATGTGCTGATCACATGTTGAGGAAAGGCTAACTAAAACAGGAAATTCCTACTATATATTCCTGAAAGAATATCATGCAGGGGAAATGAAAAAAATATGTAAAATGTCACTGTAAACCATGTTAAACCATTGAAATCTCTCATATTCAGAAATGCATATTTAACTATTTATTCAACACTCGATGGGTTAAAATCCTTTTGACAAATTGTATTAATATTAATTTGAATAAACCTTAGTGTTACACAAACTATATTCAGAAAAATGTATTTGGACAGTCACCTTCATCCTACAAATTAAAAAAATTGAATCATCACATATTGCTTAAAAGTTGCACTCTAGAACTTTATATTTCTCATTATTAAGTTAATTCAATAACATATCATATGTATTTAGGATTTCGTTAAATATGACAATAAAGAGGCGGATATTGCATCGCTTGACATGTTTGCCTCAATGCTTTCACTATATACCATAAATGTAACACAGATAGGGATAATATTGTTGATGCACACATTAGTTTTCAATATAAAACATACAAGCATTGAAGTTGATAGATAAATTCTGTATATGTGTGGAAACTAACAAAAATTTATTTTTGTAAAACACAATTTTAAAAGAATCATGCAATAAATTGGTAAACATCAATTTTTAGTTATTACCTCTGCATTATGCCCCGTTTTTATATTTCATGAGTCAATAAAATTGTTTTAATCACCCAAATATTAGGTGTTTTGTTGAATAAGAGAACTGCTCACGGGTATTATTTGCTGTTTGTCTATGTATTTACCTCAACTCCAGTGGGTCATTTGGTTAACCCCTTAATGTAGTAAAAGTTATAAGAGCAACTCTTTCGCCTCCAAGAGATATTAATTTAGGGCCTGATTTAGAGTTTGGCAGATGGGATTACTCTGTCGCAAACATGACAGAAATCCTGTCGCCCTAGTATGATTCCATTATATTCTATGGACATCGTAATACAGAGGACTGAATATCTGTCATGTTTGTGGCCGTTATCTTTCAGTACCAACACAATCCCTAATAATGGCTCTGTTATGGTGCCATCCCCCTACGATTCAGTATGTCTTATATGATCCTTTGGATTATACAGAAGACTATGCATAAAAAAATCACAGATAACCCGTCATTACTGGGCAAAAATACTAACCAACCACATACTCATATTTGCTCGTATGGAAAGCTAGATAAAACATTGACACATACAAAGCACCATGCAAAATGTATTATTGATTGTCCCCTGTCCAATATTATTCCTGTCGGACTTCAAGTCACAGATGTTCTACTCATTATTGTAGACAGTTCCAAAACGAAAACAAATTTCAGCTGTGCTGCCAATAAATGTAGTTGAATTTGAATGTTGCTCAATATTGAGACTGTGTTGCTCATATAAAAGCTACACAATCAGAATTTGACAAACCAGAAGAAAAAAATCTGATCCAGAAGAAAAGGCTCTTACCTTGACTCCTTAGCTGATGCTAAGGCCTTAATTGACAAAATGAATAGCTCGATTGAGTAATTCCAAAAAAGAAATATTTCTAAAACAAAATTTAAAATTACAATGAGACAGGTTAAGATTATTCCTATAGCTGCGTCAAGATTTCTATCATTGGGATGAGAACAGTGACAGGGTCGTAGTCACAGGGCGACATTTGAGGGTCAGGCCATTCCTTATTAAGCTTTTTCCCACCCTAAATGACCGAGGCAGCTGGAGCAGTATTTGTCTAATCAGACAAAAATCTTATACATATGCACTGGAATTACAGGTGCGAGGGTGGGAAGTGCTGCAGCACCATCAAAATAACCATACTGCAGTTCAGAAATTGAATGAGCAATACAAATGCTTTAAATGTTGTTAGGGTCGAAGCACAAGTGCTCTGTCCTGTTGTAATCACTTTGTGGGCTTTTAAGCACACCCACTCTTGCTATTCATTCTTTGGTGTGCTTGTTTTAGATGCTTCATTTTAATTGGTGCATTTTGAGAAATGTCCCTCCTTTGTGTGCTGAGTTCTCTCCCAGGCGATTTCACTAAGTGAACAATTGTGTTGGCCATCACACAGTATCATGCTTCCTCCTGTTACAGCGTGTGATGGCCCCTCCTCCAATTTCGGTTTGCCTTTCATCCCAGCCGCAATCCTTTCTAGAACATTCATGTGGCGAGAAAAATCCAGTTAGGAATTGACGTCGCTAATAGCTTTAAGTCGAGCAAGCGCGAGACCCACTGCATTGCAAATGCTTGCTTTTATCTTGTTACATATACTGCGTTTTCCAAACCAGTTAAATGTCAGGCCATGTCTTGTGACAAATTGCCACTTATTTTTTTAAGGAGGAGATGTTCTTTACTTTTCTTTCTTTGACTGCGCAGTGAAAGTATTATTTAAGGTGAACTAGTTGACAATCTTTCTGGGGGAAAGGCAGGGGCACTGGAATTATGCAGCTGGTGAGGCCAAAATTATGCATAAAGATTAATTAGACTATGTGGCAAGAAAACACAAATTATTCATTTTAATGCTGCAAGTTTTGTGATAGGATCACTTAGCACTTCTTTATTTTGACATTAGCACTGTCTTGGCAACGTTTTTGCTTAGTTAATACCAGTCCCACATCCAAATACACCTCTAAGCAACTGAATCCCGTTAACCTTTGCGAAGGACCTTCCAGTTCGTGGCAGCTAGTGTTGCAGCTTCTTAAGTAACTTTTGAACAGCTTGAGCTAGAAACAAAATTTGTTTTTGTTAAAATTTGCATAATATGTAACATATGATGGATTATGTGGCAAATACTGCAAATTCGTAATTATGTAAAAGATGCTGCTGGTGCAGAATTACATAATTCCAGTGGGCCAGCATTCAGGGAGTGCAAAAAGAAAGACTGTTGGATGTCAATTTGTTTTTAATACATACAAATTAAAACACTTGTAAATGAACTATACAAATATTTCAACATTTGCTAACAGTTATTAAAGCAGAAATGAAACACATTCTTTTTTTGTAATTCTGGAGTGTGATGGAAACAAAGGTTTTATTAGGATAAAAATAAATCTTGGTGATGGAAAAATGAAAAAAATTGTAATGCATTGTAGTGTATTGTGACATTTGTTAGTGCTTACTACCCCTATGTGTAGCACTGAAGCACTTACATACATGAGCAGCAAGCTATGCCATATAGAGTAGTGTGTGGTTGGAAGAATGTTGCTTTGTTTTGTGATTCTATTACATGTCGTATGTGATGACCACAGAAGTGGGGTTATCGTCTTATGAGACGCAGGGCGTAGCAGTGTGGTGGCTTAACAGATGTGAGAGACACCGACGTGCAGTTTATCTTTTTTTTAAACACTGGCATCTTTGAACAGTTCTGGAGGGCCTTATATGGTATTGCTTATGATGATGGTCTGCTTAGTTGGTTACTGCACTTGGGTGTCCAGTCAGAAGTTTTGTGTGTACTTGTAAGCCAGAGCTGAAATGGTTGGAGGGAGAGAGAAGTGGAGAGATCTGCTAGTATGTGTACATTGTTACTTTCATCCCATATCCGAGTGTCATTATGAGACATGAAGAAGTGGCTATAGTATATAGATATGTAGGCCTTGCAGTCATGGACTAAATTAAAGTCCATTGATTGACCCTGAGTGTGTGAGAGATCTTTTCAGATATTCCATGACTGATTGTTTATTGTCTGCACACTACTGGTGATGGACAACCCTTGCAGATGATATGTCTTAAGTGAATGTAAGAGGTGTTAGTTACCATTGGCTACTGACCGCTGAGTGTTTTGGTATTAGTATTAGTGTGATCAGAAATGTTACCTATGAAATTACATAACTATGTAATACTCTGGCAAATCATAGGTCAGTTCTTCTTAACTTGCCTATCAAAAGTAGTTTCCTGATTAGGTTTTTTCCAATCTGTGGATTGTAAGCTAAAGATTGAGCTCGAGGCTGCGACTGTTATTCCAGCTTCTTTTATCAGGATGTGTGGTGGTGTAGTTGTTTTAGATATAGCCATGTTTTCAACTGTCTTTGGAAGTGTATGTGCTAACTAAAACAGGTAATTTGTACTACATATTCCTAGAATAATAAAAAATTATTTAAAATGTCACTGCTAAAATTGATGCACTAAAATGTGTAAAATATGAAATATGAAATGAGACTAAGAAAATGGGTGAACTAACTCAAATAAAAGAGGTCCTCAACACACCATGGTGTCCCTCCACTCCATGCAGACGTTTGTCAATGCAGGATCAGTCTTTCATTTTCTTCAGTAGAGCTTCTCAGAATATAGGGGTTTTAATGTGGAGTTGGAGAGCCCTAGATGTGGGCACCCATACCCAGTCCAAAGATGCCACATCATTCCTTCATCCAGATCAATTCCCTCTGCAAGGCATCCTGGGATTATCCAATGTGGCTCATTACAGCATTGGTCAGTCACAGCTTTTCAACAAATTGCAACTCCACTCTTAACTCATATAGGGCCACATGTAAGAATATTTGGAATTGCAATTCCCTAATTGCCATTCCATGCGAATCACAATTCCAAATGTAAGAAACTCCATTGAGTTTCTTTTGCGATTCCCGGTGGGTCGCAAATAGACCTGCCTCATCAATATTAATGAGGTAAGTCGCAATTTTCAACCCACTGGAATCACAAAAATCACAGGGGTGGTGGCCTGCTGGTGTCAGCAGACCACCATGTCTGTGATTGCTTTTAAATAAAGCAGTCTTTTTTTCAAATGCAGCCCGTTTACATTAAAGGAAAACTGCCTGCTCTTAAAAACCTTTTTGCATGCATTCACACAGGGGAAGGAAAACAGGCTGTGTTTAAAAAGAAAAAAAATTAAACGTTTCAGTTTCATTTTTTAAGAGTAGGCAGTGGTCCGTGACCACTGCCTGCTCTTAAAAATTGTTTTCGCATGCATTCACAAAGGGGAATTTTTGAGAATGAGTTAGCACCAATTTGAAATTGGTGCTAACAGCGATAGTTTTGCGACCACATTCATGGTCACAAAACAATCATACATACGATTTAGATTCGGTACTAGGAAGGGATGCCCTAGACATTCCCCTTCCTAATACCGAATCGCAAAACCCAAATTGCGATTCGGTAACAAGTTACCAAATCGCAGTTTGGGCTTTGTACATCCCAAAAAGCATTTTTCTAGTCGCAAAACGGCCGATTCTAGTTTGCAGCTAGAAAAATGCTTTGTACATGTGGCCCTTAGAGACAGGTGGACCATGAACTTTCCGTCTTGGAGCTGCCATTGTCTTCAATGACAGGAAGCTACATCCAACATAGTATCAGCTGTCACAGTAAAGTCATCACAACGCCAACTCTATTTACAGTGGACGTATTGATGTTTTTATGTTTTTCTCTCACCAGTAGAAAACAGTAATGTTCTGGTGCTTTGCTTAAGTTTTTAATGTAGCTACAAAGGAGAGGACTGCATACCCCTCCATGTTGATGACATACTGATATACTTAGGAGACGCATAATGGTCTTGACAAGAATATTGGAAATGACTGAGATAGTTGCCATATTCTCTGGCAAGAAGAAATCAATACTATTTCCATTGCAATTGAGACAAGAGTAGTGGAAATTACAGTCATATCCTTTGGCTACTTCCATTGAAAGGGGAACATCCATCATAAACCACATAGAGCAAAGCAAGAAAACTTAAAATAGTTTGGTGATTGAGTAACCAAAGAGGAGTCAATGCACTAGACTCAAACCTGGACACAGCAATAGACAATCTCAAGGAAGACACGCAACACTTCAACGCGTTTCTAGTTTCCTTGCTGGGGAGACTGTCCATCTTCTAGATGGTTACTATGCCAAAATGTTTATTCATACGTACTACAAACACCTAACTCCAGGGATTCTTTGGGAGAGGAGGAGTTGAACCAAATCAGTGTTACCCTGTAGTTCGGGGCACCACTGATTAAAATGATACCCCGAACTTCATACGAGGGAGACATGAATGCACAAAGAGTTCGGTATTTCTATTGTGCATCTCAAATAAAAGTAGATCACTACTGCCTGTGTATAGCCCAGTCAGAGGCCTTGATTTGATTAGAAATTAATCTCCTGTAGACAATGACGCCTCTGCAATTATTATATGTATGACACTCTACTGTGAGGGTGTCTTCAGCTACGGAAATAGCCATTAGTACAGGAGGAGGGCATTGGTTGGTTTGAGCTAGGATGGCAGACCGATAAAGGAGATATTATAGATGGACAAATATCTAAATAAAGGGGACAAAGTGGAAGTGTTGGGTGAATTAATTAAGGTCTTACAAAGACAGCATAATTAGACATATTTATCTTCACTGGAGATTTCAATCTCAGTTTGTTGGCCACAAGAGGGGAAAATGCAAAGAACCAAGTAGTAAGCACACATAGGAAACACCTGGAAAATGTAGGTCTAACATTGTTAACCCCTTCGCTGCCAGGCCTTTTCCCCCTCCTGTGCCAGGCCTTTTTTTGCCTATTTGGGGCAGTTCGTGCTTAGGCCCTCATAACTTTTTGTCCACATAAGCTAACCAAGCCAAATTTGCGTCCTTTTTTTCCAACATCCTAGGGATTCTAGAGGTACCCAGACTTTGTGGGTTCCCCTGAAGGAGGCCAAGAAATTGGCCAAAATACAGGGAAAATTTCGTTTTTTTCAAAAGAAATTGAAAAAGTGGCTGCAGAAGAAGGCTTGTGGTTTTTCCCCTGAAAATGGCGTCAACAAAGGGTTTGCGGTGCTAAACTCAGCAGCTTCCTAGCTTTCAGGAACAGGCAGACATGAATCAGAAAACCCAATTTTTCAACACAATTTTGGCATTTTACTGGGACATACCCCATTTTTGCAATTTTTTGTGCTTTCAGCCTCCTTCCAGTCAGTGACAGAAATGGGCATGAAACCAATGCTGGATCCCAGTAACCTAAACATTTCTGAAAAGTAAACAAAATTCTGAATTCAGCAAGGGGCCATTTGTGTAGATCCTACAAGGGTTTCCTACAGAAAATAACAACTGAAAAAGAAAAATATTGAAATTGAGGTGAAAAAAACATAAATGTTTCTCTAAGTTTTACTCTGTAACTTTTCCCTGCAATGTCAGATTATCGAAAGCAATATACCGTTACGTCTGCTGGACTCCTCTGGTTGCGGGGATATATAGGGCTTGTAGGTTCATCAAGAACCCGAGGAACCCAGAGCCAATAAATGAGCTGCACCCTGCAGTGCGTTTTCATTCTATGCCGGGTATACAGCAATTCATTTGCTGAAATATAAAGAGTAAAAAATTGCTATCAAGAAAACCTTTGTATTTCCAAAAAGGGCACAAGATAAGGTGTTGAGGAGCAGTGGTTATTTGCACATCTCTGAATTCTGGGGTGACCATACTAGCATGTGAATTACAGGGCATTTCTCAAATAGATGTCTTTTTTACACACTCTCCTATATTTGGAAGGAAAAAATGTAGAGAAAGACAAGGGGCAATAACACTTGTTTTGCTAATCTATGTTCCCCCAAGACTCCCAATAAAAATGATACCTCACTTGTGTGGGTAGGCCTAGCGCCCGCGACAGGAAACGCCCCAAAGCGCAACGTGGACACATCCAAATTTTTTAAAGAAAACAGAGGTGTTTTTTGCGAAGTGCCTACCTGTAGATTTTGGCCTCTAGCTCAGCCGGCACCTAGGGAAACCTACCAAACCTGTGCATTTTTTAAAACTAGAGACCTAGGGGAATCCAAGATGGGGTGACTTGCGGGGCTCGGACCAGGTTCTGTTACCCAGAATCCTTTGCAAACCTTAAAATTTGGCTAAAAAAACACATGTTCCTCACATTTCTGTGGCAGAAAGTTCTGGAATCTGAGAGGAGCCACAAATTTTCTTCCACCCAGCGTTCCCCCAAGTCTCCCGATAAAAATGATACCTCACTTGTGTGGGTAGGCCTAGCGCCCGCGACAGGAAACGCCCCAAAGCGCAACGTGGACACATCCAAATTTTTGAAAGAAAACAGAGGTGTTTTTTGCGAAGTGCCTACCTGTAGATTTTGGCCTCTAGCTCAGCCGGCACCTAGGGAAACCTACCAAACCTGTGCATTTCTGAAAACTAGAGACCTAGGGGAATCCAAGATGGGGTGACTTGCGGTGCTCGGACCAGTTTCTGTTACCCAGAATCCTTTGCAAACCTCAAAATTTGGCTAAAAAAACACATGTTCCTCACATTTCTGTGGCAGAAAGTTCTGGAATCTGAGAGGAGCCACAAATTTCCTTCCACCCAGCGTTCCCCCAAGTATCCCGATAAAAATGATACCTCACTTGTGTGGGTAGGCCTAGCGCCTGCAACAGGAAACGCCCCAAAGCGCAACGTGGACACATCCACATTTTTGAAAGAAAACAGAGGTGTTTTTTGCGAAGTGCCTACCTGTAGATTTTGGCCTCTAGCTCAGCCGGCACCTAGGGAAACCTACCAAACCTGTGCATTTCTGAAAACTAGAGACCTAGGGGAATCCAAGATGGGGTGACTTGCGGTGCTCGGACCAGGTTCTGTTACCCAGAATCCTTTGCAAACCTCAGAAATTGGCTAAAAAACACATGTTCCTCACATTTCTGTGGCAGAAAGTTCTGGAATCTGAGAGAAGCCACAAATTTCCTTCCACCCAGCGTTCCCCCAAGTCTCCCGATAAAAATGATACCTCACTTGTGTGGGTAGGCCTAGCGCCCGCGACAGGAAACGCCCCAAAGCGCAACGTGGACACATCCCATTTTTTTTAAAGAAAACAGTGCCTACCTGTGGATTTTGGCCTGTAGCTCAGCTGGCACCTAGGGAAACCTACAAACCCTGTGCATTTTTGAAAACTAGAGACCTAGGGGAATCCAAGATGGGGTGACTTGTGCGGCTCGGACCAGGTTCTGTTACCCAGAATCCTTTACAAACCTCAAAATTTGGCTAAAAAAACACATGTTCCTCACATTTCTGTGGCAGAAAGTTCTGGAATCTGAGAGGAGCCACAAATTTCCTTCCACCCAGCGTTCCCCTAAGTCTCTCGATAGAAATGGTACCTCACTTCTGTGGGTAGGCCTAGCGCCCACGAAAGGAAATGGCCCAAAACACAACGTGGACACAACATATTTTTTCACAGAAAACAGAGGTGTTTTTTGCAAAGTGCCTACCTGTGGAGTTTGGCCTCTAGCTCAGCCGGCCCCGGGGGGGGGGGGGGGGGGGGGGGCAGAAATGCCCTAAAATAAATTTGACCCCCCCCACCCCCCCAAACCCCCCATGCCCGGGAACGACCTTTGCCTACGGGGTCGCTCCCCCTGCGTGACATTGGCGCCAAAAAACAAATCCCCGGTGCCTAGTGGTTTCTGCCCCCTTGGGGGCAGATTGACCTAAAATCGGCCAATCTGCCCCCAAGGGGGGCAGAAATGGCCTAAATGCAATTTGCCCCCCAGGGGAGCGACACTTGCCTGATGGGTCGCTCCCCATCTCTAAAAAAACAAACAAACAAACAAAAAAAAAAACACAATAAAAAATTTGCCCTGGCGCCTAGAGGTTTCTGCCCCCCCACCCCGGGGGGCAGAAATGGCCTAAAATAAATTTGCCCCCACAACCCCCACCCCCCCCCGGGAGCGACCCTTGCCTACAGGGTCGCTCCCCCTGCGTGACATTGGCGCCAAAAAATAAATCCCAGGTGCCTAGTGGTTTCTGCACCCTTGGGGGCAGATTGACCTAAAATCGGCCAATCTGCCCCCAAGGGGGGCAGAAATGAACTAAATACAATTTGACCCCCAGGGCAGCGACCCTTGCCTGATGGGTCGCTACCCATCTAAAAAAAAAAAAAAAAAAAAACACACAAAAAAAAGTCCCCTGGCGCCTAGAGGTTTCTGCCCCCCCTGGGGGCAGAAATGGCCTAAAATAAATTTGCCCCCCCTACCCCCAACCCCCCGGGAGCGACCCTTGCCTACGGGGTCGCTCCCCCTGCGTGACATTGGCGCCAAAAAACAAATCCCAGGTGCCTAGTGGTTTCTGCCCCCTTGGGGGCAGATTGACCTAAAATCGGCCAATCTGCCCCCAAGGGGGGCAGAAATGGCCTAAATACAATTTGCTCCCCATCTCTAAAAATACAAACAAACAACAAAAAAAAACACACAAAAAAAATTCCCCTGGCGCCTAGAGGTTTCTGCCCCCAGGGGGGGCAGAAATGGCCTAAGATAAATCCCCCCCTCCCCAGGGAGCGACCCTTGCCTAAGGGGTCGCTCCCCTTGCGTGAAATTCACGCAAAGAAAAAACTCCCTGGTGTTTAGTGGTTTCTACCCCCCTTGGGGGCAGATTGGCCTCATCAAAATAGGACAATCTGCCCCCAAGGGGGGCAGAAATGGCCTAAATATAATTATCCCCCAAGGAGAGCGACCCTTGCCTAAGGGGTCGCTCCCCACCTAAAAAAAAAAAAAGAAACATAAAAAAACAAAAAACAAAAAAATTATCCCGGGTGCCTAGAGGTTTCTGCCCCCCCTGGGGGCAGATTGGCCTATTTTGATGAGGCCAATCTGCCCCCAAGGGGGGTAGAAACCACTAGACACCAAGGAGTTTTTTCTTTGCGTGAATTTCACGCATGGGGAGCGACCCCTTAGGCAAGGGTCGCTCCCTGGGGGGGGGCAATTTATTTTAGGGGGGAGGCCCTCGGACTAATCAGCGTGCGCTCGCGCGCTGACGTCACAGGGGGGGTTGGGGGGGGTCGGGGGTGGAAGGGAAAGGTCTTCCCCTTCCACCCCCGCCTTGGGGGGAGGGGGGTGCACGGGGGCGCGCCAGCGCTCCCCCAAGTTCCCCTGTGCCATGGACAAGATGATCTCGTCCAAGGCACAGGGGAACTGTAGCCTTGGACGAGATCATCTCGTCCAAGGCACAGAACAGGTTAAAAGGGGAACTGCAAGAAGGACACGCCAGCATCCATTACATTCGCAAGCAGCAAAACTTTCTCAATTATCGATTACACTCTGATCAACAACTCCGCTATGCCTTTGGTGTGGAATTTCCAAATCAAATGCAGAGCTGAAAGTGATAATTTCCCCAAAACTTTGGAATTGGTATCTAAATTTGAGCAGCTGCAAATCTCGAGTGGCTTCATTGCACCCTCTTCCATGTTCAACCATCAAAGAAGAATATGGCGACAGCAAGGGATAGCAGCTGTGATGGATGAGGTGTATCATAGGGCAGGGTCCCTAGAGGTGAGAACAAACATAGCGTCCAGACAAGAAAAAAAGCCCGCTTTTAAAGGCGATTGGAACGAGGATTGGGCTGAGTTAATTCGCCTTCTGCTAGCAAATTTAAGCTACTTCCAATTCAACAATTCAGTGACAGGCTTTGAACTCAAAGAGGGGTTGAGATCAACAGGCCTGTTTAATAAAGCCCTGCACACTCAGAAATCACAAATCGTGCAACAGTCTAGAAAATTGGTAAAAGTGACCCTCCGGGGCGAGGATGCAGACAAACTTACCCCGTGGGCCATGAAAAAAAAGTACTGCATCGACTGCTGGACCACAAAGAAAAGTTTTCATGAACCTCATGGTCCAAGTTACTCTGGGAAAGTAAAATGCCAAACAGCAAGTTCTTTTGGGAATTGGTGAAAGAGCTGGTGCTTGGTAAAAAAAGACACCACAGCTTTGGGATTGACTCAACTTCCTGGGAGAGTGATATCTGTAGCTTGTATGGTCCAACAGAAGGTGGAAAATGCCAGTCAAGGCATCAACCCAGTCCTTTGGGGCCAGCCGCCCCCAGGAGGTGACCTGCCCCCAAGTCATCAAGTAGAGGGGAAGCTTTTGGCCATCTGGGGAGAGCAGATAACAACCAAGTCTGGATGCCAGAACAACTAGCTGGTCTGATTTAGAAAATGAAGTCTGAAGGGGCAGCCGTACCCAATGGACTCCCAAATGCCATCTTCAAAGGAGATCCAGCATATTGGGTGCAGTACTTATCGCTAATTTTTAACACCATAACTCGCGCCTATCTGATCCCAGAATCACAGAGGGCAGCATTGTGCAAACAATTTAGAAAAGTGGAAACCCTGCTTTGCCTTTCAGCTACAGGGTAATTGCTCTTATGGATGTGGAAGCTAAACTGTATGCTTCCTGTTTGTTACAGCACCTCCAAACGTGGGCAGACAAAAACAAATTATTCCCAAGATTTCAAACAGGCTTCAGGGCAGGCATGGGAACATCAACAAACCTAATAGCTCTCTTCCTCAATGTAGAAAAGACCATCTACAGGAATTTGAGCCTTTATGTCTGCTTTATCGACCTCAAGTCCGCCTTTGACCGGGTCCCCAGGGAAAGGCTTTGATCCAAGCTGGCCAAAGGGGGAATCCTGTATAATCTGATAAGGGCCATTAAGGACCTTTACACCCACACCTGGGTTCAGGTAAAAATTGGAGATGGTACCAGACTAACAAAAACGATACCTGCAAAGATCGGCTTAAAGCAAGGTTGTGTCTTGGCTCCAAGCTTGTTAAATTTATATCTGGCAGAGCTCGATGGTGCGCTAGCACAACTAAACAGCCTTCCTCCTGCTTTAGGCCCAGAGAAAGTTCGGGTGCCTACAATACGCAGACAACATTTTACTATTGAGTCATACTCCTTTGGGTCTGCAACAGAGCATAACAGCTCTTAGAAGCTTTATGGATCAGCAAGGCCTAGAAGTAAACCTGGCCACAAAAAATTGATGCAGCTCCTTGGTGCAAATTACAAATCTTTGTCTTGGTTTCTAGAGGGAAAAAAGAGGAGGTGGTGCAGTCATACAAATATCTAGGAGTCCACCTTGGACCCTGATTGAAATGGAAGCATCACCTGATCTCAATTCAGGGAAAGGTCTACTCATTAACATATAACTTTGAGCTGCTTAAGAAGAGGTTGGACTGTCCTAATTTGTCTCACCTTCTAAAAGTCATGTCAGCTCAGTTGCACCCAGCTATTTCCCATGGGACTGAAGGTTTGCAGGGCCGGGAGATCCTTCCATTAAATAACAGTCAAATTAAAGTATACAAGGATGTTTTCAGCATTCTAAAAAGTGCTTCCCGGGCCCAGGTCAGGCTAGAGTTTGGCCTACAAAATCAGGCCTTTCAGCATAAGGGAGCCTTTCCTAAAGAATCCTGAAGACTACGGGCCACGGAGAATACCTCCATAAATCATTCCTGCTGGCAAGAAGTGCAGTCTCAACAAGCCAGCAATAGAAAATGAAATTGAGGAAGCTACCTAAATCGAGTCATCCAAGTCTTGGGCATGGAAGAAGCATGGAAGTGCAGCATGGGGAAGCCTGCATTCAACAGATTAGTTAACAACTCTGTTCGCCCCCAATAGCTTATCACAGACAAGGCCTCTTTGTTTAAAAGATGGCACACCTGGGCTGTTCTGGGGTCTTATTCGACTCGCAGATCATTTTGCTATCTATGTAAAACATCAGTTCTTGTTATATCGAATGGGGTTCTACGATACCAAAGACTCATACCCCTCCTGGAAAAAACAGTATCCCAACCAATGTCGCCATTTATGTGGCCATAACCGAGAAACTTTGTTGCACACCCTCTGTACCTGCCTGTCTTTGAGCCTGGAAAGAAGAAATCAGTTAAAACAGCATTCATCTAAAACATGGGGCTTCCATTTCTGAATGCAATGGAGAACAGGCTTCTCTGCAATAGACTTGAGTCAAACAGGCATTGAAAAGCTCAGAGAATCATGATAAATCAGTGTGGGAAATATTGAGGAGTGGAGTCGTGAGATGCCCTTTTGCAACTTAGGGCCATTCTTTATATTCTAGTAATAAAAATGTGGTATCTGCCACTTAGAAATAGAAAAAAGGAATGCATGAAGAATTTTTTATGCTTGTTGTGGGCTAGTTGACAATAGAGGCTTGCTGACAGTGGATTGGCGTCCCTGATGCTCCCCATTGTGTAATCTCTAAGAACATGTTCCCTGTACTCCTGTTTGCTGCATCATTTCACAGAAAGGCTGAGGAAAGTTGGGTGGAGTCATTCAGTGAACTGCATACTTCTGAAACTAGCAGTGATGCATATATCCAGCTTTACAGGATTAAGGTTAGAAAATCTATTTTTTAGGGTACATGATTGACTCATGACGTTGGTCTAAAACAGTGTTGGAAAATATTTAAGTTATGGAACTAATGAGACATGCTGAGAGTCTGACATCATAAGATTTTGTGACAAACAAAAGACACATAGCTAGAAAATTCACACGCTTGTAACCACCTGGGGCTGCTCCTCCGCTATGGTGGAGGAGCGTCGCTCTCCCCCCCCCCACCAGCAGCTGAAAAACATACACAGTAAAACCATAATAAACATAGTTTATTATGGTTTTAGTGTACAAAGGGCGGGCCATGGAGTGTGACATGGACAGAGGAGGAGTGCCAGCACTCCCCCTCAGTGCGCATGTATGTTTGGCTGACGTCTCGGGCCAGCTAAACATACATGCGCACTAGGCTCTCTCCAACCCGGCAAGTTGGAGAGAGCAAGCCAAGCCTCCCACTCTGCCTTGGAGGGCCCAGTCAGAGGCATTAAAGTAGGGTTAGGATTGGACAGTGGAGGAGAGGAGAGGATCGGAGTGGCGTGGCATATTATATTTATTTTTCTTGTTCCCCTACCATGCACCGCTCCGCCCGTTTTCCCACCCTCGAGCCACAACTGGTAACCACTTCCATGACTGGTGTGTTTGAGAGGAATTGACATGTGACCGCTCAGCCCTCCACAGGGCTTGGTCGCCCCACTCACTGCTGCCGCTCCTGCCTGCCTTTGCCGCCTCCTGCCTGCAGATTCCTTCGCTCGCTCGCTGCTCCTGGGATTTCCCGCCGCTGCCTCCCTGCGGCCCCGCCCCCCTGTGATTCCATTCGCCGGACCGCTCCCGCCACCCAGCTGCTCCTCCCTCCCGGCTCCTTACTTAAGGGGACCGTAGGGGACCACAGAGTGTGACCGCTCAGCCCTCCACAGGGCTTGGTCGCCCCACTCACTGCTGCCGCTCCTGCCTGCCTTTGCCGCCTCCTGCCTGCAGATTCCTTCGCTCGCTCGCTGCTCCTGGGATTTCCCGCCGCTGCCTCCCTGCGGCCCCGCCCCCCTGTGATTCCATTCGCCGGACCGCTCCCGCCACCCAGCTGCTCCTCCCTCCCGGCTCCTTACTTAAGGGGACCGTAGGGGACCACAGAGTGTGACCGCTCAGCCCTCCACAGGGCTTGGTCGCCCCACTCACTGCTGCCGCTCCTGCCTGCCTTTGCCGCCTCCTGCCTGCAGATTCCTTCGCTCGCTCGCTGCTCCTGGGATTTCCCGCCGCTGCCTCCCTGCGGCCCCGCCCCCCTGTGATTCCATTCGCCGGACCGCTCCCGCCACCCAGCTGCTCCTCCCTCCCGGCTCCTTACTTATGACGCCCCCAGAGCGACCGCGCAGCGGACGCGCGCAGCGGGAGCTCCGACTGAGCGCCGAAGGTGCGCCAAAGGTAAGCCCGTCTGCGCCCGTCCGCGCCTGGACCGCGCCCAGCGCCAGACCCCCTGGTCCTCGCCCTCGCCAGCACACCCTGCACAGCTACGATGCCAGAACCCTCCACGCACTCAACGCCGGCCGAAACACCGCCTGCTACCGAGCCACCCCGAGACGCACCCACGGACCCTTCACCTGCCTGACCTGCCGCTTCACCAGCCTACGACCCAACACTGCACCTACTAAACCGAGCCCCAGCAACAAACACCTGAGGTGCATCCTGCTCAACACCCGCTCCGTTCACAGGCATGCCGTCGAACTCTGGAACCTCCTCGACTCGACAGCACCAGACATCGCCTTCCTGACAGAAACCTGGATGAACGCCTCCTCAGCACCCGACGTCGCCATCGCCGTCCCAGAAGGCTACAAAATCACCAGGAGGGACCGCGTCAACCAGACAGGAGGAGGCATCGCCATCATCCACAAGAACACCATCCGCATCACGACCAACTCTGATGACACCTTCACCTCCGCCGAACACCTCCACTTCCAGATACACACCAACCCCAAGACCACGCTCAGAGGCACCCTCATCTACAGACCACCGGGACCACGCACACAGTTCAGCGAAGACATCACAGACTTCGTCAGCCCCCACGCCATCAATTCCACCGACTACATCCTCCTGGGGGACCTCAACTTCCACCTGGAGGACGACAAGGACCGCAACACCACTGCTCTACTGGACAACCTGGCCAACCTCGGACTCAAGCAACTGGTAACCACCCCTACACACCACGCCGGCCACACGCTTGACCCAGTCTTCTCATCCAGCAAATATGTCACCTTCAGCCACTCCACCAATCTCCAGTGGACTGACCACAGCTGCGTCCACTTCAGCTTCAGTAAAACGACGACCCACCACCACCCTCAACAAACCCCCCGCAGGAGCTGGAACAAGATCACCGGCGACCAGCTCACCACCTTCCTCAGCCAGAACCCCCCCACCAGCTCAACGGACCCCAACGAAGCCGCCAACAACCTCACACAGTGGATCACCAACTGCGCAGACGCCCTCGCACCACTGAAGAAGAACCCCCCCAGCAGACGCAGCAGCAAGAAAGCCTCCTGGTTCACCGACGAGCTCATCACCTCCAAGAAGAACTGCCGCTCCCTGGAGAACACCTGGCGCACCAACCAGACCACAGACAACATGACGGCCCTCAAACACGCCACCCGCAAACACCACCAACTGATCCGCGCCACAAAGAAGACAGCCTTCAAGGAACGACTGGACAACAACACCCACAACAGCAAGGAACTCTTCAGCATCGTCAAAGAGCTCTCCAACCCCGACGCCGGAAACAATGACATCACTCCCTCGCAAGACCTCTGCGACTCCCTCGCAGCCTTCTTCCACAACAAGATCGCCAACATTCACAACAGCTTCGGCCCACCAACCACAAACCCCACCACCGAACCGATGCCCCCCACCGCCACCCTCCGCACCTGGACCCCAGTCAGCACCGAAGACACAACACGCACAATGAACACCATCCACTCCGGATCCCCTACGGACCCCTGCCCACACCACATCTTCAACACGGCTGACCACATCATCGCACCCCACCTCCGTGACATCGTCAACGCCTCCTTCAACACCGCCACCTTCCCGGAGTGCTGGAAACACGCCGAGATCAGTGCCCTGCTGAAGAAACCAACTGCAGACCCCTCCGACCTCAAGAACTACCGCCCCATCTCGCTCCTCCCGTTTCCTGCCAAAGTCATCGAGAAGACCGTCAACAGACAGCTAGCTGCCTTCCTCGAGACCAACGGATCCCTCGACCACTCGCAATCCGGCTTCCGAGCCAACCACAGCACGGAGACCGCCCTCATCGCAGCCACAGACGACATCAGATCCCTAATGGACAATGGGGAAACTGCGGCCCTCATCCTCCTGGACCTCTCCGCAGCGTTCGACACTGTCTGCCACCGCACCCTGGTACAGCGCCTGAACAACACCGGCATCCAGGGGAAGGCCCTGGAGTGGATCGCCTCATTCCTCGCCGGAAGAACCCAGAGAGTCCGCCTCCCACCGTTCCGGTCAGCGGCCACCGAAGTCATCTGCGGAGTTCCACAAGGGTCATCGCTCAGCCCCACCCTCTTCAACGTCTATATGAGCCCCCTCGCAACCATCGCACGTCAACACAACCTCAAGATCATCACCTACGCCGACGACACCCAGCTGATCCTCTCCCTCACCAGCGACCCGGACGCCGCCAGAGCCAGCCTACACGAAGGGATGAAAGACGTCGCCGAATGGATGAAGAACAGCCGCCTGAAACTGAACTCAGACAAGACGGAGGTCCTCATCCTGGGATCATCACCATCCGCCTGGGACGACTCCTGGTGGCCCCCCGCCCTGGGAGCCACCCCCAAGCCAACGGACCACGCTCGCAACCTAGGCTTCATCCTGGACTCCTCCCTCTCGATGACCAGACAAGTCAACGCCGTCTCATCTTCATGCTTCAACACCCTACGCATGCTTCGAAAGATCTTCCGGTGGATCCCCACCGAGACCAGGAAGACGGTCACCCAGGCCCTCGTCACCAGTCGGCTGGACTACGGGAACGCCCTCTACGCCGGCACCGCCGCCAAACTCCAGAAGAAACTCCAACGGATCCAGAACGCCTCAGCACGACTCATCCTGGACATCCCCCGACACAGCCACATCTCCGAACACCTGAGAGACCTGCACTGGCTCCCCGTCAACAAAAGAATCACGTTCCGACTCCTCACCCACGCACACAAGGCCCTCCACGACCTGGGCCCCAAGTTCCTCAACAGCCGCCTGACCTTCCACAAGCCCACCCGCCAGCTCCGCTCCGCCAGCCTCGCTCTCGCCACCGTCCCCCGCATCCGCAGAGCCACCGCCGGAGGAAGATCCTTCTCCTACCTGGCAGCCAAGACATGGAACTCCCTCCCCATCCACCTCCGGACAACGCAAGACCATCTCGCCTTCAGGAAGCAACTCAAGACCTGGCTGTTCGAGCAGTAGCGTTTCCCCCCCCCCCAGCGCCTTGAGACCCTCCGGGTGAGCAGTGCGCTATACAAATGCCTTTGATTGATTGATTGATTACAATACTGGAGACGTCCATCCCAAATTCTGTAGATTAGGGCTGGTACTTTTGCAACAGGTAAGTACCATTAGCCCAGGCTGCAGTACCTGAGACAGTAATACTATCCCAGGCCACATACTTCATTTCAGAATGGGAATAATATAGCAATACCACACACCTTACTCCCTTTTGAGCTGAAAAATGTGAAATATTTCAGTGCTTCCAAGCTCAAAGTCATACATGGCTGAATTTGTGCACTATTTCTGCAGACGTTGTAGTTCTATTTGAGATCCAAACTCCTGTTTGTGCCTGAAATGGGGTTACTGGCATCACTGGAAAAGGTCCTAAGTAGCTAGAGGATGAATCGGAAAACAATGGAAAATGAAAGCAAAAGGTCCATACAATCTCTACATTTTTGTCACATGCCAAAGGGGACATATATTTCATCCCCATTTATGTGTGATTAGGTACAGAAACGCAACCAAGATTACAGTTTTGTACCCATTGGTTATGACAATTTTGTTTTAGGATACAGGAGACTGCTTTTCCTTTTATTTTTTTAACTACACCTTTTGCTACATAATTTGCAGATTACGGAAAAACATCCATAATATTTTCTAAAAAAAATCTTCAATTAAAAATTATCATCTAATAGAATATAGAAGGTAAGAATAGTGAATTTGTAGGTTTATAATATTTTTTTTAATGTGGTTGTATGTAATACCATTAGCTTTAATATAGTTGTATTAACTGTTGTTTTTAATAATTTTAAAACATTGTTAGTTATTATATTATGTTTAGGTGTTAGTATTGTGATAATAATGGCTTCTTATTTTTTAACATAAGTTGTAATTTTTAATATGTAACCTTTTTTACACTTAATTAGTAATCTATAATTAAGTAGCAGGTTGGTGGGTTTGTGGAGGATTTAGTTAGGAAGTTATTTAAAATCTAAATTGATTTTTAGTTTTAATTCACTGTTTTGTTAAATAATTGTTCATTCATTATGCAAATTTGCTGATTGATTGTCATTTTATTTATTTGAGTATAGTTGGTAATTTTGAATGTGTGATTTATTCTTTTTTTTAAATTTAATTAGTAATTGTTAGTTTTGTTGTGGGATGTTAAAGGCTTGCTTGAGAAGGTATTTAAACTATAAATCATTGTTTTTGTTTTTAATTAATTGTCTATGTAAACTAAATAATTAATTGGTATTTGATTAATTGGTATTTTAATTTGTATAGCACATTTTGTAATTTTTAATGCATAATTTAATTGGTAATTTTTTATTTAGTTGTGGGTTGTTGGTTTTGTAGGGTATAAAGGTGGGAAGATATTGAAAGGAAGCTATTTCTTATTTTAAATACATTTATGTTAAAATATTAATTTTAATTAACTGTTTGAAATATTTAATTGGTTAATTGTTATGTTAATTTGTTTGTTTTATAATTGTTAATTTGATGATTAGTGTATTTAACAGAACCATTTTGAAAAAGGGTTGTATATTCATTATTTGTTTAATTTTTTTTGTTTTATTTAATAATTAATTTAATATCAGAAATGTTTATTTACAACTTGTTTATTAAAAAATATGTTTGTTGGAAAGTTTGGCTGTAGGAAGAGAAGTGCATTTAAAAAAAAATATATATGTTGAATTTGTTTTATGTTTTTTAAATACATTTTGTAATGTGATTTGTTTCCTTTACATGTAAATGGATTTATGTATAATAAATAATTTTTATTCTGAATAGATTTATATATTATTTTTTACATATTATGGGGGTGATTATGACCCTGGTGAAAGGCGGAGAACCGGCGGTAAGACCGCCAACAGGCTGGCGGTCTTACTTGGGTGAATTATGACCATGGCGGTTACCGCCATGGTCATCCGCCGGTTCTCCGTTCTGCTCACCAGGGCGGAGACGACCGTTGGGCTGGAGACCTGGGTCTTCAGCCCGGCGGCCGTCACTATACCGCTGGCGGTATTTTGACCCGGCTTACCGCCGTGGATTTCCAGCGATTTGAACCGCCATGAAATCCATGGCGGTAAGCACTATCAGTGCCAGTGAATTCCTTCCCTGGCACTGATAGAGGTCTCCCAAACCCCCCCGCCCCCACCCCATTACCCTCCCCTACCCCCCGACCACCCCTGCCACGCCCCAAAGGCGGCAGGGCCCCCCTCCACACCCCGACCCCAACATCACATCACCCATACCCACACGACACGCACGCAGGCACCACCTACACACTTACACTTACACGCACACACGCCGACATACATGCCTACATCCACACACACAGTCAGACACTCACACCCACATTCAAACATACACGCACACATCCATACAGACATACCCACAGACATACATGCACTCATTCCCATACACACAACACCCCGCAAGCATACACGCACTCACACACCCCCTCTACATACACACACATACACCCCCATGCACCCACACAACACACAACACCCCGCCACCCCCCTCCCCTAAGGGACAATCGACTTACCTTGTTCGTCGATCCTCAGGGAGGGGACGGGAGCCATGGGGGCAGCTCCGCCGACCCCACACCGCCAACAGAACACTGCCACGGCGAATCACAGGACGAGATTCACTGGGCGGTGTTCTGTTGGCATGGCGGTGGAGGTGGAGCAACCTCCACTTCCCCCCCTCCCGCCAGTATGGCTGTTGGCGGCTCTCCGTCCGTAAAAGGACGGAGAGCTGCCAACGGTCATAAAAGGCAGAGCGGCAAACCACCAACACTGGCGGTCTTCCGCACAGCGGTCCCTCGGCGGTCTTTAAAAAAGACCGCCAAGGTCAAAATGATCCCCTATATTTTTTTAAGTTTAGGAATATAAGTGGTGCATCTAACCTCTCCAAAGATTTTTTTTCCTATACACTTGCTATCAATGCAGTGGAAAAAGTAAATGAACCCCACCAAAATCCAACACATTCCCTGCTTTTGCTTATGTTGGAGTGGGCATAGTAAACGTACCCCCTCAAGGTCCAACACTTTTCCAGCTGTTGCTTAGATTGGAGTGGGAATAGTAACTGTAACGCCTTAAAAGTCCAACACTTGCCCTATTGTTTTTTAGATTGGAGTCAGAATAGTGAATCTATCCCCTCCACAGTCCAACACTTTCCTTGCTTTTGCTTACATTGGAAAGGGAATAGTAAATGCCCAACGTTTTATCTACTTTTGCTGACACTGAAGTTTGAATTCTAATAGCCCATTACGACTTTGGCGAGCCAACAGCCAAAGCTGCAGGGAGGAGGCTGCTGTCAAACTGACCACCTCCCCCCAGTCATATTACAATATTTCCACCTGGCTGACTGTCATAAACATCGTATTACGATGTTTACGCACGTCAGCCCAGCAGAAACAGTGCCACGGCATTAGCCTCAGCGCCCTTAGGGGAGCCAAGGCCAATGCCGTCGTACAACAGCACCCCCGGAATGCCCACTTTTTGAAGTGCAGACAGTGCACATTCTGAGGGTGCTGGCAGGAGGACCCTGCACTGCCCATGCCCTGGGCATCAACTCAGCGCCACCGTGGCTGACCATGACTCCAACCGCCGCAACCCTGTTGGGATCCATGATGCTAGTAGTGGCAGCATTCCCCCTTCCCCCCGCGGTCCGACTGCCAGGGTCGTAATCTCGACCAGGTGTGTGGTGGTCCAACTGCCACAGTGGGTTTGGCAGTCTTTAGACTGCCAAACTCAAAATTAGGCCCTAAATTTGACACCTTCAGAGCCAAATACTTATTGTTTATTTAAGATTCTTACTATTTTTTTATGATGTTTTATATTTTAACTATCCCTAACCCTGTACATCTGGGTGCTCCCTCCTGCTTTGGTGGAGAAAAAAATGCCTAAAAAGGCCCCCTCACATTTCAGAGAGGCTTCATTGGAAAGGGGAGCGCCACAATCCACAGCCAGGAAAACCACTCGGCCACTAGGGGTCAGTAGCAGGTGGTTGGGCCCTCGTGGTGAATGGGCTGACGCCCCATTGGGAGCTCAAATAAAAAAAGTGTTTTTTTCCCTAGTGGCAGATTTCCAGGAAAAACTTACATTGATTGGAGGGGTCGGCCATCGGGTGAACAGGCTGGACTTCCTTGAGGGCTCAAATTAATAATATTGTTCCCCTGGGAGGTGTGGTCACGCCTCCTAGGAAAGTTAAAAAAAGTTCTGCCCTTTTAAAAAACTACTATGTCAGTGACTTAGCCCTCCTAAAATAAAGGCTAACCGCTGTTGAGCCCCATTTTTCTGGAAATGTGTGTAAAAGAGATGTAGGTGGGGGTCAGCCCTGAGGACAAGACCAACTCATTTGTGGCTCTTTTTTTAAATTTATTTTTTATTTATAAATGTGTGTTACCCCTAGTGAGGAGATTCCACCCCTCCCCATTGGAAAACACACATTAATTTTAAAAAAACACACTGTACATATGTGGCAACATTTTATTGGCATGTGGTGGAGTGGATGGCCCTGCACACATCTTTCAGATGTTAATATCTGTATTTGGTTGCTATCCTTGTAATAAAATGATGTGAAATTATTAAGCAGTATTACCATGTTTTGGAATAGCATATTAATGAAATAATACTACATAAATATGTGCTGCATATGTTTCATAATTTGCTTTTTCTAGCAGCTTAATTTAAGCACGTAATTGGGTGCTCTCCCACCACATAATTCCAGTGACTCTGGTGATAGCACTGAAGGGCATATTTATACTCCGTTTGCGCCGGAATTGCGTCGTTTTTTTTTACGCAATTCCGACGCAAAACTAACTCCATATTTATACTTTGGCGTTAGACGCGTCTAGCGCCAAAGTCCATGGAGTGTGCGTCATTTTTTTGCGTGGACACCTACTTTGCGTTAATGAGATGCAAGGTAGGCGTTCCCGTCTAAAAAATGGACTCCGAGGCATGTGTGCCGTATTTACACTCCCGGGCAAAATTCACGTAAAAAAAAATGACGTACGGCCGCTTTTGCGCCGTTTTTTAGCGCCTGGAAAAGGCAGGCGTTAAGGGACCTGTGGGCTCTGAAGGAGCCCAGAGGTGCCCTCCCATGCCCCCAGGGACACCCCCTCTCACCCTTGCCCACCCCAGGAGGACACCCAAGGCTGGAGGGACCCATCCCAGGGACATTAAGGTAAGTTCAGGTAGGTTTTTTTTTTTTTTTTTGTGGCATAGGGGGGCCTGATTTGTGCCCCCCTACATGCCACTATGCCCAATGACCATGCCCAGGGGACAGAAGTCCCCTGGGCATGGCCATTGGGCAAGGGGGCATGACTCCTGTCTTTGCTAAGACAGGAGTCATTTCTATGGGGGTTGGGAGTCGAAAAAAATGGCGCAAATCGGGTTGAGGCGAAAAATTTGCCTCAACCTGACTTGCCCCATTTTTTGGCGCCCAAGCTCCATATCCCCCTACGCCGGCGCTGCCTGGTGTACGTCATTTTTTTTCACGCACACCAGGCAGCGCCGGCGGCTAACGCTGGCTAACGTCATTGAATAAATACGGCGCCCGCATGGCGCTTCAGAATGGCGTTAGCCGGCGCTAATTATTTTGCCGCAAAACTGCGTTAGCGCAGTTTTGCGTCAAAAAGTATAAATATAGCCCTGAGTGTTTTAACAAAATGCACACCTGCACACAAAGTTGCAGGGGCTACTATGTGAATGTGTGCTTCTCGAGATTAAAGGTAGATTTTTGGCTTTAGGAAATTAGTTTTATGATGGCAAAGGCCATGCAGCTCCAATACAAATAACATTTTGCATAAGCCAGGACAAAGGTATGCTGTGGTATTAGATATTTGGCAAGGTGAAGTAATACTCTGTGTTTTTTTTAATCTTTTTTAGTGTCTATGGAGAACCTGTATATTCAGCAAACAAGATAAGTAATTTTGTGTTTATTTACTATTGCACACATCTCACACATGCACGCACCCACCAACTGATTTAAGAACAATACTTCTGCCTTCTACATTGGACAGTCACATCTCAGTGGATCGCTGCTGCCCAGGCCCTAACTCGGGTTATGGATGATAACTCTGAGACAGCATCTGAAGGAGATGAAAATGGAGCTTGCTTTAGCATCAAGTTGTACATGCTGTGTGAGAGCTCTACTGGCTATGTATACAGCTTGTGGGTATATCCAGTGAGGGACTCCAATCTAAACCCAGTAGGTTGCCCTTTAAAGCATAGAGCCATGGGAAAGATTGTATGAGAGCTTGTCCAGCAACTCCTTCACAAAGGTTATAACCTTTATGTGAACAACTTCTATACAGGACTAGGGCTGTTCAGTGAACTGTAGAAAACTGTGGACCGCAGAACAGTTTGTTGTTGCCGCAAAGGAGCTTGTTTGTTTGAAGCTGCAAAAATCTCAGAGCACTGCACTGTGTTCCTACAAACTGCTCGCAGTCATGTTCTCTGA
Organism: Pleurodeles waltl; assembly: GCF_031143425.1. Lineage (NCBI taxonomy): Eukaryota > Metazoa > Chordata > Amphibia > Caudata > Salamandridae > Pleurodeles > Pleurodeles waltl. Next base: position 270,834,609 of record NC_090448.1, on the reverse strand, counting down.
TAGGCCGGATGTGTACATACTCAGTGAAATTCATAATGAGAGCACTTTCCCAGTCACAGTCTGGGGTCAGGTTGCTGAGGTTCACAAGCCCACATGTATACTTGATGTCAATAAGTACATGGGCAGAGTGGATAAGAATGACCAGGTTCTTTAGCCATGCAATGTAAGCCGTAAAATGTGCACTTGAACAAAAAAACTGTTTTCCCACCTGATCCAGATGCAACATACCATGCGTATGTTGTTTATCATCAGACCACCGCAGGAAGACTCATGTCTTTCCTTGATTTTCAGTTGACTGTCAGTGAAAGTATTCTGCAACAGAAGCAGCAGCCTCCACTTCATTTTTGGAGGACATGGCAAGACTGCAAGATCTACACTTTGCTGACCGCTGTCCTGCAATGTCAACGAAGGTCGATACTTGACTGGTAGTAAAACATGTTCAAAATTTGTAATGTGTGAATGTTGTAGAGTACCAACTGTCAATATCTGAGGATATATATGTGTATGGATGTTTGTTAGTTGTGTGTTTGTATGTAGGTTTGTTGATGACTGGTTGAGAGGTTGTTTTAAAAGGTATTCTGTCCTGTACTATATGAACATGATAGGCCATTGAATGGCGGCGGCATGTTGATGTGAGTGCAATGATCTGCTGGATTGGCTGGCATTATGAAGTCTTGACTGGTGTGTGAATGGCGTGTCAATGGACTGTATAGCAGTTGGGGGTTTTATGGCTTACTTTCATTAGTCTTGGTTTCAATGTTCAGATACTGTGATATGTATTTGTTTTTTTAAGCTAGCATTTACGTAAGCGCCAAAACCTACCAGTGTGAGTGGTGGATTAATTTTTTTAAAATGGTGACAGTTTTATATCTGTGATGGTAAGGATATTTTGTTGCAATGGTGACAGAGTTTCCTGCCCACCAAGATAATGGTCTGCCCCCTGATGTATATATGTGGACGGACCATTGGTGTAACTATGGCAAAAACTACTCTGGCATGGTTATGGACTTGCTGAGTAGGGGCTACGTGAGGCTGACCTCTATGTCCAACCCCTAATTTCGATGGGTGGACATATAGGTCAGTTTTCACTGCCCAGCACCATCTGGAAATCCCTGGCATTAAGAGGCAGTGAAAACTGTCTGATGCCTTCCTCACCATAGAGGATAAGTTGAGAGTGGCATTTTTTTATTTTCAAAAAGAAAATCAAGCTTCAAGACTTTGTTTTTAAAAATTAAAAACAAACGTGATGGATGGCTCCTTCATGCCATGTGTGAAATGTAAAAAGCATTGACAGTAGCTGCTCTTGGCAATGTTTGTGAAAGGACAGCAAGCTTGGTGTCATTTCTAAATATGGTCGGTGTAGTGGTGTCAGCATGGCGGATGTTAATTCCTCTGCCAGGCTGACAAAGTATTCTCTGTCCTCCAAAATTTTAATCTGGCCTTTAGTAAGAGCTCCCCTTTTTTTTGCAAACTAAAGACCCAGGTGTGTTCAGCGTGGTGCAACTTGCATTGATTCTGCTCACTTTTCCACAATACCCTACAAAACTTGAAAGTGCGTACATTGCTAAGATTACTCATTTATTTACATTTGTGTTGGACATTTCTGTAATCTGTTGAGATCCACAAATTGACAACCAACCAGCATTCCTATGTGTCTCGACATAGAGACTGAACTCAAATTTTGTAGGTAACCCACAATTAGATAATGCTAAGAACACAACATGGACATATCAAAGTTTTCCACTGAACCCAACCTGTTTTCTCAATGTGGGTACCTGTGGATTTTGGGGCGCGTATGTGCTGCCACCCAGGGAAACCTACCAAATCTGCACATTTCTGAAAACTACACAGCCAGAGGAGTCCTTGGGAGTGTGACCTGCATAAGTCGTTTTTTCACTACTGTGAGGCAGGCCTACTCCGCTAATAGGTTAACATTGGGAATTTCTTAATACACTTTCAAGCTGTAATTCCTGAATAGAAAGGAGAAGTCCTGTCATGTTTCATATGTTTGGAATGGTGAAAAAAGAGCTGGTAAGCTCCCACCAAAGGCGTTTCATCTACAGTTTTTAATTATGAAAATACAAATTACAATGTTCATAGATGTTATATTTCAATTGACACAATCTTGAATTCAAAGGAGGCTTCCAATGTTAAAAAATGTTACAGCCAAAGTTCAGCGATGTTATACTTCAATTGGTGCAATCCAAATAATTCAAATGAGGCTTCCAATGTACAAGGATGTAACAGCCAACATGTGTTTTGCCCCCTGTAGCCAATACGCCAGGGCTTTCTCAAGGCTGAAAAATATATATATGAACTATGTAAGACTAAAGGTCAGTCACACACAAAGGAGTGGTGCTACCCAAGAAGTGAGTATCCTAATTGCAGATGGAAGAAACATGCATCCTTGTCTGCCGTGCTACCAATAGGTGATAAAATAAAATAAAATAAAAATAAATAATAAAACTAAGAAGCTGTTATTGGAGGGAGAACAGCTGAGGGATAATATATAATAATGAAAGCAACATGCGTGTTATTGTGCTCTCTGTAGTCAAAGAAAAAAATATAAGACAAAAAACTATTGGCCTGCAATGAGAGATCCCCTGAAAGGAAGAAGCAGGGGAAATGAGGTACGTGAAAACAGAAAAGAAACAAGAGATGACAGTGTCTTGTCTGACTAAGTGAAGGAGTGAAAAGGTGAAAAAATGAAGGTGAAAAAACTGAAGGTGAAAAAATGAAGGTGAAAAAACTAAGAACATGCTGGCACTCTAGTCATTTAAGTGTGATCACAACCAGGGCATGCTAGAGATATATAATATTAAAGCAGAAAAAAGTGAAAGAAGTAACCTGTATAGGTAACATACCATTTGTCAAACAATAGCAGAATCTTCGGACTAAAATGTCCCAATTTTTTGATCTATACACAAAAATATATATAGGGCATATAAAGAGACCCCAAAACAAACGAGTAATACAAAAAGTAATAAAACCATGTAGAACTAAACAGTATTCCTTACTGAGCTCATATATAATGCAAAAATGCAATGGACTCGTAATGGTGCTATCCAACATAAAATTTTAACTTGAATAAGCATTGTAAGTGGTGACCAAACTGAACTGAATCTTCCTACAAATGAGGAGAGCCGGTATAATTATTTCATTACCGAAATAGACGGTAAACGTCCCGACGCGTCCTGCGATTGTTCGCAGAGGGCGCGCCGGAGAAGAAATAAGGAAAAGAGGGGCCACATTAGATTTCAAATAGTCCCTCCTCCGTTCAGTGATAAAGGAACGGAGGAGGGACTGTAAGGATTACAATCAGAGAGAAGCGGTAGCAGAGTAAAATGTGCCACCCAAGGACCTGCCATTCTGTTTAAAGAGCAAGCGAGAATTCAAGACTTACCCAATTGAGCAAAAGGAAGTCGGAAACGTCCCGACGCGTCCCGCGTTTAATCGCAAGGAGCGCGCCGTAGAAAGCCACTTATAAATAACAGTAGTCCTACCTTTGTTAATGGACGTAGAAACAGAGGAAGGACTAAAAAACAGTTATTAAAGAAAAAGGAAATAGAAAAAGCGGCGCCATTTTGAAAAAGGGTCAAATAAAGACCGAAATGACCGGGCAGAAAGGAAAATTGAGCAATAACAAAAGAAAAGAAAAAAGAAAAATAATAAGAGATAAAGGCCCTCATTTCGAGTTTGGCTGGCGGCGGTAGCCGCCAGCCAAACGGGAACCGCCACTTGGCCACTCCGCGGTCACAAGACCGCAGAGGCCATTCTGGCTTTCCCGCTGGGCACCAAAGGAGCGCCCGCCGGCCCAGCGGGAAAGGCCCTGCAACAATTAAGTCGGCTCCGAATGCAGTTGCACCCGTCGCGATTTTCACTGTCTGCAATGCAGACAGTGAAAATCTTTCTGGGGCCCTGTTAGGGGGCCCCTGCACTGCCCATGCCAGTGGCATGGGCAGTGCAGGGGCCCCCAGGGGCCCCACGACACCCGTTCCTGCCATCCTGGTTCTGGCGGTGAAAACCGCCAGAAACAGGCTGGCGGGAAGGGGGGTGGAATCCCTTGCAGCGCCGCCATGGAGGATTCTCCCAGCCGGGGGTAATTTGGCGGGAAACCGCCGGACCCAGCTGGGCGGCCGCGGCTTCACAGCCGCGGTCGGAATACATAAGGAAGCACCACCAGCCTGTTGGCGGTGCTTCCGTGGTCGTCGACCCTGGCGGTCGATGACCGCCAGGGTCAGAATGACCCCCTAAGTGTAGTGAATAAATAATTATAGAAAAAGCACATGAATATTTGAAAATTTGGACAAGAAACTTGAACTATGAAATTAGAAGATAGCACTATTCAAATAACATATACAGGGGAGGATCTTTATCTCTTATTATTTTTCTTTTTTCTTTTCTTTTGTTATTGCTCAATTTTCCTTTCTGCCCGGTCATTTCGGTCTTTATTTGACCCTTTTTCAAAATGGCGCCGCTTTTTCTATTTCCTTTTTCTTTAATAACTGTTTTTTAGTCCTTCCTCTGTTTCTACGTCCATGAACAAAGGTAGGACTACTGTTATTTATAAGTGGCTTTCTACGGCGCGCTCCTTGCGATTAAACGCGGGACGCGTCGGGACGTTTCCGACTTCCTTTTGCTCAATTGGGTAAGTCTTGAATTCTCGCTTGCTCTTTAAACAGAATGGCAGGTCCTTGGGCACTACCGCTTCTCTCTGATTGTAATCCTTACAGTCCCTCCTCCGTTCCGGTATCACTGAACGGAGGAGGGACTATTTGAAATCTAATGTGGACCCTCTTTTCCTTATTTCTTCTCCGGCGCGCCCTCTGCGAACAATCGCAGGACGCGTCGGGACGTTTACCGTCTATTTCGGTAATGAAATAATTATACCGCCTCTCCTCATTTGTAGGAAGATTCAGTTCAGTTTGGTCACCACTTACAATGCTTATTCAAGTTAGAATTTTATGTTGGATAGCACCGTTATACATTTTTGCATTATATATGAGCTCAGTAAGGAATACTATTTAGTTCTACATGGATTTATTACTTTTTGTATTACTCGTTTGTTTTGGGGTCTCTTAATATGCCCTATATATATTTTTGTGTATAGATCAAAACATTGGGACATTTTAGTCCGAAGATTCTGCTATTGTTTGACAAATGGTATGTTACCTATACAGGTTACTTCTTTCTCTTTTTTCTGCTTTAATATTATATATCTCTAGCATGCCCTGGTTGTGATCACACTTAAATGACTAGAGTGCCAGCATGTTCTTAGTTTTTTCACCTTCATTTTTTCACCTTCAGTTTTTTCACCTTAATTTTTTCACCTTTTCACTCCTTCACTTAGTCAGACAAGACACTGTCATCGCTTGTTTCTTTTCTGTTTTCACGTACCTCATTTCCCCTGCTTCTTCCTTACAGGGGATCTCTCATTGCAGGCCAATAGTTTTTTATCTTATATTTTTTTCTTTGACTACAGAGAGCACAATAACACGCATGTTGCTTTCATTATTATATATTATCCCTCAGCTGTTCTCCCTCCAATAACAGCTTCTTAGTTTTATTATTTATTTTTATTTTATTTTATTTTATCACCTATTGGTAGCACGGCAGACTAGGATGCATGTTTCTTCCATCTGCAATTGGGATACTCACTTCTTGGGTAGCACCACTCCTTTGTGTGTGACTGACCTTTAGTCTTACATAGTTCATATATATATATTTCAGCCTTGAGAAAGCCCTGGCGTATTGGCTACAGGGGGCGAAACACGTGTTGGCTGTTACATCCTTGTACATTGGAAGCCTCATTTGAATTATTTGGATTGCACCAATTGAAGTATAACATAGCTGAACTTTGGCTGTAACATTTTTGAACATTGGAAGCCTCCTTTGAATTCAAGATTGTGTCAATTGAAATATAACATCTATGAACATTGTAATTTGTATTTTCATAATTAAAAACTGTAGATGAAACGCCTTTGGTGGGAGCTTACCATCTCTTTTTTCAGTATTTTGGCTAGTAGGAGGATAGGGGTCCAAGTCCTCTGGTTTTAGTTCCCACAGCCCTAGTAAATACGGCATTTTTACAGGAAGTTATACGTCAGGACCCTCCTTTTCTTTTGAAGCCTCCCAGTTTGGAATGGTAATGATAAATTCTCTTTACTGGTAAAGTCAGAGTAACCTTACTATTTTAGAAATGCCACTTTTAGAAAGTGGACATTTCTCTGCTCTTATAGCTCTGTGTGTCACGCCTGTCAAGATAGAGTGGTGAGTGAGCATACCTTCTGTCCAGCTGCGGGTAACATTAAAACCCATTTAAAATCAAATGCACAGTGTGGGCATATTCAAGACCTCGTCAATACTGGGGAAAATATTAACACCTCCGCAATGGGGGACAGAAGTTTCATCCAGACCTGCGAGATAACGGTCATCTTGATTGTGGGTAGTATTTTGCTGCGTTGAAGACAAAAAATGGTGCTCGTCACTCTACACTTCCTACGGACCTCTGAATGGATTCACCTGTTTCAACAAACTCCTCAGCATTCCTGGTTGTGGTTACTGGGGGCTCCGTCTAAGTCTTCCTGAGGCAGCATTTACGGATCCTGAAACCTGGGAAAAAAACAATGGCAACACAATAAACATTTATGGCGGTAACAGTGCTTGCTTGCCTGCAAGCTACTTATCTGGTTTGGCCATGCTGTTTCCAATTTCTGATGTCCTGACAAGTTCCTAAATTTCGACACTATCGGGAAACTCTAAAATTCACCCAAAAAGGCGCATTGGAAATTTAAGCAATAGACTTGAAACCAAAAAGATTATTTGCCTCATATGCTTAAAGCAGTGTTTCCCAAAGTGTGCGCCATGGCTCCCTGGTGCGCCATCAGAAATTCCCGGGGCGCCGCACACTTCTAGGGAACATTGAAATGCTTTCATTTTCATACTACCGTAGGGCCCCATTATAAAAATACATCACATTTAGAACTGAGCTTTACGGGAGTATGAAAACGAAAGAATCACAGTGGAAATAAATCGAACTTGTTAGGGTTTTGCCATGTTATGTTGTAAGTTGTAAAACCCATCAAGTTTGATATGTCTCCACTGCAAGTCTCTCTTTCATACTATGTTACAGCTAACAAAGCTGCATGGTAGCATGACAGAGAAACACTTGCAGTGGAAACAAACCAAACTTGATAGATTTTACAATAGACATCATATCATTGCAAAAACCTAACAAGTTTGATTTATCTGCACCGCAATTCTTTCTGTTTCATACTACTGAACGGCTCCATTCAAAAGACAAGTTAAGTTTAGAATGGAGCCGAACAGTAGTATGAAAAAGAAAGAATCACAGTGGAAATAAATCAAACTTGTTAGGGTTTTGCAGTGTTACATAGTAAATTGTAAAACCCATCAAGTTTTATTTGTTGCCATCAGTGTTTAATTATTTATAAATAAAAACGTACCTGAAAGCTCTCCTCTGAAACACGTAGCTGCTGCAGTTAAATATGCATGCACAGAACATTGAGGCAGCGGTAATCCTAAAGCCATCTTGGGCCTCTTCAATCCATTTACAGCCTCTCCCTGCCCCTTCAGTTCACTCTTACATCTTTCCCCCAATGTGGAGCTTTTCCATCCTTCTCTTCCTTCATCTTTCCCATATGTGCCTTTGCTCACAGTAAATGCCTGATGCAGAAAACTAAGGCCCATATTTATGAAAAGTTTGTGCCACACTTGCGTCATAATTATATTTTGTGCGTTTGCACTGCTTTTGCGTCACAAAATAATGCAAATGTGGCACAAACTTTTCATAAATATGGGCCTAAGTGCCAGTCCTTAAAAATAAGTGCTGTGCCCCCACTGGAAACCCAGTGCTTAATTTGTAGATAAAAATGTGATGGTGCTCAAAGCTCTCTTTTAAAACAAGCGGATGCTGCATTTAAATGTGCGAGCCTTCTCGGGCCTCTTTAATCCATTTACAGCCACTCCCTACTCCTTCAGCTCACTAATGCAGCTTTCTACTTTCTCCCTTTGTGATGCTTTTTAGGTTGTCTCTTTCTCCACGTTTCCCATATGTATCTTTTGCTCTTACTAAATGTCTGATGCAAAAAACTGGAAACCACCTGCTCAAATTAAGCCCTGCGGAAAGCACTGGCTCAAATTAAGCACTGTTAGCACTGCAACTCTTTCTCTTTCATACTACCATTCGGCTCCATTCTAAAGATGTTATGTTTGGAACAGAGCTGTACGGTAGTATGATAAAGAAAGAATCACAGTGCAAAAATCAAACTTGTTAGGGTTTTGTAATATGCATTTACAGCCCTGAGTAACCCATGTGGGAATGCCATGTGGGGATGTTATGGAAGCCACAGCTGTCAGCGTCTGGAGTGGTTAGGACCAGCACATGACGTCTTGCCTAATTAATAATAAACGTGTCTATTTAGGCAGGGTCGGGCCCAATCAGGATAATAATAGAGTGTTACTTCTGTCCGTGTTCTGCAGCTACTCAAGAAAAGAGGGTAATCATGAAATTACAAAAATGTCAACATTTAAGAGGAAAGTGGGAGATAAAAAAAAAAAAGAGAGAATGTATTTCTCCCCTTGAGGCCTGAATCAGGTCTATTGTCATATGTGGGGCTTCCAAGTGTGGTGCTGGAGGATCTGAGATCAAAAATGCTAATGTGCTTTTTTTTCTTTTAACTTGCCAGGAACAAGGAGAAAGTGATGTGGCAGGCAGAAAGAGCGTGACAAAAATGTTGTGCACTCCCCACCCGATAAATAAAGTGAAATAACGAGGAGCCGCAGCCAATGGCCAATAGGTCAAGGGAGCCATGGGTCGAAAATGTTTGGGAACCACTGGCTTAAAGACTATGGCATGCATGAAGCCAAATGTACATTTTGTAAAACAGTTTACTGCTAATGTATAAGATACATATATATATATATATATGACTTTGACATATACTGGGTGCTCCCTTGTGTCTGGACAAAGCTATACCCCTCTGAAGAGCTCTAATGAGAGCGGAACAAGTGTCAGGGGTTGCTTTACTCATTCCAGGTTGGCTTGGACGGTATTTGACCAGTCCAAAGCTGTAATACTGTGCCTGGAGTGGTAAATGGCTTTTGTCATTTTACAGCTCGGCGAGGATGACACTATGTCAATCCTATGCTTAAAGATTTTGCTGTACAAATGGCAAAAGACTTTGGCCCTGATTCCAACTTTGGCGGGCGGCGGTAGCCGCCCGCCATGCGGCCAAAAGACCGCTGCCGGTATTCCAACATTCCCCCTGGGCCGGCGGGCGCTAACCAAGTTAGCGCCCGCCGGCCCAGCGGGAATGAGGCCGCAACACAGAAGCCGGCTCCGAATGGAGCCGGCGGTGTTGCGGCCGTGCGACGGGTGCAGTTGCACCCGTCGCGCTTTTCACTGTCTGCTAGGCAGACAGTGAAAAGCTGGCCGGGGCCCTGTTAGGGGACCCCTGCACTGCCCATGCAAGTGGCATGGGCAGTGCAGCGGCCCCCAGGGGCCTCAGGACACCCCTTACCGCCAGCCTCTTCCTGGTGGTGAAAACCGCCAGAAACAGGCTGGCGGTAAGGGGGTCAGAATCCCCAGGGCAGCGCTGCTTGCAGCGCTGCCCTGGTGGATTCGCCCAGCCGGGGCAAAAACGGCGGGAAACCGCCGGCCCCGGTTTTCCGACCGCGGCTTTACCGCAGCGGTCAGAATGGGCTAGGAAGCACCGCCAGCCTGTTGGCGGTGCTTCCGTCATTCTGCGCCCTGGCGGTCCAAGACCGCCAGGGTCAGAATGACCCCCTTTGTCACTATCTAGCTCGGCGGGGATAGCACTGTGCTAATCCTATGCTTAAAAACTTTGCTAGATAAGCAGACATTTGAGGTGAGCAAATCTAGAGTGTCGCTGATGTTGCAGGGTGCTCCTTACTAGAGCAGCTCTCCACCTAAAATTGGGAACTTCCCAGAGTTCTCCTTTGTTTTTTGCATAATTTATGCGTCACTCTAACCCTGAAAGGGCCTTGGTTTGACTTATACTGGGTGCTCCCTTGTGTCTGGACAAAGCTATACCCCTCTGAAGAGCTCTAATGAGAGCGAAACACGTGTTAGGGGTTGCTTTACTCATTCCAGGTTGGCTTGGACGGTATTTGACCAGTCCAAAGCTGTAATACTGTGCCTGGAGTGGTAAATGGCTTTTGTCATTTTACAGCTCGGTGAGGATGACACTATGTCAATCCTATGCTTAAAGATTTTGCTGTACAAATGGCAAAAGACTTTGTCACTATCTAGCTCGGGGAGGATAGCACTGTGCTAATCCTATGCTTAAAAACTTTGCTAGATAAGCAGACATTTGAGGTGAGCAAATCTAGAGTGTCGCTGGTGTTGCAGAGTGCTCTTACTAGAGCAGCTCTCCACCTAAAATTGGGAACTTCCCAGAGTTCTCCTTTGTTTTTTGCATAATTTATGCATCACTCTAACCCTGAAAGGGCCTTGGTTTGACTTATACTGGGTGCTCCCTTGTGTCTGGACAAAGCTATACCCCTCTGAAGAGCTCTAATGAGAGCGAAACACGTGTCAGGGGTTGCTTTACTCATTCCAGGTTGGCTTGGATGGTATTTGACCAGTCCAAAGCTGTAATACTGTGCCTGGAGTGGTAAATGGCTTTTGTCATTTTACAGCTCGGCGAGGATGACACTATGTCAATCCTATGCTTAAAGATTTTGCTGTACAAATGGCAAAAGACTTTGTCACTATCTAGCTCGACGAGGATAGCACTGTGCTACTCCTATGCTTAAAAACTTTGCTAGATAAGCAGACATTTGAGGTGAGCAAATCTAGAGTGTCGCTGGTGTTGCAGGGTGCTGCTTACTAGAGCAGCTCTCCACCTAAAATTGGGAACTTCCCAGAGTTCTCCTTTGTTTTTTGCATATATATATATATAGAAGGCTGATTGAAATCAGTATGCATATACACTGTGAAGCTGGAGTATATATGCATAGTTTGTATGCTTTAGTAACCTACCCCTTATTTTCTTCAAGACATCAGCCATTAGGTAGAAGGCACTTCTTGGTATTCCTTGTGGTATGTACATAGTTCTATAACTACTCGATGAATGTAAATTGCATATTTCTATTACAATGTGTAACAATTCGAATATGATACATACAGGTTGATCAGCTCCAGAGATTCAAATCCTTTCCACTCCTTTCCATAAGGCTCCAATGGACGACAATATGTGTAGGAGGGGAAAGGGCATAAACAGGTATATGTTTAAACAAGGGGTGAGATAGGATGTTAGCAAATTTTTCAATCATTAATCTAGATATAGGCCCTCATTACAACCCTGGCGGTAAATGCCGCTTACCGCCATGCAGAAGACCGGCAACGTACCGCTGCGGCCGCAGAATTCCGCTACAGGTATCACGACCCACATCTCGGAATCCGCCACAATACAGACTCCCACACAAGTCCGCCACACCAAAGGTCAGTGAAAAACTGTCGATACCCAAACTTCCACCGTCACACCAACAAGAATACACCCACAGTATCACGACCCACGAATCAATGCGGCTGTCATTCAACCGCAGTAAACCATTGGTGGTACACACCGCCGCGCTCAAAATACACACACACTAACAAAACACAACCACATTGGACAATATCGAAATACCCACACCTGATACACATACACACATCACACCCACACACCCAATCCAATATAAAGCACACACCCACATCACCCACAAACCCTTACAACCAAAATGTTGAAAGAAGGACAGAGAGAGAGACTACCTAAAACAACACCAGCATCCACAGACACACAACACCATCACATACACAACATCCACGCACCTCAAACAATACACAACAACACATCCCATCACACATCACAACAGACACCACCTCACACATCAACCACACCACATCATGGCACCTCAAAGACACCCCTGGTTCTCTGAGGAGGAGCTCAGGGTCTTGGTGGAGGAAAGCATCGGGTACAGCCACAGCTATTCGGATCACAGGTGCAGCAGACATCCATTGCAAGGAAGATAGAGCTATGGTGCAGAATTGTCAACAGTGTTAACGCAATGGGACAGCATCCAAGAACACGGGATGACATCAGGAAGAGGTGGAACGACCTACGGGGGAAGGTGCGTTCTGTGGTATCCAGACACCAGACTGCTGTACAGAGGACTGGCGGTGGACCCCCACCTCCTCCCCCACAACTAACAACATGGAAGGAGCAAGTCTTGGTGATCATGCATCCTGAGGGCCTCGCAGGAGTAGCAGGAGGACTGGACTCTAGTAAGTCATATCTTACTACTTTATCCACCCACCCCACCTGCATGCCATCACATACTCCCACCCTCACCCTCACACCCATCACCCCAGCAACCCACAGATACCCCCACTAACACAACCCACACATCCCAAAATCAAGCCCTGCCTGTAACAGCAATGCATGGACACCCATCACCAAAGCATGTCCAGTAGAGAGACTCACTCATGCCCCAAAATCACCAATCACACAAAGGCCACGGCAATAATGCAAGCACAGGAGTAGAGGGTAACTCACCGATTGCACAAGATGGCACACGCAGATACAATAACAATGATTTTACACCCCAACAAGACCCCTACCCAACGTCACCGGACAGGAGGTGCCGGACATATCCAGTCCCTCCACAGAAGAGGCCCACAGTGACGACAGCAGCTCTTCACGCCTGGATCAAGATGACCAGCCCAGCCCATCAGGGACCTCGGGACAGTCGGTTCCCCTGACACAGTCACAAACCACCACTGAACCTCCCCTCTCAGAAAACACCACCACCGCACCCACTTAGCAGGCACATCCCACTGTCCCCAGTTCACGTCAATCAGCAGTGTGTCCACCACTACAGGGAACCCTGGCAACCCCACTAACACAGGACGATCAGGGACCTGGGGGCAGTGGCAGTGGGCACATTGTTCAGGGGACAGAGGCACAGGACAACAGGGAAGCTGGGAGGACTGGGAGGACTGCTGTGTGACAAGGGGAGGACAGGCCCAGGGAATCGACACTCCACGAGGCACTCTCCAACATCATGGGAGCATACCACCATTCCCAGGAGACCATGGGCACGGTACTGGCCAAGTTTTCAGGAAACCCAGCGTCTGCAGGAGGAACACTTCCTGGGGATCAGGGAGGACTTGAACAACACCCTGGTCACCATTGCAGGGGTGCTGGCAGACCTTCTCAACACCAGGAGGGACACAGTGGCACACCAACAGGCCTCTGACACTAGCTTGGACGATGAACAGCCCTCCACCTCCGCCGGCGCTAGTGGACAGGAAGCACCGCCACAGGAACAACAGGACACCAGCACAAGACAGAGAACATTGCCAAGACCCCTGCAGGAAATAAGACCCCCCTGAATGTCACCCTTCTGTCCCACTATGTCACCCTGTCCACCTTAAACTGCCATTGCTCCCCTTCCTATGCCCCTTTGGGCAATGCACCTGTGAAACAAATAGACTGGACTCTGCCATGGACATTCCTCCACCATCACCCCAGCCCATTTTACAACCACCTCCACTTATTTGCACAGAAGTAAACACACTTCAATCACAAAACAATCTAGAGTCAGTCTGTGCTTTCACAAATGTGTAATAGCAATATCTATGGAATATAGCAATGTCAATGTACTTGTTCACATACCAATGTAACACAGCTGTTGGCCAGCCGTAAGCATAGCAGAGGGCACAAAGTGGGACCCAGATCTGTGAAATGGAAAGTCAAAGTGACAAGTCAGGGTCCATACACCGAGTGAAAATAACAGACTTAGGCTAGCTCCAACAATAGTATGAGATGTGGGAGGCAGTTACATCTTCTTACCTGTGTCTCACTGGAAGTATTGCATGATGATGTTGTTTCTGTTGTTGATATCCTCTTCTTCTTCCTCCTCTTCTTCACTGTCCACAGGCTCCATAGCTGCCACAAGGCCACCATCAGGCACATCCTCCTGCAGAAAAGGCACCTGGCATCGCAAAGCCAGGTTGTGCAGCATATAGCCGGCCACGATTATCTGGCACACCTTCTTCAGTGAGTAGTATAGGGAGCCACCTGTCAGACGGAGGCACCGGAATCTGGCCTTCAGGAGGCCAAAGGTGCGTTGTATAATCCACCTAGTTCGCCCATGTGCCACATTGTAGCGTTCCTCTGCCCTTGTCCTGGGACTCCTCACTGGGGTCAGTAGCCATGAGAGGTTGGGGTAACCAGAGTCACCTGCAAATATCGAGGGACAACTGTTAGACATCCTCCAAACATTAGGGAATCTCCCATAGCCAGACCCCTAATGAAACTGTGTCGGGACTTTAGGCTCACCTGCTATTCCTCAAAATGTAAGCGTCATGCACAGAGCCAGGATACTTGGCATTGACATAGGAGATGTACTGGTCTGCCAAACACACCATCTGCACATTCATAGAATGGTAGCATTTACGTTTTCCGTACACCTGTTCATTCCTGTGGGGGGAGGGGAACAAATGCCACATGTGTACCATCAATGGCACCAATGATGTTAGGGGTATGTCCCAGGGCATAGAAGTCACCTTTCACTGTGGGCAAATCCTCCACCTGAGGGAAAACGATGTAGCTGAGCATGTGTTTTAGCAGGGCAGACAACACTCTGGAAAACACGTTGGAGAACATTGACTGGGACATCCCTGATGCCATGGCCACTGTTGTTTGAAAAGACCCACTGGCCAGGAAATGGAGTACAGACAGGACCTGCACTAGAGGGGGGATCCCTGTGGGATGGCGGATAGATGAAATCAGGTCTGGCTCCAACTGGGCACACAGTTCCTGGATTGTTGCACAATCAAGTCTGTATGTGATTATGATGTGATTCTTATCCATTGTCGACAGGTCCACCAGGGCTCTGTACACCGGAGGATGCCGCCCTCTCATCACCTGCCCCAGAAGACGTGCCCTATGGAGGAGAACAGCGAGCAGAGAGTCATCCAACACCAAGGTATCACAATGTGTTATTTGCAGAAACGTTTGCAATTCGCAATGTCCTGGTATCTGTCTGTATTTCCGGCCTAGATAGGTGTGATGCAGTTTGTATCCATCCCATGTGGCCCACTGAAATAGCGGCTGCCTGTCCTGTAAGGTGGGACAAGGGGAAATGAGGTAACTGCGCTGGCGTTGTACATCATCGAAGTGGGCGGTCGAAGACCGCGGCGCAATTCAGCATTGGTTAACATTGGGCCCTATGGGTCCCAGGAGCCAATAACGATGTACGCCGGCGGTGACGGTACGCACCGCCGTGGACGTGACCGCCTTTTTTTGTCTGTTCACTCACTTGATACCTGACCTTCAACAGGAGAGGACCTACACTGCAATGGCTGCTGTGCCCTGTGTCTGGAAGCGACGATGGCTACAGTGTCTGGGGAAAGGGCCCCTGCCTTCACTTCAGAGGAGTTGGAGAAACTAGTGGATGGGGTACTCCCCCAGTACACGCAACTGTACTGTCCTCCAGACATACAGGTGAGTACACTGTGATCATGCTGCGTGGGTAATGCCTGTTTTGAGTGGTGTGGATGGAAGATACATGGGGGGGCTGAGGTCTGCATGTGCGGATGTTGAGTGTATGTGTGTCAGGGCATGGGTGGGAACTGGTGGGCAATGAGTATGACGGGCCGGATGGGTGAGTAATTCAATTTCCCCCCAGTACCATTCCTCTAGGTCAGCGCCCACCAGAAGAAGGCTATTTGGCGTGCCATCGCCAAGGACGTCCGGACCCTGGGGTCTACCACAGACAGAGCACCCACTACCGTAAAAGATGGGAGGACTTGCGCCGCTGGAGCAAGAAGATGGCGGAGGCCCAGCTGGGGATGGCCTCCCAACGTGGAAGGGGTGCCTGTCTCACCATGCCCCCCTGATGTACCGGATCCTGGTGCTGGCCTATCCCGAGTTGGATGGGCGCTTGAGGGCATCACAGCACCCACAAGGGGTGAGTACACTCTTATTCAGCTGACTCTGCACACATTACGAGGTGTCTGGGTGGGGGAGGTGGGCAGTGGGTTCCCCTAGGCCAGGGAGAACTTGGTAGGCAAGGTCCCTTGTGAGGCAGGCTCTGTGGCACCCCAACCCCACTAGTGATAAGAGCCATCTACACCTAGTCAGGCTCCTGTGACTTCCAGGTGTGCAGCAATTGGGCTTAGGCCTCGTACCCCATGGGCATGTGAATTTGCTAGGAATTGTTAGTGCATGGTGTAGTGCTGAGGGCTGCTCCCTGTGTGTTGTGTCCGCCGACGGTAGTGGTGTTGCATGCACTGAACATGTTTTCTTCTGTCTCTCTCTCTCCCCTTTTTGTTGTCTCCCTGTTCTTGTGTAAATGCTTTACAGGACCAGAGTGGGCAGACCCTTTCAAAAAAGGAAACGTGCAAGGTTTCAAACAAACTAGCTTTGTGTTCTCACAGCCATCCTTCTCAGGGGAACTACTGTTGCAGGTAATCCAGTATTCCATGTCTGCACCTCCTGCTGTTCCTTTAGAACTGCCTGGAAGATGTACAAGAGAACCGACAACGTTCGCAACATTCATTAATCAGTGGTAATTACACTTCATATGTAAACCCACATATTTCCCTAATGAACAGTCCAAAGTTCCTTTTGTTTTGTCCTACTTTGGTGGAACTGCTGCACCCTGGTGAATACCCTTGGTTCTAAGAGATGATCCTGTGTTATAAGATTACAATGGGGGTTATTCTAACTTTGGAGGAGTGTTAATCCGTCCCAAAAGTGACGGTAAAGTGACGGATATACCACCAGCCGTATTACGAGTTCCATAGGATATAATGGACTCGTAATACGGCTGGTGGTAAATCCGTCACTTTTCCGTCACTTTTGGGACGGATTAACACCTCCTCCAAAGTTAGAATAACCCCCAATGTGTTCAAAGCTGAAATGCTATTTGACAGACATGCATTTATACAATCTGTGGATACAGAACTCTTAAATTTAAAGCAGGGCAATAAGGATTTATTAACCTAAATTAACAGATTGATATCAGAATGGCTGGAAAGTAAAAGAAGTTACTTAATTTTCAGGGGCTTAAAAGAAGAACTAAAGGGCTCATTAGCGCAAGCACTGGGGCGGTGATTATAACCGCGTCGGGCGGCGTTCGCCGCCCGCCATGCGGTTACCGCCAAATGACCGCACCGCGGTCACAAGACCGCGGCGGCCATTCTGGCTTTCCTGCTGTGCTGGCGGGCAACTGCCAAAAGGCCGCCCGCCAGCACAGCGGGAAAGACCCAGCAACGATGAAGCCGGCTCCGAATGGAGCCGGCGGAGTTGCTGGAGTGCGACGGGTGCGGTAGCACCCGTCGCGAATTTCAGTGTCTGCTAGGCAGACACTGAAATTCTTTTTGGGGCCCACTTACGGGGGCCCCTGCAGTGCCCATGCCATTGGCATGGGCACTGCAGGGGCCCCCAGGGGCCCTGCGGCACCCCCTACTGCTTCCTGTTCCTGGCGGGGGGTGTCAGCGCTCCGCCGCCATGGAGGATTCTCAAGGGCAGCGGGAAGTCGGCGGTACACCGCCGACTTTCCGTTTCTGGCCGCAGCTGAACCGCCGTGGTCAGAATGCCCAGCGGTGCACCGCCAGCCTGTTGGCGGTGCTACCGCGGTCATTCGCCCTGGCGGTTTTTACCGCCAGGGTTAGAATGACCACGTGAGTCCTCTGGGGTCTTGTACAGAATTAATATATTTGGTAGTTAAATTGGATCATCAACTGTCTGAATGCCAGTCTGATTGAGGGCTTCCAGCATCCAAAGTACTGGTTATTAGAGAGAGTAAGCCTGAATTGAGAAAGAGGTCAGATGGTGCAGAACCCATGGAGATAGGTTAAGGGTCTAAGTAAAGAAGAAAAACTGTGTTTCAGAGATATGCATCTCTCTCTGTATTGTGGTAAGAAATGAAATTTCCTACAGCATTGTATGATCATAGCCAAAAGAAAACAGGAATCGGGAAACTAACGTGCTCGGAAATGGTGAAGGCAAGTTTACCAAGCATTAATAATTTAGTTTAGGAAACATTGGCACAAACATGTATAGACCAGGCCTATCAACATTTCTATGTTACTTCACAACGAGAATGGGCAACCAAAACTATGACAATAAGCATTCCAATTGATTCAGGAGCCACAGGCAATTTTCTTGATATTGATCTAGCTACCAAACATGGCACACCCTGCTTTCCTAAAAAACATCCTGAAGTCGTAAAAAATATTGATAGAAGTGAATTAGTGTCAGGTCCCATTATTCATTCTACAGAAAACTTGACCCTAACCCCACGGGACACCAGCATAGAAATAGTCAGGTTTGATTTGATTAAGCCACCACAGTTTTAACCCATTCTTGGACTTCATTGGTTGCAAACCCACAAACCTATAATTAATTTGCCCGAGCGAACCCTTACCTTGCATTCTTCACATTGTAAAACAAACTGTTTGAGGTCCATTTCCCTGTAACCCCATCGTTAGACGCTGTTGAATGCGATACCAGTAAATTACCTGTACTATCTCCTTGTTACAAATATTTTGAGGATATGGGCGATAAGAAAAAGGTGACAACCCTTCCTCCTCATCAACCTTATGATTGGCGTATTGTCTTTCAACCTTGTGCTC
The DNA here is from genome assembly GCF_031143425.1 of Pleurodeles waltl. Taxonomy (NCBI): domain Eukaryota; kingdom Metazoa; phylum Chordata; class Amphibia; order Caudata; family Salamandridae; genus Pleurodeles; species Pleurodeles waltl. The sequence goes on along the minus strand of NC_090448.1, from coordinate 270,815,936 downwards.
ACATACTGTGTAGCATGATTTATGCTTTAATAGAAAAAGAGAACCAACACTTAAAACAATATTTGGAGGAAATGCTAGCTATTTGGTTTCTTGCACCTTCTCAGTCCTCTGCGTCTTCCCTATTTTTTTTCCCCCTCAAAAAGAGGCCAATATTAAGACACATATAGACTACAGACCGGTGAACTCTGTGACTATAAAAAAAAAGCGGTACCCCCATGCCATTGATACCAACTCTGCTAGATCAGATCAAGACAGCTACAATATTCACCATGCTTGATTTAGGGGGAGCCTATCATTTGGTGCATATGTGAGAATGGAAAAACACCTTTCAAACTAAGTTTGGCCTATATGAGTTCCCTGTTATGCCCTTCGGGCCATGTAATGCCCCTGCAGCATTTCAATATTTCATTAATTAAGTCTTAAGATATAGCCTACATGTATGTGCAATAGCATATATCGACAATATTCTGATCTGCTCGAACTCCCTGGTTGGACATTAACAGCATGTCAGTAATATTCTTCAGAAACTAAGAGACAACAATCTATAAGTTAAACTGGAAAAGTATGCATTCCATGTCCAAGAGGTGAACCTTTTGGGTTATGTCAGACACGAGGAACTGAAATGGATCCCATGAAGGTGAAAACCCTGGTACAGTGGACCTCACCTAAAAGTATAAAGGTTCAAAGCTTTTTGGGTTTTGCCAATTTTTACCAGAGGTTCATTCATAATTTTTCCACTTTCATCTCTCCTATCACTAAACTATCATGAAAGGGAGTTAAGTTCAGGTGGACTGAAGAAGCAGAAAAGGCCTTTCAGTGTCTCTAGAAATGTCTCATGCAGGCCCCTGTGTTACACAATCCTGATCCCACCCAGTCCTACACCAGATGCATCACAAGTAGCAGTAGGAGGGGTGCTCTCACAACGAGATGAGGTTACAGGTGAACTGCACCCAGCTGCTTATTTTTCCCATAAACTGACTTCAGCGGAAATAAATTAATCAGTGGGTGATCTCCTAGCAATCAAGAAAGCTTCTGAAGAATGGAGGCACTACTCTTTAAGGAGTCTGCACTCAGGTACTATACTAACTGATCACAGAAACTTTACACTTTTTAAATCTGCTACAGCCTTGTTGTCAGAAGCTGGCTCTTTATATAGTATACCAAAAAGAGGCATGCTGTGTAAAGAGTCCAGATATCCCCTTAGAAGGGGACAGGGAGTCCTTTGAAAATCCCAAGGGCTCTATTTGTAGTAGGGTTGTCGAGCAGCTTAGGCTATTCAAAGTGAGTTTTAGCAGTTTGCTGCACACACAGCCAATAAATGACATGCATACACTCAATAAGGAGATCCACACCAATTTAGAAAAATAACACATATTTTTATATATTTTTAACACCAAGAACTTCATTATTGGGTAAGTACGTTTTAAGTTAGCAGTTTTGAAGTATACAGCAAATACACTTGCATTGACTTTAATGGAGTGATGTTATCCTCGGGGAAAAGAATCATGTACTGCATATGGGTACTTGGCAATGAACTACAAGAGTGTTCTTCTGGAGTTAAGTATGGGGCAAGATCCAAGGCAGCACCAGCAAGTCACCTCGGTTGGCTCTGGGGCATTAGCTGCAGAGGAGCTTTTCAGCATCAGGTGCCCTGTTATCCTATGGGAAAGAAACATACACTTGGGAAGGCACTGGGGTATCCGGGTGCAAAGGTGCTTTACAGTGTTGGGTGTCTTATTCACTTTAATGGGAAATGGACTTCATGAAAAGAGGGTAAAAGAGGGGACTTGGTGACCAGTCCAGCAGAACCCAAAGGAGGGCTCAAGTCTTGAGGGTTTTGGGCATGCAGACACACTGTTCCTCCATGGCAACACCGGCTTGTGGTGCTTGCTTGTGTAGTGGGTCTTTGTCTGAAGTGGTGGCGTTGTCAACTCCTCGTGGTTGTTGGTTCCTGACAAAAGAGGTTGGAGGCAGTGACTAGGAGACCAGTCTGGCTAAACCCAAGGTGGGTTTCAGCTCTAGAGTGTCTAATGCCCTTGTTGGCACCATTGGCCCACTTCAACTCGGGCTGGTGGGCTCAAGTACAGTGGTGCTTTTTAGTGTTGGGTTTTCCACACAGTCCGGGGCTCTCACAGTTCTTCTTGGGTGAATGCAGGGTGCAGAGATATAGCTCCGCTACTCCACGGAGATTCCAGTTGTTCATTGAAATTATGGCAGTCCTCCCAGGCTTTTTGGAGGCAGAGCAGCTGCATGACAAGTCAACTCTGACACAACTGTTGGGGACAGCAGGTATGCCGGCAGGATTGGGGCCAAGTCAGTTGCTGCTCCTCAGTTCTTGCTTTTCATGGCTCTTCAGTGTCCTTCTTCCTGTTTGGTCCTATTAATCTGAATTCCTGGTGTCAGAGGCCACCTAAATACTAAATCTAGGGGGTGGTTAAGAGGAGTGAAGGGTAGTAGCCAATGGGCTATTTACCCTTGGGTTCATTACATCTGCTATATGACCACTTCCTGTGGGAAGTCAACATAACTCTGTCCCAAGTTCCTAACTCGCCATCATCAATATGGCAGAACTTTCCTAGAGTGGGACACATTAGGCAGCTCACCTTAGGTAGGGTAGTAGCCAATGGGCTATTTACCCTTGGGTTCATTACATCTGCTATATGACCACTTCCTGTGGGGAGTCAACATAACTCTGTCCCAAGTTCCTAACTCGCCATCATCAATATGGCAGAACTTTCCTAGAGTGGGACACATTAGGCAGCTCACCTTAGGAGTGTGACTGGATTGGTAGTGCACATTGCCTCCTTGCATGTCTAATTTCCCACCTATCCTCGGGGCAGGAGGTGGCATTTCCCAGGTCTGGGGGAAGCAGGGGTTGCATATTAAAGGCATCAGGGACGTTGAAGTCCCTGGCCTGGGTATGCTAAATTACTAACCATCCTGCTGGGGGAGGTGTGAACACCTTCCACCGGAGCAGGCATTGTTTCTGACTTCTGAGAACGAGGGCTCTCACCTGCAGGGGGTCAGAAACCTGTCTATGGTGGCAGACTGGCCTGTACAAGTCAGCCAGAACACTAGAGGACTAGTAGGTTTTAGGGGGTACATCAGTGTGGTTTTCTTAATAAGAGGTATTTGTTACCAACCTGATAGGTTTCAGTGGAGGCATTGTGTAGCTGGGAAACTCATTTTGCCAACTGCCCAGTACACACCTTAAGATGGCTTCCCTGCCCACTTGTAATATCTAGTAATGTCACTCGACATTACAGTGGCATTTCTGCTCATGCAGATATGTCCTCACATGTGTGACAATGCACACTGCCTTAGGGCTCGAAGGCCTGCTGGATGGGTGACTTACATGTAGGCCCATGCAGTGTCTTTGGCATGGCACACTGGAATGTGCCATGTCATGTTTTCAAACATGGTTTGCACTTTGTCACTCAGTCTGCGATGGCAGTCTGTGTGTAATTGTGTGTATGTCCCTTAGGGTGGCATAAGACTGGCTTCAGCCCTTAGGGATCCTCTGTAATACCCATGCCCTAAGTAACAGGAGTTCCATTTAGTAGGGTCTTACTGTGGTGCTAAAGTTCATGCCAGTTGAGTTACAATTAGACTTTACTTGTTTTAGGGGAAAAAGTACGCTCACTGAGGTTTGACTAGCAGGCCTCAGTGCACTGTCGGAGCCGAAAACCAACATCTAGTAGTTCGAAGAGGGGGCTAAATGTGGGGGGACATCTGCAAAGAAGTCCAGTTTCCTACACTTGTCTACAAGACACTTACATTAGACTCAATTATTTTGTGATTACAATTTCGTAGTTCAATACCGTCCTGATTGGTGACATTTTAAAGCTGACGCTCTTTCACGCTTGGGCCATGACCACATAGAACAAATTAGTAATTCCCCTCACCTAATTCCTTTGGAACACATAGATCTCTGTTCACAGTCAAACGTTTTTTAACTCAGCAACAGGCACTAGAATGGTGTCTCACATAGTCATTGGCGGGACACCCAGGGGAAAACAAATCTCTCCAGCTGGTCAAGCAATATTTTTGGTGGCCGACCATCTACACCAACACAAAGAAATATGTCCAAAATTGTGTGATGTGTGCCCAGGGCAAAAATTCACATCAAGCTGCAGCTGCTTTACTGACTCCTCTACCCACTTCTCCGGTACCATGCCACACAGGCTCTTCCAATTTTGTTGTAGAACTACCCAAAAGAGTAAAAGGTTATACCACCGTATTAGTATGAGTAGACCCCCCTTACAAATATTGCACACTTCACCTCTTTGAAAGCTCTCCCTACATCTAAAGAACTTGCTGTAGTATTTCTACAGGCAGTGGTTTGATTACACAGACTTCCATCAGTACTAATTTCTGACAGAAGCCAACAGTTCATATAATCATTCTGGAGAGCTCTTTGTGGTATGTTGGAGATGGACATCTGTTTAGCATCTAGTCATCATTCTCAAACAGATAGACAGACTGAAAGAGTCAACCAGTGTATGAAACAGTATACACAATGTCAGTTATTGCAAAGTCATTTGGATTGGGCAGATTGTCTTTGGGTAGCAGAATTTGCATTTAATAATGCTACAAATAGTTCTACTGCCTATACTTGTTTTATTCTAATTACGGATATCATCGTAGGATGTTAGCAATCGAACAAACACTAACTACCACTGTCCCTGAAGTAGAAGAACTAGCAAAACAATTAAAGGACATCCATAGTAAAACTGAAGAGAATCTAAATACAGCAAAAACACAATACACAACGTATGCAGATAAACATCTTCGACCAGGTCCTAGCCTGCAAGAAGGCCAAGAAGTATGGCTTTCCACTAAGAACATAGGTATTTATTTAAGAGTTATATGTAGCACTGGCAGGACCCAAGGATATCACAACACTTTACATCAACAAGATTATACATACAGTGAGTGTAGTAGGAGAACAGCTAAATCAAATTAATTCAACATCCATGGTGGATAGGTACAGCAAGAACTGGGAGCAGAGACCCTGTTTTAATAGGGCGATTGGTGTTCCGCTAGGTGGTGTGTCAATTGAGGAGGAGATCCTTTAACTGTCTCTTGAATCTCAAAAAGGAGAGGTTTGTCTTGATGTGTACTGGTATGGAGTTCTAGATTTTAGGGGCATTGCTCAAGAAGGAACGTGCCAGGGTTTTTTGTTTGTGAGTGTTAGTGGAATGAGTAGTAGGGTGTTTGAGCTTTTTCTCATTTCTTTGCTGACCTGCCTTTTTGTGTTTTGGGGTGAGGTAAGCTGGGTTACTGGTGTGAAGGGCTATGTGTGAGAAACAAGCAGTTCTGAACCTGTAGGAAGCTCCACTCGAGAGCCAATTTAGTTCTTTCAGGGCAAGGGAGATGTAGTCATATTTTTTATTCCTGTGACCATTCTGGCTGCTGCATTGAAAGTAGTTTTAAGGGGTGCAAGGTGGGATTCTGTGGTTCCTGACAGGGTATGTTTGAGAGGCCCAAGAAAAGTTCAACCCTGATACATTGGACCATTCAAAATGATAAAAAAGGTAAATGATGTGGCCATGAAACTAGTATTACCTCATTCATTACGGATTCACCCAGGGCCTCATTTACAAGGCCCTAGAGACACACTGTGCCACCAGAGCGTCATTTTGTTTATGCTTCAGTGGCACAGTGTGCTGGCCCATATTTACAAGGCCACACAAAGCCACCTTGTATGGCTTTTCATGGCCTTGTATATTTGGCCCCCTTTCACACATAACACTGCGTAAAGGGCATTCCATTGATGTTGGTGTAGGTCTTTCCATGCAACAGCCATGGAACCTGACGGAATCTGACACATTCCTAGATTTACAAGGCTGGGAGTGCATTTGATTCCTACGCCAACTTTGGGTCACGCTACAGTGGCGCTACGGGGAGAAATAACATTATTTATGGGTGCATACCCCTGCCAACTACAGAACTCCCATTTCTAATAGCAAGGCAGGCCAAGTGAATGCCTTGCGTTACTCTGCCCCAAAGAGGCATTGTAGTGTTGGAGCTTGGTTGTTCCCACACACCCACCCATAGATTTTGGAGCATTTCCAAGATTTACCATGAGTGGAAGACCTGGGAATACATCAAAATGCTACGCCTTCCCAAGGGAGGTATAATGAGGAAAAATACACAGAAATAGGAAAAAGCCTCATAGAGTTGTTTTTGTGCAGGAAGGTGACCCTTCCTGCCTAAAAATAATCCAAGCTGCAGCAAAAAGTGTGTCAGCGCAAGGAGAGAGCAGCAATGCCCCATATCTTGATAGATATAGCCCTTTCCTGCCCTCTCCTTTGCAAGCAGCGCAGTAAGGTGTCTTGCTGCATTGCATGAAAAACTATAACCATGTCCCCCAGTTTAGCCTTCCCCTGTTGTAAGCATAGTCTTATATTGTGCATTGAAGTTCAAGGATTTGCAAACCTGGGAATGCGTCAAAAGCCTACGCCTCCCCAGGGGAGGCGTAACAAGGAGAAATAACTTTATTTCTCCTCGTTGTTTCCTCTTTCTATGTGTTCTACATTCTACAGCACACATAGAAGGCGGAGAACGCCTCCATTGATTGTTTTTCTGCAGGAAAGTTCCCCCTCCTGCAGAAAGTATCCCCTCCTGCACAAAAACAATCATTTCTACAATGCAGACACCCTTGCCCCATGGTGCAAGGTTGTCAGCGTTAGTGCATGGCAGCCAATTGTGCGCCAGCGCAGCAGAAGAGGACAAAAATGTGCCATATCTCATAGATATGGTGCATTCCTGCTCTTTTCTTTTGATGCAGGGCAGCACAGCAAGAAGCCTTGCAGTGCTGTCCTGCACCAAAGTATTGTAAATGAGCCCTCAAGTGATTGACAGACAAGTTTACTTCACCATGTTTGTGTTGGGGTACCCTGTTCAGTAAACTCTAAATCGGGCTGTGTTGGACCTGGGCCTTTCTGCAGGGTCATCCCCAAACTTTTTGCCTTCCTCCGCCTCCATTTCTGACCTTGTTTGTGTTGGCTTTATGACTCTGGACACTATTTCTAACTAGTGCTAAAGTTCCTGTGCTCTCTGCCCAAAACATGGTAACATTAGCTTATCCACAATTGGCTTATGTAATTTACATGTAAGCCCCTAGTAAAGTGCACTACCTGTGCCCAGGGCCTATAAATAAAATGCTACTGGTGGGCATGTAGCACTGATTGTGCCACCCATGTTAATAGCCCTTTAAACATGCCTCAAGCCTGCCACTGCAGAGCTTGCATGTGCAGTTTTATACTGCCATGTCGAGCTGGCAGGTTACCCTCTTGCGAGGCCCAAACCTTCCTTTTTAATAAATATGTTTCCTATAAGGTAGGCTCTGGACAGCCCCACGGGCAGGATGCAATGTTTGAGTTTGAGGCAATAATGGTGTGAGTGGCTCTGTGAATGGTGTTGTTGTAAGAGAATTCAAGTAATGCCAGAAACGAGAACCAATTATTCTGAGTTGAATTACAAAAACATTGAAGATATTGTTCAAGGGCTTGTTTAAGACATGCAGTCTGGCCATTAGCCAGGGGGTGGAAACCAGTAGACATGGCAACATCAATGTGTAGTGTACAAAAGGATTTCCAGAATCGAGAGATGTATTGGGGCCACTCAGTCTGAGATAAAAACATGGGGCAACCCATGTAACCAAAAACTCTTTCTCAAAAAGATGTGACTTAGGGGGTCATTCTGACCTCGGCGGTAAAAGGCGCTTACCGCCGGTCAGAAGACCGCCATAACACCGCCGCAGCCGCGGAAAGCCGCCACGGTCATTCTGACCCACAACGGCCAAACCTCCAAAAATCCGACCTCCACTACAGGCCGCCACATCAGCGGGCAGCGATAAACTGGAGATGACCAAACCTCCACCGTCACGCCAACAGAAATACGCCCATGCCATTTCGACCCACGAATCAACGCGGCGGGCTTTCCAACGCGGTATTCCATTGGCGGTACACACCGCCGCGGTCAAAATACACACACAGCACCAAAACACAGGCACATTGGACAATTACAAATACACACACCTGATACACATACACAACCCACTCCCACACAATCAATCAACTATAAAACACACCCCACATCACCCACAAACCCCTACGACCACAATTACTGAGAGAAGGAGAGAGAGACACAGCAGACAATCCATAGCAATACACACTGAGGCACACTACACCATCACACACACCACATAGTAGCACAAAGCACCACACACCAACATACTCATCATCACATACACCACCCCACACCTCACCCACACCACCCCAAAGGCACCCACGCTTTTCGGACCAAGAACTCCGGGTCATGGTGGAGGAAATCATAAGAGTGGAACCCCAGCTCTTCGGCTCACAATTGCAGCACACCAGTATAGCTAGGAAGGCGGAGCTATGGCAGCGGATCGTGGACAGGGTCAACGCGGTGGGACAGCATCCCAGGAATAGGGAGGACATCCGCAAACGATGGAACGACCTACGGGGGAAGGTCCGATCGATGGTCTCCAGGCACAACATCGCGGTCCAGAAGACTGGCGGCGGACCCCCACCCACCCCTCCCGAATTTACATCATGGGAGCAAGAGGTCTTCAACATCCTGCATCCTCAGGGCCTCGCAGGAGTAGCCGGAGGAATGGACTCTGGTAAGTCCAATCTCAACTACTATATCCCCCCCACCCCACCAGCATGCCAACCCACACCCCCACCCTCACCCCCAACCCCCCAGCACACATCCTCCCTGACAATGTCTCACCAGCACAACCCACCCATCCCAACACCAACTCCTGCATGCCAACACAATCCATGGACACCCATCACCCAAGCATGACCACTGCACTTACCCCCCCCCCACTAACTACCCTCACAACACCTCCCTCAAGGGAATGCCTGCACTGGGGGACGAGCGCACCCATAACACGCACGCCATTGCACACACAGAAACAATAACCAAACTCTCTTACCCCATGCAGGACCCGAACGCCAACACACCAGCCAGGAGGGTCCAGAAATGTCCATCCCACCCCCGGAACAGGCCCACAGTGAGGACAGCAGCTCTGTCGACACTGAACCTGATGACCAGCCCGGACCATCGGGGACCTCTGGGCAGTCGGTTCCCCTCAGGCAGCCACAGGCCACACCAGACCCGACCCTCTCTGCCAACACCAGCACAGCTCCCACCCAGCGGGCCCATGCCTCTGTCTCTAGGACACGTCAATCAGCGGTGTGTCTGCCACTACAGGGCACCCAGGCTAACCCAACACCCCAACAACAACAGGGACCTGGGGGCAGTGGGAGCGGGCACACCGTCCAGGAGACAGAGGCCGGGGGAAACCGGGCAGCTCGGAGGGCTGCTGTGCGACAGGGGGGGGAGGAGAGGCCCATGGAACCCACTCTCCAAGAGGCCCTCACCACCATCATGGGGGCCTACCACCACTCCCAAGAGACGATGGCGACGGTACTGGCCAGGTTCACGGAGATCCAGGCACAGCAGGAGGAACGCAACATGGGGTTCAGGGAGGAGCTGAGAATCATCGGGACCGCAATGGGGACCATCGTCCTGGCCCTCAACAGGATAGAAGACGCGTTGCGGGACCATGTGGCACCACACAGGGCCCCTGTCACTAGCCCGGACCAGGAACAGCCTACCACCTCCGCCGGCGCTAGTGGACAGGAGGCCCCAACACCACGACAGGCCACCAGAACCCCACCTCCTGCTGAAGAACAACCACCCCGTAAGAGGAGCCTGAGATCCAAAAAAAAGACAGAGTAGGATGTCAAGACCCCCGCCAGCAGGACATACCCCCTGAACTCTTCCCACTGTCCCACATTGCCACCCTGTCCAACCATGAACTGCCTCTGCTCCATCCTTCCACAGGCAAAAGGACAATGCACCTGTGAGACTGAGAACTGGACTCTGCCATGGACATTACTCCACCCCCACCCATCACCCTTATAATCACATGTACCAATATCTAGCACTGTAAATAAATCACATATTGCACACAAATCAGTTTGGAGTCATGCTGTATTATTAGCAAATGTATTACATATTACTGTTCAATATCTGTTCTGTCAATTAGTGATGACAACATACCAATGTCATTACGCTGTAGTTCATGGGCAAACCAAGCAGAAGTCAGGCACTGAGTCATACAGCACTGAGAAGGGAAGGGAAAAACAAAAATTACCCAAAAAGATCTGGTGGGAACTACAGAAAGTACAGATGCAGGAGGCTATAAGCAATTGTGAAATGGCGTGGGTGATTCTTACCTGGGTGTTACTGGAAATACTGTTGTATCACTCTGTCCCTATTGTCTGTGTTGTCCTCTGAGTCTTCCTCCTCTTCACTCTCCACAGGCTCCACGGCTTCTACAACACCACCATCTGGACCATCCTCCTGCAGGAAAGGCACCTGGTGTCGCAAAGCCAGGTTGTGAAGCATACAGCACGCCACGATGATATGGCACACCTTCTTTGGTGAGTACATTAGGGATCCACCGGTCATATGCAGGCACCTAAACCTGGCCTTCAGGAGGCCAAAGGTTCGCTCAATCACCCTCCTAGTACGCCCAGGGGCCTCATTGTAGCGTTCCTCTGCCCTTGTCTGGGGATTCCTCACTGGGGTCAGTAGCCACGGCAGGTTGGGGTAACCAGAGTCACCAATTAGCCACACACGCTGTCTCTGTAGCTGTTCCATCACATAGGGGATGCTGCTATTTCGCATCACATACGCGTCATGCACTGACCCTGGGAACTTGGCATTTACATGGGAGATGTACTGGTCAGCCAAACAGACCACCTGGACATTCATCGAATGATAACTTTTTCTGTTTCGGTACACCTGCTCATCGTCTTTTGGGGGTACCAAAGCCACATGGGTCCCATCAATGGCACCAATGATGTTGGGGATATGTCCAAGGGCATAGAAATCACCCTTCACTGTAGGCAAGTCACCCTCCTCTGGGAAAATGATGTAGCTCCGCATGAGTTTCATCAGGGCAGACAACACTCTGCTCAAAATCTTAGAAAACATAGGCTGAGACATTCCAGATGACATGGCCACTGTGGTCTGGAATGACCCACTTGCCAAAAAATGGAGGACTGACAGAACCTGCACCAGAGGGGGAATCCCTGTGGGTTGGCGGATGGGGGACATCAGGTCTGGCTCCAGCTGGGCACACAGTTCATGGATAGTGGCACGGTCAAGTCTGTATCGAAGTATTATATGGCGTTCTTCCATTGTCGACAGGTCCACCAGCGGTCGGTACACGCGAGGATTCCTCCTTCTCATCGCAAGTCCCAGCGGACGGTGCCTAGGAAGGACAACATGGAGCACAGAGTCAGCCAAACCACAGGTACGTACAGACAGCTTGCACAGTTAAAGAATGGCAATGGGTTGAAAGGCGTGTATGTGTGGCAATGCAAGGCCTAGGCCTGTGTGTCGCAGTCAAAATTAAGCCATGTAGGCCCTTGAAATGGCGGCTGCCTGACCTGTGAAGTGGGACAATGGGATGTGAGGTCAATGCGCTGGCGGGGCACACCGTGGCGGTAGGCGGTCGAAGACCGCGGCGCAAAGCCGCATTGGTTAACATTGAAGCCTATGGGTTTCAGGAGCCAATGACGAAGTGCGCCGGCGGTCGCGGTACGCACCGCCGCGGTACGCACCGCCGCGGCCGTGACCGCCATTTTCTATCTGCTTAATCACTCGAGACCTGATCATCCACAGGAGAGGACCTATACTGCAAGTGCTGCTGTGACCTCGGTCTGGAAGATACAATGGCTGCTGCGACTGGGGAAAGGGCCCCTGCCTTCACGTCTGAAGAGTTGGAGAAGCTCGTGGATGGGGTCCTCCCCCAGTATGCGCTACTCTACGGTCCTCCAGACCAACAAGTGAGTACACCGGGTGCACATGGAATGGGCTATGCCTGTGTGGATTGGGGTGGATGTAAGTTGGTGGGGTGGGGGGCGAATGAGGAGTGCAACGCCCGACAGATGAGAGCATGTGCCATATGGCAAAGTTGGTGGGGGGGCCAATTACATCTAACATGCAGGTCATTGATGATTTCCTCCTTTCCACCCTGTACATGTCAAATAGGTCAGCGCCCATCAGAAGATCGAGATTTGGCGTGCCATCGCCAAGGAAGTCCGGAACTTGGGGGTCCACAACAGACGGGGCACCCACTGCCGCAAGAGGTGGGAGGACATCCGCCGCGGAACAAGGAAGACCGCAGAAACACTGCTGGGGATGGCCTCCCAACCTAGGAGGGGTGCCAGTCGCACCATGACCCCCCTGATGTCCCGGATCCTGGCGGTGGCCTACCCTGAATTGGATGGGCGCTTTAAGACATCACAGCAGACACAAGGGGGTGAGTATCAGCACATTCTCCTATCTTTCTGCGCAGTGGAGGCGTATGGGTGGGGGAGGAGGGCTGTGGGTGACATTAGGCCAGGGCGCTTTCTGTAGTGTAGTCCTCTCCCTTAGGCATGGCCCTGTGCCCCCGGCCCCCACCTCGGTAGGGTGACAAGTACAGCCATTGAAGGTCCAGCATCTCCCATGTGCGCGTTTGACGTCTCTTGGCCTGTTGTCTTAGTCAGTAGTACTGAGCAGTGTACCCCGAATGCGCGGCTTAGTGCATTAGGCACCTGTGTCTGTCCTCTCCGCCAACGGTGTTGACATTGCATGCACTCAACCTGGTCTTCTTTTTTCTCCCCCCACCCTTTCTCTTCATCTTCTTGTGCATGTGTGCATTAGCATCATCAGGCGGAGGAGATTTGGCATCGGAGCACGAGGGAGCTGCAGGACACAAGGCCCCGGTGGGCCCAGGAACAGACACCGAGGGCACCAGTGATCCGGAGGGCGAGGGGAGCACCACGACGGGGACCGCTGGTGAGAGCAGCGAAAGCGACACGTCCTCGGATGGGAGCTCCCTAGGGGTGGCGGCAACATCCGTGCCCCCCGCCTCTACAGGTACAGCCGCCACCCAGCGCACCAGCCCCGCCCTCCCAGCAGCCCCTCAGTCTTCGCTCCGTGCCCGTTCGCCCAGGAAGGCGCGCGTCTCCTTCGCCCCAGGCACCTCAGCCCCTGCCCCTGTTGCCCCTGCTGCCCTCAGTGCGGAGCTCATTGACCTGGTAAGGACGCTCATTGTTGGGCAGACGACCCTTTTGAATGCCATCCAGGGTGTGCAAAGGGAGGTGCAACAGAGCAATGCGTACCTGGAGGGCATTCATTCGGGTCAGGCTGCCCATCAACAAGCGTTCACTGCTCTGGCCTCAGCACTGACGGCAGCCATTGTCCCTGTTTCCAGCCTCCCTCTTCTTACTGCCTCCAGCCTTTCTCTGTCTCCTGTTCCTCAGCCTATCCCATCCACACCATCAGACCAGCCTGCACACACCTCAACACCCAAGAGCAGCTCATCCAAACACAAGCACCACAGATCCCACAAACACTCACCCAAGCAACACCCAGATGCAGACATGCCAACAGCCACTGCCACCCCTGTGTCCCCCTCCTCCTCGTCTCCCTCCTCCCTCCCTGTGACGTCTACACTCACACCTGCATGCACCCCAACATCAGCCAGTGCTTCCATCACCACCTCACCCTCCAGTACAGTCCACACTCGTGCAGTCACCACCCCCACTGCCATTTACACGTCCCCTGTGTCCTCTCCCACTGTGTCTGTCACCCCCTCTTCCAAGACACACAAACGCAGGCAGCCACCCACCCAACAGCCATCCACCTCACGACAGCCTACAGCACCAGCACCTTCACCCAATGACAGCACACCTGACTCTCCTACAACCACCTCCTCTACCTCCACTTCCATCTCCACTTCTCCTACCCTTTACCTTGGCCCTAAAACACTTTTCATGGCTAACCTTGACCTCTTTCCCCCCGATGAGCTCCCCCATCCATCTTCAAAGAGTCCCAAGAGCCCCGCAGCCACCACCAGCCCAGCTTCGGGTGTCACTGTTGTGCATGGGTTCTGGAGCCCACCCTTTGCCAGCAGTGACACATCGATCAGCAGCAAGGACACGTCCAGCCCCCCCCCCGGCAAGAGGACCCGCAAAAACAAGGGCCGCCGTGCGAGGACCGACAGGGCTGCCCCCAAGGAGCAATGTGCGGCCACTTCACCACCCACACCATCTAGGGGAGGCAAGGGCCCGAGAGCCCCATCAAAGGAGCGGAAGGGCAGCAGGAGCGCGGAGAAGGTGGACCCCACATGCCACATCCCAGCTGGGAAGGAGGACACTAAGGAGGCCAGGAGTCCGTCCCCGAAGGGTCCAGAAACGTCACGGTCTGAGGGCGACTGAGCAGGGAGTCCAGGCCAGGTCTGGCTCCCTTGACCTGCTGGATGAGCACCGCTGAACAGGGCCCGCGGTGGAGAAGAGCACCGCTGAACAGGGCCCGCCGTGAAGAAGAGCACCGCTGAACAGGGCCCGCCGTGGAGAAGAGCACCGCTGAACAGGGCCCGCGGTGAAGAAGAGCACCGCTGAACAGGGCCCGCCGTGGAGAAGAGCACCGCTGAACAGGGCCCGCGGTGAAGAAGAGCACCGCTGAACAGGGCCCGCGGTGAAGAAGAGCACCGCTGAACAGGGCCCGCCGTGGAGAAGAGCACCGCTGAACAGGGCCCGCCGTGGAGAAGAGCACCGCTGAACAGGGCCCGCCGTGGAGAAGAGCACCGCTGAACAGGGCCCGCGGTGAAGAAGAGCACCGCTGAACAGGGCCCGCGGTGAAGAAGAGCACCGATGAACAGGGCCCGCCGTGGAGAAGAGCACCGCTGAACAGGGCCCGCGGTGGAGAAGAGCACCGCTGAACAGGGCCCGCCGTGGAGAAGAGCACCACTGAACAGGGCCCGCCGTGGAGAAGAGCACCGCTGAACAGGGCCCGCGGTGAAGAAGAGCACCGCTGAACAGGGCCCGCCGTGGAGAAGAGCACCGCTGAACAGGGCCCGCGGTGAAGAAGAGCACCGCTGAACAGGGCCCGCGGTGAAGAAGAGCACCGCTGAACAGGGCCCGCCGTGGAGAAGAGCACCGCTGAACAGGGCCCGCCGTGGAGAAGACCACCGCTGAACAGGGCCCGCCGTGGAGAAGAGCACCGCTGAACAGGGCCCGCCGTGAAGAAGAGCAGCCCTGAACAGGGCCGCCGTGGAGAAGAGCACCGCTGAACAGGGCCCGCCGTGGAGAAGAGCACCACTGAACAGGGCCCGCCGTGGAGAAGAGCACCGCTGAACAGGGCCCGCGGTGAAGAAGAGCACCGCTGAACAGGGCCCGCCGTGGAGAAGAGCACCGCTGAACAGGGCCCGCGGTGAAGAAGAGCACCGCTGAACAGGGCCCGCGGTGAAGAAGAGCACCGCTGAACAGGGCCCGCCGTGGAGAAGAGCACCGCTGAACAGGGCCCGCCATGGAGAAGAGCACCGCTGAACAGGGCCCGCCGTGGAGAAGAGCACCGCTGAACAGGGCCCGCCGTGAAGAAGAGCAGCCCTGAACAGGGCCGCCGTGGAGAAGAGCACCGCTGAACAGGGCCCGCCGTGGAGAAGAGCACCGCTGAACAGGGCCCGCGGTGAAGAAGAGCACCGCTGAACAGGGCCCGCCGTGAAGAAGAGCAGCCCTGAACAGGGCCGCCGTGGAGAAGAGCACCGCTGAACAGGGCCCGCCGTGGAGAAGAGCACCGCTGAACAGGGCCCGCGGTGAAGAAGAGCACCGCTGAACAGGGCCCGCCGTGAAGAAGAGCACCGCTGAACAGGGCCCGCCGTGAAGAAGAACACCGCTGAACAGGGCCCTTCATCTCAAGCACCGCTCCGCTGGGCCCTTCTTCTCAAGCACCGCTCCGCTGGGACCTTCTTCTCAAGCACCGCTCCGCTGGGCCCTTCTTCTCAAGCACCGCTCCGCTGGGCACCGCCGTCTCAAGCACCGCTCCGCTGGGCCCTTCATCTCAAGCACCGCTCCGCTGGGCCCTTCCTCTCAAGCACCGCTCCGCTGGGCCCTTCCTCTCAAGCACCGCTCCGCTGGGCCCTTCCTCTCAAGCACCGCTCCGCTGGGCCCTTCCTCTCAAGCACCGCTCCGCTGGGCCCTTCATCTCAAGCACCGCTCCGCTGGGCCCTTCTTCTCAAGCACCGCTCCGCAGGGCCCTTCTTCTCAAGCACCACTCCGCTGGGCACCGCCGTCTCAAGCACCGCTCCGCTGGGCCCTTCATCTCAAGCACCGCTCCGCTGGGCCCTTCTTCTCAAGCACCGCTCCGCTGGGCCCTTCATCTCAAGCATCGCTCCGCTGGGCACCGCCGTCTCAATCACTGTTTATGGTTCACTGTGCCCACCATGCCTCCTCCTTGACCAGTGGAGACTGTCATCCACCTGATGGACTGTGGCTTTGCACTCCCCAGGATGGTACAGTGGGCAGCCCACCCACTGTAGAGACATTGAGAGACTGTGGCTTTGCACTCCCCAGGATGGTCCAGTGGGCAGCCCACCCACTGTAGAGACATTGAGAGACTGTGGCTTTGCACTCCCCAGGATGGTACAGTGGGCAGCCCACCCACTGTAGAGACATTGAGAGACTGTGGCTTTGCACTCCCCAGGATGGTCCAGTGGGCAGCCCACCCACTGTAGAGACATTGAGAGACTGTGGCTTTGCACTCCCCAGGATGGTCCAGTGGGCAGCCCACCCACTGTAGAGACATTGAGAGACTGTGGCTTTGCACTCCCCAGGATGGTACAGTGGGCATGGTGGCTCCTCGTGGATCTGGCGTCGTGGACTCATGTGGCTGTGGTGCCCCCCCCCCTTCCCTTCCCCCTGAGGTGCCTGTAGTTTTTACATCTGATGCCCCTGCAGTGTTCTCTCCAAAGGACTCAGGTCTCCTGTGTGGGCTTTGCCCTTGTTTCTCAAAACTTTGGCCCACGGACATGATGAATTCGTAGGATGTGCAGGACTTGTTACTTCAGTTATACACTGATGTGTATGTCATTTGTTTTCTTGTGAATATCTTTCATGGTTGTACGATATTTTTCAGGACCTTTTTGGTACATAAATATTTATTCCAAATTTGATTATGTCCTAGCATTTTTCTGGGGTGTTTGGGTGGTGTCACTGTGACTTGTTGCTCTGCATTGGTGTGTACATAGTTGGGGCGGGGGGGGGGTCGCATATGTGTGTGCCCGTAACCTTTCGTCCTCCCCCCTCCCGTGTGTTGTGGGTGCAGTACTCACCGTTGTCGTCTGCGCCGGACTTCGTACTCGTGGTAGATGAGAAGGTAGACGAGAGCAGGTAGGATGTTTAATTCGGGTTCCATGCTGTCCTCCTTACTCCTGGAGTGCGTAGTGGTGAGCGTTTTCCCGTTCGTAGTCTGTTTCCGCCGTGTTTTTATCGGCGGTGCTCCCGCCCCGGAAATGGTGGCGGATTGGTGAGTTGTGATAGTGTGGGCGGTACATTGTCTGCCGCCTGGCTGTTGGCGGTGACCGCCGCGCTGTTTGTTTGTACCGCCGTGGCGGGCGGAGTGTTAAAGTGGCTGTCTGTGTTGGCGGTTCCCGCCAGGGTCAGAATTCCATATTTTTTACCGCCAGCCTGTTGGCGGGTTGTCCGCCGCTTTAACACCGACCGCCAGGGTTAGAATCACCCCCTTAATACTTAAACAGATAGCAACCTTTTCAAGGCTGTCAAATAGACCATCTTAGAAAAAGAATCAGTGGTTACTATTATTACTGTAATGGACAATAAAATCAGAAGAGACAGCTTGCCAAGGTTCTGGGCACTGGCAAAGACCAAGAATAACCAGCAGGTTGAGCATGAAAAGGCTTATTTTGAGCACAGGTATGAAAAGATGTTACATAGTTCTCTATGTCCTTCTGGGTGGTGGGCCACCAGAAGGAAAGAAGAATCAGTTCCAAAGTAGATTGCATGCCTCAGGGTCCAGCGACAGGGAAGTTGTGACACATCTTGAACACTTTCAGTGTAAGGTCTTGGGATGGAATAAATAGACAATTTTCTTTAAAGATAATACCACTTAACAAATTCAATTAATTGTTTGACAGATTCAGATAGTTAGCCCAGCACCTTGTCAATAAGAGATTGTGCAACCCTAACTATCTTTTGAGATGGAAACATATTATGCTTCTGCTTCAGAATATCTACGGGAGTGCCCATCAACAAGAACATTTCAGGAACCAGGAGTATATGTAATGTTAAGTCATACTGACTAAAGAAGTAAGCCTATCTATTTTGACAGCTATTTCTACATGGCATATGTCTCAAAAATTGTAGATTGCAATGATCCGTTTGTATTTCAAATAGTTCTTATACCACCATCAACCAGTGTCTGCAGTTTGAGTAGGCAAACTTCATCGCCAGGATCTTCCTTTCTAGGACTGAACTAGTTCTTTCAGCATCTGATATTATGTGTGATAGGTAAAGAAATGGGGTGTTCTACCCCGTCGTCTTCCTGAACTTGCAGCAGGAGAGCACCAATGGCTCTGTTAGAGGCGTCCATCTCATCAGTGAACTTCCAAGCTCGTTTCTGATGACCCAAATGGGTGCTTTAGAGCAGGCCTGTTTAACTTCAGTGAAGGGTTCATCATCCAGAATGTCCCAGTGAAAACTATGATTGAGCATTTCTTTCTTGGTCACTCAGGTTTTATTGTTGACCGAAAAAGCTAAATCAGGTATACATTTTTGGAAAAAACAAGAAATTGTTGTGTTTCTTTGACATTAGTAGGGGCTGGCCATTCCAATATTGCAGTGACCTTTTTGGGATCCATAGACACCCCTTGATTAGTCAGCTGAAACACCAATTATTCAACTTCAGTTTGATCAAACTCACACTTTTCAAACATAATGTAGATGATTTTGCTGCAATCTTTCTAACACTTAGCCAAATGGGAATGGTGTTCAGATGTATTGTTTGAAAAAGCTAGAATATCATCTAGGCAAATCAGAAAAAAATAGATTCAAGATACCAGCAAATAGTGTATCCAAGAATCGTTGCAAAATTGGCAGAGCATGGCTCAGACCAAAGGGCATGACCTGGTACTCATAATTCCTCAAATGTGTTATAAAGGCAGTCTTCCACTCGTCACCCTGTTTTTTGAGCAACAGATGGTAAAAGGCTTAGTGAAGATGATTGCTCCAGTGATTGGCTCCAAAATATCCATAATAAGGGTAATGGGTAACGGTCTTTGATAGTTAGCCCCTATAATCTTTGCACAGTTATAATTCATTTGATTTTTTGGGTAGGAAATACATCAATGCACGGGCTGAGGATTTGGACCGTGTGATGAGTCCATTATGAAGATTTTCTTTCAGCTACTATCTGAGAATCTCATTTTTGGAAGCAGGCAGTAAGTACACTCTCCCAAAGGGGATATTGCTCCCGGGTAATTTGGAATGGCATAGCCACACTCTCTATGAGGTGGTAACTACAGTTCTTTGGGTTTTTCAAACAGTTCAGCATCACAAGAATACTGCTCCATAACCCTATTGATAACATTTATGATTCTGGAATCTAACTGGTTGCTGAATTTACTCATTTTAGGAGCTCAATACTTGTCTGATGAAAAGCAGTGATGATGACAAAACTGAAGATAACAAGATTGTTCTGGTCTCTCAATTGATATATGGGTTACAGAGAATTAACCA
The DNA here is from genome assembly GCF_031143425.1 of Pleurodeles waltl. Taxonomy (NCBI): domain Eukaryota; kingdom Metazoa; phylum Chordata; class Amphibia; order Caudata; family Salamandridae; genus Pleurodeles; species Pleurodeles waltl. The sequence continues at coordinate 270,796,299 of NC_090448.1, read as the reverse complement.
GGGAGTCCCAAGTATGAATTTATGATTTGTTGATGAAATTAGGTCAAAAGAGACAACTTCCTGATGGGTACGAAATTCTAGTCGTAAGGGAACGGTCATTTCTTTGAAAGTTCCAGAGACCAGTGACGTTCCATCTACAATTTGAACTTGCTCTGGTGATTCTTACAGAACACAAGGAAGATTCTTCACCTTTGCCCATGACTCATCCGAGACCATTAGCCACGCCATCCAGTAAGGCTGAGACTGAAACTACAATTCAGTAAGGCAACCTGAGTCTTCTGATGTACCCATAAAACAGACCTGAGGAATCCTTGTCCTTTTCCCTTTCACAACGGACTGGGTTTGGTGTTTCCTGAAGGCTTTTAAGGACGAAGCGGGCAATTGCCTAATAGGTGTTCAGTCGCTCCACAATATATGCAGAGTCCATTCTACAGATGATGGGAACTCTCTGCCTCTCATAAAGACCATTACGTATTTCTGGTCTGCATGAGTTCCACGTTAGCTGAGGTCACGGAATCAACAGGAGGAGCTTCATTTCTGATAGGTGCTAATGGAAAAATCCCACCAATTAGATTTATTTGAATCCTGTGTTTCTCTGACTTGTGCCCACACAGATGATGTTCAATCATTAGGGTTGAACTGATTAATCCAGAATGAGTGGTAGGACAAAGGGAATGGACCAATTCATCTTTGATTACTTTTTTTAGCCCTCAATGAAAGAGGGTCAAGATTCGATCCACCCAAGTAGTTTCAGCTGCGAGCTGACGAAAAAGGGTAACATAAGACAGGATGTCTTATCCTCCTTCTTGGAGTTCACACAAGACTTCTTCAGCCATCAGTTCCAAATCTGGCCTCTCAAACATCTTTTTAAATGCTTCTACGAAGGTGCATAGTCAGACAGACAGGGGTTTTCTGTGGCCACTAAAGGGGGCTCCAAAGATAGCGCTGGTCCAGAGAGTGTGCTGATCAAATACCCATCTTTGGCTCGGCCATTGGACAAAATAGCCAGGATGTAAAGCAAAGAAGACAGTCAAAGAGACCAAGAATTCTCTTAGCTTATTAGGGTTTCTAGAGATACGAGGAGTTGCAGATGAGACCATTGGAGAAATGCTGAATGAGGGGAAATGAGTGCTTGACACAGAGCCAGATTCTCATTATGAAGTTGTTGTAGCTCTTGTGTTTGTTGTTGTACTCTCTGCATTAATACCTGGACCTGATTTGTCTGGAATAGTTGCACTTGGTCCAGCTCCCTAACACTAGAATTAGAAGTCAGGCACTACAAACTGTTACTGTCGGAACTGGTGCAGAGTCACAGTTCTCCGTGTTTTTCTGGATCCAGAACTTCAGGTTTTCACAGTCCTTGTCTGCTAAAGATAAGGGCACCCCCTTCCAGAAGCCACATTGCCCCAAAACTGGGTAGCACCTAGGTGGAAAGTGCCTTCCAGGAAAGGCCACACAAGAATAGGAGTGAAAACCTGTTGGCAATAAAACCTCCTTGAAGGCAAGGACTTAGTGCAGGAGGAAGAAAGGGCCAAACTGCTGGAGATGAAAGTTGCTAAAATTGAAGAGATGGAAACAGCAGTTCTGAGATGCTGAAGAATAAATAGGAATGTAATCAAGGCAAGAAACATCCCAAACACTAGAGAATACAGGAGTGAGAACACTATGAACTGAGTACTAGAAGCATTGTGGTGCAATAAGTAATTATTGGAAAGGACAGGAAATGCTTTACATCCCATCTTAAGTTTGGCCGTCTTAAGAACTCTATGAAGTGTGGCTATCTTTAATTCTTTAATAGCACTCTTGGAAGAAGAAGAGCAGAGCTGGAAACTTTGGGGGTCATTCTGACGATCGCGGGAGCACCGCCAACAGGCTGGCGGTGCTCCCATGGGCATTCTGACCTCGGCGGTACAGCCGCGGTCAGAAACGGAAAACCGGCGGTGTCCCGCCGGTTTTCCGCTGCCCTGGGGAATCCTCCATGGCGGCGCTGCCTGATTCCGACCCCCTTACCGCCAGCCTGGTTCTGGCGGTTTTGACTGCCAGAACCTGGCTGGCGGTAATGGGTGTCGTGGGGCCCCTGGGGGCCCCTGCAGTGCCCATGCCAATGGCATGGGCACTGCAGGGGTTCCCTAACAGGGCCCCACTAGGATTTTCAGTGTCTGCATAGCAGACACTGAAAATCGCGACGGGTGCAACTGCACCCGTCGCACCCTTCCCACTCCGCCGGCTCCATTCGGAGCCGGCTTCCTCGTGGGAAGGGGTTTCCCGCTGGGCGGGCGGGCGGCCTTCTGGCGGTCGCCCGCCCAGCGGGAAACTCAGAATACCCGCGGCGGTCTTCTGACCGCGCAGCGGTATTCTGGAGGTTCCAGCCAGGCCGGCGGCTTCCGCCGCCGGCCGGGGTCAGAATGACCCCCTTTGTCTTCAAGCATGGCCCCAGGGAGAGGAGTGCAGGACTGGATGGCTGCAACAGTGGGCCAACCACGATTAGGTAAATTTTATAGAGGAAGGTGGTGGCACTCAGTTGCAATCGCTCTCCAGCCTGCCCTTGGGGCTCTGATTAGGCAGCGTACCCCACTTGTAGGGGGCTTCTCCCACTAATGGTGGTGGGCGGGTGTGATGCACCACTGTAAGGAGTTCCGCCTGCGTCCATCGATAACTGCAGGTGCCGGTGGGTGCGCAAGATTGCACTGTAGCACAGCAACAGAAACAGTAAATACCGTATGATTTTCCCCCATTTAAATTTCGGCAGGTTTAACCTGCAGGAATTTTAAAAAGGTTGAGGTATTTAACACCTACAATAATTATCGACTGTGTTAAATAGCCAACAACTCATAATTCTAACCCTTATGTAAACAGGGGTTAGCCATTTCTTCAACTTCCCAAAAAGCTAACCAAATTAAATCACAAGTTTTACCCTTGTTCATTGCCTGAAAAGAACCGTGACAAAATATAATTGCTAAACTTTTGCATTAATCAGATATATACCTGTGAATTGAAACACAGCAGTAGTAGAGCATGTTAAATTTTCAGAAATTAGGAAAAAATGAAATTGACATCAGAAAATCTGGAGCCACCACCATTAACCTTCTGACATTATATCTAACATCATAAATGACACTAGTGAGTGGAAATCAATCTTACTGCCAAGATACCCATTTATTCTTCTGGACATGTGGTGTTTTTCTCCTTGCAGTGGCTGTGTCCTCCTAAACAGGTTTCAGTAGCAAGTGTTCTGTTTAAATAGACAATTGTTTTCATTTACAAAATTGCCACTCTAGTAAGTCAACTGTTGATGACTGTTATGATTCTGGACCAGCAATGGCATCTCTAAGAAAGAGTTTCTGGTTCCTTCGATGCCATAGGTCAACATCTCCAGGGTTTATTGTCTACTATTTAGCCAGTAGTTGCAAACTCAGATTCAGGTAGCACTGAATAACAATGTTGCTTTACATCAAACATTCACCTTTGGAACTTCCCTTAGCCAGTCCAGAGGGTCCCACCGTCAATGTGGTTTCCCTAAAGGTGAGAGAAACACTGGATACTATATAGGGCCACGTTACCATTTCTACAGTCGAATTTTGCTCTGATAATTTCAAAGTAGGTTATTTTACAATTAGCCTTACAGATTCAGCTTTACCCAGGCTACACCATCAGTGATAGCTGATGAACCCCATCCAATTGGAAGTTATGATATATTTTAGGCAATGTTTAAACGCATGCTTGTTCATCCTTATGCTGAGGTTTCTGCAGAAGCAGTTTGTAATTGCCAGCAAGAGACTATGGATGCCCTAACGTATGTTTCCTGGTTCTAGCAAGTAGCCACAGAGAACATTTGAGTTAAAATGACCCAGATGACACTTCTCAGAAGAGGTCTTCGAGAAGAAATCGATTTAGCACATCCCATACTACCGGTCCTGGTTACTTGACTGAATGGATGACTTAATTTTACAGAGAGAACACAGAATCAATGAAAGCAACAAAAAAGAGTAAGTCAGTAAAGTGCTGCCTCACACCACCTTGATTCCCAATAACCAGCCAGCCAAAGTCACTGATTTCCCTGCTGCTTCACCTGACGAAACTATTGAAATCAGAAATATGATGGAAAGTCTATCAGTTGAAGAACAAGCAAGTAGACTTTGCTTAGAGCATTAGCTTTATTGTGTCAGCAAGAATATTTTATTCCTTCATATCCTCCAAGGCTATCAAACCATCCAGAGATCTTCTTGGGTGAGACTATATCTATGTTTCTTACACTTGTACACTATTTCTTAGTATGTTTATTCAAATTAATTCTGGGCACTGGCTGCCCATGCCACCACTTACAGACTCATGAGCTACTAACATATGTATCAAGCATATGTATGATACTTACTATTGTCAATACCTATCAGAAAGAAATGAGCAGACATAGTACAGGCAGTGGATGATACACTGCTGGCTTCAGGTCCTGTAAATGTACAAAGATCCTTATTTAGCATTTGGCTGATTGGTTACTTTGTCACAAATATGATGGATCCCATCTGCTTGTGTACAAGTGTCATTGGATATAGTGCACCTGTAATATGGTGGATGTGATATTCATCACACTTGTGATGGAGCAACCCATCTGCTAAACTGTAATTGAGGTCCAAAGCCCTTATATTTAACGTTATGAGACAACAAGGAAATATTTTCATTTGTTGTCATTGTTCACCCTATCATCCTGTGATTTTAGGATTGCCTTGGCTTGTACACCACAACCCATGTGCTAATTGGGTGTCCACAACCTTTGTTTAGAATTTCCTCTTCTGTCATGAGCGTTGCAGGTCATCATCCGGTTATTAGTCTCCATCATCATCCGGTTATTAGTCTCCACCTGAATCTACTGAAGAAAAGGGTAGGACTGCATCTGCACGTAATGCCCCTGAGACAGTTGAGATTAGAATATCAGCTTCTGATCCCAGTTGTCCTAAGCTAGTGAGCTGGTTAATATGATACTTAGAAGATAAAGCCTTCAAACACTTTCTAAGAATTTCCTCATGTAAGGTGAAGATGACGAAGGAACAAGAGGGCTCTTACTGCCTGGTAGGCAGAGCTCTTGTCCAAAATAACCAGATAAAAGCTCAATTTTACCCTGTTCTCTATGCTCTTGAAAGGAATAGATAGTTCTGATTCCACAGTGTTAAATTTAGAAGCTGTGAAAACTTCTCAGCAGGATATACTAACCACTTAAGCCAAGCTCTGCATGAAGAAAACAACCACCTAGAAAGCTTACTGACCTGTTGTGTTTTATGGTTGGGAGGTATGAAGATATGGGATGGAATGTGGGGGTGCGAGGTGGAGTGAGGTGTGGGAGGTAACGGTTGGAGCCGAGGGTGTGATATGGAAGAGACGGGTAGATGGATTGCTCCCATAACAAATAAACTTACCTTAAACTCTTTATCTTCAGACAACTCTTTCCTTCATGTTTTGGCTATGAGTGGGAGCAGGAGCAATCCTTATTATCCACGCATTGTAACGTGTGTATTGAGACGCGCAGTGCAGCAAGATTTGACTGATATAAACGGACTGGAAAAACTGAACTGGAACATATCCTCATTAAATCCATGTGGTGTACTACTCAGTGAGTGCTATATTTTTTTGGAAGCTAGGTGGGAGTTTCCAACTACTTTTATCGCCTGTTAAAAGGAAAGCAAAACCTTACAACTACATCGATTTCCTTTAGAAACAAAAGGAAATTGTGCTGCCATTTTGTGTTTTTTCACCCTAAGTGCCTCAGTTTTTTACATTATGATACTCTCTCAATGTAAAAATAAAGTGAACTTGGTTTCACAGTAACCCTGAGGACTTATAAATTATAGAATTAACAAGGCTGAAACTGTTAATTTATACTCTGCATTTTCTTCAGGTTTCTACCGGCTATATAATGTCCAGTATATATCCACCACCATTATCTCTACAAAATAAAGGAGAACCACCTTTAGAATGGGAATTATGGTTTCCCATGTTCTTAGCTTATATTGAAGTGTTAGAAAAAGATGAATCTTCACCTCAAAGGAAGCTTGCTTTACTAAAACATAATTTAGGTGGCTTTGGCCTGAAAGAATTTACCATCCCTAGAAGATGCTGGTGACATGAATGTTTTTGACTATGCTGTGAAACAGTTATTTAATCGTTACTGGAAAAAATGGAAAGGTTAAAATTTTATTCAGGAGTGCAAAATAATGATGAAAATATTGAAGAATATGTATCTGCACTTAGAGCTCTTGCTGCAACATGTGAGCTTGAAACAATAATGTATGACTAAGTTTTAAGAGATCAGGTCATGATGAAGACAAAAAGTAAAAAAAGTGCAAGAAAGGCTCTGAGTGGACAGTGACATTTCACTGAGTGCCACCATTAGTATTGCAAAAAGTATTGAACAGTCAGAGAAATTTGTTCAAGAAATTAGAGGAGATCACATGTTCCGTACGGATGAATCTTCAAAACCGGAGATAAGTAATACTGTTTATGCCATCAAAGGTGGAGAGTATGAAAAAAAAATATATTTACTAAAAAAAAAAGTGTACCATATTTACAGATGTGTTAGTAATTTTCACCTTGGAATTTTTTTTCATTGTCCTGCTATTGACAAAAATTGTAACCAGTGTAAACGGAAGGGACACTTTGGCAGAATATGCAAAAGCAAACCTACAAACAATGTCAATTCAGTTGCAGAGGAGGACAGTGAAGAGGAGTATAATCAAAATTCCATACTGTGTATTAAAGAACCTAAAGTTAACAATTTTTCAAAGTGTGTAGTCAACATAAATGGACAGGATGTTAAGGTCATGGTTGACTCATGTGCATGGTATCTTATAATTTGCAAGGATTAATGGCAACTGAAGAGGAAACAAAAGAAATTACTGAAGCCAGATGTACGTCCTGGAGGTTCTACAGATCATAGGATTGACTTACTTCTTTTTGTTTTTTGTGCCAACATTAGTTTTAACAACAAGAAGACTCATGGGAAAATCTACGTAGCTACAAAAGGAGACCCAATTGTGGGTTGGCCGCATCAACAGGAAATAATAAAACAATAGAAGCACCACAGAATTATTTTTCTGATGTCTTCTGTGGAAAGTTAGGGAAATTTCTTGGTTTCAAACATAAAATCATTTTGTTGGGTAATGCTGTACCAGTAAAGCACAAAGTTTGTAATGTTGCCATATCTTATAGAGTAAAGCTGAAAGAAATGTTGAATGATCTGTGGAAAAAAAGAGTGATTCAACCTATTGAATCTTCTCCATGGGTGTCACCAGTCGTCATTACCTTGAAACAGTCAGGTGACCTTAGGCTGTCTGTAGACCTTCAAAGCCTCAATAATGAAATTTGGACTGACAAACACCCTTTGCCGAAACTGCAGGAATTAGTGTCCATGGTGGCTGGAGCTACCGCCTTTTCCTCACTGGACCTGGCCAGTGCATACGACCAAGTGGAATTACAGGCTGAATCTCGTCATTTGAATGCATTTGTCATTCCTGCAGGGCTGTTTCACTTCTGTAGAATTCCTATTGGCCTGGCAAATGCTGCATCTGTTTTTCAAAGATTGATGAAAGAAACTTTTGAAGGAGTGCAGGGGGTGATCACATTCCAAGATGACATTTTGGTCTTTGGGAAAGATGAGGCAGAACATTTATTACATTTAAGAAAAATTCTTAAATGAGTGTGGGAAAAAGATTTGACTCTACAAGAATACAAGTGCAAATTGAAATGTGATGACGTGGAGTATTTGGGGCATATCATTTCTAAAGATGACATCAAACCAAAGCAAAATCACATTAAAGCCATTGAAGATGCTCCTATTCCAGGAACCAAAGACCAGTTGACATTGTTTGTAGGTCTTACGGAATTTTATTCCAGATTTATAGATGGTTATGCCACTAAAGTGGAGTGTTTACGCAATTTATTAAGAAAAAATAATTAATATAAATGGTGTACTAAGCATGATAATGCTTTTATGAATCTTAATTAAGAGTTGGTTAATGCTCCTTTTCTTACATCTTTTTAAACAGGAAGACAATGTATAGTAACAGTGGAATCTAGCAATTATGGCCTAGGAGCCACCATTATGCAAAGAACAAAGTCTGATGAATATGTAGTATCATATGCATCAAGGGTTCTCAGGGAGTCTGAAAGATTCTAGTCTGTAATAGAGAAGTAGTTACTTGCTTGTACGTGGGCAGCTAATCACTTCAGGCAGTATTTATGGGGTACGTATTTTGTGTTAAGAACAGATCACAAACCGTTAGTAAATGTATTATCTCCAGAAGGGGGCAGGAATTTAACAGCTAGGTTGGCACGTTTGGCAACTAATTACATTCATATCAGTTTAAAATCGAGTATGTACTTGGAAGTTTAAATGTTCATGCTGATTGTTTATGGAGGTTATCTCTAGACAGAAGTGTGGATGATGATAATTTGGATTATGATCGCGAGATGGCATATACTATGGATGACGTTAATGGTTGTGATCACAACAGTTTAGGGATGAAAAGTATTTCAAAAGAATATTGGGAAGATCAAATGAGTAAAGATTTCAAGATGTCTGCTGTGTGTGAATATTTGACTAAAGGCTGACCTGAGGAGAGGAAGATGAGTGGGGAAACAGAGAAACATTTTAAGTGAGAGAGGAGTTAATGTTTGATGGGTTCTGTTGGTTAGAAGCGATAAGATCATTCCTCCAAAAGGTTGAAGAAATAGCATCATTTATTCAGGTCATAAGAACATGTCAGCTACCAAAAGGAGAATTAATGAATTCGATTGGTGGCCCACCATGGATAGTTTAGTAGATAATTGGGTCAGAGAGTGTGAGCTGTATGCTAACAGTGACAAATTGGTTAAACCATGCTCAACTGAATTTACTCCTGTAGAACTAGCTCCAGGAACCTGGAGGAATTTGGGAATGGATATATTTGGTTTTTGTTGTACTGTTCCAAAAAAATAAGCATTTGCAATGGTACTAATGGATAATTTGTCAAAGTGGCCAGAGGTGCAGATGACAGAAAGAATAACTTCAGAGATTATTATTGAGTTCTTAGATTATGCTTTTTGTGAGGAAGGGCTACCTGAAGAATTAGTTACGGACAAAGGACCCCAGTTTGTGAGTGAAATGTTTGAAGACTATTTGCTCAGGTGTGGGATTAAAGATAAGAAAACTGCAAATTATTACCCTAAGGCCAATAATCAGACTGAAAGATTTAATTGTGTAGTTAGAGAAGCTATACAATTAGTAAATAAAGTGGGATTACTATGGAAGAAGACATTGCAGGCTACATTGCTTTCTTAAGAACCATGCCAAATGTGGTTACTGGATGTTCTCCATTTGAATTACTGCGGGTGGGAAAACAGGATCTAAATTGGCTCTTTGGTGGCTGAGGAATAAGCATTTAAATTCTGACATGAACATAGAATATAGAGAAATTAGAGAACGTGTTAAGTGATACCGAGAGAAGATGAAAAGGAATTTAGGTAAATAATAAATCTGTAAGATTGGGCAAAAGTAGAGAAGTAGGAAATTGGGTTCACATCAAAAAAACCAAATGTGTATGGAAAAGAATTTTCTAAGTAGTCTGATCCTGTTAGAGTATTGCAAGTATATAGCAAAGCTGTAAAGGTACAAGGAGGACAAATTTGGAATTTGAGTAGAGTATCTTTACATAGAGGTAGGATATCTGCAGAAGCAGGATATAGCATAGATGCTTGTGAAAATGCAGAGGATGGTACACATGAGGATGACAATTGTTTCTTGGATTTTCTAAACAATGGTGATTCAGTGAATGGTGATTCTGTGAGAGTGAATGAGAGTGAGATGGACAAAGATGATTCTGTGAAAGCTAATAAAATGGATAAAAAATCCAAATATGATTTGCTCAGACTAGTAATGATTCTAACCAACAGCATTTGGAACCCAGAAATGAACGAGGTAACTGTTGTTTTGCAAAACCTGAATTTCTAGCCAATTCAAATGCAAGGCATATATTAAGGCAAAGTTCTACGGTCAAGCATTGTCCAGTGAAATTGGCAGATTATGTTAAATACTAAATGTTTGCCTTCTTAGTGGATATACATTATTACATGTAAAATGCTAGTTTATGTTTTGTACAATGCTATGTACACTTCTTAGGGCAATAATTCTTCATGGTTATATATATTTGATTTTACATTGTTTTAAGGGGAAAGGTGTGTTCTGTTTTATGGTTGGGAGGCATGACGATACAGGATGGATTGTCAGGGCATAAGGTGGAACGAAGTTTGGGAGGTAACTTTTGGAGCCGAGGGTGTGAGACGAGAGAGACGGGTAGGTTGATTGCCCCTATAACGAATAAACTTACCTTCAACTGTTTATCTTCGGATGACTCTTTCCTTCATGACCCACTTGACCTGAATAGCCAAAAGCAGGACTATCAGGAGCAAAGCAAACGTTTATTAACCAATTTTATTACAAGACCGGAGGCTCATATTATGCAGTCTTTTCTTGCTTTAATTTTAATAGCAGCCAAGAAGAAAAACACATTTCCGAATGAAAACAAAACTACAAAGTGACATCATAAAGGAACATCCAATAGGACGTCGACTACCACTACTAATATCTTAACTGCGAGCAACAAGTTCTCTTTTCTTGCTGCTCGCAGCCAAGATAGGTATCACCATTTCTTTTACTTCAAAGTGTTGATAAATGTTTACTGTTATACGTTTTTCTATCCCAATATATGCTTAATGCTTTTATTCCTGTTATTGTAAGTGTTTTCTCCTCATTAGTTGCGCGTCTACTAACAGTTGTATTCAATCATTGTAGACGAGCGCGTGCACGCGCGCTACCAGCATTGATTCCTCACCTCTTTTCGGCACGCGTTTCAGGGTTGTATTGGCGGCCGTCATTTCGAGCGTATTTTCGCTCACTGTATTCAGCATTGATATATATTTTCAGTTCCCTCGCTGCCAGCGACGCATGGAACGTCTTCTCCGTCTTCTCTCACGGAGCCTTTTTCCCTCGACGCAGCTTCCTGGACAGGAGCTGCTGTTATCAGGGACCGCCTCCAATACCGTGCTCCAGCCCATTTTGGCCACTCCTTTCCCTCTCAGCTTCAGGATTTTAACCATTTCTTTACCAAAATAGTTTTTCACTCCAGAATTTTGTAATTTTCAGTACATTTTATTTTTTCCAGCATATATTAAATTGTTTTTTCTGTCATAATGACTGAACAAGAAGACTCCCATGTATTTCAGGAAAACTTGAAGTTTTTTATTAAAGATTCAGTTCAGCAAGCAGTTGCTGTTTCTATGTCAGACATAACTAGGAATTTGGAAGCCTCCTTTTCTAAGATTATGTCCACCTCTAATATGCCTTCTAACAAAGGCAAGAAACGTGCGGCCACCCCTCCGGTGCCTTCAAAAGGCGTTTCTTCTGGTCCTTCCACCCGATAGGTATTTAAATCTTTTTCTCCAATCCACATTACTCAATTGAGAGACACTGATGATGATGATGATGACTCCCCTAGTCATACGGATGATATGGACGGATCTTCCGATCCATATCTTTTTGGGCCTCTGGAGAAAAGGCGCAGAATTTCTCCAAGTGACGGTGGTGACGTTCACCCTGTGTCTCGCATTTTGGTGGACCATTCTGGTGAGCCCATGTTTCCCTAATGGTTCATCCAAATTCAAAAGAATGGTATCCATCTGACCATGTTGCAGATTATGTCTCCTTCTTTTTACGCCATCCTCTAGACAAGGCTACCCGAAATAAACTTAAGTCTGAATGCCCTCGTCCCTCCTTACCTGACAATATCACTTCTACCCCGGTAATTGACCCTAATATGCTCATGTTTTTTACTAAATTCGGTAAAGACACTAAGAAAGGTCTCAATAGAGCCTGGTCAGGTTGCCAGGATCAGCTTCTGCATTTGGTGGGTCCTCTCACCAGGATTTTTGATTTGGCAGAGGAGGCTAAAATGGACAACATTCCAATAGACCCTAAGGTTCTTTTTAACTGGGCGCAACGCGCTATTTGTATGTTGGGCAATGCAAACACCCAATTGTCCATTGAAAGAAGGAAAAGTCTCCTGTTGAAGATCGATCCCAAACTGGCTTCTTTAGCCTCTAAGGATGAGGGCCCGTCGGCTAAGGGCCAATTATTTGGAGACTCTTCTATCAAGGAGCTTGGCAAGTACGTGTCCACCTTTGCCTCCCTTGACAAAGCTCAGCTTTCTATTAAGAAGATTTTATCGTCTCTGGTTTTTGCCAGGGCCGGCAAAGGCAGGAGTTGCTTTGCCGGCCGTTTCCTCAGAGGCCAATATACAAATAGAGACTCCTACAATCAGCAATCCCAGCTTGATACCTACACAGGATACAAGCCAAGATTCTACCCCGGTCGGTCAAGAGGCTATCGTCACAGGGGCTACACCAGCAAAGGAGTACAAACCTCCGGTAAGTGTTTCCAATTCTGGCCTTCCTCCAGTAGGAGGCAGACTAGCTCTATTTCTAAATTCATGACTTTCTATCACTTCAGATCCCTGGATAATTCAATCCATTCAAGGTTACCTTTTAGAGTTTTACCAACCTCCAAGTCAATCCCGTTTTCCTCTTCCCCTTGTTTTTTCTCAAGATCCAACCCAACTTCTACACAACGAGGTCCAGTCTCTCCTCGCCAAGCACGCCATAGAACCTGTTCTGTTCGACTCTTCAGGTTTCTTCAGTACAATTTTTCTCGTCCAGAAGAAAAATCAGAAATTTCGTTTAGTTCTAAACCTAAAAAAATGTCAACAATTTTGTGGTTTACCGGCACTTCAAGATGGAGACTATCCTCCACCTCAGGGATATTTTGCTTCAGAACGATTGGTTAGTCAGCCTGGACCTTCAAGATGCTTACCTCACGGTACCAATTCATCCCTCACACAGGAAATTCCTTCAATTTCAGTGGCAGAACTCTTTCTACCAATTCAAAGTTCTTCCTTTCGGTCTTTCTTCAGCTCCTTGGTGTTTCACCAAAATTCTCAAACCCGTCACGGCCTTTCTCCACTCTCACGGAGTTCGTCTGATTCTCTATTTAGACGATTTTCTCTTGATGGCACAAGACAAACGTCTTCTCCTCGGCCATCTACAATTTTGTCAGAATCTTCTTCTCAAGTTGGGATTCGTCATCAACTTTCAGAAGTCGGTTGTAATTCCAACTCAGAATTTAGAATTTCTCGGCTTTCTCATAGACACTACTCGTTCGGTTCTCCAGCTTCCCCAACACAAAGTCTCCTTAATCAAAAAAGAAATTTGTCAATCCTTGTCCCTTCCTCACATCTCCCTCAGAACTCTGGCTCGTCTAATAGGACTCCTTGCTTCCTCTATCCAAGCCATTTTCCCAGGTCCTTTACACTATCGCACCCTTCAACGGCTCAAGATCAGCCATCTTCACAAGGGTCTCGCCTATTCAGATCCTTTAGTTCTAGACTCCGAATCCAAAGAAGAGCTTCTATGGTGGTTGACTCACCTAGACGCCTGGAATGGCAGAACTACCTTCTCTGCCGCCCCAGATCTTGTATTAGAATCAGATGCAAGTCGGACCGGTTGGGGCGCAAGATGTGGTCAGTTCTCGACTGGAGGCGCATGGTCACTGAAGGAGTCCTTCTTGCACACAAACAGTTTAGAGATGCTTGCAGGCTCCTTTGCCATCCGTACCTTTACAAAGGACAAGGTAAGTTGCACCATTCTTCTCAGGATGGACAACTTATCCGCCGTCAGATATATCAACCATCTAGGTGGTACCAGGTCCAAGATTCTCTCCACCCTTGCGAAACATCTTTGGGAGTATTGTCTTCCTCGACAAATCTCAGTCAAGGCAGTTTATCTGCCAGGCAGGCTGAATACAGTAGCGGACTGGTATTCCAGACATCTTCACGACTCCAGCGATTGGCAACTGCACCCTTCAGTATTCAATCACCTTATTTCCATCTTTGGCGAAATGTCCATAGACCTTTTTGCTTCTCGCCTCAACTCTCACCTTCCTTCCTTTTTCAGTTCGAGGCCGGATCCGCAGGCTCTTGCCAGGGATGCTTTACTTCAGATTTGGCTGTCATCTCTTCTTTACGCTTTTCCTCCCTTCGTGCTCATTCCTCGAGTCCTTGCAAAGGCACGCAGACAACGGTACACTCTAATTCTTATAACCCCATTCTGGCAAGCTCAGCCTTGGTATCCAACTTTATTGGAGTTAACAATCGATCGACCCGTCTGGCTTCCTCACTTCCCCAACCTCCTCTTAGATCCCCAAGGGCAACATCATCACTTGATTCTCAACAATTCCTTGTTCCTCATCGCTTGGAGGATTTCGGGTCGTCCTTGCGATCCCCAGCAATTTCGGAGGATGCTATCAAGCTCATCCAGCAGGCCAGGGCCCCTGGTACCTCCAAAGCCTACAAATCCGCATTTCCCTTTTGGAGCAGCTGGTGTATGGACAGGAATTCAGATCCCTTTTCAGTTGATGTATTGTTAGTTGTGAATTTCCTTGCTTCTTTAGCCTCCCAAGGTAAGGCCTACCGCACTATTAACACTTACAGATCTGCCATCTCTGCTGAACATCAAAGAGTAAATGGCAGACCAACTGGTGAACATCCACTCATCTGCCAACTTTTAAAGGGAGTAAGATGTGTTTTTCCTCCATCTCCTAAGTATAATGTTATGTGGGACGTTAATCTGGTATTAACATTTTTTACAGTTTGGCCGGGTAATGATTTACTCTCTCTTAAGCAACTTTCTGCTAAATTGACTATGCTTTTGTGTCTAGTCTCTCTTAAACGTGTTTCAGATGTTAAGGCTTTAGATGTTACTTCCCTTTTCTTCTCTCCCCTTGGTGTTTCTTTTCAGATCAAAAGACAAACTAAAACTAATTTAGCATGTGTCAATTATCTGTTTTTTCCCTCTCAACCCAAATTGTGTGTTGGAAATTGTTTGAAAAGCTATGTGACTCGTACTGCAGATTTGAGATCATCCTCTGCCTCCCAATTACTTATTTCCTTTCAGAAACCTCATAATCCTGTTTCTTCTCCTACCCTGGCTTGTTGGGTTAAATGGATCATGTCCCTAGCTGGGATCGATGTGGAGTCTTTTGGTGCCCATTCTGCCAGAGGGGCTATGGCCTCTCACGCTTTTTGGGCAGGATCCTCTTTACAGGATTTTCTCAAGTCTGCAGATTGGTCTAATGAAAGTACTTTTAAAACCTTTTATTTTAAGCCAATTTCTCATGTTTCAGATTCAGTTATTGCTATGCTTTAAACATGCATAATATGAGCCTCCGGTCTTGTAATAAAATTGAGATTTTCCTAGCCTTGGTGTCTGAAAGGCCAGATTTTATTAAAGACACGAAGGCGAGTATTATCCTGCCACTGGTTCTAACCCTCCCTATACTTTTGTTTCAGTGCCAACTCCCTCTTCCAGTGTTGGCTCTTCATGATCTACATGATGAACTTCCACCGACATTGGATTCTATCATCAGTGGGCATCCTTCCCGGACTCCTCTCTACACTCACCATCTTCGGAATTGCTTGATAGACATTGTGACATTGGTTTCTATTTTTTATGTCATCTTGTTGGTTACTTCTCCTCTTTAGTTTTTTCGCATCAAGAAAGAGGACTTGTTGCTCGCAGTTAAGATATTAGTAGTGGTATTCGACATCCTATTGGATGTTCCTTTATGATGTCACTTTGTAGTTTTGTTTTCAATGGGAAATGTAGTTTTCTTCTTGTCTGCTATTAAAATTAAAGCAAGAAAAGACTGCATAATACTTGCCTCCGTGTCTTTAATAAAATCTAGCCTTTCAGACACCAAGGCTAGGAAAATCTCAATTGTCCCTTGGTACGCTGAAAGCCTAGACATGAGTAGATATCTAGGTAGGCATGAAATACTATGAGTTTCATTTGATTCAACCTACTTAAAGCCAGTTCCTATATTCCCTGATTCTCCTCATCATCAGGAACCTTGGAATATGAACTGGTGGAATCGTATCGTTCTGGAACAGCAATCGGTACAGGTGTTAGTAGGAAGCTACATTCCAACTCTCCTAAACTCCAGTTCTAAGATGGCTACCAAACACAGACTTTGCTCAGAAATGCACGCTAAACATCAACACCATTCAGGAAAGTCTCTTTCTGTGACCAACTCTTCAAGACAGGTGGCTTCTCAGGGACGAGCAGGTTTTTATTAAAATAATAAATAACTTATTGCCACCACTAACCCTAAGCCTTAATTAATTTTAACTAACGACTTTTCAAATGCATTCAAATTTTACTTAGCAAAACTGTTAATGAAACAAATGTTCGTTATTCAAATTATTTAAAGTAAAAGATAGTGATACTATTAGAACCACAGAGGCTTCCCTTCCGAGATGCTGCAGCAGATAAGTTTTATGTTTTTTAACGTGTTGCATGTGTGTGTGTATGAATGTCTGTATATGTATTTCATGAGGCCATGTTGTGAATGCGCGTGTGTGCGAATGCGTGGGTGTGACTGTGTGTGCTGTGTGGCCCGTCCGCCCCCTCCCTTTTCGATTAACTGTCCTCCACTGATGCAGTTTCCGTACATCACTTTTGCCAAGAATCTCAACATTAAATAATAAAATGTTGAGGGCCCATCGATGGATAAGGGGTAATCCATGGAAGGTTATCAGAGGTCAAATGGTGCGTGATGTCGCTTTAGATATCCTTTAAGTTCATTCATGTTTCACTCAAACTATATTACACTTCCGCTCAGCAGTCAAACATCAGAAATAAAGCACATAGGCGGTCATTCTGACCCTGGCGGTCGCCGACAGGCCGGCGGTGCTCCAATGGGGATTCCGACCGCGGCGGTAAAGCCGCGGTCGGACCGGCACCACTGGCGGGCTCCCGCCAGTGTACCGCCGCCCCATTGAATCCTCCAAGGCGGCGCAGCTTGCTGCGCCGCCGAGGGGATTCCGACCCCCCCTACCGCCATCCAGATCCCGGCGGTCCGACCGCCGGGATCCGGATGGCGGTAGGGGGGGTCGCGGGGCCCTGGTGGCCCCTGCAGTGCCCATGCCACTGGCATGGGCATTGCAGGGGCCCCCGTAAGAGGCCCCTAAATGTATTTCACTGTCTGCTGCGCAGACAGTGAAATACGCGACGGGTGCAACTGCACCCGTCGCACAGCTTCCACTCCGCCGGCTCGATTCCGAGCCGGCTTCATCGTGGAAGCCTCTTTCCCGCTGGGCTGGCGGGCGGTCTGAAGGCGACCGCCCGCCAGCCCAGCGGGAAAGTCAGAATTACCGCCGCGGTCTGTCGACCGCGGAACGGTAACCTGACGGCGGGACTTTGGCGGGCGGCCTCCGCCGCCCGCCAAGGTCAGAATGAGGGCCATAGTGAGTTATCTGTGCTAATTTAGCAGAGCATAGCAAGTCTGCAGATAACGACTGATAAGAACCCCACCTAAATTTGAAAGTCCTAAAGGATTCTTGATGCGTTTGTGTGGCATTGTGTGAGTGTGAATGTGTAGAAAGTGTTTTATTGCTGAGAGTGGTAATGTGGGCGGTGTAAGGTCAGCAGGGTCGGACTAGGCCATCAACATAAAAGTGGCCCCATTAGCGAATGTGTTAGCTAAAAAAGTGGCCAACATTTGCAAATAGGGTCATTTTGAACTAGTAAAAACACTCTGGGTAGGTGTTTTTGTGGTATGGGTGATTGCATGCATTCAAGCTTAATACGGACAGTGTTTGTGGTAATACCAGGGTAATCAACGGTAAAAACAGGCCCATCAGATCATACATCAAGCCCCTAAACCTCCAAAAAAACAGCCCACACTCTGACCTATCAAGCCAGCCCTCAGGCAGTGCCTGATTGCCCTATAGGGCAGTCCAACCTTGAAGGTAAGAGAGGATAAGATTGGGAGGGTGCAGGGAGTTCTAGGAAAAGCGTCTAAGAGACTGTTGTCTTACATACAAGCCAAATGGTCCTGTGTCACTCCTACTGTAAACGGAAGTTGTAAACATATAAGCATTTGCTTGTAGGACTGTATCTACATTTCTCATCACTTCCTACAGTTGTAGGAGTGGAAGGTAATACAGCCTTGGAGCAATGTGAGGAAGCACAGTCCGAGATGGTAGCTACAGGTAGAACATGAGACGCTCGTCCATCCGTTACTGCCTGTGCCTGCTATGGTGATCACATGGATCAAAGGAAGGTGAAGGTGTGGAGGGCGCTACTGAACTGTATGTGGATGGGGAGATGTGTGGCTGAATGAGGCGCCTGTGATGGTTGGCCCGAGTGTGCTTAATCTCCATAAGACATGAAATGTAAAGAGCAGTCTGAGTGACTGTTATCTCACATCAAATCTGTGGAGTCAGGACCAGAAGTAGACATGGAGGCCTTCAGGTGGCTGAAGAATGGCCTGTGCGAAGTGCAGTCAGTTGCATTACTGCCCAAGAACAAGATAAATCTGGTGACTATGGTGTGGGGGCAGTGTGGCTGCACTTGGAACAGGGAACAGCCAAACATGTAACTGTTGAAGAACTGGAACTGTCAGTTAGGTGCCAAGCCAATTGTAGGGCTAAAGAAAATCTGTATGGCCCAGCATGGATTGTGATGTCTGTTACGCACATGACCAGACAGTCAAAGTTTGTAAGGTTACAACAGGTTCTATTAAATTGCCTCATGGTCCTCAATGTAAATCTTTTGCAAAAGTACAAACTGATTACTTTACTGGGAACCAGAAGTACAGATAGTGGCTAGCATTACCATAGATATGATCATAGATTTTTATTTGGAGGCCGCAGTACTTCACAAACTGAGTTCCATTCCAGTCAGGGAAGATGCAAGAACGTTTGAATAATACAATCTTCAATCATTCTTGCATTTTCTTATTTCATCCTGAGGACAAAGGCCAGTTAGAACAGTTAAACAAAGTATTAAAGACTTTTGTCCAGTTGGCTATACAGTCATAAATGAATTGGACAAAGGCTTTACAGACAAAATGAGTTACACAGGACTACGCCAAAGGAGGGGAGATATGTGGTAACCCATGAATGTGAATTCTAGTGGATTGTGCGTTCCTGTGAGGATTTATTTTAGAGTAAATAGTAGTCTTGGAGGGAAGATGTGTTGTAACATGTAAGTGTGAATGTTAGGTGCATGTGTGATGTGTGGATGGTATTGCTGAGAACGGTAGAGGGGAATGTGCGCAGTTCTAGCAAAGACGGTGTGGAGACTGTTTTTTTCCAAAATATTATTTAATGATTTTTCCAAGGATACAATGTAACTTGTAAATGAATGCGATATAAGGCAGTATTAAAAGTATTAGCAGCAAGTATATCTTTTTATAATATTGAATTCACTAATAACATTTGGGGTTGTCAAGTTCAGAAATGCCTCTAGTTCCCACCTGGGTCTAGTATAGTGTGGAAGCCAAGGTAAAAGGCATAGGCAGCTGAAGGTGCCTTCTCTAACTCTTGTTCGAACGACTTCATGGTGTCACATGCAATCAAAGAAACAATTAAACAGTGCGGTTGGGTGATATGTATCGGTATTCAAATAAAAACTAAAAGTAACTACAGGGAAAACTGTATACAGTGTCAACGTTAGTGAGTCATGCTTATCCAGGCAGCACCTCTTTTCCACCTTCATCTCTAGTTTAGCCTCAAGGGGTTCCATTGCCAACACAAATAATAATAAGGGTAATCAGAAAGCCTGGTCACATACCCCTCCCTACGTGTATGAAACCATTATTACTCTGTCTGTCTAGACTCTAGCTGTTGGCTTTCCATAATGCATCAAATTGCCTCTTGTGAGGTTCCTTGCAATGCCAATAGTTTTAGGACCATGGAACAGATATTGCCAGCTTAGAGCATCAAAGGCATTTTGAAGATCAGTGGCTAGTTGAGCCATATAGGGAAAGTCTGGCACTGTATCCTAAACTAATATTGAATGTGGTGCCACAGCACAAGATAAATCCACTCTATCACAGTGGACCAATCCAGGCTATTGCAGAAGAGGGCTGTATATGAAACCAACACCGAGGGGTCCTTTTTTTGTGTTGGGCAATGAGATGACCAAAGCCTCCCTTATTTTTGAGGACAGATGTCAAGCCTTAAAGGTCACAGTATAAAGTGCCACCAGTAACGGTGCAAGCTGATTTGCAAATGTGAAGTAGAATTTATTTTGTAGGTCATCTGACTCTGTTGTCTTACTGAATGCTAACTCTAGGATGACTTGCTTAATTTATTGGACCATTACCAGCTGGTCTAGGAGACACCCATGCTACAATGACACTCTTTAAGTAGTCAACAACATCTGAGGCAGCACATTTTTCCATGACCATGAAAAACCTATTAAGCTCCTCCTGCGAATGAAGGACTTTCCTATGACCATCCGTAACGGTTCTAATGGGGGTTTATTAGCATCGGATATGATCAGATATGCAAGTAGCCTGCTTGCTGTATCCCCAACTGTGTATGTAAATACCACCTAAATTGACTAATCCAGAGAGGACAGTCTTTCTATTGGGGTGACAAGTTCCTCCCTAGCCTGCCTCAAGAAATCTCTTTTTCCGGAGTACACTTAAGCCTACTCCAGTCAGAGAGGTTTTGATTGTATTTATAACAGACTCTAGTTTTATGGGCACCTACTACTGCTTTGTTACAGGTCCTCTAGCAAGCTACTTTGTAGTCACCCCAAGGATACTGGGTTCCGTTGTTGGCCAAGGCATATCACCAGCAAGGGATTATTGTCTGAAATGTTTTTGCCTAAATATATGGTGTAGGACACCAATGCCTCATTCATGCAGAACACGCTGTGTTTTCTAACTTACATGTAGATCAAGGGGTGGTAAGTAAAAAAAACATACTCTACCTGCACGATTCCATTAGCACCAGAAGTCCAATAGAAACCAACTGGCAGACAGTCCTTTAAGGCCTGAGCTGCTCTACTAGTTGAAGTAAGTGGATTCAGCATGTGATGGTTATCCAGCTCCAAGTCTAAGACACTATTAAATTTGTGACTTAACAGAAATGGAAGAAGTGTTCACTGTGTCAATGCCTGGTCAATACAGCATATAATTAGGTTACTGTATTTTAGCAGGATTTCTGCAGCCAACTACGATTGTAATAACTTCCAGTTTCCCTTCCATAAACAAATGTCTGCCTGCCCTTGCTGTTAAAGCAGTTCCTGAAAAGAATGGAACACCAGACCTACCCAATATCAGCAAATCCCTAGTATACAGTGCTTAACTTGAGCCCGTGGTTGCAGGTGAAAGGCACCACTACTTATTTTTGTAGACTGGCACTTATTCCCCCACGTCAGATATTTACTGAGAACAGGTTGTAAAAACCGAGGGAGAGAAAGACAGCAAAACCATCAAGACAGAATAACACTTTTACCTACTGAGCTCTTGTCCTGTTCATTCCATGTGATAATTTTTTACGTGATGTCATGTTGCTACCATGTATGTTTGTGTCCCGGGGTTGTTAGGGTCACCGACTGATACATTGCATATTGTGTCCATCCTCAATGCACAACTCATCACCCCTAAAAATAATAAACAGTATGTTAGACCTAGCATCCTTGATGTTGTTTGCTGCTAACTTTTTGCCTTCAGACCTCCTGCTTGCTGACTTTGTGTTTGCTGGTTTTAGGACTCGGTGCACTTTGCTAGTGCTAACCAGAGCTAAAGTGCTTGTGCTCTCTCCTTAAACATGGTAAAATTGTCTTACACCCAATTGTCATACTTCATTTTCATGTAAATCCCTAGTAAGGTGTCGCTACCTGTACCCAGTGCCTGTAAATTAAATGGTACTAGTGGGTCTGCAGCACTGGTTGTGCCACGTACTTAAGTAGCACTTTAAACATGTCTCAGGCTTGCCATTGTAGCCTGGGGGTGCAGTTTTAAATTGCTGTTTCCACCTGGCAACATAAACCTTTTGCCAGATCCAAACCATTTTAATATCTTTAAGTCACCCCTAAGGCAGGTCCTAGACAGCCCTGGGGGCAGGGGGCAGTGTATTTAAAAAGTTGGACTTGTGCTTTTTAGTTTTACATGTTCTGAGAGTAAAAAACTCTTAAATTCATTTTTCAAAATCTATCTCTCATATAGGATAACATTGGAGTTCCCATAAATTTAATAAGCTGTGACTTCCTAATGGAAATAGGTAACTCATTCATTTTGGTGTCTTTGGAATTGTAATGAAAAATTCAAACTTTTGGTGAAGTTGGATTTTAAATTACAATTTTGAAAATGCCACATTTAGAAAGTTGCCATTTCTCCGGCCTAGCCATTTGGTGTCTGCAGCCATTCTGGGTAAAATGACGGGGTGTTGTTTGACAGTTGGGCTTTGTGTATTCCTCCTAGACAACCACACACAAAAGAGAGCTTAGATGTGCCTGGATGGGCCATCACTTGCAAGATGGGAGGGAGAAGCTGGGCACAGCCCCACTTATATTAAATGGGCTGTGTCCTGCCTCAATACAAAGGGCTGTATATTGCCTACAGTTAGTGGGGAGCAATAGCAGTAAGGACAGGGCACCCATGCACTTCAAAGGCATATCTCTAGAAGCTTCTACCAACTTCAAAGGCAAAACAGGGTATAAATACTAGACTTCAGACACCAACTCTTCAGTACTCTTGTGGACCTGTGGATTCTCTGCCAGGAATAAGGACTGATGTGCTGGTGAAAGAACTGCCTCTCTGCTAGACAGTTGCTCTGAAAGAACTGCTGACCTGCTGTGTTGATCTGCTACCTGCTGCCCTCTTGCCTGGAGAGAAAAACTGGACCTGCATCTATTGAGCCCAAAACCCCAGAGTGTCTCCAAGGGCTAGATTACTGTCCCCTGACTTGAGCCTCAGGGACAGAACGCTCTAACACATGGATGCTGCCATCTTTAAGTCAACCCTGATATGTGGTGCCACCCACTCCTGGATCCTTGGAAGTGGTTTATGGCATTCTGCTAGCCTCTGTGGATCCAGCAGATGTCCAATCCTGGCAGCAGCGGAGATACATCAGTTCTGCTCGTGCAGCAGAGGAGATAGGTTGGGGCGATGCTTTGGTTCCAATGAACCGCGATGCTGCAATGCAGAGTCCGGCGTTGTTGTTGAGGGGGCCATTGATAAGGGATCTGAAGGTCTGCACCGGGGATGTGTCACGCAGCAGCAGTTCCACAGAACTTGCGGGATGCAGAGGCCTCGGAACCGACGCATCGCCCCAACTGCACAATGCATCCTGGACACCGGAATGTGCATCAAAAGCCCTCATCGACGGGATCCTCGACAACGATGTAGGACCTCACAAGACAGCCTCGTCGCTCCTTCGAACCAATGCATTGGTTTGGTTGTGCGAAGCTTCTTCGACAGGGACCTTCACAACACTCTGCAAACCAGGATTTAGGGTACTTCATTCAGTGGGCGTATATGGGTCCCTCTAGCTGGCCTACACTCCACCATGGTCGGATTGAACTTGTGATTTTGTCTTGGTCCAGCATGACCAGACATACACAGTTGGCACTTTGTGCTTTTTGGTGCTGTTTTCCCTAATACCTTTAAACTTCCATATCTCTGATAATACTGAATTGATTTGTGTTGTTTTTGTTTTGTTTTATTTATTAAAGAAAGTTCTATTTTTCTAACTTGGTATGAAATCCTTTTTCTGTGGTGTTTTTCACTTTACCACTGTTTGAAGTGTTGCACAAAAACTTTACTCACTGTTTCTAAGTTAAGCCTGACTGCTCTCTGCCAAGCTACCAAAGGGCTGAACACAGATTAATTTAAGCTTGTGCCTCACCCTGACAAGGATTGTGGTTGCTTCTTGAACAGGGCTCACACCCCAGTCAACCAACAACCCAATTTCTTACACAGTAAAACATGTCAAACCAACCGCTACAACCATTCCCCAACCACTCTCCGCCTGAGAGAATAGCACATAAATTCCGCGCCCATTTAATCTAAACTAGCAAGTGTGCAACTCAGTTGACTTGAGCTGTAGGAACAGCAGTGTAATTTCAATATGTGCCACTCTATTAGCTCGTTTATGCTGCTCTTCCCTAAGGAACCTTACATCTATTGCCACTGTGCCTGTTTTGATTACAGGCGCCTCTATGGACACTGCAATGGCCTCCAGAATATTGTCCAACTTGTCTGGGGCACCATTAACACCATTGTCAGGGTCCCTCTTTGCTGATCCTGGTAAGATCCTAGCTTCTATCTTGGATGACATGCGGTCCCACTCCAAAGCGTGGGTAGTTGCCATGTTCATTTTGGCTTTCCCCATTTCCAGCTCAGCCAGAGAGCATCCATTTTTCCCACCTCTCTCCTCTGCAATGTGGTGGCTCTCATCAATCCCTTCCAACGTCTAGCAAAATCAGTTGTCTAACACTGCTGGGCAATTATTAGTCCACCAGCAGGAACTACCTTTGTTCTGTCCCTCCAGCAGAGCCCTCCCCTTGCCTCCTTTGTGTGGGCAGCGGTAGTGAGCCTAGGTCCAGTCACGTCCATATTCAGCTTCTGTGTACTGCACCAAAAGAGCTGCATGCCTTCCTCAGTTCCTCAAGGGGTGATGAAAGCCTGAGACCATTTACATACAGTATGAACCTAGAAAGCAGATCCTGGCATGCTACTAGCAAATCTGTCTTCCAATGAGCTGACCATAATAACCAGGGATATCAAATAATTTTGATAAAATTACTGCCACTCTACTCCCATCCCATGTCTATGCTGCTCCGACATTCGATCCATTCTGTCTGTCAGGGAGCTAATCCAATGAGAAGCAACTTGAGGTAGAGTCATAGTAGGCAGACAGACAATGGTTGGCTCTGGTCATATCTTCCAGGCATTCTCCAGCTTAGCTCTTATATTGCTCCACAATGTCTGATACATGCCCCTTACTGTCTCAAAAGGCTGCACATGTCATTTCCTGCAGTATCGTAGTTGCTAATCCTAGATAGATCCCACCTTCAATTAGTACTCCTATCCTGTGTGTAGACCCCAGCAGGAGACCTCTGCAGTCCTGGCCTAGCTGCAGCTATCCCCTTAAAGGAGATGCCTTCAATGCAGGCTTTCAACATATTCCCCAGGAGGATCTAGGGCAAACTCTTCCTTCACAATGAGCTAGTAAAACTGGTCAGACAATAAGACAATGCATGTGATGGCCCACCGATCTAGGTGGAGTGGGGCTGTCTACTCCTGTAAGTCTGCCAGAGCACTGGCCAATCCTACTAGCACAGGACCCTTTTTCAGTGGCGCCAGCAGACCTCATTGTCTGCTTGTACTGATCCAATTGCGTCCTCGTAATCAAGTTTCATTGCTCAGCAGACACCAAATTTTTCAGGAGTGCCGCAGAACCATGATCGGAGTACTCAGCAGTTCAGGTGTGGGGAAGCCTGTTTGCTGAAATTACTCCAGTTCACACCCTGGCCATTGTCAGGGGCCATGTTGTATGAAATTGATCACATCTGCCTCAAGCATCTGTAGTTCACAGTTTCTGTCTGTTTTCAAAACGCCTTAAGTGCCATATTGGATACCCACCAGGGCCTCCTTCACTATTGAAGAAGCGTTAGTCTTATTCCCATGGGGAAAATTCAGCAGTTTCATGAATCCCTGATAATTCTGTGGCCCAACCCGAAGTAAGGTCTACAGCTAAATTGATGTATGTGATCAGATTACTCTCAACATTGGGCTGCCAACAAGGATCCATACAACAGGTGCTTCAATATGGGCTGTAGATTCTGCTCCCGGGGGGTCGGGGGGCCTGCATTGCTCTTCCGGTGAACCGGCCTCATTAAAATAAAAAGGATTTGTTTACAAGGCTGTGTTGACATGTAAATATGTCTCTACTTTGCTTGCCTAATGTGCACCAGCGACTTGGACCAGGAGCAGTGTAGTCCCTATCCGGACTTTGGTGGTCCCTGACTGGACCCGTCTCTCGTCTGCTAGATCTTACACATTAGGATAAAGCTGTAACATCCTTGATAAGAATGACACACACAAGCTAAAGTTTAAAAGTTTACTTAAAGAAGCTATACATAAGCTATACCACCAATAATTTAGTATCATGGTACATAATCATGAGTACAAAGAACTCAGTAAAGTTCAGTTGGAAATCTAGCATACATTTGCCTTCTAAAATGGAGAAAAAGTTGTCTTTGTAATAGTGAATAAACAGGTCCTTTTATAGGACTTTGGACAAAGTATTTCATACACTCACTACACAAGAAAAGGATTCCCAGGAAATGCATCAATGGGGAATGAGCAACAAGAAACATTTTACTACAGAATACATTAAAATGTTTTCTCATAATGGTATTACATTAGATTCAGATGTTCTCAGAGGCTGTTCAGGTAACATGAGGTGATATACATTGCTTAATTTATGCTTGTTGTTTCCGGTGCTGAGCACCAGGGCCGGCGCTTATTCTTCTGCCTCAAACATTTACTGCAAGCAAAAGACACATATGGGAAAGACGGGGGAAGACAAAAACGAAAAAGCGTCACAATGTGAGAAAGCAGAAAGCTGCAAGAGTGAGCTGAAGGGTCAGGGAGTGGCTTTTAATGAATTAAAGGGGCCCGAAATGGTTTCAGGATTACGCTACCCCAGTATTCCGTGCTCGCACATTTAAATGCAGTAGCCACGTGTTTAAGAGGAGAGCTCTGGGCACTGGCACGTTTTTATTTATAAATTAAACACTGGTGATACATAGTATGCGATATAGCCTGGGAAAGCCTGGTTGTCCTTGATTAGGTAGATCACGTCCAGTATGACTAGGAGAGCTTTTTTCAGGTTAAAACACACAATGCTTTATTACAGCAAGGAAAACAAAAGGAGTGGTGATCACGTGGTGTACTACGATGTCACATTCAAAATGGAAGGACGCATGAAAACTGGCCATGTTAGCGTAGGCTTGATTTGTAATACATTAAATACTATGAATCAAAAACGGATTTCACAGCTGTATCTACGTTTTCCATCTGATGCTACAGTTTGAGGGATTCAGTGACAATTTTTAAAACGCACAGATTCGCAATTTCACCTTGTTTTATTTCCATACCCTGCATCAGCTGGGATATTTTGTGACAAGTCGCAACAACAGGTAATGAACTGTGGACTGCTGCTGCATTCTTGTACTACAAACTCCCAACAGATGCAACTTCATATTTGATTTACAAAACAAAGGTTTGCATAAATGTTTTAATGAGCCTGCCACACGCACCATGATATGTAAATCACACATGCATTTGCTCTTCGAGTTCCTGCTTCGTGTGTGCTTTCACCTTCTTCAGACACACTCGTGATGCTGCTCTAGGCTTACACTGAAAATGCAGCTGCGTGTCACAATCCTTAGTAATCATTTTCTGACTGAAAGTTTTCATTTTGTCGCAGAGGCGCAGCAATGATTATGCAGTTTATTTCCTTTGGACTTTAAATGACACCAAAATTAATGGTTTAAAAACTTTGAAACACCATATCTCATGGAGCACAGCAATATTAAGACCAACAGATAGTCATGTGATGTGCACCAATGTGTTGCTTTGGCAAA
Source organism: Pleurodeles waltl (assembly GCF_031143425.1). Lineage (NCBI taxonomy): Eukaryota > Metazoa > Chordata > Amphibia > Caudata > Salamandridae > Pleurodeles > Pleurodeles waltl. Next base: position 270,768,771 of record NC_090448.1, on the reverse strand, counting down.
ACAGAAAATCATGAAAAAACTTTTTTGGGTGCCTTCCTATTGAGAAGACATGTTCAAGACTGACTGACCCACAATGCAGTGTTCTCTCAGCATTCAAAACATGGAAAATAAAATGATAATAAAACAGTTTATTATCATTTTATTTTCCTCGCTGAGCCAAGTCTAGAGCGGGGCACGGCGGGGCCATCCTAATGGACAGCAGCAGCAGGGAGGAGGAGTAGTGGATACTGCTGCAAGTGCGCATGTCAGTTTGGCTGGCTGTCTTAGGACGGCCAAACCAACATGCATACTTAGATCTCTCCACTCGAGCTGCGCTGCAGAGTCCAGTGGAGAAAAGACACAGGCTCCCAGGGCCTGACTGAGCGTCAAACCACACCACTCAGACCAATCACATGCTGGGTTGGTGTAGGGAGTCTGGGAGCCTGTGCATGGAGTGCCGGAAGTCAAGAGGAGCAGAGTAACAGAACAGCACTGAAGCGTCGGCCACCAGGTAAGTGCTATTTTATTTTTTGTCCTTATTTTTCTCCCCGTGCAGCTTCCTGCCCTGCCCCCGTACTACCCTCCTAATTTTATTACACAGCAGCCGCCACTGCTTACACAACTTGTAAGACGACAATAATTTTGCCAGGTACCAGTAATTTTTAAGAGACTGGTGAATGTGCTTAGTAAAACTGCGCACAAGTATGGCCCAAGTAAAATAACGTCCAGCTGCCTTCCTTTCAAGAGCAGATAGTGCTCTGGTAAACACACAAGGATGGGCATACATGTTTCAGCACTCATGAGCCACACCTGCACTTGATAACTAGTGACGAGATACAGAACGTACACTGCTCCAGATCATGAATCCATTTTACTCAAGCTCCCACACTCTTCCTGTCCCCAACCACCCCATTTGCTAGACTCATCGCTATCAAGCTCTTAAATCCACATGACACGCCATCATCAGTGGGGCTAAGTGGGGCTAAAGTGAAAAATCTGGTTGGACAGGCTTAACAAGGATTTTGTCACAGTGAACAAAGACAACTCTGCGATAAAGAAGTCCCTTTTATTATACTTTATTGTTGGGTAAACCTACTGTGTTTTTAAGTTTTCAGGTCTCAGTACAGACTTTGAGAGCTGACATGTGGAGACTGACATGGATTCCAATCTCAGACGCTTAATAATCCAAGATGTCATTCCTCCCTAACCCACCGACTGATACTGCAGCCCTCAGGTTTGTCAAAGGACAAGATTCATGCATGGCATAGGCAAACAAGCTCACTCTTTCAAGAGCTGGTTGTATGGAGAGCGTAGCCACCACTATAATCCTGGACTGCTCTGTGGCTTTCCTGATTGCCCTGCATATGACACAAGAACAGTGGTACTCTAGCAAAGTACTGCCCCAATTGTGAAAGCATTTTGGCACATGGGCTTGCCGGGAAAAGACGTTGTTATGACTACACTGAACGCTTGGGAAGTCCATGTGGGTTCATCAGATGCCACCAACATTTTTTAACTAGGGTGTCAGGAACTACAAGGACCAGAACCAGTGGCCCATCTTTTCTTGCATACATGGACAAGCTTACAAGTTGGCGATACTGACCTTCTCTTCATGGGCGTAAGGATGGCCACCATTAACAAGTCCTGAGTCTGGGAAACATTTGAATCTCACCATCAATGAAGGGGTCTCAATGAAAGTCATATTTAGACATAAATTCCAACTTAGCACTGAATCGTATACACAACTAAGATTAGTTAGTACAAGCCATATCTAGTTGCATGAATAAAATTACAAAACTGTATGGGCCGTATTCAGAGTGGTAAATTTAAACAAGTAGATTTCATCATATGTAAATTTACTCTTGTACCTAGTTGTAAATCTACACTTTTGTTACTCACCATTTCTGAGTGACCTACATGTCTCCACCACTTGAACCCCAGAGGTAGAAACATCTAAGACTGAATTGTACTACATAATTACTAAATACTATGTACTTACTATAAAATGCAATTCACAAACCTACAAGTGTAAATTGCCACCTCAGCATCTGCTATCCTTTTAAAGGCAAATCTCCATACGTGTACATGGAGGAGGAGTAAGGAGGCGTAAGGAGGAATGTGGGGTGGAACATTCTAATATAAAATCCTATCCACAAGAGAGAACATTGCTATTAACAAACTACAGTTACTACTAAACTTATATTTGTGGACATTTCCCCATAGAAAGTTAGGAGAAGTGGAGGTGAAGAATTCCTCTTGTAGGTTTGTGAATTGCATTTTGTAGTAAGTAAATAGTATTATAATAGTACAGTTTGTGAATTGGGCCTTATGTATTTTGTTGATATTAATTTTCAAATAGATTCAGCTGCTATGACTTGATTCTAATGTGTAACTATAACTCGCGCCATCGCTATGCACTGCTAATTACCCCACAAATTACGGCACTCATGACATCTTTGATCACATCATTGTTAATATCAATGTAATAGTTGAAGTAAACCTTTTTGACAAAACAAAATGTGCATGGCGGGGGAGGGAGTTAAAGTTACCTTAGGGGCACGAGTGATAGTTTCTTGAGTTAACTCTTACTATAGCAAGTGAATTTCTATGGTTTTGGACATCAAAAGGTGAGCCAAACTATTACGTCCCTGTAACCTTTGCTTTTTTAAGTGAACACACATATATATATATATATATATATATATATATATATATATATATATATATATTCCCTGTAAAAAACAAAAGGGTACATGGACATTACATGGACATAAAAGTTAGAAAATAAAATTTAAAAAACATAGAAATTTAACTCCCCTGCGGTCCCACCCAATTGTTTTTCATTTTCTGCCCTTTACAGGCTATCTGGGTCCGCAGAGGGAGCCCCAAGGCATCCCCCACAGTCCCAGCCAGCTCCCACCTCCTGCGTAAGCCAGTATTGCTCCACCAAGCAAGGAGCTGCTTTGAGTAGCAGCTCCCTGCTTGCTGGAGCAATGTTTTCATCTGTACAGATAAAAACTCTGCTTTCTGACATTGGGACCTGTTTGACAGGTCCCGCTGTCAGAAAGCCGACTTTGTTTGCTCTGACTTTACATATTTGTCAGGGATTCAGCTCAAGCTGAGCCCCAACATGGCTGCCAATACTACCTTTTAGAAGTGTTGATAGCCAATCAGGTCTCAGCACTAGATCAGGAGGGGTCCTCCGCGCCCCTATAGATACAAATTTGAATTTTCTTTATTTCTCAAAAACTACTGAACAGACTTACACCAAATAACAAAAAGGGCTCTTCCTGGACCAAGAGCTACATGTCTGCCAAATGCTTAACAATGCAAAATGTTAACAACAAATAAATGTACACTTTTCATCAATCTACTCCATATATACAACTTGACAATTGGATCCCTATTTGCTCCTGTGTGGAAAAATGCATAATATTAATAATGTTTGCACATCTTTCTGAAAGAAAGACATCTTCCATGACACACTTAATAATAGAACTGCACTAAAAATGAAATAATATAGATGTGTAAAACAGCTGATCATTCATGTCAGAAATCTATCAAATAGAAAAGAGAAAGTTCCCGTTTTCACAGGTACATAGCCATTCCTACAGGAAGCTTGGAGTACAATTGTTTCTATCATAATTAGAGGTATGTTCACTACGTCAACTGTTCCATAACTTGGGGGATAGCACTCATTGTCATGGCCAAGATTCCTCTGATGTTAGCAAGTAAAGGGAGGGGAAGGAACAGGACATCATTTTTGGGAACATCACAAATGTACATGTAGCTTGGCATCTAAGTTATGTCCATGCTGGCTCTCTGTTCCCAATAATATTATCAGGTGAGATTCCATTTTCCTGAGTGCTAGTCTATCCCAACCCCCGTTCCTCTATTTTGATATGTTTTAACGCAAAGTACCTGAGCTGCTTGTTATCACCGTTATGCTTTTTTCAAAAGTGTTTGGCTGCCACATAGGAGAAATCTCAGCTCTTTATGGCTCGTAGATGCTGTAAAATTTTCAGTTTCAGCTTGTTTATGGTGCACCCCACGTATTGCTTCCCACACTGGCACTCCAATACATAGACCACAAATTTTGTCTCGCATGTGATATGTTCATGAATTTTCTCCAGTCTCCCATCTTGGAGTGGTGGTGTTCATGCTTTGTTCACATGCCAGCAGCCTGGTGTGTTGAGCCAATTTACAGCCGTTGGTTTCTTTAGAGAGAAGTGGCTTTGCATGAGGAAGTCTCCTATGGAGGCCACTTTCCTATAGGGTATACCTGGATTATCTGTAAGTGTCTCTCTCAGCGTTTCATCCATTCAAAGTACTTTCCAATTATGACGGAAGATCTCTTTAAGCTGCTTGTGTCCGAAATTAAAATCCATGATCATTCAGATTTTGTCTTCCTTTACTGGGGTTTCTCCAAGGGTGACAAGATATTCCTCACTTGGTCGGTTCCTCACTCTTTCCATAGCATCATGGAACAGTTCTGTTAGGGAGCCCCTGGATAGAAAATGTCTCCATTTCTTGTATCTGCTCTTCCATCATATCCTCAGGTTTGGAGCAGTTTCTCTCTCTCTCTCTCTCTCTAGCAACGGTTGTCAAAAATTCATGGTTCGTTGCAAAGGGAACTCAATGTATCTGTTCAGAGGCAAGAACATCCCGTTAACAGGTTTTAGCATTTTCACAAAACGTGTCTTAACTAACCCTTATACCCAGCAAACTGCATTGCTCTTACAGTTTCCCCTTTTCTGCTCTTCTCCAAGATAACCCAACAAATTTGTGTACCAATGTTCATTAAATAAAACACTTCCCACCCTTAACCACTTTCTATATTTCCAATCGTCCTCATTATAATCCACAATGGTCCCATCATTCAAATTCATTGTCACAGCAAGTAGATCTTCAACACTATTTCGAATGTCAGTAAACGCAGCACTCAACTCCTATAGTAGCATCGGCCCTGCCATTTGCAGCCAATATGAAACCGAGAGATATTATACTCTGCAAAACAATTGTTTTTGGGCACTCAATTGTGTAGTTCTACTGTCAAAAGCATTGCGTTGGAATTGCCCCTCTCCTCTAGTACTCTAGCAGTGACGTTTGTTAATAGACAGGCACTTTCCAGAGTAATATTATTGCAACGAATCTTGCAGTCTCTGAAATTGTCCTTTTTTCTGGTGTAAAGTAGAAAGGAGTATAATTGAATGCCTAATAGCTAGTACTACATTGCAGAAAACCAGACCAATCCTTGGATAGCCACATGTAGGCTACAGTACCACAAAACATAATGAGACCCAGTTTGTTAAGTTATACTATTCTGAGTGAGCTATAGTCCATAAGAAAAGACAAATCTCAGTAATCTAACGTAGGCTACCAAAGTAAAAGACATTGAATATTTGTGCTGTCCACAAGTTACGTCCAACTATCATACAAAGATGCTGCCTTGTTCTTTCACACAACCCAGCACTTTAATTCTGGCAGCCAAGTGAAAAGCTGAAGGAAGCACATGCTTGTCAGGGAGTGTCATATTCAAACCATCCATGTTAAGCTTACACACTCAGGAATAGAGTGTGTTTGCAGAGGTAAATCGGTACACTGTTCTTCCAAATCAAATGGGATCTGGATTACACCCACATGCCAATTTGAGTCTGTAGGCATGTTGGAACAAACCTAAATCAACAAGAAGAAAAATTAACAACCTGTTTGTATTGATCCAATACTTTCAGAAAAAAGTGTTGTCTATGTAGACCGATCTTCTGTTATGTGAAGGAAAGAGAGTTGCTTTGACTTTTCCAGATCACCGCCTTTCTCTCCTCCTGAAATAGCCACACAATGAAACAACCATACAGGCTAACAGCAAAGAAGACTAAACAGACTCATTGAATGATTAGGTAGCTGGGATGCTTCCCACAACCAAAGGAGCAGGCAGTTGCCATTGGCAGGAGATGGTCTGCATCTGCAATGTTCAGCTGTTGAGCACCTGTGGAGAAAGATCTCTGCATCAGCAGGTTTGATTTCTTCTGTTTCTGCAGTACACTTGCAATGTGATGTGTGGATCCAGGCGAGTAGTGCTCTGCACTTTACAGTGATGTTGGTGATGAGCAAGTCTCAATAGGCTCCTCACCTCCATGGTTGAAGCAATGATGTCCATTGGAGATTTTAACATGTACCCAGTGGCTGGGTTACAGATCGTAACAGTTGCTGGATGGGTGACCAAAAGTTCTTGTACCTGAGAATGGAAGCTTTTAAGACAGCGTATCAGTTGTTTGCAGTTTTTTAAATTCAAATTATTAGACAGATGTAAATCTTGCCAAGCTGGAGACACTCAAGGGGTGGACGCAGGAACCATGAGCCTGGCCATCCATATTTTGCGTGGCTTAACTTAATTCTTTGATCAAGGATGGCTTGTCATTGAGAATGGATAAGGCTAAAGTCTCAGACCATTATGGCCAGTTTCTCCACAAATGTTTGATATTTTGTTTTTAGAAGTTCCCCACAATTATTCGATGACCTGTCATGACAATTTGAGGTGGTGAGCACAGTGCAAATGCTGATGCACGGACTACCAATAGAAAATGCCAAAGTGGTGCTGTCATGTAAAGAGTGGATGTAACCTTTGAACGATTTGAGTCAATGCCTTTCAGCTCCTCACCCGGTGCTACGCTCTTCCACTTATAACCAGTATCCACGCGAGCACTGCAAGTCACAACCAATGCCACAACCACACCACAAACGGAAACAAAGTATTAGTTCTCATTGACCTTTGATTCTTACTCACCAACAATTCTTCTTTGAGAAACTGGTTACATACTGTGAAAGAATTTTAATAAATTGCCCTATTTTAGTGTAAGTGTAGCCTGTTGCAGCCCCATTTCCATGCACACACTAACCTAGCCTACTGGATCTGTCCTTCTCCAAGCCATAGATGTGTGCATCCTGGTACTCAAGATGCAAACATTTGAAAACCTGCTTTCTCAGCCGATACTGTTGGCATTTTTGTTACTCGTGGAAACCACCTACTAATTCTCAGGGGATCAGCTAGTCACATGCGTGTTCACTTGGTGATAATTTTATTATGTGATCAATACTAAACTTATGTTTGTTTGTAGGGTATATATTTTTTTATATATTTGAGCTTAGCTCCATTGCTAATGTATTGGTATCCACTTGTCTGTATGCATTGCTAATGTAGAGGGGACCCGCTTGTTGGTAAATTCCATGATTCATAGACTATTGATGTTTTCTACCAGTACTTTTAGACTCAATCGAAAACATGAGATGGTGATTTTTTTTTACAATACCCTCTGTACATTTAATACCAAAAATTGGCTTGAATCTTGAAACGTGTGTGCCAGTCTTCCCTGTGTCATTTCCTTTTACTGCTTTAACGACACTACGAGGGAAACATGACAACGGATTGGCTTTGAACTCAAACAAAATAGAGGAATTTATTTCGCCATAGCAGTGTGCTAATTCCTTTAGTAAATTCCCAGAGAGAGACTCTTTCACTGTCTGAACCTTGGGCTGGTTTTAATAACTTGCAACATGGACAATATCTTCCACTTCCCTTTTGAAGTTTTAATAACTTGCAACATGGACAATATCTTCCACTTCCCTTTTGCATATAATGGCCCTCATTACAACCCTGGCCGTAAATCCCGCTTACTGCCGTGCTGACGGACGTCAAGATACCATGGCGGAAATCCGCTACAGGTATTAAGACCAACATCTCGTAATCCACCACAATACAGACACCCACACAAGTCCGCCACACCAAAGGTCAGTGATAAACTGGCGATAGCAAAACCTACACCGTCACGCCAACAGGAATACGCCCACAGTATCACGACCCACGAATCAACGCACCGGTCTTTCAACCACGGTAATCCATTGGCGGTACACACCGCTGCGCTCAAAATACACACACATTTACAAAACACAACCACATTGGGCAATTCAAAATACACACACCTGATACACATACACACACCACACACACACACACCACTATAAAACACACACCCACATTACCCACAACCCCTTAAAACAACTTTTTTGGAACAAGCAGAGAGAGAAAGAATAGCAAACACAACACAAGCATCCACAGTCACACAAAACCATCACTCATACAACATCCATGCACCTCAAAGAACACACACCAACACAACACTTCAAACAGCACAACAAACATCACCCACACCACATTATGGCACTTCAAAGACACCCTAGGTTTTCTGAGGAGGAGCTCAGGGTCATGGTGGAGGAAATCATCCAGGTAGAGCCACAGCTATTCGGATCACAGGTGCAGCAGACCTCCATTGCAAGGAAGATGGAGCTATGGCGGAGAATTGTCGACAGGGTCAACGCATTGGGACCGCACCCAAGAACACGGGATTACATCAGATAGAGGTGGAACAACCTACGGGGGGAAGGTGCGTTCCATGGTATCAAGACACCAGGTAGCCGTACAGAGGACTGGCGATGGACCCCCACCTCCTCCCTCACAACTAACAGCATGAGAGGAGCAAGTCTTGGCGATCCTGCATCCTGAGGGTCCTGCAGGACTAGCAGGAGGACTGGACTCTGGTAAGGCAAATATTTACTATTGTATCCCCCCCACCCTACCTGCATGCCATCACAAACTCCTACCTCTACCCTCACACCCATCACCACAACACTTCACAGATACTCCACTCTCACAACCCACACATCCCAAAACCAAGCCCTGCATGTAACACCAATGCATGGACACCCATTACAGACCTGCATGGACACCTATCACCAAAGCATGTCCAGTAGAGAGACTCACCCAGGCCACAAAATCACCACTCACACAAGGGCCAAGGCAATAATGCAAGCACAGGAGTAGAGGGAAACTCACACATTGAACAAGATGGCACACACAGATACAATAACAATGCGTTTACACCCCAACAGGACCCCTACCCAACGTCACCAGACAGGAGGTGCCAGCCATATCCAGCCCCCCCCCCCCACAGAAGAGGCCCACAGTGAAAACAGCAGCTCTGCACACCTGGATCAAGATGACCAGCCCAGCCCATCAGGGACCTCTGGATAGTCGGTTCCCCTGCCACAGTCACAAACCACAACAGAACCTCCCCCCTCAGGAAACACCACCACAGCACCCACCCAGCAGGCCCATGCCACCGTCCCCACGACACGTCAATCAGCAGTGTGTCCACCACTACAGGGACCCCAGGCAAACCCAATAAACCAAGACAATCAGGGACCTGGGGTCAGTGGCAGTGCGCACACGTTTCAGGGGACAGAGGCACAGGATAACAGGGAAGCTGGGAGGACTGCTGCGTGACGGGGAGGACATGCCCAGGGAGCCCACTCTCCACGAGGCACTCTCCAACATCATGGGAGCATACCACCATTCCCAGGAGACCATGGGCACAGTACTGGCCAAGTTTCAGGAGATCCAGCGGCTGCAGGAGGAACAGTACCTGGGAATTAGGGAGGACTTGAAGTCCATTAACACCACCCTGGTCACCATTGCAGGGGTGCTGGCAGACATGGCCAACACCATGAGCGAGACAGTGGCACACAAACGGGCCCCTGACACTAGCCTGAATGATGAACAGCCCTCCACATTCGCCGGCGCTAGTGGACAGAAGGTCCCGCCACAGGACCAACAGGCCACCAGCACCCCACTCCCTGCAGAAGGAGAACCACCCCACAAACGGTCCCTGTGATCCAGGCACAAGACAGAGAACATTGACAAGACCCCCGCCGGAAATAAGACTCTCCTGATTCCCACCCTTCTGTCCCACTATGTCACCCTGACCACCTTGAACTGCCATTACTCCACTTCCTATGCCCCCTTGGACAATGCACCAGTGATACAAAGAGAATGGACACCACCATGGACATTCCTCCACCATCACCCCAGCCCATTGCACATGCCCCTCCACTGAATAGCACTTAAATAAACACCCTTGAATCACAAAATGATCTGGAGTCAGTCTGTACTTTCACAAGTGTGTTATTACAACCTCTCTGACAAATATCAATGTCAATGTTCATTTGAACATACCAATGTATGACAGTTGTTGGGCAGCAGTAAACATAGCAGAAGGCAGAATGTGGTACCCAGATCTGTGAAAAGTAAAGGCAAAGTGAACTGTCAGGGTCCATACACAGAGGTAAAAAGGCAGCATTATACAATGTCCTACAGTAGTGTGATATGAGAGGAGCCAGTCTCTTACCTGTGTCTCACTGGAAGTATTACATGATGATGTTGTTTCGGCTGTCTATATCTTCTTCTTCTGCCTCCTCTTCTTCACTCTCCACAGGATCCACAGCTGCCACAAGACCAACATCAGGCCCATCCTAATGCGATGATCTGGCACACCTTCTTCGGTGAGTAGTATAGGGAGCCACCTGTCAGATGGAGGCACCGGAATCTGGCCTTCAGGAGGCCGAAAGTCCGCCCTATAATCCTCCTAGTTCACTCCTGTGGGGTGGGACAAATGCCACATGTGTACCATCACTGGCACCAATGATGTTGAGGATATGTCCCAAGGCATAGAAGTCACCTTTCACTGTGGGCAAATCCTCCACCTGGGGGAAAACAATGTAGCTACGCATGTGTTTCAGCAGGGATGGGGGCCAATCAGTTTGACGGTGCAGTTGGTAATAACTTCTCTTTTTCCCCTGTCGAAGATCAGGTATCGAGTGATTGAACAGATAGAAAATGGCGGTCACGTCCGCGGCGGTGCGTACCCTCACCACCGGCGTACATCGTCATTGGCTCCTGGGAAACATAGGGTCCAATGTTAACCAATGCAGCATTGCGCCGCAGTCTTCGACCGCCTACCGCAACGGTGAACAACGCCCGCGCAGTTACCTCACATCCCATTGTCCCACTTTAGAGGTCAGGCAGCCGCCATTTCAGGGCCCCACATGGCTTCATTTTCAACTGCGTCACACATACCTAGGCCTAGACTCAACACACATACAGGCCACCTTTTGTGTATGAATGGTGTTCTGTGTAAACTGTGGGTACGTACCTCTGAGTTGTTTGACTCTGTGCTCGCTGTTGTCCTTCATTGGCACCGTCCGCTGGGACATGTGAGGAGATGGCGGCATCCCCCGGTGTACCGACCGTTGGTGGACCTGTTGACAATGGAGGAGCGACATGTGATTATCACATGCAGGCTTGACCGTGCCACAATCCAGGAACTGTGTACCCAGTTGGAGCCAGACCTGATGTCAGCAATCCGCCATCCCACATGAATCCCTCCTCAAGTGCAGGTGCTGTCAGTGCTCCATTTCCTTGCAAGTTTTCAAACAACAGTGGCCATAGCATCAGGGATGTCCCAGCCTATGTTTTCCAACGTATTGTCCAGAGTGTTGTCTGCCCTTCTGAAACCCATGCGGAGCTACATCGTTTTTCCTCAGGTGGAGGATTTGCCTACAGTGAAAGGTGATTTCTATGCCCTGGGACACATCCCCAACATCATAGGTGCCATTGGTGGGACCCATGTGGCTTTGGTCCCCCCCCACAGGAGTGAACAGGTGTACAGAAACCAGAAGAGTTATCATTCGATGAATGTACAGATGGTATGTTTGGCAGACCAGTACATCTCCCATGTGAATGCCATGTTCCCTGGCTCAGTGCATGACGCCTACATCCTGCGGAATAGCAGCATCCCTTCTGTGATGGGTCAACTCCAGAGGCACCGTGTGTGGCTATTAGGTGAGCACCTGGAAGCAAGACAGTGGGAATGGTTGTCTGGGTCTGGGGATATCCCTCCAGGTTAGTGCGTGTCTAACAGTTGTCCCTCGCCATTTGCAGGTGACTCTGGTTACCCCAACCTGTCATGGCTACTGACCCCAGTGAGGAATCCCAGGACAAGGGCAGAGGAACGCTACAATGAGGCCCATGGGCGAACTAGGAGGGTGATCGAGTGGACCTTCGGCCTCCTGAAGGCCAGGCTCCGGTGCCTCCATATGACAGCTGGACCCCTGAAACTTGGCCAGCACTGTTGCCATCGTCTCCTGGGAGTGGTGGTAGGCTCCCATGATGGAGGAGAGGGCCTCGTGGAGAGTGGGTTCCCTGGGCCTGTCCACCCCCTGTCGCACAGCAGCCCTCCCAGTTCCCCTGTGTTCCTGGGCCTCCGTCCCCTGGACCATGTGCCCACTACCACTGCCCCCAGGTCCCTGTTGTTGTTGGGGTGGTGGGTTAGCCTGGGTTCCCTGTAGTGGTGGACACACAGCTGATTGACGTGTCCTGGGGACGGAGGTATGGGCCCGCTGGGTGGGTGCTGTGCTGGTGTTTCCAGAGGGGGGAAGGTCTGTGGTGGCCTGTGACTGGGTGAGGGGAACCGACTGTCCAGAGGTCCCCGATGGGCCGGGCTGGTCATCTAGATCCAGTTGGACAGAGCTGCTGTCATCACTGTGGGCCTCTTCTGTTGGTGGTGTGGACATGTGTGGACCCTCCTGTCCGGTGACGTTGGGTAGGGGTCCTGCAGGGGTATAAAAGGATGGTTATTACATCTGTGTGTGTCATGGTGTGCAATGGGTGGGTGACCGTGTACCCCAGTGCTTGCATTCCTGTGTGGGACCCTGTGTGATGATGGTTTAGGGGGTTGTATGGGTATGTGCAGTGAGCATGCTTTAGTGATGGGTGTCCATGCTTTGTTGTTGCATGCAGGGCTTGGTGTTGGGATGGGTGGTTTGTGATGTTAGGACATATGTGAGGAGTTGGAGTGCTAGGGTTGAGGGTGAGGGTGAGGGTGGGGGTATGTGCTGGCATGCAGGTAGGGTGGGGGATGTAATAGTTAATATTTGTCTTACCAGAGTCCATTCCTCCACCTACTCCTTCGAGGCCCTCAGGATGCAGAATCGCCAAGACCTGCTCCTCCCATGTCGTTAGTTGTGGGTGAGGAGGTGGGGGTCCGCCGCCAGTCCGCTGAACCGCCAGGTGGTGTCTTGAGACCACGGAACGCACCGTCCCCCGTAGGTCGTTCCACCTCTTCCTGATGTACTACCGATTTCTTGGGTGCTGTCCCACTGCGATGACCCTGTCCACTATTCTTCGCCATAGCTCCATCTTCCTTGCAATTGAGGTGTGCTGAACCTGTGATCCGAATAGCTGTGACTCTACCCGGACGATTTCCTCCACCATGACCCTGAGCTCCTCCTCCGAGAACCTGGGATGTCTTTGCCGTGCCATGGGGTGGTGTAGGTGATGTGTGGGGTGGAGTGTGTGGTGATAAGTGTGCTGATATGTAGTGGTGTGTTGTGTGAGGTGCGTGGAAGTTCTGTGGGTGATGGTGTTGTGTGCCTGTGGATGTTGTTGTTCTTGCTGGTACTGTCTCTCTCTGGCCTTCTTTCGGAATTTTTGTTAGTAGGGGTTTGTGGGTGATGTGGGTGTGTGTTTTATATTGTAATGGGTGTGTGGGAGTGGTGTGTGTATGTGTATCAGGTGTGTGTATTTCGAATTGTCCAATGTGGTAGTGTTTTGTAAGAGTGTGTGTATTTTGAGCGCGGCGGTGTGTACCGCCAATGGAATACCGCGGTTGAAAGACCGCCACGTGGATTCATGTGTCGTGATAGTGTGGGCGTATTTCTGTTAGCGTGACGATGGAGGTTTTGTTTTCGCCAGTTTATCACTGACCTTTGGTGTGGCGGACTTGTGTGGGTGTCTGAATTTTGGCAGATTCCGAAATGTGGATCATAATAGCTGTGGCGGAATTCCGCGGCCGCGGCGGTGTGTTGGCGGTCTTCTGCACGGCGGTAAGCGGCTTTTACCGCCAATGTTGTAATGAGGGCCTTAATCTTCACACGTTCATTGTGAAAGACTCATCACTCGGTGTAGATTACTACGGAGGAAATTAAAGCTGTGCCTGTCAGCGTTAACGTTGACAGGCGTTTATCTAGATTTTGAAGCATACTAAAGGCACTGCACTGACTGTTGAATTTATTAATCCGTTTATGTCTTAAAGAAAAGCCTTTTTCTCAGTGGTAAAGTTGAAAGAAAAAACTTACAGAGTCCTTAGCAGGGAACAACAGGCTAATTGAAGAAATACCTCACAAGGGGTGGAGATGGAGGTGCCCCCTTCCGCACCAACTCGTCGCCAGCGATATAAAGTCGGAGGCTGAATACTTTTCTCAAGAGTCAGACTTTATTTCCATCTCCAATGCTTCAATTGTCCATCCCCTTCACACAGCTTTCCTTGTGCCTGCTTCCTGTCACAGATCCACCAGCATTCTAATCTGCCCTCCTGTACCCAACATTCCGAATGTCCCATTCTTAGACCTAGGGGAGAGGGATCTACCATTCCTAATTAATTGTAATCTCTAACAATATTATATTTCTTCTATTACATATATTCCCTATGAATTATCCTATATTTTATATCAACTATATTACAACATCGAGATTTAGGAAATCCATGCCTGCAAGATGTGTCATCCTCTTCAAATACGTAGAATGAAGAGCCAGGAGGGGGAGGCTAGAGACTCACATGGGAGCAGCAGGCTGCATTTGTGCTAAGAAGACCACTCCAGTGGCTTCCAGCGATCCTCTCCACCAGCAGGTCCACCTAGTGTAGCCCTACTGGTTGCTTCAACCCCATATGGGCTTATGGCCTTAGGAATTCTTCGGTGAGATGCTACTAGTTTTAATTGGTGTTCAGACCCCTAAAAAAGTAAATCATGAAAGTGTCTTGTACCTTGACTTCTGACGCTTGATGTGCTGGCGCCCACTATGCCTTTGTGCCCTGGCATCAGCAGAGCTTGAGAAAACAGTCGTTCAAGACCAGACTGCACTGTTGCAGCGAAATTACGAAGGCGTCAACTGGACGCATACTGCTCTTCGCTCCTGTGGTATTGTGTATTTCCCCCTCAGATGCCGGATCGTTGTGGAGACGCTCCATGCAGCTCACCCTACGGCCATGTTGCTGCAAGATCCCTGAAGCAGCTAGTCATGGAGCATGACGGGAGCTCTATGTGATCCTCTGTACTCACTCTTGTGATCAGTGTACACCGAGTGATAGAGCACTCAGGTCACAATTGGGGAGGTGAATAAAACGGCTAAAAAACTACAGGTGCAGTTAGCCCTCCATTGACCCCAGTGTCACCAGCAAAAGGATGGTAGCATTACTCCTTCTTTATTTAAGAGGGGTGTGGGATATCTTAAATGTTCAACTTGTATTTCACCTAAAGAAAGGGAATGTGTCACCTTTTACAGGATAACTAATTAAATGAAACAAGTGCACATTTTTCGATGTTATATCGCTGCCCACTGGCCACTGGAGCAGGTAGCTTAAGCCTACAAGCCCGAAGTGCCCATACTTCTGGCAGTGCTGTACGTGTGTCGGGGCTTCTAGGGATGAGCACTAGCAAAGAAAATTAATGGTCATTGATTGAAGACTCTGTGTGGCCCTCTATTTCTGTCATTCACTAGCTGAAGAAAAAACTCAATCTTTCTGTCTCCTGCTTGCTAAAATGTCACCAGAAGTTCATTTTGGGACACAGGGGCTAAGTGGTAGATGGGTACTGTTGTGATACATATACGTTTAAAAAAGCATGTAGGTCCTAGTATTGTTGCCTTGATTGGGGGATAGTTGGACTAATCCAGCTGCGGCCTATGTGTGTATCTCCACACCACAGTTCATTATTGGCATGGCATTCATCCTTACGTATTTGGTACATGTGGAGTCTTCCTAGATGCAGCACATGTATTTTGTGGGCCCAACAAACAACTGAAATCATCACCCGCAAAAAAACCCTAGAGCATATCTGACTTTCCGGCTACAACACTTCATTAAGATAATGGTATGTGATTGGATGCTGTTTCTCTCTATGAAATGTGGAAAAAACAATTCAGGTGCAAATACATAATGTGACCAACGAGACTACCAAAGGTCAAAAGTAGGAAACTACTTTAACCAGCAAGCACTGTAGTTGCACTGAAGAAAAAGTACAACAAATATTGCACTGTGTAAAGTCCATAAAAAAAGAATCCTATTGGACAGAAATATTTGGCTTCCGCCCAAATAACTGACATGTGATGCACCTGAAATACTGACATATTGACCAATTTAAATAAGTGAGGTTATTGCATGTCCACGCTGCTGGCATGCTGCAGGCCCACCGAAGTCTAGCTGCCCTGCCTCCATCCATGGTAACGGCTTGGGGTAGGAGAGAAAGGCCGTTTTAGAATGTAGCTTGATGGAAATAAATACATTTGCATAAGACTGTTTAGCAAGGTGCACAGAGATAAACAAACATTGTTCAACAACCTGCAGGCTTATGCCTTATTTTTGCCCTGGCTGGTTCCTTTGGGAATGTACATGAGGGGAACTTCTACAGCCCTGCAGTAACAAATAAAGGGAGAATGTTTGCTAATTTGTATATTTGAGCGCAGAGTGTATCAATGCAGGGTTATCCACTTGTCATGGGCTTGTGAGTAGCACAACGACTATCCAAAAACATAGTAGAAATTGAATTTAACTACCTAGGTTGATTAAATTCTCTTTCTTGATGAGTGCCTGCGGTTCTGCCATATTGCTGTTTATGTTTTATGTACTTATTCTGTTTGCAAGTTTTGTGGCTTGCACCTGGTCATCATAAAGATCTGGTGTTTCTTCCTCTTTTGTGAAAGCTATATCGGAAGTTCTATGTGGCTGCACCTCTCCCTCTTGGTCTTTTAGGAAGCTGTGTGTTTTGAAGTTCATTTTCCAGCATTTGCATAACAAATGAGTACGTTTGTAAAGATAATAATAGTACACAACCTGAACCATCTGTCTGGCGAAAAGCATGTACTAAGGAAAGAAGAAACAGAAGTATGTGCATTTCTGTTTCTTTACTTGACAGAAATAGCTGAAGATACTTTGGAAATACAGAGTAAGGGCATATTTATACTATGTTTGCGCCGGATTTGCATTATGTTTTTTTACGCAAATCTGGCGCAAACTTAACTCCATATTTATATTTTGGCGCTAGACATGTCTAGCGCCAAAATATTGGAATTAAAGCCATTTTGGCCCTGATTAATACTTTTTGATGCTGAACTACGCTAACGCAATTCAGGGTCAAAAAGTTTACCGCCGGCTAGCGCCATACCAAGACGCCGGCCAGGTGTCATATTTATGGTATAACACAATTACTTGAGAAATCTAGAAAATGATGAATGCCTTTTAAAGATTTATTTTAAAATCAAAAATTGAGTCTAGCGCACATGATTTGAACTGTAACCACAATAAAGACAAAAAATGGCAGCAGCAATGTTTACTAAAAGCATGAACAAAAGGAAATAATACAACATCCTTTTTGTTATACATTCATAGCAATTCTATCACCATTCTTCTGCTTCTAGGCACTAAGATATTTCAAGCACAGCCGAAAATAAAAGCCTGTTTGCGGTTTCAGATATAATTCACACCCACAAACCTGCTTCAGCAATCAGACTTGTGTTCAATATAATAATAAGGCCTGCTATTCTTGTTGTCTGAGGTCATCTGCACTGGTATGATCAGCCAGTGGAGGGGGGAAGGCTAAGGCCCTCATTATGACACTGGCGGTAAGTGCTGCTTACTGCCATGCTGATTGCCGCCAACATACCGCAACCGCGGCGGTATACCGCTATGCGTATTATGACCCACACATAGAAATCTGCCACTATACAGACACACACACAAGTCCGCTAGCCCAAAGGTCAGTGATAAAATGGCAGTACCAAAATCCACACCTCTACGCCAACAGAAATACGCCCACAGCATTATGACCCACGAATCACCGCGGCGGACATTTAACCGTGGTAAACCATTGGCGGTACATACTGCCGCGCTCAAAATACACACACACATACAAAACAACACCACATTGGACAAGTCAAACTACACACACCTAACACACATATGCACACCACACCCACACCAATATAAAACACACACACTACCCACAACCATTTACGAAAAAAAAAATTGACAACTGAGAGAGGTACGCCAGGAGCACCCACTGAATCAGAGCCACAGAACACCATCACCCATACACTATCCATGAACCTCACAGCACACACCCCAACACATCACCCCACACACCCTCACACACACCACACACACTGCACCCATGGCACCACAAAGACACCCCAGGTTCTCAGAGGAGGAGCTAAGGGTCATGGTGGAGGAAATCATCAGGGTAGAGCCACAGCTATTCGGATCACAGGTGCAGCAGACGTCCATTGCTAGGAAGATGGAGCTATGGCAGAGAGTCGTGGACAGGGTCAACACCGTGGGACAGCACCCCAGAGCAAGGGATGACATCAGGAAGAGGTAAAACGACCTACGTGGGAAGGTGCGTTCTGTGGTTGCAAGACACCAGATAACTGTACAGAGGACTGGCGGTGGACCCCCACCTCCTCCCCTACAACTAACAACATGGGAGGAGCAAGTCTTGGCAATCATGCACCCTGAGGGCCTGGCAGGAGTAGCAGGAGGACTGGACTCTGGTAAGTCAATTCTCCATAACTATCACCCCCCTCCCTGCATGCCATCACATACCTGCACCCCTGCCCTCACCCGGTCACCCCACCACCTCACATACACCCCACCATCACAACCCACTCATCCCAATGCCAGGCCAGCATATAACACAAATGCATGGACCCCCATAACAGACCTGCATGGACACACATCAATAAAGCATGCACACTAGAGACAATCACCTAGCCCACCAAATCACTACTCACACAATGCTAAGCTGCCAGGGCAATAACAACCATTTAGGGCAATACACCCATGCACAAGATGGCACACACAGAAAAAATAACAAAGCATTTACATCTCCACAGGTCCCCCATCCAACGTCACCGGAGAGGAGGTGCCAAAAACATCCAGTCCCCCCCCAGAAGAGGCCCACAGTGATGATAGCAGCTCTGGATGCCTGGATCTGGATGATCAACCTGGCCCATCAGGGACCTCTGGACAGTCGGTAACCCAGACACAGTCCAATACCACCACAAAGACTCCCCCTCAGGAAACACCACCACAGCACCCACCCAGAGGGCCCATGCCACTGTCCCCAGGACACGTCAATCAGCAGTGTGTCCACCACTATAGGGACCCCAGGCCACCCCACAAACACAGGACGATCAGGAACCTGGGGTCAGTGGCAGAGGGCACACAGTTCAGAGGATAGAGACACAGCACAGGACAACAGGGAAGCTGGGAGGACTGCTGTGCGACAGGGGGAGGACAGGCCCAGGGAACCGACTGTCCAGGAGGCACTCACCAACATCCTGGGAGCATACCACCATTCCCAGGAGACAATGGGCCAGATACTGGACAAGTTGCAGGAAACCCAGCGGCTGCAGGCAGGACAGTACCTGGGGATCAGGGAGGACTTGAAGGACATCCACAGCACCCTGGTCACCATTGCAGGGGTGCTGACAGACATGGCCAACACCATAAGGGAGGCAATAGCACACCACCGGGCCCCTGACACTAGCCAAAACGATGAACAGACTTCCACCTCCGCTGCTGCTAGTGGACAGGAGGCCCCCCCACAGGAACAACAGGCCATCAGCACACCTCCCCCTGCAGAAGGAGAACCACCCCACAAACGGTCCCTGCGATCCAGGCAGAAGCCAGAGAACATTGCCAAGACCCCGCCAGGAAATAAGACTCTCCTGAATGTCACCGTTGTGTCTCATTCAG
Source organism: Pleurodeles waltl (assembly GCF_031143425.1). NCBI lineage: Eukaryota > Metazoa > Chordata > Amphibia > Caudata > Salamandridae > Pleurodeles > Pleurodeles waltl. The sequence goes on along the minus strand of NC_090448.1, from coordinate 270,749,095 downwards.
TCTCCCTGTCCACCTTCAACTGCCATTGCTCCACTTCCTACGCCCCTTTGGACAATGCACCTCTGATACCAATAGACTGGACTCTACCCTCGACTTTCCTCCATCAGCAACCCAGCCCATTGCAATACCCCCTCCACTTATTAGCACCTAAATAAACACCCTTGGAACAAATACAAGTATGGAGTCTGTCAATTGATTGAAATATTGTCAGGGAGACCAGATCCTCGGGATCTGCGCACGTTCCCAACATGTCCATCACTAGACAGCTCCAAGACTCCGATAGATAAAATCACAGAGCCTGAGAGAGTCCAAGTGGGGGAAAAGGGGATTAGGATGGGAACAGCTGGGAAGGAGACCTGTAGAAAGCAAAAGGTTAAACCACATAATATCAAGGTTATATCACACTGATTTTCACTAGACTATGATTCTAAGCATTGTCATACTGTAACCATGGATAACTTAAGAAAGGACTAATAACTAGGCCTCAATACATCTGGGTACCTGGGAAGGAATCAAGAATGATTAATACAACTTCTCAATGAAACTTTTCATGAAATGTTACACATTGTCTAGGATTATAAGAACCTTCTAGAATTATGTTTTCAGAACAAACATGGGGGGTCATTACAACATCGGCGGTAAAAGCCGCTTACCGCTGTGCAGAAGACCACCAATACACCGCCGCGGAATTCCGCCACAGCTATTATGACACACATCACGGAATCTGCCGACATTGAGACACCCACACAAGTCCGCCACACCAAAGGTCAGTGATAAACTGGCGAAAACAAATCCTCCACCGTCTCGCCAACAGAAACACGCCCATGCTATTACGACCCACGAATCCACACGTCGGTCTTTCAACTGCGGTATTCCATTGGCGGAACACACCGCCGTGCTCAAAATACACACACATCTCCAAAACACCGCCACATTGGACAATTCAAAATACACACACCTGATACACATACAAACACCACTCCCACACACCCAACACAATATAAAACACACACCCACATCACCCACAAACCCCTACGACCACAATTACTGAGAGAAGGCCAGAGAGAGACACCACCATCAACAATACTAGCATCCACAGGCACACAACACCATCACCCACACAACATCCACGCACAAAACACCCCACACCACTACACATCACCACACTCATCACCACATACACCACCCCACACATCACCTACACCAACCAATGGCACGCCAAAGACACCCCAGGGTTTTGGAAGAGGAGCTCAGGGTCATGGTGGAGGAAATCATACGGGTAGAGCCACAGCTATTTGGATCACAGGTGCAGCACACCTCTATAGCTAGGAAGATGGAGCTATGGCGAAGAATCGTGGACAGGGTCACGCAGTGGGACAGCACCCAAGAAATTGGGACGACATCAGGAAGAGGTGGAACGACCTAAGGGGGAAGGTGCGTTCCTTGGTCTCAAGACACCACCTGGCGGTTCAGAGGACTGGCGGCGGTCCCCCACCTCCTCCCCCAGAACTAACAACATGGTAGGAGCAGGTCTTGACCATTATGCATCCTGAGGGCCTCAGAGGAGTCAGTGGAGGAATGGACACTGGTAAGTTAAATCTTAACTATCATATCCCCCACCCTACCTGCATGCTATCACACACCCCCACCCTCACCCCCTCCCCTATCACTCCAACTCCTCACTAATGTACTAATAACACAAACCACACATCCCAACACCAAGCCCTGCATGACACAACAAAGCATGGACACCCTTCACTAAAGCACGCCCACTGCACATACCCATAACAACCCCTAACCATCATCACACAAGCCCCCACACAGGCATGCTAGCACTGGGGTACACGCTCAGCCACCCATTGCACACCATGACACACACACATGCAATAATCATGCTTTTATACCCCTGCAGGACCACTACCTAACATCACCAGACAGGAGGGTCCAGACATCTCTACCCCACCCACAGAAGAGGCCCACAGTGATGATAGCTGCTCTGGCCAACTGGATCCAGATGACCAGCCCGGACCATCGTGGGCCTCGGGACAGTCGGTTCCCCTCGCACAGGCCAACACTGACCTTCCACCCTCTGGAAACACCAGTACAGCACCCACCCAGTGGGCCCATACCTCCGTCCCCAGGACACGTCAATCAGCTGTGTGTCCACCACTACAGGGAACCCAGTATAACCCACCACCCCAACAACAACAGGGACCTGGGGGCAGTGGCAGTGGGCACACGGTCCAGGGGACGGAGGCACAGCAACACAGGGGAACTGGTAGGGCTGCTGTGCGACAGGGGGCGGACAGGCCAAGGGAACCCACTCTCCACGAGGCCCTCTCCTCCATCATGGGAGCATACCACCACTCCCAGGAGACGATGGCTATGGTCCTGGCCAAGTTTCAGGAGACCCAGCGCATGCAGGAGGAACAGTATTTGGGGTTCATGGAGGAACTCAGAACCATCAGCCCCGCCCTGGGCACCATCGTAGGGGTGCTGAAGGACATACAGAACACCAGGAGGGACACCATGGCACTACAAGGGGCCCCTGACACTAGCATGGACGATGAACTGCCCACCACCTATGCCGGCGCTAGTGGACAGGACGCCCCGCCACAGGACCACCACACCAGCACCCCACCCCCTGCAGACGGAGAACCACCCTGCAAGCGGTCACTGAGATCCAGGAACAGGACAGAGCACGATGGCAAGACCCCCGCCAAAAAATGAGACCACCCTGATTGTCATCCCACTGTCCCACTTTGTAACCCTGTCCATATTGGAATTGCCCCAGCTCCACTTCCTATGTCCATATGGGCAGTGCACCTGTGAGACTAATAGACTGGACTCTGCCATGGACATTCCTCCACCATCACCCATCACCATTTTACCACCACCTCCAATAATTAGCACTTCAATAAACACCCTTGAAGCACAAAACAATCTGGAGTCAGTCTGTGATTTAGAAAAAGTGTATTAGCTATGACAATGACAAAATCCGTTCTCAATAGTAATGTCAACATACCTATGTCACACATCACAAGTCCATGAAGGATGCAAGCAGATGACACACGTTGGTAACCACACTTGTGAAACCGTAATGGAAATGTACAACTCAGTTACCAAATACTGCTTGAAATTGACAGATAGGATAGAGGTAGAAGTGTAAAAGTAAATGTATTAGTAAAGAAAGTGTTTTCACCTGTGTGTCACTGGAAATATTGCTGTATGAATGAGTCCCTGTTGTCAATGTCTTCTTCCTCTGCTTTCTCTTCATCACTGTCCACAGGCTCCACAGGCTCCACAGCTGCCACAACACCGTCATCTGGACCATCCTCCTGCAGAAAAGGCACCTGGCGTCGCAAAGCAAGATTGTGAAGCATAGAGCAGGCAATGATGATCTGGCACACCTCCCTTGGTGAGTAGAATCGGGAACCACCTGTCATATGGAGGCACCTGAACCTGGCCTTCAGGAGGCCAAAGGTGCTTTCGATCACCCTCCTAGTCCGCCCATGGGCCTCATTGTAGCGTTCCTCTGCCCTGGTCCTGGGATTCCTCACTGGGGTCAATAGCCATGACAGGTTGGGGTAACCAGAGTCCCCTAATAGCCATACCCGATGCCTCTGGAGTTGACCCATCACATAAGGGATGCTGCTATTCCGCAGGATGTAGGCGTCATGCACTGAGCCAGGGAACATAGCATTTACCTGCGAGATGTACTGGTCTGCCAAACATACCATCTGTACATTCATCGAATGATAACTCTTCCGGTTCCTCTACACCTGTTCACTCCTGTGGGGGGGGACCAGAGCTACATGGGTCCCATCAATGGCACCTATGATGTTAGGGATATGTCCCAGGGCATAGAAGTTACCTATAACTGTAGCCAAATCCTCCACCTGAGGGAAAACGATGTAGCTCCTCATGTGTTTCAGCAGGGCAGACAACACTCTGGACAACACGTTGGAAAACATAGGCTGGGACATCCCTGATGCCATGGCCACTGTTGTTTGAAATGACCCACTTGCTAGGAAATGGAGCACTGATAGCACCTGCACTTGAGGGGGGATTCCTGTGGGATGGCAGATTGCTGACATCAGGTCAGGCTCCAACTGGGCACACAGTTGCTGGATTGTGGCACGGTCAAACCTGTAGGTGATTATTAAATGTCGCTCCTCCATTGTCAACAGGTCCACCAGCGGTCGGTACACCGGAGTATTCCGCCATCTCCTCACATGTCCCAGCTGACGGTGCCTAGGAAGGACAACAGCGACCACAGAGTCAAGCAATTCAGAGGTATGTACCCACATCTACACAGAACACGAAACAAACTCCAAAAAGTTGTCTGTATGTGTGTTGAGTCCAGGCCTAGGTATGTGTGACGCAGTTGAAAATGAAGCCATGTGGGCCCCTGAAATGGCAGCTGCCTGACCTCTAAAGTGGGACAATGGGATGTGAGGTAACTGCGCTGGCATTGTACACCGTCGCGGTAGGCGGTTGTAGACCGCTGCGCAATGCTGCACTGGTTAACATTGGACTCTATGGGTGCCAGGAGCCAATGACGCAGTGCGCCGGCGGTGATGATACGCACCGCCGCGGACGTGACCGCCATTTTCTATCTGTTCAATCACTCGATACCTGATCTTCGACAGGAGAGGACCTACACTGCAAGTGCTGCTGTGACCTCGGTCTTGAAGAGACAATGGCTCGTGCGTCTGGGGAAAGGGCCCCTGCCTTCACTGCACAGGAGTTGGAGAAGCTCGTGGACGGGGTCCTCCCCCAGTACATGCTACTCTACGGTCCTCCAGACCAACAGGTGAGTACATAGGATGCAAGTTGTATGGGCTATGCCTGTGTGGAGAGGGCTGGATGTAAGAAGGAAGGGGGCTGAGTACTGAGAGCATGAAGGAGTGTGAATGCATGTGCCACATGGCAAGGGCAGGGATGTGGGCCACTCACTTCGACGGTGCAGTTGTTAATGACTTCTCTTCTTCCCCTGTACATGTCATGTAGGTCAGCGCCCACCAGAAGAAGGATATTTGGCGTGCCAAGGACGTCCGGACCCTGGGGGTCCACCAGAGACTGAGCACCCACTGCCGTAAAAGATGGCAGGACATTCGCCGCTGGAGCAAGAAGACTACGTAGGCTCAGCTGGGGATGGCCTCCCAACGTGGGAGGGGTGCCCGTCGCACCATGACCCCACTGATGTTCCGGATCCTGGCGGTGGCCTACCCGGAGTTGGATGGGCGCATGAGGGCATCACAGCAGACACAAGGGGGTGAGTACACTCTCATTCTGCTGACTTTGCGCACAGTGGGTGGGTCTGGGTGGGGGAGGAGGGCTGTGGGTTTCCCTAGGCCAGGGCGAGTTCCGTAGGCTAGGCCTCTCCGTAATGCAGGCCATGTGACAATCCACCCCACCTCTGTAGAGTGCCAAGTACAGGTATACATGCCCCTGTGTCATCTATGTGTGCAGATGTCCACCATAGCCATGTAGGCCATATCCCAGGAACTGCATCTGTAGAGCCCAAGAGCACGGCGTAGTGCAGGGGGCTGCTGTGTCTGTATTGTCCGCCAACGGTAGCGGTAAGCCATGCACTCAACCTGTCTTTCTTCTGTTTCCCAACCCCATTTTGTGCTCTCCCCGTTCTTTTGTGCATCAGCATCATCAGGCGGAGGTACAGTGGCACCGGAGCACCAAGGGGCTGCATCCCCCATTGCCATGGAGGGCCACACCACGGACACCAAATACACCAGTGGGACGGAGGGCGAGGGGAGCTTCGCGGCGGTCACCGGATCAGCAACCAGCGACACGGACTTGTCCTCCGATGGGAGCTCCCTTGTGGTGGTGGCCCCATCTGTGCCCCCCACTTCTACAGGTACAGCCGCCACCCCCCCTACCAGCACCGCCCTCCCAGCAGCCCCTCAGCCTTCGCCATGTGCCCGCTCACCCAGGAGGGTGGGCATCACCTTCGCCCCAGGCACCTCAGCCCCCCCCTGTCACCCCTGCTGCCCTCAGTGAGGAGGCCATTGACCTCCTCAGGTCACTCACTGTTGGGCAGTCTACCATTGTGAATGCCATCCAGGGTGTAGAAAGGGAGTTGCAACACACTAATGCATTCCTGGAGGGCATTCATTCTGGTCAGGCTGCCCATCACCGAACCCTGCAATCTCTGGCCTCAGCACTGATGGCAGCCATTGTCCCTGTGTCTAGCCTCCCCCCTCCAACTTCTTCCACCCAGACCCAATCCCCTGTACCTCAGCCTATCCCAAGTACACCTACAGACCAGCCTGCACACACCTCAACACACAAGGGCAGCTCAGGCAAACATAGGCACCACACATCCCACAGGCACTCACACAAGCATCACCCACATACAGACACAGCAACATCCACTGCCTCCACTGTGTCCCCCTCCTCGTCGTCTCCCTTCTCCCTCCCAGTGTTGTCTACACTCTCACCTGCATGCACTACCACTAAAGCCACTAGGACTCCCACCAGAACACCCAGCACCACGCCACGCTCACCTGCACTCACCACCCCCACTACCATTTACACGTCCCCTGTGTCCTCTCCCAGTGTGCCTGTGACGCCCCATCCCAAAGTACACAAACACGGGCACACACACATCCAACATTCATCCACCTCACGACAGCCTCCAGAACATGCACTTGCACCCAAATCATCAAAAGTTACACCTCCTACAACCACCTCCTCTTCCTCCACTCCCAGACCCCCTCCAGCTACCCGTCCCAGTGTTCGTCAGAAACTTTTCCTGAGCAACATTGACCTCTTTCCCACCACCCCCCCTCCAATTCATAGGTCCCGTAGTAGCACCTCAGCCAAAAAATGTCCGGTACCAGTGGTGCCTGTTAGAGGTATGTGGAGTGCACCGGTCACCAGGGCAGCCAGTGTGACACGGAGCCAAAGCACAGCCAGTCCCCCCCCCTGTGAAGCACCAGAAGTTGGACAGTGCCCGACGGGAGAGGGTGAAGACTCCTGCAGGCAAAGCCGCTCACAAGGGTCCCGGGGGGAGTGTCGAGTCAGCAGTGACTCCTCCCAAGGTGGGGAAGGGGCAGAAGAAAGTGCCAAAGTCTGGGAAGAGCAGCACGGCGGAGAAGGCCGCCATCATCCCCGCTGCCCAGGACGCCAATGTCAGCCCCATCGTCACTGGTCAGGAGACCACCGCCAGAGTCAGTGCCCAGGAGGGCAGCACAATCGTCACTGGTCAGGAGACCACCGCCAGAGTCAGTGCCCAGGAGGGCAGCACAATAGTCACTGGTCAGGAGACCACCGCCAGAGTCAGTGCCCAGGAGGGCAGCACAATAGTCACTGGTCAGGAGACCACCGCCAGAGTCAGTGTCCAGGAGGGCAGCACAATCGTCACTGGTCAGGAGACCACCGCCAGAGTCAGTGCCCAGGAGGGCAGCACAATAGTCACTGGTAAGGAGACCACCGCCAGAGTCAGTGCCCAGGAGGGCAGCACAATCGTCACTGGTCAGGAGACCACCGCCAGAGTCAGTGCCCAGGAGGGCCGCACAATCGTCACTGGTCAGGAGACCACCGCCAGAGTCAGTGCCCAGATGGCAGCACAATCATCACTGGTCAGGAGACCACCGCCAGAGTCAGTGCCCAGGAGGGCAGCACAATAGTCACTGGTCAGGAGACCACCGCCAGAGTCAGTGCCCACGAGGGCCCCGGCAGCCACAGCCCCGCTGGGCAATGAGGGACCGCCATGACACACACCGCTGCCCAGGTCAGAGACAGCAAAGTCAAGCACCGCTGAACAGGGCAAAGACCGCCATGGCAAGCACTGCTGAACAGGGCAAGCACCGCTGAACGGGTCAGAGACAGCAAAGTCAAGCACCGCTGAACAGGGCAAAGACCGCCAACAAAAGCATTGCTAGCCCATGTGCGGCAGGGGCAGTGACGGAGCTGGGACCGTCACGGGGAGAGTGATGCACTCTGGGCACCAGTCCCCCTCCAGAACCAGTGGCGAACAGCATCCACTACCTGAGTCCTTAACAGGATGAAGCACTCTGGGCACCAGTCCCCCTCCAGAGCCAGTGGAGAACAGCATCCACTACCTGAGTCCTTAACAGGATGAAGCACTCTGGGCACCAGTCCCCCTCCAGAACCAGTGGAGAACAGCATCCACTCCGTCTGTCCTGCACAGGATGAAGCACTCTGGGCACCAGTCCCCCTCCAGAACCAGTGGACACTGTTATCCATTTGAGAGACTGTGGCTTTGCACTCCCCAGGATGGTACAGTGGGCAAACCACCCACTGTAGAGACTTGAGAGACTGTGGCTTTGCACTCCCCAGGATGGTACAGTGGGCAAACCACCCACTGTTGTCCACTTGAGAGACTGTGGCTTTGCACTCCCCAGGATGGTACAGTGGGCCAACCACCCACTGTAGAGACTTGAGAGACTGTGGCTTTGCACTCCCCAGGATGGTACAGTGGGCAAGCCACCCACTGTTATCCACTTGAGAGACTGTGGCTTTGCACTCCCCAGGATGGTACAGTGGGCAAACCACCCACTGTAGAGACTTGAGAGACTGTGGCTTTGCACTCCCCAGGATACATCAATGGGCATGGAGCCCCATCGTGGATCTGGCGTGGTGCTGTCATCCGGCTGAGGTGCCCCCCCTTCCCTTCCCCCTGAGATGCCTGTTGTATTTCTATCTGATGCCCCTGCAGTGTTCTCTCCGTTTCTGGACAGGTATCTTGTGTGGGCCTCGCCCATGCATTTTGGGCCCAGTGGTCCACGGACATTGAATGGTGCATACCTGCACTACTAATCGTGATGTATATTTTTGGAATGTGTATATATTTCTGTATATATTAGCTTACTGTATTTTGATACATTACAATGGTTGCACTCATTTCCTTTTGTCTGTGCATTCTTCCCGGGGGGTTGGGGGTTGTTACTGTGATGTTTGGAAATGCATTGGTGTGTGTGTTGTAGTGTGCGAGGGTCGGGGTGGGGGTGGGGGTGTTGCGTGTGTGTGTCCGTGACTTTTGCCTCCCCTATGTCGTAGGTGCAGTACTCACCGTTGTCTTCGGCGCCGGCGTTGCTGATGTTCGTAGAGGAGCAGGAAGACTATCGCAGGGAGCATTTGGAGTTCCGGCTCCATGGTGCCCTCCTTCCTCGTGGAGTGTGTTCAGGTGAGCGTTTTCCCATTGAAATGGCTGTTTCCGCCGTGTTTTTATCCACGGTGAATCCGCCCCAGAAAAGGTGGCGGATTGGCCTGTTGTAATACTGTGGGCGGTACTTTGTCTTCCGCCTGTCTGTTGGCAGTGACCGCCGCGCTGCTTGTCTGTACCGCCGTGGCGGTCGGAGTGTTAAAGTGGCTGTCTATGTTGGCGGTTTCCGCCACGGTCATAATTCCCTTTTTTTTTCCGCCGGCCTGTTTGCGGTATTACCGACGCTTTAACACCGTCCGCCAGTGTTGTAATGACCCCCTTGGTCTTTTTACATGAGGACAAAAAGTAATCTGAACATTTCCTGGAACACGATAGCAATTGTATTAAGGACTTAATATGCACATATAATATAACAGTTTTAAATGCGGGAAATGAATTGCGCACACTGCCAATTTCAACAAGGATATGTAAATGCCATGAAATGATCGGGCACTCTGCAAGCGATCTAAAACATCACTTTTAAATGCGGGAATGAATTGCGCGTCTTGCCGATTCGAGTACCACCATGTAAATGCCAAGAAATAGTCGCGCACAATGACTGTCAAAGCTTTAATGCAAGGAATGAATCGCGCGTCTTGCCGATTCGAATGCCACCATGTAAATGCCAAGAAATGGTTGTGCACAATGATTATCAAAGTTTTAATGCAAGGAATGAATCGCGCGTCTTGCCGATTCGAATGCCCCCATGTAAATGCCAAGAAATGGTCGTGCACAATGATTATCAAGGTTTAAATGCAAGGAATGAATCGTGCGTCTTGCCGATTCAAATGTCACCATGTAAATGCCAAGAAATGGTCGTGCACAATGAATATCAAGACTTAAATGCACAGAATGAATCGCGCATCTTGCCGATTCGAATGCCACCATGTAAATGCCAAGAAATGGTAGCGCACAATGAGTATCAAGAGTTAAATGCACGGAATGAATTGCGCGTCTTGCCGATTCGAATGCCACCATGTAAATGCCAAGAAATGGTAGCGCACAATGAGTATCAAGAGTTAAATGCAAGGAATGAATTGCATGTCTTGCCGATTCGAATGTCAATATGCAAATGTCTATAAATGGTCACGCACACTGTTGCCGACCCGAATCTCAAAAGTCAAATGCCAAGAATGAATCGCGCGTCTTGCCGATTCAAATATCGACATGTAAATGCCAGAAACCATGAGCACATTCACACGCACAATGAAAAATCTTCCAACATGAAAACTATGCCCAAAAACTCGAATGCCTTCAAAAACGGGATCGGGGGCCCCGTCCGACCTCCGTCTTACCGCCCTGATCAAGGATCACCAATACAATGAAGGGCAAAGGCCTGGAAGATCAAGGTAGGCCTCCGGAACAGGAGCTCAGGAAATTGCTGCTGCTCTGCACCGGGACCTCTGAATAGTGAGCACGTGGAGCTGGGCTGGCTCCCTTATATAGAGTCTGGCCCAGCCCACAAACCACCCCCAGTCATGCTGCAGAGAAAGCTTCTAGAAGGCCCTGGAAAGGGACCACACCCTGACACACTCTGAAAGCCTGAAGCAATACATTGCAAATGAACAGTATTTACAAGCACCTTGAATATAAGTCTTCAGGATTAAACTCTGCAATTCAAAAGGTTAAACAACAGCATATCAACATAATGCATGAATTACGTTATCTCATAAGTGCTGGGTTTTTGCATTCCAGTCGCCCGTAGAGCGCGCAATGCCCTGATGTTGACAAATATGTATTCGTTTAACAAGCTGTAAACATTGCAATTCAACTGTACAGTAATGTATACATAGGTATGACCTGTAGTTGCCAGCAGTCAACACACCAGGAGCCAGAGTGGGGCACAGATATCTGAAAACAGAGATGCCAAAGGGTACAGTAAGTGGCCATAGTAGTGGGAAAATCAGCCTGCCATGCACAACGTCCAACACAAAACTGTCAATGGAAGGTGAAGTTGCAGCATCTTACCTGTGTTTCACTGGAAGTACTGTCATATGATTGATGTTCTGTTGTCCTCATCCTCATCTTATGCCTCCTCTATGTCACTGTCCACAGGGTCCACTGCTGCCACACACCCATCTCCAGCCTCATCCTCCTGCAGAAAAGGCACCTGGCATCTCAAGGCACGGTATGCAGCATACAGCATGCCACGATGATCTGGCACACCTTCTTAGGTGAGTAGCACAGGGAACCACCTGTTAGATGGAGGCAATGAAACCTGGCTTTCAGGAGGACAAATGTCCTCTCGATTATTCTTCTTGTTCGCCCATGTGCCTCATTGTAATGTTCCTCTGCCCTTGTCCTGGGATTCCTAACTGGGGTCAGTAACCATGAGAGGTTGGGGTAACCAGAGTCACCTGCAAACATCGGTGGATACCTGTTAGCCAAACACTAACCCTTAGGGCCAACACCATACCCATACACCAACATATACTGGGTTGGAACCATGGGCTCACCTATTAGCCACACCCTGTGCCTCTGGAGTTGAGCCATCACATATGGGATGCTGCTATTCCTCAGGATAAAGGCATCATGCACAGACCCAGGATACTTAGCATTGACTTGGGAGATGTACTGGTCCGCCAGGCACACTATCTGCACATTCATGGAGTGAAAGCTCTTTCGATTTCTGAACATCTGTTCATTTCTCCGGGCGGGGGGGGGACACATGCAATATATGTACCATCAGTAGCCCCAATAATGTTGGGGATATGTCCCATTGCATAGAAATCAGCTTTCACTGCAGCCAAATCCTCCACTTGGGGGAAAACGATGTAGCTGCGCATGTGTTTAATCACGGCAGACAACACTCTGGTCAGCACTATTGAGAACATTGGTTGAGACATTCCTGCTGCCAAGCCCACTGTCACTTGGAAAGAGCCAGTTGCCAAGAAATGGAGCACAGATAGGACTTGCACAAGAGGGGGGATCCCAGTGGGGTGACGGATAGCAGATATCAGGTCTGGCTCCAATTTGGTACACAGCTCTGTGATTGTGACCCTGTCCAGCCTATAGGTGAGGATAATATGCCTGTCCGCCATTGTTGCCAAGTCCACCAGGGGTCTGTACACAGAGGGGTGTCTCCATCTCCTATTCATCTGCAGCGGTTGTACTCTAGGGGGCAAAAGAGTGAGCAGCTGGTCAGTATTACACATTTCGAAACTGTACACTATATTGCATATTGTGACAGTAACAGTATGTAGGAAGTTGGCTCTGTATGTGCTATTTCAAGGTAAGGAATAGCATGCACAGAGTCCAAGGGTTCCCCTTAGAGGTAAAATAGTGGTAAAAATAGATAATACTAATGCTCTATTTTGTGGTAGTGTGGTCGAGCAGTAGGCTTATCCAAGGAGTAGTGTTAAGCATTTGTTGTACATACACATAGACAATAAATGAGGTACACACACTCAGAGACAAATCCAGCCAATAGGTTTTTGTATAGAAAAATATCTTTTCTTAGTTTATTTTAAGAACCACAGGTTCAAATTCTACATGTAATATCTCATTCGAAAGGTATTGCAGGTAAGTACTTTAGGAACTTCAAATCATCAAAATTGCATGTATACTGTTCAAGTTATTCACAATTAGCTGTTTTAAAAGTGGACACAGTGCAATTTTCACAGTTCCTAGGGGAGGTAAGTATTTGTTAGGTTAACCAGGTAAGTAAGACACTTACAGGGCTTAGTTCTTGGTCCAAGGTAGCCCACCGTTGGGGGTTCAGAGCAACCCCAAAGTCACCACACCAGCAGCTCAGGGCCGGTCAGGTGCAGAGTTCAAAGTGGTGCCCAAAACGCATAGGCTAGAATGGAGAGAAGGGGGTGCCCCGGTTCCGGTCTGCTTACAGGTAAGTACCCGCGTCTTCGGAGGGCAGACCAGGGGGGTTTTGTAGGGCACCGGGGGGGACACAAGCCCACACAGAAATTTCACCCTCAGCGGCGCGGGGGCGGCCGGGTGCAGTGTAGAAACAAGCGTCGGGTTTGCAATGTTAGTCTATGAGAGATCTCGGGATCTCTTCAGCGCTGCAGGCAGGCAAGGGGGGGATTCCTCGGGGAAACCTCCACTTGGACAAGGGAGAGGGACTCCTGGGGGTCACTTCTCCAGTGAAAGTCCGGTCCTTCAGGTCCTGGGGGCTGCGGGTGCAGGGTCTCTCCCAGGCGTCGGGACTTTAGGTTCAAAGAGTCGCGGTCAGGGGAAGCCTCGGGATTCCCTCTGCAGGCGGCGCTGTGGGGGCTCAGGGGGGACAGGTTTTGGTACTCACAGTATCAGAGTAGTCCTGGGGTCCCTCCTGAGGTGTTGGATCTCCACCAGCCGAGTCGGGGTCGCCGGGTGCAGTGTTGCAAGTCTCACGCTTCTTGCGGGGAGCTTGCAGGGTTCTTTAAAGCTGCTGGAAACAAAGTTGCAGCTTTTCTTGGAGCAGGTCCGCTGTCCTCGGGAGTTTCTTGTCTTTTCGAAGCAGGGGCAGTCCTCAGAGGATGTCGAGGTCGCTGGTCCCTTTGGAAGGCGTCGCTGGAGCAGGATCTTTGGAAGGCAGGAGACAGGCCGGTGAGTTTCTGGAGCCAAGGCAGTTGTCGTCTTCTGGTCTTCCTCTGCAGGGGTTTTCAGCTAGGCAGTCCTTCTTCTTGTAGTTGCAGGAATCTAATTTTCTAGGGTTCAGGGTAGCCCTTAAATACTAAATTTAAGGGCGTGTTTAGGTCTGGGGGGTTAGTAGCCAATGGCTACTAGCCCTGAGGGTGGGTACACCCTCTTTGTGCCTCCTCCCAAGGGGAGGGGGTCACAATCCTAACCCTATTGGGGGAATCCTCCATCTGCAAGATGGAGGATTTCTAAAAGTTAGAGTCACTTCAGCTCAGGACACCTTAGGGGCTGTCCTGACTGGCCAGTGACTCCTCCTTGTTGCTTTCTTTGTTCCCTCCAGCCTTGCCGCCAAAAGTGGGGGCCATGGCCGGAGGGGGCGGGCAACTCCACTAAGCTGGAGTGCCCTGCTGGGCTGTGACAAAGGGGTGAGCCTTTGAGGCTCACCGCCAGGTGTCACAGTTCCTGCCTGGGGGAGGTGTTAGCATCTCCACCCAGTGCAGGCTTTGTTACTGGCCTCAGAGTGACAAAGGCACTCTCCCCATGGGGCCAGCAACATGTCTCTGGTGTGGCAGGCTGCTGGAACTAGTCAGCCTACACAGACAGTCGGTTAAGTTTCAGGGGGCACCTCTAAGGTTCCCTCTGTGGTGTATTTTACAATAAAATGTACACTGGCATCAGTGTGCATTTATTGTGCTGAGAAGTTTGATACCAAACTTCCCAGTTTTCAGTGTAGCCATTATGGTGCTGTGGAGTTCGTGTTTGACAGACTCCCAGACCATATACTCCTATGGCTACCCTGCACTTACAATGTCTAAGGTTTTGTTTAGACACTGTAGGGGTACCATGCTCATGCACTGGTACCCTCACCTATGGTATAGTGCACCCTGCCTTAGGGCTGTAAGGCCTGCTAGAGGGGTGTCTTACCTATACTGCATAGGCAGTGAGAGGCTGGCATGGCACCCTGAGGGGAGTGCCATGTCGACTTACTCGTTTTGTCCTCCCTAGCACACACAAGCTGGCAAGCAGTGTGTCTGTGCTGAGTGAGAGGTCTCCAGGGTGGCATAAGACATGCTGCAGCCCTTAGAGACCTTCCTTGGCATCAGGGCCCTTGGTACTAGAAGTACCAGTTACAAGGGACTTATCTGAATGCCAGGGTGTGCCAATTGTGGATACAATGGTACATTTTAGGTGAAGGAACACTGGTGCTGGGGCCTGGTTAGCAGGGTCCCAGCACACTTCTCAGTCAAGTCAGCATCAGTATCAGGCAAAAAGTGGGGGGTAACTGCAACAGGGAGCCATTTCTTTACACAAGCCCCCCCCAGCCCACAGGCCAGGAGACTCAGCCCAAGCTGGGAGAGTCTTCCTAGTCTGTCAGGCGAGGAAGAGTAGGAGAAATAGGCTGGTTAGTTGCAGGGCCTACTCTGCCTTACATCCTTCTGTTCAGGTCATCCCCTTTGGGGAACTGACCCACTTCCACAGTGATAGGACCTAGTCTGAATTGCCTCTTGTCTGCCTCTTCAATGTCTCCACCCATTCTTTTTATTTTGGGTTTAGAGGTATCCACCTCTGCTAATCTTATCTTAGCCAGGGTCATCCCTAGCTTACCCAAAGAGGTTACCCAGAGCTGGAGTAACCCCACCATGACCAACAGGGTCAGGGGGCCTAACTTGCTATTTGGCATGGGGTCTGACCACCATGCCAAGGATAGTGCAGCCATAAAGGCTAACACCCAGCAGAGGCCACTGACAGCTGTCAGTGCCCAGAACCACACCTTTAGCTCTTCACCTACAAGGGAAGGGGCTAAGTTACAGGCTTCTTTGGGTTCAGGGTGCCTGTCTGCTGTATTAGAGTGGGGGGTTACCACATTTTGTAGTAAACACCCTTCTTCCACTCTTTCTTCTGTTAGCTGAGGAGCCACCCACTCAGGTTTAACAGTTGCCTGACTAGCCAGGACTTCTTGTGGGTCAGGTTGGACTTTATCAGGGCCATTTTTGGAGTTCTCCCCTACTGGAGCAGAATCTCCCTGGCTTGCTGTAACCTTGGCTAAAGGTTGTCCACCCTTCCTACTCTGTTTTCTTTTCTTCTTCTTCTGGGGCCTGCTTGCATTTACTGCAGAGGCAGGACTTCCAGAATCCTTGGGAGAGGACTGGCACTGGACCAGTTCCTCTCTTGGGCTCTGACTAACCTCTGGGTAGTCATTTCCAAGGAGACAATCAAGGGGGAGGTCTGTACTGACTACTACCCTTTTCCAGCTAAGAGTGCCACCCACTTCTATGGGTACTAAAGCCACAGGCCTCTTAGTGACCCTGTCTAGGCTAACTCTTACCCTGGCAGTCTCACCTGGGATGTACTGGTTTGAGAGCACCAGCCTGTCATGCACAATAGTGTGACTGGCACAAGTGTCTCTCAGGGCAGTGGTTGGGATTCCATTCACCAGTAGGTGGTGGAAGTGTCTGCTTCCCTCTGGAATCTCCAACTCACCTGTTGGGCCCTGTTTCCAGTTGAAGGCTAGGAAGACCTCCTCATCTGAGGAGTCATCTCCCATGGCTACACTGGTTACCCCAGGAATTTTGTTCTGGGGTTTGTTTTTGGGACAAGAAGTGTCCTTGGTGTGGTGCCCAGACTGTTTACAGTTGTGGCACCAGGCCTTAGTGGCATCCCAGTTCTTACCCTGGTACCCACCTTTGTTTTGGGTTGTGTCTTGGGGCCCACCCACCTGTTCTGGTTTTTGGGGGCCTACAGAGGACTCTTTTTCTTTGTTTCTAGTGTCACCCACTTTTTCCTGGGGAGTTTTTGTAACCCCTTTCTTTTGGTCACCCCCAGTGGAAGTTTTGGTTACCCTAGTCTTGACCCAGTGGTCTGCCTTCTTTCCCAATTCTTGGGGAGAAATTGGACCTAGGTCTACCAGATACTGATGCAACTTTTCATTGAAGCAGTTACTTAAAATGTGTTCTTTCATAAACAAATTATAAAGCCCAACATAGTCACACACTTCATTTCCAGTTAACCAACCATCCAGTGTTTTTACTGAGTAGTCTACAAAATCAACCCAGGTCTGGCTCGAGGATTTTTGAGCCCCCCTGAATCTAATTCTATACTCCTCAGTGGAGAATCCAAAGCCCTCAATCAGGGTACCCTTCATGAGGTCATAAGATTCTGCATCTTTTCCAGAGAGTGTGAGGAGTCTATCCCTACACTTTCCAGTGAACATTTCCCAAAGGAGAGCACCCCAGTGAGATCTGTTCACTTTTCTGGTTACACAAGCCCTCTCAAAAGCTGTGAACCATTTGGTGATGTCATCACCATCTTCATATTTTGTTACAATCCCTTTGGGGATTTTTAGGATGTCAGGAGAATCTCTGACCCTATTTAAG
Organism: Pleurodeles waltl; assembly: GCF_031143425.1. Classification (NCBI taxonomy): domain Eukaryota; kingdom Metazoa; phylum Chordata; class Amphibia; order Caudata; family Salamandridae; genus Pleurodeles; species Pleurodeles waltl. The sequence goes on along the minus strand of NC_090448.1, from coordinate 270,731,956 downwards.
TTGCTGCCACCATTGATGGGACCTAGGCCCATCTCTTTTCTTTCCCTTTCTATGGCTAGGAGCTGCTTTTCCAAAGCCAATCTTTTGACCATCCTGGCTAACAGGGGGTCATCTTCACTGAGAGCATCCTCAGTGATTTCAGAAATGCTGGACCCTCCTGTGAGGGAAGCAACATTTCTGACTATCATTTTTGGAGACAGGGCTTGAGAGGCCCTGGTCTCCCTATTTAGGACTGGAAGGGGGGAATTGCCCTCCAAGTCACTAATTTCTTCCTCTGTGAAGTCATCCTCAGAGGGGTTGGCTTTTTCAAACTCTGCCAACAGCTCCTGGAGCTGAATTTTGGTAGGTCTGGAGCCAATGGTTATTTTTTTGATATTACAGAGAGACCTTAGCTCCCTCATCTTAAGATGGAGGTAAGGTGTGGTGTCGAGTTCCACCACATTCATCTCTGTATCAGACATTATTTTGCTAAAAGTTGGAAGACTTTTTAAAGAATCTAAAACTGTTTCTAGAATCTAATTTCAAACTTTTAACAAACTTTTAAACTCTAAAAGACAATGCTAAACAGGGACTTAACACACAAGGCCCTAGCAGGACTTTTAAGAATTTAGAAAAATTTCAAATTGCAAAAATGAATTTCTAATGACAATTTTGGAATTTGTCGTGTGATCAGGTATTGGCTGAGTAGTCCAGCAAATGCAAAGTCTTGTACCCCACCGCTGATCCACCAATGTAGGAAGTTGGCTCTGTATGTGCTATTTCAAGGTAAGGAATAGCATGCACAGAGTCCAAGGGTTCCCCTTAGAGGTAAAATAGTGGTAAAAATAGATAATACTAATGCTCTATTTTGTGGTAGTGTGGTCGAGCAGTAGGCTTATCCAAGGAGTAGTGTTAAGCATTTGTTGTACATACACATAGACAATAAATGAGGTACACACACTCAGAGACAAATCCAGCCAATAGGTTTTTGTATAGAAAAATATCTTTTCTTAGTTTATTTTAAGAACCACAGGTTCAAATTCTACATGTAATATCTCATTCGAAAGGTATTGCAGGTAAGTACTTTAGGAACTTCAAATCATCAAAATTGCATGTATACTGTTCAAGTTATTCACAATTAGCTGTTTTAAAAGTGGACACAGTGCAATTTTCACAGTTCCTAGGGGAGGTAAGTATTTGTTAGGTTAACCAGGTAAGTAAGACACTTACAGGGCTTAGTTCTTGGTCCAAGGTAGCCCACCGTTGGGGGTTCAGAGCAACCCCAAAGTCACCACACCAGCAGCTCAGGGCCGGTCAGGTGCAGAGTTCAAAGTGGTGCCCAAAACGCATAGGCTAGAATGGAGAGAAGGGGGTGCCCCGGTTCCGGTCTGCTTACAGGTAAGTACCCGCGTCTTCGGAGGGCAGACCAGGGGGGTTTTGTAGGGCACCGGGGGGGACACAAGCCCACACAGAAATTTCACCCTCAGCGGCGCGGGGGCGGCCGGGTGCAGTGTAGAAACAAGCGTCGGGTTCGCAATGTTAGTCTATGAGAGATCTCGGGATCTCTTCAGCGCTGCAGGCAGGCAAGGGGGGGATTCCTCGGGGAAACCTCCACTTGGACAAGGGAGAGGGACTCCTGGGGGTCACTTCTCCAGTGAAAGTCCGGTCCTTCAGGTCCTGGGGGCTGCGGGTGCAGGGTCTCTCCCAGGCGTCGGGACTTTAGGTTCAAAGAGTCGCGGTCAGGGGAAGCCTCGGGATTCCCTCTGCAGGCGGCGCTGTGGGGGCTCAGGGGGGACAGGTTTTGGTACTCACAGTATCAGAGTAGTCCTGGGGTCCCTCCTGAGGTGTTGGATCTCCACCAGCCGAGTCGGGGTCGCCGGGTGCAGTGTTGCAAGTCTCACGCTTCTTGCGGGGAGCTTGCAGGGTTCTTTAAAGCTGCTGGAAACAAAGTTGCAGCTTTTCTTGGAGCAGGTCCGCTGTCCTCGGGAGTTTCTTGTCTTTTCGAAGCAGGGGCAGTCCTCAGAGGATGTCGAGGTCGCTGGTCCCTTTGGAAGGCGTCGCTGGAGCAGGATCTTTGGAAGGCAGGAGACAGGCCGGTGAGTTTCTGGAGCCAAGGCAGTTGTCGTCTTCTGGTCTTCCTCTGCAGGGGTTTTCAGCTAGGCAGTCCTTCTTCTTGTAGTTGCAGGAATCTAATTTTCTAGGGTTCAGGGTAGCCCTTAAATACTAAATTTAAGGGCGTGTTTAGGTCTGGGGGGTTAGTAGCCAATGGCTACTAGCCCTGAGGGTGGGTACACCCTCTTTGTGCCTCCTCCCAAGGGGAGGGGGTCACAATCCTAACCCTATTGGGGGAATCCTCCATCTGCAAGATGGAGGATTTCTAAAAGTTAGAGTCACTTCAGCTCAGGACACCTTAGGGGCTGTCCTGACTGGCCAGTGACTCCTCCTTGTTGCTTTCTTTGTTCCCTCCAGCCTTGCCGCCAAAAGTGGGGGCCGTGGCCGGAGGGGGCGGGCAACTCCACTAAGCTGGAGTGCCCTGCTGGGCTGTGACAAAGGGGTGAGCCTTTGAGGCTCACCGCCAGGTGTCACAGTTCCTGCCTGGGGGAGGTGTTAGCATCTCCACCCAGTGCAGGCTTTGTTACTGGCCTCAGAGTGACAAAGGCACTCTCCCCATGGGGCCAGCAACATGTCTCTGGTGTGGCAGGCTGCTGGAACTAGTCAGCCTACACAGACAGTCGGTTAAGTTTCAGGGGGCACCTCTAAGGTTCCCTCTGTGGTGTATTTTACAATAAAATGTACACTGGCATCAGTGTGCATTTATTGTGCTGAGAAGTTTGATACCAAACTTCCCAGTTTTCAGTGTAGCCATTATGGTGCTGTGGAGTTCGTGTTTGACAGACTCCCAGACCATATACTCCTATGGCTACCCTGCACTTACAATGTCTAAGGTTTTGTTTAGACACTGTAGGGGTACCATGCTCATGCACTGGTACCCTCACCTATGGTATAGTGCACCCTGCCTTAGGGCTGTAAGGCCTGCTAGAGGGGTGTCTTACCTATACTGCATAGGCAGTGAGAGGCTGGCATGGCACCCTGAGGGGAGTGCCATGTCGACTTACTCGTTTTGTCCTCCCTAGCACACACAAGCTGGCAAGCAGTGTGTCTGTGCTGAGTGAGAGGTCTCCAGGGTGGCATAAGACATGCTGCAGCCCTTAGAGACCTTCCTTGGCATCAGGGCCCTTGGTACTAGAAGTACCAGTTACAAGGGACTTATCTGAATGCCAGGGTGTGCCAATTGTGGATACAATGGTACATTTTAGGTGAAGGAACACTGGTGCTGGGGCCTGGTTAGCAGGGTCCCAGCACACTTCTCAGTCAAGTCAGCATCAGTATCAGGCAAAAAGTGGGGGGTAACTGCAACAGGGAGCCATTTCTTTACACAAGCCCCCCCCAGCCCACAGGCCAGGAGACTCAGCCCAAGCTGGGAGAGTCTTCCTAGTCTGTCAGGCGAGGAAGAGTAGGAGAAATAGGCTGGTTAGTTGCAGGGCCTACTCTGCCTTACATCCTTCTGTTCAGGTCATCCCCTTTGGGGAACTGACCCACTTCCACAGTGATAGGACCTAGTCTGAATTGCCTCTTGTCTGCCTCTTCAATGTCTCCACCCATTCTTTTTATTTTGGGTTTAGAGGTATCCACCTCTGCTAATCTTATCTTAGCCAGGGTCATCCCTAGCTTACCCAAAGAGGTTACCCAGAGCTGGAGTAACCCCACCATGACCAACAGGGTCAGGGGGCCTAACTTGCTATTTGGCATGGGGTCTGACCACCATGCCAAGGATAGTGCAGCCATAAAGGCTAACACCCAGCAGAGGCCACTGACAGCTGTCAGTGCCCAGAACCACACCTTTAGCTCTTCACCTACAAGGGAAGGGGCTAAGTTACAGGCTTCTTTGGGTTCAGGGTGCCTGTCTGCTGTATTAGAGTGGGGGGTTACCACATTTTGTAGTAAACACCCTTCTTCCACTCTTTCTTCTGTTAGCTGAGGAGCCACCCACTCAGGTTTAACAGTTGCCTGACTAGCCAGGACTTCTTGTGGGTCAGGTTGGACTTTATCAGGGCCATTTTTGGAGTTCTCCCCTACTGGAGCAGAATCTCCCTGGCTTGCTGTAACCTTGGCTAAAGGTTGTCCACCCTTCCTACTCTGTTTTCTTTTCTTCTTCTTCTGGGGCCTGCTTGCATTTACTGCAGAGGCAGGACTTCCAGAATCCTTGGGAGAGGACTGGCACTGGACCAGTTCCTCTCTTGGGCTCTGACTAACCTCTGGGTAGTCATTTCCAAGGAGACAATCAAGGGGGAGGTCTGTACTGACTACTACCCTTTTCCAGCTAAGAGTGCCACCCACTTCTATGGGTACTAAAGCCACAGGCCTCTTAGTGACCCTGTCTAGGCTAACTCTTACCCTGGCAGTCTCACCTGGGATGTACTGGTTTGAGAGCACCAGCCTGTCATGCACAATAGTGTGACTGGCACAAGTGTCTCTCAGGGCAGTGGTTGGGATTCCATTCACCAGTAGGTGGTGGAAGTGTCTGCTTCCCTCTGGAATCTCCAACTCACCTGTTGGGCCCTGTTTCCAGTTGAAGGCTAGGAAGACCTCCTCATCTGAGGAGTCATCTCCCATGGCTACACTGGTTACCCCAGGAATTTTGTTCTGGGGTTTGTTTTTGGGACAAGAAGTGTCCTTGGTGTGGTGCCCAGACTGTTTACAGTTGTGGCACCAGGCCTTAGTGGCATCCCAGTTCTTACCCTGGTACCCACCTTTGTTTTGGGTTGTGTCTTGGGGCCCACCCACCTGTTCTGGTTTTTGGGGGCCTACAGAGGACTCTTTTTCTTTGTTTCTAGTGTCACCCACTTTTTCCTGGGGAGTTTTTGTAACCCCTTTCTTTTGGTCACCCCCAGTGGAAGTTTTGGTTACCCTAGTCTTGACCCAGTGGTCTGCCTTCTTTCCCAATTCTTGGGGAGAAATTGGACCTAGGTCTACCAGATACTGATGCAACTTTTCATTGAAGCAGTTACTTAAAATGTGTTCTTTCATAAACAAATTATAAAGCCCAACATAGTCACACACTTCATTTCCAGTTAACCAACCATCCAGTGTTTTTACTGAGTAGTCTACAAAATCAACCCAGGTCTGGCTCGAGGATTTTTGAGCCCCCCTGAATCTAATTCTATACTCCTCAGTGGAGAATCCAAAGCCCTCAATCAGGGTACCCTTCATGAGGTCATAAGATTCTGCATCTTTTCCAGAGAGTGTGAGGAGTCTATCCCTACACTTTCCAGTGAACATTTCCCAAAGGAGAGCACCCCAGTGAGATCTGTTCACTTTTCTGGTTACACAAGCCCTCTCAAAAGCTGTGAACCATTTGGTGATGTCATCACCATCTTCATATTTTGTTACAATCCCTTTGGGGATTTTTAGGATGTCAGGAGAATCTCTGACCCTATTTAAGTTGCTGCCACCATTGATGGGACCTAGGCCCATCTCTTTTCTTTCCCTTTCTATGGCTAGGAGCTTCTTTTCCAAAGCCAATCTTTTGACCATCCTGGCTAACAGGGGGTCATCTTCACTGAGAGCATCCTCAGTGATTTCAGAAATGCTGGACCCTCCTGTGAGGGAAGCAACATTTCTGACTATCATTTTTGGAGACAGGGCTTGAGAGGCCCTGGTCTCCCTATTTAGGACTGGAAGGGGGGAATTGCCCTCCAAGTCACTAATTTCTTCCTCTGTGAAGTCATCCTCAGAGGGGTTGGCTTTTTCAAACTCTGCCAACAGCTCCTGGAGCTGAATTTTGGTAGGTCTGGAGCCAATGGTTATTTTTTTGATATTACAGAGAGACCTTAGCTCCCTCATCTTAAGATGGAGGTAAGGTGTGGTGTCGAGTTCCACCACATTCATCTCTGTATCAGACATTATTTTGCTAAAAGTTGGAAGACTTTTTAAAGAATCTAAAACTGTTTCTAGAATCTAATTTCAAACTTTTAACAAACTTTTAAACTCTAAAAGACAATGCTAAACAGGGACTTAACACACAAGGCCCTAGCAGGACTTTTAAGAATTTAGAAAAATTTCAAATTGCAAAAATGAATTTCTAATGACAATTTTGGAATTTGTCGTGTGATCAGGTATTGGCTGAGTAGTCCAGCAAATGCAAAGTCTTGTACCCCACCGCTGATCCACCAATGTAGGAAGTTGGCTCTGTATGTGCTATTTCAAGGTAAGGAATAGCATGCACAGAGTCCAAGGGTTCCCCTTAGAGGTAAAATAGTGGTAAAAATAGATAATACTAATGCTCTATTTTGTGGTAGTGTGGTCGAGCAGTAGGCTTATCCAAGGAGTAGTGTTAAGCATTTGTTGTACATACACATAGACAATAAATGAGGTACACACACTCAGAGACAAATCCAGCCAATAGGTTTTTGTATAGAAAAATATCTTTTCTTAGTTTATTTTAAGAACCACAGGTTCAAATTCTACATGTAATATCTCATTCGAAAGGTATTGCAGGTAAGTACTTTAGGAACTTCAAATCATCAAAATTGCATGTATACTGTTCAAGTTATTCACAATTAGCTGTTTTAAAAGTGGACACAGTGTAATTTTCACAGTTCCTAGGGGAGGTAAGTATTTGTTAGGTTAACCAGGTAAGTAAGACACTTACAGGGCTTAGTTCTTGGTCCAAGGTAGCCCACCGTTGGGGGTTCAGAGCAACCCCAAAGTCACCACACCAGCAGCTCAGGGCCGGTCAGGTGCAGAGTTCAAAGTGGTGCCCAAAACGCATAGGCTAGAATGGAGAGAAGGGGGTGCCCCGGTTCCGGTCTGCTTACAGGTAAGTACCCGCGTCTTCGGAGGGCAGACCAGGGGGGTTTTGTAGGGCACCGGGGGGGACACAAGCCCACACAGAAATTTCACCCTCAGCGGCGCGGGGGCGGCCGGGTGCAGTGTAGAAACAAGCGTCGGGTTCGCAATGTTAGTCTATGAGAGATCTCGGGATCTCTTCAGCGCTGCAGGCAGGCAAGGGGGGGATTCCTCGGGGAAACCTCCACTTGGACAAGGGAGAGGGACTCCTGGGGGTCACTTCTCCAGTGAAAGTCCGGTCCTTCAGGTCCTGGGGGCTGCAGGTGCAGGGTCTCTCCCAGGCGTCGGGACTTTAGGTTCAAAGAGTCGCGGTCAGGGGAAGCCTCGGGATTCCCTCTGCAGGCGGCGCTGTGGGGGCTCAGGGGGGACAGGTTTTGGTACTCACAGTATCAGAGTAGTCCTGGGGTCCCTCCTGAGGTGTTGGATCTCCACCAGCCGAGTCGGGGTCGCCGGGTGCAGTGTTGCAAGTCTCACGCTTCTTGCGGGGAGCTTGCAGGGTTCTTTAAAGCTGCTGGAAACAAAGTTGCAGCTTTTCTTGGAGCAGGTCCGCTGTCATCGGGAGTTTCTTGTCTTTTCGAAGCAGGGGCAGTCCTCAGAGGATGTCGAGGTCGCTGGTCCCTTTGGAAGGCGTCGCTGGAGCAGGATCTTTGGAAGGCAGGAGACAGGCCGGTGAGTTTCTGGAGCCAAGGCAGTTGTCGTCTTCTGGTCTTCCTCTGCAGGGGTTTTCAGCTAGGCAGTCCTTCTTCTTGTAGTTGCAGGAATCTAATTTTCTAGGGTTCAGGGTAGCCCTTAAATACTAAATTTAAGGGCGTGTTTAGGTCTGGGGGGTTAGTAGCCAATGGCTACTAGCCCTGAGGGTGGGTACACCCTCTTTGTGCCTCCTCCCAAGGGGAGGGGGTCACAATCCTAACCCTATTGGGGGAATCCTCCATCTGCAAGATGGAGGATTTCTAAAAGTTAGAGTCACTTCAGCTCAGGACACCTTAGGGGCTGTCCTGACTGGCCAGTGACTCCTCCTTGTTGCTTTCTTTGTTCCCTCCAGCCTTGCCGCCAAAAGTGGGGGCCGTGGCCGGAGGGGGCGGGCAACTCCACTAAGCTGGAGTGCCCTGCTGGGCTGTGACAAAGGGGTGAGCCTTTGAGGCTCACCGCCAGGTGTCACAGTTCCTGCCTGGGGGAGGTGTTAGCATCTCCACCCAGTGCAGGCTTTGTTACTGGCCTCAGAGTGACAAAGGCACTCTCCCCATGGGGCCAGCAACATGTCTCTGGTGTGGCAGGCTGCTGGAACTAGTCAGCCTACACAGACAGTCGGTTAAGTTTCAGGGGGCACCTCTAAGGTGCCCTCTGTGGTGTATTTTACAATAAAATGTACACTGGCATCAGTGTGCATTTATTGTGCTGAGAAGTTTGATACCAAACTTCCCAGTTTTCAGTGTAGCCATTATGGTGCTGTGGAGTTCGTGTTTGACAGACTCCCAGACCATATACTCCTATGGCTACCCTGCACTTACAATGTCTAAGGTTTTGTTTAGACACTGTAGGGGTACCATGCTCATGCACTGGTACCCTCACCTATGGTATAGTGCACCCTGCCTTAGGGCTGTAAGGCCTGCTAGAGGGGTGTCTTACCTATACTGCATAGGCAGTGAGAGGCTGGCATGGCACCCTGAGGGGAGTGCCATGTCGACTTACTCGTTTTGTCCTCCCTAGCACACACAAGCTGGCAAGCAGTGTGTCTGTGCTGAGTGAGAGGTCTCCAGGGTGGCATAAGACATGCTGCAGCCCTTAGAGACCTTCCTTGGCATCAGGGCCCTTGGTACTAGAAGTACCAGTTACAAGGGACTTATCTGAATGCCAGGGTGTGCCAATTGTGGATACAATGGTACATTTTAGGTGAAGGAACACTGGTGCTGGGGCCTGGTTAGCAGGGTCCCAGCACACTTCTCAGTCAAGTCAGCATCAGTATCAGGCAAAAAGTGGGGGGTAACTGCAACAGGGAGCCATTTCTTTACACAAGCCCCCCCCAGCCCACAGGCCAGGAGACTCAGCCCAAGCTGGGAGAGTCTTCCTAGTCTGTCAGGCGAGGAAGAGTAGGAGAAATAGGCTGGTTAGTTGCAGGGCCTACTCTGCCTTACATCCTTCTGTTCAGGTCATCCCCTTTGGGGAACTGACCCACTTCCACAGTGATAGGACCTAGTCTGAATTGCCTCTTGTCTGCCTCTTCAATGTCTCCACCCATTCTTTTTATTTTGGGTTTAGAGGTATCCACCTCTGCTAATCTTATCTTAGCCAGGGTCATCCCTAGCTTACCCAAAGAGGTTACCCAGAGCTGGAGTAACCCCACCATGACCAACAGGGTCAGGGGGCCTAACTTGCTATTTGGCATGGGGTCTGACCACCATGCCAAGGATAGTGCAGCCATAAAGGCTAACACCCAGCAGAGGCCACTGACAGCTGTCAGTGCCCAGAACCACACCTTTAGCTCTTCACCTACAAGGGAAGGGGCTAAGTTACAGGCTTCTTTGGGTTCAGGGTGCCTGTCTGCTGTATTAGAGTGGGGGGTTACCACATTTTGTAGTAAACACCCTTCTTCCACTCTTTCTTCTGTTAGCTGAGGAGCCACCCACTCAGGTTTAACAGTTGCCTGACTAGCCAGGACTTCTTGTGGGTCAGGTTGGACTTTATCAGGGCCATTTTTGGAGTTCTCCCCTACTGGAGCAGAATCTCCCTGGCTTGCTGTAACCTTGGCTAAAGGTTGTCCACCCTTCCTACTCTGTTTTCTTTTCTTCTTCTTCTGGGGCCTGCTTGCATTTACTGCAGAGGCAGGACTTCCAGAATCCTTGGGAGAGGACTGGCACTGGACCAGTTCCTCTCTTGGGCTCTGACTAACCTCTGGGTAGTCATTTCCAAGGAGACAATCAAGGGGGAGGTCTGTACTGACTACTACCCTTTTCCAGCTAAGAGTGCCACCCACTTCTATGGGTACTAAAGCCACAGGCCTCTTAGTGACCCTGTCTAGGCTAACTCTTACCCTGGCAGTCTCACCTGGGATGTACTGGTTTGAGAGCACCAGCCTGTCATGCACAATAGTGTGACTGGCACAAGTGTCTCTCAGGGCAGTGGTTGGGATTCCATTCACCAGTAGGTGGTGGAAGTGTCTGCTTCCCTCTGGAATCTCCAACTCACCTGTTGGGCCCTGTTTCCAGTTGAAGGCTAGGAAGACCTCCTCATCTGAGGAGTCATCTCCCATGGCTACACTGGTTACCCCAGGAATTTTGTTCTGGGGTTTGTTTTTGGGACAAGAAGTGTCCTTGGTGTGGTGCCCAGACTGTTTACAGTTGTGGCACCAGGCCTTAGTGGCATCCCAGTTCTTACCCTGGTACCCACCTTTGTTTTGGGTTGTGTCTTGGGGCCCACCCACCTGTTCTGGTTTTTGGGGGCCTACAGAGGACTCTTTTTCTTTGTTTCTAGTGTCACCCACTTTTTCCTGGGGAGTTTTTGTAACCCCTTTCTTTTGGTCACCCCCAGTGGAAGTTTTGGTTACCCTAGTCTTGACCCAGTGGTCTGCCTTCTTTCCCAATTCTTGGGGAGAAATTGGACCTAGGTCTACCAGATACTGATGCAACTTTTCATTGAAGCAGTTACTTAAAATGTGTTCTTTCATAAACAAATTATAAAGCCCAACATAGTCACACACTTCATTTCCAGTTAACCAACCATCCAGTGTTTTTACTGAGTAGTCTACAAAATCAACCCAGGTCTGGCTCGAGGATTTTTGAGCCCCCCTGAATCTAATTCTATACTCCTCAGTGGAGAATCCAAAGCCCTCAATCAGGGTACCCTTCATGAGGTCATAAGATTCTGCATCTTTTCCAGAGAGTGTGAGGAGTCTATCCCTACACTTTCCAGTGAACATTTCCCAAAGGAGAGCACCCCAGTGAGATCTGTTCACTTTTCTGGTTACACAAGCCCTCTCAAAAGCTGTGAACCATTTGGTGATGTCATCACCATCTTCATATTTTGTTACAATCCCTTTGGGGATTTTTAGGATGTCAGGAGAATCTCTGACCCTATTTAAGTTGCTGCCACCATTGATGGGACCTAGGCCCATCTCTTTTCTTTCCCTTTCTATGGCTAGGAGCTGCTTTTCCAAAGCCAATCTTTTGACCATCCTGGCTAACAGGGGGTCATCTTCACTGAGAGCATCCTCAGTGATTTCAGAAATGCTGGACCCTCCTGTGAGGGAAGCAACATTTCTGACTATCATTTTTGGAGACAGGGCTTGAGAGGCCCTGGTCTCCCTATTTAGGACTGGAAGGGGGGAATTGCCCTCCAAGTCACTAATTTCTTCCTCTGTGAAGTCATCCTCAGAGGGGTTGGCTTTTTCAAACTCTGCCAACAGCTCCTGGAGCTGAATTTTGGTAGGTCTGGAGCCAATGGTTATTTTTTTGATATTACAGAGAGACCTTAGCTCCCTCATCTTAAGATGGAGGTAAGGTGTGGTGTCGAGTTCCACCACATTCATCTCTGTATCAGACATTATTTTGCTAAAAGTTGGAAGACTTTTTAAAGAATCTAAAACTGTTTCTAGAATCTAATTTCAAACTTTTAACAAACTTTTAAACTCTAAAAGACAATGCTAAACAGGGACTTAACACACAAGGCCCTAGCAGGACTTTTAAGAATTTAGAAAAATTTCAAATTGCAAAAATGAATTTCTAATGACAATTTTGGAATTTGTCGTGTGATCAGGTATTGGCTGAGTAGTCCAGCAAATGCAAAGTCTTGTACCCCACCGCTGATCCACCAATGTAGGAAGTTGGCTCTGTATGTGCTATTTCAAGGTAAGGAATAGCATGCACAGAGTCCAAGGGTTCCCCTTAGAGGTAAAATAGTGGTAAAAATAGATAATACTAATGCTCTATTTTGTGGTAGTGTGGTCGAGCAGTAGGCTTATCCAAGGAGTAGTGTTAAGCATTTGTTGTACATACACATAGACAATAAATGAGGTACACACACTCAGAGACAAATCCAGCCAATAGGTTTTTGTATAGAAAAATATCTTTTCTTAGTTTATTTTAAGAACCACAGGTTCAAATTCTACATGTAATATCTCATTCGAAAGGTATTGCAGGTAAGTACTTTAGGAACTTCAAATCATCAAAATTGCATGTATACTGTTCAAGTTATTCACAATTAGCTGTTTTAAAAGTGGACACAGTGCAATTTTCACAGTTCCTAGGGGAGGTAAGTATTTGTTAGGTTAACCAGGTAAGTAAGACACTTACAGGGCTTAGTTCTTGGTCCAAGGTAGCCCACCGTTGGGGGTTCAGAGCAACCCCAAAGTCACCACACCAGCAGCTCAGGGCCGGTCAGGTGCAGAGTTCAAAGTGGTGCCCAAAACGCATAGGCTAGAATGGAGAGAAGGGGGTGCCCCGGTTCCGGTCTGCTTACAGGTAAGTACCCGCGTCTTCGGAGGGCAGACCAGGGGGGTTTTGTAGGGCACCGGGGGGGACACAAGCCCACACAGAAATTTCACCCTCAGCGGCGCGGGGGCGGCCGGGTGCAGTGTAGAAACAAGCGTCGGGTTCGCAATGTTAGTCTATGAGAGATCTCGGGATCTCTTCAGCGCTGCAGGCAGGCAAGGGGGGGATTCCTCGGGGAAACCTCCACTTGGACAAGGGAGAGGGACTCCTGGGGGTCACTTCTCCAGTGAAAGTCTGGTCCTTCAGGTCCTGGGGGCTGCGGGTGCAGGGTCTCTCCCAGGCGTCGGGACTTTAGGTTCAAAGAGTTGCGGTCAGGGGAAGCCTCGGGATTCCCTCTGCAGGCGGCGCTGTGGGGGCTCAGGGGGGACAGGTTTTGGTACTCACAGTATCAGAGTAGTCCTGGGGTCCCTCCTGAGGTGTTGGATCTCCACCAGCCGAGTCGGGGTCGCCGGGTGCAGTGTTGCAAGTCTCACGCTTCTTGCGGGGAGCTTGCAGGGTTCTTTAAAGCTGCTGGAAACAAAGTTGCAGCTTTTCTTGGAGCAGGTCCGCTGTCCTCGGGAGTTTCTTGTCTTTTCGAAGCAGGGGCAGTCCTCAGAGGATGTCGAGGTCGCTGGTCCCTTTGGAAGGCGTCGCTGGAGCAGGATCTTTGGAAGGCAGGAGACAGGCCGGTGAGTTTCTGGAGCCAAGGCAGTTGTCGTCTTCTGGTCTTCCTCTGCAGGGGTTTTCAGCTAGGCAGTCCTTCTTCTTGTAGTTGCAGGAATCTAATTTTCTAGGGTTCAGGGTAGCCCTTAAATACTAAATTTAAGGGCGTGTTTAGGTCTGGGGGGTTAGTAGCCAATGGCTACTAGCCCTGAGGGTGGGTACACCCTCTTTGTGCCTCCTCCCAAGGGGAGGGGGTCACAATCCTAACCCTATTGGGGGAATCCTCCATCTGCAAGATGGAGGATTTCTAAAAGTTAGAGTCACTTCAGCTCAGGACACCTTAGGGGCTGTCCTGACTGGCCAGTGACTCCTCCTTGTTGCTTTCTTTGTTCCCTCCAGCCTTGCCGCCAAAAGTGGGGGCCGTGGCCGGAGGGGGCGGGCAACTCCACTAAGCTGGAGTGCCCTGCTGGGCTGTGACAAAGGGGTGAGCCTTTGAGGCTCACCGCCAGGTGTCACAGTTCCTGCCTGGGGGAGGTGTTAGCATCTCCACCCAGTGCAGGCTTTGTTACTGGCCTCAGAGTGACAAAGGCACTCTCCCCATGGGGCCAGCAACATGTCTCTGGTGTGGCAGGCTGCTGGAACTAGTCAGCCTACACAGACAGTCGGTTAAGTTTCAGGGGGCACCTCTAAGGTGCCCTCTGTGGTGTATTTTACAATAAAATGTACACTGGCATCAGTGTGCATTTATTGTGCTGAGAAGTTTGATACCAAACTTCCCAGTTTTCAGTGTAGCCATTATGGTGCTGTGGAGTTCGTGTTTGACAGACTCCCAGACCATATACTCCTATGGCTACCCTGCACTTACAATGTCTAAGGTTTTGTTTAGACACTGTAGGGGTACCATGCTCATGCACTGGTACCCTCACCTATGGTATAGTGCACCCTGCCTTAGGGCTGTAAGGCCTGCTAGAGGGGTGTCTTACCTATACTGCATAGGCAGTGAGAGGCTGGCATGGCACCCTGAGGGGAGTGCCATGTCGACTTACTCGTTTTGTCCTCCCTAGCACACACAAGCTGGCAAGCAGTGTGTCTGTGCTGAGTGAGAGGTCTCCAGGGTGGCATAAGACATGCTGCAGCCCTTAGAGACCTTCCTTGGCATCAGGGCCCTTGGTACTAGAAGTACCAGTTACAAGGGACTTATCTGAATGCCAGGGTGTGCCAATTGTGGATACAATGGTACATTTTAGGTGAAGGAACACTGGTGCTGGGGCCTGGTTAGCAGGGTCCCAGCACACTTCTCAGTCAAGTCAGCATCAGTATCAGGCAAAAAGTGGGGGGTAACTGCAACAGGGAGCCATTTCTTTACACAAGCCCCCCCCAGCCCACAGGCCAGGAGACTCAGCCCAAGCTGGGAGAGTCTTCCTAGTCTGTCAGGCGAGGAAGAGTAGGAGAAATAGGCTGGTTAGTTGCAGGGCCTACTCTGCCTTACATCCTTCTGTTCAGGTCATCCCCTTTGGGGAACTGACCCACTTCCACAGTGATAGGACCTAGTCTGAATTGCCTCTTGTCTGCCTCTTCAATGTCTCCACCCATTCTTTTTATTTTGGGTTTAGAGGTATCCACCTCTGCTAATCTTATTTTAGCCAGGGTCATCCCTAGCTTACCCAAAGAGGTTACCCAGAGCTGGAGTAACCCCACCATGACCAACAGGGTCAGGGGGCCTAACTTGCTATTTGGCATGGGGTCTGACCACCATGCCAAGGATAGTGCAGCCATAAAGGCTAACACCCAGCAGAGGCCACTGACAGCTGTCAGTGCCCAGAACCACACCTTTAGCTCTTCACCTACAAGGGAAGGGGCTAAGTTACAGGCTTCTTTGGGTTCAGGGTGCCTGTCTGCTGTATTAGAGTGGGGGGTTACCACATTTTGTAGTAAACACCCTTCTTCCACTCTTTCTTCTGTTAGCTGAGGAGCCACCCACTCAGGTTTAACAGTTGCCTGACTAGCCAGGACTTCTTGTGGGTCAGGTTGGACTTTATCAGGGCCATTTTTGGAGTTCTCCCCTACTGGAGCAGAATCTCCCTGGCTTGCTGTAACCTTGGCTAAAGGTTGTCCACCCTTCCTACTCTGTTTTCTTTTCTTCTTCTTCTGGGGCCTGCTTGCATTTACTGCAGAGGCAGGACTTCCAGAATCCTTGGGAGAGGACTGGCACTGGACCAGTTCCTCTCTTGGGCTCTGACTAACCTCTGGGTAGTCATTTCCAAGGAGACAATCAAGGGGGAGGTCTGTACTGACTACTACCCTTTTCCAGCTAAGAGTGCCACCCACTTCTATGGGTACTAAAGCCACAGGCCTCTTAGTGACCCTGTCTAGGCTAACTCTTACCCTGGCAGTCTCACCTGGGATGTACTGGTTTGAGAGCACCAGCCTGTCATGCACAATAGTGTGACTGGCACAAGTGTCTCTCAGGGCAGTGGTTGGGATTCCATTCACCAGTAGGTGGTGGAAGTGTCTGCTTCCCTCTGGAATCTCCAACTCACCTGTTGGGCCCTGTTTCCAGTTGAAGGCTAGGAAGACCTCCTCATCTGAGGAGTCATCTCCCATGGCTACACTGGTTACCCCAGGAATTTTGTTCTGGGGTTTGTTTTTGGGACAAGAAGTGTCCTTGGTGTGGTGCCCAGACTGTTTACAGTTGTGGCACCAGGCCTTAGTGGCATCCCAGTTCTTACCCTGGTACCCACCTTTGTTTTGGGTTGTGTCTTGGGGCCCACCCACCTGTTCTGGTTTTTGGGGGCCTACAGAGGACTCTTTTTCTTTGTTTCTAGTGTCACCCACTTTTTCCTGGGGAGTTTTTGTAACCCCTTTCTTTTGGTCACCCCCAGTGGAAGTTTTGGTTACCCTAGTCTTGACCCAGTGGTCTGCCTTCTTTCCCAATTCTTGGGGAGAAATTGGACCTAGGTCTACCAGATACTGATGCAACTTTTCATTGAAGCAGTTACTTAAAATGTGTTCTTTCATAAACAAATTATAAAGCCCAACATAGTCACACACTTCATTTCCAGTTAACCAACCATCCAGTGTTTTTACTGAGTAGTCTACAAAATCAACCCAGGTCTGGCTCGAGGATTTTTGAGCCCCCCTGAATCTAATTCTATACTCCTCAGTGGAGAATCCAAAGCCCTCAATCAGGGTACCCTTCATGAGGTCATAAGATTCTGCATCTTTTCCAGAGAGTGTGAGGAGTCTATCCCTACACTTTCCAGTGAACATTTCCCAAAGGAGAGCACCCCAGTGAGATCTGTTCACTTTTCTGGTTACACAAGCCCTCTCAAAAGCTGTGAACCATTTGGTGATGTCATCACCATCTTCATATTTTGTTACAATCCCTTTGGGGATTTTTAGGATGTCAGGAGAATCTCTGACCCTATTTAAGTTGCTGCCACCATTGATGGGACCTAGGCCCATCTCTTTTCTTTCCCTTTCTATGGCTAGGAGCTGCTTTTCCAAAGCCAATCTTTTGACCATCCTGGCTAACAGGGGGTCATCTTCACTGAGAGCATCCTCAGTGATTTCAGAAATGCTGGACCCTCCTGTGAGGGAAGCAACATTTCTGACTATCATTTTTGGAGACAGGGCTTGAGAGGCCCTGGTCTCCCTATTTAGGACTGGAAGGGGGGAATTGCCCTCCAAGTCACTAATTTCTTCCTCTGTGAAGTCATCCTCAGAGGGGTTGGCTTTTTCAAACTCTGCCAACAGCTCCTGGAGCTGAATTTTGGTAGGTCTGGAGCCAATGGTTATTTTTTTGATATTACAGAGAGACCTTAGCTCCCTCATCTTAAGATGGAGGTAAGGTGTGGTGTCGAGTTCCACCACATTCATCTCTGTATCAGACATTATTTTGCTAAAAGTTGGAAGACTTTTTAAAGAATCTAAAACTGTTTCTAGAATCTAATTTCAAACTTTTAACAAACTTTTAAACTCTAAAAGACAATGCTAAACAGGGACTTAACACACAAGGCCCTAGCAGGACTTTTAAGAATTTAGAAAAATTTCAAATTGCAAAAATGAATTTCTAATGACAATTTTGGAATTTGTCGTGTGATCAGGTATTGGCTGAGTAGTCCAGCAAATGCAAAGTCTTGTACCCCACCGCTGATCCACCAATGTAGGAAGTTGGCTCTGTATGTGCTATTTCAAGGTAAGGAATAGCATGCACAGAGTCCAAGGGTTCCCCTTAGAGGTAAAATAGTGGTAAAAATAGATAATACTAATGCTCGATTTTGTGGTAGTGTGGTCGAGCAGTAGGCTTATCCAAGGAGTAGTGTTAAGCATTTGTTGTACATACACATAGACAATAAATGAGGTACACACACTCAGAGACAAATCCAGCCAATAGGTTTTTGTATAGAAAAATATCTTTTCTTAGTTTATTTTAAGAACCACAGGTTCAAATTCTACATGTAATATCTCATTCGAAAGGTATTGCAGGTAAGTACTTTAGGAACTTCAAATCATCAAAATTGCATGTATACTGTTCAAGTTATTCACAATTAGCTGTTTTAAAAGTGGACACAGTGCAATTTTCACAGTTCCTAGGGGAGGTAAGTATTTGTTAGGTTAACCAGGTAAGTAAGACACTTACAGGGCTTAGTTCTTGGTCCAAGGTAGCCCACCGTTGGGGGTTCAGAGCAACCCCAAAGTCACCACACCAGCAGCTCAGGGCCGGTCAGGTGCAGAGTTCAAAGTGGTGCCCAAAACGCATAGGCTAGAATGGAGAGAAGGGGGTGCCCCGGTTCCGGTCTGCTTACAGGTAAGTACCCGCGTCTTCGGAGGGCAGACCAGGGGGGTTTTGTAGGGCACCGGGGGGGACACAAGCCCACACAGAAATTTCACCCTCAGCGGCGCGGGGGCGGCCGGGTGCAGTGTAGAAACAAGCGTCGGGTTCGCAATGTTAGTCTATGAGAGATCTCGGGATCTCTTCAGCGCTGCAGGCAGGCAAGGGGGGGATTCCTCGGGGAAACCTCCACTTGGACAAGGGAGAGGGACTCCTGGGGGTCACTTCTCCAGTGAAAGTCCGGTCCTTCAGGTCCTGGGGGCTGCGGGTGCAGGGTCTCTCCCAGGCGTCGGGACTTTAGGTTCAAAGAGTCGCGGTCAGGGGAAGCCTCGGGATTCCCTCTGCAGGCGGCGCTGTGGGGGCTCAGGGGGGACAGGTTTTGGTACTCACAGTATCAGAGTAGTCCTGGGGTCCCTCCTGAGGTGTTGGATCTCCACCAGCCGAGTCGGGGTCGCCGGGTGCAGTGTTGCAAGTCTCACGCTTCTTGCGGGGAGCTTGCAGGGTTCTTTAAAGCTGCTGGAAACAAAGTTGCAGCTTTTCTTGGAGCAGGTCCGCTGTCCTCGGGAGTTTCTTGTCTTTTCGAAGCAGGGGCAGTCCTCAGAGGATGTCGAGGTCGCTGGTCCCTTTGGAAGGCGTCGCTGGAGCAGGATCTTTGGAAGGCAGGAGACAGGCCGGTGGGTTTCTGGAGCCAAGGCAGTTGTCGTCTTCTGGTCTTCCTCTGCAGGGGTTTTCAGCTAGGCAGTCCTTCTTCTTGTAGTTGCAGGAATCTAATTTTCTAGGGTTCAGGGTAGCCCTTAAATACTAAATTTAAGGGCGTGTTTAGGTCTGGGGGGTTAGTAGCCAATGGCTACTAGCCCTGAGGGTGAGTACACCCTCTTTGTGCCTCCTCCCAAGGGGAGGGGGTCACAATCCTAACCCTATTGGGGGAATCCTCCATCTGCAAGATGGAGGATTTCTAAAAGTTAGAGTCACTTCAGCTCAGGACACCTTAGGGGCTGTCCTGACTGGCCAGTGACTCCTCCTTGTTGCTTTCTTTGTTCCCTCCAGCCTTGCCGCCAAAAGTGGGGGCCGTGGCCGGAGGGGGCGGGCAACTCCACTAAGCTGGAGTGCCCTGCTGGGCTGTGACAAAGGGGTGAGCCTTTGAGGCTCACCGCCAGGTGTCACAGTTCCTGCCTGGGGGAGGTGTTAGCATCTCCACCCAGTGCAGGCTTTGTTACTGGCCTCAGAGTGACAAAGGCACTCTCCCCATGGGGCCAGCAACATGTCTCTGGTGTGGCAGGCTGCTGGAACTAGTCAGCCTACACAGACAGTCGGTTAAGTTTCAGGGGGCACCTCTAAGGTGCCCTCTGTGGTGTATTTTACAATAAAATGTACACTGGCATCAGTGTGCATTTATTGTGCTGAGAAGTTTGATACCAAACTTCCCAGTTTTCAGTGTAGCCATTATGGTGCTGTGGAGTTCGTGTTTGACAGACTCCCAGACCATATACTCCTATGGCTACCCTGCACTTACAATGTCTAAGGTTTTGTTTAGACACTGTAGGGGTACCATGCTCATGCACTGGTACCCTCACCTATGGTATAGTGCACCCTGCCTTAGGGCTGTAAGGCCTGCTAGAGGGGTGTCTTACCTATACTGCATAGGCAGTGAGAGGCTGGCATGGCACCCTGAGGGGAGTGCCATGTCGACTTACTCGTTTTGTCCTCCCTAGCACACACAAGCTGGCAAGCAGTGTGTCTGTGCTGAGTGAGAGGTCTCCAGGGTGGCATAAGACATGCTGCAGCCCTTAGAGACCTTCCTTGGCATCAGGGCCCTTGGTACTAGAAGTACCAGTTACAAGGGACTTATCTGAATGCCAGGGTGTGCCAATTGTGGATACAATGGTACATTTTAGGTGAAGGAACACTGGTGCTGGGGCCTGGTTAGCAGGGTCCCAGCACACTTCTCAGTCAAGTCAGCATCAGTATCAGGCAAAAAGTGGGGGGTAACTGCAACAGGGAGCCATTTCTTTACACAGTATGTTTTTGGATAGGCCCAAATGGTGCCTATGTGTACTGTGACGCAGTTAGGTGCCATGGCCTGCCCCTCTGAAATGGCGGCCGCCTGTCCTGTGTGGATGGACATGTGGAAATGAGGTAATGCCGCTGACGTAGTGCGCCGTTACAGGAGGCGGTACGCACCGCCGTGGACGTGACCGCCATTTTCTATCTATTCTCTCATTTGCTACCTAACATTCAACAGGAGAGGACCTACACTGCAAGTGCTGCTGTGACCTGTGTCTAGAACCAACCATGGCTCGAGTCACTGGGGAAAGGGACCTTGCCTTCACTGCTGTGGAGTTGGAGAGACTGGTGGATGGGGTCCTACCACAGTACCGATTGCTGTATGGGCCTCCAGACCAACAGATGAGTACACTGTGAGTACGATGCATGGGGCATGAATGAATGTAGTGCTGTGTGTGAGGGCCTCGTGTAAGGGGGGTTGGCGGAAGGGTCCTCGGCAGCGTGCTGCATGTATGGTGGGCAATGTCTGTGCGTAAGGGGATGGGAGGGCTATGGTGGGTCATGAGTGTAACAGGCCGGACGGTATGGCTGATACCTTTTTCTATGTGTATTTTCTGCAGGTCAGCACCCATCAGAAAGAGGGTATATGGCGTGCCATTGCCAAGGACGTGAGGACCCTGGGGGTCTACGGCAGGCGGAGCACACACTGTCGCAAACGTTGGGAGGACCTGGGACCCTGGGCATGGAAGATGGTGGAGGCCCAGCTGGGGATGGCCTCCCAATGAGGAAGGGCTGCCCGTCAAACCCTGACCCCCCTAATGTTCCACATACTGGCGGCGGCTTCCCGGAGCTGGATGTGCGCTTGAGGCCATCACAGCAGCCATAAGGGGGTGAGTACAGTTTCCAAATCTACTACTTGCACGTGGTGGGATGGTCTACGGGTGGCGGATGTGGGCCTGTGTGTGTCCCTAGGCCAGGCCGGATATTGCAGGGTAGGTCCCATGTTGGGCAGGGGCTGATAAATACTGCCTCCTACAAAGCTAGTAGGCATCCACTACTGGGCAAGGGTCTGTGGGTGTCAGGTATTCTGCTATTGGCGTTAGGTATTCCTGTCCTTGGGCTGGTGACTAGCATTGTGACTGGTAGTGCATTGCAAAGTGCGTAGGCCTGTTCCCTATGTGAGGATGCTGTGTACGCCAACGGTGTTGTTGGGGCAGCCATTGACCAAGTGCATCCTTTGTCTCTCCCCCCCCCTTTTTGTTTTGTCACCCTGTCCTTATGTGAATTAGCATCATCTGATGGAGAAGCAGTGGCACCGGCGACAGAGGGAGCTGCATCCCACATGGCCCATGAGGCCGAATTCACCGACGGTGAGGGCATCAGTGGGACGGAGGGCCAGGGGAGCACCACGGCAGAGACAGGAGGGGACAGTTCTGACAGTGGTACCTCCTCCGATGGAAGTTCCCTGCTGGTGGCGGACACCTCTGTGCCCACCCCAACTACAGGTACAGCCGCCAACCCCTGTACCAGCACCACACTCCCAGCAGCCCCTCAGCAAGTTTCCTGTGACCTCTCACCGAGGAGGGTGGGCATCTCCTTTGCCCCAGGCACCTCAGGCCCTGCCCCAGTCAGCCCTGCTGCCCTGAGTGAGGAGGCTATTGACCTCTTGCGATCCATCTCTGTTGGGCAGTCAACCATAGTGAATGTCATCCAGGGGCTTGCTATTTGCAACAAACAAATGCATTCCTGGAGGGCACACTCTGGCATGGCGGCCCAACAGAGATCAATCCAGGCTCTGGCCTCCTCCCTGATGGCAGCCATTGTCCCTGTCTCTAGCCTCACCCCTCCAACTTCCTCTTCCCAGCCCCATTCACCTCAACCCCAACCTATCCCAAGCACACATTCAGACCAGCGTGCACCCAAGACAACACACAGGAGTGGCTCAAGCAAACACAAGCACCACACATCATCCCACAGGCACTCACACAAACACCATCCAGATACAGACACACCAACATCCACTGGCTCCACTGTGTCCCCTCCTTCTCATCGTCCACCACCCTCCCTGTAGCGTCTACACTCACACCTGCATGTACTACATCCTCATCCACTACCCCATCACCATCACGCCTATCAATACACACCCCTCACTGGCAGTCACCACCCCCACATCCATGCATACGTCCCCTGTGTCCTCTCCCACTGTGTGTGTGCCCCCTCCTCCCAAAGTACAGAAACGCAAGCACTCAGACACCCAACAACGATCCACCTCACAAGAGCATCCAGCCCATGCACCTGCACCCAAACACAGCAGACAGACACCTCCTACAACCATAAAACCCTAATAGGCGGTGCACTGCCACATTAGAATCACAGTTCGTGGAAAGTAGAATAAAAGTCCAGTACTCCAATAGTGAAGATGTAAAATACTTCTTTTTAATTCTTGTCAGTCCGATACTTTGTGTTCTCACATTTCCGTGAATACAACAAACGGTACAGTGAAAAAAACAGCCACTAGACAGCAAAACGCGTTTCGCCCACTAGATGGGCTTCTTCAGGGCTGTAATACACAAAGCATAGAACAATTGTATATAACATGTGATCTAACAAAAAACAAAGTACATGACAATAGATAGAATACATATAAAGATAAGAAAAAAAGGAGAGAAAAGAAAACGTGAAAATGAATGCCAGCATGGAGTAGAATAACGAGTACGAAAAACCAAGGGGAAAAACATGAAAAACGTACGTACAGTGGAAAAAAGAGGGGGTGGTGTCAGGAAAAGAACAAAATATGTCATACGAGACCTGAAAAGGAAATACAAATCAACCACCAAGCGAAAAATAATTAATAGAGATAAATCTGTACTCAAACAGATGAGAGAATACAGTAAATCACCCGGTAAATGACCCAATGTAAAGCTGAATAGACCAAGCGCGAAACTAATGTGTAAGAGAAAGTCCAAAAATTGACGCAAGAAAACCATATAGATAAGAATATACCTGAGTAAAAGTGAAAGTAAGAAAAAGGTGTCAAAAAAACTAGTGCATACACAAGATAACCTACCACACTGGAGTCCAGTCAGTCACAGTAGGCAAATTATAACGGCAAAAATAATGCCTGATAAGAAGAAAAGAGAGCCATAAGCCCACTAAAGAAATAGTACAAAGCGAACCTACAAAACAAAAATAAAAATAGAAATAAAATTGGAAAGGAAAAGAAGGTATTTTTAACCGTAATAGTTGAGAAAATATTGCCAGAAAAAAGAGCAGGGTTCCTGGATAGCCCAATGATCCGCATCAAATATAAAAGAAAGAAAACACCAATACATATGTGACCAACTATTGATAGTAATTAGTACAAAGTTAAACACGGAGCACGCAATATACAACGGTGATATAGTCTAATTTCCAAGAGAGAGATGTATATTCAAACGTGCCTCCATATAAATTTTTTTTATAATAAGCATTACAACCTGAGCGACGTCCTACCCACGTCTCAGGACCAAGTAATAAGTGAAAGAAAAACAATAAAAATAAGGGAAAAAGGTAAAGAGAAGGTGTATCCTACCTGGTAGCTTAGACCAGTTCACCTCGAGGATCACGTGTAGAGAGTTTAACAGGTCCGAGCGACCTGTAAAATAATTGTAGGGCGCAGCGGCAGTGTAACGCCGGTCCCAGTGAGCGTGGAAGCCAAACAGGATCCACCGTTTGAGGTAATATAAATAGGGGACACCGAACCCGGATAAACAAAAAAATTATAATAAAAATAATAAATAATAATGAATGATGACAAGTGGAAAATAAGAAAATAAGGAAGAGAGACTGAAGATAAGTCAAACTAGGAAAAATATATACCAGAGAGTACAACGGTAATTGGCAAGAAGGGCAATTAGAAGCAAGTATACAGTAAGAAATATAGCGGTTTATAATTCAAAATATTGTTCTCGATCCTGGTCTTGTATAATCAGACCATGTACAGAACATAAATACACAACAAAAAATATACAAAATTGCGACAAATCCATATTCACATGCCAAAAAGAGTATTATGAGATCCCCATCAATTGGAACATAATACAACATAAGACCAAACGTTCCAAATAGAGAGAACTAAAAGGAGAAGAGCAGACAATATACCAAACCTGATCGCACATTTATAATCCTAAAATAAACTTGTCATATTGTTCCCAACGCAGTAGTTGCGCTATAGAAAATAGTGAAATTCATGGTCAGTGTGAAGGCCCAAATCCACCGCTCGTATGCGGCAGATCCAGGCAGCCTCCATTTGGCGTAAAACCAATTCTCTATTACCCCCCCTGGGGTGAACCGGAACATGGTCAATTCAATGAAACCAGAGAAGTGAATAAGTAGGGTGAGCAGATGCTATGTGTGTAGCTATTGGGTAGTCAGAGTCATGGTTTTTAATAGCACGTAGGTGTTCTTGTATCCTGATTTTCAGGGAGCGTTTCGTACTGCCCACATAGATTAAGTTACATGTACATCGCAGAACGTAAACAACAAATTTGGTATTACAATTTATAAAGTGTTTAATAATAAAGGACCTTGTGTTATTATAACAAAATTCTTTGGTTTTGTCAAGGCCAAAAATGCATACATTACAGTTGTGACAAGTGTAGAATCCCCTTGGTTTGCTAGAGAGGCAGGTGGTGGGACTAGGAACAGCAATATAACTGAGACATAAATAGTCCCTTTGGGTTAACCCTCTACGATAGGTGATCTTAGGTTTAGCAGATAAATGTCCTTTGAGACCCGGAACATCAGTCAGTAAAGACCAGTGATGTTTAAATATTTTTAAAATGTCCTGGCTATGAACAGTGTAACGAGTCACAAATGACAAAGTTTCCTTTTGATTATTGTGATCTCCAAGCGATTTTCCAATCAAAGTATCTTTTCTCGGGGTATTCATGATGCGTTGTACCGCATGTGACAAAATCTTATTATTGTAGCCCCTATTGATGAATCTTTGTTTAGTAAGTGAGATGTGTGTAAGAAAATTCTCATTGGTACTACAATTACGTCTAACACGTACCATTTCACCAAATGGAATATTGTGAATAACTGAAACGGGGTGGGCACTGGTGGCGTTGAGAAGGCTATTGCATGCTGTGGATTTCCTGTACAAAACACTCTGTATATGGTTCTGTTCTGTAAAGAATCTGATGTCCAAAAAGTCAATGGTGTGTCTGTTATAATGTAAACTAAGTTGTACGTTGTAGGGATTGTTATTAAGGAAGGCATGATACAACATGAGTTGGTCAATAGTCCCATTCCATATAATGATAATATCATCAATATACCTTCCCCAAAAGATGATGGAATCAGTCAAGGGCGAGGCATGTTTGCCCCAAGCATGTATTTTCTCATACCAGCCCATGAATAAACAGGCATATGATGGAGCAAATTTTGAACCCATTGCCCTCCCTTGCGTCTGTTGATACCACTCATTGTTGTGTAAAAAATAGTTTTGGGACAGAATAATGTCAATCATTTCTAGAAGCATTTGATTGTGCGCAAAGCAGTCAGCGGTTCTGGTATTCAGGAAAGATGTGATTGCTTGTATTCCAAAGGGTTTCCGAATACACGCATATAAACTAGTGACATCCATAGTCACAAATGTAAGATCCTCCGACCAAGTGAAATCTTCAAATTTGTTAAGGATATCCTTGCTGTCCTGTATGAAAGATGGTAAGTTGCAGACAAACTTCTGTAGATAGATGTCCACATATTCTGAAATTTTCTCTGTGGGTGAATTAATACCTGATATAATTGGTCTGCCAGGGGGAAACTCACCGCCTTTATGAACTTTTGGAAGGATATAAATGCAGGGATATTGTGGGTTTTGTACCATGAGATATTTAGGTTCATCATTCGTGAGTAGACCTAGTTCATACCATCCCCAAAATTTGTTGTTGATATATTCCGTGAGGTTTCTAACAGGATTGTGGGTAAGGTGCTTGTAACAAGTGGCATCAGACAATTGCCTATTAATTTCTGCCATGTAGTCATCACGATTCATGACAACCACATTCCCTCCCTTGTCAGCCTCACGAATCACAATCGACTGGTCCTTTTTGAGGCTTGAAAGGGCCACCCTTTCTGATACGGACAGATTGTCCAATTGTTGCCAATTTTTTATGCGTGTGTAAGTCTGCAGATACCTTTTTCGCAAACAACTCAATGTTACTGTGTGTATTAACTGGTGTGAATTTGGACCAGGGTTTCAACCCACTAGTCTTATTAGTTCTCTCCACAATCCCTAGATCCGATCTAATATCCTCAATTTCTCTACCGTCATCTCCTAGGGGCATTAGTAATTGTAGGTCATGTAGGTCAGACACGGTGTGTACAGGCATTTGTGTATCCGCCGTGAGATTTTCTTCCAACTGTGATACAGGCGGTCGACTATTTTTGCCCCCATCGTGGACAGATGAGAAGTAATTTTTAAGTTTAAGAAGGCAGGTACATTTGAATAAGTCCACAAAGACCTCAACTGGGTCATTGGTCTGGATTGGACAAAAACCTAAACCTTTCCTCAATAGATTACATTCCATAGTGCTCAAAATACAGTCAGACAGATTGATTATAACCAGGTCATCCTCTACCTTGTCGGTAGTAGTGAAATTAGATTCTAATCCTTCTTGGACCTGGTTCTGACCCCTGGTTTTCCTGTGTCTGTGTTTCCATCGTTTGCCGCCCCTTCTAGTCTTATTTCTTTTCGGATAACTTTTGTACCCAAACGTAATCGCTCCATTTCCACTAAAAAATTTGAAGCACCATGGGAAATCTGTTTGGAAGGACCACTATCTTTTGAGGTACTACTATCAATTGAAGAAAATAGGCTCCCACTAGACAAGTCAGTGTCACCCAGGACCCCCCCCTGGTTATTGAAGATTCAAAAATTTTTACATTGTCATATTTACGGGCAAAAGTATAAATTCTGCCCAATTTATAGTCCAAATCGTCACGTTTAACCTTGCGTTGTTTTTTGTCTCTTAAGTAAATTTGATAATCATCTATTAGTTTACCAAGAATTTCATAGTTTTTCTTCACCAAGTCCTTCTGGGGAATTTCCTCTATCTCTTTTTCTAGTACATCTATATCACCCTGCAGCTTAGTAACCTTTTTGTCGGTATGCCTAATTAGAATACGCATCATGTTAAAAGATGCGTTCTGTAAATTTGCCTCCCAATCCATGAGTGATTCCTCGTCTAGATCCTCATATGTTGGGAAAATTAGAATCCTAAGACCTCTAGGTATCTTATTGTTGTCTAAATATTTTTGTAACGTGAACCCGTCCCACCATCTAGCCAATTCTTGTTTCCTCAGTTTTTCCAACTTTTGGAATTTAACCTTTAAACTATTGGTCTTCAGAGTTGATGTATCCGTTAAATTGCTACTGGAATGAGAAGTGAATAAATCCCTCGATAGTTCTTCTCGGTTGTGCGTTTGCTTTGAGCGTGCTACCTCCTACAACCACTCCCTCTTCCTCCACTCCCAAACCTTCACCCTCTTCCCGCCCAAGTGTCCCTAAGAAGCTTTTCCTCTCCGCCGTTGACTCCTTCCCTACCTCTACCCCCCCATCCTTCACGTCAGGCCAGGGTGGTCAGAACCCAGCCGAGCACCTCAGCCACCCAGTCCACGGCCACAGTAGTGTCGGCAGGTACTGCAGGTGTGAGAGGCTCCAGGGAACCAGCCATCAGCACTGACACTGTGCCTGCACCAGCTGCCAAGGGGAAAGGCAAGGAGGCACTACCAGCTGCCAAGGGCAAGGAGGCACCACCAGCTACCAAGAGCAAGGAGGCACCACCAGCTGCCAAGGGGAAAGGCAAGGAGGAAGCACCAGCTGCCAAGGAGGCACCACCAGCTGCCAAGGGCAAGGGGCCTGCCCCTGCAGACAGGAAGGACAGGAGGCCTGGTGCCGGGACTGATTCTGAGCCCCAACATCAACCATTGCGGTTTAGCCATCCAAAGCTGCAGGGGAAGGGCTTGGGCCTCCCCCCCCACCACTGGCATGCCGACACCAGCACCGCCACCAGCACCACTTCCAGCAGCAGCAGCCCCAGTGGGCAGCCGTCCGAGGCTGCAGGGGATGGGCTGGAGCCTCTCACCACCACTGCCAGCACCACCACCAGTACCGCCACCAGCACCACTCCTAGCAGCAGCAGGCCAAGTGGGCAGCCGTCCGAGGCTGCAGGGCATGGGCTGCAGCCTCCCCCCACCACATGCATTCCCGACACCAGCACCGCCACCAGCACCAATGCCACCACCGCTGCCAGCAGCAGCAGACCCAGTGGGCAGCCGCAGGAGGCTGCAGGGGGTGGGCTGGAGCCTCCCACCACTACTGCCAGCACTGCCACCAGCACCACTGCCAGCAGCAGCAGCCCCCGTGGGCAGCCGTCTGAGGCTGCAGGGGAAGGGCTGGAGCCTCCCACCACCACTGCCAGCACCAACAACAGCACCGCCACTGCCACCACTGAACAGCAGTCACCGCCGGCAGGCAGTGTGTAGTCCCTGGACCCTGAAAATCCTGTGGGTGTGACACCCAGGTGAGAGACTGTGACCTTGCACTCCCCAAGTGCTGCATCACAGGGCACCAGGCCCCCTCCAGCACCAGTGGAAGAAGCCATCCACTCACCCCATCCTTGCCAGGATGAAGCACACTGGGCACCAGGCCCCATCCAGAACCAGTGGAAGAAGCCATCCACTCACCCCATCCTTGCCAGGATGAAGCACACTAGGCAACAGGCCCCCTCCAGAACCAGTGAAAGAAGCCATCCACTCACCCCATCCTTGTCAGGATGAAGCACACTGGGCACCAGGCCCCCTCCAGAACTAGTGGAAGAAGCCACCCACTCTCCCCATCCTTGCCAGGATGAAGCACACTGGGCACAAGGCCCCCTCCAGAACCAGTGGAGAAGCCATCCACTTGACAGGCTGTGGCTTTGCACTCCCCAGGACCAAGCAGTGGGCAAACCACCCACTTGGGAGACTGTGGCCTTGCACTCCCCAGGACCAAGCAGTGGGCAAACCACCCTCTTAAGAGTCTGTGGCCTTGCATTCCCCAGGACCAAGCAGTGGGCAAACCACCACCGACTTCAGAGACTGTGGCTTTGCACTCCCCAGGACCAAGCAGTGGGCAAACCACCCACTTCAGAGACTGTGGCCTTGCACTTCCCAGGACCAAGCAGTGGGCAAAGCATCCACTTGGAAGACTGTGGCTTTGCATTCCCCAGGACCAAGCAGTGGGCAAACCACTCACTTGAGAGACTGTGGCTTTGCACTCCCCAGGACCAAGCAGTGGGTAAACCACTCACTAGAGAGACTGTGGCTTTGCACTCCCCATGACCAAGCAGTGGGCAAACCACCCACTTCAGAGACTGTGGCCTTGCACTTCTCAGGACCAAACAGTGGGCAAACCATCCACTTGAGAGACTGTGGCTTTGCACTCCCCAGGACCAAGCAGTGGGCAAACCACTCACTAGAGAGACTGTGGCTTTGCACTCCCCATGACCAAGCAGTGGGCAGACCGCCCACTTGAGAGACTGTGGCCTTGAACTCCGAGGACCAAGTAGTGGGAAAACCACCCACTTGAGAGACTGTGGCTTTGCACTCCCCAGGATCAAGCAGTGGGCAAACCACCCACTTGAGAGGCTGTGGCTTTGCACTCCCTAGGACCAAGCAGTGGCCAAACCATCCACTTGAGAGACTGTGACCTTGCACTCCCCAGGACATCGCACAGGGCATGTAGCCCCCTCCAGGACCAGTGGTGTTGTACCATCTTCCGGCTGAGGTGCCCCCCGTTTCCTGTCCCCCTGAGGTGCCTGTGTATTTTTGACCTGATGCCCCTGCAGTGCTTTATCCGTGTTGTTACAGGAGTCAAGTGGGGCCTTGGCCTATGTGATGTGGCCCTGTGGCCCACGGAAATTGTGGACTGTGCAGTGTCCCTCCATTTGTATATATGTATATACTGTTTTGATTTTGGAGCACGGATTTCTACACTTTTATCTTATTACACTCCCTTTAATAAATTCCTTTTGTCCTTGCATTATTCCTGAGGGGTACGGGGTGAATATGTAATGTTACTGCATCTGGTTATGTGTATGGTGTTGGGGGTGGGGGTGTTGCATGTTGTATGTGTGGGTCACTCTCGTTTTCCTCCCCCCCTCCCCTGTGTGCTAGGCGTCAGTACTCACCGTGGTCGTCTTCGCTGGCATTGGTGTTCATAGTGAAGAAGGAGATAAACGAGCATGGGGAACTCCTGCAACTTTGGCTCCATGCCGGCGTGGTTCTTCCTTGTGTCTCCAGGGGTGAGTCCTTGGCCTTCTTTGTACTGTTTCCGCCGTGCTTTTGATGTCATTGGTATCGCCCCAGAAAAGGTGGCGGATAGGCCTGTCATAATAGAGTGGGCGGTACATTGTCTTCCGCTTGGCTGTTGGCGGTTACCGCCGCAGTGCTTGTTGCTACAGCCGTGGCGGTCGGTGTGTTAAAGTGGCTGTCTGCCTGAGTGGTTTCCGCCGTGGTCATAAATCCATTTTTGTTACCGCCAGCCTGTTGGCGGTATTACCGCTGCTTTATCACCGACCGCCAGGGTTGTAATGAGGGCCATAGTTACCAGCTTTCTAGAAATTTGTCAGAAGTCAATTACAAATAACGCAAGACTGAACAGTCAGCACTTCGATTAAATACAGAAAATTCAAGCTGTACTTGATTATCACCATGCAGAACATAACAACATAAACTAAATGTACTTTCTATTAAAAACAAATATTTACTTTTGATTGATTGTTTGACACATGTAACTTAAGTAGGGTAGTACCTAGGGGAGAGACAATACAAAATTCATAACACCCTAATTGGATTTTGCCTATATTGGAATCATTTTGCTCATTACATTTCTTTATGTTTGAAACTTCTTGTGATATTTCATTGTGGGCAGGGCGGGGGGACACTTTTAGGGCGAGGGGTGAGGGGTAGGGGGCAGGGATGGTTTTAGGGCTTCGAGCAGGGGTACAGTTTTAGGGCAGAGGATGGTTTTCAGGCTGGGGCAGGGGTGGGGAGGAGGACTGTTTTAGGGCTTAGGGCAAAGGCCGGTGGAGGGGTGGCAGGTCGGTTTTAGTGCTTGGAGCGGGGTTTGGTTTTAGGGTGGGGGATGGTTTTCAGATTTGGGGTGAGTGATGGTTTTAGGACTCAGGGTGGGGGATTGGGGGCACTGGTTTAGTGTTCAGGGCAGGGGACAGGTAGTTTTTAGAAGGGCTGGGGGCCAGAGAGAGGTCATGCTGAGGTCTGGTTCTAAGCCTTAGGGAAGGGGTAGGGTAGTTTTTAGAAGGGCTGGGGGCCAGGGAATTGCACTGGGGTCTGGTTACAGGGCAGGGATGGGGTAGTTTTTAGATGGGAGGGGCTGGGGGGGTTCACGCTGGAGTCTGATTTTAAGGCTTAAGGAAGGGGTCAGGTAGTTTTTAGAAGGGCTGGTGGCCTGGGTGGGGGTCACATCTGGGACCGCATTTAGGACTCAGCGCAGGATCACCAAAAACCTTTACTGTGCATATGCCTTTAACATACATGCTTTTACGTAATTAGTTGTAAAGGCATGTATGGCTAAGAATTATGGGCCATATGTACGAACACATTTTCCCATTGACACAGAATGGGAAAAACCCTTTGATACATCTGGCCCTATGCATGGTAATGGCATTTTTGTTGTAGCACACTTGTGGTAATGGTGTGCGTTGCAACGGGATGCGATGTTCCGTCATACAACCCTAAGTAATATATATATTTTCCTGATTTTAGCCTGTCTGCTCTGTGCCACTGATTTAAAGGGGTTGAGCCTAGGTGTAAATTATTGAAATTGTGTTTTACCTTAGCAGGTTTGCTCCTGGTGGTGTACTGCCTCCCACTCAAATTAATAGCCCACTTTTCTACACATATGATATCATTTCTAAGTGCCAACGGTTATTCGTGCAAATACCGAATCCACCCTGGACAGTAAAAAGCAGTATAGGTCATAGATTAAGGTGAGCGCGTGCTGTTTATTTCACTTTCAGATATTCATTCCGTTTTTAATACATTTTTTAATACACCTTTTAAATACGGAGCATTTATTTTTAGCGTATTGAATTTTTTAACATAGGTAAAATAGAGGGTATTTTTACCTTGTTTTTCTCGTGCTTTTTTGCTGCGACAGGCACCTTCTCTAATTTTTTGCATCAGCGCTTCGCGCAGTGGTTGTGGGGAGCTGTCTCACTCGATTTTTTAACTCAATTTTTTGCCGGTGGTCCACCTTGGGTGGTGAACCTTGCAGGAAGTTTGGGCCTGTTGGAGACCACTTCCTGGTTACCGGGCAGGGCCGCTTCCTGTTGGGTAGCGGTCTAGCTGTTTTACTGGGGGGATTAAAAGGGAGCAGTAACACGGCTGCGCCGATTAAGGTGAGCGCGTGCTGTTTATTTCACTTTCAGATATTCATTCTGTTTTTTAATACATTTTTTAATACATCTTTTAAATACGGAGCATTTATTTTTAGCGTATTGAATTTTTTAACATAGGTAAAATAAAGGGTATTTTTACCTTGTTTTGCTTGTGCTTTTTTGCTGCGACAGGCACCTTCTCTAATTTTTTGCATCAGCGCTTTGCGCAGTGGTTGTGGGGAGCTGTCTCGCTCGATTTTT
The DNA here is from genome assembly GCF_031143425.1 of Pleurodeles waltl. NCBI lineage: Eukaryota > Metazoa > Chordata > Amphibia > Caudata > Salamandridae > Pleurodeles > Pleurodeles waltl. The sequence continues at coordinate 270,699,416 of NC_090448.1, read as the reverse complement.
TAACTAAATTTTTTGCCGGGGGTCCACCTTGGGTGGTGAACCTTGCAGGAAGTTTGGGCCTGTTAGAGCCCACTTCCTGGTTACCGGCAGGGCCGCTTCCTGTTGGGTAGCAGTCTAGCTGTTTTACTGGGGGGATTAAATGGGAGCAGTAACACGGCCGCGCAGCGGGCGCGCCGCTGGCGCGCCAAAGGCAAGCCCATCCGCGCCAGGACGGGCCAGAGGGCCAGGAACCCTACATCCTTGCCCAAAGAAGGTCTGCTCGCCTATTCAGACATTTGCAGCTTGACAGGTAGTCCCTGCCCTCATGCGTTTATGCCGGGTCACTCTGCTCCCTGGAAATGCGCACGCTGTGCATGGGCCCCGGCGAGGCCCCTAACAGTGGAAGAGCACAGAGGTTTGAGGGCAGCTGGAAGCAAGTTGGACTATGCCAAAGGTAGGCCTACAGGGGGGTTTAGAGATGGGGGGTCCTTTGCTCTTATCAACGCCAGATCCCTTCCCAAGCACAAATTTGAAATCAGGGAACTTATTTCCTCCTTTAATATTGACTGTCTTTTTATAACGGAAACTTGGGCTAGGCCTGATTCGGACCCTGATTTCATTGAGGCTTCTCCCGCAGGATATCCCTATCATAGGTCAGACAGGATAACGGGCAGAGGAGGGGGGCTGGCCATTATCTGTAGATCAGACCTCACCTGCACCTGGACGGTTAAGAGCACTACTTCAGATCTATGTGAAACAATGGTTTTTAAACTTCTTTACGGCAATTCCGTTATTTCCGAAGGCCTCTTAATTTACCGCCACCCGGGTCCCCTCCCTAAGTTCCTTTTGGAATGTACTGATTTGTTGGAACCTCTTGTTATGGCCTCGAAAGCAATCATATTAGGAGATTTTAACATTCATTTTGACGACAGGGGCAACCCATTGGTCACCGATTTTCTCAATCTCATGGCTTCTTTAAATTGGGTTCTAAAGGATAGTCCAGCTACCCATATAGCTGGTCATACCCTCGACGGGATTTTCACCCGTCCTGAGGAAGATTTAAAGCTTACTACTGCCCCGCTAGATTGGACGGACCATGCACTTTTGACCTTTAAGTTTACTGAGAAACAATCTCTTCCTATTCACATACCCCCAAATAGACCACTAAGACAATGGAAAACCATCAAGGCTAAACCCCTGGAAACAGCATTAAAATTCAGCTGGAAGGATCCTAAATTGTCTGTCTTACCGGTATTGGCTGGCTTTAACCAGGGAATCACTCTGGCAATTGACTCATTAGCCCCTCTGAAGGCTTATGCACCACGCATAGGCAAAAAACCCAGCCAACCTTGGTTTTCCCAGGACCTTAAAATACTCCAGAAAAAATACAGACAGCAGGAGCGCCGCTGGAGACTTAACTCTGGAGCCAGCGAGAAATCTCATTTAAAATTAGCTTTAAATAACTATAAGGAGGCTTGTTTCAGAGCTAAAGCAGACTACTTTACGCTAAAAATTAGGAAAGCTACTAACTCCTCAGAGAATTATTCAGAGTGATTAATGCTCTGACCACCCCCCCCTGTACAACTAAGCCGGAGAACTCTCAAGATCTCTGCAATAAAATAGCAAAGTACTTTGAAAGTAACATTTTAAATATTTACTCCAGCTTCATTTCAGACAAGTCTCAGGGGCACCCCCCTCTCACCGACATGTCGACATTGCTTGCTTCCACCCTACCTAGCGCTACACGCAATAAGAATAGCTTACTTTCTAAATTTAATACGCCATCCCAAGACATAATTTGCAAATTGCTTCAGGAATGTAAATCTGGTTCCCCACTAGATCCCTGCCGTCCTGATATCTTGCAATTAGTTCCGGAGTTGGTGGCAACTGCACTGGTCCTCATATTTCAGGAGGTCCTTACTTCCAGTATTTACCCTTCTGCCTGGAAAGAAACTATCATTATCCCCCTAAAGAAGAAGGAAACAGGGAAACACGATGATTTGACCAATCTTCGCCCCATAGCCTTACTCCCTTTTCTGGCCAAAATGTTTGAAAAATACATTAACAGAGAATTGGTCAGTTTTTTGTCGGACTGAGAGGGGCTTGATCTCTCTCAACATGGATTCCGTAAATTTCATAGTACGGAATCTGCCCCTGCCCTCATCTCCTCTTCAGACACTATTCGTAGGATGGTGGAAGAGGGTCAGGGGGGCTTTTTGGTCCTGTTGGACCTATCTGCAGCTTTTCACACCATTGCTCCCCACATTTTGTTCGAACGTCTACATCAGGTAGGCATTAGGGATCAAGCCATGAAGCTTATTGAATCTTTTCTTACTAACAGGTGGTCCACGGTAAGCTGTGGAGATTTTAGATCCCCTGCCTACCTTTTGACCTGTGGGGTCCCTCAGGGCTCGTCGCTTAGCCCCACTTTATTTAACATTTATGTGGCTCCCCTGGCAGCACTAATACGCTCGTTTGGCTTCACCCCTACCTCATACGCGGATGATACGCAACTTATCATCTCAATAAACAAAGATGCGGAGGTAGTTGCTGCCTGTTTCAACGCTTGCATGTTGGCAGTTAGCAACTGGATGAAGACTAATTGGCTAAAACTGAATTGCGATAAGACCGAGGTTCTTTGCTTTGGGATAAGCAGGGCACAATGGTCCCCCAACTGGTGGCCTAAAGAGTGCGACACTCTGCCTCTACCTGGTTCCACGTCTAGGAATCTTGAATTTCTCTTTGATGATCATTTATCTTTTCAAGCTCAGGTCAACCAGACCACAAAATCCTGTTTGTGGATTTTGAGGAAATTGAAGAAAATGTTTCCCTATCTTTTAAAAGAATGGAAAATTATGGCCACTATGGCCCTTGTTCTGCCCAGATTGGATTATGGCAATTCACTCTTGCTCAATTTGAATAAAGGATCTCTAAAAAAACTGCAGCTGATGCAGAACACGGCGGCTAGACTAATATTGAATTTGCCACAATCAGCCTCTGCTAGGGAGAGCCTTAGGAATCTGCATTGGCTTCCGATAGCCCAGCGGATCTCTTTTAAGGCACTCTGCATTGTACATAAAGCCACCCACGGGATCGGTTCCAAGTACTTGACGACCAATTTACAGTGGCACCGGCCGGCACGCCTGCTGCGCTCTGCCAGCACCTTTCAAATTTTTGTCCCCCGTACCAAGAAAGTGAAGTGGGGGGACAAAGCTTTTACTATCGCCGCGGCTAGGATCTGGAACTCTCTTCCGCTCGAACTCAGGAAAGAGCACAATTATCTTGTCTTCAGGAAACGGATTAAGACCTGGCTCTTTCCTCAATAGCTGGATCTCTTCTCTTTCTCTATAGATAGCACATTGCCTCACCTTAGTTAGCGCTTCAATGCTCTCGGGCCAGAATGCGCTCTTTAAATACTCCATACATACATACACATACATACATAAATAGCTATAGATGGATTTGCCTTTGGTATACGCATCTCACAAACCAATAACAAAAGGTATATCCTTTGCAAGACCATCTATAACTGATGAAACTCTTTACCCCTCTCCAAACTACTCCTTATTATACTCAGTCTACAACCATCAGTACTTTTTTAAAACATGGCTGGCAACATCAGTCAAAACACATACATGACTACCTCCCTCAATTCCTGTCATAAACTCTGTCACAGAGGGCATCCCCCTTCCTAACATCTATGACCACGCCACCTTCCCATCAACCCAAAAAGTCACCACCAACAAAGAGAATGTCCCCCAAAGACCTTATCCTATCCTGAGCACCATAGGCTATTTTCTTCACCAATGTGGCTTGAGCTCCACTCTATAAATAGGCCAACTATTGTACATCATTAAAAACCAAATGTGGCCCCAGATGATGCATTACATAACTCACATTCTTTGGGAAGATAGTGGAGAGAGTTTTTCTTCAACTAATCAAGAGAGGTGTTCTTCAACTAATCAATCAATTAAGCAATCAAGCCAACTAATTGATCAGTCAAGCCATGTGGTACACCCAAGCTCAGAACCACCATGCGCAGCTGCTACCATCTCGAGAAACAATGCACTCCATCAGGAACCCTTCCGACAAAGCCGCTCATAAAGCAACCCTCAGCGACTACCACCAGTAAATCAAGGAAGCCAAGAGAGCAGCTATCACAGCGCGCATCGATTCAGCGGCCAACCACTTGAAAGAACTATTCAAATTAGTCAAGGAATACTCCAACCAGGCAGCCACAGAGAATGCAATCCACCCATACCAGGAACTCAGTTACACCCTCTTGGATTATTTCCACAGCAAAGTCACCACCATATACAACAACTTCGATCCCCAACCCACAGCTCTCAACCTCAACAGCCTCATCCAACCAATGCACACCAGCTGTAAGATCACTTCATGGACACTACTCACCACACAAACAACCATGGCCATCATGTCATCCATCCACTCCGGAGCACCCACTCACCTGTGCCCCCACCATCTCATCAACCTCAGAATCAATCAAATCAGCACAGAAATCACCAGCATCCTCAACACTGCATCACCAAGGCAGCCGTTCAGGACAGATGGAAACACACTGAGAATAGACCCCTCCTAAAGAATCCATCATCCAATCCCAGCAAACTCAAAAATTATTGGCCAATCTCTCTACTACCTTGCCCTGCCAAAGTACTTGAGAAACCCATCTACCAACAACTCGACGAATACCTGGAACAAAACAACCTACTTTACAGCACGGAATCCTCACTGATCGCAGCCACAGATGACATCAGAACCCTCCTCGACCATAGGGAGCCTGCAGCCCTGATCCTCCTTGACCTCTCAGCAGCATTCTACACTATGGGGGTCATTCCGACCCCGGCGGGCGGCGGGCGGCGCCCGCCGGGCGGAGACCGCCAAAAGACCGCACCGCGGTCAAATGACCGCGGCGGTCATTCTGACTTTCCCGCTGGGCCGGCGGGCGATCTCCAAAAGATCGCCCGCCGGCCCAGCGGGAAAGCCCCTGCAAAGAGGAAGCCGGCTCCGAATGGAGCCGGCAGATTTGCAGGGGTGCGACGGGTGCAGTGGCACCCGTCGCGATTTTCAGTGTCTGCAAAGCAGACACTGAAAATCATTGTGGGGCCCTGTTAGGGGGCCCCTGCACTGCCCATGCCAGTGGCATGGGCAGTGCAGGGGCCCCCAGGGGCCCCACGACACCCGTTCCCGCCATCCTGTTCCTGGCGGTTTAACAGGATGGCGGGAAGGGGGTCGGAATCCCCATGGCGGCGCTGCAAGCAGCGCCACCATGGAGGATTCCCTGGGTCAGGGGTAAACCGGCGGGAAACCGCCGGTTCCCCTTTTCTGACCGCGGCTTTACCGCCGCGGTCAGAATGGCCCAGGAAGCACCGCCAGCCTGTTGGCGGTGCTTCCGCGGTCGTTGGCCCTGGCAGTCGGTGACCGCCAGGGTCAGAATGACCCCCTATATGTCACCAGACCCTCATCATCAGACTCCACTGCATCGGTATACAGGAGAATATACTCAAGTGGATCACCTCCTTCCTTATCGGACAAACACAGAGCGTCCAGCTGCCCCCCTTCACCTCCGTACCCAAGAACATTATATGCGGTGTACCCCAAGGATCATCCCTCAGCCCCATATTGTTCAACATCTACATAACCACCCTCGCTGACATTGCCAGAGCCCATGAGCTCAACATCATATCCTACGCAGATGACACACAGCTCATCCTCCCGCTCATCGAAGAACCCCCCCCACCCCCACCAGAAAAACTTCTGCAACGCTATGACCAACATAGACAACTGGATGAGAGGCATATGGAACCGCAGCTGGCGGCCAGTCAAACTTGGAGCCACACCTGCCCCAAAAGACAACGCATGCAACTTCGGCATCATCCTTGACAGCGAACTGATCATGAAGTGGCAAATCAATGCAGCCGCCTCCTCCTGCTTTCCCACCCTCTGCATGCTCCGAAGAATCTTCAAATGGATTCCAGTCAACACCAGAAAGACTGTCACCCAGGCCCTCGTCACCAGCTGACTCAACTACGGCAACATGCTCTTTTCCGGCATCTCCACCCACATCTTCAAAAGACTGCAGACCATACAGGACACAGCTGCCAGGTCCAAATGGACTCACATCACCCTAACCACAGAAACCTCCACTGGCTTCCCATGCAGAAGAGATGCCAATTTAAGATTCTCACTCATGCCTACAAGGCCGTACATGATCAAGGACCGGCCTACATCAACCACCAACTGAGCTTCCATCAACCCGCCAGACACCTGCACTCCTCCTCACTAGCCCTCGCACGCAGACACCTCCCCAAACTATCGCAGCCGCAGTGGTGGCCGTTCCTTCTCCTACATCACCACCAAGACCTGGAATGCCCTGCCGCCCCACCTTCGAACAGCACCCTCCCTTGTGGACTTCAGAAATAAACTCAAGACCTGGCTCTTCAACGGGGACCTCACACCACAGAGCCCAGATACCCCCAGTGGTGACACTTCTGAGTTCTACAAATACTGACTGATTTATTAATTTATGGTATCCCTGCGCGGGAGGTATTCTAACCGCCATGATGTTCACTGCTCCACAAGCAGCTGATGAAAATCCTGTTAAACAACATGCTAACAACACCATTGCACTTACAAATACAGTTGGCAAATGGGATATTTGGCACTAGATCTTGCCCCTTGCTCATCAAAACATGTATGTTAAAAATGTAAACCCACCAAAACTAGATTCATTCTCCTCATAGACCCAGAAATCCACATTTAAAGCTGGACTTTCAGACACCCCTTTCTCTCTCACCTTGTGCCAAACAACCTGTTTTCAACTTTGACAGCCACCTTTGATACAAACCACATACTGTCAACAAGACATAAACAACTTTTCTTCAACCCAGTGTGTGAGGAAAATAAAACCATATCTACCTAACTTTTGAGCCATACTAATGTATCTTGCACAATACAGTTCAGACATGTGTAATGCTCTATTAACAAGCCTACATGGAACATAATTTTCAACTTCCAGCATGTCATAAAGGGGAAATGAAAGTATGACAACTCGGACCATGGTCAAGCTTCACTGATTCTGCATCATGTGCACGGCCAGCTGCATTATCAACAAAGGCCTGAGTGCCAACAATCATGCATGTGTACCTTGCAGAAAAACTCTATCTTGCTTACATGTCCCAAGACGCTAAAACATAATCCTCCTTAATGTTAGGAGCATCTCTTACCTATTACAACTCAGAAATACTGAAAGACCTATGACATAATGCAATATCTTACACTGAAGAACTGTAATATTTATCTGTCACAAGCAGTCCAAAGTTTGAGCACGCCCCACTGCCTGAGCTGTTTTGAGAGCTGCCTTCCAATGCTTACCTAGTCCCTCCAAAAAACAACTTGATGATTCATTGTTTCATTCCTCACCCATGTTCCTGACAAGTTTTTATGTGTCTTTTTGTACAGATCTCTGCAGCGTTCCTATGAAAGTCTCTGCTTTAGAAATGCCCAAATATAATAAAAGTAAAATAAAATTGGGAAAAGACCTCAACTTGCCCACTTGAAGAGCTACAGTAATATTCACTGGAAATGCACCTTGCCAGATAAAAAGCTCCATAATACCAGGAGACACAGAGCTGAAAATGTACAATGCAGATATTAGACCCAGACTTTTAACGCACTGGAGGTGGTGGTAGGTGCCCTCTTTGTATAGGTCCCAAAATGGCACTGTTGGGATGGCAGTGCAGGACACAAGCTACTAGTCAGAATTTGGATGTGAACCTGCCAAAAGATGGACTACTGTGCATTAGCAGAGCAATCAATATATAAAGCCAGAGGGTGCCCCAAAAACATATCCGGATCTGACACTTTGAGACTACTTTGATACCATCAGGACAAACAGAGCAAGTTTCTACTACTGTACAGTTCCTACAAATTAAGTAGGCCTGTTTATCTGGTCAAGATAAAGGTCAGCATATAGGGACTCAGTCCGCCTATACCATCACAAAATGTTGACACAGTACCTAGCTAGCTCACAGTGCCCCATCTGATCCCCTAAACACACCAAGGTACCAGATTGTATTTGCAACCTCAAACATGACTACTCAGATTCCCAAGGAAATCATGGAAACAGATCTACCATTCTGTTATCACTCTGCTACTTAAGGTGAGACACAAGAAGGATGTAGAGATGCTTTTTAGAACATTTATTGCAACAATCGTATTCTTGCATAAAAACATGAGCTAGTATTTTTAGGCAAACTAGACAACACATGGTAACCAGTATTACGAAAATGGTGAAAATATAAACACTTCAACCATGATAATGTTATTATGTTGCCACACACTTATCTGTTACTACTTACTCTACTGAGAGAATAGTGGCCAGGTCAATCGAGATATCTCAACCCCCTCATACCTGAGTAAGATGGACCGGAAAGCCAGGAAGGTCGTCTGGTGTAGTGCAGGCTGTTGACCTATGAAGGATACAGGTAAGAATGGGTACTACAATGTTTTACCACACAGCCTCTTGGCTGTGAGAGACTAAGTTCAAGCTAAAATAAGAATATAAAACTAGCCTAAAACATATACTAGAAATGAATATATCTATAAAATATGATAGGCATTTCAATATTAAAAGCAATTGAAAGCTATATATAAAAATATGCCAATCAAAATTTGATGGAACTAATAAAAAACTATTTGTTTAAAAACAAAGGCCTGAATCAAAGTTGAGGAGGCTCCTGACATACTTCCATGTCTAAAGTCTATGGGATCCAGGAAGGAACCTACAAACACAAATGAAAGATCCACTGTAGCCTGAGAAGCTTCTTACATTAAACAGATATGGTCAAATCCATCCAACTCAACCGACGCTGAGAGTGAGACAGCCAATGATGTAACTGAAAGGTTAGAGCCAGATTCCAGGAATCCAGGTGCCGAAGCATCAATATCTACAGGAAGAGATGCCTTATTACATGCATCCAGCAGCAATAGCAGCCTCATGGGGCAACACTCAAAGTTGGTCCTCCACAAACTCACATGGAATTTCATATCCACAGATTGACCCAACTGCGTAGCCAGACACAGGTCCAGTGCATTCTCCAAAGAGCACAGCAGACAGCAGAACACAGGCTGCTTGCATTGTAACCACACGGGTCTAAATGACAAAAACCAGTTCAAGTTAAGGTCCTGGAGCACAGACACTCTGAAATACTGTGTTATGCGTTCACGACTGTTAGAAATAGGGTCTCTGGCTGGCAGTCAGCTTGTACTCTCTCCAAGCAGGGCCCCTCACTCTAGTCAGAGTAGCGGAGATACACACCAAGGATAAGCCCTTTGTTCCCCCTTGGTAACTTGGTACAAGAAGTCAGGCTTATCTCAAAGGCAATGTGTAAAGTATTTGTACATTCCCACACAGTAACACATTGAAAAACCACACAAACACTCAACACCAGTTAAGAAGAATAACCAATATTTATCTGAGTAAAACAAGACCAAAACAACAAACATCTAACATACACAAGCAAAGTAATGAATTTTCAAAGATTAAACTTGAATATAGCACTTAGAAACACAAATGCTTCAATTTGGTCATGGCATCGTGACGGAGTCATTCCCAACAATCCGATGCCAATGGCGCCGGTCACAGAGTCGCACGGACCCCCAGGTGCAATACCTTTTGAAAGTAAGGAACAAGCTGGTGCACGGAGTCAGGGAAGAGAGGCATCACTGGATTCAGTGAGGCGTCGGTTCTGGTGCTGCAGAGCAGTAGAGCGGAGGCATTGGTGCAAAGTGTCAGGTCCTTGCTGGGGAGCAGGGGAGATGAGGCAGCGTCGGTGTGAAGCATCAGGTCCTTATGCTCCGGCAGGGTTGATGTCCAGCGGCCAAGACGCAGTGGGGTGACCTCACAGGGTCGCAATCACGCCACGGACTGCAGGCCCCACGGAGAGTCGGGTTTTACAGACGTCGGTGACACGAGACTCTGGACTCACAAAGTCCTGGGACATCAGCAGGGCTGCGGCGTTGTCAGACCTCTGTTTTCAGTCGGGGTATTTGCACTCCAGCGGAGACCACGGCTTCGGTTGCAGGCAGCATTGCGGGATCAGGCAGTGGCATCAGTCCGGGCGTAATCCGGCATCAGTGCACGTGGTTTTTCTTAATTTTCAACCAGCTTTCACTCACAAAGGCCCAGAAACTGGAATAGGCACCACCTGGCAAGTTAGGGTGAATTCTTTGCTGTCCCTAAGACTTCTTAACAGGAGGAAAGCTCAGTCCCAGCCCTGGAGAAACTTCACAAGGAGGAGTGCAGGAAAGTCCAGTCTTTGTCCTCTCTCGGGCAGAAGCAGCAACTGCAGGCCAACCAAGCAAACCACATGCAGCAAAGGGGCAGTACTCCTTGGCAGCAGTTCCTCTTGATCCAGAAGTGTTCTAAAAGTCTGGGGGTTTGGGTCCACTATTTATACCCATTTCTGCCTTTGGAGTACGCAAATGTCAAAGGAAAGTCTCTGTTGTTGACAAGATCCTGCCTGGCCCCAGACACACAACAAGGGATCGGAGACTGAATTGTGTGAGGACAGGCACAGCACTTTCAGGTGAAGGTGTCAGCTCTTTCCTCCCCACTCTAACCCAGTAGATTCATCAGGATGTGCAGGACACTCCCGAGCTCCCTTTGTGTTACTGTCTAGAGGGAATTCACAAACAGCTGAACTGTCAGACTGACCCAGACGTGAATTCCACAGGCAGGCAGAGGCACAGAATGGTTAAGCAAGAAAATGCCTACTTTCTAAAAGTGGAATTTTCAAACTGACAATCTAAAAAGCAACTTTACCAACATATGTATTTTTAAATTGTGAGTTCAGAGACCCCAAACTACACATCTCTATCTGCTCCCAATGATAAATTGCACTTAAAAGACATGATAACCTATGGGAGAGATAGGCCTTGAAATAGTAAAATACAAATTTGGCAGTATTTCACTATCAAGAAATGTAAAACACATATGTACATGTCCTACCTTTATAACACACTGCACCCTGCCCAAGGGGCTACCCAGGTCCTACCATAGGGGAGACTTACATGTACAAAAGGGGAAGGTTTGGGCCTGGCAAGTGGGTGCACATGCCAGGTCGAATTGGCAGTTTAAAACTGCACACCCAGACACTGCAGTGGCAGGTCTGAGCCATGCTTACAGGTCTACTCATGTGGGTGGCACAATCAGTGCTGCAGGCCCACTAGTAGCATTTGGTTTACAGACTCTGGGCAACCCTAGTGCACTCTACTGGGAATGTACTAGTAAGCCAAATATGCCAATCATGGAAAAGCCAATTGCCAATACAATTTACACGGAGAGCACTTGCACCTTAGCACTGGTCAGCAGTGATAAAGTGCCCAGAGTACCAAAACCACCATGAACGAAGTCCAGCACAAAGTCAAAAGTACAGGAAGCAGAGGCAAAATGACAGGGGAACTCATGCCAAGGATGCCAGGTCTAATATCAACACAGCAGGATGTTTGGCAGATTCATCACTATTTGGCCTTGAGGTGGAAAATCCATTGCAGAGCAGAAAAAAATAAAATGAAAATAGCAATGACTAGGAATAATACAATCCTAGCCTCACCTGCATGGCAAGCCCTGCACAATTCAATCAAGCAATCAATCAGGCACTTGTAAAACTTGGCTTATCACCCATGGGGTCTCAAGGTGCCTGCTGTGGGCATGCTGATCACTCAGAGAGCCAGGTCTTGAGATCCTTCCTGAACTGCTTCAACGAGGCGGTCTGTCTAAGGTTGAGTAGGAGTGTGTCCATGTTGGGGCTGCGAGGTAAGGGAAGGATTGGGAGAATCAGAGTTGCCTTGCAGGGGTGTAGACAGTCAGGTAATGGTTGAGGTAGTCCGGTCCGATGTTGTGAAGTGCCTTGTAGATGTGTGTCAGTACCTTGAAAGTGATGCGTTTATCGACCAGGAGTCAGTGAATGTCTCTGAGGTGAGCGGAGATGTGGCTGTGGCGGGGGATGTCCAGGATGAGTCTGGCTGCTGCGTTCTGGATCCTTTGCAGTCTTGCTTGTAGCTTCTTTGTGATGCTGGCATAGAGTGCACTGCTGTAGTCCAATTGGCTGCTGACAAGACCGTGGGCTCATTCTTTGACCATGGTGACCTCATAGTATTGTGTCAAAATGACATGTGTATACTGCAAATCTCTATGTACCGATGTTGTGAAATGTCATTGTTTTTGGGTGGGCGGGGGGATAATTATGGTTGTTTACCGGCAGGTATAAAACCAATAAAAAAGATGTTTCAAATATAAAAAAGTACAATGCTACTTAGACTGCAGGGAGGAAGTAAACCTTGGAAAGGTGCTCGAGTCTACTAAACAATCTGGAACAGTGTGTTAGTATAGTACATGGGTACTCGCAAACATTTTCCCAGCGGCCAAAATGTTGGGTCTGTGATGTGACCAAGGGCCACACTGATGCCAGTAGGGTGGTGAGGGAGGTTTGGGGGATTGCTTGGGGGAGCTTGGAGGTAAGGTGAGTGTAGGGGAAACAAAGCATCTAGTGGCTGAATTGCACAATGTGAAACCAGAAAACTTCTGAATAGTCCCGGTTTCCCTACTTTAACAAACTGTGTGATCCTAGGAAATTGTTTTATTTCAATTCCCCTCCTTTTTCTTCACACGAGAGGACCTTGAAGTAGATGACTTCAAGATGTGTGCTTCAGAAAACTTTCACCTGTGTTTGATTTAATAAACTATAATGGTGTTCATGTATAACAGGAATCCAGGCCACCCATAGAGTGCACATAAGAACTAACTTGCCTCTTAGTTCACTATTGGCATTGACGTCAGGGAGGGGAAAGGTATGTATGTTTCTGATGTCAAGTTTGAAAACGTTCACTTTAAAAAAAAAAATTCTCAATGCACTTATATAATCTGATGAACTAAGGTAAATCGGTCTTGCATGTTAATAAAATACACTTTTTGAATTTTGAAGAGCCTTTATCATATTTTTACATGTTTTCTGCAAGCTGTCTTTAAGAGTGAAGGTGTTCCTAAAGATAAATGGTGCAGGATACTCCAGTTACTTCCTTTTTCTGAGTTCAGTTCACCTAAAGTTAAACTTTAAATAAATGCTTGCCTGTTTAGATAATATCTTTTTAATGTTAGTGCTGAGTCCAGTATGCAGCAGCCTCGTGCTGTTGTTGACCAGGGGGCCACATGTAGGTCATGATGGCCGCATGCAGCCCCCAGATCGTATTTTGAGAATCATTGGTATAGTAGTCATTCTAGGATTTACCCTACTCCACTTCCTCCTCAGGGCACACAAAAAGTCTTGATTGCCTTCCGCATTTAAAGGCTAGAAACCCATACTAACTGAAAACTAACTTAAAATGGAGTGCCTTCCCTACCTCACATTTGAATGGATAAGCACCTACAGGGACACGGGAAGCCTGGGCAGAAGACCAGTGGTGAAAAAGCACCTGGAGAATAAAAAAACTGTGAGATTGCAAAACAGCAAATAAACCTCCTATTTTAAAGCTGCATCCTCTCTATCTGCATTTTGGCCACCATAAACATGGTCCCATTGCAAAAGACAGGAAGAGATCTTGAGAGGGCCGATCAGGAGAACCAAAGGAAATTAAATCTGACAAACCTATGAAAACAACAATTCTTGGGTTGAAAGTGAACTAAGAAACATGCCTTTGATATAAGAGCAAGGAAAGGCATAACCTTGGCTCAACAGAATGAAAGAACATCCATCTATTGGCAGAAAGATCAGCATATCTTATACTGAAAAGAAGAAAGGCATTCTGACTTGAAGCAAATAGTGAAATCTGCTATAGACCATATCACTGATAAGCGCTCATAAACAGGGACAGACAAAAACATTATTTCTTAGGAAAGGCTCTCTTGAGTCTATTTGCCAAAATGTTATCTGCTACCAGAATATGAACTGAGAACAGGCACAAAATGTTTTTCTTCACCCATTCCCACTATCTGAAATGCTACAAGTGGCCCAACTGTGGACTGAGATATGTACTCAGTCCTCTGGCTTTTTATGAAGGCTTTTCTCACATTCCTGCTTGTTTAGTCCATGACAGGTAGAACAGTTAATGGAAATATGAATCTCACAAAGGCTCAAAAGATGTGAGGAAGATCTGGCATATTTCCTGTTTGGACCATGTTCTATAGAACAAGAGAACTTAGTGTAGCATCCAAAGCCACCTCCTCGGCACCTGCAGCCCAGGCCAAATGGGACAAAGGTGCTAGAGCAAAGTTCTTGCAGAGACAGATGGGCACGAACAACCACAGAGAAGCATCCTAAATGGGATTAGGTGTTTGCAGCAATAATATTCTTAAAAGACTGAGACCTGGACAGGCAACTTTGTGGTTAAGCCTGGCAAAAATGAAACCCATGCTGGCCATTAAGCACCACTGGGCCTGCGTCCTCTGTTGATACAAACTCTCTATGATGAATGTGCAATATTGCAACTCAACCGCTCAAGCTTCCAGCCCAGCAGAAAGACCCCCCACCCCATGTGCATATAAAAGAAGCCAGATATATTGCAGCTCATGAGATGGAACCAGCCAAGATGTAAACTGGGTTACACATAAAGCTTTGTTTATTTAATAGGCTATACACCACATAGGTTGTTTAATTGTAAGGCTGCAGGAAGGCACATTCATCTAAATGTATGTAGGAGGAACACAATACTTTACTTGACTAAATGATACATTTATTATGTAAATTTATTAAGTAAAGTTAAGGAATGTACCCATGTGTACGACTGTTCTTTTCTGATCATGAACATATTGCTGGAGAATATCACAGGCAGTGCTTAACTTGAAAAAATAAATGCCAAGGCTCTCTTCACTGCAGCTTGCACAACCCGTTGCCCCTCCCATGCTACCAACTATAGTAACACCACAACCACTAACCATCCCACTCCTAAAAGTGTGACTGTTCCCGGCCCCCAATGCTTTAAGAATGGCATGGGCGGCAGGTAATAATCATTTTTAATGTAAATTGAATTATTAATTAAGTGTTGTTGTGGTCATCTCTAAATTAGCCAGACAGCAGCACTTGTGACAGTCTGTCACAAGTGTCGGTGTTGACAATTAAGCGCCAGTGCCGAGCACTGGAAACGACCGGCTCAAATTAAGCACTGATCACACCCTCATGGTAAATATTCAGTATGTGAAGCAGTGGTGCTAAACAGAAATTGATTAAACAAACCTAAAGTAATAACATGATCACTAACAATAAGGTCTGGTCGGGGACATAGTAGCAATTACTAAGACCACATTTTCCTGTACAGAGGTGAGAGTCGAATACTCCCTTCTTTATCTAGCATTGCTACTCTATAAAATGAAGGAAGGGGGCAAACTGAAATGTGGTGTTTCAGTTGCACACCATATTTAAAAATCATGGATGTGATGCCAGCCTGCTTAAATAACTTTAAACATGCCCCTTTATGTGGTGTAATTGCATATTATGAAATGTTGAACCAAAGGAGACATGGGACATGTTTCAAACTTGACTGAGTAATTATAGCTCAAGGAGCACATTGTTGTGTGACAGTGCTGTAGAGTGACTGAAATACAAGTCCTAAAATAGTGTAGCTTCTTTAGATAAATCATAACGCATGTAGTGTTTGTGCACAGTTACATTTTAATTGGGGCTAACAAGAGTTGTGATGCCTTTGGAGCTTATTAAATGCTCTGTGAATAAAACGGCAGATGGTGACTGATGTAGAGGAATGTCATTAACCTAAATGTCGTGAAGCAGGTAAAATGGGTGTACATGTCTAATGTGTGTTGCATCATTTTGAAAACATAATTGCCCCGTTTAATGTTTTAGGTTTGTGTGGGATATTGAGATCATGTAACACTGTGGAGATTCTTCCCAAATATCTGATGTAACTGATCAATTTCCTATGTGAGTCTACAAATCAGCCGTTAAGGAACCAGAGATATCACTTTACTAGCCTATATGTGGTAAGAGCTATATGACAAAACACTGAGGGTATGGAGGACAGCAGAGCTAATGTTGATAAAATATCATCTGCCAATGAGTGAAAGAGCATCCAAGCCCCACCCGGAGCAGTGGGTCATGTTACCTAATTGGTGAGACCAAAATGTACATTCCCAGGAGCTTTGTGGGCTTTGTGGATGTCAAAACCAATCAATAGTTCATTTCTACTGTCGATCTTACATAGAGAACCGATTTCTGTTGAGACAAACACAATGTGATGTTACATCCACAGCTTTTAAAAAGGAAAAGCCCTCAGAGGTTGTTTCAGAAGCAAATCCTTAGCCAGCTGAGAGGCCCAAATGGGAGATGATGGTGTTCAGCTCTGATGAGACATTAAGAGCTGAAGATGAAGGTGAATCACCAAAAGCAGTACATCTTCTCTGCAAGTCCTGTAACCAAGCATGAACTATATGGCAATGCCAGGCAGGGTGTGGGCAGCCAGACAAGATGGCAGACGGGTTTTAGGATTGCTCGGCTCGGCGACCCCTGATCTGTTTTAACCACCTTCCATCCCTGCCTAGTTGACGTACATTCAGTCTTGCCTGGGAGGAAAAATCAGAGTGGGGAAGTTTGGACCCAATCTGGGGCCCACTACTTGAGCTGCGGCCTGGGACTGAGAGCACCAGAAAGCTGGGGCATGTGTCGGCTCCTGCGTTCTGTGGGGGGAGTGGCAACACAGCGTGAGTGGCTTCTTTCCATGGCTGATCTTTGCCGCAACGGACAAAGGTGGGGCCACCTACACCATCACTCCGGCCAGGCCCTGTGTCTGCATCGGGCCCCAAGGCAGAGAGAGCGCCATGTGCCATGCTGAACCCTGATGGTGAAGGACGCGAAAGCTTGCTAACAAATGCAGCCAGTGAGTACAACTGTGGGACAGGGAGGCATGCTCATGAGTAGGCGAAGGGGCTGTATCATCATCTGTTGCCTCCGCCAAGATAAAGGTTCCTTTTCTTCCACCCATCTCTGTCCCTATGCTTATTGTGAGGCCTGCTGCTCGTCTGAAGGGACACGTGCTGGTTTGGCCAGAGTAGCCCTGTCGGAAAAGGCTCCCCCCATACACTCTCCCTACGCAAAGACAGAAGGACTAATTACCATATAGCCTTGTGCGTGCCCTAACCTCTGCCTCATGCTGTGGCTTATATGGAGAAACTGATAGGAGGCAGTGAGTGCCTGTGGGGCGACCGCAATATATTGGCCCCATTTTGACCTAGGGGCCTGAAGATAACACACTCCCTGTCCCTTTGACACAGCACCACAACTCTGTATTCCACCCCACCATCCATCCAGCTGATTAGGGGAGCGAAAGAGCACCCAAGCCCCACATGGAGCAGTGGGTCATGTTACCTAATTGGTGAGACCAAAATCTACATTCTCAGGAGCTTTGTGGGCTTTGTGGATGTCAAAACCAATCAATAGTTCATTTCTTCTGTCGCTCTTACATAGAGAACCAATTTCTGTTGAAACAAACACAAGGTGATGTTACATCCACAGCTTTTAAAAAAGGAAAAGCTTTCAGAGGTTGTTTCAGAAGCAAATCCTTAGCCAGCTGCGAGGCCCAAGTGGGAGATGATGGCGTTCAGCTCTGATGAGACATTAAGGCCCTCATTACAATCACGGTGGATTGGCCCGCCATGCCGGAAGTCATGGCGGGCCAAACCGCCATATAACGGACATGGTGATGGCTGCCAGTGGCAGCCGTCACCCACCGCCAGGCTCCCGCCGTCAGGCAGCCTTCCGGCGGGTTGAAACACCATCCGCCAGGGTAGTTGCGCTACCCTGCGGATAATGTTTCATTTCCCGCCAGCCTTTTCCTGGTGGGATATCCTGCCAGGAAAAGGCTGGCGGAGGGGGTGCCCCTGCACTGCCCATGCACTTTGCAGGTCCGGGGTCGCTGGCGGTCAGTGTTTTGACCTCCAGCATGAACACAGCGGTTGTTTCCGCCGTGTTCATAATGACCACCTAAGTGCTGAAAATGAAGGTGAATCACCAAAAGCAGTACATCTTCTCAGCAAGTCCTATAACCAAGCATGAACTAAGTGGCAATGTCAGGCAGGGTGTGGCCAGCTGGACAAGATGGCAGACGGGGTTTAGGTTCGCTCCGCAGAGACCCTTGATCCATTTTAATCAACTGTCATCCCTGCCTGGGAGACACACATTCAGTCTTGCCTGGGCGGAAGAATCAGAGTGGGGAAGTTTGGACCCAATACAGGGCCACTACTTGAGCTGCAGCCTGGGACTGAGAGCCACATGAAGCTGGGGCATGTGTCGGTGGCCGCGTTCTGTGGGGGGTGTGGCAACATGGAGTGAGTGGCTTCTCTCCATGACTGATCTTTGCCTCACCGGACAAAGGTGGAGCCACCTGCACCATCACTTCGGCCAGGCCCAGTGTCTGCATCGGACCCCAAGCAGAGAGAATGCCTTGTGCCACGCGGCACCCTGATGGTGAAGGACGCGGACGCTTCCTAACAACTGCAGCCAGCAAGTACAACTGTGGGACAGGGACGCAGGCTCATGAGTAGGCGAAGGGGCTGTATCGTCATCTGTTGCCTCCGTCAAGATCAAGGTTCCTTTTCTTCCACCCATCTCTGTCCCCTGTGCTTATTGTAAGGCCTGCTGCTCACTTTCCTGAAGGGACACGTGCTGGTTTGGCCAGAGTAGGCCCTGTCGGAGCAGGCTCCCCCCCCACTCTCCCTACGCAAAGTCAGAAGGACTAATGACCATATAGCCTTGTTGGTGCCCTAACCTCCACCTCATGCTGTGGCTTATATGGAGAAACTGATAGGAGGCAGTGAGTGGCTGCGGGGCGACTGCAAAATATTGGCCCCATTTTGACCTAGGGGCCTGAAGATAACACACTCCCTGTCCCTTGGACACTGCACCATAACTCTCTATTTCACCCCACCAGCCAGCCAGCTGATTAGGGGAGCGCAGTGGGTGGGGACATAGATCTGTACAGAGGATTCAGAGGTACACTACCTCTTTTGGCCCTAGTTGTGAACCCCCATGACAGAGACATACCTGGGACTGCTCGTGCTCCCCCTACTAGGTGAAGGTAGGGGTGAGGTGGGTCCTACACCACGACCAAACAGACTAGTGGCTGCATGTCAACACCAGTGGTTTCTGGCAGAACGCAGCGAACATGCATGTCCATACTAACAAAAACAAATAAAATTACAGATTGGTGCCAGGGCAAGAGACATGGTTGTTTCATAGGCACCTGAGTGCGCAGGACTGCTTGAGTCACCTCACTCCGTGGACCATGGAGGAGCACAGGGCCTTGGGGGTCCAGCATCACAGGACGTATCCTCTGTGTGTCTTACGGAAGGGGGCTTTGCACGTCTCGTAGCCAATGTATGGTGAGGACTTGTTGAGAATGGGATGCAGAGGTGGATTGGGAGCCCCTTTACAAAACAGTGTAGCAATGGCACCATAAACAACCAACAGCAGCCTACCCACAGGGGCGGTCCCGGCGGCTGTCTCAGATCTTAAACTGGACAAAATACTCAAGAGCATTGCTGACACTAAGTAAGAAATTAGCAAGAAAGTTGATGCAGTGGTGATCGAACTAGGATTGCTATGTACGGAGCAGCAGAAATTGACGGACTGAGTTTTACATGCAGATCAAGAGATCAAAGAAATCCACCTGACACTTCAGGACTTAGAGGGGTAAGTGTGCTTGCTCACCACCAAGGTGCGAGAGCTTGAAGCCAGAGCAGAGAACTCTGAAGGGCACTTGTGACGCAATAACCTTCATATAGTGGGCTTTCTGGAGGGCGCAGAGGGTACTGACCCTGTGCAGTTCTTTGAAAACTGGCCATCACAGAAGGGGAGCAGGGTCAACTATCTGCTCATTACCTCGTACAGCGACCCCTTCAAGTTCCGGCACGTGCCCTCCAATGTTGGTTCCCCCCCAGACCTGTGGTGGTCTGAATACTGAACTACAGGGACAAGGAAGCCTTCCTAACGGCAGCCAAGTCTGCAACACCCCTGTGCCATGATAGCTCCAAAGTTTTTATATTCCCTGACTACACCATCTCAGTGCAACATTGCAGAGCCTAGATCCTAGGAATGAATCATAAACTGCAGCAAGTGGGCCTGCGCTACTCACTCCTGTTCCTGGCAAAGCTCAAAGTCATAGCTGGGAGCAAGAACTACTTTATCACGGAGCCAACTGATTCCTGGGGCTGGGTGGTGCAGCATAAGTATGAGGTCTCAGCACCATTTTCACTGTATCATGACACTCAAGACCCGTGGAATACACGCCAAGGACAGCTTGGGATGCACCAGCACTGTGCTACCCATATTAAAGGAGCACCTACACTGTAACAGGTGAGGGAGGAGCAGGCTCAGGCCTTTACTGCAGCGGTCAGGCTCTGGGCAGACCGGTGGTTGCCGCCTGCGTCCTCCAGAGGATGGACTGTATGACATTGACTCTACTCACACCACAGTCAGTATGACCTCAGAAGCATTGCCAGTGGTGACACCACAAACAGTAGATGAACTTATGTGATAACTTTCCCACAGGATCCAATGCAGCTGATTATGGGGAACAACTCCCGAGAGGTGGGGGAGAGTGGGATGCATTCCTACGGTCCTACTCTTTTATCAAGTAAACATGGGTTCTTCTGACCGTCACCGATACAGTAACCACAACAGACTACCTTGCTGCAGGGAGGGTTTCAACCAGGCTGGTCACCCCTCCTCTCGCCTGGATCCTGGATGAAGTCAGTGCACAAGGGTGCACGTGAATGAGCCCCATCTCTGGGATGTTTTTTCATTGGTTTTGGTGGCTCTATGTTCATGGGTTCCCTTGGGCTGGGAGTTGGGAGTTTTGATTGTTCAGTTGGTGAAGTAATGTGACGAACTAACATATTCCTTTCCAGGTATAGTGAGATCTGCCTTGGCAGGATGTTATTGTGCTGTGGTGGGGTGTGAATCTTGGTAGAGGTATGTCCTCCCCTTATTGCTGTGATGACGGGGATTAAAATCATTACATAGAATGTTCGGGGCATGGGCACCACATGAAAGAGACATGCGGTTGAGCAATATGTAAGGAGGAGGAGTGTGCATGTAGCATTGCTGCAAGAGACGCATGTTATGGGTGGTGAGGATATTTGTCTGCAGAGATGCTGGAGGGGCAATGCCTATGCACCACCTGTTCGGGATTTGCCCGCGGGACCTTAATATGAAAAAGAGCGGGGTTCCCTTCCACATCTTGAGAACAGAAATTGACCAAGAAGGCCGATATGCCCTAGCAGAGGGCCTCCTGGATGGTGAAGCAGTCCTGTTGGGTAGCATTTACACCTCTAATATAGTGCAACCAGCTTTCTTCGTGTGACTGTTCATGTTACTAACAAAATGGGTCTATATTCCGTGGATTCTTGGTGTAGATTTTAATTGTGTGGTCGACCCCCACTTAGACCGGTCACACCCGCCACTCCCTAATTCCTCAGTGATAGCAGCAGTGGCTCGTTTTTGCGAGTGGCTACAGCATTGACCCCTCCTAGACTGCTGGAGATCTCTGCATCCTACCACAGTGGAGTTCTCCTACTACTCTTCCTCTCACGATCTGCATGTCCAACTGGATTGTACTTTGCGGCCCAACCACTCGGCTATTGTTAACTGAGATGGATTATTTAGGGAAAACCTTCTCCGACCAGAGCTCGCTGCAGTTATAGTAGGTGTAGGGTGCACCACGATCACCAGTTCCCACGTGGAGGTTGCAGCCTATTGGAGGATAGGGTATTCTGTGAGATGACAGATGCAACACTGTACCATTGCTTTTCAGAGAACTGAGGAAAGTCTATATCTAAACTCATAGACTGGGAGGCCATTAATGTCATGCTTAGAGGGCATATCTGAATGGTGGTTAGTGTAGGGGCAACCCAAGACAGAGACCTGTACCAAGTTGAACTGACCGCATGGTGCAAGGCGTGTTGATAGAAGAATTTGATAAACCTGCACAATCAATAGAGCAATTACGCTGCCTGGACTTTCGTGCATACCAGGCCAATTTGCATGCAGAAAGAGATAAGGCAGGACGACTGTTGGCCTGGCTCTTGCGAAGTGCCGACCCAGCCACACCAATCACAAGGATTAGAGTCTCACCAACAGTGGTCCCTCCACCCAAGACATACTACATACGTGCAGCGCTTACAGATCATTATTGTGCTCTCTACGACCCCCCCCAGGGTATTTCAACAGGACAGCATTCGTACTTCTTTGTGACTTTAGAACTTCCCACACTGACCACACTGGAAAGAGAGGAACTCAATATTCCCCCGGAATATCCAAAAAATCCGGGGAGCTATACATGTGCCGCAACCCATAAGACACCAAGAATGGATGGGTTTCTTATAGAATTCTAGAAGGCTTACTAACATCATTTAATTCTAAAGCTACTGGAGCTATATCAAGAAGCAAATGAAAAGGGCGCCTTCCGCCATCAGTCTGTGAATCACTCCTGGTCTCCCTTTGTAAACCAGGGAAAGGCTCTGTGGAGCTTGCCTCCTACCGATCGCTATCCATGTTGGAGACAGATTTTAACATTCTGAGCAAGGCCCTGCCGGGTTTATCTCTGGGAAGTCCACTACATTTAATGTACGCCAGCTACACAGAGCAATGAAATATGCCCCAGTAGAGTGGCTGTTTGTTGTCTGCCTGGTCCTGGACCTGGACCTGGAAAAGGTGTTTGATACAGTTGATTGGGGATATATATTCTCCACTCTGGCTGCTTTTGGTATAGTGGAAAGGCTACAGGAATTGATTCAGCTTCTGTATGTGGAACCTGCGGCGAGAGTGAAAATCAGGCAATATATTTCTTCCCCCTTCTGGGTTAGCAGAGGTACGCAGCAAGGTTGCCCACTGTCTCTGTTACTCTTTGTCCTGGCCACGGAGCCCTTGGCTCAGAGGGGGCATCAGCAGGGACAGGAAATGGGCATTCCTATAGCTGGGAAAACACCCACGGTCTCACTATATGAGGACGACAAGTTGTTTTATGTCTGCGCCATCGAGGTAGGTTTAACACAAATCCAGTATGTTCTACAGCAGTGGTTCCCAACCTGTTGTCTGGGGACCCCCAGGGGTCCGCAAAGCCTTCTCAGGGGGTCCGCAAGAGCCTAGAAAATTAAAACATATTAATTAATATTGACAAATTAGGTCCCCAGCTTCCAGTAATGACTCAGGCGGGGGTCCCCGAATTCTAATGATGATTGAGTGGGGGTCCCTGGGTTCCATTAATGTTAAAGTGGGGGTCCACAGAAATCAAAAGGTTGGGAACCACTGTTCTACAGAAATTAAGCGCTGCGTCTGGTTTGAGAGTGAAAAGGGGTAAATCCTGCCTATTTACATTAAGCCCGAATAGCCCTCAACGGGATATGGTTATAGACACATATCTGTTACAATGGGAGCCTCACATGTTCCGCTATCTCTGTATGCACATCTACCTTGAAATTCCGGTTGATGGTAATCTTACCAAGGCCATAGCATCACTAAGGCCCCAGATGGTCTTCTGGAGCATACTGCCACTAATGATATAGGGTAGAATATCCTTCTCCAAAATGTCCATATTACCTTGCTTGCTTTCCTATTTTCATAACCTCCCGGTCCGAATTTGTGATCCACATTCAATGCTCTAAACTCAGCACTTGGACGTTTTATCTGGAATAAGGGTTGCCGCTGAGTAGCACAAGGCAAACCTCAACTGCATGTCAGTAAGGGAGGCTTAGGGGCACCAAACTTTAAACTTTATTACCTGGCGGCCCAACTGCAGTGGCCTGCGCGTTGGCTGTCATATAGAGTGGAGAGAAGTGTGGCACAATGGATAGAGCGGCAGACCTCTGATGCAGAGATCTGGCCTGGGACCAGGGGTCAATTCCCACCTCAGCGGGTCTTGGGTTCCATTCCCTTGGACCAGATAATTCTCACCTCAGTGCCTAATCTCATTAATGGGTCCCACTCTGTAACTCTGGGCAATAGCTTGCTTAATCTCCACAATGGCCCTCACAGCGCTTGGATGCCTGGCTTCATCCTGGGGCTGTCCAGGAGTGGGCACCTCACAGGGAAAAGCCAGGAGGGGTTCCACAGCAGTATGCGTACAGTGCCTTGAAACCCTAACAGGTGAGTAGTGTGCTATACAAGTGCAAAGTTTTTTTACAGTTTACGTAGGAGCTGGCCCACCCCTCAATTACCCAAGTATGTGGTGTGGCTCTACAGACCTTCCTTCCACATGGTAGAATCCCGTAAGGAGCAAGTAGGGTACTGAGGATAGGATATGAGTGTTTTAACCGTAGTTTGCAGCTTATGCCAGGAACGTGCCCCTACTCACCTGAAATCCCGTTGCAGTCCATATCCACAATTAGCAGCATGCTGGGTGAGGCAGGGATGGGTGTTTGGAGTGAAGCAGGTGTTGGCATATTAGGTACTTTATTTCAGGAGGGTGTGCTCGTTCTTTATGAACAATTGCAGGAGGAATGTTGGCTTCTGGAGGGGCATTTCTTAGTGCATAGACATTTACTGGCGGAACTAGAAAGACTCTGGGGCATCACAGGAGTAGAACCCGACCAGCACCCCCTGATACATACACTACACATAATAGGTGAGGGACACAAGCTCATCACCTGGTTTGTTTGTGCAGTTGTACACACCACACAAAACCCATTAGCAGAGGTCCCCAGAGACTGGGAAAGGGATCTGGGCAGACAGCTACCTAACAAAAAGTGGGAGAAAGCAATTGTGTACCCTAGGAAGGTATCCCGTAACGTTAATTTTCAGTACATCCAATATAACATTTTACAAAGAGCTTATCTAACACCTGCCTCCCACTCCCACATGTTTGGGTCCATGTCAGCCTGTACAAGGTGTCAACATCTAGGGGCTGATATGATACATATGTTCCAGGACTGTTCTGATGCAACAGAGTTATGGACCGTGGTGTCTCATGCAATAGAGCAGGTGACTGGCCGCACATATGTGTGCATGAAGGAGGGGTCGCTACTGGGGCTGTTTCAATGATTGAAAGTAACTAAGGCCAGAAACAGATTAATTGATTTTGGCACTATTAATAGCCAGTAGACTCAAAGCCATGTATTGGAAAGCCCCGGTGTTGCCCAGTGTAGCTCACTGGCGTGTGGAGGTGAGCGGAGCCAGTGGCACCGAGATGAGAGGAGGCTTGCGGCCTACGCAAATACACCATAGCAGCTGAATGGGAAGGGCTATTTTTAGATTTACAAGCACACCAGGGGGAGGAGGAGGTTTCCCAGAAAACACACCCAACTGACTGTGCATAGCCCATCTCCCTCACCCTCCTGGCCACTGCCCCCCATTAGCTCCTAGAGATGACTGAGGTGTATGATTGTATGAGGCACTCCATTGTGACTGATACAGACCTCGGCTTGATAGGACCCAGTACATCACTATCGTTATTAGCGCATCATAGGAGACATCACATGTCATGTTGCTTGTTGTAGAGTTGTATTATAGTTTACAAGAACTGAGCTGTATACTCCTGCATTTGATTATGCTATCCTGTGTACCTTGTGATGGGAAAACTGTTCATATAAATGTCATTGATTTGATGATTGTACTTGTAATGTTGCACAAAACGCTAATAAAAAGGGTTAAAAAAAGAACTATGTGGCAATGCCTGGGTACTGCATCGGTTAATGGCGGGAGTCACAACCCAGTTTGCCTTTCACACCAACTTTCTTCATACCATCCAAAGAGAAAGAAAACTGCTTCTTCTGCAAACCCAGATACCAGAAGCGAACACTGAGATGCACCAAAACCCCTGCCTTCAATCAGCAGAAAGCAATCTAAAGAAACAAGTTGGAGCTGTGTCTGCAGTGGGTATTACCCAACTAGAGCTAATAAGAAATGATGTGTACCCTGAATATCGACTCAGAATATCAATGGAACAAAATATTAAAAAAACTATATCTATATATAAGTAAGTCTATACTGTCTATACCTAATTAATATGTACCTATGTGGTAGATATATTTTCAAGGTAGGAAGATGTGGAGTTAGGAATAATAAACTATACCTGCCTATATGCATTTACTTTTCGATATTTTGTCCCTCAAAAGTCTGCCCTTGATATTCTTGTACCATGATATTCTGGGTGGGTTTATATTCAGTACTACAATCGTAGGAAACATAAGCAGAATTGTACATTCTTACAGTGTTGGACGGCTACATGGGGTAACAGTCCAGCATTGTCTTCTAGTGGTTTAGTATCTTTTGAGAGTTCTTTGAAAGAGTGAGGAGCTTACCCGAATGACTAACAAAAGGCTCTGGTTGACATAGAAGATTATGGGTGGAAGTATATCAGCTTTATGAATCATATACGTAGACAGGGGAGATGTGTGCACAGTATCAGTTAGGACCCTGTTTTTTGCAATAATCCAATAACTTGTGACAAATATTCAATAGGATGAGGTGGGAGTGTGTATAGGAAGATTGTACAAGGGTCTTGTTGAGGTGAAAATATCTCCTGCATGATGCACAGTCATAACCCCAGTGTGCCCAAACTGCACACGTGATCATGTTTTTTTAAATTTTTTTGTCATGCCTCACACTAATACCATGTGTGCTCATTGACCTAGACCTTGACTTGATAATGAGCCTAGTCCTGGAATGTGAGCAGTGCACCAAGTGCACTCTTGTAGTGGCAGAGCACTACTGTCCCAGTCACAGATTTCAAGCATGGAGCGTGGTAGCGTCAACATACCACATTAATGGATTATAGGGACAAGCCCTTTTACTTGTGAGACATGAATGTGCACCTACCAGACCATTCATCTAAAAATTTGAGCTGGTCACAATAAATCCAGATTCTGGAAAGTGACATAACATGCATTGTGCGTGTGCTCATATGCAAGGTTTAGTAGTAGGCTGTGCATGAGTGATAACGGCTTGAGAGTCCCATTTTAGAAGCCCACAGAGAGAGTTTACTCCATATAGCAAATGTATATTCCTGACATCTCATAGATGGGAGGGGGTGCACCAGATGCTATGGTGAGGGGAGAGGAGACAGCCTTTTCTTAGAAGGACCCGGGTGCTTCCAGAAACATGGCTGTAAATGTGCAGCCTACTCTCACCTCATGTACTTCTGTGGTGGATCTTCCACCAGGATACACTGCTAGGCACAAAATCCGTGTAGCAAAGGCCAGGCCTGGAAGGGTGGTGGGGTGGGGAGAGTTGGGCGGGGTGAAGAGGGATGGGAGGGAGGATGGGTTAGGGAGGGCAGTGGCAGGCACTGGGGAAAAAAGGGTAAATGGGAACAGGAGGTGGCAGAGGGCAATAAGGGAGGAAGATATTATAAGACAGGAGAAGAATAAGGCACTAAGAATGTTGAAGTACGAGATACGGCGCAAAAGACCGGTTGCTAGGAAGGGTGAAATGTATGTTATTATCCACAACTGTATAAACCCAAAGATAATTTGTGAAAAATTGTGGGCAAATGGCTAAAATGCTAATTGCTTCTATAAATATTTGTGGGCTAAATAATTCCCAGAAGAGGCGGGCAATTTCTGAAGATGTGAAAACATTAAGGACGGATATACACTGTTTACAGGAAACACACATATAGTATTGTAAAAGATCTATTTTAGATTCCTTTGGGGTGAGGGTTGTGATATGCACCGAACAGAATGTCAAGACCAAAGGGGTGGCCATATCAGCTGGCAGTGGTAAATATGAATTTACACGATGAGCGGCAGGTAAGTTTGGAAGATGAGCTGTGGTAGAATGTCAACATAGTGAAGGAGGGTTTACCTTATGCTTCCTTTATGGTTCGGTGATGGACGATCCATCAGTATTAGATTTTATATCAGCAAAATTGGCGGATTGGCCGGACCCATATATAGTATGTGGAGATCTGAATATTAATGGTTCTTGGGATGGCTTGAAAGACCAAATTGAGATCAACCCCAATAGATATCAAGGATGTAAACCTAGAGTGTATAAAGTTCTCTGTAGTCTGCAAAAATAAATATGATTGGTGGATGGCTGGCCAAGATTGTGTGCACTAGACTCAGGATACACATACTATTCTGCCCCACATATGAAACTGGCCTGATTAGATTATTTTTTCATGTCTAACGAACTGCTGACAGGGGCTCGTATGGAATTATACCTACAGTTTATGTCAGATCATAATCCGTTAATATTGGAAATAAACATGAAGGGTTCTAAATGCAATAGGAGGGAGTGGACCTTTGAGAGAGGGCTTTTGAATGATCCAGAGTACCTCCACCTTATATATATATGGCTGAGGGAATTTCTTGAATTTAACAGGAGGTCCGCTTCGGTGGAGATTGTATGGGACACCTTAAAGGCAGGAATATGTGGAGAAACCTTTAGCTTTAGTATCAATAAGCAGAAGTATGCCCAAAGTCAGACAAAGGAAGCACATTTCAAACGTAAAGAGGCAGAAATTCAAATCATCCTAGCTATCGATGGGGGCATGGAGGTGAAGGTTGAGTTACAGAAAACTGCTATAGCCAAAGCAGCAATTAATGAAACCTCAGCAAAAAAGTGACAGAAAAATATCTTTCAAATCGGGCTGAATGCTATGAATATAGCAAGAAGGTGGGTCGCCTATTAACGGTACAAGCTTTCCAAAAGGCAGTAGCTGGTATTATTAGAGAAATTAAAGATCCGCAGGGAAGGTTTGTCTCCCATCCTGAAGATATTAGGGAAGCATTCCGCAGGTATTATGCAAAACTTTATATGGCCACCCCCCCGGTAGGCGTGGAAGCAGTTAATAGGTTTTTAAGCATCAGGAGGCACTGGGGGACAAGATCAGGATGGAAGAACTTGAGGAGGCAATCTGCAGACATCCAACTGGAAAGGCAGTGGGGACGGATGCAATCCCCCTACAATTTTTAAACACTTTAAGACTATATTGCTGCCTGTGATGCTCGAATTGTTTACTCAGGTGCAACAAGATAGTAAGTCTCCTCCCTTCTGGGCAACTGCTAAAATAGTAGTTTGTCTGAAAAAGGGAAAAATACCACAAACTCCCAGCTCATACAGACCTATCACATTAATAAAAGGCGACACTAAGATGTACTATACAATTTTTGCATCACGTTTATCTCCTATTATTAGGAAACTATTTACACCAAATCAACACAGTTTTGTTCCCGGGAGGGACACCTCAGATCACATTAGAAGAGTCATTGCGCTGTTTGATGGCAGAAAAATCTATGGCAGTGGCACTATTAGACACTGTAAAGGACTTTGATAGGGTTAATTGGGAGTCTTTGTGGAGAGTTTTAGAGATGTATGGGCTCGGAAACAAGTTTGTGAAGGCAATTAAGGCTATTTATGGGCAACCGAATGCTTGTGTACATTTGATTGGAAGGCAATCTGACATAATTCAAATTGGCCTGGTTACCAGATAGGGGTATCCGTGCTCCCCGCTGTTGTTTGCACTTTACATCAATCCCTTGCTCAGGCAGCTATAAAAGAACCCAGCCAAATTACTGGTTAATATGTATGGATGGGACACTAAGATACTTGCATATGCAAATGATATAGCGGTTATAACAGCCAACCCGGACAAAGCTTTAAGGGAAATAAAGAAGGTGGCAAGCAATTTCGGTGACATTTCTGGGTATTTATTGAATAGAGAGAAGACCCAGATGTTGGCTAATAAATACACAACTACCAATAACACCCGTAGAGTGTCCATGCAGTATATCTAGGCATAGACATTAGCCCCACAGTTGGGACAAATAGTCAATGTAAACTTAACGCCGATTTTTAGGGAAAGCTAAGCAAGACTTCAGTAGATGGAACAACTTGCAATTGTCTATAATGGGGTGTTGTAATATGAATTAAATGATTTTTCTCCCCAAGATGTTGTACCTATTTCAGACAATCCCATTGGAGTTTGAAAAGTCATGGTTTGTAGTAATGGATCAGCTATTAACAAGATTTATTTGGGCGTATGGTAAGAGCAGAAGAACTAGCAGATTTATGTCCCAACCTAGAGATAAGGGGGGATGGGCTTTGCCAAATCTTAAATTATATCAATTGGCAGGCGCCTTCTAATATATGTGCCCACTAATGGCAAGCAAAGGAGATCTGGCAGGGAAGGGACATTGGGCAAATATTTATGAATTACTAATTGGCCCGATAGCTAAGCGGGGATTGTTGATCTTCGTAGAGCCCAGTTACTACAGGAAAGTACGGTTTAAGGTGCTAGAAGCCACTTTTAAATGCTGGAACCCCTGGTGGGAGGAAGCTAGACTCAGTAGATTTATCAGTATACGCCATCCCATAATAATCGATCCCTACCAGAGATTTTTAAGGATCATTGCTTTGCAAAATGGAGCCCGTGGGGGTGCAGAGGCTAGGAGATTTTTCTGAGGGAACTGTGATAACAACATTCGAGGACCTCCAGGAAAGATATGGGATAGAGCAGCGGAAATTCCTCAAGTACCTGCAAATAACAGATTTTTTAAGCAAGAAGACTGGCTAAAAACCCACTCATGGAGATGATAATAGGTGAGGCCCGGCCGCCAATAAGCTCCCTGTATTCGTTACTCATATCCGAACAGCTTGATAGCCTCGAGAAATATAGCAAGAAGTGGGAAGGCAGGCTAAATAGTGGGGGCACAAAATGTTATGAATCCCTTGAATTGGGGTGCATGACTTCAATCTCATCAGCATTACAGGCACAGCATTATAAGACAATATGGCCCTCATTCTGACCTTGGCGGGCGGCGGAGGCCGCCCGCCAAAGTCCCGCCGTCAGGTTACCGTTCCGCGGTGGAAAGACCGCGGCGGTAATTCTGACTTTCCCGCTGGGCTGGCGGGCGGTCTCCTTCAGACCGCCAGCCAGCCCAGCGGGAAAGAGGCTTCCACGATGAAGCCGGCTCGGAATCGAGCCGGCGGAGTGGAAGCTGTGCGACGGGTGCAGTTGCACCCGTCGCGTATTTCACTGTCTGCGCAGCGGACAGTGAAATACATTTAGGGGCCCTCTTACGGGGGCCCCTGCAATGCCCATGCCAGTGGCATGGGCACTGCAGGGGCCCCCAGGGGCCCCGCGACCCCCCCTACCGCCATCCGGATCTCGGCGGTCCGACCGCCGGGATCTGGATGGCGGTAGGGGGGGTCAGAATCCCCGCGGCGGTGCAGCAAGCTGCGCCGCCGCGGAGGATTCAATGGGGCCGCGGTACACTGGCGGGACCCCGCCAGTGGTGCCGGTCCGACCGCGGCTTTACCGCCGCGGTCGGAATCCCCATTGAAGCACCGCCGGCTTGTCGGCGGTGCTCCCGCGGTCCTCCGCCCTGGCGGTCAAAGACCGCCAGGGTCAGAATGAGGGCCTATATGACTTATATTTTACTCCATCTAAAATAGTAAAATGGGGGAGGACGGCGGGGACATGTTGTCCAAGGTGTTTGGCATTCGGGGCAGATCTCATACATATGTTTGCGACCTGTATAAAATTGGAACCTTTAAAAAGGGAGGTCAAAAGGTTTTTAAAAGAGGTGATAAAATATGAGTTTGACATCAAGCCAGATATGCTGGTTTTTGGAGTACTAGAAGAGGGAGGAGTGGCAGGACCTAAATATTTCATCTTTATGGTCATGGCAGTCTATCGAATCTGTGTTGCATCTGCATGGTTAGACCCACAACCTCCATCATTTCCGCAATTGCTGGGGTGACTCCTATTAGTATATCATTTGGAGATAGCACTTTACCAACGTAAGGGGAAGAAGGCATGACATAATGGGCAGGTAACCTGGGGGTGCTTCGGGGATTGGGTTAGGTCTAGGTAATGGACTTGTGATTGTCATTTGTAAAATTGTACGTATATTTGATCTTTCTCTTTTTTTGTTTTTTCTCTATATGTATTATGGCACAAAGCACTTTCTTCTGAATTTATTGTAAAGCTGCTGTACCAGATGGGAGCTTATCTCCTTTCCTGTGTAGGTAATGAATTATTTCTCATTCATCCATTAAATAAAAAATGTTTTTGTTTAAAAAGGATGTTTGTCATTTTGGTCTTGTTTTATTCAGATAAATACTGGCTATTTTTCTAAACTGGTGTGTAGTTCTTTTGTGTTGTTTTCACTGTGTTACTGTGTGTGTGTGTACAAATACTTTACACATTGCCTCTGAGATAAGCCTGACTGCTCGTGCCAAGCTATCAAGGGGGTGAGCAGGGGTTATCTTAGTTGTGTGACTCCCTTACCCTGACTAGAGTGAGGGTCCCTACTTGGACAGGGTGCAAATCACTGCTAACTAGAGACCCCATTTTTAACATTATTTGTAATATTTCAAGTGTTTTATGTGTGTCACTAAGAGTGATGAAAAAACAGTTATGTAATGTAATTAGATATATCCAATTTTGTTCAAATTAATGCTCAAGAAACTGCTTTAAAACAGTCCAGAATGCACCAAGCTTACTGCAAAACCCACAATTGGCCAAAGATGCGAGTTTCAAAGATTAGTGGATGCATGACGGGTATGTAATGGGCTTATCATCTTCCCCTACAATGTACGACCTGTATACATCAATATCTTTACAATTCTCATTTGATAATCTGGACACTAATAAAAACCATTAATTTCCTTTTCCTCAGATGGATGGAAGTGGATAGGTCCTGACAATATTTTAACTTAAGATGTCTAGATTATGCTCTGCAGTTAGCTAGAGGAGTGATCATGGATGAAATGACATAAAGAATCTTGAATATCATTTATTACAAGGTTACGGGCGTTGACACATTACAAGCGCTTTAGGCCTCACAAAGTTAATGGAAGGCACAATATAAATAGCCATAATATAACATTAGACTAGAAAACACAAACTCCTATTTCAAGAGGGAATAAGTATATGAATGATTGTGTGATGTAAATTACCGAACAACCCTGCAGTCCTTAGATGGTGGCTTAAAACTAGTGGAGATGCGATCTCTTTCGTCTTCCCTGTTGTCAAAGAATTACTCAAAGTCACCATATACCTTATGTGAAACCAGGTAGTGTTGACTTAGCTTTCCAAAAGGACTTTATATTCTGGGACGCGCAATTTTGATTTTACCACCTAAGCAAAGAGCTTCTCAGACATGACATGCAAGTGCTGTCATGCTTGTGGTATCACACACCCAGTTTATTATAAAGCAAACAATATAACAGTTTCCTGAGAAAGTTTCAGGTTATTTGTTTTCATTAACGATCTAGACATTTTTTTCTGATCGAGTGCCTTGACATTGTTATGTTGCTGTACCTTTTCTTTTATAAAGCTGCCCTTATGCAGACACCATGTGAAAAGGTAAATGAGAAACACCTGGTGTGCTAGGAGCATGACACTGACACTGTGCCGATGATAGCGTACATGAAACTATAAGGCGTTATTGCAGTATTTTAGGTCATTGCTTACCAACCCACATCAAAGTCCAAGCAACATCTATTAAAGCACCTCTTCTCACTTAGGCCCTCATTACAACTATGGCAGTCGGTGATAAAGCAGCAGTAATACCGCCAACAGGTAGACGGTAAAACAAATGGAATTATGACCACGGCAAAACCACCCACACAGACAGCCACTTTAACACACCAACCACCACGGAGGTAGCAACAAGCACTGCAGCGGTAACCGCCAACAGCCAGGCGGAAGACAATGTACCACCCACCCTATTACAACAAGCCAATCCGCCAGCTTTTCCGGGGCGGTACCAACGCCATTAAAAGCACAGCAGAAACAGTACACAAAAGGGAAACAACTCACCTCTGGACACTCAAGGAAGAACCACGATGCCATTGAGCCCAAACTACTGGTGTTACCCATGCTGGTATACCTTCTACTACATCAGGAACACGAACGGCTGCGAAGACAACCATGCTGAGTACCGCACCTAGCACACAAGGGAGGTTGGGGGAAAAAGAGAGTGACACACACACGCAACACGCAACACCTCCACCTCCACCCCCACCCCCACCACTAACACCATACACACAAACAGATGCAACAACATTACATATCCACCCCGTAACCCTCAGGAATAATGCAAGGACAAAAGGAAGTGAGTAAAGTCAGTGTAATAATATACATTTCGAAAAATACGTCCTCAAAGCACAAAACAGTATCTACAATATATACAAATGGAAGGACACTGCCCAGTCCAAAATGTCTGTGGCCCACAGGGCCATATCACATAGGCCAAGGCCCCACTTGACCCCTGCCTCAATACGGAGAGAACACTGCTGGGGCATCAGGTCAAAAATACACAGGCACCTCAGGGGGAAGGGAAAGGGGGGGCATCTCAGCCGGAAGATGGTACAACACCACTGCTCCTGGAGGGGGCCACATGCCCTCTGTGATGTCCTGGGGAGTGCAAAGCCACAGTCTCTCAAGTGGGTGGTTTGCCCACTGCTTGCTCCTGGGGAGTGCAAAGCCACAGTCTCTCAAGTGGGTGGTCTGCCCACTGCTTGGTCCTGGGGAGTGCAAAGGCACAGTCTCTCTAGTGGGTGGCTTGCCCACTGCTTGGTCCTGGGGAGTGCAAAGCCACAGTCTCTCAAGTGGGTGGTTTGCCCACTGCTTGCTCCTGGGAAGTGCAAAGCCCCAGTCTCTTAAGTGGGTGCCTTCTTCCACTGGTTCTGGAGGGGGCCTTGTGCCCAATGTGCTTCATCCTGGCAAGGAGGGGGTGAGTGGATGCCTACTTCCAATGGTTCTTGGGGGGGCTTGTGCCCAGTGTGCTTCATCCTGGCAAGGAGGGGGTGATTGGATGCCTTCTTCCACTGGTTCTGGAGGGGGGCCAGTGTGCTTCATCCTGGCAAGGAGTGGGTGAGCGGATGCCTTCTTCCACTGGTTCTGGAGGGGGCCTTGTGCCCAGTGTGCTTCATCCTGGCAAGGAGGGGGTGATTGGATGTCTTCTTCAACTGGTTCTGGAGGGGGCCTTGTGCCCTGTGATGCAGATCTGGGAGGGTGCAAGGTCACAGTCTCTCACCTGGGTGTCACACCTACAGTTTTTGCAGGGGCCAGGACTTACTACATGAAGGCACGACTACATACTGCCTGCCGACGGTGACGGCTGCTCAGTGGTGGCAGTGGTGGGGCTCGTGGCGGTGCAGGTGGCGGTGCTGGCGGCGGTGCTGCCTGTTGTGGGGGAGGCTCCGGCCCTTCCCCCGCAGCCTCAGGCGGCTGCCCACTGGGGCTGCTTCTGGCAGTGGTGGTGGCAGTGGTGGTGGTGGCAGTGCATGTGGCGGTGCTGGCAGCGGTGCTGCCTGTGGTGCAGGGAGGCTCCAGCCCTTCCCCCGCAGCCTCGGACGGCTGAAGTGTCATGGCTGATGTTGTTTGCCCAGATGCTGCTCCAGCACCAGGCTCCATATCCATCCTGCCTGTGGCGTCTGTGCCTTTGTCATTGCCCTTGGCAGCTGGTGTTCCCTTCCTGTCCTTGGCAGCAGGTGGTGCCTCCTTGCTTCTGCCAGCTGGTGATGCCTCCTTGCGTTTGCCAGCTGGTGGTGTCTCCTTGCGTTTGCCACCTTGTGGTGCCTCCTTGCGTTTGCCAGCTGATGGTGCCTCCTTGCGTTTGCCAGCTGGTGCTCCCTTTTTGCCCTTGGCAGCTGGTGCAGGCACACTGGATGTGTGGAAGGGTGTCTTCACGGTGCCTCTCGCAACTGCAGTGGCTGCAGAAATGACAGTGGCCATGGACTGGGTGGCTGAGGTGCTAGCCTGGGTCCTGACCACCCTGGCCCGAAGTGAAGGACGGGGGGAGGAGGGGCATGGAATAGGTCAAGGGTGGAGAGGAAAAGCTTTTTAGGACACTGGGGCTGGAAGAGGGTGAAGGTTTGGGAGTGGAGGAAAAGGGAGTGGTGGTAGGTGGTGTCTGTCTGCTGTGTTTGGGAGCTGGTGCATGGGCTGGATACTGTCGTGAGGTGGGTAGCTGTTGGGTGTCTGAGTGCTTGCATTTGTGTACTTTGGGAGGAGGGGGCACAGACACAGTGGGAGAGGACACAGGGGACGTGTGCATGGATGTGGGGGTGGTGACTGCCAGTGAGGGGCGTGCAGTGATAGGCGTGATGGTGATGGAGGTTGTGGTGAGGATGTAGTGCATGCGGGTGTGAGTGGAGACGCTACTGGGAGGAGTTGGACGACGAGGAGGAGAGGGACACAGTGGAGGCAGTGGATGTTGGTGTGTCTTCATCTGGATGGTGCTTGTGTGAGTGCCTGTGGGATGAAGTGTGGTGCTTGTGTCTGCCTGAGCCACTTCTGTGTGTTGATTTGGGTGCATACTGGTCTGAAGGTGTGCTTGGGATAGGCTGGGGTTGAGGGGAATGGGACTGGGTAGAGGAAGTTGGAGGGGGGAGGCTAGAGACAGGGACAATGGTTGCCAACAGGGAGGAGGCCAGAGCCTGGAATGATCTCTGTTGGGCCGCCACGCCAGAGTGAATGCCCTCCAGGAATGCATTTGTTTGTTGAAAATGCCCTGCCAGCCCCTGGATGGCATTCACGATGGTTGACTGTCCAACAGAGATGGATCGCAGGAGGTCAATAGACTCCTCACTG
Source organism: Pleurodeles waltl (assembly GCF_031143425.1). NCBI lineage: Eukaryota > Metazoa > Chordata > Amphibia > Caudata > Salamandridae > Pleurodeles > Pleurodeles waltl. The sequence goes on along the minus strand of NC_090448.1, from coordinate 270,662,867 downwards.
AGGGCAGCGGGGCTGACTGGGGCAGGGCCTGTGGTGCCTGGGGAGAAGGAGATGCCCACCCTCCTGGGTGAGCAGGCACGGGAAACACACTGGGGGGCTGCTGGGAGGGCGGGAGCTGGTACGGGGGGTGGCGGCTGTACCTGTAGTTGGGGTGGGCACAGAGGTGTTCGTCACCACCAGGGAGATTCCATCGGAGGAGGTGTCGCTGTCCAAACTGTCCTCTCTAGTCTCTGCCGTGGTGGTCCCCTCACCTCCCTGTCCCACTGGTGCCCTCACCATCGGTGGATTCGGCCTCATGGGCCATGTGGGATGCAGCTCCCTCCGTCGCCGGTGCCTTTGCTCCTCCGCCAGATGATGCTAATGCACACAAGGACAGGGTGACAAAACAAAAAGGGGGGTGGAAGAGACAGAGGATACACTTAGTCAATGCCAGCAACAACACCACAGTTGGCGTACACAACACACAGGGAACAGCCCTATGCACTAGGCCATGCACTACCAGTTACAATACTAGTCACTAGGCCATGGAGTACAATGCCTAATGCCAATAGCTGCACAGCTGAAACTCACAGGACCCTGCCCAGTAGTAGATGCCCACTAGTATATTTGGGGTTGGAGTGCATCAGACCCTGCCCATCATGGAGCCTACCCTGCCATGTCCTGGCCTGGCCTAGGGGCACCCACAGACCCACATCCCCACTCAGGTAACACCTCAACACGTGCAATTTTCTGATTCTGGACCTGTACTCACCCCCTTGTGACTTCTGTGATGCCTTCAAGCGCCCATCCAACTCTAGATAGGCCACCGCCAGGATGTGGAACATCAGGGGAGTCAGGGTACGACGGGCACCCCTTCCTCGTTGGGAGGCTATCCCCAGCTGGGCCTCCGCCGTCTGCCTTGCCCAGCGGCGCAGGTCCTCCCAAAGTTTGTGACAGTGGGTGCTTTGCCTGTCAAAGACCCACAGGGTCTGCACGTCCTTGGCGATGGCACGCCAAATACCCTTTTTCTGATGGGCGCTGACCTTCAGAAAAAGATACATAGAAAAAAGTATTAGTCATACCGACCGGCCTGTTACGCTCATGGCCCACCATATCCCTCCCATCCCCTTACGCACAGACATTGACCACCATACATGCAGCAATCTGCCCAGGACCCCTTAGCCTCCCCCCCCCCTTACACGAGGCTTACACACACAGCACTCCATGCATTCATTCCCCATGCATCGTGCTCATAGTGTACTCACCTGTTGGTCTGGAGGACCATAAAGTAAACGGTACTGGGGTAGGACCCCATCCACCAGTCTCTCCAACTCCTCTGAAGTGAAGGCAGGGGCCTTTTCCCCAGACACTCAAGCCATGGTCACTTCCAGACACAGGTCACAGCAGCACTTGCAGTGTAGTTCCTCTCCTGTTGAAGGTCAGGTAGCAAGTGAGTGAACAGACAGAAAATGGCGTTCACGGCCGCGGCGCTGAGTACCGTCACCACCGGCGTACATCCCCATTGGCTACTGGAAACCATAGGGCCCAATGATAACCAAAGAGGTGTTGCACGGTGGTCGTCAACCGCCTCCCGCAACAGCGCACAACGTCAGCGGAATTACCTCATTTCCACTTGTCCCTCCACACAGGTCAGACGGCTGCCATTTCAGGGGGGAACAGGCCATAGCACCTAACTGCGTCACAGCAGACATAGGCACATTTACGGAACTACAAGTTCACATACTGTTTCTGTCACAACATGCAAGGCTTTTTACTCTGAGAATATGTATGAACATGACCATCTGCTCACCGTTTTTCACCCTAGAGTTCAACCGCTAAGGATGAATAGGAGATGGAGACATACCCCCGTGTACAGACCCCTGGTGGACCTGGCAACAATGGAGGACAGGCACATTATCCATACCTATAGACTTGATAGGGCCACAATCCAAGAGCTGTGTGCCCAATTGGAGCCTGACCTGATCTCAGCTATCCTTCACCCCACTGGGATCACCCCTCTTGTGCAACTCCTATCAGTGCTCCATTTCTTGACAAGTGGCTCCTTCCAAGCGACAGTGGCCATGGCAGCAGGGATATCACAGCCTATGTTCTCAAACGTGCTGACCAGAGTGTTGTCTGCCCTGTTGAAACACATGCGCAGCTACATCGTATTCCCCCAGGTGGGGGATTTGGCCACAGTGAAGGCTGACTTCTATGCACTGGGACATATCGCCAACATAATTGCTGCTATTGATGGTACACATATTGCCTTTAACCCCCCCCCCCCGGAGAAAGAACAGGTGTTCAGAAATTGAAAAAGCTTTCACTCTATGAATGTGCAGATAGTGTGCCTGGTGGACCAGTACATCTCCCATGTGAATGCAAAGTATCCTGGGTCTGTGCATGATGCCTTTATTCTGAGGAATAGCAGCATCCCACATGTGATGGCTCAACTCCAGAGGCACAGGGTGTGGCTAATAGGTGAGCCCATGGTCCCCACCCAGTGTCTGTTGGTATACAGGTGTGGGGTTGGCCCTAAGGGTGAGTGTCTGGCTAACAGGTATCCCTCAATATTTACAGGTGACTCTGATTACCCCAACCTCTTATGGCTACTGACCTCAGTGAGGAATGCCAGGACAAGGGCAGAGGAACATTACAATGAGGCACATGGGTGAACAAGGAGGATCATTGGGCACACGTTTGGCCTCCTGAAGGCCAGGTTCAGGTGCCTCCATCTGACAGGTGGATCACTGTGCAACTCACACAAGAAGGTCTACCAGATCATCGTTGCATGTTACACAACCTGGCCTTGAGACGCCAGGTGCCTTTTCTGCAGGAGGGTGAGGCTGGAGATGGTTGTGGGGCAGAGTGGAGCCTGTGGACAGTGACGAAGAGGAGGCAGAGGAAGAGGATGTGGACAACAGAACAACTATAATACAACAGTACTTCCAGTGACACACAGGTAAGACACTGTAACCTCACCTTCCATTGCTGTTTTGTGAAGTGAATTTTCTCTGGCTGGCTGCTATTCCCACTACAAAGGCCACTTATTCTACCCTTTAGCAAGTCTATTTGCAGATATTTGCGCCCTCCTGTGGCTCCTGGTGTATTGACTGCAGCACAATACAGGTCATAACTATGTATACATCACTGTACAGTCTATTTGCAATGTCCACTGATTGTTAAACAACTACATCCTTAAATCATTTGACATACTCCATACTTGTTTTTTCCAAGGGTGTTTATTTCAGTGCTGAGAAGTAAATGAGGATGTGCAATGGGCTTGGGTGATGGTGGAGGAAAGTCCAGGATAGGGCCCAGTCTATTGGTATCACAGGTGCATTGTGCAAGGGGCATAGGAAGGGGAGCAATGGCAGTTCAAGGTGGACAGGGTGACAGAGTGGGACCCAAGAGTGACAATCAGGAGAGTCTTATTTACTGGCGGAAGACTTGGCAATAGTCTCTGGCTTCTGCCTGGATCACAGGGACCGTTTGCGGGGTGGTTCTCCTTCTGCAGTGGGAAGGGTGCTGGTGGCCTGTTGGCCCTGTGGCAGGGCCTCCTGTCCACTAGCATCAGCGGAGGTGGAAGGCTGTTCATTGTTGTGGCTAGTGTCAGGGGCCCGTTGGTGTGCCACTGCCTCCCTCCTGGTGTTGGCCATGTCTGCCAGCACCCCTGCAATGGTGACCAGGGTGGTGTGGATGTCCCTCAGGTCCTCCCTGATCCCCAGGTACTGTCCCTCCTGCAGCTGCTGGGCCTCCTGCAACTTGGCCAGTATCTGGCCCATGGTCTTCTGGTAATGGTGGTATGCTCCCAGGATGTTCGAGAGTGCCTCCTGGAGAGTGGGTTCCCTGGACCTGTCCTCCCCCTATCGCACAGCTGTCCTCCCAGATTCCCTGTTGACCTGTGCCTCTGTCCCCTGAACCGTGTGACCACTGCCACTGACCCCAGGTCTCTGATCGTCCTGTGTTTGTAAGGTTGCCTGGGGTCCCTGTAGTGGTGGGCACACTGCTGATTGACGTGTCCTCCGGACAGTGGTATGGGCCCGCTGGGTGGGTGCTGTGCTGGTGTTTCCTGAGGGGGGAGGCTCTGTGGTGGTATGGGACTGTGCCTGGGTAACCGACTGTCCAGAGGTCCCTGATGGGCCAGGTTGGTCATCCATATCAAGGTGTGCAGAGCTGCTGTCATCACTGTGGGCCTCTTCTGGGGGGGACTGGATGTTGCTGCCCCCTCCTCTCCAGTGACGTTGTGTGGGGGTCCTGTGGGTATGTAAATGCAGTGTTATTGTTACTGCCTGTGACATCTTGTGCATGGGTGTGTTTCCCTCTATGGTTGTTATTACCAAGGCAGCTTTGGCTTGTGTGAGTTGTAATTTGTTTGGATAAGTGATTGTCACTACTGTGCACGCTCAGGTGATGGGTGTCCATGCAGGGCTGTGAGTGGTGTCCATGCATTTTTGTTGCATGCAGTGCTGGGTACTGGGAGGGGTGGGTTGTGATGGTGGGGTGTATGTGAGGTGGTGGGGTGATGGGGGTGAGGGTAGAGGTAGGGTTATGTGATGGCATGCAGGTAGGGTGGTGAAAGTAGTTAAGATTTTTCTTCCCAGAGTCCAGTCCTCCTGCTACTTCTGCCAGGCCCTCAGGATGCATTATTGCCAAGACTTACTCCTCCCATGTTGTTAGTTGTGAGGGAGGAGGTTGGGGGTCCACCACCAGGCCTCTGTACTGCTATCTGGTGTCTTGCAACCACGGAACGCACCTTCCCCCATAGGCCGTTCCACCTCTTCCTGATGTCATCCCTGGTTCTTGGGTGCTGTCTGTAGGAAAGTACCATCTTGCCTGGCATGTTACCCCCATTTTTACATGTATGTCAGTTTGTTTTTGCCTGTCTCACTTTGATCCTGCTAGCCAGGACTCCAGTGCTCATAGTTTGTGGCCTGAATGTGTATACCTGTGTAGTGACTAACTGTGTCACTGAGGCTCTGCTAATCAGAACCTCAGTGCTTATGCTCTCTCTGCCTTTACAATTTTCACTATAGGCTAGTGACCATTTTTACCAATTCTAATTGGCACACTGGAACACCCTTATAATTCCCTAGTATATGGTACATAGGTACACACAGGTATTGGGGTTCCAGGAGATCCCTATGGGCTGCAGCATTTCTTTTGCCACCCATAGGGAGCTCAGGCAAATCTTACACAGGACTGCCACTGCAGCCTGAGTGAAATAACGCACACGTTATTTCACAGCCATTTTTCACTGCACTTAAGTAACTTATAAGTCACCTATATGTCTAACCTTCACTTGCTGAAGGTTAGGTGCAAAGTTACTAAGTGTGAGGGCACCCTTGCACTAGCAAAGGTGCTCCCACATAGTTCAGGGCAATTCACCCGGACTTTGTGAGTGCGGGGACATCATTACACGCGTGCACTACATATAGGTCAATACCTATATGTAGCTTCACAATGGTAACTCCGAATATGGCCATGTAACATGTCTAAGATCATGGAATTGTCCCTCCATGCCAAATCTGGTATTGGGGTGCCAATTCCATGCATCCTCGGGTCTCCACTATGGACCCTGGGTACTGCCAAACCAGCTCTCTGGGGTTTTCTCCGCAGCTAATGCTGCTGCCACCCCACAGACAGGGTTCTGCCTTCCTGGGGTCTGGGCAGCTCAGTCCCAGGAAGGCAGAACAAAGGATTTCCTCTGAGAGAGGGTGTTATACCCTCTCCCTTTGAAAATAGGTTTTAAAGGCTGGGGAGGGGTAGCCTCTCCCAGCCTCTGGAATTGCTTTGAAGGGCACAGATGGTGCCATCCTTGCATAAGCCAGTCTATACCGGTTTAGGGAACCCCCAGTCCCTGCTCTGGCGTAAAACTGGACAAAGGAAAGGGGAGTCACCACTCCCCTATCCATCACCACCCCAGGGGTGGTGCCCAGAGCTCCTCCAGTGTGTCCCAGACCTCTGCCATCTTGGATCCAGAGGTGTGAGTGCACTCTGGAGGCCTCTGAGTGGCCAGTGCCAGCAGGTGACGTGAGAGACCCCTCCTGATAGGTGCTTACCTGACTAGATGGAAAATCCTCCTCTGAGGGCTATTTAGGGTCTCTCCACTGGGCTTTTCCTCAGATAATGACTTGTAACAATTCACCAGAGTTCCTCTGCACCTCTCTCTTCGACTTCTGCCAAGGATCGACCGTTGACTGCTCCAGGACGCCTGCAAAACTGCAACAAAGTAGCAAGACGACTACCAGCGACATTGTAGCACCTAATCCTGTGGCTTTCTCGACTGTTTCCTGGTGGTGCATGCTTTGGGGGCTGTCTGTCTTCATCCTGCACAGGAAGCCATGAAGAAATCTCCTGTGGGTTGATGGAATCTTCCCCCTGCTCCAGCAGGCACCAAACTTCAGCATCACTGGTACTTTGGGACCCCTCTCATCCTGACGAACGTGGCCCCTGGAACACAGGTGGTGGACCCAAGTGACCCAGACTGTCCAGTGGTCCAACTGTCCAAATTTGGAGGCGGTAAGTCCTTGCCTCCCCCCTCCAGACAGTAATCCTGTGAACTGCGTGAACTGCAGCTAGTAGGGCTTCTGTGCACATTTCCACAAAATCCTCTGTGCACAGCAAAGCCCAGGTCCTCAGCACTCTGTCCTGCAATGCTCAGCTCCCTGAGTAGATCTCCGGCAACGTGGGACCCTCCTTTGCAGTGTTGTGACAACCGCAATGTCAGACTTCTTGAACCTGTGTTCAAGTGCTTCTGTGGGTGCTACCTTCTTGTGTGTGGGCTCTTTACATTGCTGAGGGCCTTCTCAGTCTCCTCTCTCAAGGTGAGACATCCTGGTCTTTCCTGGGCCCTGGTAGCACCCTTTTTCTTCAACCACGACTCTTGCAACTAGCAAGGCTTGTTTGCAATCTTTTGCCAAAGAAACAACTTTGCATCCTCCAGCACTCCGTGGCACATCTTCTGCATGAAGGAGAAGTTCCTAGCACCTTTCGTTGTTTCAGACTCTTCAGCTTCTTCCATCCGGAGGCAGCCATTTAGCACCTTCATCTGGGGTTTTGTGGGCTCCTGCCCCCCTGGACACTTTCACGACTCTTGGACTTGGTCCCCTTCCTTTGGAGGTCCTCAGGTCCAAAAATCTGTCTTCAGTGCTTTGTAGTCTGTTGTGGTCTTTGCAAAGTCCTCTATCTCGAGTGTAGTGTGTTTCTGGGGAAATAATAGTACTTTACTCCTACTTTCTAGGGTCTTGGGGTGGGGTATCTTGGACACCCTTAGTGTTTTCTTACACTCCCAGCAACCTTCTACACACTACACTAGCCTAGGGGTCCATTGGTGGTTCACATTCCACTTTCTTAGTAAATAATTTGTGTTGCCCCTAGGCCTATTGCATCCTATTGAATTCTACAGTGTTTACACTACTTTCTGACTGTTTTACTTACCTGATTTTGGTTTGTGTGTATATTTTGTGTATTTGACTTACCTCCTAAGGGAGTACATTCTCTGAGATATTTTTGGCACATTGTCACTAAAATAAAGTACCTTTATTTTTAGTAACTCTGAGTATTGTCTGTCTTATGATATAGTACCTATATGATGTAAGTGGTATAGTAGGAGCTTTGCATGTCTCCTAGTTCAGTCAAAGCTGCTCTGCTATAGCTACTTCTATCAGCCTAAGCTGCTAGAACACTACTAATCTACTAATAAGGGATAACTGGACCTGGCACAAGGTGTAAGTACCATCAGGTACCCACTATAAGCCAGGCCAGCCTCCTACACTGTCCCACGGCATTGACCCTGTCCACGACTCTCCGCCATAGCTCCATCTTCCTAGCAATGGATGTCTGCTGCTCCTGTGATCCGAATAGCTGTGGCTCTACCCTGATGATTTCCTCCACCATGACCTATAGCTCCTCCTCTGAGAACCTGGGGTGTCTTTGTGGTGCCATGGGTGTAGTGTGAGTGGTGTGTGAGAGTGTGTGGGGTGATGTGTTGGGGTGTGTGCTGTGAGGTGCGTCGATGCAGTATGGGCGATGGTGTTCTGTGGCTCTGGTTCTGTGGGTGCTCCTAGCGTGTCTCTCTCTCTGTTGCAAATTGTTTGTTGTGGCAAAGGGTTGTGGGTAATGTGCGTGTGTGTTTTATAGTGGTGTGGGTGTGGTGTGTGTATGTACGTCAGGTGTGTAGTGTGTATTGACCAATGTGGTGTAGTTTTGTTAGTGTGTGTGTATTTTGAGCGTGGCGGTATATACTGCCAAAGGTTTACCGCTGTGTAATGTCCGCCACGGTGATTCGTGGGTCATAATGCTGTGGGCGTGTTTCTGTTGGCGTAACGATGTGGGTTTTGGTACCACCATTTTATCACTGACCTTTGGTGTGGCAGACTTGTGTGTGTGTCTGTATAGTGGCGGATTTCTATGTGTGGGTAATAATACGCATAGCAGTATGTTGGCAGCAGTCAGCATGGTGGTAAGCAGCACTTACCACCGATGTCAAAATGAGGGCCTTAGTCTCTATGTGCTCCTGTCCATTGCTCACGTGTTCATGGTCAGAGTCAAACAGTTGGGAATGGATGAGGTGCCCGCCTCCCACTCCAGTGACTTGTTGTTTTCCGTATCTCATCTTCCTTCTGTTTCCAGCTGTTGTTCTGCAGCACCTTTTATCCTAAGGAACCACAGGTATAATTGTTCTTTGGGACCACCGTGACTAGAGTCCCTTTGTTCTTACTTTGCTTTGGTCGGTGGTCCGGGTGAGGGACCAACTCCCCTCAGCACTTAATTTTCTTGTAATTGGGCGCACAGAGTAACTGTACCACCATGGCAGCTGGTACTACATGGCATTGCGTCCAAACGGGGAGGGTCAGCAACATAGTCAAAAGGGTAACAGAACACTGCTGAGAGGGCAAAACAAGTTTCTTTTTTAGTTCAGACATCACTTATAAGCAACAGAGAAACAAGAACTGGGATGTACATAGTCTGCTTTATTTACTGTATGCAGTCACACCCTACCAGGTGCCACACAGGTGTGACAATTTACTGGTAATGCAAAAAAATCACCAATACTCCTTAATTTAACATGAGGTACGTCTTTCATGGCAGGGATACAGTTGCAACGTATGCACTCTGAGTCTAATTGAATCAGGATGAAGTTGTGGTGTCTAGCATATGTTTGTGTACCGGAATGGAACCCTTCCAATAAAATAAACTATGGATAGACATGCTTCTCTCTAATGTTATGCAAGTCTAGAGGAGGTGTACATTTTGGGGCAAAGCCCTGTCTACGTTTTTTAATTGGATATAGCTCCGTCTGAAAATCCATGTGTTGTTGTGTGGGAATGTCCAATCAAAGTTTGTGCTGAAAAGCAAATACCAGTTTAAGACTCTCATCACTTTTTATGACACTGCACCAGTTGAAAGCCTTGGTAAATCTGGCTCTTACTTAAGACACCTTCAGCTAGTCATTGCTTCTTAGCGCAAATCACTCCACATAATAGGACTGATAGTTTTGAAATACTTAAAAATTATGTGATTGATAATGCCAGTTTGTACTACAATTAAACATTCCCACCCGTTGCTTGGTGTTCTCTCACTTTTATTCTTTATAGTAGATATGGTAAGTGAATCCAAGTGGGAAAGTCAGGAGTGGGGAACATTTCTGGGCTTATGGGGTTATTTATGGTCAGCATGATCTGTCTGTCAGGCCTTTTGAGAAACTCAGAGTTCTCTGCTTTCACTCACTTTTTTGTGTCTTATATGTTTTTGGTGCAGCAAAGACTGTGTAGCTGGCACACCTTGCAACTCAAGGTTCAAGCCATTTATGGTTAGCATGCCATGAGATAGGAGAGCTAAGTGAAGCTCAGCACCAAATGTGGCAGAGGAGGATCCAGCCATGGGCCTTGCAACAAAGTTCAGCATAAGACATGGTATCACCCCTCCTTCATTGGGGCACTGTCTTCATGCGCAAGAGCTCCACATAAAACAGGTGTTCCTTTTCCTTCTTTCTTTCAATCTTTCCTTCTTTTTCTTTCTTTCTTTCCATCTTTCTTTCTTTTGTATATTTCTTTCTTCCTTCCTTTTTCTCTCCCTTCCCCTCTCAAGGAATAGCGAGAGATTACCACTATCATGTTGTGCTAAGTCTTGAGAGCAGCCGGGCAGTGGTATGAACAAACCAGCCTTTGGCAGGTTCCATTCTCTTTAGGCAGTAGTCTAACTTGCAACCTGTGGGCTTCTGTCGTTCTGTAGGTGAGTCAGTCAGAGTCTCAGTTCACACACCCACCTAATTTCTTGTCTTCAGATACAAGTACAACAGGACTTACCTGTTCATTCTTGGAGTAAATTCCCCACTTCTTCAATTGGAAGCGCCACCCCTCATGTCCCTGATTCAGCCTTTCATTTGTTATGTGTACATCAAAAGATGAACTTGGATATCTTCCACACAGGCCTGATTATGTAAAAAATTATTTCAGTTGGTGTCAGACAAACCAGCCATTCGGATTAAAAGTAGAATTGAAATTTGAAAGGTGTCTACTAATTCCAAGCACATCTTCGGTGGATATTAGTCTCATGCAGAACAATATTCGCAATATCCACGGTCATTCTGACTCCACGTTATTGGTAAATGCGTAATTATTATTTATTCAGATGTGACAAGTAGCACAACTGTGGATAATTCTTACATCCAGCATAATTGTTATTTTTTTTTTTTAAATGAGGTCACTGTGAATCTTGTTTTTCGTATTTCAGATGATCACCTATGGTTACGGATTGGCATACTTGGTATCCCTTGTTGTTTTCAACTGCACAGCGCTAATTCTAATCATCCCATAATGCCTGCAGTGTTTTTATATTATACCCAGACACTCTTGCAGGCAATCAGTGGCTGATGCTTGGCTTAACTTTCTTGCACGAGCTGGACACGTGACAGGGAGATTTTGAGACAGCCAAAGTCTTTATTGAACTGTTTAAAAATGGTCATGCCCTTGCTCACAGTTGGTTGTTCAGGTTTTTCTCTTCATAGGCTGCAGGCAGAGCCGCTGAACATGACTTGATCAAAGGAAATTAAATGCAAAGAAGTCTTCCTTCGCCATTGAGGTGGACGTGAATCTGGAACCAGACACACAATATCTGCCTTGCCATGGCTGGTTGAGGGGGCGAAGAGAGGGAGCAGAGCATGAGAACGTGTAGGAAAAGAGAAACAGCTTTCTGCTCTGAGCTATCACTGCCACATGTAGTAGCTTGCACACCTGGGACTGCATAATGAGAAATGTCATGCTGGAGTACCCTGCCTAGCACGTGTCCAAGTATTCATCAGATACAATGTTCTCATCCACAGAACGAGAAGTCAGTCATGACACATTTCACAGATTTTTCTTGCAGCTCCAGTAAGCAATCTAGACTCTTGGGTGCAGGTAAATAGGCCAGTACCAGATTTTCTGTTGCCACCAAGGTTAGTTGTATTATGGCTTGGCCAATAGAAGCTAGCCACTAATGTTAAAAGCAGTGTCACTTTCGGTGCAAGGCCCTCACAAGGGGAAGGCAGCTGGGGCTCTTTGACCCCACACCGCTATCTTTTTTGGGGGCTGACTCTCCGGTTAAAACATGAATTTATGTGAGGAGAAGAACTGACCTCTATGGAGTGAACACAACACAGCTCCGAAGACTGTGCTTTCCCTCTGCTAAGGGTATGTTTCCTCAGTGTCAGCTGGTACTTGGACCAAACATCAAAGAGGGATAGACCTAGATGGTGCTACTTGGCTACTTGGACATTATTTGCATTTGAATCTCCTTACAAAGCAGGCACCTAAAGATCCCTTTCTTATAGGTTACAGTAATGTATCTTTGTATAGTCACGGGACACACAACCACTGTCTTCTGACCCATATCTTGTAAAAAAAATAACTCTGGAAAGTTGTTTGCATCTTACGTTTCTCCTCAGGCAATTTCTCTAAGGCCTCCCTTGCTTTAGATGGTCTTTGCCCTCTTGGCTGCATCAGTATAGATCGGTCTCTTGTCATTCCTGTCTGACTGCAGAACATGCTAACCTTTTTGAAGCTGTTTGTTTCACAGAACCTGCATTATTGTGTGGTGAGTTGCAGTGGTAAGGTAGGTGAAAGGGAGGGGGGCTGGATGGCAGGGTGGTGTAAGGGGGTCCCCTCACTGTACATACTGGGGAATGTCCACTAGCAAACTGTTAAAGTAGTCAAGTTTACTACATAATAGTGGAAAGTGATAAATGAAAGTATCTTTGTATGTTTCTAGTGTTGTGCATAGGGCAGAAGTGGTAAGGAAAGATTCAACTTCCCTAAATAGACTGAAGAGAACATCAAAGTTTCCTGTGGAGGAGGCAAAAGCAAAGATGATAGTGGGAAGTAGACAGAGTTTGATAGGGAGTTAGTTGATAAATAGGGCTCCCGGTTTAATGGTATTTATTTTTTTAACATTTGCCTCTGTATTTATCCATATTTATTTTTTGGCCATTTTATTAGTACTTATTAGTATTTATCCATATTTATTTTGTGTTTTTTGAATGGATGAGGTGATAACTCGTATATTTCCGCAATTATTTAATGGATAAACACGCATTCAAACTTTGATGCCTGGCTGGTGTTAGCACATTACACAGCCAAAAACAATAAAATAATACACCCACATTTAAAAAATTGTATATTAGCACCTATACATGTTGGGATATGTAGTAATTTAAGCAAATCTCATTGTGCTTTGTAACTCCCCATGCTGCCAATATGTACAGCTATTGGCCTGAAAGTCATTAATCTCAGCATGGTGAGTTACCCAAAAGAATCCAAACTATCTGTATTTTTCTGCTTTGAAAAATAAATACAGACAGGAAAGAGAATGTTTTCTGTCTGTCATTGTCTGTAAAAGTCAGTAGAAATGGAAAACAGAGAGCCCTAAAGATGAAGTAAATTATATTGGATGATTTCTCCACCCGCTTCAGGTTGTGGTATATTTATAATACTACCAAAGCATGGGCAGTCGAAAAAGTGGTATACAGCATTCCCACCAAGTATTTGCCAAAATCATATGTCATGTTGTATTTAGGGTCTCGTGAGATGGCCTTACTTGAGTACAGATGTATCACCACTCTTCCTGAAGAATGGATTGCAATTCATGCCCTAAGTTCTGAACAAGCAGGCTCCAATATGAAGGCAGCTCGACCATTAGCTTGGGGTCTGAAGAGTGCAGTTCAAGAGTCTGCCCAAACTACAAGAAACGATTCCATGCTATCTGGTCTTTCTCTTACTTTGGTCCACCAGGTAGTTCACAGTATCGGCTGGAGTGCTTGGGTTGCCTGATGACCTCAGAGGATCTTTTGAGCATCCAAAGAGGATTGCCTGCCTGTAGGTGGTAGGTCAGCAGACGTTCTTGAACCCCCTATTTGGCTGGATGTAGCCTCGTGTTTCCTGTGGTTAGGTAGTGCAGTGGTAAATCTTGTGGCCATATTGTAAGAGCGGCATCACAAAGCTGTTTAAAGGTGCGTATAGCTCTAGATAGTCAAACAAACAAAGGAGCTATGGGAGTGCTGCTGCAAAAGGCCCACAATGGCTCACTGTGAATCATTTGAGATACATTTTGAGCAGTGCCCTGGTGGTGCAGAGCCTCTCGGATCATGGAACACCATCAGACATCTGCATACTTTCATTCCAGAAGAACAAACCACCACATTCTTTCAGTGCACCCAACACATAGGAGTCCATCAATACATTTAGACAGATAAAACTGCCCTTAACCGTGCTGTCACCAGGACAGTATCCTGGATTGAATGTTGCAGTGTAGATTGGCCATATGCAATAATGAACACCAGGAAACTAAAACAGCTTTAAGTTTTCAGGTTGATATTGACCATTTTGGTTAACTACTAATTGATCATTCAGCACACAGAATGATTGCAGTGATAAGGACCATGAGGTGCCCATTTCCAAATTTGTCTATTGAGTTTATCTGGGCTCACAAAATCCGCTTCTATATGCCTCAGCAACCAAGCTCTCAACCCTTACCCTGAAACCCTTTTTGCTCACAAATATTACAGCCAATGCAATGTAGTCCTCATCTCTTACTCCCTCTCCTAGATAGCTTGGGAAAATACCCTCTACAATTTCTTTCAGATCCTAAAAAAGTACAGGATTCCACAAGGGAAGACATTGAGACCTCTGGCTACCAAAATCAAAAATGCAAACTACATGTCTGCATCTGTAATGGAAAATTCATGCTCTAATTTTCTAGTATCAATCTATGTATCTTCTCCAACCTCTCTGATGACCTCAAGAAACTTACAACGCTCAGTCCAATCACAACCTTATTTACCCAACTCTGTGCTCCATCTTCTGTTCTTTCGATCCCACATGCCTCAATCACTCCTTCCTCAAGTAGATTGTCCCCACTCTCTGGCTCCATGACACACTAACACCTTCCTTCCACACAATTTTCCCTCACCCCTTCCCATGTGCTAATTAATATACCCCTTTTCACCTCTATCCCACTGGCAGTATAGCTTCCACTTCTGTACCTTGCCCTTTTCTCATGAACTCCACTGTTAGTGCCCCTACATTCTATTTGCCTCCAAGAAGCTGTTTCTCAAGACAGTTCTCTCACACTTCTTTTGGTGGTTCCTCTCCTTCTGCACTTCCCTCTGCTCCGTCATAGCAGTGAACAGGGACAACAGGCCGCAGACTAACACCACTGAACAGTTCTCAAAGATACCCCTTGAACTGCCCTTCATCTCTAGCCCACTCCCCACCATTCTCATCCTCATCCTCCTCAGACACTTTGGCCCTCATTCTGACCTTGGCGGGCGGCAGAGGCCGCCCGCCAAAGTCCCGCCGTCAGGTTACCGTTCCGCGGTCGAAAGACCGCGGCGGTAATTCTGACTTTCCCGCTGGGCTGGCGGGCGGTCGCCTTCAGGCCGCCCGCCAGCCCAGCGGGAAAGAGGCTTCCACGATGAAGCCGGCTCGGAATCGAGCCAGCGGAGTGGAAGCTGTGCGACGGGTGCAGTTGCACCCGTCGCGTATTTCACTGTCTGCGCAGCAGACAGTGAAATACATTTAGGGGCCCTCTTACGGGGGCCCCTGCAATGCCCATGCCAGTGGCATGGGCACTGCAGGGGCCCCCAGGGGCCCCGCGACCCCCCCTACCGCCATCCGGATCCCGGCGGTCGGACCGCCGGGATCTGGATGGCGGTAGGGGGGGTCGGAATCCCCTCGGCGGCGCAGCAAGCTGCGCCGCCTTGGAGGATTCAATGGGGCGGCGGTACACTGGCGGGAGCCCGCCAGTGTTGCCGGTCCGACCGCGGCTTTACCGCCGCGGTCGGAATCCCCATTGGAGCACCGCCGGCCTGTCGGCGGTGCTCCCGCGGTCCTCCGCCCTGGCGGTCTTTGACCGCCAGGGTCAGAATGACCGCCTTTGTGTGCCTGAAGTTACATTTCAGAAGATGTCCTTAATGCCTGCACCACTTCCTCCTTAATTTCTCTCCGTCTTGCTAATGCTAACTTTCCCAATGTTTCTTTGATGCCTTCCCTATTAATTGCCATCCCTCCCAATCCATCATTTCCACTTCCATCCTTCCACATAAGCCTCTCTTCTCATTGCTCACTCCACTACAGACACCTCTACTTTCGAACATATAAGCAGAAAAACTGACATAAAACACTACAAGAATTTATACTCTAAAAAACACCATTTTCCTCCTTGCCACCCAACCTCCTTTACAACTAAAGTCTTTGTCCTGCAACTGCTTCCCATAAATTCCAATGTGATTCCCAACCCCTCAACTTCTCCATTCCACTTTCCCTTGACTTCTAGCTCCTCACCACTACTTCCTCCACTTCCCCTTCTCATTACCACCCAATTCCCATTTTATTCTCACTAAGAAACCATGCCTCCTTTCTAAAAGGCTTTGTCATAAAAAGCTCATGAAGATCGATTATCTCCCATGACACTGTCTATGACTCTAAGCTCTCCCAACTCAAACTGTCTCTCTTTTGAACTACAGATCTGGAGCTTCTAACTGTGTAAATGTCTAGGCTACCATTCTTCACTATGATCTTGATACTATCGAGCTGAAAATGGCTTAATCATTATTCTCCCTCACTAATACACATCCTTACTCCCCCAACTTATCGGTTGTCAGGCATAACCATCACGGAAAAATAAGGTATGGAATAGTCACCTGTCTTGTTCACTTCTTCCTAATTTACCTTTCAAACCTTTCATCAACCTGATCTCTTCCCTCTTCAGCATCAAAAGGTTGAGCGTGGCTCTCAACTACCACCCCTGGAAATAAACCCACATTTCTAAATGAGTTTACTGAACTCCTCACTCCCAACTTTCTTCATCTACTTGACACCATCTACAACATTAAGTGGAAGAAAAAATCCTCTGACCCGATAACTTCTGAAATGTTGTTCTTCCTCTGAGACAATGGCCTAGTAAAGCAATGTTAAAAAAATACTCATGGCAAAGGCTCCATCCTAGACATTATAATTTCCAAACAGGAATGAGACCAATCCTTAGATTCAATAATTTTTGACTGGATAGACTACGTCTTCATTTATTTCTATCTATCTTCCACCACCACTGTCATACTGTGTTGTGATTTATTTTAGCTTGGGTCTAAGGCCTGTGCCCTCTCACTTAGTCAATAGTCATTGTATTCCTCTTATTATTTCAGCAAGATTTCATTTTAGTAGGGATGTTTTATTATTTTTATTGGTTGCCCTTCCATACAGAATGCGTTATTCATTTATTTCCATAACATTTGTATCCTGTGCTGAATCCAAGGCTCCACACAATAGTTTACCGGTTATTGCTGGTCCAGAGAGTACAATGTCTACCCTACACAAAAAAATACATGTTGTCACATCAGGGCAGTTCTTAGAACAACAAGATGCTTTATTATAAAACAACATGCTATCCCCACCACCACAGAGGGAACATTCCATCCAGCCTGCCATCTCATACTGCACATCATTGCAGTTTCTGCTAAAACTCTGCCCTTCCTCTTCGTCTACGTGGGAGGACTTCTAGCAGACTAACAGAACTCTTCTTTACCTATGAACACAGGTGTGGGGATTGGGCTTCCTTTCCGGGACTAGATCAGCAGATTATGCCTACTTCTGCTAGTTGCTCTCATGTAGGAATTTAGGTGGTCATTACAACCTTGGCGGTAAAAGCCGCTTACCGCTGTCAGAAGACCGCCAACATACCGCCACGGTCATTCTGACCCACAACAGGCAAACCGCCAAAATACAGACATCCACAAAAGTCCGCCACACCAAAGGGCAGGGAGAAACTGGCGATGACCAAACCTCCCCCGTGACGCCAACAGAAATACGCCCACACTATCACGACACACGAATCCACGCGGCGGTCGTTCAACTGCGGTATTCTATTGGCGGTACACACCGCTGCGCCCAAAATGCACACACACTTACAAAACACAGCCACATTGGACAATTCAAAATACACACACCTGATACACATACACACACCACTCCCACACACCCAATACAATATAAAACACACACCCACATCACCCACAAACCTCCACTCCAACAGAATCGGGACCACGCACAGAGAAATAAAGATCCGAGCACCCAGACGTGCATTTTACTTTCACCCAGCAATATTACCACGCACTTCACACAACACACCAATACACATCACCACACTTAGCACCACACAATCCACCCCACACATCACCCACACCACCCCATGGCACTGCAAAGACACCCCAGGTTTTCTGAGGATGAACTCAGGGTCATGGTGGAGGAAATTGTACGGGTAGAGCCACAGCTCTTCGGGACACAGGTGCAGCACACCACCATTGCCAGGAAGATGGAGCTATGGAGCAGAATAGTCGACAGGGTCAACGCTGTGGGACAGCACCCATGAAATAGGGACGACATCAGGAAGCGGTGGAACGACCTATGGGGGAAGGTGCGTTCAATGGTATCCAGGCACAACATCGCGGTGCAGCGGACTGGCGGCGGACCCCCACCTCCTCCCCCAGAATTTACAACATGGGAGGAGCAGGTCTTGGCGATCCTGCATCCTGAGGGCCTCGCAGGAGTATCTGGAGGAATGGACTCTGGTAAGTCTCATCTTCACTACTTCATCCCCCCCACCCCACCAGCATGCCAACTCAAACCCCCACCCTCACCCTCACCCCCATCACACCTACTCCTTGCAAATGTCTCACCATCACAACCCACCCATCCCAACCCCAAGCCCTGCATGCGACCACAAAGCATGGACACCCATCACCAAAGCATGCCCACTGACCATACCCATCCCCCCCCAAACCACCGTCACAAAAGCCCCCACACGGGAATGCCAGCACTGGGGTACACGGGCACCCACCCATTGCACGCTATGGCACACACAGATGCAATAACCATACTTTTATACCCCTGCAGGACCCGAACGCCACGTCACCGCGCAGGAGGGTCCACAAATTTCCACTCCACTCCCAGAAGAGGCCCACAGTGATGACAGCACCTCTGTCGACCTGGATCTAGATGACCAGCCCGGCCCATCGGGGACCTCGGGACAGTCGGTTCCCCTCAGACAGCAAAAGGCCACAGCAGACCTTCCCCCCTCTGGGAACACCAGCACAGCACCCACTGAGCGGGCCCATACCTCTGTCCCCAGGACACGTCAATCCACGGTGTGTCCACCACTACAGGGCACCCAGGTTAACCCACCACCCCAACAACAACAGGGACCTGGGGGCAGTGGTAGTGGGCACACGGTCCAGGGGACAGAGGCCCAGGGAAACAGGGGAACTGGGAGGGCTGCTGTGCGACAGGGGGGGGACAGGCCCAGGGAACCCACTCTCCACGAGGCCCTCTCCTCCATCATGGGAGCCTATCATCATTCCCAGGAGACGAAGGCGACGGTACTGGCCAGGTTTCAGGAGATCCAGCTCCTGCAGGAGGAACAGTATTTGGGGTTCAGGGAGGAACTACGAAACATCAGTTCCGCCCTGGGCACCATAGTAGGGGCTCTGAATCAGGTAGTCACCACATTGCGGGACACTGTGGCACCACAAAGGGCCCCTGACACTAGCATGGACCAAGAACTGCCTACCACCTCTGCCGGCGCTAGTGGACAGGAGGCCCCGCCACAGGACCAACAGGCCACCAGCACCCCACCCCCTGCAGAAGGAGAACCACCCGGCAAGCGGGCCCTGAGATCCAGGAAGAAGACAGAGTAAGATGCCAAGACCCCAGCCAGGAAAGGATACCTCCCTGATTGTCATCCCACTGTCCCACATTGTCACCCTATCCATCCTTAAACTGCCCCTGCTCCACTTTCCACAGGCATTTGGACAATGCACCTGTGATACAAATAGTCTGGACTCTGCCATGGACAATCCTCCACCATCAACCCTCACCGATTTGCAACCACCCACCAATATAGAGCACTGTAATAAACACAGTTATTGCACAAAACATTCAGGAGTCTGGCTGTGATTTTGTACAAATGTATTAGACATTACCGTGCCAAAATGCTTATTTACATTGTGATGCCAACATACCACTGTGACACAGCTGTAGTCCATGTGGAAACAAAGCAGATGTCACGCAGTGGGGCCCACATCTCTGAAATCGGAAGGGAAAGTCACAACTCAGTTACCATACACTGGGGGAAAAGGTCAGACAGTAGAGAGGTAGTAGTGTTTAAGTATATGTAAAATGCTGGTTTGTATTCTTACCTGTGTGTCATTGAAAATACTGCTGTATTACTGTGTTCCTGTTGTCTATGTCGTCCTCTTCGGCTTCCTCGTCTTCACTCTCCACAGGCTCCACAGCTGCTACAACACCACCATCTGGACCATCCTCCTGCAGAAAAGGCACCTGGCTTCGCAAAGCCAGGTTGTTAAGCATACAGCAGGCCACGATGATCTGGCACACCTTCTTTGGTGAGTACAATAGGGATCCACCTGTCATATGGAGGCAGCGGAACCTGGCCTTCAGGAGGCCGAAGGTTCTCTCGATCACCCTCCTAGTTCGCCCATGGGCCTCATTGTACCGTTCCTCTGCCCTTGTCCTGGGATTCCTCACTGGGGTCAGTAGCCATGACAGGTTGGGGTAACCAGAGTCACCAATTAGCCACACCCGGTGCCTCTGGAGTTGACCCATCACGTAAGGGATGCTGCTATTCCGCATGATGTAGGCGTCATGCACTGAGCCAGGGAACTTGGCATTAACATGGGAGATGTACTGGTCTGCCAACCACACCATCTGTACATTCATCGAATGATAACTCTTCCTGTTTCTGTACACCTGTTCACTCCTGCTGGGGGGTACCAAAGCCACATGTGTCCCATCAATGGCACTATGATGTTGGGGATATGTCCAAGGGCATAGAAATCACCCTTCACTGTAGGCAAATCCCTCACCTCAGGGAAAACGATGTAGCTCCGCATGTGTTTCAGCAGGGCAGACAACACTCTGGACAACACCTTGGAAAACATAGGCTGAGACATCCCTGATGATATGGCCACTGTTGTTTGAAATGACCCACTTGCAAAGAAATGGAGTACTGACAGCACCTGCACTAGAGGGTGGATCCCTGTGGGTTGGCGGATTGGTGACATCAGGTCTGGCTCCAGCTGGGCACACAGTTCATGAATAGTGGCTCGGTCAAGCCTGTATGTCAGTATGGCATGTCTTTCCTCCATTGTCGACAGGTCCACCAGCGGTCTGTACACGGGAAGATTCCTCCATCTCCTCGCATGTCCCAGCGGTCGGTGCCTATGAAGGACAACAGCGAGCACAGAGTCAATCAACCCACAGGTACGTAACCACAGCTTGCACATAACACGATTCCCAATGCATTGAATGGGTTGTATGAGTGTTGATGCAAGGCCTAGGTATGTGTGACGCAGTAGAAACTAAGCCATGTGGGGCCCTGAAATGGCGGCTGCCTGACCTGTGAAGTGCGACAATGGGATGTGAGGTAAATGCGCTGGCGTGGCACACCGTGGCGGTAGGCGGTCGAAGACCGCAGCGCAAAGCAGCATTGGTTAACATTGAACCCTATGGGTCTCAGGAGCCAATGACGATGTGCGCCGGCGGTCGCGGTACGCACCGCCGCGGGCGTGACCGCCATTTTCTATCTGCTTAATCACTCGATACCTGATCTTCGACAGGAAAGGACCTACACTGCAAGTGCTGCTGTGACCTCGGTCTGGAAGAGACAATGGGTCATGCGACTGGGGAAAGGGCCCCTGCCTTCACTGCTCAGGAATTGGAGAAACTTGTGGATGGGGTCCTCCCCCAGTACGCGCTACTCTACGGTCCTCCAGACCAACAGGTAAGTACACTGGGACCATGCATTGTGGGCAATGCCTGTGTTGAGTGGGGTGGATGAAAGATGGTGGGGAGGGGAGCGATTGAGGCATGCATCAAACGACGGATGAGAGCATGTGCCACATGGCGAGGGTAGGGATGGGGGGCCACTCACATTGAGCATGCAGAAGGTGATGACTATTTTTCTCCCCCTGTACATTTCACATCGGTCAGCGCCCACCAGAAGATCGATATTTGGCGTGCCATCGCCAAGGACGTCCGGACCCTGGGGGTCCACCACAGACGGGGCACCCACTGCCGGAAGAGATGGGAGGACATCCGCCGCTGGAGCAGGAAGACGGCGGAGGCTCAGCTGGGGATGGCCTCCCAACGTGGGAGGGGTGCCAGTCGGACTTTGACCCCCCTGATGTCCCGGATCCTGGTGGTGGCCTACCCCGATTTGGATGGGCGCGTGAGGACATCACAGCAGCCACAAGGGGGTGAGTACACTCTCATCCTGGTGACTTTGCGTGCAGTGGAGGTGTCTGGGTGGGGGAGGAGGGCTGTGGGTATCCCTAGGCCAGGGCGATTTCTGTAGGCTAGGCCCCTCCGTAAGGCATGGCCCTGTGCCGCCGCCCCCCACCTCTGTAGGGTGCCAAGTACAGCTATTCATGGCCCTGTGTCATCTATGTGTGCTGATGTCGTCCATAGGCTTGTAGGCCATGTCCCACGGATTGAGTAGTGGACCCCAAGTGCGCGGCGTAGTGCAGGGGGCTTCTGTGTCTGTCCTGTCCGCCAACGGTGTCGCCAATGCATGCACTCAACATGTCTTTATTTCCCCCCCCCCTTTTTGTGGTCTTCCTGTTCATGTGTGCATTAGCATCATCAGGCGGAGGAGAAGTGGCATCGGAGCACGAGGGAGCTGCATCCCACACGGCCATGGAGGGCCATGCAACGGACTCCGAATTCACCAGTGGGACAAAGGGCGAGGGGAGCTCCACAGCGGGGACTCGGGCAGACATCAGTGACACGGACTCGTCCTCTGAAGGGAGCTCCCTTGTGGTGGCGGCAACATCTGTGCCCCCCGCAACAACAGGTACAGCTGCCACCCACAGCACCAGCACCGCCCTCCCAGCAGCCCCTCAGCGTTTGCACCGTGCCCGCTCACCCAGGAAGGTGGGCATCTCCTTCGCCACAGGCACCTCAGGCCCTGCCCCAGTCACCCCTGCTGCCCTCAGTGAGGAGGTCATTGACCTCCTGAGGACGCTCACTGTTGGGCAGTCTACCATTTTGAATGCCATCCAGGGTGTCGAAAGAGAGGTGCACCAGAGTAATGCATACCTGAAGGGCATTCATTCTGGTCAGGCTGCCCTTCAGCGATCGTTCAACACTCTGGTCTCAGCACTGATGGCAGCCATTGTCCCTGTCTCTAGCCTCCCCCCTCCAACTTCCTCCACCCATACCCTATCACCTGTACCTCTGCCTATCCCAGACACACCATCAGACCAGCCTGCACACACCTCAACACCCAAGGGAAGCTCAGCCAGACATAAGCACCACACATCACACAGGCATTTACACAAGCAACATCCACATACAGACATACCAACACCCACTGCCTCCACTGTGTCCCCCTCCCCCTCGTCTCCCTCCTCCCTCCCTGTCACGTCTCCACTCACACCTGCATGCACAACATCTTCAGCCACAACGTCCATCACCAGCACACACACCAGAACCCCCCCGCACACTTGCAGTCACCACCCCCACTACCATTTACACGTCCCCTGTGTCCTCTACCAGTGTGTCTATGACCCCCTCTTACAAGATACACAAACGCAGGCAGCCACCTACCCAACAGCCATCCACCTCACGACAGCCTCCAGCCCAAGCACCTGCACCCAAAGACACCAGACTTACAACTCCTACAACCACAAACTCTTCCTCCACTCCCATACCCACTACACCTACCCGTCCCACTGCTCCTAAAAAGCTTTTCCTGTCCAAACTTAACCTCTTTCCACCAACTCCCCCACCCCGTCCATGTCATAGGACTACAGTCAGCACCTCAGCCACGACAAAACTGGGCCCTGTCATGACAGTCTGCCATGGACTGTGGAGTCCCCCACCCTCCAGGGCAGCCAGTTCAGTACGGAGCCAAGGCACGGGCAGCCCACCCCCGGAGAAACATCCCAAGATAGGCAGTGGCCGGCGCGAGAGGGTGAAAACACCAGGGACTAAAACCCCTACCATGGCTCCGGCAGGAAGTGTGGAGACAGCTGGCACACCGCCCAAGGTGGGGAAGGGCCACAGGTGATCAGGGAAGGCTGGGAAGGGCAGCATGCCCGACAACACCGCCATCAGCCCAGCTGGCCAGGAGGGCCCCGCCAGCCCCATCCCAGGTGGGCAGGAGGCCACCAACAGGCCCGGCACTGCAGCCCAGGAGGGCCCCGCCAGCCACAGGACAGATGGGCAGGAAGGCCCCGCCAGCCACAGGACAGGTGGCAAATGACCTCCACGCCATGGCCGGATCCGCTGCACTGGGCCCTTCGTCTCAAGCACCGCTGCACTGGGCACCGCCGTCTCAAGCACCGCTGAACTGGGCTCTTTATCTCAAGCACCGCTGAACTGGGCCCTTCATCTCAAGTACCGCTGCACTGGGCACCGCCATCTCAAGCACCGCTGAACTGGACACCGCCGTCTCAAGCACCGCTGAACTGGGCCCTTCATCTCAAGTACCGCTGAACTGGGCCCTTCATCTCAAGCACCGCTGCACTGGGCACCGCGTCTCAAGCACCGCTGAACTGGGCCCTTCATCTCAAGCACCGCTGAACTGGGCCCTTCATCTCAAGCACCGCTGAACTGGGCCCTTCATCTCAAGCACCGCTGAACTGGGCCCTTCATCTCAAGTACCGCTGCACTGGGCACCGCCGTCTCAAGCACCGCTGCACTGGGCACCGCCGTCTCAAGCACCGCTGAACTGGACACCGCCGTCTCAAGCACCGCTGAACTGGGCCCTTCATCTCAAGCACCGCTGAACTGGGCCCTTCATCTCAAGTACCGCTGAGCTGGGCCCTTCATCTCAAGCACCGCTGAACTGGGCCCTTCATCTCAAGCACCGCTGCACTGGGCCCTTCATCTCAAGCACCGCTGCACTGGGCACCGCCGTCTCAAGCACCGCTGAACTGGGCCCTTCATCTCAAGCACCGCTGAACTGGGCCCTTTATCTCAAGCACCGCTGAACTGGGCCCTTCATCTCAAGTACCGCTAAACTGGGCCTTCATCTCAAGCACCGCTGCACTGGGCACCGCCGTCTCAAGCACCGCTGAACTGGGCCCTTCATCTCAAGCACCGCTGAACTGGGCCCTTCATCTCAAGCACCGCTGAACTGGGCCCTTCATCTCAAGTACCGCTGAACTGGGCCCTTCATCTCAAGCACCGCTGAACTGGGCCCTTCATCTCAAGTACCGCTGAACTGGGCCCTTCATCTCAAGCACCGCTGCACTGGGCCCTTCATCTCAAGTACCACTGAACTGGGCCCTTCATCTCATGCACCGCTGCACTGGGCACCGCCGTCTCAAGCACCGCTGAACTGGGCCCTTCATCTCAAGCACCGCTGAACTGGGCCCTTCATCTCAAGCACCGCTGCACTGGGCACCGCCGTCTCAAGCACCGCTGAACTGGGCCCTTCATCTCAAGCACCGCTGAACTGGGTCCTTCATCTCAAGCACCGCTGGACTGGGCCCTTCATCTCAAGTACCGCTGAACTGGGCCCTTCATCTCAAGCACCGCTGCACTGGGCACCGCCGTCTCAAGCACCGCTGAAATGGACACCGCTGTCTCAAGCACCGCTGAACTGGGCCCTTCATCTCAAGTACCGCTGAACTGGGCCCTTCATCTCAAGTACCGCTGAACTGGGCCCTTCATCTCAAGCACCGCTGCACTGGGCACCGCCGTCTCAAGCACCGCTGAACTGGGCCCTTCATCTCAAGCACCGCTGAACTGGGCCCTTCATCTCAAGCACTGCTGCACTGGGCACCGCCGTCTCAAGCACCGCTGAACTGGGCCCTTCATCTCAAGCACTGCTGAACTGGGCCCTTCATCTCAAGCACCGCTGGACTGGGCCCTTCATCTCAAGTACCGCTGAACTGGGCCCTTCATCTCAAGCACCGCTGCACTGGGCACCGCCGTCTCAAGCACCGCTGAACTGGACACCGCCGTCTCAAGCACCGCTGAACTGGACACCGCCGTCTCAAGCACCGCTGAACTGGGCCCTTCATCTCAAGTACCGCTGAACTGGGCCCTTCATCTCAAGCACCGCTGCACTGGGCCCCGCCGTCTCAAACACCGCTGAACTGGGCCCTTCATCTCAAGCACCACTGAACTGGGCCCTTCATCTCAAGTACCGCTAAACTGGGCCCTTCATCTCAAGTACCGCTGCCCCATGAGCGGCAGGGGCTGGCCCGCATCTGTGTCGGGCAGGGCTGCACGAAGCACTCTGGGCACCAGTCCCCCTCCAGAACCAGTGGAGACTGTTATCCACTTGTGAGACTGTGGCTTTACACTCCCCAGGATTGAACAGTGGGCAACCCACCCACTGTAGAGACTTGAGAGACTGTGGCTTTGCACTCCCCAGGATGGTACAGTGGGCAACCCACCCACTGTAGAGACTTGAGAGACTGTGGCTTTGCACTCCCCAGGATGGTACAGTGGGCAACCCACCCACTGTAGAGACTTGAGAGACTGTGGCTTTGCACTCCCCAGGATGGTACAGTGGGCAAACCACCCACTGTCTGGACTTGAGAGACTGTGGCTTTGCACTCCCCAGGATGGTACAGTGGCCATGGAGGCCCATCGTGGATCTGGCGTCGTATACTCATCTGGCTGAGGTGCCACCCCTTCCCTTCCCCCTGAGGTGCCTGTAGTTTTGCTATCTGATGCCCCTGCAGTGTTCTCTCTGTTGGAGTCAGGTATCCTGTGTCGGCTTTGCCCATGTGATTTGGGCCAAGTGGTCCACGGACAATGCCTGCTACTATGCTCGGACTTGTACATTTATGTATATAAGAGTTTTTGATGTGTATATATATTTTTAAGCCAGTAATACAATATATTCCAGTGTTTAGAATCATTTCCTTTTGTATTTGCATTCTTCCGGGGGGTCTGGGGGGTGTCACTCTGATGTGTTGCTATGCATTGATGTGTGTGTTGTAGTGGGTGAGGGTGGGGGTGGGTGTGTCGCGTATGTGTGTACCCGTAATATTTTCTCCTCCCCCCTCCCCTGTGTCGTAGGTGCAGTACTCACTGTTGTCTTCTGCGCCGGCGTTCATGCTCCTGGTAGAGGAGTAGGAACACTATCGCTGGGAGTATGTGGAGTTTGGGTTCCATGCTGTCCTGATTCCTCGTGGGCTGTATGGAGGTGAGCGTTTTCCCTTCGAAATGGCTGTTTCCGCTGTGTTTTTATCGGTGGGGCTACCGCCCCGGAAAAGGTGGCAGATTGGTAGGTTGTGATACAGTGGGCGGTACATTGTCTCCCGCCTGTCTGTTGGCGGTGAACGCCGCGCTGTTTGTTTGTGCCGCCGTGGCGGACGGTGTGGTAATGTGGCGGTCTCTGTTGGCGGTTTCCGCCAGGGTCGGAATTCAATTTCTTTTCCTGCCAGCCTGTTTGCGGTTTGGCCGCTGGTTTAACACCGACCGCCAGGGTTGGAATGACCCCCTTAGTAGTGTAGGTAGGGATATTAGATACACTATTGTGACAATGTGGTGGGAGTCTTCCTGTGTATCACTTTCCTGGGCACTGCTGTAATAGTGTCGTGTTTCATTATCCTCATAATAGCAATTCATGCCCTTTTACATAGAATGCAGTTGCTTCAATAAAACCCATTGAACCAAATCCTGCTTCTGTTTGTCCTTGCATTTATGAAATTTGTACAAATGGGAGAAAAGGGTACAATCTGTTCTAGCACGACTTCCCCTGCGGAGTCTTGGAGTGTCATGCGATAGGCTTCCACAAATCACTTTTCCCTCTGATACTGATGAGATGCTGCTACCTAGTCAGAAGGGTTAGGCCGACATCTGTCACACAGTGTGGGATCAGAATCAGTCCCCAAGCTCGGTGGTGCTGTCGTCCAAAATCCAGGAGTCTTGTTACTACAACAGTAGACCTATGACGACTGCTGCAACCCAAAAAAGATTAAACTTGGAGCTGAAACTAATAACAATTAATAGACGTTGAGAACTTCTGTCTCCTCTACCTTCAACCTCCTACACACCTCTGGTTACGCTAATCTCTTTATCCTCCATCCAAGGCACTGTTGATTAAATCATCCCTTTCTACAAGTAAAGATTGCACAACCCCAAGATCTCTAAATGGGTGGCCATCAGTCTCAGACTCAAGACGCACTGTGTCAAGAGATTCGAAAGCATATGGAGACTCACAAAAACTCTTTTGTCATTTATCCAGATCATGCTTAAAACAAAGGGGTACAACTTTTCTATCTTTGCAGCCAAAAATAAATGAATTTGTGTTTCTTCATGGAAGAAATAAACAAAATTGAATAGGAACATAATAGCTCTAATAACATCTCCTCTATCAGGTCCCGCCGCCTAATTCTGCATGCAATCTAAGCACCAAATGAGTCTTTTTGGAGTTCAATCTCCTCCATCTCTGAAGAAACACTTCTTTATGGTGTATCTGGTAAAAAAAGTTTTCATGCTCCGGAGGTCCATTTACTCCGGCCATTGCACCAGACCTTGTCCAGGACCTGCTTTTTCATTTGCTAGTCTTCACCAACACATCTGTTTTAAATTGTGTTTTACCAAACTGCCTTGATACTGCTCACCTGAAACCCTTACTCAATAAACCTAACCTTCACTCTTTTAATGTTCAAAACTAACGCCCCATCTAAAGTCTTCCCTTTCTGGACAAAGTTATTATAGGAGGCTGGCCTGATTTGTAGTGAGTACCAAAGGTACTTACACCTTATACCAGGTCCAGTTATCCTTTATCAGTCAAATGTAGTCAGTGTCTAGAAGCCAGGCTGTCTAGAGGTAGCTGTAGGCAGAACAGCCAAGGCTGAACTAGGATACATGCAAAGCTCTTGCAATACCACTGCAGTCACACAGTACTTACACACATGAAAGACAATACTCAGTGTTACAAAAATAAAGGTACTTTATTTTAGTCACACAATGGCAAAAATACTTTGTAGGCTATACTCCCTTAGGAGGTAAGTAAATCACACAATATATACACTAGTAACCAGAAACAGGTACGTACACAGTAGGAAAACAGTGAAAATAGTGAAAATCACCATAGGTTGCAATGGGCCTAGGGGGGACACAAACCATATACTAAAATAGTGGAATGTGAAAGTTGGTGTCCCATCTAGGTAAGTGTACTGTGTAGGGGGGCGCTGGGAGTGTAAAAAAAACACCAAAGATAAGTAATGTACCCCACCCCAGAGCCCAGAAAAGCAGGAGTAAAACACAGCAAATTTCCTAACAACACACTAGAAGTCCTGATAGAAGATAATGCAAGATCCAGAAGAGACTGCAAGACACCAACAATGGATTCCTGGACCCGAAGACCTGTGGAAGAAGGGGACCAAGTCCAAGAAACACTGAAGAGTCCAGGGAGAACAGGAGCCCCTGCTAACCCGGATGAAGGTGCAAAAGTGGAACCACCGGTGAGAAGACAAAGTCAGAATTGCACCAAAGAAGACAGATGTGGGTTCCTGGTTGGTGCAGAAGATGTCCCATGCACGAAGCATGAATGCAGTCTGGTTTGTGTTGCTGGATTCCGCCAACAAGCCTTGGTAAATGCAAAGCTCACGGTTAGTGGAAAATGGCGCTGCCTGGGACCAGGAGGGACCTAGTGGCCTCTACCCAGGATAGGGAGACCAAGGGGGCTCTCAGCAAATCAGAGAGCCATCAGAGACCAGGCAGCGTGCACAGGAGCCCCACAGCACGGGGACAAAGAAGGTGCAAATGGAGGCCCAGGCATCACGCCACAAAGGATTTCCACATCGCCGGAGAACCACTCAGGGAGCTGTGCGTCACGGGATGGAGTGCTGGGGGCCTAAGCTGTGCTGTGCATGAAGAACTTCTTGGAAGGCCGCACACAAGCCTTAGCAACTGCAAGTCATGCAGTGCACGGGGTACTGTCTTGCGTGGGGAGGCAAGCTCTTACCTCCACCAAAGTTGGACAGCTGGACAGTGGGACTGCCGGAGTCACTTTGGTCCACCACCTGTGTTGCTGGATCCAGTCCTGTCATCTGGAGAGGGGGTCCAAGCAACCGGTTGTCACTGCAGAGAGGTGCCTGCTGAAGCAGGGAAGTGACTCCATCACTTCACAGGAGATTCCTTCGGTTCTTTTGGTGCAGGCTGAAAACAGACAGTCCTCGGAGGATGCTCGACCTGGAAACTGTTGCAGTTGCTGGCAGGAGCTGAAGTTACAAGGTTGCAGAAGTCGTCTTAGCTTCTTTGTTGCAGTTCTGTAGAGTTCCTGGAGCAGTCAGCGATTGATCCGTTGGTAGAAGATGAAGTAAGGGATGCAGAGGATTCCTCCTGGAGTCTTGCAATCCGAATCTGAAGAAACACCCAAATGAGAGACCCTAAATAGCCCTGAGAGGGGGATTGGTCACCTAACCAGGTAAGCACCTATCAGGAGGGGTCTCTGACGTCACCTGCTGGCACTGGCCACTCAGATTCTCCCAGAGTTCCCTGACCATACTGAAAACAAGATGGCAGAACCCAGGGACACTCTGGAGGAGCTCTGGGCACCACCCTGGGGTGGTGATGGATAGGGGAGTGGTCACTTCTCTTTCCTATGTCCAATTTTGCGTCTGAACAGGGACTGGGGGTTCCTGAACCGGTGTAGACTGGATTATGTAAGGAGGGCACCATCTGTGCCCTTCAAAGCATTTACAGAGCCTCTGGGAGGATACACCTGCCATGCCTGTAACACCTATTTCCAAAGGGAGAAGGTGTAACACCCCTCTCCTGAAGGAAATGCATTGTTCTGCCTTCCCAGGTTTGAGCTGCTCAAGCCCCAGCAGGGTAGAAGCCTGTCTGTGAGGTGGGAGCATCTGGGGCTGCATTGGAAACCTCAGAAGGCTGGTATGGCAGTACTGGGGGACCATGTTGGAGCCTCCAGAGTGCATGGGATTGTGCAACCAATACTGGAATCAGTATTGGGGTACAGTTCCCAGTTATTAGACACCTTACATAGCCATATTCGGAGTTACCATTGGGAAGCTACATATATATAGTGCACACTTATAATGGTGTCCCTGCACTCACAAAGTCCTAGAAAAAGGGCCTGGACGATGTGGGGGCACCCCTGCTAGTGCAGGGGTGCCCTCACACACAGGTACTATGCACCTACCCTTCAGGGTCAGAAGGTTAGACATATATGTGACTTATAAGTGACCTAGTGCAATGAAAATGGCTGTGAAATAGTGCATGCTGTATTTCATACAGGCTGCAATGGCAGTCCTGAAGAAGTGTTTGCATGGTCTCCGTATGGGTGGCAAACGAAATGCTGCAGCCCATGAGGATTCCCTGGAACCCCAATGCCCTGGGTACCATATACTAGGGACTTATAAGCGGGGGGGGGTCCAGTGTGCCAATTTGGAGTGGAACATGGAGTCAATAAACTGTAGTGACAAATTTGGAAAGAGAGAGAGCATGAGCACTGGAGTTCTCCTTAGCAGGACTCCAGTGACGATTTGGAAAACAATGAAACACACTGACAAGCAGGCCATAAACCATAAGCACTGGGGTCCTGACTAGCAGGATTCGAGTGACACAGTCGAAAACACACTGACATCAGGGAGAAATTGGGGGTAACATGCCAAAAAGAGGGTACTTTCCTACAGTTATTTAAAATAGTGTATTCTCTAAACTGACTGAACCTATCTAAAATAATGATCTGTTGGGTATGTATCAATCCGGTTTCAAGGCAGTTCACAGTACTGAATCTGCACCAGCTGTGCTAATATCCTCTGCACCTTTGATAATGACCTTTCCCTCCATATCCTACAGGATTTAGCTGTGGTTTTTGATACAGTTCACAATCAAATTCTCCTTGTTACTAGAAAAATAGGATGTATCTATAGGGAACTGCACGCTGGTGGTTTCACTTATTTTTCTGAAAATGCACTCAATTAATCAAAACTGGCAACACCTTATCTGAGCCATTCCTTCCCAATTTGTTGTACTTCAGTGCTCAATTACGCCACCCATTCTTGTCAGTTTCTATGTTCAACCCCTGACAGAACTCCTAAGAGATCTTGGTGTGTTGTGTGACCAACAAGCAAGTGACACCAAGATTTATTTCAAATTCTGCACCCTAGATTATATGCCCAAAATAAAAAAAAATCACTTGGGAACATCCACAAATAGAGAAACAATACATAAATTGTAATCTGCTGAAGAATGACTTTCTGCTCCTCATATTCAATCAACAAATATCACATGTAATTTGACAACCTTGACAGAGTCATTGGTGTACATGCTCTACTCTAAACCTAATCTCCTAAATCACTTCCAAACTATGCCTAAATCAGCCAGGATCTACCTCTACAAATTTAAGAAATTAAAGCATATTCTTCTCCTTCAAAGGTTTTAAACTGGCAGAGTAATGTTCTAGTCATCTCTTATCTTGAATATGGCTCCTCCCTACTCATTAGCCTACCAGAAAAAATACTAACCCACTAAGGGCAGTTCTACATACAGCTGCCCCATTTGTCATAAACTCAAAAAGCA
This sequence comes from Pleurodeles waltl, assembly GCF_031143425.1. Lineage (NCBI taxonomy): Eukaryota > Metazoa > Chordata > Amphibia > Caudata > Salamandridae > Pleurodeles > Pleurodeles waltl. The sequence goes on along the minus strand of NC_090448.1, from coordinate 270,630,816 downwards.
GGAACATATTACTCCTGCAGTTGCTTTATTTAAATTGCTCCCAACCAAGGAATGATGCACAATGAGAAATGTCTTCCTTGCTTTTAAAAACCTTTCTGGAGCCACCCGCTCTCTATGTTGCAGAGTCAACAGATTGCTCTACTACATTCTTCGAGAAAATATTCCAGGTTTCACATATCTTTCTTCGGCAAAGCTCCAAGAATTTGCAACTAAATTTGCACTAAGTACCGCTGTCTACTGAACACTCCCTTAGACAGGCCACTGACATTTAGATCATCCTATTAGGAATTTAAGTGCTCTGCACAGGGTACTGCTTGTATGCCCAACTGTGTCTTGAGTTAATTGATCCATTATTTATATTTTTGTCTCTTGATAATGCTTAAGCTATACTCACGAAGTTGGGCACCTTGTGTTTATCACTAATTAAATGTACACCACACTCTACTTGCATATATCTTTTGTGCTCGTAATTCTCTCAATGGCTCCAACTCAAAACCATTGTTGCACAATTAGAAAATCTGTTTCTGTTCCTTCCAGGTCAACTCTCCTCCCTTTAATCCAAAACAACTTAACTCTAGTGATCCACTGCCTCGCAGTACTGGTTTTATTCTCCTTCGGTCCTCAATGTTGGGTCTTCTTCTGCTTTTCTTGGGATTCAAGTCAATGTTGGATTGCTGCTTCAGGTCACTCTATGTAGGATTAACGTGATGCATCCTGACTGAATAACATGTATCACGTGCCGCTGGTACTTGTGTATTTCTCAGTACTTCATATATTTTCTCTTGGTAGTATGGTATACTTTCCTTTTATTGCCTATTGCTTTCCGCTTGACCCGTGTAATCCACGACCATTGCATTACTGTAAATAATCTGCTCTATTGAGCTACAATTCTATGTCAGGACTGAAGGCTCCTATTATGCTTTTCTTTCTATACTTTATTTATCCAGCAGCCAATCAGAGAAGTTTTAGACAGCAAAACATAACCCATAAAACCATATTAACCTCACGTGCCTAACCATAGAGAGGGACAATATATAAGGCTGTAACAATAATACAGCCCCGCTCCCGCAGCCAGTTATGTGCCTTTATCCCTTTCTGATTTTGTCGTGTTTACTGTTACCGCACTACGCTGTGTATTTATATTTAGATTCCTAGCGCACACAACGGTTGCATCTATATCGATTCGGTGGAGTCCTATTTTTAGTCCCATTGGGACTGTGAGCACACACTCGTTAATCTCCGACCATTGCACGCTTCAATTAGTGGCGGTGCTCGTAAACGAACGCATGATTGTCAGAGAAGCTGGAAACAGAAGCATTTCCTTTGCAGAAGGACCCCTCTTTGTTGAGTGGCTGTTTTCCATCGTGCCTGCACAGATTCCAGTGCAATACTGTATAGCCTTATTTAGAGTGCTCGTCATCATTGCTCCCTTACGCCCTGTGGCTTAAGATTGCACAGGGTTGGAAAATTTCACATAGGCTCTGCCTAGAGTGCTGCAGTCAGCTCCCTCTATGCTCTATTATCTTCACTTTCACGCCTGATGGGGTTCTTCCCTCCTCCTGACTGTCGCCCTCGGCTACCCTATGACCCGGAGTCCCTTTGGGGTCCTCCCTGAATTAAAATAAAGGCACAATCATATTCTTATGATGATGATGATTATTATTTTGGTGGTGACGCTCCTTCTTTGGAAGAAAATTTGGTAGGAGCTTTGGACAATAGTGTACAACTCTCTGTCAATAAAGCCTTGGCGAAGGCCCTAGGGCCCCTTACCCACCATTTTGAAAGCTTTGCCTGACATAAAGGTTGGTTGCCCCCACTTGCACCATCAGATGAGGCTCAGTCTGGGCACCCGAATACCTCCAAAGGTAAATCTAAGGCCAAGAAATGGCCCCATTCCGAAATATTTGAACGCTTATTGACCACCATTCAGAGCGAACATGGTTACAGTACCTCTCAGCCCCAGGAGTGGCAGGAAGCTGGTCCCATCCCAGAGAACTCAGATTCCGATTCCGATACGGATTCCGATTCGGACTCGGATCAGGTGGACCATTTGGGACCAAGAAAGCGTAAGAGGATGGACAAGTCCAAAGATCAAGCACCAAAAGTACTGAAAGTTCCTAATTTTAACCCAGAGGAAATTGTCCACCCTCGCCCTTCTAGTTGGACCCCTCCTCCAGAGGTAGCACTCTATATATTCAGGAACACTTCAGATCTGGATTCAATAAAGAAGTGAGAGTCAGACTTCGGCCTGAATCCTAGTCACCGATACCCCAGAGATTGACCCCACTATGGTAACTTTTATGAAAAAGTGGTCGAAAGACCCTAAGAAGGGTCTGGACTGTGCCTGGAGGTCCTGCCAGGACAAACTACTAGATCTTTCAGGCCCGCTGGCAAAAATCCTTGAATTAGCATTCCTGGCAAAGGAGTCAAACATCCCTATTGACCCAGACACTTTAGTGGGATGGGTTCAAAGCGCTATTTGTCCCTTAGGTAATGCTAATGTGCCAATTTCCACAGAACGGAAACAATCCATTCTTATGAGGATAGATCCTCAACTGAACGAACTCGCCACTTCGGAGGTGTGTCCTGTGGCTCAGGGACTATTTGGAGCTCCCTTCATTAAAGACCTCTCCAAATTTGCAGCCACCTTTAACTCTATGGATAAAGCCCAGTTGTCCCTCAAAAAGGTGTTTTGTGAAACTCTTTTTTGACAGGCCGGACTTATGCAAGGTCACTCGTCAGGCCGTTACTACTATTAAGGCCCCAGACATGACTCAGGTCATGGACGAGAATATGATAGAGGGCAAGCTTCAGACTCTATCTTCTACCCTTCCCGGTCTTGTGGTGGACGATCAAGATATCGCAAGAACTATTACAGAGGACAGCAAAATACCTCTCAAGAGTCCTCCAATTAAGGTGAGAATTATCCCTTATTCAGAGGTGGTTCTTAGGGGCAGGGTTCAAATTGTTTCTGTCTGAGTGGCAGAAGTTGACCAAAGATCCTTGGTTTTTAGAAACATGTGCAGGGCCTCAAGCTCGAATTTTACCACTCCCCCTTTCAAGTTTCCCCTCCACCTCTTCTCCATTTTTCCCTTTGAGATCAAGTGATCATATCGTTAGGTGGTCATTAAGTGTTTGGCGGTAACTGAACGGCCATGCCGGTGGCGGTCTTTTGACCGCTGCTGGGTGGCGGTGCAGACCGCCATATAACGAGTAAGGCAGTGAACCCAACGCAACACAGACAACTGGAGTGATGAGGAATGCACCAGTTTACCGGCCACTTGTAGATCTTGATACCATGGAAGAGCGCCACATCATCCTGACCTATCGACTGAACCGTTTGTGCATCAGGGAATTGGTCGCCTAGTTGAAACCAGACCTCCTGCTGGGTTTTAGAAATCCCCATTCCACTCCTCCAACAGTCCAGGTGTTGTCAGTCCTGCATTTTCTGGCGAGTGGCTCTTTTCAGGTCACAGTGGGACTGGCTGCAGTGTTTTCACAGCCCCAGTTCAGTAAGGTTTTGCAGAATGTGCTTGTTGCCCTACTCAAGCATGGCACAGGTACATTAGGTTCCCACAACCTCCAGAACTGCCCAATGTAAAAGCAGCCTTCTACAACATATCAAATGTCCCACATGTAATTGGGGCCATTGATGAGACTCACATTGCCTTGGTACCTCCGCAGAGGTCTACAGAAACAGGAAGAGTACATATTCGTTCAATGTACAAGTGCTGTGTCTTGCAGATGAGTACATAACACATGTGAATGCAAAATTCCCAGGATCAGTACATGATTCCTACATCCTGAGGAACAGCAGTGTCCCTGCAATGATGTCACAGCTACAGGGAGAAAGGACCTGGCTCATAGGTATGTGTACTGCCCTCCACGTCAGACATTTGTACCCCTCATATCACAGTCAGCATTCTGCTTAGCATTGTTACCTATGGTCATGTTCCCTTTTTCACACTGTTGACTCCGGATACCCCAGCCTGCCCTGGCTCCTGACACCTTTGAGACATCCAACTACAGGAGGGAGAGAACAGGTACAATGAGGCACATGGCTGGATGAGGCGAGTGATTGAGTGGACTTTCGGTCTCTTGAAAGCTAGATTTTGTTGCCTTCATGTGTCTGGTGATGCCCTACAGTACTGACCAGGGAAAGTCTGCAAGATCATTGTTGCATGCTGCATGCTCCATAATCTGGCCCTCAGAAGGCACATTCCACTGTTGGAGGAGGGGGACATTGATGCTGGAGCAGTGTTTGGGGCCAGTGACTCTGATGCTGAGGGGGAGGAGTACAGTAGACCTACCAGTGTCCAGTCCACTAGGTATTCCCATCAGTCCTTTGGGATGTAGAATGGCCAAGACCTTCTCCTCCCATGGTGACATTTCTGGGAGGGGTGATGGGGGCCCACCACCTGTCCTTATAGCAGTGATTGGGTCCTGGAAGCCATGGCCCGTACCTTCCCCCTGAGCTCATTCCACCTCTTCCAAATGTCCTCTCTTGTGCGTGGATGGTTCCCCACTGCATTCACCCTGTTGACTATCCTCTGCCATAGGTCGTTCTTCCGGGCTATGGATGTCTGCTAGACCTGTGCTCCAAAAAGTCAAGGCTCCACTCTGAGGATTTCTTTAAGCATTACCCTCAGCTCCTCTTCTGTGAATTGAGGGTTTTTTGGTTGTGCCTTGGTGGTTGTGTTGTGGGTGGGGGTGTTTGTTGTGCAGGGATTCTGGGTGTGCTGTTTGTTGATGTGATTTTGTGTAGTGGTATGTGTGTATGCTCTGTCGTGTTTGTGTGTGGTGGTGGGTTATGTGATGCGTGTTCAGTGTGTTGGTGCCTGTGGTATCTAGGTGCAATGCCTCCTTTCAGTGTGCTCTTGCCTTGCTCTGTCAGTATCTGGTTGGAAAGGGTTCTGGGTATGTGTGGGGGTGGGTTTTGTAGTGCTGTGGACAGGTGTGTGTATGTGTCTCAGGTGTTGGGTAATGGTATTGTCCAAAGTGGTGCAGTGTTCTGGTGGTGGTGCCATTTTTCCCCGCGGCAGTTCAGACCACCAATGGACTGCCACCGTATTGGGTCCGCGGTGCACATTTGTGAATCGTCATTTGGAGGGCAGAATATTCACGGCATGGCGGTTCTGGTGGTGCACTCGCCTCCTTCACGCCGTCGTTTTGGCCGACAGTGTTGTTTTATGGGTGTATTTTGGGCAGTGTTGTTTGGGTGACTCTTAATACGGCGGTCTTCATTCCACCATCATTGGCGGTCTTTCAGCAGTCGCTTGCACAGCGGTCTTTGGTGATGACTGTCAAACTCGGAATGACCACCTCAGTCTCTTCTGGAAAAAGGGGCCATTTGCTGGTCTACTCCACACCCCAGAGGATTTATCAGCCCCATGTTCCTAGTGGACCCGAAGGGAGGAGGTTCATATCTTGTTTTAAATCTCAAAGAATTCAGTGCCTGGATAGTTTACAGGAGATATTCTTCAAGAAGGAGATTGGATGGTCCGTTTGGACCTGAAAGATACACATTTGACCATTCCGGTGTTTCCTCCTCATCTACGGTTCCTCTAATTTCTTTGGCTCGATCAATGTTTTGAGTTCCAGGTCCTTCCTTTTGGACTCTTGTCTGCTCCTTGGTGCATCACCAAAGTAATGAGACCTCTAGTAAAGGCCCTTCGTGTTCGATGGTGAGGTTAATCGTATACCTCGATGATCTGATCCTCATGGCACAAGATCCTTTAATTCTTCACAGTCATCTATTGTGGACTGTTCAACTTCTTCAGAACCTGGTGTTTGTGATCAACCAAACCAAATCTTGCCTCATTCCATTCCAGCAGATGGATTTCCTAGGCTTCCAGATAGACTCAGTGAAGTCTCAGTTGATCCTTCCCCAACAGAAAGTGTGCAACATAAAGAAGGAGTTACGTCTCCTATTAACCAAACAATTTGTGTCACTGTGACAGTGACAATTTGTCACTGTGAATTTAGCTCAGATAGTGGGACTTCTTATCGTCATCTATCCAAGCTTTCTTCCCAGACCCCCTTCACTAAAGAGCCCTTCAGAAGCTCAAGATTTCTCATCTTCGCAGGGGATTGTCTTATGTAGACAAGATTCCTCTGTTGGAGGAAGCCAGGACGGAGATAACCTGGTGGCTCGAACACATGGAGGCCTGGAATGGCAGAGCAATCTTCGGCAATTCACCGGATGTTATTCTTGAGTCAGATGCCAGCAGATAGGGTTGGGGAGCCCGTTGCGGGCTAGTGGTCGGAGGAGGAACCCCATCTCCACATAAATTGTCTGGAACTGCTAGTGGGATCATTTGTGATCCGAAGCCTCTCTCCTCTTCGATCGGACTGTTGCATTCTGCTGCGGTTGGACAACATTTCAGCAGTCAGATATGTCACCAAGCTAGGTGGTATGAAATCGCAGATACTAGCACAAATTGCCAAGGGATTTTGCCAATTCTGTCTTCGCCACCGGATCTCAGTGATTGCAGAATATCTGCCCGGGGTGAACAACACAGTAGTGCTGGCGTCTCAGATCTTAATAAGTAAACTTACAAAGGGACGCAAATAGATTGATGTACCTTTTGACCCCCAATTAAGATGTTCCCACCATAACTCCAGTACATGCATATCAATAATTAATAATCAATCAATGATAATCAATGACATTAACATTCAATAGGAGTCAGAAATTGTCACACACCATGACCTTTCAGTCATAAATAACCACACCTTTATGTAAAAGTTAGAGTATTTATTTCCCTATATTAACAATGCTAATGCCGCGTAAATTAATCTCAAAATCAAATGATAAAAAAACAGAAATATCACTGGCTGTCCAAATCTGCAAAAGAAACACAATCTAATCAAAGCTTGAACCACTACACATTCCAATATCACAGTGCAAAGTAATAGCAAGAATAATTGTGCAAATGATATAACATACACTTAGGGGGTCATTACAACATTGGCGGTAAAAGCCGCTTACCGCCGTGCAGAAGACTGCCAATACACCGCTGCGGCTGTGGAATTTCACCACAGCTATTATGACCCACATCTCGGAAACCGCCGAAATTCAGACACCCACACAACTCCGCCACACCAAAGGTCAGTGATAAACTGGCGAAAACAAAACCTCCACAGTCACCCCAACAGAAACACGCCCATGCTATCACGACCCACGAATCCACGCTGCGGTCTTTCAACCGCGGTATTCCATTGGCGGTACACACCGCTGCACTCAAAATACACACATCTCCAAAACACCGCCACATTGGACAATTCCAAATACACACACCTGATACACATACACACACCGCTCCCACACACCCAACACAATATAAAACACACACCCACATCACCCACAAACCCCTACGACCAGAAGTTTTGAGGAAGCCGAGAGACAGAGAGCACAGCAATTGAGAACCCCACCACACAGAGGCACAAAACACCATCACCCATACAACAGTCCACACACAAAACACCACACACCACTACATAGCACCACACACATCAACACATACACCACCCCACACATCACCCACATCACCCTATGTCACGCCAAAGACACCCCAGGTTTTCCGAGGAGGAGCTCAAGGTCATGGTGGAGGAAATCCTCCGGGTAGAGCCTCAGCTATTTGGCTCACAGGTGCAGCACACTTCCATAGCCAGGAAGATGTAGCTATGGCGCAGAATCGTGGACAGGGTCAACGCTGTGGGACAGCATCCAAGAAATCGGGAGGACATCAGGAAGAAGAGGAACGACCTACGGGGGAAGGTGCGTTCTGTGGTCTCCAGGCACAACATCGCGGTACAGCGGACTTGCGGCGGGCCCCACCTCCTTCCCCACAACTAACAACATGGGAGGAGCAAGTCTTGACCATCATGCATCCAGAGGGCCTCGGAGGAGTCGGTGGCGGAATGGGCACTGGTAAGTCAAATCTTAACTATCATATCCCCCACCCTACCTGCATGCTATCACACACCCCCACCCTCACCCCCTCCCCTATCACTCCAACTCCTCACTAATGTACTAATAACACAAACCACCCATCCCAACACCAAGCCCTGCATGACACAACTAGGCATGGTCACCCAGCACTAAAGCATGCTCACTGCACATACCCATAACAACCCCCTAACCATCATCACACAAACACCCACACAGGAATGCTTGCACTGGGGTACACACACACCCACCCATTGCACACCATGACACACACACATGCAATAATCATGCTCTTATACCCCTGCAGGACCACTAAGGAACGTCACCACACAGGAGGGTCCAGACATCTCCACTCCACCCACAGAAGAGGCCCACAGTGACGACAGCAGCTCTGGCCAACTGGATCCAGATGACCAGCCCGGACCATCGTGGGCCTCTGGACAGTCGGTTCCCCTCCCACAGGCACAGCCCAACACTGACCTTCCACCCTCTGGTAACACCAGCACAGCACCCACCCAGCGGGCCCATACCTCCGTACCCAGGACACGTCAATCAGCTGTGTGTCCACCACTACAGGGAACCCAGGATAACCCACCACCCCAACAACAACAGGAACCTGGGGGCAGTGGTAGTGGGCACACAGTCCAGGGGACGGAGGCACAGGAACACAGGGGAACTGGGAGGGCTGCTGTGCGACAGGGGGTGGACAGGCCAAGGGACCCCACTCTCCACGAGGCCCTCTCCTCCATGGGAGCATACCACCACTCCCAGGAGACGATGGCGACGGTGCTGGCCAAGTTTCAGGAGACCCAGAGCATGCAGGAGGAGCAGTATTTGGGGTTCAGGGAGGAGCTCAGAACCATCAGCTCCACCATGGGCACCATCGTAGGGGTGCTGAAGGACATACAAAAGACCATGAGGGACACCGTGGCACTCCAAGGGGCCCCTGACACTAGCATGGACGATGAACTGCCCACCACCTCCGCCGGCGCTAGTGGACAGGACGCCCCGCCACAGGACCACCACACCAGCACCCCACCCCCTGCAGACGGAGAACCACCCGCAAGCGGTCCCTGAGATCCAGGAACAGGACAGAGCAAGATGGCAAGACCCCTGCCAGGAAATTAGACCACCCTGATTGTCCTCCCACTGTCCCACTTTGTTACCCTGTCCAGATTGGAACTGCCCCAGCTCCATTTCCTATGCCCATATGGGCAAAGCACCTGTGAGACGAATATACTGGACTCTGCCGTGGACATTCCTCCACCATCCCACATCACCATTTTACAACCCCCCTCCATTTATGAGCACTTAAATAAACACCCTTGAAGCACAAAACAATCTGGAGTAAGTCTGTGATTTGGTAAATTTGTATTATCAATGACAGTGTCAAAATGTGTTTTCTATTGTAATGCCAACATACCTATGTCACACATCACAAGTCCATGAAGGATGCAAGCAGATGACACACGTTGGTAACCACACCTGTGAAACCGTAATGGAAAGGTACAACTCAGTTACCAAATACTGCTACTAAATGACAGACAGGATAGAGGTAGAAGTGTGAAAGTGAATGTGATAGTGAAAAAAAATGCTCTCACCTGTGGGTCACTGGAAATATTGCTGTATGACTGACTCCCTGTTGTCTATGTCTTCTTCCTCGGCTTCATCCTCATCACTGTCCACAGGCTCCACAGGCTCCACAGCTGCCACAACACCGCCATCTGGACCATCCTCCTGCAGAAAAGGCACCTGGCGTCGCAAAGCTAGATTGTGAAGCATCGAGCAGGCGATGATGATCTGGCACACCTTCTTTGGTGAGTAGAATAGGGAACCACCTGTCATATGGAGGCACCTGAACCTGGCCTTCAGGAGGCCGAAGGTGCGTTCGATCACCCTCCTAGTCCGCCCATGGGCCTCATTGTAGCGTTCCTCTGCCCTGGTCTTGGGATTCCTCACAGGGGTCAATAGCCATGACAGGTTGGGGTAACCAGAGTCCCCTAATAGCCACACCCGGTGCCTCTGGAGTTGACCCATCACATACGGGATACTGCTATTCCACAGGATGTAGGCGTCATGCACTGAGCCAGGGAACATAGCATTTACCTGGGAGATGTACTGGTCTGCCAAACATACCATCTGTACATTCATGGAATGATAACTCTTCCGGTTCCTGTACACCTGTTCACTCCTGTGGGGGGGGACCAGAGCTACATGAGTCCCATCAATAGCACCTATGATGTTGGGAATATGTCCCAGGGCATAGAAGTCACCTTTAACTGTAGCCAAATCCTCCACCTGAGGGAAAATGATGTAGCTCCTTACGTGTTTCAGCAGGGCAGACAACACTCTGGACAATACGTTGGAAAACATAGGCTGGGACATCCCTGATGCCATGGCCACTGTTGTCTGAAAAGACCCACTTGCAAGGAAATGGAGCACTGATAGCACCTGCACTTCAGGGGGGATTCCTGTGGGAGGGCGGATTGGTGAGATCAGGTCAGGCTCCAACTGGGTACACAGTTCCTGGATAGTGGCACAGTCAAACCTGTAGGTGATGATTAAATGTCGCTCCTCCATTGTCAACAGGTCCACCAGCGGTCGGTACACCGGAGGATTCCGCCATCTCCTCACATGTCCCGGCTGACGGTGCCTAGGAAGGACAACAGCAACCACAGAGTCAACAAATTCCCAGGTATGTACCCACAGCTACACAGAACACGACACCAAATACAAAACTCTTCCTGTATGTGTGTTGAGTGTAGGCCTAGGTATGTGTGACGCAGTAGTAAATGAAGCCATGTGGGCCCCTGAAATGGTGGCTGCCTGACCTCTAAACTGGGACAATGGAATGTGAGGTATCTGCGCTGGCGTTGTACACCGTCGCGGTAGGCGGTCGTAGAATGCGGCGCAATGCTGCATTGGTTAACATTGGACCCTATGGGTCCCAGGAGCCAATGATGAAGTGCGCCGGCGGTGATGATACGCACCGCCGCGGACGTCACAACTGCGGACGTGACCGCCATTTTCTATCTGTTAAATCACTCGATACCTCATCTACGACAGGAGAGGACCTACACTGCAAGTGCTGCTGTGACCTCGGTCTGGAAGAGACAATGGCTGCTGCTTCTGGGGAAAGGGCCCCTGCCTTCACTGCTCAAGAGTTGGAGAAGCTAGTCGACGGGGTCCTCCCCCAGTACACGCTACTCTACGGTCCTCCAGACCAACAGGTAAGTACACAGGGAGCACGTTGTATGGGCTATGCCTGGGTGGAGAGGGCTGGATGTCAGTAGGAAGGGGGCAGAGGTCAGGGAACATGAAGGACTGTGAATGCATGTGCCACATGGCAAGGGTAGGGATGGGGGCCACCCACTTCGACGGTGCTGTTGTTAATGACTTCTCTTCTTCCCCTGTACATGTCATGTAGGTCAGCGTCCACCAGAAGAAGGACATTTGGCGTGCCATCGCCAAGGACATCCGGACCCTGGGGGTCCACCAGAGACGGGGCACCCACTGCTGGAAAAGATGGGCGGACATTCGCCACTGGAGCAAGAAGATGGCGGAGGCTCAGCTGGGGGTGGCCTCCCAACGTGGGAGGGGTGCCCGTCGTACCATGACCTCCCTGGGTGGGGGAGGAGGGCTGTGGGTTTCCCTAGGCCAGGGCGAGTTCCGTAGGCTAGGACCCTCCGTAATGCAGGCCATGTGGCACTCCACCCCACCTCTGTAGAGTGCCAAGTACAGGTATACATTCCCCTGTGTCATCTATGTGTGCAGATTGCCACAATAGCCATGTAGGGCAGATCCCAGGAATTGCTTCTGTAGAGGCCAAGAGCACGGCGTAGTGCAGGGGGCTGCTGTGTCTGTATTGTCCGCCAACAGTAGCGGTAAGCCATGCACTCAACCTGTTTTTCTTCTGTCGTCCCCCCCCCCTTTTTGTGCTCTCCCTGTTCTTGTGTGCATCAGCATCATCAGGCGGAGGTACAGTGGCACCGGACCGCGAGGGAGCTGCATCCCACATGGCCATGGAGGGCCACACCACAGACTCTGAATACACCAGTGGGACGGAGGGCGAGGGGAGCTTCACGTCAGTCACCGGATCACCAAAGAGCGACACGGACTCGTCCGCCGATGGGAGCTCCCTTGTGGTGGCGGCACCATCTGTGCCCCCCACTTCTACAGGTACAGCCGCCACCCCCCCTACCAGCACCGCCCTCCCAGCAGCCCCTCAGCCTTCGCTCCGTGCCTGCTCACCCAGGAGGGTGGGCATCACCTTCGCCCCAGGCACCTCAGCCCCTGCCCCTGTCACCCCTGCTGCCCTCAGTGAGGAGGCCATTGACCTCCTCAGGTCACTCACTGTTGGGCAGTCTACCATTGTGAATGCCATCCAGGGTGTAGAAAGGGAGTTGCAACACGGTAATGCATTCCTGGAGGGCATTCATTCTGGTCAGGCTGCCCTTCATCGAACCCTGCAATCTCTGGCCTCAGCACTGATGGCAGCCATTGTCCCTGTCTCTAGCCTCCCCCCTCCAACTCCCTCCAACCAGACCCAGTCCCCTGTACCCCAGCCTATCCCAAGCACACCATCAGACAAGCATGCATACACCTCAACACACAAAAGTAGCTCAGGCAAACATAAGCACCACACAACCCACAGGCACTCCAACAAGCATCACCCACATACAGACACAACATCCACTGCCTCCACTGTGTCCCCCTCGTCGTCGTCTCCCTCCTCCCTCCTAGTGGCGTCTACACTCTCACCTGCATGCACTACATCCACAGGCACTAGGACTCGCACCAGAACACCCAGCACCACACCCTGCTCACCTGCTCTCACCACCCCCACTACCATTTACACATCCCCTGTGTCCACTCCCAGTGTGTCTGTGACGCCCCCTCCCAAAGTACACAAACGCGGGCACCCACACACCCAACATCCATCCACCTCACAACAGCCTCCAGTACCTGCACCTGCACCCAAATCACCTAAAGTTACACCTCCTACAACCACCTCCTCTTCCTCCACTCCCAGACCCCCTCCAGTTACCCATCCTAGTCTTCGTCAGCAACTCTTCCTCAGCAACGTTGACCTCTTTGCCACCACCCCTCCAAATCATAGGTCCCGTAGTAGCACCTCAGACAAAACAAGTCCAGTACCAGTGGTGCGTGTTCAAGGTGTGTGGAGTGCACCGGCCACCAGGGCAGCCAGTGTGACACGGAGCCAAAGCACTGCCAGTCCACCCCCTGTAAAGCACCTAAAGTTGGGAAGTGGCCGACAGGACAGTGTGAAGACTCCTGGCGGCAAAACTGCTCACAAGGGTCCCAGGGGGAGTGCCGAGTCAGCTGTGACTCCTCCAAAGGTGGTGAAGGGCCAGAAGAAGTCTGCACAGTCTGGGACAGGGGCGCCATCCTCCCCGGCGGCCGGGACGCCACCGCCAGCAATGTCGTAACTGGTCTGGAGACCACCGCCAGAGTCATTGCCCAGGAGGGCAGCACTGTCGTCACTGGTCCGGAGACCACCGCCAGAGTCAGTGCCCAGGAGGGCAGCACAGTCGTCACTGGTCCGGAGACCACCGCCAGAGTCAGTGCCCAGGAGGGCAGCACTGTCGTCACCAGAGTCAGTGCCCAGGAGGGCAGCACTGTAGTCACTGGTCCGGAGACCACCGCCAGAGTCAGTGCCCAGGAGGGCAGCACTGTCGTCACTGGTCCGGAGACCACCGCCAGAGTCAGTGCCCAGGAGGGCCCCGGCAGCCACAGCCCCGCTGGGCAATGAGGGACCGTCCTGCCACACACCAATGCACAGGTCAGAAACTGCAAAGTCAAGCACCGCTGAACAGGGAAAAGACCGCCATGGCAAAGCACCGCTGAACAGGGAAAGGACCGCCATGGTGAAGACCGCTGAACAGGGCAAAGCACCGCTGAACAGGTCAGAAACTGCAAAGTCAAGCACCGCTGAACAGGGCACAGACCGCCATGGTGAAGACCGCTGAACAGGGCAGAAACTGCAAAGCCAAGCACCGCTGAACAGGGCACAGACCGCCATGGTGAAGACCGCTGAACAGGGCAAAGCACCGCTGAACAGGTCAGAACTGCAAAGTCAAGCACCGCTGAACAGGGCACAGACCGCCATGGCAAAGCACCGCTGAACAGGGAAAAGACCGCCATGGTGAAGACCGCTGAACAGGGCAAAGCACCGCTGAACAGGTCAGAAACTGCAAAGTCAAGCACCGCTGAACAGAGCACAGACCGCCATGGCAAAGCACCGCTGAACAGTGAAAAGACATCCAAATCAAGCATCGTTAGCCCATGTGCAGTTTGGACAGTGACGGAACAGGAACTGTCACGGGGAGCCTGATGCAGTCTGGACACCAGTCCCCCTCCAGAACCAGTGGAGACTGTTATCCACTTGAGAGACTGTGGCTTTGCACTCCCAGGATGGTACAGTGGGCAACCCACCCACTGTAGAGACTTGAGAGACTGTGGCTTTGCACTCCCCAGGATGGTACAGTGGGCAAACCACCCACTGTAGAGACTTGAGAGACTGTGGCTTTGCACTCCCCAGGATGGTACAGTGGACAAAACACCCACTGTAGAGACTTGTGAGACTGTGGCTTTGCACTCCCCAGGATGGAACAGTGAGCAACCCACCCACTGTAGAGACCTGAGAGACTGTGGCTTTGCACTCCCCAGGATGGTACAGTGGGCAAACCACCCACTGGAGAGACTTGAGAGACTGTGGCTTTGCACTCTCCAGGATGTAACAGTGGGCAACCCACCCACTGTATAAACTTGAGAGACTGTGGCTTTGCACTCCCCAGGATACATCAATGGGCATGGAGCCCCGTCGTGGATCTGGCGTGGTGCTGTAATCCGGCTGAGGTGCCCCCCCCTTTCCCTTCCCCCTGAGGTGCCTGTTGTATTTCTATCTGATGCCCCTGCAGTGTTCTCTCCGTTTGTGGACAAGTATCTAGTGTGGGCCTCGCCCATGCATTTTGGGCCCAGTGGTGCCGGACATTGATATGTGCATACCTGCACTAGTAATCGTAATGTATCAATTCTGGAATGTGTATATATATCTGTATATATTAGCTTACTGTATTTTGATACATTACAATGTTTGAACTGATTTCCTTTTGTCTTTGCATTCTTCTGGGGGGTTTTGGGGTTGTTACTGTGCTGTTTGGAAATTCATTGGTGTGTGTGTTATAGTGGGTGAGGGTCGGGTTGGGGGTGGGGGTGTTGCGTGTGTCCCCCTGACTTTTGCCTCCCCCTCCCCTATGTCCTAGGTGCAGTACCCACCGTTGTCTTCGGCGCCTACGTAGATGGTGATCGTAGAGGAGCAGAAAGACAAGCGCAGGGAGTATTTGTAATTCGGGCTCCATGGTGGCCTCCTTCCTCGTGGAGTGTGTTCAGGTAAGCGTTTTCCCATTGCAAAAGCTGTTTCCGCCGTGTTTTTATCCACGGTGAATCCGCCCCGGAAAAGGTGGCGGATTGGTAGGTTGTGATACTGTGGGCGGTACTTTGTCTTCCGCCTGTCTGTTGGCGGTGACCGCCGCACTGTTTGTCTGTACCGCCGTGGCGGTCGGAGTGTTAAAGTGGCTGTCTATGTTGGCGGTTTCCGCCACGGTCATAATTCCCTTTTTTTGTCTGCCGGCCTGTTTGCGTTATTACCGCAGCTTTAACACCGTCCGCCAGGGTTGTAATGACCCCCATAGTTTCAGAAAAGAAAATACATCAATTGTTATTCCCTAGATCGAATTTCATTAGTGAGAACCTTAACTAACACCAGATTAGCATCAGCATGCTGGGTTTCATGCAGAACAATTTAGTCAACACAAATTTGGAAAACATCTAACTATGGCTCTGTCAAACCAGCGCGGTTGGTACCTAGAAAGTAAAGCAAATAGACATAATAATCAACATTCTAATTCATAATACCTATCCTCAGTATGGATCAGAAAGCAGTGTTAGTATTCGACCTCAGGACATCAGTCTGGTCAGCAAGGATTCAAGAATCAGAATCAAAGTTCGGAAAGGGTAAAGTCTTTAAGCAGTTCGAAAGAATAGAGGTAAACTCTCAAGAAGAATAGAGAGAATGGTGACTGCACAGTGGCAAATGTGCAATGCTATGCTAATTTCATATCAGTGCAGTCCCGTTTAGTTAGATTTCCTAAAACAACTTCCCAAGTCCCTATTGGTCAAGGGATCGCATGTTCACACTTTGTCGAATACAACTAAAACTTCAAATCTATAAATTCTAGCACTACTCCGTTCACATGTCGCTGATTGACTTCTCTTGCAATGTCCTCATCATCCGGCTCATCAGGTAACAATATTGTAGCAGCTTATACTCCAGTCAGTGTCTCCATTGTTCTCCTCCTGAGAAAGTCAGTCTTACACACATTAAACACATATTGTTACATTCAGCAAGAACAGCATCTTCTTGCAGTCGGTTCTCATGAGAAAACGTTTAGCTACGAGCACATTTAGTCAGTACAGTGGAAAATCACATTTTAATTCTCTGAGACAGACATTTTAGTAAACGCTGAGAAATGAAGCTTGACATGAGGCTGTGCACCTAGGCCAAGACCTCCTCTAAGTTAAGGCCTACAATTAATAAAGCTAATACATAATGCATAACCCTTAATATGACATATTACTACTTTAATCAAACATATGCTCAACATTTCAAATTAATAAGCCATTAATAAGTATACTTTGTGAAAACTGGCAGCCACTCATCATGATCACATTTTCAAATGTGTGCATTATTTTCTCTATATTAACCCCTTAGCTGCTGGGCCTTTTCCTCCCCAGTGCTGAGCCCTTTTTTGGCTTTTTGGGGTAGTTCGCGCTTAGGGCTTCATAACTTTTTGTCCACATAAGCTAACCACGCCAAATTTGCGTCCTTTTTTTCCAACATCCTAGGGATTCTAATGGTACCCAGAGTTTGTGGTTTCCCCTGGAGGAGACCAAGAAAATAGCCAAAATACAGTGAAAATTTCACTTTTTTCCAAAAAAATTGGAAAAAAGGGCTGTCGAAGGAGGCTTGTGGTTTTTTCCCTGAAAATGCCATCAACAAAGGGTTTCTGGTGCTGAAATCACTATCTTCCCACCTTTCAGGAACGGGCAGACTTGAATCAGAAAACCACATTTTCCAGCACAAATTTGGCATTTTACTGGGACATACACCATTTTTACTATTTTTGGTGCTTTCAACCTCCTTCAAGTTAGTGACAGGAATGGGTGTGAAACCAATGCTGGATCCCGGAAAGCTAAACATTTCTGGAAACTAGACACAATTCTGAATTCAGCAAGAGGTCATTTGTGTGGATCCTACAAGGTTTTCCTACAGAAAATAACAGCTGAAATAAAAAAATATTGAAATTGAGCTGAAAACAACAGCCATTTTTCTTTATGTTTTACTCTGTAACTTTTTCCTGCGATGTCAGATTTCTGAAAACAATATACCGTTTTGTCTGCTGGACTCTTCTGGTTGCGGGGATATAAAGGGCTTGTAGGTTCATCAAGAACCCTAGGTACACAGAGCCAATAAATGAGCTGCACCCTGCAGTTGGTTTTCATTCTATACAGGGTATACAGCAATTCATTTGCTGAAATATGAAGAGTGAAAAAGAGGTATCAAGAAAACCTTTGCATTTCCAAAATGGGATCAAGATAAGGTTTTGAGGAGCAGTGGTTATTTGCACATCTCTGAATTCCGAGGTGCCCATACTAGCATGTGAATTGCAGGGCATTTCTCAAATAGACGTCTTTTTTACACACTCTCTTATATTTGGAAGGAAAAAATGTAGAGAAAGATAAGGGGCAATAACACTTGTTTTGCTATTCTATATTCCCCCAAGTCTCCCGATAAAAATGATACCTCACTTGTGTGGGTAGGCCTAGCGCCCGCGACAGGAAATGCCCCAAAACACAACGTGGACACATCCCATTTTTTGACAAAATACAGAGCTGTTTTTTGCAAAGTGCCTACCTGTAGATTTTGGCCTCTAGCTCAGCCGGAACATAGGGAAACCTACCAAACCTGTGCATTTTTTAAAACTAGAGACCTAGGGGAATCCAAGATGGGGTGACTCGTGGGGCTCTGACCAGGTTCTGTTACCCAGAATCCTTTGCAAACCTCAAAAAGTGGCTAAAAAAAAAAGTTTTCCTCACATTTCGGTGACAGAAAGTTCTGGAATCTGAGAGGAGCCACAAATTTCTTCCCACCCAGCGTTCCCCCAAGTCTCCCGATAAAAATGATACCTCACTTGTGTGGGTAGGCCTAGCGCCCGCCACAGGAAATGCCCCAAAACACAACGTGGACACATCCCATTTTTTGACAAAATACAGAGCTGTTTTTTGCAAAGTGCCTACCTGTAGATTTTGGCCTCTAGCTCAGCCGGCACATAGGGAAACCTACCAAACCTGTGCATTTTTTTAAACTAGAGACCTAGGGGAATCCAAGATGGGGTGACTTGTGGGGCTCTGACCAGGTTCTGTTACCCAGAATCCTTTGCAAACCTCAAAAAGTGGCTAAACAAACAAGTTTTCCTCACATTTCGGTGACAGAAAGTTCTGGAATCTGAGAGGAGCCACAAATTTCCTTCCACCCAGCGTTCCCCCAAGTCTCCAGATAAAAATGATACCTCACTTGTGTGGGTAGGCCTAGCGCCTGCGACAGGAAATGCCCCAAAACACAACGTGGACACATCCCATTTTTTGACAAAATACAGAGCTGTTTTTTGCAAAGTGCCTACCTGTAGATTTTGGCCTCTAGCTCAGCCGGCACATAGGGAAACCTACCAAACGTGTGCATTTTTGAAAACTAGAGACATAGGGGAATCCAAGATGGGGTGACTTGTGGGGCTCTGACCAGGTTCTGTTACCCAGAATCCTTTGCAAACCTCAAAAAGTGGCTAAAAAAACAAGTTTTCCTCACATTTCGGTGACAGAAAGTTCTGGAATCTGAGAGGAGCCACAAAGTTCCTTCCACCCAGCGTTCCCCCAAGTCTCCCGATAAAAATGATACCTCACTTGTGTGGGTAGGCCTAGCGCCCGCAACAGGAAATGCCCCAAAACACAACGTGGACACATCCCATTTTTTTACAAAATACAGAGCTGTTTTTTGCAAAGTGCCTACCTGTAGATTTTGGCCTCTAGCTCAGCCGGCACATAGGGAAACCTACCAAACCTGTGCATTTTTGAAAACTAGAGACATAGGGGAATCGAAGATGGGGTGACTTGTGGGGCTCTGACCAGGTTCTGTTACCCAGAATCCTTTGCAAACCTCAAAATTTGGCTAAAAAAACACATGTTCCTCACATTTCGGTGACAGAAAGTTCTGGAATCTGAGAGGAGCCACAAATTTCCTTCCACGCAGCGTTCCCCCAAGTCTCCCGATAAAAATGATACCTCACTTGTGTGGGTAGGCCTGGCGCCCGCAACAGGAAATGCCCCAAAACACAACGTGGACACATCACATTTTTTCATAGAAAACAGTGCCTACCTCTGGATTTTGGCCTCTAGCTCAGCCGGCACCTGTGGAAACCTAGCAAACCAGCACATATTTCAAAACTAGAAACCCAGGGGAATCCAAGATGAGGTGACTTGTGGGGCTCTGACCAGGTTCTGTTACCCAGAATCCTTTGCAAACCTCAAAATGTGGCTAAAATAACACGTTTTCCTCACATTTCGTGACAGAAAGTTCTGGAATCTGAGAGGAGCCACAAATTTCCTTCCACCCAGCGTTCCCCCAAGTCTCCCGATAAATATGATACCTCACTTGTGTGGTTAGGCCTGGTGCCCACGACAGGAATAGATCACACAACGGTCAATGTTGGTCCTTACATGAGGCAGCTGTTGACCCTGGGGTGATCCATTCCTGACACAGGCACTAGGTGTAGGCACTCAAGTGGGGTAGTGTTTTTATCAGGACAGGTGAGGAGTCACTGGGTGGTAGGAATGTTGTGGATCCCAGCATATTCCTGTAGTTTGTGTGACAGAAATGCAAGAAAAATTGAGTTTTTTTTCCAACATTTCAGCTCTGCAGGGTATTCTGGGTAAGAAAACTTTGGGGAATCCACACAAGTCACACCTCTGTGGACTCCCCCGAATGTCTAGTTTCCAGAAATGTTTGGGTTTAGTGTGTTTCTCTATATGGCCGCCGAATCCAGGACCAAAAACACAGGTGCCTGCCTTACAAAACCAGTTTGTTTTGCCATAGATAATTTTGATGTCTCCACAATGTGATTTGGGTGGTGGAATTTGGGGCTGAACTAAATTGGGGAGCTCCCAAGAGAGCACTCTCTCTCTCTCTCTCTCTCTCTCTCTGCTGCCGCCGCATTCACCTGCTCTCTGGGTTGGCCTAACCCACTATTACCCAGTTGCACGAACAGCTTGCGAAGGGACAGCAGGACTGTCCTCATCACCTCCCTCATAATGTACTGGAAGAGGAGTTATCGAATGGGACTCCTCTGACTGAAAAATCACTCCCAGAGTCTGCGCCATTGTCCTATCCCTCAGATGCTGTCTCAGTATCTGATGTCTCAGTCTCTGATCCTATGTCAGAGCGGTCCTCTATACCCCGAGTGCAGGCAGCAGTCATCCATCAAGATGCCATCTCTGCTATTGGCTAAACTGTTGCTCTAAAACACTAGCCTATGTAGACAGTCACAAAATCGATGGTGTGTGTGAGATACGTGCAACAGTAGAGGCCACCTTACCTGCGCTTCTTCCCTCAATCAGCATGTACTTTCAAGACACTCAAAAAACACCTTGTCACATACCATTCGTCACAGTCTTTAGCACCTCCTGCGCCCAGTCCAACAATCATTATTGGTGCTCCCACTCCCTCCTCCTCGGATTCCCTCATTACCACCCAGCAAAAGTGCCCTTCATCTCTCCATAGCCGCCCTCCACCCCGCACATACATTTCATTGGTATTATAGCGCAGGTAACGGCTGACTTTACTAATGTACTCAGCTATTTACATAAAATACAGATTTGCTCTTTGCAGTAGGCATATAAACCTTCTGCGCTTCTTTATGGCACTAAAACTGCCACTAGACAAGTCGGACCCTTTTCCCCCCAGGGAAACCACACACATATTGACAAAAGTGATATATATATGACAGCCAACCACCTGAAACTCAACTCAAGCAAAACCGAAATAATCCTCTTTGGCCCACACAAAAACACCTGGGACCCCTCATGGTGGCCCACCACGCTAGGCCCTGCACCCACCCCCGCCAACCACGCACGCAACCTCGGCATCATCCTAGACTCCTCCCTCTCGATGACCCAACAAATCAACGCTCTCACCTCCTCATGCTTCAACACACTCCGTATACTGAAAAACATTCAAATGGATCCCCACAGAGACCAGAAAAACTGTCACTCACACACTCATCAGCAGCAGGCTTGATTACGGAAACGCCCTCTACGCCGGCACCACTCTAAAACTCAAGCGCAAACTACGAGCATCCAGAACTCAGCAGCACGACTCATCCTCGACCTCCCCCGACACAAACACATTTCTCCACACCTCAAATCCCTCCACTGGCTCCCCACTGACAAAAGGATCACCTTCAAGATCCTCATCCTCGCACACAAATCACTCCACAACACAGGCCCTGTCTACCTCAACGAGAGTCACCTTCCACACCCCCACACGAAACGTCCGCTCAGCTGACCTCTCTCCCGCCTCTGTCCCCCGCATCAAACACACCACCACCGGGGGCAGATCCTTCTCCTACCTTGCACCCAAAACCTGGAACGCCCTCACAACCCACCTTCACAAGACCCAAAACCTACTTCTTTTCAGGAAGGGCCTCAAAACCTGGCTTTTCGAACAGTGAACCTCCCAGCCCCTTTCCCTCCCCATCCCCCTCCAGTGCCTTGAGACCCTCACGGGTGAGTAGCGCGCTTTATAAATCTTTGATTGATATATATAGATCTACCTCTATATATATATATATATATATATATCTACATAGATATATCTATAGATATATATCAATGTATATAGATATATCTATCTACATAGATATATATATATAGATCTATATATACATCTATTTTTTTTAGTTGTTGCATGGTTTCCTTGGGGGCCAAAATGGCCCCCAGGGAAACCCTACAACATCTAAAAAAAATATATTGCCCCCACAGGGGGTCACCCTGCCCACGGGCGACCCCCTGTCATTTTATTTAAATTTTGTATTTTTTTTATTTTATTTTTTTTGGAAGAAAAAAAAAAATTCCCCTGGGGGCACCTACCTTTTTTTTTTATAACAAATATGCCCGGGGGGGGGCGGCCCGTTTTCCGAGGGGGCCGCCCCCCCAAAGTGAAATCCCTGGCGTCTAGTGGTGTTTCCTGGACCCCGATCGCAGCTGTGCTGCGATCGGGGGCCAGGAAACACTTTCAAAAGGCCTCGTAAGAAAGGGGAGACTCTCCCCTTTCTTACGAGGCCTTCTGAAACTGTTTCCTGGCCCCCGATCGCAGCTGTGCTGCGATCGGGGGGCCAGGAAACCTGAAAGTGTTACGAACGTGGGAAAGGCCGTTTTCCCCATTGAAGCAGGAAGCGGCCGCAAGGCTGCTTCCTGCTTTGATGGGGAAAACACCTTTGAAACGTCAGCGCGCCTCACAGCGCGCTGACGTCACAAAGGGGCGGGTGGGTGGCGGGGGGGGAGACAAGAAAGCTTCTGTGTCTCCCGGGGGAAAGTAAAAAAAAAAAATCCTCGGGTGCGACGCACCCAAGGATTTATTAATACCCTTCCTGGTGTCGCCCACTGGTCGTGACCCGCACCAGGGAGGGTGTGTGGGCGTTGGCCAGTGGCCGACGCACGCACCGAAAAGGTTAATAAATTTTCTACCCAAATCCATTACTCAGAATACATGAATATTCATTAATATTTTTATCAAAACACCTGCGCTAGCAATCCCTCCTCGGATGTCTAAATATGTTAACACACTAAACTAACACTCACGAATTTTGGCGTCAGCTAAAATTCTGTCATTTCAATCCCTTCATACTTTTGTTCCCTTTTCAAATTTTCCCTCCTCTTATCATGCTTTGTCTTCTTTAATTTAATCCTTTTACACAATTTACATATTCCCCATATTCCAATTAGGCAAACCATAACAATCAATATCCCCTGTATAATTTTCAATAGTATCCCATTCCAAATGTTGCTGAGCTAATTTCCACTAAAGCAAAACCTTTGCCAACTTTTTCCTAAACACCTGGTTCTTTCAATGCTTTCAAATCAGCACTTGCATTAGTCAGGTTAGTAAGTAAGCCTCTAATTTCTTTACTATTATCAGGATTGAACGAACAACAATGCCTAGAATTTATCATTCTACAAACTCTGCCATCCTTTGCTAAAAGAAAGTCTAAAGCAAGGTGATTCTGAAGAGTCATAGCTCTTTCAGCAGCTAATTCAGTGTCTATCAGGAGTATGGCTCCTGAAAAATTTCTCAGCATGTTATCCACAATAGTAGACAACTTTCAAATCTTTATCGAATTCAGAACAACCCCCACTGAAGGAATTATTGCTCCAAATATATCTCCCACTATACCAGAAGGAGACTCTCTCCTTTGTCTCATATGATGTAATTCAGTTACTTTCGGAAACTTCTTTAAGTCATCCATTTGAAAAATCTTTGGGAAAACTATTCCCAAATAACATGTCCCATACCATCCGCATAGAAGACGGTAATAAGCATTTGCACCACAGATGTAATAAATCCCAGGAACTGCTGGATCCTGCACATTCAGCATAAATGTCCATTTACACTGAAACAAAAACACATGTCTACATTCACTCGTTCCCACAAACAAAGTGTCACTACGTGATTTAGGCCTATATATACCAAGTTTCCCTATGTGTTGCGCATCTAGAGCTAATTTCCCTTGTGTTTTAATTGCACTATTAGCATAATCATTCTTGTAAGTCCTTTTTCTCTAAGTCTTTTTCTAACTTCTCCTTCAATGCTTTTCTGATGTCATCTGTGTGATCTCAGAAGCTCTTTTCTAAAGGTGTAAGCAAGCATGTCATATTATTCCTGTGTGTATAAGCTTTGCCTAATGTCAAAGTAGGCTCAAAGAAACCTCTAACTAATACTATGTCATTATCCTTAGCTCCTCTACTCAAATACCTAATTATAGGCACAAATGAAAACACCATATCATAATTGGAGTAGAAATACTCCTGGTTATAGAATCTTGTTAGTAGCAGACTACAACTTATTCCATAAGTTAGAGGCAAACTATGATAAGTTACTGCTTCTTCAACTGATGAAGGAATCTATATACACACAACAATTCCTCGCATTCATTGTCTCAACATACTCAGCAAGCGATAAAAGACATTAGAAGAAAGTTCTCCTTGAGCGTAAGTCCTCTCATGCAAATACTTCTCATCTAACCTGAACATTTAACCTAAACTTCTCTATTGCTGTTAGTACAAAGTCAAAGTCAAAGTCAAAAGCAGAAGTATGGTTGGCTTCACTCTTATCAAGAACAGACATTCCCACAATCAATGCTACAAACAATATCCCACATACAATTGCCAAACCAATACTCATAAATATTACAGCACCTATTTTCCTACACTGCTAGCTAATGTTACTCATGATCTGTAAAGAATAGAAAACAGAAGAAAATTTTAGAAAAACTGCAGCAAAAATCAAACAAACAAAAATCTTCTTTCAGCAGTTATTTGCAGCTGCAGTCTCACTTCCAGGATCCCTTATAAAAATCGGTTTAGCAATTTGTCAATATCAGGTTTCAAAAAGTCTTTTCCGGTTACTTTCAACAGTCTCTTTCTCAAAAATGTCCTCAGACAGTTCAATTCATCAGCTTTCTTCAAGTGCCAAAATATTGACCTGGAATGTCTTGATCAAAACAAAAAGACAAAAGCTCTTGCTGCCATTCACTTGTAGTTGCATCTGCCTATTCAGGACCTGCATATCGCTGACTTGCTATTCTCTTTCTTTTCAACTTTTGATCACCATTCAATTCTCCTTCACTCAGATCTTCTCTCCTTGTTGTGTCTCCTTCTTCCTCGATTGTTGTACCAACAACTGCTTCCTTTCTCTTTTCTTGTGACTCTGGCCACTTATCTGAATTCAGTGGACCCTTGGTCAATGTTCTTTTCAGTGTTGAACTTGTAACTTCTCCTTGTTCTATGGTGTTTTCTCTTGACTGACCTGCAACTGGTTCAGGAGGAGTCAGATTACAGAGACTTTGATCCGGCTCAACTCCTTCCCCCTCGGGGTCTGGCAATTGCTCTGTTTGTCTCTCAAAATAGTCTACTTCTGGGAAAGCCCTCCTCTGACTAGGTTCTCCTGCCATCTCAATTGAGATAGGCTCATTGTCACCACCCTGGATGTTTTGTCCTTCGTCTCTCACAGGATTGATGAGCTCCGATCCAGTCTTAGTTCCTCTTTCTTCTCCTACCGGCAGTGAGACTTGTTCTGTCATTGTTGGTACTCCCAACAACTCTTCTTCATGGTCCAGTGGACATGCCACTTTCTTCGTATGGTTGGCGTGGATCCAGTTCAGAATTCCAGCGCACTTCACAGCTGTGGTAGTGGTCAGAACTACCTGGAAAGGTTCTTTCCAATAAGGCTCCAAACACGTTTTCCTCACGTGTTTCTGGACTACAACCCAGTCACCGGCCCTCAGATTGTACCCTGGGTCATGGATCGGTGGCAGTGTGGTAGCTTCCACCTGCTGAGAGAAAGAGCAAACCACATGAGACTGACCTTTGCAGAAGTCCAACTCCATATCATCGGCAATGTTGACAAGTGTATTTGCAGGGACCGCTGGCAACCTCATGGCTCGACCCATAAGGATCTCATGCGGTGCCAATCCTGTCTTCCTGTCGGGTGTGTTTCTCATTGTCATCAGAACTAAAAGCAGTGCGTTGGGCCATTTCAGATTCGTGGATGCACACATTTTTCCAACTCTTGACTTCAAGGTACCATTCATTTGCTCCATTAGTACTGATGCTTCAGGGCAGTAACTACAATCCAACTTAAGCTCAATGTTCAAAGCTGCACACAGTAATTTAATTACTTCACTGTTGAAGTGACTTCCCCTTTCTGATTCTAGAGAGATCGGAAACCCGAAACATGGTATCAGTTCCCTAAGCAGCAGTTTAGTTACTGTGAGGCTGTCATTTCACTGCGTAGGGTAAGCTTCAATCCAGTGACTAAAAATGCACACAATCACCAACACATATCTCAACCCTCCACACACAGGCATTTCAATAAAGTACATTTGCATTCTGCTGAATGGACCTCCTGCTCTTCCAATGTGGCTCAGATTAACCACTGCAGTGATGGCAAACTGCTTCAGCAACCTGTCTACACCTTGGGTTGAACCAATCATTTTTGAACAGACAAATCATGGCATCCCTCCCAACATGTGCTTGACCATGATCATACCTAGCCATTTGAGACAACAGACTATTAGGCAAAACTAATTTACTCTCTTCTGAAACCCACAATTCATCTTGTCTTTGCACACATTTCATTTTACTCCATGAACTTTTCTCCTACCTCTCAACATTATTCTGCAACATTTTCAATTCTTCCAAAGTGTCAATTACTTCCAATGCAAAAGTTGGACATGTATCATCTTATTCAGGTAACAATTCCCACTTATCTTTGAACGATATACAGTTCAATGCGCAAAACCTTGTGACTTGGTCCGCATATCCATTTCCTGCGACTTCAGATGTGCACTGCATTTCTCCACGGCAATCTCTTCAGGCATTTGAATAGCAAGCAACACATCTTTAATTCTCTCACCATTTTTTACTGGTGAACCAGAAAAGGTCATGAAACCTCTCTGTGACCATAACTGGCCAAAATCATGGACTATTCCAAATTCATATTGGCTATCTGTATAGACTGTAACTTTCAGTTGAGCAGAAACATGGCACGCTTTAGTAAGGGCTATCAGTTCTACTACTTGGGCAGAATACACTCCTTGAAGTCAAAAAGCTTACAGGATACCAGTAATTGTGCACACGGCATATCCTGCTCTCAGTGCAGTGCCCCTGTATTGTCTCTTAGACAAGAACCATTAACAAAGATAATTTAGTCATTCACTTCCAATCGAGTGTCTCTAATGTCAGGTCTTGGTTTTGTGCACAAGTCAGTTACTTCAAGACAATAATGCTCAATGTCCTCCAATTTCTCAATTTCAACATTTTCATTTGGAAGTAAGGTTGCCGGGTTCAGCACTGTACATCTTTTCAATGACACATTTGGTGACCCTAGAATACTCATTTCATATCTGGTCAATCTTGCACCGGTTTAATATTGCGTTTTCTTCTTTGTAGGTAGGATCTCAATAGAGTGAGGGACCATTATTGTCAAAGGATGTCTCATCACAATGCCCTCACACTTTGTAGGGCTTTGACCTACCGCTGCAACTGCGCATAAACTACCTGATAAGGCTGCTGCAAGTGGGTCCAAAGTAGCTGAAAAATATGCTACCGGGCAGTTTACACCTCCATGGACCTGCGTCAAGACAGACAAAGAACATGCATCACACTCATGACAAACCAATGTGAAAGGTTTCGTGTAATCAGTCATACCCAAAGCTTGAGCCTTGCTCAGACTCTCTCTCAATTCAGTGAACTCTTTCATTCCGGCCTGGTCCAACATTATGGGATCAATGACTTCTTTGTGAGTCAGCTTCTGCAATGGTCTTGAAATGACTGATATATTGGGAATCCATTGGTGACAGTAACCTACCATACCTAGAAACATCCTGACATCTCTCTGTTTAGTCGGAGGGTTCATCTGCAATATTGTTGTAACCCTTTCTCTGGATATCTTTCTTGCTCCCTTCTCAATCTGATGGCCCAAGTATTTCACTTCTTTCTGACAGTATTGCAATTTAAGCAGGGACACTTTATGACCATTCTTTCCCAAATGGTTCAGTATGGCAATTGTGTCCTACTTGCACTCGTCCCTTGTTTTAGACGCAATCAGGAAGTCATCAATGTACTGTACCAATGTCGACTGGAAAGGCAATTCCATGGACTCCAGATCCTTTTTCAAGATCTGATTGAATATGGAAGGTGACTCTGAAAACCCTTGAGGAATTCTACACCAGCAGTAAACTTGGTCCAAAAATTTGAAACAAAAGAGAAATTGGCTGTCCTCATGAAGAGGCACAGAAAACAAAGCTTGCGACAAATCAATGGCAGTGAATCACTCAGCATCACATGGAGTCTGGAACATTATCACGATAGGATTTGGCACCACAGGACAACATTTGACCCCAATGTAATTTATCTTTCTCAAATCCTGGACAATTCAAACTTTCCCACAGGGCTTTTTCAAACCCATTATCGGTGAATGACATGGGCTGCTCAATACTTCTTTCAGAACCCCTTGTTTCACAAAGTCTGCAATTATTTGGCCGACCTTCATAAGGACATCTTGCAGCATGTAATACTGGGGAATGTGAGGGAAAACTGCAGTCGGCTTTACAGTAACCTTAACTGGCTCAACTCCCTTTATCAGACCTATCTCCTTTCCTGTTAGATTGCACACCTTCTCCTTATCTGTTCCCTGTAAATCAGGATGAACCTCCTTCACTGTAAACATTGGGAAAAATTCAATCAGAGGATTTTCCTCATTTGTAGTCTCACACTCTATCTCTGGCACTTGGTCATCTTCATCATCACTATTTGTCTGAATCTCAATTCCATCATTTGAACAAGTAATTGAGCATCTTGTTTTACACAGCAAGTCTCTTCCCAGTAGGGATACTGGACTTGAATCACAGATTACAAATTTGTGCAATCCTTGGAAGTTGCCAATTTTAACCTAAACTGGTTCTGTAATCAGGTTGGTCAAATACTGATTCGCTACTCCTACAATTTGAACTTTTTTACCTGAAAGGGACAAGTTCGGGACTTCTGCACTTCTCACTGTAGAGCGTGTAGCTCCTGTGTCAACCAA
This sequence comes from Pleurodeles waltl, assembly GCF_031143425.1. Classification (NCBI taxonomy): domain Eukaryota; kingdom Metazoa; phylum Chordata; class Amphibia; order Caudata; family Salamandridae; genus Pleurodeles; species Pleurodeles waltl. The sequence goes on along the minus strand of NC_090448.1, from coordinate 270,601,870 downwards.
GAATGAAAACTCTGTGACCCATAACTTTTCCCTTCACATAGGGACCCCTCTTATCTACTTCTAAGGAGGCTGCAAGCACACATGGCTCCTGATCTGGAGTTTTTCTCATCCAATCATCATTTATTCCATTCTCACTATGTAAAGGGAATTGGTGTACTGTGTTCTTACTTTGGCTATATCTCTGACCCGTGACCTGTTGAGGAAGCATCACCTGCTGCTGTTCCATTGGGGCTTGAGGTATTTGAATTTGCTGTCTAGGAACCATGGGAAACAGCTGCTGCAATGGCTGTAACTGTGCCATTTGTACACGTGGCATGTGCACCTGCTGCCTGGGCTGAAAATTCTGCATTTGATTTATATTATTTTGAAAATTTGGGTTAGGACCTCTCATCCTCGGTCCTCTCATATTCTTGAACGAATTGATATCATTAGTCTACTGAACAACACCTTCCTGCACCAATATCGGACACTCCTGTTTCCAATGTCCGATGGCCCCGCAAACATGACAAGGCGACAATTTCTTCATCTCCTGCACATCATTCTGAACCCCCCACAGTACCCAAATCTGAACCGCGATTCATATTACCTTTGCGACCTCTACCTCTCATCTGGGGCTGAAACACCATGTTTCCTTGCTGCTGCTGTGGTAACTGTTGTGGAAAATTCCCCTGCATGCCTGTCTGAGCAGCTTTAATCTGCATAACCATCGCCTTTTCTTTCAGCTTTCTATGCTTCAACTCGATTTCATCACTACAGTACTTGGCAAACTGCAACACCTCATCAAACGGCTTTGCTTGCGAGCAAATCAAATGACTCTTAATCATCTGGCTAATTTTACATCTCAACCCTTCCACAAATCTGAACACAAAATGAATCATGTCCTTCGCCTCAATTGTCTCTGTACCACTGTAATGCTTGAACGCCTGTAACAATCTCTCATAATACGCATGTTTCAACTCCTTTGTTTCCTGAGCTGTCCTGTCAATTCTCTGCCAATCAATATTCTTGGGTGAAATTCTCGTTTTAAAAAATTCAATCACCCTATAGTAATATTTCATTACCTCGGGAGACGGTGCATCTGTATATTTATCTCTCTCTGGTTCGCTTGTTGGCCAATCTACACTCCTCTTACATTCTATCCACAGATCAACTGGGACCACTATCTTAAATAGAGTGCTCAAATCCTCCCAAAGGCACTTTGAAAGTTTCACAAACTTGTCTGTCTGCTGATACCACTCCACTGGCTTCTCCCTCAATTTTGGATAATCATTTGTAAATGATAGAATATCACCTCTGCTCCAAGGGACGTGAATAAGATTCCCTCCCGGAACCTCTGTCATTGGTAAAATCTTCACTGGATCTTGGCTGTGCTGCGCATTTGCAGTCAGCTCCACAACATCCCTTTTCCTTTTATCTCTTTTCTTTACCCATCTGCCTTCCCATTTGTCCAATGCTCCCCAGGTCTGGGCACTTTGAAGTAATTCTCTAAGGTGCGCCTTCATTCTGGCATATCGCATGTTCAAAATCTTTAACCTCAAAATATAATCTGTAACTCCTTTTCAAATGCTTAGTTTTCTCTATTTCTATGCCGTACTTCTCTGCCAGGCCTGCTAGCTTCTGATACACATTGCTCACCTCCCTTGTAATCTTCGGGGACAAATATCTCAACTCTGCTTCTGTGTAGGATTCTAACCTGTTCATACCATAGTTTCTTCAATGAGCTCACCCGCTTCCATGCTTAGTCTAGCGTAATTCAAACACTCCTCTCCCTTAGGAGCACTCTGTGGGGTATTCAGCTTGTCTAAGCATAGGGTCAACTGCTGAGCAATCAAACCTTGCAACAAGATGTTACTGCTTGGACAGGTCTCACCTGCTGTGCAACTGCATTCGGGTTCTGTGGTGTCAGCAATTTCAAGCTGTGGCTAATATTTAACCCTACCATAGTATCTGTAAGTAATCTGAATGGACTAAGGTCCAACAATGATCTTGATCCGTCAAATGTCTGTCTCACAGGAGAAACCACTCAAGTGTTTTTATGTCCTCCCCCATTGCATTCTGTGACATGGCACCCTGTTTGCATACACTAGGTTTCTTTGGTTCAAATAGAGGTACGGCCGGACCAACAGTAAAAGCTAAAGATATAGCATCTGGGGTTGGTCTTGTGCTTAGGTTCTGTGGGAGAGTAACTCCCATGTTCTGTTTCATCTTTGAAGACACATCTGACTGTGTCCCTGTTACCGGAGTGAATCTCAGCATTACCTGTGGCTGCACTTGGGGTACTAAAAGTGGAGTTGGTTCTGTCTGAACCAACATCGGTATCAGGAAAACCTGTTACGAAGGCACCATTGAGTTTGAAGTTGTTTCCATAATGGGCACATCAGAGTAAATTCTCTGGACCTATGGCGGTTGCACCTGATTTTGTACTACTGGAGTAGTAGGCACGGTAAGACTACCCTGCATCGTATTCTGTGTCAGGTTAGTATTAACCTGCACCAGACTCACTGTCCCATTAACCTATGTCAGAGCTGTAGGATCAGCACTGGTACTCGGACCACTCTCATGTGCTGCATATGGTGGTGGACGATTTCTCAATAACTGTGTAAGAAACTCATCATCATCTGACTCTTCCTTCACTGTTGAAGAGTTTCTAGCCTCTCTACTCTCGGTAGGGCTTCTGTTTGTCTTTCTAGTAGCCTTTCTTCCTTCCTTGTCATTGTCCTTCGTAAGCGCTGGAAACAACTTAATTCTGTGCAAAGTCTCCATCCTCTAAACTCTCTGAGCACTGTCCCACCTAGCCTCTGTTAATGTCTTTTCTGCTTTTCTCATTCTCCTCTCAAATTTCTGTCGCTATTGCTGTCTGGCTACTAGCTCCCAGATTGCTAATGCCTCAAACTGTGCTGATCTCGGAAGGGGCTTCAATTCATGTAGCACCATCCTTAAATGCTCTAAAACACAAAAATTGAACGTTCCATTTCATAGGAAATGCTAAGTTCCCATCCTTCTCTGTCACCTTGCACCATTGCTTCAGCCAAAGACATGGCGCAACACCCTTCTCTTCCATAACAATGTAAGCTAGTGTACCTTCTGGCGGTGTAGTCTCTCCTAAACTCATTGTAATGTACGTATCTCCCCTTAAAGCACTCTTTAAGGCCTTGAAAAATGTCACCTTTTTGACCTTTTTGTTATTCAAAATCAAATCAGGAAGTGACTTTTAATCCCAGAATTCTCTTCACCCACTTTCTCAACCAATTGCCTCTCACGGACGGCTGCCAATACGTGCGCGACCCTTCTCATTAACCGACCTATCCCAGTGCGGCTCCAATTACGTCACGCTCACACGTACTTCGGTTGACAAAGTCTTGTGGCTTGTCATGCAAAAATTGCGAGCACTACCCCCAAAATCAAAACTCAAATCTTCTGGTTTACTTCAGGAAAGGTAACACAATCGTTCAGGAACTTTACGGATTTTTCACTGACGGCTCGCGCTCTTGCAGCTACTCCTTCTTTCTCAGTTTCCCTGATTCGCAAGCAAAATTCGACCCGCAAATTTTACTCTCAACTGATCAGTGGGTCTGTCCTGGTGCACATAGGACTCACCATATCTCAGTAGAAATTTTCTTTCACTCACTTTGACTCACACTCTGACTTGTCGACCACGCCCGATCGGCCTACTAAACCAGGCAAATTACAACATAAAACCAAGTGTCTAATACACTTTTCAGTATACTCTGGAGTCTTAGGCCACGCAGGGTCATACATCAACAACCACGTGGACAATTTGTTAACACAAAGTGCCACACACATGTGAAATTCGACGACTTCCCTAATTTCACACTGCGGAGTACGCACACTCCTTCTACAACTTCATTTGGAGTAACAAACTCCCTAAACCCTCACAAACATCACAATACAAATCACCTGCAATTTGCATAAGCTGTGCAAGCTCCATTCACACTATCACTAGAATGCCGAGAACATCCTCAAACAACCGTTGGCAGGATCACAGATTCTGGGAAGGTCATTTCTGGACTTAGAGGAACATTTTCTCTCCAATTAACATCATTGAAAAATAAAATCCAAATCTCAGTAATAATGAACTCTCAAGGGACACGATCATCAAGCTACCACCATCTCCGTTATTCTTTATGTCTTTCTGCTTCCGTCTCTGGGACCCTATAATAGCTTATTAAGGAGACAACCTTCAATCTCACTGCTATCTCTGTTAATAGCTGTTATTCTATACCGGACGTCTATCTCTGTTGGGACCTGCTACTCTGTACCGGACGTCTATGATGGGCTCTTAAGGAGACAAACCATCACCTCTGCTGGCCCGTCAGACCTTAATAAGTAAACTTACAAGGGGATGCAAATAGGTCGATGTACATTTTGGCTCGCAATTAAGATGTTCCCACTATAACTCCGGTACATGCAGATAAATAATTAATAATCAATCAATAATCATCAATAATCAATGACATTAATAATCAATAGGAGTCAGAAATGATCACACACCATGACCTTTCAGTCATGAATAACCACATCTTTATGTAAAAGTTAGAGTATTTATTTCCCTATTTACAAAAATGCTAATGTCACATAAATTAATCTCAAGATCAAAGGATAAACATACAGAAACATCACTGGCTGTCCAAATCTGTGAAAGAAACACAATCTAATCAAAGCTTGAACCACTACATATTCTAATATCACAGTGCAAAGTAATAGCAAGAATAACTGCGCAAACTACATCACATACATTTAGTTTCAGCAAAGAAAAAACACATCAATTGTTATTCCACATATCGAATTTCATTAGTGAGAACCTTAATTGACACCAGATTAGCATCAGCATGTTGGGCTTCATGCAAAACAATTTAGTCAACACAAGTTTGGAAAACATCTAACTATGGCTCTATCAAACCAGCGCAGTTGGTACCTAGAAAGAAAACACATAGACATAATAATCAACATTCTAATTCATAATACCTATTTTTAGTATGGATCAGCAAGCAGTGTCAGTCTTCGTCCTCAGGACATCAGTCTGGTCAGCAAGGGTTCAGGAATCAGCATCGAAGATCGGAAAGGGCAAAGTCTTTAAGCAGTTCGAAAAAATAGAGGTAAACCCTCAAGAAGAATGGAGAGAATGGCGACTGCACAGTGGCAAATGCGCTAGAGCTCCCCCCGATGGCCAAGCACACCCCTCCCCCAGGCAGGGATGGAAGGGGAATCGCTTCCCCTTCCACACCCGCCCCCCCGTAACCCCCGTGGCATCTGATGACGTCAGCACGCTTTCGCGCACTGACCTCATCAGAGGCCTTCCCTCCGGCGCTGGAAGCTCCAGCGCCGATCGGGGGAGAAATGCAAAGCATTTCTCCTACGATCACGTGGAGGGGATTAGAGAAGCCTGGGAGGAGAGGAAAGGCCTTTCCTCTCCTTCCAGGCTTCTCTGAGCATTTCTGCTGCCCGATCGTGATTTGATCGGGCAGCAGAAATGCCACTAGACACCAGGGATTTTTTATTTTTTTTTATGATTTCAATAAGGAGAGCGGCCTCTTGGGCAAGGGCCGCTCTCCAGGGGGACAATTTATTTTTGGGCTGTTTCTGCGCCCCCTGGGGGGAGATCTGCCTAATACAATTAGGCCGATCTGCCCCCAGGAGGGCAGAAACCCCCCTAGACACCAGGGATTATTTTTTTTGTTTGTTTTTTTATTTGTGGGGAGCGACCCCTTAGGCAAGGGTCGCCCACCTGGGGGCAAAATGTTTTCTAGGCCATTTCTGCCCCCCTGGGGGGCAGATCGTCCTATTTTTATTAGGCCAATCTGCCCCCAAGAGGGGCAGAAACCACTAGACACCAGGGATTTTTTATTTTTTTATTTACTAAATAAGGAGAGCGGCCCCTTGAGCAAGGGCCGCTCTCCAGGGGGGCAATTTGTTTTTTGGCTGTTTCGGGCCCCCCTGGGGGCATATCGGCCTAAAATTATTAGGACGATCTGCCCCCGGGAGGGCAGAAATCCACTAGACACCAGGGAAAATGTTTTTGTTTTGTTTTTTTGTATGTTTGGGGAGCGACCCCTTGGGCAAGGGTCACTCCAGGGGGGGGGGGGGGGGGAATTATTATTAGCCCATTTCTGCCCAACGGGGGGGCAGAAATCCACTAGACACCAGGGAAAATGTTCTTTTTTTTGTTTTGTTTTTTTGTATGTTTGGGGAGCGACCCCTTGGGCAAGGGTCGCTCCAGGGGGGGGGGAATTATTATTAGGACATTTCTGACCCCCCCGGGGCAGATCGGCCTTGCGATCTGCCCCCGGGGGGGCAGAAACCACTAGACACCAGGGAATATTTTTTGGCGTGGGCTACTTCAAGTAAGGGGAGCGGCCCCTTGGGCAAGGGCCGCTCCTCTGGGGGAAAATTATTTCTAGGCCATTTCTGCCCCCCCGGGGGCAGATTAGCCTAATATTATTGGGCCGATCTGCCCCTGGGGGGGGGCAGAAAACCACTAGACACCGGGGATAATTTTTGTTTTGTTTACTTTTATTTTTTTATGTTTGGTGGGCGACCCCTTGGGCAATGGTTGCTCCGGGGGGGGGGGGGGAATTATTATTAGGCCATTTCTGCCCTCCCGGGGGGGGGGCAGAAACCACAAGACACCGGGGAATTTTTATTTTTTTTATACTAACGCATAAGGGGGCCGGCCCCTTTGGCAAAGGCCACTCCCCGGGGTGGGGCAAAATATTTGTAGGCCTTTTGTGCCCCCCCGGAAGCAGATCGCCCTAATATAATTAGGTGGATTTGCCCCTGGGGGGGCAGAAACCTCTACACACCAGGGATATATATATATTTTTTTTACTTTATGTTTTTTATATGGGGAGCGACCCCTTAGACAAGGGTCGCTCCCCTGGGGGGCAAATTGTATTTAGGCCATTTCTGCCCCCCTTGGGGGCAGATCAGCCGATTTTTGTAAGGCCAATCTGCCCCCTTTGGGGCAGAAACCTCTAGACACCATGGATTGGTGTGTGTGTATGTTTGTGTTTTGTTTGGAGGGGGCAGCCCCTTGGGATAGGGTCTCTCCCCATGGAGGCACATTACTGTTGGACATAACTGCCCCCCTTGGGGGCAGACTGGCCTATTTTGGAATGCCCATCTGCCACCAAGGGGGGCAGAAAGCCCATCAGAGACCAGGGAAGATTTTTTTTTCAAAATAAGAGGTTGGGGGTATGGCCATACCCGCACCCCAAATAAATGGGGCCAAAGTTGTTCTGCCCACCAGTCGGCAGATTGGGCAATTACCCCCGATCCACACCCCGGGGGGACAGAAAATCTACTAGATGCCAGGGAATTAAAAAAAATAAAAGAAAATAATGGGGTGGTGGCTCCCAACCAGTATGGGCCTGGTTAGGCCCCCACCCGAACTGAAGGGGCTAACAGTCTTTCAGCTCTCCCCCGCACACTAAAACATCTTATTCCATGGCAAGCAAGAGGACATTTGATTATTTTTTGTTTTACATTTCGTCCTTGAGAGCTTGGTCACTCTCAAAATCATCCCACTTGGAATGGTGAGGGCTGCAATTTTTTTTTATTTGGGACGCTGCCATGTAGAAAAATCCACAAGACCTAGACACATCTGAAAACTAAATATCTAGTTGATTCCAGGGTGGTGTACTTCACATGCACCCCGCACCATTTCCTTGCCCACAATGCTCTGTTTTGGGGCATTTCCTGTCGCGGGCACTAGGCCTACCCACACAAGTAAGGTACCATTTTTATCGGGAGACTTGAGCGAACGCTGGGTGGGAGGAAATTTGTGGCTCCTCTCAGATTCCAGAACTTTCTGTCACCGAAATGTGAGGAAAAAGTGTTTTTTTAGCCACATTTTGAGGTGTGCAAAGGATTCTGGGTAACAGAACCTGGTGAGAGCTCGACAAGTCACCCCATCTTTGATTCCCCTAGGTCTCTAGTTTTAATAAAATGCACAGGTTTGGTAGGTTTCCCTAGGTGGCGGCTGAGCTAGAGGCCAAAATCCACAGGTAGGCACTTTGCAAAAAACACCTCTGTTTTCTTTTGCGAAAATGTGATGTGTCCACTTTGTGTTTTGGGGCATTTCCTGTCGCGGGCACTAGGCCTACCCACACAAGTGAGGTACCATTTTATCGGGAGACTTGAGGGAACGCTGGCTGGAAGGAAATTTGTGGCTCCTCTTGGATTCCAGAACTTTTTGTCACCGAAATGTGAGGAAAAGGTGTTTTTTTAGCCACATTTTGAGGTGTGCAAAGGATTCTGGGAAACAGAACCTGGTGAGAGATTGACAAGTCACCCCATCTAGGATTCCCCTAGGTCTCTAGTTTTCAAAAATGCACAGGTTTGGTAGGTTTCCCTAGGTGGCGGCTGAGCTAGAGGCCAAAATCCACAGATAGGCGCTTTGCAAACAACACCTCTGTTTTCTCTGAGAAAATGTGATGTGTCCACTTTGTGTTTTGGGGCATTTCCTGTCGCGGGCACTAGGCCTACCCACACAAGTGAGGTACCATTTTTATCGGGAGACTTGAGGGAACGCTGGCTGGAAGGAAATTTGTGGCTCCTCTCAGATTCCAGAACTTTCTGTCACAGAAATGTGAGGAAAAGGTGTTTACATAAACACTATGCTTGACTGCGACCATCCCTCTTTCTTGATGCGAGAAGGCTTATTAGTATGAGAAAAACATAGGAAAAATAGCGCAAACAATGGAAACTGCCAAAATTAGAGAACAGAGTTCTTGAAAAAAGTCCATCCAGTACTGCAAACGTAGCGATATCCCAGGCGAAGAGTGAGGATGAAATTGGAAACTGGAAAGTTGGAAGGACGAAGATGATGTTGTTTGGTGTTCAGGATGAGATCTGTGGTTGAATAGATGATGCTGTTGGGAGGGAAACACATCGAGAAACAAAGTTAAAGAGACTGAGGAGGGATAATACTCGCCTCCGTGTCTTTAATAAAATTAAGTCTTTCCGTCATAAATTACTAGGAAAATCTACATTTTATTGCAAGACCGGAGGCTCTTATTATGCTTGTTTAAAGCATGTTAATAATAACAGAAGTAGCTGTATGAACTGGTTTACAATAGAAAGTTCGAAAGACATTGTCATTTGACCAATCAGCCGATCTCAGGATGTCTTCTAGTCTGGAACCCACCCAGAAGGCTTTGGAAGCCAAAGCACCTCTGGAGGAGTGAGCACCAAAAACTGAGGTGTCGATACCCGCTAAGGACATGACCCAACGAACCCATCTAGCCAAGGTAGCTGAGGAAACTGGTTTGTGGGGTTTGCGAAAAGGAATAAGGAGCTGGGAACATGAAGATGTTCTGAGATTGGCTGTACGATCTTCATATACTTTAAGGCATTGACCTACACATAACTTAGGTTGATTGGGAAAATAAGGGTAAAACACTGAGCGTATATTGGTTTTGGTGCAATTATTAATGGAAAAAATAACACCTGTAGGGGAGAATTGACGAGATGAAAAGTCTAAAGCTTTAACATCCGATACTCGTTTAATAGAAACCAGACAAAGTAACATGGTAAGTTTAGCGGAAAGCATCTTTAGGGATAAGTCGGAATTATCCCGCCAGGAAAGAAACAGATTTAAAACATTAACATCACAAAGTTTTGAATACTTGGGTAAAGGGGGAAAATTTTACTCCCTTAAGTAGACAACAGAGTAGCGGGTGTTCTCCGATGGGTTCTCCGTTGCTGAAAGCATGGTGTAAGGAAATAGCTGATCTATACAGATTGATTGTTCTGTACGACTTACCTGCACTAGCTTGGTCTGCAAGAAAATTAATTACATAATTTACATCAGCTGAATGGGATCGAGATTCCTTGCCACACACCAGCTTGTCCAAAGAAACCAGGCGGAACAATAGGCTTTCCTAGTGCCGGGGGCCCAGGCTTTATTAATAAAGTCTGAAGCCTCTGTCGAAAGAGGAATGGAAAATTGGGAAGACCTGATACCTTCCAGGCCGAAAGGGTGAGAGAATTGTTGAGGACAAGGGGATGTGGATGGCCTAGGGAGTTCCGTAAAAGGGACGGGAAGTTTGGAAGGAGGACCGGAAAATCCGTTGTGAGCTCGAGGAGTGGAGGGAACCAAACTTGAGCTTGCCAAAAAGGGAGCAACAACTATTATTGTTGCTTTCTGCCGCCTGACGTGGGCGAGAACCCTGGTAATCATAATGAACGGAGGAAACGCGTAATTGAGCGAAGAAGACCTATCCTGGAGAAATGCGTTGGAGGCTAGGGCTGAAAGATCCGAACGCCAGCTGAAGAACGGAGGAAGTTGTGCATTGATTCGAGAGGCGAACACAGCTATCTTGGAGGGGCCCCATTTGTGATGTAGAGATTGGAACACCGAGGAATGAAGTTTCCAATCGCTGGAATCTTTTAGGAATCGAGAATGCCAATCCGCAATTTCGTTGGAATAAGAGAGCGGTAATGGAGGGGACCGGGAAAAATGGCTTGGATTGAAGAAGCGAGAAGGCCTACGATTCGGGCTAGGGATCTGAGAGAAATTTGAGAGCTGTGAAGGACCTTCAGAATTTCCGCTTTGAAAGATTTTACTTTTTGAAGGGGAAGATGTAGAGTAGCGGAAGAGGAGTCGATTCCGAAACCCAGGAACTCTATTTTCTGGGAAGGGGTCATGACGGGTTTTTTCTCTGTTGACCAGAAAACCCAACTGAGAAAGAAGGGAACATGTGATCTGTAGATGGGACTGAAGGGTGGAATAATTCTGGTGCATTAAGAGGATGTCGTTGAGATAGATTAGCAATCTGATGCCTAGAGATCTGAGATGGGCTGTCAGAGGTTTCATTATCTTTGTGAAGCACCAAGGTGCTGATGAGAGACCGAACGGGAGGGATGAAAATTGGTAGATTTGATTTTGCCACAGAAATTGAAGATACTTTCTGTGGTTTGCATGAATCGGGACGGAGAGATACGCGTCCTGGAGATCCATACGAGCCATAAAGTCGCAAGGAAGGAGAATATCTCGATGATGGACTATAGTCTCCATCTTGAAATGTCTGTAGACCACAAAGCGATTGAAATCTCTGAGATTGATTACCAGTCTTAGTTTTTTGTTCTTTTTCTGAACCAGAAAAAGAGTGCTCAGGAAACCTGAAGGGTCCGGTCGGGCGATTTGTATGGCTTGTTTGGAAAGAAGAGATTGAATCTCTTGTGAAATAAGAGAGGACATCTCTAGAGAAAAATGGAGAGGCGGAGACTTCTGGAAGGGAGTTGAATAAAGTTCTATTGAATAACCTTGAATAGAATCGAGAACCCATGGATCGTTTGTGATTGTGCGCCATTTTGAAACAAAAAGACGAAGACGACCTCCTACAGGAGGAAGGCCAGAATTGTGGCTTACCTTGTTGGAAGTTATGTCTGGCACTGCGTTGTCCATGGCCACGGTAGCCTCTGCCGCGTTGGGGATAGAACTGGGGTTTGTATGACTGCGGTTCGTAGTTGGCATTGAAGGAGCCTCTGGATCCTTGGGATCGGAAGGAACGGCCGGTAAAGCGGCTCCTGCCAGTACCGGCCTTTGCAAAAACCCACTGGTTGAAAACTTTCTTTATGGATTGTTGAGCCTTGTCTACTGAGGCAAAAGTAGAAACAAACTTTCCCAAGTCCTGGATGAACGAGTCACCAAATAGGAGTCCGTCCGCTTTGATGCCTGGATTGATAGAGGCTAGGATAGCCAACTTTGGGTCGAGTTTTAGCAGCAGACCTTTCCTTCTCTCGTGTGTGATGGCAGCATTTGTGTTTCCCAAGAGGCAAAAGGCTCTCTGAATCCACAATGAGAGTTCAGACGGATCAATGTCGGCATTGTCCATTTCGGCTGATTCTGCCAGATCAAAAATACGGGCCAGCGGCCCCACCAGGTCCAGGATTTTTTCCTGGCAATTCGACCAGGCCTTATCTACTCCCTTACGGGGATCTTTGCCAAACTTTGAAAAGAAAGTAAGGAGGGGTTGGTCAATAGAGGGAGTTGACGTGATGTTAGAACAAAGGGAAGGTCTGGGACATTCAGATCTCAATTTGTTTCTAGTGGCCTTATCTAATAGGAGCCTCAACTGGGAAGCAATGTAGTCACCTACATGGGAGGAGGGAAGCCAATCAGTGGAGTTGTGGTGGTGAAGTAGGGAAGGGTCGAACATAGGGTTGCCCTCTGCATCTAGGATCAGTTTGGCTGCAAAAGGGCTGGAACTATTAAATTTTAGTTTTATTGGCGGGAGGGGGGGACTGGGACATAGATCTCCAAACATCTGGATCGTCGTCCAGGTCATCCATGTCACCCATGTCATCATCGGTATCTAAGATGTGGGAAATAATTATTTTTTTCGGCGCGCTGGAAACATGTTTAGTTTTAGACAAACATTTTTTCTGGGAATTATCCGATTCCCCCTCCTTTAAAGGAGGCCTGGGAGGAGACTCATCCTCATCCTGGGGTGAAGGAGCTTCACCTGTCAAAGCAGCGCCATCAGTGGTGACCTTATATTGGTTTTTTTGGGCAGTTAAATCCTTAATCTTTCTTTTTCTGCTTTCCCCCGCAGATTGGGCCAGTAAGGATTTTGAGACCATATTCTTGACAGAAAACTCAAGGTTTCTGGTCATTTTGTTTATAGAAACAGAAATGGCCTTAGATACTGCCTCATTAATAAGATTGCCAAAATTTTCATTAGATCCATCATACTGGTTAGACATGTCAGGGAAGGTGTCGGTATTCATTTGTGCAAAAAGGAAAAAAACAGTAAGATGAGTAAAGGGTTAAAAAGAGGTGCCTGGTCGAAGAGAGCAAAAGAACACGCCCCCCCGGGCGTTTCCAGTGAAGGCAGTTGAAGAGAGCGAGTCCGTAAGGAGCAGAAAGGCGTGTAAGATGGAAAAATCAGCTTAGGAATGAGGAAGCATCAAGCAGCAATCGTCCTGAGAGCAGGGAGCTGGGAGAACCTGAGGTAAACTGCTTGTGCGTCGTTAACGAGCCTAAAGTGGCCGTTAGAACAACACGCGAGCAGGAGAAAGGCAGCGCGAGCGCTCGCGCGTGAGAGACAGAAGCGTCGGAGGGGCCCTGGGGCTGAGCGGAAAGGTGTCGGAACAAAGAGACACAAATGCGGGCACAGCAAAACAAATCAGTATTGAAAGATACGGGCCAACACAGAGACAGTAAAATTCAATAAATATAACATTTGAACAAAATAATGACAGATAGTAAAAACGAGCACTTATCCTTGACTGGGCGCAGCAAGAAAGAGGACTGGTCACAGTCAAGCAAAGTGTTTAAGTAATGTTATTGGTTCCTATTGGTTCCTGCTCCGTTACGTTTCTATTTCCCATTGGCTCTGGGTTTCTTCCCTTTGCCACTTGGGATTTGTAATTGTTCCTTTGACTGCTGCTCATTTAAATAAAGCAAGACTGAGAAGCATAATAAGAGCCTCCGGTCTTGCCATAAAATTCACAGTCTAGTATGGGCAACCCAGAATTCAGAGATGTGCAAATAACCACTGCTCCTCAACACCTTATCTTGTGTCCATTTTGGAAATACAAAGGTTTTCTTAATACCTATCTTTGATTCTTTATATTTCAGCAAATGAATTGCTGTATACCCGGTATAGATTGAAAACCCACTGCAAGGTGCAGCTCATTTATTGGCTCTGGGTGCCTAGGGTTCTTGATGAACCTACAAGCCCTATATATCCCCTCAACCATAAGAGTCCAGCGGACTGCTGCTCATTTAAATAAAGCAAGACTGAGAAGCATAATAAAAGCCTCTGGTCTTGCCATAAAATTCACAGTCTAGTATGGGCACCCCAGAATTCAGAGATGTGCAAATAACCACTGCTCCTCAACACCTTATCTTGTGTCCATTTTGGAAATACAAAGGTTTTCTTGATACCTATCTTTGATTCTTTATATTGCAGCAAATTAATTGCTGTATACCCGGTATAGATTTAAAACCCACTGCAAGGTGCAGCTCATTTATTGGCTCTGGGTGCCTAGGGTTCTTGATGAACATACAAGCCCTATATATCCCCTCAACCATAAGAGTCCAGCGGATGTAACAGTATATTGCTTTCAAAAATCTGAGATTGCAGGAAAAAGTTACAGAGTAAAACGTAGAGAAAAATGGCTGTTTTTTCCACCTCAATGTCAATATTTTTTTATTTCAGTTGTTATTTTCTGCAGGAAACCCTTGTAGGATCTACACAAATTACCCATTGCTGAATTCAGAATGTTGTCTACTTTTCAGAAATGTTTAGGTGTCTGGGATCCAGCATTGGTTTCACACCTATTTCTGTCACTGACTGGAAGGAGGCTGAAAGCACAAAAAATGGGGTATGTCCCAGTAAAATGCCAAAATTGTGTCGAAAAATTGGGTTTTCTGATTCAAGTCAGCCTGTTCCTGAAAGCTGGGAAGCTGGTGATTTTAGCACCGCAAACCCTTTGTTGATGCCATATTCAGGGAAAAAACCACAAGCCTTCTTCTGCAGTCCTTTTTTCCCATTTAAAAAAAAAAAACAAAAAAAAACAACACTGTATTTTGGCTAATTTCTTGGCCTCCTTCAGGGGAACCCACAAAGTCTGGGTACCTCTAGAATCCCTAGGATATTGCGAAAAAAAAGGACGCAAATTTGGCATGGGTACCTTATGTGGACAAAAAGTTATGAGGGCCTAAGCGAGAACTATTCAAAATAGGCAAAAAAAGGCCTGGCACAGGAGGGGGAAAAGGCCTGGAAGCAAAGGGGTTAATTTTAAATAAAAGTCCCGGTTTTTGGGACAAAGGTCAGATCTTCTAGGGAAGCATAGGTTAAAGACGCCTACAAAGTATGAAATAATTAAAGTAATGTATCTGTTACTGTCAGGCAACACAGTCCCCTGTCATCTCCTAGCAGAGAGGAGTGGGGAAGAGAGAGAGGTGGGTGGGGGTGGGTTGGGGTGCAGAGTGGGAGGTTAAGTCATAGCTAATTTTATATATGTAGTCTTGTAAATGTGTGTGTGTGTGTATATAACCACACACCTAAAGGCACAGATTCACAAAGCAACACAAAAAAACGGGACAGGCCAGATATAAAAGTGAGAGTAAAGTTGTTAGTCTTTCTTTTATGTCTGACCTGTCCCGGTTTTTGCTCCTCAAAATATGGTCACCCTACCTTAGCATCCCTAAGGTATGGTCGAGCATGTGTTTTCTAAAACATCAAACAATAAAATAAATAAACAAACAAACTACTACTAACTGACAGCAGCCATCACACCTGATTTTAAAGCGGTAGCGCTGCATCGAAAAGTGAAGGATTCTAGCATACGTCAAGTAACTACGAGCACATTTCAGAGCAAAGTTAAAACGCCACCTCTTTCTTATAAAGTTGATTGCCCAATGTGGTCGCCATCTTCGAATGGGCTATATTTCTACCAAGTAGTTGGGGGTTAGCTGGTGGATGTGATAAGGAAGGCAAAAGTGCTTCGGCACGCTAAATACCCACTTCCACACATTTTCAGCAAAAAAGTATGCATAAATAGTCTTGAGTCAACTAGCAAATGTAAGTCTCGACTACAGCGCAATGCCAGGTTTTCTGTTTACTCACCCCACACTAAGTGAATTATCAAGGCGTCATTGTTTTGCTTTACGGCACTGCCTCCGACTGAAGTAACGAATGTGTGCTGCTGGGCGTATCAAATACAGAAAAGCAAATATTTACTTGACTTTTATTATCGCGCATCATCCTCGTGTGGGGTTGGGCTTGTTTAGGGTATTTATTTTGAAAACGTCGGGCTTGTTGTAGGCTTCTATTCATGGGACATTGTGCTTGTTTTATACGTCAACCCTGCCTGCCCGGCAGGACATCTGTGACTGCCCTCCCGCCAGTGACAGTTGTAATTCGGAGGGGAGCGAGAGTGCCTTCTCTCGCAGGAACTATCAGAAGCCCTTGTCCGGATAATGGAAGCCGAGAAGATGGACGAGAATGAATGGAAGTACCACGGAGAGGGCAATAAGAGTCTGGTGATATCCCATGTTCAGGTGAGGCTCGGCTTCCAGTCCCTTAATGCAGTCTGTGGAGGGTGATCGTGGTGCCCAAGGGAGCAAGGAAGATACATTTTCCCAGCCGAGGAACGATGCTCTGCAGTGTATTTGTATTTTTTTTGTAAAACGCTTACTACCCCTGATGAGGCTATGTAACCTGCTTCCTCAACTGCTCTGGCTAATGTCAAGCTAGAACACTGTACACCATGCAGCATTGTTTTCTAGCCCCCTGGGTTTCGCCAAACTTGATTGCTCCTGTCCACCAAACGGAGTTCAACCCGTGGGACTTGGGCGTGTGGATATCTTATTTGATGGTTTTGATCCCACTCACCGTTCGCCACAGCAACTACCGCTAGGTTGTCTTATTTGCTGGGGGTTTACAGGGCACCCTTTATTCGCCGACTCAATTTGGTCCCACACTTTATATTCTCACCCTCTGCAACCGAAAGCGTTCCAACCTTTCACGTTAAGAAAGGAGACTCGCGATGTTTTAAGTTGCTTCAAATTTATACCTCCAAGCGAAAGAAGAAAAGGCTGTTACTCTGGGGTAAACATAGAGTCCTTGTAAAAAAAACTGAAACTGTGGAATAGTTACACTAGTAGGTTGGCTTATACGTCTCCGCATTTTTTGATGATTTAAGTCTTTATATGTCACCGAACAGCCTTACCTAAATTGCGTCTTCATGCCCTTTCTCATACATGTACTGAAGAACAACAGTTCTTCTTTCTTTTTTTTTTTTTTTCTCGCTAACTGTAGTACTCCCATTCACGATCCACCACCGCACTTATTCCTAACCCACTCACTTGTCATGGCTTCATCACCTCCATATGTTACGAAAATTAGTTAAAAACATATTGGACACTTCATTGCACGCCTTATTTGTAAGTCTTAAGTTTTTTTCTTTTTTCTTTTTTATCCAGACATCGAAGCAAAAGTGCCCTGAGTTGATTTACTATAGATTCCTCAGTTCTCGTCTTTTTTAATTTAGCAACCTCACTGATGACCTCGTCTTATTTAAAAAAAACAATCGTTGTCCTTTAACCAACCCAGCAATTTTCCTTTCCACCTCTTTAATTTGATGCATGCACTTTGTTACCCAGTGGGACACTTGTGCCCTTGCCCCCTCATGATGGCTGTGTATACTGCTCTCCATCTACTCGCTTGTTTTTCTACACGTGCCGTCATGACCTGGATCTGCTTTATGGCACATTGGTTTGAGATATATTCCAATTCAAGACTTAACCCTCGCCTTCTAAATGTATGTAGTCCGTGTGTAATGTTTAGTTTGGTGTCTCTCCTGGCACTTTTCTGCAGCCTATAGTTTTCCAAGAGAATACACAAACATTATCTTCTTCAACGCTGCATCCCGTGTAGTGTTTCCCGTTTCTTTTTGTTGCTCATGCTGGTGGTGGGGGAGTGATTAAACAAGGAGGGTGGCAAAATCTACTTGCCTGTCAAGGATATGCTATTTTCTCTTTCAATGTGCCCCACCTAGGAACATGACGATCATCTAAGTAAGAGTTATTGTAGCAGGACTGGTTGACCAAATATTAATTTTAATTTTCCTGCCTGGATTCCGAGCATCTAACCGAAAGCTGAAGCTGGCATTTTTAATGTAATTGTAATTTTGTTGTGATTTAGGAAAAAAAACATTAGACAACAGAAACGTAAAATAAATAAAGCTATAACTGTTGTGCACAGTACCAGATTAACATGTGCTTAGAAAGAGAAGTATAGTGAGAGGTGCATTTTTTTTTTTTTTTTACATTTGATTCTAAATTTTAAGTCACTAAGGCAGTCCATCATAATGCTTTATTTAAGATTGACGGGGTAGCCTTTTTGCCATGTCATTGCAGTCACATGTTGCATCCAACTCAAAACCTAAAGTTCAACATTTCCAAATGAAGGTACTTGTGCAACGTTTACAGTGTGCTCTGCCATGAAGTGTGAGTTTGCGAGAGTTGGTTTGTGCCTGTGTGTGAGAGTTTAAATGATTGGCTAAGTCGATTGTGCTAGAAAATAAATCGGTCTGTGACTGCAAGCATTCAGTTGTCATTGCAAGTACTGCCGATGACTTAAAATGGGAGAGATTGAATTCCAGAACAGTAAGTTCAACAGATAAAATGGCTGTATTAAATGATCCCTGCATGATACTGCGTGATTTTATGTTTGGGATTATATATTATTGTTCCAGTTCTGTTGCCTCTGAAAGTGTAATTTTATCCATCCGGTAATATCACCAGTGACTTCATTGATGTAATTTGGTTTGTTACTGTTCGTGGTGCGGAATGGATTTAAGTTTGTGCTTACTGGGCAACTTCTATTCTTTTTGTGTTTTTAGGCAGTGGTTCCCAACCTTTTGATTTATGAGGACCCCCATTTTAACATTCATGGAACACAGGGACCCCCACTGAATCATCATTGGAATTCGGGGACCCATTCCTGAGTCATTACTGGAAGCTGGGGACCTAATTTGTCAATATTAGTTAATATTTTTTAATTTTCTAAGCAGTCGCAGACCACCTCAGAAGTCTTTGCGGACCCCCAAGGGTCCCCGGACCACAGGTTGGGAACCACTGTTTTAGGCCATAGTGGACACAATGTTGCTGCAGCTATGTATCTCAATAACTCTCCCATCCACTTACACTTATCAACTGTGCAAACCATAGTTAGGGTTTGGTTTTCAAGAGTTTTACATACTATCCAAATCTCATAGTGGTATTCCCTGGTTTGCCAAGTGTCATTTAAATTCTGCAGTATTGCTTTATGGCTCGTAAGTGCATGCGATCAGTGTTTTATTATGGTGGCCTTATACGGATTGTGGTCTAGTTATTCTCATCAATTATCTTTAGAGATTCTTTCAATATTCAGATAATTTAAATTCAAAATGGAGACAATGTTGTGATTGCACTTATTTATATAGCAACTAGCTAAATAGCTAGACTGTGTTTCTAGAAAACTTGTTCAAGTGTGGGATTTAGCTGGTTCTTGCATGTTTCTGCTGATGGTGATTATATGAGACTGATGTAGAAAGAAGCACACGTAACTGAGCCTACATGCTAACGTATTTAGCAAACGTGGCTAAACCAACCACAATGATGTATATTCTGATTGGGTGCCGTGTTCCACTGTTGGTAAACACTATACAATATTGTACAATCAAAATAAAGATTCCCATTTTGCAGACATCTAATAGATGTATATATTTATACACACACAAACCTGGTGCATGTTCTCTGTAAAGTGGCAGTTTCTTTAATATCACTGAAATGGTTGAATTATCCATCTAAAAGAAGAACGTTTCCTGCTGTTATTCCTAGGAAAAATATACAGGAAGGTTCCTCGTTTAAAAATGTGTATCCCGACCATTCTGAGGCAAATTTGACTAGCTCAAAGTGAGTGCCGTGTACAGTATTGGAAGCTTTGACCAAAAAAGTCAAAGTTATTAGCAGAGCAAAACAGCTTCTTTAAGTTTTGTGTCAACCTTTATTATTACATAGATAGAAATACAGTCTCTGTAATTCCCTAAAATGACTGTTGTTATACAAGTTCAGTTAGGGTTTGCCTTCATAATGTTGGTTTTCTCTGAGGCAGGCTTGTGATTATGGTCCGCTATACACTGTGGTCATGTATACTTCTGGTTACGCTGTTTTGTTGTGTATCTGATGGTACCTTCAAACGGTCAAGCAGTCTGCATTTTGTCTTTTTATAGTGGGACAGTTGCACCAGCTCCTGAACAAGTGTTCAGATGTGTGTCTTCATGCCATTCAGAAGCAGAAAGGAATCTCCTAGATAAAGCCGAAGTGGTCACCTAATGGTTAATTACTTTAGGTGTTCTGCAGTGTTCCAACCGACAACAGTCTGGATGAGGCCAGGTTGTGAGTTGTTTGATTGATTAAGGATTATTTTATGTGGAAAAATTGGCACATGTAGAGTCTGTGCTATTCAATCCATCAGTCGTTCATATTCGGTGAAGTGTTTCCCAGACTAACCTCCTTTCATAATATGGTGTTTCCAAGTTTAGATCGTCTGTAAAAGTCGTATCTCACTGAATAGTGCACACAAATTCAGACTGTCATGACCAATGATCAGACATTTTAGGACCGAAAGCATAGATGTTCAGGATGATCATAGAGCATGTATGTGTTTTCCTTTGTATTTAAATGTGCTGTTTTACCTCTTGCTTCTTCCTCGGCTTCGTATCCCCAAATTAAGTGTTGCACACAATGAATAATAAACAGACAGGGCTGGCGGCGGGTGTTCCAGTAGTGATTTGTGTATAGAACCAATAAGGGGGCACAGTCCCTTCGAGAACGGTAATTGGTAAATAAAGCCATGATGAACATCTAGATAATAAAGGGGTTGTGGAGACAAAATAAATTACAAGATCGTTTTAAGTTTGTCTCTGTGAAAATAATGGCGTTCATTTCCCAAAGCCTAATATACGTATTGTGTAGCCTATTGCAAGAAACGGCTTTGTTGGCATTGTGATTGAATTTTAACTGCTGTGTAATATCTGACCTGAAATATACAGTGTTTCTTTGTTGTCATGTTAGAAAATATATATGTAAAAAAATCTCATAGAAGTGCATTTTTTTCTCAAGTCTTACATTGCCTTACAAATGCAAGTCTCTTGTCTTGCACCCCGTTACAATGATTTTTTTTTTTTTTGCGTGGGCCGATTTGTACCTACATTGAGATGAAAACGTTTGAGAGGAACGAAGTGAACAAAAATAAGCGAAATTGCTATTCAATAACCTGACAGTTAAGCCTTTTCCCCTTTTAATGCTAAGCCCTCTTCCTTACATTAGGAACTGTTTGCACTTAATCTTTTATAACTTTTTCCACATTATATAAGTATACAAGTGTGTGTTATTTACTTGGCAAGTTTCTGCGAATATAGCCACAATACACCCTTTCCCCAAAAAAATAAAATATGCTGTACATGTTGTTTTTGACCCAAAAAAAGATTTCAGTTGCTGTCCTACATTCCACCTGTCCCTTTTTATAGAATAATAGGACTCCTAATTTGCAAATGGGGATATCGTACAAGAACCTGAGGCCAAAAATTTGACCATGTCAAGTGTTGTGCTGGGGATCAACAATGTTATCTGTTTAGCATTGGCAACAGCTATGCTATTTTGGCCTGTGTTGTGGCTTGCATGGATCCCACTACATTTTATCACCCAGAATGCTCTGCAAACATTCTCAAGCAAGAAGCCTATCCCATCTTTGTTGTCCATTCTGGTACAGACCTTTTTGCCCCCTACCCCCTTAAAGGTACCTGTGTTTGCCAACTGCTGCAGCCAAATTACCCCTTGACTTCGGGATCAGTGCTACAAACATTGAACGTGCTGTGTATCCACTGCTTCATTGATGAAAAAACTCAGTACTCATCAACTATAGCAGAAATAACACTTTACAGTCAGTTAAGGGTGTGTTGAGCTCGTCCTTATCAGTCTACAAGTTAACACATTTATTAAATGCAGAATGTGGACACTATAAAAATAGAAAACAAAATCAAACTTCAAATTAATAAATATGAACTGAATGTGTTATATTTTTTTAATGTCATTTTCTACCTTACGCCTCTGACAGTTAAAAAACAAACAAAAAAAAAAACTTTTTTTCACATAACACTGCATTTTGGCTGCTTGTTTTCCCTTTACAATTCTAAGCATAGGCTTAAAAATACCAGCACAATTTTTGTTGCTGGGCAAATTCACTGAACTTGTAAAGGTGTTGCGTATGATGTGGGACCTGTTGCAGCTATGCACGTGTGCGTATATTTCTGTATGTGAGTCTTGTGTCTGCATATGTGCTCTTTTGGTTATCTGTGCACTGAGAACACACACTTTCAGACTCTGGGCTGCAAGGAAATCCTCGAAACAAAGTTTGGAATGCACCCGTTCTCCCATGAGTGTTTCAAGGTAATACAGATGGCAGAATGTCTGTAACTTACTTGGGTACCTGTGCAAAAGAAGCTGCATTAAAAATAACATCTTCTGAGACAATTTTTTTGCCTGCATAACCAAACCACAAAAATGCATTAGGTCATGTTGCAAATGCCTGTGGCCCTTCGACATAATCTGGCATGACTGGTGCAGGGACATCCATCTTTATGTTGCATTTCTCACTTCTGCCCATTTTATTCCTATCATGTGGTGTCTTTGTGCATCCTCAGCCATGTGTGCTCTTTTGAATACACACCTGTTACATTTTAAATAGCCATTAGTTGCACTAAAGTAAATCAACTATACACATGTTAATGTGTGACTTGTATAAAAACCTTAATTCTCTGACCTTGGTAGGAAAGTACTGTCCAAACCACATTTGCAAGGAATACATAATTGGTGTAGTAAACCCAGCTGTAAGAATAGATTTAAAAAAAAATAACTATAATGCCTCAGCTAGTTCATGGACATAAAATAAACCTCCCTAAACTCAGTAAAGTGCTTAGCAATGGGCACTCATAACTTTGGCTGGAATTCATGTTACTCGGGGCCAGATGTACAAAGCACCGTTTGTGACTGGAAAAGTGCCTTTTCAAATGTACAAAATGTGATTTGGGAACTTGTTACTCAATTGCAATTTGCATTTGCAATTTGGTATTTGGAAGAGCATATTCTGGGCTTCCCTTCCAAATACTGAATCGGCATGATATGTATAACTTTTTTTTTTAAAACCGAATTCTGTTAGCCAAACAGTAATACTTAACCACCATTTTAAAGGTGGTGGTAAGCTATTTGAAATGGTAAGTGATCCCCTTTGGATCCCTTCTCCTTTTGAGAATGTGAAAAAAATATTTGAGAGCAGACAGTGTTCCCACTGGCCATTGTCTACTCCTAAAACATGAAACTTCAAAATTTCATTTTTTTTTTCTTTAAGGAGAACGGGCTGCATTTTTGGAAAAAAGGTTGCTCTATTAAAAAGCAGTCACAGATATGGTGGTCTGCAGGCCACCATTCCTGCGATGGCTGTGATTCCCAATGGGTTGCACATTGTGACTTACCTTATTAGTATGCAGTAGGTAGGTCTCTTTGCGATCCACTAGGAATCGCTAATGAACTCAAAGCAGTTCCATACATTAAGAATAGCGATTTCCTAATTGTGATTCACAGGAAATCGCAGTTAGGAAATCACAATTCCTATCTTTGAACATCTGGCCCGAGTTCCTAGTTTGCAGGTCTGTCTGTTCTAAGCCAGCAGATGGCAGTAAAAAGGAAAACCACTAAAATGTAGGGTGGGGATGGAAGAATATTGCCAGATCTTTCAGGTCACATCCGAAAAACACCTGCCACATTCTTTTTAGGTTGTAGGGCATGGAGAGAACAATGGAACCTGGCCCAACAGGAAGTCTGGTACCAATGGAGACTTAAGGATGATTTCCTTTAAAACTTGGTGAGCAGGTGAAAGGTGAAGACTAAAGGCGCACGGATAAACTAAGGAGAGCTAAACACAGTTGGACAAAGTTTTGCAATGGGTTGTTACGCTGCAGGGATCTGTGTAATAGCTTAGTTCAACATGTGTCCGGATGAGACACACTCCCTTATTTTAGCACTAGTGCTTGGACTTTGGTGATGATGACCTTGATCGTTTTTGTTTCAGTTTTTTATTAATGGTTAAAACGCCATTGACACATTAGGTTATCTGGTCTCTAATTCATGACATGCAGCTCATGAATCTTCATTAGGATTTCACCTGCAGTGATTGTTGTTGTAATTTATTATTTTTGCCTTACCCAATTATCTCCTTATTTTTGTGTGCACGTTTTTCACTTCACTGAATATCACTGTGTTATTGCTTGCTCTCTGAGCACCTTTCCTTTGTTTATCCTTGCATGCTGTTTTTAAAATATTTAAAGGATTTGAAGACCAAAATTGTGGATTAATTTCACGTCTGCGATACCCCTGCAAGCCATTGTTATTATATTATTGGGTGCAACATGGTTAATTCTAAATTTTAGATGTCCACTGTAAAATAACCCTCTCTGTTGTTTGTGTCCTTTGCTGTTTACAATGAGCACCGTAAAAATGTTTATTAACAATCTGAACAATGACCTAATTAAATTGGACATGGTAGATACAACCTTATGTGTAAAATCGGTCCATCAGTCGTTTTAGGTGAGTGCTAACTGGTGCAATACTGACATTATGTTGGGGTGTTGTTGCTGTTTTTGGGTGCATGTAGCCTGCAATGACATCCTTCAGACCAGGTTTTATGGCTCCTACAATGCTAATGGCCTAAAAATGGCAGTTTGCAAGACTCTAACTTGTTGTCCTTCGTTGGTGTCCTTTTTACCCAGATTCTGCTCTTTCTGTTAACTGCCATGTGAGGTTATATGAGGTGAGTTCTATTGTATTGTCAGGTCTGACCTTTACAGGATCCAAGCCTTGTACCTCTACTGGAGTTTGTTGTCTTGCATACTAGTGAAATCTCCTGCTTAGTGTTCGGCCTCGAGACACAGGATATTCACCTGGGGAAAATAATGCAGATTGTGAACCCATTTAATCTTTGGACTAATGGAAGAAACTGCAAACGGGATTTCAAATTATGATGATGCGTGTAGCAAAATGGGTTTCGCCCATTTAGTCAACCTGTATTCCTCGCTTTTGATTGGACCTTTTCCATATGTGAATGATAATTGGACTGAGTATGTTAACCACTAGTGCCACCTTTTTGGAGAAGGCCACTGCAGTACAGCTAAAGCAAGGGCTCCTAGATTGGTTATGCATGTGCGGACTACGTGTGAAACTACCATTGTTCATAGGTCAGTAATTTCACACAGCCTGGTACAGAAGCGATAGGTGCTGATATGAATGCTGCATTTCGACACAAGTTTGTTTTTAAATAGTGGGCATTCATAAATAGGTAAGCAGGGTTTAATAAAAAATCTATAGTGCTTCATTGTATAATCCACATGTGAAATCTGCCTTTAAGTGTAGTTTCGCTAAACTTGGGCCTAGATAGTCCAGTGAGGTGTCAAAGTGGGGTAAAAGATGCAGACTGAGTTTGAATATGCAGGTCCCAAAAACATTTGTATATGTTATGGGTCATCAAGAATTGTCATTTTTATTTAGTTCGGCTCCTAATTAAGGGTGGGTAGAATTTTTAATTCCACCGGCAGAATTGGAGGAATTTGGTAATTCTTGTAACACGGAATTACTAATATATTCCACTGCTATGCTGGTGGTATTAATCATCAATGTTTTCTTTTTAAACTGGGCTGGAAGAGGGAGCAGTCCCTCTATGTTTAAGAACCACTGCAGATTAAACTCCCTCTTCTGGCCCTGTTTAAATACCACTGACTGCACTGCTGTGCATATTCCTCAGCACCCTTACTCAGAGTATATAAGGCTTAAATACTCTGATTATGTAAATGCGCTGAGGGGTTATGTGCAGCAGTGCGTACCCCTCAGTACCCCTATATACTCTGCAGTAATCACGGCAGAGTTTGTAAGGGCATCAAGGGGTATGCACTACAGTATTTGGCAGCGCTATTTCTTAACACAAAATGCATCCTACTATCCATTTTTAGATGCCAGGGCGCATTTTGTGCTAAGAAAATAGCTCCAAATGTCCTCTCCGCCCCATTGCGGAATTCCGCTGAAAATCATGGAATTTTAATGGAATTCTGCTGAATCAAATTCTGCCTACTCGTAATCAGATTCCAGGCCTTTTTTCTCTCTGCTGGGTCAAGTTAATCACCCTACTCCCCAGTAGAGGAAACAAAGGCCTACCCACGTGAAGGGAGCAGCTATCAGTGATTGACTCATTTCCTGCGAAGAAAGGGGTGGAGAAGAAAGTCTGCATCTGGTAATTAGCTGTCACTTTGTACTTGGGATGGGTTAGCCGAGCTCCACTGAAAAAAACGAAGGAAGCCCAGATATCTGGAGCTAATCCAGGAGGGACTCCCCTTTGAAGTTTTGGTGAGAAGGTATCTGATAGTGATGTCAGTTAGGGTTGATGCTGAGACCCTCAGAAAAGCCCTTCACAGAGAAAACTTGACGGTGCCATTTTAAATTGTCCCTGAATGCTGGGCAGGAGGGTTGGGACTGGGTTGGAGCGATGATTTGGCATCCTAGCGTTGGCCAGTGGTGTCTGGCATCTAGAACTTTCCACCGCCACTTATAAACCCCTGCACAAGAGAGAGACTGGAACTGGAAAGCAACAGCAGCGGAATTATGGACAACTGAAAGAAGAAGCCACCTGTTGCTCTGCTCAGTACTGTCTGCATCTGACTACGGGACTAGGTGGGTGTTAGGAATGGGGTCTCTAATTGGGAGTGGTTTGCACCCTGTCCAAGTAGGGACCCTCACTCTAGTCAGGGTAAGGGAGTCACACACCTAAGATAACCCCTGCTCACACCTTTGGTAACTTGGCACGAGCAGTCAGTCTTATCTCGGGGGCAATGTGTAAAGTGTTTGTTCACAGTAGCACAGGGAAACCCTCACAAAGGTACTCCACACCAGATCAGAACAATAGCCAATATTTATCTGAGTAAACCAAGACCAAAATGCAACACACACAAGCAAAGATACACATTTTAGAGATCAAATCTACGTAAAGCATTCAAAACACAATAGCTCCAACTGGGGCTATCACAAAGTCTTGATGGAGTTGTTCCCAACAGTCCGATGCCACTAGTGAAGGAGTGCGGGCCGGTCACGGAGTTGCACAAACCCCAGGCACAATACCTTTGAAAACAATGAGGAAACAAAGACTTTGCACGGAGTCGGGGAGGTGAGGCTTCTCTGGAGCCGGTGCGGAGCTAGTTCCTTACTGCTACTGGGGAGGTGAAGTGTCAGTGCCTTCCTGTGAGGCAGGGGAGGTGAGATGTCGGTTCCTTATGGTTGCAGGGGAGGTGATGTGGCAAGGCTAAGGGTTCTTTACGATCCGGGCAGGTCAAAACGCAAGGCATCCACTTTGCAGTGTCACAATCACACCACGGGGCCACAGGTGCTGCGGTGGAGTCTGGTGTCACGGAGTTCGGTGACATGACACTCTGGATTCACAATGTGGTGGCGTCAGGCCTGTGGTGGAGGTCATGGTCGTTGCAATCAGCGAGGAACACAGCTCTGGTGCAGGTGGCCGCACAGAGAGCGGCCCTAGTACCGAAGTTACTCTGGTATCAATGTGCTTAGTTTCTTCTTGGTAGCACCAGAGGTCACTTTCAAGGGCCGAGGAACTGGATTTGGCACCACTTGGCAAGTCAGGACTCTCAGCAAGAGAGCCCAGGCACTGGTAGGCGAAGTCTTTGGTGGCCCTGAGACTTCTTAACAGGATGCAAGCTCAGCTCAAGCCCCTAAAGGTCCTTGGAAAGCAGGATCTAGAAAGCAAAGTCCAGTCCTTTCACTCCCAGGACAGAAGCAACTAGCAGCAGGCCAGCACAACAAAGCAACAGGTAGAGTGGCAGACCCGCCTACAACATGCAGCTCTTCTTCCTGGCAGAATGTCTTCTGTCCAGAAGTGTTCTGACTGTGTGGTGGCAGAGGTCCAGTGCTTATACCTATTTCTGTGTTTGAAGTAGGCAAACTTCAAAAAAGAGTCTTTGTAGTGCACAAGACCCTGCCTTTCCCTACCCTTGCCCCAGACACACTCCACGGGGTTGGATACTGCTTTGTGTAAGGACAGGCACAACCCTATTTAGGTGCAAGTGTCAGACCCCCCCCCCCCACCCACAACCCTAGCTCGGGAAGACCCATCAGGAAATGCAGGGGACTCCTCCGCTCCCTTTGTGTGATTGTCTAAAGTGAATTCAAAACAGCCCAACTGCCATCCTGACCCAGACATGTATTCCCCAGACAGACAGAGGTACAGAATGGTTAAGCAAGAACATACCCATTTTCTGAAAGTGGCATTTTCAAACTTACAATCTAAAAACCAACTTAACCAAAAGATTTATTTTTTAAATTGTGAGTACAGAGACCCCAAACGCCCTATCTCCATCTGCTCACAACGGTAATTTCAAGGCAAGCCCCATGTTACCCCATGGGAGAGATTGCAATAGTGAAAAACAAATTTAGCAATATTTCCCTATTGAGACATGTAAAACACACAAGTACATGTCCTACCTTTTAAATACACTGCACCCTGCCCATAGGGGTTCGGCTCCTTGGCCCTACTTTAGGGGTGACTTATATGTAGTAAAAGGGAAAGTTTGGGCCAGGCAAGTGGGTACACTTGCCAGGTTGAAATGGCAGTTTAAAACTTCTCGTACAGGCACTGCAGTGGCAGATCTTAGACAGGTTTACAGGGCTACTCATGTGAGTGGCACAATCAATGCTGCAGACCCTCTAGTAGCATTTGATTAACAGGCCCTGGGCACACATGGTACACTATACTAGGAACTTATTAGTAATCGTATATGCCAATCCTGGATAAACCAATTACCCACGTGATTTTAGAGAAAGAGGATATGTACTTTAGCATTGGTTAGCAGTGGTAAAGTACCTAGAGTCCTAAAGCCAACAAAATCGGGTCAGAAAAAATAGGAGGAGGAAGGCAAACAGTTTGGGGATAACCCTACAAAAGGGCCAGGTCCTAAACAGCCTCCTTCTAGCCAAAAGCCATGGTAAACCAATCAATACCTCAATGGACTTCCGTGCTTGGGGTGATAGAACATGGACCCTTACCCACAACAGCAGGGGCACATTCAAGTTCTACACCTTTATGAACCCAGTTGGATTCCTCTGCCTATAATCTCACAGCTCACTAAGCTACCCCAGGGGGGAATCCTTCTATCCGCCTGCGGACCACATCTGTGTATCACCTAACCTTACTTTGCTCACAGTTGTATCCCAGTAGGCAGACAGTACCACCATGGCCTACGTAGATGGTCCGGGTGTGACTCCTGTCCCCAACCCAAGGGTAATTCTGTCCATAAGAACAGCAACCCACACTGACCACTGATGGCTGTCAGTGACAAGAGCCAGGCCTTAGGCCTTTCAGAGCTCTCTAACCTTTGTGGTTTCTCAGAGTGGGGGGGGGGGTGGTATCCCCAGTGACTGGTACCCTTTGTTCACTCTCCCTCCCACCATTTTAGGGGTGATATCCGGAGACTAGTCCTCCAGCTCAAGGTATGTACCCCCTCTGAGAGCAATCCAAGCACTTTGGCTGAATATAGGGCACCCTGGGCCTCCGCCCACTCCCACCCATTCTCCTACTCCTGGAAAGGACGTGGGGCCCTTCTTCCTATCTCCTCCCCCCACCACTACACTTGGACCTGCATGTGTCACTGCAACACTCCCCCTCGCTCTGATGGGGAAACCTGAGCCATCCTCCTGGGGAGTTCTCCCCATTGCCATCCCAGACACTCTGGCACTCACTCAGAGGTCTGTCTGTAGTGCAAGCTCCATGGGATCAGAGAACTCACACGCCATCAGGTGTTGGCGTACCTCTGGAAAACTCTGGCCGAACATATACTCTCCATGAATAAAATTTTACAGCCCTCACCGATGTTAACCATACTGCCCCCCATGCTACGTCTTAAAAAAGTACCCAACATCATCCCCCATCTGGTGAGCCCATATCTGACTGCTCTTCAAACTCAAACTACCCTCCTCTAAGGTGACTCCGTACTCCCTAACCAGCGCTTCCTCCGGGGGGGTACACCTCTCCCTGTCACTCCCTTCTAGAGCCTGTAGAGTGTCCCTCCCACCACTGGAATATGAATTCCCATGCCAGTTCCCCAATCCATCTCAGGGACTGCGCACCTCTGGGGCTACCTCATATGCCTGAGCCCACTGGTGAATGTCACCTCCCTCCTTAAAAGTCAAGTCTCTTTGTATGTGGACCTTTTCTTCAGTACTGGACGTGATACTTTTTGCTGCCACCATCTGAGCTGAACTCTGCCTTCCTGTGCCATCAGACTGAGCTCCTGGGCTGTTCTTAAAGCCGGAGAGAAGCACTTGGAGCCAGGAGTGGAGATGCTGTTATAGGGAGCTGGTAAAACCAAGTTGCTGCCAAGGGCTCCATGTTAGAGGCCAGGATGCCTGTTGAAAATGTTCCTGGGGGCTAAAGCTCGACACCTGGAGTAAAATGAGCCCACGATTCCGAAAATAAGCTCAACCTGACCCATGATATGTCTGTTTTGAAGATTTGTCCTTTTGTCCTAAAGAAAGAGAAATGAAGTGTGTGGCCCTCCATTGTACCTTGAAGAAAACCCCTGGGGTGGGCCAGGCCCTGGGGGTCGGCTTGACATTCAATCCTTGGGGCAGAGGACATGCTTTGGGTGGGGGTTCCCATTTTCCTGGGAGCTGGCACCACATTATTTTGGTCCCCGTACTCCATCCCCTGATGCAGCTGGAGTTGAGGTGCACTCATGAGTAGGGAGGGGGACTAGGTTGGGGTGGGTTCCAGCTGGGAAGCTGGAAATGGGCTCCCTAATATTCCACCCACCTCTATCCCTGCACCTGGATGCTACCTGGGCATGGGATCTGGGTTTCAAAGAAGAAACAATAAAACGCCTGTTGCAGCGCAAGGCTGCATAAATAAATGAGCAACAGGAGACGTGCAGATTAAGTATTCACACGCTCTGGCTGTAGCACCCCATTATGCCTTGCATGGGGTATTTTCAGTATTTTTTGTTCTGTGTAGTTCCCCTGGGGAGGGGAAGGGGCAACACAAACATTTTGCCACATATTGTGGGGCTGTTCCCAAACTGCTTTTTCTAAAATGCCCTATCTTTCTGGGCCCAGAAATTGTATGACCTCCAAACAGGTAAGGTTACATTATTTTCAAAAGCACTCCCAGAGCTGGACTTTTATTCTGGTGCTTTGGATTGCAGTGACCAATAGTGGGTGGTTCTCTGCCTACTTTTTATGTTGCCTGCCAAATGTAAAAAAAAGGCTCCGACACGTTTTTACTTGCAATGCATTATTCAAGATAGTTTATTGACTGAATATTGAGAAACATTGCAATGCTTTCATTAATGATAATAATTTCATTTAAATATGGTTATTGATCGCATTGGTATGGAGATGACTTCTAGCAAGTTATTATCATTCTTAATATGTGTTGACCCCTTGACAAAGCCAATAGGTTTGCCTTATATATTATGTCCCCCCCCGCCTTATATTATGATGTTTCATCTGGTATAGGTGCGAGGGGTATTGTGATCATGGAGTTTGTGACCCACTGGGTGTCACATTTGATTCAGGGCTGTCACCAAAGGTATTTTCTTCAACCTGATGTATACATTTTTTAATTAATGTGTAGTATTTAGTTGTGCATGTGTAATAAATGTACTTGCCCTTTTACAAAGAAACTGCACTAATTAAACAATGATTTATTGAGTTGTGTTGCATGCCAGCAAATAGAGATTACTAGCCCACACCACCTCCCCGGAGTAAGCCGTGGACTACTCTGCTTGATAATCCTGAGAGAGTCAGGTACTACAGCGGGGTACTTGGTTTCCAATAAGGAGACAATCGTACAGCATTACCCGCACAGGACTCACGTTCTGCACAACTCATAACTCATTTGTTTTTACAGTAGAATTTGAGAGTAGGGCAGAAGAATTCTGTATGCAAGTAGGCAAGTAAAAAAAACAACATAAATAGTACAATAAGAAATCGAGATCTGGTTGAACAAGGAAGATGGAAAGGAATATGAGAGCAAAACAATGCATGGCATGCATGCTATACCTTATGACTTGTCAGCATTATTTTGTGTTTTGCTTAAAGCTATGCTATTAGTTGTATTTTCTTGTTGTTTAAAAGTATCTGTTTTGTCTGGTTGCTGAATTCCTTCAAGTCCAATTGTTGTATCTTCCTGACAGTATACCATTTAGCCCATCCCAGTTCCCTACAGAGTGCAGATTTTTTACATTTTCTGCATACTGAAAAGGGGAAAGGCCGTACCTAGCTACTACTGACTCCACCCTGATAATTTACATTGCCTAGTATCCTGGTGATACAGGACACATACTCTCTTTTGTAAAATATCCTGGAGCCTACTCCTTTACAGAAGTGTTGTTTGTATTTTTAGGGTTGGCTACAGGCAGCTTTGGCTGTTTGAGAGCCCCCTTCCCAACACACCGTACATAGATGTAAGTGCTTTGGGTCACTCCCTTCTTCCCTTGCATTGTTTGGGAGATCCCAATTGGGCACTGTCGTGCTGGGATGCTCTTTACTTCTCGGGACCAGCCAGTGCATGTCATGTGTATACAATTTTGATCTTTACATTTGTGTTTACTTGGTGATGAAGACAAATTAGTCACTTCTTAGACTGGACCCCTCCCCGTATTAAACCACAACTTCAGATGATTTAAACGTATGGTGAAAGAGGCCTTACACGAGCTCCCGTTGCTCTTTGGAAGAATTCGGGAACGTGGTGCCATACGCTGCAGCACTGAGCAGCTATGAATAATAGCCATGGACCTGAGTGCTGGTAAGGGGCAGGTTGGCATGCATCTGTAGTTAGCAAAATGTAATCCATGTTTTAGCAATCTCAATATTACATCATGACTATTGCTCCATAGTACATAGCATCCCTGACCCAGATTTTTCCAGTTAGGTTGCGGAGCAGGACAGCATCCGGTGCTCCACACTGCAGTGCGGCCTTCCTCGACTTGCTTTGTGGGTCCGAATGGCTTCTTGGCCGACAGCTGTTGTGGTTGCTGCTTTTGGCTCAGCAGAGCAGCAGGCCTGACGTTGTGTCAGAGCTGTTCTGGTATCATGGACTGTGGATTAGTGGCTACTGCCCCTTCAGAGCTCACCTCGTGGATTGGTTCTGAAGCTTTTATAGCCGCTACATGCCTCGAAGAAGATGCAGCAGTTGAAAAATGGCACTGGAGAAGTAAAGCTGGACAACTGGTAAGTGCTCATTTCCCCCCAGCCCTCCCATCCCCCAGCGCCCCTTCTTCTGCTGTCCTCCTCACTTTGCAGTATAAACTGCACCTTCTAACTGGACACGGTGCGGGTGCATCATGCGGTTCTCCACTCAGGCAATGCAGCTCTTCGTTTAGGCAACCTCTCTGTTCCCTTCTGAAGTAGGGAGTCGCCTGTGCTTTTATTCCGCTGGGCATGGCAGGGCTGCAGGCCCCAAGCTGTGCTCTCTGTTGGCGCAGGGCTCATAAAATTGCCAATGCTTGTGAAGCACTGAGAGGTATTCAACACTGTGCTCTCAGCTTCAATTGAGAGACAGCGGCTCTCAGCAGGTGTGCACAGGTGCTTGTGATCAGCTATGCGAATGTCTTTTTCTTCTTCCTTTTTTTTTTTTTTAAATATGTACACGATGGAGGGCGACTCAGACCATTGGATTCCTTCCTTGCCTGGGAAGCCAGAGATTCTGTACAGGGATAGAAAATACTATTTAAGGGAAGGTTAGTGTTGCCTTTGTGATCTCAGCCCCGGACCGGCCTTATATCCCAGGCCCGTTTTCAGTCAGTCAGTCAGGCATGATGTTTGTAGTGGGGCCCTGGGTGAGAGGTAGCAGATTTGTAACTCCTGCACCTTCTAGCAGGTACTCGGCTCAAGTATCCTGGAGGAGAGAATGGTAAGTGGTGTCCAGACAGTGGCATTTGAAGTGCAAGTGGAAACACAACCACTTCCAGCCTGCCACTTGGCATGGGTGCTGTGAATTGATGCCAAGCAAACTGTACAGCTATTAATTGATTTTTATGAGATTGGTGGGGAGAATGTCCATGATGCTGGAAAACGTGTCCTGAGTAAAATTGTGATAGCACGTATGTGAGAATTGATGATGTAGTGATCAGGACACTTCCTAAAAACTTGTTTTTTGGGATCCATGTTTGAGCTTAATATTCTATAATAAACATTTAATTCTTGGCTCATTTAATAAGCATTGGCGTGTTTGAGCACTCGTTCACTTACCACGCTGGCACACAGCCACTCGCCTATCAATAATACCACTAACAAACTTTCAGTTATGTGAGCAAGACGTTTTGGTTTTGCCAATGCTTGTTTTTTCTTGCTAAGGCAATAGTTGCAAAAATGTGCAACTACTCTCCTGAACACAGATTTGCACTGCTACCGCCAGACTGATGGAACTAATTCTCTGTAAAAGAAATTTCTGCTTTTATTCTTTTCAAACGTTAAAAGTGAAATGTTAAGCATATTTATTGGGTTTTATTTGTTTTCCTATAAAAGCAATTGAGTCGGATCGCCCAAAGTCCGAATTTGTGGCATTTTTGAAATTGTCTTCTTGTTGCATTCCGATTTTAGTTCCAGTTTTTATACTTTTTTTTTTATGTTACCACTGAAGCTGCCGGGAAAGACAAAAATACGTTGGAAAAATAACCAATCGGAATTACATATGTGTCAGATCAGGGCTTGATTAAATAATAAATATACGTACTTTTTGAGCACATGAACGGCAAATAGTCGACTTTGACTTGGTGGGGAGGCGTTCAGTGAGCACAATGAATGTTCTCGTTTCGGCCCTTTGTTGTTGTTCCTTTTTAACTTCACTCAGAAACACCCACACAATGTATAGGTTAAATATACGAAAGAATAAGATGGAAATAAAAATACCAAAAGAATAATGAAATCGGGAAGGTTTATACAAAATGGTAAAATAAAAGTGATGGATGTGGGAGACCTTTTAGCTCACCCTGTTCATTTAAAACATCAGATACTGGTTTTCGTATGTGATCAAACGGGACACTGCCCGGTTGGCAGCTTAATAGTGATAGTTCCTAGAAATAAGGTTTGAGGGAGTAGTTTGCTCTATTGAAATCATTGCTAGACCTCTGGACATTGCTAGACTACAGAAAACGAGATGCTGTAGATTTGATGTGATGTTGTGGCCATAACCCAAGAAAACTGCATTCGTTAGTAACCTAGCGAATTTCTCTGTAACAGTGGTTCCAAAAAGTATTCATTACTGTAGAGGGTGGTAAGCCTATTTTACCCTGTCGGGATGCATTTAGTACAAACCTGTAATTCCGGAATATACTGTTTGCCCATTGAATTACTCGAGAGATAAAGTATACAAATTGTATTTTAGTGTTGGAGATGGACACTTAAGATATTTCCACAAACGTAGTAAGGTAGTTGATCAACCTCACCTGTCCTCCTTTTTACAGTTAATTCAAGTCATTGTCACCTGGCTAAGAAGAATATGATAGTAACAGGAAATTAGTTGGAAGGAATATGACTACCACATCATGTTCTATCGTATTTTTCACAATAGCAAAAACTACATAAGATCTTTAATTGGAAATATTTTAAAAAGGCATTCCTGGAAATAAGAATAATTTGATTGTAGACTTTCACGGCTATAAAACTTGTTAAAGTCTAAAAGGTCAGTCAGTGACATGGTCTCTAGCTTGCACCACTTGTTTATAACTGAATCACATTTACATAATTCGAGATTCGAGGTATTTTTATCCCAAATGAGAGCGCTTCCTGAAACAGCCAGCATGCTAAAAGTGTGGGCGATGTCATGCCAGATTTGTATCATCGACCTCGCAAACTTTAGTCATGAGATATATATAACTATTGGAATTTCAAAAGTCCATTGAATCTGTCTAGAAAAAGCCATTCTACAAACGGGTGGGTGAAAAGTGTATTTGTGTTCATTGCACCCAAAAAATGTTGACTCCTAGCTACCCAGAAATTGAATTGAGGGTCTGGAAGGCTGAGATTAGACTTTTCCTTGTTTTATAGAGGAGTTTCAGCCATTTTTTGCTCACCTTTTTTTTTTTTTTTTTCTTTAGCCCAAATGGATGTTGTAATATCATGCTGATTTCTTCAAAATATCTTTGTGTAATGGAACATACATTATTGTCTTGAAATGAAATAGAAAGATTGACATTACATATATTGTAGCAGCATTAATATGTCTCACCATGGGAAGTGGCAGCTTAGATCATGTCTGTAGCCTCTCCTTCAGGTCCTTCAGAAATGGTGTGAAATTCAGGGTCAGGAATCCTCTAGGTAACATGTTACATGCTATATCCAAGTAGTTACCATATTATGAACAAATAGGATGGTACATAATAATATTAATACTTGAGATCTGGATTTTATGGGCATTCAAAGAATAACCGTCCACCACACCAGCCTCTACTGCTAGGCTTGCAGTGGTCAAGACTGTTGTCTCTAGTTGACTATTGAAATAATTTGAATCATCCACAAAACACTGAAATTATCCTTTCATACTCTGAAGGAGGTGACAGATTAAGATGATTTAGGAAATGTTATTAGAATGGTTTCGAAACGGAGTGGAAAGGTAGACTGACAGTGGGCACCTTCAACTCATGCCAGTTTAAATAACAAATAATTGTTATCCCACCATACACCAAATTCAGAGCCGTAGGAGCTTGATACCGATTCCTTAAGAACAAAAACCCACAATTGGAGCATGAGAAGCCACAAGAACTGCGTCGCCATCCTTTTGAATGTCTTTTCAACATTGAGAAGGCTGCTGCCACTATTGTAACATTGTCAAGGTCGTAGAGCCGAACCTTCAGCTTCTGGACTACAGAGTGACAGAGCTTTGGCCTATCTGTGACTCAAAGTGTAGTTGTAGTAAGAGTTGAAGTGAAGGTATGGTAAAGGTACTGAATGGAGCTAGTAGGTGATAAAGCACGTTTGGTAATGGACAGATTGAATGATACACGTTGCATTTCATCCATAAACGTCTTTCAAGCTGTAGGAAAACCTCAGATCTGAACACTTGAAACAGAATATTAATCAGGGGACTCTAATGCAGAATTTTCTGAAGTGACTACAACTGTTCAGATGGCATCAGCATATGTTGTTCGGTTGTAATGCTTGCTACCACACATTTTCCATGGATTCTCCCATTTTCCCCACTGACTTATTTATTAATTCACCTGTTTTGCAATGAACTCATCCCCCCATTAATTTATCCATTTAGGTACTTACGTATTCAGTCATCCTTCCAGCCACTCAGTGTTCCGTCCATCTACTCCCTGTTCCATCTAGGCACTTATTGATCCTATTGAAGCAGTCACCTTTACACCACTCAGCCTCGCTCACCCATTACGCATACACGTTTTTCGCATACATTTTTCAATCAATCAAAAAGCATCTTCATGTTTAATTCGTGACTGTAAAGCATTGTACAGACTTGAAATATTACTGTGTATTGAATGAATTGCAACGAATAGCAAGCAAGGATTTCCTCCTTTTGACAAGGACTCTTTTCTTTGTGCAGCTCCTTCCTGAAGATCAATGTTGTGCTGTGTAGACTGAATCTTCTTTATTACCTTGCCTCCTTCCAGTCCCTGACCTGCAAGGGCACTAGCTACTGTTTGTGTCCATGTGTTTCTATGGCACGAAGTGTTATGTGTGTCATAATGCTTTAGCTGGGCCACTCTTTGTCTATTTGAAACCCTTTTCACAATCCACCCTCTCTAAGACTGTCAACTTTAAATCAACTCGCTATGTGTTCAGGTCTGTTGACGCATCAGTCCTTAATAAGTAAACTTACAAGGTGACGCGTATAGTTCGATAAACCTTTTGATTCGCCTGGAGTATCCCAGCCGTGGACTGACCAATGTTATCAATAATCAATGCACAAAATTCAATAACCATTAGACAAAGCATCAATCAATAGTAATTAAAAGCAATAAGCATCACACCATTACCTTTAAGCCATGAATAACCGCACCTCAATATACGTTTTAATAATTTTATTTCCCTATTGATGACAATACTAAGTCATGAGAATTCATCGCAATTTAATTCAAATAAAACCCAGCATCAATTTGTTAAACTAATCCAAGCTTGCATCAGAGTACATTCGAAAGCATTCAGGTCAATAAAAGAATCAAATACAATAAGTCATTCCTGGTCATGAAGTTCAGCAAAACAGTCTGTCAACCATTTATCTCTGTAATCCGTCAACATCATGTAAGGGAACCCTCATCTAACCCAGATTAGCATCAGCATGTGGGACTTCATGCAAAACTATTTAGAAACAAGAATTTAGAAAAGGCATCTAGCTAAGAACACTGTTTAGACAGCGCAGTTGGTACCTAGAAAGAAAAGGCATAAAAATGCAATTCAGTCATTGTCATATCCACCTATCCACGGAATGGGTCCGCAACAGAGTCAGGCTTCGTCCTCAGGTCATCAGTTGATCAGCATCACATCAGGCTCTCAATCGTAGAGTATGAGCCTAATGACAGAATCTCAAATCTCTTCTCAATATCGCAGTTCATAAGATCTGAAGAGCTTTTCCCTATGTCACGTTGTTATATCAAAGTTCCCCAGACTATCCCCCAATTTCCAATTAGTCAATTAGTCGCACGTTCTACCCTAACCAATAATGTCTATAACCAGATCTATGAATTCTAATATTTTACAGTTCACATGTCGTTGATTGTTCTGCTTTATGATGTTCTCATCATCTGGCTCGTCAGGTATAAAAAATGTTGCATCTTCTTCTCCTGTCAGTGTCTACATTGTTTGAGTCCTGGGAAAGTACATCTAGCGCACATTACACACTTTTCGATACAATTCTAGAGACATCATCTCCTGTCCGTCGAGTCCCATAGAAGCTCCAGTAAAGCATTTTATTAAACAATGAGCGGTTCACGGTTAGTTCATTTTGTCAGCATTTTTCCATTGAACATTAAGAAATTCAGCTTTCTACTGAGGCCTGGCAAGATTAGGCCAAGACACTCGCTAAGTTAAGGCCTACAGTTATGTAGAACATAGGTTATATAACTCTCAACATGACATATTACTACAATAATCTATTTTCAATATTTCATGTATGTTAATCACTCATTTAGTACAATTCGTAAATACTGGTAGCCCTTCTCCGAGGTCACAACTTCAAACGTGCACATTATTTTCCCTTCGTTATTCATTTTCTACTAAATTCATTTTTCAGAACACATAAACATTCATTAATAATTTCTAATTAAGACATTTGCATTAACTGGTGCGTGTTGACATTTTTCCTGCTGTTGTTGCAGTACTGTTTTGGCTTAGTTATGCAAGTTTTCCCTCTTGACACTGCATACTCCTTGACTCCTGGTTTTAGTACTTTGATTGTTTTATAATCATCTAGATGTTTTCCATGTAATAACTAGCAGGTTTTGCGGTGGCCATTCCATCTCTTCCACAGACTATTCGTATTGTTTGATTTAAATGCATTTGCTTGTACATTAATCAGAATAGCAGGTGAAGTAGAGGTCTCTTATGGGCCATCTCCTATCTTGGTTCGAAGCATGGGCTAGATAACTGCTCCCCCTGACCTTTTTGTTTTTTTCTTGTTTTAATAATAATTGAAGGTTTGTTTACTCGCCACTCTGTGTGCACTTACGTGAATCCTTCAAGGCTTATCAGTATCAGTATCAGTATATGCTGTGGAAATCCTGCTTGAGTGTGGACATTTTATGGTTGGCCAGTTGGTAAGTTGCAAAAGATGACAACCACCTTGCCTCTCACTTCTAATGAAGCCTGTACTAAAACCAATTTGTCTACTGTCACATGGCTACAACAACTAAACACAAAAGCATACACTTCTGCTGATTACAAAGTCTCATTAGTAGAGCCCTTGTACCTGGTTCTTGACGCTCACATAGTATCCAGTTATTTAATCTGTATTTGTATTGTATAATCAGACTACATCTCAAAACATAATGTGATCGGACATGGCTGTTTTGTGCACTCACCAGGGATGGTCTTCACTATGCCATTGCACTGATCGCACAACATATGTATGCTTTTGCCAACACCTGGGTGGGGAGTTACCTTATCTGTTCATTCACTGCTATTTAGTGGATCCTAACCCACAAAACTTTTAAACAATCTAAATCGAATCTGATTTGCTTCCCTTTCTTTCTTCGGCTCTCATCTGTATAACTGTGCAGAAGAAAATTGGTCTTTGTGGATTACCCCAATCAGCATGAATGCCTAGTGGCCGTATATTCACAGTACAAACCCACTGAAAACAGTACAAATACTTAAATACTGTAAATCTGACCTTTTTCAGTAAAGCAGTCTTCTGCAATGATCTATCCTGGATTTGTTTAAGACATGCTGTTTTTAGGCTTTTTAGGGCTCTAAAATTATGTTTTGCGAACAAACATTCTTTTGCAGTTTTGTGCCTGCTTAGTGTATGTGGCTTCCTCTCCCTTTTTTTCCCTCTTCTGTAGCAACAAAAAGTAGGTCAGGGCACCAAATTAAAAGTGGTTGCCATTAGCGAACCAGATGGCTATAAACAAGTGGCCCACCTTTGCAAATCAGACCAGTTTTGAACTTGTAAAGACATGTGCTTTGGGTATTTTGCAACATATGGGAGACACCATGCATTTGTGCTTAATGCAGGCAATGCTTGTAGTAATATCTGAGAAATTAACAGTAAAAAAAAAAAAACACCTGGCCATAAACAGACCCACAATCTGCTAAAAAACGCCCCCCACACTGACCAGCCCATCAGGCACTCTCTGATTGCTCTAGGCCAGTCCGACTCTAACTTTAGCTAATCCGCTTGCATGATCCGGTCTTACAAACCTTATGCTATCTCTTGTGGATGATGTAGTCTCACAGAATCTTTTTAACAGCAGATGTGGCACTGTAACCCACGAAAACATTTCCTTTTTGTTTATGTAGCTTGTAATCATTTATGAGCACAAGCATGTTGTAAGAACACTTTGTGCCTATGTGACTGTCTCATTTTCAAACCAGTGGATAAACAAAACAGAATAAAAAATGGAAATTAGTCTAGAAAGCGAACCAAGAGTGCTTTTGACAACTTTGTTGAGTAGACCATTTGTGTGCTGTGATTGAATTCTATGTCTGGACTGGAGGCTCCGATTATGCTTCATTTTCTTCACTTTATTTTCTCAGCAGCCAATTAGAACCAAGTTGAAAAAACACTACATTTCCAATGAATCAGATGTATCATCTGAATAACTATAGAGACCCAGCCCTATATTACCTGCCAGGCACATTGCCACTTCCTCTTTCTTTGCTACTCCGGAGCCAGTTAAGTACCCATTCTGTTATAATAAGCTGTAACTGTATTGTCATTGATATTGTGCCTGATGCGCTATTGCACTTTGCTGTGCATAATATTATTTCTGTATATGTTGCCCAGGTGTAGCGTGCAAGCTTATACAGTGTTTGCCTTGAGACACCGGGTGTTCTGTCCCCCATTCCGCCCTTTTTTTCAACTTTTGATTGCCTGTTGCCTCAGGGTGTTTTAAAATTATTATTCTTATTTTTATTTTTTACCTCTTTTAATTGCCTATCACCTCTGGGTGATCTGAGGGAGTGTATTCTCCCTGCATGGCGCCCGGCACCTTGCTAATTCTGAAGTGGAATGGGAGCAGGAGAGTGGGGATGCGCTGCTCTAATGCGCTGTCCTCTTTCAACTTCAATGCTTGGAGGCCACGTGGGATTGCGCAAATAGCAGGCTTTGTTCCCGGCCCTCTCCAGCGCATTGTGAACACAGAGAGACGCATGTTTTTGGTCTCTGGCCCTCCCAAGCCTTAATACTCCCTGTTTACGCCCTGTTAGCAGTCGCTTCAAGACTGAAATAATATTAATCGATTAGGCTTTTCCTAGTTTCTTTGGCAGGTCTCCCTCCACGCTTTAATGTTAATCACAACCCATGATATTTAAGGGTTGACTTTTACCTGCCTTGAGGACCTTACCTCTTTTGTTTATCCCCTCTGAGTCTTAAGAGATACTATCTCCTGATTAACCCTTGAGTGGGTGACTGGCACTTTTCTACTTATTATTCCTGTGCACCACTCTCCACGGTTATGGCTGATTATGGGGCTGATGCTACTATGACAACCCTGTGAGGTCCTTTGAGCAGGACTTGGTCTGCGCACTGGACACCGGAGTACGCCACACAGTGAATTTAGCCTTGGCCAAGATTATCTGGCCAATTAAACAACATTTACTTGGATTCGTTGAACAACAAGGTTGGATTTTACCCCCCCCCCCCCCCCACCGCGCCTCTCAGTAGTGAAGAGTCCTCAATCCCCCATGATGCAACAGGGTCCAAGGGAGACAAGAACCCATCCCCAGAACAGACTTTGAAAATGTTATGAGGTCGCTGGCTAAAGACCATGACTGTAGCTCCTCTTTCTCTACATCAGAAACCAAAGCCCAAGATGATTCAGACTCCTCATCCGGTGCTCAGCCCTCTGACCTGGGAGATGACCCAATCCCTCCATAAGAGTAAGAAGGAGACACATCACTCTAAGGAATCCCTGCAAACACCCAAGTTCCCTACTTTCAAACCTGAAGATATTACCCCAGGTCTACATTGTGGACCCCTCCAGCCGAGGGGGCCAATTATGTAGAGTCCCATATTCACCATAGCTTTAAGAAGGACTTCAGATCTTGGCTGAGATCCGAGTGCCCCAGACCAGATTTTCCTTCCAAATTCACGGAGACGCCCTGAAATTGACCCTACATTTGTGACTTACCTCAAAACATTTTCTAAAGGCCATAAGAAATGCATTAATCGTGTGTGGCGTAGATGCCAAGACAAACTGCTTGAAATTGCTGGGCCTATAACAAAAATCCTGGAAATATGATTTCATGCCAAGGAGTGGGGGTCTCCCATTGACCGCGAGGTCTCATTCGGGTGAGCCCAACCTGTCCTGTGTTTCTTAGGAAACGCAAATTGTGCTATCTCAAGCGAGCGTCGTTGATCTATACTTATCAAAATGGACCCTAAACTCACCGATCTCGCCTCCTCTGAGTCAGATCCCTTAGATCAGGGGTTACCTTTTAGTTCACCTTTCCTCAAAGAGCTTTTGTACTACATACGCAAACCATGACAAAGCCCACGGTTCTACCAAGAAGGTCCTCCACCCACTTTTTAGCAGGGCTGGATGCTTTAGAGGGCGAGCTTTCAGCAGCAGTTTCAACCAAGGTCCTCTACGCGGCTTCTATCAACACTTTAGGGGAGGATACCAGGACCCCAACTCCTCTGCCTCTACTTTCCACCTCTCCCATGCTCGGGTGTGCATGAACAGATTCTGAAGAGGAAGATCAAGAGGAGGCCAGTCCTTCTACCAAGCCTCAGGATCTACAGGTGAGCCTAATTTCCATTTCGGATATAATTTTGGGGGGCAGGACTGGGCTGTTCATCACAATTTGCACAAAATAACTCTGGATGCTTGGGTTCTGGAGGTAGTTCGGGGGTTACAAGTTGGAGTTTTACAATTCACCAACCCAACTTCTTTCCCCCTGTGCAATTGTATTTTTCCCTACAATATCAGGAGTCCATCTCCGCAGAGGTTTCAGATCTCCTGCTCAAAGGAGCCATAGTAGTCGTTTCCCCACCCTCTGGGTTTTCTCAGCCCAATTTTCTTAGTTTAAAAGAAGGGCAGCGGATCCCGTCTAGTTTTGAATCTAAAATAATTAAATTGGTGGATCATTTATGTGCAATCCAAAATGGAGGGCATCCATTTGCTAAGGGACAGCCTTTGAGGAAAGGACTGGATGGTTTGTATAGACTTGAAAGATGCCTATTTGACCATTTCTATTTTTCCACCTTATCAGTGGATTCTTCAGTTTCTTTGGAAAGGACAATGCTTTGAGTACCAAGTGCTTCCTTTTGGCCTGTCATAGGCCCCTTGGTGCTTCACAAAAGTGATGCACCCGGTAGCAGAATATCTTTGAGCCAGGGGTGTTCGTATGATGATCTGTTTTGACGGCATCCTCATCATCATGGCTCAATGCCCCCGGCTACTCCTCACCCACCTGGAATGGATGATCTCTGTCCGCCAAGATCTGTTCTTCATTGTGAAAAGTTAGAAGCCAGTTTTGACTCCTTCACAGCATATGGAGTTCCTGGGGTTTCAAATGGACTCAATATTGACCCAGTTGATTATTCGCCCTCTGATGCTCCGCAACATCAAGAAAGAATTGGGATCAATGTTGTGCAACCAAACTGTATCATTGAGATTGATAGTCCGTGTGGTGGGCTGTTGTCTTTGTTGGTTTAAGTCATATTTCCGGGTCCCCTTTATTATCGGGCCCTTCAAAGCCTAAAGATCTCTCACCTTCAGAAGATTCTTAGCTACTTCGAACAGATTCCCCTGTCTGGGGAGGCAAGATCAGAGATGCGCTGGTCACTGGAGCATATGGAGTCCTGTAATGGCAGGACGATTTTTGGACCTTCACCGGAAATCGTGGTCGAGTCCAATGCCAGCCTTTGAGAGTGGGGAACTCTATGTGCTCCGATATCCAGGGGGTCGCTGGTCCATAGCAGGATTGGACCTTCATATCAATTGCTTGGAGCTCCTGGCGGTTACTTTTACAATCGGGAGTCTTTCGCTGGTCAAGACAGATTGTTGCATACTTTTTCAGATGGACAACATCTCACCAGTGAAATATGTCTACAAACTGGGCGGGACAAAGTCCTGAATTCTGGCAGTGATCGCCAAGGATTTTTGGCATTTTGGTCTTCAATATCGGATATCAGTGGTAGTGGAGTATCTTCTGG
Source organism: Pleurodeles waltl (assembly GCF_031143425.1). Lineage (NCBI taxonomy): Eukaryota > Metazoa > Chordata > Amphibia > Caudata > Salamandridae > Pleurodeles > Pleurodeles waltl. The sequence goes on along the minus strand of NC_090448.1, from coordinate 270,557,405 downwards.
ATTGGAGCAATTCGGTGTCGGATTGGCAGCCTTGTCACCTACAGGACTACAGTGATTGGTGATTGCATCCGAAAGTCATTCATGCTCTCCAAATTCTGTGGGGCCCTTTCTCAATAGATGTTTGCCTCTTGCTTAAACCGTCAGCTGGTCAGTTTTTCAGTTGGCGTCCCGATGCGTTTCTTCAGGACTGGTCTCCGTTCCTGTGTTATGCCGTTCCCCACATTCTGATGATACCCAGGGTCCTGGCTCATACTAGTCGTCAACTAGCAGAACTCATTCTAGTGACTCCTCTTGGGGGGAAGCTCAGGCTTAGTTCCTGGTGGTCCTGGAAAATGAGTTGCCCAGCCTCGATCCTGATGCCATCAAGGGAGAACCTTCTTCTGGATCCCATGGGCCTTCCTCATCCTCTGATCCTATCTGAATGCCTCTTGTGGTGTGGAAAAATGTAATTCTAGGTTGGTGTCTTACCCTAGTTTTGCTGAGAATCCTGAACTATGTGTGGTAGAATATTTGAAAGCATAGGAAGTGAGTACTGCAGAGTTTCGTACTGCTATTGGGGGGGGACAGTTGTTGATTTCCTTACAGAAACCAGTCGGACCTGTCACATCGGCTACTCTAGCTAGATGGATGCAAAGGCTCTTGAATGAAGCAGGGATTGACACCTCTAAATTTGGTGCCCATTCTGCGAGAGATGCCATGGTGTCCGAGTCTTTCTCCTTAGGTTCTCGTTTGGAAGACATTTTAAGAAGGGGGTGATTGGTCGTATACGTTCATGTCTTTTTATTGCAAACCCGTTGTAGATATAGCGTGAGTTGTGGTGGGTCAGATTTAAAGAAGCATAATCGGAACCTTTGGTCCTGACATAGAATGAAAAAACTTTCTAGCATTCGTGTCTACAATCTTTGAATTCTATTAAGGACAGGGGGCAAGGATTATCCCACTCTTCCATTTGTTCATATGTGTTGCTTTGAGAAGATCTTTTTTTTCAATTTCACCTTTGATGTGTTTACAGATTGTTACTATTCCTATAAATTATGCTTTCCCTCCCTGTTTACTTTGTGTGAATATGTTTTTACATGTGCGGACCAGTGTTTATGGCTTTGGCCTTCTTTCTTCCCTAGGGAACAATGAAAATGAATCTAGCAAGCATCTTGGAGTGATGAATCTGACTGTTCGGTTCCTGTGTTCGAGCTAGTCCGATGCCCTTCCGATCTGCATTGCTAGTTAGAGTTCCTCTGAGTAACGGATTTGGAGTTGCTGTTTTAATGGACTAACAAGTTTATTTCTCTGTTGATTATTCCTGCCATTACAAGGTTTAGTACTGTTAACTGTTTCATATCGTGCAAAGAAAGAGGAAGTGGCAGTGTGCCTGGCATGTTATATAGGGCTAGGTCTCTATGGTTACTCAGATGTTACATTTGATTCATGGGAAATGTAGTGTTTTTTTCAACTTGCTTCTAATTGGCTGCTGAGAAAATAAAGTGAAGAAAGAGAAGCACAGCCCTCGCTTCTGTGTCCTAAATATAATTGAAAAATTCTAGATGCAATTGCTAGAATTCTTTTTTTTATTGTGTAGACTGGCTTGAAAAGTCAAGGTTTCTCTCATTGTGATTAGGGTTAGAGGTTAGCTGGCACCACAGGGTGACTAGAAAGAGCCTGAAGACCGAATAAGAATTACATTTGTTGCAAGAAGAGCTTTAGCTAGGGAGTTGACAAGAAGGTGATAAGGAGACCAGGAGACCTAACCTAGTGGAAACAACATACACCCTGGATGAACCTTATGGTCCTCATCTGCTTGCAAATTCTGGGTCTCTCCATTTTTGACTCTTTTGTTGGACTAGTGAGAATGTCCAGTTATACTGTGTGAAGAACAAGTTTGGTTCTGAACACAGATTTGGAAGTTGCAGAGTAATATAAACAGTCATTTGAAGCTTTGACTTTGGCACCTGCTGACTTAGATTCACTGAGTTTGAGCGGCACAATGTTACGAAGTGTTACCTATTGACTGACTTGCAAAAATGTTGCAGGGTATATTGCTTACTTAAAAGTACTGAGAGCAGTTAAGTCTTTTTTTTTTTTCTCAACAAGATTGATTGTGCGGGATTGATGGCTGCCACCTAATTTTTTTTTTTTTATTGCTGCTTTTTTGGAAATCTCAGGTTAAACTCCTTTTTACCAAAAAATGAGATACCCCTCAAACCAAGGGGACAATGTTCTGTAAACCAAAAAATACTTCTCCTGGTAAAAGAGTATTTCCAAACAATCACTTGCTCCTCAAGCAAAACAGCATATTAAGTCCAGCCCCAAACAATATTAATTTAGGGCCTGATTTAGAGTTTGGCGGATTGGGTTACTCTGTCTCAAACATGACAGATATCCTGTCAGCCCTAGTACTATTCCATTATATTCTGTGGACATCGTAATACAGAGAAATGAATATCCGTCATGTTTGTGGCCGTTGTCTTTCGGTACCCACACAATACCAAATTATGGCTCTGTTATGGTGCCCTCCCACTACGATTCAATATGTATAATATGATCCTTTGGATTATACAAAAGACTACGAATAAAAAAATCACAGATGACCCATCGTTACTGGGCAAAAATACTAACCAACCACATACTCATATTTGCTCTGAACGAGAGGAGTATGGAAAGCTAAATAAAACATTGTCACGTACAAAGCATCATGCAACATTTATTATTGTCTCCAGTCCAATATTATTCCAGTCGGATTTCAATTCACAGATGTTCTACTCATTGTAGTAGACGGTCCTAAAACTAAAACAAATTTCAGCTCTGCTGCCAATAAATGTAGTTGAAATTTAATGTTGCTCAATATTGAGACTGTGTTGCTCATATGAAAGCTACACAATCAGAACTTGACGAACCAGAAGAAAAGAATCTGATCCAGAAGAAAAGACTCTTACCTGGACTCCTTAGCTGATGCTAAGACCTTGAAAGACAAAATTAATAGCTCAATTGAGTAATTCAAAGAAAGAAATATTTCTAAAACTTACTGTAAAATTACACCAAGACGTTAGGTTTTTTGACAAGAAAAATTATCCCTATACCTGCGTAAAGATTTCTATCATTGGGATAAGAACAGTGACAGGGTCGTAGTCACAGGGCGACATTAGAGGGTCGAGCGAGTCCTTCTGATCCTTTTCCCCGACCCTAAATGACTGAGGCAGCTGGTGCAGTATTTGTCTAATCAGACACAAAATTATACATATGCACTGGAATTATAGGTGCGCGTGTGGGAAGTGCTGCAGCACCATCAAAATAACCATGCTGGAGTTCAGAAGTTGAATGAGCAAGACAAATGCTTTAAATGTTGTTCGGGTCGAAGCACAAGCGCTCTGTCCTATTGTGATCTCTTTGTGGGCTTTTAACCACGCCCACTCTTGCTATTCATTCTGGTGTGCTTGTTTTAAATGCTTCATTTTTATTGGTGCATTTTGTGAAATGTCCCTCCTATGTGTGCCGAGTTCCCTCCCAGGCGATTTCACTAAGTGAACATTTTTGTTGGCCATCACACTACATCATGTTTCCTCCTGTTACAGCGTGTGACGGCCCCTCCTCCGGTTTCGGCTTGCCTTTTATCCCAGCCACAATCCTTTCTAGACAATTTATGTGGCAAGAAAAGTCCAGTTAGGAATTTACAACGCTAATAGCTTTGTCGAGCAAGCGCAAGATCCACTGCATTGCAAATGCTTGCTTTTATCTTGTTACATATACAGGATTGTCCAAACTGGTTAAATGTCAGGCCATGTCTTGTGACAGATTGCTGTTTATTTGTTTAAGGAGGAGATGTTCTTTACTTTTCTTTCTTTGACTGCCAAGTGAGAGTATTTTTTAAGGTGAACTATGTGACAATCTTTCTGGGGTAAAGGCAGGGGCACTGGAATCATGCAGCAGGTGAGGCCCAAATTATGCATCAAGATTAACTAAGCTAGATGGCAGGGAAACATAAATTATTAATTTTAATGCTGCAAGTTTTGTGATAGTATCACTTATTTATTTTGACATTAGCACTGTCTTGGCAACGTTTTTGCTTAGTTAGTACCAGTTCCACATCCAAATACACCTATAAGCAACTGAATCGAGTTAACCTTTGAAAAGGACCTTCCAGTTTGTGGCAGCTAGTATTGCAGCTTCTTAAGTAACTTTTGAACAGCTTGAGCTAGAAGCAAAATTTGTTTTTGTTACAATCTGCATATTATGTACCAAATGATGGATTATGTGGCAAATACTGCACATTCATAATTATGTAAAAGATGCTGCTGGTGCAGAATTGCAGAATTCCAAACCGAAAATCTTGGTGATGCAAAAATGAAAAAAATTGTAGTGTATTGTGACATTTGTTTAGTGCTTACTACCCCTGTGTGTGGCACTGAAGCACTTACATCCATGAGCAGCAAGCTATGCCGCATGGAGTAGTGTGTGGTTGGAAGGATGTTGATTTTTGTTTTGTGATTCTATTACTTGTCGTATGTGATGACCACAGAAGTGTGGTTATCATCTTATGAGACACAGGGCATAGCAGTGTTGTGGCTTAACAGAGGTGAGAGACCCTGACGTGCAGTTTATGTTTTTTCCAAACACTGGCATCTTTGAACAATTCTGGAGGGCCTTTGAATGGATTTATTCTTGTGATGATGATCTGCTTAATCGGTTACTGCACTCAAGTGTCCAGTCAGAAGTTTTGTGTGTACTTGTGAGCCAGAGCTGACATGGTTGGAGGGAGAGAGAAGTGGAGAGATTTGCTAGTATGTGTGCATTGTTACTATCATCCCATATCTAAGTGTCATTATGAGATATAAAGAAGTGGCCATAGTGTATAGATATGTAGGCCCTGCAGTCATGGACTAAATTAAAGTCCACTGATTGGCCCTGAGCGTGGGACAGATTTCTTCAGTTATTCCATGACTGATCATTAGTGATGGCTGGTTTATTGTCTGCACAGTACTGGTGATGGACAACCCTTCCAGATGGTGGCCCTCATTATGCCTTCGGCGTCAAAACAGTTGCCCGCCGAAGTCACGCCTGCCTGGGGATCGCCAGTGATAGCGGTCTTGAGACTGCCATATTATGACTCCTGGCAGTTCTCTGTCATAAATTGGGCAGAGAGCCGCGAGCAGTGGCGGTCTAATGGAGGTTGATCAGCTGGCACTGCCACGTCATCACAACACCGCCCGCCGTATTACACCTTTGTAATCGGCGTGGCAGTGTTGTGGTAATGGGGCAGTGCTGGGGGAGCAAGCCCCACGGGCCCTGTTCCCTCCCAGGCGACCACCAGGTAAAGTGAACGACCGACAAGGGGGTGGCGGGGGTATTGAGTGCTGTGTGTGTGTGAATCGGGGTGTGTGTGTGTATGGAGGGGGTGGGGGAGTGTTTTGTGTTTTGTGTTTTGTGTGTGTGTGTGTGTGTGTGTGTGTGTGTGTGTGAGTGTCTGTGTGCTTGTATGAATGTGTGTATGCAGGGGTGTGGGAGTGTTGTGGCCATGTGTGCATATTTGTGTGAATGAGTGAGCGTGGATGTGTGAGTGCGTGTATGTATGTGTGGAAGTGTTCATGTATGTCTGTATGTGTGGTGCGTGTGTGGATCGGGGGTGATCAGTACGGGGATGGGGAAGGGGAGTTGGTACGGGGGAGAGGGGTCAGTATGGGGATCGGGGGAGGGGGCTGTCCCTGCTTGGGTGGGGGGCTCCTGATGAGATCGAGGGTGGGTGGGCGGGGGCTCCTACGGGGGGGTGGGGGTTATGGAGTCGTGTAGTGGCGACAGGAATTAGTATTCCTATCGCCAGTATCCTTACCGCCAGGGATTTCCTGGTGGGGTTGCGGCCACGGAATCCCTGACGGTAAGGATACTCATTATACCACAGGCGGTGTTAAGTGGACCACCGGACCGAAGGTGGTCAACCTTCGGCTAGGCAGTCCCACCCCCTGGCGGTACAGGCGGTGAACTGGCTGTGATGCAGCCAGTTCACTGCAATGGTCATAATTTGGCAGACCTGCACCGCCACGCTGTCGGCGGTCTGGCTGCCACCATCAGCGCGGTGTGGCAGGACTGCCAGGGTCATAATGACCCCTATAATTTTTGAAAAATATGCAAGGCTTTATTAGTATTCTTTTTAAACTCCTGCATTAAAAAAGTCTTATTACATAAAAACATAAACGCACCAACTTAACATTTACAATACAAAATGGAGAATTTTCAAGACCGCCCAATTTGTCTTTTACAATACATGCACTCCTACTGCTTATGCCTTTGAATTTCAGTTAATGTATTCAATCACATATAAACATAATCCATTCCTTGTAGGTTGTGCATTTTAAATTCTGTCAACATGTTTCGGTGGCACCAACATGTAGAAGCCACCTTCTTCAGGACAAATAAATATCACCTCCCAACAATAGCTATAAATATATGTTCGATGGCATGTGTAGCTGCAGATACACATGCTGTGCATTATCCTGCCATCTAGTGTTGGGCTCGGAGTGTTACAAGTTGTTTTTCTTCGAAGAAGTCTTTTCGAGTCACGAGACCGAGGGACTCCTCCCTTTCGGCTCCATTGCGCATGGGCGTCGACTCCATCTTAGATTGTTTTCTTTCCGCCATCGGGTTTGGACGTGTTCCTCTTCGCTCCGTATTTCGAATTGGTAAAGTTAGCTAGTTATCGGAAAATTTGACGGTATTGTTTGCGCTCGGTACCGGTTTAGTGTTAGCACATCGACACGAAAAAAGAAGCGCTCCGGCGGCCCTTCGGGGCTTCCACTCTTCAGCGGGGCCTGGTCGGCCCGACCGCGTCCATCTTCAAACCTCATGGACTGGACCCCCTTCCGTTTCTGCCCGAATTGCCACGCAAAGTATCCTTATACAGACCATCACTTGGTCTGTAATCTGTGTCAGGGAGGATACTTGCGAGGCCTGTCGGGCATTTCGATCAAAGAAGACCCTACGCGATCGAAGATCTAGAAGACTCCAGATGGCGTCGACACCGGCCGAACAGATCGACGTTGAGGAAGAGGAGAGATTCTCCATTCGAGATTCGGACGAGTCCCAAAGCGAGCAGCTGAAGACGCAGCAACAAACTGTGAGTAATTCAACCCCGGCAAAGACTCACTCGAAAATAATAAGGGCCAAGGGGATGCCACCGCCAACAGGCCATGGCTTAACCCGAAAACACGGTGACCAAACAGCACCGAAAAAAGCCTCCCAGCAGCCGAAGACATCCAACTCCGGTCGAGATACCGGCTCCGAACCATCTCTGCACCGAGAGTTCGACACCCCCAAAGTCAAGAAGGTTTCCTTGGAGCCGAAAAAGACTGTACCGAAACCTTCGGTGTCGAAACATGCAGCCTCAGATCCGAAAACAGGCTCCTATACAGAAGAGCACGGCCTTTCGAGCCAAATGCAAGGGCACAGATTTGAGCAAGAACTGGGCATGGGAGAGCCAGACCAAGAGGAGGCTGCACATACAGAAGGACACCGGGAAAATCCAAACTCTTCCTCCAATAAAAATGAAGCGAAAGCTAGCATTCCAAGAGGCGGAAATGCAGCCAAGGGCAAAGGTGGAAAAAGACCAGACACCACCAAGGTTTTCGCCACAGCCTTCACCATTGCATTCACCACACCTGTCCCCGGTAGCAACACCCCCAATGCAGTCGCCGACACACATGGGGATGACACAAGATGACCCGAATGCATGGGACTTATATGATGCACCGGTCTCAGACAATAGTCCAGATTGCTACCCGGCAAGGCCGTCACCACCAGAGGACAGCACTGCATATATGCAGGTGGTTTCAAGGGCAGCTACTTTCCATAATGTAGCAATGCATGCGGAGCCCATAGAAGACGACTTTTTGTTTATCACCTTGGAATCCACTCACAGCTCTTACCAAAGTTTGCCAATGCTACCAGGCATGTTAAAACACGCTAAACAGGTGTTCCAGGACCCAGTAAAAGGCAGAGCCATCACGCCTAGGGTGGAGAAGAAATATAAACCTCCCCCAACGGACCCTGTGTTTAACACAGCAACTAACTCCAGAGTCGGTGGTAGTGGGAGCAGCCCGAAAGAGGGCAAACTCCCAATCCTCAGGAGACGCACCACCGCCTGACAAGGAAAGTCGGAAATTCGAAGCAGCAGGCAAGAGGGTGGTGGCACAGGCAGCCAATCCATGGTGGATTGCCAATTCTCAGGCTCTACTGGCTCGCTACGACAGGGCACATTGGGACGAGATGCAACATATCATTCAGCACTTGCCCAAGGAGTACCAAAAACGTGCCCAACAGGTTGTTGACGAAGGACAAGCGATTTCAAACAACCAAATAAGGTCTGCAATGGACTCTGCAGACAAAGCAGCAAGGACAGTGAACACTGTGGTAACCATTCGTAGGCACGCATGGTTACGGAGCTCGGGTTTTAAACCAAAAATCCAGCAAGCTGTGCTAATTATGCCGTTCAACCAAGAACAATTGTTTGGGCCGGAGGTGGATACGGCAATAGAAAAGCTCAAAAAGGACACAGACACGGCCAAAGCCATGGGCGCGCTCTACTCCCCACAGAGCAGAGGCACTTTTGGAAAGCTGCACTTTAGAGGGGGGGGTTTCGTTCCCAAACCACAGAGCCTTCCACCTCACAAGTCAGACCCACATATCAGGGCCAGTATCAAAGAGGAGGTTTTCGAGGAACATACAGGGGTGGACAATTCCCAAAGGCAAGAGGGAAATTCTAGAGCCCAAAAACCCCTCAAACCAAACATTGACTTCAATGTCACAAACCCCCACCACTCAACACCAGTGGGGGGGAGACTTACCGCATATTACGACAACTGGGAAAACATAACTATGGACGCATGGGTCCTAGCCATTATCCAACATGGTTTCTGCATAGAATTCCTACAATTGCCACCAGATGTGCCCCCAAGAGCACACAATATGTTCAAACAACACTTAGACCTGTTACAACTAGAAGTCCAAGCATTGTTACAAAAACAAGCAATAGAACTAGTACCCAACCATCAAAAAGGAACAGGGGTCTACTCCCTGTATTTCCTAATTCCAAAGAAAGAAAAAACGCTGAGACCCATATTAGACCTCAGAACACTGAATCTTTACATCAAATCAGATCACTTTCACATGGTAACACTTCAAGACGTGATTCCCTTGCTCAAAAAACAAGACTACATGTCCACATTAGATCTCAAGGATGCATATTTTCACATACCCATCCATCCTTCCCACAGGAACTACTTAAGGTTTGTAATCCAAAGCATACATTACCAATTCAAGGTGTTACCATTCGGGATAACAGCCCCAAGGGTATTCACAAAATGCCTTGCAGTAGTAGCCGCTCACATCAGGAGGCAGCACATGAACGTATTCCCTTACTTGGACGATTGGTTAATAAAAACCAGCACTCAGCAACAGTGTCTTCTACACACACAATACGTGATAGAAACTCTACAAAAACTAGGGTTCTCTATAAATTACCAAAAATCACATCTACAACCGTCCCAAATACAACAATACTTGGGAGCCACACTCAATACACAAAAGGCTATTGCCACTCCAAGTCCACAAAGGGTACAGGCGTTCCGCAATACAATATTAAACATACAGCCAAACCAACACCTACCAAGTGAGGTTTGTAATGAAACTTCTAGGCATGATGTCTTCATGCATAGCCATCGTCCCAAATGCAAGACTACACATGCGGCCCTTACAACAGTGCCTAACAACACAATGGACACAGGCACAGGGTCAACTCCAAGATCTAGTGTTGATAGACCGCCAAACACACCTCTTGCTTCAATGGTGGAACCCTATACATTTAAACCAAGGGCGGCCATTCCAAGACCCAGTGCCTCAATTCGTGATCACAACAGATGCTTCCATGATAGGGTAGGGAGCACACCTCAACCAGCACAGTATACAGGGACAATGGAACATTCAACAAAAACAACTGCACATAAATCACTTAGAACTGTTGGCAGGGTTTCTAGCATTGAAAGCATTTCAACCACTGATAGCCCACAAACACATTCTTGTCAAAACAGACAACATGACAACAGTGTATTACCTCAACAAACAGGGAGGGACATACTCTTCACAACTGTGTCTCTTAGCACAAAAAATTTGGCATTGGGCAATTCACAATCACATTTGCCTAATAGCACAATACATCCTAGGTATTCAAAACCAGTTGGCCGACAATCTCAGTCGAGCTCACCAACAAACACACGAGTGGGAAATTCATCTCCAAATCCTACAAACTTACTTTCTGCGCTGGGGAACACCACAAATCGACCTGTTCGCAACAAAAGAAAATGCAAAATGCCTAGACTTTGCGTCCAGGTATCCACACCCTCTGTCCAAGGGCATTGCACTATGGATGAGATGGTCAGGGATATTTGCTTACGCTTTTTCCCCCTCTCCCACTCCTTATCTGGTAAACAAATTGAGTCAAAGCAGACTCAAACTAATACTCATAGCACCAATCTGGGCTCGCCAACTGTGGTACACAACTCTGCTGGACCTGTCAGTAGAACCTCATATCAAACTACCAAACAGATCAGATCTGTTAACTCAACACAAACAGATCAGACACCCGAATCCAGCATCGCTCAATCTAGCAATCTGGCTCCTGAAGTCTTAGAATTTGGACATTTAGACCTTACACAAGAATGTATGGAGGTCATTAAACAGGCTAGAAAACCTACTAAAAGACATTGTTCTGCAAACAAATGGAAAGGATTGTTTATTACTGCCATAATAATCAAATTCAACCACTACATGCTTCTGCAAAGAACATTGTAAGCTACTTATTACACTTACAAAAATCTCAACTAGCATTCTCTTCTATTAAAATACATCTCACAACAATATCTGCCTATCTGCAGATTACACATTCAACATCACTTTTTTAGACTCCCCGTCATCAAAGCATTTATGGAGGGATTAAAAAGAATCATACCCCCCGAGAACACCACCAGTTCCCTCATGGAATCTCAATATTGTGTTAACACGGCTCATGGGACCACCATTTGAACCCATGCACTCTTGTGAGATGCAATATTTAACTTGGAAAGTAGCCTTCCTAATAGCTATCACATATCTTAGGAGAGTAAGTAAAATACAAGCATTCACTATACAAGAACCCTCTATACAGATACATAAACATAAAGTAGTTCTCCGTACAAATCCCAAATTCTTACCAAAAGTTATATCACCATTCCACCTAAACCAAACAGTGGAACTCCCAGTCTTTTTTCCACAACCAGACTCAGTAGCTGAAAGAGCCTTACATACGTTAGATATTAAAAGAGCACTAATGTATTACATTGATAGAACAAAACAGTTTCGCAAAACAAAACAATTGTTTGTAGCCTTCCAAAAACCTCATGCAGGAAATCCAATATCCAAACAAGGCATTGCCAGATAGATAGTGAAATGTATTCAGACCTGCTATATCAAAGCAAAAAGAGATCTACCTATTACACCAAAGGTGCACTCCACTAGGAAAAAAGGCGGCACAATGGCTTTTCTAGGGAATATACCTATGACAGAAATCTGTAAGGCAGCCACATGGTCTATGCCTCATACATTCACAAAACATTACTGTGTAGATGTGTTAACAACACAACAAGCCACAGTAGGACAGGCTGTATTACGAACATTATTTCAAACAACTTCAACTCCTACAGGCTAAGCCACCGCTTTTTGGGGAGATTACTGCTTACTAGTCTATGCACAGCATGTGTATCTGCAGCTACACATGTCATCGAACGGAAAATGTCACTTACCCAGTGTACATCTGTTCGTGGCATGAGGCGCTGCAGATTCACATGCGCCCTCCCACCTCCCCGGGAGCCTGTAGCCGTTATAAGTTGGATGAAAACTGTAAAACTTGTTAATTTGTAGATAAATACTTTTTAAGACACATTGGGGGTCATTCTGACCCTGGCGGTAAATACCGCTAGGGCTGAGGTTGGCGGTAGCACCGCCAACAGGCTGGCGGTGCACCGCCGGGTATTCTGACCACGGCGGTACAGCCGCGGCCAGAAGCAGAAAGCCGGCGGTGTACCGCCGACTTTCCGCTGCCCATGGGAATCCGCCATGGTGGCGCAGCTTGCTGCGCCGCCATGGGGATTCTGACACCGCATACCGCCATCCTGTTCCTGGCGGTTCGCCTGCCAGGAACAGGATGGCGGTATGGGGTGCCGTGGGGCCCTGCAGGGGCCCCCGTAAGAGGGCCCCACAAAGAATTTCAGTGTCTGCTTGCAGACACTGAAATTCGTGACGGGTGCAACTGCACCCGTCGCACCTTCCCACTCCGCCGGCTCCATTCTGAGCCGGCGTCCTCGTGGGAAGGGTGTTTCCCACTGGGCTGGCGGGTGGACTTTCGGCGGTCGCCCGCCAGCCCAGTGGGAAACCCAGAATGACCGCCGCGGTCTTTTGACCGCGGTACGGTCTTCTGGCGGTTCCTGCTTGGCGGGCGGCTACCGCCGCCCGCCAAGCTTAGAATCACCCCCATTATGTACATACATACTTACTCCATTGCATGGGCACAATTACTATATTCACAACTCCTACCTCACCCTCTGCGGGGCAAAAAAATCTAAGATGGAGTCGACGCCCATGGGCAATGTTGCCGAAAGGGAGGAGTCCCTCGTGTTCCCCGTGACTCGAAAAGACTTCTTCGAAGAAAAACAACTTGTAACACTCCGAGCCCAACACTGGATGGCAGGATAATGCACAGCATTTGAATCTGCAGCGTCTCATGCCACAAACAGATGTACACTGGGTAAGTGACATTTTCCACACATATATATATATATATATATATATATATATATATATATATATATATATATATATATATATACACACAAACCCTTAAATGTAATATATAGAAGACAGTAGGAAATTCATTATTAAATATCCCAAATACAATCACAATGAGAATTCATTTTAGTCAAACATCTGTTATTAATAAACATCACAATTAAAATTAAAACCAACATATCTTTCCGGTATCCTGTGGTATTTTGTAAACATAAGTGCCGCTGTATGGCCAGACGTAGATCCTAGGCACACTGTGCAACCGGAAACAAGATATATCTGTCAGAAGAGCTCTAGGGTGAAACTGGCCCTAGGTTGCTTGTGTTCCAGTTCAGAGAGGACCTGGACTGTTCCCATGAGGAGCAAGGCCCAGGCTGATTTGCATTTGGCTCTGTCCCAACTGAGGTGGCATGGTGGGCAAAAAAACGATGGATTGGTATGCAGCCGAACAATTGCCAGTGTCTGAGATGGGGAAAAAGCAGCACAGAAGGAACAGCAACATGGAGCTGTGGGCAAAGGATACTCTCACAGAGTCCTTATGGAAAAAGAAGTTTTCTAAACGTGAGCAGTAAAAAAATACATGTCAGCCAAGCCAAAGGATGGTAAAGAGGCTGTGGTCCAGGGGACTAAGAAAGACAAGCCATATAATAAGAAGCAAGCAAATGAACGTTAAAATAAAGCCCACCAAAGGTAAGCAGTGGGCCTTCTGTAAGTTAACTGTAGGTGGTTGGTAAGCCCACAATATTATCTTTTCTTTCCAGACCACTTGAGACAGAACTAGCTCAAAATGTGTAGCACTACCCCCTCCCCCTTGCACACTCGGTCTCATTGATAACGGATTGCATAATCTTTATATCGGCTGCAAATAGACATTGGTCCATTTTACTGAGGGCCTATGACACTAAGATCCCTCCATCTCTCCTTTATTGCATTAAATGTATGACTTTTGCGAGTTCCTCTTTAATAAGTGGCACTAAAAGCAATACTTTGTAATCCCTTTTACCCACGGGGAAGGGCCTTTACGAGCAAAGAATATGTCTGGATCTTGCTTTAAATAGAGTACATCCTAAACCTGTGGGGGCCATATTACACATGAACCACAAAAAACCCTGAGAGACTGACAGAAAGACACTTGCTGCAGATTTGGTGTCTGTGATTCATTTTACAAACAAGTATGCTCTTGAAGATGTCATTTTTACTTTTGATGATCTGTGTTTATTACCAAATAATATTAACTTTTAGGTTTCACTTGCACAGCGCTTGTGAAATCTCTTGTAAATGAAAAAAAATCTTAAAAGGGGCTTATAGCCTGCCCATTACTTACCATTTTTGGTTTGCTTGTCACTTGGATTTCCTTGCTTTTTATTTGTGATTGCCTGTAGAATTCTGGTTTCTTTTAGTTTCCCCTTGTATTTTTTTTTTTTGTGGAACATGGACTAAGTACCTCTTCCTGTTGAAGTCTTCATCCACTTGCTGGAGCTACTTTTTTCTTAATAAATCAGGTATTTTGGTGACTGCATGTTTTATTTTGTAGCTGTGCTTCTCCGTTGTCTTTAACCCACCCCTGCCAGTTTTAAACCCACTCCCTCCTCCTTGTTTCCGTTGGTTCATCCATCGCCCTCTCCTCTCCTTTGTTTCACCCGCACCACACTTTCAGCCACCTCCCCCGCCATCAGCTGTTGTTTTTAACCCACACACACTCTGAGTTGTTTCTAAACCAACACCTTGCTTTCCCTTTTTCTTAATTCCCCCTCTGTTCTTAAAATCAATCCTATTACTCCTCCTACCTGCTCACTGCTGTTGTTTCACCCACTGTGATGCAGGATGAGACGGACACTGGAAGTTTGGCTGCTTTTGTGTGCCAGTTTGATATTTACTTTGACAAACACTGTTTGCTTGTGCACTTTTTATGTTTGGGTTAGAATGAACAGACTATTCCGTTGTCCTGTCTCTGACAGTTGTTTCAATAATGCTGCAGGAAAACTTTGCATTTCTTTCGAAAGCCGCATCCGTGTGATATGCTTACACCACTGCAGCATGGGGAAGCAGGAGATGGGTAGCTTTGTGTCTTCCTGGCCAAGATCCCTTTCTTGTAAGTAGCAGTGCAGTGTATGCCACAATGCCAAAAATAACATGGTTAGCATAGAGCAAGTTTGTGTCATATGCCCAGTACAGTGTAAGTATTTAAAATGGATGCAGCTTAACAAAGAAATACAATGTTTTGTCACAGTCCCACCACTTCATGTGTTTATCATGTTGTGTGACCCCCTCCGCAACTACCTTGCAGGGCACCATACTCTGTTGTGTTTTTTTATTTTATTTTTAATATTTTCTTTTTTTTACATGTTGGCCAGTAGCGCAGCCTGCTGTGCAACATAGCTTATGGAGAAAAAAAAAAACCTATGATGTGGCCAGCATTGACCGCATTATAGTGTTTTTTTTTTTTTTTTTTTTTTTTTTTTTTAAATTTTTTACAATCTTTTCTTTAAGCAATGTTACTGTAAAAAAGATTGACAAAGCCAATAAATTTTGCATAGGTGAAACTTATTTGTTTTGCCAATGCTTGTGAGACTTGTCATAACAATTGTTCATGCTTTTACACTTTTGCTATATCATGTTAACTGATTGCAGTATGAAATGTATGCTTGTCAAACTTCTTTGGTTATTGTTCTCTGATAAACGGGTTGATTAATCGTTGATTAATAATAAATGTACATTTGCCACTGGGCTTTAATCTAATTGAGAAATGACACTCAGTTAATGTTGGGAAACATTGCCTTCTTTGCAGTTGGGTAATACCGATGCTTGTCAGTTGTTGGGGAAACCTTGTTGGCAATTTCTAACCTGGAAATCTTGCCTAGTAACAGTTGTTGTTATTGCCCGATTAGAGTTGAAAACTGCTACCCGTTTACAATAGGAACACCTTAAAAGTTGATAAAGATTAACAACGATTTAGCATTATGATAATTCCTTGGGTACTCTTGTGAGAATAATGATGTCTTTGCACAGCTGGGTAGCTGAACTGTTAGAAAGTATATTCACAAGGCCATGGTAGAATCGGTTAGGACTATACCTTAAATGTTGTTAGTTGAAAAGCCCACTTCGAAGACTAGAACAACACCATGTTAAGTATTCAGTAGTATATTTTTCCCCCGTATGTTGTAACCCCTGTAAGAGGTCATTGTTGTATTTATATGCACCTTTTGCTCTCTGAGAAAAGAAAGTACAATCCTCAATTGCTGCTTCAAAAAGCATGTGGGCAAGGATGAGATTACCAATATGAAGGTTGGATTAATAAACAGAAGAATGAATGGACCTAGGAAAGTAGGAGAGAAAGCAATAGCTAACTTCTGTTAGGCAAGTGCAATAATTATACTCAAAATTTGACATTTCTGTTCTTGGTTTTTACTGTAATGTGTGCTGTGCTATAGGAGCTCTTATGCTCTGGTCTGTGCTAGAATCCTAAAACTATATACAGATTGCCTGCATGGAACAACCTGTATGTGTCAGCTAGCTGTCAAATCCTTGTAGGAAAATTGCCCAGAAGAGAAGTAATCTCCATTTGTCACAGCCTTTTTTCTACCTGTCTTGGAAGGTGCCAGCAAATCTTTTCCCTGTTGATCTAAAAGTTCACTATTGGCAGTCAGGAACAAGTTTATTTCGGGTATTCAGAGACTTTACCATAAAGTGCTTTTGTTTGTAAGGGTAAGTGCCCTAAATGTAAATTGAAACTCCGCCAACAATTGGCCCGGTTCTGAACTAGCAGTGGAGAAATAAGCAGTCTTTGCTAGGCCACAGTTTGCCCTCCCTGCGGAATTCCAAAGGGATTGCAACTTGTTGCCGTTGCCTTAAGAAGTCCCTACTAATAGAGCATTTTCATAATCGATTTTTGAGTCATTAATGGCTCTAGCAGTGGCTAAAGATAAATGAAGATATCTTAGGGAGCTTATAGGTGGCTGAAAAATATAGTTAAACATACCAGCCATTGAATGGTGCTCATTGAAGGAGGCTTCTAAAGTTTTCACATTTTTCTAACTGGGATATATCTGCACGGCCCACCTAGAGAAGCAGTAGCAAAAACTATGATTCTTTGGCCCATGATAGCTGCTGGCTTACAGCTGTTTGCGTATGAGCTACCACATTTCTGCAGATGCCTGCTGTACAACCACGCTGCCTTTGCCTTCAAACAGAAAGTTCTACATCCAGTTTATGGACACCTGCTACACACCCACAATTCTCACTTAAGTGGTCAGGGTTGTCCATTGCTTTTGATAGGTCCAACAGTATCGTCGACGCTCAGCCACAAGAGTCTGCAATATTCAAAATTGTTCAATTGGCATCGGTTAGTGCATTTTAAGCCTGATTGTTATCCCTTCCCAGGAATTCCTTTGAACTCCAAATACTCCTAAAGGTGTATTGTAGATAGCATCTCCAATCTCTTAAGGAACAAATGGTACACTAGTGGTTTAGATCCACCAGATCTACCCTTGATGTTTTTCAAAAGAGGCATTACCTAGGACTTCTTCAGAATGACTAGGAACAATCCTTAGCTTAAGTAGCTATTTACAGTTTGCGATCTATGATGGCTTCATCTAAAGGAATCTCCTGGAAGAAGAAGGTAGTAAATCTTTGCCTACTTGTAGCCAGATTCAAATTATCCTACAGTGTAGTGTCAGTGACTTGAAATGTGTCTCTAATTAACTAGATTTTGGAAATGTTTTCCAAAGATTGTGGCAGTTAGCTGTAGGTCAGGTTGCATATAGTATTAGGACTCTTCTGTTCTTTCAAGACCTGGAAGAGATATTTTAATTACATTGTGCAGCACAATATGATTTTTGCTTTCCAGATTGCCACTTTTGTAGGTAGTTCTGAGAAGCGTTTGTGAGCCTCACTTGGTTCTTTTTGTCGTACACGTTCTTTTTCCTCACTTTATTGAGGAACTAACTTTTCTGATTTCCTTTGTGAACCATGCTTGTGATTTATTAGCCCTGATTCACTTCAAGGTTTTTAATTGTGCACATTGATCTACGAAGACAGTTTGAATGTTGGAAACTAATGGTATATTACCAGTTTAACTTTCCATCATTAACTGCCACTAGTGTATCAGTAGAATGTCCTTCTATTTCTTAAATGAAGCGATACGAGACTTGGAGGGTTTTGTGGATGAATTTGAACAGGCCTCTTGAAAAACATAACTATGTGGTGTCAGAACAATAGTTACCATCAGTCTCTAGGCCAAGTGGCAGCACGAAACATGCCCTTTCTATAAAAAGTGTTTGAATACCCACAAATGTATGAGCTGGTGGACAGTTACCTAGTTTTACAGGATAGCCCACCAAGAAATGCCCACAGTCCTGTCTTTTATTTTAATTTTGGTAGTACAGTGATTTCCGTATTTGTAAGTGCTGTTCCCAAATCTGAACTTCGTCCATGATATTTACATTCAGAATCTGTTTTTATTTGCATGGTAAAGTTATGTTGGGATAAAGAAAACACTTAGCAAATCTGGCCCAGACTGAGTAAGGTATGTATCAACAGACACACCCCATAGAAATTAAATGAATAAGCTGTGTACAGAAACAGTATGCCATAAAGTTAAGACATCCACCAGTCTTGAGGGCATAGAAGTAAGACTAGACTGTCTGCACATGCAGTGCTGAGATGTAAAAATACTAATAGTGGGCTGTGTGCACACCTTTATGGAGCCTTAGAGAAAAAGTTGCATGTGGGCAACAGTGACCATGAAACATAGAAATGGGATCTCCCTATAATTTTTGACAACCCATAAACTGTAGTGGATCACTGTGACAGAAAATAGAGGAAAGATTTCCATGCTATTTCACTCATTTATAAGAATCAAAAGTAAGATCATCTTTGCATGTGCTTGCTTGGTTGAGTGGCTATGTTTTTACTAGGATAAGACATCAAACCTACATGAAACAATTAGTAATTTCGTCTTGATTCTACTAATCCCGACGATCAAGTAAAGCTAATATCACTGAACATGTTTAAACCACTACAAAGCAACACAATTATACAAAAATGGTTTTTTTAGGATTATTCTGAAAATGTGTGGCAGTTTTATCAGAATTTCACCTATTAGGCTGCTGTTTCTCCCTTCTCTTCCCTCGACCCCTGGTAGTACCTGTTTATGCTGTCCCTCCCATCACAGTACCCAGTTCTTTCGATTTGATTCATCACACTGCCCTTCCTATTTCTCTGACCACATTGGGCTGATTTCATTTTTCCTAATCAGCGTCATAATCGACCTTCTGAAGCAAATGTTGTGATGATAATTGAAAGTAATTGCATGATAAGATAGGGAATGCTTGACACACAATACTTCGAGGAAACTGTGCCTGAGTTATCAACACAGTGTATGCAGAGTCAGTTTCTTGGTTTGCTTTTTTTTAAAATATGGATACTTTAATATAACCTCAGTGCTGTAAATATTGTGTGTCTTCACACTTGCCAGATTTTGGGTCATTTGCTTGGTTTGTAGGCTACGTTGCGGCATTTGATGATGTAGATCAACCAGTTTTATGGAAGAAAATAGCAGATTGGGGCTTACCTCACTCCCAACTAAAAGCAATAATCTCATTCTACTTTAACAGGGGAGCACGGGTCAAACTCCGCCAAGAGAACATGGTATCTCAAAAACTATATACAAGCAAAGGTACTAAACAAGGATATGTATGAGCCCCATTACTGTTATCCTTTATACTGAGGATTGAAATCGCAAACGCTAAGTTGCTCCCTCCAAACATTGGCCCACATAGAATCCAAACACACCAGTAAGTCTCCAGCGAGTGCTAGACCAGCTGGAGCAATACAATCCGAGCAAACATTTGGAGGGAAATGCAAATAAAACTAAAGTAATGGTTTTCAGGAAACTTGAAGACAAAACAATCTGGAAACTGGGCCCATCTAGAATAGCATACACTAAAAGATATAACTAAATAGGCATCTGGATAGCTGATTCCGGCAAAGAGCACACACACTTAACAGAAACCAAAGCACAAAATCTAGTATATGCATTATGCAAACTAAATGCAAAACTACAAAGTCTATCTACAGAGGCCATAATAAGAATAATCAAGGACAAACTGATCCAACAATCTTGTATGACCAACAAGGCTTTCCATCATAAATGGACACAGTGCTAGACAGAATATAAAAGTATCTTCCAGCTACCCGCTATATCAAACACTATATCAAGCACCCTCATATACTCCTGAAATTCGGCTTGGCAACGCAAGATCTTGCAAGCAAGTCCCAATTTCTTAAATATTACCACTAGATACTCCATGGCACAGCAGGATCATGAAGTACTTTTTGCAGGTAATTTTCAGTGGCTCAGCTAATAACTGGATTAGATAGCTACACTTGGCATGTGCTGATTTAGCCCTTGAACTAGAAAAAATAATAAAACCGTAATCTGTCAAACGCAGCATTCAAGAAACTACCAAAAAAAAGTGGTGATCGCTAAATCCAGGGAAGTCGACAAAAATAGCCTATAACAGCAGGAACAGCTTAAAGGCATCCTCCCCTCCTGTGATACTAACCTGAAAGTACTAATTACGTAGGGAAAGCAGGAGAAACATCCTGGTTGTAAGGTTACTTACCCTTCCAACTAAAGACCTTCAACTGCTATGGTGTCATGTACCAATAACAGCCCCAAGCTGTAGATTCTGCAAATATAAGATTGAGTCTTTCACCCATTTCTCCTCTGTTGGCCGACATTTGGTAACCCTCACTGCAGCCACCTGAAACCTTTGTCCTTATCTCGCGAATGCCATACTTCCAACAAGACTATATTACTTTGTTTCACCTCTTCAGATAGCACAGTCTTACCTTTGCTATGGGACATTTTTAAAAATAATTTTAAGCTCATTCAAGAAAGGGCCTTTGACATATTGTATCACCTTATTTTAGACCGACTGATTTATGGGCGACATGATATTAACAAGGACCGCCTGTGCCATTTTTTACATAGGATCAGAATAATGAAATATGTTTTATTTGCTTTTCCAGTGACAGTGGCATTGCTGACGATTTGAATCAATCAAACAATAAGTTTTGACTGAAAAAAATATAACCTCTGTGCTGTAAAGATAGTGTATCTTCACACTTGCTAGCGTTTGGTTCATTTTGTTTTTACTAACCTGTTACACGCATATTAACATTTAATTTAATTAAAAGGTTACAGCTGTCAGCACTCTCACACGTGTCTTTTTTTTTTTTCTTCTTTGTAGCGTTGTGTGGTGCTGCGGTTTTTGAAGTTCGCCCCTGGTCGTAACCTGGTAAGGTGGAATAAATTCTACTTCACTGTTGCAGTGCATGCAGATCTATGGCTGTTATCTCATTTGCACAGCTGTCCAGATAGCAAGATTGCATTATTATTATTTTGTAAAAAAAAAATTCAGACTTGTCTGGCTTAAAGACCGCTTTAGTTGCCTTTTCAGCCTCATGTTTTCCCCAAAAAATATCATACATGTATAGGGGACAGTGATTGTTAGTGTATATGTATATATGTATATGTATATGTATATATATATATATATATATATATTTGTCTTTACAAGTGTTCGGTAGTAAGACACTTATTGAAAGTTGCAGTATTGATTCATTTGCATATCCCAGCATAGACATATTTACTACTCTTATTGAAATCCAGCACACTTTATTAGATTAGTAAAAGTGGATATTTACATTTTTGTGCTGAAGCCTCACCACCTCAACTTTGTGAAGGACATTTGAAGCAGTTGCATCCTACTCAGGAGGGACATTTATTAACAACATGAGTTATTGCAGCTTTGTGACCGACTTTTTAAGCATTTTGCTTCTAACTTGAGAGAAACATCTAGCAAAACTTTGAAGGGCTGCAGTTTTGTTAAAGACTTAACACTGTTTCTTCTGACTCGAAAAGGACATCTAGTAATTACCATAGTTACTGTAGGCAGTCTGGCCAGATGTGAGCGGCCAGAGCCAACTGGCTTTGCCAGTGCTTGTTGTTACTGAACACACAACTGTTTAACTCACTGTTTAGAATGAATTTTGAATACCATGTCACAGTGGAGTAAAAGTCTACAGCAAGAAGTAAATCATTTCAATGACACCGTGGACATGTGTCCCAATTTCCCTTCGCTTTCTACATTTTGTTTATTAGAGTGGTAATTTAGCCATATTTGTTGGCTTCGTTAGTGCTGTTTAAAAAAGCCCAACAAGTCTAGGATCCTAGCCTGTTGGAGGGAGTTAGTAAT
Organism: Pleurodeles waltl; assembly: GCF_031143425.1. Lineage (NCBI taxonomy): Eukaryota > Metazoa > Chordata > Amphibia > Caudata > Salamandridae > Pleurodeles > Pleurodeles waltl. The sequence goes on along the minus strand of NC_090448.1, from coordinate 270,535,290 downwards.
GGGCATTTGTCTAGATGCATTGGTTCCCCAATAAAGCTACTCTTTGGTTTTATGCATGCCTCTGTTCTGTTTCAAAAAAATAGATTTGAAAGCAATAAGCAATTTGGAATAAGGTGCCATGTACAAAAAATGAAACACAACCTGACTTCACATTAATCTGTTGCACAAAGGTTCTTGGACAAACAAGACATCAGACAGTTGGGATTGCACACACTTTATAATTATCCACTGAAGAATTCTTCTTTAAAATATAAGAACATGTTGTTGTGGTTGTTTAGGTTTCATCCCAGTAGCTGACTGATACAAGAGCCACCTTGAAAGAGCGTTTGTGTAAAACCCTGTAAAAAAAAGCTTCGAGTTAACTGGTTCAGTTTCCTTAGCTTTGTTTTTTTCATTATCCTTGAAGCTACTGATAACTCCTCAGAGACAGGACGTTACAGGGCCCTCACCAACATATACATAAAAATGACTGAAAGCAAAAATATGTTTTAGTTTGAAAGTGCCCACATTGCCATAGTAGTCCCTGGTACAGAAGAGAACCACTTTGTGTTTGGATGTTCTCCCTGTGAAGGAAAAGAGGTTCTGTCGCTCGTTGTGAAGTTAGCTAGTGGCTGACGTGCTGCCCCATTGCCCCATTGCCCCATGCTGTATGCTGTAGTAGTAGTAGTAGTAGCAGCAACAGAAAATTGTCAATTACACAGCAACAGACCAACAGATGAAGAGAACCGGCTGAATCTCCAATAGATAAATATAATACGTATATAATTTTAGTAAAATCAAAAGGCCTTAATAACACCAGACCAGAAAACAGGAAAATGACCTGTTGCACATCAAAATACAGAGGCCTCTGTTGTATGTCTGTGCAGAAGTGGCAAAAAAAGCTGAGAATGTCCTTGGCGGACCCAGTCGGAGCCAGTTAGCTCAAGTGGCCATCTTGTGAGTGCATATCATAGATTATGATTTGTAGTTGGGCCTTGTAAAAATTTCAACCTTCTCACCTAGAAATGGGGCTTAGTGGCACACTCCTATACTGGCTAACCTTCTACCTGCAAAACCATGATTAATGCACACAAAACAATTCCCTTTCCATCCCTGCTGTGCCACACCACAGTGTTCTTCCTCGCTCAATACTCTTATTCTCTATATGTAGAACCACATGCTTCTGTTCTAAGTCACTTGGACGGGTCTGATCATATTCATGCTGGTGACAATCAGCTTTGGCTAATTAGTTTGTCGGTTCAAAAGTAATTGAACAAGTTTACAGTGCTGGACTACAACCATACTGTTGACGATTATGCCAAATCTCTGGGGCTCATTCTAGCAAGTGCCCCTTTGGCCAGTGAGTTTGGCCAAAGGGACACCATTTTTTCTAAGACTGCTTTGAGCCCAAGCCCAGCCCTCTACCTACCTCTGTTGGCCAGCTCCAGGATCTATGTTCTTCCAGGCCCTCTCTCCTCTGCTGCACTTCTTCTTCCTCTTCCTGCCTCTATGCCACTCTCTTCTCAAACCTCTTCCTGCTGTCTTTCCTGCCCTTTTTTGTGGTCCAACTCTCTCTCCTGCCCTTTTTGCTGTTGCTTCCGCCCATTTTCTTACTCTTCACTCCAATCCTTACCCTATTGCTTCACTTTCACCTATTCTTTCATTTTGTTTTGCTCTTTTTGCTTTTGCCCTCTTTGGGCCCTTTTAGTATGCTTTTGCTGATGCCCCTTTCCCTATTTTTTCTCCCGCCTCCTCCACATCCCCCTCGCCAGCCTTGCCCACTGCTTCCTAGTTCCCTTCCCACCTCCCAAGACCTACTTAGTGGCGGCCACAGCGCATCCCCACTGAGCGGTGCCCAGGTCCAGCTGTCCACGTACCTCTGTTGGCCTTTAGTCATCTCCAGGATCCGTGTTCTTCCAGGCCCTCTTTCCTCTGCTGCTTTTTTCTTTTTCTTCCTGCTTCTGCACCACTCTTCTCGATCCTCTTCCTGATCTCTTTTCCTGCCTCTTTCCCGCCCATTTTACTACTGCTTCTGACAGTTTTCTGCCTGTTTTCCCACTTCAGTCTTTTACCTATTGCTTTATTCTCACCTTATTCCTTAATTCTTTTTTGCTACTTTTGCTTTTTTTCTGCTCTCTTTGGGCCCTTTTAGTCCACTTTTGCTGTTGCCCGTTTTCCACACCTTTCACCTGCTCCCACCTCCCCCCCTCCATCCTACCTTTTCGCCAGCCCCATCCACCTCTCTGGACCTACTTAATGGAGGTCTCATGCAGCTGGTGTGCCGAAGGTGCTCCAAAGGCAAACCTGACTGCACCCATCTGCTCTTTGGCCGTACCCAGCGCAAGGAACCCTGGTCCATCCGCCACCCACTGCTACACTTCTACCTCCCTCTGTGCCCTCGATGCCACCACAAACACGATCTCTGCATCACACTCCACAGTAGAACTTTCACCTGCACCCTCTGCCACTTCACCTGCCACAATATGCATACTCCCACCCCTCTCAGCCACACCCAGCCAACTCAACGAGCACAACCAGCTACCCACCACCAGCTTTCATGCACCCTCCTCAGCACTTGCTCACCCAGGAAACATGCCACCGAGATCTGGGACTTATCAACACTCTTTTGCCCAACATCTTCTTCCTAACCAAGGCCTGCCTCAAACCCTCGTCAGACCCTAACATCGCCACCGGTAGACCAGCAGGATACAGAATCACCCACCGTGACCACATTAACAAGCCAGGTGTAGGTATTGCTGTCATCCACAGAGACTCCTTCAAATGCACCACCACCACAGATGACACAATCCCTGCAATGGAGTACCTCAACTGGCGAGAAATCCACCATTAGGGGAACTCTTGCATACCGTCCACCTGGACCACGAACCACCTTCTGCATCCTCATCCCCAATGTGTCATAGGACTACATGTTCCTGAGCGACCGTAACTTCCACTTCACAACATAGTCGAGCTTGACTCCATCAACCTCTTAGTCAGCCTGAACATCGGCCTCACCTAACTCGTACCCGACCCCACGCACATCGCAGGATACACACTTAACCTCCTATTCATTTCCAGCGACTACATCAAACACAGCCATACCACAAAACTCCCATAGATCGAACACTCAATCATCCACTTAATCATCACAAACCCATGCCCTCCCCCCAACACAGCTGGAACACGGCCTCAGAGACCAAATGGACCAACAACCTCACCCTCAAACCACCCAGACACCACAACACCATGAACCATGACTTCAGAAGCTTTCACACCCAGATTGCTGATTGCACTGACATTGTCACCCCCATCAAGAACAAGAAGCATAGAAGTTTCACCAGGCAAGCCAGCTGGTACATCGAGGACCTCTGGACAGCCAAGCACCACTGCAAGTACCTCGAGAGAGAACTGCCTACAAATCAGCACTCAATCCATAACACTGCCAACTACGTGAGCTAAAAAAGCCCTGGCACTGAGCATCGTAGCTAACCTCAATAACAATAAGGAGCTCTTCTGCATAGTCAAGGAATTCAATAACCCCACAACAGCAACAAACAACATCTCTACCTCTCAGAACCTTTGTCACAGTCTCGCAGATTTCTTCCATGACAAAATCATCACAATCTACTGAAACTTCTGCCCCCCAAGTCAAGCCTGAAAACGTTTTCGATGGCCACACCTCCACACACATGACCGTTACAAAGCTAACCAGCTGGAACCACCTCACCAGTCAGGACACCATCCCCTGCATGAAATCCATCCACTCAGGTGGCCCCATCTGACCCATGCCACACCACACCATCAACCTAGGAGAATCCAGGATTGGCTTTAAACGTTGCCCCCTACACACCTCCCTGGATTTTGCCACCTTCTCAGAAGACTGAAGGCACACAGAAATCAAACCTCTGCTGAAGAAACATTTCAGCGGACCCCAACAAACTCAGCAATTACAGGCACATCTCCCTGCTCCCTTTCCCCGCCAAAGTCATAAAAAAAGCCACCGGCCAACAGCTCCCCATCTACCTGGAACACAATCATCTCCTAGGCAACTCCCAATCCGTATTCTGCAGCAACCACAGCACCAGTAGAGCCCTGATGGTGGCCAATGATGTTATTTGGGCCCTTCTTGACAAAGGAGAGACAGTCACCGTTATCCTCCTCGATCTCTCAGCAGTCTTTGACACTGCCTCCCACCACACGCTCATTGCCAGACTTGCCAACATTAGCATTCAGGGAACCGCCCTGAGATGGATGGGCTTCTTTCCCACTGGCAGAACACAAGTCTACCTTCCACTCTTCACCTTCAAACCTAAACCAATTACCTGCAGAGTTCCTCAAGGCTCATCACTCTGTTCCACCCTTTTCAACATCTACATGTTCCCCCTTTGCAAACATAGTCCGTTACCACAAACTCAACATTATAACCTAAGCAGACGACAAACAACTCATCCTTGCCCTCTCCAAAAACTCCACCACTGCCAGAACCAACTTCCACCAATGCATGACCAGCGTTTCCAGTTGAATTTCCCTACATTTCTACCAGGTTGGGTTCCTATTAAACAGGGCACAGAAACTGCAACCATGCTAGTCCTCAGTGATGCCTTTCAGATGATGAATGGAGGAACGTGTCTCTCAGGAATGTGGAATTTTATACAATATCTACTTTTTCAGGGGATGGGATATTTTTGAAATGTACTTGTCCTCTGTAAAAAAAAAAAAAAAAAAAAAAGAAAAATTTTAATAAAGACAATAGCTCTTGGTTAAAGCCAGACCCGATTACGGGCCCAGTTCTTAAAGAAAGGCAAAAAAGGGCACCCATGGTATATATCTTTGCATTAGTGTCGATTTACGTATTTAATAAATTTACAACAATTTACAGAAGTAGACTAGGAAATCGTACTCCTTAAAAATATGTGAACCGTGTTTTAATCTCTTGAGTGTTTACAAGTTCACTTTTTCTCCAACCACTTTTTTTTTCCAAACCCTCAAAGACATTTTGCTTCTGTCCTTACCAGGAGTAAATTTCCAAGCTTTCTCAGTATGGGAAAATTTTCAAGAGCTTGTGAAAACCCACAAAACATGCAAGTTAGTAGGTTTGCACAGACTCAAGGGTATTCCAATCCCGGAACTATTGCTTATTGCTACCTCCAGCCCCAGTACATAGATCTGCAGAAAGGTGACAAAATAAGGAAATTGCTAGTATTCAAGCCCTGATACAATAATAGCCCTGGCAGAATCAGAGAGTCTATCAAAGCCCTTATATAATGAGATTGCTGTCATAATTTGTCACCACACTACATTGCACCAAAGGCACAAGTAGATTTTATTTACAGGACAAGTATATTTCTGAAGCAACCTGTCCCCATGGACAAGTAGATGTTTTCTTAAATTCCACACCTCAGCTTATTGATTCATCATGGCATATTGTGGAACCAAGCAAACTAATTTGGCTCTGTTATTGGTTTGTGGATGTTGAAATGTTTTTTCCCTCAGTTTAGTTTGATGTAAGTTAAAGCTTGTAACAGTAGAGTACAATTTTGGGCTACACAAATGGCCCAAGTACATTTCCTTCCATTGGGCTTGTTAATTAATGTACTGCTATTTTTTGCATGGAAGGAATGCAGATTTCTTTTACTACGCTACTTACGTTGCTGGCATTTTGCTATAGTGTACAGTGAAGTTATGCACATTCGGATTTGGTCACAGAACCCTATAGAACTCTGCATGGGGAATTGGCCCTGTCATTTACAAAGCTGCCTAACACTTCTCAAAATGATAACCATTTCATTTATTCAAGGACGCACTTCTTTTTCTTCTGGGATTCTCTATTTTTTTCTACCCTAGTTGTATATATTGATGTTATGTGTCTAATTGTATTCATCGTTCTTGAAATAGTGTTTGGTGCCCTTTTTGGCAAAAGTGCATAAAATACTGTGAGCATAAGGTGACGCATAACTTTTAGAGACAATTAATGTACCAATACTCAAAATGGTTTGTGAAAGAATCTAGCACTTTGATATGTGATACAGCTGTAAAAATATGACATTTTTACATTTGAATTGTTTCATTTAATCTTATAAATATAAACACGATTTATACATTTAAACAAAAGTTGAGATCTCACATTTGCGCTGTCAGAGTATCTGGTTTATGATCTGTGCCCTTTGCTTTTCAGACACCAGAGGAAATATTTCACCACTTGAAGAACATAGTGGAGTTTGGAAAACACATCATGAAGTTATATTTGGGAGAGAACTATGTTCATTATGGGGTAATTATTGCAATTTGTTTTCTAACTTCTCTATAAAATTTGTGCAAGTATAATTGAGTTGGTCTGCATGAACACTATGGGGCTCATTCTGAGCCCGGCGGGCGGCGGGAGCCGCCCGCCTGGAGGGAGCCGCCAAATGACCGCACCGCGGTCAAAAGACTTTGGCGGCCATTCAGACATTTCCTCTGGGCCGGCGGGCGCTCTCCAAAAGAGCGCCCGCCGGCCCAGAGGAAATGCCCCTGCAACGAGGACGCCGGCTCAGAATTGAGCCGGCATAGTTGCAGGGGTGCGACGGGTGCAGTTTGCACCCGTCGCGTATTTCAGTGTCTGCATTGCAGACACTGAAATACACAGTGGGGCCCTCTTACGGGGGCCCCTGCAGTGCCCATGCCATTGGCATGGGCACTGCAGGGGCCCCCAGGGGCCCTGCGGCACCCCCTACCGCCATCCTGTTCCTGGCGGGAGACCCGCCAGGAACAGGATGGCGGTAGGGGTGTCAGAATCCCCATGGCTGCGGAGCGCGCTCCGCAGCCATGGAGGATTCCCCCGAGCAGCGGGAAGTCGGCGGGAGACCGCCGACTTTCCGCTTCTGACCGCGGCTGAACCGCCGCGGTCAGAATGCTCGTGGGAGCACCGCCAGCCTGTTGGTGGCCGCCAGGGTCAGAATGACCCCCTTTGTTTCTTGACATGCAGAAGAAAAATAAATTCCGCCAAGCTTTTATTTTTTCACATTTTCTATTTGAAACATTACCTGGTTATGGTGGTTCGTATTTGTGAAAAAAATGGCAAAATAATTCCGCTAGTAAAATTTTCCCATGAGAGGATTTCACTTTGCACTTTTAACCAACTGCTAAATTTGAGTTCATAACTCTTGTAATAAAAATGTTGTGAATGAGATGACATGCACTGCCAAACTTAGTTTTGGCAAATTAAACAAATGACATTAAATTTCATATTAATATCCTGAGGAAGGGGGAGATCTCTTTGAAAATATATATAAATACGTCTGTCTATATTGGTATTAATTCAGACATACAAGCAGAAATTGTAAGAATTATGTTTTTTTAAAAATATTTGGGTAATTTCATAAATTATTTTCTGAATGCGACACATACTCTTTCCTGTCCCTGGCTCTTTGAACTCAATATCGTAACTGTCTCAGGGATATCAATGAAGCCTGCTGACAGGATAGATCCTTGATTAATAGTACTGTACAAACTAATCTCCACCACTTTGATTTCAAGGTTTCATTTATTTCACTGGATGAAGACTGACACCAGTATCTGTACAACCTGGTTAAGCCAGAGGGAGACATTATATACTACTATACCTATTGGAACATTTTAACATCTAGTAGTTATAGGAAACAAAGTGCCAGTCCCCAATTCATGGTCACTGTTGAAGAAAACGGGCCTCTAATAGAACTGCTGTCACCTCTGGATCAGGCCCGACAGTTAACTTGATAACTCATGTTTTTCTGTAAGGTAAAGCTGCTCATTAAAAAGAACCCAAATAGTTTACTAGCATATAACAGAGCACAACCTGGAAACGTTGTGGCACGCCTAAGTTTTAATGTACATTTGGTTCATTATATTATTCTTCCCTACTTATCTCCCTGCCTCTCTGGTGTGCACCTGTCTATTCTGGAAATCTACCTAGTGATGGTGCCTTCCTATAAACGTGGATCATTCTGGTCTACACTCACAGGGTATGTGTATTCACGTTGTGTTGAGATTCATCATTTAACTTTATTCATGTTAACCTTGCAACAAATGAAAACATCAGGGGATGAACTTCTCCATTTAAGCTATCATCATGTTACTTGTTGTGATGCTCGTGCACAGTAACATCAGCAATTGACTTCAGTGATTGTGATGTCACTGAGTTCAAGCACGGAATATGAAAACGTAGATGCGACGGTTGTAGACAAAGGAGATAAAAGCTGGAGGCTGTTGATACTGTTGGAGTCATTTATAATATTTAAATAAAACTTTGTTTTATTTACATCCACCGACTTGCCTTCTTAACCAAGTTGGCGACGAGGATGGGATCCCGACAATGAGCCCATGATGTTTTGTGTGTTTTCGACTTCCATTGAACGTATGTTGGAGTTCTGCAATCCTGATTTCCTGAGGACCCGTCCGGAGCAGTCTTGCAGCGTTTCTTCTCTGCGGAGCGTTGTCTTTACATTTTCATTGCGGTAGGATCAACCAGTACCATATGCTCGTGCTGTCTCCAGCGAGTATGGTGTCCGCAAGGATATTTATTTTAGCTCGTGCAACGTCTTGCGTTGCCAAGTGTACACAAGCATTTCTCCTCGCGCAACGTCAGCATCACTTGTTGCCTGTTTGGTTACCAGGCAACCACTTGGCCTTGTAGTATTCACGCTGATTTCTTTCAACGCCTTGGAAAACATTTAGTTACTAAGCAACCGATTTGAAGAGCATTCGCCGTGTACTGAATTTAATGTATTTATTTGTTTTTGGACAAGCCTTCTGATACATACATTCATCAAACAAATATACAGGAAGTATTTTCCCTTAGTGAACGTTTACATTTAAAAAAAAAAAAACCTAAAAAAAAAGTGTATGTGTGTGTATATATATATACATTCCCCCCCACCCCCTTTTCTCTGAGACCAACATTTAAAAAAAAAAAAAAAAAAAACTTTTAGTTACACGGAGTATAGTGAATTAGAGTAGAGAAAATATTTTGAGAATGACATTTCTACTTTTGAAGATCTTACACCTGAGAAGAAAAAGAAAATTCTATTACATTGTTTAGGTGCTAAAGGTTTAAAAATTTACAACAGTATTAAAAAGATTAGAGTACCTGATCAGGGCGATGTGTTCATTCACACACTTGAAGATCTGACTGAGTATCTTAAGCCAACGGTGTGTGTTGCTGTGGACCGTTTCAAGTTTTTTCATAGGAAGCAACAACAAGAGGAAACTGTAGAGGATTATGTTGCGGCACTAAAAAATTTAACACTCGTGTAAATTTGGGAATCTTCATGATGATCTCATCAGAGACCAAATAATTATGCATACAGCGAATCCTCACATTCAAGAGAAACTTTGGGCAAGAGGAGAAGCATTGTTACAAGAAGTCATAGGCATGGTTAAAAGTGCTGAACTTACAGGAAGGTGCGCAAAAGCTGTTTTGCGCAGTGAGGATAGGATTGCTTCCAAGTTAGAAGACAATTCTATTTTAGCTATGGCGAAGAAGAACAACAAAAGTATTAACAAATTTAGTGGTTCTACATGTAAAGAGGTCATAAATTAAAAAAGACAAATCTTGTTTCAGGTGTGGGAGCAAATATAATTTAGCTAATGACAGGAAGTGTCCAGCTCGTAATCAGAAATGGTCGAGTTGTGGCGTGTTGGGGCATTTTGCTAAAGTGTGTTATAAGAGAAGAGTGTGTGGAACGTTTGGAGGATGGTGATTTAGATAAGAGTAGTTCCTCAGATGAGTCAGACTCAAAATGTATGTGTTCTGAACATTTATGATAAAGTTCTGAATATAAATGGAAGCAACAGCAGACCACTATGCCAAGTATTAGTTAGAGGGGTTGACATTTCAGTAGTTGCTGACTCTGGTTCTCCCTACACAATTGGCAACAAAGTTTTGAACCTGTTTTGGGAAATTGTTTTGAAGAACCTGATATTTCACCTAAAACATTTGTGAGAGAACCTATTAATATAGTTGGTTACAAGATATTGTTAGTTAAATTCAAACATAAGCCGGCTCATTTCAAGGAATATGTGTCTGATACAGGCCCATCAGTGCTTGGGTGGAAGGACCAGGGTAAACTTGGTATCATTCTTGATCCCAATAGTTCAATACCAGTGCTTATGGTGCAACAAGATGCAGAATTCGTGTAAAAAATTGCAAACAAATTTCCCAAGGTTTTCTCAGGGCAAATTGAAATACTTAAAGGGTTCTAACACAAAATACACATGAAAGCAAATTCCTCTCCATGCATACATAAAGTCAAACGCATATGTGAGGGCTCAGGTAGAAAAAGAGCTACAAAAGTTACAATCCAATGGTATTATTGAACCAGTGGAATCAGCAGGGTAGGTCACTACCCTTGGTAGTAGTAAAAAGAAAAATATCTTAGTAGATCCATTTCCTTTGCCCAAGGTTAGTGAGATGCTAGCATGTACTAGTGGAATTAAATGGTTTTCCAGCATTGATCTCGGAGCTGCTTATCACCAGGTACCATTACATGCAGAGAGCAGAAGCTTTACAACTTTCAGAACACCTTTTGAATGTTTCAGATTTAAAAGGGTATCTTTTGGGTTGGCCTCTGCGGCAGCAACGTTTCAAAGGTTAATGCACAAGGTGTTATCTAACATGAAGAATATACTTATTTTCCAGGATGATATTTTGATAATGGGGAAATATAGAGAGGAGCATGACCGGAATCTGGCTAAGGTTTTCTAAAGGTTAAGTGAACATGGTTTAACAGCAGAACTAAGCAAGTGCAAATTTGCTGAAACAAAAAAAAAATTACTTAGGACATGAGATTTCGGAAGTAGGTATTAAACCTAATGTAGAATTGATTGATGCTGTTAAAGGTGCTCCTAGACCTCAATGTAAAGATGACATGCAAGCTTTTTTAGCTCTAGCCGAGTTCTATGCTAAATTTGTACACAATTTTTCTGAAAAAACATATGCCATGCCACAACTACTAAAAGCTAATAACAAGTTTGTATGGGATGAACAATGTGATATTGCATTTGAAGAAATCAAAAATGATGTTGCTGGTGCTCCACCATTGTATGGGTTTGATCCCAAGTTACAAAGCATTGTTACTACAGATGCTAGTTCGAAAGGCATTGGTGCTGCATTGACCCAGATTGATAAAGAGAGAGTTGAAAGAACCATAGCTTTTGCCTTGCGTTCAATTACCCCTATAGAGGAGAGAAATTCTGTAATTGAGCGTGAGACATTAGCTTGTATTTGGGGTTTAGAACATTTCAGGCGCTACATTTGGGGCTACCATGTTGTGCTAAGAAGTGACCATAAACCGCTAACTAAAGTCTTGACCACAAAGGGGTTAATTTCAGCTTTGCCTCAGATAGCTCAGATGTCGATTAGGTTATTGGATTTCAATTACAGTATACAATATGTTCCCGGAGTCAAAAATGTGGTGGCAGATTTTTTTTAGCAGAATGCCTTTACCTTTACAGAGTGGCGTGGATACCGATATTGACACGTTCACAGTATCCAATGTTTTCGCTGATTTACCTAGCATAACTAGTGCAGAATGGGAACAAGCACAGGTTCAGGATGACAATTTCACTGTTTTAAGTGAGCACATTAAGAATGGGTGGCCTAAGAAACAACACATAGATCAGTGTTTTCGTGTATTTTGGGAATTAAGACATGAACTTTCTTTAGAAGGTGGTCTTGTACTAAGGAATAGCAAGGTTATTCCACCCACGTGTTCAAGACAAAGAATTGTGGATATTTGTCATGAGGGTCATTTGGGTATTGGAAAAACTAAGAATAAAGTTAAGTGTACATATTGGTGGCTGGGTTTGGACTCAGATGTTGAAAGGAAGGTGAGGGATTTTCAAGCTTGTAACATGTCTGACAAAGCTCAGGTCATGTTAAAACCACCACTTCATCCTCTAACTTGTCCCAATGGACCAAGAGAAAGGATTGGAATTTACATTGCAGGACCTATAATGTATGAAGATAAACAAAAGTACTTACTGGTGTTGGTTGTTCATTTCTCTAAATGGCCAAAAGTAGAGATTGTTAACAAGGCAGATGTGGACTCAATTGTGAGTTTCTTGGACAAAGTATTTTTGAAAGAGGGTTTACCTAAGTGTATTGTGAGTGATAATGGGCCTCAATTTGTTTCTTGTGCTTCCAAAGATTTTGTGGTCAGTAAAGGTATCTCGCATAAAACTACTTCCTTATATCATCCAGCTGGAAATGGTGCAGTGGAGAGGTTTAACCTTGTGATCAAAGGTGTCATTCAACTGGCCAACAATAATGAATTGAATTGGAGAGGAGAATTAATGCGTAATATATGGATATATAGAACTACTCCTTGCAATTCCACTGGGTTTTCACCTTTTGTGTTAATGAGGGTTGGAATTCCCATTAGCAAAGATAATGTGGGTTGGAAGACAGGTGATATGAAGGTGGATTGGTCACTTAAACAGGTGAAACAAAACGTTAAATGTTCCCAAGAGCAAAGCAAATTATATTTTGAGGCCAAACACAAGTGTAAAAAACGACTCATCAAAGTTGGTGATTTGGTAAAAATCAGGAAACCTTTTTTTATTGGCAAAAGACTTAACCGATTTTCTGATCCTCTAAGGGTAGAAAAAACATACTGTAATTCTGCATTGTTGAGTGATGGGAAGGTGTGACATATGTCATCTTTGTCTTTGTGCAGAGATGTTAATCCTTTTCAAGCTGGGATGAAAGGGGAAAGAGTCATTCTGGAACACAAGGAGTGCAAGTTTGATTGGTTAATAGACTGGAAGGATTCGAGTCTTAATGAGTTAGGGAGTAGTTCAAATGATGAATCGATTACCAATAATCAGAATGTGGTACAGGGTTTGATGTCTACAAATAAAAGTAGTAGATATGGACGCTTAGTTAGAAAACCAAGTAGATTACAAGATTACGTTTGTTTTGTATGAACAATATTGTTATTCTCTTTTGTTTAAAAAAAAAAAAAAAAAAAAAAATGGTATTTTTATGTGAAGGGGAAGATGTGTTGTGATGCTCGTGCACAGTGACATCAGCAATTGACTTCAGTGATTGTAATGTCACTGAGTTCGAGCACGAAATATGGAAACTGAGATACGATGGTTGTAGATGGAGGAGATAGTAGCTGGAGGCTGTTGATACTGAATACTCAGTTTCCGACATATCCATCCTCCTCCGTACATTTATTCATAGTGCTACACTCTTCTTTATTCCCACTCACTTGCCCATTTATTAATCCATATACCTTTGTTGATTCACCCACAGTTATGGGCTGTTTTTATCTTTGTCCTTACCTTAGTCGTTTGCTTGCTTAAAGTGAAATGAGCTGTTCCTGATACAGCAATATAGGTAATGACAATCGTTTGCATGATAGCCACCAATGTTTACCCTATCTGTTTGGCTGGCATAAATACTCTGTTTACTTTACCTCTGCTAAACAAGACTAAAGTAACTGTGCTTTCCCCCCCTTTAAACATGTAGACAATGGTTTAAATCTGATTAACTTTCCAATAAGGCCATTTTATATGGTGCTGAAATACATTCTGGGGATGGAAAGTTAAATGCCACCAATTGCCTGTAGCACCTATTGTACCATTCACTATAGTGGCAGGGAAAACAAGGCTTCAGGCCCACCCTGTGTAGCCTACCAGCAGCAGCTTGAACCCTCTGCACAAACCTGTTGAAATGATCCTTTTGGCAGGCCAGAAAACCTGATTTTAAATATTAAATAAGCCACCACTAAGCACACCTTGCTGCCCACAAGGTAGGGTGCGTAACATAGGAAAACTCCAAGTATATGTACCTTAATCTATAACCATGACCTGTACCAGCTACAAACTCCATTCAAAGACTTATTTCTATATTTAATAAAAATCCAATCTAATGGTGAAGTTGGAGTTTTATTAAATATATTGGAATTTTAACTTTTAAAATGCTAACATTATCCAGCTGGAAGCTGCTGAAGGCTAATTTCCACTTGCTCTCCTACCACCCAACCTGTTTTTGGCCTGAATTGAGTATGCAAGAGGTGTGAAAAATGTTCGCAGAACAGGCACAATGGCCTGGGAGTGGGAGGGGGGGGGGGGGTGCAGATTGAGGTTAATTGCCCTGGCAGAAAGACCTATGGGGTGGGCCCAGTAACTTCATTCACTTGAAAGGGGCCTATTTAGTAACAAGTAAATGTTAGGTGACGCATGGAGGGCCTGAGCCTTTATCACCATAGTTACACCTACACCAGCCCAGGGAGGGAAAGCTACCCCCTAAACCAGTTTTGAGTGACCACCGAGGAGGGAACTGCCCATGACCCTAGCCACACCTCAGGGTGAACACACAGGCTCTGATTTCCCCATTTTATATTTTGAGATTGAGGGGCGCACTATGGGATTGTTAACTCTGGGCAGCAGTAGTCATTCTCCATACTTGTCTATTATTTTGGGTTATCGTTATAGCAGGTCACTTACCCTCACTTCTGTTCTGCATTTTTGGAGGTCCCTCCGGCAATTCCAAGCCCGGATGAGACCCTTATATTCACTGAATAGTCAAAATGCCATTGACGCGACACTCATTATGAGCAAACTGCCTGACATTGCATATATTAGATTACACAAGCAACTATGAGCCTGTTGTAATGAAAATATACAGTTGTTTGCACATCAGCGTACCTTTGTATTTTATTACATTGTTTTTTCGCAGTTTGATTGTAGTTTTTTCACATAAGGATTGCCTTGAACCAATGCTTTCTAAATTTTAAATTGAAGAAGCAGTTTATGACGTGATTAAATCTGCTCTTCTAATTTGATCCTGCTGTTCCAATGTTTTTTATTAATGTTTTGGCTATACTGACTAATGGCTTTGCTTTTTTTTAATCAACTATTCAGTTTTAAGAGTTGTATGTGAAACTTTGTGACTGTGTTTATATTACGTTTACTAATCAGAGCTAGTCCCCCTTGAGTGAGGAGCTACTAAATTGTAGAAGAGACCTCTAACTGCAGTTACTTTACCTCAAACTATTCCCCAGGCATCAAACTGGATCCAGAAAATCTTGAGCAATCTCTCTGCATGCCAGTAAGTGGCGCCGACTACTCTGCATTGACATCGTCTGCTTCTGATGTGGTGTGTGTTGTGTCTATATAGGTGCCACCTCAGCGCTCTGACATCAATTCCTTTCTTTCCTCACCAACTGTAGTGGATCTGGAGAGCTACCTAGGCCACTTTTTGACCAGCTTTTTCCTCTACTTTTGTTGAGCTGTTTCCAGTGCGCTAGGGACATGTCCCATCCAAAATCTATGGGTTTTGAGCCTTGAGAGTAATGTCTGTGACTGATTCTCACTTAAGTCATACCCCGACCCTAAGCACCACAGACCGATTCATTCCTTCTCCAAATGTTTGTTGATGAACCTGAAGGGGATTTGTTAGAGGGCGATGAAGCTTCTCACAACTTGGTAATGAAAGGCCCCACATCGCTACTGCTCCTGGGAATGGTCTTGGCACTGTGAACAATCTCAGGCCCATTCTTATGGCCGTTCCTGCTATCGGTCTTACTCAAAGTCTTAAGTCGTCGTCCGGTAAGTCAAATAAGAAGTAGTCTAAGCGCTGCTTAACTTGACTGCACACTTCCGAGTTCCAACTTCTGCATAACTTCATGAGTTTTATGAGGCATAAGCCAGCTTTGTTGGACATCTGACTCCCTCTGGCACACCTTCTGGCCCCAGGAGCTGAGAGGTTTTCCATCCGGATTGCCGTAGACTGGTCTTCCACTGATGCCGACTGGACCATCTGTAACAGTTCCCGGATCTAGAGGGACTCTTGAGTGTCGTGGAGCTGAAATAGGGCTCAGGACCACTAAGGTCGGTCCCTTGATGCTGCATGATGAGGGGGACCCCGTTTTTCTTCTGAGTCTGAGATGGTGTAACAACATCACCAACTGAGGTAGAGACGGGCACTACTCAGCCGCAGTAGCCTTCAGGTTAGTATACAGTGACTCTGTCCTTTGGGGGACCTGAGTTTGAAGACTAACTAGAGTATGGAGCCTTTGATCCCACTGATGGCATTGCTCAGTTTTTCCCTGAGGAGAACTGGTACGAGGAGTTGGGTGTTGCCAGTGGGCTTGTAACCTTTCCAGACTCAGGTTTGGTCTCTCCTACTGGTCTGGCCACTGAGGAGAGTGCATCATCTGCCATTGTCATGAGTATGGCAGATGAGGCCCTTGATCTCCACTTCCGATCAGGGGAAGGTAGACCTAATGTTTTAACTTAGATGCTTCAGCCATGGCAAACCATTGTGGAGCCCCCTTTTCTATTTAACAAAGCCCCCCACAGGGAGCCTGGTCCAAATCCTGCTAAAGGGTCACCGTCAACCTCCAGGTTACCCACAGTTATTGCCTTATACCTGGGGGACCTGACATTCCTCAATCAGCAGCCTACCCTTTAGTGTGCACTCCTCAACACACCATCATCCTGTAGGAGGCAAAACCTGGCACTTTTTACCGGAGTGGCAGACTTATCACGCCATTCCTCGAAACTCTGCTCCCCACGCCACCATCCTTACAGTGTTGTTGGAGGACCACCTATTCTTGTCATGCCAGGAGGTGCAGGTCCTTTTGGCCAGTGGAGCCTTTGAGAGGGTTCTTACACCAGAAGTAGGTCGTGTTGCTACTTTCTGGTGTTGAAAAAGGATGGAAGCCTCCAGCAAATGCATTCCTGAGAAAAGACAGGTTCAGAATGTTCACCCTTGCCCAGGGCCTGTCTGCCCTGAATCCTGAATCCTGGAGACTGGATGGTGGGGTTGGACCTGCAGGAAATGCATTATCCTGTCTTGCAATCCCACAGACATTATCTGGGTTTCACAGTGGGTTGGGAGCATGTTTCTGTTTTCTGTGCTCCCTTTTTGCCTCACTAGTGCACCATATGTGTTCATGAAAGTGATGGAGATGGTTGCTGCTCATCTTTGGAGGTAGAAGGACCCAGTCTCCCCCCTACCTCGACAATAGCTCTTCAAGGCAAGCTTGCCCCCGGTAGTCGTCACCTACCTCCAGACTATGGTGAACCTTCTTCATTTGTTGGGGTTCACTATCAACATTCTGAAGTCATATCCAACTCCTTCTCAAACGTTCTCTTTCATTGGAGCTATTCTGGACACTGAAGCGGCATGGAGAGTCCAGGACACTCGGGCTATGGTCCTAATGTCTCAGCCTTAATCCTGAATTCTGGTGGCACTGAATCAGAGGCTGATGGATCTATTTGCCTTCTGCGTCCTGCTGGTGAAGCATGCCAAATGGCACATGTGTGGGCTCTGCAGTGGGATTATAGTCCCAGTGGGCACAGAATTGGGGGAATCTCTCAGATCGCAACCAGATTTCGGAGGATACTGCAAGAGATCTGCACTGGTGGCTACTGAATTGCAATCTGCTCATCGGCACCTCTCCCTTCCCGTCCCAGAGCCAACAGTGGTGACTGATGCATTGCTTCTAGGATGGCCACCTTACAGAGATCAGAGGACTTTAGTCCTGAACCCGTTGGAGTTGCTAGCCATCTGTTTTGCATTGAAAGCCTTCCTTCCGTCCATCAAACGGAGGCTGCTCCTGGGGGTTCAGACAATGCCAATGCCATGTGGCACTGTAGCGTGCAGGGAGTGCTGGGGACATGGACCCAGTGCCAAGAGGTGCTGCGCCTCTGGACACTTGGAACATCAGGACATCTTCTTCGTCTTATAGCACCTGGCGGGATCTCTGAATGCCAGGGCAGATTAATTTAGCCCTCAACCTCTTGTGGACCTTTGCTTGATCTATTAGACACAGCAGAGAAGGAGCACTGTTAGCTCTTCTGCACGTTGCAGTTCCCAAAGCGGCTCCAGATTGGAAATGAGTAGAAGTTGTGACTCCTGTACACCTTTTTGTTGATGCCACTCATGCTTAAAGTCCTCTGCAAGATCAGGACTAACTGGGCCGAAACCCATCCTAATGGCCCTGGATTGGAGACAGAGAGTATGGTATCCCAAACTCCTGGGCATGAGCTTCTGTCCTCTGGTCTCCTGCAGCAGCAGTCAAGGTCCTGTACCTGAACCTGCACATGCTACATCTTCATGCTTGGAGAATAAGTGGCGGCAGCTGAGTGTTTTTGATATTCCTCCCAAGGTGGTGGATGTTATTCTGGCAGTCAGGAGTCCCTCTGCGCAATCTGTATAGCCCTGCTATTAATACAAGTTTGTGGCTTGGTGCTCAGACAAGCAAGTTGACCCACTTCATACTAAGCTGTATGAGGTGTTGCTGTTTTTGTTGTCTTTGGCCTGGCACCGGGCAATGTTGAGTGATATTTGTCAGCTATTTCAGCTTTTCTGAAGGTGTCGGATCACCCTTCTCTGTTTAAGACACTCATTGTGACTTGTATCTTGAAAGATTTGAAACACCTTTCTGCCTTCTCCTTTCACTATGCCCAGTGGGACTGAATTTGTTTTTGACCTGTCTGATGTGTTCTCCCTTAGAGCCCATGCATGCTTGTTGTTTGACTCTTAAGACTGTCTTCTTGGTGATCATTACATCATCCCAGAGGATGAATGAGTTTCAGGCCCTTTTGGTTCTCCCACCATATACTACCTTCTACCAGAACAAAATGGTTCTTACAATGTATGGCTCCTTTCTGTTTAAGATGGGGGACTCCCTTTTATGTCAGTCAGACCATCAACCTGGATCCGCAGAAAGTTCTAAGGATTTATATTGATCGTATGAAGGAACACTGACAGGGCGATCATCTTTTCATTGGATTTACTGGAGCAACTAAGGGCAAGGCTGGGCAAAAGGGGACCATCTCTTGATGGATCATACTCTGCATACAAATCTGCTACGTACTAAGCCTCCAGAAGGCTTGAAGAGTCACTACATCAGAGCCAAGGCTGTGGCTACTGCTTTAAGATGTGAGTTCCTGTCCCTGGCATCTGTTAGGTGGCTTTGTGAGCATTGCTTCACATGTTCACAGAGCACTACTGTCTGGGCTGCCAAGTCCATCCCAATGGGAATTTACCTGCTCGGTCCTGCAGGACCTTTGGTTTAAGACTGTTCGCAGCCCCTTCTCCGGAGAGATTATTGTGTGGTATCCATTCTAAGGTAAGGAATCTGCGCTTAAAAGTCTGTTGCAGAAAGACAAGTTACTTCTGTAGCACCTTTTCTGGTAGAGACTCTGTCTAACCGCAGACACCTTTCTAATCCTCCTTTCCACCCAGCTCTGCAAACTGGACACTTTCTTCTGGAAGGTCCTCATTAGCTTCAGCACACAGGTCACAGCCGTTCTGATGTTGCTCCATGTCTGTGGGTGTGTAATGTGTCACTAAAGAATCTGATGTCAGGGCGCTGAGATACTGCTTATAATTGTCCAGATGTAGCCTGATGCCCGGGAAATATTCTAAGGTAAGGAATCTGCGGTTAGATAGAGTATCGGAAAAGGCATCATCGAAAGTACAGGAGGCAGGCTTGCCTCTTTGGACCCAATAAAGACACTGTAAATTCCAAAGCATGCTCCCCTTTCTTTGCAGTTTTACGCAAACTAGTCCCAAACACTATGATCCCAAACACTAAACGTTACTGATCTTTATAGAGTAGCTCCATTTTGTCAGATGAATTGAGATCCTCCTGTTATGGAGCCATTTTAGTGATTTCTGTGGGCACACTATTTTAGCAACTAGGTCTGCTGTCCATGCCCTTTAGCCTAGTAATGTTTCATTTTATTTTATTCTTTTAGAAACAATCAAATTTGTGATGATGTTTGATTTTCCTTTATCTTGCTGTCCTCTTGCTTAGGAAAGCATTTACATTTCTTAGCACAACATTCTTTCACTCTGTGCTTTCTCCAAGGCTGCAACGAGATAGGATTGCTGGCGGTGGTACACCTCGTCACTAACATTTCACAGAAACATTTGATTTTTACGTGGGGACACTTTTCTCAGAACACTAGCTGTTTGTTTGCAAAATCATCTCTCTGTCCCCTGCACATTAGACGGAGGTTCTAGCCACATGACTGCTATCGCATGCTGTTTGACTTCGTTACAACTGCTTGCTGAGACTGCCGCTTCCCTGGCCTACATGGGGATGGAGCCTCTGTAGATGACCTGCTCCTTCACTACTGTCGTACTCGGGTATTGGGGGGGGATGATGTCTTTCCAGGGGTTCCTGAAGGGCAGATTAGGGCTTATCCTGCTGTGCTCTAATATAGAACATTAGTAGCGTAGGTAGGAATCGCATAGCTTTCATAGTGACAGTATGGTGGGACTTTTCTTGTGTTTCACTTTTCTTGTCACCATTTTGTTTCTAGTATGTTTTATCATTCTATTGATTGCATTTCATGTTATTTTATCCAGGACGCAGTTGATTCAGTAAACCCTATTGAACCATTCTTTGCTTCTATTTGTCTTTGCATGTGTGAGACAAATGTAACTGAGAGAAAAGGATGAGATCTGATTGACCACGATATCCCTGAGAAGTCCCAATAGCATGCGCCCGGTGGCCAAAAATCACCCTTGCTCTTGGGAATAGATGAGGTGCTGCTGACTGGTGGGAAACAAATTAGGCCGGCAGTTGTCACATGGTATGGGATCGAACTAAGTTCCCCACAATTTATGTGATCTTGCCACCCAAATCCAGCAGCCTCATTGGTACAATGAGAGCCAATGCGACACTCCATTCACAGTGCCCTTGATCACTTGATCATTATATGTTTGCAAACCAGTCCTCCCACTGGTTTTGGTGCTTGGCAAACTATGGCTGACCCTTTCCAGGTATCACCTAATGTTGGCTTGTGACGGAGCTTGTCCCTTTGAAGTAAATTAAGTTCCAGGTCCTACCCTAGCTGGTACTTCTGCCAAAGGAAAAAAACACCTTTTGCCTCCCAGGCCATTGGCTGTGCTTTTGGGAGCAATTTTCCCACCTATTTCAGGCCAAGTACAGGCTAGACATTTGCAGGAGAGCAAATGCAAATTAACCTCCAGCAGCTTCAAGCAGGGTAAAGGTAACTTTCTAACACTTACATTTCTAATATATTTAATACAAATCCAACTTCGGTCATTCGATTAGATTCTTACAAAATCTAAAAATTTGTTTTTGAATGGAGTCTGTAGCTGGTACAGGTCAAAAGTTATAGATTTAAGCATATAATCTATACTTTGACTTTACTTATGTACATACAGTCTGACAAGTGACAACTGTTTTTGGGCCTTGTCACTGGGGAAACATTCCTTTTTCTAATACCTCACATGTTCCATTCTTAAATGTTATGCACCCTTTCTTTTGGGCAGAGAGGTGTGCTTATGGTCAACTTATTGAATATTTAAAATCCGTTTTTCCAACCTGTGAAAAAAGTGCTGTTGTGTGTTTTTTTTTCTTTTTCTAGGGGTCTATGCAACAGGTTTCAGGCTGCACCTGAGGTGCCCGAAGCCATACGTTTACTGCCACTAAAGTGGATGGCACAATAGGTGGTGCAGTGCACAATTGGCATTTAACTTCCAGGCCCTGGGTACATCCTCTACCATATACCAAGGACTTGTAGGCAGGTTTAAATTAGTCATTTAGGAATACACCAATTTAGCTATGTTTAAAGGGTAAGTAAAATCACCTAACCTTTGTTTAGCAAAGGCAACGTGCACAGAATTTTGAGTCCAACAAAAACAGTGCTGCAACACTCTGCAGTAGGTGTTGGGCTCTATAAATAGCTGATTAATTGATTGAAAAAAAAGTTGTGTTGTGCTATTGTTCAGATTTCAATGAGTATTACCAGCTGTGTGCATACGTGCATTTTTGTATGCACCTGTTGATTTAGTTGGCTATATGCAATCTTTAGTATGGGAAAGACTAGTGTTTCTGTGCACCATTTCCTGTGCAAACTGCAGCGTAGAGCATAGGCGAATGAGTGTCATGACAATATGTGTAATGCATATGTAACTACAGTATATTCAGGGTTCATGGTATAGTGTAGAAACAAACGATAATATGCGGCTAGAATGCAGTGTGTATAAATTATGTTTATACACATTTGTATGCAGAATGCAATGTGCACATGTGCGCGTTCTGATGGAGAACTTTATGGTTTGATTATACTGCAATTTACTTCTGGATAAACAAGTGTGTGTTTTTTTTTTTTTTTTTTAAACATTTTCTTTTGCATGCATTGCGTATTGCTGCGTGGGTGAGTGCACTTTGTGTCCTTCGGTGTGCATGCACAATCTGGAACCTCCATGTGCGGCTGTTGCTTGCTGTGCTTGGTGAATTCATCGTTTGTTTTCTGTGGGGGCTTCTTTTGTCTAAGGAGAGGAAAGCCCTTTACAGAACAAAGACAAGGAAATATATCGCAAATTTAACATGAAAAGTGAGTTGTAGTAGATACACTTGTCATAGATTAGTTTATCTGTCTTATGTATTTGGAAGATGGGGCGGAAAAGCTAACCATAAAACACTGGCAAGGGACTGTTCTGGTATACAGTCTTTACCCCACAACCGTTACTGTGCTTAACTTTACCACTGAGAGAAGTACCCCACAGGCCTCTTTTGGGACTTTATAGTGCAGTTCTTTTACTTCTTTACCACGCAGGTACAGTTTTTAATGGCATAATTATGATGTTTAAAAAACAAAGGGATAATTGGTTATGGGGTAGGTAAGGTATTGGATGGTTATGATTTTATAGGGTTTTTTTGTGTTACGGGTTGATTAAGGGTACAAAGCAGTAAGAATTTTAAAGGGGTTTTAGGGTTCAGGTATTGGTAAGGGTAGATGCTGCAATGGGGTCTTTAGGGCTCAGGAATGGGTAAGTGTATTGAGTAATAAACTTTTCTTTTAGGAGCTATTGTAAGGCTCATAAATTGGTAACTGTATAGGGTGGTAAGGGTTTTTTGCGTTTGCATTGGGTAGTAAGGGTCTTACAGGGGTTTTTAGTGTTCTCTGGTAAGGGTACATGGTAGTAAGGTGGTTTTAGGGTTCATGGATGGGTACTCGTATGTGGTAGTAGGGTTTTAATGAGGTTTTAAGATTCAGATTTGAGTATGTATACAGTTTAGAAAAGGTTTTTTTAGGGTTTAGGGATGGGTAAGCAAAAGGGTTAAGCCTACAGGGGCAGTGTAATGAAAATATAAACAAAAATGGATAAAAAATATCAGCACCACTGAAATTGCGTAGTAAAGTCTGATATTGCAACACGTTATAAAGGTCAACGCATTGTAATGCCCTAAGGATTAAGGCCTGGGAGGGTTGATCAGTGTTCCATGAAGTGGTTGGAGACACTAGAACACGTGAGAGTTTTGGTGCTCTAGATCGTCAGGCCTAGTCTGGAACCATAAATTGAATCCAGGCACTTTAATAATGTTGAATTCCTTTACCTTTGTTCTAACTAAGTAAATTATTGTACACTATATGTGCATGGCATATCATAGAACTGAAGAACTGAGTCTTGAGCTGTTGCAAGACTACAGATATAGATCACTCTCGACATTTTTTAGAGGAAGGTACCCCTGTCTGGTAAGGCCAGTAAAATTAAACAGTATCATAAAAACTCCTCAGTATAACTCATGTCAGACCTTACAATAACTTGAACATGTAATGAAACTTTTTTTTTAACGTAAACTTGCTTTACTAATTTCACCAGTGTGTATCCCGAGCACCATTCTTAACAGTCTCGCACTCTAACTCCTTTGATTAATTTATGACCCATTTGTGGTTAGGAGAGGTAAGGATCAACTCCTCGGAGGCTTCTCTCCTGTTAGGACCTATTGGGGGATGGTAAAGAGGTGGATGTGACCTTTTGGCATAGAAAATTCTTGAAGGAGAAAGCTGGATCACATTGCTCATTCTTCGGTCCTGTGGCCTCGACTAAGTACTATCACTGTGCAGTACTCCGTCTCTCGTGACCTGTTCAGAGCAACTGCAGAGCTGGATTTCTGATGCAACTGAGTGAGTTTTAGCAGTAATGGTTCCAGGGAATATCAGTCCTGGAGTACTCCCACTTGTTTCTGCGAATACAGCCTTCAAAACTGCATGCATGATGCAGCCCATTGCTACTCTTGTCCCCTATCTACATAGACCTGATAAGGCACTTTCCTTAGATGCCGCTATTGCTGTGGTTACTGTTATCCCTAGCTTTCCTCCCTCTCCTATCCTCCTATGACAATATATATTCCATCTTCCCACAAGTCAATTACTGTTGCCTATAAACTCCCAGTAATCCAATGCCTACTTATTACCCTTGCCCACATGGATCTGCAGCAACTACCCTCTTTAAGGAGTAAAAGACACCAGGACCTATCACGATTCCATGTCTGTATGGAATCCTCTGAAACTTTGCAGTCTTGCATCAGAAGAAAGTGTATGTAGCTTTTCTGCCAAGAACATGACCGTAAGGAGAAATAAATCAATGTTCATTTGCTATTTCCCCAACGAAGGCATGGAATGTAGCACTCACTAAAGGGATGGTTATTACTGTTTTGTCCCTCCACCAAGTATCGTCTGTACCCTCTCTTTATCTATAAATATAATGTATGATTGCCATTTTTAGCAATGTGAAATCTAAGGTCTCCCTTATATCCCATCACAGTACACATTTCGATTCGTCTCATGGAAGCATCATACACAGTACTCTAGTCTAAGTCATACATACAGATTTCAAGGCATTATTATTTCAAGGGCAAATTGTATTCATGCCTTTCCCTACATCAAAAGTAATTTATATGCAAAACCCTAACACCAGCAGATACATAACGCTCTTCTAAGCCAATAAATGCCTAAGCATTTGTCACCTCAGTAGCACATTATATATTCACACCTCGCCTTCAGGCACATCTCATGGCATTATCCTTCCCGCCACATAGCTTCAAGACTCCCAGATGGCTATCGCATGCCTGCTAACACAGCTGATCCGTACCAAGTTATATTCTTAATTCGCCCTACACCAACAGTAAATTTTAGATGGAAACCCTTGCACCATCATGCACACATCATGAGTGCTAGCCATAAACTTAGCTAAGCATTTGCCTTTTAACAGCATATCCAATCACTGATCCACATTCAAACATCCAGAAAACGGGCTAGACCACACATAAGACAGCATCAAAGCACATGATGGCTTCAAACGTGACAGCCACCATGTGCTGGGCAATTAATAACAGAGCACAATTAAACAAACTGCTAACATAATGCTCTGTATAGCTAAAAAGGTTTTCCCTGACCACTATATAATAAAAATCATCACAAAACTGTACATTGTTTAACTCTAATCTTGACAGCGACAATCCAGTAGTGCTTGCCTCAAAGACAACTAAATAAAATATCAATAGATCACCTTGATTCAATTTAGCACCAATTCCGTAGACCGTAGGAAACAGACTGGTTCCAAAAGTTCTACGGGACCATATAACTAGTGAAAATGCACTATGCAAATGCATATACAACCGAATTTCCCTGCAAAAACATATGATCCAAAGCTGAAAAAACAGACTTTTAATATACATATATAAAATACACTGCTCAAGACCTCACTGCTGATCTCTTAAATGAATGACACTGATGACCCTGATTCTCCTGTAATTCTGGATACAGGGGGTTTCATTAAACCATATACTACACCATCTTCTCCTTGCTGAAGAACCCACAAGTCCTTTTTTGTGGCTTCTTCCAGAGGTCTATGCCTAAGGTTGTCATTTTATTTACAGTCTTCACGCTAGACCCCTCCCCTATCACCTGCTTGTCCTTCTCTAGTACAATTGTCTTGCACTCAAGCCAGTACGGTGAGCATCTTGTCAGGGCACAAATGCTAAATAAAACAAGCATTGTCAAAAACAATCGGTTTGGCCTTTTGGCTTTGATAATTCGTGTTTTTTTCTGTCATGTTTTGTGCGAAACCTTATTGCTGGGGAGATGGCAGGGCCTTTATAATCTAAAAAAAATCATTGGCTAAATTCAATGAATGCTTTTTAGTTTAAAAAAAATAAATCACACATTACAGTAGTAACCTCTGGTGCCTAACACAACGCCTTTGTGTGTGGAACAGCATGCTGTAACGCAAAGTGAAGTTGGCTGGTGGCTGAAGTGTGCTAACCCATTGCAAGTGGCTGGAAGAAAAATATGACTGACATATGGCTGAAAATCCCAATAAGTGTCTATTATATAAATGTAATTGTAGTAAAATCAAAAGGTCTTGGCTAACACTAGCCTAAAAAAGCCATTCGGTCTGGTGTTGGCTGTCAGAATCTTGCCTTTTGTAAAGGTTTTTTTGTAAAACTTTTTTATAAATAGAGAGGCTTACAAAGACAGATAGTGAGGGTTGTATATAGATAGTGTTGCAAAGATAAAGAGAGGGGTGCATAAACAGAGACGGTTTTCTAAATGGGGATTGTTCCCTGGATAAACCGATGGAGTTGCGTAGATAAAATGACAGAGCAGCAAAGATAGATAGAACAGGAAATTGGAATAAATGGCAAAGCTAAAATTATTAATGTAATAGTTACTTGTCTATATAAGCAGGACATACAGGAGCACTGAAAGCATACTAGAAAGCCGTACAAGCAGGACATACAGGACAGATTGGCTTACAGATATAACTTTAGTCCTCCATTAAAATACATACCGGCTTAATACATGAGAATGCAGTTAGAGATGCACTTCATTGTGCTCTTACTACTAAAAAGTGGCAACTTCACGAAGATAAGTTTTCAAACAGGTGCAATTTGGTATACTGTTAACCCGATCGGTGCCTGGGACGAGCTGGTCTCGCCCCAGGCCACGGTTCGCACCCCCGTGACATTTGATGTCAGCACGCGTACCTCATCAGAGGTCACCTCCCATCACGCTGGAAGCATGCTTCCAGCGCGATGAGTGGGCAGGCAGGGACCTCAAAAGAAAGGAAAGGCTTTTCCTTTCTTTCAATGTCATTCTGAGCATTTCTGCTGCCCGATGCAATCAGGCAGCAGAAAGGACCACTAGACACCAGGGAGGTTTTTTTTTTCTTTTCATATAAAGGGTTGCTCCCCTGGGGGGCAATTAATTATTAAGCCTTTTCTGCCCCCCCCTTGGGGCAGATCGGCCTATATTGATTAGGCCAATCTGCCCCTTGGGGGGGGGGGGGGGGGAGCAGAATGCACTAGACAGCAGGGATTGTTTTTTTTTTTTTTGTGTTTCATAAGGGTCGCTCCCCAGGGGGCACTAATTTTATTAGGCCTATTCTGCCCCCCTCCCCCGGGGGGCAGATCACCCTATGTTGATTAGGCCCATCTTACACCGGGGACAGAAGCCTCTAGACACCAGGACATTTTTTTAATGAAATTGAGATAAGGTGAGAGACCCCTTAGGCAAGGGCCGCTCCCCAGGGGGCAATAAGTTTATTAGGCATATCCTGCCCCCCTGGGGACAGATCGGCCTATATCGATTAGGCCAGTCTGACCCCGGGAGGGACAGAAGCCACTAGACACCAGGGATTTTTTTTTATTTGTTTACATTGATAAGGGGATCGGGATAAGGAGGGGGGGGGAAATTCTTTTCAGGCCATTTCTGCTCCCTTTGGGGGTAGGTCAGCCTATTTTTATTAGGCCAATCACTAGACACCAGGGATTTAATTTTTTTGTCAATTTCATGCAAGGGGAGCGACCCCTTAGGCAAGGGTTGCTCCCCTGAGGGGCAACTTTATTTTAGGCCATTTCCTATTTTTGTAAGGCTCATCTGACCCCCGGGAGGGCATACCCCTCCTCCCCCTCCACCCCCCTGACACCAGGGAAGAACTTTTTTTTTTCTCCAAAAAAGAAGGTGGAAATAAATGGTGGTCAGATGGGGCAATTACCTCTGATCCACTCCCCTGAGGGTGAGGGCAGAAAGCCTACTAGATGCCAGGGAATAAAAAAACAAACAAAAAAAAAAACAACCAGTATGGGCATGGTTATGCCCCCACCCCAACTGTAGGGGGTAACTATCTTTCAGCTTTCCCCTGCACACTAAAACATGTTATCCCACGGCAAGCAAGAGGACATTTGATTATTTGGGGTTTTGGTTTCACATTTGGGCCATGAGAGCTTGGCTAACTCTCACAATCGGCCCACTTGGAATGATGAGAGCTGCACTTTTTGGACTTCGGGACGCTGTCATGTAGAAAAATCCACAAGACCTAGACACATCTGAAAATGAAACATCTGGGTGAGTGCAGCGTGGTGTGCTTCAATAATCTGCATCATTTTCATACCCACAATGCCCTGCAAACCTCCAATTTTGCTGGAAATTACACATTTTCCCACTTTTTTTGTGATGGAACCTTCCGGAATCTGCAGAAATCCACAAAATTCTTATCACCCAGCATTGTCGCTTCTATACTGATTAAAAACTCTGCTCCAATTGTCAGCCTAAAAATATTTTTTTCAAACTACCCTTTTAGATCCACTTTGGTTCCCCTTCAATTGCAACATGTTTTTGGCTCTTCCCTGTCACAGGCACTTGGCCCACCTACACAAATGAGGTATCATTTTTATCGGAAGACAGAGCAAAACGTTGGGTGGTAGGAAATTTGTCCCGAAGTTGTGATCCCACACAGAAATGTGGGGAAAATGTTTTTTTTTGTTGTTGTTGTTTTTTTTTTTTTGCTATATTTGAGATTTGCTGGGGATTCTGGGTAAGAAAACAATGGGGTATCCACACAAATCACACCTCCCTGGACTCCCTCGGGTGTCTAGTTTTCAGAAATGTTTGGGTTTGGTGGGTTTCCCTATATGGCTGCTGAGCCGAGGACCAAAAAACAAGTAGTTTTGTATTTGATACTTTTGATGTGTACAGATAGTGTTTTGGGGCATTTCCTTCCACGGGCACTAGTCCTACCCACACAAGTGAGGTACCATGTTTATCAGGAGACTTGGGGAAACGCTGGGTGGAAGGAAATTTGTGAGTCCTCTCAGATTCCAGAACTGTCTGTCACCGAAATGTGAGAAAGTGTTTTTTTTTTTTTTTTTTTTTTTTGGGCCAACTTTTGAGGTTTGCAAAGGATTCTGGGTAACAGAACCTGGGGAGAGCCCCACAAGTCACCCCATCTTGGATTCCCCTAGGTGTCTAGTTTTAAAAAAAGGACAGGTTTGGCAGGTTTTCCTTGGTGCCAGCTAAACTAGTGATCAAAATCCACAGCTAGTAACTTTCCAAAAAACGTGTCAGTTTTCAATGTAAAAATGTGATGTGTCCATGTTGCGTTTCCTGTCGCGGGCATTAGGCCAACCCTTGCAAGTGAGGTACCATTTTTATCGGGAGACTTAAGGGGAAAACAGAATAGCAAAACAAGTGTTACTGCCCCTTGTCTTTCTCTAAATTTTTTCCTTCCAAATGTAAGACAGTTTGTAAAAAAGACGTCTATTTGAAAAATGCCCTGTAATTCACATACTAGTATGGGCACCCCGGAATTCAGAGATGTGCAAATAACCACTGCTTCTCAACACCTTATCTTGTGCACATTTTGGAAATACAAAGGTTTCCTTGATACTTATTTTTCACTCTTTAAATTTCAGCAAATGAATTGCTGTGTACACGGTATACTATGAAAACGCATTGCTAGGTGCAGCTCATTTATTGGCTCTGGGGACCTAGGGTTCTTGATGAACCTACAAGCCCTATATATCCCTGCAACCAGAAGCGTCCAGCAGACGTAACGGTATATTGATTTAAAACATCTGACATCGCAGGTAAAAGTTACAGAGTAAAACGTGGAGAATAATGGCTGTTTTTTCACCTCAATTTCAATATTTTAGTATTTCAGCTGTTATGTTCTGTAGGAAAACCTTGTAGGATCTACACAAATGACCCCTTGCTAAATTCAGAATTTTGTCTACTTTTGAGAAATGTTTTGCTTTCCGGTATCCAGCATTGGTTTCACATCCATTTTTTTACACTAACTGGAAGGAGGCTAAAAGCACAAAATATAGTGAAAATGTGGTATGTTCCACTAAAATGCCAAAATTGTTTGAAAATGTGGTTTTCTGATTCAAGTCTGCCTGTTCCTGAAGCTGGGAAGATGGTGATTTTAGCACCACAAACGCTTTGTTGATATCATTTCGAGTGAAAAAACACAAGCCTTCTTCTGCAGCCCTTTTTCCCCATTTTTTTAAACAAAACACACAAACGTTTTGCTGTATTTTGCCTAATTTCTTGGTCTCCTTCAGGGGAACCCACAAACTCTGGGTACCTCTAGAATTCCTAGGATGTTGGGGAAAAAAAAGGATTCAAATTTGGCATAGGTAGCTTATGTGGACAAAAAGATATGATGGCCTAAGCGCAAACTGTCCCAAAAAGCCAAAAAAAGCCTGGCACTTGAGGGGGAAAAGGCCTGGCAGCAAAGGAGTTAAAAAGAAGCAGTCACATAAGCAAAGGCTCCTCCAAAAGTAATTTACAACACCATCAGAGGAAACAGGAACTGATGAACCTGGAATGTGGTTATTATGTTCAACATGGAAGAGCTGGTAGAATCACACCAATAACTAAACACAAAGGCAACATCAAAGTAATAATGAATTAAAAACAAAAAAATGGCACTGAACAGAACTATTTTATGAGTAGAATAGCTCCTTGGGAAAGAGTAAAATGCAGTCACTCAAAGTACAGTTGTCAAATTCATGAAGTAGGCTGACCCTTTGCCCCAGACTAGAGGATGAAGACAGCTGGCTAGAAGCCCATTTAAATATGTATATTATACATATATTTGTCTAAATCAAAAGGTCGTGGCTAATGTCAGACCTCAAAATGGATGACTTACTGGAATAGACAATTCTAAATGACATCACTTTGAATGGCAACACAGGTTGTGATGTTGCAAAGCTAACATAATCCTCAGTTAAAGGGAAAACGGCATATTTTTCAGTCAAAGCTGAGATATGGCCTTTTTTTTTTTATGAGCATTAACATGTAAATAAAATGTCTTTTCTTTTCCATATCTAAACCAAATGTTCATATGGGTTCTCGTCTGTGAATGCAAACCAGTTAATGGTTTATATAAGAAGCTCTAAATCAAAAGGGTTACCCATACGTTACTGAACGTTGTGATTGCGTGGTATGAAATAATGGAAAAATGTCTTTACCTGTATGTGCAAACAAATAAAAATAAGGACTGCAGGCACTGATGTGTATGTCTTACTCATTAAGTTGGTGTTGCGGATGTTTCATTAAATTGTTTTTTTATGTAGTGCTTTGTAGACCCACTACTGGGTGGCTGAGCGCTTAACAGACAGTAAGTGTGATAAACACAGAAATGAGGCATAGTAGAATCAAGTCTAGTACGTAGTGATCAGTTAACGGAACCAAGCCTGTTATTGAAAGATATGAAGGATTACCTTTGCACCATTATTTATTAATATTAAAGTATATTGACCGACTTATTAAGAAAATATGAGCAGTCATAGGGCCATATGTTGAGTGTGAACTCCCTGGCCGTGTTCTTATCTTCTAAGTGAGAGGCCTGTAGCTTCTCCATACAAAGGTGGAAAGGGACACAGTTGGCCTATTTAGTGCATCCACACTCTGTTATTTCTGGCTCTACTTTAACTCCTGAATTAACTAGAAGAGGAACACAAGATGTGGCAATTTTCAGCGTGACACGTCCATCACAAGGAATACCTCAAATGCTGTCAGGTTGTAGGTCGCTTATGCATATGCAAACAGTTGTCTTGGCATCTACATTAATGTATTAATATTCAGAAATGTAGAGTACCGACAAGGAATACACTGTATGTCTACCTCAATATGGTGCATTCCCAGTAAATAAAGGCAACTAGTCTTCCTTGCCATAGAAAAGGCTAATGACGCCTGAAATAAGCAAGGAGGTGAACTGCATTAATTTGTGATGCATTAAATAAGTGATTTGGCACATGTCACATTTTTGACTGTGTTCATTTTATCAGCACTCCAAAGTGGCCTTCTGAGTGCTTATGTGCTACATAAAAACAGTAGTAATGACCCATTGTCAATATCTTTCAACAGATGCACTGCACTTTGTAATTACATTTTAAACTGCTGTCGCCTATATCTAAAAATATTCCAGCACATTTCATTTAAAGGAATCTACTTTAGTGTCATGTGTTTCCTTACAGCTGCATTCTTTCACCAGCTACAAATACCAAATCACCTCACATTTCTGTCTCAATAAGTGCAGCAAGAATTAATATTTTCTTGTTCTTGGTCATTCACAGTTAGGTTAAAGATATCCCGTGCCATCTTACCTAAAAATTAGAAGATGTTACCAGGGAGATGAAGTGTTAGAAACACCCTGCCACCATATTGCTTGTGAATTTGATGCGACACAGTGTTTACAACACAAACATGGCCACTACTGGAGCTAAGTGTGACACTGCTAGCACCTACAAGCCTCCATTGGTCTTGAGGAAAAGTTGACGGAATCCCCCCTCTGAAAATAATGGTGGTTGGAGGGGGGAGGAGTTTGCGGACTAAGCCCACCCCTAGCCTTGTAGTCTGCCTCTAGTGGGTTTGTGCAGATTGGACACGTCGGGGAAGATACTTGGTGGAGGTGGGATAGTTAGTTTGCCTTGAAATTGTGATAGGGAATTTGTCTGGAAGTGAACCCCAAAAAACACAAGACCAGGATCATGTACCTATCAACTTTTGAGGGCAAATCAGGGTGGTAGTGTTCTTTCGCTCTGCACTGCAAACACTCTTGGTACTAGGTCCTGGTTCTGGTGGGTGGTGTAAAATGTATTACATTTTTGCATTTCAAGGCATGACTGATAATTGCCTTTGGAGTTTATCTGCTAGAAGAGCGCACACTGGAAAACTGGAAATTCAAAGCACCTGTCATTGTATTCACTGTTTGTTTATATGTGGAGAACACCGATGGAACTATGACAAATTTGCTTTTGAGAACTTTGGGTTTCTTATCTAAGTGAGATTAGCAAGACCTATTTTTTCTTCAGTTCTTAGTTTAGCCCCATGTTTTCCACCTTTGGCATGTCTCTTCGCAGCCAATTTATGGACACTGAGGAGATCTGCCCCACTGCCAAAGTTGTTGTGAGTGTCCCAGCCCTGGATTTGACATATTTTTAGCCCTCGCCTGTGACAGTTATAATGTATAAATGCCACAGTAACAAAACGCTTACACATTCTTGATGCTTGCTGCAGAATGCCTAGTTTCGTTGCCTTTCAGTCATTCACCCCCCCTTTATGCCTCATATCTTTGCATTGATTTTTTGTTTGGTTCCTTGTTTATTACTTACACTCACAACTGTACCACTCCATTCCATGCCATTTCACTCCTCTCTATGCCAATCTACTCTGTGCTGCTCCACACTATGCCACTACACGGCACTCTACTGTACTCTACGCCACTGTATTCTATGCCACTCCATTCTATGCCACTCCATGCCCCTGTACGGCACTATGCCACTCCACACAACAAGCCACTCTGTGCCAGTCTACTCTACGCCACTCCACTCCAAGCCACTCCACTCCTGCACCATGGTACTCCAATCCACGACACTCCAATCTATTGTACTCCAATCCATTGTACTCCAATCCACACCACTTTACACCAGTAAACTCTGTGGCACACCACAGCACTCCTTGATGCGCCACTCTCTGCCAGTCTACTATATGCCACTCCATTCTACTCTGTGCCACTTTTTTCCACACTATACTACTCTAGGCTGTCCGATGCTATACTGCGCCTCTCCACTCTGTGCTAATGTGCTCCACTTTTCTCCACGCTACACTTCTCCACACTGCTCCACTCTACTGTACACCACATAACTTTTTGCCACTCAACTTTTTGCCACTCGCTACAACTACTTTATACCACTCGCTTCAACTCACTGGCACTCTGTGCCACTCTCCTCTATTCAAGTCTATTGTATGCTACTCCACTCTGTCCTATGCCAGTCTACTCCATGTTTTCATTTTACTCTATGGCACTCCACGCCATTCTTTGCCACTCTCTTCTGTGCTGCTTTACTTCATTCCACTCTATGGTGCTCCACCCGATACCCCACCCAGTACTTCACCCAATACGCCAGTCAACTCGACTTTATGCTACTCAATACAACTCTACTCCACTGCAATCTGTGCCATTTCTTTTTACTCTGTGCCACTCTACACTGTCACTCTATTCTATCCCATGATATTCTGTGCGGCCCTACTCCACTCTCCTCTACACCACTCCATGCTATGCCATTCCACAATATTCCCCTCGACTCTGTGCTACTCCACTTCACACCACTCCACTCAACACCAATCCACTCTGCCGCTCCACTCTGCTCTGATAGTCATTCTGCTCTGTCACTCCTCTGCTCTGTGTCACTCTGCTCTGCACCACACCACTCTGCTCTGCACCACACCACTCTGCTCTGCACCATATCACTAGATTTTAGCCAGTGCTGAACAGCAGCCACCCTCCTGTACAGCGTGGGTAAAAGACAATGGCAAAACCAATAGCTCTTGCATAGACCAGACCTATTGCATTTGCCTGTGGTTCCTTCCTGTGTGATACTACAGCAAACACAGCTCCCACATTTATTTCATCAGAAGGTATATAGGCTCCACAGATGTAGCATAATCAAAAGAGAAAGAGGTTGGAGCCAGTAAATACAGATACACATTTTATTTATTGCATTATTCACATGAACCTCCACTATAATTTGCACAAAATCTAAGTCTTCAATAAACCCAAAAATGATTCAAATCTGAATTCAGAGTATATCAATATAATTTCCCAAGTGTTGTGCACAACCCCATTCAGCCACTCATTATCACTCATACATATCAACCATCCCATCCACTTCATTCAACCATATAAAATACAGTCAACAAACTAAAAATAGAAATCCCGAATAAATCTGGCATTGGACATTAATTTGTGACATAAATAGATACTTTTATCAATTGTCATCCAATAATATTTGGTATATTCTTTGTAAACATTCCTATAATACTTGAATATGCCTTCTTCATTGACTTATTTAAATTGCATACATTCTGTGTCCAAATTCACACGTTTATTGGTTGGATGATGTTTAAGTCTTGCTCTATCAATTTCCCAATAAATGTGCACAACTTTTGTCATCTAATGTCCAGCACATTGAAGTCCTCGTATATGTCAAGTGCTTGTTTCCTGTGTGCACACGTTTAAGATAAGGATATTTTAAGTTTTAAGTTTAAGATAAGCAAGGATATGTATTTTCCTGCACCTCAATGAGGCAGGAGAACATTATTTTTGGCCAATATTAAGAAAATGACTCCCGCATGTTCGTAATACCTGACACTTGTCTCGGCTGCCTAAGCTGCTCCGTAGATGCAGCTGCTGCACACTGCAAAACCAGCTGACTGCTCTGTCTCTCCTGCATATGTTTAGGGAGTTTACCTTCTGAGGGGAAGGAGACGGTACAGAGGGCATTCTGTCAGTACAGTGCGCACAGTAGGACAAGACTTAGTTGCAGTTCCGCTCAAACCATGCTGGAGCACTTCAGCAGCGTGGCAGTGTCCTTCCTGTCAGCCTGTCGATGTCTGATGGAGTAGTCCAAAGATCACACAGTGACTCAGACATGACGTAACTGCGAACACCTGCTTCCTGCTGTTATCTTCAAAGAATAGAATGTCTTATCTCGCACATTAGAGTCTGATGGGAGAAGATTTAGCCTTGCACTATTGATGGGTATTCCCCTGACAGGGTTTGCATGTACCTAGCTATTGTACAGCACTCTGTGGCCCAGAGGAGGCACCTTCCACGTTAAGGGTCCACTACTTGAGCATTGCGACCACAGTCGAGGACTGTGAGGTTGAGGGAGAGGAGCCCTCTTCCCTGGGCATCACAGCCATGGTCTAGTGCTGCATGGCCCAGTGGAGGTGGGCCCCTCCTCTGTCTCACAGCTGTGATTTGGTGCTGAAAGGCCCTTTAGAGGCGGATCCCCCTTCCCTGGGCCTTACAGGTATTGCAGAGGGCAGAAAGGCCCATGGGAGGAGGGCACCCAGCCATATTCTGCCACTGTGTGGCCAAGGAGAAGGTGGTTCTGTCTCCTTGTCCTCAAAGCCATAGTGTAGTGCTGTGAGGCCCAGGTGGTGCCTCATGTCCTGCACTGTGACCCTGCTTATAGTTCAGTTGTGGAAGCCACTAGACAGCAATATGTGATAAGCAGTAATCTGGAGTGGATATAATTTTAGGGAGTACAGGGACTTTTTTAATTGTCAAAATGCATACTAAGTGACTTACAATGGCGGGGGTCATAGCAGGAGCATCCATCACAGAAAAGTCCTTCGAGGTCGACGCTGCACTTAAAATACTATGCCAAAGTGCAATAAAGCAGGAAAATGTCAGCAAAATCTAGCATTTTCCATTTTGTGTTGAAAATCAGATATTCCCTTTGTGATATAGGTTGTTTTCTGTTTTAACTGAATTACTGAATCTGTGTGTACATGGTGCACAAGCCAGAATCTCTGCATGTGGGTGCTTTTGAGTTAGGTTAGTGATAAAATATCTACGGCTTTTTATATATAGACCTTGAGCCCCCACATGTGGGTTTTCAGATAATTTATTATAGTGCCTTTAATTTACTGTTCTTCCTCAATTTAAAAATAATCTGTAAGGATATTCATATCCTTAACAAAGGCACGTGGGGAACGTTTTTAATCTTTGTAATCCTTCTCTGTTGAATTTCACAGGAAAAGTATGCCATCATCCCTCTTTGGAAACGTGGTATTAAATTTCAAATTACGGCTTGATTGAAGTTGTCACAATAGTCTTGTTTTTTTTTTTTTCAGCCAATAAGTGCATCAGAAAAATAAATGAATGTGCTCAATTGTGATAGCATTGTGCGATCTTGTGTGTTGTCGTAAGAGTGCCTGATTACATGACACGGACTACTTTTAATCTTTTAATTTTTAAAAATAATGTGGGATGTACAAAGTTATAAATTCTTTAGTTATAATCCTATTACCTCTTGTTAAAAAGAGGCGCATGAGAATCTCTTTGTATTTACGATGCTTGGAAAAAATGTAAAAAGGATACAGAATTTGTGTGTCAGGGTGATCCTGTCTTTCCTCATAAGAGATCGTCATTTCACTTGCTTGAGTCATGTTGCTAGAACGTTACAATATTCTAAACTTTACTCTTAGAAGAATTGACATTGCTGTACATTTAGAGGTGTCAAATAATTCCAGAACTCAAAAATTATTCCAAAGCCCAGGCTGAATTTTTGGCTGCAATGACACATTGTTGTTGGACTGGCAATTGTTTTTTTAGGAGTTTAACCAAAGAATTGTGGGTCCAGTAACAAGAACACAATTGTGAATTCTACGTGGCCATGCCTTTTTCCTTGCACTTGCCAGTTCTTTCTCTGTCCTTTGAGTTAGAATGCCTCCTGCTTATTCTTGCTTCTATCCATTCCATTCTGTTACCATGGCGTGGTTTCTTCTCCTAAATATGTGTTCTTTTTCATGTTGTTTCCTCAATTACATTCTGGTAGCTTATAACAGAATGTGTCATATCTTGCCATGTGCATTATGTCAGTGGCAGCTGTTCCCCCCACCTCAGCCTTCCAGAGTCTCTAGAAACAGTCATGTGGTGCACAAGTGTGCTCCACTTCGATGAAGAAGTTTTTTTTCACGAGAAAGAAATACAAAATGAACACAGCAACTTTCTAATAAATGAGTGCTATTGTCGGACCCTGTTTTGGGGTGTGGAGTTGGACAAACAAGGGATACTGCGCCTAAGCCATTGGTGCTGGGGTTGTTTGCCTCTGATGTAACCATTGTTGGTCTGCAAACCAGGCCAAGTCCAATTCCTTCAGCACTTGCACTTGTCTCTCACTGGTAGCAATGGCGAAGAGTCACAGGATTTTTTTATTTCCTCCGGTTCTTGCTTCTGTAACCGAAACAAAAGTGGACACACCACCCAAGGAGGCTCCCATGTCACCTGCTCAGCTCTCCTGGGGTTGCCCCTGAGTGGCTGGCACGGATGAAAAGAGGGATTTTTTTTTAAAATCCTAGGACAATACTCCCCTAGAGAGGGGGGGGACCATTGCAAGAGGGGAGCCCATAGCTTCCTATTTTTTCAACCTCTGCTCAAGGCCACCCACCTTCAGATCTAATATAGCTGTCTTCACAAGCATATCAAGCCAACTCCTATGTACAGGGGGGCTGCCATCACCCATTTCAAGCAAATCTCCCTTCTGGCTAATAGAATGCCGAAGAACAGCAGACTCCTACTGTTTCTCGACCATCCAACTGAATCATTCGGTTTGCCAAAGATAATAAGGGGGAGATTTACGATAACTTACTTCCCTATAATCTGCGACAGTGTTCCCACCACCTCAGTCCAAAAAGCAGCAACTCCTGGACACTCCATAAACATGTGTACATCCATGGCATTTGGAACTCCACATTTAACGCAATTTATCACTTCCCCTTTTTTTTTTTTTTTAGTTAGTTTTGCTGGGGTGATATAAGCTCTGTGTATCACATACAGATGGTTTTTCCTCAACGGGGCAGCCTTTACTACCTCAAAGCAGATTCTCATGGATTCTTGCCATCCTAACTGTGCTGTTTCTTTCATCATAGTTCCTTGCCATAACTGCTCCGGCAATTTAAAGTCACCATCAATCGACTCCAGAATCTCCCAATACAACCTTGCTACCATTGGGGGAGCCATTAAAAAGATCTTCTGCTAAGGGGTTTTCTCCCTGCCGGCTTCGTCGAATAGACTGTGCCCAGGCTGCCAATTGAATGTATTTAAACCTAGACAAGGTTCCCCCTGTACTATCTCTCAGTTCATCCCGGGGAAGTAACCTCGTCTCTTGTAAAAGATCTACCCCAATATTCCAAGCCGGCTTCCCTTATTGGTTTGGCCAAAACATCTTTCAAACACTCTGGAGTACCCGGAGAGTCCCAGATCTGAGTACGCTGATTATCTATCTTAATGATGTACTTCACCTGGTGCCAACACATTGCTGCATCCCTCAATAATTGTAATCTTATTTTCTTAAAAAAATTTGGATCTTCAAATTTAAAAAGAAAGTGATGTGCTGCCCCTGAATAGATCGTGTCATAGCCTTGAACATAGCACCCATTGCTGTATCGTCCAGAGAGGTGAATAACATCCTCAAATTTCTCAACAGGAAGGCCCATGCATACAACTGCAAGTCCGGCAATGATAGACCTCCCTTCTCTCTCCTCCTCGTTGTTACGATATCTGCCATCCATTTTGAGCAGAATAGCATTCTGAATAAAGTTAATCTTTGGGAGAAGAATCATTTTAACCAGGTTCACCCTACCCAATATCATCAACGGGAGATGGACCCAGCCCCTCATTAAATTAGTACACTCCAATTTCTCAAGGTCATGTGTAATTAATACACCTAAATACCGCATTTCAGCCTTCCCATGCCAGCTCTCCCCTTCTTGGTTCCATGCCATTATTTCAGTCTTTTCTGAGTTAACTTGATAGCCAGAAACAAAGCCAGAGTCTTCGGCTAACCGTAGCAGGGCTGGGAGAGAGGTCGACACATCTGTGGTCAATACTATTAAATCATCTGCATAAAGTGCTACTTTCCTCTCCCACTTAAAAGGCGCTATTTCAGGATACTGTCTTATTCTTCTAGGGAAAGGCTCGATGTATAAATCAAACAAAAGTGGAGATAATGGACATCCCTGCCTAGTACCTTTGATATCCTAAAGGAGTTTGTAAGTTTCCCATTGATTAAAATTCTAGCAGAGGGGTCGTGATAAATTTGTTTTTTAGCCCTACAAAAATTAGCCCCCAAATTGTGGCTCCTCAGAATCAAAGCTAAGTAACCCAAATTAACCCTGTCAAAGGCTTTCGAAGCATCCAAAGCTATTACCCTCAAGGGGATCTTATAAACAGTTGCCACATCAATTGCCCCAATTAGAGTATGCGTAAGCTCGTACCTGCCTTTAACAAAGCCCTTCTGATCTACAATAATAAAATCCTTCAACACAGCGTTTAAATCTTTGCAAATAACTTGTAATCCGAGTTTAACAGCGAAATGGGTCTGTATGACTCACACCTAACCGGATCTTTTACTCGGTTTCAAAATCAGTGAAATGACTGCCTCGTTCCAGGAAGTCGGAATGGGGGAGTCCTTTGCAAAAACCTCGGAAAACAATCTTAACAAAAAAGGCACTAATGCCTGCTCCAAAAC
Source organism: Pleurodeles waltl (assembly GCF_031143425.1). Taxonomy (NCBI): domain Eukaryota; kingdom Metazoa; phylum Chordata; class Amphibia; order Caudata; family Salamandridae; genus Pleurodeles; species Pleurodeles waltl. Next base: position 270,495,172 of record NC_090448.1, on the reverse strand, counting down.
TTTATACACTTCACCCGGGAGACCATCTGGCCCTGGAGCCCTCCCCCCTTACTACCGCTCAAGACAGCTATAATTTCACCTGAAGTGATAGGTCTATTCAACCCGCGCTGCTCTAGGGATAAAGAAGGGAGAGTATCTTCCTCCAACCAGATTTGAGCGGCTGATTCCGTAACCGTTATCTCCTCAGTATAGAGTTGGGAAAAGAATTGCAGAAAGGCCCTATTGATATTTCCACACTCACTGGTCCTCTGTCCTTGCACTACCTCGACTTCCTTTGACTCGAACAATGCAGTTCCTCACTTGATCCCTTTTAACTTTCCACGCCAAAAGTTTCCCTGGGCTCTCCCCATATTCAAAGTGCGCCAACTTACTTGCCTCCCATCGCTTTGCGACCCTTGCTTGCAAAAGGGCTTCCAGTTGCTGATTAAAAGCATCCAACCTCTGCTGCCCTACCCGCTTCTCCTCTTCCTCCGTACTCTTCAATAGCTGCTCTCTGCAACCCCTCATCTCTATTTGAGATACTCTAATTCATCTCTATATTGCTTATTCTTATAGCTGGCAATATTTATGAGTATCCCTCGAAGCACTGCCTTATAGGCGTCCCAAACCACATGAAATGCGGCTGTACCTAGATTCACTTTTAAAAAAACTCCTCAGTCTCTACACGTAGCTTAACTCCCACTTCTTCATCTAGCAATAAGGTGCGATCTAACGTCTACTGACTCACCCCCCTCTCTTTTAGTAGGTTCATTTTTAGTACTACCGCTCTATGGTCTGATAAGTGAGGGGGAAGATACACTATGTTTACTACCGCATCACACCATGCTCGATCGACCAAAAAGTAATCCATCCACAAAGTGTGGGTATATTTCTTGTTTTTATATGAAAAACCTGCTGAGGGCCTGCTCTGTCCCTCCTCCAATCATCCAATGCCCTTTCCTTCATCATCCTTCTCAGAAACTGCTGAGACTTCGAATTGACTATCGATCTGCTTTTGGTTGATCTGTCCAGCTTACTGTCTAGAATTATATTGAAGTTTCCTGCCATTAACACTGGGTCAGAAAAATCCAAAAGCTGACAGAACAGCTTCTTGAGAGGCTCTATATCATCACTATTGGGGCCTTAATATCCTACCAGTGTGATAGGTCTGCCAAATAAACTTACTTTAATTATTATCCATCTACCTGTATTAGCCATATTGACCTTTTAATATTACTGCATCACACTGATGCTTAAACAGTATTGCAACCCCTCTAGTATTAAAGTCCTGTTCACATAGGCGGACCCAATTCTGATTTCTAAACAGAGCTTTACCTTCGTTCCCAGTTAAATGCGTTTCTTGCAATATCAAAACCTGGGCGGAAGAATCCCTCAGATACTGTAAAATCATGTCTCTTCTACCTCTCACCCTCAATACATTTACATTCCAGGACAACATTTGAAGTCTTTAATTACAACTAACACCTTGAGCTGCCTCCTTCTTATACATCTCTTACGGTTTGTCTAAAATACTGAGGTGTAGAGGACTTTCTTCTACTATTTTTTTTCCACTATTTTCTCCCATCTGCTCCCCACCCTGTGCTCCCCCAAACACAAGCGTGACACCCCTTCCCTCCCTTGGAGAACCCTCCATTCATACGGATCTATGACCCAATTTAGAAGCACCAATTGGTCATTCCTTGGCGGGCACAAATTATGTCTCGATTCCTCCATCTTTAATGGTCTCCAGCAACTCATCCGCTGCTTTCACCTCTCCTATATTATACATTTCTGATGGATACAAACTACCTGTAGATTCCTCACCTTATGAATTCATCCTTGTGCCAGCATCTGACGGAAAGTTAGCTCTCCACGTCGCCACTCCACTAAATCCATTTATGCCAGTAGGTGGGCTAAATTTTGTTATTTGATGTGGAGAGAAACAGAAAGATCCCTTGAAAGCCCACCTTTCCGATGTTTTGGTATTTGCTATTGATTTAGCAAAGAAAGGCTGTTCAGTAGCTACAGTGAAAGGTTATTTGACCGCTCTATCAGCTTTTCTTTGTCTCACAGATCAGCCCTCTTTATTTAAATCTCCGATTGTACATAGGTTTATTAAGGGCTTGCTTAATAAGTTTCCCCCCACGCCCTTTCACATGCCTCAGTGGGATTTAAATCTTGTTTTAACATTTCTAATGGGTTCACCGTTCGAGCCCATGCATTCATGTCCTTTAAGGTATTTGGTTCTTAAGACTGTATTCCTTATTGCTACAACCTCTGCTAGAAGGGTTGGGGAGCTTCAAGCCCTTTCCGTAAAATCCCCCATTACCTTCTTTTTTCCTGATAAAGTGGTACTGAAAACCAGGGCGGCTTTCCTGCCAAAAGTTGTCACTCCTTTTCATATGGGGCAAACTATTACCCTTCCCTCTTTCTACCCTCCTTCTCACCCCTCTAAAGAGGAAGAGAGACTCCATCGATTGGACCCTAGAAGGGCTCTCAGTTTTTATATTGAGAGGACAAAAGACTTTCACCTAGAGGATCAGCTTTTCGTGGGGTATGTTGGTCAGCGGAAGGGCAGAGCAGTCCATAAAAGAACAATCTCCAGGTGGGTCATTCTTTGTATAAAAGTTTGCTACTCACTGTCAAAGAAAGCTCCTGAGGGTATCAGGGCTCACTCCACCAGGGCTAAGTTGGCCACTCTGCCCTGGCAAGGGGAATCCCAGTGGTGGACATTTGTAAGGCAGCAACTTGGGCGTCCCTCCACACTTTCGCTAGGCATTACTGCTTGGATGCTGAGGTTCGGAGGGAAGGCCATTTTGCGCAATCTGTTTTACAGGATTTCTTGGTGTAATCAGAGCGGGCACCCACCTTCGAGTGCGGTACTGCTTTGGGACTCTATTCATAAGGTGAGGAATCCACAGGTAATTTGTATCCATGAGAAGAACAAGTTACTTACCTTCGGTAATGCTTTTTCTGGTGGATACAATAGCTACCTGTGGATTCCTCACAGTCCCACCCGCCTCCCCGTTGCCTGTCTGATTGCACTAGGATATGTGGTTGTATAGATATTTGTGTATATTGATATTTTTTCCTGTATATATCAAGTATGGTTTTTGATTATGTTGGATCATGAGGGTTTTATGTATATATGTATTTATTGGATTTATTGTGGAAGTCGGTTCTCACCTGTTCACCTCAAAGGCACGTAAAAAATGGGTGAAACTGATGTCAGCACGCCGGCGAGGACCTCTTATTGGCACGGTGATGTCAGACGGAGTTGCGTGGAGCCGTGCAATTGTGACGTCCTCGTCAACGTGGAGAGCTAGGAAGAAAACTTTCTGTCGGATGCTGGCGCAAGGATGAATTCATAAGGTGAGGAATACACAGGTAGCTATTGTATCCACCAGAAAAAGCTTTACCGAAGGTAAGTAACTTGTTCTTTATTATTATGCATGATCCTAAGAGTTGCCGGGAATCTCATCTGAACCGAGGCATCCTGTTTCCTAAAATCCTCCATCCGCTTCCCCAGCTCCCACTACCTATTTATGGTTACACTGGACAAATCAGACCTAACCTCAAAAGTGAAGTTATCTCCTTTTAATGTTTTCTTTCTAAGTGCCAGAGTCAGGATTTTCTCTTTCAAGGAATATGTCTGAAAATGTATCAGAATCCTCCGAGGCTTAAGACTATTTGACCTTCTCTTAAAGGGGTCCCTATGGATCTGCTGGATGTCCCTTGCTATTTCTTCCGGAGTCTCTTCCAATGAAAGCGAGATCTTAAAGAGAGAACTCAAAAACATTTTTTAATCACTTCACTCCCCATACTCTCTCCACCTTTTTCCTGACGGACCAAGGTCCCTTGGGGTGCCATCAAAGGCTGTTGTCGCAAATTGTAAGTATGGCTCCCTCCTTGACCGCCTCCTTCTCCCTCCATCTCCATACCTAGTGTCTTTGGAGCGCTACCATTCATCCCTGCTTCTGTAGTAGCTAAATTAGCTGGAGACCTAACGTTAAGAAAAGCTTTCACCGAAGGGGTCAACTTAGAGCTTGCAGTTTTTTTCTTGTTTTTTTAATGGTTTTTGGGGGCTTTAATCCAGCCTTTTCGCTTACTTCCCCACTTCCCAGTTTGGCGCAAGGCAGACTTTGCCTATCCGGAGGGTTATGGCGCCTCATAGAACCCAACTTTGGGTACACAAAACCCAACTGACACTCTCCGCTCCCAATTACTCTTACCTTGCCCTGGAGCGCTCCTTTACCAGACGGAGGACAAATAACAGCATTTCCAGCACACTGCCTTCCTACCAGGTTCGAAATCAAAGCTCTTCCAGTCTTACCCCGGAAGGAAAGCCGGGACGTGAGTTGTCTGGAGCGACCAAGCTCTGACCTCACCCTGAACCAAGACAGCCTGGGGTAGCCGTCAGGAACTCCACCGACGGCCCCACAAAGCTCCAAAGGTTCTCCCATTCACTGGAGCCGAAGATTCGCTGAGGACGCCGCGTCTGAGTGCTGGCGCCCGCCAGGGGAGACCGGTGAGTACTTCAGCGCGCTGCAAGACGTGCAACCGCTATGTTCTCCCTATGTCTTTGACACAGGATTCTTAAGGAGGTAGTGTAGGGGCGCATCAAGCTCAGAACTCAACATTCACCCAGCAGCACGATAATTGGTAGTCCAATCTAGTTCCAACTTTTTATAAAAAATAATGTACTTTAATAAACTCAATAATGAACGCTACAATATGCAGGTATGAAAATGAATATTCAGTGACATGGGGCCACAATATCCACAGGTTGAGGTCCCCTTCCTCTCACTATCCCAAAACGTGGTTTAAGATAAGTTGCGGCAGGTTTCATGCACCTATTCTGTGTGCTAACTGTAGTGTGTCAGAACTCTGGTCATGTTCATGGAAGCAGCAGCTGTGGAGGTTGCAACCTGAACTCTATCTGGTATGTAGATTCTTGTACATGGTGATTTGACCCTGACCATTTGGGCAGGGTGAGAGGTCATGGGGCTGCTGAAGGCTTTTCTCAGGACAGTGCTGCAGCTCCGACACCAATCACGGCAATGGGATAGCAGCATGGACTGCACCACTTCAGCTACGTACGCTTCCTGACTTGCAGAAGCACAATCCACTTTTGCTCATTGTCACATTGGCGCAGTTCACTTCAGCATACTTCGGAAGCGCCAAGGTAAAGTAATTTCATGCAAAATAATTGATGCTTTGATCTAGAAGCACATTGGATGCTTCCCCTTCAGTTTCTCTGGGCAGATGGCCCTCAGCTCCGAAGGCGGTTGTGTCTGCTCTCCCTAGTAGTCAACACCTCCTGAAGGGTTGAAGCTTTTTCTCTCTTCTTCTGAGGCAGGCCAGCCTCCTGGTGATTCAGGACATGGAGGCAGCTCCTCCTTCCAGATTAGACACCAGGTGATGTCCCCTCAGCTCTGAGAAGCTGGCTGTCAGGCAGGTACCAGCTCTGGTTGCACAACAGTCCTCTTGGTACTTTGCAAAGCATCGTTTCCCAGACCATTGAGAACCTGGAACGAGAACAGCAAGTGGGTCAGCAGCTGCCACTTTTAAACAGATCAAGCAGAAGGGATACAGATTCTTTGGCTGAAGTCTCAGAACTCCCTTGGGTTTCCTTTCATGTGTCCTTTCTAGCATGTCTCCCTGACCCAGCCATTGTGTAGACTGATGTTCCTCACAACAGGGTTGTCCCCACTTTAAAACATCTACAACAGAGACACAGAGGTGTAAGCTAAGCTTCTGCACCGATCAACAGCGACTCTGAAAAGTAATTTAGGAAAATAGACAAAAGCTTGGTCTGCCCTAAAGAACCTTTCAAACTCTGAACAACAGACAGAGAGGTCCCACCCTCAGGGATGTGGAATTCCTATCGCCCGACGCCCAGGACATCTTGTTTGGGGTCAAGGTGCAAATAGTTTTTATGTTTACTTTGTCCTTGGGACAAGTGGGCCCAACCCCCTGCAGCACAAACCCTTTGGCTGCCTGTTTACAGAGAGTGGAATTCTCTGCAGTTGAGGTAATGTGTTTCCAAAAGATAATGCTGTTCGAACTTGTATTTATGGTTCATTATTTGAAAGCCTTCATTATTAGGGTGAGTGCTGTAAATAAATGTTTTAAGTTCACACTTCACTACTGACGTTGGTTCCAGTACAAAAAGAAAAAACGTGTACACACGTTTGACAAGTTTAGGCTAAGAGGCTAAGTATAATGCTCCCAGAATGCTCTCTGATTATATGCAAATGAAGTGTCATTTAGTAAAATGTGTTGATGCATGCTAGTATTTCCAAAAAATATTTCTAATGGAAAATCAGTGTAACCATTTTCAACACGATTATGGGAAGCATGAAAATAAACACTGACAAAGCCAACTGATCTGACATATTTTTATAAGTCTTTTAGTTTCATCAATGCGTGTCTTGTTTTGACATGGCTTTTCTAACACTTTATTGTTGTGGGAGCTACCAGGCCCTCAACATTGCAACAAACATTGGCAAAACCCCCCCAAAAAGTTTTTGAACTCTTAAAGCACACGTTGCCACCAGCGGCATAACAAAGGCCCCGCAGCCGCCCTCCAGAGGGCCCCTTCAGCACAGCACCTGCCCTGAGTGAGTCTGGAGAGGGGGCTCCTCCATGTTCTTTGCAAAGGGGCACCCTCCAGTTTCGTTACGTCACTGATTGCCACTGTAGTTCCTGACACTGAACAAAACTACTTTGTGTGGCAATATGCTCCTTGTGGAAGAGCAGAATGCGATTACTCACAGTAAAGCCAGCCGAAAGAGAGAGAAATAGAAGTTTAATAAAAACAAAATGTCTTTGTTAACACCAGACCTAATTAGGGACCAAGACCCACATGTAGGTAGCTTTTTGCATGTCGCAAACAGCGACTTTCGCTGTTTGCGACGTGCAAAAAGCACATTGCGATGCACAAACCCAGTTTTGCGATTCAGTAACCTGGTTACCGAATCACAAAACGGGTTTCCGACTCGCAATTAGTAAGGGGTGTTCCCTTCCTAATTGCAACTCGCAGTGCAATGTAGGATTGTTTTGTGACCGCGAACGCGGGTGCAAACCAATCGCAGCTTGCACCCATTTCAAATGGGTGCTAACACTTTCGCAAAAGGGAAGGGATCCCCATGGGACCCCTTCCCCATTGTGAATGTCACTGTAAACATTTTTTCAGAGCAGGCAGTGGTCCTGCGGACCACTGCCTGCTCTGAAAAAATGAAACTAAAACGTTTCATTTTTCGTTTTTGTTATGCATCTCGTTTTCCTTTAAGGAAAACGGGCTGCATTACAAAAAAAAAATACAAAAAAAACTACTTTATTGAAAAGCAGTCACAGACATGGTGGTCTGCTGTCTCCAGCAGGCCACCATTCACGAGGGGGTCGCAAATTGCGACCCACCTCATGATTATTCATGAGGTGGGCATTTGCGAAGCCCTTGCGAATCACAGATGGTGTCAAGGACACCATCCTACATTCGGATTTGCGACTCGCAATTTGCAGGTCACAAATCTGAACCTACCTACATGTGGCCCCAAATTCTTAAAGAAAGTCACAAAAGTGCACCCATGGTATATGTCGTACCCCTATAAAATATTTGTGAACTGTATTTTAGCATGGGTAAATACGATGTGTAGATTTGCTCATGTGAAAATCTATTGAGCATTTGCAAGTTCATTTTCCCTCCAGCCACTTTCTTCCCAACCCTGGAAGAAGTTATAATTCTGCCATTGTCAGGAGTAAATGTCCAACCTTTCTTATTATGGGAAAATATTAGAGAGAAGCTGGTAAAAATCTTTAAAACATGCAGGTTAGTTGGTTTGCAGACTCAAAGGCATTCCAGCCCTGGAACTATTGCTTACTGCTTCCTCCAGCCCCAGTATGCAGATCTGCAGAAAGGTGGCAAAATAAGGAAATTGCTACAGTAGGGTTTGAAACTCCAAGTATTCAAGCCCTACTATGGTAGTAGCCCTGGCATAATCAGAGAGGCTATTAATTGCTGCCATAATGTGTCGCCACACTACATGGCACCAAAGGGACAAGTAGATCTTTTTACAGGACAAGTAGATTTGAGAAGCAACCTGTCCCCTGGACAAGTAGATATTTTAATAAATTCCACACCCCTGCACCCTTTACCGCTCACCACCTTACAAATGGCTGTGCTCAGGAAGACTAATCAGTTGCTCCAGTAGCTTCATACAGTGAAATATCCTGATTCAATTTCTGAAGAGAACTCTGATTCCTTTTTCCTCATTTCATTGTCTCACCTCTATTACTCTGGTTCACTCACACACAGTGATTGCACCACTCAGGCCGCACACACAAATAAGTACATGCACTGGGATGTTAACACTAAGGTCTGGGTCAGCATGTAGCAGTGAAACTTTGCATGAGTGGGCCAGTAGGCCTCCACTCCTGTGACAGATAAATAGGTCCCATCTACTGATTCACAGAACATAGTACGTTGCTACCACCATGCTGCATGTACATAAATGAGGCCACGTTTTATGTGGCTCTCTTGGTCATGTCGAGGGACAGACCTAGGTGTGCACACACCCACCCCAACCTACCACTCCCACCCCTCCCGTGATGCTGGGGGCCAAAATAAAAAAACAGGATACCAGATGCTCTTAGTTGGGCACTCATGGTAGGGGATCAGGACTGTACACCATGCAGAGGACATTCCCCTGTCAGTGGCTATTCAAGAACTACTTGCACTCACCCTGTTCTATTTCTATCTAGTGCAGTCTTTTGTCTTTTAAAGCCAAGGTATATATTCACCCCATGCCTCCAGCAGACACCACTCACTTCTTGGGCTTGGTGTCCCATTTTGTGTCTATAAATTTAAACCAATTCCTCCACCAGGAGTTGTTTAACCCCTTCGCTGCCAGGCCTTTCCCCCCTCCTGTGCCAGGCCTTTTTTTGCCTATTTGGAGCAGTTTGCGCTTAGGCCCTCATAACTTTTTGTCCACATAAGCTAACCAAGCCAAATTTGCGTCCTTTTTTTCCAACATCCTAGGGATTCTAGACGTACCCAGACTTTGTGGGTTCCCCTGAAGGAGGCCAAGAAATTAGCCAAAATACAGTGAAAAATGCATTTTTTTAAAAAAAAAATTGAAAAAGTGGCTTCAGAAGAAGGCTTGTGGTTTTTCCCCTGAAAATGGCATCAACAAAGGGTTTACGGTGCTAAACTCAGCAGCTTCCCAGCTTTCAGGAACAGGCAGACTTGAATCAGAAAACCGAAGTTTTCAACACAATTTTGGCATTTTACTGGGACATACCCCATTTTTGCAATTTTTGGTGCTTTCAGCCTCCTTCCAGTCAGTGACAGAAATGGGCATAAAACCAATGCTGGATCCCAGAAACCTAAACATTTCTGAAAAGTAGACAAAATGCTGAATTCAGCAAGGGGTCATTTGTGTAGATCCTACAAGGGTTTCCTACAGAAAACAACAACTGAAAAAGAAAAATATTGAAATTGAGGTGAAAAAAACATCAATTTTTCTCTACATTTTACTCTGTAACTTTTCCCTGCAATGTCAGATTATCGAAAGCAATATACCGTTACGTCTGCTGGACTCCTCTGGTTGCGGGGATATATAGGGCTTGTAGGTTCATCAAGAACCCGAGGAACCCAGAGCCAATAAATGAGCTGCACCCTGCAGTGCGTTTTCATTCTATACCGGGTATACAGCAATTCATTTGCTAAAATATAAAGAGTAAAAAATTGCTATCAAGAAAACCTTTGTATTTCCAAAAAGGGCACAAGGTAAGGTGTTGAGGAGCAGTGGTTATTTGCACATCTCTGAATTCCGGGGGGACCATACTAGCATGTGAATTACAGGGCATTTCTCAAATAGATGGCTTTTTTACACACACTCCTATATTTGGAAGGAAAAAATGTAGAGAAAGAGAAGGGGCAATAACACTTGTTTTGCTAATCTATGTTCCCCCAAGTCTCCCGATAAAAATGATACCTCACTTGTGTGGGTAGGCCTAGCGCCCGTGACAGGAAACGCCCCAAAGCGCAACGTGGACACATCCAAATTTTTAAAATAAAACAGAGGTGTTTTTTGCGAAGTGCCTACCTGTAGATTTTGGCCTCTAGCTCAGCCGGCACATAGGGAGACCTACCAAACCTGTGCATTTCTGAAAACTAGAGACCTAGGGGAATCCAAGGAGGGGTGACTTGCGGGGCTCGGACCAGGTTCTGTTACCCAGAATCCTTTGCAAGCCTCAAAATTTGGCTAAAAAAACACATGTTCCTCACATTTCTGTGGCAGAAAGTTCTGGAATCTGAGAGGAGCCACAAATTTCCTTCCACCCAGCGTTCCTCCAAGTCTCCCGATAAAAATGATACCTCACTTGTGTGGGTAGGCCTAGCGCCCGCGACAGGAAACGGCCCAAAGCGCAACGTGGACACTTCCAAATTTGTGGAAGAAAACAGAGGTGTTTTTTGCGAAGTGCCTACCTGTAGATTTTGGCCTCTAGCTCAGAAGGCACCTAGGGAAACCTACCAAACCTGTGCATTTCTGAAAACTAGAGACCTAGGGGAATCCAATATGGGGTGACTTGCGGGGATCGGACCAGGTTCTGTTACCCAGAATCCTTTGCAAACCTCAAAATTTGGCTAAAACAACACATGTTCCTCACATTTCTGTGGCAGAAAGTTCTGGAATCTGAGAGGAGCCACAAATTTCCTTCCACCCAGCGTTCCCCCAAGTCTCCCGATAAAAATGATACCTCACTTGTGTGGGTGGGCCAGGTGCCTGCAACAGAATAAGGCCCAAAACTTGAAGAGATAGAAGGGATAGCACAGCGAGTTTATAAGGGCATATTCTTTTATACATCTTTAGACGGACTCTGCTTTGGGGACCCACATAAGTGAGGTGTCATTTTACTTGGGAGACTGAGGGGAAAACTGGGGAGTAGGAATTTTGTGCTGGAGCGGTGATCCTACTAAGAAAAGTCAGGAAAATATACCTTTTTATGCAAATTTTTAGGTTTACAGAGGAGTCTGTGTAAGAAAATGTTGGGGGAGCCACGCAAGCCACACCTCCCTGGACTCCTTGGGGTGTCTAGTTTTAAAAAATGTCTGGGTTTTGTAGGTTTCCCTAGATGAAGGCCGCACCCAGGACCAAAAACATAGGTGGGCCCCCCCCCCCAAAAACAGGTATTTTTGTAATATATCATATTGATGTGTGCACATACGTCCGTGATGTGCCAAACACTAAAATTGTGAAAAGAAACACACTTAGGTTATGTGAAGAAGACCCCTCACCCACCAACCAAGTTGGTGGCATGCTTCATCATCGGGGTCCCACCCGAGGCACCTAGCGTGTCACAGGTGTGCTGCGACGCCTGATTACAGCAGAGCAGGTTTTGTCATTTTTACCACACATACTGGTTGGATTTGGCACGAGGGTGAGTGATGGTTCAGTGGATAAAATTTTATTAACAAGAGATTTCACAAAAATGAAATGCACTGCTAATAACTGAAAGGCAAAAAACTGAACCAATGACTCACAGCTCGTGAGCTGTAAAGCCGCGACAAGGCACCAACCGCTTTACAGTCCATTCACACACCTTTCATACATGACACGCACAAGACCATTCACACCGCCAGCCACGGGCCCAGCACATTACAACACTCACATCGACAGACCTTAGAAGTTGTCCCTGGTACCTAAGTGGATCCTGCCCCCCTCGGGGGTAGATGGGCGTAAAACAATTGGCCAATCTGCCCCCAAGGGGGGCAGAAATGGGCAACACCTCTGTGCCCCCTTTTAGGGGGCGACCCTTCCCAAAGGGGGCACCCCCAGCACAACACAAAACAAAACAAAAAAATCCCTGCCGTATTGGTGGTTTCTGCCCTCCTTGGGGGCAGATGGCCTACAAAAATAGGGGCAGAGATGGCCAATCCGAACTTTCCCCACCTTGCCCCCAAAATAAACAATAAAAACAAAATCCCTTGGCGGCAGATCAGCCCAAAAATTGGCAATCTGCCCCCGGGGGGGGGGGGGGGAATACTAAAAAAAATAGCCCCCCAGTGGGGCGCCCCTTGCCCAAGGGGTCGCCCCCCCAAAAAACTTTACAATAAAAATAAATCCCTGGTGTCTATTGGTTTTCGCCCCCCCCAGGGGCAGATTGCCAATTTTTGGGCGGATCTGCCCCCAGGGGGGGGGCGAAATACAAAAAAAAATTGTCCCGGGGGGGGGGGAGGGGCGACCCTTGCCCAAGGGGTCGCCCCCAAAATACAAACAAATAATAAAATCCCTGGTGTCTAGTGGTTTTCGCTGCCCCCAGGGGGGGTGAAATACTGAAAAAATTGCCCCCCAGGGGGGCGACCCTTGCCCAAGGGGTCGCCCCCAAAATAAACCTATCACAAAAAATCCCTGGGGTCTAGTGGAGATTCCTGCTTCACGATCGTGGAGCAGGAATCTTGTGAAAACAGGCACAGGGGGAAAGGAAAAACCCTTTCCTTTCCCCCGTGTCTGTTTTCACCACCCCCCGCCCCCCAAAAACGGAAAGGACTCACCTTTTAGGTCCTTTCCCGAAGACGCGCTGGTAGCAAATGGCTTTTAGCGTGCCCGGCAACACTAGATGACGTCAGCGCGCTGTGCGCGTGCTGATGTCATCGGATTGCCGTGGGGGGGGCGGGGTGGAAGGGGAAGGTCTTCCCCTTCCATCCCCGCCTTGGGGGGGAGGGGGGTGCACGGGGGGTGTCCCCTCGTCCAAGGCATAGAAGCGGTTAACATGCTGATTTTGGCTTGCCTCGTGGAAGCCATCCATAATAGCTAGCAATACATATTGGATCAGCAGCCACCCATTTACATGTGTGTTTCATACAAGATCTCAACAAATATCTGTGGTTCATGATGGGAAAACAACACTGACGCTACAAGGGGACGATTTTCGGTCTGAATACCCATCTGCTCCTTTCAATGATGGTAGGCTCTCTTTTGCAGTTGCAGAAAACTTACTCCTACCACCCTTACCCAAATATTAAACTGATGAGGTTCTCGTCATAGGAACTGTCTGAGTGCAGTCTTGCCCTTGTCCTCTGAACTCTATTTAGATGTTGAGTTCATTTGACCCATTCAGATCTTTCCCTGTTCTGTTAAGGTTGATCCATTTCACTGGGGAAATTCTGAACTCTGAGTTTGCAAAGCTTTCCTTTCCCTTAGACTGATTAGCAGCTATGCAACAAACAGTTCATAAAATTGTTCCTGAACAGCAGTTCAGTGTAAGACTTGTAGTTACGTTTTATGATGAATGATCATGTAATGTGTATCTTGGACCTGTGCCACCAGAACAGGCCAGCCATGTTCACCTTTCTTGACACTTCCTTTGAGCTAATGACCCCATGATCTGAGCCCTCTGGTTGTGAGCCTCTTCTGCCTGCCATACAGGTCACAACTCCCTCAACAGCCTTTAGATGTATGAGAGGGGAGTGGGCACACTGCAGTGATATCACCATCTCTGTATTGTTAAACCAATCCAGGAAATTCCCCACATTAACCTGATTGAGTTCAAATCGGTCTCTTCTCTGTAGAAGTCTTGCTTATAGTATTCTAGTCCAGAGTGGCAGTGATTCACGCAGCCAACACCACGCCCCTCTTGTACATAAGAAGCAAGAGGCACTTGCGGCTCTGCTTCAATCAATAGAACTACATTAGCAAGTAACCTGAGAGGAAACAAGATCAATCTTTGGCCCCGTCAGCAGGAGAGAGAGCACATCCACCTTCCAGGGAGGGGTGAATTCTACACCCTCATTGTTGTGAAATACATTGCTCTGTGAGCTAACCTTTGCCCTCCTAAGCATCTTTGAAAATATAGATGTCCTTCACCAGAGAGCACTACTGAAGCATATGGATAAGGTTCTCTAATTTTGCCTTGTCAGCTTGCCCAGTTGCATATAGATGAACCACGTATCTGGGTGCTTCAGTGCTTTTGGATCTGTACCTCTCCTAACACGTTGTATTCCATTGAGACAAGGTGGTGTTTAGGACGCTTTCCACCATTTTCAGAAGATGCTAATGGAGTTCCGTTGTAAATGGACGTTTTTCTTTCATGTGGTTTTCTGAACCCACACTGCTCCTTGTCTGAGAGTATGTTGCACAACCTTTATATTTGGTGTACAGTACTTTTTATATAGGCAGAACTGGTCTCTCTTCCACAGATCAACTGTTTGAACTTTGGCAGTAAAATCCTCTGTTTTCCACTGGCACCCCTTGCAATTAACAGACCCCCACATTGTTGTGATAGCACATTCCAGCAAAGCTGAAGTGGCTTATTTGGTAAATTATTATTATTTTAAAATCTTTTTATTTAGATTTCACAAAGTCAAAACACATTAAACAGTAGTGAAAAGACCATGTGAAAGCTGCAAACAGCCAGAATGTAAATCAACTATATATATATGTATATATATATATATATGTGTGTGTACATGTGCGCTTTGATAGTAGATAAGGTTATAAACTGGACCAAGGCAGGCAAATATAACTGCACTTTTAGTTTCTTGATGCACTCGCTCCAAACTACCTAAACTCTACAGGGACCGGTCCTCACAAGGATAGTGTTTTGTCTGGAACTGGCAGTGTTTATCCACGCTACGAGGACCGAACTGGTTCTTACAGCTTGGGATATAGATATATATATATTTGCATCCACTGCAGTAAACCTAGACCTTTGCGAGTTTGTGAGGGCAGTCTTGGTTTTAATATTCCAGTCTTTTTAACGTCATCATAATAATATTAAAAAATAAATATTGTACCTTTTTCATCATTTCCCAGATGTTGATTGTGCCTTGCCACCTATCGTTTATGTCTTTCTACGCCAGTCTGAATGATATGGTTAGCAATTATTTTGTAATGGCCATTCATTTCTCATTCTGTTGATATCCATATTAGGGTTATTTTATGGTTGGCATCAATTATCATCTCATCATCCCTTTAGCTAGAGACGTTCTTAGCATTTCTGCCAAGTGAAATTGTACCTTAGAACAAATCACTGGGCTTTAAGTGTGCTCTGCTTCTCTCCATCTGTTATAACTCCCCCTATAGTATTAGCACCTGGACGACTTTTCCATATTGGAAAGCCAGAAAATCTTCTCCAGCCCTTAACACGCCACACTTTGGGGCCCGTATAAGTCACTAAATACAGGTCTCTCTGCCTTACTTGATTTCAGCACAAGCTGCTGGAACTAAGTTGCAGGAATCAGTCCATCTCTTTTTCTGCTATGTCATTAAACTCACCCCGAGTTGGGACTCATCAATTTCTTTTGCATTGCTTTTTGAATTGTGCGATGCCCTGCAAGTACTGCGTTATATCTGGGTATTTGGCTTCCTCTTTGCAGAGGGTCTGGACTTTCTGTACCCGCTGCCCCAGTGAGTGAGATAATTCACAGCTTCACCACCGTAGCCCTTTTCAGCTGAGCTTTTATTAAGCTCCTCACTTATTGCATAGAGGCCGCATATTAGGTGGCCTCTCTTTGCTGCCATATCAGTTCAGTGACCATAATCTCTCTTGCTTTGCAGTTTATAAAGACAGCAAGGGACATGAATGGCACAACTGTTGAGGTAAACACTGAATTACCTAATCTGATCAAGGATCTTATTCAGGATTTCATGGTGGGTTTAGGAGCCCAGCATCAGTGAGGTCACATGGTTTACCTTTCAACCTCACCCAGATATCCAAATTAAGTTTCAAGTAATCTCTAATTAAACTACACTGTGAATTTGAATGGTATGAGTGGACATATGCAGTGGGTTAATGGAAAATAATTATGCCGAGCTTGGGTCGTACATGTTGATTCACAAAACTTATTTCCTTTGAATTTAATGTTAGGATTACTAGGATTTGAAAAATGGGTAGTTCCTCAAGCCTTTTTCATATAACAGTTTACATATCTTACGAACCATCGTATTAGCTTATTAGAGAGGTGGGACATTTACATGTTCTCAAGTTTGAAGACCAAGGCCCTCATAACAAGTGGCCCATAAAAATCTGTTATTTCCCTCCTTGGAAATTCCTGTTACCAGTGGTCCCTGTAATTTTGAAAGAGATGAATTAACAGGAATTATAATGTTTTCGGAAATAACATGAAGAAAACTGACTTGCTCTGATGATTTCCACACGTTTTTCCTGCTCTTCCTCAGGAGACTTTGCCTGCTTGCAGCAGGTAACATCCCTGGGTGGAATACAACTCACCAGCGGCGTTCCCGTTGACTTTATAAATCCATGGGTCTGGTAACTTATTACTGGGCCCATTGGAGTTATTTTGCCATTCGTAATAAGGGCTCAAATAGACACTGATGGGTTTAGAGTGATACTTCCTTATAAACCTGTTGATGTTCTCTGTTCTTCTTAGTTTCCAACAGACCTGTGTTCTCCTTCTATTGTCCTTCTAATGTGGAAGTTCAAAACATAGTACTTATAAGGTACAAACAAGGATTCTGTGGTAAATAATTGCAGCAAGCTTTAAAATTGTTCTTCACACTGAGCTGAAACTATGCCTTGCTCATCACTAGCCTTTCGTCTGTTTTAATTTTCATATTTAGTCAGATATGAAGATAGCATGATTTGCAGCTGTAAGACTAAAATATAATAAAAATGTATTAATGCACAGAATATTCTTTGTTATAGGAGGTTGTCCAGCTACCTTTAGATTTTTTGAAACGACTTTGTTTGAAGATCCAGTCTGAAAGACCAGGTAAGAGCCACTGAATTCATTTGTTCATGCAGAGGTGCACTTCTTTTAACATTCTTTTTAATCAACACTACCAGCCTCATGCTGATAGGTTCTATGGACCAGATGTACGAAAGGATTTTACCCATTCTGTGTCTATGGGAAAAAGCTTTCGTACATATGGCCCTTAGTTCTTCTTACATCTTGTAGGACAATTCTACAGTTTGTGCACTGGAGAAACAATGCCTTTTTTGGAGATGCCAAGGAGTTTGCCCCGCTCCTCATAGAGTATCATCATCTGAATTGCTGTTTTGTAGGATTGAGTTTTATGATTCTCTTGCTTTTACCACCCTCCTCCTCATGCATAAACCGCATATGTCTTGTGGTGAAATGTATTTTTTTTTTTATTGATTTCTCCTTTTAAAGTCTTTCTCCCATATGGATTTCAAATTGTAGTAGATCATTAAACTTGCTATATGCTATAAAATGCTTTACAACGACCATATGTGTATTTTTCAAAAACACTGATTCTCCTTGAGACGTAATTAACTCTACATGTAACACTCCTTATCAAACACAAATATGTAATCCATGTCGTTGAGAATCACCTTATTTATTGTGTTAGAAATGACAGGCCTAATAACCTGGCAGTTGTTTAGGTGCATGCAGCTTCTAGGTGAACATGATCCTTTACAAGACCTTGCTTGAGAAATGGATGTGTGGGAGCAACAAAGGAGAAAAACTGAAGCCCCTGGTAATATCTATAAATGGTCTTCTGTCATGTTTCTTTGATGGTTTGCGGTGCGTTTATCCAAGAGTGCTTTATTTTGGGGCTTCAACATAACATGACTATGTTAGACACATAGGCCCTTGTTAGAAATGGAGTCTTTGGTTGGCAGTCAGGTTTCCCCCTGTCAAACAAGGACCCTTACCCTAGTAGGGTAAATCACACACAATCCAAATTATCCTGTGCCCACCCTCTGGTAGATTGGCACTGAACAGTCAGGCTTAACTTAGAAGGCAATGTGTGAAGTATATGTGCAGTAAATCCTACAACAACACCATCTAGCACCACAAAAATACACTACACAATGTTTAGAAAAAATATACAGTATTTATCTGATAAGATGCATGTCAAAACGATTAAAATGCAATAATTAAATGTTTAGAGAGAACTGAAAAGTGATATAAAGTGTCTTAAGTCTTTGCAAAACAAATTAATGTCTCTTTAAAACAATAAAGGTCTCTTGCAAGCACAAAGTACCTGGTTCTCGTTCAAAATCTCCGCAAGGGACCGCAGAGGAGGCGATGTGTGGAAGACTGGGAGGTGTGCATCTGTTTCGTCCCTTCGCACACTGACTTGCGTTATTTTCCATGCCGGGGAAGGCTTTGCGTCGTTTTCTGGTGCACAGACTTGGTTCCTCTTCGGTTTGCAGGGTTTTCTGGCGCCCCAGGGACTATGCGTGGAATCTTGGGCTTGCGGAGCGAAGTCACAAGCACTGCGTCGATCCAGTGGGCGTTGCGTGGAAATTTCGCCCGCACAGCAGGCGCTGCGTTGATTTTGTCTCTAGAAGTCGGGTTGTCATCCTGGGTCGGCTGTGCATCCATCCGGTGGGTTGTGCGTCGAAGTACCTGTCGCAACGCAGGCACTGCGTCGATCTTCTCCATGCAAAGTTGCGCTGCGTCGTTCCAGTTCGGCGTGCAGTGAATTTCTCACCGCGGGGCAGGCTCTGTGTCGTTTTTAGCAGGCTGTGCGTCTAATTTTTACCGCACAAGGAGTCCAGTTGCAGGAGTGAAGTCTTTTTGGTCCTGAGACTTCAGGGAACAGGAGGCAAGCTCTATCCAAGCCCTTGGAGAGCACTTCTCAGCACAGCCGGGGAGCAGCAAGGCAGCAGGACAACAGCAAGGCAGCAGTCCTTGTCACAAAGCAGTCCTAGTGAGTCCTTTGGGCAGCCAGGCAGTTCCTCTTGGCAGGTCTGGTTCAGGGATTCTTCACCAGCAGGTTTCTTGTCCAGAAGTGTCTGTGAGGTAGAGTGTCTACCCCAAGAAGTGGCTAAAGTCTGTGGTTTGGGGTCCTCTTCTTATACCCATTTTGGCCTTTGAAGTAGGATTACTTCAAACAAAAGTCACACTTGTATGTGAAATCCTGCCTTGCCCAGGCAAGGCCTCAGACGCACACCAGGGGTTTGGAGTCTGATTTGTGTGAGGGCAGGCACAGCCCTTTCAGGTGCGAGTGACCATTCCTCCCCTCCCTCCTAGCTCAGATGGCTCATCACAATATGCAGGCTACACCCCAGCCCCCTTTGTGTCACTGTCTGGAGAGAAGTGCCAACAGCCCAACTTTCAAACTAACCCAGACAGGGAATCCACAATCACAGAGTCCCAAAAATGGTTCAAGCAAAAAAATGCCCACTTTCTAAAAGTGGCATTTTCAAACTACACATATCTATCTGCTCCCAAAGGGAAGCTATGATTTAATCATGTTTAAAGGGAGCCCCCAGGTTAACCTATGATAGAGATAGGCCTTGCAACAATGAAAACCAAATGTGGCAGTATGTCCTACCTTAACCATACACTGCACCCTGCCCATAGGGCTACCTAGGGCCTATATTAGGGGTGTCTTACATGTAGGAAAAGGGAAGGATTAGGCCTGGCAAGTGGGTACACTTGCCAAGTCGAATTTACATTTTAAAACTGCACACACAGACACTGCAGTGGCAGGTCTGAGACATGATTGCAGGGCTACTTATGTGGGTGGCACAACTAGTGCTGCAGGCCCACCAGTAGCATTTGATTTACAGACCCTGGGCACCTCTAGTGCACTTTACTAGGGACTTACTAGTAAATCAAATATGCCAATCATGGATAAACCAATTAACAGTATAATTTACACAGAGAGCATATGCACTTTAGCACTGGTTAGCAGTGGCAAAGTGCTCAGAGTTCCAAAGCCAACAAAAACGGGTCAGGAAAAATAGGAGGCAAAAAGTTTGGGGATGACCCTGCAAAAAGGGCCAGGTCCAACAGCCCTCATTTTGACCCTTGCGGTCTTTTGACCTCCAGGGTTAATGTGGAGGTATCATCGCCAACGGGCTGGCAGTGTATAGTGCCACATTATGAGTGTGGCGGGTTGGCTGCTGCCATCCAGCCACATCACCACTCATACTGCCATGGTGGTATGAACCTCCAGAGCAGAGATGTTCATCTCCGACCCAGCGGCCTACAGAGCACCGCCGGTGGTATTATGAGCCAGCCTACCGCCATGGTTTCCGCTGCAAAAGCAGCGCCATGAAAACCATTGCAGTAGGCCCTACCAGTGACAGGGAATTCCTTCCCTGTCACTGGTAGACGCCCCCCCCCAGCAGGCACCTAACCCCCCCATCCAAACTCACTCTCCTCCGAAGCAAACACACACACACACCACACACACCCCACTCCAGTCCATTCACACACACACACACACACACACACCCCACTCCCTCCGATGCATTCACACCCCGCACGATCCAGTGACACCCCCCCACGATCCATTCACCCCCCCACCCATTCACGCACGCGCTCGTAGACACGCACTGTGTGAAGGTAGCCTCTTTCTAGCCATGTTACCCCCACTTTTGGCCTGTTTGTGAGGATATGTCAGGGTGTTTTTACTGTCTCACTGGGATCCTGCTAGCCAGGGCCCCAATGCTCATGGTGGAAACCCTATTTTTTCAGTGTGTTTGATATGTGTCAATGGGATCCTGCTAGCCAGGACACCAGTGCTCATACGTTTGGGGCCTATATGTGTTCCCGGTGTGGTGCCTAACTGTATCACTGAGGCTCTGCTATCCTGAACCTCCGTGTTTATGCTCGCTCTGCTTTTAAAATTGTCACTGCAGGATAGTGACCGTTTTCACCAATTCTGATTGGCACACTGGAACACCCTTATAATTCCCTAGTATATGGTACCTAGGTACCCATGGTATTGGGGTTCCAAGAGATCCCTATGGGCTGCAGCATTTCTTTTGCCATCCTCAGGGAGCTCAGACAATTCTTACACAGGATTGCCACTGCAGCCTGAGTGAAATAATGTGCATGTTATTTCACAGCCATTTTACACTGCACTTAAGTAACTTATAAGTCACCTATATGTCTAACCCTCACTTCGTGAAGGTTAAGTGCAAAGTTACTAAGTGTGAGGGCACCCTGGCACTAGCCAAGGTACCCCCACATTGTTCAGGGCAGTTTCCCTGACTTTGTGAGTTCGGGGACACCATTACACAGTGAACTACATATAGGTCAATACCTATGTGTAGCTTCACAATGGTAACTCCGAACATGGCCATGTGACATGTCTAACATCATGGAATCTGGTATTGGGGTGCCTATCCCATGCATCCCCGGGGCTCCAGCATGGGCCCTGGGTACTGCCAAACTAGCTCTCTGGGGTTTTCTCTGCAGCTACTGCTGCGTCCAACCCTCAGACAGGTTTCTGCCCCCCTGGGGCCTGGGCAGCCCAGTCCCAGGAAGGCAGAACCAAGGATTTCCTCTGAGAGAGGGTGTTACCTCTCCCTTTGGAAATAGGTGTTAAGGGCCTGAGAGGAGTAGCCTCTCCTGGCCTCTGGAAATGCTTTGAAGTGCACAAATGGTGCCCTCCTTGCATAAACCAGTCTACACCAGTTCAGGGATCCCCCAGCCCCTGCTATGGCGCGAAATTGGACAAAGGAAAGGGGAGTGACCACTCCCCTGTCCATCACCACCCCAGGGGTGATGCCCAGAACTCCTCCAGTGTGTTCCAAACCTTTGCCATCTTGAATGTAGAGGTGTGAGGCCACAATGGAGACCTCTGAGTGGCCAGTGCCAGCAGGTGACGTCGGAGACCCCTCCTGATAGGCTCTTACCTGGTTAGGTAGCCAATCCGCCTCTGAGGGCTATTTAGGGTCTCTTCTGTGGGTTCCTCTTCCGATAACGAATGCAAGAGCTCCCAAGAGTTCTTCTGCACTTCTCTCTTCGACTTCTGCCAAGGATCGACCGCTGACTACTCCAGGACGCCTGCAAAACCGCAACAAAGTAGCAAGAAGACTACCATGAACATTGTAGCACCTAATCCTGCCGGCCTTCTCAACTGTTTCCTGGTGGTGCATGCTCTGAGGGCTGTCTGCATTCACCCTGCACTGGAAGCCAAGAAGAAATCTCCCATGGGTCGACGGAATCTTCCCCCTGCTACCGCAGGCACCAAACTTCTGCATCATGGGTCCTCTGGGTCCCCTCATCTTGATGAGCGTGGTCCCTGGAACACAGGAGCTGGATCCAACTGACCCCGACAGTCCAGTGGTCCTTCTGTCCAAATTTGGCGGAGGTAAGTCCTTGCCTCCCCACGCCAGACAGTAATCCTGTGTACTGCGTGAACTGCAGCTGCTAGGGCTTCTGTGCACTTTTGCAAGGATTCCTTTGTGCACAGCCTAGCCCAGGTTCCCAGCACTCCGTCATCCATTGCTCAACTCGCTGAGTTGACCTCCGGCTTTGTGGGACTCTCTTTTGTTGTGCTGAGACGACCGCCGTGCTCAGATCTTCTGAACGCCTGTTCAGGTGCTTCTCCAGGTGCTGCCTGCTTCTGCTTTGGCTCTCTCTTGCTGAGCGCCCCCTCTGTCTCCTCCTCCAAGGGGCGACCTCCTGGTCCTTTCTAGGCCCTGGCAGCACCCAAAACCTTCAACTGCGACTCTTGCAGCTAGCAAGGCTTGTTTGCGGTATTTCTGCGTGGAAACAACTCTGCATCTTCCAGCACGCCGTGGGGCATCTTCTGACCAAAGGAGAAGTTCCTGGCACCTTCCGTTGTTGCAGAATCTTCGGCTTCTTCCACTCGGAGGCAGCCCTTTTGCACCTTCACCCGGGGTTTAGTGGGCTCCTGCCCCCCCTGGACACTTGCGTGACTCTTGGACTTGGTCCCCTTCCTTTGCAGGTCCTCAGGTCCAGGAATCCGTCTTCAGTGCTTTGCAGTCAGTTGTTGTCTTTGCAGAATCCCCTATCTCTACTTTACTGTCTTTCTGGGGTAGTATGGTAACTTTACTCCTACTTTTCAGGGTCTTGGGGTGGGCTATCTTGGACACCCTTAGTGTTTTCTTACACTCCCAGCGACCCTCTACACACTACACTAGGCCTGGGTCCATTTGTGGTTTCCATTCCACTTTTGGAGCATATGGTTTGTGTTGCCCCTAGGCCTATTGTCTCCTATTGCATTCTATTGTGTTCTACATTGTTTGCACTACTTTTCTAAGTGTTTTACTTACCTGGTTTTGGTCCGAGTGTATATTTTGTGTATTTTACTTACCTCCTAAGGGAGTATATCCTCTGAGATACTTTTGGCATATTGTCACTAAAATAAAGTACCTTTATTTTTAGTAACTCTGAGTATTGTGTGTCTTATGATATAGTGCTATATGATATAAGTGGTATAGTAGGAGCTTTGCATGTCTCCTAGTTCAGCCTAAGCTGCTCTGCTATAGCTACCTCTATCAGCCTAAGCTGCTAGAACACTACTAATCTTCTAATAAGTGATAAGTGGACCTGGCACAAGGTGTAAGTACCATCAGGTACCCACTGTAAGCCAGGCCAGCCTCCTACGCGCACACACTCATCCATACACGCATTTACTCATACATACACGCATTCTGTCACGCATACACACTGACATGCAGACACGCACTCACTTCAACATTCATACATGTATTGACTCACATGCATACAACCACAACACTCACATTCACACACGCACATACACACACACACACACACTTGCAGACACCACACACACACACCACCACCCACTTTCCCACCCCACTCCCTGGTCGGACGATCATCTTACCTGTTTCAGGGAGAAGATCGTCCGGCAGGGAATGGAAAGGGACACTGCTACCGACAGCAGCATTCCCGCCAGCAGGACACTGCCAAGCTGGCGTTGTCCTACTGGCGGGGCAGTGCAGGTGGTAGCACCACCAGGACACCACCGTCCACCAGCATGGGGACTGATGGATTTTCACCCTAAGTGTGGCGGAAGTCCGGCAGTGTCCATAATCTGGCAGGCGGATGGTCGGCTCTGCAGCGGTATGGTGCAGTCCATCCATGTGTCCATATTTGAAGAATACCACCGATGTCATTATGACCCCCATAGTGTTATGTAAATGCTATTTTGAAGTTTCAGTGTTCCAACTATATCCATATTCTTCCAGACCTCCCCTTTTAGGTTAGTTCTAATCTTCTTTCCATGTAGCATATAGATCTTGTTCTTGCTCTTCTTGGTAACAGAAGAATGCTATAAATCTGTAACACCAAGCAATTTTCTGTACTCCTACTGTTTGCTGAAGATTCAAACTGTGCAAGTTCAGTTGGTGCCCAATATTGTATTGGCTGGCCGATCACTTGCTGTCTGATCCATTGTTGTAGTAATTCTTCCATTGCTAACATTTTAGTATTATTTCTTGGTTGGCTTTATGCTTGTCTTCTATGTGATGTGTACATAGGTTTCATCTTTTCCAAGACTCACTTAACTTTCTACTGTGTCTGAGATAAATACTTGAGGACAGATAAGTTATTTCTAGAAAGGATGGTGCTGGTTTTCAGCTTGGACCTTGTCACTGTGCTAATGGAAAGTGATGCAGCTGTGGGGTGCCTCTGCAACCCCCCAAAAACCCATATAGGCCTTTCGACTACAGTTAGCTCCATGTGAACGCAGTGCTTTTCAGACTCCCATATAGCACCCAAAAGTTTTAAAAATATATATTAGCATTGAATTTCTGATATACAGTTGAAAACTTTAAAAAAAGGCGAAAAAAGCTCAATATGCTAGAAAGGATCTGGGACGTTCCGTATGCAGTGGGTGCAGTCCATAGCGTTATGTTGAAGAGTTGTACTTGATCCTCGCAGTGTTCAAGTGCGAGCAGTGGGACTGCGGTCTCGCGGTAGAGTCCCAATTCTGCTTCCTCAAGAGCTCTTCTGCAGTCAGCGATCATATGTTCAAGGTTTGGCGACAAGGCCAGTTAGGAGTGAGATGAAGATTTAGAGTTGGGCTTTCTCCTGTGCCATCCTCTGGGGGCATGCAGGGTAAAGGATGGCTGGGAGGGTGCACAGTTTTGCATTCTGGTGGTGTTCTGCCAAGTCCCATGCTTCCTGTGTGGTTGATGAAGAAGCTGATTGTCCTGCCACTCATTATTTTGAGGTGGACGGGGAACAGGAGGGAGTATTGCACTCCCAGTTGGCATAGTTGTTTTTTTTTACCTAGAGAAGGTAGGCTTGTTGGCGCTGTACAGCGTGGGTGTAGTCTGGGAAAAGCATAATAGTTTCAGTCTCCACTCTCAAGGGTCCTGCTCGTAGAATTGCATTTCTGTCTTTGAATAGTAGTAACTTGGCTAGCATTGGACAAGGGGTGCCCTTTTAGGGGGACGTTGAGCCGGTACCCTGTGCGCCTGCTTTAGGGAGTAGAAGGGAGAGAGTTCCGTAGCTGAGGTGAATGACTTGAACCAGGCTTCCAAATACGTTACCAGATCTGTACCTTCTATACTCTCTAAGAGCCCCAGGATGTGAATTTTGGTCCTACAGGAGCGTCCTCCCAAATCATCCGCCCTGTCTTCTAAGCGTGTAACTCTGTCTTGTAGTTCGCGAATTGCAGCCTGGTGATTTTCTCTTAGGGGCTGCAAAGAGGCAAGGGTTTTTTCACAGTTCACAACTTAGGGCCAGATGTAGCAAAATGACATTTTGCAAATTGCGAGTACTAGCGACTCGCAATTTGCAAGTCGCCAAATGTCATGCAGAAAGGTGTCTCAGACACCTTCTGCGAGTCGGTATGGGGTCGCAAAGACCCACCTCATTAATATTAATGAGGTGGGTCGCATTTTGCGACCCCATACCGACTATGGGCACTCGCTAACATGGAGGCCTGCTGTAGTCAGCAGACCTCCATGTTAGTGACTGCTTTTAAATAAAGCAGTTTTTTTTTTTTTAAGTGTAGCCCGTTTTCCTTAAAGGAAAACGAGCTGCACTTAAAAAAAAAATCCGAAACCTTTTGTTTCGGTTTTTTTTCAGGGCAGGTAGTGGTCCCTTGGACCACTACCTGCCCTGAAAAAATGTTTTGGGGTCCATTCACAAAGGGGAAGGGGTCCCCTGGGGACCCCTTCCTGTTTGCGAATGGGTTACCATCCACTTCAAGTGGATGGTAACTGCGACTCCATTTGCGACCGCATAAGCGATCACAAATGGAATTGCATACCATTGCGAATCGCAAATAGGAAGGGAACACCCCTTCCTATTTGCGATTCGGAAATGCATTTTGCGAGTCGGTCCGACTCGCAAAATGCATTTCTGCATAGGAAACACGCATTTGCGAGTCGCAAACGGCAAATTTTGCCGTTTGCGACTCGCAAAGTGCTTCCTACATCTGGCCCTTAGTCTACTAATTTGCGTGATCGTGGATTAATTGGGGGTTTCTGATGGGATACAACTACCTGTGGATTCCTCACCTAATGAATACTCCCATGGCGCCAGCATTCGACGGAAATCTTCTTCCTAGCTTCTGCACGTCGACGAGGACGTCACTCTAGCCCGCGCGATGCCGTCTGACGTCATACAGGCAATAAGAGGTCCGTGCCGACGTGCCAACGTCAGTTCCCTTTTTTTCCGTTCATTCGAAACGGTTATCTTCGAGGGAGCTACTGTTACTTTCGTAGCTACAGTGTATTTTCTGCTGCAAAGTTCTTCTCAGCGGTAATAATGTCTCAGAGGAAGTCGGGTTTCAAGCCCTGTCGAGAGTGTGGGGGCAAGATGTCCGTTACAGATCCTCACTCCGACTGTCTATGGTGTTTGAGCTCCGACCACGACGTCGTGACTTGCGATTCATGTCAGCACATGAACCCGAAGGCCCTCAAAGAACGTGAGGCTAAACTATTCATGGCGAAGTCGAAGAGAAAGGAAAAACATCATAAAAAGTCTTCTTTGCCAAGGTCTCATCGGCGTCATCGACACTCCCGGCGCCGTAGAGATTCACGGCGTCATTCCAGCAAGGAGACTCGTTCGAGGTCGCCTTCGGCTCGGCGTTGGAGAACTTGGGAGGTCAGTCCCACGGTCACTCCGCATCCATCGACGCCGTTGCTCTCTCCGGCGTCACCGACTTCGCCTGGACAGGCGTCTGTGATTGAGGTGATGCAGCCTCTGGTGTTGTCTCCGGCGTCGCAGACGTCGAGGCCAGCGTCGGGGTCGCCTTCGGTCCAGGCACCCCAGTATCCGGCTTTTCTGACTCCTGGAGTCGATAGTACCGCATTCCTGAATGCGATGTATACCATCTTTCAACAGATGGCTCCAGGGGGTGCTCCGGCTGGTCCTTCGGGGCCTTTGGCCTTTTCATTGGGTGATCCTGCGCCTCTACGGCCGGCACCCTTTATGCCCTTTCTCCCTTTTGGGAACGTGGGCTCGGCGCCGGTGTTGGCGCCGGTGGCCGCTCCGGTGGCTTCAGAGGGATTGGCCCCGGAGGTTTCCATCCCGTCGCCGTCAGGATTTCGTCCTGTGACTCCGGTGGGTCCATCGGCTCCAAGATCTCTTCGTCCTGCTCCTTCAACGGCGCCGAAGCTGCCTGTGGCGCCGGACGCGGCGTCGGATACTGCTGGAGATCGGCTCCGATCTTCGACTTCGGCGGAGGCCATGTCGACTCCGCGTATCGAGCAGAGACTACACTCGAGGAGGCGTGCTCTCCGTCTTTTGGAAGAGCAGGAGTACCAACGAGTCCTGGAGGAAGGAGAGGTTGAGGACTCTGGTGATGGATTGCATGGTCTGGATACAGCCAGTGGGCTGGATACTTCCCCGGAGTGGGACCTTTCATCTCCAGGGGAGTATACGGAGGAGGCTGCTACCTTTCACGCTGTGGTAAGGAAGGCAGCTAACTTTCTGGACCTGCCTTTGCCGGTGGCAGAGGCGAAGCAGAATTTATTGACGGAGGTATTGCATCCGGCCTCTGCTGCAGCGGAGCCTCTCTTGCCGTTTAATGAGGCTTTGCTTGATCCGGTGTTAGAGGTGTGGAAGAAGCCAGTATCTTCCTCGGCGGTTCATAGGGCTGTGGCCAGGAGATATCGAGGTGCACCATCTGACCCTGGCTTTCTTTCTAGACACCCTACGCCGGAGAGCTTGGTGGTGCAAGCCTCCTGTTCATCGAAGTCAGCGCCTGGATCTTTCCCGACGGTACCTGGAGACAGGGACTCCAAAAAGCTGGATGCACAATCCAAGAAAATATTTTCATCTTGCAGTTTGGCGTTGAAGGCCACCAACGCAACTTGCATTCTGGGGAGATACATCCATGCTCTTATGGACGATATTTCATCTTCATTTACGGAGCTTCCCCAGGGACTCTTGGATGTTGTCTCGGACGCCCAGGCTGCCGCAACCCAGATTATCCAGTCTGGGCTGGACACGACCGACTCGGTGGCTAGGGCGATGGGCACGACTGTGGTGGCAAGGAGACAGGCCTGGCTCCGTAATTCAGGGTTTTCTGCAGACGTGCAGTCGACCCTATTGGACCTCCCGTTTGATGGGGACAAACTGTTTGGAGCTAAGGCAGATTCGGCCTTGGAGCGATTTAAAGAGAGCAGGGCCACAGCCAAATCGTTAGGGCTGCAAGCTCCTTCTTCCTCTGCCTCTTCCAGGGTTTTCAGGAGGTTTCGTGGATTTGGGCGTGGCTCTTCCTCCTCTTCCTTTCGGGGGAGATTCCAGCAACCCGCCTCTTCCCACCCCTATAGATCATTTAGAGGGAGAGGTAGGGCCCGCACCAGAGGAGCCTCTCAACAGCACTCTGCCTCGTCCTCTGGAGGGGTGCAGCAGGGAAAGCAGCCTTAGGCTTCCACCATTTCCCACTCACTCCTCTCCTGTAGGGGGAAGGTTACGGCATTTTCTCCACAAGTGGGAGACTATTACAACGGACACTTGGGTTATCAGTGTTGTGGGAAAAGGCTACACCCTTCCCTTTCGGGAGTTTCCACCCCCCATCCCGCCCGCCCATCTTATTGTTCAGAAGAACACCTCCTGTTGCTAGAACAGGAGGTTCAAGTCCTCCTTCCAAAGGGCGCGGTAGAGTTGGTCCCAGAGCAGGAAAGGGGTCGAGGTTGTTACTCAAGGTACTTCCTGATTCCCAAGAAGGATGCTCGGTTGAGACCGATCCTGGATCTGAGGATCTTGAATTGGTTCCTCAAACAGGAAAAGTTCAAGATGCTGACCCTAGCACAGGTGCTTTTGGTGTTGAACAAAGAAGATTGGATGGTGTCTGTCGACTTGCAGGACGCTTATTTTCATATCCCGATACTCAAGTCGCACAGGAAGTATCTCTGGTTTGTGGTAGGGTCACAGCACTATCAGTTTGCGGTCCTCCCGTTTGGTCTTACTTCAGCACCTCGAGTCTTCACGAAGGTGATGTCGGTGGTTGCGGCAGAGCTCAGAAGGAAGGGGATAGCAGTATTCCCTTACTTGGACGACTGGTTGATCAAAGCCAAGTCTCCGGAGCTTGTGTCTCATCATCTGCAGTCAACAACCCAGTTGTTGTTCGACCTGGGCTTTTTGGTGAACGTGCCCAAATCTCACCTGGAGCCCTCTCAGCGCCTCCTGTTCATAGGGGCAGTACTGGATACAACATTGAATCGAGCCTTTCCTCCGCCTCAGCGGATTCAAGACATTCAGGCGTTGGTTCCAATGTTTCAAGGTGGAGCGGTCATTCCAGTCCTCAAGGTCCTTCGTCTGCACGGTCTGTTTGCCTCCTGCATACTGTTGGTCACGCATGCTCGCTGGCACATGAGGGCTCTTCAGTGGTGCCTCCGAAGGCAGTGGTCTCAACACAAAGGAGATCTCGAAGGTGTGGTCAAGATCTCCAGAGATGCTGCTGTGGACTTGAAGTGGTGGATTGCGAGCAACAATCTTTCACAAGGAAAGCCGTTCGCGCAGTCGCCACCAGTGGCCACTGTCATAACGGACGCTTCCACTCTAGGGTGGGGAGCTCATCTGGGGGATCTGGAGATCAAGGAACTTTGGTCTCCAGAGGAACAGATGTTTCATATCAATCTGTTAGAGTTACGGGCTGTACGTCTGGCTCTCAAGGCCTTCCTCCCTTCCCTTCGTGGTCAGTCGGTACAGGTCCTGACGGACAATACTACCACGATGTGGTACATAAACAAACAGGGAGGAGTAGGGTCGTACCTTCTCTGCAGAGAAGCTCTTCGACTATGGTCCTGGGCAAAGGACCATCAGATTTGCTTGGTAGCAAATCATCTGGCCGGGGTCTTGAATGTACGTGCGGACAGTCTCAGTCGCCAATTCTCGGCCGACCACGAGTGGCGTCTCCATCCAGATCAATTCAGTTTAATCTTCCAGATGTGGGGGTTTCCTCGGATAGATCTGTTTGCCACTCTGGAGAACGCGCATTGTCCGTTATTCTGCAGCTTCCAGTATCCGGTGCAGGGAGCATTGGGGGACGCGTTTCTGATAACCTGGTGCGACCAGTTGCTTTACGCGTTTCCCCCCCATACCCTTGATTCCTCGAGTGTTGAGGAAGATTTGCCAAGACCGGGCCCAAGTCCTCTTAATAGCTCCGGATTGGCCAAGGAGGGTGTGGTACTCCGACCTTCTCCAACTCTCGCTGTGCCCTCCGCTCCGTCTCCCTCTCAGGGCAGACCTCCTCTCACAGGGGCAGGTTTTACACCCCAACCTCCAGAGTCTACACCTACATGCCTGGAGATTGAATGGGGCAACCTGAGTTCCTTCTCTCTCCCGCCTGATGTAGTGGATGTTATATTAGCGGCCAGGCGACACTCCACTAAATCTATCTACGCTAATAGGTGGTCTAAATTTGTTATGTGGTGTGGAGAGAGACAGATTGCTCCCTTACATGCTCATCTGTCGGACGTTTTGTCTTTTGCTCTGTCTCTAGCGCAGAAAGGTTGTGCAGTGGCTACCATTAAGGGTTATTTGTCGGCTTTGTCAGCCTTCATTTGTCTTCCAGACCAACCATCGTTATTTAAATCCCCTATTGTTCTCAGATTCTTGAAAGGTCTTCTAAATAAATATCCTCCAAAACCATTCGTTATGCCTCAATGGGATTTGTCCTTGGTCCTTACTTTCCTTATGGGGTCCCCTCTTGAGCCTATGCATTCTTGCCCCTTAAGGTATTTAATTATTAAAACAGTCTTCCTGGTGGCTATAACATCTGCAAGGAGAGTGAGTGAGTTGCAAGCCTTATCGGTAAAACCCCCTTATACAACTTTTTATGGGGATAAGGTGGTGTTGAGGACCAAGGCTGCTTTCCTCCCGATGGTTGTTTCACCTTTCGATTTGGCCCAGACAATTACTTTGTCCACGTTCTATCCTCCGCCTCATCCTTCTAAGGAGGAAGAGAGACTACATCGCTTGGACCCAAAGAGGGCGTTAAGCTTCTTCAGTGATAGAACGAAGGATTTCAGGCTGGAGGATCAGCTGTTCATCGGATACGTGGGCAAGAAGAGAGGAAAGGCAGTCCACAAGTGAACACTCTCCAGGTGGGTTGTTCTTTGCATTAAAATCTGTTACTCTTTGGCAAAGAAGGATCCTCCTGATGGCATTAGAGCTCATTCCACCAGAGCTAAGTCTGCCACTTCGGCCTTGGCCAGGGGTGTTCCTGTGGTCGACATCTGCAAGGCCGCAACTTGGTCGTCCCTTCACACTTTTGCAAAACATTACTGTCTGGACTCTGAGGTCAGAAGGGACGGCCATTTTGCACGGTCAGTGCTGCAGGATTTCTTGGTTTGACCATTTCGGCACCCACCACCGGGCGTGGTACTGCTTTGGGACTCTATTCATTAGGTGAGGAATCCACAGGTAGTTGTATCCATCAGAAGAAAGAGTTACTTACCTTCGGTAACGACTTTTCTGGTGGATACATTAGCTACCTGTGGATTCCTCACGGTCCCACCCGCCTCCCCGTTGCCTTTCTGGTCTTACCAAGTAATCCTTGAGTGCGCTCCTCTTGGTCTTCAAGGCTGCAATAGATTTTGTATATATGGATACTTGTGTATATATATATATGTTCGATGGCATGTGTAGCTGCAGATACACATGCTGTGCACAGTCCGCCGTCTGGTGTTGGGCTTGGAGTGTTACAAGTTGTTTTTCTTCGAAGAAGTCTTTTCGAGTCACGAGACCGAGGGACTCCTCCCATTTCGATTCCATTGCGCATGGGCGACGACTCCATCTTAGATTGTTTTCTTTCCGCCATTAGGTTCGGACGTGTTCCTTTTCGCTCCGTGTTTCGGGTCGGAAAGTTAGTTAGAATCTCGGAAAAAAACGTCGGTATTGTTGCGTTCGGTATCGGGTTAGTTAGAACAAATCGACACTGAATTTTGAAGAGCTCCGGTGGCCCTTCGGGGTAATTTCGATCCCCCGTCGGGGCCTGGTCGGCCCGACCGCGTGCGACTTCAAGGCTGATGGAACAGACCCCGTTCCGCTTCTGTCCAAAATGCCATAACAAATATCCGTATACGGATCAACATCTGGTCTGTAACTTGTGCTTGTCCCCCGAGCACAAGGAGGATATGTGTGAAGCCTGTCGAGCGTTTCGGTCGAGGAAGACGCGGAGAGACCGAAGAGCCAGGAGATTACAAATGGCATCCACGCCGACAGGTCAACAACGGTTCGAGGAGGAAGAAGAAGCTTTCTCCATCCACGAGTCGGATTCAGAAGAACTCGACGCCGAAGAAACAACAACCGTGAGTAAGACGTCGAAAATAAGGACTCACGAAAAGTCCACAAAAGCCCAGAGGACGCCACCGCCAACAGGCCATGGCTTAACCCAAAAACTAGGTGACCGACCCAAGGCACCAAAAAAGGGCATGCTGGTGTCGAAGTCATCTGACTCCGGTCGTGATACCGCCACACAGCAACCTCGGAGCCGAGACAGCGGCTCCGAGAAACTTCGGCACAGAGACAGCGGCACCGAAGAGATTCGGCACCGAGACACCGCGCCGAAACCAAATAAAATTTCTTCCGAGCCGAAAAAGACTTCCGAAAAGGGTTCGGTCCCCAAACATCAAGCCTCGGCGCAGAAAACTAGTTCCTATAAAGAGGAACAAGGGTTAACCACCCAATTACATAGATTTGGAGAGGAGCTTCAAGCTGTAGAGCCTGACTACACGCAGAGAAGGATTCATATTCATGAAGACACAGGGAAGATAACCACTCTTCCCCCCAATCAAGATTTAAAGGAAACTTGCCTTTCAACAAGGGGACAAGCAACCACAATCAAAGGTGGCAAAGAGAACAACCCCACCACCTTCTCCACCACCATCAACACATGCATCACCAGCGACAACTCCACCACTAATGCACTCACCAGCTCATACCACAATGAGTCAGGATGATCCCGATGCATGGGACCTCTACGATGCTCCAGTGTCTGACAATAGCCCAGACTCTTATCCTACAAAACCGTCACCACCTGAGGACAGTACATCCTATACACAGGTTGTCGCAAGGGCAGCCGAGTTTCACAATGTCTCCTTACATTCGGAACCAATTGAGGATGACTTTCTCTTTAACACCCTATCCTCCACCCATAGCCAGTATCAAAGCCTTCCCATGCTCCCAGGAATGCTAAAACATTCAAAACAAATATTTCAGGATCCAGTTAAAGGCAGAGCCATAACTCCAAGGGTGGAGAAAAAATATAAGCCACCACCCACAGATCCAATATATATTACAACACAACTAACACCAGACTCAGTAGTTGTGGGGGCAGCTCGCGAGAGAGTCAACTCTCATACCTCAGGCGACGCACCACCTCCAGACAAGGAGAGTCGCAAATTTGATGCTGCGGGAAAAAGGGTTGCAGCACAAGCAGCAAATCAGTGGCGTATTGCCAATTCACAAGCACTTTTGGCAAGATACGACAGGGCTCATTGGGATGAAATGCAACATTTCATCGAACACTTACCCAAGGAGTTCCAAAAAAGAGCGCAACAGGTGGTGGAAGAGGGACAAAGTATCTCAAATAATCAGATACGGTCTTCCATGGATGCAGCAGATACAGCTGCAAGGACAATAAACACTGCAGTCACAATACGAAGGCACGCATGGCTGCGCACTTATGGGTTCAAACCGGAAATCCAGCAGGCTGTGCTCAATATGCCGTTTAATGAACAGCAATTGTTTGGGCCTGAGGTAGACACTGCCATCGAAAAACTCAAGAAGGACACCGATACAGCCAAAGCCATGGGCGCACTCTACTCCCCGCAAAGCAGAGGCACATTTCGGAAAACACCTTTTAGGGGAGGGTTTCGAGGTCAACCCACAGAAACCACAACCTCACAAACAAGGCCTACCTACCAGGGTCAATATCAGAGGGGAGGTTTTAGGGGGCAATTTAGAGGGGGCCAATTCCCAAAAAATCGAGGAAAATTTCCAAGGCCCCAAAACCCCTCAAAATAAGCAGTGACTCACAAGTCACACACCCCCATCACATAACACCTGTGGGGGGAAGACTAAGCCAATTTTACAAACTTTGGGAGGAAATAACAACAGACACTTGGGTCTTAGCAATTATCCAGCATGGTTATTGCATAGAATTTCGCCAATTCCCTCCAAACGTCCCACCGAAAACACACAATATGTCAAAACAACATATAGATCTTCTAGGACTAGAAGTTCAAGCATTGCTACAAAAGGACGCAATAGAATTAGTACCAATTCAACAAAAAAACACAGGAGTTTACTCACTGTACTTTCTAATACCCAAAAAGGACAAAACTCTGAGACCAATACTAGATCTCAGAACACTAAATACCTACATAAAATCAGACCACTTTCACATGGTCACGTTACAAGACGTAATCCCACTGCTCAAACAGCAAGACTACATGACAACATTCGATCTAAAAGATGCGTATTTCCATATACCAATACATCCTTCACACAGGAAATACCTAAGGTTCGTATTCCAAGGAATACATTACCAATTCAAAGTGTTGCCATTCGGAATAACAACTGCGCCAAGAGTTTTTACAAAATGCCTGGCAGTAGTAGCTGCACATATCAGAAGGCAGCAAATACATGTGTTCCCGTACTTAGACGACTGGTTAATCAAAACTAACATGCTAAAACAGTGTTCACAGCACACAAAATATGTCATACAAACCCTTCACAGGCTAGGTTTCTCCATCAACTACGCGAAGTCACACCTTTTGCCGTGTCAAACGCAGCAATACTTAGGAGCGACAATCAACACAGCAAAAGGGATTACCACTCCAAGTCCACAACGGGTTCAAACATTTCACAAAGTAATACAGGCCATGTATCCAACACAAAAGATACAAGTCAGAATGGTAATGAAACTACTAGGCATGATGTCTTCATGCATAGCCATTGTCCCAAACGCAAGATTGCACATGCGGCCCTTACAACAGTGCCTAGCATCACAATGGTCACAAGCACAGGGTCAACTTCTAGATCTGGTGTTGATAGACCGCCAAACATACATCTCGCTTCTATGGTGGAACAGTACAAATTTAAACCGAGGGCGGCCTTTCCAAGACCCAGTGCCACAATACGTCATAACAACAGATGCTTCCATGACAGGGTGGGGAGCACACCTCAATCAACACAGCATCCAAGGACAATGGGACATACATCAGAGACAGTTTCACATAAATCACTTGGAAATGTTAGCAGTATTTCTAGCGCTGAAAGCATTTCAACCCATAATAACCCAAAAATACATTCTTGTCAAAACAGACAACATGACAACAATGTATTATCTAAACAAACAAGGAGGGACACACTTGACACAGTTGTGCCTCCTAACACAGAAAATATGGCATTGGGCGATTCACAACCACATTCGCCTAATAGCACAATTTATTCCAGGGATTCAGAACCAGTTGGCAGACAATCTCTCTCGAGATCACCAACAAACCCACGAGTGGGAAATTCACCCCAAATACTAAACAATTACTTTCAAATTTGGGGGACACCTCAAATAGATCTATTTGCAACAAAGGAAAACTCCAAATGCCAAAACTTCGCATCCAGGTACCCACAAGATCAATCCCAAGGCAATGCTCTATGGATGAACTGGTCAGGGATCTTTGCATACACTTTTCCCCCTCTCCCTCTCCTTCCATATGTAGTAAAGAGGTTGAGTCAAAACAAACTCAAACTCATACTAATAGCACCAACATGGGCAAGGCAACCTTGGTACACGACACTACTAGACCTGTCAGTAGTACCTCATGTCAAACTACCCAACAAACCAGATCTGTTAACACAACACAAACAACAGATCAGACATCCAAATCCAGCATCTTTGAATCTAGCAATTTGGCTCCTGAAATCCTAGAATTCGGACACTTGCACCTCACACAAGAATGTATGGAGGTCATAAAACAAGCTAGGAAACCTACCACTAGACACTGCTACTCAAACAAGTGGAAAAGATTCGTGTATTACTGCCAGAATAATCAAATTCAGCCATTACACGCATCTCCAAAAGATATAGTAGGATATTTACTACATTTGCAAAAATCAAATCTAGCTTTCTCTTCCATAAAGATACATCTTACCGCAATATCAGCTTACCTACAAATTACTCATTCAACTTCACTATTTA
Organism: Pleurodeles waltl; assembly: GCF_031143425.1. Classification (NCBI taxonomy): domain Eukaryota; kingdom Metazoa; phylum Chordata; class Amphibia; order Caudata; family Salamandridae; genus Pleurodeles; species Pleurodeles waltl. The sequence goes on along the minus strand of NC_090448.1, from coordinate 270,458,852 downwards.
GAATACCAGTCATTAAAGCGTTTATGGAATGCTTAAAGAGAATCATACCACCAAGAACACCACCTGTTTCTTCATGGAACCTCAACATTGTCTTAACAAGACTCATGGGTCCACCTTTCGAGCCCATGCATTCTTGTGAAATGCAATACTTCACGTGTGAAGTTGCATTTTTAATTGCCATCACATCTCTAAGAAGAGTGAGCGAGATTCAAGCATTTACCATACAAGAACCATTTATTCAAATACATAAAAATAAAGTACTTCTAAGAACAAATCCTAGATTTTTACCAAAGGTTATCTCACCGTTCCACTTAAATCAAACAGTAGAATTACCAGTGTTCTTCCCACAACCAGATTCTGTAGCTGAAAGAGCACTACATACATTAGACATCAAAAGAGCACTAATGTACTACATTGACAGAACGAAACTAATTAGAAAAACAAAACAACTATTTATTGCCTTTCAAAAACCTCATACAGGAAATCCAATTTCAAAACAAGGCATTGCTAGGTGGATAGTTAAGTGTATTCAAACCTGCTATCTTAAAGCAAAGAGAGAGCTGCCTATTACACCAAAGGCACACTCAACCAGAAAGAAAGGGGCTACCATGGCCTTTCTAGGAAATATTCCAATGAACGAAATATGTAAGGCAGCAACATGGTCTACGCCTCCTACATTTACCAAGCACTACTGTGTAGATGTGTTAACTGCACAACAAGCCACAGTAGGTCAGGCTGTACTGAGAACATTATTTCAAACTACTTCAACTCCTACAGGCTGAACCACCGCTTTTGGGGAGATAACTGCTTACTAGTCTATGCACAGCATGTGTATCTGCAGCTACATATGCCATCGAACGGAAAATGTTACTTACCCAGTGTACATCTGTTCGTGGCATGAGTCGCTGTAGATTCACATGCGCCCACCCGCCTCCCCGGGAGCCTGTAGCCGTTTAGAAGTAGATCTTGAACATTTGTACATTTGTAAATATATTACTTTAACCTTTATTATGTACATACGTATTCATTCCATTGCATGGGCACTATTACTAACATACACAACTCCTACCTCACCCTCTGCGGGGAAAACAATCTAAGATGGAGTCGACGCCCATGCGCAATGGAATCGAAATGGGAGGAGTCCCTCGGTCTCGTGACTCGAAAAGACTTCTTCGAAGAAAAACAACTTGTAACACTCCGAGCCCAACACCAGACGGCGGACTGTGCACAGCATGTGAATCTGCAGCGACTCATGCCATGAACAGATGTACACTGGGTAAGTGACATTTTCCATATATGTATATATCTTTTTGTATATACATGATTTGCATATATTTGTTTGTTTGATTAAAAACAAAAAAAAACAAAAAAAAGGAGAGTTATATTAAATCTACAGCCATTTTATTGCAATGTTGTGTGATTTACAATGTTATGGGATGTTACCTTGTTCTTTCATTGCATTGGGTTATTATTCTCATGCACGTAAAAAAATGTTGGTACTGACGTTGGCACGTTGGCGAGGACCTCTTATTGCCTGTCAGACGGCGTCGCGCGGGCTAGAGTGACGTCCTCGTCGACGTGCAGAAGCTAGGAAGAAGATTTCCGTCGAATGCTGGCGCCATGGGAGTATTCATTAGGTGAGGAATCCACAGGTAGCTAATGTATCCACCAGAAAAGTTGTTACCGAAGGTAAGTAACTCGTTCTTCAGGACTTGCTCTGCCTTGGCGAGGGGGGGGGCAGGGTCACAGGGTGGTGGATAGGGAGCGCAGTCTTCCCATTGCGATGCTGAGTGTTCCAGCCAGGTGACAGGGCTGAGACAGGAGTGGTTGTCGAGGCAGAGCCGAGCTGGGTGTTCAAAGGGACCCACAGGTTGCAGCAGCTGTAGAGTGAAGACCGTGGTATGAAAGAAGGAAGGTTCAATTTTCTCAGATCAGGTCAGCTGTGTGGTTGATCCTCTCAGGTTGATGCGATTTGGCTGTAATTAAAGGAGAATAGTCTGGGTGATAAGGGGTGGGCGGGCAGGAGAAAATCGGTGGGGCCTTGGGACCGGCTTGTAGAGGTCAGTACGCTATTGCACTGTCCGTCACTGCTTGCCTAGTTTGTGGCGCTGATGCAGAGGTCTCCTCTCGCTGGCCCGCCCCACCCAGAGGCGGCGCAGACTGACCAGCACAGCACCACCTGCCCCCACCAGTGAGGATGGGAAGAAGAGTGGGGTCCCACTGACAATGGCACTTTCCGCAGTGGATGGCTCTCACTTGGTGATCACGGAGGTGGTGTAAAGCCAACATGGGAGTGATCTGTTGGGCCCCGGGTGTCTCCTCTGCTGTCCGCGTCAGTGGCGGGGCCTCTTGTTGCATCACAATCGCTCCCCGCGTGCCTCGATCCAAGCACCGAAGCAGGGAGTGCGCAAGGGGTTTACTGTTGGGGTGTCCGGGGGGAGACAAAGGGCCCCAGGACCCAAGTATAGGGCGCTGTAGTGCAGAACCTTGCAATGTAGCTCCCATTGTTTGTGTCCAGTTGTCTGAGTCCTGACGGGATCCTGGGCAAAGGAGGTGCTATCCCTGGCGTTACCTCTGGGGCGGAGTGCCAAGGGGATGAACACCTGATGGTCAGTGTCCCCCTTGTGCTCCGACCTAAGCGCCGAAGCAGGGGATGTCTCATCTATGGCAGGCACCGAGCAGCCTTTCGAGGTTGGGGTGGGGGATTGGGATTGGGGGAGGGAGGAGGAAAGCCAATCCCATGTGTGCCAAACGTAGTGTGCCGGTGAGTCCCAATGGCGGTCCCAAGACAAATGTGGGCCGCAATCCCTGGTGCCTTTCCGGGGGCCACCTGCAGAGTGGAGGGTGCTGAGTGGGCACAGGCCGGATGATCAGCTTCCCGGGTGCTCCGATCTGAGTGCCGATACGGGGGACTCCCTGTGGATGATGGACGGCAGTCGGGCAGTGCAGGAAGGTGACCGCTGCCCCTGTATCTTTCAGGTATAGGCACAGCTGCCTGACTACCTCAGGTGCGGGTGCACACGCCGATATGGGCTACCCAGCTACCGAGGCCCGGTAGCTGGAGGCACACCCAGCACAGACCTTGAAGGTGGAAGAACGCCCCACGGCCGCTGAGGAGACATGCAGGATTGGGACAGAGGTATCTGCTAATTTTCACACATGGCTAGGGCCATGATGAAGTTCAATTTTCAGGTGAGAATGCAGAGCACTAGAGGAATGCGTCCGCCATCTTGGTCGCCTTTATGTAACACCCTAAAAATTGCTGTAGTATTGTGGAAAAAAAATAGAGACTAGAGCTGTGCACACGGTTGTCATTATGAGGCTACCCTTAAATTTTTGGGTTAAAAGACATGTTTTTACATTTAACTTTAATAATTTTTTTAATTGTAGGCAGACTTCCGTGCAGCGAATACTTTAGCAAGCAAGTCCCAACATTGTGTGCCCTAAACTCTAAAAGGTCTATTACCATCTTTCTGAGTAGTGGAATTTTCAGCAGGAGTTTGATGGCGTGTTGGGACACAAAAGGCCCCTGCATGGTGACTGACATTCACCCCTGCTCGAAGTGTCCCACATGCATGGATACATTGACCCCTGGAACAGGTTTATGGTCATGGGTAAGGTAGGATCATGCGTGTGAAGCCTGACCTAGACCTGTCACATGGTAAGGCCATCTTGTTAGGCTGGGAGGGGCACACCGAGCCTTACCCTCCTAGTGGGAGAGAGACACTGCCCTTGACAGGAGTTAAGTGCCATGAGCATGGTGGTGGCAGCAAGCTCGTTTTGAAGATCATATGAGTCACTAGTGTGAACAGGCCTCTTTACCTTTATCACTGGAGTGGCACCTACCAGGCCAGTCATGCAAAGTTCTACTGTTACGTACTAAAATCAGTCTTGACCTATATGATGACTGCATGTAGCATCGGTCAATGCATATGCGTGCAATGTTGTATGTTTGTGCGTGGTACACAACATAGAGGCTTGTGGGTTCCATTAAGGAAGCCCAGGCCTGGAAAGGCTAGTTGGAGGTGAAGACTGCAACCCAAGACAGGAGATGTGGACTGCCGACATTCCTGGGGACGGGTGGGAACACCCACACTAGAGTAAGGAGTGTGATTGGTGTCACTGCACTGGGCGCTCACTTTGGGAGGGGGCGTCATGTTTGCAATTAAATTATGGTTTTAAAAGTACTTGCTGCTGCTTTCCTTGCCTCCAGCAATTGTCAGGCAACAATTAAAATTTCAAGATAATTCCTGTGATTAATGTTCTTCCTGGAGAGTGATCAAGTTTTGTCTAGTGGAAGTTTTGACTTCTCGTAAGGTGCCTCAGAGTGTTAATATGCCTGCTGCAAAGAATGTGTGCTGTGCGGATCACAAAGTGCAGGCAATGTAAATTGGTCAGTGGGTTACTGCTTTCATCAGAGAGATCCTTTTGTTACTTGTTATAAGTTAAAATCCTCATATGGAACAGTGAGCTATTAACTGCCATGAGAGCTGCATGCAAACTGCAAGGTATATGATTTGTCCCCAATCTTTCATTATTCTAATGTTGCAAAAAGGGTTAATTTGGGTAGAATTCGTTCTTAGTATTAAGGAGAACTCCCAACTATGGCGTTAGCTATTCAATTCTGAGTTTGTGCTTCTCCAGAACAAGCAGTCTTAAACTATGCTGCCTACAAGTATGGATGACATGTGACTCCTACACCTTGTTCTCCTCTATCTTATGTAACATTTCCTTTGCCATGATTTACAGTGATTGTCTGTGCGATGCATAGCACTCTGACACCCTACAATGATATGGGTGGTGCTATAAAACTAAATACATCTGAGAGAGAGAGTGGTTGTGGAGATTTGAGGGTTACTGTTAAAGGGTAGTAGTGAGGGAATACTGGGCAGAGGAGGTCAGTGGGTGGGGGGAGGGAACCAACAAACATTTTGGCACTGGCACCATCCGCGCTAAAGCCTCTCCCTGGATCACCAGTATGGGCCTACTCTGTAGTCACCTCCATTATCAAATGGCAAAAACAACTCGTTAGAGGGGAAAAGAGGGGACTCTTGGACACGACCTAGCATGACTCAAGTGCATCTATCGTAATAGATTATATGGATATTATTTATTGTGCTGTGTGTTTGTATTAATTAGTACTTTTATCACAAAAGTGAATATTTCACTTGACAATCAGTTTATTGGGATTACTGTTTGTACTTTGTGTATGCCTTGTACCTATCTCACAGATTTGCCAGTGGCGATTTTTTTATGTTTTTGTAGATCTTTTATACAGAAACATTAAAAAATAGACACTTGTGCATGCATACACGAGCACGTGAACAGGTGACTGTCTTTTAAATGTTTTTAATAAAGTTTTACAAAGCGTTAAAGGATGGCCACCCTTGCCTGCACAGACGACCATGTTTGAATATTTTTGCTAAACTGTAGTTACAAAAAACATTCAAAGATGGCTGCCCTTAGGCACACGTGTTGATTTGCACTCAAAGGCAGCAGTTGTGGAATGGATTAAAAGCCCATGCCACGGCGGGCAGTGCTGGGGAGCTGTCAGGACCTCCGAAACATTAATGAAAAAAACACACAAATACTGTCCTAGAAGTCCCTGGCACCTAAAGGGACCACTTTCTCTGTGGGTGACAATATGGTGCTGGGGCAGATGCTCTTTTAAAGGAACCAATAGCTCAAGTAGGCTAACCTGCTGGCCATATTGAAAGCGGTGGAGGGTGGAAGCAAAATCTGAAGACATTTAAATAGGCCAATGCATGAGGAGGACCGACTGAAAGTCCCTGTTGGTAATTGTATTTTTTTCTTTTAAAAAATCTCAGAAACGAAAAGTTTTGGCTAATGACATACCTAACAGGCATTGGCAAAACCAATAGCTCTGGCGTGACTTTACCAATGTTTGTGAAATGTTTTTGGAAAACTGTACAAAGGGACTATTTTTTATTTTTAAATGTATATGGTGCAAGGACAGAATTCCGTCGCTCACAGAGATGTAAGCCAAAGGCTGAAGTGGCTAACCAAGTGCCCTAGTCTGTGTGCCATGGAGAGCGTAATAGAATGTGATTAGCACACTGACAGAGCAGTAGATGAAGAGAGTTGGCTGAAAGCCTCTATAAACCAGTCTATAAAATATATATTGTTAGAATCAAAAGGTCTTGGCTAACGCTCAACCTAAAAGTGATCACCTAAAGAAGAGTGTTTGTCGCATTATTAGAAGTATGTCGAACTGAAGATTTGCAAATGGTCAGCAGCTGTGCACGTGTTTATCTTTACGGTCTGTCAAAATATGTGTTTTTTTTGTTTTGTTTTTTTGACGTTGGTGACTCGCTGAACAGCTCTTGCCCGCATTCAACCACTCCAGTCACTCAGTATCTCGCCACAGGGTTAAGTGCCTCACCCGTGATAAGAGTAGTCCTCTAAGAAACTTGTGTCCTTTTGTGGGTAGGAGCATGGTACCTTTACTTACTAATATTTGACGGGAGTGATGGTTTGTATTGATTATAATGATATTTCCTCTACAGCAGAATCTTATATATTTTTGCCCATAACGTTATGAGTAAGTTTATTTTATAATGCAGTGATTGCAGTAGAAATTATTATTTAAGAAGCTGTTTTGTCCTGTAACCAGTACTGACAAATCTTGGTACGAGAATTGATGGTGCATGGTCTCTCACCCATAGGACAGAAACTGACATGCTAATCTGTTTAACAAACAAAATCTACTTTTGGGATCTCGTGGTTGCTTTCTAATAAGTCCTTTACTGGTTTGGATATGTAGTTTTTGAAAATAAAATGGTTATTTCTTCTAACTTTCTAATTTTGGGTGCCTGCATTCTCTTCTCAGGTCACATTTTCTCCGATGTATGTAACTTGCCAGTTTGTTGTGATTTTTAATCAAATGCTTTTTGAAAACTGAAATTTGTGTTCCCAGAAATATTCTTGAAATTATTTTTTGTAATTGACTGAAAGAAAATTTGAGAGTAAATGGGTGTTTTGGGAAGGTTATAAAAGATGGTTCTCCGGATTATGTTTTTAAATGTTAAAGTAAGCGAGAGCATACATTTGAAGGTAAACAACACAAAATAAAATATATTTTATAAGTGTTTTAAAAAATGCGGTTCTCCATATTCTTTTCTGCTTTTTCAGAATCCCGATGTGAAAAAGAAATGGACATTTTGAGTGGATATGCTATGTGCCTACCTAATCTAACTAGACTACAAACTTGTCATCTAGTGGAGCACCGACCTATTGTTTGCATAGAGATAAAGGTAATTAAACCACTAATGTGGTGTAGTTTTTCACAATACATCTCAATTCACTTTAAAATACGTTTTTTTCTTGAATTTATTTTACAGCAGATTAGTGCTTTTATAGCTGGAACCGATCACGAAAAGAAACACTGTATAATAGCCCAAGTCACTTTTGATTTTCTTTTTAAGTGGAGAAATATAAAGCTAGTCCCTATTTTCCCACTCTTTCACTTTAAGACACTTACATAACGTTGAGCTCTTAACGCCGACGTCTGAGGTTAGGATATGCAAGGCATTATCGGCGCATTAGGCACTTTTATGAATGAACTGTTTCACGCAAAGAAAGGCTCAAACACTTGCACATGCAAGCTGCCACATGAAAGCAAAACACAGATGTGGTGAAGTAGAATTTGATGATGATCATTCATTATTCACTTTATAGTAGGGACCCTACAGCTAAATCAGTCTCACATATGCCAAGAAAATAAATGTAATCTGTAGAAGTTTGATCCTCTCGTAGGTGGTGACCAACCAGCTGCTTAAGTCGTTTTTTTGCTTGGGCTGATAGATCGCCAGCAGATGTGGCTGGGCTTGGAGCATAAAGCTTAGATGATTCTGGGGTAAGGTTTGTGGCCTGAATCTGATTTTCAAGTTTAATGAACACCTCTTTTTCTGGGAAATGGGCTCTCGGGAGTCTTCTGCTTTAGGGCCCATGCTAATAAATTACATGGAGAAGCAGAGACACTCAACTCTTTGGGGTGATACTATAGGAAACGTGTTTAGCAGGAAATGTAAAGGTGATCTTTTTCCTGAGATGAAAATGAGCAGTTTCATGTCCTGTTCTATCTCCGGAATCCTTACCAGTCATGTCCTAAAGCAAGCAAGAGATGCTAGTGCTTTGGAGGGACAGATAGAAGCTCAGGGGCTTTAACAGTTCTGGAATTCTTCTCTTCCCTTTGCCTAATGGCTAAAAACACGTGTATGTGATAATATACTAAAAGTTATCTCTGGTGAAAGACACTTGGGTGAAAACTATAATATATTTATTTCTAGCCAGCTCATGGAGCAGTCAGTTAATATCGCAGTTTGTGAATAATGCCAGTCAAACTAGCAGGAATACTTCAAGAAAGCAAGGAAATTGATAATTTGTTTACTTTTAACACTTCCTCCACTGTCTCTGTGGCCTCTAATACTTTAATGTATATTAATACCTTTCTAAATCCAGGTGTATTGTTTCTTAAGGGTGACATTTGTGGCTGGTAACTTGTTAAAATATCTAGTTCTGTATGTTTTGACCCCTTTCTTTAATTCACAAAACCTCGCATTTGATGCTAGGTGTTACTGTGGTCAGTATGAAGTACCTTTCATATTGGACGTACCAACTGAACAGTTAAACAACAAATTACTTTAGAAGTAAATACCCTGTTTAACCTAGTGCTTATTACCTGAATGTACTTTATTGAATATTGGAGCACAGTGAGTTCAAGTGATTTGCCGGTGATCACACATTTTCATTTGGTGAGGGTGATACATTCTGCCCCGCTGGCAGAGTTGGTGGTATTTTGACCACTCTGCTTTAAGCTTGTAACTCAGATTTCTGGCCAAATTCCACCAACTGCTGCGTGGCAGAGTTTTTCCTCGCTCATGGCTTGCCAACGGTAAGTTCGCAAGTGAAACATCCCCTAGCACGATTTTCAGTTGCTAGGAGGGCACCCAGTGAGTAGAAAATCTAATTGAGGATTTTGATGCACACAGCGAAGATAATAACAGTGCACCTCCTTATGCTTATTTGATGTTCTCTCTGCTCTTCATTTAATTTACTGCTGCTTATCTCTGCTTCCATCCATTCATCAGGACATACTACCTGAGTTTTTTGTAGGGGGGTTGGGGACCCACCTTAAGCAATCACTACAATCCTTGTCAGGCTGAACCACTAAATTCACTAAATAAACCTGAGCTCAGCTTCTAGGTAGCTGTGGCGCCGAACAGACAGGCTTAATTTGAGGCAAAGTGCAAAGTATTTATGTAGTACCAAAACAATAACAAAGTCAAAACACAACACTATAAAACTTCAAAACCGAATTCGAAAAATAGATACATTTTGATAAATAACATGGCAAAAATAAAATTAAGGTAAACCTGTGATATGAGTTCTTAAAGATTAAGTTTAAAAATAGCTTTAAAAAAATCATAAATTTCCAACCATGGTCATTTGATTGTGCTGGATAGGCACCTAGATGCAGTTTGAGGCCAACTGCGATGGGGTGCAAGTCGGATACAGAAACGAGGTTCAACATTGTCAAGAGTTTTACCTTCAGACTTAGTCTCTGAAATTTAAGTCAAAAACTCCTCTGTGGGGCAAGGCAACAGGCTTTGGCCGAAGTAGGCTCCACATTGCCGGGTAGCTGCTTGACAGGGTCTTAGTAAAGCCATTGACTTTTGTTGAGAAAGCTCTGAGTGAAAAAAAATAAAAAATGAAATTTTATCGGCGGCCGGATACTTTTGAAGCCCAATTTAGGCAAAACTGAAATATTGATTTTTGGAGGATCGCATTTTATCTGCTAGAGACTTCTGGCTGCAGATTCCTTACCTTTGAATTTCCCAGGCGTCAGACTGGATCTGGAAGATTTTACATGAGCAATACCCCTGCGTGCCGGTAGGTGGCGTCGATCGGCTCGGCTTGCGCCATCGGTGTCGTTCATGACAAAAGTGAGGCTGTGGTACCTATGTAGGTGCCACCTTGGCACACCAACATCAGTTCCTTTTTTTTTTTTTCGCCAGCCTGCGCTGGACTGGAGAAGAGCTACCTCTCAGTCACTTTTTGACTCGATTTTTGATGTTTTGTTGAGCGTCTGTGAGGTTACTTTCTGGTGTGATAGGATGTCCTCTAGGAAGACGGAATTCAAGCTCTGCAAAGCCTGCCATCGCCTGATGATGGTGACTGATCTGCATCTTGTCTGCCTGTGGTGTCTGGAGCATGACAACGACCCAAAGTCTTGCTCAGAGTGCTGCGCCAAGCATCCGAAGGCTTGAGGGAGCAGACCCTAAAGCTAATGGTGGCCTGGGATGCGACTCTGCGCAAATCGAGGTCCCGATCAAGAGGAAGGTCCTAGGACCGATCGCAAAGTCCGAAATCTTGTCCCACTCCAAGTCCTTGAGACGGTCAAGTAAGTCGAGGCACAAGAAGAAGAGCAAGAATTTGAAGCGGTCTTCGACTTCTCCTTGTCCACTGCCTGATGAGACAAGGAAGCGTCGGCATTCAAGGCCTCGTTCTTCAGAGCCTGGGTCAACTTCATGCCTCCCTGACTTTCTGAGAGCTAGAGTGACCCCAGCCTAACTTAAAGAGTTCTGTCAGGGCATGCGCCTCATTTATGCAACCTGATGCCGCTGATGCACCTTTAGGCTCCGTGGGTTTGGAGTGGGCCCCATCCACTCCGTGCCAGTCTGCCCCCAGAAATCCATATCTGGATTGGTGCCAGTCGTGCCATCTCGACCTTTCCCGGTGCTCGCCCGATGCAGACACTGACAGTGGCAACAGCACCATCTCCATTGTGGTCCCCTACTCCGGCAGGAACTTTGCTTCCTATATCGGAGCCTGCGCCCCATTCTAGTGGGTTAGGCCTTAGGGAGGGATTGGAGGGGTCGCTGGACCCCGTAGAATACCAGCCTTTTGAAGAAGACCCCAATATAGACTGGTATGAGCTTCTCGGTGAAGTTAGTGGACTGGATTCTTCAAATACTGGTCTGTTTTCTCCCCCTACCTCCTATGCTATGGTGGTGCGGAGGGTGGCTGAGGTCTCTAACCTTCAGCTGCCCTTGGTGGCATTCAAGACTAACATCTTGACAGAGGTTTTACACATGGGAGTTTCCTCTTCTGAACCCCTGCGCCCATTCAATGACTCCCTTACTGATGTAATTTTGGGTACCTGATCGAAATCCAACACAGGGGCTCCTGTGAATAGGACAATCATCTGCCTCCACCGCCCTGCCCCAGGGGAGCCAAACTTCCTCACTCAACACCCTACCCTAAAGCACTTGGTGGTCCAAGCCTCACCATCCCAAGGCGTGCTGCCTATCGCCTTCCGGATACGGAATCCAAGAGAGGCTGTACTCTCTGGGTAAGAAGTTGTTCCACCAGACTTGTATTTCAGTCTGTGAACACCGCATCCCTTTTGGGGCCATTACTCCCACACTTTGTGACCCACGGTTATGCAAGTGCTGCCACAGGTGCTGGAGGAGGCCTGGGGCGTACTCTCTCAAGCTGTTGTAGACCTTCACAGTCTTCACACTCTGCACCCTATGCCCCTGGCTTGAGTTCAGGAGAACCAACACTGCAGAGAGGACTTCCAGGTGACTCCAACGACATGGACACCCTGAGTTGACCTCCCTGCACCCCTACAGCGACGCCTGCAGAGAGGATACAGAGGCTCCCCCTGATTGCGACTGCCTGGTAAAAAAGGAACCCGACGCCTGGACCAAGCACTGCACCCGCATCCCCCAGGACCAAGAGGGACCACCGACCAGTGCAGAGGTGACCAGCAGACAGCCCTCATCCTAGCCCAGTCGGTGGCTGGCCTGAGAAGCCCCCCTGTACCCTATCTGCATCGACTAAGTGACCCCCGGGTCCCTCCATTGCTTTCTGTAGCAAACCAGACGCCTGCTTTGCACACTGCACCCGGCTGCCCCTGTGCCGATGAGGGTGTGCTTTGTGTGCCTGTGTGTCCCTCCCCTCCCCCCAGTGCTCTATAAAACCCCCCTGGTCTGCTCCCCGCGGACGCATGTACTTACCTGTAAGCAGACTAGGACCGGAGCACCCGTGTTCTTCATAGGCACCTATGTGTTTTGGGCTGTCCTTTGACCTCTGCACCTGACCGGCCCTGTGTTGCGGGTGCTGTGGCTTTGGGGATGCCTTGAACCCCCCAACAGTGGGATGCCTACGGCCAGGAGACTGACTGTGTAAGTGCTTTACTTACATGAGAAAACTAATCAAACTTACCTCCCCCAGGAACTGTTGATTTTTGCACTGTCCACTTTTAAAATAGCTTATTGCCATTTTAACCAAAACTGTGTGTACTACTGTTTTAAATCAAAGTTCTATACTTACCTGTGTGAAGTACCTTGCATTTTATGTACTTACCTCACATCTTGAATCTTGTGGTTCTAAAATAAATTTAAAAAAAATATTTTTCTATATAAAACCTATTGGCCTGGAGTTAAGTCTTTGAGTGTGTGTTCCTCATTTATTGCCTGTGTGTGTACAACAAATGCTTTAACACTACCCTCTGATAAGCCTACTGCTCGACCACACTACCACAAAATAGAGCATTATTATTATCTAATCAACCTCTAAGGTGAGCCCTTGGGCTCTGTGCACGCTATCTCTCATTTTGAGATAGTATGTACAGAGCCAACTTCCTACATATGGGTTGAACTTTCAGGACGCCTATTTCCACATTCATGTCCTTCTTCCCTACCAGCGCTATCTGCAGTTTACGGTAGGCCACAAGCACTTTCAATTCACAGTGTTCCTCTTTGGCCTTACCAAAACCCCTTGGGCGTTCACCAAGGTGATGGCAGTGGTTACAGCTCATCTGCGGACATCAGGGGTGCCAGTTTATCCCCATCTCAACGAATGGCTTTTGAAGGCAGGCTGGGCCCGGTTGTCGTCTCCCCTCTCCAGGCTACGGCAGCCCTTCTGCACTCTCTGGGTTTCACTATAAACGTGCTAAAGTCATACCTGTCTCGCTCTCCGACACTTCCTTTCATCTGAGCTCTTCTGGACATTGTGAAGCTTCAGGCATATCCTACTGAACGGTGAGTCCAGGGTATTATACAGATGTTTCAACCTCTATCCTGGCTTTCGGTGAGGATGACTGAGCCTGATGGGCCTCCTGCACCCTGCTTGTGACATAAGCCCGCTGGCATATGCGGACTCTGCAGAAGGACCTGAAGTTTAAGTGGGTGCAGCATCAGGGGAATCGCTCCGATATGATGCCAGTATCAGGGAATTGCATAAGATGTGCAGTGGTGGATAGTAAACCGAGATTGGATCAGAGGCAGACCCCTTCCCCACCCAGATCTGACAGTAGTGACAGATGCGTCTCTCCTAGGTTGGGGCAGCCATCAGGAAGAGGTGGAGATAACATCAAAATGCTGGAGCTCCAGGCGATGCTACCGGCATTGAAAGCCTTACTACCCTCCATCAATGGAAGGCTAGTGCACGTGTTCATGACAAGACCACTGCTATGTGGTATTGCAACAAACGGGGCGTGTTCTTGGACATTTTGTCAAGAGGCCCTGCACCTCTGGAACAGTAGGGCATATCCCTGGTGATTCAACACCTGGCAGGCTTTCTGAAAGCCGGGGCAGACAATCTCAGCTGTCGATGCCCTGCAGTTCATGTATGGCATCTCCACCCGGTGATGGCACAAGGTCTCTATCAGCAGTGTGGAGTGCCTTGGTTAGATCATTTGCCTCTGCCGAGCATGCACAATGTCAGTAGTTTTGTGCGCTGAAGTTTCCAAGACAACCCTCTCTCAGAAACTCTTTTTGTCTCCACTGGAGCTCAGGCCTCCTGTATGCCTTTCACCCGTACCACTCCTGCCTAGAGTTCTTAACAAGATCAGGAATGACCAGGTATGGCTGTTCTTGTGACTCCAGACTGGGCACAGTCTGGTATCCCGAGCTACTGAGCATGGGCACCGATCATCTGGTCAGGCTGCTACCCCTTAGGAAGGATCTTCTGTCACTGCGGCAGGGGAGGGGTTTCCACTCAAACCGGTCTCCTATTGTGCATAGGTTTCTAAAAGATCTTGTTCACCTTTACCCTTCCTTGCCCTTTATCATGCCTCAATGAGATCTCAATCTGGTCTGGACATTCTTAATGTGTTCTCCTTTCAAGCCTCTCCATAATTGTCCCTCAGGCTTCTGACATTGAAAAGAACCTTCCTTGTGTCAATAACATCTCCCCTCAGAGTAAGAGCTGCAGGTATTATCATTGCCTTGTGTGGTGGGTTACAGGAAGAGTGCCACACCAATTAGCGAAGCAGGCGTAGTGCATAAAGAAGACCTCTATCATCACTGGAAAGGGCCACAATTCGGAACCTGCACAAAGGCTTACCTGCAGCTAAAGAATGTGTATGCAGGAGAGCCTTCATTAATATAGTAACTGTTGAAAAAGAAAAGCTTATTATGTAGCTTAACTTTAAACACTCCATCAGGTGCTTGCATTTGTGGTAGTTTTATTTTTTTGCTGCTAGAGAAAATTCAAATAATGTAATTTCATGCAGCGCCATTTAAGGTTGTGAGTAGCAGGTCTTAGTGAATTCATAGAAACTGCAAACTGTACAACAAAATTACTTTTTTATGGGTGATACCATACTTTATCTTGTAAACACTATGAAATGTAAAAGACACAGCCACACCCTTATGTTTCTATCGGATTTCCCTTTTTTATTCTCACTGATCACAACCTCTTCTCACCAGCGTTCTTCTTGCGCGGTTGGGTCACCAGGGTGTTTGTGTTACTCCTGGTGCAGGCTAATTGAGATAGGTAGATGCAGTCAGCTCATAAAGAGGCCACATCGTGATCTCGCTTTGTGAAGCCCACCAATTGATAGAAGGCAGAAACACACAGCCGAATATGCCGTCCTGAGTTCATACTATTCCACCAATTGAACATCATACCAACCTCACCACCCTTTTCATGCACCAATAGAACAGGGATGCAGCAAGATCTCGCCCGGAATCATTGGTCAAAAGGAGCTCACTAGATAACAATGTTTTCATTCTGATGTGTTACTCAACACCCTGACAGCTTTGTTAATAATGTCATTTTTGTAAGGAAATGCTAAATAACCTTTTATGACTATTACTTCTGTTCATGCAAATGGTGAAACCCTAGAAAGTCAGACTATTTGATTTGAAGAGTATTCCACCTTCCCTGTATGAAAATGGCAGCTTATTCAGTATTTAAGGAATTGTACCGTTACAGGATGGCTATTTCAAATATGTACGTCAGCTAATCACAACCGTATTAGTGTGTCCTCTTTTGTTCTGCAGACTTGAGACACTCTTTCCATGTTTGTGCAAATTGTGATGTCCTGAGTACATCAACCCAAAATCTGTATATGATTACCAGTTCATTTCACCCTAATAGATTCATCCTTCGCTCTCAGTTGTAGCTGTCTAGATTCAAGCCATTATCTTAACTGATATATCTGTGTAAAATAAATGTTAGCTCTTTTATTTGCATAAGATCAGTGATCCAGCATTTTGAGACTGTGGTTTGTTATGCATATGGTTTAGGTTCTCAAGCTAGAAGTATGTAAGTATTTCATATAAAGATAGATTATGAAAACCTTTTATTTTACCATGTTATCACAGGACACAATCTACAAAGGCTGTGGTTGCAGTCCGAGGAAATTTGGGAAGCATTTCCCCCATTGCTCTTAGAAACATTCCAGCACTCAGCTCTAAGCCTTATTGCTAGATAGCAATGCGAGAAAGATCTCATGAAATAGGAGGCAAAGTTGCTTGCATGTAGCAGTAGTTTCTAATGAAGATATTATCTTTCTGCTTTTGTAAATGTCTATTTTGTGTCTTTTGTCATGAGTGTGTAAATCTTTGCTAAATTCTGTAAATAAAATGTTATGAATATTTGGGAGTGAGTTTTAAGAAAGGCAATCCATTATATTCTTAAGGAACCATAATATTAAATGCATTATTCAAGTGCCCATAGTATTGAACTATTTAGTTGTTTCTCATTGATCTAGCAAATGTACACATCTGAAATGACCAGAAGCAAATTTTTACCTATTTCACTGCCATCTTGGAAAGAAATATGACTGATTGATATACACAATGCTTATTTCTACATTAGTTGTAAAATGGATATAAAAAAATCTATTTCGAAGAATTCTGGTGATGTGCACTAGGCAGTAGGTAGTCACTGTAAACATTTGAACATCTGATATTAGATTGTTTTTACTTTGCAGCCCAAGTGTGGGTTTATTCCCATCTCCAATTCTGTGAGCAAGGAGATAAAGAACAGAGTATGTCGATTTTGCATGTATCAGCATCTCAAGGTAAGTTTAGGGATGTTCTACCTACTCTTTTGTAACATGTCTTATTCAGGCTGTCATGCTTAGTGAGTGACTAAAGTATTTTAAAATATTGATTTGAAAAATTAATTCACATGAATACATTGAGTTAAATATGCATTGTTCCTGAATTTAGTTTTTCTTGTTCATTAACTTCAGTAGGTCTTTTCACAGTGACGTTTGGTGAAAGGTCTAGTATACAAATAGATTTGGTGCCCAACTTCCTGCCACTGCTTCAGTGGTTACCCGTCTGTACACTTGGATTTCAGAAAACATATTTCATTCTCCCTTCTCGTTCCCTCGGAGAAAAAATCCCCCATTTAAAATTTGTAGACAAGACTGGTCACCTCTTCTTGTTGGTTTCAGAGACTACTGGGCCTCATGTTATCATACTTCTGTGTGGGTACTGTAGGCAACTAAGTCAGTGTGTGCGCAGCAGTGCTGTCCACCCCCATTTCAACCTTTCTGGCTGTCCATGTGTTTTTCTTCTGAGTCAACATCTTTAAGTCTACTGTAGATATTCCTTCAATGTACAAGGCTCCAGGGTACAATACTACAGGTGTGCTCAAAGTGTACCTTTATTGGAGGAGGGGTACTGCCTCCTCAGCAAGATTTAGGGAGACTCAGAGTTGGTGGTAGTTTATTAGTGGTCCAGTATTTTTAACTCTACTCCTGTGAGAGGTGTTGAGTTGCCCTTCAAATCAAATGGGTTCAATGCCACATAAGTGGGATCTTGCATTCTCTCTAAGGGTAAGTTGTGTGCTCTATTAATGCATTGTATGCATGGTAACTGTGTGACCGGCTTTTTGTACTATACCACACTGCATTTTGCAGTGAGCATCCCGGGTTAAGGCAATTTCAAGTTTTCTGTCTTTGAAGCAGCCCCTGGGGCCCACTGCCGCAGCAATCCCATAATAGTTTCGCCCTTTTCTTGTTTTTGAAATGTAACCCCAGATAACTGCTTTTGCAGCAATAACTTTCTGAAACTGGATTAACTGTCAGGAAAGCCCAGTGCCACATTTCAGTCCATCAACAGCAGAATGTTATTTTGGGGTGGGACATGGAAAGATCCAGTATTCCCCCCTCCTGTCCATTTTTTGCTTCCCACTACTTTAGTTTTGGAAGACGGTAACATGCCTGCAAAGATATAACCCACATGCTTGCTTTCGGTTCTGGATTTTGAACATGCAGCATATTGTTGGGTTGGTTCCCCTGCAGTGCCCAATTCTGTATTGGCCCTCCACAGTGAGTACTTTGTACTTTCCATGGCGTCTGACTGAAATTTTGCTCATCCACCCCAAAGGTTGGAGGAAGAAGAATGGATGCACTGGAGTAAAATGTGTTGCCCTTGGCTGAAGGACCAGGTTTAAGCTCAAATAAAACCCCTGTAGAGGGCAACTGTTGATGAAATCCATCACAGAAACCACTAGGCGTCTAGGCCCACCTGACCAGGGCCAAACCTGAAGAATATATGATTCATAACAAGAGGTTTGAAAATGATCCATAAGACACTGAAGGACTTTGTCTACAAGTGAGCCTGCACTGTCCCCCGGGCCTTGAATCTGTGGCCTACAATCAAGAGGTGGACAGAAGTCTTCCTGAAGTTTGCTGCGTCCTCTGCTCCCTATCTTTGATGTTATGGAAGCTTGCATCATCCCTTCCCTCCTTGAGCCAATAATGGACCTTAGGATTGTCCATGTCTCACCTTGTACTCCCCGTATTTTCCGTTGGCTGAGGCTCAATATCCTGAACTCAGAACCATCAACCTATGACTTATGATTCATGAGAGATCACAGTTTGCAGAACAGTTTTCACCTTACCTCTAAACAAAGACGTCTCAATATCTTCTGTGGGTGCCAGGCAGTATGGTGAAGAGTCCGTTGACGAGACCTGGGGTTTAGGTAAAAGAGGCTGGCAATAAATCGGAGCAGTAATTGTGAAAGGTAAGGGGCCCTTAGTCCTTCATCTGTTCAATCAACAGAAGTGCTCCCTTAAGTGAGGTCAAAGCCTGCAAGTCAGTGTGGAGATAGTGCAGTGAAAGGGCCATATTGTCTGAAAGACCAGAGCTTTAGACTGACTGATTGCGAGTAGGAGTTTATCTGAATAGTTTGAGTTGTATGTTGGGCAGTGTAATGGGGGGTGGTTCATTAACTGACAGCCAACTAGGTGTTTTTGCAGGGAAGAGTGTGCGCATGTCATGGTTGTAAATGGTTTGCATGCCTTTCATGATCATACAATGTGGTGGCTGTCGTGCAGTGGAGTTTTAATATAGCCTTATAGCCCTCCGTAGCGGGCTATACCGGCCATTAAAGGCCTGCTCCACCTTTAACAAGCCGTTTAACAAGGGAGCGGGCCTTTAATGACATGTTTAGCCCAACTTCAGAGGGCTGTTAGGCTATTGGAACATCCGCCAATAGAGGGCAGAATGTGCTGATAAACAAAACAAAGGCCTCAGGGAGCCCAAAAGGATTGAAATCTCCCCGGGCTCTATGAGGCCTTTGTGAGACAAACATTGGAATGTTGGAGCTCTGGGCTTTTAACTAGCCATTAGAAGCTGGGAGCACTCCATTGTTTTCAATGGAGCTTCCAACATTCCAGTGTTCTAATAAACATTAAACTCCATTACAAGTTCCACGCACATGTATGACTTTCCATCTTTTAATGGAATTTGATTATTTGAAACTCCATTACAAGACGGCCGCCTTGTTTGTGAATACAGATACAGCTTACATATTGTAAGAGTTAACTTTACATGACCGATCACTATATGGCAGTAATATGCTCTGCCTGTCACTGCCGAATGAGCTACAAACAATTGTATGTATTGTAAGTAATAGTTTTGCTACCAGTAATCTGGAGGCATTTATCGAAGAACTAGAAGCAATCATTTGTTTGCTGTGTCAAAGGTGAAGTTGTGGGGGGATGAACTCAGTTTAATGATAAAAAAAAACACTTTTTGTATGATGCTTCATGCCATGCTTTTGCTATTCAGAGCACTGTAAATGGGAGGCATTGTTATCCAGTGCAATGGTATTCAGTTTACTGATGTGGGAAGGTTTGAAGGCTGAGTTTGCCTTGGTGACCGTAGATGCTAAATCGCTTCATTATCTTGCTAGTCACAGAACATTAAAATACCCTGGAGTGATAGTTGGAATAACATGGGATGTCATTTGATTCTTTGATTGACTATGATATCCATTAAATTTGAAAATCCCCCTACAAGCTAATAGGGAATTTGCTGACCTTGTCTTTCTTTTAGCCTTAATGAGTTGGCAGATAGCCTAGCAAATGAGGTTTTTACCTTGAAAAAGAATGATGCATATTATTTTTAGTGCATAAAGTTATTGTTAAACTTCTTATACTGTTTGCGTCTGTATACAAAAAAAACACAGAAAGAAAGCTACCATAGTGTGGCTAAGAGTTATTGGATAGCAGTTACAGATCCTGTAACATAGGTTTGTAGGTTACATTGAATCCCAACTCTGTTAATAATTCCAAGCTATGCCCAATGGGTTGTGGGATTGAAGAATCTGTTGTTCATTTTCTTTTTCAATGACCCACATATTTTAACCAGAGGGCCTGCTGGATTATCCCCTTGTGTAATTCTATGGGCTTTAGGAATTGTTTACCAGCCTTGAGGATACTCAGATCAGACCCATCTGTGTTATTGGTATGCTCTGTGGCAAAATTTATTGAATCCATTTGGCATCTTAGGCTCGGAACTTTAAATGGTCAATTTCAGTTTTAGACATTGGCAGTGGGCAATGTAATTTTATAGTTTAAGCGACATAACACATGATTAGTAGTACACATTAGCTGACGTACTACTGTATAGTATACATTGCAAGTTTCCGACTAAATCAGTACATCTATTTTAGTCGATATGTGTTTTGTGTCGCTCTTAAATTTTAAACCTGAAATTTTAATGTATTTTAAAGCCTTATTTAAAAGTTAATATTCTCATGTTCTATCCCTTGTTCTATTTCTTCTTTTTCTCTTTTAAATATTTTACATTATGCTTTTATGGTACATTCCTACAGAAATAAAGCGGATTTGATTGATTGATACATTGAATCCCCCATGTACAGGTGTTTTCCTCTTAAGCTCATTTGTACTTGTTTCCTATTAAAAACGTTCATTGAAGTTTGCATGCTAATTTATTTTTGCAGTTGACCCACAGCTGAATAGAGTAGTGTTGCAGGAAACTTTTTGCTAAACAACTACCAATAAATGTTACCTCTATTTTTGTGTTTACAGGTAGCCAAAGGAAAATGGAAGAGGATAAGTAGATACTGTCCGTTAGATCTCTTCTCAGGGTAAGAATGCTATATATTCCTTCTTAGGTAACTTTTCCCTAAATTTGTTCTGTATACTTTTCTTAATCTACAATGGTGTTTAAAATAATAGGTGGCTTTATTAGTTTGCTTTAGGTTAGAACGCGTGGCTACATGGTTGCAGGTTATGTATCCTGCCATCTTTTCAATGGATGGGATGCTCTTTTTGTTCTACAGGTTCAAACTGGATATAGTTCAGTTTGCTAAAGTATATGTGTAGCTCAAGGTATGTTTAAACCTGTGTGCCTCCCTCTTAGGTCACCTTTCTCGGCATGGAAGGACATATTGTAGATTATGCTCGGAAACAACAGCCATGTGTTTTTCTTCCAAATTGTTTTTGCAGTTTGTCTTTGTGTAGCAGACTGTCTACTAGACTTCTTGCCAGTGTCTACCTAATCTCAATTTATGATGCTTTTTACAGGGAATTAAGTATTCAGGTCATATAAGATGCACATTTCTCTAGTTGATCCTCTCAAGCACAATCTTGTTTTTAAACTCTTTTTATTGAGGTTTTGTAATTAACAAGGCATAGGCACAGCACTGACATAGAGAATCAGTGTTTCCCACATGACGCATCATCCCACCATTGGTGCAGTGCGCTTTTCTCCCTAGTGAGTTTCACCTGCATCTGTACCCAGAGTTCTTGAGAGGGCTAGGGAATTAGTTGTGTGTTGACGACGCAACAGCAGAGTTAAATAGGCCTATGTTGGGGACATGGAGGGCTATGGCTAACTGGGGAGGGTGAGGAGGGGGAAAGGGTGGGTGCAGAGAGGGGCTATCAACTGAAGGGGGCAGGGGATCAAGTTTATACTGTGGGGTGTGAGGTTTATGGCCCTCAAGGTGGTTATCGGCAGCAGAGAGGCAGGATAGGGGGATAGCAGCAGCAGCTTTAAGTGTCATGCAAATCTTCCATTGGGGAAAGTCAGTTTTTCAAATAATGAATCCCATGCTGGTGCTATTGGTGTCATTGGTGGGTCCTGGGCCCTCCTCCCTGTGTAGGTCCCCAGCCTTTGCCAGGAGGACGAAGGCGGTCTGCCATTGTATCCTGCATGGGGGGAGTTTTACGCCTCCATTGCACTGTGACTCGGGGTTTGGCTATGAGGAAGGCAAGTCAAGAACTAGGGAAATTAACTTATGCTTTTTTTAGCACTCTGGCTAATGTAGTGACATCGGCCATGTAGACCAACATTGCTATAGTGGGTTTTTTACTGCATGTCTGACCCTTCCCAGCACACAGTGGCCAATAAGGACAGAGTGGGATCAAGGAATTTGGGATTATGGGGCATGTTGGCTAGAGAACATCAGTTAGCTTTTGTCTGTTCTGTTGCCTAAAAGACACTTAGGTGCTCATTATGACTTCAGCGGTCTTTTCTAAAGACCGCCGAAGCCTCAGACGCCAAAAGACCGCTATATTATGATGTGCCGACTTCCACCCGATTTCGGGCGGAAATCCAATATCGTTGGCCTGGCCGACGTCATAATAGAGGCGTTCCATCGCCGGCACGCGATGTCAACAGGACGCCGCTTGCCATATTACGATCTGTAATACGGCACAGCGGTTTCCTGCTCGGTGCTAGTGTTGTGAAGCACCAGGACCCATCCCCTCCTAGACGGCCACCTTGCCAAAGCAGGTAAGTTGATTTGTCCGAAAAGGGCAGATTGCGAGGGTGGGGGGGGGGTGGTGTTGTGTGAATGTGAGTGGTGTTTGCGTGTGTGTTTGAATGGGGGGGGGGAGGGAATGTCAGTGTGTGCATTTGTGAGTGTGTGTATGCTGGGGTGTTGTGTGTGAGTGTATGTGTAAGTTTGTGTGAATGCGGAGGGGAAGGGAGTGTTAGTTTCAGTGCGTGAAGGCAAATGTATGTCTGTTTGAGTGCATGTTTGCAAGTGAATGGGTGTATCAGAGTGCGTTTTTGGGTGCTAGTGTGTGGTGGTGTATATAAGCCAATGCGTGGGTGAGTGGGGGTGCGTGAATGTAGGTGTGTGGTCATGTAGGGGTGTGTCTGCCAGCATCAGGAATGGAGATTCCTGTCGCCAGGTGCACTGCATGCTCTGGAAGGAAAAAAAGCTCCTCCTGCTAAGGGGAATACACACTCACCTGTGAATGGTCCTGCAAGAACTTCTCCACTAAGCACTCCTACAAAGGCAGCACAAAAAAGAAACATGTAGAACGACCAGAGTTGGACTTAACATTCTAAAGCACTACATCTGTAGCAACCTCCTCAGGGAAGGACTGGAGTTAACCTCTGTAAAACACTCCAGGAAGAATGAACTCCAACTTGCCCAAATAATGGCACAAAAATCCAGTTTCTACAATGTCCTGTTCCAACTGCTGGCCTCCGGATTGAAGAAAAAAAAAAAACTTTATTGTTAACAGTCTTCACATTGTTGTCTGTTGGACAAGCCACGTTGACAGTCATAAAGAGATCGTTGAGGGCAATGTCATTGACTACCATTCCAAGGAAGTCCCTTCTCCTGTCAACTATGATACTGTTGATGGTGATAACAAGTTGATGAATAATGCCAACCAGCTCATCAACCATGAAACTGTCCATGACCAGACAGTAAACAATGAGTGATTCTACAGAAGCTATCTTTTCACCCATGAGGACGTCTTCAACTCTATCTACCCAGATGTTTGACTACGAATTGAAGACAGACCTCAGCGACCAAGATGCTGCAGAGAATGCCTACAGTCCTACTCAATTGGATGTGCACTATGCCCCAGAGTTTGCCTGCTGCTCCCTCTGTACCAACTCCACCTCTACCACTTATGCCTTCTTCCTCATCCCAGTGGACACCTCTCCCAGAGTTTCTAACAACTATTGATTCTGCCAACTCTTATAAACATGGGAGATGAAGACTTACCAGATTGTGTTCATTCAGATTTGGAGGAAGAAGGTAAACTCACACAGGGAGATAACAGTGGTGATGCGGAATTGGATGACTGCATCTTACCCAAAGAATGCGATAAATCGTCCGCCTAACAGCAGCTAAAAAGTTCAATCTCCTAATGGCCTCAGTGGTGCAGCAATGCTTTTTTCCAGCCAGAATTTAAGGAACAGCCTCACAAATTCACATGAATACCCACACTGGACCACGTCTAGTTTGAAATAAATTAGGATGCCGACTATGATTCAAGCTGTGGTTCCACATCTGGAGAAAAAGTGCAGAGACCCTGCCTGTCTTACTCTGTTATAATATCAGCGGCCTAAAGCAGATCGAAGAGCTAGATTAAGCTATCATTAATCCTCCAAAGATAAAGGGCTGGGGGATTGATAATTTGGGCTATAGAGTTACTTAAATAGCGGCAATATCAATCAAAGCTGGCAATGCTTTAGCAATATTGGGCAAATATGATCGCCAGCAGTGGCATGACATTTTGCTACTATTAGACCTCATTCCAGGAAACAACAAGGAAGGTGCAAGGGTGATAGTCGAAGTGAAACCACTAACCTCTACAGCCATCATTGATGCCGCAATTAATGTTTCTAATGCAGGCTTCCGTCCGCTGGCAGGAGAAGTGTTGTTAAGACAGCAGGGATCTCTGAGATCTACAGTTTGCCATCCAGAGGTTAAAGCAAAACTCCTTGATATGCCCTTGGACAGTCTCAATCTGTTTGGAAAACATGTGAATGTTGCCCTACAGTAAATTAAGACAGTTATGGATACTGCCAAACCCCTAGAAGCTCTACAGTATTTACGTCCTGGCTCAGTCACTTTTCGTGGCTCATCTAGATCCCAAGCCTACAGGGGAGTTTTCAATCGATATAGGGGTCAAGGCTGACCATATTGCCTCCACGACAAACCAGATATAACCAGGGATACACAATTAACTGGAACCAAAATCAAGGGTATGATTCTCATAGGGCGTGGCCATGGCAGTACTGGCATAGTGAACTCCAGGTTCCTTCACGGCCGGTGATGCCACTGAAACTGCACTCCAGGCTCCCCTCCAAACACAACAGAGAGATCTATGACAACCTCAAGTCTATGAGCCTTAGTTCATGGTATCTGACCACTTAGGGTTAGTTATCCTGGATCTGGTCTGCCAACGTAAAGTAGTAAATATCCTGGCACAGACATAGACACCAGCCCCCACACAGACATGTAATTCCAATTGTAAGTGTTTTTGTGTCTGGTCTAAAAACAACCAATTTCACTGACTTCCATATTTATTGGAATTAGCCAAGATCCGTTTCTGATTCTCATTAGTACAAGTCCATCTAGGAGCCATATCTAGATTTAAAAGAACATGAGACAACTCATCCACTCTGTTGTGTCAAAGAATCATAAAATAGTTTATAAAAATGACTTTTTGAGCTTTGCCGTCTATACGACTCCCACCCGTCTCACCAGTCTTATGGGACCTCAACACTGTCTTTAACCAGCTAATGCTACCTGTCTTTGAGCCGATCCAAACACACAGCTAAAGGTCATCTCCTGGAAGACAACACTAGTGATTATATTGGCAAGAAATGTAGGAAAGATGCAGGCATTCATTGTAATAAAAACTTTCTCTGATTCCGTCTGAATGAAACCATCATAATACATTATTTTTTCCTAAAACACACTATTAGCAGAGAAATCATTCCATTTGCAAGATGTATGCAGGTGTATTTGATTTTATATTGACATAACAAAGGATATTCATTCATGAGACGGACAGCCAGGAAGAGGTTGACCCCTCTCCAAACAGGGGTTAGCATGTTGGCTGTCACCCTGCATCACCTTCAGCCACTGAAAAGCCAAGTGTCTGCTCCAGAGAAGAGAACACAAAAGGAGTTATGCCCAAATCACTCCATTAATCCTGAATTTGCACATGCAGTATATTTTGCAATGGAAATTATGGGGATAATTTGAAACCTATGATATTGATTTATCAATGAAATAATCAATTCTCATTGTCTGCCTGAATATATGAGTATCACCAAAAGGTCAGTGAATTAATTCACAATGCCCAGTGCAAAAGTAAATAATATATTTTGTCTTCTTCGAACCTCTTAGGTATATATCATTGACAAACTAAACACATATACATCTACATATTTACACCCATGATTATTACCCCCCCCCTCCCCCTCTGATTATTTAGTCGATAATCCACCTGGCGGTAGTCCATTGGTCTCAATGAGTTACAAGTTATTTTTGTTCTCTGAGTCTCGTACGGAATTATCAAGGTTGACCTTATTCGGCCATATACAGTCATGGCTAACCAAGGAAAGACAAGGTCACATTCCTGAATCGTTCTATTCCGACCCAACTTGACTATGAGTGGGTGGAGAAATCTTGAAGTTCGTTCAAGTGTTCATTTCTAAACCGAGAATTCACAAATGAGCTATCTAAAATCTCAGGCTGTGTGTGTAAACCTTCATGCCCCAGCACGTGCTATCAACGTTCCGATATCAGTGGCCTGTCAAACACAGGTAGATTATGGACTAAACAATCAGATAACCACCTGCCCATTTAACCCCTTCGCTGCCAGGCCTTTTCCACTCCTGTGGCAAGCCATTTTTTGGCTATTTGGGGCAGTTCGGGCTTAGGCCCTCATAACGTTTTCTCCACATAAGCTACCCATGCCAAATTTGCATCCTTTTTTTCCCCAACATCTTAGGGATTCATTTTTTTTTAAATGGGGAAAAAAAGGCTGCAGTAGAAGGCTTGTGGTTTTTTCCCTGAAAATGGCATCAACAAAGGGTTTGCGGTGGTAAAATAACCATCTTCCCAGCTTTCAGGAACAGGTAGACTTGAATTAGATAACCCCATTTTCAACACAATTTTGCCATTTTACTGGGACATAACCCATTTTTACTATTTTTTGTGCTTTCAGCCTCCTTCCAGTTAGTGACAGAAATGGGTGAGAAACCAATGCAGGATCCCGGAACACTAAACATTTCTGAAAAGTAGTCAAAATTCTGAATTCAGCAAGGGGTCATTTGTGTAGATCTACAAGTTTTTCCTACAGAAAATAACAGCTGAAACAAAAGAATATTGAAATTGAGGTGAAAAAAAACAGCCATTTTTCTCCACATTTTACTCTAACTTTTTCCTGCGATGTCAGATTTTTGAAAGCAATATACCGTTACGTCTGTTGGACTCTTTTGGTTGCGGGTATATATATAGGGCTTGTAGGTTCATCAAGAACCCTAGGTATCCAGAGCCAATAAATGAGGTGCACCTCGCAATGGGTTTTCATTCTGTACCGGGAATACAGCAACTAATTTGCTGAAATATAAAAAGTAAAAAATAGGTATCAAGAAAACCTTTGTATTTCCAAAATGGGCACAAAATAAGGTGTTGAGAAGCAGTGGTTATTTGCACATCTCTGAATTCCGGGGTGCCTATACTAGCATGTGAATTTACAGGGCATTTCTCAAATAGACGTCTTTTTAACACACTGTCTTACATTTGGAAGGAACAAATGTAGAGAAGAATAAGGGGCAATAACACTTGTTTTGCTATTCTGTGTTCCCCAAGTCTCCCGATAAAAATGGTACCTCACTTGCGTGGTTAGGCCTACTGCTCGCGACAGGAAACACAAAATGGACACAACACATTTTTACATTGAAATCTGACATGTTGTTTGCAAAGTGCCTAGCTGTAGATTTTGGCCTCTAGCTCAGCCGGCACCTAGGGAAACCTAGCAAACCTGCGCATTTTTTTAAAACAAGACACCTAGGGGAAACCAAGATGGGGTGACTTGTGGGGCTCTGACCAGGTTCTGTTACCCATAATCCTTTGCAAACCTCAACATTTGGCCAAAAAAAACCACTTTTTCCTCTAATTTCAGTGACAGAAAGTTCTGGAATCTGAGAGGAGCCACGAATTTCCTTCCACCCAGCGTTCCCCCAAGTCTCCCAATAAAAATGGTACCTCACTTGTATGGGTAGGCCAAGCGCCAGCGAAAGGAAATGTCCCAAAACACAATGTGGACACATCACATTTTCACAAAGAAAACAGAGCTGTTTTTTACAAAGTGCCTAGCTGTGGATTTTGGCCTCTAGCTCAGCCGGCACTTATGGAAACCTACCAAACCAGCACATGTTTGAAAACTAGATACCTAGGGATATCCAAGATGGGGTGTCTTGTGGGGCTCTGACCAGGTTCTGTTACCCAGAATCCTTTGCAAACCTCAATATTTGGCCAAAAAACACTTTTTTCTCTCATTTCGGTGACAGAAAGTTCTGGAATCTGAGAGGAGCCACAAATTTCCTTCCACCCAGTATTCCCCCAAGTCTCCCAATAAAAATGATACCTCACTTGTGTGGGTGGCCCAGGTGCCTCCAACAGAAAAATGCCAAAAACCTGTGGAAATTGAGGGGATAGCACAGCGACTTGATAAGCACATATTGTTCTTTTATTCATCTTTTAGGCTGACTCTGCTTTGGGGACCCACACAAGTGAGGTATCATTTTACTTGGGAGACTGAGGGGAACGCTGGGTGGTCAGAAATTTGTGCCTCAGCGGTGATCCTACAAAGAAAAGTGAAGAAAATATGCTTTTTTTAAGCAAATTTTGAGGTTTGCAGAGGAGTCTGGGTAAGAAAATGTTGGGGGATCCAGGCAAGCCACATCTCCTTGGACTCCTTGGGGTGTCTATTTTTAAAACATGCCTGGGTTTGATAAGTTTCCCTAGATGAAGGCCACACCCTGGACAAAAAACATAGGTGCCCCCACCCACCCCCCCCGAACAAAGGTAGTTTTGCAATAGATCATTTTGGTGTGTCCACATACTTATGTGATGTTCCAAACATTACAATTGTGAAAAGAAATGCACTTAGGTTATGTTAAAAAGACCCCTCACCCACCAACCAAGTAGGTGGCATGCTTCATCGTCGGGGTCCCACCCGCAGCGTGTCACAGGTGTGCTGCAATACCTTATTACAGCGGAGCAGGTTTTGTCACTTTTACCACACATACTGGTTGGATTTGGCACGAGGGTGAGTGATGGTTCAGTGGATCAAATTTTATTAACGAGATTTCACAAAAATGAAATGCACTGTTAATAACTGAAAGGCCACAAAACTGAACCAATGACTCACAGCTCGTGAGCTGTAAAACCACGACAAGGCACCAACCGCTTTACAGTCCATTCACACACCTTTCATACATGACATGCACAAGACCATTCACGCCGCCAGCCACGGGCCCAGCACATTACAACACTCGCATCGACAGACAGCGCCACTCAAGGGCCCATCACTTACATATGCCCACATTCATGACACCGCAATCACACCAGCTGATGGGAGTGTGTGGACTGGTGTTTGGCTGGCAGTGTGTTGCAGTGTCCAACAGCAAGTCAATATTTACACCGTCAGACAAGCGCCCCTCCACACACAATGGCATCACTTTTTTTTTTTTTAAACAAAGAAGCCACTAACTACTTAGAAATAATCGCAACACTACAAACACAAAAGCTCTAACTAAGTACATGACAGAAATGCCAACCATGAAACTGAACACATGAAAATATAAAACAGGCAGTTTACACTCATGGTAGTTCCCAGTCATTCTTCTGGGTGTGGTAATTCCTGAAACAACCACCCACACGCAGCCCAGGCTTTGAAGGACATTCTGGGCAGTACATTAGAGTCTCCCTCCGGATACCTCTTCGAGCACAGACGCTACATTTCTTAGCTCGAAGCTCTTTTTTGGGGCGTGGGAGGAATGTGCTCAGCAAATTGGCGATCTTTCTATCTAACCACATCCTCCACCACTGCTTCTCTAGGTACTCTTGCCTGTTCCACCACAATAAGGCTCTCTATCACTGACACCTGAAATTTCACAAATGTCATCTTTGACTCTGGAGACCTATCCTTAAACACAAAGCATTAAAAGTTGCCAAGTGGAAGAGGTGAATTGCTAACTTTTTATACCAAACGTAAGACTTACGAATAGCAGTATAAAGTTACAACATCTGACCAACTCTATCTACACCTCCCATGTGCTTATTATAATCTTCAGCAACTCATCATTCCGCAAGGCACTGCACTGTCCCCTCTCAGGTTTTTTACAGACAAGCTCCCTTGGATAGCCTTTCCGGTTACAACAAATTGTGCCACAAGCAACAGTGTCCACTCTAAACAATTCCTTGAACAACTGCACTACAGTGTAGAAGTTATCTACATACAAATGGTGACCTTCGTTGAACAGTCGTCTACCAAGTTACCACCCAGTTTTCTCAGTAACTCCAAAAGTGGGAGGACAACCAGGGGGGTCAATACTGGAATCCCTACCAGTGTAGACACGGAAACTATACACATATCCTGTACTACTTTCAGACAGCATATACAATTTAATTCCATATCGTGCCCTCTTGCTAGGAATGTACTGCCTAAAAACCAAACGCGCCTTGAAGAGGACCAAAGACTTGTCCACAGCTATTTCTTTGCCTGGAACATAGACCTTTGAAAACCGATCTACAAAATGATCAAGGACAGGCCTAATCTTAAAAAGACGGTCAGAATCAGGGTGATCTCGTGGCAAGGCTAAAGCATTGTCAACAAAATGCAGCATCCTAAGAAGAAGCAAATACCGATTACGACTCATGGTTGCAGGAAATATAGCTTTTGCCATCAAGGGACTAGTAGACCAATAAGAAGCCAGTGATGACTTCCTCATCAAGAGTCAAACCCAAAAACCTTTTCATCGCCTCCAAATTTAAGGGAATCCACTGGGTAGCTCTAGAGTGTGGCCTAAGTCTAGCAGCGTTGTCCCTCAAATACTGCTCTGCATACAAATTAGTCTGCTCAACAATCTCTTCCAAAAACACATCATCCATAAATAACTCAAAGAAATTGACTGGCAAAAAGTTCTCTGTATTGACTCTACACCCCGGGAGACCAGTAAAGGCAGGCAACTCTGGCTGCTCCATGTTTGGGGCAACCCAGAGTTCAGGTCCTCTAATGGGAAAGCTTTCAGCCCCAGGTTGCTGCACTAATGGCACATCAGTGTCTTCCTCTAAAACAGGCCCTTCATCTGCACTGAGAGTGGCTTCCTCATCAGAAGATTCCTCTCCAACAGAAACTTCACTGCCAGAATCTCTCACTTCCTCCTCTGCCTCAGATGCAGAGTCCGTCTCATAATCATGATCAGACAATGACTCAAAAAGCATACCAACAACTGCTGAGTGGTCATCCTGCGGCTAGCCGTGATCTTTCCTATGAAAAGTAACTGGGCAAATGCACCACCAACAACCAGCACTGTTTAAGATAAGTAATAAAGTGTAGCTTTATCACTAAGAGTTATAAACTCAAAAACTATACCACTCACTTGTCTGAAAAAGCTTGACTCACCAGCAACTACTCTGCACAGACACAGCAATCACCAATGATATCCCAATAAAAAGAAAGAAAGAAAAGCAAATTAGAAATAAGACAACACAAATATCATTGTGCACAAATCTAAGGAAATTTCACACACAATCCTGCATTTAGTACACCACCTACAAACATGTCATTCATGCATGGCAACAATACTCCTTTGGAGTAAATTGTTTTTACTTACCTAAAACATGCAACTATGCAAACCGCAGGTCAACCACCTCCAAAACCGCAAGGAACCACAGCAAAGAAGCAAAAGCTTTGAACTAGAACATAAAGGAGAAATTGTTTTTATCACAAATGCATATACTTCGCCAGTTGACAAACACCCCACCATCAAGCATTTAGAAATTGGTACCTAAGTGGATTCTGCCCCCCATACGGGCAGATGAGCCTACTAAAAAATAGGCCTACCTGCCCCAATTGGGGGTGGGGGGGCAGAAAATACCTTTAGTAGTGTGTCCCCATGGGGCGTGACCCTTGCCCAAGGGGCCACCCCCCAAACAAAAAAACACACACACTATCCCTGGTGCCTAAGTGGCTTCTGCCCCCCTTGGGGGCAATGGGCCTAAAAAGAAAAAAGGACAATCTGCCCCCAAGAGGGGCAGAAATGGCCAACAGTTCTATGCCCCCCTTGGGGGTGCGACCCCTGCCCAAGGGGCCGCCCCCCATCCACTAAACACACACACACACACACACTTTACCCCTGGTGACTAAGTGGCTTCTGCCCCCTTTGGGGGCAAATGGGCCTTAAAAAAATAGGCCGATGGGGCAGAAATGGGCAACAGTTTTCTGCCCATAAATAATATCCACCCTAAGGGGAGCGACCCTTGCCCAAGTAGCCGCCCCCCCCCCCATCCACTAAACACACTTACTCTCTCTCACACACACACACACACACACACACACACACACACACACACACACACACACAGTTCTATGCCCCCCTTTGGGGGGCGCCCCTTGCCCAAGGGGGCCCCCCCGCCCCCCCATTAATAAAAAAAAATAAAAAACATCCCTGGCGTTCCAGTGGTTTCTGCCCCCCTTGGGGATAGATCAGCCTACAAATAATAGGCCAGAAATGGCCATAAAACACATGCCCCCCAAAGGGGGAGCAACCCTTGCCCAAGGAGCCGCTCCCCGACACAGAAACAATAAATTGAAACACAAAAAAGACAATCCCCGGCATCTAGTGGGCATTCCTGCTGCCCAATCGCAATGCGATCGGGCAGCAGGAATGCTCAGAGACATCGGGGTAAGGGGTTAAAGACAGAAGTCTTAGTTATAGCCTCAGTGGGTGTGAATTTGCTGAATTGTCCAGGTTGAAAATTGAGTTTCAGAGCTTGCTTTCCCTCTATGGAAGATATGCCAGTACTGTTCTGTAATCTAAAAATGTGGAAGAAGCTTTACAGTTTCAAGAAGAGTTGCCTAGCTATTTGAGAGAAAGACATTTGGAACATGCTGTTGAAAAGGGGACTTGTGGCCCTTGAACTCCTGAATATAGGATGCAGTCAGTTTGCGTCGCTCTCCTATTTGGCTCGATAGGCAAACAAAAGAATAATTCACTTTCACTTTCACTTTGCTGGTCATTTACTCTCAAATGAAGTGCTCTACCAGTGCATGATGGGAATTGCTGCTTAGAGTTTGTTTGTGTTTTCTGTTTCTTTTTGTTTAAGCAGGCCTCTAAGCCTTTGTCTGTGACTTCCAGTCACTCTTGACTGGTTGGATCCAAGTCTCACCTTAATGTTTTTCATGATTTTCCTGTCAGTACATTATGGTCTGAAGATTCTGCCAGTTGACCTATACTGAAGCATTGAAATCCTTCCTTAAAGGCACCATCCCAGTAGAAAAGCCTATGCAGCAGAGTGACTCTTCTTATGTCACTGTAAGTCCAAATTCAGATTAAAGTACCTTCCTCTCAATGATGAAATCCAGTCTCTAGGCTTAAAAGACCATCACTGCATCATTAGTAGGCCCTAATGAAATTTAAATGATGCTGTGTGAATTAGCAGAATTTGGAAAATTTTGTATTGCGCTTGTCCTTGGAAATCACACCATTATGCCACACGGCATAATTTTGCTGCTGTGGAAATAACGTGAACAACCAGAACGTGAGCAGCAGCTCTTTGCTGCAGTCGTTATTTTAGCTACTTTTATAGCGCCACGTGTGTCCCCGTTGTCAAAAATGTAATTCAATTATAGCTCTAAATGATGGATTTTCAATTTGAGTAATTTTGTGTAATTTTCCTCTGGTTTGTTTTAATTATGCGAAAGCAAATTAGGGAAATATCGCACACCTGTAATCATTCTGTTCTGACAGTGGTAGACCAGGGTTTCAAAACAAAGGCAATAAATGAGTTATCCTTTCCATTATCACTTTCTCCCTAGCTTAACCTTCTTCAAGCCTCCTTTCAGATCTGAAACAGACACAGAGTCGAGGATTTTGGCGAGACCTATTCCCACATTTCCAAATGGAAGATATTTGAAAGGTTTCTGAATGTTATTGCCCATGCCTTTACCAGTATTAGATCTTCCACTTTGGCCTGAGCTGGCTAATCAAAACTTAAGTGAGTTAAATTGTTCGGTAGCCTTCGGATTGTGTGTGTAGGAGGGCATACTCCTTTATCAAGACATGGACAAGTGGCACTAATTCCATGTCAAAATGCTAAATGCAAAGCTTGAGAGGTTTGCTCTGCTCAATGGATCATCGGGATTATAAAAATGTAACAAGGACCAGTTCTACTGTTTGTTTTTCACCTTTAACTGGCCTGCTATGCTACCCTCTCACAGCATCACTGTGAGGCCCTTGAGAACTCTAACATCCAACTTAGTTCCAGGTCTCACAGTGTGTTGAAAATATTTTGAAAGGCACAGCAGTGCTGCAACAACCAAAGAGAATAAACTTAGAAGTCTTTGAAAGTGTCCTATTGTTAGATTTTGCTTGGTTTGTACTAGAAACACTGCTTATAACAGTGAAACATTTCATTTTCTTTAGACACAAGGCTTTATTGCCGAACTCTTCACATCTGCACCCTGAAACTTGTAAAGAACCACTGACTAAAGACCTATGGCTCCTCAGCTGTCTTAACTGCTAAAATTAGGTACTGAGGAAAAAAACAGTGATGAAAGCAGGGAGATACTGTTTCCTCTCAACAAGGATTCCCTTTGAAAGGCTTAACGGTTTCTCATGGTTAGCGAGCAGTTTTTTAGGATTGGTATTGAGTGGCCTCACAGCAAAAGGACTGCATCAATTGATGGTACAGTTATGGTACTCGTCTGCTTTGGCCTAATTTTTATCTTGGTCACGTTTAATGGAGGTGAATCCCACACTTGAACTGTGGTTTAGCAGTTTCTGATTCCTGAAGCAGGTTCTGCATTGTTGCAGGGGAAGTAAATAAGTTACTTACCTCTAACTGTGTTCCTCCAGTATTGGCATATTTCATAGATTCACAAATAACACGAGAGGGGCTCCACAACCAGGGTAACAGAGTGCCAGTAAATTTATAACAAAGTAGATTTCCCTTGGAAATAAAATACCTCACACTTCGTTATCAGCCACCGTCTGTCATTCACCTTTGTCACAACAACTTTTACACCTTCATACTATTTGGTGCCACAAAAATGTCCACGTGTGGAGAGCCTTTAATCTCACAAAAAATGAAAGACTACTGCATTAAAAACAAATACATTTTATCAGTGTTAGTACACATATTATAGTCCACATCAGAATACGGCACACTTTAAAAAGCAGATAAAAATAAATTACAAAGAATATATTCGAAGAAACTTCAAAAGGGAGAAATGTACAGAGCTAAAACGTATATGTCCTTGTTCTTGCACATCAACCAAAGACGTCCTCATACATCATCTCAGTCTACCTCAGTTGGAAATACTAACCATGCTCATTAAAGGAAGCATAGAAAACGTACCCCAGGTTTCCCAAATAATACCTTTTCATCATATGGCATATTCAGGATTTTACTTTGGTGCCCCGGTCCGGAAGAAGTGGCTTTTAGCCATCCGTGTCTGTGAAGAACCACTGCTGCCAGCTTACAGAAACCTGTAGAAGCGATGTCCATCACAAAGTCTATCATCTCCAATGAAGTTCTTTCACCCTCTAGTCTCTGTTTTTCCGCGGGTAAATGATCTATGTATGGAGCTTTGTCGAACCAAAACTGCAGGTCATAGCAGCTGAGGATCACAAAGGAATTGGTTGCCCTAACGGTATTCGCTGACATGGCAGTGAAGTGCTTTTCTGTATTCTCTACATGCCTACATTCTCTATCAGTTGGCGCGGAGATAGGTGTGAAAGGTTCTTCTTGGAGTAGCATTGAGCTGCTTACAATATATTGGAGACTGTTTTTGGGTGTGCAATCAAATAAGCTGGTGTATTTTATGGTGCCTTATATTCCTTATCTAATCTGGGCAGGGTAGCTTTGGGGGAATTCCTTATCCTCAAATTAAATCCACAATATGGATTGCTCAATTCTTTTTTTCCTTGAAGACGCTTTAAAGTCGTACAAAAACAATCTGATTCTTTCATAGACTTGGCAATTCAAATCTTTTCACTCCTCATTCCATTAGAGTATGTAATTCTCCAATGTTGTCAGGAGGATGATGACAATAGGGTTGGTATTGATCCATATATTGAATGGGTTTATCAACATATTGTGTTTTTGAAGAATAATATTTTTCCTCAAAATTTTCTTCACCTTCCTCCTCTTGATAGTTCACATTTAATTCAGAAGGACTATGGGCAGTTTCAAATGGTTCATCTTCCTCCTGTGAATCCTCTTCATGGAATAAATTGGCTGATGGAAGAGGTGACACTTTACTGGGGGAGGTATGTTCTGGCATAAGTAAAATTGGTTAAGAATGTATTTGCTCCCTTGTCAACTGTGTTGTCGACAGCTTAATAGGTGGTTTCACTTTCAGTGGTTTTAATGTTACCATCATTGACAGGATCGTTGATGGTTTCTTTGACAATAATGTTGCGAACCCTGCCATAGTACTGGAATTCTCGTAGATGCTGTGGTCTACATATGTGTTGTCAGTTTTGTCTTTGACAGTGTTTTCATAGGTAATTTTTCTTCGTTGCTGTAAAGGTGGATTTTTCCATCTACGGCACTGAGGAGGACTTTTTGAATTGTAAAGCCAACTTGGGAGGAGGCCTGCAGTCTCAGATTTCAGTTCTTCTGAAGAGACATCCCCTTTTTATGTTTGTGGGAACATTCAGCTGATGGACTATATTCCTTTCATGTTCCATCATGGGTCATTTTTTTTGTGGGTTTTTAGGTGATGTCTGAGGTAGTTCACCTTCTGACTTTTCCCCTTTTATGAGACTTCATATATAATTTTAGGGAACCCTCTCTATGATCATCAAAAACTGGGGCATCCTTGGCTTTAAGTTTCTGAAGACATATTAGTGGCCTTCCCACCCTATCCTTTAAGGATTTTGAAGAGAAGGTACAACAGATTTGATGTTCCTTATGAGGATCTTCTGAATAAAGCCTCTTCCTTCCATATGGTTGGAATAGTCTCTTTTTTTAGTTGACTCTTACACCCTGAGCAGTCATATCGCTTCATTAAGTGTTATTTTGTAGCTAGTCACTAAGAACACCTTTTGAAGCAGTTGAATCTGGATAAACTTAGCAGAGCCCAGGGAGACTCCCAGTAAATGACGTGCAGAAGAACATCCGAGGGAAGAAATCCTATGAGGAAAGTGTTCTACATATGCTGCAACCTGATTGGCTAGAGTTTGGTTCTTTTTAAATGATGTAGATAAGGTACTGAAGTGAATGTTTTCTAGTGCCTCTGGCCTATGTGGAACACTGTACTGCTTTCTATTTATACCGTGGAACTCCCACTTTGACAGCTGGAAATCAAGCATGTGCATCTATGACAGATCCAATATTGGTGACTCCCAAATTTCCTGTAACTTGCAAATTGGTCAATTTATAGCCACGTACCAAAAGTTTGGGCAAGGCCAGAAAGCGTGTATCACTAACTCAGCTCCTGGACTTATGGGGCTACATGTGAAGTCCTGGCAACTTCCACCTCCTCTCAGAGAGCTTAATAACCAAACACAACACTCTGTCTTGTTGCCATTTGGGGCTCTTAACTGTAGTCTGACAAGCAGGCTGGGCAATCGCAGATGACAGAGTACTCCATTGTGCTTGGGGTCAAAGGATGAAGCTGGCATTCCTAGATCCTCAGTTTGTTGTAAGAAAGAAACTCCTGTGAGAATACCACTTCTGCCTATGGTGTTTTAGTGCTGGTATATTTATATAGAATAGTGTAGCACCTGGTAGTGCATGTTTGAGCCATAGGAACATCCTAATAGTTTCCTAATTTCTTTCATACACGTTTTTTCGGCAGAGACTCAGGGCAAAATCTGACTGCATATGTACACTTGCTTTGAAATCGAATATAGTAATTGGCTTGCTTCATCCAAATGTTCTACTGTACTGTTCTATCAAATCGGAATCAGTTGCTTTGTGGTAGACTGGGGACCACCAGTCATAGTTTTGTTTGCCAGAGGTCTAACACATGTTCCCAGAAAGTAAAGGCATCTCCATATTTTTGCCATTTCATCCAGACGGTGACCTTGTTGAACTGCCAACCTCAGAGTAATCATGAGAAATCCAGTTAGCATATTGATTGGAATTTTCCAGTGAGAGGGATTTGCATTCTCAGTTGGTGAAGTGTGGTTATTCACATCTTTCACAAAACAGAAAAATATCAACTTCAAGAGGCCTGTTTTCATGGTCTAGCTTGCAAATTGGTTAAGGTCGAAGCTGACTGAAAGGAGATGATAAAATATGAATCTAATTTATTTTTTAGAAATATCTTCACACAGTGCCTCTAAAACACTGTCTTTTTGGATCTTGGAGCACACATCAGGATAAGGCAACTGGGAACATATTTGAACTGGGTCCACTTCAGACGTTTTCCATTTATCAGTAGGACCATCTGAAAACAAACAAACACAAGTGGGGTGATGTCATAAATGATCCTCTAGAACATGTCATATCTGATTTATTTATATATATATATATATATATATATATATATATATATATATAAAAGCAGTGCATGGTGGGGGAGTGAGTTATAGTTAGTGCTGCTAACTATAAGTGTTGAATTTAACTTCAAAACGTTAATGTCGTCACTGAGAAATTCAGCTAAGTGTAACGTTACTTTCTAGTCAGTGAATTTCTAGTTTTTTTTTTCCAAAGTAAATTAATTATTTCTTTAGTGTATGTGTGATAGAATGACTGTATATTATATCCTGTCTGCATTATTTTGAAAGGGATTATTTTTTATTGTAAAGTAACTGGAAAGGGTTCACAGTTTGCAAAGATTTTCTAAAGAAATGTGTGTGAGTATAAAACAAAGTAATACAATAACATTTCAGTTGAGATTGTGCATCTCTTCATTCATTGAAACATCTTCCCAGCAAGTTCATTAATATTCTAATACCATACTTGTCATAGCCTTTTTATGTTTTACATTCATCATAATTATAATGCAGAAAGAGTGATCATTTTTTGCAATATTGTACAGTATTGGTTTTCACTATGTAATTCTGTTTTTAAGGTATGTCATATCTCTCGCAAGAGGCTCGTGATCCACTTGCGGGACACTCGAAAGACCGTAGAGTTCTACATTTTTCTTTCATCTTTTGTATAGAGTTCTTTTTCATGTGTTCAGGTATTTCATGGTAATTTATAACAAGAGTCATTAATATATATATATATATATTACAAATATATATATATATATTTTTTTTATAAAGTGATTCTCATGAGATGCTCGTAGGAGTCAAACACACAGCTCTGAGGGGGCTGTACTTCCTGTTTGGATCTCGTGAACCACTGACAAGATCATACGTTTAGAATTAGGTTAATAACCGTGTTTTCTTGTAATTCTGAACAAAGTAAGACGTTAGAGATGTTGAACTTAGAAAAAGTGATTATAATTATTCCATTAAAGATGTATAAAGTATTTTTTTACTGTCTTGGGAGATGCTTGCAGGATCGTAAAAAACCTCATGGCAGGCTCAGTAATTTTCCATGCTGTTCTTGCAATACACTTGCAGGTTTGAGTGAGCCTTATGCAGCAAGCTTCACTCCCTGAAGCTTGTACGCTGCTCTTGCAAGAGTCTTGCAGCATTCCAACACAAAGGTAGAGAAATAGTAGTATATGGGAGGAACTAGCCTCTCCAGTGCCAACCCTCCCTTGGACTTATGAGTTTGCATACTAGGGTGTAAGGAGGGACTGCCCTCCCCTTTCAAACCTCTCTCTGATGACAGGTATGCATAGTAGGGTGTGGGGAGGGACTGGCCTCTCCTCTTAGACTGCTCTCTCAGATAATGGGGTGCATACTAGGGTGTATAATTGGAATGGATTCTCCTTTGAGATCTCTCTCTCTCTCTCTCAAATGATAGGTGTACATAGTAGGGTGTAGAGGGAGCAACTGGCTTCTCCTTTGAGACTTTTTTTCTCAGATGAATGGTGAGCGTAGTCTTGAGTGGATAGGGACTGGCCTCTTTTTTTTAGACCTCTCAAATGACAGGTGTGTGCAGTAGTGAGTGGGGAGGGACTGGCCTCTTTTTCCAGATCTCTCAAATAGTGTGGGTGTGTAGTAGGGTGTGTGCATGGACTATCCTCTGCTTTGAGACCTCTCTCTCAGATGATGGTTGTGCGTAGTAGGGTGTATAGGGAGCGACTTGCCACTCCTTTGAGCCTTCTCTTTCAGATGACAGGAGTCTTAGCAGAGAATCTAGTCCCTCCACACACCTTACTTTGCATACCTGTCATCAGAGAGAGCGAGAGAGGTTTGAAAGGAGAGGGCAGTTCTTCCTCATGCCCTAGTATACACACCCAATAGCCAAGAGAGGATTGTCATTGGAGAGGCTAATCCCTCCCATATACTACTATTTCCCTACAATTATGTTGCAATCCTGTGAGTCTCGCAAGAGTAGTGTGCAAGCTTTAGAGAGTGAAGCTTGCCACATTAGCCTCGTTCGATCCCGTGAGACCAGCATGGAGAATTACTGAGCCTGCGGCAAAGTGTTCTACAATTCGCCGAGCATCTCGCAAGACCATAAAAAAATACTTGCTTTAAATCTTGAATGGAACAATACATAATCAATTTTTCTACATTAATCAACAATTCGAATGTCTTAATTTGTTCAGAAGTACAAGAAAACACTATTATTAACTAATTCTTAATGTACAATCTTGCCAGTGGTTTAGGAGAGCCAAACAAGAAGTACAGCCCCTTCAGAGTCCAATCAGGGGGTTGTGTTAGACCCCATGAGCATCTCTTGGGAGTCATCACTTCAAAATAAATAAATATTACAAACATATATTAATTACTCTTATTACAAATTACCATAAATAATAACTGAACACATGAAAAAGAACTCTACAATAGATTTAAACTAAATTTTAAACTCTATATCCCGGGAGTGGTTTGTGAGCCTCTCGCGAGATTAATGACACTCCTTAAATATAGATTTACATACTAAAACTATACAATATTGCAAAACCTGATCACTCTCTTTCTGAATTATAAATACAACTTTAGTGTAAAAAGATATACATAGGCTATGACAAGTATGGCATTAGAATATCAATGAACTTGCTGGGAAGATGTCGCAATATAAGAGTTACAAAAACTGAGGAGATGCACAATCTCAACTGAAGTATTGTTGTTTTATACTCATTTTTTTGGAAATATTTTGCAAATCGTAAACCTTTTGTTACGTTACAGTAAAAAAAGCGTTCCCTTTCAAAATGTCTGCACACAGGATATATTATACAGTCATGAAACCATACATACACTAAAACAAATTAACTTAAAAAAAAAAAAGCTAGAAATTCATTTAAAAAGAAAAACAAAGGTTAAAGTAATGTTATAGTTGAGTTTAATAGAAAACAAAAACTTACAATTCACTTAAAAAACACAGGTTAAAGTAATGTTACAATTAGCTGAATTTCTGAGTGACATTAAAGTTTTGAAGTAAAAAAAAAAAAACTGACGTTGAGCAGTTATGGTTAGCAGCACTAACTGTAAAGTGAACCCCCTCTATGCACGGTTTATGACCTCCCAAATCACATCACTCAGGACATGTTTTATGACATCTTTTATGACCTCACTGGTGACATAAATCGCTAGTGTTGCACATAATGCTTGTTTTCATCGACTAAGTGAATTGTATCTGTCATTGCAGTAGCAATGGCTGATATTTTGTTGTTTTGTACTTCCTGTGAGGAGATACTATTTATGGAGCAGTATGTGGGAAAGTGAAGTTTGGATGCTTGTAATCAGTGATGTAATTTGAGATGGCATCAGTTATGTCATAACTGATGTCATAGAACATGTCAAGTGATGTCATATGGGAGATCACAAGCAGCGCATGGCAGTGGTGCGAGTTATATTTATTGCTGCTTACTATAACTGCTGAATTTCTGTGATTTAAAAAAATATATATCTATATATTACCTAGTGGTGTTTGCCACTAGGTAGTTATAAGTGGGTGAGTATGAGTATGTGTGTCAGTGGGTGTATGAGTGGGTGCGTAAGTAACTGCACAACTCTGCGAATACCTCAGTTAGTAGTGCATGGGTGAGTGAGTGGTTGTCAGTGACTGTTTGACTGAATGAATGTCTGTATATCACTACTCTTATGCATCTCCGAATAAGTATGTGAATAGATTGTGTGTGTGTGAGTATACAACAGTAAGTATCATCAAATAGGTGGGTGTATGACTGTTTGTGTGGATGATGTCATCAGTGATGTCATCAGTGATGTCACTGACCATGTCATAAATGATATGATATGTGAGGTCTTAACCAGTGCATTACGGGAGCGCCAGTTAGAGTTAGCTGAGGTACCTATACCTGCTAAATTTGTACGGTTTTCTACGAGTATATTCAGAACCTAACTATAACGTCCATGTAACCTTTGTTTTTTTCAGTGAATTTCTAAGTTTTTTTAAATTCTATTTCCTAACTATAACATCCCTGTAACCTTTGTTTTTTTCAGTGAATTTCTAAGGATTATAATTCTATTTCCCAACTATAAAGTGTGTGTGTGTGTATGTGTGCATATATATATATATATATAAAGAAAAGAAACAGGCACCTACGTCCTTGGTGCCTGAAAAAACGCACTCCACTAGGTGATGGTACGTGATAGAAAAGTTTAATGGCAACGCGTTTCGATCTCCCTGAGATCTTTCTCACAGCCAACACAATTACAGTGCACCACCTTCCTGTACTCCCTTAGAAAGTGCTTTAATAAATACATAAAATCAGAAAAACTGAAAAAGTGCTGGAC
The DNA here is from genome assembly GCF_031143425.1 of Pleurodeles waltl. Classification (NCBI taxonomy): domain Eukaryota; kingdom Metazoa; phylum Chordata; class Amphibia; order Caudata; family Salamandridae; genus Pleurodeles; species Pleurodeles waltl. The sequence continues at coordinate 270,416,490 of NC_090448.1, read as the reverse complement.
ATCACTATCGGCCCCTATTAGTGTCCTCAAAACTTGTCTACTACAATCTTAAAAAAAAAAAAAAAAAAAAAAGAAAAAAAAAATCAACCCAAGGAAATAAATGAAAATACAAAAATAAACTATTCAGTACTCATTGGTTATTTCTCACACTTCAGATGCTAGCAACCTATCTGTACCAAGAGTTCCTCATCAATATTCAGGCCCATCGGGGCCTTACTATTTAGGCGCACAATGTATTCGGACTCCAAAATCCGGAGTCTTCTCTCTCTGTCACCTTCAAGCACTTTCTAAGGGAGTACATGTGGTGTGTTTTCACCTTTCAATGAGGAGTATTAAGAATAGGTGAGCTATATAAGTTACAAGATAGTAGTGGGGGACTTAGATACACACAAAAAACACATATGTGCTGAGCAGACCAATGATGCGGAATGTAGATTGAAAGAAATTTGGGGTTATATCAAATGGCCACTTGGCCAGGCATGAACATTCAGCATTGTTTAAAATTGTGTAAAATTGTAGAAATGATAAAATGTGTTTTTTTTTTTTTTTCTCTTCTCTTCTCAATAGCCGTAAATGCATTTATGATTTGGAAAATATGAATTTAATTGGCTCTGTGAAGGGAATTGGAATTTTAAGTCCCTTTTCTATTATTTCTTGTAAGGCCTATAGTCTTTTTACTAGTTCTATTGAGGGGGTTTGCCTTTTTAAGAGGGTGGTGCACTGTAATTGTGTTGGCTGTGAGAAAGATCTCAGGAAGATCGAAACGTGTTGCCATTGAACTTTCCTATCACCTAGTGGAGTGCGTTTTTTCAGGCACCAAGGACGTAAGTGCCTGTTTCTTTTCTTTTTATATATTTGAGCGGTGGCTGGTTTCCGCTCTTTGCACCGGCCCGACTGTGTGGAAGAAGCCGGGCTATACCAGCAACCATTATATATGTGTGTGTGTGTATATATATATGTATGTATGTATATCGGTCTTCACTGGGTAGTTATAGTTAGGACAGTGTTTTCAGATGAAAAACACTTTTTTTGGTTTGGTAATAACTTTGGCACCTTCTGACAAATCTTCACAAAACATTCCAAAAATGTTAGCTCCTTTCTGGAAAGTTTCAGGGTGATCCGTCAAATGGTGGCTGAGAAAAACATGTGTATTTGGGTAGCGTTTTCCACATTAATTTTTCCATATGAAAATGGCTGAACCGAATTACACCTAATTTGGCAAGAAGCAAGATCTTGGCCGAGAAAGTATGATTTTTGTGATTTAGTGTAAATCCATTCATGAGGTTTTGAGAAATTAGGGCTCCAAAAGTTTGTATATTTCACGCCGTGGAGGATCTGCGCAACTGACAGATCCTAAGATCTGATTTGCTCTCAACATATCAACAAAGACGCAACAGCAGTCATTTTAGGACTAAGGGGACTGAATCCTACATGTTAAATAAAAAATATATATATAAGGGGGCAAGGTATGGGTAACCTGTTCCCCAAGGTCTAGTAGGGAGACGGTGAGGTTGGGGGAAAGTCCTATAGGGATTCTCCCCACCCCGTGCCAAAAAAAAAAAAAAATTAATCTTTTTTTTATTGAGCATTTGAGAACAAAAACGTAAACAACCTTTGCACCCCCCTGGGTGCCGCAGGGAGTGTTGAAAAACTGGAGTACAGAATAACAATCTGTGGTAGGAGGTACCGGATAAATCATATGCCTCCCATCTTCCTAATATGCTCCCTCTCCCACTGGCCTCTAAAGCTTTTTCATTTACCCTGGGGAGTCAAAGCATAGAATAGAGATATATGGTGGCCATTCGTGCTTTCCATATGTAGGTTTTTGCCAGTGGCTCATATCTTTGTACGCTATTGTGGGCATCCCCTTGCCCACTAGATGAGTTCTTCTGCCAGCCTACACCACCCAATATTGGGGCTCTATTGTTGTACCAAATAAACGATTTAAAAAAAAAATACAACACATTTGTGGTGGATCTTCAAATCTTTGGTAAATTAAAAAAACAAAACAAAAAAAAACGCTCGGGCTCCCACATTTTACAACATGTTACCACCAGCAACAGATAAATGCAGGCCCCAGTTCTCTGTGCATGTAAAAAAATGAAGGTACATTTTAGGAAAAGGTTGTTGTTCCTGATATTGTCCTTGTAAGACAACATCTGTGGTTGTCATTGATAGATGTTCTCTGGTCACAAGACCGTAATATTGTAGGCAGCACTGCTTCCCTTCCATCTGAAAGGGATCAACAACATCACTCCAGCATATGGTCACAAAGTCATGGGAATGCCTTTCAAAGGGTGGGGAGGCTAATACACACCAGGAACGTGAGTTGTAAGATAAGAACAGTTATGTCTATATGACACAGTGGGCTAAGTACTACATAATTCTGTACATTTACTTTTCATAAATAGGAGCTGGACCTTAAAGTAAATCTTAGAAACAGAACCAGTGGCCATATAAGAATCCCGGCCGGTGTGGGGAACACCAAGTGTAAACCATGGTCATTCATGGTAGAGCATTTATAAACCTTGATTGACATTGTTGAACAGTAGTGAACAACAGGGGTGTAAGTAGTTCTTAGCAAGCAAGTAAGTAGTCCTTTATTGTTCCCAGTGGGTAATTGTCCCCAATTTACAGGAGGCAGTACATGCCTTTGGGAAGTGGGCTGAGATGGGGCAGTTAAAAGCCTGGGTGATCTCTAGGGTCTCTCATTCAAAACAGAGTTGTCTAGAGTAACTCATAACTGACTAGCTTAATAGCTGTGATTCGGAGAGTTGGCTTTGTACCATACGTACCGCTGTTGGGGCTGGGTCCTTTGCAATGATTTTTCAGAAACATGCTTTGTTAAGAAGTAAGCATAGCAGCCACATGGTACTGCAGTAGCATTTATGTGCTCTACTTTCTACATATAGTTTGAAATCTCATGTTGACCAAGCTATTCTTTGCACCCAGTTTGCAGCAAGCCTTTATTCAGGTTTATGCTTTCTGCACGTATTAGGCTACATCTTCTTAATATGTCCCTAAACATAGACAATAGGAGAGAACCAGATATTGGAGCAAGTAAAAGTTGCCCCTTAGCAAACCTGGAAACTCTGCCCTGTGCGCTTTCCTTTTAACAACACACATAGCTATCTTTGACTTGGCTTTGTCTGCAAATCTTCAGACCAGCTCTGCAACAAATATTAGCAACTGTTAGGGTGCAAACCCGATGTTGGAAGAAGCACATTTGGCAAAGAAGTATGAGCACTGTATGTAAAGGTTTTTGAGAGGCTGTGCCCATATTCCCCTACACTATTGAGAGATTCCACATACCTGCATAACAGGTGATTTATTACCTAAGGTAGGAGAGCTTGAGTTACTATAAAAGTAACATTTCCTTTTGCCTTTATTAGGTCGAGCATTTGAGACCTTTTGTATACTTTAGTATATACTTCTATACTTCTTTGTGGGCTCTCTGCTTTTTCATTAGTTTGTTTCAGTGTCCTTAAAAAATCTTTGCTTGCTAGTGGTCAAGCCTTGCTCTTTGTCCCAACTTTTCCACAGTTGTACACTCCCCTGGAGCATGGCACAAGTACTTGTACCCTTCCACTTGTGCCAATGTAGCATGTGCTTGGGGACTACTTTTTCTGAGGCTCCTAGCATTTGACCAGAGCGCTGGATGTTTCCAGTGGCTCCAGTCTGTTTTTGTTAATAGGGCTCTAAATCATGTTCTTCTCTGGTTACACGTGCTGTGCATTTAAAGACCGAGGTCAGATGTTAGAGGCTGTTTTATGAGGGTGCCTATTTCTGACCCCCGCCTCTCCGGTGCAAAGACAACCGATTTTCTTATGCACTGCTGATGCGTAGAGAAAATTGCTACGGTTACAAAATGTAAAGTATATTTCCCCAATTCAAAATGGCCGCTGCACGTCATTCGCGATGATATAATTTACGTCATGACGAGCCCGTCTCTTTCCTTTGCTGTTTGTTTCACGGACCATCAGTCAAGTTTTTTTTCCTGCGCAGCGGCTAACGTTAGTCCTCGGTCTAATCTATAATATGATGGTTCGTCTCGATGTTTAGTCTGGATATTACATGCTTGTCGGTTCATAAATGCGTTTTGTACTTTTGCTTATTCAGAGCACGGTTACGGAATGCCAGTCATTTAAACCAGAGGGCTCTGAAAGCAGCATTGGTTCATGTGCCCATATTTCCGGGAGAAAGTTGCTTGGGGAGCTGTGGAGTTTATTGGGGAATCTGCTGTCGACTAGACTTGCATTGAGCTGAATCGGGAAAATGTGACCAATGGTTCATCGTGACCGAGTATCCCAGAGGTTCCCAGTTTCTATGGCAACTCGAGTAGCTTTGTAGTGAATCTACTCGTGGAAAACCCTTCCTGTAGAAACGCTTGCTACGGGAATCTGCTCACTGACCTCATCACCAGGTTACTGCACATACCTTAATGAGGTTTGCGTGAATAGAGATGTAAAACCAATGAGTTGGGCCGGTTCTAGCACACTTAAATCGTTTGCTTTTGCGTATACGTTTTGCTTACTAGGTACTGAGCACTTAAATACCTTCATGTACGTATGCCTTGGGAAGGGAACCAGTGCCGTGCTTGGTGAGCATTACATAGTGCTTTCAGGAGGGGAATATTGGACCAAGCCCACCTTTTTATATCAATAACATTTTGAAGAGTCCAGATCCCCACAGACCTTTGCCATGTGATCAAATGAAGCCGACTACTCTCCACAACGGTTACAACTGTCAGGCCTTGAAGGAAATATCCTATTTAACCGTTGAGGTGTCAGGTATGCTCTATGTAAGTAATAAAAGTGCATCAACTTAAACCTAGCATTGCTAGTCGCATCACGCACCAAAGAATGGGTCCTATTCCATTCCCCATCTGTGAGCGCTGTTCCGAGACTAGTGTCCCATTGGCCTCTAATCCCCTGAAGGCCAGTCTGTCTGTCACCCTTGAGAGCTTTGTAAGTGCGGGATAGCAGACCCCGATCACCTCCGGGGTCAAGTATTGACGCCAGGAGGCGAGATTCAACGGGCTCCTCCGGAAAGGACGTACAAACAATAGACTTGCCCAAACAAAGTACCCTGATTGAACTGTCTGGGGTGGAACCTATTGGTCATACACACATATGCCTTAGCACGCTAGACCCTCCCACATGGGTTCAGATGTTATCTTGCCAGGTTCTTTGAGATCACAGCAGTAGTGTTTCCTGAGAATGAAACTATCACCATCACCATGCACATTTAGAAATACTTGCTTGCCAAAATATATATAGGGGTTCCCAGTAGTCTTCTATCGTGGTGCCACATTTGGAATCTTTTTTTTGGGGTGGTGGCACAAACCTTAAACCCAAAGCAGTCTTTATGTGTGTGACACACACTCACTCTCACTCTCTGTCTCTTGCTCTATCTTTTACTACTTATAGCAATATTTTCTCTCCCTTGCATTCTCTCCCCGTGACGGACTTCTCACCCGTCTCCTATCAGGGAGAGCTACTTCTTTCCAATACAACTTGCTGTTTTCTTGAGATTCGTATGTACGCAAACATATGCCCCATGTGTTTTATATATGCTCTATTGCCACAGCTAATTATTGTACTTACCTGTCATTGTTGATGTAAATTCGATATAAAGCGCAAAAAATTGAATTGATCAGTCAGTCTAAGGAAATAAAAGCATCCATTCTTTCATGGAAAGTGGCCAGGATCCCTCATAAAGTAGGAGACCAGGACCTCGTGAAGTTCCTAACTAACCGTGAGATAACTATCTTACTGCTGCTGTGCTGTACTTGCGCTGTGTGTGAGGGAAGCTTGCAATGCTGACAGTATTGTATCTGCTGTGTGTGAGGGAAGTTTGCATTGTACCTTGTGTGTGAGGGAGCATGCACTGCTGCCTGTGCTGTATCTGCTGTGTGAGGGAAGCATATACTGCTGCTACCAGCAATTTATCTGCTGTGTGTGAGGGAAGCATGCATGGTGCATTATCTGTGAGGGAAGCTTGCATTGCACCATCTGTGTGAGGTAAGCTTCCATTGCATGTTCTGTGAGGGAAGCTTGCACCACTTCCTAAATAACCTACCTATCCCTCTTTATCTTCCTTTCTATCTATTCTATTCAGCTCTCGCCCATATATATTCACCATGCCACATAATTCTACTACACAAATGCACTCTGTGCCACACAGTTCCACACTGCACAGTTCCACAAGTAACAAACCACAAATTTCCACTCCACACCACATACATCCCCTACACTCCAAACCAAAACAAATAAATAAGACATTGTCATTTACAACGCTAATACCTCTAACTCACAAATGCGAGACCTCTTGCATTGCAGATGCTTGTTTTTTTTACGTTGTCAATTATACTTAAAAATTAACACATATATATTTTTATTGCAGAAATAAACAGAGAATGCACTTTGCTTTGTCGAATTTACTACAAGAGGCACAAAATAATTTAAAAATATTTAAGGTAAGATATGTTGGAAATCGATTTACCTCTGCAAGCTAGCTTTCAAGGAATAAAACGTTCTCTTGTAAAGCACATGAATTGATGTGACAGATTTTGTAAAGGTATGTTGTAACTTTTTGGCTAAATTAAAATAGGCATTATTTTTCAGTTAATAAAATGTAATTATATGTTTGATTCCAAACTTTGTGCCTAGTACCACAGACTACATACTGTGGACCCTAAAATATATTTTTTAAATTCCTTCAATCATTTACCTCAGTGTTGACATTGTGAATAAGGAAGTCTGAAATAATGTGAGCCATGTGGGGAAATAATTTGAGCAGGCTGTGAATAGGGCAGATGGTTAAAGGAAATCTCCTCTTCTTTGCAATCTGCCTGACAGCGTTACACAAATTGCCAACATTTATGATTACTGCTGCTTTAACTTAATGAGGTTTGTGGATACTTTAGTTAATTCATGGAAAACAAGTGAAATACTGTGACTTCTTCATCGTACCGTGTTAAAGGTAAAGTCTTAAATGTTGGGACCTGGTACTGCTTAATGCATGAATGTAACCAAGAAAGAACAAGTCTAACAATCCTGTGGAAATGCTTCACATGCAACATTTCTCGATAGTAAATCTGTCTGTGCTCTCTGTCTTCTCTCCTGTTTTTCTTACCCCCGTAGTTTTCAGTGAATTCTGCACCTCTGAACCCATTCTGACCGTCTGTGTTGGTTATATTACTAGATGGGTTTGACTAAGACTAGAGCGGTTGGGGGACCCTGCTCACTAGCTTTGGAAAATCTCCCTGCTTACCTGCTTTAAGTTACTTTCTTGCTCACGACTACACTTCCTTATGTCCTAGGGGCAGATACACTGCAGTTTAGGCAACTTTTCTGCTCCTCTTTCTACCGGCCATACACCAGTTTATGCTATTCTACACCAAAGTACTGCATTTGACCTGCTTATTATGACACTGCCTTCTCGTCCTCTTACTGAGAGTACTGCCTTCTGCCTGTTCCCTCAACCCTCTGCTCAGAGGTTTTTGGAAGTCCTGCAGCAAGTTGAGTTCCCTCCAGCAAAACACCTATCTGATCAAACACACCATCCTCACCTCACTTATGGCTGCCATCTTGTAAAAAAAACTGTTTCACTGAAACTATACCGAGACTCCCTAGAGGACTGCGTTTTTGCAGCTGAGACCCCAATAAGAAAGTGGCTGATAAGGGATATGTTTTCTTGCAGCTCCTACATTGAGTTTGGCTGGTGTGGCGATGCCAGACTTTCACAAAAAACGTTCTGTGTAAGAAACATGTGTGATTTCATTAGTTGTAGCAGCCACTTCTTGTAATGTCATCTTGCCCTCATTCACAGCATTCCTACCTGTGCCTGTCCCCAGGGGAACACTTTGGGTAGCTGCTTTTGGTCTCCTATGGCTGTCTGCATCTGATCTGAATGGGTCTTCCCACCCTGCCTCCTTATCTCTGTAAATGAAAGGTTCTCCACGGATTTGCTGGCTTGCAAGAAAAAAAACATCAACACCCCAGGGATCAGTGATTTTTTTTATAATAACCTCTCCCTGAACTCTTTCTCATCGTTTTCTTTTCTTTTGTCTGTACACCTGGTCCATGTGGGCATCTGCCTGCTCTGCAGTCGGCATTACTCAGAAGCACAAAGCCATCGGTTTCCGAAACGGAAAATCCTCAACCTGTGGTGCTTTGCCTAAGTCGTGTAGGGGAGACATTAAAGGAGGGTTCTCTGCATGCCAGTCATGCAGTTGAAAGAGTGCTTGGAGCAGTCTTTAGGACACAGGTCAAGGGTGAATGACTTATGAAACGGACGTTTCTGGCCATTGATGGAGCACTCCTTGACTTGGCATTGTGGGTTACTAATGCTAAGCCAAGCACATTCACAGCATCTGGGAGGCTGATTTCTCAGGCCCGTCCGAGTTTAGGTGGCATGATCACACCCAGCAGTCATCTTCCCGGCCAAGATTTGAAGGGTTAATTTCAAACCCGATTAGATTTGAATTGTATTGGATTGGATTTGATATTTGTGCAGGAGCATTTGCTGTCGTGCAACTCTTCCAGGCCACCTTTGCTGCAAAGGCCTTCACTAGTGCAGAAGAGATCACGCATAAGCAAATAAAGAGGAAAAGAGCACTAGTGACTTTAGTAAACCGATTTAGGTTTGTAGCATACATTCAGGTTGTTCCAGTGCTGAAAGCCTGTGAAGGTTAACATTTTTAGTGTCGCATCATGTATAGGAGCCTAGTCATTTGAGTATCAATAAGATCATCTGATTTGCCTCCATTGCCTTCTTTTTGGTGCCATCTCTGTCTTCAGGGCTGCAGACCTGTAAGGAAATGCCTCCTTGGTATGGTTACCCCCTGACTTTTTGCCTTTGCTGATGCTAAGTTATGATATGAAAGTGTGCTGGGACCCTGCTAACCAGGCCCCAGCACCAGTGTTCTATCCCTAAACTGTACCTTTGTCTCCACAATATGCACAACCCTGGCACTCAGGTAAGTCCCTTGTAACTGGTACCAAGGGCCCTGATGCCAGGGAAGGTCCCTAAGGGCTGCAGCACGTCTTATTCCACCCTGGGGACCCCTCACTCAGCACATGCACACTGCTTCACAGATTGTGTGTGCTGGTGGGGAGAAAATGACTAAGTCGACATGGCACTCCCCTCAGAGTGCCATGCCAACCTCACACTGCCTGTGGCATAGGTAAGTCACCCCTCTAGCAGGCCTTACAGCCCTAAGGCAGGGTGCACTATACCACATGTGAGGCCGTAGGTGCATGAGCACTGTGCCCCTACAGTTTCTAAGCAAAACCTTAGACATTGTAAGTGCAGGGTAGCCATAAGAGTATATGGTCTGGGAGTCTGTCAAACACGAACTCCACAGCACCATAATGGCTACACTGAAAACTGGGAAGTTTGGTATCAAACTTCTCAGCACAATAAATGCACACTGATGCCAGTATACAATTTATTGTAAAATACACCCAGAGGGCATCTTAGAGATGCCCCCTGAAAACATACCCGACTTCCAGTGTGGGCTGACTAGTTTTTGCCAGCCTGCCATACACCAGACATGTTGCTGGCCACATGGGGAGAGTGCCTTTGTCACTCTGTGGCCAGGAACAAAGCCTGTACTGGGTGGAGGTGCTTCTCACCTCCCCCTGCAGGAACTGTAACACCTGGCGATGAGCCTCAAAAGCTCACCCCTTTTGTTACAGCGCCACAGGGCATCCCAACTAGTGGAGATGCTCGCCCCTCAGGCCACTGCCCCCACTTTTGGTGGCAAGGCTGGAGGAGATAATGAGAAAAACAAGGAGTCGTCGTCCCCCAGTTAGGACAACCCCTAAGGTGTCCTGAGATGAGGCGACTTTTACTTTTAGAAATCCTTCATCTTGTGGATGGAGGATTCCCCCCCAATAGGATTACCTAGCCACCCTCAAGGACAGTAACCATTGGCTACTGCCCTCCCAGACCTAAACACACCCCTAAATTCAGTATTTAGGGGCCTCCCAGAACTTAGGAAACTAGATTCCTGCAACCCAAAGAAGAAGAAGGACTGCTGACCTGAAGCCCTGCAGTGAAGACGGAGACGACAACTGCTTTGGCCCCAGCCCTACTGGCCTGTCTCCCAAGTTCGAAGAAAACTGCAACAGCGACGCATCCAACAGGGACCAGCGACCTCTGAAGCCTCAGAGGACTGCCCTGCACCCAAGGACCAAGAAACTCCTGTGAACAGCGGCTCTGTTCAACCAACTGCAACTTTCTTGCAACAAAGAAACAACTTCAAGAACTTCACGTTTCCCGCCGGAGGCGTGAGACTTTCTACTCTGCACCCGACGCCCCCGGCTCGACCTGCGGAAAACCAACACTACAGGGAGGATTCCCTGGCGACTGCGAGCCCGTGAGTAGCCAGAATTGTCCCCCCTGAGCCCCCACAGCGACGCCTGCAGAGGAAATCCAGAGGCTCCCCCTGACCGCGACTGCCTGTAACAAGGAACCCGACACCTGGATCCAACACTGCACCCGCAGCCCCCAGGGCCGTAAGGAACCGAACTCCAGTGCAGGAGAGACACCCAGGCGACCCTCTGCCTAGCCCAGGTGGTGGCTACCCCGAGGAGCCCCCGTGCCTGCCTGCATCGTTGAAGAGACCCCCGGGTCTCCCCATTGCTTTCAATACAAAACCCAATGCCTGTTTGCACTCTGCACCCGGCTGCCCCTGTGGCGCTGAGGGTGTACTTTCTGTGCCTGCTTGTGTACCCCCCGGTGCCTTACAAAACCCCCCTGGTCTGCCCTCCGAGGACGCGGGTACTTACCTGCTGGCAGACTGGAACCGGGGCACCCCTGTTCTCCATTGAAGCCTATGTGTTTTGGGCACCAGTTGGACCTCTGCACCTGACCGGCCCTGAGCTGCTGGTGTGGTAACTTTGGGGTTGCCTTGAACCCCCAACGGTGGGCTACCTTGGACACAACTATGAACCCTGTAAGTGTTTCACTTACCTGTGAACTTAATTACTTACCTCCCCCAGGAACTGTTGATTTTTGCACTGTCCATTTTTAAAATAGCTTATTGCCATTTTTGACAAAACTGTACATGCTATTTTGAATATTCAAAGTTCCTAGAATACCTGAGTGAAATACCTTTCATTTGAAGTATTACTTGTAAATCTTGAACCTGTGGTTCTTAAAAATAAACTAAGAAAATATATTTTTCTATATAAAAACCTATTGGCCTGGAGTAAGTCTTTGAGTGTGTGTTCCTCATTTATTGCCTGTGTGTGTACAACAAATGCTTAACACTACCCTCTGATAAGCCTACTGCTCGACCACACTACCAAAATAGAGCATTATAATTCTCTTTTTGCCACTAACTTACCTCTAAGGGGAACCCTAGGACTCTGTGCACACTATTTCTTACTAGGAAATAGTATATACAGAGCCAACTTCCTACAGTACCAAAAGGTAAAACAGAGAACTCTGATAGACAATGAACTGTAGTGATTTATCGAAAAGATTGAAAAATACTTACCTTTATGGTTAAAACTCACCTGGAGCTCATCTAATGGAAGTTAGGTTGTTTATACTGCCCTTGAGTTCTCTCCTTAGCAAGACCAGACAATTTAAGAAGTGTTACGTAAACAAGATAACGATTCACTATGTTCCATCTCTCTGACTGACAGAACTATGTTTGAAAAGGGAAGATTTTAATTGTGTTCATTATGTTCAGCCAGTGCCCATACATTCCATATATACGTTTGAAGCAGTCCTTTATCTGTACAAAGGATTTCAGAGGCTTTATGAACAGCAATTCCATATAGAATGCTGGCCCATTCTGGTTACAGTGCACTTATCGACTCTCCATCTTTTTGAGTGTGTTGCCCACAATGTAATCATTTTTGACTTCTCCACAAGCCATATATTTTCTATACTTAAGTGTGGTTGCCCGGTTTGTAAATGTTCCTCATACGTAAACATTTCTTCAGCTCTATTGGCTAAAGTGAGGTTGCCCTCTGCAAACTCCAACCTCTGTCCTTGGAGGCTCGATATATTGAGGTGTATGTTTTCAATATATGTACCCAAATTAAATTGTATAGCACTTGGGTTTTGACTAACTTTGCCTCTGGATTCAAGGACGTGACTAGTTTCCCTTTCTTCTGAGATTGTACTTGATTAGCATATAAAATTGCAAAATGACTATTCTAAAATGTCTCTAACTCCTTTATTTTGTTCTTTCCTTGTAGAATGGAGAATTAATTTTCGGCTGCAGGGATTATCACAACAGTCTCTCTGACCTGAATGAACTTTCTCATCACTTGAAAACTTTTTTTTTCCCAGCCAATGGGCTGATCAGTGGACCGCACTGTACAAGGACAGTCATTAAGGAACTAATTAATGTTATAACAATGACTCTATTAAGCACTACAGAGAACTACAGGGCAAGTGACAAGAGGCCAATCCCTATTTTACAAGGAAGGAACTACTGTGAAGCCAGTCACGTCAGTAGGGAACTGCTGAGAAATGGTAAGTATTCTTGCACAGTGTGACCGAAAAAATGCTGGGAATTGTGAGATGGGTAGGTGATGGGTTAAAAGGAGCTGATGTTCTGCGGTTTGCAGTATGTAACATTAAAGTAATGCCCCTCACTTATACATTAGATTTACACCTTTCAGGTTTAATTGGCAGTATGACTTTGCACAGAATATATATTCAGTGAAAGAAATGGCAATCACACCAGTCCCCGCATAAGTTTGTAATGAAAGCCCCATGTTTCTTTAAGCTTTTAGAGGGAAATAAGTAGAGAAGCTCATGGAATTATCAAGTGTATTTGGGTCTGGCACTTGAACCTCTTCCATCTGCCAGCTAAAAGCACCTGATGCACAATCGACAGGTGTTTACTGTGCAGCTCAAGAGGTGTAGCCCCAAAGATATAAATCCAGAAAGCCTATGGCAAGATAAATAACTCTAGTTTACAGTTAAATGCTTGAAGATGTAATCACCACTAGAAGTGCTACAGTACTGGATGTTTTTTTTTTCTGATAATGCCTCCAACTGCACATTGCTCAATTTTCAAGTGTTCCCATGCACCAGACTGGATCAGATTTGTCCAGCAGTGCCCTCTGCTCTCTACTAGGTAACGCCATATGGCTCCAGAGTGAATTCATACCTCCCCAGAAGTAATTTAGCAGAACCACAAATAAGCATTATGCCTGCATGCCAACATCAGTTCCTTTTTTTTCGTGCCCTTTGACACTGATTTAGAGCTCCATACCAAGTTTGTTAGCTTGTCAACTCCAAACTTAGTTTCAAAGACTGTGTGCTTGAGAAGATATCTTCCCAAAAACTACAGGATTCAGAATGTGCTTGACTGCGGGAAACAGATGTTGATTATGGACCCACACAACCAGTTCCCATAGTGACTGGGCTCTTGTTACAACTCCTAAGTCATGCAATAAGTGCACATGGATGAGCCCGAAGGCAAAATGTAGTGGGAGGCAAAACTTTACATAGCCAAGCATAAAAAGTGGTAGTGCTCAAAACAGCGGTCAAGGTCTTGCTCCCACAAAAAAGTTACAAGGCTGTTCTCTGTTACAGTCACTTAGTCGGTACTGAGCAAAGTCCCTTTCTCTCAAAGCCTTCATGTAAGCAAAAATCTGTAGTAAGCCCAAAAAAGCCAAGTGGAACTCATCATCATCCCGACTGGCAAGAAGGGTCTGGTGTCATCTGACTCCAAGCTTGTTCTGCATTTGGTCCTGATGCAAACTGATTTCCCTGGGCCGTCGTAAACCCCTCAGCAGATAACAGTGTTCAAGGAGGCTATGTTGCAAATTTTCTGGACCTGATGGCTCCTTCCGGTCTACCCCCAGTTGGCTCGCTACCGGCAGCCCTCCCCCTGTGCCGACTGCCCCCTGGGGGCACATTCCTTGGCTTATATAATTTAGCTTGTCCAGGCTTCCACTCTGTTCCAGGGTCCATGCCAGCACCTTTTGTGCAGGCACCAGAACCCAATTCAATCCTGACACATTTTCTTATTTTGAGCTGGCATGGTGAGCTAAGGTGCAACCAGTGTTTATGCAGTTTAGACATTCAGTCTTAGCCTTTCCCTAGTCGCCAGTACTATCGGAGAGTAGAGGCCTTCTCTGGTACAGATTCCCCTATGGTGTAGGTCATACCCAGTGCCCCTCATGACACTATGGACGAGGAGGTGTACAAAATGCTCCCCCCTCATTTCACTGACGAGGGGCTGTATTGAGACTTGCAGAATGCCAATGGGCTAGATACTTCCCCAGAGATAGAGCAGGACTCTCCAATTGGTCCACCAACTGAAGGAAGTGCATTTTTTGCTGTAGCACGGCAAAAAGCAATAAAGGTAGTAACTGTGTAACTCTTTGCTTTAGAAACTGAACTCCTTTTATTGACTGAATTTCATAACTAGGTCCAATTTCATCAGAGCCATTTAACACTTAACGAGGCCCTTGCAGACACTGTCATGGCCACTTGGTCAAAGCCATGTTCAGCGTCTACAGGCAGCCGACCTCTAGCCAGATGGGGTAGACCAGCTTCTAGTGACCCTGACATTTTGACATGACATAACCAGTGCCTAAAGGCTTTGTGGTTCAGGAGTTCACAAGTAAAGTCAACTTGAATGTTTTTCATTCAAACCCTCCAGATAGGGAGTTGGAAGGTATATACCTTTTGTAAAAAATAAAATTAAAAAAGAGGGTTTTCCTCGGGTAATTGGCTGTTAATTGAGCTTTACGCTCTGCTCTTTTGGAGGACCTCACAAACACACTGGCCCAAATGATTTAAGACAGTTGGAACATAGCAAAATATGTGTTGCATGCCAGCTTGGACCCTACTAACTTCGTAGACCGTGCTATTGGCTGTAGTGCTCAGAAGATATGTCTTGATGCGATCAACTGCATTTTCAGGGGATGTGTTGCGCCCCTATGTACATGGACAGGGATCAAGACTGTTTGGAGAAGTCTGACCCTGCACTTGAGTGATTCAAAGGGACTCATGGTGCAGCAGTTCCCAAGCAGTTTTGGTTGACCCTTCTAGTCCCCTTACATGAGCAATCTTTGTCTTGCCTTTTCCCTGGAATTCCAGGGTGCTTATTTTTATATTACCCAGCTTGCAGTCCCGCAGATGTTACCTGTGGTTCACAGTGGCTTCAGAACACTTACAATTCACTATGTAGTCCTTTGGCCTTACCTCTGCTCCCATGGTGGTCACCAAAGTGTTATCAGTGGCCATTGTCATCGGTGCAGTTCAATGATACATGTCTTCCTGTACCTCAACGACTGGCACACACCACCTCCGAATGACAACAGAGCTCTTGATCTTTTTGGGGTTCTCCAGCAACAAGCTGAAATCCCACCTGAGCCCTGTGTAGAGAATTCCCTTCATAGGGGCTGTCCTGAGCACTCTAGTATCCAAGGCCTGTGCACTGCAGAGATCAGTCTGGGTCCCTCAGGATATGATCCTGATGTTTCAGGCTTTGTCCCAGGTCTCAGTGGGGATGGTTCTGAGGCTGCTATGGGCTCCTGGTGATGTGGATCCTCCTTTTCCTGTACGCCATATTGCACATAAGGGCCTTGCAATTGAACCTATGGTTTCAACTGGCCCATTACATGTGCCTGCCTCTTTAATGCTATCCATGCTGCACGACAGATGTCTCATGATCTCCTGTGTGGCGTATAGGTGTGAGGATGACCTGCAGTAGACCCTTTGCCCTTCCCCACTTAGTCTTTGTGGTTATTGCAGGTGGGTCGCTAGAGGGGTAGGTATGTGAGAGAGATGTGATTAGAGGCTCTTCTCTCCAGTGGCGAGGAAACTCCACATCAGCCTATAGAGATTTGAGTGCCCTGTTAATTCCCAAAAGCCTTCTTACCGAATCAACCTTCACAGCTTTGGGTGATCTGTTAAACCCCGAAAGCTTTCTTACTTACAACCAGGGGAGGGCTGGTACAGATTAGTGAGCCTTGCCCAAGCTAGATCTGTTCACCACCATTGAGAGCGAGCAATATCACAGCTTCTGTGCTCTGGAGTTTCTTCCAAAAAGGTCATTGGGAGATAAATTTCACCTGCATTGGGACACATATTTCCTGTACATGTTCCAGCCACTACCTCTCCCGCCTAAAGTTTGGGGGAAAGAAAGTCCAGGTGGTTCAAAATAGGTCTCTGTCCAGCTGGATAGTTGGCTACACTAAAATCTGCTATTCTCTGGCAAAGAAGAAACGTCCGAAGATTGTGGGCTCATTCAACTAGGGCCTGGTCCGTTATGACTGCATTGGCCAGGGGTTTGCCGATTCTGGATATCTGCTAGGCTGCGACCTAATAGAGTCCCTGAACACCAGAGTGGAGAAGCTGAGCAGGTGTCTGCTGGTGGACCGCTTGTGGCAGCTCTATCCTTTAGCCTTGGTACACATGTTCATGAAACACTACTGCCTTGTCTGACAAGAGGCCACATGGTACGGCAAGACTTTCTAATCTCAGTCCACTACTCTGACCTTTGAATGGTACTGCTATGTTATCTACTCTACAGGTGAGGAATGTGCTGTTAGAAGTATCTGTTGGAATGGAAATGTCCCTCACATTGTGACAGACGTGCATTGCTGGCCTGAGTGCTCCAGCTGCAGACTGGATCTCTGTTGCCGATTTTTGATGGCATGGGTGAAGATGGTTCATGTATGTGCGTCATGACATCTCCCTGTCTCGCGGAATGCGGTCTTCCGGGGCCAAGGAGGGGCGCCCAAAGAGTTACCCTCATAGTGGTCAAAGGCTATTGCCTTTGCTGAGATTTATGCAGCATGAGCTGAGTGGTGATAGTATGCTGTGTAGTGATCAGTAGAAGTGAGCAGGCCTTTTTACTCTTGTCACTGGAGTGACCTTCTGGCTTAGTCTTGTAAGGTTCTGCTGCTGTGTGTTTAACTCACCTTTGGCCTACATCAAGTTAGTATGTAGTACTGTGTACCACGCATGTGTACGCTGCGTGCGCTATGTGTATGTGTATGTGTTTCTGTGAATCGTAAAATACACTGAAAACTCTGGGTTTCATTTTGGGAGACCCAGAACTTACTGAAGGGGCACAAGGTGGAAGAGGAGAGAGATTAGTGGATTGCTGGATTCCCATGGGCTGGGTGGCGGACACACACTGGAGGAGGAATAGCGAGGCTCTTCAGTACACTTCAAAGAGGGTACTGTTTGATTCAAAAAGAGGCAATTGGAAAGGGGCCGTGGAACATCTCAGGAAGGAGATGAGGCTGATAAGGACATCGTAAAAAGTAGGAATAGGGCCCTGGGGTAACCTTTTATGATGCAGATATCACTATGGCTAAAATCTAGGTGTAACCTTCTAGTTGCTGCCATGGTCTGTGTTTTGGGGCTATCAGATTTGGAGTTCCTCCTGCTGTGACAAACTACTTTGTGGAGTAAAGGCAAGACAGAGGGAGTGGGCAATTCACAAGAAAGCACACCCCCAGCACAAACTTCAAAGATTAGGTAGGAAATTGGGTGTTTGATTGGAGGTAATGCGGAGAAGACCCTTCTTAAGCGAATAACCACAATCCTTGTCAGTGTGAACCACAAAAGTGACTAAATTAACCTCTGTTTAAGCCTCTGGTAGCTTGGCACAAAAGCAGCCAGGCTTAACTTAGAGGCACTGTGTAAGATATTTATGCAGTACAGACAGTAATACATTGAAAACACAAGAACAATCCCAACCCTATTTAGAAATTCTGAGTACATTTGAATAAATAAAATGATAGAATGACAAAAATCCAATCAATAGAAACGCAGATATGCAGTTTCAGAATTTTTGGTAAGTATGACACCCAAAAACACAAAGTGCCACTCGCGGTCATCTGGTTGTGCTAGATCAGAGGAATGTCACAGGTTCAGGCTGACCACGATGGAGTGCAGGCCATATGCAGGGACTAAGTTAGTCCTGCTGGAAAAATTACCTTCTTAAAGTCTGGCGTGAAGAGCTCAGTTCGCAGTGGAGGAGGCAGAGAGGTGCAGGGAGAGCATCGTGGATAGCTGTTGCTGCAGCACAAAAAGCAAGCCTGGTTCATGGACAGTCATTTCTGTTGTGCGGAGATCCTTTGAGGCGTTGCAGATGGTTGTTGCTGGAGCTTCACGTTGACGATCACCATGGCTGTCATTGCCGTATCACAAATTGCAGATCTCGCATTGCTTCGGTCGCTGTAGCGTGAAGGATCGGGTTCATCAGAGTTTTGCATTGGTGGTCCTCGGAGTGGCCTCAGAATCTTGGCACAAGCAGGCCCGTTCCTGTATGTGAGGAGCACAAAACTTAATAATTTCTCCTTTTCTTTTGGAGGAATGCACTCTGATGCCATCCAAGGTTCTAGGGCCTTGAGGGGCACCTTTTGGAGTTCAGGGAGTCACTTTAGCAGAGGCCAGTAGGGCTTTGATGGGTCTATTTGCAGGTTCTGGCAGGTTCAGTTGCAACAGATCAGCTGGGCAGGTTCAGGGAGGCCTCTGGAGCCAGTTGTGTCCCTGTAGCTCAAAACAGGAGGCCAGCCAACTAGCCCTTGGTGTCACTCTGGGTTCAAAGAGCAGATCCAGTCTTCCTTCTTCAGGCAGCAGGGCAGTCCCACTGAGTCTTCCACAGGTCCAGAAGTGATCTGATGAATGGTTCAAGACGTCCAATATTTATATCTGTTGCCTGCCTTTGAAGTGGGGTAGCCCCCTATACTACCCCAACATCTGGTTTTGGAAGGGTCCTTCCTTTTTTCTCCTGCCCAGGCTCCAGTCGGTCTAGGATGAAAATAGGCTAGTGGCGGGTCACTTTGTGAGTGTGCTGGAGGCAGGTCTTTGAAATATATGTGGGACAGGGAACAGCTCCGCACCAACTGTCCTGGAAGGATGGCCCAGTCTGTGCAACACTTAGTCCCCTTTTGTCTCACAGTCTTGGAGGAACACACAAAGGCCAACTGCCAAGCTAGTCACAGCCATGTGACACAGGCTGCAGACACAAATGCTTAGGAGAAAAAAATGTAAACTTTCTAAAAGTTGTATTTTCCGAATCGTGACTTAAAAGCTGACTTAACTATTAAGAAAGGTTTTAAATCACAATTAATTTCAGTTTAAACCTAATCTTCCCAAACTTAAGTTATCACGTATTCAGTGTAATAAGGTAACCAAATGATAGGCCTTGTAATAGCTAAAGACGACTTTAGGAGTTTTTCACTTCCAGGACATGTAAAACTTAAACCCATATGATCCACTTTTAAAATCTAAAACACCTTGGCCTGCTGCAAGCCTTTATTGCCTCCTGTAGGGGTGTCCTATCTATTAAAAAGGAAGGTTTACGCCTGGCATATGGTTAATTTTGCAAGGTCAAAAAGGCAGTGTGAAACTGGACTATGGGCTGCAGTGGCAGGCCTGAGATACATTTTAAAAGACTATTTTGGCGGGTGGCACAATGAGTACCGCAGGCCCACTAGTAGCATTAAATGTACTGGCCGTGGGTACGTGGGGTGCCATTTATTAGGGACTTACAAATGAACTAAATGTGCCAATTAGGTTAGGGCCAGTTATACCATGTTTAAGGGAGAGAGCACAAGTACTTTAGCACTGGTAATCAGTGGTAAAGTGTGCAGAGTGCTGAAGCCAGCCTAAAACAAATTCAGCAAAACAGAAGGTGTGTAGACATAAAATTTGGGGGACTACCACCCAACAGCTGCTGCACTGATCATTTCATCACCCATGTATGGAATGTAGCTCCGGACCCCCATATGGCAGAGGAGGCCATTGTGAGGACTACTGCTTTGCCGATCAGGTGGTGGGCAGAGTGATGACAGCAACCCTGTATGCCAGAAGAGGCTGTTGTGAAGAGGAAAGTACTGTGAAGAGGAAAGTACTGCTGTGCCAATTGGGCCATCGCCCCTGTGCAGAGTCAGTTTTGTCACCCTGTATGCCATAGGGGGCCACAATGAAGAACAAGGGACGTTGCCTAATTCATTCAAAAGGAAATGAAGCTGTGGTTATCTGTGCCGGCCTGAGCCCCGACTGAGAATCCAAACCCAAGTTATTGTTTGCCCACCTGTGAGAAGGATTATAGGAACTGAATGTCTCAGTGGAGAAAGTGCGATGGACGCCCAGCAACTGGCCCTGTAGAGCAGCCAGTGCTACTCACTGGGACTCTGGTAGTGCAACCCATTACAGAAGCGGGTAATTGTGATTGCAAGGCTGAAAGGCTCCGGTTGTACTTGTTCTGTTGCATAGCGCTTCGGGCGCTGGAACACTTTGGACTTTTGGGAAGAGTCAGGGTGGAACTCTCACTACTAGTAGGTTTTAACCTCAATGTTACAAACAGTTAGGAGCGCACCTGCCTGACATCCCAGCAATTAATCTGCCCCATTGCATCATGGTAGATGTAGTATCTTCAAAAAACGAACTCCATTAATTTTTAAATATTTCACCTTTAAGTAGGTACAGCCTTTACTGTGCATCTCTGGACACATGTGTTTCTGGGTTAGTCCCTTCTTCAGCAGAGAACATATTTGTGGGGTGCTGGGAATGCTGCCATAAATCACCCGGTTTCAGTACCTCTTTCCTGGCATGCTGGTGCCTGCTCCAGAGCTCGTCAGCCCAGTAGCTCAAGGGAGCATTTAAAGTCACAAACAGTTAGGAGCGCACCTGCCTGACATCCCAGCAATTAATCTGCCCCATTGCATCATGGTAGATGTAGTATCTTCAAAAAACGAACTCCATTAATTTTTAAATATTTCACCTTTAAGTAGGTACAGCCTTTACTGTGCATCTCTGGACACATGTGTTTCTGGGTTAGTCCCTTCTTCAGCAGAGAACATATTTGTGGGGTGCTGGGAATGCTGCCATAAATCACCCGGTTTCAGTACCTCTTTCCTGGCATGCTGGTGCCTGCTCCAGAGCTCGTCAGCCCAGTAGCTCAAGGGAGCCTTTAAAGTCACAAACAGTTAGGAGCGCACCTGCCTGACATCCCAGCAATTAATCTGCCCCATTGCATCATGGTAGATGTAGTATCTTCAAAAAACGAACTCCATTAATTTTTAAATATTTCACCTTTAAGTAGGTACAGCCTTTACTGTGCATCTCTGGACACATGTGTTTCTGGGTTAGTCCCTTCTTCAGCAGAGAACATATTTGTGGGGTGCTGGGAATGCTGCCATAAATCACCCGGTTTCAGTACCTCTTTCCTGGCATGCTGGTGCCTGCTCCAGAGCTCGTCAGCCCAGTAGCTCAAGGGAGCCTTTAAAGTCACAAACAGTTAGGAGCGCACCTGCCTGACATCCCAGCAATTAATCTGCCCCATTGCATCATGGTAGATGTAGTATCTTCAAAAAACGAACTCCATTAATTTTTAAATATTTCACCTTTAAGTAGGTACAGCCTTTACTGTGCATCTCTGGACACATGTGTTTCTGGGTTAGTCCCTTCTTCAGCAGAGAACATATTTGTGGGGTGCTGGGAATGCTGCCATAAATCACCCGGTTTCAGTACCTCTTTCCTGGCATGCTGGTGCCTGCTCCAGAGCTCGTCAGCCCAGTAGCTCAAGGGAGCCTTTAAAGTCACAAACAGTTAGGAGCGCACCTGCCTGACATCCCAGCAATTAATCTGCCCCATTGCATCATGGTAGATGTAGTATCTTCAAAAAACGAACTCCATTAATTTTTAAATATTTCACCTTTAAGTAGGTACAGCCTTTACTGTGCATCTCTGGACACATGTGTTTCTGGGTTAGTCCCTTCTTCAGCAGAGAACATATTTGTGGGGTGCTGGGAATGCTGCCATAAATCACCCGGTTTCAGTACCTCTTTCCTGGCATGCTGGTGCCTGCTCCAGAGCTCGTCAGCCCAGTAGCTCAAGGGAGCCTTTAAAGTCACAAACAGTTAGGAGCGCACCTGCCTGACATCCCAGCAATTAATCTGCCCCATTGCATCATGGTAGATGTAGTATCTTCAAAAAACGAACTCCATTAATTTTTAAATATTTCACCTTTAAGTAGGTACAGCCTTTACTGTGCATCTCTGGACACATGTGTTTCTGGGTTAGTCCCTTCTTCAGCAGAGAACATATTTGTGGGGTGCTGGGAATGCTGCCATAAATCACCCGGTTTCAGTACCTCTTTCCTGGCATGCTGGTGCCTGCTCCAGAGCTCGTCAGCCCAGTAGCTCAAGGGAGCCTTTAAAGTCACAAACAGTTAGGAGCGCACCTGCCTGACATCCCAGCAATTAATCTGCCCCATTGCATCATGGTAGATGTAGTATCTTCAAAAAACGAACTCCATTAATTTTTAAATATTTCACCTTTAAGTAGGTACAGCCTTTTTTTGGAATGGACAATCATTTATTGCTGCTATTGAACATATTTTGATTTGTGAGCCTGTGTTCAGTCCCTGCAGCCTCACCTCATCCTCGACCCCAGCCCCATCCTCCAATCATTTTTTCATCTTATTTAGCTTGTCGTTTTAAGTACTAAAATATGTTTAATTCTATTGTGAATGCAGGTTTTCAAGATCTATTTGGTCCAACGATATCCCAAACTGACAAGGAATTTTAATGCTGTGCATGTCATGTGTGTTGTCTGTGATGTGATTTTCCTCAATTGGGCTTCCATAATGACATGCTGAGGCCCTCTTCCTCCAAACCTGTGTGATTTCAAGAGGCCAAACTCTGCACAGAACCAACCTACCATATCAAAACATGCGTCAACTTTTAACCACTGTGTTGTGTGCAGCTCCTCTGCAACCAAGCATTACCTCCCATGAGTTGCCAGGCCCTATACTCCTCTTGTGTCCGGGTATATATTTGTTTAGGTCTCACACACTCCTTTTCATGATCGGTTCAGTTGACTTTCCACGTTTTGCTCTTTGGCTTCCTTGCACCAGTGCATTCCATATTCTGGACTTTTTTGTTTTCTTTTTTCCCCAGATCTTACTTTACAGACTTTTTTGCGTTATTGAGTGTTTTCAATGTACTTTTTAGTTTCTAGGCATTCGGATTCAAGTTGTCCTCCTGTGGCTTTCCAGCAGGCTAGTCCCAAGACTCTTGGTATTTTTCACCTATTACTCAGCACAAAATCTTCTGCATGATTTTAAACTGGGCCTCGTCTGAGATGTCATGCAGGACCTAAGTTGTACCAGAGATGTCACTCTTAGCCTTCTGTGGATACTTGTACTTAACTCTGCTGGGCTGCCTTCTGGAGACACCGGCGAGAATTATAGCACAGGGGAGACTCTAGCTTCACGCCAAGCTTTACTCCTAGACTGGTCAAAGTTAAACTGTTGTGTCTCTTTCTTCATGATTTACATGAAGTGATTTCCCCTGAATTGTTATTATTGAGATGGACCCCTTGGCTCCCTTATTCCTAAACCATATTATTGCGCACTTTGACGTACTGCTTTGGTCCTTGGCTACCTGGCCACTCCTGAGACTCATGGAAAGTGATGGGGCCTCTTTGTCACCTTATGGGCCTTTTACTGCAGTGCAGTGACCTCGTTCTTGCCGTATTATGATTTGTGTTCCTCAGTGTACCACTGTTAGAAATGGGGTTTTTGGTTGGCAGTCAGGTTACCCTCTGTCCAAGCAAGAACACTCACTCTAGTCAGGGTAAGTCACACACAATCCAAAATTAGCCTGTGCCCACCCTCTGGTAGCTTGGCACGAGCAGTCAGGCCTAACTTAGAAGGCAATGTGTAAAGTATTTGTGCAATATATCATACAATAATACAATATAGCACCACAAAAATACACCACACAGTGTTTAGAAAAATATGTAATATTTATCAGGATAATTGTAGGTCAAAACGAATTAAGATGCAATGTGAAATTGTAGAGATATCACTGAAAGGTGATATAATGTGTCTTAAGTCTTCTAAAAGCAAACAAAGTCTCTTTCAAGCACAAAGTACCTGGTTTAAAGTGGAAAATCTCTGCAAAGGGCCGCAGAAGAAGAGATACGTGGAAAAATGGTGTGTGCGTCGATTTCTCCCCTGCACACACAGACTTGCGTCGTTATTTTTCACACGGGGAAGTCGTGCGTCGTTTTCCGGCGCGCGGATAGTCTCTTTCTGTGGGTCGCAGGATTAACAGATGTCCCGGGGTCTGTGTGTGGATTCTTCGGCTTGTTTTCCGGCTGCGCGTCGTTCCGGGAGGCTGTGCGTGGAATTCTCGGTCTCACGGCAGGCGTTGCGTCGATTTCCCCTCTGGAAGTCGGGCGGCGTTGTGCTTGCGAGGCCGTGCGTCGAAGTTCTGGTCGCCCGAAGGTGTTGCGTCCATCAGTGTCGGTGTGCGCCGATTTTGTCGCCGCGGAGCAAGCTGTGCGTTGAAATTTTCGGTGCACGAAGAGTCCAAATGGAAAAGAGAAGTTTTTTGGGTCCTGAGACTTCTGGGAACAGGAGGCAAGCTCTATCCAAGCCCTTGGAGAGCACTTTTATAGCTAGACAAGAGTTCTGCAAGGCAGCAGGGCAACAGCAAGGCAGCAGTCCTTTGTAGAAAGCAGTCAGGTAAGTCCTTTAGGCAGCCAGGCAGTTCTTCTTGGCAGGATGCAGGTTCTGGTTCAGGTTTCTTCTCCAGCAAGTGTCTGATGAGGTAGGGCAGAGGCCCTGTTTTATACTAAATTGTGCCTTTGAAGTGGGGGTGACTTCAAAGAGTGGCTAAGAAATGCACCAGGTCCCTTTCAAGTGCAATCCTGTCTGCCAGGGTCCAAGTAGGGGGTGTGGCAGTCCTTTTTGTGAGGGCAGGCCCTTCACCCTCCCAGCCCAGGAAGACCCATTCAGAATGCAGATGTATGCAAGTGAGGCTGAGTACCCTGTGTTTGGGGTGTGTCTGAGTGAATGCACAAGGAGCTGTCAACTAAACCTAGCCAGACGTGGATTGAAAGGCACAGAAAGATTTAAGTGCAAAGAAATGCTCACTTTCTAAAAGTGGCATTTCTAGAATAGTAATATTAAATCCGACTTCACCAGTCAGTAGGATTTTGTATTACCATTCTGGCCATACTAAATATGACCTTCCTGCTCCTTTCAGATCAGCAGCTGCCACTTCAACAATGTATGAGGGCAGCCCCAATGTTAGCCTATGAAGGGAACAGGCCTCACAGTAGTGTAAAAACGAATTTAGGAGTTTTACACTACCAGGACATATAACTACGCAGGTACAGGTCCTGCCTTTTACCCACACAGCTCCCTGCTCTAGGGGTTACCTAGGGCACACATTAGGGGTGACTTATATGTAGAAAAAGGGGAGTTTTAGGCTTGGCAAGTAAAATGCCAAGTCGAAGTGCCAGTGAAACTGCACACACAGGGCTTGCAATGGCTGGCCTGAGACCAGGTTAAGGGGCTACTGAAGTGGGTGGCACAACCAGTGCTGCAGGCCCACTCGTAGCATTTAATCTACAGGCCCTAGGCACATATAGTGCACTCTACTAGGGACTTGCTAGTAAATTAAATAGCCAATCCTGGATAAACCAATCAGTAGTACCATTTACATAGAGAGCATATGCACTTTAGCACTGGTTAGCAGTGGTATAGTGCCCAGAGGTCAAAAGCCAACAACAACAGGTCAGACAAAATAGGAGGAAGGAGGCAAAACGTTTGGGGATGACCCTGTCAAAAAGCCAGGTCCAACAACCACATTACAGAAACTATTTGTTTTTAGCATGTGTAGCTATAGATCACATGGTATTCTTGCTTCTGTTATATAATGTTGGACTCAAAATGTTAAAAGTTGCTTTTTATCAAAGGAGTTTTGGTTTCGAGGAGACTTGAGACACCCTCAAACCTCCCTTCAAACTCCCAATGCTCAGGATAGAGACTGCACCTTAGATGGGGTTTTTTTCTGTCTTTGTGCTCAGACATGTTCTGGAGTGTTGCCTTCTACAGTGCACTAAAGTCCACATTTCCACATTAGAGGACCGGGGCTATATGTAGAAGAAAGTAGAATGAAACTCATGACCATTGACAACTTTGGGACAAAATTGACAGATGAACCTGGGTCACGCAATATTAACAAGCATTTGCAATGCAGTGGGTCTCAGGTTTGCTCTAGTTAAAGCTATTATCGTTGTAAACTCCTAACCAGACGTTTCTTGCCACATAAACTGAAAAGTAAAACAGTTTTACATAAGCAAGCCAAGGGCCGCCATGAGCGCAAAGCAAACACACAGAAGGCAACAGAAGTTTGCTCGCAATGAAACGTATTGGCAAATGTGGAAATATCGATGTAACCGGCAAAAGTGCAATTATGCATATAACCGGCAAAAGTGCAAATATCCATGTAACAGGGTTGATGTCATGCAAAGCACTCGACTGCTGCACAGCGAGATCGTGCTGCTTACAAAATAAAGAGAAAAAGTAGTGCAGAAACCAGATGGAAAACATCCACCCTCGTTTGTTTTCAGTAGTTCGCAGGTGCGCTCGAGGCAGGCAAAACACTGGAAAAGGCTTGACATATGCATGCCTTTCACTAATGAAATCAAGCGAGTTTTAAAAGGCAAGCCCACGAATCAGCCAAACTGATGGGCTTTACTTGGGCGTGGTTACAAGCCCGTAGAGAGATAACAACGGGGACAGTGGGCTTTGAACTCAATCCTAAAAATTACTCTTTTAAGGATACAGTATGGAGAATATACATTTTTAATTCTACCCCTCATGTAATACATTTCGTAGGTTAGACCAGAATAGGTTCTGCAGCCTAAAACTAGGATGGGAGTACAAAAAAGTGTGACTTTGGTGTGTACACCTTTCGATCCAAGAAAACTATTTGCATCATCCATATTCGAGGTGGGCACATTACTCGACAATGTAGCTCCATCTAAAAAGGCTTGACACTCTGCATTGCTCACTACAGTCTAGACCCTTTAGTGCCAAAAGGCACCCTATATGCTGAAAAACTCCAAGGCAAGCTAGCTTGAGCACAGAGGCTGCTAAGTTACCATTGGAGCCAAGGTAGACTTCGAAGTCTAGCATACTCTCCCATGACTGAGATCTCTTCCCTGGAAGAGACTAAACAGCCTGACAATTAGGCAATGAAGAAATATGTATATCCAGACAGGAGTCATATTCTCACTTGACCCCCTCCCCCTTACTCTACATGTTCCACACAAAACAGTGGACAAATGAGTAAGCTGTTTCTGAGGAACTGAAAGTTGTCAGATTTCTCAAAATAAAAAGTCTGCCTCCACCCCCAGAACTCATGTCTTAAGCCTATTCACATTTAGATCCCTCCTTACCCCAGTGTCAGCAGGGCAAACTGCATGCAATAAACAGACATAATATTTCAACGTTGACCCTAATGCTTGTATTTTTATAAAAGAAAGAACTTTTTAATCTCACAGCAGTACAAAATAGTACATAATTCAATTTAGTGTACAGGGTAGTGGTCCTGGTCACAACTCTCTAGTGCTACATTTCTTATCTTTATATGTGCTAACACCTACCCGATTGACCCAAGATGAAAACTGTTCCCTGCAGTATATGGTAAAAGAATGAATAAGGTTCAGGTGCAGATTTTAGTGCCTCGCAATCCAAATGTGCAGTCAGTTCACTCTATTGCATGAGTTCCAACCATTGGTGGTGTAGCAGCTAGAAATTCAGTCTCATTATTTGGTGCTCAGCTAGTGCAGACTTCACAGCTTGATACCTCTGCAGGTGTAGTCCACATTGATTGGGTGCCATCAATTGGAGGCCAGGCACAGCCTGAATCTGACCATACGTGGCCACCTATTTGTCTGGGGTTGATTGACTGTCCTGGCAAAACCCTAGGGTGTTGGTTCAACAGCTGGGTCCCGTTCCACTGGTGAGGTTGTCGAGGCAGATGCAGCCTGATCAGGCTAATATGAACACCATGGTAGTTTCAGCCCCTACCAGGCCAATGCCAACACTACAGCAGCATCCCAACGGGGCTGATGACAACGAGTCAGTGACTGCTCTATCTAAGCTTTACAAAACATAGGCAGTGGCAGACTACAGCGGACAAATAAGCGAAAGGAAGTAGAATGTTTGCTATTCTCGACATACCTTTGCAGTATGGGTCACTCCTGGCCTCAATCACAGACATTATGCTTTCTCTGGATGTTTAGCAACATATTGGACTCATCCTGGGTAGTCTGTCCTCCAGGAGGATAGACATTAGCAGACCCTCCCCTCCTCCTGCATAAAGTGCAGACTTCAGGTGAGGTCCCCTTACCCCTGGGAGACTGGCTGTCAGACATTTACCATCCTTGGGCACACATCAGTTCAAGTACTCTGAGAAGCACGCCCTTCCTTACTCCACTATGAATTTGAAGAAAGCAGGGCGGTTTGGGTCCCACTTTTATATACGTTTTCTTTACTGGGGATGTGGATTGACTCAAACTTCGGAACAGGTTTGGAGTAGTTCTGTTTCAGTTATCATCTGGCTGCTCTCCCATCATTTCCTTTTGTGTAAAGTCATGCTTCTCACAGCAGATAGCACTGGGACGGTCTCCAGACCTGGAGCACCCACAGCATGGGCATGATGAAGTATGAGTTTTCTGCACCTTTTTACAAGCAGTAGTCTAGGATAGACAAAAGTTCTGGCCTGATCCAGAAACGTTCTCTTTGACTACAGGAACTGCAGTCCCACCATTCACCACTAGCATTCACCAAATGACAGTGCTCAGCAAGAACTAATCTGAAGGCCCCTTATTAAGAAGTCTTTCATGGAATTTGTAGAGGTAGCCTTATTTTCATCCTCCTCACTTCAGTTTCTGGGTTTACCTTTTTCAGCCACAGGAATGTAGGCAAAACACTTCCACGGTCTAAGAAAGCGGTCATTCTCAACTTGTGGCATGCTAAAATAGGGCCATTCAAAATGGATCCCACTGGCTTCAGTACTCTGACTTGTGCAGACACAGAGTCCAACTATTGCACATGAACATAGGGCGTGTGTGTAGTGTTCTGGGTATTCTTATAACACTGGATCTTTACACAAGAGGTCACGTAGGCCACTCTTTCATCGGCTCAGATAAAAAGGTCAGATCACATTATCAATCTCAAAAGACGCCATGATGCCTCCACTGCATTATGTGCTTTACCCATGACAGCAACAATAATCCTCTGTCCAATAAACGGGCCTGCTTAGTGTGCTGTTACAGGTGACAGAACAGGTTCTGTACCTTGATTAGTTGGAGACAAACAGGCCTCTGTAAACAGGCCTCTGTAGATTAATGTGGTACCAGACCCAGATACACATGCAGTTGAGCACTCAGGACTTGGGAACACGCCCTTATACCATGCAGGAGCCATGCCTGGCTCAGGTGTCTTTCCATTTGGAGCTCCAGGAACAACTCACTGGCTTACCCTTTGATGGTAAGCAGCTCTTTGGCTTTCAAGTAGATGAAATGCTTGAAAAAATTTAAATAGTCACGGACACCGCAACAGCCATGGGTGTACTTCTGCATCACAAGGCCATGATTGTAGATCAGCACCAGCATCACAAGACTGGTTTCACCACCTTAAACATTTGTAGGCCTAATAGCATTTTCTCCTGCTCACTGGAACTAGTGCCAGGAGCCACCTTTTCAGGACAACCAGCAACATGTGGAACAGGGCTCTTACTCCAGGGGAGGCTTTTCTGACACTGGGTGTGGTAAGGGTAGGAATGCATAAGTTAGAGGCACCTCTTGCTCAAAGCATTTACCATTCATCACCTGTTGGGGGGCAACTGAGATTCAAACTGCCACATTGGCAGGGTATAACTTCAGATCAGTAGGTGCTTTCCTTCACCTATTGATATTGTCTCCAATTCCCTGCCACCCAGCATACCACCACACCCCAACAATGAGTATAATGCAGCACAGGCTTTTCTTAGAGTACATTCAGGCACTCCTTCTCAACAGTACCATCAAGATTGTCCTACCACGTCACAGTATATTGTAGGTATTGACCAGTCCCCAGTGCCAAGGACATGATGTTATCCTCTCTTGTGATAAACTTGTTCTCAGGGTGTAGGTCACCCCATGTATCGCACACACCATCCTTCCATTTTTGTACCAACATAGCCCCAGCTGTGGTAACAAATGGGTGCCGATACCACAGCGACATATCCAGTGCATATGCCGTATCACTCTCGTACCTGCCATTTCCCAGATCCTACACACCTGATTCACAATATTTGGTGTGCCCAGCGCTCCCCCTCCCAATCAGAAGGACGGGCAGCAATGTTGCACCATAGGAGACTCTAGCCCCTTTTCCCAATTATCGTCTCGGTCCAGCCAGTTGACTGCATGCTGTAAGGGCGCTGCCGTGTAGTACAACGCCATATTTGTGACTTGTAGGCCCACTTTTCCCCATGTCCTCTTGAGTGTGGCCAGACCAACATGCCTTTGCTTATTCGTCCATAGCAAGCCTATGATGAGACTGTTAATTTTAGTGAAGTAACTGCGGGGAATCTTGTAAAACATGCCTTGCAAGGTGTACAGGCAACGAGGCAGCACTACTATTTTAGCTAGCGCAATACCCATCAATGACAGGGGTAGGTCCCTCCAGAACCACACCGAGCCCCATAGCCCCTCCACCACCCTGCTGTTGTTAAGGTCTAAAAATACCTGTTCCATGTGAGCAATCTTCACCTCCACGTACCTCATTTTGTCGGACTCCCAGGAGAGCAGCTCGCCCGTTAGCCCTTCGGGCGGAGTCCCGACTAGTGCCCTCAGTGGTAAAAGGTTAGACTTTCTCCAATTGACATAGTCCCAAATTCTCGCATTACTTTCAATAATATAGTTACCGAATACCCTGGTTCTCTCAGGTAAACCAGAGCATCGTTAGTTTATAGGGAAACCCCGTGTGTGGTCTCCCCCACTTTGATTCCCTTATTTCCCAGGGGCTGAGCGCCCGGTGTAACACGTCTCTCATTTGCTCCATTGCCAGAGCAAACATCAGTTGCAACAGTGGGTACCCCTGCCGAGTGACTATGTGCAGTTGGAAACCGTCTGAGACCATCCTGCCCATCCGCTCTCTAGCACTCCGTTCTGTATACAGTAGTTTAACCCACTGTATATATTTGGGACCAAGCCCCACTTTCTCGAGCGCCAGCCAGCCAGAGATAGCCCCAGTCCACTGAGTCAAATGCTTGTTTGATATTTAGGAACGTAAGGACATAGTTGTCGCCCAGTAGTTGCGAAGCATGATAAATAAGCAAAAGACACTGGATACTATATATGGTATTCCGTTTTGGGATAAACCCGTACTGATCCGTATGTATTAATGTTGGGCGGTGGCCCAACAGCTGAGCCGCCAATGTACCACTAAGGATTTTTACCTCTACGTTTAACATAAAAAGGGGCCACATAGTATTCAGAAGTCTCCTTTTCTGTAGTGCCTCACGATACCCCTCTTGCAGTGTATCCACAACGGTGTCTGCATAACAATGGTAAAATTTTGCTGGGAGGCCATCACTGCTGAGGGTTTTCACCGTCTTCAGCCCCCTTATTGCCACAAGCATCTCCTCGCCGTAGATGAGAAATTCCAGTGACTTGCGATCACCCTACGCAAGTCGCAGAAGTGTGACCCCGGCCTTGTTCTTCTTTTCCCTCGCCACCAATCTGTCCGGCTGTGTCGCATGCGTCCTACCCAGGTGGGACTTGAGCACGCCATTTATGGCTAACTGCATACCAACTATTACCAACCTCTGATTGCCAGGACTGGGGCCCATCGACTGTCCTGTTTCACAAAGTTGGTGAGAACCACCCCTGCTTTGTCACCCTCCACATGTAATCGCTGGTGGTGTGGGTGAATTCTCCAGTCTGTGCCAATCGTCCAGTATTTCCTTATGACACTGATGCGAGTCTGGGAGCCTTTCCCTAACCTTGGTTATCATGAAAAGGAAAGCTTTGTGTTGCAGTAGACCCTCATTGGAGCTTTGGATTTTTGGATTGGTGCTTAAATTGCTACATGGAATCTCACAGATGACAGGAGCAGGCTACATTTAGAGGGTTACTTGTGCACCCATGTGCGAGGCCTAAACCTTCCGTTTTTATACCTGTAAGGCACCCCTAAGGTAGGCCCTAGGTAGCCTCATGGGCAGGGTGCTGTGTATGTTAAAGGTAGGACATGTACTGGTGTGTTTTTAAATGTCCCAACAGTGAAATACTCCTAAATTCAGTTTTCACTGTTGCAATGCCTGCCTCTCATAGGTTAACATGGGGGCTGCTTTTAAATATTATTAAAGTGCAGATTCCCATTGAGAGCAGATGGAAATTTGGAGTTTGGTGTCTCTGAACATACAATTTAAAAATATACCTTTTAGTGAAGTTGGTTTTTAGATTGTTAGTTTGAAAATGCCACTTTTAGAAAGTGGGCATTTTTTTTGCTTAAACGATTCTGTGACTGCCTGTTTGTGGATTCCCTGTCTGGGTCAGACTGACAGTTGGGCTGATTGTGAATCCCCTCTAGACAGTGACACAAAGGGAGCTGGTGAGTAGCCTATATATCCTTATGGGACATCTGAGCTAGAGTGCAGGGAGGAGTGGTCACTTACACCTGAATGGGCTGTGCCTGCCCTCTCCAAGTGCAGTCTCCAACCCCCTGGTGTGAGTCTTGAGCCTGACCTGGGCAAGGCAGGACCGTGTGAACAATAGAGACTTTCCTTTGAAGTTTGCCATCTTCAAAGGCAGAAAGGGGTATTGGACCCAAAACCCCAAATTTTTAGATTAATTCAAGGATTCAAGAGGAACCTCTGTCTGGAGAAGAGCTGAGGGGAAGTGCTGCCCTGACCTGTGACTGTGCTGTGTTGGGCTATCCTGCAGTTGCTGCTTCTACCTGTGCAAGGGGACAGAGACTGGACTTTGTTTTTGCATTCCTGCTTGAGAAGTAACTCCAAGGGCTTCGTGTAGAGCTTGCCTCCTATTTTGAAGCCTCAGGGACAGCAAAGGCTTCGCCACCCAGTTCTGAGTCTACCTGCCGTGGACTCTAGCTTGCCAAAGGATGGCATTCCAGTTCCCAGACCCCTGAAAGTGAATTTCTGGGGGAAAACCAGTCTAATGACGCTTGACGACGCTGTACGACTTCGCAAAGGACGCCTCTGCCTGGAACCGCGATGCCGCCTGCCCCAAGGCCATGGACCTCGCAGAAGTGCGATGACCCTGTAGGCTTCGCGTCACTGATCACGACTGGCTTCGCTGACTTCGGAGTATCATAAATCCGACATCTGCCATTGCAGCGCCTGCAGCCCTGTGACGTCATTGCAACCCTGTGAGGTTCCCCTTCAGCATTGTGACTTCGCCGGACTTCGTGGCTCCTGGAACCAAGGGATTGACTTCGCAAAGACACAGCTTCGCCTCCACCGCTGTGCAGTAAGGACCCGACGCCGCTGCGAGACACCTATGCCCTGCTGCCCCATAGCACCGGAACAGATGATGCATCAGATCCAGTGACGCCTCGCTCCCAGTCTCCATGCGCCGGCCTGTTTTCTACTTGTTTGCTAAGGTACTGTACCTGGGGGTCGAACGACTCAGTGAACGGCACCAATCAGTGGCGTTGCATTGTAAGAAACACCTCCGTCACAACGCCTCTTAATAC
This sequence comes from Pleurodeles waltl, assembly GCF_031143425.1. Classification (NCBI taxonomy): domain Eukaryota; kingdom Metazoa; phylum Chordata; class Amphibia; order Caudata; family Salamandridae; genus Pleurodeles; species Pleurodeles waltl. The sequence continues at coordinate 270,382,964 of NC_090448.1, read as the reverse complement.
CAACTTGCAGCATTTGTGCCTCTAGGCACTATTTGTGTGCTTTAGGTGCTAAATTCATATTTTTAACTGTGTATTGTGGATTTTTATCATATTTGGTCTTGTTTTTTTAGATAAAATAATACATATTTTTTTAAACTGGTGTAGTGTCCATTTTGTGGTGTTTTCACTGTATTACTGTGTGTTTTGGTATAAGTACTTTACACATTGCTCCTGGGGTTAAGCCTTTCTTCTCATGCCAAGCTACCAACGGGGTGAGCGGGGGTTAATCAGTTGTTTCTCCTTTACCCTGACTAGAGTGAGGGTCCCTGCTCGGACAGAGTGCAAACTGACTGCCAACCAGAGACTGCATTTCTAACATATAGCGTTTAGTTGTTTGTGGATTAAAATACTTTTTAAACAAAAGGCATTATTTGGACACTGATTTATTGTGTATTATTTTTGTATGTTGCTCAGTTGAGTTTCTAGCCCACTTCACCTCTGGGAGTCAACCTTCGACTGCTCTGACTCAATACCCTGAGAGTCATATTTTACATTCTGAACCCTGTCAAATGCACAGAAAAAGATGCATACATTGTGAACTCTATCAAATTCAAGGGGATTTGCATTGAGAACTCTGCAACAACTACAACAGGAAGATCTTATCGTTGTGAACTCCTTTACGACTAACATAGGGATGGCTATGCATATTTTAAGACACCTTCTTAAACCGATCTCTAGTTCAGGTGCTGCTAGGGAGGTTCCAATGTCATTGTGTACATTTGTCACTATTTTTAGCATTTTGCTGTTCTGAATTAAACATCTTTTTATTTTTAAAGCTAGAACACTAGACATTGATCACGAATTATTATGCACTTAATGCAGTTCTTCAGTGTTTCTTTAACCCCTTTTGCTTCTTTTGTCTTTACTTTTTTAATTACTCTGTAAATATTGAATTTCTTATGCAAGTGATAGTAAGACTGATGTTCTGCATAAGGTTGTGGAATGTCTTGTGTTAGCCAGACAGATTTTTGCTGATGAATAACTGTTGAATGCTGATAAAACTGAGATCTTGGTTCTAGCGAACCGTCCTTATACCTGGACCTGTGTTTGGGAGTCGCTGGCTGTTAACCCTCACAAAGCCTGTTAATACTATGACTAAAAGTGTTGGTATGACAATCAGTGCTGATCGTACCTCTGCCCACGTCAGCAAAATCTTTTGCATATATTACTACTTTTGAAGAGGTTGCAGAAAAGTCCTCCTTGCCTCTTGGTTATAAGGGGGAGGCTGCTATCCAGTCTTGTTTGGCTTATTGGAATGTAGTCATGTCTGTTACTTAATTTACCTCAGCCAGCTTCTGTTAAATGCCAGTAGGACTTTGCAGGTTATGAGTGCTTAAACTGATCATTTTAAGACACTTTGAATGGTGCACAAGGCACTTGCTGGCGATTGTCGTAAGTGGCTTGAGCCTTAGATGCCCTTTCATATGTTTCATTTCTCTTCTTGTGCACTTTTTAAACCCATGTTCCATCACTCCAGAGCAAGTAGATGTTCTTTCTTGTTTCTCGCTCCTTTTCTCAGTACACTAGAGTTAAGTCCCTTCTCATGTGACTGCAAGGTGAGGGGTGTGCTGCTGAGTGTGTAGATGCAGCACATTAAAATCAGTTCCATGGGCATGGCCACCGCTTGTTCCCTTTTAATAGAATATTTCCAAGAGCCGGAGCTTTCATGATATTTGTTGCTCTCCACATTTATTTCGAAGTGTGTCATGGACAGAGCTTAAGTTGGAGTGGCTGTTCAGTAAACCTAAATAAAAATAACGTTTGCCCTCTCAGTTCTATGGTCTCCTTTCTTTACAACCCACCGCATTTATCGTTTGCCATAAAATGTTTTGCTGTGAAGAGATAGTTAAACTACGATACGAAACCCTTGGGTGTCTTGAGACGGACCTTTGGTATTTTCATACATATCTGTGCATGGACGTCCAGTTCGTTAATTTTCATGTCATGTCTTAAAAGAAAGGGCCTGGTCTTCTCCCCTGACGTATGCCCCATGAATCTGAAAGTCAGTGGGTTTTAGAACAAAGATTAGTGTCTTGTGCTATTTACAAATTAGAAAAATATAGCTTGCATCATGACTAACACATTTTAATCCTTCATTTAGGGAAACATTCAGTAGAGTGTTCTGGATTGCCAAAGGGATGTATCCTGCACAAAACCCTTCAGGTTCAGATGCTTGACTTGCTGGACATCGAAGGACTACTCCCTTTATATAACCGAGTTGAGCAGTATTTGGAGGAATTTCCAGAAGAGAGGTACGTTCGTTCTTACACTAAACAGTGTTCAACTTGACATTTGGACCACAACTAAATGAAAAAAGATGACTCCATCTAATGGATCATACTGGGATCGGGGAGAGGTGGTTGAACTGCACATCTTTCTTCCTGGCGCATTGTTGGACATTTGTATTAGTTATTAGTTCTTGAACAAGAAATTTGGTATCAGAGTATCTGTGATTTAATTTTGTTTGTGCATACTATTAGCGAGCATCACAATGAGGTCCCCACATGAACAGGACAGAAACTAAGTCGAGACAAACGTGTAGTTGTCAGCTACACCGTGCTATTTACCTAGAGGCACGAACGTTATTAACTGTTGTTCTCTGTTGCTTATTAAGCCGTCTGCATCAGTGCTTAATTTGTGCCAGTATTTGCCGATGCTTGACAGCGGTACTTATTTATGATAGTCCACCATATGGTAACACAGTCAATCTATGTTTAAAAGTGCACATGAGCAAAGTGTGCAACAATATACAATAAAAAATATCAGCATGCCCAGACCATTCTCATAGTTTTGCGTTACCTGGTATGGTCCAATTTGTCTAAATTGTAGGAGTTGAATTGTTCGTAGATTACGTTGGCACTGGTATTAGGCAATGCTGGCATTTTTTTTTCCTTTTCCACCAATTAAGCACTGGTCTGCATGCACTTTGCGACTTCATTAGCATAAATAGTGCATTACTTATATAATTGAAATAGACGCAGAGTTAGTGGCATAAGGTGACAACGTCTAATGGGTGGTGCATGTACGTTCCTTGAAGCAAGATGTGAAGGCTTCCCAGAACGTTTGTTAGCAGCAAAGTGGAGGTAACCTGGTCAACTACTGCTCCAAGTGATTTTTATGGTGTTGCACGCAAGCCGAATGATGCTAAAAGATGAAAAGAAGAAAGATAGCGAAGTCACCATCTGTGAGTCATGTTCAGTCCTTTCAGCAGGTTAGTAATGCTGATTTCGAGATGTCTATTTGAAAACCCAATTGCAAGTGGTCCAATACGTTCCCCATCATGGTCTCTTTGATATTCTTAAACATGAGAATATCTCTAGCTACGTGAAGGAGGCCAAAACATATTTTAATGTATATAACATTTTTCAGTTTTGTAAAATGATTCCACAAGGAAAATATATTCAACGGAGGCGCTCTTTTCTTTCATGAAGATAATTAGAGTTACATTTCAGGCTTTATTTATTTGTCAGTGTGGATAAAACATCCATCAACAATTGCATAAAATCACAAATTTACAAAACATCTTTAGAAAATATATGAAAACATAAAGTGAATCATAAAATTCATTAAAAGGAATTAGCCAAGTAAAATAAGTTATGTTTCCGGACCGAATGCTCATTCTGGACCTGACGGAGTAACATTGCTGATCCTGTATAATATAATTAATTAAAAAGTACCACATCCTCCGAGTCAGTGGAATAAAGTCTCACATAAAATGTTCTTTATACACCTAATGTAAAAGTAGATTCCTCGGAGCTTTGCTTTGTGTTCTTAGTAGAGTATACACATTTAGCAACCGCAGAAACAACAGTGGGATTCATTTCTGTTTTACTTATTCTTTGTGCAATATGATTATGTCTTATACCATATAATTTGCACACCTGCTTTACCCATTTGGATCGTGGACTGTTACACTCTTTGCAACAACAACAAAATAAAAAATAGTGTGTGGCCCTCTATTTCTTCCTGAGACTTGCGGAATGGATAATTGTTAATAGTTTGTCCCACTAATTGCCATTTGCTACAGAAAGATGCTATCTGTAGGATTTCCAGTCTGAATTTGATGTAGAGACTTTTAGCACAACAAAGTTGTGTGGGCAGTATTTTGTGCTGTAATTTAATCTAGTTTTCTGTTTCCACGGTTTGGTAATGCTACTTTATTACTAAGGTAGTCATTCTGACTTTGGTGGTCTTTTCCTCATACCGCCAAAGCTGCGGGCACCAGAAGACTTCCATATTACGAGTACTGAGAATTTCTGCCAAAATTTCTGTGGAAATCCTCCAGTAGTCATGCTGGCGGTTGGAGGCGCAGAGGCGGTTCCACCGCCGGCCCCACCCCACCCCTGCCCCCGCCAAAAGAACTCTGACAGCTGTATTATGATCTGTAATACGGCCTGGCGGTGTCCTGATGGGGGGTGGGGCTTCCAGCGGTGGGAGTGCCGGGTCCCATCCCTTCAGGGAGGAGTACCTCGTCGGACGAGGTAAGTGTCATCCACAAGGGGAGGGGATTGGGGTGTGTGAATGTGTGTGTATGCATGTCATGAGGGGGGGAGTGTTTGTGCGTGCGTGTGTGTCTGTTTGTGTTTCTGTGTAAATGTGGTGATGGCGATGCAGGTGTGGGTAAATGTGAATGCTAGGTCGGGGTGCGTGTGTGCATGTATGTAGACAGGGGTGGGGCTTGGGTGTGTATGTATGTTGAGGAAAGGAGGGGGTGGGGGATGGAGTGTGTATGTGTGTCAATGGGGGTGAATGTAGTGAGTGCGTGTGTGAATGGGGGTGTTGTGCATGTATCTGTGTATGGATTTGGGGGTGTTGTGTGTGTGCATGTGAGGGTATTGAGTGAGGGTCAGGGTGTGCGTGCCTGTGGGTGTATGCGGGGGATGGGGAGCAAATACGTGTATGTGGGGGGTCACTACTGGGAGCATGGGGTGGGAGGGTGGGAATGTTGTAAGGGAAGGGAGGTGGGGGCTCTTGGGTAGATGCGGGGGTGGGGGGAGTCGTCTACCGTCACCAGGAATGCAAATTCCTGTCGCCGGTAGCCTTTCCACCAGGGATTTAGTAGCGGTGCTACCGCTATGAAATCCCTGGCGGAAAGGCGACTCTTGATACCGGCTGAGGTATTGGGTGGACTGCCGGGTCAGAGATGCTTATCTCCGGCCCGCCGGTCCAACCACCTTCGCAGTATGCACGGGAAGCTGGCGGTTTGACACGGGCCAAACCGCCACACTCGTAATGGGGCAGCCTTTACTGCCAGCCTGTCGGCGGTGAGACCGCTGCGCAGCTCCTGGCACTCTTCGGATCGCCAGGGTCAGAATGACCACCTAAATGTTTTCGTTTTAACCAGAAGTTTTGATTCTGTCTTACATTCCCAGCCACTGTCTAAATGGATGGAACATATTATTGGAATTTTTGTTGGGCGTGGTGCAACCGATTGGGTTTCATATTTTATTAATTAAATTGCCAGAATGTCAAGTTTTTGGGGTAATTACAAATACATTCTTTTTTTCATTTCAATCATTGCCAATCAATCTGGGGCCTTTCGCTCACACAATATATGCTCCATTGTGATCGATTTGTATCCATAAATCTTCTTCAGCCAATATGTATTTTTATTCATTTCTTTCTTGAGTCCCTCCTTCACGGTGTATCTATCGGATAAACCACATTGGCTACACTAGAGGCACCAATCACGACTCCATATCCACCAAAGCTAAATTGAGGACTGCCCCACCCTGCTTCAGTATAATTATATTCTAGGTCTAGTGCATCCTGTTAGTCTAATAGGAGCTGATCTATATTCAAAATAGTTTATGGAATTTAAAATTCTCGATTTCGAAGACTATGCCAAATTGTGCTGCTGTAAGTAGGTTTTCGTAGCTGCTGGCAGAGTTGGAGTTATATCATCCATTGATTTACTAGGGCAAACCACCAAGCACAATGGTGCAGATTTAACCTTCTTTATTTTTACAGTCCTGTGGATAGAGTAGCTACTTAATCATTAATGAAAACACACTTGGCAGTGCTTGCTTCTACATCATCTCTAGAGTTGTTGTGTGTGCAATCATGTAAATGAAGGTTTACCACTTCATCTAGAGAAAAAGATCACCAAATGCTCCCTAAAAACATTGTCATCTGCCGATTGATTGTTATTAGCAGCTGGGATGCTTCAGCTAGGAAACTTGTCCTTCACATGTATCCATAAGCCTTCTCCAGTTGTAGTACCCCATTACCCATCTCAAATATGGATGCTTCAACTCTTTTCCTGTGGCTAACTCCTGAAAATAGAATTCTTATTTGCATTTGGCCAATAGGGTGAAGCTATTGCTACAGTTTACGTTGTACACCAAATGGGCTGAAAGTGCTTGCTGTAACAACAATAAATCATTAAGCGAGAGCCCCTTTTCTTCCTGCAATGGGTTAAGCCTTTTACTACGATTAGAAATTAATGAGTCTTCGCAGTTATCAGACCTCCCTTCTTTCTTGATGTAAGAAGTTAAAGTTTCTGGTTTGTCAACATCCACATTGTTTGTAACTATACATTTTAACTACTATGGCATTCACACTAGTGGCTTAGTCAAAGTTGTTTTTTTTCATTGTAGACGCAGCGTTTTCCATGGCTTTCTTTGCTTCCTCTTGTTGCCTCGAGTAGTTAAAGTGTTCAGGTTTCAACTCTTTTTTTGGTGGGCAGTGTAGCCAGGTCGGGCGGTTAGCTTTTCTTTTTTTTCTTTTCTTTTTTCTCATTGTCACATCGGAGTTTGATCTTGACAACTTGAAGTGACATAAAAATGTGTTAGAGATGAAAGATTCAGGAAGTAGAATAATTAGTCACATAGAAAAGGTTCAGATCTTCTAAATGCCTCTTGTATGTGCAAAATATATGTATTTGTTAGAAACAAACTCAGTAGGTATGGTTAAAATCAAGAGGTGGGGCCCAGTGTCCTCAGGCCACTCTTTAGGAATTTGATCTAGCTGAGGTTGCAGCATTCTGTGTGTAGCCCACGATATATAAAAGTCGAGCCCTGCGCTGACGTGGAATTGGTGGTGGGAGCAGCAATGCTGGCTCAGCACCACGTATCCTGAACCTGAGAGTCCAAGATATAGTAGCCCAGTGAATGAGCCTCAAAACCAACACATGCATTGAAAGTGGGAGGTCACAAGTGTAAGGGAGAAACTTTGGGCTTTTAGAGGGCACAGAACAGCTGAAGAACTCTCCTTGAAGAACCTCAGTGATCTTGGGCGAAAAGGTGGTAAACCTATAGTTTGATTCAACGTTACTAATTTGCTGAGCAAGGGGACATGCAGAATTACAGTAAGCAGAGTGGACTCAGTAACCACCTTTTAGATAGGCTCCTGTTCACCACTACTTCTACAAGCCCAGGTCTTCACTACCAGTCTATAGAGTGGAGGCTTTCTCAAGGGCAGTGCAAATTCACCAGCAGTTTTAATCCTACCTTCTTGTTCTGCAGCTGTCGGATATCCTCAAGACATGTCCTTTGGGCTACTGGTGCTTTTAGCACTTGTGCAGGATCACTGGTCGATCTTGCCTGGATTACAGGTTTCAGTCAACTGGGCCTCATTCAGAATCTAAAAACCCAAACGAACACAGTTTGCACCTATGAATACACTTAAAGGGATTCCTAACCTAAATGGGGGAGGTAAAAAACTGGGCAGGAGGAGAAGTATTGAAATCCCATGCCATTTACCCAATTAGGTTTGAGCTATTGTTGGAAAGATTTGAGAAAAGGAGTGCCTTTGCATGTAAACCGGTTAACATAGATATTGCCTCAAAAGCAGATATGGAATTAATGTAATTTGCAGTCCAGAAACAAGACAAGGGTGAAATTATTATGTTATCTTTGAGTTGCACGCTAAGAGGGGCTGCTCCAACGACGGAATTCTTAAAATAGCCCTGTCCCTGGTGTTTATAAACACAGTTTTGTGCTGCTTTCAAAGTGTACTAGCAGAGAAAACATTCACGTAAGTCTTCCTGCATGCCACACAGTGGGCACAGTCATGCAACAAACCCAAAAGGGGAAATACAAGTTATGAGGTACTTAACTAGTTTAAGCGGCAGGTACACCTCTCACATGACTGTAGATGAAAGGTCTGGTATCCTCAGTCTTCTGTCGGTCAGCTACCACCAAACAGTAGTCACCCTACAGCTTAGTGAGAAGGCAATTGCCATGCTCCAATAAGTGTACACTTTTAGTATTCCCCATATCAAGCGGAGTCATGTGCTCTGCCATAGGCAATTTAAAACATATGTTTTATAATCGGAGCACTTGGTATAAGAGCAGTTACTATGTGCTTATACATAGATTACCAAAGAACAGTTAAAAAGGTTTCCTTATATACCAATATATACATTATTCAGTAAAACATGACTCAAAAGCATATTACAACCGAACTATATAGTCTTTGTCGTGTGTGCGCGCAATGAAAAAAAAAAAAACAGAACATAGCAGCAAGATTATTCCAAAATTGGGAAGACGGTAGCAGAGTGTTAGCAACCCAGATGATTACTCTGTGGGTGGGCCTGGGAGATAACTAAGAAGATAGTATTTCGCCATTCACCCTGGCCCAATGTTCCCATCTTAGCACGGGGACTCTTACTCAAAATGGCTGCCTTTGTGTGTCGGGATATCCCTACTAGTAAATATAAACTAGTCATTTACTGGAGAATTATGCAAAATGAGTCTTTGGAACCACACAGCTTTCGTAGCTCTGTATTCCAGTGACCCGTATCTTCTGCCCTCCCGTTACCGAGGTCCTTTACCTGCCATTCTCCAAAAGAGCCACCCTCTTGCAACATCCCTTGTCTGATGCCCTATCTCCTTCCCATGCTCCATTTTGGTGATTCATTCCAAACCTATCATAATTGCATCCAATAGTTCGGTGAATGGCAGTCATACCATTTACTCAGCCCAGAAACAGATTTGATGGGAAAGGCTTTGGTGGTCGTCATCCTAGTTTCTGCTCAGTGCAGCTGAAAACAGAAAGTCTTGCTTGGTCAACAGTGACGAATGTCATGGGGCCGCATAGAAAGTGCCTTATGTCACACCAGTGCTGCAAATGAGGCACTTGAAAGTGCACCAAAGATTAGCTCTGGTACACAACAGTAGAGGGTAGATGTTGACTTTTTATAGCAACTGCATTTCACGGAGGGCGTTCACTGTGATGAGTAGTACGGTTTAACAGATAAAATGTTTTTTGCTGAAATGTCAGCAAGTTTTTTTGATCAGGCTTTTTTCTTTTCTATCTAGTCCTTTGTAGAATTTCTTGTTGAGTTTGCAGAGATGGTCGTCCAACATCTTAAGGCCTAGATCTCTGTGGAATTCTGATACCACTATTCTACTATGGTTGTCAAATTCAAATTCTGACTGGTGTTTTTACATACCGAAGTTACAGCTTCAATACTCCATACTATCGCCCCACCTGCAGTTCTTTAACATTTATTTTCAAAGTCAGTCATGTGACCCGGGCCCCAATAATAACTGTACATTGCCTCGTAGTACACCTTTGATCCCAATGTTCTTAGATCTTGGATTTAATCGTATAGGCGATTTGATAGCCCTAAGACCTTTCCTTTTCTGGGTGAGGATCTGGACTGTTTCGGAACTTACTGTATATAGAGATTCCCTCCTTGATTTATTAAAGAGGCCGAATGTGGCTACTATTCCTTGGGTTAAACATGTATCAAAGTGGTTTTGTACCCTGGGATTGGGAAGCTTCCGGGAGAACCCACATAATCTGGAAAAATATCACAAGACTATTTTGAAAACAGCCTATTGGTCCTATGTAAGAAACAGTTTCATCTGTTGTAAGTCTTACGGTCGGTTGACCATTCTATTTATTGATTTTAAGTGGTACCCCCAGTATGAACCGTATTTAGATCTTATACCTGATTTACTGGGGAAGGGCCTCTATGCACGCTTTTGCTTTGGGAGTCTCCCGCTGCTGTCCCTTTCAAAAAGCTGGGGATCTACTCTACTCTCCGACCTCTGTCCAGTCTATCATGTTAGCCCAGAAACTAAAGAACACTTTATGTTCTTCTGTCCTGCATATTCCTTGCCACGGTCAAAATGGATTTGTGTAATCTTTTGAGAGTTGGGTCTGAGTCAGTGTTGTACAGCATTAAGAATTTTAAAAAGTGATACTTCCAACTTCTTAATTCTTGCAGTTAGCAAGTTTCTTGTGGCCGCTTGTCATATACGAAGCCGTTTTTTAAATAATCCCCTATGATTAATATTAGGTTTATGAGTATTTTAAAGTCACGAAGCTTAAGATTGTGTTTTATGTTTTTTAAATTTTGTATAAGTTTAAATCTTGAATTAATTGTATTTGATGCTTTGATGCTTTGATGGTTATGATGACCGACTAGAGCTTGTTGTTGACCAGAATTGTACCTGGCTCCCGTGTATCTACCCACAGCCAAAACATGTCGGTAAAGGTGACCTATGGTGGATCCTGCAAGCCTGCATTGCATGGGGCAGCGAAAGCAGTGGGAGAAAATGTGTTTCACCCTGTTTGGGGGTCAACATGTAAGTTTGTTGCCTTGAAAATTGAGTGATGAGAGTCACGTACTAAAAATGTCCAATATTTTAGTACGTTAATAAATAGGTGACACACCTAGCCACTGTAAGGTGCACTAAAATAAGCCATTTGCAACGATGAGCGCTCTCAAACCGATTTTCTGCAAACACGGGAGTCCGAGTTATTGTACTCATTTTTTCTGAGTTGTAGGCCATGTGTTTATAACTTCTGAGATTGAAGCAAAATATATGAAGTAGGGTCATTACCAGTTTGAACACCTTATCGCTCAGCTGTACTGTCCTATAGCTGAGAAGCCCACGGGAGTACATTTGATTCTCAAATCAAATAAAAAAATAACAATAACAGGCATATTTCACCTAATTTGGAACACTCGCTAAAACAATATTGAATGGTTTGCTGGTGCAATTCATTTCAATAAGGGGTAATTCATAGTGTGACCACACGATGGCAACATTGTATTGCGTGCGATGTTGTCAGTCAGCTGTGCAACGTTTCTCTTTCTCATACAATACACTTCTCTTATATTCTTCAAAATATGGGCCCCGCCTATGATTGCATCCTAGCGGTTGAAAATTAACCTAGTTTGTTAAAATAAAGGTACATTTTAAATATAGAACTCCTGACTTTTTCGCAACTGGTAGCTCTTAATTTCTGTAAATCTTAATCTCATCGTGGTCTATTGCGCACTTTAGTCCCTTCCCCCATAAAAAGCCCTAACCCTCGATCTCCACACAGTGTTTACTTGTGAGGAACATATTTACTAAGCAGTTACGTAAATTAAATTCTTATTGTTTGCAACATCACTTTCTTGCTTTCCACGATCTACGCACGCACATTTTTAGATGGAAGAATGTTTTCGTTCATATAATTCAGTTTTTCATTAGTAATAAAAACTAAACAAACACTTTGCAGTGTACCAGAAGAAGGTGCTGTTCAATCATTTTACCCACTAGAGAAGTGGGAAAACTCTCCTTAAAACTCTTAGGTCAAGACAAAAAATATATATATTTTGGCGTTAAAGCTCTAAAACGGAAACGCCTTAACTGCACTGATCCCCAGTTGGCTGAAAGTGAACTCTATTCGAAAATCGATCTTAAAATCTAGAATATAGTGACAGCGTGTGCATGCCCTGACTGGAACTCGCCCATGGCAGTATTTGCTTTTAGAAGGCGTCTTCCTTCCTTGTAAAGTATGATGGAAGCTACTTCATTTAATTTCTTGTGATAGCTAGCAGAAAACCACTGGCACTGTATGGGCCTGTTGTTTCAGGAGACTGTTATGTAATGTACATCTACTTCTAATGCATACTGAATGCTGGTGGTCTCAACCACTTTTTTTTCTTTCCCCATTTTGCAGCTCTGTAGAGGAATGGGGGTTGGTACCAGCTCGGGACCCTCCTTTTGGGTTTGTGAAAGCACCGAAAATAACACACCTTCCCGAAATTAATACTCACCTTGTTCTATTAACATTGTTCCAGGGTGCTGTCCTGCACTTTGGAAGTTATTATATCCCACGTGTTTTTGTGGCACCGATGAGGGAGCACAGTGTCCTGGATCAGATACATACACTGCTTAATTTGTGAAAGAGTAAGTGCCGGAGCCATATGTTTTGTACAGAAGCCCCCGCCCTACGCTATAAAGTCGGAGTGCTGAATACCAAGGCTATTTATCTTGATTCTACCTACCGCCACTTCCATCTACCACCAGACACCCTTAGCCTCTTTATTTTACACTTACAAGTTATTTTATTTTCGCTTTATCTCTTTGTCACTGTTTTTCTGTATTTCCCTTCTTCCCTCTTCCCTCTTTTGGGATTTTCTCTGTTTGTCTGGATCAAAGTATGTTAAGGAAAATAAATGCCAGTCTCCAAAAATGAGTGCTTACGGCCCCACCTGCAGCCAATGTCTCATATTAAGCCCTGAAAACAGGATGATCATGGGGTGTCCATCTTGAGCAGGAAGTTAGCAACATTATAAAGTGGCATCTTCAACTGAAGAAAACTCCGTCATATTATTAGGAGTGTGTGAAATTCATGTAAGTTGATTTTGTATTGTGGTGTATTTTGCATTTATATAGTGCTTAATACCACTGAAGAAGTGTTGAAGCACTTTTGCCAGGCAGCATGATGATCCAGAACCAAACATTAGTGGTTAGTCCATTGTTGTTCTCTACTAGAATTAGGTTTGTGCATTCAAGTAAACCGTTTAATGCATTCACGTAAGTTTCTTGTGGTATATTAAAGTAATAGATCTTGCATGTAATCATTAGTGGGAAAAGGGGCGTATGTTAGTTCATGCAGATGTTCGATGGGGTGTTAATAGCTGAACTAGAGGAGGTTAGAGTTTTGGGGTGCAGGGGTGAAACCTTCCAAAAAAGGAGACGTTGTGATCTTTCAAATGAGTTCTGGACAGTTTGCAGAAATATATTAATAGAGATTAAGGCAAACATGCATATGGCTTAGAGAGGGTGGAAGTCAGAGAGAAGAGGTTCACCGTCAATGGTTGCGCTCGGAGAGAAGAAGCATGCAGCAGATAGAAAGACAGGAAAGCACATTTGTTTTCTGTTTTTTTTTTTAAAGAACAAAGGTTTTTAAAGTGATATTATGGTTATGCATGGTATTAATATCTTGCTTTACGTTAAAAAAAACTTAGAGTCTTACTGAAAAAACAAAGGTTAAAGGGACGTTAGGTGAAAATGTCAGTTAAAACACTAATTATTATTATCTCAATTAACAATTTGTTTTGCCATTTTTTATTTTTTTTTTACTGCTTCAGCTGGGCGGTAGCACAGTTCTATTCCTTGCCTGGGAGAGTGCGGAAGTGCGGGCAGTGAACCACATTGTCATGGGGATGGGCTTCCTGAGACACTGTTAAGTATCGAAGCCAAGGGATGGGGTCCCTTGGCTGATATCAGATCAGGTAGCAGGGTGCCTCCCTCCCCCTTTTGAATAAATTCAGCTGCAGAGGATGGGGTCTCCAGAGCCTAAACAGGCTCGGAGGGTGGGGGGGCATGCTTCCCCCTATTCTGAAAAATAACGGCCCAGGGGAATGTGGTCCCCGGGCGTGAATAGGCTTGGGAAGGATGGCTGCATGCCCCCTCCTCCTCATATTGAAGCACACCTTAAAAAAAAAGAAGAAAAAAAAATCACGGATCCACTGTGAACTTGCAGCAAAAGTTTAAAAAAATAAATAACGTTTTTGATTGGGGAAATGTGTTTTGGTACCTCTGTCCTCTTTATTGCCACCTCCGCTTGATGGATCACCCCAAAGCTTTTCATGAAGATTCGTCCAGCGGCATCAAAGTTACAAGCAAACGAAAAGTGCTCTTTCTATGGAAATGTGGTACTAACTATAACTACCCAGTCGCCACTGGGTGTATAAATATACATTTTTCTTGAGGCTGACAAGACATTCACTAGCCCACAAAACCTCAGTTCATTTCTAGGTCCCTCTCGAATCAGATGCTAAATTCTCAAAATTATTTTGTTAAGCCGCACTACTTAAAGTGCTTACTTAGTACCCCTTTCGAGCTGATCCAACCCGGTGGTCACTAGAGGTCCCTCTTGAATCAGATGGTAGACTCTTTCATGCAGCTTAAGTACCTCAAGTGGGTACTCTGCGTCCCTCTTGAACGAAGAAGCAAGTACTTTAAATGACCTTCACAAAGTTGAGGGGGTGTGGCTTTAACATATAATTTTGCATACACACGTTTGCTAGTTTCATGACTTGTGCTCATTTTCTATAGGAGAACTAAGTATGCCACTGCTGATTTATGATGAGTATTACATTTCTTAATTTTTATCGAAGTGATGACACACAACTATACATGGATACTAGTAATCATCGCTAAATACAAGTGCCTTCAAATGTCTAAAATTGGGTACTAGCAGTCATAGCCAACTACAAGTGCCTTCTGGGCCTGTCTGATAGAAAAGCACTCTACACGGATGATATACTGTACTTTATAACTGATCCTGAGCATTCTCCAGATCTTATAAATATTTGGCGATACGACTGGCTTTTACCTGAACACCTCTAAGACTACCCTACTGCCACTCAGTGAGTACGAGGGACCATATGATTCAACACAAGGCATACAGGTGATGGAGGCGGTATTCAAATACTTAAGGGTTCATTTATTGCCTGATGTTCAGTGGTCATGAGCAAAGACGATCAAGCCAGCCATACCCAGAATACAGGAAGAGGTCTGCCAGTGGTCCCTTTAACCATTGTTCTTGACGAGTTGGTCGGACGTCTTTAAGATGGTCACTCTCCCTAGACTGCTATATCAAGTTCAAAATATCTAAGTCATACTTGGAGGTGGTTCAGGCAGATAAATTCTATTCTTTCCGGGTTTCATTGGGCTGGATTGTCTTCTCTTGTGGCTTTATCCACCTGTTTTCAGTCTACATACAATGGGGACATCGCAGTGGCAGATTTATATTCTTTCTACACAGCATCATAGCTACTCATCATAAGTTAGTGGTGGTGAGACCACCGCAAGGGCCCCGGCATATGCCACTGAAATGCGGGCCATGGGCGACACATGAATATTGCCATTCTTATATGGCAATTTGAAAACAGACGCCCTTCCTTCAGCAGTTATTCCTTTGGCGATCTATCCCGAGACATTGGGGCTGGTGGGCCAGACTCACAGAATACACTCCTCTGTGGCATAGCTAAACCCTGGTCCAGGAGGCCAATCTAGTGGCTTTACCAGATGGGACATGATCGACATTTCGAGCCTGGGGGATATCATGACAGGAACCGTGCTGAAATCGTTCCAAGAACTACATCAGGAATATCTATTAAATCTTAGTCAATTTCACAGCTATCTACAGCTGAGACACGGCATAACGCCCTACATTAGATACTTGGATGCCTTGTCAGATTAAAACCCCTTGGAGGGCAAGCTCATCTCTGGCGACCTGTGGATCACAACATTTCCACACTGTATTAATCTCTAATACTTAATAGTACACATACACTAACCGCCCTCCGACAGGCCTGGGAATATGACCTAGTTACCTGATGTATGCTTTCATTTCTGAGTTTACATTTCCAATTGTGAGTTTTATTTGCATCCTACTGGCTCTTTGCCCAGAATATACAAACTCAATAAAATCTGTTTTAAATAGATACAAGTGCCTTCAAATGTGTTACGTTTTGGGACTGTTTTTCAAGTGAATTTATATATGTGCATGTTGGACTTTTGCTTTTGCAGGGTCATCCCCAGACTTTTTTGCCTCCTGCCTCCTATATTTTTCTGACATGTTGCTGTTGGCTTTTCAACTCTGAGCACTTTACCACTGCTAACCAGTGCTAAAGTGCATATGCTCTCCTGTTTAAATTGTATGTAAGTGGTTTATCCATGATTGGCATATTTGATTTACTAGTAAGTCCCTAGTAAGGTGCACTAGAGGTGCCAGGGCCTGTAAATCAAATGCTACTAGTGGGCCTGCAGCACTGGTTGTGCCACCCACATAAGTAGCTCTGTAATCATGTCTCAGACCTGCCACTGCAGTGTCTGTATGTGTATTTTTACACTGTAAATTCGACTTGGCAAGTGTACCCACTTGCCAGGCCTAAACCTTCCCTTTCCTTACACGTAAGGCACCCCTAAGGTAGGCCCTAGGTAGCCCCAAGGGCAGGGTGCAGTGTATGGATAAGGTAGGACATATAGTAATGTGGTTTATATGTCCTGACAGTGAAATACTGCCAATTTCGTTTTCACTGTTGCAAGGTCTGTCTCTCTCTCATAGGATAATAGGGGGGCTACCTTTAAATATGATTAAAGTGTAGATTCCCCTAGAGAGTAGATGGACAGGTGGAGTTTGGGATCCCTGAACTCACAATTTAAAAATACATCTTTTAGTAAAGTTGATTTTGAGATTGTGCGTTTGAAAATGCCACTTTTAGAAAGTGAGCATTTTCTTGCTTAAACCATTCTGTGACTCTGCCTTGTTTGTGGATTCCCTGTCTGGGTCAGTTTGACAGTTGGGTTGTTTTTCACCTCACACCAGACAGTGACACAAAGGGAGCTGGGGTGTGATCTGCATTTCCTGATTAGCCATCTCTGCTAGGAGGGAGGGGTGGAGTGGTCACTCTCATCTGAAAGGACTGTGCCTGCCTCTGACAATGCTGTCTCCAACCCCCTGGTGTGTGTCTGAGGCCTTGCCTGGGCAAGGCAGGATTTCACAAGAAGGTGTGAGTCCCCTTTGAAGAAAGGTGACTTCAAAGACTAAAATGGGTATAAGAAGGGCACCCAAACTTACAAACTTCAGAAACACTTCTGGAACCAAGAGGAACCTCTGCCTGGAGAAGAGCTGATAGCTGAGGAAAACGTGCTGCCCTGCCTGTGACTGTGCTTCGTGGAGCTTTCCTGCAGTGCTGCTTCTGCCAGAGTAAGAGGGCAAAGACTGGACTTTGTGTGCCTTCCATCTTGAAGAAGAAATCTCCAAGGGCTTGATGTAGAGCTTGCCTCCTGTTGTTGAAGTCTCAGGGATAGCAAAGACTTCTTCCTGCCAGCACCTGGAGTCTCTGGAGAGACCCCTACTCTGCTCTGTGGTGCCCTTCCAGTTCCTGGGACCCTGAAAGGAGAGGCTGGCAGCCTAAGGACAAAAAATACACGCACCGAGCACCGTGCGGAGAAAAGATCGACGCGAATCCGATCGCGGCTGAGAAAACGACGCGACGCCGGCTCCGCAGCTGAGAAACGACGCCGCAGGAAACGCGACCGGAGAATCGACGCCCGGAGCAGGATAAACGACGCGCAGCATCGCTGACGAAGGCTGAGAGATCGCAACCTGCGCCGCGGGACTTTCGGACCGTCGCGTGGCTGGCTTTTTCGACGCGCAGCGCCGTGCCGAGTTGTTTTCGACGCATATAACCGTGCAGGGTTATTTTTGACGCAAACCAGGTACATTTACACGCTAGCAGCGCTAGTGTGTTGTTACAACTACCTAAAGACCCTTTTTATTTTAAACCTTTTAAAAATCATAACTTGACTTGTGTATGTTGGATTTTTGTCGTTTTGGTCTTGTTTTGTCTAGATAAATATTTCCTATTTTTCTAAACTGGTGTTGTGTCATTTTGTAGTGTTTTCATTAAGTTACTGTGTGTGTTGGTACAAATACTTTACGCCCAGCACTCTGAGGTTAAGCCTACTGCTCTGCCAAGCTACCAAGGGGGTAAGCAGGGGTTAGCTGAGGGTGATTCTCTTTTATCCTAACTAGAGTGAGGGTCCTTGCTTGAACAGGGGGTAACCTGACTGTCAACCAGAGACCCCATTTCTAACATTGGTGACCAGCGGTCGGGATTTGGACTTGTATTTGTACTTGACATACAGTAATTGAGTGTACACTACTGTTTTGATCTCAGACCACTACGTGACCACATACTACTTGTTTGGTGATCTTTTGATTTTTCTCTTAAGGACTCTTTTTGTTCTACTTCCATGATTTTGCTGATCCCTTGACTGATTCTTTTTACTTCATTGGGAAATTATTTTTTTCTGCCTTTTGGAACTTTGCACTTGTGACCATCATGTCTCAATCTGGAGATGCAACAGCTGGAGCTGTGTTTGAAATGGAGAAACTGAAGGAGTACTCAGTTGCTCAATTGAAACAGTTCCTTAAAGATCTTGACTGTCCCACTGAGAGCTCCACCAGGGAGGGGGTGACAATCAAGAAGGCTGGAGGGCACACAGAGGAGGAGAATATGGGTGGGGAAGTGCAGAGGATACACAGTGGTGTAGTGGAAGAACCTGTTACGCCTGGGGGGAGGGTCCCCAGGAGGGATGGCAGGGTGTCACCCAAGGGTCTGACTCCTGAAGAGTTACAGGACAGACAGGCAGAGAGGGAGTACCGATGGGAGCTGAAAAAGCTCGATTGGGAGTGGGAAAAGTTGGAAGAAAGGAGGAGGAACTTGGAGATTAAAAAAATGAGTTATGCTTACGAGCTTAAATTGAAAGAGCTGGAAGTCATGAGGGCTGAGTCCAGCTGGAATGGTGGCAGCAACAATTGTATATCCAGTGATGCTGCAGAAGTGCACATGCCCAGAGAGGTGGTGCCCTACTTGAAGGAGGGAGTTAACACACGCCAGGAGGTTCAGGGGTATGAGGTAGCTCCAGTGATGCACAGGGTCCCTGAGGTGGATTGGGGAACTGGCATGGGGAGTCATATTCCTACTGGTGGGAGGGACACTCTACTGACTCTAGGTGAGAGTGACAGGGAGAGGGGTTCCCCCCAGGTAGAAGTCCTGGTTATGGAGTGTGAAAACATCCCAGAAGAGTGTGGGTTGAGTGTCAGGGACAGTCAGGTACTGTCTCACCAGTCTCAGGAGGGTGATGTGGGGTGCTTTTTCAAAGCAGAGTCACTGGATGGTTGGGTGAAGGGTACTTTGGTTAATTCATGCGAGGGGCTGAGTGATGTAATTGCTGGAGAGCATATGTCTAGTCCTTATTTTCCAGAGCTATGCCAACACCAGGTGGAGTGTGAGTTCTCTGACCCCAGGGAGCTTACAATGGAGGCAGACTTCTGGGTGAGTACCAGAGAGTCTGAAGAGGCATTTGGGGGTGCTCCTGAGAGGAGTGGTCTAGGTAGTTCCCAACCAGGTGAGGTAGGGAAGGATTGTAGTGTCCCAGGTAGGTCCCAGTGTAGTGGGATGGGTGAGGGACCCCATGTCCAGTCTCAGAGGAGAGGGAATGGGGATGGGTTGAGGCCCAAGGTGCCCGAGATCCGGTCCCAGGTCCTGGAGGGTTCCCTGCGGGAACACCAGGAGGGGAGCCTAGCCTGTACCATAGGGCCATCTGTTGAGGGAGACCCCACAGTGTCAGGAGAACTTGGGGGGGCCGCTGTAGCCAGCGTCCCACCAGTTCTGGTGTCTGGCAGTACCACTCCTAGTGAGGGGGTGCAGAAGTCCAGACAGAGGGTTGAGAGGGGGTTGCGGACCCCAGTGGAGAACCTGGAGGGTCAGGGGTCAGCTCTGAGAGCAGAGCCCCCCATGAATGACCTTGGTGAGACCATTTCTGGGTTGGGGGGAATCCAGACTCTGTCAGATGGGCAGAGGTCAGGAGACCTGCGCCAGCCAGACTCTTGTGTGGCCCTTCGGGACAGTGTGTCCCTTGAGGGGGGTAAGTGTGCCCCCCTGGAAGTCCTGGTGTGCCAGGCAATGGTTCAACCGCAGGGTGGTGACTCTGGGTTGAATGATCCGGTTCAGGGGGTAAACTCTGACCTGATGGGGGGTAAGTGTGCTCCCAAGGAAGTCCTGGTGTGCCAGGCAGTGGTTCAACCGCAGGGTGGTGACCCTGGGTTGGATGACCAGGTTCAGAGGGTAACCTCTGACCTGGTAGGGGGTAGGTATGCCCCCCAGGGAGTCCTGGTTTGCCAGGCAGTGATCCAGTCTGTGGGTACAGACCCTGGATTGGGAGGCCAGGGTAAGGGTGTCCCCCCTGACCTGGAGGAAGGGGCTACTGCTAACAGTGCCCCTACCATGTTGTCTTCTGGGGGGGCCACTCCTAGTTGGGTGGTTCAGGACCCCAGAAGAGAGGGCAGGGGGAGGGAAGCCTCACCCCTGGCCCTGGTCCAACCTGAAGGTACAGACCCCAGGTTGGAGGATCAGTTGCAGGTTAACATCCCTGCACTGATGGAAGAATTGTGCAGGACTGCTTCTACAAGCACCCTGACAGTTTTTGACTCTGGGGGTGCCGCTTCTGCAGGAAGGATACAGAGCCCCAGAGGGGAGGACCAGGGTCAGGTTGTCATCCCTGACCTGGTGGAAGAGAGAGTGGTCAAAGGGTGCCAGGCACCTGGGGCTACCACCCCCCACTCTCCACAGTCACAGTGGTTAGAGAGGCCTGAGGTCGGGCTCTCATCCCTGACAGTTGTCTGGGGCCACTGTGGCTTGCTGTCCTGGTGGACAGAGTTGCCCCTGGGGGGAGGAGGACGAGAGTCACACCCCGGGGGTGGAGTGGGCAACACCACTGTGTTGGCCCTGGTGGTACTATCTGCCCATTGCAATACATCTGTGAGCAAAGTAAAGTTAGGTGTTGCACAGATGGTGTCTGTAGATGTGGAGAAGGGTTCCCCATGGGTTAGCTTAGTGGGCCCTGAGAGTATGGACAGAGGGATCCAACTGGAGTCAGGAAGGCGTAGAACTGGAACATGCCCCTGCTGTTGTGGGCCTGGGTCCCTGTTCTATCGCCCCAATCAGGGAAGTACATCAAGGTATTGATTGTTCTCCCCTGGCTTTAGGCTGGTAGGGGGTCGTGTTGGACTTTTGCTTTTGCAGGGTCATCCCCAGACTTTTTTGCCTCCTGCCTCCTATATTTTTCTGACATGTTGCTGTTGGCTTTTCAACTCTGAGCACTTTACCACTGCTAACCAGTGCTAAAGTGCATATGCTCTCCTGTTTAAATTGTATGTAAGTGGTTTATCCATGATTGGCATATTTGATTTACTAGTAAGTCCCTAGTAAGGTGCACTAGAGGTGCCAGGGCCTGTAAATCAAATGCTACTAGTGGGCCTGCAGCACTGGTTGTGCCACCCACATAAGTAGCTCTGTAATCATGTCTCAGACCTGCCACTGCAGTGTCTGTATGTGTATTTTTACACTGTAAATTCGACTTGGCAAGTGTACCCACTTGCCAGGCCTAAACCTTCCCTTTCCTTACACGTAAGGCACCCCTAAGGTAGGCCCTAGGTAGCCCCAAGGGCAGGGTGCAGTGTATGGATAAGGTAGGACATATAGTAATGTGGTTTATATGTCCTGACAGTGAAATACTGCCAATTTCGTTTTCACTGTTGCAAGGTCTGTCTCTCTCTCATAGGATAATAGGGGGGCTACCTTTAAATATGATTAAAGTGTAGATTCCCCTAGAGAGTAGATGGACAGGTGGAGTTTGGGATCCCTGAACTCACAATTTAAAAATACATCTTTTAGTAAAGTTGATTTTGAGATTGTGCGTTTGAAAATGCCACTTTTAGAAAGTGAGCATTTTCTTGCTTAAACCATTCTGTGACTCTGCCTTGTTTGTGGATTCCCTGTCTGGGTCAGTTTGACAGTTGGGTTGTTTTTCACCTCACACCAGACAGTGACACAAAGGGAGCTGGGGTGTGATCTGCATTTCCTGATTAGCCATCTCTGCTAGGAGGGAGGGGTGGAGTGGTCACTCTCATCTGAAAGGACTGTGCCTGCCTCTGACAATGCTGTCTCCAACCCCCTGGTGTGTGTCTGAGGCCTTGCCTGGGCAAGGCAGGATTTCACAAGAAGGTGTGAGTCCCCTTTGAAGAAAGGTGACTTCAAAGACTAAAATGGGTATAAGAAGGGCACCCAAACTTACAAACTTCAGAAACACTTCTGGAACCAAGAGGAACCTCTGCCTGGAGAAGAGCTGATAGCTGAGGAAAACGTGCTGCCCTGCCTGTGACTGTGCTTCGTGGAGCTTTCCTGCAGTGCTGCTTCTGCCAGAGTAAGAGGGCAAAGACTGGACTTTGTGTGCCTTCCATCTTGAAGAAGAAATCTCCAAGGGCTTGATGTAGAGCTTGCCTCCTGTTGTTGAAGTCTCAGGGATAGCAAAGACTTCTTCCTGCCAGCACCTGGAGTCTCTGGAGAGACCCCTACTCTGCTCTGTGGTGCCCTTCCAGTTCCTGGGACCCTGAAAGGAGAGGCTGGCAGCCTAAGGACAAAAAATACACGCACCGAGCACCGTGCGGAGAAAAGATCGACGCGAATCCGATCGCGGCTGAGAAAACGACGCGACGCCGGCTCCGCAGCTGAGAAACGACGCCGCAGGAAACGCGACCGGAGAATCGACGCCCGGAGCAGGAGAAACGACGCGCAGCATCGCTGACGAAGGCTGAGAGATCGCAACCTGCGCCGCGGGACTTTCGGACCGTCGCGTGGCTGGCTTTTTCGACGCGCAGCGCCGTGCCGAGTTGTTTTCGACGCATATAACCGTGCAGGGTTATTTTTGACGCAAACCAGGTACATTTACACGCTAGCAGCGCTAGTGTGTTGTTACAACTACCTAAAGACCCTTTTTATTTTAAACCTTTTAAAAATCATAACTTGACTTGTGTATGTTGGATTTTTGTCGTTTTGGTCTTGTTTTGTCTAGATAAATATTTCCTATTTTTCTAAACTGGTGTTGTGTCATTTTGTAGTGTTTTCATTAAGTTACTGTGTGTGTTGGTACAAATACTTTACGCCCAGCACTCTGAGGTTAAGCCTACTGCTCTGCCAAGCTACCAAGGGGGTAAGCAGGGGTTAGCTGAGGGTGATTCTCTTTTATCCTAACTAGAGTGAGGGTCCTTGCTTGAACAGGGGGTAACCTGACTGTCAACCAGAGACCCCATTTCTAACAGTGCACATGCAAATTGCAGTCATTAAAAGTGAAGGGTATTCAATTACTACATTTGGCAAACCCACTATCTTGTGCCTTAGTCTGGGAGTTTAATGCTCTTTGCTTTAAAAATATGTTAGCACACTTCTTTCATATCATGATGGTGTTGCATTTTCCTTTATAAATTATGAGTATCAAATAAACATGAGAATGGCAATGCTAATTAATTGCATTTCTATAAACCCCGAATATGCTCACACAATGAACCTTGCCTTCGTTTTCATTCTTGGTGCAGTTAGAAGGGTTTTAGGCGCCGTTTGTCTTAACCCAACTATATAGCTCGTAACTGGTCCTACGGATGAGTTGACTTTGCATACAGCACCGTATCTCTTGAATGATTAGGGATGCTTTCACCACCAATGGTTTTCCATTTCCTTTTTAAGATTATAATATTGCTTTGTGGCTGTTTTATTACATTTTACTATGTTGAAAGTTTTAATAGCTTGTAGAGTTTTTGGCAATTGGGATCAATACTTTGACTACAAGCCTGAATTTGTATATAACTTGTACAGCTAACACCTGTGTATTTTTTCCACCTAGAAGTACGTTGCAGATTGATGGTCCCTATGATGAAACCTTTTATGAGCGATTAAAAAATATTTCAGTTGAAGATGACGGTTCAGTGGAATATGCTGCAACAAAGGTAAGGCATTTTTCATGGGAGAACATGTGCTTTTTTAGTTACATAGAGTGAACTAGCCTCATATTGACCACCATCTTCATAGCTACAATATATTTCCTATATGTAACACTGACGCATTCTCAAGCTCATCTGACAGAGGAAGTAGGTTTACAACAGTTAAAAAAGGTTGGCCAGTTCTCCTCGTTTAGAGTCCACCATGGGAAGTTAAGGAAGAGAGCACCCAACTCCTGATTGTGCTGGTTGGACTTACCCACTTAGCTCCCGCCCTTTCTGAGGGAAAGTGTTTACAAGGGTTCATGCCAGGATCCATGGTCCTGGACTGCATTTGGGAGACTGGTACAGCAAATGGGAAGGGTTGAGGTAATGGGGCTAATATAATGTTGCAAGCAACCAAGTAATTGATTTGGAAGTTGAGACAAACGAGGCCTCCAGTGGTGTGTCTCAACAGAATGAGGAGATAAACTCAATGTGTAGTGGGAGGCGGCACAGAGGGAATATTATTTTGTGATGTAAGATAGGAGAGGACAAAAATGAGAAGTGATGGGCCACACACATTTAGTTTGATGTTTTATAAACCGTTGTGGGACTCAGCAGAGTGGTGGATTGATCCCTCAGATAGTTAAACTCTATGACAATGGCTGCAGACCTCCGTCCCCACGGTGTCTGCACCCTGAGTCAGAGTGCTGTCAGGACACATCTATGTTATGCAGGTTTGTAGAGTGCATGATCACCCTGGAGAGCATCCTGTCGCTGAGCAGGTGTGAGTCTTGCCGAACCTAGGGCCTAGTGGCAGTACTCGATAAGCCAGGCCTTTAGCTTCCTGCTGAATTCAAGAATTGAGAAAGAGGTTTTTATGTATAGTGGCAGGTCATTCCATGCTTTAGGAGAGATGTAGGAGAAGGCTCGACTGCAGGATCTGTTTTTCTGTATGCGTGGGAGGTGTGCACCCTAGGGGTGGGAAGAACTTGTGGAGTTTCATCTGTGGAATTCTGCAGAGTTACCTAAAACTCTGTGAGATTCTGCGGGGTTCCGCAGGCGGTGGTACTATTCATCACTAGTGAGTTGGTCCCACCTTATGAGAATCAATGCTAAGCTGTAAATAACCACCCACGCAATCCTCCTGCACGTTTTAGTCTTGTGAAAGAGGCTTACCAGACAGCTGCAAGTGGCAGGTCCTTGGCAGCGTCATTTCAGCGGATATCTGAAGATTTCACAATTTGTTAAGGAATTATTATCTGGCGGGATGTGGATCGATCCGGCTTGGCTATGTTGGTTTGGCTGCTCAGTATGTAGGAGTCTTTGCCAGTCCCTTGAACTGCAAGACAGTGAGTGAGTCAAAAACAGTTTGCCTGGCCCCCAATTGGCTAATGACTGTTCTTCTGGTTCAGGGAGCAGCAGCAGTCTCGCTGCTTGGCGCACCCTGGGAGCTTGCGCTCAAAAAGGGGGTAAATTGCCCTTTGGGCATTTGATAGAATTCATTATTTATATTGTAGACAGAGCTTAAATTCATCTTTTTGTATTAGTTCACTCGTTTTTGGCAAGGATTTGGTGGCATTGGTAAGTCAGGCCAGTAGTATTGGTTGATTTTACCTGAGTCTCCATGTATAATTTATAAACAACAGGGAACATAACCAATAACAGCGCAAGATAACTCCTCAGTCACAATAGACGAGGCAAGAAATATAAATCACACAAAGCAGCTATGCAAGCCTGACCAGAACAAAATATACAGAGTGGTCAAATGTGCAAGCTTCCCCAACACTGGGGGCGGTAGGAGCGTAACATTTCCCCACACAAAGCTTCCCTCATAAC
Source organism: Pleurodeles waltl (assembly GCF_031143425.1). Taxonomy (NCBI): domain Eukaryota; kingdom Metazoa; phylum Chordata; class Amphibia; order Caudata; family Salamandridae; genus Pleurodeles; species Pleurodeles waltl. Next base: position 270,357,515 of record NC_090448.1, on the reverse strand, counting down.
GCCGCAGGTGCGCATGTTTCCCTGGAGTCAGTGCAGTTTTCCCCTCACACACCACACAGTAGTCACTGCCTATGAAGAGCTCTGTACATGTCGCTGTCTTACCTCCCGCTGATCCCCAGTACAGGTTAGTGCCAGCACTGCCATGGGTGGCTGTTTGCTCTGTCTTTTGGGTTGGGTGCTGCTGGCTCTGGGTGGTAGCGCACCCTGGAGCTTACATGAGCTGCAAGCTTGCTATGGGACACTCAGGTGGGATCTGCTATCCCCGGCCTCCTTTGTCAGCTCCTTGCCGCCCTTTTCCTGTTCACCCTGGGTGTGTGATCCTCTGACACCGAGACAGAAAAACAGGCCGTAGCTGGACCAGAAGCATCAATTCCTGATTCAGCCACTGGACATGTGCCGCTTCGAGAAGTATGATGCCACCCTGTCTCAGGGTGGTAGAAGGGGAGTATTGTCTCCGGTGACTGGTGCCGGTGGGTGGTAAACACAGCCATGCGGCAGTTGCCGGTGTTTTTGCTGAACTTGCCTCTCCAAGCTGAGTGGGCAAAACTTCGCCAGAAGAGTGGGGTTTACCACCCACCCCTAATGTACAGAGCAGTCCTGACGGCCGGAGGTGTCTGGAAGGTTTGTGAAAGTAGATGGGATTGTTTAGGGATGATAAGCCAGTATTATGTAGTCCCTTAAAAGTGTGGGCTCGGAGTTTGAATTGTGGTGGTTTGTATATAGGGATCCAGCGGAGCTCCTTCAGGTGTGATGTAGTTTGGTGTGATGTGATTGTGACATGGGAGATTGAGAGTGATTTCTAGCCGCCAAGTTCTAAATGGTCTGCTGCTTTCAGATGATTTTTTTATTTTTTATTTTTTTTATTGCTCATCCCGGCATATAGAGTGGATGTTGATACCCACAAGACCCAAGCATTATTAATGAGGTATCACTGGGAGCTGGATTTTATGTCTGGCAGCCAACAGCAACTTTAGAAACAGATATCGGCAGGTCTTTCTGGATAGTGGATTGACCATGAGTGCGGATAGGGGAAGATTGCCTAAGCAGTGAGAGATCTCCACTCTGCACCTCCATCCCCATCCAAGCAGTGAGAGATCTCCACTCTGCACCTCCATCCCCATCCAAGATGTGTCAAGATGGCCACAGCCATGTTTTCTGTCTGGGTGGTAACAGAACAGGGTCATCTGGGTCATGGGAATGTTCAGGGACCTTGCTGGGTCCACAAGGACCTTGCTGGGTCCACAAGGACCACAAGAAGGATGTTGTCTGCCACTGAAGTATTCAGTGGTTGACTGTGACTGCCTGAGTGTTCTCCCTTTCTTTTGCTTAGAGGGATGTATGCAGCAAGGATGTTGCTGGGAAGGGAGGCTTGAAGTACTTGTTTCATGCTGGATCAAAAGAGCCTCCCTCTGGTTTTCCACCAGGTAACTGCTGGGCTTGCAGGCAGTGGCATCCAGTAGTTTTAGGAGGGAGGGGGGCAGGCGGAACACACAGGCAAGCATGCACACTCATTCATTCACACATGCACACACATCCATTCTTAACACTCATTGTCAAATATTAAAACATACACGCACGCACCAAACATTCATTTAAATAAAAAAAAAAACACACATACACTTACGTTTAGTTCTGCCTCGGAGGACCCAGGAGGGTTTGGACTGCTGCCATCCCTCACTGGCTAACCTAAGGTCAGGCAATGAGGGAAGGCTGCAGACCCAACTCGTCACAGAGAGGGATGGGGTTAGTGAGACTGCTGACCCCACCCCGCTCTGTGACGAGGTGTCACTGATTGACATTCGGCCATGGGCACGCTTCAGGGTTTAAAACTGAAGTAACCAGTTCCAAAGCAATCAGTGAGGTTCCCCGTTGTCATGAGTGGGAGGGCCTCGAGACACCTTTGCTAGGCTGAGGAGGTCATCCCCACAGGGCTGTGACTTCTTCAGCCCAGCAAAGTTACGTTCAGGCAGCCGGGAGCCTGCGCAAATAGCGCATGTCTAGCTCCTGGGTGCCTGACCTGAAAATGAAGAGCGTCTCTCAGGCTGAACATTGCTCAGCCTGACCGAGACTCTTTTTGAGGGGCAAAAAGCGGGGGGCATGGTCCCTCAGCCCCAAAGGACGGGCCGTGGCTGCTTGCAGGTCTCTGGTGGAGTGTGGAAGCTAAATTCAGCTTCAACTATTTGCCTTGCTTCTCTCTTAAATTGTTGATTTGTAACTTGAAATGCCCTCCTGTAACTGGGTAAAAAAGAAGAGAGCATGTTTTTGTGAGAAAAGAGGATTTTTATTTTCTCCCCAAGTCTTGCCATCCAATTGGAGAGAAAAGGAAACAATCCTTCACATGCATAGGTCCTGCCCGTAAGGAAGGACTTATCTCGGTGAGTGACCATGGTACTGGTTAACCAAAAAGCCACCCAACTTTTTAGTGATGGATACATCGACAAGAAGTGAAAATCAGATGGTGCATACCTATGGTTTATGTGCTCCTTATTTCACTGGGCCCAAGAAGGTTTTCTCCCAAGCAGCCAATACAGGCTCTTACAATTATTAATTGATTAGTGGCAGAGTTTTAAAGGCCACAGAGAAGGCTGTTGAATTTGTATCAGGATGTTGGATTTTCCCTCGGTCGGTAAAAGCAATTCTACCAACTACTACTTTACTTTCCATAACACAGATGTAAACAAACAGATTTCTTCTGAAGAAGTACTAGAGATTTAAGGAATGATTTCCATTAGAGATGCATCAAGGTCCCAAGCATTTTCCAAGTCTAGATCATATTCATCCAGGTGTCCATAATTTGTTCTGAGCATGTCTAAGGTGTGAGTCGGAGTCAGACATCTCTTCGAGATAAGCATATTTCTGTGCCCTACGGAGAGGGTCTAGTAGGCCCAGGTTTGGGAACTGGCTCACAGAAGAAACATAATGGGCCTGTAGAAGAGTCTGAAATGTGTCTTATGTATTTTACAGAATGAATAGTTCATCTTTCTGATTTTTTTCATTTTTCTGATTCTGAATAACAGTTTCTTCATTCTTTTTTAGATTCATCAATATAGAGTAGCGATGACTGCCAAAGATTGCTCCATAATGATTGCCCTTTCTCCATACCTTCAGGATGAATGGTAAGGAAATATTTATAGGTCATATTTAATAATCCTTGTTTGGTGATGTGAAAATTTGTAGCTGTTTATCACAGATGATAGCACTCCATTGACAATGTTAAGTGATGTGCATTAAATTATGTAGTCACTCATTGCCGAAATACCCTTATCTGCCAAAATAGGGAGCACTTTAATATGATATAAATGTTAGACAAGCTTTACAAAGGACTCCAGACATATACATGCTCTTTTTTATGAGTTATAGCTTATATATCTTTTCTTAATGTATTTATTACAGTGACCACCATAGACTGATGATCCACTTCATCATATGTGTAGTAAGCAGGAACCATTTTGTTAAAAATCTCAATCTATGTATGCAGAGCCCATTATAGTAACTATTTACACTATCCTAGAAAATAGTAGTATGATAAGGAATTGTACCACAGTCAGTTTGAAAAACAAATATATCCTACCGATGTTGACTTGGGGCTACGTCCATAATGGGAACTTTTGTGTTTTGTTGATTTTATCCCCCGCAATACCCTTGACTCGTCACTGGTTTTTTATATCTTTTTGACTTTTGCAATCATTCCTGCAACTGGTCCAGTATGAGGATTTCACAATTGGAATTGCCTCAGAGAATCATATTGTGGCTATAGCCGCTTGAATTACGTTTATGAAGATAGTGGCCTCAGAGATTTGAGAAGCAGATCCAGATTATCTAGAAAAGTGATTGATAATTCGTTTTTGTGATTTAAAAAATAAAATAAAAAATTGTGTTTTATTTTACGGTGAAGAGGAATATTCTTAGTAGAGTGCTCTTTTTAGCGTTTGCTCAGTTTAAAAGAGGAACATTGGAGATTTGAATTGGAAACACTAAAATACCAAGAAGCGATGTCACAGATTCTCACCAGATATGTCTCTGGTGCCTCCTCTTGGCACGACTCCAATACCTGCAGGAGCTGTGCCCGAATGAATCCCATGGCAATCTGACACCAATCAACAAAGCTCTGTGTCATTGAACACGATCAGAAAAGGTATAGGATGCAGACCTGTTCCTTTTCTCAGACTATTCCTGTGAAGGATTCTCCTCACACTTCAAGTTGTCAGGTAAGTCCAAGTCAAAGAAGACACACAAGAAGTCAAAGCGTGACTCTCTCTTGTCCTACCAACTTCATCCAGAAAAGTTGCATGGACGTCCAGGTTTCTCCTGGCTTCAATCCTAATCTCCTACTGATGAACAGAGGTTCCACACCCTATACAAGTTCACCCTGAATTCCTGGGTCCATCAGCAATGTCGCAAGTAGAGGCTTTTAAAGAAGTCATCTTGTGTGTCTTTGGCACCCTTTTGTCTCACTGTTGTGCGACTTTGGGCCCCAAGGATTTAAGGAGGCTTCCATGCTTAGGATTTTCACAATAAATCAGCAGGGCTTACTGCCTTTGTGGTACCTTCTCCGAATGAACAGATCAGACCTCTGGCATAAAATTTCTCTATAAACCAATCAGACCTATAGCATTTACAGTCTTATCACACTTATTAACTCATGCCTGCTGTATTAAGCTCAGTCATTCCCACAAGGCAATCATCAGTCATATAAATATGGAAAATTTAAATTAAAACAATACAAAATTAAAGTTGGGCAAATAATATATAGCCCCTCTGAAGAGGTCCTCACAAGCATTCTGGCACCCATTTAGCAACGCCACTGTTAAGAGTTCCCAGAATGTTTGAGTGGAGCACTCTTTACTGCAGCACAATTTCTTCTACGGCAAGTCTGTACATGAGCGAATGTATATTGAGTGCTGTTAAACTGGGTACTAATGAACTTTGATTTATAGCACTTAAAACTGAAGAAATGCCTTTCGTGTATTCCATCCATCCCTGTGCTCTCTTAAAACGCATCCTAGCTTTGAGCACTGTCTTACCATTTTTAATTATTAGACTGTCCGGTTCGTGCCTCACTTTAAGGGTCGACAGTTTATTAAAGGGTTTTGGGTTTGTTATTTACCTTCCACGGCTTTGGTAAATATTTTTTCCCATTCAGTGCAACAATGTTCCTGGACACTATGCTATCGTGCTAAGATTACATTACATAAAGTATGTGTTTATGGGACTCCTGTATTGTCGGCATATGTGCTGTGGCATATTTTGAGGCCTGTGCTACAGAGTTTGTGCTGATTTTGCCTGCCCCTCTTCATGTATCATTCATGTATTACCTACAAGGCACAATTAAGCAGGTTCTAGGCTGATCATTCTTGACTTACAATATGATGATTAAGGAATATTCCTTCTGTGTCTACATGGGTGTAAGTAGAAGTCATGTGATCAGTGTAGGAGGCTGGCCTGGTTTGTAGTGGGTGCCTAAGGTACTTAAACCTTATACCAGGTCCAGTTATCCCTTATTAGTGAAATGTAGGCAGTGTTCTAGCAGCTTAAGCTGTCTAGAGATAGCTGTAACAGAGTAGCTTACGCTGAACTAGTAGACATGCAGAGCTCCTGCAATACCACTATAGTTACACAGTACTTATACACAATAAAAGACCATACTCAATGTTACCAGAAATAAAGGTACTTTATTTTAGTGACACAAGGCTAAAAATATCTTAGAGACAATACTTCTTCTGGAGGTAAGTATTATGCATAATATATAAACTAGAGACCAAAATCAGATAAGTAAATAGTCATAGAATAGTGCAAACAGTAGAAAATACAATAGAATGCAATAGGCCTAGGGGCAACACAAACCATATACTAAGTAAGTGGAATACGAATCACAAATTCCCCCCTAGGCAAATGTAGTGTGTAGAGGGGCGCTGGGAGTGTAATAGAACACCAAAGATAAGTAAAATACCCCACCACTGAGTCCAGGAAAGTAGGAGTAAAGTACTTCAAGTTTCCTCGGGACACACTAAGTCGTGATAAGAGTTATTGCAAGAACCAAGCAAGACTGCAGGCAACAAATGGTGGATTCCTGGACCTGAAGACCTGTGAAGAGACGAGACCAAGTCCAGAAGTCGCAGAAGATTCCAGGAAAGACAGGAGCCCCTGCCAACTTATAAGATGGTGCAAAAGAGGATTCTCTGGTTAGAAGAAATCTGCAGAAGAGCACCAAAGAAGATGGCTGCGGGTTCCTGCGTGGTGCAAGAGATGTCCTACGTCAGAATGTTGGATGCATGCTGCTGGCGTTGCTGGATTCATCCAACAAGCCTTGGTTCAAGCAATGTCGCGGTTTGCGTCAAAATGGCGCTGCCTGGACCCAGGAGGGACCTGGCGGCCTCTACTCAGACTGATGAGGCAGAGGGGGCTCCCAACACTGGAGAGAGCCCACAGATAACCAGACACCCATGGGAGTCCCAGGACACAGGGACAAAGAAGTTGTGAAGTGCGGTTGGTGCAGCACAACAAAAGAAGGTCCCACGTCACTGTGGAACAACTCAGCGAGTTGAGCGTCGCAAGATGGAGTGCTGGGGACCTTGGCTACACTTTGCACAAAGGATTCTTAGAAGAAATGCACAGAAGCCCAAGGATCTGGATAGGGATACTGTCGCAAACCGGAAAGGCAAGCTCTTACTCCACCAAACTTAGACAGCTGGACCTTAGGACAGTCTGGGCCATGTTGGTCCACCACCTGTGTTCCAGGGAGCACGCTCGTCATCAGGAGAGGAGTCCCAGAGAACTGGTCGTCTTCGCAGAAGGTGCTTGTAGAAGCAGGGAAGTGACTGTCACTCCACAGGAGAGTCCTTCGGTTCTTCTGGTGCAGGGTGAAGACATGGAGTCCTCAGAGCGTGCACACCATGGAAACTGTTGCAAATGGTGGCTGGAGTTAAAGTTGCATCTTATAGGAGTCGTCTTGGATACTTTGTTGCAGTTACAGTGGTTCCTAGAACAGTCTGCGGTTGATCCGACAGTTAGAAGGTGAAGCAGAGGATTCCTGGAGGAGTCTTGCAGGCTGAAACTGAAGAGACACCCACAAGAGAGACCCTAAATAGCCCTGAGAGTGGGATTGGCTACCTACCCAGGTATGCACTTATCAGGAGGGGTCTCTGACATCACCTGCTGGCACTGGCCACTCGGAGATCTCCAGAGTGTCCCCAAACCTTGTAAAACAAGATGGCTAATGCCAGGGACACACTGGAGGAGCTCTGGGCACCACCCTTGGGGTGGTGATGGACAGGGGAATGGTCACTCTTTTCCTTTGTCCAGTTTTGCGCTAGAGCAGGAACTGGAGGGGAGGGGGGGTCCCTGAACAGGTGTAGACTGGTTTATGCAAGGAGGGCACCATCTGTGCCCTTCGGAGCATTTCCAGAGGCTCTTGGAGGCTACCCTTGCCCAGCCTGTAATACCCTCCTCCCAAAGGAAATTCATTTTTCTGCCTTCCTGCGACTGAGCTGCTCAGGCCCCAGGAGGGCAGAAACCAGTCTGTGAGGTGGCAGCAGCTGTAGCTGCAGTGCAAACCTCAGAGAGCTGGTTTGGCAGTACTGGGGGTCCATGGTGGAGCCCCCAGGATGCATGGGATTTCCCCCCCCCCCAAAAAAAAATGGAATGGGGGGGACAATTCCATGATCTTAGACACCTGACATGGCCATATTTGGAGTTACCATTGTGAAGCTACATATAGGTATTGACCTATATGTAGTGCACACGTGTAATGGTATCCCCGCACTCACGAAGTCCGGGGAATTGGCCCTTGGCAGCGTGGGGGCACCTTTGCTAGTGCAAGGGTGCCCTCACACTTAGTAACTTTGCACCTAACCTTCAGCTAATGAAGGCTAGACATATAGGTAACTTATAACTTACTTAAGCACAGTGGAAATGGCTGTGAAATAGTGTGGACACTATTTCACTCCGGCTGCAGTGGCAGTCCTGCAAAAAGGTTTGTCTGAGCTCCTTATGGGTGGCAAAAGAAATGCTGCAGCCCGTAAGGATCGCCTGGAACCCCAATGCCCTGGGTACCTATGTACCACATACTAGGTAAGTATAAAGGGGGGGGGGGGGGGGGAGAGAATCCAGTGTGCCAAATGGAATTGGAATATGAAGTCACTAAACTATAGTGACTAATTTAGAAGTGGAGAGAGCATAAGCACTGGAGTTCTGGCTAGCAGAACTTCAGTTCCTCAGCTAAGCACTACTGACCAAACACACACAGGCCACAAACTATGAGCAGTGGGGTCCTGGCTAGCACGATCCCACTGAGACAGTGAAAAAAAAAAAAATACACACACACACACACACACGTAACCATGCTAAAAGGAGGCTACTTTCTCACAATCAGAAATATATAACAAGCATTGGCAACGCCAAGCAGTCTAGCTATTTTAAAGGTCAAAGTGATTCTCCAATGATTAGTGAGCTTGTGTGTTGGTTGTGTGGCTGTGATTGGGTGAATGTGAGAATAAGTCAGTGGTTTGGGGATGAGTGAGTGACATGGTTATGTAACTGCATTCATGAATGTTTGAGTAATGAGTGTATAGATGGGAGACTGATGAAAGGGTGAGTATTAACGTGGCTGTATTTAGTTTACTTATAGCAATCATACAGGCTGAACCTTCAGAGAGCAGTAGTAAACCTAAAGTTATAAAGGCCCAACCGTAAAACGTCATTGTGTTTGATTATATTGTCTTTAGCTCAGTTACTCTGCATGAACCATGGACCTCACTGAACAGTGAATATAATTATTCTAACAAAATGTGTAATAGTGAATACAAGTGTGCTACCAGAATAGGTAATATTACTGAAATGTAGTGCAACAGAGAACACAAAATAAGCCTACTGCTTTCTGCACCTGAAATGGCGCGGAAACAGACTGCCTAGCACACACCATGTAGCAAAGGTGTGTGCCTGCTCTAGCATAGGTTTTGTACTGAAAGTATACCCTTCCAGTACAACATTCTATGCCCAGACATTTTTTTAAGCATTTCAAACATTGGATGTGTGCTGTACAGTGCAGCACACATGCAATATGTGATCTTCTTGGAGAAATAATTTCTCCAACTTTGCTCCTTCCTCAAGGAGGCATTTTTTAAATGCAAAGCCTGGTTTAGTTTGGTGTATTATTCCCGTTGCCAGTAGCCCATGCAAATACCTAAGAACATATCTGCATCTCTAAGCTAAAGATCCTTGAACTCCCACTGTCTTGTACCACAAGTTGTAGGTTACCAATGTCAAAATGCACAAAGGCTGACATTCTAACTCCCTGCCATTAAAATGGATGCCTAACATGTTATAGTGCCACTGTTTGCCAAGCTGCGTTCTGCAAATAGGGAGTTCTCAAATAAATTCACCCATTTCTTTAAGATGGACGGTATGCCCAAATACTTTTGCGGACCTGGCAAAGACCAGTAAGATTAGGCAACCTTGCAGTACCAGTTCTCTATGAATGTTAGATTGCTGCCCGACTGTTGCATATAACAGAATGGGGTTGAGTGATCAAAAGAAATCATATTGGCTGAACGTCTACATTGATGTATAGATGTATATTGTTTTAAACAATAATGCAGTGGTGCAACAGGAAATAGCCACATACATAAATGACACAAGGTCATTTCGCCATTCTTGTAATAAAACAACATGGACCAGTCAGTGTTTCAATGATTCTTTCTGTTCTTTAGGACATTTTTTCCAAATCGGAGGCCGTACAATTACTTGTGGTTAAACTATAATGCTATTAAAAGCACTTTTGGCGACAGAGCCGTAACAAACAATAGTGGACATGTTCTTTACAAGGACTTTAATTGTTGATTGCTAAAGTGATATTGTAATCGAAGACGACATAGCTTTTTTCTCTCTACAGACTGCACCACTGAAAAGTATATGAAGTTGTGTTTATTTTTTTCTAAGTCGTTTTTCATTATTTTGTGCTGTTATATTCGGGCTTTTGGCCTACAAAAGGAGTACATCATTAAAAGATATATACCTACAACGGCGGATTTTGAAGTGTGTACAATTATCGCAAAGTGGCTATTTAAAAAGCCACTAGGTGGAGCTGCGCCCATAGAAAAACAAAGCAAGCTATACCAGTGCACGCAGGGTCTGCTGTTAAAAGGAAAGAAACTAGGTTGTGAACTCAGAAAGGCCGTCGTTCCGAGATCAACTCGCACAGGAGTGAAAAGAGCCTAGTGAACCAAATAGAAGAGCATGAAGTTCTCCCATATTGGACGCGCTCCTTGACTTCAGTGGAAAAACAGAGCTCAAATAAATGAAGAGACAGCGAAAAAGTGAAAATGTTGGTGCACAGGTTGGAAAGGAAATATGCAGACACGGTATACGTAAAGCCCTACAGTATTTTTTTCTTAAAGTAATTGGTGCAAGGTTAATATTTTAGGCGAAGGGCACTTAATTTTTTTCCTTGAACATTCTTAACAGCAGACCTGGCTTGAACCTAAGATCTTGCACATGAGAAGCTCACACTCTACTATTGCACCAGAGATGATGTGACGGACAGTATGTTCATGTTGGGAAATCCCTGTTTTTAGGTCTCTCCTGCAAAGCGCAATCACTGTATTTTCGAGGGGGGGGGGGGGGGGGGGGGGAGGGGGTTGTTTATATTAAAGGGCTTGTAGCCTGCTTAAGCATAGATAGATTCAACTTGGTGTCCGCCCGCTGCTCGCTCTGTGAATCAGATACTATTTCTTTGACTGCCGCCTCCTGGCTCCATCTCTTTTATCCCAAACTGCTACAATATATGTTGCTGTCTTGTCTACTAGCCCTTCCCAATCTAAAACGCAATTATTTCTGCCAGTTCTGGCAGCCGCGTGTACGTACTGAGAAGCTTGTGCATGGGATCAGAGGAATCAGATGTTTACATCGAGCATAGGTCAAGATAATTGGTAACCTAGTGTATTGTATTATAGTTGCATTTGTACAGCACTCACTAGCCCTGACCAAGCTTTGAAGGGCTATAGGAAAATTCGCTGGCAACTCGGGCAGCTTTCCATACCACAAAATGCCCCTCGGCTCTATCCCCCTTCTCTCACATCCCCCAACCCCCCGTCAACACACAAGCACACAGACACACACACACACACACTTACTTCACTCCAGTTCACACAGTGCCACTCCACACCACACAATACAAATCCAACCTATTCCATCCCACTCTACACCACTCTACCCCGCTACTCAGCCCTGCACCACTCCACATCCTTCACTCTAAGCCACTCTATTCCACTCTACACCACACCATGCCACTCTGCACCACGTCACTCCATGCCATGTACTCCATTCTGTTAGTCCATTCCACTGTGTGCTATGCCACGCCACTCTGACTCTTCTCTGAGCCACTTCACTCTGCTACACAACACTCAATGCCATTCCGTGCCACTCCATCCTACTCTACAGCACTCCACTTCATATTCCACTTTACGCCACTCCATAGTCCACTCTACACCACTCCAATCCACTGCACTCTACTTCACCACTCTAATCTACATCACTCTTCTCTTTGCTCTACGCCACTCCCCGTCCATCCATGCTACTCTACGTCACCTCTCTCAGTGCACTCTGTTCCATGCCACTGTACTTCTCTCCATTCTGTGCCACTCTACTCTACTACACTACACCACACTACTCTACCCTACGCCACTCTCCCCTTTGCCGCACCACTCGACTCCATGCCACTCCACAACACTTTGTGTCACTCTACTCAATACAGTCTGCCACTCCACTCTGTCACGCCACTCCACTATACACAACTCTGCTCTGTACCACTCCACTCCATTCTACTTTAGGCCACTTCACTCTCAGGCCTCTAATCCCCTTGGCTCTACTCCACCCTACTCCATGTTGCTCTGTGCCACTCCACTCTATGCCACTCTACTACACTCTGTTTTATTCCTTTCTACTGTACTCTGCCTTGCCACTCCATGCCATTCGATACCCTTCACTTTGCTTCACACCACTCTACTCCACAACACTCCACACATGCGAGAAATTGGGTTGTTGGTGGACTGGGGTGTGTGTCTTTGTCAAGCAGCAACCACAATCCTTGGCATGCATAGGCACACCCCAAATTAACCTGTGCCCAACCCTGTGGTAGCTTGGCACTGAGCAGTCAGGCTTAACTTAGAGGCGATGTGTAAAGTATTTGTACAACAGTATGAACACCAACCAAAAAGGATTCCACTCTACATTAGAAAAATAGAGCAAAATTCAATAAATAAAACAAGACCACAATGACAAGAGTTATGAATTTTTAAAGAATAAACTGTAAAATGGTGCCTAAAAGTGCAAATCGCCAACCACAGCTATGTGGTCACTCTGGACCAGGTGAAAGTCAAAAGTTCAGGGCGACCGCAAGGGAGCACAGGCCAGGTACAGGCCCAAATTAGTCCTGTTGAAGCTTTACCTTCTCAAGTTTTGTGCCAAGAGGCCTATTCACATTGGACATGATTGCAAGAAGCGTGTCATGGGCAGTGCACCGCGAGGAGCAGGCTGGGTGTTGCACACATGTTGACTGGTGCTTCGGGCTGGTGGTCCCCCATGAGCGGCAATGTTTCTGTGCAAAGAAATGGCTGCTGGTGGCTTGCCCTGATTTTTGTTGCAAACAGGGCACAGTCTTGGTGCGAAGGGGCCAGTTTGTTGTCGCAAAGAGCATGAAAGCTTGATTTAACAGCCCAGAAGCCAGACCAAGACCTGAGAGGCCCCCTTTGGGGTCAGGAACTCACTGAAGACAGGTCCAGGAGCTGTCTGATAGCCTTTTGTGTTCCTGAGGCTCAGATCAGGAGGCCAGAACACTAGTTCTTGGAGTCACTCCTGGGCCCTAGGTTCAAAATGAAGGTGCAGGTCCAGTTCTTCTTCCCCAGGCAAGAAGGCAGCAGGCAGTAGCTCATTCAGATTAGCATACAGCAGGGTGACAGTCATTTCACTAACACAGCAGTCCTCCTTCCTGGGAGAGTATCCACAGGTCCGGAAGTGTACCGAAGTGGTGGTTTCTGAGGTCCAGTATGTATGTACATTTGTACCTTTTTGAAGTAGTGAGAAGCTTCTAAAGGCATGCCTTTGAAGTGCACAGATGCCTTGCTCTCCTGTCCCTGTCTTTATGCTAACTACAGGTGGTATGCAGCCCTTTGTGTGGAAACAGGGCACAGCCTATTCAGGTGTGAAGCTTGGCCCAGTTCGTCCCTCCCACCCTGCCAGTGATGGCTCATCCAGTTTCACCAAAGCTCCCATTGTGTGCAACTGTCTAGGAGGAATACAGTAAGCTCAGCTGCCAATTACACCCATCATGTGACTAGACAGGCTGCAGGAACCAAATGGCTAAGGCAAGAAAATGCCAACTTTCAAACAGTGGCATTTTCAGTATTGCAGTATAAAATTTGACTTCACCATAAGTTATGATTTTAAATTGTGATTCCAAAGACACCAAAAATGAACTGGGTACCCCTTCCCATTTGGCAACTGCACTAATAAAATGTTATAAGGTAACTCCAGTGTTATCCTATGTGAGCTTATAGGCCTTGCAGTAGTGAAAATGTAATTAGAGTTTTACTACCAGGACTTGTAAAGCTTAAAAGTATGTGTGCTACTTTTTAAATACATTGCAACCTGCCTTCTGGGCAATCCAGGGCCTAGCCTGTGGGTGATTTATATGTATTAAGGAGGAAGGTTTGGGCTTGGCAAAAGGTTTATTTTGCCAGGTTGACCTGGCAGTTTGAACTGCAAACACAGGCTCTGCATGGCAAGCCTGAGATATGTTTAAAAGGGCTACTTAAGTGGGTGGCACAATCAGAGCTGTATGCCCGCTCATAGCATTTAATGTACAGGCCCTGGGCACAGGTAGTGCCACTTTACTAGGGACTAACTTAAATATGCCAATTGGGTATAAGCCATGTTTTAAGCAGAAAGCACAAGCACTTTAGTACTGGCTAGCAGTGGTAACGTGCACAGAGGCTTAAGGCCAACAAAAAAGATTTCAGCAAAAGTGAAGGGAAAAAGGCATTAAGTTTGGGGCCGACCCTGCAGAAAGGACCACTATGCCACTTCACTCCCACACCACTGCACTACCACACCACTCTACACCATGCCACTCCACTCTACATCATTCCACGCTACTCCATGCCACGCCACTCCATACTACTCTACTCCACGCCACTCCCCGCACTCCAGTCTGCCATTCAGTGCCACTCTACTCTGTCACTCAACTCTTCACCACTCCACTCTATACCACTCCATGCCACTGTAATCCACTCCATCCTACTCTGTGCCACTCTGCTCCACTCCTCTAATCCACTTTAGGTCACTGTACTCTACAACACTCTACTCCATCTGCCGCTTCACTCTACACTATGCCACTCTACACCACTCTACACACCATTTTACCCCACTCCATTCCACTCTAGGCCACTCCACAATATGCTATGCCACACCACACTACACCACACCACATTCGATCCATGCCACACCACTCTGTACCACACCACTCTGCGCTACTCCACTCACTGCACTCTACTCTACTCTGTGCTATTCTGCACTACTCAACTCCACTATGCCACTTCAATCTCACACAACTCTACGCCCCTCCACTCCACTCCAGGCCACTCAAATGTAGGACACTCTATGCCACTCTACTCTGTGCCAATAGTTCAACCCAATCTACTCCACTCCAGATTACTCCATGCCAGTCTACGCCACCATGTCTCCGACACCAATATCCTCTGTCACTCCCCGGTACGGCACTCTCCGCCATGCCACTCTGTGCCAGGCTATTAACTTTTAGCCCTGCTAAACAGCAGCTTCCCTTCTGTACAGCATGGCTAAAAGACATTGGCAATACCTATTTGCTTTGCCAGTGCTTGTTTCATGAGAGTTTTTCAAAGCTGTTTGTGCAGGAACAGCCTGGTAGCAGTGTGTAGGTAACTGCCAGGCCTGCACAACAATAAAATAAATGTTAAATTAGTGTTTGGAAGTCTCTAAAACAGTGCGGTAAAAAAGAACGCATTGTCCCACATCCTCTGGTTTTAAAAGAACCTTCTATTACCCACTGTCCCGTGCAGTATACTGTGGCGGGCAGAAGCAAAATGTGATTGATACTAGCCTACACCAGAAGGACCGTCCCGAAGGCCCTCATCACCAGCAAACTGGACTATGTAAACATGCGCTTCATAGGATTCACAGCACACCTCCGGAAGAGACTCCAGACAATACTTAACTCAGCGGCAAGACTCACACTTGACCTCGCCAAAAGGACCCACATAACACTCCCTCTCAAAAAAACAACACTGGTTCCCGATTCAGAAGAGAAACCAGTTCAAGATGCTAACCCATGCCTGCAAGGCCCTGCACAATGAAGGACCACCATACTTCAACAAACGCCTGACCTTCCACCAGCTGACCAGACACCTCTGATCAACTTCCCACTCCTTTGCAGACACCCCATGGATCCGTCGAGCCAACAGCGGAGGATACTTCTTTTTGCACCTGGCAGCTAAGGCTTAGAACAATCTCACCCTGCACCCCAGGACCGCACTGTCACTCCAGCAATTCAGAAGAGAACCTGGATTTTCGAATGATCATTTCCCCACCCAGCGTCATACAGCTCAAGCGCCTCAAGGCACTCACAGGCGATTTGCCGCGCCCTGTAAATGTTTGGTTAATTGATTGATTGACAGTTTAATAGACCAGTAGGTGAAGATCACTGGCCTGATGCCCTTCTATGCATGTTTTTTTAATGATTTTTTTTTTTAAACAGAGGGTCTTCGCTAACACCAGACTCAAAAGGAGGCATAGGTGCAACTGTGTGCTTTGAGGCAAGGACTGAAACAGATATGTACTGCCTCCTTCATATTTCTTGCTTTCTGTCTCATCCCTCCGATCTTGCAAAGCAACGTATTCCTGCAGTTTTCTTGCTGGGCATCAAGAGGCCACACCCGGTGCAGGCCTCGAAAGGAGATACCTTCTTCTATTGCAAGCTACTCTTTAACTCTGTGTTACATGGAGGGGAAACTCAGCTCAGTGCATCTTACCGGAGCTCAGTTTACCTGCATTCAGGTGCACTTTACTAGCTTCGTTCTTGGTGCTATTGCATTGAGCATGCCCGGGTCTCACTCCCCCACAAACTAACTTTCAGGTCTTTGTCTAGCCTCCTCCCCTTCCCCACTACTTAATACCCCGGGGTTGCTCCAGCAGTAACACCCATCTCAAGCCTTTCATGGGAAGCTTAGCCTCTATAAAACTGCATTTGTGGTCCCAACTGGTGGTGCTGAGTGAGTCTCTCCATGCCGAGAGAGATAGAAAGCTGTAGAGGACACCTCTCTGTCTCCTAGGTACAGAGTCGCTGAACACCTCCAATGAAATATGTGCCTGGGCCTGCAGTCAAAGGGAGGAAGTAGGGATTCAGGAGGAAGGCCGTGGCTAGTACTGTTATGTGACTTTGGTGCATCCTTCCAGCAGTGCTCCATCGGGTGGCTTTCTTGGGGCAAAGGGGATGGAGATGGGAGGCTCCACCTTCAACTACAGTTTTCCCCACCTTGTCGCGGGATAGGGTGGGCATCAGCAAACTTGCTAATCCATTCCATGTCTCTGACAAGGTGGGCAAAGGTGGACGCAGAAGTGGGAGTAGGCCCAATGGTACTGCCTCCTGCTTCAGGCTGGCCTGGGCAGCGCTACACCTAAAGCAATCCTGACATTTTTGGCTGTGGACCTCGCAGATGGGAATGTTAGGCTGATCCAGTCTCAACCACAGACGTACAGAAATCCTCTATGCTGTGGCCTGGGAAAAGGTTGAGGGGGAGTGGCAGGCTGAAAATACAGATTTTCCATGATGCTAATAGGAAGGAACTACAGCTGTTGTTAGAAAATATATGTCTGCAGTCTTTAAGACAGTTAATGGCCCTTGATGGCCGTCTGGCTTTAACAAATGGTGTTTCACAATAAATAAGTCAAGCTTACCACCTTTGTTGTAACTTTAAAAAAAACAAAAAAAAAAAACCAGATCAGACATATACGGCACCTGACACATCTTTTTCCACAGGGATCCTCAGAGCAAATCTTCCCTCAGGGTCTGTCTGAAGTGCTAACCCAAACCCTCGCCTGTTATGGTAATCTGAGATTCATTGTAACAAAATGCCTATCTACAAGCTTAACACAGGATAATAGCCAATCTACCATTTCAGTACAATTGGCTTTAACGTATGCTTTTTACATAAATTAGTTCGGCATACTGCCTATGTAAACTTGCATAATATAGAGATCAGACTTATGGCATCGAATATAACATTTCACAGTGAATTTATCAAATCTATGGATTTTATCATTGACTTGTCTCCTTCAACAGCTCAGGTCTAGTGTATTGATCAGAAGTGTTAGCAAAAGAAAAATATCAGGCAGCCAATTACAAAATGTCAAATATGTCCAACATTTGAATGAGAATTCAGCAAGCCAGTGAATGAAACTGTGGTAACCAACAGCCCCTCTCTCTATTCATGTATGCGTTTTTCTGAGAAAAAAAGCAATAGGCTGGCAAGACATCTAAACCTGTCATAAGAGAGACCAAAAATGAAGCTTCTTCTGTGCATTAGAAGGTGGGTGATTAGAGGTAAACGGAATTGGAAGTAAATGGAGCAGGAGAAGAAGGTAAGAAGCATGCAAAATAAGTCTCCAAATTGACCCTAACTGGAGCCGTACCATAAATATCGAATATATAATGATTGTAATATATCCTGATTTCAAGGACTGTCAGGAGCTACAAAGAGTACTAACTAACTAAAGACGAACTAACTATTGAAACTGTATTGTAAATCACCATCAGTTATGCCAGGAAGGTAAACAACAGAAAGGCTTACACAGTGGATCTGTTGCACCATATCCCACCCCCATACTGCACTCTCAGACAGCTACCACAAGGTGCACTACTTTCATTGTTTTTAAAACATTAATAGCAGTATCTACCTTTTAACAATGCAAGATCCGTAAACAACCCATTATATTACATCATTCTGCTGGCTGCTACCCATCCTTCACTCAGCCATATTCAGGAAGGAATTTCTGATAACGACCTGAAGTTTTAATGCCGCTCACTTGAAATGCTGGATTACTAAGTAATATACCCCTTTGTTTTGTTTTCACAGCTCTGAACAGAGGTCGGTGGTTACAGCATCACAGTCAAGGTTAATGTATTCTGTTTCTATCTTGGATCTGGATTTTAAGCCATATGACAACATCCCATACCAATACAAGCGTGACAGCAAGATAGTGAACCATTACCTGAAAAGCATACAGGCCAAAGAAGACCCTCTTTCAAATTTCTTACTGGAAAATGAAGAGTGCACATTAGTTCTTCAAAAAGTATGACGACATTGGTGCAGTTGAAATGCTCTTAACAAGGACAGGTGCTGTGCTACACAGTTTACAAAATTGTATTGGCATGGGTCAAGAGGTTTTGACAAGTCCCCTTGGCTTCAGTTTGAAGGAAATAGTGTAATGAAGTACCTTTCTAAGGACATGAGGGTTGGAGACTCGTCAAACCACATTCTGACGCTGCCCAAGAGACCTGTAAATATGTATAGTGAACTCTTATAACACAAGTGTGCCATGAATTCCAACGCCGGGGTTTACTTAATGCTCACAAGGGAATGATGAGATTCGGATTTTTAAAGATGATTCTGAATGCACGGTTGTTAATGCCATGGTTTGCATCTAGTTTCTTTTCCAACTGGGTTGATTTTCTCAGCTTTCTGACTTTTAGGTACCAGGTAGGTCGCACTAACCTATCTTTTTCCAGTTATTACCCCGGAAAATAGAAGTTGTGGACAGAAACGTCTATTTCTGGATATAACATAAGTAGCCTACTGGAATGTTAGTCTCATTTCATGGTTTACTCTCTCTGGTGATTAAAATGTCCAAAACAATTTGTATGAAAAACAGTTTTCCTGCTCTCCCTTTATTCTTAAACTACATTTGACCGCATATCAGCTTTTTAAGTGTCCTTGTTTTATTTATACAGCACTTGTTGCGAATGGGAATGCATCTTGGGTTCCTGCCAGCCACACAAGTTGTAAAACTGACGCCATAATGTTTTTAATACATTTAAATAATCACATCATGTACAATGTAAGACATTTATCTGGGTGAGAAGGTTTTAACATTTGTGTTACTTCACGCATGTGGCAGGAAAATAAACAATATTGTGATTATTGAGGGAAAAAATGTGTTAGTTTTCATTTTCTTCTTTGCAAGTAGAAGTGATTTGACTACCATTGGCTCTGTTGATCCTTCAAATTTATTTCTTAAGTAGGTAGACTTGAAGCTGTATTTCTTTCTAGGAGCTAGCAAGGTCGAACACAATTTGAAAATGTTTGACAATTCTGTTACACAAATGAATGTACTACGTAATCCATGTTTGCGATTTTACCTTGCAGCAGCCAAAATGACACCTTAGATCGTGTTTTCTATTGCTAATGAAAAGTCATTTCTGAAAATATTTGAAACCTTTTTCAAAATCTGATTGCCTAGAGTTTTGAATCCGGTTCATCTAGCGAACTGAGACGTGTTTTCCTCTTCCTTAAGACTACATTTTTTTAGACAAGGAAAGAACTTTTTACATTTTTAGGAGAACAATATTAAGGAAACCAAGTGAGGCCTTTTCCCTCTGGTGAGTATTGTCATTTATTTTCTGTTGCCAGTTCCAAGAAGTATTTGCTAACCATAATTACAGGGTAAGATTTGATATTGTCACCGCTTTCATTTCTTAACACTGTTTCCTATTTGCCAAAATAATCAGTCTGCAAGAACGTTCACATGCATGTGTGTGCAAGTTTTAGATTAGACGATAAACTTATTGTTTTCTGTTTCTTTAAGCTTTATTTGTGTACTGGTAGCAGCAGTTTTTTTTTTTTCTGTTTCGTTGTATTTGTAACTTAGAGTTGCTGTATTTTTGGGCAATGCCCACCTAGTAATTTGAGTTCAAGGTCTAGTACCAACACAAAAAAGCTGCAATACCAGCTTCTAAAATTGCTAGTCATTCAAACACCTTCCAGAAATTGAAATTCTCATTCTGTATCATTCTAGCTTTGATCCTTAGTCTTCAGGGGCACTGCACACAATATTCGAGTGTATTTACCTCTGCTTTAATATTCAAGGTAGTTGCCCTTTAAGACTTGTGTTATTCGTATTCAGTATTTTTTTGCAATCGTCTTCACAGGCCAGGTCAATGATCTTGGAATTACTACTGTAGGGTAACCTGACCTCAATTATGTTGCTGGTTCCAGGCTCAATATGCATGAGTCATTGAGACGTTGTAAAATGTACCTTTACCATGCAGTCAAATTCTTCACTGCTGAGATTTAGGTGGGTGAGGTCTTTACTTTTGCCCCCTTCTGAGTCAGTGGATGATTCCGCAGATAGTGGACAAATCAGTTCCTTCTTCATATTCACATAAGGGCTGTTCCCTGAAAGAGCAGACATTTCACTCTTATGCTTCCTCTAGTACCACACAAAGTATTTTTAAACATCCTTTGGAAAGAGGAGACTTGACAATTTGAAAATCCAGAATACTCCGACCTCCTACATTCCATAGAGGATGCTATAAATACATACATTCATTTCAGACCTCTCATTAGCCCACCCTAACAGGTGTAAGATGACTGGCAGGCCACACAGAGTCCACATTTTTCAGTCTTATTTTACACTCTTAAGACTCAAACGTCTAAACACTAACTGTAGAGTCCAGGTAATTCTTTGTTTGTCGTTCTTTTTGCTCTAGTTCTTTCTGCTCTAGTTATCCCTACTAATTAGCGTTACACAATCTGTCATCTATCCAAATGTCATGACCAATTGCATCTCAGCCTTCGAGTCAACTCCTGCAGAACCTTGTCTTTAAGGTTGTTGACGCAACTGCTACCTCTATCCAGCATCTCCCTTTGATACCATTTATGATATAAAAGAGACATTACGTTTGTGGAATCCATTGGAATAGATCCTCGGGCAAGAACGTTTACTTTAGGGTGTGTTTGGATGGGCTGGTAGAACCCTGTTCTACCCTTGGCTGCCCCATTTAATTTCAACAGGATTTGAATCAGAAAATATACACATTCACAGAATCTGTGTGCCCCTCCTGAATGTTTTTTATTGTGAAAGTGAATTAATTTGTTACAGAATGTACAGTCCCAAAACACACAGCTGAATACTCCATCAAAAGTTGTTAGTGATGCCACAAGACTTTTGTATGCAACCTAAGTTGGTTCTCAAAATATATCCTAACGAGGATATCTTTGAAGTACCCATCCTTGCTGAGGCATTTACCCCTGATAGGCGTTTCTTGGACCACCTTAGGAACCAGGCCTGAGCATACCTTTAAAAAATCTACCCTCCGGTATTTTCAGGTTAGTTTTGGTGCAGCAATATTTAGAAAACCTCACCTGGTGTATATCTGTGGCCCGCCATAGGGTCTCTCCAAATCCATAATCAAAATATGTTTTAAACTGCGTGTTTGGGGGGGGGGGGTTAAAGACCCTCTCAGGACAACATCTCTCCCTTCCCTAAGCAGCTCCCACTCACCTCTACTGCGGGTCTGGTGCCGCCACCTGATAGTGCGCTACATATAATGAAATTGCATTGCAGAAAATAGTCACCACTATTTTGGCAGTAGCTCTAAATACATGATAGAAATATTAGTATATTTCTATCCTGACTATAGCGATATATAATAATAGGACTGTCTTTGCCAATGCAAATGATGGGCTTTCTAATATTTATTTAGATAGCACTGAAGACAGAAGAGAAACTTTGTCTTCTACAAAACAAACACACTTTGTCATAGCCAGTATCCCTAGCCTTTATAATGACATTATTAAGAAATGGGCTTTGCCAGTAAGTGCTTGCAAAGCATAGTTAACAATGTAAAAGAAAACGGTTTTCTTAAAATTCTGTCCGGAAAACAAACTTATCTTAAGCGATCTCAGAACTGGACATTGAATTCAATTTCTTTTTTTTTTTTTTTTTTTTTTTGTGACACTGCATTAGTTAATTTTCCAACTTTCACTCAGGAAATCCTGAACCGAATATAAAAAGCCTGTTGCATATGATCCTGCAGAAAAACAACGCAGGCGCCCTGAAAAGAACAGAATAGCTGTCTGAGTAAACCTCAGAATTGAAAGGCAGATGCTTGCAATACACTTCCAAATGACTGGAAGTGAGGCAACATTTTCGGCACTTCGGTGTCCTGCAGCAGCCCGGCGAGCAGAAAGGTGATCCTCTGAGAGAGAAGAGGCTCTTTAGGAAGGTTGAGTGAATGCTGCCGCTTGCCGCTACCCTAGCACCAGAAATGCTGCCTTTGTTTGCCAAGACCCGGGCTTTTCAGGCAACGTGCAGGACAACCTTCCCAGTAAAGTCTGCTCTTTTGTCAGACCTGGCAAAAAATATACCTGTTGTGCTTTTACCAACTAACCGGGAGGGATGGGTAGCAACACTGAGAGCACAGGGGCGGGTTGTGAGGGGGGAAACAACATATGGGGTGGCAGCAAGAAAGCACATGCACTTGCATGTAGTACTAAAAGAAAACAAAAAAGTAGTATCCCGATGTGAACCATAGGACGATTCAAGTTGTCCAATCAAATGGATACTAAAGAAGCAATGCTGTAGGAGAGGAACAAATGCAAGAAGAGGTAAGAATGCCATTGAATAAGAAGCCAGCGAATAAAAATGACTAGAAAGTCAAGAAATGATGAGCAATGGGCTGATCCGAAGGATGGAAAGCTTTGAATCTCTTTTCAGTTGAACCAAATGCAATACATCTTGCATCATTGAAAAAAGCTGATCTCTTCTAATGAATACAGCTGACGTGTCAAGTGGAGTAATTCTTCCACTAGTCAATGAGTGTTAGCACAAATGATTGGCTTAGGTGGCAGTTAGACAAAACTTTGGCAAAATGAAGGACCTAGACATAGAAAGCCTCTTTTCTTGCGCACGAAATAGGGGTCCTGGTAGTGGGGATGAGGATCATCAGAAAGAACCCTATGTTAATAATAGGGATTTTGGGGCTATCTTCCCAAACTTATTTTAAAAGGACAATGATGTTGCACCTTGATATAAAGGGTCTTGGTGAAGTTACAGGTGCAAAATTAGGCACAAAATAAAACTCAATTAAGACAATTTGTCAGATCAACATTGTATTGCTGTACATAATTCTCACATTCAGCTACTCCTGCAGTAGACACTTAGGCTCTTCTCTTTTGTAGCTCGCTTCTCAGCTCTACTCTTAAATTTCCAGTTGACCATCTGACTTTGTTTTGTGCTTAACAACTCTTAATACTAAAAAAATATTATGAAGCTGCTTCTAATCGTTTTTTCCTTCCCCCTGCATTTTTTTTTCCTTCTGCTGTTCTTCACTTTTCTCCCTCAGCCAGAAGTTATGGTTTGCTGTTCGATTACAGAATTTGTTTTGAATTCCTTATTTCTTATAGATACTTAGATTACTGAACTGGACACAGAGCATTTTGTAGCAGTGCTCCCGCAGGTTGACAGATGCCGTTGTGAGGCTCTTTGTAGACTCCAGACCACCCCAGAAGAGAATGAGTGGAGCCGTATACAAGTGCCACCCCTGCACGCTGAAGTCACTGCTTTTCTTTCTGTGCAGTGTGATGCGGTTCCGTAGATCCACTCTTGACTTTGTTAGTCTGCCGACAATGCTAAAACGTTTCCTCAGGGTGCTAGGGAGTCATGTTCCCACCGAAAATGCCAGAATGAAAAATGTGATGTGACTGCAGGAAGTAAATGTCTGCCACCGACCCACACACTATGTGCCTTTAGTGACTGGGCTCTGAATGTAACTAAGTCATGTAATAAATGCACCAGAGGGTGATTCAATATTGAGATGTGAAGTTATACATTGCAGAGCACAAGAAAAAGCTGTTCCTCTTCCCTCTTTACCATCGTCAAGGAGTTTTCCAGCCCCGCAGCAGTCAACAACAACATCACCCCATCCCAAATACTCTGTGATCACCTCTCAAACTTTTTCTTCAAGAAGACCGCCAAGATCTACAACAAATTGGACCCGAGGCCCACCGACCCCAAATCTCCTCGACCAGCTGGACTCTGCCCCGCCGCCAAACAGAAGATCAACAACTGGAATCCTCTCTCGTCAAAGACACCACCACCCTGATGAAAACCATCCACTCAGGAGCCCTGTCTAGCCCCTGCCCCCACATTTACAACCTAGGAAGCACCATCATTGACCCATGCTCACTGCAATCATCAACTCCTCCGTAACCCCTGCTACCTTCCCGGCAAAATGGAAAAATGCTGAAGTCTCAGCCCTGTTGAAGAAGCAGTCAGCAGACTCCAACACCCACATCAACTACAGACCCATCTCAGTCCTACCTTTCCCAGCCAAAGTCATGGAGAAGGCTATCAGCATTGAACTCTGACCCCCTAAAGCACCACCAACACCTCAACAGATCTCAGTCAGGCTTCCGCTCCAACTAAAGCTCTAAAACAGCCCTCATCACGGCCACTGATATTAGAAGCATCCTCGACTGAGAAGAAACAGCCTCCCTCATCCTCCTCGACCTCTTTGCAGCCTTTGAAACAGTCTCCCACAATTCACTTACCAGAAGGCTTCACCTCATAAGCATCCGTGAGCCAGCCCTTCAATGGCTATCACCCTGTACCTCAGAACTCCAAAATCTCATAAGTAGGATCCATCAAGGCTTGTCCCTCAGCCCATTGCTCTTCAATGTTTACATGGCACCCTTTGCATCCATTGTCAGATCGCACGGTATCAGTATAGTCCAGTACGTCAACAACCCGCAGCTTATTGTTTACCTAATAGACAGACTCAGCACTGCCAAAAACAACTTTGCTAACTCCATGAGCAACTTCGCATCATGGATGAGAAACAATTGCCTTAAGCTCAATGCAGGCAAAACGGTAGCCTGATTTTCGGAAACAACTCGTACCCCTAGAATGCATCATGGGGGCCCTCCTAACTGGGACCCTCACCCACCCCTACTGATCATGCCAAGAACCTTAGGATCATCCTAGACTCCAGACTCACTGGGAATAGACAGATTAGCTACGTCTCCTCATCATGCTACCTCATCCTGTGACTGCTATGCAAGATTTTCAAATGGATCCCTATAAACATCAGGCGAACACTCACCCAGGCTTTAATCACAAGCTGACTTGACTACAGAACTCACACTATGCCAGAATCTCAGCCTGCATCCAATGACAACTACAAACCACCCAGCACATCACCACTAGACTCATTTTGGACATCCCATGAAACACCCACATCTCATTGCACCTCAGTGCATTCCACCAGCTCTAGTCCTGGAAGGATGTGAATTCAAGCTGCTCACGTACGCTTCCAAAGCCCTACCCAAAATCAGACCATCATATCTCAACCACCGCTTCAGCTTCTACCAACCATCAGACGCTTTTGGTTGGTCACCCCGGCTACAACATGCACCGCTCACATCAAGAAGTCCAGATGTGGGGGATGATATTTCCTACATATTGCAGCCAAAGCCTGGAACAACTTCCACCAACACCTCAGAACGACCCCCTCCCACATGTAGTTCCAAAAGATGCTCAAGATCTGGCTCTTCCACAAAAAAACAGGCATGATTCAATTGGTCTACCTTTGCTGGGCCCTCTCCCTATTCATAGACTGGATACCCTCATGGGTGATTAGCCGCGCTTTGCAAATTCACATAACAGAACACTGAAGGTGCCAGATAAGTCTAAACAGAGGCATTACAAAGCGAAGCAGGAGTCTGCCCTATCCAGCCTCTCTGACTCCATAGAGAAAGCATTAGAGTGTCAATCTGCAAGACACACAATCTCAAGGACACCACCACAGCACTGATTCCTCAGATAGTCCCAATGCGCCCCAAGTTCTCTGACCTGTTGTCTACCATGCAGAAAATAGCAGTCTTCAAAGAGGACATGCTTCAAATTTTCAGTGCTCTTCCGGCTGTTCTGGCATGCCTTCATGCACCACAGAATCGCAGGAGCCTCCAGTCTGGTTACCGCTGGCTGTTACTTCCCTGGTGCTGACTGTGCCCTTAGAAACCATTACTTTTCCTGTACTGACTGCTGTACTGACTTCCACTCCAGCTCAAGATCAACTCTGGTTCCTGGTGCCAGTGAATGATCCGGTGCAGACACCAGTGTCGTCCAGGCTGACGACTGCTTGAGCTCAATCACTATTATGCTATGAAATCACAACCAGTTGTCTTGTAGCATGACTCTAGTGTCTTTGACATGTTGCACCTGTCATCATCTTTTTGCTTCGGACTCTGATCCTGTGCTATAGTGCATCTCAGAATACTGATGATGGTGAGGGGGATGGCATGCTCATTATACTAATGCTTCCTTATACCTTGATGTACAAAACCAGTGGGTGGATATTTTCCCTGAAGCAGAGGCTGACTTTCCACATGGGCCACCAAAAGCAGAAAGTGCCTCATTTGCATTGGTGGTTTGTAGGACATCTCAAGTATTAGATTTGCAGCTGCTTTCTATTGGGGCAAAACAAATGTTTTGACATACATTTTGCAGCCAGGACCAACAACATCTGAACCCTCTCTTCATTTAATGATACCCTAACAGGTATTTTGATGGCTACCTGGTCAAAAACATGTTCTTACCTTTCTGTTAGCTGACAGCTGGTCAGGTGACATAAACTGGCTCCCGTTGACCCTGATTTTCTCACCAAGCAGCATACATCAGAGATTCTAATTGGGCAGCCCTCTACAACTAAGGTTAACACTAGTTAATTTCCAACCAATCCCCCATATAGAGAATCCAAAGTGATTATTGCCTCTGGCAAACAGGTGTTTTCTTCTGCCAGCCTGTAACTGCGATTCATTAGTGAAGTATATTAGGCTGATATACACATGTTGTTTGAGACATGGGCAGTGAGATCTTGCCAGCAGCTCCGGAGTACTATTAGGGCCTCTTGCTCAGACGATTCATGACTGCCAGGATTGGGCAAGTACAGTGTTGGGCCTGGCAGCTTTTGGCGTGTTCCCCTGTCTTTTTGCCTTCTGTCTTTTTATGGTATGCAGGACTCTGTTTTTGCTGGTTTATTGTCTCTGTGCACTTTACCACTCCTGATCAGTGCTAAAGTGCAAGTGCTCCCTATGTAAATTGTTTTGGTGATTGGTTTATCCACGATTGGCATATTTGATTTACTGGTAAGTCCTTGTTAAAGTGCACTATGTGTGCCCAGGGCCTGTAAATCAAATACTAGTGGGCCTGCAGCACGGATTGTGCCACCCACATGAGTAGCCCTGTAAGCATGTCTCAGATCTGCCACTGCAGTGTTTGTGTGTGCAGTATTGCGCTGCCAATTCGGCATGGCAAGTGTACCCACTTGCCAGGCCCAAATCCCCTCTTTCTGTACATGTAAGGCACCCCTAAGGTAGGCCGTAGGTAGCCGCAAGGGCTGGGTGTAGTGTATGTTAAAGGTGGGACATGTACTGATGTGTTTTACATGTCCTAACAGTGAAATACTGTGAAATTCGGTTTCCACTGTTGCAAGGCCTAGCTCTATCATAGGTTAACATGGGGCTGCCATTAAATACCCTTAAAGTGCAGTTTCCCTTTGAGAAGATAGAAATATGGAGTTTGGTGTCTCTGAACTCACAAATTAAAAATATACCTTCTGGTAAAGTTGTTTTTTAAATCGTTTGAAAATGCAACTTTTAGAAAGTGGGCATTTTCTCGCTTAAATCATTCTGTGCCTCTGCCTGCTTGTGTATTCCACTTCTGGGTCAGACTGACAGTTGGGCTGTTGTAAATGCCCTCTAGACAGTGACACAAAGGGAGCTGCGGTGTAGCCTGTATATCTTGATGGGCGATCTGGAATAGAGTAGGAGGAGTGGTCACTTACACCTGAAAGGGCTATGCCTGCCCTCACACAATGCAGTCTCCGACCCCGTGGTGTGTGTTCTTCAAAGGTAAAAGGGGGTATAAGTAGTGGACCTAAAACTCAAGACTTTTAGAACACTTCTGGACCAAGAGGAACCTCTGCCAAGGAGAAGAGCTGGAGGAGTAGTACTGCACCTTTGCTGTGTGTGCGTTGCTGGGTTGGCCTGCAGTTGCTGCTTCTGCCTTAAAAAGGGCAGACTGGACTTTGCTGTGTATCCTGCTTGTGAGGTTTCTCCAAGTGCTGGGAGTAGAGCTTGCCTCCTGTTGGAAGTCTCAGGGTTATCAAAGACTTCTGCTTCATCTGCCTACAGCACTGGGAACTGTGTGTTTCGTGCTGCAACAGAAGAAAAACCACAGCAATGCGGTCAACGACGCCGCTGACTGCACCATGACCTGATGACGCCACACGGAGCCGTGCCACATGTCTCACCGCAACCCTGGTCTCACCGCCCCCGCCACCTAATGCCCTCACTGAGCTGCTGCTTGCAACGTGACCTCTGGGCCACACACTCCGCATTGCCTTGCTTACACTGCAGCCTTGGCATCCCCGATGACGACCCTCCACGCTGACACCAACGCTGTTGCCTGCACCGCGGCCTGAGGAGATTGCTCGTGAGGTATGCGACGCACCGGTCCACCGACGCCAGTGCCATTGATTCCAGTGTCATCACAGACGTCCCTGTGTGCTCTATGACCTGGAGACACCACACGTTGCAACACCCCACTTCACACTGCAGACCTGCTCTCACTGATGCCGTCTCCGAGCCGCTGCCTGCACTGTGATCTGTCTGCACCACACGTCGCATCATTCCGCTTCGCTCCCCAGCCCCGACGCCATACATGTCAGCGCTCCTGACTTCGTCATCAGCCCGTAATTCCATCAGCAATGCGTGTGACTTCAAGGGCCCTACAACCCCACACTGTAGGAGGCTGGCCTGGTTTGTAGTAGGTACCTTGGGTACTTACACCTTATAACAGGTCCAATTATCCCTCATTAGTGAAGTAGTAGTGTTCTAGCAGCTTAGACTGAAAGAGGTAGCTATAGCAGAGCAGCTTGGGCTGAACTAGGAGACCTGCAAAGCTCATGCAATACACTTATAGTTACACAGTACTTATGCGCATGTAAAGACAATTCTCAGTGTTACCAAAAATAAAGGTACTTATTTGGGTGACACAATACCAAAAATATCTTAAAGACAATACTCCTTCTCGAGGTAAGCATTATACACAATATATACACAAGACACCAAAATTAGACAAGTAAATAGTCATAGAACAATGCAAACAATAGGAAATGCTATAGAATGCAGTGGGAGAAAATAGGTCTGGGGCAACACAAACCATATACTAAGAAAGTGGAATGCGAATCACGAATTCCCCTCTAGACAAGTGTAGTGTGTGCAGAATCGCACGGAGAGTAAGAATACTGTACAAGTAAGTAAATTACCCCACCCCAGAGCCCAGAAAAGCAGGAGTAAAGTACTGCAAGTTTCCTTAGGAGACACTACACCTCGTGATTGGCATTTTGCAGCAGCCAACCAAGTCTGCAAACAACAACCGCTGGATTCCTGGACCTGAAGACCTGCAAAGAAAGGGGACCAAGTCCAGAAGTCAAAAGAAGTTCCAGGAAGGACAGGAGCCCCTGCCAACCCAGAAGAGGGTGCAAAACAAGAGTCCCCGGTTAGTCAAAGACTGCAGGAATGCACCCTAGGAAGATGCCAGCGGGTTCCTGCTTGATACAAAGGATATCCCACGACGTGAATATGGTTGCAGATTTGATTTCGTGTTGGAAGTCGCCAACAAGCCTTGGCTATGACAAAAGTGTATTTTGCGTGAAAATGGCACTGGATGGACCCAAGAGTGACCTGGGGGCTTCAACTCTGTGTAAGGAGGAAGAGGGGGGCTCTCAGCACTTTAGAAAGCCCTCAGGGTGCCAGCCAGCACCCCCAGGAGTCCCAGGACATGGGTACAAAGGAGGTGCAAAACGTGGTTGATGCAGCGCAACAAAGGAAGGTCCCACGCCGCCGGAGACCAACTCAGCAAGTTGAGCGTCGCAAGATGGAGTGCTGGGGACCTGGGCCAGGCTGTGCACGAAGGAATTTTGCAAATAGTGCAC
Organism: Pleurodeles waltl; assembly: GCF_031143425.1. Classification (NCBI taxonomy): domain Eukaryota; kingdom Metazoa; phylum Chordata; class Amphibia; order Caudata; family Salamandridae; genus Pleurodeles; species Pleurodeles waltl. The sequence continues at coordinate 270,327,430 of NC_090448.1, read as the reverse complement.
TGAGGCCTCAGGAGCTGAAGAAGATGCAGTACACAGGGGTACCGTCGCTCTCTGGGAAGGCAAGGTCTTACCTCCTCCAAATTGCGTAAGCAGGACCTCAGGATAGTCTATGTCGATGATGTCCACCCTCTGTGTCCTTAGGAGCACGCTCGTCGCTGTGAAAGAAGTGCAAGGGTACCAGTCATCATCTTAGAAGGTGCCTGCTGGAGCAGGGGAGTGACTACGTCACCCCACGGGAGATTTCTTCGGTCCTTCTGGTGCAGGATGAAGACAGGGATTCCCCTGAGCGTGCACTCCGTGGAAACTGCTGCAGTTGCTGACTTGGTGCTGAGGTTGCAGAAGAAAAGTATCCCTTGTGGATACTTTGTTGCAGTTACAGCGGTTCCTGAAGCAGGCTGCGGTTGATCCGAGGTCAGAGGATGAAGTAGTAGTTGCAGACTATTCCTGAAGGAAACCCACAGGAGAGACCCTAAATAGCCCTGAGAGGGGGATTGGCTACCTTATCAGGTATGGACCTATCAGGAAGGGTCTCTGACGTCACCTGCTGGCACTGGCCACTCAGAGCCCTCCAGTGTGCCCCCACACCTTGCAAAGCAAGATGGCTGAAGTCTAGGACACACTGGAGGAGTTCTGGGCACCACCCCTGGGGTGGTAATGGACAGGGGAGTAGTTACTCCCCTTTTCTTTGTCCAGTTTCGCACCAGAGCAGGTGACAAAGAGGTCCCTGAACCGGTGTAGACTGTTTTATGCAAGGAGGGCACCATTTGTGCCCTTCAAAGCATTTCCAGAGGCTGGGGGAGGCTACCCCTCCCCAGCCTGTAATTCCTATTTCCAATGGGAGAGGGTGCAACACCCTGCTCTCAGAGGAAATGCTTTGTTCTGCCTTCCTGGGACTGGGCTGCCCAGACCCCAGGAGGGCAGAACCCTCTCTGTGAGGTGGTAGCAGCTGTAGCTGCAGTGCAAGCCTGAGAGAGCTGGTTTGGCAGTAATTGGGGTCCATAGTGGAGCCCCCAGGATGCATGGAATTGGCTCCCCAATACCAGATTTGGAATGATCTTAGACATGTTACATGGCCATATTCAGAGTTACCATTGTGAAGCTACATATAGGTATTGACCTATATGTAGTGCACGCGTGTAATGGCATCCACGCACTCGCAAAGTCTGGTGAAATGGCCCTGAACTATGTGGGGGCACCTTTGCTAGTGCAAGGGTGCCCTCACACTTAGTAACTTTGCACCTAACCTTTAGCAAGTGAAGGTTAGAAATATTGGTGACTTATAAGTTACTTAAGTGCAGTGAAAATGGCTGTGAAATAGTGTGTGTACTATTTCACACAGGCTGCAATGGTGGGCCTGTGCAAGGGTTTGTCTGAGCTCCCTATGGGTGGCAAAAGAAATGCTGCAGCCCATATGGATCTCCTGGAACCCCAATGCCCTGGGTACCTAGGTACCATATACCAGGGACTTATAAGGGGGGGTCTAGTCTGCCAATTGAAATTGGTAAATGAAGTCACTAGCCTACAGTGACAAATTTAAAAGCAGAGAGGGCATAAGCACTGAGGTTCTGGTTAGCAGCACCTCAGTGACACCGTCAAGCACTACTGACAACACATACATTAGGCCACAAACTATGTTCACTGGGGTCCTGGCTAGCAGGATCCCAGTGACACAGTAAAAACACACTGACACACACTCACAAACAGGCCAAAAGTGGGGGTAACAATGCTCGAAAGAGGCTCCTTTCTCACACACCGACCTCTGGAACCGCTGCCTGTGACTCCACACTCCAGATCTCATCACAAGGATCACGATGCCCTACATTTCCAGGGTGCTGTTTGCCAGTCTTCCCGACACCTTAGCTGGCCTGAACTGTTGGATTTGTTGTTCATGACGCCGTAGTAGCCCCAAACGGAGCTATCACCTTCAAGGAACTGTATTTTTAAGTTCATTCTTGGAAAATTCTTATCTTTATTACTGTATGTTGAATTTTTCTCATTTTGTTCTGATTTTACATATATAAATATTGGCTATTTTTCGAAAAATGGTGTGGTGTCTTTTTGTAGTGTTTTCACTGTATTGTGTGTTATGTGCAATTGCTTTACACATTGCTTCTGAGATGAGCCTGACTGCTCGTGTCAAGCTACCAAGGGGGTGTGCAGGTGTTATCTGAGCTGGTATCTTCCTCATCCTGACTAGAGTGAAGGTCCCTATTTGGACAGGGTGCAAACTGACTGCGAACTAGAGATCCCATGTCTAACATACAGTATCCAAGCTTGCTTGGAAACCACAGACGGCTGTGGCAGGGCAGCCAGCACCAGTGTATCCCTTCCTAGACGTATTTAGATGAAGTTCTCTGGATTCTTCTGAGGTATACAGGCATTAATAATTAATATATCCTTTGATGGATCTCACATCTTTGGAGAGAACGCAGACTGTGCTATGGAATGCTTTAACGATAGCAGAGCTATGGTGCATTCTTGGGGCTGTTGGCCACTGCAAACCAATCTCCCCAGTGGCAATTATTTAGAGTTATGACAGAGGGCTGCCATAGAGGCAGTGACCGCCTTCCCAGTCAGTGATGCAGCAGACTGCCCGGTTCTTTCAGGGACATGGATATGGAACCTGGAGATTGTGCACAGACCAGTATCAGTCCATCAATACCTTTTTCCCCTGCTACCACTGCCAACAAAATGTCTTAGTGTATCCTCAGCATCTCATGCCCAACCAAAGGGTGGACAAGATTTAACATTTCCTAAGTTGGCGATCCTTCATGTGTAATAGATGGTTCTTGCAAATTGTTCAAAAAGGTTATGCCCTACCTTTTGTCTCCTCATCCTATATCTCTTCCACAGCTGCATGAATTTCGAAAAAGCATCTGTCCTTTCTGTTACAGAGGGTATGCCTGTTCCTTTCCAAGCCTGCTTTGAGAGGGTACTGGAGTTGGAAAAAGCAGGGATAGTTATTCCTGCTACTTCCTTTTTTAGAAAAAGGATGAGGGATTCAGGCATATCTGGGACCTCTGACTCAGAATGCCTTCCTGCAGAAGGACAAATTAAAAATCTTCACATTGACTCACTTCCTTTCTGCTCTGGAACCTGGAGACTGGATGGTGTACTTGGAGTTGCAAGACGGGTCTTTTCATATATCTGTCCTGCAGTCCCACAGATGTTATCTACTATTAAAAGTGGACCACAAGAATTTCCAGTTTGCCATTGTTAGACCTGGCATCCTTGGGGTGGTCTTAACCCAGACTTTGCCTTTCTCCTCTGATTTTTCCAACGCTCTTTTCATTGACCTTAGTACTCAGAACACTTTACCCATGGTAAAGTGCATGAGCTTCTCCCCTAAAGCATGGTAACTTTGGTGCATCCACAATTGGCATAGTTAATTTACATGTAAGTCCCCTGTAAAGTGGTTTACCAGATACCCAGGACCTGTAAATCGAATGCTAATAGTGGGCCTGCAGCACCAATTGTGCCACCCACTTAACTAGCCCTGTAAACGTGTCTCAGGCCTGCCACTACAGAGCCTGTGTGTGCAGTCTCATTGCCACCTGACTTGGCATTTATTGCCTCTAAACTCTCGCTTTTTTTTTTTTTTTTTTTTTTTTAACATATGCCACCCCAAAAGTAGACTCCTGGAAGCCCAAGGGCAGAATGCCATGTAAGTAAAAAAGGTAGGACATATACTGTTAAGTTTTCTTGTCTTGATAATGAAAAAGTCTTAAAGTTGTTTTTCATTACTGTGAGGCTTGCCCTTCTCATAGGCCAGCAGTAGGAATTCCTTATATTGCCTTTAAGTTGTAATTCCTGATCTGAAAGGAATATCTGCATCATGTTTAGTACAATTGAAATGGTAATAATAAATCCTCTTTACTGGTAAAGTCAGATTTATCATTGCTATTCTAGAAATGCTACTTTAGGAAAGTGGAGATTTCTCTGCACTCCCTGCCCTGTGTGCACACCGCCTATCTCTAACACACGTCTGGCTTGGGCTAGGTGACAGCTATACTTGTGCATTCCCTTCAGCCACCCACAGCACAGCATACTCAGCTGCATCTGCATACTGATGGGCGTTCCTCTGGAGAAGGTTGGGAAGGGCTCATACTTACACCTCAAATGGCAGTGACCAGAGTCCTCACAAAGGGGCTGATTACCTCCCACTTACAGGCTAAAGCCGAGGCTGACCTGAAAGGGGGACTTCTGCACTTCACAAGAAATCTTTGTAGGCACCCCCACACATCAAAGGCACCTTCAAGTGTAAGTACTGGGTTCCTAACCCACCAAAATCAGTACACTTCTGGACTGGAGTAAAGGCTGCTGTGTGCCAGGATTACCACTCTGCCGGGGTTGACTGCTTCCAGGAACTGCTGCCCTGCTTTGCTGTGCTGCCCTGCTGATCTTTGCCCGGTAGCCCAAGACTCATTCTCCAAACCCAGTGTGACTCAGAGCAGCTTCTGCTTTCCTTTGTTGCTCGATACTTCCAGTCACTCCTGAGCAGCTTTGCCCAACTTCACCACTTGCATCTGTGAAATACGGGGTGCATCCCTGCTGAACGTTTGCCACCCGTCGCTTCAGTCAACTTGAGCGGCTTTGCCAAACTTTGCCGCTTGCATCTGTGAAACGCCCGGAGCACCCCTACTGAGCCTTTGCCGCTAGTCGCTTCAGCAAACCTGAGCAGCTTTGCTAAACTTTGCCGCTTACATCTCTGAACCACCCAGAGCTGCCCTGCTGAGCCTTGGCCATGCAGAGCTTTGATTACCTGGAGTGACCACAGTAGCCGTCACTGCCCGTGTTCTCCCTGCATCTGGAGCGGCCCTGCTCAACCCGACTGCTGCACCATTCGCCCGCCGTCCCTGCCAGCTACCTTGGCAACTGTGCACAAGAGTCACCCATCTTCTCCCTGAGAGGAGCACAACCAGGGCAGTACCGTAGTCAATAAAATCATCACGCATCCTTGCCGAGAAGTCCCCAGCACCACCCCTTTTATCTCTTCATTTGCTTATCAGCCTTACTTTTTTTTCTGAGTCTACAAAGCAAATATTTCTCTATTTACAAATTGGATCTGTATTGTGCTGATCTTAAAGTTAACCAGATAAACATGCGTTATTTTACTGCATCCGTGTGGTCTCTTTTTGTGGTGAACCTCCTGTGGTTTTAGTGTGTTGCACAAGTACTTTGCACATTGCCTTCTAAGTTAGGCCTGCCTGCTCTGTCGCAACTTACCAGTGGGTGAGGCACCAGCTAATTTATGTTGCGTCATTGACTTGCCTTGACTAGTATTGTGGTCCATACTTGGACAGGCTGCATACCTCTGCCAACTAGAGACCCAATTTCTCAAAGCCATGCTCTCCTTTAGCCACCACAGTGTACCACAGGTGTTTGAAAGTGATTGTGGTGGTCACCGTCCATTTTTGGAGGTGAAGAGTTCCTTTATTCCTGTACCTCGATGACTGGCTGCTGATGGCACGCTCGCCGTACCTCCAAACATAGGTAGACCTCCTAACATCGTTGGGGTAATCATACATAAGCCAAAGTCCAACCTGATTCCTTCACAGAGGTTCCTATTCATTGGGGCATTTCTGGACAGTGTGGAGTTCAATGACTTTCCTCTGCTGTAACAGGTCTGAGCTATGATCGGGATGTTTCAGGCTTGATCCAGTTGAGACTGGCTTTGAGGCTCATTGGCCTTTTACCCTTATTTATCATCCTTGCCAACTGTGCCAGATGGCACATGCAAGCCTTGCAGTGAAACTTAAAGTCCCATTGGGGCTAGCATTAAGACAGACTTCCTAACACTATCCAGCTCTCAGAGGAGAGATGGTCCTCAGTGGTGGCTGACTGGTTACGATCAGTCCTGCAGCAGGCTGCTCTCCCTTCCCCACCCAGAAGTGACAATGATGACTGAAGCATCGCTGCTGGCTGGCGGGTCATCTCAAGGGGGTGGAGAACAGTTGGCTTTTTCTTCAGTGGAAGGCTGGTTGCATATCGGCATTCTGGAGCCACAGAACATTTGTCTGGCCCTGAAGACCTTCCTGCCTTCAATTGAGGATAGGCTGGTGCAAGTTCTCACGGACTATACTACTGCCCTGTGGTACTGCAGCAAGCCAGGAGGTGTGGGGTTCTGGGTGCTGTGCAAGAAGGCTTTACAACTCTGGAGGTGGCTGCAGTCCAGGCTGTTTTCTGGTTGCCAACCACCTGGTGAAGTCCCTGAATGCCAGAGCATCTAACCTGATTAGATGTCTGGCATTTCAGCAATGGTGTCTACGTCATGAAGTGGCACAGGGCATGTGTGCCCTGAATAAATCTTGTAGCTTGTCACCAAATACTTTTTTGGGGGGGAGGGATCTCTGTCTAAAATTCCCTGCAGGTATCCTGTATTTCAACACATTTATTAATGGATCCTTGGCAGGATGAAAACCAAAAGGTTTGATCTTAGTTTTAATGGACTCTCACTTAAATGAGTCTACATTTTTCAGCCGTATGTGATGGTCACTATGGTCAAATTGCTTTCTTCAGGACCAAAATGTATGTTAAGATCCCTACGCCAACATCACCTGTAATTGTTAAACCTATGAAACTAAGCATTTTAGGTGTAGGTAATCAGCTTTGTGAATTAAACACATTCACACTTCGTTGGAAATTGGGCTATAAGATGTGTGGCTAGCACAAGTAATAGTTCCTCAATTGTTTTCATTGGCAACCAAACACCCCATTGTAGCACTTGACCTCAGAGCAGTCTAGGGCCTATTCAAGGGAGGTGGTGTAGGCTAGGAATCGCCAATCACTGGCATTCAATATCACTCAATAAATGGTTGTCCAGTCAGTCAGGAGAAGTACACACTGGTAAATACTACGCAGTATTTCACAAATAAACATTGGCAGATGGACACACTATAGATGACATTGTGCAACCACTTGTGACTCCTCTTGAGAGGTCACCCGAAAATACCAAGTGAGTTTCAACAGTCATTGTGTAATAACTATTACTTTGGCATGAATCATTGTCATAAGTGTGATAATGATGAATCCATAAAACCTATGGAATCATCATGAAAACCAAATAAAAATTTATCAGGAATTAACTTTGTGTTTCAAATATTCAACATTTAAGTGTAGCAATCAGGATAACCCTTAGAGGTCATAACACTAAAACAGCATGGTGAAAAAGCATTGCACTGTAACCATAAAGTCAGCTCCTAGAGCACATAATCACATGAAAACCGTATGATGAAAAGTATTGCAGTGTAACCATATCTTCAACCCCTAGAGGGCATAATCACAAGCATTACAATATAACCATACAATCAGCCACTGAAGGGCGTAGTGCATTAAACATTTTTAGACCCTCCAGACATAATGTTACCATACCCCAAGCTCCAACCAAGACAAAGCAGAAAGGGTGATGATTTTGGGGTCCCCTAACTTAGGGTGGGGACCCAGAAAGTACCCTTGAAATAGAATATGTGGTGTGTTGATTAATTTGGCAGTGGCCCCACCGTCCTAGGACCACCACAAGCAGCGATATGGGTGAAAATGTATTTGGAATCAGAGGCATTATGGAACGCGATTCTGAGAAGCAGTGAATTTTATAGAAGCAGCTCTCCAGCTGTGCTATGGGGGAGCCAGGCTCAATGTGTCCTTTTCTTTAGCTTTTCTGCAGCCTCTCATCGCGTTTTCCCTTTAGGAAGGGCTGCTGTTCTTACCCGGTCACCCCAGAGATGTCCACTGTAGGAGGACAGCTCTGGGACCAGTGTGCTGACTGACTTTCGCTAATAGTCTACACAACCCTCATGGGGCCTATCCCAGGTGAATACCTACCCCTGCTGAGTACCCATTACGCCATGCTACCTGTGCGCTGTTACTGGACTGCACACAATAGTCTCCCATGTGCAGCCCACACATGTTCAAGTGTAACCAGCCAAGTGCCCCTAATCCTTGTTGCGTTGCAGCGGCCTTATCTTAAAAGGCAGGCACTGGCGATAAACATGTGCAGTGTGTTTACCATGTGATTACAGTGGGTTAGGCACCAGTAGTAAGGCTCACACACAGTAATAAGTCCAAAATCCAGGTGTACTGCTGGGGCAGAACCCAGTGTAACACACGTCGTTCATCATTGCATGCCATACATTACGAACCGTACCGAAGTCCTGGGTGATTCATCTGCAAATCACACATCTACAACAGTGAAAATCACATTGGTACGCATGTAGTCCCTCTATCTCTAAAGGGCTGAAAGTGAGCACTTCTACCATTACGCTACAGAATTCTTCCAACCACTTATGCCACCATATCAACCACATTACTTTTGATGAGGGAACCCTTTCTACCAATACATACCTCAGAAATTTCTTCAAAATGGCAAGCTCCCTTTTTTAGGGAGATGACAGGAATACAGAGGCAAGGAGAAAAAAAAGACAGACAAGTCCACTGAGAGGATAGTCCGCCCTGGAGTATGACGAGAGACGGTGCCTTAGACCAGCACAAACACAGCCTAGTGACAAATTTGACTACTAATGTACTGACAGAAACAGAGTTACAAGTCTTAAACAAAGGACTAGGATAGTCCCCACCACATCTTTACACAAATTCCGACTCCATTATAAGTTGTCAGAATTTTTCAGGAAATTGAAATTAAGACTTTTCAGAACATGGAGAAGATAGAAGGGAAACAGATTAGGAATAAACCCACTTACCACCGTCATCCTCAAGCCCATTCCACCAGGGTCAAGACTGCTACCACTACATTTGCGCGAGTGGTGCATGTCCTTGATATCTGTTAGACTGCAACATGGGCATTGATGCATAAATTCACAAAACACTACTGCCATGACAACCAGCATAAGAGACATTTCCCCTGTTCAGTTCTACAAGGCTCTCGTTTGAGCCTATTCTACAGGCCCTCCACGTTGGGAAGGTACTGCTTTGGTGTATATTCAAGGGTGGGAAGTCCAAGATTAGGAGCGTCCATCAGAAGAATAAGTTACTTTCTGTAATGTTCTCTCTGGTGGATACTCTTTAATTGAAGATTCCTTACTGCCTTCCTACCTGCCCTTTCTGTGGATTGGTGTCTTTTTTAAACATTTTTAACATCTATAAGGGAAGCACTTGGCACACTCTTTCAACAATTGTTCATGCTGCGATTCTGAGGGTGCCTCTACGTGGCTCCACTCTGCCAATGCTGAGGCAGTGTGGAGTCAGTCCAGAGCCTCATGATGCCACCTGTCAGAACGTGACAGCGCTTCCTACAAAATTCTCTGTATCCAGTCTAATGCCTTCAAGATATTCTAAGGCAAGGAATCTGCTGTTCTGGAAAGAGTCCACTACGAGCCTTATCAAAGGTAAGTAACTTGTTCCTCTACCACAACTGTCTAATTTTAATCACTCAGTACTATCAGTATTGGCAGGATTTATTCTTCCACCTTATTCTTCAATTCACTCATCAATGTAGCAACACCATCTTTATGGTTCAAATGCTTTTAATGAATTTTATCTTTCAACAACAGAGCTCACGTACATCCTGTAGGCCAATTAGGGAAACAAACAAGGGCCAAGAGTAGGAAATAGTGATGGAAGGTGGGGAAAAGCTGTGGGGGTGGCAACTTGGGACTAGGTAGGGAGGAGGAGGAGGAGGAGGAGGAGGAGGAGGAGGGGAATGGGACCTCTGCTTGGGTGATATCACCAAATGTCTGAGAAAAGAGTGTCATTGGTTGCTGTCTTCATCACTTGGTGCTGCCTCAGAGCAGAGGGTTGACTATGTTTGTTGGGGTGATCTGAGCCAGAGGACTCCTAAATAGATGAGACATGCAAGTTCTCGGAATTTGGCTGCCAGGTGCAGGGTGCCCTGGTTTTGTTGAACTGTGAGGGTTTGTTTTCAAGGGAGGCCATTACTTTCTCCATGTCCACTAGATCCCATAGTTTGTGGAGCTACTTGAGGTTGACTGGGACTGTGTCTTTGCCCCAGGCGGACAGGAGGACTGCATGGCTGCAGAGGTCCAGTGTAATGGTCTTTCCTTTAAGTGAGCATAAGGGGTGTGTCAAAACAATTGGTAGACCTAATGGGAATGGGATGCAACTGGGAAAATGGGTTAGGTTAGTATTGAAGGTCTCATCTATATCCTGGTAAACCTCCTCCTAGTAGCGTTTTAATTGGGGCACCACCAAAGGAGATGAGGATCGCCACAGTTATGTCAGCATTTATCAGAGGAACACACCCTCCACTGTGCCACCCTAGTGGGGGTGTAACACCAATAGTGGGTGATTTTGATTTGGGTCTTTTTACCAGAAGAGCTTTGGGCAGAGATACTGGCTTGCTCAAGAATATCTGACCCTTTTGTGTCTGTGAAAGAGTGTTCCAATTCTAATTCCCATTTCTTTTGCGCTGGTAATTTGGGTGGGTGGAAACCTTGTTAAGGAAGTCATGAATGCCAGACAGGAGCCTCACCATCAGATCGGCTAATGATCCATTAAGGGTGTCAGCCATCTACTATTGTGAGGGCATAAACCTAGGCTGGCGGCCCAGTGTATGATTGTTGAGTACCTCCATTTCCTGCGTTTGGGATGCCTTAGAAAGCCTGTAGTGTGGTGAATGGTTGGAGACCTGTGTGGTAAATAGATTGCCCAGCTGTTAACAATTTGCCACCTTCCATCCCTAGTGGTCTATGCTTTTTTGGAAACCATGGTATTTTCCATATATGGATCCCGGTTATCCCCTGGTTTAGGAAGTACCAGTGTTTCTCTGTGTTTGCTCTCTTTCATTCCACCAAGTACCTCAGTTGTGCCGCTTTGAAGTAATTGTGGAGGTGGGAAATGCCAAAGCCGCCCTCAGTCATTGCCAGATATGTCCTCTTTTTAGCCATCCATGGCTTCTTGCCGACTCAGATAACACTGTCAATTAGGTTTTGTAGTTTGGCCAGGGCTTTGGGTGGTGGCCGCAGCAGCATCTGCATCACTTCCAGTATTTGTGTCAGGAGTGTCATTTTGACTGCCATTATTTTCTCTGACCAGAAGTGGCCACCTGACCAGCACGTCTGGAGCTTGGACCAAGCTGTGGCAAGGAGATCTGAATAGCTCCCCACGACAGTCTCAACCAGTAAAAGTCAGATAGCCCCACTGCTTGGCACAGGGGAGGGGGTAGAGTTGTTCCAGGCAAGTCCTGTCTTACTTTGTGGTGAAGAGACTCAGGATCTGAGATCGTCTGAGGTTCACCTTGAAACCTCACACTGCTCTGAATGCCTCCTACTCCTGCAGAAAAGTAGGGACTGAGGTTTGAGGCATAGCATCATTGGTGTACAGTGAAAGCTTACGCTCCCATCCTTTCATGGGGATTCCTGTAATTTGATGTTGGGACCGAATCCGTTCAGCCAGAGGCTCCATATAGCGGGCAAAAGGAAGTGGGGATAGTGGGCAATCCTATTGCATTCCCCAGTGAATAGGAAAGACAATGGAGGTAATGCTGTTCACCCGGGTGGTGGGGTGGTAGATGCTACTCATTAACCACTTCTTGTAACCGGGATCTATGTCCGGTCGGCCCAGAACTTGAAACAAGAAAGGCCAGTGGACCCCATCAAATGACAGCTCTGTGTCGATTGACACGAGGATGGAAGGTGTGCGGGCGCGGGAGGCTTTATTTAATGAAGCAGGCATTCTGGATCAATGAGGCCTTGGATATGTGGGCAGAGGCAGGCAGCCAATATACCAGTGAGTAGTTTAGGTCAACATTGAGAAGGGAGACAGGGTGGTATGAGGAGCATTTAGTCAGACCTTTCCCCAGCTTAGGGAGGACAGTAATGATCGCTTCCTGCAGCATAGTGGTAGGTCCTCTGTAGAGTTAAATACCCGGGTGAGTATAAGGGCTAGTTGTTCTCTGAAGACTTTAAAGAATTGGTTGGGGGAACCTATCTGGTCCCGGGGCCTTGCATGGTTAGAGACATGTAATGGAAGCTAGTACTTTGCTGTCTTTGATATAAGCCACTGTACTTGGAAGGTTCTAAAAGCCAGCAGTAGAGATATAGTTAGTTGCCTCCTCTGCAGTGTAAAGAGTGGTGTAGTATCATTCAAAGGCCGCTGCTATTTTGCAGTCCGACATCCAAGCTCTTTCATCCTCCAGGTGTATCTCTGCTATTCTGGTACCCTGAACCCTAGGGCTTAAGTTGCATGCTAATAGTCGTTTAGCCTTTTTGCCTCCAAAATAGAACTTCTGTGTGGCGCGTAGTTGAGCGTATCCAGCCCTATCCATATCCAGTGCCTTGAGTTGTTTCCTGGCTAGAGTAAGTTCTCTGCAGCTCATGTGGGCCCCTGCCCACTTATGTTGGTCCTCTAAGGCTGCCACTTGCCTCCCTAGACTCTTCCTCTTCAGGTTTCTGTCTTTGCTGTGTTGGATGGAGAAAGACATAAGATGACCCCTGATCATTGTCTTGAGAGCATCCCAGAGGAGGGGAGCTGACACTTCAGGAGCGTCATTAATTTGGAGGTAGTGTCATATAGTGTTGCGGATCTCCTTGCAGATAGAGGGGTAGAGAGGCAGTCAGCTGTTAAGTATTCACTGTGGAACAGGTGTGCTCATTTGAGGAACTTGAATGGAGACTGAAATTGCAGGATAGTCTGACAGTGCTGCAATACCCACCTCTGCCCGCGTGATTGCAGCCATCATCCACAGGGATACAAGAAAGTATTTGAGTGGCATATGTTTGTTGGAAAGCAGAAAAGAAGGTGTATGTTTTGCCCACGGGATGGAGAGAGTGCCGGCATCGATGATGCCCAGACCTACCAAGTTCCGAATGCTGCACCACAATGAAGTCTCCACCCAGAAGAGGCAACAACCTGGCTGAGGGCTGACTTAAGTAAATGTTCCTGATAGTTATTAGTTGGGGGGAGGATTGCTTCAGAGCGGTCATGATCCATATCTTGTAAAGCTGTCTCTGGTGACTGGCCCTCCTATGGCCCGAGGTGGCAATGATGGTTGGGCTTTTTTTTTTTTTTTTTTAAATATAGCAGAGGCGCACAAGGTTGAGTTTTATTTTCTCCCTGTGGGTTGCCATGAGTGCCCTCTTCAGCAGTGCTAGGGAGTATACTTAGGGATGAGTAGCTTGGTGATCTCACATGAGTCCCACTGAGGCGTACCACGTGGGGAGTAGGGCCCTCTCGGTGAGTGAATGAGAGATATCTGCAGACAGGAGGGTTCAGTGGATCCACTGACCTGACGTGACAGCAAAAAGAGTAGGCTTCTCAACTTCCCTCCATGAGCACTTGTCTCCGTACAGTCTCAGCCTTTCTCCTTTGTCGGGGTCCTGAACAAACTCTGTCTCTTAGGTCCCCTCCAAGGCCGATCACTCAAGGCACCTGTATGGATTACCCAGCATGTAGGGAGCACCGATAATCTTGAGTGGGATGTTCTCCCCAGTCTCCCCCAGTGCAGTTCTTTTAGGGGCCCAGAGGAGGTCCTCGTCAGTGGCAAGTTCCACGCAGTCCTCGAGTCAGGAACAACTCAGTGGCCCCAGCTGTGTCAGCCCCTGCTGCAGTGTTCTGCTCCACCCTGGTGTCAGGCTTTCCTGAAGGAAGTAACGGCATCAGCCAACAGGGTCTGGTGCCCGTGAATCTCTCCCCCAGTCTCGTCACCACGTCCTGAAGGCCCAAGGGGAGGAGGCTCCACTGTCCCCGATCACAGCCACCTTTACAGGAAAGCAGGCCCTAGCAGACGGAGGCCCTGCACTTCCCCAAAGCGTAGCAGGTAGTGTTCAATCTCCCTCTAGGGTATCCACCCTAGACTGCTGGCAGTAAACCCTAGTAATGCAGTTTGATTTGGGTTAAGGAAGGCAGCCAGGGCAGCAGGCAGATGAGTCAGGTGTGCCAGCCTAGGACCTTATTCCTCCATCGGTAAAGGGAATTACATCTGCAATTGCACTTCTCACACTCTATCTTAGCAAGAAGCAACATTGCTGCAGTTACCAGCAAAGATCTCTGAAGGAAGAGATGTCACTGGTTTCAAACCAAACTAATCTTTAAAAGGAAAAAACAGACAATCAAACCTTATTCCACAGCATTCATCTCTACTTGAAGTGACATCACTGCAATTTACACATCCATCTCTGGAGGAAGTGACATGACTGGTTTCAAATTAAAATAATATTTAAAAGGAAAAGCCAGACAAGCAAACTTCCTTCCACAGCATTCATTTATATCTGAAGTGACATCACTTAATTTCTCAACATCTATCTCTATAGGCAGTGACATCAATGATTACCACCTGAAACATTACATTCCACTGCCCAGGCCTCCAAAGCAAATGGCAGACGCAGAGAAGGGCATTACTGGTGTGGGATTGGTTGGTCCAAAAGGGCCTAAGGCCTGTATTTCTCTATCAGAAAACATCCATAAGGAAATATGTCATCATGTGCCTTGCCCAGAAGTCCTCACTACCCAGACCTAGCCCACAAAGACACAAATGTCATTCTCACAACACACAGAGCAGACTTCATACACATGTAGCTAACAAGCACACACCCTGAAACTACCCAGCACACACCACAACTCATAGCTTTGCAGTGCTTCACATTCCAGACTTTGAAGACCTCATCACCTATCATAGGCTTGATGCACTCTTTATCACTGAAACATGTCTCTCCCTCATCCTAGATGTCCATGTTTCCACAGACGACAGTATCCAGTCTGAAGACTACACACACATAAATTAAGAGGCCTTTATACCATTAATAGGTCTCCGTTGACCTGCACTCCAGGCAGGCAATAAAAACTGAACTCCATGATGATCTTACAATGTCACTATCCAACGACTTCCATGAACAATTCTCACAGCTTCTCACTACCTTCTCTATCTGACATGCTCACAACATCTTTTTTGGAGAAATCCAGCTTCCTAGACAACTAAAGCATGAAAAAAATGCAAGGGGCACCATCCTCAACCTTATCAGCCCCCTGGTGCAGTATGCTGTCCATCTAACACACTACGAAAGACAAATCTTTGACCTTGTAACCAACCATCAAATCCACAGCTCCCATACCCCTGGAATAAATGATCATATCACTGTCTCCATTGCCCTTCTCTGCATCCGTCTAACACACCAAAATCAATCCAAAAGACGAGTAAACTTTCAAATACTTCTCAAAACCAAAACCAATAACAATCTTTCAGAGCCCTCAACAACTTTTCCATGAACTAAAGCTTTAACTAATATCTTCCTCTGCCATTTCTACATTTGATGCCAACACCCTTCAATGCATTTCTATAAAATCATGTGAACTCTCATGCTACAACTAAAATATGCAAGTACCAGCTGAACTCTTCAACACCACAGTGCACCAAAAACCTTGCCAATAACAGTCTCTCCATGAGGAGACGGGAAAGAAAATTAAAGTAAACAGAATCTCAAGATCTGCCGTCTGCTGAATCTGCCAAACTGCAGCTATCTGATCAAACTTGTCCGGGTAAAATTCAAAAGTTCAGTTTGACTGCGATGGAGTGCTGTTTGGATACAGTCCTGCTGAAGGTTGACGTTCTCAAGTTTCGTGCCAAGGGTCCTGTTTGTTTTGGAGAGGATTGCAAGGAGCAAGGAGAGTGGCACCACTTGGTGTCACGGATGGGTGCGATGGTGCCTAGTGTGCTGGTGGTCCCCTACAAGGAGTCGATGCTGCTGTGCAGAGAGATGGTCTGGTGGCAGCTTGTGCAGATTTTCAGTGCGAGCAGCGTGGTTTCTATGCGAACAAGCCCGTTTGTGATCACAAAGAGCCCAGAAGCTTGAATTTAAGAACTCAAGAGACACACCAATGATCCAGGACCTGTGAAGCACCTCTTGGGAGTCAGGAACTTATTGAAGACAGGTCCAGGAGCTGTTGGGAGCCTGTATGTCTGTGAGACTCAAATCAGAATGCCAACAGACTAGCCGTTTGAGTGACTCTGGGGTCCTGGATTCAAGATGAAGTTGCAGGTGCAATTCTTCAGGAGGCAGCAGCTCCTTCAGAGTAGAAGTGCATCAGAGTGGCTGTCCTTTCAGCAGCACTGGTGTCCTTCTCCTGGCAGAGTATTCACAGGTGCAGAAGTATACTGAAGTGGTAGTGTCGAAGGTCCTTCTGTTATACCCGGGTGCTCTTGTAGTGGATGGTGAGGGAAGCTTCTAGACAGTGTCTTTGAAGTGCATGGGATTTCCTACCTCTTCTCCCCTGGCTCCAAGCTTGCTGAATTAACAATGCTGGGGTGTTATGCCCTTCCTGTGGAGACAGGACACAGCCTATTCAGGTGTAAGTGAGGCTGGGCCCAGCTTCTCCCTCCTATCCTGTCATTGATGGCCCTTCCAGTCACACCTAAGCTCCCATTGTGTGTGGTTGTCTAGGAGGAATACACAAAGCCCAACTGCCAACTACACCCAGCCATGTGGCTAGAGACAGACCACAGGCACCAAATGGCTAAGGCAAGAAAATGCCAGCTTTCTAAAAGTAGCCATCAAACAAGGGGGGACCTTACCCATTAATGAAAATGAAGGTAGAAATACTAAGTGATTTAACAATAAACAATTCATCTATCCACCATCCTTATAGATAATGCAAACCTATATTACAAGACAGGCAGACATTTTTTATCATGTCAATGATTAATTTATTTAAATGTAAAAATATTTCATTGAACACAGGTTCCTTTCTGCCACACTACCAAAACAATAGGAACATCCAAAAGAAAACCTAGACAATCAGCAAAGTCATTAACACAGTTTACAGTGTGTCCACAGCAGAGGTTTCTTTTTACATTCATTATTCGACGAATTACAGATTTGAAATGAAACAAATGTGCTTAATCCACAAAACGAATCTATAAACACAATCACACGACATCCCTCTATTCATAAGTGACAAGTTTAAAATGCAAAAAATTTGCTTAGTCCACAAGAATGTAATCTGTACACACAATCACATGACATCCACCCAAAAATCTTATTCAAAAGAAATTGCTCCTTCCTGGTTTTCCCATGGTGTGGGTGCTGCACAGTTTCTATGTGTGCATAATCAAAAAAAGAATTCCTTTTTTAATGATAGCAACCAAACACTCCACTGCCTCAGCCTACGTGTTTCAGTCTCCCTTAGGGACTTAATTAAGAGATCTTCATCAGGGCCAAATCCTTTAAGTGTGATAGGCAAATAATTATTATTTTTGTTTCTTTTTGTTTGTTGGGTCGTTCTGCATAAAACATAAAATATAACAAGAGTAAAAATACAAAAATCAGTACAAAATCATTAATTCTTTGAGGCTAATCCCTTCACCTCACTCATTGTGAGTATTCTCTTAAACAAACCTGGTTTTGTTGGGGAATAATTACCTTAGAAATAATGATGTTTTGAAAGCTGGAAACAATACAAAACAGAAGAAAGCATAAGGTTGAGGGAGAGATACAGCAATAATAACTGCCTCATCCAATTCAATTATTCAAACTATTTTACCTTAATATGGAAAAAGTCCATTGTGCTGCCGTTAATGCCAACTAATGGCTCGCACCTTGGAAGATCGAAGCTCTCTCCTTTGATCTGCATAGGATGCACTCAGATGGCACTTGTTAGAAATGGGGTCTTTGGTTGGCAGTCAGGTTATCCCCTGTCCAACCAATGACCCTCACTCTAGTCAGGGTAAGTCACACACAATCCAAATTATCCTGTGCCCACCCTCTTGTATTTTGGCATTGAGCAGTCAGGCTTAACTTAGAAGGCACTGTGTAAAGTATTTGTGCAATAAATCATACAATAACACAATATAGCACCACATAAATATACCACACAGTGTTTAGAAAAATATATAATATTTATCTGGATATTTGCAGGTCAAAACGATCAAAGATGCAATAAGTAAAGGTAGAGATATCACTGAAAAGTGATATAAAGTGTCTTAAGTCTTCTAAAAGCAAACAAAGTCTCTTTTTAGCACAAAGTACCTGGTTCGCGTGAAAAATATCTCCACAATGGGCCGCTGAGGAGGAGAAGTGGGGAAACAAAGAGGGTGTGCGTCGATTTCTCGGGCCGCACACGGTGATGTGTTGTTTAGTTTCCACGCAGGGACGGCTGTGCGTCGATTTTCGGTGCTTGGTCGTGGATCCTCTTCAGGTTGCGGGGTTTTCAGACGCCCAGGGTCTGTGCGTTGAATCCTGGGCTTGTGGAGCAGAGTCACAAGCGCTGCATCGTTCCGGTGGGCATTGCATGGAAATTTCTTCCGCACTGCAGGCGCTGCGTTGATTTCCCCTCTGGAAGTCGGGCCGCGTTGTCCCATGTCTGTGTGCATCGATCCGGTGGGCAGTGCGTCGAAGTTCCGGTCGCAATGCAGGCGCCTCGTCTATCTTCTCCTTGCGAAGTCGGGCTGCATCGTTCCGGTTCGGCATGCGGTGAATTTCTCACTGTGGGGCAGGCTGTTCATCGTTTTTAGCAAGCTGTGCGTCAAATGTTTGCCGCACAAGGAGTCCAGTTGCAAAAGTGAAGTCTTTTTGGTCCTGAGACTTCAGTGAGCAGGAGGCAAGCTCAATCCAAGCCCTTGGAGAGCACTTCACCACAGCCAGGGAGCAGCAAGGCAGCAGGGCAACAGCATGGCAGCAGTCCTTCACAGAAAGCAGTCAGGTGAGTCCTTTGGGCAGCCAGGCAGTTCTTCTTGGCACAATGCAGGTTCTGGTTACAAGTTTCTTCTCCAGGAAGTGTCTGAGTTGGAAGGGGCAAAGGCCCTGTTTAAATACCCAAATGTGCCTTTGAAGTGGGGGGGGGACTTCAAAGAGTGGCTTAGAAGTGCACCAGGTCACCTTTCAGTTCAATCCTGTCTGCCAGGGTCCCAGTAGGGGGTGTGGCAGTCCTTTGTGGGAGAGCAGGCCCTCCACCCTCTCAGGCCAGGAAGACCCATTCAAAATGCAGATGCATGCAAGTGAGGCTGAGTATACTGTGTTTGGGGTGTGTCTGAGTGAATGCACAAGGAGCTGTCAACTAAACCCAGCCAGACGTGGATTGTAAGGCACAGAAAGATTTAAGCGCAGAGAAATGCTCACTTTCTAAAAGTGACATTTCTAAAATAGTAATATTAAATCCAACTTCACCAGTCAGCAGGATTTTAGATCATCATTCTGGCCTTACTAAATATGACCTTCCTACTCCTTTCAGATCAGCAGCTACCACTCAAACAATATATGAGGACAGCCCCAATATTAGCCTATGAAGGGAGCAGGCCTCACAGCAGTGTAAAAATGAATTTGGGAGTTTTACACTACCAGGACATGTAAACTACGTAGGTACATGTCCTGCCTTTTGCCTACACATCAGCCCGCCCTATGGGTTACCTAGGGCATACCTTAAGGGTGTCTTATAGGGGAGGTTTAGGCTTGGCAAGTACTTTTAAATGCCAAGTCGAATTGGCAGTGAAACTGCACACACAGGCCTTGCAATGGGAGGCCTGAGACAAGGTTAGGGGGCTACTTAAGTGGGTGGCACAACCAGCACTGCAGGCCCACTAGTAGCATTTAATCTACAGGTGCTAGGCACATATAGTGCCCAGTACTAGGGACTTCTAAGTAAATTAAATAGTCCAATTGGGTATGATCCAATGTTACCATGTTTAAAGGGAGAGAGCATATGCACTTTAGCACTAGTCATCAAAATTAGCTATAGTGCATGACAATAAATATCCCCTTCCTACCAATTTTGGTGTCATCTTACAAGTTTACTGTGCTACATTGCAGCAGCTAGTGTCTTCCAGTCTCTGCATGCAATGTTATTTTTATTTCACGTCCAACAAACTGGCACCTTAGTTGCAGTGTCAAGATGTCCTCTGGTTATATGAATCATGCGATATGTAGTACAAATACCTCTTGGGTACAAGGTTGCTTATGGATTTAAGGACTAAAATACCAATGATCCCTAGGCGTGCATCTCTTTTGGTAATTATGGGGTTTCTGGAACAAATTGTACCAGTTTCTAAAAAGACACTGTAATTCATTTACATGACCTATTAGTGTTTTCCAATTATTTTTCACATTATTTTCCTTTAGACATTATCCCATAAATATCGCACAAATAAAATAATCGCCAAGTAATTTCATGAACTTTTAAAACTATTTTACTCCTCAGAAAGTTAATTCAAACACTTTTCAACAGTTTTTTTACTTTGAATTGTGCCTTAGCCTGTGGCAATACAGTCTCCACATTACCATGTGGTAAGGCAACCTGTTTTTAAACTCCCCATTTTATATTGTTTACTGTATGTTCATTTGACAAATAATGTTGTACCAGGGAAACTGTGATGATCTTATTCCGAATGCGCAATTTATGTTGGATTATGTGCTTCTTCACTTCTTGAGTTGTTTCCCCCACATATGTAGGGTGAAATAAACCACATTTTTGGTGTTGCAGTTTGTGAATTCCAAATTGATTTTCCTAGTTTGGTTACATACAAATTCAGTACCTTCCATCCCAGATTGACAAACTGTGCAAGTACCACATTTGTCATGACCTACAATTGGTGGAAGACCCATCATGCTTCCCAATGTAATAAGCGACCGGCGTTTCCTGGTGTTTGAATGAACTAACATAGCTTTAATGTTCTTATTTCTTCAAAAAGCAAAAAGTGGTTCCTTCATACTTTGATCATAATTCTTAAGCAGTCACCAATTATTCCTTATAATCCTTTTCACCAGATTCATGTGTTGATGGTATGTTGTCACACATACAATGCAATCCATTGTACTTGTTTCACACCTCTCCTCTAGAAGACATTCCCAAGGAGTGTACCAAGGTCTCTTTCATGATCTTTGTAGCAGTTTCCTTGAATAATTCCTCTCAACCAGTTTATCCAGAAGGGCATTCATGTGAATAAAGAAATCCTTCCTGCAGCAATTTCTCAGAATTCTAAGGAAATGACTATCAGGTAAATTATCATGAAGTTTCCACTAAGGAAACGAGGCTAATGAAGAAACAAATTTATATCTGTATCTTTCTTTATAGACAGTTCATGTAAATTTTACCCTCATGGTGACGTTTCGTCAGATCAAGAAAATTATTCTGTTTGTTACAACTAATGGAAAATTTTATATCCAGCAGCCGAGTGTTAATTCATTTATGAAACTGTATCCAATTATCCTGGCTTCCCTTCCAAAGAGAAGGACATAATTGATGTATTTTTTCCATAAGGAAATATGCTCCTGGTACGGATTGCTCCTTTACACCCATCTCTCCTCAGATTGGGCCATAAACAGAATTGCCAGTTCCAATGCAAAGCTACCTTCCATTTCAGTCCCCTTTGTTTGAAAGCAGTAAAACAGATTAAATGTAAAGACATTTTTCCAATTTTTTTTCTTTTTCCAACAATTTTCAGCTAGTTGGAGTATAAATCCGATGGGGAGCTGATTAAGATGTGGTCTTGTTTCCAAAAAGTATTCAATGATCTTCAAAGAAACATCTTGAAGGATATTCAAATAAAGACTCTCCACATCCATGGTTACCATAATTTCTTGTTGGTCATGAAATTTACACTCTTAAATCTGATTTATAATATCTGTTGTTGTTCTGCGGTTCCTACTTTGGTAATAGGACTGCGTGTTTAGGACGTCGGCACTGCTAAATGTGGGAGACGGAGTGTGGCCCACACTGTCAGTAGCTGTAGGCTAACTCCTGGCTAGCTCACAGTGCCTCGCCAAAATCGCAGGAGTAAGTGTTCATTATGGCAACCTGAACATGACACTCAAACTCCCCAGGGAAGTTGTAAATATAGATTATACCCCTTTTGCTCAGTTACTCAACATATCAAGTTGAGACACAAGTTGCGAGACACGTTTTCAACACATTCATTGAAACAATCACAATTTTTTGCTATAAAAAAGAATGCTGCTATAATTAGGCAGATGAAACAAAGCAAGGTAATCAACATTACAATTAGAGTAAAGAAAATTAATAACCCCATACATCATTCTAGAGATTCTGACCTCACCCTAGGTGTACAACTGAGAGCATAATGGTTGTAAACTTCAACCTGGCCCAATCTTAGGGATTTGCCCCAGCCCCATACCTGAATAGAATATCGGGAATTGGCCTGTTGTCTAGACGACAATCCTTTCTGGAAGCTGATAGTTCAGCACCAGCAAAACTGCCTATCATGCGTGTCCCAGGATGGTCATGCCCGGAATGCCCTCTACCCTCCTTGGGTCTGTGTGCAGTTTATATAATAACCCATGCCACATTGGGACCTCAATTCTGATGTAATGCTGTGTTTTGGAGATAGAAAATGGCTCCTGGACTGGCAACACAAGGTACTGTGCTTAACAACGTTGGACAAAGAGTACTGATTATACATTGTGCAAAAGCTGATTATTTGAGCAGCATGATCCTTGCCTTTGTAGAATAAAGCAACTGATAACATGCGTAAAAGCCATTGCTAAAAAGCAGTCTTGTTAACATGAATTAAAACGTGTAAAATGTGAATAAGACACAAACCGTAAAACTAGGCTAAAACAGGAGTGCCAAAGCTGGGTAAAAAAGGATCCTTACGACAACATTCCTTTGCCAGTAATGGAGTACAGATACTAAACATTCCCAAAAAGAGTATAAAAACACTAAAATACCCTCCCTAAAAATGTTTTTAAAACATGTCCACACCGACTAGCACAGCATGCCAAACAAAGTCAGACAATGTAAATATATGAGTCTAAAAATGTTCTGAATTAAAAGTCATTTGAATCAAGTCATCAAAAGCATAATTTGAAATGGAATCCAAAAAGGACCCTGCTTCCACAACGATATGACCACCAAAGCCTAACCCAAAGGGTCAAAGGAACAAACATAATCTGAGGCCTGAGCTGCAGCTGAGGAGGCAGCACTCTGTGTCACACCAGAAGTAATGACTTCATGTCCATAAAGGGTAGCTCATAAAAGGCATCTCGAAGCAATCATATTCTCATACAGTGGCGGCCGGCAGTTTTAGGAGGAAGGGGGGCGGGCAGGATAGACACACACACACACACACACTCTCACACTCACACTCACACTCACACTCTCACACTCACACACTCACACACACTCTTTCACACACAGACACGCACGCACGCACTTCATTAACAACACTCATACCATTCAAACATGCCCGCACGCACCAAACATTAATTTTAAAAGATCGCACGCACTCATTCTTTCACACACGCACATCCATTAACAACACTCATAACACTCAAACATGCACGCGCGCACCAAACATTCAATTTAAAACACCACACACACACTAACCTTCAGCCTCCAGGTCCCAGGAGGGTTGGAACTGCTGCCTTCCCTCATTGGCTGACCTTTGGTCAGCCTATGAGGGAAGGCAACAGTCCCAGCCTCGTCACAGAGTGGGATGGGGTCAGTGAGACTGCTGACCCTACCCCACTCTGTGATGAAGTGTCACTGATTGACACTCACCCTGGGCACTTCAGGGCTTAAACCTGAAGCGCCCAAGGAGAGTGTCAATTGGTGATGCTTTCCTCGTCACCCAGGGGAGAGCCTTGAGGCACCTTTGCTGAGCTGAGGAGGCCAGACACATAGGAGCTGTGACCTCCTCAGCCCAGCAAAGTTCAGCTCAGGCAGCCAGGAGTGTGCGCAAATCGTGCATGTCTGCTCCTGGCTGCCTGAGCTGAACATGGAGAGTGTCTGTCAGGCTGACCTTTGTTCAGCCTGACAGACACTCTTCATGAGGGGCAAAAAGGTGGGGGGTGGCGTGGCCCCTCCACCCTAAAGGACAGGCCACCACTGTTCTCATAGGACAGCTCTGAGAATGAACTCTCAACTGTAACATCAGCAGATTCATGTCTGTAGAAGTTCATGTTACTGGACAAGGCTCACTGCCAGTGCACTCTTGAAAGGGCACCACAAGCAATGGAAAACAAGCTGCACACAGCAGAATACTGGGCAAAAAGACAGTGACCAGTCTTTGTTCAGTTCCTCCAACAGTGATACCCCAAAGTACTACATCATGTGATCATGACACATTTGGCTTGGTGGCATCTCCATCATCTTTGATTTGAGATGGGACATCCATTGCAGAACAAAAAGAGCAATAGCAAGATACTGACAGTTAATGCAAATACAAGAGGTATACTTCCAAAAACTCTTGGAAAGAGTGAGTGAATGGCTGATGGTATTACTCCAAAAATAATCTGCAGCCTACTTACAACCCCAGATTCTACTGCCTTAAAAAAGTATACAACCCCCACTGTGTTTGAGGCATTAAAAATGCAACTCACAAGTTCACCGAAGTGTCTTAGAAAGTTGGTATTTAAGAGGGATTGTGTGTCTGCTGACGACCTTGCTACTTATGGGTCATAGGTTTCACCGGCATGTTTTTGAAACAGTAGTGTTTTTAGCCTGCTCAGCTTAACAAAGTTGACATTGAAAGTAACAATGTGTGGCAACATATTTGCTACTTTAGTCTCATGTGTGGGAGGTAATAATACATTTCCACAGCAGGTCACTATTTAAGAAACAGAAATCACATATGAGCCACCTGCTGTCATCCCACATCAGCCTTGATCACTCAACATCAAGTAACTTCCTTTTGAGATTAACTGAAACACTGGGTGAATCAAAGAGACAGAAATACTCTTCAAGTAGCAGGCTAAGTTAGCCACTGATGCATTACATACATCATGCAATGCCACCTGTTTACAAATCAATGAATGGCTAAGAGAAGTTTCCCCACTTATACACTTGTCGTTAAAAGGCAGTTTCCACACCTCACGAATAAAACTCTCCACTAAATATTCAAACCTGCCTAATGGAAAATGTTTCAAACATGAAGTGAATTGAAAGGTTGATATCGACAGGGATATCAGCCCATGTGCTAACCACACTGATAATGGTGTTTCTGCCACTGCAAAAAATGTAACATTTCTATATTAAGCATGGTATATGTGACTCTAACTTCATTGTTTGCATATTAAGTTAAATGTTGCAAATAACTATTTTGAGTTCAGGTGCTTCCAGGACACATGGTTTGCTTTGAGAACCTGTAAAGTCCAACTCAAATGAATAATGGACCTAAGCTGAGTCTGTCCTTGTTGTAATAGTGACTTGTCATTTTGTATAATGTCTATTGCAGATGACACAATGTTGTTTAATGTATAAATGTGAGTAGGCAATGTGTTCATACCATTATTGACAATGGCTAATGCTTTCATAAGTTTGCCTGATCTATTTACCTCAAACGAGCAGTGGCTTCCATTTGTGAAAGCTTCCAGATTTTATTGTATATTGCATACAAGAAGCTTTTTGAGTGCAGTTTCAAAAATCTTGCAAATCAGTGTCCTCTGAGAGGAGAGAGAGAGATGTTCTTTAAAAGCTGTCAAAGTGGAGTGTTGCAACCCTTGCTGACATAATATACCCATGCTGTATGTGTACATGTATGTTCAGCGATGTGAAATTTAATAAAATATCTACTTGTCCATGAGACAGGTTGCTTCATAAATCTACTTGCCCTGTAACAAAATCCACTTGCCATGTAGTGCAGCCACAGATTATGGCAGCAATCTCATATACAAGGGCTCAGATAATAGCCTATCCTACTGTGCGAGGGCTCATACTATAGCAGAATTTGAATACTAGCAAATCCATTATTTTGCCACCGTTCAACACATGAGCATGCTGAGACTATAGGTGTCAGTAAGCAATAACTCCAGGGTTGGAATGCCCTTTTGTGTCTGTGCAACCTATGAACTTGCATGTTTCAGGGGTTTTTACCAGCTCTTCTCTAATCTTTTCCCATACTGAGAAAGCTTGGAAATGTTTACCTGACAGTTGGAAAAAAGTAATTGGCAGGAAAATGAACTTGTAAATGTTCAACAGATTTTCAGATGAGTAAATCTACACACACATATTTGCTTGAGCTAAAATGTAGTTCACAAGTACCATTTCCTGGCCTACTTCTGTGAATTCTTGGTAACTCATGGGTCATAAATCTGCACTAATGCAAGGACATATACCATGGGTCCACTTTTGTGACTTCCTTTAAGAATTGGACCCCTAATTAGGTCTAGCATTACCCAAGACCTTGTGTTTTTATTACACCTCTCTCTCTTTGTCTGTTGGCTGGCTTCACTAGGACTGACAGCATTGTGCTCTTTCACAAGGAGCATATCAGCATACAAAGTAGTTTTGTACAGTGCCAGGTACTACTGTGGGGATGTGTGTCTCTTTAGACTAAAACATATTTTTGCTTTATACCAGAGTTTGGTATAATAGTGAGGGCCCGGCAACTGTCATAACTATAAAGTTTTACAAAAGCCATGTCAAAACAAGACATGAATTGACAAAACCAAAAGACTGAAGACCAAAGTTGAACCTACTGGCTTTGACAACGCTTGTGTATTTTCAGGTTTCCCATAATCTTGCTGAAACTAGTTACACTGATTTTTCCATTCTGGATATATTTTTTGGAAATACTAGCATGCATCAACATATTTGACTAAATGATGCTTCAACAAATGGTACCTAAAATTTCATAGTAGATTAGCAAACTTTTTTTCCTACATCCATTTATTTAATAAACATTTTGATTTTGTAAGCAAAGGATCCTCAATATTGAATTTAAGCTTCTGCAAATATTTGTATCTAATCAGAGAGCATTTTGGGAGCATTAAATGTAACCTCATATTGTAAAACCTTACAAATTTGTGTACACCTTTTTATACTGGAACTACTATCAATGGTGTTGCCCGAGCTTACAACATTTCCTTAGCATGCTTACCCTAATAATAAAGGCTTTGCATTAATGACCCATAAATACAAATTCGAACAATATTAGCATATGGGCACAAATGTTATCTTTACTGTAGACAATGCCCTTTCATGATTCATAACGTGGTACTGTGAACTGGCAGATAAAGGGGGTCATTCTGACCCTGGCGGTCGGTGTTAAAGCGGCGGCCAACCCGCTAACAGGCAGGCGGTAAACAAAATGGAATTCTGACCCTGGCGGGAACTGCCAACACAGCCCGCCACTTTAACACTCCGACCGCCACGGCAGGGCAAACAAACAGCGCGGCGGTCACCGCCAACAGACAGGCGGCAGACAATGTACCGCCCACCCTATCACGACCCACCAATCCGCCACCTTTTCTGGGGCGGGAGCCCCGCCGATAAAAACACGGCGGAAACAGACCACGAACGGGAAAACGCTCACCTTTATACACTCCACGAGCAATCTGGACAGCATGGAACCCTAATTAAACATCCTACCAGCGATTGTCTACCTGCTCCTCTACCAGGAGCACGAACGCCGCCGCAGGAGACAACGGTGAGTACTGCACCTACGACACAGGGGAGGGGGGAGGAGAAAAGGTAACGGGCACACACATACGCGACACACCCACCCCCCCCCCCAAATCCCCACACACCAAAGCAGAGCAACAACTCAGATTTACACCCCCCTAAACCCCCCAGAATAATTTAAAGACACAATCAAATGATCATTAAAATAGAAGTATATTAAAGCATATTTGAACTGAAGTGAAATATGAGATATATAAAATAAATAAAACACAACATGAACAATGTATACATAGTCCAAAAGTCCGGCACATATTGGGTACATGCCATTGTTCGTGGGCCAATGTGCATTAACACATGGGCAAAGCCCACACACGAGACCCGATTCCATTGGAGAGAACACTGCTGGGGCATCAGATAATAAAACCACAGGCACCTCAGGGGGAAGGGAAGGGGGGGCACCTCAGCCACATGAGTCCACAACGCCAGATCCACGAGGGGCCTCCATGCCCACTGTACCATCCTGGGGAGTGCAAAGCCACAGTCTCTCAAGTCTCTACAGTGGGTGGCTTGCCCACTGTACCATCCTGGGGAGTGCAAAGCCACAGTCTCTCAAGTCTCTACAGTGGGTGGCTTGCCCACTGTACCATCCTGGGGAGTGCAAAGCCACAGTCCATCTGGTGGATTACAGACTCCACTGGTTATGGAGGAGGCATGGTGCCCAGAGTGCTTCGTGAAGCCCTGCCCGACACAGATCCGGCCCTGCCAATGGGCCAGCGGTGCTTGAGATGAAGGGCCCAGCGGAGCGGTGCTTGAGATGAAGGGCCCAGCGGAGCGGTGCTTGACTTGAAGGGCCCAGCGGAGCGGTGCAGAGACGGCGGGGCCCAGCGGAGCGGTGCTTGACAGGAAGGGCCCAGCGGAGCGGTGCTTGACAGGAAGGGCCCAGCGGAGCGGTGCAGAGACGGCGGGGCCCAGCGGAGCGGTGCTTGAGAGGAAGGGCCCAGCGGAGTGGTGCTTGAGAGGAAGGGCCCAGCAGAGCGGTGCTTGACTTGAAGGGCCCAGCGGAGCTGTGCAGAGATGGCGGGGCCCAGCGGAGCGGTGCTTGAGATGAAGGGCCCAGCGGAGCGGTGCTTGAGATGAAGGGCCCAGCGGAGCGGTGCAGAGACGGCGGGGCCCAGCGGAGCGGTGCTTGAGATGAAGGGCCCAGCGGAGCGGTGCAGAGACGGCGGGGCCCAGCGGAGCGGTGCTTGAGATGAAGGGCCCAGCGGAGCGGTGCTTGAGATGAAGGGCCCAGCGGAGCGGTGCTTGACTTGAAGGGCCCAGCGGAGGGGTGCAGAGACGGCGGGGCCCAGCGGAGCGGTGCTTGAGAGGAAGGGCCCAGCGGAGCGGTGCTTGAGATGAAGGGCCCAGCGGAGCGGTGCTTGAGATGAAGGGCCCAGCGGAGCAGTGCAGAGACGGCGGCCCTGTTCAGTGCTTCTCACGGCGGGGCCCTGTTCAGCGGTGCTTCTCACGGCGGGGCCCTGTTCAGCGGTGCTTGTCTTGTGTCCCTAGGGAACCAGATCTGGGCAATCATTCCCGCTCAGTCGCCATTCGACCTATCGCTTGCGGGGCCCTCCTGTGCAGGACTCCTGGGCCCCTGGGTGTCCTCCGTCACACCCCAAATGGGGCTGGTGGGGCCCTCCTGGGCAGCTCGCCTGCTGCCGGACTTGTCCGCCCTGCTGCCCTTGCCCCCCTTGGCGGAATCTCTGGGGCCCTTGCCTCCCTTTGTGGATGGGCCAGGTGACGGTGCAAGGGTGGTGTCCTTGGGGGCAGCCGTCTCAGGCCTGTCGCGCCAGCCCTTCCCTTTTTTGGTTCTTTTCCCAGGGGGTGGGCTGGCTGTCCCCTTGCTGCTGGCCGATGTTCCTGCCCTAGGAGCTGGTGGACTCCAATAGCCCTGAACGATGGTCCTAGTAGGTGCAGGGCTTGTGGTGGCTGAGGTGCTGTTTGGACTCTTACGAGATGGAGGGGGTGGGTCAGGTGATGCAAAGAGGTTAATCTTGGAGAGGAACAACTTTTTAGGAGCAATGGGAAGGGTAGGTGCAGTGGGTATACGAGTGGAGGGAGAGGATGTGGTTGTAGGAGAGTCAAGTGTGCTGTCTTTGGGTGCAGGTGCTTGTGCTGGAGGCTGTCGTGAGGTGGATGGCTGTTGGGTAGGTGACTGCGTTTGTGTGGTTTGGAAGAGGGGGTGACAGACACACTGGGAGAGGACACAGGGGACGTGTAAATGGCAGTGGGGGTGGTGACTGCACGTGTGCGGACTGTTCTTGTGGGTGTGGTGGTGATGGACGTACTGATGGTGGTGTGCATGCAGGTGTGAGTGGAGACGTCACAGGGAGGGAGGAGGGAGACGAGGAGGAGGGGGACAAAGAGGAGGCAGTGGCTGTTGGCATGTCTGCATGTGGATGTTGCTTGGGTGAATGCTTGTGTGATCTGTGGTGCTTATGTCTGGATGAGCTGCCCTTGGGTGTTGAGGTGTGTGCAGGCTGGTCTGTAGGTGTGTCTGGGATAGGCAGAGGAACAGGGGAGAGGGACTGGGTTGAGGAAGTTGGAGGAGGGAGGCTAGACACAGGGACAATTGCTGCCGTCAGTGCTGAGGCCAGAGCATTGAACGATCGCTGATGGGCAGCCTGACCCGAATGAATGCCCTCCAGGTATGCATTGCTCCGATGCACCTCCCTTTCTAACACCTGGATGGCATTCAAAAGGGTAGACTGCCCAACAATGAGCGTCTGGAGGAGGTCAATGATCTCCGCACTGAGGGCAGCAGGGGTAACTGGGGCAGGACCTGAGGTGCCAGGCGCGAAGGAGATGCCCGGCTTCCTGGCCGAGCGGGCACGGGGCGAACGCTGAGGGGCTGCTGGGAGGGCGGGGCTGGTGCGCTGGGTGGCGGCTGTACCTGTTGTTGCGGTGGGCACGGGTGGTGTCGCCACCACAAGGGAGCTCCCTTCCGAGGACGTGTCGTGTCGCTGACGTCTCCACGGGTCCCCGTTGTGGAGCCCCCCTCGCCCTCCGTCTCACTGGTGTACTCTGAGTTGGTTGCATGGCCCTCCGGGGCCATGTGAGATGCAGCTCCCTCGTGCGCCGATGCCACTTCTCCTCCGCCTGATGATGCTAATGCACACATGAACAGGAAAACCAAAAAAAGGGGGGGAGAAGAAAGAAAGACATGTTGAGTGCATGCATTGGCGGCACCGTTGGCGGAGAGGACAGACACAGAAGCCCCCTGCACTACGCCGCGCACTCGGGGTACACTACTCAATTATTGTGACTTGGCCTACAAGTCAATGGATGACAAATGCACACATAGGTGAGGCCCAACCATGGATATCTGTACTTAGCACCCTACAGAGGTGGGGGACGGGGGCACAGGGCCATGCCTAACGGAGGGGCCTAGCCTACAGAAACCGCCCTGGCCTAGAGATAGCCACAGCCCTCCTCCCCCAGCCAGACACCTCCACTGTGCGCTAATATAGCAGAATGTGCTGATACTCACCCCCTTGTGTCTGCTGTGATGTCCTCACATGCCCATCCAAATCGGGGTAGGCCACCGCCAGGATCCGGGACATCAGGGGGGTCAATTGCCGTGTGGCACCCCTCCTAGGTTGGGAGGCCATCCCCAGCAGAGCCTCGGCGGTCTTTCTGCTCCCGCGGCGGATGTCCTCCCACCTCTTGCGGCAGTGGGTGCCCCGTCTGTTGTGGACCCCCAGGGCCCGGACTTCCTTGGCGATGGCACACCAAATGTCGATCTTCTGATGGGCGCTGACCTATGTGACATAGACAGGATGGAACAAGAAATATCATCACTTTCCTGCATGGTCGATGTGAGTGGCCCCCCCTCCCCAACCTTGCCATGTGGCACATGCTCTCATCTGTTGTGCGTTGCACTCCCCATTCGCACCCCTGCCCACCATCTTACACCCACCCCACTCAACACAGGCATAGCCCATACTACGTGCTCCCTGTGTACTTACCTGTTGGTCTGGAGGACCGTAGAGTAGCGCATACTGGGGGAGGACCCCATCCACAAGTTTCTCCAATTCCTCAGATGTGAAGGTAGGGGCCCTTTCCCCAGTCGCAGCAGCCATTGTATCTCCCAGACCGAGGTCACAGCAGCACCTGCAGTATAGGTCCTCTCCTGTGGATGATCAGGTCTCGAGTGATTAAGCAGTTAGAAAATGGCGGTCACGCCCGCGGCGGTGCGTACCGAGGTGGTGCATACCGCGCCCGCCGGCGCCCATCGTCATTGGCTCCTGAGACCCATAGGGTTCAATGTTAACCAATGCTGCTTTGCGCCGCGGTCTTCGACCGCCTACCGCCACGGTGTGCCACGCCAGCGCATTGACCTCACATCCCATTGTCACACTTCACAGGTCAGGCAGCCGCCATTTCAAGGGCCCACATGGCTTAATTTCTACTGCGTCACACAGGCCTAGGCCTTGCATTGCCACTCATACAAGCCATTCAATGCATAGCGAATCGTGTTTTGTGCAAGCTGTGGTTACGTACCTGTGGGTTGCTTGACTCTGTGCTCCATGTTGTCCTTCCTAGGCACCGGCCGCTGGGACTTGCGAGGAGATGGAGGAATCCTCCCGTGTACAGACCGCTGGTGGACCTGTCGACAATGGAAGAACGACATGTCATACTTACATACAGACTTGACCGAGCCACTATACAGGAACTGTGTGCCCAGCTGGAGCCAGACCTGATGTCCCCCATTCGCCAACCCACAGGGATTCCCCCTCTGGTGCAGGTTC
The DNA here is from genome assembly GCF_031143425.1 of Pleurodeles waltl. Taxonomy (NCBI): domain Eukaryota; kingdom Metazoa; phylum Chordata; class Amphibia; order Caudata; family Salamandridae; genus Pleurodeles; species Pleurodeles waltl. Next base: position 270,295,385 of record NC_090448.1, on the reverse strand, counting down.
TGTCAGTACTCCATTTTTTGGCAAGTGGCTCATTCCAAACAACAGTGGCCATATCATCAGGGATGTCTCAGCCTATGTTTTCTAAGGTTTTGTCCAGAGTGTTGTCTGCCCTGATGAAATACATGCGGAGCTAGATTGTTTTCCCTGAGGTGGGCGATTTGGCTACAGTGAAGGGTGATTCCTATGCCCTTGGACATATCCCCAACATCATTGGTGCCATTGATGGGACCCATGTGGCTTGGGTTCCCCCCAGTGGAAGTGAGAAGGTGTACAGGAACAGAAAAAGTTATCATTCAATGAATGTCCAGGTGGTCTGTTTGGCTGACCAGTACATCTCCCATGTAAATGCCAAGTTCCCTGGGTCAGTGCATGACGCATACATCATGCGAAATAGCAGCATCCCTTATGTGATGGAACAGCTACAGAGACACCGTGTGTGGCTAATAGGTGACTCTGGTTACCCCAACCTGTCGTGGCTACTTACCCCAGTGAGGAATCCCAGGACAAGGGCAGAGGAACGCTACAATGAGGCCCATGGGCGAACTAGGAGGGTTATAGAAAGAACCTTCGGCCTCCTGAAGGCCAGGTTTAGGTGTCTGCATATGACAGGTGGATCCCTAATGTACTCACCAAAGAAGGTGTGCCATATCATCGTGGCCTGCTGTATGCTTCACAACCTGGCTTTGGGACGCCAGGTGCCTTTCCTGCAGGAGGATGGTCCAGATGGTGGTGTTGTAGCAGCTGTGGAGCCTGTGGAGAGTGAAGAGGAGGAAGACGACGGGGACGACACAGACAACAGGGACACAGTGATACAACAGTATTTTCAGTAGCACACAGGTACGAATCAACCACGCCAGTTTACATTTACTTAAAGTCTCCTGCCTCTCTACTGTCTGAGTTCCCCCCCCAGTTCCTGTTAACTGAGTTGTGACTTTCCCTTCCGTTTTCAGAGCTGTGGGCCCCACTGCGTGACCTCTGCTTTGTTTGCCCATGGACTACAGCTGTGTGACAGTGGTATGTTGTCATCACAATGTAACTGAACATTTTGGCACTGTTATGTCTAATACATTTGTTCAAAATACAAGCAGACTCCAGATTTTTTTAGTGCAAGAAGTGATTTCATTCAAGTGCTAAATTTAAGGAACATGATTGTCAAACGGGGATGGGTGATGGTGGAGTAATGTCCATGGCAGAGTCCAGTTCTCAGTCGCACAGGTGCATTGTCCATATGCCTGTGGAAGGATGGAGCAGGGGCAGTTCAAGGTTGGACAGGGTGACAATGTGGGACAGTGGGATGACATCAGGGGGTATTGTTTGCTGGCGGGGGTCTTGCAATCCTACTCTGTCTTCTTGTGAGATCTCAGGTTCCGCTTGCGGGGTGGTTCTACTTCTGCAGGAGGTGGGGTTCTGGTGGCCCGTCGTTGTGTGGGGGCCTCCTGTCCACTAGCGCCGGCAGAGGTGGTAGGCTGTTCCTGGTCCAGGCTAGTGACAGGGGCCCTTTGTGGTGCCACATGGTCCCGCAATGTGGTGACTATCTGGGTTAGGGCCACGACAATGGTCCCCATTGCGGAACTAATGTTCCTCAGTTCCTCTCTGAACTCCATGTACTGTTGCTCCTGCATGACCTGGATCTCCTGGAACCTGGCCAGTACCGTAGCCATCGTCTCCTGGGAGTGGTGGTATGCTCCCATGATGGAGGAGAGGGCCTCTTGGAGAGTCGGTTCCCTGGGCCTGTCCCCCCCCTGTCGCACAGCAGCCCTCCCAGTTCCCCTGTTTCCCTGGGCCTCTGTCCCCTGGACGGTGTGCCCACTACCACTGCCCCCAGGTCCCTGTTGTTGTTGGGGTGGTGGGTCAACCTGGGTGCCCTGTAGTGGTGGACACACCGCTGATTGACGTGTCCTGGAGACAGAGGCATGGGCCCGCTGGGTGGGAGCTGTGCTGGTGTTCCCAGAGGGGGTTAGGTCTGGTGTAGCCTGTGGCTGTCTGTGGGGAACCGACTGTTCCGAGGTCCCCGATGGGCCGGGCTGGTCATCAGGGTCCAGGGAGACAGAGCTGCTGTCATCACTGGGGGCCTCTTCTGGGGGTGGGATGGACATCTCTGGACCCTCCTGGGCGGTGTGGTGGCGTTTGGGTCCTGCAGGGGTATAAGAGTATGGTTATTGCTTCTGTGTGTGGCATTTCGTGTAATGGGTGGGTGGCCGTGTCCCCCAGTGCTGGCATTCCCTTGTGGGGGCTTTTGTGACGGTGGCTTGTGGGGGTGATGGGTGTGTGCAGTGGGCATGCTTTGGGGATGGGTGTCCATGCTTTGGGGACGCATGCAGGGCTAGGTTTTGGGATGGGTGGGATGTGATGGTGAGCCATTTGCAAGGAGTTGGTGTGATGGGGGTGGGGGTGAGGGTGGGGGTATGATTTGGCATGCAGGTGGGGTGGGGGGAATCAAGTAGTGGAGATTTGACTTACCAGAGTCCATTCCTCCGCCTACTCCTGCGAGGCCCTCAGGAAGCAGAATATGCAAGACTTCCTCCTCCCACGCTGTGAATTCTGGGGGAGTAGGTGGGGGTCCGCCGCCAGTCCGCTGTACCGCGATGTTGTGCCTTGATACCATGGTATGCACCTTCCCCCGTAGGTCGTTCCACCGCTTCCTGATGTCGTCCCGATTGCGTGGATGCTGTCCCATAACGTTGACCCTGTCCACTATTCTGCTCCATAGCTCCATCTTCCTGGCAATGGTGGTGTGCTGCACCTGTGCACCGAAGAGCTGGGGCTCTACACAAACTATTTCCTCCACCATGACCCTGAGTTCTGCGTCAGAGAACCTGGGGTGTCTTTGGGGTGCCATGGGGTGGTGTGGATGAGGTGAGGGGTGGTGTATGTGTTGTAGAGTGTGGTGAGTGTGGTGGTGTATGGTGTTTTGTGCGTGGAAATTGTGTGGGTGATGTTGTGATTTGCCTCTGTGTGATGGTGTACTCTATGCTGTGCTCTCTCTCTCTCTGTCCTTCACTCGCAATTCTGTTCGTAGGGATTTGTGGGTGATGTGGGTGTGTGTTTTATAGTTAATTGGGTGTGTGGGAGTGGTGTGTGCATGTGTCTCAGGTGTGTGTATTTTGAATTATCCAATGTGATAGTGTTTTGTAAAGGTGTGTGTATTTTGACAGCGGCGGTGTGTACCGCCCATGGAATACCGCGGTTGAAAGACCGCTGCGGGGATTTGCGGGTCGGAATGGCATGGGCGTATTTCTGTTGGCGTGACGGTGGAGGTTTGGTCATCGCCAGTTTCCCGCTGACCTTTGGTGTGGCGGACTTTTGTGGATGTCGGGTTTTTGGCGGTTTGCCAGTTGCGGGTCAGAATGACCGTGGCGGTTTCCCGCGGGCGCAGCGGTGTCATGGCGGCCTTCTGGCCGGCGGTAAGCGACTTTTACCGCCGAGGTCGGAATGACCCCCAAAGTGTTTGTGCTGCGGGGGGTGGGCCCACTTGTCCCAAGGGCAAAATAAATATGAAAATTTGTTGTCCTTGACCCCAAACAATGGTCCTCATTACGACCTCGGAGGTCTTGCAAGAAGACCACCAAAGCCGCGGGCACCACAATACCGCCAGTGCTGGGGGTATTGGTGGCTCCTGATTTTGACATTTCCGCTGGGCCAGTGGACGGAAACAGCGTTTCTGTCCGCTGGCCCAGTGGAAAAGTCACATCAACATTGCAGCTGGCACATGATAGAGCCGCTGCCAATGTTGATGTACAGCGGGTGCAGCAGCACCCGTGGCACATTTCACTGCCCGAAATTTGGGCAGTGAAATGCGCGATGGGGCTGTGCCTGGGGACCCCTGCACATGGCAAGTGCATGGGCAGTCCAGGGGCCTCCAGGTACACCCCGAGTCCCCCTTAACGTCAGCCTATCCATGGCGGTGTTTACTGCCATAGACGGGCTGGCTGTTGGGGATTATGACCGCCTGGCGGAAACCTGGCAGTCAAGTGGAGGGGCCTGCGGTATGGCCGTGGCTAATGCGCCACGGTCATAATTCACTGGCGGAACACCGCCAGCCTGTTGGCAGTGTTACCGCCAGTGTACCGCCGGCCGACAGGGTCGTAATGACCCCCAATATGTCCTGGGCATCCGGCTATAGTAATTCCACACCCCTGATGTTGTCTGTTGATGTAACAAGGGTCTGGTCTGCTTGCTTTAAATCTCTGTATAGAGTTGATAAAATGCGCATGACAAGCATTTGTATCCACTGGCCATAAAAGCATCCATTGGGACCTGAAAGTGTGGAATAAAATGTACCATTCTTAACCACACCATTGAGCTGTTAAACATTTTTTCAATTTCAAAATTTGCAATTAAGGGAATACTGGGCACATTCATATCTTTAACTTTTGCTAGACCAAGAAAAAAAATGTTTTAACAGTATTATTCACAAAAATCATTTGCAGTGGTATTAAACATGCTTTAAATAACACATCTATGCCCTGTACTTGCCAATTTTTCATTCCCCCTACTGATTTGATATCAGTTCTTTTCTTCCAATATTCATAGCACTGTATAGCCAATTGAGAAACAAATGTGAATAAATTAATTTAGTGTAGGTAAGAACAGTTTTCCTTGTTTTTATCAATAACAGAGCATTTTGCCATAGCTAGCCGATTTCGTGTACATAGCTTGACTTTCAAATACAGTATACCTTTCAAAGTCAGAGAGCATAAAATCAACCTTTTTTTACATCCTAGTCATTGGGCACAATTCCAGGTATTAGATGTCATTCATGGGCATTTTAAAAAACATACGGAGTTTGAATAGTTTCATTAGGGCCAAAAATATCATACATAACTTTACCCCAAACAATCAGGAACTGCAACAGCGGAAATGTTCACAAGGGACAAGTCTCTTCACACTTTGTGAGAAGACAAATAAGACTTTAAAACCTCATCTACCAGTTCAACAGCAGAGGGTTCAGGAAGGCAATGACCATGACTAAGCAAAAAGAAGACTATGAAAAACCCATTCCACAGGAGAAAAGCAAGCAATGCTAGTGTAATCCACAGATAAAATCATTGACTGATCAAGTAAGTGCATTTAAACCAGTTGAAAAGCTAATGTATACTGTAAACAGAAGTGGTAGTTAAAGTTGAATAAAAACATATCTGTCAACAAATTATCCAGAAGCAGTCTGTGCAAAAACAGGAGCCAGTTTAGGTGAAAAAGAACTGGTAGACACCTCTAATAGAGGCTCATCATAAACAACTCTCTTGGTTTGTGGTGTAGTAGAGGACCATAGGTTTAAGTCTGGGACACTTCCTGTGCTTGTAGCAGTAACAGGAATCAACAAAAGTTAATTCTCTGCCCCCCCCAACCTAGGGCAAATAAGTCCAGCATTGTTTAATGATTGAAGCAATCTCCAGTATGGTAGAGAAAAGGGGGAGGGGACTACCCAGGAATCCGCAAGGTCTACTGTATAGGATCGGCCACATGATTAAATTTTATTTGATCAGTGGAGTCAAAACGTTTGTCTTTACAAACAACAGGAGGTGGTAGAATCACAGTTTTGGTTCCTTGTATCCCAAGAACCGGCGCACAGTATGATGGGCCAAATTCCTTTTTTACAGCAATCTTTTCATAAACCAGATCCCCAACATTTGGAATCCATCCTGTAGACGTTGTTGAATGCCTCATTCCCAAAGTGGCAGCGTGTGTGGTGAAATGTTCATCTAGTATTCGCTGTCATTCCTGTAAGATAATCAGACGTTCGTTTATGTCAAAAGGAGTGTGACCTGAACCAAAAACTCTAGCTGTTAAGGATTACCTTACACCTCTGTTTTTTCTTTCCACTATCGAATTTCCGTTGGGATGACAGGGGGAAGAATAATGCACTGCTACACCCAGGGTTCACATAATATATCTGTAAGCCTTGGAGGCAAAAGCAGGACCCTGATCCAAATGGAATGCTGCAACTGCATATGTCCTGATAAAGACTTGCAAATCTTTAATAACAGTGCAAGTGTATGCCGATCTTTGTGGCCACACCCAAAGGAATCCGGAGCAAGAGTCTAGAGCTAGTAAAATGTATTTGTGTGCACCATCCGAGTTTAAGGACCACACTGGTCCAGGAACATATACTGCTTAGTCTTGTTAGAAACTAAGAGGGGTGTCTGCGGTGGGCGCCTGACAGTAAAACCTTTGATTGTTTGGCAGATTTCACAACAAAAGACATACTTCTTGGTCTGTTTGCATAAACCATGCCACCAGTAGCATTTTTGCAATAGCGAAATAGTAGCTGCGACACCAGTTTATGATCTGCTAAATGTGTTCCAGCCTACAGCCTTGGCCTGGGATAACTTGATCAATCACCCCTGGATTTGTTATACAAGGAATATTTTGATCATTTAACTGATAGGAATATTTTGATGGATATGCTTTTGATAAAAGTGTGCCATCGCCCAAAGCATTCATCAACCCTCATGTGAGAATGAGTTATCGCAGCCCTAGTTGCCATAACATTTGCAGATTTGGCCACTTCATTGGCCAATTAATTCCTTATAACATGTATTCAGACATGTTGATGGCCCAATGTGTGCATTACATGAGCCCATGGCAGTTTGTCTTTAAACTCTGCCACTTCCCCCAGAACATTTTATGCTCAATGGTGTTTGCTTTGGAGTCTCTGAGTCCATAAAGGCATCAGTAGTGAACAGTTTCATTGAAAGACTGTACACAATAATTCAAATCACATGCAATCAGTGTGGGGAATTCAGAATTCAAATGTTCCAATGCTAAAATCAAGGCTTTCAGTTCAGCAAATTGTGCAGTGCAATCCTTAAGGGACTGTGTAAAGCTTTGTTGAGGGTAGACTTCTCCATCTCTCATAACTCTTTAAACACCTGCGCAAGCCGCAGAGTTTGGTACCTACAGGAGGTTGAGCTGAACCACCAGTGTTAATGCTATATTTATCCTGATTTAGAGGCATGATGTTATTGAGCATGGGGTACTCAAGTTCATACAGGAGAAATTCTTGAGTCTGCAATTTGGGGTGAAGCAAATAGTCAACATCAGTGGCAGTTATGGAGGTGGCCCACTGTAACCATGGTGGATTTAGTGCTTTTGTGTTTGGAATGCGTTTTCCCTGGGTCAGTGTTCTCTCCTTAATGACATCCATCTGAACTGTAGTTAGTATTTTTTCAATAGATGCAAATAGCATTTCAGCAGGCTAATATAAATGTGATTTTTATGCAGTCAGTGTTGTGTCCCCTTCATTGAATGTGAAACAGGTAAAGCCAATAACAACTGGATATATCTGGATGACTAAATTTGTTTTGTTTTTTACATGTGTGTAAGTGGTTTGCCTCAAGCATGTCAGTCTGTAGTGGTCTGAGTATTTGTGCGTGTTGTGGTGTCCAATGTTTGCTTGAAAAATCTGGATGTATCAAATCATAAAGTGGTTTTATGTGTTGTACACAATCTGGTATGTGTATTCTGCCAAAGTAAAAGAATCCTAACAAGGATTTCATTTATTTGATGGTATTTGGGGGTTGTAGTGGTGCACATTTGTCAAAGAAGTGTGGGCCAGACTTTTCCCCTCATTTGAAAGCTAATATCCCAAAAACAGGACACTGAGGAATGCAATTTTTTTATTTTATTAAAATTGAATTTGTAGCCATGTTCGGCAAATCTCAATACAATGCGATCTACTCTTGCCAGATGTGTGTTTAAATCATCATCCATCAGATACATGTCATCCTCACAGGACAATGCCTCAGGACTAATATCATGTAATATTGATTTAACACCCTTTGGGAAGTCAACAAAATCGGAGCTGAGAGCCAAGCGCGGAAAAAGCAGTTCGATCCCTGCTTTCAGGTGCTATGTTTTGGCAGACTAAACCATTGGAACTGTCCAAGGTTATTTTGTATTTCTTAGGGACAATGTTTTTTGTCAGTGCTGTACTGTGTGAATGTTGAATTGCAAATGTGTGTGTATGTCTGTTTAAGTGTCTGTAATCTAAGACTATTCTATACAAATGGTCTGGTTTAGCTGCAGAGAATAAGGGGTTGTTCTTAGGCGATGTGCATGGTTCAATTTCTCTCAGGTACAAGCTGTGGAAGAATCCCCTTCACAGGGACTTTAGCTTCATGTTTTATGCTACTGTGGTTGTACTTGCGGGATCAACGTATACGTATAACATAAGGAGAGTCCCTATCCCAGCATTCATGGTTGCAGGTAATCCCTCGTGTCTGTGTGTGAGCCCAATCTGCAGCATAGGCTTGTTTTACTTGTTCTGGAACTAGGACTGAAAAAGATGGCAAAATGTCATCTTCCCCTTGCGGAGAGTTCGAACAAACTCTGGTGGCCAGTCCTTACTGAGCGTTAATCTCTCCCAGAAAAGTACTTTAATTGTGCCCATTATGTCTCCCTCTATTTGAATGTTCAATTTATAAACTGAGTCTGGAGGGGTGACTCACCTATCTGGTGTTTTGACTTCTAGATAGTCATTAGTTGCTGTCACATCTAGAAACTCTTGAATATTCTGGCTGACTATTGTGACATGTGCTGCACTGTCTAGGAGAGTCACTGCCCATTTCCTGTTCCTCCGTAATATTGTCAATACGTGTGGAATATTTTGCCAAAATAACCACAACCACCTTCTTTTTTAATTAGTTTTTTTGTTGAGGAAGATTCTCTTCCTTTTTTATTATTATGTCTGACGAGCATTGAGAGTCTTTCTTTGGTTTCACATACACTTCTTGACTGCGCTTTGACCTTCCACCTCCTTTGGTCCATTTGTTGGAGGAGTCCTGAAAGGAATGAGAAGGGCATGTATCAGTACACTGATACCTGTCAGGTTGTTTCAATTATCACGGTTACATAAGTTCTAAAGTTTTTCAGAGGTCTCCATGTGCTGAGAGTCTCTCCATGATATACCTTTTTCCTTATTTGATTTTTGTTTACCACAGCATCTTTTAAAAGACTCTTGCACTTACTTGCTTGATATTATCCTTTTCTGGAACTACCTTTAAGCTGTTGCTTCTTTGGTCTGCCCCCAAGTTATTCCGACCTATACTAGTATAAGTTTCTGAAATTATTTTTGGTAGCTCATGTTCCTGATTTACTAAAGGAACTTGAATAAGCCATTGGCCTACCCCCATTGTTGCTGCTTTCCATTTAATATTGCCTAAAATAATTAAGGATACTGTAGCAAAATTACCCATTAATTTCATCCCCCAGTCTTTGGATGGGGCAGCCCGGTGTTTATTTTGAATTTATTTTAACACCTCTGGCAGAACCGAAAGATATGTTGTACCCTGTGTTATGCTATATATTGCAGCAAAATCCATGCTGCTTCCTGCTGGTTTGTTTTTTGAGCAATCCAAAAAATAATCTCTTCTCATTTGGGTGGAACTTTACCCATAATTACATTAATAGTGACTGGGTTAATCCCTGGTGTAGACAATTGTTGTTGGACAGCTGGAGCAGCTCTTGCTGGGGCAATATTCAGTGTTCACAATATGAACTGTGTCAAACGTCTATATAAATTTACTAAATGATTATAAAGTGGGCACAGCTCTGCTGCCTGTAGGTTATGTACATTTGAATACGGGGTATAGGCAGCTAACACTGGTCATGTGGCCCTACATTACTAAGGGGACCTATTCTAATGTGTGCAATTATGTGTGACAGGGCGACGTGAAACCAATTTTGATGTTCTTAATATGAAAATGGAATTTCTAAATAATTGTATTCTCTGTATTGTACTGGTGGATTAGCCACTGTGTATGTATGAAACATTGTGTGCATCAACCACAAATGTAACATCTCCATCCCTATTAAGTAGCACATTTGCTAGTTAATGTTGTGTGACAACATGTCTACAATTCACTGGAATACCAACCAAATTAGCCATTCTGAAAAACAGAATCAGAAATTTGAAACCCCAAATGAGGTATCGCTTTAAGAGTTCAAGCTTGTTAGAAATGGGGTCTCTGGTTGGCAGTCACTTAGCACTTTGTCCAAGCAGGGACCCTCATTCTAGTCAGGGCAATGGCGAAACGCACTTAGATAACCCCTACTTGCCCCCTCGGTAGCTTTACACAAGCAGTCAGGCTTATCTCAGAACCATTGTGTAAAGTATTTTAACCAACACACACAATAATACAGTGAAAAAACTATAAACTGGACATCCTACCAGTTGAGAAAAATAGGTAATATTTATCTAAATCAAACAAGAACAAAACAGCAAATATCCAACATACACAAGTTGATATGATTTTTCAAAAGAATAAGAGCATTGCTCCATAGAAAAAATGGAAACGTTGACGTTACACAAAGAGCCTTTTTTTGCGTAAAAAAATAAAGCCGCACAGGTGAGCGTGCATTGGAATAGTCAGGGATGTCTCAATTCCTTACTTGCAAGTGAGGCCGTGCATCGTTTCTTCTCTGGTAAGCGATGCATAATTTTTCTCCCTCACAAGAGAGCGATGCGTTGATTTCCAGACCGGGCACCTCAGATCTGCCAAGGTTCACAATGACTTTGAGGCCCGGGAGCGATGTGTGGAAAATCCTGTTGCACGGTGTTAACAAAACGCGCTGCGTGGGGTTTGTGTCATTATCAGGAGCCGCAAGTGGGTGTTGCGTTGTATCTCCAGCTGCAATGCATCGTTCTCCCAGCCGCGATCCATGTGGAGTATCGATTTCAGCCACAAAGTGGGTGGCGCGTCATTTATCAACTTCATTGCAGATAGTGTGTTGAAAATTTCCCTGCACGGTGTGCTGTGCGTGGATTTCAGCTTGTCGCGTAGGCTCTCATTATGGTAATGAGACTACTGGATTTTGAGTTGCAGAATCGCCCACCTTGTGGGAGAATGTCTGACCCACTGCAGGTGACACCTGTCGCTCCAATCCGGGTTTTGCTACAGCCAACTAGCAGTGCCTCATCTCTACCCAAGGGCAGGGATGACTTGGCAGACGAGCGTATGACATAATTGGTTTCTCAGGGAAGCTGTGGTCCCTCAGGTCTCATCCGTTTCTCTCAGTTACATTAGTCTCATACATACAATGACAAACAGATTCAGTATATGTTTCAATAATGATTTTAATGAAGCGACTGCATCTTAGATACCAAAGCGTGAGCTGCAATAACCAGGGCGACACAACATGACAGTATCAAAATTGTGACAAGGAGAGTGAAGCATAAAAATAATGCTATCATATTGTCACTAAAGTCAATAGACTAATTCCTACCTGGGCTATAATAGAGCACAGTGTGTTAAGCTCTAATTCTACCCCTCAGGTTCCACTGGGAAGACATCATCAACCATACCTGAGAAAAGGCCTGAAGTCTGCTTTAGCATCTGTAGCGAAGCATTCAACATTCAGCATACAGTTGTGGTTCTCTGGCTGGAATCTCCCTCTAACGTGTCAGGGACTTGGAAGTGTTTTTATAATAAAACAGCTGATGTTCTAAGAAAATGTCCCTGCGTAAAGATGCATGTTTTTCTACGAATATTGGAGACTAAACTTATACCATGTTCATCGGCAACCTATCTTGCTGTAGCTTTGGAAGAAGCACAGAGTGAGCAAGAATATCTTGTTTGAGAACAGAGTGCTGGCCTAGGCAAAAAGTTAGATAAACAGAAAATAAAACAAGACCGTAAAAGTGGCTAGTGTAACAATAATAAAATACAGACGCATAAAATATATCTAGGTTAAAGTGCACTGCGGCAGGCCTAGTGTGTTAAAATAGCGTGCATAGAGCTATAGCTAAAATGGCTACACAACAAGCACTTCTGTCAACTTCACCGTTCAAGGGCACAGGGACTGGATAGGGCACCACTTGGTGGGGCAGGAGTCTCAGCAGAGAGTCCAGGTGCTGGGAGAGGAAGTTTTTGATGTGCCTGAGACTTCAAAACAGGGGGCAAGCTCAGTTCAAACCCTTGGAAATTCTTCTTCAAGCAGTAATGCACAACAAAGTCTAGTCTTTGCCCCTTTCACAGGCAGAAGCAGCAACTTCAGGATAGCCCAACAAAGCACAGTCACAGGCAGGGGCAGCGCTTCTCCTCAGCTCTTCAGCTCGTCTCCTTAGCAGAGGTTCCTCTTGGTTCTAGTGATCTTGAAGAAATCTAAAGTCTGGGGTTTTGGGTCCACTACTAATACCTCTTTCTGCCTTTGAAGGTGCCCAACTTCAAAGAAAAGTCTTGGTTGTTTATATGATCTTGCGTTGCCCAGGCCAGGCCCCAGACACACACGTGGGGGTTGGAGACTACATTGTGTGAGGGCAGGCACAGCCCATTCAGGTGTAAGTGACCCTTCATCCCGCCACTCTAGCCTAGATGGCTCATCAGGATATGCAGACTACAACCCAGCTACCTTTATGCCACTGTCTAGAGAAGATTTACAAACTGCCCAACTGTCAGTCTGACCCAGACAGGAAATCCACAAACAGACAGAGTCACAGAATGGTTAAAGCAACAAAAGGCCTACTTTCTAAAAGTGGCACTTTCAAACTAAGGGGGTTATTACAACTTTGGAGGAGGTGTTAATCCGTCCCAAATGTGACGGAAATACCACCAGCTGTATTACGAGTTCCATAGGATATAATGGACTTGTAATACGGCTGGTGGTATATCTGTCACTTTACCGTCACTTTTGGGACGGATTAACACCTCCTCCAAAGTTGTAATAACCCCCTAAGAATCTAAAAATTAACTTCACTAAAAGATGTATTTTTAAATTGTGAGTTCAGAGACACAAAACTCCTTATGTCTATATGCTCTCAAAGGGGATCTACACTTTAAGAATATTTTAAGGCAGCCCCCATGTTAACCTATGAAAGAAATGGGTCTTGCAACAGTGAAAAACACATTTTGTAGTATTTCACTTCTAGGACATGTAAAACACATCAGTACATGTCCCACTTTTAATATACACTGCACCCTGCCCATGGGGCTACCTAGGATTTAACTTAGGGGTGCCTTACATGTACAAAAAGGGAAGGTTTGGGTCTGCAAGTGGGTGCACTTGCTAGGTCGAATTGGCAATTTAAAACTGCACACAGAGACACTGCAGTGGAAGGCCTGAGCCATGTTTACAGAGCTACTAATGTGGGTGGCCAACCAGTGCCGCAGGCTCACTAGTAGCATTTGATTTACAGGCCATGGGCACCTCTAGTGCATTTTACTAGGGACTTACTAGTAAATCAGATATGACAATCATGGATAAACCAATCAACAATATAATTTACACAGAGACCACATGCACTTTAGCACTGGTTACCAGCCGTAAAGCTCCCAGAGTCCTAAAGCAACAAAAACTGGTCAGACAAAATAGGAGGATGACCCTGCAAAAGGGGCCAGGTCCAACAAAGCTTCAATTACCTACAGACTAATATAGGTGTTCCCTATATAGCTGAGGAGGATATTTCCCTAACACCGTGGACATCTTCATAAAAAAGTGAACGAACAGGGACCCGTGGGCATGCAAGAGAGAACTACTCAGAAGATCAGTTAAATAAGTTCCTGACTTTGACACGTTGGATACCATGTTATGAGGTTCCTACTTTGATAATAGGACTGTGTGTTTAGGACAGCAGTACTGCCAAGTGTGAGAGACTAAGTATCACCTACACTGTTAGTAACTGTCAGCCTAACTGCTGGCTAGCTCACAATGCCTCACCCAAACCTCTCAACCCACAGGAGTAAGCAGTGATTATGGCAACCTGAAAATGACACTCCGACACCCCAGGGAAGTCGTGGAAACAGATCGTATCCCTTTCACTCTGTTACTCATGCATGCCATTCCAAGACACAAGATGGGAAATAAGTTTTCAATACATTTATTGAAATAGTAGCAATTTAGTATAGAGAAGCATGTGCTGTGACAATTAGGCAGATATTTAGGCATAGTTCTAGATGTTCTAGAGGTTCCAGAGATTTCTAACTAACCCTATTGCTATGACTGACAGCATTGTGGCAGTAACCATCTGCCTGGCCTGATCTTGGGGACTTCGGGATAGAATATCAGTAATCGACCTGTCATGTAGATGGCAATCTTCCTGGGAAGCTGGAACTTCTGCATCAGTAAAACTACTTATCATGCAGCTGCTGTCCCAGGATGGTCCTGACCGGAATGCCATATATCCTCCTTGGGTTAGTGTGTAGTTTATATAATAACCTATGCCACATTGGGACCACAGCCCTAATGTAAAGCTGTGTCTTGGAGATAGAAGGTGGCTCCTGGACTGGCAACACAAGTTAGCATAATGTGTACTGTGTTTAACAGCCGTGGACAAAGAGTACTGATTATATGTAGCGCAAAAGTTGATTAAATGAGCAGTGTCTTTCTTGCCGGCCTAGAATAAAGCAATTGATAAAATGCGTAAAAACCTTCAATAAAAAGCAGTCCTGCTTACATGAATAAAAATGCATATCAAATGTAGACACAAACTGTAAAACTAAGCTAAAACAGGAGTGCCCAACCCAGGTATTAAAAGGGTCCTCACAACATTGTACCCTAACATACGATGTGACATATTTCACAAATGGTTTAAGAAATATATCAACATAGTTTGCTAATGGTTTTAAAATAGAACTCACTCCTGATATTATAGATCTTCCAGGTGTTTTTTTTCTTATTCCTATGGATTTTGGGGAAAGTTTACATAACCAGTGTCCTGGGGTTCTTATTCATTAAAAAACTATGTTTGTGTTTGGAAAGCCATCCCGCCATAACGGCTTTATCAATTACACTTTTAATTTCCGCTTGTATTTCCTTTGTAGGGTACATTTTTCAGTAATTGCCATTATTACCTAATTGCCCCAATAGTTCTTTTTCATAACGTTTGTGCTCTTGAATTACAATAGCCCCATCCTTATCTCCTCGTTTAAGGATAATCTCCTGCAATTTATGTAATCTACACAGGGCATTTTATTTGCTTTTTTAAGATTATGGGGGTCATTATGACCCCGGCGTGTGGTGCTAATGTGGCGGGAGTACAGCTAACAGGCTGGTGGTACATAGCGCCACATTATGACATTGGCGGGTTGGCTGCAGCCAACCCGCCAATATACCTCTCCGACCGCCATGGCTGTAGCAGCCGCCGGGCAGGAGATAACAATCTCCAGCCCGGCAACTGCTGTTCTACTGCCGGCGGCATTTTGACCCTGCCTACAGCCATGGTTTTCGCCACGAAAACCATGGCGGTAGGCCCTACCAGTGACAGGGAATTTGTTGCCTGTCGCTGGTAGGAGGCCCACCCCTCCCCGCAAACACTCCCCAGACACCTCCACCCCCTTCCGTCCACTCCCCCTTCTGATCCTTTACCCCTTCCATTGACGCACACTGGCAGACACGCTCCACACATACACAGACTCACTCACAGAGGCATAAACGCATTCATTCACGCATGCATCCATTCATTCTCGCACACATCCGTACACACATTCACACTGACACACAGGCACGCATTCACATTTCCATTCATACACGCATTCTCACACATGCATACACACACGCAAACACTACTACACAACCATTCGTATTCATGCACACTCACAAATTCATGCACACAACCCCACATACACACACAACAACCCCCACCCCTCTCCCCTGTCAGAAATCCCAACTTACCTGCATCCAGGGGGTCTTCCGGCATGGGACAGGATGGGGTGCTGCTACCGCCAGTAGCGGCCGCCAGCAGAACACTGCCAGGCCGTATCATGTGTCATGATACGGCTGGCGGCAGTCCACTGGCGTGGCACTGCTAGTGGTAGCAGCACCACCTTAACGCCATCTGCCAGTATGGCCACATCTGGATTTCTGCCCTTCTTGTGGCGGAAATCTGGCTGCGGTCTTAATTTGGCGTACAGTTGTTAGCCGCTCCGATGGTCTTTTGGTGGCCATCGCCGCGGCGGTAGGCAGCATTTACCCCCAATCTCAAAATTAGGGCATTTATTTCTTAAATGTCCTAAGTCCTTGAGGTTGATCTAACTCCTTCCCCACATTTGTTTCAAACACTAAAATCTCTCCTGACATCTTACTACTGGAGGGCAACAATTAGATGGATTTTTAAACCTATATTCCCAGTGAAATAAAAGGAGTGCTCATTCCCGAAGAATTCTTTTAGGTAAATCTTACAGAATATTTGTAACATTTGAAGTCTCACCTGTGGAAAGTCTGTACTCCATGTCTGGACAAATGATAACCCTTTTTCCAATACTTTCCTATCTTTATTCTCCAACTTGCGTAAGGAAAGATTATGAATCAATGTTAGTTCTCTGTTCCCCATCGATATGTCCGATGCTGAGTATTGATTTCTCTTGCGTCCTGTGTCTGCCATCTTTTTTCTCACTCCGTCCGAGTGCCTCTTCCTAAAAAAACCTCTTCCCTGCAAATTATAGGAACGGGGCTGTATATCTGAATCACTTGGGAAATCTAAATATGAGGATCTCTCTAAAAAATGAGTATAATATGTCTGCTCCTTCCCTGATATTGGTTTAATGTTTTTGTGTTCTCAGGCTTACTATGAAACTCTTTCTGGAAATAAGGGTAGGTCTTTTCAACACTAAAGTTAGATATATCCTTCTGAAGTTTCCTGAATTTTAGGCCTTCAGTGTTCATCTTAAATCTCCAATCTCTTAATCAATTTTGCCCAATAGATCCCTAAAGTCCTCAATAACTGTATTATTCCTGATTTTTTCTGCAAGTTCTATAATTGCTACCAATTATGTTTGTGCCAGTCATTCAGCTATTTATATTGAAAGAAACATCCAATGACAAGAACATTTAGTTCCAATACTGCTGTACTTCCCAGTGTATTCCAGGTCGACTGTGAAAATGAATGGTGGGCAGAACTCAAGGAGTTCTACTCTGCAGGTTTCCTCAGAGTTGCACAGAAACTCTGTGAGATTCCGCAGAGTTCTGCCCACACATTACATCCTCATTCCTCAATCTCTTTTCCCGCCCCAGTCCTTACATAAGTGCAAACGTCTCCCACTTATGTGAGGACTAAGAGAATGTCTAGCAAAAATCTGCCGCGATGCACTATTCTGCAGATTTAGTTTTCGTTTCCTTCCAGTCAGATTAGAGGCTCTGCTGACTGTGATTTGTAACACTGAAGGACTGAAAACTTGATATCCTTATGATATGAGCTTTGTGGGGACTCCGCCTGCGTGCTCTTATTGACCAGTTGTCCTGCATCTGTGATTAATGATGCCCTAGTCTATTTTCTGTTTCATTGAGCGTTTGTTGAGTGCAATGTCTGGGTTGCATCTATCACCCCAGTGGGTGCGTACCTGTTGGTGGCCTGTCCCTCCTGCGTGATTCTTCTGGAGGTCTCTGAGGTTGGTTGATAAATAACACAGGGCAGCAGAGATATACTGCGGCTTGATGCCTCTTTTCGCACTGCACAGAACCAACGAGTTCCCAGGGTATGGAGGGATCCCCTTCAGACAATATTGGGGAACTTCATCTCATACATCATTTGGAGAAGGACTCTAGTATGCCCTGTGCAGCTATTGAATTCCAAAGTGGTTAGATTAAGAAGAATAGCTTCCTATGAAAGTGAGCCACTTATATTATGAATATAGTGCCAATATACAAACACAAGATATTATACATTTGTATTACTTAATTGAAGTATATTTTACTTGTATTACCGGTTCTGTAGCCATTACATTCTAAGAAAATGCTGGCCAATATGTTTCCTAGTACTCCAATGTTTGTCCAGTAAAGTAGCAGATGCATGGAAATTAGGAAACAAATGTGTCTATATTACAGCCGCTCTACACAAACTTTCACACACAATTTGCAAAGATGATCTAGTGCTACACGTACTGTACCAATAGCGAAGCAAAAATGCCATGGGCCCATGCCCCCAAGCAAGGAGGGTAGCAAAAAACTGTAATTATTGGGGTTATTCATGATTAATGGATATTTAAAAAAAAAACTTTGCTGTGAACACACTATACAATGTTTTAATGACTTTATTTATTAATTAGATTTCTTTTGGTTGTTCCTATTGATTAGGCCTGTTTTGAACATATTGAACCTGTGTTCAGTGAAAGATTTTTACATTTAGGTGAATTAATCATAGACATGATGAACAATGTTTGAGTGTCTTGTGTTGTAATTTAACTTTGTATTATCTAAAAGGGTGGTGGATGAAGGTATTGTTTATTGTTGATTCATTTTCAGAATTTAAATTTAAAATCAGACTTCACCATATGTTAGGATTTTAAGTTTTGATTCCAAACAAGAACTAGTCATCTCTTTTCATTTGGAAAATACACTTATAAAATGTAACAAGGCAACTCCAATTTTATCCTATGGGAGAGGTAGGCCTCGTAGTAGTGAAAAAGGAATTTAAGAGTTTTTCACTACCAGGACTTAAAAGAACATGTCTACGATTTTAAATACACTGCACCCTGCCCTCTGGGCTGTCCAAGGCCAACCCTTAGGGTGGCTTATATGCATTAAAAGAGAAGTTTTACACCTGGCAACAGTTTTATTTTGCCAGGTCGATATGGCAGTATAGCACTGCACTCACAGGCTGTGGAATGACAGGCCTGAGGCAATTTTAAAGGCTACCTAAGTGGGTGGCACAATTAGTGCTGCATGCCCAATAGTAGCATTTACGTTACAGGCCCTGGGCACATACTGCACCACTTTACTAGGGACTTACAAGTAAATTAAATATGCCAATTAGGTAAAAGCCAATGTTGGCATGTTTTAGGCAGAGAGCGCAAGCACTTCATTACTGGTTAGTAGTGGTTAAGTGCACAGAGTCCTAAGGCCAACAAAACCGAATTCAGCAAAAAGGGGATGACGAAGGCAAAACGTCTGGGGAGGACCCTGCAGAAAGGGCCAGGTCCAGTAGACAGTCAATATAAACAAAGAAGAAGGACTAACATGGAAAAAGTTACAATAGACCACCAAGAGAAGGGGAATGTGAATGCCCAGGAAAGAGAAGAAACGCTGACGGAAGCAGTGTGATGACCATCCAGAACCACGGGAGCATCATCCAGAAACAAGCTGAGGCACTAGCATGGAAGAGAAGTCTCAATGGAGAAGGAGGATGTCAGTTTGGTGAGTCGGGGTTCCGGGTGAAACAGGACGATGAACAGGAGACTTGATGTGAGGACTGGTAGTGTGCAGTATCCCACTGAACCGCGACCCCCTTCCCCTGCACAGGTGAGGACTGTGGCTCGTCCAGGGATGTCTACGGTGCAAAAAGAAGTACTAATAAAAGATGGAGAGGTGGACGGAGTAGTATTGGAGTCCCTGAACTGTGATTTATTTTTTAATTACTTTTTCCTATTATAATTTGTATGCATGAGGGGTCCCGGGTGACCTTCTGGCCAACCAGAGGGTTTAAGAAAAGGCAAATGTGATTTTTAGGAAAGCAATAATGTGAATGAAGGGGTGATGGTATTAAACCAGTTAAGGCAAATGAGTCTAACAGAGAAAGTGTGTCCTTTCAAAAGTGAGAGATCTCGTAATGGTTAATGTAGGAAAGAAGTCAACAGACAAGCAGAACATGATGCTCACCTGAGTAACATATTTTAGGTTGAATAAAGGAGAGCTCAAAGGAACAGACACTAGTATTTTGGCATTTTTGGTGCATTTATTAATTAGACCCCTTTTACTCATACCCAACTCGTTATCTTCTGAAGGAATGAGCTGGTGGTGAGGAACCACCAGGAGGAGCAGAATACTGCAACAAGGAGAGGACATGGTAGAGCACATGGACTCAATTTCATGAGACTATCGGCTACACCCTATTTACCTATAAAACTACAGTGACAGAAAAGCTACTGCCAAATAAAAGAAAATATAAGAACTGTATTCTCTCTATTCAGTTTTTTCTTGTTTAACCAAACACATCCCGTTATTACAGAACAAACGTCTGAAACACATCGCTATGTACATCAATACTGCCCCAACGCAGGTCGCTAAATGAAAGAGTTGAAGACATACAGTATCTCCTTAAAGCAAACTACACCACAACCAAGTAACAAGTCATCTCTGCTCTGAACCCAGATTCCGTTCCAGTCACTCATTGACTGTACCTTTGCCTTTGTCCTTGTACAGCACTTTGCTGCGTTTTTAGCTTTGTTTGTGCCATTCAAGTACCACTTAATTGCATTGTAATATTTTCAGTCAGTAACAACACACTGATTGGCTACACCAACTACAATTGTAAGTTGAAGGCCTTTTACTGTGTTTTTCATCTTCTTTCTGTTCTCAACTCCCCTTGCACCCATGCCCTCTACAAAGCACTATATACGTATACATTTATATTCAACTGGCTATAATGAGTAGGTAGTTCTGATTAGGAACATCTTTTCCTAGACAAAGTGTTTTTTTTTGCTAAAAACTTTGGCACATCTGGACGACTCTTGATGAGATTTTCAAAACTCATACACTAGTTTGTTCAGCTGCTGTGTGTTATATTTATATTTCTGGCTCTAACCCTTATTACTAGATATGACATGTAGTCTCCCCTCCCATGAGTAAGAGCTCATTCCCAGTTGTGCATATCTCAGTGGCAAAGTGTGAGATTTGAGGTTTCTATCAGTGTCTGCCTCCTGCTAATGCTCATTTACATCTGACATGAATAACTGAGAATGAAGCAGTCCATTGGTGGACTCATGCACCATTTCCACAAAGTAAATGCCAAGAGGCTGGTGAGAGAGGAATAAATGCTCAGTGGAGACATACTAATCACCAGTGCATGCTTGGAGAAGACCTGGTGCCATGGGACTGAGAATTTCCAAATAAGTTTGATCTCTTTTATGGGCATGCTATTTCATTAGTTATCCTCCTGGTGTGAATCCGTGGCGATGAAAGCAGTCCAGACAACGACTGAATCAACTCGAGACACTAATCATTGCATGCTAAATGTGTGTGGTTGGTTCACTTTACTCTGGTAGTCTAACAACCCATATACACCAACACCGGATACGCAATAGCATTTTCAGTGGATTGCTACTATTCAACAGCCTGGGCTCAAAATGTGCCAGCGGACAACTCTTGCCAAACAAAGATTGCAGCAAACCTCGTGATCGTCGCATTTATAGCAGTTGAACCTTGTTACAACATGCTCAGAAAAGGTATAATAAATAACCAGTGCATACTCGGAGAAGACCGTATCCGCTGGAATGAGTAGAGTCCTGAGCTATTCCAGATAGTTCCACTCCTTCTTGTGGGCAGGCGCCTTCCTATGGTCCGCTTCTATCTCCTCATCACGCTCATTTACTTCCTGGCTTGAATCAGTGACAATGAAAGCACTCTGGAGACTGATATAAACTGTTTTATGCATAACAAAGATGTGTGACATAAAGAAAAGATTGTTAGCAATAATTTGCAGTGACCTTGAAATTAATTGGGATTCTGAATGGTATACCAACAAGCACTTCATGGATTGATCGGAATAATTATGAGAATAAATGAATGAACTAAGAAAACTGTTTTGGATTTGGGGGAGAATCAAAATAAAGAATTACAATTTGAATTTACATTACGTTTTGGTTGCTGCATGGTGAGATATTACAAGGCTTTGTAAGCCCACCACTGGCTGTGCAAAAAGGGACTTACCTCTCTTACGAGGTTTAGAATGGATTCAACAGATGAAAGTACCCGATAGAGTCTCATACAATCGGAGACACTAATCACCTCTTGCTCGGTGTGATCAGTCCCTGCCTCCTGCTCATTCATTCCTGTTATAAATCAGAGACAATCAAAACACTTCATGGTCAGCAGAAAATCTATCCAACACTGTAAACATAGAGGCTTGTGAAGAAGAACCTGCGGCCAGATGTACGTACTACCTGAATTGCGACTCGCAAATTGCGAGTCAGAGAGACTTGTAATTTGCGAATCGCAATTCAGTATGCAGGATGGTGTCCCTGACACCATCTGCGACTCGCAAGGGTGTTGCAAAGGCCCACCTCATTAATATTAATGAGGTGGGTCGGAATTTTTGACTCCCTTGAGACTCGCAGCACTCACAGGGATGGTGGCCTGCTGGAGACAGCAGACCACCATGTCTCTGACAGCTTTTAAATAAAGTAGTTTTTTTTTTTTTTTGTAATGCAGCCCGTTTTCCTTAAAGGAAAACGAGATGCATTACAAAACGAAAAAATGAAACGTTTTCGTTTAATTTTTTCAGGGCAGGCAGAGGTCAATAGAAAAAATGTTTTCCATGCCATTCAAAAGGGGAAGGGGTCCCATTTGGGACCCCTTCCCTTTTGCGAATGGGTTACCACCAGTGTGACACTGGTGGTAACTGCGGTTGCTTTGCGACCGCGTTCGCGGTCACAAAGCAATGCAGCATCGCGCTGCGACTCGCAATTAGGAAGGGGTGTTCCACTTACGAATTGCGACTCACAAAACGGGGTTTGGGCATCACGATGTGCTTTTTGCACATCGCAAACAGTGAAATTCGCTGTTTGAGACATGCAAAAACGTTGCTACATCTGGCCCTTGTTCTCTGATGTGCCACAGTAAGAGAACATATTAGGGAGTGAGCATCCCCTGAATGTGTCCAGATAATTTCAACAAAAAAATGTTTCTGTGAAAAAAAGTACTTAAAAAGAATCACTTTATGCATAGAATGCATATATAGCATAAACAATAGAATGTGTGATGTCGGAGTGCACTATAGAGGTGTAAAACATCCCTCATGCATCACCATGCAAGCACTCCATTGGAAGTGGAATGATACACCAAAAAGCCAATAGCATGATATTAACGAAAAATATACTGCCCTTTGTTCAGGTAATGCAGACGTTATGAAGGCTTTAAAGGATTTGTAAGAGTAGATCTTAAATGTGGGTTGCTGAAGGGAAGATCTTGCAAGATGAATGAATGTACACCTTTGCGTCACAGCCCCCTAAATAGAAAATAACAGGACTCAATAAAATGTCCATGTTAAAAGTAAAAACAATTTAAAATGCCACCTGAACCTTCTCGGTCAAGTAAAAGAAAGATACAAGCACTAAAGTCATTACTAAAAGATGTCTTCCAACATTAAAGCAAGATTTACAAAATAAATCTTTTACTTCAGGTAAGATCAACTATGTAAGTGCACTAGTAGATCTGCCCAGGTTTCGTCTTTCCATAAAATAGTTTTTTAAATATTTTTGATGCACGCAACACTACTTTCCTAGCTATTTAAGACCTGACCAGTATTATAGAGCAATTACATCCATCTGTAGATAACAGGGGTGGCTCCTGTAAGGGTAAAGCAGCAGGGCGGGGGCATAGCAATATTAAGAAATTAAAAAAAGAAACATACCTCCGCTGCCCCCTGGCCGCTCGTCTGTGTCCCCCTCTAGTCGCTGCAGGCACAGGCTCCCAAACTGCCCTGCGACCAATCCTAACGTTTCTCTCACATTTAGGTTACCACTAGGGTAGGCCCAGGAAAGCCATGATGGCAGGGTGCAATGTATTTAAAAAGTAGGACATGTACTTTTAAGTTTTACATGTCTGGGTAATGAAAAACTCTAAAATGTGTTTTTCATTACTCCAAGGCCTACCTCGCTGTTAGCATAACATTGGAGTTACCTTATTACATTGTATTCAAATGGGAGTAGCTTTCTCTTCATGTTTGGTGTCTCACATCGTAATTTAAAATGTTAACTTATGGTGAAGTCAGATTTTAGATTCCATTTCTGGAATTGACACTTTTAGAATCCAGATGGACCATCACTGGCAGGGTGGGAGGGAGGAGCTAAGCCCAGCCCCACTTACACTTGTATAGGATGTGATATGTCTCTACACAAAGGGCTTTATCCCCCCTATAGTTAGTCTGAAGCCAGTGCTAGGATGGCAGGGTGCCTGGCGACTTCAAAGGCCTTCTCACCCCTTCGAAGGCACAACTAGGCATAAATACTGGACCTCAGACATCACCACTTGTCTGGGCTTGGAGGAAGGACTGCTGTGCTGCTCAAAGGACTGCCACTCTGCTGGACTGATGCTCTGATGGAACTGCTGCCTTGATGCGCTGACCTGCTGCCCTCTTATCTGGATGAGACGGACTGGACTTACATCTCTTGAACCTAGAATCTAGAGTGACTGCGAGGGCTAGTTGGCTGGCCTCCTGCTCTGAAGCCTCAGGGACATGACAGGTTTCTAATAACATTGCACCTGGACTCTGCCATCTGTGAATCTATCCTGCCAAATGGTGCCACCCAAGTCCTGGACCCTGGGAAGTGGGCATAAGGTGCTCTGTCAGCATCGGTGAATCCAGTGGAACCAATGCATCTCCTTTGGTGTGCGATGCAAACCCGAGCAGAACCAACGCATCTCCACTGCTGAGTGGATTGAACATGTTACAAAGACCAAACATCCAGAGCACCCAAAATATCAGCCCAGGAAGTAGAAAGGCCCATAGTTGATCTGCCTTGAATGTTCGTAGAGAGGAATCCCAACCAGAGAATAGACTAAAACAAAGATGGACTCAATACACCTACTGATGGTGGAGGACAAGGCCTTCCTACCCTTACCCACTACCCAAAGGTAACAAACAAATACAATTTTCTTGCAATTTTCCTGTCCCGAGGTATGATTCACCTTATATGTAATGCTTGGAATGAGGACAAGGGACATAGAGGTAATGGAGGACTCCACATGCATTTGTGACTTGTTTTATAGGGCAGCAACTATAGATATCATCAGATGATTACTATCACAACCCAAAGAAAGTGAATCATTCAAAAAACATTACTAGTATGTGTGAAATTATTTCAACATGCACATTTCAACAAATGCTGGTAAGTATGTTCCCTAAGACGTATAACTTTAAGAGTACTAAGGAGACACAAGAGCTCAGGGGGTCTTGGCTGTCCTAAAGATTGCTAATTATCACTTTGGGGTACATCCAACTTTCCATTTCATTTTCATCCTTTATTTATTTATTTCCTAGACCTCCAGGATACAGATTTCTATAAATTTAGAGGCAAATTTATCAATATTTCACTCAGCGCAGCAAGCGACCCTTTTGCACTGCTTGAAAGGGCAGGCATGCACTGTGATACAGTGCATTCCTGTCCTTTGCTTGCTTTTGCCCACAATGTGCTGCCTTGCCCCAATGCAGGTATTCTTGCTCCATGGTGCAAGGGTGCCTGCATTGCAGACAGGGTTGTTTTGTGCGGGAAGGGGCACCTTCCTGCACATAAGCAATCCTCTGAGACATTTCCTCTTTCTATACGTGCTGCAGAATAAAGCATACCTAAAAAGATGAAGTAGTGAGGAGAAATAAAGATATTGCTCCTCGTTTCTCCTCACCTGCGGTAGCAATTTGATGCATTCCCAGGTCCCCAGTAATGGTAAATCTGGAAATGGGTAAATGCATGGGATTACCCACCTCCAACCATAGTACGTCTCCATGGGGCAGTGTAATGCAACGCAGTGATTTGTTCTGTGTGGCATTACTCTTGATATATTAAGCCACACAGGGCCACAGAATATGGCCTTGCATGGATTGATAAATCTGATTTAGTAATTGCATCTCCCTTGCGCCCCCTTGCATGGCACAAGGGCGACGCAACTCATTGATAAATCTGCCCATTAACCTTTTCAATCAATGATAGTCTTGAAGCAGATTTTTGTGCCTAGTTAGTCTAAAAGAAAATGTTCGTGTGTGTTTTTATTTTTAACAATCTAAAAGGTTTAATGATGCTGGCCTATGACCACGCGAATCTTCTCACTCAAAAATACTTCTGTAGATTTCCAGATTGCTTTTAATATGTGGTTAGTGTATTGTTAGATGCATTAGACTTTTTGCTGCAAGTTTTTCTTCACTTTTCTTTAGATTTTCTATAGATTATTCCGTAGTAACCTTCAATCTACTGGGTCCTGACCATGCTGTTTGAGGTTTAGCGTATCTGCCGTCCTGGGGCCCCCCTTAATATGAATCTGCAAATTGGGCGAAGTTCTCCCTTTTCACACTTGACTCCCAGTGTAGTTAGGGTGAGCAGTCGAAGGCTTCACGAAACAGGCCCAATAAATCGCTATCAGTCATTACAGTGCAAAGAAAGCAAAACGCATTCAAGTACCTTACATTTTACAACGCAAACTTTTACACATCAAGTAAATGTCCCGTAAAGATGAGAATTTTAATAACGCTTACATTAATTAACATTGCTCAGTGTAAATGTCTGCCTAAACATTTTTCTGTAGAAATCCAACTTTCAATGTGCCTAATTAAATTAAAACACACTAGATGGCAGTGTTGAGTAGGAATGATCACCAGACAGTATTTCTTAGTGATTCCGAAACCAACAGATCCTAAAGATAAAATGTTGTCATCAAGGAACTGTATGGCAGTACTTAGTGACATTGTATATCGGCTCCACTTCAATAGAAAACGGTGCTCACATAAAGGCCAGTCAAATTCTACTAAACTATTATTAAATTATTTGTTGTAAAGGTAGCATATCCTTATAATTTATTGCATTGCCCAGTGCTTTTCTTAATAAAAGAAAATACTTTAATAGCACAGGAAAAAGTAACACTACACAGCTGAATGGGCTTCTTTTTCCAACTACCATTCTTAGGCACAGATATATAAAAGGCACAGGTGCAGTTCTCCAGATATCTGTTCTTGCAGAGTATTTCATAGTTCAGTTCAACAGTTCATACCCAAACTGGTATTGCATGAGTAACAGTTGATCCAGCACTGGGCCTTATCTCTAAATCTGGGGTCCATTAATCTTTTCTTCTCTCTTCTGAAGGATGAAGAGACAATGCATCAAATTATTTAGATTAATTTCAGTGTAACTCAATGATCACACATTCAATTCTAGAGGCCAACTTTAAGTTCAAAGGGCTTTATTTCAGACTCTTATCTTTGCGAACAATGAGCTCCATATTAACCTGGATCTCAAATCCTGACACCTGCAGCTTTATAAAAATATGCAAAAAGCAAACTTCACATTGAAGGTTAGATCACAGGAAAAATATTCTGGGCCTTCACTCTGACCAAACTTATTAACCACAAATACACTTTTCAGGTAAAATATATTCTATACGTCTCTTATGTTGAAATATATAATGATTATGAAGAAAAGAATCTCTGAAATATTATAACATAAACATTCTTTCAAAGTGATGATAAAATATGGCCTACATGAAACATTAAACATTGCATCCATCTCCGCATTTTACTTTTGTGTGCACTACGTTTAAATGAAAGCATTTCTGACATTATGCAGAAAACAACCACTATTTCATTTCATGATTTAAGAGACGTAATGGCACAGCCAAGTTACACTCTATCACAGCCAATGTCCCCTCTGTAGAAAATGGTCTGCACATCTGGCTCAGTCTTTCACATATGAGGTCCATTTACCTGCTCACATTACTGCAGTTGCGCAGCACCGATGGGCGTTCTTTTGGCTGCTGCTTTTGGGGTTACTCCGAAGACCCTGGACAATGATGGTGGCTTCACACTGGGTCAGGCTGTGCCATGTTACCAGCACAGCAGGCCTGACTAGTGGGCACCCATCCTGGAAGATGTGGCCTCTGGATCATGATTTATAGGGTCCTGTTTGCATTGAGGCTGGGATGACACGGTGTTCGTTTGACAGCTAAAGCCTATAGGTCGAGATCTGGCTTCAGCTTCAACAGCGACACCAGCTCTTCCACTGGTTTTGCTTAGACTTAGGCAGCAGAAGGTGTTGGGGAGTTGCAGGAGTGCTGGATTGCTCCTAGTTACTTCTGTACATGGTGCATGGCAGTGGCCGCAATTTGAGACTAATAGACTGCAACAGGATGATGGAGTAGACAGATTGACAGACTCCAAGAGATTAGGCTTTAATGAGAGTTTCATTGTGGAATGTAATTGATAATAGTTCATAGCTGTTAAAAACACCACTAGTCAGGTTTTTCTTTTTTTTCTTCTCCACTTCCCAATCCTTTGGTTCCTGTCCTTTGAGTACTGGGATTCCTGTCTTTAGGCTTCCGGTGTGATGTACCATAGAGGGTATAAAAGATAGGGGTTAGGCAACAGGTCTTTCTGTCTTATTTAGAACCCACTTCCCACACCACATGGAGCTATTTTCTAAGGGTGATTCTTATGTATTTAGTGCAGAATTCCCTCTCTATTTTTGTATGGTGCCAAGCAAACTTCTTTTTGAGTGTTCGTTGTGCAAGTCGCTCATGCAACCAATACGAAAAGTCTTATTGTGCCAGGTGATATCACAAAAATGTATACCAGTGCTTTGTTCAAGTCAGCAGCCCCAGTCAGAAACCCAATAGCCCTTCCCTTATGGCTGCCTACCCTTGTAGAGATCCTGAGCCCTGGTGGTGTACTTCCCGAGAGCCACAGCTCTGGGATCCCAGTCGGTAAACGCCTGTCCCCTGGGTCACTGCCTCGTTCTCACCTCCCTCCGATCGCACTGGCTCCACTTGGCTGCCTCCGCAATTGCCTTCACTCAATTCCTCTGTAGAGGTTCTTTGGATCTCTGTCTTTCCTTCTTCCGCTGCTGACTCTTCTTCCCGCCGCACTCCGTCTTCCTGATCTCCGTCCTCCTCATGCCGCACTCTATTTTCCTGATCTCCATCCTCCTTACGCTGCACTCTGTCTTCCTGACCTCCGTCCTCCTCTGGGTTTCATCGCCATTGTCATCGCCTCCTCCCCATTTAACCCGCTGTCACCTTGTGGACAACTAGAATGCTTGCAGAATGTTTTTTGGTACCCCTGGGGTCCTGGCAGGTTTGCAGAAGGGTTTGGTGATCCACGGTTCTTTCAAAGTACCTCTCCCCCAAGAAGAGCCGATCAGTCCAAGAGGTGACACCCATCTGAGAAAGCTAATCCGCTGTCCCTTGCATTGTACCAGGTATGGGTTGGGTCTGAAATGCAAAGCGTTGATGAGTTAGAAACCATTGAAGGACCCAGGCATTTGTATCCTTATGTCTGGAGTGCGAAACCAGAGGTGCATGGTTGGTTGTACAATAGGAAAGAACGACTAAGTAATAGTATTGGAGAGGCCCATTTTATGGCCAAACATTCCTTCTCAATAGTAGCGTAGTGAAGTTCACGCAGAAGTAACTTCCTACTTATGAAAACAACAGGCCCCTACCAGAGGGAGCGGTCTGAAGGACAAATAGTCAAAATGAGAGCAGATGAGAAGGGAGCCAGAACACTCAAAACTATCTTGTTGTTCTGAAGTCCAGTCACTCATCTTATTGGGTCGGGATTTGAGTAACAAGTCAGTGAGCGGAGCACCGTTCTCTGCAAAATGAGGGATAAACCTACAGTAGTACCCTACTAAGCCCAGGAAAGCCTGTATCCCTTTTTTATCTTGAGGTCTTGGTAGATCACAGATTGCTTACACCTTGTCAACTTGACGGCTAATTTTGCCTTTTTGAATGTTATACCCGAGATACCTTACAGAGATAGTGGCTACCTTATACTTGTCTGGATTGGCAGTAAGTCCTGCCTCCCTGAGGGTCTGAAGGACGTCCCTTAAGTGGTGAAGATGTGGCTTCCGTGAAGGGCTGTATATCACTATGTCATCCAGATATGCAGCTACCTACCCTAGTTGTGGCCTGAGAATGACGTCCATGAGCCTCTGAAAGGTGGCCCCAGCTCCATGTAGCCCAAACTGTAACATCCTAAAATGGTATAAACCAGACGGTGTGGAAAAGGCTGTTTTGTCTTTGGATGTTGGTTTTAGGGAAAAAGTAGCCCTTCGTTATATCTAGAGTGGTAAGATAAAAGGTGGACACTAGGTTTTTGATGAGGTCATCACCCTTGGCATAGGAAAGGTAGTGAATTTGGATTTGCTATTTAACTGATAGAAGTCGATACTAAATCAGAGGGTCCCATTAGGTTTTGGCACTAGTACTACAGGGGAACACCAGTCACTATGGGATTGTTCTATAATACCTTCCTGTAACATGTTCTGGACTACTGTTTCAACGGCTTTCCTACAGACTTTGGGAATTCGGTAGTGCCCAAACGAACAACCTGGTGATCTTCTGTAACAATATCATGTGAAACCTTTGAGGTCCTCCCAGGTTTAGTGGAAACTACATCAGATCTCCTACTTGTTGTATTTGTGTCTTATCTAAGGAATCACATAAGGGAATATTCTTTTGATGAGGACCGGCAGTAGTAGGTAGGAATGCAATCTCAGGTGGATGTGAATTGGTATCAAACAGGGCAGTTGTCTCAGGGGTTTCCCACTTCTTAAGGCGGCTTATATGGTAAATAGGTTCATCTTTATGTCGATGGGGTATCGCTGCTTTATATGTCACAGAAGTAACTTTAGCTAGTACTATATAGGGTCTGATGGACATGGCTCTGCTGAGGAATTTTCCTGAAACTTTTCCATTTTTCTCAGAGTCTTTGCTGAATCTCTGTTCATGCCCTTATGACTCTGGGAACTTCCGCACTGTATGGCAGTGGGAAAGTGGGCATAACCTTCCTACCTATGATAGGAAGGGGTGGGTAGGAACCTGGTTGAGACCTGCACTCGATGTGCCACCCCCCAAGAAGACCCTGTTAACCATGTCCTAGGCCTGTGGAAGAGGCCTGCAGGGGCACTAGCATGCCCGCACTCAGGGTGGCAGGGGCCAACTCTGAGCTGCCTTATGCCTTCTCTGGAGAGCCCCGATTGTGGGATTGGTGATAGGCGAAGGGCAGGGAGGATATACAAAGGTGTACACTGTCCAGGTAGGGGAGCAACCCCATGTGGGTACCTAACGGGGGGTTAGCCGCATCCCTAAGGGTGGGCAGGTCATCTACTAGTGGCTGTGGGCCATGGGCACTATCCCCCTGTATAGGCAGAGGGATGTGCTTGTGCCTGTGTTCTCCTGGAGGGGAGGTGGCGCTGACCAACTTGTGTGAGTCCCGCCATGGCAGGGCCCAGAGCATGCATAGAGACCATGGGGCCTTCAGAGTTACTGAGACTTGCATACCAGGTCAGTGGGTGCACACTTACACAATGGGAGATTTCATGTAGGTTGCGCCTGGTACCGCTTGCCAAGAGGGGCACCCTTGTCAAGGGGCACCAGATCATATAGAGAGCTAGGCCTAGGGGACCTCTCCGTGCTCATGAGCACATGGAAGTTCATATATATGGGGAGCTTGGCATAGCTGGTCTCGAGGTGCCTACTTGCACCAGGGCATCATATGCTTAAATGAGACAGGCACAACTTACCAGTGTGTACATACTTATGCACAGATGTTGCCATGTGTGAATGGTAACTAGTATCACTCACCTTGCACGCTGATGGTTTTCCTATGTAGGCACGGGAGCTGGCATCACTTGCTAAAGTGTGCACATTTGCACAAGGGTACCCTAATATAGAGCAGGCCAGTGTTGGCACACGTGCACCTTTGTGGTGGCTTTAACGAAAGGGCCCCACATGCCCTGTCAGGCATGGGTGCGCATCAGAGAGTGCTGAACACCAATGTGTGTCCCCACTACCCATTAGGGCTGCTCTGCCCATAAAGTAAAGTGGGAGAATGAGTCTTATTACATCTGGCTGCAATTGTGGATTGCAGGGGAGCAGCCTCATGATGTTTACTCATGATGTTTAGTATCATTGGACTGTAGATGACAATCCCTTTCTGATGGTAAAGGTGGCTTTGTCATCAGTGCCCTAGTATGCCACTTGTGGAAACTGGGCATTTCTAGGTTCTGAAGGGATTCTGGTGTCTAATAAATTAGGCTTCCTTCTATGAGTCACAGGGGTAGAGCGCATCTGTGCATTCCCCAGGCAACCGCTATAAAATTTGGGCATTCAGAACAACGGATTCTGGCATTTGGGGCCTGGATAGATAGTTTGGGGGGAGAGGTTTTTGACACTTGGCCACTCAGAGCCAAAACATGGCCCCATTAAAGAGAAAGATCTCATTCCAGAGCCTCAGGGCAGACACAGAGAAAATTTAGGGGTGACATCTGTGGTTCAAAGGAGGACTCTTTGAACCACCCCCAACTTCAAAGGAACCACCCAGTATAACTGGGGTACTCAATGTCTGCAAGGCAGAGTAACCTTTACAGTGATGTGGGACTGGTGCTGCTAGACTGCGTGGGTACACTGCTAGAGGAATCAGTTGTGCCCAGGTAACTGTTCGAGGAGGGCATCCGTGCTCCTCTTCCTGCTTAGAGACTGGCCAGAGGCTGATTGCCTGCTGCTGTGTAGAATCCAGAAGGGCAACTCAGGAGTTCTCAGGGAAATCAAATACCTCCTGAGAGGGACTTACTTCGATGACCGGTAATATCTGGAGAGTGGTGCCCTCTGCTGCGTCTACATCATATGTTGGACTTCACCTGGCAGGAATGGCATTGGGGTGGCCAAAAAGTTTGTCTGAAGACCAGATTTGCCTGATGTGGAGCTTGCCAAGTACTGCCCGCACTTCAGGTGAGTGGCCTTTCATCGGGGGGGACCACTGCACACTGAAATGTCTTATTAGTGTGAACAGGATCACCCGGTGCAGGACACAGCGGGGCAAACTATTATCGAGTGTGTCGCATATCTTTCGTGCGAGCCTTGGTTGCATGCTCCCTGTGTGCAGTGCTTTGTTCATTGGTTGCAACCCTCGGAGGTGGAGGGGGGTGCAACCTGAGTTGTGCTGTACTTGGCCTCGTATGCCACGGCTGAACTTGCGTCAAAGTGTGTGACTGAGAAGTCTGGTGTTACTATAAGCCATTGTGTGCAAGATAGTGTGCCTCATTCGAGAGAGGCACAGAAACCATGTTCCGGGTGTGCCTGCATGGTCTAGTGCGACTGAAGTCATTGTGTGCTAGGTTTTTTGCCTCCTAGAGGAGTCTGGGAGTGTCTGGTGCCGTTCAAGTCATCACACACCAGACTTTTGCCTCTGTCTGAGGAGGTACGATATTGGGAATTGGTTTTCTGAATGAATGAAGGGTCAGGGCAATTCAGATCAGCGGATCCCTGATGTTGTGCCTCCTTTTGTGGAGGTACACCACTGAGTACTTTTGTTGCAACCCTTGGAGGTCGGGAGGTGCAACCTGAGTTGTGCTGTACTTGGCCCCGTCTGCCACAGCTGAACTTGTGTCGAAGTGTGTGACCAAAGAGTCTGGTATGACTATAAGCCAGTGTGTACTAGATAGTGTGCCTCATTCCCGAGAGGTACAGAAACAAAGTTCTGGGTGTGACCGGATGCTCTAGTGCGACTTAAGTCGGTGTGTGCCAGGCATTGTGCCTCCAAGAGGAGTCCGGGAGTGTGCGGTGTAGTTCAAGTAATCACACACCAGACTGGTGCCTCTGTTTGAGGAGGTACCATCTTGGGAATTGGTTTCTGAATGAATGAATGGTCAGAGCAACTCAGATCAGCGGATCTCTGATGTTGTGCCTCCTATTTGTGGAGGTACACCACTGAGTACTTTTCATGTGGCAAAGTAACCGTCTGGGGTCACTTGAGTCTTCATGCACTAGATGCAGCATCTCCTAGTACAGGAAGTGCAGGCCTAGTAACTTGTCGTGTGCAACTGGAAGTGCCAAGGGCGAATCACATCAACATTGTGGGGGGTGGGATAGCCAAAGCTGGGTGGTGTGTGAAGGGCGGTTTGTGACCCAGGGTGTTTGCAAACATAGTGGCATAAACTATCTGGATATCAGGGCACTGCATTAAGGTGCCAGGAGTTAGTGCAAACGAGTGAGTGTGTGCATGCGCTGACTCATACCCGTGGCACAGCACAATGGTGCAGAGTGTATGTGCGGGAGTGAGTGCGGGTGACTGCAAAGGTAGTACAGTGGTGTTGCGAGTCACATTTATCCTGTAAGGGACAGTTGGTATCACATCTTACTAGTCCAGCTTCAGCCGCAGTGCTACCCAAAAGTGTTATAAACCTTGGATGTACATTTCGCTGCTAACTTTGGGAACCAGGGTGCACCCTGAATTTATGTGTTACACTGACTGTGGGAAATTCTAGGGTGGGTCTTGTGCTGATAGCATTTGGAACCTTATGTGGGTGCAAGGAGGGAATGTACCAGTTTCCTCATGCATATTTATAGAAATTAACGTTTCACACAGCTGGGCCTCATATCATGACTTCCATTGCTAATTGGTGCATAGGCTCAGAGTTACATTATAACCATACTGTGTTGACAATGTGTGTGTTGAATACAGTCTTTCTATGCTTACACTGTGTGTTAAGTCTCTTTTGTGACACACAGCGTGGTTGTGGCGGGGAAAATTCTGTCTTTATTTTACCCATTGCCTCTGTGATAACTGTGACTGCTCTGTGCCAAGCTACCTAAGGGTGAGCACTGGTTATAAAATGAGTGTAATCACACACCCTTGATGGGAGTGATGGGTTCTGCCTTACTAGGGTCTTGCCTCAGCCAGCCAGAACATGCCACCTCCAACGGGGTCCTTGCCAAAGAGCCAAGAGTTTGTTATTGGTGGAGAGTAGTTGAACTAATACTTTTCTCCCTCCTTTAATTCCTTAGGCCCATATTTATACTTCAATGCGCTGAATTTGCATCATTATTTTAAGCAAATTCAGCACAAATGTAACTCCATATTTATATTGTGAGATTAGACACGTCTAGCATCAAACTATAGGAGTTTGCACCATTTTTTGATGTGTGCACCTACCTTGCGTTAATGAGATGCCTGACTGATGACGGGTGATACCCTGAAACTGTTTCCAAGATGCTTGTTTCCAGTCGAGGGATGACCTAGCCTCGAAGGTTTGGCTGGACTGTTCCCAAGGGGAACAGGGTAAAGACTGATTTGCATATGGCTGGG
Source organism: Pleurodeles waltl (assembly GCF_031143425.1). NCBI lineage: Eukaryota > Metazoa > Chordata > Amphibia > Caudata > Salamandridae > Pleurodeles > Pleurodeles waltl. The sequence continues at coordinate 270,260,671 of NC_090448.1, read as the reverse complement.
TCCTAACTAGGCTGACATGGTGAGCAGATGAATGATGGATTAAACCCAGAACTGTGACTGGGGGTGAGTGGTTGAAACGTTTCAGCACTCCGTTCATCATCCTTTTGTATTGCTAAAGTTACCCTACGTGGCAAGGGTATGCCCAGGCATGGGTCCCTTGCTCACTGTGCCACTGGATTCAAGCTACCCTGGCTGATAAAGGGTGATACTCTGAAACTGGTTCCAGTATGCTTATTTCCAGACCAGGGAGGACCTGTCCTCGATGTTTGGGCTGGACTGTTCCTATGTGGTGAAGACTGATTTGCAAATGGCTTGGTCCAAACTGGGGTGGCATGGTGAGCAGAAGAACAATGGATTGCACCCAGATCTTTTAACCGGGGTGTGTGGTTTAAAAGTGCCAGCACTCTGTCCATCATCCTTTTGTGTTGCTAAAGCTAGCCCCATATTTATGCCCGTGCTAAAATGACGCACGGGTGCGAGGAGGGGCTAAATAATTCTGCAAAGCTTACTTTGCACCATTATTTAACACCTGGGTCAGACCAGGTCATAGGGGGCCAGTGGATCCATTTTCATGGTTAAATACCATGGAATGGGTCCATAGGTGCCCTCCCCAAGCACCAGGAACACCCCCACCCACACCAGAGGGACACCAGAGGATGGGGGACCCCATACCAGGTGAGTAAAGTAAGTATTTTTTTTTTTTTAAAGTGCCATTGGGGGGGCCTAACTTGGGGCCCCCTGCATGGCACAGGGTGCAGTGGTCATGCCCAGGGGGCACTTGTCCCTTTGCTGTCCTTAGGGGTGGTGGGCATGATTCCTGTCTTTCCTCAGACAGGAGTCATGTTTTTAGTGGTTGTGCGCCAGTAAATGGCGATAGTCTGGTTAGAGGCATTTTTTTTGCCTCTAACCAGGCTAGCGTCATTTTTTGATGCACAACCCCCTCCTTCCCTACCGCCACCCCCACCTGGCTAGCGTCTTCTTCTAAGACGCTAGCCCAAGTTCAGCTCCGGCTTGCGCCATTCCTTTAATATGGCTCTCAGCTGGCGCTGTGGAATGGTGCAAGCCGGCGCTATAATTTTTGTCTCAAAGCTGCGTTTGTTCAGTTTTGTAGTAAAAAGTGTAAATCGGGGCCTTAGTTTGCTGGTTCTGCCATAAATTGCTTTCTGCTGTTCCTGTGCTTCCTCCAGATTATTCTGTACCTCTTTCCACAGACCATGCATCCTCTCTTTGAAAGTGGAGGCACACTCTAGTAATCCTATTGCCTCATCTTCCTCTTCCTCCCAGTGTCCTGCCACCGTATGTTAAAGGGTATGTGGCTGTCTCCCAAACACCAATTCAAAAGGGCTATACCCGGTAGAGGACTGAACATACGTATGTATCACGTACAGGGCTAAGGGCAACTTCCTATCTCAGTTCCGTTCTGTTTCAGATACCAACTTCTTTAGAATGGTTGTTATGGTTCTGTTATATTGCTCCACTAGACCGTCTGTCTAAAGATGATAAACAGACGTTTGTATCTGTATTTTACTTAAGATGTTTACAAATCTGGCCCGTCAGTTTTGACATATAGAGTGTGCCCTGGTCAGTGAGCAGTTCTATGGGGAACCCGACCCTTGAGAAAAATTCAGTCATGAAATAAGCCACTGTGGCCATGGTCATTCTCTACAAAGGGATAGCCTCGGGTTATCTAGTTGCATAATCAACATGGGTGAGAATATACTGAGACCCCCTTACGAAAGGTACTAAGGGACCAACTAGATCCATCCCTACCTGAGTAAACTGGACCTCCATGATCAGTAGAGGACGTAAAGGTTTTTTTCTGGATATGTGGGAGATAGGTAGTTTGACAGATTTCACATGAGGCACAAAACTTCCATGTGTTAGAGAAGACATCTGTCCAATGGAACCGTCTAAGCAGACATTCCTCCGTTGTTTCACGGCCATAGTGCCCTCCCCTGGTTTGGCTATGTGCAAGATTCAACAATTTTTGCTGGAAGAACTGTGGCACTGTCACCTGGCTTACTACCAAGTCACCCCTTTTTAGTTCTCAATATAACAGGTCTTTTGCAACACAAATCTAAGGGCCTTCCTGTTCCTGTAGTGTATTCTGCAAACACTTCTCTTTACATGAATTTCCTATGACTTTTCCCACTTGTGAACTCCACCTCCCAGAAAGGTGCCTCCCCAACCATGACAACTCAACGTCTTGCTCTGCCGTGGTGGCAGGTTGCAAGGGAAAGTCTATATAATCAGTCTTAATAATCATCTCTTCAACCATATGAGGTATGGCGCCTAATTTTAGAATCTAAGAGTACCCTCTCCAGTTAACTGTTTCGATGGCTACCAGATAGGGTTTGTTACCCCCCAAGAACACATGTAGTGGCTACTGTTTTGTCTATCATCCATTGCTCTATCACCTTCTCTGCAGTGACTACTGAGGCCCTGATTTATACTTTATGACACAAAACTGCACTAAAGCAGTTTTGCATCAAAAAGGTTAGCGCTGACTAGCGCGATTTTTTAACGCCACTGGGGGCGTCAAATTTATATTTTGTTGAGTAATTTTTTCCCATGTTAACCATTGCCCCTTGTGGTAAGGCAAAATGACGTTAACAGAGGAAAAATGACTCTAATCCGATTTACAACATATGAACACATCGCAAAACAGAAATGCACCATTTTTGCCCGCAAAAATTTCAAAAACAGATGCTAACAGAACAAACAGTGCAAAGGAACAGTGCAAAGGAACCCCAAAATGGATCCCAGAAGCCAGGAGAGACCCCAGGGAGACCCCATTCAACCAGGAACCATCCAGGAGGACACAAACAAGACTGAGGGGAGGGAGAAGAAAAAGAGGAAGTGTTGTTTCAGGGCAGAGGAGCATGAAATACTGGTTAGAGAGGTGACAGAGCATTAAAATCAACTCTTAGTCACCTCAAAATTGCCAATGGTAAGGAAAGAGGCGATCCGGCAGCAGATTGTGGGTAAGATCAACAGTGTGGCATAGGTCAGGAGAACTGTGACTGAGTGCAAGAAACGCTAGCATGACTACAAGAGAAGGAGCAACAAAAAAATGGCATGGAACAGGAAAGCAGCACTGCAAACTGGAGGTGGGAGTCCAGCACCACAAGAAGACTTGCACCATTGACACAAACACAACCTGGACATATTAAGAACACCAGGCCTAAATACCTACATGTACAAATGCAGCACATGGGATTGATGGCATGTATAATCACTGTGCCACTGGTTGTGACATCACAATATCCCTTGCATGTAGTCACATTAGCACCACTAACATGACCAAGACACCAGGTACTCAGTCAACACAATTCCTGGGGTTACTTCATAGTGGTGTCCCTTTCAGTAACACTTTGCAACTGCCTTGCCTCATTGCCCAAACACATGTGTGCTGCATCTCACAGCATACAAGCCGTTGCAACTGTCCCAACAGTACCCAGGCATGGGCCGGTAGCACTACCACACCACACATAGACAACACATCCCCATGAGGCAGCCATCCCTAGGGTGTCCCCTGGGTGCATCGAACAATTAACTCAACAGGTGATGGGGGAATAGTAGGCTGGACCAGTATCATTGGTAACATGCTACTACCCAGACCAACTAAACTGAAATCGTGTTCAACCACACATATTGATGCTGAACTGAAATGTGCCACTACGAAAAATATGTACCACAGATAGCAAACAGTAGGTCACAACAGTCACAGGCTGAGCCACAACTAATTGGACACAACCATGTCAGACACCTGGGAATGGTGAAATAAACACACACATACAACACATGGGGTATGGCTGTCATAATGGTGGTTCATTACGCATCAACGGGCAGGGGATGGTGCATGGGCAAGCATGGTGTTAGTAAGACTGCCAGTGCAGTGTACCCATTGCACTTGGCAGTATGAGTCACACGTTGAGATGGCGGCTGGAAAAACTGTCTGCACATGGTAGCTCTGTGGGGCACTTACTAGACATTATTGATGAATCAAATGGAGTCAGTGCCAGTTGTGGCCTGCATTGGGTGTAACAGGTCACGCTGCACTCAGCCCTGAAAACAGGCAATGGAAAGGGCAAAGAGCCAAGGTATGGGACAGGCTACACTGCCCATGCCAAGTGCATAGGCTGTGCAGGGGCACCCAGGAGCACACCACACCACACCACTTCACCAACCACCATTTTGTGGGGGTTACACCGCCATACAAAGGCTGGAGGAAATGTGTAAACATACCTGAAGGTTAGTGTTGAACGTATCACTGGCCTGGTGTCACAGGACAGATGCCATAGCAAGTCTGTAAGCTGCCAGGTCCAGGCCATTGGCCCATGGAGCATTATACATTGACAAAGTTGCCACTACCACCCTTGCTGTAGGGGGTGATCAGTTACACAGTGGCAGTCGGGTGCCCCTTGGACTGATGCACCTGAAATATGACCTTGCCTCTGGCCCTGACCTGAGTACAACTCCTGTGAATTGGCTATGTCCATAGACACATTTACTATCAGGCACTGTAACATACAGAATGATGTACACAGCAGAAATGTCATACCCATACTGCCAATCCCTGGGTTCAACCCTGTGCTTTTGTCAGATGAGCTGTACTGTCACCATGCTGCACTCATGTATCATAGTGCAAGGAGGGCTGCACTGAGGGGGAGGACATAGGTGCTTAGTAAGGTAAACAACCTACACAGACCAGAGTTAAAACAGTACTCTGCCAGGCCCATGAGTGCTATGCAAAGTAGCACACAAACACAAACGACAACATGAGGAGACATCAAAGGCAACAAGAGCACAGTGTCCCGACAATGCCATCCCTGGGGTGGTGCAAGGTATCAGAACAGCATAGGTGTATGTGAAACATGTAAGACTGTGAAAGTTGAAAATAGCCATGTGTGGTGCTGTGGCATGAGCACAGCAACACACATTGCAAGGCCTCACCATGCAAATGGATGCAAAGGGTGGGTAGAACAAGATAAGAGGGCATCAAGACACAATAAGGATAGACAACACACTTAGAAGATATGATGCAGCCAATAGTGGCAACTGGGCTTCCATTCATGTGACAAGCAGGTGGGGCATAAGGCTGCAGACTGCAGCTGTGATGTACTGGAACAATCCTTTGGAACTAATGGGCGCATCATAGGCCCCTAGCGCCACAGGAGCGTCACTCTCAGTGACACTCCTGTGGCGCTAAGCACTTCCTGTATTGACGAGGTAGCGTTAAGCCACTTTTTGTGGCATTATGTCACCTTAGAAATAGGTATCCTCCTGATCATGACTGTGCGTGGAACGTAGTGCAATGGGTGTTGCTGTGGGCATGCCACAGCAACACCCATAAAATTGTGATGCTGCCTTAGATAAATGGTATATTGGAAACTTGAGGTAGGGCCAAAACTCTAACGTTAGCCCCAGGGGTGGCATTAGCAGAGTGCACTGAGGAGGAATACATTTTTACCTCCTTCTTTTCTGCTTTTCCAATGTGTGCTGCATTCGGCAGCATGCATAGGAAGAGCAAAATGCCAGAAATTATTGTTTATGAGCGGGAAGGTGTTCCTTCATGCACAGAAACAACCATATGTAAATAACGATTTGTCTCTTCTGTGTGTGCTGCATTCTACAGCTCACACAGAAGTGCCAAAGCGCCATTAGTGATTCTTAATGTGCAGGAAGGGGCACCTTCGCGTACATAAATAGGCACAGCCCTCAACGTATATATCCTTGCACAATGCCGCAAGGATGCCTGCAATGATGCTGGCAGCTGAATCTTGCACCAGCATGTGGGACAACACAGGGGTGCCCCGTATTCACTTGCGTAAGGTGCATCATTGTGTTACCAAAATGACGCAGTGCTGCGCTGATTATTTTTGCATAGCACCGTGCTGCACCACATTTACATCAACACAGGCCTAATATGACAATGAGCCTCAAATATCAAGTCTGTGATGTGACTTGTCAACTGCCACAACACAGATAGACTGATTTTACACCATCACATTGCAGAGGATGATGGCTCTCCTGTGGATCTGCCTGTCCTGGACTACCCTGATGACCTGGATGACCAGCTGGCAAATATCAGCCAAGAGACCCCCCCAAGAAGTCCTTGGAACCTGCACACACCACCTCCAGTCACAAGGGGGAGTATTGAAGTAGCAGACAACCAGCAGGCCCCACTTAGCACCTCAATAGTATGACCTGCGAGCACTGACACAGCAGAGGACTCTGAGGACCAGGCACCAGCTCTGAGAGGACAGTTGTAGGAGTCCAGCGGGAACTGGCCAAGGAGGTGCGGGCGGGGATGCAAACAATGGCAGCCAGCCTTGAGGGGATTCGGACGTGCTTGGTCACAGCAACAGAACGGACTGCAGTCAACTGACGCACACACTCCCCAATGCGTGGAGTCCAGGAGTGTCTGAGGGACATAGCTGCTGCCATGAGAGAGAGGCCACATCAACTGCCCTCCCAAACTGCCAGCAGCATGCTTGAGACCAAAATGGACTCCATGCACCAGGAAATGGTCTCCCTCAGGGCAGACATGGTTGCCTACCACAGGGATATTGCAGCTATACTTAAAAACCAACAGTTCCTCCTTGCTGCAGTGATGCCATATGTAGTGCCAGAGATGACAGCTGCTAGGAACTGGGACTCCACATCTGCAATCACTGAGGTGTGTGTGGCCCCTCTACCTCCCCACTACCACCATCAGGATTAGAGGAGGCACCACACACATCAGAGGATGAAGATGTGGAACAGATCATCTTCACCCATAGGAGTTCCTGGTAGCACATGGGTAGTGTTTTCCTTAGTCCTGTGCTTGACATCATGCCAGTGTTAGCACTGTTACAGATATGCACTCTTTCTCAACACACTGTTGAGTCCCTAACTTTTAATTGGCAATTTATGTTCTCCTGCACTGAAAGACACTTTACCCAAACATGCACCATGACATGCCCCTCAACCCTGGACTTGTGTTGTGTCCCAATTGGATGGATTCCCAAATGGGGTCACAGACGTGGACATTGTATATATTTAGTACTGTTACACTTGTTAATAAACACCACATACACAACCAGCATGTTTATGTGTGTTGTGACACTTCTACTATGCATAGTATTTGTGATGTGTGTAACATGTCTCAAGTCATAGAGTGTCAGTACAAGAGTGCATGAACATTTGGGCACATATCTATGCACATGGTACCTACATGTTGTACGTCGATGTTGGCCTCATCCCCTACAAGCAATTGTTGAACACATGTATGATACACCCACTACATACTGCAGGAATGGGTGGGAAACAGTAATTGGGCATCTGCTGGGAGTACCAGTAGAACACATTAGTGTGAAACATAGGTACTCAAACTCATCTAATATTGCAACTGGTCAGTTTAGCAGGATAGGAATGAAATGTAGGCTGTTGTAAAATGTCTCACAGTGCCCACCATTCCAAAAAAAAGCATACAATGTCAGCTGAATTTCTGACACCTACCCTGTCCTATAAATGGTCAACATAGTCAGCTTGAGTGGTGGGTACACTGGATGGCAGGTGCACATGTAAGTAAATGTGCTGGAGCTGCCAATGTGACAGCTCAGTCATAAGGAGGTGTTGAACATGTCAAGAGAGGGATTTGGATGCAAGACGGAGTCTCCAGGACAACACACGATTTTCACTGTACACCCATGGGAAGACCCAGAGACCCAAGCATATGACACATGAAGTAAGGGAGTACCCAATATTATTCATTATGATAATGAAATCCATTTAAAAAAGTTATTAACACCTATACTAATCTTACCTATCCTAACTATACATAACCCACATCTGACCCTAACTACTCTATGCTACACTTACCTAACACATTTAACAACACACTCTAAACATTCACCCCCACCTCCCTTATATCACAGGACACTTGCTGGACAACATACACTAAACTACACATTTACTAACTATGACTAAACAAATATATCTTTTTTGGGTAATTTTTTTGTATTTGTTTTTTTATAAACATATAAAAGCCCGGCCATCACCTGCCACCCACCCACTAACATAGTAAAACATAAAAAGTAGAAAAACCACCCCAAACCTACTTATCCTAACTAACCCACTAACCTACAACTAACCCCCTAATACCCATAACAAACCTAGAAAAAAAGAGGAGGGAGGTGAACTTGGGAGGAGTGACATATATCTTTCAGAGGTTGGCCCTTTTCAGTCTTTTCTTAATGTTCTTGAGGGCCTTTGTATTCTTTGCCACCTGCTTTTCAATGGAGTCCAACTTTTGGAGGACCTGTTGAACATCCCTCTGTAAATCAGGGATGGCACTCATGTCCATGGCAAGAGGTGTGGTTGGCATTGTGGGTCCCCCTTGGCTGAATGGCTGCCACTCACCAGTGGATTGCTCCGAGCGGTTGCGGCGTGCCATTCTTCTGAACCCAGATTTCAACTGCCAATATGTGCCTATAGTGCACTGCACCTCTTCTGAAAGGCACGGAGTTGGTCGTTATTCATGTTGCCAGCTGTTAAAATGAGATAGGCAACCATCAGTGTCAGCATAATGTGGAGTATGTACAGTAAATTAGCTTACTATCTACATCGATTTGTACATGCACTCCTACTCACATTCCGGATGATACAATGGCCCAGATGGATAAAACAACAATGCTGCCTTGGCACCATTTCCTTGACACTATAGCCACCCACAACAAGATTAGGAAACAAACCAAATTAGATCTGCTTAGATTTTGCACCATGAGTGACAATGCTAAGGCAGCATCAAATACACATTGATCAGGGCCACTATTCCTCTTCATATGTGTCAAATTCTCTAACATACATCACCAGAAACTTGCATCTGTTACTGGGAGTATGGGATGCTGTTGGTAACCATAAGGGTTCAGTGTTAATAGGTACACATACAACCCTGAACAAAATGACTGTTACCTACACTGTGAGCATCACATCTACCTACAAATGTGTTGTTCCCACCCGATGTGCCTCAGGGAGTATAGCCATGCAGATCAACACCTCAACTATCCAGGTCATCCACCAATGCATGCCCACTCATACATGGAGTCAAGGAGTGGGCCATATGTTAGGTGATGACAGAAAATGAAGCTGGTATACATAGGTCTATCACTTCTACATTCATGTGTCCAGGCATAGACACCCATCAATACCTGATCAACCAATATCATTCCTCACACACCCATAAACATGCCGGCACACGATTTGACTTGACCTGCATGCACGCCTATTACATTCCATATAAGTGCAGGAAGTGGAGTATAAAATTGGTGGCACCATGCTCGGAGACAATTGACCACCCAATCCTACATGTACATAACAATACAGGGATGCACCAATTTGTCTACAAAATGGTGCATCACTGTGTTGTGGGAATGACGGTGTGTTCCAGTGCCATTATATTCACAATGGTGCACATCTAAGTCACATATGGAGCTACATGTGGCTTGTCATCACCTTGTTTACACAATGCTGGCCATTGAGCGCCAGAAGCCTTACAAGATATGACCATTTGCACATACATGGGGAACCACTTAAATGTGACACAGTGTCACCATCCAGCCTACTTTGATTTCTGATCATTTTACAGCTCATCACTTCTAGCACTGGGTGCAACACTCATGACTCACTCACACAAAACACTCCAGCACTACAAAGGACAGACACAATCACACTTACAGGATACATCTGAGTCCTCAAATCTTGCTACTTCGCCTATGGGGTAGGGGAGAGGTTCACCAGAAATATATGGATGGAAAACCATGGTTAGTATCACATCACTGTCACTACCAGTGGACAACATATGGCAGTATGTACTATTTCATATGAGTGAGGTAATTATCCAGGTTGTGGACAGTGCAACTGACACACCACTGCAAACTCACAATGAGACTGACACTCAGGTGAATGAGAGGCAGACATCTGCACTCTTACACTGTGCCTGAGACTCATGTAGTGCGTAGAACTAGAACTGTTGGAGATGGAACTCCATGGAATGAGGGGGAGTTGGGTGACAGAGTAATGACACTACCCTTGTGTTTTGAAAGACAACTGACTCAGGTATTCTGGCTTGTCCTGCAAGGCACACTCAGGCACTTTGTGGAGGACAAGCGACTAAATAGCTAGTCTGCAATTTTCATGCACTGAGTAATCCATGAGTGAATTGTCAAAGTTGGGTGATGACATCAAATGCCTCATTGCCAGTGCCTCCTAAGGTGGGTATGCCCCCTTTGTAAACATAATGGCAGGAATGATGTACGTGAAAATCTGACATTGTTGCACCATACATGGATTGTCAAACTTTGTTATCACAATCCACTTACATATGGTATACTGGTGGTGTCTTGGCTTATTAAACATGACACAATGCTGGGGCACAGATGTTGCCAAGGTCCCTGAAATGTGTGACCTAGTGATAGATGTGCATGACTCACCTACCATCTGACTTGCATTGGTAAAACGTTATAATATGGGAAGCCCATGTCTATACCGGCATAGTGACACTTCATTCTGGTTGCATGCAACCTGTCTACAACCATTGCATGCAGCACACCAACACATCTGCTACTGTCAGTAATTAGTTTGCCATTGGGGTACTCATCAATAGGGCTACCAATCACCACACTAAGATGGTCCAGAAGATCCTGCTCTCTGGCCAGCAGATCAGCCCAGCAATGCTTGAGCTGGTGGTCATTGCGACTGCTGTGGCACACCCTCTTCAGGTGGTGGAGCACGTTGCCCCACCACAACCGCCTTGCCTCCGCATGGTAGCCCTGGATCACACCGCCACCCATCTCTAGCATCAATGGGAGGTAGTGGGATATCAGTCAAATGAAGCCTCCCAGCTCCTCCTCCCCCATTCTGGTCTGCCTACCCCTGACAGACATTGCACTGGGGTACAGGTTGAAAAAGTAAAATGTAGTAGTAATAAACAGAAATAAGGGAAGGAAACTTAACACCGAAAAAAATCACTAACCCTGCTAAGCCACCTATAGAACTTACCCAGGCAGACACCCCACAGCACAGATACAAGGTAAAATACAGTAGACACAAATTCACAGACACTGGAACAAATAACAATCAAATACAACAGAAAACACAACAGGAGGGACACCACAAGATACATAAAAAAGCAAGAAGACACCACCAACTCCAAGACACAACCACACAGTCAAAAGAGGCACAGACTGTAAAGAGAAAGTGAAAGTACACGCACTGTACCATGCCTGTAAACAGGATATCCTATTACATCACTTCCTGTGCCCTTGCATCACGTTTTATGTTATGAGTTTATTTTTTTGACGCATCTGAAATTTGCGTGAGTATTTCGGATGCATTACTTATGTGCGTCTATTTATATTGACACATTACCTTTATGTGTCTATTTAACAGTAAATCAGCATTGCGATGAGTGCGAAGGTGGAAATCACGCCCATGGGTGATTTACTTTGCGTTTGAGGATATTGTCGATGCATTTGAGTAATTGTTTTTACTCTATTCCTGATTGCATGATTTTGTCATTTGCTAATTGATGCACCCTTTATCAACATACAAATTCAATGTGCTGGCCTGCAGTATTTCATTTTGTGTATGGCCACATATGGTAGTCCATTGTACAATGTGATTTGTGTGTGATTGGTCTGTTACACCAATGTGTGTGTTACAGAATCAACAGCATGCAAATGTATACACATCATGCATATGTATGTATGAGTGACAACAGTGTATCCACATATGTATGGCAGTCAGAACTATGCAAGAGTCATGGTATGTGATTGTGTATTGTGTTCACTTATGTGCTCTGAGTAGTTGTCTTACAGGGAATCACATTTCAGACAACATACACAGCTCAGGCATTGTTGATGATGGCTGAAGATTGCAATCTGGCAAATGTTACCCGACAACTGTCTCCATATATTGCTCTTGAGTATATGGATGACTTGTGTGTGGACTACACATATGTCTGACATGTGTACATATTTGGTACATACTGTGATTGGCACTCTGCCTACATTCCAATCATATCATGTATTGAACACAATAGACAGTTGAAAGTCATAACATTTTGCATTGGAATTAAAATTACTTTGTTGTGGACATGCAGCTCTAGCTGCATATGTTCTTATCCATTCTGATGTGCATTCCACAGACATGTCCATGAAAAGTGTGAGGTCATGTGTACCCTGTGACAGGATTGGGCCCCATGGCAGTGGCAGGAGTGATTTCTAGGGATGTACTGCGCAGGCTCATTTCTCCCATTGCTTGTCACCCATGATGTCCCCACATTGTCACACATGCTCCATGCAGCCATTGCAACTCTCACTGTTAGTGGTCTGTTCAAACATTACAGTCTCACCATATTTTGACATTCTCTGCCTCATGTGTGGGCCACAAGTTTAGCTCACTTTTGGACATGTTGTTGTTATGTGTGATGAGCTATTGTTAAACAAGTTGGCAACGTGGATGTAATTAATATGTTGGGGTCTATAAAATGTGTCCTTTAGTTATCACATTCAAGTGATGAGGCTAATTGTGATGTGTGTATGGTAGCAGTTCACTCTTACGCTCCACATGTGATGTTGCTACAGTACTCTTCAGATTAGTATACGTGACATGCTCCCTGAGGTTAGACTCATAATCCTAAGGTATATGTTTAAGACATTGAAGACACCAAAGCCAGATTGTCTGAATAAGTGAGGTGTTTATTGGCAAAATTTATAAGGTGAGTTACGTGATTATTATGTGAAGAAGTTCTGTACAATGTGCAGTCTGCGACGTATCCCAGCAGCTGTGTTGTGGTCTCCCCCCTCATTTTCATCTCCACCATCCTCCTCCTCCTCCTCAGGCAGGTCATCAACCTGCTCATATGATGGTATGTTCATCCGTATACATATGTTGTGCAGGATAGCACAAGTCAATATGATCTTGCAGACCATTTGTGGGGCATATAGGAAGCTGCCTCCTGTGACGTCCGGGCACCTGAATCTGGACTTCTGGATGCCAAATGTCCTCTCCACAATGGTCTGTGTCCTCCGATGTACCTCATTAAATGCACGCTCTGCTCCTGTGCTTGGGTTGTGAAAAGGGGTCATTATCCATGGCTTTATGCCATAATCCTGATCCGCTGCAAAATATTACAGGAGTAATTTGTTCTTAGGGCTTGCAGCAGGTATGTCATGAGGCATGGCAGTTGATATTAAGAGCTGGTTGTAGCTCATATGTATTTGTGGTTTGGTGTGAGTTCCTATCCTTGTGTGACCTTTCCTCAGCCCTAGGTTGTTGGACATGACAATCTTGTGTTTGGGTCAAGGACCTGGAAAATATGATTTGGATTCCACACTGATAGTCAATATGTATCTACCATGCCTTGTGTAGTGCACCTTTGTATCAGTATGCTATCACTAGAGAGGACATGACACATCCTCACAACACAATGAGGTCAGATGTGGAGGCAACATGGTAGCTCTACAGTGCCTGGACATCCAATCCCTTTTGACATATGTTATTGCAGATGAGGTGTGACACCTAGGGCCTTTGAAGTTGGTTAGTGAGAATGCACTGCATGTCTCCAAAACTGGCTGCTGTGTCCTGTAACATTTCAGCTATGCAAGAATGCCCCATGTGTGACATGTTACTTTGCAACAACCCTTTGTTGTCCGCTGTGCCAGTTGCTCATGTGTAGCCCTGCACCAACGCTACCTACCCTGCACCAAGGTACTTGGCTAGCTGCCTTGTGGAGGTGGATGTATCTGTGCAGAACGGTACACCGCCCTGTACATATGCTTTTTTTATGGCCAATTGGCTCTTTCAGTGTGTGCAGTAGTGTGCAGCATGTATTTGTGCCACATTCATATGAGTTCATAGCAGAGTCTACTTCCTTTTTGGACATGGCATACTGCACCCCTGGGGTCGTATTTGTTGTTGGCACTTCTTCAGGTTTTAGAGGACTACTACGTGTGAGTCTGCATCATCATACTATGTATCTTGCAGTGACAGACCTGCAGAGAGAAACATTGCACACCCCTTCCACACTATATACAGCATGGAGGGTGGTCAATTTACAATGTGGCTTCAAGTAATGATGAAATGGTCATTTGCCAAGATGTACATACAGTGCAGGCCATGACTATGGAACTGTGGGCTATTACATTGTTCCCTTTGTGTTCCCGAGTGGCGGCTAATGTTTGTGTCAGCCATGAGGTGTCAAAGGGTGTGTATTCCATTGTCACAGGATGATCAACATAACTAGCAGTGTCTCTCCTATCATCCAAAACGTTAATGTGCATTTCTACTGTCAACACATGCACAGTGCATGCTATGGGATGTAGCTCAGTTACTTAGCAAATGTGTCCCTTGGCACAGTGCATGTGAGGTCAGGGATGTCCTGCTTTCTCCTACTGGGTCCACTATGACATCCATGATCGGAACTGTCTGACTGTGTCTCTGCCCCCTGTTAGGCCATTTCTTGTATCTGGTATAGCTATGATGGTGTTGTGAATCAGTGAGTGTTGCATGTGAGGTTGCACTACAATAGGTTTGCTTCCACTTCTCACACATCTGGCGCATGGCGTGATGGGCATTGATCTTGTATTCCTATGTGTGTGAGCCAATGTGTCAGGCAGGTGTCTTTGCACATGTGTGTAACCCTAGGCATATGTTACTGTAGTGGTGTATGTCTTGTGTGTCCAACAGGGCTGGTTTGTTGTGTGTACATTACTTTTTGTTGACTTACACACAAGTAGGCCATTTCCAAATTGTCCATCCTGGAATTGTTCATTGATCATGCTGTGCCGGAATATGTAGGCGTCAAGGACACTCCCAGGATACTTGACTGAAATGTTTATGAATAATCCGTGGTGGTCCACTATGCCCTGCACATTAATGGAATGCGTGTGCTTGCGATTCCGGTATAAGTGCTCTGTTGCTGCAGGTGGTACAAGCCGGACATGGGTGCAGTCAATTGCACCTAGCACATGTGGGAAGCCATGGATTTGATAGAACCCCTGATTGTTCTCCTACTGATTTTGCTGGGTGTTAGGGAAGCCGATGTGACGGGTGTCAGGGAAATGATGGTGTCTAACACCTTTGGCAGAAATGCAGAGAACAACGGCTGTGAGACACCAGCAACCAGTGCACCCGTTGTTTGGAACGAGCCACTTACCAGCATGCGCAGGACAGCTAACAGCTTTGTAATAGGTGGTATGTTGTGTGGGGTCTGCAAACTGGCTGCAATTTGTGGCTCAATGTGGTGCAGCAGGTGTAGTATGGCTTGCCGGTTGAGTCTGTAAGTTTTAATAATGTCCAGGTCCCTAAGGCCAAGGAGGGTTGTCCTGTTTCTGAAGACCCTGTCCTGCCTTCTGTGTTGCCATTGTGGGCCACGTTGTCATGCTGGTGATTGCTGGATTTATTGCTGTCGTCTCCGCTGTCTAGCAAGATGTATCAGTATCACCTCCACCTTCTCCTGTGAGTTGTAATGTTGCTTCTGAGTGTTCTCCTTAACTAGTGATGTGTTTGTATCATTTTAATGCCTTCCCTGACCCAGGCGTTACATTTTGACGCAAATCAGTGTTAACGTAATTTTTTGGGTCTGCCTCCCATCCCGTGCGTCATTTTTGCTCAGGTTGTTAAATTTGGTGCAAGGGTGTTTGAGCCATTTTTTGGACAGGTACGCCTACCTTGCATCTCATTTATGCAAGGAGGGTTCACTCATCCGAAAAATTATGTTCACACCAATATTTTGACACTGGACAGGTCCAGCATCAAAATATAAATATAGTGTTGGGTTTTTGCTGAATTTGCGTAAAGAAAATTACGTTAATTCAGCGCAAACAGAGTATAAATAGGACCCTGAGTGTATAATCCGAAGTCAACCAAGACGGGTGTCAGCAACCCGTTTACCTCCAGTACACTTCAATACCTGTTTGTGCTGACCTCAGCCATGAGCACCCGTCATCTAGAGTCCCCAATTACCATAGGCTCCACTGGGATCACTTTTTTTGGGGACAGGTATGAGCAATGTGACCCCATTCAGCACAGTGGAAGCACGGGGTCCCTGCTTTGTGTCCTTTCTATAGGGTTTCATGGACAATTGTGGGTCTGGAAGTGGTAAGGAATTTCTCCATGAAATAGTAGGCGGGGCAGCTGTTTTTGGTGGGTTGGCTCGAAATTTAGGAGACCTATGAAAAGCACATGCTAACTCTATGGCTCTCAGGGATAGTTACATTGGGATGTTACTTTATCCAAGTTCTCTTAGGTTGAGGAAGGGCATGGAGGAACTGTTCCAGGAGAATTCTATTCATCTTGTCTTCTACAGTGGCTACTTCTGGTCTCAACCACAGATTTCCTAAATCCTGGATCCGATAAAATAGGGCTCTAGACTTATCTTGGGGCTCCCATTTTTCTTTATGGAACTTTGTGCAGTAGTATTCTGTATCAAACCCTAGTTTCTCAAGAATGTCTCTTTTGACCTCAGGATAATGCACCGTCCCGGATGGGTTTGTGGCCTGATGAGCTGTCTGTAATTTTCCAGACAATAATGGTGCCACATATTAACTCCACCATTCAGGTGGCCAATTGGCTGATGTGGAAACCTGTCCAAAATTTTTGAAAAAGAAATCTGGATCATCTCGGGATTGAAACCATTGTAAAACAGACCTGGTGACATTTTAATTTACTTTGGCACTTGTTATAGTGTCTGCCAGACATTGTATAGCTATCCAAAGTACTTGTTGGTTCTTGCTTTTTATGGAGGTTTGAGTCTTGAGGGCTGTGTGTAGTTCCACTCTCTGCTGCTGTGCATTTTGAGTATGCTGTTCAACCAGTAGCTGCAGGTGGCGGTGTCCCTCGGCCAGCTGGTAAATCATGTCTGCCATTGTGATAGGCGGGTTGACCCCTATCACCTCCCGGTATTGACTTCTCCGATCCTACTTCTGATACCACTGTAACAAGATGATGGAATAGACGAACCAACAGATGGTCAGAGATTAGGTTTTTAAGAGACTTTTACTGTGGAATGTATTTGATAATAGTTTATAGCTGTTAAAGACACCACCCATTAGGTTTTTCTTCTTTTATTCTCTAGGTCCCAATCCTTTGGCTCCTTTCGTTTGAGTACTGGGATTCTTGTTTTTTGGCTGCTGGTGTGATGTTCCCTTGGGTATAACAGATAGGAGTTAGGCATACAGTCTTTCTGTCTCAAATAGAGCTCACTTCCCACATGGTATGGTACTCTTTGCTAAGGGTGATTCTTATTTATTAAGTGCAGAATTATTTACCTATCTAGTATTGTATGGTACCAAGCAGACTTCTTACCGTGCATTTGTTGTGCAAGGCACTCAAGCAACAAATGCGAAAAGTGTAATTGTGCAGGTGATATCACCTAAACATATACCAGTTCTTCATTCAAGTGATCAGCCCCAGCCAGAAACCCAATTGCCCCTTCCTTATGACTGCTCACCCCTGCAGAGATCCTGAGCCCTGGTGGTGCAGTTGCCTAGAGCCACTGCTATGGGATGAAGCGGTGGCGTCCCCATCCATAATGCCTCTCCCCTGGGTCGCCACCTCGTTCACACCTCCCTGTGATGGAAGTGGCTCCACTTGGCTGCCTCTATGATTGCCTTCACTAGATTCCTCTGTTGAGGTTCTTTGGAACTCCATCTCTCCTTCTTCCACTGTCCACTCTTCTTCCCACTGCACTCCGTCCTACCGATCTCCATCCTCCTCATGCCTCACTCCGTGTTCCCGATCTTCATCCTCCTCATGCCGCACTCCGTCCTCCCGATCTCGGTCCTCCT
Organism: Pleurodeles waltl; assembly: GCF_031143425.1. Classification (NCBI taxonomy): domain Eukaryota; kingdom Metazoa; phylum Chordata; class Amphibia; order Caudata; family Salamandridae; genus Pleurodeles; species Pleurodeles waltl. Next base: position 270,242,837 of record NC_090448.1, on the reverse strand, counting down.
CTAGGTCTTCACGCCATTGTTATCATCTCCTCCTCATTTAACCTGATTGACTGTCATCTCATGGACAACTAGAATGCTTGCTGAACACCCATTGGTGCCCCCTGGGCCCTGGCAGGTTTGTGGAAGGGTTTGATGAACCACAGTTCCTTCACAAAGACTCTTCACAACATGGATCAGCTTTGGTTTCGCACCCAAGGGACACTAGCTGTCATACAGGTACCAGTCCTGATTACAACTGCAGCCATTTGAGTAGTCTGTGGAGCTTTACTTCCTTGGTCAAGAAAAACTTGGAACTGGAACAAAGTGAGGTAGTTTGAATTATTCTTTTAAACACATTTTGCATGCAGGGGATATGGATCCACCGTCTAAGGTTTCAGAACCAGTTAGGGTTGGTTATCATTGTCATTTACAGGCTCCACCTCAGGCACAGAGTTTGTTCAAGGTGATGGCCCTCATAACAGGTAGCAATGAGATTGGCTCCATGCAAGACTATTCAAAACAAGGCTGCAAAGAAATCTGAGACCTCTGCACCTGTTGGACATCAGCTGTCCTCAAGCAATAATCATGGATAGACAAAAGGGCATGCACTGCCTATAAACCTCCTCACCTTGAATAACAACACTGCAGTTCCACCATTCATCCTAACCATCTACTAAATGGCTGTGCTCAGAAGTCTTACTGAATTTCTAAAGAAAGCCATGTCTCCATCTCCCTCACTTCATTGCCTATTCCTTCATCCTCCAGCCGCAGTAATGCCATCAATACTCTTCCACTCCCTGCAAAAGCTGTATCACTTTCTTGTGCCATGGTAAACCAGGCGCCATCCTAAATAGATTCCACTAGTCACAGTACGCAGACTCATACTACACACAGAGTCCTACCACCATAAAATGCTACACATTGACTGCACATTCATGCAGTCAATATGGACAAGGAATGTCAGTGCAAGGCTCTGGGTTTACATAACAATAGACGTTTACGTGATAAAGATCAATAGACTCCCCTCTCCCTGCCGTAGAGAATATAATCTGAGCACAATACTGATTCCCAAAAACTCAGTGCACTGACACCACTGCTTTGTGTGTTTCACCCAGGGAATGGACAGTAGTCCAATACGTTCTGTGCCCCTCCAGATCACAGAACAGGTTCTGGCCCATTTAATGTCAGGCAGGCCTAGTGAACATACATTAGATTAGCATGATGCCTTTGCCAAAATAAAAAGGTACCCATTGCAGAAACAGTTGGGCACCCAAAGCAGTTGAATATGCCTGTTCAACATGCAGAGGGCATTGTCATCCTAACAACTCCCATAAGAGCCCTCAGTTCAAGTCCTGTGTTTGACGAAAGCTATTATTAAAGAATGAAGCACAGATACCACACGGAGAACTTTGGCCTATCTTTTTTAGAGATCTACTACCACAAATTATCTGAAAATGCACTTCAAGTGTAAATCAAAATCTCTAGTCACAGTGCCACTCTTCACCCTGCAACAGATTACCTTGAAGTAAGGTGTGGATTTGTCCAGATTGTCAGAGTAAGTTTGAAGTGACAGTGTGTAGAATGACAATCAAGTAAAGATGAGAAGTGATGTGAAGTGAATAGCCTCAGCCAATAATCATCAATAAACACCTGATTTGGTGAGTCAATAAATAAGTCCATAAAGAGGATGTGAAGTATGAAGTGTCAGTGGGTCTGAAGGTTAAGAGCTATGGAAGACCAATCAGCCGCAGCCCGTCCTTTAGGGCTGAGGAGCCACGCCCCCCCCACCTTTTGCCCCTCATGAAGAATGACACTCTTTATGTTCAGCTCAGGCAGCTGGGAGCGAGACATGGGCAATTTGCGCAGACTTCTGGCTGCCTGAGCTGAACTTTGATGGGCTGAAGAGGTCACAGCTCCTATGGGCGTGACTTCCTCTGCTCAGCAAAGGTGCCTCAAGGGCCTCCCCCTCAGTGACGACGGGAAACGTCACCCATTGACTCTGACCTGAGCGCTTTAGGTTTAAGCTCTGGCTGCCAGAGAGGGAAGGCAGCAGTCCCAACCCTCCTGGGACTTCCGAGCTGAAGGTAAGTGTGTGTGTGTGTGTTTTTTAAATGAATGTTTGGTGCGTGCATGTTTGAATGTTGATGAGCGTTGTGAATAGATGTGCGTGCGTGTGTGAATAAATGAGTGTGAGTGTGCTTCCCGCCCGCCGCCCTACCTTCTAAAATTACCGGCCGCCACGGAGACCAATATTTATTTCTGTTCTTTTCAATAGCCCTTTGAGGAATTCTTGTCCATAATATTTGTATTGCTATTGTTTCTCTTTGTTACAAAAAGCATAGTATTGTTCATATGAATGTAAGCTGTGCATGGATAATTCTGTTGGAAAGAGAAAGGTGTGTCTCATCTTTGGTCCGTCGTAGTTAAAACAGAATGTGCAGAAAGGATGAAAGAGACTGCTGATGGGAACGTATTTAGGAAGGGTGTGCGAGGTATGTCATGCAGAAAATAATCAATTAATCCTTAACACAACCAGTGCTGCACCTTAACTAAAGCGCACTTCATGCAAAAAAATGAATAAAGGTACCATGGTGTTCAATGACGCCAGTTATCAAATTGTTTTTCAGTTCAGTCATACAAGTGGGCAAGAATGCAGTATTTAGAACGTGCACTGCATATGTGGCCACTTTCACACTTCATAAAAGTTTGGTTTGCTCGAGCGTCAGCTTTTAGAATACTCAGCGTGGCATCCATGCCCCTATTATGTTCCTCCGTGACACTAGACTCTATGAAAATAAATATGTGTGGTTTCTGCTCTTTGGCTGATTTAAGCAAGTGTGTGTGTTTGATGGGCCTCTGTGGGGTTGCATGTGAGGACCAGAGAGCTTCCCTCATGAAGTTTTATAGAACACAAATGTTATAATGATGGGGCACATTGCGTTTCTTGAAATGTATTTTTTGGAATTGCTTTAGCTGCCAGTTATAGTCTCAGCCAAAACCTCTTGGGTAGATCTGGAAGCTGCCTTTTTGTGGAGTTGAAGGGAGGCTGTCTCTTCACATCACACACAAGACATTTTCTGTTTGCTTTTCGATGCGTTTGTCCTTCCAAACGTTAGTGCACTAAAAAGTGCATTATTTTTTCACATCTTGATCCGACATGGCATCAGAAAACTAACATAAAACGCTCCCACATTGAGCGAGTCGCTTAACGGAATAAGCATACGAAAACAATATTTTGCGTGTTTCCAAAGCGAATGGAACTGTCGAATCAGCAAAACAAAGCGTAGATGTAAAATGTTTCTTGGCAAATTTAGAAACCTCAGAGACTTTGAAATAATTTGAACTAAGCATATGAACATAATAAGTAAATATCGCAGTTTACTTGCAATTAACAGTCAGCAGCTTTGTGGCAATTGTTTCAAGTGTTTGTTCCTACTTTAGAGCACATGGAAATAACTTCTATAAAACTGAAATATTTTTAAGGATTTTTTGTTCGTGTATTTACCGTGGTATGTTTATGAACTAATGTACGCTGTTACTTTTTTCATGTATGTTCCGTGGCAAGATTCCGAAAAATGGTTCTGCCAAAATTGCTCTAAAAGTCAAATGTGTTAGTACTTAAATGTAGAACTTTACTCAACTGCAGACATTATGAGTGTAAAAGTCGTCATCCCCACTCCTGTTTTATTCATGTATTTTTGTGATAACTTTTAAAAATTAACTCTGCCTGCTCTGGACCTCTCATGTTCATAGGCCTAATGGAGGCCTCCCCAGGTATATAATACACCAGAGGCAGACTGTGATATAGGTGGTAATGTGCATTGCCCCGCGAGCAGCGCAAGCACGTTTATTTAATCCTTCGGGCCGCACCCGGCCGTCTGGATGGGTGCAAGAGACATTGTTAGGTAGCGGCCTGGTGGCTCACTACATCCCTTCCAAACTTTAAACAAACAAAAAACATAAACATTACAGGAACTGCATACCAAAGTTCCAAATCCTCTGTTCATCACACATTGGGGCATATTTCTACTTGGTTTGTGCTGTAATAGCATAATCTTTTTTTTTTACGCTAATTCAGAGCAAACCTAACTCCATATTTATACTTTGCCGCTAGACACATCTAGCGCCAAAGTTATGGAGTTTACGGAATTTTCTGGACGTGGAAACCTACCTTGCGTCAATGAGATGAGTTCCTGTCGAGGAAATGACGATATGGCCTAGCACCATATTTATCCCCTATGCTAAAATCTAGCACGGGGGTATGGGGACCTCAAATAATAGAGCTAAGCTTGCTTAGCACAATTATTTAATGCCTAGGTCAGGGCAGGCATTAGGGGACCTGTGGGCCTTTTTCCATGGTCATAGACCATAGAAAGAGCCCACAGGTGACCTTCCCTGGCCCCAGGGACACCTTCACCCACTGCCACCCACAACCAGGAAGACACCGAAGGATGGGGGGACCCCATTCCAGGTAAGTAGAGGTAAGTATTTCTTTTTATTCTGTGTTAGCGCAGTTCAGGGTCAAACATTTTAAATATGGCCCATAGTCTTTTAGCTTTTGGCTAGGATGTGGCTTCAGGAGTTGCTGATAAGGATGTCTCTGGCTGGCAGCCTCCCCGGAGCTGATGAATGGATTCTCCCCTGTGTGAAATAAATTTACGAGTCTCTTCTTGTAAGAGGCTGAATTTCTACAAGATAGAATATAAGGATTCGGAGTATGCTTCAAGATAGCATTTTATTCCCTGCACGGGTCACCCCCAAAGAGTGTCCGATGACACTGTGTGGCCAAGAGCAACTGACCTCTCTGTGAGGCTTTGATGGTTTTATTGCAAAAACCCACCTTACCACACTTTACATGTGTCATAATTTCCAAACACGTTGAACCACAAGAACAGGATGTTCAAACATAGAAATAACATATCTAAGAACATGGGGCGGTTAGCCCATCTGCAATGTTTCGAAAGAAAAAAAGCTGCTGAAGGCATACAATTTTGCTTGTAGCACAGAATAAATGGAACTGAACTGTTAGCCAAAATGGAGCCCTCATGCCAAGTTAAGAAATCCATTTTCCACAAACCGCCTTTTTTGTCGTGAGGCGAACATTTTGTACCATTCAAGTAATAGAAACAGCACCAACATGAGTAAACAAATAAAAATCAGTGCAGTAAATATTACGATACACCCTCTTTTCTTGTTCATCAGAGATATTGTCATACCTAGCCATTTTCCCTATCTACTCTAACAGACAAAAGATATAATAATCCCCACTGTCCTTTACTTCCAAGCCTCACTGGCACGCTTATGTTCTGGTCCGGACGTTGGCGTTCTTGACCACCGGCATGGGGTGCAGTCCCTCCTAGGACTGTTTCTTCCTTGAAGTCTCCTTATAGTTCAACTGTACCCTGTTCCTCAAATCGTATCTATGTCCATATATTATCTCAGAATCAAAAAGTTCAAGGGGAGAAGAAGATTTGCCAGCTGGTGTCCTGATTTCACCATTTAAAATCACTTCCCCATTCCCAAAAGGAACTTGGTACGGAATGTGCTCAGTCTCGGTATCCGGGCAATTGTCTAATACCCACTGGTCATAAGGTAAAGGCAAAGGGCACGTTTTTACATATGATGCATGAATCCAGTTCTTCTTCCCATCACATTTCACAGCAGTCTAGGTGGCCAGGAGAACTAGCAGGGGCCCCTTCCACCTGTGTTCAAGGCTCCTTTTCCTTTGGAAATTCCTTACAAAGATCCAATCTCCTGGCTTGATGGAGTGTCCAGAGCCCTTAAGTCTCCTGGGCAGTACCTCTTTGACCTGTTCATGGATAGAACCCAATTGTTCAGTCAACTACTCAAGGTACATATTACCACCAGCATATGCCTTTTCTTGTTCACTGGTTCATTTCTTAAAAATCCATCAATAGGACTTCGAATGGCAAGTCTGGTGGTGCAAAATTTCCTTTAGGGACAAGGGTGCCTTTTCCTACATTGTATGTCTGGCATATCATGCACCTTTGTACATGAGAATGTGCATATTTTGGTATGCTCTTGTTGTGCCATACTTGATCCAATGTATCCACTATTCCTTGAGAGCTAATGTGTGCAGGTGCATGTGCTGAGGAAACTATGGCATTCACATAAGCATTAGGTAACATCTATGTCCTTTTCAATGTCTTATCTATCCAACATCCTTCACTATCTAAGGTGGCACGAATGTAGCACCACTCAGCAAGTTCCTCCGGAGTAGCTGTGTCCTGAATATCCTTTACATAATCTATTGTCTGGTTCATCATGCCAACTTCTGGTAGACATCGAACTGTCCCTGTCACATACATGGTACTGTACTCCGCTTGTGCAGTATTTTTCGCTGTCCTATCTGCAAATGCATTTCCTTTTCCTACATCATTCACAATTTTCTTGTGAACTGAACATTTTACCACAGCCAATTTCTCAGGTAACGTTAAAGCATTTAACAACCTTACAATGAGTTCACCATGACGTATTTGTGTTCAATGAGATTCTTTCACAGTCTGTCAAAAGAATGCACTACGCCAAAAGCATACTGTCAGTGTGGACATTAACCTTTAAACCATCAATCAGTTCACCTGCTCGCATCAAGGCTATCAATTCCACGGCCTGCGCAGAGTTGTAAAGTATCTCATTCTTCTCAACTTTAGTCTGTCATGTAGTAACAGCATATGCTTTAACTGTGGTCCCATCACATAATTTTAAGCAGGAACCATCAACATTATTATTATATTAGGAAAGGGCTCGGAGCCCAGTTCGCCATCCCACTCTTCCAATGGCCTGTCAGTGAGGTCCACTCTACCTTTGGTCTCTTGTTCTGTTCTGATAATTCACTCTTGTATTTCTTCTGGTAACACCTCTTCATTAGGTAAAGGTAACATAGTTGGCAGGTTCAAAACATTGCATCTCCGTATTGAGATATGCAGAGAAAACAAAGTGGGTTCGTAGCCTGTCAACCTAGCATTTGTCAAATGTTGTGTCCGTGTTTTATTCAGTAGGACATCTACAGCATGGGGTACCATCACTGTTAATAGATGTCCAAGTACATATACTTCACTCTGTTTTACTGCTGTCGCCACTACTGCTACAGTCCTGAGACAATGTGACAATGGCCATGCTACTGGGTCTAAACTGGATGAAAAATAAGCACATGGTCTGTTTTTGTCTCTGTGTGATTGTGGAAGACTGCAACCTTCATTTTCATGTATAAATAGGGTAAATAGTTTCTGATAATTTAGGGTGGCTAACACAGGTGCATTACAAAAAGCCTTTTTCAAATCATAGAAGGCTCTTTCACATTCTTCATTCCAAGTGGCTGGTACATGTACATCTTTGAGAGTGAGGGCAACCAAAAGTTTCGCTATGAGGGAATAATTAGGTATCCATTGTCTGCAATATGAGGTAATACTTATATAACTTCAACATCTTTATGTGTTTGTGGGCATTGTAAATTGCAAATTATTGATATTCTTTGTGAGTCTAGTCTTCTACCCCCCCTTTTACAGGAGGTGCCTTAAATAGGACACCTCCTGTTGACAATATCCAATTGCAACTTGGATAGGGAGACTTTTTTTTACATCTGTGGCTAAATGTGACAGCAATTCTGATGTGGCCTGTTCACATTGTTCAAGTGTGACAGATGCAATGAGGAGCTCATCAATGTATTGTAAAAGAACATTGCCATCTGGTAATTTTGAAGTGTCCAATTGGCTTTCAAGAGCACAATTGATATACCAAAGAAAACATTATTTAACTCTTTTACAGAGAAAAATTTGGCAATGGATGAAATCATGTGAACAGTGTAGTGACATCTGGTCTACAAATGTGTATTGTGGTACTACTATCTTGTTAATAACTCTCAGGTCAATAACCAATCTATATTCTGTCTGTTGTCCAGTAGGACTTTTCTTGATGACGGGAAGTATGGGACTATTACAAGGACTACGATAACTCTCCCTCACAATACCTTTATCAAGGAAGTCCTGTACTACGGAAAAAAAGTCCCTCCTCATCTTCAGGGAATACCGTGTATTGTGGTATGAGGGGTAAGGATACGCCTTCTTTAACGCGTATCCTGACTTGTTCCATGTTTATGAAACCCAAATCTTTTTTTCCTGTAGCTCAAAGAGACGGATCTATGTGTGACAACTCCTGGGGTATATTAGATGCGAAAAGAACAAGGTAACTCTTTGAAATGGAAGTATTAACAATTGTCACATATACTCCATCAGGGGAACAATAAATATGAGCATGCACTTTCTTTAACAAACCCAATATTAACATATTTTCATCACAGGCTTCAGTGAGAATCAATGAATGGAGAAAACTGTAAGGTCCAATAGTAACATCCAAAGGCTTTGATATGGGGCTTCGTATGGGGATTCCGGCAAATCCAAGTGAAGTAATAATAGACCCAGAGAGGGAATTCCCAGGAAGATGGCTGTGGATGGCGGAGATGCCTGTAGCTCCAGTGTCTAACTAAAAGGATGCTCTTCACCACACACCTGCATGTCTAAATACGGTCCCTGCTGATCTACTGGAATTGGCAATCTCCCTTCTCCCTCTCGTGGGCATCCCTAATCCATATTGTCTATTTGGTCATCTACCACAAATGATCTGCCCATGTGTGTTGTATCAAAGTAATCAGTGAGCATCTGTTGTTGAGAATGTGCACCAAAATCTTGTCTAGATGGTCCACCTCTTCCTCCCTGTTTTCTCCTATTTCCCATTCCTCTGTGCATTCCTTGGCCATAATGTTGTAGTTCTGGACAAGTGTCTTTCCAATGCCCTTCTTGTTTACAATATGCACAGGTATTATATTCTATGACTCTCATTCCTTGTTGCGCAGGAGTATTTGTTTGTCCTCTGCCAACCCACTGTCCACGTCCTCTCTCCCCTCTCCATCTGTCCTGTACCTTTGGCCTGATTAGGGAAAGCCTGTGGCATTAACGCCTTTAGTTTTCAAATCCTTTTTTTCTTATCACAAACATCATTCTTGTTTTTGAACACATTTTCATAATAGGTGGCCATAACTAGAAGTTCTGATGGGCTCTTACTTGGCCATGTACTTTCAGTATGTTTAATAGAGTCACAGAGGTCCTTTTGCATGGTATTAATGAATGTATCTGCAAACATTTGTTGGCCAGTCTGTGTATTAATATCTTGTCCACTATGATCACGAAACACTTCTTCAAACCTGGGAAAATATTCAGACATTTCTTCCTCATTTTCCTGTCTACAATCTGTTATTTTGTCCCAATCTACATTGTTTCTAGGTATGAGTGTTTGGAGGTGTTGTATGATGCAGTCAGGCAAATCACGAAGGTGCTGAGAAGGGAGGTCACCAGCCTCTCGAGTGGCGTCCTCCCCTTCCAAGACATTCCACGTAGTCGTGTACCTTGCACATCATCTACATCCCGTATTTGTCTCCATATCAAGATAGGTACAAGAGTGCCAAAAAACATTTCAATATCCTTAAAAGTCATGACACATAATTTACTAGCAGCTTCAAGTTCCTCATAAAATTTGGATGGATTTTTTCTATAGTCTGGAAAGCCCTTTCGTATATTTAAGAAGTTCAGATCTTTGCCAGGGAGTATGTACAGATTGTGAAACAAATGCATTAGGGTTGACGGGATCAGTTCTAGGGTGCAATTCCCTCATGGGTCTCTGATGTGTTATGTCATCTAGACTATCGTCCTCCCCTGGCTCTTTAAGAAGTTCATCTAGTAATCGTGCAGTGTCTAACAACTCCTCGACTGCCTTTATTCTGTCAATAGGGGCCATGTTAAATGTGCCAGCATGATATTGAGTAAGGCTTATGGCAGTTGGTACATCTTACCATTTTCAGAACATTCCCCATTGATCCATTTAGATATCAAGTCCAAAAGACAGTGTTGCTGAAAATTATTATACTTTTTAAATTCATGTAAAATGATGGCTGAATTTGTACATGGAGCATCCGTCAATCACCTGTTTACAGTGACTGGCAAGGCTGCTCCATTTGTTCTAGATCTACTTATTCTTTCTCCTTCAGAGAGGAGACCATCTTAGAAACTAAAGCGATAAAACCTCAATGTGGGGTCCTTTCGAACACTACATGGAGTGGTGTCTGAAGTGTGTCCTACAGAGGAGAGCCTGTGCCCCTTCTTGTATTTCTTAGATTTAACATTGTTAATAATGTATGGTGACGGTTGTAGAATACAAGAAATAGGTCCTTGTTGCATGTTAGAATGAATGTGTGGAGTTACCATTATACTTTGAGTACTATTCAATTGAGGTATTCCTCCCATTGTAGTGTTTGGAATAGCAGCATTTTGTGTAGTTTGTATGGGGACTGGGTTGGGAGCAATATTTATAGTCTGGGCGAGATTAAATATTTGAGGGCCAAGAACCTGATGGCCAACATTTGGGACATTAGGGGAAGATCCGGTGGGGAGGAATAGTAACATGAGGAGCCGGATTAGGGAGATTAACGTTAACATTTTGCACTGGAGCATTGGGCTAGACGGGAACATAAGGTGGAGGATTGTCCAAAAGATTTTCCAACAATTCGTCCTACGTAGTCCTTTGTCGTATGTCTTATTCTGACCAATACATTTTATTTGTAGTCATTCTAAATTCCCTGTCTCCCTCTTCAATATTCAGTTTTTTTTTTTAACGTCACTACATTCCTTCAGTTTCAAGGCTGACTGTTTTTTAGGGACGAGCCTGCGTCGCATGCGCTTGCGAGACGCTTTAAGAATTAGTTAAGGGTTCGGAGCCCAGTTGACATCATGTCAGTTGTCTTTCATTGGTTCGTGGGCTTGCCTGTTAAAATCTGCTTGCTTTCGTTAGTGGAAGGCACGCATGCGTCATGCCTTTTCCGGTGGTTAGCCCTCCTCATGCGCAGCGACCAAGTACTGGAAACATGCGAGGCTTGCTGTTTTCCGTCAGGTTTGTGGATTACTTTTTATCTTTTGTTTTACAGCGCGATCTCGCTTGGCAGAAGTCGAGTGCTTTGCATAACATTGACCCTGTTACAGTTCACTCGTAATGAAACCTCTCTGCAAAAGTGCTGTTAAAGATAATTGCATGCTGATGGGATTCATTACGAGTGAACTCTAGCAGCACTTTTTTTTTCTTTCAATGTGGAAAGAAAGATCCGGTTGGGAGTTTACAACTGCTAATAGCTGTAACTCGGGGATATGCGAGACCCTAGTGCATTGCAAATGCTTGTATATTTTTTATTTTTCATATTCCTGGCCTCTTTCATGGACCTTTTTCTACCCTCTTTTTTCAAGGTCTAATAACTGTCCCACATTATCTGTCTAACATTTTTCTTAAATAATGTCTGTTGTAAAAAATGTCATTTGTCATTGTCAAAGGATCTATTTAATGGCCACTCTCTGTCTCCCCCTTTCTTTGTTTGCTCGTGCCAAATTGGGCCCGAGAGGGTCGGGCCCGTACCATATTTTTTCATTACTATCCAGGCTGGACTACCTTCAGCTGGCAGGTTTAGATACTCGTCCAGGTGAAGAGTCCAGAAACAAGAACACCATTTAGAAATACATTTCTTGAACTTACTCATGGTTGCCCCAAATGCGGAATTTACCTATGAGAAGGTCACAAACAAGTACCAAGATCAAATACCAAGATCAATATGACATCAATACCAGGATACAAGTTTCCAAGTTACAAGTGACATAGAACAGTCTCACCAAATAGGTTGGGTCCGGATCCTCGTATACTTGAGGTCAAATGTCTCCTCGCCCTCCTTCTGGGTCTCAGTGGGAGAAATTCTTTACAGGGGATGGAAGTTTGGCGACGTTAGATGGCAGCTACAAAAAACGTGGCTTTTTAACAGGGGCCCCTACGATCTGCGGTCTCCTTCCTCTGTCACGGCCTTTTAGTCTGTTGAATTTCTCTCCATGCGTCCCCGTACAGGCCACCAAGTTTGTGAAATAAATTTACGAGTCTCTTCTTGTAAGAGGCTGAATTTCTACACAATAGAATACAAAGATTCAGATTATGCTTCAAGATAGCATTTTATTCACTGCAGCAGATCACACCCAAAGAGTGTCTCATGACACTGTCTGGCCAAGAGCAACTGACCTCTCTGTGAGGCTTTGATGTTTTTCTTGCAAAAAACCCACTTTACCACACTTTACATGCTTCATAATTTTCAAACACGCTCAAGCAAACATTTCCTGTAACACCGTTGAACCACAAGAACAGGATGTTCAAACACAGAGATAACATATCTGAGAACATGGGGCGGTTAGCCCATCTGCAAAGTTTCAAAAGTAATTCTAAGAAACCAGCACATTTGCAAGAAACTAAATTAAGCAGGGCTGTTGAAGACATACAATTTTGCTCGTAGCACTGAACAAATGAAACTGAAATGTTACACAAAATGAAGCCCTCACGCCAAGTTAAGAAATCCATTTTCTACACCTGTCTGCAGATTCACTGGTGTTGCGGGTGTTTCACTCCTCTCACTTTCATCACTATCTGCTCTCCCACTCATTAGGGGCGATCCCCCTGTTACTGAGTCACCAGGTTCATAGGTAGTTTCTTCCCCCATGTGATGATTCCTCAATAGTTGTTTTGAACCAGAACACATTCCCCTATACTTTCGTGCTCCTCTTAATGGTGATCATGGTACCATGGACTCTCACTACCACCCACCATTCTTTTTCACAAGGTGTGCAAAATTGCCAACCAAGATGGTTGTCCTTGATTACTACGCTATTGCCTACTCTCAGTTTCGGTGGGTTCCCCAGCCCTTCTTTCTCAGCTAGCCTTTTCGTTGTTTGTCTTTCTCTTCTCCTGAGCTGCAGAAACCTCAATAGTTCCAGTATTACACCTCAAACCGCCCTCTTATTAACAAATCACTGTGTTCACAACAGTTGTGCTGTGAGGAGTCTGGTGATGTGCCCTTAGAAACTGATATAAGTAGCACTCCAAGTCTTCTCCTTTTTCTGCTCTGATCCTGAGAGCTCGGTTGAGGGTTCTCATGTACCTTTCCACATCTCTGTTTGCCTGTGGCCACTAATGGGCTATCTTCCTGTGGTGTACATTCAGGTGACACAAGTATTCTTGGAACTCCTGGCCTTGGAATGGTGGACCATTATCTATTTTAACTTCCTCTGGCAGGCCTAGCAGTGCAAAGATTTTCTCAAGAGATGGTTTGACATGCTCAAATGCCATAGACCTGACAAGCTCCACTGTTGGGAACTTTGTCTGACTGTCCAGAACCACAAGCGTTAATCTGATATCTGGGAAACTCCTAAAGTCCATGCTTAGGGATGATCAGGGTCTAGTCATGGCTTTTTCAGTAATCACTGGCTTGATGGGAGGATCCCAATCATGATCACACAGGACCAACAGTTCTTAACCTCGTCCTCAACCATCCGGTGCATCCCTGGGAAACACACCTTGCTACAAAGGGGAGCTTTCCTTTTGGCAATGTCCTGGTGCCCCTGATGAGCCAGCTCCACCATGCAGACCCACAAACTGCAAGATATAATTATTTAATGGACTCTGAGAATGAGCCATTCTTCACTTTCACTGAGCTTATCCCGGCACCGCCACAGTTGTGTACGCATCTCGCTCTACCTCCGTCAGACCCCGAAGACCGTAGAGGAAGGTCTTCCATTGCTGCCCCATTAATGCTCTCTTGACACGTGACAAACAGGCATCAGCGCTAGTTGCCTCCACAATCTCTTTCACTAACAGGGCTCTGGGACAGGCCATCTCGGTAACCATACATATGATTCTGTCTGCTCCAGTTTCATCTTCTCTCTGTTCACTGGGATCTATTGCCAGAGGGTGATGCGATACGTAGTCCCCTGAGTTGTTTACACCAGATCAATATACTGATTCAAAAGAGTATTGTTGAAGTTAGACAGCCCACCTTTCAATCTTTGGGGGTCCATTCCAGGTGGTGCCTGGAAACAATGTAACCAGTGGCTTGTGATCCATGACTACTTGAAACTTTTGTCCAAGGAGGTAGAGATTGAAATGTTTCCACTCCCATCTTATGGCCAGGGCCTTCCTTTCCACAGTGGTTAGTTCCCTGCTCCCTTATGCTGTGGGACCCACTCCCCTTGGTCCTTCATTTGTAATAGCATTGCACCCAATCCAGTTGGACTGGCATCTAAAGTCAACTTTGTTTGGCGCCTTCAACTGAAGTACTCCATGGCTGCGTCATGTAGCAAAGTTTTATTCACTTCGGTAAATGTCTGAGATGACTTAGCTGTCCATTTCCAGGGCATATCTTCCCATGTCAAAATTCAAAGTGAATCTGAGATGGTGGCTAGATTGGGTGTGAACCGGCCAAAGTAATTAGCCATCTCCAAAAACCTACAAACCTTGGACCAGCACAGAAGTTGTTCTTATGGCTCCCACCTTCTGGGGGTCCATTTGAAGACCATCTACGGAATAGTTGTAGCTAAAGAATTACATTTTGTTTGCACAGAACAGGCACTTTTGGCAGTGAAGCATCAGTTCTCTTTCTACCATCCGTTGAAGGGTGGCTCTTAGTTACATGTGATGTTCTTCCACTGTGTCTGAGAAAATAAGTATATCATTACTTATGTTGATGACATCAGTTCAGATAGGGCTTCACGTGTGGCATCCTGTAAGACTTCGGCCGCCAATGAGACACTAAAGCTGAGGAGTTTGAACCTTCTTTGCCCTAGTGTGTGGAGAACGTCGCTATGTAAAGACTAGATTCCTCCAGCACCAATGGTGATAGCCAGAGTTCAAGTCGATCTTGGAAAACCACTTTGCCTCGTTGATATCTGCTACAATCTCATCAGTGGTTGATGTAATGTGTCTTTCCCGGCGAATGGATTGATTAGGTAGTCTCATGTCCACAAACAGCCTTACTGCCCCTGGCTGTTTGGGTTTTGGGGCGATGGTGAGGGGTGACACCCACAGAGAGGGGCCCATTACTTTTCTAATCAACCCCATTCATTCCAACTGCTCTAGCTCCTTCTCTACTGGAAGATGGTTGAAAGGCACCCTCCGATCTCACATAGCTCCTGGTATCACCAACTTGTCTGTATGGAATTTGACTTGCACACCTTTCAAGCATCCCAGTCCTTGCAACAGTTATAGAAACTCAGCCAAGATATAATCAGCATGGGATTGATGGATCTGCTTCACAAAGAACATTAGACCGAAGTTGTCAGAGAAGTGGCAACCTAGGAGTGTGCCAGTGTTGCCCTTGGTCTCAGTAAATTTTGTCTGGTTTAATAGTCCTCATGAGCGACCCCCATCTTCAATTACACCCTTCAGTGGAAGGGGTTCCATGCCCCATAGGTGTATATCTTTGCCTCTGTTGGGAGCATTTCCGGCTGGGGTTCCATTTTAAGAAATTGCTCTGAGTCAATGACATTCACCGAAGCCCCTGTGTTGATCAGAGTTGTGATCTTCATGCCCTTGATTTCTACTTGGCACCTTAGAGGGGGGTCTCCTTTGCTGGTAGTCTCTTCCTGTGAATGATCTAGTGAATATCTCTTAGTCATTCTCCTCCTCTTCCGGTTGGCTGGCCTGAGTCTGGTCACCCTTTTCATCTTCCAGCGACAGCTGCCTCATGTTCGCATTTCGCCTCCCTTTCACTGCGGAGGTTCCAGTGATGCCATAGCTGTGACAAACCTTTGCAAAATGATTCAAATGGCCCCATTTGAGGCACAGCTTGCCTTGTGCTGGACATACTCTTGGCGGATGGTGGTCCAGGCCACAACTTCCACAACCCTTCTCGCTGTACTTGGTACTAGCAGCCCGATGTGGCCTTGCTGGACGTTGCTATATGGCTTATACACATTGCTCTTTTATTTTCACCACTGAAATATTACAGCTATGGGCAAGCATGGAATCCATCGCCCCCGTCATACTGTCCACTAGTTTGTGAGACCGAGCCAGAAATAATATACCATCTAAGGTTACGTCAGACTGCCCAATATCAGTTACCGAAGATTGGATGACTGGCATCCCTGAATCAACTGTGCTCTTATCTCATCTTGGTTGTCAATTCTAGTGTGTGTTCAAAGCAAAAGAACGTGTTCACTGACTGTTCTTCTTCTTGATGCGTTTGCCGAAGTTTGAACTTTTCATAGTCGGGGTTCAATTGGGGTCGAAATGTCCATTCAAATCTACTACGGCTGCATCAAAGTCATCAACAGCTCCTGTGTTTGGCAGATCTTCAAACAGTTCATACAATTTGGCTCTCACTCATGTGCAGCATCATTGACCTCATAATGGCACCATCTGTTTCACATGTGGTAAGAATGTAATGCTACAATCTCCCAAACTGTTTGCGCCGCCTCGGTGCAGCAGTTGTTGGATCATCAAGTTGTGCTAAAAGGCAGCAGCGCTGTAACTGGAGCATTTGCACAATGTTGTTGAATTCGGGGCGCTGCTTCCTGAGATGGCGTCAACATGGCACCTTCACTCACTCTCTTGCACGGGCATGAGGATGTTGCTTCCAGGGGTGTTTGCCTCATTCACCCTCTGCCTTGGCCCTTTCCCTACACAAGCACCTCTCCCTGTACTTGGGGCTCCTAAAGTGTGTTTTTGCTGTACTCACGCTGCAGCCTTTGTAACCACCATTAATTAATTAGAGCATGGCAGGGGGGCCTTTCCTCACACTCCGTTCACCTTGTGCTCCTCCCCCAGGCAGGTCATGGAACACCACAGTGTAGCAGCAACCACTGAACACATACCCTCCAAGCCCAGGCCTCAACTTGCAGGCCATGCTTATTGCAGTCTCATGAAAGGGGGGATGGGCCACTTCATCTCCGGGGCCTTATCCTTCCACTCCTCACATACCTGGGGCAGAACATGTTTGCCAGCACTCACAGGTTTGCTTCAGGGAATGTGCTGCGTATCCTCCAAGCAGACGCATTTCAATTTCTGGAGAGCGGCCTTGCTGTCAGTCATGGAAGTGCTCCTCACTCGTCACCAGACGGAGCTGCTCCACTCCAGCAGCACCGCAGTCAGTCACAGCTTCAAATGTCATGCAACACCTTGCCACTGGAGCAACTCACAAGCCCTTTCCTTGCAGGAACCCTACTTCTAGGCAGATGCGAGACACAGAGGAAGGGTTTCCCATCCACGTCGCCAATGTGGGCTCTGGACCTCTGATGTGCATAGGACTAATGGAAGCCTCACTAGGTATGTAATACACCAGCCACAGACTGTGATATTGATGGGAATGTGGACTGCCTCTCGAGTGGTGCAGGCACATTTATTTAATCCTTCGTGCTGCGCCCTGCCCTCCAAATTGGTGTAAGAAACATTGTTTGGTAGCAGCCAGGTGGCTCACTACACCTGCCTACTCTCCTGAGTCAAGCTGAAGCTACTGGAACCAACCTCTCATGCCACTTAAAAATACTGGGAACGTTCACAAGAAATATAAGGGCAGATTTACTAAGGTTTTGCTTCAGAGGTCTGTCACTTTTATGGCACAGTCCTAACACAAAATCCTTTTTGGCATTTACTAAGCTACACAAAGCTGCTTTCCATGGTTTAGTAAATACACAGTAATGCAAGACAGCGCATAGCACTCCTTTGTGTTACCTTGCATTGGGAAGGCATTCTAAGGGGGGGGGGGACATGGGCATTCCCATGTATCCAACAATGGATTTTGGTGCATTCCAAGATTTACTAAGGTAGTAAACCTAGGAACATCCAAAAAAGCCACACCTCCCTGAAACAGGTATAATGAGGAGAAATATTTTCATTTCCCTTCATTACTTCCTCTGTCTATGTACACTTCTTTCTGCAGCACCCATAGAAAGAGGAAATTGCCTTTAAGGATTTTTTTGGCAGGAAGGTATGCCTTCCTGCATGAAAACTATCCTGCATGTAAATCAAACACACTTGCATCATGGCACAAGGGTGCATGCATTGGCGCTAGGTAGCACACTGTGCACCATCACTAGGAGAGAGCAGAAATGCTCCTAATCAGTGTAAATATGGATCATTTCTACTCTCTTCCTTTCATACTGTGCAACATAGCAACTTTGCTACTATGTGTTGTGTGAAATGGAAGTAAATCTGCTCCCTGGTGTTTTACAAAATTGTTCTGTCTCGAATCAACAACATGGAGGCACAGTAACATAGACAGTAATCACTTACCTTAGTACTAGAGATTAAGACCTATTATCAGATACACTGGCGCACCTGGACCAATTCCTGAAGGATCCAATCATGGGTTTACATACTTATTGTCACAAACAATTATAAAACAATAGTTCTAGCCTTAGGCCAAACATTAGTCACGACATTTTGATTTTACTAACATTATATATACAATTTACTTGTTTAAAGGGTCTTTCAACAAGCTCTCTTTATCCACTGGTCTGCTTTGTGCATTTCACATTTTTGTTCCACCCACTACAGCATATAGAATGGGGCACTCTGTCAGCTGACTTTAACCAGTGGCTAACTTCAGTGGGAGTAACAGCACTCTTTCTAAAGAGCACACCCTCATAAAATGTAGTTCTATTAATGCCAGAGGCTACTATGGCAATGTGTGTTTTTTTGAGGATGACAAAATATGTTTTTAGTCATCTTTATATTGGCCGCAGTTCCTCCAACAACCAAGGGGCGTATTTATAGGCCCCTAGCGCCACAGTAGCGTCACTTTTTGTGACGCTCCTGTGGTGCTTAGCACTGCACCATATTTACAAGGTGGCGTTAAGCCACTTTTGTGGCTTAACGTCACCTTGTAAATACGGCCCCTTCCCATGTAGCACTGTGCGTGGAAGGGACAGCAACCTCCATTGCATTTTGATGCTGCATTTAATTTATGAAATTTCGTAAACCTGAGGCAGGGCCAAAATCTAACGCCATCCCCAGGGGTGGCGTTAGCAGGGCACAACGAGGAGGAATACTTCCTCCTCGTTTTTTGCTTTTTCTATGCGTGCTGCATCCTGTAGCACGCATAGAAAGAGCAGAATGCCAGAAATTATTGTTTATGTGCTGGAAGGTGTCCCTTCCTGCTCCTGCACATAAAAAATCATTGGATCATTAGTGATTGTTTATGTGCGGGAAGGGACACCTTTCCGCACATAAACAATCACACCCCTCAACGCAGACATCCTTGCATGATGGTGCTAGGATGCCTGCGTTGGCGCTGGCAGCTAAATTTAGTCCCAGCACAGGGGACAACACAGGGGTGCACCATATTCACTTAAATACGTGCACCCCTACGTTTCTAAAGTGATGCAGTGCGGCGCTGCCAACTTTGCGCCATTTTTCCATAAATCTGGCCCTAAGTTTTTAAACAGTTGTGAAAAAGTTGCAGAAGAAAAGGATTAGCAGGCAACTCCAAACCAATTTTCTTTGCCAGTGCCTATTCAGTCTAATGTTATACAATTCCTTCAAATTTTAATAAAAAATATATCTACTATGCCAACTTACATACATGGGTGTCCGCAGAAATTATTTTGGGGTGTGGGGGATGGCGGTCCTTGGCATATTGGGATGTTTTTGGCAGGGGCCATACTAGAGCGTGCAGTGTAACACTATGACGGCTGTAGTTTTAAGCTGCACTGTGAGCCTGCACACCAGGCTGTACCTAAATCGAGGGGTGGGTCAAGTACCCCCTCTTTAACCCCCACGGATGCCTATGCTTACATACATGCTTTCAGGCTGCCCTCACCATTCATTGTTCTGCTTCACTGTCATTCAGATATTGCTTACTCCTCTTACAGCATACAGCAGGGCACACAGTGTGAGCAAACTTCTGTCAATGGCTTATGTAACTGTGAATGTTGCCATTCTGCCAGGAACTATGGCACGATGTGTGCTTCTACATTAAAAAAATAACTTTTAGTGAAAATTCATTTTACTTAGGTGAGGAGATAGCAGCTCATCCTGCACAACTTGCCTTCGTACAAAAACTACTCAGAAATAAAATAAGCATTGGCAAAGCCAAAAGGTAGGCAGCCAACACCAAACCTGTTCACCTTGCCAAAGCTTGTTATATTTGTATAATTGTGGGGAGGCAGAGTTGTTATGGAGTATTATTGTGAGAGCAAGGGACATGGTATTGGAGAGAGATAATACCCTCACAAGGGAATTGCAATGCGGTAGTGTGCAATTGATAGTCTGCAAGTTTGGGATGAAAGTGCGGTGGAGGGGCTGCAGTGGTGTGTTGTTAGGGGTAGTACAGTAATGGGATGTGGTAGTGGGATTGGAGACATATAGTAGTGAGGATGTGGTAGTGAGGTGGGAAGAATTTGTTGTGATCTGTGTTTGGGGGTAGTGCAGCATTTCATGTGATAGTGTGGTGGTTTGAGGCAGTGGGGTAGAGCTTTAGATGGAGTACAACGCTGATGCATGGTTGCATGGCGCTATTGGATACAGGAACGTAATGCCAAGCTTAAAGGTAAAGTGAAGCTGTGAAAGGTTTTGTAGTGGTGAGAAGTGGTGGTGCAGTGCTGAGGTGGTAGTGTGATGCCAGTGGGTGTTAACATAGGGCTTTTGGATGATTGCGATATCTTATGTAATGTAGTCTGACTCTTGCAAATCACAACATATACCAGAGGGCATCTGCTTCATTGCAAATATCTAACAATTTATAAAGGCAGCAGAAGAATTCCAGGCTGCAACTAAGAACACCCTCAGTGTCAATTCCTTCCTAGAAGAGTGGATGTGAGATATTTCTCTGCTAACTAGAAGCGATGATTCAGGAGGTGTACTTCTAGTAAAGAGAGCGATTAGCCACCTACTGATTGCTTCTCAATACCATGAGCCATGACTGATGCATGAAGTGCAGCTCTCTGAAACAATTACATTTGCAATATTTCTGGGTCAAAAATCAAGCACTGAGGCCATAGATGGTTCAATGGATGGTACAACGTGTTTTGATATTCCCATTTGCTGTCACTTGGATGTAGGGGATGGTGCGTGGTGTACAAGACACAGACACAAACTATTTATTTAGAAGTATGATCGTGCCACCAGGTGCACATACTGAAGCACGGCCAGTTCACTCTTTGGGAGACACACAGAAATCCATGTTTCACGGTTCAGCTATGAAAGGACATTGGCAGACTCTCGAATGTGTGATGGGAGAGATACTGATAGTTTAATCTGTGTGAGGGACCTCAGATTCAGTCAGGAAAACTAATTTCTTCAATTGAAGAAATGATGGAGCTTTTTCAGCAAGAATCCATCACTTTTTTAGATGGGGTAAGAAGTATGCAAATAAGTACCTCTGTCATTTAGGGATTTACCATCAAGTGGTTTTGTAGACATCCAATGATCTCTTAACTTAAGGGCTTATGGTTCCTGCAGTCTCAGCACACCTTGCACGTTGTTCACATAAATATTAAGGGACAGCAGATGAGAGCAAGCATTAATGGCTCAGGTTGGATGCAGAGTTGGATGAGCTATTCTGGCTCTCTGACATTTTCCTGAAGATCTGCAGGCTAGGGGACTATTTCACAGCAGGATGGGCAGCCATCTCCAAACTATACCACCAACACCCCATTATAGCTGTATCTTTTGAAGTATGTAGCTGGTTTGAACATCTCTGCCAGAGCTGATTTTGGTTTCCAGTCTAGCCCTGGTTGAAAGCAGATATTAAAAAGAAAGAGAAAACAAATGTATTCCACAATTTAAATGTGAAGATCTGAGCCAAGGGGAAACGTGGGCACTGTTTGAAGGGCAACCACAGCCAACATCTCCCCTGCAAACTGTGCCCTTAGTGGACTTGGCCTAAGTGACCAACAAATGTGCACTGGTGGAGGCTGCCATTGCAACCAGGAATTAATTTTTCTGTGGTGGTCACTGCTGCAGTATTTATGATGTGTACCCCAAGGCTGCCATTGTGCCACTGTGACCTATGTCGACAGGGCCCCCCACCAGCTATGCATCACTGTGTGACCCAGAAGCGGACCTAGTGCCTGCTGTAGACCCCATCAACACCTAGAAGCTGTGTTCGCCAAAGGTCTTTAGGCAATCAGTTATTATGCTGCTTGGTGGGTGTTGACCTGAGAGCTTGTACACCCCCTCACAATCTCCCTGAAAAATATGTGAATGCTTGCCATCACTATTACTGAGGGTCAAGCCCTGAAGGGGTTGTACTTAGCCCTGTTTACAGACTCATAGAAGAACGGACCCCAAGACATCAGAGGCAAATGGCTCCAGCCCCCACAGCTGAGGAACATTAACCCTTCCTTGCCACATGACACCTGAACAGGGGAAATCTTTGAAGTAGCAGAATTACACTTTTTCTTGTTTTGGTTGACTGTGATGCAGAGGTTTTGCATGAAGGATGGGATGATGATGTTTTATCTAATCCTGGTCAATGGGATGCTTGTATCAGATTTCTGGTGATGCTGACAGGATGCGATCTAGTGTTGTCTTTGGAGTGAATTGATTTGGTGATGTTCTGTTTGATGTCCACCTTACTGAGAAATATATAGAGAAAATCCTTCATTGTTTTTGTGCTGGAGTTTATGAATGGACTGAAGTCTCTAACAAATGTTGGGTGGGTGTGCTGAACGGAGGCAGTGGTGATGAGGTTAGAGATTTTTTCAATTAAGTTCGTGTTGGATCCAGATGGGTCTGCAGGTCATATTGAAGGAGACTCTCTATGATGCTTAGAAAGAGAAGTGGCAGATAAAAACCTGATCTGACTTAAGTGTGGCTTGCTTGCTAAAAGGTAGGAAGGCATGTGAATGACTGTGGGCCTCTCTACAGTTTTGTTTGTGTAGTCTATGTTGTTAGATGGTGTAATCCTGCAGGAAAAAGAAAGTCAAAGATGTGCATGGATGTGAGTGTTAACCATGTTTTTGTGATGAAGAGTGTGTATGGACATCATTTAGGAGTTGCAGGGGGTCACTTCTGCGACCTGGCTTACCCCTTGCAACCCCTGGATTCAGAAGTATTAAAATCAGTGCCAAAAACACAGCGGAGGCTGCACACTCCTTATTTTCAGTACATTTTTCGTTATACTAATAGTAAACGATATTATAATATTCAGTACGATTGTAATAACAAATGAAACACAACTAGTTGTAATGGGAACCTGATGGCAGCTTAGGTAAGTAAAAAACTAAATTAATGTGTGTGTACCTGCAGGTGAGAGTGTGTGCGTATGAGATAATGTGTGTCTGTGTGAGCATCTGTGTCTATGTTTAAGCATGTGTGTGAGTGAAAATGAGGGAGAGCCAGTGACACGTGGTACGTTAGAATGTGTGAGATTGAATGTCAGTAGGTATGAGTGAGTCAGAGTCAGCAATATTGAGTGAGTGAGATAAGCAGTGACTGCAAGTAAGAATGAATTAATGTAAGCGAGTGTTGGAGAGAGTGAGTGAATGTGAGTGAGCAAGAATGTGGTTTCATGCTTCTGAGTTTGAGGTAATTTTTGTCTTATAGAACCACCCTTCCTATGATTTCATTAAGGTCAAAGGGAATGTAATATCACTTCCGCTATCTCTGGCACTTTGGTGAATTGGGGTTCATGAGAGTGTGCCTAGGTTGCGTTATGTCATTAATTCAGTTACGTTGGGAGCTTGGATGGTTTCATCGTGCGTGTTGATGTGCATGCATTAGTGGGTTAGTGCTATCTGTTGTATCTTCTAGTGAGTGGTACGTGAATTAGGGATTGTGAATTGGTGTGTGTGTTTGTAGGGTCTGCATGTGAGTAGGAGTATGTTGCTTTCTGCTGAGTTTTGTGTGATGGACGCCTGGGAACCCTCTCCCACAAAGGTGGGAATGTTGGGTGATGGGAGGGCTTAGGCAACAGTTAAACGGTTTGCTTCTACTTTTTACAAGGGGAACATACGAGAAAGAGTTGCAGTTTGGCACATTGCATGTGCTAAAGACAACAGTATTCTCCTGCGCAATTCATGTTTCTGTCACTTAATGTGAAGAGTCTGAATTCTCCACTTCAGAGGATCAGGCCCATGCTTTTCTCATCAAGGGAGGATCTGAAATAGAGGTTTTGCATTAAACTCATCCTAAGAATACGAACACCTGAAGATTGCACAGTAGACATTAGCACATTGGCAAAGAATATGATG
This sequence comes from Pleurodeles waltl, assembly GCF_031143425.1. Taxonomy (NCBI): domain Eukaryota; kingdom Metazoa; phylum Chordata; class Amphibia; order Caudata; family Salamandridae; genus Pleurodeles; species Pleurodeles waltl. Next base: position 270,218,805 of record NC_090448.1, on the reverse strand, counting down.
GGTAGCGTGGGGATCCTACTCCACAGAATTCACTTTAACTGTTACGGCAAGCGGTATGTTGTAGTTAAGGATTTGCTGGGCCAACAACAGCCGCATTAGTAGCACTATATTGATACGAACTGCAGACGGTTTAGCAGCGGGAGGGTAAACTTTTAATGGTTCTAAATTTCAACCAGGTCCCACACCCAGAGCTCAATAGGGCAAGTGTAAGTACAGCATCTAACATTCTGTAGTGGCCCTGGAAACTGCAGATGGATGGAGGAAGTGACATTGAGGTCAGAAGACTGTGCATAGGTCATATCCAAGGAGTGCTCATACCTTTGTTGGGGCTTGACGGCGGGCACACAGAAGAACTGACAGGATGTGTATAATTTTATAATAATGCATTGTTATCTGTAATGATATCATTAGTACGAGGTGCACAGAAGGATAGGGAATAGGGGCTTGCCTACTTTTTATTACACAAGAGTGTCATTAGTGAAAAGAGACGCAAGTCTCTTGGAGACTATCTTGTTAATAAAACACCCAAGGTTACACTGAATTAAAGTTACACTACCTAGGTTAGTGACATCCTGAAAGCAGTGCACTGGGACAAGATGCGTTCCCTTGGGGAAGCTGGTAAATAAGTTGGAAGAAGCTCTAAAAGACGAAGAAGGCAGGTACAATGTGTTTGGTGTTAGGAACGGTCAGAGGAACTTGATGAGACTCCAAGTTCAGTTAAATATGTTGGTGGTGAATAAAGCTGTGTGATAACTCTTGATATTAAAGAAAATGTCCGATTAGAAAAGGGATAATGATAATAGAATACTAGTGTGGAAACCCAAAGCTGAGAGTGCAAGGAATACCTAGATGCCTGGAAGGGGTCAGATGGTAACTCGGTCCACAACGAGGAGCAAAGGCAAACTTTTTAGACAGTTTGGCTGGAATCCATATACGCTCGTTAACAAGTGTTGGCAACATCAAGTGTCTTACTGATATCACTGTAAATCTGGTCTTTCTCTATGGTACAGAGGGAATAAGAAGTAAGAAAAGCTACACAAAGTCCTGTCCCTGACAGCTCCTCAGGTAAACCCCTCTGCTCTGATGCTAGCCCCCACGCCCTAGCTATGCTATTTGTTTGAAGAGTTAGGTGCAGTCAGCCATTCTGAGGCAGACTTTGTGTTATCCACAAACAGGGAAAGGGACAACCAACTTTGCTACCCCTATAGATCTATGACATCGTTAAAAGGCAAACAAATATAAAACAGCATTCATATTTTTGACAGATAACATTGGCCAATCAGTCACAAATGTGAACCATGATAATCATGTGTAGCCTAAGCAATGGTGAGCTATTATTTGTCAAGGGCTAAAGCCATGGTCAGTGGGAACTAGACAGCTTCCTATTCTCATGAGGTAAAAGTCAGGTATAACTGTTGCTTCTAATGTTCTTTGTTCGTATGATGGAACCACTGAAGATAAAGCTAAGATCCAATAAAAACTTCACAAGCATTCATTTCAGAGGCTGCAACCACAAGATTTCACTCTGCCTTGATCTACTTTTCCACCTAGAATTGGCAAACTCTGTGGTTCTAATATCCTACCTCATTTTCAGAATATTACATTTTACCTAACTAAATAGCATAATCTATTTGTACCATAGGCTGGGAAGGCGATCACATTAAAAAATTACAATTTTACTAACATATGCAAATTTTCGGCCCTCGCTATTAGGATACGTTGCTTGGAACTCTTCAAAGACATATACTGAGGTTCACGTGGCAGGTCAAGAGACTAAGGGGGTCATTTTGACCTTGGCGGACGGCGGAGGCCGTCCGCCAAGGTACCGCCGCTGAATGACCGCACCGCGGTCAAAAGACCGCAGCGGCCATTCAGACATTTCCTCTGGGCCGGCGGGCGCTCTCCAAAAGAGCGCCCGCCGGCCCAGAGGAAATGCCCCTGCAACGAGGACGCCGGCTCAGAATTGAGCCGGCGTAGTTGCAGGGGTGCGACGGGTGCAGTTGCACCCGTCGCGTATTTCAGTGTCTGCTTAGCAGACACTGAAATACTTTGCAGGGCCCTCTTACGGGGGCCCCTGCAGTGCCCCCGCGGCACCCCCTACCGCCATCCTGTTCCTGGCGGGAGACCCGCCAGGAACAGGATGGCGGTAGGGGGTGTCAGAATCCCCATGGCTGCGGAGCGCGCTCCGCAGCCATGGAGGATTCACAAGGGCAGTGGTAAACCGGCGGGAGACCGCCGGTTTACCCTTTCTGGCCGCGGCTGAACCGCCGCGGTCAGAATGCCCTCGGGAGCACCGCCAGCCTGTTGGCGGTGCTCCCGTGGTCGGTGACACTGACGGTCACCGGCCGCCAGGGTCAGAATGACCCCCTAAGACTTGAGGTAGTATTAGTGAAGGCTTCCAGCGAAAGAGGCAGACTAAGATTCTCAGATGGGATTAATTACTGTAGAGTAGCATAACTCTGCATACTCAGGCAATGGATGCAAATTGAAGCCAAGATACAATGGCCCAACATAGAGCTGGAAATAATAGGAAGAGCTCTGTAGGATATGATACAGTTCTCAATTAGACTTGAGTCTAGGAATCTATGCCTTAGTCAAGTTATTAGTACCCTCATGCCTGTATGGGACATGAAAGCCACTATTTTTTATTAATATCATATACTTCCCTGTTTAAGTAGGTGCATATCAAGTTGAGACTTTTTGTTGGTGCGAGGCATGGAAAATTACAAATCAGGAGGAAAGGAGACTGTCTGTTATAGTGGAACTGTTTCTGGTTGCCCCTGTCAAGTCATTTGAAAAATGAAAAAAACTGTTTAAGGTGAGTGAGTGGGAAGGGTTCTCATATCTCGAGGTGCTAGGCAGTAGCGACACAACAAAAAACAGCCCATGAGTCACTGATAACATTTACTGGCTCAAGAGGATGGCTCCCCACCATTTATTGCATTTTAAGTCCCTTCCACCGAATTAAAAAGGAAATACGTGCGTAGGTGGAAGAATATATGTCTAGAAATAATGTCCTAAGGAGTGGGGAACATTCAGAAAGGAAGACAAAAAACAGCATGTCCACTCAACATAGATAAACAGCATTCAAGATGATGATAGGATGGTATATGGAACCTGACAATGTAAACAAAATTACTCCCAATGTTACAGGGAATTTCTGCACTCCGTGAGGGCAACTGAAATGGTAGCCAAATTTGCAAACACGTTAGTTGTAAGGAGTTATCAACAATGAAGTACGTGATGTGATTCTAGATTCTTGATAGTCTGGCTTTGATAATATGGGGATGAAATTTGAAATAAGGGAATAATTCAACTCTGAGTGTTGGAATCTAATCTAACAACTATTGATGACTTACAAAGGTGATAAAAAGACACTGGAATAAACACTTGGGCCCATATTTATACTCTGTTTGCGCCGGATCTGCATCATTTATTTTGGCGCAAATTCGGCGCAAACCTAACTTCGTATTCATACTTTGGTGCTAGATCCGTCCAGCGCCAAAGTTATGGAGTTTGAGTAATTTTTTGTACTTGAAAACCTACCTTGCGCTAACGACATGCAAGGTAGGCGTTCCTGTGCAAAAAATGACTCTAAGGCATGTGCACCTTATTTATCCTCCGGCATCAAAATGATAGGAGGAGGCGGGCCTTAAAACAGGGTGCCCAGACGGATTTGTGCCGTTTTTTAATGCCTGGGTCAGGGCAGGCGTTAAGGGACCTGTGGGCTCATTTCCATGGTGGGAGACCATGGAAGCAGTCGATACGTGCCATTCCCTGCACCCAGGGACACCCCCTGCCACCCTCCCCCACCTCTGGAGGACACCCATGGATGGGGGACCCATCCATGGTGAGTGCAGGTAAGTATAATTTTATTTTTTTTAAGTGGCAGAGGGGGGCCTAACTTGGACCCCCTACATGCCACTGTGCCCAAGGGCATGGCCATTGGGCAGGGGGGCATGACTCCTGTCTTTGCTAAGACATGAGTCATTTCCATGGGGGTTGTGCGCCAAAAAATGGCACTAGTCAGTTTAGAGCCAATATTTTTTACTCTAACCTGACTTGCACCATTCTTTGGTGCACAACCCTCAGTCTTCCCTTCGCCTCCGCTGCCCGGTTACTGTAATTTATTTTGATGCTAACCAGGCCACAGCGCCGGCTAACGGCATTCCATAAATAAGGCGCCCAGCTGACGCGTTGGAATGGCGTTAGCCGGTGGTAAACTTTTTGACGCAAATTTGCGCTAGCGCTGATTTGTGTCAAAAAGTATAAAAATGGGCCTTGGGGTCCTCCTTGGAGATGTGGGTCTAGACGTACTAGGATTTGATGCAGTGCAACTCAGAAAGACAAAGTGTTGTGCTGCATCAGCAGCAAGGGTTGTTTTTGCGCCGGAAGGGTCATCTACCTGTACAAAAACAATCCCAAGAGATATTTTCCTCTTTCTGTGTGTGTTGCAGAATGCTTCACACATAGAAAGAGGAAAGAACTAGGAGAAATAAACGTATTTCTCCTTGTTACGCCTCACCTGGGAAGGCATAGTATTTTGACACATTCCCAGGCTTACTAGTCATAGTAAATCTGAGAATGCACCAAAAACCATGGGGAACACCAACTCCCCACTCTTGGAACCCCCTTCCCCACATGTTACTTAAAATTGTTGGGTATGATGATGATGGTGATGAAAAGGCTCACTGCTTATTTGAGTGGAGGGCATCTTTTTTATCAATGAGGCATCCATTTCTCTTTTATTTCATATGACATATGAAAATAAGGGCTTGGCATATTACCCATGATTGAGAACACTAAGGCGGTCATTCCAACCTCGGCGGTAAAAGCCGCTTACCGCCAGTCAGAAGACCGCCATAACACCGCCACGGTCATTCTGACCCACAACAGGCAAACCGCCAAAATTCCGACATCCACAAAAGTCCGCCACACCAAAGGTCAGCGATAAACTGGCGATGACCAAACCTCCACCGTCACGCCAACAGAAATACGCCCATGCCATTACGACCCACGAATCCATGCGGCGGTCTTTCAACCGCGGTATTCTATTGGCGGTACACACCGCCGCGGTTGAAATACACATACTCGTACAAAACACAACCACATTGGACTATTCGAAATACACACACCTGATACACATACACACACCACTCCCACACACCCAATACAATATAAAACACACACCCACATCACCCACAAACCCCTACGACCAGAAATTCAGAGAGAAGGCGAGAGAGAGACACCACAGTCAACTACCAAGCATCCACAGGCACACAATACCAATACCCACAGAACTTCCACGCACCTCACACAACACACCACTAAATAGCACCCCACCTATCACTACACACTCCACCCCACACATCATCCACACCACCCCATGGCACCTCAAAGACACCCCAGGTTCTCAGATGCTGAACTCAGGGTCATGGTGGAGGAAATCCTACGAGTAGAGCCCCAGCTGTTAGGGACACAGGTGCAGCACACCACCATTGCCAGGAAGATGGAGCTATGGAGCAGAATAGTGGACAGGGTCAACGCTGTGGGACAGCACCCGAGAAATAGGGACGACATCAGGAAGCGGTGGAACGACCTACGGGAGAAGGTGCGTTCCATGGTATCAAGGCACAACATCGCGGTACAGCGGACTGGCGGCGGACCCCCACCTCCTCCCCCAGAGTTTACAACATGGGAGGAGCAAGTCTTGAACATCCTGCATCCTGAGGGCCTCGCAGGAGTCGGTGGAGGAATGGACTCTGGTAAGTCTCATCTTCACTACTTCATCCCCCCCACCCCAGCTGCATGCCAACTCATACCCCCACCCTCACCCTTATCCCCATCACAACTACCCCTTGCAAATGTCTCACCATCACAACCCACCCATCCCAACACTTAGGGGGTTATTCTAACTTTGGAGGAGGTGTTAATCCGTCCCAAAAGTGACGGTAAAGTGACGGATTTACCACCAGCCGTATTACAAGTCCATTATATCCTATGGAACTCGTAATACGGCTGGTGGTATATCCGTGACTTTACCATCACTTTTGGGACGGATTAACACTCCTCCAAAGTTAGAATAACCCCCTTAGTCCTGCATTCTGCCCCAAAGCATGGACACCCATCACCAAGGCATGCCCAATGCACATACCCATCACCCCCCCAAAAAAATACCATCACAACAGCCCCCACAAAGGAATGCCAGCACTGGGGTACACAGGCACCCACCCATTGCTCGCCATTGGCACACACAGAAGCAATAACCATACTTTTATACCCCTGCAGAACCCGAACGCCAGGTCACCGCGCAGGAGGGTCCACAAATGTCCCCTCCACCCCCAGAAGAGGCCCACAGTGATGACAGCAGCTCTGTCTCCCTGGATCTAGATGACCAGCCCGGTCCATCGGGTACCTCGGGACAGTCGGTTCCCCTCAGACAGGCACAGGCCACAGCAGACCTTCCCCCTCTGGGAACACCAGCACAGCACCCACCCAGCGGGCCCATACCTCTGTCCCCAGGACACGTCATGCAGCGGTGTGTCCACCACTACAGGGAACCCAGGCTAACCCACCACCCCAACAACAACAGGGACCTGGGGGAAGTGGTAGTGGGCACACGGTCCAGGGGACGGAGGCCCAAGGAAACAGGGGAACTGGGAGGGCAGCTGTGCAACGGGGGGGGACAGGCCAAGGGAACCCACTCTCCACGAGGCCCTCTCCTCCATCATGGGAGCATACCACCACTCCCAGGAGACGATGGCGACGGTCCTGGCCAGGTTTCAGGAAATCCAGCTTCTGCAGGAACAACAGTATATGGGGTTCAGGGAGGAACTGAGAAACATCAGTACCGCCATGGGTACCATCGTAGTGGCCCTGAATGAGTTAATCTCCACATTGCGGACCACTGTGGCACCGCAAAGGGCCCCTGACACTAGCATGGACCAAGAACAGGCTACCACCTCCGCCGGCGCTAGTGGACAGGAGGCCCCGACAGAAGACCAACAGGCCACCAGAACCCCACCCCCTGCAGAAGGAGAACCACCCCGCAAGCGGGCCCTGAGATCCAGGAAGAAGACAGAGTAACATGTCAAGACCCCCGCCAGCAAAGGATACCGCCCTGATTGTCATCCCACTGTCCCACATTGTCACCCTGTCCAACCTTAAACTGCCCCTGCTCCACTTCCCACAGGCATTTGGACAATGCACCTGTGAACCTGATAGTCTGGACTCTGCCATGGACAATCCTCCACCATCTCCCCTCACCGATTTGCAACCACCCATCCAAATTAGAGCACTTGAATAAACACACTTATTGCACATAAACAATCTGGAGTCTGTCTGTGATTTTAACAAATGTATTAGACATGACAGTGCCAAAATTGTTATTCACATTGTGATGCCAAGAAACCGCTGTCACACAGCTGTAGTCCATGGGGTAACAAAGCAGATGTCATGCAGTGGGGCCCACAGCTCTGAAAACGGAAGGGAAAGTCACAACACAGTTACCATACACTGGGGGAAAAAGTCAGACAGTAGAGAGGTAGGAGTCTTTAAGAAAATATAATATGCCGGTGTGTACTCTTACCTGTGTGTCACTGAAAATATTGCTCTATTACTGTGTTCCTGTTTTCTATGTCGTCCTCTCCGGCTTCCTCTTCTTCACTCTCCACAGGCTCCACAGCTGCTACAACACCACCATCTGGACCATCCTCCTGCAGAAAAGGCACCTGGCAGCGCAAAGCCAGGTTGTGAAGCATACAGCAGGCCACGATGATCTGGCACACCTTCTTTGGTGAGTACATTAGGGATCCACCTGTCATATGGAGGCACCTGAACCTGTCCTTCAGGAGGCCAAAGGTTCGCTCGATCACCCTCCTAGTCCGCCCATGGGCCTCATTGTAGCGTTCCTCTGCCTTGGTCCTGGGATTCCTCACTGGGGTCAGTAGCCAGGACAGGTTGGGGTAACCAGAGTCCCCTAATAGCCACACCCGGTGCCTCTGGAGTTGACCCATCACAAACGGAATGCTGCTATTCCGCAGGATGTAGGCGTCATGCACTGACCCAGGGAACTTGGCATTAACATGGGAGATGTACTGGTCAGCCAAACACACCATCTGTACATTCATTGAATGATAACTTTTCCTGTTCCTGTACACCTGTTCACTCCTGCTGGGGGGCACCAAAGCCACATGTGTCCCATCAATGGCACCTATGATGTTGGGGATATGTCCAAGGGCATAGAAATCACCCTTCACTGTAGGCAAATCCCCCACCTCAGGGAAAATGATGTAGCTCCTCATGTGTTTCAGCAGGGCAGACAACACTCTGGACAACACCTTGGAAAACATAGGTTGAGACATCCCTGATGACATGGCTACTGTTGTTTGAAATGACCCACTTGCTAAAAAATGGAGCACTGACAGCACCTGCACTAGAGGGGGGATCCCTGTGGGTTGGCGGATGGGTGACATCAGGTCTGCCTCCAGCTGGGCACACAGTTCCTGTATAGTGGCTCGGTCAAGTCTGTATGTCAGTATGACATGTCTTTCCTCCATTGTCGACAGGTCCACCAGCGGTCTGTACATGGGAAGATTCCTCCATCTCCTCGCATTGCCCAGCGGACGGTGCCTAGGAAGGACAACAGCGAGCACAGAGTCAATCAACCCACAGGTACGTTCCCACAGCCTGCACACAACACGATTCACTATGCATTGAATGGTTTGTATGAGTGTTGAGGAAAGGCCTAGGTATGTGTGACGCAGTAGAAATTAAGCCATGTGGGCCCTTGAAATGGCGGCTGCCTGACCTTTGAAGTGTGACAATGGGATGTGAGGTCAATGCGCTGGCGTGGCACACCGTGGCGGTAGGCGGTCGAAGACCGCAGCGCAAAGCCGCATTGGTTAACATAGAATCCTATGGGTTACACGAGCCAATGACGATGTGCGCCGGCGGCCGCGGTACGCACCGCCGCGGGCGTGACCGCCATTTTCTATCTACTTAATCACTCGATACCTGATCTTCCACAGGAGATGACCTACACTGCAAGTGCTGCTGCGACCTCGGTCTGGAAGAGACAATGGCTGCTGCGACTGGGGAAAGGGCCCCTGCCTTCACTTCTGAAGAATTGGAGAAACTCGTGGATGGGGTCCTCCCCCAGTATGCGCTACTCTACGTTCCTCCAGACCAACAGGTAAGTACACAGGGAGCATGCTTTGTGGGCAATGCCTGGGTTGAGTCGGGTGGATGAAAGATGGTGGGGAGGGGAGCGATTGAGGCATGCATCAGACGACAGATGAGAGCATGTGCCACATGGCAAGGGTGGGGATGGGGGGGCCACTCACATCAAGCATGCAGAAGGTGATGATTTTTTTTCTCCCCCTGTACATGTCACATAGGTCAGCGCCCACCAGAAAATCGCTATTTGGCGTGCCATCGCCAAGGACGTCCGGACCCTGGGGGTCCACAACAGACGGGGCACCCACTGCCGGAAGAGGTGGGAAGACATCCGACGCGGGAGCAGGAAGATGGCGGAGGCTCTGCTGGGGATGGCCTCCCAACATAGGCGGGGTGCCAGTCGTCAATTGACCCCCTTGATGTCCCGCATCCTGGCGGTGGCCTACCCCGATTTGGATGGGCACGTGAGGACATCACAGCAGACACAAGGGGGTGAGTACACTCTCATTCTGGTGACTTTGCGTGCAGTGGAGGTGTCTGGGTGGGGGAGGTGGGCTGTGGGTATCTCTAGGCCAGGGCGATTTCTGTAGGCTAGGACGATCCGTAAGGCATGGCTCTGTGCCCCCGCCCCCCACCTCTGTAGGGTTCCAAGTACAGCTATTCATGGCCCTGTGTCATCTATGTGTGCAGTCGTCGTCCATAGGCTTGTAGGCCATGTCCCACGGATTGCGTAGTGGACCCCAAGTGCGCAGCGTAGTGCAGGGGGCTTCTGTGTCTGTCCTCTCCGCCAACGGTAGCGGTAATCCATGCATTCAACATGTCTTTATTTCCCCCCCCCCTTTTTTGTGGTCTTCCTGTTCATGTGTGCATTAGCATCATCAGGCGGAGGAGAAGTGGCATCGGAGCACGAGGGAGCTGCATCTCACATGGCCATGGCGGGCCATGCAACTGACTCGGATTTCACCAGTGAGACGGAGGGCGAGGGGAGCTCCACAGCGGGGACTCGTGCTGATGTCAGTGGCAGCGACTCGTCCTCTGAAGGGAGCTCCCTTGTGGTGGCGGCAACATCCGTGCCCCCCGCAACAACAGGTACAGCCGCCACCCAGCGCACCAGCACCGCCCTCCCAGCAGCCCCTCAGCGTTTGCCCCGTGCCCGCTCACCCAGGAAGGTGGGCATCTCCTTCGCTCCAGGCACCTCAGGCCCTGCCCCTGTCACCCCTGCTGCCCTCAGTGAGGAGGTCATTGACCTCCTGAGGACCATCATTGTTGGGCAGTCTACCCTTTTGAATGCCATCCAGGGTGTAGAAAGGGAGGTGCACCGGAGTAATGCATACCTGGAGGGCATTCATTCGGGTCAGGCTGCCCATCAGCGATCGTTCAACGCTCTGGCCTCAGCACTGATGGCAGCAATTGTCCCTGTCTCTAGCCTCCCCCCTCCAACTTCCTCCACCCAGACCCAATCCCCTGTACCTCTGCCTATCCCAGACACACCTACAGACCAGCCTGCACACACCTCAACACCCAAGGGAAGCTCATCCAGACATAAGCACCACACTTCACACAAGCATTCACACAAGCAACATCCACATGCAGACACACCAACACCCACTGCCTCCACTGTGTCCCCCTCCTCCTCATCTCCCTCCTCCCTCCCTGTGACGTCTCCACTCACACTTGCATGCACAACATCTTCAGCCACTACATCCATCACCAGCACACCCACCAGAACACTCCGCACATGTGCAGTCACCACCCCCACTACCATTTACACGTCCCCTGTGTCCTCTCCCAGTGTGTCTGTCACCCCCTCTTCCAAACCACACAAACGCAGGCAGCCACCCACCCAACAGCCATCCACCTCACGACAGCCTCCAGCCCAAGCACCTGCACCCAAAGACACCAGACTTCACACTCCTACAACCACATCCTCTTCCTCCACTCCCATACCCACTACACCTAGCCGTCCCTCTCTTTCCAAATTGATTTTCTTTTCCAAACTTGACCTCTTTCCAACAACTCCCCCACCCCGTCCATCGAATAAGACTGCAATCAGCACCACAGCCACCACCAAACCAGGACCTATCAGGACTGTTGTCCAAGGACTGTGGAGTCCCCCACCCTCAAAGGCAACTAGTTCTGGTAGGAGCCAAGGCACGGCCAGCCCACCCCCGGAAAAACACCCAAAGATCACCAGTGCCCGGCGCGAGAGGCCAAGGACACCAGGGACCAAAATTCCTACCCTGGCTCCGCCTGGAAGTGGGGTGCCACCTGGCACACTGCCAAAGGTGGGAAAGGGCCACAGACGACCAGGGAAGGGTGGGAAGGGCAGCACGCCCGACAAGTCCGGCAGCAGGCCAGTTGCCCAGGAGGGCCCCACCAGCCCCATCCCAGCTGCCCAGGAGGGCCCCGCCAGCCACAGCCCAGCTGCCCAGGAGGGCCCCGCCAGCCACAGCCCAGCTGCCCAGGAGGGCCCCGCCAGCCACAGCCCAGCTGCCCAGGAGGGCCCTGCCAGCCACAGCCCAGCTGGGCAATGAAGGAGCGCCAGCCACAGCCCAGCTGGGCAATGAAGGAGCGCCAACTCAAGCACCGCTGAACAGGGCAAGGACCGCTGAACAGGGCAAGGACTGCCAAGGCAAGCACCGCTGAACTGGGCAAGCACCGCTGAACAGGGCAAGGACTGCCAACTCAAGCACCGCTGAACAGGGCAAGGACCGCCAAGGCAAGCACCGCTGAACAGGGCAAGGACCGCTGAACAGGGCAAGGACCGCCAAGGCAAGCACCGCTGAACTGGGCAAGCACCGCTGAACAGGGCAAGGACCGCCAACTCAAGCACCGCTGAACAGGGCAAGGACCACCAAGGCAAGCACCGCTGAACAGGGCAAGGACCGCTGAACAGGGCAAGGACCGCCAAGGCAAGCACCGCTGAACTGGGCAAGTACCGCCAAGGCAAGCACCGCTGAACAGGGCAAGGACCGCTGAACAGGGCAAGGACCACCAAGGCAAGCACCGCTGAACTGGGCAAACACCGCCAAGGCAAGCACCGCTGAACTGGGCCCTTCATCTCAAGCATCGCTCCGCTGGGCCCTTCATCTCAAGCACCGCTGAACTAGGCCCTTCATCTCAAGCACCGCTCCGCTGGGCACCGCCATCTGAAGCACCGCTGCACTGGGCCCTTCATCTCAAGCACCGCTGAACTGGGCCCTTCATCTCAAGCCCCGCTCCGCTGGGCACCACCGTCTCAAGCACCGCTGCACTGGGCCCTTCATCTCAAGCACCGCTCCACTGGGCACCGCCGTCTCAAGCACCGGTGAACTGGGCTCTTCATCTCAAGCACCGCTCCGCTGGGCCCTTCATCTCAAGCACCGCTCCGCTGGGCACCGCCGTCTCAAGCACCGCTGCACTGGGCCCTTCATCTCAAGCACCGCTCCCCTGGGGGGTTCATCTCAAGCACCGCTGAACTGGGCCCTTCATCTCAAGCACCGCTGCACTGGGCCCTTCATCTCAAGCACCGCTCCGCTGGGCACCGCCGTCTCAAGCACCGCTGCACTGGGCCCTTCATCTCAAGCACTGCTCCGCTGGGCCCTTCATCTCAAGCACCGCTCCGCTGGGCCCTTCATCTCAAGCACCGCTCTGCTGGGCACCGCCGTCTCAAGCACCGCTCCGCTGGGCACCGTCGTCTCAAGCACCGCTGAACTGGGCCCTTCATCTCAAGCACCGCTGCACTGGGCCCTTCATCTCAAGCACCGCTGCACTGGGCCCTTCATCTCAAGCACCGCTGCACTGGGCCCTTCATCTCAAGCACCGCTCTGCTGGGCACCTCCGTCTCAAGCACCTCTCCGCGGGGCCCATTGGCTCATGCACCGCTCCGCTGGGCCCTTCATCTCAAGCACCGCTCCGCTGGGCACCGCCGTCTCAAGCACCGTTGCACTGGGCCCTTCATCTCAAGCACCGCTCCGCTGGACCCTTCATCTCAAGCACCGCTCCGCTGGACCCTTCATCTCAAGCACCGCTCCGCTGGGCCCTTCATCTCAAGCACCGCTCTGCTGGGCACCGCCGTCTCAGGCACCGCTCTGCTGGGCCCTTCGGCTCAAGCACCGCTCCGCTGGGCCCTTCATCTCAAGCACCGCTCCGCTGGGCACCGCCGTCTCAAGCACCGTTGCACTGGGCCCTTCATCTCAAGCACCGCTCCGCTGGACCCTTCATCTCAAGCACCGCTCCGCTGGACCCTTCATCTCAAGCACCGCTCCGCTGGGCACCGCCGTCTCAAGCACTGCTCCGCTGGGCACCGCCGTCTCAAGCACCGCTGAACTGGGCCCTTCATCTGAAGCACCGCTGCACTGGGCCCTTCATCTCAAGCACCGCTGAACTGGGCCCTTCATCTCAAGCACCGCTCCGCTGGGCCCTTCATCTCAAGCACCGCTCCGCTGGGCACCGCCGTCTCAAGCACCGCTCCGCTGGGCCCTTCATCTCAAGCACCGCTGCGCTGGGCCCTTCATCTCAAGCACCGCTGCGCTGGGCCCTTCATCTCAAGCACCGCTCCGCTGGGCCCTTCATCTCAAGCACCGCTCCGCTGGGCACCGCCGTCTCAAGCACCGCTGCACTGGGCCCTTCATCTCAAGCACCGCTCCGCTGGGCACCGCCGTCTCAAGCACCGCTGCACTGGGCCCTTCATCTCAAGCACCGCTCCCCTGGGGGGTTCATCTCAAGCACCGCTGAACTGGGCCCTTCATCTCAAGCACCGCTGCACTGGGCCCTTCATCTCAAGCACCGCTCCGCTGGGCACCGCCGTCTCAAGCACCGCTGCACTGGGCCCTTCATCTCAAGCACTGCTCCGCTGGGCCCTTCATCTCAAGCACCGCTCCGCTGGGCCCTTCATCTCAAGCACCGCTCTGCTGGGCACCGCCGTCTCAAGCACCGCTCCGCTGGGCACCGTCGTCTCAAGCACCGCTGAACTGGGCCCTTCATCTCAAGCACCGCTGCACTGGGCCCTTCATCTCAAGCACTGCTGCACTGGGCCCTTCATCTCAAGCACCGCTGCACTGGGCCCTTCATCTCAAGCACCGCTCTGCTGGGCACCGCCGTCTCAAGCACCGCTCCGCTGGGCCCTTCGGCTCAAGCACCGCTCCGCTGGGCCCTTCATCTCAAGCACCGCTCCGCTGGGCACCGCCGTCTCAAGCACCGTTGCACTGGGCCCTTCATCTCAAGCACCGCTCCGCTGGACCCTTCATCTCAAGCACTGCTCCGCTGGACCCTTCATCTCAAGCACCGCTCCGCTGGGCCCTTCATCTCAAGCACCGCTCTGCTGGGCACCGCCGTCTCAGGCACCGCTCTGCTGGGCCCTTCGGCTCAAGCACCGCTCCGCTGGGCCCTTCATCTCAAGCACCGCTCCGCTGGGCACCGCCGTCTCAAGCACCGTTGCACTGGGCCCTTCATCTCAAGCACCGCTCCGCTGGACCCTTCATCTCAAGCACCGCTCCGCTGGGCACCGCCGTCTCAAGCACTGCTCCGCTGGGCACCGCCGTCTCAAGCACCGCTGAACTGGGCCCTTCATCTGAAGCACCGCTGCACTGGGCCCTTCATCTCAAGCACCGCTGAACTGGGCCCTTCATCTCAAGCACCGCTCCGCTGGGCCCTTCATCTCAAGCACCGCTCCGCTGGGCACCGCCGTCTCAAGCACCGCTCCGCTGGGCCCTTCATCTCAAGCACCGCTGCGCTGGGCCCTTCATCTCAAGCACCGCTGCGCTGGGCCCTTCATCTCAAGCACCGCTCCGCTGGGCCCTTTATTTCAAGCACCGCTCCGCTGGGCACCGCCGTCTCAAGCACCGCTGCACTGGGCCCTTCATCTCAAGCACCGCTCTGCTGGGCTCTTCATCTCAAGCACCGCTCCGTTGGGCACCGCTGTCTCAAGCACCGCTCCGCTGGGCACCACCGTCTCAAGCACCGCTGCACTGGGCCCTTCATCTCAAGCACTGCTGCGCTGGGCCCTTCATCTCAAGCACCGCTGCACTGGGCCCTTCATCTCAAGCACCGCTGGCCCATTGGCGGAAGGGGCAGTGCCGCATCTGTGTCGGGCAGGGCTGCACAAAGCACTCTGGGCACCAGTCCCCCTCCAGAACCAGTGGACACTGTCATCCACTTGAGAGACTGTGGCTTTGCACTCCCCAGGATGGTACAGTGGGCAAGCCACCCACTGTATGGACTTGAGAGACTGTGGCTTTGCACTCCCCAGGATGGTACAGTGGGCAAACCACCCACTGTAGAGACTTGAGAGACTGTGGCTTTGTACTCCCCAGGATGGTACAGTGGGCAAGCCACACACTGTATGGACTTGAGAGACTGTGGCTTTGCACTCCCCAGGATGTAACAGTGGGCAAACCACCCACTGTAGAGACTTGAGAGACTGTGGCTTTGCACTTCCCAGGATGGTACAGTGGGCAAGCCACCCACTGTATGGACTTGAGAGACTGTGGCTTTGCACTCCTCAGGATGGTACAGTGGGCAAGCCACCCACTGTATGGACTTGAGAGACTGTGGCTTTGCACTCCCCAGGATGGGACAGTGGCCATGGAGGCCCCTCGTGGATCTGGCGTCGTGTACTCATGTGGCTGAGGTGCCCCCCCTTCCCTTCCCCCTGAAGTGCCTGTAGTTTTTCTATCTGATGCCCCTGCAGTGTTCTCTCCGTTGGTGTCAGGTATCCTGTGTGGGCCTTGCCCATGTGGTTTGGGCCCAGTGGTCCACGGACAATGACAGCTAAAATTATCGGACTTTTAATATTTATGTATATATTAGTTTTAAATGTGTGATATTTTTATATGCCGATAATACAATATATTCGACTGTTTATGATCATTTCATTTTGTCTTTGCATTCTTCCGGGGGTTTTGGGGGTTGTAACAGTGATGTATTGCTATGCATTGATGTGTGTGTTGTAGTGGGTGAGGGTGGTGGTGGGTGTGTAGCGTATGTGTGCCCGTAATATTTTCTCCTCCCCCCTCCCCTGTGTCGTAGGTGCAGTACTCACCGTAGTCTTCTGCGCCGGCGTTCGTGCTTCTGGTAGAGGAGCAGGAAGACAATGGCTGGTAGGATGTGTAGTTCGGGTTCCATGCTGTCCAGATTCCTCGTGGGGTGTATGGAGGTGAGCGTTTTCCGTTTGAAATGTCTGTTTCCGCCGTGTTTTTATCGGCGGGGCTACCGCCCCGGAAAAGGTGGCGGATTGGTGGGTTGTGATAGGGTGGGTGGTACATTGTCTCCCGCCTGTCTGTTGGCGGTGACCGCCGCGCTGTTTGTTTGTCCCGCCGTGGCGGTCGGAGTGTTAAAGTGGCGGTCTCTGTTGGCGGTTTCCGCCAGGGTCAGAATTCCATTTTTTACACCGCCAGCCTGTTGGCGGGTTAGCCGCTGCTTTAACAGTTTTTGGTTGGATGCTTTTTTTTTGGTGGGCCTGGAAATAAATAAAGATGGCTTCAAATTCTGTGTTTACTTGCACATTTGCTGGTGCTTCAGATACAGAGGCCAAACATCAGGCTATGTCTTCTTACAAATTGCTGATTATTCCTTTATAATGGGATTTAATTTTCTTTCTCTTATTTCGAAGCGAGAGGAATTATTACAGTGAATTATGTGACAATGTTGATGAAGTGCAGGGAGTGTGAAATGAAAGGCTGTAGGATGTCCTTGGTTTTCAACACAAGACACAACATAAATTCCTGTAACTGAACTGTATGTGTTCAGCAGTTAGGAAAGAAAAATTAAGCACATTTTTTTAAAATTCCCAAGTGTACAGGAAACAGATTTTAATAGAATCAGAACAAATCAAGACACTTTACTTCATGATGCACAAATGATACATATTCACAAAGAACAGGTTTCTTTACATTATCATTTCAGTGCTATACAGTTCTTTCAGCAAAACTGATATGTCTGCAACGTTAGTGGCTACTGCAATGAGAAGTGTGTTGTCTGTAAATGACAGTGCGCTACCATACAATTAGTAACATTAAAAAATCACCCCTCCTCATGTCCATTAAAGGTAAGTGGGCACGAAAGTCATTCTAAAAAGTCGTCATGGTTCTAAAAAGCTTCGGAACCAGTGTTTTAGGGCATATTTCTGAAAGAGAAGGTGCTAGTGTATTCTGGTTTTGACGTATATCTTAATTTTAACTACCCTATTTTATGTAGCTACTAAGGACATCATATGTTCTTTGAAGAGTTACGAGAGATCTAACAGTGGCACCAGAGAATGGTGAAGCAAAATAAAAAAGGAAAGGTTTGCTAAAAATTAAAAAGGGAAAGGAGAAAATGAGGCACAGTTTATGTCCCTACTTCAAGGAGGAAAAAAAGGAAGGGGAACAACACAAATGAATAAAAAACATAGGCCATCATTATGAGTGGCTTGTAAAATTCCAACCCATCTGCAACCCACTATGTTTGCGGAGGGGGATGAAAGAGCCCAATCCACGGATTTACATTTCTCCCAAGTCAAGCTTGCTCTGAATTTGAAATGGGAAACATGGCTGGTAATGAATGGGATATGGGGATTTTGGTGTGGTAAGCACCAAAAAGTGTATGTCATTCCCCATTATGGGGGAAAAACGTGTAACAGGTGCTATTGATGGCACCTGATAAAATCCAAGCAAAACAGAAAGGTAAACATTAAGGGAAGTGGCTACCTAAGGTAAATAGTCCCATATGAAAGAAGTGCTTTGCCTTAAATTACAAACACAACTAATTATGATTCTCTTCTAAGCTACAATACAAAGTAAACAGAAAAGGAATAAAGCTTTATGAAACATGCAATGGAACTAGATATTACTTTGGTTTCACAAGAAATCTGGCTGCTAGAATTAATGTTTATACCTAATAGTCTCTAAATCTAAACTCACTGACTGTTACAAATCAGAAAGTTTTTTAAATACTTCTTTGACTTTGAGCCCACTAAATCCTTGCTTCGACCCTGTTGATCTATAAGCTACAAGCATTGGCAAAGATAATCGGTAATGCCTTTTGGCTTTGCCAATGCAGACAGATTAGCTTTGCAGGTGGTTTTAACCAATTCTTTTCAGCAATGGCAAAAAAGAGTTATTAGAAATGAGTATTTCTAATGCTGAACAGCAGCAGCCCCAAAAAAGATATGATTAAAATATATATCTGTGAGAAAGCACATGCATGCATCATGACACCAACGCATGATGGCATGTAAGTGCATTTGAAGCACTAGGCATTGGCATATATTTCTCATGACACAGCACCATTTATTAATTTTGTACTCTACTGTTCCAAATTGTCAGACAGCAATATTAGAGTGGTAAAGTTAAAAATGATGTACAAAAAGCTCATGAAAAAGGAACTATCCTGGTAGTGTGGCTGCAATGCCCTTTTAAAGAAAGAAATGTGGAGTGAAGGGGGAGCTAAAGAAGAGTAGGTGGAAGGTCTATTTGAAGAAGCAGATGCCACGAGTAGGGGCAGAGGAGCAACAGTGGATAGGGAAGGAGATTTTTTTTTATTTTTTTAACTGGGTGAGGAGGGGCGGGTGAAACAATGGAATGGCTGTGGGGGGAAGCGGAAAGCAACAGGGAGTGTGGGAGGACTTACGGGAGGGAAGCAGCACACAAGGGACAGTACACCCATGGAGTGCTTAAATGAAAAAGTAGTTCCTTGGATGCAAACAGTGAAAGGACATAAGTAATTAAATTGGAATTTAGTGAGGAAGAAATGCTCCAGTGAAGAGAGGGGAGGACATAAGTAGGGAAATAATGCAGACAAGAAAGCCATCCACTCAAGAGTAAGGGGCAACCCATACCTCACTAAATGAAAATATTTGAATTAATTAGAAGCAAAAGAATACAGTTAAAGCTATCTTTAACCTCAACCTAAAAACAAGCCTTGACAAGGGCTTGCATTTTGAGTCCTGACTAATATATTTTTGAAAACGTTTGTTGCAGCAAAAAACAAAAAAAGATTGTTTTCTGTGTACAATGCATCAATGAGATGAAACATTTAGGCCCTCATTATGACATTGGCGGTAAATCCCACTTACCGCCATGCTGACTGCCGCCAACATACCACCGCTGCCGCGGATATCCGTTCACCATATTATGACACACACACACCAATCCGTCACTATTAAGCCACAGGCACAAGTCCGCCAAACCAAAGGTCATTGATAAACTGGCAGTATCGAAACCCACACCGTTATGCCAACAGAACAAAGCCCACCACATTATGAACCACGAATTACCACGGCGGACATTCATTGGCAGGAAACCATAGGCGGTACATACCGCTGCGCTCAAAATACACACACAAACAAAACAACACCACATTGGACAATTTAATTAACACCCACCACACCCACACCACTACAAAACACACACCCACATTACCCATTACCCCTTACGAATACAAACCATTGGCACAAGAGAGACACCACGACTACAGACAAAACCAGAGCCACACACCACCTACACCTATACACCACCCACGCACCCCACATCACACACCCCACCAAATCACCCTACACACTCTCACCTACACAACTCACACAACACCCATGACACCACCAAGACACCCCAGATTCTCAGAGGAGACGCTAAGGGTCACGGTGGAGGAAATCATCAGGTAGAGCCACAGCTATTTGGAGCACAGGTGCAGCAGGTATCCATTGCTAGGAAGATGGAGCTATGGCAGAGGATTGTGGACAGGGTCAGCGCTGTGGGACAGCACCCCAGAACAAGGGACGACATCAGAAAGAGGTGGAACGACCTACGGGGGAAGGTGCATTCCATTGCAGCAAGACATCAACTTGCTGTACAGAGGACTGGTGGTGGACCTCCACCTCCTCCCCCACAACTAACAACGTGGGAGGAGCAAGTCTTGGCAACCATGCATCCTGAGGGCCTGGCCGGAGTAGCAGGAGGACTGGACTCTGGTAATTCAACTCTATGCTACTATCACCCCCTACCTGCATGCCATCAGATACCCCCACCCTCACTCCGATCACTCCACCTCCTTCCACACCCCCACCATCACATCTCACTCATCCCAATGCCAAGCCCTGCATGCCATACCAATGCATGGACACCACTTGCAGCCCTGCATGGACACCTATCACTAAAGCATGCACACTAGAGAGAATTAGCTAGCCCACCACCTTACACAAGTGGAAGCTGCCAGGACAAATACAACCAAAGAGGGCAAGCCACTGATGCACAGTTTGTCACACACATAAATAATAACACATAATTTGTATCCCCACATGTATCCCAGCCAATGTCAGTGGAGAAGAGATGCCAGCACTATCCGGTCCGCCACAGAAGAGGCCCACAGTGATGACAGCAACTCTGGTTGCCTGGATCAGGATGACCAACCTGGCCCATCAGGGAACTCTGGACAGTTGGTTACCCAGGCACAGTCACACACCACCACAGAGACTCCCCTACCTGGAAACACCACCACAGCACCCACCCAACGTACCCATACCTCTGTCCCCAGGACACGTCAATCAGCAGTGTGTCCACCTCTACAGGGACCCCAGGGCACACCTCATACCCAAGACAATCAGGGACCTGAGGTCAGTGGCAGTGGGCACACAGTTCAGGGGACAGAGGCACAGGACAACAGGGAAACTGGGCGACTGCTGTGCACCAGGGGGAGGGCAGACCCAGGGAACCGACTCTCCAGGAGGCACTTGCAGAGATCCTGGGAGCCTACCAACATTCCCAGGATATGCTGGGCCAGATCCTGGACAACTTGCAGGAGAACAGACGGCTGCAGGAGGGACAGTACCAGGGGATCAGGGAGGACTTGCAGGCCATTAACACCATCCTGGTCTCCGTAGCAGGGGTGCTGGCAGGCATGGCCAAAATTATGAGGGAGGCAGTCTCACAACAGGGGGCCCCTGCCACTAGCCAGACATCTGAACAGCCTTCCACCTCCACTGCCGCTAGTGGACAGGAGGCCCCGCCACAGGACCAACAGGCCACCAACACCCTTCCCCCTGCAGAAGGTGAACCACCCCGCAAATGTTCCCTGCGATCCAAGCAGAAGCCAGAGACTATTGCCAAGACCCCCGCCAGGAAATGAGACTCTCCTGATTGTCACCCTTGTGTCCCGCTCAGTCACCCTGTCCACCTTGAACTGCCATTACTCCCCTTCCTATGTCCCCGTGGACAATGCACCTGTGCACCAAATAGACTGGAACTATACCCTGGACTTTCCTCCATCATCACCCCATCCCAATGCACTTGCCCCTCTTGTTCTTAGCACTTCAATAAACATCCTTTGAAAAAATAGATGTATGGAGTATGTCAATTTTTTAAGTATGTATTCATTAACCAGGTTCAAACATTGCAATTCAACTGTACAGTAATGTTCACATAGGAAACACCTGTAGTTGGCTGAAGTGATCACACCAGTAGCGATAGTGGGGCACCAACATCTGAAAAATGAATTACCAAAGGGTACAGTGAGTGGGCATAGAAGTGGGAAATAACAGCAGGCCAGTGCCAAAGATAATCTAAATAATGACAATGAAATGTGAAATAACACGGTCTTACCTGTGTGTCATTGGAAGTATTGTTGTATCACTGCTGTTCTGTTGTCCTTATCCTCATCCTCTGCCTCCTCATCCTCACTGTCCATAGGGTCCACTGCTGCCACACGGCCATCTCCAGCTTCCTCCTCCTGCAGAAAAGGCACATGGCGTCTCAAGGCAAGGTTGTGCAACATGCATCATGCCACGATTATCTGGCAGACCTTTTTGGGCGAGTAGCACAGAGATCCCCTAGTTAGATGGGGGCACCTGAACCTGGCCTCAGAAGGCCAAAGGTCTGTTAGATTATCCTTCTTGTTCACCCATGTGCCTCATTGCAACGTTCTTCTGCCCTTCTCCTGGCATTCCTCATAGGGGTCAGTAGCCATGATAGGTTGGGGTAACCAGAGTCACCTGCAAATATCGAGGGACAACATTTAGGCACACACTATCCTATGTGGCCCACACCATACACCAACATCTACTGGGTGGGAACCATGGCTCACCTATTAGCCACACCCGGTGCCTCTGTAGTTGGGACATCACGTTTGGGATGCTGCTATTCCTCAGGACAAAGGCATCATGCACCGACCCTGGATACTTAGCATTGACATGGGAGATGTACTGGTCCACCAAGCACACCATCGGTACATTCATAGAGAGGAAACTCTTACGATTTCTGAACACCTGTTCATTTTGCCAGGGTAAGGGGGAACAAATGCAATATGAGTTCCATCAATCGCCCCAATTATGTTGGAGATATGTTCCATTACATAGAAGTCAGCCTTCACTCTGACCAAATCCTCCACCTGGGGGAAAACAATGTAGCTGCACATGTGTTTAATCACGGCAGACAACACTCTAGTCAGCATGTTTGAGAACTGTGCCAAACCCACTGTCACTTGGAAAGAACCAGTTGCTAAGAAATAGAGCACAGATAGGATAGAGGGGGGAATCCCAGTGGGGTGACGGATAGCAGATACCAGGTCAGGCTCCAATCGGGCACACAGCTCTGTGATTGTGGCCCTGTCCAGTCTCTAGGTAAGGATAATCTGCCTGTACTCCAGTGTTTGCAAGTCCACCAGGGGTCTGTACATGGGGTATGTCTCTATCTCCTATTCATCCACATGCAGTCTAAGGGACAAAAGAGTGAGGAGCCAGTCACAAACTGAACATTGGAGCCACAACAGTAGAATGCATGATGTTTGTAATGGTTAAGAGGGATTTGTCCTGTATGTCCTATTTTTAACTGTGACACAGTTATTTTCCAGGGCCTGCCCCCCCCAGAAATGGCATCCGCCTGTCCTGTGTGGAGGGACAGGTGGAAGTGAGGTAATTCCACTGATGTTCTGCACTGGTACGGTAGGCGGTCAGGAACCGCCATGCAACTCTTCATTGATTAACATTGGGCCCGATGGGGTACAGTGGCCAATGGTGATGTATGCCAGTGGTGACGGTATGCACCGCCGCGGACGTGACCACCATTTTCTATTTGATCACTCACTTGCTACCTGACCTTCAGCAGGAGAGGACCTACACTGCATGTGATGCTGTAACCTGTGTCTGGAATCTACCATGGCTCCTGTGACTGGGGAAAAGGCCCCTGCCTTCACCTCTGTGGAGTTGGAGGACTGGTGGATGGGGTTCTACCCCAGTACCGACTGGGATATGGGCCTCCAGACCAACAGGTGAGTACACTGCGGGCACGATGCATGTGGCATGAATGCATAGAGTAGTGTATGTGAAGGCCTCATGTAGAGGGGATGGGTTGATGTCCCCTGGGCAGCGTACAGCTTGTGTGCTGGACCATGTGTGTGTAAATGGTGATTTGAAGGGGTATCGTGGGCCATAAGTGTAACAGGCAGGAATGGTCTGACTGATACCATTTCCTGTGTGTATTTCTCTGCACGTCAGTGGCCATCAAAAGAAGGGTATATGGCGTGCCATCGCCAAGGACGTGCGGACCCTGGGGGTCTATGACAGGCGGAAACGGTGGGAGGACCTGAGACGCTGGGCACGGACGACGGCGGAGGCCCAGATGGTGATGGCCTCCCAACGAGGGAGGGGTGCCTGTCAAACCCTGACCCCTCTGATGGCCCGCATATTGGCGGTGGCCTATCTGGAGCTGGATAGGTACTTGAGGGCATCACAGCCACCACAAGGGGGTGAGTACAGTGCCCATCATTACAACTTATGCATGGTAGGGGGGTACCCAGGTGGGGGATGTGTGTCAGTGGGTGCCCCTATGCCAGGCCTGACATTGCAGAGGAGGTCCCATGTTGGCCAGGGTTCTGAAGCGATAATCCTGCTACCTAGCTCGTTGGCATCCACAACTGGTCAGGGCTGTGTGAGTCCCAGGTGTGCTGCTTTTGGCGGTGTGTGCCCCTCCCCATGCCTTGGTGGCTAGCATTATAACTGGTAGTGCAATACATGCATAGTGTGTAGGTCTGTTCCCTGTGTGTGAGTGTGGTGTGTATGCCAATGGTGGTGTTGGTGCTGTCATTGACCCAGTGTATCCTTTGTCCCTTTCCCACCTTTTTGTTTTGTCACCCTGTCCTTATGTGCATTAGCATCATCTGGTGGAGGAGCAGAGGCACCAGCGACGGAGGGAGCTGCATCCCAAAGGACCCAGGAGGCAGAGTCCACCGACGGTGAGGGCACCAGTGAGACGGAGGGCGAGGGGAGCACCACGGCAGAGACCGGAGGGGACAGTCGGACAAAGATACCTCCTCGGATGGACGCTCCCTGGTGGTGGCAGACACCTCTGTGCCCACCCCAGCTACAGGTACAGCCACCACCACTGTACCAGCACAGCCCTCCCAGCAGGCCCTCATTGAGTTGCCCATGCCCGCTCACCCAGGAGGGTGGGCATCTCCTTCGCCCCAGGCACCTCAGGCCCTGCCCCAGAGAGCGCTGATGCCCTGAGTGAGGAGGATATTGACCTCCTGAGATCCATCTCTGTAGGGCAGTAAAACATTGTGAATGCCATCCAGGTGCTGGCAGCCCAGACTCAACAGACTAATGCATTCCTGGATGGCATTCACACTGGCTTGGCTGCCCAACAGAGATCAATCCAGGCTCTAGCCTCCTCTCTGATGACAGCCATTGTCCCTGTTTCCACCCTCCCCCTCCAACTTCCTCTTCCCAATCCCATTCCCCTCAGCCCCAACCTATCCCAAGCACACAGGCAGACGAGCATGCACCCAAGACAAACACTCAAGAGTGGCACAGGCAACACACAAGCACCACATATCATCCCACAGGCACTCACACGAACACCATCCAGATCCAGACATACCAACATCCACAATGTCCACTGTGTCCCCCTCCTCCTCCTACTCCACCTCCTTCTTAGTTCTGTCTACACTCACATCTGCATGCACTACATCCTCATTCACTACCAGCATCACCACCACACCTAGCAGAACACACAACTCACTGGCAGACACCTCCACAACAGCCACGTCCCCTGTGTCCTCTCCCACTGTGTCTGTCCCCCCCTCCCAAGGTCCATAAACGCAAGCACTCAGACACCCAACAGCCATCCACCTCACAACAGTATCCAGCCCAGGCAAACACCTCAGCCACCCAGTCCATGGGCCCAGTAGTGTCCACCCACACTTGTGGTGGTAAAGGATCCAGGGCACCAGGCAGCCTCAATGAAAGGGTGCCTGCCCCAGCTGTGGGCCGGAAGACCAAGGAGCCTGTCCCAGCTGCTGAGCCATCCAGAGCATGTGTGCAAGTTACCCACTTGAGAGACTGTGGCCTTGCAATCACCAGGACATAGCACATGACATGTTGCCCCCTCCAGAGCATGTGGGCAAGTCACCCACTTGAGAGACTGTGGCCTTGCACTCTCCAGGATCAAGCACAGGGCATGTTGCCCCCTCTAGAACCAGTAGTCTTGTTCCATCTGCCGGCTGAGGTGCCCCTCGTTCCCTGTCCCCATGAAGTGCCAGCCTATATTCCAACTGATGCCCCTGCAGTGTTCTCTCCATGTTGGTGCAGGTAACAAGTGGGGCCCTGGACCTTGGCCTGTGGTCCCGTGGCCCACGCACAATGAGGACTGGGCTGTGTCCCTTGAACTGTACATATGTATATACCATTACATTGCATTTTCGTATTTCTGCTGTATTGTTATTATTACACTCACTTTTGCACATTCATGTTGTCCTTGCATTATTCCTCAGGGGTACAGGGTAAATATGTTTTTGTACTGCAGCTGATTGTGTGTATGGTGTTGGGGGTGGGGGTGTGTGTTTTGCGTGTGTGTGTCACTCTCTTTTTCCTCCCCCCTCCCCTGTGTGCTACCTGGCTGTACTCACCGTGGTCGTCTTCGCCGTCATTGGTGTTCATGGTGGAGCAGGACTAAAAAATCATTGGGAATATTTGCAGTTCGGGCTCCATGGCGGCGTGGTTCTTCCCTGTGTCACCAAACGTAAGTCCTTTCCCTTCAGTGCAGTGTTTCTGCCAGGCTTTTGATGTCGTTGGTACTGCCCCGGAAAAGGTGACGGTTTCCTGTCTCATAATACGGTGGACGGAACATTGACTTCCACCTGGCTGATGGTGGCTACCGCCGTGGTGGCTGTTGTTTCCGCTTTGGCGGTCGGTGTGGTGAAGTGGCTGCCTATCTGAGTTCTCACCGCCATGGTCATAATTTGGCGGTAGTTACCGCCAGCCTGTTGGCGGTATTACCGCCACTTTATCCACGACTGCCAGGGTTGTAATGAGGGCCTTAATGTGTGATAACTCATTGTATTTCTGAGAAGTAAAATAGTCCTTCACTCATTGCAATGCAAGCACTGTTTAGTTGCACCCAAATAGCTGACATCATGAGACGAGAGAGAAATACTCACCTTGTGCACTATAATTTATCTGCTGTTTCTATCTGGATATAATCATCTTTGTTACTTTGCACGAGAACTTTTACATCACCTTTTTTATTTTCTCACCATATCAAACAACCATTGTACCTTGCATATATGAATTATTGAGATATGGCATTGTTATGCATTTAAATGTGGCTCTGGTGTTTTTCTTTATCCTGCCTTTATTGTAATTGTGATCAATTAACTTGTTTGATGACTATTTATTTTCTTCCTATGAGAAGCAATTGACCTTGGCATCCCTGAGGACCATTTGTTGTGTGCATTGTTCAATACCCAGTGTATTGGCTTACCCCATTATATTGTAATGATCTCTTGTATAAAAGCACATTTTTAACAATATGATTTATTAAATGTACACTTCTTAGAAAAATACCATATTGTAGTAAAAGAAAGATGGAAGAAATGCAAACCATTTCCAAGCCCTAGACTGGTATTGAAGCATTACAGACAGAGGTGAATGAACCCTCATTACATGGGGCCAGATATAGAGGAAACCACTGGTGTGCCGGCTATATTTTATTTCATGACAGCACAACATTGAGGAAATGACTTTGCCAGTGACAAATATTTGCATTGAGCCTTGCCCCCCACAAATTAAAATCAGCCTCAACCCCTGAAATTATTGCTTAGCCAGCAGACTGAGACCAAACGCTACCAAGAATAGTAAACACCTTCTTCCTGGGCTTAGTTTATTTGGTGTTTAGGGATCTGCATGGATCTTACCTGGCCGTGGGGAAGCCACAGGGAGCCTGCCTTGGAGGACTTCCCCATGATGGGACAATAAGGGTCTGCTTTAGCGATGGTGAGGCCTGGTGCGACAATATTTTTTGCACCCTCCCACCCCCATCACCACCTCTGCAGATTCCCTCACTACCACATGGAAAAATCGCCCCTCATCTCTCCATAGCCCCTCTCTCACATACATTTAATTTGTTTTAAAGCACAGGTAAAGGCTGGATTTACTAATCCACGCAGCTATCCACATAAAATACAGATATGTTTTTTGCCTCAGGCATATTGACCCTCTGTGCTACTTTATGGCGAGTCTAAACTGCCGGTTAGACAAAACTCTGATCTCTCTCTCTCTAGTAGGAACATTAATCGCAAACGTTATCTTGACATTTTTACTTCTGCCTGAAAGCTGAAGGCACATGGAACTCTTCAGCAGGGGTTTTAAAATCGAAATTTGTTCTCAACACTGCCCCCTACTCCGAAGTCAGTCCTCCCTTCCCCCCCAGGTCAGCACACAGGGCAACCACATCAGTCGCACCTGCTAAAGCTGGCCCTGGAAGCCCCATATTGACTCCTCCTTCCAGATGAAGGGATATGTATTCGAGTACCATAGAAATCATTCTGCTAAACTATAAAAGCTGGTCAAAGGCCACTTTTACTACTCCAACCAAGACATACAAAGAATTCCATTTCTAATGCCTGACAGCCCTCAGGCAGCCAAATATAACACTCTCTCCCATTTTAATTATCTGGCTCATAAACATAATGGTCCCATGGATCACTACCTTTGAAAATGTTTTTGACAACATTCCCAAAGGGAAAGAGGGTTTACCACTATTGTTACCACTACCTTTCAGTCATCAGTAAAATATTAGTGATTTGCTACTGGATTTTAGTCGCAAAACATTAATGCATCCCATTCTGAGTTGCTATTTGGAAGGGATCCCCTAACAACTGCCGTTCCAAATAATGATGCAGTATGTAGTTGTAAAACCAACCAAATTGAGGTTTAGTAACATGGTACTGATTGGGTTTGGTACATACCAAAAGGTCATTCTGTGGTCGAAAATTGTTTGATGTTCTGAGTAGGACCCTTTTCAATCTCAAAAAGACACAGTCAATTTTTATAGGCACTTTCAAATGATAATGAATGCAAAATTCCAAAACCATATTACTAGCAACCTTTCTACATAGTAGCAAATCATAAAGTTGTTTACATTAATGTGTGTAATACAAAAAACTGGATACACACCGAGTTTATGCCACAGAAAAAGCAGAACCTATCTGATGCAGTTTGCCCACTGAAAGAAAATGCCCATAAAAAATCCTATGCTAGGAGAAATGACACCAGTTTTAAAAAATGAGCAACAACAAAAAGCCCCTCAAAAATATACCATTAATATTAGAAATGCTGCCATGATAGTCCAGATAAAACCCAATGTATTTCTGAGCATCCTCAAGTAATCCAGGGTTGAGAGAGTTATATTAAGGTGCCGAATGGTCAATATGTCCACCAGTCTGGGTTGCTGCTCGACTTGGCCAGAATACTGTTCAGAACACGAGCCAGCGCAGCTCGTTGTGCCACTGAGCTGCAGACGGTGTTACAGGGCATTCTGCAGCAAACATAGAAGGAGCAAATCACCATTAAAGATTGTGTTTGTGCAGGACGGGACAACTTTCTACACAAAAACAATCTCCCCTGCAATGCAGCCATTCTTCCACCATGGCTCAAGGGTGGCAGCATTGGTGCTCGGCAGCTAATTTAGTGCTGGTGCAGGGAGAAACATATTGATGCGCCATATTCCTTTAAATATGGTGCATCCTTGCATTTTAGAAGCAACAGTGCTGCCAATTTTGGTGTAGCGGTCACACTGCACCACTTCTGGTAAATATGCCCCTTAGTTTTCTGTCAAAAATCAACATCTACTTCAAGAAGGCACAATGTGTTCATTTCTGCAAAAAAAAGATGACTTGCATTTGTGCTGCAGTGCGCATCACATATCCAATAAGTGGAAAGCCTTTGAATTTTTCAGATGCACACAAACTTGTACGGGAAGGGCATGGCGCCTGTATAAATCCATCCTATGCTACACAGCATACACTCATTTCTGTACCATGGTTTGAGATAGTGATAGTGGCATAGCCAGTATGTTATGGCCCCTAGTGCAAGGAAGGGAATGGGCCTCCTGGCTACTGTTTGAATTGTAAAATACAATGATATTCAGGATTCAGTGGCCCTCGGGCCTTTGGGCCCCGGTGCCACTGCACTTGCTGCACTAAGGGAACCTACGCCCCTGGTTTGAGACTCAGCCTTATTTGAGCACCAGCGCAGGCTATGACAACAGCAGCAGACCAAGGGGCATATTTATGAACCCCTAGCGCCACCTTGCGCCACTACTGTGGCATTTATTTTGATGCAAATGTGATGTTAAAGTGGCATTTTCCACACGTCAAATTTACAAAGTGGTGCAATGCTTGCGTTGCACCACTTTGTAAACCCTTGCGCCCCATTATGCCTGCACCAGTCATAATGTATGCAAGGGGGGCATTCCCCCGATAGGTGAGGCTGAACAAATGGTGCAAGGAAATCTATGACATTTCCTTGCGCCTTTTCTTTGGACACTTTTGATGCCTGCTCAGAGCAGGCATTAAAAGCGGACTTCCATTATTTAGAATGGGCCACTATGTACTCTGCAGGAGTAGTGCCAACAGTTTGGCGCTACTCCTGCAGAGTACATCAATAGTGTCACAAAGAATGACGCTATTGCCCCCTAACCCCGTGCCATGGTGCGTCATATTTTGAATACAGTGCACACATGGTGGCGGCTAGGGGGGCACTAATGGGCGCAGGGAAAGTGGGGCAGCACTCGGTGCTGTGCTTTCGCTCTCATTGGATGCTGTGCTGTGTTGCTTGAAAAAGTAATAAACACAGACCTTAATTTGAACTCTTTTGTCCTTAGTAAACTGGGTACACTTCACTTATGGATATATTACCTATCTGTATTTGTTGTACACGTGTTTCAAACATACTAAGCATTTGAGTTTCACAAAATGGAATGCAATATATTATTTTCACTCCATGAATAATCGTAATGACAATCGGCCTAGATGTCTAAAGCAGCGCCAGTAGCCATAATTCATGAATTGTATTTCACTTTGTAGACAAGCCAGAACCCACAAAGGACCACACCACGACGCTCCTAAAAGAGAAAAACACCTGAACATAGGGAAGTAAAGTGATGCTCAAGAATGGGGGCTCTTAGCTATGAACAGAAGGATGTTCTTTGGTCAAAATCAAAATATCTATTTCATGGAACAATTCATTGAAAAAAAGCAATGGAAAAAACTGATGCGAAGCTGGATGTGCAAAGCTAAATAAGTGAAATGTTCATATAAATAAATAGATTTCAAGATGGAACTCTATCAGCAAGAAGCATAATGTGATCCTGAGGGAGTTCTGCTCCCCTCATTTATAAGGATTTCTCTCACAAATAAACTGAGCCGGGCAATGATCTGGCAGACTACAGATTTTCTATAGGAGCTATAGAGGCTAACTAATCTCTCCTCACCTCAGGCAGTGACACTCGAAACACATTCCCGATTTTACTGCCCTCTGGTGCTAAGACTCCTGAACGCCTGAATATTTAGTGAAAATAATGTCGGAGGCAACCGTTTGCATAGCTCTGCTTTACCAATCATAGGTGCCTGAGTGCTTTGATTGCTTACCAGTAATCCTAGTATTCTGATGTTTCTTCCTCGTCCATGTCCTTGCCTCATAAATTGTGTCTTTTCCTTGGACACAGGCACCTTGCTGCCTCTCTGAAAAAAAAAACAGCTAAAGGAGCAAATTAGGAGTTATATATTTGTTAAGTAATCATAACTTAGACTAGCAACTTGGTTCAAGTGGTATGGAATTAGGGTACCTTGGTCAATTACATAATTAAAGGGAGAATATGTTGCAATTTTTAAGTAGAGTGCAGAAAAGTGAGCAACAAAAAATATAGAGGATAGATTAGAAGAATACTAGGGATCATATCCCTATAGGGTATGATCTAGTAGGTGGCAATATGCGGAACAGATTGGAAAGACACCAGGGTGCTGCATACAAATAACAAAAACTACCACCAATAGGATGAAGCAGGTGAACACTGGGGTCACATGCAGAGATGTCATATTAGGTGAAATGGCCTTGACAGCATGAAAGCCAGCTAGGCATATGCATGGATTGCACACTGGAGAAAATTATGATAACACAGAGTGGTCAGCTGGACACAGACGGCCCAATCTAGGAAGGGCACACCTATAGTATCTGGGGTGGTAATGTATCAACTCTAGGGAAAAATATAAATCATAGAGTGAGATGTGCCATTCTGAAAATAAATGCCCTACAAAGTGCAAATGGTGTTACAAATATGTGCATCAACTATGAATACACCTTGTTTCACAATACTGTATTTAGTTTTAATGGACAACAACTCCTTTTTACGTCTGGAATAATCCAAAAGCTTCTGCTGTATAAGAAAATATACATATTATTAGGAAATATTAGGGTGTGAGTCAGTCTCTTTTATCCATTGACTTCTCTGGCTCAGGAGTATTCATCAATTGGTTTCAATTACATCTTTATGCAGACAACTGAAGTATTTTAGTGTCCATCTTTTTATTGGTTATATATCGGGGTGTAAGTTGATTTTCTGTCAATAATAAGAGCATTACGAATTGATCTTATGATAACATTAGATCGTGTTTGCACTGTCTTTTATTTTGCCTCAATGTCACAATACATCACTTGATAACTGCTGCTGACTCCTGTTTTAAATAAAATGTATCTGGTTTCACCCGAGTAAGCAGAAGGTGTTTCGAGGATGGTTCTCACTGTCCCAGTTTTATATTAAAAAACATTGTAGCAGCTTAACTGTACAGCTACAATCCTCAAATGCATTCTGTAGTAAAATGTTTCTTCTAGATTGTTTCCTATTGGTCCAAACAATAAGAATCATGTATTCCCACAGAATTAATGAAAGTCTTTTTCTAAAGCCCTTTATAATAGTGTGTATTTCTCTAACAAGAGAGATTCCCTATTCCCTACTTTAGAAGACTAATCTGCGCCGGATTTCACTTACACTTGTACTGAGTTCTTTGTACTTACAATATATACTTTGCTGCTAAACTTGCTCATGACATCTTTTCTGTAATTTCCCTATTCATTCTTTATATAAAGGATTGAAACACAAATCATTGGCTATCATTTTATGAGAGTGCCTCACCATTATTATATGGGTTCACATGACTAGAAAAGTGATGGTTCCCTTCGGTAGCACCAACGTCCGCATCTATATTGTGGGCGCCTGATTGCTGGATATTTTGGAGTAATAATCATTGTGCTTCTGATGATGTTTTTAACTTTTGACAAGAGGTACCTTAAATTGAAAATTGAATTAGTAACTTTGCCTGCTAGGAGAGGTGTACTGTGAGGCAGCATCAGATACACCAAACTAGAAACGTAACTTTCTTGTAAGAGTGTGCTAACAGAGCTCAGTGGTGGTTCGCTCCTTAGTGCACAAGAAGTAGACACACTGAGTAGTGCCTTTCACAGGTCAAAAGCTCACTATAATGTGATGGTACATAGAATTCTTGTCACTGTAGAATCCTTTTGTGTAGTTGAAGCAGGCAAACAGATTAAAGATTGAAAGGGGACCGAGGAACAAATGGAGCACTGCGTCAGTGCAATGCCGTGCAGGAATTGGCTGGTGAACAGTGAAACCGCCCTGCAGTAGAGTGACGTTTGACAGAGGCGCACTGGGACTGGTGAACAGAATAATGTAATTGTTGGAGTAAGAAAAGTATGGGTTTGAACTGGGGTTGCTTGCGATCGTTGTTACAATGGGGAAAAAGAGAGAAGGGTGCAAATAAGGAAGAAATGTTTCCTCCTGAGGTCATCCTAGCAAGCAAAATGGCAGCAAAGAAAGGGTTACACATGTGCATGTGGTTTCACCAATGGCACGAATAGACATCCAAAGACAGGGCGATTCAATTGCCCCTGACGGCAATTTTACACATCCCCCCTCAAATAGAGAATCTGACGAGAAGAATATATGATTTAAACCTGCAACCTAAACCCACACAATTTGAGGTGCTAAATCTTTGGGAACAAATGGCAAGTGAGAAGAAGAGGAAGAAATATAAATTCTCATTAG
Organism: Pleurodeles waltl; assembly: GCF_031143425.1. Lineage (NCBI taxonomy): Eukaryota > Metazoa > Chordata > Amphibia > Caudata > Salamandridae > Pleurodeles > Pleurodeles waltl. The sequence continues at coordinate 270,185,284 of NC_090448.1, read as the reverse complement.
GGCTTATTCGTGGAGAAGGGAGCAAGATGAGGAAAGGCAGAGAAAGGGGACAGAGATAGTCATTGAGACAGTTGAGGCATGTCCTTTGTTAGAAAGGGAGGAATAGAAAAAGGAAAAACCTGAGAAAGAATTAGACACAGACAGCGAGGCAGAAGATGCCCTCATAGAAGAACTTCTTTTTGTCAGACCTCCCCCATATGAAACCACAGCAGTGGGCACATTAAGTGCTACCACACCGGTGTTCTCCTAGAACGCAGTGACCACAAGATCCTCAGTGGAGCCTCCTGTATCCCCAATTTATACAGAAGTGCCTCTTCTATTCTCTCCTCAGAACCCTGTATCAGTCGCTATAAGTACTTTACCCTTGCTGGGGATCATGTATATGTTCAAGGCTCCTGCTAGCTTTATTCAAAGAGAACCTGTCCCAGGTTTGCCTCAGGATTCAACACCAAGCACAGGAAGCATGGCCATATTTACCTTACCATGTGGGAAATGTGATCAAAGGAGAAACTATGAGTCAGACAACCAGCACAGACTTGTCAGTAAACTCACCAGGTGCAGAGCAGACCACTGTGAGGATAAATGTATCCCAGTTGAAGACGGAATTTGAGGAGCTGGTGAAAGGAAATGTGGGAATGAATTACCTGGAGTATTGCAGGAAAAATGAGTTGCTTTACATGTACAAGAGAGCAACAAGAGTGGAAAAAAAGGCTCCTGCCAAGACTGAGAAGCTGGCACATAAATGTGATACTGATATAACAAAGAAGTTGTAAAGGACTGCCAGGATGGATACGAGTGAGAAGGAACTGCAGCTGTTGAAGTTGAGAGGTTTGCAAATGAATTTAAAATAACTAATTGAAAACACTAGAGAATGGAGTGACACCAAGAAGCTTAGAGAATTGTGGTTTGAAAAAGAAAGGGTCAAATTGAAGCAAAGGAGTAAAGAGGGTGAGGAAATAAGAGTTGGAGGTGAGGTAAGGGAGTTCCCCTTACGAGAGGTAAAAGGTGGAGTGTATGTACATGTCCTATGGTCTCGATCAGATCTTTTCCATTTCACCAACTTCCTTCCAATGTTTAGAGAGAATCCCGATAAGTGGTACACCCAGAAGGAGCAAATAATGACCATTTCTAAGGTATTGTGGGAAGGCTTGGATGTGTTGTTTAGGTAGCGGTTCCAAAAGACCTGTGGGCAGAATGGTAGAGAGCCATTCAATGGCCCACACAGGAACCATCACAGATGCCAGGGAAGAATACTCATTTACCTATTATCAGGGCCAAGTATGAGGAAGTCATAAGACACTTAAAGACAAATGTTCCCCAAAGAGAGACTAATTGGCCTAAGGTATCAGCGAACCCTTATTTTCAGAGACTGATACAAGTGTAATGAAAGCACAGTGGGATGAAAGATCCCTCGGGTGAAAACCTGGTAGGATTTCCTGCCTCTTTTGTATATGGATTAATGCCATAAATCAGCAACCAATTTATTCCAGGCATCCTCTGCTGGCACAGCAATCAGTTGAATAGATCCTACAGTATGTGAAGTATTACAGTGAGACTTTAGAGGCTAAACCAAAAGGACTGAAGGAGGAGTTCATGATTGCCTAAACCCATTTGGCAGAGAATGTAGCAATGAATGGACTTAAGTTCCCATCCCAAAGGTTTGAATTAGATCCCAGTTTCGAAATGTTAGTTCAAGGAGTTTCTCTGAACTACAGCATAAATGCACCTTGTATGGGGAAATGTCATAAAAATGTGGCAGGGACTGACATAGGTGCCCTAAGGGGTTATATGGTGCCCCATTTGTAGCAGGGTATGGCTTTAGAAGAATGAGTGTGAATACAATCCACACCGAATCACAGCAGAATCCTATGATGCATTTTAGAGAGGACAGGGAGAGTTTCCCCCAGTGCCTAAAACCCCTATGGCTGTTCATAAAAGTTTCAAAACCTGGAGCATTGCCCAACAACTTTAATCCAATGCCAATCCAGGCATGTATTCCATCCCCGCAGCAAAACCGCAGGGTCTCCCAGAATCAGAGAATACCGCAAAGAAACCCATGATATTCTAACGTCCCTAGATCAGGAACAAATATGATGCCTGAGTAGGGAGGAGTGCGTACTTGGCAAAGTCCTAGAAGACGATCACCGTGGACCATATGTGGGTGAAGAGTTTAATGGACATTCACATCTTTCCTAATAGATATAGGAGCCCCTCGCTCAATGGTTAGAGCTGCTGAGGTACCTAACCTACCCATCTTGTGAAAAGAAGTTGTGGGTGTGTCCAGCATTATATTTCTTTTGATATTTTATTTATAAGGTGATACATATAGGGTAACCATCAATTACCCTTAGAGGTCAACACAAATCTTTGGATTCAGATAGGAGTGAAATACCATCCTAACAGTCAACATCAATGAGATAAAATCAATAAACTTCACTTTTAATGTTGGAGTCAGTAATTTATACGCACCATGACCTATGTGGCCATTAATCACTACCCCAGTTTAATGAAGTTCAAACATTTATTGCCCTTTAACTTAACAATGCTAAGATCACGTAAATCAAATGCAAGACCAAATAATAAAAGTACAAGAATAACACAGGCTGTCCAAACCTTCGAAAGAGTCTTAGTGGGGCATTACAACATTGGCGGTAAAAGCCGCTTACCGCCGTGCAGAAGACCGCCAACACACCGCCGCGGCCGCGGTAAACCACCACGGTCATTATGACCCACAATTCGGAAACCGCCAAAATACAGACACCCACAGAAGTCCGCCACACCAAAGGCCAGCGATAAACTGGCGATAACCAAACCGACACCGTCACGCCAACAGAAATACGCCCACACTATCACGACACACGAATCCACATCAAAATACACACACTTCTACAAAACACAGCCACATTGGACAAATCCAAATACACACACCTGATACACATACAAACACCACTCCCACACACCCAATACAATACAATATAAAACACACACCCACATCACCCACAAACCCCACCACAAAAAAATCGGGACGACGCACAGAGAGAGAGACCATATAGAAGAATCGAGCACCCAGACGCACATATTACCATCACCCACACAAATACCACGCACTTCACACAACACAGCAATACACATCACCACACATTCCACCCCACACATCACCAACACCACCCCATGGCACCGCAAAGACACCCTAGGTTTTCGGAGGAGGAACTCAGGGTCATGGTGGAGGAAATCATCCGGGTAGAGCCACAGCTATTCGGAGCACAGGTGCAGCAGACGTCCATTGCAAGGAAGATGGAGCTATGGAGCAGAATAGTCGACAGGGTCAACGCAGTGGGACAGCACCCAAGAAATCGGGATGACATCAGGAAGAGGTGGAACGACCTACGGGGGAAGGTGCGTTCCGTGGTATCCAGACACTGGATTGCAGTGCAGAAGACTGGCGGCGGACCCCCACCTCCTCCCTCAGAATGTACGACATGGGAGGAGCAGGTCTTGGCGATCCTGCATCCTGAGGGCCTCGGCGGAGTATCTGGAGGAATGGACTCTGGTAAGTCACATCTTCACTACTTCATCCCCCCCACCCAACCTGCATGCCAACACATACCCCCACCCTCAGCCTCACCCCCATCACTCCTACTCCTTGCAAATGTCCCACCATCACAACCCACCCATCCCAACACCAAGCCCTGCATGCGACCACAAAGCATGGACACCCATCACCAAAGCATGTCCACTGCACATACCCATACCCCCCCCAACCACAGTCACAAAAGCCCCCACACAGGAATGCAAGCACTGGGGGACACGGGCACCCACCCATTGCACACCATTCCACACACAGATGCAATAATCATGCTTTTATACCCCTGCAGGACTCCTACGCAATGTCACCGCACAGGAGGGTCCACAAATGTCCACCCCCCCAGAAGAGGCCCACAGTGATGACTGCAGCTTTGTCGACCTGGATCTAGATCACCAGCCCGGCCCATCGGGACCTCGGGACAATTGTTTCCCCTCACACAGCTACAGGCCACTGCAGACCTACCCCCCTCTGGAAACACCAGCACAGCACCCACCCAGCGGGCCCACACCTCTGTCTCCAGGACACGTCAAGCAGCAGTGTGTTCACCACTACAGGGCACCCAGGTTAACCCACCACCCCAACAACAACAGGGACCTGGGGGCAGTGGCAGTGGGCACACGGTCCAGGGGACAGAGGCCCAGGGAAACAGGGGAACTGGGAGGGCTGCTGTGCGACAGGGTGGGGACAGGCCCAGGGAACCCACTCTCCACGAGGCCCTCTCCTCCATCATGGGAGCATACCACCACTCCCAGGAGACGATGGCTACGGTACTGGCCAAGTTTCAGGAGACCCAGTGCATGCAGGAGGAACAGTATTTGGGCTTCAGGGAGGAACTCAGAACCATCAGATCCGCCCCGGGCACCATCGTAGGGGTGCTGAATCTGGTAGTGACCACTTTGAGGGACACTGTGGCACCACAAAGGGCCCCTGACACTAGCATGGACCAAGAACTGCACACCACCTCCGATGGCGCTAGTGGACAGGAGGCACTGACACAGGACCAACAGGCCACCAGCACCCCACCCCCTGCAGAAGGAGAACCACCCGCGAGCGGTCCCAGAGATCAGGGCAGAGGACAGAGTAAGATGCCAAGACCCCCGCCAAGAAAGGATACCACCCTGATAGTCATCCCACTGTCCCACTTTGTCACCCTGTTCAACCCTAAACCGCCTCAGCTCCACTTCCCAAACACATTTGGACAATGCACCTGTGAGACTAATAAAATGGATTCTGCCATGGACATTCATCCACCATTACCCCTCACCAATTTACAACCCCCCTCCAATAATTTGCACCTTAATAAACACCGTTATTGCACAAAACAATCAGGAGTCTGTCTGTGAATGTGAATATAGTTATCTGTAATTACAGTGCCAAAATGCGTATTTACATTGTGATGCCAACATACCAATGTCACACAGCTGTAGTCCATGGGGAAACAAAGCAGATATCACACTGTGGGACCCAGATCTCTGAAATCGTAAGGGAAAGTGACAACTCAGTTACCGTACACTGGGTGAAAAGGACACACAGTACAGAGGTAGTAGTGTTTAAGTACATGTAGTAGGCCGGTTTGTATTCTTACCTTTGTTCATTGGAAATATTGCAGTATCACGGTGTTCCTGTTGTCTATGTCGTCTTCTTCGTCTAAATCCTCTTCACTCTCCACATGCTCCACAGCTGCTACAACACCACCATCTGGACCATCCTCCTGCAGAAAAGGCACCTGGCGACGCAAAGCTAGGTTGTGAAGCATACAGCAGGCCACGATGATCTGGCACACCTTCTTTGGTGAGTAGAATAGGGATCCAGCTGTCATATGAAGGCACCTGAACCTGGCCTTCAGGAGGCCGAAAGTCCGCTCAATCACCCTCCTAGTTCGCCCATGGGCCTCATTGTAGCGTTCCTCTGCCCTAGTCCTGGGATTCCTCACTGGGGTCAGTAGCCATGACAGGTTGGGGTAACCAGAGTCACCAATTAGCCACACACAGTGCCTCTGGAGTTGACCCATCACATAAGGGATGCTGCTATTCTGTAGGATGTAGGCATCATGCACTGAGCCAGGGAACATGGCATTCACATGGCAGATGTACTGGTCTGCCAAACATACCATCTGGACATTCATGGAATGATAATTTTTCCAGTTTCTGTACACCTGTTCACTCCTGTGGGGGGGGACCAGAGCCACATGGGTCCTATCAATGGCACCTATGATGTTGGGGATATGTCCAAGGGCATAGAAGTCACCTTTCACTGTAGCCAAATCCTCCACCTCAGGGAAAACGATGTAGCTCTGCATGTGTTTCAGCAGGGCAGACAACACTCTGGACAACACGTTGGAAAACATAGGCTGGGACATCCCTGATGCTATGGCCACTGTTGTTTGAAATGACCCACTTGCTAGGAAATGGAGTACTGACAGCACCTGCACTTGAGGGGCGATTCCTGTGGGATGGCGGATAGGTGACATCAGGTCTGGCTCCAGCTGGGCACACAGTTACAGAATAGTGGCACGGTCAAGCCTGTATGTCAGGATGAGATGTCTCTCCTCCATTGTCGACAGGTCCACCAGCGGTCTGTACACCGGAGGATGCCGCCATCTCCTCACATGTCCCAGCAGACGGTGCCTATGAAGGACAACAGCGAGCACAGAGTCAAACATCCCAGAGGTACGTAACCCCAGCTTTCTAAAAACACGGATCTTAACCCATCGAATGGCTTGTATGAGTGTGGATGCAAGGCCTAGGTATGTGTGACGCAGTACAAAAAGTAAGGAATGTGGGCCCCTGAAATGGCTGCTGCCTGACCTGTAAAGTGTGACAATGAGATGTGAGGTAACTGCGCTGGCGTTGCACACCGTGGCGGTCGAAGACTGCGGCGCAATGCTGCATTGGTTAACATTGGACCCTATGGGTCTCAGGATCCAATGACGATGTGCGCCGGCGGTCGCGGTACGCACAGCCGCGGACGTGACCGCCATTTTCTCTCTGTTAATTCACTCGGTACCTGATCTTCGACAGGAGAGGACCTACACTGCAAGTGCTGCTGTGACCTCGGTCTGGAAGGGACAATGGCTCATGCCACTGGGGAAAGGGCCCCTGCCTTCACATCGGAGGAGTTGGAGAAGCTTGTGGATGGGGTCCTCCCCCAGTACGCGCTACTCTACGGTCCTCCAGACAAACAGGTAAATACACTGGGAGCATGCTGTATGGGCTATGCCTATGTTGAGTGGGGTGGATGAAAGATGGGGGGGGGGCGAGATTGAGGCATGCTTGAAACGACGGTGAGTGCATGTGCCACATGACAAGGGTAGGGATGGGGGGCCACTCACATTGATGGTGCAGAAGGTAATTACTTTTCTTCTCCCCCTGTACATTTCATATAGGTCAGCGCCCACCAGAAGACGGATATATGGCGTGCTATCGCCAAGGACGTCCGGACCCTGGGGGTCCACCACAGACGGGGCACCCACTGCCGGAAGAGATGGGAGGACATTCGCCGCTGGAGCAGGAAGACGGCGGAGGCTCAGCTGGGGATGGCCTCCCAGCGTGGGAGGGGTGACCGTCGGACCTTGACCCCCCTGATGTTCCGGATCCTGGCGGTGGCCTACCCCGAGTTGGATGGGCGCGTGAGGGCATCACAGCAGACACAAGGGGGTGAGTACACTCACATTCTTCTAACTTTGCGCGCTGTGGAGGTGTCTGATTGGGGGAGGAGGGCTGTGGGTATCCCTAGGCCAGGGCGAGTTCCGTAGGCTAGGCCCCTCCGTAAGGCACGGCCCTGTGCCTCCACTCCCCACCTCTGTAGGGTGCCAAGTACAGCTATTTATGGCCCTGTGTCACCTATGTGTGCAAATGTCATCCATAGCCTTGTAGGCCATGTCCCAGGGATTGCAAAGTGGACCCCAAGTGCGCGGCGTAGTGCAGGGGGCTTCTGTGTCTGTGCTGTCCACCAACGGTAGCGGGAATGCATGCACTCAACATGTCTTTCTTCTGTTTCCCCCCCCCCTTTTTGTGGTATTCCTGTTCATGTGTGCATTAGCATCATCAGGCGGAGGAGCAGTGGCACCGGAGCACGAGGGAGCTGCATCCCACATGGCCATGGATGGCCACACTACCGACTCTGAATTCGCCAGTGGGACGGAGGGCGAGGGGAGCTCCACGGCGGGGACACGAGCCGACATTAGTGGATCGGACTCGTCCTCTGATGGGAGCTCCCTTGTGGTGGCGGCAACATCTCTGCCCCCACAACAACAGGTACAGCCGCCACCCCCGCACCAGCACCGCCCTCCCAGCAGCCCCTCAGCGTTTGCACCGTGCCCGCTCACCCAGGAAGGTGGGCATCTCCTTTGCCCCAGGCACCTCAGGCCCTGCCCCAGTCACCCCTGCTGCCCTCAGTGAGGAGGTCATTGACCTCCTCAGGTCGCTCACTGTTGGGCAGTCTACAATTTTGAATGCCATCCAGGGTGTAGAAAGGGAAGTGCACCAAAGTAATGCATACCTGGAGGGCATTAATTCTGGTCAGGCTGTCCTTCATTGAGCCCTCCAATCTCGGGCCTCAGCACTGATGGCAGCCATTGTCCCTGTGTCTAGCCTCCCCCCTCCCCCCTCCAACTTCCTACACCCAGACCCAATCCCCTGTACCTCTGCCTATCCCAAGCACCACCTCAACACCCAAGGGCAGCTCACGCAGACATAAGCACCACACATCCCACAGGCAGTCACACAAGCAACATCCACATACAGACATACCAACATCCACTGCCTCCACTGTGTCCCCCTCCTCCACCTCTCCCTCCTCCCTGCCAGTCTTGTCTCCACTCACACCTGCATGCACAGCATCTTCAGCCACTAGGTCCCTCAGCAGCACACACACCAGAACACCCCACACACGTGCACTCACCACCCCCACTGCCATTTACACGTCCCCTGTGTCCTCTCCCAGTGTGTCTGTGCCGCCCCCTCCCAAGATACACAAACGCAGGCAGCCACCCACCCAACAGCCATCCACCTCACGACAGCCTACAGCCCAGGCACCTGCACCCAAAGCCACCCCACTTACACCTCCTACAACCACAACCACAACCTCTTCCTCCACTCCCATACCCACTACACCTACCTGTCCCACTGCTCCCAAAAATGTTTTCCTCTCCAAACTTAACCTCTTTCCCTCAACTCCCCCACCCCGTCCATGTCATAGGCCCAGAGCTAGCACCTCAGCCACTACATCACCGGGCCTGGTGGTGCATGTCGTACATGGTCACTGGAGTGCACCGCCCACCAGGGCAGCCAGTCTGGTACGGAGCCACAGCACAGCCAGCCCCCCCCCCCCCCTCAGAAACATCCAAAAATTGACAGTGCACGGCTGCAGAGGGTCAAGAAACCAGGGACAAAAATCCCTACCAGGGCTCCCGGCGGGAGTGTCGAGGCAGCTGGGACACTGGCCAAGGTGGGGAAGGGCCACAGGAGAGCAGGAAAGGCTGGGAAGGGCAGCACGCCCGACAACACCGCCATCAGCACAGCTGCCCAGGAGGGCCCCGGCACCCACAGGACAGGTGGGCAGGAGGGCCCGCCAGGCCCAGGCCAGATGGCACATGAGCACCCCGGCATGGGCAGCAACGCTGAACAGGGGACCGCCATCTGAAGCACCGCTGAACAGGGAACCGCCATCTGAAGCACCGCTGAACAGGGCACGGCTATCTCAAGCACCGCTGAACAGGGGACCGCCATCTGAAGCACCGCTGAACAGGGCACGGCTATCCCAAGCACCGCTGAACAGGGGACCGCCATCTGAAGCACCGCTGAACAGGGCACGGCTATCCCAAGCACCGCTGAACAGGGGACCGCCATCTGAAGCACCGCTGAACAGGGCACGGCTATCTCAAGCACCGCTGAACAGGGGACCGCCATCTGAAGCACCGCTGAACAGGGCACGGCTATCTCAAGCACCGCTGAAAGGGGACCGCCATCTGAAGCACCGCTGAACAGGGGACCGCCATCTGAAGAACCGCTGAACAGGGCACGGCTATCTCAAGCACCGCTGAACAGGGGACCGCCATCTGAAGCACCGCTGAACAGGGCACGGCTATCTCAAGCACCGCTGAACAATGGACCGCCATCTGAAGCACCGCTGAACAGGGCACAGCTATCCCAAGCACCGCTGAACAGGGGACCGCCATCTGAAGCACCGCTGAACAGGGCACGGCTATCTCAAGCACCGCTGAACAGGGGACCGCCATCTCACGCAGCACTGGCCCATGAGCGGCAGGGACAGTGCTGCATCTGTGTCGGACAGGGCTGCACGATGCACTCTGGGCACCAGGCCCCCTCCAGAACCAGTGGAGACATGCATCCACTACCTCATTCTTGCACAGGAAGAAGCACTCTGGCCAACAGGCACCCTCCAGAACCAGTGGAGACTGTTATCCACTTGAGAGACTGTGGCTTTGCACTCTCCAGGATGGAACAGTGGGAAACCCACCCACTGTAGAGACTTGTGAGACTGTGGCTTCGCACTCCCCAGGATGGAACAGTGGGAAACCCACACACTGTAGAAACTTGTGGGACTGTGGCTTCGCACTCCCCAGGATGGAACAGTGGGAAACCCACCCACTGTAGAAACTTGTGACACTGTGGCTTCGCACTCCCCAGGATGGAACAGTGGGCAACCCACCCACTGTAGAGACTTGTGAGACTGTGGCTTCGCACTCACAAGGATGGAACAGTGGGCAACCCACCCACTGTAGAGACTTGTGAGACTGTGGCTTTGCACTCCCCAGGATGGAACAGTGGGAAACCCACCCACTGTAGAGACTTGTGAGACTGAGGCTTTGCACTCCCCAGGATGGAACAGTGGGAAACCCACCCACTGTAGAGACTTGTGAGACTGTGGCTTTGCACTCCCCAGGATGGAACAGTGGGTAAGCCACCCACTGTAGAGACTTGAGAGACTGTGGCTTTGCACTCCCCAGGATGGAACAGTGGGCATGGAGCCCCCTCGTGGATCTAGCGTTGTGCACTCATCCGGCTGAGGTGCCCCCCCTTCCCTTCCCCCTGAGGTGCCTGTAGTTTTGCTATCTGATGTCCCTGCAGTGTTCTCTCCGTTTTGGTCAGGTATCCGGTGTGGGCTTTGCCCATGTTTTTTGGGCCCAGTGGTCCACGGACAATGCCTGGTACAATGCCTGGACTTTTAAATTTGGTGTATATAATAGTTTTTAGTGTGTATATATTTTTGATTGCTGTATTTCAATATATTTCAATGGTTACAGTCATTTCCTTTTGTCTTTGCATTCTTCCAGGGGGTCTGGGGGGTGTAACTGTGATGTATAGATATGTATTAGTGTGTGTGTTGTAGTGGGTGAGGGTGGGGGTGGGGGTGTTGCGTGTGTATGTCACTGTTTTTTCCCTCCCCCCTTCCCTGTGTCGTAGGTGCAGTACTCACCGTTGTCTTCTGCGCCGGCGTACGTGCTCCTGGTAGAGGAGCAGGAAGACTATGGCTGAGAGGATTTGGAGTTCCGGGTCAATGGTGTCCTCGTTCCTCGTGGGGTGAGTAGAGATGAGCGTTTTCCCTTCGAAATGCCTGTTTCCGCCGTGTTTTTATCAGCGGTGAATCTGCCCCGGAAAAGGTGGCGGATTGGACTGTTGTGATACTGTGGGCGGTACTTTGACTCCCGCCTGTCTGTTGGCGGTGACCGCCGCGCTGTTTGTTTGTACCGCCGTGGCGGTCGGAGTGTTAAAGTGGCTGTCTTTGTTGGCGGTTTCCGCCACGGTCATGATTCCATTTTTTTTCCCGCCGGCTGCTGGCGGTTTTACCGCCGCTTTACCACCGTCCGCCAGGGTTGTAATGACCACCTGAGTCTAGACAGAATATTTATCATTAAACATTTAAGAACCACCATGCAGAAAGACAACAATAACAGGTGAACGATAGACACAAAATACATTTAGTTATTGCAGATGAATTTGTTTACAATCAATTTATATGAAACAGTCAAATTTAGATTGTGGCATCCTTAACTATACCACTGATTTGATAAGCATGTTTGGGCTCGATGCAAAAAGAAAAGAAGACAAAAATTAATTTGGAAAACACCTGACTATGGCGCTAACGAAAATAGTGGTTGGGATTTCTAAAGAGAGAAAACATAAAAATCTGCAAGAAAGACAGATGCGCATTTGGTTATACCTCTCCTAAATGGGTCAGCAAGCAGCAATGTCTTCATCAGTGGAGCATCTTCTAGTCTTCTTCACTGGGCAATGACATAATAAGGAACAGTTCAGTATTGTTTGGCCTTAATGCATCTGAACTGTCAGAATCATAGACAAAAAGCTAAGGAAAAGTGGAACACATAATTTCACTAGCTGACAGAAAGAAAAATCTGCAGACAGATAAGAACTGGCAGGCGCTAAGAAGAACAACTTTTACACCACTTAGGTTTTCTGTATTAAATCCCTAGAAAGCAATTTAGGCCGATATTTACACTTTTTTACGCCACATTTGCGTCATTTTTTGATGCACAAGCAGCGAAAACGTACAAAATACAATTGTATTTTGTAAGTTTGCATCACTTTTGTGTCAAAAAATGACGTAAATGCAGTGCAAAAAAGTATAAATATGAGCTTAAGTCTCTATTGGTCAGTCAATGGGGTGGTTTAGGTCAGAGCCAATTAAAACATCTTCCCTCACTGCAGTCACCAGTTTCTGCAGTAGAATACAATTGTTGCAGGTTATACACGAGATCTATAGACTATAGTTCCTGGGTACACATTATTTCATCCCAGGAAGACAGACAAATGTTAAAACATGAGAACATAACTTTTCCACAGTGTGCAAGTTACACAGGATGCCTAGAGAAACATTATGTGCAGCGTTAACATTTTAAACATTGCCTCTGGAAATTACTAAAACATGAGGCCTTTTTAAAACCAATGCTAAAACATTAAGAATAAAATATTTAATAATATTTTAAATGTTAATCCTTTTAGTACATATTAATATTCATTTTTCAGTACATTTAATTATGAATAAACAAAATACATTTTCATTAGACAGTTATTTTTCATTATGTCAAACTAAATTGTGGCTTACACCAAGATGATCATATTTTCAAAGCACACTTTTTTAGTTTAATCTTTTAATACGTTGTTTCATTATGTTTTAGTGTTACCACTTTTATTAACATTGTTTGTGCTCCAACAAAGTCAAGATGTAGGTATCACAAATCAACAGTGTACTAACCAAGTTACTGCCCCAGTGCCAGTGAAAATAGGAGACATTAGACAACAGCACCAGTTCGTAATCTGTGATTCCAGTCCTGTAAGTCTTTTGGCCAAGACCTTTTATGTAAACTCTACTGTGTTATAAATTGCACACAGAATGGGTTTGGAATTGAGACCCAAGCGACTGATGCCGAGTTCAAATTACAGTCATCAGAGCCTGTTGTCAGGCTTTACCCAGTCCTCACTACTGAGGATTTGCCAGTAGACTTAAGAAAGATAATCAAGTAAGAGGTATGGGATTTTACTTGGAAAGATATTAGATTGATCAAGAATGCCAAACCTCTTAAAATTACTCTTGTGTCTTATGCTGTTTACCCTTACGCTTGCCCATACAAGATGACCCTTGCAGGCACTGGTGGGATCACCACTGTCATTGAGAACATTATATAGCAAGGGATCCTGAAGGAGTTTATTGGAAGCCCATGTAATTCCCCAATTATGCCCTTGCAGAAGTGAAACAAAAAGTGGAGGATCATTCATGACCTCTAAAAGAATTAGCCAAATTGTCGTTCCATGCTATCCTGTTGCACCAAACCCTGATCTGATTCCATTCCGAATCCCTCCAGAAGTGGAGTGGCTCACGGTCATTGATCTTTGTTAGGCATTCTTCTCAGTCCAGTTGCATGAAAAAAACAGTTTCTCTCTGTGTTCCTGTTCCAAGAGACGAACTTTGAGAGGTGTTGTGCCCCTCAAGGGTACACAAAATGCCCATCCTATTTCAACCAGATTCCTAAAAAGAACCTGGATTCCTTGCAGTTTCCGTTCAGGTTGACACAAATCAAAAACAAAGATGATCTCCTGATTGCCGTAATGACTAAAGAAGCTTGAAAACAGGACAACATTGCTTTACTGAATCGTTTGGCTGTTAATGGACCTATGGGTCCCCCTGAAAAGCTGCCATACTGTCAGAATGAAGTCATGTATCTGGGATATCAAATAGCAACGGGATTAAGGTGAGTGTCTCATGAACGTATAGAGACAGTTCTTAAGATGAAGTTCCCAATCACTAAGGGAGAAGTGAAGATATTTTCGGGCATGGTTGGGTACTGCGATCAACAGAACCCAAAATTTCCCTTGGAGGCAAAGCCTTTGATAAGGCTGACACATGCTGATATCAATGACCTGGTACCAAATGATGATAAAAGCATGGAAGCCTAAAAAATTACTTTGCATTGCACCTGCTCTTGGAATGTCAGACTAACTAAAGGTATTTGTGCTCTTGTGTCACAAAAGAGATGTGTTTGCACTGTCTATAAAAACACAAACTCATGGAGACACTAAGGTTCCCATCAGGTATTTTTCAGTTACTGTTGATCCGGTGGCTGCAGCATTGCCTGGTTGTCACAAAGCAGTTGCAGCAGTTAGCCTTGGCATACAGCAAACTGAGGGGAGCATGATGGGCTATCCTTTGATTGTGATGGCGCCACACTCTATCGAAATTCTCAGAGCTCGTACCAGAACTTAACATTTGACACATAGCTGCGTAACCTGCTATGAGATAATAATTTTGGCAGCTGAGAATGTTTCCATCTGGAGATGTAACCCACTAAACGCAGCTTCCCTATTACCAACTCCAGAGGGAGATTATGAAGGTGACTTCAACCATGACTGTATCAGTGTAACTGAAGTGTGCACAAAACCAAGGCCTGACATACTGGATATCCTTCTTCCTGAACATGATCATACCATTTTTGTTGATGGGTCGTGTCTGAGAGACCAACGTGGTATCTTAAGAGCTGCTTATGCAGTATGTACGTTAGTGGGGTAGTGGAAGCATCTTCCTTGTGCCATGTAACGTCTGTGCAAGTTGCTGAATTGATGACCCTTACCATAACCTGCTGTACTTCAGAAGACTCACAAGTTACCATTTACACAGAGAGCTAGTATGGGTTTTTAGTTGTACATGATTTTGGTCAGTTATGGCCGTAGTGTGGATTTTTAACTTCGGCTGGTACCTGTAGGAAGCAGGCACTTTATATTGTGCACCAAAAACAGGTACACTGTGTAAAGAGTCTAAACAAACCCCAGAAGAATTACAGAAGCTCAAATGATACCCCAAATGCTCTTTTTTGTGGTAGTGTGGGGGAGCAATTAGGCATATCGGAGGGTAGTGCTAAGCATGTATTGCAGACACAAAGGCAGTAAGCAAGACACACACCCAAAAAAAGAAATCCAACATCAATTTTATAAAAGTAACACATACTTTTATATAAATCTTTATACAAAGATTATTGGAATCGGGTGAGAACTTTTCAAGTTATGAATTTTTACAGTTTTTAAAAGTTGACAGTGCATTGTTTGGAGTTGTAATGTTATCCTAAGAGGGAAAACATATAATGCATATGGGAACTTAGCAGTGACTTACAGGACCCATCTCCTGGAGTTAAGGTACATACGTGGCAAGGTCAAAGACAGCACCAACAGGTCACTTCAGGAGGCACTAAGGCGTCCGTGTGCCGAGGTGCTTTTCAGCCTTGAGTGCCCTAATGTTTTTCTACGGGAAAGGAACAGACACTGCATACAGGCACTTATCAATGGCTTACAGGACTGTTCTTATGGACTTGAGGTGAGTATGGGGCAAGGCCCAAGGCCTCACCAACAGTTAACCTTGGGGGGGCTCTGGAGCGTCCGGGTACAGAGATGTGTAATGTTGTCAGGAGTTCTATTCACTTAAATGGAGATTGGTCTGGTCAGAAAGAGTCTGCCAGCAGGGACTGGGCCGCCAGTCTTTGGAAACCCACAGGGGGGCTCAACACTCGAGATACTCGGGTACATAGGGACACCATTGGCTCACTTCTCCTCAGGCTGTGAGGCTTGGGTGCAGAGGTGTCTTTTGGAGTCTGGTTCTGGGGCAGGGGATACTTTTGGATGGAGGGTGCTTGCAGAAAGAGGCTGCAAGCACTGTTGGGAAGTCCATAGTGGCCAAACTCAAGGTGGGCTTTGTCTTTGGAGGGCCTGGGAACCACGTTGTCACCGTTGGCCTGCGTCAGCTCTAGTTAGGCAGCTCAGGTGCAGTGGTGATGTCGGGCGTCTCGTTTTTGGCGGTCCCGGTCTTCACAGTTCTTTTATGGGTTGCCTGCACATGCAGAAAAACAGCTCCTCTATTTCTTCTTGGGGCGATCTGTGAAGCACTGGCAGCTCTCCCAGTTTCTTGGATGCTGCAGTGGCAGGACAGGTCAATTGCTTCTCAAGGGTTGGGTGGAGCAGGCAGGCTGTCAAAGTTTATGCCAAGTCAGACATGCTCCTTGGTTCTCAGGTCAGCAGTCTTTTTTGTCCACTTCGTTTGTTTCCAGTGAAGATCTGGAAATCATGGTCTCAGGGGGTACCATAAATACTCACTTTAGGTGCCATTAAGGGGGGGTGAAGGGTAGTAGCCAATGGGCTTCTTACCCTTGGGTTCACTCTAGATGACCACTCCCTTTGGGGAGTGGGCATCAACCTGTCCCAGAATTCCTAATTCCACCACACACAAGATGGCAGAATTCCTGAGGCTGTGTTCATTTCAGGCTGGTCACCCTAGGTGACCACTTCCTTTGAGGAGTGGGCATCAACTTGTCCCAAAATTCCTAATTCCACCACGCACAAGATGGCAGAATTCCTGAGACTTTGTTCATTTCAGACTGGTACCCCTAGGTGTGTATCCAGCCTGCAAATGCAACATGCATCCTGAATAGCTAATTTTCCCACCTGTCCGGGTGCCGGATTGGCCCTGGGGCGGGGGGGGTCGACATCTCCCTTTGAGGAAGGCCAGTTATGAATATCAAAGGCGGTGGGCTTCTTTGAAGCTTCCTGCATTGGAATGCAGATTTGCAGGTCATCCTGTTGGGAGGAGTGTGTAAATGACTCTCCCTAAGCAGGCTTTCTTTCTGACCTCCATAGAGCAATGGTTCCCACCTTGGGGGTCACATTCTCATCTGTTAGTGGCAGGCTGGCTAGAACTAGTCAGTGAGATCACCAGCAGTTGGTAGGTTTTCAGGGGGCACCTCTAAGGTGCCCTCTGGGTGCATGTATCAATAAAACCATCACTGGAATTAGTGAGGGTATATTAATACAAGATGTTTGATACCAAACATCCCTGTTTTCAGTGAGGCGATCATGTAGCTGGGGAACTCATATTGACCAGTGTCCAGCATATGTACTTAAAAGGCTTCCTTGTTCACATACAATGTCTAAGAATGGACAAAGACGTAGTAGGGGCATATCTGCTCTTGCAGACATGTCCACACATGAAAAGTAATGCACCCTGCCATAGGGCTGTCAGGCCTGCTGTAGGGGTGACTTACAAATATTACACACAGTGTTTAGGAGTCACGGCACACAGGTTGTGTGCCACGTTGTGTTTTCACTTTTGCACACAGACTGCAATAACAGTCTGCATGAGGTTGGTGGTGGGTCCCTTAGAGTGGTATAATGTGCTGCAGCTCTTAGGGGCCTTCTTCAGCACCTGTGCCCTAGGTACAGGGGTAAAAATTACCAGGGACTTATAGAGGTGTTTAAGGGCCTAGCCACTTGAGGATCAAGCGACCAGGTGTTTTGTTTAGGGGAAGGAACACTGACACTGGGGACCTGGTCAGCAGGAACCCAGTGCACTTCAGTCAAAGTTACATAAAAAAACAGGCAAAAGTGGGGGGTAATGCAACCAGAACACCTTCCTACAGTACCCTCATCCGCAATGGCTTGTATGTTTCAAATCTGCTAAATGACCTCAAGTTGCAAAGGGAGATAGCTGGGGTGAAGAGTGCTACACATAAGAGAGGCAGTGATTTTGTCACTAGGAGTACCAGTTATGCGGATTAATTTGCCCAATACTGCCCTCTTGAGTCCAGTACCCCTCTATCTAGATGAAAGGGAGAGGCAGAGAACAATATTTTACTGAATACGGTGCACACATTCAATTACTTGAGGGAATTACAACATGCTTCCCCAGGGATAGAAAAGGAAATTAAGGAAATGCTAGCCCTCCCAGATTCCCTCTTAGCAGCAATGGTGAGACACATGCATGGTCCAATTCATGTTGGAAGAGACAGAATGGTGTCTACTTTCCATTCTCACTGGTTTAATCCTCGATTCAGAATGATGGCAGAAGACTTGTGCCTAAGATGTATGATCTGTCAAAGGCAAAATGTGGCCAAGAGAGTTGTTATGACTATGGGTCAAGTTTGAAAATCTAACATTCCAATTAATCGCCTTCACATTGACTTCATGGAAATAACACAGTGCAATCAGCTGAGGCTCATCCTCATCATTGTGTGCTTATTTTCAGGATGGGTCAAGGCGTATCCCACAAGGAGATATGCCAGCCTAACAGTTGCCAAACAATTGTTGCAGGAGTTAATTTTATGATTTGGATGCTAGTTTATCTTGAATCAGATCAAGAAACACACTTCAAAATTGAAGACATGCAGTTGATATGTACAGCCCTTTGGCCAAAGGTTTCATTGTAGCTACAGACCGGAAGCATCAGGAATTGTGGAAAGACTGAATGGGACAATCAAGACTAAATTGGCTAAAACTTGTACCTCTAAATCGCTTAAATGGCCTGATGCTCATGCTTTAGTGCTCATGAGTATCTGAAGTAAAGAACTGTATCATTGACGCATGAAGTGTTGTTGGGGAGAGCCATGCGAATACTCCTTGTCCCAGCAGTTACCCTTGTAAATATCACCGATGACATGGCCCCTGAGTCCTGAAAAGGATGGTCTTATGTTGTGTGTTTTATTTCTCATCAGGTCGACATTGCTATGGCAGCTATCAAGAATCCCCAGGGCATGACTTGAACCCTGGTGACTGGGTCCACATCAAGAAACATGTCTGTAAGCCCTGTCTGAAAGATCCCTAACAAGAACCCTACCAGGTGATCCTGGTTACTAACACTGCTGTCAAGTGTGCGGGTCTACTGTATTGGATACATGTTTCTCACAACAAGGGGTAAGGTGTAAAGGGAGGAGAAGCAGAGCCAACATCTGCCAATTCTTCAAGTCGCCCTAGGTTTGAGGTGTCAGAGGTTTTAGAAAAGGATGAAGAGGATTAGCCTGAGAGCCACCATCTCTGTTGGATGAGCAACCTAAAGAGTCAGAGACTGATGGGGATGCTGTCATTCCAGCAACCACTGATACTACAGACTGGATTGAGGATAAGCATACACCGGGACAGTGATTATTCATGGAAGGCTGAAACTAACCTACCCAAGGAGCGGAAGCTGAAGCTGAGCCAGACTACTTCACCTCAGGGAGTGAATCGGCCCCATCCGAGCCAGAAATTTCAAGCACTTTGAAAGATGGTTGGTCAAGAACTGCTACTCTTAGAAAGCAACTGTTGACACCTAGGACGAGATCAGAGACAATTAGAGAGGATAGTAGAAGAAAGGTAAATCCAAAGTACTCCTGTCCAGACTGGGTGCATCTTGCTAAAATCAGGTTTAACTCAGATGACTGCCTGATGGATTCAGATGAGCCTCCCTGAGACTAAAGACTTGTGGTGACAAAGGTATTTGACTCCAACGACTGACCAACGACTGACCAAACATCAAAAGGACAGAGAGCTAGTGTAATGGTCAGACGATGATAGCTCTCTAGGCCTCCAGCCGATACAGAATAAAACTCCAGGTAGATTTCAAGATAGGGTAGAGACAATAGAATAGCAGCTAGACGACTAACAGCCAGATGTCGAAAAAAAATTTGCACTCGAAAACGGTGCGAATCGCAAAATTCGGCCGTTTGCGAGTGCAAAAAAGTGGTCTGTGATGCATGAAAGGCATTCGCAGACCACAAATAAGAAATCGCAAAAATTGCGATTTCTTGCGTTGCGACCTGGTTTTACGAGTCGCAATTTGTGATTCGCAAAATCCACATCGCAAGGAGATGCTGCAAAAAATCGCAAATTGTGATTTTTCGCAGAATGGCATTTTGCACGTGCAAAATACCATGAAAAGAAACCAAGTGGTAACCTGGTGCAAAATTAAAAAATGCATTTAAAATGCATTTTTAAATTGAATATGTAAAGCACACATGCCCTTTTGGCATGTGTGCACCTTACATGTCCCCCAAAACATTTTTGGGGTGCAACAGAGGGGGCCTTAGGCCCCCAGCACTCTGGGCTTTTGCATTTCCAAAATTGTGATTTCTGGTTCAGAAATCGCAATTTTGGAAATGCAAAACAATCGCAGA
This sequence comes from Pleurodeles waltl, assembly GCF_031143425.1. Classification (NCBI taxonomy): domain Eukaryota; kingdom Metazoa; phylum Chordata; class Amphibia; order Caudata; family Salamandridae; genus Pleurodeles; species Pleurodeles waltl. Next base: position 270,165,254 of record NC_090448.1, on the reverse strand, counting down.
TATGGGCCAACAGGCCCATAGCTGCGAATGGGGCCGGTATCGCAATTTGCGATTCGGTAATAGCAATTGCGATTTTAAAAAATCGCTATTTCGGACTCGCAAAGGGCCGTGATGATACACCTGGCCCTAACTCTTCATCAGAAGGTTCTTTGATGTAATCTAAATTAAATATGGTAACTTTTGTTGACAGACAATTGCAGATGTGACATTCCTTGAGTTCCTTTTTAACTCTTTCGTCTAAGTATAGAAAATAAACATTGGTCTTGGAGAGCTCTCTTTATGGCGATAAAACCACAATGTCCTTCGTGGGGCACTTCAATTACTTTCTGTCGCAGACTCTAAAGAATCAGGATTCTCACCCTCAGAGAATTACTACTTCCTGAATTATGTACAACTCATCTTTGACATTTTTGTATTTTTGATATTCCCCATCATTTGTGAGTGGTTGAGGTTGTTTGTTCCACGACTGATGTGCAATTATGTCTTCTAACTGCAGCATGTCATTATCATGGTTCGTGGCAATTATAATTGCGGCTAATGAGATAGCAGCTGGTAAACTTGACTTTACAATAAAATTAATGTAGACTTCAGCCTTCTTGGATGGAGTACATTGACCTGATACAGGTACTCTAGAAAAGTAGTTAGCAGGTTTTCTGATCCTTTCATGAATGATGCATAATTATATATTAGCTCTCCTGCAATCTTATATCCTATGGAACTTATAAAACGGCGGACAGGATATCCGTCACTTTTGGGACGAAGTAATTCCCTCCGCCAAATTCGTAATGAGGCCCACAGCCTTTTGGATTGAAACAAACCAATATGTCTAGAAAAGCCTATACTGTATCTGCAGCTTTATTTAAGTTCCAACTGATGAAACAACGGGGAGAAGTAAAGATATTTCTCATTGTTGCACCTGCTCTGGGGAGGTGTACAGTTTTGACACACTGCCAGGTTTACAGACTCTTGTAAATCTGGGAAACCTTCAAAGCCCATGGGTGTTGCATGGAAACACCCACCACAATGCCCATCATACGCCTCTCTGGTGCAGTGTAAGGCAATACACCAACTTGTACAGGGTTGCCCTACACCATATTTACAATGCCATGAAAAGCCACGCAAAGTTGCGTTGCGAGACCTTGTCGATATGGGCCTGCACTATATGTCGCTGGCGCATCACTAAAAGAGATGCATCAGAGGCGCACAGGGCTTATAAATATGCCCCTAAGAGTTTCTCTCAGCATTCTTCACCTGAATGCATCTAATAAGCATCCTTCAATAACTGTAAGACCCATGGCTTCTTCATCATTAAATTAATTAAACCTACAATGTTTGATGAGTGTGTCAAGTCTTTCCACAAATGTATCGATTGTTTCACCAACTCTTTGACATTATTGACTGAAACCGTATTGTTAATAATCAACGTTCGGTAATGGATTGAACTTGACATTCAATGCATTTTTAGTCTGATGGTATGTGACCTCTTCATCAGTTTTCAGCATTTTCTTTATAACTTCTTTCACGCCATCATCAGCAAGACTTTTAAGATACTTGATGATCTTTCTGTTATCAGTCTCTTCAAGTGCATCAATGAAATCTTCAAATGTCTCTGTCCACGAAATCCATATAGCACCAATAATTTGCTTTTTGGCATTATCAAAAGGTGGTGGTGGTTTCAGGAATGCATCAGCATTGTAGACCAGTGTGGAACTCACGGACGTTGAGAGTAGAATGCTTTCTGCTGCTGTAGAATGATCATGTTTGTGCAAACTTTTTAAAAGTATTTTGATGTGTGAACCTCAGGATCATCTTTGACATTAATTGGAACAGTGTCTTCTCTTTGCTACAATCTTCAAATTTCACAAATCCAACAGTTACCTTCAAAGCTCCTTGAAGACCTACGAAGTTGTTCTGGGCCCTACTTGGCAGCTTAGTGAGCAACTGCATCAAATATGGACAGCTTGGTAAGCACAACCCCTGCCACTTTTCTTTGAGCCACCGTCTTTGACTCCTGTGGTGCAATGACTCTCTTTAGTGGGCTCAATAAGTCTCTTATTTCATCCTTCTTACACTTCAGCTTGCATTTTATGACTTTTGGTTGATATCTGCCTTGCAGTGCTTCTGTTCGCAGCGCTATTTGGTAGCTGATGATTGTCTTTGACTGCGCTTTGTAAACCTGGTTATATCCACCCTCAGTGTTAATGCTCCATACAATGTATAACTTTATTTTGTGTAGCAGTGTGGTACCTTTTTAGTATTGTTTTGGTCATAGCTTCTTGACCAACGATACGTAGACTTCTAAGTGAAGCTTTCTTTGTTTTCCACTGCTTCACACCGACTGGAGTTGCTCCTTGATTCCACATATGCCAACAGTCTACTTCGTCTGTCTGGACCACAGCAGACTGTCTAGGAGAGCACGTTCTTCTTCTTTGGGTTACTTATCCCCTATTTCATCGGTCGCCAGCTGTGGCGTCTTTCCCACATTGGATACCCGCCAATGACTGGATTAGACACGGAGCTTTAAATCACATGTCTTTATTTCTCTGCAGGTACCTGTGACCTCCCACATTCTAAACCAAGCTTTCATTACATTCTCTTCTAGCGATTACTTTATACTGATACAGAGTCAGTTTGGAGCTAGAAAGGTTCTGCCATAAAACATGCAAGACACTACACTTATGGCTTACATGCTTTGCTGCTACCTTTTGCTGACACATTTTCTTTAACGTGCCTATATATTCTTTATATTACAGCATTATTCTTATGAGAATGCATCAGCATTATTATTTTTGTTCACATAACTAAAAAAGTGGAGGTTCCAGTCACGCAGCACCAAAGTCTGCATCGAGAATATACTGACCCAGTTCTAGAAGTTGGTGCCCCCCATGATTTAGAATTTGAGACAGACTTGTGTGCTGATAGGTGCATCCTTCCGCCTCCAATGGCATGCATAAGGGACTATTTTAAATCTAAAAAGTATGATCACTCATTACAGACGCAATATTTAATTTCATACTTCTATGCTCTTCACAAAGCAATATTTTATTTACTGCAACATGGTTTTAAAAAAATGGATGTCAGCGTTCAAGTGTGAGCCTGACCCTAGGATGGTGAATTGGCTTCTCTGTACTGTCGACACTGCCCATCTCAGTTTCTGGCTCTCTTTAAAGCACAAAAAATAAAAATAATCTAAGCCCCTTATGCACTTACAAAACAATGATTGCTTTGTGAACATCAACCAATTATGACAAGAAATATTGAACGCATCTGGGCATTTGTTCTTTTTGCCAGTCCTAAAATGGCTGCCTTGTGGCTCCTCTCTACTGTATCCAGGACACAACTCACAGAGATGTCTCTGTTTCGTTGGCATGGCGACACCTTTTGTCTGCCACCAGCCCCTTCATCCAGTCAGGGCGATTATGCTGTGAATCTCCATTGGGACTACCTCCTACTGACAAACTTTGGCAAATCCAGCGGGCCTTGCATGCAAATTACAATCTGAATCAGACCATTTCCTTTTCCAAAGCTTCCACAGTAGGCATGAATTGTATTAGTTCAGTATTATTATTTAACTCCTCATCTACAAGAACACAAACATAAACAGGATCTCGTCGTCTGGATGGATATGTCAACACATCAAAGCACGCCCCAACCCACTTGTCAAAATAAATTTATATTTATTTAATTTTACCGATATCAGACACACAATGTTATGTTCTATTGTTAGCATATGCAGCATTATTGGCGTGTCAGTAGATCTGGAGATTAATATAATTTTGTTTTTTCTCAGCAACCACAACTGCCAACTTTTAAGCCTTTGATCTCACTCACCCTTCCAGAAGAGAAGAGGCTCGAGTGCTGGGACCCACACGGATGATACCTTAAAAGAACGCTGCAGGCAGTCCTGCCTACAGGCTCTGCGCCCTCAGGCGGAGCGATGCATGTGTTTTGTGTTATACCTTCAAAGGGAAAGCAGCTGATTGAAATGCTGCATGTGGCCAACAGAGTTACAACCCAACATTCACAGCTATAAATACAGTATTATGAAAGGTTTGCATAGTTAAAAAATACAAACAATCTTTTTGGCTTTCTAATTTTGTTTCAGATTTGTTCTGTAATGAAAGCTAAATGACGGCATGATCTCTATGTAAATTATAGTCTTAGATTTTTTTGCTTGATAGGTTAAGTAGCTGTATTTTCTGTAGTGGGTCACTTATGACTTGTAAATTGTACAATGCTGTTTTTTAATTGTACAATGCAGTTTTTTTGTGGAAAGGATTTGTGCTTTGCCTTGGAGTTTAAAGGAAATTCTCTGTAAGAGATTTTCTGTATGCTGTACCTAAAAATATTTTTCTTTAATTTTCAAAATAAAGTTGGATATTATATATTGACATTTGTTAATAAACTGCTTCTTACTGTGCATGAGGTTGACAAAACTGCACATCGTCGAATTGCTCAAGACCTGCCAGCTCACACAGTGCCACCATGACATGATATCAGCTTTATTCATAAGGTGTCCATAAAGACCCGATATCACACGGTGGTATGCAAGGGGAGCTGAAAATCCCTACCCTGAGTGTGTTTCCAGCTAGTATTTGGTGGCTCTAAGCAACCGATTTCTATTAAGGGATGTAAAAATGCCCCTGTATAACTTTTTTTTTTGGAGGGGTGAAGCTTTGAGGGGGGCAAGTGTCAAAAGTGCCTCTCACGCAACCCTCATCATGAAGCCCCACCCCCTCAAAGGACCTTTCCTCTTCTCAAAAGATGATTTGTTTTTTTGAGGTGTCAGGTCTGTGCTCTGTGCACGTGCCACATTTTTAGGTCAAACACCTTTTGATTTTACAAATACTATAGCCCATATTTATGGGTGTTTAGCATCTCCCTAGTGCCATTTATTTTGGTGCTAAAACGGCACTGACCTGACTCCGTATTTATATTTTGACGCTAGAAAATAGTGGAGTTTGCGACATGTTTAGGATGCGCGAAACCACCTTGTGTCAATGAGATTCAAGGTAGGCGTTCTCGTCCTAAACACATCATATGATGCAAAAACAACGATAACTAAGGAAACAGCTAAGCTTGATTAGCCTCACGTTTTTGGTCTGCCCAGGTGTTAAAAAGAGGCTCACACACCACCACTCAAGGAAAACACACAGAAGGAGCTTTGGAAACATCCAGGACAACATGGAAGTGATACTACTCCAGCTTGGTACATGCTGCAGACGTCTTCGAAGACAGCAGATCCCTCCACCACCACCGCAGCAACTCCAAACACCACCACAGCAGCCACAAAGGCAGCAAAGAAGGTGGGAAAGGATATTCAGACAGTGCACAACCATCCTTGGAATGAGGGAACAAGATGTGGTCCGGATGTACAGACTCAACCGGGAACCATTGTACGTATGCTGCACCATATTGTGTCACACAGCACAGCAAGGGTACAAACTCCCCATAACATTCAACCCATGACAAAACTCCTGACTGTCCTCCATATGATGGTGTCTGGATCATTCCAGATAATGGGTTCACAAGTGCCTGGTATCTCCCAGGCATCCTTCTTGGTCTTTCTACCAAAGGTCCTGGATGGAATCTTACGCCTCAAACCCCACCACACCTGCTTCCCAAACACCCAGCATCTGCAGCAGGAGACCAAGCAAGGTTTCTATCAAAATGCTGGGTGTCGGCATGTGCTGGGTGCAATGGACTGTACCCATGTGCAACTGGTGCCACCTACAACAGAACACCTATATAGGAACCGCAAGCACACACATTCTACCAATGTGCAGGCCATCGTGGATCACTGTGGGCTCTTCACCAACATCCTTGCGAAATATACCGGCAGCGTCCATGATACATACATCTTTCGCCATTGCACCATCAACCAGAAGTTCCAGGATGGCCAATATGGCAATGGGCTACTCATAGGTAAGCCACCATATTAATCATACCACGCAACACACCAGCCATCCAGGACATACAAGACAAACACCACATAAAATATATATGGGCAGGGCCACAGAGATGTACAGGCAACAACACAAATGCAACATGCCACATGACACTTCATACATTGCATGTCACAAACACATTCACCCAAATGTACATAACACAGCCACACCCTGACTGGCACACCAAGTGTGGACAGGTGGGTCCAAGTCCCCTTTGCATACAGAAGCTGCTCACAAACCACTACAAGTGTCCACAGGTTGACAACTAAATGCAGATCACACACACACATTACACCAAACAGAGACGCGCACAGGCATGTCAATGGCATAGGCTATGGTCATTTTGAGGAAGTCACACATAGGCACAGTCCCACGTAAACCATGATGCGCAAGCCTCTGGCAGAACCTAAATCAAATGCCACCCAAATGGTGCCATAACCAAATATATATCAGCTACACATACCAGACATACCTGTAGTGTGCACATACACCTGTCTGTTGCATTGTGTCACACACATACAAATACAAAATTACCTGCCATTAAAGGTCATGGGGCTGAATCATGAGAAATGGGAAGCACCTACTCCAGTGTCACCTAACAGGCGCTCCTAGTGCCCCCTAACAACACCATGCCTGTTGCAAATACCAGAAACGACCCACCATGTGCTGAGTCTGTTAAAAACACTAACAATCATGGATGTCATAGTAGGACTCCGTAGGAGTATACAGGACATAACTGACCTTACATGCACCATACTACGGGACCCATGTGAAAAATAGCTGTGCCCCCTCCCAAAGCCTGCACTGTGCATGTGTAGAAAGTGTCTGTCAGAAATCATGTTTTGGAAGCTAGAAGATACTACTGCACCAAATTATATCATCCCACTAATGTGTGATACACACTCTCATACACTTGATGGCTAGCACAACCATTATCTGCCACAAACGGTCACAATGTGTCACACTGCATGCGTAGTGCCACATGGTAACAGTCTGGCTTTGTAGGGCAACTATGGTGTTTCAACATCTGACACCATTGTGGTGCTAGGAGGAGGTAGGTTCCATCTAACAATACAACACTGCTTCATTGCTTCAAATATGGACTACACAACACATTTACCTAAATCATAATCATCATTTTGGGATCAACATAAATATTCCCAGGCCCTTGTGCTACTACAAAAGATTGTCATGTCCATCAACACAGTCCAATGAAACCTTTTCACAAGAACTGGAACAGACACTATATCACAAGCAAGTCTGTGTCACCACTCCAACTAAAAAGTACAACTGCCACGGCATGTTTGAAACCACTATCAACACCTACCAACACATCTTCTCTCTATCCTTTGCAGCTGATCAAGGGTACGGCATACAGCCGTGGGTGATGACCCCATTTGCCAATCCCGAAATGGTGGAAGAGCGAGCCTACAAAGAGGGACACAGGAAAACTTGCAATGTGGTGAGGGGGACATTTGGACTCCTGAAATCCAGGTTCAGGTGGCTGGCCCTGACAGGAGGAAGCCTCTTGTATGCTCCACCACTTGTTTGTAAGATAATTCTGGCATGTGCAATCCTGCACAACATTTGTGTTGTCGTAGTTTGACTCTTGCTCTAGGCAAAACTGCTGGTTTAAGGAATACAGTACTTATGTTTGTAGGTGACTATGCCAATCCTACAACAAGTCACAACTGTCGTCCTAACCCTCCCGGCTCACAAGCAGCATCTCAACAATAACCCAGCCAGTAAAAGGTGATTTTTGGCAGCCTTTAAGCATGGACTCAATAGTGCGACATCTCAGTGTCGTGGTTAAATGGAGATTACCCTTTCTCACATGAACAACGTGTCTCAGTTAAACATACAGGCAGAGAGAGAGATGCAGTAGAGTCTTAGTAGTTTGTTTTATAAACAATACTGCAATCTACAATAAATAGCTTTGGCTGCAATGATTAGGATAATAAACAGTTCAAGAAACAGAATTGTGAACAATAGAGTCATTAATACAAAGACCCCCACCATCTTGCATTAACATAGAATGACATGGGAAATTAAATATGTTATAATGCCCTAACATTATGATCCTAACCCCTAACCTAAAGAAAGCTAGGTGTGTTAAACCTAATCTTCCAATGCCATGTCCATAAAAGAGCCCCTCAACCATTGTTACCTTGGAATGAGGTCTCCATATGAGACTCCATGGAGACACGAAGACTGCGTCAACATCAAGGTCGACATCTAGCATTGATAGTGTTGATGGCATCTTGTAGGAATCCCTCTGTCTATGTAAGGTGTATTTAGACAGATCTGATGTAGGTCTGTTCCCAAACAATACAGACAATTGGCAATTACATAAACAGTTCCTTTGAGGGTGCAAGGAGGGAAAGTACCTAATATGAATAACTAAAGTTGTATCTTTGGCGCTGATAGTGATGCCTTAGCATAGTGGCACTGACAACATGAAACTAAAACATCTTCCTAACTAGGAACAATGCAGCCATCTTGGAAGGATACACTTGAATAATTGTGCTACAACAGAGCAAGCTAAGTAGAGTAAAAGTCACTGGGTGACGGGGGCACAAGTCTGCAAGCCAGATGGCTAAGCTAACTCCTGCTTACCATTGAAACAAGATAGGATTTACTTCAGTGTCAGGACAAATATCCCCCGGGATGAACAGGTTGATGTCCCCAACGAGGAGGAGGATGTTGATGGAGCAAATATTGTGGAGGGGGAACAACAGAACACTGCTGCAGGAGTTAGTAGAAGACTACATTGTTGAGAACTTCTTCACATAGTCAGTATACTATAATCATCACATTGTAAATAGAACAAATAAAGCCATCAACTTGGCACTCATATTTGTCCACATCATGTTTGTTATGACTGTCACAAACAATGGCATACCACTTTATAACAGTGTTGTATCCTTGTATAGATGGGAACCTACTCCACTACATACACCATTGGAATGTGACTCAAACCTCAGTGAGCAGGTAAGTAACACAAAGATGACAAGCATGGTAGCAACATTGTATGTGACGTAAGATGGTCTACTGCCACCAAATCACATATCAGTGACATGCAATTTGCAGCCATGTGACTCCTAAAGGTCTAGATCCATGCACCACTACATATATTATTCCATCAAGTGGGAAAGGTGCTAATACCTAGCCCATTTACCACAACAACACCATGCATAACAGGATGATGCAAGAGGGGCACACATAAGGTAGGGGCTGTCAACAAATGAATATCAAGTTATGTAGGATCAGAACACTGTCACAACTCATGGTGACAGTAGCCTTGCCTGCATGGTACATGCTGAGCCTGAACAGTGTATCCATGGGATTGTGTCCTGGCACTGCCATTGGGGACAACCCTGGCACATGGTGGACTGTACCTCACGTATGGCACACACACGTTGGCTGTGGAGTACGCAATGGGTTGCCTGACTAAATTAGCAGCTATAGGTGAATCACTATCCAAACACATGACCTATAGTCACGATCCATGGATTTACAGGGACAATGCACCACCAACTCAAATGTAGGCAGAGTGTCTAATATTCACTATGTACATGAGGTGCACACTTGCCACACAAATCTGCTGTCTTGACACATGCCTAGAAAAACTCCAGGCAAACATGTGAAGACTGATGTACGGGTGTATGTCCTAGGAAGCAATGGGTTTTCCAGTATCAACAATTCTTGCTGTGTCAGCATGTATACCTAGTATGCTGTGTATAACTACATCACACAGCACAAAGCAATATACACTACTCATTGTCACTCACATGACTGAACAAGTGCATGATAGCAGCAGTAACAAATTGTCTAGAATGTTGTGGCCTCTAGCAATGCAATCAGGTGTGGGATGTGTTACTATGTTCCGCATTGTTGAAAAATGTCTGATACACAACACCAAACTGAGTTGGAGTAGACCTAGTCATATATATAGCAATTGGCAAATGAACTGTACAGCACTGAGATGATTTCACACCTCAATATCATTCAGTCACAGTAAGAGTTACCTAGGTTGTGGCAAGCTGGAAGAAATGCATACCCACATTCAATGGAGGTTGTGGATGGACAGCTTCGAGAGACCCACAGATACTTGCAACTACAATGCAGGAGGTCATACGGAGACCACACAAGTGCTGAGCAGGAGTAAGGTCATGTGGTTGTGGAACTCATAACATCTCACAAATACCGTCAATGGAACCATAACTATCAAGTAGCCAGTAGAAGGAGATTTGTACATCTTCCAATTACACAACTAACATGTTGCATCATGTCCATGTATGATCAGGCAATATTGCTGTAGAAGATGTGTACAAAGTGCAAGCAGCCTAAAGAATGGGAGCAATGTAGGTGACAATACATTCCTTACCAGTAGTGCAGGAATACATGGAGAAGGGACACACATAGACGAACACTGACTGTGCAACACATCAATGTCTACTTTGCAACATTTCACATATGTACAGGGAGGAGGGCAGGTCAGTACATAACCCAGTCATGTTGGGCAGTAGCATACTATTGTATTTGCCCATTGCATGCCACAATGACAGGAGGCTGTGACAGGCAACACCATCAATATTGAAGTCACAATAGATATATAAGCCCAACAAGCTGCCCAAGGAAACAACTAAGGACATCAAATAATGCCACATGTCCCACATGTGCAAGCACCCGAGCTCTGTACCTGAGAGGGGAAAGCTGACATCAAGTACTGCATAGAAAAATGTGATATCCTGGCCTGTATGACTACAGTTGTGCATGTGCCTGTCTGCTGGGGAGTGTGCATAGGTCTGCTGAGTAGCAATCATAAAGAGGCTAGGTCCCTGGTAAATAAACCCAAACACCACTGCTTTTGCTTCATTATCGTATTACATTGTCAGGGGCCTGATGCATGTGCACAGGGGACTGAGTAAACTGGAGCTCCAATAATTTGCCCCTTCACATGCAACCATGGGTTTGTGTTGCCATACAAACTCTCACAGTTGTGATGATGAGTAGGTTCCCATCTATAAAAGGATACAACACTGTTATAAAGTGGTATGCCATTGTTTGTGACAGTCATAACAAACATGATGTGGACAAATATGAGTGCCAAGTTGATGGCATGCACACATATGCCACATATCTCTGCACACATGTACCACTGTAATGGCTCAGGCCTGGTAATGTGTATGGATTCTGAGCAAAAAACAGCCTAGCACAATAGTAAGGGCATAGCTATCACAAGATCAGTGACTGTAAGAAATGACCTTCACATGTGTTCCGACATACGGAAACATAGGTGGCACTGATGTGACAATGCATGCATTTCTCAAATGCTAACATGTGTCCATGCAGGAAGATAGTAGTTTGAGGTTTCACATCCCATGAACACACCACTGTTGTCATATCTTACAGATATTATAAAGCACATGTCTATACAAACATATGGTATATACCAATCTTCACCAACACGGGTACATAACATCTCTTGCAACTGAGATGAATGGGGGACCAAATGGCACACATGTAGCAGAGCAACATGAAGTAAAATCCAACAACACACCACAAAGTGGACACATATGCACACACACACATTGGCAAGGTTTACATGATGTCAATGCAGTACAAGTTCACTGAATACTGTGGGTACAAACTGTCATGGTTGTCACATGCTTTACCATGTGTTGGACCTAGGCCATCTTTTATATTGTGTTGTAGGTATGTGTACATTTGTATCTCAGACATAACAATGTAATCCACCCACAAATTAGTATACATACACATGTGTACACACATAGCACACATCTGCCAACATGTATGTGGACACAGTGTAGCTACACATGCACATACGTACAAGGTATGAGTAAATGCATGCAGCAGACTCATGGAACAAATTTATAGGTTCAACATACCATTGTCACCGTAATGACAGTACTGGACATTCATGCACATGTTGCCATACCATATATACAACATTATTGCACAGCCAATGTAACATGTTAAGTTAATCAGGGTGCACTCAATGCCTACAATGCAAAAATCCATGCAATTTCATCATGTGTCAAAAAGTTATGACACAAACGCATCAACTACACATTGCAACATTTGTAAAATTACGTCTGGGCCCTAAGTGTCAATTACTCGTGCACATGCCACTGAACACACCATGGTGTATCATCCATGCATGACCTCAGCTCTGAGCCCTGTTGTTTCAAATAGATTTTGCGTCATCCGAGTGAGATGTACATGATACTGATGATCGCTGGTAGGAAATAGTCATAGATGAGGAGTAAATCATTTTTGAGGAATGTGTGTTGAACTGTATGTGTTATCTGCAGTTGCAGTGTACATTATATGTCTGTACAATCTCCACCCAATGCTCATACTGATGCTTGCTTCTCCTCATATTTAAGCTGCCAAAATGACTGCAGCACAGAGGCGAGACTTCCATAAGAAGGCCAAACGATACCACCACGTAATGGAGGTTGATGATGCCTACCACCGAATGGGGAGGAGGTTCCGAAGGAAAAAAGCATCAGGGGAATGACGTGCCTTTTTACCTTGGGGGACCTCTAGGACAGCCACAAAAGGACACTGGAGACAAGCCATCAGGGATGCAGGGGGCCACAGCTGGACCACAATCCTCAACGTCAGCTGCACCAGTGATCACACAGCCACCACTACAGCCACCTGCAGCAGTAGTCCCAAGTCAGTTTGAGCAGGACATGAGGAGGGACATTGGGCAGATGTTGGCCAGACTGACTAAATTGGAGGAGGATACAGAAAAGGACCGTAAGTTGTTGTGATACATTAAGAAAAAGTTCAAGAAAAACAGGAAGTGTACTTATAACGTATCGTACAACATCCCAGTTCATTCCCCTCCCTTTTACTGGGTTTTATAGTTTTATATGGGGTTTTAGATGTGTAGTGTTAGGTAAGTGTAGGGTAGGCAGAGGTTAGATAAAGTATAGTGGGGGTGTTTTTTTTCTACATAATTTCATTGTTGGGGGGATTGGGTGGTGGTTGTGTTGGGGTATTTCTGTATTAAAATATATATATATATAAAGAAATACCGCCAAAATATACATTGTTTAGGCCATAGGTTAGGTTAGTACATGTCTAGTCATAGTTTATGTTGTCTTACTTGAATCTTGTCTCTTAAGGTTGGGGGGGACAATGTTTAGAGTGTGGTGTTACATGTGCAAGATAGGTTTAAAATAGGTTAAATAGGTGTAGTTTTAATTTAAAGCTAGTTAGCATAGGTTAGTTTAGAACAGGGTATGTTTTAGGTTTTCATTTGCTGGATGGTTTTCAAATAAGTACTGTTCATCTTAACATAATTAGTTTTCTAACTGATTGCCTCTGGGGCTTGTCATGAGTGCACTGGCCAAGATGGGAGAATGGCCTAGGGTATGCTTACTGTCTTGATTTCACAGGTTTCCCATATGCATCCACATGACCAAGGAGCTGTCAGAGTGGTTGCTACATACTGTTCACTAGTGGATACATTTGCCATCATGTGTTCCAGCCATTCAGAATGTGTATGTAATTTTTATATTGGACAGGTAAGTATGGTACTTTACCTGTCATTAGTGGGGTCAATCAATCAATCAATCAATTTTTTTAAAGCGCAGCTACTCACCCATTAGGGCCACAAGGCTCTGGAAGGAGGTAGGGTAGGGGGCCTCATCTAAATAGCCACGTCTTGAGGTTCTTCCTGAAGATGGTGAGCAATGGGCTTTGTCTGAGGTGCAGGGGGAGGTTGTTCCAGCTCTTTGCTGTGATGTAGGTGAAGGGTCCTGCTAATTCATTGTTGGTAAGTGTGGTACATCTGACAACTCCCAAATTTGGAAATGTATTCTGCAACACTGACAGGTAGCCATCACTGATAAGGTTAGCTTTTCCTGTTCCACACAAATCAGTTGTACTGGTACTCCCATGTGGGCAATTTATAATTGATTGAGTGGTGAGTCATACATGCTGTATGTCTACTTCAAAGGATATGGGTTCCTAACCATTTAGTATACACAGTTAGTTGGTTGTAGCCCACAACACCATCATTCAGCTTCCTCTTGTTTGGATCCTAGTGTGTGGCTTAGTGTCTGACAGTCATGGACTCATGTACTGATATTCTGTACACATTGGCATGGATTGACACAATGCTAACTTTTAGCTGAGTTGATGGATAACAGTAAACCTAGAAATGCTACATGTGTACAAGGTGCTTTCCTTACAGCTGCAATCGTTATTGTGATTTCTATACAATATCCATTTCACAGATCCCATGAGTAAACTTTTTCCATAATCAGCACAATCAGAGTCCAGGGTTGATGGACATGTCATGAGACATGGTTAGGAGTAGTGTGCATTAGTGAGTAGTGCATAACATTTCCATTTGGTATGGTAGAGACAATGACAGCACATAGCAGACTTTCTACAGTGGTTAGGTGAAGAGGGCACATTTCATACTGTCACAACATTGGCATAATCTTAAGCCCAGAACTAAGGAGAAACTGTGCATGTGGCACAGAGTGGTGCTACAGTGTGCTTTTTCTTGTGAATGTTATTCCTTCTACATCTTCATCCTCTGATGTATGTGGTGCCTCACGTGCCATGGCTGATGCTGTTGTAGAGGGGCCAAACACACTTCAGTGGATTGAGATGCGGAGTCAAAGGACCCGGCAGCTACCATTTGTGGCAACACATAAGGTATCACTGCTGCAAAGAGGAACTGTTGATTCTTTAAGACCGCAACAATATCATGGTGGTAGCCAGCCATGTTCTCCGTGAGGGAGGTCACTTCCTGACATATAGCCTCTCCTTCATGGCAGCAGTTATGTCCACCAGAGACTGCTGGACTCCACGTAGCGGGAGGTGGGTGCCTCTGATGGCAGCTGTTGTCCTTATTTGGACTGAGGCACATCCGCACTCTCTCTCGGCTCCCTGCCATGGTCTCCATCCCCACCCGAACCTGCTTTGCCAGCTCCCGCTGGACTTCTACCACTGTCCTCTGAAAGCTGATCTTTGGGTCCTCAGAGTCCAGGGCTGTGGGAGTACCAGCTGGTGGCATGTGTTGGTGGCTGGGTGGTTCATGTGGAGACCCTGCAATGCTGTGTGTCCTCCTTGCAACTGGAAGTGGTGTATGGAGTGCTCGTAGGACATCCTGGAGGGGCTGTTCATTGAGGCGTGCCAGCTGGTCATCCATGTCATCAGGGAAATCCAGGACCGGCAGGTCGGCAGGAGGTAAGCCATCATCCACTGCAATGAGATAGTGTAAAATCAATATTGGATTGCATCGGCTGTTGACATGGGACATCATATATTTGCCACTGTAGGATCACTGACATGTGTTGGTGGCTGGGTGGTTCATGTGGAGACCCTGCAATGCTGTGTGTCCTCCTTGCAACTGGAAGTGGTGTATGGAGTGCTCCTAGGACATCCTGGAGGGGCTGTTCATTGAGGCGTGCCAGCTGGTCATCCATGTCATCAGGGAAATCCAGGACCGGCAGGTCGGCAGGAGGTAAGCCATCATCCTCTGCAATGAGATAGTGTAAAATCAATATTGGATTGCATCGACTGTTGACTTGGGACATCATGTATTTGCCACTGGAGGATCACTGACATGTCACTGACCCAAATTTGTAGTTGTACTTATATGTAGCATTGTGCATCACACATGGGTCAAGCTCACTAATAATGGAACATGACGGAGCGCAACGCTGCGCTAAGAGTGGCGGCGCTCTAATGCGTCAAGTGTACAATGTAGGGATGCGCCATATTCATTTGCATAAGGCACACCCCTGTGCTGTCCCCTGAGCTGGCCATACGTAGAGTTGCCTAGCACCAATGCAGGCATCCATGCATCATCGTGCGAGGATGTCTGTGTTGAAAGGTTTGATTGTTTATGTGTGGGAAGGTGTCCGTTCCTGAACATATATAATCACTCATGGCGAATTGGCTCCTCTGTGTGTGCAGCAGAATGCAGCACACATAGAAAAGAATCAACAGGGGGAATACATGTATGCCTCCTCGTTGGGCCTTGCTGACACCGCCCCTGGGATGGCTTTAGATTTTTACACTGCCACAGGCTCACTGATACTCCTAAATCTGAGGCAGCATCCAGATGCAACGGGTGTTGCTGTGGCATGCCCACAGCAACTCCTATTGCACGCCCCTTCCACACAAAGTGATGGGTGTGAAGGGGCTGTATTTACAGGGTGCTGCACATGCACAAAAAGTGGCCTAACACCACCTTGTAAATACGGCACAGGGCATTGCGCCACCAGAGCATCACAAAAAGTGATGCTCCAGTGGTGCTTGGGGCTAACAAATATGCCCCTAGGTATTTTTTGCCACATGGAGGTGCCCCAAATGCCACCTGAGTGTAACCTTTGGTGAGGCTCTGGTGGCACAACGCCATTCCCCTTATGTAATAGGTGGCATGAAGCCACTTTATCTGCCTTGATGCCACCTTGTACATATGGCCCCTTCACACCCAACACTTTGGGTGGAAGGTGTGTGCAATGGGTGTTGCCGTGGGCGTACTATGGCAACACCCATTGTGTTTTGATACTGCCTCAGATTTTTGACTATTTGTATTCCGGACACTGAGCCAATATCTGACACCAGCCTAGGGGTGGGTTTTGCATGTCAAGATTTAGGAGTAATGCTTAGATTTATACTGCTTTTCTTGCTTTTACTATGTGTGCTTCATTATGCAGCACACAGAGTAAAAGCAAATCACACTTTCAGGTTGTTGTTGTGCAGGACGGTGTTTGTTTCTGCACAGAACCATTCTTCCCCTCAACTCAGCCATCCTTGCACTATGGTTCAAGGGTGGCTTCACTGGCGCACAACATCTGATTACCACTTGCGCAGGAAGGTATAAAGGGGAGCTGTGTACTCTAATGTACATGGTGCATCCCTGCCTTTTTTAATACGATGGTACGTGATGCTGCCAAATTTTGCATAGCAGCACACACAATAATTTTCTGTTTGATCTAGCCCTCTAACTTGTCACATGGTGAGATTGCAGCCACTTGTTCAGCTGCACACATGATGTTCACATACATGCACAATATGTTGTATGCACTTATTCTGTGGCCATTCCAATGTGACGCATACGGTTGTGTGTGAGTTGTGGGTTCAGACTCTACAGGTTGTATTCCACAGGTAGCAAGCTTTAGGGCAGATATTTTCTCATTTGGCATGGCTCAGGGCAGCTGCAAGATGTGTTGCAGTACACTGCAGCAGTTTCGATACTCAGTGATGTGCTATATATACCTGTATACAGTACAGCCCTGCAATTCCCCCTGCGTCTGCACAGATTAGTGCTCCCTGCACCAACACAGGCATTGTCGCAGCATGAGGATGGGGTGCAGGTGTACCTTCTGCACATGTACAAGCAATTTTGGGGGAGCTGGCATTTCAATGTGTGCTGAAAGATGCAGCACACATGAGTAAAGGCAATGCGACATTGAGGTAGGGAAGCTTTTTGGCCTGATACACAACCCTGACACCCCCCCCCCGGGGTGGTATTGACTTCTGTCCCAGTCTCTGATGTCTATGTTGTGTTGGTACAGGGGCTTTGACTATATGCACTGTGTGTTGTGATGGCACAGCCATAGCCACTTTATTTGCACATGCCTACAAGGCAATGTGGTGCATATATACATGGTGGAGTATAGCCATGGTGAGTGGCCTATGTTGACGTTGATGTGCATAGCACATCCAAAGCGTCAGTACATATGTGGCTTGTGTGAGGATGATACATCTTAATTCAGGACCTATGTGCCCAGATGCAACCCTTTAGCATGCATTGAGTGTAACCTATGTGGCTCCCCCTTCTGCCATTAGTGGAGTTACAGATATCCCCACTGCAACTTACCCTGCATTTGTGGTAGTTCCTGGTAGTCTGCCCTGTCCTGTACTGCGACTCCAGTGACCAGATCTTCCAGGAAGACCGCTGCAACCATCTCCTCCAGCTCATACAGGTCCTCCTGTTCGTGTAGGACTTCCACCACCAGTCTGCAGTGCTGCCTTACGGTTCCCGGCAAGTTTCTCCTTAGTCCTGCGCTTGCAATCATGCCATCGCTTCTTGACCTCAGTGGCAGTTCTCTTTTCCTTAGCGACACTGTTTATTTTGGCCACTATTTGCTGCCATATTGCGTCTCTCCTGCAAACTGCCAATTTGGATGTGATGAATAGCTGATGTTGGTGCTCTGTCACCTCTCTGACCACGATGTCACGCTCCTCCTGTGATTTTCCTGTACCCTTCTGGCTGGTACTTGGGTGTTTGGGGTCTCCCTGGGCTCTCTCCTGGCCTGTTGATTCCATCTTCTGTTGCAATTGCACTCTTTCCTGCTTTTGCGTTTTATTTTGACACTAATGCAGTGTTAAAATGGCGCTACCCCTTTTGCGACATGTTTACGTGCAGCAAAACAGTGTTGCACCATTTTTGCAGCATTAACATAATTTTTCCTTATGGCATTGTGCAGCTTTTAGTGCCTTTTTTTACGCTATCCATTTCTAAATGCCATCCTCATTTCATAAATTCAGCACAAGGATGACGCTAAGGAATGACACTAGTTTGCGTTAATAATAATGACACACAACTGCGCTAGCGCAGTTGTGCATCATTTTTCATAAATATGCCCCTATATGTATAATGTACTTACTTAACATGGTTTTCAGCAAGCTATCTTCACCCATTAGTCTGTTGCTGTTCAGCATACAGAAAGAGGCAGTGGGTCAGCCTACGTTGGGCCTGATGTGATAGCAGAATGCTTTCTTCCAGCTCTTCACAGCATTGGACACATTCCAGCATTATCAGATCCTGTATCCTGCTAATAATGTTGTAAATTCCAAATGGAGCGGCCTTTGTTTTTATCTGAGAGTATACAAGACTGTGTCCATTAAACTCTAATCTTTATAAAGTAATTCTCTTGTTAGAATGTATGCAATGAAATGCATTCATAACTGCAGATCTGTATGTTTTTTTTAGGACTGCAGCTTTAATTGTAAACCCATTTAGTCTGTATGTTCTGCTTCTATGTCTTTCTAATTTGTTTTCATCGCTCTTGTATGTCATGGCCTCTTACTCCTTATGTCCAGGGGCCCGACCTACTATGGGTCCTGCTGAAGTGGGCCAAGTACCCTTCTGCACTTGACTTTCGGTGGTGGCTGTCGTCGAGCAGTCAAGGCTGCCTCAGTGAGATGAAGCTACAGGTCAGTGAACATGACTCATACCTCAAAGTGCAAACAGTATGAATAATAATTCAACATCCAGCCAAAGTAGTATTTTATTTCTGACTCTACTCATGCAAAGAAATATCTGTGGGTGGTGGTGCATGGCAACTTTTAGTTGGTGGAGCGATTTGTCTGGGTAATTCAATAACAAACAAGACTCTCCCATGCTAACTAGTTTCCCGACCCCCAGAAAAAACGAATTTAATCCACAATGTAGAATGTAATTGAATTGAGGTAAAAAAAAACGATAATGATTTTAAGCCAAAATAAGAAAATAAGAAAGTGCATTTAAGTAACCACAGGGAACCAAAAGTAAGAACACAATTTTCTTGTAGAAATAATTGTGAATAAATTGAGTGATTTAACAATTTGGAAAGCGTTTTGCAAAAAGTTAAAAGATTGTTTTATTTGCCAAAGGGGTATTTACCATACTATTTTATGTCAATGTATGAGGTGGATGGTGAGTGAATAATGAGATGGTGTTGGAATGTGTGTAGGGACATTTGAGGAATGTGTGGTCTGTAAAGCATATAATGGTTTGAATGAGTATGGAGTGGATATGTTTTTAAACAAAAATTGAAAGAATCAGAAATGTAGACCTGTCTTGGAAATGTTGGTTGATGTTTTGTACAATCAAGGTTTGTATTTTGTGAAATATATTATGAAACTTTATAATAAATTGAGAACAAAATAATTAATCAAAACTGTGTGGGCCATACATGTACATGTGGAACAACAGGCCTACGAGCTAAGGGATGTTAAAATAGGTTGCTGAGGGATTTGTGTTTCTAATTTCACATCCAGGCAATGCACACTATTAAGCTACACTCAAGAGGTCCCTTTGACTCTTGAGCATTTTAGTCAAAAGTTTGTATGGTGCTGCAGCACCTTCAGCAGTGAATCCCCAGTGGCCCGAAGGCCCTAGCTCAAGTCTTATCTGCTTCTGCAGCACAGAAGTGTTCATTGTTACAGTGGGTGCCATTTGCGAGAGCACTTGCAAGGTCAGATTCTGTTTAGGCAAGTTGAGCTTCTTGCCGTACATGCAGCAGCCTCAGGCAGACTCAGGCCTCTCTCTGGAGTGTTGTAGCCTCTCTCCAAGATGATCTGAGCAGCTTCCAGCTCACAGGGATGCAGTAAGTCAAGTTTTGCTGGGGGAGGGTATTCAGTTCTTTGGCTCCCAGCTGGAGTTGCATGCGTCTTCAGCATCCTACTGATCCATAGGAGTCAGTCAGGGCAGATCATCTGGTACAGCTAAACCTGCTGGTCACAGCTTCACTCTAGTCCCGGGCGACGGCCTGGTCACACAACTTCTTTGCAGGTGCCACCCTCTCGCATACGGTGTCACCTTAACAAGGGTGTATGGGCTTGGTGCCCTATGCACAGCACTCAATATTTGGCTCAGCCAATGGCGGCCCTCTCCTGGCATATTGGAGTTGTCAAGAACAGTCATGCACATGTGTTAGGAGCAGCAATGCCATTCAACATTTAACAAAAGCAACACTGAGGCAGGCCAGGATGTGCCTGTGGCCACATTCACCAAATGGAGAGAAATGAAGGAAGTTATCTGAACAACAGTTAAAGCAATAGAGTGCTGTCTTTGCGATTTAAAATGTGTAGAAAGGCTTGTCTGAATTGAACCAATCATAAGAGATTTTGAATGGAATGGTGTTGGACTTGGCCCTTTTTGCAGGGTCATCCCCAATGTTTGCCTCATTCCTCCTATTTTTTCTGATCTGTTTTTGTTGGCTTAAGGACTCTTGGCACTTTACCACTGTTAACCAGTGGTAACGTGTATATGGTCTCTGTTTAAATTGTATTATTAATTGGTCTATCCCAGATAGGCATATTCGTTTTAGTAGTAAGTCCCTAGTAAAGTGCACTAAAGGTGCCTAGGGTCTGTAAATCAAATGCTACTAGTGGGCCTGCAGCACTGGTTGTCCCACCCGCATTAGTAGCCCTGTAAACATGGCTCAGACCTGCCATCGCAGTATCTGTGTGTGCAGTTTTAAACCTCCAATTCGACTTTGCAAGTGTACCCACTTGCCAGGCCAAAACCTTCCCTTTTTGTACATGTAAGGCATCCCTAAGGTAGGCCTTAGTTAGCCCCATGGGAAGGGTGCAGTGTATGTTAAAGGTGTGACATGTACTGATGTGTTTAGATGTCCTAACAGTGAAATACTGCTAAATTCAGTTTTCACTGTTGCAAGGCCTAGCTCTCTCACAGGTTAACATGGGGGCTACCTTTAAATATTATTAAAGTGCAGATTCCCTTTGGGAGCAGATAGAAATATGGAGTTTAGGGGCTCTAAACTCACAATTTATGAAGTTTGTTTTTAGATTGTCTGTTTGAAAATGCCACTTTCAGAAAGTAGGCATTTTCTTGCTTAAACCATTCTGTGACTATGCTGATTTGTGTATTGCCTGTCTGGGTCAGACTGATATCCTCTAGACAGTGACACAAAGGGAGCTGGGGTGTAGCTTGCATATCCTGATGAGCCATCTGGGCTGGAAGGGAAAGGAGGAGTGGGCACTTACACCTGAAAGGGCTGTGCCTGCCCTCGCACAATGCAGTCACCAACCCTCTGGTGTGTGTCTGAGGCCTGGCCTGGGTAAGGCAGGATCTTGTGAACAACAGAGACTTCCTTTTAAAGTAGGCCTATTTCAAAGGCGGAAAGGGGTATAAGTATTGGACCCCAAACCCTTGAAAATCAGATTTCTTCTGGAACCAAGAGGAACCTCTGCCAAGGAGGCGAGCTGGAGAGTTGGAGGAGGAGTACTGTCCCTTTGTCCGTGACTGGGCTTTGCTGCATTGGCCTGCAGTAGCTCCTTCTGTCTGAGAGAGGACAAAGACTGACTTTTGTGTGACTTCCCACTGGTGAAGAATCTCCAAGGGCTTGAACTGAACTTGCCTCCTGTTGCTGAAGTCTCAGGGACAGCAACGACTTCTCTCTGCCAGCACCTGGACTCTCTGCTGAGACTCCTGCCCTGCCAAGTGGTGCCAAAACCTGTCTCTGGGCCCTTAAAAGGTGAAGCTGGTGGAAAAGGACAGAATCCAGGCAACGACCACTGTGAGGTGACATTTTCATCGCACCATCCGCAACGCAGCTGATAAATGACATGCTGCCGAACTCGCAGTTAAAATCGACGCTCCACCTGCATCGCAGCTGTGAGATCGACGCATCACGGCTGGAGAAACAACGCGTAACACCCGCTAGCAGCTGCTGATAACGATGCAAGCCCCACGCAGCACAGTTTCTTGGCACCATGCCACTGGATTTTGAGCTCAACATCGCTGGGCACAAAAAATCAACACAAAGCCGGGCCGGACCCGAGGTACCCGCCTGGGAATCGACACATCGCTCTCATGTGGGAGAGAGAAAACGACGCAAGCGGACCCAACCAGAGAAGGAACAACACCTGGTCTCGCTTATGAGTGAGAAATCGATGTACCGCTGGCCTTTTTCGACTCACAGTCGCCCGTGCAGCTTTATTTTTTCGCTAAACAGGTACTTTGTGTAACAACAGCATTCTCACTGTTTTCCAAGGATCAAGACTCTCTTTAAAAAATATATATATCTTGACTTGTGTATGTTGGATTTTTGTTGTTCTGGTCTTGTTTGATTTAGATAAATATTCCCTATTTTTCTAAACTGGCATGGTGTCCATTTTGTAGTGTTTTCACTCTTTTACTGCATGTGCTGGTACAAATACTTCACACATTGCTTCTGAAGTTAAGCCTGCCTGCTCGTGCCAACCTACCAAGGGAGTGAAGGGGGTTAACTGAGGGTGATTCTCCTTTACCCTGCCTAGAGTGAGGGTCCTTGCTTAGACAGGGGGTAACCTGACTGCCAACCAAAGACCCCATTTCTGATCAGCGTTTGGGACTGGACTTGTATTTGTCCTTGACATACACTGATTAAGTGTACACTTCTGTTTTCAGTGCAGACAAATACATGACCAGATACTACTTGTTTTTTCTTTTTCTCTTTTTGGACTTTTCCCTGCTTCCATATTTTTGGTGATCTTCTTTGCTGATTTTTTAACTTACCATTGGGAACTCTGTACATTTTGGGACTTTGCATCTGTGAGTGAACCTTACGAACATGCCTCAATCTGGGGTTGCACCAGCTATGTCTACAAAGGCAGTTTTTGAGTTGTAGAAGCTGGAGAGTTACACAGTTGTTCTACTGAAACGGTTTTTGTAAGGATCTTGCCTGCCCCATTAGGAGCTCCACCAGGAAGAAGGAGCTGCAAAAGGCATTGAGAGCCTGGGTGGTAGCCAAAGAGGTTGGGGGACACACAGAGGAGGATGAGGGTGAGGAGGTGCAGAGAGTTCACAATGGTGTAGTGGATTTATCTGTTTTACCTAGGGGGAGGGTCTCCAGGATTGTAGCAGTGTGTCATCAAGAGGTCTGACTCCTGAAGAGCTGTAGGAAGAGAGGGCTCACCAGTTGGAGTTAGAGAAGCTGAGGATGGCCTTAGAAGAGAAAAGGATAATCTTGGCGTATGAGCTAAGATTGAGGAAGCTGGAAGTCATGAGGGCTGAGTCCATCTTAAATGGTGGCAGCAAAATTCTTATGTTCAGTGCTGATGAAGAATTGCTCACTCCCAGATACTTGGTGCCTTACTTGAAGAAGGGGGTTAACATACACCAGGAGGTTCAGGGGTATGAGATAGCTCCAGTGATGCACAGGGTCCCTCAAGTGGATTGGGTAACTGGCATGGGAATCATATTCCTTGCGGTGGGAGGAACACTCTACTGGCTCTAGGTGAGATTGACAGGGAAAGGGAATCCCTCCAGGTAGAGGTCCTTGTTGTGGAGGGTGGAGACACTCCACAAGAGTGTGCGTTGAGTGTCAGGGACAGTCAGGTACTGTCCCACCAGTCACAGGATGGTGATGTGGGGTACTTTTTCAAGGCTGAGCCACTGGATGGTTGGGTGAAGGGTAGTTTGGTTAACTCATGTGAGGGACTGTGTGATGTGAGTGCTGGAGAGCATATGTCCAATCCTTGTTTTCCAGAGCTACGTCAACACCAGGTGGAGTGTGAGTTCTCTGACCCCAGGGAACTTGCACTGGAGGCAGACCACTGGGTGAGTACCTTTGAGTATGAAGAGGCATTTGTGGGTGCTCCTGAAGGGAGTGGTTTAGATATTTCCCAACCAGATGAGGTGGGAAAGGATTTCAGTGTCCCAGTTAGGTCCCAGTGTAGTGGGATGGGTGAGGGATCCCATGTCCAGTCGCAGAGGAGAGGGAATGGGGATGGGCTGAGTCCCATAGTGCCGAGACCCAGTCCACAGTCCTGGAGGGTTCTATGAGTGAACACCAGGAGGGGAGCCTAGCCTAAGGCCATCTGCTGAGGGAGACCCCATAGTGATAGGAGGACTTGAGGGGCGGCTGCAGCAAGCGTCCCACCAGTTCTGGTGTCTGGCAGTACCACTTCTAGTGAGGGGGTGCAGAAATCCAGACAGAGAGTTGAAAGGGGGTTGCAGGCCCCAGTGGAGAACTTAGAGGGTCAGGGATTAGCTCTGAGATCAGAGCCCCCCAGGAATGACCTTGGTGATACCATTTCTGGGCTGGGGAGGAACCAGGCTCTGCAAGGTGGGTATGAGTCAGGAGGCCAGCACCAGCCAGACTCTCATGTGGCTCTTAGGGAATGTGATTCCCTTGTGGGGGGTAGGTGTGCTCCCCAGGAAGTCCTGACTTGCTAGGCAGTGGTCCAGCTTGAGGGTGGTGAATCTGGGTTGGATGGTCAGGTTCAGGGTGTAAGCTTTGACCTGATTGGGGGTAGGTGTCCTCCCTAGGAAGTCCTGAATTGCCAGGCAATGGTCGAGTCTGAGGGTACAGACCCTAGGCTGGAGGGTCAGGTGCAGGGGATAAACCCTGACCTGATGGGGGGGCGGTTTGCCCAATCACCCTCAGGTGTGACTTCTAGGGGTACTCTCAATGGTGGGGGCGTGCAGAACCCTGGGAGTAAGGACAGTGGAGAGAGAGACTCACCCCTGTCCCCAGTTCAATCCAAGGGTACAGAACCTGGGTTGAAGGGCCAGGCTAAGGGTGTCCCCCATGACCTGGAGGGAGGGGCTTCTACTAACAGTGCCCTTACCGTGTTGTATTCTGGGGTAAGGGCACTCCTATTGAGGGAGGTCTGCAGGACCCCAGATGGGAGGGTGGGGGGGAGAACCCTGGTCCAACCTGAAGGTACCGTCCCCAAGTTGGAACACCAGTTGCAGGTTAACAACCCTTCACTGGTGAGAGAATTGTGCAGGACTGCTTCCACAAGCAGCCTGACAATTCTGGATTCTGAGGGGGCACCCATAGTGGGGGGTGCAGGACACCAGAGGGTGGGGTAGATGGAGGGAAGCCTCACCCCTGACCCTGGTCCACCCTGAGGGTACAGACCCCAGGTTGGAAGACCAATTGCAGGTTAACATCTCTGCACTGGTGGGAGAATTATGCAGGACTGCTTCCACAAGCAGCCTAACAATTCTGGACTCTGGGGGTACCTCTCCTAGGGAGGAGGTACACCACCCCAAAGGAGAGGACCAGTGTCAGGCTGTCCTCCCTGACCTGGTGGAAGGGAGAGTGGTCAAAGGGTGCCAGGCATCTGGGGCTATTGCACCCCACTCTCCACAGTCATAGTGGTTGGAGAGCTTTGAGAGGCCTGGGGCTGGCTCTCATCCCTGACTGCTGTCAGTGGCCACTGAGGCTTGCTGTTCTTGTGGACAGAGTTGCCTCTAGGGGGGGGGGACAAGAGTCACACCCCAGGAGTGGAGTGGGCCATACCACTGTGTTGGCCATGGTGGTACTGTCAGCCCTGTGGGATACATCTGTGAGCAAAGTCAGGTTAGGTGTGGCACAGATGGTATCTATAGGTGAGGAGAAGAGTTCCCCATGGGTTAGCTTACTGGACCCTGAGAGTATGGTCAGAGGAATCCAACTGGAGTCAGGAAGGTGTAGAACTGGAATATGCCCCTGGTGTTGTGGGTGTGGGTCCCTGTTCTAATACCTCAACCATGGAAGTCCGTCCAGGTATTGTTTAGTCTCCCCTGGCTTTAGGCTGGTGGGGGTTGTGCTGGACTTGGCCCTTTTTGCAAGGTCACCCCCCAATATTTTTGCCTCCTTCCTCCTATTTTTTCTGATCTGTTTCTGTTGGCTCTAGGACTCTGGGCACTTTACCACTGCTAACCAGTGCTAAAGTGTATATGCTCTCCGTGTAAATTATATTGTTGATTGGTCTATCCCTGATTGGCATATTTGATTTAGAAGTAAGTCCCTACTAAAGTGCACTAAAGGTGCCTAGGGCCTCTAAATCAAATGCTACTAGTGGGCCTACAGCACTGGTTGTGCCACCCACATCAGTAGCCCTGTAAACATGTCTCAGACCTGCCACTGCAGTGTCTGTGTGTAC
Organism: Pleurodeles waltl; assembly: GCF_031143425.1. Taxonomy (NCBI): domain Eukaryota; kingdom Metazoa; phylum Chordata; class Amphibia; order Caudata; family Salamandridae; genus Pleurodeles; species Pleurodeles waltl. The sequence goes on along the minus strand of NC_090448.1, from coordinate 270,138,648 downwards.
AGTTTTAAACTGCCAATTGAACTTGGCAAGTGTACCTACTTGCCAGGCCTAAACCGTCCCTTTGTGTACATGTAAGGCATCCCTAAGGTAGGCCCTAGGTAGCCCCATTTGCAGGGTGCAGTGTATGTTAAAGGTGGGACATGTACTGATGTGGCTTACATTTGCTAACAGTGAAATACTGCTAAATTCAGTTTTCTATGTTGCAAGGCCTAGCTCAATCATAGGTTAACATAGGGGCTGCCTTCAAATATTATTTAAGTTCAGATTCCCTTTGAGAGCAGATAGAAATTTGGAGTTTAGGGTCTCGGAACTCACAATTTAAAAATATATCTTTTAAGAGTTTGTTTTTAGATTGTCTGTTTGAAAATGGCACTTTTAGAAAGTAGGCATTTTCTTGCTTAACCCATTCTATGACTCTGCTTGTTTGTGTATTGTCCATCTGGGTCGGGCTGACAGTTGGGCTGTTGTGAGTCTCCTCTGACAGTGACACAAAGGGAGCTGGGGTGTAGCTTGCATATCTTGATGAGCCATCTAGTCTGGAGGGGAAGGGAAGAGTGGTCACTTACACCCGAAAGGACTGTGCCTGCCCTCACACAATGCAGTCTCTAATACCCTGGTATGTTTCTGGGGACTGGCCTGGGCAAGGCAGGATCGTTTGAAAAACAGAGACATCACTTTGAAGTAGGCTTACCTCAAAGGCAGAGAGGGGTATAAGTAATGGACCCAAAACCCCTGAAAATCAGATTACTTCTGGAACCAAGAGGAACCTCTGCCAAGGAGAAGAGCTGGAGAGCTGGAGGAGGAGTACTGTCCCTTTGTCTGGACTGTGCTTTGCTGGGTTGGACTACAGTAGCTGTCTCTGCCTGAGAGAGGACGAAGACTGACTTTTTTGTGACTTCCCACTGGTGAAGAATCTCCAAGGACTTGAACTGAGCTTGCCTCCTGTTCTCTCTGCCAGCACCTGGAGTCTCTGCTGAAACTCCTGCCCTGCTAAGTGGTTCCCTAACCTGTATCTGAGCCCTTGAAAGGTGAAGCTGGTGGAAAAGGACAAAAATCTACGCAAGACTGCTGTGCTGGGAAGTTTTCCTGATAAACGACGTGCCGCCGCACTCGCGGCTAAAGTCGGCATTCCAACTGCATCGTGGCTGGGAGATTGATGCATCGCAGCTGGAGAAACAGCACGCAACATCTGCTAGTGGCCGCTGATAATGACACAAGCCCTACGCATCGCGGTTTCCTGACACCATGCGTTCAGATACCAAACGCAACATTGCTGGGCGTGAAAAATCAATGCAAAGCCGGCCCAGACCTGAGGTACCTGTCTGGGATTCGACACATCGTTCTCTTGCGAGAGAGAGAAAATGACGCATGCCGACCTGACCAGAGAAGGAACGACACACGGTCTCGCTTGTGAGTGAGAAATCGATGCATCGCTGACCTTTTTTGAAGTACACTCACCCATGCAGCTTTATATTTTACACTAACCAGGTACTTTGTGTAACAACAGCATTCTCTCTGCCTTCTAAGGATCTAGGGCCAGATGTAGGTAGCGTTTTGCATGGCACAAACTGCGAAAATCGCAGTTTGCACCATGCAAAACGCGCATCGCGATGCTCATTCCCATTTTGCGAGTCGGTACCGACTCGCAAAATGGGAATGCGACTCGCAAATAGGAAGGGGTGTCCCCTTCCTATTTGTGACTCGCACCGCAATGCTAAATTGCTTTGTGACCGCGAACGCAGTCGCAAAGCAATTCGCAGTTACCACCAGTGTCACACTGGTGGTAACCCATTCGCAAAAGGGAAGGGGTCCCCAGGGGACCCCTTCCCCTTTGTGAATGTTGCCATAAATGTTTTTTCAGAGCAGTGGCAGAGCAGTTTTTCCAATGGACCACTGCCTACTCTGAAAAAACGAAACCAAATGGTTTCGTTATTTTTTTGTATTGCAACTCGTTTTCCTTTAAGGAAAACGTACTTCAATACAAAAAAAAAAATGCTTTATTTAAAAAGCAGTCACAGACATGGAGGTCTGCTGTCTCCAGCAGGCCACCATCCCTGTGAGTGCAGGGAATCGCAATGGGGTCGCAAAATGCGACCCACTTCATTAATATTAATGAGGTGGGTCTTTGCAACCCCATTGCGATTCGCAGACGGTGTCTGAGACACCGTTCTGCATCCGATTTTGCGATTCCGAAATTGCTACATCTAGCCCTAAGACTCTTATTCTTTTTAAAATTCATATCTTGACTCTTGTATGTTGGATTTTTGATGTTCTGGTCTTGTTTGATTTAGATAAATATTACATATTTTTCTAAACTAGTGTGGTGTCCATTTTTTTGTGTTTTCACTGTATTACTGCATGCGCTGGCACAAATACTTTACACATTGCTTCTGACGTTAAGCCTGCCTGCTCTTGCCAAGCTACCAAGGGGGTGAGCGGGAGTTAACTGAGGGTGATTCTCCTTTACCCTGACTAGAGTGAGGGTCCTTGCTTGGACAGGGGGTAACCTGAATGCCAACCAAAGACTAAATTTCTAACAAATGGCGAAGACAAATCACTAGCAAAGAATGTATAATGACTCTGTGGCTCTGACAACAGTTAATGAAAGAAACGTAATCAAACACTTCGCAGATGAAGGATGAGGCTAAATTCCCATCAACTAGTGACCTATGTGAATGCGCTTATATTAGTTCACACAGATATGACATTGAAAGGATAAATATTTGGCCACGGTAATGAGGTTTGAACTGAGAGCCAAAGATAGAATGTTGGTGTATAAGATTTGGCAGTCAAGCCCCTCTTATAAGCTGTCCCCACAGTTCCTGCTTAATTTCTAAAAGTAAGAGTCCTGATGCGTAAACATCTGTTCAGAAACCAGAGGCTGGTGCGTTGACGCACCAAATACCAAGGCTGCATAGTCTCGAATCAACCTTGTGCGTCTTTATTCCACTACCAGACACTCCCTACCCCTGTAGTTCACTCTTGCGTGTTCCTGTTTTCTCCCCTTCTGGCATTGTTTTTTCTTTCTCTTCCTCAGTCTATCATATTTGTCTTTTTTCCCCTCTCCTGCTCTCTGTAAATATCTGATGCCGACAAATAAGTGCTATTCCCTAAAAATAACAAAAAGAAATGAAGCACTACCCATACCACAGGCCCCAAACCCCACATTGGGAGCTACCCAATTGTGATTGTTGGATAAGCTAATATCTCCATTATGCCACTGCACCACACTTGTATACTGGGGCCCATAACACTGATAATCAACCAACCTAAGTGAGAGTGATCATGTGTATAAAGGTGGACGAGCCCATTACTGAATAGGCAGTCCCTAGCTCTATCATGCCCATATTAAAGATTACCACTCTCAATGTGCAGGGTCTTTGTTCCCTTATCAGGAGAAAATCATTGCTTAGAGGGTTGCATAGAAAAGAAAAATAGGTATAGCACTGTTCTAGAAAATCCTTTTAATGAAGTGTGGCATTGCACAGCTATGTTCTCACTATTTAGTTTCTTGAAAGTGACTGTTGAGCTTTACTTCTCTTTCTCTAACCTATTAGGGAAGCAATAAATTGCATGCTGCCAATGAAGGCAAATGTGCCCTTTTCCATAAAGCACTAGTATTTTTTGACATCAGGGAATGCCTGTACATATGAGCATATGGTTCGACCCAGCCACGGGACCCAGGTGCGTGGTGCCGCTGCCCTAGCTAAGTCAACAAGAACAATGTGTAATGGCAGCTGGGACTTGGAGCTCCCACTGTGAGCACTGTAAGACCTTTTACTCCTATTACAACAGTTTGTAGGCCAGGGTAAAAAGGCATACGCATTTACGTTTCTTAACTGATTCCTTATTGCATTTTGTTTTAGATTCTGAGGGAGTGTGGGTGACAGACTTTCCCTAAGCTGGAGGGTAAGTATAGTTGGCTTATGTCTAGGATATGTGGTGAGGAGGGTGGGCTTGGCAGGGCAAGGGTAACTTGCCCAGTTAGTGAGCACTACAGCATGTGGCAGGTGCAGGAGTGGTGGAGGCAATGACTGGGGCCGGGGAAGGCAACCGGGGAAAGATATGGAAAGTGTTTATGGACCATAGCTGTCTGTGGGGAGAGCGACTTTAAAAACCTCACATGGGATGTGAAGGGCTGGGGAACAAAATCAAGTAAGGAGTGGTGACACAATACATCAAACGAATAGCCCCAGATATCGTCTTCTTGTAGGAGACCCACTTGCTGTGGACAAACTTGGGTGGAGGCAGTATGTGTCCGTCAAACACTCGGGGTTCTCACAGGCCATATTAGGAAAGAAGACCCCCATTTTCAAAATCACCAGGATGTGGACAGACACAGCTGGCACTGTCCTTGAGATACATGGCTCCAAAGGCACACAAGGGTGCACCCTTATTAACGTTTACACCCCTCCTTGCATACAGTGCCCTAGACAATAGGCCTGATACTCTTGGAGGCGGGTGACATGTTGCCCCTACTGGGATGGATTTCAATGTGGTTTCAGATTTAGACGAGGACACCGTCAGACACAGTTTGTTAGGGACTTAGGACTAGTTGATATGTAAAGACTTTGTCACCCTAAGCTGAGAGCATACTCCTTCTATTCTGGGGCCAGAGAGATGTTCTCTAGGCTGTATTACTTGTTCACACCCACGGGTGATCACCTGGCTATACAGAGGGGTGGAGTAGCTCACCAGGGGTATCTCAAACCACTTGCCACTACTGCACACTCTGGACAAAAGGGGTTGACATGGGAAGAGGCTCTTTAAATTTAATGCCTAGGATTTACATGACCCAGATACTGTCAAGCAACTCAGATTGGATACTGAGACATACTTTGAGGAAAACAAAAACTCAGTGGGATCCCCCGCCTTGGTGTGGGAAGCATACAAAACCGCCCTACACGACAAAATACAAACATTGGTCACTTGTGAAATGCAAGCAATGATGGACAGATTAATCACCCTTGAATGCTGTATACTAGACCTTGAGCACAGCGCTACCATGCTAACTTCCTCAGCTGCTGCCCGGCAGCTACATATTGCCAGGATGGCATACCACAATATGGCAGATTCTGCAGCCCATGGCCACCACCAGCCAAACTAGAGGAAACTCTATGATGTGGGAGATATGACCAACTGCCTCTTAACCTGGCTGAGCCATAGAGAAGAAGAGGTGAGATGGGTGGAGGAAATTGGTACCCAGGCAGGGGAGATGGTAACTGACAGCCAAGACATAGCCCAAGAATTCGCAAGACACTACCTTGCACTATACACTGCACCCACAGGTGACCGACCAGGAATTGTAGCGCTTCATGACTACACTTCTGCTCCCAGCCCTGTCGAAGTAGGATGTGAAACTGTTTTTGGATGTGAGGCCGACTTTATGTCAGATGAGCTGATTGGGTGCTTATGGAGATGCAGAGTGGAAAGACACCAGGGCCCAGTGGGCTACCCGTGGAACTGTTTAAAAGAGTGGCAGGGTTGGTGGGTCCTCATCTACTACAAATGTTTGAGGACTCATGCACACAGGGCAACTACCCCTTGACTTTTGTCATGTGCTCATTACAGTGATCTATAAAGATGGTAAGCCCAGGACAGATTGTGGGTCTTACCTCCCAATCTCACTTCTTAACGTTGAGACTAAACTGCTGGCAGTTATGTTGACCCGCAGGCTAAACACTGTTATTACATTACTCATCCACCCTGATCAAAATGGGTTTATGCCCCACAGGTTTACCCGACTGAACTTAAGGAGACTATTCAGTCGCCTCGATGTAGAGAAGGAGGTAGCAGCTCCCCTGGCCATAGTTTCCACAGATGTAGAGAAAGTGTTTGACTCCACTGACTGGCCTATTTGACCTTGGTCTTGAAGCGCTTTGGGTTTAGACCCTTCTTTTGTAGCTGGGTGGCCTTACTATATGAGAACCCCACAGCACAAGTAAATGGATTGATATCTGAGGCATTTCCGCTGGTGAAGAGGACAAGACAGGGATGTCTCATCTCCCCTTTTCTCTTAGCCGACTGCATTGAGCCTCTGGTGGCCTGGTTCAGACTTGAGCATGAACCTGGCTGCGGCAATGTCAAAGTGAAGTGGGAGAAAGATGTGATCTCCTAGTACGCAGATTATGTCCTCCTACACATACCAGATCCTGTGCGACGATTGAACCCTCCCCTGAGGACTTCTGAAACCTTTGGTGAATACTCAGGCTACAGAATCAACTGGCCTAAATCGGTTCTGTACCACATGGGCAACTGGGACCCACGCCCCATACTGGAGGCCCCCCTGCAGTTAGTAGAGGATGTTTTTTAATATCTGGGAATGGATGTCACTCTGAACAGAGATCTGATCATGACGACCAATTTGGAGAGACCACTGGTTGAACTTCAGAATGATGTGTTCAGGTGGCGCAGATGGTGGCCATTATAGAATGCAGCAGACCTAGAAAGATGAAAAAACAAGGAGAAATAAATATATTTACCCTTGTTACGCCTCACCTGGAAAGGCATAGGATTTTGGCACATTCCCAGGTTTAGCAGGGTTGAAAAATTTTGGAATGCATCAAAAGTCACAGGAGTTGCGTGGGAACACCCACGCAATGCCTTTGGGATGGCTCCCTAGTGCAGAGTAAGGCAACGCAGTGATTTGCACTGCATTGCGTTACTCCATATTTTTGAAGCCATTTAAAGCCACGCAAAGTGGCTTTGCGTGGCTTCAAGAATATGACTTAGTGGTTTGCGTCATGCATGTACCATGTTGCATGATGCAAACATGGCGCAAATCCCTCATGAACATGCCCTTAAGTGTCCTCATCGACCAAACCAAAGGAGTGGCCATATTGGTGGGCAGGGACATCCCATTTGCAGTGGCACATCAGGGAGACTGCACATTATCAGAGGCATATTGAGAAATAGAGAACTGTTGTTGATAGCCTATATACATACCTAACAAGAGTGAAGAAAATGTCCACGCCTACATACTCCCAAAATTGTCAGATTTCATTAGAGAGGGTGTAATAATGAGGGATTATTTCATTTCATTGCTATACCTGACTATAGATTGCCCACCCATATTGACCATTTTGCAACCCACACCAAAACGTACTGAGACAAGGTACAGAAGACCTGACCTTAACAGATGTCTGGAGGGTACAATTGCTCAACAACAGGTATTATACATTTTACTCCACGACAGAGAAAACATATACTAAACTTGACTTTATTCTGGTAAACCTCCATTGCCCTCACTGGCACAAAAAGCAGACTCAGGTGTGAAACTACTGTTGAATCACTCCCCAAGCACAATCTCTTGATTGTCTGCTGAACATCATAAAGACAGCTCCAATATGGTAGATTTACGAACCAGCATTGTGAGATTCAACAGTTGAATTAGAGAAGTACTAGCGGTTTATTTTCCGTAAAAAACCCTGAAAATGTGGTTACTTTAGATTTGGTTAGGAACACGGCTAAGGCAGTAATGGGGGTGGGAGCAGTTAATCTTGCATCCAGCCATATATCTATGCCTAACTAAAGAAACAACAAGCATTTGCAATGCAATGGGTCTCTCATTTACTCGAGTTAAAGCTATTGGTGTTGTAAACCCCTAACTGGACTTTTCTTGCCACATAAACTGAAAAGTAAAACAGTTTCACATAAGCGAGGTGACAGCCGCCATCAGTGCAAAGCAAACACACATAAGGAAACAGAAGTTTGCTCGCAGTGAAACGTATCTGCAAAAGTGCAATTATCCATGTAACCGGCAAAAGTGCAAATATCCATGTAACAGGGTCGATGTCATGCGAAGTGCTTTACTACTGCCTATGAAATAAAGAGAAAAAATTGTGCAGAAATCATACGGAAAACATGGATTCTTGTATGTTTGCAGTGGTTGGCCGCTGAGCTTGAGGCAGGCTAAACGCCGTAAAAGGCATGAGGTATGCGTGTCTTTCACTAATTGAATCAAGCTAATTTTAGAAGGCAAGCCCACAGACCAACCAAAGTGATGGGCTTGACATGGACGTGTTTAAAAGGCCACAGAGAGATTACGCCAGGAATGGAGAGCCTAGCGCTCCGCCCTAAAAAGGGTGAATTTGACAGCATAGTTTTTTTTACATAGATTGACTGAAAATCTAGAGTTTCTATATGTGTGCTATTGAAACATTCTAATAATTTCATGTTGTATGCTAAGCATGACTATCCCTCCCTCAGAGGTTTTTAAAATATAGTGGCAACACAGCAGATTTTGCAGTAAAATGTCAATAGAAATTCAATAAAGGACAATATGTTGTTCAGACAGATAATAACATAATGTCATTATGCGGTTTCACATAGCCGATCATTTATCAAATATATGTAAGCATTTAATGTTCCATCCTTCCCATTCATGCAGGTCCAAGAATCACTGGGAAGGGGGAGGGTTGAGAAATCAAAAGTTTTATCAATCTCACAAACACATGCTTTGACAGCAGAACTAGATATATTCCAGGGCTCACACTGCAGTGTTTCTACTCACACAGAGATTCCAGGAGCAAAGGATATAACTGTTACACTGGTCTTAGATGTTCAGGCTCTGACAGCAACAGTGCTATCACAGGATCATTTCCCCACAGTGAGGATGAAATGTATTCACACAACTTATGAAACTGCAGCTATACTAGAAAAAACCCTTTGCACCAAACAATCAAAATAAGCAGTATGTCTCCTAAATTCTGCATAACCACAACTTTGATCTTGTTGTACATAAAGTTTATATATACTTGTATGCCCTCACTACATATGCACTCAATCACAAACTACAACACAAATGTAGGCAGTGTTTGTTGCTAACAGTCACAACCTATAAACACACACAGATAATTAGCACACATGCTGACAGTGTGCACTTGGACTGAGACACAACTTCTATACAGAAGTGCATTCTTAAAACAATACAAATGGCTCTCAAAAGTGTAAGAGCAATGGCTATTGTTTTCAGTGTTCACCCCTCCTATTCAGAGTTTATCCAACAGTCGCAAGAAAAAAGTTCAGAAACACTATGTAGCAGGTTATTGTCAGGAGCTCCAGGGCACACCTCCCTTGTCTTCTGTTTGGCCCTACATTCTGCACCTTCCCTCCGAGTCTGGACACTGTGCATTGTTTAATTTAGCAGCATTCATGAAAACACGACTTTTGTGTTTTCGGAGAACACTGCCAGTGGACCAGGCCCCTAATGACAGGAGGAGGAAGGGGAGGGGCCTAAGGCATGATCGAGCTACAGAGCACTGTTAAATCACAAAACTCTGTAGGTGGGTTTTTGGATTGAATGTTTGAGGTGCGTAGTTCATCTGCGGTCCCCTCACACAGGCACAATCCATTTTATTTAATCAATCAATCAATCATTATACTTGTAGAGTGCACTACATACCTGTGAGGGTCTCAAGGCGCTTTGGGTGGGAGGGTGCTGCTACTGCTCGAAGAGCCAGGTCTTGAGCTGTCTTCTGAAGGTGAGCAGGTCTTGGATCTGTCTGAGGTTGGTCGGGAGGGTGTTCCAGGTCTTGGCGGTGAGGTAGGAGAAGGATCTGCCACCGGAGGATTTTCGTTGGATGCGGGGGACGACGGTGAGGGGGAGGTTGGCGGAGCGGAGCTGTCGGGTGGGGGTGTAGAAGCTCAGTCTGTTGTTCAGGTAGGCTGCCCTGTGTTGTGGAGTGCTTTGTGTGCGTGGGTGAGGAGTTTGAAGGTGATCCTCTTGTCGACGGGGAGCCAGTGAAGGTTTCTCAGGTTTGGGGTGATGTGGTTGCGGAGGGGTACGTTGAGGATTAGTCGGGCGGAGGTGTTTTGGATGTGTTGGAGGTGTTGCAGGTGCTTGGTTGGGATACCTGCGTAGAGTACGTTGACGTAATCAAGCCTGCTGCTGACGAGGGCCTGTGTCACTGTTTTTCTTGTTTCGGTCAGGATCCACTTGTAGAATCTGCGGAGCATGCAGAGGGTGTTGGAGGAGGAGATGACGTTGATCTGTTTTGACATGGAGAGGGATGAGTCTAGGATGAAACCAAGGTTGCGTGCGTGGCCGGTTGGTGTCGTTGGGGTACCCAGTGAGGTTGGCCACCATGAGTCGTCCCAGGCGGAGGGGGTGGCCCCTAGGATGAGGACCTCCGTCTTGTCCAAGTTCAGTTTCAGGAGGCTGTCTCACATCCAGTCGGCGACGGCCTTTATACCCTTGTAAAGGTTGGTTTTGGCGGTGTGCAGGTCCTTGGTGAGGGAGAGGATGAGTTGGGTGTTGTCGGCGTAGGAGATGATGTTGAGGTTATGTTGGCGGGCCACTTGTGCGAGGGGAGCCATGTAGATATTGAACAGCGTCGGGTTGAGGGATGATCCCTGGGGTGCGCCGCAGATGATGTTGGTGGCTTCGGATTGGAAGGGAGGGAGGCAGACTCTCTGGGTTCTGCCAGAGAGGAAGGATATGGTCCAGTTGAGGGCTTTCTCTTGAATTCCAGCTTCATGGAGGCGGATTTTCAGAGTGTGGTGGCAGACCGTGTCGAAGGCGGCTGACAGGTTTAGAAGGATGAGGGCTGATGTTTCGCCATTGTCGACTTGGCTTCTGATGTCGTCTGTGGCGGCGAGAAGGGTGGTCTCAGTGCTGTGGTTCCATCTGAATCCGGACTGGGAAGGGTCAAGGATGTTGTTGTCTTCGAGGTGGCGGGTCAGTTGTGTGGTGACGATTTTCTCGATGACCTTCACCGGGAACGGGAGCAGGGAGATGGGCCGGAAGTTCTTGAGGTCCTTGGGGTCCGCCTTCGGCTTTTTGAGAAGGGCGTTGATTTCGGCTTCAGACATACTGCACATGCCTGAGGAAGCACAGTACAACTGCTAAAATGTGGCTGTCGCAGTGCATGCCAGTGCATCTCGGAGGCCAATGAGAAGCCACACACAGCAGCAGGGGCAGGATCCCCACCTCTGTCCCAGCTTCCTATACAGCTTTGCTTCAGTCTTATCAAGAAGGTGGGAGGGGGATTGAGGTGGGGTTTCTTCTTTTCAAATCTGCCCCTGCTGCCTTGGCTAACTCCTTGTTGGGAATTATGGCTTGCTGGTTCCATTATCCAGCATCAGATTCCTGCTCTGGTGCAAAAAAAGCAAGCTAAGTAATAAAAATGTTTCTGTGTTCATGTATGTAGATGTTTTCGAGTGTGCTTGTGAGTGATTGAAAGTGAATGCGATTGAGTGAAAATGTGTGTTTGTGAGTGTCAATGAGAGTGAGAATCTGACTTTTAGTGTATGAATAAGTGAAAGTGAGTAAGTGTAGATGAGTGAGTACATTAGAAGGAGTGAGTGATTAGGATTGTGAGAGGGAGTAGAAGTGAGTCAGATGGTGTACCTAGCAAAGGTGCAGTAGATGCAGCTGCACCACTGCCCAGGGTCAGTGAGTGTGGAAGGTTGAGTGTGTGTAAGAGTGTATGTAAGAGAGAATGAGAACCAGTGAGTATGTGTATGTTTATGTGTGATCAATAGTGAGTGGGAGCAGGGGTGTAGCTCGGTCTGTAAGACTGAGGAGGTGAGCTTCAGATTTCTGAAAAATCACGCTGGCATCAGGCGTGGCTCCTCCACTATAGCGAAGGAGCATCTCCCCCGCTAGCAGCAGGAGCTGCAAAATGAAAAATGAAAATGATAATAAACAGTGTTTATTATCATTTTTATTTTTCAGGGGACGGGGCCATGAGCAATGACAGGGACGGAGGAGGAGTGCACAGCACTCTGGCTAATCCTAATGCTGCTCTCATGCGACAGCAGCATCAGGATTGGTCGCTAGGCAGGCTGCGAGCCTGTGCCTGCAGCAAGTGGAGCGGGAGCCAGAAGAGCGGCAAGGCAGCTGCAGAGGAGAGTTCCTTTTTTTTAAATTCCTTTGTTGTTGTGCCCCCGTCTCACAGCTTTGCCCCTGCAGGAGCTACCTCTCGCTGGCATATATTGTTAAAATACATCATATGACAAGCAGGTCGCATGAGAGTGGCTTAAGTGGCAGTGGAAAGAGAGAGCAGTGCAGATTGATATGATTAATAAGTGAGAGGAACATAATATTTTGTAAAATAATTAAAAAATTTTGGGCTTTTAAAATAGAGATGAGAGAGTGTGTGTGCTTTGTCAGTGTGTGTGCATAAATCCTAGGTGGAACCCAACAGACAACTCACCATACCCAACTGAGAGATCCTGTATCTAACAATTCATCAGAATATTCATTTATTAGTGGGGGTGTAACACCCCAAATACCCCCTCTCAAGCTACACCCATGAGTGGGAGTGAGGATGAGTAAGTGAGAGAATGTGAGTTAGAGTGAGTGAGGGAGGTACCTGGAAATTTAGAACTGCAGAGAGACAGGAAGTGAAGAAGTAAACACAGCTGCCTTTTCCCAAACACCCTTCATAAAGCAGGAGGTCTAGAAAATGCAGGACACATTTTTTGTGTCCTATCGCAAAAAAAGGCAAAGTGTGAAACAAAGCAGCATGTACAAAAATATCAAAGGGGCTGGTCCACCTAAAACTGATAGCATGCCTGTGTACATGGACAAAGAACGGGAAATTCTCAACACAAATCCTGAAATGCTGGACTTGTTACAGGTTACAAAATATTATTTTATGAAAATGAAAGAGTGTCTTTTCCTGGGCACTGAATCGTTTAACATGAGAATGGATGCAGGAAAATGAAGCGCTTGGTCTCCCTGCCACTTGAGAATGCTACAGTCATCTCTATGCCTGGGCTTGGGTGGGACTAATGGACAGGGCATGCCCATGCATTCTAAAGACCAATAGGACCACCATGGGAAGAGTCCTGGTCCTCCAAAATATGTACGAGTGAGCCCACTGGCACCCTCAGCGCAATGTAACCACAGTGTTAAGGAGAGGATACTGTTCGGCCATAAAGATAGGGCGGTGGGTAGTAATAAAGTAAGGTTTCATTTTAAGATGTAGGTTAGCATTGGGTCAGTACACTTACTCTTGAATCTATTTTACTCAATGTAGTGGTGATCTCAGAAGTGGTAATCTCAATAGTGGTAATCCCTGCTGTGGTAATCTCAGTGGTAGTAATCGCAGTAGTGGTAATCTCAGCAGTGGTAATACCTGCAGTGGTAATCTCAGAGGAAGTAATCACACTTATGGTAATATCAGTAGTGGTAATCTCAGTAGTAGTTACCACAACAATAGTAATCTCAGCAGTGATAATTCATGCACTGGTAATCTGAGAGGTAGTAATCCCACTAGTGGTAATCTCAGCAGTGGTAATCCCTGCAGTGATATGTTCAACAGTGGTAATCTCAGCAGATGTAATCCTTCCACTGGTAATCTTGGAGGTAGTAGCCACAGTAGTGGTAACCTCACCAGTGGTAACCCTTGTAATTTTAGAGGTAGCAATCACAGTAGTGGCAATATCAGCAGTGGTAATCTCAGAGTTAGTAATCACAGTAGTGGTAATCTCAGCAGTGGTAATCCCTGCAGTGGTACTCTCAGTGGTAGTAATCACAGTAGTGGTAATTCAGCAGTGGTAATCCCTGCAGTGGTAATCTCAGAGGTAGTAATCACAGTGGAAGTGATCTCAGCAGTAGTAATCCCTGCAGAGGTAATCTCAGCCGTAGTAATTGCAGCAGTGGTAATTCAGCAGTGGTAATCCCTGCAGTGGTCATCTCAGAGGTAGTAATCACAGTAGAAGTAATCTCAGCAGTGGTAATCCCTGCAGGGGTAATCTCAGAGGTAGTAATTGCAGCAATGAAAATTCAGCAGTGGTAATCCCTACAGTGGTAACCTCAGAGGTAGTAATCACAGTAGAAGTAATCTCAGCAGTGGTAATCCTTGCAGGGGTAATCTCAGAGGTAGTAATTGCAGCAGTAGTAATCTCATCAGTGGTAATCGCAGAGTGAGTAATCACAGTAGTGGTAATCTCAGCAGTGATAATCCCTGCATTGGTAATCTCAGAGGTAGTAATCACAGTAGAAGTGATCTCAGCAGTGGTAATCCCTGCAGGGATAATCTCAGCGGTAGTAATCACACAAGTGGTAATATCAGCAGTGGTAATCTCAGAGTTAGTTATCACAGTTGTGGTAACCTCAGCAGTGGTAATCCTTGCAGTGGTACATTCAGAGGTAGTAATCACAGTAGTGGTAATTCAGCAGTGGTAATCCCTGCAGTGATGATTTCAATAGTGGTAATCTCAGCAGAGGTAATTCCTCCACTGGTAATCTCAGAGGTAGCAGCCATAGTAGTGGTAACCTCAGCAGTGGTAATCCCTACAGGGGTAATCTCAGAGGTAGTAATCACAGTAGTGGCAATATCAGCAGTGGTAATATCAGAGTTAGTAATAACAGTAGTGGTAATCTCAGCAGTGGTAATCCCTGCAGTGATACTCTCAGAGATAGTAATTACAGTAGTGGTAATCCCTGCAGTGGTAATCTCTGCAGTGGTAATCTCAGAGGTAGTAATCACAGTGGAAGTAATCTCAGCAGTGGTAATCCATGCAGAGGTAATCTCAGAGGTAGTAGTCATAGCAAGGGTAATCTCAGCAGTGGTAATCTCAGAGTTAGTCATTACAGTAGTTGTAATCTCAGCAGTGGTAATCCCTGCAATGGTAATCTCAAAGGTAGTAATCACAGTAGAAGTAATCTCAGCAGTGGTTATCCCTGCAAGGGTAATCTCAGAGGTAGTAATCACAACAGTGGTAATCTCAGCAGTGGTAATCCTTGCAGTGGTACTCTCAGAGGTGGTAATCACAATAGTGGTAATTTAGCAGTGGTAATCCCTGCAGTAGTAATCTCAGAGGTAGTAATCACAGTAGTGGTAATCTCAGGAGTGGTAATCCATGCAGTGGTAATCTCAGAGGGGCTCATTTCAATGTAGTAGATTCTATGTGGCGGTATATGGACTCCGTTGTATTTTAGGTGGTGACATACAACCCTTTGTGCTCACGCACGTTGACTACTGGGTCCTCGGTCTGATATGTTCATTGCATTTGCATGTGAACAACTCTCAAACATTTTCTGTTTATAAGACGCTTCCCTGAAGAACATGTTTTAAATCCTTCCTCCTCAGCGGGAAAAAGGACCGCTGAACTAAGTACAGCATAGAACCTTCCTGAGGGGCACCATCCTCATCTAAAGGTAAACATCTTAATTCGTTTAGTTTTTACTCAGCAGACTAGGGCCTTATAAAACAATGGGACTCGGATAGAATCTATTTCCCAAGCATTTGCAGTGGAATGGGTCTCGCGTTTACTGGAGTTAGAGCTATTAGCATTGTAAACTCCTAACCAAACTTTTCTTGCCACATAAACTGAAAAGTAAAACAGTTTCACATAAACGAGTAGATGGCCGTCATGAGTGCAAAGCAAACAGAAGTTTGCTCGCAGTGAAACCTATCGGCAAAAGTGCAATTATCCATGTAACCACAAAAGTGCAATTATCCAATAAGTTTGTGCTGCCTACGAGATAAAGAGAAAAAGTAGTCCAGAAAGCATACAGAAAACATAGAGCCTCGTATGTTTTCAGTAGCTGGCCGGTGTGCTCGAGGCAAGCTAAACACTGGGACCCATATTTATACTTTTTTAGCGCCACATTTGCGCCACTTTTTGACACAAAAACGGCGCAAACTTACAAAATACATACTTTTTTAGCGCCGCATTTGCGCCACTTTTTGACGCAAAAACGGCGCAAACTTACAAAACACAATTGTATTTTGTAAGTTTTGCGCTGTTTTTGCGTCAAAAAGTGGCGCAAATGCGGCGCTAAAAAAGTATAAATATGGGCATGGAAAACACATGAAGTATTCATGCTTTTCACTTATGTAATCCAGTGAATTTTAAAAGTTAAGCCCACGAGTCAACCAAACAGATGGGTTTGACATGGGTGTGGTTAAAGGCCCATAGAGAGATTAGACCAGGGATGGAGCGCATTGCGCTCAACCCTAAAAAATTAGATTTGTACAGCCAAACGAGAAAGAGCTTGGTTTGGGCGTATCTCATACCTAAACATGAGTTTAATTCCAAGACTAATTTACATTTCTCTGACACTACCAATTAACTTGTCAAAATAAATCAGTCACCAACAGTCACTAAATGTATAAATTTGGCCTTTAAATCACGGAGAATCTCCGAAGCTACACTTTTTATATTGTTAGCACATAGAGGGCTGGAATTCCTGAAAATTGGAAAGTATCTCAGAGTCACTGAGGTACGGGTGGCATTATAATGGTCACTGCAGCGTCACTTGCACTTGAAATCGGTGTAGCAGGACTGCTCACCTAACCCATTGTCCTACATAATGTAGCTAACACCTAGACATAGCCCTAGTATGACGAAATACTGCACCCATGGGTGACACTGTTAGAATACTGGGATACCATAGTGGTGTTGGGGGAGTAACTACTTATCCATCACCAATGACAGACACTGAAAGGTTCATTACTGAGTTACCAAGGCACACCAGAATAGTGCATTGAGTCCATATAGCAGTGAAGTACATCAATCAAAGTTATGAACACGTATCTATGAATAGTTGGAATTTATTTATCCAAGGCACAGTGAATCCAAAGAACAACAGCCGACACGTGTTTCGTCATCAAAACTTTCTCAAGGCACACAATCGCATTTCCACTCTGTTAGAAATGGGATCTTTGGTTGGCAGTCAGGTTACCCCATGTCTAAGCAAGGAACCTCACACTAGTCAGGGTAAGTCACACGCAATCCAAATTATCCTGTTCCCACCCTCTGGTAGCTTGGCACTGAGCAGTCAGGCTCAATTTAGAAGGCAATGTGAAAGTATTTGTGCAATAAATCATGGAATATCACAATATAACATCACAAAAATACACCACACAAGTTTAGAAAAATATGGAATAATTATCTGGTTAAATGCAGGTCAAAACAATCAAGAAAAGTACACATTGAAATACCACTTTAGAAAACGATAAAAAGAGTCTTAAGTTCTTAAAAAGCAATAAGTGTCTATTGCAAGCACAAAGTACCTGGTTTACGTCTAAATAATCTGCAAGGGCTGCAGAGGAGGAGATGCGTGGAAAACGGGGAGGTGTGAGTTGGTTTCTCCGGGTGCACACAGACGATGCATCAATATTTTTCAGTGCATCAAAGTTCCGGTCACAATGCTGGCACTGCGTCGATCTCCTATCGGGGAGCTGGGCTGCGTCGTTCCGGTTCAGTGTGCAGTGATTTTCTCACCATGATGCAGGCTGTGCATCGTTTCTGGCAGGCTCTGTGTCAAATGTTCGCCACACAAGGAACTCTGCAGGGTGAAGTCTTTTTGGCTCTGAGACTTCAAGGAACAGGAGGCAAGCTGTATCCAAGCCCTTGGAGAGCATTTCTCAGCAGAGCCAGAGGGCAGCAAGACAGCAGGGCAACAGCAGGGCAGCAGTACTTTGCAGAAAAGCAGTAAGATGAGTCCTTTGGGCAGCCAGGCAGTTCCTCTTGGTAGGTTACAAGTTCTGGTTCAGAGTTTCTTCACCAGTGGTATCTTGTCCAGAAGTGTCTGAATTGGTAGGGTCAGAGGTCCTGTTAAAATACCCAAATGTGCCTTTGAAGTGAGAGAGACTTCAAAGAGTGGCTTAGAAGTGCACCAGGTCCCCTTCCAGTTCCATCCTTTCTGCCAGGGTCCCAGTAGTGTTTTTGGCAGTCCACTGTGTGAGGGCAGGCCACTGTCCTTTCAAATGTAAGTGTCAGGCCCTCCTCCCTCCCAATCCCAGGAAGACCCATTCAGTATGCAGATGTGTGCAGATGTGACTGAGCATCCTGTGTTTGGGGTTGTCTGAGTGAAATGTACAAGGGACCTGTCAACTAGCCATATGTGGATTGTAAGGCACAGAAGGATTTAAGTGCAGAGAAATGCTCACTTTCTAAAAGTGGCATTTCTAAAATAGTAATATTAAATCCAACTTCACCAGTCAGCAGGATTTTGTATTACCATTCTGGCCATACTAAATATGATCTTGTTACTCCTTTCAGATCAGAATCTACCACTCAAACAGTATATGAAAGTAGCCCTAATGTTAGACTCTGAAAGGAGTAAGCCTCACAGCAATGTAAAATGAATTGAGGAGTTCTACACTACCAGGACATATAAACTACACAGGTATATGTCCTGGCTTTGATCTACATAGCACCCTGCCTATGCGTTACCTAGGGCCTACCTTAGGGGTGACTTATAAGTAGAGAAAGGGGAGTTTAAGGCTTGGCAAGTAATTTTAAATGCTAAGTTGAATTGGCAGTGAAACTGCACACGCAGGCCTTGCAATGGCAGGCCTGAGGCATGGTTAAGGGGCTACTTATTTGGGTGGCACAATCAGTGCTGCAGGCCCAGTAGTAGCATTTAATCTACAGGCTCTGGGCACATGTAGTGCACTTTACTGGGGACTTACAAGTAGATTAAATAAGCCATTTGGGCAGGAACCAATGTCACCATGTTTTCAGGGAAAGAGCATATGCACTTTAGCACTGGTTAGCAGTGGTAAAGTGCACAGAGTTCTACAACCAGCGAACACAGTGTTCAAAAAGTGGAGGGAGGCATGGAAAAAGTTAGGAGTGACCACCTTAAGGCTGTCAGGTCTAACATGTGTCCCCCCAGCTAAAAGTGGGGAGAGGTACCCAACCTCCTGGGAGCTCTCATCGCTAAGGCGAAAGTATCTGGAGAGACCATCAGCGTTGGCAATCCCCAGGCGATGCTCCACCGTAAAGTCCATCCCCTGTAGGGAAATGGACCACCTCAAGAGTTTAGGATTTTTCGACCCTCATCTGCATGAGCCATCTGAGGGGCCTGTGGTCTGTTTGAACCCGGAAGTGAGTCCCAAACAGGTATGGTCTCAGCTTCTTCAGGGCCCAGAGCATAGCAAATGCTTCTCTCCCAATCGCACTCCACCTCTGTTCCCTTGGTAATAGTCTTCTGCTAATAAAGACTTATGGTTGGTCTAGGACCTCCTGACTTAGTTGTTCTAGAACCGTCCCTATGCCATGCTCTGAAGCGTCCGTCTGCACAATAAATTCTTGGGAGTAGTCAGGTGCACATGGCTTCCTTCAGGGAGTCAAAGGCTTTCTGACAAGCGTCTTTCCAATTCACCAACCTAGATTGTTTCATGGATGTTCATTCTGTTAAGGGGGCTACTAGGGTGCCATATCCCTTAACGAATCTGTGGAAATATCCGGTGAGGCCTAAGAAGGCTCTCACCTCTGTTTGGGTTCTAGTTGGTTGCCAGGCCTTGATAGTTTCAATCTTAGCCTGGAGGGGATGCACCTTGCCACCACCTACTAGGTGTTCCAAGTACACCACAGAACCCTGCCCAATCTGACACTTACTGGCCTTGATGGCCAGGCCTGCCTGTTGCAGGGCCTGAAGCACCTCCTTGAGGTGGAGCAGGTGTTCCTCCTAGCTGGAACGATAGATGGCAATGTCGTCTAGGTAGGCTGCGCAAAAGGCATCCTTGCCAGCTAGGACTTCGTTAACCAACCGTTGGAAGGTAGCAGGGGCATTTTTTAATCCAAATGGCATTACTCTGAACTGGTAATGGCCGTCAGGAGTACAGAAAGTGAATCTCTCTTCAGCCCCTTTAGTCAAGGCGATCTGCCAGTACTCTGAAGTGAGGACAAAGGTACTAAGGAACTTGGCAGCACCAAGCCTGTCTACGAGCTCATCAGCTCGGGGGATGGGGTGAGCATCTGTCTTTGTGACAGAGTTGAGAACCTGGTAGTCCACGCAGAACCTAAGTTCTGACTTGGCACCAGGAGCAGCTACCTCGGGAACCAACACCACGGGGCTGGACTAGGGACTACAGGACTTCTTTATCACCCCAAGAGCCAGCATCTTGGCAACTTCCTCCTTGATGCTGGACCTCACTTTGTCTGACATCCTGTACATTTTGTTCTTCACAGGTGGACTGTCTCCTGTGTCAATATCATGGACACACAAGTGTTTGAGCCCAGGAGTGAGGGAGAACAGGGAAGAGAATTGCTCAAACAGCTCGTAGCAGTCTCCCCTCTGATCTAGAGTAAGGGAGTCAGAGAGATTAACACCTTCCACTGATCCATCACCTTCTTTGGCAGAGAGGAGTTCGGAAAGAGGCTCACTGTCTTCTTCCATGCCCTCATCTTTCACAAGAAGCATACTGACGTCAGACCTCTCAAAATGAGGCTTCAGTCTGTTGTGGTGGAGAACCCATAGGGGTCTTGAGGTCCACTAGGTAAGTGGCCTCCCCCTTTCGCTCCTTGACATCAAATGGGCCAGTCCAGTGGTCCTGGAGAGCTCTATGCTCTACTGGCTCCATCACCCATACTTTGTCTCCAGGTGAGGATTCTACCAGGGTGGCCTTCTGGTCATGCCACTCCTTCATCCCCTCTTGACTGACCTCGAGGTTGCTTTTGGCCTGTTTCCAGAAATACTGTTTCTGGTTGCAGAGGGCCAGCATATAACTGACCACATCCTGGGGAGGTTTCTTGGGAGCTTTCATCCATCCCTCCTTTACTATGCTTAGTGGTCCCCTGACAGGGTAGCCATAGAGAAGTTCAAAGGGCCTGAACCCCAACCCTTTTGGGGGCACTTCCCTATACACAAAGAGAAGGCATGGCAAGAGGATGTCCCACTTACGCCTCATGGCCTCAGGTAGGCCAGTGATCATGCCTCTCAGGGTCTTGTTGAACCTTTCAAGAAGCCCATTAGTTTGAGGATGGTAAGGGGTGGTAAACTGGTAGGTTACCCCATACTCATCCCACAAGGACTTCATGTACGCTGACATGAAGTTTGTGCCTTTGTCAGACACAACTTCCTTTGGGAACCCTACACAGGTAAATATCCCCATCAGAGCTTTGGTCACCACCGGTGCAGTCACTGTCCTTAGAGGGATTGCCTCTGGATAGCGGGTGGCATGGTCCACCAAAACCAGGATAAATCTGTTGCCTAGGGCGGTTTTGGGGTCCGAGGGACCAATGATGTTACTGCCCACCATTTCAAAGGGGGTGCCAATGACCGGGAGCGGGATCAGGCAGGTTACCCAGGGTGGCAACAGCTTCCCCAGTCGGCTCAGGGGCCTCCTCTTCTGGGACCCCTGTCAACCACCTCAGGAATATCTGGGGCCGGATTCCCTTGTCCCTTGCCCTTCCTCTGTGCAGCTGTCTGGGCCATTGTGCCAGGCTCCAGATGCCCTTGACTCCCTTCCCGGGCAGCCATGGACCGTGTGGTCATTCAGACCCACTCAGCTACACCTAACATCTCCAGGTTGGATCTGAGCTCTACCTCTTTCCAGGCAGTGTGCTCAAGATCATTGCCTAACAGACAATCTACAGGCATGGCAGGACTCACAGCTACGTTTAGAGTACCAGCAACCCCCCTCCACTCAAAGGGAACCAGAGCTACAGGTAGGTGGCTCTTGCGATTGTCAGTGACAATGACCTGGTGGAATGTATTAGGGATGACCTGCTCTGCTGACACCAGATGACCCCTGACAGTAGTCATACTGGCTCCTGTGTCACGCAGAGCCTCCACCCTTTGCCCATCAATGGGGACTCACTGCCTATACTTGGAAGTATCGGCAGGCGTGTGGGCTTTTGGCATCATTTCCTAATCTCCCAGGGATACTAGTGACACCTCTATCTGCTCCCCAAAGCTACACTAGCCAACCAAGGTGTCTGTCCTCCAGTGGGGGGCTATGCTCTCTTGGGACATTGGGAGTCCCCCTTATAGTGTCTAAACTTGAATCACTCTAAGCACTTGGAGACAAACTTCCCTTTCTTCTTATCAAAGTTCCCTGGCTTCCTGTCAGATTCAGGTGGAGACTGGTTACCCCCCCACCCCCTTGGGAATTGTTTTGGGGGCCTTTTGAGAACTCCTTATTTTTAAGTTTCTCTCCCCCCTCTTTCTTCTGGTGGGAACCCTGACCACCTTTGTGGATAACCCCTCCCCCGGTACCTTCTTGGACACTCTGGTGCTAAGCCAGAGGTCTTCCTCCTTAGCAAGCTTCCTAGGGTCAGTCAGCTTACTGTCAACTAGGTTCTGGTGCAACTCTATAAAGCAAACACTGAACAAATGCTCTTTCAGGATCAAATTATATAACCCCAAACAGTCATCTACTGTACTGCACCCATCCCATCCATTCAGTGCCTTACTGGAGAAATCAAAAATGTCTACCCAGTTCTGTGTGTTAGAGTTCGGTGCTTTCCCTGAAACTCTGACGGTACTTCTCAGGTGTCAGTCCAAACTTGGCAAGCAAAGCAGTTTTCATGGGTGCGTATCTGTGTTGATCCTTAGGATCCAATGCAAGGATTGTGTCCCTCCCACTACTGGTACATACCACCACAAGGCTGCCCCCCCATTGCTCTTCAGAGACCCCATGAGCTCTTAGTGCAACTTCATAAGCAGCCAACCACTTATCAATGTCATCTCCCATCACATAACTTGGCACTACATTTTTGGGCAAATGAACCTTTCTTTTCCCAGTAGGTCCTGCATGTATGCTGCCACCATCACTGCTGGTCTCAGACTGTCTTGTCTTAATATCCAGCTCTTTGTGACTCAGTTCATGAGCCAAGAAAAGTTTATTTTCAGCTAAGACTCACTCAGCTGCTGCCTCCTCTCTCTCAGCTTCAATTTTTAGCATTTGCCATTTGCAGTTGAACCTCTCTCTCTTCCCTCCTATCCTCTGCGGTCAGGCCATGGCTAGAGGCACTGCTCCCAGGGGGCGCCATTTCAGGGGTAACATCCTCCACTACTGGCAAAAAATCCTCTGAGGTGCCATCCTCTTGCTCCTCCTCCTCAGCATTCTCAACTGAATGGGCTTCTGCCCAGGGCCTTAGCGCTTTTTGGTATTCCTCCTTTCTGGAGGCACCCTGGGTAGGTACTCCCATCCCCTTGCAGAACCCCTTCAGCTGGTTAACAGTGTATGTTTCCAGCTTGGCTAGGTCAAAATCTTCAGCTCCTGCTTGAGACCCAGCCAGAGACATGTTGAGTGAGGATTTGGTTTAAAATGTGAGGCAGAAAACAAAATTGCAGAAAAAGATAAACAATCAAGTTGACCTCCAACTGTGGGTAGGTAGCGTACACATAGCTATTGTATGTCACTGCACAAATACAAGTCCTATCCTCACCGCTGATCACCAATGTTAGAAATGGGGTCTTTGGTTGGCAGTCCGGTTACCCAGTATCCAAGCAAGGACCTCCACTCTAGTCAGGGTAAATCACACACAATCCAAGTTATCCTGTGCCCACCCTCTGGTAGCTTGGCAGTGAGCAGTCAGGCTTAATTTAGATGGCAATGTGTAAAGTATTTGTGCAATAAATTATGCAAGAACACAGTATAACACCACAAAAATACACCACATAGTGTTTGTGGATGTGTCTGCCAGTGAGGTGTGTGTTCTACTAGGTGTGGTGGTGATGCTGGTAGTGGATGAGGATGTAGTGCATGCAGGTGTGAGTGTAGACGGAACTGGGAGGGAGGTGGAGGAGGAGGAGGAAGGGGACACAGTGGAAATTTTGGATGTTGGTACGTCTGCATCTAGATGGTGTTTGTGTGAGTGCCTGTGGGATGATGTGTGGTGCTTGTGTTTGGCTGTGCCACTCTTGTGTGTTGTCTTGTGTGCATGCGCGTCTTCCTGTGTGCTTGGGATAGGTTGGTGGTGAGGGGAATGGGATTGGGAGAGGAGGTTGGAGGGTGGACACAGGGACAATGGCTGCCATTAGAGAGTAGGCCACAGCCTGGTTTGATCTCTGTTGGGCTGCCAATCCAGTGTGAATGCCCTCTAGAAATGCATTAGTCTGTTGCATCTGGACTGCCCCTAGATGGCATTCACAATGGTTGACTGCCCTACAGAGATGGATCTCAGGAGGTCAATAGCCTCCTCACTCAAGGCAGCAGGGCTCACTGGGGCAGGACCTGAGGTGCCTGGGATGAAGTAGATGCCCACCCTCTTGGGTGAGCGGGCACAGGCAACTCAATGAGGGGCTGCTGGGAGGGCGGTGCTGGTATGGGGGGTGGCGGCTGTACCTTCAGTTGGGGTGGTCACAGAGGTGTCTGCTACCACAAGGGAGCTTCCATCAGAGGAAGTATCTGTGTCCAAACTGTCCCCTCCAGTCTCTGCCGTAGTGCTCCCCTCACCCTCTGTCCCACTGGTGCCCTCACCGTCTGTGGAATCTGCCTCCTGGGTCCTGTGGGATGCAGCTCCCTCCATCGCCGATGCCTCTGCTCCTCCACCATATGATGCTAATGCACATAAGGAGGAGGGTCACAAAACAAAAAGGGGGCTAGGATACACTGGGTCAATGGCTGCACCAACACCACTGTTTGTGTAGCCAACACTCCCACACACAGAGAGCAGCCCTACGCACTATGCATTGCACTAACAGTTATATTGCTAGCCACCAAGGCATGGGGATGGGCACACACCGCCAAATGCAGAACACCAGAGACCCAGGCAGCCCTGACCAGTAGTGGATGGCTACGAGCTAGGTAGTAGGATTATCACTTAAGAACCCTGGGCACCATGGGACCTACTCTGCACTGTCAGGCCTGGACTAGGGGTACCCACTGACACAAATCCCCCACCCGGATACTAAACCTACCATGCGCAAGTTATAATGATGGGAACTGTACACACCTCCTTGTGGCTGCTGTGATGTCCTCAAGCGCCCATCCAGCTCAGGATAGGCCCCTGCCAGTGTGCGGGCCATCAGAGGGGTTAGGGTTCAACTGAACCTCTTCCTCGGGAGGCCATCCCCAGCTGGGCCTCACCGTCTTCTGTGCCTAGCGTCTCAGTTCCTTCCACCGTTTCTGACAGTGGGTGCTCCGCCTGCCGTAGACTCCAAGGGTTCGCACGTCCTTGGCGATGACATGCCACATACCCTTATTTTGATGGGAGCGGACCTACAGAGGAAATACACACAGGAAAATAGTATCAGTCAGACAGTCCTGCCTCTTACACTTTTGCCCCACAATACCCCTTCACATCACCATTTCCACACATATGGCCCAGCACACAACCTGTACGCTGCCCAGGGGACTTCCACCAACCCCCCTACACGAGATCTTCACCCACATCACTCCATGTATTCATGCCACATGCATCGTGCCCACAGTGTACTCACCTGTTGGTCTGGAGGCCCATACAGCAGTCCGTACTGGGGTAGGACCCCATCCACCAGTCGCTCCGACTCCACCGAGTTGAAGGCAGGGACCCTTTACCCAGACACAGGTCACAGCAGCAGATGCAGTGTAGGTCCTCTCCTGTTGAAGGTCAGGTAGCAAGTGAGGGAAGAGATAGAAAATGGCGGTCACGTCCCCGGCGGTGCATACCATCACAGTCGGCATAGATCACCATTGGCCACTGTTACCCATATGGCCCAATGTTATCCAATGAGGATTTGCACGGCGGTTCCCGACCGCCTCCCGTCAACGGCACACAACATCAGCGGTATTACCTCACTTCCACCTGTCCCTCTACAGGACAGGCAGATGCCATTTTGGGGGGGGCAGGCCCTGTATAATAACTGCGTCACAGTTAAAATTTGGACATACAGGACAAATCCCACTTAGCCATTCAAAATTAACATCATGCATTGTACTGTTGTGGCTCCAATGTTCAGTTTGTGACCAGCTCCTCACTCTTTTGTCTCTTAGACTGCTACCGCTGCGGATGAGTAGGAGATGGAGACATACCCCCATGTACAGACCTCTGGCGGACTTGGCAACAATGGAGGACAGGCACATTATCCTCACCTATAGACTTGACAGGGCCACAATCACAGAGCTGTGTGCCCAATTGGAGCCTGACCTGATATCTGCTATCCGTCACCCCACTGGGATCCCCCCTCTTGTGCAAGTCCTATCTGTGCTCCATTTCCTGGCAACTGGTTCTTTACAAGTGACAGTGGGCTTGGCAGCAGGAATGTCACAGCCAATGTTCTCAATAGTGCTGACAAGAGTTTTGTCTACCCTGATTAAACACATGTGGAGCTACATTGTTTTCCCCCAAGTGGATGATTTGGCCACAGTGAAGGATGACTTCTATGTAATGGGACATATCCTCAACATAATTGGGGCGATTGATGGAGCTCATATTGCATTTGTCCCCCCACCAGAATGAACAGGTGTACAGACATCGAGAGAGTTTCCACTCCATGAATGTCCAGATGGTGTGCTTGGCGGACCAATACATCTCCTATGTCAGTACTAAGTATCCAGGGTCTGTGCATGATGCCTATATGCAGAGGAATAGTAGCATCTCAAATGTCATGGGCCAATTACAGAGGCATCGGGTGTGGCTAATAGGTGAGCCCTGGATCCCACCCAGTATATATTTTGGTGTATGGGTATGGTGTGGGCCATATGGGATAGTGTGTGGCTGAATGTTGTCCCTTGATATTTGCAGGTGACTCAGGTTACCCAACCTATCATGGCTACTGTTCCCTGTGAGGAATGCCAGGACAAGGGCAGAAGAACGTTACAATGAGGGACATGGGCGATCCAGAAGGATAATCGAAAGAACCTTTGGCCTCCTGAAGGCCAGGTCCAGGTGCCTCCATCTAACAGGTGGATCCCTGTGCTACTCAACCAAGAAGGTCTGCCAGATAATCGTGGCATGCAGCATGTTGCACAACCTTGTCTTGATATACCATGTGCCTTTTCTGCAGGAGGAGGAGGCTGGAGATGCCTGTGTGGCAGCAATGGACCCTGTGGACAGTGAGGATGAGGAGGCAGAGGATGAGGATAAGGACAACAGAACAGCAGTGATACAACAATACTTCCAATGACACAGGGGTAAGACAGTGTTACTTCACAGTTCATTGTCATTATTTAGATTTTCTCTGGCAATGACATGCTGTTATTTCCCACTTTATGCCCAATGACTGTACCCTTTGGCAATTCATTTTGCAGATGGTGGTGCCCCACTATTGCTCCTGGTGTGATCACTGCAGGAAACTACAGGTCTTTCTTATGTGAACTATTACTGTACCGTTGAATTGCAATGTTTGAACCTGGTTAAACAAATACATACTTTACAAATGTAACATACTCTATTCTAGTTTTTTCAAAGGGTGTTGATTGAAGTGCTAAGAAGAAGAGGGGCAAGTGCATTGGGATGGGGTGATGATGAAGGAAAGTCCAGGGTATTGTTCCAGTCTATTTGTAGCACAGGTGCATAGCTCAAGGGGACATAAGAAGGGGAGCAATGGCAGTTCAAGGTGGACAGGGTGACTGTGTGGGACACAAGGGTGAGAATCAGGAGAGTCTCATTTCCTGGTGTTTTCTTGGCAATAGTCTCTGGCTTCTGCCTGGATCGCAGGGAACGTTTGCGGGTTGGTTCACCTTCTGCAGGGGGAAGGATGCTGGTGGCCTGCTGATCCTGTGGGGGGGCCTCCTGTCCACTAGCGGCAGCGGAGGTGGAAGGCAGTTCAGATGTCTGACTAGTGGCAGGGGCTCACTGTTGCGAGACTGCCTCCTTCATAATGTTGGCCATGTCTGCCAGCACCCCTGCAATGGAGACCAGGGTGGTGTTGATGGCCTGCAAGTCCTCCCTGATCCCCTAGTACTGTCCCTCCTGCAGCTGCCTGTTCTCCTGCACATTGTCCAGGATCTGGCCATCGTGTCCTGGGAATGTTGGTAGGCTCCCAGGATCTCGGTGAGTGCCTCCTGCAGAGTTGGTTCCCTGGGCCTGTGCTCCCCCTGGCGCACAGCTGTCTTTCCAGTTTCCCTGTTGTCCTGTGTCTCTGTCCCCTGAACCGTGTGCCCTCTGCCACTGACCCCAAGTCCCTGATTGTCTTGGGTATGAGGTGTACCCTGGGGTCCCTTTAGAGGTGGACACACTGCTGATTGACGTGTCCTAGGGACAGAGCTATGGGTACGCTGGGAGGGTGCTGTGGTGGTGTTTCCAGATGGGGGAGGATCTGTGTTTGTCTGTGACTGGGCCTAGGTAACCGACTGTCCAGAGGTCCCTGACGGGCCAGGTTGGTCATCCAGATCCAGGCGACCAGAGTTGCTGTCATCACTGTGGGCCTCTTCAATTGGGGGACTGAATAGTGCTGGCACCTCTTCTCTGCTGACATTGGCTGGGATACCTGTGGGGATATAAATGCTGTGCTATTGTTTCTGTGTGTGACATATTGTGCATCAGTGGGTTGCCCTCTTTGGTTGTATCTGCCCTGGCAGCTTTAACTTGTGTAAGTTGGTATGTGGTGGGCTAGCTGATTCTCTCTAGTGTGCATGCTTTGGTGATAAGTGTCCATGCAGGGCTGTGAGTGGTGTCCATGCATTGGTGATGCATGCAGGGCTTGCCATTGGGATGGGTGGGATGTAATGGTGGGGTGTGTGGGAGGTAGTGGAGTGATGGGAGTGAGGGTGAGAGTGGGGGCATGTGATGGCATGCTGGTAGGGGGGTGATAGTAGTAGAGAGTAGACTCACCATGCAGTATTGCCAAGACTTGCTCCTCCTATGTTGTTAGTTGGGGGGAGGAGGTGGGGCTCCACCGCCAGTCCACTGTACAGCTATCTGGTGTCTTGCAACAATGGAATGTACTTTGTACATGGCATGCAGATTTTCCCACTTCTATGGCCACTTACTGTACCCTTTGACATCTCTATTTTCAGATATCTGTGCCCCACTCTGGCACCTTGTGTGTTGACTGCAGCCAACTACAGGTCATTCCTATGTATACATTACTGTACAGTTGTATTGCAGTGTTTAAACCTTGTTAAACAAATACATAGTTAAATCATTTGACATACTCCATACTTTTATTTATTCAAAGGGTGTTTATTTAAGTGCTAAGAGGTAGAAGGGAATGTGCAATGGGCTGGGGGGATGATCGAGGTAAGTCCAGGATTGAGTCCAATCTATTTGTATCACAGGTGCATTGTCCAAGGGAGCATAGGAAGGGGAGCAAAGGCAGTTCAAGGTGGACATGGTGACAGAGTGGGACACAAGGGTGACAATCAGGGGAGTCATATTTCCTGGCGGGGGTCTTGGCAATGTTCTCTGGCTTCTGCCTGGAATGCAGGGACCATTTGCAGGGTGGATCTCCTGCAGGGGGAGGGGTGCAGGTGGCTCGTTGTTCCTGTGGCGAGGCCTCCTGTCCACTAACAGCAACGGATGTGGAGGGCTGTTTATTGGTGTGGCTAGTGTCAGGGGCCCGGTGGTGTGCCACTGTCTCCCTCATGGTGTTGGCCATGTCTGCAATGGTGACCGGGGGTGTGGATGTCCTTCAGGTCCTCCCTGATCCCCAGGTATTGTCCCTCCTGCAGCCGCTGGGTCTCCTGCAACTCGTCCAATATCTGGCCCATCGTCTCCTCGGAATGGTGGTATGATCCCAGGATGTTGGTGAGTGCCTTGTGGAGAGTCTATTCCCTGGGCCTGTCCTCCCCCTGTCTCACAGCAGCCCTCCCAGCTTCCCTGTTGTCCTGTGCCTCTCTCCCCTGAAATGTGTGCCCACTGCCAATGACCTCAGGTCCCTGATCGTCCTGTGTTTGTGGGCTTGCCTGGGGTCCCTGTAGTGGTGGACACACTGCTGATTGACGTGTCCTGGGGACAGGGATATGGGCCTGCTGGGTGGGTGCTGTGCTGGTGTTTCCTGAGGGGGGAGGCTCTGTGGTGGTATGGGGCTGTGCCTGGGTAACCGACTGTCCGGAAATCCCTGATGGGCCAGGTTGGTCATCCTGATCCAGGTCAGCAGAGCTGCTGTCATCACTGTGGGCCTTCTCTCTGGAGGGACTGGATGTTGCTGGCACCTCCTCTCCGGTGACGTTGTGGGAGTGCCTGTGGGGATGTAAATGTAGTGTTATGGTTTCTGTGTGTGACATCTTGTGCATGGGTGGGTTGCCCTGTATGGTTGTGATTGCCGTGTCAGCTTTGCGCTCTGTGAGTATTGATTTTGTGGGGTAGGTGATTCTCTCTAATGTGCATGCTTTAGTGATGGATGTCCATGCAGGTCTGTAATGGGGGTCCATGCATTGGTGTTGCATGCAGGGCTTGGTATTGGGATGGTGGGGTATATGTGAGGTGGTGGAGTGATGGGGTGAGGGTAGGGGTGGGAGTTTGTGATGGCATGCAGGTGGGGGGGGTGAAAGTAGCAAAGAGTTGACTTACCAGAGTCCAGTCCTCCTGCTACTCCTGTCAGGCCCTCAGGATGCAGTATTGCCAAGACTTGTTCCTCCTATGTTGTTAGTTGTGTGGTAGGAGGTGGGGGGGTCCACCTCCAGTCATCTGTATAGCTATCTGGTGTCTTGCTGCTATAGGAAATGGTTTATAGTCGAACGGGGTTGTGGGTAATGTGGGTGGGTGTTTTTATAGTTGTGTTAGTGTGTGGGTGTGTTGTGTGTATGTGTGTCAGGTGTGTGTAGTTTGCATTGTCCAATCTGGTGTTGTTTTGTTTGGGCACAGCGGCATGTACCGCCAATGGTTTACCGCCATTGAATGTCCACCGTGGTGATTCGTGGGTCATAATATGATGGGCGTACTTCTGTTGGTATAACGGTGTTTGTTTGGATACCGCCAGTTTATCACTGACCTTTGGGCTGGCAGACTTGTGTCTGTGGCTGAATAGTGACGGATTGGTGTATGTGTGTCATAATATGGTGAACGGATATCCGCGGCGGTATGTTGGCCGCAGTCGGCATGGCGGTAAGTGGGATTTACCGCCAATGTCATAATGAGGGCCTCAGTCCTTTGTAGATAATAAAGTACTTATAAAGTGTGATTTCCATTCAATACATAAGTGAAAGCAGACTGGTAATTACATCCCAATAAAGATAAGAAGATCTAACTTATGTTTCCGCAACACCATGGGGGTCATTTTGACCTCAGCGATCTTTTTTCAAGACCGACGAGGGACCGCCGTGCGGAAGACCGCCTGTGCAGGCGGTTTGCCGCTCGGCCTATTATGACGTTGGCAGCTCTCCGTCCCTTTACGGACGGAGAGCCGCCAACAGCCATACTGGCGGGAGGTGGGGAAGTGGAGGTTGCTCCACCTTCACCGCCACGCCAACAGAACACCGCCCAGCGAATCACGTCCTGTGATTCGCCGTGGCGGTGTTCTGTTGGCGGAGTGGTGTCGGCGGAGCTGCCCCCATGGCTCCCGTCCCCACCCGGAGAATTGACGGACCAGGTAAGTCGATCGTCCGTTAGGGGAGGGGGGTGTGGGGTTGTTGTGTGCGTGCATGGGGGTGTGCGTGTGTGTATGTAGAGGGGGTGTGTGAGTGCGTGTATGCTTGCGGGGGTGTTGTGTGTATGGGAATGAGTGCGTGTATGTCTGTATGGATGTGTGCGTGTATGTTTGAATGTGGGTGTGCATGTCTGACTGTGTGTGTGGATGTTGGCATGTATGTCGGGGTGCGTGCATGTGTGTGTTGCTGGAGCCTGCATGCGTGTCGTGTGGGTATGGGTGAAGTGATGTTGGGGGTCGGGGTGGGGAGGGGGGCCTGTCACCTTTGGGGGGTGGCAGGGGTGGAAGGGGGTGTAGGGGAGGGAGTCGGGGTGGGGGTGGGGGGTGGGGGAGACCCCTATCAGTGCCAGGGAAGGAATTCCCTTGCACTGATAGTGCTTACCGCCATGGATTTCATGGCGGTTCAAACCGCTGGAAATCCACGGTGGTAAGCCGGGTCCAAATACCGCCGGAGGTATAGTGACGGCCGCCGGGCTGGAGACCCAGGTCTCCAGCCCGGCGGGCGGATCGGAGAACCGGCGGATGGCCATGGCGGTAACCGCCATGGTCATAATTCCCCAAGGTAAGACCGCCAGCCTGTTGGGGGTCTTACAGCCGGTTCTCCGCCATCCGACAGGTTCGTAATGACCCCCCATGTGGTTGAAAGGTTGATTTAGAGAGAATTTAGGAGTCATACGCAAGTCACACCATCTTTGAAAGTGTTACACAGGCAGAAAGCAGAAAGCTGCAAGAGTGAGCTGAATGGGTGGAGAGTGGCTTTAAATGGATTGAAGAGGCCCGCAATGGCTACAGGATTACACTGCCTCAGTACTCCGTGTTCGCACATTTAATTGCAGCAGACGTGTTTAAGAGCAGGGCTGTGGGCACCGGCACATTTTTGTTTACAAATTAAGCACTGCAGATAGGATAACAGTGTAGCAATACTGCATGTTTTAACATTATTCCGAGCCATGAAATTCAGAATACACTGCTTTTCCCTGCACACCCTTCGCCAGGTTTGATCTTAAGAAATTTGTATGGGGAGAAGTTGTGGTGTTAGAAACATATCTTTTAAGAAATGCTTAGGGGAGGTAATGGGGTGATGACAGGTCACTTTTAATCACAAGGAAACAAAAAAACATACAGATAGAATGGTTGGTGGAGTGCCACGAGCATCTGTAGGTTGGTGGTATGCACTCCTAAATATTTTTCTATAAAACATTATTAAATTCATCCAGTTGTTATATATCGTTTGCCCAATTCGACATGAGCTGAGATATTTAACACACAACATTCTAAAACAAGCTTTATCAAAGCCAAAAGGATTCGCCTTTTTAACTAGTTATGCACTATCAGAAATAATAAATGCTTTTAACCAACAAAACATAGGCAAAAAAAAGTGTGATGACATGCACACATCATGACGCTATGGTGGTTCCGAAAAATAATGTCTACATGCACATATGGCATGACGCAACTCCCATTCTGTTTCTTTGTTTTATTTAATGCTCCACTTGGAGCAGCAAATAAATGGTGTGGCCTGGCAGCAAGTACCTGTCGCCAAGCCCTCCAAAGATTTGAAACTTTTTTTTTTTAAATACTGTGACGGGAAGGGATAATGAGACAATGGAGGAGTGAGTGGGAGAGTGCGTGGGGGAGAAGACAGCATGGAAGGCAAGAGGAAGTGGAGGGGAGCAGAGGAAGAGCTTAAGGAGGGCAATACAGAAAGTGTGTTGTTGGTATCTGAGGAGGGAAAGAGCACAAAAGAGAGAAAGAAAACATGTGCACTTTCACGGAGTGCTAAAAGAAAAGTAAAAAGTAGTTCCCAGAATGTGGGCAATTGAAAAATACAAGTCATCCAATCAAAAGAGGCTATGTTCTAGCAGAGGCACAGAAACAAGAAAAGGAAACCATCAATTAAGAAGCAAATAAATGAAAGTGTCAAGGAAGCTAACCAATGGTAAGCAACAGGCTGTCCCAAGGGACACTGTAAGTTATGGTATGTTCTGCAATAGGCCTTTTGACAACTGACAGCTAAAAGATGACTAAAAATGAGATTTACCTCAGTGCCATTTTTTATGAAAAGTAGTTTACAATCAATGAGCACAACTGTTTGTTTTTGAAAGACAACTGGTCAGCCAGTTTTTTGCGAGTTTGGCGGCTCCTCTCCTTAGGAATGTGTTTTAAAAAAATACTGCCAGCACAGGCAAACCCGGGCGCACAACTGCTCCATATCAAGCGAGCACATATATTCTGTTAGTGTGAATTATGTGTATGTTTTCTGTGCTCACTGTTTGTGAATGCCAATTGTGTGACATTGAATGATGTATTTGTGATCAGGTTGTTTAAGTGTGGTGTGTGCATGTGTGAATGGTGAAAGTACACGGTGTGAGTGAAAACTCTGTGTGCACTCTTTTTTTACATTGTATAAGTACACATTGGGCCCTATTCACAAAAGTGAATTTGCATGTGTAGATTTATTCATGTGTAAACTTACCAGTGCACCTAGAAGCAAATTTACACTTTTTGCTATTCACCATATTTGAGTGTTTTTACACCTTTCCACCACATCAAAACTGGGGGTGGAGAATGCTGGGACAAGATTTCTGAGTGTAAAGTTACTACTTGTGACATTTTGCAAGTACACATAGGTTTATGCCATTCAGGCAGAGATCTGTCTATGGGAAAGTGTTAGAAATAGGGTTGATGGTTGGTAGACGTATGCACCCTGTCCAAGCAGGAACCACAATCCTAGCCAAGTTAAGTCAGATACGCACCACAAATTAACCTGTGCTCACCCTCTGGTAACTTGGCACAAAGCAGGCAGGTTTAACTTAAGAGGGATTGTGTAATGTATTTGTGCAACACTTCAAACAGTAACACAGTAAAAGTGCACATTGGGCCCTATTCACAAAAGTAAATTTACACCGTATTTGAGTGTTTTTACACCTTTCCACCACCTCAAAACTGGGGGTGGAGACTACTGGGACAAGATTTCTGAGTGTAAAGTTACTACTAGTGACATTTTGCAAGTACACATAGGTTTATCCCATTAAGGTAGAGATCCGTCTATGGGAAAGTGTTAGAAATAGGGTTGATGGTTGGTAGAGGTATGCACCCTGTCCAAGCAGGAACTGCAGTCCTAGCCAAGTTAAGTCAGATACGCACCATAAATTAACCTGTGCTCACCCTCTGTTAACGTGGCACAAAGCAGGCAGGTTTAACTTAAGAGGGACTGTGGAAAGTATTTGTGCAACACTTCAAACAGTAACACAGTAAAAACACCACAGGTCCAGACGTATACTGAGCTGGTGGTGTCTGAAGTCCAGTTCTTATAGCCAGTGGGGCCTTTGATGTGGGGGAGACTTCAAAGAGAGGTCTTTGAAGTGCACAGAGTCTCTTCCCTTCCTGCCCTTGCTCAAGACTCACTGCAGGGGGTTATTCAGCCCTTTGTGTAGATTTATGACACAGCTCATTTACGTTTAAGTGTAAGCTCCTCCCTCCCATCCTGCCCAGAATGGCCCGTCAGGCTGTGAATGGACCATCAGCCACACCTAACCTTCCTTTGTGTGTGGCTCTCTGGAGGGAATGCAGAAGAGCCCAGCTGTCACCTACCCAGATGTATTCAGAGACAGGCAGAAGGCACCAGATTGGTTGAAGTAAGAAAATGCCAACTTTCTAAAAGTGGCATTTTCAGAACTACAATTTAAAATCCGACTTTACCAAAAGCTGTGATATAAAATTATGAATCCAGAGACACCAGACTCAGGGGTCTCATCTCTTCCCAATTGGAAATTACACCTATAGAATATAATAATAAGGCAAACCCAATGTTATCCTATCAGAGATACAGGTCTTGCAGTAGTGAAAATAGTTTTTCATTGCTAGGGCATGAAAAACTTAAAAGTACATGGCCTACTTTTTGAATGCACTGCACCCTGCCTTTGGGCTGTCTAGGGCCTACCTTTTGGGTAACATATGTATTAAAAAGGAATGTTTGGGCCTGGAAAGAGGGTTAGCTTGCCAGATCGACATGGCAGTTTAAAACTGCACATACAGGCTCTGTAATGGCAGGCATGAGACGTTTGAAGGGCTACTGAAGTGGGTGGTACACTCAGTGCTGCAGGCCCACCAGTAGTATTTCATTTACAGGCCGTGGGCACAGATAGTGCACTTTACTAGGGAATAAGTCAATTAAATTTGCCAATTTGGGCTAAGCCAATGTTACCATGTTTTCAGCGCAGAGCACATGCTCTTTAGCAGTAGTTACAGCTGGTAAAGTGCCCAGAATCCTAAATCCAGAAAAAATAGGGTTAGCAAAACAGGAGGTCAGGAGGCAAAAAAGTCAGGGGAAACCATGCTAAGTATGCCAGGTCTAACAGAAAGTATAGGGAAAAATATTGAAGTTTACTTACTTTTAAAATAATAAATATGTTTGAAATGTAAAACAAAAATATAAACATCATAAATAACTATTCTTAGCCTAGAATTACAAAATAAAATGTTACAACAAATTGAACCATCCAATTTAATATGTAATACTAAGTAATTCAATAGATAGTTATTAATTAACTAAATAACATATATTAATATGTAATTGTTATTATTTAAAATATTTCAAATTAATCCTTCCCTATATTTATATTTAATTATGAGTTAGTATTTTTTATCTAAACATATTTGTTTAATTAATCTAAATTCATTTTATGTGTTTTATTAGGAGGTAAAAAGTTGTTAAATTATCTTAAACTAAAAATTAAATATTGTTTTATTCAATTAAAAAAATAATGTAAAAATAAGTTTTAGCTCTTATAAATGTAACAAAAAATTTGAAAAAAGTGAATATATTTAACATTATTTCCTAAGGTTTGTTATTCAAAGTCCCTGCCAACATTTCCTATGATGGGAGTGTATAGAAGTACCTGTGAGGTATCATTTGTGATGCTGGATGTACACCAGGGCTGTGCTGGAGTACATTTACAACTGCTTTGGGTCATTTTTAATTGTAGTAACTTTAGAAGTGGAGCTTGTGAATAGCAAGGGGATTATGCCTAAATGTTTGGGTGTTTTCATTTTTTTTGTCCCTCCCCAACCCCCTAGCTGCCCAGTCTTAATTCCCCCTTACTCCTTTGTAAACCCCTCACATTTATGAGCAATTATTTATAATTTTTCAGCCACTCCCCCAGGTTCCACCCTCATTTACAATTAAAATCTACACCTACATGTGAAGAGACCACCACAACTACGGCATAGAACTTCTCATACAAAAGATAGGCAAGGGGGAAGTATCCACATGTAGGCTAGTGATTAGCAGTGTGTAGTACTAGTGGTACGATTGTAGTGCTACTGAGAGGACTGCAAAGTGCAATTTGTGAATAGACTCCCTGGAGTGTAAATTGCCAAGTGTGAATGGCATGCATGAGAAGGTCATTTGTGTGAATGCTACAAAGTGTGCGCAGTGCAAATTATGGTGACATTTCAAGCAGCACTTTGAGTTCACTGTAGAAAACAACCAGTGAATACTAAATTGCCAACACAACTTTCTCTACCTGTATTCTGACAGTACTTTATGAAGATTTCAGAAGACTCTATCAGTATGTTGGATTGTTACCTTTGATGAAAAAAAGTGCATTATCCCACTGTCTTGTCTCATCCTTCCAACACACAAGGGACTACTCACAAAGGTAAACTTACGTATGTAAATTGACTCACGTTAATTTACTACTGCAAGGAGGTGTAAATCTACATTTCTTTGCTATTTATCATATCTAAGAGTATTTTTAAACGTGAGTAGACTTACATGTCTCCTCCCTGTGGAAAGTCTTATAATAGGATTGTCAAGTGTAAAGTTACTACTTGTAACATTTCATAAGTAGATGGAGATTTCTGCCAGTATGGCGGAAACCTCATTAGATGAAAGTGGAGCAAAACATCTTAAAGTTTAAAATACTTATTATGAACCGAGAAGTAATAAAAAAGGGTTAAAACACATATTTAATTTATAAAATTAGGGGCACTTTCTACAACAATAAATTTACATGTGCAGATTTCCTCATGAGTAAATGTACTCAGCACCTAGGTAACAAAGCTACACTTTTTTTACTATTGATTATTTCTGAGTGAGGAGCAGGATGGAGGCTTACTTGTTTCCAGCCCCTGAAAAAAGAGATTGGAGACATCTAAAACAAAAGTAATGAGGGTTGCAGTACTACTAGTAACTTTTCACTTGTAGATAAGATCTCAATCAACAGGGCAGAGACCTTACGCTCTGGGTCAGAGGTCTTCACCACTGGGGCAGAGATCTCCACCACATGGGTGGCAATCCTCACAACGGGGCCCAAGTCTATGGTAAAATAAAGGGAAAAGTTTAATTAAATTATTATTTAAAAAAGTTCATTCATATTTTTTTTAAACCGAAATCACTCAGTGGCGTTTGTCACTATGTAGTTACAGTTAGGTTAGAGTTTCCATAGCACACATGTTTTGTCGCTAATTACTTTGGTGCCGTTTGCCAAATTTACGTGAAACTTTCCAAAAACAAAGTTCGTCCCCCCTGAGTCCCACATACATATTTTCATTTAAAAATTTCTGTAAATAAGTTAATTATTATTCTTTAAACTATAAATGTGAAGTTCCGATGGTGACCTGCTCTTCTTGCCCATGTCTCACACCAACATGAAGCTAGAGTGACAAACTGCTGCTCATGACGATCTCCTTTTGGCCCCTGCCAACACAAAGCTCCAACTGAAGCTTCTTGTGTGGACTTGAACTTTGAGATGGGAAAATTTTCACTGTGGGGAACCTGGTCCCAGTATTTGACCCATGCTCCA
The DNA here is from genome assembly GCF_031143425.1 of Pleurodeles waltl. NCBI lineage: Eukaryota > Metazoa > Chordata > Amphibia > Caudata > Salamandridae > Pleurodeles > Pleurodeles waltl. The sequence goes on along the minus strand of NC_090448.1, from coordinate 270,100,689 downwards.
TCAGCCTGACCTTGTGACTTTGACTGTTCCAGCATGACCAGATATGCAATAGTGAAGCTTTGTGCTTTTTGGCGCTATTTTTGCCTTGAAATCCCAAAGTTCATAGCTCTGGTTGATATTTTGGTGTCATATATTTAATTACATTTTACTTCAATTTTTAGATTGTTTTGGAATTTTTCGTGTGCTTTTTTCTTCTCTTTATTACTGGTTGATTGCAGCATAAATTCTTTACCGATTGACTCTAAGCTAAGCCTGACTGCTTTTGTGCCAAGCTATCAGAGGCTTAAGCCTGAGTTTTTTGTGACTATTGTGATTTGCTCTGATAAGGATTCTATCTATCTATCTATCTATCTATCTATCTATCTATCTATCTATCTATCTATCTATCTATCTATCTATCTATCTTTCTATCTATCTTTTGAGTCAAATAAAAAAAGCTTTCAGGTGCCACAATCCAATGGGAGTCCCCTGGGAGCCAGTGTAGGCCCCAAGACTTTCACAGGAGTTTCCCGGGATCAGGAACATATTTTATAAAAAGGGGTTTTTGTGTTCATTGGGATTGGCTAGTCTGTGGGGTTGGAGGCAGGGCCAGGCCCTTCACCTACCTCCCGTCACAAATGGAAGAAAGCTGTGTGCACCGTGGCGTTGGCTGGCTGTGAGGAGGTGGGTACTAAAACGAGGCTGAAATCTCTGGGAGTAATTGTGAATGAAATGAGGAATTAACAGGGCATTTGTTTTCCGAATTACTGAGCCCGCCGGTAATTACTCATTACTCAGGATTCTCAGGTTCCAATCCACAATCCCCATTTATTTGGAATCCAGAAGGTTAGTGGGATATAGCTCTTGACGCCGAAACTGCTTTTCATTCTCAGAAATGGCCATATATGATGACACTGCTGCAAAGAATGGGTTTGGGTCCCTCCTACTGTGCATGGGTGCATCTCCTGTTCACACATCCTACACTCCAGGTCCTGGTACGTGGCACACTGTCAGAGGAGTTCAAACTAGGGAGGGACACAGGACAGGGATGTCTACTGTCGCCTTTCTTCTCTGTGATAGGGATGGAGTAGGTAGCCAACTAGATCCACAGTGATTCCCTGACACGTGGGCTTTGACGGGACTACAAATGGAAGGATACCATCTTGCTATAAGTGGATTACATTGTACTATACATAGTGGAGCCTTATCAATTGGACAAAATCTTACCTATGGTAGATAGTCTTTTATCTGAATACAATTATTATATTATTAACATGTACAAAAGGGTTTGTTGGCATGACTAAACACTTTAAACTATACTTTACATCTGAAGCTTGCATAACGACATGTACTTGGCAGAACTGCTGACAAGGACAAATTCTTACTTCTTTCTCTTCTTTCTTTCCTCTTTGTTAGTTTTCACCTGTGTCATGGTCATAACATTTCATGATGCAAATGCTCTATGGTAAATGAATAGAGACATTAGTCTGAGAAGAATTACTGCCATGTTAGATTGATGTTTAAAACTGTTTCTTTCTGATTAGGCTCTGTCAGAAAGGCGTGTGTGAACTGAAGTGAAATCACCTACAATTTGTAGACTCTTTTCCCTTATCGACTACAGTTGGTGAGAAGAAACCAGCATGTTTCCTCCTATTTTAGATAATAGCTAAATGTGTCTAATGTTTAGAATGGTGTTTGTTAAAATTAGCCATCTCGACGGAAGCTGACTTGTTCACATGAAGACATCAAGCTCTCATTGGACGGAGCTGAAGATTACCTACCCAAGTTTTATCATTTGTTGCAGTATACAATGTTATAAAAGCATGTTTTCAGAACAGACAGAGAGACCCTTTCCTTTGATAGACAGACTGGCAGAGAAGCTTCTGAGAGCACTCTGACACATTCTAACTTAGACTCTCTGCTATTGCATCTCAGTTTTATTCTGAGACCTTTTTTTTTTTTGCTTCGACTGTAGCTAAGAGATTTTATAGAACTTGTGAACATCTCTATAAGGAAAGTTCTTTGGAATTATATATTTTCTCATCTGTGGCAAGGGCTCTTTATGGGTTTTATTTAGGTTGCAATCTAGCCTTAACTTACTTAGAAATGGTATTAGATTATATGGAACATGCTATTGTGAGGAAGTGCCTCTTTTGACATGGTTAGCCCCCCACTTTTCACCTGGTATTTGATGTGGTTTGAAAGTTGTTAGCACCTAGAGCCGCTGCTAACAAGGTTCCCTGGGCCAGATCCCTTTCCCAAGGCTGTTGTGATGCATAGGCCCAATTGGCAATACCTTTAGCTGCCACTATAAGTTCCTAGTAAATGGTACCAAGGTACCCAGGGCATGGGGTACTAAGTGTAGGCCCCTGAGGGCAGCAGCACAGATTGTGCCACCCTCAGGGACCATGCATCCAAGTGCACCCAGCACTGCCATTGCAGGCTCAGTGTCCTGGTGCAATCCTAAAATACAAAGCTGACATTGCACACAGCCTGTGTGACATGTCCACTACACACTGCATTCAATATAGGTAGGTCACCCCTCTGGCAGGCCTCTCAGCCCTAAAGCAGGGTGCACTATACTGCATGTGTGGGCATGTGTGAGCAATATGCCCCTCTACTGTGTCCTTACAAACTTGGGACATAGTAAGTGAATAGAGCAGCCATTGTACATGCATGTGCTGGACACTGGTCAGATACATGATGGCCACTCTAAATCCTCGGCTGTTTAGTATCAAACAACTCAGTACAATGAATCCAAACTGGTACCATTATTGGATTTTTTGGAAAATGTACCCAGGGGCCACCTCAGAGGTGACCATTGCAAAAGCTAACTAACCCTGGCATGGTTGCTGGCTGGTCACAACCAGCCTGCCACCACCAGACAAGATTCTGGAGCCCTGAGGTGAGAGCCTTTGCTCTCTGGGTTCAGAAAATAAAGCCCTTCCCGTGCAGAGGTGTGATACATATTCCCCCAGGAATGTGCACAGCACTGCCTGCAAACTTCAAAGGGCTTGCCGCTCTTGAAACGTGACCCCCAGCCCTGCTGCTAGCAGCAAATGGCTGCCCCTATTGCATACCCCCACTTTTGGCGGGAGCAACAGCAGGACAATGCACAGGAGGAATGGCCACCCCCAGCTTACACCTCCCCTAAAGTGATGCATGTGAGGCAACCTCTTCTTTTCATTTTTAAATTTTTCTCCATCTTGCATGCAGTATTTAGTGGGCACCCCTAGACCTGAAGATCAGATTCCAAGGACAAAAGCAGGCCAGCAACAAAGGAAGCCTGAAGGCTCGAGAACTGCAATCCTTGGCACACAGCTCTTGACTCACCTATCTGCTCTGCACCCAGGCTCCCTGGGCCCTGCACTCGAGAACCAGGTATGCTCTAAGGGTCCGCCACTCTGTGTGACCTCTACACTTAAAGGGGACCCAAAGGCCTCAGCTTGAAGTCCGCCTGTGCATTGCTTTTCCAAGTTGTCCCCCGCAGTGGTCGTGCACCAGCGCCAAGGACTTTTCAGCAACTGCTCCTGCAAAAACCAGGAGCCGCTCAAACTTCCCAGGCTGGCTCCCAGGGCATCCAGACGACCTCGACCTAAAAACAAAAGGAGACATTAGTGAATGCATTGCCTGATTTTATATGCATTTTAAAAGTTTTCTCCCATTGATTCCTATGGTGCGTAATTACGCACAACAACACTATTTTTGCTAAACTTTGAAAAAATCATAACTTAAAATAGTACTCACCCAATTTTGATGACCTTGGTCTTTACATTTTCATAAAAATCTTAAGTAATTTTGTAAATTGGTCTCAAATTATTGGCCTAACTGCTCAACCAAGCTACCATAACATTTATAGCATTAGGTCACCTAGTTTTTACCTCTATAAACCAAGGTGGGATTAATTGGACTCCCTGCACAGTGCACATCATTTTTGTACACTTAATAGAGAGCCAGCCTCCTACAGCTATATGATATGTCCTGCAACCTCATTGAATTACGTTATGCTGAAAGAAAATTTTATGAATTACAACCTAAGTACACCTTTTAAACTACAATCTAAACTCCCATTATTGACTCTAATTTAACTGAATTTAATGCTTTTGATTTATATATGTGCAGTTCTTAATACCATTTAAGATCTGCCTCAAAGACCGCGCCTCTAGGGCTCGGTATTGGTGTGGGAACTTTATGTTTCTGAAGTCTCTCAATAGTCCTCAAGGGCTTTGTTAAAATTGCATGTTCATCAAATTTGGTAGCAGAGGCCAATTTGGCAATAGAAAATAAGGACTGCAAAAATGAAAAAGTGCCCTGAAATAAGATAAATGGCCATTGCCCAAAGGCTTTGTTTAAAGATTGATGGAGTGTGGTTCCTGAAGCGTCTGCTGTTTTCCGTTGCAGATTGCAGTTTTTCGTGTTTCTGGTGTGGGTAACAATGGGGTTATGTGTTGCACATGTAGTAATTATTGTGATTTTTGATTGCACAATTGATTGTGATTTGTAGAATTGTTGTTGGTATGTTGAAATGTTATTGCTGATGCTTATGCATTTCTTTTAAAGAAGAAAATAAACAGTTATCAAACCAAAGCATAGTCCAAGTTCCTGAGATAGATATGCATGTCGTTAGATATCGTCGACTGGACAGTTGGAAAAAAGACAGTAACAATCTGTTGTGAATCCACTAATATCGGTCAATGGAACCTGATGCACAAAGGTGCCACTATATTGATTAGGTGATTTCCCATTTGTTGAGATTTCATTGATGTACATCAAACTCTTTTTGACTGAGAAGTCAGGAGGTGTGAACAATAATCAGACAGAGGTAGGAAGCCAAATAAAGATGCAAAAGGTACCTGCATAACAAGTGCAAGTACCAATGAAAAATCAATTTCAAATGATGCTGATCCCACAAGCCCTTATGGCTCAACAGAATGTGGGCAACCTAAGATCGAATCAAAACAAGTTATCCAGAGGAAACAGAAATCTAATGCAAATGCAAAACCAAAATACAATTAAACAGTTCCCCAAGTTTAATGATGACAGCTAGAACTCAGACAGGTTACAATGACAGTGCCTGAGAAGGGAGTCAGATTACAGTCTTAGAGGTAGACCAGAGTGGACCATTTGTAGAAGGTGAAGTAAATGGCCACCAAGAGCAATTTCTGATTGACACTGGATCTATCCATTCCACTGTTAGAACAGAGGAAGCCCTAGACCTACCCATCTGCAAAACGTAGATCCAAGTTGTAGATGTTACAAATAAGCGAATTACAAATATGATCTCAAAAGAAGTTCCTGTAAAAATAGGCTCATTGGAAGAAAATGTTAGTTTGATGTTTGTCAAAGGATTTACCTCCAGGTATAAAAGTGACAGTAAATCAAGAAGTATTTAGGAACATATATTTGACTAATCAAAGGTGTAGAACCAGTCTGAACCACAGTAAAGCCAATTGCCATTTTTCTAAGAACACCCCCTTATCACACGACTCCAGAAATAATAGCAGAGATAACACCAATAATAATCGAGAATACGTGTTAGACCTGACAGCCTTAGGGTGGTCACCCCTAACTGTTTGCCTGCCTCCCTCCACTTTTTGGACACAGTTTTTGCTGGTTTTAGGACTCTGCGCACTTTACCACTGCTAACCAGTGCTAAAGTGCATATGCTCTCTTCCCTAAAACATGGTGACATTGGTTCATACCCAATTTGCTTATGTAATTTACTTGTAAGTCCCCAGAAAAGTGCACTACATGTGCCCAGGGCCTGTAGATTTAATACTACTAGTGGGCCTGCAGCACTGATTGTGCCACCCACATAAGAAGCCTCTTAACCACGCCTCAGGCTTGCCATTGCAAGGCCTGTGTGTGCAGTTTCACTGCCACTTTGACTTGCCATTTAAAAGTACTTGCCAAGACTTAAAGTCCCCTTTTTCTACATATAAGTCACCCCTACGGTAGGCCCTAGGTAACCCATAGGGCAGGGTGCTATGTAGGTAAAAGGCAGGACATATACCTGTGTAGTTTATATGTCCTGGTAGTGTAGAACTCTTAAATTCATTTTACACTGCTGTGGGGCCTGCTCCTTTCATAGGCTAACGTTAGGGCTACCCTCATATACTGTTTGAGTGGTAGCTTCTGATCTGAAAGGAGTAACAAGGTCATATTTAGTATGGTCAGAATGGTAATACAAAATCCTGCTGACTGGTGAAGTTGGATTTAATATTACTGTTTTTCAAATGCCAATTTTAGAAAGTGAGCATTTCTCTGCACTTAAATCCTTCTGTGCCTTACAATCCATGTCTGGCTAGGTTAGTTGACAGCTCCCTTGTGCATTTCACTCAGACAACCCCAAACACAGGATGCTCAGTCACACCTGCACACATCTGCATACTGAATGGGTCTTCCTGGGCTGGGAGGGTGGAGGACCTGACCTTTACATTTGAAAGGACAGTGGCCTGCCCTCACACAATGGACTGCCAAACCCCCTACTGGGGCCCTGGCAGAAAGGATGGCACTGAATGGGGACCCTTTGCACGTCTAAGCCACTCTTTGAAGTCTCCCCATTTCAAAGGCACATTTGGGTATTTAAAAAGGACCTCTGACCCTACCAACTCAGACACTTCTGGACAAGATACCACTGATGAAGAAACTCTGAACCAGACCCTGCAACCTGCCAAGCGGCACTGCCTGGCTACCCAAAGGACTCACTTGACTACTTTTCTGCAATGGACTGCTGCCCTGCTGTTGCCCTGTTGCCTTGCTGCCCTCTGGCTCCACTGAGAAGTGCTCTCCAAGAGCTTGGATAGAGCTTGCCTCCTGTCCCTTGAAGTCTCAGGCCCAAAAAGGTTTCCTCCTGCAAAGAACTCCTTGTGCACACAGCCTGCCAGAAACAATGAGAAAATCTCCGGATGCCAAACCGGAACAATGCAGCCCGGCTCCCCGAGAGGAGATTGACGCAGCACCCGCATGGCGACCGGAGCTTAGTCGCACGGGCCACTGGATTGACGTGTAGCCGATCCGGAACGACGCAGCCCAACTTCCTGCAAGAAGAGTTGACGCAGCGCCTGCTGTGCAACAGAAATTTTCCTGCATCACCCACGGGATCGACGCAGCTCATGTGACTTCATCCTATACGCCCAGGATTTCTCTGCATCGTCCCCGGGGGCGGCCACATACCCTGCAACCCAAAGAGGATCCAAGTCAGTGCATCGGAAATTGATGCAAAGCCTTCTCTGTGTGGAAAATTGTTGACGCATCGTCCGTGGGTGCCCTGAGAAACTGACGCACACCTCCCCGTTTTCCACACATCTCCTCTTCTGCGGTCCCTGGCGGACAATTTGAACTTTGTGTTTGCAAGAGACACTTGTTACTTTTTAAAGACTAAAGACTCTTTTTATCATTTTCTGAAGTGATATTTCAACGCATGCTTATCAAATCTTGATGGTTTTGACCTTCATTTAACCAGATAAATATTATATATTTTTCTAAACAATATGTGGTGTATTTTTGTGGTGTTATACTGTGTTGTTGCATGTACTTCAAACATTGCCTTTTAAGTTAAGCCTGACTGGTCAGTGCCAAACTATCAGAGGGTGGACACAGGATAATTTGGATTGTGTGTGATTTACCCTGACTAGAGTGAGGGTCCTTGCTTGGACAGGGGGTAACCTGACTGCCGACCAAAGACTCCATTTACAAAAAAAATCCTGAGGGAGATAATTGGGAATCCATTCAATTTACTAATGGGATTACAGAAGCTGAATGAAAAGTTTAGGATAGTTCAGAATTTGAGAAAGATAAATGACATTGTAATCCAATGGTGTCCTGTGGTTACAAAATCCAGACACCATACTTTACTAGATTACATATATGGTAGATGGTTCACTGTTTTAGATCTTTGGCAGGCTTTCTTCTCGATTCCGTTACACAAGGATAGCCAGTATCTATTCTCCTTTGTGTTTCGAGAGCAAGTATTAGCATGCTGTAGAGTCCCACAAGGATAAACAGAGAGCCCTTCAACCTATATTCAGATTCTAAAGATAAATTTGGAGATATTAATCATGCCCTGTAATTCAGTTCTCGTTCAGTACATTGATGACCTATTAGTGGCATCAAAAACTAGATAGTCTTGCAGACAAGACACCATTGCTCTGTCGAATCACCTGGCTGAGAAGGGACATAAAGTGTCACGAGCGAGCTACAATATTTTAAAAAAGAGGTCCACTATTTACGACATATCACTGGGATAGGAACAAGAATAGTATCACAAGTGAATAGAAGCCATTTTACGAATAGGTCCTCCACAGACTCAAAGAGAAGTCAAATGGTTTTTGGGAATGGTTAGCTACCGTAGGCAGTGGGTACCCAACTTTTTCCTGGTGGCAAGCAGGGGTAGGAATTCCTGCTGCCCAAAACCAGAGACATACTGGTATCTTTGGAGGGCTAGAAGAGGTAATTTCCATTTTGTCCAAAGGACCAATAGGCAAAATATTGGAATAAACATGGGCAGCAGTGAATCATTTAGCAATCTGCTGAATAATCACTGTGCAGCAGAATGCGGGAGAGTTTAATTGTTTTCACAAGGTGATGGAGAGACATGGGCAATAATGTTGAAAAGCATTTTTCTTTGAGCTGACACATACTTTACACCACCTAATTGTTAAGATAAGTTATTTGCAACTGGCACTGAAACAGCAAAAAATAAGAAGGGAATTATCATAAAAAAGATCAGGATGCTATCTCAAAGCTTTTAATGTAGCTTGCTGAATTAAGTTCATTATTTCATGCAGAGACAATTTCTGTAGTTACCAGAAACAAAGAGAGCATATGTGGAATGTGACCCCTCAGTATTCCCTAGATTTCCTTTTTTTATTGTTGCATGTATATAAATATATAATTAAATAGTTGTGCTGGCAATCGGCGGTGAAAAGGTGGCTCCACTGCCATCACCACCACGCCAAAAGGACGCCGCATGCTGTATTAAAGACCCACAATACGGCGTAGAGGTGTCCTGGTGGCGGGGCACTGCGGGCGATGGAAGTGCCGGGACCCGTCCCCTCCCAGACAACCTCCTTGAAGGACAACCTAAGTGGATTGTCCGACATAGTGTGTGTGTGTGCCTGTGTGTGTGAGTGCGTGTGTGTGTGTGTATGCCTGTGTGTGTGAGTGGGTGTGTGAATGTCGTGAATGCAGGGGGTAGGTAGGGGTATTTGTGGGTGCGTGTCTGCATTTGTGAGTGATTGTGGACAGGGTGAGGGGTGTGAGTTATTGTTTGTGGATGGGGTGGGGGTGTGAGAGTGTTTGTGGTAGGCGTGGGGGTGTGTGAGTATGTGTGGATGGGGTGGGGTATGTGTGAGTGTTTGTGGATGGGGTGGGGGGGTGTGAGTGTTTGTGGATGGGGAAGTGCATGAGTGCGGGTGTGAGCGATTGAGTGTATGAGTGCAATTGCGCGGATGGAAGGGGTAAGTGCGGTATGCATGTGCATGTGAATGTAAGTGGACCGGGGCGTGTTTGTGTGAGTGAACGTGGAAAGCAGGTGCTTGTGTGTCAGTGGACGAAGAGAGTGGGTGAGTACGTGTATGCGTTGCAGGGGGAGGGGGGTGTGAATGTATGTATGCGCTGGGGAAGAGAAAAGAGGAGGGAGTGAATATATGTATGCGCTGGGGGAAAGGGGGGAGTGAATGTTTGTATGTGCTAGAGGGAGGAGGGGGCCGTGAGTGGATACATGCAGGTGAAGGGGGGAGGTGGGAGGGGCCGTGAATATGGGTATGCGCTGAGGGGGGAGATTGGGGGGGTGTTTGTGTGTGGGAGTATGTGGGTGCATTTGTGCAGCTATGTGGATGTGTGTGCGAGTGTATCCAGGTGACAGGAATGCTTATTCTTGACGCCAGGATGCAAGACCACCAGCTTTTTCTGATGGCAATCTCCCCCCTTGTAATACAGCTAGCGGTATTACAGCGTCTGCCGTGCTGGAGGTGCTCACCTCCAGCCAGGCAGACCGTGGAAAAGAGGCGGGCCGGGCAGAGAAACCAAACCGCCAAGCTTGGAATTTGTCAGTCTTCACCAGTCTTCAGACCGCCAGAGTCATAATGAGGGCCAATGTGTGTCTCCTAAACCTTGAAACTCTCATTGTCTTATGTAACATCATACATTCACAAGTGCAATGTTACATAAGACAATGAGAGTATGTACTTTGATTTACACACTATTATGATCATTGTCAATGTATGATGTGTGTGTGTGTGTGTGCGATGTAAAGCACTCTGACACCCTACATTAGGATTAGTAGAAGTACAAAAGATTTAAATTAATAAAATAATAAGTGCTATTTACATTGTCATTTGTGTAAATACAAACTGATACATCTGACGTTCTTACTGTGTATGCATATCTATTTTATGCAGGGATTGAACAAACCTGAAGCTTGTCTCCACATCGTAGTATCTCTTAAGTACTTGTGAAGTGATAAAAAGCTGTGTACATTTGTTTCCCAATCCACTGCACTGTAATCTAGGTGTTAGGCTCCAGATAGCGTCCAGCCAGGATTATACTTGAACAAAATGAGGGCCTTTTAAATGTTACCTTTGTTTTAGGCCCAGCTGGAATCTAAAATAGGAAACCCCCTCACCGCCTGCATGTTGCTGCTCAGAACAGAAAGCTGACAACATGCAGGTGCTGCTAAATGGAGTACAAGTGTTGTCAAATTGCACCGGGACACATTCTGTTTATTTTGAGGAGAACAGGTAGATTCCTGATCCAGCTCAGCAATAGCTGCTGGAACCAGGATGCAGCTAGATCCCTTTTCATTCTAGTACTGATGAAAAATCAACCGTGGTTAGCTGAGTACAAGACAAGACTGGTGGTACCAACGGTATGTTTTCCAAGAGATTTCTGCACATTCTATAGTAAACTGGAATGAATGTCAATGTCCACAACAAACCAATGAAGCTTGTGCAGAATATGCTTTGCTAGTGCAAATTAAAGAGTGTCTAAGAACAAGCATAAGCTTTTTTCCAGGCCAAGATGAAGGCCATTACTATAATCAGACCACAATCCAGTGACAGCAGTAACTGCAGAATGACTATTCTCAAATGTGGGGGCGCTGAAGACTACTGCTAACAGCTTTAGATGAAATAAACAGTTTAAGGAGAGTACAGAGATCTGAGATGTCAGATGCTGATCTTCCTTAGCCTTCTTGCTCAAATTCTTGACTGATTTTACATGCTTAGGGACCTTAATCTTTTGGCCACAAATTGAACCACAGAGGCCTACACTAATGCCAACCATTATTACTTCAGGGATACTAAAGGGATTCAACCTCAGGCAATGGCTACCTACCCAATACCAATCGTCATCATAGACTGTCTGAAGAGGGCTGCCAAGGGTCTAACCATAAAAGTGACAACAGAAAACATGCAACTGGATGATGTGCCCTAGAGTTTCAATATAGGTGATAAATATACTTGGCGACATGGCAGAAGACTGAGCAACACCCATCACAACACAAGGTAAGTGCATAGCTGATAAAATATACAGAAACAATTTGAAACCACTCAGGCAAGAGAAAATGCACCCACTGGAAATACGTGCCTCTAATTTTGATTGTTTGGAGATCATTTCTAACAGTGACATTATTGACAGTATCAAAGCCCTTGACTGCTATAGAAGGAATAGGGCATGGTAAGAGCCATCAGTAGATGAAGGACATTCAGAACCATCACAAGAAAAAATCTAGTCGAATGTTTGAGAGATGAAAAAAGCATAAAAGTAGAAAAGCCGGCTATATTGATTGAACATAGAGTGCAATAATCTTAGCTGTTTTATGCAAAAGTGAAATGAATTAACCTTGAGAAGGCTGAGATCCATCAAGACATTGTTCTTTCAAGAAATGGTGCCACCAGAGTAGACATGCAGCTACCTGTCGATTGTTCCTTTAGTAGGTCACTAAAGAAAATACAGACCTTATCAAAGAGCAAGCGTGCCAGGAATAGTTTGAGCGGTGAACTTGCTTTGAGACTTACACTGCAAACGTAACCAGTTGACAGTCCAAAGGAATACACTTAAGAATGCTGGTGGTGGTAAGGTAGTATTTAAAGTAAAGGGCAGATAGTTTTTTGCCCAGAATAGGATTTCTAATCTTCATATGAAAAACACTTAATTCTGTGTGTCAGGTAAAATCATTTACATCCATAGGAAAGCACATCTTATTTCAAAGAAAATGTCAGGTCAAGTGTTAGGGCACACAAGAGCTACTTGTGCAGTTTTCAAACCTTCCTTTTTTTTCTTTTAGTACTGCAACAACATGTAAATAGCCATATGATACCCCATCAGACACAGTTGATTGACAGTCATTCTCAGTATTATGATTCTTACAGCAGCTCCTTCTCATGCTAAGGAGTTGCACCTTGTCTAATCGGGGATCTAAGTACAGCACCTGAAGTTGATTATTCAACTTTTTTTAGTGTTGTGTCTAACTACTTATTGGGTGAAGACGACTAATACCACTTTTCCAGTTTAAAGTGGCATTTTTCCTTTGCATTGTTGCAAATCATCTTTTAGTTTCATCAAGAATAAATACAAATCTTTTAATGTTTGTGTCCTGACCCACTTATTTGATTTGCAGAGCAGACAAGTGGATTTCTTTACAGGACATGTTGATTTCTGTAGCATTTTGTCCCTTGGATGAGTGCATTATTTAAAAAATCCCACACCGCTGGGCAAAGCCTTTACTGAGCCTGACACACAGAGATGTGCCTGAACTGATTCCATGAACAAATGCATGAAAGCTTTCCTAGAGCTTAGAGAAAGTCTTTGCGGTCCCTCAGCACTGGGAATACCTGATTATTTGAAGAGTTTTACATTATTTTGCAGTGAAAGGGAGGGCTGCACTCTCTCAGAGCTCACACAGACATATGGTGAAGCCCAAAGGGCTGTGGCATACTTTTCAATTATCCATGATCCTGTTGCTGCTGCATTGCTAGTCTCGAGAGATGTGAAAATACAGTGATGGGAAATCCTTTAACATTTATTGTCCCTCATTCTATTGAGGTTTTGCTTACCAGAGCAACAACACAAGACATGACCAGCACAAGGTTGACTAAGTATGAGCAACAGATTCTCGCTGCTGACACTCTCACTCTGAAATGCTGTCAGGTTTTAAATCCGAGCCTCCTTATACCTTTATCCAAAAATGAAGTGTCAAATAATTTTGAACATGACTGTCTTGATATCACAGACTTATGCACCAAGCCAAGACCTGATATAAAAGATTAGCTATTAATAAGTTCTGATTATGTCCTTTTTGTGAATGGCTACTAATGTTCAAGTATGAAAAAAGGTTCCCTGAGCAGCTTATGCTGCTTGTACCATTCAAGAGATAGTAGAAGCTTCATGGCTTCAAGCAGTTTCTTCAGCACAAGTTGCAGAATCGATTGCTCTTACTAGAGCTTGTAGCTTGACAACCCAAATTAGAGTGAGTATATTTACAGACAGTCAGTACGGCTTTTGTGTGGGCCACGATTTTGGACAGTTATGGTCACAGAGAGGTTTCATGACCTTATCGGGTCCCCTATTGGGAACAGGGAGCAAGTGAAAGGTTTGTTAGAAGCCTCACAGCTTACAACTTAAATTGCAGTAGTTAAATGTGCAGCACACAAGAGCACTAATGGTTATGTTACTGCTGGCAACAGAAATGCAGCCGAAGTGCCAGGCTATTGTGCAATTGTGGTTTGTACATTTAGTGGAATATTCACAAATGGATCTCAAGAGGACACTGTCTTTTGTATGCTGAAGACAATAGCTGACACTTGAGAAGATTTGAAAGCCAGACAGGAAAATGTGTCTGAAGCATAACAACAGAGATGGATTAGAGTGGGATGTGGAAAGAATGAAAATTACATTTGTGTTTCTGTAGATGGAAGACCAGTTTTACCAGATAGTATATTGCCCCCTATGACAAGAAATTTCTATGGACCTACACTATTAGGCAGGGATGCAATAATAAGGTCATTTAGACAAAATTGGTTTAATCCCAGATTTAGAGCTCTAGCAGACGAATTGTCATCGATGTATGACATGTCAACAAATGAATGTAGGTAAAAGGAGACCAGTCACAATGCGTCACGTAAGGAGACCAGGTGGATTTTATTGAATTGCCTATTTATAATGGACTGAGACATGTCCTGGTTATAGGGTGCATTTTCTATAGACGGTGGAATCTTACCCCAAAATGAGGAATGGCAGTCTCACAGTAGCCAAATTGCTGTTGAGCGAGTTGGTCCTAAGGTATGGCATACCAATTTCTCTGGAGTCAGATCGAGGAACTCACTTTAAAAGTAAGAGCATTAAGATGTTGTGTGCAGCATTACAAGTTGAACAGAAGCTAGACTGCAGTTATCAACCCAAAGAGTCTGGGATCATTGATCAGATCAATGGAACCAATAAATCCTGATAGGCAAAAGTCTGTGCTTCCACTTCATTGAAATGGCCTGATGCTTTACCTTTAGTGTTAATGAGTGGTAAAGTACACCTGACAAGAAAACAGGTTTATCCCAGCATGAAATACTTCTGGGGAGGGCAATGAGATTGCCTGCTGTACCTGTGAGTGCACTGGTGAACATAACTGATGACATGCCATTTGATTACTGCAAAGGATTAGCTGACGTGATGCGTTCTGTCTCTTGACAGGTTGACCTCAGTCCTAGCAACTGGGTGCTCATCAAGAAGCATGTAAGAAAGTCCTGACTGGAGCCAAGGTGGAAAGGCCCCTACCAAGTAATTCTGATCACAAATAAAACAGTCAAGTCTGCTGGAGTGCCAAACTGGGTGCACACTTCACCTACCCAGAGAATAAGAGATCTTTATGAAGAAATAGTGTTCTGTGAGCAAAAACTGACAACACTGGCGAATGTGTCACTGCAAGTTGTAAAATCTACTAAAGTTCATGATCAAAACCAGCAAAGTGGAAGGGGTGAAGATCCACAGACAAGTCAATAAATCCAGTTGCCGAACGTCTCAGACAGTGGCATTGGTGACTTTGGCATAGAAAGTGAAGAAGCAGAAACTTATTCTGAAGTGACAGCTGAAATGCCCTAAGAACAGCAGTAAGATCCAGAAGAAGGAAGAACGTCTGAATCAAGGACAAAGAGAGATGCCCACACTGCTAAATGGCCAAAAACTTACTATCAGAAGAAGTTGTAATCAAGTGTGTCAGTTGCATCCATACCACCAACAATTGATGAAGTAACAGAATCAAATGTTATAAGTGACACAGAAGAAGGCGAACAAACACTCAGGAGATCTAAAAGAGCTAGAGTACCTTGTTGAAGATATTTAGCATACGAATAGCCCTACTACGTAAACCAAGTTCTAAACATCCCAATTTCAGACCTACTCAACTGGGATGAAGAATTGCCTCAACTTCTCTGAAATTACCCAAAACAGATGTTTAGTTGTGATCAAATCATTATATGAATTGTTTGAAATTATTTTTTTTTAAGTTACTAAGAAGAAAATAAGAGTACCTAGGCCAGAGGCAGCAGAGGAAGCGTAGGAATAACATTTTAGAAGAACATGGAGTAGAGTTAAGAATTCTCTACGGAGATTGCTGTAAGTAAGAAAACTAACCTAAAAGAAGAAGATAATCAGGGACTGTTGATCGTGGAAATAAAGACATTAACTTTGCTGTTATACATTTGTTTTATGAGGGCTGACTATAGATAAACATCTGGCCCTAACCAGAAACAGATGTTAGACTGCTTTAGGGATTATTCTTTCATTTGGGAGTTGTGATTTTATTAGTGATATATTTTATGCCAGAGAAGAGTAGATCTGTAACTACATTCATTAACATGACATCTAGGTCAGATATTAACGAAGATGAGTTAAAGGCTTCTTTTGAATTTTACACGAATGAAGATTATTCAACAAATGTTTATGTTAGATTAGTACAAGATTACACAAGAGCTATTGATGCAACGGACTGCTATGTACGAGCACATATGCCCTCTTCAGCTGAAGAACAAGGAGAACATCATCACATTCCTCTTTCCTATGCCATATCTTGTAGTATATTACTTAGTTTAGTAAATAGACAGACACGTTGAATATTATATTTCCAACTTTGACATGGTCCTTTCTAAAGTTCCACTAAAGGAAATCATGAATTTACACCCACAAGAGAAAGAGATAGCGACAGCCTGGTATTACACACTGTGAAAGCTCATGAAAATAATCTAGCTTACTCAATGAACCATTAGAAAAAGCTTTTATTATGATGTGAGAAGAAAGAAACACACACATCCTATGAAATGCATATTAAAAGGAAGAAGTACTGAAGAATATATGGAGAAGGGAAGAAGATGAGTTTAGAAGGAAAATCTCTGTTCTAAGGCTGAATGTATATAAAAGACACAAAGGGGAAGTGTGTGTGTGTGTTTAAATGAAGAATCCATGAAAAAAACACCAGTATGGAATAGTAATTATGAACATGTTGTTGAATTGTCAGGGGGAGTGTGGCACATTTTGCAGGAAGATTATCCAATTATACCTGGAGTGTACTGTATTTGTGAAGAGAATGCTTATTTCAGATTACCAGCTAATTGGGATGGTATTTGCTATTTAGACATGCTTTTTCCAAAAATGCAGCACATACAGAGTCTAGATGAATTAACAATGACACCTTTACAGAGGTATTCATGCAGTGTAAATGAGGGAACGCAACTAGTAGGATACATCTCTGGGGCAATAATACCAGCAGTAGGAGTAGCATGAACTGATGACAACAATTAGAATACTTTCAACAGTAGAAGATGAGTTAAAACCCCTTACATCTGGATCATTATTAGTTGAAAAACAGAGTTAGTAGCAATTAGATCAATGGTACTTCAGAACTATTATGATTTAGACATATTACTCACAGAAAAGGGCGGAGTCTGCAAGATGCTGAAAATACCGGATGAGAGTAAGAAGATTATAGATTATGTCAAAAATATTTCTGTCTTAAAGCTTGATTTGGAACCTTTAGAAGCCACTAGTATAGTACAAGGCTTTAATAAAGGAGTGCCGCAATAGACAACTGGATAAAAAGCAGTGGGAGGAGGAATCCTCAAAGCTATTTTAGTTCCTATACTTATAGTAGTTATCTGATTTCTTTCCACAACAGTAGTTTATATGGCTATAAAGATGTTGATACAGAAGAAAAATAGAGAAATGAACAAAAGAATGAAGAAAGATTTAGAACCAAGTGAGCGTTTTAACAAAGCATATAATAGGCAAACAAAGAGAAAATTTAAAGAGAAAAAGGAGACATTCAGCATAAGATGAGAGTGAACTCTTAATGCATGGGTTAAAGTAATTTTGTGGTGGTTCCAAACCATCAGATGAGGGAATTGATGGAGAGTCTTTTATTATAATAAAATCGATATTTTATTAACCTGTATGACAGGGTTTGTAGGCCGTAACTAAATACTGCATCTAAACGTGACTTTACATTTGAAGCTTGCACAACATGTACTTGAATAAACTGCTGACAAGGACAAATTCTTCTTTCTTTCTCTTCTTCTTTCTTTCCTCTTTGTAAGTTTTGGCATGTGTCATGATAAGTATAACATTTCATGACACAAATGCTCTATGAAAATAAGTACTTGGATAGAGAAAATGTTAAGGTTTGTTTCCTGACCATTTAACATATGAGAAGAATTACTTCAATGTTAGACTAATCTTAAAAACTCTTCCTTTATGAATGGGCTCTGTATAAAATGAGAGTGTGAACTGAAGTGAATTAATCTAAAACATGTATCATACTTACCTTGACTATTTTGCATTATAGACAAAATTTGATGAGAAGAAACCAGCACGTTTTCTTCTACTTGCGATAATACCTAAATATCGTAAGTTTAGAATGCTGTTTGTTAAAATTTGCCACCTCAATGAAAGCTGTCCCATTCACATGAAGACATCAAGCTCTCATTAGACAAAGCTGAAGATTATCTACTAAATTTTTATTATTTGTTGCAGGACAATGTTATGAAAGGGTGTTTTGAGAGACCCTTTCCTTTGATAGTCAGCAGTTACAGACTTGCAGAGAGGCTTCTGCGAGCACTCCGACTCTGACACATTCTAACTTAGAATCTTTGCTATTGCATCTCAGTTTTATTCTTAGGCCTATTTTATTTTTGCTTTGACTGTGGCTAAGAGATTTTATAGAACTTGTGAGCATCTCTATAAGGAAAATTCTTTGGAATTACATGCTTCCATATCTGTGGCAAATACTCTTTATGGTTCTAATCTAGCATTAATGTATTTGGCCTAGGTATTAGATTATATGGTACCTGCTATATGCTATGTTATGTAACCTTATTGAATTATGTTTTGCTGAATAAATATTTAACAAATTACAATTTAATAAATCTTTTAAACTATAATCTAAACTTTTGTTATTGACTTTAATTGAATGGAATTGAATGCTTTTGATTTATAAATATACAGTTCCTAATCTCATTTAAAATCTGCATAAAAAACCTTGCATCTAGGGCTCAGTAAAGAGGCGGGCCTTCATATTTCTGAAGTCTCCCAATAGTCCTCAGGGGCTGGGTTAAAATCACAGCTTCATCACCTATACCTGCTCGCTGGGTGGGAGCCTGAGGTGGACTGGCAATGTCCTGTACCTCAAGAGGAGAGGTGGTTAAGATTCCTAGGAATCCACATAACTAGAGATCTTTTTAATGACTAGAACCTTTTTGTACTGCTCAAGGAGTATAAAAGGGACATGGGCCATTTGATCGGCTGCTTCTGTTCTTAATGGGCAGAGTGGCCTCATAAAAAATTGTATACTTGCCCAAGTTTCTTTAGTGCCTCTAAAACTTCCAGTTTGAAATCGCTGAGCATTTCTCGTGATGGTTGAAGCTGAAACTCGGCTACTGCTTTTAGATGGTAGCGTGCCGTGAAAAGCATGGGGACAGTAACCAGAAAACTCTTTGACAGGGGTATAGCCCTGCCTCTATTAATGGTGACCAAATTAGCAGTTCTTTACAACAGGCCATTTTCGGAACAGAGGAGACTCTTTGCTAAGGGCGGACAGGAGAGCCATGGACTTGCTAGGTTCTGTTAGACAACTCTAGAAGGGAAAATTGGCTATAATAATTTACTCCACAGCACTGTAATTGAGGCTTAGAGAGGGGCAATAAAAGGATTGGCTGGCAGAGTATATTAACCCTGGAGACTACGTCATGAGATATAGCAGCCTTGGCCCTACCAGAGGGGTTTGATAGATGCAGGAAATGAGATGTTTTGGGCACGTCTGAACAGATAAGGGCATGATGACCTTTGTAGACCTCCAGACACAATATGAGCTGACTGGGAGCCAATACCTACGCTACATGAAGTTCAGGCACATCCTGACAAGAGTTAGATGGGATACAGAGTGCTGGGAGCTGCACTGCATCTACATGCTTTCTCAGTGATCTATGGCATGCTGCTTGCCAATATTGCTCACCCACTGAGGGCGCCAGGGGACAAGAGGGAGGAGGACCTCCTCAAATTGGAACATGATGAAAGGGGGCGGTTGACGTTACCAGCACAGAGGTGCCTATCAGAGCCAGATTCAGACTCATTCATCTCAAATTCCTACACCAGGCATTTTATACCAGAACAAGGCTGTTTGCCATTGGTAGGGTTACAACCAATGGATGCTTAAAGGGGTGTACACAGCGGGGTCCACTCTTGCACACACTATGAAACTGCCCTCAGACACATACATTTTAGAGAGGGGTCCATCAAAGGGTCTCACAGGCCGTGGAGAGGCCACTGGAGCTGAGTGGTTATGCTGGAATCTGGAGGAACCAAACTCCAGATGGGTATGCTTTCTTTTTTTGTAATATGACTCTAATGTTAGCCAGATGATGTATCATACAAAAGTAGGGGAGCTCCACAGCCCCAACAGTGGACCAATGGGAAGTCAACATGGAATGGTGCATGAGTGGAAGAACAGATAAATATAGCCCGTGCATGCCAAACTAAATTCACTAAAGTATGGGGATCATGGAAGAGCCTGGCTGATGAAATGCTATAGGTAACCACTTCTGGGGTAACTGGACAGGCGGGGGAGGGATAGAGAGGTGAAATGGAAGAGAGTGATGAAAGTGGGACAATTAATGGCAGCTAAGGATATGGTAGCTCATCTCGGATTCCACAGACTTATAATTTATTGTAATGCTGAAATATGTGACTCTATACATTTGTCAGACATATGAGCAGTCTAAGGAGAGTGGGAGGGGTTGTGGTTTGCCCAAGCTTATTGAATGTAACGGAACGAAAACCTGAAGAAAACAGATTTTTCAGGACACTCTGGGAGTGTAGAATTAACACCCCTGCATTTAGGCACTTGTAATAGAAACACTTATAGGTAATCTTCACTACTGTGATTACCCTTTCTTATCCCATTACTTGTTATTGGCTGTTTTGTCACCTTCTGCCAGACACCATATCAGCCAAGAGAAAGAAAAATCCACCTTCCTGCCCTCCCATGACATTTCCTTTCCCTGGCCCTGCTTTTACCTGGGGAACAATCAATCCATCCTGGCCTAATACTGTCTTCTTTATTAATACAAAGACAATACTTTACACATAGAATTAAAAATAGAACTATGATCGGACAGTAAACCAGCAGTCAAGTGGCCGCATGCGTACTCCACAATGTTTGCCTTCGAGAAAAAGAGGCACGAGCCAGTAAATAATTTCTAGTTGATGGACATAAGAAATGAGGATTAAAATGCTTCTTAAAAGTGCTTAACAGTGTTAGTAAGGTGAGGTATGTGAGTGCATCTGACCTTATTTGGTCTTTTGTGATTTATTCATAAGGGGACGCGTTAGAGGTTTGATGGACCTTTAGACCGCGTTTAGAGAAATCTCACCATCCCTTTCTAATACTCATAATCAAATCAAATGACAACAACGTATGCAACAATCAATTCATCAGAAAACTTGAGTCAATAAACTACACTCCCCATTACCCATGTGGCCAGTAATTATCACACCAGTATTAAAGGTTTGAAAGTTTTTGTCCCTGTATTAAAAATACTAACATCACATATATTAATCTCGGTACCAAATGATGCTCATATATGAATAACACCGGCTGACCAAATCTTCAAAAGAGTCTCAATTTAACTAATGCATATGCAATTAAGCATTCAAGAGTCACAGTACAAATCAATAGCAACAATAACTGAGCAATAGAAATGACATACATCTGAATTCAGCAGTTGAATAAAATCAATCCTTGGTTAATAGCGCTTATCAGCATTGGGCTTACTAACTAACCCTCCAATTAGAATAGCATGTTTGGACTTTCTGCCAAAGTAATTTAGTCAAAAGTTAATTTGGAAAGCATCTAACTATAGATCTATCAGAATAGGGGTTGGTACCTAGGAAGTAAAGAACAAAAATCTACAGCAAAAACAATAGCATTTTGTTATACCTCTCCTCAATAGAGCGGCAAGTTGCGATTCTCTTCATCAGCTTGCATCCATCTGGTCAGCTTCAGCAACGGGACAGTTAAAAGGAATGGCTCAGCCACAGTGGGCTCTAACCTAGCTGAACAATTTAGGAAGGAATTACTGAAGGATCAGCATTCAACATTAGGAAACTAAGCAATTAAGTCAAACGTAGAAAATAAAAGGCATCAGGAACTGTTCAGCTCCTCAAACAGAACCACTACGGGAGAAATTAGAATAAGAATGAACCCTCTCGCCTCCGTGCAGTCAAGCTAAGTTAAAATCCCATAAAGAATCTTCTCACACCATCATTAGTCAGGAAATCGTAAACTAAACTAAAACCTAAAGCCTAAATCTAAGGTATAACTAAACCGTCTTTCACACGTCGATTGGCTCCTCTTTTCCTGTTCCCATCATCAGGCTCGTTGGCTAACTCTTTTGTTGCAATCCATACTTGAGTCAGTGCATCCATTGTCTTCTCCTGAGAAAATCTCTGTCTCACGTATCAAGTTTACAATGTTATGGTTTCTAGTACAGCATGGTTTCACAGGCAGTTCTCATGAGAAAGTTAAAGACATTACCAAATCATTTAGTCACCACATGTGAAAAATTGAAGTATTAATTCTCTAGGCTCACAAAACATTTTCAAACATTTATTAAAACGCTGCAGCTTGACATGAGGTTTTGCAAACTTGGCACAAACCTCGAAATCTAATGGCCTAAAGTTATTAAAACAGATGCATAGCATGAAATCATTATTATGATGCACTAATAAAATTTTTCTCCACACGTGCACATTAACTAAAAATAATATGCATTCACTGTTAATCATTATGTATTTAGGAAGGCCACTCAAGTGGGCACATTGTCCAAGTTGCACATTATTTTTTCTGTTAGCCTAATTCCATCCAAATTCTTAACCAATAATAAATGCAAGATCATTAGAAATTAATTCAGCTTTCACAGGTGCATCACAGAAGGTCTATCAGATTTAGGAGGCCACAGGTCAGCAATGCCAGGCACTTTATCTGGCACCATCTGGTGATATTACCATGTTAGCCTCCTCATCATCAATAAATTGGGCAGCTTAGTTTGAAAATATGTAAATATTTTTGAAACACGAGCACAGGGCCCTCAAACATATGGGCCTGCACCAGAAGGCAAGTAGTAAGCAGCAAGGGCAGCTATTTAAATGTGTGGAGAATCATTCTCGGTTTAATTTATGGTCCTTTGGATATCCACAGCTCCAGTGAGACCCATTACTTGATTCTCTCTGTCCTTTAAATGAAAACGTAAACACATGACTCCTACTTTTAGCAGTGCCTGCTAACCTCATTAGGTGTTTTTCTGAACATTCTTCCTGTTTCAGATGTTTTTATTTCTTTACCACATGGTCTTTACCACATGGTCTTCATCTCTTTCCATATCTTTTTTCCACCTCATCTTTGCTTTCCCTTCGCTTCACTTTAACGTCTTGGAATGATCTGTCTGTGCGTGTTTGTCTAGTTAAAATTCAGCTCTACACTAGTTGAAGAATTGTTACGGAACTGTGGCTTTTGTAGGGAAAACAAGCATAGTCAGTGCCAATAGTTCAGGCTATTTCATGAGCGGAAGTATTTCTTCCATGATTTGTAAGACGTGTTTGTTTTATTTATGATGTCGTTGCTTGGTTTCTAAGAATCTACGTCTGAGAGGAGGAAGACATCCTCTGACTTGGAGCAAAGTGAAGCAGACACTGCTTTTACCTCGCCTCATGCTCATTGAAGAGATTTGTTTATGCCAGATAATGAATGTATATTTAACAATCATAAGACGTCTAACATAATGATTACCGCAGTATTAATGCGCTGCACAAGCTTGTAATATTTTTGTTATGCTAGAATTGCTGTCCAATAATGCAAATTCAATAGAAATGCACCTTCAGCTCATGCATGCACAAAAGGAAGATGGAAGCATTATGAATGATTTGATAAATGGATGTAACAGCAAGTGATCGATCTCTGTTGGGCAGTCAACCATAGTGCATGCCATCCAGGGACTGGCAGGCCATTTGCAGCAAACAAATGCATTCCTGGAGGGCATTCACTCTGGCATGGCGGCCCAACAGAGATCAATCCAGCTTCTGGCCTCCTCCCTGATTGCAGCCATTGTCCCTGTCACTAGCCTCCCCCCTCCAACTTTTTCTGCCCAGTCCCATTCCTCTCAACCCCAACCTATCCCAAGCACACATTTAGACCAGCATGCACCCAAGACAACACACAGGAGTGGCTCAGGCAAACACAAGCACCACACATCATCCCACAGGCACTCACACAAACATCATCCAGATGCAGACATAACAACACCTAATGCCTCCACTGTGTCCCCCTCCTCCTCATCGTCCACCACCCTCCCAGTAGCGTTTCCACTCACACCTGCATGCACTACATCCTCAACACTACCACCATCACCAGCACACCTATCATCACACACCCCTCACTGGCAGTCACCACGCTCATATCCATGCACATGTCCCCTGTGTCCTCTCCCACTGTGTCTGTGCCCCCTCCTCCCAAAGTACACAAACTCAAGCACTCAGACACTCAACAGCCATCCACCTCACAACAGCATCCAGCCCATGCACCTGCACCCAAACACAGCAGGCAGACACCTCCATAAACCACTCCCTCTTCCTCCACTCCCAAACCTTCACCCTCTTCCCGCCCCAGTGTCCCTAAGAAGGTTTTCCTTTCAGCCGCTGAACTCTTCCCTACTCCTCACCCCATCCTTTACATCAGGCCAGGGTGGTCAGAACCCAGGCTAGCACCTCAGCCACCCAATCCACAGCCACAGTAGTGTCGGCAGCTACTGCAGGTGGGATAGGCTCCAGCGAGCCAGCCATCAGCACTGACAGTGTGCCTGCACCAGCTACCAAGGGGAAGGTCAAGGACACACCACCAGCTGCCAAGGACAAGGTCAAGGATGCACCACCAGCTGCCAGGGGGAAGGACAAGGAAGTACCACCAGCTGCCAAGGAGAAGGGCAAGGAGGCACCACCAGCGGCCTGGGGGATGGGCAAGGAGGCACCACCAGCTGCCAAGGGGAAGGGCAAGGAGGCACCACCAGCTGCCGGGGAAAGGGAAAGAGATACTACCAGCTGCCAAGGGGAAGGGCAAGGAGGCACCACCAGCTGCCAAGGGGCAGGGCAAAGGGCCTGAACCTTCAGGCAGGACGGACAGGAGGCCTGGAGCTGGGACTGACTCTGAGCCCCCTCCACCAACCATGACGGTTCAGCCGTCCAAGGCTGCAGGGAAAGGGCTGGAGCCTCTCCCCACCACTGGCATCCCGACACCAGCACCGTCATCATCACTGCCACCAGCATGCCACCAACACCGCCACCAACACCACTGCCAGCAGGAGCAGCCCCAGTGGGCAGCCATCCGAGGCTGCAGAGGAAGGGCTGGAGCCTCCACCCACCACTGCCTGCACTGCCCCCAGCACCACTGCCAGCAGCAGCAGCCCCAGTGGGCAGCCGTCCGTGGCTGCAGGGGAAGGGCTGGAGCCTCCCCCCACCACTGCCAGCCCTGACACCAGCACCGCCACTGCCACCACTGAGCAGCCGTCATCGCTGGCGGGCAGTGTGTAGTCCTACCTCCATGGGCTGTACTGCGTCCTGGACCCTGCAAATCCTGTGGGTTTGGCACCCAGGTGAGAGACTGTGACCTTGCACTCCCCAAGATCTGCATCATAGGGCACAATGACCCCTCCAGGACCAGTGGAAGAAACCCCTCCTTGCAAGGATGAAGTACACAGGGCCCAAGCCCCCCTCTAGAACCAGTGGAAGAAGCCATCCACTCCCTCCCTCCTTGCCAGTATGAAACACACAGGGCACAAGGCCCCCCTCAGAACCAGTGGAGAAGCCACTCACTCAAGAGACTGTAGCTGTGCACTCCCCAGGACCAAGCAGTGGGCAAACTACCCACTAGAGAGACTGTGGCTTTGCACTCCCCAGGACCAAGCAGTGGGCAAACCACCCACTAGAGAGACTGTGGCTTTGCACTCCCCAGGACCAAGCCGTGGCCAAACCACCCACTTGAGAGATCGTGGCTTTGCACTCCACAGGACATCGCACAGGGCATGTAGCCCCCTCCTGGACCAGTGGTGCCTGTGTATTTTCAAACTGATGCCCCTGCAGTGTTCTCTCCGTGTTGTTGCAGGAGTCAAGTGGGGCCTTGGCCTATGTGATGTGGCCCTGTGGCCCACGGACATTGAGGACTGGGCAGTGTCCCTTTATTTGTATATATGTATATACTGTTTTGATTTTGAATCACAAATTTCTAGTATTTTATCTTCTTACACTCACTTTAATCAATTCCGTTTGTCCTTGCATTATTCCTGAGGGGTACTGGGTGTATATGTAATGTTACTGCGTCTGTTTGTGTGTATGGTGTTGCGGGTGGGGGTTTTACGTGTTGAGTGTGTGTCACTCACTTTTTACTCCCCCCTCCCTTGTGTGCTAGGTGACAGTACTTACCGCGGTTGACTTCGCCGGCGTTGATGTTCGTAGTGAATGAGGAGGTATACAATCATGGGAAATATGTGCAACTCAGGCTCCATGGCGTCGTGGTGCTTCCTTCAGTGTCCAGAGGTGAGTCCTTTGCCTTCTGTGTTCTGTTTCCGCCGTGCTTTTTATGTAGTTGGTATCGCCCAGGAAAAAGTGGTGATAGGCCTGTTGTAATACAGTGAGCGGTACATTGTCTTCCGCCTGGCTGTTGGCGCTTACCGCTGCGGTGCTTGTTGCTACCACCGTGGCGGTCGGTATGTTAAAGTGGCTGTATGTGTGGCCACTTTCTGCCGTGGTCATAATTCCATTTTTGTTACCGCCGGTCTGTTGGCCAGGGTTGTAATGAGGGCCTAAATCACATTTCATGCCTGGAAATTAACTATAAGAACAGAAGGTTTGAGATCGCAAAATCTGTCAACTGCCAGACTGGTTATGTGAGAAGCGAAAGCTCTGCAAGACTTCTGCCTGTGACCAAGACTGAGGGCTGAGACCTGCTAGTCTCCCTGCTGAGTGAGGGGACATCACCCAGGTAAACCAAGACCACCTGCCCTGGAGCCTGGAGCCTGGAGCACCAGCGCCTGCCTGCTTGCCAAGACCAGGGTGCCCTGTGAGGAAGTGGACAGAATTTGAGGGAGCGATGTCCAGTGGGGAACTCCACCAAGGGAACTGCCTTTGTGAGGTGTGAGGAGACAGCTGTGCACTGATCAAGTTGTTGCCTGTGTGCAGGAGTGATTTGGTGACCCTCGTATGCCAGGAGAGGGCCCCCATGGACTAAGCCCTGCATCAAGTGGTCTGTGGGGAACACTAAGGTGGTCATTACGAATTTGGCGGTGAGGCCCGCCATGCCTGCGGTGGTGGGAAAACCCTGCCACATAAACAACACCATGAGGGCTGCCGTCACCGCCAGGCTGTCTCCGTCAGGCAGCCTGGCGGCGGTCAGAATCATTATCCAACAGGGCAGCGGTGCTGCCCCTCGGATAATGATTCCTCAGCCTCCAGCCTTTCCCTGACTGGTTGCCCCGCCAAGGAAAGGCTGGCAGAAGGGGTGCACCAGGGCACCCCTGGGGGCCCCTGCACTGCCCAAGTACTTGGCATGGGCAGTGCAGGGGCCCCTGTGCAGTGCCCCATCGCGCAGCGCGACAGGTGCAGCTGCACCCGCCACACAGAGGCATTGGCGGTGGCTCCATGTGGAGCCGCCGTCAATGTCCCGTCCAGGCATTCCTGTGGGCCGGAGGGCGGAAACAATGTTTCCGCCCGCCGGCCCCAAGGAATGTTAATAATACGGCCGGTGGGGATCCGGGGATGCTGGCCGTCAGTGTTTTGACCGTCAGCATGAGCACAGAGGTATTTCGACCACTGTGTTCATTATGACCACCTAAGCCTGTACTACCTCGTTGCGATCCCATATGCCAGGGGATACCATCGTTGAAGTGATTTTACTGGCAAGTGCACCAAGACTCATTTATGCCTTAGTGGCAACCATGTATGCCAGGAGGAGGGGCTGCCAGTTCTGAGTTTTACCAAAAGTTCAGGCCGTTGCCCAAGAAAATAGAAGCTGTGACCTGTGGGTCGAGTATGTGCATCGAGATCTGCTCCCTGGAAGAATGTGAGGACTTTGGAGGATACCTAGGAGGGCATCGCACTATTGCTTGGATCTGGTTGGGTGCTTGAAGATCATCTTCTCCTGCGCTGGGAAAATGGATTCACTGCGCCTAAGAAAGCTGGGAGAATCTCCAATCACTGAGGAAGCCATCACCATAGCTCGCATTACAGTCTGTGTCTGCCAGGTGCTGCTGCATGTGCTGCGAGCAGCCTGAGTTCCCCGAACAGGACCAGAGCTTGCAAGCCTACAGTCACAACCCACTGGAACGCTGAATGCTTCAGTGCTGCAGGAGCCTGTCAGACCCCTGGAGACTTGCTCCATAGACACTTTTGACGAATTCCTAAGAGTCAAATGGGACTCCTGAGTAAGGCCAACTAATGAGTATTCCCTGGATGTGCCAACAGTGTATGGGGAATAACCCCAACCACAGTGCAAGGAAGAGGGTAGGACAGGGATTTGCCAGACAAAACGCTAGAGCCCCGACCTCAAGAGGATGGCGTTGTGCTTGAATAAAATACTCCTTTTTCATACAAAAACAAGTATTTGATCCAACAATAATTTATTGACGGGAAACACCCGGAACAACGACTCCTAAACCACAAAGTCATGGAAAATGAAAGCAAAACAACAGTTTTGTTTTCCACGACTTCCTGGTTTTCATGCCTTAACCACACATGTGTGAACCATGTACAGGCGTGGTTAAGGCACAGAAGAAGGGATTCGACGTGGTGAAGATGGAGGTAAGTTGGGCTGGGACTGGAGCTGTTATTTTGGGGGCGGGGTTGGGTGGGGGACCTGGGTTTTTAGGGTTTAGGGGGGTCAGGGTTTCGGTTTTAAGGATGGGTTGGGGTGCTTCAGACTTTAGGGGCGGGGTGGGAACTCAAGGTATTTTTAGTTTTGGGGGTGGGGTGGGGGTTTGGGGTGATTAGGGTTTAGGGGGGGTCAGGGTTTAGGTTTAAGGGGTGGGTTAGGGAGGTGGGGTGCTTTAGGTTTTAGGGGAGGGGGTGGGGGTTGGGGTGGTTGTGGGGGTGGGGGGTTGCAGTAATTTTAGGGGTGGGGGCTAGGGGGGAAGCATGCTGGAACCGTGCAGGCTGATCACTAATGTCTTTACCAGGAATGCCTTTACAACAAAAAATTGAGGCATTCGTGGTAAATGCATTAGTGATACCAATGAGTTTGTTGTTCCGAACTCGTTGTTGAGCCATGGGTGCTTGAAGCACTCATGGTTTCAACATATAACCCTGAGTGCACTTTGAGGTACGAGTCATATTCACTAAATCTACACTTCCCCCACTGAGGGAGCCTTGGACTGCTTGTACACCGCTAACACTGAGAGTCAAGTGCAGAAGAGGTACTTGGCCCAGTTGCTCAGGATCCATAGTAGGTGGGGCTGCGGAACATCAGGAATAAAAGGCCTCAACTACCATTGTTCAGCCCAGTAGCCTCTGTGTGCCCCATAGCTCTCTGAAAGGGGTTCTAACATAGTAACTTATACTATATTTGTGTGGTTGAAAGTTCAGTGTGCCCAATGCAGATCTCTCACACAGTATAGAGGCTCTTTATTGCATAACATCTGCGCAATGCAAGAGCAATGCCAACCCTTGTGGTATTCAGAGACATTTGATCATATGTTGCTATACTAGGCTACAATGTGTACATGTGTGACAACGTTTACAAAGATCACATAGTAGCTAGCAGCATTTACACTGACAAAGCATGGCAAAAACTAAATCTGCACTGAATGACCGTCTGTGCAAATTTTAACCTTGAACTAGTTGTGGTCATTGTCTTTACACCAGTTGGTCTATGTATGCAAATGTTATTTACGTAATGCTTGTCCAGTGCCAGTATTATCACAAAAATGCTTTGTGAAGTGTGCAATGTTTAAAGAACTTGACCAAGATACTTGCCCACAATATAGAGAGTTGAAAGTGATGCTTCTTACCTACGGTATTTGTGTAGTGTTGACCTTGCTGCATGGGCTGCAGAATACTTACAAGTATTACAATACTACACCGGAACTACAGAACACCAAAGAAAGGATGGAGCACAAAGGGTAGTGGAGTTCTCCATTTTTCAAGTCCAAATGCACTAAACAAGAAGCTATCAGAACAGGAAAGAGGAAGGGTTCCTGTTCAGGTTTCAGAAGGCATCTGAACAGATTAGTAATTGTAGCCTTACAGAAGGCATACAAGATAAAGAATCCTATTTAAGATTTATTGGGCCAGATTAACAAAGTTAAACTTAGACGTTTGGTCTAAACTTAGACCAACCATCTAAGTTTCCATTGAGAATTCACAAAGGGCACTTACAAGTAGTATCTTTAGGTCCACACTTGGGGAGGATCTCTGCCCTGAATGCGGACCTAGGTATATGTACAAGGGAAGTTGTGTTAATCAATAATAGAACTTACTAAGGTACTCGTCTGTTCCACTTAGCCATTCTTTTGAACAGCCGCATGGGTGAAAGTATTCCCATTGTTGTAGGTACACATGATAATTCTGATATAAATGGTTTAAATTGTGGCAAATCGTGATCACTAGAATCAGGATGCTGCTTGCTTGGGGCTAGTGTAACCCTACCATCATTGTCTGTAACTTTCAGTCATTAGGGCCTGATTAAGATCTTGGCGGATGGGAATAATCCGTCACAAATGAGATGGATATCCCATCCTCTGTATTACAATCCCATTATATCCTATGGGGATCGTAATAAGGCGGACAAGATGCCCCCATGTATGTCATAGAGTATCGCCTCTGCCCCGATGTAAATCAGGCCCTTAGTGATCATTCACGACATACATTGGTGCTAGAATACCTTAGATTGGAGCAAAAGATTATTATCTTTAGAACCCGGGAACCTCATTCAGTATTTGTTGCTCATTATACATATAGCAATGGTATAGTAAATCCCTTCTGATGTGATGGATAACAGAACAAACATATGATAAAGAGAAGGTGGCTGTATTTTGCTAACACACCTTTCCACTGCCCATAATAAATGAAATCTAGGAATATCGTAGTTTAGGGTTGGGGACTGCCGTAGTGGTACTATATAAGAATTAATTAAGGGCCAGATGTATCATCTAACCCTTTTGCGAATCGGTAATAGCGATTTTTAAGAAATCTCTATTTCTGATTCGCAAAATGGTATGTATCATATTTGCGATTCGGTAATGGCGATTTCTTAAAAATCGCAAATGCTATTATCGAATCGCAAATTGCGATACAGACCCCATTCGCACCTATGGGCCTGTAGGCCCATATTTGGGATTTTTTTGCATTTCCCAAATTGCAAATTCATAACTGAAATTCGCAATTTAGGAAATGCAAAACCCCAGGGTGCTCGGGGCCTAAGGCCCACTCTGCTGCACCTCCCAAAAATAGTTTAGGAGATGTATGGCGCACACATGCCAAAGGGGCCTGTATGCGTTACCTGTCAATTTTAAAAATTCATTTTTAATCCATTTTTAAAATTTGCACATGGTTACCACCACGTTTTACTTGGTGGTAATTGCGATTCCTTAATGCCCAATTCGCATTAAGGAAAAGCTTCATACATGTGCTTAAGAAATCGCAAATAGGGATTCCTTCTTTGCGATTTCTAATTTAGAGAATCACAATTTGCGATTCTCTAAACAGGCTCGCAATTTTAAGGAATCGACATTTTAGCGATTCCTTAAAATTGCATTGCCAATGGCTTTCATACATACTGAAAGGAACATTTGCATTCGCAAACGGGCATTTGCACTGTTTGCGAATGCAAAAAGGCTTGATACATGTGGCCCTAAATCTTTTCACTACTCCCTCCTTAATGCCAGGCTAATAGATTAGTGAATATTAATTTCAAGGACTATCGCGTCTTAGAGTTGGGCCACTGTCAAAGTAAGTGACTTCAATAATAGGCGTACTTCCTGCCTATCCATTAGCCTGTTGCCCTCCAGTCTCCCCATGTCCTATTGGAGCCAGCAGCTGCAGCCAGCATTTTAAAAGCACTATGTTCACATTCTAGGCATTCATTTGCTGTTTGTGTGTAGACGTGGTGACATAATCACGCTGGTCCAAACAACAAGAAGACACAACAGTTTTTTAATCTTTGGACATGAGGAATTATTGAACTAGACAATGAGATCATCACACAGTTGTTATCGTAATAATGAAATGTGCAAGAACTGTCCTCCCAAGTAGCATTTTTCAATATGAGGACAACTTCTACATCCAGATTGGCAGTACAAGCATGGGTTGCGCTTTTGCTCCAAGAATAGCTTATGTTCATAATTTCTAACAGATGTGGATTTATCCTGATTCAAATCCCGTCATGGCCAACATTAAGCTTTGAGAAAATACAGTGATACTATTTTTATCATCTTGGAGGGAACAGTCAATCTATAGAGGACTTCAGCATATGGATTAATAACAGAGACAAAAACTGGGGATTCACCATGACTAAGGATAAACAGAGTATCTTCTTTGTGAACCTCAAAATGATAAGAGCAGATGAACAGCTTGCTACTGAGGTATATAATAAGTCTATCAATTGAAATTCACTGCTAAGCTTTGACAGCCATTATGTCAAGGAGACCAGATCCTTGGGGATTGCGAATGTTCCCCACATGTCCACCTCTTGGCAGCTCCAGACTCCACTAGTTATATAGCACAGAGTTAAAGAATGGCCAAGTGGGGGAATGGGTTTTGGGTTGGGAACAGCGGGGAAGGAGACCTGTGGAAGCAAAGGTTAAACAACACAGTTGCAAGATTAATCACAATGACTTTTAATAAGTTTTGTTTTAAATAAAACACTTATGCTGAAAACATGAATGGCCTAAGACTTCACTATAACTAGGCCTCAAGAATCTAGGTACCTGGAAATCAAGAAAAGGGTATGCAAGGTTTTCACATGAACGTTCCAGAATTAGCTTATTATATTTTGAACAATAAACTTTCTCCACAATACTGTTTAGAACACTCTTTGCATTGTAGCAAGAATCAAGGAACACATGGTTTCATCTCTACATGAATGAACTGTACAAATACCATGAAATACCCTCCTATGTCACTTTCTGATTAAGAGTTTTCAAGACTTAAAACGTTCAGGGAATGTTATGCTCTTTAATCAAACCACTCATCGAAGTTTCAATGTCAAAAAATGATTGCGCACTTCGCCGATCTGTATTTCAAAAGTTTGAGCATCAGGAAAGAATCGCACCCTCTGTTGCTGATTCGAATATCTAGATTATTATGCAATGAAATGATCTCGCACAACGCCATTCTACGCTTTCAAGATTTAAATGCAGGAAAAAAGAATTGAGCACTCGCGTGCACTGCCGATCTGAATGTCACGAAGTAAATACCTGGAAGGAATCGCGCACACTGTTGCCGATTCAGAATTCACAATGTAAATGCCATGAAATGATTACGCACACTGCCGATCTGAATGTCACAAAGTAAATGCCTGGAAGGAATCGCGCACATTGTTGCCGATTCGGAATTCACAAGATAAATGCCATGAAATGATCGCGCACACTGCCGATCTGAATATCACGAAATAAATGCCTGGAAGGAATCGCGCACACTGTTGCTGATTCGGAATTCACAAGATAAATGCCAGGAAATGATCACGCACACTGCCGATCTGAATATCACAAAATAAATGCCTGGAAGGAATCACACACACTGTTGCTGATTCGGCATTCACAAGATAAATGCCATGAAATGATTGCGCATAGTACTGATCGGAATATCACAAAATAAATGCCTGGAAGGAATCGTGCACACTGTTGCCGATTTGGAATTCACAAGATAAATGCCATGAAATGATTGCGCACACTGCTGATCTGAATATCACAAAATAAATGTTGGGAAGGAATCGCGCACACTGTTGCCAATTCGGAATTCACAAGATAAATGCCATGAAATGATCGCGCAAACGCATTTTCAAGTTTAGGCCGAAAACTCGAAAGTTACTAGAAAACGGAGTCGGGGGCCTAACCCAACCTCCGTCTTACCGCCCTGCTTGGAGATCACCAAATAAGCAAGGGCAGGCCTGGAAATGGCTGGTTAGGCCTCCGAGACAGGAGCTCTGGAAAATGCTGCTGCTCTGCACCGGGACCTCTGAATAGTGAGCACGTGGAGCTGGGCTGGCTCCCTTATATAGAGCCAAGCCCCGCCCACGAGCCACACCCAACCGTGCTGCAAGAAAGGCTTCTAGAAAGTCTTAGAATAAAGGACCACACCCTGTAGTCCTGCAAACAAGCCTTGCAAATGAATAATGAATTACAAACAGCATTAATGACTTTTCAAGGTGAAAGTTCTGCAATGCAAAAGGTTGTCGTACTGCATAGAAACACAATGCATGAAATATGCCTCTGCATAAGGATTGGGTTTTTGCATTTACGTCGCCTGTAGAGCGCGCACTGTCCTGATGTTGACAGTACTCCCCCCTCCCAAACGCGCTCTATGGCCTAGTTTGCCTGGATGTATGCTTTGAAAATGCCTCACTAGTCGTGGAGCATGAATGTCAGATGCGGAGACCCATGAATTGCTCTCGAACCGTTACCTTTCTAGGATATTAGGCAGCAGAGGTTACGACCTCAAAATTTTGAATCCAGCACCTGTTTAACTTCGCATTCCAACTCTCCCTGTACTACAACTGGAGCTGTCTGGGAGTGAACTTTTTGGACAGCTCTTTTCAGGAGTGAATTATGAAATACTGGATGAATACGTAGTGACCTTGGTAGGTGCAGTTTGTAGGTCACTGGATCAATTTGTTGAAGAATCGTGTAAGGACCTATGAACTTGGGATTAAACATATGCTTTTTCTTGGAGTAATATGACGTGTGGAAAGCCACACTCTATCACCTGGCTTATATTGGGGTCCTTCACAATGTTTCTTGTCATAGTGTCTTTTATACGTTTGTTTAGCTTTATTTAGGTGTTGCTGGATTTGTTTCTGAGTTTGATGGAGTTGTTAAATCGCTTCTGGTACGGCTGGTGTAAGTGTACTTTCTTGCGGAATCGTGATTGGCAGGGTAGCAGGATGATAGCCAAACAGACCAAAAAAGGGGGTGACACCTCTGGAAGCATGATATGAGTTATTATACGCCAGTTCAGCTAACCAAAGCATCGATGTCCAAGAATGAAGTGCTTTTTCTGCATAAGCACATAGGTATTGTTTCAAAGTCTGATTTAATCGCTCCTTTTGGCCATCCGTTTGAGGATGGTGACTGGTAGACAGTGTAGAAGTGATTTGAAGGGTTTTGCACCACGTCTTCCAGAAGTTAGAGGCAAACTGTGATCCTCGATCGGAGAGAATCATTTTTGGTAATCCGTGATATCGGATCACTCTATTTAAAAGGATTGTTGCCAGTTCACTGGAGGTGGTCAATTTCTTGCAAGCAATGAAATGTGCATATTACGTGAGACTATCTACCACCACAAGAATTACTGAGTGATGTTAAACCATGGGTAGACCAGTAATAAAGTTTAATGAGATGTGCTCCCAAGGTTGAAGTGGAGTTGGGAGAGGATGTAACAAACCTCTTGGCTTTGAATGACTTGACTTGATGCAAGTCCAAACTTCACAGTTAGCTACCATCTGTTTGACGTCTTTTATCAAAGTACGCCACCAAAAGAACGTTGAACTAATTCAAGAGTTTTAGGAATATCTGGATGACCTGCCGTAGGGATAACATGCAACCAATGAAATACTAACTTATGCAACTTGTTAGTTGGAACAAATAAACGGGCATCATGGAAAGGTAGTCCTTGTTTGATTGATCTTTTGGGATCTGCTTGAGCCCATTTCTGCCATTTCTCAATGGTGAAGGAATTCCGGATTTCTTCAAAAAGGTCTTCAGATTTTATGATGCAAAGAACTTTATCTGGAGCAATGAAAGAGCTAGGAGACTGAATCGCGGGTAACATAGTGTAATCTTGATGGGACAAAGCATCTGCTTTGCGATTATCCTTTTTGGGACGGAATGTTACCACAAAATCAAACTTGGCAAAAAACAGCATCCATCGGAGTTGCAGAGGAGTCAAAAATATAGCTGAGCTCATGAACTTGAGATTACGGTGATCGGTATATACTGTGATAGTGTATTTGGCGCCTAGCAAATGGTGTCTCCCTTCTTTGAAGGCTTCACGGATTGCCAGAAGCTCTTTCTCAGCGATAACATAATTTCATTCTGCTTCATTCAGCTTTTGAGACATGTAGGCTACAGGATGTAGTTGACCAGTATCTTTACTGCGTTGTGATAACACTGCACCAATTGCTACATCTGAAGCATCTGCTTCTACTATGAAAGGGCGCTCAACGTCCGGATGAGTCAAGACTGGGGCAGTGGTAAAAGCTTCTGCTAAGGTTGAAAAGGCTCTGTCAGCTTCAGGGGACCTTGAGGAGGAGTGCCAAACCCACCCGCACCCAGAGGACCTTGTTCTTTCTTTTTTACTCGTTCTTGTAACTGACTCACTCTTTCAGTTAAACTGGTTGCAATATCTTTGGATGCTACCACATCTGATTGGAGCTGCGTAATAACTTTAACTAACTCATCCAATGTGGCCATATTGAGAACCTAGCGCAAACCAGGAGGATCAAAAATTAGTGGGCTCACTATTCTGTCAAGGAGACCATATCCTCGGGGCTTGCGCATGTTCCCAACATGTCCACCTCTTGGCAGCTCCAAACTCCACTAGTTATATAGCACAGAGTTAAAGAATGGCCAAGTGGGGGAATGGGTTTTGGGTTGGGAACAGCGAGGAAGGAGACCTGTGGAAGCAAAGGTTAAACAACACAGTTGCAAGATTAATCACAATGACTTTCAATAAGTTTTGTTTTAAATAAAACACTTATGCAGAAAACATGAATGGCCTAAGACTTCATTATAACTAGGCCTCAAGAATCTAGGTACCTGGAAATCAAGAAAAGGTTATGCAAGGTTTTCACATGAACATTCCAGAATTAGCTTATTATATTTTGAACAATAAACTTTTGCCAAAATACTGTTTAGAACGCTCTCTGCATTGTAGCAAAAATCAAGGAACACATGGTTTCATCTCTACATGAATGAAATGTACAAATATCATGAAATACCCTCCTACGTCACTTTCTGATTAAGAGTTTTCAAGACTTAAAACGTTCAGGGAATTTTATGCTCTTTAATCAAACCACTTATCGAAGTTTCAATGTCAAAAAATGATCACGCACTTTGCCGATCTGTAGTTCAAAAGTTTGAGCATCAGGAAAGAATCGCACCCTCTGTTGCCGATTCGAACATCTAGATTATTATGCAATGAATTGATCGCGCACAACGCCGATCTACGCTTTCAAGATTTAAATGCAGGAAAAAAGAATTGCGCACACTGCCGATTCAGAATTCACAATATAAATGCCATGAAATGATCGTGCGCACTGCTGATCTGAATGTCACTAAGTAAATACCTGGAAGGAATCGCGTACACTGTTGCCGATTCAGAATTCACAATGTAAATGCCATGAAATGATTGCGCACACTGCCGATCGGAATGTCACGAAGTAAATGCCTGGAAGGAATCGTGCACACTGTTGCTGATTCGGAATTCACAAGATAAATGGCATGAAATGATCGCGCACACTGCCGATCTGAATATCATAAAATAAATGCCTGGAAGGAATCGCGCACACTGTTGCCGATTCGGAATTCACAAGATAAATGCCATGAAATGATCGCGCACACTGCCGATCTGAATATCACGAAATAAATGCCTGGAAGGAATCGCGCACACTGTTGCCGATTAGGAATTCACAAAATAAATTCCATGAAATGATCGTGCACACTGCCAATCTGAATATCACGAAATAAATGTCTGGAAGGAATTGCGCATACTGTTGCCGATTCGGAATTCACAAGATAAATGCCATGAAATGATCGCGCAAACGCGATTTCAAGTTTAGGCCCAAAACTCGAAAGTTACTAGAAAACTGAGTCGGGGGCCTAACCCGACCTCTGTCTTACCGCCCTACTTGGAGATCACCAAATAAGCAAGATCAGGCCTGGAAATGGCTGGTTAGGCCTCCGGGACAGGAGCTCTGGAAAATGCTGCTGCTCTGCACCGGGACCACTGAGCATGTGGAGCTGGGCTGGATCCCATATATAGAGCCAAGCCCTGTCCACGAGCCACACCCAACCATGCTGCAAGAAAGGCTTCTAGAAAGTCTTAGAATAAAGGACCACACCCTATAGTCCTGCAAACAAGCCTTGCAAATGAAGAATGAATTACAAACAGAATTAATGACTTTTCAATGTGAAAGTTCTGCAATGCAAAAGGTCATCATACTGCATAGAATCACAATGCATGAAATATGCCTCTGCATAAGGACTGGGTTTTTGCATTTACGTCGGCCATGGAGCGCGCACTGTCCTGATGTTGACACATGATCCAATATCTCTTAGTGACAATTTTCCTAGAGGACAATTACCGAGGCTCAGGAGAATTGCTAAAAAATTGAATATTTTGAGGAGGAATTGTGTAAATAAATTATGAATTTATATCACAGCAATATCCAAAGTAAACAATCGAAAACATGCTAAAAGTGGTAGAAACAACAGAGAAAGTCTTCTTGAGACAGTCTATAAAACAAGCAACGAAACAATCAGATCACATTTGTTACTACCTTTTCATCCCTCTCTAATGAAGTGCAAACGATTATCAGGAAACATAAGAAGGTGTTGAAATACCTAGCAGGACATTTGTTTGTGTTCAGGAATGCTCCAAGCATATGGTTCACACATGACCAAGAGTAGTTCATGCACAACCAATAAAAGATCAGAAGGATAGACAGATTGCTCTCTTGGGCTCACCCAAACCAACAGGTATTTACCATTGTGGTGAATATAACATGTAAACAGACTAGGGACAGAAGAAGGAGTGATTTGCGATTTACCTTAGAGTGGAAGCAGAAGAAATTCATGAACTGTAAAAGTTCAAAAGTTATTTTTCATTTAAACTGTGTTGCTCAAATGAAAATGTACCTTAAAAAAACAAAAGACAAGAGGCGTCTGGCAAACAGCAATGGTTCATTTAATTAAACATTATGGCCGGGAGAGCAGTTACAGAACCAGGGTCTAAGGACTGTCTCACGTTGTACATCGAACTGAAGCAAGTTTTTATACCTTTCCCTGAGTGAAATAAAACCATATAAGTTATTATGTTCTTGATAAAAATGCGAATAGTTGCCAAGCAGTCGTAAATACACTTCCAGGTATTGGACACAGGTGGACATCGGCTGCACATGGACACAATATGGGCCATCGAGAACATGTCCAGATTTCTAGCCTGAGTGGCGCATGGTCACTGCATGTGCTGTGTTTTGATTGGCTAAGTTTACCTAACTACATGTGATATCTAACTTTATGGTGTTTTGGGGAATGCACACATCCCTCTGGCCATTTGTGTTTTATTGGGGCTAATCTCCGCGGTCTATTGTGGTGTTGCTTCCTATCTGTGGGATCTCATCTAAGTTTTTCCTGTTTGTGCGTTTGACTGGCAACTAAGTGTTACCTCACCTGTGACCTGTCAGTCATTCACTTCTGGCTTAGGTCTCAGAGCCTGCCTGACCATGTACCTGTGTGCTGGGGTTGACGGAGAGTTCATAATGGGGGAATCTAACAATGCTGATGCAACTTCGTTCATGTTTGAAAAAGTATTGCTGTGCAGATCTACATCGATGAATCCAATATTAACAACTGCCCATGTCATCTGAGATATCTGGGTATGACCACTAGAAAAATTAGGACCAGAGTACAAGGACATATGTCCGATATCAGATGAGGCGTTTTGACCACAAATCAAATCACACACCTTAAGGATAGACAGCATTCCTCTGACAAACTCAGTTGGACTGTTACTGAAAAACAACGTGCCAACCAAGGATCCAACCATAAGGAGTTACTTCTCAAGACAGAAAAAAAGTGAATATTTCAGTTGGGTATAGGTAAATCAGGCTTTAATGACTAGTCTGAATGGGGCAACCTGACAGGCTGACATGGATCCAGTTTGTATCATGGATAGTATCCCATTCTACCCATGATGTGCAGCAGAGAATAAGATGGTGATGTAAGTTCTCCATTTCTGAATAGGTAAACCCACTATCATCAGTGGCCTCCTCTAAATTCTTCTATTTTGTAAATACCAGACCTTGAATTATATTTGATCTTTATATAAAAGAATATTAATTTGGACCAATGTAATCACTTTTGTGGAAATAAGAGGGTACTTTCAGACTCAAGGTAACCTCCTTGGGTTGGGCCCTAATAACCACTAATGAGTAAACAAGGATATTTGTATAATTCACAGCAGTTACACTATCCATAATTAAATTAAAATATTCTCACTTTCTTAATAATATCAGCATTTCCTGCCATTATTGCTACCTCTTACAAACTGTATATGTGTTCTAATCTAATGCAACTGTTCAGTTTCTAAAAATAAGGTTGGTGTCATTACACAGTCACATTCATAGACTGATACACAGTTGCATATTCTAGCTGTTTTGACCAGCTTGATCATGTCACCATGTCCAGAAATAGCACATGGCCCATAGATGGTGATGTGAATGCATGACTTTTAAAATTACCCCTGTGGGTGATGGCTCTAATTGCTGTAGTAGAGACTGGGAGGCAAATGGCAGGGGAATAACTGTGGCGCACACACAACAAAGGTATGTATTACTATGGTACTGTCAAAGGAAACATAGGGGGTCATCACAACCCTGGCGGACGGTGTTAAAGTGGCGGTAAGTCCGCCAACAGGCTGGGGGTCTTTTTTTTTAAATTATGACCATGGCGGTTACCGCCATGGTCATCTGCTGCTTCTCCGTTCCGCACGCCAGGGCGGAGACGACCGCTAGGCTGGAGACCTGGGTCTCCAGCCTGGCGGCCGTGATAATACCACAGCCGGTATTGTGACCTGGCTTACCGACGTGGATTTCCAGCGGTAGGAACCACCACGAAATCCATGGCGGTAAGCACTATCAGTGCCAGGGAATTCCTTCTCTGGCACTGATTGGGGTCTCCCCCACCCCCCACCCCCACCCCGACTCCCTCTCCTACACCCCCCACCACCCCTGCCACCCCCCAAGGGTGGCAGGACCCCCCTCCCCACCCCGACCCCTGAAATTACCTTACACATACACACCCGCACGCACGCAGGCACCACCAACACACATACACGCACACACACCGACACACATGCCAACATCCACACACACAGTCAGACACACACACTCACATTCACACATACACGCACACATCCATACAGACATACCTACAGACATACACGCACTCATTGCAAAAACACGCAACACCCCCGCAAGCATACACGCACTTACACACCCCCTCTACATACACCCACGCACACCCCCATGCACGCACACAACACACAACACCCCCCCACCCCACTCCCCTAACGGACAATCGACTTACCTATTCCGTCGATCCTCCGGGAGGGGACGGGAGCCATGGGGGCAGCTCCGCCGACACCACACCGCCAACAGAACACCGCCGCGCAGAATCACAGGACGTGATTCGCTGGGCGGTGTTCTGTTGGCGTGGCGGTGGAGGTGGAGCAACCTCCACTTCCCCGCCGCCCGTCACTATGGCTGTTGGTGGCTCTCCGTCGGAAAAATGACGTAAATTGCCAAGAGTCATAATACGCCGAGCAGAAAACCGCCACCACTGGCGGTCTTCAGCACGGGGGTCCCTCGACGGTCTTGTAAAAAGACCGCCGAGTTTGTAATGACCCCCTTGGTCTTCCACTTCTGAGTACATATCAGGTGATTTCAGGTACCACAATTAAACATTTAATTAAACAGCAATGATTATTAGGAGCGTCTGGTAACAATGTTCCAAGAAGCACAAATTAATAGATTCTTATGTACCTAAGTGGGATACATGGGATCATTACAGAGTCAATCAGGGGTAATCACACAGAGATATTTTATAACACAACCATTATTGTAACAGGCACTGTTCACACACTCATCATAGATCATATTGATTATTATTGATGCATAGAGAATGAAGCAGTTTACACAAGCATGGCAACAAAACAGCCTTTCCATGTTTGGGTATGAATTAGTACATTATAAGTATGTCATTCTGCTGACCAAGTTCTGGTATGGCTTACCTGACACAGGCATGCTTCTAGTAAATAATCTTTCTGTTAAACTGCAAGCCCCTCCTACTACATAAAAGCGGCCAACTCTAGGCTGTGATAGTGCTTTAAATCAGTATTTACCAATTTATTGGCATGACATTCAGGATGGACGAGCAAAGGGATTTAGTGAATATTTAAACACTTGTACATTATAGCAATCCCCACCTCTAAACTATGAAAGTCATTGAACTCATTTCTTATTAGAGTGGGGTGCAGGGTTCCAAAAATATAGCAGTCTTATCTTTACCACATGTTTGTTCTGCTAAACCACACATCAGAAGGGATTTTCCATATCTTTGCTATATGCATAATATGCAAAATGTCGTGAATGAGGTCCTTGTCTATAAGGATAATAAGCTTTTACTCTTGTCTAATATATTGTCATACCAATGTACATTATGACTATGCACATAGGATTGGGAGCTAAAGAAAATGAGGTGTGGCTGATACTAATCCTAGTAAGCAGAATCCTGATTCTAGTGAGTCTGATTCTAGTGAGTATGAATAACCACTATTTAGACAATTAACATCAGAACGATCATTTGAATTTACAACATTATGAGTCCTTTGGGTTAAAGGAGGCAGTTCAATTGCTACCAATAATTCACAGGCTCTTGTTCAGGAAGGGAGAGCCCATGTCACCATGATAGTTACAATTACCTGTATGGCTCCAGTGTTGCACCTGCTGCGAATCTGTCTATTTAACAAGATATTTTTTTAAATATTACAGCTGCTCTTGAGTCAGGAATGTAAAATGGATAATAAAGATATCGAGATATACTGAATGCTGAAAAAACCATTGGGGCTGATTCACAAAGCATTTATGAACATGTGAATAATTATTCCCCTAGTACTACTTTATGTACTCATAAATGCCATCTGAATTGCCCCCAAACATTTAAAAATGGAAGGTTCAATGGATATTTATATACAAGTAGTTTATATAAAAATACCACTTTTATCACCAGGTCAGTGAAAACTTTGAGGCTAATTTGAAAATGCATTTCTAAGTGTGTGAAGTAGTATCGATGAAGTACTACTTCATTAACTACTTCATATATTCAAAACACGTTTTGAAATGGCCACTAGTATTGTCAGCTGTACCACAACTAACACAAGACAGAAAGGGGCATTGTGCAATGCAGAACATCTACAAATGTTAATACCATAGCCAATCTTTCAATCTAACTTCTGTGTAATATTCTGTCACATGCACTTATTGTTCACAATGTATAGATAAAATGAAGGTGTGGCACAGAAAATTATATAAAATAATATGTTATTATTAAAATGAATATTATGATGTATTTCATGTGTTTTGTGTATCTCTAAATCAGGATATGACCGCTTCTGAGTGGTACAAGTGCTACAAATGAATTCTACGGGATATGGAACATTTTTATTTGAAGTGCAAATAGATAGCTGAGGGAGTAGTGAGAGTCCTGTTATATTTTTGGGTTGATTTTGGCTGTGCAGCATAATAAGAATATTTATTATTTATGTAGCATATACTGACCACTGAATGGTCTCAAAAGTAATAAATGGATTATCTGTAAGTGTTGTAAAGTCTACATGAGCCACCCAAATGCAGTTGTGGAAATAAGGGTGTGTGACCTG
Source organism: Pleurodeles waltl (assembly GCF_031143425.1). NCBI lineage: Eukaryota > Metazoa > Chordata > Amphibia > Caudata > Salamandridae > Pleurodeles > Pleurodeles waltl. The sequence goes on along the minus strand of NC_090448.1, from coordinate 270,057,264 downwards.
CCTCATTAATGTCAGATATTTGTTTCATTCACATCTTCAACATGTGCCACCAATCTTCTGTGACATGCATACCTCAGGTGAGCACACTGCCTTTCAACGCTAAATGTCTGTTCTCTCATGTGTCATTCCACGCATGACATGAATGAATTCATCTAAACACATAGTTAATCTATCGAAAGGCCCCAAATCGATTCTCCCCAGGTGTTCCGTCAAATACATTAAAAGGAAATATTGAGAGCCACAAAGGACAATTAAAAAACACATTTATATGTATATGATTCCTTTGCTTCCAAAGATTTCCTGATTAATGATAACCTCTCATCTTTAGAAGAGCCTGGCTTAGAATTGTTTTTTTCTCCAAGTCACTTTTACAAGTAAAAAAGTGTCTTGTGTGTCTGACTTGTGTTTTTTTGATTCATGACGAAGGAATGTAGATATCATGAACTGTGTTTTATCACATTTTGAATGTGAATATATACTTGTTTTATTATTTACTTTTGTTGTGACAATCTCTGTTTGTAATAATATATGATATGAAATTAATTGAGGTGGTCATTACGAACCTGGTAATTTCCGCAACTGGCACGGCAGTCCAGGCCGCTAAATAATGTATGTGGCAGAACCTCCACAGATGAAACGCCGCCACCGCCAGGCTTCTGCCACCAGGCAGCCTGGCGGTGGTGGCGTTTCTGATCCGACAGTGCAGCGCTGCTAGCAGCACTGCCCGCCAAATAATGAGGTTTACACCGCCAGGGAAACTCTGGCGGAATGAGTGACTCAGGGCCCCCCTGAGGGCTCCTGCATTGCCCATGCACTTGGCATGGGCAGTGCAGAGGGGCCCACATGCACAGCCCCATCGTGCATTTCTCTGCCCGATTTACGGGCAGTGAAATGCGTGACAGGTGCTGCTGCACCCGCCGCACTGCCACATTGCCGCTGGCTCCATTTGGAGACAGCGTCAATGTTCAGGCCCTGAATCCAGCTGGGCTGGTTGGCAGAAACACTGTTTCCCCCAGCCAGTGATCTCGATCGTAATGAGGGCCTAAATCTCATTATACATTTAGAATCACACAAATAATTTGAATCAAGGACTGCAAATAACTCATGTCTCCCAGTCTCCTATCATACTGATAGCTAGATGAGTGAGACAGTGATGCAGAAATCAGTTGGCACATAGAGGTAAAGTAGGATTTTAACATATCACACTCTAATACCCACCTATGTAATTTTTCTCAGTATTCAGTACCTGTACATCACAATTCATTTATTAGATTGCGTATTATTTTAGATTTAAATTACATGAACCCAAACATAGAAACACATATATTTTAAACAAACACAATGTTATTTTTTAATTTAATAGCTGATTTCCCTTTACTGAAACAAATGACATAAAGAAGTAAATGAGAAGTATTTTACTCAACAAAAATGGGAACTCCAACATACTGATAAGAATGTTGCATGTAACCGATTAGTTTTGGGCCAGGAAACAATTGTCTATGGTTGTGTCACATTTCGAAAATGCAACTTTTATTGATCCTGAGAAAGTTGTGTTACAAAATACATCGTCAGATAGGTAAAAACATGCATAAGACACTTTTCACCATTTTTCTGTCAGTCATGAGGCGATTGTGCTGGGCAAACCAAAGGAGCTACAGTTTCACCACGCAGCCGCCTACACACCAAAAAGTGTAAAGGCATCTTCTAAATCAGTGTAATATTTAATAATAAACAAATTGAGCTTGCCCCAAATCATATATATTATTAAAAGCTATGCTTAACATGCTACCTGCTAATTTTTACCTGACGATTCACAGAAAGTGTGCATGAAAAAAAGAAAAATCCTGTGTTCTAAGAAAGAAAACAAGAACTTTTTTCAAACTTTTCTTTAAAATTTAACCCAAAGTAAAATATGGAGGTTAGTATATTGTCCCTGAATTTTAAATTAGAAATGGTAAGATAAACTAAATTAACTATTTTTAAATTGTAGACAACTTCCTATATAACAACCATATTTTTTTTTAATATTATTACGAAAAAAGTTATTTCTTTACTAGGGATTGGCTTTAATCTAAACTACTTTTTTATTCAGGAACAAAAGACTCTGAGGGTCAGACTGCCAGGGTTCCGCCAGCACCGACGGGATCAGTAATCCCAGAGCCCTGGCAGTGGTGAAGATCGTAATCCGCCAGCGCTGCATGCAGCTGCATGCGGCAGCAACTCTGTCGGGAGTTTGGCAGACGGGCTTTTTTGTCTGTCAAACTCATAATGAGGGCCATAATCTCGGAGAGGGAAAATAGGCTGTTGTATCAGATTGGGTATGTTTTTAGTAGGATAAGTAATACAGAACCCAGGGCTCACTGGAAAGATGTCAACTATTTATCTAGCTCCTGCATGGGCAGATTGGTAAATCTGGGAAACTTTGCAGCAAGCACCTCAGAGCAAAACCTCTGCTTGAGCTGTTGATATAGTATTTAGGGAAGTAATTAAAAATAAAGGCATTGGGGAGCACTTTTGGCGAATCATCTGGTAAAGTACTAAGGGAGGTAGCCCACAATATTCCTAGGCAGATTGCTGGACACATGTCTGTAATTCCAAATATAAGAAGAGTAATGAACAGAAAAAGTTAGAAAAGCAAAGATGTTCTCCCACCATCCTACAACTGTCTATACTGTTGAACATTTCCTTCTGCATGACAACCATGACCCTAAAAAATGCATGTTACTATTTTCAACTCTCCAAAATTTTAACTTTGGAACATGGACAGTACATTTAAAATTAAAACCAGAACCCATCCTTTCGACGACATTTTCACAATACATGCAAAACTAAATGACGCAAGCATGCCAGTGGGGGTTGCACTACTATCTGACCAGCAGTTTATAAGATTCAATTAACTGTCGACATTAATAGAAAGTAAAAATAACGTAATACCTATAAAAATCATAGCAGATTTTCGATTTGTAATGATTACAGTTATTAAAAAGCCTACCAAGGTGCACAAATTCAGGTAAAATTTTCTTCACTTTTCCCAGGCAATTTGGTAAAACTTTTGAAAAACATAATTGACTAGAGACTCCATGTCAGACAGTTGGCTCCTCTTGTAAATCAAATAGCTTCTGTCTTAGCCCTAGCACCTCCTCAACAAGTGGTTGAAAACGTCACAGCCACTGCAATTACATCAAATGATTACTTTAGTAACAATGAGGAATAATTGACACCACTTCTAAGTTAATTTTTATGTTACCAGGACTAGACATCTAAGCAGGTCGTATTGCAGGAGAATTCCATGTTTACTATTGAAAGGTGCAACTACTGCACAATCTGCTCAGAGGGTGGTACAAAAACTAGTAACAGAAATTTTCAAAGCTGTTTTTATTCATCTATTGACAAAGCTCACCTAACTTAATACAATTTATTGAACATTTTGGAAACATTTTCTAAAAATGAGAGAGCAACAATCTTTTGTAGGTAGTCTGCATCTGAATAAAACAAAAAAGAAATGAACACCTAACATTTTGGAAGGTTTGGTGGTATACACTACCTAGAAAACATTGGAAACATTCTCCACTACTAATTTAAAACTAATCTTTCTATTACTTGCTTGCCTTTGGATGCATTTCAAAAATTGGTTTAATCTTAACTGCAGCCCCATTCCACAAATGAATATATCCTATATGTTAAAACCTATATTACTTATATTTATTTAATAATATAAAAATAAAAAAATCCAACCATACCTGGACATATCTTCTTCCTTTGAGCAAAGGGGGTAACATTTTAGCTTTCACTTCCATTCCATAGTATTCCTATAGACCTTCTTGAGAAACAAATCCACAACCAAACGAAAAATACTTCTAAACCCACACTAGTAGAGTAAAAACCACTCGACGCAAATCAGGGAAAACAAGGATTAAGAAGTTATTTTTAATTTCTCGAAATCAAACTTCTGAAACAAAATTAGTGCCTGGACAGCAACCAGGTGTAATCCAGTATGCATCAAAACCTAAAAAAAACTGTAATCTAACTACACAAAAAAGGATCCATTAAAAATGGAGAATGAAAAATATGGAGGAAATTAAATAAGGTATTTGATGAAACACCTGCCTACAATCGAAATACAAGTGCCAAGAAGTCATTTTCAAACCCTTTCCAAGCAGGTAACAAAAACACAGCAAAAATGAAAACTAATGTAAAAAAAGATTGAAAAAACTGCAAAACAGTTCATAATTAAAACATTTATCTTCTAACCTAACATGTACTCCCTTTCCGTGTAATAAATAGACCTCTCTTTGTTTAAAATATTTTCAAACATATGTTTTTACCTGTCTGCTGGAGCCACCTCCCTTTGTCCTCTGTCATGCCCCTCCACCGACTGAAGAAACAGACACAAATGTAAAAGACATAAAAAATGGTGGAGATACAAAAAAGAAAAGAAGGACTCTTTTTCCCATAAGATAACAATGTAAACCTGTGGGAAAGAAAAGGATAAAATGTTGAAAATAATAGTAAAATGTGTATTTGTTAAAAGGCTATTTTTAAAAATGCAAATGTTATTTCTTTATGTTGTTTTGGTATTTATATTATGATCTATTTATCATTTATTAGTTATTTAATTGTGTGTCTATTTGTGCATGCAGTTTCGTTAATTATTTATCAATTAATCAATAAGACATATTTGTAATGCTATTTTATTTTAAACCTAATGCAAAAAGTTACTACTAAAACATTACATTATAAATATAATAATTTCATCACGTAAAACAACACAAAACTGCCCCAAAAATTATTACACTACCCACCCAATCATACCCTGTAGCCCATCCCCAAACAACTATCACTCAACCCTAAAAATAAAATATGCACCCTCAAAAGAAAACCCCCAGACACCCTGAACCCCAAAATAACTGCACAAAAAATACTTTTTCACTCATAACCCCTGCATACTACTCACTCAACCTAAAATTGTATTACACAGCCCTGAGAATAAATAATACACACAAAACCCTGCAATCAGCATGTAAAAAACACTAAAAATAAATATTGCATTCCTAAAATATACTCCCAGCCACCCAGAACCCCCAAAATAACGGTACAAAAAATAATACAAAACTCACACAAAACTCCTGCATACCTTGCAGCCATTCCCATAAAAGTATCACTCAACCCTCAATAAATAATTCACACCTGTAAATAGTCAAACTCCCCAAACACTGTGAAACTACCTCATAATAAATCTACCCACCCATACCCTCTATGCACTGCAACCCACCCATAAAAACGTATCACTCAATCCTACAAGTAAATAATACACTCCTAAAAAAATTAAACTCCCCAAACACACTGAGCCCCTGTTAGAAATGGGGTCTTTGGTTGGCCGTCAGATTGCCCCCTGTCCAAGCAAAGACCTCACTCTAGTCAGGGTAAAGGAGAATCACACTCATTTAACTTCCGCTCACTCCCTTGGTATCTTGGCATGAGTAGGTAGGCTTAACTTCAGAAGCAATGAGTAAAGTATTTGTACCAACACACACAATAATACAGTGAAAACGCTATAAAATGGACACCACACCAGTTTAGGACAAGAGGTAATATTTATCCAAATCAAACAAGACCAAAACGACAATAATCCAACATACACAAGTCAAGATAAATATTTTCAAAAGAATAAGAGTCTTAGGGGTTCATTCTGACCCTGGCGGTAAAAACCGCCAGGGCCAACGACCGCGGGAGCACCGCCAACAGGCTGGCGGTGCTCCCATGGGCATTCTGACCGTGGTGGTACAGCCGCGGTACAGCCGCCGGTTTTCCGCTGCCCTGGGGAATCCTCAATGGGATTCCGACCCCATTACCGCCATCCTGTTCCTGGCGGTCGTGACTGCCAGGAACAGGATGGCAGTAAGGGGTGTCGTGGGGCCCCTGGGGGCCCCTACAGTGCCCATGCCACTGGCATGGGCACTGCAGGGGCCCCCGTAACAGGGCCCCACTAAGATTTTCAGTGTCTGCCTTGCAGACACTGAAAATCGCGACGGGTGCAACTGCACCCGTCGCACCCTTCCCACTCCGCCGGCTCCATTCGGAGCCGGCTTCCTCGTGGGAAGGGGTTTCCCGCTGGGCTGGCGGGCGGCCTTCTGGCGGTCGCCCGCCAGCCCAGCGGGAAAGCCAGAATACCCGCGGCGGTCTTTTGACCGCGCAGCGGTATTCTGGCGGTCCCAGCCAGGCCGGCGGCTTCCACCGCCGGCCGGGGTCAGAATGACCCCCTTAGTCCTTTGAAAACAGTGAGAATGTTGCTGTTACACAAAGTACCTGGTTAGCGGAAAAAATTAAGCCGCACGGGCTAGCGTGCGTCGGAAAAGGCAGCAATGCGTTGATTCCTTTCTCGCAAAGGAGGCTGTGTGTCGTTTTCTTCTCTGGTCGTATCGGCGATGTGTTGTTTCTTCTCCCTCGCAAGAGAGCGATGCATCAATTTCTGTACGGGGTACCCTGGATCCGCATAGAGTTGGGTTGACTTTGACACCCAGGGACAATGCATGGAAAATTCTGTCGCACAGTGTTAGAAAACCGCGCTGTATGGGGTTTGTGTCGTTATCAGCAACCGCAAGTGGGTTTTGCGCGTCATTCCCCAGCCGAGATGTAATGATCTCCCAGCAGTAATGCAGGTGGAGCTTCGATTTTAGCTTTGAGGCTGGCAGCGTGTCGTTTATCAGTTGAGTTGCAGATGGTGAGTCGTAAATTTCCCCGCATGGCGTTCTGTGCATGGATCTTCAGCTCTTCTATGCCAACTTCACCTTTCAAGGGCCGAGGGACTGGATGGGACACCACTTGGCAGGGCAGGAGTCTCAGCAGAGAGTCCAGATGTTAGCAGAGGAAGCCTTTGCAGGATAGCCCAAAAAAGCACAGTCACAGGCAGGGGCAGCACTTCTCCTCAGTTCTTCTCCTTGGTAGAGGTTCCTCTTGGCTCCTGAAATGATCTAATTTTCAGGGGGTTTGGGTCCAATACTTATACCCCTTTTGGCCTTTTAAGTAGGCCTACTTCAAAGGAGAGTCTCTGTTGTCTGCAAGATCCTGTCTTGCCCAGGCCAGGCCGCAGACACACACCAGGTGTTTCTGGTGTAAGTAACCACTCCTCCCTTCCCTGCTAGCACAGATAGCTCACCAGGATATGCAGGCTACACCCCAGCTCCCTTTGTGTCACTGTCTAGAGGAGAGGTGCAAACAGACCAACTATTAAGCTGACACAGGCAGAGAATCCACAAACAAGCAGAGTCACAGAATGGTTTAAGCAAGAAAATGCCTACTTTTTAAAAGTGGCATTTCCAAACTACCAATCTAAAAACCAACTTCACTAAAAGATGTATTTTTAAATTGTGAGTTCAGGGGACCTAAACTCCATATTTCTATCTGCTCTCAAAGGGAATTTAATTTTTTTAAAGGCAGCCCCCATGTTAACCTATGAGAGAGATAGGCTTTGCAAAAGTGAAGACTGAATTTAGCAGTATTTCACTGTTAGGACAAGTAACACACATCAGTAGATGTCCCACCTTTCACATACACTGCACCCTGCCCCTGGGGCTACCTAGGGCCTACCTTAAGGGTGCCTTACAGGTATAAAAAGGGAAGGTTTAGGCCTGGCAAGAGGGTACACTTGCCAAGTTGAATTGGCAGTTTAAAACTGCACACACAGACACTGCAGTGGAAGGTCTGAGTCATGTTTACAGGGCTACTTATGTGGGTGGCACAACCAGTGCTACAGGTCCACTACTAGCATTTGATTTGTAGGCCCTGGGTACCTCTAGTGCACTTTACTAGAGATATAATAGTAAACCAAATATGTCAATCATGGATAAGTCAATTTTACACATACATTGTACATAGGAGCACTTGCAAGGTAGCACTGGTTATCAGTGGTAAAGTGCCCAGAGTATCAAAAACAGCAAAAACAGAGTCCAGCACACATCAACAAACTGGGAAGCAGAGGCAAAAGGTTAGGGGAGACCACACCAAGGATGTCAAGTCTAACAACCCCAAAAACAAATTTCCTAAAAAATAATATACTAACCACCCAAAACTCCTTCATACCCAGCAACCTGTCCCTAAGAACTTATCACTTAGCCCTAAAGCTAAATAATGCACAACCATAATTTATTATACTTATCAAACATCCTGATACCACCCCCACAGAACTGTCCCAAAACAAGTACATACTCTGCAACCATCTTTAAAAAACACGACAAGGATCCTGAACCACTTAAAAAAATGCAGTTAACACCCTGTGCAGCCTGGAAACACTTCAAATATACCCTAAAAATGTATCACTCAGAAATGACAGTACCCATCCATGATCTTAAATACCCATTGCTACACCTAAACACTACTCACCCCTGAACCCTTATACATCCTAACCATCTCTATTCACTACCAATCCATGAATCTTGAAAACCTCTAACCACCACCATTTACTACCCATCCATGGCTCCTAAAAACGGCTAACTATCCCTATTCATTACGTATCGTGGAACCCTAAAAACAACTTAATTCTCTTGTTCACTGTTAGAAATGGGGTCTTTGGTTGGCAGTCAGGTTACCCCTTGTCCAAGCAAGGACCCTCACTCTAGTCAGGGTAAAGGGGAATCACCCTCAGTTAACCCCATCTACCCCCTTGGTAGCTTTGCACGAGCAGGAAGGCTTAACTTCAGAAGCAAGGTGTAAAATATTTGTACCAACACACACAGTAACTCAGTGAAAACACTACAAAATGACACAACACAGGTTTAGAAAAATAGATAATATTTATCTAAACAAAACAAGACCAGAATGACAAAAATCCAACATACACTTGTCAAGTTATGAATTTAAAAAGCAAAAGAGTCTTAAATCCTTTTGAAAACAGTGAGAACGTTGTTAACGTACAAAAGTACCTGGGTAGCATCAAAATAAAGCCTCACGGGCGAGTGTCGGAAAAGGCCAGCGACGCATCGATTTCTCACTCGCAAGCGAGAGCGTGCGTTGTTCCTCCTCCAGTTGGGTAGGCATGCATCCTTTCTTCTCTCCTGCAAGAGAGCGATGCGTAGATCTGGACAGGTACCTCGGGTCTGGGAAGGCTTTGTGTTGATTTTCCACGGCCAGCGAGGTTGTGTCAAAATCCGGTCGCACGGTGTCAAGAAACCGCACTGCATGAGGGCTTACGACGTTAACAGCAGCCGCTGCAGGTATTGCACGTCGTTTCTCCAGCCACGTTGCGTCGATCTCCCAGCCGCGATGCAGGTGGAGCGTCCATTTTAACTGCGAGGCCAGCGGCGTGTCGTTTTTCAGCCGTGAAGCTTTGGGTGGATTTCTGTCCTTTTCCACCAGCTGCACCGTCCAAGGGCACAGAGACAGGTTAGGGCACCACTTGGCAGGCAGGGCTCTCAGCAGAAAGTCCAAGTGCTGGCAGAGAGAAGTCTTTGCTGTCCCTGAGACTTCAAAAATAGGAGGCAAGCTCAATTCAAGGCCCTGGAGATTCTTTACCAGTGGAAAGTCACACAAAAGTCAGTCTTTGTCCTCTCTCAGGACGAAGCAGCTACTGCAGGCCAACCCAACAAAGCACAGTCACAGGCAAAGGGCAGCAGCACTCCTCCTCCAGCCTTTCCAGCTCTTCTCCTTGGCAGAGGTTCCTCTTGATTCCAGAAGTGATCTAATTTTCAGGGGTTTTGGGTGCTCTTCTTATACCCCTTTCTGCCTTTGAAGTAGGCCTACTTCAAAAGAAAGTCTCTCTTGTTTGTAAGATCCTGCCTTGCTTATGCCATGCCCCAGACACACACCAGGGGGTTGGAGACTACATTGTGTGAGGGCAGGCACATCCCTTTCAGGTGTAAGTGACCACTCCTCCCCTTCCCTCAGCCCAGATGGCCCATAAGGATGTGCAGGCTACATCCCAGCTCCCTTTGTGTCACTGTCTAGAGGAGAGATGCAAACAGCCCAACTGTCAAACTGACCCAGACAGGGAATCCACAAACAAGCAGAGCCACAGAATGGTTTAAGCAAGAAAATGCCTACTTTCTGGTAGTGGCATTTTCAAACACACAATCTACAAACCAACTTCACTAAAAGATATATTTTTCAATTGTGAGTTCAGAGACCCCAAACCCCATCTGCTCCCAAAGGAAATTTGTGCTTTAATCATATTTAAAGCAGCCCCCATGTTACCCTATGAGAGGGATAGGCCTTGCAACAGTGAAATCCGAATTTGGCAGTATTTCACAGTCAGCACATGTAAAACACATAAGTACGTGTCCCACCTTTAACATGCACTGCACCCTGCCCATGGGGCTACCTAGGGCCTACCTTAGGGGTGCCTTACATGTATAAAAAGGGAAGGTTTAGGCCTGACAAGCGGGTACACTTGGGAAGTCACATTGACAGTTTAAAACTCCACTCACAGACACTGCAGCGGCAGGTCTGAGACATGTTTACAGGGCTACTAATGTGGGTGGCACAACCAGTGATGCAGGCCCACTAGTAGCATTTGATTTACAAGCCCTGGGCACCTCTAGTGCACTTTACTAGGGACGTACTGGTAAACCAAATATGCCAATCTTGAATAGCCAATCTACACATACAATTTATACAGGGACCACCTACACATAGTCAGCAGTGGTAAAAGTGTCCAGAGCAAACAAAACAGCAAAAACAGAGTCCAGCACACAGAAACAAACTAGGAAGTAGGGGCAATAAGTTAGGGGAGACCATGCCAATGATGCCAGTCTAGCATTCACCATCTATCCCTGAACCTTAAAAACTCCTAAACACCCCTATTCACTACTCATCCCTGAATGAAAATAATTCCTAATCACCCATACTAACTACCCACTCTTTACCTACCTATAACTCCCATTGTAATACAATGTGATGTAATGACTCCTGCTATAAAAGTTACGTCAGTTCAAAAACTTTGAGCTAACTGTAATGGGAAACAAAATCTCTGATGAAAAAGTAACATACCATCGATTCAGGCGCTCAAGCTTTTGGACTGAGGAACACATTTTGGGCACATTACTAAATTATAAGTGTATCAGATATATTGGCCACTAGAAAGAATCTGTTTTCACACCTAGGGCCAGATTTACTAAACTTTGACATAACACAAAGCAGCAAGGAAAGTTAGAGAGATAGATTGTATAAATGTGCCATATCTTTAAAAGATATGGCACAGTTCTGCTCTCTCATAGCGAATCACGTACTTCCAGTAGCCAAAGCAGGATCCCTTGCGCTCAATTCAAAGGTGCCTGCGCTTTGCATATGGTTATTATTTTCTGCACTGTTAGAAATGGGGTTTTTGGTTGGCAGTCACGTTACCCTCTGTCCAAGCAAGAACCCTCACTCTAGTCAGGGGAAGTCACACACAATCCAAGATTATCCTGTGCCCACCCTCTGGTAGCTTGGCACAAGCAGTCAGGCTTAACTTAGAAGGCAATGTGTAAAGTATTTGTGCAATACATCATCCAATAACAAAATATAGCACCACAAAAATACACCACACAGTGAATAGAAAAATATATAATATTTATCAGGATAAATGTAGGCCAAAAACGAATAAAGATGCAATGTGAAATTGTAGGGATATCACTGGAAAGTGATATCAAGTGTCTTAAGTCTTTAAAAATCAATCAAAGTCTCTTTCAAGCACAAAGTACCTGGTTTGGAGTGGAAAATCTCCGCAAAGGGCCGCAGAAGAAGAGATACGTGGAAAAATGTTGTGTGCGTCGATTTCAGCCCAGCACACATGGACTTGCGTCGTTATTTTTCACGCGGGGAAGTCGTGCGTCATATTCCGGCACGCGGACAGTCTCTTTCTATGGGTCGCAGGGATTACCAGATGTCCCGGATCTGTGCGTGGATTCTCCTGCTTGTTTTCTGGCTACGCGTCGTTCCGCGGGGCTGTGCGTCGAAGTTTTGCTCTAACGGCAGGCGTCGCGTCAATGTCTCCTCTGAAGTCGGCCGGCGTTGTCCTTGCGAGGCAATGCGTCGAACTTCCAGTCACCCCGAAGGCGTCGCATCGATCAGCGTCAGTGTGCGGTATTTTTCTCGCTGCAGAACAAGCTGTGCGTCTAATATTTCGGCGCACGAAGAGTCCAAATGAAAAAGAGAAGTCTTTTTGGTCCTGAGACTTCAGGGAACAGGAGGCAAACTCTATCCAAGCCATTGGAGAGCACTTTCACAGCCAGACAAGAGTACAGCAAGGCAGCAGGGCAACAGCAAGGCAGCAGTCCTTTGTAGAAAGCAGTCAGGTGAGTCCTTTAGGCAGCCAGGCAGTTCTTCTTGGCAGGATGCAGGTTCTGGTTCAGGTTTCTTCTCCAGCAAGTGTCTCATGAGGTAGGGCAGAGGCCCTGTTTTATACCCAAATGTGCCTTTGAAGTGGGGGAGACTTCAAAGAGTGGCTAAGAAGTGCACCAGGTCCCCTTTCAGTTCAATCCTGTCTGCCAGGGTCCCAGTAGGGGGTGTGGCAGTCCTTTGTGTGAGAGCAGGCCCTCCACCCTCCCAGCCCAGGAAGACCCATTCAAAATGCAGATGTATGCAAGTGAGGCTTAGTACCCTGTGTTTGGGGTGTGTCTGAGTGAATGCACAAGGAGCTGTCAGCTAAGCCCAGCCAGACGTGGATTGTAAGGCACAGAAAGATTTAAGTGCAAAGAAATGCTCACTTTCTAAAAGTGGCATTTCTAGAATAGTAATATCAAATCCAACTTCACCAGTCAGCAGGATTTGGTATTACCATTCTGGCCATACTAAATATGACCTTCCTACTCCTTTCAGATCAGCAGCTACCACTCCAATACTGTATGAGGGCAGCGCCAATGTTAGCCTATGAAGGGAGCAGGCCTCACCGTAGTGCAAAAACGAATTTAGGAGTTTTACAGTACCAGGACATGTAAACTACACAGGTACATGTCCTGCCTTTCACCCACACAGCACCCTGCTCTAGGGGTTACCTAGGGCACTCATTAGAGGTGACTTATATGTGGAGAAAGGGGAGGTTTAGGCTTGGCAAGTACTTTTAAATGCCAAGAGGAGGTGACAGTGAAACGGCACCCACAGGCCTTGCAATGGCAGGCCTGAGACAAGGTAAAGGGGCTACTTACGTGGGTGGCACAACCAGTGCTGCAGGCCCACTAGTAGCATTTAATCTACAGTCCCTAGGCACATATAGTGCACATTACTAGGGACTTATAAGTAAATTAAATAGTCCAATCAGGTATGATCCAAGGTTACCATGTTTAAAGGGAGAGAGCATATGCACTTTAGCACTGGTTAGCAGTGATAAAGTGCGCAGAGTCTAAAAGCCAGCAAAAACAGTGTCCAAAAAGTGGAGGGAGGCTGGCAAAAAGTTAGGGGTGACCACCCCAAGGCTGTCAGGTCTAACATGTGTCCCCCCCGGCTGAAATTGGGGAGAGCTACCCGACCTCCTGGGAGCTCTCATCGCTAAGGCGGAAGTATCTGGAGAGACCATCAGCATTGGCGTGGTCAACCCCTGGGCGATGCTCCACCGTAAAGTCCATCCCCTGTAGGGAAATGGACCACCTCAAGAGTTTTGGATTCTCACCCCTCATCTGCATGAGCCATCTGAGGGGCCTGTGGTCTGTCTGAACCCGGAAGTGAGTCCCAAACAGGTAGGGTCTTAGCTTCTTCAGTGCCCAGACCACAGCAAAAGCTTCTCTCTCAATAGCACTCCACCTCTGTTCCCGTGGTAATAGCCTTCTGCTAATAAAGACTACTGGTTGGTCTAGGCCCTCCTCATTTAGCTGTGCTAGGACCGCCCCTATGCCATGCTCTGAAGCGTCTGTCTGCACGATAAATTCCTGGGAATAGTCAGGGGCCCTGAGCACGGGGGCCGTTCACATGGCTTCCTTCAGAGAGTCAAAGGCTTTCTGACAAGCCTCTGTCCAATTCACCAACCTAGGTTGTTTCTTGGAAGTGAGTTCTGTCAAGGGTGACACAATGGTACCATAGCCCTTGACAAATCTGTGGTAATATCCTGTGAGGCCTAGAAAGGCTCTCACCCCAGTCTGTGTTCTAGGTGGTTGCCAGGCCTTGATCGTTTCAATATTTTGGCCTGGAGTGGCTGCACCTTGCCACCACCCACTAGGTGTCCCAAGTACATCACGGAACCCTGCCCAATCTGGCACTTACTAGCCTTGATGGTCAGGCCTGCCTGTTGCAGGGCCTGAAGCACCTCCTTGAGGTGGAGCAGGTGTTCCTCCCAGCTGGAACTGTAGACAGCTATGTCATCCAGGTAGGCAGCACAGAAGGCATCCTTGCCAGCTAGGACCCCGTTAACGAACCGTTGGAAGGTAGCGGGGCATTTTTCAATCCAAATGGCATCACCCGGAACTGGTAATGGCCATCAGGGGTTGAAAATGCAGATCTCTCTTTAGCCCCCTCTGTCAGGGCGATCTGCCAGTACCCTGAAGTAAGATCAAACGTACTCAGGAACTTGGCAGCACCCAGTCTGTCAACAAGCTCATCCACTCGGGGATGGGGTGAGCATCAGTCCGTGTGACTGAGTTGAGACCCCGGTAGTCCACACAGAACCGGAGTTCTGGCTTCGCACTTGGGGCAGTAGCCTTAGGGACCAATACCACCGGGCTGGTCCAGGGACTACTGTATTTCTCTATAACCCTTAAAGCTAACATCTTGGAGACCTCCTCCTTGATGCTGGCCTTCACCTTATCCGATAACCTGTAAATGTTGTTCTTCACAGGGAGACTGTCACCTGTGTCAATGTCATGAACACAGAGGTGGGTCAGTCCAGGAGTAAGGGAGAACAGGGGGGAGAACTGCTCCAACAGCTCATAGCAGTCTCCTTTTTGGTTTAGAGTCAGGGAGTCAGAGAGAATGACCCCTTTCACTGACTCATCACCTTCTTGGGCAGAGAGGAGGTCGGGGAGAGGTTCACTCTCCTCTTCCATTCCTTCATCTGTGACCAGAAGCATGTTGACCTCAGACCTCTCAAAATGAGCCTTTAGTCGGTTGACATGGAGCACCCTTAGGGGGTTCCTAGCGGTTTGGAGGTTCACTAGGTAAGTGGCCTCCCCTTTCCGCTCCTTTACTTCAAATGGGCCAGTCCAGCGGTCCTGGAGAGCTCTAGGCTCTACTGGCTCCATTACCCACACTTTGTCTCCAAGTTGAAACTCTACCAGGGTGGCCTTCTGGTCATACCAGCGTTTCATTACCTTTTGACTGGCCTCAAGGTTACTTTGGGCCTCTTTCCAGAAGCGGGTCATCTGGTTGCGGAGGGTCAACATGTAGCTGACCACATCCTGCGGGGGTGCCTTTGGATCTCTCTCCAACCCCTCCTTGACAATGCTTAAGGATCCCTGTAGGACGTTGGCTCTGTATGCACTATTTCAAAGTAAGGAATAGTATGCAGAGAGTCCAAGGGTTCCCCTTAGAGGTAAGATAGTGGCAAAAAGAGATAATACTAATGCTCTATTTTGTGGTAGTGTGGTCGAGCAGTAGGCTTATCAAAGGAGTAGTGTTAAGCATTTGCTGTACATACACACAGGCAATAAATGAGGAACACACACTCAGAGACAAATCCAGCCAATAGGTTTTGTTATAGAAAAATATCTTTTCTTAGTTTATTTTAAGAACCACAGGTTCAAATTCCACATGTAATATCTCATTTGAAAGGTATTGCAGGTAAGTACTTTAGGAACTTTGAATCATTACATTAGCATGTATACTTTTCACATAAAACACAATAAGCTGTTTTAAAAGTGGACACAGTACAATTTTCACAGTTCCTGGGGGAGATAAGTTTTTGTTAGTTTTGTCAGGTAAGTAAATCACTTACAAGTCTCAGGTTTGGGTCCAAGGTAGCCCACCGTTGGGGGTTCAGAGCAACCCCAAAGTTACCGCACCAGCAGCTCAGGGCCAGTCAGGTGCAGAGGTCAAAGAGGTGCCCAAAACGCATAGGCTTCAATGGAGAGAAGGGGGTGCCCCGGTTCCGGTCTGCCAGCAGGTAAGTACCCGCGTCTTCGGAGGGCAGACCAGGGGGGTTTTGTAGGGCACCGGGGGGGACACAAGTCCACACAAAAAGTACACCCTCAGCGGCACTGGGGTGGCCGGGTGCAGTGTAGAAACAAGCGTCGGGTTTTCAATGGAAATCAATGAGAGATCAAGGGATCTCTTCAGCGTTGCAGGCAGGCAAGCAAGGGGGGGCTCCTCGGGGTAGCCACCACCTGGGCAAGGGAGAGGGCTTCCTGTGGGTCACTCCTGCACAGGAGTTCCGTTCCTTTAGGTGCTGGGGACTGCGGGTGCAGGGTCTTTTCCAGCCGTCGGGAAATGGAGTTGAGACAGTCGCGGTCAGAGGGAGCCTCGGGATTCCCTCTGCAGGCGTCGCTGTGGGGGCTCAGGGGGGACAACTTTGGTTACTCACGGACTCGGAGTCGCCGGAGGGTCCTCCCTGAGTTGTTGGTTCTCCACCAGTCGAGTCGGGGTCGCCGGGTGCAGTGTTGCAAGTCTCACGCTTCTTGCGGGGAGTTGCAGGGGTCTTTAAATCTGCTCCTTGAAACAAAGTTGCAGTTCTTTTGGAGCAGTGCCGCTGTCCTCGGGAGTTTCTTGGTCTCTTGGAAGCAGGGCAGTCCTCTGAGGATTCAGAGGTCGCTGGTCCTGGAGAGAGCGTCGCTGGAGCAGGGTTCTTTAGAAGGCAGGAGACAGGCCGGTAGGACTGGGGCCAAAGCAGTTGGTGTCTTCTTTCTTCTTCTGCAGGGGTTTTCAGCTCAGCAGTCTTCTTATTCGGTAAGTTGCAGGAATCTGTTTTCCTAGGTTCAGGGAAGCCCTTAAATACTAAATTTAAGGGCGTGTTTAGGTCTGGGGGGTTAGTAGCCAATGGCTACTAGCCCTGAGGGTGAGTACACCCTCTTTGGGCCTCCTCCCAAGGGGAGGGGGCCACATCCCTAATCCTATTGGGGAATCCTCCATCTGCAAGATGGAGGATTTCTACAAGTTAGAGTCTCTTCAGCTCAGGAAACCTTAGGGGCTGTCCTGACAGGCCAGTGACTCCTCCTTGTTATTCTCATTATTTTCTCCGGCCTTGCCGCCAAAAGTGGGGGCCGTGGCCGGAGGGGGCGGGCAACTCCACTAGCTGGAGTGTCCTGCGGTGCTGGCACAAAGGGGTGAGCCTTTGAGGCTCACCGCCAGGTGTGACAGCTCCTGCCTGGGGGAGGTGTTAGCATCTCCACCCAGTGCAGGCTTTGTTACTGGCCTCAGAGTGACAAAGGCACTCTCCCCATGGGGCCAGCAACATGTCTCGGTTGTGGCAGGCTGCTGGAACCAGTCAGCCTACACAGATAGTCGGTTAAGGTTTCAGGGGGCACCTCTAAGGTGCCCTCTGGGGTGTATTTCACAATAAAATGTACACTGGCATCAGTGTGCATTTATTGTGCGGAGAAGTTTGATACCAAACTTCCCAGTTTTCAGTGTAGCCATTATGGTGCTGTGGAGTTCGTGTAAAACAGATTCCCAGACCATATACTCTTATGGCTACCCTGCACTTACAATGCCTAAGGTATTGCTTAGACACTGTAGGGGCACAGTGCTCATGCACTGGTGCCCTCACCTATGGTATAGTGCACCCTGCCTTAGGGCTGTAAAGGCCTGCTAGAGGGGTGACTTATCTATACCTGCATAGGCAGTGAGAGGCTGGCATGGCACCCTGAGGGGAGTGCCATGTCGACTTACTCGTTTTGTTCTCACCAGCACAAACAAGCTGGCAAGCAGGGTGTCTGTGCTGAGTGAGGGGTCTCCAGGGTGGCATAAGATATGCTGCAGCCCTTAGAGACCTTCCTTGGCATCAGGGCCCTCGGTACCAGGGGTACCATTTACAAGGGACTTATCTGGATGCCAGGGTGTGCCAATTGTGGATACAAAAGTACAGGTTAGGGAAAGAACACTGGTGCTGGGGCCTGGTTAGCAGGCCTCAGCACACTTTCAATTCAAAACATAGCATCAGCAAAGGCAAAAAGTCAGGGGGTAACCATGCCAAGGAGGCATTTCCTTACACAACCCCCCCCCCCCAAACGAAAGAGGATGAGACTAACCTTTCCCAAGAGAGTCTTCATTTTCTAAGTGGAAGAACCTGGAAAGGCCATCTGCATTGGCATGGGCAGTCCCAGGTCTGTGTTCCACTATAAAGTCCATTCCCTGTAGGGAGATGGACCACCTCAACAGTTTTGGATTTTCACCTTTCATTTGCATCCGCCATCTGAGAGGTCTGTGGTCAGTTTGAACTAGGAAGTGAGTACCAAAGAGGTATGGTCTCAACTTCTTCAGGGACCAAACCACAGCAAAGGCCTCCCTCTCAATGGCACTCCAACGCTGCTCCCTGGGGAGTAACCTCCTGCTAATGAAAGCAACAGGCTGGTCAAGGCCATCATCATTTGTTTGGGACAAAACTGCCCCTATCCCATGTTCAGAGGCATCTGTTTGCACAATGAATTGCTTGGAGTAATCTGGAGCTTTTAGAACTGGTGCTGTGCACATAGCTTGTTTCAGGGTGTCAAAGGCCTGTTGGCATTCTACAGTCCAGTTTACTTTCTTGGGCATTTTCTTGGAGGTGAGTTCTGTGAGGGCTGTCACAATGGATCCATATCCCTTCACAAACCTCCTATAGTACCCAGTCAAGCCAAAGAATGCCCTGACTTGAGTCTGGGTTTTTGGAGCTGCCCAGTCCAGAATAGTCTGGATCTTAGGCTGGAGTGGCTGAACTTGGCCTCCACCTACAAAGTGTCCCAAGTAAACCACAGTTCCCTGCCCTATCTGGCATTTGGATGCCTTGATAGAGAGGCCTGCTGATTGCAGAGCCTTCAAAACCTTCTTCAGGTGGACCAGGTGATCCTGCCAGGTGGAGCTGAAGACAGCAATATCATCGAGATAAGCTGCACTAAAGGATTCCAACCCAGCAAGGACTTGATTCACCAACCTTTGGAAGGTGGCAGGGGCATTCTTTAAACCAAAGGGCATAACAGTGAATTGATAATGCCCATCAGGTGTGGAGAATGCTGTTTTCTCTTTTGCTCCAGGTGCCATTTTGATTTGCCAGTACCCTGCTGTTAAGTCAAAGGTACTTAAGAATTTGGCAGCACCTAATTTGTCAATCAGCTCGTCAGCTCTAGGAATGGGATGGGCATCTGTCTTGGTGACAGAATTAAGACCTCTGTAGTCCACACAAAACCTCATCTCTCTCTTTCCTTCTTTGGTGTGAGGTTTGGGGACTAAGACCACTGGGCTAGCCCAGGGGCTGTCAGAGTACTCAATTACTCCCAATTCCAGCATCTTGTGGACTTCCACCTTGATGCTTTCCTTAACTTGGTCAGACTGTCTGAAGATTTTGTTTTTGACAGGCATGCTGTCTCCTGTGTCCACATCATGGGTACACAGGTGTGTCTGACCAGGGGTTAGGGAAAAGAGCTCAGCAAACTGTTGTAGGACCTTCCTACAGTCAGCTTGCTGTTGGCCAGAGAGGGTGTCTGAATAGATCACTCCATCCACTAAGCCATCTTTAGGGTCTGATGAGAGGAGATCAGGGAGAGGCTCACTCTCAGCTTCCTGGTCCTCATCTGTTACCATCAACAGATTTACATCAGCCCTGTCATGGAAGAGCTTAAGGCGGTTCACATGGATCACCCTCTTGGGGCTCCTGCTTGTGCCCAAGTCCACCAGGTAGGTGACCTGACTCTTCCTCTCTAGTACTGGGTAAGGGCCACTCCATTTGTCCTGAAGTGCCTTGGGAGCCACAGGCTCCAGAACCCAGACTTTCTGTCCTGGTTGAAATTCAACCAGTGCAGCCTTTTGGTCATACCACAACTTCTGGAGTTGTTGGTTGGCCTCAAGGTTTTTACTTGCCTTTTCCATGTACTCTGCCATCCTTGAGCGAAGGCCAAGTACATAGTCCACTATGTCTTGTTTAGGCTCATGAAGAGGTCTCTCCCAGCCTTCTTTAACAAGAGCAAGTGGTCCCCTTACAGGGTGGCTAAACAGAAGTTCAAAGGGTGAGAATCCTACTCCCTTCTGAGGCACCTCTCTGTAAGCGAAAAGCAGACATGGCAGGAGGACATCCCATCTCCTTTTGAGTTTTTCTGGGAGCCCCATGATCATGCCCTTTAATGTCTTGTTGAATCTCTCAACAAGGCCATTAGTTTGTGGATGATATGGTGTCGTGAATTTATAAGTCACCCCACACTCATTCCACATGTGTTTTAGGTATGCTGACATGAAGTTGGTACCTCTGTCAGACACCACCTCCTTAGGGAAGCCCACTCTGGTAAAGATACCAATGAGGGCCTTGGCTACTGCAGGGGCAGTAGTCGACCTAAGGGGAATAGCTTCAGGATACCTAGTAGCATGATCCACTACTACTAGGATGTACATATTTCCTGAGGCTGTGGGAGGTTCTAGTGGACCAACTATGTCCACACCCACTCTTTCAAAGGGGACCCCCACCACTGGAAGTGGAATGAGGGGGGCCTTTGGATGCCCACCTGTCTTACCACTGGCTTGACAGGTGGGGCAGGAGAGGCAAAACTCCTTAACCTTCTGGGACATATTGGGCCAGTAGAAGTGGTTGACTAACCTCTCCCACGTCTTGGTTTGTCCCAAATGCCCAGCAAGGGGAATATCATGGGCTAAGGTCAGAATAAACTCTCTGAAACCCTGAGGCACTACCACTCTCCTAGTGGCACCAGGTTTGGGATCTCTTGCCTCAGTGTACAGGAGTCCATCTTCCCAATAGACCCTATGTGTTCCATTTTTCTTGCCTTTGGACTCTTCAGCAGCTTGCTGCCTAAGGCCTTCAAGAGAGGGACAGGTTTCTTGTCCCTTACACAACTCTTCCCTTGAGGGTCCCCCTGGGCCTAAGAGCTCAACCTGATAAGGTTCCAGCTCCATAGGCTCAGTTCCCTCAGAGGGCAGAACTTCTTCCTGAGAAGAGAGGTTCTCTTTTTCTTGCTGTGTTGCAGCTGGTTTCCCAGCTGACTTTCCTTTTCTCTTGGTAGGCTGGGCCTTTCTTCCAGACTCCAGCTCTACTTTTTCACCCTGTGCCTTGCACTGTACCCTTGTCTTGACACACACCAGTTCAGGGATACCCAGCATGGCTGCATGGGTTTTCAGTTCTACCTCAGCCCATGCTGAGGACTCCAGGTCATTTCCAAGCAAACAGTCTACTGGGATATTTGAGGAGACCACCACCTGTTTCAGGCCATTGACCCCTCCCCACTCTAAAGTTACCATAGCCATGGGATGTACTTTAGTCTGACTGTCAGCGTTGGTGACTGGATAAGTTTGTCCAGCCAGGTATTGGCCAGGGGAAACCAGTTTCTCTGTCACCATGGTGACACTGGCACCTGTATCCCTCAGGCCCTCTACACTTGTCCCATTAATTAAGAGCTGCTGCCTGTATTTGTGCATGTTAGGGGGCCAGGCAGCCAGTGTGGCTAAATCCACCCCACCCTCAGAGACTAATGTAGCTTCAGTGTGACACCTGATTTGCTCTGGGCACACTGTTGATCCCACTTGGAGACTGGCCATTCCAGTTTTAGCTGGATTGGAGTTAGAAGTGGTATCTTTCTTGGGACAGGCCTTGTCTCCAGTTTGGTGTCCAGACTGACTACAGCTACGACACCAGGCCTTTTTGGGATCAAAGTTTTTAGCCTTGTACCCAGAATTGTTTTGTGAAGAGGCTCTGGGCCCACCCTCCTGTGCAGGTTTTTGGGGGCCTGTAGAAGACTCTTTACTATTTTTGTTTTTGGCTGTCTCACCACCCTTCCCCTGGGGAGGTTTTGTGACCCCTTTCTTTTGGTCACCCCCTGTGGAAGTTTTGGACACCCTAGTCTTGACCCAATGGTCCGCCTTCTTTCCCAAATCTTGGGGAGAAATTGGTCCTAGGTCTACCAGATGCTGATGCAGTTTGTCATTGAAACAATTACTTAACAGGTGTTCTTTCACAAATAAATTGTACAGCCCATCATAATTACTTACACCACTGCCTTGAATCCAACCATTTAGTGTTTTTACTGAGTAGTCTACAAAGTCAACCCAGGTCTGGCTCGAGGATTTTTGAGCCCCCCTGAATCTAATCCTATACTCCTCAGTGGAGAATCCAAAGCCCTCAATCAGGGTACCCTTCATGAGGTCATAAGATTCTGTATCTTTTCCAGAGAGTGTGAGGAGTCTATCCCTACACTTTCCTGTGAACATTTCCCAAAGGAGAGCACCCCAGTGAGATTTGTTCACTTTTCTGGTTACACAAGCCCTCTCAAAAGCTGTGAACCATTTGGTGATGTCATCACCATCTTCATATTTAGTTACAATCCCTTTAGGGATTTTCAACATGTCAGGAGAATCTCTGACCCTATTTAAGTTGCTGCCACCATTGATGGGTCCTAGGCCCATCTCTTGTCTTTCCCTTTCTATGGCTAGGATCTGTCTTTCCAAAGCCAATCTTTTGGCCATCCTGGCTAACTGGATGTCCTCTTCACTGGAGTTATCCTCAGTGATTTCAGAGAGGTTGGTCCCTCCTGTGAGAGAACCAGCATCTCTGACTATGATTTGTGGAGTCAGGGCTTGAGAGGCCCTGTCTTCCCTAGATAGGACTGGTAGGGGGGAATCACCCTCCAAGTCACTATCATCTTTCTCTGTGTTGCCATCCTCAGAGGGGTTGGCTCTTTCAAACTCTGCCAAAAGCTCCTGGAGCTGTAGTTTGGAAGGTCTGGGGCCCATTACTATTTTCTTTAGTGTACAGAGTGACCTTAGCTCCCTCATCTTAAGATGGAGGTAAGGTGTGGTGTCGAGTTCCACCACATTCATCTCTGCACTAGACATTATGCTTCTAAAAGTTGGAATACTTTTTAAGAATCTAAAACTAGTTCTAGGATCTAATTCAAACTTTTACCAAACTTTTAAACTCTAAAAGGAAATGCTAACAGGGACTAACACAAGGCCCTAGCAGGACTTTTAAGAATTTAGAAAAATTTCAAATTGCAAAAATCAATTTCTAATGACAATTTTTTGAATTTGTCGTGTGATCAGGTATTGGCTGAGTAGTCCAGCAAATGCAAAGTCTTGTACCCCACCGCTGATCCACCAATGTAGGACGTTGGCTCTGTATGCACTATTTCAAAGTAAGGAATAGTATGCACAGAGTCCAAGGGTTCCCCTTAGAGGTAAGATAGTGGCAAAAAGAGATAATACTAATGCTCTATTTTGTGGTAGTGTGGTCGAGCAGTAGGCTTATCAAAGGAGTAGTGTTAAGCATTTTCTGTACATACATACAGGCAATAAATGAGGAACACACACTCAGAGACAAATCCAGCCAATAGGTTTTGTTATAGAAAAATATATTTTCTTAGTTTATTTTAAGAACCACAGGTTCAAATTCTACATGTAATATCTCATTTGAAAGGTATTGCAGGTAAGTGCTTTAGGAACTTTGAATCATTACATTAGCATGTATACTTTTCACATAAAACACAATAAGCTGTTTTAAAAGTGGACACAGTGCAATTTTCACAGTTCCTGGGGGAGATAAGTTTTTGTTAGTTTTGTCAGGTAAGTAAATCACTTACAAGTCTCAGGTTTGGGTCCAAGGTAGCCCACCGTTGGGGGTTCAGAGCAACCCCAAAGTTACCACACCAGCAGCTCAGGGCCGGTCAGGTGCAGAGGTCAAAGAGGTGCCCAAAACCATAGGCTTCAATGGAGAGAAGGGAGTGCCCCGGTTCCGGTCTGCCAGCAGGTAAGTACCCGCGTCTTCGGAGGGCAGACCAGGGGGGTTTTGTAGGGCACCGGGGGGGGACACAAGTCCACACAAAAAGTACACCCTCAGCGGCACTGGGGCGGCCGGGTGCAGTGTAGAAACAAGCATCGGGTTTTCAATGGAAATCAATGAGAGATCAAGGGATCTCTTCAGCGTTGCAGGCAGGCAAGGGGGGGGGGCTCCTCGGGGTAGCCACCACCTGGGAAAGGGAGAGGGCTTCCTGGGGGTCACTCCTGCACAGGAGTTCCCTTCCTTTAGGTGCTGGGGGCTGCGGGTGCAGGGTCTTTTCCAGCCGTCGGGAAATGGAGTTCAGGCAGTCGCGGTCGGGGGTGCCTCGGGATTCCATCTGCAGGCGTCGCTGTGGGGGCTGAGGGGGGACAACTTTGGTTACTCACGGACTCGGAGTCGCCGGAGGGTCCTCCCTGAGGTGTTGGTTCTCCACCAGTCGAGTCGGGGTCGCCGGGTGCAGTGTTGCAAGTCTCATGCTTCTTGCGGGGAGTTGCAGTGGTCTTTAACTGCTCCTTGAAACAAAGTTGCAGTTCTTTTGGAGCAGTGCCGCTGTCCTCAGGAGTTTCTTGGTCTCTTGGAAGCAGGGCAGTCCTCTGAGGATTCAGAGGTCGCTGGTCCTGGAGAGAGCGTCGCTGGAGCAGGGTTCTTTAGAAGGCAGGAGACAGGCCGGTAGGACTGGGGCCAAAGCAGTTGGTGTCTTCTTTCTTCTTCTGCAGGGGTTTTCAGCTCAGCAGTCTTCTTCTTCGGTAAGTTGCAGGAATCTGTTTTCCTAGGTTCAGGGAAGCCCTTAAATACTAAATTTAAGGGCGTGTTTAGGTCTGGGGGGTTAGTAGCCAATGGCTACTAGCCCTGAGGGTGGGTACACCCTCTTTGGTCCTCCTCCCAAGGGGAGGGGGTCACATCCCTAATCCTATTGGGGAATCCTCCATCTGCAAGATGGAGGATTTCTACAAGTTAGAGTCACTTCAGCTCAGGACACCTTAGGGGCTGTCCTGACTGGCCAGTGACTCCTCCTTGTTATTCTCATTATTTTCTCCGGCCTTGCCACCAAAAGTGGGGGCCGTGGCCGGAGGGGCTGGGCAACTCCACTAGCTGGAGTGTCCTGCGGTGCTGGCACAAAGGGGTGAGCCTTTGAGGCTCACCGCCAGGTGTGACAGCTCCTGCCTGGGGGAGGTGTTAGCATCTCCACCCAGTGCAGGCTTTGTTACTGGCCTCAGAGTGACAAAGGCACTCTCCCCATGGGGCCAGCAACATGTCTCGGTTGTGGCAGGCTGCTGGAACCAGTCAGCCTACACAGATAGTCGGTTAAGGTTTCAGGGGGCACCTCTAAGGTGCCCTCTGGGGTGTATTTCACAATAAAATGTACACTGGCATCAGTGTGCATTTATTGTGCTGAGAAGTTTGATACCAAACTTCCCAGTTTTCAGTGTAGCCATTATGGTGCTGTGGAGTTCGTGTAAAACAGACTCCCAGACCATATACTCTTATGGCTACCCTGCACTTACAATGGCTAAGGTATTGCTTAGACACTGTAGGGGCACAGTGCTCTTGCACTGGTGCCCTCACCTATGGTATAGTGCACCCTGCCTTAGGGCTGTAAGGCCTGCTAGAGGGGTGACTTATCTATACCTGCATAGGCAGTGAGAGGCTGGCATGGCACCCTGAGGGGAGTGCCATGTCGACTTACTCGTTTTGTTCTCACCAGCACACACAAGCTGGCAAGCAGGGTGTCTGTGCTGAGTGAGGGGTCTCCAGGGTGGCATAAGATATGCTGCAGCCCTTAGAGACCTTCCTTGGCATCAGGGCCCTTGGTACCAGGGGTACCATTTACAAGGGACTTATCTGGATGCCAGGGTGTGCCAATTGTGGATACAAAAGTACAGGTTAGGGAAAGAACACTGGTGCTGGGGCCTGGTTAGCAGGCCTCAGCACACTTTCAATTCAAAACATAGCATCAGCAAAGGCAAAAAGTCAGGGGGTAACCATGCCAAGGAGGCATTTCCTTACAATCCCCTAAAAGGGTACCCATAGAGAAGCTCAAAGGGACTGAACCCCACCCCCCTCTGGGTGACCTCTCTGTAAGCAAAGAGAAGGCATGGTAAGAGGACGTCCCACTTACGCCTCATGGCCTCAGGGAGGCCACCAATCATGCCTTTCAAGATCTTGTTGAATCTCTCCACAAGACCATTAGATTGGGGGTGATAGGGTGTGGTAAACTTGTAGGTTACACCACACGCATCCCACAGAGACTTCATGTATGCAGACATGAAGTTAGTGCCTCTGTCAGACACTATCTCCTTTGGGAATCCCACATGGGTAAATATTCCCATCAGAGTTCTGGCCACCACCTGTGCAGTTACAGTCCTCAGAGGGATTGCCTCTGGGTAACGGGTGGCATGGTCCACCAAAACCAGGATGAACCTGTTGCCTAGGGCACTTTTGGGGTCCAATGGACCAACAATGTCGATGCCCACCCTTTCAAAGGGGGTGCAAATGACAGGAAGTGGAATCAGGGGGGTTTAACCCTTTTCCCTGCTTTACCACTGGCCTGGCAGGTAGGATAAGATCTACAGAACTTATCTGAGTTTGTCCTCATTCTGAGCCAATAAAAGTGGGTGACAAGCCTGTCAAAGGTCTTGCCTTGCCCCAAATGTCCTGCCAGGGGAAGGTTGTGAGCCAGACCCAGTAGGAAGTTTCGGTAACACTGGGGGACCACCAGCGCACACGCTGACCCAATGGCCGGAACCTTAGGCTCACTGTAGAGGTGATCATTCTCCCAATATAGGTGGTGATCGCCAGAGGCTTCACCTGCTGCCTGGTCTGAGGCTTGCTTCCTCAGACCCTCTAGAGTGGGACATTCTTTCTGCGCCTGGCAGAATTCCTCCCTGGTGGGTCCACCCTCAACTTGCCAGCCAGCAAGCTCAGGTAGGTCACCTAGGGTGACAATGTCTTCCCCAGTTGGCTCGGGAGCCTCCTCCTTAGGAGCCCCGTCAACCACTGCGGGAACTTCTGGGACCGGTTTCCCACACCCTGTGCCCCTCCTCTTGGCAGTTCTCTGGGCCATTGTTCCAGGCTCCAGACGCTCTTGACTTCCCTCTCGGTCAGCCATGGACCGTGTGGTTATGCAGACCTACTCAGGTAACCCTAACATCTCCCGGTGAGATCTGAGCTCTACTTCTTTCCAAGCAGTATGCTCAAGATCATTGCCTAACAGACAATCTACAGGCATGGCAGGACTCACAGCTACTTTCAGAATACCCGAAACCCCCCCCCCCCCACTCAAAGGGAACCAGAGCCACCGGTAGGTGACTCTCACGATTGTTAGCAACTATGACCTGGTGGAATGTATTAGGGACTATCTGCTCTGTTGACACCAGCTGAATCTTGATAGTAGTCATACTGACTCCTGTGTCACGCTGAGCCTCCACCTTCTGCCCATCAATGGTGATCCACTGCCTGTACTAGGAAGTATTTTGGGGCATGTGGGCTTTGGGCACCATGTCTGCTTCTCCGAGGGACACTAGGGAAATCTCTACCTGCTCCCCAAAGCTATCTGGGTCCATCACCCCTCCAAGCGCTACACTAGTCAACCCAGGTGTCTGTCGGTGGTGGACGGTGCCCTTTGGAGCACTAGGGGTCACCTTTATAGTGACCATACTGGTAACACTCCATTCATTTGGGGTTGGATTTCCCTGACCTATCATATGTCCCTGGCTTTTTCCCAAATCTGGAAAAGGAATGGTTGCCACCCCCTCCCTGGGAATTCTTTTGGGGGCCTTTTGAGAGTTCCTTATCTGTAAGTTTATCTCCCCCCTCTTTCTTCTGTTGGGAACCCTGACCACCTTTGTGGGTCCCCCCCCCAGATACCTTTTTGGACACTCTGGTGCTAACCCAGAGGTCTGCCTCCTCAGCAAGCTTCTGGGATCAGTCAGCTTACTATCTACCAAGTGCTGGCGCAACTCTGTATAGGTAACATTGAGTATATGCTCTCTCAG
This sequence comes from Pleurodeles waltl, assembly GCF_031143425.1. NCBI lineage: Eukaryota > Metazoa > Chordata > Amphibia > Caudata > Salamandridae > Pleurodeles > Pleurodeles waltl. Next base: position 270,029,475 of record NC_090448.1, on the reverse strand, counting down.
AATCAAGTCATATTGCCCTTTATAATTATCTACTTTGTTGCCCCGCACCCATCCATTCAGTGCCTTACTGGAAAAGTCAAAGAAATCTACCCATGTTTGTGTGGTTTGTTTGGTGCTGTCCCTGAACCTCTGATGGTATCCCTCAGGGGTCAGCCCAAACTTGGCAAGTAAAGTAGCTTTCTGAAGTGGGTATGTGTTTTGATCAGGTTGATCCAATGTGAGAAGTGTGTCCCTCCCCAATGGCGGCACATAACCGCACATAGCAACCCCCCATTGCCCTTCAGGAACCTCATGAGTCCTATCCTCACCGCTGATCACCAATGTTAGAAATTGGGTTTTTGGTTGGCAGTCAGGTTACCCTCTGTCCAAGCAAGAATCCTCACTCTAGTCAGGGTAAGTCACACACAATCCAAGATTATCCTGTGCCCACCCTCTGGTAGCTTGGCACGAGCAGTCAGGCTTAACTTAGAAGGCAATGTGTAAAGTATTTGTGCAATAAATAATACAATAACACAATATAGCACCACAAAAATACACCACACAGTGATTAGAAAAATATATAATATTTATCAGGATAATTGTAGGTCAAAAACGAATAAAGATGCAATGTGAAATTGTAGGGATATCACTGGAAAGTGATATCTAGTGTCTTAAGTCTTTAAAAATCAATCAAAGTCTCTTTCAAGCACAAAGTACCTGGTTTGGAGTGGAAAATCTCCGCAAAGGGCTGCAGAAGAAGAGATACGTGGAAAAATGGTGTGTGCGTCGATTTCTCCCCAGCACACACAGTCGCGCGTTGATATTTTTTCACGCGGGGAAGACGTGCGTCGTTTTCCGGCGCGGACAGTCTCTTTCTATGGGTCGTGGGGATTACCAGATGTCCCGGGTCTGTGCGTGGATTCTCCTGCTTGTTTTCCGGCTGCGCGTCGTTCCACGGGGCTGTGCGTCGAAGTTTCGCTCTCACGGCAGGCGTTGCGCCAATTTCTCCCCTGAAGTCGGGCAGCGTTGTCCTTGCGAGGCCGTGCGTCAAAGTTCCAGTCGCCCGAAGGCGTTGAGTCGATCAGCGTCGGTGTGCAGCGTTTTTCTCGCCGCGGAACAAGCTGTGCGTCAAAAATTTCAGCGCACGAAGAGTCCAAATGAAAAAGAGAAGTATTTTGGGTACTGAGACTTCAGGGAACAGGAGGCAAGCTCTATCCAAGCCCTTGGAGAGCACTTTCACAGCTAGACAAGAGTACAGCAAGGCAGCAGGGCAACAGCAACGCAGCAGTCCTTTATAGAAAGCAGTCAGGTGAGTCCTTTAGGCAGCCAGGCAGTTCTTCTTGGCAGGATGCAGGTTCTGGTTCAGGTTTCTTCTCCAGCAAGTGTCTCATGAGGTAGGGCAGAGGCCCTGTTTTATACCCAAATGTGCGTGCCTCTGAAGTGGGGGAGACTTCAAAGAGTGGCTAAGAAGTGCACCAGGTCCCCTTTCAGTTCAATCCTGTCTGCCAGGGTCCCAGTAGGGGGTGTGGCAGTCCTTTGTGTGAGAGCAGGCCCTCCACCCTCCCAGCCCAGGAAGACCCATTCAAAATGCAGATGTATGCAAGTGAGGCTGAGGGTACTGTGTTTGGGGTGTGTCTGAGTGAATGCACAAGGAGCTGTCAGCTAAGCCCAGCCAGACGTGGATTGTAAGGCACAGAAAGATTTAAGTGCAAAGAAATGCTCACTTTCTAAAAGGGGCATTTCTAGAATAGTAATATCAAATCCAACTTCACCAGTCAGCAGGATTTGGTATTACCATTCTGGCCATACTAAATATGACCTTCCTACTCCTTTCAGATCAGCAGCTACCACTCCAATACTGTATGAGGGCAGCCCCAATGTTAGGCTATGAAGGGAGCAGGCCTCACAGTAGTGCAAAAACGAATTTAGGAGTTTTACACTACCAGGACATGTAAACTACACAGGTACATGTCCTGCCTTTCACCCACACAGCACCCTGCTCTAGGGGTTACCTAGGGCACACATTAGAGGTGACTTATATGTGGAGAAAGGGGAGGTTTAGACTTGGCAAGTACTTTTAAATGCCAAGTCGAGGTGACAGTGAAACTGCATCCACAGGCCTTGCAATGGCAGGCCTGAGACAAGGTAAAGGGGCTACTTACGTGGGTGGCACAACCAGTGCTGCAGGCCCACTAGTAGCATTTAATCTACAGGCCCTAGGCACATATAGTGCACATTACTAGGGACTTATAAGTAAATTAAATAGTCCAATCAGGTATGATCCAAGGTTACCATGTTTAAAGGGAGAGAGCACATGCACTTTAGCACTGGTTAGCAGTGATAAAGTGCGCAGAGTCTAAAAGCCAGCAAAAACAGTGTCCAAAAAGTGGAGGATGGCAGGCAAAAAGTTAGGGGTGACCATCCCAAGGCTGTCAGGTCTAACATGCACAAAAACTATTGTTAGAGGCTTATTCCTCTTTGTATGGAAGTAATGAGGAGAAATAAAAATATTTCTCCTCATTACCCCAGCCTCAGGTAGAAGTACCACTTTCACGCAAACCCATGTTTACTGACTTTAGTAAATAAGGGTTTTCCCCAAAATAAATGGGTAGATGCATAAAAACACCCGTGCTCCACCAATATAAAGCCTACCTGCTGCATGGTAACAGTAGGCAGAGCAATGCTTTTGAGATAAAATCCAGTACAAAGTCACACATATTTTGTTTGCATGGGTTGATAAATGCCCACGTGGATTTTGTGTCAGGGCAGTGCCACAAATGTGGCGCAACTGCCCTGAAGCCTCCAAATCTTAGTAGATCTGCGCCTTAGAATCTCTTTATTAGAGGCAATAATCTTGAATCAATTGTCCTCAAAAAGAAAGTTAAGGTATGTATCTACACGGCTACGATATGGACAAGTGGGACAGAGCCTAACACTAAGAAGCATGATAACTGTGTGGTTGTACAACTTGACACCAAATGACTCAATCATGTGGACTAATTGAAGAAAATAGACATTTCAATATAGGATGGCAATGGAGTTGACACCTTGAGTACTCTACTAGTCAGCTGATGTTGTGAAGAGCTAAGAGGAGTTAATGCTGCAGCCTGCTCCTTAGCCTCAACATAGGACCCAAGCAAGAGCTAAGTTGCCAATGTGCATAGGCTTCAGCTGTTTTAATAGGAGTTTTTGATTGAAAGCATCAAAGTCCACCAACAGGTTGGACAGGATTAGGACTGCAGTAGCTTTAACATCCAAGTGAAGTTCTGAGGTAATTTAATGCCAGGTTATGTTGTTTTCTTATTCATTTGTTTGAAATGTATTTCCCTTTGATGATAGACTTGTTCTCTGATATTTCCCAAAATATTTTTTATTTTATTTTATCGATTTTAAAGCCATATGTGTTATTTTTCTGCCATGAAATTATTAGTCTATTTTCAAATTTCATTACCAAAATCCTGAAATCATAACACTTAAAATGTCAGCAAAGAACAGAACATAAAAAGGACCATATATGTACCTGTATGGGAGGAGTGTGTATGGAGCTCTACAAGGGTACCTATAAGATGTGGGCTGTGTGGATGTGGCTACTTAGTGGCTGGGGACCAACAATACTTTATAAGTGTTCTTGGAGTAAGACTCCTACCCAGTCGTGATGACATTGTGTTGTTTTCTGTGTGGGGGCAAAAATGTCCTCTTCCATATACCCTGACCAGCTCCTGTTTCTCTTTTTCTTTAGCAGTCTTGGACAATGAGGTAGCTATTTGGAGGAGGATTGGAGTTTCTTCTTGAATTGGCCACTGCCCCCTTGCAGATTGCTCAGCATCATTATACGAAGCAATGTACATGTACATGCATGAAGAAGACGAAAATATTTGAACTACAAAAAATTAGAGAAAATAATTTTAAATAAAGATTGCATTTTAGGACCTTAAAGAAGCATATGAAGGAAATGAATGCTCCATGAATGGAATTATTACATCTCTACAAAGCCTACACGCCTGCCCCAGCCTTGAATGTTTCCTTTCTTGACGACCCCCCTTGATATCAGCTGCTGAACCAGTGTTCTTGTAATTGGCGATGAAACACATCTCCACAGCTATGAAGAGAAGCATAATGTGAAAAGATAAATAAATTATGAATGCCAAATTAAAAAAGGCATGTTTACCACACATGTTTACACATTAGAGATAAATATGCGAAAGGAAAACAATGAACGCCAACACAAACATTTTACATCTAAAGAAATAACACAGAAAATGCTAGTAAAGTCCTAATGATGCGATATAGAAGGGACGATCAGATGTTTGAGACGTACCCGCACAGTGAATTGAAGAGGGCCTAATTGCCGCTGCCAGGATCTCCCCTGATGTCACTTGTGTTTTTGTTAACAAGTCGGACACTGCGATCTTTTGCATGATAGAAGCTTCCAGGAGAGACATTAAGCCACCGTAGGCCATACATGATGAAAATATTTGTATGTTTTTATACACAGTATGAGACTCACACAGTTATCTCTCCTACAACTTAACCCATGGAATAAATGGTATTTGAAGTGCTTCTCCTGCAATGCCAGGTCTTTGAGTAATTTAAATCGCCAAAGTATAACTTAAACAACAATTGAGTTAAATATTGACCAGGATGGATTTAGGGCTGCTGTATATGCACGCACCATATGTATACATTCATCTACGTTGTCACTTGCAAATAAGGAAGTAGGTTAGACCCAGAACCAAAATAGCAGCCATTTATAATTACAGTCTCTACCATTCCACTGGTTAAAATCTATTGCAGCACTAGGAGTAGAAGTAGATGTTATGGCAGGTGGTAGATGGGACAAGACAGGGCCTAAAAAGTGAAAATAGACACTGTTAAAGTATACTTTGGTTAACGATGTAACTTTTAAAAACGCAGTTATTAGTCCATACAAAAATAATTTTTAAAAATCGGTTAGGGCCTAGGAAACAAAGTTATAGAAACTTCATAGAGATTGGTAGTGAGATTGTTTGCACAAGCACATCCCTGAATGCATAATATGTGTGTGCCTGTTGCACTTGATTTTACTTTGGCCCTTGTTGAAGGAACTAATTTACTCTGACAATTCACTGTATGAACTGAAGAAAAAGTAAAAGATAATTGATATAAACATCAACCTTTTATAGCGTATGTGTTAGAGGCTGATGTTTGATTTGGTGTGCATTTCATGTGTGCTTAACAATGTAAGTATGGGAGAAGGATAGAGTTGAGTCAATGATAATTTTTAGTGACAGCAGGTGGTTACAATCGTACCTGGCACCAAATTAGGGCTGTTTGCAGCAGGCATCCCATATAGCAGTTCAGGGTACATCGTCTGCTTCCTTGAGGGAGTTGACATGGAGACAAGACCCCTCTAGGAAGAGCTTTAGCGAGCTGAATCCTGCAGGACTCCTCTACTATTTGCTTCCTCTGATCTTGTCATTTTTTCTTTATGCTCCCATGGTGGGACCTACTCCCCAAACGCATTCAATGCGTCAGTGACTTCTTGCCACAAGACAGCTTTCTGTACCCACTGAAGGTGAATAGAGGCAGACACTGAAGTTTTTGTGTGGTGTTTGACCACATGTTCCCTCAAAGGGATTCCTTCTTCTCAGTGAAATTTCTCTTCCTCTTCAGACTTGAAAATGGTGTCTGCATCATTGAGGCAGAATATGTTTTCTGTTGGCTGTAGGTTCACAAACAAAAATAAGAAAAAAATGTACCTTGGATGTGGGCAGTGTTCTTGTGTTTTGAAGTAAATAGGTGTCCTGTGTGTGTGATTTGGAACTGATGTAAATAATGATTCTACTCCCTTCTGTGTGGAGGACTCCATTCTGCATGAGGAGGTCTCCACTGTGGAGTTGTCTGCCAAGTGTGCAGAATGTCAAATACACTTTCAAATGTTCAAAATCAATAGGGCTAGTTTTAGTATGATAAGTAGCATTCAAGCGATTTACACGGTATTTCCAAATGCCTGTGTTTGCATGTGTGACACATTTAAGTCAGGCCTATTGGCTTTGCCAGTGCTTGTTACTTAAGTGGATGTGCATGCCACCAGGAAGCAGCACAGTAGAGAGATATAACTTGGGCGTCTCTTGCGGTAGCCCTGTGTGCCTTTTCATTTCACTCTCCTCATGCTCACCACACCCTTCGCACCCTGTGATAAAAAGGGCAAGACAGGGATTTAGAAAGGAGTCTCATCCTAACAGGGCTGCCTCCCTTGGAGGATGGGGGGGTGAGGGTGGGTGAGGTGGGGGGCGATGGAGCTTGGGGGAACACTAGACCAGTCTGCACATGTGATGTTTTGGACACAATGAAAACGTAGGTCTGGCTGAGCTGGTAATAAAACTCTCTTGATACACGTGGAAAATTACAGGCATAGCACTGTAATGTTTTTTTAGCTGCTGAGTACCGAGTTAGAGGTATTCCGACTGACTTGAGACGCTGCTGGCCTGCCGGCAAAAAAGGGAGCCGGTGAGGTCTGAGAAATAAAATGCACTGCTGGGCGCGTTTCCATCATGAAATGTAAAATGTTTTGCAGCTGTTCTCAGCAATTAATGGATTGAGCCAAACGAACCAGGGACATAGCTTGTGTGTCATGAGCCCTACAGCAAAGCAAGGAAATGGGCACCCTGGCTGATGTTTGAATGGTAAAATACAACCATAATACGGATTTGGTGGCCCTCTTAAGCGAACCAGTACCTACTGCCCCAATTTAAGCCACGCCCATCAATAGTTTAACCTCTTCGCTGCCAGGCCTTTTCCCCTCCTGTGCCGAGCCCTTTTTTGGCCATTTGAGGCAGTTCGCGCTTAGGCCCTCATAACTTTGCGTTCACATAAGCTACCCACGCCAAATTTGCGTCCTTTTTTCCAACATCCTAGGGATTCTAGAGGTACCCAGACTTTGTGGGTTCCCCTGAAGGAGACCAAGAAATTAGCCAAAATACAGCAAAGATTTCGTATTTTTTTTAAAAATGGGAAAAAAGGGCTGCAGAAGAAGGCTTGTGGTTTTTCCCCTGAAAATGGCATCAACAAAGGGTTTGCAGTGGTAAAATCACGATCTTCCCAGCTTTCAGGAACAGGCAGACTTAGAGAACCCAATTTTTCAACACAATTTTGACATTTTTCTGGGACATACCCCATTTTTACTATTTTTTGTGCTTTCAGCCTCTTTCTAGTTAGTGACCGAAATGGGTAAGAAACCAATGCTTGATCCCAGAAAGCTAACCGTTTCTAAAAAGTTGACAGAATTCTGAATTCAGCAAGGGGTCATTTGTGTAGATCCTACAAGTGTTTCCTACAGAAAATAACAGCTGAAATAAAAGAATATTGAAATTGAGGTGAAAAAAACCAGCCATTTTTCTCCAAGTTTTACTCTGTGACTTTTTCCTGCGATGTCATATTTTTGAAAGCAATATACCGTTACGTCAGCTGGACTCTTCTAGTTGCGGGGATATATAGGCATTGTAGATTCATCAAGAACCCCAGGTACCCGGAGCCAATAAATGAGCTGCACCTTGCAATGAGTTTTTATTCTATACCGGGTATACAGCAAATCATTTGCTGAAATATAAAAAGTGAAAAATAGGTATCAAGAAAACCTTAGTATTTCCAAAATGGCCATAGGACAAGGTGTTGAGAAGCTGTGATTATTTGCACATCTCTGAACTCCGGGGTGCCCATACTAGCATGTGAATTACAGGGCATTCCTCAAATAGATGTCTTTTTTACACACTGTTTGACATTTGGAAGGAAAAAATGTAGAGAAACACACGGGGCAATAACACTTGTTTTGCTATTCTGTGTTCCTCCAAGTCTCCCGATAAAAATAGTACCTCACTTGCGTGGGTAGGCCTAGCGCCTGCGACAGGAACTGCCCCAAAACACAACGTGGACACATCACATTTTCACAAAGAAAACAGAGCTGTTTTTTGCAAAGTGCCTAGCTGTGGATTTTGGCCTCTAGCTCAGCCAGCACCTAGGGAAACCTAGCAAACCTGCACAGTTTTGAAAACTAGACATCCAGGGGTATCCAATATGGGGTGACTTTTTTGGCTCTGACCAAGTTCTGTTACCCAGAATCCTTTGCAAACCTCAAAATTTGGCCCAAAAAACACTTTTTCCTCTCATTTCGGTGACAGAAAGTTCTAGAATCAGAGAGGAGCCACACATTTTCTTCCACTCAGCGTTCCCCAAGTCTCCAGATAAAAATGGTGCCTGCTGCCCGCAAAAGGAAATGCCCCAAAACACTATCTGGACATATCAAAATTATCAAATACAAAACTACCTGCTTTTGCGGGGGGCACCTACGTTTTTGGTCCTGGGCTCAGCAGCCTTCTAGGGAAACCTACCAAACCCAGACATTTCTGAAAACTAGACACCAGAGGGAGTCCAGTGAGGTGTAACTTGCGTGGATCCCCCAATGTTTTCTTACCTAGAATCCTCAGCAAACCTCAAATTTAGCTAAAAAATCACATTTTCCCCACATTTCTGTGTAGGAGCACCGCACTGGGACAAATGTCATACCACCCAATGCTCCCCTCAGTCTCCCGGTACCTCATTTGTGTAGGTGGGCCAAGTGCTTGTGAAAGGGAAGAGCCAAAAACATGTCGACATTGAGGGGGAACCAAAGTGGGTCCAAAAGGGCAGTTTGCAAAAAAACATTTTTAGGCTGACAAGTGCAGCAAAAGTTTTATCGGTATAGATGAGACAATGCTGGGTGGTAGGAATTTTGGGGATTCCTGCAGATTCCGGAGGGTTCCATCCCAAAAACGTGGGAAAATGTGTGATTTCCAGCAAAGTTGGAGGTTTGCAGGGCATTGTGGGTACAAAAATGGTGCTGGGTGCATGTGAAACACACCACCCTGGAATCACCCAGATGTTTAGTTTTCAGATGTGTCTAGGTCTTATGGATTTTACTACATGGCAGCATACCAAAGTCCATAAAGTGCAGCCCTCACCTTTCCAAGTGGGACGATTTTGAGAGTTAGTCAAGCTCTCATGGCCCAAATGTAAAACCAAAACCCAAAATAATCAAATGTCTTCTTGCTTGCTGTGGGATAAGATGTTTTAGAGTGCGGGGGAGAGCTGAAAGACTGTTACCCCCTTCAGTTGGGGCAGGGGCATAACCAGGCCCATACTGGTTGGTAGCCACCACCCCAATATTTTTTGTTTTTTAAAAATACTCTGGCCTCTCGTAGACTTTCTGCCCCCTGAGGGAGTGGATCAGGGGCAATTGCCCCATCTGCCCACTGGTGGGAAGAACAACTTTGGCCCTATTTATTTGGGGTGGGGTATGGCCATACCTCCACCCTTTTATTTTGGAAAAAAAAACTTCCCTGGTTTCTGGTGGGCTTCCAAAAATAGGCCCCCATGGGGAGTGACCCTTAACCAAGGGGCTGCCCCCCTAAACACAACACACACACCAAACCCTGATGCCTAAGTGGATTCTGCCCCCCTTGAGGGCAGATTGGCCTGACAAAAATCGGCCGATCTGCCCCCAAGGGTGGCAGAAATGGTCTAAATACAATTTGCCCCCCAGCGGAGCGACCCTTGCCTAAGGGATCTCTCCACACCTCTAAAAACAAAAAAACAAAAAACAAACCAAAAAAAATGTATCCCTGGCACCTAGAGGTTTCTGCCCCCGGGGCAGATCAGCAGAATAACAATGGGCTGATCTGCCTCCAGGGGGGCAGAAATGGCCTAAAATAAATCCCCCCCCCGGGAGCGACCCTTGCCTAAGGGGTCGCTCCCCACCTCTAAAAAACAAAACAAAAAAACCTGCAAAAAATGTATCCCTGGTGCCTAGAGGTTTCTGCCCCTCCCTGGGGGCAGATCGGCCGAATAACAATAGGCCGACCTGCCCCCGGGGGGGCAGAAGTGGCCTAAGATAAATTTGCCCCGCCAGGGAGCGACCCTTGCCTAAGGGGTCGCTCCCCTTGCGTGAAATTGGCGCAAACAAAAAGATCCCTGGTGTCCAGTGGTTTCTGGCCCCCTTGGGAGCAGATTGGACTAACAAAAATCGGCCGATCTGCCCCTAAGGGGGGCAGAAATGGTCTAAATACAATGTGCCCCCAGGGGAGAGACCCTTGCCTAAGGGGTCGCTCCCCACCTCTAAAAACAAAACAAAAACAAAAAAAAAACAATTTATTTTTATCCCTGGCACCTAGAGGTTTCTGCCCCCTCGGGGGCAGATCGGCCTAATAACAATAGGCCGATCTGCCCCCAGGGGGGGCAGAAATGGCTGTAATAAATTGACCCCCCGGGGAGCGATCCTTGCCTAAGGGGTCGCTCCCCTTGCGTGGAAATTGGCACACAAAAAAGATCCCCAATGCCTAGTGGTTTCTGCCCCACTTTGGGGGCAGATTAACCTAACAAAAATAGGCCGATCTACCCCCAAGGGAGGCAGGAATGGTCTAAATACAATTTGTCCACCAGGGGAGCGACCCTTGCCTAAGGGGTCGCTCCCGACCTCTAACAAAACAAAAAAACAAAAACAAAATGATCCCTGGCTCCTAGAGGTTTCTGCCCCCCCCCGGGGCAGATTGGCCTATTAACTATAGGCTGATCTGCCCCCAGGGGGGAAGAAATGGCCTAAAATAAATCCCCCCCCCCCGGGAGCGACCCTTGCCTAAGGGGTCGCTCCCCACCTCTAAAAAACAAAACCAAAAAACCTCCAAAAAATGTATCCCTGGTGCCTAGAGGTTTCTCCCCCTCCCTGGGGGCAGATCGGCCGAATAACAATAGGCCGACCTGCCCCCGGGGGGGCAGAAGTGGCCTAAAATAAATTTGCCCCGCCAGGGAGCGACCCTTGCCTAAGGGGTCGCTCCCCTTGCGTGAAATTGGCGCAAACAAAAAGATCCCTGGTGTCCAGTGGTTTCTGGCCCCCTTGGGAGCAGATTGGACTAACAAAAATTGGCCGATCTGCCCTAAGGGGGGCAGAAATGGTCTAAATACAATGTGCCCCCAGGGGAGAGACCCTTGCCTAAGGGGTCGCTCCCCACCTCTAAAAACAAAACAAAAACAACAAAAAAACAATTTATTTTTATCCCTGGCACCTAGAGGTTTCTGCCCCCTCGGGGGCAGATCGGCCTAATAACAATAGGCCGATCTGCCCCCAGGGGGGGCAGAAATGGCTGTAATAAATTGACCCCCCGGGAGCGATCCTTGCCTAAGGGGTCGCTCCCCTTGCGTGGAAATTGGCACACAAAAAAGATCCCCAATGCCTAGTGGTTTCTGCCCCACTTTGGGGGCAGATTAACCTAACAAAAATAGGCCGATCTACCCCCAAGGGAGGCAGGAATGGTCTAAATACAATTTGCCCACCAGGGGAGCGACCCTTGCCTAAGGGGTCGCTCCCGACCTCTAACAAAACAAAAAAACAAAAACAAAATGATCCCTGGCTCCTAGAGGTTTCTGCCCCCCCCCCCCCCCCCGGGGCAGATTGGCCTATTAACTATAGGCTGATCTGCCCCCAGGGGGGAAGAAATGGCCTAAAATAAATTTGCCCCCCCAGGGAGCGACCCTTGCCTAAGGGGTTGCTCCCCTTCCGCGAATTTGCCATAAAAAAAAATCTCCCTGGTGTCTAGTGGTTTCTGCCCCCTTTGGGGGCAGACTGGCCTCATAAAAATAGGCTGATCTGCCCCGGGTGACCAGACGTACCGGATTTCCCCAGACAGTCCCGGTTTTTAGAGTACTGTCCCGGTGTCCCAATGCTTCTTTTCATTTTAAATAAATGTCTGGGTTTTTGGGACAAAGGTCAGATTATTAAATAAATGTCCCGGTTTTTGGGACAAAGGTCCGATCATCGAAGAACCATAAGTTAAAGAGGCCTACAAAGTATGAAATAATTAAAGTATTTTTTATCCATTACTGTCAGGCAAAACAGTCCCCTGTCTGCTCCCGGCAGAGAGACTGAGTGGGGAGTAGAGAGAGGTGAGTGGGGCGGGTTGGGGGTGCAGGGTGGGAGGTCAAGTCATAGCTAACTTCATATATGTCATCTTGTAAATGTGTGTGTGTGTATATACACACACACAAGTATAGGCACGCATTCACAGATACGCAGAAAAACGGGATAGGCCAGATATAAAAGTGAGACTAATGTATTCAGTCCTTCTTTTATGTCTGACCTGTCCCGGATTTTGCTCCTCAAAATCTGGTCACCCTACTTTGTCCACATGTTCTGGAAAATAACCTCAGCTGGGAAATTGTGCATTTCACTGGGCCCTGATATTGGGCTTGCCGTCTGTGTATAAATACATGGTTTCAAAAGTGGACCTTTTCTGCCCCGTGTTACCCTCTCGCCTCCATGTGAAGATTCGGAAACACGAGGTTCTAATATCAATTTCCAAAACATTATTTTGCAATTAGCTTTCTCAACATGGCCGACATGCCAAGGATAGAGCTGAAGCGGGTTCATCTTAGGTCTTGGGCTTTGTGTGCCAAGTACAGGTTGAGGCGATTACTACGCCAATCACACATACTAAGGCCCACATTATACCTTTTTTGCGCCGCATTTACGTCATTTTTTGACGCATAAGCGACACAAACTTACAAAATACAATTATATTTAGTAAGTTTGTGCTGCTTGTGCGTCAAAAAATGGCGCAAATGCGGCGCAAAAAAAGTATAAATATGGGCCTATATGTTTAGGTGTGCAGTCATGACTGAAGATGCTTATGCAATTTTTTGATTGCAAAAGGTAAACGCTAAACAAGTAGCTGCAACAGTAACGTGTAGCAGGGCCTCCTTCTTTCTTAAACACATACACGATGCTGATGTCGACCCTACAAATCCACTATTTCAGCCAATATCCTACTACCACTAGTGTGCCCTGAAGAAACTGCACCCAGTTAACTGGGATTTTGCTGTAATTCATCCTTCTGTTACTTCTGACTTACTCATGGATTCTGGATTCAGGAGTAAGACAGGACTACTACATTACTTAGGGCATGATTATGCTTATAGGCAGTGATTAATTTGAGCCGGTGGTTTCCAGGGCAGGGAATCAGCACTTATTTTTCTGCCTTAAGCATTTACTGCAAGCAAAAGACACATATGGGAAAGACGGAGGAAGACACAAGCGAAAAACCGTCACAAAAGGAGAAAGTAGAAAGCTGCAAGAGTGAGCTGAAGGGGCAGGGAGTGACTGTAAATGGATTAAAGAGGCCTGAGATGGTTTTAGGATTACGTTGCCTCAGTATTTTGTGCTCGTACATTTAATTAAAGCAGTCATAAGTTTTAGAGGAGAGCTTTTGGGCACCAGCACATTTTTATTTATCAATTAAGCAGTGCATATAGGTTTTATTTATTGCACCTGATAAATAATGACATCTTAAATAACGATGCCTTGGGGTACATCATTTGTCAGGTGCAATAATTAGTACCTATTACAAACGTCTGGGGAATAACATGTGTACTTTGGTGTTTAAGGCACCAAATTCCACATGATGCAGTAAATTCCGTAAGCTTTTTCATTTAGTCCTGGTTCACAGGGGTTACATGGAGCAGCACAAAGGGGTGGAATATTAATAATATTAAAGCATAAATAAAAAAAATATTTTCTGCCCACGGATCCACCATCTCCTCATCAGGCAGCACAGGCCCCCAGCCTGCCCTGTTGCCAATGCAGACGCTGCTCAGAGCAGCGTTTCGATTGGCTGGGAGTGCCTGGCCAGGTACTCGAATTCAGAATGGGAGCCTGTCCCTACTCTCTCCATTGCAGCAACACAGTGCCAGGCTGGAGGGAGCACAGTGCACATGTGTGCTTGGTCAGTCCGAGACGGCCGGCCAAGCACACATGTGCACTGAGGGGAGTGCACAGTGCACACTCCTCGTCCCCGTCATCCCCAATGCCCCACCCCTTTACCAATGAAAGGATAAAAAACATAATTTATTATTCTTGCACTGTTAAAGGATTTGCAGCTGTTGCTTCTGGTGGGGGCGTGGAGAACGCTAAATTTGACCTGCTAAAATGTAATAAATGTTGAGGTTTTTAACGCATCCATTACTATAGGATGAGTTAAATAACACTGAACTTGTAATTCTGACCAGGTGTTTATGCAGGGGTAAGAAAATAATGACCCACTGGTAATCAGGCCCTAAGTCACACAGTCTCACAGCAAAATCTTTGTGAATCAGGTCCATTGTTTTTCTGTGTGCATTCGGTTTCTCAGGGCTGGGATTGATTACCAGTGAGCAAACATTTTAGTCCTTATTTTGAAAGGACTAAGTTGTCACCTCTCTTTTAGCCAGTGAAAGCTACCAATGCACATGATATCTTCTTCCTTGTTTGTATATGAACATCCTTTCTTCTTTCATCTGTCGCCAACCTCCCTTTGGGAAGGAAGGGTATGGTTTTGCTTGCCCATTGCAATTTATGCCTCACTACTGCCAAAGGTCACCAGGGGCCACTACAATTCAAACCTACTAGCTTTGCCTGTGCTTGATGCAGATGCTGCCAGCATCAGCCGAAAAAAGCTAATTGACATGTACGCTACAATTGCCCCATGTGATGATCTGTCACCATACAAGTGTGTGTTTATGGCACTATGCAGCCATCTTTTTTATTATTTTTCTTACTGTATCTTGATGGCAGCTTCCAAACTTATAGCGGTAAATAAAAACAAAAACTTTCCGTATGAACAAAAGTTAACTTTTATAAAGGATCATCTAACAGCAGATTGCAGTTTCTGGGTCCTACAAAACTAGTTTATTATTTTGAAGAAAGTGAGAATTTGCAACAGGATGGGCCGAGCAGCAACGGAGTAGCAGAAAAAGGAGAGTCAATATGAGGGGTAGCAATGAAGTAAGGAGGTTAGGGAGCAACAGAGGGGGTTGAGGCATTGAGGAAGGAGGAAAGGTATAACTACAAAGCAAACGACAAGCTGGGGAGAAGAAGAAGGGTAAAAAACTGAGCATGTGGTTGTAGGTATTTGAGGGGGGAACCAGCACTCAAAGTTGGGAGCAAGAAAACACGCGCACATCCATGGAGTGTTGAAAGAGAACAATAGCAAGGATTGGCAATGCCAATAGGTCTGCCTTTACAAGATTGCTGTATGGTAATGTCAAGCATTACAAGTAAATAGCATGGGAATAGATATGTATTTCTATGGAAGCAAAGAACTGTTTAATAATATTGGTGTAGGTTAAAAAGGTCAGGTAACAGTTCCATTGTTAAGCCAGCCCTAAAGAAATATATAGGTTAATGACTGCCCTCCCCCCATCTGTGCTGTTGCTAGAGACAAACAACATGAACTGTCTAGTTATCTAACACATTTTAAAAGCATTGGAGTGTCATGTGTGTCCCTAAAGGATCAAGCTCAGGCAGCAGGATAAACAAAATAATCACAGCTGTATGGTGATAAATTACTTCTGTATGGAAGCACACCACTTTTGCCCAATCATGCTACAACCAACATGGCTGAAGTCTTCCTCGAGTGTGAAGGCCTCGGTAGCCCACTTGTGGGGGTGTGGCTTCCATGGGCAGCTTGCCCATGGAAAATTTGGTTCAAAAATTGTTTTTCACTGCTTTGGCCCTGGCTTTACCCTAGGGAATCAAAGGTCTTCCTGTGCAGGAATGTTGTTACAGCAGCCCTTCAAAGGAGACATCACCCTTTGATGCCTGTCTTTTGGGCTAACACCCTTTGCAGCCCATCCTGTGGGGGTGGGTCACACCTCCAGTGCGGCAACAACCTTTGTTCTAAGCTTGGGAGTTGTTCAAATGTCTCCCCAAGACAACAGAAACGTGTCCCAGTCCTTGTGCCTCTCTGAAGCCACTGGACTAGGTGGGTCAAAGTATGGCAGCTTTTGCAAAAGTGGCCAGCATTAAAGTGGACACAAATATTGACTGCACCATTGAGACGTATTTGAGGTCCCCTTTAAATTGATACCTTACATGACAAGGTTAGGTAGCCTCTGTCAGAAGTTAGACACATTGGAGTGCCAACCGTTAACTCTGCAATTACCTTATAAGACTACTTAACTGTCCTCAGGAAACACCAACACTTTAGGGCTTTGCTCCATAGACATTTCTGAAAAATCATGTCTATCCTCATAATGTAAAGCTCCTTGCCCTAGGGCTTCATATGCCTTTCTTAGAGGAGACTTAAATATATAGTGAAGGGACTTAAGGGACTTAATGCCTGATTTCGATATTGGTGATTAAGGGCCAGATGTAGCAAACTTCCAAATTGCGACTTGCAATTTGCGAGTCCCAGCGACTCGCAAATTGCAACTCGCAATTTGGAATGCAGACAGGTGTCTCAGACACCTTCTGCGAGTTGCTATGGGGTCGCAAAGACCCACCTCATTAATATTAATGAGGTGGGTCGCAATTTGCGACCCCATAGCGATTCAGGGCACTCACGGGGATGGTGGCCTGCTGGAGACAGCAGACCACCATGTCCGTGACTGCTTTTAAATAAAGCAGTCTTTTTTTTTCAAAGTGTGGCCCGTTTTCCTTAAAGGAAAACGAGCTGCACTTTGAAAAAAAAACCGAAACCTTTAGTTTCGGTATTTTTCAGGGCAGGTAGTGGTCCCTTGGACCACTGCCTGCTCTGAAAAATTATTTTTTGTTCCAGACACAAAGGGGAAGGGGTCCATGGGGACCCCTTCCCGTTTGCCCCTGGGTTACCATCCACTTCAAGTGGATGGCAACTGTGCTTTCATTTGCGACCGCAATCGCGGTCGCAAATGAAAATACATAGCATTGCGTGTCGCAGATAGGAAGGGAACATCCCTTCCTATTTGCGAGTCGGAAATGCATTTTGCGAGTCGGTTCCGACTCGCAAAATGCATTTCTACATAGCAATGAGGCTTTAGCGACTCGCAAACGGCGATTTTCGCCGTTTGCGACTCGCTAAACCCTTGCTACATCTGGCCCTAAGTTACTCAGTCACAACTGTGCTAGATATCCCATGGGATATAATGGGATTTAGATTTCAGCGGCCAGGATATCCGTCTCCATTGTTATTGACTAGTTTATCTGCCAATATCTAAATCAGGACCTTTGACATTAGTGGTAATGGCAAAGTTGGGTGTGCAGTGTATGCATAGCTTCTTCAGTCTGCAATGGCAGCTGAAAGTTGTGTTTTTACTTTGTCATGCACAGAGTGGCACAATCAGTGTTGCAGCTCCTGAGTGGACAACCAGCCTTACATGGCCTGGATACGTACTTACCATATACTAGGGATTTATATGTAAGTCAGCATATGCAAATTGGAGGTATCCAATTCAACATATTACATTAGAAAAGAGATTGAACACTGCCACTGTGGTCTGGACAGCAGGCCTCAGTGCACTCTCAGAGTCGCAACCCAGTAGCTAGCAGTCCAAAATGGGACACAAAGTTAGGGGAAACCTACAAAAGCCTATTTTCTTACAAAAAGCTATTGAATAAGAAGCATAAAAATGAGATAGACTGGAATGCCACCCAATCAAGAGCCAGGCACTGTCTCAAAGCCCACTATATGTATATATATATGTACATATATATATATTAATGTTTTTGCAACAATAGGCCCCTCATTACAAGTTTGGCGGTCTTTTCAGAAGACCGGCATGGCAACGGCACCAAAAGACTGCCAGTGTTGGTGGTATCAGGACCGCTGTATCACAAGTCAGCAACTGACGACTACCCAAAAACAGCCACAAATCCAACACCGCCAGGCTGAATGATGGTGGGAGAGAAACAGTCCCACCACCCACACCGCCACACTGACAACATTCCGCCCTCCAAATTACGACCCAAAAATCAGCACAGTGGTCTTTGCACAGCGGTAAGCCATTTGCAGTCCAAACTGCTGCAGTCAAAAACTCAACTCCACCAGAACACACCACCACATTGTACAGTATGAATACCCCACACCTGACACACACATACACACACCACACACACCTGATCACTGCACTATAAAACACACACCCACAACCCTTTGCATCCTGAAGTTTTCACAGAGAAAGGGAAGATTGCACAAATAGAAGACACTGCACCTGGATATCATAGGCACCACCACACTTAACATGCTGCACACACTACACAACTGCCTCCCTGCACACCACAAACACATCGCCATTGCACACAACCACCACATACCACAAGCACACTGAACCACACCAACCCACTTCACCAAACAGCACACCCCACACCCCTGAAAATTACACAACCCACCACCCACAGCACATCCACCATGTCACGACAGAAACACCCACGATTCACAGACGAGGAGTTGACGGTCATGATAGACGAAATTGTCAGAGTGGAACCACAACTGTTTGGAGTGCAGGTCCAGCATACAGCCAAAACCAGGAAAATGGAGTTAAGGCAGAGGATCAGCAACAGGGTGAACTCAGTGGGAAACCATCCACACACAAGGGAGGACATTGGGAAGAGGTGGAACGACCTATGGCGGAAGGTCTGGTCCATGGCGGCAAGATAACAGATAGCCATCAACAAGACTAGCGGTGGACCCTGACCCCCTCCCCCAGAGTTATCATCATGGGAGGAGGAGGTCTTGGCCATCCTGCACCCAGAGGGCCTGACTGGAATACCCAGAGGACTGGACTTTGGTAAGTCAACAATACTCTTCAGGCAGCATGTACTCCTGCACAGCATGTACCCCCACCACCCTTACACCCCCTCACAGCACCCTTACATGCACCAATCTACCCTGAACTCAATACCTTATTTTGCATGCAACACCACCACACTACCACTAATCCCACACAGGCCCACCAAGTGCACATATATCTCCCAATTTAGCAAGTACTACAACTACCACAAGGCAACACTCCCACCTTGTATAACTGCTAATTCCACTCCCAATTAGGACACCTGCACATATAACCATGTCACCCCCTTCACCTACAGGATACTTGGAGTGCTCACTATTAAATGGCAACGACAACATTGATGACCACAACCTTCTATAGTACAAGCATACAACAGCACTATCCATCAGCCCTTAAACATTGCCAGCAGACAAACAGCGGTCATTTCCATCACTGGAAAGCATGTCAAGGTTATGATTGCAAACAACCATGTGAACAACAAGTACATTTCAACAATGTAACACACTTGCTCTCCATCCACAGGTATCCCTACTACTGCCAGCCAGCAGAGGATGCCAGAGACAGACAGTCAGCCCCTGGAAGTAGGCCCAATTGAGGACTGCAACTCTGGATTTCTGGAAAGGGACACCTCACCTGCCCCATCTGGGATGACTGGCCAGTCCGTCACCACCAGCCTCTCCCTTCCCACATCTGAGTCCTCCACCTCTGTGGCTACTACAGCAAAGGAAACCCCTCCATCCCAAACCTGTGTCCCAAGGGCAGATCAATCTATAGTGAGCCCCACAGTACAGGGACATGACTTGACCCCTAACATCCCAGACAATAAAGGTCCTGGTGTCAGTGGAAGTGAACACACTTTGCCAGGGTCACAGGCACAGGGGGTAAGGGGCAGTGGGAGGGGAACTGTGGGTCAAGGGATGAGGCACCAATGGGACACGACTGGCCAGGAAGCCATCTCCAGAGTCTTGGGAGCATACTAGCAATCCCAAGACAGGATGGGTCAAATACTGACAACCTTGCAGGAGAACCAGAGGCTGCAGAGGGAACACTACCAGGAGGCCATGCAGCAGTGGCAGGCACACAAAGCCACCATGGCCTCCCTTAATCGGGTGCTCACTGAACTTACCAGCATTCTGAGTGTGTCCTCCACCCACCAGCAGGCCCATACTAGTAGTAATCAACACCTGTGACATCTACATCTGCCACAGCTATTGCAATGGAGGCCCAGCCAGATGACCCACAGGCTAGTAGCACCCTTGCCCCGGCAGTTGAGGATCACCCGCGCAAATTAGGTTGTCTATCCATACATCCTGCAGGACCTGAGGCCAGGACCAAAAACACCCCCAGGAAGTGATCTCTCTCCTGAACATTCTCCCATGTGTGCCACTGAGACACCCAGTTGATTGTCCACTGCCAAAACTCGATTTCCCCTTGGCCCTTGGAGACTGGACCTGTGAAATCAACAGCTGGGCCACCTACTCTGATGGTTTCAAGCCCCATGGCCCCACTCCTCAGCAAATGCACTTTTAATCAGAATAAACACATTTCAGCACAGTAGTGGCTTACACGTCATCATTGTCACCAGTACCATTTAATGTGATAAATATACATTGAAATGCACATTTAAGTAAATAAGTCTGAGAGATGGACAAATGTGGCAAGAATGTCCAGCTGGTGTGTCATGACATCCTTCCTGTACTGAATTCTTCTGCCAAGGGGGGCAAGAGTCTTGTCAGAAAGCAGAGTCGACCCACACATCTGACCTGAAGATAGATCATGATAGGGTAAAGCTTCAATGATGTCTCCCATGTTGCCCATCCAGTACACATACAGGACATAATGCAATCCTCAGGAATCATGTTGCAGTGGGGAGGTAACAACATATCTACAAGGTAGGTCTGTCGGTCACACATGAAAACT
Source organism: Pleurodeles waltl (assembly GCF_031143425.1). Lineage (NCBI taxonomy): Eukaryota > Metazoa > Chordata > Amphibia > Caudata > Salamandridae > Pleurodeles > Pleurodeles waltl. The sequence goes on along the minus strand of NC_090448.1, from coordinate 270,008,991 downwards.
AAAAGAGCCATTTCTCATAACTAACATCACCAACAGAAAGCCTATCTTGTAATGTCTAAAAAAGATGGTAGGTACCAGACATCAGTTTTGGGAACAGTGTGGATGGGTAGCAGGACTGTTATGTGATAGGATTAGGCCAGCCCACTGACATCCAAAGTGCAGTCTTGAAACAATACAACATGGGGAACCCTATGCTGAAGTCATGCCTTGCCAACAGCAAATACCGCATAGCTTTAGCAGTATAGCAGTTACACCTCCCCTGAGTCAGCATCCCATCAAAATGCATAACACAGATGGATAGATGTAGTGCACTCATATCACCTGATACAAAACAGAAGGAGGGACAATGTCACTAGTGTTAGAGGTTTCATTAACATTAGACCACACATACCTGGCATTCATTGGAAGAAATGCCGAATCAACAAAGTCCTAGAGTCAGCTTCATCCTCCTTATCTGCCTCCTCGTCAGTTCCAAAGTCATCTGCCTGAGCCACTGGTCCAGCTGTCACCTCCTCCTCACTGAACAGTGGAATGTGTCTTCTCAGGGCAAGATTGTGTAGCATGCAACATGCTACAATGATTTGGCAGACTTTCTGTGGTCTGTACTGTAGGGCATCACCGGACACATGTAGGCATCTGAATCTTGCTTTCAGTATCCCATATGTCCTCTCAATTGCATGCCACATTCGGCCATAGGCCTCATTGTAACTGTCCTTACCATTTGTTGTAGGGTATCTCACTGGTGTCAGGAGCCAAGGCAGGTTGGGGTAGCCGGAGTCACCTGTGTGCACAAAGGTACAAATCATTAGGGAACTATGAGAGGCGTAGAGCTGACTGTGAAGAGAAGTAGCATAGAAGTTAGACATAGACAGTGGTATACTTACCAATGATCCAGGCCCTCTCTCTCTGTAGTTGTGACATCATTTGTGGGACACTGCTGTTCCTCAACATGTAAGAATCATGTACAGATCCCGGACACTTTGCTGTCACATGGGATATGTATTGGTCGGCAAGACACACCACCTGCACATTGATTGAATAGTGATTCTTCCTGTTCCTGTAGACTTGCTCATTGGGCTTGGGAGGAACCAAAGCCATGTGGGTGTCATCAAGGGCCCCTATTACATGTGGAACGTGTGCAATGTCATAAAAGGCAGACTTCACAGTGTAAAGATCAGCACGTTATGGGAACCTGATGTAGGTGTTCAAGTGTTTGAGTAAGGCATCCAGTACATCCTGTAACACTACACTGAACATCGGCTGAGACATTCCTGCAGCCAGTCCCACTGTCACCTGAAAAGATCCTGAGGTGAGGTAATGCAGGACAGATAACACCTGTACTGTTGGTGGGATGGCATAGGGATTACGTATTGCTAGCAGGAGATCCAGATCCAACTTGGTACACAGTTCCCTGATGGTCTGACGGTTCAGACGATAGGTCTGTATAATGTGTCTGTCTTCCATGGTAGCAAGGTCGAGTAGGGTCTGGTAGACTGGTGCATTTCTCAATCTCTGCATTGGACGGTATTCAGGCATAGGACAGAACTAATTTCAGGACATCTGTTACACTGTTGTTACTAAAGTACACTATAGAAGTGGAAAACAGCACAGGTCATGTAAGGTATTTGAAACCTTACACAGGAAAACAGTTATTCATACATACTACTACTACTGCGACACCCTGGCTGTCAATTCCATTGCTATACTTGTCACAAAGGGTCTGTACAGAGATGGAAGTCAGACATAGTAAACTCGTCCCTAAGTCAGATTCAACTATCAAACGTCCACACAATTAAAAGATAATACATCAGACATATTGGCAGATGACATTCACTTCACTAGTGAGTTCACATGAGTTGGCATCTTACATCAAGCAACTAGTGATTAACATCAAGCTATGACGCACTAGGATGACATAGATATCTTAAAAATATGTAAAATGGCAGCCGCCTGTCCTGTATGCAGAGGACAGATGGAAGTGACCTCATTCCATCGGCGTTAGTTGTTATGGCCGGAGGCGGACAGAACCGCCATGCAGCCACTCATTGGTTAACATTGATGTCTATGGGGAACTGGGGCCAATGATGATCACTGCTGGCAGCAGTGACAGTCATTTTCTATAGCCCAGCTCACTTGACTCCTGACACTCGAGCAAGCAAGACCTCCACTGCATGAGCTGCTGTGTTCTGTATCTAGAAGCCACAATGGCACATCCTGCAGGAGATAGGGCTCCAGCCTTCACCCCAGAGAAACTTGAGAAAGTGGTGGAAGGGTTCCTACCGCTGTATGGACAGTTGTATGTGGCTCCAGATAAACAGGTCAGTACAATGTGGAATACTTATCAGCTAGGCTGGTTGACGACAAAAGTGTGTGAATATTGGCATTGCATGATTGACTGCTGGGGTTGTGTTGTATTAATGATAATGGCATATTGTGGACTTTGTATGAGGATGTGCTGTGCATGCTGTGTGTAGGCCACAGCTGTAGGTGTACTGTAACTCTACATGAATATCTCCTTTTGTCTGTGTCTCCCATGCAGGTCAGCGCCCATCAGAAAAAGGGTTATGGAGAGCCATCGCCAAGCAACTGAGGACCTTAGGGGTCCATAGCCTGTGGAGCATCCACTGTAGAAAGTGGTGGGAAGACCTGAGACCCTGGGCCTGGAAGACCACGGAGGCCCAGCTGGGGACATCCTCACAACAAGGGAGGGGTGCCCGTCGGACCCTGACACCCTAATGGTCTGCATATTGGTGGTGGCGTACCCGGAGATAGATGGGCACTTGAGGGCAGCACAGCCGCCATAAGGGATTGAGTAGAGAATGTTTAATATCCGTTGTATGGGCCTCTTTGTGCCAGTTAGATTACTTAGGTACTAATGAGGCGTGTGCACATTAGATACAATTATAGTCCTGGCTAGTACTTCCACTGTTTAGAAGTGGTATAAGTTAGATTTTATACACCATGCAAGCAGTCATATGTTGGTGCTATACTTCCTCGTTCAGATATGTTTAGACACACTCCTACACTGAGTAATTTCCAAACCTTGATTCCCTATTCCTGAGTCTGCTCTAGATAGCCAATGTCATCTAGTTAGGGCTGATACTGGGTTATGAGTCCTGTGAGTAGGGAACTTCTACTGTGAAATCATTGCATTGTCAATGGACTTCAGTACATCATGAGTCCTTTACTAACCGGTCCTATATTTTGTGTGCAATGTACCTATCCAGGACATTTGAAAAACAATGTGTCAAAAGTGTCAGATTGGTAAGTATATGTGGGTAGTTGGTAATTTTTACCATTGTAGAACAACTCATGACAGACTGCAGAATGTCCAAACTAGTCATTTTGTTGCAATTAGGAGGTAACAGCTTGAATATTAGGTTGTTTTCATGACCAATATTTGGGGACAATGTATCATAGCCATTTCTCGCCATGCCAGAGAAGGAGTAGGTCACTTGTTGGTACGTGTACTAGATGGGTAGGTATTGACCCTTTTCTCCCTTTCTTTCTCTCCCACCCTCTCTCCCTCTCCTCTTGTATCCTTGTGTGCATCAGCATCATCATGTGAAGGAGAAGGGGCACCGGCAAGTGGGGAAGCTGCAGCCCACAGGACCCAGGAGGCACAGTCCACTGACGCCGAAGGGACCAGTGGGACGGAGGGCGAGTGGAGCCCCATGGGGGAGACCGTACAGCTACATCATCTTTGGATTCCTCCTCCGATTGAAGCTTGCTGGCGGGGGCGGACCCATCTAGGTCCATCCCCACACCATCCTTGTCCGCCACACCCCTTACCAGCACCGTCCTCCCTGTATCTCCCCTTCCAGTTGCCTGTGCCTGCTCACCCAGGAGGGTGGGTGTCTCTTTCGCCACAGGCACCTCATGCCCCTGCCCTAGTCAGACCTGCTGCCCTCAATGAGGAGGCTATTGACCTCCTGAGGTCCATCTCTGTGGGGCAGTCAACCATTATGAATACCATCCAGGGACTGGCATCCCAGATGCAAAAAAGTAATGCCTGGAAGGCATTCATGGTGCCTTGGCTGGCCTGTAGAGATCGTTTCAGGCTCTAACCTCCTCTTTGGCGGCAGCCAGTGTCCCTTCATCTTCTGTCCCCCCTCAAGCTTCCTGTGCCCAATCCACCACCCCTCTCTCCTCACCCATCCAGAGCACACATACAGACCAGCTTTCACCCACTACAATAGACAAGGTGCACAAAGACAAACACAGGCACCACAGGACACACCACAAGCATGCACACAGTCAACACACACCTGCAGACACAACAACAGCCACTCCCTACACTGTCTCCCCCACCACTTCCTCCATCACAGTCTCATCACCACTCCCACCTGCCATCACTACATCAATACTCCCTGATCCTGCCACCAGTCTTGTCATACCCACAGACACCACAAGAACAGACACTCAGACATCCATCTCACACACCACATTCGCACTCACCACGACAACCTTCACCACCACATGCAGCACATCCACCTTACTTGCAGCCACCATCCCAACATACACTCACACATCTTGCATACCGTCTCCCTGCATCTGTTTGTGGGTAGGATTAGTTGGGGTAGTTTGGGGCTTTCTTTGGGTTATTTAAGCTTTCATTTTTCTACCTCCTTTACCTGTTTTCCCTATTTATTGTAATAATAGTGTATTGTATGATGTTGGGAAGGGCACGACTGGGGCACATGGGTGAGGAGGAGCTTGGGGCATTTGTGTGGCTGGTGTGCCACTTCGTCCCCATGATGTTGGAGGCTGGGGCCCGTTTGATACATGGGTATCACACGGAGGCAAGACGGCTGCGGTGGGCAAAGGTGCTGTTCCACCTAAGGAGAATTTTCAACATGGCACGCAACAAGCACCAGCTGAAGCATCGCTGGGCTGACCTGGTGGCCCGAGAGCAGGACCTGCTGGACCACCTGGGTGTGGTGATTGATGGCCCTGTTGGTGAGTACCAAATTGACTAATGTGTACAGTTCAATGCTCTTGAGTGACAGTAGCAGATGTTGTGACATGCTGCATGCAATGTTTGTGGGCATGTGGAATGCTAGTTGAACAAACTGTAAGTGTACCAGGAATGTGATGTATTACACATGGTAATACATGGTAACAATGCAGCTCACAATTTTGTTGAGCCATGTCCGAACAGTATTCAGGGCCATCTGTACCAAGCTCTTCATAACCTTCACTATTATCTTAGGCCCATATGTCTACTTTTTTTAGTGCTGCTATTGCGTCATTTCTTAGCGCAAAAGTAGTGCAAACTAGCAACATACCAATATTGTTGCAAAATTGTGCAGCTTTTGTGTAAAAAAACTATGCAAATGCGGCACTAAAAAAGAATATACATCTGGGCCTAAGTTCACTGTCTCTGTGTGTTTACGTCACAACAAATAATCATTCACATGGACAAACCCAAATGGGCCAATATGCTACCAGATTGCACTATCACAAAACAGGGTCTTCCAGTGACACTTAGGATTAGGCGTTAAAATCCTATCATTGAGTAGCAGGCCCCTACTATATTTTTTTCTTGGGCACAATTGCCGGGACTGAGCTATTGCAGTTACCATCTTCGTCACATTGGTTCCAACCCCTTTTCAAAAGGGAAACGGTCAGCATGTGATCCCTCCTCTTTGTGAATGCATGGTCACAAACTGTTTCTGAGCATGAAGTTGTGTAAGGGAACACTGACTGCTTCCATTATACTATTTGTAGTGATGAAATAGGTTGTTAAATTGCTTTCTGTACACCCCTTCGGAAACATTGCTTCATTTCCACAAATGTAAACATCTAAATATGAAGGCAGTCACAGACATGGTGGTCTGCTGAGCTTAGCAGGCCAGCATTCCTGTGAGTTGCGCCATTCCCAAGGGGTTTTCAAATAGGGACCTACCTCATCATGATTGAAGAGGTAGGTAATTTGCTACCCCATTTTTCATTTGCAGTGTCATTTTGGGCGTTCTACCATTGATCATCAAACTTGCTAATTAATAGTTGCAGAATCTTGCAATGTGTGATTCACAATACATGATATAGGTACATATGGCCCTGAGTGACACATTTTAGGTGCAATGACTTCACCTGTGCCCATGCATTCTGTGAACGATGATCAACTAAGACACTGTCAGCATACATAATTTCGCAGTTTTGGAACAGAAAAGTGGCCAATCCATGTTTAGCGCTACATTGTTATCAATTCACACACAGGATCCTCACCATCATGTTGTCATAGGGGGCATATACAGCTTAGGGGACACTGCCAATGGGGCATATGTAACCTACATACAACACTGGCACACCTATTATGGACCACTGAAACCACAATCATTTCTGAAAGCAAATTAACCCACATGTCCATCACACAGTTACTCATTGTCCCTTGATGCACAAGCCACATTACATGAGTCACTGAATGTGGCATTGCATTTGTCTCCCAATCACAAATGATGAAATGGAGTACCATCTGGAATGTATTAGCCACAAAATTGTGTAGTCAGGTTTGCCACCACATGATTGTTAGGGCCAGTGCATGTGTGCATATGTGTGTCTATCACTCACTGGAGTGACAGTGTCAATGCATGTTTGCAGTGGTATGCCTGTTGGAGTGTCTACATGCCTGATGTGCAGCTCTATCATATAAAATGTCACACACAGTGATTTGTTGTTCCCATGTTTATACAGTGATCATACATTGAGCATATATCTCCCTTCCATGTTTTAAAGGTGGACCAGCCCCCTACACCATAGGTGAAGTGGCTCGATTTGAGGACCCAGACGTATCCAGTAAGTGTGAAAATGTTTGTCCTGTGTTGTGTTTGCAGCTCTTGTGTGATTGACTCCTGTGTGTTGGACTCATTGCAAGATATGATGGGCTGGCACGTGCTATGATATGTGACTTGACAGGAGGTTGACATAGGGGGTCATTCTGACCCTGGCGGTCTAAGACCGCCAGGGCCACGAATGACAGAAGCACCGGCAACAGGCTGGCGGTGCTTCCTAGCCCATTCTGACCGCGGCGGTAAAGCCGCAGTCAGAAAACCGGGGCCGGCGGTTTCCCGCCGATTTTGCCCCATCTGGGCTAATACGCCATGGCAGCGCTGCAAGCAGCGCTGCCATGGGGTTTCTGACCCCCATCCCGCCAACCTGTTTCTGGCGGTTGTCACCGCCAGGAAGAGGCTGGCGGGAACGGGTGTCTTGGGGCCCCTGGGGGGGCCTGCACAGCCCATGCCACTGGCATGGGCAGTGCAGGTGCCCCCTAACAGGGCCCCGGCCGGCTTTTCACTGTCTGCCTAGCAGACAGTGAAAAGCGCGACGGGTGCAACTGCACCCGTCGCACGGCCGCAACACCGCCGGCTCCATTCGGAGCCGGCTTCTGAGTTGCAGCCCTCCTTCCCGCTGGGCCTGCGGGCGCTAACATAGTTAGCGCCCGCAGGCCCAGCGGGAAGGTCAGAATGCCGGCAGCGGTCTTCTGACCGCGTAGCGGCCAAATGGCGGTTCCCGCCTGGCGGCCGGCAACCGCCGCCCGCCAGAGTCGGAATGAACACCATAGTGTTCCATGGAAGAGTTAGACATTCACTGGCAGAGAGTCATATATTGGGAGTCTAGTGCTGTGCAATAGGCATGGGCAGGTGAACAAGGTGATTCGTAGCCACATGTATGCCCACAATTGATTTGGAGGTGGCAAGTGTCATAATGTAGTCAGCAACTCATACCCTAATTCACACAAAACAGTGATACATCAGTTTTACACAGAAACTTTCGCATCCCTGTAATGTAATGAACATGTAGGACTGTATGGGTGACTGTCCCCGAGCATCTAGCCCCACATGTTGTACTACATTTACGTGACACTTAAGTGATATGTTATAGGCGTGCATTCAGGTCAAGGCCAGATGTGTGCTTGCATAAATGTGGTTGATTTAGAAAATGTGTCAGTGAGATCTGATGTTGATGGTTGTCCACAAATGGAAATATGAATGTGGATGTGATTGACCAATGGTTGACTCACTCCTAGTTGGCAGGCCTCCTTACCTGTATCACACTGACTAAATCCATGTACAGCTGGACAAAGCTTCTTGATTTTCCTTGATATTTGAAACATTTATTGCATGCCCATCCCCCCTGAGGCACAGGGTTAGGGGAAAAAAATATATGTAGCTAGGTGTGATGGTAAACAGTGTAGATGACAGACATGTAATTCAAGCATTTATGTGTGCCAAACTACAATGACCCCTTATAATTAGCAACTGCATACCATCCTGCCAGTTCCATATCCAAATCACAGGTCTTGTGTGCCTTGACGTTGATCCAGAAGATAGGGATTAGTTGGCCTGGCACATGTTGCGTTCTTGCAGCATTTGTAATGTGACCAATATCAGTACATATATGCACAGATCAGTTAATTTGGTACACACCTTGTTGTGCATTGCTGTGCTGTTAGATAGTTGATGGGTAAGCTGCGTTGGTATGTCATTCCTCAGGGACATTCTATCATCTGTACTGTGATTGGGACTGCATGTGCAATTTGTGAGGAAGTGTTAGATTATCATCTTTACATGTATCACACAATGTTGACACTAATGTTTACCTGTCTCTTTTTTACAGCTGCCCACATGAATACCCAGGAAATTCATGAGTTTCAGAGGTGGGCAGTGTGGTATAGGCACATTCTTGATGTGGACGCTGGGTATCGCATGATGGGAAGGTGGTATCGTCAAGAAAGAGCCACAGGTGCATGGAGGGCTTTTAGCCAAGGGGGGCCAGCATTAGTCACAACAGCCACCACCACACCGACTGCAGGCACAGTGGACACTGGAATCTCAGCCACTCCAGCTGGACCCTCAACATCAGCAGCACAAGGCACAACTGCTGCACCATCTGCACCACCACCTCCAACCACGGCACCAGCACCTGCAGCATCGAGTGCAATACAAACCACCACAGCAGGTGTTATGAACATGGCAGCATTGCGCCACCTACAACGGGACAAGAAAAGGAGGATGAGGTGCATGGGCAGTCTCCAGCAAGAGGTGGCCTGCAACAGCAGGAGACTGAGGTCTATCAAAAAAATTCTGAGGAGGGCAAACCTCTGAGTACATTTATCCTCACCCCTAATTCCGTCTCTTTTCTTCTCTTTCCTCATACTGTTTTTTATTGGGTTTAGGGGGTTTAGTGATAGGTTGGAGTAGGCTATTAGTTTAGATAGGATAAGTGGGGTGCGGGTAGGGGGAGTTATATTATTACATGTTGGTTTGTGGGTTGGTGGGTGGGGGTTGATGTTGGGGTTTATGTGTATTCAAAAAATATATATATATATTTGTTTAGGATTAGTTATTATGTGTTTAGGTTAGTAAATGTAGTCCTACACATGCTCCGTCATTTAAGGGGGTTGGGGGTTGACGTTTAAAGTGTTTAGTTACATGTGGTAAGTAAGTTTAGCATAGGGTAGTTAGGGCCAGGTGTGGGTAATGTAGAGTTAGGATAGGTTAGGTTAGTATAGGTGTTTAACATAGTTTAAGTTTCCTTTCATACATATATAATACAGTTTTACGTACTCCTTTACGGTATGTGTCATGTGCTTGGGGATCTGGGCCATTGCAAGAGTGTATAGTGTCAAATTTGTGTTTGCCTGTGTGTTCCATCTTGCATCCACATCCCATTCTTGACATGGTTATTCCCACCTCCAAAGGAGCTGTCACATAGGCAGCTACAACAAAGCTACATGTCTATGCATCTGCCATCCATTTAACCCACCACTCAAGGTGACTATGGTGCCCATGTATTGTAGAGGTAGGTGTGATTTTAAAGCTGTCATCGTTTGAGTCCTGTGTTGGAATCTTGGGCACTGGGGGACGTCTGCCTGCTGCCTGATGTTCATGTGAACCCTGATGAACTGAGTGGTGTCATAATCTTATGAGGTTCAGTATACATAACATAATAAATCACACCTATGATTTTTTACATTGTACTCCCAGGTGACGTTATTGTCCAAACGTTCATACACATCCATTCCTGCTGTATGGTGTGGTTGTGGGAGTTAAGTTTAGAGTCATATGTCACATACACAATGATTGTCTTGTAGGGGATGTGGGCAGCATTGAGTTTCATCATGTAGATACTTTGGGCCTGACATATACATTTTTTACACAGCATTATACTGTTTGTGATGCTTTAATTTCAGAAATAAGCCACAAGCAGCACAGATGATTATACAATCAAGACCCTTGTGCATAGATATCAGCCCACATTCTTTCTACACTATTGTATTGACATTCTGTGGCCATTCACATGTTACATGCATCACAAAACTCCTGCACAGTAGATGTGTCACATTACACAGAAACAAAGTGGTTGTACAGGTGCTGTTTATTTTAAAGTGCTGTAGTGCAATATTTACATAGTCCAGGATTGTAAGTCCATTAGTGTGACGCATTCTATTGTGACGCAACACAAGTGCAATGGTGAAGGACATGTCATTGGACATGCTGCAAGAGAGTGTCATTCAGTGCAGAGGAACATGAATTGCCAATTAGGTAGTGAAAGACAATTGCAGTCCATAGTGGTAGGGTAAACCGTGTGTTGGAGAACAGTGCATGTTACCAACTGTAGCAAACCTGGCATGTTATCAAGCATAGGACATAGGAAAATCACTCCCCATGTGACATGGACTGGTGCTTACGTGTACTCCTACGGGTGAAGGTGATCTGTTCCATGTCGTCATCTTCTGATGTGTGTGTAGTCTCCCTTGGTTGTGGTGGGTTTGAGGGGGCAACACACACTTCAGTGTTTGGAGAAGTGGACTCTAAATTCCCGGTAGGTGCCAACTGTGGAACTATTAAGAGCATAGATGCAGCAAGGAGGAGCCGCTGGTTATTGAGTATAGCAGCAACATCGCTGTGGTAGGCAGCCAGGTCAGCCCTGAGGGAGTCATGATTGTAGTCATGTATGCAGTGAAATGTTTGAGAGGCCAGGTGTTATGGCAACTCCCTCAGTACAGGGGTGAAGTCCCTCACACACTGTTGTAGTCTTTGCAGTAGTGATTGTTGAACTTGCATGGCTGCTGACTGTTCTGCGGATATCATCATGCACATTCGCATCCCCTCAAGGCTGGCTGCCATATTTTGCATCCCCACCCGCACCTCCTTGGCCAGCTCCTGCTGGACTCCCACAACTGTCCTCTCAAAGGTGGTCCCAGTGTCATCAGAGTCCTCAGCTGTGTTTGAGCTGGCAGGTCATACTATTGGGGTGGTGGGTGGGTCCTCTGTGATAGCTGCTACATCTATGCTCCTCCTTGCGACTGAAGGTGGGGTCTGGAGGGTTCCCAGGACATTTTGGAGGGTTTCCTGGCTGATGGTTGTCATCTCGTCATCCATGTCATAAGGGTAGTCCAGGACAGGCAGATCCACAGGAGAGCCATCGTCCTCTGCAATGATATATTATACAATTAGTGTGTCTGTGTTGTGGCAGTAGTAATGTGATGTCACTGACTTCCTATTAGTGGAACATTGTAATCTGGGTTCCTGTTCATTGTTCCTGTCATTAATATTAGCATTCTCACAGGCCTATGCCCCACCTGCATGTCACATGTAGTGTTGGCAATTTGGAGAATTGTCTGCGTCACATCTTCTAGGTGTAGGTTCTGTCCAAATTGTGTCTTGCCGCCCTCTTGTCCTACTCAACCCTCCCTCTACTTCCATTAGCATGGTGAGGCCTTGAAATGCCTGTTGGTGTTCTGATGCCACATTGCACCACACATAGCAATATAGGACTGACCCAGTCTATGATATTTCACATACACCTATTTGTTGCTGAGACCTAGCATATACCATGTATTGCATTGGCATGACACGATACAGGTGTCAGCAGTGGTAGTGTGTCATGTTGATGTTTGCGAATGTGTGCTACATTGCATTGCACTGATGGGCCTGGAAGAGTTCCATTTCCTCTTATGACTGTGCGGGTGTGTTTCACTAGCTAAACACATGTCCTCCCCCTCAATGCTGTTGTCTTAGCAGTATGACAGTTGAGATGTTGCAAGGTGGCATTGCAGCTATCTTAACACAGGCACGGGGTAGACCCTGGAATGGGCAGCATGGGTATGACATTACTGCTGTGTACTTCATACTGTAATTAACAATATCTGATGTCTATTGCGCCTATAGACATGAGCATTTGACAGGATTTACACTTGGTTAGGAATTGAAGGGGATTGATCACATCGTCATCCTGAACCCTCATTTTGTGTATGTTTGTTCCAAGGGCCCCTAACAGCCATTTCCTAATTGACCAGCACACACATCACAGGTAGTAGTGGCAACTGTTGTCAATGGTAAATTCCACTTGAGGAAATGGCCTGAGACTGGGCATTGTCCCCTAGTTCATGTTCTGACAATACCAGCTGTCCTGTGACAGCAGCCCAGTTTTACATTTTACCCTACCCTCCTGGTCTGCTACAGCATTTCCAGCAGCCTTGGCATGGCGGAGTACCCCCATGCAAAGGTTGTTGGTGTTGTGTTGTTCAGTGCACCTTTCCCCTTTCCACTGCCTGATTTCCATGGCTGACATGCATTGTGTAGTAGGTATGTACCTCCCCATGCTTGCAATTAACATTTAAGCATTTTGGTCCCCCATGCAACTTACCCTGCATATGTGTTGTTTCCTGGTAGTCTGCGCTGTCCTGCGATTCCTGTGATGATCTCCTCTGGGATGATGGCTGCAACCATCTCCTCCATCTCGTCCAGGGCCTCCTGTGGTGCTGAACTCCCACCTCCATTCTGCAGTGCTGCCTTCCTGTTCCTTGCCATTTTTTCCTTTGTCCTGCGCTTGCAGTCATGCCAGTGCTTCTTGCACTCCGTGACAGTTCTCCTGACCTCTGCCACACTGTTTATCTTGTCGACGATTTGTTGCCAAATTGCCTCTCTCCTCCCAATTGGCAACTTTGAGGTGATGAAAAGTTGATGCTGGTGCTCCGTCACCTCTCTGACCAGTATTACATGCTCCTCTGCACAGAAATAACACTTCCTTTTCTTATTGTCTCTCCCCTGGGTCTTGTCTGTGTCCTCCTGGCTGGTTCCTGGTAGATTGAGGTCTCCCTGGGGTCTATCCTGGCTTCTGGGATCCATTTTGGGGCTCCTTAGCACTGTTTACTGCGTTTGCGACGCTTTTTGACACTATTACAGTGTGTGAACGGGCGGCCCCGAACACTTCACCGGTGCGAGCTGATACTGACATATCAGATACTCCCGTCGCGTCATGTCCGCGTTCCCACGTTGCCGTGGGAACGCTCTCAGACTGAGGCTGGCGTCCCAGCGTTACCGCAGAAACCAAGGAGGTTTTCCGGGCCGCGGGATTAAAGAGAGAAGGAGACGACGAGAGAGGGGAGGAGAGAGAAGCCGGGAGAGAAAACGGAGAGACGGAGAACGGAGGAGCCGAAACAGGAGACCCAGGAAGGACTGTCCTAATGCGGAACAACGACGAGGTGTTGGAGCAAGAGAGCGTTGCCGGAGATCACCCACCGAGGGAAAACCCCAGCGCCAGCCACGACCCAGGAGGGCAGTGGCTTGCTAAGGTACGGTCTTTGTGGGATTCCAGAGGGAATACCACGGTTAAGAGGGCACTGGGGAAGGGGGTTGAGAAGGAGTGAGGGGAGGACTGGGAGGGAACTTGGAGGACACAGAGGTAGACACGTGTGAGCCACATAAAAAGTGCACTGTAAGGAGTTTATTCACTTTATGCCCCAAAGTCACCACCGGCACAACCCCACCCTTTTTACCTCTTCCCCTTTAGTTAAAAGCATCATCAGATATACGTAATACCCCACTTACCGTAGCGTTTTTCCTTTTTCCCGGTACCTCACCGCTGGAACCCGCTGAGAGACAGAGGGAACACCAACCTAAAGAGAGAACGAAGAAAAGAAGAAGAAAAACACCATTAGAAGAAGGGAAGACAAAGACTTGAGACCTTACAACCCAGTAAAATCTAAGGAAAAATATAACAACCCCTTTTACACTGAAATAAACCACTTACCTGAACACTGCAATTTCTCTCCGTTGTCTTTATACTGTTCAACCTGCCACAGTGGTGTCAGAAGTGGGATATTGGGGAAAAAAATAACCCGCCCCGGCAACTGAACAGTATAAACCATGAGTGAAAGTCCGTCTCTAGAAGATATGATCAAACAACTGGCGGAAGGGCAACACCATTTACAGTTGGTATGGGAGGCACACCAACGAGAGGCGAAAGAGGACAGGGAAGCTTTACAGTCTGCCTCGAAAAGCCAAGCGACGATACTAGCAAATAACCAATTGGTACACGAGTCAGCAATGAAGAAACTAACGGAAACAATCGCCGCCAGCAAAGTCCACCCCAACGTCCCCAGCTCAGTGTTACAGAAATATCAAGAGGGGGAAGACCCGGAGTCTTTCTTCACTAAATTTGAAAGAGTTGCTTCTTCGGCTCAATGGCCGGAAGAAAGATGGGGACAATACGTCGCACCTTTGCTTACCGGACTCTTGCAAGCCGCCCATCAAGCCGCGAATCCCGGAGGAACAACTCCATAGAAAGACATAAAAACCAGCATCTTAGAACGGGTAGGACACGACACAGAGTACTATCGAGTCAGATTCCGGAAAGTAAAATGGGGACCAAATGAGGACCCCCGAACCTTTTATTTTCGCGTAAAAGATTTGGCCCTGAAATGGTTGGGTCCCATCGGGAATAGCCGGGAGGATGTTATTCAAACGATTGTCCTCGAACAATATTTAGACTCTTTACCTCCTTCTACCAAAAACTGGATACGACAACATCCGAAGGTAGATACAGACATGGCGATTGACTTAGCCTGCGCATACCATAGATCCACAGATGTGAGAGGGATACAGCCCAGACCCAACCTAAAACTGGTTGTACCCACTCCCAAACCTTCACCGAGATTTTCCCTTGAAGATCCGGTCCCCTGCAGGCTTGTAGAAGGTCCACCGGTACAGGGACCGCAATGTTACAACTGTGGAGAGTGGGGACACATAGCCCGTATGTGTCCGCGGAAATTAGAGGGAAGTGAACCTATGGAGATAGGAGTGACCAGGCGACGCGTCCTCTGTACAGGAGGGGGAGACATTAAATTTAAGCAAACCCTGAAAATCAATGGGCGGTCTGTATGTGCTCTCATCGATTCGGGTTGCAGCCAATCCGTTGTTCGTGAAGACTTAATAAGCCTGATAGATAGGGAAGCAAACCAATGGGTTAATATTTGCTGTATTCACGGCGACAAGGAGCAATATCCCTTGAAAGTACTTGCCATAGAATGGGGAAATTACAGGGACTTCCTTCCTATGGGGGTAATGCCGCAACTTATCGAGGAATGCATCGTTGGTACAGACTACAACCATTTTCAAGAACTTTTAGACCATGTTAGAAGTCCAAAAGCTTCCCAGGAATGGTGGGGTGAGGCTCCTTTTGCCAAAAGTGCTATTGAATGTCCTCTAACCCGTAGAAAACTTTCCCGTCGAGAAAAGCGAGATGAGAAAATACATTTCCGGATTCATAAAGAGCAGGAGCAACCCCATAGACTGGTAGCAGAAACACATGAAGCTCCCTTAAGTTTCCATCACCAACAGAGAGAAGATCCCTCACTCGCTCAGGCCTGGAAGTCCGCAAAAATGGAAGAGACTGAGGAGGTGGGTCCTTACTTCCTGGTCAGAAGAAATCTCCTGTATAGGGTGACCACTAATCGAGATGGGGATCACAAACATCAGCTCATAGTACCAGAGGCCTATAGGAATCAAGTCCTGACCCTAGCCCACAACCAACCAGGGGGGGGGCATTTTGGGAGGGAAAAAACGGAAGAGTATCTCCTCAGACGGTTTTATTGGCCAGGTGTTTTTGCCCACATAAGGAAATATTGCTCCCAATGCCCCAGGTGTCAACTTACCGAACCCGGTAGGCCTAAGAAAGCACCTCTTGTACCCCTTCCCATTATAGACATTCCATTTAGCAGGGTGGGGATGGATTTAATCGTACCCGTAGTACCTTCCTCTAAAGGTCATACATATATATTGGTTATTGTGGACTATGCCACCCGATACCCCGAGGCCATTCCCCTGACAAGCATGACCACAAAAGCAGTTGCACAAGCAATGATAACGGTCTTCGCTCGAATTGGGTTTCCCCGCGAAATACTCACATTCATGTCGACTCTCATGAAGCAAGTGTGTAAGACACTAGGAGTTTCCCAAATTAAAACCTCAGTTTACCATCCACAAACGGATGGATTGGTGGAACGTTACAATCGGACCATCAAAACCCTACTAAGAAAAATAGTCAATGATTCAGGGAGAGATTGGGATCAAAAATTACCGTTAGTACTATACGCAATCAGAACGCATGAACAAGCCTCAACAGGACATAGCCCCTTTGAATTAATGTTCGGACAGCAGCCCCGTTCCCTGTTAGACATGGCCCTTGAAACCTGGGAGGAAGAATCTGAGGGGGGGGGAGAGCATTGTTGGAATACGCCCACAACTTGAAGTCCCATCTACAAGGGCTGTGGGAAGACGTACGGAAAAATTTGGAACAGGCCCAAACAACCCAAAAACATTATCATGACAAAGGGAGTAAATTGAGGACTTTTCAGCCAGGAGATCAGGTACTAATAATGCGTCCCACGTCGGAACAAAAGCTTCTCGTTAGATGGCAAGGTACTTATCAGGTGATCCGAGCAGTTTCCCCTGTTACTTACCTTATAGAAATAACGGCCAATCGTAAAAAGACCCAAATTTATCATGTGAACCTCTTAAAGAAATGGGAAGCGCCAGAGAACACTGACAATCCAGTAGAAATGGGCCTGTTCCTATATCCAAGTAAGGAGTTAAACATTGAGTTTTACCCCAAAGAGCAGCACGATAATAACAAACTACCCTCTATCAATAGTGCATTAACAAGTTCAGAGAAGGGACAGTTATATCAACTATTGAATCACTTCCAACAGTTTTTTTCAGAGACACCCGGAAAAAAACCCTTAATCTACCATAGAATACGAACAACCCCAGGTAAAACAATCAGACTACGACCCTACCGTATTCCGGAGGCAAGGAGACAAATCATAGAGGACGAGATACAGAAAATGTTAGCTCTCGGAGTGGTGGAACCCTCTAATAGTCCGTGGTGCTCCCCGGTAGTCCTGGTACCAAAACCTGATGGGACCGTCAGATTTTGTATCGACTTTCGAAAACGTAATGAAATATCGATGTTTGACACATATCCAATTCCTAGAGTAGACGACGTCCTTGAAAAACTGGGCAAAGCCAAATATATGTCCACAATAGACTTAACTAAGGGGTACTGGCAGATTCCTTTGGCCCCAGAAGATAAAGAGAAAACAGCCTTCTCTACCCAATCCGGGCTTTATAATTTCACTGTGTTACCCTTTGGACTGCATGGAGCTCCGGCTACCTTCCAAAGGTTAATGGATAGGTTACTAAAGCCCTTTCAGACATTTTCGGCAGCTTATTTGGACGATGTCGTTATTTTTAGCGAGACCTGGGGGGATCATTTAAACCATCTACAGCAAATATTCCATACCCTAACAAATGCAGGATTAACAGCCAACCCCAAGAAGTGCATCATCGGGAAATCAGACATATCATACCTAGGATACAATATTAGCCAGGGTACTTTACAACCCCAAACAAAGAAAGTGGAAGCCATAAGACATGCCCCTACCCCTAAAACAAAGAAAGACTTACGCTCTTTCCTTGGACTAGTAGGATATTATCGAAGGTTCATACCTGGATATTCCACCCTTGCAGCTCCCCTCACAGACCTCCTGTCAAAAGCCCACCCTAACCTTTTTCTCACCTTCAGACGGATAGTTTTGAGAGGTTAAAGTCCTATCTGACTAAGGAACCGATTTTACAATGTCCAGACTTCTCCAAACCGTTTCATTTGTATACTGATACCTCCGATGTGGGACTAGGGGCTGTTCTGGCTCAGCCTGATGGGGAGGGTCACGATCTCCCTATCGTGTTTATCAGCAGGAAACAGTTTCCTCGGGAACGCCATTATCCCATCATCGAAAGAGAGTGTTTAGCTATTAAATGGGCGGTGGACAGTTTACAGTATTATCTGTTGGGCCGGCCTTTTATTCTATACACGGATCACGCTCCCCTCATCTGGATGGCTGCTCATAAAGAATCAAATTCCCGGATTTTACGCTGGTTCCTTGAACTGCAGCCTTTTTCATTTCAGGTACGCCACGTTCCAGGGTCTCAGCAGGGTCCTGCGGATTATTTGTCTCGTTTCCCTTGCTCTTCTTCGGTCCTAGAGCAGGACCGTTCTTGGGAAGGGGTGTGTGAACGGGCGGCCCCGAAAACTTCACCGTTGCAAGCTGATACTGACGTATCAGATACTCCCGTCGCGTCATGTCCGCGTTCCCACGTTGCCGTGGGAACGCTCTCAGACGGAGGCTGGCGTCCCGGCGTTACCGCGGAAACCCAGGAGGGTTTCCGGGACCCGGGATTAAAGAGAGAGGGAGACGACGAGAGAGGGGAGGAGAGAGAAGCCGGGAGAGAAAACGGAGAGACGGAGAACGGAGGAGCCGAAACAGGAGACCCAGGAAGGACTGTCCTAATGCGGAAGAACAACGAGGTGTTGGAGCAAGAGAGCGTTGCCGGAGATCACCCACCGAGGGAAAACCCCAGCGCCAGCCACGACCCAGGAGGGTCGTGGCTTGCTAAGGTACGGTCTTTCTGGGATTCCAGAGGGAATACCACGGTTAAGAGGGCACTGGGGAAGGGGGTTGAGAAGGAGTGAGGGGAGGACTGGGAGGGAACTTGGAGGACACAGAGGTAGACACGTGTGAGCCACATAAAAAGTGCACTGTAAGGAGTTTATTCACTTTATGCCCCAAAGTCACCACTGGCACAACCCCACCCTTTTTACCTCTTCCCCTTTAGTTAAAACCATCATCAGATATACGTAATACCCCACTTACCGTAGCGTTTTTCCTTTTTCCCGGTACCTCACCGCTGGAACCTGCTGAGAGACAGAGGGAACACCAACCTAAAGAGAGAACGAAGAAAAGAAGAAGAAAAACACCATTAGAAGAAGGGAAGACAAAGACTTGAGACCTTACAACCCAGTAAAATCTAAGGAAAAATATAGCAACCCCTTTTACACTGAAATAAACCACTTACCTGAACACTGCAATTTCTCTCCGTTGTCTTTATACTGTTCAACCTGCCACACAGTGGAAAATGGAACATATCCGGTTTGCGACGGCGCAAACCAGATTAGAGTAATTTTCCCTGCGTTAACGTCGTTTTGCTTTACGACGCAGCGCAATGGTTAACATAAAAAAAAGACTCTAACCCGTGCTGAGCACCACCGTGCGTCAAAGTATAAATTTGACGCGCGGGTGGCGCTAAGAAATGGCGTTGGCCCGCGTTAAATTTTTTGGTGCAAAACTGCGTTAGCGCAGTTTTGCATCAAAAAGTATAAATATGGCCCTCTATTCTTTTTGCTGCACAATTCTCCCTATTACGTGGTAGGGGACCTTGTAAGAACTTCTGTTTTATACAATACCTTCATTACTTCTGTACAAGAGGAGTAAAGGGAAGACATTAAACAACGTGGCAAACCAATATGGCAGAATAGTTTACTAAAGAAGCTCTCTTGTACCACAAAATGCTTTGCATCTTATTTTCCTCCATTGCAAGGATGCCCACGGCTAGAATTGTAAGTGCTGCATGTTGGTGGTTCCTGCTACCAGGAAGAGAAAGTTCTCTAGTGCCCTCTTTGTGCTAATACGTACGTGGCATATTCAGGAGTGCTAGGAAATGAAGTGAATTTCTCCCTTTCTTTTGCTAGTGTTAAACTATGCCTGGACAGAACTTGCAGAGTTACAAAAAACTCAGCGAGATCCCATGGAACTCCATGAATGGGAAGAATACTCGTCCGGCTGTTCGCACTGCTTTTTCAGGCCAGTAGTGCATTCCGCACTGAAAAATCAGCACGAACAGCACCACACGTTGCACATGGGTGGGCCATTTTGTGTGCCTGGTCTTTTTATCATTCCTTGCTGGCTTCAATCCAACCAACCCAACCTCATCTGCTTTTTCCTATTCCCAACTGCATCTTTTTTGTACTTATTTTGTTATTGTCTCATTTTCCCTGTGTTCATTTTTGTGTTTATTTTATGTTTTGGTGACTTTTTTGTAAATTGTCTTTTTTCCTTTCCTGGCCTATCTTCTGTCTGTCCTCCTCTTGTTTCTCAACTTTCTCTTCTGATGACTCTAGTCTCACTCCTTCTTCCTGCAATGGCAGGAATAGGCAGTACTCGCACCATTTGCATACCTTTTGGGTGTTGCAGAAGGGCAGGAATGCAACCCCATCCCATCTTTAGAGAGGCAGAGGTGGCTGCACTCCTTTTGTGGGAGTAGTGCCACCTACCCCATATATCGGCAGCAGGCCAGGCAAGGACTATGCCCTGCAGGAGTATCAGGTGCAGTGGGGGCAAGTGCAACAGTGTATGCGCAGCTACACTGGAATCACTCGCACCCGGAGCAGGTGGTGCACTGCTGGGAAGACGTTATTAACCAGGAAGAAAATCTGCTCATTTGCTAGGCATTGAGGTTGCGGGGTATTGTGTGAGAATTTTACTGTGAAGTCGTCTTGTAATAAAAATGCTTTATTCTTCAAGGACAGCTCTTTGTAGTCCTCCCACACCAGTCCGTTCCACACAACCGACTATGTGTGGAATTCCTACTCAGGACTCCTTTAACATTCTTTGCCTTGACGACCATACAGTAAACACCATTCAAGATACAACACATCTCCTTTTCTTATCAAATGAAACAAGCAAGGAAACAACAAAGACATCAAAAATAATAACACTACATGCTTTTAACAGAAATACAATGAGTTAGATTATATACACATTTCAGTCAATTGTACCATAATGTATGGAATCACAAAATTATAGCAACTCCTATAGAAACTCAAATCATGACAGCATACACATTTTGACTACATAACAAAATCTTTAAAGTATCCAGGGACTTTGCAATTTCCATGTGTCTTTCTCAGTTCCATAGGTTTATTATCAGTGCCACTTTCTTCTGTCTGTTTCCATTATCTACTTCTTCTTGAACTGAACTTTCTCGTCTGATATCACTATGTAAAAGTGCTTCATCTTCCATTCACTTATAACTACTGCACCTATCTTCTTTTTTCATAGTAACAGAATTCGCATTATCATACCAAGCCACCTTCCTCAAGTTCCACTTTTCCCCATTTTCTAACACAAGAAAATTACGATCCACTTCTCTTACTTTGAATGGTCCCTGAAATTTCCCGACTTCCTGACTGATTTCATTTTGACCAAATATCCAATCTGTATTTTGGTTTTGATGCTGCTTCTGTTGTCTTGAGTGTTAGTCTCTAACCCTGAATCCAATACATTTCTCATCCATGCTGGGAAAAGTTTAGTCCCTGCTGACCTTCCTCTCATCAATTCAAAAGGAACTTTCCCAGTTACCCCATTCTTGGTGGTACGATATGCCCATATCAGGTCCATAACTGTGGATTTCACATTCATACCATTAGTCACTACCATCTGAATAGCACCCTTTACCATATGGTTAGCCCTTTCAACAATGCCATTGGCTTGTGGGTTGTAAAGAATAGTACGCAAGTGTTTGACACCTATTTTTTCCAAACAACCCTTCATTTCTTCAGACACCAATTGTGTCCCATTATCAGTTATAATCCTGGTAGGACAACCCTCTTTCTTGAAAATTTCTTTCATGGTCATTATAGTGGATTTGGTTGTATTTTCTCTAAGAAATTTCACAATAAGCCACTTCAAGCGAACATCTAGCATAACTAAAGCACATTTTGGGCCATATTTATACTTTTTGACGCAAAACTGCGCTAACGCAGTTTTGCGCCAAAAAAATTAGCGCCGGCTAACGCCATTCTGAAGCGCCATGCGGGCGCCGTATTTATTCAATGACGTTAGCCGGCGTTAGCCGCCGGCGCTGTCTGGTGTGCGTTAAAAAAAACGACGTACACCAGGCAGCGCCGGCGTAGGGGGAAAATGGCGTATGGGCATCCACAAATGGTGCAAGTCAGGCTGAGGCAAAAAAATCGCCTTAACCCGATTTGCGCCATTTTTTTATGACGCCCAACCCCCATTGAAATGACTCCTGTCTTAGCATAGACAGGAGTCATGCTCCCTTGCCCAATGGCCATGCCCAGGGGACTTCTGTCCCCTGGGCATGGTCATTGGGCATAGTGGCATGTAGGGGGGCACAAATCAGGCCCCCCTATGCCACAAAAAAAAATAAAAAAAAATACTTACCTGAACTTACCTTAATGTCCCTGGGGTGGGTCCCTCCATCCTTGGGTGTCCTCCTCGGGTGGGCAAGGGTGGCAGGGGGTGTCCCTGGGGGCAGGGGAGGGAACCTCTGGGCTCATTCTGAGCCCACAGGTCCCTTAACGCCTGCCCTGACCCAGGCGCTAAAATCCGGCGCTAATGCGTTTTTTTTAGACCCGCCGACTCCCGGGTGTCATTTTTGCCCGGGAGTATAAATACGACGCATATGCATCGGAGTCATTTTTTAAGACGGGAACGCCTACCTTGCATATCATTAACGCAAGGAAGGTGTTTACGCATAAAAATGACGCTAACTCCATGGACTTTGGCGCTAAACGCGTCTAACGCCAAAGTATAAATATGGAGTTAGTTTTGCGTCAAATTTGCGTCGAAAAAAACAACGCAAATTCGGCGCAAACGGAGTATAAATATGCCCCTTTATTTCTCCACTCAGACCTCCAAGAGGACTAATAAAATCCATACAAACACTATGACAAACTTTACCAGAATCTTCTCTTCTACCACCGCATTTTACCAAAGATGCTACTTCTACCAAAGTAACGTTCTCTCTCATTGCTAGTTGCCACTCTTCCCTTGAGACTGCACCCTGACCATGCTCCAAAACATCCTTTATGCTTGCAACCGCACCTTCCCTCTCCCATTTTTCAAAGTTCACCTTGTCCATCTTCTCCCACTCAACTGACAAGCGAGACAAGCAGTCACCTTGGACTTTAAGCCATCCTGGCATATACTCTATTTTGTACATGTACTCCTGGAGGTGAGAAGATAATCTCGCTAATCTTGCAGAACCATTTCCTGCTCCCCCTGGTGTCATTACCTTAACAAATGGTTTGTGATCTGTGCGTAGGATTATAGATGTATGGGCAAAAGTACTCCAATGCCCATGCTGAAGCCAACGCCCCTCTCTCAATAACGATATATTTTTTTTTGCTAACAATGAGAGACCTTGACGCAAAGGCTACTGTTCTTTCTCCACCCTTATGCAATTGAGACAACATTGCCCCTATCCCTACAACACTTGCATCCACTGTGATAATGGTTTTGAGACCTACATCGAATGTAGATAAAACGTCAGCATTACATAACTCATCTTTAATAACATTGAATGTAATCATTTGTCTCTCACCCCATACAAAACAGTTTTTCTCTTTTAACCCTTCTCGTAAAGTTTCTGTTTTCTCTGCAAACTTTTTGATGACTTTCGAGTAATATTCTATGAGACCTATAAATGATCTCAACTAATCCTTATTGCCACGTGCCGGAGCATCTTTAATAGCCTTTAACAAATCTTTCTTTGGCTTCATACCTTCCTTAGAGAGAGAGAATCCTAGATATTCAATCTCTTCAACCAAAAATTTGCACTTCTGTTTTTTAAGTGTCAAACCTGCATTCATGAGCCCGGCTAAGACCTGTTTTAAAGCAAAATTGTGAGCTTCTATAGTTTCTCCAAACTCCAAAATGTCATCCTGAAAAGATATGACATTTTTCAAATCTTTAAAGATATCTGCCACCATCCTTTTAAAAACGCTTACAGCTGATAATAAATCGAAAGGCAGTCTGTTAAACTGAAATATGCTGTCCATGGTTATAAAAGCTGTGAGTTTTTTCAATTCATGGTGTAGTTTGATCTGGTGA
Source organism: Pleurodeles waltl (assembly GCF_031143425.1). Classification (NCBI taxonomy): domain Eukaryota; kingdom Metazoa; phylum Chordata; class Amphibia; order Caudata; family Salamandridae; genus Pleurodeles; species Pleurodeles waltl. The sequence goes on along the minus strand of NC_090448.1, from coordinate 269,984,948 downwards.
TATGCACTTTTCAGATCTAATTTGCTGAAAAAATGCCCTCCTTTGACTAATAGTATCATCTCGTTAATATTAGGTAACGGAAAATTGTCAGTTACTATGTTATGGTTTACACTGCGTAAATCCACTCAGAACCGCAAACTGTCATCTGATTTCTTTGTAATCACCACCGGAGAAACCCATTCTGAACTCTCAACAGGTTCAATGATTGCTTCAAACATCATATTTTCAATCATTTTCTTAACTTCTTCTCTAACTACTAATGGTACCGTCCGCAAAGTATGCTGTATAGGTACTGCGTCTTTCTTTACTATTATTTTGTTTATATACCCTTTCAATTCACCGGGTTTTTCAGAAAACACTGCTTTGGCATCATCAATAATCTCCTCTATGCTTATTTCTTCAACAACCATGATCTGGTTAGGTGCCCTTGGATTAATAATGATGCGGAGATCATACTGATGCTGCCACCCTAAAATTGGAGGTCCTGACTCAGCTACATATATCTTCCCCTCTACCGATCTGTCTAGAAATTCCAGTTTTGTTATCATGTAGCCAATAATATTGATTTTCTCACCTTGATAACCCCCCCGGATTTATATCTCTGGGTAATAGATGAACACCAGACCATTCCTGTATGAACATGCTCTTAGGTACAATAGTATATAGAGAGCCCAAATCTACCATGAGATGCACAACCTTGTTCAATATGACAATGTTCGCTTTAGGTCTAATTCACCTACCTGAATCCAAGTTTGTGACTTCAATGCACAGAATCCTTTCATTTCCATCATATCCTTTGGCATTGTTACTGCTGATGTTGTGACCCTCTTGAACCACTGCCACCTTAGATTGAGCATGAGACCTAAAAACTCTTGCAAAATGCCCTTTACTTCCACATTTTTTACACTCCTTTCCTACAGCAATACATCCTTTGAAGTCTGCATTACATAGACTACTCCCACATCTGAAACATGTTCTGTTGTTAGGCTTCTAGCTACTTGTTTTGTTCTTTATAAATGTGACTTCATCGGTGTTTACCTCTCTTTTTCCCATCTCCTTCATGTAAAATTCCGATTGTTCCACCACCTTAGCAATTTCCAGGGCATCCTTTAGTGTAGGGGTTTTAGTTGCCCATAACCTCTCTTGTATTTTCTTGCTTTTGCACTGTACAATAAGTTGGTGATATATTAATTTGTCAGTCATTCCACCAAATTGACACTTAGTGGGTAACTTCCTTAGTCTGGATACATAATCATCAATGGATTCATCAATTTTTTGTGGTTGCGTGTAAAATTTGTATCTGCACATTACTACGTTAGTGTCTTTAGCAAATCTTTTATGTAATCGTAGTTTCACTTCTATGTCAACATCCTCAATTTGTGTTCCATCCTCATTGGTGGCAACAGGTAAGTACTTAAAAACATGCTGGCCTTCTTTTCCTAGAACACTTACTAAAATTGCTTTTTTATGTGTAGGCTGAAAACTTTGGCCATCCAACGCTTCCAAATAGTTTTCAAATATGTCAATCCATTCTTCCCATTCAATGGAAGGAGAACCAAAGTCCTGCAAAAACAACTGTGGCTGAATTATTTCCGAATTTGCCATTAAATTATTTATGATACATAGATATATATTATTTTTTTCTGTTTAAATGAAATAGATAAAATAAATCATTTTCCAAGAATAAAATGTTCTTCTTGTAACAGTTACTATGTTGTTTTCTAAAAGTCAAATCTTCTTTCTATTTAAGTTGTATTTTGAGAACTGTATTGCTCTAATAGTCCTTATTCGAGTTTTGCAACTCAAACAGTGGTCCTTCATTTGTGTTTACTACATTGCTGGCTGCCTAGAGAAATCACTAGAACACATTCCAGCCTCTGACTCGGATACATGGCGTTGGAGGAACAACACGTTTGAGATACGTTTTCAAGTAAGATGTATGTCGATTAAGAGTTGAGCTGATGGTATCTGATGAAGCCGTTGATAGCTTGTAACGTGCTTATTGTGCGCGCGCGCTTGAAATGCACACACTTCGCGCTTTTACTGCACGAGCCAGTGCTGGTATGCAGCCTGGTGACATATATATTATGTTTAGGCCATAGTTTCAAGTAGACACTTGGGGCCAGATGTATGAAAGCTTTTTGCATTCGCAAACGGTGCAAATGCAAAAAGCTATTTCAGAATGTATGAAAGACATTCTGAATGGAATTTTAAGGAATAGCGATTCCTTAAAATTGCGACCCTGTTCAGAGAGTCGCGAATTGCAACTCTCTAAATAAGAAATCGCAAATAAGGATTCCCTATTTGCGATTTCTAAGCACATGTAAGAAGCAATTCCTAAATGCGATTTGGGCATTTAGGAATCGCTATTTACCAACAGGTTGAACCTGGTGGTAACCATGTGCAAATTTTAAAAATGCATTTTTAACATTTACATGTAAAGCACACATGTCCTTTTGGCATGTGTGCACCTTACATGTTGCAAAAAAATATTTTGGGGTGCAGCAGAGGGGGGTCTTAGGCTCCCAGCACCCTGGGTTTTTGTATTACCAAAATTGCGATTTCTGGTTAAGAAATCGCAATTTTGGAAATGCAAAAAATTTGCAGATATGGGCCTACAGGCCCATAGGTGCGAATGGGGCCGGTATCGTAATTTGCGATTCGGTAATAGCATTTACGATTTTTAAGAAATCGCTATTACCGATTCGCAAATGTGATACATTGCAATTTGCGAATCAGAAATAGCCATTTCTTAAAAATCACTATTTCCGACTTGCAAAAGGCCTCCTTGATACATCTGGCCCTTGGTTATATAACAAATAGTACCTTGTGATAGTTTGAGTCACGGGTGTATTTCCAAATCTTCACGTAATTAGACTCTGAGTATGTAGCCTGGATAACGTAGGTTCCTGCGGACTACAAGCTGCCCTCACTGCTGAACTGGTGACTCATCGCCAAGAATATTGTGTTGTACTGATGAGAATTTCACTGTGAGGTCGTCTTGTAATAAAATGCTTTATTCTTCAAGGACAGCTCTTCGTAGTCCTCTCACACCTGTCCGTTCCACACAACCGACTATGTGTGGAATTGTCACTCATAACTCCTTTAACATTCTTTGCTATGACAACTATACAGTAAACACCATTCCAGATACAACACGGGGCTCAGTGAGTAAGTGATACTTTTGTTTTCTAAAATACTAATGCTTATTTTTTCAAGTACCATGGTCACAGGTGAGGTAATTTTATGTCATGGTTTTCCACACACATATATATGTAAAAAATCACATTGACTTAAAATGGGGAAAATAGTTTTGAGACCCCCCTTTTCCTTGGCCCTTGCTTGATGGATCACCCTGAAACTTTCAACACAGAAGCTGAACTGATCAAAGTATAAGGATTGAAAAGTTTGTGAAGATTCATCAAGCGGTGCCAGAGTTATTAGCAAATAAAAACACTATAGAGAAAAGGTCTTAACTATCACTGCCTACTGGCGACTGTTAACACAATTTTCATTAAATAAAAGTGTGCTGGTGATTCTTATTGTGCACAGAAAGTTTTGGGGTGATCTGGCAAGTGGGGGGGGGGGAGAGAGAAAAATGGAGGGGGCAAAAAAAGTGTGTTTCCCATGTTAATTCCCATAGAAGTTTGGAACACGACTACAGCCCGAACAGCTCAACGGAATTACACCAAAGTTGGAAGAAAGCTAGATTTTGTTCCACCGATTGTGCTATTTTTATTTGGTGAAAATCCAATCAGGATTCAGTACGTTCCAGTAGTTTAGGAGAAAATGAAGGAAATCCACATCTGTATATCTGGGCGGAGAATAAGCACAGAGCTCATGGTGAGATCTGATTGTCTCTCAGCCCTTTAGCGGCCATCTTGGGACCAATATACATAATAGCACCCCATTGAAATCCATTGTAGTGAATGGAAGGTTTTGAGGGTCCCAAAAAGGAGAATGCATAAAGGGTGATAACAAATTTTAGTTCAGTATAAATCATTTGTTGATGGTACCATACTAATTTTAAGAATTTGGGTGTATTCTAAGGTAATTTTACCCTGCTAAGATTTCATGAATCGTGTTTGAGAGAAAACTGTTTTCTCATAATTTTCCCATAGAGGTGTTAGAAGGTGCACTAGAAGCTAATTGTAGAGCATATTTTCTGTAATTTCACATTATCTCTCTTAGTCATATGAGAATGAAGTCTGATATTCTGAATAAAACACGTACTTTCAACAGAGCAGTCTGTCAGTTGACTTCCTTGTGTTCCACTGCAGCCTCCCAGAGTGTTCTAAGGAACAACCAGAGCGCTAACAGTCTTATTTATGACAAAAGTGTGGCATACATGAAGCCATCTTGATTGAGTCAAACTGGTAAAACTTAAAACATTTAATTTAGAAAGGAGCAAAATGAGGGGGTTAATTTTGTCATAGAAATTAAGGTTAGTGCTGTAGGGGAAACAGCCTTTACAACGAAGTCTGAACTCCACATACCATTACCACGCAGGCTCAACAACACATGTGATATTACCATGCTTGCCATTACCAAACATGCCTTTAAAACAAATTTGCCTTTACCATGTAGGCCATTACAACGAATTTTGTTGTAAAGGTTTTACAGGTAAGTATTAATTAAGTATATATACATATATATATATATACACATTTTTTCACTTAAAAAAAACAAAGGCTACAGGGGACTTTATAGTTAAACTCACATTTTAAACGTACAAAACCAAAGCAACTCACCTGTTATAGTTATCTCAGGCTCTAAGTAACTATAACTTGCGACCTCACTTTTTGACAGCTCCCACTGTCAGAAAGTGTACATTGCTTGCTTTTGCTTGGTCAGAGCTATCAGATCCAACCAAGCAAAAGCAAAGATCTATGTCCCGGGGGTGGGCACCCCGGAACAGAACAGGAGCCAGTCCTGTGGGTGACGGTCCCCAGGGCCATTACTAGCTCCTTGAGGGCGGCCCCCTCCAATGTGTATTGCCCCAGGGAGGTGGTGGTCCTCGGGGGTTCAAAACAGACCCCCCTCATTTTATATTAGCCCTGGGGAGGTGGCGGTCTCTGGGGCTGCAAGGTTCCAGGTAGACCCCCACATTTAATTAAACATTAGCCCGGAGGCGAAGGCAGTCCCTGAGGCATGGGGGGTCCACAGGACCCCCCCTACAATAACTGAAGCATTTTGCCCTGGGGAGGTGGTGGCTCCAGGGGCCACCTCCTTATTTTTGGCACACCTTCAGGACCAGGCCCACCCAGGGGCTTCAGTAAAAGAAAAGGATGAGGCCAGATCAATGGATTTTTCCAATGTTTTTAAAAATGCTTTGTAGCCCTGGTGGGGTCCCTCTGTGACCCCGGCACCAGAGCTAAGGCGTCAGTATATATATTATATATATATATATATATATATATATATATATATATATATATACACACACACACATATCTATATTCAATAAAAAAAAGAAAAAAAAGTTGGAGGGTCGTTCTAGTTAGGTTCCCATTTCACACGCACAACACCATAGAATTTCAACACTTGTAGTCATACTTATCTCAGGAAATTATGACTAGTGCCCTAAGGTAGTTATAACTTACAGACTTTGCAATTGGGTAACCAGGTTCAAGTTCATCAGCTTGACATCCTGTGATTCTGGGCAAATCACTTGATCTCCCCATGCCTAAAGTCCAAAAGGAATGTGTCCTTGTGTTATGTAACTGATGCTCATGTAAAGCACTCCAATACATTTGGGTCAAGTGTGTGCTATATAAAGCTGCAAACAAACCAAAAAATAAGGGGTTTTGCACACTTCTGTAATCGGGCTATACCTGGGCTACACGTGGGTTATATTTCTGGTACATTTGGTGTCTATTTTATTAGGTGGCCACCTTGGGAGACTTATTTGTTATGAAGCTCCTTAATCTCCTTATTTACTGTAGTATCTTCAGTAGAAAATACTTTCAGTTTTCCACTTCGATTCCATTGAGATGGCAGTCAGATGTGCCACATTTTTGGCAGAATGTTAGCACTCTAGTTGCTCATTGGATTTTAATAAATGGCTGATCACTAGAGATTTAACTGGTAGTATGTTGCTGGTGTTGAAAGTGCATGTTTCAGCTTACATGTCAGCGTGTTTTAATGAAACTGAAGAGGAAGATATTTGAGAACTCTCTTAAATTGTGTCTTTATTTTTCTTTCTACAGCACTAACCATAGTTCATATGACAAAATGAAACCCTTTATTTTGTTACTTTCTAAATTGAAAGTTTTATGTTGTACTAGTTTGATTCAATCAAAATGGCTTTAGGTGCGCCAGACTTTTGCCATATTACGACTTATTGCTGCTCTACTTGTTCTTTAGAATACTCTGGGAGGCTGCAGTAAAACACAAGGGAATCAACTGACAGGCTGCTCCTGTTGGAAGTACGTGTTTCACTGAGAAGGTCAGACTTAATTCTCATATGGCTGAGAAAGATAGTGTGAGCGGGTCTAGCCTTGTTTGGTCTCTAGTAATTTATTTATAAGGGAACGCATTAGAGGTTCAATGGACCTTTTGACTACGCTTAGAGTGATTCCACCATGTACACAATATTTACTCATAATCTAATCAGCAACAATGTAACATGTTCAACAAATCAATTATCAGAAACTTTGAGTCAGTAATCTTCACGCACCATGATCCATGTGGCTGTGAATAACCATACCTTTTAGTAAAGTTAGAAAGTTTATTTCCTTAGATTAACCATGCTAACATCACTTAAATTAATCTCAAGACCAAATGATAGACATGTACAAACAACACTGGCTGACCAGTGCAGCAGAAAAATCCCAATTTAACCAAAGCATTTATCATTAAACATTCGAAGGTTACAGTACAAATCAATAGCAGCACTAACTGAACAATAGAGATGACATACATCTAGATTCAACAGGGAAACAAAATCAGTTCTTCGTTAATCACATTTGTTAACGTATGGCACTTTAACTAACCCTCCAATTAGAATGGCATGTCTGGGCTTCATGCAAAAGTAATTTTAGTCAAAAGTTGATTTGGAAAACATCTAACTAGGGCTCTAACCAAATAGCAGTTGGTACCTAAAAGGAAAGAAAAAAACAAGAATATATAACAGAAACAACAGCATTTTGCTGTACCTCTCCTGAATGGATCAACAAATTGTGATTTTCTTCATCAGTCTGACATCTGTTTGGTCAGCTTCAGCAAAGGACAGTGAAAGGGATACATTCAGCCACTGTTGGGCTCTATGTTAACTGAAACCTACATAGAACGGGCATCAAGCTAAGGAAACAGCATCATTAACATTAACACAATTAAGCTATAAGGCTAAGGTGAGGAAGAGGATATCAGGAACTGCTGTGCTGCTTGCACGTGACTGGAACAACGACAGGATAGAAGATAACTAAAAACAGCAACTGCCTTCTCCTCTCCATGTAGCCGAGGTTAAATTAAAAACCATAAAATACTGTCTCACATCGCCATTGGTCAGAATATTGTGTGTTCACAGCAGAACCAATAAACATTAATATCCAAATCTATGATATAACTGGACAGTCTTTCACACGTCGATGACTAGCTCCTCTTCTCCTGTTCCCATCACCAGTTTTGTCAAGTAACTTTTAAGTTGCAATCATAGCTCCAGTCAGTGAAGCCTTGTTAAGGCGTCGTAATATTAGTTTCTCATGCCCAAAAGATACACATGTGTTAGGACACAGTATTGCAGCTCATGGGTCTCACAAGAAAGTTTAAGATGTCAACTTGTTTAACAATGCAAGGTTACCAATCTATTTGGTCAGCACTGCATGAACAATGAACAAGTGTTAATTGTCTGCTTTCACAAAAAAATATATATATACGAACATTTATTTATGCCATGAAGCTTAACATGAGGCTCTGTTGACTAGGCCCAAAATTTCATAATTTCTCAATGCCTAATATTTTTAAACAAATACATAGCATTGATACATTAGTATGATCCACTAATACATGTTATTCTACGTGTACATTATTTAAACTATAAATATAATTTCTTTATTGATGTCGTTCATGTGATGATGGCCACTCAAGTGGGCACATTTTCCAAGATACACTATTTTCTCTACATTAACCTAATTCATGTGAATTCTTAGCTAATAATCAATGCAAACGTATTAGTAATCATTTCAGCTTTCACAATAGTGTGAATGTACCAAAAGTATGTTCTCATTTTAGCTTACGGTGCACCTTCCATAACCTCTATGTGAAAATCATGAAAAAACAAGCTTCTCTTGAACATGATTCATGAAACCCCAGCAGAAGGCTTTTGACAGTGTTAAATCACCTTAGCAATAATTGATTTCTATGGTAGCTAAAATCTGTTATTATCCTTTATATGTTTTCCCTTTTGTGACCCTAAAAACTTGCTATTCACCATAATGTATTTCAGTGGGTTGCTATCATGTATATTGGTCCCAAGATGGCTGCCACTACTTTCTGGTTGATGTGCTGACAGCCCATCAGATCTCACCATGAGATCTGTGGTTATGCTTCACCCAGATATACAAATTTCTTTTTTCTTTAATATCTCAATGACTACTGAATGGATTTACACCACAAAACAAAAGTGTGCTTTCTGGACCAATAGCTACCTTTCTGCCAAATTTGGTGTAATTTTGTTCAGGGGTTCAGGCTGTAGTCATGTCTAAAATCTTTGTAGGAAATAACATGAAAAATGCACTTTTTTGAGCTCCCACCCCTTTTTCTCAACCCCACTTGATAGATCACCCTGAAACTTTCCAAGCACAAAAAAAACCAGCCAACACTTTTTTGGAAAATTTCATGATGATTTGTCAAATGGCACCAAAGATAGAGAGAGCCAAGTCATAAAGGCTTTTCCTATTGAAACTAGGTCCTAAATTTAACTACCTACTGGCGACCTCCAGTAGATAATAGATATCTCTATATTTCTATATCTATATCCATATCTCTATATATATTTAGATAGATAGATAGATAGATAGATAGATAGATAGATAGATAGATAGATAGATAGATAGATAGATAGCCTAAAGTGGCATTTTATTTGTGAGCGTGATACCACGTTCATTCAAGAAATGTTAGTGTGTCCTACTCAATTAAATAGAAGTGCCCTTTTAGCATCAGAGAGTGCTTGCAGTTGTGCCCACTGTCTTCGTTCCAAATGCGGTGTGGTCATGATGTAATAATAATACACCAGAGTTTAATCAATGCAGTGCTGAGTTTACCAGTGACCAGGAACCTGAGTTATCAAAACGTTCTACAAATGATCAAGACAACTTGATGCATTGCCTAAAAGCGAGTGCTCAGGAATGTGACCTATATTTATTAGGATGTCTCATTCCTGCTCTCTTCCTGCGCTGCCGCATCAAATGCTGCCTAGCAGGCCAATGCAAGCACTCTTGCATCATGAGGCTCCAATATACATTTATACTCCTTGCTCATTAATGGTACTTAATTCATTTAAAACGCATAAAGTATATGCCCAGTTTCATTATGAAATACTGTAAACTGAAATCACCTTTTGAATTGATTATGTTGGAGTTCTGGCTTAGTTATTCCTTTCAGTTAGTGCTATGATTGATTACCTAGTCATGATGTTATGCATGGGTGCAAAAAACATGTCCGAGGCTGTATGACTACTATATCATCAATCATCACATCCAATTCCAAATTAAATTCCAATGGCCCTAGGGGAACACCAATGTTCTGCTACTGTACTGTGCCACTATAGACAGTATATACAAGTGTTTGTGCTGATCAACACAATTCATGTTTTTCTATTTTGTTCTTCTTACTTTCTTGATACAGCTACTGCTGCTGCTGGAGCTGGCCACACCCAGCAAACAGGGCCGGTTGCACCCGGCGCACCGCAACATTGCAGCCGGCTCAATTATGAGTGGGCGTCAATGTTGTGGTGAGTTTCCCGCTGGGCCAGCAGGCAGAAATGCTGTTTCTGCCTGCTGGCCTAGCAGGAAACTCATAATAGGGCCAGTGGGTGGAAAACTGGAGTGGCGGTTTTCGATCCAAAGAGGTTGGCGGGCGGCCTCTGCCATCTTCCCTCTAAACTCTTATATATGGGCCTCAATGTTGCTTTTGTAGAGTCAAGGAGAAGTTAAGCTTCATGAGGAGTGAACCAAGAGTCAGAACGAGAGCATAGGCTGCTCCAGTGCAATCCATTGCATGGGGACTCATGTGCGATAAACTGAGACGTGAGAACAATTTTACAACCAATCCCAGCCAAGTAGCGCCATGTGCCTTGCTGATCAAACTCACAGCTGTCATAACATTTAGTCCTGTGCATCCATCATATGACATGCATGTCTCCAGTTATAGCCCCCCAACCACAACTACTTCATTAGAGGAGTTTGAAAATTAACCCAGCACACTACTCTGCATTTCCCAAATCAGCACACCTCTCTCCATTGAAGTCCACAGGGCTGAGTAGGCCTCTTTGAGTCATGTTGGTTTCCTTTTGTATTTCAAGTAGATAACTTCCTTCATCTGGCTGGTGTAGGAAAGTGCCATCTTGCCTGGCATGTTACCCCATATTTCACTGTATATATGTTGTTTTAGTCCATGTGTCACTGGGACCCTGCCAGACAGGGCCCCAGTGCTCATAAGTATGTGCCCTGTATGTGTTCCCTGTATGATGCCTAACTGTCTCACTGAGGCTCTGCTAGCCAGAACCTCAGTGGTTATGCTCTCTCTGCTTTCCAAATTTGTCACTAACAGGCTAGTGACTAAATTTACCAATTTGCAGCATTTCTTTTGCCACCCATAGGGAGCTCAGACAATTCTTACACAGGCCTGCCAATGCAGCCTGAGTGAAATAACGTCCACGTTATTTCACAGCCATTTACCACTGCACTTAAGTAACTTATAAGTCACCTATATGTCTAACCTTCACCTGGTGAAGGTTGGGTGCCACGTTACTTAGTGTGTGGGCACCCTGGCACTAGCCAAGTTGCCCCCCCATCGTTCAGGGCAAATTCCCCGGACTTTGTCAGTGCGGGGACACCATTACACGCGTGCACTATACATGGGTCACTACCTATGTATAGCGTCACAATGGTAACTCCGAACATGGCCATTCTGGCATTAGGGGGACAATTCCATGATCCCCCGAGTCTCTAGCACAGTACCCGGGTACTGCCAAACTGCCTTTCTGGGGTCTCCACAGCAGCTGCTGCCAACCCCTCAGACAGGTTTCTGCCCTCCTGTGGTCCAGGCAGCCCTGGCCCAGGAAGGCAGAACAAAGGATTTCCTCTGAGAGAGGGTGTCACACCCTCTCCCTTTAGAAATAGGTGTGAAGGCTGGGGAGGAGTAGCCTCCCCCAGCCTCTGGAAATGCTTTGATGGGCACAGATGGTGCCCATCTCTGCATAAGCCAGTCTACACCGGTTCAGGGATCCCTCAGCCCTGCTCTGGCACGAAACTGGACAAAGGAAAGGGGAGTGACCACTCCCCTGACCTGCACCTCCCAGGGGAGGTACCCAGAGCTCCTCCAGTGTGTCCCAGGCCTCTGCCATCTTGGAAACAGAGGTGTTGGGGGCACACTGGACTGCTCTGAGTGGCCAGTGCCAGCAGGTGACGTCAGAGGCTCCTTCTGATAGGCTCTTACCTCTCTTGGTAGCCAATCCTCCTTCCTTGGTAGCCAAACCTCCTTTTCCGGCTATTTAGGGTCTTTGCTTTGGGGAATTCTTCAGATAACGAATGCAAGAGCTCATCAGAGTTCCTCTGCATCTCCCTCTTCACCTTCTACCAAAGGATCGACAGCTGACTGCTCAGGACGCCTGCAAAACCACAACAAAGTAGCAAGACGACTACTAGCAACATTGTAGCGCCTCATCCTGCCGGTTTTCTCGACTGTTTCCAGGTGGTCCATGCTCTGGGGGTAGCCTGCCTTCAATCTGCATCAGAAGCTCTGAAGAAATCTCCGGTGGGTCGACGGAATCGTCCCCCTGCTAACGCAGGCACCAAAAACTGCAACACTGGTCCTCTGGGTCCCCTCTCCTCCTGACGAGCGTGGTCTCTGGAACTCAGCAACTCTGTCCAAGTGACTCCCACAGTCCAGTGACTCTTCACTCCAAGTAAGTTCTTTCCTCCCCACGCTAGACTGCATTGCTGGGTGCCACATGATTTGCAGCTGCTCCGGCTCCTGTGCACTCTTCTAGGATTTCCTTTGTGCACAGCCAAGCCTGGGTCCCCGGCACTCCTTCCTACAGTGCACAACCTTCTGAGTTGTCCTCCAGCGTCGTGAGACTCTCTTTTGTGACTTCGCGTGGACTCTGGTTCACTTTCCTTCCAAGTGCCTGTTCAGGTACTTTTGTGGGTGCTGCCTGCTTCTGTGAGGGCTCCCTGAGTTGCTGGGCACCCCCTCTGTCTCCTCCTCCAAGGGGCGACACCCTGGTCCCTCCTGGGCCACAGCAGCACCCAAAAACCTCTACTGCAACCCTTGCAGCTAGCAAGGCTTGTTTGCGGTATTTCTGCATGGGAACACCTCTGCAAGCTTCACCGTTACGTGGGACATCCATCCTCTAAAGGAGAAGTTCCTAGTCTTCTTCTTTCTTCTAGAACTCCAAGCTTCTTCCAACCAGTGGCAGCTTCCTTACACCTTCAGCTGGCATTTCCTGGGCTCCTGCCCACGCTCGACACTGTCGCGACTATTAGACATGGTCCCCTTGTCTTACAGGTACTCGGGTCCAGAAATCCACTGTTGTTGCATTGCTGGGGTTTGTTCTTCCTGCAGAATCCCCCTATCACGACTTCTGTGCTCTCTGGGGGTAGTAGGTTCACTTTACACCTACCTTTCAGGGTCTTGGGGTTGGCTATTTTTCTAACCCTCACTGTTTTCTTACAGTCCCAGCGACCCTCTACAAGCTCACATAGGTTTGGGGTCCATTCGTGGTTCGCATTCCACTTTTGGAGTATTTGGTTTGTGTTGACCCTATACCTATGTGCTCCTATTGCAATCTATTGTAATTCTACACTGTTTGCATTACTTTTCTTGGTATTACTTACCTAATTTTGGTTTGTGTACATATATATTGTGTATATAACTTATCCTCTTACTGATGGTACTCACTGAGATACTTTTGGCATATTGTCATAAAAATAAAGTACCTTTCTTTTTAGTAACTCTGTGTATTGTGTTTTCATATGATGTTGTGCATATGACACCCGTGGTATAGTAGGAGCTTTACATGTCTCCTAGTTCAGCCTAAGCTGCTTTGCCATAGCTACCTTCTATCAGTCTAAGCTGCTAGAAACACCTCTTCTACACTAATAAGGGATAACTGGACCTGGCACAAGGTGTAAGTACCTCTCGTACCCACTACAAGCCAGGCCAGCTTCCTGGAGCTGGTTTGGTAGCCCCACCCTGAGTCTGTCTGACTCTGAGTTCAGACTCCATCCGACTCCTGAGTCCTAGTCTTCACCTAAATGAGATTGTGAGAATAGACCTGTAGTGCGCTGCTGTGGATGAACAAGAAGAGCAAAAGAATTTGAGAATTTTGAGTAGATTGCATTTGTAACTAAACTGACTAGTCTCTGGACAACTTGAAAAAAGGAGAGCACGGAGTGGACAATGCAAGTGAACTAGCTAAGGTTGTAAGAAAGGGCAATCACCTTCAGGCAGAATCACCCATCAGCCCCCAATCATAGAAAATCATTGTCAAGTTTACAAATACTAGTTGAACAACACCCTCACTGTCTGCCACTACAATCAATCATCGCCAATCACACTCACTCAATAGTTACCTGTTCCAATCCAAGCACAGTGGGGCACAATTGTCTATTGTTGTAACTCCTCTTTTCCCATGGAAGCAGCACACTGACAGTCTTGTAAATTAATGACCTCTGGTGGGGCAGCCCAACTAGGGAATGAAAAAACTAAGGATAGGGACGGAAGGGGTGCAGGTATTGTCTTCACGTTCTTTAAGCATATGGGGAGGCTTCTTCTGTGCACACTGGTTCTACTTCTATTTGGACATACGAGTGAATAAATGGTGGGGGCTTCTTAAGTCATACACTAAATATATAATGTTCCTCTAGCTATTTCCATTGTTTTAGTTGCAAAGCAGTTTGACGATAATGTGAAAGTTCAATTGTGGCCTACTTAGCCAGGGAAGTAGAGCATTTCCACAGACTGAGGGGGTTGCCCAGAAGTTGGTCAGCTATTGCACTTGAGTCTGACCAATTGCCCTCATTCTCCTCCTGTGCTGTTTTAGGAACAGGGTAACCTTGTGGTATAAAGTGTTGGTTCATTTTAAACATGGCCAATATCTCCACATTTTAAGGTGAAAAACTGAGCCTTCTGACTGTGACAACTGTGTCAGCTGCACTGAACACATGCTCAGCAGATACACTGGTTACCAGCCAGACAAGCCACATATTCTGCTATCAGTCTGCTGAGCTCTGGCCATTCGCACATCTTCACGTATCAATAGGCCAATAGGTTTTAATCCATATAGACCTACTTTTGGGTCATCCACATAGTCTTGGACCATACTCTGAATGATTATTGGTGCTGCCTTTTTCTTGACCTCTGTTGCCTTTGCCCCTACACTTCATGTAAGACTTGCCTCTTGAAAGCAACTCATTGCAGATTTTGGGTCTGATCCTTCTGTCGCCGGTGCTTTTGTTGCTAGTATTGCTGGTGTTCAATCAATCAATCAATCAGTAATTTGTTAAGTGCACTACTCACCCGGTAGGGTCTCAAGGCGCTGGGGAAGGGGGTTGCTACTGCTCGAAGAGCCAGGTCTTGAGGCGCTTCCTGAAGGTCAGGAGGTCCTGGGTCAGACGTAGGTTGACTGGGAGGGAGTTCCAGGTTTTGGCGGCAAGGTGGGAGAAGGATCTGCCGCCGGCTGTGGTACGGTGGATGCAGGGGACAGTGGCGAGGGCGTGGTTGGCGGAGCAGAGCAGAGCTGGTGTGTCGGGGTGTGAAAGTTGAGATGCTCATTGAGGTAGGAATGTCCGGCGTCATGGAGAGCCTTGTGAGCATGGATCAGGAGTTTGAAGATGATCCTTTTGTTGACGGGGAGCCAGTGGAGGTCTCTGAGGTGGGCTGTGATGTGTTTGTGGCAAGGGAGGTTGAGGATGAGTCGTGCTGAGGTGTTCTGGATGTGCTGAAGTTTTCTCTGGAGCTAGGCCATTGTTCCTGCTTAGAGAGCATTACCGTAGTCCAGTTTGCTGCTGACGAGGGCGTGGGTGACGTATCTTCTGTTTTCAATGGGGATCCATCTGAAGGTCTTGCGAAGCATGTGAAGGGTGTTAAAGCATGAGGATGAGATGGCGTTGACTTGCTGGGTCATAGTGAGCGATTAGTCCAGTATGAAGCTGAGGTTGCGTGCGTGGGTGGTGGGCGTTGGGGCAGCTCCCAGAGTGGCAGGCCACCAGGAGTCGTCCCATGCTGCTTTGTTGGAGCCGAAGATGGTGATCTTGGTCTTCTCTGAGTTCAGTTTGAGGCAGCTTGCCTCCATCCAGTTGGCGATGGCGTGAAGTCCGGTGTGGAGGTTGGTCTTGGCGGTTGCGAGGTCCTTTGTTCGAGAGAGGATCAGCTGAGTGTCGTCCGCGTAGGAGACGATGTTGAGGCCGTGGGATCGAGCGACGTTGGGAGGGTGCCATTTAGACATTGAAGAGGGTGGGGCTGAGTGAGGATCCCTGAGGGACTCCGCTGATGGTCTTGGTGGTTTTTGACAGGAACGGGGGAGGCGGGCACTTTGGGTTCTGCCAGAGAGGAAGGATGTGAGCCAATTCAGGGCTCTGTGGCGGATTCCAGCGTCGTGGAGGCGTGTGCCAAGTGTGTGGTGACCGACGGTGTTGAAGGCTGCAGAAAGGTCAAGGAGGATGAGGACAATGGTTTCATCTTTGTCGAGCCTGCTCCTGATGTCGTCAGTGGCAGCGATGAGGGCAGTCTCGGTGTTGGCTGCTGGGAGACAACAGCACTGCCCTCTCATGCGGACTCCTGTCTGGGTCTCTATAGTTCAGCTGTTCTTCGTTCAGGTCCCTAATTTGCTCAATGATTCACATTTTGTATGGTGAAGTATTTCCTTCTAAAAAAGGAATAAAAGTGGCCAGTATTTTTTTTTACTGTGTATTGTGGCACAAATGTACTCTTTGGAGGACACAACCTCTTTTTCTAGCCCTGGATTAACAGCCAAGTGAAAAATTAAGCTCTCAACCAACTCATACACTTCTTCATACATACAGGCAAACCTTTTTTAACTAGTCCTGTAGCAGATGCAACAATGGACTAGCTTGGCTCATTGTACTGTGCTCATTGCTGTCTTCCAGTGTGAAAACCTCAAAAGGACATAGCATCTGTGTCAGGCATTTGACTAGGCTTCATTTGTCCATCTCCATGGTCGTGCTTTTCCAGTTGCATCCCCTCCTCTTTAAAAAAACCTAATCAGTGATCCACCTATACTGCTCAAACAGACATTGCATCATGTAGTTCCAAAGTGTTGGCACCTCCTGAATGAGGGCTTTAACCGGTATTCTATTAGCATGCTGAATGATCCTCAACCACTTCCCTGCTTTGAAAATGGCTGAAACAAGTGCAGATTCTTTTGCTGGTGGCCAATCTGCTTCTGGTTATTCCTTCTTTTTTTTAGAAAATCCTGCACAATCAGGTTAATACAATGCACCAAACACAGAAACCTGAAACATCAATGATCTGCCATGGCCTTGACTAGATTATTGTCATTGCCCATGGCAACTAATCCAATTCTGAGACCTCAGAGTCAAAGCCGTTTAAACACCTTGCTGTTAAAGTCTTCTGAGATGTTTGCAGCTGTATGGTATTTCTTCATGGTGAACATCACTACTGTTGCGTGCTACCAAACACCCTTAAAAGTTTCTTCAGTGCTGAGAACTGTAGATAGTTTGTGCCTGACCCCCACAGAGGAGATTCAGTGTGCAGTGATAAACAGTTGCTTGTCAATTGGTCCATGTGTCTGTCATCAGGTGGATAGTGTGAACTGCACTCTGTTGCAAAGCTTGTCCAATCAATTGCAGCACATCGTTATGGAGCACTGGAACAGCAACTCTGGCCAAATAGGTCTGGCAGGAAACCTTCTATTTCAGGCAGATGGCCACCAAAATTCTCACGATCCCACTCCTTCCACAAAAGAAAAATGGAGGAGGTCCATTGCTATCATTTTAGCCAGCCTCCCATTGTACAAACATTTGTGTGGTTGCATTCATTCGACCCCTCTTGCCTAAACATGCCCGTAACAGTAGCTTGGATTGTTTTCTTTCATGGTGACACTGACATAGGCAATTTCTTGAGAGAACTAGGAGGTGGTGGACTCAATGTGCTCCTTGGGGGAATCACTGTATGCAGTAGTGTCTCCATCTGAGTCTAGTGCCATTTGTAGGTTGCTGATGTGGGTGATGCTGGTGCCCTGCTGGGGACAGAGCTGCTTTGTGTAAAGCTGTCACCCACTTCTTCCTTATCACCTCCCACTGTGATCGAAGCTGATTCCCCTCTCTCATCACCACCACCACCAGCTATGTCTTTAAGGTGTGCCTCCCACAGGATTGTGTGTTGTTTTTATCATATGGGTTGTTTGGCTTCCAATACCATAGTGTGAACCAGGCTTAGTTTTATGAACAAGTGGTGTGAGAAGCGGAGCATATTGCAATGTTATCTTCCTGCTTAAAAATTGTAAAGACGTCCCAAACTGGAGAGGAGAACGTTTTTACTGTGCCACTGCCAATGCCTGAAGAACTGGAGGTAGGTGGGTGTGTTGATTGTTTCTCTGCAGTGCATACTTCCACTGAGGTAGTGTTGAATGCAGGTCTCAGCTGGGGCCTTAAAATATGGAAGGTGGTGGTGGAACCAGTGCCACATCCCTCTGAGCTGGTTGAATAGGACAGGGTAATCTCTGTGTCTTCTGAGCCGGCTTCCATACTGACAATCACTGCCTCATCCTCATCACTGTTCCTTTCCATAATTCTAAGGCTTTCAGGAACTTTCCTTTTCCCTTATCTCTTGTGCCTTGTCTCGTCTTGGATGGGGCCCAGTCCATGTCCAGTTCATTAGAAGAGGGGCTTGGAGAAGATGGTTGGGTACCCTTTCTTTTTCTTACTTGCGATCTTGACGCTAATGGTCCATTAAGAGCAACATCTTGCTCAGCAGGAAGCTCAAACCCCTGTTCTGCTACTACTTCAGAATGAACTGTGGCTGGCTGAGACGCCTGTTGTCCACTTTGCTATGTTTCCTGTGATAATTGTGGACTGACTATGCTCCTGAGAAAAATCCAATTTAGACTCACTGCTCGTCACAGTGATTGCAGTGAATGCCTCGCTGAGAGACATGAGCTTGGGCCAACGTGGTGGTCATGCCATTGTGGCAGGAGTGATGATCCCAGCTTGCTGCCCGCAGGATGGTGCAGCAGGCACACCACGTGTCCTGAAAAAGATGGAGGGCAGCATGCTAGTGGGGGAAATCTGCTTCTTCTTCTCCTTTTCACTAGCCACATCCTTGGCAGGAAAACATTTATTTGGGGCTAACTTCAAGCTCTGTCAGTTGGCACTTGGCTGCACAAGTGGAAGCAGGGAAAAGAGGACTGAGGTGGTGTGGTGTCAATTTGTGCCAGCCTTTTGTCTGGCACTACTATGGGTGATGTCTCACAAACAAACAAGAAAAACATTCAGTGAAATGTGGCATATTTCCAGCTTGAATTATTCCTAGAGACAATATGATTTAATGAGGTCACCCCAAATCATTAATAATTGTGTATCATTGACCATTCCAATTCAAACCATAACATTATATTTTAATTAGGATAACAACAACACACAGTTTTAAAATTTATCTTTATGTGCCTCTAATGAGACACCTGGGGCAGGCAGGTGGGGGCAGAGAAAAATGAAATAATCCTTACAAAAGGGATGGCTGGTGTACGCCTATGCCCTAAGAAACCTATGGCAAGCTGAGGGTACAGGCCAGGGAAAATGGGATGATCCTTAAAAGGTGAATGCTGGTGTGCACCGATGGCCTAAGAAACCTATGACACGCTGGAAGTGCAGGCCAGGAAAAAATGTAATAATCTTCAAAAAGTTGAATGCTGTTGTGCACCTATGGCCTAAGAGACCAATGGCAGAAAACATTTCATAAGTTTAAAAAAATGTAATTGATGGCGTCTCACTAGAGACTATGATAAATCCTTTGGGAGGCAAAGAGGTGCAGGGGAAATGGAAACAAGCATTAGCAGTGCAATTGGTCTCGCATTTGCTTGAGTTATTAACATTTTAAATTTCTAACTGGATTTTTCTTCCCACTTAAGTTGAAAATGAAAAGTAAAACAGTTGACATAAGCAAGGCGATTCAAAGCACTATGGCACCATGAGTGCGAAGGAGAGACACAAATAGAAAAAAAAGTTTGCTCGCAGTCAAACATATAGGCAATCGTGCAATTATCCATGTACAGCGGCAGTCTGCATGGCGGTAACAAAACCGCCCCAAGGAGGAACAAATGTAAAGCATTTACCAATGATAACAAAAGATTTTTGAAAGGCAAGTCCATGAATGAGTGAAAGTGAAGGGCCTCCGGTGGGCGCGATTAAAAGCTCACAATACTTACAACAGGTCACGCGCTTGACCTAAAAAAATGCAATATTCCTCAAACACATTAAACTAATATCAGGGAGAAAAGCAATAAAATAACAAAAAACAAAAAAAGGCATAGGCCTATTCAATGTCCCTAGAAAATGGTTTTGAAAAATGGAGAAAAAGATGTAACACACTGGCCACCTGTTAAAACTTCAAACACCAAAAAGGAAGGAGGCATGGACAGCAAAGAACTCAGGCAAGCCTATGGCAAAGCACACTGGCTGACTATACAAAATGCTCGCCGTCCACATGGTCAAACAACAATCAAGGTGGCATGGACCACAAAGAACACATGCAGGCCTATGGTAAAAGCACCCTGGTTGACTACACAAAATGGCCGCCGGCCACATAGTCAAGCAACAAGCAAGGGGCATGGGTAACAAAGAACACATGAGGGTGTATGGCAAAAGCATTCTGGCTGACTACACAAAATGTCGCCTGTCACATGGTCAAACAACAAGCAAGGAGGCATGGTCAACATGCAGGCCTATGAAACCACAAAATGGCCGCCTGCCACGTGACATGAAGAATAAAGACAAAATGATGGCCTATGGCAAACACACACACAGCTTTCACATGCACACACACACATACACACTCTGGCCAGACAAAGGAGGCATGGCAAACAATGAAGAAAACACTGTCATTCAATCAGTGATGCCAAAAACGAAAATTAAGTCAGCTTCGAAAATTTTATAACAATCAATCAATCAGAGATTTGTAGAGCGTGGCTATTCACCCGTGAGGGTCTCACTGGGGAATGAAGGGTAATGAGGATCAGTCAAAGAGCCAGGTTTTGAGGTCCTTCCTATAACAATACACGTCCTCCCAAGACATCAATTCAAAATAAATTACCTCACCAAAGTAAAATACAAGTTTTGCAGAAAAAAAGCAAAAGGCAAAAAAAACATTTTGCATGTTTCATTCCGTCATCCCTGGCCTAAATCATAGATGTTTAAAACAGAGACAGTTGTTTCATATGCCCAGTGACTATTACTGGTTGGATGTCCTATGGCCAGACGAGGCCACATGATAAAATGACTGAAAAAGTGAAAATTTAACAAACATGGAGAAAAGGTACGTAACTGTGCAGCCCTTTCCCTTATAAAAGCTACAAAATGAAATGCAAAACAATACTAGGCCCCTACTGAAACTCCAGGCCAGCCACCACAACCACAATCAAATTAAAATTAATAAATACAGTACAAATATATACTGGTGCATACCCTCTATCTAATACCACCCCTATCCAAAAGTTTTTAACTTACTTGTGATGTCAGAAAAGCTATTTCTGTAAAAACAATCCAGTGGCATTTATGCAGCAAACGTTGCGGACAAAGAGAGTGATCCTTTCACCTCGAAATTCAAAGGAAAAGTGACCAGGAGATGGGCATGGCAGTGGGAAGGTCCTTCTGGACAGGATGAGGAAGTTAGAGTCTCTGTGCTTTTAACACGAGAAAATAACCTGAACTGTTCATTCAAGTAAAATGTCAACTCAAAAAAGGTACTTCTCAAATAGAAACTCTACTCAAAAAAGCAGCCATGGCCGAACATAATTGTCGGTGTTACAAAATGAAGTCAGAACAGCCTGTGGCGACTGGAAACTGCACTGAAGGGCAGCAGATCACACTTGAAAGCATGCAATACAGGAGCCTCGCGTTGTTCATGTGAAGACCAGGAGGTGACAACAGGCAAATTATTCCACGGAGCTCTTCATTACACGTGTTACTTGGAGTTACAAAATTCTGCCAGCTCTGCGAGCTGTATTAGATTTTCCGCCCAGGCCTATGTTAAACAATTACTTTCATACTGGTGCTCTCTGCATTTTGTGAAGAGATGTTGCCATTTACTTTTTACAGAGATGGCTTAACCTTTAAAATCACACAGAGTATAGGTCTGAATGCACCTCTGTAGTATGGTTGTGTGGTTTTCAGTACTGTCTCTCAATGACCATTCATCTAGATCTTGCACATGAACAGGTCAGTGTCTCTAGAGCTGACCACTGGGTTGCTTTGACATGGGGCTGATTATTTCTAGTTCTTTTGCAGCACTGATACCTAGGAGGATCCAACTTAAACAGAAGTGTGGTTGCACTGCTATGCAGAAAGTATTGCTGTTCTGATGACTAAAAGTTGCAGGCCAGTGATTGACTATTTGATATATTGATTGTTTTTATAGAATGTAAGAACACCGAAAAATGACCAAAAGGCATCCCCAAACACCGCTATAATAAAGATCGAGAGGTAAAAAAGCCATGGTTTCAGACATAGCTTTGAGTGAAAACTACATATACATTTACAAAGTGATTCTGTCGGGGAACCAATTTGTTTTGAAGAAACAAAAGTGTTAAAAAACACAGATAAAAAGGGGTGCAAGGAATCCCCCTTAAGAGTTATACATTGACCACCCACAAGCACTTTCCCCCTTAATTTTTTTTTTTTGAGGATGTATCCCCTCTTGTTGTCCTGATGAAGACTGGCTCCATAAATTGTCCACCTACACGTTAATTTTTTTTTTAGCTTGATGTATATGGACTGCTTAGGGACAAAATAAGGAGTGTTCTCTTTGCTCCAATGACTGTGTATAGAATACTCCATAAGCTCTTTCTTTGAGTTAACACATGTTGTGCATGTGTTGTAGTGTGAGCCCACCTTCACTTTAACTTGCATAGATGGTTGTAGGTGGCCAATGCATACATCATGCAGTTTTAATAGCATGCCTTGTGACAGTTATTTTAAGAAAGTTAATTTTCTAACCTCCACCCTTTTTGAAATGGCGAGCCTTTTGTTCATTCTACATGGAAGTCAAATCTTTGGAAGTCATTCAGCTTCTCGTACTAACACAGAAACATCCAAGTCAGAAAACACAGGTACAAGAAATAGGGGGTCATTCCGACCTTGGCGGGCGGCTACTGCCGCCCGCCAGGCGGAAACCGCCATGCGGCCGCCAATGCGGCCGCACTCCCGCGGCACCCATTCCGACATTCCCGCTGGGCCGGCGGGCGCAAACCAAGTTTGCACCCGCCGGCCCAGCGGGAATGAGGCCGCAACACAGGAGCCGGCTCCGAATGGAGCCGGCGGTGTTGCGGCCGTGCGACGGGTGCAGTTGCACCCGTCGCGCTTTTCACTGTCTGCTAGGCAGACAGTGAAAAGCTGGCCGGGGGCCCTGTTAGGGGGCCCCTGGACACCCCTTACCGCCAGCCTCTTCCTGGCGGTGAAAACCGCCAGAAACAGGCTGGCGGTAAGGGGGTCATAATCCCCAGGGCAGCGCTGCCCCGGCGGATTATCACCGCCGGGGCATAAACGGCGGTAAACCGCCGGCCCCGGCGGTGCGACCGCGGCTATACCGCTGCGGTCAGAATACAGAAAAAAGCACCGCCAGCCTGTTGGCGGTGCTTTGGTCTTTTTTGCCCTGGCGGTCTCGGACTGCCAGGGTCAGAATGACCCCCATAAGCTGTAGCTCATGGGCAGTAATGGTCTTGATTCACATTTACTTGCTTATTTGGTATGTAATCACACCAGCAAGATCACTCACTGAAAAGAATATATCTTGGAATATCTTCCACTCCCACAGCTTGCATAGTCAAAGGGTGTGTGTCCCCTTTGCTTTTCTACAACAAATGTCGCTTTGGTTTTATCAATACAACCCATGACCAACTTGCCACGTCGAAGTAAGTGGAATGCCTTTAGAACTTGAAAAAGAAAGCTTAACTCATAAGAAGTGTAAATTGTACCACTGAATACAATCCAAAAATGACTCATTGTTAGAAATGGGGTCTTCGGTTGGCAGTCAGGTTACCTCCTGTCCAAGCAAGGACCCTCACTCTAGTCATGGGTAAAGGAGAATCACTCTTGGTTAACCCCCGCTCACTCCCTTGGTAGCTTGGCACGAGCAGGCAGGTTTAACTTCAGAGACCAGGTGTAAAGTATTTGTACCAAGACACAAGGTAATAGAGTAAAAGCACCACAAAATGACTCAACACATGTTTAGCAAAATAGCCAATATTTATCTAGACAAAACAAGACCAAAACGACAAAACTCTGACATACACAAGTCAAGTTATGAATTTTTATAGATTAAACTCAAAAATAGCGCTTAGGAAAACAAAATGCTTCAGTGACGTGATAACACAGTGTCGTGACGGAGTCGTTACCAACAATCCGATGCCAATGGTGCCGGGTACGGAGTCACGCAGACCCCCAGGTACAGTACCTTAGTAAACTGTAATAACAAGACGGTGTGAGATGTCGGGGATTGCGGTGTTGCTGGATCTGAGGCGGCGTTGGTTCCGGAGCTGCGGGGCGAAGAAGCAGAGGCGTCAAGAAGAGGCATCTGGTCCTTGCTGCAGAGCGGTGGAGGTGAAGCGGCATCAGTGCGAAGCGTTGAATCTGCACACTTCGGGCAGATTCGGTCACGATGTGGTGCAGCGACTTCCACAGAGTCACTGACTTTGGCGGGCGTCACAGTGTCAAGTCTGCGAGGGTCGTCACACTCCAGCAAGGACCACGCAGTCGGTTGTAGGTGACGTCACGTGATCCGACAGCAGTGTCGGTCCGAAGTTGTCCGAAGTCGGCTTTCTTGGATTTTCACCAGCTTCTCATTTCAAGGCCCCAGGGACTGGATAGGGCACCACTTGTTGGGGCAGGAGTCTCAGCAGAGAGACCAGGAGCTGGTAGGGGATGTCTTTGATGGCCCTGAGACTTTAGAACAGGGGCAAGCTCAGCCCAAGCCCTTAGAGATTCTTCTCAAGCAGGAATATACCACAAAGTCCAGTCTTTGTCCCCTTTCACAGGCAGAAGCAGCAACTGCAGGATAGGATAGCCCAACAAAGCACAGTCACAGGCAGGGGCAGCACTTCTCCTCAGCTCTTCTCCTTGACAGAGGTTCCTCTTGGTTTCTGAAGTGATCTAATTTTCAGGAGTTTTGGGTACTCTTCTTATACCCCTTTCTGCCTTTGAAGTAGCCCTACTTTAAAGGAAAGTCTCTCTTGTTTGTGAGATCCTGCCTTGCCCAGGCCCGGCCCTAGACACACACCAGGGGGTTGGAGACTGCATTGTGTAAGGGCAGGCACAGCCCTTTCAGGTGTGAGTGACCACTCCTCCCCTTCCTCCCAGCACAGATGGCTCATCAGGATATGCAGACTACACCCCAGCTCCCTTTGTGTCACTGTCTAGACAAAGGGGCAAACAGCCCAACTGTCAAACTGCCCCAGGCAGGGAATCCACAAGAATGGTTAAAGCAAGAAAATCCCTACTTTTTAAAAGGGCTTTTTCAAACACACAATCTAAAAAACAACTTCACTAAAAGGTATATTTATAAATTGTGAGTTCAGAGACCCCAAACTCCACATGTCTATCTGCTCCCAAAGAGAATCCGTGCTTTAATAATGTTTAAAGGCAGCACCCATGTCAGAGAGATAGGCCTTGAAACAGTGAAAAACGAATTTGTAGTATTTCACTCTCGGGACATGTAAAACACATAAGTACATGTCCCACCTTTAACATACACTGCACCCTGCCCATGGGGCTACCTAGGGCCTACCTTAAGGGTGTCTTACATGTATAAAAAGGGAAGGTTTAGGCCTGGATAGTGGGTATACTTGCCAAGTCGCATTGGCAGTTTAAAACTGCACACACAGACACTGCAGTGGCAGGTCTGAGCCATGTTTACAGGGCTACTAATGTCGGTGGCACAACCAGTGCTGCAGAATACTAGTAGCATTTGATTTACATGCCCTGGGCACCTCTAGTGCACTTTATAAGGGACGAGTAAGTCAAAAATGCCAATCATGGAAAGTCATTAACACATACATTTTACATAGGAGCACTTGCACTTTAGCTCTGTATGGCAGTGGTAAAGTTCCCAGGGTAACAAAAACAGCAACAGCAGAGTCCAGCATACATCAGAAACCTGGGAAACAAAGGCAAAATGTTAGTGGAGACCACGCCAAGGATGCCAAGTCTAACACATATGAAAACTGACGAGTGACTTTTATTATATCATTATAACTACTCCCAGAACTTGTAGCGGAATAGTAAGAAAGTCAACTTTGTGCATTAGTTTGTGTTCACAGGGCTAACTGGAGAATCTTATACACTGATCTAGAGACATTACTTTTGACAAGGACTGCCATTGTAAAATGTCACCATTGGCAATAAAGATTATGGGCAAGCATTTGACACTGTGTTATCCAAGAGATGAGGACATCACGTACTCTCTAAAATCATTCACCAATTGTTATGGCATCCTCCTTGAAATAAACAACTGTTGTCATATATGTAACAGATGTGCTATTAGCATAGAAACGCCTACCCCAATTGAGTCACACAAAAGCATACTGTGAATACTCTGTGAGGGGTTAATGAAGGGACTGGGGAATTTCCCCTTTGAACCTTGATCTCACAAACAAGACTTTTAGGAAAGAGTAAGCTTTATTCTAAGATGTGTACCACCAAGTGCCACTTTCCTTTTGATTCATGTTTTTGGCACAGAGTTAAGCCTGTATGAAGGGTATTTAGCTGGGTCTATGAAAGTAGGCAACCTTCAGATCAGAAAGCAAATTCAGCTGTGACTATGAATTAAACCCAGTGAAGGTCTCATTTCAGAAGTACACCCGTTTCAAGGTTTTATTAGTAAGAAAGAATAGGCGTTAAGTACAGAAGCACATTGTTAACATACAACTCTTTGCATGAATTTCATGCATACAAATGGTAGTTTGACAAATTCAGCGCATTTAAAAAAGTTTTGGGTACAAAAAATATGCCCGATCAAATAAGCATCAACAAATTGTGTGCCACTTCTGATATTGTACAAAACCGGGCGCACGCCACTACTGCACAATTTAGCCCAGAAAATAAGATCAATAAATGTAACTTGGTTATTGCTGTTTCTCCAGTAGAGGGTACTGCAGTGTGGAAGAATGATGATTGCATCCAGAGAGTAAAATGGCGATCAGACCGTGGCTACAGTGCTCTTTCTCCCATCTCCTTAATAAAATTGCCCCACAATGGTGCTGTATTCCACTCAGTAAATGCTCCCTTAAAATGAATAAAAACATCTCCTTGTGGTACTTTCAGCGATCCAAACATTCCTCAAGCACATGCTCTTGATCAAAGTTGTCTGTCCTTATAACTAACTTTCCCTTACGGAATACAACATCAAGGATACAAAAATAGACTTATTTCAAGTTGCTTTTCAGCCACTGCTTGAATTTCCAAAAGACCATGAGAGGAAGAAATAGGAAGCCCTCCATTAAATAAATATAAGAAAGACAGAGTAGATTTACGCACACACCTGGTAGTGTTTTAAAACAGTTAGAAAAAAAACAACACTGTTTCTATGCCACGCAACCTGTTTTAATCTGTCCATATTCCAGAAAACGACAGATATTTTGCCAGTATCAACCTCTAAGCAGTTAAGGTTTAGGCTGTAACAAGGAAGTTTTCAAGTGCCACATTTCAAAGAGGTTTATGAGTACTGGTGATCAGTTGACTGACCACTTGAAACAAGGGTCCTCCATAAGTTAACTGCACAGTTCTTTAACAGCTGAGTAAATAAAAAAATAATACATTCAGTTGTGCAATTTTAAGGACAATCAAACATTTACTAGGTCTAACAAAGTGATGATAGCGTTTTGCCCGTATTTTGAGTTTGGTAGACGGGATAGTCCATCACAAATAAGGTGAATGTACCATCTACTGTACTACAAGTGCATTATAGTTTATGGCACCTACAGTGGGCCTGATATTTTACCCTTTTTGACAGAGAGTTCCATCCTCCAAACTCTAAATAAGACTCAAAGCTCACTGACCCACAGTTAAGAAGAAAATGATAACCATGGGATAAAAGAGAAAGAGAAATATATGAAAACAGTAACCATGGAAGAAAGTTGATTTACAAAAGAACAGGAAGGCGGCTTATCCAGATTTCACGTGCTTCTAGCGCCTCAAGTGCGTGATTTAAGGATAATTTGCATCTCTTTATGATGATTTCACCATACTTAGGGAAAATCATGATTATTGCCCCTAAGTAGAAGATCCCATAACCATTTTTGACTGTTCTCGTTCCCAAGTTTTCTTTGGCCCACGTCACTCAGTAGAGCAATTTCTGTCAGGAGCTTAAAAGTGTTTTTCACCTTAATCTGAATGGGAGAGTCAGACACCAGGACCTTCATCTTCAGAGATGTCTCAATATTAAGGGGCCAGTTACTGAGGGTTATCACATCAAACCGACGATATGGATGTTGGCGGCATTCATATGAATAGTCTATGTGTTGAACTTGGGTCAGTAGCTGCATCTGAGAGGAGGTGGTATGGCTGTAGGGGTCATTGTGTAACTATCCATTAGCAGGAATGTCAGTCACAAAGAGTTATTTTTCTTTTTACTGTTTTATCTGTGTGTTCTTCAATTGACATCATGGCCTTCTACAATGAGATAACCTTCTTCTCAATGCTACCAGTTGCCTGTAATCTTTAATGGTGTTTAGTGTTGGGGAGTCACCTTGGGATATTCAATCAGCATCATCTTCCTGATTGTCTTCCTTTGTACACACCCTGTCTACACCACAGGCTACCAGTTTAAGTTTTCTTCCTTGTACAGAACTAATACAGCATGGCAGCAAAAGCAATAGGGCAAGGTGGTGTATTCTGCGCGTGCCATTCAGATGTAAGGCACATGCATTCCAATTGTGGGGTATTGGAATGGAGAATGTTGGAGTGGGTTGGTTCGAGTGGCCGACAGTTGCTGTCTTGGTGGCTGCCCTGCTGAATGTGCTATATGAAGCTTAAGAAATAAACAGACATTTAAACATTACCTGGAGGAGTTTCATTGTATCAGTGGCGATGAGCTTCGAACCACGTGGATTCCTTAGGTTCTAGTGGGGCGGCGTTTGGGAGAAGACAGCGTGATACGCGGATTGGTTGTGGCATCTGCGATCCAGGATAATCGCCAAGTTTGGCCGGTGACTACGGCTTCATCCATAGAGACGACGGTTTCACGCAGAGCGAGGAAACACGAAGAAGTGCTATCGGAGTTGGTTTCACCCAGTTAATTAAGGTGGAAGCGGAACGAAGGCACGTGAAGGTGCTATGCGCACAACGTCCGCAAGGGAGTGTGAAGGTGTTGCGCGCAACTTTCGAAGAATGCACTCGCCTCTGTTCTGAAACTGGCAGAGGGAGGTCGTGTAAGGCAAGAAGCTACGTCAGCGGAATGTGCTTGCCTCTGTTCTGTGATTGGCAGAGGGAGTGCGTCTGACATAGGGAGCCTTTTGTTGAAGGGTTCCCTTGACAAAGCGTTGTTGGTGAGGCTTATGCCTGGTGGCCCGGACAACGCATGCAAGAGATACACTGGAGCCAGCATTTCAACGTTTGTTTCAACTGCACTATGTTGTGTAGTTTCAGTGGGCACACGATTTGTGTGTTGTTGGCGGATTGTATCAGTTCTTGGAAATATAACTGTAAGGGACAACATTTTGTCAAACAGCTGCAGTTATTTTCTACATGACTGTTGGGAACTGCTCAAGTTGACATTTCTGTTGTTAGTTTAGTTTCACTTACGTTTTTGTTTGTTTTTTCAATTCTATATTGATTTTTTCAGTGTCAATCATTTGTGTTGGTGCATTACATGGAGTGTGGGGTGTGACTCAGTGCGGAGTGTGTGTGTGTTTGTTGTATGCGGATATCAGTTCTATTGTGAAAATTCATTTTGGAAATTTGGTTTACGTGCATTTGAATTTGGCAGGACAAAAGGAAAAAGAGAAAAAAAAATATGCAGCAAGCAGTATTACCTCCAATTCCGTTTTTGGCTTTGCCGGGTTTACCACCTGTGGACTGGGAGCAGTGGATAGAAGGATTTGAAGCATATTTGGATGCTAATGATGGGGACATTTTCACACAAAAGAAGAACCTTGCTATATGGAAGCATTCTTTGGGAATTGAAGGCAGGAACATTTTGAAACATTTACCAGTTGTGCCTGTTGCAGGGGAAGGAGATAAGATTGATGAGTATGGGGCGGCGATAAAAGCATTGGATACTCGTTTCAAAAAGAAAAAGAATGTCATAGTGGAGCGTCATAAAGTTTACACGAGGCAACAGATACCAAATGAATCCATTGAAAGTTTTGTAGGGGATTTAAGAGTTTTAGCTGCAACGTGTGACTTTAAGACTTTTGAAGATGAGGTAATCCATGACCAGATAGTAGAAAAGTCTAATAGCACAAAAGTCCAAGAGAAATTGTTGACAATTGAGAATCTTACTTTGGACAAAGCTATAGAGATTGCTAGCAGTATCGAGTCCACAACTAAGTATATGGAGCAAATGAATGTGAAGGGTGATGTGCAAAGCATTCAGATGCAACACTGCACTAAACAAAGTTCCAAGTGGGAGGTGATGATAAAAGGAGGTCTTATGAATGTTATCGTTGTGGGAGCAAAAAGCACTTGGGTAATTCACAATCTTATCCTGCTGTCACTAAAAGTCGTAACAAATGCAAGAAGAACGGTCATTTTATGAAAGTGTGTATAGGGGAGTGGGTGAAGGATTCCAGGAGTATGAAGTCAGTGAACATTGTAGAATCTTACCCAGTGGAAGTCAATCATAGTGATTCTAGTGAAGAGAATGTTGTTCTCTTAGTTGAAGAGGATTCAGCACTTGTTGAAGACACACATGTTGTGTCACAAATACAAAATAGGAGACCTGTGTGTTTGGTGAAAATTAATGGTAGTGAGTATAAGATGATGGCGGATTCTGGTTCGTTTTTCACTTTGATCAATTTAGAAAAATATAAAAAATTACAAAATGTCCAATTGAAGCAATCTAATGTAATGCCAGTAGCGTATGGAGGAAACCCTATTGATGTAGTAGAAGAGATTGGAGCTACATTAGATTCCAAAGGTAACCAGACCCAAACAACGGTTTATGTAGCACGGACAGGAGTTAATCTGTTGGGGTGGATGGATCAGAAAAAATTGGAAATTGTGTTGGATCCAAACAGTGAGGAACAGGTGATGGTACACCAAGATGTGATAAACTTGATTTCAGGTGAGAACAGTATTTGGGCAAGGGAGTTCCCTGAGGTAACTAGTGGCAAATTGGGGAGGATAAAGGGTTTTGTGCATCAGATACAATTGAAAACTGGAGTGGAACCTGTAGTTCACAAACCTAGGCATGTTCCCATTGCTATGAGGGAAGAATTAATAAAAGAATTGGAAAGGTTATGTGTTAATGATGTAATAGAGCCCATTGAAAGTTCTGAATGGCTATTTCCCATTGTTTTAGCGAAGAAACTCAATGGTGTTCTAAGAATGTGTATTGATTTGAGGGATTTAAATGAGAGGATTCGGGTTGATCGGCATCTGTTACCTAATATCATGGAAATGTTAACCATGATCAAAGGTGCAAGTGTGTTTGCAGCCTTAGATTTGTCTTCAGCATATCACCAGGTTGTGTTGCACAAGAGTTCTCAGCATTTGACGTCTTTTGTCACCCCAAATGGAGCGTATCACTATAAACGTATGCCGCTTGGTTTGGCATCTGCTTCGTCAGTGTTTCAAAGAATAATGTAGGCAATGTTCAAGATTTTGGAGAAAGTTAAGTGTTTTCAGGACGATATTTTGATTTGGGGAGCAGATAGAGAAAATCTTTATGAAAAATTGAGAGTGGTGTTGGGAATTTTGAAGGATAAAGGAGTCACTTTGGAGATAAGTGAATGCAAATTTGGAGTGAGTAGCGTGGATTGTCTGAGAGGGGTGTTGAACCAAATGGAAGTTTGGTGGAAGCCAAAAGAGAATTGCCGCACCTGTCGACAGGGACCAACTGAGAACGTTCTTTGGAATGGTGGAGTTTTATTTGCAGTTTATTCCAATGTGTGCTGAAAGAACTAAGGGAATGCATGAGTTATTACAGAATAGATCACATTTTGAATGGTCAGAGGATAAAGATCAAGAATTCAATAAGATTAAGGAGAATTTGGCTTCAGCCATACCTTTGAAGCCATTTGACACAAATGATTGCAGCATTGTCGTGACAGATGCCAGCCAGTATGTTTTGGGGGTTGTATTAATGCAAACCAGGAAAGGTAAGGATGAGGTTTTGGCATTCAGTTCCAGACTACTGCGAGAAGCTGAATGTACTTATTCGCTGATTGAGAAGGAAGCTTTGGCGTGTTGGTGGGGAGTGAACCACTTCAGAAAGTATTTGTGGGGAACTGAATTCATAGTGATGACAGATCATAAGCCTTTAATGAATTTGTTTTCAACAAGAGGGGCATACAAGGCGATGCCCAGGATTGCCAAGTGGCATTATAGGTTGCAAGAGTTTCAATTTAAGTTGGAATATATTGCTGATGTCAAGAATGTTTTCGCAGATTGTTTATCGCATTTCCCGGTGGAGATGGGGGATGATGATCAAGTGTGTGATGATCTTTTGTTGGTAGCTTGTAGCATCTTGGATGAAAAAGGATGTATTGACGAGCAGGAGTGGAAAGATGCCGTGAATCAAGATCAAGTGTTACAAGAACTGATTAGGAATTTAGATATTGAACAAGTTAGGAGTGAAATGAGTGAGGAGGTAAGAATGTACAAGGACGTTTTTCAGGAGTTGAGTTGTGCATAGGGCATCTTGAGAAGAGGGAATCTGTTGGTAGTGCCTCATAGTATGCGAGGAAAAGTATTAAATTTAGCACATGAAGGTCATGTAGGGATGAGTGTGATGAAAAGGAGAGTCAGAGAAACGTTTTGGTGGCCAGGAGCTGATAGACAAATTGAACATTGGATGAGGGATTGTGTCTCATGTGCTTTGAGTGAGAAGTCGCAGGTAACATCGCCTAGTCCGATTGAAGCTGTGTCGGGTCCAGAGAAACCATGGCATAAGTTGGGAATGGACATAATTGGGCCCATGAATATGTTGGGGGAGAATCATAGATTTGGTATAGTGTTGGTGGACTATTATTCACGGTGGCCGGAGGTCAAGTGGGTCAGGGTGCTGAGCACTACGGAGGTGACAACGTTTTTGAGGGATTTGTTAATGAGGGAAGGTGTTCCTGTGGAAATTGTCACAGATAATGGTGTGCAATTTGCATCTAAGGAATTTGGTGTATTCATGAAGAATTGGGGAGTGAAGCATGTGATGACGTCTTTATATCACCCAAGAAGTAATGGTCTGGTGGAGAGGTGTAATCGAATTGTAAAAGATAACATACAGCTATCTTTGGTGAATGGGTTGGAATGGAGGAGAGAGTTAGAAGAATTGTTGTGGGCTTCACGGTCTACTCCAAATGCTTCCACCAGAGTGTCACCTTTTGCTTCGCTTAAGGGCAGGGAGGCGACAAAATAAACTGGTGCGACCCCGGATGATCAATATGGAGTTGTTGAATGAGAAAACGAAACAAGTGTTGGAGAAACGAGAACAGGCTCAAAGTAATATGTGGATGAAGGGAAAAGCAGAGAGAGGAATGTTGAAGTAGGGGATTGGGTCCGCATTAGGTTACCGGGGATCGTTGTCAAAGGGAGTTGTCAAAGGGAGTTCCACATTTTTGGTGCCTAAAAGGGTAGTGGTGGTGAAAAGGTGTGTGGTTAAACCTGAGGATGGTAAGTGGTGGAACAAGGAAAGAGTAGCTGTTCAAAATCACAGGGTTGGTTTTGCAACACAGGTGGATGGGAAGGAGGTAAGGGAAAAAGGGAAAGTGGATGACCACTTTCCCTTTTTGGGGGTGTGTAGAAAGTCAGGAAGGGAAAGAAGGAAACCTATGTGGCTGCGGGAGTGTGTTGAGTACTGGGATACAGTGGAGTTTATTAAATTAGTTCAAGGGCATAGTTTGTTTAGCATGTTTGTTTCTGTGTTTACTTGTTTTTTTATTTTTGTTGTTATTTCTGTTTTTCAGCAAATTTATTGAAGAGGAAAGCTGTGTTGTATTTTGCGCGTGCCATTCAGATGTCAGGCTCGTGCATTCCAATTGTGGGGTAATGGAGTGGAGAATGTTGGAGTGAGTTGGTTTGAAGGGCCGGCAGTTGCCGTCTTGGTGGTTGCGCTGCTGGATGTTCTATATGAAACTTGAGAAATAAACGGACAATTAAACATTACCTGGAGGAGTTTCCTTGTATCACAAAGTTTCCTCACATGAGCACCAATTGTATTCATTTGAATCATGGGACATGGTAGGAGGGGTGAGCAGAGTCCAGATAGGGCATGTGGGAGATAGCGAGCAGGCAGCAAATGACTCAAGGAACACACTAAAGCACTATGTTGTGTGACCCTTGGGAATAAGATGTGTTAATATTGAGGTTCAGATGCCAGTTTGTTCAGATGAGCACTGCCATACTCCAACAACTACTAGCACCCTATAGAGTGCCTCAAAAACCTGTCCCATGTAACATTCCATGTATACATTGAACTCCTCAGAGTTCTCCTCACAGTTATGGAATCAACATCCACCAATATAATAATGGCACTCAATAGTACCTGAAATTCTTGACACTCAAGCACAATCAACACTGTGCAAAGAGTTCCACTCCATAATCCCCTGTAACTCAGGACGACCATACATAACAATAAATGCATTTTTGTTGCCTCTTGTGGGGCCTGCATTTTAGTGCAAATGTCTCCAGCTTGCAAGTAGTCGAAAATAGTTTTTTCTTAAATCTGTCCCTCGCTTAAATTCCTATTATGCCTTGGTATCGAATGTATATGAGCCGAACATCCTAACCCGATTCGGAATGGGATGTCCTTTCCTAAACGGTGGGCTTCTGTAAAAATTAAAAATGTATGTCCCTGTGGTTACTACTCTGCTCAAATCATGACCCATTTTATGTTTTTGTGAGTTTTGTAATTCAGGTCGAATGACCTTTGCCCCTTTGCTGAGGTAGAAATATTTACAAGCTGTAGAATGGCCTTTTTATATTTCCAGATGTTATACCCCCCTTATGATTGTTAGAAGGACATCTGCCATTCATGTCATTAGCCGTTTACATAAATTAATTCTGTTTAGTACTCTTCGCTGTATTATATGTTAGTGATTTAGGTTTGTTTTGTTTTTTTTGCTGTGTTTTATGGTTGATTTTAACTGAAATAAAATTATTATTGACTGACTTCTTTCTTATGAATGGAATGTGTAATTTGTGTACATACTTTAATAGAAGTATAGTGGTGACAAATTGGCTTCAGTAAAATACACTTTCAAAATGCATGAAAACAAGCAAAACAGAGTAAGAAACCATTTGAAGATAGTTTTGTAACCAAGGGGATCTTGTTGTTATTTTGAACTCCATCAAAGACGACTTGTGTCCTAAAGATTCTCACAATGTCCTGACAGCGATTGAAGGATTTAGACACTTTTTAATGCAAATCAGTTTCGCACCATCATGAAGGTAACTGGATGTTCTCACTCCAACAGAACTTGTGACCATCAGTCTATCTTCTAATTACAACCAAGATTTAAGTCGCCCATGTTTGCTTCTGCAGTGCTCACAAAGTAAGTTCCTGAGCTAAAATTGTATGTTATAGCATATTTTTTCACAATTTCTGTAAGACTATCTTTCATCATGTTTGCTGGCCTTACAATACAAGCAACAATGGGGCTGATTTAGATTGTAAAAGTCAGTTATTTATTCTGTCTGGAAATATTCCATCATCCAGCCAGAGTTAACCATACTCTGGATTTAGAGACGTACAGCACACTTTCAAAATCTTTTCCTATTTTAAAGGACACAGGGCCTGATTAAGAGTTTGGCAGAGGGGTTACTCTGTCAAAAACGTGAAAGATATCCCATCCGCCATTTTACCATTTTCATAGGCTATAATGGAATTGTAGTACAGCGCACTGGATATCCGTCATTTTTGTGACGGAGTAACCCACCCCGCCAAACTCTTAATCAGGTCTAAAATTCCAAAGCAAGATTTTCTTTTTAAAAATAAAAAAAGAAATGACTCTCTTCTGTTGGAAGTTTTCTCCCATAGCGTAGGGGTTATAGGAATATTTTTGCTTTCACTTACCACCACGTTTTGGATAGCTTTGTGTGAAAGTAAAAACTAGCCATTTGTCTGCCCACTCTAAATAGGGCGGGTAGACAAATGGCCAAACCTCTGACAGTCCTTTCTCTGTTGAGCCTTTGGAGGAGTATGTTAACGGCTGAGATGGAGTAGCCTCTGTCACTGACACACTTAAGTTCCATCTAAATGAGGCAAGTGGAACTTCAGATCTGTGGAGAGGGTACTCTGTTGCAACAAAGTACCCTTTCAGCCAAATTCTACAATAGGCCAAGTGTCTCACACTAAACCTCAGTATGCCAAAATCGTGTCAAATTACAGTTACTCAAATTTCAGTTTGATATTAAATTTTACAAACTCCAGAGATTTTTTGTGCTAAATTCGTTATTCTCACTTCTCAGATATTTATGTAACAAGAAAGCATATCTTTGTTACATGAGTTGTTGGGAAGGTAAATGTAAAGTTGAAACCTCTTAGGAAAACAAGTAAATTAAATGGTTGAATTAGAAGTGGCTCCAGGAGATCCGACATAAATGTGTTTTGTTTTTTAGCAGGACCTATCAAATCTCTTCAAGATGATGGGCCAGTAACTGAAGCAGATAGTAAATAATACAGTAGCATTACATTAACAGTGGGCCAAAGCTGTGTCAATACACACGACTGCCATGTGCATAGTACTGAGCTAAAAGAGACATATGTTGTTTCATCCTCTTCTGTTCTCCATGAACATAGGCATACATAGCTGAAAGTGTTGTGCCGCTAGCATAAAATGGCAAGGAAAAATAAATTCGGCTGTTATGGAAAATCCCTCCTTTTTCAAAGATGCCATCTTAAAAAATCGTGTTTTAAGTGAAAAATGCAGTTTGGCCTTGGATTATTTTACTGAACTGATAATGATGACTGTCAGTTCGAATTAGAAAGCCATTTACTCACATAAGGTGAGCAAATCACTCGATTTATGAGTGTAAATTCAAATTGTGTGTTCACAAAGCATGAAATCATCCCCCCGAAAATGCTTCATTCAGACAAAATTGTACACCAAAATTGCATAATGCAGAATCTATATGGAAAATATATGCCAACTCAATGGTGTGTGCATGTCCGTGTGCCCATAGGTGTGTGAGTATCACTGTCTGCGCTTGAGTGCATCTGTCCCAGTGTGTACGTATGTTCCCAATGTATTATCCAGGTAAAGCCACTACTGCCTGCAATGTGACCCCACCTCTCTGTGCCTCAGCCTGAGTCTGCCTCCATCTTGGGCAGCAATGTGGAAATGTAGTGGAATGATGCTGTCACAAAGTCCTGGTATTGTAAGAAGGAGGAAAAGGAGAACGCCGCCATGGGTGCCAAAGCCCTCACAATCCTGCTTTGCACCCTCATCCAGCTGTATCTGTCACACTGTAGAAAGGCTGGTACAAGCTCATGCACGGCTACACCGACGTTTTACATTTGAAACGCTGACCCAGCACAGCAAAGCAACATTGTGAATAACATACAAGATGAATTCGACTGGCGTGCATGAAAGAAGAGGTCCAGCAGGAAGCGAGCAAGGAGCAGGAGCTATACTCAAAATGAACACTCAGGATGAGCGTGAGATGAGTGAATCAGAGAGATGGGGGAAAGAAGTCAGGAGCTGCACACAAAATGAACCGCAGTGGCATAAAGAAAGTTGAGGCACTCCCCACCCTCCCCTGAAAAGTACTTGGAGGGCCCCCCCTCCGGACGAACTCAGGAGCTCTCAAGACAGGGTACTGAGGGGGGCCCCTAAAGTTCGGGGTCCCTACCCACACCGCAGGGCATGCGGGGCCTATATTATGCCAATGCCGGGCATGCACGAGATGAGAGGTCTGCTGGAAAGCAGGCATGCAGCACGACCTGCACACAAAATGAAACCTTCGGGCGTTCATGAGTGTAGTGAGCTCACGGAAAAGTTGCACACAGAATTAATCTAGCAGTTGCACATGAGAGGAGTAGCTATGCGGGAAGGGGTCAAGCAGCAGGAACTGCACATGAATCGAAACCGCTGGGCATGCATGAAGGACTGTTAGACCAAAAATAGGCCCGGGCAACCACCAAAAAGTTTCCCACGGTTGAGGAGAGCAGGCTTTCACAAAGCAGTGATTGGTTAGTATCAGGATAATTATTTCCGGAACTATGTGTGGTACATTAAGCATTTGAAAGCTTGTAGGGTCAGTAGCATTAGTGAAGACTGAACACACTGTAACTGTAAAAACTTAATACGTATTGCAGTCTTAGCAGTTTGTACAAGGTTGCAAGAATCCTATTCCCAATCAACTATGACCTCAACCCTGATTCTAACAGCAATCAGAAATATACTACAAAGTCAAGGGGCAAAAGGGGTTAGGTCAGGATCCCTGG
The DNA here is from genome assembly GCF_031143425.1 of Pleurodeles waltl. Classification (NCBI taxonomy): domain Eukaryota; kingdom Metazoa; phylum Chordata; class Amphibia; order Caudata; family Salamandridae; genus Pleurodeles; species Pleurodeles waltl. Next base: position 269,946,935 of record NC_090448.1, on the reverse strand, counting down.
GAAAATAACTTACTATGACAAATGAAAGAGAATAGTCAGTTTTCAAATTAGTTCTGTTTATTATTCACTGCAGAAGGGTTTCATACAATAACACCCGTCATTTTCAGTGCTGGCTCACCCTTGTTTGTGCCCCCCTTTTTTATTAGACCAGTAATAAATAATACTCTACTATTCACTATTCATATAATGGCAATCTGCCCACACTTGCTGCTGCCTGAGGCAGAAAAGCTGCCTGATAGCTACCAAAGACCCCCAGAGGCACATGCAGCAGCCATCAGAGAGATTAACCAGGACTAATGAAGTCCTAGCCTTGACCTCTGGGTCTGGCCGGGCCTCAGGACCTTCCCATTAGTGTCATTCTCTAGTGTCACTTAAACTGGTGGCTCTGGACACTTTTGCCATAATCCCTACAGTGCCCAGGGATAGCCATCAGTCATGCTGTCAGCTCATCCTCTCTTATCTCATCACAAGGGAGAGGGGTTGGCAAGAGTCTGACTCACCGCACTCTACCTTATGACAAGCTGGGAGAAGGTAAGTTGAAAAGGCAAGAAACTAACAGCTGGAGCCCATGCACCACTGTGCACACTCCAACTTTGTGCTTCAGTTCTCGAGTCTGGAAGAAGCTGTGTACTTGCCCTGAGAGTCCACCCAGCACCATTAGATGAAGCACAACAAGTCAAGTAGTTGAAGGTAAGTAAGTAAAAAAAAAACCTGTGAAATGTTGCGTGAGAGTGTGTGTGTGTCTGTGTGTGGGCTTGCATAGCTTACGCTGTGAGGACCGGTTCGTTCCTTATAGCGTGGGTGAACACTGTCAGTTCCAGACAAACACTATCCTTGTGAGGACGGGTGCGTTTTGAAGACCGGTCCCTGTAGTGTGTTTAGGTAGTTTCAAGCAACTGCATTAAACAGTGCAGTTATATATGCCTTAGTCTGCTTTATAACCTTCCCTACTATCAAAGCTTGCATGAGCTAGAATAATAAATATGGTCATTCATTACAGTCAATGGCTGGTCCTCCTAATTATAGGTATGTCATGTTGTGTGAGTGTGCATGTGTGTGTATAAGTGACAATGCAACCAAGTGAGAATGAGCAGGTCAGCGTGAGTGGGAATAAGTTAGACCAAGGGGCATATTTAAGAGCCCCTAGCGCCTCCTTGCTCCATATTTTTATCATTTTTTTCCGTTAATTTGGCCGAATGAGGCCAAAATCTCCACGCCAAATTTACAAAGTGGCACAATGCATGCATTCCCATGGGAGCCACAGTAACTTCCCAACGACAACACTGCATGACCCCCTTATCCCTGCCCCCCTACGCATATCGATATGCGCCTATAGTATGCCTGCCCATGCTGGCCCCATATGACAGTGACCTGAGCAGGTGGGCATGGCAGCAGGTGGAGAGCACAATAAGACACTGTGGGCAGTTAGCAGAGGCCCTAAATAGGCCATCTGCCAGTACTTTCGCCAATCCGACCCTGGTCTGGTGGGAGAAGAAAAGGTAAGAGAGGAAAGGATTATGGACCCACAAAGCACTGAGGGATGTTAACAACATCCCAGTGGGAGAAGGAAAGGACAGTGGGAGTAGTGTTGCAGACCCACAGATGATTAGAAGTGTGAACAGTGGCATTATTGGGGAAGCCAGGGACAGAAAGCAGAGGGGGCAAAATGTATGCAACTTAAGTCATCTAGCAAAGGATCCAAGACACCCACCAATGACAAACATGATAAAATAAAAACAATGTGCTGTAGTGTAAAGATAAAGAATATACAGACAGAAAAGCAGCAGATGAAATGCACAAATTGAAATTGAAAACATTGCCATCAAATGAGTAAGTGAAAAGTGAATGCTGAAGGATGGAATACAATGCTACCTGTAACAGACAGCAGACACTCTTTGTAGTGACTTTAAAAATAAAAAAGGGATTACCTCATGGTGAAATAATTACCCATGCACAAACACATACATATTACATTTACGCAAGGGACAATGCCATTGTATGAAAGGATTACACCTCACATCCTTGGTGTGGTTGTCCCCCGAACCTTTTGCTTTAAATCTTCCTGTTTTGTTGAACTGTTCTTATTGGCCATAAGACTGTGAGCATTTTACTACCGCTAACCATTACTAAGCCACCCCTAGGGTAGGCCCTAAGTAGCTCATATGGCAGTGTGCATTGTATTTAAAAAGTGTGGCATGTACTTTTACGTTTTACATGTAGTGGTAGTGAAAAACTCTTAGATTTCTCACTAATGTTAGGCCTACCTCTCCCATAGGCTAACATTAGGTTACATGATTACATTTAATAAATTATTTATTTTATTTGGGATCGGGGGGAATTGTCATGTTTGATGTCCAAGGCATTGTAATTTAAAACCCCTTTTAATGGTAGAGTTGGATTTAAGTCACAATTCTGAAAATGCCGCTTTTAGAAAGTTGACATTTTCTTATCCTGACCATTTGGTGCCCGCAGCCTGTATCCTGGGTCACATGACTAAGCGTAGTTGGCATTTGGCCTTTGTGTACTTCACCCAGAAAGTATCACAAAAAGGAGCCTGGGAGTTGGAACGATGGGCCATCCTGACCTGATGGGAGGGTCGGAATTGTAACCAACCAGCTGACCTGCTGCACTGAACCTGTCTGGGCCTGCAAATGGACCACCCTGCTGGTCTCTGCTGGAATGAGTTCCTGATCCCCAAAAAGTACATCCCAGGTCCCGGACCACTAGCTGACATCACTTGAGCGCCTGCAGGAAAAAAAGGAGAAGTTCTGAGGTTTTGGGCTCCTTTCGTAACCGAGAATGCACCTGTTCATGCCAAGATCTTGGTACCTATGCCGATCGTCAGTGCAAATGCTCTGGTGAACCCTACTCTTTGAGCTACAGCAACCGCCAGCGATGACCGGCAACGTGAGATCTACACTTTGCATCAGGGGTGTTGTGAAACACCCACCTTGGCAGCTAAAGCGGGGTGGGATGTTTACAGGCCTATTCTACTGAGAAGATTTTTGTCATTTTGTCATTTTTGTCAACAATTTATTAAATTTGACTCTATTTTTCTAAATTAGTGTGGTAGATTCCTTGTGTTGTGTTTTCACCTTATTACTGTTTATGTGCTGCATAAATACTGTACTCATTGCCTCTAAGCCAATCCTCACTACTTTGTGCCAAACTACGAGAGGGTTAAGCACAGGTGAATTTAGCGACTTTTTGCTTGCCATCCTGACAAGGACTGTGGTTGTTGCTTGAGTAGTGTTTTACCCCTCCTCAACCAATAACCCTACTTCTCACAGGAAGGAACTTGGTATTCACAAAAGAATCACAGAACAATCACACAAAAGCAGCTTCCATGGTGGGTTAAAAAAATCATATATGAATTCCAAAATACCATATATTAATTCCAAACATAGAAATACAGGTATGGGAGTCATTTTCTACCTTTTCAGTGAATCAGACACATATTGGTCCAGCATCAGAAGAATATTATATAACAAAGACTTGTAATAAAGATCAGCACAAAGTGTTTTGTTGCTGGCATGGTGGAAACAATATAAACAGGTGGCTTTCTAATTGCATGCAATTATTAGTTACTTTTACTAAACTACGATCAGTAACATTTTGGTGAAGAAGCAGGAGGATAGAATTATTTACATCAATATGACTAATCAAGTTATGATTTCGACTCCAGTACTATATACTTCAGAAGGTCTCTGAAGAAGCCCCTCAAAAGAAGTAAATATTTCTATACTGATTGTGAATTCAAAATGTTACAGAGGAAAAACCCTGTGCAAATAGCACTGTATTCGAATGTAGTACAGTTGCTCTCTGCAGTTAAGTATGTTTCTAGTAATACAACATTCTGGAATAACAATTTAACAAGGAAAATTGCACGCAGGGAAAAAGGTCTGTCCAAGAATAACAAGCACCCGGCAGTTCGGTTGCATTTGGTTTGATATATAGGCCAGCAGTACAAAGTATCCAGTGACAAAACTGTTATACTAAATCCAAACCTGTCAAGTATTTCAAAAAAAGGCTGACTAAGTGTGGATATCTTTGGACCAGAAGGCTCAAAGTGCATCTTTGAAAACGGGGAATGGTGAAAGGGAATGAAAAAGGGCTGAATTCATGTGTAAAGTAGAGGGGGTGTTGCTATCACTGAAAATACATTGAGGCCAATTCACAAAGATTTTTCCATTAGTGAGTATGGTCTGCTCCTGGAAGAGTTAAGCAAGGGTAAAGTCAAAAACTTGGAAGTTACTTCTATGTATTCTGCGCAGGTATTGTGTTGTGTGGATTGCTCATGCATAGGATATCAAAGTGTGAAGTGGTGGAAATTGCCCATGTAAAGGTTCATGCGCAGTTTGTGTTTTTTTTGGAGCGTGCATGTTTTACCTACAGTTCTTTTAGGGCCTCCTAGGTATAGCAAATGAGGCTCTGAGCTTTCAGCAGTGTTGTACGTCCATGCTCCCAAACCAATGGCAGGCGGCACATTCACAATGATGTGTAATTAACAGCGCAGAGCTGTCGTGCTGCCTTAATGACACCTGGGAGCAAGGTAGAGGAGCATGATCTGGCAAGGTGCAGGAGAAAAGGGCCGAGCAATATAGAAGGTATGTTTTAAAAATATATCTTAATTGCTGTGTGTGTTTGTATATGTGTGTGTTGTGTGTGTGTGTGTGTGTGCATGTGGGTGTGGGTGTTTATCAGCATGGGTCTGTGTCTGGGGAAATGTCTAAGTGTAGATGTTTGAGGGGGAGTTATGATTCACTGGAGAGTGCTTCTGCAGATCTGACCCCACAACCATCACTTATGGTGTCTCCCCAAGCCTACAGGAACAGGGCTGGACTGAGGACCCAAAAGCAGCCCTGGCAATAATGCTCAAACCAGCCTCCCTCCCTTTGTCCCCTTGTGCAATCTCTCTCTTTTCATCCACCCATCCTTTCCTCTCTCTCTTCTTCCTATCTCATCACTTTCTTGCTACATTCCCCATCTCTCCCTCTCTTTATCTCTCTTGAAGCCTCCCCATGCCTGCTGAAATAAAAATTAACCCAGGGTAGCTGGGTGACAGATGCATCAAGAGCAGCCATGGACTTTCAAAACTGCTTCCAAGGGCTCCAACCCACCGGGGAAATACCCAGTGCAATAAAAGGTCTGTCCTGCCCTGTAGGAACCACCTCGGCTCTAATGGAGCCCACAACTGGCATAGTAGTGATAATTGCAGGAATAGTGAGAATAATTTTAGAGTGAAGGTGGCTACCCCTGGTATCTTGCCTCGGCATAAAAGTGGTAATTGTTTGCACAATGTGAGCATTTGTGGCTAGGTGTTGGCCAAAGCTAAAGAGAAATTACATCATCCATGACTGAGAGCAGGCACAATTATGATGCTGTATGTTTTGCAGGAGGAATGCCAGTGACTCTGCTGCTAAACCAAAGCCAATTAAGAGTAGTTATCAACTCTGTTTTGTGCCCATCGGGTCTACAAGCTTCGAAAATGTATTGCCCCATATTGACTAGAAGCATGGGTTTGTTATTCTGCAGTTGCATTCATACCATATGATCAGTGACAATATGTATGTGTTCCATTATATGGAGAAAAAAAACTCAAGCACAGTTTGTTAAAAGATTTTTCGACATCAAGATAGGCCACCACAAGATAGGAGTACCACATACTAACATCAACCTAAGCTTAAATAGTTGTTCTAAAGATTACTTTTACAGTAGTCAAAACTATCCTGACAGAACTTCAATTCCCGGATTCTTTAGCAATCTAGTGTGATTCAATGACTACAATAACTTTTTTCTCCAAGCGCAGGATGCTCCAATATAGGTATGCATGTCTCTTTTGTTAGGGCATCCGCCTTTCATCTGGTCACTTGGTGGTGTTTAGTGTCAAAATATTCCATTAACGGTTTATTAATGTCTTCCTATAAGTGTACAATGGATACGCCTGCTTTCTTGAGTGATGCATTACCACTACACTGGAGCTCTAAGACAGCTGTGCCAATATTTTGCCACTATTTTCACGTTCCTCTGGTTTTCTGGTCAGATATTTCATGTATGACTGGTGTCAGCTGTTTTGGTATGCACTGCCATACTCTCCAGTATTTATAGTCCCATTTGTGGGTCTCAAAAAAGAGTATTATCTTCTATACATATATCAGGCCCCATATATCATAGTTGTCTTCAGAAAATCTTTCAGCTGATGGCCCCAGGCACCAACCATCACAGGGTTGCGTAATTCTATCTGGGTAATTCCGACACAACACTTAGCACATATCCCCAAGTGCCACTCCACATACCCCACTAACCCTCAAGGTGGTCCGAATAACCCCCATTATCTACATCCAACCTGACATTGTATCAGCTATGGCCACAGAACAACTGGTTGGCCCCAGGTGATCCTCGCCCCTCCACAACAAGCTACACACCACACAACCTGAAACAAATCCTGAGGTTCCAGTGAGGACATGCACCAGTTAATTGGACAGGCTTAGTGAGGAGAAAAAAGGCATTGCCATTAAAATAAACAAGATCAGATGCTACACTGAGTACATACACAAAAGGCTTGAACACATTGTGGCCACTATACCCCTCTCAGCCCTGGCTAGCCAAATACGCACTCAAGAACCTAAAAGAGCACAATGCTGTCTAATAGAGGTGGAAAATAATGCCTTTCTATAATTTTATGGCAGTACCTTTCTGACCCCTTAGTTCTCATCGCATGGCATCCAGGTCATTACAAACACCAATATGCATAACCCACATATGCGCACTACTGGACACAACCCCACAAACCTCATTCGATCCCTCGCATCCCAGGCCTCATGCCTTCTTCTCCTGTGCCAGGCCTCAATGCATGCTCCACAATTGCTGAGGTGATCTAACATGCTGCTGACATTGCTGTGGTAATCATCTCCAATAAACTACACATCACATTTCTGACTAAAACATGGCTCAATCACTCCTCTGTCCATTTGATGGACATCTTAGTACCATTTAATTTCATTTCCAAAAAGCTTGACTGAGAAGATCGTCCGAGGAGGGTTAGAGTCATACTCTGAAACTCCGTAAATATCATTCTTTTGTTGTTGACACACTCCCCATTTGTTTATACCTGGGAGTTGAGCTCTTCTCAGCTGGCTAATCCTTAGCTGAATTCCACCTTTTTCACTACCTGCAGGGAGAAAGACAGATCATCACAGTACAGTCCCTAAGCCACCCTAATGCCATCATTTTAGGGGATTTCAACCCATGCTATAATGATGTTGCCAAAGAGCAGGCAGCCATTTTGAAAAAAGTTCCTGGCCAATTATAATCTAGTACTGGTCTGTGCAGGCTCAACCCACTTAAAAGCAGCAACACTAGGCATCATTATAGCTAAAGAAGACGCACTATGCATAGAATCTTCCTTACTGAATGATTGGTTGGACCAGGTCCCAATCCTCTTTCACCTCTCTGCCCACAGACAGAAAACCAAAGGCCAAGTGTGAGATCCAAGCTCTGGACAAGAGATACAAAAGACAGAGGGATAAAGTCTCTAATCCAACTTAGCCTCTGCAAGAAGGTCTAACCATTCACCACTGTACCTGGTTTTAAGAATGCAAAGTAAGCCCTAGTTGTATTCAGACTAGACTACAGAACCACAGCTCTAATTGGAATACTGAAAATTCACCTCACCCGTCTCATAGCAACCCTAAATGCTGATGCTTGGCTGGTAACAGGACAAGACTCTATCATGTTCAGCCCTTTCTTTTATTTGTCCAGTGGATCCCTATCGAACCAACAAGCATGCTCAAGATAGATTGTCTAACTCATAAAGCCTTTGACACAGGAAGTCCCAAATACCTAACACCAAATCTCACAATTTCAAGAGGGAGCCTCTTATTGTTTAGCTCCAACTCCCTCCCTCCAAACAGAGATTCAAGAAAAAGAGGACTTATGCCTCAACTTTTCCCAGCACAATCCAGAGAATCTGGAACTCCCTCCCACCTCAGATTTGCTGCAAACCATATGCTATCACATTCAAGAAGGAAGCTAAGTAAATCTTGTTTAACAGATTTCCCCATATTCTGAAGCTCTGGCTCCAACAAAGACAATGCAACAGACAAGTGACCCTGATATTCCTGACAACACACAGAGTAGTCTAGACTAGAAAAAAGGCACCAGTACTTCAGCACAATACTTCCCTCTGGCTAGTTACACAACAGGAGTTGACTAGAGGACCTACCCAAATCAGGGATCACAAGACAAGGTACACAAGGTGGATAACTTGAATGGACCACAACACAGTCAGGGGAATGCTGGCTTATGCTCTACCAAGGTATCAATGTGCGCTGTATATTGTATAGTATAACTTTGAGCTCCTACACTTTACTCTATCTCACTACTGTTCTTGAATACTGTGTAAGTTGTAAATTTCTGCCTTGTACAGCGCCCTGATAGCCCTGGAAAGTAACTGCGCTACAGAAAATTCTTTAAAAAAATCTTATGCTCAAAACGTTATGGCCCTCATTACAACCCTGGCGGTCGGTGTAAAAGTGGCGGTAATACTGCCAACAGTCCGGCGAAAAAAAACAATGGAATTACAACCATGGCGGTTACCGCCATGCAAAACCGCCACTTTTACACTTCGACCGCCAGGGTGGAAACTTCGGTCTCCAGCAAGGCGGCTGTCACTAGACCGCCGGCGGTATCAGGACCCCGCATACCGCCATGGATTTCGTGGGGTTTTGTACTGCCACAAAATCCATGGCGGTAGGCATTATCAGTGCCATGGAATTCGTTCCCTGGCACTGATTGGGATCTACCCCTACCCCGTCCCCCTCCTCCTACCCAGAGTCCTCCCCTAACACCCATGACCCCCCTACGACCTCCCAAAGGTGGTAGGATCCCCTCCCCAATCGGCCCCCAGCCCCCCCACAGAAACACCCACAGACACCCCCCACGCCCCTCTACACGCACGCTCACACCATTCATGCACATACACGCACACATACATGCACACATACATGCTCACATGAACACAGACATATACGTCACATTTCCCATACACACAATACACCCCGCATGCATACATGCACTCACACAACCCCGCTACACACTCACACGCACACCCCCATGCACGCACATAAAACAAAACACCCCCCACCCCGCCCCCTAACGGACGATCACCTTACCTGTTCTGGTGATCCTCCGGCAGGGAACAGGATCCATGGGGGCTGCTCCGCCGCCAGCACCCCATCACCAGAACACCACCATGCCGAATACTGGGATGTAATTCGGTGGGCGGTGTTCTGATGACGTGGCGGTGGAGGTGGAGCAGCCTCCACTTCACCGCCGACCGCCAGTATGTCTGCTGGCGGCTCTCCATCCGAAAAAGGGCAGAGGGCTGCCAGCAGTCATGATACGGTTGCCGGAAGACCGCCACCTCTGGCGGTCTTCGGCCCGAAGTAACCTCGGAGGTCACGGCAAAAGACCGCCGAGGTTGAAATGAGGGCCTATATTCAGGCTGAAAAGTAGAATGTTCACTTAATGCCTCATGGATCACCACTTCAAAAATCTCCCACTCTGATCCATAGTATTATCTATCTTTACTTTAAAGGGTACATTTATTTACTTACTTTCCAACTTTGGTGTTTTATGCAGGTGCTAGCAAATACAGGAAGTATGGGAGTAAAGCATCTACAGCCAGATAAAGATAATAGATATTCCGTCAGAGTGCAGTCAGGTGGAATGGTTCCAACTTTCAAAATTTTTTAGTCACTGGCCTCAACCAGATCTAGGCAAAGACTCTCTTTAAAAGTATGGGTTTTCAAGGTTTTAGGATCAGGAAGACATTTTTATTGTTTTTGAGATCGGTGCCTTGAAAGTTCCAGCGTTTTGGGCTCAACACTCCAAGACATCACCCTCTGTATTTGTGACGGTAGCACTGAAGTGGTATCAAACGGGTTGATGTTGTTAAAAGGTTTCTAATAAGGATGCAGTTTGCTGCTGTCTTTTGCAAGTATGATGCCTCCTCAATAGAAGACCTTGTGGATGATGCAGAGTGAGTTGAAATTCATTCTTGCATCCACTTTGAGCCAATGAAGTATTTTCAGGGCTGGTATGATGTGGTCTCATTTATGAGGTTTCAGACACATAGAGGCATCTTCCTTTTGGAGTCTGTCAACTATATTTGTGTCATTAATCTGTATTTCATATTACAATAGTGTAAGAAAGTGGATTATTGTTTGGGATGGTCGACTGCCCAACTCGAGGAACAATAATACTTATTTTCAGGGTGAACACTCAAAGTCACTAAGTTAACCTGACCACAGCCCTTTCGTAGCTATGGCACAGAGAAGACAGGTTTAACTTAGGATGATCAGGGGTGCTACAGAAGCCCCCGCAGCACCTGCAGTTTGAGGGAGGGCCCTGGGGCTTACTCATACTGGAGTGGGCCCCCCTCAACCCTTACTGATGTGAGCGTGGCTTCAGGATATCTTGCCGGGGGAACCTCGTGTTTTGTTACACCACTGAAAGCAATGTGTAAAGTATTTATGCAGTATCAAACAATAGTGAAGTCAAAACAGCATGCAATGAAATCTCAAACCGCATTGGAAAAAACAGAGTAAAATTCATTGAACAAAAGGGTACCAAAATTGGAAAAATTCATTAAGGTAATTCATTAGTAAAACTAATGCCAAAAAGTACTATGAAAAAATGATAGTCTATGGAAGCAATAGAGCAGGTTGACAGCAATAGAGCACAGAAGATTAGTCCAGGTGAAAGTCTTGAAGTCAAATATTATGAAAATAATATGTCCCACTTCAGAAAGAGACGTGGGGCCTGATTTAGAATTTGGCTGACGGGTTAGATGGTCACAAATGTGACGGATATCCCGCCTGCGGTATTACAATGTTAGTAGAATATAATAGCATTGTAATACAGCAGACAGGATGTCCATCATGAATGCCATCTGCCAAACTCTAAATCAGGCCCTTTGTCTTCAAGAAAAATGTTTAAATTTCTTCCACATCCCAATGCAGTATGACTTTGTTACTTTTTGAGAAGAAAAATCGTCTGCGGTGGACACTGCTTCAACTGTGGCCACTACACTGGAAACAAAGGACACATACATGAAGCTGTTTGGTCCTGCTGATGCTCTGGAGCTTCGGATATTTCTTGCTAAAAATGTTTTAAGTCCCAACACATAATGGGGCTTATTCAGGACAATGCTGAAATCAAATCAGAAGTTGTTGGAACTACAGGTCGGATAATTATCCAGGCACAAGCTCAGGTGTGCTGGAGGAAATGCTTTCAAAACTTTCCAAAGGTTTCTTTGGTGATCTCCAGGGACCTCAAGGGATGATACTCAGAGACTCTCAGAATGTCAGACAGAGGCCAACAACAAAGTCCAGTCCATATTCGGTTGTCACTGGTCAGCTGGGCACATCAGGGTAAATGCCTCTTGCAGCTTGTTGTGTCCCTGTTGCCAGACAGGAGGCCAGTCAAGTGACGTGGAGTCCTTGTCTTCATCCTGGGTGCAAGAAGGTGCAGGTTCAATCCTTCAGGATCCTCACAGGTCATAGACACATGTGCAGCCCTCTTCTAATATTCTACAGATCCAGAAAGTGCTCTGAGGAGGACGGCATGGGGTGTCACGTTTATGGCTGGCACTAGCTAGTGGGTAGGGGTGACTCCTGAGCACTTCCTACCCAATTGGGTAAACGATCGAAGGCCATGGCACACCTACATTTTCAGTACATCAAACAGGCCCAACACGCAATATGTCAGAGCATTTCCAAGATGGCCAAATTCTTCGACCACATTAAACTTGGGGCCTCAGAGCTGGGGGTATGTAGATTAATGTTCTATGAAAATACTAGTGTATTTTGAACCCTTTCAGAGGTGACAAAAGTTTTACATGTGCCTCAGACAAGTCTTATAGGCAGGATTTGACACGTGCAAACAGGAGGGGCAGCAGGCCCGACTCTGAAAACTCAGCTGAACTCACAGGTGTCCTTCCTTCTCATGTAGATCGAGCTATCATTCAAAGTGGTCTATTGTGTGGCTATGAAAGGAATTTCACACCTCATTAAAAGGCTAAATACATTATGGGCAGCTGCTGCAGAGTGTATGTAAGTTAGCCTCCAGGACCTTCAGGCAGGGTAAAGGTAAGGTTCTGAAAGTTAATTTTCTTTTATACTGATTATAATATGACAACAATTAACTAGATCTTTTATAACTTAAATAGTGCTTTAGTTATTCCCTTAGCTGGTCCCAAACATGGTAGCAATATTAATATTTTAAAATATACTCTGATGTTCTGTATATAAAAGCCAGACCTGCCACATTGCAAATAGCTTTTGGGGACTTGGCACCATAAGGACATGGTGATATTCATATTCCACTCTGACTTGTCATGCTCATGCCTTCTCAGAACCACAGAACGGCAACGTCGCAAGAAGCAGGAACGCGGAGTGTGGAGGAGCGTGGACCCAGAGAGCAGAGCTGCTCACTGCCTGCCTCTACCAGCTTTAATCATGGTTTGTTGGAGCGTAAGCGGCAGAGGACTGATGTACTACCAGGCTGCTGCTGCTGAGCTGATGGAGCCGTAGTCATAACCCGGTAGTTGGCAGTGCACCATTACTGTTGGTACTCCATGGGAGCCTGTGTCCTGAGAGAGTGCTGCGAGTACAGAGTGTCTTGGGGGTTGTTGGTCATAATCGCGTCAGCCTACCTTGGGGAGCTGAGGCAGAGCGCAACGTACGGCGGTGCATCCTGGATCCACTTGAATCTCTGGGTAAGTGGCCCCATGGGATTGACTCTATCAGCTCATAACTGGATACAAGCTTACAAAACCCTGGCGTAACAAGGGAGCCTCAGGTTAAGCCTGAAGTTGGGGGTATGCTTAAGGAGTCTGCACAGTGCTGACAAGCCATAATTTCCCAAAAAACTGAACAAGAATAAAATGGTGCAAGTGCAAAGTGGTAGTTCTGTGGTGGAGGTGGTGGCATAGTTGGAAAAACCCCGGTCCCGGGCATAAACAAACACTGTAATTTAAGTGCGTACTCACAAATATGGCCCCAGGTAAGCCCGCTAAAATCACTGGAGTAAAGAAAGCGAGGAAAACAAGGGCTCAGCCTACTTCACCACAAACACTGAGCCATAAAAGGGATAGCCTTGATTCGCCAATTGCAGTGGATGGTCACCGAAGATTGGGGAAACCACAAGAAGCAGAAGGAACTACAACCTCAAGGGCATCAACGCTGGTGAATTCGATTTGAGAATTTGTGGGGGAGCATTCTGGGGAAGATTTGAATAAAGAAGGGAAGGGAAAGCTCCCTAATACCTCACTCGCTCTCAAAATTTCCCCTTCCCCCATCTGGCTAGGGATATGGTAGATCCACAAGAGTCACAAACCATGTTTGAGCAAGAGGTAGCTCATTTAGAACCCAGGCTATCTTCTTCCCCTTGTCTGTTATTGAAGGGACTTGGGAGTAAAGGCTCCCAAGCAGGCAACTTACTGACATCGTTGGAGTCAAGGAATTCAAGACGTGGATGTAGAAGCTATTAAAGGATCTCTATGAAAAGCATTCAACTCTACGGTCTTAAGAACAGCCAATGACCCAAAGGGTCCTTATTAAGTCAAATAAATATGGTACATCAGGAAGCCCCTCCAACCTCAATGTCTTATTTGGATATGACACCTCGTTCCTCGTCATCTAGGTTAGATGGCATTGATAGAAAGCAGAAAACTTTGCAGGCCGCAGTTTTGAATACGGATACTTTAAAGACTCACAAGCTGTACTTGCAGACTATTGCCTCTGAAATTAAACAGATAAATGTATGTATGCCCAAGTTAGTAAAACCCATGGTTTAGGGGGCCACTCATCCTGACAAAGGCACATGTACATGCGCTGTTAATGAACCCGTTGAGGGCGAATTGGTCAATTATTTGGAGGGGCGTTCGACCTCTGAAGCATTATCTTCAGTGTACATCTCTAAGCATCCAACGTTAATAAAGAAATGGGGCTACCATTACAGGGGCTATCCCTTAACCTTAGGCCATTTAAGATACAACTTATGCATTAGAAATGGGAGCCAGGGTCTGATACCCAGGGGCAGGAAAAAGAAAGCTCAGTGCACCAGACAACGCCCCCACCCCCTAGTGAAAAATATGGAGACAGTGGAAGGAGGGATGTAGGTGGCAAAGAGGGTACACCCTGTTCATCTGTATTAGTCTTGGGGAACCCGGGTAGTTAACATAAGTAAACAAAAGGGAAAATGCCCCCCAAATGCAACAAATGAGGCCTTCTGGTAGGGTCCAGGTGGGACGACAAATGCAAAAAGGGTATCAATGGGGCCAAAATGTGGGAATTAACAGAACGGTAAGCAGGAGGGAAGAGCCAAGCGGGGGATGGAAAGAACTAAGGGGTCACACCCCAGAGGTCAGATTTAACCCTGTGAAGGGAATAGCTGTAAGTTCAGGAGTTTTAACTCCCCATAGATCCAAAATGGACCAGCGCAAGGAGGCAAACTCACTATGGGTATATTTAGAACCAGTAGTAGAGGGAAAGCCACAGAAGAGGAGCAAGAAGCTAAATCCTCTGAACAGGTCTCGGCTTCTAGTGTTGTTTTCATCCTGCCCAAGCCTCCATTTGATTTCTTAAGCCAATTCGAAACAAGTAGGATTTTTGCTAAATAAAGAAGGCGAGGAAATAACAAAATTCCTATTATGTTCAGGATTGATTAGAAATACCCTGCTTAATGCGGATTGTGAGCTATAATCTCACGGGTTGAAAATAGCTAAAGAAGTAGACAGATTAGGGTGTAGTCCACAGTCAGGGCTTCCTGCAGAGCCACAGTGGTCTTCAGACCAATCAATTTAGCTGGGCACATATGTGGATCACCTTAGATAAAGGTACATAACGGAAAGCAAGGAAGATAAACTGCATGGTACGTTGCCCCTAGGGAAAAGATACAGCCAAATTCCTCTCGATCAGAAAAGATATGAATGCCTGGATTGGGGAAGGGATATGGATGACTGGACTGATCTCAGTGGTGTGGGTTAGGGAAAGGAATCTCTGCACAGCATTACCTTGTTCTGGAACTCTCAGGGATTAAATGATGTGATTAAGTTGCAAATTTGTAGAGTAATAACAGGAAAGTTTTTCAATCTTGTTTTTAAAGGAGACTTGGCTCTGCAGTGAATCCCTGCAAATAGATGGGTTTTTAAAAATCCATCAAAAGGCTAGAAAATGATTGGAGGTTGCAACCAGGGTATGGGAAGTAGAGACACAATGTAAATGGATCCCGAGTCATTCCGGTTCGGCTTTCCGTCGGTCCAGTTGGCTGTGCATCGAATTTCTGGTCACAACGCTGGCACTGTGTCGTTCTCCTCATCAGGAAGTCAGACTGCGTCGATCTGTTTTGGCGTGCGGTGATTTTCTCACTGCGATGCAGGCTGTGTGTCGTTTCTTGCAGGTTGTGCGTTGATTTTCACTGCACAAAGAATTATTTAGCAGAAATGCTGTCTTTTTGGTCCAGAGACTTCAGGGAACAGAAGGCAAGCTCTATTCAAGCCATTGGAGAGCACTTCTCAGCAGAGCCAGAAGACAGCAAAGCAGCAGGGCAACAGCAGGGCAGCAGTCCTTTGTAGAAAAGCACTCAGGTGAGTCCTTTGGGCACCCAGGCAGTTCCTATTGGCAGGTTGGAGGTTCTGGTTCAGGGTTTCTTCTCTAGTGGTATCTTATTCAGAAGTGTCTGAGTTGGTAGGGTTAGAGACCCTGCTTAAATACCCAATTGTGCCTTTGAAGTGGGGGAGACTTCAAAGAGTGGCTTAGAAGTGCACAAGGTACCCTTGCAGTTCCATCCTGTCTGCCAGGGTCCCAGTAGGGGGTGTGGCAGTCCTTTGTTTGAGGGCAGGCTACTGTCCTTTGACATGCAAGTGTCAGGCCTTCCACCCTCCCAGCCCAGGAAGACCCATTCAATATGCAGATGTGTGCAAGTGTGACTGAGCATCCTGTGTTTGGGGTTTGTCTGACTGGAATGCACAAGGCAGCTGTCAACTAACCCAGCCATACATTGATAGTCAGGCACAGAATGATTTAAGTGAAGAGAAATGCTCACTTTCTAAAAGTAGCATTTCTAAAATAGTAATATTAAATCCAACTTCACCAGTCAGCAGGATTTTGTTTTACCATTCTGGCCATACTAATTATGACCTTGTTACTCCTTTCAGATCAGAATCTACCACTCAAACAGTATATGAGGGTAGCCCTAATGTTAGCCTATGAAAGGAGCAGGCCGCACAGCAGTGTAAAACAAATTTAGGGGTTTTACACTACCAGGACATATAAACTGCACAGGTACATGTCCTGCCTTTTAGCTACATAGCACCCTGCCCTATGGGGTATCCATGGCCTACCTTAGGGGTGACATATAATTAGAAAAGGGGGGTTTAAGGCTTGGCAAGTACTTTTAAATGCCAAGTCGAAGTGGCAGTGAAATTGTGCACACAGGCCTGGCAATGGCAGGCCTGAGGCATGGTTAAGAGGCTTCTTATGTGGGTGGCACAATCAGTGCTGCAGGCCCACTAGTAGCATTCCATCTACAGGCCCTGGGCACATGTAGTGCACTTTACTTGGGTCTTACAAGTAGATTAAATAAGCCAATTGGGTATAAACCGATTTCAACATGTTTTGAAGGAGAGAGCATATGCACTTTAGCACTGGTTAGCAGTGGTGAAGTGTGCAGAGTCCTAGAACCAGCAAAAACAGTGTTCAGAAAGTGGAGGGATGCAGGCAAAATGTTAGGGGTGACCACCCTAAGGCTAACAAAATTGTCTAACAAAATTGTTTTCAGAAAGTAGCTAAGGCTGGCCCTATGTGACCTATATTTTAATTACAAAATAGCTGGAATGTGAGTTGAATATGGTACTGTGGCTTTATACTAACATGGAGTGTAACATTTGGAAGAATCTTAACTTATTCCACCAGCCTTGATTCAGTGATTCTTACCTTCTAATATGAGCAAGTCATAAATATGTTAGCTACACGCTTTAGGTAGTATGGATGGCTGGGTATTTTCATTGCAAAAACAACAAGGTGATGGATGGAACACTTGAACGAATCTCAACCACTACCAATCGCTCTGGGCTGCATACCAACCCATCATTTTTCACCCACCATGCCTCCTCCATTTGGACAAAGCTATAAGCAATCAGCCTTGACCCTGCTCCAATTGTCCAGTATGAACTGCCAGGCCAGGCCCTCTGTGAACTGGAAAACAAGCAACCACGACCAGTTTCGCCCTCATTATGGGCCAGATAAAGGTTGATTCCAGTGGCACAGTGAGCACACAACCCACAACTGGGCATGCAACAACAAGGTGATGGATGGAATGCTTGAATTGATCTCAGCCACTGGAAACCACATCCCAATCCAACATGCTGATTTTTTGTCATAGGCAAACACAGATCATGCAAGTGCGCCATGACATAGGCCTGTCTCACAGACTGCGTTTTTGTTGCACCAGGAGGGGTGCCCAAAGCACTACCCTCATAGTGGTGGAAGGCTACAGCCTTCATTAGGAGTTGAGCAGCACAAGCACAGTGGTGGCAGCATGCTGTGTAGTGATCAGCAATGGTGAACAGGTCGTTTTCAGCCTGTGTCACTTGAGTGAGGCCTACAGGTTCACTCACCTTTTTAGAAGTTCTGCTGCTGTGTTTTTAACTCACCCCTGCCATACATCAGAGTGATGGGAAAGTGTGTGTGTGAGGAAAACATATACTGAGTTCATGTATGCTCACAAGGAATACACCATACTTATGCACATGGTAAATGTGTGTGTGGGCTGGCAGGGTGAGCTTTTAAATAACACCCTCTGGGGCAATAGAAAGAGACTGCAGTGCTGAAGAGAGTTCACAGACTGAGTGTGTGCACCATGTGGAAATGCCGGTGGTAGCATAATACTTGAGTACAACAGTACTACACAGTGGTGTGTCCTGTGGGAGTACACTGAGTGCAGAAGTGACTGCACTGGTACATACCATGAAGGACCTTAGGTTCCATTTCGGAAGCCCAGCCCTGCCTGGTGAAAACATAGAGGAAGTTGCATTCCTGGAATCTGGGTGAGACATGCACTGGATGAGGGGGAGCCAGGCTCTCACTGTGCATTTCAAATGTCTCTTTGATTCAGTGACAGATCACAAGGAAGGGGCCTTGGCACATCTCAAGAAAATAGAGATGGGGCTGATAAGGGAATCATAGATGGTAGGCCTGAGTGCCCAGGATTAACCTTTGATGCTCAGATCACTGTGGCTGACATTCAGGTGTAAAATGTGGTCACTCCCATGAATCTTGTTGTGGGTTAATCAGCTATAGGAGTCCTGCCAGTTCTGACATACATTCTTCTGGAAAAAAAGAAAAGGGAGATATGTCTATTTTAAAGAAGCAGGACCCCTACATAAAACTTCAAAAATCCAGACCCTAAATCAAGGTTTGTGTGGTCGGAAAAGTCCTATAAGGAGGGAGTTTGAAACCACAAAGTTTGTCATCTGCCGAACAGCAAGCCGGACTGTGTGAGGAGAGGAAGCTCTGCAAGACTTCTGCCTGTGACCAGGACTAGGGAGCCCAGCCTCCTGGTCTCCCTGCTGGGTGAAGAGACATCACCTAGGGAAGCTAACATCATCTGCCTGGAACCTGGAGTACTAGAGCCTGCCTGCTTGCCAAGATGGGTGTGCCCGTGAGGAAGAGGAGAGCATTGGAGGAAGTGAGCTCCATAATTGAGTCCTGGCAAGAAGTCTGTCTGTGTGAGGTGTGAAGAATCCAACTTGCACTGATCGACCCATAGCCTGTGTGCTGGACTTCATGGACGACCCCCTTTGCAAGGAAGGGCTGTCGTAAAGTGATTTGCAGGAGCGCAGTGGGAGAAACCAGCTCCCCACACTGACTGGGCTGTTCCCATGGGCATATTGAACTGGGTGACCCATATGCCAAGAGGGGCCGCAGCTAAGAGCTGAACGTCTATGGCAAGAGAAACCTGTCTCTGCACCTATCGGGTCATTACCTGTGTGTCTACTAAACTGGGGGTCTATGTATGCCAGGAAGGGCCACCACTAAGTACTGAATGTGTGAAGGTGAGGTAGGAGAAACCCATCTCTATACCGATCAAGCCATCACCTGTGTGCCTACTTTGACTTGCTGACCCCATGATGCTAAGGACATAGAGTAAATTTTTGCATGGGAACACCTACCTTGCATCTCATTGACGCAAGGTAGGTTTCCACGTCTAAAAAATCACTTTAACTCCATAATTTTGGCGCTTGACGAGTCTAGCACCAAAATATAAATATGGAGTTAGTTTTGCACCGAATTTGCGTTAATAAAATGATGCAAATTCGATGCAAAACAAATATAAATATGCCCCTAAACCTGAGCTTACTTGCAGAGTCCGAGGGATGAGCTTTTCAGTAGGGCCTTTTAGTTTACATTCCCTGGATGAAGTCATGAGTGAATGGGGAATAACAGAGACCCTGTTGCACTAGATGTGAGAGGAGAGAGAGTGGCTTTGCAACTACTAGATACTCAACCTCAGGGAAATTGTGTTATTGCTTTTTGAATGTTGTTTAACTTTACATGTGTAGAGTTAGAATTAAAAAACTTATTTTTACACAAAAACAAGTATTTCACTGGGCATTGATTTACCTTTGCACTGCTTGCACGTTGAGTTATAAGTCATATTAACTGATCTGTTTCTGAGCTTTCCTTGAAGACGTCTTGACCGATCGAGCTACAATACCTATTTGAAAGTCAGGTGAAGAAGGGTGTGCTTGACCCAGTTGAGCAAGGTTCATATGAGGGCGAGCCCCGGTACATCACAGATAAAAGGCCTCAAACACCTCAGTGCGATACTGACAATGACACTGCTAATACTGCTTCTAGGGATAATGCGTGGGGGGAGAGCCAGGGTAGCTCTTCAGACAAAACTATTTTCCCACATGTATCAGGGACCAATATAGAGTTACACAATTAGGCCAACCATTAGCAGCAGCTTTCCCCCTCAAGTCCCTGAGAGCTTGTGGCCCCAATGGCTAAGTCTATTCTGCTTCCGCATACTCCACCCTTGTGAAGCCTACTACCCCATCATCACTGACCTGATGAGACCCCAAGGGATTAACCCTCTTCATTTGCAGCTGTGGATCAGGTGAGTCAGGTATGGTCCCTCTGATGTCCTGCTCCTGATGTTCAGACTGCTTCGCACCCACTCAGATGCTGTAGTGGATCCACTTGCTCTGACACACCACCTTTGCTCTTTATTGCCTCACTAGCTGAGTTCCCACTTGGGATTTTCTTGAGCTGATGACTGCCCAGCAAGCAAAACTAGTGACATCAACACTGCTGCCCTATTTTTCATTTGCTGGTCCTGTCCTGCTAGTGCCCCCTCTCAGCTCCTGCCACCTTCTACATCTCTCTGCGATCAAGAAAGTGCCATAACAAAGGTCCCCACAGCCCGTGCGATGGGGCCTCGAGCTCCAGGGCCCCCCTCACCACAGAACACTGGCCTGAGACCCTCTGAGTGAGTCTACAGAGGGGGCCCTTTAATGTACTCTGCAGGGGGGCCCCCTCAAGTTTTGTTACGCCACTGGATCAAGTCCCTTCCATGACTGCCACTGATCCAGTCACAGACACCGCTCTGCTGATTAGCTTCACTCCTTCTAATTTCACCATGGGCTCTTTCCTCAAAGCCTTAGTTAAGTTCTTCCTGATGTCTCTCTGCGGGGGCCCGAGAGGCTTATGCAGTCCTGATTGCTGCCTGTATCTCCTCCCTGAGCCCGTATTGCTCTGACATTCATAGGCACCATTCCTTGTTTGGCTTGGGTCCACGCCTGCATCCCCATCCGTACGCTGCTTTTCCTAGCGTTGACGGATGGGTGCCTGCTAGAATTGAAAAGCCAGTATACCGTCAAGCCCAACAGGAGGACAAATATACCTGTGCCTGCCTTTTCAAGCCTGAATATCTGCTTCCATATTGCACCGCCATACATCTGACCCATAGGTGAGTTTCTTGCAATCTCTCACTGTCGATATATTGGGCTGGATAGGGAGAGGAGCCTGCATCCGACCCCTCACATGGTCTCCACCTTGCCTCTCAAGAAGTAGTGTCAGCAGGGTCAGTATCCAATCCTAGTACCAATGAAGGGACACTCGAGGCTACAGTAGAGGAGATTTGGTTAGGTGGTGGTATGAGGAAGTGGACTGTGGATGGAACTACCACTATTACTGATATTACAAGTAAACAAGGAACTGGGTCTAGCTGCCAATACACTTCTGGACAGAGACTGGACTACCACATTAATATATTAAAGGGCATTATATGGCAAAATCAAGAAGGAGGGTGGTCCCAAGTTTAACATAGTGCCTTTCAAAGATCCAGTGGAGGTTGGGGAATGTTTTTTTTTCCTTCTCAGAGGGGTCAGAGAACTCGAGCAATGATCCTGATTTGTCTGGTGACGGTTTTGCAAGTAGGTTAAATGAATCATTAGCTGAGAGGAGTGATTTGGCTATGGGAGGTGTGACACGGAGGCACAAACAGATAGTTGGGCAAAAGTCAGGGGCTAAGGAAAGCTTTATATGAGACACCTCTGGCCTGAAATGGCAATATACCACTACCCAGCACATGTTTGAGGTTAGTCTAGTACAATCACAGGAGGGGGTAAATGAGTCACCTGCACTGGATCTCATCTATCAAAGTATTATGCAACATCGAGAGGAGACCCGTTCTGATAGCCGGAAAGCAAGGACGGCTACTAGGGAACTGCAGGGAGAGGTGAAATGAATCTCAAAAGCCTGCACTAAGATAGGGGAGAGGATAGCAGCAGTAGAGAGCTGAGCTGTAGCATTGGAAACAGAGATGGCTGTAATGAAGGATCAGTACACTACACTAGTCTCAGCTCCTGGATATGCAATGGAAACTAGAGGACTTCAAGACTCAGCAACGCCATAATAACCTGAGGATTCTAGGTGTTGAGGAGTGAGCAGAGGGCAGTGATACCATAACTTTCAGAACAAAACTGTTTAAGGGTGCCTTCCTTGAACTCAATGGGTGGGACTGGGATCTAGAAATCCAGAGCGCCGATCGGTTCCTGCTTATGATGAAGAGGGTGGTTTAGGCAAATGGGGTTGGATTGGCAAAGACCAGGGCTATTCTAGTATTTTTTGGTAATTTTCTGTTAAGGCAGGCAATCTTTGAGAAAGCCTGACCAGACTCTAAAAGAAATGCAGAGGAACACTCTTTCTTCACTAGACCAGATTTCCATCATGTGACTGTAAAGTGGTGCTGGAGAATGAGGCAGCTGGTAAAACTAAGCTAGCTTAACCATCCTATTTACGGGTCTAACTTGGATGAGACAGCAGTGATCGATCATTCGAATGTTGAACTTGCCTAGAGGCAGAACCCGCTGATATTATGCGGAGACCTAAATTTCCATATTGACAGTGTCAGGGTACACCACCTTTTGGTTAATATGTAAGTAGGAAATCCAGGGTTTAGTGGGCGGTAAAGCATCACTTAAGGAACTATGGATGTATGGATGTATAGGAAAGGCTAAAGGCACCAGATCCGGTCAGGGGTATTCGGCTCCCCTCAGGAACTTTTTTAGATTGGATTAGATTATTTCTTAATGTCATCCGTGTTAGTCAGGGGAGCAAAGACTGAGACATACCCAATGACATTATTGAACTATAATCCCCTGATAATAGAACTGCAGGTTTCAATAGACAAAAGTTTAATTAATTCCTGGTCATTTGATAGGGGGGTGCTTTTTAATGTGGATTATACTGAATGGTACATATGAAAAAGTGGATTGCAGCCTTTATGAAGAGCAATAGAGGGAGTGCATTGGGTGGAGGGGGGTTTTCTGGGACTCATTAAAAGCAGGAATAAGGAAGGAGCCCTTAGTATAAGCCTACACATGCAGAGGACCCAGGTTCAGAAGCTGAGGGGTTTGTGTAATGACCTGGATGAATTGGAGGCACGACTTGTTATAGCAGTGGTGGAAAGGGATAAGTCACAGGAAATATTGCAAACGATCTCAGTGGTAAAAGCGAGCATTGACAATATCTATGTAGAGAAGGCAGCTGGGAAATATTTGTCCTGAAGGACCGAGAGTTATGAATTTAGTGAAAGGGTGGGCAAGTTATTGGCACTACATACACACAGAGGCTATGGGACTCATCAGGAGTTCGGTGGACGGATTTCACCATTCGTTGAACTTCTGACTGGGAGGTTGCTGCCACACTGGCTACCTCCCACCAGACCCATTAGGAGTTTCCCGCTAGGCTGATGGGCGGAAACCTAGGTTTCCACCCACCAGCCTAACAGGAAACAGGGTACTGCATTGACTCCGGCTCGTAATCGAGCCAGAGGCAGTGCTGTAACCAGTAGGGTGCACCAGCTGCAAAGCAGACAGTGAACATTGCCAGGTTGCTGGGCAAGGGGGGGGCTTCACTTCCCAAGGCCAAGTGCATAAGCAGTGCATGGGCCCCTCTGTGGCCCCCTGCACCTGTTCTCCACTAGCCTTTACATGTCGGTGTTACCACCATGAAAAGGTTGGTGGAGAACGAGGTCATAATCTGCAGGGCAGCTCTGCATGCAGCACTGCCCTGGTGGATTAGGATCTCTGCCACCTCCAGAAGATAGCAGTTCCCTGGCAGTCAGACCGCCAGGGTTGTATTGTGGTTGTAAGACCACCACACTTGTAATGAGCCCCTCTGTATGGTGGTATTCTGGAAATAAAAGGCAAGAGGGGACCGGTGGTCCATGCCCAGGATGTGGTCTTGAGGGTATATCAAAACTTTAAGGAGGAAATGTATAGGGCAGAAGTAGTGCCTCCTGAGGCTGTGATTGAACAATATCTTGATATAATTAATGCTGGATGGCTTGATGATGAGGATTGGGCGTTAACATTAATAACATTAGAGGAAATGAACCCAGTACTTAGTACATTAGCAGCTGGAAAAGCAGCAGGCCCAGATAAAATTCTGTTGGAATTTAACAAAGTGTTTTATTCAACAATGCAGAGAGGACTCTCTGCCTCAGGTTCTTGAGCTTCTACTAATGTAGAAGTGTTTAGGAAGGAGGTGAAGCCACCAATGGAGCTTGGCCATACAGGTCCATATCACTGATAATCAGTAATGTCAAAGATATATTCTCAGATATTAGCAACACAGCTAAGTAGGGTTATTTGTAAAATGTGGCAACATGGCTTAATTCCAGGATGAGGAACCACAGATCACATCCGGCGAATAAAAACCTTGTTTGACATGGCCAGAGAATCAGATGACCCCCTGGCTCTGATAATCCTAGATGTCGAAAAGGCCTTTGATTTAGTTGTGTGAGATTATCTGTGAGCAGTGCTCAAAAGGGAATGGATAGGCTTTGGCTTTATCACAGCTATCTAGGCATTATGTTGGAATCCTACAGCAAGACTGAAAATTATTGGGGTAAGCCACAGGTGATCAAAATACCAAGAAGTACAAGACAGGGATGTCCTTTCTCATCCTTCCTATTAGCATTATATGTCGACCAATTGACAAGATGACTGGAGGAGAATGCCATGATCAATCCAATAGTAAAACACAGGTTTAGTGCCAAGATTCTGGCATATGCTGACAACACTGCACTAGTAACACCTGACTTGGTAGGGGCTATAAGAGGGGTAGAGCTGAAGGCAGAGAGGTTTGGGAAGGTGGCCTGTTATCAACTGAACAAGACCAACACCCAAATAACTAAATGACCAGATACCACTGGAGGATGAGCGAAGAGTTGAGAATATAAAGGATAGAGATTATCATGAAGTATAATTACACCTCACTCCCTTGCTGCAGAAGGCCAAGAATGACCTCAGGCAAATAAATAACCTACATTTAACATTAATCGAGTGGTGAAATTTAATCAAAATTATTTTATTACCTAAGATCCTTTACTTTTTAAGGCCAGCAGTTTTATTTGAGAGTATATGACAGCAGGAAGGGCCTTAAAATTTCTGATGCTGCCCAGGAATAGGGGCAAAAGGGCAGTACCACATTTTAGGCATTATTATGGACAACAATGCTACAGTACATGGGGATTCTGTTTATGGGTGGGCAAGTAAGGGATCAGCGGTTCAAGGAGCTGCTGTCTGTTTACAGGCTGATATTAGGAGCAGATGCCAAAGCTTATTTTTTAAGGAAAATCGAATCCAACTATTTCAAGAAAGTTACATTTAAGACCTTACAGGGTGCATAGTAGATCTGGGAAAAGGTGAAAAAGAAGGTGGGAATATGGTGGTATATATCCACCATACTCCTCCTTGGCGCTCCTCAATTTTTCCACTATTTTGCCTGATAAATATTGTTCTAGGTGGGAAGCACAAAGACTGGAGAAGCTTGGGGAATTTATTCAGGTTGAATCAGTTGAAATCGTTTGAGGTTTTACAAGTGGTGTTTGGGCTCAAGAAAAGAAGCTTCTTTAAGTATTTTTAGTTAAGAGACTTTGGCCCTCATTCGAACCTTGGCCAAGCGGTAACCGCCGAATGACCGCTCTGCGGTCAAATGACCGCGGCGGCCATTCCAACTTTCCCGCTGGGCCGGCGGGCGCCCTCCAAAAGAGCGCCCTCCGGCCCAGCGGGAAAGCCCCTGCAACAATGAAGCCGGCTCCGAATGGAGCCGGCGGAGTTGCAGGGGTGCGACGGGTGCAGTGCTAAGCAGACTGTGAAAATCTTTGTGGGGCCCTGTTAGGGGGCCCCTGCACTGCCCATGCCAGTGGCATGGGCAGTGCAGGGGCCCCCAGGGGCCCCACGACACCCATTCCCGCCGGCCTGGTTCTGGCGGTGAAAACCGCCAGAAACAGGCTGGCGGGAAGGGGGTCGGAATCCCCATGGTGGCGCTGCAAGCAGCGCCGCCATGGAGGATTCCCTGAGCTAGGGGAAAACCGGTGGGAATCCGCCGGTTCCCCTTTTCTGACCGCGGCTTTACCGCTGCGGTCAGAATGGCCCTGGAAGCACCGCCAGCCTGTTGGCGGTGCTTCCGTGGTCCCCGGCCCTGGCGGTTTGAAACCGCCAGGGTCGGAATGACCCCCTTTGTGATGAAAATAGACAGGCGTGTCATCTCACTGGAGAAGGGTCTTTTAATTAAATCAGCTCGGCTGTGGGGGGGGGCAAAATAAGACAGATATAAAAAGGTTTAACTGATCTAATGCCAGATGATCCAGAAAAACAAATACAGAATTGGGACATGAGGTTGGTGTCTAACAGGGCAAGTTTACTGGAATCATTGGAGACAGGGCACAAAGTACTTCTAGCAGCTGGTTTAAAGACTCAGCATTTCAAGACCCTCTTTCCTCCCCTTCTCTGCTGCCAGTAGGCCATCGCTCCCCACGCTAAGGGTGTGCGTCCACAGACTAGCCCCTCAATCCTCCTCAGGGATCCAGTGCATCTGTAAAGCAACCTCATAAGCTTCGAAAAACTTGTCAATGGTGTCCCCACAACAAAGTGGGGCACCAGTCATTTAGGAATATGTGCTATTTTGAATCTAGATGGCACTGCAGGTATGCTGCCACCATCACTGCTGGACCATGCCTGCCTTACCTTGAGGTCCAGCTCCTTCAGACTCAGTTTGCGCATCAGAAAGATTTTCCTCTCCTCCAAGGGTCTCCCAGCCATTTTCCTTTCTGCCTCTAGGGCCACTTTCTTCTCATCTATACTGAGCTTGGTCATGTCCAGCATGAACTCCCTCCCTGCCATCCTGTCTGCCAGCTCCTCTGGGAACAGGCCCAGGGAAAACACACTGCTTCCTGCTCTGGTACATCCTCCCCATCAGCAGACTGCTGCCTCTCAGGACTGACCTTCAAATTCTCTCCTCACCTACTATCAACTCATGTTGTTCTAGCCAGTGACTGGTGGACTTCTGCCCAGGCCCTCAGTGACTTTTGCAAGCTCCCCCTTCTCAGTGGTGCTCTTTGCTGAAAGCCCTCTCTCTTTTCACAGTGCAGGCATCCATGTTGGCCAGCTGATACTCCATTCTTATAGTTGGGTTGAGGCACAACAGTCAGGGCAAGAATTTAGTAAAAGCAAAAAGGGCAATCAAGGAGAATTTAGAACTCTCATTGGTCCCAGATATGGGATGGTAGTGAACAACAAATCACTGTATGGCACTACATAAGCACAAGTCCAAATCCTCACCTCTGACCACTGATGTAAGAAATTGTGTTGTTGGTTAACCAAGGTGAGCTCTGATCAAGCAGCAACCACAATCCAAGTAAGGGTGAGGCACGAGCCAACCTTAAATTAACCTCTGAGCAACCCTCTGGTGGCTTGGCACAGAGCACTCAGGCTTAAAAGAGAGAAAATGTGTAAAGTATTTGTGCAATGCTTCAAACAGTAATAAAGTGAAAGCACCACACAAATAGCATCCCACACCAGATGAGAAAAATAAAATGTTCTTTAATAAATAACACAAGACCACAAATCCAATTAGTAGAAGGGGAGATATGTAATTTTAAAGAGTTTAGTGAAAATAGCATGAAATAGAGCAAAGTGGCAATTGTGGGTAGCTGGCTGTGTCGCACTGGGAGAAAGTCACAAGTTCAGATGGACTGTTTTGGAATGGGGGTCAGCTACCCAGTTAGGCCAGCTGAACACAGTACCTTAAATCCTGGTTTACAGATCGTTTGGGCGATCCATATCGAATCCGATGTGAAGTCCAGAGTCAGTGATGCAGTGCACAGTTGGTGCGATGCATCAGTTCCGAGGAGCTGCAAGGTTGCGATGCGGAGTCCAGCATCATCATCCAGGCTGCCATCAGCAAGGGAGGCTTGGACCTGCGTCAAGGATAAACGACGCAGTGGCAGTTCCAATGGGCTGTGATGCGCTGTGCATCTTTGCAATGGGTCCAATCTACACAGCAACGTTGATGCGTCTGTTCTGCTTGGGTTTGCACCGTGCAGCTGATGAGGTGCTTCAGTCCTGCTGGATCCGCAGAGGCTAGCAGAGCCCCTTAAGCCCACTTTCAAGGGTACTGGACTGGGGAGGCATCATTTGTCAGAGTAGACTTACAGATGGCAGAGTTCAGGTGCAAGGTTGTTGGAAGCCTGTTGTGTCCCTGAGACTTCAGATCAGGAGGCCAGCCAAC
Organism: Pleurodeles waltl; assembly: GCF_031143425.1. Classification (NCBI taxonomy): domain Eukaryota; kingdom Metazoa; phylum Chordata; class Amphibia; order Caudata; family Salamandridae; genus Pleurodeles; species Pleurodeles waltl. Next base: position 269,918,784 of record NC_090448.1, on the reverse strand, counting down.
TAGCCCTTGGAGTCCCTCTGGGAGCTGGGTTCAAGAGATGCAGGCCCAGTCCTTCTAACCTAGGCAAGAGGGCCGAAGGTAGCACAGCAGGTCAGCAGTCCTTAAGAGCAGCAGTCCAGCAGAGTGGCAGTCCTTTCAGCAGCACAGACATCCTTCTTCCTGGCAGAGTATCCACATGTCCAGACGTGTGCTGAAGACTTGGGGGGTCATTACAACATTGGCGGTAAAAGGCGCTTGCCGCCATGCAGAAGACTGCCAATACACCGCCGCGGCAGCGGAATACCGCCACAGCTATTATGACCCACAGCTCCGAATCTGCCGAAATTCAGACACCCACACAAGTCCGCCACACCAAAGTTCAGAGATAAACTGGCGATAACAAATCCTCCACCGTCACGCCAACAGAAACACACCCATGCTATTACGACCCATGAATCCACGCGGCGGTCTTTCACCTGCGGTATTCCATTGGCGGTACACACCGCCGCGCTCAAAATAAACACACATCTCCAAAACACCGCCACATTGGACAATTCCAAATACACACACCTGATACACATACAAACATCACTCCCACACACCCAACACAATATAAAACACACACCCACATCACACACAAACCCCTACGACCACAATTACCGAGAGAAGGCCAGAGAGACTGCACAGCCAAGACAACACCACCATACACAGGCACACAACACCATCACCCAACCCAGATCCACGCACAAAACACCACACACCACTACACATCACCACACACATCAACACTCACACGGCCCCACATATCACACACACCACCCCATGTCACGACAAAGACCCCCCCGCTTCTCTGAGGAGGAGCTCAGGGTCATGGTGGAGGAAATCATCCGGGTAGAGCCACAGCTATTTGGCTCACAGGTACAGCACACATCAATAGCCAGGAAGATGGAGCTATGGCGAAGAATCGTGGACAGGGTCAATGCCGTGGGACAGCACCCAAGAAATAGGGAGGACATCAGGAAGAGGTGGAACGACCTACGGGGGAAGGTGCGTTCAACGGTCTCCAGACACAACATCGCGGTTCAGCGGACTGGCTGCGGACCCCCACCTCCTCCCCCACAACTAACAACATGGGAGGAGCAAGTCTTGACCATCATGCATCCAAAGGGCCTCGGAGGAATCGGTGGAGGATGGGACACTGGTAAGTCAAATCTTAACTATCATATCCCCCACCCTACCTGCATGCTATCACACACCCCCAACCTCACGCCCTCCCCTACCACTCCAACTCCTCACTAATGTACTAATAACACAAACCACACATCCCAACACTAAGCCCTGCATGACACAACTAAGCATGGACACCCAGCACTAAAGCATGCCCACTGCACATACCCATACAACCCCCTAAACCACCATCACACAAGCTCCCACACAGGAATGCTTGCACTGGGGTACACGCTCACCCACCCATTGCACACCATTACACACACACATGCAATAATCATGCTCTCATGCCACTGCAGGAACCGGATGGACCGTCTCCACACCAGAGGGTCCAGACAACACCACTCCACCCCCAGAAGAGGCCCACAGTGACGATAGCAGCTCTTCCCTACTGGATCCTGATGACCAGCCCGGACCATCGTGGGCCTCAGGACAGTCGGTTCCCCTTGCACAGGCACAGCCCAACACCGACCTTCCACCCTCTGGTAACACCAGCACAGCACCCACCCAGCGGTCCCATACCTCCCTACCCAGGACAGGTCAATCAGCTGTGTGTCCACCACTACAGGGAACCCAGGATAACCCACCACCCCAACAACAACAGGGACCTGGGGGCAGTGGTAGTGGGCAAACGGTCCAGGGGATGGAGGCACAGGAGCACAGTGGAACTGGGAGGGCTGCTGTGCGACAGGGGTCGGACAGGCCAAGGGAACCCACTCTCCACGAGTCCCTATCCTCCATCATGGGAGTATACCACCACTCCCAGGAGACGATGGCGACGGTCCTGGACAAGTTGCAGGAGACCCTGCGCCTGCAGGAGGAACAGTATTTGGGGTTCAGGGAGGAGCTCAGGACCATCAGCTCCGCCTTGGGCACCATCGTAGGAGTGCTGAAGGACATACAGCAGACCTTGAGGGACACCGTGGCACTCCAAGGGGCCCCTGACACTAGCCAGGACGATGAACTGCCCACCACCTCCGCCGGCGCTTGTGGACAGGACGCCCCGCCATAGGACCACCACACCAGCACCCCACCCCCTGCAGACGGACAACCACCACACAAGCGTTCCCTGAGATCCAGGAACAGGACAGAGCAAGATGGCAAGACCCCCGCCAGGAAATGAGACCACCCTGTTTGTCCTCCCACTGTCCCACCTTGTTACCCTGTCCATACTTAAACTGCCCCAGCTCCACTTCCTATGCCCAGGCAGTGCACCTGTGAGACTAATAGACTGGACTCTGCCATGGACATTCGTCCGCCATCACCCATGCTCATTTTACAACCCCCTCCCATTTCTGAGCAGTTCAATAAACACCCTTGAAACAGAAAACAATCTTGAGTCAGTCTGTGATTTAGTAAATATGTATTATCAATGACAGTGTCCTAATGCGTTTCCTATTGTAAGGCTAACATACCTATGTCACACATCACAAGTCCTTGAAGGATGCAAGCAGATGACACGTTGGTAACCACACCGGTGAAACCGTAATGGAAAGGTACAACTCAGTTACCAAATACTGGTTGAAATCGACAGACAGGATAGAGGTAGACGTGTGAAAGTTAATGTAATGTTAAACATGAAAATGTTCTCACTTGTGTGTCACTGGAAATATTGCTGTATGACTGACTCCCTGTTGTCGTTGTCTTCTTCCTCAGCTTCCTCCTCATCACTGTCCACAGGCTCCACGGGCTCAACAGCTGCTACAACACCGTCATCTGGATCATCCTCCTGCAGAAAAGGCACCTGGCGTCGCAAAGCCAAATTATGAAGCATGGAGCATGCGATGATGATCTGGCACACCTTCTTCGGTGAGTAGAATAGGGATCCACCTGTCATATGGAGGCACCTGAACCTGGCCTTCAGGAGGCCGAAGGTGCGTTCGATCACCCTCCTAGTCCGCCCATGGGCCTCATTGTACCGTTCCTCTGCCCTGGTCCTGGGATTCCTCACTGGGGTCAATAGCCAGGAAAGGTTGGGGTAACCAGAGTCCCCCAATAGCCATACACGGTGCCTCTGGAGTTGACCCATCATATCAGGGATGCTGCTATTCCGCAGGATGTAGGCGTCATGCACTGAGCCAGGGAACATAGCATTTACCTGGGAGATGTACTGGTCTGCCAAACAGACCATCTGTACATTCATAGAATGATAACTCTTCCTGTTCCTGTACACCTGTTCACTCCTGTGGGGGGGGACCAGAGCTACATGGGTCCCATCAATGGCACCTATGACATTGGGGATATGTCCAAGGGCATAGAAGTCACCTTTCACTGTAGGCAAATCTGCCACCTCAGGGAAAATGATGTATCTCCTTACGTGTTTCAGCAGGGCAGACAACACTCTGGACAGCACGTTGGAAAACATAGGCTGGGACATCCCTGATGACATGGCCACTGTTGTCTGAAAAGACCCACTTGCAAGGAAATGGAGCACTGACAGCACCTGCACGTCAGGGGGGATTCCAGTCGGATGGCGGATTGGTGACATCAGGTCTGGCTCCAACTGGGTACATCGTTCCTGGATTGTGGCACGGTCAAACCGGTAGGTGACGATGACATGTCGCTCTTCCATTGTCAACAGGTCCACCAGCGGTCGGTACACCGGAGGATTCTGCCATCTTCTCACATGTCCCAGCTGATGGTGCCTACGAAGGGCAACAGTGACAAATCAGTCATTATTCCTCCAGGTATGTACCCACAGTTACACACAAGACTACACCACTCACAAAACCCTTCCTGTATGTGTGTTGAGTGTAGGCCTAGCTATGTGTGATGCAGAGGTAAATGAAGCCATGTGGGCCCCTGAAATGGCAGCTGCCTGACCTCTAAACTGGGACAATGGGATTGTGGGGTAACTGCGCTGGCGTTGCACACCGTCGTGGTAGGCGGTCGTAGACCACGGCGCAATGCTGTATTGGTCAACATTGGACCCTATGGGTCCCAGGAGCCAATGAACAGGTGCGCCGGCGGTGATGATGCGCGCCGCCGCGGACGTCACCGCCGCGGACGTCACCGGCATTTTCTATCTGTTCAATCACTAGATACCTGACCTTCGACAGGAGAGGACCTACACTGTAAGTGCTGCTGTGACCTCGGTCTGGAAGCGACGATGGCTGCTGCGTCTGGGAAAAGGGCCCCTGCCTTCACTGCACAGGAGTTGGAGAAACTGGTAGACGGGGTCCTCCCCCAGGACACGCTACTCTAGGGTCCTCCAGACCAACAGGTTAGTACACAGGGAGCACGTAGTATGGGCTAGGCCTGGGTGAAGAGGGCTGGTTGGAAGAGGGAAGGGGGCAGAGTTCATAGAACATTAATGCATGGGAATGAATGGGCCACATGCCCAGAGTAGGGAGGGGGCCACTCACATCGACTGTGCAGTTGGTAATGACTGATCCTCTTCCCTTGTGCATGTCATGTAGGTCAGCGCCCACCAGAAGAGGGACATTTGGCGTGCCATCGCCAAGGAGGTCCGGACCCTGGGGCCCACCAGAGACGGGGCACCCACTGCCGGAAAAGATGGGAGGACATTCGCCGCTGCAGCAAGAAGACGGCGGAGGCTCAGCTGGGGATGGCCTCCCAACGTGGGAGGGGTGCCCGTCGCACCATGACCCCCCTGATGTTCCGGTTCCTGGCGGTGGCCTACCCTGAGTTGGATGGGCGCTTGAGGGCATCACAGCAGACACAAGGTGGTGAGTACACTCTCATTCTGCTGACTTTGCGCGCAGTGGAGGTGTCTGGGTGGCGGAGGTGGGCTGTGGGTGTCCCTAGGCCAGGGCGAGTTCGGTAGGCAAGGCCCCTCCATAATGCAGGCCATGTGGCACTCTACCCCACCTCAGCAGAGTGCCAAGTACAGGTATAGTTGCCCCTGTGGCATCCATGTGTGCAGATGTCCACCATTGCCATGTAGGCCATATCCCAGAGATTGCATGTGCAGAGGGCAGGAGCACGGCGTAATGCAGGGGGCTGCTTTGTCTGTCTTGTCCGCCAACAGTAGCGGTATGCCATGCACTAAAACTCTCTTTATTCTGTCCCCCCCCCCCTTTTCTGCTCTCCATGTCCTTTTGTACATCAGCATCATCAGGCGGAGGTACAGTGGCACCGGAGCACGAGGGAGCTGCATCCCACATGGCCATGGAGGGCCACACCACGGACTCTGAATGCACAAGTGGGACGGAGGGCGAGGGGAGCTTCACGTCGGCCACCGGATCACCAAGCAGCGACACGTACTCGTTCGCCGATGGGGGCTCCCTTGTGGTGGCGGCACCATCTGTGCGCCCCACTTCTACAGGTACAGCCGCCACCTCCCCTACCAGCACCGCCCTCCCAGCAGCCCCTCAGCGTTCGCCCCCGTGCCCGCTCACACAGGAGGGTGGGCATCACCTTCGCCCCAGGCACCGCAGGCCCTGCCCCAGTCACCCCTGCTACCCTCAGTGAGGAGGCCATTGACCTCCTCAGGTCACTCACTGTTGGGCAGTCTACCATTGTGAATGCCATCCAGGGTGTAGAACGAGAGTTGCAGCACGGTAATGCATTCCAGGAGGGCATTCATTCTGGTCAGGCTGTCCTTCAGCGAACCCTGCAATCTCTGGCCTCAGCACTGATGGCAGCCATTGTCCCTGTGTCCAGCCTCCCCCCTCCAATCTCCTCCACCCAGACCCAATCTCCTGTACCCCAGCCCATCCCAAGCACACCTACAGACCAGCATGCACACAAGTCAGCACACACAAGTAGCTCAAGCAAACATAGGCACCACACAACCCACAGGCACTCACGCAAGCCTCACCCACGTACAGACACAGAAACATCCACTGCCTCTACTGTGTCCCCCTCCTCCTCTTCTCCCTCCTCCCTCCCAGTCTCGTCTACACACAGACCTGCATGCACCACATCTACAGGCACCATGAATCGCACAAGGAGACCCAGCACCACAACCCCCTCACCTGCACTCACCACCTCCACTGCCATTTACACGTCCCCTGTGTCCTCTCCCAGTGTGTCTGTGACGCCCCCTCCCAAAGTACACAAACGCGGGCACCCACACATCCAACATCCATCCACCTCACGACAGCCTCCAGTACCTGTACCTGCACCTGCACCCAAAACACCTAAAGTGAAACCTCCGACAACCACCTCCTCTTCCTCCACTCCCAGGCCCCCTCCAACTACCCATCCCAGTGTACGTCAGAAACTGTCCCTCTGTAAAGTTGACCTTTTTGCTCCCACCCCCCCTCCAATTCATCAGTCCCGTTGTAGCTCCTCAGACAAAAAGCCTCCCATACCAGTGGTGCCTGTTCAAGGTTTGTGGAGTGCACCGGCCACCAGGGCAGGCAGTGTGACCCGGAGCCAAGGCACTGGCAGCCCACCCCATGTAAAGGCTCTAAAATTGGAGAGTGGGCGACGAGACCGTGTGAAGACTCCTGGTGGGAAAACAACTCACATGGGTTCCAAGGGGATTGGAGAGTCAGCTGTGACTCCACCAAAGGTGGGAAAGGGCCAGAGGAAGTCTGCCCCGCCTGTTGTGTGTGTCACAGCGGAGAAGGGCGCCATCATTCCCGGCGGTCGAGACACAACCGCCAGCACCGTTGTCACTGGTCAAGAGACCCCCGCCACCGCCGGAGTCATTGCCCAGGAGGGCCCAAGTATCGTCACTGGTCAGGAGACCACCGCCACCGCCGGAGTCATTGCCCAGGAGGGCACAAGTATCGTCACTGGTCAGGAGACCACCGCCAGAGTCACAGCCCAGGAGGGCCCAAGTATCGTCACTGGTCAGGAGACCACCGCCGGAGTCACAGCCCAGGAGGGCCCAAGTATCGTCACTGGTCAGGAGACCACCGCCAAAGTCATTGCCCAGGAGGGCCCAAGTATCATCACTGGTCAGGAGACCACCGCCAGCGCCGGAGTCAGTGCCCAGGAGGGCCCCGGCTGCCACAGCCCAGGTGGGCTATGATGGAAAGTCATGCCACACACCAATGCCCAGTGTAGGGAACGTCATGCCACACACCAATGCCCAGTGTAGGGAGCGTCATGCCACACACCAATGTCCATACCAGAACTGCCATGGCAAAGCACCGCTGAACAGGGCAAAGACCGCCATGTTGAAGACCGCTGAACAGGGCAAAGACCGCCATGGCAAAGCACCGCTGAACAGTCCAAAGACCGCCATGTTGAAGACCGCTGAACAGGGCAAAGACCGCCATGGCAAAGCACTGCTGAACAGGGCAAAGACCGCCATGGCAAAGCACCGCTGAACAGTCCAGAGACTGCCATAGCAAAGCACCGCTGAACAGTCCAGAGACCGCCATGGCAAAGCACCGCTGAACAGTCCAGAGACCGCCATGGCAAAGCACCGCTGAACAGGGCAAAGACCGCCATGGCAAAGCACTGCTGAACAGGGCAAAAACCGCCATGGCAAAGCACCGCTGAACAGGGCAAAAACCGCCATGGCAAAGCACTGCTGAACAGGGCAAAGACCGCCATGTTGAAGACCGCTGAACAGGGCAAAGACCGCCATGGCAAAGCATCGCTGAACAGGGCAAAGACTGCCATGTTGAAGACCGCTGAACAGGGCAAAGACCGCCATGGCAAAGCACCGCTGAACAGGGCAAAGGCCGCCATGGTGAAGACCGTTGAACAGGGCAAGCTTCGGGTAGGAATGAATAGACCGTCACATCAGGCATCCTTATCCCATGTGCAGCTGGGACAGTGACAGGACAGGAACTTTCACAGGGAGACTCATCCAGTCTGGGCACCAGTCCCCCTCCAGAACCAGTGGAGAGATGCATCCACTACCTCAGTCCTGCACAGGATGAAGCACTCTGGGCACCAGTTCCCCCCAGAACCAGTGGAGAATGTTATCGACTTGAAAGACTGTGGCTTTGCACTCCCCAGGATGGCACGGTGGGCACCCCACCCACTGTAGAGACTTGAGAGACGGTGGCTTTGCACTCCCCAGGATGGCACGGTGGGCACCCCACCCACTGTAGAGACTTGAGAGACTGTGGCTTTGCACTCCCCAGGATACATCAATGGGCATAGAGCCCTGTCGTGGATCTGGCTTTTCAGTAATCCGGCTGAGGTGCCCCCCCTTCCCTTCCCCCTGAGGTGCCTGTAGTATTTCTATCTGATGCCCCGGCAGTGTTCTCTCCGATTGTGGTCAGGTATCTTTTGTGGGCCTCGCCAATGCATTTTTGGACTGTTGGTGCATGGACATTGTTATGTACATATCTGCACTACTTTTCGTAATGTATATATTTCTGACAGAATTTCTTATATATCTGTATATTTTTGTAAGACATGTATATTGCAACATTACAATGTTTGAACGGATTTCGCTTTGTCTTTTCATTCTTCCTGGGGGATTGTGGGTTGTTACTGTGATTTTTGTGGATGCATTGGTGTGTATGTTGTATTATGCGAGGATGGGGGTGGGGGTGTTTGGTGGGTGTCCCCCTAACATTTGCCTCCCCGCTCCCCCATGTCGTAGGTGCAGTACTCACAGTTATCTTCGGCGCCTATGTAGAAGATGGTCGTAGGGGAGCAGAAAGACAAGGGCAGGGAGTATTTGGAGTTCCGGGTCCATGGAGTCCTCGTTCCTCGTGGGATGTGTTCAGGTGAGCGTTTTCCCATTGCAAAAGCTGTTTCCGCCGTGTTTTTATCCACGGTGAATCCGCCCAGGAAAAGGTGGCGGATTGGCGGGTTGTGATACTATGGCCGTGTGGAGGGCTCGGTGGTACAAAGGACTCGGACTCGCATTTGAGGGGCCCTATCAGGGCGTAAACGCGGATTTATTTATTATAGTGGGAAGATTATAACTATAATGAATGCAGTTCTTTCCAATTTATCTTTCTTATTGGAGGTTTTCTTTAATGTTCTTTTCTTTTCCTTAGGTGGCGTTTCTTCGGACTGCGTCTTCTTGGTTCCTTTTTCCCGTGGAGTCTCGGAAAAACAAGAGGATATGGCCAGGTAACTGGGGGAGGTATTCGGATATCTTTTTGATATGTTAGTGTAGGTGTGGGAGGGTGAGGGAAGGAAATATAGGGGTCAATGATTTAAATTAAGTGTAGGCAAAAACAGGGGGGGGGGCGGGTTACTATAGTAGCCAGGTTAGGTTGGTGACAGGGTGAGAATAGGATCAGTGTTTTCCCGGTTCCCAGCACTCAACACAACCTGTCCCCTTTCCGTTATGCCCTCCCCGGTATTCCTTCTTTCTCCTACCCCTCCCTTATCCCCCTTGTGTTGATTTCCCTTTAATAGAGCCCGTACCTTGGTAAGCCACGACCCTCCTGGGTCGTGGCAGGGTTCATCTCCTCCTCGAGGCTCTTTCCTGGCTCCACTGCTCGGGCTAGTCGTCTTCCCGTCGTCACTCGATCCGATTGTCTTTTCTTTCTGTTGCGTTGCTTCCTCAGCGTTCTGGGCTCCGCGTCCGGCGTTCTCGTCGTCCCCGAAGTCCGTCCTTTTTTCTTGTTCGGCAACCCGGAAATCCGGTGCCGACAGGACGTTCCGCCCCCACGCGTCTCCTTGGTGACGCTAAACGGGAACGGAGTAGGTGCGCGATCGGCGCCATTCTAGGGCCTCGGTAGGCGAGGTGGATGACACCCGCCTACAGGCCGGTACATTGTCTTCTGCCTGTCTGTTGGCGGTGACCGCCGGGCTGCTTGTCTGTACCACCGTGGCGGGCGGTGTGTTAAAGTGGCTGTCTTTGTTGGCAGTTTCCGCCTGGGTCATATATCCCTTTTTTTATCTGCCGCCCTGTTTGCGGTATTACCCCACCTTTAACACCGTCCGCCAGGGTTGTAATGACCACCTTGGTGTCTGAGGACCAGTATTTACTCTAATTTCTGCATTTGAATCTTCCAGAGGCATACCTTTAAAGTACACAGGTGTCCTGCCTTCCTGGCCCTGGCTGCAGAAAAACTACAAGGGGTATACAGTCCTTTGTGTGGAAAGAGGATACTGCTTATTCAAGTGTAGATGGGGCTGGGCCCAGCTCCCCCCCATATTGCCAGTGATGGCCAATCCAGTCACACCTAAGCTCCCCATTGTCTGTGGCTATCTAGGAGGAAAACACAAAGCTAAACTGTTAAATACACCCAGTCATGCGATCCGGAAACAGGCTGCAGGCACCAAATGGCTAAGGCAAGAAAATGACAACTTTCTAAAAGTGGCATTGTCAAAATTGTAATTTAAAATCTGACTTCACAGTAAAGTTAGGATTTTTCTTTACAGTTTCAGAGACACCAAACAAAAACTGCTTACTTGTTCCCATTTGTAAACTACACCTATAAAATGTAATAAGGTAACTCCAATACTACCCTATGGGAGGAGTAGGCCTTGCAGTAGTGAAAAAGGAATTTAGGAGCTTTTCAGTACCAGGACATGTACAATGTCATCCTTCTTTTTAATAAAATTGCACCCTGCTATCTGGGCTGTCAAGGGCCTACACCAGGGTGACATATGCATTAAAAAGGAAGGTTTGGGCCCGGCAAAAGGTTTACATTGCCAGGTCGAAATGTCAGTTTTAAACTGCACATGCACAGGCTTTAATGCAGGCCTAAGATATGTTTAAAGTGCTACTTAATTAGGTGGCACAATCAGTGCTAAAGGCCCACTAGTAGCATTTAATTTACAGACCCGGGGCACAGGTAGGGCCAACTTACGAATATGGCAATTAGATATAAGCAAGGCTACTGAAATTATGTGGCAGAGGAGGATAAAAAATATGTGGCAAGGCTGAGTAAATTATGTGGCAAGGAAAGGCAAATTATGCAGCACAGTGGAGCACATTTTGTGATAGTCTTACTCCCTTATTTTGTCATTTTACACCTTGTTACAGTGTCTGAGAAGAGTTTGCATGAATTAGTACTAATTTAACACCCAAATACAACAATTAGCAACTTGAAGGCGACCAATCAACCTTTGCAAAAAGCCTTCCGATGTGCAGAAACTGACTCACAATATTTTTGGGAACTATAGATCTGTTTGAGTTAGAAACAATGTTTTTGTTAAAATATGCAGACTGTGTAGTAAATGTAGTAAATCCATAACTATGCAAAAATGTCACCGGATGCAGAATTGCAGAATTGCAGAATTTCAGTGGCCCAGACTATAAGCCTATTCAACCATGTTTTAAGGAGAGAGAACAAGTGCTTCAGCACTGGTTAGCAGTTGTAAAGGGCACATAGTCCTAAGGCCAACATAAACAAATTCAGAAAAAATGGAGGAATGAAGGTAAAAAGTGTGGGGATGATCCTGCAGAAAGGACCAAGTCCAAAAACAGGGAAAATGCCACTTGGATTTGGGCGTTTCTTTTGAATTGTGCTTTAGAAATAACACATTCAGGTCAACCCAATTTGTTCTCAAGAAGTTATACCACTATGATAATATTATGCATCAAGTGCTCCTTTTTCCAAAACAACCCAGATTTTTTGTGACCTTGTCAAAATTAGCAATATGTTCAACTGACCATACAATACAACAATTATTTATCAATCTTTGACTTGGTAACACTTTCCTGTCTGTCAATTAGTCAGTAAAACTTTATTTGGTTTCATGTTAAAAAGCATACAATTACAAGACATAAAATCCATCAATTACATCATAACTTCAGTTATGAAGGAGTTTAAAATGTCTTAGACCAACAAATTGATAGAATAGACTCCAGTGCATTAGCTGAATTAGAAATTGTTCATCATTGCCTAATACTAAGTATCTAATCCAATACTCTGGACACAGTGGTAAAATCAATCTCAGTTACAAAATTGACGAAAAAAGCAATCAAAATAGTATTTCTGCCACTGATTGACACAAGCTAGTCACAGGCCTTCCACGCTCTTTCAAATGTATTTAGCGTGCCCAATAAAGGCAGAGATTGCAACACAGACTTCTACTGTATGTATTTGTCATAGAAAACCGTAGTTGGTCTACATTAAATATCATTACACTTCGGTAATAAACATCTAATGTATATTTTTCTTGGTTCATCGTAAAAATTACAGAAAAAAAGAAAGTGCATGATGTATTGATTCGAAAGCTCGTCACATGGACGGTGAACAAGCTTCCTGCAGCTGTCATTTTGCAACAGAAATGGCACAAGGCAGTGAATCATACTACATCTCAGGGCCTGATTTAGAGTTTGGCGGATGAGGTTACTCCATCACAAACGAGACAGATACCCCGTCCACCGTATGACGATTCCATTATATCCCTGGGAAACAGTAATACGGCGGACGGGAGATCCGTCACAGTTGTGACAGAGTAACCCATCTGACAATCTATAAACCAGGCCCTAAATCTTGCCAGAGTAAACTTCAGTGGAATATTTGACACATTTTCCAAATATGGTTGTAATCCATTACTAGTTAGCCAAGTGAAGTGGGAGGTTGCACTCCCTTTATAAAACTCTCTGTTTTATTTTACATCTGTAAACACACGTTTTTAAGCTCTCCTTTACTGACCTTGATTAATGACTCTGGGTTCCCAAAAAATGTGGGTCTATCTCACCTGTCAAATTGGATCTTTATATATCTTAGGCACTGGATATCTGGAGCCAAATCCAAAACTAAGCAAACTTGCACTATCAATTTATAAAACAAGCATTGGCAAAGGCAATAGGTCTCACACTGGGATAGCAGTTGACTTTGGTAAATTGGGTGCGGGGTGGCTAATAGAGGAGGAGGGGTGGAAAACAGGATAATTTTGAAAAGCACTATAGAGTAGCCACACTGGACGCTTCATATCGGTCTTTTGGTCCCTATTGCAGAGATGGGGGGGTGTTAGTGGGAGAGGAAGGAGGAAGAAACAGAGTACAAGAGAGGGAAATGGGACAGTTGGAAGGAGGGAAAAGCAGGAAAGAGTAGAAAAGGGGGGATGGGGAGAAAGTACAACAGAGCAATGATGTTAAGGGAGAAAAGGAGGAAGAGATTGGAAGTGTTTCAAAAGAAGCAAAATTATAGGATAAAGAAACCATTGGAGCGATTACAAAAAAACATTTTGACAGCAGCGTCATGCAAAGACAGATACAGGGGGCAGTGGAAGGGGGAGAAGAAACAGGGATGGTATGGAGGGTGGGAGGGGAAAAGAAACAGGGGGTGGGGATACGTTAAATAAATTGTAAAAAATAGGTGTAGGGCAGGCAGCAAAGAAGAGCAACAATGATGCCAATGAATGGTGAGTGGGCGTGTTCCAAGTCCGATCTTAGACAAAGAGTATTGCAAGCGAGAGCACAAGTGCTAGTGCATGCTTTTGTTTGCTCAACCTAAAAAGAGGCACATAATTACACTGCAAAGCATACCTGCAATATAAATATGAAAGAAAGTAGTTGATGAATGCACCACAGTTATATGTCTGCATATTGCTTTCAAAACAATGAAAGCCCACCAACCCGCAAAAGCAAGTCAGAGCAACCTGCCTACTTCAGTCACTCTGGTGAATGAGAGAGAGAGGCAACACTTCTTACATGTGAAAACCTGACACATCTCATGGCAGGTCAGTGTAAGGATGCTGCAGCAGCAAGTTAGGTGCAGAAAATTTGGAGATGCTGCCGGTGTGATCTAAGGTCAATATGGAGGGCACCTTCCTAGGAAACCAGCTGTGTTGGTTCACAACATTCTGCTTTTGTGGTATTGCAAACTCCTTAAAGAAATATGCTCTCCAAGAAAGAAGCACTATGTTTGAATCTTCTGTAACAATTCAGGCCTTTTATAGTCCCTACATAACTAGGAAAAACGACCAAAAGTTGAAGCATGCCTCACGAGAATCCAGCTAATGTGAGAATGAAGCAAGGGCTAATGTGAGGGTGAGGCAAGGGCACCATAATTACAGAGCTCCAAAGACATTACCATTGAAAGATTTGCGTCATGCAGCGTAAAGTGGAACTTAGATGCAAGCGTGAAGCTTGTATTTGTTTGCAGGCTGCAGTGAGGGGGCAGTTGATCAGGAAATGAATGCACCAGTGGAAGAAAGCTGCAACTGCCCTATGAGCCCAACATAGAATATTCCAGCAAAGATAGCTCTACCTCAGGCTCCACAGTGCAGTAATTGTGATCCAGGGCCATTGCACTGCATATCATGAACAGCTTACCAGAGGCAGAAGTTATTGAGAATCGAAGCGTCTTCAGTCTGCATACCAGCAGCATACCAAGGAAACAGAGAGGAAGCCCTTGAACAGCAAGTCAGTGCAGCACTGTAAATTCCAACTATTTTTAGAAATTACTGTGCTCAGAAAAAATATCTCTTAAACTTGACAGCATGCATTACAATACAGTAGTTTACTAGGGCCCTTATCCTCTCTAAAAGACAGCAACTGCATTTCTTAAAGGTGAGAAAAAGGCGCCTACAAGCAGCTTGCCGTGGTTAGGGTGTCCGTAGCAAGTCCAAAAGCAACATACTGCCGCTGTGGTGCTCCAGTCCTCCTACAGGAAGGTTGTGGCTCAAAACCAGTTTGCTTGCATTTAATAAAGACACATGCATTTTCCCCTGTTAAACCAACATGCCAGAGGCTACTGCTAACACTACTGCTGAATTGGCTAGAGGATGTGGCGTAAGGGCCACGACGTCGGAACTGAAGAACAGGGTTTGAGTCTTGCCGTTGCCTCACCATCCTGTGAGTCTGTGCAAATCACTTAATTGGACAGTGCCAAAAACAAAAATGATGTGCCTTGTGTAATGTAACTGTTAATCCAGTAAAGCGCTCCAATACCTTCAAATTGAGTTTGCCCTCAATAAACTACTAAAAAAGGATAGACCCAGGATTTAACAAGAGTGTTACAACACAAAACTAGTAAAGTTTGTGAAAGTGAAGTAACCCATCACCAGCTCTTTCCACTGCATATAACATCTCAAGACATGTGGTACAAGCCTACCTCCGGGAGTTAAGATTTCATTGGTGAGTTTAACTTTTTGATATTTTCCCTAAGTACTGGAACAGCAAGTAGCCTTGTCATCCGCACATAAAACAGCAAGTATTTTTAAATGATTGCATTATTTTATTATCAAGTTGAAATCATTAAGACAATAGCAGAAGGTGCCAAGTCTAGTTTTAGCCTGTGGTATGCAATTGTGGCATCCCAGGGTTGTGTAAGATGAATGGTGTTAGGAAACCCGTGCAACTGTGGCGAACATAAAAATAAAAGTTCAGGCCAGCAAAGGGATACTAATCAAAACAATGAATCAGTGCTTGGTCCCTGCGCCACAGCAATAAAGGAAGTGACACATGGCAAGTGCTGTCAAATGAGAAGCTGCCAAAGAAGAGCGAAGGGTAAGCTATGGGCAGGTTCCAAACCCATTATCAGACACAAGCGTTTCACAAGCGAGAATGCATGCTATCTCAGGCTTGACCTAAGAAGGATTTATTCTGTGTCCATATTCTGTGCCGCAATCGAAGAAGGCGGAGTTTTATAAGGTCTTACAAAAAAGTTTGTTGGAAACTTAAGTTGACCAGCGTGTGAGGACACCCAAGAGGCTCAGGAGTTTCAGAAGCCTGTAAACTTTAAACATTAACATGACCCCATACACACACCCTATAGGTAGCTGTTGATATGCACTTTTCCTGGTGAAAAAAATGAAAAACGAAATATTGCTGATATTGCTTTGTCAACTAGATCAGTGGTTCCCAACCTTTTCACTTCTGTGGACCCCCACTTTGTCATCACCGGAAGCCGGGGACCCCACTGAATCCTTATTGGAATCCAGGGAACCCCCCACTGAGTCATTACTAAAAGCTGTGGTCCTAATCTGCTATTATTTTACTTTCTAAGCAGTTGCGGACCCCCTGAGGTGGGTTTGCGGACCCCAGGGGTCCCCGGACCACAGGTTGGGAACCACTGAACTAGATGGTTCCTTGCAGTTATTCTCCATTTACATGTACTCTGTGAGTGATGTTGAACCACAAGTAAGAGAACAAGTTAATCTGTCTTAGTTGGGCATCAAACAACCTAAAATGACAGTGTGTGGCAATACTAGACATACACTGATGAAAGTTTAACCAAGATTGATTCTGAGATCCAGGTCAGCCATGAAGTCTACAAAGACATTGAGTAATGACTGCAGACCATTAGATGTGGGGGGCATTAACACCACATTGTTGGCATACAGCAGGGCTGGGACAGCAAGTTGTCCTCGCTGAGGTATGTCCCCGCAGCGTTAAGTTTACCCTCCCTCCTAGTTGTTAATATATGAACAGGGAAAAGGAACCGTGCAAAGACATGGCCCTGCCTCATCCACCTGGCAATGTGGAATGCCACGAATCATACCCTATACCTGACCTTCACTATTGGCCCTGTGTACATTTTCCTGAGGAGGTTTACAATTGATATTTCTACTTCCATCTCCACCATCAGGTGTCAAAATTTGGAATGATTTACGCAGTAAACTGTGCTTGACAAAGCCATAGGAGCCATCTGTATCACTCAATTTTTGGTCACTGAATATTCATTAAGTTTAGATACTGATCCACCATCCTGATTCCCCTGCGGAATACTACTGAATGTTAAAAAATAGATGTTGTTCCTTATCCCACAATTCCAACCTGGTTAACAGTATTCTCACAGTCAACTTAACCAGGGAATCCAGTAGCTAGATCGGGCAATAACATTTATGGTCCTCATAATTTCCCATTTTATAAATTGGGACAATTAAGGATTCTGTGTCCAGTTTACCATTTCTACATATTGATCTTAGTGCGTTAGTTGAGAAAGGGGCTCCATAGTTTTGTATTTGCCTTAAAAAAGGTCAGTAGGGATACCATCAGGACCAGAAGCTTTTCCACTTCTTCCTTCAACAATAGCAGAGGTGACTTCATTTATTGAAAACTCTAATGCTGAGTCATCAATGGTGGTAAGGATAGAATTTATAAAACTCATCTCCTCATCCCTTTCTAACAGTTAACTAATGAAAACGAGTAGGTGCTTCAAAAATGATCTACCAACTTGTGAGACAGAACAGAAGCCTTGATCATCAGGGCACTCTCAACCCTAAAAAATGCTTATTGATCACCTGCCAAAATTCTGCATTATCCTTCAGATTACTTGCTGCAGTTAATGCAACCACTGCCTCCTCCTTTCTGGCTCTCTTCCTTTCTACCAGCATTAACTTATACCTCTGTCTACAAGCAATGACTTCTTCTTTGCGCCTATTGGCCTTGTTAAGAGCCACCCTCAAGGATCTATGGGCTTTGAGAAAATTGTTGTCAAACCAAACTTTCTGTTTCTGTCACCTGCATTCAATGTAGGATCATCAGCAACAGCTTTGGCAATAAGATGAGATGAATTAATCTGTTTCTTCAAAGCCCTCAGGGTAAGAAGCAATTAGTAATAGGGTCAAGATACCATTTAAGTGTTGGTTGGATGAGAAGGTGTTCGACAGAGCACTGGTACCATAATAATGTCATTAAATGGTTCATTGGCAAGTCCTGCACTTTTTTTCCCAGCCAGTTGATCACCTTCTTTTTAAGATCTTCTCAACTTTCTTTCTAGTTGGTTTCTGTTAGAAATGGGGTTCTTGGTTGGCAGTCAGGTTACCCCCTGTCCAAGCAAAAGCCCTCACTCTAGTCAGGGTAAGTCACACACAATCCAAGATTATCCTGTGCCCACCCTCTGGTAGCGTGGCACGAGCAGTCAGGCTTAACTTAGAAGGCAATATGTAAAGTATTTGTGCAATAAATCATACAATACCACCATATAGCACCACAAAAATACACCACACAGTGTTTAGAAAAATATATAATATTTATCAGGATAATTGTAGGACAAAACGAATAAAGTTGCAATGTGAATTTGTAGAGATATCACTGAAAAGTGATATAAAGGCCCTCATTCCGACCCTGGCGGTTTGAAACCGCCAGGGTGGAGGGCAACGGAAGCACCGCCAACAGGCTGGCGGTGCTTCCAGGGCTATTCTGACCGCGGCGGTAAAGCCGCGGTCAGAAAAGGGGAACCCGCGGTTTCCCGCCGGTTTCCCGCCGGTTTTCCCCTGGCCCAGGGAATCTCAAGCAGCGCCGCCATGGGGATTCCGACCCCCTTCCCGCCAGCCTGTTCCTGGTGGTAAAACCCGCCAGGAACAGGATGGCGGGAACGGGTGTCGTGGGGCCCCTGGGGGCCCCTGCACTGCCCATGCCACTGGCATGGGCAGTGCAGGGGCCCCCTAACAGGGCCCCACCATGATTTTCACTGTCTGCTATGCAGACAGTGAAAATCGCGACGGGTGCTACTGCACCCGTCGCACCCCTGCAACTCCGCCGGCTCCATTCGGAGCCGGCTTCTTCGTTGCAGGGGCTTTCCCGCTGGGCCGGCGGGCGATCTTCTGGAGATCACCCGCCGGCCCAGCGGGAAAGTCAAATTGACCCCCGCGGTCATTTGACCGCGGTGCGGTCTTTGGGCGGTTTCCGCCCGGCGGGCGGCGCCCGCCGCCTGCCAGACTCGGAATGAGCCCCAAAGTGTCTTAAGTCTTTAAAAAGCAAACAAAGTCTCTTTCAAGCACAAAGTACCTGGTTTGGAGTGGAAAATCTCCTCAAAGGGCCACAGAAGAAGAGATACATGGAAAAAGGGTGTGTGCGTCGATTTCTCCCCAGCACACACGGACTTGCGTCGTTATTTTTCACGCTGGGAAGTCGTGCGTCGTTTTCCAGCACGCGGACAGTCTCTTTCTGTGGATCGCTGGGATTACCAGATGTCCCGGGTCTGTGCGTGGATTCTCCTGCTTGTTTACTGGCTGCGCTTCGTTCTGCGGGGCTGTGCGTCGAAGTTTCGCTCTGACGGCAGCCGTCGCGTCGATTTCTCCTCTGGAGGTCGGGCGGCGTTGTCCTTGCGAGGCCATGCGTCGAAGTTCTGGTCGTTCCGAAGGCGTCGCGTCAATCAGCGTCGGTGTGCGGCGTTTTTCTCGCTGCGGAACAAGCTGTGCGTCGAAAATTTCGCCGCACGAAGAGTCCAAGTGAAAAAGAGAAGTCTTTTTGGTCCTAAGACTTCAGGGAACACGAAGCAAGCTCTATCCAAGCCCTTGGAGAGCACTTTTAAAACCAGACAAGAGTTCAGCAAGGCAGCAGGGCAACAGCAAGGCAGCAGTCCTTTGTAGAAGCAGTCAGGTGAGTCCTTTAGGCAGCCAGGCAGTTCTTCTTGGCAGGATGCAGGTTCTGGTTCAGGTTTCTTCTCCAGCAAGTGTCTGATGAGGTAGGGCAGAGGCCCTATTTTATACTCAAATGTGCCTTTGAAGTGGGGGAGACTTCAAAGAGTGGCTAAGACGTGCACCAGGTCCCCTTTCAGTTCAATCCTGTCTGCCAGGGTCCCAGTAGGGGGTGTGGCAGTCCTTTGTGTGAGAGCAGGTCCTCCACCCTCCCAGCCCAGGAAGACCCATTCAAAATGCAGATGTATGCAAGTGAGGCTGAGCACCCTGTGTTTGGGGTGTGTCTGAGTGAATGCACAAGGAGCTGTCAACTAAGCCCAGCCAGACGTGGATTGTAAGGCACAGAAAGATGTAAGTGCAAAGAAATGCTCACTTTCTAAAAGGGGCATTTCTAGAATAGTAATATTAAATCCAACTTCACCAGTCAGCAGGATTTTATATTACCATTCTGGCCATACTAAATATGACCATCCTACTCCTTCCAGATCAGCAGCTACCACTTCAATACTGTATGAGGGCAGCCCCAATGTTAGCCTATGAAGGGAGCAGGCCTCACAGTAGTGCAAAAACAAATTTAGGAGTTTTACACTACCAGGACATGTAAACTACACAGGTACATGTCCTGCCTTTCACCCACATAGCACCCTGCTCTAGGGGTTACCTAGGGCACACATTAGAGGTGACTTATATGTGGAGAAAGGGGAGGTTTAGGCTTGGCAAGTACTTTTAAATGCCAAGTCGAGGTGACAGTGAAACTGCACACACAGGCCTTGCAGTGGCAGGCCTGAGACAAGGAAAAGGGGCTACTTAAGTGGTTGGCACAACCAGTGCTGCAGGCCCACCAGTAGCATTTAATCTACAGGCCCTAGGCACATAGAGGGCACATTACTAGGGACTTATAAGTAAATTAAATAGTCCAATAAGGTATGATTCAAGGTTACCATGTTTTAAGGGAGAGACCATATGCACTTTAGCACTGGTTAGCTGTGGTAAAGTGCGCAGAGTCTAAAAGCCAGCAAAAACAGTGTCCAAAAAGTGGAGAGAGGCAGGCAAAAAGTTAGGGGTGACCACCCTAAGGCTGTCAGTTCTAACAGTTTCTTTGGGAGGAATTTTCAATAGAACCGTCACCTTCTATGTGTGGAAAATCTAAGATATTCTGCTGATTTAGTGTAAACTGCCTATTTGCATCAAGACCATAAGGAGCTGGTCTTAAGGTAGTGTCCATTCTGGGCCTCAAATCTCCTCCTTCCCTCGCCTGCAAGAGGGAGACTCTTCAATAATGAGTGAGGTACTCACATTATTGTTCCTGTCCAGGGATGGAGAGTCGTAGATTTGGAAGGTGTAATGTTAACTTGCAGGTGTGAGGGAGCAGGTTTACATTTTTTAACAACCTAAAGAAAATTAGACACAAAAGTTTCCACCTCCCTCAATCTGCTTACCAATGTATCCAATGTATCTCTCACTAGAACATCAAGGTCCATTTTGAGAAGTGCACTTCTGCAGTAATGACATTTTGAAAACTCATTAGTTCTTATTTAACAAGTCCACTTACAGTGTTCCCACACTGGAAGACGCTTAAGACCTTCGCAGCTGTTTTGCGACCAAACTTTGAAGATGCTGGCCCAGATTTATTTTTCTTTGTGAGAGGTGGGGGGTTGTCGATTGAAGAGGGACACTGGATACAGTGGTTCTCTGCTGACAGATATTAATCCTGATCCTGGTGTAGATTGCCTCAATATTTTCCTCAGGTAGAGGATGCCTCTGGAATTCACTTAAAGTGCATTGAGTAATAACCAGTCTTTCTTCAACATTAGTGGTTTCCTAGTGATTGGCTCATGTAACGCTGCTTAGAAAATTGGTCATCGCATTTGCTGAATTACATGACTTGCTCTCTGAAGAAGAACTAATAGTTTCCCTATGCTCATTGGTGTTATCACTTCAATATCAGAACACATTGTGGATTGTGGGGCCAAAAGCTGTGGCCTAGCCTCTTCCCAGCTCTGCACATTCTGTACAATGAGAGGACTTGATGTGCATTTTGAGCCATAAAACTACCATAAGCCGCCTCCTCCAACTACCACTGGAGGGCAATCTAGTAAATGTAATATGCTGGCCCCTGTCAGCCCAAACAATCAGTCTTGCATCTAAAGCAACAGAAAAACTTGACACAGTTTATAGTGCTAAACAGCTGCCAAACCCCACCTGCTCCAACCACCACAGGGCAACCTGGGGTACAGGTAGCCCAAACAAACAATCTGTGTAACTGTTTTGTCGATTTCCTCATGCTCTCCAGAACTAGGATGACAATGATCTCAACTATACAATCCTGCTAACTCTTCTCTTGCACCACATTCCTTGTTTTCATACTAGCTAGTGAAGCAGATCATGCTTAATTTTCTGATAATATTTACCGCTTGACTGTAGGGGAATGACTTTCTTCTTTGCTGTGTCTGCTTGTGTACCTTGTCTCTACTTTCAACAGTTTGTAGGTTCCTGCTATGCATTCAATGCTATATCAATCCCTTTTGTACATTGTACACCATGTCACTGGGTACCAAGTACTCATTCTACAAACAGTAACATGAGTCAAACCTTTATTCCTTCACTAGACATGCTTGATTCTTTCTATAATCTCCACATGCAATCATGTAAAAATGTTTTGGAGGTGGCACATAACACGACGATCATTATCTCATATGATGGATGTGCTGAGAAAGTTAACTAAAGTGTCTAGCATTATTATTACACAGAAACTGTGCCCCGGCAGGTAGATACTGTATTTGCAGTTCTAATCTACAGTATACTACTAACACGACTAACTCGGTGTCCTTTCTGGGTACCTCACAGATTCAAAAGACCTCTTTCAACCCTTGCTTTGCCTAGACATTTCACCTTGGCTTCTGTGTGCAATCTCTTTCCTATTTTCATTTTAAATTCATGAAGGTGATTCACTGTGTGCTTTATTTATTTAGGGCAGCAGTCGAGGGTCCATTTCAAACTGTCATCATCAAAGGAGACCAGTGGCTGCATCATGCTTCTTGTCCCTCAGGACTTATCTATCGGACTCAGATGGAAGCCATTGGCCTGGTCAAATTCATCAACCAGGCTCTACCTACTGCCTTAGACTGGTGCATCCTTCAAGCTACTCCCAACACTAGCATACTGCTGGCTGCTTCACATCACCACCAGCTTCTCTCCAAGCAACGTCTGTCACCTGAGAGGCACATTGGAAGAACTGTTTCTGGCCATTCATCTGTTAGGGTGCGATGTTTAACCCCTGATGCGCTACTGTACTGGGAAAGCATCACTGACAGGCAGTGCTCTTGCTGCACCTAGCTAGGCACATGCAGAAGATGTACCTGATAACTCCTGCTGTGACCCACCTTGAAGCCATATATATCAAAAAATACTTAGGAGAGTAGCCCCTCTTCAGTTGCTGAATTACATAGAGTATCTATTAGACACATGAAGATAAAATGATTTGCCTAGAATTAAATGAGTGTTTTGGTTGAGTGCAAAACTGCAATATTAATTTATTAATACATATTTAATAGAATATTAATGATGTTACTTCTGTTATAGTTATTTATTTTAGTTATATTTTAAGTTTGGGCTGCTAGGTTTGTGGAGATATAGGCCCTCATTATGAACTTGGCGGCAATCACCGCCGCCTGCCGTGGCGACCGTGAACAGAACGCAGCCGGTGGCGGAAGACTGGACACCGCTGAATTATGATGCCAAAAAGTCAAACCTCCAAAGATCCTGCAACCTCCACCCACCATCAGGGCCCACAACGGCAGAAAGGCAGTACACCCCACTCTGCCATCGCCATGCAGACAAATCCTCCACCCACCAAATAATGAAGCACAAATCAGCATGGTGGATAGTGGATGCTGAACGACCTTTGGCGGTACAGACCGCCACGGCCAGCAATGGGACCCACCACCATCAAATGCACACATTAGCAACATTGAAACCCAGGTTGTACGACGGAATGCCGACTGCCAAAACAACGAGTGCCTGAACAACGAGGTCGGAACACCGACCTCGTTGTTACTACTAATGCCTTTACCACGAATGCCTTAACAACAAAATTCGTTGTAAAGGCATTCCTGGTAAAGGCATTAGTAACAGGCACCCATTGATCCTGCATGCCTCACCCCAACCCACCAACCCCACCCCAAAACCTAAAACCCCCTGACCCCCACCCCAAAACCTAAAACGCCCCACCCCCCAACCCCACCCCAAAACCTAAAACCCCCTGACCTCCCACCCCCGCCCCAAAACCTAAAACGCCCCACCTCCCCAACCCCACCCCAAAACCTAAAACCCCCTGACCCCCCACCCCGCCCCAAAACCAAAAATGCCCCACCCCTCAACCCCACCCCAAAACCTAAAATCCCCTGACCCCCCACCCCCGGCCCAAAACCAAAAACGCCCCACCACCCAACCCCACCCCAAAACCTAAAACCCCCTGACCCCCCACCCCCTCCCCAAAACCAAAAACACCCCACTCCCCCAACCCCACCCCACAACCTAAAACCCCCTGACCCCCCACCCCTCCCCAAAACCTAAAACGCCCCACCCCCCCAACCTCGCTCCAAAACCTAAACCCCCCCACACCCCGCCTCAAAACCTAAAACCCTCCACCCCCCAACCCCGCCTCAAAACCTAAAGTCCCCTACTTACCTGAGCGTCGCCTCGTCATCTGCGTCATCCTCCTCAGCCGACTCCCTTGTTTGTACCTTAACCACGCATGTTCGTTGTTCAGGACATGCCTGGTTAAGGCACAAAATAACGAAGTCGTGGTTAAAGAAAGCGTTGTTCCACTTTCGTTAACCAGGACTTCGTTATAAAAAAGTTGGCGTAAAGGACGTTTCCCTGAAACCCACATCCCTGACACACATCCACAACACTATAAAACACTCACATACACACTCCACAATCCTTTGCATCGCCAATAGCACAACTGGGATTGACAACACAACACGCATACACTGAACACAACATAACACAAGTCACACGCACAAATACACCATCAAAACACATACAAGCCCCAAACACCTTTACAAGCCCCACACACAACCACACAACAGCACCCTCACCAATACACACACAACACACCACCCACAACACACACCATGGCACCCCCTTAGCAACCCCGCTTCACAGAGAGGGAGCTAAGGACCATGGTGGGTGAAATACTTAGGGTCAAGCCACAACTATTCGGGGCACAGGTGAAGCAGACACCCGTGGCCAGGAAGATGGAGCTATGGCAGACAATTGTCAACAAGGTCAATGCAGTGGGAAGCCTTCCACGCACAAGGTATGACATCCGGAAGAGATGGAACAACCTGTGCGGGAAGGTTCGGTCAATGGCATCCAGGCACAACATTGCCGTACAAAAGACTGGTGGCGGTCACCCACCTACACCCCCCAAATACACCCACTGAGAGAAGAAGGTCCTGGCTATTCTGCACCCGGAGAGCCTCATCAGACTCACTGGAGGACTGGACTCAGGTAAGTCAACTACAATACCTTAACAGTGACCCCACCTACAATGCATTTATCACTCCACCCCTCTCAATCCCACCAGGACCCCATACCCAGCCAGTACACAGCACCCACATCCAACTACCCTGCATGCTCACTATCCCATAAACAGACCTCCATCCTGCCCCCTGCGCACAGTCACCTACCCCTTCATGGATTCCCAGTGGCACTGCAGCACCCACAATTCACCTCCACACCCCCACATAAAATGCAAAGATATGTAGACGAAGGGACCTTGCATGCCACAATAGGGGAATATAAGCACAAATTAGGGCACAGCAGTGCATCAATTGCCAAAAAAGTACCTGACACCCACATCTCCATCTCCCCCACAGGCACCACCACTCATGCCACCCGGACAGAAATGCCAAGGAACTCCAGTGCCCCACACAAAGACAGAGGCCCCACTCAGGAGAGTGCAGGGGGATGTATGGAAATTGAGGAATACCCTGGCCCATCACATAGTCCTGGACTGTCACCCTCCAGCAGCCCCCCCAGGATACCACTGACAACCCTACCACCCAGCCACCATCCGCTGCCCGACTTCCAAGGAGAAATCGATGCGACGCCTGCCGTGAGATCGAAACTTCGATGCGCAGCCCCGCAGAACGACACGCAGCCGGAAAACAAGCAGGAAAATCCATGCACAGACCCGGGACATCTGGTAATCCCCGCGATCCACAGAAAGAGACTGTCCGCGCGCCGGAAAACGACGCACGACTCCCCCGCGTGGAAAATAACGACGCAAGTCCGTGTGTGCTGGGGAGAAATCGACGCACACACCCTTTTTCCACACACCTCTTCTTTTGTGGCCCTCTGAGGAGATTTTTCCACTCCAAACCAGGTACTTGTGCTTGAAAGAGACTTTGTTTATATTCTAAAGACTTAAGACACTTTGGGGCTGATTCCAACCCTGGCGGTCCGAGACCGCCAGGGTTGGAGACCGCGGGAGCACCGCCAACAGGCTGGCGGTGCTCCCAAGGGCATTCTGACCGCGGCGGTATGGCCGCGGTCAGAAACGGAAAACCGGCGGTTCCCCGCCCGTTTTCCACTGCCCTGAGGAATCCTCCATGGCGGCGCAGCTTGCTGCGCCGCCATGGGGATTCCGACCCCCTCACCGCCATCCTGTTCCTGGCGGTTGTGACCGCCAGGAACAGGATGGCGGTGAGGGGTGTCGTGGGGCCCCTGGTGGCCCCTGCAGTGCCCATGCAAATGGCATGGGCACAGCAGGGGCCCCCGTAAGAGGGCCCCTAAAAGATTTTCAGTGTCTGCCATGCAGACACTGAAAATCGCGACGGGTGCTACTGCACCCGTCGCACCCTTCACACTCCGCCGGCTCCATTCGGAGCCGGCTTCCTTGTGGGAAGGGGTTTCCCGCTGGGCTGGCGGGCGGCCTTCTGGCGGTCGCCCGCCAGCCCAGCAGGAAACACAGAATAACCGCGGCGGTCTTCTGACCGCGTAGCGGTATTCTGTTGGGGGAACTTTGGCGGGCGGCCTCCGCCGCCCGCCAAAGTTGGAATCACCCCCTTTATATCACTTTTTCAGTGATATCTCTACAATTTCACATTGCAACTTTATTCTTTTTGACCTACAATTATCCTGATAAATATTATATATTTTTCTAAACACTGTGTGGTGTATTTTTGTGGTGTTATATGGTGGTATTGTATGATTTATTGCACAAATACTTTACACATTGCCTTCTAAGTTAAGCCTGACTGCTCGTGCCAAGCTACCAGAGAGTGGGCACAGGATAATCTTGGATTGTGTGTGACTTACCCTGACTAGAGTGAGGGCTTTTGCTTGGACAGGGGGTAACCTGACTGCCAACCAAAAACCCCATTTCTAACATTGGTGATCAGCGGTGAGGATAGGACTTGTATTTGTGCAGTGACATACAGTAGCTAAGTATTTCACTACCTACCCACAGTTGAAGGTCAACTTGATTTTTATCTCTTTTTGCAAATTCATTTTTCCTGACAATTTTCAAAAACTAAATCCTCACTCAACATGTCTCTGACTGGGTCTCAGACAGGAGACTTTGACCTAGTCCAGTTGGATACATATACGGTCAAACAACTAAGAGGATTCTGCAGGGCAATGAGGGTACCCACCCAAGGGGCCTCCAAAAAGGAGGACTTTCAAGTGGCACTGAGAGCCTGGGCAGAAGCCCATTTAGAAGAGGATGATGAGGAAGAGGAGCCAGAAAATGGCCCCTCAGAGGAGTTTTCACTATCTGTGGATGGTGTTATCACTGCAATTGTGCCCCCTTCCAGACCAGGGAGCAGTGTCTCTGTGCAAAGCCTGACCGCAGAGGAAAGGAGAGAGGAAAGGGAGTTCCAATTGCAAATGGCAAAACTGAAAATTGAGGCTCAACAGGAGGAAAGAAGGGCAGAAAGAGAAGCCAAGCAAGCTGAGGCTGAAAGAGCAGCCAAACAGGTTGAAGCTGAAAGAGCTGAAGCTGCAGCTGAGAGAGCCTTGGCTGAAAAGAAACTGTTCTTGGCTCATGAACTGAGTCTCAAGGAGCTGGATCTCAAGGCAAAGCAGTCTGAATCCAGCAATAATGGTGGCAGCATACTGACAGGACCTGCTGGAGAAAAAAAGGTTCGTATACCCAAAAATGTGGTGCCCAGTTTTGTGGTGGGAGATGACATAGATAAATGGTTAGCTGCTTATGAAGTTGCACTAAGGGCTCATGAGGTTCCTGAAGGGCAATGGGGGGTAGCTATCTGGGGTTATGTACCGCCATTGGGGAGGGACACACTCCTCACATTGGATCAACCTGATCAAAACACATACCCACTTCAGAAAAGCCACTTTACTTGCCAAGTTTGGGCTGACCCCTGAGGGATACCGTCAGAGGTTCAGGGACAGCACCAAACAAACCACACAAACATGGGTAGATTTCTTTGACTTCCCCAGTAAGGCACTGAATGGATGGGTGCGGGGCAACAAAGTAGATGATTATAAAGGTTTATATGACTTGATTCTGAGAGAGCATATGCTTAATACTACTTATACAGAGTTGCGCCAGCACTTAGTGGATAGCAAGCTGACTGATCCCAGGAAGCTTGCTGAGGAGGCGGACCTCTGGGTTAGCACCAGAGTGTCCAAGAAGGTACCTGGGGGGGACTCCCACAAAGGTGGTCAGGGTTCCCAACAGAAGAAAGAGGGGGAGATAAACTTACAGATAAGGAACTCTCCAAAGGCCCCCAAAAGAATTCCCAGGGAGGGGGTGGCAACCCTTCCTTTTCCAGATTTGGGAAGAAGCCAGGGACATATGACAGGTCAGGAAAATCCAACCCCAAATGCATGGAGTGTTACCAGTATGGTCACTATAAAGGCGACCCCCAGTGCTCCAAGAGAGCACCGTCCACTTACGGACAAACACCTGGGTTGACTAGTGTAGCGCTCGGGGGGAGATGGACCCAGATAGCTTTGGGGAACAGGTAGAGATTTCCCTAGTGTCCCTGGGAGAAGGAGAAATGGTGCCCAAAGCCCACATGCCGCAAAATACTTCCAAGTACAGGCAGTGGGTCACCATTGATGGGCAGAAGGTGGAGGCTCTGCGTGACACAGGAGCCAGTATGACTACTATCAAGAGTCATCTGGTGTCAACAGAGCAGATAGTCCCTAATACCTTCCACCAGGTCATAGTCGCTGACAATCGTGAGAGTCACCTACCGGTGGCCCTGGTTCCCTTTGAGTGGGGGGGGGGTCTCTGGTACTCTGAAAGTAGCTGTGAGTCCTGCCATGCCTGTAAATTGTCTGTTAGGCAATGATCTTGAGCATACTGCCTGGAAAGAGGTGGAGCTCAGGTCTCACCTGGAGATGTTAGGGTTAGCTGAGTGGGTCTGCATGACCACACGGTCCATGGCTGACCGAGAGGGAAGTCAAGGGCGTCTGGAGCCTGGAACGATGGCCCAGAGAGCCGCCAAGAGGAGGGACAAGGGGCGTGGGAAACCGGCCCCAGAAGTTCCTGCAGTGGCTGACGGGGCTCCTGAGGAGGAGGCTCCCGAGCCAACTGGGGAAGACATTGCCACCCTACGTGACTTACCTGAGCTTGCTGGCTGGCAAGTTGAGGGTGGACCCACCAGGGAGGAATTCTGCAAGGTGCAGAAAGAATGTCCCACTCTAGAAGGTCTGAGGAAACAAGCCTCAAACCAGGCGGCAGGTGAAGCCTCTGGCGATCACCACCTATATTGGGAGAATGATCTCCTCTACAATGAGCCTAAGGTTCCGGCCTTTGGGGCAGCACATACGCTGGTGGTCCCCCAGTGTTACCGAACCTTCCTACTGGGTCTGGCTCACGACATTCCCCTGGCAGGACATCTGGGGCAAGGCAAGACCTTTAACAGGCTTGTCACCCACTTTTATTGGCCCAGAATGAGGACAAACTCAGATCGGTTCTGCAGATCTTGTCCTACCTGCCAGGCCAGTGGTAAAGCAGGAAAAAGGGTTAAAACCCCCCTGATTCCACTTCCTGTCGTTGGCACCCCCTTTGAAAGGGTGGGCATCAACATTGTTGGTCCATTGGACCCCAAAACTGCCTTAGGCAACAGGTTCATCCTGGTTTTGGTGGACCATGCCACCCGTTACCCAGAGGCAATCCCTCTGAGGACCGTAACTGCACCGGTGGTGACCAGAACTCTGATGGGGATATTTACCCGTGTGGGATTCCCCAAGGAGATAGTGTCTGACAGAGGCACTAACTTCATGTCTGCATACATGAAGTCTCTGTGGGATGCGTGGTTCACCACACCCTATCACCCCCAGTCTAATAGTCTTGTGGAGAGATTCAACAAGACCTTGAAAGGCATGATTGGTGGCCTCCCTGAGGCCATGAGGCGTAAGTGGGACGTCCTCTTACCATGCCTTCTCTTTGCTTACGGAGAGGTCCCCCAGAGAGGGGTAGGGTTCAGTCCCTTTGAGCTTCTCTATGGGTACCCAGTCAGGGGACCCTTAAGCATTGTCAAGGAGGGATTGGAGAAAGCTCCAAAGGCACCCCCTCAGGATGTGGTCAGCTACATGTTGGCCCTCCGCAACCAGATGACCCGCTTCTGGAAAGAGGCCCAAAGTAACCTTGAGGCCAGTCAAGAGGTAATGAAACGCTGGTATGACCAGAAGGCCACCCTGGTAGAGTTTCAACCTGGAGACAAAGGCCCTCATTCCGACATTGGCCGGCGGCGGTCGCCGCCGGCCTGTCGGGGGCCGCCAGAATACCGTTCCGCGGTCGAAAGACCGCGGCGGTGATTCTGACTTTCCCGCTGGGCTGGCGGGCGGCCGCCTTCAGGCCGCCCGCCAGCCCAGCGGGAAAGAGGCTTCCACGATGAAGCCGGCTCGGAATCGAGCCGACGGAGTGGAAGCTGTGCGACGGGTGCAGTTGCACCCGTCGCGTATTTCACTGTCTGCGAAGCAGACAGTGAAATACATTTAGGGGCCCTCTTACGGGGGCCCCTGCAGTGCCCATGCCAGTGGCATGGGCACTGCAGGGGCCCCCAGGGGCCCCCAGGGGCCCCGCGACCCCCCCTACCGCCATCCAGTTCCCGGCGGGAGAACCGCCGGGAACTGGATGGCGGTAGGGGGGGTCGGAATCCCCTCGGCGGCGCAGCTAGCTGCGCCGCCTTGGAGGATTCCTATGGGCGGCGGTACACTGGCGGGAGACCGCCAGTGTTGCCGGTCCGACCGCGGCTTTACCGCCGCGGTCGGAATGCCCATTGGAGCACCGCCGGCCTGTCGGCGGTGCTCCCGCGGTCCTCCACCCTGGCGGTTTGAAACCGCCACGGTCGGAATGAGGGCCAAAGTGTGGGTAATGGAGCCAGTAGAGCCCAGAGCTCTCCAGGACCGCTGGTCTGGCCCATTTGAAGTAAAGGAGCGGAAAGGGGAGGCCACTTACCTAGTGGACCTCCGGACCCCTAGGAACCCCCTAAGGGTGCTCCATGTTAACCGACTAAAGGCTCATTTTGAGAGGTCGGAGATCAACATGCTTCTGGTCACAAATGAAGGAATGGAAGAGGAGAGTGAACCTCTCCCCGAACTCCTCTCTGCCCAAGAAGGTGATGGGTCAGTGAACGGGGTCATTCTTTCTGACTCCCTGACTCTGAACCAGAAAGGAGACTGCTATGAGCTGTTGGAGCAGTTCTCCCCCCTGTTCTCCCTTATTCCTGGACTGACCCACCTCTGTGTTCATGACATAGACACCGGTGACAGTCTCCCTGTGAAGGACAAAATTTACAGGTTATCGGATAAGGTGAAGGCCAGCATCAAGGAGGAGGTCTCCAAGATGTTAGCTCTAGGGGTTATCGAGAAATCCAGTAGTCCCTGGGCCAGCCCAGTGGTGTTGGTCCCTAAGGCTACTGCCCCATGTGCAAAGCCAGAACTCCGGTTCTGTGTGGACTACCGGGGTCTCAACTCAGTCACACGGACTGATGCTCACCCCATCCCCCGAGCTGATGAGCTCGTTGACAGGCTAGGCGCTGCCAAGTTCCTGAGTACATTTCATCTTACTTCAGGGTACTGGCAGATCGCCCTGACTGAGGGGGCTAAAGAAAGATCTGCATTTTCAACCCCTGATGGCCATTACCAGTGATGCCGTTTGGATTGAAAAATGCCCCCGCCACCTTCCAACGGTTGGTTAACGGGGTCCTAGCTGGCAAGGATGCCTTCTGCGCAGCCTACCTGGATGACATAGCTGTCTACAGTTCCAGCTGGGAGGAACACCTGCTTCACCTCAAGGAGGTGCTTCAGGCCCTGCAACAGGCAGGCCTGACCATCAAGGCTAGTAAGTGCCAGATTGGGCAGGGTTCCGTGGTGTACTTGGGACACCTAGTGGGTGGTGGCAAGGTGCAGCCACTCCAGGCCAAGATTGAAACTATCAAGGCCTGGCAACCACCTAGAACGCAGACTGAGGTGAGAGCCTTTTTAGGCCTCACAGGGTACTACCTTTGTCAAGGGCTATGGTACCATTGTGTCACCCTTGACAGAACTCACTTCCAAGAAACAACCTAGTTTGGTGAATTGGACAGAGGCTTGTCAGAAAGCCTTTGACGCCCTGAAGGAAGCCATGTGCACGGCCCCCGTGCTCAAGGCCCCTGACTACTTCCAGGAATTTATCATGCAGACAGACGCTTCAGAGCATGGCATAGGGGCAGTTCTAGCACAGCTAAATGAGGAGGGCCTAGACCAACCAGTAGTCTTTATTAGCAGAAGGCTATTACCACGGGAACAGAGGTGGAGTGCTATTGAGAGAGAAGCTTTTGCTGTGGTCTGGGCACTGAAGAAGCTAAGACCCTACCTGTTTGGGACTCACTTCCGGGTTCAGACAGACCACAGGCCCCTCAGATTGCTCATGCAGATGAGGGGTGAGAATCCAAAACTCTTGAGGTGGTCCATTTCCCTACAGGGGATGGACTTTACGATGGAACATCGCCCAGGGGTTGACCACGCCAATGCTGATGGTTTCCCCAGATACTTCCGCCTTAGCGATGAGAGCTCCCAGGAGGTCGGGTAGCTCTCCCCACTTTCAGCTGGGGGGGACACATGTTAGACCTGACAGCCTTAGGGTAGTCACCCCTAACTTTTTGCCTGCCTCCCTCCACTTTTTGGACACTGTTTTTGCTGGCTTTTAGATTCTGCGCACTTTACCACTGCTAACCAGTGCTAAAGTGCATATGCTCTCTCCCTTTTGAAACATGGTAACTTTGGATCATACCTGATTGGACTATTTAATTTACTTATAAGTCCCTAGTAATGTGCACTATATGTGCCTAGGGCCTGTAGATTAAAGGCTACTAGTGGACCTGCAGCACTGGTTGTGCCACCCACTTAAGTAGCCCCCTTAACCTTGTCTCAGGCTTGCCAATGCAAGGCCTGTGTGTGCAGTTTCACTGCCACTTGACTTGGCATTTAAAAGTACTTGCCAAGCCTAGAACTCCCCTTTTTCTACATATAAGTCACCCCTAATGTGTGCCCTGGGTAACCCCTAGAGCAGGGTGCTGTGTAGGTAAAAGGCAGGACATGTACCTGTGTAGTTATATGTCCTGGTAGTGTAAAACTCCTAAATTCGTTTTTACACTACTGTGAGGCCTGCTCCCTTCATAGGCTAACATTGGGGCTGCCCTCATACATTGTTGAAGTGGCAGCTGCTGATCTGAAAGGAGCAGGAAGGTCATATTTAGTATGGCCAGAATAGTAATACAAAATCTTGCTGACTGGTGAAGTCGGATTTAATATTACTATTCTAGAAATGCCCCTTTTAGAAAGTGAGCATTTCTTTGCACTTAAATCTTTCTGTGCCTTACAATCCACGTCTGGCTGGGCTTGGGTGACAGCTCCTTGTGCATTCACTCAGACACACCCCAAACACAGGGTACTCAGCCTCACTTGCATACATATGCATTTTGAATGGGTCTTCCTGGGCTGGGAGGGTGGAGGGCCTGCTCTCACACAAAGGACTGCCACACCCCCTACTGGGACCCTGGCAGACAGGATTGAACTGAAAGGGGACCTGGTGCACTTCTTAGCCACTCTTTGAAGTCTCCCCCACTTCAAAGGCACATTTGGGTATAAAACAGGGCCTCTGCCCTACCTCATGAGACACTTGCTGGAGAAGAAACCTGAACCAGAAACTACATCCTGCCAAGAAGAACTGCCTGGCTGCTCAAAGGACTCACCTGTCTGCTTTCTACAAAGGACTGCCGCCTTGCTGTTGGCCTGCTGCCTTGCTGAACTCTTGTCTGGCTGTGAAAGTGCTCTCCAAGGGCTTGGATAGAGCTTGCCTCCTGTTCCCTGAAGTCTCAGGACCAAAAAGACTTCTCTTTTTCCCTTGGACGCTCCGTGCGCCGAAATTTTTGATGCACAGCTTGTTCCGCGGCACGAAAAACGCCGCACACCGACGCTGATCGACGCGATGCCTTCGGGACGATCGAAACTTTGACGCACGGCCTCGCAAGGACAACGGCGCCCGACTTCCAAGGAGAAATCGACGCAACGCCTGCAGTGAGATCGAAACTTTGACGCATGGCCCCGCAAGGACAACTCCGCCTGACTTCCAAGGAGAAATCGACGCGACGCCTGCCGTGAGATCGAAACTTCGACGCGCAGCCCCGCAGAACGACGTGCAGCCGGAAAACAAGCAGGAAAATCCACGCACAGACCCGGGACATCTGGTAATCCCCGCGATCCACAGAAAGAGACTGTCTGCGTGCCGGAAAACGACGCACGACTCCCCCGTGTGGAAAATAACGACGCAAGTCCGTGTGTGCTGGGGAGAAATCGACGCACACACCCTTTTTCCACGCACCTCTTCTTTTGTGGCCCTCTGAGGAGATTTTTCCACTGCAAACCAGGTACTTGTGCTTGAAAGAGACTTTGTTTATATTCTAAAGACTTAAGACACTTTATATCACTTTTTCAGTGATATCTCTACAATTTCACATTGCAACTTTATTCTTTTTGACCTACAATTATCCTGATAAATATTATATATTTTTCTAAACACTGTGTGGTGTATTTTTGTGGTGTTATATGGTGGTATTGTATGATTTATTGCACAAATACTTTACACATTGCCTTCTAAGTTAAGCCTGATTGCTCGTGCCAAGCTACCAGAGGGTGGGCACAGGATAATCTTGGATTGTGTGCTACTTACCATGACTAGAGTGAGGGCTTTTGCTTGGACAGGGAGTAACCTGACTGCCAACCAAAAACCCAATTTCTAGCAATTATCATTCATGAATCCTATAGCAGTTAATTCTTTGGGAATGAATGTACTCCTTGATTCTTGTTATGACGTAATTGCTATTGTAAGGACTAACTTGAGAGAGTTCAATGTTCAGATTATATGGTTATAAAAAGATGTTATTTTGAAAACGCTCATATGAAAGTCTGCATAATCCTTCTTTTATTCCCAGATATCCAGAGTTAAAAAGGTCACGTTATTAAAAAGTTCTGGATCTCTCATGTTATTAGAGTATAGATAATTAAAACAAAGTTCATGAAGATTAATGTGAATAACCTTACTATTGTGTTCTTAACTTTTGCTTCCACAGGTCTCCTTTCCCGCTGTTCCCATCCTAAAATCCCATCCCCCACTTGGCCATTCTTTAACTCTGTGCTATGATAGCTAGTAGAGTTTGGAGCTGCCAAGAGGTGGACGTATTGGGAACAGGCGCAAACCCCGAGGATCCAATCTCGCTGACAACCTGGCAATAAGTGGGGGTGAACTTGTCAAAAAGGGGCTTTTTCCTACACATAGTTATTGCACTATTTAATAATTATTATTTTAAAAGAAGCAACACGCTGACGCAGACATGGAAAGAGAGTTGGAAATAATGCCAGTGCTGCTCCTTGCCATATACCTCCACGACTGTGACCGCCGACGAAGACGACAACCTTAATAAGTACCGCAACCTAGTACACATGGGAAGAAAGGGCACAGTTACACACCCACCCCAACCACACAAGATGTACTTACCAGACACAAGGCAACAAAGACCTGCACCAAAGTACACACTTGTGCACAGCACACCCCCACAGTGAAACGTTGAACAACGTCATTATATTGTGCCAACAGCACTACTGGGCACTCAAATTTATTAACTTGAAAAAACGTACTGTCCAAATAAGGCCATTGGCCAGTCCAATGTAAATATGCTGAAGGGCCAAAATAGGCCGAACTTGACTCCCACATGTGCAAAGGGTACTCCAGTTGAAAGGGGCATCAATTGGGCAACCAAGCACCTCAGGGAACAGAAGCAGGGGGGCGGGGTGGGGCTTACACCTGGAAGGGGGGGCTTGGGCTTATGTTTGGGAGGTGGGGGGGGTTTGGGCTTGCCCTTGGAAGGAGGGGGAGTGGGCTTGGACCAGTGGGGGGCAGAGGGACCTGGGCCGACACGGGGCTTCTTCCTCCCTGGGGAAGGGGCACGGGAAAGGAAAGGGCGGACTGGGGCAGACTTGGACCTGGAAGGAGTGGACTGGGCAAGGAGAAGGGCATGTTTAGGGATGAGACTGGGTGGGCCAGTGGGTTCGAAAAGGTCAATACGGGAGAGGAAAAGCTTCTTAGGGGCAGTTGGAGGGGATTTGGAAGCAGGTCTGGGATTGGAGGTTGAGGGAGTGCTTGTACCAGGTGTAGATGTGCCGGACATGGATGCAGGTGCCTGTAAAGTATGCGGATGTGTGGTGGGTGTGTGTGGTGTGGATGTCTGTGAATGTTTGAGTGTTTTGGGAGGAGGGAGGTGGACACCGTGGGACAAGACAGGCTGACAGTGTACATGGATGTTGTCTGGGTGTCTGCAGGTCTGGTGCGTGTGCTGCAAGTGTCTATCAATGTAGTTGTGGTGAGTGTAGGTGTGCTGTCCGGGGTGCATGTCTGGAGGTCAGATGTTGTGGTCAATAGCCGTGAGGGCAGCAGGGCTGACTGGGGCAGGGGATTAGGTGCCTGGGGCAAAGGTCGCCCATCCTCCTGGGTAAGCGGGCACAGGCAACTGGGTGGGGAGAAACTGAGAGGGCGGTGATGGCATGGGGGGTGGCAGAAGATGCTAAAGAATGGGTGTGCCCAGTAGGGTAGGGCCACCACTAGGGAGCTCCCATCGGAGGAGGTATCAGTCACTACCTCCAGTGGTAGTTGCCTCCCGTGGTACTCTCCTCGCCCTCCAACCCACTGGTCCCCTTGGAGTCCGTCATCTCTGCCTCCTTGGAACCCTGGGCTGCTGCATCCCCACTCACTGGTGCCCTTGATCCTTCACCAGATGATGCTGATGTACACAAAGGACACAAGAGCACAGGGGTGGAGAGACAAAACATGGGAGAACTTTGTCAAAACATGTATATATGTACATCTCTGGCTCACACACACTCCCATCCAGGTCACACACCTACACGCAGCACCTACAACATACGTCATGACTGTGCCCCTGACTAGTGGCCATTACCTCAGAATACACAACATTACCCACAGAAAACACAGACCTGATACACTGTGTGGAGTACACCCATGACAGACCATGCCCAGCCAATGCACTTACAAGTCCATGAGGCCACGAAGCATACCAGATGACGGAAAGGGGACCCCCCATGGGCCTATTGACACTGCCCAAACAAGCCATCACACCATTACAGGGACTTTGAGGGGGCAGGATTGCAGGAATAGACCTGTCCAAGTGCCTGGCACTAGAATGCATACATACCACAGCACCAACATACAACTATCAAAGCAGTATCACAACAGTGTTGGTACTCACTCCCTTGTGGCTGCTGTGCTGCCTTCAAGCGCCCAACCAAATCCGGATAGCCCACCGCCAGAATGCGGGCCATTAGGGGGCTCAGGGTCCGACAGGAACTCCTTCCTCGTTGGGTGGCCTTCCCCAGCTCGGCCTCTCTGGTCTTCCTGGCCCAGCACCTTAGGTCCTCAAACCGCTGCCTGCAGTTGGTGCTCCGCCAGTTGTAGACCCACAAGGACCGCACCTCTTTGGCGATGGCTTGCCACAGGCCTTTCTTTTGATGGGCACTGACCTGCATTGGACACACAGAGCAAAGAAACAGACGTCAGTATGTGTGCACCGAATACAGATGACATGTTGTTCCCTATGGAACGACCATTGTTGAAAGCCATGTTAGCAACTCACATACAGTACATGCCAGACAGTCTACGGCTGAGCATTCACAAATCAAACCCACATGCATTCAGGCATCTGCCACAATCACACACATCTAAGGATGACAGACGCCAACTCACCTGATCCTCTGGTTGCCCATACAACTTGACATACAGGGATAGAACCCCATCCACCAGCTTCTCCAGCTCCTCGGCGGTGAAGGCCGGGGCCCGTTCCCCTGTGACCCACGCCATCTCAGGGACCAGAGTCAGGATA
Source organism: Pleurodeles waltl (assembly GCF_031143425.1). Taxonomy (NCBI): domain Eukaryota; kingdom Metazoa; phylum Chordata; class Amphibia; order Caudata; family Salamandridae; genus Pleurodeles; species Pleurodeles waltl. The sequence continues at coordinate 269,881,045 of NC_090448.1, read as the reverse complement.
CAGCAGCACATGCAGTGGAGAACTACCCTGCACGGGAATCAGGAGTCAAGTGTCTGACAAAATGGCATAGATACTGCGGTGGTGTGCTCCATCACCGCCGACCGGCGATCATGATTGGCCAAGGTTCCCCATTGACAACAATGTAATCCAATGATCGGGTGCACGGTGGTGAACACCGCCTTCCGCCATGACGACTAATGCCAGCGGAATGAAGTCACTTCCACTCCCTCATACCTGGATGGCAGGAGGCTGCCATTTTGCTACCACCAAGTCACTATAGCCTGGCCTGGGGCCTCATCTAGGCCCTCAAAATCTCCGACCTTAGTCGCTTGCTGACATGAGTTTCGGATCCTCACATGCACCCATCTTTAGAATTATGTCCACAATGGGATGCCATTATTACAGAGTTAATTCAACACACATGTGCCTGATGGTGTACTTCATACTTTGCGTCTGTGTGTGTTACCTACGTGTCGATCTTACAAAGATACAGTGACATCATGTGAAGCAGGTGTCTGTTTACACTCAATATGTGTAGGTATATATATATAGGTACAGACCCATGTGGCGAGGGAGGGCCCCATCTGTTCACAGGCCTCTGGTTGATTTGGAAACTCTGGAGGAACATCACAACATTGTCATCTACGGACTCAATAAAGCTACTTTCCATGACCTCTGTGCATTAATGGATCATGTACCGAAACCGGCTAATCAGAATCAGCATGCCATCCCTGCAACTGTGTAAGTGCTATCTGTACTCAGTTTTTTGGCTACAGGCTCATTTCTGGTGACATTGGGCATGGGTGCAGGGGTCTCACTGCCAATGTTCTGCCTCATCCTGTCAACATTCCTGGATGCATTCGTCCACCACCTGCAAACATATGTCCAGTTTTCCCAGATGGCTGAACTTCCTTCCATCAAATCTGGATTTTATGCCTTTGCTAACATCCCACATGGTGGGATTGATGGAACACACATAGCTCTCATACCCCCAAGAGTGAATGAACAGGTGTACAGGAATCGGAAGTACTATCACTCCATGAATATACAATTGGTTTGTGCTGCTGACTAGTACATTTCACATGTCAATGCCAGGTTCCCAGGCTCAGTCCATGATTCCGTTGTCCTGAGAAACAGCAGTGTGCCACACTTGATGGAACAACTACAAGGGGACAGAGGATGGCTCATAGGTGAGTGTGGATGACACTGGATCTGGATCTAGAAAGGCTCAGAATAGGGACCACACCCTAACCACACCCTGTATTCTTGCAGCAAAGCCTTGAAAATGAACAATACATTACAAACAGCATTAATGACATTTCAAGGTAAATACCTGCAATGCAAAAGGTTAATATACAATATCAACACATAATGCATGAATTATTACATTGCATAAGGTTTGTCATTTTGCATTATGCTGCCCGTAGAGCGCACACTGTCTTGGTGTTGACACTGGTATTCAATGCAATTTTGACTGAAGGTGTGGGTACTGGAGACTGTGTCTCTCAGGGCACTCCAGGACAAATACAGTGGCCTTTACCCAATCCTTGAAAAGAAGATTTAGGTCACCTATCTGGTTGACCTAGGCACTCCAAGGAACCCTCACATGGTCATCCATGTGAACAGCCCAAATCATTTCCATGACAGGGCTGAGGGGGCCACGCTGATGGTTACTGATGAGGATCAGAGAGAAGAGAGTGAGCGTCTCCCTAATCCCCTTTTTCACCCCCCAAAGATGGGTCAGTTGATGGAATGGTCTTTTGAAACAGCCTCACTGCAGGATGACTGCAGGCTGACTGAAGGCAAGTCCTACAGCAGTATGCTGGCCTCTATTCCCTCAACCCATGCTTAGACTAGCTGGTGTTTCCATGATGTGGACATCAGTGACCATGTGCCTGTCAAAAGCAAAATATACAGACAGTCTGACCAGTTGAAGGATAGCATTAGAGCTGGTGTAAGCAAGATATTGTATTTAGGGGTAATTAAGCCCTATGATAATCCCTGGGCCTGCCCAGTGGTCTTAGTCCCTAAACCTTATTCCAAAGGAAGTAAATAAGAGCTGAGGTTTTTGTGGACTATAGATGTCTTAATACTGTCACTAAGACAGATGTCCACCCTATTCTAAGAGGAGATGAACTAACTGACAGTTTAGGGGCAGCCAAGTTTCTCAGTATTATTGATTTGACATCAGGGTAGAGGCTGATTGGCCTGACTCTTGGAGAAAAAGAAAGATCAGCATTCTCAACCCCTGAGGGGCATTACCACTACACTGTTATGCCATTTGTTTTAAAGAATGTCCCTGCCACATTCCATAGGTTGGTGAATAAAGGCCTTGCTGGGTTGGAAGCCTTTAGTGTAGAATATCTCAATTATATTTCTGTCTTTACCGCCTCTTGACAGGATCACCTGATCCACCTGGGCAAGGTTTTTTAAGCTCTGAAAAGTGCAGGCCTCACTTTCAAGGCAAGCAAGTGTCAGATAGGGCAGGCAAGGTTGTACACTTGGGTCAAGTACAACCACTTTAACCCAAGAGCCAGACTGGACTGGGAAGCTCCAACCACCCACACCCAAGTCGGGGCATTCCTTGGCTTGACTGGGTACTACATGAGATGTGTGAAGGGGTATGGTACCCTGTGGAACACAGACCTGGCACTGACCATGCCAATGCAGATAGTTCCTCCACTTCGACAATGAAGACTCTCTTGGAAAAGGTTAGTCTCATTCTCTTTTGTTTGGGGGAGGTTGTGGAGGAAAGTGTCCCCTTTTGACATGGTCATCCCCACTTTCTACCTGGTATCCAATGCAATTTTGACTGAAAGTGCACTGGGTTACTGCTAACCAAGTCGCCAGTGCCAGATCTCTTTCCCTAAAACTGTGCAATTGTTCCCACAATTGGCAATACTTTTGGCTGCTTTTCCTGCCAATTTACGCCAAAGTCAACTATTCTTGCAAGCTGATATGCCTCCAAAAACCTGGGAGACCTGCTTACCTCCAACAAGGACCCAGGAACTCCTGTGGAACAGCGGAGCTGCTACCCTGCAAATTGCAGGCACCCCAAGACAAACTACAAGGACTCTGGGCCACCTAAAACCTGCCACCTAAAATCACCACTGCACCCATGCCACACCAACGGTGCCAGCCTGGTTGCCCAGCACTCCAGAGGTGAATCCCACCTTGGACTTGCCCACTGTGTATCCTCTGACGTCACCTGCAGCTTCTGCACACAGGCCCCCTCAACCATGAGTGCTCCGGTGGAAAAAACCCGAAGCTTCAAAGCACCTCTGCACCCGTTGATCCTGGCCTGTGGAGAACAGGACCTGAGGTGTCACCATATCCCTGGAAATCCAAGAGTGGAACCCTTTTGTTGGTTGGCCCCCGATTGGATCTCCAGTCCTTACCTGCAGCATCTTTTCAACCAGAGTGATCCCTATTGAGTAACACTGGGCACCCAATGCCATACTTCACCTCTGCACCCGGCCGCCCCATTGCCACCCGGTGTGGCTTGTTGATGCAGTCGTGACCCTTGCCCAATACTTACCTTAAGTCCATGAGATTGGTCCCATAGGTTGCTGTACAATACCTGAATGCAGTACTTGTTTTGATCTCCATAGGCTAACATTACCGCTTTTCAGAAATTGTACTCTGCTGAATTTTCAAAACTTTAAAGATTTTTCTTGAAAAACATATTTACCTGAACATTTTTAGTTCTGGTTCTAAAACATATACAAAGATGTTTGGTACTTCTGTAAATTGGTGTGGATCTCCTTGAGTCATGTGTCTCATTTATAGACTGTATGTGTATTACAGATGTCTCACACTCCTCTCTGAGAAGCCTATGGCTGCTCAACTAAACTACCCCCTAAAAAGAGCATCTTGGGATTGCTAGAGCAAGCCCCTGTCCACTGGTAAGGGAACCCCTGAACTCTTTGCACAACATCAAGTTTAACTCCTCCAAAGTCCAACGCTTTGCCTACTGTTGCAGACTGGAGTGGGAAAAGTACATTTAAACCCTCTGAAGTCAAATGCTTTGCCTACTGTTGCACAGACTGGTGTGGGAATAGTAAATGTATTCCCTCTGAAGTCCAGTGCTTTCCCTACTGTTGTTAATATGCATAAAAACAATGTCAATGTACGCCATGATATGTGCGTGCTTGACAATGAACTTGCACCACTGTTGTTGAATCCGCCCGACACGATCCCCCCATCAAACTGAGTCAGAAATATGTGGTCAGGCAAGCCCTGTGACCTAGGCCTGAAGCAATTGTTTGACAACTCACATGTAGGGTAACACGTAGCCCATAGACAAATGCGCAAACAGGAAAAAACTATATATGGAATTGATTTGGTAATTTAGTGTTCTACAGTTGATATTTTAACATTTTCTAAGTTTCATATATATAACTGTATGCATGTATATAGATGCTTTTTATAATAGTACATTATGGCCCTCATTACAACCCTGACGGTCGGTGGTAAAGCAGTGGTAACACCTCCAACAGGCCGGCGGTAAAAAAAATGGAATCATGACCACGGCGCAAACCGCCAACACATAAGCCACTTTAACACTCCGACCGGCACGGCGGTAGCAACAAACACCACAGCGGTAACCGCCAACAGTCAGGCTGTCACGCCGCCGCGGCGTGGCATTTGATGAACACCGCGGCCTGCACGCAATCCGCGGGGGAAGCTGCGGCTTGCAGACAGGCCGCGGGAGAAGCCGTGAGTCTGGCCAGGGGTCGCGGCACTCGCCGCGCCCCCTTCTTTCGTTTCTGCCGCAAGGGCAGACGTGGCAGGAGTTGAGACCCCGAGTGGGTCTCAGACCTGCCGCGCATAGCGCATTTAGTGCGCTTTACATTCAGACAATTTATATAACCTTCTGCTTCACCACTTACCAGTATTAACAGGCAAAAGCCGAATACCTGCACATGGTGGTGTTTTTATGCATGCCTTTTCCCTTTCCCAGCATGCTGCCCACTTCCTCTCTTCCCAGCATGCATTGTTTCTCTCTGTTTCGACGCATGTTCTTTATTCACTGTTATACTCTTTTCCCCAATCCAAGATGGTGGTGTTTCTACTTCCTGTTTCCTACTTCCTGTATAGGGGTATATAAGGGGAATTCAGCTGCTTACTCATTGCGTTGCAACACTCCTTTGGTGGTAGTTACGCTCTGGCTGGTTTCCTCTTGTCGATCCAGTATTTCCTGACCTGTCTTCGTATCCTGTTTTTTCCTGTACTCTCGGATCTTCAGTTCTAACGCCCTTGTGTCCTCCTTCTGTTTCAGGGAGTTCCTGTTGGAGGTTTTTTACCCTTTTGGGGTTTTTCCTCTGGGACTCCTTCTGGAGGGCACGGACTGTAGTGGCTTGCTATTGTCAAACAGCACCGTGGCTACCGGAAGGGGTCGCCCCTACCTTGGCCAGAGCAGAACCTGCCGGAATCGGGGTCGTTCCCCAACCCTCATCAACCTCGACGGTAAGCCCAGTGAAAACCGTGACAGATTGCAACGCCCAAAAATCCAGTTGCAGTCCGGAACCATGGATAATCCAGTGGCAAATAAGGAAACCACCAGCCAGACCCTGCTCATGACTATACAACAACAGGCTCAGGAACTCCAACAGCTATGTACTGAAAATACCATCTATCGACAAGCCTTTGCATCCAGGACCACTGATGTCCCCTCAGTATCCGCCACTACACCTCGTTTCTCCGGGGATCCTAACAAATTGAGAGAATTCCTGGATGCCTTGACGGTTTATTTTGCCTTTCGCCCCTCGCAATTTGTGCAAGACAAGACCAAGGTGGGGTATTTGATTAGCGCCTTATCGGGGACAGCCTTGGCTTGGGCCACTCCTTTAGTGACAAGAAATGACCCCTGTCTGTCTAATTATTCCACCTTTGTCACTACCCTTAAACAGATGTTTGAACGCCCTGGACTTGAGTCTTCAGCAGAAGAAGCTCTTTGCGATATCCAACAAGGAAATCAAGATGTATTACAATACATCACCCGTTTCAGACAATTAGCAGCCGAAACATCCTGGGTGGAACGTACCTTGGTGACACTGTTCCGCAGAGGTCTCAGAGAGGACATTAAGGACGAACTGGTGCACTCTGCTATAATAGAAAACCTTAAAGGCTTGATGGATCAGACCCTGACGATAGAATATCGGTTGAATGAACGAAGAATGGAGAAAAAGAAGAGTCATTTGCCATCACATTCAGTGACGTCTCGCACCTTCCCTCATCGTACCGAAGAAGTCCGTTCTGAACCTAAGGGGGCTACCGAGGAAGAGCCAATGCAGATTGATACGACTCGAGGACCTTTATCAGCTAGTGAAAGAGAACACAGACGAAGGAAGGGACTTTGTCTATATTGTGGTGCAGCTGGTCACCTAATTCGCACCTGCCCCATTCGTCCAACCAAGCCTTTGGGAAACGCCAACTCCCGTCCTCAGTGAGAAGGGTGAGGACGGGATATAATGAAATACCTTCCATTTGTTCTTCCAGGGAGGAAGGAACTGCTCTTTTTCTTTTACCAGTTATCCTCCACTTAACTGATGGCCGTGAAGAAAAAACCCTGGCTTTATTGGACTGCGGAGCCAGTGGCATCTATTTAGATGAAGCATGGGCCAAAGAACCACAGATAGCACAAATACCTAAGGAAGTACCAGAACAAGTACACACGGTGGATGGATCACTCTTGGCCTCAGGACCCGTACAATATACCACCCCTACTTTCTGTCTACAGTTTGGGAAACACCAAGAAAATCTTTTGTTTGATTTAATTTCATCACCACACCACGTCATGATCCTGGGAATTCCATGGCTCACACAGCACAACCCTTACATCAACTGGGAAACAAGAACTATTTCTTTATCCTCTCACTTTTGCCAACACCACTGCTACCTAGCAGGGGATTATTGGTCCCCAAAAGGTCTCTTAGCAGCACCCCCTAAGGTGGGATGCTCTATTAACGTCCTACAGGGAGTTCCCAGGCATTATCAGGAATATGCCGATGTATTCCAGAAGCCAGAAAAACCTGAACTGCCACCCCATAGAGAATACGATTGCGCCATTCCTTTAGAACCAGATACAGTGGTTCCTTTCGGGCGAATGTACTCTCTCACAGAACCTGAGAAGCAGATTCTTAAAGAATACCTTGATGAGAACCTACAGAGCGGGTTGATTGCTCCCTCCTCTTCACCTGCAGGGGCTCCTCTCTTCTTTGTGCCTAAGAAGACTAAAGATTTGCTTCCCTGTATTGATTTCAGAGGATTAAACAAGATCACTATTAAGGATCGGTACCCGTTACCCCTCATAAAGGACATCCTAGAAGCAGTCAGAGGGGCAAAGAGATTCACCAAGCTGGATCTCAGAGGAGCCTACCATCTTTTAAGAATTAAAAAAGGTAATGAGTGGAAGACCGCTTTTAGAACACCTTTTGGTCACTACGAATATCGAGTAATGCCATTCAGACTCACCAATGCCCCTTCCATTTTTCAAAGGTTCATGGATTCTATCTTTTCCGATCTTTTGCAACAAACAGTGGTGGTGTATCTCGACGACATTTTAATATTTTCGGTTCACCCAGAGGAACACTCTAAGCATGTTCGCCAAGTTCTAGAGAGACTCCGACAACACCATTTATTCTGCAAACCTGAAAAGTGCGAGTTTGATCAGACAGAAGTAAAATACTTGGGATATTGCATTAACCAAACTGGAGTCGCCATGGATTCGGACAAGGTGCAAGCTATATTGAATTGGCCATCTCCTTCTTCCATCAAGGAGACTCAGGGGGTCATTCTGACCCTGGCGGTAAAAGGCAGTTACCACCGGTCAGAAGACCGCCATAACACCGCCGCGGCCGCGGAAAACCGCCACGGTCATTCTGACCCACAACTGGCAAACCGCCAAAAACCCGACATCCACAAAAGTCAGCCAGACCAAAGGTCAGCGAAAAATGGCGATGACCAAACCTCCACCGTCACGCCAACAGAAATACGCCCACACTATCACGACCCACGAATCCACGCGGCGGTCTTTCAACCGCGGTATTCCATTGGCGGTACACACGCCGCGCTCAAAATACACACACCCTTACAAAACACAACCACATTGGACAATTCGAAATACACACACCTGATACACATACACACACCACCCCCACACACCCAATACAATATAAAACACACACCCACATTACCCACAAACCCTTACTTCCACAATTGCAAATCAAGGACAGAGAGAGACAGAACTGCTTAGAGTAGACCATCACACAGAGGCTAATCACAACATCACCCACACAATTACAACGCACAAAACACCATACACCACCACACACATCACTCTCCACAACACATACAACATCCCTCACCTCATCCACACCACCCCATGGCACCCCAAAGACACCCCAGGTTCTCTGACGCAGAACTCAGGGTCAGGGTGGAGGAAATAGTACGTGTAGAGCCCCAGCTATTCGGGGCACAGGTGCAGCATACAACAATTGCTAGGAAGATGGAGCTATGGCAAAGGATAGTCGACAGGGTCAACGCGGTGGGACAGCATCCACGCAATCGGGAGGACATCAGGAAGAGATGGAACGACCTACGGGGGAAGGTGCGTTCCATGGTATCAAGGCACAACATTGCGGGGCAGAAGACTGGCGGCGGACCCCCACCTACTCCCCCAGAATTCACAGCATGGGAGGAGGAAGTCTTGCACATCCTGCATCCGGAGGGCCTCGCAGGAGTAGGCGGAGGAATGGACTCTGGTAAGTCAATCTTAACTACTACTTCCCACCCCCACCCCATCTGCATGCCAGCACATACCCCCACCCTCACCCCCACCCCCATCACACCAACTCCTTCCAAATGTACCACCATCACAACCCACCCATCCCAACACCTAGACCTGCATGCGACCACAAAGCATGGACACCCATCACCAAAGCATGACCACTGCACATAACCATCTCCCCCACAAGCCACCCTCACAAAAGCCCCCACACGGGAATGCCTGCACTTGGGTACACGGACACCCATCCATCCAACGAAAAGCCACACACAGAACCAATAACCATACCCTTATACCCCTGCAGGACCCGAACGCCACCACACCGCCACGGAGGGTCCAGAGATGTCCATCCCACCCCCAGAAGAGGCCCCCAGCGATGACAGCGGCTCTGTCGACCTGGACCCAGATGACCAGCCCGGACCATCGGGGACCTCTGGACAGTCGGTTCCCCACAGACAGCCACAGGCTACACCAGACCTAACCCCCTCTGGGAACACCAGCACAGCTCCCACCCAGCGGGCCCATGCCTCTGTCTCCAGGACACGTCAATCAGCGGTGTGTCCGCCACTACAGGGCACCCAGGTTGACCCACCACCCCAACAACAACAGGGACCTGGGGGCAGTGGTAGTGGGCACACCGTCCAGGGGACAGAGGCCCAGGAAAACAGGGGAACTGGGAGGGCTGCTATGCGACAGGGGGGGGGACAGGCCTAGGGAACCGACTCTCCAAGAGGCACTCACCACCATCATGGGAGCATACCACCACTCCCAGGAGACGATGGCGACGGTACTGGCCAGGTTCCAGGAGATCCAGGCACAGCAGGAGGAACTGTACATGGGGTTCAGAGAGGAACTGAGGAACATCGGTTCCGCAATTGGGACCATTGTCCTGGCCCTTAACCAGATAGTCACCACATTGCGGGACCATGTGGCACCCCTAAGGGCCCCTGTCACTAGCCCAGGCCAGGAACAGCCTACGACCTCCGCCGGCGCTAGTGGACAGGAGGCCCCCACACAACAACAGGCCACCAGAACCCCACCTCCTGCTGAAGAACAACCACCCCGCAAGCGGAACCTGAGATCACACAAGAAGACAGAGTAGGATTGCAAGACCCCCGCCAGCATAAGATACCCCCTGATGTCATCCCACTGTCCCACATTGTCACCCTGTCCAACCTTGAACTGCCCCTGCTCCATCCTTCTACAGGCATATGGACAATGCACCTGTGCGACTGAGAACTGGACTCTGCCATGGACATTTCTCCACCCCCACCCATCACCGTTTTACTATCATGTACGTATATGTAGCACTTATAATAAATCACTTATTGCACTTACAATTACAGGAGTCTGCTTTTATTTTACTATTATGTATCACACATAACGGTGCAATTATGTTCTGTTACATTGTAATGACAACATACCAATGACAACAAGCTGTAGTCCATGGGCAAACAAAGCAGAAGTCACGCAGTTGGTCAAACAGCTCTGAAAAGTGAAGGGAAAGTCACAATTCAGTTAACAGGAAATGGTGGGAAACACAGAAAGTAGAGACGCAGGAGGCCTTAAGTAAATTTAAAATGGCGTGGGTGAATCTTACCTGTGTGCTACTGAAAATACTGTTGTATAACTGTATCCCTGTTGTCCGTGTCGTCCCCGTCGTCTTCCTCGTCTTCACTCTCCACAGGCTCCACAGCTGCTACAACACCACCATCTGGACCATCCTCCTGCAGGAAAGGCACCTGGCGTCGCAATGCAAGATTGTGAAGCATACAGCAGGCCACGATGATATGGCACACCTTCTTTGGTGAGTACATTAGAGATCCACCTGTCATATGCAGGCACCTAAACCTGGCCTTCAGGACCCCGAAGGTCCTTTCTATTATCCTCCTAGTTCGCCCATGGGCCTCATTGTACCGTTCCTCTGCCCTTGTCCTGGGATTCCTCACTGGGGTCAATAGCCAGGAGAGGTTGGGGTAACCAGAGTCACCTAATAACCACACACGGTGTCTCTGTAGCTGTTCCATCACATAGGGGACACTGCTATTTCGCATAACATACGCGTCATGCACTGACCCAGGGAACTTGGCATTTACATGGGAGATGTACTGGTCTGCCAAACAGACCACCTGGACATTCATCGAATAATAATTTTTTTCTGTTTCTGTACACCTGTTCACTGTCTTTGGGGGGAACCAAAGCCACATGGGTCCCATCAATGGCACCAATGATGTTGGGGATATGTCCAAGGGCATAGAAATCACCCTTCACTGTAGCCAATTCATCCTCCTCAGGGAAAACAATGTAGCTCCGCATGTATTTCATCAGGGCAGACAACACTCTGGACAAAACCTTAGAAAACAGGCTGAGACATCCCTGATGACATTGCCACTGTTGTCTGAAAAGACCCACTTGCTAAAAAATGAAGTACTGACAGAACCTGCACCAGAGGGTGAATCCCTGTGGGTTGGCGGATGGGGGACATCAGGTCTGGCTCCACCTGGGCACACAGTTCATGTATAGTGGCTCTGTCAAGTCGGTATCGAAGTATAATATGTCGTTCTTCCATTGTCGACAGGTCCACCAGCGGTCGGTACACGGGAGGATTCATCCTTCTCCTCGAAAGTCCCAGTGGACGGTGCCTAGAAAGGACAACATGGAGTACAGAGTCAAGCAACCAACAGGTTCGTTCACACAGCTTGCACAGTAAATGAATCGCAATGCAGTGAAAGGCTTGTATGAGTGGCAATGCAAGGTCTAGGCCTGTGTGACGCAGTAGAAATTAAGCCATGTGGGCCCTTGAAATGGCGGCTGCCTGACCTGAGAAGTGTGACAGTGGGATGTGAGGTCAATGCGCTGTCGTGGCACTCCGTGGCGGTAGGCGGTCGAAGACCGCGGGGCGAAGCCGCATTGGTTAACATTGAAGCCTATGGGTTTCATTAGCCAATGACGATGTGCGCCGGCGGTCGCGGTACGCACCGCAGTGGTACGCACCGCCGCGGGCGTGACCGCCATTTTCCATCTGCTTAATCACTCGAGACCTGATCATCCACAGGAGAGGACCTATACTGCAAGTGCTGCTGTGACCTCGGTCTGGAAGATACAATGGCTGCTGCGACTGGGGAAAGGGCCCCTGCCTTCACTTCTGATGAGTTGGATAAACTTGTGGATGGGGTCCTCCCCCAGTATGCGCTACTCTACGGTCCTCCAGACCAACAGGTAAGTACACTGGGTGCACGTTGAATGGGCTATGCCTGTGTTGAGTAGGGTGGATGTAAGATGGTGGGGAGGGGAGCGAATGAGGAGTGCAACGCACGAAAGATGAGAGCATGTGCCACATGGCAAGGTTGGGGAGGGGGCCCAATCACATCTAACATGCAGAGAACTGATGATATTTCCTTTACCACCCTGTACATGTCAAATAGGTCAGCGCCCATCAGAAAGTCGACATTTGGCGTCCCATCGCCAAGGACGTCCGGGCCCTGGGGGTCCACAACAGACGGGGCACCCACTGCCGAAAGAGGTGGGAGGACATCTGCCGTGGGACCAGGAAGACCGCCGAGTCACTGCTGGGGATGGCCTCCCAACGTAGGAGGGGTGCCAGTCGTACCTTGACCCCCCTGATGTCCCGGATCCTGGCGGTGGCCTACCCCGATTTGGATGGGCGCGTGAGGACATCACGGCAGACACAAGGGGGTGAGTATCAGCACATTCTGCTATCTTTGCGCGCAGTGGAGGTGTCTGGGTTGGGGAGGAGGGCTGTGGGTGACTTTAGGCCAGGGCGCTTTCTGTAGTCTAGTCCCCTCCTTTAGGCATGGCCCTGTGCCCCCGCCCCCCACCTCTGTAGGGTACCAAGTACAGCCATCCATGGTCCGGCCTCACCAATGTGTGCATTTGTCGTCCATAGACCTGTAGGCCTAGTCACAATAACTGAGTTGTGTACCCCGATTGCGCGGCGTAGTGCAGGAGGCTCCTGTGTCTGTCCTCTCCGACAACGGTGTTGACAATGCATGCACTCAACCTGTCTTTATTTCTCCCCCACCCTTGTTCTTTATCTTCTTGTGCATGTGTGCATTAGCATCATCAGGTGGAGGAGAATTGGCATCGGAGCACGAGGGAGCTGCAACTCACATGGCCCCGGTGGGCCATGCTATAGACACCGAGGTCACCAGTGATACGGAGGGCGAGGGGAGCTCCACAACGGGGACCCGTGGAGACGTCAGCGACACCAACACGTCCTCGGAAGGGAGCTCCCTTGCGGTGGCGGCAACATCCGTGCCCCCCGCCACAACAGGTGCAGCCGCCACCCAGCGCACCAGCCCCACCCTCCCAGCAGCCCCTCAGCCTTCGCTCCGTGCCCGCTCGCCCAAGAAGGCGGGCATCTCCTTCGCCCCAGGCACCTCAGGCCCTGCCCCAGTTACCCCTGCTGCCCTCAGTGAGGAGGTCATTGACCTCCTCCAGACCATTATTGTTGGGCAGTCTACCCTTTTGAATGCCATCCAGGGTGTAGAAAGGGAGGTGCATCGGAGCAATGCATTCCTGGAGGGCATTCATTCGGGTCAGGCTGCCCATCAACGATCGTTCAATGCTCTGGCCTCAGCACTGACGGCAGCCATTGTCCCTGTTTCCAGCCTCCCTCTTCTGACTGCCTCCACCCATTCCCAGTCTCCTGTTCCTCTGCCTATCCCATCCACACCATCAGACCAGCCTGCACACACCTCAACACCCAAGGGCAGCTCATCCAGACATAAGCACCACAGATCCCACAAGCATTCACACAAACAACATCCAGATGCAGACATGCCAACAGTCACTACCACCGCTGTGTCCCCCTCCTCCACGTCTCCCTCCTCCCTCCCTGTGACGTCTCCACTCACACCTGCATGCACACCACCATCAGCCAGTACTTCCATCACCAGCACACCCTCCAGTACAGTCCGCACACGTGCAGTCACCACCCCCACTGCCATTTACACGTCCCCTCTGTCCTCTCCCAGTGTGTCTGTCACCCCCTCTTCCAAAACACACAAACGCAGGCAGCCACCCACCCAACAGCCATCCACCTCACCACAGCCTCCGTCACAGGCACCTGCACCCAAAGACAGCACACTTGACTCTCCTACAACCACATCCTCTTCCTCCACTCCCATACCCACTGCACCTACCCTTCCCATTGCTCCTAAAAAACTTTTCCTCTCCAAAGTTAACCTCTTTGCATCACCTGACCCACCCCCTCCATCTGGTAAGAGTCCTAAGAGCACCTCAGCCACCACCAGCCCTGCATCGAGGGCGACCATTGTGCACGGGTATTGGAGTCTACCTTTTCCCAGTCCAGATACATCGGCCAGCAGCATGGGGACAGCCAGCCCACCCCCTGGGAAGAGAACCCGGAAGACAAAGGGCCGGCGCGAGAAGGCTGACACGGGTGCCACCAAGGAGCGTAGTCGTGGGCCGTCACCTGCCACAACATCAAGGGGAGGCAAGGGCCAGAAAGCCTCATCGAAGGAGGGCAAGGGCAGCAGGGCGGAGAAGTCAGCCAGCAGGCGCGCGGACCAGGAGGGCCCCACCAGTCCATACCGGGTGTGACGGAGGACACCCATGGGCCCAGGACTCCATCACAGGAGGGGCCAGCAACCGCACGGTCGGAGGGCGACTAAGCAGGGAGTCCTGGCCAGGTCTGGCTCCCTTGAAAGACAGGACAAGCACCGCTGAACAGGGCCCCGCCGTGCAGAAAGGCACCGCTGAACAGGGCCCCGCCGTGCAGAAAGGCACCGCTGAACTGGGCCCCACCGTGCAGAAAGGCACCGCTGAACAGGGCCCCGCCGTGCAGAAAGGCACCGCTGAACAGGGCCCCGCCGTGAAGACAGGCACAGCTGAACAGGGCCCGCCGTGCAGAAAGGCACCGCTGAACAGGGCCCCGCCGTGAAGAAACGCACCGCTGAACAGGGCCCTTCCTGTCAAGCACCGCTCCGCTGGGCCCTTCCTGTCAAGCACCGCTCCGCTGGGCCCCGCCGTCTCAAGCACCGCTCCGCTGGGCCCTTCCTGTCAAGCACCGCTCCACTGGGCCCTTCCTGTCAAGCACCGCTGGCCCATTGACAGTGCCGGTTCTGTGTGGAGCTGGTGTTCACGCTGCACTCTGGGCACCCTGCCTCCTCCAATACCAGTGGAGTCGGGTATCCATCCGATGGACTGTGGCTTTGCACTCCCCAAGATGGCACAGTGGACAATCCACCCACTGTATAGACTTGAGAGACTGTGGCTTTGCACTCCCCAGGATGGCACAGTGGACAATCCACCCACTGTATAGACTTGAGAGACTGTGGCTTTGCACTCCCCAGGATGGTACAGTGGGCAAGCCACCCACTGTAGAGACTTGAGAGACTGTGGCTTTGAACTCCCCAGGATGGTACAGTGGGCAACCCACCCACTGTAGAGACTTGAGAGACTGTGGCTTTGCACTCCCCAGGATGGTACAGTGGGCATGGAGGCCCCTCGTGGATCTGGCGTCGTGGACTCATGTGGCTGAGGTGCCCCCCCTTCCCTTCCCCCTGAGGTGCCTGTAGTTTTATCATCTGATGCCCCAGCAGTGTTCTCTCCAACGGAATCTGGTCTCCTGTGTGGGCTTTGCCCATGTGTTTGTGGACATTGGCCCACGGACTGTGGAACTTTGACAAACTGAGCAGGACTTATTGACTATGTATATAGCTTTCGCACTGTTCATATTTTTCATTTTTATATTTCATATAGTTAATTTTCCATGACTTCAATGAACCTATTTTATACATAAATTTAATTGGTAATTTTTATTTTGTCTTTGCATTTTTCCAGGGGGTTTGGGGGGTGTCACTCTGAGTTGTTGCTCTGCATTGGTGTGTAGATAATTGGGGGGGGGATGTGGGGGGGGTGGGTGTGTAGCGTATGTGTGTGCACGTAACCTTTTCTCGTCCCCCCTCCCCTGTGTCGTAGGTGCAGTACTCACCGTTGTCGTCTGCGCCGGAGTTCGTACTCGTGGTACATGAACAGGTAGACAATAGCTGGTAGGATGTTCAATTCGGGTTCCATGCTGTCCAGGTTCCTCGTGGAGTGTGTATAGGTGAGCGTTTTCCCGTTCGTAGTCTGTTTCCACCTTGTTTTTATCGGCGGGGCTCCCGCCCCGGAAAAGGTGGCGGATTGGTGAGTTGTGATAGGGTGGGCGGTACATTGTCTGCCGCCTGCCTGTTGGCGGTGACCGCCGCGCTGTTTGTTTGTCCCGCCGTGGCGGTCGGAGTGTTAAAGTGGCGGTCTGTGTTGGCGGTTCCCACCAGGGTCAGAATTCATTTTTTTTTACCGCCTGCCTGTTGGCGGGTTGGCCGCCGCTTTATCACTGACCGCCAGGGTTGGAATCACCCCCTCAGTGTTTTTTGGGATTAGCCAATTTCTATCGACAATTTATAGCAGACTTTGCCCAGAGAACCAGCTACATTACTCAAACCCTTAAAAAAGATCATCTAAAGAAGGGCTTTTGTTGGACACAAGACGCATAGTTAGCCTTTCAAGACTTAAAGAAAGCCTTTATTCAAGCCCTCATTCTATGACACCCAGACACCAGCAAACAATTCATTGTTGTCGCAGTCGCATCCGAAAGAACCATTGGGGCTGCCTTACTGCAAAGACAAGACGATGATGATGATTTAGAGCACCCGGTATTCTACCTGTCCCACATTCTATCCGACTCAGAACGGAATTATTCCGTGCTAGAACGTGAATTACTCACCTTAAAGACCGCATGCACAGAATGGAGACACTTTCTGAAGGGCTCGAAAGAACCCTTTGAAGCCCGGACAGACCACAGAAATCTACAGTGCATAAGAAACTTTCAATGTCAGAATAGCCGGCAGGCTCGATGGGCTTTCTTTTTCAGCGAATATGACTTCTATATCACATACATCCCTGGTTCTCAGAACATCCTGGCGGATGCCTTGTCCCGACGTTACCCTGAGTGCAGTGATTCTCGTGTACAGAACCTATTTGACAATAACAAGATCATTGGGTTAGTACAGACTTTTTTAGACCAAGTCAAGTCCGAATATGCCCGTCTAGAAGATAGAGAGCTGAATAAGTTGCGTCCGGGTATTATTATCATGATAAGGCCCTGTTCTTACCCACTAAACTAGTACAGACTGAAGCCTTACGTATGTGCCATGATTCCCCCATCGCAGGTCATCGAGGAATGAAAGCTACCCAAGAACTTCTGCTTCGCTCCTTCTGGTGGCCAACTCTCAAGACAGATACTGAAGAATATGTATAATCCTGTCCTATATGTGCTCAAGCCAAGACACCTCGTACTAAACCAGTAGGATTACTTCGCCCACTACCTGTTCCCCCAGGTCCATGGCACACTATCTCCACAGATTTCATGTGCTCATTACCCTCTTCAATGGGAAATCACATAATAATGGTAACCGTGGACTCCTTCACCAAGATGGCTCACTTCACGGCCTTAAGAAAGTTACCAACGGCAAAAGAATTAGGTCAAATCTTTACACAAGAAATCTTTCGACTTCATGGATTACCTCAGGTCATTATATCGGATAGGGGTCCTCAATATATCTCCTGATTCTGGAAACAATTCTGTAAGACCTTGGGAATCGAAGTGGCCTTATCATCAGGGTTCCAATCTCAAACTAACGGACAGACGGAACGACTCAATCAAGGCGTCAAACAATATTTACGTAGCTTCTGCAATGCTACGCAGAGTAATTGGGCTACCTATTTACCGCTTGCAGAATTCTCCTACAACAACTCCATACACAGCGCCTCGAAGGTCTCCCCTTTCTATGGCTCCTACGGTTTCCATCCTAAGGCCTTTCCAACTCCCCTGAAAGATACTTCCAATCTTCCTGCCATCTCCTCCTATGTTCGACAGCTACGGGGTGTCCAACGTGTTATCCATTCCAACCTTGTGGCCACTAAGTCTCGCATGAAAAAGATAGCTGATAAGAGACGTTGTGCGGCTCCTCACTATCAAGTCCATGATAAAGTTTGGCTCTCCTCTAGATTCCTACCTCTCCGACTTACTCAGAACAAATTCAAACCCCGTTTTTATGGTCCCTTCCTGATTCTCAAAAAGATTAACCCAGTGTCTGTGCGTCTTCGCCTGCCCCGGACTTGGAAGATACACCCTGTATTCCATGTTTCTCAACTTAAACCTTACCTTCCTGATCCTTTTCACAGACAATTCTCCTGTCCTCCCCCTCTGTTGATTGATAATGTGCCCGAGTAAGAGGTCCAGGAAATCTGTGACTCTTGGTTTTTCCATGGACGCCTCCAATATCTTATTCATTGGAAAGGCTACCCTATGAGTGAGTGTTCCTGGGAAGATGCCCCTTCAGTTCATGCCCCTCTTTTGGTCTGCCGCTTTTTTCGGCTCTTCCCTCGCAAACCTGGGGCCTCGGGGGGGACCTACTGTCACGCCGCGGCGCAGCATTTGATGAACACCGCGGCTTGCAGACAGGCCGCGGGAGAAGCCGCAAGTCTGGCCAGGGGTCACGGCACTCGCGGCGCCCCATTCTTTCGTTTCTGCCGCAAGGGCAGACAAGGCAGGAGTTGAGACCCCGAGTGGGTCTCAGATCTGCCGTGCATAGCGCATTTAGTGCGCTTTACATTCAGACAATTTATATAACCTTCTGCTTTACCACTTACCAGTATTAACAGGCAAAAGCCGAATACCTGCACATGGTGGTGTTTTTATGCATGCCTTTTCCCTTTCCCAGCATGCTGCCCACTTCCTCTCTTCCCAGCATGCATTGCTTCTCTCTGTTTGGACGCATGTTCTTTATTCACTGTTATACTCTTTTCCCCAATCCAAGATGGTGGTGTTTCTACTTCCTGTTTCCTACTTCCTGTATAGGGGTATATAAGGGGAATTCAGCTGCTTACTCATTGCGTTGCAACACTCCTTTGGTGGTAGTCACGCTCCGGCTGGTTTCCTCTTGTGGATCCAGTATTTCCTAACCTGTCTTCGTATCCAGTTTTTTCCTGTACTCTCGGATCTTCAGTTCTAACGCCCTTGTGTCCTCCTTCTGTTTCAGGGAGTTCCTGTTGGGACTCCTTCTGGAGGGTATGGACTGTAGTGGCTTGCTATTGTCAAACAGCACCGTGGCTACCGGAAGGGGTCGCCCCTACCTCGGCCAGAGCAGAACCTGCCATAATCGGGGTCGTTCCCAAACCCTCATCACCCTCAATGGTAAGCCCAGTGAAAACCGTGACACAGGCGGAAGACAAGGTTTTGCCCACCCCATTACAAGAGGCTTATCAGCCAGCTTTTCTGGGGTGGTACCAACGCCATCAAAAGCACAGCGGAAACAGTGTTCTGAAGGGGAACGACTCACCTCTCGACACTCAAGGAAGAACCAGGTCGCCATGGAGCCCAAGCTGCACGTCCTTCCCATGCTGGTGTATCTGCTCATATACCAGGAGTACCAACCCTGACGACGACTACCACAATGAGTACTGCACTTAGCATGCAGGGGAGGGAGGGAGGAAAAAGAGAGTGACACACACACGCAACATGCAACACGCAACACCCCCACCCCCAACAACATACACACAAACTCATGCAACAACATTACATATACACCCCGTAACCCTCAGGAATAACGCAAGGACAAAAGGAATTGAGTCAAATAAGTGTTATATTAGAAATAGTTATAAATACGTTTAGAATTCAAAAACAGTATTTACAAAATATACAATATTTACAAAAGGCGGGACAATGTCCACTAAAAATGTCCGTGGTCCACTGGACCAAAACACATAGGCCAAGCCCACACTTGACTCCTACCTCAATATGGAGAGAACACTGCAGGGGCATCAGGTCGAAAACACACAGGCACCTCAGGGGGACAGAGAAGTGGGGCACCTCAGCTGGAAGATGATACAATGCCACTGCTCCTGGAGGGGGCTCCATGCCCACTGCTTGGTCCTGGGGAGTGCAAAGCAACAGTCTCTCAAGTGGGTGGTTTGCCCGCTGCTTGTTCCTGGGGAGTGCAAGGCCACAGTCTCTCAAGTGGGTGGTTTGCCCGCTGCTTGGTCCTGGGGAGTGCAAAGCCACAGTCTCTCAAGTGGGTGGCTCCTACACTGGTTCTGGAAAGGGCCTTGTGCCCAGTGTGCTTCATCCTGCCAAGGATAGGGTGAGGGTATGCCTTCTTCCACTGGTACTGGAGGGGGCTTTGTGCCCAGTGTGCTTCATGCTGCCAAGGATGGGTTGAGTGGATGCCTTCTTCCACTGGTTCTGGAGGGGGCTTTGTGCCCATTGTGCTTCATCCTGCCAAGGAGGGGGTGAATGGATGCCTTCTTCCACTGGTTCTGGAGGGGCCCTTGTGCCCAGTGATGCAGCACTTGGGGGGTGTTGGGTGACAGTCCCTCACCTGGGTGTCAGAGCCACGAGATTTGCAGTGGCCAGGATGCATGATACTCCATGGAGGCAGGACTTCAGTCCATCCGCCGGCAGCTCGGCTGCACAGTGGTGGTAGTGCTGGTGCTGGTGGGGGTGCTGCCAGTGGTGGGGGGAGGCTTCATCCCTTCCCCTGCAGCCTCGGACGGCTGCCCACTGTGGCTGCTGCTGCAGTGGTGCTACTTTCAGCGGTGCAGGTGGGGGTGCTTGCAGTGATGCTGGTGGTGGCGCTGGCCGCGGTGCAGGTGCTGGCAGTGGTGAGGGGAGGCTCCAGCCCTTGCCCTGCAGCTTCGGACGGCTGCCCACTCGGGCTGCTGCTGCTGACAGTAGTGGTGCTCATGGCGGTGCAGGTGGCGGTGCAGGTGGCGCTGCTTGCGGCGGTGCTTGCTGTGGTGCAGGTGGCGGTGCTGGCCACGGTGCAGGTGGTGGTGCTGGCGGTTGTGCTGGTAGCCACCAGCCCTTCACCTGCAAGCTTGGATGGCTGAAATGCCTTGGCTGGTGTTCTGTGCCCCTTCCTGCCCTTGGCAGATGGTGGTGTCACCTTGGGTCTGCCAGCTGGAGTCTTTGATGTGGCCTTGCTGGGTGGTTGTGGCTCCTTCTCCTAGCTGGATGCTGTCCCCTTCTTGACCTTGCCAGGTGGGGGGATCTTCTTGGCTTTGGCAGGGGTTGGTGGCATACTAGCTGGCATGACGGGTGCCCCCTAAGAGCCACTAACAGCTGCAGAAACCACAGCAGACGTGGACTTGGTGGCTGAGGTGCTGGGCTGGGTTCTGAGGTGAAGGACGGGGGGTAGGGAACAGGTCAATGTTGGCTAGGAAAAAGTTCTTAGGGAAATTGGGGCGGGAAGAGGGTGAAGCTTTGGGAGTGGAGGATGAGGGAGTGCTTGTAGGAGGTGTCAGTCTGCTGTGTTTGGGTGCAGGTGCATGAGCTGGATGCTGTTGTGAGGTGGATGGCTGTTGGGTGGGTGTGTGCTTGCGTTTGTGAGGAGGAGGGGTCACAGACACAGTGGGAGAGGACACAGGTGCTGTGTGCATGGATGTGGGGGTGGTGACTGCCAGTGAGAGGTGTGTAGTGATGGGCGTGCTGGTGATGGAGGTAGTGGATGAGGATGTAGTGCATGCAGGTGTGAGTGGAGACACTACTGGGAGGGAGGTGGACGAGGAGGAGGAGGGGGACACAGTGGAGGCAGTGGATGTTGGTGTGTCTGAATGGGGATGGTGCTTGTTCGTGTGCCTGTGAGATGAAGTGTGGTGCTTGTGTTTGCCCTGAGCCACTTCTGTGTGTTGATTTGGGTGAATGCTGGTCTGAAGGTGTGCTTGGGGTAGGCTGGGGTTGAGGGGATTGGGACTGGGTAGAGGAAGTTGGAGGGGGGAGGCTGGAGACAGGGACAATGGCTGCCATCAGTCCAGAGGCCAGAACCTGAAATGCTCTCTGTTGGGCCGCCATGCCAGAGTGAATGCCCTCCAGGTATGCATTTGTTTGTTGCAAATGCCTCTCGACACCCTGGATTGCATTCAGAATGGTTGACTGCCCAACAGTGAGGGATCTCAGGAGGTCAATAGCCTCCTCCTGAGGGCAGCAGGGCTGACTGGGGCAGGGCCAGAGGTACCTGGGGCGAAGGAGATGCCCACCCTCCTGGGTGTGCGGGCACGGGAAACACGCTGAGGGGCTTCTGGGAGGGCATTGCTAGTAGGGGGGGTGGCGGCTGTACCTGTTGTTGGGGTGGGTGCAGAGGTGTCCGCCACCGCCAGGGAGCTTCCATCGGAGGAGGAGTCGCTGTCTGTAGTGTCCCCTCCTGTCTCCGTCATGGTGCTCCCCTCGCCCTCCGTCCCACTGGTGCCCTCCAGGCCCATTTGGGATGCATCTCCCTCCGTTGCGGGGCCTCTGTCCTCCGCTAGATGATGCTAATGCACACAAGGACAGGGAGACAAAACAAAAAGGGGGGGGAGAGACAGAGGATACACTTGGTCAATGCCAGCAACTCCACTACCGTTGACATGCACAACACACAGGGAGCAGCCCTCTGCACTAGGCCATGCATTACCAGTTACACAGCTAGTCATCAGCTCTTGGGGTACAATGCCTAACACCATTAGCTGCACACCTGAAACCCACAGGACCCTGCCCAGTAGTAGATGGCAAATAACACTACTGGGATTGGAGTGCTTCAGAGCCTGCTCAACAAGGGACCTACCCTGCCATGTTCGCACCTGGCCTAGGGGCACCCACAGCCCACATCCCCAACCCAGGTAAAACCTTAACGCGTGCAAAGTCAGGAATCTGAATCTGTACTCACCCCCTTGTGGCTGCTGTGATGCCTTCAAGTGCCCATCCAATGCCAGGTAGGCCACTGCCAGGATGCAGAAGGCCCTGCTGCGCCTCCGCCGTCTTTCTTGCCCAGCGGTGCAGGTCCTCCCACCGTTTGCGGCAGTGGGTGCTCCGCCTGTCAAAGACCCCCAGGGTCCGCACCTCTTTGGCGATGGCACGCCAAATACAATTTTTCTGATGGGCGCTGACCTGCAGGGAAAAGACAGCAGAAAAAGGATTAGTCATACCGTCCGGACTGTCATACTCATGGCCCACCATATCCCTCCCATCCCCTTACGCACATACATTGACCACCATACATGCAGCACTCTGCCCAAGACCCCTCAGCCCCCCCCCCAGATGAGGCTGACACACACAGCACTCCATACATTCATGGCCCACGCGTCATGCTAACAGTGCACTCACCTGTTTGTCTAAGGACCACTGAGTAAAGTGTACTGGGGTAGGACCCCATCCACGAGTCTCTCCAACTCCTCTGAAGTGAAGGCAGGGCCCCTTCCCCAGACACTTGAGCCATTGTCGCTTCCAGACACAGGTCACAGCAGCACTTGCAGTGTAGGTCCTCTCCTGGTGAAGGTCAGGTAGCAAGTGAGTGAACAGATAGAAAATGGCGGTCACGTCCATGGCGGTGCGTACCGTCACCGCCGGCATACATCGCCATTGGCTCCTGGAACCCATATGGCCCAATGTTAACCAATGCGAAGTTGCGCGGCGGTCATCGACCGCCGACCGCTATGGCGCACAACGCCAGCGAAATTACCTAATTTCCACTTGTCTCTCCACAGAGGTCAGGCAGCCGCCATTTCAGGGGGGCACAGGACATTGGCACATCAACTGACTCTCAAATTCACATACTGTTTCTGTAAAGGAGGAGATGCATCATTATTTCAATAGATGTGTGAATATGACCCTCTGCTCACCGTTTTTCTCCCTAGACTTCAATCGCTGAGGATGAATACGAGATGGAGACATCCTCCTGTGTACAGACGCCTGGTGGACCTGGCGACAATGGAGGACAGACACATTGGGGGTTATTCTAACTTTGGAGGAGTGTTAATCCGTCCCAAAAGTGACGGTAAAGTGACGGATATACCACCAGCCGTATTACGAGTTCCATAGGATATAATGGACTCGTAATACGGCTGGTGGTAAATCCGTCACTTTTCCGTCACTTTTGGGACGGATTAACACCTCCTTCAAAGTTAGAATAACCCCCATTATCTTAACCTACAGACTTGATAGGACCACAATCCAAGAACTGTGTGCCCAATTGGAGCCAGACTTGATTTCATCTACCCGCCAGCCCACAGGTATCCCCCCTCTTGTGCAGGTCCTGTCAGTGCTCCATTTCCTGGCAAGTGGTTCCTTCCAAGCGACAGTGGCCATGGCATCAGGGATGTCAAGCCTATGTTCTCAAACGTGTTGACCATAGTATTGTCTGCCATGCTGAAACACCTGTGCAGCTGCATCGTATTCCCCCAGGTGTATGATTTGGCCACAGTGAAAGCTGACTTCTATGCCCTTCGAGATATCCCCAACATCATTGGTGCCATTGATAGTAAACATGTGGCATTTGTCCCCCCCCTCCCCCAGAGGAATGAGCAAGTGTTCAGGAATAGAAAAAGCTATCACTCTCTGAATGTGCAGATGGTGTGTTTGGCAGACCAGTACCTCTCCCATGTCAATGCCAAGTATCCTGGCTCTGTGCATAATGCCTTTATCTTGAGGAATAGCAGCATTCCATATGTGATGTCTCAACTCCAGAGGCACTGGGTGTGGCTAATAGGTGAGCCCATGGTCCCCACCCAGGTAATGTAGGTATATGGGTATGGGGTTATCCCTAAGGGTGAGTGTATGTCTAACAGGTATCCCTCGATATTTGCAGGTGACTCTGGTTACCCCAATCTCTCACGGCTACTGACCCCAGTGAGGAATGCCAGGACAAGGGCAGAGGAACGTTACAATGAGGCACATCGGTGAAGAAGAAGAATCATTGAAAGAACCATTGGCCTCCTGAAGGCCAGGTTCCGGTGCCTCCATCTGACAGGTGGATCCCTGTACTACTCACCCAAGAAGGTGTGCCAGATCATCGTTGCATGTTGCATGTTGCACAACCTGGCCTTGAGATGCCAGGTGCCTTTTCTGCAGGAAGATGAGCATGGAGATGGTCCTGTGGCAGCGGTGGAGCCTGTGGACAGTGAGGAAGAGGAGGCAGAGGAAGAAGATGTGGACAACAGAAGCTCACTCATACAACAGTACTTCCAGTGACACACAGGTAAGACACTGTAACTTCACTTTCCACTGCAGTATTGTGTTAGACATTGGACATGGCAGCCTGATTTCCCTATGTCTATGGCCACTTACTATACCCTTTGGCATCTCTATTTTCAGATCTCTGTGCCCCACTCTGGATCCTGGTGTGTTTAGTGCTGCCCACTACAGGTCATACCAATGTATATATAACTGTACATATGATTTGAAATGTTTACAGCTTGTTGAACTAATACGTATTGCAATCAATTGACAGACTCATGGTTGTATTTGTTCCAAGGGTGTTTATTTAAGTGCTAAGAGGTGGAGGGGATGTGCAATGGGCTGGGGTGATGGAGGAGGAATGTCCAGATAGAGTCCAGTCTCTTTGTATTACATGTGCATTGTCCAAGGGGGCTTTGGAAGTGGAGCAATGGCAGTTCAAGGTGGACAGGGTGACAGAGTGGGACAGAAGGGTGACAATCAGGAGAGTCTTATTTCCTGGCGGGGGTCTTGGCAATGTTCTCTGGCTTCTGCCTGGATCGCAGAGACCGTTTGTGGGGTGGTTCTCCTTCTGCAGGGGGTGGGGTGCTGGTGGTCTGTTGGTCCTGTGGCGGGGCCTCCTGTCCACTAGCGCCACTGGAGGTGGAGGGCTGTTCTTCGGTGTGACTAGTGTCAGGGGCCCGTTGGTGTGCCACTGCCTCCCTCATGTTGTTGGCCATGTCAGCCAGCACCCCTGCAATGGTGACCCGGATGGTGTGGATGTGTTTGAGGTCCTCACTGATCCCCAGGTACTGTCCCTCCTCCAGCCACTGGGTCTCATGCAACTTGGCCAGTATCTGGCCCAAGATCTCCTGGGAATGGTGGTTTGCTCCCAGGATCACTGCAAGTGCCTCGTGGAGAGTGGGTTCCCTGGGCCTGTCCTCCCCCTGTCACACAGCAGTCCTCCCAGCTTCCCTGTTGTCCTGTGCCTCTGTCCCCTGAACCGTGTGCCCAATGCCACTGACCCCAGGTTCCTGATTGTCTTGGGTTTGTGGGGTTGCCTGGGGTCCCTGTAGTGGTGGACACACTACTGATTGACGTGTCCTGGGGACAGAGGGATGGGCCCGCTGGGTGGGTGCTGTGGTGGTGTTTCCTGAGGAGGGAGGCTCTGTGGTGGTTTGGGACTGTGTCAGGGTAACCGAGTGTCCAGAGGTCCCTGATGGGCCAGGTTGGTCATCGTGATCCAGACAAGCAGAGCTGCTGTCATCACTGTGAGCCTCTTTTGGGGGGGACTGGATGTTGGAGGCACCTCCTCTCCAGTGACGTTGAGAGGGGGCCCTGTGGGGATGTAAATGCAGTGTTATTGTATCTGCGTGTGCCATCTTGTGCATGGGTGTGTTTCCCTGTATGGTTGTGATTGTTCTGTCAGCTTTGCCTTTGCGTGAGTGGTGATTTTGTGGGCTAGGTGATTCTCTCTAATGTGCATGCTTTAGTGATGGGTGTCCATGCAGGTCTGTGATGGTTGTCCATGCATTGGTGTGGCATGCAGGGCTTGGTTTTGGGATGGGTGGGTTGGGATAATGGGGTATATGTGAGGTGGTGGAGTGATGGGGGTGAGGGTAGGGGTAGGAGTTTTTGATGGCATGCAGGTAGGGTGGGGGATATAATAGTAAAGATTTGACTTACCAGAGTCCAGTCCTCCTGCTACTCCTGCGAGGCCCTCAGGATGCATTATTGCCAAGACTTGCTCCTCCCATGTTGTTAGTTGTGGGGGAGGAGGTGGGGGTCCACTGCCAGTCCTCTGTATGGCTACCTGGTGTCTTGCAACCACGGAACGCTCCTTTCCCCATAGGCCGTTCCACCTCTTCCTGATGTCATCCCTTGTTCTGGGGTGCTGTTCCAAAGCGTTGACCCTGTCCACGACTTTCCGCCATAGTTCCAGCTTCCTAGCAATGGACCTCTGCTGCACCTGTGATCCGAATAACTGTGGTTCTACCTGGATGATTTCCTCCACCATGACCCTTAGCTCCTCTCTGAAAACCTGGGGTGTCTTTGTGGTGCCATGGATGTGGTGTGCGTGGTATGTGTGAGAGTGTGTGGGGTGATGTGTTGGGGTGTGTGCTGTGAGGTGCGTGGATGGTGTATGGGTGATGGTGTTCTGTGGCTCAGATTGAGTGGGTGTTCCTGGCTTGTCTCTCTCTCAGTTAGGAATCTTTTTACGTTGAAAGGGTTGTGGGTACTATGGGTGTGTGTTTTATAGTGGTCTGAGTATGTGGGTGTGGTGTGTGTATGTGTGTCAGGTGTGTGTAGTTTGAATTGTCCAATGTGGTGTAGTTTTGTTAGCGTGTGTGTATTTTGAGCACAGCAGTGTGTACCACCAATGGTTTACGGTGATTCGTGGGTCCTGATACTCTGGGTGTATTTCTGTTGGCGTAATGGTGTGGGTTTTGGTACCGCCAGTTTATCACTGACCTTTAGTATGGCGGACTTGTGTGGGCGTCTGTATACTGGCGGATTTCTCTGTGTAACGGTATACCACGGCGATCAAGGAATGTTGGAGGCCGTCCGCACAGCGGTAGGCGGCATTTACCGCCAATGTTGTAATGTGGGCCTATATATGTATATATAAACATGCACACGCAAATGTGTGTGTTTATATAAGTATACATATCTATATAGTATTAAATAATTAAAATAATTTGATATACATTATATTAATGTTACATGATAAAATATATAAGATTTGCTATTTTAAACTAAATATATATGCATATATATACTTTTGTGTTTATTTTTTTAATTATTTTAGTGTGAAACACTATTTTTTTGATATTTTTGTACTTACCATTATAAGTATAGGGAAATTCTATTGTTGTAATCGATATGTGTGACACAATATTTCTGTACCTCGATATTATTGGTTCAGATATTCTGTTATAGATACAAAATGCTGCCATAAACTCATAATGACAATACAATCCAGTATTGTGTTCATATGGGCTTGCTCATGAGTCAGAACTATTTTCAGCTGATCCAGAAACACATTCTGTAAGGTGTTGGAATTACCCATTAAAAGTGTACAAAATGAAACTGTGAATTGGTCAGGAATTAGTAAAACATGGTAAATGCAAACAAGGGGGCTTATTTATGAGCCCTGTGCACTGACGGAACGTCACTTTTAATGATGGTCCGGCAGTGCACACTACCGAGCCATATCTACAAGGCCACGTAAAGTCACCCTGCAAGTTGCTGTGTTGCCTCACACTGAGATTGGGAGATGTGTCATAGGCGTTACAGTGGGTATTTCCATGTAACACCACTGGCATTTGACACATTCCCTGATTTACAACATGCTGTAAACCTGGGAATGCGTCAAAAACCTACGGCTCCCCAGGTGAGGTGTAAGGGAGGCACAATGAGGAGAAATAACATTATTTCTCCTTGTTATTTCCTCTTTCTATGTTTACTGCAATCTGCAGCACACACAGAAAGAGGAAACCACCTCCATTGATTGTTTTTGTGCAGGAAAGTCTCCTTTCCTGCACAAAAACCAATCGTACCTACAATGCAGACACCCTTGCACCATGGTGCAAGGGTGCCTGCATTGGCGCATGATAGCCAATTGTGCACCAGCACTGTGGGAGATGACAGGAATTCACCATATCTTATAGATACAGCGCTTTGCTGTCCTTTTCTTTTTATGCAGGGCAGTGCAGCAAGAAGGCTTGCAGAGTTGCCCTGTGCAAAAACAAATTGTAAATATGCCCCAATGTGTTCAAAAAGCCTTATTTTGTGTAAAAGAAATATGGAAATTTCAAACATGAAAAGTGTAATCATACCTGTGGTTTGCATTGCAGCATAATAACTTAAGCAGATGTCAGCCCATCAAGTTATTCTTCAACGTAGCAAGGAGGGTGATGTAATACAACAACAATAAGAAAAATAATTCATTATTTATGCTGAACGGTACCCGTTGATTGCCAAAGATATGTAATATGGTTGGTGACCTAAATGTAAGTGAAAATGAACATTGGAGAATTGGCTATGAAGATGAATATATATATATCCATTTAATAATCTAATAATATATACATATTCACTGAAAAAAGCAAAGGTTGCAGGTACGTTATAGTTAGGTTCTGAATTTACTTGTACAAAACCATTGAAATTTAGCAGTTATAGTTAGAGTGCTTCCAAGTAACTAAAACTTGCCCCTAAGGTAACTATAACTCACACCTTCGCCATGCACAGTCTCATCAATACATTTATTGCAAATGTTGCAGTCACAGTATGAAAGATGGCATAGAATATGTCACCAATTATATAATATGTGGAGTAATTAGCTATGCATGGTAAAGACATGAACTATAGTTACCTAAGGGTGCATGTTTTAGTTACTCTAACTATAACTGCTGAATTTCGATGGTTTTGTACGAGTAAATTCAGAACCTAACTATAACTATAACCTTTGTTTTTTTCAGTGAATTTCTATGGTTTTTCTAACATATAGAAATTTTAATTGCTATCTGTGAATCCAACCATCACCTGGCCCTGAGGCCAGCCCCCTTTAAGCACACAACCTTGCACCGTGCACTGCCTTGTACCGTGTGCAGTAGGGCTTGCCTGCAAGGGCTAGCCTGCAGCCAGTCCTTGCGGCCAACCCCCCTAGCTACCCAACCCAATGTTCTGCATGACCCTTTGCGCATGCACGGCGGAAGGTAGTGCAGCCTCTCTGGGTGTGAAAATAGATGTGAGTGGCTGTCAGAGTGTCTGTCTGGGTGTGAGAGTGAGTACATCAGTGTTTTAGTGGGTGTGTCAGTATGTGCGCGGGTGTGTTATTGAGAGCATCAGGGAGTCAGTGGGTCTGTGAGTGGGTGTGTGATTGAGTGGGTGCGTGAGTGATTGCGTAACTGTCTGAGTGGGTTTGACTAGGTGCATGAGAGTCTCACTGGGGCTGTGAGTTAGTGCATGAGGGTCTGAGTGGGTCTGTGAGTGGATACATGAGCGTCTGAGTGGGTCTGTGAGTGGGTGCATAAGTGTCTGAGTGGGTGTGTGATTGGTAGAATTGATTGAAAGAGAGACAGAGAGAGAGAAAGAAAGTGAGAGGGAGAGGGAGAGAGATAGAGTTTTTTAGGCTTTGATGTCTGATATTCTTAGAATGAGTTATTTGCCTCCAATTTAAAATAAAAGAAATGCATTTGTTTTTTTAGAAAATGTAATAATTTTATTTTTTATATATTAAAAAAATTGAAATGAGTCCAGTTGGACTCGAACTCTGATAGCTCATTGTGAAGGTCTTCCACACTGATCAATAGAAGATTCTTTTTTTTTGCCCTTTATGGGCTTTCAGGGACAAAGTGGGGGCTCCCCAGCGGCTCCTATATAATTTTTATTTATTTAAATATTATTTATTTAAAATTCAATAAAAAAAGCCCTTTATGGGCAACCTGGCAGTACGGGGGAAGCCTTAACGCTTCCCTTGCAGTGCCATTGCTGACATGGAGTTGCTTTGTCAGCAGCTCCATGCTTGCTGAAGCATTTCATCTCTGTCCTCTGCAGGTGTGCAGGGGACAGAGATGAAACCTTTGGATTTTGACAGCAGAACCTCCTTTAAAGTCCCGCTGTCAAAATCCGAAGTGTTTATTGTGGCTTGGCTGCAGTTGCAGTGCTGCAGCCAAGATACAGCAAACAGCTATGTCCCGGGGTGGGACCGTTGCTGAAGCTGGCCCTCTGGAGTGGTAGACCTCAGGGCCATCACAGGCTCCTCAAGGGGGGGGGGCACGTGGCCCCCCTCCAATGTTTACATAGCCCTGGAGGGTGGTGGTCCCTAGGGCTTGGGGTGCCAAAGGGACCCCCTTTCTTTTTATACTTTTCCCCAGGGGTGGTTGTCACCAGGGTGCGGGTGCAGGCCCTCCACATAATTAGAAGCCCTGGGAGGTGGTGGCCCCGCATATACTTTCATCAGTGCCCCAGGGGGTGGTGGTCATATTATAAATAAGACAGCCCTGGGGAGGTGATGGTCCCCAGGGCACCAGGGGGGCCGTGGGCCCCCCACAAATGATATAACGGAAGCCCCAGGGGGTGGTGGTCCCCAAGGTGTCGGGGCCCCCTATATATAAAAATTGAAGCCCTGGGAAGGTGGCCTTCCCAAGGGCAGCAGGGGTGCCATGGCCCCCGATTATAAAAAAAACTGAAAGCTCCAGGGAAGTGGTGGTCCCCAGAGCTGTGCACACAAATTTTTTAATGCCCACCCCGGTGGCCTATGAAAAAAACAAGCGCAGGAGCCAGCTCTTGTTTCTTTTTTTATTTTATTGCCGCATATTTACAAATCTCGCAAACTCGTTGCAAAACAATACTTACATTTTTTTGGGGGGGAACCCCCCCGTCCACCAGGTATAAGGGGTCAGGATATCTCTATCCTCACCCCTTTTATTTCTTCTTTAACTTTTTTTCTGGAACTCAGCTCAAGCGAGTCCCAAGATGGCTGACAAAACTTTCTGATTTGAAGTGTTAGAAGTCAAGCAGAGCTGTGCATTTCCCTGCACAAGCTAGTCTTTGTTTGCAAATACTTTGCGGCCAGAGTTATACAAATTAGAATTTTCCTAAATTTCCCAAAAACTACCAAAATATATTTACACCAGTTAACAAAAAGCACAATCTGCTTACCAACAGCTAGCTTTCTGTTATATCTGTCCAGTGGTTCGGGCGGTAGACGTGTTGACAGATCCTGTAGAAATTAACATGGGAAATGCAACTTTTTTTAGCCCTTTTTTTCTTGGCTCCCACTTGACGGATCACCCCGAAACTTTCCATGCGCAGCACGAATCACCAAAGTGATTTGAAAAATTTTGTGAAGATTCGTCAAACATATAGGCAAGTCGAAAAACGCTTTTTACATAGAAACATAGTCCTGACTAGTGGCAGCTGCCACTAGGTAATATATATATATATATATATATATATATATATATATATATATATATATACACACACACATGTATAAATATATATATGTGTATATATATATATATATATATGTATATGTATATATACATATATATATATATATATATATATATATATATATATATATATATATATATATATATATATATTTTACATTCTAACTTGCGTAGTCTTGCATTTATTTTCAGAAAAACAAAACTGAGAGTAGCAGGATGCAAAAAATAAAATAAATTAAGGTATTTAAGAAATACTCCGGGCTGTCTTTGATAAACATGGCATAAGTGGAATTCCAGCAGATGTTGATAACAAGCATTAATAAATGCATTTCCCCTGAGTGATTAGTATTAATTTTGTTTGTAAGATTTGCTTGGTGAGCAGTTGTGCAATATAAGTTACGGAAACTCATAAAAGTGTTTTGACTTGTTTATTGAGAAAGCTAATATAATGTGGTGGTGATAACACTAAAACATTTCCCTGTGCTGCTTTTAGCAGGTAGCAAGTACGTATTGCACTGATGGTGCCAGATCACCTAGATGGCTTCAGATGCTTACCTCACTATAGTAGCTTAACATCCCTTTATAAAACGATTAAACCTCCGCATATTGGTGAGCTACATCCAGCTGTTTTAAGCTGGTTTCATCGCAGCTTCCTTATGGGAATACTGAGCCCAGGTCGTCAATGTTTATTTTCAACGCCATCCAACGATAACAATATACACATCTAATGAGTGTTTATTTATTCCTTCAAATGGTATTTAAGTAGCATTTCATCTCCTAACACTGGTGTGGGTGCTCGCTTATGTGCAGCAACAAAATGAATAAAGAAGGAGACCTCCGTTTAGCTGGGTGTTGGGATCACAACGTGGGTTTGACATTGATGGGGGACAAGAGGGGGAGATAATGGAGGTGGCATCCCAACAGCTCCACTTTGTTGTTGCCACCGTCCACCACCTGTATCCAAGTCTGGCAGCCAGCGCGGGCATACTGTAAGCTTTGCCGTGTTGTTTTGAAACTTGAAAGAAATATGAATAAGGGGCTGAAACAAAAAGACGTCCCAGTGGGAAGAAATAGAGTTTGCGTAGCTATAGAACAGCAGTGCTATACCAAGGAGCAAGAACCCAGTGCTCACCTCCCCACAATCCATATGGATTTTGTTGATGTCAGCCGAAATGCCACGTCTGTAAGTCAGGATTGAGCACAGACCTTTTCTGAGAACTGTCATTAATGGTGGAAATCCATGGGAAGGTGTCACTTGGAAACATTTTCTTTTCCTGCCTATGGCTGGTCAAAGGCAGGGCTCCTTTAACCTCATGATATGATACTTCAGAACCTGCTCACTTCTCTTTGAAACTGTTGAACCTGCTGCATTGATCCGTAGCCCAACTGTAGCCAAGATGGAGTGGAACAGGGCTTCTCCATCCTTCATACTGGATTACATTGTCAGTGTTGATGATTGTACACTCTAGCTTTATATCTCATGATGTAAACTATACAGAAAGGTAGAGCTCTCTTTTCCTTTGTAGATCTCACCCACAGACAGCTGTTGCTGTTGTCATTGGTTGTGTTGCCTGCTCTTAATGCTATGAGATTTTGTGGAAGGTTATGGGTGTAAAGTCATCCCCTTTGGTAACCTCTCCACTGTGATGCAACCTGTATTCGTTGTCTCCATGCCCTGATCCCAAAACCAAATTTCTTTACCCTGCTGTCCTGTATGCTTCTCCAACAGGCACTATTTGGCCCACCTGCTCATAATTCGGCTTTGCCAATGCTTGCTGAATTGCTCCCCAAGTACTGGCAAAGCCAAATCATTCCGAGATGGCGGCATTTAGGGTGGCCATCTTGTAATGTATTTTTCTATTTTGTTTTTTAAATTCCATTGCATGATGAGATGCCTTCGTGCATGCAAGTGCATATACGACAGTTATGTTTTAATGATGTTTCAAAAGAATACCCACTAAAAAATAGCCACCAGGCATGTGCATGCTTGCACTTCGGCTATTTTGTAATGTAGTTTCTTATTGTTTTAAACTCTATTTCAAGTTGGCTGCTGTGTATTCACTCACATGGACAGACACATCTCTAGGGAGGAAAAACACAAAAAATGTTAATCCTGAAATAACTTGAAGAATGGAAATTCCAATTTTTTTTATGATATCTAAGTTAGTATCTTAGAATAAAAAGAACCAACTCGTATTTGTGCCTGTCGAGTTACTTAGTCACCTTCTCAGGACTTCCGGTATGTTTCATTTGGAAGTTTGTATTGAGAAAATTTGGAATGCTTGAACAAAAAAATGACTCATATGCAGAAAAGATTAGTATCTAAACTCACAATTCTTTCAGTCTTTCATTGTATCCTTTTTTTTACCTCTGCCGTGAGTTAGAAATTTAATTCCACAATATTGTGCTACAAAAATATCAAGGCCAAAATATTGAGGACCAAAATATCGACCAGAAAAATGCATGTAGGTAAGTAATCTTATACTTACCTTTATACATACTTGTATGCATGCACCTTGTTGTAATGAGTAAACCCCAGGGTCGGACTGGCCTATCAGGCAATCAGGCAGTGCCCGAAGGGCTGGTCTGACAAAGTCAGTGTGTGGGGCAGGTTTTTGTCTGCCTATGGTCCTATATTATGGTTAGCACCAAGTTCAAATCCATGCAGTCCTCCATCCCTTGAAAAACACTTTCACAGTGTGTCTTTACAAATTCAAAACTTCCCCAATTTACAAACATGGGCCATTTTTGAGCTAGCTAATTCACCAACGGGGCTGCTTTTATGTTGGTGCCTGGGCCTTATTTCTGTCCCAGTCTACCCCTCCCTACACATACACTTATACTTACCTATGTGCACTAACCTTGTTGCTATTTTTATCCTTGATATTCTGGCCACAATATTTTGATAGCACGATGTTTCAGTAGTCAATAGTTCCGAGTACAAAGCTATTATTTAGTTCCTGTGTCCTTACTGTACTCTTGTCCCTAAAAAAGCCCTCGCCCTGTCTCCTAATCAGAGAGTGCCTTGCTGTGACTCATTAATTAAAGAATTGATAGGTTTGTTTTGGCTATTGACGCTGGCTGAGCTGTGCCTGCCCTGGCAGCAGGGGTTGATGTTGCATTTTCAGAAGGCTTAAATGATTCATTTTTCACTAAAATTATGCTTTGTATTGCTGAAGTATGAGGTGACCTGCTGATGTATTTGCCCCTTGTTAAACCACTCTGCATATGCAATGTTAACTAGTCATTCCTGTTCTGTGCATGTGTAAATCAATGCACATGCCATCAACAATTATTCACTAGTTGTCCAGCAATTAAAACATGCAACAGTCATCAGCCCTATGTTATGACTGATATCTTCCTCACCATATAACATTCTAAAAGTCTGACTCAGTGCATCCAATCCTCGTGTGAGCCTGAGCCGAACATGCCCTCTAGACAAATTCTTCATGTGTTTTTTGGCAAGTGTTGCACTCTCCATCTAAGGAACGCACAATAAATCATTATTTAATATTAGCTATGCAGAGCGCCACCAATATTTTTTTAAACATTAATTAGACTTGCTTTATTACAGACATCGTATTCACCATTAAAATATGCAAAGCCGGACATGGAAAATAGATTAACTATCAGAGAGCTATTTGTCTGTAGAGAGTACCTCCACTGTGAGGATCTCCTACAGTGTTGGTATATGCACATAATCAGGGGCTGACTATCTGCTCTGTGACAATGTCCTGTTTTAACCTGCCTCAGCCTGTCCTGCTTATCATTCTCTATGCTGCAATGTGCTCTGCAATGCCACTCACTAAGTACCATATTTATGAAAAATTACACTAAACTGCGCTAATGCAGCTGTGCGTCATTTTTCTTAACGCCGGATAACGGCGTTCCTTAGAGCAATCTTTCCACCATATTTAATAAATGACGCAAGATGGCGCTAAGGAATGGCTAGCATCTAAAAAAAAAAAAGACGCTAGCCGGTCAGGGATGGCGTTAGGGAAAATGGCGTTAGAGGATCTGAAATGATGTTAGGTTGTTTAGTGGCAAAAAATATGCTGGTAATCAGCCTAGCGTCATTTTATGACACCCAAGCAGCCAAAAAATGACTCCTGTCTAAGTGAAGACAGGCGTCATTACCACCACCCCAATGCCCACCACAGGGGACTAGCATCTCCCTGGGCAAGCCCAAAATACCCAGTGCCTGGCAGGGGTTCCTATGTAAGGGGCCCCCAGTGGCACTTACACAAAATAAATTATACTTACCTGAACTTACCTGGAATGGGGTCCCCCTCCTGTAGTGTCCCTTTTGTGTGGATGGTGGTTTTTGTGGGGCTTGGGATGGGTATTTTTGTGCCCATTCCATGGTGACTAGCCATGGAAATGGGCCTCCCTGCACCCTAACACCTGGTCTGACCCAGGCGTTAAATATTGGCGCTAAGCAGGCTTAGCACCATTAATTAGTCCCACCTCCTTGCGCGTCATTTCTGCGCCTGGAGATAAGTATGGTGCTAGGGGGTTAGCGTTGTGTTTAGGACGGAAATGCCTACCTTGCATCTCATTGACGCAAGGTGGTTTCGAGCATCCTAAACATGGCGCTAACTCCTATATTTTGATGCTAGACATGTCTAGCATCAAAATATAAATATGGAGTTAGGTTAGTGCTGCTTTAATGCCACAATAAATTATGCTAAAGCAACGCTAACCACCCATGGGCCTAAGGTTGTAATGGTGATCTATGACTACTTGGTGGCATGAACCATAGTATTGTGCCATTAAGAAACTGCATATAAGAAGGTAGGTTTGGTGACAAAGATTTGTTTCCAAAATTGCAGCCTTGGGGAGAGCAGAAAACAAGCAACCACTCTCACTGCAATGAAATGCCTCACTCCAACGACCGAACACTCAACGTCTCAACGGACGTGATTCAGCCGACGGAGCGAAACGCGCCACAGCACATGAGCATAAACATGGTCACATGAGCAGCTCAAGGCATGGAAATATTGCCTGGCTGCCACATGCCACAACACATTGTTGTCTCTTTTGGTTGTGCTGACCTTGTGAATACACACTATACTGTGCTTTATAAACACGCCCTACTTCTTTCTGTTCAGGTCCTGTTTTTTAGTGTTTCATCTGTGTGGATACAAAGACCCAGATTTTCAAAGGTTTTGCTTTAGGTTTGCATCACTTTTTTGACACAAAATCAATTAGGGTATTTACAAACCTATGCTACTGTCGATTTGCGTTGTTTTTCATCAGGGATGTGTTCAATAAGTGGTGCATGACATTCCATCCATCTATCAATGGATTCTGGTGCAAACCCATATTTACAAAACGTTGTAGACATGGGTTTGAGCCAGAATGGTGCACATGCCAGAGGCTGGTGTGATGAGGAAAAATATCTTTATTTCTCCTCATTATTTCCTCTTTGCATGGGTGCTGCATTCCGCACGACACATTCGAAGAGGAAAAAGCCCATAGGTCTCTGTTAGAAGGCACTCCTTCCTGCAAAAACTCTATCCTTACCATAATGCAGACCGGTTTGCACAATGGCCTGTGGTACCTTTGTTGATGCTAGGCAGCCCAAGGTGAGCCAGGACAGAGAGAGAGCAGAAATTTCTTTGAAAATATGGCACAGTTCTGCTCATTCCTTTTCATCCAATGCCACAAATGTAGCATCTTCATTTTCTATCCTGCATTGTGAAAATGTTTGTAAATCCAGGCCCAAGGATCTTATGTAGAGCAGGACAAATTTGGAACATCTGTCATAAGTGGCAAATGTCCAGTTCCCCTTATTAAAATGTCATTGTAAGAGTGTTGCATTGCGCCTATTGAGCATGTTCTGCTGACCTCTTCCTCGCATGTTAGAGTGCCCTAACACTCTGCCTGAGCATGTTCTGCTCTGCACTGCCTTCAACTGACAGTGCTGTAATGCCCTTTTCAGCGCATGTTCCACTGAGCACAGCCTTCAAAGTGTGAGTGCTATAGTGCCCCGGCCAGAGCATAGTCTGCAGGACACTTTCTTCAAAGAGTGAGTGCTGTGATGCTGCAGTCTGGTCATGGTTTGGTGAG
Organism: Pleurodeles waltl; assembly: GCF_031143425.1. Classification (NCBI taxonomy): domain Eukaryota; kingdom Metazoa; phylum Chordata; class Amphibia; order Caudata; family Salamandridae; genus Pleurodeles; species Pleurodeles waltl. The sequence goes on along the minus strand of NC_090448.1, from coordinate 269,843,229 downwards.
TGGTTTCTCACACCTGGACACTTTCTATATTCTGCTGTCTGGGCTGAGCTCTATTTCCCATGTGAGTGTGACCTATTACTCATTCCTCAGCATGGTCTGATGGACAGCATGTCTGCTGTCAGTGTTGTTTTCATAGCATGTACATTTTTATATAGCACACAAATGTAATGGGGAAGCCCCAAAGCACTGCACCTCAATGTTAGTAGAGTTTTTGGGGTTGAATGATGATTGAAGATGGTGCACATCAATTTCAGTTCCGCATATTGTCATTACACCTTATAATTTGAGGAACCTGGAAATTAATGGTACCATTTAGGCTGCAGCCTTTGGGCAAAATCGAGCACTCATGTCTCTTTCCAGCCCCAGTTTCTTTCGCTAGATGAGCCAAATCGTGCTTGCTCATGGTTAAGCCAGGAAGCTACCACCAGTGAAATCTCTAAAGCAGAAAATAATCAAACAAAATGGACACTAAAATATTTGTGCATTTTACTCCACATTTTCAACACCAGGCTGTGAATCAGACATGAAAATATACCCAAGGTCTAAAAGACACTTTAATACATTTACCACGAACCTTGTGATTTTTGGTCACAAAGTGGAAAAAAGGCACAATGCCAATACACTATGTTTAGCCACCTATGAAAGCCTGCAGTGTGATCAAAAGCAAAGATAAGATAGTGCAAAATGTGATATATCTACATTATGACAGTCATTTGTTTTTCCCACCAACACCACTAATAAACTGGGATATTCAGAAAATTAACTTACACTTGTGAGTAATTTACACATGTATGTTTACTCTTTCATATTCAAGTAACTTTACTACATTTAGATACTCACAAAATCTGAGTGTAAAGTTACGCAAAAACACCTGAAAAAGGAAGTGGTGCCAAATTTACAAGTGCACGTTTCTACTGTCAAAAGCATGCATGTTCGCTCTTTCCCTTGGAGCAACTTTGCTACTTTTATCTATTACCACAGTCTGAGTGTAAAGTTACACAAAAACACTCGAAAAAGATGGTGGCGCCAAATTTATGAGTGCAAGTAATTACTGCCAAAAAGAAACAGTAGTAAGTCCAGCACTGCACATAACCTCAAAGGAAATGATGATAAATGAAAACATGATAAATTAAATAAAATACACAAATATAATTTAATGTTAAAAATATCTAAAAATAAACCATGTATTTATTTAATTATAAAATAGTCTAACAGTATTTGCTTGAAGTTATACATTAATTTAACATTCATCTTTATTAAAATATCACTAAACTAGTTTTAATTTTTTTTTTAAATCTTTGAGATCAGACCTAACCCCAGTGTTCTCACCTCTTCCACCACTCTCTCTGAAATAAGAATAATCTAGTCTCTCCCTTACTCTCTGCCTTTTCAGCATTTTGGTTTTCCAGTAACCATGCTACGTAGGCCTCAGTAAGAAGGATCCCAGAAAATGATCCAGTATATTCTCTTACCCCCAGAGTTACCTATACTAGAAGTACCAGTAGCTCTAAGGACAGGAAAATGCAACATATTGCAAGTTGGACCCTAAGGATCAAATTAGAAATGAGGAATTACCAAAGAATCAATAGGTTCAGATTTTATTCCTCCAGTAATTCCTCATTTTGCCACAGACTTTCACCTGAAATTTTGAGCTGCTTTCAGTAGTGTTTCTCTGGATCTCATAATTCTGATGGGGCCAATCCCCAGTCCCATCAGAATTAGTGGCCACATTTAGTGAGTGCCTTAGTGGTACTGCTATTTTGTCATAATGTCTTTTTCCTCCCAAATATACTCTGTGTAACACACCTTAAAATGTTTGTAGTGCATGTAATGTATAAATCTGTTAAATAACTAAACACATATTGGCAATGACAACAGGTCTGGCTTATAACTGAAAGTGCCTCTTCCGCGACTTATGAGTTTAGGCACTCAATAAGTAAGCATATTCACCCTCGGTCACTCATTCCTGCACTCATAAAGTAATTCATCTACCCAAAGACTCATTCTCCCATTCATCCACTTACCCATCTGCAAAAAAACTAACACACTCCCAACAAGTGGTTGTAAGAGAAATGGAAAGCCTAAATGTAGAAAATAAAGCATGCTGCATATAAACGTGGTGGTCATATGCTTGCATTGGAAAAATAAAATTAACATAGCAGCAGGAGGCCATCTTGCAATGGTATTATTCACCATCTATTGTTGTTTTAAAGTTCACACCTAGCTGTCACATTTAGAAGCACCGTATTGGCAATCTTGTAGTGAAACAACAATGTTACACTGAGCACAATACCATTGCAAGATGGTCACTCAGTAAACATTGTACTGGGGAGTGATCTTCGAATGTTAAAGTGTATAGAAAGAGTACTCACAAACATTTTTCCTGGGCTAAGAAGTTTGGTCTGTGATTTGCCCAAGGGCCGCATTGATGCTAGCAGAGTGGTGGTCAGGGTTTTTTCAGGGGAAGTGGGTGGTTGACATTAAGGTGGGTGTAGGGGGTCCAAACAATATACATCTAGTGACTGAATTGCACAATGTAAAACAAAAAACCTGTGATTCATCCCAGGTACAGGACAGCCTAGTTACTACATTTCTTTAACTTCAATTAACCTTTATTCAAATGCTTGCCTTTTTATTTAACATATTTTTGATATTAGTGCCCAGTTGAGTGAACAGCACCCCAGTGCTGCTGTTGACCAGGAGGCCACATGTAAAGATGGGGAGGGCTACATGAAGCCCCCAGTCCATACTCTGAGTATCACCAGTGTATAGTATATCATTATTGTAGTGATCCAGTGTAGTCAACATAATGCATCTGAACAGGGTGGATATCTTGGAACAGTAAAACAATAATACACTTGGACAATACCATGCCACAATGGCCATCCAGTTTAGAAATAATGATTGCACAGAATGCAGCACACTGAAGGTGAAATGAGCAGGAAGCGAGCGACCCATTAGAACTGTCTGGGAAACAGGAAGAAGTGCTAAAAAAATTTAAAAAGCAGGAAAAAACTGAAAGGGGTATAGAAACAAAAAGATGGAAAACTAAAGGAGTGGCCCCCAGAGCAGACAATGGAGCATACTCAGGCCCTCATTTACAAGATCTGATTTATCGGCCTCATTGCGTCAGATTTCTTGCACTGCCCTACGATCCCCTAACTATGCCATGGATGCACTGTATTTACAATACAGAATTCCATGGCGCCCGTTTTCACAGATGTGCAGGAAATTCTAATGCATCTGTTAGACCTAAACTCACACATTGCTGGATTAACACCAAAAAAATAAGCTACTCCAGCAATGCAAGAAGGCCCCCATAGAGAAAACCTCTGCATCAATTTTAAGCCTGCTATGAGCAGGCAATAAAATTCTACCACAGTGAAGTCACAGAAGAACCCAGTGAAATGTTGCAAATTTCACTGCGTCAGTTCTGCATGCCTTTTCACATGGGTGCACCTACCCTGCATATATTATACCTGGCACAGTTATAAAATGTAATGCAAGAATTTACAAACTGCCGCATTGGGCCCAAAATGTCACTTTGTAAATCTGGAGCAGAGTAGAGCACTACTAGTGCCACCGTTGCGTAAAAAAAATGATGCAACAGTAGCGCAAAGGTCTTGTAAATGAGGCCCTCATTTTCTGACATATGTGCACAAGTAATCTGGAAAAATATTATTACCCACAAGGCAATTGAATAGGCCTGTCCAAAATTTAACTAACACCGGCATGATGTGTAATTTCAGGAATGTTACTTCAGGCTGGTTACACGAAATCCCCCAAAGTACGCCAGTAAACCACTTTACGGAATTATGTGCGATTTGTGGTAAGATGTGCTGTGAGTGCGCCACTCATAGTACAAATTTACGGCACATGCTATACATTCACGGGAGTGCCACCGTGCAAATCTCCCACAGGTCTTGTTAAATGAAGTAACCTACGTTAACATCCTTGTTTACTACAGTAATCTGCAAGCATGTTTTCTTTAATACATTATTTTCACAATTCATAATTCAGGTCTAACTTGTAAGTTCTTCTGATAAACAGATTAGACCTATGACATCTGCCATAACCTTATCTAATGAATCAATTAGGCCCATGCACTTTATTATTGATTCATCAATGTAAACACCTCAGACATACTATATTCAGTTTAAGCTGTCCTACAACATAACAAGTATATAATCATTAACCTAAAATTACCATTGAAAACCTGTAGCCAACCCCCCTTACAGATTAGGCCTATATCATCTGTCAGACTGGTCACCCGAAAACCTGTATATCTGGATGTTGGTGAAGGAACAACATGGACCCACCAGTCTCCTTCCACGTCAACACAACACATCCAAGACAGCTATCAGTGCTGATGAAGGTGGACGTTTGCATGGATTTGTTTGTACTCACACAAGTGAAGCGTCTGCAGAAATTCCAGTGGAGATGAATACTAAACTTGAGCATGCTAGTGATTCAGGACAGCAAAAATTGGATGTCGACCTGTGCATAGGTTGCACTAAAGACATAATTTTGTTGTTGGTTCCATATTATTTTCCAGTGACTGATGTCATTATAAAAGTGATAGTAGTACCAATGAGGAGTGCAAAGTCTGATGCCAAGAAGGATTTTTTTGACAATGATGTAGATGATAACAGCAATTAGGAGTGAGGGGAAGTAACATGAAAAAGAGTGCTTGTTATTTGATTGTGGACAGCGACCAATGGTGGCTGAAGAATATAGAGCTGGATCAATGAAATAAATTTATCTTGTCTTCTAGGTTAATATCTTCCGGCACCCCCCTCCCTGAGCCTGAAGAGACCCTGGGGACCCAATCCCCGGGGACATAAACTATGAATCAGGGAGTCGGGGTGCATCTGATTCTCTAAGCCATCCACAGTCCCAGGGAACCCCTTCCCTAGGGCCAGCTCAGGGATGGTGTCCTGGGGTACCGAACATCCAGGACACCATCTGTTTCCCTGCACACAGGCACAGGTAGGAAAAAATAATGTTCTCCAACCGGGCAGGAGCACAAAGCTGCTTCTGCCCAGGGTGAGAACAAACATTTTCTCTGCCTGCATTCTTGGAAAGGGAGAATACATGGAAATTATCCTGGCCTATAGGTGCTAAGTAAAAGCTGCCCCTGCAGATCTGGAGGAATGCTGGCTCCAGCTTCATCTATGATTAGTGCAAGCAGGGGAGCTGGCAGGGCTGCCCGGGTCCTGGGCCTTCTCCCTGCAACACCTAACAATGAACCTGCAGTGGGGTGCCCGGGTTGGCATTGGGGAAATCACAAAATAAATAGAAAGTGTCAGCTCCTGCAGGAGCAGGGAGGCGTCGGGCTGCAGGTGCCCTATGGCTTCCCCCACGGCCTCAAAGAAAAATAGAAACATAGGGAGCCCCGGGGCATCCCTTAGTTTAATAAATATTTGGCAGCACCTACAATAAGACGGCGGGGCAGCAGGGGCCGAGGTGATCCCCTCACAGGCCCTACAAAAAAACTGTGGGACTGGGACACCCAGGAAAATAAAAAACAAAAAGGAAATAATAAATGAGCAGCTACAGTCGCTCATTTATTATTCACTGTTCCCTCAAGGAGTGCCCTATAATGCCTTGCAAGGGCTATTTACATACTTTTTTGTTTTTGGTGATGTCCCTAGAAGGGGCATGTGCACCACCGACATTTTTTCTTAATGTTGTGTGTGACTGTAGAGAAATCTGCAGCCCCCTCTCACGCCCTACCCAGCAACCTTAGAAAAAAAACAGTAAGTGTCCTGGTTCATTGAAACCAGGACCCTAGGAGACCTCACCGTATTTTTTTTTTTTAAAGGCCCTGTGACCAACCCAACCTCCTGCTGCACAGTGTGTGCCAGAAGGCTGACTTTAGGTATGGTAACAAAATATTTCTTTACATTAAATAAAAACAGAAATTAATTGAAAAAAAACAAAGGTTAAAGTAAAGTTACAGTTAAGTAAAAATGTCAGTGACAATGTAATGTTTAAAATATACAAAACCACTGAAATTCACCAGTTATAGTTGTCTCTGGTAAATATAACTTGTTCGCTAATGTAACTATAACTTGCACCCTTGCCATGTACTGCTAATTACTCACCATTGATAATATCACTGCAACATTTGTAATGTAATTATAGATAAGAAAACTGTGCATGGCGAGGGTGTGAGTTATAGTTACCTACGGCACGAGTAATAGTTACCAGAGATAACTATAACTGGTGAATTTCAGTGGTTTTGTATGTTCAAAATGTTATGTTTTCACTGAAATTCTCATCTCACTATAACGTTACTTTAACTTTTGGTTTTTATCAGTGAATTTCTGTTTTTTTTAATGTAAAGTAATATATTGTTACCAGATGTAAAGCCAACCCACACACTGTGCAGCAGGAGGTTGTGTGAGTTACAAGGCCTGGCCTTTAAAACAAATACAGTGAATATATATATATATATATATATATATATATATATATATATATATATATATATATATATATGTATTTATTTTTCATTGAAAAAAAACAAAGGTTAAAATGGCATTATTATCAGGTGGAGATTTCAGTTACAACACGACATTTTAAGTTCTACAAAACACTGAAATTCAGTACTTAAAGTTAACTGAAGTAACTAAAAGTAACTTGCCACCCTGATGTCATAAGTGAATTTATTAATAATGTAATAGAACATGTTATAAGTGATGCAATATGTGAGGTCATAAGCAGTACACCCCAAGATTTTTCAGGAAGAAGCTGAGGTGGATAAACTTTTTTACAGAAAGGTTTGTGAGGATTTGCCAGACAGCACCAAAGTCATTAGCAGACTAAAAATTCAATTTCCAATGGAAACACAGTCCCAACAATAAATACACAGGGGTGGTCCTCTGTCAGTCTCTGCAGTCTTGCAAATAACCTAGGGAAATCACAATAACCATTTGAATATTCAGGCATATTGCATTTGTGATTCATCTTCATAATAAAAAGATTAGCTCCATGGCCTCTGACATAACAATTCCTATGAACTAATTAGACCTACAGCCTTTATCACTGGCTAAATAATACAAATAATAATCAACAATTTACTGGCTTTTCGACATAAGCAGCTCATTAATACTGCAAGCTTTCCCACATGTTAGCTATTTTTATACAGTTATAAATGTATAAAAATTTAGACAATTACAGTTGACAAAACAATATACACCCCTTCCTAAAATAGCATAACAAGAATTGACAAAGTGCCAATCGGCTACCCGGAGGGTTTGTTACAGAGGGTGACCTAAACTGAAAGCGTTGCCCACTTTGGCAATCTGTGAGATTCCCTGTAATGCATTACCTGTCTACAAGCACTAAGACAGTGTAATAACCATCCATCTTTATAGGCTTACCAGCTTTAATATTTGCTGTTCACAACAGTCAGGCCTACTGTCTTTGTGGTAAATAATCATACTAAACAGATCAGGCTTATAGCCTTGAATCATGGCATGTTACCATAACCAACTCAGTCCTGCAGTGTTGAGCATACGCATTCCCATGAGACAAAACCTGTTATACAAGCACTTTTTTCACAGTAAGCATACTGTGAAAGCTGAATTAATTTCTAATGATTTTCATTTATTATGAGTTAAGAATTTACATGGAATTAAGCTAACATAGAAAATAATGTGCATTTTGTAAAATGTGTCCACTTGAGTGGCCTTCATCAAATACAAAATGTTTTTAGTAAATGCATATTATTATTAGTTATTGTGCATGTGTAGAGAAAATGTATTAGTATATCATATTAACAATTTCATGCTATACATTTGTTTTAATACCTTTAGGTGAGGTTTGGGCCTATTTTGCAAAACCTCATGTCAAGCTGCAATGTTTAATCAATTGTGGAAAATGTATTGTAAGGCTGAAGAATTAATGCTTTCATTGTTCACACTGTGCTGACCAAACGATTTGTAGATGTCTTTATCTTTCTCATGAGAACTGCTTGCAGAACCATGTTGTACTAATGATCGCTACAAAGTTAATTTGATGCATGAGACTGAAATGTTCCCAGGAACTAACAATAGATGCACTGACTGGAGTATGGATTGCAACAAAAGAGTTATCTGATGAGCCTGATGGCGGGAACAGGAGAAGAGGAGCCAATCATCGATGTGTGAAAGACAGTTTAGATATATCTTGGATTTGGGTTTTAGTTTTTATTGGGCCAACTGTAAACATATGATTTCCTGACCAATGACAATGTGGGAGGATTCTTTAGGATATTCTAACTTAGCTAGACTACAGAGAGGAAAGTGGGTTCTTGTCTAGTTTGATTTTCCCAGTAGTGGTTCTGTTTGAGGAGTTGAACAGTTCCTGATGACTTTATTTTCTAACTTTGACTTTATTGCTTACATTGCCAATTGTGAATGCTGATCCCTTAGAAATCGCTACCTAAATGGTTCAGATAGCCTAGAGCCCACCATGTCTGAGCCATTCCCTTTCACTGTCCCATTGCTGAAACTGACCAGACGGATGTCCAACTGATGAAGAGAATCACAGCTTGCCGATCCATTTGAGGAGAGGTATAACAAAATGCTATTGTTTGTTGTAGATATTGTTCTTTAGTTTGTAGGTACCATTATAGAGCCATAGTTAGATGTTTTCCCAAATTAACTTTTGACTAAATAGTACAAACATGCTATGTTAGTTGGTGGGTTAGTTAATAATCCCAATGTTGATAAATATTATTAACCTCTTAGCTGCTGGGCCTTTCCCCCCCCCCCACCCCTCCCCCCCCAGTGCTGAGCCCTTCTTTGGCTATTTGGGGTAGTTTGCGCTAAGGCCTTCATAGCTTTTTGTCCACCTAAGCTATCCACACCAAGTTGGCGTCCTTTTTTCCAACATCCTAGGGATTCTAAGGGACCCAGCGTTTGTGGGTTCCCATGGAGGAGACAAAGAAATTAGCCAAAATACAGCAAAAGTTTGTTTTTTTCAACAAAATGAAAAAAAAGGGCTGCCGAAGAAGGCTTGTGGTTTTTTCCCTGAAAATGGCATCAACAAATGGTTTGAGGTGCTAAAATTATCATCTTCCCCGCTTTCAGGACCAGGCAGACTTGAATCAGAACACCACATTTTTCAAAAAAAGTTTGCATTTTACTGGGACATACCCCATTTTTACTATTTTTTTTGCTTTCATCCTCCTTCCAGTTAGTGACAGGAATGGGTATGAAACCAATGCTGGATCCCAGAAAGCTAAACATTTCTGAAAAATAGACAAAATTCTGAATTCAGAAGGGGTCATTTGTGTAGATCCTACAAGGTCTTCCTACAGAAAATAACAGCTGAAATAAAAAAAAAATTTGAAATTGAGCTGAAAAAACCTAGCCATTTTTCTCCACGTTTTACTGTGTAACTTTTTCCTGCAATGTCATATTTTTGAAAGTAATATACCGTTACGTCTGCTGGACCCTTCTGGTTGCGGGGATATATAGAGCTTGTAGGTTCATCAAGATCCCTAGGTACCCAGAGCCAATAAATGAGCTGCACCTTGCAATGGGTTTTCATTCTATACTGGGTATACAGCAATTCATTTACTGAAATATAAAGAGTGAAAAATAGGTATCAAGAAAACCTTTGTATTTCCCAAATGGGCATAGGATAAGGTGTTGAGGGCAGTGGTTATGTGCACATCTCTGAATTCTGGGGTGCCCATACTAGCATGAGAATTACAGGGCATTTCTCAAATAGACGTCTTTTTTACACACTGTCTTATATTTGAAAGGAAAAAGTGTAGCGAAAGACAAAGGGCAATAACACTTGTTTTGCTATTCTGTGTTCTCCCAATAAAAATGGTACCTCACTTGCGTGGGTAGGCCTAATGCTCGCGACAGGAAAAGCAACATGGACACATCACATATTTACATTGAAATCTGACGTGTTTTTTGCAAAGTGCCTAGCTGTGGATTTTGGCCTCTAGCTCAGCCGGCACCTAAGGAAACCTGCCAAACCTGTGCATTTTTTAAAACTAGACACCTAGGGGAATCCAAGATGGGGTGACTTGTGGGGCTCTCACCAGGTTCTGTTACCCAGAATCCTTTGCAAACCTCACAATTTGGCCAAAAAACACTTTTTCCTCACATTTCGGTGAGAAAAAGTTCTGGAATCTAAGAGGAGCCACTAATTTCCTTCAACCCAGCGTTCCCCCAAGTCTCCCAATAAAAATAGTACCTCAGTTGTGTGGGTAGGCCTAGAGCCCGCAACAAGAATTGCCCCAGAACACAATGTGGACACATCATATTTTCCCAAAGAAAACAGAGCTGTTTTTTGCAAAGTGCCTAGCTGTGGATTTTGGCCTCTAGCTCAGCCGGCACCTAAGGAAACGTACCACAGCTGTGCATTTTTGAAAACTAGACACCTAGGGGAATCAAAGATGGGGTGCCTTGTGGGGCTCTCACCAGGTTCTGTTACCCAGAATCCTTTGCAAACCTCAAAATTTGGCCAAAAAACACTTTTTCCTCACATTTCGGTGACAGAATGTTCTGGAATCTAAGAGGAGCCACAAATTTCCTTCCACCCAGCATTTCCCCAAGTCTCCCGATAAAAATGGTACCTCACTTGTGTGGGTAAGCCTAGCGCCCGCGACAGGAAATGCCCCAAAACACAAAGTGGACACATCATATTTTCCCAAAGAAAACAGACAATTTTTTTGCAAAGTGCCTAGCTGTGGATTTTGGCCACTAGCTCAGCCAACACCTAGGGAAACCTACCAAACCTGTGCATTTATGAAAACTAGACACCTAGGGGAATCTAAGATGGGGTGATTTGTGGGGCTTTCACCAGGTTCTGTTACCCAGAATCCTTTGCAAACCTCAATATTTGGCAAAAAAACACTTTTTCCTCACATTTCGGTGATAGACAGTTCTGGAATCTGAAAGGAGCCACTAATTTTCTCCCACCCAGCATCCCCCCAAGTCTCCATATAAAAATGGTACCCCACTTGTGTGGGTAGGCCTAGTGCCTGCGGCAGGAATAGATCACACAACGGTCAATGTTGGTCCTTACATGAGGTAACTGTTGAACCAGGGATGATCCATTCCTGATGCAGGCACTAGGTACAGGCACTCCAGTGGGGTAGTGTTTTTATCAGGACAGGTGAGGAATCACTGGGTGGTAGGAATTTTGTGGATCCCAGCATATTCCTGTAGTTTGTGTGACAGAAATGCAAGAAAAAATAGAGTTTTTATTCAACATTTCAGCTTTGCAGGGTATTCTGGGTAAGAAAACTTTGGGGAATCCACACAAGTCACACCTCTGTGGACTCCCCCGGATGTCTAGTTTCCAGAAATGTCTGGGTTTAGTATGTTTCCCTATATGGCCGCCGAGCCCAGGACCAAAAACACAGGTGCCTGCCTTACAAAACCAGTTTGTTTTGTGATATATAATTTTGATGTCTCCACAATACGATTTGCGCGGTGAAATTTGGGTCTGAACTAAATTGGGGAGATCCCAGGAGAGCACTCTTTCTTTGTGCTTGCAGCCGCCTTCACCTGCTCTCTGGGTTGGGCTAACCCGGTATTGTCCCTTTGCACAGACTGTGCTTGCGAAGGGACAGCAGGACTGTCCTCATCACCTCCCTCATAATTACTGGAAGAGGAGTTATCAAATGGGACTCCTCTGACTGAAAAACCACTCCCAGAGTCTGCGCCATTGTCCTATCCCTCAGATGCTGTCTCAGTATCTGCTGTCTCAGTCTCTGATCCTATGTCAAAGCTGTTCTCTATAACCCGAATGAGGGTGTGAGCAGCAGTCATCCAATGAGATGCCATCTCTGCTACTGGCTAAACTGTTGCTCTAAAACTGTAGCCTAAGTAGACAGTCACAAAATTGCTGGTGTGTGTGTGATACGTGCAACAGTAGAGGTCTCCTTACTTGCGCTTCTTCCCTCAATCAGGACGTTCTTTCAAGGCACTCAAAAAACACCTTGTCACATACCAATTGTCACAGTCTTTAGCACCTCTAGCACCCAGTCCAACAATCATTATTGGTGCTCCCACTCCCATGCCCTCCTCCTCGGATTCCCTCACTACCACCCAGCAAAAGTGCCCTTCATCTCTCCATAGTCACCCCCGCACATACATTTCATTTGTATTATAGCGCAGGTAGTGGCAGACTTTACTAATGTACTCAGCTATTTACATAAAATACAGATTTACTCTTTTCAGTAGGCATATAAACCTTCTGCACTTCTTTATGGCACCAAAACTGCCACTAAACAAAAGTCTGATCATTTTGTAGCAGAAACATAATCACAAGACTTACTTGACTTTTTTATTGCTGCCTAAAAGCTACAGTTGAAACGAGACAGTTGAGCTATGTGCATTGCTGTGAAGATGCAAGCTGCAACTGCAAGACAACTGGTGGCAAATATATATATATATATATATATATATATATATCACTTTTATATGTGGGTCTGGTTTTCCTGGGGGGCGACCGCAGCCCCCAGGGAAACCACACATGCATTGACAAAAGTGATCTATATATCTATATATATATCTGTATATCTATATATATATATAGATATGTAGATCTATATCGAGATAGATCTCTCTCTCTCTCTCTATATATATATATATATATATATACATATACATATATATATATATATATGTATACATATATATATATATATATATGTATATATATAGATAGATATATAGATCTATCTATTTTTTCACGCCCGCACTAAATGGGTTAACTAAGAATTGATCTTGTTCACCTGTTGAATCTTGATGTATGTAATTTCTATTGTGCAGTACTGTTGCTATTGATTTGAACTGTGACTCTTGACTTCCTAATTGTAAATGCTTTAGTTAAATTGAAATTCTTTAGAAGATTTGGTCAGCCAGTGTTATTCATATATGTTTATCATTTGGTATTGAGACTAATATACGTGGTTAGCATTGTTAATATAGGGAAATAAACTTTCTAACTTTTACTAAAAGTGTGTTTATTCATGGCAACATGGGCCATGATGCGTGAAGTTTACGAACTCAAGATTTCTGACAAATTGATTACTGCATATGTTGTTGTCACTAGATTCGGATGTAATAAACTGAAGGTAGTGATGGTGAGATTGCTCTAAGCGCACTCAAAAGGTCTATCGAACCTCTAACGCATCCCTTATGATTAAATTATATAAGACCAAATAAGGTCAGACGCACTCACAATAAAACGTCTTGGGACAGAGCCAAAGCCCTTCTCTCAATAGATTTTCTTAAAGCTCTTTTCTTGTTGATCAAATAAGGTCTGGTGCAAGATATCTAGAGATTAATTAACTGCAAAAGTTATTTTTATCCTGAAGGATGTGAATCTTACCTCTTGCTTTTAATAGTATGAGGAAAGGATAACATGGCGCTAAGCCCACTGAATGTTTTGTCCCAAGCATGCATTAAAGAAGCAGATAAGACAGATTTAAAAAATAACAGGGATGCCTATATTCTTATATTCTTTTCGCTGTGGTAGTGAGATATCAATCACATTGCAGTGAAGACCACAGACAAAAGGTAGAAAGCCTTTATACAACTATTGGACATGTCTTTTTTTTTAAAATCATAGTGATCTATGGACAGTTTTTTAAAGTTATGTTTCATGAGGTTGCTTTATGATTGCTGTTTTTAATTGGAATATTGTGTAAATTTGGTTGTGGAATGTATACTTCAAAGCAAAGCCAACTATAGACTGAAAAACCGATAGACTGCATAGCGATCGTGATAATTTGAAGATAGCGATTTTTAGGGAGATCTTTCGTTTGCAAATATTTTAACACAAGAAACCTGCCCATTGTCTGAATTTGGCGCACCTTGGCTTTTATTGGAACAGGCCACTGAAATGTTGTGGCAACCATCAATGCAACAACACACTTTTCTAAAAATAAAGTGGACTTTAACTGATAAAATATGCCCCGTGGTTCAAGAGAGCCAGCTGTTTCGCCTACAGAAGTTGCATGAAATTTCCAACAGCAATATGTTTAAACTGAGCACTGTAAACGTGCTCAAAGGAAGTATCAAACTGTGAAAGAAGATCGGCTCACATTACTTAGATATTTGTGGCACCCCAGGGAACACTGATTTCTTAGCACATACTTTCCATACAGCTAGAACACTTTAATGTAGCCAGATGATATAAAGGTCACCTTAGGACAACATTGTGCTCATACACACAGCAGAACACTCAGAAAGTCTGCACAGAACTAAACAAGCATTTACAATGCAACGGGTCTCGCATTTCGTCGAGTTAGAGCTATTGGCGTTGTAAACTCCTAATCAGACTTTTCTTCCCACATTAAATGAAAAAAAAAACAGTGCGATCGCGCTGCGAAATAAAGTGAAAAAGTAGTCCAGAAACCATATGGAAAGAATGGAGGCTCGTATGTTTCCAGTAGTTGGTCGGTGCGCTCGAGAAGGGCTAAATACTGGAAAAGGCATGACGTATGCATGCCTTACACTAATGAAAGAAAGCAAGTGGATTTTAAAAGGCAAGCCCACGAACCAATGTAAGGGACTGACATGACATGGGCGTGGTTAGATGCCCAAAGAGAGATTACATCAGGGGACAGAGTGGTTTGCGCTCGCCCCTAAAAATGACATGAAAGAATGAGATGAAGAGGTAGGTAGCATCGGGTGATAGATTAATGAGGCATCAGGTTGAATCAAGGCTTTGCCACCTTGATGGTCTGCACCCGGCATTCTAAAGCACCTGAGCAAAACTGGGGCGCTGGCACTTACGGTTTAGAAATTAAGCACTGACTGAGCCTGCACTTGCTCCTTCTGTGATGCATCTGATATTTGCACATGTGGAAGTGTAAAGCCCGGCCACAAATTCTCTTGAACCAATATTGGCAACCAAATATGTATATTTTGTACAAGGCTTGCTCCACGAAGAACAGAAGACTACATTACATTGAAAGCAGCGGGTCAGACACTGCTGCAATTCAGAAAAGCTGTTGAATCAGAGAAACCAAGTTGTCATTGTAATTGTTCGGGACTTTGCTTGATTTCAAGAAAAAATACACATTCTCTTAAGGCCTTGCTAGGATGAAAGGAAGCGGCTGTGGTGCAGAGCTCAGCCAGGCCGACCTGCCTGTTGTTTCTCGCACATCTGCAGCTAGCGCTTCCGAGGCCAACCTCTGAGAAACAGCAGCCAGGAGCAAAAGGGAGATGAAGAGGAGGCAGGCGAAGCAACTTTGAGTCTCACCGAATGGGCTGATTCGAATAAATTAACACCCGCGCAGAGGACGCGCAGATCCCCCAGATGGACATATGCCTTGCTTAAGGCGGCTCGAGAAAAACACCCTTTCTGCGGATGCCGGGATCGGGAGAGACGTCTCCTACAGTCTGTTCTCACTCACAGCGGTAGAAATCTGTAATCTAATTAGACGCTGAACCCGTCTTCCATTTCTGTCAGCCGAACGATGCGCAGAAATGTGCAGACAAGCTATGGGACTCTGCTAAGCACTCAACCCTTTCTGCTGTCAGCAGTCCCGCCAGCCCTCATGATGTAATTACAGTGACTTTTATTCAATTAAGGGCCATTCCTGCCTTTAGAAAAAGCTGCTTTCTCAATTGATTTGAGTGTAATACAATAATAAGGATGAACTTAAGGTACTGCATTAGCTCGGTTGTTTATAACTTCGCTGCGCAAGTTCATTCATGCGAGTCGATTTCCATTATGCCACCGTGGCTAAAAAAGAATTGATTTCGGGCACTTCTTATACTTTTGTTCCCCTTTTCTAATAACCTTCTGTTGCGAAGTGAGGAGGAGTCACCTCAGGTGCAGCTTTCAAATAAAAACTAGGGTCTCGCATTTGTCCGAGTTACAGCTATTACCAGTTGTAAACTCCTAACCGGATATTTCTTGCCACGTTAAAAGAAAACAACAGTGTGATCATGCTGCTACAGTTCACGCTTAATGAAACCTATCGGCAAAAGTGCAATTATGTACGTAACCGGCAAAAGTGCAATTAACTGTGTAACAGGGTAGATATTATGCAAAGCGCTCGACTTCTGCCCAGCGAGATCGCGCTGCGAAAATAGAGAAAAAGTAGTCCACAAACCTGACGGGAAACAGCGAGCCTTGCATGTTTTCTGTACTTGGTCGCTGCGCTCGAGGAGGGCTAACCACCGGAAAAGGCATGACGTATGCGTGCCTTCCACTAAGGAAAGCTAGCAGATTCTAACAGGCAAGCCCATGAACCAATGAAAGACACTGACGTGACGTGGACGGGGCTCTGCGTCCTTTTCTAATTCCTAAAGCGTCTCGCTGGCGATACGCATGCGCAAGCGCATGCAACGCAGGCTCAACCCTAAAAAGAAACCTGTGCATTAAATTCTTCACAATAATGCTGGTAGTACCATTTGGGGTTAAAAGGTCAAACTAACAAACTATCAAAGCCGTGTCTGTGATACACACAACTGTGCAATGCAACTCAGCTCCTCGCCAGCCTGAGTCATAACTGTGTGTTTATCCCTTGACTTTCAACAACTACTAAAGGGAATGCGACCCATCTGTCTAATGTACAAAAGAATAGTTCTGCAGAGCAACTCACACAAAAACTATACGTAGTGAGGGAATCCAAAACATAGATCCTCCATCTAGGTCAAAAGATGCCTTTACCAGTCACATATGTACATAGACGAAATATTGAATGGTAGAGTTGTATTATCCTGACAAAATTCATTACATCATATGATAATTAGAGATCAAACAATGTTTAAAAGCAGGAAGGGTGCTCAATGTAAAGTGAATATAAAATGTTTTTGCAAAATGTGCTCCTGCTTTTCCAATCAATAATGTACAGTTCATTTGAACATTCTACAATAATCAGCCTGTGGTATGGTTTCATAGACCGTTTACGCTGTATATTCACAAATATAGTCCTCCAATTACAGCTAATTTCAATGGTCCAGAATATACATAATAATCTGCGTTTTGATCCCAAATGTCCAACCTGTGGCTATGAACATCAATAGGGGTCTCCATCAGGACAGCAAGAGAAGAGTACCATGTGGAGACAGCTTTCAATTTTAAAGTGAGAGTGTTCTAAAAGGTTCCAGAGGGTCACCTTTGGGACTTCACACAACGTTGGTCCTCTCCAGGGGCAGCCCTCAGAGGAGGCATATTTAAGGATGCCCTCATGAAGGAAGACCAATCTCAAAGCTAAAATGGCTGTTCATTAGTTTCAAATCAAAACTTGTTCCCAGGAATATAAGTGGTGAAAGTCGCATCTACCCATAGGTTAACTTTATTCACCAAGGTATATCTGGTGCATATAAAGGGGGTGCACCTAAAATTACGTGACTGCTCACATTCACCCAGGCATTGCATATTCACTGCATTATCTCAGACCTTGTGTCAAGACAATGGAAAATAGAAAAAGGAATTTGGAAAATTGTATTCATCTTGTAAATTTCGATTAAACATTTTCGGTCTAATGGTTTCTCAGAACTGGAATTCTATAACGTTATTTTTAATTAAATCAAATGTGTGGGACATTAGGTTGTGGGTTGTGGGGTGAAACTCTACTCTACCCACAACCACAATCCTTGTTTGGGGGAAACACAAAAAGCCACTAAATTAATCTGTGCTTGACCCTGTGATGGCATAAAAGCAGTCAGGCTCTACTTAGAGGCAATATGGACAGTATTTATGAAGCACTTAAGCAGTAATAAGTTGGAACCGCAACGCAAGAAAAACCCCTGCATCAATTTAGAAAAAGAGAGTACATTTCAATTGTTGGATCTGGCCCTCTCGGCACGATCACCCCCAAATATTTTTGCCTTTCTCCTTCTATTTTTGCTGCATTTGTGTTTGTTGGTCTTAGGACTAGGTGTCACTTTATCACTGCTAAACAATGCTAACATGCATGTAATCTCTGCTTAAAACATGGTAGATTGGCGTATCCACAATTGGCATATTCCATTTACTTAGAAGTAAATTAAATGTGATCAGGGCTTGTAAATTAAATGCTGCTAGTGGCACACAACACTGATTGTGCCACACACTTGTCTAAGGCCTGCCATTGCACAGCATGTGTGCAAACTGCTAGTTCGACCTGGCAAAATAACCCTTTTGCCAGGTGCAACCCTTTCTTTTTAATAAATGTAAGCCACTCGTAGGGTAGGCCCTGGATAGCACGTTCAAGTTTATTTATTATTTGGGACTTCTAAGAGATCCACATAAAACATATCCATATATAGCAAAACAACACAACTACATAACCAATGTATTAAAATATGTGTTACCTTACAAATAGCAGCAGTATACCATCAATCAAACTCTATAAAATAGAATATGAATAAAGGTCATCCCTATGCCAACTCCTGAAGCTGCGTTGCATTACATTTCATATAAAGTGCATCAATATACAATCTATCAGGCTCTATAAAATTAACTATTTGAAAAGTGCATTATTTTACAAATCCCTATACTCTATAAGAGAATCAGTATACATTAAAAAATACCTTTAAAAATTTTAAAATCCGAAAACAAGACATTTCATTTGGGGGCTTAAGCAATAGGTCAAAGGCTCCACTTGATGAACGCACCCTGAATTTAAAAAAGGGGGGTTGCAGCCATTTGTTCCTCAGTGTCAACAAAGAGGAAGAAACAATTAAAACATGCTTAAGGTCTTGAACATCCATTTGACACAAATCACAGACATTCGAAGTGCCATACCATTTGTGGGTTATAACAGCAGTATATTCGGTCTCAATAAAGAACACGGACGGCTCCCCCCCTGTGTGAGATTCCAAGTTAAATAGAGCTGTGTTTTTTCCAGAATCGCCGCATTAATCAGGACATCGAATATCCTCTTTTGGATACAAAGCTCCAGATTTATCTGATAATGTTTGGCGCATTGTGACATCCTTTAGACTTATTTTCAACTGAAGGTGTGATACAACAAGAATTGAATCAGAATCTAACTCCAACAATTTTATAGGAAATTAAACATTTCTAAAAAACGGAGATTTCTCTCTCAATGTTACAAAAACCTCTTTGTAAATAAGGTGCCTAAATGAGGATTCCTCACTGTGGAATAGGCAGAAGGCCTTCTTGTACCACCCCTGCTAAACCCTAAACAAAAGTACCTTTGATACCAAACTCCAACCTTAGGGCTGCAGTGGATGCCAAGGCCTTTTGGGGGGACCAAGCGTCTTAAAATTGGCCCTTCAGTTCTGTCTGAGAAACCCCAGACTGCTACATTTGTGAATTTCATTTCATATCACAAAGAAGCAGGGATCTTTGCTTGGTAGACCGACAGATGAGCAAAGTCACCTGCCGACCGCCTTATAAAATACACCTAACCCCCCAACTTGTGAACAAGCCTTACCAACATTACTAGCTATATGCTCAGAATCATGAAGAGAACTAGTCATAATTTTACCCAGAACGTGGTGAGATTTTACGCGCTCAAGCTTTCTTGTAGCCTACAAACCATGAAAACGTTATATTTTTACGTGTTTATTCTCCCTGAGAAGCATAATACTTGTGATTTCATGGCATTTCTTTTCGGATAATGTTGGTCAACATAGCAGCCTAGCGCTGTAAAACGATTATTCAGCCCTTTCTGGGTGAGGTCAATACCTACAATGTTCTCTGCGTACAATAAACAAGACCCCAGATGCCCTCTAATAGTGGGTGCAAAACCATAGCTTTTCATTAAGGCGGCAGGCAAATCATGAACATACAGTGAGACACCCCTGATTTAATGCATTTTTTGTTGGAATTTCAGTTGACAGACCCCGATCTCTGCCTAACTGTACTTTGCACCATGTAGAGGAATGCAAGGCTATAATCAGATTTAACAGATTAGCTGGAATGTCGAAGGTGGTTAGCTTCTTCCTCAGGATCGAGTGATCAATCCTGTCGAAGGCAGTTGAAAAGTCTATGAACACAGCATAGAGAACACCACCCCTAATCGTTACATATTTTTAGTTTATCAACTAGCCGGCCTGTTCCAAAGGAAGGATTGGATTACTCTGAAACCAAATCTTTAGGTGTTCTAATAAACTTTTAGCAAAAACCTTACAGACAGCATCCAGCTGGGCAATTTGCCGATAGTTTGCAGGAGAAGATCTATCTCCCTTCTTATATAGAAGGACAATAACACTCTACCCATGTTGACTGTACTTTACCTTTTAAGTAACAGAACCTAAATAAGGTATTTAGGACCTTTTCTCAAAGCCCTGGTTCCTGTTTAATCACAATCACTGAGACAGAAACCACTCTGAAATTCGTACTAATGGCCAATATGTGATGACCATCCCATCACCAGGATACTATTTAAGGCTCCAGCTAGCCAACAGCATTACCATTGTTCATTCTCTACACCAGGGAAGAAAGAAACAGAATTGGCTAAGCCCACATATTTTACTGATCTTTCACTGTTTAAAACAGAAATAGTATTTTTTTTTTAAATAAACGTTACAGGATCATATGAGGGGGTCAGACAACCTCCACACAATGGTAGAACTGAAGAAGCAATATGGCTGCTAGGGGAGGACTTTTCTTTCCATACATGAATCACGTCTATACCTCTACATTGCATCTGTTCACAATTATGCAAAATCAGATTTGCAACAATTTTAGAATAAAACCAGACATTTGTCTTCACTACTCCTGGAATGTGCGCTAGGTATACAAGCAAAATATCTTTGCTTTGTATCAATTTTAAAGCTTCAACGTCTAAAAAACAAGATATTAAAAATTAGTGATTCACAGTTTAATCCGAGTCAAATGATTCAATAAAATCCAGACATGTAGTGTCCACAGGGGCCAATGTAGAACCAACAACCTTGGATGAGGAGTCA
This sequence comes from Pleurodeles waltl, assembly GCF_031143425.1. Taxonomy (NCBI): domain Eukaryota; kingdom Metazoa; phylum Chordata; class Amphibia; order Caudata; family Salamandridae; genus Pleurodeles; species Pleurodeles waltl. Next base: position 269,822,380 of record NC_090448.1, on the reverse strand, counting down.
CCTCTCTTCTGATTGGCAGAGAAGGAATTAGATAACCTAATGTTGGACTTCACAAAATGAGGGGCCACAACAAAAGTATCAGCACTTGGGTTTAAATATGAAAATACCATCTCTCCAGCAGAAAGCTCAATCTGAAGGGATTGCAGCACACCTTGTCCTTGCGTTGAATTCTGCTCAATTTCGTCCTTTGGGCGAAGCTCTGAAGGTTCCCAATTCCTGGAACCTTATTTTCCTTGGCTTCTTTTTTGATATCCACTGCTTACCCTTTTTCCAGTCAGTTTTTCCCCATTTTTCTTCCTCTTATTGCCATTCTTTTCATTATTTCCATTATTGACCAGTGCATCAGGTTCAGATATTAACCAAGCTGATGATCTGAAAATAGGAAATGGTGCCACTTCTGAGTCCAACTCTTTTGGCTAGATATCAGCTGTAGGAGAGAGGGGGGAATTGCAAACAGACTTTTTAATGAGTAAACATGGCAATCTTGGCGGGAAATGTTCTTATCATGGGTGGCCTTAAAAAGCACTTGAGGCTTACCAGCCTGAGTTCCCTGATCAGTAAGTGAAGGTTGTTTGTGGCAATCTTCAGCTGGGCCCTTACCTCAGGCCACTAAGGGTGGACTAATGACTGGACAGCCCACTTTTCTGCAGGCCTCATTGATAGCAGATACAACATTCTCACCAACGCTACCTCCATCTCCCTTTGGCCCATCAATACTTTCAATATAACAAACAGGAGATCTTGTGTTTGGTCAGAGTTTTTCACTGATTTTTCTAGTAAAGTCAGGATAGAAGATCACATTTTTTTCAAACATTTAAATTACTTGGATAATAAAATATTGTAGGAAAGTACCATCTTGCCTGGCATGTTACCCCCATTTTTACATGTAGGTCAGTTTGTTTTTGCCTGTCTCACTGGGATCCTGCTAGCCAGGACCCCAGTGCTCATAGTTTGTGGCCCGAATGTGTGTCCCTGTGTAGTGATTAACTGTGTCACTGAGGCTCTGCTAATCAGCACCTTAGTGCTAATGCTCTCTCTGCCTTTAAAATTGTCACTATATACTGCAGCATTTCTTTTGCCACTCATAAGGCAAATCTTACACAGGACTGCCACTGCAGCCTGAGTGAAATAACGTCCACTTATTTCACAGCCATTTTACACTGCACTTAAGTAACTTAAAAGTCACCTATATGTCTAACCCTCACTTGGTGAAGGTTAGGTGCAAAGGTACTAAGTGTGAGGGCACCCTGGCACTAGCCAAGGTGCCCCCACATAGTTCAGGGCAATTTCTCCAGACTTTGTGAGTGCGGGGACACCATTACACGTGTGCACTACATATAGGTCAATACCTATATGTAGCTTCACAATGGTAACTCCTAACATGGCCATGTAACATGTCTAAGATGATGGAATTGTCCCCCCATGCCAAATCTGGTACTGGGGTGCCAATCCCATTCATCCCCGGGGCTCCACTATGGACCCCAGGTACTGCCAAACCAGCTTTTTGGGGTTTTCACTGCAGCTACCGCTGCTGCCAACCCACAGACAGGGTTCTGCCCTCCTGGAGTCTGGGCAGCCCAGTCCCAGGAAGGCAGAACAAAGGATTTCCTCTGAGTTAAACCCTTTTCCTTTGGAAATAGGTGTTAAGGGCTGGGGAGGAGTAGCCTCTCCCAGCCTCTGGAAATGCTTTGAAGGGCACAGAGGGTGCCCTCTTTGCATAAGCCAGTCTACACCAGTTCAGGGAACCCCCAGTCCCTGCTTTGGCACGAAACTGGAGAAAGGAAAGGGGAGTGACCACTGCCCTGTCCATCACCACCCCAGGGGTGGTGCCCAGAGCTCCTCCAGTGTGTCCCAGACCTCTGCCATCTGGAATCCAGAGGTGTGAGGGCACAATGGAGGCCTCTGAGTGGCCAGTGCCAGCAGGTGATGTCAGAGACCCTTCCTGATAGGTGCGTACCTCACTAGGTGGCGAGCGTGGCCCTGGAACACAGGTGGTGGACTCAAGTGACCCAGACTGTCCAGTGATCCAACAGTCCAAATTTGGAGGAGGTAAGTCCCTGCCTCCCCTCTCCAGACAGTAATCCTGTGTACTTCGTGAACTGCAGCTGCTAGGACTTCTGTGCACTTTTGCAAGGAATCCTTCATGCACAGCCTAGCCCAGGTCCCCAGCACTCCGTCCTGCATTGCTCAACTCACTGAGTTGACCACTGACTTCGTGGGACCCTCTTTTGTAGTGTTGAGACAACTGCCATGCTCAGTTTTCTTTAAGTTGTGTTCAAGCACTTCTGCGGGGTTTGCCTTCTTGTGCGTGGGCTCTTTGTGTTGCTGAGGGCCCCCTCTGTCTCTTCTTCCAAGTGGCGACCTCCTGGTCCTTCATGGGCCCGGGCAGCACCCTTTTTCTTTAACCATGACCTTTGCAGCTAGCAAGGCTTGTTTGCAGTCCTTCTTCAAAGAAACAACTCTGCATCCTCCAGCACTCCGCTGGACATATTCTGTGTGAAGGAGAAGTTCCTGGCACCTTTAGTTGTTGCAGAATCTTCAGCTTCTTCCATCCGGAGGCAGCCATTTTGCACCTTCATCTTGGGTTTAGTGGGCTCCTGCCCCCCCTGGACACTTTTGTGACTCCTGGACTTGGTCCCCTTCCTTTACAGGTCCTCAGGTCCAGGAATCCATCTTCAGTGCTTTGCAGTCTATTGTGGTCTTTGCAGAATCTCCTATGACAACTTTAGTGTGTTTCTGGGGAAGTAGGGTCACTTTACTCCTACTTTTCAGAGTCTTGGGGTGGGATATCTTGGACACCCTCAGTGTGTTCTTACACTCCCAGCGATCCTCTACACACTACACTAGGTAAGGGGTACCTAAGTGGTTCACATTCCACTTTCTTAGTATATGGTTTGTATTGCCCTAGGCCTATTGCATTCTATTGTATTTTACAGTGTTTGATCTACTTTTCTAACTGTTTACTTACCTGATTTTGGTATGTGCGTATATTTTGTGTATTTTACTTACCTCCTAAGGGAGTATATCCTCTGAGATATTTCTGGCACATTGTTACTAAAATAAAGTACCTTTATTTTTAGTAACTCTGAGTATTGTGATTCCTGTGATATAGTGCTATATGATATAAGTGGTATAGTAGGAGCTTTGCATGTTTCCTAGTTCAGCCTAAACTGCTACAGCTACCTCTATCAGCCTAAGCTGCTAGAACACCACTAATCTACTAATAAGGTATAACTGGACCTGGCACAAGGTGTAAGTACCATCAGGTACCCACTATAAGCCAGGCCAGCCTCTTACAAATATATTGGTCCAGAAGCTCACAAGACAGATTCCCAGGAATTACAAAATCTGGAGTTATAGATGTCTGTAATATTGAGGGTGCTGGATTGGAAGGGGTACTGCTGAAAAGCCTTAACCCAGAAGAATGCATTACTCCGACCATGAACTTTTCTCCACCACAGGGAGGAGTACTCATGACATTTGAGATCACATTAACATTAATATCTGGGAGAGTAAAGTCCCCTATGTAGGAATCGTCTGAGGCCTTACAAACTAAAGGTGTACTGTTCTCTTTTCCTGTCTCTGATGGTGGTAGCTTTGCAGCAGGTGAGCAGAAGAGATATGATTACTACCAAATTCGGTGACCCTACATACATTAGGATCAGGGACCATTCCATCAGCCATTAATTCTAGATTGCCTGGGTTTTCTTTTTGTAAGAAGGGTAGAAAATAATTTCTGCTTTTTACCTGAAGCTGGCTGACTCCTTTGTTTCTAAGTGAGTTTGATTTTGTCTTTTTAAATGGTCTTGTAAGTAGGACTGTACCCAAACGTAAACGATGTGCTGTCATACTGGTACCAGTAAATCCTTAAGATCTTTGAGCCACTTCATTGGGCCCAAATTAAAAGGTGATGCTGCAAGGTAATAGTAATAACAGTTTATAACTTACAACTTGCAATTGAAGAACTTTATGGAAAACTCATGTAAAGTTTTGGGGCACATATTTAATGCCTGCAGCACTTGCTGTTCCTTCCTTTCTGGTTCCCTTCAACTTGACACTTGCAGCTTATTGCGGCTTATTGCCTCACACTGTTCCCAGGTACCATGGCATCACAGGACCACAGCAGAAATGAGGCACTTTTGTACTCCATATAAACTCCACGAAGGATCATACCTCCTCTACTGGCAAGTATAATGGCAAGTAATGACAGCAAGAACTATCAAAACAACCAACCATTGGCTCACTAAACGATTGTCAAATCCACAAGACAACCAGCATTACTTAAGGCTGAAGGGTGAAGACTGGTAGCTGTGACATTGATCCACTGAGGAGGAGCTTAGACACAAGTTAAGGTCAAAGTGTGCGAGTAAGGCTCAGCAGGCCACTTGCAAGCCCCACCAGGGTTTAACAGAGCCGCTTCTGCAGGGAGGATGGGCTCACACTTCGCATCAGTCAGCTACAACCACCTCATTTGCTGAGTTGCATTGCCTTGCCTCTCCTTGCCACTTCCTTTTGTGCTGAACTGGGCTCACAAAGAAAGTCAAAAGGCTGGCAATGCTGGCAGATGTCAAGACCTAGCTAGCGTGAGTTTAAGTTTATTGTTTTGGCTGAGGTCAAATTCAGACTTCCGGGGTCGCAGGGGTCTGGGGGAGCCGAACAGAATTGCTGCTGGAGCAGTTAAGACCACCCACCCCCCAGGAACAGTTAAGAACACTCCCAGTCTCGCTCACTGGCCTTGCCCGCACCACTGACCTGACCAGCAAGGCTTGGGCCTCCGGTAAGTCCAGTGGAGAGACACGCTGTACCGCGCCTCTTCTTCACAGCTCCCTACGCTGGTCAGCGTCCTGGTCCTGCGGCCACACTGAGTGCCAATGATAAGTCAAGGAAGGCAAGCCAAGCTCAGGACTCCTGGTCTCCATACTCCGAACTTCAGGTGAAAGAGAAAGAGGGGGAAAGAGAAGTGACCGCAGATGCAGCCACTCATTGTTCAGCACCCCTGGACAGAACCAAGGGAAGGGTGCAATCTATTTCAAAAGCAGACCATGTACTTTTACGTTTTGCAATTCTGAAAATGCACCTTTAAGAAATTTGGCATATTCTGGCCTCAGCCATTTGTTGCCTACAGTCTGCCTATGGTCACATGACTGGGTGTATTTAGCAGCTGGACTTTGTGTATTCTCCCTATATAACAACACAGAATCAGAGCTTAGGTGTGTCCTAATGGCCCATCATGTCAGGATTGGAGGGAGGAGCTGGACCCAGCCTATCATACACCTGAATAGGCTTTGGCCTGTAATTACACAAAAGTCTGCATACCCCCTATAGTTGGTTTGGAACCTGGTCAGGGAGGGCTTGACATCTGTGCACTTCAAAGGAATGTCTTTGAAGTCTCCCCCACTTCAAAGGCACCTCGGGGAATAAGAACTGGATCTCAAACACCACCACCTTAGTACACATCTGGACCTGTGGATACTCTGCCAGGAAGGACTGCTGTGCTGCTACAAAGACTGCCACTCTGATGGACTGCTACTCTGCTGACTCCTGCTTTGCTGACCTGCTGCCTGCTGACCTTTTCTTGGGTGAGACAGACTGGACCTGCATGACTTGAAACCAGAACCCAGAGTGACTGTAAGGGCTAGTTGGCTGGCCTCCTGATCTCAAGTCTCAGGGAAATAAAATACTTCCAACCGCCCTGCTTCTGCACTTGGATTCTGCCAGCTGTGAGTCTATCCTGCCAAGTAGTGCGACCCTAGTCCAGACCCTTGGATGATGCCTAAGATGCTAACCAGCTGAACCAACCCAACTCTCTGTTGAGCCTTCAAACAGAACCAACGCATCTCCTCGGCTGAGCAGCACATTCTTGAGAAGAACTGACACATCACCTCTGCTGCGTCTCAGAGCTTGCTGCATCTTGGAATCAACGCATTGCCTCTGCTGTGTGACACATCTTTGACACAGATCCACGCAACATTCCACAACCAGGATTTAAGGTACTTTGGTTCAGCTGGCCTAACTGGGTTCCTGTAGCCAGCCCATGCTCCATCATGGTTAGCCTGAACTTTCAATTTGTGCTGGTCCAGCGAGACCAAATAAACTCAGTAGCGCTTCCTGCTTCTTGGTGCAATTTTTACTTAAACCCTTCAAATTCAATAACTCCAGTTCTACTTATTGAATTTTTGTGTTTTGGCCTTGTTTTATTTATTAAATGCAGATCTATTTTTCTAACCTGCTGTGGAATCTTTTTGTGTGGTGTTTTCACTGTTTCACTGTTTTAAGTGTTGCATAGGTGCTTTACACATTACCTCTAAGTTAAGCCCTTACTGTTCTGTGCCAAGCTACTAGAGGGTGAACACAATTTAATTTAGGGTTTGCTTGTGCCTTTCCTGACTAGGATTGCAGTTGCTGCTTGACCAGGGCGTACACCCCAGTCAACCAATAGCCCAATGTCTAGCATTAATAAATTTCATTTTTAAATATTAAAGTAAAAAATAGGGCCTAAAAGATCAGAGTGCCAACTACAGACGTTGAGTCGCGTGAGACAGGGGCACAGTTGAAAGTTATGGCAGACTGTGATGGAGCATGGTTCGGATACTTGAAGTGGATTGGGAACGGTCTCCACTTACCTTCGGACTGAGAAGTTTTAAAGAAAAGTGTCTGAGAAGTAAATTGCATTGGAGAGAGGCAGCCGGGAGTGTCCAAGGAGGAAGCGTCATCGCTGGGGCACAGCTGGACCACTTTGCAGTGAAGATTTCTTTGCTCAGACCAAGTTTCTTTTATGGAAGTTGAAAATCTCCAGCCGGACAAAGCTGCAGGAAGTAGCTGAGAAAGACTCCATAAGGCTGGAAACCCCATCAGCAAGAAGCTTCAATGGCGGCACACCAGGACCTTGCATCGCTGCCATGCCGCATCTCAGAACAAATGCATTGCCTGTCATTGTATTTTCAACATGGATCCACCCAAAGCTCCGCAAGTAGGATTTAAGGTATATTGTTTCAGTGAGCCTAACTGAGACCCTAAAGCCAGCCCATGCTTCATCACAGTCAGCCTTTGATGCTGCAGAGAAGAATGTGCAAGACCTGCTGCAAAGACAGGTCGACCTGCAATACACCTTGGGCAGATCGGCAAGCAGGTAGGTTCCAGTCTTCTCTTTGTTCTCAAAGCACGTTTTGGCAGAATACTTTTTAAGTCCCATTTTTTGGATTTGAGCTATCTTTGCACATTTAGCACCTCTTCTAAGGGGTCCAGGACTGGCTGTGCATGACTTGGAGGGTTAGGACACACTCAGGCTGGGTCCAGGTGCAGGCTCAAAGTGGTTTGAACCTTTTCTGTCCCTGAGGATCTGTTTATGAGGCCAGCCAACTAGACCTTGGAATCACTCTGGAAGTCATGGGTTCAAGCAGGAATGCAGGTCTCAGGCAGCAAGGCAGTCCTCTGGAGGCACGAGGCAGGCTTCAGGCAGCAGGGCAATTCTCTCAGTGCAGAAGAGCAGTCCTCGAAAGTACACAGCAGGCAACAGGCTGCAGGTCAGTCCTCTGAGAGTCCTTACGTTGTTCCAGAAGCAAGCTGAAAAGTGGGGTTGAGGGTTTTATTTTTATACCTAGTGACAGCTTTGAAGTGGGAGAAACGTCTGGTGCCCCCCTATTCATTTCTGGAATTTCCTTCCTCCCTGCCCAAGTTCTAGTCTGCACTGGGGCATAATAGGCTTGTGTGAGCTGCAGGAGTGTCTTTCAAAGGCAAGCGGGGTTGTGGACAGCTCTGCCTTCCATCCTGCTAAGATGGCCCATCCTGCCAACACCTAGTCCCCCTATTGTGTGGCTGTCTAGGAGAAATACACTAACTGTCAACTAGACCTAGTCATGTGACCCAGGAAACAGGCTGCAGGCACCAAATGGTTAGGGCAAGAAAGTGCCAACTTTCCCAAAAATTCAGAATTGTGACTTAGAATCCAACTTTACCATTAAAGACGATTTTAAATGAAAATTTGTCGGAGAACAAACATTGAAGGCCCATCTGCCCCCAAACAAAAGTTACCACTTATTAAATATTATAAGGGAACCAGGCGTTATCCTTGGGAGGGATGGGAGAGGAAGGCATCATAACAGTGAAAAAGGAATTGGTGAGTTTTTCACTACAGTACTTGTAAAACTGAAATGTTCATGCCCACTTTTTTTTAAATACATTGCACTCTGCCCTATGGGCTGTTTAGAGTCTTAGGTGTGACATATATGTAATAAAAAGGGAGTTTTAGGCCTGGCAAAGAGTTTATTTTCCAAGTGAACTAGCAGTTTAAGACTGCATAGAGGCTGCAATGGCAGGCCTGGGACGTGGTTTAAGGGGCTACTTAAGTGGGAGGTACCATAAGTGCTGCAGGCCCACTGATAGCAATTAATTTACTCGCCCCGGGTATATGATATACCACTTTACAAGGGACTTATGAGTAAATTAGATATGCTACTGAGTTGTAAGCCAATTTTATCATGTTTTAGAGAGTGAGCACAAGCCCCTTACCACTGGTTAGCAGTGGTAGATTGCACAGAGTCCTAACACCAAAAACAGCTAATTCAGCAACACAGGGGTGAAGAAGGCAAAAAGTATGGAGAAAGACCACCCTTAGGCTGAGAGATCAAACAACATTTAACTGGTTTTCATAACACAATCTTCTAAATTTCTTGTGAAGTAATAGCGAATCACCAGGTAACATTTGCTTGGAAAACTTGAACTACTTGGATTTTATTAAAGAAACAAATATACTGAGATTATATATTGTACTCATTAACATTATACCACTTCAATAGTCACCTATTTATGGTGTCTCTTCAGATACTCAGAACTCCCCTGTAAAAACCCCAATACTGTCTAGATAGCATTTTTGTTTTCCAAAAACAATAAAGAACCTGAATATCGTGACAATGCATCTTCAACTTTGTGCTCCTCCCAAATAAACCAATGTTCCTAATCTTCTTGATAACTTTAGTGAGCTCCACCAACTGCATGTTAATATAGAACTTATGAAAGAGAAAGCAGCATTATTAAAAGTATAATTTGAATAGCCTGTGAGAAGATAAAAACAGCCTGTCTAGAACAATTGAGTATCCAGCACTACTGAGGAGGTGACTGTTTGCCTCTGAGTCCCTACAGAGCAGATCCACATTCTTGGTACTTCCCATGAGTTCTAATCATTGTAAATTCCAGCCTGCCAATGTGAGCATCTGCCAGCAGGTGCAGATTTTGCTATTGGTGGAAACTACAGTAATATAGAAAACCATGGTTCACTGCCATCTTATTTTAGTCAAACGTTCAGCAATATAAGGATGCATGATACATCCAATAGAAAAATTAAATCTTTAAAACATAGGCCCTCATTACAACCCTGGCGGTCTGTGTTAAAGCGGCGCTAAGACTGCCAACAGGCCGGCGAAAAAAAATGGAATCACGACCATGGCGAAAACCGCCAGCATAGACAGCCACTTTAACACTCCGACCGCCACGGCGGTGGAAACAAACACTGCGGCGGTCACCGCCAACAGACAGGCGGAAGACAATGTACCGCCCACACTGTTATGAGAGGCCAATCCGCCACCTTTTACGGGGCGTAACCAACGCAAACAAAAACACGGCGGAAACAGTACTTGGAAGGGAAAACACTCACCTCTACACATTCCACGAGGAACCAGGACACCATGGAGCCAGAACTCCAAATACTCCCTGTGATGGTATTGCTGCACCTCTACCTTGAGCACGAAAGATGGCGGCGACGACCACCGTGAGTACTACACTTACAACACAGGGGAGGGAAAAGAGAGTGACACACACACACAACACGCAACACCCCCACCCCACCCTCACCCACAACACCATACACACAAATACATGCTGCAACATTACATATACACTTCCTCCACCCCCCTTTCAAGAACGCAAGGACAAAAGGAAATGAGTTGAATGATAGTAATAAATAAAAATCGATTAGTCAAAACTTGAAATACAGTATAAACAATTATGTACACCAACTACACAAGTCCGGATAGTGCACCATTCATAGTCCTTGGACCACTGGGCCCAAAATGCATGGGCGAGGCCCACACTCGATACCCGACTCCAAACGGAGAGAACACTGCAAGGGCATCAGATCGAAATGAAACAGGCACCTCAGGGGGAAGGGAAGGAAGGCACCTCAGCCGGATGAGTGCACGACGCCAGCTCCACGAGGGGGCCCCAGGCCCACTGCTGTATCCCGGGGAGTGCAAAGCCACAGTCTCTCAAGTCTCTCCAGTGGGTGGGTTGCCCACTGCTGCATCCTGGGGAGTGCAAAGCCACAGTCTCTCAAGTCTCTCCAGTGGGTTGTTTGCCCACTGCATTATCCTGGGGAGTGCAAAGCCACAATCTCTTACGTCTCTCCAGTGGGTGGTTTGCCCACTGCATTATCCTGGGGAGTGCAAAGCCACAGTCTCCCAAGTCTCTCCAGTGGGTGGTTTCCCCACTGCATTCTCCTGGGGAGTGCAAAGCCACAGTCTCTCAAGTCTCTCCAGTGGGTGGGTTGCCCACTGCATTATCCTGGGGAGTGCAAAGCCACAGTCTCTCAAGTCTCTCAAGTGGGTGGGTTGCACACTGCTCTATCCTGGGGAGTGCAAAGCCACAGTCTCTCAAGTGGATAACAGTCTCCACTGGTTCTGGAGGGGGCTTTGTGCCCAGAGTGCTTCATCCTACCAAGCACTGAGGTAGTGGATGTGATACTCCACTGGTTCTGGAGGGGGCTTTGTGCCCAGAGTGCTTCATCCGCCAAGGACTGAGGTAGTGGATGCCTTTCTCCACTGGTTCTGGAGGGGGCTCTGTGCCCAGAGTGCTTCATCCTGCCAAGGACTGAGGTAGTGGATGTGATACTCCACTGGTTCTGGAGGGGGATTTGTGCCCAGAGTGCTTCATCCTGCCAAGGACTGAGGTAGTGGATGCCTTTCTCCATTGGTTCTGGAGGGGGTTTTGTGCCCAGAGTGTTTCATCCTGCCAAGGACTGAGGTAGTGGATGTGATACTCCACTGGTTCTAGAGGGGGCTTTGTGCCCTGAGTGCTTCATCCTGTCAAGGACTGAGGTAGTGGATGCCTTTCTCCACTGGTTCTGGGGGGGGCTTTGTTCCCAGAGTGCTTCATCCTGCCAAGGACTGAGGTAGTGGATGTGATACTCCACTGGTTCTGGAGTGGGCTTTGTGCCCAGAGTGCTTCATCCTGCCAAGGACTGAGGTAGTGTATGTGATACTCCACTGACAGTGGTGCAACATGCAAGCTGCCCAGGCTCCTGGAACTGACCACCAGCCTCGTACGACTGACCACTGGGGATGGCAGCCATGTCTGCGGTTGTGTCACTGGCTCAGGATGTTGTGGGCCGCTGGCGGTGCTGGTGGCGGTGTCAGTGGCATCGGTGCTTGCGGCGGACTCTGTGGCATCGGTGCTGGGGGTGGCCTCTGTGGCATCGGTGCTGGCGGCGGCCTCTGTGGCATCGGTGCTGGCGGCGGGCTCTGTGGCGGCAGTGCTGGTGGTGGTCTTTGTGGCGGCGGTGCTGGTGGTGGGCTCAGTGACTGCGGTGCTGGCGGCAGGGTCTGTGGCGGCGGTGCTGGTGGCGGGCTCAGTGACTGCGGTGCTGGTGGCGGGCTCAGTGACTGCGGTGCTGGTGGCAGGCTCAGTGACTGCAGTGATGGTGGTGGTGCAGGTGGCGGTGCAGGTGGTGGTGCAGGTGTCGGTGCTGGTGGCGGTCTTCTCCACCTTGCAGGTTGGCGTCTACGTGGACCTGCCCTTGATTTTCTTGCCCTTCCCCACCTTAGATGGTGGTGCAGCTGTCTTGCCACTATCCACTTTTGTTTTGTCTGAGCCCTTAGTGGCAGGTGTTTTCGCCTTCTCCCTGCGGGATGTTGGCAACTTTTTTACATTTGGAGGTGGCAGAATGTCCTTGCCCTCGCTCCGTGGAACACTGGCAGCCCTATTTCTTGGCGCACTCCAAAAGCCCGCAGTTGCTAGCACCACTGTGCCCGGTGATGTGGTGGCTGAGGTGCTGGGTTGGGACCTGGAAAGACGGGCCCTAGGGGACGGACGGGGGGAGGAGGTGTAGGGAAGAGGTCAATATTAGACAGGAAAAGCTTTTTAGACACACTGGGACGGGTAGATGGAGGGTGTTTGGGAGTGGAGGAAGAGGTAGTGGTTGTAGGAGGTGTACATTTGCTGACTTTGGGTGAAGGTGCATGGGTTGGAGGCTGTTGTGAAGTGGATGGCTGTTTGGTGGGTGTGTGGCTGCGTATGTGTGTATGGGTGGAGGGCTCACAGACACACTGGTAGAGGACACATGGGATGTGTGAATGGTAGTAGGGGTGGTGAGTGCACGTGAGAAGTGTGTGGTGATGGGCGTGCTGGTGATGGAGGTAGTGGCTGAAGATGTAGTGCATGCAGGTGTGAGTGGAGATGAGACAGGGAGGGAGGAGGGAGACGTGGAGGAGGGGGACACAGTGGAGGCAGTGGATGTTGGTATGTGTGCATAGGTATGATGCTTGTGTGTGTGCCTGTGGGATGTGTGGTGCTTATGTTTGCCAGAGCCACCCTTGTGTGTTGAGGTGTGTGCATGCTGGTCTGATGGTGTGCTTGGGATAGGCTGAGGTACAGGGGATTGGATCTAGGTGGAGGAAGTTGGAGGGGGGAGGCTGGACACAGGGACAATGGCTGTCATCAGTGCTGTGGCCAGAACCTGAAATGCTCTCTGTTGGGCTGCCTGGCCAGAATGAATGTCCTCCAGGTATGCATTTGTTTGTTGCAAATGCCTCTCTACACCCTGGATGGCATTCAGAATGGTAGACTGCCCAACAGTGAGGGATCTCAGGAGCTCAACAGCCTCCTCACTGAGGGCAGCAGGGCTGACTGGGGCAGGGCCTGAGGTGCCTGGGGCGAAGGAGATGCCCACCCTCCTGGGTGAGCGGCCACGGGACACATGCTGAGGGGCTGCTGGGAGGGAGGTGCTGGTAGGGGGGTGGCGGCTGTACCTGTTGATGCAGGGGGCACAGAGGGGCCTGCCACCGCAAGGGAGCTCCCATCAGAGGAAGAGTCGCTGTCGCTGACGTCACCTCCTGTCCCTGCCGTGGAGTTTCCCTCGCCCTCCTTCCCACTGGTGGCTTCAGACTCCATTGTCTCACCCTCCAGGGCCATCTGGGATGCAGCTCCCTCCTGCTCCGGTGCCACTGCTCCTCCGCCTGATGATGCTAATGCACACAAGAACAGGGAGACCACAAAAAGGGGGAGGGAGACAGAAGAAAGACATGTTCAGTGCATGCAATACCACTTCCGTTGGCGGACACTACAGACACAGCAACCCTCTGCACTACGCCATGCACTTAGAGTTCCCTAATTAATCACAGGGACATGGGGTACAAGGCCTATGCCCGATTGCTGCACACATGGAAGTCACAGGAGCCCGACTAGGTGTAGTTGGCTCTTACCACTGGTGGGGTTGGGGTGCCACATAGCCTGCCTCACGAAGGGACCTTGCCTACAAAACTCGCCCTGGCCTAGGGGAACCCACAGCCCACCTCCCCCACCCAGACACCTCGTAATGCGCGCAGAGTCAGCTGAATGAGAGTGTACTCACCCCCTTGTGGCTGCTGTGATGCCCTCATGTGCCCATCCAACTCCGGATAGGCCACTGCCAGGATACAGAACATCAGGGGGGTCATGGTGCGACGGGCAACCCTCCCATCTTGGGAGGCCATCCCCAGCTGGGCCTCCGCCGTCTTCTTGCTCCAGCGGCAAATGTTCTCCCATCTTTTATGGCAGTGGGTGCTTCGTCTGTGGTGGACCCCCAGGGTCCGGACGTCCTTGGCAATGGCACGCCAAATATCCTTCTTCTGGTGGGCGCTGACCTAGAGGAATAGTACAGGGGAAAAGGGAAATCTTTAACCGTCCAGACCGTCACAGTCATTGACCCACGTTTCCACCTTGCCCTGACGCACATACACTCACCATCCACTCATGCAGGCCTCAGTCCAACGCCCCTGTATCTTCCATCCACACCACTCCAAACAGGCATTGCCCATACAGCATGCTCACAGTGTACTCACCTGTTTGTCTGGAGGACTGTAGAGTAGCGTGTACTGGGGGAGGACCCCATCCACTAACTTCTCCAACTCCTCCGAAGTGAAAGCAGGGGTCCTTTCCCCAGACACATGAGCCATTGTCGCTTCCAGACTGAGGTCTCAGCAGCACTTGCAGTGTAGGTCCTCTCCTGTCGAAGGTCAGGTATCAAGTGAGTGAACAGACAGAAAATGGCGGTCACGTCTGCGGCGGTGCGTACAGTCACCGCCGGCGTACATCGTCATTGGCTCCTGGGACCCATAGGGTCCAATGTTAACCAATGCAGGATTGCGCCGCAGTCTTCGACCGCCTACCGCTACGGTGTACAATGCCAGCGCAGTTACCTCATATCCCCTTGTCCCACCTTACAGGTCAGGCAGCCGCCATTTCAGGGGGCCACATGGCATTATTTTTAAATGCCTCACAACTATCTAGGCCTTGCATACACACAGTGACAGGCACATTGCGGATTGACAAATGTGTGCAATAATTATTTTTTTAATACCTCAGTGTTGGCTGACTCTCTGCTCGCTGTTCTCGTCCATAAGGCACCTCCGCTGGGGCAGGTGAGGAGATGGCGGCATCCTCCGGTGTACAGACCGCTTGTGGACCTGTCGACAATGGAAGAGAGACACATAATAGTCACCTACAGACTTGATCGTGCAACAATCCATGAACTGTGTGCCCAGTTGGAGCCAGACCTGATGTCAGCTATCCGCCATCCCACAGGAATCCCCCCTCTAGTGTAGGTCCTGTCAGTACTCCATTTCCTGGCAAGTGGGTCTTTTCAAACTACAGTGGCCATTGCATCAGGGATGTCCCAGCCAATGTTCTCAAACGTGTTGTCCATAGTGTTGTCTGCCCTGCTGAAACACATGCGCAGCTACATCGTTTTCTCTCAGGTGGAGGATTTGCCCACAGTGAAAGGTTACTTCTATGCACCGGGACATATCCCCAACATCATAAGTGCCATTTATGGGACAAATGTGGCATTGGTACCCCCCCCGCAGGAGTGAACAGGTATACAGAAAGCCGAAGAGCTACCATTCAATGAATGTGCAGATGGTGTGTTTGGCAGACCAGTACATCTCCCATGTTAATGCCAAGTTTCCAGGCTCACTGCATGACGCTTACATTTTGATGAATAGCAGCATCCCTTATGTGATGGGGCAACTCCAGAGGCACCATGTGTGGGTAAAAGGTGAGGACAAGGACCCTATACCGTGTGAATAGTTGTCTGAGTCTGGGGTTGTCCCTACGGGTTAGTGTGTGTCTAACAGTTGTCCCTCGACATTTGCTGGTGACTCTGGGTACCCCAACCTGTTATGGCTACTGACCTCAGTGATAAATCCCAGGACAAGGGCAGAGGAACGCTACAATGAGGCACATGGGCGAACTAGGAGAGTGATCAAAAGGATTTTCGGCCTCCTGATGGCCAGGTTCTGGTATCTCCATATGACAGGTGGTTCTCTCTACTACTCACCAAAGAAGGTGTGCCAGATCATCGTGGCCTGCTGTATGCTGCACAACCTGGCTTTGCGATGACAGGTGCCTTTTCTGCAGGAGGATGGTCCAGAAGGAGGTCTTGTGGCAGCTGTGGAGCCTGTGGACAGTGAAGAAGAGGAGGCAGAAGAAGAGAATATCGACAACAGAAACAATGTTATATACTTCCAGTGAGACACAGGTAAGAAGTTGTCACTGCCTCACACATCTCGTACAATTGTTAGACCTATCATATGTCTGCCACTTTCACCCAGTGTATGGACCCTGACTTGTCACTTTGCCTTTCCATTTCACAGATGTGGGTCCCACTGTGTGAACTCTGCTATATTACCTCATGCACTAGAGCTGTGTGATTATAGGTATGTTGACAATACAATCGACATTGCAATTTTCCTTAGTTATTGCAAATACACATTTGTGAAAGCACAGACTGACTCCAGATTGTTTTGTGATTCAAGGGTGTTTATTTCAGTGCAAAATAGTGGAGGGGGTTTTACAATGGGCAGGGGTGATGGTGGAGGATTGATCAATGCAGAGTCCAGTCTATTTCTTTCACAGGTGCATTGTCCAAAGAGGGCATAGGAAGTGGAGCTAGGGCAGTTGATGGATGGACAGGGTGATGAAGTGGGACAGAAGGATGACAATCAGGGTGGTCTCATTTCCTGTCGGGGGTCTTGGCATTGTTCTCTGTCTTTGTCCTGGATCTCCGAGACCGTTTGTGGGGTGGTTCTCCATGTGCAGCGGGTGGGGTGCTGGTGTCGTGGTCCTGTGGCGGTGCCTCCTGTCCACTAGCGCCGGCGGAGGTGGTGTGCTGTTCATCATCCAGGCTAGTGTCAGGGGCCCTTGTTGTGCCACAGTGTCCCTCCTGGTGTTCACAAGGTCCTTCAGCAACCCTTCAATGGTGACCAGGGTGGTGTTGATGGACTTGAGTTCCTCCCTGATCCCCAAATATGGTTCCTCCTGCAGCCGCTGGGTCTCCTGAAATTTGGCCAGTATCGTTGCCATCGTCTCCTGGGAATGGTGTACACTCCCATGATGTTGGAGAGGGCCTCGTGGAAAGTGGGTTCCCTGGGCCTGTCCTCCCCCTGTCGCACAGCAGTCCTCCCAGTTCCCCTGTTTCCTGTTCCTCTGTCCCTTGAACCGTGTGCCCACTGCCCCGAGGTCCCTGATTTTCTTGGGGTGGTGGGTTTGCCTGGGTTACCTGTAGTGGTGGACACACTGCTGCTTGACGTGTCCTGTGGACAGAGGGATGGGCCCGCTGGGTGGGTGCTGTGCTGGTGTTTCCTGAGGGGGAGGCTCAGTGGTGGCATGTGCCAGTGTCAGGGGAACCGGTTGCCGGAGATCCCAGATGGGCCGGGCTGGTCTTCTTGATCCAGTTGGACAGAGCTGCTGTCATCACTGTGGGCCTCTTCTGTGAGAGGAGTGGACATGTCTGGAACCTCCTGTCCGGTGACTTTGGGTAGGGGTCCTGCAGGGGTGTAAAGGCATGATTATTGCCTCTGTGTGTGCCATCGTGTGCAATGGGTGGGTGACCCTGTACTTCAGTGTTTGCATTCTAGTGTAGGACCTTGTGTTATAATTGGTTTGGGGTCTGTGTGGGTATCTGTAGTGGACATGCTTTGGTGATGGGTGTCCATGCTTTGTTGTTGCATGCAGGGCTTGGTATTGGGATGTGTGGGTTGTGATAGTGGGGCATATGTGAGGTGTTGGAGTGATGGGGTGAGGGTGAGGGTGGGGTATGTGATAGCATGAAGGTAGGGTGGGGGATGTAATAGTTAAGATTTGACTTACCAGATTCCATTCCTCCTGCTACTCCTGCGAGGCCCTCAGGATGCAGTATAGCCAAGACCTGCTCCTACCATGTTGTAAGTTGTGGGGGAGGAGGTGGGGGTCCACCGCCAGTCCTCTGAACTGCAATCTGATGTCTTGAGACCACGGAACGCACCTTCCCCCGTAGGTCGTTCCACCACTTCCTGATGTCATCCCTAGTTCTTGGATGCTGTCCCACTGCGTTGACCCTGTCTACAATTCTGCACCATAGCTCCATCTTCCTAGCTATGGAGGTATGCTGCACCTGTGATCCGAATAGCTGTGGCTCTACCCGGACAATTTCCTCCACCATGACCCTGAGCTCGTCCTCAGAGAACCTGGGGTGTCTTTGCGGTGCCATGGTGTGGTGTGGGTGATGTGTCAGGTGGTGTGTGTTGTGATGTGTGAGGGGATGTGTTTGTGCATCTTGTCTGAGGTGCATGGATGTTGTGTGTGTGATGGTGTTGTGTGCCTGTGGATGCTAGTGTTGTTTCTGGTGGTGTCTTTCTCTTGGCTTCTTTCTCAATTTTGGTTGTTAGGGTTTGTGGGTGATGTGGGTGTGTGTTTTATATTGGTTTGGGTGTGGTGTGTGTATGTGTATCAGTTGTGTGTATTTCGAATTGTCCAATGTGGTTGTGTTTTGTAAGAGTGTGTGTATGTTGTGCGCAGCAGTGTGTACCGCCAATGGAATACTGCGGTTGAAAGACCGCCACGTGTATTCGTGGGTCGTGATAGTGTGGGCGTATTCCTGTTGGCGTGATGGTGGAGGTTTTGTTTTCGCCAGTTTATCACTGACCTTTGGTGTGGCAGACTTGTGTGGGTGACTGGATTTTGGCAGATTCTGGCCTGTGGGTTGTAATAGCTGTATCGGAATTCCGCTGCCGCAGCGGTGTGTTGGCAGTCTTCTGCACGGCAGTAAGTGGGATTTACCACCAATGTTGTAAGGAGGGCCAAAGAGTTTAGGAGCGGTGGCTGCTTCAACATTGCTGGGTACCCGTACTAGTGTATGATTTCAAGGGTATTTTTCAAAATGTCATCTTTCTTACACACTTGCATCCGTTTGAAAGGCACAAATGCAGCAACATCAAATTGGTAATAACACAGATTCTACTATTCTATTCTCCCACAACTCTCCTGCTAAAAATGATGCCTCAGTTCTGTGGGTAGACCTAGTGCCACAACAGGAAATGGCCGAAAATGCAACATAGACAAAGCACATTGTTCCACCCAAAACTGACCCTCTTTTTCCTATGTGGATAACTCTAAATTTTGGACCCAAGCTCAGCTGGACGTAGGGAAACCTAGCCAATCTGTACATTTTTGGAAACTAGAAGACTAGGGGTACCAAGGATGGGCTGGCTTGCGTGGATTGTACCATGGTTTGTTACCCAGAATCCCTTGTCAACCACAAACTTTGACTAACAAAAATTAAATTTTCCTCACATTTCTGTGTTGTAAAGTTCTGGAATCTGCAGGATGCCACAAACCTCCTTCCAACCAGCATTCCTCCAGGTCTCCCAATAAAAACTGGTGCCAAGTGCCTGCACCAGAACAAATCAAACCATGGTCAAAAAGGATCCCTCACTGAGGACTCCCATTGATGTTAGTTTGATCAGTTCCTGTTGCAGGCACTAGACCCAGCCATACAAGAGGGGAAGCATTTTTATTGGGGCCAGTGAGGAAATGCTGGGTGGTGGGAATTTTGTGTTTTCCTTCTAATTGTGGAAGAATATGGCACAGAAATGCGAGGAAAATGTGTGATTTTAGTCACATTTTGAGGTTTGCAGGGCAGTGTGGGTAAAAATAATTGATGGGATCCACGAGAGGCACACCACCCTGTACTTCCCTGGGTATCTAGTTTACAAAAATACTTAGAGTTGGTAGATTTTCCCTACAGACGATGAACACCCAGGTAGAGAAAGATAGAAAAGACAAATATTACTTCATAATCATCCATGCCTCAAGTAAACACACACAATAGGTTGGATTTGACATGAAGGGTGAGTGAAGTTCAAAACGTAAAATGTTATTAACATGATATTTCACAAAAATGAAATACACTGTCAATAATTGAAAAGTCAAAACACTGAACTAATTTCTCACAGCTTGTGAGTGATAAAACCGGTGCAAAGCACCAATCGATTTACAGGCCATTCATACACCTTTCATGTGTGACACACCAAGACCATTCACACCACCAGGCACGGGCCCAGCAAATTACAACACTCACATTAACAGACAGTGCCATTGTAGGGCCCATCACTTTCATATGCCCACATGACTGACACAGCATTCACACCGTCTGGTTGCTGACAGAGTGGCTTTTGGTCAGCAGTGTGTGTAGTGACCAGCAGCATGTCGCCACTCAAACACCTCTAGCCAAATGCCAGCTCACTCACACTGCCAGCCAAGCACCATTCCACACACACTGCCAGCTGAGCACCAGTACACACTCACCACCATCACATTTTTTTTAACAAAAAAGAAAACACAAACCAATTGGAAGTAGATACAACTATAACTACAAAGACAACAGCTCTAACTGAAAACATCATAGTAATGCCAATTGTGAAATCTGACCAAAAAATAGAAAAAGATACAGACCAGTCAGTTCACTTCTACATTCATGGTTGCTCCCAATATCTCTGTTGCGTGTGGTACAATTTAAAACATGTGGGCACACATAGCCCAGGTTTAGAAAGTCATTTGGGGCAGTACATATGACTCTCCTTCTGCACACCTCTTCGGATACAGACTCTACATGTCCTACAGGGATTGTTTGTTTTGGGGTGTTGTAGGAATGTAACCAGGAAAGTGTTGATCTTTTAATCTAGCCACATCCTCCACCACTCCTACTCCAGGAACGCTTGCCTGTTCCACTACAACAAGGCTGCCTATCACAGACTGCTGAAACTGAACAAATGTCAGCTTTGAATCTGAAGAACAATCCTGATGGTAGTCAGCATGTAGACATCTCTACTGTCTGCACATTTCACAGCTAGGCGTCAATCACTATGCAAGGCACTGCACCGTCCCTTCTCAAGTTTTTTACAAACAAGCTCGTTTGGGTAACCTTTACGGTTAGAGCAGATTGTGCGACAAGCAACAGTGTCCACTTTGAAAAATTCCATGAACAATTGCACACCAGTGTAGACGGTATCTACGTTTAAATGGTGACCTTTTTTAAAACCTCCTCCACCAAGTACCCACACAATTCTCTCACTAACTCTGAAAGTGGATGGATAACCATGGGGATGAATAGTGGAATCCCCACTAGTGTACACCCTGAGATTATAGACATATCCAGTACTACTCTCAGATAGCAAATACATCTTAATTCCATAAGGTGCCCTCTTGCTAGGCATGTAACGCCTAAAAACTAAATGGGCCTTGAACAGGACCAAAGACTACTCCACAGCTCTTTCTTACTCTGGAATATAGCTCTCTGAAAAACGATCTACAAAGTGATCAAGGACAGGACAAATCTAAAAAAAATGGTCACAATCAGGGTGATCTTGTGGCAACGCTGAAGCATTGTCAACAAAATGCAGCATTCGAAGTAGAAGCAAATATCTATAATGACTCATGGTTGCAGGAAATATAGTTGTTTCCATCAAGGGACTGGTAGACCAATATGAAAACAGCAACAACATCTTTATCAAGCCCATCAACAAAGTTAAACCCAAGAACTTCTTCAACTCATCCAGATTTGTGGGGGTCCATCTCTAGAACGGGGCTTAAGTTGACCCTCAAATACTGTTCAGCATACAAATTAGTCTGGTCAAAAATCTCATCAGAAAATACATCTTCCATACACAACTGAAAGACATTTATAGGCAAAAGGTTTTCAGTATTCACTCTGCCTCCTGCTATAACTATAATGGCATGCAGCACCGGCTGCAATATGTATTTGTCAACCCAGAGTTCAGCACTTTGAATGGAAACCTTAGATGCCACTTTCTGCAATATCGGCACATCTGTGCCTCCTCTAAAAGAGGCACTTCTTCCTCACTGAGAGTGGCTTCATCATCTGATGATTCCTCTTGGACAGAAACTTCACTGCCAGAATCTTGGACTTCCTTGTCTGCCTCAGATGCATAGTCAGTCTCATATTCATGGTCAGAGTAAGATTTGGAAAGAATACCATCAACCTGCTGAGTGGTCATTCTGCAGCTAGCTACAATCCTTACTAATGAACGGAAGTTGACAAACACTGTAAATTAAGTACTAAACAAAGTGTGCTTTTATCAAACAGAAAGTAAAACTACTGGCATAGAATAACCTGGTAGAAAAGGTCAATCAATACAAAGCACACAAAAACCTGCATACCCGAAAACAATGCCACTCACTTGCCAGAGACAGCTATACTCAGGATCACCTGCATCTACTCTGCACAGACACAGCAAGCACAAAGGATATCTCACTAAAAAGGAAAAACAAAAGAAAATTACAAATAAGACAACAAAATACATATAGTGCACAAATCCAAGGAGACTTTCACACAGATAAGACAAAAACTAAATACGCTGCTATTATTACACCATTTACAAAAAACTCAATCATGCATGGCAATGATACTCATTTGGAGTAAACAGTACAAAAATGTTTTTTTTTCACTAAACCCATGCAACGACACAAGCTGTAGATCTACCAGTGCTGAAACCGCAAGCAGGAGTCACAGCAAAGGAAATCAAAAACGTTTCATTAGAATAAAAAGAGGAAATAAAACTTTAAATCACAAATGCAAAGGATGACAAGAAATAAAGCACTTTCCATGGTAAAACACTATGACCATTCAAATGCCAGCCACACACATCACCAGCCAGAAGCCAGTCTACACACACTGTCAGTCAGATGCTAGTCCACATACAATGCTAGCCAAGTGCCAGTCCACACACACCACCTGGCAAGCACCAGTCTACCCACACTCTAAGGCAAGCACCAGTCTAAACACATCATTAGCCAAGCGCAAGTCGACATACACTGTCATTCAAGCCCCAGTCCACACACACCGCCAGCCAACTGCCAGTACACACACAGCTAGCCAAACACCAGTACAATCAGTTGAACTCCAGTTCACACACACAGAAACTTTCCCTGGGAGGCAGATGGGCCAAACAATGTGGCTAATCTGACCCAAGTGGGATATAAACAGGCAAACCATACACCCCCAAAAGGGGAGTGACCCTTGCCCAAGAGGCCGCTCCCCAAATAACAACAATCACATTGTGTAAAAATCCCTGGTATCTATGGGCCTAAAAACATATGGCCGATCTGCCCTCAAGGGTGGCAGAAATGGCCAAAATAATAAACTGCCAAAAGGGGAATGACCCTTGCCCAAGGGGCTGCTACTCAAACAATTACAATTGCATTCAGTAAAAATCCCTAATGTTTAAAGGCCTTGCAGATGGGCCTAAATACATATGGCCGATCTGCCCTCAACGTGGGCAGAAACTGACAAAATAATCAGCCCCAAACGGGCACAACCCTTGCCCAACGGGCTGCTCCCCAAACAACAATAATCGTTTTCAGTAAAAATCCCTGGTGTCTAGTGGCTTCTGCCCTCCTTGGGGGCAGATAGGTCTAAAATATATTACTGGTCAGCCCCCAAAGGGTGTATAAATGGCCAAAATATTCACCACCAAAATGGGAGTGACTCTTGCCCAAGAGGCCGCTCCCCAAAACAACAACATCTAAAAAAAAACATACCAGGTGTCTAGTGGCATTCCAACTGCATAACTGAGGCTCCATGAGCAATCTTACAGCAGGAATGCATTCCAAAGAGACGTAGGAGGAAAGGAAAACCCTTTCCTTTTCCCCAATGCTTCTTTGGTTCCCCAAACCCTCCCCCGGAGGAAAAAACTCACCCTTCCTCCAAATCTTGCTAGAAGCAAATAGCTTCCAGTGTGGTCCTGGTAGGTTTGGATCATGTTGGCATGCCATGTGCCCCAACATCATCAGATTACCGAGAGGGGGAGTCAGGGTGGCAACTTAAGGGCTTCCACTGCCATCCCTGTTGGGGGAGTGTAGAGGGGTCGCCCATGGGGGGAACACCAGCGCTTCCCCCATAAGCATATACAAGGGCAGCTGGGAGCCGTCCTGAGCACACATCCACAGCGGCATTGGACGGCTCCCGGCCGTCCGACGCACGCAAGGGGTTGAGACAATGGAGTATTTCATTTGGGATTTACTTCTATCTTGCAATACATATTAGAATTTGCTACCCTTTCTTGCAATTTTTCCACAAAGGTTATTAATGATGCTGACAAAAGTGCCACTTTGGTATGTTACTCTAAATGGTATGGATGCACCTGACACCAGGTTCTTCAGAGTTAGAGTTTCTTTGTCGGTAAAAACTGTTTTTGATTTTGCTATCATATTTAAAATCGGACAGATCCTTGAGGCACATATTTTCAAAAGTGCACATTGTTTTTCGGCCTTCTAGAGGTATGTATTTTGATGAAGATTTGAGTTCTTTGTATTTTTTCACTGTGGTCATTCTTTAATTACAATTTTTTTCAAATGATGTAATGTAAGGATCTCATGACTAGTATTTTTGGTTAGTAATTATTTCAAGTTATAAAAAGGCAAATACAATGCCTTTAGTAGCATTTGCATGTCCATTTTTGAGATTTTTTTTTAATAGGTTTGGGATACATGTATATCTTGTCTTCTTACTATTCTTTTGCCCATCTCCTTTGATGATTGTGTATTTGCCTCAGGGCTTATATTGAAAAAAGCCTGAGCCTTTGATGCAGGGGGCATTGAATCTATGTGGTGATTTAATTGACTTTGGGCGTTACTTTGAACAACGCCTTGACTTTTTGGAGTTCCCTTAATCTGATGTACTAGATTTCCCTGTCATAATTCCTGTGGTTCTCATAGAATTGAACCTGTTAACATATAGGAAAAAGTAAACAAGTTTATTTAACTTTAAAATAAAAAAAATACTTTTATATTATATATGAATGTAAATAATTGTGTTTATTTATATTAAGTGCAGATGGAGGCAAAGAAACAACACCACTATGATATTCATTCAAATAGTAAATAATTTAAATACATGAAATTAAACCAACATTTTTTTCTAAAAGTGTAAATTAAAACTGCATTATCACCTCAAGTAAAAAATATTAAGCATTAATAATGAATAAAAGTGGAACATATAATTAATTAAAATTAATTTAAATATGTTGTTAAAACATTATGGGGGTTATTCTAACTTTGGAGGAGGTGTTAATCCGTCCCAAAAGTGACGGAAAAGTGACGGATTTACCACCAGCCGTATTACGAGTCCATTATATCCTATGGAACTCGTAATACGGCTGGTGGTATATCCGTCACTTTACCGTCACTTTTGGGACGGATTAACACTCCTCCAAAGTTAGAATAACCCCCTATGTTTCATTAATGTTTGGATTAAACAAGGTTTTCAAAATAGTTTAAATTTAAATAATAAATGTTCTATTTTTTTAACATTAAATTATTAGTTATAATTTTTACTATTTGAAAAAGCATTTTTTAACATTACTTTCTATGGGGTTTTATTTTCAGTCCCTACTTTCAATATTATCTTCTATGAGTAGGTGTTTCTTTTAGGTGGTAGTAATTTACACTCATAAATGTAGCTCCACCCCTGTTTCAGGTTTGGAGACAGATAAATTTACACTTTTGAGCAAATTTACACTCATATTTTGTGAACAGCTCAAAGTGGTAAAGTTCCTCAAAAGTGTAAGAGTGAATAAAACTTGTATATCACTTACAAATGTGTTACATTTGTGAATAGTCCCTATTGTGTATACCTGGGCAAAGGGGATAATATGTCAAAGACATTACACTAGGGAATGTCCGCCCAGCCCTAAACTTCCATTCTTAATGGATGACTGAAATTTAACAAGCAGAAGGAGCCATTCAACTAAGGGAGGGGCAGGACATCCACATCTCATTGGACAGCTGCTAGTGTCTCTCAAAAGTGAGAAGAACAATGAAGGGAGAAGGTGGGGACCTGCGTGTGACAGAACTGAAAATAGCAGCTTATCTATCTACTTGCACCTGCTACCAGTCACAACACAGCCCTCTGACCATGCCCCACCACTGTCAGAAACTGTGTGTAACCCACAGAAACCGTGAGAGAAATCAGATGTGAGAGAGAGAGAGGGAGAGGAGAGAGAGTTTGAGTGTGTGTGTGTGTGGTTGTGTGTTTTTAAGCAGGGTACACCCCATTGTGCAGCAGCTTAGTACCTTGATTCAACCTGGCACTACTGCTGATAGGTGCTAGCTAATAGTTCCACATCTAACTCCTTGCTGGGGACCAAGTACCACATCGTACCCCTTGGACCTCCTGGCTGTTTGTCAGGGAACTTGGGAAGGCAGTGTAGTCCAGATCTTCTGGTCCTCAGAGGGCAAAAGGGGCCAGTACAAATGGCCCTGGAGTAGCCCATGTAGTCCTGGGGATCAGCCCTAATCAACGTTTTCAGTCCATCAGGGGCATCAGGTGACTTCTACTTCCCTATGTCCATGAATCTGGTGTTGTTGCCACCCAGTGCCAGAGTCTTGCTTCCGTTCTCATCCTTGGGCGAGGGTTATAATTGTGGGTGGAAAGTTCAAGATGCCAGGCACCTTTGGCCAAGCTTCAGATACCAAATCATCCCTTCATCCCTGTTCCAACCCTCCTGTATAGCATTATAGAACAATCCAATATGTTATAACCCTTCTTCCCCTGTGCAGAGTTCATGTGCTCACCAAGAGGTGTGGCCATCATAATGGATAAACCCTCTCTTGTTGTCACTCGAAACTGCATCTGGGGTGGCTCCCCCTCCCACAGGTTCAACTGGTGTGACAGAGAAGGTCAATTTGAAGTTTAACTAATCTTTGGGTACAGCCCCAGGCCATCCTGTACAGGAAAGTTGAATGCTTCTAAGGTTTAGGGAGAGATAATGATAATGTTTTAAAAGTGCCTTTTGCCTACAGGTTGGACAAAATGTAATTTTACTATTAAAAAGGATTTTGAATAACTATATAAATGAGTCCTTCCATTATTTCTGTAGCTGCTACCATTCTGAATTTAGCGTTTATTAAATGTCCCTCCCCTTTCAGGCACTGTCATTGTGATTGGTGAGACCCTGAATCTCCGAAACTGTTGAAGACCGAGAACTGGCAGAAACTGACAGAACTCAGAAAAGGGTTCTGCTAAACGCGGGGGGTTCAAATTTGTATTAAAACTCTGAATATTCAAATTATGCTGCGTTAACAAGGCTTGGGGCATGTTAGGATGTGCACGTCTTAGCATTTGCACATTTGGAGCTGGTATAACATTCATATTAGGCACTTAGCCATCAAATTAAATTTGATTTGGATTTGATTGATATTCACGTTTTAAATGGCCCAACTTGTTTCAGTAATGACCCATCATTGTTTTCTTTAGCATGGCTATGTCCATTCCCTAGTTTGAATCAACTGGCACACCCTGTCCTCTACCAACTTGTGGGGCACCATTCCCATCCTCGATCGTCTGACCACCACCCTGATATCCACCAATACTAGAACCATAACCAAGATTCACCATGGAGGGACCATTCTGAAATCCTTTTTGTGCTAACTTTGTCTAGGCCAACATCAATTTCCCCTTGGTTTTCTTTTGTCTGGCCTCCAAATCATCACTGCAATATTTTGTGTATCGGAGGATTTCATCCAAAGACTTTGATTGCCAACAAATCACATGCTGCTAGATGTGTGAACTTATCTCAGGACACAAAGAACAAATTCCGAAACAAAATTACTGAGATTTTCTGCTTGGAGTTCTCAATGCCACTACTCTAACAAAAGATTTACAGAAGTCTTTCATAATAGACATGCACTGGCTCTTTAGCCTCTTGAGTAGTTCTTGAGATTTTCAACCAATCAATCTTTTTTCTGGGGAACCTTATTTTTCAAACAATTAACCACCTGATGATACTTTTCCATGACTACAGCAGATGGAGCTTGAGTTTGAGCATCTCTCGGTGGTCCTGCATGTAGCCACTGAACTACTTTACACGTAGCCCACAAGTTATTTGCGACCACGTTTTCAAAGAAAGTGTTCAAATCTTCCCAAAGTGCCTTTGAAATCTTCACAAATCTATCTGTGTGTGTATACCAGAGATCAGAGTTCTCTCTTCACTTTGAAAATTGATTTATAAGTGTGAAAAGATCACATGACTCAAAGGCACATGCGCATAGGACCCTCCATGCACCTTTCTCAGTGGGTAAGTTCTTACCTCAAAATCACTCCAACTCCTCTCTTCATCTGTCCCTTTTTTGTCATCTTTTCTTTCTATTTCTTAATTTTCAGAGGCCATTTATCACTAAACCTCTGTGTTTTGTTCCACAATTGAATGTTATCAACAAATTTCCTTAACTGTAATTTCCCCTAGGACTTCACATGTTCTTAAGTACATCTACAATCGTGAGCATCCTAAAATTCTTACTTAGATTGCACTTTCAGAAAGGTCGATCCCAAATTCTTTATTTATCCCCTCGAGAGTCTCATGTGGCAAACAAGTATCCCTAGCAACTTCCTTAAAAAGAAACAAAAGTTATTTTTCATTGTACCCATCTATGAACCCCAATTCAAGTGTTTCTTTGATGATTTCCTCCAACTCTACCTACACTCTTACCACATGTAGTACTCCTAAAGAGATGTCAGTGCTTGATTACCATGACTCTTGGCTAACAATCTGTACATTATGCATGCTAAGAACTTGCGCTTTTTTGGGTCCTTGATGCCAAAGGCATCAATTCCAGATACAACAGTGGTCACTGAAACCACAGGCATGACAGGTATTGCATCAACAGGGACATTATTTTAGAGCATTGTTGTTGGAGCCTGCAACTACATCAGTGGCATTATCTGGGAAGCTGGAAATGGAATAGGTAGCAATTGTGGAACTGGAAGTGGAAAGGGTGTTAACTGTGGAGGTGCAAAAGTACAAGGTGCTCCTCCATTGAGAAGGCCCTGATCGACAGGTGCACTAGCACCTGTATCTACAGGAAGTGGGAGTCCCACAGGTGGTTGATATTCTCCAGCTTGTTGAACTACACTGTATAGTGGTGGTTGAGAGGCTAACACATCATTTAAGAAGTCATCAATATCTATATTCTCATCTTTCTTTATTCCATCCTCAATCCCCTCTAATTGAAACTCCCTCAATCAAATCTCTCCTCCATATCTGCTGTTTTGCATCCCACTTCACGCCCATCCAACTACAAACTGTTCTTTTAGGCTTTCTCTGATATGTTTCCTTGACTTTCACATGTGATGCCCGCTCCCAGGCATTCAAGCCTTCATATTGGGCTGCTCTAGTTGGGGAGGGGGGCATCTCATACACAGCTCTCCTCAAAATGTCAATAATGTTCAAGTTATAGGTACCATAAAGAGGAAACTGTAAGGACCCTTCATTCCGAGTGATCTCATTCCATTGTTTAAGCCAAATGCATGTGTGTAAGCTGACCTGAATCGTCATATTATGAGCAGGTGTGCGTTGGGGGGGCTTTGTTGCCTTCATTGACAAGTATTCTCATGTCATCCCTAAGAAAGACCTTCAATTTTTTTTAAACTTCGGCCCTCATTACGAGGCTGTGGTGGTCCTACCTCCGCAGAGACGGCGGTTCAGGACCGCCACATTAAGAGTTGTGAGGCTTGGCAGATGCCAAGCTTCCACAATCCCGCCTGGCCTGCTGATGCAGTCACACCGCTGCTGCCGGCGATGAGCACCTCCAACCCGGCGGCAGGCCTCAGCCTGCCATCTGGATTACGAGGCTGCAAAGCGCCAGGCTTTCCGTAGCAGTCACCCTGCCACAAAAATCCAGGCGGTCACACATGCGGCAACAGGAATCTCCATTCCTGTTGCCAGCGCATGCATGCATTCACATATACATCTATTCAGCATACATGCACTCCAACACCCCCATGCACTTACAAACATGCACTCAGACACTCCCACTCACTCGCATTCATCCACACAGACACCCCCATACATGCGCACATACACACACACACACATTCACATTCAGTTGAATGCATGCAAGCATTCACCACACCCCTCCCTCCTCCGCAGACATGCACACAGGCACCCATACATACAGGCACCCTTATCGCTTTCCCTCCCCTTTTGGACACCCACTTACCTTCTCCATTGAGGAGAATGTCCAGGAGTTGATGGGTCACACCAGCAGGAGTACGCCAAGCCGTATTACGGCTTGTAATACGGCGGGCAGAGTCCTGATGCAGTGACGGTGCTGGTGATGCACAGCCGACTGCCAGTATGAGTGCTGGTGACTTTCCACCACAAATATGGCAGATGGCTGCCAGCACTGGCGGTCTAGTGGCAGGTTTGGCTTTGGTGGTCAAGGAAATTGACCGCCAAAGTCATAAAGAGGGCCTCTTCCTTGTCTCTAAATGCGGCACAACACAAAATGCATTAACTTCAATTGAAATAGCAAGCGATTCTCAACAAATCCAAAGCAATATACAACAATGCTATCTTCCAATTATTAAGGAACAGTCCACTCACAGCATGGCACCCCCTTGAATAACGATCAGTCCCAGTGTGGCTCACACACCAACTGGACCAATTCCAGCACAACATAATATGACACAATTCACAGCACCTCACAGCAGATCTCACTCAACAGTAATCAGATTTGCACTAACAAATATTACACAAACAATAAATTCTTGTCTGCTCCACTAAAAGGAAATTTAAAATACACAATCACCCTAGGGAAATCAGGAAATAACACCCTCCTGGTGCTATCACTCACACAAGGTTTAAATCTCCACCAGGGGAAAATCACCCTGACTATGGTGGTCTGCTCCTGTGCCCAAAAGGATTAACCAAACACTGATAACCAAAACTTAAACTCTTACAATAACCACATCTCTCTCCATAAGCATAAGCAATACACAGAAAGTGACATCTCAAGTCTCACTGCAACTCGGAGCCCTCATTGACTCAATATGGACAAAACACTGTGCAATACACTAACTCATCAAGACCTGCAAAAATGCAAAGCTTCAACAGCACAACAGCACACAATCAAATGCATAACTCTACTATACTCACACTACTAGGATACTGCAACCACTTCAGGAATGCTCGAACACTACAAATTCTACAACCCATACCATTGAAATCTGTGGAACATGGGCTGGGGCAGATTCTTACTGTCTCTGGAGCAAATTCATACCCTCTATGCCTCAGTGAGAGCAGTCCTCTGTTATAGTCTGGTAGCACGGATGTTAACAGGGGTTTGCAGATTGCAAATTTGATGCAAAGTTTAAACTATGTTTTAACTACTTGGATGGACCTTTGTGTCAAACAGAGTCTTAAATCACCCAATAGAACAACATATTAATGACATTGAAAAATATTTTGCCTCATAGAAACAACTATAAAGGTTTATTAACATATTTGTGAAGGTACGATTTTAATAAAATAATTTCAGTCATCAATCAATAATCACCTGAGCACAACATATGCAAACATACTTCAGGCAAGTCAAAAGGCAAACGTGAAAACAAGTTACTTAAAGGTAGAATAGGCAAAAGTTACATTTTCTGTTCACTTGAATGGAAACTCCCTAATGCTAAAATAAAGATGTGGGTAAATTTGGGGAATTCATAGGCAGGAGGTGTCAGGGCTCCAATCAGGACAAAAAGGAATGTGCTTGGTCGAGAAGAAATTTCTATGAACAAGAGCCGAAGCAACATATTGGCTCAAGAGGGGGAAAAGGGACATCTAACTCCAAGGGTGGACAGAAGAGGTCTAACTATCTAATGCCAAAAGCAAGCAATTAAAACATAATATTCAGAAAAGATACAACTCCTACAGTTCTCACAAAGGCAGGAACCAATCACAGCTATTATTCATGATATGCTGGTGTCTGCCCCCTTCGCATTGTTAGTACAATGCAGAATTTACCATCTCCACGACCTTCAAGGTTATCACACAAGACAGTATTCTCTACTTCATCTTCCATTCTTCACTGGTGCTGGGAATCGCCATCTGTTAGACCTGCCAGCCTCACGGTGGTCTTCCTCCAAACGGTTTGCCTTACTACTCAATTTTTGGTGATCTCATTTTTGTTGGCCTTAGAATTGTGTGCACTTTACCACTGATTACAGGTGCTAAAGTGTTTGTGCTCGCTCCCTTAAACATGGTAAAATTGACTTACATCTAATTGGCACATTTCATTTACCGGTATAACCTTAGTAAAGTGATACTACATGTCCCTGGTGCCTGTAAATTAAATGTTACTCGTGGGCCTTTAGCACTAATTGTGTCACCCAATTAGGTAGTCCTGTAAAACATGTTTTAGGCCTGTCATTGCAGCCTGTGTGTGAAGTTTTAAACTGCCATTTCGACCAGGCGCAATGAATATTTTGCCATGCCTCAACCTTCCTTTTTATTAATACTTAAATGTCACCCCTAATGTAGGCTCTAAACAGCTCAGAGGGCAGGACACAGTGTATTTAAAATGTTGTACATGCATTTTAAAGTTTTACGTGCCCTGGTAGTGAAAAACTCATATATGTTTTTCACTACTGCAAGGCCTTCCTCTACCATAAGATAACACTGGCTTGCCTTATGATATTTAATAAGTGATAGCTCTCAATTGGAAGCAGGTAAGAATTTTGAGTTTGTTGTCGAATGAATTGCAATTTTAAGCCCTATTCAATGATGAAGTCAGATTGTAAGTCACAATTCTGAAACTGCAAATTTTTGAAAATTGCCATTTTACTGACCCAACCATTTGGTGTCTGCAGCCTGTATCCTCGATCACATGACTAGGTGCAGCTGGCAGTTGGTCTTTGTGTATTGCTCCCAAACAGTGAGATAAATGAGCATAGGTGGTGGCAGGATGCACCATCTCTGACTTTATGAGAGGGAGGAGCTGTCACCTACCACACTTGCATATCACGAGGGATATGCCTGGGCACACTCACAAAGGGTTTGACTCTAGTCTTTTGTGACCCCAGACAAGTTGAGGTGAGGGCAGGGAGGTGGTTTTTCCCCCAGCTCCTTGCCTTCCTCAGCCTTCCTCCTCCATTTTTGTTAATCTAGTTTTTGCTGGCCTTTGAACTCTGACCACTTTACCACTGCCAACCAGAGCTGAAGTCAATATTCTCACTTCTTAAAACATGGTATCATTGGCTTATCCCCAATTAACATACTTTATTTACTTGTAAGTCCCTAGTAAAGTGGCATTAATTGTGCTCAGGGCCTGCAAATGAAATGCTACTAGTGGACCTGCCACTCAAATTGTGCCACCCTCTCAAGTAGCCCTCTAAACATGCCTAAGGTCTACCATTGCACCTGGGTGTGCAGTTTAGATTGTCTTTTCAATCCAGGAAAATACACCTTTTTGACGTTTCCAAACCTTCCTTTTTAATGCATATATAACCTCTATGGAAGGCCCTGGACAGCCCAGACAGCAGGGTGCAATTAATTAAAAAAAGTAGGGCATGTGCTGTTATGTTTTACATATCCTAGTAGTTAAAAACACTTACATTTGTTTATTCACTGCTGCATGGCCTACCTCTCCCAAATGATAACACTGAGGTTACCCTATTACATTTTATAAGTGTAATTTGAAAATGTGAATGGTTAGCCAGTTCATGTTGGGTGTCTTTGGAATCCTAATTTAAAATCCTAACTTATGGTGAAGTCAGATTTGTAATTTCAATTCTGAAAATGGCAGACCTAGAAAGTTGACATTTTCCTGCCATTTAGTGCCTGTAGCCTGTCTCTGGTCACATGACTGAGTGTAGCTGACAGTTGGGCTTTGAGTATTCCTCCTAGGAAGGCTTAGGTGTGCTTAGATGGGCTATAACTGGTAGGATGGGAGGGAGGAGTTGAGCACAAACCCACTCACACATGAATAGTCTGCATCCTGCCTTCACACAAAGGGCTGCAGACCCCCTGAAGTTTGTCTGGAGCCAGGACAAGGAAGGCAGGATGCCTGGTGAATTCAAATGGAAACTTCTGGAAGCCTCCGCATCATTTCAAAGGCACAAGTGAGTATAAATACTGGGCCTCAGCTAATACCACTTCAGTACACTTCTAGAAGGGCTGCTGTGCTGCTGAAGGATTGTCATTCTGTTAGACAGCACCCTGCTAGTCCACTGCCTTGCAGTTCTGCTGCTTTGCTGTGCTGACCTGTGCTGACTTGCCTCTTGCTGCTCTCCTGCCTGGGTGAGAAGGACTGAACCTACATTTCTAGAACCCAAAACCCAAGAGTGATTTTGTGCTTCTAGGTTAGGCTTCTTGGATTGGGTTTTTGTGTCATATAAATTCTTAAATGTTACTTTTTTTTTGTAAGTTGGTGTGGGATTTTCCTTTTTACTGTATTTTCACTTTATTACTGTTTGAAGTGCTGCATACAAACTTCATATGTTGCCTCTAAGTTAAACCTGACTGCTTTTCAAGCTACCAGATGGTTAAGCACAGGTTCATTTGGGGTTTGCTTGTGACTTCACCATGAAAGAAACTGTGGCTGCTGCTTGAGTAGGGTTTCACCCCATCAACCAGTAACCTAGTTTCCAATACCATTCAACTCATGAAACTGCAACAATAACGATCTTTACACAAAATTCTAGCATAAACTATTCAATTAATAAAAGCACATTAGCTCTTTTGTGTGGAACAAGAAAAAGATTATGAACAGAAAAAAAGAATACAGCCTTTTATTCTAAATGGAGCTGGTCATCTGGGGCCTTACAACAACTCGTGCTAATTAAATGTGACCACACTCTAACTAGAGTTAAAAAGATGTAAAATCATTTATTATAAATTATCCAAAATATAAAGTAAGTGTGCAGATTTGTAAGTGATAATTATATGTGTTAAACATTTGTATGTTGTGAAGATGCAAAACGAAAAAAGTGACACTGCTTCACCATGCACAACTGTAGTCTCACACTTGCAGCCTTCACACTGGGCCCACGTTAGCACACTTGTACTCATGTGTAACCAACTCAATGCTATTTACTCGAGCTATTCTACAGCAACCTTATCTAAAATGGCGGACACTGGCTTTAAACATGCTCAGTCCAATCACTGTAAATTGTTTGAATGAGCCTCAGACAGTGAGACTCACCCACAGTAAAGGTCCAATCACTGGGCGAAGAAAAGCAAAAAATACTGTCAGACTACATGGGAACTCATTTTCAACAATTACGTAATTGATAACTTAAAACATATACATTTTAAATTCTGATAATTAAATTATTTTCAATCAAAAGCCTTATTTTCCCACATGTCCCTTCTTTAATGGCACAGTTTGGTCCACTGGCCAACATTTACTATATAACAGATACGTGGGTTATTTAAATTAAGTTAAAAGTTTTTCAGAGTAGACCCATGCTCCTTCTAGATAATGGATGCAGTATGTAGATTACCACTCCCGGCATTGCCCCTCATATTTTTCACAAGACGCGAACTTTCCTGGACCTCCCCCGCCACAATTTCTTCTTGGGACGAGCAGGGTGCATGCTCATTTCCCACTGGACTGTTTGTAAAGTGCCACATTTCCCACGGTGTATTTACCCATGTGACTGAAGACAGGGATTTTTTTTTCCTGGTCTCCTACATTAGTGAAGTTCCCTCTATGCGGCCCCTGCTTTGACCGTTTACCTGTTCCACGTCACGGAACATTTCAGGCGGAGGTTCTTACACCCTTGTGGCAGAATGTAAAATGAATGGGACTCCTTTCAAAGAAGTGGATTGAAACTATTTTCTTGGGTGTCTACCAGTACCTCGTTATGATGATGACCCCAGGGGATTCCTCCAATTAGGGGGTCGAAACACTGACTTGTCGTTGTTGCCCATCTGTTACCCATGCTCAGGATAAGAGACTTTTTATCTCACAGTTAGGCTGGGCTTGAATACCAGGTTCCATTAATCCAAGTGACTGTGGACAATCGTTGCTTTGCTGTACCTTGTGTACAATATTTGTATATTTTGTATACGTTGTGTGTAATTGTTTTGTGTCACAACTCATACAATATCACTTATTCATTGCCCTGTTTTTTGGAGCACCTTTTTGTAATTGTGTACATTTCTTCTGAATTGCAAGATATGGATTTTTCAATAAGATGTATGCCATCAGTAAAGTAGCATTGGCAAAACTAATAGGTCTGGCCTTGGCAAGCATTGCAATATATGTAGTGCTTTTTTGCAAATATGTGTATTATGCAAAATAGAATTACATATAAAATATAACAGAATAGGAGTGGCACTGCAGCCCACACTAGCTTTGGCACTGAAGTACACTTCATTTCAGGCAGCCAAGCACATCTGATCAGGAACAATGCCATCATTCAGAGTGTAAGAGAACCAATAGATAGTGAGCTGGCTCATTGCCCCATGCTGTGTGCTGTGCTGGGTGGAAGCAAAATGTGTCTGGTACTGAAAAGAACAATGGACTAAGAGAGCTGACCAGAAGTTCCTGTATGTACGCATATGTGTATGTATTTTTATTACTAATTATTTGAAAAGCATGAGATTGGTGAGACTACCCAAGCTGTCTTTAAAACACACCTAAAAATATACCCAAGTCCATGAACTTGCAGGAACCACTTAGCAATATCAAAGGTGAGGATTTTGAGTGTTTCCTACAAACCAGGATGCTGGGGCACCAGTTCCTATTGATTGTGTTAGTAATTATCTTTTGTTTCATTCCAACAAATTCAACATGGAAATTTTAATTATGAGCTGATTTTAAAGGTTCAATTAAAATCTCAGTTTTCGATGTGTTTGGCTAGCAGCCATCAAAAACAGTTGCAAACCTGGTAAATGTAGCTGCAGCTTTAAAGGCTGATTTGGTGGCATCATAGACTCATTTTAAAAGTCAAATTGAAAACAAACGTCATTCTCAGTGGTGGCCACTTGTCAATGGGGGCGGCCGGGCCGGAGGGTATTACCTCTATGTTGGGAGAGACGGTTCCATCTCTCCCTCTGTCCTCATTGGACTCCCGGAAGCACAAGGCTTCCAGATTCCCCTCCAATCACGACGTTGCTCTCAACAGTATGACAGCAGCTTTTTGATTGGTCTGAGCGCCCTGCTTCAGCGCTCAGACAGGGAGTAGGGTCCTGAGTACTTTCTCCTCCTGGCTGCTCAATACAGCCGGGTGGGGAAACGCAAAGTGCGCATGACTGTTTGATCTGGCCAATGCGTCATGCCCACTTATGTGCACTCACCACTCTGCCTCCAGCCCTCCTTCCCATCCAGCCCTGCCCCGCCTAACCTGGCTCCCCAAGAAAAAATAAAATGATAATAACGTTGTGTTATTATCATTTTATTTTTCCCTTTTGTCCACTGCATGAAG
The DNA here is from genome assembly GCF_031143425.1 of Pleurodeles waltl. Classification (NCBI taxonomy): domain Eukaryota; kingdom Metazoa; phylum Chordata; class Amphibia; order Caudata; family Salamandridae; genus Pleurodeles; species Pleurodeles waltl. Next base: position 269,785,599 of record NC_090448.1, on the reverse strand, counting down.
CAGTGGGGTGACACTCCTTCCACCTTAGCAGAGGAGCTGGCGCTGGTCATTCTGGAAAAGAGATTGACAACATTGCCAGTCTTAGTCTTTGTGAATAAAGGAATAAAGGAAGGGCACGTTCAGCAAGTATTCTTTGGAACTGCCTATTAAGTCAATGATGGTCACACTGGGACAAAAAAACATAAGCCCTGGACCAAAATAAAAGTGAACCTCATTAGCAAAGCAGATAGCTAAAAAAGTGCTAATGTCAGGTGAATCAACAGTAAACACCAACTTACCTGGGCAGAAAATCAGTCCATAACTACTAAAAAATGGCCCATACACTGAACTGTCAGACTTTGGGCACTGCATGACTGCCCTACAGGCCAGTCGAACCCTGAGGTCAATCATTACAAATTCTAATGCATTCTGTGATGTACTGGAATGAGTTACTTGCTGTACTGACCCCACAGTCCTACTGCTCATTTCCCCATGCTATTGTTATGAGTTGGTACACTATTGTTAATTATTTGATGTAGTATGATTTTGAATTTGGTGCATTATTGGGTCACTCAACATGATACTGTAAATCAGTCACGGGATAGATATAACTAGTTCCCCAGATGAAATGACCACGAGCCTTATCAACCGAGTAAACTGAACTTCCTAACTCCAGTTTCAGTCATAAAATACTGTCAAAAATAGTACAAACGCAAGCTAAGTATGACTGATAAAAACTGACTTTCTCCATCAACCAATTGAGGTGTAAGCCAACACAAGATAGATTTTCAGTGGAGAAGAGGTAATTTCCTCAAGTAGTGACGCTCTGTCACTACTTTTTGTTTTGCCTAACATACGTACTAATTTGCTTTACATATATAAATACCCATAGTGTGGTATGCATGTTAAAGTTGATCATAGCTAGTGATGCTCACATTAAGTAAGCCACAGTTTGTGTGGGACTCAGTTTAAGTGACTTACATTGATATAAAATTTTACTTTTGGCTGTTGTATTCTCTGTCTCTTTCTCTCATTTCAGGACCCAAGTTAGAGTAGTTTAGCTAATTAAGAGTTGCAAATTTTTTGGTTTCCATGAGAAATGTTATCAGTATATGTTCTACAGAGAGTGAATAGTGAATGTTTACATTTGTGCTTCTGACAAACTGACTGCAGTGAATCATCTTGCTACAAGATATCTCTTGCAGGCTGTGTAGCAATCGGCTTCCATTGTATGATGCCTAGGAAGAGGGTGATCCCCCAATATTGCACCCCGAAAACTGTGGAGGAGTGTTGAAACTTGTCAGAAATTGTATGTTTTAACTGTGCACTGCTGAGCTAGATAGATTCAGATGCACCTTTCCACTTTCTCGAGACTAGGGGCCATATGTACGAACACATTTTCCCATTGACACAGAATGGGAAAAACCCTTTGCTACATCTGGCCCTAGATGCATTATTTTGCTCATGCTCAAATAGTTAGACTCCTGAGCAAATTCAGTGTTTCTTACCTGACTGAATCTTTATTCGATTATGTCTAATAGAGGCTTCAGTTGCTGACATCTCTATTCCCACACTCCATTGACTCCTTAGCTTAGCATAGCAGGGACTCCACTTCATGGAATATAAAACCTGCTTGATTGGCTTATGACAACACTAAATAGTTTGTGTTAGTATTTGGTAGAATTTAAACTTCTTTCAGTTATGGAGACCAATGTACTTATGAGATGATAATCGTTTTACAACTAATTTGAATGATTTGAGCTTGTGACTTTGCTAATCTGCTAATAAATCTCCATGGTTTGCAAATCTATTATTCTCTGCCGTCTTTGTGAAGTCTAATGTATTCACTGTCACAGATATATTGTTGCATTGTTGATGCTAAACCAAAATCCAGGACTAAAGATTTATCCACTCTAGTGCAAATTGTACTTGAGTTTGCACCAACAATCTGCATGGTGCGTATCCCATCCCTGCTTACTACCTCCAACACATTTGGTGTAACAGGTAGCCTAATGGCTGTAACTTTAAGGAAGAAAATATAATGCAAAAGTAAATTCTGCAGGAAATACTTCTAAGATTTATTTTAGCGCGCACACACACGCACACACACACACACACACACACACATCAAAATCTGCAATGTGACAGAAAACTGCCTGCGTAAACCCCTCTCGCTCTCTGAATTAGAATGGTCAAGCAATCAAGGCCAAGGTAAAGGAGGTGGTAGGAAGTTAGAGACTGTATAGAGTATAATAACGTTACCACTGATTCAGCAAAGATAATATGTCCAGTAAAATGTATTTTTGTATAAAGATAACAACATAATAAAACTTTCAGCATACAGATGTAATGTAAAATGGAATTGTATTTATATAGTGCTTACTACCCCTGAGAAGGCATTGAAGCGCATTGCGGCAAGTAGCATGCTACTCTGGACTCCAAGGTAAGATGTAGACTAAATATTGAATTCAAGCAATAGAAATCAAACAAGTCAATAAGCAATAAATGTTCTTGAAACACCTGGCACCTATGTAACTCTTACTTGTAATCACTAGCTGAAGCAAATGCTGTGATTTTCATAATTATTTGAGAATACCGTAAAACTAACCTGGAATAGCTTCTTTAGGCCATCTTGACTGAGGGCCTTGAACCACTTTCTTTTACCCCGATGTCATTCCAAGCAGGAAAACTTTGAGGGGTACTGCTACTGTTAATAAATGTTTTCCTGCTATGCATGTGAATGCAGGCGCAGAGGTCTGCTGTTCCTTGGAGCCCTCCATTCGACTTCTGCATGTTTTGACAGGAAGTGCAAAGTGCTTAATACATCTTTTCTACTGCCACTAAGTTGCAATGAGTTGCAGTGTAGCATACCTAGAAGGATACTAATTATCCTGAATAGACCACAGAAGTACGTCCTGGTTATCACGTAGCCAGTGTATTCCAACCCATGCATAACCCCTGTTTATACATGTTCTGGAATTACACGTTGAAGGGTATTTTAGGTTTTCAATAGTTATTGGATGCATTAAATACTTCAAATGTTAGTTAATTTTGGCAGGTCAAAACTGTTGAAAGGGAAAAACATACAATATTTACAGTATCATCCAGATTTTAGCGTGTCAAACATCAAAAGTTGCACGTCGTTACCTATAAACTTGTAATTTGTGGTATTTATTGCAACCGATAAATAACATAACACACCCCTGGGTATCCTTATTTATCAGGTGCGCTAAATAGCAAATACACTCATAATCAGGGTCTTGGATTTCCATTGCTTAAACTTTGATCTTTCCAGCTCAAAATATTTGCATCTTGGCAGACGTCCTATTTTTCATTGAGAGGAAGAAGTAATTGACATAAATGAGAGGATTTTCACGTTAAATTAAAAGTAACAAGTTGAAGCATATTAGCATTTTTTGTAATTCAAATCTGAACTGCTTGGAAATTCGCAGAGCATTAATCACAAACTGATTTCTCTCATCTCCAGCTGCGTTTACTTTTACCCCGAAAGCTATTTTTGAACGAAACCGTAGATCTGAAATCAGGAAACCATGCTCACACAGGACTTAATTTTAAGGAAAAATCCTTCGCAGCAGCAAGGCGATTAACGCCCGAGTTACCCAACACACACAAACCAATATGACACATTTGTGATCAGAGTGAACTGGAAATTTAACGGAACAGGAAGACCAACAGTGAGTGTGTGGTCCTGGGCTGCAACTATGGAGTGTCTGTACTTTTCACCACTTCATTTTGTTTTTCATGGATTTACCTACAATGAACATTGTGTGTGGGGGGTGTATTTGTGTGTCCTCTTTCTTGACTCTTATAAACAGTAGATCCTATGGGGATTCAAGGGACCTTCGAGGAAATGATACAACCCCAATGAAGATGGAACCCTTAAACTCGAATAGGCTTATAAGTGGCTGTATGTCTAACAGAAGCTGCACAAAGTTTGAAGAAGCATACATGTGCTTTCTAGCTGTTTCACTTTTCGATGGGCAGAGGTGCCGTGCTGCAAATGCTGGCGCTGGTAAGCTAACCCACATAGCAGAGACTGCAGATTCTCCTTAGACTCCTGTAGTCAGTCAGCCACTGGGTGGCTTGCCCTGAACGTGAAAACTTCTTGCCTCTAACCCAGCTAAACATGGCATTTCTTCAGCTTCATTCTTAATGTTGATGCACAATAACGATGGAAGTCCTAGGCAATCGATTAGGACAGCAGAATGACAATGTGATGGGTTAGCTTTCAGGTAAGCAGTTAGCTGAAAAGCTTTAGACTATGGTATGTTATGTTATGGGAGATTTGTTTGGGACAGACATGCTGCTAAGTCAGTGTAAATGGTGGGCACCATTTTAGAAAGTTCGCCTCCTGCTGTGCTCTTTCATGTCACTCGTCGCCACTCTTTTGATCCTTATGCACTAGACCATCAAAACCATCAAGTGGCATTGTCAGTGACACAATCATGGAGTGCATACCATAAACTGAATTAACATATAGGCAGTTAGATAAAATATGCTATTATTCACAACTCAATGTTTTTTTATTAAATGCAAAAAAAAAAAACAGTACCATTAAAGCTGTTGGGATAAAAACCCATATTTATTTAAAGAAACTGTACATTTATTGAAATGAATTAGTGCATAGAACTGAAAATGAATCAGAATGTCCATAAGGATCTAAGAAGAGGGGCATGGCCTGGTGTTTTCCTCTAAGCTGTATTTTGTTCCTTAGAACTCCAACATTTTTACTTCTTTTACTAAACAAATGGGAAAGATGAGATGTGGGAAGCGCAAACTATTTTGTGTAGAGTGGGGTTGCAAATGAGAAGGTGTCAACAAAATGCCACTATGCCTAGAGTGCCATAATTCTGTGCGCTATCTCCGAATACACAGCAGCCATACGACTTTCAGTTGTAGATCCCAGCTTGGGATTGAAATCTGTAGAAAATGTTCCCTTTAATCAAGAGGAGTCCATTGTAAAGTTCAATCAACATGGCAATTGAAGAATACTTTTTTCCAGTACATCCTAACACTCTTCCATCTGGCGAGAGAGAGAGAGAGAGAGGATTGTGCATTATTTTATTTTATGTCTTTAATTGTAAAATATTACTACATTTGTGCTTACAGGTGGGCCTGTTATCAAAAGCTTTCTTCCTGTTTCTAAGCACAATTTCAGAAAAAGAAATATTGCTCAAATGGGAATTTACCTTGAAAAAACAAACGACAAGAGACTTTTGGCAAAAAAGGAACTGTTTGTTTAATTAAACAATACGGCCGGGAGAACAGTTACAGAACCGGGGTCTGAGGACTGTTTCAAAGTACATGTGTTCTGCGCTGTGTTTTATACATTTCTTTGGGTACAATAAAACAATTACGGCATTCCTTTTGAGGTGAAGAATGTGAACAGTTTGCAAATAAGGTCCTGATTACAAATGCAGGTGGGCCTCAACATTACGTGGTCACAATGTGGGCAAGCTGGTAGCACTGTGTGTTACTGTGTGTGCTGTGTTCTGCTTGGCTGTGTGTTCTTAACTTCATGTGGTATCTGACTTTATGGTATTTGGGAATGCGCTCACCCCTCCGGTCACGCGTGTTTTATGGGGGCCAATCTCCTGGGACCATTGTGGTGTTGCTGCGCCTATCTGTGATCTGAGTTTCCTGTTTGCACAGTTTATCTGCTGGCTATGTGCTGCCCCACCTGTGACCTGTCAGACAGTGATCTCAGGCCTGTGTCTCAGAGCCTGCCTGACCACGTATCTTGGAGTCAGAGTTAAAGGAGAGTTCATGTCGGGTGGATTGTTGGTGTGTGTGATTGTGTTATGTGCACACTGACATTGTCTTTCCCAATATAAAAAAAAACATGTTTGGTTGTGAAGCTTTGAAGGTTTCCCATGCTCCAGTAGTTCTGTGGCTGCCCCTATTACCCCTTCCGTCATTGCCTTCCTAGCGGCAAATGCATCATGGAGATGATTTCTGTGAGCAAAGATGTTCTGGTATTGGTGTCAGCTTCTGAGCTACAACAAGAGAAGAGAGTGGCATTCCTAACAGGATGATTGCCTCTCTTATTACAACATGTTTATGGATCTGAATAAAAGTAAAAGGCATAAATTTGGGATCTTAAAGAATGCCTTGATTCTGACATGTAAGCAAAGCCTTGCTGAGTAATGGATAAAGAAATCACGCAGATGCCCAATAAAATCTTGGAATACATTGACACATGGAGCGACTAATGCTTAAAATGGTGGGCAATTTAGAAGAAGATGGCTGTTCAGTTCCAATGTTCCTTTAATTGACCAGATGATTTGCCTCAAAATCCTGCTGGGACCAAGGGTGCAGAAGCAAACCAGATAGCCTTGGCAGCAGACAAGTAGGTAAGCAACAGGCCATTCTAAACAAAACTCCTCAGTTCACCTTCTGATGTGCCAGAGATCTTAGGTGGAGGATACAAACCAGAATGGTGATCCCAAGCCTGGTGCGATAAAGCATTCAGTGTCCATGCCTGGGAATACTCAGAATCTAGTAGGGTTGCTGGGATTGGGAAACATGATCCACAGAGTTGTTCTCAGCACCCCTGAAACAATTTAGGTGTCACATTATCAAATTTGCATTTGATATGAGCCAGGAAGGCCCCCTAATCCAAATACAGGGGTTACTGCTGTGAATATGGACACAAGGCTCACAGACAGTGTGATTTGAAGCAGCCCTGAAAATCTCTAAAGTGTGTGGATGACCAACCTTGTGTTTTACTTTATCTAAGAAACACTCATCAGTACTTTTACAAATGCAGAGTTGAGTGGAATAGACTAGAGAGGCACAGAGTGCAGTGGCTTACAGTAGAGTGGCATACATTGGAATAAGGTATATTACAGTAGCATACAGTGGAGTGGTGGACAGTAGATTTGCATAGAGTGGACTAGCATAGAGTGGGGTGATCTACAGTGGAGTTGTGGACAGTGGCACAGTGTAGAGTGGACGGGCTACAGTATAGAGATGTACAGTCACTGAAGTGTTTTTTCAGTGGAGAACTGTACAGTGGAGTTGCAGTCAGTGGAATAGTGTAGAGTGGACTGGTGTACAGTATAGTGGTGTACAGTGGAGTGGCACAGACTGGAGAGTCACACAGTAGAGTGGTGTACAGTGGAACTGCGTACAGTGGAGTGGTGTACAGTGCAGTGCTGTAGAGTGGAGTGTGGTGGAGTGGCATGGCATGGCATACAGTGGAATAGAGAACAGTGGAGTGCTGTAGAGTGGAGTGGAATAGAGTGGAGTGGTGTATAGTGAAGTGGCGTAGAGTGGAGTGGTCTAGAGTGCAGTGAGGTACAGTGTAGTTGCAGAAAGTCAAATAGCATAAAATGGAGTGACGTATAGTGCAGTGGCTTCGACTCAAGTGGTGTACAGTGGACTAGCATAGACCAGAGTGAGGTAGAGTGGAGTGACATAGAGCTGAATAGTGTAGAGTACAGTGCTGTACAGTGGATTAGCTAACATTGGAGTGGCATAAAGTAAAGTGAGGTACAGTGTAGTGGCATAAAGTGGAATAATGTAGAATGTTGTGTCATAGAGTGAAGTGGCATAAGGTGGAGTGGTGTACAGTGTAGTATTGTACAGTGGAATACCGTAGAATGGAGTGTTGTACAGTGGAGCAAGGTAGAGTGTAGTGGGGTAGACTGTAGTGGCATACAGTGTAATAGCTTTGTGTGGAGTGGTATAAAGTAGAGAGTTGTAGAGTGTTGTGGTGTACAGTGTAATCATATAGAGTGCAGTAGGGTAGAGAGGTGTGGTGTAGAGGGAAATGGCATGTAGTCTAGTAGCGTACAGTGAAGTGTGGTTACATGAAAACTTTGTAAGATTCGGTGGAGTTCTGCAAGTGGGCAGAAATAGTCTCGCAGTGCTGGTTTTCAGCACTGGGAGCTCGTTCTGTGCTGAAAAATCAGCGCATACGGCACCATGCAATGCACCAGTGTGCTGCTGCTGAAGCTGATTTTGCAGTCGCTTGAGTAGATTTTCTACTCTAGTGGTAGCTTTCTTACAACGAACAGTGACTGCCTGAGACTTCTAATTTGTGGTAGTATGTGTGAATAGTGTAAGTAGTGTTAAAAGTATATGTTTTAAAAAACGTAGTTACATATTGTGGCATTGTATGCTGTGGTAAGTATGCAATATATTGCAGTGCATGCAGATGAGAAGTCAGTTTGTGATTGACAAATGGCTGTGTTTTTCAAAGGTAAAAGGCAGCCATGAAGTTTTTATCACAGGGTGGTGGTTTGTACGTGCTGCGTTTTTGTAGCCTTTTAAGTTAGGGTCTTACATATAGATAAGCATTAATTTTCATTGTTATTCATTACCTATTAGCACTTTATTGAAGTGCTAATAGGTAGAGAAATGAATTTATAATTGCCTATACATTTTTATATAGATATCATATTGCAACATAATGTAATTATATTATAATCTAATTTTCATTTATTAGCATTTTATTTTATTTATTTTTGGCACTGCAGTACTCTAGAGGCAGTACTGTGGTACTCTTTACATTTTTTTAGAATATATAGAAGTTTATCAATATTTTTCCCTACTTATTACCATTTTACTATAGTGGTAATAGGTAGGGGAAACATTCCAAACCTAATACCTACCTAGATATGAACGTGTAAATCAGAATACAGCCAAACTGCACCTAAAAACAACATGAGTGTTTTTAATGTTTGTAAAGACAGTTATCAGCCAATCACCTAATGACTGGTCATTGCTGTGTGCCATGGTATTTCAAAGAAATACGGCAAAATACTGTGAACACTGATTTCACTAAGTTAAAATACCTTGTAACTTAAAAACATACTTGTCCTTCTTACCTGTAGTATCCAAAAGGATCATCTGCATACCATAATGTCTAATCCTCCCAATTGTCATGTAAATTCATTTAGCTGTTTTGCTGGTACGTCCAATACAAAAAGTGTATGTAAAATGCATTGGGCTAAAACCTGTTAAGAGCCCACCTATTTTTGCTTTGGATTCCCTTGACCAGTCGCTGCAAAACTTTCCATCATCCACCAAGGTAGAAGGTAAAATAGGTCTGGAAAGGTTCATGAAGATTCATGGAATGGACACAAAGTTATTAAGGGGCAAAATCAGTGAAATTCCTATCTCTGATAACACTAACTATAACACTGCACATCACTATGAAGCTCTGTCAACCTGACCCTTTGCACTGCAGTGGGGATCGCCACTGCAAAGTTCCATCAATGCCGGTGATGCCATCTGGCTCCTTGAGCTTCACCAACAGCATCATGCGACATTCTATCTGCTCCTCGTGGCCCTCTGCAATGCGAACAGGACTCTTGGCACAAACTTGAGATAGCAAACCTTCAGCTGGACTAACCTGGGACTGTATCTGACCTGCACTTCATCACGTTCAGGTAAATGTTTTTAATTTGACCCGGTCCAGCGTGACCAGATGTCCAAAGTTGGAGCTTTGTGCTTTTTAGTGCTATATGGACTTTATTTTGTTTTCAACTCATAACTCCTGTTCTAAAATTAGATTTTTGTCATTTTGGTCTTGCTTTATGTTTTGCATTTTGCACTATTTCTCTAACTCATGTGTGAGACCCTTTTGTGTGGTATCTTCACTGTATTACTGTTTGAACTGTTACACACATACTTTAATATTGCTTCTAAGTTAAGCCTGGCTGCTCTGTGACAAGCTACCAAGGGGTTGAGCACAGGTTACTTTGGGGTTTGCTTGTGCCTTACCCTGACAAGTTTGATGGTTGCTGCTTGATCAGGGTTCACACCCTAGTCAACCAGTGACCCAATTTCTCACACAAAGGCAACACCAATCAATGAAGAAAACATCAAAACACTGGCACTGAAGAGAACTACCTTGGGTGAGGATGTGCTCCTCATGCAAGAGCAAAATGCAGACACTCAGAGTGACGTTATCCTGGGGCTCCTTTAAATACATATATTATACATATATATTTTTAAAAAATCTAAATGCTTTGGCTAATACAAAACCTAAAAAGGGATGGGAGACTGATAAAATTGTATGCCCAGTTCAAGGTCGTAGATTGCCCTTGATTGCTTGATTACATAATATCACTTATAATATCCCCAATGGTATCTTGCTGTATGACTCACATTATATGATTTGGTTTACTGAATTTCCCACAGTTTGAGCATGATAGGCTGATGTTCACAGTCATTTATTCAATTTACTCTTTACTCAGGGAGTGTATGTTGGAAACATTTATTTGTTATGTCTTTTAAGGACATATTACTTGATGAGAAAGGCAAGAATCATAAGTACTCCACTTCCAATAGGTCTAAGAGGTGGGCTGTAATCATTTTTAGTTGTGCATAAGGGGGTTGATGCTTTTCCAAGAATGGAAGAATGTGAGCTGGTAGATTGTATTTAAAATTCTGCACAGAGATAATTGAGTCTCCTCTTGTTTGCAAGGTCCTTGCATCGAAGACACTGAGTTTTAAAGATATTCATGGGAGAAACTAGACCTTGATAAAGAGACTTTGAAAAAAAACATCCTGAAGCCACTTAGGCAACCCTGTAGAAACGCTCAATAACATTGCTACTGATACCTGCCCACCAATTGACCCAGGGCTTGCAGTGACTTTCCTGTGATGGACGACTTTGGCTTGAAAACAGGCTTGGATGTCCTTGCTAACTATTTTCTTTTCCTTTAGTAGGCAGTTTTTGGAGATAGTAGTTTTTGCCCAGAAGAAGTTAAGACTGGAGGGTACCTGTTTCTTTGATTCCATAGAGCTCAGATTCAGAGCAGTCATTGGACAGAATTTTCCCTGCTATGAGCTGCACATGTTTTACATTTGGCAGTGTTCAGGGATTGTATTTCAGTTGTTTTCATATGGGACCAGTCAGATTTCAATGCCATTGATCATTATGTGCAGCACCACTTGGTGTAGGTTGCAAGTTTTATTAATAAGGGTTGCTTATGTTGTGCATGGTGGCAAGGGCTTAACGATACAAAGAGAAATTATGCCTTGGAGAAATAAATGTTGTCTCTACACACGCATGGTCACTTTCCACACACAACTGAAACTATACCTACTATGCACGGCATTTACTGCAAACGTACCCTTCTCTGCAGCTACCCCTCTCACACACCAAAAAAGTGGTGCTTTCTCTGAGCTGGAGAAAGCTTCTTGTTATTGCCATTACTCCAACTTTTAACCTCCTCTATAACAAATGTTCTCTAGTCTTGCACTCATTGCAATCCTACCTGACCCAGACTGCTAGTTCCATTACTAGGGATGAATGACCAGCTATCACAGTTCAGTCTGGTGGTCACAGTGTGTATTTTGCGTCTTAAGGTCTTCAAGGGGACTCTCCCATTCCTCTCCTTTCACCATAAAACACCAACTGCTTCACATCTGAGCTGATATCTATAATTGTGCAAACTATACCAGCAGCTTTTCTCAGAAGGACCAGAAGACAGATGTCCAGTAGGCATGGTATAGCTATCAGTGGAGCAACCCTGTGCAGTGGCGCTGGAGCCCAAAGCGGGTGGGGGTCCCCCCAAGTCAAAAAGAAAATCATCCTGGCGTGATTCTGAAGTCATCTGATGACTTCAGCTGGGCTATTCCTGCAATTATCTGGGGAAGTCATAACAAAGCCACCCTGAAGTATGTTTATAGGGCAAAATATTTAAATGAGATGGCTATAGAGTCATCACAGGAAATACTCAAGGATGATGATGTGATGACTTCAAAGCAATGATCATTTTCTACTACAGGAGGGTTATCTGATGACTTTAGTGGAAAACATGTGATGATCATTTGCTACTAGAGGATGACCCCATGATGATTTCAGGATTAGGCTGGATTACTCCAGGATTGGTTCCAGATTAGTTTGGTGGAAAACATGTGCTAATTTACTACTGCAGGATGATCTCATTATAATTTCAGAATTAAGTTGTATTACTCCAACATGATCCTGGGAGTATTTCAGGATGAAACAAGGGAAGAATTGGCGTATACCACCACCATTCTTGAGCCGTGTGCCCAGGTGAGATAGTCCAGGAATATGGCTACTGGCACTTGTGATTGAACCTAGCTAATAGATAATTTGAGGTGGAGCTTCTTGATGTGAAATGGAAAAAAGCATACATAAGATATCATAAAGAAAGACAACAACGATGCAAGTCTTAAGGGGGACAGAACAAGGTATGGTGGCACTCTTGGGTTCTCATTCACAGACAAGACCCATCCGAGCGGCACTTACCCTTTACTATGTTAAGGACAAGGCACACAACATGTCCTGGAGCTCCATGGTAACTCATGCTCGCCAACATCCACCAGCCCATGGACTCTTCAGTCACACACCACAGTTTTCCATCAATGAATGTTGAAATTGAAGGCTTCTCTTATTTTAAAATGCTGCTTCAACTTCATATCGAAAAATGTGGCAGGTGGAATTTTGTTTTCATCACAGATGGCATTTTCTTTCTACAAATAAGTATGATAACCCTCCAAAAGTGCTGAAGACTTCACGGATTACATATTATTTCCTGTCACACACCCCTTTCATCGCTCTGTCAACCATCCCTCCTGCCCATTTCTCACTCCCTTTTAGCTACCCCATCATCAGTTACTGCCCACTGCTGCCACTAATAGTGCCCAGGTCATTCCAGTCCTGCCTCAGTGGGTATCTCTGCTGGCACCCAACATTTTCTTCCTCCTATCATGGTACTAACCCCATTACTAATCTGTGATTCTGTCTAGGTACTCCCCTTTTGAAATTCTTTGTCGCCTCCTGAAAGCTATCCCTTCCTGTACCCTCTCCTATGTCACCCATCAGCAATGTCAGGTCTCTCCAAGGAATTTTGTAAATTTCGAGAAATGCTGCTAGGGCAAGACCACATGAGATTCCGCCCAGTTTACCACTTTGTGGCCTAGCTGTGACCATTGCAAAGCAGTAGCATCATTGTAAGTGAGAAATTCTGAACTTTGTGGCCTATGCTGGCTGGAGCCTGCAATTTGGTGATCAAGTGCCCCCCAGTGAAGAGGGCTGGGGAAATTGCTTGGAGTCGCTGTGTGCGCTGTCTGGAGAAGATGTTATGCTATGGTTTGCCTGGGCTCCAAGTGAGAATTGAGCTGGACAGATAAGGGGTGTATCGGGAGGGGGGCGGGAGGTGGTAGTAATACTGCACACATTTTAGAAGCATTGGTAAAGCCAATAGCTCTTGCCTATGTGAGACCTTCTGGTTTTGCCAATGCCATGTTGTACAGCAGCATGGCTGCTACTCAGCATGGTTAAAAGTTCATGTGTAAAGTATAGGATAGCGGCCTAGATTTCACTGCAGTGGAGTGGCGTAAAGTAGCACACAGTAGAGTGGCAGACTGGGGTGCGTAGAGTAAAGTGGGGGAGAGGATTGTGGCATTGAGTGGCACAGTGTGAAGTAGTTTAGAGTGGCATGGAGTGGCATAGAGTGCTACAGTGTGGCATTGTGTGGAATGACTTAGAGTGAAGTAACAGAGTGGCGTGGAGAAGATAGAAATGGCATAGAGTGGCACAGTATGGCATTGTTTGGATTGAAGTGAAGTAGAGTGGCATAGGGTGGATTAGAGTAGTACAGCATAAGTAACTGAAGCATCAATAGAGACAGTGTTGGTGAATGCAACGTAAATAAGAATCCGGATGCCTGTGATAAAAGTAGGAAAGCACATTCCATGTTCAGAAATAATACTGAGACCCCTAGAAATGTTAAAAACATAGTGCATTGCAAATAGACAAGGAAGAATAAAGTTGAGGAAGAACACTTGTACTTGGTCCATGCTCCAGGGAGGAGCTAACACCAGAAAGGAAAGGAAGCCTACATGAGCTGAGATTGCAAATGAGAATGACCACAAAAATAACTAATGGTATGCAGTGGGTTGGTTGTAAGTGCACTGAACAATTAACAGTATGTCTCACAGCACAGCACTTGCGCTGTGTAGGCAACACCTAAAACAAGCATTGGCAAAGGAAATAGGTCTCACCTACAGAAGAGCAATGGGCTTTGGCAATATGTTTTTTCTATGTTGTAGATCAGTGTGGCTGCTGTTCAGCATGGCTAAATGTTAGTGGTGTGGAGTGTCGTAGAGTGGAGTGGGGGAGTAGAGTGTCATAGAGTTGAGTGGAGGACAGTAGAGTTCAATGGTTCAGTAGAAATGTGTGTTGTGACTTGGAGTTGTATGGGGTAGATTAGGGTGGGGTGAGTTAGAGTGGATTGAGTTAGTGGGGTGGATTGGAGTAGAGTGGGGTAGATTGGACTGGAGTACAGTGAGATAGATTGATTGGAGTGGGGTGGATTGGACTAGAGTGAAGTGAGATAGAATTGAGTGGGATGGATTGAAGTGAGGTGGATCAGAGTGGGGTGGATTGGAATGGGGTGGATTGGAATGGAATGGGGTGGATTGGATTGGAGTGGGGTGGGTTAAATTGGATTGCACTGAGGTGGGGTGGATTGGAGTGGGCTGAAATAGACTGCAGTGGGGTGGATTGCACTGCAGTAGGGTGGATTGCACTGGAATGGGGTGGATAGGACTGGAGTGGGGTGGACTGGACTGGGGTGGAGGGAATTGGACTGAAAGAGGTGGATTAAAGTTGGGTGGATTGGAATGGAGAGGGGTGGGGTTGATTGGATTGAGTGGGGTGGAGTTGATTGATGTGGGTGGATTCAATTGGAGTGGGTTAGATTAAGATGGTTTGGAGTGGGGTAGATTGGGATGGATTGGACAAGAGTGGGATGGATTAAGGAGGACTGTATTGGACTGGAGTGGATGGGTTGAGGTGAACTGTATTGAACTGGAGTGGTGTGGATTGGAGTGGAGCAAATTGGAATGGGGTAGAGTGGATTGGAGTACAGTGAGGTGGATTGGGGTAAAGCAAGGTGGATTGAGAAAGAATAGAGTGGGTGGATTGGAGAAGGGTGGTTTGGAGTAGAGTGGAGAACGGTGGAGAAGAAGGAAGAAAGCAGGCAGAGGTGGAAATCATAAAAGACAACTGTTAGAAGAAAAAACATATAAAAGGGAGAGTGACGAAGGAGAGATCGGGGAGGGATCCAAAGACAGACAGGCTAAACAAGGAATGAGAAGAGTGAAGAGAACTGGGGAAAGCAGAGAGTGGAGTGCAAGAAAGGAACATGATGAGAATGAAAAGAGGAAAAGGGGGGAAGGAAATAAAAGTGGACCTAGAGAGGAAAGTGTATAAGGGGAGAGAAAGGAAAGTAGAAGGGAAAAACAGGAAAGTGAAAAGCAGTTAGAGGAAATCAAGAATGGAGGGAAAGAAGAAAAGCGGCACAGCCTGAAAGGAATGAGGTGAGAAGGGAGAAAACTATATGCATCTTATTCAGCAGGTCCTATTCAAAATGTTATTTACAAATAATACATTTTTTCTTGCATCAAAGTAAGGGCAATCCATGTAAGACAGGGGCTACTTTGGAAGTTAGAGTTGTTTGCTTGTGGGGTCCTAGGGAGCATCCGACTAAACACTGGGCAAAGTACACCCTTTCCACACTTGTCTCTGAGGGTCTTGAAGTAGAGAGTAAAGGCATCTCATATGTCTAAACTATCATTTTATATTCTATCATTTTGTATTACTATTGTATGTACATTTCTATCTATCCATCTATCTATCTAGCTATATATCTATATCTATATCTAGATTTATATATATTTATTTATATAAATATATATATATATATATATATATATATATATATATATATATATATATATATATATATATATATATATATATATATATGTATATATATATATATATATAGATATATATACTGGAGTTGAGTGGGGTGGATGGAATGGAGTGCGATGGAATGGAGTGAGGTGGATTGGACCAGAGAGAGGTGGATTGGACTAGAGTGAGGGTGGATTGGACTAGAGCTTGGTGCTTGGTGGGTGTTGTCAGCTCCCACCAAGCAAAAGCAAATAGTTGTGTCCCAGGGGTGGGCACCCCAGAAGATAGCAGGAGCCAGCCCTGGTTTGTGGCGGTCCCCAATGCGAAGTATGGCTTCCCTGCACTTCATTAAATATTGGCCCCGGGGAGGTGGTGGTCCCTGGGGGGTGTTGTGCGGCCCACCAAATACAATTCTATCTTTGCCCCGGGGAGGTGGCAGCCCCTGTGGTTGCAGGGGGGCATGCCTCCCTCATACAATTCAATCATTGCCCCAGGGAGGTGGCAGTCCCCGCAGGTGCTGGTGGGCCAGGCAGCTCCCCTGCACACAATTTTATCTTCGCCCCAGGTCGGTGGCGGACACGTGGCTCCGGGGGGGGGGGTGCACGGGCCCCACATATAGATTTAATTGAGCCGCGGGGAGGTGGCGGCCCTTGGTGCTGCTGGCAGGAGCTATTGGCTTCCCCCACATTAAAATATTGTTTTTGCCCTGGGGAGCTGGTGGTCACTGGGGCTGCTGGGGGCCCCCTCCATTATTCTTCTAGTCACCCAGGGGGAGTGGTGGTTGCTGGGGCTAATAGAAGCCCTTGAAGGGGGGCCCCCATGTGCTCCCTCCTTTTTTTTAATGCCTCCGGGACCTAGGGGCTTCTTTAAAACAAGCCTGCAGTTCGTTTTTATTTTTATTTTCACCGGATCTTCTGTTATTATTGACAAAACCTAAGAAAAATGCTTTTTTGCTCTGGGGGGTCCCTCTGGGCCACAGCACCAGATCTAAAGGGTCAGGGTGTCCCTACCCTGCCCATTTTCTAATTTTTTACCTTTTTTCTGGGATTCGACTGAAGCCGAGTCCCAAGATGGCCGCCAGCCCTTCCTTGTTGAAGTGTTGGCAGTCGATCAGATCTCTGCACGAGATCAGGAAGGTTTGTGGAGGCTTTGCGTCCCTATATATACAGATTTTTTTTTCTTTAATTTCCCAAAAAGCTACTGAATGGACTTACACCAAATGAGAAAAAGTCTTGTGTTAGAAATGGGGTCTTTGGTTGGCAGTCAGGTTACCCCCTGTCCATGAAAGGACCCTCACTCGAGTCAGGGTAAAGGAGAATCACCCTCAGTTAATCCCCACTCACCCCCTTGGTAGCTTGGCACGAGCAGGCAGGCTTAACTTCAGCAGCAAGGTGTAAAGTATTTGTACCAACACACACAGTAACTCAGTGAAAAAACTACAAAATGACACCACACAGGCTTACAAAAATATATAATATTTAAGTAAACAAAACAAGACCAAAACAACAAAAATCCAACATACACAAGTCAAGTTATGAATTTAAAAGGCAAAAAAGTCTTAAATCCTTTAGAAAACAGTGAGAACGTAGTGAGCATTCAAGAGCACCTGGGTAGCGTTAAAATAAAGCCGCAAGGGCGAGCATACGTCGATAAAGGCCAGCGATGCATAGATTTCCCACTCGCAAGCGAGAGTGTGCGTCATTCCTCTTCTGGTCAGGTCGGCGTTCGTCGTTTCTTCTCTCCCACAAGAGAGCGATGTATCAATCCAGACGGGCACCTCGGGTCTGGGCAGACTTTGCGTTGATTTTCGCCACCCAGCCATGTTGCTTCAAAATCCGATTGCACGGTGTCGTGAAATCGCACTGTGTGGGGGCTTGCGTCATTTACAGCAGCCGCTGCGGGTGTTGGGCGTCGTATGTCCAGCCACGTTGCATCGATCTCCCAGCCGCAATGCAGATGGAGCATTGATTTTAGCCGCTGGCCGGAAGGGGTGTCATTTTTCAGCCACGAAGCGAGTAGTGCAGTTTCCCTGCACGGCACGGCGGTCTTTGGGTGGATTTCTGTCCTTTTCCACCAGTTGCACCTTTCAAGGACCAAGAGACAGGTTAGGGCACCACTTGGCAGGCAGGACTCTCAGCAGAAAGCCCAAGTGCTGGCAGAGAGAAGTCTTTGCTGTCACCGATGACTTCAACTACAGGAGGAAAGCTCAGTTTCAAGCCCTTGGAGATTCTTACTCAGTGGGAAGACACACAAAAGTCAGTCTTTATCCTCTCTCAGGTAGAAACAGCTACTGCAGGCCAACCCAGCAAAGCACAGTCACAGGCAAAGGGGCAGTAATCCTCCTCCAGCTTCTTCAGCTCTTCTCCTTGGCAGAGGTTCCTCTTGGTTTCTGATGTAATCTGAATTTCAGGGGTTTTGGGTGCTCTTCTTATACCCCTTTCTGCCTTTGAAGTCGGCCTACTTCAAAGAGAAGTCTCTGTTATTTTCAAGATCCTGTCTTGCTCAAGCCAAGCACCAGACCCACACCAGGGGGTTGGAGACTGCATTGTGTGATGGCAGGCACAGCCCTTTCAAGTGTAAGTGACCACTCCTCCCCTCCCCTCAGCCCAGATGGCCCATCAGGATATGCAGGTTACACCCCAGCTCCCTTTGTGTCACTGTCTAGAGGAGAGGTGCAAACAGCCCAACTGTCACACTGACCCAGACAGGGAATCCACAAACAAGCAGAGGCACAATATGGTTTAAGCAAGAAAATGCCTACTTTCTAAAAGTGGCATTTTCAAACACACAATCTAAAAACCAGCTTCACTAAAAGATGTTTTTTTAACTTGTGAGTTCAGAGACCCCAAACTCCACATGTCTATCTGCTCCCAAAGGCAATCTGCGCCTTAATCATATTTAAAGGCAGCCCCCAGGTTAACCTATGAGAGAGATAGGCCGTGCAAAAGTGAAAAATTAATTTGGCAGTATTTAACTGTCAGGACATGTAAAGCTCATAATTACATGTCCTACATTAAACATACACTTCACCCTGCCCATGGGGCCAGCTAGGGCCTACCTTAGGGGTGCGTTACATGTATAAAAAGTGAAGGTTTAGGCCTGGCAAGTGGGTACACTTGCCAAGTCGAATTGGCGGTTTAAAACTACACTCAGAGACACTGCACTGGCAGGTCTGAGCCATGTTTACAGGGCTACTAATGTGGGTGGCACAATCAGTGCTGCTGGCTCACTAATTGCAAGTGAGATACAGGCCCTGGGCACCTCTAGTGCACTTTACTAGGGACCTACTGGTAAATCAAATATGCCAATCATGGCCAATGTACACATACAATTTATACAGGGAACACTTACAATTTAGCACTGGTCAGCAGTGGTAAAGTGTCCAGAGCAAACCAAACAGCAAAAAAGGAGTCCGACACACAGAAACAACCTGGGAAGTTGAGGCAAAAAGTTAGGGAAGACCAATCCAATGATGCCATGTCTAACAGTTTGCTTTCTGGACCAAGATCTACATTTCTGCCAAATTTGGTGTAAATCTGTCCAGTGGTTGGACCGCTATTTCTGTTCAAAATCCCTATGGAAAAAATTGCATGGGAAAAATTGCTTTGGGACCCCCCCATTTTTCTTGGTCTCCGCTTGAAGAATCGCTCCGAAACTTTCTTGAACGCATCTGAAATGAGTGTTGTATTGTTTTCGATTTTTTTTTGAAGATTTATCAAACAGTGCCAAAGTTACTCGCTAAAAGAGGCTTTTTCTATAGAAACTAGATCCTAACTTTAACTCCTTAGTGATGACTGCCACTAGGTAATATATACACACACACACACATATATATATATATATGTATGTGCACATATATATATATAATTATTTATATATATATATACACACATATATATATATATATATATATATATATATATATATATATATATATATATATATATAAAATGTTTGTCATGACATAATGGGGTTCCAAGTTACAAGCATAGCAAGGCTCGACTTGGAGACGGTAGGTACTCTCTGTGTCTAAGGAGTGTGGTGCCTTGTTTGCTGTATTGATGCAACTTACATTAAAGAAGAATCCACATCTACTTACCGTCTGGTATCCATTTGTGGAATTAACATACCACAATTTGACGACAAGCTGGTTGATGGTCCCTGAATAACCTTCTTTGTGGAGAATCTGTGACGGTGTTACCAATACCAGCAGGTATTCTCAAGTCTCAGTCTGGCGAGTCATTGGACTGCAACGGTCGGAGTTTGCAGTTGCAGTAGGAAGGGAGGTTTGGCTGGATTCGGGGCCACGTAAACTGGATTTTGGGGCCATGTTGTTCACCGCTACACGGCGCGAGGAAACACATGTGATAGACACTTCTTACGTGTTGTGACGTCATCGTTGAGGTCACGCGGCATACACTGCCTATGTTACGTGGCCGCCATCTTGGTTGCCTGGACAACAGAGACTTTTTTGAGTGCTGCCTACATTATGTGGCGGCCATCTTGGTTGCCAGGACAATGGAGAGGCTTTTCAAGTCGCGTTCAGAGTGTCGAGTATATGCGTTGCTTGAATTAGGCATGTCGCTGTATGTTTAAAAGTCACTTAGCTGAAAATGTGATAGGCGTCTTGGCATCATAAGATGTATAAGAAACAGGGGTAACTGGAAAAAAAGAGTAAAGGAATAAAAAGGATCTTGAGTTACAGGGAAACAGAACAGAATATACAGATTGTGTCTCTCCCTGCATATTGCAATATGGCTCAGCAGAATTTCACTATTAATCTGCCACATGCATTTTGGTCCACAGGTAATGAACCAATCCTAAAATGGGTAGAGTGGAAAGACTATTTTTTATATTATGTATATGCAATAGATGAAGAGAATAAAATGGCATCAGAACACAAAAAAAGGAATTCTTCTGCACTCGTTAGGTCCTCTTGGGCTAAAAACGTACAACAAAATGCCAAAAAGTCCTTCAAGTGGGGATTTGAGTGTGTTTAATGCTGCTTTACAGGAACTTGATAAATATTTTGCACCAAAAGTTTGCATAGGGATCATCAGATATACATTTTTTCAGCGGAAACAAAGTAAGGAAGAGTCCATAGATGATTATGTGGCTGATTTAAAAAGGATAGCAATTGATTGTAAGTTAGGTGCAATTCAGGACGATTTGATAAGGGACCGACTAGTTATGCATACTTGTAAACCAACCATACGAGAAAGGTTGTGGATTAATGGAGATTCACCTTTGGAGGATGTCCTAGCAATGGTACAGAAGGCAGAGAAATCCAGAAGGTGTGCGTTGGAACTCAAGCAATCTGAAAAAGGAAGTGAATGTGTTTATAAGGTGACAAATCAAAAAGAAGTGAAGGAACAGAGAACAAGTCACAAAGAAAAGAATGATAATAGTGAGAGAAGATGTTATGGGTGCAACAGCAAAGAACACTTAGCATATGTTAAAACGTACCCTGCGGTGAAACAGAGATGTAGTAATTGTGGCATCAGTGGGCATTTTGCAAGAATGTGTAGAAGGAAAAATAAATCTGTTAAGTACATATATGATGGCAGGAGTCAGAGTGGAAGTAATGAGGAGGAGAAAAATAAGTACTCAGGAGATGCTAGAAATGTACAACAGTTCGAAGGACAAACCTATTTGTAAAATGGAAATGGGTGGTGTACCTATTATGATATATGTGGATTCACAGTCACCTTTTACCATAATCAATGAAGAAGTGTGGAGGAAGAATTTTGTGGAGAAGACTGGTACACAATTTGTTGGAACTAGATATAAGTCCTGAAAGTAATACCGGTGAGAAGATCGACCTTTTGGGGTTCAGATGGTTACTATTTTCATTTAAGAATAGGAATTCTAGAGGAAAGCTTTATGTAGCTAAAGGTGGACCATTGGTCCTTGGATGGAAGGACCAAGGAAATTTACATATGGTCTTGGACCCTAATAGTGAAGGGAAAGTTTTGGTGGTGAATGACGGTACTGTGTTGAAAAAGGAAATGGAGGAAAAATTCCCAGACGTGTTTAGTAAACAATTGGGGAACTTGAAGGAATTCGAACATGACATTGTCCTAAAGGGTGATGATGTTCTGAAAATACACAAGTTGAGGACTGTACCGATAATGATAAGGGACAATGGGGGTGATTCTAATCCTGGCGGGCGGCGGAGGCCGCCCACCAGAATTCCGCCCCCATAATACCGCTCCGCGGCCAGAAGACCGCGGAGGGTATTATGAGTTTTTCCCTGGGCTGGCGGGCGGTCTCCAAAAGACCGCCCGCCAGCCCAGGGAAAAACTCCCTTCCCACGAGGATGCCGGCTCGTAATCGAGCCAGCGGAGTGGGAAGGTGCGACGGGTGCAGTAGCACCCGTCGCGTATTTCAGTGTCTGCAAGGCAGACACTGAAATACCTTGCGGGGCCCTCTTACGGGGGCCCCTGCCGTGCCCATGCCATTGGCATGGGCACGGCAGGGGCCCCCAGGGGCCCCGCGACCCCCCCTACCGCCATCCTGTTCATGGCGGCTTTCCCGCCATGAACAGGATGGCGGTAGGGGGGGTCAGAATCCCCCATGGCGGCGCAGCAAGCTGCGCCGCCATGGGGGATTCTGAGGGCAGCGGTAAACCGGCGGGAGACCGCCGGTTTACCCTTTCTGACCGCGGCCAAAGCGCCGCGGTCAGAATGCCCTGCGGGGCACCGCCGGCCTGTCGGCGGTGCTCCCGCGGGTTAGAATCAGGGCCAATGTGTCTAGGGAACTAGAAAAACTGGCACAAATGGATGATATCGAACTCATAAGAGAGCTCAGAATAGATTTCACCAAAGGTATGCTCGACGAAGCAAAGGAAAAATTTGCGTATGTATAGACTTGCGTCATTTGAACAATAACATTGTTGTTGATCGTTTTCCATTACCTAGGATCACAGAAAAGGTCTCAAGAATTCAGGGGGCAAAATGGTTCTCAAATATAGACTTTCATAACACCTTTTGGGTGCTTCCAATTTAAAAGGATGCCGTTTGGCCTAGCATCGGCTGCAGCTGTGTTTTAACATTTGATGCATAAGCTTTTTGGGGAAGTGAAGGGTGTGATGTTCTTTCAGGACGATATATGGGTGTTTGGGGAGAACAATGAAGAACATGATGAGAGGTTACAGAAAGTGCTAGGAGTGTTAGAGGACAAGGGTTTAACAGTGTAATTGAGTAAGTGTCAATTTGACGAAAGCAGTGTGAATTACCTTGGACATGAAATCAGTGATGAAGGAGTGAAACCTAAATCATCTTTGATTGACGCCATTGTTAGCGCACCATCGCATATCAGCAAAGATGATGTTAGGTAATTTCTGGGAATGGCTGAATATTGTGCATAATTAATTCAAAAGTTTGCGTAAAAGGTTTATAACATGCAACTTTTACTAAAAAAGAATGTGAAATTTGTATGGAACTCAGAATGTGAGGAGGAATTTGTGAGAATTAAGAAATAACTTAGTTGGACTGTTTTTTGACGACAGATACTAGTAACTGGGGTCTAGGTACATTTCTGTCACAAAAAGATGACAAAGGTAAAGAAACTATTATTTTGTTTGCCTCCAGGTCCTTATCACCGTCAGAGGAGAAATATGCCACCATAGAGAAGGAGGCGTTGGCTTGTGCATGGGGGTTAGAGCATTTCTGTACGTTTGTGTGGGGGAAGACTATCGCCATCCAGTGTGATCATAAACCTCTTATCAAATTACTTACGAGTGAAGGAAGTGTGTCCGCTTAAGACAGAAGTGCTAGGGTAACCATGAGAATGAAGGATTACTTGTACTACATGGTGTGTGTACCGGGTAAAAATAATTGTGTTGCTCACTGTTTGTCTAGAACGCCTTCTTTGTTAGAAAAATGTGTGGAGGACAGGTGGCATGATTGTAAAGTGGCTTTAATATATGACTCTGGCAAACCGGCCATCAAGGAAGAGTGTTGGGAGAGGGAGATAGGAAAAGATACTGTGTCACAGTTAGTTTTGCAATATGTTTTAGGAGGTTGGCCTATAAAGGATCAGTTATCTGAATTGTGTAGTCATTTTTGGGAAGTTAGGTCTGAACTTTCAGTAGAGAGGAATATCATTGTTAGAGGAAAGAAGATTATGCCTCTTTGTGGCTTGGCTTGCAGGAAGCAATTTTGGAACTCTGCCATGAGGGGCATTTTGGTATTGTTAGAACCAATTCTGTTGTCAAGGACTTATTTTGGTGGCCGGAGATAGACAAAGCTACAGAGAGATTTGTTAGGGTTTGTGAAGTGTGTTCTGTGGCTGATAAGAGTCTGCATACCTTGAGACCGCCAATGGATCAGAAACTCTTGCCTAAGCAAACTTGGGAGTGTGTAGCACTGGATTAATTTGGTCCTGTAGGGGAGTTGCAAGAATATATAATTGTTTTGATGGATTTGTTCTCTAAGTGGCCAGTGGTTGATGGAGTGGAAAAGGCAGACACCGATACAGTTCTGGAATTTTTAGAGAGGATGTTCTGGTCGGAAGGAATTCCTGCATCCTTGTTTAGTGACAATGGATTTCAATTTGTTTCTAACACAGTTAAAATGTACTTTGAGAGAGTGGGTATAAGGCATAAGACTACTTCCTTGTATAATCCCAGTGGGAATGGTACATTGGAAATATTCAACAGAGTTATTAAGGGGGTTATTCAGAGTGCCATGAAGCAACGTTGTGACTGGCAAACTGCTGTACAGAAGGCAATCTGGGCATATAGGATTACAGAGAATCATAGCACAGGGTTGAGCCCCTTTGTGATAACGAGGGGACGGAAACCAAAATGCAAATTTAGTTCTGCATGGTTGATGAATACTGAAGTGGAACAATGGTTGCCTGACTTGGTAAGGTGTAGTTTAAGAAAACACGAAGGAAAACTAAAGCATATTATGATAGAGCACATGGTGTTAAACCTGTGAGTATTGAAGTGGGAGACTGGGTTTGGGTAAAACAACCTTATAAAGTAAAGAAAGGGGAGAGACAATATTTTGACCCAGAACAAGTGATAGAAGTTTTGCATAATGCAGTTAAACTTGGAAATGGTAAAGTATGGAATGTTAAACGCGTTGCTTTGCATTCAAATGAACAGGAGAAGGAAGGCTTTGAAGTAAAAACTAAAGAGATAAGAGATAATGGAAGGGAGGAAGACCTCAGATTGGTTGGAAGATGATGAAGAAGTGGAAGTGGTGGAAAGGAATGAGAGGAGTGAGACAACAAGTATTAATTATGAGGATAGTGTAAGTGAAGAAAATGTAAGAGGAAAGGGACAGGAACCTGTTGATGAGTATTTAAATGATAGGAAAAGGAAAGTAGTACCTCCGAGTTGGTTGAAGGATTTTGTTGTGGGGTACACCTCAGAAATTCAAGGTCCAGTTTATTCACTTATACCTATGTACGTAGTTGTATGTTTTGTTTAAAAAAAATTAAAAAACAGGAAAAGAAGGAAATGTCATTTTTATTTCTACAAAGGCGATGTAAGTTTTTGAGCGTTTATTAAGGGGGGAAATGTGCTGGTTATTATTAATATTGTCTGTTTCTTTATTCTTATTATTGTTGTTTTATATTATAGCTGTTAAGTTTATCCTTGGTTCTGTAAGGGAATATTGATTTTATTGTTAATTAAAAGGGGAGGATTTGTTGTGTGTTGCTTATGTCATTGGCATGACATAATGAGGCTCCAAGTTCCAAGGATAGCGAGGCTCGACTGGGAGGCGGTTGGGACTCTCGGTGTCTGAGGAGCGTGGTGCCTTGTTTCCTGTATTGATGCAACTTATTAAATAAGAATCCACATGTAATTACCGTCTGGTATCTGTTTGTGGAATTAACATACCGCAATAACATTTGGAATTTTAAGGATTGCTTCGAAATCCGCATCCCACACAAAAGACGAGACTTTCACCAATATGCCTCAGCTCTAGCTTATAGCAGGCCGCTAAATAAGTTCAGTGTCAAGAGGCTTGTCATGTTGTGTGAGCATGTCACTCCTTGAGTTAATGTGAGATAATACGTCTTCCTGCAACTTACATTGGGGGAGTGAAAGTATTTAATAGACACGGGTGTGGCATCTGCAGAGGCGGGGCAAGGCAAGCTATGGTACTTTAAATTCAAGTGCATCCTAGGCTGTTACTGCAGCCTTTATGGGTTCTAACAAACGGAGGCAGAGTACCTGGCGCCTAGGCCCAGATAAAGTTAGGCTACCTCCATGGCTCTGTAATGGAACTGATTCAAAACCAAAGGTTATTTTTTGGTAGTTACACATTGAACTCATGCACACTAGTAATTATGGTATAAAAAAATTGCTGACACCCACAGCCATTTTGCTTGCGACTTCCCAACCTATAAGGCTTTAAACAGCAATCATATAGGAGAACCACTCCAGTAGCATATGCAGCTTTGAACGGCACACACATCACCCCCTCTGCTAAGAGCATCTATCATCACCGAAGCTAAGCAGACAGAAAGTCTAAGAAACTCCCCCAAGGAGTGAACAAAAAAAACAAGCACAGCAGGAAGAAGCTGCCTTCGCTCTCTCAGTCGCCAGACCAGACTTGTGGTAAAGTACCAAGCCCTTACCCCCGCTCCCCACCTCACTGCTTTTTATGTTGTGGTTTGCTTCTAATGTGCAGGGCAGATGATGTTTATGCTTTGCTTGGAGTCCTGTTTCACTATGAGCTGTGTCCACAGGGGGGATGCAATGGATTTTTTTCAATCTTTCCAAGCAGATATGGCGCTTTGGCATACCACCCATTCTCAACCGATTATAGTGCTTCAGCATGAATAAGGCTAAATTTATTTTTCTACTTAAAATTGGTCGTTTAATACTGCTTCCCCAGTCTATCTTTTCTGCCTTCAACAGAAGAGGTGGTTGGAAATCAAATACATTTGACTGAGAAACCCTTGATCACAGACTGTCGCACTCTCAATTCACATGGTACGCGTGGACATCTGCCCCAAAGGAGTCAGTAAACCTGGAGTGAAAACATGCCACCGGGACATAACTGTTCGGGCAGGGCTCCGAACCAAATGAACCGCAAATGTTTTGACGTCCCTTTAAACGAAGATTCGTGTTTCCCTATTTTTTTTCAGTGACTTGTGCAAAGCAGATTTTATAGCGAGAAATTTCCCAGCTGCGCCTTGTCAGCCAAAGGGCCTGCCAGCATTGCAGAGCTTTGTGTGTTTTTTTTCCCCGACGCTTTTGCTTTCAGCGCTCTGTGTCTGCTTGCTGTGCTGATACTGTCTTGGTTGCTCGATTCAGCCCCGCACAGTGCTCTTCCTGCCCCCAGGGGACAGATCTGCTTCCAGCCTTCTCCTGGGACTGCGGTAACGTGCTGGGACATCCCAGGCTCCCTACTCCCGTTCTCGTAATATCACTTGATCCTTTTTCAATTTGCAACTGGCGGCTCAATGACCATCAAGCAGAACACGCTACACTTAGGTTAGAGTCCCAGGTAAAACAAAATACTTTATATTTTTAGCTTCTGCTTCAGCATGGGTCTTGGAGCTGCAGTGACGCGAAAGTTGTGTTGCATGGTTGTGTGGCAAGGGCTTCGCGTCTGGTTTCATGCGAAATATTTGTGAAGTGAAAAATGACTGCTCTGCTTTTGAAATGCGAGTTTGAACTAACTTGCCACGAGTTAGAGGATTCGGTCATGTGGAAATGGGGCTGTGTTTTGGCCCGTCATCAACTCCCCGAAACACCTTCTGTGTCTGGACGCGACCTCTGACGAGATGGAATCTGAGAGCGAGGGGAACACCAGTGGATTTATAAAATGAGACCATAAATGGCTCATTTCTGTTCTTCTGTAGCCGAATGGAAAGACATAAACTAAAAAAAACGTCAGTATTGTGTGTAGTTTTGTAAGCATGTGTAGTTTGGGACATTACGTAAACCACATGGTTGCATGAAAGAAGCTGCAGACTGAGGCTTAGAGATGACATGGCATGTCAGAGCTATTGCAATTGAATGGGATTTTGCCCAAATAGTGTTTCCCCTCCTAAAAGGGGAGGATGTCTGGAGATTTCAAGTTGGGCGGTGTATGCTCCGACCAATCCTGTTTGGAAATCAATCAAAAATATATTTTTTGCATTGCAGTGGTCACATTTTCATGTTACACGCTGGACAATGTTGAAGTACAAACCCAAGAGAAAGTGGGTATGATGCAGAGCAACATAGAGGAAAAGGACCTGTAGGCTTGCAGGGGGTCCGAGAACTGAGCCATGGCCGTGTTGGGGATGTAATACCTATTATCAATTGGATTTCAAGGGGCGTGCACCACGATTTAGAACATCCACTTCTCCAAGAGGCTGACCACATAAAGTAATTGTGCTGTTTCTTTGTAAAAAAAAGCCTTCCCATGCCATTCGGAAGGATTTTTTTTGCTGCCACTTCCTCGTTTCCCCATGGCAATCAATGAGTTGGAGGCCTTTTACTCAGAATAAATCTGGACATTGATGTTTAGGCTCTCCAGGCGTGTTTGGTTAATTACCATCATTAATTCACAAAGGTTTACAAAGATGTGCTCATCTAATGAATGCATACAACAAGCTACTGATGCATCAGGCTATACAATTGGATCGTATTTCTTGTGAGAGTGACTCAACTTTTTTCCTTCAAAAGGCTTGTGCATGATTACGCAGGGATGCTTCAACCACAGTGTCTGAACAATATATGCAGCCCATCGTTTGTATTTATATAATTTACTGAATTGGCCATTATCGACACACGGGCTCTTTTCTTCCTGAGGTGACCCACTGAGATCTGATAGGCCACCAATTCCAGCCGTAATTTATTACCACACATTTTCTGTCCTCCTCTCTCCCGCTAGGATCCTTGTCCTTCCCTCCTTTCCCATCACCAATTAACAGTGTATAAGCAGAAGCGACCAGAAACACAATTTAGGCTGCGGGCTACTTTTTTAATTGTGCTCATCTTTAATAATGGGAAGTATTCCTTCACTTTCATCCTCCAGCAGAAAGGCCAGTATTTTTTAGACCTGCCCCTAACAACAAAGCCCAATTATGCTTCATCCCTTGCTTTCCAGACCAGGGATACATATTGGAAGTAAGGCTGCCTCTTTCTTTAGGTGTGGCGATAGCCACGACCTTTTGATTTTACTAAACTTCTATGCATAATATACTTAGTTGTAGGGGCTTTCAGCAAATCCTCTTTATTCATTGATATGTTGTTGTGCCATTCACATTTTTATTTCGCCCATTACAGTGTATAGAATATGACAATGGGCCGCCCATTTAAGTCATTGCCTAACTTCAATTCTTCCCTTTTACAAGGAGCACATGCGCACACAAAATGACAGGGACTACTATGGCAAGGTGTGCTTTTCGAAACCAGCTCAATATTTTTGCTTTCAGTTAATGTTTTTATGTTGATGAATGCCCGGCAATTTCCTCAAGGATAAAGTTTTGCAAAAATCATGACAGAACAATCATTGACAAAACTAAAGGTTGGTTGCGTACACCAGACCGGTTGGCTTTGCCAATGCTTGTTTGACTCTATACCTGTGACACTGGAAGCCACCTGTCTTATTTTTAAAAATTCTTTGGAGGTTTGCATAAACTATTGTTGCTATTACATGGCAATCATAAATGGCATTATGGCTGAATGCTGTTTCATTAAAAAAAATGGCCATGCACAATTGCCGTCTTTATATTCGTTTACATTTTAAATGTGCGACCCTAGGATAATAGTTTTATAAGTGTTTTACTGTCAGAAGAGTATTGCCTATTGAAGGAGAACTAAAAGCCCAGGATTGGACAGTATTTGGGGAACTGAAGGGGATTTAGGTTTTGATGCACTTCAAAGCTTTCTTGAATGGAGTGGGCTCCCAGGCGCAGTAACCCCAATGACTGGCATCCGGGTTTAGAGTTTCTGAACCAAGCGATCCGCAGGAATGTTTTGTTTTTTAACCGGAGGTGCTTTTTGTATGGGGGCAGATGAGAATGTGTCACTTACAAAGAGGAACTTTGATTGTTGGAGGCACGATGTGTGGTGCTCAACCTTTAGTATTCAGTACTTCCTAGCACCAGAAGCCAAGATAAGGTGTGCATGATAGGCATGAGGGGTTGCAGGTGCTAAATGAGGTAGTCTAGTACTCTGCCGGATGGAGCCTATGTCGCTATAGTTACACTTTGATGCCACCAATGATGTAGTGATTCTTATATGGAAGGGGAAATCTATCAGAGAAGCGTCCTCTGAATTTTAATATCCAGGAGTATATGCTGATATATGAGTTTACTTAGGTAATAAAGAATGCCTGATCAAACTGACGTGGGGGAGGGTATAGTGGAGGTTCGAAGCCAGGTTCTTTACTCAATGCCAGACTTGCGTTTCTGACGATGTATCACTCGAGCCAGACGTTGTGCGTTCACACAGTGACCTCATAAAGGCAGGCCTTAATGTTCAAGATGTTACATCTTGTTTCCATCCAGCTGGACCAGGAACTAGGTGTTTTTAATTTCTGTACAAAGAAAAAACTGCATTTGCCTATCTAAGAGGCTAGGAAGGGGATCTGTACATTAACCAGCAAAAGAGAGCCTTGAGGGCCACTATAGTTGTGGTGTGAAGGGCGGTAGATATATGGAGAGATGTCAACCGCTACGGACAATTAGCTAGAAAGGTGGCCCTGAAAAAAACATGGCCTTTCAGGATCATGTGATGCAACTGATTCAGTAATGCACTTTAGTCGATAAAGCTGAATCTTGGATCGCATGGGTGTCTTGGACAGAGGTCATTCTAATTGGTTCTTTATACTGACAAGTGGCATTGTGGATAGTTGCCTACCACAAGCTCTTAGTTTGTTTTGGCAGGAGGAGTCTGGTCATGGTGAGAATTTTAAACATTTTGGGTCGGCTTAGATTGTTGGTTGAACCTGAGCTGTGGTAGCTAGTGTTAATAGTCTTGTTGTGATTGTCTGTCAGTTGAAGGATGAAAGACTGGCTGCAGGGATTTGAATGGTGAACTGGCAAGAGAAGGATTCATCTCCTGGGTCCTGTGGATAATGGAATGTCTTGGGTCTATGATAGATGACTTAGGCTGAAACCTCATTGGCATGGGAGAAGGAAAATATGATTCTCTTGAAGCAGTCTGCCGTGGCTTGAGAGAGTGAGGAAAATAGGGACAAAGTTGTGTGCTTAACTGTAGTGGCACAAGGGGCGGTGCAATTTTCTTTATTTGAAGGATAGGGTCATGGATGGTGTAATGGTTGTGATCATAACCATTCTCTGATTGAGGCCTTCCAGACTGTTTTGGCTACTGAAGAGTAGTTTTGGTACCAGTTTTGAAGCCTGATGCTTTGCTCTCAGACCTTAGAGTGAATTGAAGGGAAATTTGAGGGGCAAATTTGGTTGACACCAACCTAGTTGATGCCTTTTAAGTGCCAGAATTCAAAGGTACGACATAGTTATCATACTATAGAAGTCCTCTGTTAATATAATCGAATGAAGGGTGTCAATATCTTAGGAGCAATCTTTTTTATGGTTGGCTGAGTCTATAACAGTAGGATGAAGTGGTTTGCGGGTGGCAGTGACAAAGAAGAGTATGGATCATAGGTCAATCCAGAATTGATGTGGGTCAAAGTCAAGGCGAAGGGAGTGACCATCTTTGTTCAAGGGTTTTGTCTTTAAATTTGAAAGGATAACTTAGACAGCTGAGCAATCCAGGGGCTAGTGAGGTTTTGTGCCTTTTTCTAGAATGGCAGTGGGGAAGACAGTTTTGAAATATCCCACCAGGTCAATCGGACACAGCAACTGTTGTGCTGCTGCTCCTCCTGTATAAGTCAGCTAACTGTGAGCCTGGTCAGAATTGACATTTCATTACTTGCAGGTACAGACTTATGCTGCTTCTATTGTTGGGGGGATTCATGTGGGTTAGAAGTTCATGTTTTCAGCCTAAAAGGGCATTGGTAACCAATGCCTCTCACAAGATGGTCAATGTGAGTGCTTTAAAATTGTAGCAGGATATAGCTGCACTCCCCTGGGAGAGAGTGGCATTATCTTGTAAGACAAATTTCGCAGATGTACTTAAAACTTCTTAAACTTCGCCTTGCCTCTTTCGGCACCCTTTTTCTAATTTATTTTATTTTTGTCATGACTGAATTTCTCATAAAAAACCTCAGAGTCAGTGAAGATGACTGTTAAAGGGAGTGTCTTCTATTGGTAGTTCTGCACGGTTCATCAGGACTTTCTGAGACTTCATATGCTCAGTTACTTGAGATAATATGCTGGAACTAGTTTGTTTGTTCTTATGTGTGCCAGATTCAGAATCATAACTCAAAAACATGTTATCATCCTTCTCCTGTGTCAAACAAATGATTTGTATTATTTTAGCCCTTCATCCAAAGTACAGCAGAGGACTGGATAAAAGGAGCTGGTAGAATTTTTAAGTAATTATAAGAAACAAACTTGAAACTTGATGAATACATTGAATTCCTATCAGAGCAGCAATGGCTTCAATTAAGGACTGATGGGGTTGCAAATATGTTGTGTACACTTTCTGTATAGGCCCCTGCCTGTGTGGAGCGTTCAAGAAAACTATTTCAGAATCCTGTAGCCACCACATGGTGTGAGATACAGACTTAGGCAGCACCCTTTCCTGTGATAACAAGTGAGATAAGGCGTAGATTAACGCCTGTTGTACATTATAACGATATTGCAATTCACTGAGGATTTCCATACCCTTGTAGTGTAACACGGGCAAAGGCTGCACTCCTGTATAAGGTATGGAACTCCTTGGTGACCTGCAATATTCTTATCATGTACGCCAGTGAGTACTTTAATCCATATAATACATGGTAACACTATGACCTTTCCCACAAACCACTTAAAACCTTGGTGCATAGCTCTTTCATATGAAAGAGCGAGCATATATTGGAAACATGCAGAGTACAAATAAAATCACTAGTGCAAAGTTAAACACAAACAAAACCTGTTAGATATTTGCCGCAAACAGATATTAGAAATAGTTCAATAAAAGTCAGTTGAAATAAAATAGCTACAGTAGCTTGGAATGTGTAGAAACAATATTTTGTAAGCATATTTTCTTTGCTTGCCATTGTAAAATAAAGCAAACCAAAGAAAAGTAACTTTCATTTTAGTTGCTTTAAACAGCTGCTTCACTTATACTCCGTGGCCTGATTTGCATTTCATATCCGCTGCTGGCTCTGGCAGCAGTCATTGTGGCTTCAGAACAAGACTGTAATAACTTATACTAGTCAAGTTCTGACATCTTTTCTTTATAAAGGTGATTGGGTGTGTCACAGTTGGCCAATTATAAACAAATTAGAGACAGGCAAATATACAGGATTACAGAATCCCATGAATTATAAATCGATATTTACACTTTCAGGGGTGCAGTTCCATATATCAAGGGTATCAGTTAGGGGTCAACAGGAGATGTCACTGTCCCTTTATCTAAAATACTAGGCCTTTAAAATTTTTAGTGAAATACCTGGGCCCGTACTAAAGGCTAGGGGTGGGTGAAAAATTCTGCTCGGCTGGCGGAGTTCATGCTGTTTTGCTAACTATGTGCTCTGCTTGGAGTGTGGAGTTTTGGTAAAACTCCACCAACTGCTATGTGGTGGAGTTTTTTCTCGCTTGCAGCTTGCCAATGTTAAGTTGGCGAGCGTGTGTGAGAATTTGCGTCCCCTAGTGTGATTTTTGGGTGCTAAAATGCTCCTGGCAAGATTTTTTAATGTGGACGGGTGCAGCAGCTCAAGACTGTTGTGCACCGCCTGGTACTGTTTGCACTGATTTTACAGTGCAGGACAAGCTATAGGTGCTAAAAATCAGTGTGAGCTGCACAACATTCCCAAATTCTGCCTGCTTATGGAACTCAAAGGAATTTTGCAGAGTTTTTATGTAACTCAGCGGAATTCCGCAGAGTGAAACTCCGTGAGTTCCGCCCATGCCTGCTAAAGACAGGGCACAATGTCCCTGTTTATGCCACCGCTAATGTCAGCAGTGTTAGCTAACACATCCACCACTCATCTATCCTTTTTTGGGGTCGAGCACGCAAATGCTCTGTCCCTGTTTTAATCTCTCTGTGGTATTTTAACCACGCCCATGTCTCACCCATCACTTTTTGTTGGTTCGTGGGCTTGCTTTTAAAATTAGCTTCATTTCATTAGTGAAAGGCATGCGTACGTCATGTCTTTTCCGGTGTTTGGCCCTCCTCGAGCAACTACTGAAAACATACAAGGCTCCATGTTTTTCTCTTTCTTTTGTAGGCAGTTCGATCTCACTGGGCAGTAATTGAGCGCTTTTCATGACTACCAGTTCAATTCTATTGTTTATCTTAGTGCTCCTTCACGAATTCAAGGTTTTATACAGCACAATGGTGCTTTGTTTTATTTTTTTATTACTATGGGAAGGCGAAACCAGAGCAAACTTTTTGTTCTGATTATTAACTTTAACACCCATGGCTTGGCGCTTTAAATTGAGTCCCTTATGTGAAACTGTATTACTTTTCATTTTCAGTTTATGTGGCAAGAAAAGTCTGGTTAGGAGTTTACAACGCTAAAGCTCTAACTCGAGCAAACACGAGACCCATTGCATTGCAAATGCTTGTCATTCATTGAGTTCTCTAGGCTTATTTTGACACAGTGGCCCACCCAGGCCTTTTTGTTAGACTCTCCTCAATTGGAACCAATACACAACACCTGACTGGTTCTTTCTTTATTGGGTGCACACAGGGTTAGTGTGACTTTTACAATTAATGCACTGACATCAGGGCAGCCACAAACCTGCGCCTGCCCTGGGGGCAGCTCATTCAGTGGAATATGAAGCAGCTACTTGAAAGCTGCTCAATGTTTCGCAGTTCAGACAGCAGTCATCTGCACTTTATAGAGGGGATAGAGATCTCTTACAGGTGGGTCCACACCTGCAGGAGGATGTCTAGGGGGTTCATGGGACCCCCTTATCCATCACCAGAGGGCTGCCTTAAAGAGATACACTGACTTTGCCTCACCCTTTTGTGGCACACTGTCAGTTCCCCTTCTAAGTGCTTGCTTGCCTCTGTGCCTGCATTCAGAAGATGGCACAAGGACAAAGACAAAGTGATTCCCTCATTTTCATGGGGCTACTCTCCATGAAAATGAGGGAACATCCTTTCAAGACAATGCTGGTGCTGCAACAAGCTCTTTCAAATTTACAGAAGGGGTCGTACAGGTAACTGAAGTCCCTTTTGTAATACCATACTGCCCCTAGGGGTACCCAAAGTGAAAGCACATGCCTGTTGCACTCCCGGGGCACTGTGTATAATAAAGCCCCTGGTCTAAAATCAGATATTATTTGGAATGAACCAATCAGGCATCAGATAAATAGAATTCTATGTATCTCTCTTTTGGCAGTTGCTACATGTTATTTCACAATTCAACCATTAAGCAGTCTGGGGTTTGGACCAAGGACGGGAATCGCTGTTCCCACCTACATGTTATGAAAATACCTATAGGTAGTCCTGGAGCTGACATAGAAGTGATGTCAGAGAAAGAAACATAACTGATATTTCTTTTTTGTTCACAAATGGAGTTCACAAAGTTAATTCCAAACTCCCCATAACCCATGCCACACTACAAGAATACACCGGACACTAGTCACCATGACTAGCTAGATAAAATAATGGGATGGGGAGGGAGAGGTTGCACAGAGACCACCCTGGTCCCTCCCCTGTAAATGTAGCAACCCTGACACAATAAGAATGTATCCTGTCACCTTGTTATATCCTCCATTAATAACTGTCTCTGGAGTCTATGGCTTCTAGACAATATATTTGGATACGTTTATTTTAGAGTGCATCATTTTACCCAATTGATTTAAGACTTACTTTCGGCAGAAGTCTGAAATCCAATTGGTCAGTGTGAGGTAATTTGGCTTGTTAGCTTTCCCAATAACTCAGGGGTTGTTTGTAAACCCTGATAGTTCGGTAAAATGATACCAGCACCTCCCTTAGCATCTTATGCTCCATGCTGCATGAACCAATCAGTTGTCCACTCCCTGTGCTTCTTTACAGTACTACTTAGTCCCTTCCCCATCTTTATTCAGTCTTCCCTGCACAACGCCTCCTCGGCTGGGCTTATTCCTATCCTCACAGTGGTCAGCTCTTTGTGCTACCATCTGACCCTTTGCATCCTCTGAGTAGCAAGCCCAAAAGCATATCCTGTTTGATAACATGTTTCTTTAAACTTTTGAACCCCTCTCTGGTACCTACCCATCCTACATAAAGTCTTCATGGCTCCCCATATAAAGAAACTCATGATGGATCTTTCATCTTCTCAGTATTACCACCCACCCTTCTTGCTCCCCAAATAACCTGAATCTTTCAAACGATTTGTTTAAAACAAACAAACTCTAATTTCTGCTTATGGTATCTACTTATTCCATTTCCCATGCCATCTAGGTTCTGACTCACTCTGCTGATACAGTGATAATCCATGCTGCTAACTTCAGCACTGTTACCCACTACATCCACCACTCTTCTATCCCTTTCATTCATCAAGTCCCCTAAGTTTCCTTTGACACAGTGGACCACCCAGACCTTCATGTTAGACTCTCCTCACTTGGAACCAATATTCAACATTTGACTAGTACTTTCTCTACTTAACTGTTCACTCCTTGTATAATATTGCCCTTTCCTTATCCCATCTCTTCTCCGACCTGCAGAAATCACCCAAAGCTCTGTCCTGGCCACCATCCTCTTATAAAACGAGGTGACAAAAAATTCTCAGCTTAGTATTCAGGGAAGTCTGGGGCATGTTATCACCACTTCTCTCACATTTTCAGCTGCTACAGACCTAGCAAAATATTGCATCTGTTCTTAACCTATTCTTATTCTACGTCGTCCCCTTCATCTCCTTCATCCCCTATTTCACAACCGCCCTTCAATGCCACCTCCTTCAATTGACAACCAATACACTACCCCACATTCCTAAATGCCCAATCTCTGTTTCGTATCTGAAATCTATACATATCTAAATAATTTTACATCTCTAGGTTTCTCACAGGTGTATTCCATCCATATCTTCACTATTCATTAACACGAAGACTCTTGTAAGACTCAATTCTTTCAACAGTGATTTTCAGCTTGTTCACAGAGGTCCTGGGAGACCGTAAGGCTGAAAAGAGTGTGAGTATTCATCAATAATTGGATAAAACTCAGCTCAACCTCATGTTACATCTGACTACAGCAAGGCCTAGAAAAACGGACTTGCTGCCATCTAGGCCTATCTCAAACTGAGGCTAAGGAGTTTATTTAGAGTTTGCCAGAAGTGGGGAGTCTGGCAAAAATCATTTCGCAGGAGTGTATACATAATTATGCACAGTAAACTCTGTATAACCTCCTATATTCATGTCGTCATTGTTACCAAGGACATCAAGTATTGAAAAACTAGACACAATGTGGCTGTTCCTATACCTCTAGTTAACAACAGCATGAAATCCATGGATTCGACAATTAAATCAACACTAGTTTAATAACATTTTGCATAAGCCCTTGACAGCCTGGTTTCTAGTGAGCCTGTTCTTCTGAGCAAAGCTGTTTGCACCCGAAGACGAATTCAAAATAGCCATTTCACTGGTCACATCTATCTCGATAGTGGCAATGCTCTACTTGCTAATTACCTTCATATCCATATTATTATGCAACAGAACAATTCCAACACTCAGAGTAAGTACATCTTCTGCCAATCCACAATAAATTCAATACCTGCTGCATCATTTGCAAGGGATTATAACCACCTGGTAACTAAGACCAAGTCACCCATTCGGCTTAAGAAGATGCAAAGCTACAGACTCAAATAGAGATAATGAAAAGACCAGGGGCCAGATGTACGAAAGCTTTTTCCCATAGTCACAGAATGGGTAAAATCCTTTCGTACATCTGGCCCCAGATGTCATACCTTCACAAGTTATGCATGGAGGATGTGTAACTTTATCTTAGCCTGTCATACATAACCTTTGGTCCTTTCCAGGAAGGAGCTCAAATTCCTGCTCTTAAAGCAACACCTCATCACGGTCTAACCATTTTGAAACAAGATGTATCCCTCACTGGCATTCACCCTGCTTCCAGCCGCACCCATCCCATGGCTTTCTCACCCAAATCTTCCTGCACCCACAGCCTGGATACACCTGTAGCTATCTGCTTACCCTACCTTTTTATGGTCATTTGATGCACTCCACTAATGTACAATGTTTTTGTGCTTTGAAGGTCGGTTTAAGCTCCACAAGTTCCCTTTCACACATAAATAGAATACCCTACATTTCCCATACATGTAACCCACCCAACAGCCATGCCATGATGCTATGTTTAAAGTACTATACACAGCACTTCGTGTCGTAGTATTATTTGTGCACAAACAAACAAATACACGTAGTATGGTGGTGCAAGACAGAGTGTGTTGCCACCAATTTACATTTGAAAATGTTGGAAATACGGAAATTGTGCATGACTCACCCACCCTAAAAAACAAGCCCACGAACACTGCACTTTGCCAAATATATACTTTCGTTAGGAGGTGCAAGTTTAGAGACACAGAACCACCTGAGAGACGGACTCATAAAAATCTGCTTCACCACTACATACACAACCACTAGCAGTGGAGATTTGACCATTCAAGCCCAGACATCCAACTGGACCTGTTTCTCCTTAAGCTTACATTTTTGCAGCTGCGTGTTTTGACATTTCAGACGTTGTACTTCCAAAAGTTGTTTTATTTAATTTAATTTTTCCATTGTGAGATGATGTATACACCGCTAGACAGTTAGCCTGCGATGTTGAACTATTCCAGAATCCGCTTTGCAGTGATCGAGAGCATGGTGAATTCGAGCCCTGATTGGGATGTCTGTGTGCATCAGTGCGTCCTCACTCCAGTGCACACTTGACCTCCCGCTCTAACAAAGCAGCACGTAATGTTAAGTTCTCAAATAGTAACGCGCTTCTTTTTTTCTTTCAAACTAAGCAATCTGTATGAGTGCTAAAGCTGTAAAAATAAATAAATGTGCTCTTCATCCTCTAGGTTGCTTATGAAAAATATAATTGACGTGCTATAATTGGGTACGTTGCTGTACCTGAAGCACTACAGATAGCCACACCCATGCTGTGTGGTAAATTAGCGGAAAGTGGCACACATCATGTGGCTCACATTAACAACAACTTATTTTGCTGACATCCCTTGGATTAGTCAGTTCTGGATATTGTTAGACCTCCATCCTTGGTATAGTCTCCCTGTCTTTTTGCCTTTGCTTCCTATGTTGTGACTGTGTGCTGGACTTTGTTTTTTCTGGTTTTTGATAATCTGGACACTTTACCACTGCTGACCAGTGCTAAAGTGCAAGTGATCTCTGGGTAAACTGTAGGTGTAATTGGCTTTTTCATGATTAGCATATCTGATTTACCAGCGAGTCCCTAGTGAAGTGCACTAGAGGTGCCCAGGGCCTGTAGATCAAATGCTTCTGGTGGGCCTGCGGCACTGATGTGCTACCCATATGAGTAGCCCTGTAAACATGGCTCAGTCCTGCCACTGCAGGTCTGTGTGTGCAGTTTTAAACTGCCAATTTGACCGGGCAAGTGTGCCCACTTGCCAGGCCCACACCTTTCCTTTTTGTTTATGTAAGGCACCCCTAATGTAGGACCTAGGCCGTCCCATTGGCAGGGTGCAGTGTATGTTAAAGGTAGGACATGTTCTGATGTGTTTTACATGTCCTGACAGTGAAATACTGCCACTGTCAGGACATATGTTTTTCACTGTTGCAAGCCCTGTCCCTTTCATAGGTTAACATGGGAACTTCCTTTGAATATATTTTAAGTGCAGTTTCCCACTGGGAGCAGATAGAGAAATGGAGTTTTGGGTCTCTGAACTCCCTAATCAAAAATACATCTTATGGTAAAGTTGTTTTTTAGATTATCAGTTTGAGAATGCCACTTTTAGAAAGTGGGCACTTTCTTGCTTAACCATTTTGTGCCTCTGCCCTCTTGTGCATTCCACGTCTGGGTCAGACTGACAGAGGGGCTGTTGTGAATTTCCTCTAGACAGTGATACAAAGAGAGCTGGGGTGTAGAACTGACACTTACACCTGAAAGGGCTGTGCCTATCCTCACACAATGCCCCTGATATGTGTCTGGGGGCAGGCCTGGGCAAGGCAGGATCTTATCAACAGCAGAGACTTTTCTTTGAAGGTTGCCTACTTCAAAGGCAGAAATGGGTATATGTAGTGGACCCAAAACTCCAGACTTTTAGAACACTTCTGGATTAGGAGACACCTTTGCCAAGGAGAAGAGCTGGAGGAGGAGTACTGCCCCTTTGCTGTGTGTGCTTTGCTGGGTTGGCCTGCAGTTGCTGCTTCTGCCTTTAAGAGAGCAAAGACTGGATTTTGCTGTGTGTCCTGCTTGTGAAGTTTCTCCAAGGCCTTGGACTGAGCCTGCCCCCTGTTTTGAAGTCTCAGGGTCATCAGAGACTTCCTCTGCCAGTACCTGGACTCTCTCGCTGAGACTCGTACCCTGCCAAGTGGTACCTAATCCAGTCCCCGAGTCCTTGAAAGGAGAAGCTGGTAAACCAAGAAAAACCAAGTGCACCAACTTCAAAAAATGCCTGGACTAACGCTGCTGCCTGACCCTGTGACGCCGCCTGCAGCTAAAGTTGTGATCCCTGCTGGAGTGCAACAACCCTGACCAACATGGCAGGCCTAACATTGCAGCAGCCTCGCAGAAGTCCACGAATCCATGAGTTCTGAAGTGCTGTGTCACCGACATCTGTGTCGCCTGACTCCGGGACGGTCTCCCCACCTCGTCTTGACCGCCGGACATTTACCCCACCAGAAGTGTAAGGAACTGACGCTTCGCACCGATGACATCTCATCTCCACAGCTCTACAGCAAGGACATGACGCCTCCAATCCTTTGCTCCACAGCACCGGAACTGATGTCGCACTGGATCCAGCAACACATCAATCCTCGACTCCGTGCACCGGCTTGTTTCCTCATTTTCACAAGGTACTGTACCTGGGGGTCTGTGTGACTCTGTAACAGGTGCCATTGGCGTCGGATTGTTGGGAACGACTCCATCACAACACCGTGATAAAACCAAATTGAAGCATCTGTGTTTCCAAGCGCTATGCTGAAGTTTAATCTTTGAAAATTCATAACGTTTATTGGATGTTTGTCGTTTTGGTCTTGTTTGATTCAGATCAAATATTGATTCAGATTAAATATTGGCTATTTTTCTAAACTGGTGTTGTGTCCTTTTTGTAGTATTTTCACTGTGTTACTGTGTATTTTGGTACAACTACTCTACACATTACCTCTGCGATAAGCCTGACTGCTGGTGCCAAGCTACCAAGGGGGTGAGCAGCGGTTATCCTAAGTGTGTATCTCCCTTACCCTGACTACAGTGAGTGTCCCTGCTTGGACAGAGTGCAAACTGACTGCCAACCAGAGACCCTATTTCTAACACATATTTTGAGTGATTGAAGGCGTGTATAGCGAATAAATTACTAATTTACACATTCAACTGGCATTGCTGTGAATATGTGTAATATAGGTGTAACACACTTTATATAAAGCAAAGCATTCGCAAAGCCAATATGTGTGGTGCTGGCCACCAGCTTTTGGGTTTGGAAATTATTGTTTTATTCTGTCATAGTTTTTTGCAAAACTTTATTGTTGGGGATGCTTCTAGGTCCTCATTAAAACATATTTCTGATCTTAAAAAGCAGACATTACCATTGTATTTCTTATGTTGAAGGGAACTACTCTGTGTGTGGATTTGCTCATTGTGAATGGGAAGAATTCTGTAATTCACAGTGAAGTCAGTCAGTGGCTGAAGTGGGCTGACCCTCTGCCCCATGATACATGCTGTGGTGGGTGAAATAAAAATGTTAATGACACAACAACCTACTAATGGATAAAGTCTGACGGAAATGCCTTATAGCTACCTATGCTAGAAAAACTAGTCAATATCCCACTATTCAGGTACCTGGAAGAGAATATTCTCCTCCGATACAGATAATTGGGCTTTTGACCAAAGTATGGTATAGGAACAGTTCTGCTTTAGTGTAGGAGGCTGGCCTGGTTTGTAGTGGGTACCTAAGGTACTTACACCTTCTACCAGGTACGGTTATCCCTTATTAGTGAAATGTAGGCAGTGTTCTAGCAGCTTAGACTGTCTAGAGGTAGCTGTAGCAGAGCAGCTTAGGCTGAACTAGGAGATATGCAAAGCTCCTGCAA
This sequence comes from Pleurodeles waltl, assembly GCF_031143425.1. NCBI lineage: Eukaryota > Metazoa > Chordata > Amphibia > Caudata > Salamandridae > Pleurodeles > Pleurodeles waltl. The sequence continues at coordinate 269,743,655 of NC_090448.1, read as the reverse complement.
TACCACTATAGTTACACAGTACACAATAAAAGACAATACTCAGGGGGTTATTCTAACTTTGGAGGAGTGTTAATCCGTCCCAAAAGTGACGGTAAAGTGACGGATATACCATCAGCCGTATTACGAGTTCCATAGGATATAATGGACTCGTAATACGGCTGGTGGTAAATCCGTCACTTTTCCGTCACTTTTGGGACGGATTAACACCTCCTCCAAAGTTAGAATAACCCCCTCAGTGTTACCAAAAATAAACGTAATTTATTTTAGTGACACCAGGACAAAAATCTCTTAGAGACAATACTCCTCCTGAAGGTAAGTATTATACACAATATATACACTAGAGGCCAAAATCAGGTAAGTAAATAGTCATAGAATAGTGCAAACAGTAGAAAATACAATAGAATGCAATAGTCCTAGGGGCAACACAAACCATATACTAAGAAAGTGGAATGCAAATCACAAATTCCCCCTTAGGCAAGGGTAGTGTGTAGAGGGACACTGGGACTATAAGAGAACACCAAAAGTAAGTAAAATACCCCACCCCAGAGCCCAGGAAAGTAGGAGTAAAGTACTGCAAGTTTCCTCAGGAGACACTATTAGTCATGATAAGAGTTATTGCAAGAACCAAGCAAGACTGCAATCAACAAATGGTGGATTCCTGGACCTGAAGGCCTGTGAAGAGAGGAGACCAAGTCCAGAAGTCCCGGAAGATTCCAGGAAGGACATGAGCCCCTGCCAACATAGAAGATAATGCAAAAGAGGATTCTCCGGTTAGAAGAAGTCTGCAGAAGAGCACCAAAGAAGATGGCTGCGGGTTCCTGCGTGGTGCAGGAAATATCCCAAATCGAGATGTTGGATGCAGGCTGTTTGCGTCGCTGGATTCGTCCAAAAAGCCTTGGTTCAAGCAAGGTTGCGGTTTGTGTCAAAATGGAGCTGCCTGGACCCAGGAGGTTCCTGGGGGCCTCAACTCGGACTGAGGAGGCAGAGGAGGCTCCCAACACTGGAGAGAGCCCACAGACGACCAGGCAGCACCCACAGGAGTCCCAGGACATGGGGACAAAGAAGATGCAAGATGCAGTTAGTGCAGCACAACAAAAGAAGGTCCCCCAACGCTGGAGAACAACTAAGCGAGTTGTACATTGCAGGATGGAGTGCTGGGGACCTGGGCATGAAGGATTCTTGGAAGAAGTGCACAGGAGCCCAAGAAGCTGGAGATGATGCGGTGCACAGGGGTACTGTGGCAAACCGGGAAGGCAAGCTCTTACCTCCACCAACCTTGGACAGCGGGACCCTAGGACAGTCTGGGTGGTGTTGGTCCACCAACTGTGTTCCAGGAGCACGCTCTTCGTCAGGAAAGGAGTCCTAGAGAACCGGTTGTCATCGCAGAAGGTGCCTGCAGGAGTAGGGAAGTGACTCCATCACTCCACAGGAGATTCCTTTAGTTTTTCTGGTGCAGGGTGAAGACAGAGAGTCCTCAGAGCGTGCACACCTTGGAAACTGTTGCAAATGCTGGCTGGAGCTGAAGTTGCAGGTCACAGGAGTTGTCCTGGATACTTTGTTGCAGTTACAGCAGTTCCTGGAGCAGTCTGCGGTTGATCCAACGGTCAGAAGCAGAAGCAGAGGATGCAGAGGATTCCTGGAGGAGTCTTGCAAGCTGAATCTGAGAGTGGGATTGACTACCTAACTAGGTATGCACCTATCAGGAGGGCTCTCTGACGTTACCTGCTGGCACTGGCCACTCAGAGATCTTCAGAGTGTCAACACACCTTGGAAAACAAGATGGCTAACACCAGGGACACACCGGAGGAGCTCTGGGCACCACCCCTGGGGTGGTGATGGACAGGGGAGTGGTCGCTCCCCTTTTCTTTGTCCAGTTTCATGCCAGAGCAGGCACTGGAGGTACCTAAACTGGTGTAGACTGGCTTATGCAAGTAGTGAACCATCTGTGCCCTTCAAAGCATTTCCAGAGGCTCTGGAGGCTACCGCTCCCAAGCCTGTAACACCTATTTCCAAAGGGAGAGGGTGTAACACTGTTCTGCCTTCCTGGGACAGAGCTGCTCAGACCCGAGGAGGGCAGAAACTCATCTGTGAGGTGGCAGCAGCTTTAGCTGCAGTGCAAACCTCAGAGAGCTGGTTTGGCAGTACTGGGGGTCCATGGTGCCCCCAGGATTCATGGGATTGGCCCCCAATACCAAATTTGGAATGGGGGGGACAATTCCATGATCTTAGACACCTAACGTGGCCATATTTGGAGTTACCATTGTGAAGCTACATATAGGTATTAACCTATAGGTAGTGTACGCTTGTAATGGTATCCCTGCACTCACGAAGGCCGGGAATTGGCCCTGGACAGCGTGGGGGCACCTTTGCTAGTGCAAGGGTGCCCTCACACTTAGTAACTTTGCACCTAGCCTTCGGTAAATGAAGGTTAGACATATAGGAAAAGATATAATGGCAATGACGAGTTAGCACTGTGGAATACTGCCCTTTCAGTCTACAGTGGCAGTCTGTGGTGTCTTTCACATTTTACAAGCATGATGGCACAAACAGTGCTGCAGTCCTGTGTGGACACTCTGCCTTACATGCCCTCGGTACCTGGGTACCATATACTAGAGACTTATAAGCAAGGCAGCACGTGCCAATTTGGAATAACCAATTAAACATACTTTTGTATAGGGTTAAACACTTGCACTGAGGTCTGGTCATCAGGCCTCTATGCACTCTCCAAGTCGAAAAAACAGCAGCATCCATTCCAAGCAGTGGGGGTGAACATGCAAAAAGATGAATTTCCTTTCATGAGGAAAGGTGATGAGCAATCTAACCCTAACCCTGGTGATTTTCAACTTCTAAGTGAAAAGACCTGGAAAGTCCATCTGCATTGGCATGGTCTGTACCAGGTCTGTGTTCCACTGTAAAGTTAATATCCTGTAGGGAAATGGACCACCTCAACTGTAGTCAGTTTGAACTTTGAAGTGAGTCCCAAATAAGTATGATCTTTGCCTGTTCAGGGAGCAACCCACAGCAAAGGCTTCCCCCTCAATGGCACTCCAACATTGCTCTTTGGGGAGGAGTCACCTGATAACAAAGGCAACAGGTTGATCTAGACCCTGGTCATTTAGCTGTGACAGAACCATCCCAATCCCATGTTCTGAAGCATTCATTTGGACATCAGACTCTTTACTAAAGTCAAGTGCTTTTAGGGCAGGTGCTGAGCACATAGCTTCTTTAAGAGAGTCAAAGGCCTATTGACATGATTCAGTCCAAATGCCTTATCTTGGCTGTTTTTTTAGGTTAGCTCTGTTAATGGTGCCATTACAGTACCATAACCTTTAACAAACCTCCTATAGTACGCATTTAGTCATAAGAAGACTCTCATCTGAGTCTGTGATTTTAGAGACTTCCATTTCAGAAGGTTGGAGAGGTTGTACATGGCCTCCACCGGCTTGGTTGCCCAGGTACACTACAGATCCTTGCCCTATCTGGGACTTACTTGCCTTGATAGTCAGCCCTGCCTGTTGAAGGGCTTGACGCACTTCCTTGAGGTGGACCAGGTGATCCTCCCAGGTGGAACTAAATTTAGCAACATCATCAAAATATGCTGCACCGACATTTTACAGGCCTGAAAGTACTTTATTCACCAATCTCTGTAAGGTGGCAGGTGCATTTTACAATCCAAGAGGCATCGCCTTGAACTGAAATTAGCATTCTGGGGTTGAACAAGCAGACTTCTCCTTTGCTTCTGGTGTGAGTACTATCTGCCACTAACCTGATGTCTGTTAGACCTGACAGCCTTAGGGTGGTCACCTCTAACTTTTTGCCTGCCTCCCTCCACTTTTTGGACACGGGCTATGGTGCCATTGTGTCACCCTTGACAGAACTCACTTCCAAGAAACAACCTAGGTTGGTGAATTGGACAGAGGCTTGTCAGAAAGCCTTTGACTCACTGAAGGAAGCCATGTGCACGGCCCCGTGCTCAAGGCCCCGCACTACTCCCAGGAATTTATCGTGCAGACAGACGCTTCAGAGCATGGCATAGGGGCGGTCCTAGCACAGCTAAATGAGGAGGGCCTAGACCAACCAGTAGTCTTTATTAGCAGAAGGCTATTACCACGGGAACAGAGGTGGAGTGCTTTCGAAAGCGAAGCTTTTGTTGTGGTCTGGGCACTGAAGAAGCTAAGACCCTACCTGTTTGGGACTCACTTCCGAGTTCAGACAGACCACAGGCCCCTCAGATGGCTCATGCAGATGAGGGGTAAGAATCCAAAACTCTTGGGGTGGTCCATTTCCCTACAGGGGATGGACTTTACGGTGGAACATCGCCCCGGGGTTGACCACGCCAATGCTGATGGTCTCTCCAGATACTTCCGCCTTAGCGATGAGAGCTCCCAGGAGGTCGGGTAGCTCTCCCCACTTTCAGCTGGGGGGGACACACGTTAGACCTGACAGCCTTAGTGTGGTCACCCCTAACTTTTTTCCTGCCTCCCCCTACTTTTTGGACACTGTTTTTGCTGGCTTTTAGACTCTGCACACTTTACCACTGCTAACCAGTGCTAAAGTGCATATGCTCTCTCCCTTAAAACATGGTAACCTTGAATCATACTTGATTGGACTATTTAATTTACTTATAAGTCCCTAGTAATGTGCACTCTATGTGCCTAGGGCCTGTAGATTAAATGCTACTAGTGGGCCTGTAGCACTGGTTGTGCCAACTACTTAAGTTGCCCCTTTTCCTTGTCTCAGGCCTGCCACTGCAAGGCCTGTGTGTGCAGTTTCACTGTCACCTCGACTTGACATTTAAAAGTACTTGCCAAGCATAAACCTCCCCTTTCTCCACATATAAGTCACCTCTAATGTGCCCTAGGTAACCCCTAGAGCAGGGTGCTGTGTGGGTAAAAGGCAGGACTTGTACCTGTGTAGTTTACATGTCCTGGTAGTGTAAAACTCCTAAATTAGTTTTTGCAATACCGTGAGGCCTGCTCCCTTCATAGGCTAACATTGGGGCTGCCCTCATACAGTATTGAAGTGGTAGCTGCTGATCTGAAAGGAGAAGGAAGGTCATATTTAGTATGGCCAGAATGGTAATATAAAATCCTGCTGACTGGTGAAGTTGGATTTAATATTACTATTCTAGAAATGCCACTTTTAGAAAGTGAGCATTTCTTTGCACTTAAATCTTTCTGTGCCTTACAATCCACGTCTGGCTGGGCTTAGTTGACAGCTCCTTGTGCATTCACTCAGACACACCCCAAACACAGGGTAGTCAGCCTCACTTGCATACATCTGCATTTTGAATGGGTCTTCCTGGGCTGGGAGGGTGGAGGGCCTGCTCTCACACAAAGGACTGCCACACCCCCTAGTGGGACCCTGGCAGACAGGATTGAACTGAAAGGGGACCTGGTGCAATTCTTAGCCACTCTTTGAAGTCTCCCCCACTTCAAAGGCACATTTGGGTATAAAACAGGGCCTCTGCCCTACCTCATCAGACACTTGCTGGAGAAGAAACCTGAACCAGAAGCTACATCCCGCCAAGAAGCACTGCCTGGCTGCTCAAAGGACTCACCTCCCTGCTTTCTACTAAGGACTGCTGCCTTGCTGTTGGCCTGCTGCCTTGCTGAACTCTTGTCTGGCTGTGAAAGTGCTCTCCAAGGGCTTGGATAGAGCTTGCCTCCTGTTCCCTGAAGTCTCAGGACTAAAAAGACTTCTCTTTTTCACTTGGACGCTTCGTGCGGCGAAATTTTCGATGCACAGCTTGTTCCGCGGTGAGAAAAACACTGCACGCCGATGCTGATCGACGCGCCGCCTTCGGGACACCTGCCGTGAGAGTGAAACTTCGACGCGCAGCACCCGCAGAACGACGCGCAGGCGGAAAACAAGCAGGAGAATCCACGCACAGACCCGGGACATCCGGTAATCCCCGCGATCCACAGAAAGAGACTGTCCTTGGGGCGGAAAACGACGCACGACTTCCCCGCGTAAAAAATAACGACGCAAGTCTGTGTGTGCTGGGGAGAAATCAACGCACACACCATTTTTCCACGTATCTCTTCTTCTGTGGCCCTCTGAGGAGATTTTCCACTCCAAATCAGGTACTTTGTGCTTGAAAGAGACTTTGTTTGCTTTTTAAAGACACTTTATATCACTTTTTAGTGATATCTCTACAAATTCACATTGCAACTTTATTCGTTTTGACCTACAATTATCCTGATAAATATTATATATTTTTCTAAACACTGTGTGGTGTATTTTTGTGGTGCTATATGGTGGTATTGTATGATTTTTTGCACAAATACTTTACACATTCCCTTCTAAGTTAAGCCTGACTGCTCGTGCCAAGCTTCCACAGGATAATCTTGGATTGTGTGTGACTTACCCTGACTAGAGTGAGGGTTTTTGCTTGGACAGGGGGTAACCTGACTGCCAACCAAAAACCCAATTTCTAACATTGGTGATCAATGGTGAGGATAGGACTTGTATTTGTGCAGTGACATACAGTAGCTAAGTATTTCACTACCTACCCACAGTTGAAGGTCAACTTGATTTTTATCTCTTTTTGCAAATTCGTTTTTCCTGACAATTTTCAAGAATTAAATCCTCACTCAACATGTCTCTGACTGGGTCTCAGATAGGAGACTTTGACCTAGTCCTGTTGGATACATATACGGTCAAACAACTAAAAGGATTCTGCAGGGCAATGAGGATACCCAACCAAGGGGCCTCCAAAAAGGAGGACTTTCAAGTGGTGCTGAGGGCCTGGGCAGAAGCCCATTTAGAAGAGGATGATGAGGAAGAGGAGCCAGAAAATGGCCCCTCAGAGGATTTGTTGCTATCTGTGGATGGTGTTACCACTGCAATTGTGCCCCCTTCCAGACCAGGGAGCTGTGTCTCTGTGCAAAGCCTGACCGCAGAGGAAGGGAGAGAGGAAAGGGAGTTCCAATTGCAAATGGAAAAACTGAAAATTGAGGCTCAACAGGAGGAAAGAAGGGCAGAGAGAGAAGCCAAGCAAGCTGAGGCTGAAAGAGCAGCCAAACAGATTGAAGCTGAAAGAGCTGAAGCTGCAGCTGAGAGAGCCTTGGCTGAAAAGAAACTGTTATTGGCTCATGAACTGAGTCGCAAGGAGCTGGATCTCAAGGCAAAGCAGTCTGAATTCAGCAATAATGGTGGCAGCATACTGACAGGACCTGCTGGAGAAAAGAAGGTTCGTATACCCAAAAATGTGGTGCCCAGTTTTGTGGTGGGAGATGACATAGATAAATGGTTAGCTGCTTATGAAGTTGCACTAAGGGCTCATGAGGTTCCTGAAGGGCAATGGGGGGTAGCTATGTGGGGTTATGTGCCACCATTGGGGAGGGACACACTTCTCACATTGGATCAACCTGGTCAAAACACATACCCACTTCAGAAAGCCACTTTACTTGCCAAGTTTGGGCTGACCCCTGAGGGATACCGTCAGAGGTTCAGGGACAGCACCAAACAAACCACACAAACATGGGTAGATTTCTTTGACTTTTCCAGTAAGGCACTGAATGGATGGGTGCGGGGCAACAAAGTAGATGATTATACAGGGTTATATGACTTGATTCTGAGAGAGCATATGCTTAATAGTACTTTTACAGAGTTGCGCCAGCACTTAGTGGATAGTAAGCTGACTGATCCCAGGAAGCTTGCTGAGGAGGCGGACCTCTGGGTTAGCACCAGAGTGTCCAAGAAGGTACCTGGGGGGGACACCCACAAAGGTGGTCAGGGTTCCCAACAGAAGAAAGAGGGGGGAGATAAACTTACAGATAAGGAACTCTCCAAAGGACCCCAAAAGAATTCCCAGGGAGGGGGTGGCAACCATTCCTTTTCCAGATTTGGGAAAAAGCCAGGGACATATGGTAGGTCAGGGAAATCCAACCCCAAATGCATGGAGTGTTACCAGTATGGTCACTATAAGGGTGACCCCCAGTGCTCCAAGAGAGCACCGTCCACTACTGGACAGACACCTGGGTTGACTAGTGTAGCGCCCGGGGGGAGATGGACCCAGATAGCTTTGGGGAACAGGTAGAGATTTCCCTAGTGTCCCTGGGAGAAGGAGAAATGGTGCCCAAAGCCCACATGCCCCAAAATACTTCAAAGTACAGGTAGTGGGTCACCATTGATGGGCAGCAGGTAGAGGCTCTGCGTGACACAGGAGCCAGTATGACTACTATCAAGAGTCAGCTGGTGTCAACAGAGCAGATAGTCCCTAATACATTCTACCTGGTCATAGTCGCTGACAATCGTGAGAGTCACCTACCGGTGGCTCTGGTTCCCTTTGAGTGGGGGAGGGGTCTCTGGTACTCTGAAAGTAGCTGTGAGTCCTGCCATGCCTGTAGATTGTCTGTTAGGCAATGATCTTGAGCATACTGCTTGGAAAGAAGTGGAGCTCAGATCTCAGCTGGAGATGTTAGGGTTACCTGAGTGGGTCTGCATGACCACACGGTCCATGGCTGACCGAGAGGGAAGTCAAGGGCGTCTGGAGCCTGGAACAATGGCCCAGAGAACTGCCAAGAGGAGGGGCAAGGGGCGCGGGAAACCGGTCCCAGAAGTTCCCGCAGTGGTTGACGGGGCTCCTGAGGAGGAGGCTCCCGAGCCAACTGGGGAAGACATTGCCACCCTTGATGACCTACCTGAGCTTGCTGGCTGGCAAGTTGAGGGTGGACCCACCAGGGATGAATTCTGCAAGGCGCAGAAAGAATGTCCCACTCTAGAGGGTCTGAGGAAGCAAGCCTCAGACCAGGTGGCAGGTGAAGCCTCTGCCGATCACCACATATTGGGAGAATGATCTCCTCTACAGTGAGCCTAAGGTTCCGGCCTTTGGGGCAGCGCGTGCGCTGGTGGTCCCCCAGTGTTCCTGAACCTTCCTACTGGGTCTGGCTCCTGACATTCCCCTGGCAGGACATTTGGGGCAAGGCAAGACCTTTGACAGGCTTGTCACCCACTTTAACTGGCCCAGAATGAGGACAAACTCAGATAAGTTCTGCAGATCTTGTCCTACCTGCCAGGCCAGTGGTAAAGCAGGAAAAAGGGTTAAAACCCCCCTGATTCCACTTCCTGTCGTTGGCACCCCCTTTGAAAGGGTGGGCATCGACATTGTTGGTCCATTGGACCCCAAAACTGCCTTAGGCAACAGGTTCATCCTGGTTTTGGTGGACCATGCCATCCGTTACCCAGAGGCAATCCCTCTAAGGACCGTAACTGCACCGGTGGTGACCAGATCTCTGATGGGGATATTTACCCGTGTGGGATTCCCAAAGGAGATAGTGTCTGACAGAGGCACTAACTTCATGTCTGCATACATGAAGTCTCTGTGGGATGCGTGTGGTGTAACCTACAAGTTCACCACACCCTATCACCCCCAATCTAATGGTCTTGTGGAGAGATTCAACAAGACCTTGAAAGGCATGATTGGTGGCCTCCTTGAGGCCATGAGGCGTAAGTGGGACGTCCTCTTACCATGCCTTCTCTTGGCTTACAGAGCGGTTACCCAGAGGGGGTGGGGTTCAGTCCCTTTGAGCTTCTCTATGGGTACCCTGTCAGGGGACCCTCAAGCATTGTCAAGGAGGGGTTGGAGAAAGCTCCAAAGGCGCCCCCTCAGGATGTGGTCAGCTACATGTTGGCCCTCCGCAACCAGATGACCCGCTTCTGGAAAGAGGCCCAAAGTAACCTTGAAGCCAGTCAAGAGGTAATGAAACGCTGGTATGACCAGAAGGCCACCCTGGTAGAGTTTCAACCTGGAGACAAAGTGTGGGTAATGGAGCCAGTAGAGCCTAGAGCTCTCCAGGACTGCTGGTCTGGCCCATTTAAAGTAAAGGGGCGGAAAGGGGAGACCACCTACCTAGTGGACCTCCAAACCCCTAGGAACCCCCTAAGGGTGCTCCATGTCAACCGACTAAAGGCTCATTTTGAGAGGTCTGAGGTCAACATGCTTCTGGTCACAGATGAAGGAATGGAAGAGGAGAGTGAACCTCTCCCCGACCTCCTCTCTGCCCAAGAAGGTGATGGGTCAGTGAAAGGGGTCATTCTCTCTGACTCCCTGACTCTAAACCAGAAAGGAGACTGCTATGAGCTGTTGGAGCAGTTCTCCCCCCTGTTCTCCCTTACTCCTGGACTGACCCACCTCTGTGTTCATGACATTGACACCGGTGACAGTCTCCCTGTGAAGAACAAAATGTACAGGTTATCGGATAAGGTGAAAGCCAGCATCAAGGAGGAGGTCTCCAAGATGTTAGCTTTAAGGGTTATCGAGAAATCCAGTAGTCTCTGGGCCAGCCCAGTGGTGTTGGTCCCTAAGGCTACTGCCCCAGGTGCGAAGCCAGAACTCCGGTTCTGTGTGGACTACCGGGGTCTCAACTCAGTCACACGGACTGATGCTCACCCCATCCCCCGAGCTGATGAGCTCGTTGACAGGCTGGGCGCTGCCAAGTTCCTGAGTACGTTTGATCTTACTTCAGGGTACTGGCAGATCACCCTGACTGAGGGGGCTAAAGAGAGATCCGCATTTTCAACCCCTGATGGCCATTACCAGTTCCGGGTGATGCCATTTGGATTGAAAAATGCCCCGCTACCTTCCAACGGTTGGTTAACGGGGTCCTAGCTGGCAAGGATGCCTTCTGTGCAGCCTACCTGGATGACACAGCTGTCTAAAGTTCCAGCTGGGAGGAACACCTGCTCCACCTGAAGGAGGTGCTTCAGGCCCTGCAACAGGCAGGCCTGACCATCAAGGCTAGTAAGTGCCAGATTGGGCAGGGTTCCGTGGTGTACTTGGGACACCTAGTGGGTGGTGGCAAGGTGCAGCCACTCCAGGCCAAGATTGAAACTATCAAGGCCTGGCAACCACCTAGAACTCAGACTGAGGTGAGAGCCTTTTTAGGCCTCGCAGGATACTACCGCAGATTTGTCAAGGGCTATGGTACCATTGTGTCACCCTTGACAGAACTCACGTCCAAGAAACAACCTAGGTTGGTGAATTGGACAGAGGCTTGTCAGAAAGCCTTTGACTCACTGAAGGAAGCCATGTGCACGGCCCCCGTGCTCAAGGCCCCGCACTACTCCCAGGAATTTATTGTGCAGACAGACGCTTCAGAGCATGGCATAGGGGCGGTCCAAGCACAGCTAAATAAGGAGGGCCTAGACCAACCAGTAGTCTTTATTAGCAGAAGGCTATTACCACGGGAACAGAGGTGGAGTGCTATTGAAAGAGAAGCTTTTGCTGTGGTCTGGGCACTGAAGAAGCTAAGACCCTACCTGTTTGGGACTCACTTCCGGGTTCAGACAGACCACAGGCCCCTCAGATGGCTCATGCAGATGAGGGGTAAGAATCCCAAACTCTTGAGGTGGTCCATTTCCCTACAGGGGATGGACTTTACGGTGGAACATCGCCCCGGGGTTGACCACGCCAATGCTGATGGTCTCTCCAGATACTTCCGCCTTAGCGATGAGAGCTCCCAGGAGGTCAGGTAGCTCTCCCCACTTTCAGCTGGGAGGGACACATGTTAGACCTGACAGCCTTAGTGTGGTCACCCCTAACTTTTTGCCTGCCTCCCCTCACTTTTTGGACACTGTTTTTGCTGGCTTTTAGACTCTGCGCACTTTACCACTGCTAACCAGTGCTAAAGTGCATATGCTCTCTCCCTTAAAACATGGTAACCTTGAATCATACCTGATTGGACTATTTAATTTACTTATAAGTCCCTAGTAATGTGCACTCTATGTGCCTAGGGCCTGTAGATTAAATGCTACTAGTGGGCCTGCAACACTGGTTGTGCCAACCACTTAAGTAGCCCCTTTTCCTTGTCTCAGGCCTGCACCTGCCTTTGGGCTGCTCTCATACAGTATAGAAGTGGTAGCTGCTGATCTGAAAGGAGTAGGAAGGTCATATTTAGTATGGCCAGAATGGTAATATAAAATCCTGCTGACTGGTGAAGTTGGATTTAATATTACTATTCTAGAAATGCCACTTTTAGAAAGTGAGCATTTCTTTGCACTTAAATCTTTCTGTGCCTTACAATCCACGTCTGGCTGGGCTTAGTTGACAGCTCCTTGTGCATTTACTAAGACACACCCCAAACACAGGGCACTCAGCCTCACTTGCATACATCTGTATTTTGAATGGGTCTTCCTGGGCTGGGAGGGTGGAGGGCCTGCTCTCACACAAAGGACTGCCACACCCCCTACTGGGACCCTGGCAGACAGAATTGAACTGAAAGGGGACCTGGTGCACTTCATAGCCACTCTTTGAAGTCTCCCCCACTTCAAAGGCACATTTGGGTATAAAACAAGGCCTCTGCCCTACGTCATCATACACTTGCTGGAGAAGAAACCTGAACCAGAAACTACATCCTGCCAAGAAGAACTGCCTGGCTGCTCAAAGGACTCACCTGTCTGCTTTCTATTAAGGACTGCTTCCTTGCTGTTGGCCTGCTGCCTTGCTGACCTCTTGTCTGGCTGTGAAAGTGCTCTCCAAGGGCTTGGATAGAGCTTGCCTTCTGTTCCCTGAAGTCTCAGGACTAAAAAGACTTCTCTTTTTCACTTGGACGCTTCGTGCGCTGAAATTTTCGATGCACAGCTTGTTCCGCAGTGAGAAAAACGCTGCACACCGACGCTGATCGTCACGACGCCTTCGGGACGACCGGAACTTTGACGCACGGCCTCGCAAGGAGAACGCCGCCCGACCTCCAGAGGAGAAATCGACGCGACGCTGGCCGTGAGAGCGAAACTTCGACGCGCAGCCCCGCAGAACGACGCGCAGCCGGAAAACAAGCAGGAGAATCCACGCACAGACCCGGGACATCCAGTAATCTCCGCGATCCACAGAAAGAGACTGTCCGCGCGCCAGAAAACGACGCACGACTTCCCCACGTGAAAAATAACGACGCAAGTCCGTGTGTGCTTTGGAGAAATCGACACACACACCATTTTTCCACGTATCCCTTCTTCTGTGGCCCTCTGAGGAGATTTTCCACTCCAAACCAGGTACTTTGTGCTAGAAAGAGACTTTGTTTGCTTTTTAAAGACTTAAGACACTTTGGTGGTCATTCTGACCCTGGCGGTCTTTGACCGCCAGGGCGGAGGACCGCGGGAGCACCGCCGACAGGCCGGCGGTGCTCCAATGGGGATTCCGACCGCGGCGGTAAAGCCGCGGTCGGACCGGCACCACTGGCGGGCTCCCGCCAGTGTACCGCCGCCCCATTGAATCCTCCACGGCGGCGCAGCTTGCTGCACCGCCGCGGGGATTCCGACCCCCCCTACCGCCATCCAGATCCCGGCGGTCGGACCGCCGGGATCCGGATGGCGGTAGGGGGGGTCGCGGGGCCCCTGGGGGCCCCTGCAGTGCCCATGCCACTGGCATGGGCATTGCAGGGGCCCCCGTAAGAGGGCCCCTACATGTATTTCACTGTCTGCTGCGCAGACAGTGAAATACGCGACGGTGCAACTGCACCCGTCGCACAGCTTCCACTTCATCGTGGAAGCCTCTTTCCCGCTGGGCTGACGGGCGGTCTGAAGGCGACCGCCCGCCAGCCCAGCGGGAAAGTCAGAATTACCGCCGCGGTCTTTCGACCGCGGAACGGTAATCTGACGGCGGGACTTTGGCGGGCGGCCTCCGCCGCCCGCCAAGGTCAGAATGAGGGCCTTTATATCACTTTTCAGTGATATCTCTACAAATTCACATTGCAACTTTATTCGTTTTGACCTACAAATATCCTGATCAATATTATATATTTTTCTAAACACTGTGTGGTGTATTTTTGTGGTGCTATATGGTGGTATTGTATGATTTATTGCACAAATACTTTACACATTGCCTTCTAAGTTAAGCCTGACTGCTCGTGCCAAGCTACCAGAGGGTGGGCACAGGATAATCTTGGATTGTGTGTGACTTACCTTGACTAGAGTGAGGGTTTTTGCTTGGACAAGGGGTAACCTGACTGCCAACCAAAAACCCCATTTCTAACAAGGTCAAATTTACTCTGATATTTGGCAGCCCCAACCTATCAATCAGCTCATTAGCTCTTGGAATGGGGTTAACATCAGTTTTTGTTACTGGAGTTAGGCCTCTGTCATTCTCACAGAATCTTAACTCAGGTGTCCCACCTTTTGGATTTAGTTTGGACATTAGAACTACTAGACAATCATCCCTAACTATAGCATTTTTACAACCTCTGCATTAATGCTAGCCTTGATTTGATCTGCAAATCTATAAGTTTATTTTTGACAGGTAACCTGCCACCTTTGTCCATATCATGTGTACACTATGTGGGCAGACCAGGCGTTAAGGAAGACAAGTAAGCGAACTGCCTCATCAAGTTGTGACAGTCACTGTTTTGCTTACTACTAAGAGCGGTAGGGAGTATTACTCCTTTCACTGACCTATCTTTGACATTAGTTGACATCAGGTCTGGGAGAAGTTCACTTTCCCCTTCCTCTCCATCGTCAGTCACCATGAGCAAATTCATGTCTGCCCTGTCATGATGGAGTTTGAGCTTATTCACATGTATCACCCTGTCGGGGTGTCATGGAGTGCGGTATCATGGGGGTAAGACTGCTTTGTTACAGGCGGCAGCACTACCGCGTGTGAGTGATTGAGTGAGTCCCACACTGACTGGAAGGCGTTGGCCTGACCTTCTCAGCTAGCTAGCAGCACCTCTCCCAAACCTAAAAAGTAAAGGTGATTTGTGGCAGCCTCAAAACATGACACTCAGACTTCTCAGGGAAGTTGTGGTAGAACAGGACATACCCCTTTCCCTCATTTGCACAAGTCTCATACATGCGAAGGCAGACAAAGAAATACAGGATATGTTTCAATGTATTTATTGAAGCAACTGCATTCTATGATAAAAGATATGAGCTGCAATTATTAGGATGTTGATGTATAATACAGTGATTATTGTGACCATTAGAGTTTAACATATAAACAGTCCATGATCCTGACATAATCATATGTCAAAGAATTCCCCATCTGCACACTAACATCTAACATGAGAGTACAGCATTATTAGCCCTTCTCCCTTACTTGTCTAAGAGAGAAGCCTGACCCCATACCTGGAGAAAGGCAGGGGTCTGCCTGTTGTTCTGCTGGCAATCCTCCCCATTGGCTGGAAAAACAAGGGCATGATCAGTGATGCTGTCAATGAAGTTGTGCACAGCATTAGATGGCTTCTGGAATGTCTGCTCTACACTCCTTCTGCCTATGTAGTGTTTAGATAACAAAATGTGTTATGTTCTGAGATCATGCCTAATGTGATAATATGTCTATGGTTAGAGGCCTGACTCTGTAACTCTTGGATTGACAATACCAAGTAAACTATTGTGTATAAATAGGACAGCTTTGAGCAGGGCAGAGAGTGAAATGCATTCAAGGGACAAATAAATGTAGAACACAAACAAGCATGTTTTCTAAGAAAAGCAGCTGATAAAATATGAAACAACAAGCTAAAAGCTAGCTGTGCTCAAATGTAATAAAATGTACTAAAAGTGAATAAAACATGTGTGCCTCTTAATTACACAGGCTATAAGCCTAAGAGCTAAAATATGGGTGCACAATTTAGGTGCTACAAGGAACCACAACACCCTCCCCATTCTCAGTAAAAAAGTACAGGGTCCAAGACCTAAATTAACCTACACTAATACTACTACTTAAAAGTAGGCTAAAAATATACATAAAACAGATAAAAATGTCTAATTTGACAAGCAGAACAGGCCAAGACGTTAGGACAAATTAAAAAAAGGACAATTTAATAATTTTTTGAAAAATATCAAAATGCCAAATTAATAATCATGGCAGCCGATAAATCCACCAGTTCGTCAGACAAAAGATGGAAGGAGCACACGTGTTCCATTGCCTCAGCCACAGGCCCGGCTGAGGAAGTATCGTTTCGCGCAGTGCCAGATGTTGAAGCACCAGGAGCCATCAAATCTGAGAAGGGCAGCTCATAGATGGCATACAGCAAAAATCGTATTCTCGTTAGACAAGTCCGGCAATGAACCCTCATCGGGAACATTATCAGATGTACATCCATAGATGTTCCATGTTGTGAGGAAGACACACCTCTAGGGCAGTTTCAAAAGGGTGTCAAAACAGCAATAGATGGCTGCACACAATTAAGGACCAGTAGAAATTACAGCGAGCAGTTCCTCCAGTTTTTCCACAAGTGATGCTCCAAAATACTGCATCATACGGTCAAGACACAGGTTGTCTGGTGGGAGCTCCATCATTTCTCATTGTTGAGCTGTGGCAATCATAGTGATTCAAAAATAACAACAGCAGGATACCACCAATTAATGCCAATGTTATCAGAAATCCTCCAAAAACACAAAAAAAAGTGAATGGATAGTTGAAATTATCACTCCAAACACGGTCTGATAGGTGCTGATAAAACCAGAACCAACAGTCCTAAAAAAGTGTACAGTCCCAGCGATGTTAGACGCATTAAAGATGCAACCTATTACTTTACTGAAGTGTTTTGAAAACTTGGGGGGTCATTCTGACTCTGACTCTGACTCTGGGTTGACGACCACGGAAGCACCGCCAACAGGCTGGCGGTGCTTCCTTGTGAATTCCGAGCCGCGGATGCCCAGCCGGGTCCGGCGGTTCCCCGCCCGATTACCCCCGGCTGGGAGAATCCTCCATGGTGGCACTGCTTGCAGCGCCGCCATGGGGATTCCGACCCCCTTCCCGCCAGCCTGTTTCTGGCGGTTTTCACCGCCAGAACCAGGATGGCGGGAACGGGTGTCGTGGGGCCCCTGGGGGCCCCTGCACTGCCCATGCCACAGGCATGGGCAGTGCAGGGGCCCCCTAACAGGGCCCCAGGGAGATTTTCACTGTCTGCATTGCAGACAGTGAAAATTGTGACGGGTGCAACTGCAACCGTCGCACCCCTGCAACTCCACCGGCTCTATTCGGAGCCGGCATCATTGTTGCAGGGCCTTTCCCGCTGGGCCGGCGGGCGCTCCTTTGGCGAAAGTCAGAATGGCCTCTGCGGTCTTCTGACCGCGGAGCGGCCATTTGGCAGTTCCCGCCAGGCGGGCGGCGTCCGCCGCCCGCCTGGGTCAGAATGACCCTCTTGGTCTTTAAAAGGGATTTTGGGCTAGATGTATTAAAATAGCATTTTGCATTTCGTAAACAGCGAATTTTAAGAAATAGCTCCTTGAGAAATGCAAAATGATATGTAAGAAAATAGTAAATCCCTAATTGCTATTAGGGAATTGCTATTAGGGAATGGGACTCCATTTATCCCTATGGGCCTGAAAGCCCATAGGTGTAATGGTTTTGAATTTCCTAATTTGCTAATGCCTTTTAGGAATTTGCAACTTAGGTAATGCAAATCCAAGGGTGCTCGGGCCTAAGGCCTCCTTTGATGCACCCCCCAAAAAATGTGCACATGTAAAGCACACATATGCCCGAGGGGCATGTGTGCGCTACAGGGCACATTTAAAAATGTTATTTTAATGCATTTTTAAAAAATGCATATGGTTACCACCAACTTGGAATTGGTGGTAATTGCATTTCCTAAATGCCCAGTTTGCATTTAGGAAATGCATGATACATGTCCATAGGTAATCGCAAATAGACATTCCCTATTTGCGATTTCCTTTTCAGGGAATCGCAATTCGCAAATTGGAGTCACAATTTTAGGGACTCACCATGTTAGCGATTCCCTAAAATTGCACTGTGAATGCCTTTCATAAATCGTGAAAGGCTATTTTGCATTTGCATAAGGCGGAATTTTGAGATTCACACCTTTTGCAAATGCAAAATAGTTTGATACATCTTATCTCTGTGGACTACCTTGTCAATTGTTTTTTAAACAAATTAGCTTTTAGTCTGCTCTGCTTGTCAAAATAAACAATATAAGTAGAAATGTGAGGCCACAGATCTGCTACTTTTATCTCATGCATGGGGGGGGAGTACGTTTCCACAACAAGCCACAATTTTATAGACCAAAATTACATAGGTAATATCTGGTCTCATCCCAAAGCAACCATGATCACTCAGCAATAAGTAACTCCCATTCAAAAGTAACTGAAACACTGGGCGAATGAAAGGGATGGGACTACCCTTCAGATAACAAGCCAAATTTGCAATGGAAGCATTGCATGCTCCGTGAAAGGATACCTGTTTACAAATCATAGAATGGCTCACAGCAGTCTCACAGTGGCTACCGCTAAATTGATGTTAAAGGATTTGTTATCAAAAGGTAACTACTAGCCCTCATGAATGTAACTGTCTCCTAACTTTTCAAATCTGCCTACAGGAAAATGTTGTAAACACAAAGTGAATTGAAAGGTGGAAATGGGCAGATTAATCACTCCATGTTTTTACCAACCTGACAATGGTATTTTGGCCACAGGAAAAGGAAACTTTTCTAACTTCTTAATGTTAAGCATGATGTAACTAGCGCCTATCCATTATCTGTTGTCTCCATGTCAAATTAAATGTGGCAAATAATTCTGTAGAGTTAACATGATTCCACCGCAGGTGGCCATTTTCAAGAACTTGTAACGTGCAACTCAACTGCATAATAGACCTAAGGTGACTCTGTCCATGGTGTAAAAGTGACATGTAATTTTGAATAGTGTCAATTGCAGAAGACACAATGGGGGTCATTACAACCCTGGCGGACGGTGTTAAAGCGGCGGTAAGACCGCCAACTGGCTGGCGGTCTTTTTTTTAGTATTATGACCATGGCGGTTACCGCCATGGTCATTCGCCTCTTTACCGTTCCGCCCGCCAGGGCGGAGACGACTGCTGGGCTGGAGGGCGGCCGTAACAATACTGCCGCCGGTATTGCGACTCGGCTTACCGCCGTGGATTTCCAGCGGTAGGACCCGCCATGAAATCCATGGCGGTAAGCACTATCAGTGCCAGGGAATTCCTTCCCTGGCACTGATAGGGGTCTCCCCCACCCCCACCCCGACTTCCTCCCCTACACCCCCCACCACCCCTGCCACCCCCCAAAGATGGCAGGGCCCCCCTCCCCACCCCGACCCACAACATAACATTACTGATACACACCTGACACGCACGCAGGCACCACCAACACACATACACGCACACACACCGACATACATGCCAACATCGACACACACACTCAGACACGTACACCCACATTCACACATTCACGCACACATCCATACAGACATACATACAGACAGACACGCACAGATTTACGAAACACGCATCACCCCCGCAAGCATACACGCACTCACACACCCCCCCTACATACACAGACGCACACACCCATGTATCCACACAACACAAAACACCCCCCACCCCTCTCCCCTAACGGACGATCGACTTACCTGTTCCGTCGATCCTCTGGGAGGGGACGGGAGCCATGGGGGCAGCTCCGCCAACACCACACCGCCAACAGAACACCGCCGCGCAGAATCACAGGACGTGATTAGCTCGGCGGTGTTCTGTTGGCGTGGCGGTGGAGGTGGAGCAACCTCCACTTCCCCGCCGC
Organism: Pleurodeles waltl; assembly: GCF_031143425.1. Classification (NCBI taxonomy): domain Eukaryota; kingdom Metazoa; phylum Chordata; class Amphibia; order Caudata; family Salamandridae; genus Pleurodeles; species Pleurodeles waltl. The sequence continues at coordinate 269,724,171 of NC_090448.1, read as the reverse complement.
CCGCAAGTATGGCTGTTGGCGGCTCTCCGTTGTAAAAACGACAGAGGGTAGCCAACGGTCATAATACGCCGCACGGGAAACCGCCACTACTGGCGGCCTTCCGCACGGCGGTCTTCTTTAAAGACCGCCGAGGTTGTAATGACCCCCAATGTTGCTTAATGTGTAACTACAGTTGGACAACGTGTTCATACCATTATCAACAATGGCCACAGCTTTCTCTAAATTCTACTCATCTATTTGCCTTACCCAGGCAGCGGCTTCCATTTGTGAAAGCTTCCGTACTCCATTATATATTGTGTATAAGAAACATTTAGAGTGTGTTTTTCTGGGAGCTAATAAGAAATCTTGTAAGTCTAAATTTTCTGAAAGAAGATTAAGGTCTTCTTTTACAGCTGTTGATATGGAAGACTTTAACCATTGTTGATGAAGTTTGCTCACGCTGTATGTTGTCACAGTAGCAGAGTGTGTGATAACATAACAAGGGTCTGGACTGCTCGCTGTAAAACCATGTGTGGAGTTAACAACACGTGCATGACAACCATTTGTGTCCACTGGCCACAATCACCACCGGTTGGGCTCTAAAAGTGTTGAATTAAAGGTGCCGTTCTGAACCCGACCATTGAGCTGTTCTTCAGTTATATTTAAAATCTTTTTCCAATTGTCAAATTTAGCTGGTGAGGGAATACTGGGCACATTCATTTCTTTTATTTTGCCAAGTCTAAACAAGTTGTTTGTTGTATGATGTCATTTAGAAACTTGTACCAGAATAAGGCACACTTTAAATAAAGCCTACCTAACGAGTGTTTGCCAATCTTTTGTTCCTCACACACTCTTCAAGTCAATAAACTTCACCCAATTCTCATAGCCTTCTAAAACCAACTGGGAAACAAAGGACTCTGAATAAATCAGTTTGGTGTCTGTTAGCAAAATTGTCCTTTGAAGGGGGTAATTTAAAATAATAAGACCCAACATCTTTAACATTATGCCCAGTAAAATTTGAACTCCCCACTGGCGGAGATGGACAAGGTTCCCATTGTGTATAATACTAAATTATTCTTGGGGTGCCAGTTCGGTGTTGAAAATGATGTCCCTAATGGAGAGAACAGAACATTTCCCCATAATTTGCAGTTTTCATGTACACATCATCACTTCCAACTACACTATAATATTCAAGCTCAGAAAGCATAGAATCAACTGTTTTTACATCCCAGTCATCACAAACAACCTCTGGTGTATTAATATCTTAATATGGTATTTGAATAATTTCTGTAGGGCCGAAGATATCAAACTGTACTTATCCGTAACAAAACCAATAGGAACTGGAACAGCTGAAATGTTCACAAGGGACAAGTCTTTTCAGACTTTATGTGAGGATAAATAAGAGTTTAAAACCTCATCCACCAGTTCTACAGCAGGGCATTCAAGAAGATAATGACCATGTATCAGTAGAAAGAAAAAAATGACAAAACCAGTCCAGAGAAGAAAGGCAAGCAAAGTCAGGAGTATCTGCATTTCATACCATGGACAAATCAAATGGTTATTTTTAAGCCACATATAGAGCTTACGTGCTTTTGATACAGATACTGTAGATAATGCTTAAGAACTTGAACAAAAGTCGTCAATATCGGCAAAGGAACCAGAAGTAGTCTATGCAAAAACTGGAGCTGGTGCAGGTGAAAGGGTACTGGTAGATGTATCTCATGGTGATTCATAATAAATGATTCCATCAGTTTATGTTGCATTTGAAGAGTGCAAATTACAGTTTTGGACATTTCTTGTCGATCAAGTGGTAACAGGAATTAGCAAAAGTTCATTCTCCACCCTCCCCATGCATGGGGAAATAATTTCAACATTGTTGAGTGCTTGTAGAGGTAATTCCTTGATGGTAGTGAGAGGGGTACAGAAACTTCTCAGGATTCCTTGTGGTTTACTGTGCAGGATCGGCCACATGATGCAATTTGACATTGTCAATTGAAACAAAGTGATTTACTTTACAATCAGTCACCGATCATAGAATGACAGTTCTGGTACCGTGTATTCCCAGGGCTGGAACCGGTGCTCTGTAGGATGGGTCAAACTCCTTCTTCACAGGTATCTTTTCACAAACTAGATCCCCAACTTTAAGAATCCAGCCTGTGGATGTTGGCTAATTACTCATTCCCAAGGTGGTGGCATGTACTGCTGAATATTCAGCACAATTGCTCTCGGTACTCCACACAGGTGATGAAGCCAACTACAACCTGAAGCTAAGACTCTAGCTGTTAAGGATTGCTTTAAGTCTCACTTTTTCTGCTCCACCATCAAATTTCCCTCAGGATGATAGGGAGACGAGAAATGCACTTGAACACCCATCTTTGCCATGGTGTCCCTGAATGCCCTGGAAGCAAAAGCATGGCCCTGGTCTGAATGTAATGATGCATATGTCCGTATAAGACTTGCAAATCTTTAATAATAGTTTGAGCATCGGCCGATCATTGTGGCCACACCAATAGAAATTTAGAGCATGAATCAACAGCAATAAGAACATATTTGCATGTACCATCTGGTTGTAAAGGACCTTAATGGTCCAGATACACACATTGTAATGGTTTGTTGGAAACTAAGGGGCATATTGACCTCATCTAACAACACCATGGTTACACAGTATTTACAGTACAGCACACCTTGGCAGTCATTACCACAAAAGCATCAACATTTTTGATGCTGTTGTGGCGCTTTGCTGAACTAGTGTCAAATATCTTGATGCTAGTGCAGCAAAGCACAGGCAGACCCATTGATTTTAATGGGTGTGTTATTTTAACAGCAGCCTTGAGCAGGCATTAATATGAAGGAAAAAATGGCACAGTGATATCTAGTAAATTCTTTGGGCCTCCCTGCATCGCAACGCCACCTATGCATCCATAATGCCTGGCATAGGCATAATGTGGTCCATGGGCTTTCAAAGTGGCACAATGTGTGCATTGTGTGACCTTTGTAGATGTGGTGTGGGGAAAAGGCCACCTTAGCACCACCTAAGGCTGTGTAAGGGACATGTAAATATGCCCCTCAGGGGGGTGTGTTTGGGTGGCGTTTGGTGGTGGATCCTTTAATTTGTTGGCAAGTGTCACAACTTAGGACATACTGCTAGGTCTGTTTGTATAGAACATGCCATAATGTTTTTGCAATAGGGAGATGGTAGCCGCCACTCCAGCACGAACAGAAGCAACCCCTTCATGTGCTGCTTTGACAAGATCTAATCTTTGGTCTTGGTTAGGATCACACAATCACCAACCCCTGATATTGTTGCAAATGCAATGTTTTGGACGCTTAAGTTGTAGGAGTGATTTGCAGGATAGGCTTTTGGTAAGGGCTTGCCATCAGCCGAAGCTTTCATTATTGGACAGTCTCTTAGGGGAATGAGTTATCACTGCAACAGAAGCCATTGCTACTGCAGATCTGGCAGCTTTATCAGAGAAAGTGTTTCCTACAACATGTATTCCAACACACTGATGTCCCAATGTGTGCACTACATGAGCCAGTGGCAGCTTGTCTTTGAGATCTGCTACCTTCCCCCACAACAGTTTGTGTTTTATAGTGTTTCCGTTAGGGTCTCTGAACCCATTTAGGCACCAGTAATGTAATATTCATTAAAGGGCTAGACACAGTAATACAAATCACACAAAATCAAAACAGAAATTTCAAGATCCATGTGTTCCAGTGCCAGGATTAAGGCTTTTAGCTCTACAACTTGTGCTGTCTACTCCCCAAGGGTCTGTGTGTAGGTTTGCTGAGGGAGGAAGTTACCACCCCTCATTACTCCACAAATAACGGCACAAGCTGTGAAGTATTGATGTTTTGTACCTACAGCTGGCTGAGCTGAACCATTGCTGTACATGTGGTTTCTGTATTATTCAAGATGCAAAATGTTGGAGGAATTGGGGTATTCAAATTCAAATTGAAGTAATTCTTGGGTCTGAAGTTTTGGATCAAAAACATAGTCAACATCAGTGGCAGTCAGGTAGGTAGCCCATGAATCCAACATGGATTCCGAATGTTTGCTTTGGTGACAGGCTCAAGGGCTGGTATTGGGGTAACGACAATAATGCATTACCCTTGGGCTAATGGTCTCTCGTTTATGACAGCCGTTTGGACAACAGTCTGTATTTTGTCTGTGGGTGCAAAATGCTTTCAGTGTTAGGATACATGTGTGATTTGTATGCTATGGGTACAGTGTCCCCTTCATTGAATGTGACATAGGTGAACCCGTTGGCACCAGGAATTACCCAGATTAGCAAGTTTATTTTGTTGTCACATGTGTGGAAGTGTTTTGCTTCAAGCATGCCCATCTGTAATGCTCTGAGAATTCATGTGTGTTCGGGTGTCCAATGTTTGCTTGAAAATTCCAGATGATCACAATATGCATTGTGCATATTCTGAAATGTAGGCTCTTCCAAAATTGAAGAAACCAAGCAATGACTGTAGTTTAATTATGGTATTTGGTAGTTGTAATTGTCCATGTTTCTCTATGAATTGTGGTGCCAGGCTCTTTCCCTCACTTGATACTTTGTATTTTAAGACTAGGATGCTTGAAAAAATTTGTTTTTGCTTTCTTCAAATTAAATTTCTAGCCCTGTACGTGAACCCCAAAACAATGCGATCCTCCCTTGCTAAGTGTGTGTTGAGATCGTCATCTGTTAGATAGATGTCATTTACATAAGGCAACGCCTCATGATCAATATCATGCAATATTCATGACACACGTGCTGAGAACAATCCAGGACTGTTCTTATACCCTGGAGGAAGCCTACAAAATCGTCTTTGAGAGCCAAGCACTTGTGTAGATACTTAAACCCTGCTTTCAGTTGCTAGATTTTGGACAAAAAAAATATTCAAGGTTGTTTTCGATTTTTTGCATACTGTGTTCTTGATAAGTGCTGTAATGTGTTAATTTTGTATGGCAAATGTGTGTGTGTGTGTGACTGTTTAATGGCCTAATTTAGATCTTGGCAGTAACGGTCTAGCTGTCAACTTTTTGACTGGAAACACTTCCGCTGCCATGACGGTCTGTCCTCCGCATATAGATGTTGGCAGTCCCATTGACGAATGCCTGCATTTGAACCACTGTCTCAGCCAATAAATACCACCTGTGTTGATGGTGGGAGTGGGAAAAGGGGATGCTGGTTAGACCCCAGCCACCCTTCCCGTTGTGCAGATTTGGATGTGCCTTACTGCCAGGAAAAAAGCGGTGGTCTGACCTCCACTTCTGAGTTAGCGTATTTGGGAGGTTGGTGGGAGGGGTGAAAACTCTCCTTTTTTCCCCATTCCACCCCCGTTTTTGACTGAACAACACCTGCCATCACTGCTGCAACAGACCAATGCAGAAAACACAACCCCCGTTGCCATCTCGAAGATAGGGACACTGCATTGCCAGGGTATGTGGGTGGGCACTGCACAGGAGGCTGGAACCACTGCAAACATACACATGCCACAGTAATTTTTAGGCTGAGCCTAGACACTGCCTGTGCTGTCTCTTCTAGACATGCGGTATATCTTTTGTGGGTTTACAGCCCACCCTCTGCTTCTCATTTCTTTGTTTCAGTGCCCTTTCATAACCATTTCTTTTAAGTGGCTAATCTTCTCATTTGTCCCTCCTTTTCATTGGATGTTTCCTCCCATGAGCAGGCCCCCATTTCTTGTAGGTTTCCACTTGTCCCATCTTAGCTACTAGCTGAGGGACTTTTTTTAATTGCAAAAGAGCTTTTCACGCACTCTAGGGTCTAACATGAGAGCAAAGTAGTGTTAGCGCATCTGCCCGTACTAGTCTAAGGGAGAAGCCCGGACCCCATACCTGGAGAAAGGCAAGGGTCTGCCTGTTGTTCTGCTGGCAGTCCTCTAAGTTGGCTGAAAAGACAAGGCCAATATCAGCGAAGCTGTTGACAAAGTGGTGCACAGCATAAGATCGGTGGCTGGAATGTCCCTTTACCCTTCTGCCCTTCTTCAGCCTAGGTGGTGGTTATATAACAAACACGTTCTGTTCTGAGATCAGGCCTGACATGATAATAAGTCTATGATTAGAAGGCTGACTCTGTAACTCTTGGATCAGCAATACCAAGTAAACTATTGTGTATAAATATAACAGCCTTGAGCAGGGCACAGAGTGAAATTCGCGCAAGGGACAGTTAAATGTAGAACACAATTAAGCATGTTTTCTAAGAAAAGCAGCTGATAAAATATAAAACAACAAGCTACAAGTGAGATGTGCTAAAATGTAATAAAATTAATAAAAGTGAATACAACATGTGTGACTCTTAAAAGCACAGGCTATGGGCCTAAGAACTAAAATATGGGTGCCCAATCTAGGGGCTAAAAGAAACCCACAACCTGAATACTTAAGTCTACCAAGTATGTGACTTCACCTTTCTTCCCTAAGATAGGGCAAAGCCCAATGCATTTATGTTGAAGGTCTCTCAGTGCTACAGGCTCTAATACCCAAACCTTCTGCCCAACTTGGTATTCCACCAGTGAAGCTTTTTGGTTCTATGAGTGCTTTACAAGATCCCGGCTAGCCTCTAAGTTCCTTTTGCATTTTTCACATATTCTGCCATCCTAGATCGGAGGCCTAGTACATAATCTAGGATGTCCTGTTTGGGCTCCGTGTGGGGTCTCTCCCAACCCTTTCTAACCAAACTTAAATGACTTTTGACAGGATGTCCAGAGAGCAGTTAGAAATGACTGAATCCTGCTCCTTTTATGAGGGACCTCCCTCTAGGCAAACAATAGGCATAGGAGAAGAACATCCCATCTTTTCATGAGTTTATTTGGTAAACCTATGATCATACCTTCCATGGTCTTGTTGAATATTTCTACAAGGCCATTAACTTGTGGATGGTATGGTGCTATGAACTTATATGATACCCCACACTCATCCCACATTGCTCTTTACCTTTTCTTACATCTGAGGCCAATAAATTTTTTTGACTTACATGATCCAGGTTTTAGCATGTTCCAAATGTTCAGCTAAGGGGATGACATGGGCTAGATTAAGGAGAAACTCTCTGTACCATTGTGTGACCACTATTCTCCTGGTTGCCCCTGGATTAAGGTACTTTGTCTCACATTGTACAGGAGTTCCTCCTCCCAGTATACCTTATGTGTACCTGTGATATCTCCTTCCTGTTGTCTGGCAGACAACAGCCTCATACCTCCAAGAGTGGGAAAAGACGGGTGTCCCTTACTCAAGTCCTTTCTGAAGGGTCCCCCTGCTCCAGGTCAGGCTAGGCTTTTAGGGAAGTTCCCTCTTCTGCAGAGATCAAGCCCTCCCCCTGAGGGTAAGGCTCCTTCTGGCTCTGATGACTCTTAGAAGATGCTATTCCAGGCTTCCACCCTCTTCTCTTGTTGCTAGGGACTTGGTCTACACTTTCAGGATTCACAGTCCCTTACATTTCCCTTAAGGCCTTTTGTGCTCTAGTGGAGATACACACCCACTCAGGGAGATCCAGAATTGCTGCATGAGTCCTTATTTCCCCTTCTGTCCAAGCAGAAGTATCTAATGTGTTGCCTAGTAGACACTCTACTGGGATGGCAGGGGGCATGGCTAATCCCTTAAGGCCAGTAACCCCCCCACTCAAAGTAAACCATAGCTATGGAATGAGACTTTGTTACACTGTTGGAGTCTATCATCTTATGCACTTCATTTGGAAGGATCTGGCTTGGGGAACCCAGCTTGCCATTCACCATAGTTATGCTGGCACCTCTATCCCTCAAGCCTGAAATTCAATCCCATTGATTTTGGGCCACTCCCTGTACCTTTTGGTACCTGAAGGTGAGTGGGCCAAAGGTTCAGCATTCTCACCACCCAGGGAAACTTTACTGGCTTCAGTGTGCCCCTTGGAATCTCCTAGGCCCACCTCTATCACCATCCCTAAACTGGTGATTTCCTTCAAACTGTCGCCAGTGGGTTATTTCTTTGTGCCTGTAGCATCCTCCTTCTTGTGCCCTGGCAATCTAAAGTCAAATCATGCCCCAGTCTTCAGTAGCTCATAATTCTTTGTTTGATACCTCCTTCTCTTTTGGTATTGGGCTTTGGCTCTGGGCTCCCTACCTTGGGCATCTTTTGGGGCCTCTTTTGGTATTTGTCAATCTCTTTTGACTTACCCCCATTTGTCCCTGAGAGGGGGCCTGTCCCAACATTTTTTGATTCACCTCCCTGGGACGTCTTGGATATTCTAGTATATCAACTTAACAGCTTAGAATCCAGCACATGCTGGTGTAACTTCTCTGAGGTACAATTTGTTAGAATGTGTTCTGTACCAACTAAATTGTATAAGACCCCATATGTATATACCTTGTTACCCTTAATCCAGCCAGCCAATGATTTCACAGAGACATCTACAAAGTCTACCCATGACGTGTTTCTCCCCTTTTTGGTAGTCCTACATTTTTGTCTGCATTCTTCAAGATTAAGACCAAATAGCTCTATGAGTGCATCCTTCATATGTGTGTAAGATTCTGCCACCTCATCCTCTTGAATCAGTAATCTATCTCTCCCTACTGTAGTGCCAGTTCACATAGAAAGGACCCCCAATGTGATGCATTCACCCTCCTCATCTAAGAGCTCTCTCAAAGGATCCTAACCACTTGTCGATTTCATCCCGTTCTGTGCATTTAGGCACAACCCCCTTGGGAAATCTTTAGTCATAGGCACCACCCAGCATTACCTCTCCTTCTTTGCTGCCACCATTTTCTTGGGGGTTTCATCCCAATCCTGACCTTCTGCTGTTCTAGGGCCAGCCATGTCTCCTTCAAGGCCAGCCTCTTCCACTGGATCTCCAGCAGGTTCAGCTGGGCAGTAAGGCCTGATCTGGTTGGTTCCTCCCAGAAGTGGAGTCTCTTTTACTCCCAACCAGAGATCTCCTCCTTGATCTAACTGTAGCGACTCCACTTGAATTGTCATCCCCCTATGTTGTCAAATCTAGCTGCATCCAACTTATCTCCACTGTCAGTGAGGGTGATCTACTTATCAAGCAAGATCTAGTTTGCCACTTCCTTTAAGAAGGGTTCCAGTTGAGATCATTTTGCCTGCTTGTCGGGGTAAGGGACAAATCAAGTTGTCCATCGTCAGCATAGCTGACAATTGAGAGGCCGAAAGACTTGTTTTTTGTCAACCAATGTGCATCCATATAGATTAAATAATGTGGAGCTTAGGCAGGGGCCCTGAGAAACTCTGCATTCTAGAGGAAAAACATCTTTAAAAAAAGGATTATCACATACCTGAAAGCATCTATCTTCTAAAAAATAGGATATCCTGTCCAAAGCAGTGCTGCTTATTCCTGCACTCTCCGGGCTCTTTCTGAGAGTTGGATGAGCTACAGTGTCAAATGCTGCATTTAGGTTCAATAGTATGACTGCAGCCGAGCCCCCTTGGTCGCAGATCCTTTTGAATTCATATACTATTATGAGAAGAGCAGTCTCAGGGCTGTGTTGAGGTCTAAAACCTGTTTGCACAGAATGAAGGATCTCATTAGCTTCGAGGAATCATGTTAGGTGTTGATTCACATGTTTTTTTCCAGTATCTTACCCGTACTGGGCAGCAGAAAGATTGGTGTATAGTTTTCCAATTGCAGTGGGTCTTAGGTGGATTTTTTCAGTAGAGGTCTTATCAATGCATGTTTCCAGAGGGGATGTATAGTCCCACTTCTTAAAGGTAGGTTGAGCAGATCTAATAATACAGGAAAGATCTCACTTATCCCCTGCTCCAGCTTGTGTAATGTGGCAGGGTCCAGAGACAAACCTGATTTTACCTTATTGCATAGGGGCAAATGAACTTCTCCACCAAAAGGTGGAAAGGACATGATGTGCTCCTTAATGGACTTGATTTGTATGGAGGAGCTGGACTACTTGGAGTCCCTAATTCTTGCAGATATGTCTGTGTGAGTATTGGTGACATTTTCCAGAAAACCGTTTTGCCAAGTTGTTAAAACTGAGCTACTGAGAGTGAAGGGAGAGATTTGGAGGGTGGTTGGTTGGGGAGGAATTTCTCTGGAGTTTTTTGAAGCCTTCACAGTTTGACTGGTTTTAACGTTCTTGATTTCAGAGTGGTATTTCTTTATTATTTCCTTATGTTTTGATTGGCTTTTTGCATCATAATATTTTCTCCATTTCCTTTCCGTCCTTTTACACTCCCTATTTAGATACGAGAGAAGCTGGTTGAACTGTGGGACATTTTTTGCTGCTCTGTTTGCTTCTGTTTTTTTTAAGGGAATGTTCTGGTCGAGGGAAGGAGAGATCCAATGTGTGAATTGCCAGGATGCACTGTTAATATTTACCAACTCAGCCCTGGCATTACCAAGAGATACTTTTTTTAGGTTGAAGTTTAGACCAGCAGCGGCCTGCCTTTATTATCTGTGTTGGTCTGCTCTCAATGGCCTCCCCAACCAGTTATTAGGTAGTGGTCAGTCCATAGGATAGGGAGGTTTCTAATACTGACAAATTCTGAATATTAGAGAAAACAGGATCCAGGACGTGTTCTTTGTTATGTGTGGGTGCTTCCATCCATTGAGGGAGCTTTAAACTAGCTAAATTATGAGTTAAGCTAATGGCCCGAGTCACTGGTGTCTTCAAATTTAATATTCAGATTTCCAATAGGGTAGAAGTGGTTTTATTGAGGACCAGACTGACCACAGTCTCGAGGAGAGCCTAATTAAGGCTAATACTCCAATTTCCAGGTACACAGCTGATGCATCCAGTCTTTAAAACACTGCTTGAAAAGCTCTTGCAGTATCTGATAGAGCCCAGGAGCTTTATTAAACTTCAATACTATAAGCACAGACTGTTCTATTCCAATGGATCAATGTAAGGCTGATGTTTACATGTGCAATTTGAGTCGATTTTACTTTTCAGGACTGAAAAAAGAAAAGATATGTTTTTGGTTGCAACTGGTAAGGGCAAGAATTGAAATAGCCTATCCTTGACTTTCCTTTGGCTACCAGATTTCACAAGGCTTCTGTGTCCTGTTTCACAATTAAACAGAAGATGTGAATTCTGATTGGAAATAATTCTGCCAGAGTACACTGTGATTTTTTACTGTCTTCCACTGTCAACACTTCTTGGCTTTCTTGCTATGTATGCTGTATGCAACCAAAATAATGTTAGCAAACCCTTGTACCCAATGGGCCTTACTATTTCTTTATCTACTACTTACTTGATGATCTCATACTAGCTCTTTAGGATGGATGACATCAGACAGTAACCTATGTAATTTCATTGATTGGTGAGTTTGCAATGTCAACATCAAAGAGAAAAGACTTCAAGGTCTTTTATATTGTGGCATTAAGTTTTATCCAGCACAGAGTCATGTTGTTTGACATTCACCTTCATGCCCTGCTATGATAATGTCAGGGGTCATGATTTTTTCTACCCTATTGATTATTTCAAGGTTTTTAATTGTCCACCGATATGCTTGCTCGCAATAAGGTAATCAATTTCACACTGAGGGCCTCATTTCAACAGTTAAAGTGGCGTTCGTACCGCCAACAGGCTGGCGGTACGAAATGCCACAGCAATCCGCCAGGGCAGCGCTGCAAGTAGTGCTGTCCTGGGGATTTTGTCTCCCCTTACCACTAGCCTGTCCATGGCGGTAGACACCGCCATGGACAGGCTGGTGGTAAGGGGACTCGCGGGCCCCTGGGGGGCCCTGCACTGCCAAAACGAAGTGAAATGAGGGCCTGAGTGCCAAAACGAAGGATGGACTAGAAGGACAGTGGAATGGAATTTTGCTGTTAATAGTACCTAATCCCTGAGCAACCACATGCTCAGCTACAAAAGTGGTGGGTGATTTTTTTATTCCAGGGTAAGGACTCTGCATTCAAGGCATTTACTAACATCTATTTAACTCTGAACAGGCCCCTTGTAATATTGAAAAGCCATGTTTATCTTTTATGCTGGGCTTGAGGGGGCCGTCATCCAAAAGGAACCCCCAAACTACAGCTGTATTTGGACGTTTGAGAGTTCAGTTGCTACCCACCTCTTGAACATTACCAGTGACATCTGGTAAATGGATCTTCTCTGGTTTTACTTTTAATGAGTGGGAAGTTTTGCAAACAGCTAGACTGCTTTTACAGTATGGATTGATTAGTCGATTGAGTGATTGATCATTTTATTCATTATTTGGCAATGAGAAGGACATATTTCCTTTTTCATGCCCCAGGGACTCCATCCCTATGGCTGCATTTTTTAAATAGGGAGGGATGTACATGGATCTCCTCCCTGGGCCTTGTAGAGGCCGGAGCCCCCATCCCGGGTGCCAATCCTGACGATCGCCCAGCCCCTTCCACTAGCTTCATTGAAGCCCTATTTTGGGGGCCCCTATCCATCTCCATTGTCTTGGGGCCCCCTTCTTCTGTGACATTGGTTTTCCCTGATAGAAACTTTATTCCCTGCCTGTACTCTCTTGGGCAGGGAACACACCTTTACTGCTGCAGTGAAAAAATCTGCTCCCATCCAGGCAAGAACTAAGGCACTGAGCCTGTTCCCACTAGAACCATGAAGGGTGGTGGCTGGGGAGCTGGCAGTGGCCATAGTTGTCCCCAGGATCCCACTTGGGGCCCTTAACAACTGACTGGTTGTGGGTGGCCGGGGTGAGCACTAGGGAAACCTAATTTTATAAAGCAAAAAATAAAAAGGCCTAACTCCAGCCACAGTAATGGCTGCGGAGCTGGCAGCGGCTGTGGGGGCTCCCCTTCAGCCCCAACTTATTTTTTTTTTAAAGCCTCAGCACCCACAAAATGTACAACAATAGTAAAATAAAGGTCAAATAAATGAGTGGCCGGAGCTGCCTTTTTATTATTGACTGCTACATCAAAGAGCGTCCCATACTGCCCTAGGGCTTGATACAATTGTATTTTATTTCCCAGGTGGTGCCCCTGGAAGGGGTGGGGGCACCACCAACCATTTTGTTAATGTTGTATGGAGTTGCAGGAAGTGCAGCAGACCTAGAGCACCATAGAAATAACACAGTAACTCTCTTGGGTCATTGAATCCATGACCACAGGAAAGCTTCCCATATTTTTTTTAAGTACTCTGAGATGAACTGTATGCTCTTCAACTGTAGGCTGGGACACCTTGTGGTGGGTTCTAGGATTGTATTTTGTAGTCTGAAAAATGTTTAAAAAAAGAATCAAAGGCATGTTGACTTTTTTTATAAAATGGTATTAAAAATATTTCTTGACGATCTTAAAGATTGCAATTTGTGAATTTATGTAGCACACATTTGATTATAACTATTAGTGACTTTTTGACAACGACAAAATATCTGCTCTATGTGTGTTGATGTGTTGACCAATAGGCCCACTTTTTATATTTTGGTGTTCTGATCCTTTGACAAAGTTAGTAGGTCTACCTTACTTTATATTGATACATCACTTAGTCTGCGCTATATTGTGATAAGATTATATTATATTTTGTTTTAATTCCCCATTTATTAATCCACATGCCAAGATGGTTCTGCCCCTTACCCCCTCTACTTCAGTATACATGGAACATTCTGACAGTTGTATGGAGCTTAACTTAGAATGTTATGAGAATTCTAATTTGTGGGGCAATTATTGAGGGAAGTTGTGGAGACATGAATAAAGGCTGAGTGTTCTACATTATTGATTCCTGTCATAACTACAACTCTGGCGATGAGTTGATATGCGTAAGGGAGAAAAGTCATCATCACCTTCACTTCAGCGTTCTCCACATCGTCTGATTTACTAATAATCCAGCTGGACATTTTCATGTAAGTCAACACATGGACTCAGGTACTGATTGTTCAGTTACAAGTTGAGGGAGTCTTCAACTTAATGAATAATCGTTATCTTGATTCTTAATTCTTCTGGCACAGCTCCTCTGTGCCTCTATTTGTTCTTGTCGGTGGCACAGCACTAAGCTTTCTTGAAGCCCTGATGTATTTCATCATTTAATTGTCTGTGCTCTCCACTGCTCATCATGTGTGCTACCTTCCTCATTCCAGAACATGTAGATGATCTCTGCTGCAGCACCTTCCTGGTGTCTTTGTATTGAGGAGCGCCTTCTTGGCATCTTTGTATGTGAGGAGTGAATCGGGGTGTAGCCCTTTGACCTCCTGAGTCTGAGTCTTGCTGTGAGATCTTCCCAGGGCAGCCCTTCCCCTGAATGTGTCATGTGCTGTTTCCTCATCCTGGCAAAAGCTTTGCTGAGAGTAACCCTTAGCTGAGGGCGTTTTGAGCCAACATCTAGAGCACGTCTGCCTCTTTTGTGTTGATATGCTCACCTTTCTGCTACGTGCCACTAATTCAGTGACAAGTACACCTTAGGTTGTGACTCCTGAAACTTCACGGCATACCAAACAGTGACATGCACACTTTTAAATGTACAATAACCTGTTAGCATATTATTGGACTTGCTATCATATGCTGTAGTAACTCCATAGGCCCCATCAGACTAACTGTGCATACCTGTTCAAATTCACCTGTGTGATGCACACACCATTATGAGAACTGACTCCAACTATATTCCCATTAATCCTTAACATGCATGTTGGTTTGGTGATATGCACACCTCTAATTTAATTAATCCTTGCAGTTCAATCTCAAGCAAAACTGGTGTGCCTGCCTTTCTCCCTTCAATGACACGCACACCTTGTGTAATAGAAAATGTATGCACATTTTTAGCACTATACTCTATTAGGAGTCATTTATTAGGTTTTTCCTACACAACACACCCTTGTGTGCTTTGCTTGTGAAGACTTTTGTTACTAAAACAACAAATCTGAAAGGGGGCTTAAAGCTCTCATATTTTCTTACCTATACTTACAATTGGCTGATCCCACATGGCATTCAAATCACTCTACTTACCATTGGCTGGCTCCCACGTGGGTGTCATTTGCTTGCTTTCTATTGGTCAGCACCTCTTTACTTACCATTGGCTGGCTCCCACATGGGTCTTATTTCCTTGCTCCCTATTGGTCAGCAGCGCCTCCTTGCCTCTGGCTTCTTCCAACTCATCGGATTCTTCGTCCATGCGGTGGCCATTGAAATAAATACTGCTTCCTGTGGCAAGTGTCCTGAATATGCACTGATAGTGCATGTGTCTGCAGCCTCTTGCTTGCAGCAGCCCCCACGCATACTCATAAACACAACTCTGCTAAAGCAGAAGACCATATGCAGTATGCCCTATTTCTATGAACATTTTAGCTGAAAAGCACAGCCTCTCATACTTTGTTAATTTCAGAAATGAAAGCCTTGCCTTTATTTGACCCAATCCTCCTTAGTGTGCACATTTCTGCCCAAGTAGGGGAGTCACTGTGGGTGTGGAAGAGGCTGTCCTCTGTGACTCTGCCGGTGGGTGTCCCAGATCAAACACATTTCGCATGCTGCACCTCACTTTTTCCCCAATGCTTCATTCTATATTCTCTTTCGCAGCACCCCTCCTCCCCCCATCGTTCTCTCACCACCCTTGATCCCCACCCTCCACCTTCCCTGCCATCCATTTCTTACAGGGTACCCAGGAGGTTTTCACAGCCCATCTCCCATATCCTTCACCCCCAAAAAACTATTTTAAATGTTTTCACACTGTGTTTGTAGTGAAAGCACTGCTTCTCATTGATCCAAGAATGGGCTGTTTGGTATTTGGTGCTGGGGGTGAAGGTTCAAACATTAAAACCTTAGAGATCGTGTAGGAGCATTGTTTGCTTTCTCTGCAGTACTGTTAATTTAGGTGCTTTCATTTTTTTTCTAATTTGCATCTTTGCAACAGATGTTGCACCACTATTTTCAGGAACAGCATTTAGCAAATCAGGACTTCTGGCCTGATTAGGAGTTCGGCGGATGGTTTTCACGGTCTGCTGAACTTCTGACGGGGGGGTTGCTGCTTTACTGGCTACCTCCCCCCAGTCCCATTAAGAGTTTCCCGCTAGGCTGGCAGGCAGAAAACTAGGTTTCTGCCCACCACCCTAGCAAGAAACAGGTTACAGAACTGTCTCTGGCTCGTAATTGAGCCGGCGGCAATGATGTAGCTAGCAGGGTGCAGCAGCACCCTTGCAATCTTCACTGTCTGCAAACTGCTGGGCGGGGGGGACCCTGCATCGCCAATTCCAAGTACATTGGCAGTGCAGTGGTCCCCTGTGGCCCCCTGCACCTGTTCTCCGCCAGCCTTTTCATAGCGGTGTTATCGCCATGAAAAGGCTGTCAGAGAATAAGGTCGTAATCCACAGGGCAGTGCTGTATGCAGCACTGCCCTGGCGGATTAGGATCTCCTCCAGAATCCACGATACTGGCGGAGCTGGCTGTTCCCTGGTGGTCGGACTGCCAGGGTTGTTATGTGGTGGTCCAGACCGTCCCCGCGAGTGTGGCGGTCATAAGACCCCCACACTCGTAATGAGGCCCATAGTGTCCCTTTGCCTGTGTGCTTAGCAAGGGTGGTGCCTCGAGCAAGTAAAGTAAATTAGGTGCAGAAGACTGCTCACTCAGGTGACCAGCTGCTCCTGTTCCTACTATATTACTAATAGCTATTTCACTGTTTAATATCCATTCAAGCATATTTGCTCAAAAAAAGGAACAGTGGGCAGCAAATAAATATTAAATCCTGAAAGTAGCTTTCCTGGGCCCCTGCTAAAGCCACTTCATGCTCTGGCTGTCAGACAATGCCGTAACTCAGCTGCTCGTAGAGCCCCAACCTGTCTGTGCCTGATGTTTTACACCTGTTCAGTGATTGTTGGGGCCTTAAATAGAAGTCAATACCCTCTTGCTGGCAGAAAGCAAACAGGCTATTAACTCCATTACTTCAAAGGACTGTTTCAATACAATCTACTTAGCTTAATTTAAACTTTCTTTTTGGGAGTGGTTGCTCAAGATAAAGAACAGTGTGTGCAGTACAAATGAACTGAAACCATACATATATTACAGATGGGGATTGTGTGATTGTTTTTTGTAGAATTTTGAGGGGAATTGCATGCTAACCTTTGTACATGTTGCCAACCTTTTTACATGCATTATGCCTTAAAGTAAATAAATACTATAATGCGGCCAGCATTGACAACATCAGCATTTTTTAAACTTTAAGCCATGTTGCACAGCCACTCAAATACTATGCAACATTTTGCATAAGCGAAAACTATTTTGCCAATGCTTGTATATATTATGTAGATGCCATTGAGTTAATTGAGTGTTATAGATACAATTATATATATATATATATATATATATATATATATATATATATATATATATATATATATATATATATATATATATATATCCACCAAAACCAAAAAATAAAAAGTAAAAATAGCACGCTCAGGATTCAGGAAAAGTGAAAACCATGTTTAATCAAAGCACAACGCGTTTCGGCTGACACTGCAGCCTTGGTCACGTGATATTCACCACCAATCAACCATTACTAAATACTATTCATTCATAGACATAAAAATAAGACAAACAGCAGATACCAGATACAAGATAGAAAACCCAAAAGCACAGCATTATATAACATTAAATTGCATCTGGATTATAATAACTGATAAGATCTATACCAGTACACACAATTGTCGAATATATAAATAAATAAGTATATATAAATATACAAATACATAATTATACAACCATGTGACCGTATAAAATGGACATGTAATGGGGTAAATTATCATGCAGAGGCGGAAGGTAAAACTTATACCAAAGTAGTCCACCGGGCTAATGTATCATAATAAAATATTGTCACTTATAAGCCCACCGGTGAACTAAAATCACACAATGTGAAAGATAATTAAAATAAATAAACCTAGACCACACTAACTGCGATAGTAATACCCGTATTTCACTTCTTGCACGGTTAATACTAATGCGACAGACCAACTATATAACAGGAATTTTTTTGACATTTTTTTATCTTATAATCTGCACTGACAACACCCGATAACATGCAATATGGAGAGAGCGGTGGCAAGTAGAAATCAGCATTAATTTCATCCGACCCATTAAATCTGAAAAGACATATAAATAAATAAATACATTTAATAAGTGACCATATCTCCCCCAATCTAATCGACTACTAGAAAACATTATCATAAAAAATTATACTAACAATAAAAATAGAAAGGATAGAAATGACTGAAAAAACATCTCCTATTTTGCAGTCTATTGGCGTTCAAAAAAGTTCTTACGTTCTTTTAAATACTTTTATATTTTAATAAATTCATTAATAGTAGTCACTACGCAAATTATACCATATTGTGGTTGTATTTCAATCATCATATAAATGGGTATTCAGTTCTTCCCCAATATTCAATCCTTTAGGTATCTTAGTCTCCAAATCTAAAATATATTTTGACTCTTTTTTCCTCAATGTTAGTTCCCTATTACCCCCTCTACGGGATGAAGGGACATGTTCAATGCCAAAGTAGGACAACTGGGTCCAATCAGAATTATGTTTCTCTTTAAAGTGCCTTGCTACTGGGTAATGATCATCAACTGAAGTTATTGCACGCATGTGTTCCAAATCCGTTCCTTAACACTATGTTTAGTGCTCCCAACGTACCATATTTTACAGGGGCACTCCAATATATAGATCACAAATGGGGTACTGCATGTTATAGACTGATTAATTGACCTGTTTTTACCGGGTTTACATAGTGCATATTGTTTGCGCATAGCACTATTGCGGCATGCTTTACAGTGCCCACAGGGAAAGAAACCTTGTAAGCCATGTTCTCTAAGTTGTGACATAGTGGTAATATCATTAGATCTTAACATATCCTGTAAGCTACATCCTCTTCTGTACGTAATCTGAGGTCTATTTAGTATCGAATCCCCAATAACAGGGCCACTTTTCAGTATCTTCCAATTTTTTGTAATGATATTCTTAATTTGTTTTGTATCATCGCTAAAAGTCATAATAAGTCTAGTGTCATCATTGTCATCCAACTTTTGTTTGGGAGTATTGTCAAATAAAATATCAGTTCTTTTAGTTCCCTTGATTTTATCGATTGCTTTTTTGATAACCCAATCAGGGTATCCCCGCTGTTTAAATCTCGTAATCATCTCTTTTTGCTCAATTTCAAAGGCTTCATCAGTGCTGCTAACTCTTTTAGCCCTTAGCAGCTCTCCATAGGGGATACTCCACTTTAAATTTTCTGGGTGTCCACTAGAAGCATGTAATAAACTATTACCTGCTGTGCATTTGCGAAAGAGTTCAGTATTGACCTTGTTTTCATCAATCTTTATAAGAGTGTCCAAGAACTCAATACAAGACCTACTCATTTTGTACGTCAGACCTATATTCAAATCATTATTGTTTAATTTACAAACAAAATGAGAAGCTTCTTCCTCAGATCCTTTCCAAATAATGAAAAGATCATCAATATATCTTAGCCATAAGATTGCCTGACTGGTTTCTGGATATTTTTCTTCATCTTTAAAAATATTCTCTTCCTACCAGCCTAAGAAGAGGCAGGCAAAACTCAGAGCAAAGCAAGTGCCCATCGCAGTTCCAAGGACCCCATTGAACAGAAAGAAATTATTCATCAAACAATATCTTATCATGTCTATTATCATTTCAGTGTGTGCCAGATATTTAAGTGATCTAGCATCTAAAAAATGTCTGCAGGCTACAATGCCTTTTTCATGGTCGATAATAGTATACAGGGAATTGACATCCAAAGTTAATAACAGGAAATCATCTTCCCAAACAATTCCTTCAAGCTTACCCAAAAAATCCTTAGTATCACGGACATAGGATGGAAGATTCAAAACAAATTCCCTCAGAAAATAATCAACATATTTGGAGACATTTTCCAATACGCTACCACATGAGGATACTATAGGTCTTCCTGGTGGATTAGTCCTATTTTTATGAATCTTGGGAAGAATATACAGCACCGGTAGTTTGGGAAAATCTCTTTTTAGAAAACAGTACTCTTCCCATAGTAATAAGCCCTTGTCTTTCCATTCCATGAGTAACTGCCAAATCCCCACAATACTGTTGGTATAAGTGTCTTTGGTGGTAACCTTATAGAAATGTGTGTTATTAAGTTGGCACATAACTTCCTTAATGTATTTTTGTTTTTCCATAAGTACTATATTGCCGCCCTGATCTGCAGGGCAGACAATTGTGTCTGTATCACTTGGCAAAGTTGTAATGAATTTTTTTTTAGATTGAGTTAAATTATAATTACATTTGGATTTAAACCATGTTTTATGTCGAAATTGGGTCAAATCTTTTACCACCAAATCATAGAATGTATCAATATTATCGTGGTTCATGATAGGAAAGAATGTAGATCTCGGCTTAAATCCAGTGGGGACAGACAAATCATACGCAATATTTAGATCATCAAGGATTTGATAGACATTCCTAGTTGTGATAGAGTCTGCAACATTGTTCTCCAATTCATACAATGCAATCAAAGAGTCCACATCACTAATATTAAGCACATCATGGGAAACATCCCTATTGTGGCCTCCAAACCCCACGTCGGGGGAATTCTTTTGTTTGAACATTTTCTCAACTTCAGTTTTCTAATAAATTTTAAAAAGTCAATCCTTGTCTCAGCATAGTTAAAACGTTCTGTAGGGCAGAAAGAGAGGCCTAAACATAGTGTGGATTTGTCACTATCAGATAACACAAAGTTAGATAAATTCACAATAGTTTTATTCACCATATTTTCATCCATTATGTTTGTAAGTTGGAGCTTCTTGTTGTTTTTCCCACTTGCCCCATGTCGAAATTTGTTCTAGTAGTGATTTCTGACTCTCTCTCGCCTCTTCTGATTCCGCCCCGTCTTCCTCTTCGGCCTGATGTCCTGCCTTTGTAATTGGAGCTTTGTCCGTGCTGGTTCTTGGATACTTGCCTGCCGCGTCGCAGCAGGCGATACTCGTCTAAAAAAGTTGATGGTTTGTTGGTGACTTCTTCAATAGATTTCTCACTCTCAGTAGAACTAGGGGTATCAGATTCCCTTGCACTTTCCACATCAGTTTCCAAGGAAGATTGTCTCTCCTCCATAGGAAGACAGGCAAGGGATGATTTGTATAGATGATCATATTTCCTGTTGAAAGTCAAAATTCTTCCGCTTTCATAGTCCCCTATGTCTCTATGTAGTTTTTGTTGTTTTTTAGTTTTGATTTCCTCCTCATAGTTCTTCAATCTAGTATTCATTGTCTCCATAAATTTTGATATCACTTCCTTTTCAGAGTGTGAGTCCAAATCATCTTTTAATCTCTTGATATCCCCTAGTCGGGTTTTCCGGTCCTGCCACGCATATTTTATAAGTATCTGAAGCATATGTCTGGAGCTCAAAGCTGAATTTTCTGCCCATTCCTTTAGCATCTCTGGATTGGGTGTCTCATATGATGGTGTAATAAAAATACGTAGGCCCCTTGGAACCATCTGTTGATCAACATAATTTTGCAAAGATGTAGCATCCCATCATTTAGATATTTCAGCTTTGCTCAATTTCTCCAATTTCTTTAGCGTAGCATTTAAATCATTGTTACTTTCCTGACAATGTATATAAGGACTCTTCCTAATTATGTCTTTAGAAAATAAGGTTTGTGCTGCCAACCGCCTCTCATTCTCTATGTCGTCATCCATTGCACAAGATTACTGCAATGAATAAGATCAAAAATGGAAAACACAGATGCTGTGAATCCCCTAGGAAGGTTCCTAGTTCCCCTTGCCTAGATAAGCCAGAAAATATTAGTATAGCTGCATTGGAGGTCAAATGTAAGCTGTGGCAAGGCTGTAATATATAATGCCAAAAAAAAGAGAGGAAAAACCACTGTATGTTGATTCCCAAAAAATAATAAGAAAGCAACGAGGAGAGTCACATACCTTGGAAATACATATGAGTCCTTCCAAGTCCATCCGAAATCAGTAGAAAGTAAAGTCACATGTGTTCACAGTCTGCATTCATCGATGTAAAGTAGGTGGTCAAACCAAAAGGGGCTGCTCCGAAAAGAAAAAAGAAAAGAAAACGGGTCTTTTGTACTGTATTCCCGTTTTACACCCCTCCACGTACAGCCGTGGCTAGAGTGCAGCTAATATATATATTATGTCGATGGTCGAAAACTTGCTACCTATATAAGTAGATATCAGGATTATTACTGGTACAGATTTCACATGCTGGTTGAGTATTGATTTGTTGAGTATTGAATGTTTAACCCTGCAAACATATTACTGCTGATGTTAAACATTAATTTGTCCTACATTGATGCTTTGTTAAATGTTTGTGATGCATTGATGGATTGTTAAGCTTCTGTGACAATATTTAACCTACTATTTTAGTATCTTTTCACATAATTGTCAAAAGCAACTGCTCTCATGTTTCTTGCATTTTCAGGCTTTGTGCATTATATATTGATACTCCTTGAACAGTATGGCAACTGCAGGTATGCCCTCGGAGGATTGAGTTAAGATTTTTGAATCATACTTAATAGCAATAGGAGGAGAGAAATTCAGCCCAGCAACGAAAAATTATATTTTATTACATCATTTGGGGACGAATGGCAGAAAAATTTCAGAACCCTCTCTGAGCCAGAAATACCACATGAAGAAGATGGAGGAGTGAGCATATTGTGTACTTTGGTGATTTAAGTGATTATCTTAGAAGGGATCGACTTGTTTGTTGTACCAACAACCATAGTTGCTACAGAAATAACCTGATTTAGATGGTGCTCTAGAAAAAGCCAAATCCATAGAACATACAGAGATTTTCCTTAAAAGAAATTAGAACCCCATACTACTCATAGTGAACTATATCATCAATAAATGTAGAACATTCTGAACCTGAAAGTTTCAAAATAAAGAATACCAAAAATCAACAACAAAGAAACAAACCATAGAATCATGATTTAAAGTGTTATTGTTTTCAGAGTAGTAATCACTTAGCCAACAATATCAACTGCCAAGTAGGATGGGCCATATGTAGAAAATGGAATAGGAAAGTTAATTTTGCTGGGGTGTACAGGGATATATCTAAGGTAAATATATGTAGTGATAATAAAGCACAAAACAAACATTTGCAAATTGTAAGGAAAATAATTTTACAGATTGAAGGAAATTAAGAGATTAACCAATTCAAATACTCAGAGTGCAATGTCCTTATTGAAGGTAGTCTTTTTAAAATGTATGCTGACTCATGTTCTCCTTTTACACTCATTAATAATTCTGACTTCAACGAATTCTCAAAAAATGATAGCAACATTTTGCAAGCTCTTAACATTTTACCTAGTGTGTACAATAAGGACCCCATTCCTCTTATAGGAATGATGAAAACACTTACACATTTCAAAGATCACTCTATAGTTGGCAAGGTGTATGTCGTAAAGGATGGATCCACCATGTTAGGATCGAAACATCAGAAAGAACTCAGGATTAAATTAGACCCTAACAACTCAGAGCAAATTTTATTAGTGGACCAATCCTTAACTGGTGACTTGATATGTGATGATTTTCCAGAAATATTCAATGATAAATTAGGTGTAATAAAAATATTCCAACATAGGATCAAATTAAAAATGTATTTCAAACCTGTAGTAAATAAAACTAGACCTATACCCCAGTTGATGAAGGGACCATTGTAGAAAGAACTTTATGGGTAAGAGAACTAGGTTTCATACAACCTATTGAAAGTTCTGATGGGCTAGCTTCCATTGTTATAAGGAAAAAAAAACATGAAGAGGGCATCAAATTGTGCGTGGATCTACGCAACCTTAATAAAAACATATAGATTGGGGAGCACCCTTTACCTTACATCCATGATGAGATATTAAACATGATGGGGGAAGCTATTTGCTTCTCTGTCTTAGACCAATCTAATGCTCATCACCTAGTGGAGTTACTTCCTGAGTTCAGAGAGTTAGCTGCTTTCACTACGCCTATGGGCACCTATATGTTCTGAAGGATGCCTTTTGGACTAGCATTTCCTGCTGCAGTTTTCCAAAGGATCATGCAACACATAATGGAGGGGATATCCAAAACGTTATGTTTTCAAGATAGTATATTGACATATGGAGCACCAATTGAAGAACATAACAGAAACATAAGAACAGTGCTGAATAAATTCAAAGAAGCAGATCTCACATCAAGAAAAGAAAAATGTCAAATTGGGGTAAGTGCAGATGAATACCTAGCACACACCATATGCAAAGAGGGGTTCAAACAAAAAATGCGCTTGTAAGGGGCAGTCAAAAAAGCTGATGCTCCAAAGAACAAAGACAAACTTAAATCCTTTCTGGGACTGGCTGAATTCATGTCCAAATATGTCAAGAATTTTTCTGACCTTCCATGTAATCTTAGTGATCTATTTAAGAACCATACTCAGTACAAATGGACCGACGAACACCAATCATCTTTTGAAAATGTCAAGATAGCCATACTAACTGCTCCATATTTGTGTAAATTTGACCCTAATTGGAAACCCATTCTAACTACAGACTCTAGCAATAAAGGTTTAAGTGCAACTTTATCCCAAATGATTGCAGGCAAGGAGAGGATCACTGCCTTTGTGTCACACATCCTCATAAAATCTGAAATTAATTATTCAGTTGTAGGGAAAGAAGTTCTAGCGTGCTTCTGGGCTGTGAAGCATTTTACATACAATTTAATATGTGCACTGATCATAGACCTCTTGTTTACATTTTCTCTACAAAGGGGTTATCCAATAGCACTCCTGGCATAGCCAGTTGGGTACTGGGAGTAGAAAGTTTTTATTTCAATGTAGAATATGTCACAGGTAATCAAAACACGGCTTCTGATTACTTATCAAGAGCTCCTTTAGACAAGAAAGAAGAATATGAAACATTTGAATTTCCTATACTAGAAATTAATTCACCTGCTATAA
Source organism: Pleurodeles waltl (assembly GCF_031143425.1). Classification (NCBI taxonomy): domain Eukaryota; kingdom Metazoa; phylum Chordata; class Amphibia; order Caudata; family Salamandridae; genus Pleurodeles; species Pleurodeles waltl. Next base: position 269,699,342 of record NC_090448.1, on the reverse strand, counting down.
ATAAAAGAAGTCTGGAGTAACAGTATGATGAGTGATGTTTTCATGAACAAGATGAAGACATATGTACTACAGAGTTGACCTAAAAATAGAAGTGAAGTAGATGACAATGTAGTGAATTTCTGGGAAGTCAGGTATGAAATCAATATGAATAACAATTGTATATTTAGGAATGATAAAGTCCTATCTTGCACATGAAGGTCACTTAGGCAGGAGCCTAACCAAATCAAGACTCAGAAAACACTATTGGTTTTCCAATATGGACTCAGTGGTGGAAAAAAAAGTCAAGAACTGCATTATTGGTGCCTAAAGTGACAAACCTAAAGTGATCCACAAAGCACCTTTGTCACCAGTATCTATACCCGATAAACCATGGGAGAAGCTAGCTTTAGACATTATTGGCCCAATTAATCGCAATGGGGTGACAAAACGTTTCTCTTTTGTATTGGTTGATTATAATTCCCATTGGTTAGTTTCTTGACTGGTCCATCAGATCACAACAGAAGTCCTTAGTGGTTTGGAAATATTGGGGGTCATTCCGACCCCGGCGGTCAAGGACCGCCTGGGCCGGGGTCGGCGGGAGCACCGCCAACAGGCTGGCGGTGCCCCGCAGGGCATTCTGACCGCGGCGGTTTGGCCGCGGTCAGAACAGGAAAACCGGCGGTCTCCTGCCGGTTTTCCGCTGCCCTCAGGAATCCTCCATGGCGGCGCAGCTTGCTGCGCCGCCATGGGGATTCCGACACCCCATACCGCCATCCTGTTCCTGGCGGTTCGCCCGCCAGGAACAGGATGGCGGTATGGGGTGTCATGGGGCCCCTGGGGGCCCCTGCAGTGCCCATGCCAATGGCATGGGCACTGCAGGGGCCCCCGTAAGAGGGCCCCACAAAGAATTTCAGTGTCTGCTTAGCAGACACTGAAATTCGCGACGGGTGCAACTGCACCCGTCGCACCTTCCCACTCCGCCGGCTCCATTCGGAGCCGGCTTCCTCGTGGGAAGGGGTTTCCCGCTGGGCTGGCGGGCGGCCTTCTGGTGGTCGCCCGCCAGCCCAGCGGGAAACACAGAATCACCGCGGCGGTCTTCAGACCGCGGAGCGGTGTTCTGTTGGGGGAACTCTGGCGGGCGGCCTCCGCCTCCGCCGCCCGCCAGAGTTAGAATGACCCCCATAGTGTCTCTACTGCCTGGGAGAGGTTAAAAATATTCTTGTGATGGTGCTCGACATTTCTCTTGAGTTTGCAGTTAAGGAAAAACTCTTGAGGGTCTCTATCAATACCCCAGGTTAAGCTGTGCTCTGCTCCTTAGGACATTTACGACGAAAAGATTTACTGTAGTTGCAATGGTGCTGCTGCATCCTTTGAATAATGTTTCTGTGGCAGGGCTCGCATCTTCCTTGCGTGTGCTTACCTTTTGTGAAACTGTGCAGGCAACGTTTACACTAGCTCTTAGGGATCTAAACTGAGTATTGAAGTAATTTAAGAAATTCACAGGTACAAGGGAACTGGCAAGGATAAAGTAGAGACACTGTTGTCTTAGTGGACAGTTATTGATTAGTCTAAGAATGTGAACTGTAGACAACAAGACAGGGTATGTATGATTCACTCACCAGAGCTGCTGAAAAGAAAACCCATTAGCCAGTTGCAACTGGACATTTTGCTGTTGACCCTAACAGCTAAGAAAAGTTGGAAAGTTTTTGTGGAACTTTTCTCTGCATGTTTTCATTTTGCAGAATGTTTCCGCACACAATGACTTTGAGGAGAAGTACACTGTTTTCCGCGAAGTATGTGTCATTCTGTAAAGGTGTCGACTTACGTGCTGATATCTCAGGGCTTTGTGACATTGTGAAGGTTTCAATGGAGCTTTGTCATGGCTGCAAAAACAAAATTCACAGCTTTGTACACCCATGGCATTAATACGAAATCATTAAATCATACGAATATGATGAAATCCTGTAGAAGCCACTGTTGAAATATAAAAAGAGCATGGACAAAAGGTGAGACATTCTGATAGTGGAGCCCTCCCTCTGAAAATCCTTCAAATTAATGCTTCGGCGGCAGGAAAGCTATTACTTCATAGGAAAGCCCTCACATCCCCCCTGTGTGTTAGCTGCGAGCTGGCTATATGACAGGATTATCAAATTGTAGTCCTTTTTGCCTTAATACCATTATGCTCCTAGGAGCGAAGGTGCCCTTTAGAAATAGACAAATACATAAATAAGTAAAATAATTAAATAATGGAAAGCCTAGTCGGCCTTACAAAGTTTATACCAACAATGGATACACCTTAGTACAGCAGTCACCCTAGGGGAGTTTGAGGCATGTGCCATGGCAGTAACTGTAGAGATATGTGTCTAAACATAAAACTCCCTTTAAAATACCAACGCATCTAAAATAGTTCGTTTGCGTACAGAGTTTGCTGTGTTGACTTGCCAAGCAGTTGAGTTCGGTGATTTATTGAGATGGAAGAGATTATTCCCACCAGAGACTGAATTTTGCAGCGTTTTCAGTGTGAATTTAACAATTTCTTTAAACTGTGCCACATGTGTCACTAGAGTTCGCAATGGCTTCAATGGTCAACAGGCGGAATTCTTTTCTCAAATCCTAAAAAATGACTGAGGCCTGCAAGGTGCAACAGACCTGCATTTTCGTCTTTTATTTGGAAAGTGGCAGGATTATACTATGCAAAAGATATATTGCGGTGAGCATGAAGCAGTCCATGGGTCTGCTATCTGCTCTCAGCTTAGTAATGGGAAAAAGGGCTAACACAACCTTGCCACCCGTTGTTCCTTGTGCTCAGAAAGTAATTGTAGTGATGACGTTGGAGTCGTTAACACATTTGCAAGTCACAATGTTATGTTAATACACTGCACTGAATATTTATTTTCTATGATAAGATTTGACTTTCTCATTACTTCCATATTTCCACAAATACATAGCACCAACTGATGGAAAAAAAAAATTCTGACAAAGGTTCATGGTGATTTGATTTATCCCACTTGTAAAGCCTGCCACTTTATTTAGCGTGTAAAAATCATTACATACATTGAACTCCAAAACTTAAGTCTACAAAATTATACAAAACGAATGCATCCCTGGCTGGGTTTTAATCACAAATTAAGGTACAAGGGAATCAGTCTCTTTGTATCAAATGTCATATCATAACATACATAATGTAAAAATATTTATTCAGCATGGCTCTGTATATTGCAGCATTGTAAAGAGAAAAAGAGGCATAATCTGTGACAAATATTTGTTTGAATATCTATGCATGTTCACCTAAACAGGGATTCACTTCAGGGCAAAGGTTATTGAGTCAATACTTTGGCAATGTTTTTCTTTTAATTTGATATCCTAATGTTTTTCTTTTCATTTGATATCCCTTTTTGAGGGTGGAGCGCACAAGTGCTCTAGCCTGGTGTAGGCCCACTGCACACCCATCAGTTTCTTTGGTTCGTGGGCTTCCTTTTAAAAATTGCTTGTTTTCGTTTGTGAAAGGCATGCATACTCATGCCTTTTCCGCTGTTTAGCCCTCCTTGAGAGCACCAGCTCACTACTGAAAACATACGAGGCTCCATGTTTTCCACATGGCTTCTGGACTACTTTTCCTTTTTATTTCCTACACAGCGCAATCTCGCTGGTCAATAGTCAATCGCTTTGCATGACTTCAACCCTGTTACATGGATAATTGCATAACTGTCGTTTCGATTGACTGCGAGCGAACTTCTGTTTCCTTTTGTGTGCTCCTTCACCCTCATGATGTGGCATTTTAAATCGTCTCTCTTATGTACAACTGTATTACTTTTAATTTTCAATTTATGTGGTAAGAAAATTCCGGTTAGGACTTTACAACGCTAATAGCTTTTTGTCATCCTAACATGTTTAAACTATAGGCCTGATTTAAAGTTTGGTGGACACGTACTCAGTCACAAACGTGACAGATCTCCTGTCTGCCTTATAAAACTGCTTTGGGATAAAATTTACTTGTAATAGGGTGGCTGGGATATCCGTTAAGTCATGACCAATGTTTTTAGGTTGCCATAATTTAAAAACTAAACCACTAAAGAGAAAAAAAGTAAAATAGGTCGCTAATATGGCCTTTGAACCAAACCTAACCTTGTGAAACAACTTAGTATATAGTGGTTAAATGTTTATTTCGTTTATACTGCATATTTTTTTTACATAAGTAGATCTCTTTTTGGTAGCCCAAATAGGGTCAGATAGGGTACACTTGGTGATCTTTTACACCTGACGAAGACCACTAACATGAAAGGCTTAAGTGATTGACTGAAACATGTCGACTTGAAGGATGTGGGGGCAAATAACGTCCAGCCACATCCAATCTTTATTTATTTTTAATCTTACCTTAAGTGTTCTGAATAAGGAACTCTTGGGTCAATCTCTAGGTGATAATAGTTTTGTGTCTTTTTTTGGTCAGATCCCTATTTGTCTTCTTAGGAGCGCACCATAGTGTGCCAGAAGTTGTGGCGCTGGGATATTTTTTCTACCAAAATTCCACATTCAAATGTCACAAATTAGGCAGTACAATCTACTGAAAACTTTACTGCTGTCTGCTAAACTCATTGTGAAGTTACAGAAACACAAAGCCTATTGAAATATTTTTGCACCAACAAGAATCATCTTTTCCTGTGAAATTTATTTCTATACCTCTTTCAAGTAAACCAGCATGCAAGAAAGTGTTATACTATTCGATTACAGTTACATGCAACAGTTAGATTTTTTATGTACTTTTGTAATCCAACCATATCCCTCCAAGTTAAGCAGCAGCATGATTTCTTTTTTTTTGTATGCTTGAAATAAATATAGAATAGTAACCATCGTAACAGCTTGCTAACTTGAGACCTTCTAACTTTGGCAATGCTTGTTTAAGTTATATCAAAATTATCTACTATAATATTTTCTGTCAGTCACTCATCTTTACCCTGTTTATAAAACACAAACACCATAAAAGAACATACAAAAAATATTACATTTATTACTGTAAATCAATACAATATGTAAAACCTGCATAGCTACAGCCTACAATAGTCAATATACTGTAATTCATAATTTATACATTCCAAACGAGTCAAGCGTTTTCTTATATGCACAGCCCGTAGGACACAATTTGCAACCACACTACAGATATCTCCTAAATTATTCAAAAAGTATCAATGCTGGTTTATATGTAGTAAAGTTCATACTTAAAATTAGAGTTTAAAAAAAATATTTGTTAGGAACACTGTACAATTAACAAAATATTATAAAGTGCATAGTGGATTTTAATGATGTCTTATCATAAGGATAGCAAAGCTTAACCTTATTCCAATATCTCATCCTGAGAAATGCTCCCATATGATGGACTAGACCTAAGCTAAATAATGTGAGTAACTATCTATAAAGTGTACTTGGAATTTTTAAAAGATAGGGTTGAACGCCATTCTGATAAACTGCGGAGAAAACATCTATATGTCACATATCACAAGCTCTCTATTGTTCTCTAATGGCAAGAAACAATGACTTAACTGACTTTCTAGAATACAAATTTATTGACATTGATGTTCGCAAGAGCTCATGATCACTTAATGTAATGAAAAAAGGTTTCAATATTTTGTAACCAATTAATCCTATTGGCATGATCTAGATCAAGGCAATCCTTTAAAGTCTCTCTGGTATTAGAAGTTTCTGGCTTGGTTCAAACACCATACCGCATGGCAGAGAACAGCTGGCTTAACATATAAAATGTCCTCATTGAGGGGTATACCTAGTTCCTTGTGTTTAACAGACACCGTTATAAATTTTGGCAGAGCAAGCAAGCGTCTAAGAAACATGTTTTCTTGTCTTTGGACAATCAACTTAGTGCCAAAGCTCTGGAAGCCTGCATCATATAAAGCCCCACTCTTGCACCCACAAGCAATTCTCTTATGGGTTTGGAGCCCAATCTTTTAGCAAATCTAAAAATGCCTTCTGATGTGTGCAATATACTAGTGGAGACATGCTTAGTCTAAGTGTCTGTATCAGAAAACTGGTTCCCTAAATATGGGAGTGTTAATATTCTCATTTTGTGCTCCCTATTTATATGGTGTGTCCACGTTGTTGGTCTTCCCTTGCCACTGATCATGGTGATGTTTTTCTTAAGGTTAGCCTACAGATACCTCTTCTCCATAAATACAGTGAGGGTATTAATTAGAAGCTATAAATCATTCACTGTTTGCAACATCAATACATCATCATCTGCATATAACAGTTAGGGTACCTTTTGGTGTGCAATTCTAGGTCTAGCCGAAGTAAGTGACTATAATTCTTCACCCACCCCATTAACAGAAAGGGAGAAAAGAAAGGGTGCCAGCACACCCTCCTGTCTTATGCCCTCTTTATCTCAAAAGGTGTGGTACATTTTATTTCTGGGCTATATCAAACCCCTGTAGACAAGCTTGAGTACATCCTTGATGATAATATTACCAGTTCTTCAGGGGCGCCTAGTATTCTCAGGGTCACCCACAAATTGTTATAGTTGACCAGGTTAAAAGCACTGCTCAGGTCCATGAAGCACAAATGAAGTAATCCACATTACACCCCTGCATATTTCTTCTCTATCAAGTTAAACTTTAGTGCTTGATTGTGCCGAAACCATTTCTAAAGCCATAGTGGGACTTTGTTAAGTCAAGTGCCCATCTCCCCAATGATCCATCCTCTCTAAAATGACCCTTCCCATCAACTTAGCTGTAGAATCCAAAAGTTATATTGGGCGATAACACAATGGGTTGCCTTTTTCAAAAATTGAAATGATCATGTCTCCTGAGGACGGGAGGAGCCCAGCCCTTGCTGCATTAAGGTTGTTACTTAAAACTATTGCCCAAAGATTTGCAATATTTTTGTAGACATCCACAGGGACACCACCTGGGCCTGCCATCTTCTCTTTATAGCTTTTGTCTCCGGCTGTTACCACTTCTTCAGGGTAAAAATAACTCTAGGTTCTGATTTTGATAATTCAATATTAGATAGTATTAGATATAACATTATCATCCTTTAAAGGATAAAATACTGATATGAAATGAATAATATAAATATAAAAAATATATAAATATATTTTTTTTTATATATATATTTTGTTTCAGAGGCTTACATCAAAAGACTGTTAACACTCAGAAGTACAGAGCACCTTAAGATGACTAATTAAGAGGAAACCACAAATACAATCATGTCAGATGGCAAGACAAGAATCATTAAAGAGGCTAAAATGCAAAGTTAATTAAAGTGCAACAGTATGCATGTAGCACCAAAAAATATAGCAGGATTGTTTTGCTACATTACAGAACTCCACAGCATCTATAAGCCAGATGTAATTACAATAAAATCTAAGGGGCATATTTATACTCCGTTTGCAGCGGAATTGCGTCGTTTTTTTTGACGCAATTTCGACGCAAAACTAACTCTATATTTATACTTTGGAGTTAGACGCGCCTAGCGCCAAAGTCCATGGAGTTAGCGTCATTTTTTAGCATGGACACCTACTTTGCGTTAATTATATGCAAGGTAGGCGTTCCCGTCTAAAAAATCGACTCCGAGGCATGTGCGTCGAATTTATACTCCCGGGCAAAATTCACGCCCGGGAGTGGGTGGGCCAAAAAAAATGACGTACGGCCGCTTTTGCGCCGTTTTTTAGCGCCTGCAAAAGGCAGGCATTAAGGGACCTGTGGGCTCTGAAGGAGCCCAGAGGTGCCCTCCCATGCCCCCAGGGACACCCCCTGTCACCCTTGCCCACCCCAGGAGGACACCCAAGGCTGGAGGGACCCATCCCAGGGACATTAAGGTAAGTTCAGGTAGGTATATATATTTTTTTTTTGGTGGCATAGGGGGGCCTGATTGGTGCCCCCTACATGCCACCATGCCCAATGACCATGCCCAGGGGACAGAAGTCCCCTGGGCATGGCCGTTGGGCAAGGGGGCATGACTCCTGTCTTTGCTAAGACAGGAGTAATTTCTATGGGGGTTGGGAGTGAAAAAAAATGGCGCAAATCGGGTTGAGGCGAAAAAATTGCCTCAACCTGACTTGCCCCATTTCTTGACGCCCAAGCCCCATATCCCCCTACGCCGGCGCTGCCTGGTGTACGTCGTTTTTTTTAACGCACACCAGACGGCGCTGGCGGCTAACGTCATTCAATAAATACGGCGCCCGCATGGCGCTTCAGAATGGCCTTAGCCGGCGGAAATTTTTTGGACGCAAAACTGCGTTGGCGCAGTTTTGCGTCAAAAAGTATAAATATGGGCCTAAATTCCTTCTCTAAATAAAGTACAGAGTTACAGATTTTCTAAATTGACACAGCATTCTCATATCTTTATTGAACCCAACAATACATAGAGTGCAAAATAAAGAAAACAGGTTTTGTTCATGATGACCTGTTGTAAGCATTATCTTTCACAAAACATGTGCCCATATATTGGTGATTTTGTAGCTAGATACATCACATGTAGTATATAATTTGATTTGTTCACCTACTCTATCTCTGACTCAAACCATTTTATCAAACCAATCCATGAAGGATGGAAATAACAAAGTCTTCCACCTCTGTAATATCAGTGAACTTGCCACTGACATTGCTGTGTAAATCAACTTCTGAAATGTCATTGCTTTACTGATCCGAGGATATTACCCTAACAGGGAAATCATAGCATTACATGTGAAATACTTCATCAAGATAAAGATTATTGATAAAACAAATTCAGCTAAGGGCACAGCCAAATAATATAGGGCAATTAGCCATTTTTTAAATGTTTTTAAAAGTTGGGTCCCCCGAGGGTGGTAAAATGAAACTCATTTACCTTCCACAAAATCTCTGAGAACAATACAAAGTCTTTTTTTGTATTCTATTTGGTCACATTTTTTTAAAATGCATTTGATTGTTTTTGTCTGTCAGGTATCGTCTCCAACTCCCAGGTTTCTTTTGGTTAGTGTTTTCAACCAATTCGATTACCATTTCCTCCTGATCCAATGTGGTTTATGGAGAGAGTGCATTGAGGGTAGGGTAGAGAGCATTAAATGATCAGATGATTACCAGAAGATTACATTTTAGTCTATTCTATTTCCTTCATCAATTTCAGTCCATGTCTTCCATGTGTCTTCTGTCAGAAAATCTGTAATCCCGGAAATCCCTTTCAGTCAAATAAAAAGCTCTTGAATTTTTAAATACTAAATCTTCAAGTTGGGTTGACACATTTACATATGGAATCAGAAAATTCTTTTAAAACTGTGCGTTCCTTACAAGAATACAACAAGGTGTTCTATATTGCATTTTTCTGTAGATTTCACTAGGCACAATATATCTCTAACATTATTATTTTGCAAAATAATGTCTTTCAATTCATTATTTTGATGAAGTTGAGACTGTTCTGTTAATTTAAATTTGGGGGAATATTGTGCAAAAAGGTATGTTTTAAAATAAGGTAAAGCGAAACCCCATCATTAATTGACCCGTGTAAAGTTCTAAATTCTATTCTACTGCAAGAGTCTTGCCATAAAAAAGAAGAAATTAATTAATTTAATGTCTTAACATATATTTTCCATCTATTTTTGACAACAAAGAAATTACATATTTTGTGAATGCAAAGCAAAAGTTCATAATAGTAAGACAACATAGCTAAACTGATGGTGTTGGCTATCCCAATAATTAGTTCTTTCTATTAATTTCCATTAATTTTTACAATCAGAATGACACGCCTGAAGTTCCCCAGCTCATGCAGCAGTGAGTGGAATGGCTATGCAGACATGTGTCTTGCAATTTAAACAGGCAAATGTGTGGCTTGGTTGAAGTTAGCATTCTTGTTAGACCTGCCAGACTTGGGGTGGTCTTTCCCCAAACGTTTTGCCTTACTCCTCCATTTTTGTTGATCGTGTTCATTAAATTCTGTGAACATTACCACTGCTAACAAGTGCTAAAGTGGTTGTGCTCTCTCCTTGAAACATGATGAAATTGGCTTACACCTAATTGGGTACTTGTAAGTCTCTAGTAAAGTGGTACTACATGTGCTCAGGGCATGTAAATAAATGCTACTTTTGGGTCTGCAGCACTTAATGTGCCACAAACTTAAGTAGCCTTTTAAATAGGTCTCAGACCTGCTATTGCTGCCTGTGCGTACAATGAAAATTGCCATTTTGACCTGCCAAATAATCCTTTGCCACGACTATGCCTTCTTTTTCAATACGTATGTCACCCCTACTATGGGCCCTAAATTACCCACTTTGCAGGGTGCAGTGTATTTAAAAAGTTCAAAATATACTTTTAACTTTTTCATGTCCTGGTTGTGAAAAGCTCTTACATTTATTCTTCACTACTGCAAGGCCTGCCTTTTCCACAGGATAACATTGTGTTAACTCATTACATTTAATAAGTGATAACTTTCAATTGGGAGTAGGGTGGATTTCTAAGTTTAATGTTGAAAGAATTGCAATTCTAAGCTCTCTTTAAAGTTAAAGTCATATTTTAAGTCAGCATTCTGAAAATGGTACATTTAGAAGGCTGGCATTTTCTTTACAGTTGACAGTTTGTCTTGTGTATTTCTCCCAGACAGTTAGACAAAGGGAGAATAGGTGTGGGCAGGAATGGCCATCACTGACTTGATGAGTTGATGAGGGGGAGTAGCTGTCACCTACAACACTTACACATCATAAAGGCTCTGCCCACCACACTCACAAAATTTTTTGACACTAGCTTTTGTGTCCCTAGACATGCTGGGGTCAGGGCAGGTAGGCAGGAAATTCCAAGCATCTGTAAGGGTGGAGACCTCTACAAATATCTTCTACTTCAAAATGGGAACTAAGTATAAATAATGGTTTCTCAGACCCCCCTCTTCACTGCACCTCTGGACCTGTGGATACTACATAAGCTGCTGCCCTGCTGCCTGCTGCCTTGCTTGCAGAGAAGGAAGAGGAAGATGAATCTGCACCATTTTTTCAAGGCTGAAGTAACTTCAAGGGTGAACAGACTGACCCCCTGTCAGAGTTACAGGGACATAGAAAGCTCCAGAGGCTCCCTGTATCTTCCTACACCTACAACTGGACCTGCCTGAGTTCTGCTGGCCTCTGCTGGAATGAGCTTCTGATCCCCAGGAGGTGCCCCTCAGGTCCTGGACCCTCGGTGTGGCATCGATGGAGCTCCTCCTCAAAGAGAAGGATAAATCAAAAAGATGTTGTTGCCTTTGCTGCCTGCTAATGCAAAGTTCAGGAGAACCGGACTCTAGACTTCAGAGTGACTACAGGTCAGTACTTCATGATACAGCATCAACAGCCCTTGGTGGCCACCAACATGAAACTCCATCAACGGCTGTCTGCTACGCCTGACTGGATCTTCCTGCTCCAGTGATGACGATCCACGACACCTGGGCTGCTCTTCACCCTACACTGACAACCATCTGCAATGATCTTCCTATTCCTCATGGTCCTCTCTACCGCAAACAGTACTCTCTTCTTGCTCCTCGCGGTCCTCTCTACCACAAACAAAACTCTTTGCACTGGACCTTCAAAGCTAACTCTTTTGGTAGGACTTACCTGGTCTCTGGATCTGGCCCTCGCTCCATTGCAGTTGGCCTGAACTTGCGGCTTTCACCCTGTCTTGAATGACCAGATAACTGTGAGTGGCTCTTTGGGCTTTTAGGCACTATACTTACCTGAAATCTTTGAAATTGCATATCTCTAGTTCTACTGATTGGATCTTTGTCATTTTGGTTCCAAATAACTGTGGGATTTTTCTTGTTGTGTGTCTTTAGTTTATTACTGTTTGAAGCATTGCACTTTACATATTGCCACTAAGTTAATCCTGATTTCTCTTGTGCCAAGCTACTGGAGTGTGAAGCACAATTTAATTTGGAGTTTGGTTTGATTGTAAATTCACCCTGGCTGAAACTGTGGTAGCTACTTGAGGAATGGTTCACACCCCTCAACTATTAACCCTATTTGCTATAACTCTGCCACACACTAAGGCACACACAAAGATCATTGTGAAGGTGCACTTTTTTTGCAGTGAAATGTATGAGAGACTTTATGAGTAAAGGCACACCACCTCACTGGAGTATTTTTCTGAAATTTTGCTAGGAGATCACATTCAGTGCTTATTATATCGGTTGTCATAGGAGGAATTTTTTGAGTGTTTTTGAACCCCTGGCGATGGCCCACCATAAGAATTGTAGTCAGCCAGAGCCGATAATGGGTTACCTTACGTTTTATGCTATTACTTCTTCATACAGCATGCAGTTCTGCAGTCTCACCCAAGTGACCTTCAAAATGAGCAGGTGAGACAGACATGCCAAATAATGTATTTGTTGCAAAGGACAAATTCATTAATAAAGGGCATCAGGTGTGAATAGTTACCACTTTGATTCTGGAAAATGGGCACTGTCAAAAAGACCAGATCTGCCATACTTGGTAGTGTGGGATTACTGAGTCACAGTTTTAATCCTATTTTAAAATGTCCAGAGAATTAATCCAGGGCTTGAATTGTTTCTAACAGTTACAATAAAAAAACTATTTTTCTCTAAGGGACAACCCCAAGCTAGTTACAGCTGTTGACCACTTTAAAGTCTAAGGCACTCATTATGAACATGACGGTCCAGACCGCCATGCAAGCGGTGGTGGAAATTACAGCCACCGGCATGGCGGTCCGGACCGCCTTATAATATACATGGGGAGACCGCCACAGGCGGAACTCTGCCACCACCAGGCTACAGCCGCCAGTTCCTTATCTGTCAGGATCTGCCGGTTAATGAACCTGTTTTCCCCCAAACTTTCCCTGGTGGTTTAGGCCTCCAGGGAAAGGATGGTGGAATGGGTGCCCCGGGGCCCCCCCTGTGGGCCCCTGCACTGTCTATGCACTCGGCATGGGTAGTGATGGGGCCTCCTTGCACAGCCCCGTCGCGCATGTCACTGCCTGATTTACGGGCAGTGATATGCGCAACAGGTGCTGCTGCACCCGCCGCACTGCTACATTGCAGACGGCTCTACATGGAGGCCCAGCATTCCGCTGGGCCGGCTGGCGGAAACACTGTTTCCCCCGCCAGCCCAGTGGAATGTTGTTTATTGGGCCGGCGGGGTCTTCAACGTGCTGGCGGTCTTTGTTTCGAACGCCAGCACCGAACTCGCCGGCATTTGCCGCCGAGTTCGTAATGTGGGCCTAACTGTCACTCAGGGCTCTTGCAAGCAAGTTCCAGTCTTGTACTCAAAGATTGCTGTAGGGGTGGATAAATTCAATGTCACATGCTTATGGCACTCTTACAATCGGAATCCTACTGAGTTGCAGATTGTGATGTAGAAGCACAATAATTGCAGAAAAAGCTGAGAAACAGTGAGTCTGTTTATGGTTTGTCTTGCCAATCATTCACAGCAAAAACAATGACAACATTTCCTTTGACTCTACAAACACTAAGTAACAAAGTAAACGCAGATTCAAGGAGCTACAAGTTGTTTAGCTTCAAGACATTAAACATCCACCACAAACTAAATTAAATTAAAATACAAATATTCACTATTTGCACCTTTGTAATGTAGTACCTTAGGAATTTCTTGCAAAAATGTAATACAGATTCAAATCATCAAACACTCTTGTCAATTTAGGAAACATTTGAACAGCTAAAGGACAGCAAGATAGCTTTCAAAAGGGGAGTGACCCAGAATCCAATGCAGTGATTAAACATGAATAGCTTGAATCAAATTCAGATATGAAGCTCTGTTTCAGTGTTCTTCTTAAGAGAGTGGACGTGCAGCCCAAAGTAAAGACTTTTTAGGTTTGGTTATCAGTGCCTGTGTTCCGTTGTTTTGAGGGACACTGCTGAAACTATGGATCTATAAAAAGAAGCACAAGAGAAGGAAGTGAAAAATGGTGAAACCACTTCTACATTCTTCTCTTTAGAGATTAACACCAAATCTACTTATGTACTTTGGGCACTGTATGGCCAGTCCCCAAAAATATAAAATGTGACAGTCTATGGTCCTATATAACACTCATGCATTTTCTAACCCTTACAGTGTTCTCATTGTTGAAAGAAGACATGAAGACTTCATATCTAATTTGCTTTGTTTTGCTCATCGTCCTGCACATTGGTTTTGGTGAAAATGGTAGCACTCCTCCTTCAACAAGTCCAAAAAAAAGGATGAAGAATAAAGGTGCAAGAAAGAACTCAGCCAACCGTAAATCACGAAGACAGCCTACCGACCAGGCACTACCGCTTGCAGCTCCTGCAACAAAAATGCCCTTAATTATCGCCGACGACCAGTTTATCAATGTCTTTGACTCTGCCATAGGCCTTGGTGAACAGGAGTTGAGCTACAATGTTTTACCAGGTAAGCGACAAGCCAGGTCTGTTTCTCCTGTGCTGTTTGCTATAAGCCTTTTGTTCATCTAATGTGCTCCCAAAAGCTAGTTCTCTTTAAAGTATAGACAGTTGAATACTTTAAATTATATACACATCTGACTAAACAGCAGAAATTTTCCACTTCAAATTGCACAGTTAAAAAATGCCCGCCCTTTTTTAAAGAATAGTTTTAGTGTGTTGGGATGACTGATTTGTTATTGTTTGAAGGAAATCTTTGCTGGTATATTCTTATTGTTATTGACACAATACAATGCAATACAATACATTTTATTAAGCATGATGAGTGCCCAATGGCGTCTGGCACTGACATCTGAGCAGGTAGAAGCACCAAACAAAGACCAACCTTAAAGACAGGCCGAAAAAAGCCAAGTTTTAACTTGTTTTCTGAAACTAATAAAGTTCTGTTGATGTTTAAGCTCCAGAGGAAGTTAATTTCACAATTTACAGTGAAATGAACAAAGAAGTGTGCTATAGTTTTGAATTCTAAACTGAGGATACAGAACTAAGGGCCTGATTTAGATCTCGGCGGAGGGGTTACTCCACTGCAACACTGACAGATATCCCGTTTGCCAAAATCTAAATACCATCAAAACAATGGTATTTAGATTTCAACGGATGGGATATGTGTCTCCGTTGCAACGTAGTAACCCTTCCGCCAAGATCGAAATCAAACCCTAAGAAACAAACTAGGCAGAGATAATGAAACAGCCACACAAGAATGATAAATCTGCATGAACACAAACATGCTTTGGCAAAGCCATGTTGTTGGGGAAAGAGTTTAGTTATAGTTGGTTAACTGTGGATCTGCGATGCCCCTAGTGATACTTTGAAGACAATTACATAAATGAAGCAGTTTTTTGGACTGCAGTCATATGGAAGCTGTGGGCCCCATGCTGAACAGACTGCCTTATCAGTGGCAAACTATACCCTCACAGTGGAGTCTTATGAAAAGGAGTCAGGAGATGAAGTTTGTTTTGTAAATCATGAGCTTAAAAAACATTTTAAGCAAAATATAGCATTGCAGGATGATTTTGGTTGAACTGCATCCAATGTAATCTCCACCAGAGATAATGTGTTCCAGCAATGGAAGAAATGTTGTAATGTTGCTGAAACTCATTGAATGTTAGAGTGTTGTAGGCTCTCTTTATGGTACAAAACTGCTGGATTTTGGGCACCACCAAACGTAGGCGACTGAGTCTGATCCTTCACTATGTTGACAGCTGTCGGCCTCATCCTTCCTGGCTAGCTAGCTGCACCTCACAAGTACCAGAGGTAGAAGTGATTTGTGGCAGCCAATTTCATGACACTAAGGGACTGATTACGATATTGGCAGATGGGATATTCCATCACAAACGTGACGGATATCCTGTCCACTGTATTACAAGTTCCATTATATCCTATGGAACTTGTAAAACGGCAGGCGGGATATCTGTCATGTTTGTGAAAGATTATCCCAACCACCAAGGTAGTAATCAGGCCCTAAGACTCCTCAGGGTAGTCATGGTGGAACAGATCTTACCACTTTTTCTGCGTTATATAAGTCTCATACATGCAAGGACAAAACAGAAGCAGGGTCTTGGTTTAATAGGCTTTATAGAAGCATCCCCGTTCTATGTAGAAAGGCATGAATTATGACTATGAGGATAATAAAATACAGAGTTAGTACAGCAGTGACAAAAAAGGGAAACATAGGAAGAATCCCACTACATTGTCATGGATAGTGTGCCTAACATTCCTATGTAGTCCTACTAAGTTTCTACATGAAAGCAGGTAGCATTGGTAGCCCTAATCTGCCCTTCTGGTCCCGGGAAGGAAGCTTAACCTCCATACCTGTGCAGAGGTAAAGAAGAGGTCTGTTAGTCTGCTGAGAGTCCTCCCATGTAGGCGAAGAGAAACCAAAGGTTTTCTGCAGAAACTGCGACGATGTGCAGCACAAGATGGCAAACTGGCTGGAATGTCCCCTCTGAGATGATGTGGGCAGTGTGATGTTTTATAATAACATATCTATTAATCTAAGAACTTCCGTGATGTGACAACACACATTTTTCTGTGTAGGGTAGACAATGTTTTCTTTGGACGGGTAATACCCGGTAAACATTGTGTACTGCCTTGGGTTGCGCACAGGATGAAAATGTCATGCAAAGAAAGGAATAGCAGATTCTGCAAGGAAGGACAACTGATAAAAGAAAGAAAAAAAGTCTCCACTAAAATGAAGATTTGCTAAAATGATAAGAGGGAACAAAACCGAAATGTAACTAATTAAAAGGGCACAGGCCCAGAGCTAAATAATGGGCCCGTGTAAATTGCTAAAATAACCTGACTACAACAGATTGTACTGGGCTCGGTCCCCAACCTGCTTTCTGCATAAAGAATGTATACACGTGCTTGTATGATGAATATATATTCAATAATTTGTTTCCCAATGTTTTTGTATTTCGAAAAGTTTGAATAGAGTTTGAACTTGTACACAGCACAGTGATTAGACAGTGAACGGCTGTGTTGGTTAAAAGTAACTAATTGGAAACAACATGCAAAATAATTTAGGTGTATGTGGAAGCAACCAAAATAGGTGTAAATGGGAAGCAAGGACATCTCCACTCATGTTTCTCCTTAGGAAAATGATGAAAGGATGTTTTTTCAAATTGAAGGCTTGGCATAAAATGTTGGTGTTGAAGAGTGTATCACAAACATTTTCTGCAAGATTACATAAAAGTGCTAAGTGATACTGCGACTCTCATGTCGATGAACAGAGGTGCTGTGATTTTGTAGGCAACAACTACTTTAGCACAGGCAGGAAAGTAGTACTGTGAAAATAAAAAAGGTAATATATTTGGCTCATAATTTATTTTGCAATTGTTAACATGCTATGGATAAACGTATGTTTTATTTTGTTTATTGTGTTTTTATTCATAACATTTAGTATTTAAATTGGTGTTAATTGCTTCATGAGACAGAAGTGTTTTCCTATATGTAAGAGGACGTATCTGAAGGTAGTGAACAAGTATTATGAAAGTAATTGCGGCTAGCTAAAGCAGTATTATTCCATTTTCAAATATATATGCGTGTGTATACATTAATAAAGAGAAGTCAGTTGCAGATTGAAATTGGTATGAAGTATGTATTAAGTAGTACTAGAAGGGCATTAGTCCAATAGGATGGTAATAGTTTGTTGTAACAGTGTTTGTGCAAAAGAATTGTGATGGAGAATGATTGTTTTAGTATGTTTAAAAAAAGTTAATGATAGTGAAAAATGCATGTTGTGTTTGCAAGGAACCTAGGGCTTGATGTAGGGTTTGGTGGATGGATTAAAGGGAATCAAGGTGCCAGAAAACTTTACAAATCCCACCCTACTTTTACTATGCCTGGCAAATTAAGAGTTTACTGCCGGTCCTATGGTGAACTCTGTCATAGCGGTTCATGCTAGTTAAAAGTTTGGATTGCATCCGTCATTGGCAGCACACACTGACACCAAAATTTTAAAAGTATCTATTTTTCAAAAATAAACTTCCAGCATGGGAGAAATGAAAAGTAGTTGGTCAACAACATGGGAGTTTTCTTCCGTAGTCCTCCATTTTTTTTATTCTTACTACCCATCACCACCTGGATTTTCCAGGTAGTGATGAACTGGAAAATAATCCATTTGACCACCCACAGTTAATAGCTTGGATGGTTGAATAGCTTTTCTCTAATGGCCCACACTCTCTCAGGCTGTCTCGAAATTGAGGTGGCAGACCAAGAGTTTAGTGAACAGGGTACTCTGTCATCTTTACACAGAGTACTGTGACCACGAACCTTAGCTAACGTGGGGTAATTCTTAGTAATCAGAACGTAGATAAAAGTTAAACATTTTTGGTGCATTTTTAAGAAAGCCTAATTGTACACACATTTTTACTTTGGCATTTGGTGAATAATAATGCGACTTTATGACAGGCTAAGACAACCAAGCAGCGTTCATTTCCTAACAGTAATTAAAATATTGTTGTGCCAGAAAAAAAAACAACATAGTGCACACTCTGACTCTCAATTACAAACTTCACATAAAGTTTCTTTGTCTCCAAGTCCTGATTCTAAGTCTATGGAAATGTCTTTAGTAGGACCAGCAATTCATATCCTTCATCATAAAACAGAAACCATGTGAACGCTCATGTGAACAAATAAGTAGTAGTCAGGGATGCACCTCCATGCTGAAGATTCCAGATAGCCAGTGAATTCTGCTGGATTCATTTACAGAAGATGACGTTTTGGGCTTTCCATTTGGTGCTATGGATCCGTCTGAAGAAACACAAAGGAAGTTATACAGATTAACAAAAATATTGATTTAAAATCAATAGCTGTAGTTTCAAGTTCAGAATGCAACTGATATTAGTATGTATGTTCTCCACAAAGGGTAGACATACATTCAAAAACCAAGAAGCCATTTCTGTCTAGTCACTTGTGCATTCCAACAGCAAAGCGGGGCAATTAGAAGGGGTAGGAGTGTAGCTTGTGTGTCATGGGCCCTTAGGCAAGGAAGGAAATCTTACCACTGGCAGGGTCGGAATGGCCAGTGAGGCAATCAGGCAGTGCCCGATGGGCTGGTCTAACAGCAGTGATATAATGTAAAATAAGATGAGAATGGGAAGATGGACCTGATGACCTTGAAGGGTTGCCCCCCCAACCACCGTGCAGAAGGGGCCTCTGTTAAGCCTCTCTCTGACGGGTGAGTGTGTGGGCTGATTTTTTGGGATGTTTGTGGAATGGTTTTATGGTCTTCTGGCCCGGTTTTATTTCCCGGATATTAAACCATTACCTGCAGAATGCTCAAATCCATGCAGTTTTCCATACCATGCAGAACATTTACACAGTGCGTCTTGACAAGTTCAAAACTGTCCTTATGTGAAAACATGGGGCACGTTTTCAGCTATGTAATTCACTAATGGGGGGCCCCTTTTATTTTGGTGCCCCGGCTATTTTCTGTCACAGTCCGGCACTGACCACTGGCTGTTGTTTGAATAGTAACATATATAAATAATTAGCTTTCACTATCCCCCTCAGGCCTCTGGGCCATGGTGCCACTGAACCTGCTGCACCAATGGAAGCGGGGGTCCCTTGTGAGAATGTCTAGATCGACGTTACTCAAAGTACGGCCCGCAGGCCGCCAGTGGCCCCACGGACCAACCTTGGCGGCCAGCGGACATGTCAGAGAAACGCCATATAATAATGGCCGCAGTACATAAACATAGAAGAGGGCTGCGGGAGCATGCGCAATAGTGGCTTCTTTGCGCATGCTCCCATGGCCCTCCTCTATGTTTACGTACGGCGGCCATTATTTATGGCATTTCCATGACGATCCTGGCTAGTGGCGGGAAGCCAAAGCCCCTTAAAAGTCAGCACTTGCAGCTAACTTTTACGGGGCTTTTTCGTCTGCTTCCTGTCACCGTCTCCACGTCTGCCGCCTGCCTGCCGTTGTACATTTGTGGCATCTTGACAGTGCTTTATTGAGGCAGGTAAGGCTCTTTGGTTATTTATTTATTTGTTTTCAATGTAGTGTGTGTGTTACTGGGGTAGGAGTGAGAGCAGATTGCGCTGTGTGTGTGCGCTGTGTGTGTGTTACTGGGGTAGGGATGAGAGCAGATGGCGCTGTGTGTGTGCGCTGTGTGTGTGTTACTGGGGTAGGGGTGAGCAGATGGCACTGTGTGCAGATGGCGCTGTGTGTGTTACTGGGGTAGGGGTGAGAGCAGATGGTGCTGTGTGCAGATGGCGCTGTGTGTGTTACTGGGGTAGGGGTGAGAGCAGATGGCGCTGTGTGCAGATGGCGCTGTGTGTGTTACTGGGGTAGGGGTGAGAGCAGATGGCGCTGTGTGTGTGTTACTGGGGTAGGTGTGAGAGCAGATGGCGCTGTGTGTGATACTGGGGTAGGGGTGAGAGCAGATGCAGCATTGTTTAGCAATGTTTTGAAAAAGGGGGCGGTGGTTAAGCCCCGCCCCCCCACCCCTGCTGTCACTTCAGTGCAGCCCGAGAAAAAGTTTGTGAGTACCCATGGTCTAGATGAATCATATTTACAAACTTGCTGTCTGCAATTGTTGATAAGAAAACCTGCCTTCATTTCAAAATGATAAGTGGAATATTTCTGATAGTTTGATTTCTGCCTTTGACAGAGAAGAAAGGGCACTGCTCTGCCAATGGAATGATCATGTATGACAAGGCTGTGTGGTCACCCAAGCCCTGCATCACTTGCCTGTGCTCCAACGGAAAAACCATTTGTGACGAAACTGTCTGTCCTGCCCTGAAGTGTCCGAAAACCATCATCCGGCAAGGGGAATGCTGTCCCGTCTGCATAGACATCGGTACAGTATCTATATTTTGGGTGAAGAGGAATGGGTACATAGATGTCTTAAATTTCATGCGAAGAAATTATTTTTGATGCCTTCTGGCGTAGGAATGACCTTTCTCTAACAGGTGAATTTCCCCAAAAATGTGAAGATGTGAACAAGGCTGGAGGAGTCAAGTATACATGCAGACTATACAACACATGAACACCATATATATTCGAGGCCACTGGGGTTATGCAATTATGCGGCTGAGGCGTTTCCACATAATTCAATACATTTGCCACATAATCCATCATCTGCTTCATAATCTGCAGATTCTAACAAAAAAAAATTGTTTCTAGTTCTGACGGATCAAAAGTTACTAAAAACGTGGCAAGAGGTGCCCCCGCAAAGTGAAAAGCCCTTCTCAAATGTTGGCGGTAAATCTTTCGATTGCTTATTGCTTTATTGCCGTGTTAACCTGGTTGAATCTTTCCCTAGATAATGTTACCATGTGTAAAAATGAGAAAACAATGCAGTAACATTAACACCAATTGTGTTAGGCTGCATAACTTGCCTTTTCTTGCTGCATTATTTAGACAAGCCTCCCTGTCTCATGATTTCAGTGGCACGGCATATACCATGTACCCGTTTATGGGCAGCTGGATGTCCAATAAGTGAAACCGAGGGTAACCTTTTAAATCTTTAGTTTAAGATAAAATCCCAGTATATATAGGTGTCTGCGGGCATCTTGATATTTCGCTGGAAAATGGGGTGTTTCCGACAGGTTCGAATCTATTTTTGGATTTAAATCCTGCTATGTACAGCTTCTTGATCCGCTTAGACACTCTCAATTTAATGTAAACAGGACCCATTAGACTTGCATTCGAAAACAGACTTGGATTGTGTATGAGCATTCATTGGATCATATATAACTTTTTATTCATTCCCAGAACAGAAAGAATGTTATATGAAAGAGTGCGCTCTAAGCACAGTTAACAATGTCTGGAAAAAAAAAAAATCAGTAGACAAAATTTAAATGCATGCAAGGAGTCGGTCTATGAAGTACTGTTAAAAGGTAAGTTATGGATCTCATTCTATGTATAAGAAATAGAATACATTGTGCAGTAGCTGTGGCTGTGGTACTCAAAATGGTAGATCTACATGCGAGGCATGTTAACATCAGGCCAGAAAAAGGGGTGTCCAACTGAAGTTGAAGAGTGCCAGAGTTATGGAAGAATTTCAGGTTAAACATTTTGTGTGAATACGTGCACGCAAAGATTTGCAGCAAATTTGCACTTTTATTTTGAAATGCTGGCATCGACTTGGGTTTCATAGACTTTTAGTGGACCCCCTTCGGAGAGAAATCCTCTTTGGCATGATTCGTGTGGCTTTCTTGCTTTCACTTGACTCACCTTGCATTACTTTCTCCAGATTCATCTTTCTGGTAGTGGGTTTTTCTAAAGTTCTGTTTTAGTGATTGCTATTGAAATATACACATAGTTCACCTCGTTGTTGACAAAAAGCAATTTAACAATACCTAGGATATGTATGCATGTGAGTGGTATTTCTAGAGCAGAAACCTAGCCAAAGGGCAGCAGAGAGCTGTACTCGGTACATGGCCAAAGAAAAGTATAAAGAGGTACCTGGTTTTAGGATGGTAATGCATTGTGATGTAGTGTTGTTTAAAGGTGGTGAGTCTTCAACTCTTTCCTAAATTGGAGCTGAGCTTGGGTGGTGCGGACGGGTACGGGGCTGTGACATACATCCTGGGAGCACAGATGAAAAAAATGTCTGCTGCCTAGTTTTTTTCTATTTTACACTTCTTAGACTCTGTCTGTTAGTGTCCTGGTTGCAGGTGTGCCAGGAAGCACGAGTGATGGTGAACATTTCTGAAAGCTAAATGGGGGTGCTGGTCGCGATGGCTTTGTAATTGTTTCACCTGGTCTTGAAGCTGATGAGGCTGGCAAGTGGTGCAAATGGATTACAACTGAAGTAGCTTGAACTTGGCATGTACAGCCGATAGGTTTTCAAAAGACATATTCCTCATTACTTTCTAGGATTAAAAAAGGAGCAAAGAAACCTCATGTGCCTCCATCACAAGGCCTTGCCACATTGTTTAAATCATGATTATGTTATTCTTATGTGCCACGAGATGGGTCATTCTGTGAATGTACACACTCACTTTCAAGACGTATACTTCTCAATACCTCAACCATTTCACTTATGCCTCAGATATCTGCTGAGAGTACATCCCTGTGTGAGAGGGTAGCAGAGTTCCCAGGAAAATTTAAAACTTGTCAGCTTTGAACCACTCAAAATAACAGTTTTGTTAATGCCGACGATGTTTCCTCACTTGTAATTTCCAGTCCAGGCTGTGTGGTACCAACATTTTAAAGGAAAAAGAATCAGTAAATGCCAAATGATGTTCTCACTCCAGACTCCACACGAAAATACAAGATATGCTCATGCAAGTGCCTAAAGCCAAGTTAATATACACTATTGACATTTCTTGTGGCTCTTGTACAATAGTTCATTGCTCTCTTCCAGCCAGTCATTTCTACAACAAAGCGACCTCTCTTCCAGAAAAAGTCACCTCTGCTTGGAAGTAGCTAAATGTTTTTTAACCACTTCGCTGCCAAGCCTTTTCCCCCTCCTGTGCCAGGCCTTTTTTTGGCTATTTGGGGTAGTTCGCGCATAGGCGCTAATAACTTTTTGTCCACATAAGCTAGCCAACCCAAATTTGCGTCCTTTTTTCCAACATCCTAGGGATTCTAGAGGTACCAAGACTTTGTGGGTTCCCCTGAAGGAGGCCAAGAAATTAGCCAAAATACAGTGAAAATTTCGTTTTTTTTTAAAAAAAATGGGAAAAAGTGGCTGTAGAAGAAGGCTTGTGGTTTTTCCCCTGAAAATGGCATCAACAAAGGGTTTGCAGTGCTAAAATCACCAGCTTCCCAGCTTTCAGGAACAGGCAGACTTGAATCAGAAAACCTAATTTTTCAACACAAATTTGGCATTTTACTGGGACATACCCCATTTGTACAATTTTTTGTGCTTTCAGCCTCCTTCCAGTCAGTGACAGAAATGGGCGTGAAACCAATGCTGGATCCCAGAAACCTAAACATTTCTGAAAAGTAGACAAAAGTTTGAATTCAGCAAGGGGTCATTTGTGTAGATCCTACAAGGGTTTCCTACAGAAAATAACAACTGAAAAAGAAAAATATTGAAATTGAGGTGAAAAAAACATAATTTTGTCTTTACGTTTTACTCTGTAACTTTTTCCTGCAACATCAGATTTTTGAAAGCAATATACCGTTACATCTGCTGGACTCCTCTGGTTGCGGGGATATATAGGGATTGTAGGTTCATCAAGAACCCTAGGTACCCAGAGACAATAAATGAGCTGCACCCTGCAGTGCGTTTTCATTCTATACCGGGTATACAGCAATTCATTTGCTGAAATATAAAGAGTAAAAAATAGCTATCAAGAAAACCTTTGTATTTCCAAAATGGGCACAAGATAAGGTGTTGAGGAGCAGTGGTTATTTGCACATCTCTGAATTCCGGGGTGACCATACTAGCATGTGAATTACAGGGCATTTCTCAAATAGATTTCTTTTTGACACACTCTCTCATATTTGGAAGGAAAAAATGTAGAGAAAGACAAGAGGCAATAACACTTGTTTTGCTAATCTATGTTCACACAAGTCTCCCGATAAAAATTATACCTCACTTGTGTGGGTAGGCCTAGTGCTCGCGACAGGAAACGCCCCAAAATGCAACGTGGACACATCACATTTTTTTAAAGAAAACAGAGGTGTTTATTGCAAAGTGCCTACCTGTAGATTTTGGCCTCTAGCTCAGCCGGCACCTAGGGAAACCTACCAAACCTGTGCATTTGTGAAAACTAGAGACCTAGGGGAATCCAAGATGGGGTGACTTGTGGGGCTCTGACCAGGTTCTATTACCCAGAATCCTTTGCAAACCTCAAAATGTGGCTAAAAAAACACACTTTCCTCAAATTTTGGTGACAGAAAGTTCTGGAATCAGAGAGGAGCCACAAATTTCCTTCCACCCAGCGTTCCCCCAAGTCTCCCGATAAAAATGATATCTCACTTGTGTGGGTAGGCCTAGCACCTGCGACAGGAAATGCCCCAAAACGCAACGTGGACACATCACATTTTTTTAAAGAAAACAGAGGCGTTTTTTGCAAAGGGCCTACCTGTAGATTTTGGCCTCTTATCTCAGCCGGCACCTAGGGAAACCTGCCAAACCTGTGCATTTTTGAAAACTAGAGGGGAATCCAAGATGGGGTGACTTGTGGGGCTCTGACCAGGTTCTATTACCCAGAATCCTTTGCAAACCTCAAAATTTGGCTAAAAAAACACGTTTTCCTCACATTTTGGTGACAGAAAGTTCTGGAATCAGAGAGGAGCCACAAATTTCCTTCCACCCAGCATTCCCCCAAGTCACCCGATAAAGATGATACCTCACTTGTGTGGGTAGGCCTAGCGCCCGCGACAGGAAATGCCCCAAAACGCAACGTGGACACATCACATTTTTTGAAAGAAAACAGAGGTGTTTTTTGCAAAGTGCCTACCTGTAGATTTTGGCCTCTAGCTCAGCCGGCACCCAGGGAAACCTGCTAAACCTGTGCATTTTTTAAAACTAGAGACCTAGGGGAATCCAAGATGGGGTGACTTGTGGGGCTCTGACCAGGTTCTGTTACCCACAATCCTTTGCAAACCTCAAAATTTGGCTAAAAGAACACATTTTCCTCACATTTTGGTGACAGAAAGTTCTGGAATCAGAGAGGAGCCACAAATTTCCTTCCACCCAGTGTTCCCCCAAGTCTCTCGATAAAAATTATACCTCACTTGTGTGGGTAGGCCTAGCGCCCGCGACAGGAAATGCCCCAAAACGCAACGTGGACACATCACATTTTTTGAAAGAAAACAGAGGTGTTTTTCGCAAAGTGCCTACCTGTAGATTTTGGCCTCTAGCTCATCCGGCACCTAGGGAGACCTACCACACCTGTGCATTTTTGAAAACTAGAGACCTAGAGGAATCCAAGATGTTGTGACTTGTGGGGCTCTGACCAGGTTCTGTTACCCAGAATCCTTTGCAAACCTCAAAATGTGGCTAAAAAAACACGTTTTCCTCACATTTTGGTGACAGAAAGTTCTGGAATCAGAGAGGAGCCACAAATTTCCTTCCACCCAGCATTCCCCCAAGTCTCCCGATAAAGATGATACCTCACTTGTGTGGGTAGGCCTAGCGCCCGCGACAGGAAATGCCCCAAAACGCAACATGGACACATCACATTTTTTGAAAGAAAACAGAGGTGTTTTTTGCAAAGTGCCTACCTGTAGATTTTGGCCTCTAGCTCAGCCGGCACCCAGAGAAACCTGCTAAACCTGTGCATTTTTTAAAACTAGAGACCTAGGGGAATCCAAGATGGTGTGACTTTTGGGGCTCTGACCAGGTTCTGTTACCCAGAATCCTTTGCAAACCTCAACATTTGGCTAAAAGAACACATTTTCCTCACATTTTGGTGACAGAAAGTTCTGGAATCAGAGAAGAGCCACAAATTTCCTTCCACCCAGTGTTCCCCCAAGTCTCTCGATAAAAATGATACCTCACTTGTGTGGGTAGGCCTAGCGCCCGCGACAGGAAATGCCCCAAAACGCAACGTGGACACATCACATTTTTTGAAAGAAAACAGAGGTGTTTTTTGCAAAGTGCCTACTTGTAGATTTTGGCCTCTAGCTCAGCCGGCACCTACGGAAACCTACCAAACCTGTGCATTTTGTAAAACTAGAGATCTAGGGGAATCCAAGATGGGGTGACTTGTGGGGCTCTGACCAGGTTCTGTTACCCAGAATCCTTTGCAAACCTCAAAATTTGGCTAAAAAAACACGTTTTCCTCCTATTTTGGTGACATAAAGTTCCGGAATCAGAGAGGAGCCACAAATTTCCTTCCACCCAGCGTTCCCCCAAGTCTCCCGATAAAAATGACACCTCACTTGTGTGGGTAGGCCTAGCGCCCGCGACAGGAAATGCCCCAAAACGCAACGTGGACACATCACATTTTTTTAAAGAAAACAGAGGTGTTTTTTTGCAAAGTGCCTACCTGTAGATTTTGGCCTCTAGCTCAGCCGGCACCTAGGGAAACCTACCACACCTGTGCATTTTTTAAAACTAGAGACCTAGGGGAATCCAAGATGTTGTGACTTGTGGGGCTCTGACCAGGTTCTGTTACCCAGAATCCTTTGCAAACCTCAAAATTTGGCTAAAAAAACACGTTTTCCTCACATTTTGGTGACAGAAAGTTCTGGAATCAGAGAGGAGACACAAATTTCCTTCCACCCAGCCAGCGTTCCCCCAAGTCTCCCGATAAAGATGATACCTCACTTGTGTGGGTAGGCCTAGCGCCCGCGACAGGAAATGTCCCAAAACGCAACGTGGACACATCAATTTTTTTTAAAGAAAACAGAGGTGTTTTTTGCAAAGTGCCTACTTGTAGATTTTGGCCTCTAGCTCAGCCGGCACCCAGGGAAACCTGCAAAACCTGTGCATTTTTGAAAACTAGAGATCTTGGGGAATCCAAGATGGGCTGACTTGTGGGGCTCTGACCAGGTTCTGTTACCCAGAATCCTTTGCAAACCTCAAAACTTGGCTAAAAAAACACGTTTTCCTCACATTTTGGTGACATAAAGTTCTGGAATCAGAGAGGAGCCAAACATTTCCTTCCAGCCAGCGTTCCCGCAAGTCTCCCGATAAAAATGACACCTCACTTGTGTGGGTAGGCCTAGCGCCCGCAACAGGAAATGCCCCAAAACGCAACGTGGACACATCACATTTTTTTAAAGAAAACAGAGGTGTTTTTTGCAAAGTGCCTACTTGTAGATTTTGGCCTCTAGCTCAGCCGGCACCTACGGAAACCTACCAAACCTTTGCATTTTTTGAAAACTAGAGACATAGGGGAATCCAAGATGGGTTGACTTGTGGGGCTCTGACCAGGTTCTGTTACCCAGAATCCTTTGCAAACCTCAAAATTTGGCTAAATAAACACGTTTTCCTCACATTTTGGTGACAGAAAGTTCTGGAATCAGAGAGGAGCCACACATTTCCTTCCACCCATTGTTCCCCCAAGTCTCCCGATAAAAATGATACCTCACTTGTGTGGGTGGGCCAGGTGGCTGCAACAGAATAAGGCCAAAAACTTGTAGAGATAGAGGGGATAGCACAGCGAGTTTATAAGGACATATTCTTCTTTTATACATCTTTAGGCTGACTCTGCTTTGGGGACCCCCCAAGTGAGGTGTCATTTTACTTGGGAGACTGAGGGGAACGCTGGGGTTTAGGAATTTTGTGCTGGAGCGGTGATCGTACAAACAAAAGTCAGGAAAATATGCTTTTTTAAGCAAATTTTGCGGTTTGCAGAGGCGTCTGGGTAAGAAACTGTTGGGGGATCCACGCAAGCCACATCTCCCTGCACTCCTTGGGGTGTCTAGTTTTAAAAAATGTCTGGGTTTGGTAGGTTTCCCTAGATGAAGGCTGCACTCAGGACCAAAAACATAGGTGGCCCCTCCCCCAAACACAGGTAGTTTTGTAATATATCATTTTGATGTGTCCACATACGTCTGTGATGTACCAAACACTAAAATTGTGAAAAGAAACGCACTTAGGTTATGTGAAAAAAAAAACTCACCCACCAACCAGGTTGGTGGCATGCTTCATCATCAGGGTCCCACCTGAGACACCTAGCGTGTCTCAAGTGTGCTGCGACGCCTGAGTGATGGTTCAGTAGATCAAATTTTATTAACAAGAGATTTCACAAAAGTGAAATGCACTGGTAATAACTGAAAGGCCAAAAAACTGAACCAATGACTCACAGCTTGTGAGCTGTAAAGCCACGACAAGGCACCAACCGCTTTACAGTCCATTCACACACCTTTCATACATGACATGCACAAGACCATTCACGCCGCCAGCCACGGGCCCAGCACATTACAAGACTCCATCGACAGACAGCGCCAGTCAAGGGCCCATCACTTTCATAGGCCCACATGCCTGATACAGCAATCACACCAGCTGATGAGTGTGTGGACTGGCGTTTGGCTGGCACCGGCAGCCAAGCGCCACCCCACCCACACCGCCAGCCAAGCGCCACCCGACGCACACCGCCAGCCAAGCGCCACCCCACGCACACTGCCAGCCAAGCGCCACCCCACCCATACTGCCCGCCAAGCGCCACCCCAAGCACACCGCCAGCCAAGCACCACCCCAAGCACATCACCAGCCAAGCGCCACCCCACGCACACCACCATCACTTTTTTTTGTTTATAAACAACAAAGAAACCACTAACTAATTATAAAATAAGTACAAAACTACAAACATAAAAGCTCTAACTAAATACATGACAGTGATGCCAACCGTAAAACTCAACATGTGAAAATATAAAACAGACAGTTTACGCTCACGGTATTTCCCAAAAGTTTTTCCTTGTGTGGTAACTTCTAAAACAGCTGAGCACACACAGCCCAGGCTTTGAAGGGCATTCGGGGCAGTACATCCGGCTCCCCCTCCGGATTAATCTCCGGGCACATACTCTACATTTCTTTGTGGGCAAGTCTTTTTTGGGAGTGGGAGGAATGTGATCTGGAAAGTGCGGATCTTTCAATCTAGCCACATCCTCCACCACTTCTACTCTAGGAACTCTTGCCTGTTCCACCACAATAAGGCTTTCTATCACCGACTCCTGAAATTTAACAAATGTCATCCTTGACTCAGGTGAACAATCCTTGAATACAATAAAAGCATTAAAAGTTGCCAAATGAAATAAATGTAGGGCCAACTTTTTATACCACACGTAAGACTTACGAAGAGCAGTGTAAGGTTCCAACCTTTGATCTACGATATCAACACCACCCATGTGCCTATTGTAGTCCAAAATGCACGCAGGTTTGTGCACTTCCGCAACCTTACCCCAAACAGTCACAGGGGAAGTACTCTCATCATGGATGGTAGACAGCATGTGCACATCCCTCCTGTCTGAAAATTTCAGAGATACCAGCTCATTATTCCTCAAGGCACTGCACTGTCCCCTCTCAAGTTTTTTACAGACAAGCTCCCTTGGATAGCCTTTCCGGTTAGAACGGATTGTGCCACAAGCAACAGTGTCCACTCTAAACAACTCCTTGAACAACTGCACTCCAGTGTAGAAATTATCTACGTACAAATGGTGACCTTTGTTAAACAGCCGTCTACCAAGTTCCCACACAATTGTTTCACTAACTCCAAAAGTGGCCGGACAACCAGGAGGGTCAATACTGGAATCCCTACCAGTGTAGACCCGGAAATTATACACATATCCTGTACTGCTTTCTGACAGCATATACAATTTAATCCCATACCGTGCCCTCTTACTAGGAATGTACTGCTTAAAAACTAAACGCCCCTTGAAAAGGACCAAAGACTCGTCCACACTTATCTCTTTGCCTGGAACATAGACCTCTGAAAACCAATCTACAAAATGATCAAGGACAGGCCTAATCTTAAAAAGACGGTCACAATCAGGGTGATCTCGTGGCAAGGCTAAAGCATTGTCCACAAAATGCAGCATACGAAGAAGAAGCAAATACCGATTACGTATCATAGTTGCAGGAAACATAGACGTTGCCATCAAGGGATTAGTAGACCAATAAGAAGCCAGTGATGGCTTCCTGATCAACCCCATCAAAAAAGTCAAACCTAAAAACTTTTTCATTGCTTCCAGATATGTGGGAACCCACTGAGTAGCTCTAGACTGAGGCTTAAGTCTGGCAGCATTGTCCCTCAAATATTGCTCTGCATACAAATTAGTCTGCTCCACAATCTCTTCCAAAAATACATCGTCCATAAACAAGTGAAAGAAGTGGACAGGCAAAAAGATTTCCGTATTGACTCTACACCCTGGAAGACCAGTAAATGCAGGTAACTGTGGCTGCTCCATGTTTGGGGCAATCCAGGTGTCAGGTCTTCTAATGGGAAACCCTTCAGCCCCAGGCTGCTGCACTCTTGGCACATCAATGTCCTCCTCTACTACAGGCCCTTCATCTGCACTGAGAGTAGCTTCCTCATCAGAATACTCTCGGACAGAAAACTCACTTCCAGAATCTCCCACTTCCTCCTCTGCCTCAGATGCAGAGTCAGTCTCGTAATCATGGTCTGAAGATGACTCAAAGAGCATGCCAACAACCTGCTGAGCGGTCACTCTGCGGCTAGCCATGATCCTCACTAACAACAAATGGATTGCCAACAACAACTAGCACTAAAATAAGTAATAAACAAAGTGTAGCTTTATCACAAAGAGTTATGTACTAAAAAAACTATACCACTCACTTGCCTGAAAAAGCTACTCACCAAGCAACTACTCTGCACAGACACAGCAATCACCAATGATATCCCACTAAAAAGAAAAAAGAAAAAAGAAAATTAGACATATGACAACACAAATATCATTGTGCTCAAATCTAAGGACAATTTCACACACAATACTGCATTTAGTACACCACCTACAAACATGTCATTCATGCATGTCAACAATACTCCTTTGGAGTAAATTGCTTTCACTTACCTAAAACATACAACTATGAAAACCGCAGGACAACTACTGCCAAAACCGCAAGGATCCACAGCAAAGGAAGCAAAAGCGTTGAACTAGAAGAAAAAGAAGAAATAAGTGTTTATAATCACAAATACAAATACTTCACCAGTTGACAAACACCCCACCACCAAGAACTTAGAAATTATCCCTGGTACCTAAGTGGATTCTGCCTCCCTTGGGGGCTGATGGGTGTAAAAAAAATTGACCGATCTTCCCACAGGGGGGCAGAAATGGGCAACAGCTCTGTGCCCCCTTTAGGGGGCGACCCTTCCCAAAGGGGGCACCCCCAGCACAAAACAAAAAAAGGGGAACAAAAAAAAAAATCCCTGGCTTATTGGTGGTTTTTGCCCTCCTTGGGGGCAGATGGGCCTACAAAAATAGGCCCATCTGCCCCCAAAGGGGGCCGAGATTGCCAATACGAACTTTACCCACTTTGGGGGGGGCGACCCTTGCCCAAGGGGTGCCCCCAAACACACACCACACAATCCCTGTCGCCTAGTGTGCTTCGATCCCCCCGGGGGCCAGATCGTCCAAAAACATGGCTGATCTGCCCTCGGGCCGCAACAGAAAAAAAAATAGACCCCAGGGGGAGCGAACCTTGCCCAAGGGGTCACCCCCAAAATAAACAATAAAAACAAAATCCCTGGTGCCTAGTGGATTTCGCCCCCCGGGGGCAGATTGGCCGAAGAATCGGCGATCTGCCCCCGGGGGGGGCGAAATACTAAATAAAATAGCCCCCGGGGGCGACCATTTCCCAAGGTGTCGCCCCCAAAATAAACATATAAATAAAGAAATCCCTGGTGTCTAGTGGATTTTGCCCCCCCCCCCCCGGGGGCAAATTGGCTGAAAAATCGGCGATCTGCCCCCGGGGGGGGGGCAAAATACTAAATAAAATAGACCCCCGGTGGGGCGACCCTTGCCGAAGGGGTCGCCCCCAAAATAAACAAAAAAAACAAAATCCCTGGTGTCTAGTGGATTTTGCCCCCCCCTTCCCCGGGGGCAGATGGGCTGAAAAATCGTCGCCCAAGGGGTTGCACCCAAAATAAACATACCCCAAAAAATCCCTGGTGTCTAGTGGAGATTCCTGCTCCACGATCGTGGGCCCTGCCCGCGATTGTGGAGCAGGAATCTAGTGAAAACAGGCACAGCGGGAAAGGAAAAACCCTTTCCTTTCCCCCGTGTCTGTTTTCCCCCCCCCCAAAACCCCCAAAAAGGGAAGGACTTACCTTCAGAAGTCCTCTTCCCTCGACGCGCTGGAAGCAAATGGCTTCCAGCATGTCCCAGCAACACTTGATGACGTTGGTGCGCTGTGCGCGCGCTGACGTCATCAGATTGCCGGGGGGGTCGGGGTGGAAGGGGAAGGGCTTCCCCTTCCATCCCCGCCTTGGGGGGGGTGGGGTGCACATGGGGGGAGCGCTAGCGCTCCCCCCAGTTCCTGTGCCTTGGACGAGGTGACCTCGTCCAAGGCACACGGGAACCGCTGCCTTGGACGAGGTCACCTCGTCCAAGGCATGCGAGTGGTTAAATATCTCCTTTTCCCTTCATTCACCATTAGATCTATTTTATCTGCCTTCTTTTCAGTGATACGGGTGCCATGAAGATAATTCTGGGTCTTAATCGATTGATAAATGTGAATTATAAATATTGTATCTGCCCCTAACTGAGATTGATTCATGCTAGTGTGTTAGTGAGTTGGTAAGTAAACTTGGTTTGGGCCTTTACTTTCTTTTTTTAACTTTATTGTTGGTAGGTTTTGCTGTTACTGTGCCCCAGGGTGGCGTCCCATGTGTGGAGCATGGGTGTTCGCACGCATTCCCCCATGTCTTTTGGCGCATTCCCAGATTTACCAACACTGGTAAACCTATGAATGTGTCAAAATGCTAAGCCTTCCCATGGGATGTGCGAGGAGGGTAAATATCTTTATTTCTCCTCACTGTTTCCTCTTTCTAAGTGTGCCTCATTTTGCAGCATACATAGAAAGAGAAAAATGCCTCTGAGGATTGTTTTTTTACATGAAAGCGTGTCTTCCTGCACAAAAACAGGATTGTTTGTGCAATGGTGCTTACCCTGGCGCAAGACAGCACATTGTGCACCAGTGCAAGAAAGGAACAGGAATGTGCCAAAGCATGTCAAATACAGCACATTTCTGATCTTTTCCATTCCCTTTCACACAGTGCAGCGCAGCAAGGTGGCTTGCTACGCCGCACAACATCAAATAATTATAAATCTGTCCCTTAATTGCTCTGAGGATTGCATTGTTGCTATGTGTTGGTAACAAAGGTAAACATGTTTCAATTGGACCTCAGGGAGGAGACTAGCAGGTCATTTTAAGTCAACAACAAACTTCTTGGGCATGAGTTATCATTTTTCATATTTTGTGATGTTTAACAAAAATGGGGATTGATCTGACTATGCTGCCTTGGCTGACAACAATAAAGTAGGGAGATATGCAAATTGTGAGGACTTCTAAATATGTCTAGGATGAAGTATTGGGAGCTTAAGAAGTCCCTTGTAGCCTGAATGGAGTCAGACACCTTAGGCCCCCTGATGTGAAACTCCAGCGTAGGAGTAACCTGAGATCTCTAGGGAAGAGGATGCACCAAGCCTTCTTCCTTCCATTCAATCTACAGAGCCCTGCACTAGAACCTTAGCAGGGATCTTCATCCCCAAAGAGATGGTAATGAAAAGACTAGAGCTTTGTGTTAGGAGGACAGAACTTTAAAGCAGCAGCTGTCCAAAGAGAGAAAATAAGGGATGTTTCAAAATGACTGAGATCAAGAGACCAGGTAGGACAGGAGTATAGCATTGACGAGAAAATATTAAATTGGCTTACAAGAAGAGCATTGGAAGGATGTAATTTAAGTCCCAGGGTGACCGGGAGCATAGCTTCAGGGGGGGTGTTTGAGGTGTTACATCCCCCTAATAAATGTATTTTTTTATAAATAGTTGGGTACAGGTACTTTCAGTCGGGTATTGTGAGATGTCAGTCGTATTTTGTCAGGAAGTTTTACATACAAGGACAAAAAAACACACACACTTATCACCTTTTTTTGAAGGCCTCAAAAATATTGGTTATTTTCCAAAGAAATGTGTTTTCTCTCTTAGTACTCCTACTAATCCACATTCCTCTCCCTTTCCACTTACCCATATGCCCCTGCTTGTTGTATAATATATTTGAACATTATATGTGAGCTTGACTGTCGGAAGATCTGAGGCTCCCACTCTCACCCTCCGATGTTACAGACCAAGCTACACCCATTAGTGTGATCCAGCACCCAGTTCCACTGACGGCAGTAACTTTAGCTTTGGAGAGCACAAGCCTCACTTTCTAATAGGCAGTGATAAATGAGCGCACTAAAGTTAGAAAGTGGTATCAAGTGTGTCCTGGGAGTGAAAGGACTATGCCTGAGAACACCAAGAAGTACCTTCAGAAAAAGTGTTCTCACTGAATGGAGACACACTCACTGAAATGAGTGACACATGCCAACCTGACCACTGAATAAGGAATGCTGGTACCTCCAGAGCAATACCTACCTGACCAGTCATCTAAAATAGCCAGATTACACAATAATGACATGGCCTTCTGTTGGTCCTGGCCCTTTTTGCAGGGTCATCCCCAAACTTTTTGCCTCCTTCCTCCTATTTTTTTTATCCGTTTTTGTTGGCTTTAGGACTCTGGGCACTTTACCACTCCA
This sequence comes from Pleurodeles waltl, assembly GCF_031143425.1. Lineage (NCBI taxonomy): Eukaryota > Metazoa > Chordata > Amphibia > Caudata > Salamandridae > Pleurodeles > Pleurodeles waltl. Next base: position 269,664,356 of record NC_090448.1, on the reverse strand, counting down.
AACCAGTGCTAAAGTGCATATGCTCTCTGTGTAAATTGGATTGGTGATTGGTTTTCTTCATGATTGGTCTATTTGAACTACTAGTAAGTCCCTAGTAAAGTGCACTAGAGGTGCCCAGGACCTGTAAATCAAAATTTATTAGTGGGCCCACCGCACTTATTGTGCAACCCACATGAGTAGCCCTGTAAACATGTCTCAGACCTGCCACTGCAGTGTCTGTGTGTGCAGTTTGAAACTGCCAGTTTGACCTGGCAAGTGTAGCCACTTGCCAGGCCCACACCTTCCCTTTTTCTACATGTAAGTGATCCCTAAGGTAGGCCCAATGCAGCCCCATGGACAGGGTGCAGTGTATTTAAAACGTAGGACGTGTACTGATGTGTCTTATATGTCATGATAGTGAAATACTGCTAAATACGGTTTTCACTATTGCAAGGCCTATCTCTCCCATAGGAGAACATGAGGATTGCCTTTAAATATCTTTTAAGTGCAGTTTCCAATTTATAGCAGATAGAAATATGGAGCTTGGGTTCTCTGAACTCACAATTTAAAAATACATCTTTTGGTAAAGTTGGTTTTTAGATTGTCTGTTTGAAAATGCCACTTTTAAAAAGTGGGCATTTTCTTGCTTGACCATTCTGTGCCTCTGCTTGGCTGCTGTATCCACATCTGGGTCGGACTGACAGTTGGGCTGTTTCGAATTCCCTCTAGACAGTAACACAAAGGGAGCTGAGGTGTGTGCTGTATATCATGATGAGTCTTCCTGGGCTAGAGTGGGAGGGAGGAGCTGTCATCTGCACTTGAAAGGGCTGTGTCTGTCCCCTAACAATGGAGTCTCCAAACCCTAGTGTGTGTCTGGGGCAGGGCAAGGAAGAGGCAGGGCCTTGTGCACTGCAAAGGCTTTCCTTTGAAGTTTGCCTACTTCAAAGGGAGAAATGAGTATATGGATTGGAATGCTGACCCCACGACCTGGGAATACTTCTAAATCAAGAGGAACCTCCACCAACGAGAAGAGCTGAAGAGCTATGAGGAGGAGTACTGCCCCTTTGCTGTGTGTGCTTTGCTGAGTTGGCCTAGAGTTGCTGCCTGCAGGCGGTGTATCCTGCTTGTGAAGATCCTAAAGGGCGTGGACTGAGTTTGCCTCCTGTTGAGAAGTCTCAGGGACATCAACGACTTAGGGGGTTATTCTAACTTTGGAGGAGTGTTAATCCGTCCCAAAAGTGACAGTAAAGTGACGGATATACCACCAGCCGTATTACGAGTTCCATAGGATATAATGGACTCGTAATACGGCTGGTGGTAAATCCGTCACTTTTCCGTCACTTTTGGGACGGATTAACACCTCCTCCAAAGTTAGAATAACCCCCTTAATCTGCCTTCACCTGGGCTCTCTTGCTGAGATCCTCTGACTCGCCAAGTGGTGCCACATCTGTTCCTGGGCCTCTGGAAGGAGAAGCTGGCAGAACCTGCACGGCGGCCGAAAAATCAATGCAACGCCAGTGAAATCGATGCATCCTTGGCGCAGCACGGATTAATCTCTGCAATGCATCCCGATTTTTCACACATCGTCTCTGGCTGTCAAAATATTCAACATCACCGCATGGACCCCAGGCTGCTTGTCTGGAAATAGACACATCCCTTCCCTGCGAGGAAAGAATCCACGCAACCACACGCTTGCCGGTGCTGCTTTATTTTTCATGCATACCAGGTAGTTTGTGCTAATCCATTGGATTAAGACTCTTTTTACTTTAAAAATTAATATCTTTACTTGTGTATGTTGCATTTTTGCCATTTTGGTCTTGTTTGATTTAGATAAAATATTGGCTATTCCTCTAAACTGGTGTGGATTCCTTTTGTGGTGTTGTCAGTGTGTTACTGTGTGTGCTTGTGCAAATATATTACACATTGCTTGTGCCAACCTACTAAGAGGGTGGGCAGGGGTTATCTGAGCTGTTATCTCTCTTACCTTGACTAGAGAGAGGGTCCCTACTTGGACAGGGTGCAAACTGACTGCCAACTAGAGACCACATTTCTAACACCTTCCATTGGAGTAGGTCAGTACCCTGATGTGAGCAGTGGTGGACCTGAAAAGGGAAGCTGTCTGTACATACATATCCATTGATTGGCTCCTTGGTATTACTATGCCTAATTCTGAGGCTATGAGTTAGAATTTGGCTGGTGTGGGGAAATCAATCTAGTTGGTAAATTTTCTCCACTGCTTTTTATTCTGTTGTACTTTTTACTTCTTTTGTGAGCTGGAGTCTACCAAATAGGCCCATGCCCCAGTACTCTGCAGAAACTGAATGTATCTGCCTTCTTATAGTAACTCCCACTATTGTGGCCCTGTCGTGATCCAGTCATGTCACTCTGCTGTCACTGAGATGTTTTAGCATTTTTAATACCTCATTGCTCTTCAGTAGAATAAGTATAGGATAGCATAACCTGTTGCAGAGAGGGCAGTTATGAAAACTAGGGTACCGTAGATGTCATCTATTATACTTGCCCCTTTCAGCCATCTGAGTGCTCTGATTAATTCCTACAATAATTTAGATAGTTTCCTACATAAAGTTTTGTGTGTTTATCAAATTTCAGGTAGAAATTCTAAGTTCTTTATTTCTTAACTGGATGGTTGTTACAAATAACACTGCACACATTTTCTCTGAGGATTTGCTAGTTCCTCTGGCCTAACTACTAAAGGTGAGACAAGAAAGCACAGATAAGACTGTAGAACATATATCAACAGGTTGGTTTACTGGAAACCAGAGTTGTAAGAAGAGTTGTAATGACTTCAACAGTCATTTATGTCATTGTTGGTGTCCTCTGTGATGTAATATGTGAGTACTCTTTAGATGATGGACGTAATGTTTTGTTGTTACCGTTTAGTGCTAGTTCAGAATATTGGTACCATTTGTGGTGGAACCTTAACATCTCTTCAAATTAATATTTTTGCTTGATCATTTATATTACAGAGTTGACGATAACAGCTCAAACGTTAACACTTAACCGAGTAATTCATAAATTTATGTTCATTTGTTTCACTTTTGGCTCTTTTGACCAAACTGTACCCTACATTTCAAAGCTGAAAGCCATGACAGGTATACAGGGAATACAAAAAAATTTGCAGGTTGTGTGGTCTTCTGAGTGCCATGGTCAGTATGTTTTGCATTCTGGATTGACCAGAGTCCATTCCCTAGGCCCACTACATGAATGTCATGAGTAGGCAAAGTGGAAGTATATCATTAGATAACCCAACAAATTCACCTATGTTACAAATGTACAAATTCACTGGAGCAACTCTAAGAAAAGGAACCAGAAGATCATTGCCAGTGCTTAATTTGAAAAATAATGAGTACCAGTGCCCAAAGTGCAGCTCAGAAGCCTGCAGCTGGTGGTATTGAATGTCAGTATTCTGAATACCAAGGCTGTGTGATCCTGAATCCACCTCAGGCCTCTTTAATCCACTGCTAAACAGTTCCTGCTCCTTTATCTCACTCTTCCAGATTCCTACATTCTCACTTGTTGACAGTTTTTATGTCTTTCTCTTCCTCCTCCTTCCTTCCAGTTTGTGTGTGTTTTCCCTCTCTTGCCTCTTTGCTTTTGGGAAATGTCTGATGAGGAAAAATAAGTGGTGGTTCCTCAAAAATGAGCACTGGTGAACTTCACCGCAAATCACCAGCTGAAGTTAAACACTTGAACCTCGCACAAAAACTAAAATATTTCAAATTTCTCAAATTTGTTATTGACTTTTAGTTAGACAATTATAACCTCCACCCTAATGCACATCTGATTCCTTTATATGTAACATTATAGATTAAATAATAAATTAAGTCATTGATGACATCACAGATGACATTACATACCATTACTAATTAAATCATCAGTGTCATCACTGCAGTTGCATTAGATGGCACTTTTTCTCGTTTTATGGCACATATTGGGAATATGTTAGATTTTGCTAGGCGCATAAAGAAATGTTTGGGGACTTAACATGCACCTAGTTAGGACCTTAACATGAAGTGGCGGCTCTAGTTGCCAAGATGGAGTGAGCATTCCTTCTCTGCACTCCAGCTACTCTGCAGTAGTGCTAAACATTGGATGGTCGAGGACTGAGGCATGGACTGGAGATGGGTGCCTGAATGCTGGTGGACCAGGTGCACAACTCCATGATGTCTTGTTTTGTGCAGAGCAGCCACACTCAAAGGACTGTAAGTGGTGGCAGAGGCCATAAGGATGACAAAATTGCAGCCATGCTAGAAGACAAGTAAGAGCCCGAACCCGCTTGAGTACGAAGGAGCCATTGGGAGCAGACACCTGTACTAACCTTCCAAGATGGTCAGTGGATAGCGTGTGGGAAGGGCTGTAATACCCTCACCCACAAAGCTGTATCAGCACAAATGCTGCAGGTAGAATGCGGAGCTACTGTGCCCACAATGAGCTGGAGGCAGATGCACAGCTGTGCTGCCCACATGCCAGGGACTGATAGCTTCAGCTTTGACAAATCAAGTTCCTAGGTTGATTGTGGGTGACTTAATGGTCACCTTTTTGGAGAACTGGCTGCAAGTGGTGGTTGCGACTGAGTGCCTGTGCAAGTTCTACGTGCCTGAGAGACTGTACAGGGTCCCTGCATGCCTGCCTTAGCCTAAAGCACCACCTAGACCAGTAGTGGCAAGACTACTGGCAAGGGTCGCCTGGCAAGTCCTTACATGATAGACAATGCAAGGGTGTCCATATTCCTAGATTTCACTTCACTGGTGCAGAAACAGCTTGCATTGTTCCTGTCTGTAACAAAATGCCTATGAGAGTTTGGGTTAGTATACACCCTGTTGTTTACGTCTTGGCTACAGATTCAAGTGGAAGGGAGGGCTCACTTTTTGCCGAGCCAATGGAGATGCAGGAATGGCTAGACACTTATCATGCAGAAAGCACACGGCTGCCTGAGAAGCGCTTACACAGATCCACAATATGGAAGAGACTTTGATCCAGGTGTGGCAGAGACGTGTGGCCTACAAGCCAACAGGCTGCGGTGGACGGAGAAAACAGGCTGTTGCAGCAATGTGAGGAAATTGTGAAATTGGCAGTGGACTTTAGCTCTAGTGTAGACAGGGTGAAATAATCTGGCTTTAGCAAGATAATGCATTAAGAGCACCCCAATCAGAGGATGATATTCTATGAAAAAGGGGAACAGTTCTTTTATATCTGTCAAAGCCCGGGCCGCAGAACGTCTGTATATCCTTTTTAAGCAAGCTGCACATAAACACATTCCTTAGAAGTTTGGACAGTATGACAGGCTGTTCCTGACCTAGGGGAAAAAGTTGGGGAAGTGGCAGTTGATATATGTGCATGTGAAGTTATTGAGTGACTAACCCGAACTGAAGGTGCAATGTTGGGAGGCTGGTGGGTGTAGTGCCCAGACCAATCCTATGGAGTCTGTTCCTTCAGACGGATGTGTACACTCACATGAATCAATTCATAATACTAACGTGGAACATGTGTGGCAGCAATTAACCCTCAAATCAATACAATGTGCATGCATATATTAAAAGAAGAAGGTCCCAGATTGCATTCCTCCAGAAGATGCATCTTACTAAGAAAGAGGGATTAGCACTGGATAGAAGATGGAGGGTCCAGGCAAATTACACAGCTTATTCAACAAATACCTGAAGCGTTTTGATTTGGATAAGATCAGGGGTTCCCATTCAGCCTTTGAAAGTAGTGGTGGACATGAACGGGCCATATGTGATGTTGGGAGGCAGCTGCAGGGAAAAGATGTAGCACTGATAAACATATATGCACCAAACATGGACCTACCTTCTTTTTGGGAGGGCCTAGCTCTGCAGTTGACATAAATGCCTCCTTATTCACAAGTATTTGGGGGGAATTTGAATTGTTTTGTAGGTAGCAATCATGACAGATCGCACCACTATCCTCAATTCAAACACACACAGTTGTGACAAGGCATTTAACAGTTGGATCTCTTGCTGGGAGATGGTGGATAGTTGGCAAACATATAATCCCAAAGGTAGGGAGTACACATAGTATACTAGTTTATATGATGTCCATCTTTGTCTTGATAATTTTCTATGCACTTCTCAACTACATACCAAGGTCAAACACAATGAATTTTTGGCTAAGACATTCTCACACCACAGCCCTTTCGTTGACACTTCGCTGAAGGGTTGCTTACCACAGGTTACGGATTAATAGCTGTCCACTTTATATCAAACTCTACACAGAAGAAATGCTAATATATCTCAGAGGTGATGAGCCTGGTGTTAACGGTAGAAACCCAAAGGCACTGCACATAAGCTTGCAATTGATGTCAAAGATGACATCACAAATTAAATTTTTTATGACAACACCGATATCATTACAAATGACCTCACAATGGACATCCAGTGACCCTTCCAAAAAACAATTAGTTAGCCCTTTTGAAATTAGCAATATCACCCACAGTGACTCATATTCTATATAATGATAAAATCAACTTTAACTTTGAACACTGTGCACCTTTTGGCAGCTTCTCATTAGTCTCAATGTTATGCACGAGCTCGTTATATGCAGGTAGGTAGCTGTGAAACTCTGCTCTTATAAGCATGACTGTGTCACAAATGTTTGATAGTTGCTAACTTCGGGAGCCTAAACAGGTGTAGAGTATATGACACTATATTAACAACCATCAAATCAGTATAACAGAATGTGTTTTAAAAACAAAAAACCTCAGTTACCTAGGGCCAGATGTAAAAAGCTTGTTAATGGTCGCAAATGGTCCCATTTGCAGAATCGGCAGTTTGCAACCGCTAAAAATTCTTTTTGGTATGTACAAAGGCCCTATTTGTGATTCAGTAACCGATTCGCAAATAGATTTTGCAAGTTGGTATTGGAAAGGGGAGTTTTTAAAGCATCCCTTCCTAATACCAAATCACACTGGTATGTGTGAATGATTTGCGTCGAAAATACAGTCACAAACATTCTCATTTTACCACCTACTTCAAGCAGGTGGTAACCAATTCGCAATTGGTAATGGGTCCCCAAGGGATTCCTTCCCATTTGGGAATGGATGCAAGAATATTTTATAAGAGCAGCCAGTGGTCCCTTGGAAGTAGTGGACCAAAATCTGGGGTTTTGGGTCCACTACTTATAGCCCTTTCTGCCTTTGAAGTAGGTAAACTTCAAAGGAAAGTCTCTGTTGTTCACAAGATCCTGCCTTGCCGAGGCCCGCCCCAGACACACTCCTCCCTCCACTGTAGCCCAGATGACCGATCAGGATATGCAGGCTACACCCCAGCTCCCTTTCTGTCATTGTCTAGTGGGGATTCAAAAACAGCCCAACTGTCAGTCTGACCCAGTCAGGGAATACACAAGCAGGCAGAGTCACCAAGTGGTTTAAAAAAGGAAAATGCCCACCTTCTAAAAGTGGCATTTTCAAACTGACAATCTAAAAAACAACTTTACCAAAATATGAATTTTATAATTGTTAGTTCAGAGACCCCAAACTCCACATCTCAATCTGCTCCCAAAAGGAAACTAAACTTAAAAGATATTTAAAGGCAGCCCCCATGTTAACCTATGAGAGAGCTATTCCCTGCACAGTGAATATGGCAGTATTTCACTGTCAGGACATGTAAAACACATCAGTACTTGTCCTCCCTTTACCATACACCGCACCCTGCCCATGGGGCTACCCAATTTCTACCTTAGGGGTGCTGTTGGACCTGGCTTTTTGACAGGGTCATCCCCAAACTTTTTGCCTCCTTCCTCCTATTTTTTCTGACCTGCTGTTGTTGGCTTTTGAACTCTGGGCACTTTACCACTGCTAACCAGTGCTAAAGTGCATATGCTCTCTGTGTAAATTGTACTGTTGATTGGTTTATCCATGATTGGCTATTTGATTTACTTGTAAGACCCTATTAGAGTGCACTATATGTGCCTAGGGCCTGTAGATTAAATGCTACTAGTGGGTCTGCAGCACTAGTTGTGTCACCCACTTAAGTAGCCCCTTAACCTTGTCTCAGGCCTGCCATTGGAAGGCCTGTGTGTTCAGTTTCACTGTCAATTCGACTTGGCATTTAAAAGTACTTGCCAAGCCTAAAACTCCCCTTTTTCTACATATAAGACACCCCTAAGGTATGCCCTAGGTAACCCATAGGGCGGGGTGCTGTGTAGGCAAAAGGCAGGACATGTACCTACGTAGTTTACATGTCCTGGTAGTGTAAAACTTCCATATTTGTTTTAACACTGCTGTGAGGCCTGCTTCCTTCATAGGCTAACATTGGGGCTGCCCTCATACATTGTTGAAGTGGCAGCTGCTGATCTGAAAGGAGCAGGAAGGTCATATTTAGTATGGCCAGAATGGTAATACAAAATCCTGCTGACTGGTGAAGTCGGATTTAATATTACTATTCTAGAAATGCCACTTTTAGAAAGTGAGCATTTCTTTGCACTTAAATCTTTCTGTGCCTTACAATCCACGTCAGGCTAGGTTTAGTTGACAGCTCCTTGTGCTTTCACTCAGACACACCCCAAACACAGGGTACTCAGCCTCACTTGCATACATCTGCATTTTGAATGGGTCTTCCTGGGCTGGGAGGGTGGAGGGCCTGCCCTCACACAAAGGACTGCCACACCCCCTACCGGGACCCTGGCAGACAGGATTGAACTGAAAGGGGACCTGGTGCACTTCTTAGCCACTCTTTGAAGTCACACCCACTTCAAAGGCACAATTTAGTATAAAACAGGGCCTTTGCCCTACCACCTCAGACACTTGCTGGAGAATAAACCTGAACCAGAACCTGCATCCTGCCAAGAAGAACTGCCTGGCTGCTCAAATGACTCACCTGACTGCTTTCTACAAAGGACTGCTGCCTTGCTGTTGGCCTGCTGCCTTGCTGAACTCTTGTCTGGCTGTAAAGGTGCTCTCCAAGGGCTTGGATAGAGCTTGCCTCCTGTTCCCTGAAGTCTCAGGACCAAAAAGACTTCTCTTTTTCAATTGGACTCCTCGTGCGCCGAAACATTTGACGCACAGCTTGCTCCGTGGTGAGAAATTCACCGCACGCCGATCCAGAAAGACGCCGCTCAACGCGACACCTGCGGTGCGACTGGAACTTCGCCGCACGGCCTCGCATGGACAACACCGCCCGACTTCCAGAGAGGAAATCGGCGCGACGCCGGCCGTGAGAAAGAAAATTCCACGCACAGCCCCCCAGAACGACGTGCAGCCAGATAACAAGCCGAGGAATCCACGCACAGACCCTGGGACATCTGGTAATCCCACGATCCACAGAAGGAGACGGTCCGCGTGCTGGAAAACAACACACGTCTTCCCTGAGTGAAAAATAACGATGCAAGTCCGTGTGTGAAGGGGCGAAACCGACGCACACACCATTTTTACTCCCGTAGAACTACGCACGTCTCCCCGCGTGAACAATAACGACGCAAGTCCGTGTGTGAAGGAGCGTAAACGACGCACACACCATTTTTCCACGCATCGCCTCTTCTGCGGCCCTCTGCAGAGTTTTTCCACTCCAAACCAGGTACTTTGTGCTTGAAAGAGACTTTATTTACTTTTTAAAGACTTAAGACACTTCATATCACTTTTCAGTGATATCTTTACAAATTCATGTTGCATCTTTGATCGTTTTGACCTGCAAATACACAGATAAATATTGTATATTTTTCTAAACACTGTGTGGTGTATTTTTTGTGGTGCTATATTGTGTTATTGTATGATTTATTGCACAAACGCTTTACACATTGCCTTCTAAGTTAAGCCTGACTGCTCGTGCCAAGCTACCAGAGGGTGGGCACAGGATAATTTGGATTGTGTGTGACTTACCCTGACTAGAGCGAGGGTTGCTTGGACAGAGGTAACCTGACTGACAGCCAAAAAAAAACTTTCTAACAGGTGCCTTATATGTTTAAAAAGGAAAGGTTTGGGCCTGGCAAGTGGGTACACTTGCCAGGTGGAATTGCCAGTTTAAAACTGCACACACAGACACTGCAGTGGCAAGTCTGAGCCATGTTTACAGGGCTACTCATGTGGGGGGCACAATCAGTACTGCAGGCCCACTAATTAGCATTTGATTTACAAGCCCTGGACACTTTACTAGGGGTTTACTAGTAAATCAAATATGCCAGTCCTGGAAAAGCCAGTTACACCTACAATTTACACAGGGAGCACTTGCACTTTAGCACTGGTCATCAGTGCTAAAGTGCCCAGAGTACCAAAACCAGCAAAAAAATGACCAGTAAACAGTCAAAACATGAGAAGCAGAGGCAAAATAGACAGGGGAGACCATGTCAAGGATTCCAGGTCTAATGAACACACTTCTGTACATATGTGTTTGCGATTACCAAATAGCGAATTGCAAACATTTGCTATTTGGTAATAGCAAACAATCATTTTCATACATCTGGCCCCTATTTCCTTTTGGTTTCTACTCAATCCAATTGTGGTATTTTTTGGGATGTCAAGCTGTTTGTGTGCAACAAAAATGAGAGCAGCTCTACTGGTTAACCTAATACACTTCAAAATGCAACTGGAGACAACTGGAGTTTTATTCAAACAATTTTCTTATATATGCCCAAAAAAGTATATGCCACTTTTCATTGGTTGACCATACTTTCTAAGGAGCTTAATCAGGCATGAATAACAAGCTGACATTTGGGATTGTGTCAAATATTTTGTATTCTTCTTTTTTTTATATCAGTGCTTAGCTGATATGTGTATTCAAGTAGCTGCCTTTTTGTTGCCTTTTTGCTGCAGATAGGTCTAATTGGTTGTGGCAGCAAAAATATTGAGGAACTTCATATATCTAATATTAATTAACAGTTGTTAGAAATGTGGTTTCTGGTTGGCTAAGGTATGCACCTAAGCCAGGCAGAACCCACCCAGTCTAGTCAGGGGAAGGAAGTTACACGTCCACGATAACCCCTGCTCACCCCCTTGGCAGCTTGGCACGAGCAGTCAGGCCTAACCCAGAGGCAATGTGTAAAGCGTTTGCACACACACACAACACACATGACGCAATATGTACACCACAAAGTAAACATAACACCGAGCTATGTAAAAATAAACTGCATTGCACAAAACATAATTAGACCAAACATTACATGTCAGTAATACCCTGCTACCTTAGCAATTGTTAGAACGTTACACACGTTACTAATACTCTCAGGATTCTGCAACATAAGCAGTAGTCAGGAATCACAATATAGAAATATATGTACTTGTCATGTACACATCATAAATATCCATAAAAGGAACATTAGAGAACATATGGCAAGTCATAAAAACATATATCTGCATATCATGCCCGTAAAAGGATCATCAACACATTTATGCAACATCATAAAAATAGGTAGGGAACATATAACCCCTTAATGTTCATGTCAGAATGAATATGTCCCCAAAAGTACCTGTTGTAGAATGAAAAGGACACTCTTAGTGCCTGGAAGATTAAAGTGGGCCCCCAGCGCTCCTGTGTGCTAAACGGAGGCCACGCTTTGCTCCTGGGAGAGAGGGGCAGTCGGCACCCTCTCTGAGGTTTATAACAGGCTCCTCCTGGGGCCCATGATCTCTAGGCCCCCCCGGGCCTTCATTGGCCTTTCAATGGGGGGGGCACAAAGCAGCCCAAGAAAGCAAAAGGGGCCAAAAGACAAAGACCTACGGCGCGGGGGACCTCTGTTGAGGCTTCCGCCCAGCCCCCAGTCTCAGGGATCCAGAGGAGGTCCTCTCGGGGCAGGGTGAGCCTCCGATGAGGCTTCCTTTCGACCCTGCCGGCCCTACCGAGATCAAGAGAAGACGACCGGTGGAGCGGGGAGCCTCCGATGAGGCTTCCTTCCCCGCCCATTCCTGAAGACGTGAGCAGGCACCGAAGCGGGTGCCTGCCTGTGCCCCACTCACTCCTTTCCTTTCTACCTGTGGTGCTCTGGGGGCGCCGAAGATAGCCCGACTCTTGTGCTTTGCCGGCAACACTCCAGTCGCGGTGGTGAGTGTTCTAAAGGCCAAAAACAGCAGGCTAACAAGCACGGGAGATTCCTGGAGAGCCCATTCCCAGCTGTGATTTCTTTCACAGCAAGGCGCCTATGAGCACCCAGGGTCCCACATAAGCGCTGCACTCTATGCTAAGCCAACCAAGAAAGCGCTATGATGGCCAAAACAAAAGTGAAGCACCCCTCGTGGTGGGGATAGTTGCAGGGGTCTGGGGCCACAGCACCATGCCTCTGGAGACAAGCGAGAGGGAAAGCACAGGGCTGGCAGGCCCAGCTACAGGCCAGCACTAGGGATGCAGATGGTGGCAGTTCCTCCTAGTGACCAGGCATGCACAGCAGCAGTCCAAGGTGGGTCCTTGTGAGTCTATTCAGCAGCGTCCTGTGTCCAGTTTCAGGTAAGTCTCTTCAAGTCTCAAGAATGTCTAAATTGTGGGGAAAATTCACTTGTACTTATACTCAGTTTACAGTGTGTTTTACAATGAGGAGGAGAGGGGGTTTCAACCAGTTACAACTGGGTCGGGCAGTGCCCCCTTCACTCCTCCAGCACAGCCTCCAAACATCAGTTGGGGGTAAATAACCTTATTGTGTGAGGCCAGGGCACAGCCTTTACAAATGCAGGTGTGCCCCGCCTCTCGCTTCTCTCAGCCCAGGAAGACCATACAAAATGTAAATGCACCTTTGTGACACCTCCACCCTCCCTGTGTACAGGCTGTCTGAAAAGTATGCACAAAGCTCAACTATCTCTCTGCCCAAACATGGATTGGAGTCAAGCTGCAAAACACCAGAGTCATAAGCCCAGAGAAATGCTCACTTTCTAGAAGTGGCATTTCTGTAATAGTAAAAAAAATTACACCTACACCAGTAAGCAGCATTTCTTACCACCATTGCCACCATACCAAACATGCCTACGTTACCCCTCATAAATCAGACAATACCCCCTACATATAAAGCAGGGCATTTCTAATGCAATCCTACGAAAATGCAGCACCCACAGCAGTGAGACACCAAGTTAGGCTGTTTGTCACTACCAGGACAGGCCACAGAACCTGTCACATGTCCTGCCTTCTACATACATAGCACCCTGCCCATTGGGCTAGCTAGGGCCCACCTTAGGGGTAACTTACATGTAGTAAAAGGGGAGTTCTGGGCCTGGCAAGTAAATTTAGATGCCAGGTCCCTGTGGCAGAAAACTGTGCACACAGGCCCTGTGCTAGCAGGCCTGAGACAGGTTTGAAAGGCTACTTCAGTGGGTGGCACAAGCAGCGCTGCAGGCCCACTAGTATCATTTAATTTACAGGCCCTGGGTATAGAGAAACCACTGTACAAGGGACTTACAGGTAAATTAAATATGCCAATTAGGTATAAGCCAATCACACCAATTTTAGATGGGAGAGCACCTGCACTTTGGCACTGATCAGCAGTGATAAAGTGCTCAGAGCCCTAGAGCCAACAGCGAGAGGTCAGAAAAAATAGGAGAAATTAGGCAAAAAGTCATGGGATGAACCTGCTACAACGGGCAGGTCCAACAACAGTGGACAGATAAGCTTCTACCTCTTAAAAACCAAAACCCTCTTTGATTTTCTAATGAGCACTCAAGACACCCATGCTTAAGGCGAGAGGAAAATGTTGCAAAATCTTAGTAGATATGGCACTATTCTTCTCTCTCCTTTTCTCACAATGTCATGCATCAAATTTGGATCCTGGGTTGCCTTGCATGAAAGATTAGTCAAAATGAACCATAGATCCTCAACAGATTTCTCACACTGCCTCGTCCATGAATTCCACTTTTGCGCGCACCCCTCCTTGTAGACCCAAACACAGCCAGTGAATGTCAATCAGAGTCTCACTTAGTTGATTCAAAATGTTACTTTTCTCTAACTGTCACAGATACTCTCCTAGACAATGTCACTGTCGACACAAAGGTGATCAATTTGTTTAAAAATTGTGTTAGCCAGGGGCAAAAAAGCAGTCTGTCCCTAATAAGAATGTAAACATGGCTGCAAAATTACAGCTCAGTGAAATATATATATATTTTTAACATACATAATAATTCTGCTGAAACAAGAAAAATGATTGTTTACAGGAAACTCAATCATTATAGATTACGCTAATAATACATTAAAGAAAAAGGAACTAGAGTTGTTAAAGAGAGACAGTGTTGGATAGAATGTTTCAAAAACAACTGCAACTCCTGCTGCTGTAAGGTCCTCAGAGCAGGTTTCTAGGCACCAGGTCTCTCTACAACCAGGTCTTGTCCATAGTCCAGTTCACAGTGGTCATTTGAGCCTTGTTAATACCAGGTGTCCTTCTGCTTTTAATGTTCTTGAAGTAGGTAATTAAGACCTTGGGAGAGGAATTCAAGGAGTCAGGGGTCATTGAATTTTCTTTCTTCAAATATGTCCTTCTTCTTCAGGTGTAGTCTTCTGAGGTCCATGAGTGTTCTGGGGAGGTGGTGGCGAGATTCCAGTCTTATCCTGTGCACTAGCCTGTGATTGGAGCATTCTTTATCACCCAGTCCTGTCTACCTTATTGCCTTAAGCTTACCTCCTTTTGCAGCACGTGCTCTTCACTTTACTGTACCAATTTAGAGAATTCCTAATTCAATAATGGCTAGCACCTTCTTCCACTCGGAGTCCCCGGTTCTCCTTAAAACACTTCCTATTTAGATGATGTAATCTCCCATTTGTCAGGGTTCAGCATGGTCCTCTATTCTGCTGGACTGAGTACCTGTAGGTCTACGATAGCCCTGGGAATGAATGACAGCAGAACATGTCAGCCCCATTTGGCATCTTCAATGTAAAGAGAGTTACTATTAATGCTATCTTTTAATTCCCCTGTCTTCCTTGTCCTCTCCAGATGACTAATCCCTGCTAACGGTCCAGTTTTTGCAAACACCCTTGCCTTCCTGGGTCCAGAGATCATGCTGTTGTCTTCTGGAGAGCAGAGTCATTATCTGCATTGAAGAATGTGTAGTGAGCCTCTCGAGTTGAGATGAGTGGCAAACTGGCTCTAAGCCAGTTTGGTTTCAGCAGCACAAAGTATATTTTTATAAATTTAAGTAATCACTATTTAGGAAATGCTTCGCTATTTAGGAAATGCAAAATGGAATGTAACAAAATAGCGATTCCCTAATATCAATTTCTACATAGTCGAAATCGCTATTAAGGAATCGCTATTAAAAAATGCGACTCCTTTCGTTCGTATGGGTCTTCAGGACCATACGTGAGAATGGTTTAGCATTTCCTAATTTGTGATTTCCTATTAGGGAATGCAAAACCAAGGGAGCTGAGGGCCTAAGGCCTTCTTTGATGCACCCCAAAAATTAACTGTGCACTGTGAAGTGCACACATGCTCTAGGTGCATGTGTGCGCTACCCAGCACTTTAAAAATTGCATTGTAATGCATTTTTTAAAATTGCACATGGTTACCATCAACTTGGAGATGATGGTAATAGTATTTCCTAAATGTCCATTTCATATTTAGGAAATGCTTGATGCATATGCTTATGAAATCACAAATAGGTAATCCCTATTTACGATTTCATATTTAGGGAATCGCAAATTGCAATTTCTTATTTGAAGTCACAATTTAAGGGAATCGCAAAAATTATGTGATTCCCTAATATGGGCTGCCAATGCCTTTCATACATTCTGAAAGGCTATTTTTCATTTGCAAACAGTGGAATTTTGTGATTTGCACCATTTGTGAATGCAAAATACTTTGATACAAATAGCCTTTTGTTTTGGTCCTGGAGAATGGGTTTGGGAGGTCAGCCTTATATGACCAGTCTACTTTTAATGTAGAAGCAATCTGGTTAGGTGGGACAGGATCTAACAGCAAACAGATGTGTTTAGTCGTGTACAGGATATTTAACTCAATATTATGTTTGTGGGTAGCCAATATATTGGTTTCCTTGTCTTACCTGATATGATCAGACCTTTTAATGCAAAAGACAAGGTAATCAGAGTAGATTGGGAAGTGTAATAGGTTGTTCAAAGTTTTGGCACAAAATGCAGTATCAATAACATTTCAACATTAAAGCCACATCAATGAGACTACTCGTACAAGAACCATCTTATGAAGGTGTGTAAAAGACGACATTTCCCACTGAAACTTGGTACCTATGGTTATGAGCAAGAGATGGGTCAGCATCAAAGGACACTGCTAGGTCATAGATGTGGTGATTTGGAACCAGTGGCACATCCATGGCACCTGTTTCATAACCACAGGGAATGTGTGCATAAGGGACCATATGTATGTATATGACAATCAGTCATAGTGCCAAACCTTGTGGCGCATCACAGGCGTAGTACATGAAGAAGAGCAGCTTTTCCTATATATGTGACTAGAGGGGAAGGATACTCACCATTGTACAGCTATGACATTAACACCCATAGAATCCATTGAGGAGTAGAGAAGGGTGCGTCAAATGACACTATTGAAGGCTTTTGATATGTCATTCAAGAAACACGTGGAGCCCTGGCGACTCATGAACAGCAACTCCACTACTTAATGTGTAGTGTAGCTTCAGTACTACGCTCGTCTCGGAATCCAGATTTGTGGTCCTTTACTAGCCCTTGCAGTTTCAGGTAGACAGAGAATTTTGTATTGCCATCAGTTTACATGTTTGGCACACAAGTGGGACTCAAGATAGGCCTCAAGTTTGCAGTGTTCTTTTTAAGAAGGGGTGATGATGCTGTGATTTTAATTATTCAGATATACCCCAATCTGAGGAATGTTCTATGGTCCATTACTTTACTGGACACATCCATGCCAGTGTACAGAAGTGGCACAATGGTACTGTCTTATAGAAACAAATGCTCACATCCATTGTTCCCATCCCTAATGTAAACAAGCATCAAATACTTTTGGAGTGCGCCTTTATTCTCTGGTGCCCATACAATACAAATAAAAGTCCCCTCAATGTTTTACTGGGACAGTATACCAAATTTATAACTGTAATGCAATTGCTTTGCTAATAAAGATAATAAACGTAAGATGACATTATTGTACTTGCAAAATCTTCTTAAGAAAACTGAATGGATATGGTGAAAGAAATGCAACATTTCACACTTTGTTTTTTACAATCTTAAAAAGTATGCCTTTTGTACCTAATGAGCACAATTTTCTATGTTAACCTTGAAATCTTGACACTCGATTTTAACATCTTTTCTGTAGCATTATTCCCTCCAAAGAACAAAGTTGATATTAATAAGCTAATGGCCTATAAGATGTATTGAGATAATAAAGAAAATGGCAGGCTGACAGTAATCCATTTAATCATATCTAGAACTAAAAGAAAAATACATCTTCCCTTCAAATTTTTCTATAGTCTTTAAAGACTGCAATTATACCTTGGGGCCACATATGTACTCTGCTATCATGGTTCACAGGATATCCATTTAGTGCACATGACTGCTTGCAGAATTGAAAAAAATACTTGGAGGGAACAATGTGATGTCACTAACGTGGATTTATTGTGGTTCTTACCACCCTTCTTTTTCTGTTTCTCACTACTTTTAACACCCTCCTCACGTTTAGTCTTAAAGAGTCTTGCAATGGATGACCGACCTGAATTTTCTGGTGATTCTCCAGAACCAAATGACCCTAGCATAGAAGAACTCATGCCTTCCCCACGTACACAAGCAGAAATGGATGAGCTATTGAGACGAGAGGAAGAAGAGCATCGAGAGGAGGAGGAGGAGATCCAGAGAAAGGAAAAAGAAGAGCAGAGAAAGAAAGAAAGGAAACGAGAGCGAGAAGAGAAAGAGCAAAAAGAGTTGGAAGCCCGACGCAAGGAAGAGGAGGAGCTTGAGAAAATCATTGAAGAAAACAAGAGGAAGGCAGAAGAAGAGGAACAGCTTAGAATAGAAGAGGAGCAACAAAAGCAAAAGGAAGAAGAGGAGCAAAGGAAAGAAGAGGAAGAAAGAAAAAGAGAAGAGAAAAAACGGCAGGAGAAAAAAAAGCAACAGGAACGTGCAAGAGAAGAAGAGGAAGAGGAGGATGATGATGAACCAGATGAAGAAGATCCCTTACGTGGTGATGTATTTAGAAGTCCATCAAGCCCATTTCCAGATGAACTTTCTCCAGTGCCAGCACCGTTACCCCTGGGCTGTTTCATCTCAGATATCACTGTGAGCTGCAGCTTTGCTAAACTGAGAACAATCCCAGCAGTTGTGGATGTAAAGATAAAGAGCTTTGACCTTCTCGGTAAGCAATTTTACAACTTATTTGACTTTTCTTAACTTGATGAAATGATTACTACTAAATCTCTTGTTGCAATATAAATAAAACTTGCACACAGCATTATACATTCCATCACTCAAATAGTTACCTGATGTGTAAAAGTAATATGTCAAAATAGATTTGTCAGTTTTCCATCAGTTTGTCAAAAAAACATGTTTGCTTTCAGTGACCATAAGCACTGCAGCGTGTTCTGTAATAGGGTCACCTGACAAAGTTTAAGATTCATTTGACACCAGAATGGACCTCAAGCTAGATAACATTACCCTCCTGTATAATATGATACTATGGGTTCTGCATAGGACAACAAAAATCTTCTGATATACATGTTTGCTAAGACCACGTAGGACACTATTGAATATGAAATGCCCTTTAGCAATTCTTATTGGTCGCTATCACAATACGCTCTCTAATTATTTACTGGTAGGTCATTCAAGTTTCTTACATAAACTCTTACAAGAATTCGATAAGACTATCTTATAAAGAAAAACTAGCATAAACCTTTCATAAAGTACAAGAATGATTTTCTCAGATGTTCTGCAAGAAATACAAAGGGATTCTATAGAAATCATAGTAGAATAACTAGAGAAAACTATGCAGGCATTTAAAAAATGTTTAAAACACACAACTGGATAGTTATTTTTTATGTAATTATGCAACAGGTTTACTTAGTGCTACTGGACCGAAGGTGTTGGGGTGTTGTATGTGTAATTACATTTCATATTACATTACATTGACCAAATTGAACATTTCAAAAATTTCAAAGTATAATAGATAATAACAACAGTTACAAAAATGTACTTGGTTCATCAGTTATCGGTTGTGAGACATTTGTTCAGGAACAGGTGAAAAACAAAAGTTTTCTGAAGCTAGGAATGGAGGCCACCTGATGAATAGGATTAGGGGGTCTACTGGTAGTATCAGTGTAAGTGAAGGACAAATTATAGTCAACAATTATTTGTACAAACACTGCTACTTGAGCTATTTCTGATGTTCCTTTAAAATTTTGCAGAACAGATATAACTGACAACGACCCCACACCACTGCCAGGGCTAATTTCTGTGTTGATGCTCTCCCCAACAGCATCCAGCTGTTTGAGTTCTGTCATAAGTGCAGAAATTGTGGAAAGTTAAATGCTGGGGGGCACTCAACATATCATCGTAACCATATAAGCCCCAAGAATTTTCACAATGCTTCATTATTGGTTTGTATCTGGGGTTTCTAAAAGCAGCCAATGCGGTTCATTCACAACTAGCTTCTTAAGGGTTTAAACAGTATCTATCTATCTATCTATCTATCTATCTATCTATCTATCTATCTATCTATCTATCTATCTATCTATCTATCTATCTATCTATCTGTCTATCTATCTATCTATCTATCTATCTATCTATCTAGTTAGGGTTCCCAGAGATAGGAATTCCTCCGATTTTTAGTTGCTAATAGATTTGCACCCGTTAGATGAATCTTTTCAGACCTATTCCTTTGTCTACATAGGTGGTTGATGCAACGTTTAGCAAAGATTCCTCAAAGGGGTGCAAAGAAAACAGGAGAGGACCCCAAAACACATTTTGACACCAATATATTTGCAAAACCGTCTGAATGAATTTGAACAAAATCAATCAGGAATGTAGTAGATTATGGTGTGTAGATGATCTTTTTGGCTAGTACAGGTAAGGATTTTTTGCTTATAACGTATTTTAACTTAGTGATAGCTGTAATCACAGTAATTTTGCAAGGTCTGGGGATGACAACACATTGGGTGATTGGCTAATGACTGCCGTTACAAAAGTTAAAAGTAGCCATGTTGTTTTAAGGCTACTTTCCCTGTGTTCTGGGTTAGGGGCTTAGATATAGATATAGATAAGTAATAGGTTTTATAATTTTCCTCTACCTATTACCACTTGATTAAAGTGGTAATAGGCAGCGAAAATCATAAATAGTTCCTATATAAGTTTTAAAAAATCAATGAGTACCGGGGTACAACCAAGGAGGTACTGCAGAAGTTTTAAAAAACTTTTTTTTTTAAAAGCCAAATTTACTATAATTTCTATAAATGTTTCCCAAATGTAGTGTACTATATTATTTTTTACCTATTTCATTATTTATGAAAAAAGCGTATGGAGTACTGCAAAAATACAATAAAACAATAGCACAACTTATAAACAATAAAAAGGTAAATTTCTTATACTCTGTACACTTTTAAAAAAATATATGGAAAATCAGTATTACATTTTCTACCAATTAACCTGTTAATATAGTGGTAACAGGTAGGGAATAACATTAAAACCTACTACATACCTAAAATTAATGACCTAGTCCAGAACACAGGTGAAGAGTATTAAAAAATATGCCTTCCTTTAAATTTTATAAAGACAGCCATTAGCCAATTAAATACTACATTTTCATTGGCATGTACTGTGTTATACTGTGAAGTTACCAAAGTATATGGTGGCACAATACATAACTAAGAGACAGGAATATTATTTTGTTGTGTGACCTTTATGTCATGCATGATCTCACTTGGGCAACACAGTACTTAAATCTTGTCAACAAAGCAACACAAGGCCACCACCCTTGGCACTGCGTTGCTGGTAAATCTTCCAAAATGCAAGGCAGCTCAAATTGCTGTCTTGAGTTAAGCTGCACACCATATTGTACATTCCTAATAAATTTATTGTAGATACTCCACTCCACTGTACACCACTCCAGTTTATGACACTTCACTGTATGTCACTTCAGTCTATGACACTCCACTGTATGCCACCCCTCTGTCCGCTGCTCCATTCTACGCCATTCCACTCTACACCACTCCACTGCAGACCACTGTGCTCTCTGCCATTTCGCTGTATGCACACCACTCTGCGCAACCCCACTCTATACTTTTCAATTGTATGCCATTTCAGTTATGCTACTCCACTCTATGACACTCCACTGTATGCTCTTTCACTCTACCCCATTCCTCTGTACTTCATTCCAGTCTACCAACTCCACTCTATGCTATTCCACCGTATGCCACTTCACTGTACACTACTCTAGTCTATGCCACTCCACTGTACACCACTTCACTGTATGTTATTTCACTGTATGCCATTCTACTCTACACTATTCCACTCTACCACAATCCACTGCACATCACTCCAGTCTACGCCGCTCCACTGTAAGCCACTCCACTCTCCTCTACTCCACTTTATGCTATTCCACTCTATGCCACTTCACTCTACAACTCTCCACTGTATGCTACTCCACTTTACAACACTCCACTCTTCGCCTTTCCACTGTACACAACTCCACTCTACGCTGCTCCTCTCTATTCTATTTCACTTTTCCCAGCTTTAGTGTGCATGACTCCTATGTATGCCTCTACATTGTACTCCACTCTATTGTCTGCTACTCCACTCCACAATGTACAACTCTACACCACTGCACTGTACACCACTCCACTCTGTGCTATTCTACTGTATGTCACTCCACTTTACATCACCCCACTGTTCACTATTCCACTGTATGGCACTCCACTGTACGTTAGTCCACTGTGCCCACCTCCACTGTATGCTATTCCACTCTACCTTACTCCACTGAAACTACTCCAGTCTAGGACACTCCACTATATACCACTCACCCTTTAAGCTACTCCACTCCACTCTACACTATTCCAGTATGTGCAAATCCAGCGTACAGTACTCCATTCTGTGCCACTCTACAGTACGCTATTCTATTCTATGCAACTCCACTCTATCCTAGTCCACTGTGTGCTACTCCACTGTCAGCTGCTTACGTGTACGCTACTCCACTAAATGCTATTAGAATGTACGCCACTCCCCTAAACATCATTCCACTCTACACCATTTCACTGTATGGCAGGAAACTCTACGCCATTACACAGTACACTACGATTCTCTACGATATGACACACTATCACATGATAATGTACAACAATGAAGTCTACGCCACTCCAGTTTATGCCACTTGAGTCTTCTTCACTGTACAATACTCTATGCTGCTCCACTCTACCAAACTCCATTCAACTCTATACTATTTCCCTGTACAGCACTGTACTCCAGTTTGCCTCTGGCTACCAGACTACCTCTATGCCCCTACACCAGAATTTACTCTACACTACTCTATAACACACTACTCCAATCTACTGAACTCTGCTCCACTACTCCACTCTACCACTCCACTCAATGGCACTCTATGGCACTCAACTCTACAGCACTCTATGCCACTTCACTGTACCACATCTTACCAAACTCTACTCTACTGTACCCCACTCCACTCTACAACACTGAACTCTACTCTTTGACCCTCTGCTCTACTTCACTCACAGTTATCCTCACTTTACGACACAACATACACATCAAAGTACAACACACCATTTCACTCTATAACACTTTACTCCAATCTACTCAACTCTGCTCCACTACTCCACTCTACCACTCCACTCAATGGCACTCTATGCCACTCAACTCTACAGCGCACTTTGCTACTTCACTGTACCACATCTTACCAAACTCTACCCTACTGTACCCCACTCACTCTACAACACTGAACTCTACTCTATGACCCTCCTCTCTACTTCACTCACAGTTTTCCTCACTTTATGACACAACATACAAATCAAAGTACAACACACCATTTCACTCTATAACACTTTACTCCACTCTGTGCTGTGCCACTACACTATACTCTACTCCATAGCACACCACTATATGACACTTTAGTCCACTCTATGCTACACCACATCACTCTACTCGACTCCACTGTATAACAATTTGCCACACTCTATGCCACTGAACAACACTCTCATGTATGCTGCTCCACTCTGCTCTTCTCTACTCTACTCTATAAAAACTGCACTCAACATCACTCTACTACACTGTATGTCATTGTACAATACTGTAGTACACTCTACTATACAACACTCTACTCCATGCTATGCCACTCTACAACACTATACTCCACTCTATGACTCACTACTCCTCTGTACTTCACTGTACTCCGCTACTCACATGTACCCCACTACACTCTAAGCAACTCTATGCCACTAAACTCTAAAACAATTTATACCTCTATAATCTACCATACTTTACAACAATGTACTGTATGCCACTCTGCTCTACAACACTCTTCTTTATGCCAATCCACTGTACTCTGCTGCACAACCTTGCTAACACGATGAACACTATGCGACATGCCAACTCCATTTCACTGTACCATACAACACTCCACTCTATGCCACTTTACTACACTGTATGAAATGCCAGGCCACTCTGCTCAACTCCACAAACCTCTACTGTACAACATAACACTCCACTGCATTGGAGTTTACTCCATTCTATCCAATGGGACTCCAATGAACTCAACTCCACTCTACTCCACTGTAAAATATTTTCTCCCTTTCTTTGCCACTGTTCGACAATCCATTCTATGCAGTTTCACTGTACAACACCCTCTTACACTCTATGCAACTCCACTCTACAAGACTCTTCTATGCTCTGTGTAACTATGTGACACTTTACTCCACTATATACCCATCCCCTCTATGCCACTGTGCTACACTGTATGACATGCTAGCACATGCCACTCCACTATATGATATGCACTCCGTTCTATGACTCACTCCTGCACTGCACAACACTTTACCACTGTCCAGTATATGACACACCACTCCATGAAACTCCACTGCATAACACTAATCTCCGTCACAGAACTGTACAACACTTAACTGTACTATGTCACTAAATTGTACAACACTCTTCACCACTCTATGCCACTGTATGATTCAATACTCAACAACAGCCCACTCCATGACACTTGACTCCATGACCCTGCAGTTGCCGACATTCCACCGTATGACACAACATACCAATCCACTACACAACATGCTACTCTACTCTACTCCACTCCACAAAATGACACACCATCCTACTCCATTGTATAACAGTTTATTCAATATATGCAATGCCACTCCCCTCTACTCCACTCCTCTCTATTCCATTCTACAACACTAGAGTCTATGATAGTAGACTGTATGACACTATACTTTATGACACTGCACTTAACAACTCTCAACTAAATGACACTCAACACTACAGGTTGAAACACTTTTTTATTACAAAACATGAACCATTTAAAATCAATGAAAAACTCAAAGGTTAAGGATACGTTATACTTAGGAAAATATTTTTTATTCTTCTGTACACACAAACCCAACTTAAACAATATAAACATTAGAAATTCTAAAGTTATAGTTACAATTTAAATTTATAAATTAAGCACCACATGTTATAACAAAAATTTATAATTTACACACCACCGTCAATTTACTGTATGTCCCACACCTCAGTACACAGTCATCACCTCACTTGCCACACTTTAATAACTACAACTCACCGTTCTACCATGCACCGATTGAAATAAAGTCATCTGAGATGTCAGAAGTGTTGTGAATGTCATGATGCTATAAGTCATACAATATGCAAGGGTATCAATATATGAATGTGTAACTTCCCTCTGTGCGAGAAATAGTTTTGGATGGCTTGTTAGTATAAATATGGAAAAGCAGAAAAAAACACATATTTAAGAAGTGAATCAAAATAATAATGGGGCGAAGACAACCTTCAATCACCAAATTAGATGGTCCAGCCTAGCTCTGTCATATTAGTCATGCCAGCATATTGGACAGACAATCTAATGATTATTATCATATTTAACTACTTATAATGTTTGTGTATATATTGCACATGCAGGGAAACCCAACAGCTGTTTGTCAACCATGGCAAATTGCATCAGAATTTTTACTCCATCTTCTGCACTGATATGTGTACTTGATAGTCACCACGAAGTTGTCAAACTATGATATAAATGATGTAAATGTGCCTAAGTAGGGCATAGTCATTTAAAAAGACACAATAGGACATACAACGATTGTTCCTCCTGTTGGATGCAACAAGTATGATTGGTATTATAGACTTACCGCCATATTAGGCAGACATTTAAAAACAGTGTTGCCTTGTCAGTCATTTTTGGAATAGGCTAACATATGTTAGAATAATAATACCATCCGCAATCCACTGACCCTTTGTACATACAAAATTGGATACAGTCACAGAAATCATCATAAAAATGTTTGTTGAGAACGAAACACACTGGCTGTTTTTTAAAAGAACACAGGAAGCACATCAATAAAGAATCATTGTGACAAATCTGAACACTATTGTAATTACATTGATGACAATACGTCAATTCCCCCCTCTTTCAAAATGATACTTGAAAAATTGTGAACTAGCAATTTACTGGGTGAAGTGGACAAGAGCTGGGAGAGACAATGTGACTGGAACTGGAAAGAAATACAACTGACCTGCGTTAATTAAAGTGGTTTCAATTGAGCAATGCAATTGACCTGAACTAAATAAAAAGATACCCTTGTGTAGCGACCTCTGAAGGTTAAAAAAAGGCTCTAGTATACAATCTATTCTTCTTCTTTTAATAAAAAAAAAAACTAAACAGGATGCAAGGGATCTGAATGTCTAGAATCGATTTCTGCTTACTTCTGCTTTGTCACATATGCCAGGAATTTTAGTCAAACTGAAAATCCTCAGCTTGTGCACTTTGGAGGTCCGAATGAGTGGATATCACACCCTCAGTCTGATTCAGCAGAGAAGGACAAGAGAATTAGGGCACCCTGACATGTATTCATGTACCAGCTTTCTCTATTGGGCTGATAAGACCATGCAAGCACCAGATCACTGAGCACATTTATTTATCGTCATGCTAAAATTTGTTCTTTATTCATCTTAAACCTGAAGACAGCCATATATATAAATGAAAGCCCGTAAGGATTTGCTCAAACAAAGTCCGAGGAAAAAAAAAGAAAAATGCAGTGGCAGCTATGAACTAGGCCCACAATGCAACCATTTAAGAGCATCTTCGGTCCTGCTATGCTTGAAGCAAAATAAATTAATTAAGCAGGGGTATAATGTATGTATACCACAACCAACCAGAAAAAACTGGATATCGTGTGCAGTTGCACTATGTGTATAAAACTGCAATGCAACATTGTGTATCTATACATTTTAAATTATGACCCTTAAGCCCATACGCACATTACGAAGCTAACACATCCAAGGTTGCACACTTCATTTTATCTCAATCTCTTATCTAGCAAGATTTGAAAAAGCTGATATCTTAGATAGACAAAAACATTTTCAATCATTTTTCCTAGGCAATTTCATAACTTCCATTCCAAATGAAGCATTTCATGGAATGCCAAACTTGGAGAGGATTAATCTGGGAAAAAACAACCTCACCACACTCAGCATTGGCCCAGGAGCTTTCGTGGTAAGATGTTTTGTTTTTTTAAGCTGAAAAAAATGAAAGCTTGTTTAAAAGACCTTTGTTCAGTCCTTGGTTGAAGGTGGCTTGCATCTGGGGCAAGGTAAGCTCCCGCCACCACCAACTTTGGGCTGGTAGAGTCTCCCTACCCAGAACAAGGCAATCTCAGGGCATCCCACCACTTGACTTCACATGCACAGTTGGCATTACAGAAAAGCAGAGTACCACCAGCCCTGGGAGGGAAATAGAAGGGACCTCCTCACTGTCTCCGAGATTGCAAACCACTCAAAGTACACCTATTGGCTTGCCAGGTTGTGCATACTGATCTGCCTATCTTCATCTCTGCAGCTGGACACCCTTGGTGGTCTCAGGTCAAAATGAATTGCCGAACCCACCATCCCAGCCTGTTTGTCAAGAAGAGGGTGGAGACTTTGTGGGATGTTGGAGTCAAGGACTAGGTGTTTCCAGCTGCCATGCTAGGAAAACATTGAAAGCAAATTTAATGCAGGAACCAATGTCCGCTTGCAAAAATAAGCATGAACAAATCTCGTCTTGAGAAGAGCTGTCTCACAAATATTTCTAGGTCAATAAGCGGTCTTGATTGAAATGCCATAGACATAAAAGTTAAGTACTCAGGCCTTTATTTGTTTGTCAAAATAAGTACCTGTTGCAGTAAAAAGGCATAGATTTGGGATTCTTGGTATGCATCATAATTGTGTATTGATTGCTTGAACTAGAATTATTTTGCCAATTCAGACTGACATTCAGCAGGCTACTGTGCTGTTTAGCTTTTTATGTGTGGAGACTCTGCAATCCTAAAGATACTACTAGTTACATTCTTTTGTGAATAGCAAACAATTGTGAACTTACAAAAAAGTGTAAGTTTACCTTTGTGAATCAGTCCTTAAGTGTTAGAATGTTACCAAATATCATAGTTTTTGTTTAGATAAACGTGGAATGTAATACAGTAACATAATACATTGAGTAATGTGTCTATAATGTAGAGGCTCTGAGCCTAAACACTCTAATTACATCATAGGTATAGTCTGAGTTCGCAAGTGCAAATATTACAAGCTGTGTCTGTATGCCTTTGTATTAATTGTACAACTGATATATCCTTTAAGACACTAAAGCATTTAAAGAGATTGTACCTGGATGGAAATGCATTGGTGCAGATCCCAACACATCTTCCATCAACGCTGGAAGAGCTGAAGCTGAATGATAACAACATTCGTGCTATTGACGACGTCATTTTACAAGGTATTGAAGGCATGACTAGTGATTTTGATACATTACGCAGAAACATTCAGTTCAGCATGATTGGAAAAGTGGCAGTGGAGCAGAAAATCTCTTTAAAAATAGTTGACTACCCGTAAGTGAATGGAAAACAAATTTCTACAGTTTTTGAACACTTTACAATACGCCTTGGATTATTGCCGTTTCAGTTGAAAACTCTGGAGACATATTTTTAAAAGCTTAAATGTTCCTTCATTCTTGTATTCCCTCATTCTTGTATCCCCCCTCACCCTCCCTATCTGTTCCCCCGGCAGATCTTATGGTTCGTATGGCCTCTGTTAGGAGGGGCCTTGTTTTGTGCTATGTGCCATTTTTCCTTGTTTTTACTAATTTCTCGGGTGATCCTGTTCATAAGATGTCTTGGACTTACCTGATTTGCTGTATCTGCATCACTGGTATATTATGTTTGTCTCTGAAAATTCTATGTAAATTTCATAAATTTTTTGATAAAAAGGCCTAAATGTTGCTCTACTTTATAATCCATAAACGTTATAAATGCTCTGGTTTCAAGAAGGAGAGTTATCCTTGGGTTACAGCGATTGTATAGGCTTTACAAGTTCAGGCTGGGGGTAGCAGTCATATTTCTTTGTTTACACACATATCATTAGGCTCAGAACTCTCACAATTGTGCAATTTTCTCCTGGTGTGTCAGGTACTTGAATAGGAGCATGTATGAAATACACTGTTTATCTTTTGAAATCAGAAATTATGCCTTTGAGCTCGATGTGGTGAAGGACATTTTTTCTGCCATTCTGACAAACTATCCTTTAAATTTAGGGATGAGCTCCAGCCCAGCAGCCATCATGGTGGTTCCTTTCAATGTACAATCATTTGGTGGATGGCTGCCATCGGTTTTGATGCATGTCCACTCAAACAAACTCCCAAAGCTGGAGTTTTTTTCAGAAAAACAGCACAATATTAATCCCCACTCTCTGGCAGTTTTCTTTAAATATTGTTTTTGTGTTATTATTTACAAAAATATAACCTCACTGAGCGTAGATATTCTGTTATTAACTCTAATGTAGCAACTTTTTCGTAAATGTTATTTAGGATGTGATGCTTAAGCCAGATGACATTCTGTCAATTATAGTCTGGTACCATACATTCAATGAGGGCATTAATTCCCCCTTTCTGTGTTGCAGCTTTAACTTCTTCTGAATACCTATCTCTGCTCTATAGGACTACAGGATACACAGCTGTAGCAATGCATTTGGCTCAAACAGGGACAGTGGTTAGTATGCGCCCTAAGACAAGAGCCTCACATCCAGGAGAATTCCCTTGTAAGGAGTCTTGTCTGAGTTGTATAATGAAAGTGCATGCACCGGGCCTTTCTAGAGGTGTCTTATATCTGATGCCACAGTTGCTCCTGCCAATCTTCACTTTGTCCCACCAATCTAATTTGCCACCAGCCTGGGTAGAGGAATACCCTTATTGTCACTGGGATCACACTCAAGATCACCACAATGATCCTATCCCATCGCATACCCTCAACTTCCTCAACTGAAAAACTGGCAAGACTCTTGTTATCTCTGAAGGCTATCTGGTAAAAAGACCTTGTCAACCCACTAAATATAATGAAGGAAATATCCTATGAGGTCTGACTTTGCTGTTTACAATCGTGAATAGCCCTGTACCAAAAATTCTCTGTCAGATCACTTCTTCTTAAAGATGTTCAACTGAACGTCTAAAGACCCTGCAGACTAACTTTTGGTCACCTATCTGTCATCCTATGAAAGGTCATTGAGAAGGCCATCACCAACCCTTCTATAAAATTAAAAACAATGCACTCCTTCAAGGGTACAAGTCTGAATTTAGATCCAATGCAGCATAGAGACTATCTAAATGGTTGATGGCAGCCTACAGATATACAGCAACACGGCCTCTGCCTTCCTCCATTGCTTGGCCACTCTGCAGCTTTAAATGCCATTGAACATTGAACTGTGCTTGGCATTCTCGTATGCTGTATGGTCTGTGATGTCATTGTGCTTCAATGGTTCAAGTCCTACCTGGAAAACACAGTCATCTGGGTCCAACAAATTCCTCCTGATCTGATTGCATTTCCAGCTCTTGTGGTGTCCCTCCAGCCCAAGTTTCCATTCTTTAGCACATGATCTTCACCGTGTATGATGTCCCAGGAGTCCTGCTGTCTGATAGGGCATTAGAATCCAGCTGTAGAGAGACACAATACAATGGCATTTGAAAGTTTTTTAAGCTGATCAAATTGATTGCCAGGGACTGATTTACACACACCTATGTTACATTGTCGCTGTATGTGTGTGTGATGTAAAGTTCTCCAACACCCCACGCTGGTAAGAAAGGCAGTATAAAATAAATGAAATACATTTGAGAGAAGGGGCTATGTAGAGATGAGAGGCACTGTTAGAGAGTCATGGTGAGGGAATCATTGACAAGCCCCAATAAAGATTGCCTTATCCTTGTGCTCTGTAAGGTCATACTGTACTATGCTTTAAAATTTAATACATTTGAATATATAGTGAAAATGTGTTATAGAATGGACAGTTTTTTACATTTTTTCTAAATTTTCAAGCCCCATTGAAGTGGTCAGCCGTGCTTGTTCCGTACTCTATGGGGGCTGGCTTGACAAACTTTGCCAGGTCTTCTTTGGGTACCCACCCCAGCCCTGCGTTTACAGCATTTGTAAACCAATCCAAAGTATATACAATTCCGCAGCAAGAGTATTTACTTACATGTTTGATAAAGATGAAAAACCTTCTCCATGTTTAGTTAGGTGTCTCATTGGAAAATAAACACCAAATACCTCTTCTTTTTCACTCAGGTAATTAGCCAGATCATAATATACAGACGAGATTTTAGGATTTAATTGATAATGCACCGTATTGCCTCCTGCTAACCTCTTAGAATTAGGGCTTGGCTGCAAGTAGAATCTCCCTTACCTCCTAATATAAATACCTAGGTATCTAAAACCCCGATGTTCGGCACCAGGAGGATGAAGCAAGGATGTCTTCCGAAAATTGCACCAGAAAAAGTTAAACACAACCAAATTTCAATGTGAAAATCCCACCCGTCAAGGTTTTCATACCTTTGATGAATTAACAGGAAATAAAATACTGATTGAGTCTCCTGCGGTAGATGGCAGTGGCACGCTATTGGGATTTGAAGAAATATGCCATTACTATCTATTAAAATCATTCTACTTCAATTAGAGATATGGGTGAGGTGGTGGCACAATTTGTATCGTTAAGACAAAAGGCCTAATGAGATATGATGTAAAATATTTGAGTAAGGTAGAAAAAACGCATTTCTTTCGTCATGGTGGGGAAATACTCTCATTCATCAATAACTAAGATATTTAAGATCCGGATTCATTCTTTCTACAGAGATGCCTAACCTGGTGACCCTGGAACTGGAAGGCAACCATCTAAGTGAAGGCAACGTTGATCCTTTGGCTTTCCAACCTTTAAAGAGTTTATCTTACCTCCGCCTGGGAAGAAACAAATTTAGGACCATTCCTCAAGGTCTTCCTGCATCTATTGAGGTGAGACTGGATTGTTTTAACTTAGAGAACAACTGCACTGTAAACATATTTTTTTTAAAAGCTCATTGCTGAATGAGGTACTCCAGCCTGACTATTTTTGTTTCCGGTTACATAAAGTCTTCCCAAGCAACTTCTTTTGAATTCAGAGGGGACTTAGGATGCAATCCCTTCTGTTTTCAAGGTATTCTTTTGCACATGCTGTGTCCATTGTATTTTGCCCAGTATGGAACAACTCCTCTTACTACACACGAAGGTAAGGTGCAGCCATATCCTGTGCAAAGCTACCAGATACATCACTTTCTTTAGGCTTTCAAACATTGCAGTCCACCTTCTTCCTATACCAGGCACAGAGGATAGCCCTGGATACCCGGAGTTATTTCTGCCCAAATTATGAGGGGCAGCACAGGCGGCTTTAACAACTAGAACAGTGATTCCCAATCTTCTGACATCTGTGGAACCCAACTTTATCATTACTGGAACCCGGGGACACCACTGAATCATTTTGAGAATCCGGGTACCCCCACTATATCTTTACTGGAAGTCAAGGACCTAGCCCTAAACATTGTTGATGATTTGAACCACAAACCAATACACAAAAATATACAGAAATAAGCATTCCATTAAACACTTACACAAATGATAACACATTTAATTTAATTTGCAAACAAATAAAATAAACATTTTCATTTTAATAGGAAGGTTAGAGCTTTTCTAAATCCAATTAAAGACACACATTGTCCAAACTATAATCTGTTTGATGCACCCTCACTGCTCCCATGAATCAATTTGAGGATATAAATTTAAATTTTAGCCTCCAATTTCAAATTCCTTGTCATCAACAGTACATTTGAAATATTTCATTTGCACATTTAACCACTTTATTTCTCTACACTTCATTAATCTGTTTATATTAATTAATTTTCTAAGCACTCACAGACCCCCTTAGAAGGCTTCGTGGACCCCCAGGGGGTCCCGGACCAGAGGTTGGGAACCACTGGACTAGTCCTCAGCTCTTCCCATACTATATGATACAAGATATACTTCTGTAAAGAAATCAGACGTCACCTTTTACCAAACAACAAAGAGGCTACTTTTGTGCTCTGAAAATCATACTTCATCTCAGCAAAGATCAGACCTCACCTCTTACCATATCTAGGGCAGTGGTTCTCAACCTTTTGACTCCTGTGGACCCCCAATTAATCATTACTGGTACCCAGTGACCCCCAAAAAATCACTTTTGGAATCCGGGGACCTCCACTGAGTCATTCATTACTTGAAGAAGGAGACCCCAGCTTAAACATTTTTGATGATTTGCAAAACAGTACACAAAAATACAGAAGCATTTTTCTAACAAATACACAAAATATGTAATCATTTATTTAGTTCACAAACAAATATAAAATAATCAAAATTTAAATGAGAAAGTTGGATCTTTTTTTAATTTAATTGAGGTAACTCGTCGTCCATACCATATTCTGTTTGATGCACCTGCACTGCTTCCACAAATCAAAAAGAGGACACCACTTAACTTGTAGCCTCCAATTTTACATTCCTTCACATTTGTAGAATATTTTAAAATGTTCAGATTGACATTTTGCTATTCTAGTTTAAGTACCCTTTATGACTCTGTAAATATCATATAATTTTCTAAGCAGTCACGGACCCCCTGAATAAGCTTCGTGGAACAGCAAGGGGTCCTAGGACCACAAGTTGGGAACCACTGACCTAGGGGGTATAGCATGTACCTCTAATGATCAGACCTCAGGTCTTCCCATACTATATGATACAAGCTATAGTTCTCTAACAAATCAAACCTCACCTTTTACCAAACAACAAGAAACATAGTTTACTGCTCTGAAGATCATACCCCTTCACTCTAAAGGTCAGACCTCAACTCTTCCCATACTTTAAGGGGAAGAACCTGTGGCTCTAAGGAACGGACCTCAGCCCTTCCCATTGAAATTGACACGAGGTCTTCGGCTCTGAGAAATGAGACCTCACCTCCTCTAAAGAGCATAGGGCCATATTTATGGCCTGATTTGTGTCGCTCTTGCACCACACAACGTGGTGCAAGAGTGACGCAAACCTTAAGTGAGAAGCTACAACCTTAAGTGAGAAGCTACACAAGGACCCTTTGCATGGCACTGCGTGGCTTTGTAAATCTCAAGTAATGCAACGTAGGTCAAATTGCTGGGTTACGGTACTCTGCTGCAGTTTGGCACTTCCATGGGTTTCGCGTTGATGTCCCCATGCAATATCCATGTATTTTGATGCATTCCCAGATTTACAAGAACTTGTAAACCTGGGAATGTGCCACAATGATACTCCACCCCAGAAGAAGCGCAACAAGGAGAAATATGTTTATTTCTCTTAGTTTCTTCCTCTTTCTATGTGAGCAGCATTCTGCAGCACACATAGAAAGAGGAAAAAGCCTCTTAGGATTGTTTTTGTGCAAGAAGGTGCCCTTCCTGTACAAAAGCTATCCTGCATGCAACGCAGGCAAACTAAAAGGTGCTAGCACAAGGGAAAGCACAGGAATATGCGCATTCTTTTAAATACCGTGCATTGCTGGCCTTTCCCTATGACCCAGGGCAGCTCAGCAAGGAGACTTGCTGCACTGCTGTGTGCCACAATGTCCATAAATGTAAGCCTTAGTTTACTGCTCTAAAGATCAGACGTCCTCTCACTAAAGATCAGGCTTCCCATCTTCCATACAGCAAAGAACACAGTTTACTGCTCTGAAGATCAGATATCTTCTCACTAAAGATCAGGCCTCACCCCTTTCCGTATTACAAAAGAGCTGAGTATACAGATCTAATGATCAGATCTCACCTCTTTTGAAACCACTGTTGTTGTACTGTGTTGTGCAAGGGAGAAACCAGAGCAGAGCCGTAACTATAAAAATGTGGATCTATTGATGTCATTCCCTGCGCTGCCACTTAAACATGCTGTCTAGTGCTGTGCACACACCAATGTAATATAGTGTTAAGGTGCATACTTGGTATATTGCATGCATTTTGCACTGGAAGGGTATCATTTCAGTACAAATAAACTATGCTAAACTATACTTTAAAGCTTGCCAAACATTGTATGTATACCGTACAGAGCAGCAAACAAACGAAGTTTGAAAAGTTTGGAGGAATGAAAACATTTCTTCAAGTTAACACCTGCCTCGAGGAGGCATTGTTTTTGATGTAAAGTCTTGCCTGGAAATGTTAGCAGGTGGTAACATGGGAATATCCATGTACCACCTATAGGATGCCCCCTTGATGCAACGTAAAGCAAAGTGGAGCAAAGCACTACTTTGCTTTATTTTTAGGCAACTTTCCAGCACAAAACATGTTTAGCACTGGAGTGTAAATAATACATCAATACTCTGCAATAGTTTACATCACTTTTTTTAGCTTGCACCAGTGCAAAGTGTTGATAAATCTACTCCTTCATCGCCCTTCTTTCCATCTAACAGATGACTGACATAATATTGGAAACTGAACTATAATTGTGTCAAGAATATCAAGGAACAAAATATTAAGAAAGTTTAAGTGCAAAAAGATAAGCATAGATTTACTATTTATACTATATATATATGCAGAGAGAGAGAGAGAGAGAGAGAGAAAGAGAATTGTCATGTTACATATATTTGGAGTTATATGTCATAAAACTTTGCTTATCTATAGAAACTTACCTTCATGTTGTTTTTGTCCTCAATATTCTTGACATGATATCCTGTCCAACAGTATTGCTGTTTCTGATATTCTGTCTAAATACCCCATGAAACACAGTGTAATTATCTATAGACCAGGCATCCCCTCTTTCCACTCATATTAGTGTCCTACCTAACCGCCATGCATTGCATCCTAATTCAGGTTCAAGCCCATCTTTAACTTATGGCACTTCACACTATCAAAGCGCTGAACGGAGTAAGAATCCCAAATGGATTTGTACTCAGGATCTAATTCCAACAGTAAATACTTTGGGAATTGTTGGAAAGAAGGACAACAGAAATAGCTATAAAACAAGAAACTCAACATATTGCAAGGGTGTATTATCTCAACCCCAGAGTAAATAGCTGGCTATTCAGCCATTCTTCAGCATTTGCCATCATCCAGTCTCTAGATTATCCTCAGTTCTTTTAGCATGGGAGTTCACCTTTATGATCTCCAAAGAGGTCCTTGGTGGCTGGGGCTCAATAAAGACATTAAGCAGTCTCTACACTGTCAGTTTTACTGGATGAAATTAGCATTTTAAATGAGGTGCTTCACTGGTCCCAAAAATAAACAAGGCTGTGGGTTATCCCTGACAAATCAATCCACACATGTTCGTATAAGATAGAAACCTCAGCGTGCTGTCCTTTGTAAACGGCTTAATCTATCACCACCCTTCTTGGACCAATGTGATGTCCCACACAACAGTCCGCACTAGGAATCACTTCAGTGCATGCAATGCTCTTCCATTACCAGTTGGCTGTAATGCAAGTCAGTCTATCTTTCCAAATATCAAGCCTGAGCTCTAAATCAATCCATGATTACCTGCAGTTCACATTTTATTTAAGCTAATCAATGCTCTGCCATAGCTTGACATTACTGTTTGTGTGCTGGAGAGTTCTTCATGGAGAATGTTATTGTGATGATTTTTGGAAATGGGTGTGTTTCTTAGGATTTTCAATGATTTGACTGACATTTTTTACACAGTCTGCTCTAAATGAGGGCAGCATTGCTTCCATGCAAAATCCTTGATTAATAGCACTTGAGACT
This sequence comes from Pleurodeles waltl, assembly GCF_031143425.1. Lineage (NCBI taxonomy): Eukaryota > Metazoa > Chordata > Amphibia > Caudata > Salamandridae > Pleurodeles > Pleurodeles waltl. The sequence continues at coordinate 269,628,221 of NC_090448.1, read as the reverse complement.
CTATAATCATCCAGTTAATTATCGGCCATTACTTAACATTACTTTTTGTGTATTGAAGTGTTCCTAAGGGAGAACCTAATTGTGCTGATTTTGGATATGCACTATGTTTGGAAGGATTTTAATGATTTTAATGAACTCTTGAATGCAGACTGATCTTGTTGTTATTTAGATGCATTGTGTGAGAAAAGCCCTTCTGTGTGGGGTAACCCCTATTTGTTTTGCTAAACTGTATTATTGTTTTTGTAGGCTCTGCCCACTGAGACATTGCTGTCCAAAGCCCAGTCTATGTGATCTGACCACTAAAATATGTAGAAATTGGCTGATCCCTGATTGGTATATTTAACTTTCATTTTGACCACAATATATGGTACCCAACATACACCCATCACATGGACAGTTAAATGTCACCTATGGAATACTGCAGTACTGTGTCATGTACTAGTGTGACCAGGCGTACATGAATCCAGGCCTACCACTGTAGCCTAGCAGCAAAAAGTTATAAAAAGACTACACTCTGACCTATCAAAATAAGCCTTTTAAAATATTTATAGGTCACCCCTGTGTTGGTCTTTTAGCCCACAAGGGAAGGCGCATTGTATTTAAAAGTGAGACATGGAAAGTCCTTATAGTAACTAGCACCCAAAAGGTATTTTTACTGTAGAAAGTCTGGCCCATAGAGAAATAGTAGGAAGCATTATTAAATATTGATTCTGCAATCTTTGGTTGGGGACCAACTAGAAAAATGATTAAACTGTTTTAATATTTATTAATTGATGAAGTCGGGTTTGTTAATAATATTTAAGCAAAGTAACTTTTATAAAGTTATCTTTACCCTGCATGAATCTGCTGGAAGCTAATTTGCATTAACTCTCCAGCTGCAGCCCAATGATTAATTAGTCTTAATGATGTCTGAAAACTGCTCTCAGAGCAAGGCAAAGGCCTAGGGGTGTAGAGGTGCTATTTGTTCCTCTGGCAGGGAGACCAGTTGTAGAGGAGCCTGGAACTTAATTTACTACAAAAGGAACTCCCCTGTCACAAGCATTCATTAGCTAAAACCCGAGTAGGTATCCTCTTTTGTCCTATCAGACAGACAGGCATGACATCTAATGGAGTAAGCTGTCAGAATAATCATTTAGAGTAACTAAAGAGGAAGGGGCTGTTCATTTCCTTGGACACACTCAGGCGTGACACACAGTCACTGCGTAAAGGAAGAAGGGTTTCTCCTTCTTGAAATTAGTGAATAAGGGGCACTGTGGGGCTATTTGCAATAGGGCAAATAGAAACTGCTGTGAAAGTGGGTAGGTTTATTCCTGGGAGTTTTTGTCCTATTAACTACATCAGAGCCAGAAGTCATCCCCACCCACTAGTTAATGCCAAGGATACATGTAGCACCCTAAGGCACCTTCTTCAGAACACTGTGGACCTAAAGAAGAACAGAAAAAACACTGTACTTGCTGTTTGAGGCCTGTGATGAGACCTGAAGTTCTGGACCTGCTCCCACTTCTACCCAGGACAAAGAAGTGGACTCCAGAGTCAGTTGGCTGACCGCCTGTATAAGTTACAGGGCTACAAAAACCTGCAAGAGAACTATTCCTTAAAGTGCCTGGCTGCCCAGTACCAACAAGACTTGACCTGGGCCCAGGTGGTGGCCTCTCCTGGTATGAGTCTTGACCCTCAACTGCTGCTCCTCAAGCCCTGAAACTCTTGGTTGTATCTGCCTGAACCTGCCCTGTCACCTCTAAAAAGTTGGGACATAGAAACATTTTGAGCTCCAAGACAACCGAAGGACTCTGGCAAACCTCCCAAGGCTACCCTTCCAAGGGGCAACCTCAATTGGTTAAGAAAACAGAGTTTTCTTACTCAGAGATTCTCTGCATCACCAGATGCAGTTCAGCTAGCACTCGACGCGAAGATATCTGGCATTATGGACCTCATCTTTGGATAAAGTCTGCAGCCAGCAGTCCCACTGGAAGATTTTGATCTCTAAAAAAGAGACTAAATACAAACATGAAAATCTTGTCTGGGCGAAGGCGACAAGAGTATCTGACAGGTGATAGGACTGCCCTCATTGTGACATTAAAATGTTCCCACTTGTAACTTTTCCCACCAAAACCAACACCTTCGGCTGAACCTCGTACAATGTGGATCTGACTCATGAAGACTTCTTTGGATACAGTCTGCAGCTTTGCTGTGCTGATGGACTTTCATTTCCAATTCAGAGACTAAATTCCAAGTCAAAACCTGTGACCAGGTAGAACCTGGTTGGTGTATCCAGCCCACGCTCTATTGCGATTGACCTAAATGTGCAACTATGTTCCTCATCTACAATGTCCATTGACTATCACTGGCACTTTGTGCTTGTTGGCTCTATTTTTATTTAAAACTTCTAAAATTCATGTATCCGGTTCTCCTTCATGGAATTTCAACATTCTGATGTAATTTTGGTAATTAAATTATACTCTATTGTTCTACATTAAAGTGAAATTTTTAATGTGATGTGTTTTTGACTTTTATAACTGTTTTGGTATTTTGAAATGTGCTACACATTTTCTCTAAGTTAAGCCTGTCTGCTCTGTGCCATAGCTAAAAGGGATTGAGCGCAGGTTAAATTTTGTGAAACCGAATAACTGTGCCTACTAGAATACCTTATTACTTGTGGTGGACTACCATCTTCCCCAATCAATAATGTACTTTTTCACACATCACCATTTTTAAAACATTGGTACTGGACTTGACACTTACTGTGGCCCTTTTGGGTTGAAGATTTAGGGACATATTAACAAGCGGCTTGCACCACTGGTACATCACTTTTTTTGATGCACTGGTGATGCAATGTTGCAGGCCTATATCCACAAGGTCAAGCAAAGCCACTTTGCTGGGCTTTTCATGGACTTGTAGGTATGGAGTAAGGCAACACAGCATGAGTTGCTCTGTTACCTCACTCTGTGTCAAAGATGCGTTCCATGGGCATTGTGGTGGGTTTTCCCAAGCAACACCCATATATTTTGACACATTCCCAGATTTACAAGGATTTGTAAACCTGGGAATTCAGAAAAAGCCTATGCCTCCTCAGGGGAAGCGTAACGAGGAGAAATATCTTTATTTCTGCTGGTTCTTTCCTCTTTCTATGTGTTCTGCATTCTGCAATACACATAGAATGAAGAAAACACCTCCATTGAGTGTGTTTGCACAGGAAGGTCTCCCTTCCTGCACAAAAACAATCATTCATACCACGCAGACACACTTACACCATGGTGCAAGGGTGTCTGCATTGGTGCATGGCAGCCAATTGTGCACCAGCGCAGCGGAAGAGGACAGGAATGCCTTTCCTTTTGATGCAGGACAGCACAGCAAAAAGCCTTGCAGCGCTCCCTGTGCCAAAATATCATGGTTATGCCCCCTAGTCTGTCAGTCTGCCCCTTCTCTGGAGACAGGTGGGCATTTAATTTCAGACTAGGGCGCATCCGCGCAGCAGGTCTGAGTATTGAGCATGCTGAAGGATTGATGAAGGAACACCAAAGGCCAGCCCATCAATGCTCATCCTTGCTGCCAGCTATGCTGCCAATGTTTTACTTGTACAGGTGAGAATAGTGACTTCTTTTAGACTGCCCCTCTCTTCTCAATCTATACTCTGTTCCATTCTTATAGTAAAGATAAACTGGATGTTCTAAATAGGAACAATGTTTTTGCAGAGAAGCCTATTGGCCTTACCTCTTTTCCTCCTAGGGTGCACTGCAATAACATACTAAATGGCTTCTTGATTGATTAATGCTCACTATGCTGTCAAAAATGCTTAATCCATTAAATATATTATTATTGATTGTAACCTGGAAATAATAGGCATTAAAGAAACCTGGTTCACTAACAATTTTGCAGATATTCTTTTTGATATTACCCTGCCTAATTATACTCTGTTTGAATCCTGCCACTATGAAAAGCATTGTGTGGTCGGGGTTTCTTAGTCAGTGACTCTATTAGGAGTGCTAAAATTGAACTCTACTTGTGATCCATCCTTAGACAATCTAGCCATTAAAATGTAAGTCATACGGAGCACTCATGGATCACTATTCTGGCCTACAGACCACCTACTGTGAGACCTACAAATACCTTGCATCAGTCCAAGCCCAAAACAGCATCTTTGAGCCACTGGTTATTTTCAAGGTAAATTGAATATTCACTTTGATTACATCTCTTCACCCCTGACTGAGCATTTTGCAACCTACTTCCTTGGATTAATTTGATGTTGAACCTCTGCCTCCCTACTCATGTCAAAAGACACTCCCTGGCTATCATCTGCTCCATTTTGCAGCACTGCCAATCTTACCTTAGTCATCTCTAGTGGTCCAACTACCTAGACCACCAATTCAACTATGACCTTAACTGGATTTCTAAATCCAATCAGCTGCTTTTCTGAGGGCCAAATTCAGGAGTTATCCCAGTGACCTCTGTTATTAGACTAATACTTAAATGCTCTCAAAACGACTATAGTGTAGAACCTTAAAGACTACTAAATTGTTATTATCTTACTTTCACCATAGATACTCATGCCCCGTTGATGCAGAAAACAAGGGGAAGTGATCTGCCCATCATGTGGCTGTTTTTTGCAAGATGTAGTATTCTGTAAGTGTGCACTTCAAACAGCAAGAATAAATGGTGGCCTATTTATTATCCTGCTGCAACACTAAACTGGTTGAATCTTAACATATTGGAATAGCTAAATAAATATTTTATTCTGATAAGATCAATTCCGCACCCAACCTTTCATGTGGAAATCTTTCAGTTATCAAAGAGATCCCCAAATGCCCTAAACTAGTGCAGCCTGTGTGTTAAAAATTGGGATTCTGTTTGGCAGAGGCATGCACCCTGTTCAAGCACAAACCACAATCCTAGTCAGGGTAAGTCACAAACACACTCTAAATTAACCTGTGCTCACCCATGGTAGCTTGGCAGAGAGCAGTGTGGCTTAATTTAAGAGGCAATGTGTTAACTATTTATGCACACATCAAACAGAAAAAAGTAAAAACACAGCAGAAAAAGATTCAAGACCTGATTAGAAAAATAGAACCCAATTTAATGATAAGACTATAAGACTGAAACAAAAAATCCAATAGGTAGATTTTGAGATATGAATCTTTAAAGAATAAACTTAATTGTGGGTCAAATCTGAAAAGTCAGGCTGACTTTGATGAAGTACAGTGTGAATACAGGGACCAACCTTGGCCCACTGAAACAGTACCTTGGTTCGTGGTTGCATCAATGTTGAGAACAAGATGCAAGGAGCAAAGGAGGCGATGCGTCGGTGTCGATCTTAAGAAAGAAGGCAATGCGTTTGCTCTGAGCCAAATGCACTGGCACTGATGGCTCTGTGGTGTCCTCAATCCATGCAGCAACACCAATCCGCCAGCATCGACGGCAATGTGGTGTCGATCCTCACAACTGAAGCAGTGCATCAGCGTTGATGGAGATGTGTAATTTCCAAGCAGCGCAACAGCATTAATGTATGGATTTTGGGAAGTTGCAGCACTTTATACCCAATTCTAAGGTCCCGGGACTCGATTGGCACCCCTTGGCAGGGCACGACTCACAAATTAGTTCAGGTGCTGTAGGTGATGAGTTGGAAGCCTTTTGTGTCCCTCAGACTTTGGAAGGGCAGGAGATAAGCCAGTAAGACTGGTTTTGAGTTCAAGTGTTATTTGTCCAGTCCTTCTTGCCCAGTCAAAGAGGACAGCAGGTCACACAGCAAGAAAGCAGTTCTTCCAGAGTCACAGCCTTTGTAGCAGCTTAGCAGTCTTTCTTCCTGACAGAGTATCCACAGGTCCAGAAGTATATTGAGTTGATAAGGTCAGCGGTCCAGTTCTCATACCCAGTGGTGCCTTTAAAGTGACAGAGGCTTCAAGGAAGGGCTTTGAAGTGCACTGAGGTCCCCACTCCCTGCAGTGGCTCCAGACTCACTACATGGAGGTATGCAACCCCTTGTGTGGGGACAGGAGATAGCATTTTCAAGTGTAAGTGTGAAACTGTAGCTAGCTCCTCCCTCCCATCCTACTCAGGATGCCCCATCAGGATGTTGATGGCCCATCAGTCACACCTAAGCTCCCTTTGTGTATGGCTACCAAGAGGGAATGCCCAAGACCAGCTTTGACTCCACCCCAGATGTGTATTGGAGGCAGGCTTTAGGCACACCGGGCTAACAGCAGGGCAGTGTCAACTTTCTAAAAGTGACATTCTCAAAATTGCAACAATAAATCCGACTTTACCATTAAAGATGATTTATTATTACAATTCCATAGGTACTATACATTACAGGTGTACTCCTTCCCGACCAGGGATTATAGCTTATTACATTTAATAATGAATCCTCTGTGTTATCCTATGGAATAGAAGGCCTCACAGCAGTGAAAAATATGTTCTATAGTTTTGCACTGCCTGGACATGTAAAGCACTTAAAAACATACATCCTAACTTTTAATGACATAACTCCTTACCCTAGCTGTCGAGGGTCTTCCTTAGATGTAATAAAAGGGGAGTTTAAGGCTTGGCAAGGTGTTTTAAATGCCAAGTCGGCATGGCAGTGTTACTCAGCATTCTGGCTGAAATGGTAGGCCTGGGACATGTTTAAAGGGCCACGTAAGTGGGTGATGCAATCAGTGCGCCAGGCCACAAGTAGCATTTAATTTACAGGCATGGACACATGTAGTACTTTTCACTAGGGACTTATTAGTGAATGAAAAAAGCTGATTGAGCATATGCCAATCAAACCATGTTTCAGGGAGAGAGCACATGCACTTTAGCACCTTTCAGCAGTGATCAAGTGCTCAGAGTCCGAAGGCCAGCAAATGCAATTAGCAAAAATAGTGAAGCAAGCAGGCAAAAAGGTTTGGGGGAAGACCACCCTAAGGGTGGCAGGTCTAACATGATGTCATCCAATCTCTGTTGCAGCCAGATTGCTGACTTTTCAAGAACAAAATCACCAAAATTCAAACTTCATTAAAATTAGCCAAATGTTCTCAAGTTTGCTACAGTTTGCTCTTTGAGCTTAGCAGCTCTTCTTACCCAGTTTGTTGTTCTGGATGAGGGTAGAGTTATATTTTTATTGTCAGCTACTAAATATTAGTTTCTGGTTCACCTGTGGACCATTGGCCTTGTTTGAGAAGTTGATGCTTTGTGAGTCAGATTCACCCAGAGCTATTGTAAAAGCATCCTTGTTTGGCTCAGTTCCTGTCTCTTTGAAACAGCTCTGTGCGGTTCCTATTTTGAAGAAGACAGCTCTATTCCCATATAATTTAGCAAACTATAGGCCCATATCCCAGCTGCCTTGTTTTGCTAAGATTGTGGAGAAATCAGGGTTTCAGCAGCTCTCAGATTTTGTTGAAGAAAATCATCTCCTTTACCCTGCTCAAATGGGTTTCTGCACTGGCCACGGTAATGAGCTGAGGATTCTATCAGCTTTGGATGAAATATCTTACTATGCAAATACTAACATCTCAACCACCTTGATTTGATTAGATTTCTCTCCTGCCTTTGATGCTGCAAGCCACTCTATTATGCTATCCAGGCTTTCCAACCTGGGCATTGTATTACCTCTTTTGGTTCTCCAATTAATTTTATCAAACAGAACATAAACGGTATTTTTGCTTCCCTTTCATCACCCAGACCTTGCTGGTGTAGGACCCAACAGGGTTCTATCCTTTTGCCTTTTCTATTTAATCATTATATGGTTCCACAGGCCCTCCTTAAACAATCTTTTGGATCCATATTTTTTTGTATTCCAATGACACCCAGATCCTTGTTTGAATTATCAGTGATGGCTGATTCACGCAAGTCACCTTACTGGCTGCCTTTCCAAATTTTTTCTTAGGGTAAATGTCAACCATTTGTAACTGAACAATGACCAAATGGAGATTTTCTGGCCTCTCACACCTTCACAGAATTGGAAACTGCTGTTTATACTGAACGAGTTGGGCTAAATACCTACTCCCATGGCCACTGTTAAGAAATTAAGCATAAAAATAGATTCTTTTTTTGTCCCTTTTTGATCAAGTGTTTTTCGTGTGAAGGCCTATTTTTCCAGCTTCATTCTCTGAGGTGCATTCTCTGAATATTTTCCATCTCTCATAGGCTGCAGATATCAAATGCTTTTGCCTCCTCCCATCTGACTATTGTAATTACATTTATCTTCACATACAAGCTTTTTAGATCTGTTTGTTGCAGTTAGTCCAGAACATTGCCACCAGGATCACTTTAGGACTTCACTCCCATAGGCATATCTATACGGCCCTCTCATCCTCGCTCTGGGTCCTAGTCAAGCAGACGATCCCTTACAAATCTATTTGTCTAGTCCAAATAGCTGTCTACTCCCCTATTGCCTTTCCTCTGTGCACTACAGTCAATTGGTACTGTCCTACTCAGCTCCTAAAATCTACCAAGAAACACCTGTTGGTGGTTCCTATGTTTTATCATAAAACACTATGGCCCTCATTATGACTTTGGCAGTCAGCTGACCGACACACCGGTGATGGCGGTAGTACCTCTACCAGGCTGGCAGTGGAGACCACCATATTATGACCACAGCGGTGATTCCTCCCATAAACAGCCAATGTACTGCTTGAATTGCCAGTGCGGTCCGGCCACAGACCACAGCAGTTTCTACCTTCAGGCCGACAGAACACCATACACGCCCATCATATCACAAGATAGCAGAACACCAGGATTTCTGGGGCGGGACCACCGCCATGAAAAGCCTGGCAGAAATGACCCATATAAAAGGAGACACTCACCTCCAGGGACACAGAGGAGTCCGCAGCCGCCATGGAACCCGAACTGGAAGTCCTGCCGATGCTGTACCATGCAATGGGAGTCCAGGAGCAGCGACACCGACAAAGACGACGACTGTGAGTACAGCTGCCAAGCACACAAGGGAGGAAGGGGAGAGTGACACACCCACAGGCACAACCCACACCATACACACATACCACACATGGAGAACAAACTGCATTAAATTGCAAAAAACAACATAAGCCTGAAGTAACGAAAACCAGGAGAAAGAAACAGTGATCCAACCACTGTATTTCAGTGGGAATAGCGCCCACAACAAATAAGGCAACCATATACAAAGGGCCATTGGCCATTTCAATGTCACAAATAACACACAGGGCAACAAACAAGGCCCAACTTGGCTCCTAACAGCCCAGGTGACTCCACTGGGCAAAGACATCAATGTGGGAGGCAGGCACCTCAGGGGGCAGGGGTGGGGGGGTTTCTTCTTGAAAGGAGGGTCTTTGGACTTTGGTTTGGGAGGGGGTGGGCTCTTGCTCCTCTGTTTAGGGTGCGGGAGCTGGCCTGGAGCGGGAGTGGGAGTGGCTGCCCTGTGCTCCGTAGTGGGAGTCTTTTTAGCAGGGGAGGGACAACTGCAACACCAGGAGGGCCATGAGAGGACTGGGAGCTTGAGGGACTGAGCTGGGGGAGCAGGATCTTACATTCTGGGACAACGCCGGGTTAGACGGGAGGAGGGAAGTGGTCAAGGCGGGAAAGGAAATGCTTTTTAGGTACAGTGAGCTGGAGTGTGGGAGGAGGTTTCGGAGTGGTGGTAGAGGGAGTGGTTGTAGGAGGTGTAGGTGTGCTGGACTGGGCTGCAGGTGCATGTACAGTATGCATGTGTGAGGTGGATGGCTGTTAAATGTCTGAGTGGGAGTGTTTATGTGTTTTGGGAGGGTGGGCAGACAGGGTTGGTTGCGTGAATTGCATGAGACTGCTCTGCATACCGTGATGTAGTGTGTCATTCCTTCCTGTTGTCATACACTTCTGATGTTTGGTTTAATTAGATACCAACCACTGCAGAGGCGTGTGCTTGCAGTCGGTAGGACATACAGTGGTACAAGATTGTACAAGGTTGAGGGTGGTTATGGGCGTGGTTCTCTGTTTGGAATGGAGTAGGGTGAAGGGAGTCAGGGTGACGTGGTGACATGCCATGCAGGCGTCAGTGGTGTCCAGTGACAACTCAGTGGGCAACCATCCAACACAAGGGACGACATCAGGAAGAGGTGGAATGACCTTAGGAGGAAGGTGTGCTCCATGGCATCACGACACCAGATAGCCATGCAGAAGACTGGCGGTGGGCCCCCACCTCCTCTCCCAGAGCTCACTTTGTGGGAAGAGAAGCTCTTGGAAATCCTTCATCCTGAGGGCCTGACTCGACTACCCGGAGGATTGGACTCTGGTGAGTAAATGCCACTCCCCTAGCACTAATTCGACCTGTCCAGCATGCTTCTTCTTCATCACCCAAATACTCCCCAATTCACCCCATCTCCCACTACACCTCCCACCTAATCACCTAATACCCCTCTCCTGCATGCCACCCCACCACCCTGCCCCAGTTCCCACATACTCCCTGCCTAGGGCACCGATAGCACAGCCAATTACTATCACTACAACTCTCACAATACACTAGCCTATCTACATCAAAATCTGCAATGTGCACTTCACATCACATTTCTGGCATGTATGACTATTGCACTAGCTACAACAACTGGATGCTTTGACTGAGGACCACTACATGGCAATGACAGTAATGCAGTGGTACAACACAATGCCAAACAACGTCAAACACAGACACAGCACTGTCACCAAACCTAAGGGCCACTTATCCAGATCAACAACCCTGAACTGGACTGATCATGGGCATGAAACTAAGAAGGTACACACCATGCTGCAATGCACAGCCATTCCCACTTACATCTAGCAAGCCAGAATGGCCACCAGCTAAAAGGCCACATCTGTCATGTAAGTCATCACACTATGACAGAATTCACCCACCAAGCTTAAGTTACCAAGCCTGATACACAACAGCCCCTATGGAGCATGGTACACATGTCACAATCCACTTTTTACAAACTGTGTTAGCACTGTTGCACCTGTCATTGACATTGCTGGGAATCAAGTCAAGCCACTGTAGGCATCAGACAAACAGACAACCAATCGCACAAGCACCATTTAATCTTCTCTCACTCCATCCACACGTCCCCCGCCACTGCCACCACAGAGAGGATACCAGAGACAGACAGCCCTCCTCAGGATGAAGGCCCCAGTGAGCACAACACTACTGGATGTCTGGACAGTGATGACTTACCTGGCCCATCTGGGACTCCTGGTCAATCTACCACTGCGTACCTCACGCTGTGCACATCAAACCCCCACCCTGTGGCACCACCATCTCAGCCAACCCTTCAACCCCAAACCTGTGCTCCAAGGAGTGCTCAATCAATTGTGTGCCCCACAGTACAGAGACCTGAGCACCCCGTTACAGCCAAGTCAATGAAGGTCCTGCTGACACTAGGAGCTGTCACACCGTGCCAGGTGCACAGGCACATGGAGGCAGGGGGCGTGGTAGGAGACCTGTAGGCCAGAGGACCGGGAAACCAAGGGAGTCATCTGACCACAAAGCCATTTCCCAAGTCTTGAGTGCATATCAGCAAACCCAGGAGAGGATGGGGCGGATCATAGCCATGTTGGGGGAAAACCAGAGGCTGCAGAGGGAATACCACCAGGAGGTCATGCAGCAGTGGCAGGCCAACAGTTCCACCATGGCCTCCATTGCAGGGGTGCTCAAGGTCATTAACACCACTCTGCATGGTTCCTCCACTCACCAGCAGGGCCCTTCCCGTAGCCACATCACATATGAGCCTTCTATATCTGCGGCTGCTAGTGGAATAGAGGCCCTGCCAGCGGTACCACAGGCCTCGGGGATCCCTCCCTCTGTAGCTGAAGATCCCCCGCAAACGTGTATGTACACCCAGACATCAGGGTTTGGAGCAGATGCCAAGACCAAACCCACTGCCAGAATATGACCCTCTCCTGATTACTCTCCCTTGTGTGCCACTGAGACACCCTTTTGACTGTTCAATGACATTACTTCATTTTCCAATAGCCCATGGACACTGGACCTGTGCTACCTAAACTGTGCCACCTACTCCAAAGATTACATCTACCATGACCCCACTCATCACCTGTTTGCCACTGTATTCACAATAAACACTATAGATCACATCTACTGCATTTGTGTATTTAGTTATACATGTACAAATGTTTGGTTTGCAATATGTTATGTGGGTATAGCCCCTATCCAACGGGCAGTGTAATGGACTGCAGAGGGAGACATCCTCTGCAGGAGACACAGTACAACAGACATGCCCCAGGGTAGATGTAAGGGAGTCACTAGTGCAACCAAACACCAGAGTATATCCACTTATCCAACCTGCAAAACGACCATGACAGACACTACCATCAGGATAGTAGTCATGCTACCACACAAAGCACGTATGCAGTTCACAGTTGTCATGTCCAGTGTAGATAGCAATCTAAACAGGGCACAGCAGATATCATTTAGACATCAATAGTCTCAGGTAATACATCACAAAACACTGTAGCTGGCATCTGTCGCGCTAAACTCTACTATGTGAAAAGTAACTTCAGGCTAATGAACATGGATGGCTCAAGCAATAGGTAGGAGAGCCAAAGATTAACAGTACACAGTCACTCGCTGGAATGACATGCACACAGGAGAATGCAGGACACATAGCACAATAGAGGCCTGTCTTGCAACCTGCAGAGTGTACACTTGGTAGAGAGGATACATTTTCAGTCAGCACCTTACATGCATTCACTCACCTCCCACAACACACACATAGGGATAGGAACACATTGCACCATCACTGATAATCCAAATCAGGAGGACCATTGACAGCAAACTATGTTGAAATAGTACACATGCAAATACATAAACAGCATACCTGTATGTTACTGGAAGTTCTGATTGATGAGCTCAGCCCTAGAGTCAGCTGCACCTTCCTCATCTGCCTCATCATCACTTTACACTTCTGCATCACCAGCCACTAGTCTATCTGCCTCCTCATCATCAGCTAGAAAGGTTCTTTGACGTCTCAGGGCCAGATTGTGGAGCATGCAGCATGCAACTATGATCTGGCATACATTTTGGGGTGTGTAGATAAGGGCACCTCCAGAGATGTGCAGGCACCTGAATCTGACCTTCAGGAAGCCAAATGTCCTTTCTATTACACGCCTTTTCCTGCAGTGGGCCTCATTGAAACAGAGTTCCCCTTCAGTGGCAGAGTACCTCACTGGTGTCAACAGCCAGGAAAGGTTAGGATAGCCAAAGTCACCTGTGTTCACAGAGGTGGGACCTGTTACAATACAGGTATACCCACAGGGAATAATGTGATGACGGGTGCCATGACAGAGACACACATCCAAATGCATACATACCCAAGAGCCAAGCCCTCTCTCTCTGTAGTTGTGCCATCTTGTGGGGAACTTTGCTGTTCCTCAGAAAGTAGGAGTCATGCACAGATCCTGGAAGCTTGACTGTCACTTGGGAGATATATTGGTCTGCCATACACACCATCTTAGTGTTATTTTTTCCTGTTCCTATACACCTGTTCATTGGCTCTGGGAGGGACCAAGGCTACATGGGTGCCATCTATGGCCCCTGTTAGAAATGGGGTCTTTGGTTGACAGTCAGGTTACCCCCTGTTCAAACAAGGACCCTCTCCCTAGTCAGGGTAAAAGAGAATCATCCTCAGCTAACCCCTGCCTACCCCCATGGTAGCTTGGCAGGGCAGTAGGCTTAACTTCAGAGTGCTAGGTGTAAAGTATTTGTACCAACACACACGGTAACTTAATGAAATCACTATAAAATGACACAACACAGTTTTAGAAAAATAGGAAATATTTATCTAAACAAAACAAGACCAGAATGACAAAAATCCACAATACACAAGTCAAGTTATCAATAAAAAATAAAAAAGAGTCTTTAAGTAGTTTCAAACACACACTAACACTGTTAGCGTGAAAAAGTACCTTAGGTGCGTCAAAAATAACCCAGCACGGGTGAGTGTGCGTCAAAAAAGGCTTGGGATGCGTCAATTCCACTCATGAGCGGGACCTTGAGTCGTTCCTACTTTCGTTGGGTCGGGAGCGTCGTTCCTTCTCTCCGCAGAAGAGCAATGCATCCATCCGGTCAGCACTCTCAGGTCTGGGCAGGCCTTGCGTTGTTTTTACACGCCCAGCGGTACTTGCATCAGAAATCCAGCCGCACGATGATCCAAAAACCACGCAGTGCGGGTAACGATCTCCCTGCCTCTGTCAGAGATGCTGCCCATTGTTTCTCCTGCTCCGTGCGTTGATTATTCCGTCGCATTTCCGGCGAGTGTAGATTTTCAGCTGCAGAGCTGGTGGTGCGTTGTTTCTCCAGCTGCAGATCGGAGTTGCGTCGATCTTTTCCCCGCATGGCGCTCTGGGCGTGGATTTCCTCTTCTTAGGCTGCCAGCTTCTCCTTTCAGGGTCCCAGGACCTGGATGGGCACCACAGGGCAGAGTAGGAGTCTCTCCAGAGGTGCTGGCAGAGAGAAGTCTTTGCTGTCCCTGAGACTTCAAACAACAGAGGCAAGCTCTAAAACAACCCCTTGAAGAGTTCTTCTCAAGATGGAAGGCACACAAAGTCAAGTCTTTGCCCTCTGACTCTGGCAGAAGCAGCAACTCCAGGATAGCTCCACAAAGCACATTCACAGGCAGGGCAGCTCTTCTTCCCCAACTCTTCAGCTCTTCTCCAGGCAAAGGTTCCTCTTGTTTCCAGAAGTGTTTCTCAAGTATGTGGTTTTGGGTGCCCTTCTTATACCCAATTTCTCCTTTGAAGTAGGCCTACTTCAAAGTAAAGTCTCTTTTGAATGTGAAATCCTGCCATGCCCAGGCCAGGCCCCAGATACTCAGCAGGGGGTTGGGGACTGCATTGTGTGAGGACAGGCACAGCCCTTTCAGGTGGGAGGGCCGACTCCTCCCCTCCCTCCTAACACAAATGGCTCATCAGGATATGCAGGCTACACCCCAGCTCCCTTCGTGTCACTGTCTAGTGTGAGGTGCAACCAGCCCAACTGTCAAACTGACCCAGAAAGGGAATCCACAAACAGACAGAGTCACAGAAATGGTAGAAGCAAGAAAATGCCCACTTTCCAAAAGTGGCATTTTCAAACACACAATCTCCAAATCAACTTCACTAAAATATGTATTTTTAAATTGTGAGCTCAAAGACCCCAAACTTCACATGTCCATCCGCTCCCAAAGGGAATCTACACTTTAACCAGATTGAAAGGTAGACCCAATGTTAACCTATGAGAGGGACAGGCCTTGCAACAGTGAAAAATGAATTTAGTAATTCACTGTTAGGACATATAAAACACATTACTATATGTCCTACCTTAACCATACACTGCACCCTGCCCTTGGGGCTTCCTAGGGCCTACCTTAGGGGCGTCTGACATGTAAGAAAAGGGAAGGTTTAGGCCTGGCAAGTGGGTACACTTGCCAAGTCGAATTTACAGGTAAAACTGCACACATAGACACTGCAGTGGCAGGTCTGAGACATGATTACAGAGCTACTCATGTAGGTGGCACAACCAGTGCTGCAGGCCCATTAGTAGTATTTGATTTACAGGCCCTGGCACCTCTAGTGCACTTTACTAGGGACTTACTAGTAAATCAAATATGCCAATCATGGATAAATCAATTACATACAACTTACACAGAGAGCATATGCACTTTAGCACTGGTTAGCAGTAGTAAAGTGCTCAGAGTTCAAAAGCCAACAGCAACAGGTCAGACAAAATAGGAGGCAGGAGGCAAGAAGATTGGGGATAACCCTGCATAAGCAAAAAAGGCCAACAGCCCCTATCACATGAGGGATGTGTCTCACACCATAGATGTCTGCCTTCCCATAGGCCAAATCCCCTCATTAGGGGAACCTGATGTAGCTGTCTATATGTTTCAATAAAGCACACAGTACATCGTTCAACACAAGACTGGACATAGGCTGTGACATCCCTGCTGCCAAGCCCACTGTAATCTGAAAGGAGCCCGTGTCAAGAAAGCATAGCACTGACAGAACTTGAACTGTGGGAGGTATGGCATAGGGATTACCTATGGCAGGCAATAGATCTGGATCCAACTGGGTACATAGATCCATGATGGCTTGATGATTCAGACGATAGGTCTGAATGATATGCCTCACCTCCAGGGTTACAAGGTCCACTAGCGGACAGTACAGTGGTGCATGTCTCAATATCTTCATGACAGGGTATCTAGAATAATAAGGAGAGAATGTGCAATGTGGGTGCACTCCACACGTGTGAGCAGAACATATCATTATTGCACACGCCTAACACTGTAGACATGCCGCACACTGCTGACACATACTATATTGGGCATACTAAAGCGGCATGGACTCCATCCTTGCTGCACATTGCTGCCCCTGATCAAAAGTTTCTGACATACATCACTTGTCAGGTTCCATATGTGGTACACTGAGCTGTCCTGCACTGAGCATGTATGTAGCCATGCTAACTGCCTATATGGTTGCACCGCCTTTGAGCCGACATGTATCTGGACATGCACGTCATATGACAACCAGCAATTTAAGGCCACTGTGTCATGCATGTCACATGTATAAGCCAAACCATAATGCCACATCTTAGGCCACCACTGCATTCATGTAGAAAAATGGGTATGGCTCACTTATTTTCATGCATCAAGGCATGATATGAGCATAAAATGGCAGTCGCCTGTCCTGCAGCACGGGACAGATGGAAGTGACCTAAGTCCGCTGGTGTCTGCTGTCATGGCTGTAGGTAGTCGTAACCGCGTGCAACTTTTCATTGGGTAACATTGCTGCCTATGGGGGACTGGAGCCAATGGCGATCAACGCCGGCAGTGACGGTCCTGTTCGCGGCTCCGACATTTTCTGCCGTCTTGCTCACTTGACTCCTGACACTCTCGCATGCAAGACCTCCACGAGCTGAGCTGCTGTGTACTGCGTCTGGGAGCCACCATGCCATGTCCTGCACGTGATAGGGTCCCAGGCTTCACCCAAGAAGAGCTGGAGAAGCTGGTGGAAGTGGTCCTACCCCAGTATGGACAGCTGTATGGGGCCCCAGAAGAACAGGTGAGCCCAATACATTAGTCATGTGTGATTGGGGGGTGTGTGAGGGTGAATGAAGTATGTATATCGGTCAGAAAGTACATGCATGCAGGGGGGCATGGTGTTTAGGCATGTGAACCGTGAGGATGGATATGTATGGGCATTTGGTGGGTCTGCTGTTTATAGTCCACTGTTATTGGTATAGTGCCCATCTACATAACTTTCTCCTTCTGTCTGTGTCACCCATACAGGTCAACGCCCATCAAAAAAAGGGAATCTGGTATTCCATCACCAAGCAAGTGCAGACCTTGGGGGTCCATGCCCAGCGGGGCACCCATTGTCGCAAGCGTTGGGAGGACCTGAGACGCTGGGCCCAGAAGACTGCGGAGACCCAGCTAGGGTTGTCCTCCCAACGAGGAAGGGGGGCCCGTCCGACTCTGACCCCCAAATGGCCTGCATTTTGCCAGTGGGCTACCCTAAGGTGGAAGGACATTTGAGGGCAGCACAGCGACCACAAGGGGGTGAGTACCGACTACATCCTGGCACTTAGGTGGCCTTAAATGGAATTGGGTGCCACATTGCAGGCAAAGTGACATTGAAGTTAATGCTGCAAGTATATCAACAATTTGAAATGGGTACTAGGCACCCTGGCAGAATATATTTTGGAGCCGTGTCTTCATGCTTTACTGTCAGTGGATGTACAGCTCCCATTTCCCTTCCTCTCCATGTCTGTAATGTAGAGATACACTAATGTCATAGGCACATGTGTAACTCCATCCTGACCATACAATGGATGTGAGTGTTTGTATCACTCTATACATTGTGTATGAGCTGTTACAGCCAACTGCATTAGTGGCTCTGAGGTGCCAGTCAACTACCATCTGTGTAGCCTATCCTAGCTGACTGTGTCACTCTCCTGGTATCACTGGAACTATATCAATCATGTACTGGTTATGATATTGACAATTTGTGGGGCTGCCATTATACTTCCACCACAGAACTGGCCTTCATGGGACATGAGTATTGGCCTGATAGCTGAGTAGGCAAATATATAGGTGATCTGCTGACTGTAGGGTATGTGTAGGTATCCAACCTGGGATACTGTTACATGTCGAATTGATGAGGTCTGATGGCACAGATAATGCATTCCTAGGAACTATACTTGTGGGGATGTGGCCTTCCAACCTATGGGTTGATACTGGAGGTGGTAAGTGCCCTGGAAGATCCCTTATTTGTCAACATGGTGTGTACATGGCATGTAGGACAAAGTCTTAGCAAGTCCTTTGCTGCATTGCTGACTGACTGCCTACACCATGTCGTCATGGATAGTTGAGGGCACAACTGATGGCCTGTGACTATTACAGCTTGCTTGGCTATTGGGTAGTGGCAGGTTAGGAGTGGTTTGAGTACTGCATGACACATGGAATGTTGATGTGAAGGAACTTTTGTATTCCGTCTCCTCAGGCTGCTTATGTAGTAGTGGGATGTGTATTTGGTGTACTGGCAGTGGTGTCCAGGGGTGCCTAATGCATGCAAATATATACCCCCTGAGATGTGTGTTGTCTGGGCTCAGTGACAGGTTTAGCCATTTGTGGAATGGTGTGTGTGAGGCTAGAGTTGTCATTGTGCGTAGTCCAACTGTTGTACCTGTATGTGTGGTGGCATTGGAAATGGTCCATGAAGTGGTACAAGTGTTCCAGAGGTACATCTGTTGTGACAGTGCACTCAGTGGATGTGTATGGATGTTTTACATGTGGTACATGGGCCATTGTACATGCACTTAGCAGTATGCTGGGTAGTAAGATATGTGTTGTGTGTCACCTGATCTGGCTCTGTGATAGGGTCTGGCTACTCACATGGCACTTTACCACTACTGACCAGTGTGAAACTGCATGTGTTCATTCCTTAAAAGAATTGACATTGGCCTATCCACAATTGGCATATTTCATTTACTTGTAAGTGCCTAGTAAAGTGCGCAACATGTGCCCAGGCTCTGTAAATTATATGTTACTAGTGAGGGTGCAGCACTGATTGTGCCACCCACTTTACTAGCCCTTTAAAAATGTCTCAGCCTGTGTGTGCAGGTTTAAAATGCCACGTTGACCTGACAAGTTAACCCAATTGCCAAGCACAAAGCCTTCCTTTTTAATACATATAAGTCACCCATACATTAGGCCCTAGACAGCCTCATGGACAGAGTGCAGTGTATTTAAAAAGTTTGACATGTACTTTTAAGTTTCACACATGACCAGGTAGTGAAAAACTCTTAAGTCATATCATAACCCCTTGTATCTACACTCAACACCTTACTGCTGCAGCTGAGAATGAGGACATCACATTTCCAATTGTGTTGCTCAGGATCGATGCATTGGCATCAACCCAGACACATCGCCTTTGCATCGCCAGCTGTGTTTCTCAATGATGCTGCATAGCCTTCATCACAAAGGGTTTGTCCCTGCACCACTGCTCGAGGATCGAAGACTACACAGCTCAACGACGATGCATCTCTGATTGCGCAGATTGGAACTTCTTGAATTGCATCGCCTCATCTGCTCTTCACATTGGATCTTCAACGTCAATTCAACCCTCCATGCAAGGTACTTGTTCAGGAAGGCAAGGTTGGTCCCTGGACTGGGCTCGCACTTTAACTCGTCAGCTTAACTTTGGATTTACCCCAGTCTAGAGCAACCAAATAGACCCAGTTGGTGCTTTAAGCTTTTCAGCACTACATTTGCAAATATTTTTAAAAAATACATATCTCTACTTATACTTATTGGATGTTGTCATTTTGGTCTTGTTTTACTCATAAAATAGAATCTATATTTTTAACTTTCTAGTCTTTTTGTACCGTTTTCACTGTGTTACTGTTTCAAGTATTGCACAAATACTTTACACATAGCCTCCTAAGTTAAGCCTGCCTTCTCTGTGCCAACCTAACAGAGGGTGGACACAGGCTGATCTATGGTGAGTATCTGACTTACCCCGACAAGGATTGTAGTTTCTGCTTGGACAGGGTGCATACCTCTGCCAACCAGAAACCCAATTTCTATCACAGATCACCCCTGTTCTCATGCTTCATTGACTATTTAGTGGCATTTGTAGCTTTAGACCAACATTTATTATGGAGTAAATTAACAAAAAAGAGCATTTGACATGTGCTTCTCTGGTCAGTTACCACTCTTTAATCTGAAACATGGTTGACGATTAGGGTGGCACAGGAAGAGAGAGGGCCTCATTATGAGGCTGGTGGTCCAAGGACCACAAGTCTTGAGGTGACCGTTGGACCGCCGCAACTGGGGTGGTCCAACCGCTACATTACAACTCTGGCGAGCAGGCCCACCAGGGGACCTCTGTCTCTACCGGGAACATGGTGCCCAATGGATAGACAGTGGCCAGAGTTGGTGATTACAACTCAGCTTTCCGACAGCCTTTCCTTGGCAGTCACCTCGCCATGGAAAGGCTGGAGAAAAGCCAGTGCGGGGGGCCACAGGGCGGTCCCTGCACTGACCATGCCTATGGAAAGGATGGCAGAAAGCCAGTGTGTGAGTCCACATGGGGGCCATGCAGGGGCACCCCCACCCAGCAACATCAGGTAATGCGCACTGACTGCTTAGCAGACAGTGCATATTCCAATGGTACTGGGGTGCTACGGTATTAGCCTCTGCACCCTTAAGGGATCCAAGGCCAATACCGTAGCACTCGTAATACTCGTAGTGCAATGTTCCCGCCGGTCAGCCTGATGAAAATATTGGAACACGGATCACAAAACACCTAATGAGCCCAGATTCTCAGACTGCATCTACATGAAAAAGGACTCAAACAGGGATGGGTGTTGGTACTCCTCTTATTCAACCTGTGCCCCACATAAGTTACAGACCCTCCAATACTTGGCTAACCTAGACATCCGAGACCAAACAAGAATTGGTTTAAATTTTGTACAGCCAACAAACTGGTGGTAAACGTTCAAAATAAAACCAAGGTGATAGTCTTTGGAAAACGCAAACATTTATCAAAACAAACATGGCATCTAGGTCTGGTGAAGATAGGCTATTCAACACTTGGAACACAAATATCCATATGAGAAAGATGAAGAAAAAAGTGGACACCTTAATTTTAGTATTGTGCAAAATAAACACAGAACTACATAGACAGCAGAAGCCATTATAAAGGTAATTAAAGCTAAGCTTCTACCTATTATCCCCTGTGCCCAACAAGTGTTTCTAACAAAAATCTCATCAGACTTAGATAAATCACAATGCATCGCCTACAGACAAACATCTTGATTAACCCAGTACACATGCTGTGCTCAGATACGCCTGGAATTTGGCCTACTCACGCAAGTGTGTAAGTCCGATTTTATCAAATTAAAATACCATTATGTCATAATGCAGGCTAATCCGGTCTCGCTTAAGATGGTGGTACAAGAAATGTATACATAAAAAACAAAACAACCTCAGCAAACAAAGAACTTGAGTAATTTGAATAACACTTGTGCTGACTCAGAACTAAAACACTTTAAAGGGACTTTTAATCAAGGTAAACAGATGTAGAGAAACTTGAACTGTGTAGCCAACATACACCAATTTGTCTATCTACAAAGAGATTGTATGCAGTATTATCCAAAAGAACAGAAAACCAGGATCTGTAGAAACTCCATCTAGACCGAGTTAGATTTATTGTCCTGCCTGTCAGTGCCTACAGGTCTCACTGGAATAACATAGCAACCAGCAGCCCTCATTGTAGATTCTATAAATTTAAGAAGGAGTCAATTTTGCACCTATTCTGTCGCTGCTCTTAATTCATGACATAATAACATACTTGACTGAAACCAATCTTTAGAAAACATAGAATATCAGCTTGTTCTGAGACTCTGAAAATGTTGTATTAATACATTTAGGGGGTCATTCTGACCCCCGTGGGCGGTGGAAGCCACCCGCCTGGCGGGAACTGCCAGAAGACCGTACCGCGGTCAAAAGACCGCGGCGGTCATTCTGACTTTCCCGCTGGGCTGGCGGGTGACCGCCAAAAGGCCGCCCGCCCGCCCAGCGGGAAAGCCCCAGCAACGAGGAAGCCGGCTCCGAATGGAGCCGGCGGAGTTGCTGGTGTGCGACGGGTGCAGTTGCACCCGTCGCGATTTTCAGTGTCTGCCAAGCAGACACTGAAAATCCTAATGGGGCCCTGTTAGGGGGCCCCTGCAGTGCCCATGCCAGTGGCATGGGCACTGCAGGGGCCCCCAGGGGCCCCACGACACCCGTTCCTGCCACCCTGTTTCTGGCGGTGAAAACCGCCAGAAACAGGATGGCGGGAAGGGGGTCGGAATCCCCATGGCGGCGCTGCTTGCAGCGCCGCCGTGGAGGATTCCCTGGGGCAGCGGGAAACCGGCGGGAAACCGGCGGAAAACCGCCGGTTTCCCTTTTCTGACCGCGGCTTTACCGCCGCGGTCAGAATGGCCCCAGAAGCACCGCCAGCCTGTTGGCGGTGCTTCCGCGGTCGTTGGCCCTGGCGGTCCATGACCGCCAGGGTCAGAATGACCCCCTTAATGTTAAACATATAAATATTGTAATTAACAGATGTAATATTTTTAAATAATTCAAATTTTATGATATGTATGTGCAGAGACATTTTACGAGTTGCGATCTTAAGAATCACCAAATAATACAACCTTTTGTGGGATATATTAACATTTTAACAGATTTATGGAACATAGGATGACCAGGTATTTCATGTTGGACAGAGACTGACTTAATAAACATATTTTACTCGAATGCACTCTAGACAACCACACGGCACTCAAGGATGCCACACGCAAACACCACCAACTCATCAGGCTAGCAAAAAGATCCCCCTTCAAAACCCGCCTAGAAAACAACGCCCACGACTGCAAAGAACTTTTCAGCATCGTAAAAGAACTCTCCAACCCTAACGCCACCATCAACGACATCACCCCCTCCCAAGATCTATGTGACGCCCTAGCAACCGCCTTCCACCAAAAAATCACGGACATCCACGACAGCTTCAACTCCCCTCACACTCCAGACACTCCTACCCCACACACCACAAACTCCACCCACTCCAGCCGACTGACCATCTGGACCAACATCAGCGACGACGATACCCGCAAGACCATGAACTCCATCCACTCCGGATCACCATCAGGCCCCTGCCCACACCACATCTTCAACAAAGCAGACACAGCCATCACACCACACCTACGGAAGGTCATCAACAACTCCTTCGAAACTGCAAGATTCCCGGAAAGCTGGAAACACTCCGAAATCAACGCCCCTCTCAAGAAACCAAAGGCGGACCCCAAGGACCTGAAAAAGTTCCAGCCCATCTCTCTGCTCCCTTTTCGGGCTAAGGCCATCGAGAAAATCGTCAACACTCAACTCACTCGATACCTCGAAGAGAACAACATCCTCGACCCCTCCCAGTCTGGCTTCAGATGCAACCACAGCACCGAAACCGCCCTCCTCGCCGCCACAGACAACATCAGAAGCCACCTCGACAATGGAGAAACATCAGCCCTCATCCTCCTAGACCTATCAGCCGCCTTTGACACCGTCTGTCATCACACCCTAAAATCCCGCCTCCACGCAGCAGGAATTCAGGACCAAGCCCTCGAATGGACCACATCATCCTCACCGGCAGAACCCAAAGAGTCCGCCTTCCCCCTGTACCAATCCAAAGCCTTCAACATGAATCTACGGCTTACCCCAGGGCTCATCCCTCAGCCCGACGCTGTTCAACATCTACATGGACCCCCTCGCACAAGTGGCCCACCAGCACAACCTCAACATCATCTCCTACGCCGACGACACCCAACTCATCCTCTCCCTCACCAAGGACCCCCACAACATGAAAACCAACCTCCACGAGGGACTAAAAGCCATCGCCGACTGGATGAAAGATAGCCGGCTAAAACTGAACTCGGACAAAACAGAGGTCCTCATCCTCGGGTGCACCCCCTCCGCCTGGGACAACTCATGGTGGCTGTCCACGCTGGGTCCCCCACCGACACCCACCGACAGCGCACGAAACATCGGCTTCACCCTCGACTCCTCACTCTCCATGTCAAAGCAGGTCAGTGCCATCTCCTCCTCCTGCTACAACACCCTCTGCATGCTTCGCAGAGTTTACAAATGGATCCCATCAGATACAAGAAAAACAGTAACCCAGGCCCTCGTCAGCAGCAGACTCGACTATGTCAATGCCCTCTACACCGGTATCTCATCCAAACTCCTCCAACGCCTCCAACGCATCCAAAATGCCTCTGCCCGACTCATCCACAACATCCCTCGCCGCTGCCACATCACCCCCCACCTAAGAGACCTTCACTGGCTCTCCGTCAACAAGAGGATCACCTTCAAGCTCCTCACCCACACACACAAGGCACTCCACAACACCGGACCATCATACCTGAACAACAGACTCAGCTTCTACACCCCCACCCGACATCTACGCTCCGCAAAGCTCGTCCTCACCTCCTCCTCTAACGCAAATCTTCTGGCGACAGATCATTCTCGTACCTCGCCGCCAAGACCTGTAACACCCTCCCGCCGGATCTACGACAGACCCAGGACCTTCTTTCCTTCAGAAAACTCCTCAAGACTTGGCTCTTCGAGCAGTAGCAGCACCTCTCCCCCCCAGCGCCTTGAAACCCTCACGGGTATGTAGCGCGCTTTACAAATTGTCTGATTGATATTTCGTTTTTAGGAATTTCAGGGTTCTTTGTTTTGTGTTAGGGATCATTTTGATTATAATGATTTTATGTAATCTGAGGCAATATATATTTAATTCATTCATTTATTCATTCATCATTCACTCAGTGACTAGGGCCACATGTACGAACTTCAGGTTTTGCGACACGCAAGTTACAGGTCATAGCAACTTGCAATTTGCGAGTCGCAAAACCTGATGCACAACAGTGTCAATGACACTGTTTGCGATTCCCAATGGGGTAGCAAATGATCCACCTCATGAGTATTCATGAGGTAGGTCTCAATTTGCGAACCCTTTGGAAATGGCCGCCCTCACAGGAATGGTGGCCTGCTGGAGACAGCAGACCACCATGTCTGTGACTGCTTTTAAATAAAACTGTTTTTTTTTTTAGAAATGCAGCTCTTTTTGATTAAAGGAAAACGAGATGCATTTGATAAACAAAAAATGAAAAGTTTTCTTTTCATTTTTTCAGAAGAGGCAGTGCGGACCACTGCCTGCTCTGAATTTGTTTTTTTGCTGCCATTCACAAAAGGGAATGGGTTCCATGGGGACCCCTTCCCGTTTGTGAATTGGTTAGCACCAGTTTGACGACCTCCATGAACGCAAAGCAGATACACAAAAGGAAAAAGAAGTTTGCTCGCAGTGAAATGTATCGGCAAAAGTGCAATTATCCATGTAACCGGCAAAAGTGCAAATATCCATGTAACAGGGTCAATGTCATGCAAAGCGCTCGAGTACTGCCCAGCGAGATCGTCCTGCTTACGAAATAAAGAGAAAAAGTAGTCCAGAAACCATACCGAAAACATGAAGCCTCGTGTGCTTTTAGTAGTTGGCCTATGCACTTGAGGCGGGCTTGAAACCGGAAAAGGCATGACTTATACATGCCTTTCACTAATTTAATCAAGTGAATTTTAAAAGGCAAGCCCACGAGCCAACCAAACTGATGGGCTTGACATGGGCGTGGTTAAAAGCCCACAGAGAGATTACACCAGGGACAGAGCGATTTGCGCTCAACCCTAAAAATGGGGCCATCTCCATGGGATAGGGAGACTGCAACTGAGAGAGAGTTGGACTGATGTGCACAGTCATTAGGAATGAATTATGCACAAATATGGAAGTGGAGGAAGAAACAGGCACTGAGGATAAAAAAAACGGTGCAATAGAAAGTATGTGGGCAAAGCACAACTCCTAACTAACGTCTGTCTATAAATAGGACAGGATACCTTATATGTTCAAATAATCAAACCATAGCACTCTAAGGCCACACATTGTATGTTACATATGCAATAAATAAGACATTGAAACTTACATTTCCAACTTCTATTTTGACGTAGACAGACCTTCAGGCAGATCTGACTAACACTGCACAGACCCATCTTATTGGGAAGTCACTTGCTGGTCCTATTGTTCATTCCCTGCACCTCTTAGGCCCTCAAGAGCTTACATTCCTTCATGGGCCAAGCACTCCACAGCATCACTGGTACATAGGGAGACATGTAGCATGTGAGACAGACTATCACCCACTCCAGGAACTAGGTACTTCTCTTGCTGTTCTTTCCAGGTAATGTTTTTAGGAGGCCTGGAGCTTCAAAAGATTAAATAATAAAATAAGCAAGTTCCTTAAAACCTATGTTATACCTATGGAGTCAAGGGCATAGAGTCAGAGAAAGGTATCTCAGGACAGATAGGCAAATCATCAATAACTGATTGGGATTGGATTAGCCTTGCAGCTTTCATTATATATAAATAACAACGTCACCTACTTCATTAATTTTACAGTTATTTTCTGTAAAGCTATACTTTAACAAAGATCTGTAAATTCATGATTTTGTTTTTCA
This sequence comes from Pleurodeles waltl, assembly GCF_031143425.1. Lineage (NCBI taxonomy): Eukaryota > Metazoa > Chordata > Amphibia > Caudata > Salamandridae > Pleurodeles > Pleurodeles waltl. The sequence goes on along the minus strand of NC_090448.1, from coordinate 269,601,681 downwards.
CACTGAAATTGTAATTAACATTTGTCATAAAAATATAAGTGCATGACATTTTGTCCACAGCTTTGTTTTTGGGAGCTTTAAAATACTGAATTGACAGTGCGTGGAAAAAAATAAGCATACTTCTACAAATAATTTCTTTGCCGAAGATCCCACTGAATAGTTTGTCACTCCAGATCTGTTTACTGCTTTCTCAAAGAAGAAAATAAAGCTATTATTCTGCTCCAAAGTCAATTAACTTGTGTATGAGAGACTTACTAACTAGCTACAAACAGTGATGACCTCTGCTGGTCTGCTTTACTTTCCCACACAGACTCAAGTACTAGCAGATCATACATATAGCATAAAATAAAACACCTTGTTCTACATGGACACTTCTCACCTGTGGTGTGGCAATGGTGTTGCAGGCCTCAGTGCAAGCAAGGAATACCCCACTGCCTCTCGTACAGTAGGAAAGCAGAGCTATCATTGGGACAAAGGTTGCCCCTTACAGCCCTGGGTCATGATGCCACTGCGATAGCTGCTCTATTGATAGCTATGCCCCTCTTCAATTTCTGTGAACCTGTTGATGGTTCTGGCCCTAATAAAGTAATAAGAAATTTAAAATATGTGTAGGTTTGATAAAGATTCTTGGTTGTCTGGGTCCTTAAATTTAGATTTAACAATTTAGTCCTCAACTTTGTTAGCTCTTTGGAAGTCTACTTGGAGGTAGATGGTTCTATATCTTACACGTCCCCGTCACCACCGCCATCACCCCCTCCCAGACGACCTCCTCAACGTGGGCTACTATTTGTCCCAGACAGGTAGGTGGGATGACCATAAGGGGGGTGGGTGTTTGCCAAATGTGCATGTGTGTGTGATGTGTGCGTGTATGTGTGCGGGCATGTGTATGTGTCCGTATGGATGTGTGGAGGTGTTGCGCTGCGTGTGGGTGTGACAGGTGTCAGCATTCCTGTCGCCAGGTGCGTTACCACCAGGGTTTTCATGGCAGGGCAACAGCTGCAAAAACCCTGGCGGTTTACACCCTTGTAATACGGCTGGCAGGGTGAGGCATGGCGCTTGCCCAGAGGAGGCCACTGCCGGCTGCGGCTGTCCACCTGCACTGGTGGGACTGGCGGCGGTGTAGCTGTTTCACATTGGCCATGCTCATGATACAGTGGTTTTCACCAACGGGACCGTGGCGGTGAGACCTCCACCGCAGCAGTCATTGGACCACCGTGGTCGTAATGAGGGCCTGAGTCTTAAAACTTCTAGATTTACCTTAACAAATATAGGAAAAGATTAGACTACAATGTATTGGTTCATCTACAACAGCAGCTTTGTTGTATACCTCATTAGTTGCCTATGCAAACTGATGTAGATTGACAGCACCACGTGCAAATTCAAATGGATTAACCAGGAATCCAGGAACACTATTGCGTTATTAATAAACAAGACTTTGACAAATCATTAACAAACCACTGCAATTTACGGCTTGAACCTAACAGACCCTTTGTATATGTGGCTGTGGATCAATCAACAAAAAAACTTGAGGTGGCAACAGGGAACTAAGGTTACGCAGGTTAATCACTTAACTTGATACAATGCACCTTCGCCTAAATCATAGAAATGCACCGCTGGCTGAACTGATTGAAGTCGGACTTCCAAGGGTATATATTACCTTCTCCAGTATTAACACACAAATGCTAATATTGTGGTTTCAGCATGTGCTGTAGTGTTACAGAGCCCCCAATATATCTACATTCACCCGTTTTTCTAATAAGTTTCTACAATGTACTGCGTGGGTTGTACCATATATTACTTCACACTTGGCTCCTGCTCTGCATGATGTCTAGCCCTCTCTATAGCATATCTACTAGGTACCTAAGCTTGAATGCTGGGACTGTCCTCTTTGTTTATAACAGCTATCGTTGAATCTAATAAATACATTATGCTGTACATGACATAGCGTGGACTGTAGACTGATACTCCCTAACAGTATTACTTTCCTATTCTATCTTGCTATTACTTTACACATCATTAAATTATAGGAGCATAGCCTATGAATATAGGACTGAATATAATACTTCTAGTTACTAAGTTTCTAATAACATCAACATGGCGTGTATTCCTCAGACATACCAATCCACTCTACAACTTATTTACTAGGCACCTTACGATGAATCTCACGACTGTCTCCTACTTATATAACCACTACTAATAATTCTACCAAAGACGTGTGGTAAAAGGGACCAAATATGCATTGTGGGCTGATATTTAAATCTTGTTCATTATCACTCCCCTATCGTACCTACCCACTATTTTATATGTCTAAGAATCATATGAACATTGCCTATGAATATATTCAGTACTACTAAGTTTGAATTAGTAAATCCAAGATCAGTTTAGTATTTTATATAACTACTTCTGTTGAAATTTTACAAGACCTGTGCATAAAACAGAACATACAGTGCTTTTAATGCGAAACTCAAATTCTGATTCAAATAATCCCTGAATTCAACAATTACGTAACCTTCTTTGTTCACTCTCTTACTATTCCATGTACTACTCTTTACATTGCACTCTCTTCTTTCCATTATGAATTACACCATATTTCATCTAATCTTGATTCATTTCTCCACTTCCCTTTTGGTGTTTGATTTATAGTTCCGTTCTTAATTGGAGGTGTATATTTCCTCACCTTCTGTTCCTGACATGGCACACATATTGCCCATTCAAGCTTTTAATTACTGCCATAATGCCATTTATGCATCTCATATTAGGACACTGAAACTTGTACTTCTTCTCCTAGATGCCCTTTGCTGTTTGCTTCCTCCTAATAACATGTCCCTTGACCTGTCCATTCTAGCATCCAATGACATCAGTTACTGGTTCCTTTTAATTTTACATGGCTGACCCTACACTGCCTGTAACAGGCCATAATTCATGTCTTCACAATTGACTGTAGACTGCATTAGACCTCCTTCATCTTCGACTGAGGAGAGATTAGTCTGTCTTTCCATTACTTTAACTCAAAGATGGAGGCACACATGGTACCTTGACACCTTGAACAGCATCCATTATACTCCTTTCTACTTTAGTGTATATCTTAGTATTTGACTTCCCTTCCATTTGGAGCATAATCCAGTCACTAATCAGCCATGATTGCAGCTGTTTCTACCTTATTGCACTTAATTTTCATGTGCAAGATATTATATATTTTAAGATGTATCGCTGTAGTACTGTAGTTGACCTCCCTCATGCTTCTATTTTAGCTCTATTTCCCCTTCTACTTTTGATATTGTCTCCTCATAATCAATGTGCGATGAGACAACTAAAGCCCAACAGAACCGCCTCCTTCCCTGCCTCTACACGTTCATGTGTGCTGTCCTATGCTAGATACACATTAGCTGTTACATATAGCTTGAACATTTCTTCACATGTGCAGTGACATGTTTTTCAACACAGAGTGACTGGAACCCTGTATACATATTGCCTGACATCATTATTCTTCTAACTTTTTCAATTATCCCTTCTGGTAATATTTCATCATATTCCAAACGTATTAATTAGAGCCTTGTAAAACTCCTGGATAAATACACCATTAAGGGTGTAACACATAGTGGCTGTATTTCCTCTAGTAGAAATCCAAACAATGCATACCATTCATTGCATGCATCTTTGAATCCCACTTTGACGCATGTGACAAGAGAACCAGGAAAACATCTGAAGAAATACCTTTATGTTTTTTTCATGCCAAATTTCTTCGGTGAAATATTTGTAACTGCATGCATGTCATGGTTTAATACTACCATACGTATTTAACTTGTGATATTGCATGCTCTTTAACAATTATTGACTAATGGCATGCTGGGTTTACCCTGTGGCTCACTCTGCTTGTACAGTCACCTATGTGAGTAATTACGTCTTCTTAATTGGCTATTTCAGTGGAACTAGGGAGAGCAGCACCTACTTGCGCTATTCGACCTTACACAAGATGTTGGACTATCCTCACCCATCACATCAGCTTGGGTTGGGAGGACTGTCTCAAGGCCAATTAAACCACCCATAAAATACATTCTACAACAGTTCACACTCCAGGGTCACATGACAAAATGTCTACATTCTCATTCATGGCAATCAATTTATTGTCGTTTAACAAGATTGTAAAGAAGCTTTACTGCACCAGTTAGGTATTAGCTCCCTCAACATGGAACACTTAGCAGAAAATAATGCAATACAAAACCGTGAGCATGTCAGCAAGAGTGGAAACGTTGCACTCAGAAACAACACATCAGATACAACTATTGGAAGCCTTATGCATACTGGAATCAATTGAGGATCTCTATGAATGTGAAAAACTTCTCTAAAAATAGGATTAAACCCATGGGAGGAGTTTACTCATTTTTATTATTGGCTTCGTGAAATGATCACACAATGTTCGAAAACTAGATAGGAAAAATTAGCAATGGCACATCACAGTTGTAGGAAATTTCTATCTTTTGTTTAGTGTACCCTAGGTTTTTGCCCTATCTGCTTTTTCAAGTTGCTGAATTCTGTTCACTTTAGTGCTGATAACCAGTAGTAAAGTGTGCGTGTGCTCCACCTTTAGGAATGGTTAAATTGGCATATCCCTAACTGGCATTTTTAAATTACTTATAAGTTCCTAGAAAATGATATAAGCTGTACAAAGAGCCTATAAGTGAAATGTCACTAGTGACTGCAGCACTTATTGTTCAATCCATTACAGTGACAGATCAAACATGGTTTGAGGCCTACCTTTGTAACCTGACAAGCAGTATAAAGATTGCAATTCAACTAGTCAAAAAAAACCTTTTCACAGGCCAAAATCTTCCTTTTAAATATGAATATCACCTTTAGGCAGGCCTAAGTAGGAGATTTAGAAATGTAATGTTAAGCATGCCCTCACAATGACCGGCACCTAAAACCTGTTTCCACTGGGATGCACTTTTAAACTTCAAATGCCGTATTCAGGTAGGAAACACCTTGAAACATAATCAAATAATTATTTTTAATATGTATTAAAAGCCTAATTTTATGATGAAGTCAGATTTTAAACACATTTTATGGAGAAAGTACTTTTAGAAAGCTACCCTCTAATACAAATTTACCTCGAGCTGCAGCTCTTGGAGTGCTCAAGCATTTTTGAGGTTCAAAGTCTTCCCCAGATCAAAGAAAACTCCCTTTTTGTTCCTCTGACAAGATAGTCAGTTGAAGTGGGCTCAGGAGCTTAATTTATTTCTAAGAAGACACCTGACCCCTTTTTTGTTTCCTCAGGCAGCCACCAACCCAGAGGAACAAGGGCTGTAGCCAGAAATGGTTTGGAGTGACCAAAGAGAAGGGGCTGCTCATTTACCGGGCCACAAAACTAGGATGGGTAGCCAGGCTCGGCACAAGGGGTTTCACCACCTTGGATTTAGCCAGAGAGGGGCACTTTGGGCATTGTGTGCAGTTGAGCACACAGGAAATACTGTAAGGAGGATCAGGGAATTCCTGAAAACATTTCCCCAGTGGTTAGGAAGGAGCTAGGAGTCACCTCCACTCACTAGTTAGACTGAGGTTCTAGGACCTGTAGTTGTGCCGGGCTGGTCTTATATCACCTCTGAACAAATGGGACTTCAAAATCTTTTCAGATCCAAAGACCTCCGGAGTACAAGGACAAAATCTGCTAAACCGATCTGCATAGTATGTGATGCTTCTGGGCTGAAGATTCGGATTTCTCCTTCTCTGAGCTTTTTGCAGCTGCAAATATGTTGCAGCCAGACTTCACAGAGAAGGTATCCAGCCTCATGTAGTCTTCTGCAGCTACATCCTTGCACAGCTGAAATATTCACCATTTTGAGACCCTTGGTTGGCAGGTAAAGCTTTTAAGCACTATTTTTCTTTTAAAAAAAATAATACTTATCATTCCCCTTATCGAATTTTTGTCATTTTGGTGTAAAATTAAATCTATTTTTCTAATTTGGTGTGGGATTTTTTATTGTGTTGTGTTCTAATGTGACTACTGTTTTGGTACAGCATTAATACTTTACACATTATCTAAGCTAAACCTAGCTGCTCTGTGTCATGGCTGCAAGGGAGTTGAACTCGGGTTAATTTAGTGACTTTGATGGATTACTCTGATAAGGATTGTGATTAATACTCAATATGGGAATTCAACCCCTTGACTAAAAACCCAAATGAATACAACGTCTAGCCATTGTTACAGAAATTCTGCAGAAAATGAAATGAAAATGAAAAGAACATGAAAAGCCTTAACAGGCACATTGAAATAAAGGTACAGCCGTTATATTGCTAAATTTGATAATTAAAAGATAATTTCCATTTTTTTTGGTCAACATTTTTATTTTTTGTAATCGTTCGAACATTTTGTAATGTGTTAATATTCCCATGTTCTCAATTACAGGAATTACACCTAGAACATAATCAGATTGAAGAGATTTCAGAAACATCTTTTAATCAGACAAACAATCTACATACCATTGTTCTACGCCATAACATGCTGGAGGAAAGCAGGATCGCACCTCTGGCTTGGATTTACCATGAGTAAGTAATGAGGGATTAAATCTTTCCTTTTGTGCAAGCACATAGTGCCTGGATGTCTAGTACATCAATTTACGATTGAAGGAACACCAAAGGCTTAATTTCAATTCAGGTGCTAAGGGGCAATCCTCTGATTTGTGGCTTAATTGCATTGTCAAAAGAAGTCATGGTGGAATTTTCTGCCCAACAGGTACATTTCAGTGGAGGAAATTCTACTTATGGATTCTCCTCCAACTTTAGCTACAAATATGATTTGCAAACTCTGCCCCCATGGGAACCTGTCAGTCTATCTCAAACTCGCATTACTTTTTTTTCTTACACAGTCAAATGTTGTACTGTATCTCGAAATTTTGCACTTAAAAAGCAAATAACAATCCTTGATTTTATAATGATATTTAATGAATACCTAATTGGACTGATAGTATAGATTCTCCAGGAACCAGGTTTTGGCGTGGCATCTTTTCAAGAATCTCAACCAATGATTTGAAGGAAAACACTTTTGAACTTTTTTCTCAATGCATATATTTGAGGTCGCGATGAAATTAAATATTTTAGGACCAGAAAAGCACCCTGATAAATATAAAAAAATTGACCTTAGAAATCGTAAAAAAGAAGTTGATGGCGTGATGGTAATATCGTTTTATGGCCCCAAAAAGGGATGTAGGGAAGAAAAAGAATATCTCGGTCACTGAACAATCGCATTTCGTAGTTTAGAGCATAAGGGTTTATTGATGAAGTAAAGGCGAACAGTTTTATACGGCACAGCTGGCAATCAAAGAGACAGAATTAATAGTTTTTTAAAACTGCAATAAGGTTCATGCTAAATATCCTGCCAAGGACACAACTAAGCTTTCTATCGTGATTAAAATAAAAGGAGAAAGAGATCAAAGTTTGTAAACATGACACGTGTAATACCTTTACTGTATTATGTGATCAGACATTTTTTCTTGGACACAGGGACTTGGTTTAAAGGTTTCATTATCCAGCATCAGCTGCATGAATTTGAATTTACGGGCTCATACTGAACATTAAGATTATTTCTGGTGAAAGCACTGCCAAATTTGGTGCCTGCTATTTATTTTTTACTGTGAAGTATGTGCATTCTCAAAATTGCAAAAACATCAAACATACAGTATGAAGCAACGTCACCTTCTATCAGTGACGGCTGATACCCCAAATATTTGGTGAGGCAACCAACCCAGTTACATAAAGAACTGGGGAGCCCACTGCACTATAACTAACAATTGGCAGGTGTAATACTCAGTTTGGCCAACACTCGTGTGCATTGTAACCTGTGAAAGTGTAACAAATTACACTTTCTCCCAAAATTACACATTCCCCTCATAGATCCCGACCCCTCCAACTCACTCCCACCCACCTAGCTTTGAAAAATAAAAATGTAAGTATGAACTTCGCTGGCTCTCCTCCTTCGGTCGTCTCTGCTTCTTCAGTCCCTGGGTGCTGGTGGTCTCTGAAACAAGTTTGCAGACCAATCCAGACGCAGTTCTCGTGCTTCTGATGATATTAAGCAGCATAAGAGCAGTGTCAGGATTGGCTGGAGCAGGCTGGGTCTATGCACCTGCAGGCACTGGGGGCCTGTGCCTGTTTTTCAGTGGAGAGGTTCGAAATGCGCATGTCAGGCTGGCGGTCGCAAGCCAGCTGGCCAAACTAACATGTGCAGTTTAAACTGGAGCTGCCAGCAACATTGCTCCCTGCTGCAAATCAGCAGCTTTTGCCCCGCCCACTGCTGTCACTCAGCTCTGCTGAAATTAAGAATAAAATGGTAATGAAATGCTTGCTGCACAGTCAGCGGGGGGCTACACCTCTCCGCCCTAAGGGAGGAATCATCTATTCAGGAAGGACTAGTTACTCTAAATGGAGGCTTGAGGCTACATCATGAGTCCTCAGTTGTTGTCAAAGCAACATCCTACAATCTTGGGCCTTGTTAAGATTTGCCTATTTTTTGGTGTAGGGGTACCAATTCCAGCCAGCATCTGTGCCCCAAGTATTAGGTATTTGTTGAACTTGGGTCTCTAGTCAGCAGAGGTATGCACCCTGCCCAAGTAGGGACCATAATCCTAGTCACGGTTACACCATAAATTAACCTGTGCTCACACTCTGGCAGCTTGGCACAGTGCAGACAGGTTTAACTTAGAAGGCAATGTGTAAAGTATTTGTGGAACACTTAAAACAGTAAAATGGTGAAAACACCACACACAAATAATCCACACCAGGGTAGAACAATAGAGCTTAATTTCATGAACAAAACAAGACCAAAATGACAAAAATTCAATAAGTAAAAATCGAGATATGAATCTTTGAGGAAGATCTGTAAATGTAGTGCTTAGAAGCTTAAAGTGACAAAAGGGCTATCTGGTCATGCTAGACTAGGGTAAATCCAAAAGATCAGGCCAACTGCAATGTAGGCAAGTAGGCCGGCTACAGGGACCATTCTTATCACACTGAAAAAGTGCCTTATGTGGACGGTTGTATGGATGTTAAAGATCCGATGCGAGCAGCAGAGGGGACGATGCAAAGACAATGCATCAGTTCCAATCTGTGCAGTCAGAGGTGCATCGTTGTTGGGCCATGCAGTCGTCGATGTGATGTCCTCGAGCAGTGGTGCAGCATCAAACCTGTTGTGATGAAGCCGATGCTTTGTCGCTCTGCGACGTGCCAGGCAATGCAATGTCTTTGCCCACACGACAGCAGCTATGCAGCGGTATCAAGGAAAGATTCATTGGTTCTGACCGGCGCAACAACAGCAATGTGTGGATTTTAGTAGAAACAACTGGAGAACCCACTTCCAAGGGACCAGGACTGGATTGGCAGCTGGAGAACCCATTCCCAAGGGCCGAGGACTGGAGTGGCACCACTTGGCAGGGCAGGACTCACAGTTGGCAGAGTCCAGAATTTGCAGCAGAATTGAAAAAAGTATTTGATGTCCCTGAGACTTCAGAACAGGAAGCTAGCCAGCAAGCCCTTGAAGTCACTTTGGTTCAGGGGAGGTAGAGATGCAGGTCCAGTTCTTCCTTCTCCTAGGCAAGAAGGGCAGCATAACAGTCACAACAAAGCAGGGATCCAGGAATGTCCAGCAGGGTCCAGCAGAGTAACGGTTCCTTCAGCAGCACAGCAGTCCTTCTTCCTGGCAGGCTGTCCTCGGGTTCAGAAGTGCACTGATTTAGAAGGGTCCTGTTCTTATACCCAGTGGTGCCTGTGAAGAGGGGTGGGCTTCAAACACAGGCCTTTGAAGTGCACAAAGTCCTGACACTGGGGGGGCGTGGTCTTGCCACTAGAATGGTGGCTGACTGAGCGTTGAGCTCCACGGCTGGGTAAGATCTTGAGGGAGTCAGCGGAGCCAATGGGGCATTGAGGGACTATTACCCTTTTTCCTACACCCCCCCTAACAACTGGGGGCTTGGATGGGGGCCTAGAGGCCCCCTCGATGGGCCTGAAAAGTGCCACTCGAGCCCGTGGCCTGCGGATTGGGTGATAGCCACAGGCTCGATTTGTAAGTGTGCGAGGCCTCGGCGGTGAGCAGCGGGGACTTGCATTTCACAAGTGGATGGAGGAGACCACAGTCCCTAACGAGGTGGTGGCCGCTGTCTTGCACGTCATACATTAAGTTACAGTTAAAATGGAGCCCAGGCATCAAACAGCGGGGGACCCGGAGGAGTGGTCCCACAAGTGTCTCCCTCATCTTCAGGGACATCGGCAGAGCCCGTGGCCCGCAGTGCAAAGGACAGTAATCAGGGGCTTGCCCAAGAAGACTGCACCGACCTGAAGCCGTATAGCGAGTGCCTCATGGCAGAGTCCCATATGTGAATACCAAGACATTTAGGATGCGGGTGAAAACCGCGGCCTACAACTAAGGCAGCAGCCTTGGGCTCGATTACAGGGCATACGATGCCACGGCAATCAACAGTAGGGGCCAGGGGATGAGGCCTCATTGGCGGCTGCCGCACAGACCTGGATGATGGGGGGGACATGGCCCAGCAACGGGGAAAGCAGACGTGGGCTCAATTTGTTCTAATCCCTTGTGAAGACTAGATCCTGACACCACCCTCGATTGCAGGCAGTCTACGCCCCAATATTTGCAGCACATTTGGCAGCATGCATCACCAGAACCACGGTGTAGAGGGCAAGGACATGGCTGTTGTACACTTGGTGCCCTGGATTATTGGAAGGGCCTATGATTTACCCTGTGAGGTGAGGCTGCAAACCTGATTCCTCCTGTCCACCTCTACCAGTCCTGCTAACATAGACAATACCCTTGGCACTTTAGGAGTATTGCAGACCTTCCAGGCGAAGTAGGGCCCTCTGCCCTTTGCCAAGTGTTTGCTGGGCCCAGGGTCAACTGGGATATCTCAGCGCCTCATCACCATTTTCTCACCCCCCCACTGTGGGCCACGGGAGACAACAGACTACTAGGATGACCACACGGAGTCTGCCTAACACGGTCCTGAGTCTCTCAGGGGCATGTGGAAAAACCTTCTGATGGACCTGATGGTCTGTTTAGCAGATCAACCTCCTCAGGACACAAACCCTGGAGTGGAGTACTGCTGTTCCCTGTCTCTACCCCCTACCCACTGATGAAGGTGCAGGTCTCTGTTGCTCTCTAGGGCGTCCAAGGGTGCCCGATCTCACCTCATGTTCATCTCTCCATTACTGGCCTCTGGAAAAGTGTCCTATGTCAACAGGATCTTAGGCCACGCCTGCTAGTCTCCAAGACATATAAGGGACCCTTAGTCCCGGTGGGACACCTTATCCAGCCAGTGCAAGGTGGGAAGCGCCAACAAGGTGGCACAGCAGGGTACTGCAGCAGCGGTAAAACTGTGCTCTTTATTCAGACCCTGGACCCACCCCGCCATAGGAAAAGCAGCCCCTGTGACATTGGACATCGGATTCTGTGCTCCACGATATCATTACCCTCGTCTTCCCAAGGAAATGTCCCCCAGCAAATCATCGGGCAAACCATCAGGCAAATCTACTCGTCCACTGCTCTTCTCAGAAGCTGTCTCACAATCACGGCCATTGTCTTCATCCGCCTCCATCACAGATCTCAGTTCCACGGACACCCTAGAGAACCCCTGCCTGGACATTGCCATGAAGCGTATTCTACAGGAAATCTCTGCAGTAGGCCGCAGCCTGGAAGCAATGGACTCTAAAATGACAGACCTCTCAGCTGACTCCAAGTCGAGCCGAGCGGACATTTCTGGCTTTCAGGATAAGGTCACGGATTGAGACCATCATCTGCACACCATTCAAAATAGGATGGGGGCCTTCCCGAATTGCAAACCAGAACTGCAATTCCTCTGTAACAAGCTCACTGACCTAAAGGACTGGAGCCGTACAGACAATGTCTGCTTTTTTGGTTCACCAGAAAAGACAGAGGGGGCCGATATGAGGGTCTTCCTTCGTGGCTTTATTCATGCACTCACAGGCCTCACATTTTCTCCCATTGGAGCCCATAGGATTGGCACCCTTAACAGCAATACTGCAGAGAGACCCCGTCCCATAATAGCATGCTTTCTACGCCATGAACAGGTCCGCCAACTGTTGACCTCTGTGAGGACACATAGCCCATACCGACACAATGGTCAGGAGATCCGCATTGCTGCAGACTTCTCCAGAGAGACAAGTGAAAAAAGAAAGGCGTTCCTAGCACTCAGACTCCAATTGCGCCATCTGTATATTAAATTTGTACTCTTTGAGCCAGCCAGATTGTGGATTACGATGGATGGCAAATCTAGAGACTTCCTGGATCCTACGGACTTGCCCTCTTTTTAGACAGCCTTTCCGCCCATGTGACTCTCCCCTACACATGGAAGCTGACGCTAGCGACTTCCGCATCCACCCTGAGATGCATAAAAGGGGCAGATTCTTTGACCGCCCACCGAGATCTCAAGATGGGAGAGACGTGGCCGTCCAGGCAGTGGTGGACATCACCCAGGGGCCTCTCAGAGACAAATCCTGGTCCCCAGCTGACTGACAGCTTACCTGGCCTCCTCTGGGGGCTGCCGGCATGTATTTCTAATGCCCCCTTATTGGGTACCCACACTGTTCATCGGCAGAACGATAAGTACCACGCATGTTTGCCTCTGCTATTACCATAGAATGCCATATCATTGTTACTTGTGTTTCCATTGCTGCTGTTGTTATTGTTGTTATAATCATAACGCCTACTAGACTGGGGACGCTCTCCCCTCCATGACCCCATCCTTACGGTTCTAGGATCCAGCACTTGGTTATAATGGGTTCTTCCTCTATTATGTCACGTCCCCGCTGTTCAATATCACAGTATGGTTCCACCCCCATAACTGTGTTAAACATCTCAGTGATCAAGGCCCTATTATGCTCAGCTAGCGGGGAGGGAACAACAAATACCAAAAGTCAATAGCTAGTCACCTGCAACCAAAGCACAACTGTACATGAAAACCAAAACAGAGAATCGAACAGTTTGAAGTAACTTAGGATAGTGCCCCCCACATGGCTCGCCCCGGTTGGGTTATGCCTCCCATCGTCATAACCAGCTGACGCCCTGAGGGCTCTTTCTCTCGCCCTACCTTTCCCCCATATCTCCCCGGTTATCCACTTCTATATATCCGCTGCTCCCCCCCGGTTACCATTTACCACCTTCATGGGTTCCCAAATATGCACCTGCTACCTAGAGTGCACCTTGGGATCCCTTTTTTTTATAATTTCCAGATTAGAGATGTCCTATGTTATTAACGCTGAGTCCTGGGGTACTTTCGGGCACGCGTCAGGATCCTCCTCACTATCCCTCCCCCTCTCTATCCTGGGAATGCTATGTTCTAGTTTTCTCCCCATTGGCTCTTTGCCCTCCCCTCCCTCGAATGCACCCGGCCACGGATTTCATAGGGTTAGACCAACGGTTTACATAAATGAGGCTTGCATACGATGTTCCTCTTGATCCGGTCACAGATTTGGACTGTCCTCTCATCATCCCTTTTGAGCTTCATCCATTTCTCCCTTCTCTTATTCTCTCTTCTTTACGCTTTGTCTCCTCTTCCCTCCCTCTCTCCACTTTTTTCACTCCTCTCTCATTCTTCTCCTTTGTTAGGTTCTATGCTCCTGAGCACGACTACGGCCCCCCTGCCCTAACCCCTTCCCACTCTCTTTCCTTTGCACACCACTTTGAGATAGATAGCCCGAATTGCCCTACCTCACCTCATAGATCCGGTAGTGCCAGTTTTATCCCCGCAGACCCACGTATTAGTTCCGGATATGGGAACTGCCCTCCCTCTAACGATGGTATCATGGAACATTCATGGCCTTACTCACTGTATCAAAAGGAAACAAGTACTATCTTACTTGCAATTCAAACATACAGATGTTTCCCTATTGCAGGAAACGACACCTGTCCTCCTCAGAATCCAAAAAACTGGGTGGGCCGCATACTCTATAGCAGCAGCCCACAGTCCACTTCGGGAGGCTCCAGCTCAGCGTGCAGATGCAGGGTCGCGATCCTCCTCCATCATTCTTCACAATTCAAGTTGCTCAAATCATGGCTTGATCCAGAGGGTCAATACATCCTCACCAAACTCAGGCTTGGGGATCATACGCTTTGCACAGGATCCGTTTACGTCCCCACCGGTTCTAAGCGTTCATTCTTTTTACATTTTAATTGTCTCCTGACTGAGATCGGGGCCTCTCACTACCTTCTAGGAGGAGACTGGAACTGAGATCGAGATGAGATTCTGGATCGCACAGGCAGATTAGATATTGGTAACAATACACACAGAGCCCTATGGGGGGATGTGATGGCGGACCATAGGCTGGTGGACCACTGGCGCCTCTCTCATCTGCTTGACCGAGAATACACCTTTATCTCGCTGGTCCATGGAACACAGTCTCCGCTGGACTATTTCCTTACCTCTTATAAATTGATTCCCATGGTTCGGGACACCAAGATTCTGGAAGCAGCAATAGCAGACCATGCCCCGGTGCTTCTAGCATTAGAATCGGGTCTTGTTTCTCCAGGATGCAAACCATGGCGCCTGAATGTATCACGATATTGTGCAACAGAGCAAGGACCAACATCTCTAACTATCTAACTGACAACAAAGGCTCGGTCTCCTCCCTTCAGGTTTTATGGGCTGCGGCGAAGGCAACGATCAGAGGACAACCTTTTTTTTTTTTCCCAATATCTTTTTATTCATTTCAAACAATACAGGGTACTAAGCCAGTATCAATTGCGCCAGTATATATCAAAAATTATATGTTACAATTTCTCAACCATAGCAGTAAAGAACACTTCACATGTGCACATACTTATGGCATCTTAATCATCTGCTTGTCACATAAGAAAAGAAGAAACAAACATATAGGAACCAAGAGACCCATGTTGCATGCAGGATAAGAATCAACGCCTGGTAGGCCAGTCCCATCCTATGCCAGTGTCTCCAGTCATTAACGTTACATTACAATATGTTCAAATGACATTTATCATAATGTGGCCTATCAATGGGAATAAGGGGGGATACAACATGAATTACATTTCAACGAAAAACCTGCTTGGTACATAAGAAGTGGAGCCTCAAGCACCCTTAGCCATGGTCACTGTAACCCTTCAGTCTCTGCTTTTTATACGCATTTACCAGAGTCGGGGTGGGACAATGGGAGGTACGTAGTCCAGGATCCATACCTACTGTGTATAATCTAAAGCACATCTAATATTTATTTCCACGTTAAGATAACACCAGAATCTTGCAGTGAACTCGGAGAGCTCTGTGAGGTCGGCTAGAGTATTACCAATAGTGAGAGGACTAGGGCTAAAATTAGAGAGAACATCCATATGGCACAGATCATGTGGACGGTCCATGCAGCAGGAATCTGTACATTAGGTATATCCATTTTTGGTAGGGGCGCTCTAGGGACGTCTCTTCTCCAGTCTCTTGTGAGCTCAATTTATCTTCCAATTTCCCTAAATAGGTATCCCAAAGTGTTACTCCTCCGTCTCCACTGCGCATACGCCTATCCTGGCCTAAGGCAGTGGCCTCTGCCGTAGCCCAGTGTATCACCGTTCGAAGTCAGATCTGCACGTCAGGGGGACGCGGTGCCTTCCATGACATAGCAATCAGCCGTTTAACAGTGCAAAGGCAAGATCAATAAATTTCAAATAGTATTTGGTCTGTTTATTCCTTTTAGTCACCGCTAACAGACAAAGGAGTGGGTCTAATGTGAGAGGTACATCTATGATGTCAGACACGTACTGTGTGACGTGCATCCAGGTGCTGCGTATCTTCAGACATTCCCATGTCATATGTATGAAGGTGGCGTCTTCATGACCGCAACGTGGGCATACCGGCGAGGTTCCTGGAAATATGCAGTGGAGTCGATGAGGGGGCAAATATGTCTGGTGGGTATAATTGAATTGCGTATATTTCAGTCTAGCATTACGTGAGATATAGCGCACCCGTTCTAATGCCATTTTCCACTGATGGTCCGTCAAAGCAATACCTGATCCCCTATCCCGCCGTGCTTTGCTACGAGAATGTAGTGCAGTCGGAGTCTCCCTTAACAGGATATATAAGTTAGATACTGCTTTCTTTCCCGACCTCATGATAATATGTAGTGGAGTCCGAGGTGTCTTACCGATTTTAGGGGGCCTACCTGCCATACTTGTTTCATGACCGCGCACAGAGCTACGTGGGCAAGAAACTGTCTGGGTCTAAACGAAATACTGCACTGGAATCTGTAAAGGAATGTAATCAACCTTCGTCATAGAGCTCGCCGATGTGCAACACCCCACCTTCCTGCCATGTGCTGAAATCATATATCTGTGTGCGATCGTGTACTTGGGATAATGGGAGGTTAGGAGAGTAAGGGAGTGGTTGTCTTCGCTGCAGAATATAGTGAGTCCAAATTGTCCTCGCCGTACGCATCAGCAATCCTGTGTCTGCTTTACCTTCATCCCGTCGGAGTAACCATCGCAGCACCCCTGCTTCCCCCACCATGTGTCGTACCATGGCCCCCTCTATGGCTTGACTGCCAGCCAACCAAGACATCACCCACTGCAGCTGTGCCTCTGCATAATATCGCTCTATATCTGGGATCGCCATACCCCCTTCAAGCAATGGGTACTGTAACACATCGAAGGATACTCTTTTACGCCCTGAACCCCATATAAGTGTTATCAATAAGCTACGTATAGTGTTAAAGAAGACCCTTCCGGGTGAATTCTGCAATGCCAAGAACAAATAAAGTAATCTAGGGAGTACCAACATTTTCGCAATAGTTGCTCTACCCATGGGGGATAGGGGTAATCGCGTCCAGAAGGGTAAAGAACCACAGATAGAAGACAGTGCTTTATTATAATTACCCTCTACTAAGTCCGTTTCCGCCTGATAAACATCAATCCCCAAATAGCGAAAGCTCCCAGTAGCCCATACAAGCCTCCCTCATCCGAGCACTTGGTTCGATGTATCACTGGTTTTGCACAGGGGGAACACACAGGATTTACCCCAATTTACCTTGAGACCTGACAGTTCACGAAATTGGTCCAGGATCATGAATAAACCAGTTAAGGCACTGTCCGTCTCCCTTAAATAAATTAATACGTCATCAGCATATAGAGATGTAATATGCCATCGTCCATCTACCCAGAGGCCCCGCTTACTGTCTTCCATCCGCAGGCATGCCGCAAGGGGCTCCATGGCTAGAGCAAAGAGTACCGGAGACAGCAAACTACCCAGAGACAGTGTCCCCGTATGACCACCTTCATCACATCCCATTCCACTTTAGTGTCTCCCACTGACCCTTCTTTGTGTTGAAAGTATTCTGCAATAGCTGTGCTTAACTCTATAAGGCAAATCTTGTAGGGCTTCTACTCGCATTCTCCACTGTGGAATCTTTGGCTTGGGTCGCCCCCACTCGAAAACCACCTTAAGGGGGTTATGATCGGATAAGTTCCTACCTAAATACTCGGAACAGCGAAAAGAAGGCCACATAAGCGAATCACAGAAAATTTAGTCTAGCCTTGTGTGTATGTGGTAGCCCGGAGCATAATAGGAATATTCCCTGTCATCAGGATGATGCAATCGCCATACATCATGCAGGTGCATAAACTGTGACTATTGTTGAAAATGTTTGGTAGCCTGTAGACCAGGAGTATTTGGCAGGGGAGGAATCGACCGGTCTAAAGTAGTATTTTGGATACAATTAAAGTCTCTTCCCCATAAGCTAGGGGCGCCCGGGTCTTGTAACAAAGTTGGGGATAACTCATTTAAAAAGGATCCCTGCATGGTATTGGGACCATATATGGAGGTTAAGAGAATGGGACGACCGTTAAGGTGACCTTCTAATAAAACATGCCGTCCTTCACGATCAATATGTATCATAGCTTTAATAAATGGCACCTCTGGTGCTATCCAAATTAAAATGCCCCTAGCATATGCTGAGTAACCCGTGCCATAGATCTGACCCCTCCAGCGACGGTTAAGCTTAAGTAATTCCCCCTGTGTCAAGTGTGTCTCTTGTAGACAGGCGAAATTTATCTGACGTCTCCTAAAATAGGAGTATATTCTGTATCGCTTAATGGGATTACCAACACCTCGGATGTTCCAAGTTAACATAGTATATTTGGTAGCCATTATAGCCTAAATTTGAAGTTCCATAAGCCTTGCACCTCCCTCCCCCTAGTCCCCAATGTCTTGGGCCCAACTATACCCTTCCCAATCACCAAGCACTTACAAACATTAAAAACAAGTAGAACAACTCCCAGAGCCCAGGCCTGATCTATAACGAGTATCATGCCAAAATCCCATAAACGTACTAGCAATGAGTATAATACTATAATATACATATATCCATTCGGTGAAAGCTCCATGTTCAAAGTTCCCTGCTTTCGAGGGGGGGCAATAGGAGCCATGTGTCCAGCGGAAGACCGCGTTGTAGGCCCCCGAGCAACATAATGAATCAACGTCCAGAGCCCCGAGGGACTGCACAGTCCTGGCAGTGCACAACTCTGTTGTGTGGGGATCCACAATAGTCAGCCATCCCAGTGGTTCGTAAAATATCAGCATTCAAAGGTCATCTGCTAAACGTGGGGTCAGCGACGGGCCCTCTCCATCCAGTGAGCTCCGTGAGAGTGGCGGAGTTCCCGTGTCTGTATCAGAGGGGATCTGAGGGGTCTCTGTTAGAGCAAAAAAATAATTATTGGACAGCTACAATGCTTCTTTTATTGCTTCCTTTCTTTCTCTAACCGCCTAAGCTCGGGATGGTCTCACCTCACTGGATTTTCACCCGTGTCACTTTTTACATGGAGTCAACCAGGTGGTGTCCTCTTGATGGTCTGGAGCCGGGTGCATTAATCCTTTTGCATGCAGCCAAGTCCACGTGTCTTCTGGGGAATGGAATAGCTGCGTCACCTCAACTTCAATCACCCGAAGTTTTGCAGGAAATAACAATGCATATTTGTGGTTCAATTCTCGTAGAAGCTGTTTCACCTTGTCAAAGGAGTTACATTGTATTAGCACTTCAACGGTGAAGTCCGGGTAGGCCGAAATTTCTGTTTTCTCGTAACGCCATGGGCTATGCGAACAGGAGAGCTGCAGTATTAAATCCCTATCCCGAAAATTTAAAAGTCGGGCAATTATAGGGCGTGGAGGTGCGCCCGGTCCGGGGGGGGGGGCTGCCAGGGACTCTATGAGCTCTTTCAACGGAAAATAATTTTGATGGATGCCTGCCCAGTACAGTGTCAATCAACCATTGTTCCACAAATAATTCCGTATTAGGGGTTTCAACTTGTTCAGGAAATCCTACTAGCCTAATATTATTGCGGCAAGATCTCCCCTCGCTTGTGCAAGGCAGACATCTCCTGTTGCACTTGTGCCATTTGGGTCTGTAGGTCCTGTACCGTGGGGCGAAGAGTTGCCAGTGATGATTCCGTTCTCTCAACCCGGTCTGTCAAATTTCAATGATCCACTCGAAGTAAATTGACCTCCGATGCTATTGCGTCAATTCTTGTTTCCAACGATGTTTTTGTTTCCAGGATGGCTTGGAGTACTTTGTCGAATTGAGTGGAGTACGATTTGAGGGTGGCATCCAATTGCGCTAGAGTTTCCAGCGCTCCTCCCTCTTTCAAAGAGTAATTCAGTTCAGGCCCTGCAATTCTGGAGCTTTTAGTTCTGCCCATCATGTCGGAGCTCTAGGAGGCCCCAGCAATGACTAGAGAGTCATGCAGAGGATAGTCAAAGGGCTCTAAAAGTACTGCAGGGTAACAGATATAGAGTCTCTTGATCCTAGTCCCGGTCACAAGGTTCAGCTTATCTGTAAACCATATCCCACGATCGTAGCACTCCTTTACAGCAAGAGTCATATATAGGAGAATGTCTCCAGACACCAGGGGGGTATCGTATCGTAGATCCGTGGAATGACATACAGTACTGTGGGTCTGTGTCCCGGAAGTGCTCCCAGTTGGCTGCTGCATTCAAGGTGGCGACCCCATACAGTAGGTGATTCCCCAACCACCGAAAAAATTTACAGAGGAGGTAAATCTTGAATCTCGGGCCCCTAATGCTCAATCCAGCCCCGGGCCGATCTCCTACCTCACCACCACAGTCCGGGTGGTCCTCATGTGATACTGCTGCCGTGGGAACACGCCGCGGAGGAAGCGCGGACCTTCACTGCCTCTCCGATTCAGCATCCTCCTGTGTCACTGTATGCACTGCAGTCTGTCTCCGAGCTCTGAGGATCGTTGCAGAGACGAGCTTTAGGCCCCAGTCGGTAAGTGGGCCGCTCCTCCTTCAGGATCGGCAAGTGCGCCACAAGTCGTTGCTCTCTGCTCACAATTCACTGATCCGCTCCCCCGCTCTTGTGCGGGCGTCCCTAACAATGTCGCCGAGTAAGGGGCGCTCAAGCACCTGTCTCTTCGTGCGATCACCGGCCCGGTCCCTTCTCGCTCCAACGCAGCGCTTCGTGGGTGAGGCTTGAATGTAGGGCCTCACAAGCCATCGTTCCGCTCTCGCGCCACACCAGGCACCTGGGCCGATCTTCTACCTCACCGCCGCAGTCCTGGCGATTCTCGAATAGTACTGCCACCGTGGGAACGCGCCGCGTAATGGGCGCGGGTCTCCGCCTCCTTTCCAATGCAGCTTCCTCCGGTGTCACCGTGCGCACTGCCTGTCGCTCTGTGCGATCACCTGCTCGGCCACTCCTCACCTCAATGCAGCGCCTCAAGGTGAGGCTTGAGTTTAGGGCCTCACAGGCCGCAGCCGCAGTTCCGCCCCTCGCATCGCTCCGGACACAGCACTGCTCTCAGAGTTGCCAGAGGTCCCCCTAGGACCACTGCTCAGCTCCCTGCACAAGTTCCTCGAGCCTCGGACCGCAGTCAATACTGCAACAGGATATTCCTCCGGGGCCGCCGCGGAGCTCCAATTCAAGCATCCGCTCCGGCCACCATCTTGACTCCACGATCAGAGGACAACTTATGAGAGATTCTGCCATCGCTAACACCCAGAAATGCTCCCATAGACAGGAGCTAGAGGGCATGATAGTAACACGTACTCACAAATACACTACAAACCCTGCCCCACTACAAACCCTGTTGCCTTGAAAAGAAGAAAATGGTGCATAATGCCCTCTATACCTTTCAGACAGAATACGCACTATAAAGGATGAAAGGAAGGCATTATGAGCAGGGTGAAAAGGCAGGCTGATTGTTGGCAGCCCAACTGCACCAGCAGGAGGCAGCATTAGCCAACCCGGCCATAAATGACATCGACGGTACACTACCCACGAACCCACAGACAATCGCTGGCGCATTTGAGTGCTTCTATCGGACTCTATGCACACCCGAAAAGGCAATGGATCATGATCGCCTGGCCGCGTTCTTGATGAGGCTTGCAAACCCAGTCTCACAGCAGAGGGCAGGGCTCTGATAGAAGGAGAGATTAGCAAGGAAGAGGTTTTGCAGGCCATTCCCAATCTACCTTACCACAAAGCCCCAGGGGAGGATGGTTTTCCGGAGGATTTTTACAAATGAACAAGACCGGAAACGGTGGACTCCTTTTATGAAGTATTTCAGGGCACTGAACGGACAGACTCTTTGAACCCTCTTTTCAATAGGGCATCCATAGTGGTCCTGCCAAAGCCAGGGAAGGACCCAATACTATGTAGCAGATACCGTCCCATTTCCCTCCTCAATTGAGATGTCAAGATACTGGCTAGTGTCTTGGCAACTTGTCTCAAAAAGGTCATCCTGTCCCTTATTCGTCATACTCAGGTAGGCGGTCATCAAGAAACCACCTTTGTACTCTAGCACATATCCTCTGGACAGAGAAGATGCCGTGGCTCTCTCCCTTGATGCTGAGAAAGCCTTCGATAGAAAAGAATGGTGGTATCTCTTCGAAACTTTGAGCCGCTTCGGATTAGGAAACAGCTTTATTAAAAAAGGATGTTGGCTGTATGACTCACCCATAGCACAGGTAAATTGTGGGGGATTCCTCTCCGATGTGTTCCCAGTTAACCGAGGGACAAGACAGGGCTGCCGTCTGTCACCACTGCTATTCCTTTTGGCTGTTGAACCATTAGCAGCGCTTATACACAGATCCCCATCCATAGCCGGCGTCACTATCCCGGGAGGCCGCTCTGTGATATACCTAGATGCCGATGACATTTTACTTACGCTAAGTGACCTCGCTCACTCCCTCCTAGCACTACGTGCTACCCTGACGGAATGTAAAGCAATATCGGGTTATAAAATCAACTGTGACAAAAGCGAAGCCCTACTTCTATCCCCAGTGACTACGAGTGCAGCTAAAATGGCATTCCCATCTCGCGGAAACAATAGTGACTCAAATACCTAGGAATTCTTATCAACAGGGGTCTGGAGCAGACAGTACAGGATAATCTGGAGCCCTTGTTAGTTCGCACCCAACAAGACTTTGCAAAATGGTCCCAACTGGGTCTCTCCAGTTGGGGGAGGGTACAGGCAGTTTATATGGTTACCTTACCACGATATTCATACGTCCTTGGAATGTTACCACTGTTGGTGCCCCTGCCAATGCTCAGGAAAGTAGATACCTGTATACGTAAATTCATGTGGGTTTCAACGCAACCACGGCTCTCCAAAGCTACACTCATGGTGTGAAGGAACTGTGGAGGCTTGGGATTGCCATCTGTGGAACACTATACGCTAGCGCTTCAGCTACCTCAGTTGACCTACCTACTCCCGGATATGCCAGACCCACCACAGTGGGTAAGGACAGAACGCTCAATCTCAAGTAAGCCCACGGGCCTGGATGTGCTATACAGCATCAAAACCCTTCCACCTCAATCCACGCACCCGGTGTTGCAGGCCATGCTGTACTCATGGCGCCGGGCTCACCGTCTTCTAGGAGTGGACTTTCGGGTTCACGCACATGCCCCATTCTGGGGCAACACTAGCTTACTGATGTGGGGAGGCGGTCGACTGGGAGAGCTGGCGGACTAAGGGCATTATAACTATTGACCAACTTCTCGCCTACGGATGCTAAAGTAATTCCTGATGCTGCAGACTGAGTTCAGGCTCCCTGGTCATTTTTCTTGACAGAACCAACAATTCTCACATTGTCTTCGTAACCCATGAGGTCTTATCTATGGACACTGCACCGCTCTCCAGTGCTTGATTATTTAGCAATAATAATAATATGAGGCTCCTTCTGTGGAGTTACGTTGGGCCTGCACAAGCTACTGAATCAATATTCGTTCTGGCTACCCCTCCTACTCTCCCTCAAGGCTAAATGGCAAACTTCTTTGCAGGTGGAATATGATATGGAAGACTGGACTGCCCTATTGCAGACAGTGCAGACAGGGAAAGAGGGGTCCTAGAGGCACAAATGAAATTTGGCCTCTTTAAAGCCTTGCACGACTGGTACTGGACGCCCCAGAGACTTAGATCTGCTGGACTGTTGCCCCATGCGCAATGCTGGTGCTGTATACACTCATGTTCTGACCTATTACACATACTATGTGACTGTCCATGTATACAACCATACTGGGTGGCAGTTGGGGACACACAGAGGGAGGAATTAGCGCTTCCGCCCCCTTTGTCACTACCCTTGCTCCTACTGCATGATACTGGTGATGCCCGGGGTATATTCCGCACACAACTCC
The DNA here is from genome assembly GCF_031143425.1 of Pleurodeles waltl. Taxonomy (NCBI): domain Eukaryota; kingdom Metazoa; phylum Chordata; class Amphibia; order Caudata; family Salamandridae; genus Pleurodeles; species Pleurodeles waltl. The sequence goes on along the minus strand of NC_090448.1, from coordinate 269,578,023 downwards.
GCCTCCTCCACACGGCGTTGACCATGGCTAAACTTTGTATTCTACAACACTGGCAAGCAACAACATCCCCCCCTCATGATGAATGGCTGTCAACATTGTTCCAAATGGCTGCCCATGAATGCATTATCTATGCCACACAGGACAGGACCAAGGTATTTCAGAACACTTGGGTCCCTCTCCTCTGGTATGCGGACTGCTGAGCTCCATAAGCATCCCCCACCCCGTCCTTCCCTCCCTCCCTTTTCACCTCCCCTCCCCCTGCACCTCCTCTCCATCCCTTCTCCCCCCATGGTCGCCCTCTCTATCTCTATCCTTCCCTACCTTTCCCTTTCTTTTCCTTGCTCTCTCCTTCTTTCCTTTCCCCTCTCCCCCTCGAATTTCTTCTTCCTTTCCTTTTTTTTTCTGCAATTCTCTTCCCCTCACTCTCCTCCTTTCTTGTCCTATCTCTCCCGTTCTCCTACCGCTCTCTCCTCTATCTTCTTCCTCACTCCCGGAACCTCCTTCCTTACTCCACTCTTCGAATGTATGTTCCTATAGGCATGTCTCCACCTCTTTTCCCTTCCCAACACTCTTTTCCTATGCCTTTTCTCTCTTCTTAGAACCTTACCCCTTTACTTCCATTTATATATTTTTCTCTCCTTTCTCTCCATAATGGATCATGATCCTCTTCATTGTCCTCCTTGCATCTGTTGTATGTTATTTTCCCTTCCCGGTATCACAGGTTCAGAGGTCCCCATAGTAGCCATTGTCCCCTTGCCTTATCCACCCCGTTCCCCATCCTGTTGCACCCCACCGGGAATCCCAGCCATCAGCGGTCCTGGATCCTTCCATGCCGCCCCCTTCATATAGAGAGACAGACTAGTCCCTTTGCGACCGCTGTACATAAAAGACCTGGCGTTGAGCGTTACAACCCCACCACTGGTTAACGCTGGCAATGACACACCTATAGAGTTCTGTTCTCTCTTCCCATAGCTAGCAAAACGTGATATCTGGAAATGCAGACACATGACATTACATGTACATCGCTCAACTTTATAGCAATAAAGTGTGCTACTTGATGAATGGGGCCTCGGCTGCTGCCACTATTCTGGCTATAATGTACTATGCTGATGGAGAAGGCTTCTTATGTTCCTCTGTAATGTCAATACCATGTCTGATGTTATTTTCCTGTTACTAATCTTTAATAAAGAAATATGAAACAAAGTCCTGGAACTTTCTGCCCTGACTCCAGACACACTACAGGGAGTTATGCAGCCTTTTGTAAGGGTTCAGGAAACAGCACACTCAGTCCATTCAGCTCCTCCCTCCCATCCTAACCAGGATGGCCCATCAACATGCAGATGGTCACTCGATCACACCTAAGCTCCTTTTGTGTGTGGCTTTCCAGATGTAATACAGAAGATCCCAGCTGTCACCAACCCAGACATGTATTCAGAGACAGGAAGAAAGCACTAGATGATTTAAAGTAAGACAATGACAGATTTCTAAAAGCGGCATTTTCAGAATTACAACATACAATCCAACTTCACCATAAGTTGTGATTTTAAATTGTGATTCCAGAGACACTCAACTAGGGGATCCCATCTCTTCCCAGTGGAAATTACACTTATAAAATGTAATACAGCATTCCAAATGTTAACCTGTGGGAGAGATAAGCCTTGCAGTACTGAAAAGCAAATCTAAGAGTTTTTCATTTCCTGGTTAGATAAAAATAAAAATAAAGGTACATATCCAACTTTTTAAATAAAAATGCACCCTGCCCTTGGGCTGTCCAGGGTCTACTTTAGGGGTGACTTATATATATTAAAAAAGCAAGGTTTGGGCCTGGCAAGTGTATTAACTTTAGCAACACAAATGGATGATGGACGGAGTGTTGAAACTTTTCAAACACTTACCCCCAGTGACAGGTCTGGGTTTAATCCATCGTTCTTTTGCTCACCATGCCACCCCAGTTTGGACCCAGCCATATGCAAATCAGTCTTGACCCTGTTCCCCATGGGAATAGTCCAGCCCAAACTGCCAGGCCAGGTCCTCCCTGGACCGGAACAAGCATCCTGGGACCGGTTTCAGTGTAACACCCTTCATCAGCCAGGCTAGCTTCAATCCAGTGGCATAGTGAGCATGGGACCCACAGCTGGGCATACCCTTCCCACTTAGGGCAACTTTAGCAACACAAGGATGATGGACGGAGTGCTGAAACTTTTCAAACACTCACCCCCTGTCAGATCTGGGTTTAATTCATTGTTCTAGCCAAATCCTTAAAAAAAACCTGGATGCACTCCTGGCTGGAGACTTTTGTAGCAGTTGGTGCAGGCAGCAAGCTCTGTTAACCTGTTGCTTTCAGGGAGTCCTCCCCATAGTCATTTTTGAAGCAAGGCAAAGTCCTTATGGCAGTTGTTCCAGTGTCCAACTGGTGCAATCCTTCTTAGTGCAGTCCTTTGGGTCGCCGACTAGGGTTACAGCAGGCCAGTCCTTTTTCATCTTGTGGTTTCAAGCACCAGATCTGAGTTACAATGCAGCTTGCAGATATTTATTCAATCATCTTGGGGGACCAATGGGGGACACCCCTATCCAATGAGATGCAGGGTGCCACCCAAAAGCATGACAGCTTCCTCCAAAGTGTGGCAGTTTCTTGTCCCACAATACACTGCACTGTAAATTCCAAGATGGACAATTTCTCGACCTGGCTAAACCAACCTACTGGTGTGGCTCAATTTTATTAACACTCCCCCTCCAGACCATCTGCAAATTCCTTTCCTGAGCCTGCTATCTGTCTGTGGGGTACAGGGTGAGAGGGCAGGCCTGGCTGGAATTCCTTACTGCCCTGCGTCCTTTGAAGCCAAATTTGATTTACGAACCCCACTTCCTGTCCTGGCCTAAGCAGCTGCAGAAATCCATCATCAGATAAACTCTGCTAAGTGCAGGCCACTTATCATCTCATCAAAGCAGCCTGGTTAATCCTGTTAAGAATGACCATTCAGGACAGGCCACTAGCAGGCTAGATTTTGGCTTATAGAAAAGAAAGTCATAGAACTTATTTTCTGTATTAGATATGATAAATTCATCAGCGGCAAGATGATGGATTTATCATTACCAATTTTTTGAGTCCTTTCAAGACACATTTAGCTCCTTCCTAGCAACATTTATGCTTATATTAAATATACCCATGTTGGCCTATGGAGCTAAGCATCTACAAGAGTAAAAATGAAATGGCCAGTTTTTCCCTCACCAGGGCATATAAAACACCTTTTATATGTCACTGCTTATATTTACATGGCACCCCACCCCTAGGAGTGACTTGTATGTCTCACTTTGGAGGAACCTTTAATTCCAAAGTCGAATTTGCACACAGTTTACTTTTTGAAAAAAGTCTGGAAGGCAGGGATGCCTTTTAAAATGACAGCAGGCAATACAGCAGTGCACACTCCAGGGAACGAAATGTACCGGGCCTCTAAACTTCCCTGCCCTATTACATACTAAGAACTTAAAGGTAGTTTGAATTTCCATATCCCTATTATATGCTAGCGACTTACAGGGGTCTGTCACTGATAATTGTAATTGTACTACATTATCATATACCTTTTAATCAGAATAGCCCAGGGCACAGTCAGAGTCAGTTACCACAGTATCAGTCAGAATAAATGGCAGAGAACATGCTAAAAGGATGACTTTCTCACAACTAGGGACTTATAGGTAAATTAAATAGGCCAATTGTGCATAAGCTAATGTTGCCATGTTTCAAACATAGAGCACCTACACTTTAGCACTGGTCAGCAGTGGTACAGTGCCCAGAGTCCTAAAGCCAGCAAAAACAAAGTCAGCAAACAGAAGGTCAGAAGGCAAACATTTTAAGGGAACCCTTGCCAAATTTTGCCAGGTCTATCAGTATTACAGGTTATTGATCCTAGGATTGGTAAAAATGTGGTGTCACCATTTCTGCTTGTCAGTAACGCCTCATGTCCATTCATGTTTACCATTTGCTAAGAGCAGTTTGACATATTTCTGCCCTATTATTGTCTCAACGGCCCTTGGGAAGGGACCACCTTTAACTGTTGGAGTCTGGGCCATTTACCAGTGGTGTTCCTCAAGACCTTAGCCACTTTTTGTAAGGATCGAAGGCAAACATTTCTTTAGACTCAATCATGAACATATCAGGTCTATACTAATCCCAGTATAAAGCATTATTAATATTTATGGTGTAAAGATAGTACATTTACGTCTAAGATCTTGGCTTTAAAAAACATTGAATCACAACTTGTGTATGTTATGGAAAGTTTCAGTAAAAGGCCTTTACTCTACATACCAGGTGGGAACCTACTCTACTCCCATTGAGGAGTGTGAGAGCAACCATAAGCTGTATTTGGTGCTTGCAGAGCCAAAGCTATTTTATTGGTGCGCTGTGGCACGAGGTAGAGACCATTAAATGGCTCTGAATGTCATATCTATGGTCCGGAGGTTGGAACGTTTTTTTTATCATGATCTAGCAATTGACAGCTGCACTCTCACCTAAGAGACATGATTTTGCTCTAAAGTCCTCGATTACTAGCAGTGGAGAAAATTATGATCCCTGTGCATACTGGAGTTTGTGCAGGTTTTGCAATTTTGAGCAGTGTAGTCAGTGCTTAATATGTAAATAACAACTTTCCGGTGCCCAAGGCCGTCCTCTGAAGCACGTGGCTGCTGTATTTAAATGTGCGAGCACGGAATACTGAGGCAGCGTAATCCTGAAGCCATCTCGGGCCTCTTCAATCCATTTAAAGCCACTCCTTGGCCCTTCAACTCACTCTTGCAGCTTTCTGCTTTCTCCCATTGTGACCCTTTTTCGTTTTTTTCTTCCTTCGTCTTTCCCATATCTGTCTTTTGCTCGCAGTAAATGCCTGAGGCAGAAGACTAAGCGCTGGCCCTCAAAAACAAGTGCCGGTGGTCAGCACCGGAAACAACAAGCACAAATTAAACACTGAGGCCCTCATTATGAGCCGCCCGCCAAGATCTGACCGCCGGGCAGCCGCCAATGCAGCCACACTCCCGCCGCGGTCATTTTGAATTCCCCGCTGGGCCGCAACACAGGAGCCGGCTCCAAATGGAGCCGGCGGTGTTGCGGCCGTGCGACGGGTGCAGTTGCACCCGTCGTGCTTTTCACTGTCTGCATAGCAGACAGTGAAAAGCTGCATGGGGCCCTGTCAGGGGGCCCGCGACTCCCCGTACCGCCAGCCTTTTCCTGGCGGTTCAAACTGCCAGGAAAAGGCTGGCGGTCGGGGACTCGTAATCCCCTGGGCAGCGGCGGATTATCACCGCCGGGGCAAATGTGGCGGGAAACTGCCAGCCCTGTGGTCAAAATACACAAGATTGCACCGCCAGCCTGTTGGCGGTGCAATCGCCAAAACAGACCGCCAGGGTTGTAATGACCCCCTGAGTGTAGTAATTATCACCACCCAGCACACACCTAATTTTCACCTGATAGATTTCACCAGGAAAACCTGACAAAATTTATCAGGACAAATTGACCACAAATAAAGGAAAAAATTACTTCATAAATGTGGTAAATGTCGCATCCTCATGTTAATCTTCAATTAATTGGAAAACTCAAAATGAGATGTATTGACTGCGCCGGTAAACTTCCCACCGTAGAGTATCAGTGTTTAATGAATATGGTGGGCTCTTCTGCAGTAATTGTAATCCAGGCATCAGCAATCAGAACAACAGTTTAGAGACACAGAAACTGCACATTTCCTCTTAATTCTTCACCAAAAACACTCATCTCGTTTTAATGCACAGTTCTTTTATTACCAAATAAATGGAATTACTTTGGAAGTTTTGGGCTAAGGTTGTAATCTCGTTGATGGGATGATGGACCTGGTGAGAGGGCACAAACTGGGCACATTCCACTCTTCCAGCACTTTGTTTAGCATTCGAATTAAAGTGTGCCTCCTTTGGAAATTTTATGTATAACAATGTTTACAGAATAGAGTGGACATTTGTCATACTGTAAGCCATCTCCAGCAGTGGGTCCCAACCTATGGTCTGGGGACCCCTGGTGACCCGCAAGGCCTCCTCAGGGGGTCCGTAACTGCTTAGAAAATTAAATAATATTAACAGATTAGGTCACCATCTTTCAGTAATGATTCAGTGGCGGGTCCCCGGATTGCAATTATGATTCAATGGGGGTCCTTGGGTTCCAGTACTGATAAAGTGGGGGTCCACAGAAGTCTAAAGGTTGGGAACCACTGATCTACAGCATCTCGTGCATCCTAAAAGCCATCGCAGACAAGTTGAAAGGATGGAGTGGCAGTGCCTGTACCTGTCCGTTTGTGCAAGATAGAATACATACGTGTATTATCCTTGAGATTTTTTACCAGCGGAAGTGTGGATGGTGCACAAGTAACACCACCACAGAAGCCTATATCAGTCTTGAACTTCCAGAGTGCACATTTTTTATCCTAGTATAGCCACATCCTTCTATTTGCTGACAAGTAAGTGACAGGCAAAGGAAATAGAAGTCTTCTATCACTACCTACCACCATAACTTTGGGTCTTGTTAGTGAATAATAAGGATATCGAAGTTTCTTTACCTTACACTTCCTGTTTGTTGTAGTGCATATATTTAATACCTCACTGAACTGCTTCTAGGTCGATAATTACAAGTCTAAAAATAAATTAATAGTTTATAAATTCGAAAGCATTGTCAATCAAGATCCCAGTTAGCTTATAATAATAATTATTTACAGGTTTTACAACTACAAACGTCTTTCATAGATACTAGAAAAATATTAGGAAAAGTTATTGAGAAATATGACTAATATATCTGAGCCAAGAAAGCGGTTCCATGGTACATCATCTGTACCACTAGAATCAGGACTATAGGCACATTCTACTGGTAATAACAAGGGGTATGCAAAATTACAAGACATTGCATCCTCTGAAGCTAGGTTTGCACAGTTCACCTAAATATATAATAAGGTAATAAGATTCATGACTTTTTTAACCTTTGCAATCCTTGCACACTTGATAGATTTGGTGGATTTTGTTCCTTTAATATAAGTGAGTAAAAGAACTAGCATTTGGGCCACAATGATTCAGCAAAATGAGCTTTAATGAGAAATTATGCTTCAAATTAGTTTGAGTGAAAATTGTTGGAAAATGGCCCTCTCTGAAGGGTCACCCCAAACGTTTTGCTGTCCTCCTCTTCTTTTACTGATGTCATTTTTGTTGGCTTTGGGACTCTAGGCAGTTTACCACTGCTAACCAGTGCTAAAGTGCAGGTGCTCTCTCCCTAAAACATGGTGACATTGACTCATACACAATTGGGATATTAAATTTACCTATAAGTCCTTAGTAAATTGCACCATATCTGCCCATGGCCTGTAAATTAAATGCTACTAGTGAGCCTGCAGCATTGATTGCACCACCCACATATGTAGCCCCTTAACCATGTCACAGTCCTGCCATTGCAAGGCTTGTGTGTGCAGTTTCATTGCCACTTCTGGCATTTAAAACTATTTGCCAAGTGTTAAACTTCCATTTTACTATATATAAGTCCTCCCTAAGGTAGGTCCTAGGTAGCCCATAGATCAGGGTGCTATGTAAGTAAAAGGCAGTACATGTGCTTGTAAGTTGTACATGTCGTGGTAGTGAAAAACTCCCAAAGTTGTTTTTCACTATTGTGAAGCCTGCTACTCTCATAGGCCAGCATTGGAAACACCCTAATATACTTTGAAGTGGTAATCTCTGTTCTGAAAGGAGTGGCATTGTCTTGTTTGATATGGTTGGAATGGTAGTGAGAAATCCTGCTTACCGGCAAAGTTGGATTTAACAATACTATTTTAGAAATGGCACTTTTACAAAGCAGCATTTCTCAGTCCTTACTGCTCTCTGTGCCTTACAGCTGGTTTGTTCTGGTTGACAGCTCCCCTTGTGCATTCCACCCAAACACCCATAAATACAGGGCACTCAGCTGCATCTGCATTCAGTTCTAAACTGGTGGGTCTTCCTGGACAAGAAGGGTGGAGGGGCTCTTACTTACACTTCAAAGGCTAGTGAACTGACCTCACACAAAAGACTGATAACCCCCCACAGATTTGGCAGACGTGCTCGGTGGAAAGGGGATCTGGTGCACTTCAAAACGACTCTTTGAAGTCTCCTCCACTTCAAAGGCACATTTGGGTGTATATATACTGGGTCTTTGACCCCCTGAAATCAGGCACTACTGGACCTACAACTGGACTCTGTCAGAAGGACTGCCATGCTGCCCAAAGGACTCATCTGGACTGCTTTTCTGAGAGGACTGCTCTCCTGCTTGTTGCCCTGCTGCCTGCTGCTCCCTGACTCTGCTGGAAGGCCTTTGCCTTCCCCAGCAAGTGATCTCCAAGGGTTTGGACAGAGCTTGCCTCCTGTTAAGAAGTTTCAGGGCCATCAAGGATTTCACCAGAGGGAGAAAATCCACTGCGACAGAAAACAGGCGCAACTCCTGCAAAAATCGACACATTGGCTGCAGAATCGATGCAGGGCCTGTCTCGCAGTTGAAAAATCATCACAACCCCTACCAAATTGGTGCAGAGACTGTGTCATCATCGCAGCGTGTTTTGGATTTTCCACACATCGTCCCTGGGAATCAAAATATCCCTGTACCTCAGTAAGGATCCAAGGCTGCGTTCCCGGAAATTGAGTATCACCTTGTCGGCGAGGAAATAATCGAAGCATCATCTCTGCTGCACTGGAAAAATCAACACATCGCTTTACCTTTCGACGCATCACCTTCTCTGAGGACCTCTGCACCTTTCTTTTTGACGCATCCCAAATACTTATTGCTAAAATGATATATCCTTTGATTCATATGGATTAAGATTTAACGCAGCTTCAAAAACGTGATAGCTTGACTTGTGCATAATAGATTCTTGACATTTTGGTAGTATTGTATTCAGATGAATAATATATATTTTCTTAAACTGGTGTGGAGTACGTTTTGTGGTGGTTTCACTGTGTCACTGTATGAGTTATTTGCACAAATACTTTACTCATTGCCTTCTAAGTTAAGCCTGTCTTCTCTGTGCCAAGCTACCGGAGGTTGAGCACAGGACAATTTAGGTTGTGTTGTGACTTACCCTGACTAGGATTGTGGTCCTGACTTGCACAGAGTGCACACCTCTGCCATCGAGAGACACAATTTTGTACAAAATATTCTCTAGCAAAATTGTTTTAGTGATGAAATTTCACTTGCTGGCAAAATGTTAAACTTTCTCATAAATTCACAGGTGGAATTTTCATTATGGACTCCCCTAATTGAAATCATTTTAACACTTGCCTAGATACACATAATGAGTTTGATAGTTCTGAAGTAATATACAATTTAAAAATGGCACATGGTCGAGAACTATGGCAATAGTCCCCAGCGCACAGCTCCATCAAACACAGGTATCTGGACAGAGGATGTAGGTATATCTTGCACTGTGTTTGTTCATTAAATACTTACTATAGAAATTGTATCTAATGACACCATGACACCATAATTATGTGGATATCCGTGTTCATATCGAAGGCTAAAATTTCTCAGCTTGATGTTGCTGCTAGCCATGTGTAGAGTGGAATATGCATGGGGTCGAAGACAAGTCCCCACTGCTCGAGAGTGGTTATTAGACATAGCTTTTTTGTCAAGAGCAATTAACATTATACCACTCCATGCTTCCCACTGCCTGCAGGCCTTGAGGCATTTTTGAGCCCTTTCCGCTGTATATATTGATGCAGACTCAGCCCTCATCCCCTACTCAGACATATACCCCTGCAACCTGGTAAAGTAGTTATGCATCCACTTCTATCGCAGAGTATTCCAATGAGCCTTGCACTTCCACTGTGAACTACTGTGTTAATATATATTATTCACCCATGCTGCAATATATGACTTATACCATGAATGTTATCTGACTGCCCTGATGTGCCATCCAATACATTTCATTCATTAATGTCTTGAAATGCTCAATTAATAAATAATATAAAAAAGGTATGTATGTATGTATGCATGTATGTATGTATGGATATGAATATGTGTTATTTGTATAGCGCAAACCTAGCCAAAGGCAAAGATAAAGTCACACGTGATTTGAGAGGTAGGTAGCATGTGGACTGCATTATGATGTGGTGTTCTTTAAAGAAGTGAGGCTTACACTCTCTCCTGAATTCCAGTGGGGTCCTGATGGATTCAGAGATATTGTTCCAGATCTTGAGTGCATTAATGGAAAAGGCCTGTTGCCATGTGTTATTTCTTTACCCTTTTTTGCCTCCAGTCTATTTCATACCTTGGCTGTGAGTGTCCTGTGAGCCACCACGTTTCAGCTTATCAGCCGAGATGTTGTTGATATCAGTGACATCAAAAAGCTATGGCAAGCACATTACTGTATTTCTTTTGAAAGACGTTTGAAAGCAGGAGGCAATGCATATTCACAGGGATAAACAAAGGCCATAGAATATAGGTTCACCGCCAGAGTAATTAGTTTAACTTTCTAAGAGTTGTTGTAGCATCAGGAGTGGCTATTTGCTTAAGAAAGTATGGCGTGCTACACTGTATGTGACTGATAGGGGTGTATTCATCATTGTGCTGCGTTGCCTTTGCGCTTCGCAAGGGGGCACAAGGGAGACATAAAACCAAAGTCAGATTTATCAGCCACGCAAGGACACCTTGTATGGCCCTGCATGGCTTGATAAACCTAGAGTTACACAAGGCAGGTAATGCAAGGAAGTGCAAAGCACTGCCTTGTGTTACTCTGCCACAGGGAGGCATTCAATGGGCAAAGCATGGGTAGTCCCGCACATCCACCTGTGGATTTTGGTGCATTTCCAGATGTACTAACCCTGTAAACCTGGGATTGCATCAAAATGCTACATTTTCCCAGGAGAGGTGCAATGAGGAGAAGTATCTGTATTTCTCCTTGCTCTTTCCTCCTTCTAAGTGTGCTGCATTGTGCAGCACACTTGGAGAAAATGCCTCTGAGGATTGTCTTGGGCAGGAGGGTGCCCCTTCATAAATGTTGCTTATAATGTATCAATTTTCCAAAACAAAAAACAAAACCTATCTCTGAGGAACTCATAGATAGACAACATATTCGAGACATTATGCAAACCAAACCAGCCATCACAGGGAGAACACTTATTCTTAAGGTTTTAGCCTCATATTACACAATTAATTGTTCCAAATATGTTTCTGGCAGAATGTTCAGAGGAGTGAATGGCTAGGATGATAACCTTAGATTCCTCCCAGCTTCACCTTCTTTGCACCTTTCATGCCCAAGGAAAAATACAAAAAATGTACCTCTGTAACTAGCCAAGCTGTCATTAACTAAATTAATTGCTGCTCATTATATGCCTATGTGAAAGACCCTCATTCATGCGGCTCCAAGAAGAGCATCTTGTGCTGGTAAAAGGACAACTCTAAAATTCCTAGATCGCTTGCGAAAAAAACAGAAAGTGGAAAATATATCTGAAAAGGGGAATTATTTCTATGAAATGTCCTCACGATGGAATGAGAAAACATGGGTCGGGAATACATGCTTATTCACGTACGGAACAAACCTCGAGGTGTAATGGAAGAGTGACAGTATGAATAGGAAATTGAAAATGGAAAGTCAATTTTAGTCAAACAGGACAGAGAGTTGGACACATGGTAGAATCGTTCCGACGAGAATGTAACAATAGTTCTTATTTTTTTCAACCAGCGAGAAACACTGTCTTTTATTGAAGAGATGCTACAAGACTTCCCATAGTGGGCTCTAGTCACAAAGAAAAATGTAAAAATCTCGACCTGAAAGTAATTTTAGGCCTTTTTGGGTTCACAAAACATTGTATAAATATGCCAGGCAGAGGTTTCCAGCCGTGCATCTGTTACTGTCTTGTGACTTTTCTGGCAGGCTTCTCTTCCTTTTGTGCTGAGTTCTTCAAAGAATAGGAGTTGTTCTCGCTTTGAAGACCATCCCCTACAAACCCTGCAAGCCTAGGTGGTCATCTGTTCCCCTTTCATTTCTGGAAAGGTAGTTTCTCCATCCGTTGGCACTCTAGTAGAAGATAAATCAGCAGTAATAAATTTATTCATGCCTAGCAGGTGTTAAAAAAGATACACTTGCCTTATAAACTGACATTTAGGACCAAGTTTACTTTTGTGAATTTTGTGAATAGGTCTAAATGATTGTCAGCATTGTGTTTATTTTAGCATGTTGGATATGTGATATGAGAAGCAATCTTATCACAGGTATTTTGTTAACATGAAAGCTAAGTGAGAAAGAATCATTGTTTAATAACAGTAACAATTCAGATTATAAATTCAATATTCTCACCTGTTAGGTAGAAATCCAAAACAGTAATTTATATAATTATGTTATAGTTGGCATTGCTTTAGAATTATGCCTACGAGATAATGGTCCTCATTTACACAGAAGTGGCGAAGTGCGGTGCTGTAGCAAATTTTGCTGCGCCACGCTGCGTCATTTCAGAAATGCAAGAATGTGCCGTATTTACTACATTACGGCGCACCTCTGTGTTTTCCCTAGCACTGGCGCTAAAATTAGCTGTCTAGTGACAACACAAGCACCCTTGCACTATAGTGCAAGGGTGTCTGCGTTGCAGGGAATGATTGTTTATGTGCAGGAAGGTTTCCCTTCTTGCACATAAACAATTATTAGTGGTATTTTGCTCTTTTTATGTGTGCTGCAGAAAAAGCAAAAATGAGAAGAAATAAAGGTATTTCTCATTGTTGTGCCCATCTAATGCCACCCCTGTGCTGTTAGTTTTTGGCGCTGCCTCAGGTTTACAATTTCTCGTAAATATGGGGCAGTGTCAAAAGTAATGGGTGTTGCTTGGAAACGCCCACAGCAACACCCACTGCATGCCCCTCGCTGCACAAAACTGCGTTGGGGCCATATTTACAAAGCAGTGTTAAGTGGCTTAATGCTGCATTGTAAATATGGCCCCCAACGCAGTTTTGTGCAGCGAGGGGCATGCAGAGGGCTCCTAAATGAGACCCAATGTTTGCTAAAACATAATGAAATGGATTTCTGCCTTTTTGCTTGCACCATTTTTACTGGGTACTCAGAAATGAGATGCTTCTATCTAATTCAACTTGCCCTTTCTTTCCCTCAGGACTCTGGAATCAATAGACCTTTCATACAATAAACTGGTTCATGTTCCCTCCTACCTGCCCAAGCCTTTACTGCACCTAGTACTGATGGGGAACCAGATTGAAAGGATTCCGGGCTACGTGTTTGGGCACATGGAGCCGGGCCTGGAATATCTTTACTTATCCTTTAACAAACTTGTAAGCGATGGGATGGATCCGGTGTCATTCTTCGGGGCATATCACTCGTTGCGAGAGCTCTTCTTGGACCACAACGACTTGCAGAATGTTCCAGTTGGGCTGGAAGACATGAAAGCCTTACAAACTCTGAGGCTGAACAACAACAAGATACGGTACGAAAACTATTTCTCTCCTCATGTGTACTGTTGGAAGCCAGATTTATTGTTCTTGTAATGTGTGTTTGCATCACTACATGTATAGAGAATCTTAAAAAATTAAAAAGCTAAAACAATGCCAGAAAATAAAACTCGAAAAGGGCTGGAGTTCTGAGTACATACTAAGATGTTTGCTCGAATTCTTTAAAAAGAAACTCCTTCCCTAAATCATTTATTTGGAGTTACCTAAAGAAAAGGGTCCATCCTTCAAATCTAAATAGGAATAGACAAAAATAGGTCGTCTTTCAGTGGCGTTACCCGACATTTTGGCTCGTGCAGTTTGACGATGCTGTTCAACATAGAAAGAAGAAAAAAAATGCTTGTGCAAAAAAAAAAAAAGAAGATACATACATATACATTGGTACATAAGTGTCATGACTGTAGTGGCCAAAGCGTGATTGCATGTAAATGAGCCATGACAAAGCTGGCATTTTGTTTTCTTTTGATGTAGCATTACAGTGTGATAGATGTCCATCCTAGAGAAGTAAAATAAAAAATTATAACAAGTGCACCAAAGAAAATGCTTTGATTGTCAAAGGAGCACCCTGGTAGCAACTCCAGCTATCAGGCCCTCCATAATAGAAAAACAAGAATATGATTGTAAGTGTGCATCAGTGGAAAACTCAGAGAGTAGAGGGGTAAGCGCAGGCAACTGGTGGGGGAGCTGGGGAGATTGTTGTATAACTTAAAAAAGACAAAGAAAGGAATGGGATGGGGGCAGGGAAAGCAAAAGACAAGCTGCTGTCAAGTGGGAGCTACATGAAGAGAGACGGGGGCTAGGGATTTGAGTGACAAAGCAGCACATAAAGGGAGAGAGCAAGAAAACATATGCATTTCTATGACGTACTGTAAGAAAAAGAAAAAACTGTTTTTGCTACTGCTAGCAACAGAAGGCTACAAGTCATCTAATCCAAAAGGATGACAAAGAAACTTTGCTTTCGGTGAGGGACTAAAAAAAGAAAATGAAAAAAAACCTATAAATGAGAAACAAGTGAGTGAGAATGACAAAAATGCCATACAATGTAGGCAATGGGCTGGCTCAAAGTCCACGGTCGGGTATTGTTCACAATAGTCCTTGCCACCAAACAGCTGAAATCTGTGTAACAGCAGCAGCCTTCATTGAAGGCATAGGGTTCTGCCCATCCACCTTTTTACAATGCATCAAAAGGGTCTGTCAGGCTGGGCAAAGGTCAGCCTGACAGACACTCTTTGGGGGTCATTATGACCCTGGCGGAAGGCGGAGAAGCGGCGGTAAGACCGCCATCAGGCTGGCGGTCTTTTTTTTGTATTATGACCATGGCGGTTACCGCCATGGTCATCTGCCTGTTCTCGGTTCCGCCCGCCAGGGCAGAGACGACCGCCGTGCTGGAGACCAGGGTCTCCAGCCCGGCGGCCGTCACTATACCGCCGCCGGTATTTCGACCCGGCTTACCTCCATGGATTTCATGCGGTTTGAAACTGTCAGTGCCAGGGAATTCCTTCCCTGGAACTGATAGGGGTATCCTCACCCCCCGCCCCCATCCGACTCCCTCCCCTACCCCCCACCACCCCTGCCACCCACCAAAGGTGGCAGGACCCCCCTCCCCACCTCGACCCCCAACATAACAACACTCATACACACACGACACGCACGCAGGCACCACCAACACACATACACGCACACACACCGACATACATGCAAATATCCACACACACAGTCAGACACCCACATCCACATTCAAACATACACGCACACATCCATACAAACATAACTACAGACATACACGCACTCATTCCCATACACACAACACCCCCGCAAGCATACACGCACTCACACACCCCCTCTACATACACACACGCACACCCCCATGCACGCACACAACACACAGCACCCCCCACCCCCCTCCCCTCACGGACGATCGACTTACCTGGTACGACGATCCTCCGGGAGGGGACGGGAGCCATGGGGGCTGCTCCGCCAACACCACACCGCCAACAGAACACCGCCACGACGAATCACAGGATGTGATTCGCTGGGCGGGGTTCTGTTGGCGTGGCGGTGAAGGTGGAG
This sequence comes from Pleurodeles waltl, assembly GCF_031143425.1. Classification (NCBI taxonomy): domain Eukaryota; kingdom Metazoa; phylum Chordata; class Amphibia; order Caudata; family Salamandridae; genus Pleurodeles; species Pleurodeles waltl. The sequence continues at coordinate 269,562,488 of NC_090448.1, read as the reverse complement.
CAACCTCCACTTCCCCGCCGCCCACCAGTATGGCTGTTGGTGGCTCTCCATCCGTAAAAGGACGGAGAGCTGCCAACGGTCATAAGCGGCCGAGCGGCAAACCGCCACCACTGGCGGTCTTCCGTAGGGCGGTCCCTCTGCGGTCTTGGTAAAAGACCGCCAAGGTAAAAATGACCACCTTTATGCTAGAGTGAGGCATCCAGGCGCTGTACATGTGGTAAATATGCAGACACCATGCTGACTGAGCCAAAATTTCTCGGGCTGAAGATTTCGCAGCCCAGTAGCCGTGACCTCCTAAGGTCTTCTGTGAGACAAGTGGGACTGTCAGTGATAGACTCTGACTTGGGTACTTCAGTTTTAAGCTAAGAAGTGTCCAGGGCTGAGTGTTATTCACTGATGCTTGCCACAGAGTAGGGAAGAGTCAGTAGTTTCAATGATCCATCCCACTCTATGACGAGTATAGGACTGCCACCATTGGTTGAAGGTCAACCTACAAGTGGGGGTGGCAGTCCCAATCATCCAGGAATCACTAATACTTCCTTCCTGTCATGAGAAATACAGCCTGGTAAGTTTTTTGTGAGAATGTATGATTGTTTGTACATGCATGCTTTGAATGGGTGTGTGTCTGCGTATGTGTTGGGTGTGAGTATGTGTGTGAAAGAAAGTGCACATGTGTGTATATGCTCATCTCACCCCTGCTACACTTTTGGGGCCAACACTGATCTCTGGGCAATACCAAGATAAGCACCATAAGTCTAACTCCAGGCTGTATGTCAAATGAGAAATCTAGTTTTTCCTGTTAACAGAGCAGGAATCCTTTCACAGGTTGTATCCTGTCTCTGCACCTTTTGGAATACTATGGAAGGAACCTTCCATTCATGTACATAAAATAGGATGCTTTGGAATGCTTCTGAAGTTTAAAAAATAATTTATGTTTGGGAATTATATGTAATTTATTTTCCGAACACATACTCATGTGTCTACATCTTATATACACTGAAAATACATCAGAGGGCCACATTTCTTTAATATGTGATAAAAGGGAGAAGATAGTGGTTGAGAAGAGGAGGTGGGCAACAGGCTCTGTTTTCACCTGCTGATGGGATTCTGATTCAAAACACAGTTCAAGATGTATGTAAGAGTGCAGTCAGATGTCAAAAGGGCATTTACGCTCCAAACAAAAAGGGTAGATTCTCTTAAATTGCTATGTTTGAAATGTGTACACTCAACAAAACAATATATTCCCTTACTCTCCTTCAGACTTTATCCCATATTAAACTACCATACACTTCTAAATCAGTATGTGATAAAATAAAGGGATGAAATTGTTGATAGAAAAAAACAAGTTTTATATCTCAATATATAGCAACAGGCCTTTGCATGCAAGAGTATAGGATAATTCAACTGTACTGTGATTTCTGAAATCTTGTGAAATGCTCCATGATTTTACTGAAATTTGCCTATTATTCATGGCATTGAAACGCAGTTGATGAAGTAGTTGAAGAGTAACTGATAGAACACAAATATGGGATGCACCTTAGTCCCTTTGGCAATTCTTGTGGATGTGATCGGCAGATGACAGCATACTTCTATTTGTATTGGTAGAGCTGAAGCCTGTTTTAGTTTTTTGCATGAATCTTTTTATTATTATTTTTGAATTTCTTTCCTTGTGGTTCCAATATTTGAAAATTACAGTACAGATGCATAGTTCTGATACATTGCTTAAACATTTGGATACAGTTCAGAGGAATTGTCAAAAGAATATTCACAGCGCATGTGGATCATATTAGAAAACATTGGCAAACCTCAATTGGATTTTACATGCAACAATAAATATAAAAAGGCTCGGAGTAAGGTTAATTTCAGCATCCTATGCTTAGCAATTGTACTCACAGATAACAAGTCTCCGTGGGGCATCTATATAATAACCGGCATGTGTAGATAACAGCCTATAAATGGGAAGCTTCAACTTTGACATTATATAAAACTGTAAGGTTACTAAAACAGTTAACAAACTGGGAATTTGGTTATAACGTCTCCACCCTGTGACCTAAAAGAGCCCCCCATTGTCCCCTTGCACTTCACTTCGCTTAGACTCAGGGCTTAACGTCAATGCAATTTTGTAGGGAACCCGCTTCAATCAAAGGCAACAAATGCAGGTAATCGCGCCAGCAAGGACTTATGCAAACCCAGCACATGGGCTGCCTATTCCATCGCCAACTCTATAGTGTGGGCGCTTGTATCCTCCATGTCCGTACCATGCTCCGGTTCTTGCAGTCGAGTCAACATCTCATCCCAACTGGCGGACAGGGGGTATTTACGCAAGCCCAAGGTGTCCTCTCGTCTCAGCCCCACTCCCTCAGCATCCACCTATACCAGGAAAGAACCCTCCCATGCCTCAATGGTTTGGGGCTCAGGGGCCCGCCATCTCCTAGTAATTAAGCGTTTGGCCGTCAAGAGGCCAAGGTCTAGAAATCTTGTTGAAGCTCTGTACTTTTTAATTCACGGGAAGAGACCCAGGATACAAGGTTACCAAGCAGATAACTGTGGGTGTGAGGTGCAAGCTGATGGGTGAGTTGTCACATCTTGCCAATAAGTGCTTAAAGAGGGGCAAGACCACAGCATATGGAGGAGTTCTGCCCCCATCAACTTACAGCGGGGGCAGGCAGCATCTACACAGCCGAAGTACCTGTTGAAATTGGCTGGTGTGAGGTAGGCTCTGTGGAATAAATTGGATGAGGCGGAATCTGGAGTTGCGGGAGACATCAGTGTGGATGGATAGTGCTGCATCCCATGTTTTATCAGCGCAGGGCCCAAGTAAATCTTCCTCCCAGCTGGCACGCAGCGCAGTGCATTTGTATATTGTGTGCGTTCTGAGTGCGTTGGTGAACCACCGTATCAGGTGTTTGCCCTGTTCCATGACCTGCATGTACTGTACTTGTAAGTATGTTGGGGGCTCAGATGCCAAATCTCTCCAGCGACATGACAGTGTCGTTATCAGGGAGTTGTACAGCAGAAACTGCCCTGCTGGTAGGTCTGTCTCCTCTGTTAGTACGTCAAGTGGAGTGAGTTTCCTTTCACTATACAGATCGCCCAGTGTATGTAAATCAGCCACATGCCAGAGCTCCAGTCCAGCGGTGGTTGTGAGTCGTGAACCCCGTTGTGTGCCTAGTGGTGCCAGTGCCAGAGCATATGGGATAGTCGTACGTGTAAGGCCCAGACACCAGTGGTAACAACAATGAGCCACGCGCAGCAGGAGCTCCACAAGTGTCCTTGCGTTTGTGAGGGGGTGAAAGAGGTGTAGAACCACAGGGAGCATACAGGGTGGTAATCTGGTTGCCGTGTGATAGCTGAAGGCCAGATAGCCATCCCGGCACCCATTGAAGCTGGGAGGCCAGGTAATATTGCTCCATATTTGGCACCGATAGGCCACCCCTGTTCAGAGGTGAATAGAGTTTCTTCAGCGCTACTCTGCAGCGACCCTTGTTCCAAATAAATTCCAGGATGCTGAATTCTAGCTCTCTGAAAAAACTGGCCGCAACATAGTAGTGTAAGTTAGAGAAGTAGTATAGTAAACGCGGGAGCACCACCATCTTCAGGAGGGCGAGTCTTCCAGTCACTGAAAGTGGGAGCGTTTGCCGGAAGTTCATCTGGGCACGGTTAGATGATACTGCCCTTCTGAGGTTGGCATCATGGAGATCTTCCTTCTTGTGAAAAGTGTGGATACCCAGGTATCCGAACGTTCTAGTCTGCCTGGAGATACGAACCCCAGAAAATTATAGGCATGGGTCTGGCAAGTCAGGGTTTAAGGGAAAGAGGCATGATTTCGTCCAGTTAACTCTTAATCCGGAAAGGGTAGCAAATCGGTGCAGTGTATTAGCAATTTCAGCAGGGACGTTATCAATGTCCTTGAGGTACAAAAGAAGATTGTCTGCATTTAAAGATATGGTATGTATGCCATCACCTAGTGGGATAGTCCATGTCTCCCCCTCCTGCGAAGCTCCGCCGCCAGGGGCTCCATCGCCAGAGAAAACAGCAGGGGGGAGAGGGGACAGCCTTGTCAAGTACCCCTGCCCACATCAATGGGTGCAGAGATGATTGTTCCAATTTTAACCCTGGATTGGGGCTGAGTATACAGCAGCTTCACCATGCGTAGGAAATGGGGACATAGGCCGAACCGGTATAGTGACTCGAACAGATAGGGCCACTCTAAAGAATCAAAGGCCTTCTCCAGATCAAGCACCAGTCTCAAAGTTCCACTCCCAGAGACGCGGGGTCCCACGTGGTCTGTGGCAGGACATCTTCGGGGGGGGGTGAGGAGGGGAAAGCAACAGGGGGAATCCAGACTCCATTCGGAAACAAACAAACACATTAAAACCAACAACTGGCAAAAAGATAACATGATAAAATACCATTATAGCAGAGGGACAACTGGTATCTGCCCAAACAAACCGAGTCACCTGTGTGGCGTAACAAGTGTGTGGAAACAGTACCCTCAAGTAGGGGAGTGGGGTGGAAATGGCGAGTGGTACCCAATAAGCTCTAGGACTGAACCCCTAACACAGCATGGGTGTGGGCGGCTGATGGGTTAGTCATAACATTCAGAGTAGGCGACAAGGGATGGTATACAGACTGAACATCAATTGTTAGCCGTGGAAAGCGATGGAGGTGCAGAGCTACAGGCCAGGTGAGAGGTAGTACAATAAGTTTGTGTGTGAGCAGAATCAGCATGCAGTGAGGTTCGGTCCTCCAGTCACCACGAACAGTGACTCGTGTGCAGCAACTTAGTGAGTTCAAATTAGGTCAACTGCCATTTGCAGCATCACCGCAGGTAGGGCGGAGGACCCCATCTCAGAAGGCGTTTAAAGAAAGGAGCCATTGTCACCATCAGAGTCTGTTAGTTCTGTGTCTACTCTTCCGAGGTGGCTGATGGGACACTGACAGCCGCTGCAGTTTGTAGGGCACAGCGTCGCTCCTGTATAATCTGTTCTAGATCCGGAGCGTGGCTTATTTCTTTCGAGGGAGCCTATTACCATTTGTGATTTCTCTGCCTACAGGGACGCAGGCCTCGTGTCACAGGTCTTTCAGATTCAGTGTCCCGCTGATTGATCAGGCCTGTTGACTCCAGCCATTCCCAGGCGGCCTCCAGGGTGTCAAAAAAGTGTGTTTTACCACTGGTTGCCACTTGTAGCCTGGCGGGGTACATCAGGCTAAGGGCATGAAGTCTTTGTTTCACAGACAAGAATGAAGCATGTTGTTTTTGTACGGCAATAGTATGTCTGGGAACATCATAACTTGGGCGTTATCCACTTGGATTGCCGGGAGCGACCTCACTGCATATAGAATAATATTTCTGTCCTCATAGTGCAACTGCCGTAGCAGGAAGGGGCGGTGGCTTGTTCCTGGTGGCCGGTCCCTCATAGGGACCCTGTGGGCATGCTCAATAGAGAAAAATGGTGTCAGAAAACTCTCTGGTACTAGCCCCCGAAGCCAGGTCTCGGTGTAGGCGACTGCATCTGAGCCCTCAACGCCTTCCAGGAGGCCTGTTACACAGATGTTGTTCCTTCTGGTGCTCCCTTCTGCATCCTCTGCGCGGTGCTCCAGCATCTCTATGCGGTCTAATGCCACTCATAGTAAGGTTTCAAGTTGGTCCGTCTTAGGCGCAAGTTCATGTAACTCGTCTTCATGGTGAGCGAGTTTTATCTGATAGTTTGCGGTGATCCGCCTGGAGTAGGGTGAGATCACTCGCTTACCCTCCATTGAGGTCCGAGACTGGTCCAGGGAAGAGCCTATCCGCTCCACAGCCTGCAGCACTGTGTCCAACTTATGACTGTCTGACTGCAGGGCCTCAGCCTTCGGTGCCTGCAGCCTAGCTCCCGTCCCACAGCGTAGATGGCCCATCTATGCTATTGCGAGTTTCGAGGGGACAGCGTTCATTGATTGACATGCCACAGTTATCATCAAGGTGTAACTCTGCAGGGGTACAGGGCGGGCCCGCTTGCACGCGCAGTTTGAGGGACAAAGACATGGCAGCACAAGCAGCCCCTCTCCTGTGGCGGTTGGGGGGCACAGGGATCCTGCGTGTAATCACCCCAGAGCTCGGGTTGCAACCCGTAGTGTTGGGGCAGTCTCAGGAGGTATTAGTGGGGCAGGCGGAGTCCAGTCTGTATCCTCCGGGTCTCGCTCCACATAGTCATCACTCGGGCCACCTGGACGGAAGTTGGTTTAAGGGGCACCAGGAGCAGGTGGGTTTCCGTTGCCACAAGGTCCCTCTCCTTTCAACATGAACCGCTGGTCGCCTACCATCCACCCCGAACACGACAACCAGCTGCTCCTCCTATTCTCTCTGCTCGCACCGCCTCAAGACGCCGGGTCGGCCAGGCCTCGAATGTGGAGGCTGTTCAGAGTAGACCGCACCCCTCACAGCAACGCTCAGGCCGGCAACTCCGCCGGCACCCTCAGCACATCCCCTGCTGCTGTGAACATCGCGGCCAGCTCCCAGTAGAGTTCACTCGGCCTCGCGACTATGCAGATGGGCCTATCACCCACCCAGTAGCAGATTAAGTGAGGAGATTTGGGGCATCGTCCCGGAGCTGCGGTAAGTCACGTCTGCCATCTTGGCTGGCAAGCCACGTCCCAGTAGAGCTGAAGCCTGATAGCCCCTTTTTACATGTGTTAGCTAAATCATGATAGATAGGTTCCTATCACCAACTGTGTAATGTGAAAACAATTCTGAACAAGCATCTCAAAGGACATTAAACCTTGAAGAAGCATTTTTATCTGAAACATATGTTGGCTGTGTCTATGAGCATCAATATATTTCTCAAATCAATTAAATGCACTTTTACTTCCCTACAAAATAGTGAAATTATTAGACTTTTAAGAATGATTGATATATTGTCACTGCATAACATTTGAAAAAAATATGAAGACCGCACCACAGTTTGCATTTTTCAAGTATTCTTGAAATAGGCCATAAGAACGGTTGGGGAGTCTTGTCTACATGTGATGGGTAATTTTCTATCAATTAAAAAAAAAAATCACCTGATTCAGTACTTAAGCGCTCATGACAAGGATGCTAATTTTTGGTGTACGAATAACAGAGTCTCATCATCTACGGTCTAATTCCAGCAATGAAGACTTTTCTCCCAGACTGGGAAACAACTTCAGGCACCTGGTAATACTGGATTGTTTTTCTATGCAGGTTTCCCACATTGCAGGGAGCAAACTGCTGACATATTTCTCCTGCTCAGAGCAGGTGAAATGTGTCCACAGAAGGGTCTGTGCGGGCAGAGGATGGGTTAATGGAGTGAGAGGTCAGGGTAAACTTCCCCCATACTCTTGCAGCATTAGAGTTGGTACTGGTTTATTGCGGTCCCTGCAGCCTGAAAAACGGTCCAGTTTCTCCAGGCCTAAAATTAGGAGGTTTGGAGCTCACAAACCCAATAATACCAGGACCGGACACATTTATGGCCAGATTTAGAGTTTGGAAGAAGGGTTACTATGTCACAACGGTGACAGGTATCCCGCCCGCTGAAATATAAATTCCATAGGACATAATAGGATTTATATTTCGGCAGATGGGATATCTGTCACCATTGTCTCTAAATCAGGTCCTTAGAATTGCTCCTGGCAGAACTTTACCTGGAGTTCTTGCTTCAGCTGAAATGCCTCTGCTCATAATGAGGTCCAACATGTGTGGTCCTCATAAAATAGATAGTTCATTACATTTGTAATATAAAAATAAAACAAAATACTTCATGGGTCATAATTGTTGTCAAGAAAATGGATTGCTTAGCCGGCACTTTTTTACATGCTGTAAATGAATACAACAGATTACTTTCTGTTTAGAACTCTGGTGGAGCACTAAGAAAGCAAGTAAATTAAGGGGCATATTTACAAAGAACCGGTGCAGCAAGGAGCTCCACCAAATTTGGCAGCGCTTCACTGCGTCAATTCTGAAATGCAGAGATGCGCCTTATTTACAAAAATACGGCACATCCTGGTATTTCCCCCTGCACTGGCGCTAAATTAGCTTCCTAGTGCAAGAATGGCTGTGTTGTGGGGGAGATTGTTTTTGGCAGGAAGGGACACCTTCATGCACAAAAACAATCTTTAATGACGATTTGCTCTTTCTATGTGTGCTGCAAGATGCAGCACACATAGAAAGAGAAAAAAACGAGGAGAAAGCCTTTCTCTTCATTGCACCATGCTAACGCCAACCGTGGGGTGGCGTTAGGTTTTGGCAATGCCACAGATTTACAAATTTGTTGTAAATCTGGGGCAGTGTCAAAATGCAATGGGTGTTGCTGTGGAACGCCCACCGCAACACCCATTGCAGGCTCCTTCCCCACAAAGTGCTGCGTGTGAAGGGGCCATATTTACAAGGTGACGTTAAGCCACAAAGAATAGCTAAATGTCACCTTGTCAATATGGCGCAGTGCACAGTGCCACCTCAGCGTTACAAAAAGTGATGCTCCGGTGGCACTAGGGGCTTGTAAAATGCCCCTTAGTATTTCCTTACCAGCCAATTGATGTGGCCCCATTCATAAAGCTGCATAAGTACTAACTGTATGTGCAAATTTCTCAATTTACAAGTACTAATTTTCTTTTGTAATTCACATAGTGTATTTTTCCTCTTAATGGTCTTTACCGATGGGTGGTATTGCATTATTATGATGCAATATCATCCATGGGTGAATTCGCTCTCTTGGGCCGAAAGTCAATGTTTTAAAGCAGGGATTTCCTGGAAAGTTTCAAAACACACACAAGCCTCTACATTACCCATTCCTACACTGGAATTGACTCAGCATTTGTTTCTGTTAATCAAGAATAAATCCCTTTCTAAAGTGTCAGTTTTCAAAAACACCCCCAAAACTGCTGCTGGTGTAGGAGAGAGGGTCCCTCCGTACGGAAATCCTTTTGACCTTATATACAAAAAAGTAAACAGAAAAGGGGTACTTGCATGTGAGATATTTTCGCATGTGCAATTTACACTGTGGAGAATTAAGTATGGAAATTTCCCTATGCATGCATGTACAACATTAGCAGGAGTACAGTTGGAAACCTCCACGTCACCGGTTTCCAGGAGTTCTCTAGGAAATCTTGCTAAATGCCTAAAATTCATACATATTGACCAATCTGAGGTAAAAGGATGCAGTTTTACAAATTGCTTTGCAGTATTGTGAATCAGAACCTGTGACTTCAGTGAAAGGAAAGTTGCTTAAAAATATTCCGCAAACAGCCTCCTTATAATTAAGTGCTGAATCTCTGTTTGGACTGTGCTCATTGAACTCCTTTTAACATTCATCTGGCTTGAGCAGGAGGCATTGGGACATCATCAATTAATTATAATCAATTGTAATAGTAGAGTAGTGGTACCAAGTGTACATTATAAGGATATTTTAAGTTATAAGTCATCATTGTTTACCTTTGTAGGGTCAAGACAGAACCAGTATGACTTCCAATATGCTTTTTATGTAGAATTGGAAGCTTTTTTAATTTCGTGGAATATGTGAGTCTGAGGGAGAACAGTGACTGCTGCCACAAAAGCACATATAACCCAGTGCAGAGGAAAGTCTGTTGATGTATAACTGCAGTTCTTGAGAGATCTGCAGTTCTCTCAAGTTTCCAGGTCGATGCTTAAGTAACTAACCCTGTCCATGATTGAACCTTCCATTGGAGTACTCTTAGTCCTTATTTTATAAGAGGATACCTAGGACTACAAGTACAAGAGCAAAAGCATGGAAAGGATGAATTATTTACTGTGAGAACATGGGTCTCTAGTCGGCAGAGGTATACACCCTTGTCCAAGTAGGGACCACAATCTTAGTCAGGGTAAGTCACAACACAATCCAAATTATCCTGTGCTCACCCTCTGGTAGCTTGGCACAGAGCAGGTTGGCATAACTTAGAAGGCAATGTGTAAAGTGTTTGTGTAATAACACATACAGTTACTCAGTGAAAGCACCACAAAGCGTACTCCACACCAGTTTAGGAAAGTTGATAATATTGATCTGAATCAGACCACAATGACAAAAATCCAATATGCGCAAGTCAAGAAATCACCTTTTAAAGGTTTAAATGAGTCTCAATCTTTACAAATCAGTGGTTGTATCCTTGTAACACACAATACTTAGGATGCATAAAAAATAATGATGCCCAGGGTCGCAGAGGAGGAGATGAGTTAAAAAATAAGGCGCTGTGTCGTATTTTCCCACACAGATGAAGCATTGTTTCTTTCCAGGCTGCAAGGGGATGCATTGCTTTCCAGGAGCGCAGCCTTGGTTCCTTACTGAGATGTGGGGTTATTTTGATGCTCAGGGACAATGCGTTGAAAATTCTTGACATGCTGGTAAGAAGGATCAGGCGCTACGTCGAGCCGGTCGGCGATGCAGTGATTCTTCAGCTGCAAGGCAGGTGCTGCGCCGATTTCTGCATCGATTTTCTGACGCACTGGGATTTTCTTCTCTTCGGTGAAGCCTTTGTGGCCCTGAGCCTTCAGAACAGGAGGCAAGCTCAATCTAAGCCCTTGGAGAGCACTTTTGGGGAAGGCAGAGTCCGTCCAGCAGAGTCCAGGGTCATCAGGCAGCAGTCCTTTTCAGCAAAGCACTCCTTTGGCAGCCAGGCAGTCCCTATGACAAAGTCCATGTGTAGCGCCAGAATTGTCTGCTTTGGTGGGGTCAGAGACCCAGTATATATATCCAAAAACGCCTTTGAAGTGGGGGAAACTTCAAAGAGTGGGTTTGAAGTGCACAAGTTCCCCTTTCAGCCCAGTCCTGTCTGTCAGAATCCCTGTGGGGGGGGGGGGGGGTATCAGTCCTTTCTGTGAGGGCAGGCCACAGGCCTTTGAAGTGTAAGGGAGAGGCCCTCCACCATTCCTGCCCAGGGAGACCCATTCAGTATGTAGATGAATGCAGATGTGACTGAGTGTCCTGTGTTTATGGCTGTATGGGTGGAATGCACAATGGAGCTGTCAACCAGCACAGCCCAGGTGTGGATTGGAGTCAGGCTGAAATGCACAGATGGCATGATTTACAAAGAATTTGTGTCAATGCTGTGTTACTTTATTTACATAGCCCCTAACACAAAATCCTTTTTGGTATTTACAGAGCCACGCAGATGCCTATTTGCATGACTTTATTAGAAAAAGCAATGCAATGCAGGCCTTGTGCTGCCGAGCCTTACTTTGTGTCTGGTAGGCACTCTATCAGTGCTGTGTGGGTATTCCTGATGCAAACCTATATCTACAAAGAGTTGTAGGTAAAGGTTTGTGCCAGGATGTTGCACCTGTCTGAGCCTATTGTAACGAGGATACATAGCCATATTTCCCCTTGTTATTTTCTCACACAGGCAAAGTGGAAGAAGACTCCAAAGGTAGTTTTCGTGCAGGAAACCCCTTCTTGAAAAAAATATTTTCCTAACCATAACACAAAACTCCTTACACTTTGGCGCAAGGGTGCCTATGTTGGCGCTGGGCAACCCAAAGGGCATCAGTGCATTGGGAGAGTAAAACTGTGCCACTGCTTTAAAGATATGGCATAGTTCTGCTATGTACAGGTGACGCAGTGTGGGAATATGTTGCCCTGCATTGCACTACGTCTTTGTAAATATGGCCAGTTTACCACAAAGGTAGCACATCTGCACCAACAGAGGTGCTCCTTGAATGGATCCAAACTACCTTTTCACAAACATTGGCAGTAGTAGTCGTGGAAAGCTACGCCAGTCTCAGATTTCCAGGCATACAACTGGTAATCTATTACCCAAGAAATGTTGGGACAGATGCTTGCAAATAGTCTAACCACTAGCAATCCCTCTGGATAGCATTCCAAACCACTATTTTTCACCCACAGACAGACTCTAGACAGAGGGTCTAATTTTGGCATTTAGCAGTGGGAGTAAAAAAAAGAAAAGGTGAAAGAAGGCTTTACTGTCCTTCACTATGCTTGACAAATTTAGAGGTATTTGCCATCCTAGCAGACATCCACATACATTGGCAGCAAATACTGTCTTGGTGATTCCGGTCAATGTTCAATGGATGTCTAGGTCAAACATGTCAGCTGGCCCTCAAACATTTCCAAAGTATTTTTTTTTTTTCAAAATACTCCCAAGCAACTACTGATGTCCACACCAGTTTTCTCTAATGTCCCATAAGGACTGTAAAATAAAAAATAAAAACCTGAGCTCCTGGTAATTTTGCATTCTGAGACAGCTAAAGATAGAATCAGGGAGGCAGGATCAAGCTAGTAGGCCCTACTAAAGAGGGAAAAGTCAAAAGCCATGAATAAAAAACTGGAGAGAAATCGAAAAGGCTGTGGCAGAAAAGGATACAAGGGCTTTTTAGCTCAAAATAGGAGAAAGTTTGACAGCCAGGAAAAACTGAATATCAGCGCAGAAGAATGGTAACCCACTTCTCCCTCAATTTCTCGCCCTACTCTAGAAGACAATGACCCCTGTCAACTATACATTGAAGCACACTTCATGGCTTGTCCTGAGAAGATGGCCCAAGGACCACTTGTCATCAGTAAAGAAAAAGCAAAAAGGGACCTGAAAAAGGGGAAGGCCCCAGGCACTAATGTTATACCCTCAAAAAATTTCCTCTCAGACCAGGATTGATGGACTGAAGTCTTAATGGAAATTTGTTCTAGAATTTCATGAGAGGTGTTAGCTAAAAATCATTACTGTCCCAATCTATAAAATTCCAGAAAAACAACCCGAAATTCCAAAGACCAATTAGCCTGATATACACTGACTGTAAAATATTTTCAAAGGTGCTCCTAAATTAACTTGATGACTAGGTTACCAATGAAAACATCCTACCTCCCTTTTAAGGTGGGTTCAGAGAAAGCATGTCAACTATTGATTAAATAGTCACCTTTTTACATTTTGTGCACAAGTTTAGCAGTGTTAAATAAAGACCCTCTACCAAGCCGTTTTAGACTTAACCTCAGCCTTCGATTTGGTTCCGAGGCAACGCCTTTGAAAAAAGCTAACAGTGATGAGGATTGATAAAGCCCTTCATCCTTAATACAATGCTTGAACACCAATATCAGCTCGCAAGTTAGACCAACCCAACAAGGGCTTATCAGTAAAATAATTCAAATTAGGAATGCAGTACAACAAGGGTGTCCGTTGGCCTCCCTCTTGTTTTCTTTGTACATCAGCGACCTTAATGAGGCAGTAAGAACTGACAGTAGAGGATGGCCCCATTATAAACAGCTTTGAAATGTCAACCCTTTTATACACAGAATATTCAATCTTTAACACCAAAACTGCAAGGGATATGCAGGCTCAAACAAATTACAACATAAAACAATTAACAATCAATACTGGAAATATTAAAATCATGACATTTAAGACAAACAGAAAGAAGAAATGTGTCTTCCGTGTAAAAGGCTCAATCGTAGAAGAAGTGAAATCCTTTAAGTATCTAGGGATAGAAATTAATAGAAACCTCAACTGGTCTACACACATTCAAAATACCCTCAAAAAAGCAGTGGCTACAGCAAATGCCATTATAAGACTGGTTAGGAACCACAGACCTTGATTTTCCAACCACATTGATTAAGTCTTCATAACAAAAGTAAGAAGCCAAATTGTCTATGGGATCTTCGAGAGGAAATTTTGGAAACCAATCCTCAATGTCCCAAGTATCCACGGTTATTCTGGAATCATGTGAGTGATACCCTTCCATCGAAAATAAATGTATGATTGTCTGATTGCTCCAATAAAATATGGTCTAAAAGACTAAAATCATGCTAAAATCATCTGGTGGATTGGGCCTGGGAGAAACATTTTAAGTTGAATGGCAAGCCCCCTTTCAAAATGCTCTGGCTTCAAGAAAATAAGAGACTTAACTTGGCACCACCACGAACCCTGATCAAACTTCAAAAGATTTCTCTGAGGCAAATAAACTCTATGGCTACCAAACAATGCACTTACCTTCCAAAAGAATAGAGAATGGTTGCACTGGACAATTTATCCTACATGGTTTACAGTCAAATGTTCAACACTTTGCCAAGTGCACAGCAACACTGAGGAGAAAGGAGGCATTGCCCTGACGAGAGGAGGTTGTTTGTTAGTAAACAAAACCCTGAACAGAAGACATATAGCAATTTCTGCTACATACCTCTCTGGTGTCACAGTACATTTAAGACATTTTTACAAGAGTGCCCTATGTACAATTCTATAAGAATGAGCACTATCAGTAAGTTGCTCCAAAGAGAACAGCTAGACGAGCCAGATGAACAAATCTTTATCCTCCTAAGTGACTGGTCTGGACAAACAACAAACTGGACTGGAATATTTTAGAGGAAAAGCTGTGAGTAGGAGGCAAAATTGGTACAGACTTGTCATTCTGTCAGCTTGCCTTTGTCCCCTGAAATAAACTATACAGTTCCAAGGCTTGTTATACTTTGATGAACATTGCAGGTGTGTGTTGTCATAAGAGAGGCCCTTTATCCTTTTCATCTTTTGTAAATATTGTGATTTTTTAAATTGGAAGATGCTAACCATATTTACATTGGGGGTCATTATGACCCCGGCAGAAGAAACCGCCTACCACCATGGCGACGGGCGCCAAAAGACTGTCGCCGCGGCTACCAGCCGTCCGCCAGATTAAGACCACAGCCGGATTTCTGCCAGAAGGATGGCGGAAATCTGGCTGTGGCCATGCCGGCGGATGGCGGTAAGGTGGCGCTGCTACCAGCAGAAGCACCATGGCAGTAGGCCGCTGCCGGACGTATTATGAGAATAATACGGCCTGCCGGTGTTCTACTGGCGGACGCTGCTGCTGGCAGCAGCGACCCGTCCCATCTCCTGCCAGACGACCCCCTGACTACAGTAAGTCGGGTGCTCCGACAGGGGAGGGGGGTGTTGTGTGTGTGAGGGTGTGTGTGTATGTCTATGCATGAGTGTATGAGGGTGTGTGTTGCGTGTTATATGTGTGAGCATGTTTGGGGGTGTGAGTGCGTGAATGTCGAGTTGTATGAATGAGTGTCTGCGTGTATGTATGTAAGTGTGTGCGGATGTTTCTGTGAATGGTTGTATGCATGCGTGGATGAATGTTGGAATGGGTGTGTGTATGCGTGTGTGCATGTGTGAAGGGAGCGGCGTGTATGAAGGGGGGTTTGGAGAGGAAGGGGGTGGGCGGGAAACCTGGGGAGGGGAGATGGGGGGGAAGACTCCTATCAGTGACAGGGAAGGATTCCCTATCACTGATAGTGCCTACCGCCATCATTTCCGTGGCGGTGAGGATGACACAAAAACCATGGCAGTAGGCAGGGTCATAATCCTGCAGGCTGGCAAGTGATGGCCGCCGGCCTGGAGAGAGAGGTCTCCATCCCGGCGATCGTTACTGCCATGGTGGTCGGTGTGGTACATTGGCAGTTTGGCTTTAGCCAAACCACCAATGTCATAATATGAAGAAAAGTACCGCCAGCCTGTTGGCAGTACTTTCCTCCATTTTAACGCCGACCGCCAGGGTCATAATGACCCCCATAGTCTTTTTATGTATTTTGTACTGAAAAATGTATTCTTGTGTAAAAAGCAGCCTTGCTTTGAAAGTGAGCCAAAAACACTGGTAATAAAATTCAAGTTCAAATTCCCATGATATGGAGGACAAACCTGGTGGTGATGGACATTGAAAACATCAAAATCTGACTGTCCATTCTGAATCTGCCAGACGGTCAGATGGCTTACTTACTATGACACCTACCTTATCACGCCACTAAAAGAACTTTTACACTGACAGAGTAAACTTTACTCCATCGGCATAACACTTGTGGTCTGCTCTGCTTAAAATCAGATGGGTTGAACTTGAGTTTGGTGGACAGGGTACTCCGTTGCCACTGCAACAAAGTACATGTCCACCAGATGCTAAATCAGCCCCAGAGCTCCACCTCATACAAATAACTACAGAGTCTGATCCTCATGGGAATAGTCCTCCCTGAATCTTGGTCACCTCACACATTCATTCGGAGGACTACTACTTTTTTAGTTGAGAAATTTGAAAATGTACAGTCCCCGAATCTAACTGACAAAGCTATGCCCCTGCTTGGCATTGCAACTAATAAACCCAAGAGGTGTCTGAGAGCTGTGTGTGAGAGGCCTCAATCACTTACTTTTCCTTATTTCCTTCATGTCTGGTTGTGACTGAGGACCTTGAAACAACAACACCAGGCCACAAGCTTCTCATGACTGTTCTGATGTCAGAAATTGCTTGTCATAAGAAAATATTTGCCAAATTTTCATAAGGAGATTATGGGGGTCATTATGACCCCGGCGGTTTGCATTAATATGGAGGAAAGTACTGCCAACAGGCTGGCAGTACTTCTCTCCAAATTATGACTTTGGGAGTTTAGCTGAAACTAAACCGCCAAGGTACCACACCGACCACCACAGCGGTAACAACCACCGGGCTGGAGACTTCACTCCTTACAGTCACGAAAACCATGGCGGTAGGCACTATCAGTGACAGGGAAGCCTTTCCCTGTCACTGATAGGGGTCTTCCCCATACCCTCTCCCTCTCCAGGTCTTCTCCCATGCTACCTGTAGTCAGGGGGTCCTCCGGCAGGAGACGGGATGGGGCGCTGCTGCCAGCAGCAGCGTCCGCCAGCATAACACCGCCAAGCTGTATTATTCTCATAATACGTCTGGCGGCGGTGTACTGGCGTGTCCCTGCTGCTGGCAGCAGCACCACCTTACCACCATCTGCCGGCATGGCCACAGCCAGATTTCTGCCATCCTTCTGGCAGACGGCTGGTAGCCACGGTGACGGTCTTTTGGCGGCCGTCTGTGTGGCGGTAGGTGATTTTTCAGCTGGGGGTCATAATGACCCCCTATATTCTCTCAAATGTTACACATATATAATCCACAGGGCATTCACTTGAGTGGTTTACTTGACTGCTTAACACAGATGTTAACTCAACTGTTTAATTGCTTATCTCTTTTCAGGTCTGTGTCACCGAACTGCTTTTGCAACACTGAGGATGAAGACGAAGATTCTAATTTGGAAGACGTCCATCTTGAAAACAATTATATCAGGACACGGGATATTTCACCTTATGCTTTTCAATGCATAAAATCCTACTCAAGCATTGTCCTCAAACCACAATATGTCAAGTAAAAAGAAACACATTGTTCGTAACATACTTAATGGCTATCCTATTGCCAACACCTTATTTATATATTTACAGGGGACAGCACATTATTAAACCCAACTAGTGATTCCCTGAACAGAGGCACAGTATTGCTCTGCATCCTGTTACTACTACCAAACAATAGCATGCTTTGAAAGACTCTCACCACTGGTGTAACCCTGGTGTGGCCCTGATTCACAAAAATGCCTATGCCTTATGCATATGTCTGGGTAGATATACACACTTTTGATGATTAACAAAACACCTGTAGGAGTATGCTTGCAAATCTCCGTAAATCGTTGACTTCCAGGGAGACTCATAGTCCTCGATGCATACTCTAGTGGATATCGGCAGCAGGAGTATTTGCAGAAATGTGCAAAAAGCACATTTTTTACTTGAATTTGTTTGTTCACCATATGGAAAACATATTCCCAGTGGGGAAAGCTTGAGTTCTACCCTACTACCCATTCAATACCTGCCTGTTGGGGACTTACTGTTTCTTTACATGAGCAAATTTACAGGGTTTAAAAGAAACTGGAAACCAGTGGCGAATACCCAAAATAGTACGGCTTTATGAAATGTTTTTTTTCAGTAACTTTGCAGGAACTCCTTTTTTCTCACCTATAGTTGGAGATTTACTGTAACAGAGATTCTACAAAACATGTGGATAGTGCACAGTTAGTTGATCCTGATTCATGAATCAGGCTATGAGAATTTAAAGAAGCTCAAAACGTTTAGAAATTGTGCATTTTAAGTTAACCTTACTTCATATTGCTAAGGAGACCATGATAAACACTCAAATTATACAGGCTTTGCACATAATTGGTCTTGTAACCTCAAACCTCGATGTTATTGAGAATCCACCACCTAAAATTGTGCATGCGCTTATAAAGCCTACTATATTTGAATTCATATTTAGTAATTAGGAATTATGGGCCAGATGTAGCAAGAAAACATTTTGCGAGTTGCAAATTGCGAGTACTAGCGACTCGCAATTTGCAACTCGCAAAATGTAATGCAGAAAGGTGTCTCAGACACCTTCTGCGACTCGCTATGGGGTCGCAAAGACCCACCTCATGCATATTCATGAGGTGGGTCGCAGTTTGCGACCCCATAGCGAGTCTAGGCACTCACAGGGATGGTGGCCTGCTGGAGACAGCAGACCACCATGTCCATGACTGCTTTTTGAATAAAGCAGTTTTTTTTTTCTTTTTGCAGCCCGTTTTCCTTAAAGGAAAACGAGCTGCAAAATGAAAAATACCGAAACCTTTTGGTTTCGGTTTTTTCAGAGTAGGCAGAGGTCCATAGGACCACTGCCTGCTCTGAAAAAATATTTTTATTGGCATTCACAAAGGGGAAGGGGTCCCCTGGGGACCCCTTCCCTTTTGCAAATGAGTTACCATCCACTTCAAGTGGAAGGTAACTGCGAGTTGGTTTGCGACCGCATTCGCGGTCCCAAAGTAACTCTGCGTGGCGATGCGGTCGCAAATAGGAAGGGAACACCCCTTCCTATTTGCGAGTCACAGCCTCAAATTGCGAGTCGGTACCGACTTGCAATTTGCGGTTGTGCATCGCGTTTGGCCTTGAGGCGCAAAAGGCTTGCTACATCTGGCCCTATATTAGCACAATTGCATCCAAATTCAATTATTTTAGAGGGGCCTAGAACGCTCAGAAAAGGGAGTGATCATTAACTTCAGTCTCAATCAGTATGAAAGTTTCATACCCAACTGTACTCTTCTGTACCATTTGCAGACATAGACCACGGTCTGTTTGTTAAGTGGGAGAATTGTACCTTTTAAATAAAATAAAAATGGGGGCAGATCTTCAATTTCTTTCAATTTAATTCCTCATTTACTTTTCCTTCCCTATATTCTAGCTGCTAGGTAAAATATTTAGGAAGTGCTTATGTAACCATTGCACCTTTTACACGAAGAGAGCTTGGCTTTCTGAGTACAACTAGACTGGGAATACCCAGGATTTTCGATTATTTTGAAACGCTTTATTCTGAATTAAGTCTATGAATTTAGGGGTAGGTGCTTACATAAAACAAACTTGGTTGACAACAACTTAGCACTGATCCTTAAGTCATCGGTATACAAGAACATGGGCTGTGTCAGGATGGGCTTATCTGATGTAGAGTACAAAGCTTAATTTATGTACCTGCAGCGCGTGAAGTGAATTCGTGTAACACAACGTTTCTCTGAATTAGTGCTTTCTTTTCAGGCACTACAGCTCATAAACAGAAAGAGACAATCCTTGCTCGGAGTTTTAAAGCTGGTTGAAAGGGCTGTCCTACAATTGGATACAACTTTCTCTATCCGTTGACAGAAATTTAGTAAAACCTTACTTTTGTCAATTCTGCCTGTAGGAAGGTGACCATTAATAGTTACAAGTCACAATTAAGAAGACAGTTGTCTCTCGATAGAGTACAGAGGAAAAGAGCCTGTGGAAACTGAAGATACAGCCAGGCAGTTTGATACATCCTAGATAAATGCACAACGTACGCTCACCAATCACAACATACACACCTGCAAGCTATGTAATCCAGAGCGCCTACATGCACACAACAAAATCACATTCCCTCCACACAATTCCTTTCACATTCTGCTACCAAATAGCAGACATGCGAGGCCTAATGTCAAATGGAATGCAACTTTCACGAAGGGAGAAAGATTAAGACCCTAAACCATTATCGATAAGCTCATCCCTGGTGCATATCACTCTTTAAACAGTAGGTAATGTCACTGCCAAGCAGTGCACTTCCTGACATTAATCTCATTTTCCCACTTACCAAATACCTATTTTGAATGCCCATCTACTCAGCTCGTATAGTCAAACAATAAACAGATGCTTGCCCCTTCATCCCACACATGACCTTCTAGCCCATACAAACAATTAATTGAGAAATTCACAGACTTCACACCAAATACTACAGTCATTGACACAATCAAAATGTGAGATTTTTCAAGTGTCACATATCTCATAAATATGAATGCATCCGTACTTTCTCATCTCATCAACTGATCTCCTTCCCAAGCACCTCCTAAAAAATAGCCTTCCCCCTTCTCCGGCCACTCTCTTACTGTCTCAAACCAATATCCTCAAGGTTGGTCTGACCATTAAACCTTTGCCTTCATGACCCCACCTTACTCTAATCTCCCAAATTCACACCAAGGTCTCAAAGCAAACCAGGTGCTATTTCAAATGCTCTGTGTATGATCTTCAATTTTCCCTATTCATGCTGCAATACACATCATCAAAGCACATTGACGTACTTGCAGTGGCGGGTGTCACTAAATGGGGTGGCAGGGAGGGGATAAATATATATATATATTTTTTAAACACTTGCCTATTCAGGTTGGGAGATGCATTAGTCGCCTCCGTCCTCCTCTTGGTCGAAAGCACACAGGCTTCCAGACTTCCCTCCGTCAATCAGGACGCTGCTGTCACTATCACGACAGCAACACTGAGATTGGTGTGAGCGGCCTGGTTCAGTGCTCACAGAGGGAGTAGCACCCTGTGTACTTTCTCCTCCTGGTGGGAAATACAGCCGGTTGGAGAAATGCAAAGTGCACATGTCTGTTTCGCCAGCCCAACACGGCCGACCAAACAGACATGTGCACATAAGGTGCACATGCCACCACTACTCCCTCCAGCCCCACCCTATCCTGGCTCAGCAAAAAATAAAATAATAACAACCACCTATATCATTTTATTTTTCTTCTGCTGAAAGCAGCGGAGCAATGCTCCTCCGCCTTAGCGGAGGAGCCGCCCCTGCATTCTTGTTGAATCATTCAATGCAATGCTGTGTTCCATTGCAACATAAATTCGTCCACACACAACAACACATTAAACCCGAGCCCTTTAGTGTCTGGTACTCTCAGCAGCTAATCTCAACCAAGATGGACATATCCAAACATGAAGGTCAAAATTGACAACAGACCTTTCATTTCTACAAGTCACAAACATAGCGTACATGCAAGCTGGGTAAAAACTAACAATTCGCTTCTGTCTGCGAAGATGACAAGCCCAAACTGAAGTAAAGATAAGAGTGCTATTCAAAGCTGCAAAATTGTGCATCGACCCCACTCACTCAATCCGTCATCCCCTACTCAGTAAAAATATTAACTGACAGCCAATATGCCCTTGCTGACAAAATCATCAATATAAAACACAAGATCGGCCTGACCAACACCTACCATGATGATTCCACTGTAGCACTCATAGCATAACCTTTGCTTTTTTTTTTTTTTTACTTAGATGACCTCTGATGTCGTCTCCCTTTCCAGGACACCATGCTAAAAAACTGCTCCACTCTTCAATAGCCTTAATGACTTTCTTAAAAATAATTCACTGTACTGAAAACCAGTTAGATCGTACGTATACTAAAATAAACCTCATCTGTGCTCTAATCAACGTTTCAATTATTGATCCATCACCCACTTACCATTGTTTGCCAACATTTTAGGAAAACTTGCATCACAACCACTTAAACAGCAAAACCACAATTCGACCACAGAAACCTCCTCCATTCATGCCAGTCAGGATTATATTCCAGAAAAAGCACAAAAACACAATTCTAGAATTAGTTAATGGTAACATTTGAATTTCTGACAAAGAGTAGCCCTATCACCTGTTGCGTCTACCATAGACTTTAGATAATGTGGTGCACCAGGCTGTCTTAACTAGCCCTTTTTCTCAAAAGGCCATTATTTAGGTGATCTTCAAGTGGTTCTTCTTTCTGGTTATCAGTAACTCATACAAATGGATACCTCCAGGTTGCTCACACTCCCTGCAACTTGTGGGGAAGAATACAGTTCCATCTGTTTGGCCTTTCAGTTCAATCCGTACATGGAACATCTATGTGTGCTTCTAACCACCTAGGACAACTCATCAATGTGTCGGTGCCTCGTACTGAAATGTCATGCTGTCATCAGCACATTCACTGCCTCATATCCTGCCACAGTCTTACATGTTTGCTAATGATTGCCTTAAATCTCAAATTAAACTTTACAGAAAAATGTTTAACCTCCTTCATGGGAAAGCCTACCAAAAACAAAATCAATATTGGCTGCCAATCACTGTGTAAAGCTGCTCGGCTTCTCGATCAATTCTTGCATCCCCTGTGGACAATTCTCATGTAACTACGAAAACGAACAAAACAGCTTGGCAACAGTTTAGTCTTTTATGCAAAATAAAATATCTTCTCCCCGTAGCTAACTATTGAATTACTGTTCAAAGTTACAAACTCTATCACATTGAGGATGCCAATTCCATCCCCTTTCCTCCCGCCACCAACTCCACAGTTCATACCGGACTCCACACTCTTGTCACTGTAAGATCGGCTTCATTCTGCTATTCCCCAGAAAAAAAATATCATGCAATATGTAGAGATGTGCACTGGCTCCTCCTTTAAACCTCTATCTATTTTATAAACTACTGTATCCCTTTGACACGAGCAAGCCAAACTACTCTTCCAAGATGCTTAAACCCAGGTGGTTAAACGGTAATGCTCTGCCACAGTATTGTTTGTTTGGAAATTCAGGGTGCCTTTAAGGAAGGAGTATGAAAACTGACATATGTGGGGCCAAACCTTGGAACCACTTGTTCCTAAAGGTAAGGCTGTAAAGTGAACTCATTCATTTCATGAATGCTTTGAAATAATTCTTGTTCAAGCAATTTGTTCGACACCCGCCGCCTGCGAAGGTCTCTCTTTATTCAAAGTTCTTTTATAACCTGTAAACTGTCCACAACCTCACACTGATCTACTCATGCACACATAACTCCATGCATATGCTTGAAAACAGTACATATCCTAACTGTGTATATACATACACACACACAATATATGCATACACACACATACATATATATAGATATGGTGAATGTATGTGAGGTCTCTCTTTATTCAAAGTTCTTTTATAACCTGTAAACTGTACACAACCTCACACTGATCTACTCATGCACACAGAACTCTATGCATATGCTTGAAAACAGTACATATCCTAACTGTGTATATACATACACACAATAACTTCATACACACACACACACACATATATATAAATATGGTGGATGTATGTGAGGAGTGGTAAATCCTTGTGTGCGGTTTGTGTGTTCTTTGAGAGGTAGAGTTTGTTTCTGAATTGCAGAAGGGTTGGGGTAGTCATGAAGTTGATTGAGATGTTGCTCTTAAAATCTGAGAGAATGGATGGTAAAGATTTGTCTGTTAGTTTTCTTATTTTTGCAGTTTTTTGCTTCCAGCCTGGTAATATCCTGGCTTCTAGTGTGCAACTGTGCACCTGAAGCATTTAGTGCCAGATGTATCAAGCTCCCAGTTTGCATTTCTTAAATAGTGAATTTTAAGAAATCGCTATTTAAGAAATGCAAAATGGGATGTATGAAAATTGTGAGTCGGTAATAGCGATTTCTTAAAATTTGCAGTCACTATTACCGAATAGCAATTAGGGAATTGGACTCCATTCATGCCTATGGGCCTGTAGTCCCATAGGTGCAAATTGTTTTGCATTACCTAATTTGCAAATTCCAGATAGGAATTCGGAAATTAGGTAATGCAAACCCCAGGGTGCTGGGGGCCTAAGGCCCCCTTTGATGCACACCAAAAAGATATTTGCCGACATGTGAAAAGCACACATTCCCCAGGGGCATGTGTGCGCAACTTGTCATTTTTAAAAATGCATTCATAATGCATTTTTCAAAATTGCACATGTTTACCACCAAATCGGATTTGGTGGTAATTGCATTTAGTAAATGCCCAATTCGCATTTAGGAAATGCTTGATACATGTGCTTGGGAAATCGCAAATAGGAATTCCTTCTTAGTGATTTCATATTTAGAGAATCACAATTTACGATTCTCTAAATAGAGTCACAATTTCATGGAATCACTATTCTAGAGATTCCTTGAAATTGCATTGCGAATGCTTTTCATAAATCCTGAAAGGCATTTTTGCATTCGCAAACGGTCGAATTTTGCAATTCGCACCGTTTGCGAATGCAAAATTGTTTGATACATCTGGCCCTTAATTTCTCTAGCAGGGATGAAAAGGCGTTTGTTCTGGTTGCATTGTATGCAATGCATGGTGTGTTGACAATGGTGCATGTTTGGAGGGAGAGCTAACATATGTCCATCAGGTTTGGCATGATCCATTTGAACTTCTTTAGGCTATTGATGAGACCTGCTGCCACATGCTGCATGCATTTCAGAGGAGCTAGTGGTGTCAGGATGAATGCACAGCAGGTTGATTCTTCCATCTAGGTGCGAGAGAAAGGGAACCTTGGTTTGGATTATTGTTTTGAAGTTGGTGTTTATAAGGTAAGTTTTCACTTTCTTCAGAAGGAAAAGTTGGTACCCTGTCGTCTTGTTTTTGGCAATGTTTTCTTTGAAGGAGATTTCTGTGGCTCAGGTGAAACCAAGCATTTTTGTGTTTGGAGTCATCTAGGGATGAAACCATCCAAGTTAATAGCAGAATGAAGGCTTAATTTCGAGAGTATTTTTTTACTATTGGTGAACAGGTAGAATTCTGATTTGGTTGATTTTTAGGTAGACACTTGACATCCAATTCTAAATGGAACCAAAGTAAGGTTTAAGTCAATAGATTTTAGGAGCAGTGGAAATGGTCAAGTAGAGATGGGTGACATGAGAATATTAAAGAAGTGCTACGCCATGCACATACAATCTATTAAAGAAACCTGCTATTCAAGAGAAAACAAATGCAGCAACCACTGGCACAAATAGTCTCATCAATGGAAAACTTCGAGGCATCCTTATTATCCCTCCATTTAACCGGACTGAAGAAAAAGGACTACACCTGTGGGTTCCTGTACAGATAACTCACTGCACTACTCTTCTGCGTGATTTGCAGGTTATGGCGAAGAATATATCTTCCAAGTCTTCTCATGTAAAAAGGGAAGTTCCTTCAATATTCACCTCTTTTTCTTAATCCAGAAAAATCATAGTTTGTGGTACTTTTCCTCTCTTCCCAGATTTCGAAGCTGTCCTTGGAATCTGTCATCTGTTTATGTTAACTGTGTCCTGAATAAATCATGCAGTCATTGAAATGTATTGTGAGGTAAACGTTTGGCTGCATTGTTAACACTGAGGTCCAGTTTCGTTAGGAGCAACTATTTGGGATTGTAAAAATAAATGTTGGCAGGTTCAATGTATTCATACAATCAACGTGTCCACAAAATGATTTTCCAATTTAAAGGTTACAAAATGTCAAACCGACAAACAGTATAACTAACTCGAAGCAGCCTCTCGGTGGCATGTGTTTGTGGTATGGAGTTCCTGAAACAAACAATAAATATACCTTTCTGTAAGGTTAAATACAGTTTGCTTGAAAACCAATAACCACTAGCCTGCGAGGGAAAACCTTCTGGGGCTGCTGATGCTATTCTGCGAGAATGTGAATGCCATTGTTTTTATCTGTGTCTTATGTAGGCTCATTTCCGGTATTGTACAAAGGTATATTTCCTGTGTCTTGCTGGGTCAGGTATGGGCACAAAGGACATTACATGTCTTTTATTACAATATATAGAATGTAATTTTACAAATGTGTAATAAAATGTTTGCATTTCGATTGGTTTTCGAGCCTTTTGTTTTAACCAACAGACTTGACAATCTTATTTAACATTCATTTTCCATAAAAAGGGAAAACGCAGACATTCACTTTTGAAATTATCGGAAGCAGAAGATACACAGGCCCAGATTTAAGTGGGCCTAGCACCATCAAACAACACATTAGCGTGAATTTTGTTTTTACGCTAATGTGGCGTTAGATGGCCAAAGACGCTGAGCCACTTAGTAACCCCTTGCACCACCATTATACCTGCACCAGGCATAATGCATGCAAGGGGGGCTTTCTGGCACTAGGGAGGCTGAATAAATGACGCAAATAAATCTCTTAGATTTCTTTGAGTTATTTTTCTCTGGCATTTTTAACGCCTGCTCAGAGCAGACGCTAGAAGGATTCTCCCATTGGTTTCAATGGGCCTTTGGGTGCTTTGCAGGATCAGCATCAAAATGGTTGACCCTAATCCTGCAACGTGCCGAACTAGTGTAAAAAATTATGAAGCTAGTTCCCTAACTACCACCACGGTGCGCTGTATGTTAAATACGGTGCACACATGGTGGTGTTCAGGGGGTGCTAAGGGGCCCAAGAAAAGTGGTGTTGCACTAGGTGCAGCGCAACTTTTCATAAATCTGCCCCACAGTGTTTCACCAATTCTAATTGAAATTAAATTTAACAACGTAACATGATAAAACAGTACCTAGAATTACTAGCTTGACACCCTGTGCTGCAAAGCTGCATGCGTACAATAACAAAAGTGCATGCTTTCATTGCTATAAATAGGACATTTAAGAGTGTTTAAATAAAGAAAGGTACTACAAAAGTATGGCTGATGGCTAAACACTGATGGCTTTTGCACATTACTTTGTTGATTTGACACCTTGACTATCCCAGTTATATCGTCATCTTCATTAAAACATTGCATAGGCTTCAGAAGCATAGTAGTAAAAATGCAACATTCAATACTGTTGGCCCCTGAGGCAGAGCAAGGGATATACGTTATTCCAATCAAAGCAGCTATGTTATAGATGACCTCAGGGACAGGAGACAATTTGCAGATTTATTAACGAACTCAGATAAGAGTACTCAAGTGAGTCTTTTAAAACCTGTTAATAAATGGGGCATTCGTGGCTGGTGGTGTTAATATCTTTCCCATTGGCCATTACCGCTGTACTAAGCTATTCTTCAGCGAAGAAATATAATAACTAGTTGTAAGATTAATGTATGTATATTCTTCATCTTCATGAGTCTGTTAACAGGCAGCCTACCTGCTCAAAACAATGCTTGTCCTTATTCAAGTAGTAGAGGGATGCCAAGTGTTTGCGCTAGGAAAATCTCTCTGGAAAAAGTCACCGTAGGTTGTATTTAATGTAATCTGGAAGTCGTGCATTGTCTCATCTGTACTTTGGACATCTGCAGGATCCTAACCCTTTCTCCCTGAGACTCAGGTTGGCTCATGTACATTGATCCCAAAGGTCAAGCATAATGTTGGGCTAGATATGGTGTCATTTTAATCCTTGGACAAACAGATCTTACGGAAAAGGAAAAAAGGGCTCTAAGCAAAATACTGCGACCTATGGAACTGGGAGGACACCTTAGGTATGAATGCTGAACCACTTTTAAACGTGAAATAATCAGGCTTACTAATGAAGAATGTTTAACTATATTACATTGACTCCATCCAACTCAGCTTCCTACCAGTGAAAGTGTCCAGTACAAAGGTGTTTTCATTTTAGGAAATTTAACATTGATAAAATCCACCAGCAGATGGATGACCCGGTAAGAAACCAGGGAGGGTGTTAGAAAAGAGAAAAACACTGAACAGCTGATCTACCAGCAATTGTTCCTCTCTGATTCCTCTGTAGCCATTCATTGCAGATGCAGCTTTGAGACAGAAAAGACAAATTAAAATCTCTCCTGAAGGATCTTCAAATGGCTCCCAAGCAACACTAAAAAAGACTGTCCTTCATGCCCTAGTCACTAACAAGTTGGACTATGGGATACACTCGGATCACCAAGCAGCTCACTAGAAGGCTACAAACCCTCCTCTCACGCAGACCTTACATCACACCACACATTAGGGAGTTCCACTGGCTCCCGATACAGAGACATGCTCATTTGAAACTCCTTACACACATAATCAAGGCACTGCACAACATAGGCCTCACCTTCCTGAAAAGTCATATCCCCGTCCAACCACCACACATTGCTGCTCCACAGGACTCCAGGTGAGGAGGATGGGCATTCTCTTACATCATTCCTAAAGTGTGGCACAGCCTCCTACTTCATATCGGAGGCTTTTTCTCTCTTCTTGAATTCCACAAGAAGTTGAAGACCTAGCTCTTCAATCTATCAATCTACCATAGGCAGAGCTAGACACACATATTTGCTCAGTGCCAGGATACCTTGTGGATGATGGTGCGCTTTGCAAATACACTTAACATAACAGGCAGAAAGTATAGACAGAACTTGACAAAAGATCATTCCCACCCCTTTGGAAAGCATCAGCCATGGAGGACCATACAATGCTTCTCGAAAGAATGTAGGAGCCCTTGGAGAGTAAAGGCCAAATCCTTTGACAACCAGCCATGAAGGACCCCACAATGCTTCTCACAAGACTGTTAGACCCTTGGAGAGTAAAGGATAATCCCTTTGACAACCCTTGTTACTAGAGACCCTCCTGCCCAGCTTCCACACAGATGTGTTTTAGGACAAAGTACCTGATATACTTAAAAAATAAAGCTGCACAGGCGAGCGTGTAACGGAAAAGTAAATAATGTGTCGATTCCTTACTCGCAAGTGAGGCCATGCGTGGTTTCCTTCTCTGCAGGGTAAGTGATGCATCCATTTCTGGACCAGGAGCCTTGGGTCCTTGTGGAGATGTTGAAGATGTTGAAGCCCAGGGACGATGTGTGGAAAATCTGGATGCGCAGCAACGTTGAATCCGAGCTGAGCTGGTGATGCATCGATTCCACCAGTGCTGCGTCGATTTTTCAGCCGAGGTGCTGGTGCTGCATCAATTTTTGTGCAGCTCACTTCAGTGCGTGGATTTTCACTCTGGTTCTGCCAGCTTCTCTTTCAAGGGGCCCAGGGGCTGGATGAGACACCACTTGGCGAGTCAAGGGGTCTCAGCAAGAGAGCCCCGGTGCTGGCAGATGAAGTTTTTGATGTTCCTGCGACTTCTTAACAGGAGGCAAACTCAGTCCAAGCCCTGGAGAAAGTTCACAGGCAGGAAGTCATTGTCCTCTTTCAGGCAGAAGCAGAAACTGCAGGCCAACTCAGCAAAACACACACAACAAAGGAGACGTACTCCTACCCCAGCTCTTCAGCTTTTCTCCTTGGCAGAGGTTCCTCTAGATCCAGAAGTGTTCTAAAAGTCTGGGGTTTTGGGTCCATTACTCATACTCATTTCTGCCTTTGAAGTAGGCAAACTTCAAAGGAAAGTCTCTGTTATTCACCAGTTCCTGCCGTGCCCAGGCCTGGCCCCAGACACACTCCAGGGGGTTAGAGACTGCATTGTGTGAGGACAGGCACAGCCCTTTCAAGTGTAGGTGTCAGCTCCTCCTTTTCCCCTCTAGGCCAGGAAGACTCATCAGGATATGGAGGACAAACCTCAGCTCCCTTTGTGTCACTATCTAGGGGGAATTCACAAACAGCCCAATAGTCAGTTTGACCCAGACGTAGATTCCACAGGCAGGCAGAGGCACAGAATGGTTCAGCAAGAAAACACCCACTTTCTAAAAATGGCATTTGCAAGCAGACACTCTAAAAACCAACTCTACCAAAAGATGTATGTTTAAATTGTGAGTTCAGAGAGTCCAAACTCAACATCTCTATCTGCTCCCACTGGGAATCTGCTCTTAAAAGATATTTAAAAGTCCCTGTGTTGACCTATGGGAAGGGTAGGCTTTGTAATGGTGGAAACCAAATTTGGCAATATTTCACTATCAGGACATGTAAAAAAAATACCAGTACATGTCCTACCTTCTAATTACACTGCACCCTGCCCATGGGGCTACCCAGGGCCTACCTTTGTGGTGACGTACATGTAGTAAAAGGGAACGTTTGGGACTGGCAAGTGGGTACAATTGCCATGTCGTATTGGCAATGCAAAACTGCACACACAGACACTGCAGTGGCAGGTCCGAGACATGTTTACAGGGCTACCCATGTGGATGGCTCAATCAGTGCTGCAGGCCCACTAGTAGTATTTGATTTACATGTCCTGGGTATCTTGAGTGCACTTTACAAGGGACTTACTAGTAAATCGAATATGCCAATCAGGGATAAGCAATCAAAATCACAATTTATACAGGGAGCACTTTAGCACTGGTCAGCAGTGGTAAAAATGCCCAGAGTACCAAAAACCAGAAAAACGAAGTCCAGCACACAGTCAAAAATAAAGGAAGCAGAGGCAAAAAGACAGGGGAAACCACGCCAAGGATGCCAGGTCTAGCAAGTGCAAAGGTAATTGAGATGTATCTTTTATGATTTATATTCAATGGATGTCCTTGAGTACAATTGTTTTCACAATCCTTATGGTCAAATGTGTAATATGTGCATTTTTGCAATTGTTACATGTATTATGGATTGGAAAACTACATGGTGTTTATCACAAAGACATTTGCCCATCGAGTGCACCTGTTCTTGTTTGGTGTTGTTATTGCACCCTGCTCTGAATGAACCTGGTAGGTATGGGTTTGTATTGACACTCATGAGTGTTTGTGCACTTCCCACCCTATATTGCTCACTTTACCTATGTTATTAGGGTAGTTGCACTAAATGGTGCAATGGCTTTAGAGCTGCACTCATGGAGACTTTCATCCCTAAAACATTTTGGGCCAGATTTATGCAGGCCTTGTGCTGTTTTAACGCCACATTAGCAAATTGTTTTAGACGCTAATGTGGCTTTGGAAGGCGAAAAGCGCTGCACTATATTTAGAAAGTGGCACAATGCTTGCATTGCGCCACTTTGCAACCCCTTGCGCCACATTATGCCTGCGCCAGGCATAATGTATGCAAGGGGGACATTCCGACGCTGGAGGGGGGGTGTTGAAATGGCGCAAAGGAATCTCTGAGATTCCTTTGCTCCATTTTTATTGGCATTTTTTAGTGTCTGATAGGTGCAGGTTTTAAAAAGAGGATCCCATTGATTGCAATGGGCCTCTGGCTGCTTTGCAGGATTTGCTTCATCATTTTTTATGCTAATATTGCAAAGCTCCGGACTAGTGTCAACAATTATGACACTAGCCACCTTAACTACCGCCATGGTGCGCCATATTTTAAATACGACGCTACCACGGTGGTGTTTAGGGGGCGCTAGAAAAGTGGCACTGCATTAGGTGCAGCACCACTTTTCATAAATCTGCCCCCATGTGTCAGAAAGTAGAATCCTTCTTTCTGTCTCATTCAATGTTATGAAACTGAAGGGGGGATTCCCAGGGGGATATCACAGGCTTGGTATCTCCTGAGTATCTCCTGGGTTCTCCTTAAGTATCCGAAGTGATTACTTGAACAGGTTCAGAGGCAAACTTTTCTTTCCAGCGACCAGACCCCATTATATGACTTTCTTTTATGTGTAAGACAAGACCTCTAAAGATTCTGAAAACTCAAGGACCAAAGGAAGTGAGAACATGATACTAGAGAACAAAGATGTGGTAGTAATAAAAACACAGTTTGCCATGTGTTCTTTTAGATGCAGACATTTCTTTGCCAATGACTACAGGGAATCTAGAAATTTGCTCAAGATGACTGTTAATTTGAATATTCTTTCGGCCTGCAGAAACACTGTACTGAGGGACCTGATGGAGCTGGTGCTAATGCATCGATGGACTTGAATAAAAATAATGTGGGATTTTCACTAATTGATGAGAAGCGGTTGATTTTTAAGTGTTTTAAAACTTGCAGGATTTCAATCTTCTGCTTCTTCTGAGAGGAGTTATTGGAAGCCAGATCACCAGGCAAAGACACATGATTAAACCCTGATTATGCGAAGAGGATATTGTAAAAACTAATATAACTATGAAAAACATTTTTTGCAGACCGCATTCTAAAGGGGGGCATTAGGAACCAGAAATGTTGGTGAAGAATTGCAAATCTCAGACACACTTGATAGCACTCATGGATTAGATTGAATGACACCAATAGTCCTCTTGAGAGGTCAGAGGAATAATATGCAGAGGAGTTGCCATATTAAACTGAATGGTCTGCAGCCATCTTGAGTTAGACTGTCTATCAAATATATTTTATATTAGGAAAATAATTAAATATGCCCCTTTTCTTCTTTACTCTTATGGAACCGCAACTGATACTGATCTGGGTCAAAGTACCGTTCATCAAGGGCATTGTCTTTTACCATAATTTTTGTTACAAAGTGGGAATCGTGTCTAAATCTAGTGGAGTGGAGGTAAAATTGACTCTGCAACTACTTTCTACTTCCTCTAGCAACCATAGTTCTGAGTAGAGCCTCATAAACTCTCCTGGAAGAATTGGATTTGCCCAGCTGATCACCTGGTCTGCTTCTACCAAACATTTTATCTACAGAGTTCGAATTAAGCTTGAATCTCGTGGAGTGAAAGCAAAGTAGATGTCGTAACTACTTTCTACCTCCGCCAGCATCCATAAGTCTGAAGAAGATGCTCATAAGATATAGAAGAAATGGATTTGCCTGCCAACTGGTAACCTTGGGCCATTGCAGGCAGGGCCGCCTTTAGGGCGGTGCGGGCGGGTACTAATATCAGGGGCGCTGGTTTAGCAATAAATTACGAAACTTGCGATTTAAAAACACCTGCTGAAAAGTTTCTTGTGCGTCCAGCCTTCAGGAAGCAATTTAAATGTCAAGATACCTCTTGTGATTAATATTCTTGCTAGAGAGAGAGAGAGATCGGAGGTTTTGGCAGCTTTGACTCGCCATCAAGTAGCTTAGAGGGCTAATATAACTTCTGTAAAGAACAGAACTATATTTTACGTGAATAGCTGAGTGGATTAGTAAACTCAGCCTTTGCAAGCGCTTTAAAACAAATGAATGTATGTGAAAGGGGAGCTATGGAGATATGAGGAACACATTTGCCGGGTGGAAGTGAGGGAATCCGAGAAGGTGGTCATGGGGTGGGGGATGCCAATTAAAGACTGTGGCACACGGCGCCACCAGCGCTAAGGCCGGCCCTATTGCAAGTATTACGAAGAATGCTAATTGCTTCCCAGTGATGTGGGAGACTGGTTCCTTGCAGCTCTCACAATTAGAGGGACAATCCTATGTCTCTTCTGACGTGGCTTTTGGGAAAAATATGTGTGAGGAAGAAGAGTCTCTCTGCTTCGCACACAATGAGAAACTGTCATTCCTGTTACATACATTTGTTCAGCTTTTCATTCCCCAAAAGCAATGAAAGTTCAAAAGGTAGGAGATGATGGACTAACACAATTAGAGCCAGAAATGCCCCAATCTCTGTTTACTTCTCCATGCCATCCAGTAATGCTGAACTATGCGAGCTCCTACTTATGGCCTGAAAGAGTGCTGTAAGTTTGGAAGAAGAGGTTGAGATGCATGCTGATATACCCTCAATGCTGTGACCCCGCTTGAAGATGTTTGTTATAGACTAATCTCAGCTTCAGACAATATTTTGCAATTTCATAATGGTCAGGAGTTAGAGTTTATTTCACTTCAGTGATGTTATATTTCAGCGAAGGCCCAAACTTGCAGTCTTTCACACAACGGAGCCAGCACTGCTTGAAAAATAGGCGTGCTACTTTGCAAGATTTTTGCAGAGAGTCTGCCGAGGATGTCATCTGCCATCTATGGTACTTGCTCAAAAAAGCATGGTCATGAGCCATGGCACAAACATAAGCCAGCTGTGTTTCTTGTAGGGTTTGTTACAAAGAGACAGTGTCTCATTAATTGCCTACTCACTGAGGCCAGAGAAGGACAAGCCGCATTAGACGTGTGCCCTTTCTTAAAGCACACATGTAACGCATAACTATAGAATGTGAATAACAGCTTCCTGTATCATTTGCACCTCATTTCGCATGACATTAGCCATGCAAGGGCATTATGTTTGACCCTGCTTTGCGTTATAACTTATGGGACTTTGTGCAAGTCCACCACAGACACGACCACTTTGCAAAATTAGCAGAGGATGGGCCCTTTATGATGCGCAGCAGTTGGCTAGTGGATAGAGGTCCACTTCTAGCTCTAAAAAAGCAGTAGCAATCAAAGGCCCGTATTTATACTCCGTTTGCGCCGAATTAGCGTCGTTTTTTTCGACGCAAATTCGGCGCAAAACTAACGCCATATTTATACTTTGGCGTTAGACGCGTCTAGCGCCAAAGTATGAAGAGAGAGCGTCATTTTTTTGCGTGAACGCCTTCCTTGCGTTAATGAGATGCAAGGAAGGCGTTCCCGTCTAAAAAAATGACGGCTACGCAAATGCGTCGTATTTATACTCCCGGGCAAAAATCACGCCCGGGAGGTGGCGGGTCAAAAAAACCCGCATTTGCGCCTGAATTTAACGCCTGGGTCAGGGTAGGCGTTAAGGGACCTGTGGGCTCAGAATGAGCCCACAGGTGCCCTCCCCTGCCCCCAGGGACCCCCCCTGCCACCCCTGCCCACCCCAGGAGGACACCCAAGGATGGAGGGACCCATCCCAGTGAAGTACAGGTAAGTTCAGGTAAGTATAATTTTTTTTAATTTTTTGTTTTTTTTTGTGGCATAGGGGGGCCTTATTTGTGCCCCCCTACATGCCACTATGCCCAATGACCATGCCCAGGGGACACAAGTCCCCTGGGCATGGCCATTGGGCAAGGGGGCATGACTCCTGTCTTTACTAAGACAGGAGTCATGAAATGGCGTCTGGGCGTCGAAAAAATGGCGCTAATCGGGTTAAGACGATTTTTTAGCGTCAACCTGACTTGCGCCATTTTAAGACGCCCTAACGTCATTTTTTCCCAACGCCGGCGCTGCCTGGTCTACGTGGTTTTTTTCCACGCACACCAGGCAGCGCCGGTCTGATTGCGCCGTCTAACGCCATTCCATAAATACGGCGCCCGCATGGCGCTTCAGAATGGCGTTAGACGGCGCAAAATTTTTTGACGCTAAACTGCGTTAGCGCAGTTTAGCGTCAAAAAGTATAAATATGGGCCAAAGTCATTACTGTAAGTTCGGCATCTGTAACTCTAAATTAGTGCTTTAAAAACAATAATTTCCTAGTCCCAGTACTTACTCTTTCACTCTTGGGGCCATATTTATACTTTTTGACGCAAAACTGCGCTAATGCAGTTTTGCGTCAAAAAAATTAGCGCCGGCTAACGCCATTCTGAAGCGCCATGCGGGCGCCGTATTTAATCAATGACGTTAGCCAGCGTTAGCCGCCGGCGCTGCCTGGTGTGCGTGGAAAAAAACGACGTACACCAGGCAGCGCTGGCGTAGGGGGATATGGAGCTTGGGCGCCAAAAAATGGGGCAAGTCAGGTTGAGGCAAATTTTTCGCCTCAACCCGATTTGCGCCTTTTTTTCCGACTCCCAACCCCCATAGAAATGACTCCTGTCTTAGCAAAGACAGGAGTCATGCCCCCTTGCCCAATGGCCATGCCCAGGGGACTTCTGTCCCCTGGGCATGGTCATTGGGCATAGTGGCATGTAGGGGGGCACAAATCAGGCCCCCCTATGCCACAATTTTTTTTTTTTTAAATGACTTACCTGAACTTACCTTAATGTCCCTGGGATGGGTCCCTCCAGCCTTGGGTGTCCTCCTGGGGTGGGCAAGGGTGACAGGGGGTGTCCCTGGGGGCATGGGAGGGCACCTCTGGGCTCCTTCAGAGCCCACAGGTCCCTTAACGCCTGCCTTTTCCAGGCGCTAAAAAACGGCGCAAAAGCGGATGTATGTCATTTTTTTTGACCCGCCCACTCCCGGGCTTATATTTTGCCCGGGAGTGTAAATACGGCGCACATGCCTCGGAGTAAATTTTTTAGATGGGAACGCCTACCTTGCATATCATTAACGCAAAGTAGGTGTCCACGCTAAAAAATGACGCAAACTCCATGGACTTTGGCGCTAGACGCGAACGCCAAAGTATAAATATGGAGTTAGTTTTGCGTCGGAATTGCGTTAAAAAAAACGACGCAATTCCGGCGCAAACAGAGTATAAATATGCCCCTTGGTGCGTGCAGGGAAACTAAATCGGATGAACACAGTAATAGGGCCTTGGGAAACCGATAATAACAATTACACTAGGAATTTGTAGCATTGGTAAATAAAGGAAATAGTGCAACAGCCAATAGAAACAGAGGGAAAGTAAGTGGCAAGCACAGAAAGCAATGAAAAGCAAGGAAATCAAGGGGGGCGGGATGTAAGACCCTACTAAGATTTATATTAAATAGAATAGATTTCACAAGCACAGCACAAGTGCTGTGCAGGAAGTCAAATAAATGGATCAAGAAGCCTTCAGACAATACATATCCCCAAAAACGAGGCTGTAGGAAGCTGGCTCTGTATATACTATATCAAAATGAGATATTGTGGGCACAGAGTCCAGGAGTTCTCCAAGAGGCTTGACAGACGCAATAATAGTTAATACTAATGCTCTATTTGTGGTAGTGTGGTCGAGCAGTTAGGCTTTTCAGAGGGTAGTGTTAAGCATGTGTTGTACACACACAAGCAATAAGTGAAAACACACACTCAATGACTTAACTCCAGGCTAATGGGTTTTTATATAGAAAAATACTATTTTGTTAATTTATTTCTAGAACAAGATTCATTTAGGAGTAAGTACATCTAATGAAAGGTACTTTGCCTAGTAATACTTAGGACTTTAAAAAGATTCAGTATTGTACACAGTTTTCTTTAAAATGGCAAAAAGCTATTTTAAAAGTGTACACAGCAATTTTTCAACAGTTCCTGGGGGAGGTAAGTAAAGTACAGTTTTTGAGGTAAGTACCACACTTACAGGTTCAGTATCTGGGGCATAGGTAGCCCACAATTGGGGGTTCAAGTCAACACCAAACACCCAGCACCAGAAACACACAGCCGGTCAGGTGCAGAGGTCAAACAGGAGCCAAAATAATGTGGGCGCCTATGGAGACAAAAGGTACTCCAGTTCCAGTCTGCTTGCAGGTAAGTACCCACGTTGTTAGAGGGCAGACCAGGGGAGTTTGGAGGAGTACTGGAGGGGCCCCAAGTAGGCACAAAAACCACACCCTCAGTGGCACAGGGGCGGCCGAGTGCAATGTGAAAACAGGGCGTTGGGTTCTCAATAGAACTCTATGGAGGGACCTAGGTGTCACTTAGGTGATGCAGCAGGGCAAAAGGGAGCCTCTCGGGCAAGCCACTGACTGGGCAAGGGTGGGGGCTGCCTGCTGTGTGTTGCTGCACTGGTGATCGGTTTCTCGCGGGCCTGGGGGATGAGGGTGCAGTGCTTCTCCAGGCGTCGGATAACTTTGCCCGAGAAACCGATGTCAGGGGTTCCTCAGGATTCCCTCTGCAGGCGTCGTCGTGGGGGTGCAGAGAGGTCAGCCCAGGGTAGACACGTTGTCAGAGTCGCCTGGGGGTCCTCTCTGGAAAGGTGGTTTCTGTGGACACGGGCTGGGGGTATCGGGTGCAGAGTAGTTGGACTCACGCTTCTGGAGTGAGCTGAGAGTCCCCTTAAAGTTGGTTTCTTGGTCTTTGCTTTGGTCAGGTCCGCTGTCCACAGGAGTTTCTTGGTCCTCAGTGATGCAGTCCCCTGGAGGCTTTTGAGGGGTCACTGGTCCTGCAGAACGTGTTGCTTCTTTTCTTGCAGCTTTTTGATGCAGGAGACGGGCCGGTAGAGCTGGGGGGAAGTCAGTTGGTGCCTCCTCTTTTTCTGTACAGGGTTTTCAGCTCAGCAGTCCTTCTTCTTTCTTAAGGTCATCAGGAATCTGAAGAGCTGGGATCGGGGTCATCCCTAAATACTAAATTTAGGGTGTATTAGGGTCAGGGGGCAGTAGCCAATGGCTACTGTCCCCGAGGCTGGCTACACCCTCCTGTGTCCACTCCCTCTGGGGAAAGGGCACATCCTTATCCCTATTGGTCCTACTCCACTAAAGCAAGATGGAGGATTTCTCAAGGAGGGGAACACTTCAGCTCTGGTCACCTGAGGGGTGGTCCTGGCTGAGGGGGTGACTCTTCCTTGTATTTCTCATTATCCCTCTGAACTTGCTGCCAAAATTGGGGGCTCGTCCAGGGGGCGGGCATCTCCACTGGCTGGAGTGCCCTGGGGGCATTGTTACACCAGGCATGATCCTGTGAGGCTCACCGCCAGGTGTTACAGTTCCTGCAGGGGGGAGGTGTGAAGCACCTCCACCCAGTACAGGCTTTGTTTCTGGCCCCAGAGAGCACAAATGCTCTCACCCCAGGGGGTCAGAAACTTGTCTCTCAGTGGCAGCCTGGCACAAACCAGTCGCTCCTGCACACAAACTCCCAGACCGTATACTTAATATGGCCACACTGCACTTCCAATGTCTAAGAATTGACTTAGACACTGTAGGGTTATATTGCTCATGCAGCTATGCCCTCACCTGTGGTATAGTGCACCCTGCCTTAGGGTCTTAAGGCCTGCTAGAGGGGTGACCTACCTATGCCACAGGCAGTGTTTTGTGTGCATGGCACCCTGAGGTGGATGCCATGCCAACTTTGCCTTTTTCTCCTCACCAATACACACAATCTGCAATGGCAGTGTGCATGTGTTAGATGAGGGGTCCCTTAGGGTGGCACAACACATGCTGCAACCCTTAAGGACCTTCCCTGGTCACAGGGCCCTTGGTAGCACTGGTACATTTTACAAGGGACTTATCTGTGTGCCAATTGTGGAAACAATGGTACATTTTTAGTGAAAGAACACTGGTGCTGGGGCCTGGTTAGCAGGGTCCCAGCACACCCTCAGTCAAGTCAGTATCAATATCAGGCAAAAAGTGTGGGGTAACTGCAACAAGGAGCCATTTTCCTACATAGGCTCATTGGACTTTTTTACAGGAGACTGCTGACCCCCTCCCTTTCCTTCGAGACCGCTGACTCCACACTGAGAACTCCTGACCTTGCTGACAGGTACACTACACTATTATCAGTACTCCCTATAGCCCTCTTTGCCCCCACAAGGTGTGGCCTAAAAGAGACAGATATCAGGCCCCTAGTAAAGCAGAGGCTTCTGCAGTACCAGCACGCTTGGTCTGGAGAGAGAACAAAAGTGAGTGCTAAAACAGATATGATTCATGGAAAGGGTTTGGGAGGGCCAAACTATTAAAGAAGCAGCGGAACTCCCGCCCAGAAGATGGGTAAACTCATTACTGAAGATTAGGGTGAGAGGGACGTCGAATCAATCGTTTTATAAAGCTATAGCACCGAGTCTAAAAGCCGTATGATGACCCCAATAGGGCATAAAAACACCAATGTAGTTGATAATAACTACTTTGAAAATGTGTTTATTCACACCCAGGACTCAGTACAGCCCGTCATCGTGAAGGAACTGAGGTTTCATTTACATTGGAGCCGAAGGAGCACCATGGGGCTAACAAAGGACAATTTCGATGCATAACTCTATTTGAAAATAATGGATATATACAGACTAATGGCCTACACTGCCAACAGTAGAACAGCTTTCACTCTTCAGCCACTAATTGAGCAGCAATCACGAGTTCTGTGAGAGAGGAATTTAAATTCCCGTACCACAGACTGCACACAATCGGCATTAGAGGACCGTGGGTCCTCGGAGTAGCGCGGCTGGAACATGTTCACATAATTTAACTGAACCAAATGCATTTGTTTATAATTATACGCAGATTGTCAATGTTCTTGGGGATATGTCTGCTTGTAAATGTGCCAAGTACAAAATAATAATTTCTCATGGATTCAATTTAAACATATGGAGTTGTCTTTGTAGGACACTATCTTGGCCCTCATAGTTAATACATCATATTCATGTCTTGGCTTTAGGATTTCAAAGTGCACGCCCTGATAAAGCAGCGGCTCCCAGGAGAAGGATTTAATATTCAAAGTGAACCTAACAACTTCCCTTTCCGTTCGTCCTATGGAAGGTATCTAAGGTCACCAGCAATGATACAGTGACCCTTCCGGACAATCATTTCGCACTGAGACCTTTTTACCTTGGGGTGACCAAACTGCCTTTACGTACTTTAATAGCACTGAAACATGTCGACCTTGACCTGGCCAAGGTAAAGTGTTTACAAGCGCACAAATCATAAATAACCCAATGTGGGACAGTTAGGGCCAGATTTGTACTTTTTTAGCCGCGCATGTGCGTCATTTTTTGACACAAAAGCAGCGCAAACTTGCAAATTCAATTTAAAAAGTGATGCAAGTGCGGCACTAAAAAAGTATAAATCATGCCCTTAATCATTATACAAACACACTATGTGAGGGCAAGTATAGCCAACCACTTTCTGTCGTAGTGTAAATTACACCTGCTGGTGGATAGCACAGAAGAGCGCGCAGATGATCAGAATCCAGGCTCATGAACAGATATTTGCTTCCAATTGCTGTCGTGGAGCTAATTTTGAAAAAAACATTTTCACCTCAGTGAGTTTTCTTCTACAGATGATGCAAGGCAAAGTCGCATAAGGGTACCTTTAAGTAACAAAGTAGGTAGGTAAAACATTTTCCGCAGTCAGGCATTTCCCTGGTATTCCTTTTCTGACAACCCTGTATTCATGTTCCTGGCTAGGACTGCAGTGATTTCTTTAGATAAAGAAAACGGTACCTGACTCATTTACGTTTTACCAGACATAACACTCATGACATGAGGAGCGCAGTTAACCATGTGTTATCTCCACCCTTTGAATTATTCTTTACGTAAAATGTATGGGACTAAACACATCGTTAAAGATCCCCCTCATGTTTTTTTTTTTTTAATTGGGTACGTATCAGCAAATTAATAAAAGAGGTTGTCATCACGGGAGGCCCATAATTCATGGTGAGAACAATAACTCAGTTACAGTCACATTGGGAATAATGCAGTCAACAGAGTTACCGCAAATCTCTCATGTTTCCCCAAGAGCACTGGTTCCCAACATTTTGACTTCTGTGGACCCCCACTTTATCACTATTAGAACCCAGGGACCCCCGAATCATTAATGAAATGCAAGGACCCGCCACTAAGTCATTACTGAAAGCTGGGGACCTAATCTGTTTAATTTTCTAAGCAGTCACGGACCCCCAGAGGAGGCTTCGCGGACTCCTGGGGGTCCCCAGACCACAGGTTGGGAACCACTGCCCTAGAGAGACAAAGATTTCAGCGGCTGGAAGTACAATAAGAGACGCAGAGGAGGTGGCATAACTGCCAGAGATGGCGACTTTGGAATTGGGAATCTAGGGGCCTCCGGGGCTTTAAGTGGGCAGAGTCCTGCCGGTGCTCAGCACTGGCAGTTCTAAAAAGCAGGTACTGAAACTGGTACCTAATGTTTTGGTGAAGGGCAGTGCCACAAGCCTTCTTGCTGCACTGCCCTACATCAAAAAAAAGTTCAGGAATATGCTGTATCTATAAGATACAGCACATACCTGTCCTCTTTCACAGCACCGGCGCACAATTGACTGCCATGCGCCAATGCAGGCACCCTTGCACCATGGTGCAAGGGTGTCTGCGTTGTAGGCATGATTGATTTTGTTACAGGAAGCAATACCTTCCTGCTCAAAAACAATCCATGGAGGTGATTTCCTGTTACTTTGTGTGCTGGAGAATGCAGCACACATAGAAAAAGGAAACAAACAAGCTAAAAATGTTATTTCTCCTTATTGTGACTCCCTTATGCCTCCCCTGGAGAGGCATGGGCTTTTGTTACATTCCCAGGTCTACAGCATGTTGTAAATCTGAGAATGTGTCAAATGCCATGCGTTTTACGTTGGAGCACCCACCGTAACGCCCATGGCACGCCTCCCTATCACAGTGTGAGTCAACACTGCAATTTGAGCAGAGTTGCTTCACTCCATATCTAAAAGGCCATTAAAAGACATGCAGGATAGCTTTACATGGCTGTGTAGATATGGCTCTGCTTTGTGCGTCACCAGACCTTCATTAAAAGTGATGCTCCAGTGGCGCACAGGGGCTTGTAAATAAGCCCCATAGTATGAACCTTGGGATCAGCTCACCATCCTGTGATTCTATGCAAATCACTTAATCTGCCAGTGCCTACAAAAAATAGACGTGTCATTGTGTAATGTAACTGTGCTCATGTAAAGCACTCCAATACCTGTGGGTCAAGTTCACACTTAATGAAACGTCCATAAAAAATAGGATCGGAAGCAATAGGAAACTCCAGGGAAACTGCAGCGGCGAACAAGTATTTACTGGGAATCTTGTACTAGAAACTACCAATCCCAATATAAACCCCCCTTCTTTGGGTTTAATTTAGAATACCTATTCTTTTCACACCCCAGTAGTTAAAGCCTGGGCATTGTTAATTCAAGGGGATGGGATGCAAATAACAACTTCACATTTCAGCACATTGTAATAAGGCCCATAGTAGAGAAGGGGTACAATTGCCAAGTGGGTGATGGCCTTCCAATAACCTACATAAGCCCCTCTATATAAGAAAGGCAGATTAATCACCTAGTAAATTTGCCTGGGGGAAAAACAATATTGCATCATACAGTTTTACCATCTACAAGTTTCTCATTTTGGAATGGAGACTAAGGGTCTGATTATGAATTTTGAGGTCTGTGGACTGCCATGACGGCAGCCCGACCTTCAAAGGCTTGGCAGTTGGACCACTGTGTTATTATGCATGCAGTGGCGAGACATGCCAATCAGGCTGACGAAGCCAATGTTTCTGCCAGACACATTATAATATTGCCTACCACCAACGTGACCGTTGCAGTCCAACCACCACATCTAAGCAGGCAGAAACGGACAGTATAAAGGAGGCAA
Source organism: Pleurodeles waltl (assembly GCF_031143425.1). Classification (NCBI taxonomy): domain Eukaryota; kingdom Metazoa; phylum Chordata; class Amphibia; order Caudata; family Salamandridae; genus Pleurodeles; species Pleurodeles waltl. The sequence goes on along the minus strand of NC_090448.1, from coordinate 269,519,873 downwards.
CTCACCCGCAGACAGTGTTACATATCCTGTGCTGCCATGGAGCCCACCACACACATCCTTCGGATGATCATTGATGGAGCCCAAAATCGCAGCCGTCGCAAATGCAACTGACAGAACACACACCTACCTGTGTTTTTCAGCTTAATCATCGCACCATCATCCACATGATGTGGAGCTCACGCTATGTGCACCAAGTACATTTGTCACTGTGTCCCGGGTTGGAGTCATCCACAGAGAATGACACATTCACAGCCATTAAATGCCCCCTTTGGGCAGGTCACTGACACTGCACCACCATAATTCACAAAAATGCACCTCTGCTCATCTTAGGCACAGGGACAGTGAAGTGTACAGAACATTGTGTAATACAACAACAACACCACATCAACATCACATCTACCAATTGAACTGACACCCTCACATTGCTCACCTACTATGGACTGTTGTCAGACTGAAGACACATATGTATAAATGTGTCATGGAAACAAATACCCCTCCCATAAAACATCCATATAATGGACTCACACATCACTCATAGTGCAACAGAACAGATGGTCAATGGGGATGCACAATATTTTGTGAGACAAATATCCAAATCTCACAATGCAAACAATACCTGCACAATAGAGATGGGGCATCAAGAGCACTCCTGGAACAATGCTGCTCTGGGGCTCATATCACTTTGTAGATGTCCCAAAACACCATTTGCGCAGGAAATGGCCCAATCTGCAAAATGTCTAAATGCAAGTCAATGAAGCAAATACACCAGCAACAGCATGGACCACACATCTAGATGAAGTACCAGCAAGGTACACGCATCAAAATGGACATATGCTCAGTCAAATGTAAAGGAAGGTAGCACAACTGAACATCCTCCATGTGGGACAAACAAAACTCTAGCTTCCACACATTAGACAAATGTCCAATCCATATCAGGTGAACAAATCTAACACCATACATATTGACGGTGACCAACCCAAGATGAAATACTACTCACCATAGTAAACATAACACAATGCGAAGACACCCCAATTGGATTACCACCCACATATTCATACAGTGAACATCTACCCTTGTCTTGGGCAACACCACTACTGCACACAAATTCAGATTTTGCAAACAACAGCAAATGGATCAGCAATCAGGGTGAAGCAAACACAACTGTAGCATACAACACAAGCTACTCAGGAACAACAAAAAGGTAGAAAAGTAATGGTAGAACAAATGTGTACCCAAAAAAACAACAACTTGGGTTTATTAACACTAAATAATGTAGTTCAGAGGCCATTGGCCAGTCCATATGAATCCATGCACAGTACTGTGCTTAACCTTCAATCACTGCCAGGGAACCTCTACAGGAAGGGGCATCAAGTGGGTTGGCAGGCACATAAAGGATCATGATTGGGTGGGGTTGGATTTGGGATGGGTGGGTTTTGGGGTTGGATTTGGGTTTGGGAGGGGGTCTTTTTCTTTCGATGAGTGGGCTTCGTCTTTGCTGGACTGGGAATGGGTGACTGCAGGGGGAGCAGGTGTGACAGGAGAGGACTTCGATGTGGATGAGATGGGTTTGGATGTGGCTGGGGGCCTCTTGGGTTTGGGGAGGTTGGATGGCGGTAACAGGGGAAAGGGCAAGGTCAAAAAGGAAACTCTCCTTGGGAAAACAGGTAGGGTCATCAGAAGGGGTTGGGAATTGGAGGTTGAGGGAGTGGTGGTCTTGTCTGTGGGTGTTGATGCCTTGGGTGTGGGTGACATATTCCTGTGCTTGGGTGGTGTCTGTTACATGTGTGAGTGTCGGAATTTGCGTGCCTTGGTGGGCTGTGAGGTGGAGGTGCTGGGTGATGTGGGATTGGTGGATGTGTGTGTGTCTGTTGGGGTGGTGTCTGTGGGCATGGTGGATATTTATGATGTATCTGTGTATGCTGGGGTAGTGTCTATGGGTATGCTTGATGTGCTGGTTGTACATGTGGGTGTTGTGGTGGTGTCTGGGGGTATGGTGTCTGAGGTGTGTGGGTCTGTGGGTTGTGACATGTTGTCTGAGTGTATGGTGTGGTGGATGTGTCACTGGTTGTTGTGGTGGTGTCTGTGGGTATGGTGGTTGTGGTGTGTGTGTTGGTGTAGTAGTTGTGGTGTGTGTGTCAGTGTGGGTAGTGGTGGTGCCTGTGGAAATGGTGGCTGTCGTGGTGTCTGTGGGTGACTGTTGAGTGCCTGCGTGCCGGTGTGTCTTGTGGTGCTTGTGTCTATGTGTGCTGCTTGTTTGTGTTAAGTTGGGTGAGTGAGGATGTGACTGTGGTCTTGGGACAGGTAGGGGAATAGGACATTTTTATTGGGAAGAGGGAGGTGGTGGGGAAGGTTATGGGGGCAGTGGGTGGCTGCCATCAGTGAGGAAAGCCAGAGCTCTGTGGGCCAGACATGTCACTATGAATGGCTTTCAGGTACACATTTTTCTGCTGAAGTTGGCATGCCAAACCCTGGTTGACATTCACAATGGCAGTGTGCCCCACAGAGATACTGTTCAGGAGATCAATAGCCTCCTCCCTCAGAGCAGCAGGGATAACATGGGCAGGGGATGAGGTGCCTAGGGTGAAGGAGATGCCTACCCTCTTGTGTAAGCAGGCCTGCCCAACTAGGGGCCAGATGTAGCAACCCTTTTGCGAGTCGCAAACGGCGAAAATCGCCGTTTGCGACTCGCAAACGTGGGTTTGCAATGCACAAATGCATATTGCGAGTCGTTACCGACTCGCAATATGCATGTGCGACTCGCAAATAGGAAGGGGTGTTCCCTTCCTATTTGCGACTCGCAATGGTATGCAATACCATTTGCGACCGCATATGCGGTCGCAAATGGCATCGCAGTTACCATCCACTTCAAGTGGATGGTAACACAATCGCAAATTGGAAGGGGTCCCCATAGGACCCCTTCCAGTTTGTGATTGCACCCAAAAATAGTTTTTCAGGGCAGGGAGTGGTCCAAGGGACCACTCCCTGCCCTGAAAAAACCGAAACAAAAGGTTTCGGATTTTTTTTAAATGCAGCTCGTTTTCCCTTAGGGAAAACGGGCTACATTTAACAAAAAAAAAACCTGCTTTATTGAGCAGCAGGTCGCTAACATGGAGGCCTGCTGACGTCAGCAGGCCTCCATGTTAGCGAGTGCCCATAGTCGCTATGGGGCCGCAATTTGCGACCCACCTCATTAATATTAATGAGGTGGGTCTTTGCGACCCCATAGCGACTTGCAGAAGGTGTCTGAGACACCTTTCTGCATCCCAAATTGCGACTTGCAATTTGCGAGTCTCAGAGACTCGCAAATTGCAAATCGCAATTTGTTTTTTTCGTACATCTGGCCCTAGGTTGGGAGCAACATGGAAGGAGGCAATTGAACTGGTGTACAAGGATGGTACAGGAGCAGGTCCTGATGGGTCCACCACCACTTAGATGTGGCAACTGGAGATAGAATCCGAAGATGACGAGCTAGATCCTGTGTCCTCTGTGGCACTCCTCTCACTCTCTTGGGCACTCTGTGCTTCGTGTCAGTGGTGTCATGAGTGCAGGTACCATGGCCAGATGCTTCCCCACTTGGTTCCGCTCTGTCTCCTTTGCTTGCCTGGGATGATGCTGAAAATACAAAGAGAAATAGGGTCACCACATGATCCTGCTCACACTTGAACAACAGCTATGATTAGCAAACATTACCATGACGTCAAGTAGGCCCCAGCAACAAACCACATCAAAGTGGCTCCTACAGGTAACACACCATATGCATGCATGCCACATGAACAGTTGCCCACAGGAAAATCAGAATCTCAGACAACTCCAATTGTATGAGGGAAGTTGTGCAACACAGTAACCATTCAACAAGTAGGAAACCTCATCACTTTCAATGGTTCGCCTCATGGAGCCTACTTCAGTTACCTGTTGTCATACAATAGGAGGCCAATGCCAAGTTCATTCCCACAGATCCCACAGAAGGCTATGCATACATCTATTTGTTACATACACAATAGCACAACAATAGAAATGATGGTCCAAACTCCTGCCATGTTGCTGACAGCGGTACAGTAGCCTGAAGAAGGTGACATGGAAATACCCATGTTACACTGGAAATAAATCAACAATGCACACATCATCATGTGTAAACAGTCCTAATGAAGTCATGTAGGTAGTAGTAAAGTTGCTCAGATATACTACACATTTGACATGAGATGTACACTGGAGACAAAGGCCCTCAATATGTCTGTCTCACTGCCGACAGGCCGGCGGTGAAGACCGGCACTTTATGAGTGTGGCGGGTTTACTTCTGTCAACCCGCCACATCCTTGCGTGTACCATCAGGGCAGTTGGACAGCTGGGACAGAGATTAGCATCTCCGACCCAGCCGTCCAATGAAGACTGATGGCAGTATAATGAGTTGGCTTTCCACCAGGGTTTCCGTGGCAGTGGCTCCGCCACGAAAACCCTGGTGGAAAGGCTACCGATCACAGGAAATGTATTTCCTGTCACCGGCAGGCGACTGCATCCCCTGCAATCCCAATACCCCCCACACCCCTCCATACCAGAACCCCTCTCACCCCCCTTCTAGTACAGTGCCCCACCCCTTCTCATAGCACAGCGCCCCCTCCCCGCATACATGCGGACACACACCCAAACGCACCCCGCATACACTCATTCACAAACATGCATCCATACGTGCATTCATAAACAAGCATCCCTACACGCATTCACATAAACATTCCAACACCCACTTATTTCAACAATCATACACACATTCAAACTCATGCATACAAACCCAAATACACACATACACACATTCACACACGCAGACAACACCCACTCACACATGCACACACAACACCCACCCACCCCCCCTCCCATGTCGGAAGATCGACTTACCTTGTCCGGCGAGGAGGTCGTCCAGCAGGGAATGGGAACAGGCGCTTCCCCTGCCGGCAGTGCCCCGCCATCAGGACACAGACAGGCTGTATTACTGGTTGTTATACTGCCGGCGGAGTCCTTTTGGAGGGCAGGTTGGTGGTGGAACAGCCCATGCGCCTACAACTGCCAGCACGACTACTGGAGGACTTCCGCCCAAATTGTGGCAGAAATCCTTCAGTACTCATAATGTGGCGGTCTTCTGGTACCCGTAGCTCTGGCGGTCTTCTGAAAAGACCACCAAAATGTGCAAATTGACAGGGAGATGGGTCTCTACAATCTACAACACAATGAATCAGCTGGCTCCAGGGAAATCACCCCTACTATATGGCACCCCTTAAAATGACATACTCTGATTGCATCCTTTGTGGGTTGTAGAGGCCCAGGGATTCTCAAGTACCTGTCGACATTGCTTAATTTGTAAATAAAAAGGTGCTGGTACCCAAAGCCCTCCTCTTAAACACACGGATGCTGCAATTAAATGTGCGAACATGAAATACTGAGGCAGGGTAATCCCGAAGCCATCTCGGGCCTCTTCAATCCATTTACAGCCGTTCCCTGCCCCTTCAGCTCACACCTTCAGCTTTCTGCTTTCTCTCATTGTGACGCTTTTTCATTTTTCTCTTCCTCTGTCTTTCCCAAACGTGTCATTTGCTCGGAGCAAATGCTTGAGGCAGAAGACTAAGGGGGTCATTCTGACCCTGGCGGCCGGTGGCCGCCAGGGCCACCGACCACGGGAGCACCGCCAACAGGCTGGCGGTGCTCCCACGAGCATTCTGACCGCGGCGGTTCAGCCGCGGTCAGAAGCGGCAAGTCGGCGGGCTCCCGCCGACTTACCGCTGCTCGGGGGAATCCTTCATGGCGGCGGAGCGCGCTCCGCCGCCATGAGGATTCTGACAGCCCCTACCGCCATCCTGTTCATGGCGGGAAACCCGCCATGAACAGGATGGCGGTAGGGGGTGCCGCGGGGCCCCTGGGGGCCCCTGCCGTGCCCATGCCAATGGCATGGGCACGGCAGGGGCCCCCGTAAGAGGGCCCCGCAAAGTATTTCAGTGTCTGCCTTGCAGACACTGAAATACGCGACGGGTGCAACTGCACCCGTCGCACCCCTGCAACTACGCCGGCTCAATTCTGAGCCGGCGTCCTCGTTGCAGGGGCATTTCCTCTGGGCCGGCGGGCGCTCTTTCGGAGAGCGCCCGCCGGCCCAGAGGAAATGTTTAAATGGCCGCCGCGGTCTTTTGACCGCGGTGCGGTCATTTCACGGCGGTACCTTGGCGGACGGCTTAAAATCACCCCCTAAGCACTGGCCCTCAAAAATAAGTGCCGGAAACAACAAGCTCAAATTAAGCACTGCTTGTAGAAGGCCCTTAACATGTTGCCCCCTGGGAAGCTACATCTTCCTCTATTTTGGCCCTGCAAACCCAGATGTTCATGGATTAATGGTTGTACCCAACCGCATATGATTCCCACAGAACTGCAAGTCACTCCATGATGCATGCCAACAGTCATGTAGAAAACCTTCCCCATTTCATATGTGCAGAGCACTTTGCTACATGATGCTGCATCAATGGCAGGGAAATGTACATTGTGTGTAAAAACTTTAGTCCTACATGTCACGTTCCTCATTACAACTGCAGTCATACATGCCAAATGACATGCAAAATGGGTAAGGGTATATGTGAGCCTACATTCAATGTTGACAAACCCCTGTTATATATGTCCAATTCAAAACACAGGTTGGCATGCACATATATGTGAAGGAATGCAAAAATTATCCCATGAACACGGGTAGACCAGCCATGAAACAGCAGTGTACACATTCTGTCAACAGTGAAAGGTACACAGGCACAAGGAATGTTGGCAACAGTGATGTCACACAAATCATGTCAATGCACATTACCCACTTACCAAGGGAAAGTACTGATCTGTATCTGCTCCAAAAGAACAATGTATGGTCTGTTGCATGTATGATGGCAACCCTCCACATGACAGACTGTACAGAGGCACAAGCATTCATTAAATGCTGAAGACAATTGGCCTCTGGGAGGCAGATGCCAATTTACTCACTTGAGCAGACACGTGGCTGAAGACAGTGATCCATCACTTCTTTTTCTTTGGGATGTCACTCTGAAGAGTAGTGGTCTGTTACGTAGCATTTAGACCCACTACAACAACCAACATTACTTGATTGATCACTATACACAGCCATTTGTTGTCCCTGGAGAGCAAATATTTTGGGAGTGTACTCGGTTGTGTACAATGTCCCTGGACTAATAGGCAAGGCACATCGGTATGCACCAAATTCCACACCTACACAAACAGTTACTCATCTTGTGTGTCACACATGGCCCATCCCCAGTCATTAGGGGGAGATGGCAGAACCTAACACATCAACTTGGCTATGTGACAAGCAGGGATATGCCCTGTACTCATCCCCTGTGACTGCTGTGCTCCCCTCAAATGCCCATCAAGCTCCGGGTAGGCCACCGCCAGAATGCAGACCATTGGGGGGGGGTCAGGCTCCGATGGGCGCCCCATCCACATTGATAGGACAGCCCTAGCTGGACCTCCGTGGGCTTCTGGGCCTCGTGTCTCAGATCCTCCAACAGTCGGCACTCTGCTGACTATTGAACGCGAGGGTCAGTACCTTCAGGTGAAGGCTCTCCAAATAACCTTGTTCTGATGGACGTTAACCTGTATGGATGTAAGAGACAAATCAAAAGATTACAAACACAGGTTTTTGGACAAATGGTTGTGTCCCACACATGTAAGAAACACCAAGCACAAAATGGTCAGTTTGTCAACACACCACAAGTGTAAAGCATACAGGGCCATGACCACACACTTTTGAGGTCATCTGCAGCCGAACCCACTACCCTCCTCATGGCCTACAATGACTAGGCAAGCACACTGACATCAGGAAGCCCAGGCTCAAGCAACATGTACTGTGATGTCAGCCACAATAAAAGCACTACACTCCAGTGTTGCTTCTGAAGGGTAAACTCCTTAGGCCTGACTGGATTAACACATTTACACTCTGCAACTTTGACTCAATGCATTCAGTCCCTAAAGACAACTACTATAGTACAGACTTCACACTTGAATGGCAATGAAAGGGCTAACATTGTGGGTATGGAAAATATCTTCACTGTGCATGCATAGACATGTGGCCTACCAAATGTAGACTCGTGCCACTTCATGGTGGATTTCTGTTGTATGTACCTGTACCACAGAACACACCTTTGGACATATGCTTCAAACCTAGAGAGATAGCATACAACATACAAAGGAATATTTGCCTCAATTTCTGCTATATAATTCAGCTACTTAGTCAAATGTCATGGCCTCCCAGGAATCTACACGCTGTCTGTACTGTGGATTTGTCATTTGTACAACACACCTGTACAGGACAAATATGACTTAATTGAAGGTGACAATAGAGCTGTGGAAGTAGGGGAACTGTCATGAGTCAAAGATACACATTGACAATTATGCAAAATGTACATATGGACTAGTTCTTGGATTTATCTCCGTACCCATTCCTATCCTAGTCAATGGACCAAGGCATTCAGGGCAAGTTTTGCCACTTCAATCTCATATTGGCCACGTGACAAGATTTGAATGGTCTACAGGGAGGGGGCACAGTGCCACAGTTGCATAGCCACAATGATTCTCCCACAGTATGGCGTATGTCCCATACTGTGAGATACATTTGACAGGCCCTGGTATCTGCAGTCTGAGTATACAGAACCTACATGACACTCAGATTTCCCTCACTAGCTTGCATGGCAGTACATCTTGTGGCCATCAGCAATGTGGCTTGTGGCTTGTGTGGCAACCTGAAGGGCACAGTGAGCCGTGATGTGACTTCCAGGCAACAGCTTGACAAGGCCAGAGATGGGGGAAATGATATGTGGCACAACACACATTGCTTACAAGTTCCTCAAATTACTCAGACAAGATGCATACACAGCTCATTCTGTCATTCACATACATGTTGTCTAACATTTACAACCGCCATATTCATTGTATGGTAGTAAAGACTCTGGGGGTCATTCTGACCCTGGGGGTAAAAACCGCCAGGGTCAACGACCGGGGGAGCACCGCCAACAGGCTGGCGGTGCTCCCATGGGCATTCTGACAGCGGCGGTACAGCCGCGGTCAGAAACGGAAAACCGGCGGTGCACTGCCGGTTTCCCGCTGCCCTGGGGAATCCTCCATGGAGCGCAGCTTGCTGCGCCGCCATGGGGATTCCGAGCCCCATACCGCCATCCTGTTCCTGGCGGTTTTGGCCGCCAGGAAGAGGATGGCGGTATGGGGTGTAGGGGGGCCCCTGGGGGCCCCTGCAGTGCCCATGCCAATGGCCAATGGCATGGGCACTGCAGGGTCCCCCGTAACAGGGCCCCAAAAAGATTTTCAGTGTCTGCCATGCAGACACTGCAAATCGCGACGGGTGCAACTGCACCCGTCGCACCCCTTCCACTCCGCCGGCTCCATTCGGAGCCGGCATCCTCATGGAAGGGTGTTTCCCGCTGGGCTGGCGGGCGGCCTTCTGGCGGTCGCCCGCCAGCCCAGCGGGAAACTCAGAATAACCGCGGCGGTCTTTTGACCGCGCAGCGGTATTCTGCCGGCGGGACTTTGGCGGGCGGCCTGCGCCACCCGCCAAGGTCAGAATGAGGGCCTCTGTCTAGTTATGTGCATCCAACGCAAGGAGGATCTGGGGCCTTAAAAAATATCACACAATGTGAATGACCACAACATATAGTCCTGGTCTCCAATACCTGCACCATGTACCTCCCATTGATGCCACACAAACTGTAACAACAAGCACAGAAGAAGTCAAACCGGTACACAGGGCCACAATGTAGCCTGGGAGGAGGAAAAGGATGGAGTTGAACAAAGTCAATTGTGCCTATGATGTACTTACCTGCTCCAATGGTGAGCCATAGAGCTGACCATACAAGTGAAAGACCTCAGTCACTAGCCTCTCTAGCTCCTCTGGAGAGAAGGCAGTGGCCCTTTCACCTCCTGGATGTGGCATGATTGCTCCCAGAGGCAACACACAGCAGCTAAAATGGTGGAGGTGTTACTGGGAGCAGTGTCAGGAGTCAAGTAACTGATTTTGCAAAATATGGCATACACGTACACCACCTACGCGGTCATCACTACTGACAGACATAGCCAGTGGGCCACAACCGTCACTGGCAACAACGTTAGCCTATGGTTGTGACCGCCGCAGTTGGTACCGCCCACTGTGCGGACAACTTCTGCCAGCCTGACGTGGGTGGTTCCTGATGTCCAGTGTATTAGGTCAGGCATCCGGCATTTTGGTGGTTTGAAATACTGTATATGGCCCTGTTAAATATGGCAGAACACCAATATATGTGTAGGATCATAACAAACATCCAAAATCTGTCTTGTTGTATAGGTCCGACTACACAACCACCAGTGTAGTGTGTTGCAGGGTGCAGGCAGCATATGACGGTGGTGCACGGTCCACCACCGTTGAAAATATTTTTCGCGGTCAGAAAAGACTGCCACATTTTGGGAGGCAATTCAGTTGCAGATAACTGGGTGTCTCCTGAATCCATGTTGTGGACAGATCTGTTCACAATTTACTCTTGTGTAGTTGACAGCTATGTTTTGTACTTGGCGTAATGTATTTCCAGTCAGAAATGCTTTGTCACATGATTTTGTTTGTGTGCATCATATATGTTGCTGTCAACACAATGACTAACGTTCCAAGTCATGTTTATTGACACATAGGTGCCCTGAGAGATGGAAGATGTGACAACCTCCTGTATACCATCCATTGCCAGACCTTCAGACCATGGAGGAATGCCACATCGTTCAGCTCTACTGTCTGAATAGGCAAACAATAGTGGATTTATGCCATCAATTGGAGCCAGATCTGATGCCAGTTAACAGTAATCCATACTGCATACCACCCATTGCACTTCCTGGCCACAGTGTCCTTCCAACATACAGTGACCCTACCTGGTGGTATGACCCAACCTATGTTCAGTCTGGTGTTGAAAGATTTCCTCATATATTGACAGCTACATCATGTTCCCTCAGTGTGAGGATTTAGCCAATGTGAAGACTGATACTGTATTATTTATTATAATACAAAACTAGACTAACTTTGGTATCTCTCCTAACCAGAGACATGAGAATACAAAAATATATTCAGAAACAGATAAGTAAAAGCGTAAAATTACATGGGTCCCTAAGGGGGGGCTAAACCATATACGAAAAAAATGATGCAAAAATCACTACCAATGCAAACTTCCACCCAAGGACCCTGAGGACTGGGGAAGCACTAGAACACCAAAGGCAAGTAAGTAGAGTTCCCCAAGAACCCGTGTGCAGACAGTACCCCGGGTTAGGTGTCTGTAGAATAATGTGGGGAAGTCAGGGTTGGAGTTTTTGAGTTTTAGGACCCTTCCCAGAGGATCCCAAGAAAACCCGTTGGGACAAGGAATGTTTAAGAGTACCCCCACCCATGGATTCTCAGATAAATTGAGTACCTACACTCGGGAGCCCAGGTGCATAGTGGTGAAGTTTTGTCGGAACCTCCTGTTAAAGTCGCGAGGACCTCGGTTGTCCTGCTGTTGTTGAGACCCATGGACCAGGTGAGTGGAACCCAGGCATGGATTTCCAAAGAAGAGGACCTAAGTAAAGAGGGGACAGAGTCCAAACCACCTCGAGGTGCCCAGGCAGTGCAGGAGAGCAATGCCCACCCTTCTAGAAGATGCTTTCCTGATGAATGGTGGTCAAAGAAGTGCAGCTGTGGAGTACAGGCAATGCAGAAGGATCCCAGGAGTCATCCACAAGCTGTCCCATGCCAGATGTCGGATTGCAGAGGGGTCAGTGATCAGCAGAACCACCAACAAGCCTTAGCAAATGCAAAAAAGCATTGACAGAGTGTTGCAGGATTTTGGGGACCAGCAAAGTCTGGGAGACTCATCCTTTGCAGGTATGTCAGCGCCATCCCTCAGCAAACAGGAGAGTCAGAAGGAATCATTGGAGACCCAGCAGAACCCTCTGGCAGCAGGCACAGGGAGTCACGGAGAGGGCTCAGTAGCAGAGCAAAGAGGGGTACCCATGTCACAGGAGCTGCAGAGAGATGTTGTTCTTGAAGCTGTCTAGTGCTGGAGTCTGGGGCTTCTTGGAGTTAGGAGGTCTTTAGACTGAAGAGCCAACACGCTTTGGCAATGACAAACAGACAAAATTCACAGAGTTCCAGCCAGGCAGCTCCAGCAAGGGACCACAGCCTTCTCAGTTGCAAAGAAGACAGGTCAGACCTCCAGAGGGCCGCAGAACAACCACTTGTGCTATAGAGCCTTGAAGAGTCCACTGAACAACAGGATCCACAAACCGGTCATCGACATTGAGGTGCCTGCAGATGCAGGGAGTGACTCCTTCACTCCAAGAGAGATTCCTTCTTGCTTTCCTAAATGCAGGCAGAGTCCTTGTGACTCTGTAGGATGCACAGCCACAGAGGTTGCAGAGACCTTGCAATGCACAGGGATAAAGTTGCAGTAGAATCCCTCCTACTAAGTGCAGTCTTGTCTTGGATTCTGGCGAATTCCAGCAGCGATTCCAGTGTCCAGGTTGCAGAAGTGTCATGTAGAAGAGACTTCAGACGAATCCATGGATGAATCTACAGACAAATCTATAGACAAATCTAGGGTCCCACCCTCAGGAGAACTCTTAAATTACCCAGGGAGGGATTTGGACACTTACTGCAGTGACCCCTCTATCAGGGCTTAACTAACTGGCCAGATGGTCCAAGGGGCCCCTGCTCATCTTACTTCCAAGATGGCAGAATCAAGTGGCCACCTGGCAGAGCTCTGGCCACCTCCCTAGGGGAGGAACTGGACAGGAGGGTGTTCACACTCCTGTCCTTTGAGTGATTTCACACCGGAGCGGGAGCTGGGGGCTCCTACACTGGAGAAAACCAGTTTATGCAAGGAGGGCACCAAATGTGCCCTTCAAAGCAGTGTGGTGAAACTCAGAGGCACCCCCACCCTAGCTCAGAGATACCTATTTCTAAAGGAGTGGTGGTAACACATGTCCTCTGCAAGAAATCCTTAGTTCTGTCTTCTCCTCCTTGAGTTAGGCTCAGTATCGGGAGGGTAGAACAGTGTCTGGGGTTGGAAGCAGCACTGGCTGGCATGCAGACAGTGGAAGCTTGTCATGTAGACATGGGGGATCCCCTAGGGAACCCCCAGAGTGCATGGTATCATGCAAATAGCACTGAAAATGGTGTATTTGCATGATTCCAACATGTTTAAAACCAAACATGACTAGGTTCGGTGAAGCCATTCAGTAGTTGGACATTTCGTGTTGACCAGTGTCCACAACATACCTTAAGATGGTTTCCCAGTACTTACAAAGCCCAGGAAATGGAGTCTGAGGTTTTAGGGGCACATCTGCTCATGCATGAGTGCCCTCACACTTAGAACCATGCACCCTGCCCTTGTGCTGGAGGGCCTACCTCAGGGGTGACTTATAGGGTCTATGTGCATTGACCATGGTACTAGTAAACCTTATATCTGGGGTAAAAGGTGCATGCACCATTTTACACAGACTACAATGGCAGGCCTGTAGTCACAGTTTGCATGGCCCCCCATGGATGGCACAATACATACGGTACCAATGCCCTGGGTACCTAAGTACCATATACTAGGGACTTGCAGGGGTAGACCAGTATGCCAATTGTGTGGTGTAAATGTTACTTGCCAACTAAATTTAAGGGAGAGAGCACCGACACTGGGGTCCTGATTAGCAGGATCCCAGTGTACTACACTATGAACACATTGATACCAGGCAAAAAGTGCAGGTAACTATGTCAGAACGGTGCTATTCTCCTGTAACTTGTTGGAATTGTGGGTGAATTGTCGCACTTGTCCCTATGCATGTCCCTCTGTAGCTGCTTGGTTTCCTGGGGTTCAGTCAACACCTGCCCATCACGCCTTGGGACTCCTGCTAGACCCCCTAGATGTGGCTGATGGTGTTCTGGCCAACAGCACGGCCAGTGGACTCCCTCTGCGGGCTCACAGGATCCCTCCCACACACCCTACCCCGCTAGCCTGTGCCCTTGGCATAAGATGCCCTCTCAAGCTGGTCCCTGGACCCGCACTGTCTGAAGTGTTCAGCTGCACCTCAGGATCCAGGACTGGGAGGGCACAAGATGGTTGCCTGTGATGTGGAAGCAACAGGGCTGGGAGGTGACACTGTGGGCATAGTGAGACTCACTATTGCCATCTGATCAGGTTGCCGAGATGTTCCAGGACCTTTCTCCACATCCACAAGTCCAGGAGTGATGTCGTCACTGAGGGCTTAATCTAGGGGGGTAGTGGTTGAACCTCCGTGTGCCCAGTGGCAGATTCACCTGTTGATGAAAAATGTACATTGCTACTCGTTGAATTGTGACATCTATCTCCAAAGGTTTAGTGTTACAGTAAGCAGACACCTTGGGCATAGTTAAGTTGCAGGTCATCCAATTGTGCCAAGTTACCATGGTATTGGGTGATTTGACCTGATGTTTGAAGCATGCTGAACCTATTTGACTCAAGCAGCTGCTGAGTGTGTGCAGATCAGTCGCACTTTGGAAGATGGCCTGAAAATGACATTTTGCCACCAGTACAGCCAACACAGTGGAGAGGCAACATATGGATTTGACCATTTGGAGGCCTACTTGAGAGGGATGCAGGCAAACCCATTACTTTGTTGTATATGTGACTGAAGCCATCATATGCACAGTGCTGTGGCAATGTGCCTGCTGCCAATACCAATTTGGTGATGCAGCTTGAGGCCTTAGGTATAATTGTTGTACACACTGAGTAAATGTCTTTCCTGTCCTCAATATTTTCATCTGAGGTTAGCAGGTGAAGAAGGAATTAGGTAAACAGACACATCTCTGAGTTGAGCATGATCAGTATCATGGTCACTCCCAGGTGAGTAAACGTCAATTGAGAGTTAGCAAACAAGGGTATTTGGACAAGTGAACATTGGGCTGGTGGTTGGAGTAACTGGAACATGGTCTCCTGGGAGTTGTAGTCAGGTCACTCCCTGTACTTCCCTACACTTGACAAATAGGTACAGGTGAGTAAACTTCATTTGAGAGTTCACAAACAGGTATTTTTGGGAAAGTGAACACTGGGCCGGTGGTTGGACTAAGAGAAAAAGGGCCTCATGGGAGTTGTAATCCGGTCACTCCATCTACTTCCTGAGATTTCCAGGCACAAATTGGGCATATGGCATGTTATGGGCCCTGGTAGCTGTGATGTTGTGTCCCATAATACACATTAACAGTGTTACAACTCAGATGCTCTGGGTATTGAATTTGGTTGAGGTACATGAAAAGGACAGTGGCAAAAGCTGAGCTGTGAGCATGCATGACATTGCAGTTTTGTGACATATTTTGTGTTGTAACTTACCAAAATCCACTCACCCAGGTATTCCTGTCAAGCCCTTAGGATGGAGGATGGCAATGACCTTCTCTTCCCAGGGGAAAATTCTTAATGGGGTACTGGGAGGGCCACCGCCAGACTTCTTGACCTCCTGCTGGTGCCTGGAGACCAGGGAACGGACCTTGCCCCTGAGGTCATGCCACCTCTTCCTAATGTTCTCCTTGGTGCGCAGAGTGGTGCCTACAGCATTCAGTCTGTCGACGATCCTGTCCCACATTTCCATTGTCCTACTGAGAGGCGTGTGCTGGACTTGGGCTCCAAACAATTGTGGATCTAATCTTATGATTTCATCCACCATGACTCACAACTCATCTTCAGAAAAACTGGGATTTTGGGAATGTGACATGGTGGGAAAAAAAGGGTGACAGGGACTTACTTAACAAGGGAAGTGCAATAGGGAGCTAACGTATTGTGTTCTGTGGGATGGTGGAAAAAGTGGTGCCTAATGTAAGTAAAAATCAATGAATGTGGGTCGTGGTGGTTTGGCTCTGTGTGGAAATGCAAAGGATTGTGGTCTGTGAAGGGGTGTGTTTTATAGTGCAGGTGTGTCCATTGGAGCAATGTGTGTCAGTTTTGTTGTTTTTTAATTCATCCAACGTGCACTTGTGTGTGACCACCACGGTGACTGTGTGTTTTCAATTGGCTCAGTGGTTGGCCAGGGCTTTGACGGTGCTGGAAGTCTGACTGCCTAGATACGAGCTGCCGCGTCATTAGTGGTCTGCCTTTTTTGCTTGGCGGGAGGTGTTCCTGCCTGTTTGCATCATAATATGACAGTCTGTGGACTGCTGGTGCAGCATTATTTTTGGGCCCGCCAACATGGCAGTCTGGCGGTCCTACCTCGAAACTCATAATCAGCCCCCAAGGTGCAGTTTGGATCAAAATGTGAAAGAAGATGAAGTTTTATTTTAAACAATAAAACTGAATGCCTTCCTCATATTCAAAGTGTTTTCCCAGGCCAAATTGCCCCAGTTTATATTTCGAGGGATTTTGTGTTAAGAAGTACGCCTGGTTCAAGTGAAATTTGTGCAACTGGTAAGGTGAAATTCGGTTCGAACCATGTTTTACGCCCGATTTGACATTTCCCGAGCAGCTGTTACTGAACAATTAACAGTGGAAAATGCTGCAAGTGAACTCAGGAAACGTCATCCCAAACAGCTTCCGGTCCAACAGAGTTCAATGTAAAGTATTTTTGAGTTTTATTAAATGTGAAAATATTGCTTTGTAGATACAATGGCCTATGTACATTAGAATACCACATACCTGAAAAACAGTGAAAAACCGAAACATAGCGAAACAGTAACACCAAAAGGTGTTTGCAAAGTTTGCATTTCTTGATACTTTTTTTTCATAGAATAGCAACTTTAATTCAGCTGTGAATTGAAAAATTGAGCCACTACAGGCAAACAACTTCAAATAAAAGCAATGACTAAGCCTATAGGCCTGGTCTTAGCAAACTGGTGTGCTTGGCTTACATTTAATTTTTGTTTATTGCATTTACATACCACAAAAATAAAATAGGGAAAATTTTTAAATATGCTGCCAACAAACATGTTGGGAACATGTTTTGAAAAAATACATACATACAAATTAACATACCTGTCAACCTTCGCATATAATTTTAGTGGGCCAGTACATGTGCTGCCTAACAGGTAGGTGTCATAGAAATAATAAGTAATATGTCTTTTCTGCATGTTCGGGCATCAAAAAACAATGCAATGGATGGCATGTTTGAATAATCTTAGCCACTGGTGCTCACTCGGGACCAACCATGCTACCTCAGTTTGGGCCCATTTAAATGCAAATCAGTTTCGACCCTGTTCCAATGGGAACAGTCCAGTCTGAACTGCCAGATGAGGTCCTCCCTCAACCAGAAAACAAGCAACTCAGGAATGGTTTCGCCCTATTTAGGACTCATCAGAGAGGTATAGCTTGGTTCCAATGGCACAGTGAGTACAAGGTGGAGTGTTATGTGCCCCCAAGTGATTGCCAGCAGCTGAGATTAAATCAAGCATTCTATTCATCACTTTTTTGTTTACTTTAGTGTATCACCCTAAGTGGGACAGGTATGCCCAAATATGGTTTCTGTGCACACTGCATCAAATGGGAAAACAGCCTTTTTCACGCTGTTTTAACAACACAATGCCATTACCACAAAGTATAAAACAACACATGTGCCTTTAAAACGTATGCTTTTACCACACATATACCTTTACCACGCATGTCTTTACAACAGATGCCTTTACACATGCGCACTTTACCAAGCATAAGGGTAAGAATAGGTAAGTAGTGAATAAATATGTTAAGTGGTTTATAAAGAAGAAATAAACTATTTTAAAGTTTTTATGCTATTATTTAAAATAATTAGCATTAAGTAAAAATATTTCTAGAAATATGTAGCTAATGTTTTTTAAATATAAATGATAAGTTTAGTAGCAGGATGTTAGGGAATTAGGGGCACGGGTGGGGAAGTGTATTATTACACTAGTATTATTTAAAGAAGTAGAGTATTAACTTAATATATATATATATATATATATATATATATATATATATATATATGTATATATATATATATATATATATATATATATATGTTGATTTTCTAAAATTGTGTTTCATATATATTATAACATGCAAATTACTTTTTTAGGAGTAGGATGTTAGGGATGTGGGGTCTGTGGGTGGGGAAGAGTATTCATACTGAGGTAGGGATATAAATATTTGAATATTCATTTATTTTAAACAAGTGTTTGAATTTAGATTTCTAAAAATTAAAACTAGATTAGCATACGTTAATTAATGTTGCAAATTAATTACTGGAAGCTGAATATTAGGGATATAGGGGATATGGGTAAGGTGTGTATTAATACTCAAGATTTAATTGACATATATGGATAGTAATTCAAATTTGATTTGAATTTATATTAAAAAATAAAACTAGATTAGAATATTTAAAGAAAGTATGCTGATTAATTATCAAGGAGTAGGATGTTATAAATATATGGGCTGTGGGTGGGCAGGTGTATTAATATTCAGACATGAATTTGTATAATGGAGTTTTAAATCTAATAAACATTTTGATTTAATTATAAAAAGAAATGTATTTAAATATAGCAATATACAAAATACGTTATGGGTGCAGGATATCAGGGATATTCATGTCATGGGTGGGGAAATGTTTAATACTCATGTAGTAAAATAAACACCTAATACTTTACATTTTTTAACTATATAATAACAAATAGAATAATATATATAATTAAAGACATATATATATATATATATATATATATTTTTTTTTTTTTTAATATAAAAACATTGATATCTTTTTTTAAATATAAGAAAGCAAGAAACATAATGTAAGTAATTTAAATTGTATTTAAAAGGAAATAAATATCACTTTTAAAGCTACTAAAACACATCAAATATTTATAAGACATTAAGGGGGTCATTCTGACCTCGGCGGTAAAAGGCGCTTACCGCCGGTCAGAAGGCCGCCACAACACCGCCGCGGTCGCGGTAAACCGCAACGGTCATTCTGACCCTCAAGAGGCAAACCGCCAAAAACCCGACATCAACAAAAGTCCGCCACACCAACGGCCAGCGTTAAGCTGGCGAAGACCAAACCTCCACCGTCACGCCAACAGAAAAACGCCCATGCCATTTACGACCCACGAATCCACGCGGCGGTCTTTCAACCGCGGTATTCCATTGGCGGTACACGCGCTCAAAATACACATACAGCTCCAAAACACAGCCACATTGGACAATTTGAAATACACACACCTGAGACACATACACACAACACTCCCACACACCCAATTAACTATAAAACACCACCCACATCACCCACAAACCCCTACGACCACAAATCAGAGAAGAAGCCCAGAGAGAGACAGAACAGAATAGAGAACACCATCACACAGAGGCACACTACACCATCACCCACACAACAACCACGCACAAAACACCACACACCACTACACTCACCACACTCATCCCCGCAAACACCACCCCACACCTCATCCACACCACCCCATGGCACCCCAAAGACACCCCAGGTCCTCAGACGCAGAACTCAGGGTCATGGTGGAGGAAATAGTTCGGGTAGAGCCCCAGCTTTTCGGGACACAGGTGCAGCACACCACCATTGCTAGGAAGATGGAGCTATGGCAAAGAATAGTGGACTGGGTCAACGCTGTGGGACAGCATCCACGAAATTGGGACGACATCTGGAAGCGGTGGAACGACCTACGGGGGAAGGTGCGTTCCATGGTATCCAGGCACAACATCGCGGTGCAGCGGACTGGCGGCGGACCCCCACCTCAACCCCCAGAATTTACAACATGGGAGGAACAGGTCTTGAACATCCTGCATCCTGAGGGCCTCGCAGGAGTAGGCGGAGGAATGGACGCTGGTAAGTCTCATCTCCACTACTTCATCCCCCCCACCCCACCAGCAGGCCAACTCATACCCCCACCCTCCCCCCCAC
Source organism: Pleurodeles waltl (assembly GCF_031143425.1). Taxonomy (NCBI): domain Eukaryota; kingdom Metazoa; phylum Chordata; class Amphibia; order Caudata; family Salamandridae; genus Pleurodeles; species Pleurodeles waltl. The sequence continues at coordinate 269,499,974 of NC_090448.1, read as the reverse complement.
CACCATCACACATCCTCGTTGCTAATGTCTCACCATCACAACCCACCCATCCCAACACCAAACCCTGCATGCCACCACAAACCATCGACAGCCATCACCTAAGCATGCCCACTGCACATACACATCTCCCCCACAAACCGCCGTCACAACAGCCCCCACAAAGGAATGCCAGCACTGGGGTACACGGGCACCCACCCATTGCACGCTCTGGCACACACAGAAGCAATAACCATACTCTTATACCCCTGCAGGACCCGAACGCCACCACACCGCCCAGGAGGGTCCTGAAATGTCCATCCCACCCACAGAAGAGGCCCCCAGTGATGACAGCAGCTCTGTCTCCCTGGACCCAGATGACCAGCCCGGCCCATCGGGGACCTCGGGACAGTCGGTTCCCCTCAGACAGCCACAGGCTACAGCAGACCTACCCCCCTCTGGGAACACCAGCACAGCACCCACCCAGCGGGCCCATGCCTCTGTCTCCAGGACACGTCAATCAGCGGTGTGTCCACCACTACAGGGCACCCAGGTGAACCCACCACCCCAACAACAACAGGGACCTGGGGGCAGTGGTAGTGGGCACACAGTCCAGGGGACAGAGGCCCAGGGAAACAGGGGAACTGGGAGGGCTGCTGTGCGACAGGGGGGGGGACAGGCCCAGGGAACCCACTCTCCACGAGGCCCTCACCTCCATCATGGGAGCATACCACCACTCCCAGGAGACGATGGCGACGGTCCTGGCCAGGTTCCAGGAGATCCAGGTACTGCAGGAGGAACAGTTTATGGGGTTCAGGGAAGAACTGAGAAACATTAGTTCCGCAATGGGCACCATCGTTGTGGCTCTCAACCAGATTGTCACCACATTGCGGGACCATGTGGCACCACAAAGGGCCCCTGTCACTAGCATGGACCAGGAACAGCCTACCACCTCCGCCGGCGCTAGTGGACAGGAGGCCCCGACACTGCAACAACCTGCCACCAGAACCCCACCTCCTGCAGAAGAAGAACCACCCCGCAAGCGGGGCCTGAGATCTAGGAAGAAGACAGAGTAGGATGCCAAGACCCCCGCCAGGAAAGGATACCCCCTGATGTCATCCCACTGTCCCACATTGTCACCCTGTCCAACCTTAAACTGCCCCTGCTCCACCTTCCACAGGCATATGGACAATGCACCTGTGAGACTGAGAATCTGGACTCTGCCATGGACATTCCTCCACCATCACCCATCACCGATTTTCAACCATGTCCGAAAATTGAGCACTTTAATAAACACACTTATTGCACACAAATAATCTGGAGTCTGCCTGTTTTTTTGAAAATATGTATTAGACATAAACGTGCAAAAATGACCAGTTACATTGTGATGGCAACATACCACTGTCACACAGCTGTAGTCCATGGGCAAACAAAGCAGAGGTCACGCAGTGGGGCCCACATCTCTGAAATTGGAAGGGAAAGTCACAACTCTGTTAGCATCCACTGGGTGAAAAGGACAGACAGTGGAGAGGCAGGAGACTTTAAGTAAATGTAAAATGCCGGTGTTGATTCTTACCTGTGTGTTATTGAAAATACTGCTGTATCACTGTGTCCATGTTTTCTGTGTCGTCCTCTTCGTCTTCCTCCTCTTCACTCTCTGCAGGCTCCACAGCTGCTACAACACCACCATCTGGACCATCCTCCTGCAGAAAAGGCACCTGGCGTCGCAATGCCAGGTTGTGAAGCATACAGCAGGCCACGATGATCTGGCACACCTTCTTTGGTGAGTACACTAGGGATCCACCTGTCATATGCAGGCACCTAAACCTGGCCTTCAGGAGGCCGAAGGTTCTTTCTATAATCCTCCTAGTTCGCCCATGGGCCTCATTGTAGCGTTCCTCTGCCCTTGTCCTGGGATTCCTCACTGGGGTCAGTAACCACGACAGGTTGGGGTAACCTGAGTCACCAATTAGCCACACACGGTGTCTCCGTAGTTGTTCCATCACATAAGGGATGCTGCTATTTCGCATGATGTACGCGTCATGCACTGACCCAGGGAACTTGGCATTTACATGGGAGATGTACTGGTCAGCCAAACAGACCACCTGGACATTCATGGAATGATAACTTTTTCTGTTCCTGTACACCTGTTCACTTTCACTGGGGGGTACCAAAGCCACCTGTGTCCCATCAATGGCACCAATGATGTTGGGAATATGTCCAAGGGCATAGAAATCACCCTTCACTGTAGGCAAATCCCCCACCTCAGGGAAAACGATGTATCTCCGCATGTGTTTGAGCAGGGCAGACAACACTCTGGACAACACCTTGGAAAACATAGGCTGAGACATCCCTGATGAAATGGCCACTGTTGTTTGAAATGACCCACTTGCTAAGAAATGGAGTACTGACAGCACCTGCACTAGAGGGGGGATCCCTGTGGGTTGGCGGATGGGTGACATCAGGTCTGCCTCCAGCTGGGCACACAGTTCATGTATAGTGGCTCGGTCAAGCCTGTATGTCAGAATGACATGTCGTTCCTACATTTTCGACAGGTCCACCAGCGGTCTGTACACGGGAACATTCCTCCATCTCCTCGCAAGTCCCAGCGGACGGTGCCTAGGAAGGACAACAGCGAGCACAGAGTCAATCAACCCACAGGTAAGTTCCCACAGCTTGCACAGTACACGATTCTATATGCATTGAATGGCTTGTATGAGTGTCGATGCAAGTCCTAGGCATGTGTGACGCAGTAGAAATTAAGCCATGTGGGCCCTTGAAATGGCGGCTGCCTGACCTGTGAAGTGCGACAATGGGATGTGAGGTCAATGCGCTGGCGTGGCACACCGTGGCGGTAGGCGGTCGAAGACCCCGGCGCTAAGCCGCATTGGTTAACATTGAACCCTATGCGTTTCAGGAGCCAATGGCGAAGTGCGCCGGCGGTCGCGGTACGCACCGCCGCGGTACGCACCGCCACGGACGTGACCGCCATTTTCTATCTGCTTAATCACTCGAGACCTGATCATCCACAGGAGAGGACCTATACTGCAAGTGCTGCTGTGACCTCGGTCTGGAAGATACAATGGCTGCTGCGACTGGGGAAAGGGCCCCTGCCTTCACTTCTGAAGAATTGGAGAAACTCGTGGATGGGGTCCTCCCCCAGTATGCGCTACTCTACGGTCCTCCAGACCAACAGGTAAGTACACTGGGAGCATGATTTGGGGGCAATGCCTGTGTTGAGTCGGGTGGATGAAAGATGGTGTGGAGGGGAGCGATTGAGGCATGCATCAAACGACGGATGAGAGCATGTGCCACATGGCAAGGGTGGGGATGGGGGGCCACTCACATCGAGCATGCAGAAGGTGATGATTATTCTTCTCTCCCTGTACATGTCACGTAGGTCAGCGCCCACCAGAAAATCGACATTTGGCGTGCCATTGCCAAGGACGTCTGGACCCTGGGGGTCCACAACAGACGGGAGACCCACTGCCGCAAGAGGTGGGAGGGCATCCGCCGCGGGAGCAAGAAGACCGCAGAGGCTCTGCTGGGGATGGCCTCCCAACGTAGGAGGGGTGCCAGTCGTCAATTGACCCCCGTGATGTCCCGGATCCTGGCGGTGGCCTACCCCGATTTGGATGGGCGTGTGAGGACATCACAGCAGACACAAGGGGGGGAGTACAAACACATTCTGCTGACTTTGCGTGCAGTGGAGGCGTCTGGGTGGGGGAGGAGGGCTGTGGATATCCCTAGGCCAGGGCGATTTCTGTAGGCTAGGCCCCTCCTTAAGGCATGGCCCTGTGCCCCCGCCCCCCACCTCTGTAGGGTGCCAAGTACAGCTATCCATGGCCCTGTGTCACCTATGTGTGCAGTAGTCGTCCATAGGCTTGTAGGCCAAGTCCCAATGATTGAGTAGTGTACCCCAAGTGCGCGGCGTAGTGCAGGGGGCTTCTGTGTCTGTCCTCTCCGCCAACTGTGTTGCCAATGGATGCACTCAACATGTCTTCATTCCCCCCCCCCCCCCCTTTTTTGCTGCTCTTCCTGTTCATGTGTGCATTAGCATCATCAGGCGGAGGAGAAGTGGCATCGGAGCACGAGGGAGCTGCATCTCACATGGCCCTGGAGGGCCATGCAACCGACTCGGAGTTCACCAGTGAGACGGAGGGCGAGGGGAGCGCCACAACAGGGACACGTGGAGACATCAGCGACACAGACACGTCCTCGGAAGGGAGCTCCCTTGTGGTGGCGGCAACATCCGTGCCCACCGCAACAACAGGTACAGCCGGCACCCAGCGCACCAGCTCCGCCCTCCCAGCAGCCCCTCTGCGATCGCACCGTGTCCGCTCGCACACGAAGGCGGGCATCTCCTTCGCCCCAGGCACCTCAGGCCCTGCCCCAGTTACCCCTGCTGCCCTCAGTGAGGAGGTCATTGACCTCCTCAGGACGCTCATTGTTGGGCAGTCTACCCTTTTGAATGCCATCCAGGGGGTAGAAAGGGAGGTGCACCGGAGCAATGCATACCTGGAGGGCATTCATTCAGGTCAGGCTGCCCATCAGCGATCGGTCAACACTCTGGCCTCAGCACTGACGGCAGCCATTGTCCCTGTCTCCTGCCTCCCTCCTCCAACTTCCTCCACCCAGTCCCACTCCCCTGTTCCTCTGCCTATCCCAGACACACCTACAGACCAGCCTGCACACACCTCAACACCCAAGGGCAGCTCATCCAGACATAAACACCACACATCACACAAGCATTCACACAAGCAACAGCCACATGCAGACATACCAACAGCCACTGCCTCCTCTGTGTCCCCCTCCTCCTCGCCTCCCTCCTCCCTCCCTGTGACGTCTCCACTCACACTTGCATGCACAACATCATCAGCCACTACGTCCATCACCAGCACAACCACCAGAACACTCCGCACACGTGCAGTCACCACCCCCACTGCCATTTACACGTCCCCTGTGTCCTCTCCCAGTGCGTCTGTCACCCCCTCTTCCAAACCACACAAACGCAGGCAGCCACCCACCCAACAGCCATCCACCTCACGACAGCCTCCGTCACAAGCACCTGCACCCAAAGACACCACACTTGACTCTCCTACAACCACATCCTCTTCCTCCACTCCCATACCCACTGCACCTACCCTTCCCACTGCTCCTAAAAAGTTTTTCCTGTCCAAAATTAACCTCTTTCTATCACCTGACCCACCCCCTCCATCTCGTAAGAGTCCAATCAGCACCTCAGCCACCACAACCCCTGGACCTTCAAGGTCCATAGTACAGGGATATTGGAGTCCACCACCTTCAAGTGCAGCAACATCGGCCAGCAGTAAAGGGACAGCCAGCCCACCCCCTGGGAAGAAAACCAAGAAAGGCAAGGCCCGGTGCGAGAGGCCAGAGACTGCAGCCTCCAAAGGCACTACCCTGGCACCGTCAGGATGTGGGGTGCCACCTGGCACATCTACAAAGGGAGGCAAGGGCCACAGGGAACCACGGAAGGATGGCAAGGGCAGCACGGCTGACACGTCCGGCAGCAGGCGAGCTGCCCAGGAGGGCCCCACCAGCCCCATTCCGGGTGTGAAGGAGGACACCCACGGGCCCGGGACTCCAGCACAGGAGGGCCCCGGAAGCGAGAAGTCGGATGGCGAGTGAACTCCATATATTGGCCGGATATGGTGCCCTGGAGACACATGTCAAGAACCGCTGAACAGGGCCCTTCAAGACAGGCACCGCTGAACAGGGCACCGCCGTGTCAAGAACCGCTGAACAGGGCCCTTCAAGACAAGCACCGCTGAACAGGGCCCTTCAAGACAAGCACCGCTGAACAGGGCACCACCGTCTCAAGAACCGCTGAACAGGGCCCTTCAAGACAAGCACCGCTGAACAGGGCCCTTCAAGACAAGCACCGCTGAACTGGGCACCGCCGTCTCAAGAACTGCTGAACAGGGCCCTTCAAGACAAGCACCGCTGAACAGGGCACCGCCGTCTCAAGAACCGCTGAACAGGGCCCTTCAAGACAAGCACCGCTGAACAGGGCACCACTGTCTCAAGAACTGCTGAACAGGGGCCTTCAAGATAAGCACCGTTGAACAGGGCCCTTCAAGACAAGCACCGCTGAACAGGGCCCTTCAAGACAGGCACCGCTGAACAGGGCACCGCCGTCTCAAGAACCGCTGAACAGGGCCCTTCAAGACAGGCACCGCTGAACAGGGCACCGCTGTCTCAAGAACCACTGGACAGGGCCCTTCAAGACAGGCACCGCTGAACAGGGCCCTTCAAGACAGGCACCGCTGAACAGGGCCCTTCATCTCAAGCACCGCTGAACAGGGCCCTTCATCTCAAGCACCGCTCCGCTGGGCCCTTCATCTCAAGCACCGCTCCGCTGGGCCCTTCATCTCAAGCACCGCTCCGCTGGGCCCTTCATCTCAAGCACCGCTCCGCTGGGCCCTTCATCTCAAGCACAGCTCCGCTGGCCCCTTCATCTCAAGCACCGCCCCGCTGGGCCCTTCATCTCAAGCACCGCTCCGCTGGGCCCTTCATCTCAAGCACCGCTCCGCTAGGGGCCTTCATCTCAAGCACCGCCCCGCTGTGCCCTTCATCTCAAGCACCGCTCCGCTGGGCCCTTCATCTCAAGCACCGCTCCGCTGGGCCCTTCATCTCAAGCACAGCTCTGCTGGGCACCGCCGTCTCAAGCACAGCTCCGGTGGGCACCGCCGTCTCAAGCACCGCTGGCCCATTGGCAGAAGGGGCAGGCCCGGATCTGTGTCGGGCAGGGCTGCACGATGCACTCTGGGCACCATGCCTCCTCCAGTACCAGTGGAGTCTGTAATCCACTTGAGAGACTGTGGCTTTGCACTCCCCAGGATGGCACAGTGGGCAAGCCACCCACTGTAGAGACTTGTGAGACTGTGGCTTTGCACTCCCCAGGATGGCACAGTGAGCAAGCCACCCACTGTAGAGACTTGTGAGACTGTGGCTTTGCACTCCCCAGGATTGCACAGTGGGCATGGAGGCCCCTCGTGGATCTGGCGTCGTGGACTCATGTGGCTGAGGTGCCTCCCCTTCCCTTCCCCCTGAGGTGCCTGTAGTTTTTCTATCTGATGCCCCTGCAGTGTTCTCTCCAATGGCTTCGGGTCTCCTGTGTGGGCTTTGCCCATGTGTTGAGGCCCATCGGCCCACGTACAATGACTGAAACCCAATTTGGACAGGACAATTTACATATGTGTATATAGTTATAGATGTTTGAAAAAAAAGTTTTACGTAGCCTTACAATATATTTGAATTTCATGATCATTTTATTTTGTCTTTGCATTCTTCTGGGGGGTTTGGGGGGTGTCACTCTGAGTTGTTGCTCTGCATTGATGTGTATGTAGTTGTGGGTGAGGGTGGGTGTGTCGCGTATGTGTGTCCTCGTAATTTTTTGCCTCCCCCCTCCCCTGTGTCGTAGGTGCAGTACTCACCGTTGTCTTCTGCACCGCCGTTCGTGCTCCTGGTAGAGGAGCAAGTAGACAATAGCTGGTAGGATGTGTAGTTCTGCTTCCATGCTGTCCAGATTCCTCGTGGAGTGTGTAGAGGTGAGCGTTTTCCCGTTCGTAGTCTGTTTCTGCCGTGTTTTTATCGGCGGGACTCCCGCCCTGGAAAAGGTGGCGGATTGGTGGGTTGTGATAGGGTGGGCGGTACATTGTCTCCAGCCTGTCTGTTGGCAGTGACCGCTGCGCTGTTTGTTTGTCCCGCCGTGGCGGTCGGAGTGTTAAAGTGGCGGTCTGTGTTTGCGGTTTCCGCCAGGGTCAGAATTCCATTTTTTGCACCGCCTACCTGTTGGCGGGTTGGCCGCCGCTTTAACACTGACCGCCAGGGTTGGAATGACCCCCTAAATAATTTAACAGTTTCGGACATGGGCAGTGCAAAGCCCCCCTGTACCCCCAGGCCCTGGCTTTCTACCAGCCTTTCCATGGCAGGGTGAACGCCATGGAAAGGCTGGCCAAAAGCTGAGTTGTAATCAGCATGGCAGCACTGAGTTCAGAGTCGCAGTGGCTGAGTACAACTCAGATCACCTTCAGCCACTTTGGAATGATGTTCCTGTCAGGGATGGCAGTCCCCTGGTGGGTCCGCTCACCAGGGTTGTAATGTGACGGTTGGACCGCATGGAGTGCAGCGGTCCGACCGTCACCGCAAGTCTGGCAGTCCTCAGACCACAAGACGTGTAATGAGGCCCTAAAATAAATCAGTTATAAATGCTAAAACAAGGAAAATAATAGCTGACTGTAACCTTCTCTAACCTCAGTCTCCATTGAGGAGGCAGACTGGTTATGCTCAGTGGTTATTTACACCATATCACCAAGGGTAACCAATCTACCTTTGCAATGAGACATGAAATACTCATTATTCCTCAATGACTCCTGTGCTCAGTTAATCTCTCCTTACAAGTAAGATATCCGTTGTACTTTAACAGTCAGGGCCTGATCATGAGTTTGGCGGTCGGATCACCAGACCGGCAAAGCGGCTGTCCCAAAATGAATGTTGCGCCAACGGTCTCCAGACCGCCGTATTATGGTGTATGCAACTTGAACCGCTGACCGCAAAAAAAATGGCTGCTCTCCAGCTGCGCAGTGGCCTGCAATATTGACGGTGCACACTCTGTCGCTGTCATGGCTGTGTGGAACCACCGAGCCCATTACAAAAACACAGCTGAGGTGGCAGTCTCCTGGCAGTGGTCAGCCGATGACAGTTGGCCGCTGTGGTACGCATTCAGCAAAGCAACAGACAAGTGCCCATTAGATGCATTCGAAAACAACACAACTGACCTACATTGGCCCATTGGACACACCTGCAAATCACACTATATAACACACCACTCCCTAGACCATGATCCTTTGCCTCTCCAATGCAAGAAAGAGATCAAAGCCCACTGTTTTTCTCAACATTGATAGATAAGGCACCCCCTTTTCACCATCCCATAAAACACCTTTCAAGCTCTTTTGTCCATTTAATCCCTATATCCCTTTTTTTGTTAAGTATGTTCCTTGGGGAGTGGAGTCTGGTAAGTTAAAACACAAAAGCTGTTACAAATTGTCAATGTCTGGTATGCTTACATCTCACCTTTTTCCACTGTGTTGTTCATTTATTTTCTCAAAATGCAATACCCAGAGTTGCAGAGAGGCAAGCTTGTCAATGTGCATTGCTGTACATAACATCACATGTATCAATCCTCATTACATGCCATATGCTGGAAAGAGTTTAAATATCAAAAGATCAGCCCAGGACCCAAGGTATGTACGAACATCTATATGTATAATCCAACCTAACTGCAGTGAGGCAACAGATATGACAGACTTAACATTTGTCAAGTTTTGGGAAGTACGGACAGCGACATGACTACAACTACCACAGTGCCCTGTTTCTGTCCCTCAAACCAACAAGCCTTTCTAGACTTGTCCAAATACACTGGTGTGCCATCTCTCAAATGATGCACCCTCCCCAGGAGTTTACTATTTGTGTAGGGTGGGGAGTCAGCAGGTGACATGACTACAGCTACCTGGAGGCCCTGTTTCTGTACCTCAAATCAACAGGCCTTTCTGCACTTGTCCAAATACACGTGTTCCGTCTCTCAAATGATGTACCCTCCCCTGGGAGTTTAGCATTTATATAGTGTGGGGAGTCAGCAAGCGACATGACTACAACTACCAGGAAGCCCTGTTTCTGTATCTCAAATCAACAGGCCTTTCTGCACTTGTCCGAATATACCTGTGTGCCATCACTCAAATTATGTACCCTCCTCTGGAGGTTAGCATTGGTGTAGTATGGTGAGTCATCAAGTGACATGACTACAAATACCAGGAGGCCTTGTTTCTCTACCTCAAGCCAACAGGCCTTTCTGCATTTGTCCAAGTACACCTGTGTGTCATCTCTCAAATGATGTTCACTCACATGGGAGTGTGCAATCTACATATCATGCTCAACTCAGAGATGTGTCTGTCTACATAGCTTGGTCTTGTCCTGGTATCCCAGAATGAAACTACTGAGGACAGGAATAGAACCTTACCAAGTTTGTACATCAAGTATTCTTAAGACATTAAGCTGCTTCATCAGATTGGTAGTGGCAGTTAACAAATCGACTCAGCAGTGCTCATATGATGGCTACTGCTACATATACAAAAAAGTTGTGTGTTCACCTGTTTCTCACACAACTAGGCCTTGGAATGGTCAAATACAGGTCTCCTCTCCACTGTGTTGGCTTAACTGTTTCTAATATGTAATATTCACTCCCTCATCTAAAGTGCAACTGATCAGCACATCTAATGAGTTGCTTAAGTCTTATAGTTTCTGCAAGCTTCAAACGTCATGCCAACAACATCAAAACCATGGTAACATAGCACAATCAGCAAACAAACCACTTAAGATTGTCCAAGGCCTCTAATTACAGTGACACAAAACCTTTGGATGTGGATTCCACACTTCAACCAAAAACAATGTACTTTTTTTCTCAACAAGTTGAGTTGGTACAGCACCTGGCCAGACATTGTCCACAACCAACCAGACTCCCATCCCACGTCAGGATGAAGCCCTCAGTGATGACACCACTTCTGGACATGTGGACGTGGATGACAGTCTTGGCCCATATGAGCAGCCTGGTCAGCCGGCATCAGTAAGTCTCACTGTGCCCACAGAAACACCTCCCACTCTAGCAGAAACAGCACGTGTCATTAGTGGAGACCAGATGACAACTGCACCAGAGAGAAATGCAGTACTCCATGCTGTTTCCGGCTCGCCTATGGATAATTGCAGTGGAGGGAACTCTCTTCTTCAATATACCTCAGGAGGTTTGAGACTGGATCAAGGCACACCCACAGATGGGTCTCAGTTGGGACTATGGAAAGCACGGAGCCCGCAAAAGAGGCCATGACGCAGAAGAGATTGACAAGTAGGTACCCTGTCTAAAGAGGAGGCCCAGCGGGTGCAAGAACAAGCGATTGAGGAGGTGGTGACATTAAGTGGCAGGAGGTCTGGAGTCCTAGCATCAGGTACAGGGGTCTCTGGGGTCTCGGAACCTTTGAGCAACAAAGACGACAGTGGTTCTAAGCTTTCCGTAATCCGCCGGGGCAGCGCTGCTTGCAGCGATGCCCAGGGGATTACGAGTCCCCGACTGCCAGCCTTTTTCTGGTGGTCTGAACCGCCAAGAAAAGGCTGGCGGTACGGGGAGTCGTGGGGCCCCCTGACAGGGCCCCATGTGGCTTTTCACTGTCTGCTGTGCAGACAGTGAAAAGCGCGACCGGTGCAACTGCACCCATCGCACGGCCGCAACACCGCCGGCTCCATTTGGAGCCGGCTCCTATGTTGCGGCTGTAATCCCCGCTGGGCCGGCGGGCGGAAACCAGGTTTCCGCCCGCCGGCCCAGCGGGGATCTCCAAATGGCCCCGGCGGGGGTGCGTCCGCATTGGCGGCCGCATGGCGGTCAGATCTTGGCGGGCGGCTGATGCCGCCCACCAAGGTCGTAATGACCCCCAATGTGTTCTGACCATCAGTAGATGTAGGGGAAGTTGTAGGGGGATTCCCTGCTGATTTAGGCAGGGGGGTGATTTCACAATACCAAACCTTAGCTACTGTGGGGGCCCACCTATTATCTAACATGGAGCCAAAGGGATTATTTCCCCTCCTTTTTCTTTGTATTCAGCTGGGGACTTGGATGGTTGACCTAGGGAGGGAGGTCAGATGATGATATTGACTGTCCCTGACTGATAGCTGGGTGGATTTTCTTGCACCCAAGTTTGGCTTTCAAGTGTGTCACTTGTTTGGATTGGGGGCTTGTTCCTGTTTGTCATTGGGAGGGGGAGTTTTGGGAGTTGTTATTATTTTTGTTACAGGAATGTTTGTTTGAGCTCAATGAGAGTTCCACGGCATAGCCCTTGGCTGGGAGATGGACGGCTACTCATTTATAGCCTGACACTGAAGCCACCATAGGTTCTACAATTTTACAGTCTTACAATCTTACTGCAACTGATGCAGGATATAAGCTTTTAAACTGGAATATTAGAGGGATGCACATGATGCAAGGTCTTTTCCTTTTTACATACGAGGGTAATGCACATAGCACTACTGGAGGAAACACACATTATAGCTAAAGAGTGGGTGGCCTTGCAGTGCAGGTGGAGGGGCAGGGCTACTCTACCACATATCCGGCCTTTGCAAGGAGGGTACTTATTTGGATCTGCCCAGAGTTCCCTTCCAATGCATTTCCCAGGTGATAGATACAGTAGGATGTTATGTAGTGGCAAAGGGGCAGTTGGATGGCAGATATGTAGTCCTCTGCAGCATCTATGGGCCTAATGCTAAACAGGCATCCTTCTTTAAGAGCCTCTCTCAAACTCTGGCTCCGTATCTAATGGGGCTGATCATTCTAGGAGGCAACTATAATTGCACAGCGGAGGTGTCCTTGGATGGTTCCCATCCCCCTTTGCCGGATTCCCCAGTACATCAGGTGGCTCGAGTGTTTGCGGCTTGGCATACAAAGTAGGGTTTGCTGAACATGTGGTGATGCAGTTACCCCACTATACATAACTACTCCGTCTTTTCCTCCCTCCATGATTTGCATGTATGATTAGACACCTTCCTGTGCATACCGGAGATCCATGAATGTGTGGTCTCAATTGAGTATCTTACCCCAACAATTTCAGATCATAACCCTCTTCTTTTGGGTTTAGATTGGGGTGGGGAACATTTCAATATTCCATCATGGAAATTGCACTCTGAGTCCCTCAAGGATCCCGATAGGAGCATGTATTGTGCACTACTTTGAGGACAATGTGGGAATGGCTTCTACTTTGCAGATCGAATGGGAGGCATTTAAAAACATTCTGAGGGGACATTGTATTGCGGAATCGGTGGGGATCTGGAAGACCCTGGAGTCTGAGATCTGAAATATTAACTACAAAATTCTAAGTCACATTCTGGCCTCCAGCCTTCATCTGTATATGCTCTATCTTATTCATCGCGGCCAGGCGGGCTTCATCCCCAGTCCTAATATGGCCCAGAAAATCCAAAGGCTACTTTGGATTTTGGAGGGCACTGCAGCTGACAACACAGAAGCTGTGGTCTTTGCGGTTGCCATCAAGAAGGCCTTCGATAGCCTTGATTGGCCATTCCTCTACACGGTATTGGAACACTTTGGACTGGGCCAAAGGTTAATTTCCTGGACACAGCTCTTGTACACAGAGGCCTCAGCCAGAGTCAGGACAGGACATACAATCTCTGCTAATTATAGTATTGAGAAAGGCACCTGTCAGGGTTGCCCCTTATCATGCCTCTTATTCTCTCTGGCTTTAGAGCCCTTGGTGTGCGTGGCCAGGGTGGGTACGGCCTTTCGTAGCATTACAGTGCAGACTCAGATGGATTATATCGCCCTTTATGCAGACGACCTTCTGCTTTTCCTTTGGGGTACGGGGCAGATCTAGATAGGACTTTTGACTTACTAGGTTATTTTGGCAATCTATTGGGTCTCCAAGTTAATTTGAATATGCCCTGCATATTCCCAGTGCACCCCACTGACTTGCCCCCAGAGAGGGTAGGACCCCTACCTTGGGAACCTCAATGCTTGCCTCACTTAGGTGTCCACATTTACCATAAAATATAAGATCTCCTGGAAGGTATTGTGGGTAGAGCAATCCGGGCACTGAGAGCTAGCACAGAGTTTTGGCGTGCATTGCTGCTATCAGTGGAGGACATGGTGGCCCTCCTCAAGGTGATTTCCCTTCCTGCCTGCTCTACTTCTTCAGAACACTACCAGTGTGGATCATCAGGTCACAGTTCCTGTGCATAGAGTTTTTTCGAGGCATGTGCAAAGTGAAATGCGTCCCAGGGCAGCAGCCTTCCTGGGGTCCCCCTGATGCCACCATACCTATTCTGCAGGGATTGTTTACATTATTTGCTTTGAATGTTTGTCACACACATTATTCTACACTCCATTTATCTTACATTCTCTTGCAATGTGGGTGAAATGTGTGAGTCCATTCCAAGGATTTCTCAGGGAAGATGTGTTTGGGTTCAATTACACATCCATGCAGATGCATATGTTCTATCATATCCGGCCATGTCATGTGCAAAATGTGAGTGTGTCACTTCAATTTGTAGGTGTGACATTAATGAGGATTTGTTGGTGTGTGACAAACTGCTATGAACACATCATTAGCCCTGAAACTGGGGTGTGGAAAGATATCAAGTTTTGTAGAGTGTGGCAGTGCAGTATCAGTGACCTGGTGAAAGGGAGCACCATGGGGCTCTGACTGGGACATACATTGTGTACTCTGAACCGGGACATCTGACATATGTTTGGGCCACGTAGCACAGCCCACATACCAGGTCAAAGGCAGGCCGCCATTTTGCTGTGGAGCAGGAAAACCAGCTAGGTGTTTGGCTTACCGTCGGTTGTGTCCACGATGATGTCAAGTTTTACTACTTTACAGGTTTGCTATATTTACCAAGGTGCCAGCTAAGACAGGGCCCAAAAACCACAGATACCCACTTTGCAAAAAAGGGTCAATTTTGAGTGGAAAAATTTGATGTAACCATGGTGCGTCTTGGGCCATTTCCTGTTGCGAGCACTAGGCCTACCCACACAACGAAGGTATAGGAAGACGTAGGGGAATGCTGGGGAGAAGGAAATTTGTTTGCTCCCTGCAGATTCCAGTGCTTTCCATCAGAGAAATGTGAAGAAAATGTGTTATTTTAGTCAAAGTTTGAGGTTTGCAAAGGATTCTGTGTAAAACAACTGGTGACAGCCTTGCAAGTTACCACATCCTGGATTTCCCCACGTGTCTAGTTAAAAAAAATATGCAGGTTTGTTAGGTTTCCCTTGGTGCTAGCTGAGTTAGGGACCGAAAAACACAGCTACCCACTTTGCAAAAAACAGGTCAGTTTTGAGTGGAAGAATTTGATGTATCCATTTTGCATTTTCGGCCGTTTCACTTTACAGGCACTATGCCTACCCACACAAGTGAGGTACCATTTTTATCAGAAGTCTTAGGGAAATGATGGGTGGAAGGAAGTTTGGGGCTCCCCACAGATTCTAGAACCTTCCATCACAAAAATGTGGGGAAATGCGTTTTTTAGCCCAGGGTGCTCAAGACAATGATAGAGCAGGCAAGAGTCACCTGTGCTTCTGCCTGGGAGCTACAGCCCTTCAGAGGGCTGTTCAGTTTGATGTTCTTAGCCACCTTTAGGGTTTCAGAGTTGGTAGGAGGGAAAGGAAGTTTGGGGATGGTGTTGGCTGACCTAGTGTGGCATGCAAAGGGTTCCAAAGTGTGTTTGAGGCGGTAAAAGGCTGACCAGAAGGGTATGGGGCAATGGTGCACTTACACCATTGTGGTTAAGCAAAGGCTTGCCCTTGCAGCCCTTTTTGGAGCTATGGGTCTGGAGTGGGGGTCCCATGTTCTTGCATGAGAATGGTTCTGCAGTAAGTTCAGGGCAAGTGCTGTGAGTGTTGATAAGACGAATAAGGGCATTGGGCTTACCAGCACTGGACTTTGGCACACTCCTGTTTTGAATATGGGCAGTGACAGAGGGTTTATGGCAGGGAATAGGGAAAGACAGACTGAAAGATTTGGGTAGGTGGCAGAGCAGTTGAGTGGGGGGTATGTTTGGCAAGAAATTAACTAACAGGCTGTTTGCTGTATTGGAAGGTGCTGCTTGTGCATAGTATCACCTGTTAGAGATATGAATCTGCGTACAGTCCTTGGTGAATTGATCCAGGGTGCCTGCCCAGATGCATTTTGGAGGCAACCAGCTGGAGCTTGAAAAATATGGTGCCGTGGTGTATTAGTTTGGCATTAGTAGGATGCATTGGGGGTAACTGTTGTCAGACTTGTGGAAGCACAAGGCAAAGTGCAGCAAGTATGATGTTTTAGTCATTCATCTAGGGGAGAATGATGTGGAACAATCCACTGGCCTGGATTTGCTGAAGTCTATGAAGCAGGACTTGGAAATGCTGAAGACCAGCTGGGTTTTTATCAGATGTTTTCTGGACTACTTTGTTGCCTTGTAGGGTGTAGAGGGGCACACATCTCTGATAAATGTGATAAATAGACCCAGGAAGGAGGTGAACAGAGAGATAATTGGTTTCTGCAAGGTGACAGGGGTGTGGATTATAATGCATCTGAGCAATCTTTTTGATCCCCAGCATTCCATCTGGCACAATGGAATGTATTTGTCCGAGCAGCGCAATATCCTGTATTTAGGAAAGTCGAAGCGGTCAGTGGAAGTGTGGATGAACTACGGTAAGAAGTTCTGAGTTGGGAGGCACAGAAATGCTACCTCATGGGGAGGGCCTTTCTGGTGACAGAAGAAGGCAAAGTGTTCAGCTGATTGGGGGAAAATGAGGGGGTGTAAGGACAAGCAAAGAACAATAGAACCAAGATTTGGGGCAAGAGTGAGGGCCTGGTCCACGAGCAGGCAGGCTGAACAGAATGGTTAATGTGGGTTCCGATGAGAGAATGACAAGGACTCTTGGAATGTCAAAGGTCTTGTGCAGTTCAGAAGTATTTGGGGGGCTAGTATATTGGGGTGGGAGTTACTGAGGGGAGGTGGTTATGTTAGGCTAGTTGACAGGGTAGCTTGTGCGACTGAGCTGAAGGGCTACGTACTCTGCTTGCCAAATAAACCAGCCTTTTACACTTAAAGGAGGCAGAGTGGTGTGATTATTTCCTCCGAAGAGACCTTTCACGTGTTTTTTAGAGTAAGCCATGCGGTGCTTGTTCACAACTTGGGTGTGATTGAGATCTAGGGACAGATGTATGAAAGCCTTTGCACGGCAGCAAATGGCCCATCAGGCCATTTGAGACCAGGTAAAAAGCTTTTCTCCATGTAACAATCCTATTCTGCGGGTTGGTAACCAGTTACTGACTTGCAGAATAGGATTGCGAGTCGCTACCAGGAAGGGGCGTGCCAAAGGCCATCCCTTCCTCATAGCAGGTCACAGGGTTGTAAGACTGTTTTGTGACTGTGAATGTGGTTGCAAAACAATCACAGTTACCACCAACTTAAAGTTGGTGGTAATGCATTTGCAAACGGGAACGAGTCCCCATTGGACCTTGTGAAAGGCAGCAAAAATATTTTTGCACAGTAGGCTGTGGTCACATGGACAACTGTCTCCTCTGAAAATCGACCCCACTGGAAATTGCTAAATGTGTCTGAGACACATTTGTGCATTTCATTTTGCGAGTCTCTAATTGTGACTAGCAAAAGTCGCAATTAGAGACTTGCAAAATAAATGGTCATACATCTGACCCCTAGTCTCTTTCAGTTTGCACACTATTGATGGGGGCTCCTCATAAGGTATAGTTCCAGTCAGTTGCAACGAAGATGACTTTCTGCTATCTCCGCTACTTTGGGTGTTCTTTTGATTTTACGATACACCCAGAGTTTTGTATTAAAATCAAAATTGTGTTTTTTTTTCTTCACTTTTACTGCCTGTTCTGTTTTCTGAAGTCCAGGAGGAAGAATCTGGAAGGCACCATTTGTGTGCAAAATGAAGTTGGAAGTCACCCATAATGTTATTACAAGCAACTTGTGACGTTTTTCCAGATTACAAGCACACCTGTAATAATTAAATAAAACAGTCATGTTCATAATAATATTCCATATCCTCAATATTGTGAATGTATGTGTTGAATTGTATTTGAGACGGACAAGACAGTGCATGAAGCGCAAGAGTTCTAAAGTCATTGGAGTAAATAGCCAGGTGAAGTGGCACATGTTGTACAGAATCTTTTAGTTTTTTATTTACAGATACAAGTGTTACAGAAAAAAATGCCAACCTTCCTCTTCTTTATTGAAAGAAAGTACATACAAATGTGATGTTCATTATATTAGCCTTTATTGTGAGATGTTGGGCCTATGATATCTTTTTCTCTTTGAAAAACATGTTCCCAATCACGCTGGTCTCACTGAAGCACAGACAAAGATTGCAGTTTACTTTTAAATTTTACTTGTTACTAACCCAACTCCCATTTCTTTCCATAGATAATATCAAGTTTTTGTTAACAACATTTGTTAACTTATTTTTATAGAGTGTGCAGTGTGTGCCACCACCACACACCCCTGAATTTTAGAATGTATTTGTGCAACCATTTAAGAAACACTGGAGTTGATATGACCTAGGTTTTTAGTGAAAAAATGTACCATCTATAGATAATGGCTTTTTCCTTTGGGTGAAGCCTGGGTTTAGCATGATGTACAGAAGCACCGAGGCTGCCATTTAAAACATGAGCAGACCAAGTAATATCACTC
The DNA here is from genome assembly GCF_031143425.1 of Pleurodeles waltl. NCBI lineage: Eukaryota > Metazoa > Chordata > Amphibia > Caudata > Salamandridae > Pleurodeles > Pleurodeles waltl. Next base: position 269,481,722 of record NC_090448.1, on the reverse strand, counting down.
AGATCACACAGCCAGGTGGGTAACCTTGGTTCTTGCAGCCCCTCCAGCACGGGGAAGGCAGCTCCTCAGAGGGTGCCCAGTCAGCCCAAGGCAATGAATATCTGTGAGATATGGGGGACTCAGGGTTACCACATCACATTCTGCAATGGGGGGCCCCATCATGTTGCACCACTGTACACAGCAGACCACATAGTACCACAACTAAGAACATTCTATGTGTGTAAGGCTCACATTCCCATGTTAAGATCAAGGCCCTGGACTTGTTCACAGTAACCTGCCACCAGATAGAAATCCTTGCTTAGTACCAAACAAGCAAGCATCATTCACTGCCTGTTCTGGATGGATGTTACAGCTAACTGATTTAGGGCGGTCTTCCACCAGATTGTTTGCCTTTTACCCACAGTTTGTACTTTATCTTTTTGTTGGCCTAAGGAATTTGAGCACTTTACCACTGTTGACCAGTGCTAAAGTGTATGTGTTTCTCCCCTAAAATATGGTAGCATTGGTGAATGAACAATTGGCATACTTAATTTGCTTTTAGGTCCCTTGTAAAGTGGCATACCATATACCCTGGGTCTGTTAATGAAATGCTACTGATTGTGGCACCCACTTCAGTAACCCTTAAACATATCTCAGGCCTCCCATTGCAGATCCTGTGTGTGAAGTTTCACTGCCACTTCGTCTTGGCATTTAAAACCTCTTGCCAAGTCTTAAGCTCCCCATGTGCCATGTAAGTAAATGGCAGGAGATGTACTTTTATGTTTTACATGTCCTGGTTGTGACAAAAAAAAAACGAAAGTCATTTTTCACTACTGTGAGGCCTACTCTTCTTATAGGCCAGCATTGAGAATTCCTTACTTACATTTAACATGTAATTCCTGATCAGAAAGGAGTATCTATATCATTATAATGGTAACAACAAATCCTCTTTACTGGGAAAGTTGGATTTAACACTAGTATTGCAGAAATGCCACTTTTAAAAAGTGGGCTTTTCTCTGCTCGTACGGCTCCGTGTGCCTTGCAGCCTGTCTCTAATACACGTCTGGGCTACGTGACAGCTACACTTTGGGTATTACCTCTATACAGCCGCCAACACAGAAAGGGTGGGTGTGACAAAGGACTCATCTGCATTCATCTGCATTCTGATGGGCCTTTCTGGGCTGGAAGGTTGGAGGAGAGCTAACACTTACACTTCTAATAGGGAATGTGCTGGTCCCCACAGAAAGGGCTGATTACACCATAGTGGTAATCTGGAGTCAGGTCTAGGAAGAATGGATCTCTGTGCACTTCAAGGAGCTGCTTTGAAGTAACCTCCACTTCAAAGTCACATTTGGGTATAAGTACTGGGTCTCTGACTCCACCAAATCAGTACACTCCTGGATTTGGGAAGAACTCTGCTGGAGTAAAGACTGGTGTGCTGTAAGGATTGCCTCTATGTCTGGACTGGCTGTTACAAGATATTGCTTCACTGCTTTGCTGAGCTGCCCTTCTGCCTGCTGATCTCTTTCTTGTTTAGGACAAGGACTGGACCCATCCTTCTGAACCCAGAATGACTTCAAGGGCGTATTGGCTTGCCCCCTGTTCTTCAGCAGTTTCAGGGACATCAAAGACTGCCTGCAACTCTCCTAGTGCTGCTGAACTCTGCCATCTGTGAGTACTACCCTTGCCTGAGGTGATCCCTTCTAGTCCTGGGCATTGGGAGTGGGTTCTGCAGCTGATTTCTACAAAAACCAATACATCACCTTGAGTGCATAAGAAATTCTGCTGCTTCTCTTCTTCAGTGCTGATGCAGAGGCTGTTCGATGACAACAGATTCACAGCCTGCACTAGTGACTTCTAAGCACTGTTTTCACCTTTAATCTTAAAAATAAAATAAAATTCATATCTTGACTTCTGCATATTGGATTTTTGTTGTTTCAGTTTAGGTTTACTCAGATAAATATTCCCTATGTTTCTAAAGCCATATAGAGTCATTTTTGTGGTGTTGTCATTGTGTTACTGTGGGTGTGTGTTGTGCAAATACTTCCCAAATTGCCTCTTAAGGTATGCCTGTCTGCTGTGTGCCGAGTGGCTGAGCACAGGTTAATTTAAAGTATGTATCTAACTTACCCTGACAATGATTGTGCTCCCGACTTGGGCAGGGCACATACTTCTGGCAACTAGAGATCCAATTTCTAACAAGGGAGGTGAGGGGGTGAGGTGAAAAAGAAATGTAAACTTATAAACCGTCTCCTTTCAAATACATCTCCTCAAGTATCTGACGTCACTTCATAAATTCGCATTGCAAACCAGCAATATTTGTATGTATTTTTAGAGGGTGTAAAGATTATGATGCAGAAATACTAGGAAACATTGCATATTGAGGAGAGATGATACAACCCGTTAGTGTGAGAGAGATCAAAACAAATCAGTTTTTAGTGATTGGTAAACGTGTTTTGGTTGCTGATGTCTTTGAGGGAATGTATTAACCAGCTTCATTTCTTTAGTTCAGATAAGCACTTTCTGGGCACTTTAAAAATGTTCTGATTGGAATACAAAGAACATAAATTGGAAGAAATGCAAATATTGACAGGCTTTGCAGCAGGTGCAGCCTGAGGCCTGGCTGTTAAACGTGTTGAATCACGGTGAGCAGTGTGAGGTCAACTATGACTGTGACCTAAAGGTAAGGTAGGCTGGTGAGCGCTGGGGTGTTGACACCAGTTTGTAATGTGACAGCTCCATTTCCATGTCCTATTACATTTAATTGCCAGTTACTTTAGAGCTCCTGTGTACGAGGGGTTCCAGTCATTCGCCATAGACCCTATGATGGGAAATTATGGTTGGCAGATAATCCTCTGAGTTGAAGGATTGGATTAATTTTAATAGCCCCTTACTGTAGTTATTGGACCCATTTTTTAACCTGGGTTTCCATGCCCATTGCAGTGTATACATCAGCAAAAACTTGTAGCTTTATTTACCTTGTGATGCATGACTTGCCTAATCCTGTTTTGATATATTAAAAAAATTATGTCACATGATTTCAAGGAGCATCATAACCATCATTGACACTGGGGCTCACCGGGCCAACAGCATAGCTCCTGTGTAAATATTTGGAGCCCAGTCAGAATTACATTTTAACATTTTGACATTCAATATCTCCTCTCAAAAGGGATGTATTTAGACATTTTGGTACAATCTAGTCTTGTAAAGGTGCACCAAGTAATTGCCTACAGTGTCTTAAATGTGCCACATAACACCCAGTTTCTACACAAATAACTGTGGTGTTGGGTTTTTGTATATGTGTGTGTGGGTGCATGTGCGTATCTGTGTCCATATACACATGCTTGTGTCTGTGTGAATATACGTACATGTGTGTGTGCATGTTTATGTTTATTTGTATATCTGTGTTTCCATATATACATGTTTTTCCCTGTGTGCATGCGCGTAAGAATATGGGTTGTTGGTTGATTGGGGTACGAGCCCTGGGCAAGCAGTAACCACAATCCTTGTCAGGGTGAGGTACAAGCCAACCTTAATTTAACCTGTGCTCAACCTTCTGGTAACTTGGCACAGAGCAGTCAGGCTTGTCTTAGAGGCAAGGTATAAAGCATTTGTGCAACACTTCAAACAATAATAAAGTAAAAACAACACACAAAAAGAATCCTGTGCCAAGTTGGAAATACATAACTTTCTTTAAGAAATAAGACAAGACCAAAAAAACAAAAATAAAATCAGTACAACCTGAGATATCCAATTTAAAAAATGTCAGTGAAAATAGTCCCAAAAAGTACAAAGCTCTAACTCTAGATGTCTAGTTGCGCCGGACCAAGACATACGCCCTCATTACAACTCTGGCGGTAAATGCTGCTGATCGCCGTGCTGATGGCCGCCAACATACTGTGACCGTGGCGGTATACCGTTACGGGTATTATGACCCACACAGAGAAATCCGCCACCATATGCACCTTCTCACCAGTCCGCCAGACCAAAGGTCAGTGATAAACCGGCCGTACCAAAACCCACACCGTTACCCCAACAGAAATACGCCCACAGCACCATGATCCATTAAACACTGTGGGGGTCATTCAACCACGGTAAACCATTGGCAGTACACACCACCATGTTCAAAATACAAGCACACTAACAAAAGTACAGCACATTGGACAATTCAAACTATACACACCAGACACACATACACACACCACACCCACACACCCAATCCAATAAAAAACACACACCCACATTACCCACAACTCCTTACAACGAAAAAAAATATTGCCAACTGAGCGAGACAAGCCAGGAGCACCCACTGAATCAGAGCCACATAACACCATCACCCATACACCATCCACGCACCTCACACCCCAACACAGCACCCCACACACCATCATACATACCACTCACTCTACACCCAGGCACCACAAAGACACCCCAGGTTCTCAGAGGAGGAGCCAGGGGTCATGGTGGAGGAAATCCTCCGGGTAGAGCCACAGCTATTCGGATCACAGGTGCAGCAGACATCCATTGCAAGGAAAATAGAGCTATGGCAGAGAGTCGTGGACAGGGTCAACGCTGTGGGACAGCACCCCAGAACTAGGGATGACATCAGGAAGAGGTGGAACGACCTACGGGGGAAGGTGCGTTCCGTGGTTGCAAGACACCAAGTAGCTGTACAGAGGACTGGCGGTGGACCCCCACCTCCTCCCCCACAACTAACAACATGGAAGGAGCAAGTCTTGGTGATCATGCATCCTGAGGGCCTGGCAGGAGTAGCAGGAGGACTTGACTCTGGTAAGTGAAATCTTTACTACTATATCCCCCACCCTACCTGCATGCCATCACAAGCTCCTACCCTCACCCCCATCATTCCGCCACCTCACATATGTACCCTACTATCACAACCCATCCATCCCAATACCAAGCCCTGCATGCAAGACCAATGCATGGACACCCATCACAGCCCTGCATGGAACCCCATCACCACAGCATGCACACTAGTGACAATCACTTAGCCAAACCAATAACTTCTCACACAACCCAAACGTGCCTTGCTAATAACAACCATAGAGGGAAACATATCCATGCACAAGATGGCACATGCAGATACAATAACACTGCATTTACACCCCACAGGACCCCCACTCAACGTCACCGGAGAGGAGGTGCCACCAACCTCCAGTCCCCCCCCCAGAAGAGGCTCACAGTGATGACAGCAGCTCTGCACGCCTGGATCGCAATGACCAACCGGGCCCATCGGCGACCTCTGGCAGTCGGTTACCCTGCCACAGTCCCAAACCACCACAGAGCCTCCCCCCTCAGGAAACACCAGCACAGCACCCAAACAGCGGGCCCCTCCCTCTGTCCCCAGGACACGTCAATCAGCAGTGTGTCCACCACTACAGGGACCCCAGGCAACCCCACAAACCCAAGACAATTGGAGATCCGGGGTCAGTGGCAGTGGGCACACAGTTCAGGGGACAGAGGCACAAGACAACAAGGAAGCTTGGAGGACTGCTGTGCGACAGGGGGAGGACAGGCCCAGGGAACCTACTCTCCACGAGGCACTTGCAGGGATCCTGGGAGCATACCACCATTCCCAGGAGACCTTGGGCCAGATACTGGCCAAGTTGCAGGAGACCCAGTGGCTGCAGGAGGGACAGTACCTGGGGATCAGGGAGAACCTCAAACACATCCACACCATCCTGGTAACCATTGCAGGGGTGCTGGCTGACATGGCCAACACCATGAAGGAGACAGTGGCACACCAACGGGCCCCTGACACTAGCCACACCGAAGAACAGCCCCCCACTTCCGCCGGAGCTAGTGAACAGGAGGCCCTGCCACAGGACCAACAGTTCACCAGCATCCCACCCCCCTGCAGAAGGAGAACCACCCCGCAAATGGTCCCTGCGATCCAGGCAGAAGCCAGAGAACATTGCCAAGACCCCCACCAGGAAACAAGACTCTTCTGAATGTCACCCTTGTGTCCCACTCTGTCACCCTTGTCCACCTTGAACTGCCATTGCTCAACTTCCCATGCCCCCTTGGACAATGCACCTGTGATACAAATAGACTGGACTCTACCCTGGACATTCCTCCACCATCACCCCAGTGCATTGCACACCCCCTCTACTTATTAGCATTTAATAAACACCCTTGGAACAAATACAAGTATGGAGTCTGTCAAATGACTGAAATATGTATTAGTTTAACAAGTGTAAACATTGCAATTCATATGTACAGTTATATATACATAGGTATGACCTGTAGTGGGCAGCAGTTATCACACCAGGAGCCAGAGTGGGGCACAGAGATCTGATAATAGGGATGCCAAAGGGTACAGTATGTGGCCATAGACATAGGGAAATCAGGCTGCCATGTCCAATGTGTAACATAAAACTGCAATGGAAAGTGAAGTTACAGTGTCTTACCTGTGTGTCACTGGAAGTACTGTTGAATGAGTGAACTTATGTTGTCCACATCTTCTTCCTCTGCCTCCTCTTCCTCACTGTACACAGGCTCCATCGCTGCCACATGACCATCTCCAGGTTCATCCTCCTGCAGAAAAGGCACCAGGCGTCTCAAGGCCAGGTTGTGCAACATGCAACGATGATCTGGCACACCTTCTTGGGTGAGTAGTACAGGGATCCACCTGTCAGATGGAGGCACCGAAATCTGGCCTTCAGGAGGCCGAACGTTCAATTATCCGCCTTGTTCGCCCATATGCCTCATTGTAACGTTCCTCTGCCCTTGTCCTGGCATTCCTCACTGGGGTCAGTAGCAATGAGAGGTTGGGGTAACCGGAGTCACCTGCAAATATCGATGGATACCAGTTAGACACACACTCACCCTTAGTGACAACCCCACACCAATATACCTACATCAACTGTGTGGGGACCATGGGCTTACCTATTAGCGACACCCAGTGCCTCTGGAGTTGAGACATCACATAGGGAATGCTGTTATTCCTCAAGATAAAGGCATTATGCACAGGGCCAAGATACTTGGCATTCACATGGGAGATGTACAGGTCCGCCAAACACACCATCTGCACATCCAGAGAGTGAAAGCTTTTTCTATTCCTGAACACTTGTTCATTTCTCCGGGGGGGGGCACATGCTACATGTGTACCATCAATGGCACCAATGATGTTGGGGATATGTCTCAGGGCATAAAAGTCAGCCTTCACTGTGGCCAAATCCTCCACCTGCGGGAATACGATGTAGCTGCGCATGTGTTTCAGCAGGGCAGACAACACTCTGGTCAACAAGTTGGAGAACATTGGCTGAGACATCGCTGATGCCATGGCCACTGTTGCTTGGAAGGAACCACTTGCCAGAAAATGGAGCACTGACAGGACCTGCACTATAGGGGGGATACCTGTGGGCTGGCGGATAGCTGAAATCAGGTCTAGCTCCAATTGGGCACACAGTTCTTGGATTGTGGCCCTATCAAGTCTGTAGGTCAGGATAATGTGCCTGTCCTCCATTGTTGCCATGTCGACCAGGGGTCTGTACACGGGTGGATGTCTCCCTCTCCTATTCATCCTCAGCGGTTGAACTCTAGGGCGGAAAAAAGTGAGCAGAGGGTCATATTCACACATTTGTGAAAATAAAAATGCATTTCTTCCTTTACAGAAACAGTATGTGAAAACGAAAGTCAGTTGATGTGTCAATGTCTGCTGTGACGCAGTTAGGTGCCATGGCCTGTGCCCCCCTGAAATGGTGGCTGCCTGGCCTGTAAGGAGAGATAAGGGGAAATGAGGTAATTCCGCTGTTGACGACCGCTGCGCAACTTCGCATTGGTTATCATCGTGTCCTATGGGTTCCTGGAGCCAGTGGCGATGTACGCCGGCGGTGACGGTAAGCACCGCTGCGGACGTGACCACCATTTTCTATCTGTTCACTCACTTGCTATCTGACCTTCAACAGGAGAGGACCTACACTGCAAGTGCTGCTGTGATCTGTGTTTGGAAGCGACAATGGATTGAGTGTCTTGGGAAAGGGCCCGCACCTTCACTTCGGAGGAGTTAGGTTAGAGAGACTGGTGGATGGGGTCCAACCCCAGTATACTTTACTCTGTGGTCCTCCAGACAAACAGGTGAGTACACTATGAGCATGCTGCATGGGCCATGAATGTATGGATTGCTGTGTGTGTGTAAGCCTTGTGTGGGGGGGGGTGAGGGGTCCTGGGTAGAGTGCTGCATGTCTGGTGGTCAATGTATGTGCGTAAGGGGATGGGAGGGATATTGTGGGCCAACAGTGTAACGGTCCAGACGGTATGACAAATCCCTTTTTTCTATGAATATTTTCCTGCAGGTCAGCACCCATCAGAAAAAGGGTATTTGGTGTTCCATCGCCAAGGAGGTGCGGACCCTGGGGGTCTTTGACAGGCGGAGCACCCACTGCTGCAAACAGTGGGAGGACCTGCGCCGCTGGGCAAGGATGACGGCGGAGGACCAGCTGGGGCTGGCCTCCCACTGAGGAAGGGGTGCCCGTCATACTCTGACCCCCCTGATGTTCCGCATCCTGGCGGTGGCCTATCCGGAGTTGGATGGGTGCTTGAAGGCATCACAGCAGCCACAAGGGGGGGAGTACAGATTCTGAATCATGACTTTGCACCCGTTAAGGTTGTACCTGGGTGGGGAATGTGGGCTGTGTGTGCCCCTAGGCCTAGATGAACTGGCAGGGTAAGTCCCTTGTTGGTCAGGCTCTGAAGCACTCCAACCCTAATAGTGTTAGTGGGCATCTGCCACTGGAAAGGGTCCTGTAGGTTTCAGGTGTGCAGCCAATGGCGTTGAGCAATGTACCCCATGAGCTGGTGACTAGCTTTGTAACTGGTAGTGCATGGCCTAGTGCATAGGGCTGATCCCTGTGTGTTGTGTACGCCAACGGTAGTGTTGGAGCTGGCATTGACCAAGTGTATCCTCTGTCTCTCCCCCCTTCTTGTTTTGTCACCCTGTCCTTGTGTGCATTAGCATCATCTGGTGGAGGAGCAGAGGCACCAGCGACAGAGGGAGCTGCATCCCACATGGGCTTGGAGGCCGAATCCATCGATGTTAAGGGCACCAGTGGGACGGAGGGTGAGGGGAGCACCACAACAGAGACAGGAGGGACACTACAGACTGCGACTCCTCCTCCGATGGAAGCTCCCATCGCGGTGGTGGACACCTCTGTGCCCACCCCAACAACTGGTACAGCCACCACCCCCATACCAGCTCTGCCCTCCAAGCAGCCCCTCAGCTTGTTTCTCGTGCCCGCTTTCCCAGAAGGGTGGGAATCTCCTTCGCCCCAGGCACTTCAGGCCCTGGCCCAGTCAGCCCTGCTGCCTTCAGTGAGGAGGCTATTGACCTCCTGAGATCTCTCACTGTTGGCAGTCATCCATACTGAATGCCATCCAGGGTGTCGAAAGGCATTTGCAACAAACAAATGCTTACCTGGAGGGCATTGACTCGGGTGTGGCGGCCCAACAGAGAGCATTTCAGGCTCTGGCCTCCGCACTGATGGCAGCCATTGTCCCTGTATCCAGCCTCCATCCTCCAACTTCCTCTACCCAGTCCCAATCCCCTCAACCCCAACCTATCCCAAGCACACCTTCAGACCAGCATTCACCCAAGTAAACACACAGAAGTGGCTCAGGCAAACAAAAGCACCACACTTCATCTCACAGGCACTCATACAAACACCAACTCAATGCAGACACACCAACATCCACTGTGTCCCCTCCTCCTCCACCTACCTCCCAGTAGTGTCTCCATTCACACCTGCATGCACTACATCCTCATTCACTACCTCCATCACCAGCGCGCCTATCACTACAGACCCCTCACTGGCAGTCACCACCCCCACATCCATGCACACGTCTCCTGTGTCCTCTCCCACTGTGTCTGTGACCCTTCCTCTCAAAGTACACAAATGCAAGCACACACCCTCCCAACAGCCATCCACCTAACAACAGCATCCAGCTCATGCACCTGCACCCACACACAACAGACTGACACCTCCTACAACCACTCCCTCTTCCTCCATTCCCAACCTTCACCCTCTTCCTGCTCCAATGGCCCCAAAAAGCTTTTCCTCACCAACATTGACCTCTTCCCTCCACCTTCCCCCTCCGTCCTTCACCTCGGGCTAGGGTGGCCAGAACTTGTCCCAGCACCTCAGCCACCAAGTCCCCATCAGCTGTGGTTTCTACAGCCCTGAGAGACTCTAAGGAGGCACCCGTCAGCCCAGTCAGTGTGCCACCAACACCTGCCAAGGCCAAGAAGGTTTTGACACCTGGCAAGGGCAAAAAGGGGACAGCATCCAGCAAGGAGAAGGAGGCACAACCAGCCAGCAAGACCAAGGCAAAGACTCCAGCTGGCAGAAGCAAGGAGGCACCACCATCTGCCAAGGGCAGGAAGGGGCACAGAACACCAGTCAGGGCATTTCAGCCGTCCGAGGCTGCAGGGGAAGGGCTGGCGCCTCCCCCCACCACTGGCAACACCGCCACCTGCACCGCGGCCAGCACCGGCACCTGCACCGCCACAAGCACCGCCACCTGCACTGCCGCAAGCAGCACCACTGCCCGCAGCAGCAGCTCCAGTGGGCAGCCATCCGAGGCTGCAGGGGAAGGGCTGGAGCATCCCCCCACCACTGGCAGCACCGACACCTGCACCGCGGCCAGCACCACCACCTGCACCGCCGCAAGCAACGGCACCTGCACTGCCGCAAGCAGCACCACTGCCAGCAGCAGCAGCCCCAGTGGGCAGCCGTCTGAGGCTGCAGTGGAATGGCTGGAGCCTCCCCCCACCACTGGCAGCACTGACTCCTGCACCGGCACTGCAACCACTGTACCAGAGAGCCTGTAGCTTTGCACTCCCCAGGACCAAGCAGTGGGCATGGAGCCCCCTCCAGGAGCAGTGGCGTTGTACCATCTTCCGACTGAGGTGCCCCCCCTTCCCTGTCCCCCTGATGTGCCTGTGTGTTTTCGACCTGATGCCCCTGCAGTGTTCTCTCCATATTTAGGCAGGAGTAAAGTGTGGGCTTGGTCTATGTGTTTTGGCCCAGTAGGCCACAAACATTTTGAGTGGGCATTGTCCCACCTTTTTTATATATTGTATATATTGTAAATACTGTTTTTGATTTCTGAACGTATTTCTAACTATTTCTAATATTACACTCAATTTAATCCATTCCTTTTGTCCTTGCGTTATTCCTGAGGGTTACCGTGTGTATATGTAATGTTGTTGCATGTGTTGCTGTGTATGGTGTTGAGGGTGAGGGTGGGGGTGGGGGTGTTGCGTGTTGCATGTGAGTGTCACTCTCTTCCCCCCCTCCCCTGTGTGCTAGGTGCAGTACTCACCGTGATCGTCATCGCCGGCGTTGGTGCTCCTGGTGTATGAGCAGATACACCAACATGGGGAAGACCTGCAGCTCGGGCTTCATGGCGTCCTGGTTCTTCCTTGAGTGTCGAGAGGTGAGTTGTTTCCCTTCAGAACACTGTTTCCGCCGGGCTTTTGATGGTGTTGATACCGCCCCGGAAAAGGTGGCGAATAGGCCTCTTGTAATACAGTGGGCGGAACCTTGTCTTCCGACTGGCTGTTGCCGGTTACCACTGCGGTGTTTGTTGCTACTGCCGTTGTGGTCGGAATGTTACAGTGGCTGTCTCTGTTGGTGGTTTCCGCCGTCGTTATGATTACATTTTTTTTTATACCGCCAGCCTGTTGGCGGTGTTACTGCCGCTTGAACACTGACCGCCAGGGTTGTAATGAGAGCCATAGTCAAAAGTCACAGGTTCATCGACTACAATGGAGAATGGGTCAGCTACAGGGACCCAGTTAGACCCACTGAGCAAAGCACTTTAAATCCAGGTTTGGGGAGATTTCCAAGGATCTGCATGGAAGATGCTTTGCGTGACCAAAGCGATGAGTCGTTTCTGAGATGTGGCGAGGCTACCATGTGAAGTCCTGCAGTGCAGTCAAGGATCCTGTTGAGGAGGGCTTGCGATGCAAAGTCCAGCAGTGAGGATGTGTCGCACAGACGAGGTGATGCATATGTTCCAAGGAGCTACAAGACTGCGATGCAGAGTCTGGCATCATCGTCAAGGCCGCTGTCGATGGGCCTGCACCAAGGGCGCAGTGCACAGCAGTGGTTCCGATGGACTGCGATGCAAGTATTTGCAACATATCCAACACATGCAGCAGCAGCGATGTGCTGCTACATCATGGGTTTGCTCTTTGTAGCAGAGGAGATGTGTCAGTTCTGCTGGCTCACAGAGGCTGGCAGAGGACCATAAACCCACTTCCAAGGGTCTAGGACTGGAGTGGCACCACTTGGCAGGGTAAACTCACAGATGGCACAGTCCAGGTGCAGGTGCAAGGCCCAGTATTTATATCCAGTTGTGCCTTTGAAGTGGGGAGAAGCTTCTAGATGCAGGCCTTTGAAGTGTACAGGTGCCCTGCCTTCCTGACCCGGGCTCCAAACTAACTACAGGAGTATGCAGCCCTTTGTGTGGAGAAAGGACACAGCCTATTCAGGTGTAAGTGGGGGTGGGTCCAGCTCCTCCCTCCCATCTTGCCAGTGATGTCCCATCCAGCAACGCTTAAGCACCAATTGTGTGTGGATGTCTATAAGGAATGCACAATGCTCACCTTCCAACTACTCCCAGTCATGTTACCCAGAGACAGACTGTATGTACCAAATGGCTAAGGCAGGAAAATACCAACTTTCTAAAAATGGCAGTTTCAAAATTGGAATTTAAAATCCGACTTCACCACAAGTTAGGAATTTCCATTACAATTCCAAAGTCACCAAACATGAATTGGTTACATGTTCCTATTTGGAAATTACACTTAGAAAATGTAATAGGAGAGATCCAAAGTTATCCCATGGAAGAGGTAGGCCTTGCAGTGTCGCGTGGGCTCTCATTATCCTAAATTAGACTACTGGATTTCTAGGCAGCAGGATCGATAACGGTGTGGGGGACTGAGTCTGACCCACGTGTAAGGAACTCTGTCACCCTAAATCCGGGTTTTTGCTCCGGCTAACTAGCAGTGCCTCATTTCTCCCATGGGGAAGAGATGATTGGGCAGCCGAGCGCATGACATCTTTGGAACTTCTCGGGGAAGTCGTGGTCACTCAGATCCAAACCAACTCTCTCATTTACAGTATGATCTCATATACAAATGACAAAGGCAGTATACGTTTTATATAATGTTTTAATAAAACAACTGCATTTTAGATAATAAGGCGTGAGCCGCAATAACCAGAACCATACAACACAGTAGGATTGAAATAGTCACCAGGAGAGTAAAACATAAGAACAAAGCTATCATCGTGTCTAATAGTTTCTACTCTCCCTCTGCTTGTTCTATTTCGAGCACAGCATGTTAAGCTTCTAACTTGCCTTTCTGAATCACTGGGAGACATCAGCCCTCATACCTGAGCAAAGGGCTGTGATCTTGGTTCAGCATCTGCAACGAGGCAGTCAGCGTCTAGTTGTGGTTCCCTGGTCAGAATCTCCCTCTTGCGTGTATTGGGACAAGGAAGTGTTTTTATAACTAACATGTCAGCGTGATCACAAAATGTCCCTATGCAGAAATGCCAAAGACTAAACTCCTACCACGTCTATCGGCAATGTACCAGACTGTTTCCTTGACTGAAGCACAGAGTGAACAGGAATGTGTTATGGAGAACTTCAGTGCGGAAGTAGGCTAAACAGTGTGATATGAATATAAAACAAGACCGTAAAACTGGCTATTTGAAAAATAACAGTACAAAGCCTAATAAAAAGTATTTAGAGCAAAGTGCACAGAGGCTCTAAGCTGCAAGCAAATGAATAAAATATATCCAGGGCAAAGTGCACAAAGGCCTAAAGCCTGAAAGCTAATGCGCAAAGAATACGTAAAACTAACCACACTACACCCTCCCCTTGTCGGTAGCAAGTGGTTCCAATATCATAAAAGTATGCCCTAGAGATAAACAATACCTAAAATATATATTTCGACAAGGTCAGAGGACAACAAAGTCATAAATTTGGGAAGCATGTGACAACAAAGCCAAATTCAAAAAGAATGTAAATTTTCAACAAAAAAAAATCCAATCGTCAGACAGAAGCAATAGAAAGCAGGAGCTCCTCCACTTCGATGTATGTCAATATCGGAAGATCCACGCCAAAAAGTACCATGGAGCAGGTGTGTTCCAAAGCCCCAAAACCATTCAGGGCGGCGCCCCGTGCCGGGCCTATAAATGAGACAATACCATCTTCCTCCAGGAAGGGAATCTCATAAACTGCCTCACGAAGCAAATGCAACCGTAGTACACAAGCCTGGGAATGAGCCCTAATCGGGAACATCAACAGATCAGTATCGACCATCGGAGGGCGCTGCAGTGAGAGACAGAGATCCAGTGCATGTTCAAAGGAGCACCAAAGGCACCGAAACACGGGTTGCACACAATCCAAAACTGGTCGGAATGACAGAGACCAGTCACACTCCAAATGTCCCAGGAGTGTTGCTCAAAAATGCTGCATCATGCGTTCACGACACAGCTGCGCCGACGGGAGCATCAATATAGGATCTCGTCGTGGCGGGACAGCCATTGCGGAAGAACAGCAGCAATAACAAGACTCCAGCCAATAAAGCCAAAGTAATCGGGAAACCCCCAAAAATGCTTCCGAAAATAGAGTGTATAGCCGAAGGTATTAAACCGAATTTGTAAGAGAAGGTGTGAGCAAAACCAACACCAACGGCTTTGAAAAAATGTGCAATTCCAGCAGTGCTGGACGCATTAAATATACGTCCCACAAGTTCACCAAAGTGACTCGGAAAGTTAGTATTCAAAAGGGACTGTATTTCCGCCGATGACCTTGCCACCTGAAGTGCGTAGGTCTCACTAGCAGATGTAAGGGCCACATGCTTTTGAAACAATAAAGCCTTCAGTCGACTCAACTTGTCGAAATTAACCTTGGAAGTAGCAATATGAGGCCAGATGTCCGCTACCTCCCTAATTTGAGTGGGGGGAAACAACACATTCCTGCAGCATGTAACGGCCTTGGTGACAACGACAACGTAAACTATTCTGGCACGCATGCCATAGCAGCGTTCGCTGTGAAGAACAATGTAACTGCCGTTAGAAAGCACCTGGAAAGTGTTTTTAATAACCGGGACTGGAACTCCCTTCAGATAACAAGCTAAGTTAGCAATCGAAGCGTTACACGCCCCGTGCAAGGACAGCTGTTTTCAAACCATGGAATGGCTGACAGAAGCTTCGCATTCACTACCGCTAAGAAAAACCTCCCTCAAACCATTAATACATCTGTATAGAAATGGAAGCTCCCACACCTCGTGTATGTAACTCTCCCAACCGTTCGTATCTACCCACCGGAATGTGCCTCAAACAAGAAGTAAATTGCAGAGAGGAGATAGGCAGATTAATTACCCCATGAATCAACCACTCAGCTGACGGAATCTCAGCAACCGTGAAAGGCAGTTTCTCCAATTTTTCAATATTTAACATGACATACGTTGCTTCCTTTTTTGCCATCAGCTGTTGTTGACGAGTTAAATTAAAGGAGCCAAAGATCTCTCTGGCATGAATGTGCTGCCTAGGAACGCGACCTGCCTTCAAGGTCTGAAGAGTCCAACCCAGCTGCATGATGGACCGCGTCTGACTCTGCCCATGATATAAAGAAGACATATCTGATTAAATAATGTCTATAGCAGAGGAAACAATGCTGTCAATTGGGAAAACACGGTCAGAAAGGGTATGCATGCCATCATCCACAACAGATAAAGCCTGTATCAGGTTTTCCTGATCAATTTGCCTCAGCCGGGCCGCAGACTCCTGTTGTGAAAGCTTCCAAATCTCATTATATACTTCGTATAAAAATTGTTTCTTCCGAGGTACCTTAGGTCCTGACAAAAAATCTTGTAAGTCAGTATCATTAGACAGTAACGTGAGATGTGATTTAACTGCATCCAGTGTGGATGATTTCAACCATTGCTGACAAAGCTTTCCCACGCTGTATGTAGTTATGATATCAGCATGTTCTGGTGAAATGTAGCGAGGGTCTGCCCTACTAGTCCTGAACCCCCCTGAAGAGGTGACAAAACGTTGATGACACTTATTAGTGTCTACAGGCCATAGTAACCACCCGCCCGGATGTACCAATGAAGTGTTAAGCGTACCATTCTGGACCCAGTGTGTAAACTCATTAAACGTAGCATTAACATATCGCTGCCAATTGTTCAATTTGGAAGGGACAGGTATACTAGGCAAATTTAACTCTCTAATCGTCGCCAAGCCCAAACAGCTAGTCTGTTGTACTGTGTCATTGAGGAAAATCATCTGCACAGGGATAATGCACGCTCTAAATAACGTGTCTTGCCTTGCATCTGGCAATTTTTCGTACCCCAGACACTTTTTAAGTCAACAGTCTTATACCAATATTCATACCCCTCAACCGAAAGTCTAGACACAAATAAATTTGAATACAACAATTTAGTATCGGTCAATAACATTTGCTTATTAGCATACGGAGTAACTTTAAAATAGTAAGACCTAGCATTTCGTTGATTATGTCCAGAAAAATATGCAAATTTATCATTATATGTTTTTGAACTCCCCTGTGGAGGAGTCGGGCAATGTTCCCATTGCACATAATCAAATATGGACTTAGGGCTAATAAAGTGGTGTCCATAATAGTGGTAGCAAAAAATGTCACCATGATTATCTCTAAATAGGTAAGCATCTTCATCGTCATAGACAGTATAATATTGCAATTCTGTCAGCATAGAATCTACTGTCTTCACATCCCAATCATCAGAAACAATGCCTGGTATAACAATATCATTCATTGATAACTTGAGAACATACGGTATTTGAATCAATTCAGTGGGACCATTTATATCAAACATCACCTTATCCCACACAATCCCATCCGGAATCGGTATCGCAGAAATGTTTACATTGGACAAGTCTCTTCGAACGATATGAGACAAAAAATGTGGTTTTAACACCGTTTCCACGTGCTCAATGTCAGATCATTCAGGAAGAAAATGACCATGTATCACTAGAAAAAAAGTAACCACAAATCCCAACCACAAAAAAAGAGTCATTACAGCCATAAAAAGCCACAAATAGTTCCAAGGAAAAACAAAGTATGTGCGTTTAAGCCAACACAGCAGCTTACGTGGACCTCGGATTGAAGATAGTGAGGACGAGGATCCTGAGACGGCATCATCAGTGTCGTTGAAGCAGCCAGAGGCAGTTCTTGCAAAAGGTGCAACTGTGAACAAAGAAGCAGATGGAGGCTCCCGCCTTGGCACACTGTAAACCACATGTTCAGAAACATCAGTAGAACGTACAGCAACTTCATCAAAAGATTCCAAATTAATCGTCGTCTGTGGAACAATCACAAGATCATCTTCCACCCTCCCCAAGGTCGGAGAGGAAACAGCATCGGTGCAAATCACCTGTAGCGGGACTTCTTCCCCAGTAGTGAGAGGGATTCCGGAGCTACTGGGTGTCCCTCTTGGTCTGCTGTGCAGAATCGGCCACATGTTGTAACTTGACATTATCAATGGAAACAAAGCGATTTCCTTTGGCCCCGTGCAGCGGCGGTAAAATTACAGTTCTCGTGCCGCTAACCCCTAATACAGGGACTGGTGCTCGATGAGAAGGACCAAATTCTTTCCTTACTGCGACCTTTTCACGCACTAGATCCCCAATCCTGGGTATCCAACCAGTAGATGTTACTGGCTCATCCTTAATTCCTGAGGAGGCAGCACTCGCAGAAGAGTTATCTTCACGGAATTGTTGTAAATCCTGCAAAACAGTGACACGATCATTTATGTCAAAAGGCGTATCCGCCGCCTCCACACCAGGACCATCTAGATCAGGAACATACATTCGTGTTCCGAACAGGCACTCATATGAAGTACGACCCCCCAGTGACCTTCTAGGCAAGTTATTAAGTGCTCTCTGTACTCCATACAGGTGGGCTAGCCAACCACGACCCGTACCTATAACTCTGGCCGTTAAGGACTGCTTTAAATCATGATTTAAACGCTCCACGACAGAATTTCCCTCGGGATGAAATGGAGACGAGAATTGGAGTTGGACCCCCAACTAAGCCATGGTGTCCCTGAATGCCTTAGTGGCAAAAGCAGGGCCATGGTCCGAATAAAAAACCGCAACTGCAAATGTATCGACAAAGATGCGCAAATCTTTAATAACAGTTCGAGCGTCAGCCGAGCGTTGTGGCCAGACCCACACAAATCTGGAGCATGAATCTACAGCAACCAAAATATATTTGTATGCACTATCTGGTGTCAGTGGACCACAATGATCCAAGTACACACACTGTAAAGGTTTATTTGAAATCAGAAGGGGCGTCTGCTGCGGGCGTCTAGCCGACGAAGCTTTAATTTGTTGACAAACGTCACAACAAAGGACATACTGCTTAGTCTCTTTATAGAGACCAGGCCACCAGTAACGAGCCTGTAAAAGTGAAATCGTGGCAGCCACACCAGCATGTGCAGATGCCGCCCCCTCATGTGCTGCAGAAATTAATCGAGGTCTCTCAATTCTATTGGGCATTTCACGTACACCAATGCCTGGAATGTTAACAACAGCATTTAGCGCACTACTTAAGCAGTAACTATATTTAGAAGGAAATCCTTTAGGAAAGGGCGTGCTATCAGCCGTAGCCCTTATGGCAGCCGAAATCTCTGTGTCTGGTTTAGAACTCGAACGAGTCACTGCGGCCACAGTGGCGACAGCCACTGCCGACTTCGCGGCTTCATCAGCCAAAGTATTCCCAGCAACGTGTATTCCAACGCGCTGGTGTCCAAGTGTATGTACAACATGGACCTTAGGAAGCGTTTCTTTCAGATCTGCAACCTTACCCCACAACAATTTGTGTTTAATGGTGTTGCCTTTAGAATCTCTGAACCCATTCAACTTCCAATAGTGCAAATATTCTTTGAAAGACTGAACACAGTAGTAGGAGTCACAGACCAGCAAGGTTAAAGTCTCCGGATCCGCGTGCTCCAATGCTAACAATAGAGCTTTGAGCTCAGCCAGCTGTGCTGTACAATCTCCCAAGGTTTGAGTATAAGTATGTTGGGGCAGAACACTTCCCCCTCCATAGTGCCGCTCACCACCGCACATGCAGCAGAATATTGTTGTTTAGTCCCAACCGCTGGTTGCGCAGAGCCATCGGTATACATGACCACTTGATATTGGTCAATAGGCAATGTGCCAGCAGGAACTGGGTATTCCATTTCATATTGAAGAAAGTCTTGAGTCTGCAGTTTAGGGTCAAAAATGTAATCTACATCAGTGGCTGTCAAAGACGCAACCCATTGTATCCATCGCGGGTGTAATGCTTTCGAATTAGGAACACTCGCTCTTGTAACAGCCTCTAAGGCTGGAATCGGGGAAACGACAATGATGCGTTGTCCCTGGGCAAGCGGTTTTTCTTTAATCACAGCCATCTGTACTGCAGTGAGTATTTTCTCAGTTTGTGCAAATCGTTGTTCTGCAGCAGAATACAAGTGGGACTTGTATGCAATCGGGACTGTCTCACTCTCATTAAAGGTGACATATGTAAACCCAACAGCCCCAGGTATCACCCTGATGACTAAATGCATTTTATTGTCCCGTGTATGTAAATGTTGAAATGCTAAGAGATCAGTTTGTAAATCTCGTAGTATATGTGTGTGCTCAATCGTCCAAAATCTACTCGAAAAATGTGGGCGAATCAACTCGTATAAGGGTTTTATACGCGTAGCATAATCAGGAATGTAAGTTCTGCCAAAATTCAGAAACCCCAACAATGACTGGAGCTTCCGAACCGTATTAGGAGGCTGCAATTGAGCACATTTCTCCAAAAAATGTGGCGCTAAGCTCTTGCCCTCACTCGACAATTCATATCCAAGGAAAATGACGCTGAGGAAGGCAATCTTTGATTTCTTAAAATTAAACTTATAGCCAATTTCAGAAAACCCCACAACAATACGTGCTACACGCCTTAGATGTTGCAGAATCTCATCATCCGTCAAATATATATCATCTACATATGATAACGCTTCAGGGTCCAACTCGTGCAGAATTTCAGTAACACGAGCCGAAAATAGTCCCAGGCTATTCTTATACCCCTGAGGCAAACGACAAAACTTTTTCTGAGAGCCAAACGCACTGAAACTGGTATAGTCCCGGCTTTCGGGCGCTATATTTTGGCAGAAAAATCCATTTGAGATATCTAATGTTGTTTTGTATTTTTTACGCACAATATTATTCATAGGCGCTGCGCTATGTGTATTGCATATGTGCGTGTATGTCCATTTAAATGTCTGTAATCCACCACTATCCTATATGAATGGTCCGGTTTAGCCACTGGAAATAAGGGATTATTCATTGGTGAGACACAGGGCTCAATTACACCCTGGTACTCCAGTTGTGTAATAATTTTCCTAACCGATGCCCTTGCCTCAAATTTGATAGGATACTGCGGCTGCGGCTGAGGTTCGCCCTTTATTGGAATTACATGATAAGGTGATTGTCTATCCCACCCCACGTTATTTCTATATAGAGCAGGGGCCTGTGCTAGAGCCCATGTTTTACTATAGGACTCCGCTAGTTCTCTCGGAACAAGTGGTGAGAAGGAAGGTGTAATAACCTCCTCCCCAACCGGACAGTCGCAAACAAAGTCATGTGGCCAATCTTGTTCGGCCAGCAGAACATCATATGATTTTACCACATGGTCCCAAAAGATGGCGTGCACAACGCGGTCAATGTCCCCTTCTAATCGCAGAGTCACTTTATATACTCTATCAGGATCAGAGACTCGCATATCCGCCGTTTCGACTTGTATGAAGTCATCAGTTGCTTTCACCTCCAGATGCTCTAGAAGACTCCGGCGAACTATTGTGACCTCTGCCGCGCTGTCTAACAGTGCTAACGCCCATGTCTTGTTCGTCAAGAGAACTCTCTTCTTGAGCGGCATGTGTAACTGAGACTGCTGCCACTTTCTTCTTCTTAAATTGTTGTTTTTGTTGCAGCGGTTTCTCTTCTTGTTTAATAGAAACCTCTGTTGAGTGTTGTGAGTCCTGTCTCGGTTTCACGTACTCAGTTCTGCGCTCAGACCGCCCACCTCTCTCACTTCTTTTGTCCGAGGAGTCCTGAAAGGAACGAGATTGGCGCGTATCAGTATATTGATATCTATCAGGCGTCTTCAAATCATCCCTATTCCTGAGATTATACCTATTTTGCGGGGTCTCCGGTTGCGGAGACTGTCCCCCATCTTTCTTAGGTGTTTGCTGTTTCTTTTCCCAGCGCTTTTTAGTACTCTCAGGTTGCTGCTGTTTAGCATTATCTTTATTATTTTTATTCTGTAATTGGGGTTTTTGCGGTCTAGCCCCTAGGCTATCGCGACCAATACTGGAATATGTTTCTGCTATTATTCTCGGGAGTTCCCGTTCCTGATTAACCTGTGGAACGTCCCGAAGATGCATTCGCACTGCTAGTGCCACTGCCTCTCCCTTGAGATTACTCAAAATAATAGAAGAAACTGCGGCAAAATTGCCCATCAACTGAATGCCCAAATCTAAGGCAGGGGCAGCCCCATATTCATCTTGAATTTGCTTAAGTACCTCCGGTAAATTAGCTAATGTCGGTGTTCCGTGTGCCGTAGTGTAGAGCGCGGCAAACAACGTGCCCCAGGTATTACAATGATCCACAGTAGGAACCATCCCATACGGCAAACACATCGTCAAAATTCTATGTTTATCCTGAGGTCCCGTATGGGGAAATACTGCTTCCTGCGTATTAATTTTTTGGGCCAGCCAAAACTGAGTTTCCTCACGTTTAGCCGGTACTCTACCCATAACTGAGTGTACAGTGGCCGGATTAATACCCGGAACCACTGCCTGTGGGTGCGCCGGAGCAGCACGCGCTGCGTTTGTATTTAGTGTCTGCATTACAAATTGAACTAATCGTCTATATGTAGCCGTTAAGTCTGTATATAAACAACGAACTTCAGCCACTGCCAATTGAGCAACCGCAGGATGTGGTGTATATGTAGCCAATAAAGGCCAGGTAGGACCATCATTACTTAGTGGACCTAACCTAACTTGTGCTACTGTGTGTGGGAGGGCGCCATCAAGCCAATTATGGTGTTCTTGATAAGATAAAGGTATCTCTAAGTATGCATAAGCCCTGTATTGTCCAGGGGCATTCGCAACAGTATATTTGTGAAAAGTGTTTGTACCTCCATCAACAGCTGGAAATACGACCCAAGAATAAAAAAGTTCTGTCCTATAGGCTGCATGGGCGTCCACCACAAAAGTGACCGGACCCCCCTGGACCGTCAGTCCATGTGCTATCAGATGTCCTGTGAGCGGGTGTGAGGTACTGGGTTTTTCAGAACCGGTACTGATCCGGTAACCCAGCGGTGCCAGGGTACACCCAAAGACCTCGGGTACTTTCCTGATTCAGACCACAGAAACTCAGAGTCTTCTAGGTGAAGTCAAAGATCGAATTTATTGGATGCAACCAAGTAACAAGCGTCCTAGAAGTACAACAGCACGGTTTGTATGTTCTCAGGACACTGTCTGTCAATGCAAAATCAGGTTTCCTTATATACAGTTTTTTAAGCTTCAGGCAAACATTCTTGACATTTTGGTTGGTCAGTCACATGTTTTCACTACAAAGGAAAAAACAGTGTCATGATGAAACCTCATATTTCATGTCATCCAACCCATAATAAATTACCCGGCAAGGCCTAGTATTTTACATCAGATAAGTGTGGACCCCCAATAAAAACGGGCACCTCCCCCTCGTAAAGTAAGAAGAAGAAAAGAGCAGGTGCAGGTGTGAGCAAGATTAGGCAGGGTGTGTGAGCGATAATAAGGGTTTTATGGCATGGTGTGCCTTGATGCTATCTGATTCGGCCACTGGGAGAGGGACTGACCAAACAGGTTTGGCCTGAGGCAATGGTTCCAGCTTGCCCAGGTCAGAGAAAAGTCAATCAAGGTGTACGTGTCCTTGGAATCAAATCTGACTGTATTATAAGCCTATGTGAGGGCAACTTTTAAAAATGGGAGCCACGAGTGCAGGACGAAAATGGCGATTTCGAGGTGAAAACGCTACTGGAATTGAGCGATAATGCTCATGCTTAGTGTACTAGTCATTATCGGTCTTTTGATACTAAAATCGTACTGCTGTGGCAAAGTAAATTACATGGGTCCAGAATTTTTAGAACCACAAACCCTCCTTTTGCCCTTACATAGGCAATAAACCTATTCTCAGGCTAATCTGAGTCCAGGTCTATGTTTCTAAAGTCGTTGAGATGTTGCTGTAACATCATCCTAGTATTTAGCTCGTCTCTTGGTGCAGGTTTCCTTATGTATGATGTAACACAGAAACCACATATCGCAGGAGCACACTGCACGCATAGACAGAACAGGAAAAGAATGGCCAAGATCATCCCAATGACCATCAGAATCTTCCATCCCCATGCTGATATCAGTTCCCAGAACCATCCCATTAATGACCAATCTCCTTTATGTAAATGAATAGATTCGGAAATTCTATGCAGTTTGGAGATGGCCTGGTATACTGTTGGAGCGTTATCTGGGACAAAAACACAGCAACTCGATTGGATCAATGTACATACTCCACCCCGGTCTGCAAGTATGACATCTAATGCGACCCTGTTCTGAAGGGTCATAAGACGATCCGACTGGAGCTCAGCAGTCAAGTTACCAAGGGCACCAGCGGTTTCAGCCACGGTGGATTCAACCACTCTTATCAATTGCCTTATGCTCCTGCTGTTACTTATTTGTCCCCAGAACGGCAGAAAACCCTTTACGAAGTCCCCAAATTCTTGTCCTGCAGTGTCTTCTTCACTGAAGATGCCTCTAACTATCCTTGTCTTGTGGTAATCTGCCGCTGCTGTGTAGGTAGGGGGCAACAGGAACGAAACAAAGCATGTGCCCGAAAAGTCAGGGGGCAACCATGTAAAGGCTCTATCATGGCAGATGAAATAGGTACCCTTAGCTGCCAAGAGCGGAGGGGAGGTCTGAGATGCGAAGACATATGTCTCAGTGCAGACGCTTTCCCCTAGCTGAGCTCTGGGATTCTTGCCAGTACCTTGCAGACACAGGTGACCCTGATGGGGTACAACCCAAATCAGGGAAGATATCTTAGCTTGCTGTTTCTCACTCATTGTGGCTTCATATCCGGTCATGTTCCATCCTATATATGCCATTGTCTCATCTCTGGGGATAGTCTCGTAGAAGATATTGTCCTTCATCATGTCTATGATACCTTTAACTAAAGCATCTTTCTTAGGGTTGTCTTCCGCAAAACGTAGGGGGTAGTGTGCATAGATGAATATCGTTCTGAATGCCCACACGGAACCATTGTGGCTGAAAGGCAGGATCAGATAAGGGATACCTTTATCTGCTGTGTGAGGCATAAGGCCACACACCCAACAGTTAGTTGTATTTATCACTAGTTGGTGTTGGTGCAAAAGCTGGATGAAGGAGTTATTAATGAACTCTAGTCTCCTAGCAGATTCATGTTTAGGGAGGAGTTGAAAAGAATGTGGGGAAACAGTGGAAGGAGGAGGTGTAGACGAGGTAGTGGGTGCCAATATCACGTTAAAACAGAATAAAATATATCCTATAAAAAACATAAGTATACTAAATAGCATAAAAATGCACAGCAGCAAAAACCGTTTCCTGGTTATCGTTTCACATATTCTCTTCTTGAAACTCAGTCTTTCAACATGTTCTCCATTTTGGAAAGATTCCATCCTCTAACCGTTGCGGTTCGTGGCGGTTGGTTTACTTCACTTAGGAGTGTTCTGAATGTTCCAGGCCGCCCTAGAACAAACCAGACCTGTAGACCTTGTGTCCATAGGCTACCCCCTAAGTGTTTTCAGCCACGATCCTACAGCTGAACCCGGATGGAGGTTCAAAAAACACAAAAAAAAGCAAAAAGTCATTCAAAAATAATTTTCCATATTGGAGAACTTTGCTAAAGGGAAGAAAAGTAAACTGTTTTATTTGTCCTTTATTCTTGGTCGTAGATTATAACGGTTAGTCCCAGGTATCGTGTGGTCCTGAAAAAGGAGTTCAGGTTCTGTAGTGTCCAATCGAACTGATGGTGATACTGCTGATTGTAAAATGTCATCACTTTCTTTCTCAGTGAGTGTTCCTTTTATTCTTGCATCGCTGAAAGGCAGAAAACGTGGCACGGTTTCAGTCTCTGAGTCGGCGACACCTTCCTGGACCCACCGGTCATATGGCAGAGGTAGGGGTACCCTTTTGCAATGGGTCCCATGGATCCAGTGTTTCTTCCCTTCTACTCGAACAGCTGATCTTGTGGAGAGAAGAACGAGGTGCGGTCCGGTCCACCTGGGCTGCTCGTTTTTGGTTCGCTGAAAGTTCTTTATTAAAACCCAGGATCCAGGCTCAATGGGATGACCTGGAGATTCAGAGACCGGAGGCAGGGTGTCGTGGACCTGTTGATGTAAGACACGCAATTTAGCCGTCAATTCATACAGATAGTCAAGCAAAACAGGATGCTCTATCTCGCTAAACTTTTTGGGCCTAGGCACTCCCCATATATTGGCCGGGCGGCCGAAGACTATTTCATAAGGACTAAGTTTCACTCGTGAATGCACAGTCATTCTGGTTGATAGGAGTGCTAAGGGTAGAGCGTCAGGCAATTTGAGACCAGAGCTCGCTTGTATCTTGGCCAATTTTAGCTTTAGAGTGCCATTATAGCACTCCACTAATCCAGCTGATTGGGGGTGATTTGCAGTGTGAAACCTTTGGTTTATGCCTAGCCCTTCGCATACTTTCTTCATCACTTGACCCACAAATTCACTTCCATTGTCACTCCAGATCATTCTCGGCATTCGGAATCTAGGGAAGAACTCTTTCACAAGGGCTTTGGCTGTGGATAGCGCAGTATTGTCTTTTATGGGATAGGCTTCCACCCATCTTGAAAAGGCACAAACAACAACGAGTACGTATTTTAAGTTGTTGCACCTCTCCATGTGGATGAAATCTAGCTGCAAAACCTCAAACGGATACGTAGGAGGTGCAAAATGACCAGCTGGAGTTGGGGTTCCTCTACCAGGGTTGTGTTTCAGGCATACCATGCAATTTTTAACCACATTTTCTGCGCACTTGGGAATTCCTGCATTTTGCCATACTGGGGCCAACAACTTACAAATCCCTTTCACACTGATGTGAGCCATTCCATGAGCCATTGTAACTACTGCAAGCACATACGCATCGGGTAGCAACCATCTTTGATGTTCTGACAACTCGACCCAACAACCATTCGCATCCAATTTACCTGTACTTTCTCTCCACACACTCAATTCTCTCTCTGTGGCTTCAGCTTGAATCGATTTCACGCTTTCTATCGTGTCTTCATACATTCCAACATCACCAATCCATCTTGCAGGGCCCGCGACATACATTCGGCTCATCACATTCCTTGCCGTTTCTTTTGCGACCTCGTCAGCAAATGCATTCCCACGACCAACATCATCAGTCACCTTTTTATGTGCGCTACACTTCACAATCGCAACTTGCAACGGTAAAGTAAGTGAATCAAGGAGCTCATTTACCAACTGACCATGCTGTATTTTAGTTCCATGCGAGGTCAGGAACCCACGTTCCTTCCACAAACGCCCAAAACTATGGGCCACACCAAACGCATATTGGCTATCGGTATAGATCGTCACTTTCATTCCTTTTGATACTGTACATGCTCTTGTTAGGGCTATTAACTCAGCTGCTTGGGCTGAATTATGTGGGATACGTGCAGCTTCAACAATCGTACACAAAGTTGTCGCAGCATACGCCGCAGTCGTGTCACCATTCGGGAGCTTAAAGCATGAACCATCCACCCACAAAGTACCATCACTCTTTGCAATGGGAGTGTCCAGAAGGTCTATTCTCCCTTTCGTTTCTTCTTCTGTTCTATGGAGACAATCATGTTGTTCAGAAGTATCTAACTCCGTCACAATTGGCAATAACGTAGCTGGGTTAAGTGTAGTGCATCTTTTTATATGTACATGGCTTGCTAACAATGTCAACTCGTAACCTGACAATCGAGCACTAGTTAAATGCTGTGTCTTGGTTCTGTTTAACAACGTGTCCACTGCATGTGGAACCATTACGATTAATGTGTTATTCATCACTAAACCAGCAGACTGTCGGATAGAAACAGCAGCTGCCGCTGCCGCTCTTAAGCAGCTCGGTAGTGCCTTAGCTACTGGGTCTAAGGTTGAAGAGAAATAGGCGCATGGACGCTCCCTGTCTCCAAACTGTTGTGTCAAAACTGCTAACGCACAACCTTCTTTCTCATGGACATACAATGTAAAAGGCTTGCTGTAGTTGGGGGTACCCAACACAGGAGCTGAACATAATGCATCACGTAATTCGACAAAACTTTTCTGACAATCTTCAGACCATGGGACGGGATTTGGTGTATCTTTACAAGTTAATGCCACCAAGGGTTTGGCTATTAACGAAAAATTAGGTATCCATTGTCTGCAATATGATGTAATACCCAAGAAAGCACGCACTTCTCTTTGTGTTCTTGGAACACTCATTGCTGCAACAGCCCTGATTCTCTCTGGGGTCAGTTGCCTTCCCTCCTTCGAAAAGAGATGACCTAAATAGGTCACTTCTTTTTGACAATACTGTAACTTTGAAAGGGACACTTTGTGGTGTAAATCAGACAAATGACGCAATAATGACAATGTTGTTTCTTTGCAGATCTCCTTAGTATCTGCAGCAACTAGCAAATCATCGACATATTGAATGAGAGTGGCGCCATCAGGTAACATAAGAGTGTCAAGTTGTGCTTTCAAAGCCTGACTATAGATAGATGGACTTTCACAATAGCCTTGAGGAGCTCTCTTAAATCTGAAGCTTCGTCCTCCCAAATTGAAGCCAAAAATGTCCCTGCTCTCTTCTGCAATAGGGATGCTGAAGATAGCATTTTTCAGGTCTATTACTGAAAACCAAGTGGCTGAAGCTGGAATCATTGTCAACAATGCAGTGATATCGGGGACGACTGGAAACTGTGGCACAACTATTTTGTTCACCTCTCTAAGATCAATTACAAACCTATAAACAGGTGGCTGAGTAGGGTCAGTATGCTTCAAGACAGGCAAAACAGGACTATTGCAAACGTTGCCTCTTGTCTCTTCAATTACATCCTTCTCAATCAGATCACGAATAATTGCCAACAACGCTTTTTCCCCTTCACTAGAGATCTTGTATTGGGGAATACGTGGCATTTTAACATTGGCTTTTAATGTTATCACATATGGCTGAATTTCCAAAAGACCTACATCATTAGGTCCAGTAGCCCAAAGAGTATTAGGAAGAGACGAAAATTCTGGTGGAAATCTGTCCTTTGACAAACACATTGGTGAAACCACTTTCTTACCCAATGTGAGTTGCACTCCAGAAGGAGAGCAATACAATGTCGCTTACAATCTCTTTAACAGATCTAATCCTAACAAGTTCTCGCCACAACCTGTCGTCAAAATAAGGGGTGTTTCAAATTTACAAGGTCCAACAGAAAGAGATATAGGGTTAGAAATCGGATTTCTAACTGGGGCGCCGGAAAACCCTACTGATACATTTGTTTCGCCAGACAAAGGTGCGTCAGGGAGTTTTGAGTGCATAATAGAACTCTTGGTAGCACCAGTATCCAACAGAAAAGGTTCTGACACACCTGATGCAATCACCTTAACATAAGGCCCACTCTGATCTACTGGAACTGAAACAACTCCCTCTCTTTGTCTATGGCTGTCCTAGCAATCATTACTGTCCAAATGCTCATCCTCTGTATAGTAATCATCAGTATAGTACTGAGCCGTCCTACCAGATGCATTAACCTGTTGATCAAATCTGTTCATTGAGTTTTGAGGGAGGAATGGGCGCGCGCTCTGGGGAACATATCCACGTCCTCTTCCTCTAGGTGCTTGTGGAACACCTCGACCTCTTAAACCAGAAGTACCATTTGCGCGCTGTAGCAAAGCAGGGCAACTATACTTGAAATGACCCTCTTCCTTGCAATATGAACACTGATTGGGACCTACTGGGATACGTGGTTGAGCATACTCGGCTCTTTGCGAGTTTCTCTGAAACGGTTGGGGCTGATAGTTATTCTGATAGTTGTTCTGTGCACCACTATTCTGACCACCACGTGGCGGGTACGCTTGTTGTAACAGAACCTTTGTTTTCAATTCTTTTGTTTTCTTTTCTTCTCTATCTCTCTCATCTTTATCTCTATTTTCGTAGTACTGTGCAGTAGCCAATATCTGTGCTGAAGAGGAAACTGCCCAAGAACTTTCTGAGTCTTTTAACTTTTTACACAACTCAGGAAGCAGATTATGCACAAATTTATCGACGAACAAACGTTGACCACATTCCGTGCTCATATCTTGACCACTGTGGTCCACAAACGTTTCTTCAAACCTGGTGAAGAAATCTGATACCGTTTCTTCTTTCTTTTGCTTACATGCAGACAATTTATCCCAGTTTACACGCATCGCAGGCATTATAGTTTTCATGTAATCAATAATCCTACCAGGAAGCTCTGTCACTAAAGGCTCAGGTTTAGCACCACCAATTTGTCGGGCATCTGCAGCAGCAATATTAGCCCATGTGTCACCTAACTCTTGAGCATGGTCTGTATGGCGAATCTTTCCCCATAAAGGCTGTGGAACAACATTCCCAAACAACATGTCTATGTCAGCTAAATTCATAATGCAAGACCCCACAGTCTGTGACAATTCCTTGTAATACCCTGTAGGATTCTTACGGGGATCAGGCAATGTCTGCTTAAGGGCTAAAACTTCAGCTCGCTTCCATGGAACGTGTACCCATACACGCTGGAAATGAGGCAGGACAGGTGGATTAGCATTTGGGTCCCCTTCCCTCCACTGTGGGGGAACTTCTCTCATGGGGTACTGTTTCCCTTTCTTTTTAGCAGAAGAATCATATTTAAACAATAACCTGGAAACACCTTCAGTCCTAAACGACAATAACATCGCAACTGCTTTCTCGACATCTGAACCCACAATCAAACCTGTCGCAAAATCGAACCGTACACGACACAACTTAGGCGGATTGAGCTCCAAACCATTTTCCTCTAAATCCTCAGAAAGAAAAGTACACATTTTTTCAAAAACGTATCTCTGTTTCGGTTCTTCCCACTGATGGAAGACATCCATAACAGACTCTAGTTCATATCTCGCTGGTTCAGTAACCCATTTATGCGCCAAATAATTCAGTGTCTCTTTCTCCATACCATCAGGCAATTGGCTACGCAATTGTTTACGCTCTGAAACTGGGGTCGTAGCTAATGACCCAAAGAGAGGGGGTAAAAGACTAGTCACAGTGTTTGTCATTCTCTGACGGATAGAGGGAGAGGTTGACAAATGAACAGGAGGAAAAACAGAATGAGACAAGGCAGAGACAGAAGCAGTGTCAGAAACAATACCAGGAGTGGTAGTCGCCGTAGTAGTCAAAGTTGTAGGAAGTAAAGGCAGAGCAGATGTCAAAGCCGGTGGCCCTTGAGGAGGCTGCACCGGAGGAATGGGAACCAACTGAAGAATAGCTGGTGGGTGCTGGGGAGGAGCAGGAGGCAATGCAACCACTGGTTGTGCAACTAGAGGTTGCGGAGGTGCCGTTGCATTCTGCGCATAGGGTGGTGGCGAACTTAGCAAATGCGACATTAGGGGATCTTTTTCAGAGTCTTTTGCTGCATCTTGCTGAAGAGGCGGCAAAACTGGATAGCATTTATCTACTGTCATTTTATGTCGCCTATGCAACTGCTCATTCAACTGTTCTACTTCGTTATCTTTAAACTGTATAGCAGCTTGCATAATCGAAATACCTTTTTCTCTCTTATTTTTCTTAGCTAATTTAATTTCCTTTTGCTTGGCTTCCTTACGCCATAAGCGGAAAGAATCAAACATTGCCGGCCGGGCTTTCTTCTTAAAAAGTCTAACTTCGAGGTTATCTAAGATTTCTGTGTCAAAGCTACCATTTTGGGGCCATTTTAAAACACCATATTTTCTGGTGTAACGGATCCATACTTCATTATATGTGATGGGGCCTACTCCGTGCTTCACATATAATTCATAGGTTGGAGTTCCAATCGGAGGAACCGGACATGAGTCCTCCAACCGGGAGTCCCTTTTACAACCAAGACAAAACAAATTTCCAAGTCTGCTAAGACCAGGCATCTTCGCTCACTAGTCTAGCTTCAAACTTCAAAGGATTATCGTTTACGATAGTCTCGTGAATACACGAGTCCTTCGGCTTTGGTACTTGCAAGTTCCAAATCAAAGTGATCCCGAAGGGATACCAAACCAAACGTCCAACTAAGGACCAAACCAAGTGTCCAACTAAGGACTGGGAGACGATCCACTGATACTTAACTGAAAATATCGATGACGTCACCAGAAGACTCGTCTTATCGTTTCGCTCTACCAAACATCAAGGGTCCAAATCAGGGCGACAGCCAGGGCAGCAGTCCTTCGTAGCCGTCGGGAAGCGGGGAACCTCGCAGCAAAGACTTTCGGACCACGTCGACATGCAGGGGTCGATGAAGTGGCGGCCTTCCTCCAGAATTTTCACACGAAGCTCCTCACGGACCTCAGGCTTGGACCGGTACCGCTGGTATCGCCCCAAGTTGGGCGCCAACTGAGGTACTGGGTTTTTCAGAACCGGTACTGATCCGGTAACCCAGCGGTGCCAGGGTACACCCAAAGACCTCGGGTACTTTCCTGATTCAGACCACAGAAACTCAGAGTCTTCTAGGTGAAGTCAAAGATCGAATTTATTGGCTGCAACCAAGTAACAAGCGTCCTAGAAGTACAACAGCACGGTTTGTATGTTCTTAGGACACTGTCTGTCAATGCAAAATCAGGTTTCCTTATATACAGTTTTTTAAGCTTCAGGCAAACATTCTTGACATTTTGGTTGGTCATTCACATGTTTTCACTACAAAGGAAAAAACAGTGTCATGATGAAACCTCATATTTCATGTCATCCAACCCATAATAAATTACCCGGCAAGGCCTAGTATTTTACATCAGATAAGTGTGGACCCCCAATAAAAACGGGCACCTCCCCCTCGTAAAGTAAGAAGAAGAAAAGAGCAGGTGCAGGTGTGAGCAAGATTAGGCAGGGTGTGTGAGCGATAATAAGGGTTTTATGGCATGGTGTGCCTTGATGCTATCTGATTCGGCCACTGGGAGAGGGACTGACCAAACAGGTTTGGCCTGAGGCAATGGTTCCAGCTTGCCCAGGTCAGAGAAAAGTCAATCAAGGTGTACGTGTCCTTGGAATCAAATCTGACTGTATTATAAGCCTATGTGAGGGCAACTTTTAAAAATGGGAGCCACGAGTGCAGGACGAAAATGGCGATTTCGAGGTGAAAACGCTGCTGGAATTGAGCGATAATGCTCATGCTTAGTGTACTAGTCATTATCGGTCTTTTGATACTAAAATCGTACTGCTGTGGCAAAGTAAATTACATGGGTCCAGAATTTTTAGAACCACAGGTGTCGCATATTAGGCGCTATATTCATTACATTAGGATTCGCCATTTGAAAAAACAGCACCAGGTCAGAGAAGGCACACCAATATTGGGGTTTTTCCTTTCAAAGTTCAAGCTTGAACTACCAACCACTAAGTAATAGGATGCCTATCCCGTGGTGGCGGAAATCCTCAGCCCCACGGACGTCTCCGCTTACGGAACCGAGGAGTCAATATATATATGAGACCGAGAGAGTCAGCCGGACCTAAAAATCAGAGCCAGACCAATCGTTGGCGGCGCCATGTCGCGTGGGCTCTCATTATCCTAAATGAGACTACTGGATTTCTAGGCAGCAGGATCGATAACGGTGTGGGGGACTGAGTCTGACCCACGTGTAAGGAACTCTGTCACCCTAAATCCGGGGTTTTTGCTCCGGCTAACTAGCAGTGCCTCATTTCTCCCACGTGGAAGAGATGATTGGGCAGCCGAGCGCATGACATCTTTGGAACTTCTCAGGGAAGTCGTGGTCACTCAGATCCAAACCAACTCTCTCATTTACAGTATGATCTCATATACAAATGACAAAGGCAGTATAAGTTTTATATAATGTTTTAATAAAACGACTGCATTTTAGATAATAAGGCGTGAGCCGCAATAACCATAACCATACAACACAGTAGGATTGAAATAGTCACCAGGAGAGTAAAACATAAGAACAAAGCTATCATTGTGTCTAATAGTTTCTACTCTCCCTCTGCTTGTTCTATTTCTAGCACAGCATGTTAAGCTTCTAACTTGCCTTTCTGAATCACTGGGGAGACATCAGCCCTCATACCTGAGCAAAGGCCTGTGATCTTGGTTCAGCATCTGCAACGAGGCAGTCAGCGTCTAGTTGTGGTTCCCTGGTCGGAATCTCCCTCTTGCGTGTATTGGGACAAGGAAGTGTTTTTATAACTAACATGTCAGCGTGATCACAAAATGTCCCTACGCAGAAATGCCAAAGACTAAACTCCTACCACATCTATCGGCAATGTACCAGACTGTA
Source organism: Pleurodeles waltl (assembly GCF_031143425.1). NCBI lineage: Eukaryota > Metazoa > Chordata > Amphibia > Caudata > Salamandridae > Pleurodeles > Pleurodeles waltl. The sequence continues at coordinate 269,448,116 of NC_090448.1, read as the reverse complement.
TCCTTGACTGAAGCACAGAGTGAACAGGAATGTGTTATGGAGAACTCCAGTGCTGAAGTAGGCTAAACAGTGTGATATGAATATAAAACAAGACCGTAAAACTGGCTATTTGAAAAATAACAGTACAAAGCCTAATAAAAAGTATTTAGAGCAAAGTGCACAGAGGCTCTAAGCTGCAAGCAAATGAATAAAATATATCCAGGGCAAAGTGCACAAAGGCCTAAAGCCTGAAAGCTAATGCGCAAAGAATACATAAAACTAACCACACTACAGCAGTAGTGAAAAACCAATGTAAAGGTTTTTCACTACCAGGACATGTAAACCTCAAAAGTACATATCCATCTTTTTAAATACACTGCACCCTGCTTTCTGGGGTGTTAGAGGCCTACCCCAAGGGTGACATATGAATTAAAAAGGAGTGGTTTGGGTTGGCAAAAGGTTTATTTGCCAGGTTGTAATGGCAGTTTAAAACTGCACACATAGGCTGCTGTGGCAGGCCTGCAACATGTTTAAAGGGCTACTTAGGTGGTTGGCACAATCAGTGCTATAAGCCCTACAGTAGCATTTAATTTACCAGTCCTGGTTACATGTAGTACCACGTTACTGGAGACTTATGAGTAAATTAAATATGCCATTTGAGTATAAGCCAATTCCACAATGTTTTAAGGAGAGAGCACAAGCACCTCCGCACTGGTTAGCAGTAGTAAAATGCACAGAGTTCTAAAACCAGAAAAAACAAAGGGCCTGATTTTGAGGCTGGGAGTCCAAGGACCGCCATCCTTGCGGTGACGGTCAGACCGCCGCAACTGTGGCATGCAGGCCAGCCAGGGGACCGCTGTCTCCTCCAGGAACACCGTTCTTGACAGGCTGACAGTAGTCTGAGTTTTACTCAGCCAGGGCGGTGCTGAACTCAGTTTTGCCTAGCTGCTTACAAATCAGCTTTCCACCAGCCTTTCCATGGTGGGGACCCTGCACTGCCCATGCCACAGGGGCCCCCCTGCCCAGCCAAATCGGAATGTGCACAGTCTGTACATTCCGATGGTGCTAGCTTGCTACGGTACTGGCTTTGGCACCCTTAAAGGAGCCAAAGCCAATATCATAGCACTGTTCCCGCATGTCAGACTGGCAGGAACGCATATTACAGTGTTGTCACTGGTCAGCCCGGTGGGAACATGGAAGTACGGTAGGGGGGAACGCCACTGGTATGAAGGTGGCATCCTCCCCACAGCTTTGGCATTTTGTTTTTAGGACCGACAAAGTCGTAATGAGGCCTGAAAGTCAACAAAAAGGAGGTCTGAAGGCAAAGGTTAGGTGGAAACCCATGAAAGGATGCCAATTCTAACAGTGTGTGTATGTATCTGTGTGTCCATGTATATATGTATGTGTGAGTGTGGGTGTGCAGGTGTGTGTGTGTGTATGTCTGTGTGTAGCCCCACCATATGGAATGTGCCTCTTCCCCTACTTCTACCAGTGATTGTTTTCCAAGCAGTTCAAATCTTAAAGTGGAGGTAGAACAGTACTGGCTGCCGATGCAGCTTACAGTGGCACACACATGTAACCTAAGTCGTTAGAGTAAAACTATTCAAATAACCTGAAGTTTACAATAATAACTTTTTTTATATAGTTTCAGTAGGTGTCTACAAGGTGTAGTAAAAAGTTACAGGTATGAGAACTAGATTGCCCCCCCCCCCATCCATACTGATAATGAATGGGGGACCTCCCCTAATATGACACAAACAATTCCACCCATATAGCCTCTGCGCTAAGCATTGCTGAAGGGGAAAATAAAGTTACAGGCTACATTGTGCTGGGACGAGAAACCTCACACCAAGAGTTGATTGACGTTAGGCACCATGGAGTAGCCACAACACAGCATGTAGCACAAAAGAGTAGGAAACAAATGCTGTAATCAAGCTGCAAAGAAAGTACATTGAAAAAAAAGACTCTTAGATTCCCATGGAAGGAAAGGAATAGCTCTCAAGTTGTCTCTGTGATTGAGTGGTGAAGATATACTAAGGTTGCTGGATCTGTATGATGTGAGGCCCGTTTTAACGGCCCTTATTGCCCTTATAGACAAAGTGCTGTTGTTACAGCAGTTGTCAAAATAGGCTTTCATTGACTGGAAAAGGGGGGATGATCTTCTGGTAATTCAGTTCTTAGTAACGGGAAATGAAGAAGAAATATGTTCCCTATTATATTAGTAGCTTGTGCAGCCAAGCTGAATCAATCAAGAAACTTCCTCAAGAAGAAACATGAATCAATGGAAACACCCTACCAAAGTTCTGGGGTGAGATCTATGTGGAACTTGAGGGAAATAGTCCTGACTATGTGACACTCACCTTTTTGTGTATGCGTTGTTAATTGTGCCAGTACTCTTTTAAAAGCAAACTAGGATGAGCAATATTCTATTATGCTAGCCATAGTTTACTGAATCCAGCCAGGTTTGATCTATAAATGAGTAACCCTACACACTTCTTTAACTCAAAATGTTGCTATCATGAAGCCTTCAAAATCAACAATGCTTGCATTGCACGATGTGCCAACGGCAGTGTTTTCTCATATAGACAAATAATTATTTATTTTGAAAGGAAATTAACACACACAGATCTGATTCATGAGCAGTGTCTTCCGACCGTCCTTGACAACATTGTGAGAAAGTGCATTATTAGTTTTGGTGAATGAGAGTCTACCACATGTAATAATGGCACTGTCTTGTTCAGTCCGTTAAAGGTTTCAGTAATTTAAACATGAACGGAACCCCAAGCAGCCATGGCACAGAACATACAGACACAATTTAAGAAAATGTGTTAAAGCGCATTGTACCAAATTTAAAATTCAAACATATAACACAATAAAATCCCACTCCAATTTGCAGAAAATATTGTATTTAATTTGACAAAATGACATAAAAATGACCAAAAATATAAGGGAAACCACAATTAAGAATTTTACAAGTTTTAAATAAAAATAGTGCCTAAAAGCGTTCGACCCGGTCAGAGATATTTTCTTTGACCTTTGTCTGCCCAATGGTAGTCCAAGTCGTTCAGTGGAGTGAGGGAGCAAGCTGTAGCCGACAAGGGTTCCACAGTGTCAGAGAAAAGGCTATACGTCCACCTGCGCAATTTAGGGCCCGATGTAATTTTTGGTGGTAGGGCCGTCCTCTGCCAGGGTGATCAAGAGTTTTTCTCGGTGAACCTTGCAGAGGTCCTGACAACTACATTTAGAAGTTTCTGTCAGGGTGGCAGATATTTCTAGCATTGACGGGAACCACTATCAAGGCAGCTCCTGCTAGTACATTGCAACTTTGTCATCTGGCTCCATCAAATATGATGCTGCTGTATGGCAAAGTTACCGTTTTTTTTATTTTAAAAAAGGAAACCGCAAAGCTGGTTTTTATTTTTTTAAATAAGAAAAGAATGCCCCCTCCTCGCCAATTTAGATGGGTGGACACATAGCTGTTTTTCACTGCTTGTGACCCCCCAGGCAAACCGTGGCAGAAAGGGGCATTAAAAACTTCAAAATGCGCTACTTGCTATGTAAGATAACCCATGCGCATATTTTAGAAGTTAGAGTACATGGTCTGATGCCTGACTAGCAGAATTCCTTTACACAGAGTCAAAACAACAGCACCATCAATCCACAAAAAATGAGGTTGACCAGACAAAAAAAAGGCATTTTCTAACAAACCTTTTGTGACTTAATATGTAGTATGAGTTATCTCCTGGCACTTAATTGAAAAGTGTAAATACCACAGTGACACGTAAACATTACAGAGCAATATCCAATACGAATGTTTGAGTGGTGGCTAAATCAAGATGACAGCAAACCCTGCGACAAGTAGGCATCTTTACAAACCCTAAAACTGATTAAAGGTCTATTGGTCTTCAACCATGATTTGTGGAGAGCATTTGCAGGGCTGCATGGTCAATCTCTGGAAAGAGCTTTGTGTTTTTGAATACATGGTGAGTCCTGAGTACGGCAAGGTTTATGAAATCTTAAAGTTCTGGAGGCAGATGGGAAGACCTAAATGGCCACCAGAGCAAGGTACTACCTTCCAAAACTATAAATTCTGGCAAGGAGTTGAAAACCCCACCCGTCAAACATAGAGGTGGGATCAACATTGAAGTATTGATGAAGGGGCATTTTGTTTTTCAAAGTGCCCCTTGGTAAGTGTGTGAACTATGCAGCTCTCAAACCAGAGGTGGAGCTGAACTCTGAGCTGTGGTGTGAGGAGGATGTGTTGGAAAGATCTGGAAAGTCTTGATTATATCGCAAAAATGCTCAACGGTCTAAATGAAAACCTCTAAAAACTACTAGCACACAAACTTCAAACCATATGTTCAAATTCGGTCCTGCCCAAAAAAACAAGTAATTGAGAGACATTAAAAATCATACACGGCAGCAAGGATTTGAATAATGCAAGAGAACAAATCCAACAAGTATCAACAAACACACACATGCTAAAGGATGGTTCTTGTATGTACATTAAAGGGAATACAAGGTTAAAAAGGCACTTTTCTACTTATGTTGTAAGAAATGTGACCATGATGACCGTAAGTTGACAACAACAAATTACTGTACCTGGGACTGCCTGCCAAAGTACTGTATTAGCTACAAATGATTCAAATTCATGGTGCTATGGATCCATCCTTAATTATGTGAGGGAAAACAAACTGATAATATGGAAATGACCGAAAATCAGTATTATTCAAGACTACTCAAAAGACACAGGTCTTATTCACAAAGGAATTTTATATCTAAGACCAAGACTACAAAGCCTAAACATTACTCTCTCACTTACTTGTTTCTCTAGATTGAAGATCACATGCAAAAGAAAGATGTAATGCTGTCTTCAGCAAATATTTTATTTGATATATCTTATTTCTTATATAATATCACAGAATCTGATATGGGAAGTGAGAGATCAATATGGAAACTTCTTAAAATTCCAGAAAACTGTATTGGTCTACAATTACTGGCTAATGTTATGTCAAACACAAGTCAATAACTTTAGTATCAAAATAAGTTGAACACTAAATCTCAATGGTAATTTCAGAATTTGGAAGCATGTTTTGTAGCTGAAACTTAATTTCTAACTCATTGTGCTTTACTTAAATTAATATTGCACAGCAGGCAAAATAGTTTATTTCACCTGATGTATGTAATATAATTTATTGGTTAAAGAGTATTAGAAATGGGGTCTCTAGTTGTCAGCCTGTTTAAACCCTGTCCAAGTAAGCACCCTCACTGTAGTCAGCGTAAGATAACCCCTGCTTCCTTACTGCTACCGGGGAGATGAGGAGTTGGTTCCTTACTGCGAGGCCCCAACTGCATATTTCTATCTGCTCCCAGAGGGAAATTATTTTTGAAAGATATTTCAAGGCAGTTCCTTTGTTAACCTATGGGAGAGAAAGGCTTTGCAATAGTGAAAAACAGATTTGGCATTATCTCACTTTCAGGACATGTGAAACACACTACCATATGTCCTACCTTTTAAATGCACTGCCCCCTGCCTATTGGACTGCCTTGGGCGTACCTTAGGGAGTGCCTTACAATGTACTAAAAGGGAAGGTTTGGTCCTGGCAAGTGAGTGCACTTGCCAGGTCGTCCTGGCAGTTTAAATGCTACTAGTGGGCCTGCAGCACTGTTTGTGCCAGCCACATCAGTAGCTCTGTAAACATGGCTCAGACCTGCCACTGCAGTGTTTGTGGGTGCAGTTTTAAACTGTAAATTCGACTTGGCAAGTGTATCCACATGGCAGGCCTAAACCTTCCCTTTTCTTACATGTATGGCACCTCCAAGGTAGTGCCTAGGTAGCCCCAAGGGCAGAGTGCAGTGTATGGTTAAGGTAGGACATATAGTAATGTGTTTTATATGTCCTGACAGTGAAATACTGCTAAATTAGTTTTTCACTGTTGCAAGGCCTGTCCCTCTCATAGGTTAAAATGGGGGCTACCTTTAAATATGATTAAAGTGTAGATTCCCTTTGGGAGCGGATAGACATGTGGAGTTTAGGGTCTCTGAGCTCACAATTTAAAAACACATCTTTTAGTAAAGCTGATTTTGAGATTGTGTGTTTGAAAATGCCCCTATTAGAAAGTGAGCATTTTCTTGCTTAAACCATTTCTGTGACTCTGCCTGTTTGAGGATTCCCTGTCTGGGTCAGTTTGAAAGTTGGGCTGGTTGCACCTCTCACTAGACAGTGATACAAAGGGAGCTGGGGTGTAGTCTGCATCTCCTGATGGGCCATCTGTGCTAGGAGGGAGGGGAGGAGTGGTCGCTCACAACTGAAAGGGCTGTGATTCCCCTCACACAATGCAGTCTCCAACCCCCGGTGTGTGTCTGGGGCCTGGCCTGGGCAAGGCAGGATTTCACAAACAAGAGGGACTTTCCTTTTAAGTAAGCCTACTTCAAAGGGCAAAATGAGTAGAACAAGGGCACCCAAAACCACAGACTCTAGAACAGTTCTGGAAACCAAGAGGAACCTCTGCCTAGAGAAGAGCTGAAGAATTGAAGAAAATCTGCCCTGCCTGTAACTGTGCTTTGTGGAGCTATCCTGCAGTTGCTGCTTCTGTGTGTGCTAGAGGACAATGACTGGACTTTGTGTGCCTTCCTTCTTGTGAAGAACTCTCCAAGGGCTTGATTTAGAGCTTGCATCCTGTTGTTTGAAGTCTCAGGGACAGCAAAGACTTCTCTCTCCCAGCACCTGGAGCCTCTGCTGAGACTCCTACACTGCCAAGTGGTGCCCACCCAGTTCCTGGGGCCCTGAAAGGAGAAGGTGGCATGGCAAGTGTGAGAAATCCACGCATCGAACGCCGTGCAGGGGAAAGATCGATGCAATTCTGAGCCGCAGCTAAAAAATGGACAGGCCGCCGTGTTCGCGGCTGAAAATCATTGCTCGCCTGCAGTACGACTGAACGATCGACGCTGGAGGAACAACGCATAGCATTGCTGACGGAGGCTGGTGAGATTGCAAACCGCGGTGCAGGGTTTTCAAATCATCGTGGGGCAGGATTTCCGATGCAAACATCGTTGGGCGTGTCAAAACGATGCAATGCCTGCCTGGACCTTAGAGTGCAGTTCGAATTGACACATTGCTCTCCTGCGGAGAGAAGGAACGATGCACGCCGTCTCGGCTGAAGGAGAAACGACACACGGTCTCGCTAATGAGTGATATCGACGCATCACAATTGCTTTTTGATGCACACTCGCCCGTGAGGGTTTACTTCAGATGCACCCCGGTTCATTTCCATGCTAATAGCGTTAGCGTGGTGTTTAAAATTTCAAGAAGACTCTTTTTGGTTTTTAATTGTTAACTTGACTTGTGTATTGTGGACTTTTGTCGTTTTGGCCTTGTTTTGTTTAGATAATTACTTTCTATTTTTCTAAACCTGTGTTGTGTCATTTTGTAGTGTTTTCATTGAGTTACTGTATGTGTTGGTACAAATACTTTACACCTAGCACTCTGAAGTTAAGCCTACTGCTCGTGCCAAGCTACCAAGGAGGTGAGCGGGGATTAGCTGAGGGTGATTCTCTCTACCATGACTAGAGTGAGGGTCCTTGCTTGGACAGGAGGTTAACCTGACTTCCAAAGACCCCATTTCTAACACTGGTGATCAGCGGTTGGGGTTGGATTTATATTTGTACTTGACATACAGTGATTAAATGTACACTATTGTTTTGAATGCAGACCACTATGTGACCACATATTACTTGTCTTGTGATTTTTGCTTTTCTCTTTGGGACTTCTTTTTTGTTCTACTTCTTGCTGATCCTTTGATTGACTTTTTTGGAACTTTATTTGGGAACTTGTTTTTCTGCTTTTGGAACTTTGCACTTCTTTAACTCTTCATCATGTCTCAATCTGGAGATGCATCAGCTGGAGCTGCTTTTGACTTTGGAAAACTGGGGAGCTACACAGTGGCTCAGTTTAAGCAGTTCTGCAAAGATTTTGCCTGTCCCATTGAAAGTTCATCCAAGAAGGAGGAGCTGCAAAAGGCGCTGTCGGCCTGGGTGACAGCCAAAGAAGCTGAGGGCCACATAGGGAAGGAAGAGGAGGGTGAGGAGGAGGAGGAGGTGCAATCCATTCATAATGGTATATTGGGTGGGCCTGTTATGTCCAGGTAGAAAGTCTCCAGGGCAGGTAGTAGTGTGTCATTCAAGGGTCTGACTCCTGAAGAGTTACAGGACAGACAGGCAGAGAGAGACTACCAATTGGAGTAGAAGAAGCTCAGTCTAGAGATGGAAGAGAGAAGGATGGCCATTAAGGAAATGAAGATACTGCTGGCTCATGAGCTAAGCTTAAAAGAGTTAGATCAGAGGACCCAGTCTAGTAGAGATGGTGGCAGCAACAGCACAGTGCAGCCTGAGAAGAGGGTGCACATTCCTAAAGATCTTGTGAAGGATTACAAAAGGGAGGATGACATATACTTGTGGTTCAAGAGGTATAAGTCTGCTCTCCACATAAATCTGGTCCCTGAAGCTCATTGGGGGGCGGGTCTGTGGAAGCACTTTGAGGTAGAGGAGAGGGATACACTGACAGCCTTAGGGGATGCTCAGAATCTCACCTACACAATCATGAAGGATGCCCTACTGACAAGATATGGTTTTACCCCTAAGCAGTATAAGGATGAATTTAGGTCCTATAAGAAGAAGGAATCCCAAACATGGTTGGAATGCGTTGATTCTTTTTGCAGGTCACTGGATGGTTGGGTGAAGGGCAGTAAGGTAACAACGTATGAGGGGCTTTACAATTTGATTGCTTGGGAGCACTTGTACAGTTTATGTTTTACAGAGCTGCGCCAGCACCTGATTGACAGCAAGCTGACTGATCCCAGGAAGCTTGCACAGGAAACGGACCACTGGGAGAGCACAAGGGTCCAAAGGAGGTATGGGGAAGACCATGCCAAGGATGGGCAGGGTCTCTCTCAGAAGAAAGGGGGGTAAGCATAAACAGGGGGAGTTCTCTAAAAGCTGTCAAACTGATTCCCAGGGTAAAGATTCCCAACCCCCCAGTGAGAAGAATCCATGGTTCTCCAAAGGGAAGCCAGTGGCAGGGGGACCCCCACGTAAATGTTATGCATGTGACCAAGTGGGTCATGTGAGGGGGGACCCCAAATGCTCAAGAGTACACCGGCCCCCACTGGTGCACAGCAACCGGGTTTGGCAGTGTAGCGCTCGGGGAGGAGTTGGTTCCAGGTGGGTGGGAGCCAGCTCAGATGACCCTTGTCTCACTAGGGGACAGTGAGATGATCTAGAGAACCCTTGTGCCTGAGAACTCTAAAAAGTACAAGCAGTGGGTGACCAACAATGGACAGAGGGTGGAGGCTCTGAGAGACACAGGAGCCAGTGTGACTACACTGAGGAGTCAGCTGGTGTCTGAAGATCACAGTGATCCCCGGGTACTTCATCAAGTAGTTGCCGTGGACATGTCAGAGTGCCTGTGCAGAGTGCGCAGGTTCCTTTGAATGGGGGGGTCCCAGGTTCCTTGAAGGTAGCTGTGAGCCTGTAGATTCTTTGCTAGGCAATGACCTGGAGGATTCCCCTTGGAAGGAGGTGGAACACAGGTCTCACTTGGAGATGTTGGGTCTGCCTGGGTGGGTATGCGTATCCACCCGGTCAATGGCAACCCGTCAAGGTGGTCAAGAGCCCCTGGAGCCTGAAACAGAGTCCCAGGGGACCACCAAGAAGCGGAAGGGCAGGGGGCACGTGAAACCGGCCCCAGAAGTTCCCACGGTCCGGGTGGAGGCAGAGCCTGAAGGTGACGCCACGGAGCCTACAGGGGAACAGGTGGCTGAACTGGGGGAGATCCCTCGGCTGTCGCAGTGGCAGCAGGAAGGGGGACCCACCAGGGAAGCATTCTGTGAGGCACAGAAAACTTGCCCTACTTAGAGAGACTGCGGCAGCAGACTGCAGCCCAGTAGAAGGAGCCCAGTACTCACCTGATCTATTGAGAGGACGGCCTCCTGTATAGTGAACCTAAGGTTCCTGAGCCTGGGTCAGCTCATATGCTGGTGGTACACCAGTGCTTCAGGGCCTTCCTACTGGAGTTGGCTCATAATGTGCTGTTGGCAGGTCATCTGGGGCAGGACAAGACCTATACGAGGCTTATATCCCACTTCTATTGGCCCCAGATGCACAAGCATTCTGCTGCACACCGTAGGTCTTGCCCAACTTGTCAGGAAAGTGGCAAGAGTGGGGGGAAATGTAAGGCTCCCCTCCAACCTTTACCTGTTGTTTGTACTCCCTTTGAGAGGGTAGGTATTGACATTGTGGGGCCTCTGGATCCCAAGACAGCCATGGGCAGCAGTTTCATCCTGGTCTTGGTGGACCATGCCACCCGGTACCCAGAAGCCATTCTTCTAAGGTCTGTCACTTTCCCTGTGGTGGGTCATGCACTGATGGGGGTTTTCACCCTCATAGGGTTCCCCAATGAAGTGGTATCTGATAGGGGTACCAACTTCATATCAACATACATGAAGTCTCTGTGGAAGGTGTGGGGGGTAACCTACAAGTTTACCACACCTTACCACCCCCAAAGTAATGGTCTTGTAGAGAGATTCAACCGCACCTTGAAAGGCATGTTCCAGGGGCTGTCAGAGCCCTTGAGGCGAAAGTGGGACATCCTCTTGCCATGCCTTCTGTTCGCTTACAGGGAGGTGCCTCAAAAGGGACTTGGGTTTAGTCCCTTTGAGCTGATCTATGGCCACCCTGTGAGGGGACCTTTAAGTCTGGTGAAGGAGGGTTTGGCCAAAGCTCCTAGTAAACCCCCCCAAAAATGTATTTAGCTACATGCTGGCATTGAGAAACCAGACTGCCTGCTTCAGGGGTCTCGCACAGGAGAACCCAGAAGGAGCCAGGAGGATATGAAACAGTGGTATGACCAGAATGCCACCCTGGTCGAGTTTCAACCTGGTCAGAAAGTGTAGGTGATGGTGCCAGTGGAGCCTAGGGCGCTGCAGGATAAGTGGCCTGGGCCATTTGAGGTGGTGGAGTGCAAGAGTGAAGTCACCTACCCGGTGGACTTGCAGTCTCTAAGGAACCCTTTCAGGGTCCTGCATGTTAACCGCCTCAAGCCGCACTTTGAGCGAACTGAACTGTCCATGCTCCTTCCAACGATGATGGGGTAGAGGAAGAGAGTGAGCCTCGCCCTGACCTCCTGTCTGCAGGAGAGAAAGATGGGTCTGTGGAGGGAGTGATCCTCTCACCCTCCCGGACTGAAGAGCAGCAGAGGGACTGACGCCAGGTGTTGGGACAGTTCGCCTCACATTTTTCCCTGATCCCAGGGGGTCACACACTTGTGCACACATGATGTGGACACTGGGGACAGTCCACCCATTAAACAAAAGGTTTACAGGGTGACTGACAGGGTCAGGGCTAGCATTAAAGATGAAGTATCCAAAATGCTAACCCTAGGGGTTAATGAGCATTCCAGCAGTCCTTGGGCCAGCCCAGTTGTATTGGTCCCAAAGGCTGCTGCACCTGGTGCTACCCCAGAGCTCAGCTTCTGTTTGGACGACCCGGGACTCAATGCGGTCAGCAAGACTGACGCACACCCCATCCCCCGAGCTGATGAGCTCATAGACCAGTTGGGAGCTTCCAAGTACCTCAGCACATTTGACTTAATGTCTGAGTACTGTCAGATTGCCTTAACTGAGAGGGCCAAGGAGAGGTCAGCATTTTCTACCCCAGATGGAGACTTTCAATTTAGAGTGATGCCATTTGGGATGGAAAATGCCCCTGCCACCTTTCAGAGGTTAGTCAACCAGGTGGTGGCTGGGCTGGATGAGTTCAGTGCCGCCTACCTGTTTGACATTGCTGTTTTCAGTTCCACATGGGAGTAACACCTGCAACACGTCTGGAGAGTGTTAGAGGCCCTGCAGAAAGTAGGCCTCACTATTAAGGCAAGTAAGTGCCAAAAAGGGCAGGGTTCTGTGGTGTACTTGGGACACCAGGCAGTGAGTGGCCAGGTGACACCCCTACAGCCAAAAATTGACACCATTCTGGCTTGGGAGCCCCGCCAAGATCGATACTGAGGTGAGAGCCTTTTTATACCTGACTGGCTATTACAGGAGGTTTGTCAAGGGGTATGGTACCATTGTGACCCCCTTGACTGAGGTGACCTCTAAGAAACAACCAAGGAAGGTGATCTGGACAGAGGCTTGCCAGACCGCTTTTGATGCCCTGAAGGCTGCCATGTGCGCAGCACCTGTGCTGAAGGCACCTGACTACTCCAAGGACTTTGGTGTGCAAACAGTCACCTCAGAGCATGGTATTGGAGAAGTACTCTCACAGTTTAATTAAGAGGGCCTAGATCAACCTGTAGCCTTCATTAGCAGGAGGTCACTTCCTAGGGAACGTAGATGGAGTGCCATAGAACGTGAAGCGTTTGCTGTGGTCTGGGCAGTGAAGAAGCTAAGGCCCTCCTTGTTCGGGACTCACTTCCAGGCTTAGAACGACCACAGGCCCCTCAGATGGTTAGTGCAGATGAGGGGTGAGAATTCAAAACTGTTGAGGTGGTCCATTTCCCTACAGGCGATGGACTTTAAGGTGGAACAACACCCTGGCACAGAACACACCAGTGCTGATGGTCTGTACAGATTCTTCCGCCTTAGTGATGAGAACTCCCATGAGGTTGGGTTGTTGCTCCCCACTTTCAGCTGGGGGGACACGTGTTAGATGTTTTCATCCTTGGCGTGGTCTCCCTTAATGTTTTGCCTCCGTTTCCAAGGTTGTTGATGTGTGCTGGACTCAATTTGTGCTGCTTTTGTTACTCTGGGCACTTTCCCACTGCTAACCAGTGCTAAAGTGCAAGTGCTCTTATACAAAATGTGTATGTAATTGGTTCATCCATGATTGGCATATTTGATTTACTAGTAGGTCCCTAATACAGTGTACTAGAGGTGCCCAGGGACTGTAAATCAAATGCTACTAGTGGGCCTGCAGCACTGGTTGTGCCACCCACATCAGTAGCTCTGTAAACATGGCTCAGACCTGCCACTGCAGTGTCTGGGTGTTCAGTTTTAAACTGCAAATTCGACTTGGCAAGTGTGCCCACTTGCCAGGCCTAAACCTTCCCTTTTTTACATGTACGGCACCCCTAAGGTAGGCCCTAGGTAGCCCCAAGGGCAGGGTGCAGTGTATGGTTAAGGTAGGACATATAGGGGGTCATTCTGACCCTGGCGGTCATCGACCAACGACCACGGAAGCACCGCCAACAGGCTGGCGGTGCTTCCTGGCCAATTCTGACCGCGGCGGTAAAGCCGCGGTCAGAAAAGGGAAACCGGCGGTTTCCCGCTGGTTTTCCTCTGGCCATAGGAATCCTCCATGGCGGCGCTGCAAGCAGCGCCGCCATGGGGATTCCGACCCCCTTCCCGCCATCCTGTTCCTGGCGGTTCTTACCACCAGGAACAGGATGGCGGGAACGGGTGTCGTGGGGCCCCTGGGGGACCCTGCACTGCCCATGCCACTGGCATGGGCAGTGCAGGGGCCCCCTAACAGGGCCCCATAAAGATTTTCAGTGTCTGCTTTGCAGACACTGAAAATCGCGACGGGTGCCACTGCACCCGTCGCACCCCTTCAACTCCGCCGGCTCCATTCGGAGCCGGCTTCATTGTTGAAGGGGCTTTCCCGCTGGGCCGGCGGGCGGCCTTCTGGCGGTCGCCCGCCGGCCCAGCGGGAAAGTCAGAATGACCGCCGCGGTCATTTGACCGCGGTACGGTCTTCTGGCGGTTCCCGCAAGGCGGGCGGCTTCCGCCGCCCGCCGGGGTCGGAATGACCCCCTTAGTAATGTGTTTTGTACACACTGACAGTGAAATACTGCTAAATTCGTTTTTCACTGTTGCAAGGCCTGTCCCTCTCATAGGTTAACATGGGGGCTACCTTTAAATATGATATGATTAAAGTGTAGATTCCATTTGGGAGCGGATAGACATGTGGAGTTTGGGGTCTCTGAGCTCACAATTTAAAAATACATCTTTTAGTAAAGTTGATTTTGAGACTGTGGCCCTCATTACAACCCTGGCGGTTGGTGATAAAGTGGCGATAATACCGCCAACAGGCTGGCGGACAAAAAAATGGGATCACAACCACGGTGGACACCGCCACCATAGACAGCCACTTTAACACTTCAACCGCCAAGACATTAGCAACAAACACCACAGCGGTCACTGCCAACTGACAGGTGGAAGACAATGTACCGCCCACCGTATTACAAGGCACCAATCTGCCAGCTTTTCCGGGGCGGTACCAACAACATTAAAAGCACGGCGAAACAGTACACTGAAGGGGAACCACTCACCTTTCAACACTCAAAGAAGAACCAGGACGCCATGGAGCCCAAACTGCAGGTCCTCCCCATGCTGGTGTATCTGCTAATGCACCAGGAATTTGAAAGAAGGTGGCGGCGATGACGACAGTGAGTACTGCACCTAGCACACAGGGGAGGCGGGAGGAAAAAGAGAGTGACACACACACGCAACACCCCCACCTCCAACCCACAACACCATACACTCTAACAGATCCAACAACATTACAGATACACCCCGTAACCCCCTGGAAGAACGCAAGGGCAAAAGGAATTGAGTCAAATCTGTGATATTTAGAAAATGCATATAAAGTTAACGATTTTAAACAACAGTTCATACAAATATGTACAATATGTACAGAGGGCCGTACACTGTCCATTGCAAATGTCTGTGGACCAGTGGCGCAAACAATCATGGGAGTCCTGCCTCAAAACGGACAGAACACTTCAGGGGCATCAGGTCAAAAAAACACAGGCACCTCATTGGGAAGGGGAAGGGGACACCGCTGCCGGAAGATGGTACTATGCCACTGCTCCTCGAGGGGGCAACATGCCCACACCGATGTCCTGGGGAGTGCAAAGCCACAGTCTCTCAAGTCTCTCAAGTGGGTGGTTTGCCCACTGCTTGCTCCTGGGGAGTGCAAAGCCACAGTCTCTCAAATGGGTGGTTTGCCCACTGCTTGCTCCTGGGGAGTGCAAAGCCACAGTCCCTCAAGTGGGTGACATGCTCAACTGGTTCTGGAGGGTGCTTTGTGTCCAGTGCGCTTCATCCTGCCAAGGATTGGGTGAGTGGAAGCATCTCTCCACTGGTTCTGGAGGGGGTATTGTGCCCAGTCTGCTTTATCATGCCAAGGATAGGGGGAGTGGATGCCCTTCTCCACTGGTTCTGGAGGGGGCATTGTGCCCAGTCTGCTTCATCCTTCCAAGGATAGGGGGAGTGGATGAATTCTCCACTGGTTCTGGAGGGGGCATTGTGCCCAGTCTGCTTCATCCTGCCAAGGATGGGGGGAGTGGATGCATCTCTCCACTGGTTCTGGAGGGGGCATTGTGCCCAGTCTGCTTCATCCTGCTAAGGATTGGGTGAGTGGATGTATCTCTCCACTGGTTCTGGAGGGGGCCTTGTGCCCAGTGATGCTGCTCCTGGAGTGTGGCAGTTACCATTCCCTCACCTGGGTGTCTGAGGCACGAGATGTGCAGGGAACAGGCAGCATGATACTCCATGGAGGCGGAGCCAGACTCCATCCTGCGGTTACTTAGCCTGCAAACTGCTGATAGTGCCAGTGCTGGTGGTGTTGCCTCAAGTGGTGGGTGCAGGGTCCAGGACATCTCCTGCAGCCTCGGACAGCTGCCCACTGGGGATGCTGCTGATGTCCGATGTCGTGACACAGGCTGGGCATTTGGCGGTGCATACGGTGGTGCAGGTGGCGGTGACTGCGGCGGTGTCTGCGCGGAGATGCTGCTGGTGCTGCCCGTGGTGCAGGTGCTGGTAGTAGTGGAGGGAGACACCAGGCTGTCTCCAGCAGCCTTGGACCGCTGCCCACTGGGGATGTGGCAGATGCGGTGCACGGGGCAGTGCAGATGGTGGTGCAGATGGTGGGGCAGGTGGCGGTCGTTGCGGCGGTGCTTACCGTGGTACAGGTTGCTGGCCTTTCAGGACAAATGGTGGTCACCAGTCCCTCACCTGGAGGATCTGAGCCCTGCAGTGCCTTGCCTTTGATTTTTTTGCCCTTCCCCACCTTGGTAGATGCTGCTGGAACCTTGGCACTGTCCTCTTTTGTTTTGGATGAGGCCTTGCTGGGTGCGTGTTGTGTCTTGTCCGTGCTGCATGCCGGGCCCTTCTTAACCTTGGCAGTTGGCGGAATTGGTTGGTCTTTTGCATTGGTAGGTGGCACACTGCCAGTTCTGACGGGTGCCCCTTCGATCCTCTCGGACTTGCAGGGACCACAGCAGACACCGACTTGGTGGCTGAGCTGCGGGCCTGGGATCTAGACATCCTGGCCATAGGGGAAGGACGGGGGGAGATGTAGGGAAGAGGTCAACGTTAGCCAGGAAAAGTTTTTTAGACACACTGGGACGGGAAGATGGAGGGGGTGTGGGAGTGGAGGAAGAGGTAGTGGTTGTAGGAGGTGTATGTCTGCTGAGTTTGGGTGAAGGTGCATGGGCTGGAGGCTGTTGTGAGGTGGATGGCTGTTGAGTGGGTGTGTGCCTGTGTTTGTGTACTTTGGGAGGAGGGCTCACAGACACACTGGGAGAGGACACAGGGGACGTGTGCATGGTTGTGGGGGTGGTGATTGCTAGTGAGTGGTGTATTGTGATGGGCGTGCTGGTGATGGAGGCAGTGGCTGATAATGTAGTGCATGCAGGTGTGAGTGTAGACAATACTGGAAGGGAGGTGGATGAAGAGGAGGAAGGGGACACAGTGGAGGAAGTCGATGTTGGTATGTGTGCATGGGTATGGTGCTTGTGTGAGTGCCTGTGTGATGATGTGTGGTGCTTATGTTTGCCTGAGCCACTTTTGTGTGTTGACGTGTGTGCATGCTGGTCTGAAGGTGTGCTTGGGATAGGGTGAGGTAGAGGGGATTGGGTTGGGTTGGGGTAGTGGAAGTTGGAGGGGGGAGGCTGGACACAGGGACAATGGCTGCCATCACTGCTGAGGCCAGAGCCTGAAATGTTCTCTGTTGCGCCGCCATGCCAGAATGAATGCCCTCCAGGTATGCATTTGTTTGTTGCAAAAGCCTCTCGACACCCTGGATGGCATTCAGAAAGGTTGACTGCCCAACAGTGAGGGATCTCAGAAGATCAATAGCCTCCTCACTTGAGGGCAGCAGGGCTGACTGGGGCAGGGCCTGAGGTGCCTGGGGCGAAGGAGATGCCCACCCTCCTGGGTGAGCGGGCACGGGAAACACGCTGAGGGGCTGCTGGGAGGGTGGTGCTGGTGGGGGGGGGGGTGGCTGTACCTGTTGTTGGGGTGGGCACAGAGGTTTCCGCCACCGCCAGGGAGCTTCCATCGGAGGAGTCACAGCTGTCACTGGTATCCCCTCCTATCCCCATCATGGAGCTCCCCTCACCCTCCGCCCCACTGGTGCCTTCATCCTCAGTGGGTTGCCCTCATGGGCCATGTGGGATGCAGCTCCTCTGTCGCCATGTCTCTGCTCCTCCGCCAGATTATGCTAATGCACACAGTGTGACAAAACAAGAAGGGGGGAGAGACTGAGGATACACTTGGTCAATGCCAGCAACACCACTACCGTTGGCATACACAACAGATACTGAGCTGCCCTATGCACTAGGCCATGCCCAACCAGTCACTAAGGCAGCCACTAGCCCATGGGGTACAATGCCTAACGCCAGTATCTGCACACCTGACACCCCCTGGACCCTGACCAGTAGTAGTTGGCCACTTCTACCATTGGGGTAGGAGTGCTTCAGAGCCTGCAAACAAGGGACCTACCCTGCCATGATCGCCCTGGCCTAGGGGCACTTCCCCCACCCAGCTAGTTCCTAAAGCACACAAAGTCAGCTTTCAGAATCTGTACTCACCCCCTTGTGGCTGCTGTGATGCCCTCAAGCGCCCATCCAACTCCTGATAGGCCACCGCCAGGATGCGGAACATCAGTGGGGACATGCTGCGACGTGCACTCCTTCTACGTTGGGAGGCCATCCCCAGCTGGGCCTCCACCTTCTTCTTGGTCCAGTGATGCAGGTCCTCCCATCTCTTGCGGCAGTGGGTGCTCCGCCTGTGATAGACCCCAGGGTATGCACCTCCTTGGCAATGGCACGCCAAATACCCTTTTTCTTGTGGGCGCTGACCTAGAGGGAAAAGACAGTGGAAAATGTAATTACTCACCCGTCCGGACCATCATACTCATTGCCAACCAGTTCCCACCCATGTCGTGACGCACATACGCTGACCACCTCTCATACAGCATTCAGGCCAGGACGCCTTAGCACCCCCCAACATGTAGCTTACATCCACACCACTCCAAATAGGCATTGCCCACACACATCATGCTCACAGTGTACTCACCTGTTTGTCCGGAGGACTGTAGAGTAACGTGTACTGAGGGAGGACCCCATCCACCAGTTTCTCCAACTCATCCGCAGTGAAGGCAGGGGTCCTTTCCCTAGACACTCTAGCCCTTGTCGCTTCCAGACTCAGGTCACAGCAGCACTTGCAGTGTAGCTCCTCTCCTGTTAATGGTCAGGTAGCAAGTGAGTGAATAGCTAGAAAATGGTGGTGACGTCCGCAGTGGTGCGCACCGTCACCGCTGGCGTACATCGCCATTGGCTCCTCGGACCCACAGGGCTCAATGATAACCAATGCGGAGTTGCGCGGCAGTCATCAACTGCCTACCGCAACGCAGCACAACGCGAGTGCACTTACCTCATTTCCCCTTGTCCCTCCTCACAGGTCAGGCAGCCTCCATTTCAGAGGGGCACACGGCATGGCACCTAACTGCGTCACAGCACATATTGGCACCTATACTGACTCTCAAATTCACACACTGCTTTTGTGACATTAATTAAAAAATAGTTGTGCTATCTATGTGGAAAATGACCTTCTGCTCACCGTTCTCCTCCATAGATGGCGGCATCCTCCAGTGTACAGACCCCCTGGTGGACCTATCGACAATGGAGGACAGACACATTATCATCACATACAGACTTGATCATGCCACTATCCAAGAACTGTGTGCCCAATTGGAGCCAGACCTGATGTCAGCTATCCGCCAGTCCACAGGAATACCCCGTATAATGCAGGTCCTGTAAGTGCTCCATTTCCTGGCAAGTGGTTCCTTCCAAGCAACAGTGCCCATGGCATCAGGGATGTCTCAGCCAATGTTCTCCAAGGTGTTGACCAGAGTGTTGTCTGCCCTGCTGAAACACATGCGCAGCTACATCGTCTTCCTCCAGGTGGAGGGTGTGGCCACAGTGAAAGCTGACTTCTATGCCCTGGGACATATCCCCAACATCATTGGTGCCATTGATGGTGCACATGTGGCATTTGTCCCCCCCCCCAGCAGAAATGAACAGGTCTACAGGAATAGAAAAAGATATCATTTGATGAATGTGCAATTGGTGTGTTTGGCAGACCAGTACATCTCTTCATGTGAATGCCAAATATCCTGGCTCAGTGCATGACGCCTATGTCTTGAGAAATAGCAGCATCCCTTATGTGATGGGGCAACTCCAGAGGCACCAGGTGTGGCTATTAGGTGAGGCCAAGGTCCCCACACAGTATAAGTTGGGGTCTGAGTATAGAGTTGTCCCTAAAGGTTAGTGTGTGTCTAACAGTTGTCCCTCGATATTTACAGGTGAATCTGGTTGCCCCAACCTCTCACGGCTACTGACCCCAGTGAGGAATGCCAGGACAAGGGCAGAGGAATCCTACAATGAGGCACATGGGCGAACCATAGGCATATTATTGAGCGTACTTTCAGCCTCCTGAGGGCCAGATTCCAGTGCTTCCATCTAACAGGTGGCTCCCTATATTACTCACCGAAAAAGGTGTGCCAAATAATCGTGGCATGCTGCATGTTGCACAACCTGGCTTTGCGATGCCAGGTGCCTTTTCTGCAGGAGGATGGGCCTGATGATGGTATTGTGGCAGCTGTGGAGCCTGTGGACAGTGAGGAAGAGGAGGCAGAGGAAGAAGATATTGACAACCGAAACAACATCATCATGCAGTACTTCCAGTTAGACACAGGCAAGAGACGGAAACTGCTCATCTCATATCTGACTACTGTAGGACATTGTATAAGTCAGCCTCTTAACCTCTGTGTATGGACCCTGACAGTTCACTTTGGCTTTCCATTTCACAGATTTGGGTACCTCATTTTGCCTTCTGCTATGTTTACTGCTGCCCAACAACTGCCATAAATTGGAATGTGGAAATGAACATTAACATTGATATTTGTGGAAGAAGTTGTAATAATACATTTGTGAAAGTACAGACTGACTCCAGATTGTTTTGTGATTCAAGGGTGTTTATTCATGGGCTAATGTGTATAGGGGTATGTGGAAGGGGCTGGGGTGATGGTGGAGGAAGGTCCATAGTAGAGTCCAGTCTCTCTGTATCACAGGTGCATTGTCCAAGCGGGCATTGGAAGTGGAGCAATGGCAGTTCAGGGTGGACAGGGTGACATAGTGGGACAGAAGGGTGACAATCAGGAGAGTCTTATTTCCTGGTGGTGGTCTTGGCAATGTTCTCTGTCTTGTGCCTGGATCGCAAGGACCGTTTGCGGGGTGGTTCTCCTTCTGCAGGGGGTGGGGTGCTGGTGGCCTGTTGGTCCTGTGGTGGTATCTCCTGTCCACTAGCGCCGGTGGACATGGAAGGCTGTTCATTGTTCGGGCTGGTGTCAGGGGCCCAGTGGTATGCCACTGTCTCCCTCATGGTGTTGGCCATGTCTGCCAGCACCCCAGCAATGGTGACCAGGGTGGTGTTAATGGACTTCAAGTCCTCCCTGATCCTCAGGTATTGTTCCTCCTGCAGCCGCTGGGTCTCCTGAAACTTGGCCAGTACCGTGCCCATGGTCTCCTGGGAATGGTGGTATGCTCCCATGATGTTGGAGAGTGCCTTGTGGAGAGTGGGTTCCCTGGGCCTGTCCTCCCGTGTCGCACAGCAGTCCTCCCAGCTTCCCTGTTGTCCTGTGCCTCTGCCCCTTGAACCGTGTGCCCACTTCCACTGACCCCAGGTCCCTGATCGTCCTGTTAGTGGGTTTGCCTAGGGTCCCTATAGTGGTGGACACACTGCTGATTGACGTGCCCTGGGGACAGTGGCATGGGCCCACTGGGTGGGTGCTGTGGTGATGTTTCCTGAGGGGGGAGGTTCAGTGGTGGTTTGGGACTGCAGCAGGGGAACCGACTGTCCAGAGGTCCCTGATGGGCCGGGCTGGTCATCTTGATCCAAGCGTGCAGAGCTGCTGTCGTCACTGTGGGCCTCTTCTGTGGGGGGACTGGATATGGCTGGCACCTCCTGTCCGGTGACGTTGTGTAGGGGTCCTGTTGGGGTGTAAATGCATTGTTATTGTATCTGTGTGTGCCATCTTGTGCAATGGGAGTGTTTCCCTCTACTACTGTGCTTGCAATATCGCCTTGGCCCTTGTGTGAGTGGTGATTGTGTGGCCTGGGTGAGTCTCTCTCTTGGACATGCTTTAGTGATGTCTGTCCATGCAGGTCTGTGATGGGTGTCCATGCATTGTTGTCGCATGCAGGGTTTGGTTTTGGGATGTGTGGGTTGTGATAGTGGGGTATATGTGAAGTGTTGGAATGATGGGTGTGAGGGTAGGGGTTGGTGTTTGTGATGGCATGCAGGTGGGGGGGATATCATAGTTAAGGTATGACTTACCAGAGTCCAGTCCTCCTGCTACTCCTGCGAGGCCCTCAGGATGCATGATCGCCAAGACCTTCTCCTCCCTTGTTGTTAGCTGTGGTGGAGCGGGTGGGGGTCCACCGCCAGTCCTCTGTACGGCTACCTGGTGTCTGGATACCACGGAACGCACCTTCCCCCGTAGGTCGTTCCACCTCTTCCTGATGTCATCCTGTGTTCTTGGATGCTGCCCCACTGTGTTGACCCTGTTGACAATTCTCCGTCATAGCTCCATCTTCCTTGCAATGGATGTCTGCTGCACCTGTGATCCGAATTGCTGTGGCTATACCCGGATGATTTCCCCCACCATGATCATGAGCTCCTCCTCAGAAAACCTGGGGTGTTGAGGTGCCACGATGTTGTGTGAGTGATGTGTGATGTGATGTGTGGGGTGATGTTTTGGGGTGTGTGTTGTGCGTGGATGGTATACCAGTGATGGTGTTGTGTGCCTCTGGATGCTCGTGTTGTCTTTGCTTTTTTGTCTCTCTGCTTCGTTGTAAGGGGTCGTGGGCAATGTGGGTGTGTGTTTTATAGTGGTGTGAGTGTGTGTGTGTGGAGTGTGTATGTGTGTCAGGCGTGTGTATTTTGAATTGTCCAATGTGGTTGTGTTTTGTAAGTGTGTGTGTATTTTGAGTGCAGCGGTGTGTACCGCCAATAGTTTACCGAGCTTGAAAGACCGCCGCATTGATTCATGGGTCGTATAGTGAATTCTGTTGGTGTGATGGTGTGGGTTTTGCTGTCCCCAGTTTATCACTGACCTTTGGTGTGGCGGACTTGTGTGGGTGTCTGTGTTGTGTAGGATTTCTAAGTGTTGGTCATAATATCCGTAGCGGATTTCCGCTGCGGACACGGTATGTTGGCGCCCCTCAGCTCGGCGGTCAGCGGACTTTACCGCCAGGGTTGTAATGAGGGCCTAAGTCTCTGGAGCCATTAAATGCTTAACATTATTTTTAAAACACTTTGAGCTGCAGTTGTATGTTGTTTAGCTGGGGACGCAGCTACTCCTTGTGGTTAGTTCCATGTCTGCATTTTGTGGCTTAAAGAATGTTAAGAAAGACTCCAATTCACTTTCATAATTGTTTGGAATTACATTTCTTTGTGAAGCTATTTATTATGCATCTTCCTATGTATATTTATTAGGTTTATTTTGCAATAGTTATTTATAAATTATATTGGTTATTTTTTGACAAAGCCAATAGGTCTGATTTACGGAGATTGATGCACTGCCCCCTTATTTGTGCCAATATGCCTGCCTTTTATATTCTGCTGTGCTGACTCTTTGACAAAACCAGAAGGTTTGCCTTACTTATTGTGACTTTTGACAAAATCGGTAGGTCTGCTTTATATATGTTGATGTGCTCACCTCCTGATAAAGCTAATCTGCTTGTCTTTTAAATTATATGAATTTATGAAAAGGGGAATGGGCTGCAGGCCAGGCGTCTAAAGGTTATGCGTGGCAGGGTTTCGATGAATGTGGGGTGTTGCACAGTGATGAACTTCTTACTTTACATGAAAAAATAGAAACCCACTGGAAACAAATGGTTAAAGATACTTTATAGTTAGGAATTCAAATATTATCACACTTTTAACTAAAACCATAGAAGTTCACTGAAAAATGCAAAGGTTAAAGAGACGTTATATTTGGGTGAAAATATCAATTAAAACATACCATTTTAAACTAACAACCAATCTAAATTCACCAGTTATAGTTATCACAAGTGACTGTAACTCATGTGCTAAAGTAACTATACCTCCCGCCCTCACTGTGCAGTGCTAATTACCTCACATATTATATCGCTCATGACATGTTCTATGACATAATTGATAACATCACTGCAACATCTGAAATTACATATTTTATTTAATGTGGAGCTGAGTCCAATGCCACCAAACGTATTTCACTGGGTTGACCAGCGGATACCTTGGTTTCCACAGGTCAGTCCAGTGGAAAACCCGGAACGGGGCCAGTGAGGAGCAGGCGGTCTCCTCACCACAGTTCTGGGGGTTGGGTTTTCAGACAGCCAAACTCATAATCAGGCCCCTAGATCCCAAATGTTCAACTTCGCATTCAGCTTGGGTCTTCCTTGTAGTTATTTTTCTATTAGAATGTGAAAAAGCAACAGATACCAAAGAAATATACTCCAGTGGAAGGGAATGGTGACCCTTTGTGAATTTGGACATCTGCAGTAGGCCACAGGTCAACATCTTTTTATCCAATTTTGGAATCACATTGTCTGCATATGTTGAGTTCACAATTTCTAATTCTGGGCATATGCTATGATCATCAATTAAAACAAATAGGTGACAGGTTTGATGCCATACAATTCCACAAATTGCAGAGAGATATTTAGGAAAGAAGATCTATACAGTCTTTTGTCAGTCTTGAACATGTCTTCATAAGCTATCCTTCCTCAGAATCTAAAAATGTGTCACTAGTATTTCATTTAATGATAGAGACTGTTCTTCCTTTTATGTTTCAGGCTCTTTTCTGTGTTCAAGATATATTATTCTTCCTGTGAACAACTAGAAAAGGAACAGGTCAAAAGGCTCCTTTGGGTACAATATTCTCTGTCCTTTAGACCATTTTCCCATCCACCCGGGCATCCACTCAGCTTCTAAGAGCACCTGACCTGGTAAAGAAATAGGGAACAGCCACAGAAATAGGAGGTTTTCTTCCCTCACCAACTGTCCTTGGACTTACACAGACCATTAGGATCCCTGTATCCCTGTCATTTACCCCGTCCCTGTTCTCATAGATCTGGTACAAGCCTTGAGGAGTCTCACTGGGCTTTTTCCATGTCTGTGAGAGAGCAATGCACCTGAGGTAGGTTTTAGCCACATCCCTTCTATAATAGTGTACATTTCTCTCAGAGTTCCCTGTTTCTGCCACTTGGCAGTGGTCCAAGGAGTGAGGTGGATGTAGGAAACATAACCCTTTCTTGTGGCTGGACTCTCCCTAACGGTTGTCTAAGATAAGGGTTGTCTGAGGATAGTTTTGTAGGCTAGCTCCTTACACCATGTATGTCAGCCGTGGCCCTGCTCATGGGAGCCAAGTGCTACAGCATCTTTTGGCATTGTCAGAGAAGACATAAACAGCTGCTAAGCTCCATTTGTGGTGTCCCTTGTACATGATGTGAAGCTATGTGCGTTGTTGATATTCAGCACCTACTGATTGACAACAGTGATCATACCCTTTAAATACCATTTCCCAGAGACCAGTACAAATCACAAAGCTCATGCCTTCACAATTGCCATCTGTGAGAAAAGCAAAATAAGCAGTGATGCAAGGCGAGAAGATCAGAGGACTGTCCTTAGTGTCATCAAGAGTGGTCAGCACAATGCATGGTGACCTGACAGGGCACACAGCTAACTGATAGCTTTTCCACTTGTTGATCAACATAATGGAAAAATACTTTCTGTCATATACGCTTTTTTGGTTTTACAATCTCCTGAGTCCCTGCATGCATCAACATAGGAATCATGTCACCAGAGTAGATGGGATAATAATTTGACCATCTCTCAAAAGTAGCCATGTCTTTGTAGCAGATAATTCATTGCAGACCTACTGTAATGCTTGCAACATCCTTTTAGCCTCAGTTGTGCATTATGAATGTGTTTGACAAACTGATCAACAACCTTTGTTTCTGTTGCTTTCTTCACAGTCTTGATGCACTTAACAGTTTAGTTCTGACTCTTTCCTCTGCTTCAGCCACTTGAGCAGACTCCTCACTAATCACTTTATGTGAATGATGGGATAAGGTTGGTAAAATACTTTATTAGTTAATAAAAATCATAAAAGACATCTAAAAAAAACAATAGCAGGTTTTTGGGTCCTCCCATATAACGTGCTGGGCTACTGTGCTGAGTAGTCTCCAATGTCAATTGATCTTAAAACTTATACAGACAATAAAAAGTAAACAAAAATTGAAAGAAGCCCTCGTGATTAGGACACAGAAAACCCTATTACAATTCTAAGGCACAAACACATTATTTGAAGATACATTCAAGATAATCAGAACCTTCACATTAGGGGCACCTAGGGCATTAATACCTTTTCAGCAATGCAACCTGTTATTGAAAGTGCAAAAAATGGACAAGACCCTCACGTTGGAAATACCTAATATCTATAGACTAGGTTGTGGCATTAAGTAACTGAACAGTCCCTTTCTTTACCTATAGTGAGCTTGATAAACTGGGTGGGACCACCAGGGCGGCAGAGATTCTCAGAAACGGAATCTGTCTGATATTTAACTTTTTGTTACTTGGGTCAAGAGCTGTCATAACAGCCGAATTGCAAGATCAAACTCTGCATACCTTTGGTTGCCACCCCACCTCTCTTTTCCATTTTGGTAGGAAGTTAAGAGTTGGTATATCTCCCAACCTCAACCGTAAGAGGCTCTGTTTCGTTTTTCGGGCTAGTGGGGCGGACAGGATACGTGATTCCTTGTCCACTGCTTATGAGTTTAGGGCTAGCCATCCATGATGATCATTTCAATAGAGTTTCCATATCTTCTAGCCGGCTTAGAATCCTAGCTGATTTGTTAACTGCTTTTCTGAAAGCTGGTGCCGGCAGTGAGCTGCCCCACAGGTCGCCGAGCTCCACCCGGGCTATACCTTTTTCCCAATACCCCTAAAACATATTATTGCCCCTCTCGAGATTGATTTCCTGCCCGACTAAGTTTGCTAAAGTCCCTTTAGGGGCTAGATGTAGTTTATAACATCCCTTGACAAATGCTGCCGGCCTTGCCCATGATTGCTTTATTTGTGGAAATTCCAGTCTGACTTGGGCCCGGGAAGCCAATCTGGGTAGCTGAAAAACTTGCTTACACAATTTTACTAGTAGCTTATCCTACTATGGCCACCTCCATCACTCTCATTATTTTTGTCCCATATGCAAGAGTCGGAAGTAATTTCGCTCTCATAACCATGGTCATCGGCTAGAGTGGCCGCCCAAGGATGGACTTTGCCAAGTTTCCAAAGGCCCGATTTAAAGCTTGTGACTTCTGCCTAATTACTTCTTTGTGACCTGAAAATGTGCCTTTAGAATCGATCTTAATCCCTAGGTATGTGTATGCTACTACTTCCTTAATCAGCTGACCATTCAAATACCATTTACAGTGTGATTTAGGTTTACGGTTGAGGGGGATTATTTTAGATTTCCCATAATTTATCTCTAAATCATTAGCCAATACAAATCCTCCTAGATTGTTCAGGAGTTTCTGTAGGCCTACTCTGGAATTACTGAGCAGCAGCAGGTCACTTGCATAAAGTAGGTTGAATATTTGACAACCTCCCAGGGTTGGAGGGTGAGCTGGCTGTTTATCCAGCGCTGGAGGTGAATCAGCTATACACAGGTTAAAAAGAAGCGGAGGTAGCACACAACCCTGTTTGAGACCAACAGTGGTTTTGATGGGCCTGGATAAGTACGAGCCGTCTCCCACTGTGATTTTTACCCCGGTGTTAAAATAAAGCATAATAATGGCATTCAGCAGATTTCGCGGCAGCCCCCACTGCTGTAATTTTATCCATAGTTTGCCTCAGGGAACACAATCAAATGCAGCATTTAAAATCCACGAAGCACATATAAAGTGGCGTCCCTGTGGCCTTTACTCTATTAATTATCAGACTTAGGTGGTCATTATGCACATGGTGGTGTGGCCCGCCATGCTGGCGGTGGTGGGTAAACCCACCAGCCGGCATGACGGGCCACCGCCACATAAAGAACCCCATGAGGGCCGCCATCGGCAGCCCTCACTCACCGCCAGGCTGCCTCCGTCAGGCAGCCTGGCGGAGGTCGGAATCATTATCCGACAGGGCAGCAGTGCTGCCCCTCGGATAATGATTCCTCAGCCACCAGCCTTTGCCTGGTGGGTTTCCCTGCCAGGGAAAGGCTGGTGGAAGGGGTGTACCGGGGCACCCCTGGGGGCCCCTGCACTGCCCATGCACTTGGCATGGGCAGTGTAGGGGCCCCAGTGCAGTGCCCCATCACGCAGGTCACTGCCTGATTTTTGGGCAGTGATCAGCACAACAAGTGCAGCTGCACCCGCTGCACAGAGACATTGGCGGCAGCTCCATGTGGAACCGCTGTCAATGTCCCGGCCAGGCATTCCTGTGGGCCGGAGGGCGGAAACAATGTTTCTGCCCACCCGCCCACAGGAATGTTCTTTATGCGGCCGGCGGGGATCCGGGGACCCTGACGGTCAGTAGTTTGGCCGCCAGCATGAACACAGTGGTTTCGACCGCCGTGTTCATAATGAGGGCCTTAATGCCATGAGGTTTGTTAACTTGCGCTGTTTTTTCGTGAAACCTGTTTGATTAATGGGGAGCCCTCCTTTGTCCATCGCCCACTGTTCTAACTGCTGCAGGATTCCTATGGAAAAGTATTTTAAGTCTGCATCCAAGAGGGCGATTAGACGATAATTGGAAGGTAAGGATGCCTTCCCTCCCTTGTAAATGGGGTGGATTATTGAGCCCTTCTAACTGTCTGGGACGGAGCCTGTTTTTAGGATTTAATTGAACATTATGGCAAAGAAAACCACCCATCTTGGAGTAAATTGTTTAAATAGGGCCTGTGGAAGGCCATTAAGGCCAGGAGCGCAGTCTCTGCGTTTTTTCTGTTATCTTGATTATTTCAAGTGAACCAAGAGTAATGGGCTCCTGAATCTCAGACCTATCCACAGTCGTCTCCCATTGGTGAGTCGGTATCTGTCGGGAATGTTTCTTTAAAGTGGGATTTCAAATATCCCACCCATGCCTCCTCTGTGACGTTCGCGTTGTTCGCAGCTCTGGGGCCTTTCTCAATGTTGTTAATCAAGCTCCAGAACCGGCTAGGGTTTGCCAATGTTGATGCATAATGTAATTTTGCCCAAATGTCCCTCTTTAGTAGGGTCCTTTCTTTCTGTAGGGTTCTTAGAATTGATCCATCAGTCGGATGATTCCACAATTGTCTCAGAAGCCTATTCACCCCTGATTTCCTGTCGTATTGCCCATGGCATGGGTATGCTATTTCTGTACCTCAGGTGTGACCCCCTAAACCTGCCCCTCCCTGTAGACTGCTTAATAAGGCTTATAGTGTAGGATTCACATATGGCAACTGCCCTTGATGGATCGTTGGTCATGGCTTCCAATTTCCAAACTGCTTGTAAGCTCCATCTTAGTCGCTTTAGATTTTCAGACTGAAGATCCCCTTTGAGGAGGTTTGTTTCTTCCTAGATAGGCACTTGGGTCTGGATTGTAATTATTTGCGAGTTATGATCACTTTCTGGGTGATCTTGGATCATGAAATCCCTCACAAATTTAAATAGGGGGGCATTTACCAAGGTGTAATCAAGGTGTAATCTAGGTATGAAACAACCTTTTCAGTGTCTCTTGTCCAGACGAGGGTGAGTCTGCGGCAACCACCCGTTTAATGCAAGGAAACCTGCTAGCTCACAGCACTTATTTAGCTTATCACCAATGTTATCTTTCTTTGTTTGGTGTGGTAGGTTTTGAGTGGGCAGTGGAACCGCTAGTTGTACATGATCCTCACTTGGGATGTGGAATAGATTGAGATTGAAATCTCCTGAAACCAACCAGTAGGCAGAATTGTATGCATTTTTATGTGGAGTAGATGTTTTAGCAGTTTATTAGCTTCCAGCATTTTCTTTTTGAGATTAATGTACACGTTGATCAGGACCACAGGTTCATGATTATTTTTTGCCCAGCTGTTCAAGTGAACCCACTGGAAGGGCTGATCTCCCGTCTGACCTATGGACGGGTTTAGCCCCAAACTTGGAATTGATATAGATCGACAAACCTCTCTTTGCCCTTCCAAATGTGTTGTGTTTCACAGCAGGCTTATTAAATTCCTCATAACCAATTAGAGGAAAGTTCGTAAGTGCCCATGTCTCCTGCAACACTATGATACCGAAGGTGCCCAGGAATTTGATAACCTCTGCATCTTCCAGCTTCGACTGAAGGCCCCCTATATTCCATGAACAGATACTTAATGAACCTTGCGTCAGAAGAGACTTTTGGTCTGTCATTCAGGCTTTTGGAGGTAATCTGGGGGTTAGCGCTGTTGGAAGCTAAGACCATTTGTCTTGGGAGTGGCCTTCTCTCGAGGGATGTCTGGAAATTTTTCTTCTTTGGCCCTTTTCTTCCTTTACTTCTATTATTAAATCTGGTTGGGCTGCCGCTCCTTGTCCTGTCTGGTCTTGGCCAGATTCTCCAACATGGGACTTCCCATTTACTCCTCACGGGACGGACCAGGTGATTACTTCTTTCTTCTTTGGATAACTTGCCTGCAGCAGCAGGTGCAGGTATCTTTCTCCTGGGGGGTGGCATACCTCAATTCCCCAATCTTTCTGGATACTTCTCTTTTCCATGATTTGCGTTGGTAGTTCTGGTGATGCAAATATCACGAAGATTGGATCCATTTGTTGGCTACCCTGCACTTTGATAAATTGTAAAGCGGTAATGTTGTCACAAGTCACTGGTGCCAGGTCAGGAAGTGCATTTATTAACTTGAGAAAAGAAGAGCAGTTGAGCACATCTTGCGGGCCTCTGGATTTGTACTCTGGGGTCCATAACAGCTGCAAAACTCAATCCAACCTGTCCTGATTTAAGCTATCTGTCAAACTTGACTGTGCTATTTCGATATCCGCTCTGTCTAACCTCAAATGACGGTTCCATGCTGTGGCTTCTATCTCCCCTACAATAGGTGTCCCCTCTGCTCGCCGACCTAGGGGAGGCCTTGACTCCACATGATTAAATTCGTCAGACCGCAACGAAATGGTTGCTTGCTGGTCCTGGAATAGCCTAACCATATCCCCCGACTCCGACCCTTCCGTTGCAGAGGCGGGGGGCAGGGGCCTCCCATGATCTAATGTCCAGGGCTGTAATGCTTTTGGGGGAGGGCACGGTGACCCCACGTCCTCCTCCTGCACTTTGCAGGACGGTGTTTCTGTGATGTATCTAGAAGCCACCTGAGTGCTCTTCCTGCCCTTCCTTGCTCGCTTCCACTCTCTTTTGGTCAGTTAGTGGCCGGGGTGCCATTCGAAGTCCCTATGTTCGGTCATTTGTGATGGGTGTTCCAGAGCATTACTTTGGGCCACCAGAACTGTTTCTCGGATTGCGTTCCCCTCTGAGTTACTTAACCTCATAGCTGGTTGTCCTCGCGGGCTATACTGTTTCTTCTCTGAAGGTGCTAGAGGTTTGGGGGATACGGGCAGACTTAGGGGGTCATTCCGACCCTGGCGGTCCATGACCGCCAGGGCCGGGGACCGTGGAAGCACCGCCAACAGGCTGGCGGTGCTTCCTGGCCAATTCTGACCGCGGCGGTAAAGCCGCGGTCAGAAAAGGGGAACCGGCGGTTTCCCGCCGGTTTTCCCCTGGCCAAAGGAATCCTCCATGGCGGCGCTGCATGGGGATTCCGACCCCCTTCCCGCCAGCCTCTTCCTGGCGGTTTACACCGCCAGGAAGAGGCTGGCGGGAACGGGTGTCGTGGGGCCCCTGCACTGCCCATGGCACTGGCATGGGCAGTGCAGGGGCCCCCTAACAGGGCCCCATAAAGATTTTCAGTGTCTGCTTGGCAGACACTGAAAATCGCGACGGGTGCCACTGCACCCGTCGCACAGCAGCAAATCCGCCGGCTCCATTCGGAGCCTGCTTCATCTTTGCTGGGGCTTTCCCGCTGGGCCGGCGGGCGATCTTTTGCAGATCGCCCGCCGGCCCAGCGGGAAAGTCGGAATGTCCCCCGCGGTCATCTGACCGCGGGGCGGTGTTTGGGCGGTTTCCGCCCGCCGGGGTCGGAATGACCCCCTTAGTGGCAAAGAGATCTCTAAACACGTGCCTGCTTCTTTACCTGGACGGTGAATCTCCATCAAAATGTCTTCAAAGATTACTGCCAATTGTACCATTCGATCTACAACCTCCTTGCAAGAGCAGATAGTAAAGTCCGTAAGCTGATTTGTTTATATCCTTGTTATCAGTGAATTCAATTATTGTAGTTTGCCATCAATTCTAGTGACAAATGTTGCCAGGGTGTTCAACAGGTCTACCTGAATGTCTATTTTATGAGACTGGAACAGCAGAGCTGTTACTGTTGTCTGCATAGAATTCAAAATTGCTGCCCATATATCCGTTATAGGAGCCAGGGTGGCAGCAGGGTCATTAGAGTCACTTCTTTGGGTTACCTTGGGGGCTCGATTAATCTGAGTAGGTAGCCATACCTCCCCACCCACCTCCAATGCATTTAGGGATAGCCCCTCCTGGCCTCATTTTTTAGACTAATTGCAGGAAAATAGTAGTATTTAGATCTAGAACTCCTTCACGGAGTCTGACACCCCTCTCGCCTGGTGCCCCACGGGCATCGCCCTCGTCACTGAGTTGGTTAATTGGACTAGCCTGACCAGAAGAGGCAGGGTGCTGGTTGGTCAGGTTTTCCCACGCCGGAAAATATAAAACTGGGCCCTGCCCACTTGCAGTGGGCAAAGACCCTCCTGGTGTAGGGAGGTAATCTTTGAGATCTTTGATGTCTTTGAAGTCCTTATCCATGGAGCTGGCCCTTATAGTTCTACCCTCCAGGATGCTAATAATGGGAGAGAGTGGTGGAGGCAGAGGATGATTTCCTTCAACCTCTAGGTCCCTTCTCTGATCACGGGCCTGATTCTGAACCAAAACTGATGAGGGGGGGCATGATACTCAGTAGTCCTGCTTAGTGGCCCAAAGTAATCTGATATTTTACGAGGCTTGGCTAGAGTTGGGCAGAGTCTTGAATATTTGTCCTCCTTGCCCGCGTGGGCTATCTCCCCAGGCTGATGGCTATCAGTCTCTTTGACTAGCTTAGCTTTTGCAGCTTTTGGCCCTGCAATTACAAAGTCCTGCACTAACAGGGGAGAAGGGCTTTGGGGACTCTGAGAGCTCGGAGTGAGGTCCCTTGAACATCTTCTAAGATGGACTCTGCTGTCCGGTCCTGGTCTCCTTTTTGATTGAATTTCAACAGACATTGCTTGCTCCTTCCTCTTCCTCTTACCTGTAAATGTAGTCCTGCCTTGTATTTTGCCTGATCTCATCTCTACTTATCAACAGTATAGGCAGTATTGTGTAACCCAGTTGCTGAGTGGCTAGGTGGCTTAGGTGCCTTGTGAAACTAAGCTTAGCTGGTTGTTTAGTCTCTTGCTTGCCTTTTGTTGAGCTTTTTTGTTGAGCTGCAATCAACCAAAGCGAGGACTGTAGGTATGTGGGTAGGGGTGAGCCGGGGCGAGCGGGTCTCTCTGAGCCAACAGCACAAGCCGCACCCAACCTAGCCAGGCCACATCCGCAGGGGGATGGGGCACACACTCAGCAATGGGCCTAAACCCACTGCACTCGCCACACACTCACGGCCCCTTACCTTGTGCTCCTGAGCTCCTGGGCCACTGTGAATCTGACTTCAGTCAGGGAATTCCGCCAGGGCAATCAAACTGTCATCCGTTATCCACTCTGATGTCCACTCTGATGTCTCCCCGCCTTCCAGGGGCTTCCAGGGGCTCCTTCCTGGGGCTACTTGCCAGGCCGCTGCTAACTTCACCGCTGAACTACCTCCAGCTGGATGCCGCTGGATCTCTAGGTGCCAGCTGGTCAACTGCACGACTGGTCAAACAACGGTAGACTGATGGAGACCAGGGAGGCCACTGCACGCTCCGCTGCTCCCCTGTTCGGGAGGGACAGCTGGGATTGACACCAGCTAGAGCACGGCACACATGGCAGGCAGGCCAAGCACACAAGGAGCGGACTGGCGGATGGTCTGGCGGGCGGGCTAGCGGGTGGACCTAGGCTGTAGCTGTATGTAGGTGGATGGGTCACAAGTTGAACCGGTGGGTTGTGGCTGCCCCCCCCAGCCCGCAGCACCAAACCAGCTCCCGCTCCCGTACCGTAACAGAGCCCTCCGGCAGCAGAGCACTGCGACCGCTGGCACTGCCCGTGTTGAGTGGGCAGAGCAAACTGATGTCAGATCAGCTTTTTCATTCAACGTTCAGCGTTGCCACCCCCACAGTATAACGCTTATTTGTTTTATTCACTTTGCCCCACTTCAAGAATAGTTTTCCAGGGCGAATTAAATGATTTGTCAAAAAAAGAACTCTAGGGGGGTCATTACAAGATTGGCGGTAAAAGGCGCTTACCGCCGTGCAGAAGACTGCCAATACACCGCCGCGGCGGCGGCATTCCGCAACAGCTATTATGACACACATCTTGGAATCCGCCGAAATTCAGACACCCACACAACACCACCACACCAAAGGTCAGTGATAAACTGGCGGAAACAAATCCTCCACCTCCACGCCAACAGAAACACGCCCATGCTATTACGACCCACGAATCCACGCAGCGGTCTTTCAACCGCGGTATTCCATTGACGGTACACACCGCCGCGCTCAAAATACACACACATTTCCAAAACACCGCCACTTTGGACAATTCGATTTACACACACCTGATACACATACAAACAACACACCCACACACCCAATACAATATAAAACACACACCCACATCACCCACAAACCCCTACGACCACAAATTAGAGACGAAGGCGACGGAGAGAGAGCACAGAATAGACAACTCCACTACACAGAGGCACACAACACCATCACCCACACAACATCCACGCACAAAACACCACACATCACTACACTCACCACAACCATCACCACATACACCACCCCACACATCACCCACACCACCCCATGTCACGCCAAAGACACCCCTGCTTCTCCGAGGAGGAGCTCAGGGCCATGGTTGAGGAAATCGTCAGGGTAGAGCCACAGCTATTTGGCTCACAGGTACAGCACACATCAATAGCCAGGAAGATGGAGTTATGGCGCAGAATAGTGGACAGGGTCAACGCAGTGGGACAGCACCCAAGAAATAGGGAGGACATCAGGAAGAGGTGGAACGAACTACGGGGGAAGGTGCGTTCAACGGTCTCCAGGCACAACATCGCGGTACAGCGGACTGGCGGCGGACCCCCACAACTAACAACATGGGAGGGGCAAGTCTTGACCATCTTGCATCCTGAGGGCCTCGCAGGAGTCGGTGGAGGATGGGACACTGGTAAGTCAAATCTTAACTATCCTATCCCCCACCCTACCTGCATGCTATCACACACCCCCTCCGTCACCCCATCCCCTATCACGACAACTCCTCACTAATGTACCCATGACACAAACCACCCATCCCAACACCAAGCCCTGCATGACACAACTAAGCATGGACACCCCTCACTAAAGCATGCCCACTGCACATACCCAGTACACCCCCCCAACCATCACCACACAACCCCACACACAGGAATGCTTGCACTGGGGTACACAAACACCCACCCATTGCACACCATTACACACACACATGCAATAAGCTAGCTTTTATGCCCCTGCAGGAACCCGAAGGACCGTCACCACACCAGAGGGTCCAGACAACACCACTCCACCCCCAGAAGAGGCCCACAGTGACGAGAGCAGCTCTGCCCTACTGGATCCTAATGACCAGCCCGGACCATCGTGGGCCTCGGGACAGTCGGTTCCACTTGCACAGGCACAGCCCAACACCGACCTTCCACCCTCTGGTAACACCAGCACAGCACTCACCCAGCGGGCCCAAACCTCCCTACCCAGGACAGGTCAATCAGCGGTGTGTCCACCACTACAGGGCACCCAGGGTAACCCACCACCCCAACAACAACAGGGACCTGGGGGCAGTGGTAGTGGGCACACGGTCCAGGGGACGGAGGCACAGGAACACAGGGGAACTGGGAGGGCTGCTGTGCGACAGGGGGCGGACAGGCCAAGAGAACCTACTCTCCACGAGGCCCTATCCTCCATCATGGGAGCATAGCACCACTCCCAGGAGACGATGGCGACGGTCCTGGACAAGTTGCAGGAGACCCTGCGCCTGCAGGACGAACTGTATTTGGGGTTCAGGGAGGAGCTCAGGACCATCAGCTCCGCCCTGGGCACCATCGTAGGGGTGCTGAAGGACATACAGCAGACCTTGAGGGACACCGTGGCACTCCAAGGGGCCCCTGACACTAGCCAGGACGATGAACTGCCCACCACCTCCGCCGGCGCTAGTGGACAGGAGGCCCCGCCACAGGACCACCACACCAGCACCCCACCCCCTGCAGACGGACAACCACCACGCAAGCGGTCCCTGAGATTCAGGAACAGGACAGAGCAAGATGGCAAGACCCCGCCAGGAAATGAGACCACCCTGATTGTCCTCCCACTGTCCCACTTTGTTACCCTGTCCATACTTAAACTGCCCCAGCTCCACTTCCTATGCCCAGATGGGCAGTGCACCTGTGAGACTAATAGAATGGACTCTGCCATGGACATTCCTCCGCCATCACCCAGCCTCATTTTACAACCCCCTCCCATTTCTGAGCACTTCAATAAACACCCTTGAAACACAAAACAATCTGGAGTCAGTCTGTGATTTAGTAAAAATTTATTATCAATGACAGTGTCATAATGGGTTTAGCATTGTAAAGCTAACATACCTATGTCACACATCACAAGCCCTTGAAGGATGCAAGCAGTTGACACGTAGGTAACCACACCTGTGAAACCGTAATGGAAGGGTACAACTCAGTTACCAAATAGTGATTTAAATCGAGAAACAGGATAGAGGTAAAAGTGTAAAAGTTAATGTAATGCTAAAAATGAAAATGTTCTCACTGGAAATATTGCTGTATGATTGACTCCCTGTTGTCATTGTCTTCTTCCTCAGCTTCATCCTCATCACTGTCCACAGGCTCCACAGGCTCCACAGCTGCTACAACACCGTCATCGGGATCCTCCTCCTGCAGAAAAGGCACCTGGCGTCACAACGCCAAATTATGGAGCATGGAGCAGGCGATGATGATGTCGCACACCTTTTTCGGTGAGTAGAATAGGGATCCACCTGTCATATGAAGGCACCTGAACCTGGCCTTCAGGAGGCCGAAGGTGCATTCGATCACCCTCCTAGTCCGCCCATGGGCCTCATTGTAGCGTTCCTCTGCCCTGGGATTCCTCATGGGGGTCAATAGCCAGGACAGGTTGGGGTAACCAGAGTACCCCAGTAGCCATACACGGCGCCTCTGGAGTTGACCCATCACATCAGGGATTCTGCTATTCTGCAGGATGTAGGCGTCATGCACTGAGCCAGGGAACATTGCATTTACCTGCGAGATGTACTGGTCTGCCAAACAGACCATCTGTACATTCATGGAATGGTAACTCTTCTGGTTCCTGTACACCTGTTCACTCCTGTGGAGGGGGACCAGAGCTACATGGGTCCCATCAATGGCACCTATGACGTTGGGGATATGTCCAAGGGCATAGAAGTCACCTTTCACTGTAGGCAAATCCTCCACCTGAGGAAAAATGATGTATCTCCTTACGTGTTTCAGCAGGGCAGACAACAGTCTGGACAACACGTTGGAAAAAATAGGCTGGGACATCCCTGATGCCATGGCCACAGTTGTCTGAAAAGAGCCACTTGCAAGGAAATGGAGCACTGACAGCACCACTGACAGCACCTGCACGTCAGGGGGGATTCCAGTCGGATGGCGGATTCGTGATATCAGGTCTGGCTCCAACTGGGTACATAGTTCCTGGATTGTGGCACGGTCAAACCGGTAGGTTACGATGACATGTCTCTCTTCCATTGTCAACAGGTCCACCAGCGGTCGGTACACCAGAGGATTATGCCATCTTCTCATATGTCCCAGCTGACGGTGCCTACGAAGGACAACAGCGAACACCAGTCATTATTCCTCCAGGTATGTACCCACAGTTACACAGAAGACTACACCACTCACAAAACCCTTCCTGTATGTGTGTTGAGTGTAGGCCTAGCTATGTGTGACGCAGTAGTAAATGAAGCCATGTGGGCCCCAGAAATGGCGGCTGCCTGACCTCTAAACTGGAACAATGGGATTGTGGGGTAACTGCGCTGGCGTTGCACACCGTCGCTGTAGGCGGTCGTAGACCGCGGCGCAATGCTGCATTGGTTAACATTGGACCCTATGGGTCCCAGGAGCCAATGAACAGGTGCGCTGGCGGTGATGATGCGCACCGCCGCGGATGTCACCGCCATTTTCTCTCTGTTCAATCACTAGATACCTGACCTTCGACAGGAGAGGACCTACACTGCAAGTGCTCCTGTGACCTCGGTCTGGAAGCGACGATGGCTGCTGCGTCTGGGGAAAGGGCCCCTGCCTTCACTGCACAGGAGTTGGAGAAACTGGTAGACGGGGTCCTCCCCCAGTACACGCTACTCTACGGTCCTCCAGACCAACAGGTTAGTACACAGGGAGCACGTTGTATGGGCTAGGCCTGGGTGGAGAAGGCTGGTTGGAAGAGGGAAGGGGGCAGAGTTCATAGAACATTAATGCATGTGAATTAATGGGCCAAATGGCCAGAGTAGGGAGGGGGCCACTCACAACGACGGTGCAGTTGGTAATGACTGTACCTCTTCCGTTGTGCATGTCATGTAGGTGAGCGCCCACCAGAAGAGGGACCTCTGGCATGCCATCTCCAAGGAGGTCCGGACCCTGGGGGCCCACCAGAGACGGGGCACCCACTGCCGTAAGAGATGGGAGGACATTCGCCACTGCAGCAAGAAGACGGCGGAGGCTCAGCTGGGGATGGCCTCCCAACGTGGGAGGGGTGCCCGTCGCACCATGACCCCCCTGATGTTCCGGATCCTGGCGGTGGCCTACCCGGAGTTGGTTGGGCGCGTGAGTGCATCACAGCAGACACAAGGGGGTGAGTACACTCTCATTCTGCGGACTTTGCGTGCAGTGGAGGTGTCTTGGTGGGGGAGGTGGGCTGTGGGTGTCCCTAGGCCATGGCGAGTTAGGTAGGCAAGGCCCCTCCGTAATGTAGGCCATGTGGCACTCTACCCCACCTCAGCAGAGTGCCAAGTCGAGGTATAGTTGCCCCTGTGGCATCCATGTGCGCAGATGTCCACCATTGCCATATAGGCCATATCCCAGAAATTGCATGTGCAGAGGGCAGGAGCACGGCGTAATGCAGGGGGCTGCTGCGTTTGTCTTGTCCACCAACGGTAGTGGTAATCCATGCACTAAAACTCTCTTTATTCTGTCTCCCCCCCTTTTTCTGCTCTCCCTGTCCTTTTGTACATCAGCATCAACAGGCGGAGGTACAGTGGCACCGGAGCATGAGGGAGCTGCATCCCACATGGCCATGGAGGGCCACACCACGGACTCTGAATGCACCAGTGGGACGGAGGGCGAGGGGAGCTTCACATCGGCCAACGGATCACCAAGCAGCAACACGGACTCGTTCGACGATGTGGGCTCCTTTGTGGTGGCGGCACCATCTGTGCCCCCCACCTCTACAGGTACAGCCGCCACCTCCCCTACCAGCACCGCCCTCCCAGCAGCCCCTCAGCGTTCGCCCCGTGCCCGCTCACCCAAGAGGGTGGGCATCACCTTCGCCCCAGGCACCTGAGGCCCTGCCCCAGTCACCCCTGCTGCCCTCAGTGAGGAGGCCATTTACCTCCTCAGGTCACTCACTGTTGGGCAGTCTACCATTGTGAATGCCATCCAGGGTGTAGAACGAGAGTTGCAACACAGTAATGCATTCCTGGAGGGCATTCATTCTGGTCAGGCTGTCCTTCAGCGAACCCTGCAATCTCTGGCCTCAGCACTGATGGCAGCCATTGTCCCTGTGTCTAGCCTCCCCCCTCCAACTTCCTCCACCCAGTCCCAATCTCCTGTACCCCAGCCCATCCCAAGCACACCTACAGACCAGCAAGCACACAAGGCAACACACACAAGTAGCTCAAGCAAACATAGGCACCACACACACCACAGGCACTCAAGCAAGCCTCACCCACATACAGACACAGCAACATCCACTGCCTCCACTGTGTCCCCCTCCTCCTCTTCTCCCTCCTCCCTCCCAGTCTTGTCTACACACACACCTGCATGCACCACATCCACAGGCACCATGAATCGCACCAGGACACCCAGCACCACAAGCCGCTCACCTGCACTCACCACCTCCACTGCCATTTACACGTCCCATGTGTCCTCTCCCAGTGTGTCTGTGACGCCCCCTCCCAAAGTACACAAACGCCGGCAATCACTCACTCAACATCCATCCACCTCACGACAGCCTCCAGTACCTGCACCTGCACCCAAAACAGCTAAAGTGACACCTCCGACAACCACCTCCTCTTCCTCCACTCCCAGACCCCCTCCAGCTACCCATCCCAGTGTTCGTCAAAAACTGTCCCTCTGTAAAGTTGACCTTTTTGCCCCCACCCCCCCCCTCCAATTCATCAGTCCTGTCGTAGCGCCTCAGCCAAAAAGCCTCCAATACCAGTGGTGCCTGTTCAAGGTTTGTGGAGTGCACCGGCCACCAGGGCAGGCAGTAGGACACGGAGCCAAGGCACTGGCAGCCCACCCCCTGTAAAGGCTCCAAAATTGGAGAGTGGACGACGGGACTGTGTTAAGACTCCTGGTGGGAAAACAACTGACATGGGCCCTCCAGGGCACTGACTCCGGCGGTGGCGGTGGTCTCCTGACCAGTGACGATACTTGGGCCCTCCTGGGTAATGACTCCGGCGGTGGTCTCCTGACCAGTGACGATACTTGGGCCCTCCTGGGCTGTGACTCTGGCGGTGGTCTCTGGACCAGTGACAATACTTGGGCCCTCCTGGGCTGTGACTCTGGCGGTGGTCTCTGGACCAGTGACGATACTTGGGCCCTCCTGGGCTGTGACTCTGGCGGTGATCTCCTGACCAGTGACAATACTTGTGCCCTCCTGGTCTGTGACTCTGGCAGTGGTCTCTGGACCAGTGACGATTATTGGGCCCTCCTGGGCTGTGACTCTGGCAGTGGTCTCCTGACCAGTGACGATACTTGGGCCCTCCTGGGCTGTGACTCTGGCGGTGGTCTCTGGACCAGTGACGATACTTGGGCCCTCCTGGGCTGTGACTCTGGTGATGGTCTCTGGACCAGTGACGATACTTGGGCCCTCCTGGGCTGTGACTCTGGCGGTGGTCTCCTGACCAGTGACGACACTTGGGACCTCCTGGGCTGTGACTCTGGCGGTGGTCTCCGGACCAGTGACGATACTTGTGCCCTCCTGGGCTGTGACTCTGGCGGTGGTCTCTGGACCAGTGACAATACTTGGGCCCTTCTGGGCTGTGACTCTGGCGGTGGTCTCCTGACCAGTGACGACACTTGGGCCCTCCTGGGCTGTGACTCTGGTGGTGGTCTCCGGACCAGTGACGATACTTGGGCCCTCCTGGGCTGTGACTCTGGCGGTGGTCTCTGGACCAGTGACGATACTTGGGCCCTCCTGGGCTGTGACGCTGGCGGTGGTCTCTGGACCAGTGACGATACTTG
Organism: Pleurodeles waltl; assembly: GCF_031143425.1. Taxonomy (NCBI): domain Eukaryota; kingdom Metazoa; phylum Chordata; class Amphibia; order Caudata; family Salamandridae; genus Pleurodeles; species Pleurodeles waltl. The sequence continues at coordinate 269,407,055 of NC_090448.1, read as the reverse complement.
GGCCCTCCTGGGCTGTGACTCTGGCGGTGGTCTCCTGACCAGTTACGATACTTGGGCCCTCCTGGGCTGTGATTCTGGCGGTGGTCTCCGGACCAGTGACAATACTTGTGCCCTCCTGGGCTGTGACTCTGGCGGTGGTCTCTGGACCAGTGACAATACTTGGGCCCTTCTGGGCTGTGACTCTGGCGGTGGTCTCCTGACCAGTGACGACACTTGGGCCCTCCTGGGCTGTGACTCTGGTGGTGGTCTCCGGACCAGTGACGATACTTGGGCCCTCCTGGGCTGTGACTCTGGCGGTGGTCTCTGGACCAGTGACGATACTTGGGCCCTCCTGGGCTGTGACGCTGGCGGTGGTCTCTGGACCAGTGACGATACTTGGGCCCTCCTGGGCTGTGACTCTGGCGGTGGTCTCCTGACCAGTTACGATACTTGGGCCCTCCTGGGCTGTGACTCTGGCGGTGGTCTCTGGACCAGTGACGATACTTGTGCCCTCCTGGGCTGTGACTCTGGCGGTGGTCTCTGGACCAGTGACGACAGTGCTGGCGGTTGTGTGTCGACCGCCGGAAATGATAGCGCACTTCTCCGCCGTGACACTCACAACAGGCTGGGCAGACTTCCTCTGGCCCTTCCCCACCTTTGGTGGAGTCACAGCTGACTCTCCAATCCCCTTGGAACCCATGTCAGTTGTTTTCCCACCAGGAGTCTTAACACGGTCCCGTCGTCCACTCTCCAATTTTGGAGCCTTTACAGGGGGTGGGCTGCCAGTGCCTTGGCTCCGGGTCCTACTGCCTGCCCTGGTGGCCAGTGCACTCCACAAACCTTGAACAGGCACCACTGGTATTGGAGGCTTTTTGGCTGAGGCGCTACAACGGGACTGATGAATTGGAGGGGGGGTGGGGGAAAAAAGGTCAACTTTACAGAGGGACAGTTTTTGACGAACACTGGGATGGGTAGCTGGAGGGGGTCTGGGAGTGGAGGAAGAGGAGGTGGTTGTCGGAGGTGTCACTTTAGCTGTTTTGGGTGCAGGTGCAGGTACTGGAGGCTGTCGTGAGGTGGATGAATGTTGGGTGAGTGATTGCCTGCGTTTGTGTATCTTGGGAGGTGGCATCACAGACACACTGGGAGAGGACACAGGGGACGTGTGAATGGCAGTGGGGGTGGTGACTGCATGTGAGCGGGGTGTGGTGGTGTGTGTGCTGGTGATGGAAGTAGTGGCTGATGATGTAGTGCATGCAGGTGTGAATGGAGACGACACTGGGAGGGAGGTGGAGCACGTGGAGGAGGGGGACACAGTGGAGGAAGTGGATGTTGGTGTGTCTGCATGTGTGTGATGTTTGCGTGAGTGCCTGTGGGATGTGTGGTGCTTATGTTTGCCAGAGCTTCCCTTGTGTGTTGAGGTGTGTGCATGCTGGTCTGAAGGTGTGCTTGGGATAGGCTGAGGTAGAGGGGATTGGGTCTGGGTGGAGGAAGTTGGAGGGGGGAGGCTAGACACAGGGACAATGGCTGCCATCAGTGCTGAGGCCAGAGTCTGAAAAGCTCGCTGAAGGGCCGCCTGACCAGAATGAATGCCCTCCAGGAATGCATCTGTTTGTTGCAACTGCCTCTCTACACCCTGGATGGCATTCAAAATGGTATACTGCCCAACAGTGAGGGACCTGAGGAGGTCAATAGCCTCCTCACTGAGGGCAGCAGGGGTGACTGGGGCAGGGGCTGAGGTGCCTGGGGCGAAGGTGATGCCCACCCTCCTGGGTGAGCGGGCACGGGACAAAGGCTGAGGGGCTGCTGGGAGGGCAGTGCAGGTAGGGGGGGTGGCGGCTGTACCCGTAGATGCGGGGGCACAGATGTTGCCGCCACCACAAGGGAGCTCCCATCAGAGGACGAGTCCGTATCACTGGTCTCAGCTCCTGTCCCCGCCGTGGAGCTCCGCTCACCCTCCATCCCACTGGTGAACTCCGAGTCCGTTGTCTCGCCCTCCAGGGCCATGTGGGATGCAGATCCCTCCTGCTCCGGTGCCACTGCTCCTCCGCCTGATGATGCTAATGCACTCAAGAACAGGGAGACCACAAAAAGGGGGGGGACGACAGAAGAAAGACATGTTGAGTGCATGCATTACTGCTACCGTTGGCGGACACGACAGACACAGAAGCCCCCTGCACTACGCCGCGAACTTGGAGTCCACTGTTCAATCCCTGGGACATGGCCTACAGGGCTATGGCTGACATCTGCACACATGGATGACACAGGAGCCTGACTAGGTGTACTTGGCACTGTACACAGGTTAGGTGGGGTGCCACAGGGTCTGCCAGAACAAGGGCACCTATCTAGCACACTCGCCCTGGCCTAGGGAAACCCACAGCCCACCTCCCCCACCCAGACACCTCCACTGCACGCAAAATCAGCAGAATGAGAGTGTACTCACCCCTTTGAGGCTGCTGTGATGCCCTCAAGCGCCCATCCAACTCCGGGTTCGCCACTGCCAGGATCCTGAACATCAGGGGGGTCATGGTGCGATGGGCACCCCTCCCACATTTGGAGGCCATCCCCAGCTGGGCCTCCGCCGTCTTCTTGCTCCAGCAGCGAATGTCCTCCCATCTCTTACGGCAGTGGGTGCTCCGTCTTTGGTAGACCCCCAGGGTCCGGACACCCTTGGCGATGGCACGCCAAATATGCTTTTTCTGGTGGGCGCTGACCTACATGAATTGTACAGGGGGAAAAGAAAAGTTATTAACAACTGCACCGTCACAGTCATTGGCCCCCATCCCTACCCTTGCCATGTGGCACATGCACTCACCGTTGTTTCATCCACGCCTCAATCTCCCCCCCCCCCAATCTTTCATCCACCCCACTCCACACAGGCATAGCCCATATAGTATGCTCCCAGTGTACTTACCTGTTTGTCTGGAGGACCGTAGAGTAGCGTATACTGGGGGAGGACCCCATCCACGAGTTTCTCCAACTCCTCCGATGTGAAGGCAGGGGCCCTTTCCCCAGACGCACGAGCCATTGTCTCTTCCAAACTCAGGTCACAGCAGCACTTGCAGTGTAGGTCCTCTCCTGTCGAAGATCAGGTATTGAGTGATTGAACAGATAGAAAATGGCGGTCACGTCCACAGCGGTGCGTACCGTTACCGCCGGCGTACATCCTCATTGGCCCCTGGGACCCATAGGGTCCAATGTTAACCAATGCAGAATTGCACAGCGGTCTTCGACCGTCTACCGCAACGGTGTACAACGCCAGCGCAGTTACCTCACATCCCATTGTCCCACTTTACAGGTCAGGCAGCCACCATTTCAGGGGCCCACTTGTTTTAATTTCTAACTGCGTCACACATACCTAGGCCTTGCCTCAACACTCATACAGGCCAAATTTCGGGTTATGATTTGTGTTCTGTGTAAGCTGTGGGTACGTACCTCTGAGTTAGTTGACTCTGTGCTCGCTGTTGTCCTTCATAGGCACCGTCCGCTGGGACATGTGAGGAGATGGCGGCATCCTCCGGTGTACAGACCGCTGGTGGACCTGTTGACAATGGAGGAAAGACATGTGATCATCACCTACAGGCTTGATCGTGCCAGAATTCTGGAACTGTGTGCCCAGCTGGAGCCAGACCTGATGTCAGCTATCCGCCATCCCACAGGAATCCCCCCTCAAGTGCAGGTGCTGTCAGTACTCATTTCCTTGCAAGTGGGTAATTTCAAACAACAGTGGCCATAGCCATGTACACGTTGATATCTCAGTAGATGATTTTTAGAAATACAATTGCTTAGTGCTATTGTCCAGGCTGGCAGGCTAGCCAAATACAGCTGAGAGCGGGGAGTGCTGTAGGCAAGCAGAGGAAGTGGTGAGGGCAAGAACATTTTCAGGCAGCTATCATAGCCACGTGGTCACTCTGGTCACCGCCTCTGCATCTCATTGGAAGAGCTTCTGCAAGGCTCATTTAACAGGAGGAGGCAGGATCCGGGGACTAAGCTTTTGTCAGGTCAATGGACAGTTTTTTCACCCTCAGCTCTGCTCAGCTGATTTTTGCCTGCCCTTACACACACAGACGCGTGCTAGATGTGCAAATGTGGGGCAAAACTGGAGTCATCTCTTGTTCATTATGGTAAATATTTATGCATTTGCATGTGTGTAAGTGTGTGTATTTCCTTTCTGCATTTCTATTGCCAGCCTTGACAGTGAGAGTGTGGTGGCTCAGCCTGCCTATATTTACCTCCTCTTTCTCTACAACGACTCTGCTTCAGACACCCTTCTGCAATGGTCATGACTACACAAAGTGTAACACAAATTTGCAATAAAGATAGACAAGTCACCTACACTGCATCTGGGAATAAAGGTGGTTATGGTCAGGTTTCTCTACTAGGACATCCTCAAGAAGGACCCTTCTTGAGCCTTCCACTGCCCTGGCTGCATCAGACCCATCCGAACCTTTGAGTTCCTCTTAGTGTCTGGTGTGTCCGGATTGAGAAGGCCATCTATATCTTGCAGAAATGTGTTGCTATAGTCCAGTGGGGGAATAGCTTGAGAACTTGGGGCAGCTTGCTTTTTTACTGAAGATTCCTCAAATACCATATTCATTGTATATCATTTGCTTATGGCCATATTTAAGGACCATCTAGTTTGTGATGTAATAATGGCTCTTGCTAGAGCCACAAACCAAGGAGAAAGGTTGGTCACATAGCACAATTAAAGCTGTAGTTTAAACAATGAAATGAAAACGAAATGTATGGCAGCATGTTTTGTTTTTGAACACTAAGGGCCTCATTGTGAGTCAGGAAGTCCGAGGACCGCCACACTATAGGCAGTCCAACCGCCACATTACAACCCTGGGGGGCAGACCTGTCAGGGTACCGCTGTCACTGCCAGGAACGTGGATCCCGACAGGTAGACGGCGGTCTGAGTTGTGCTCAGCCATGGTGACACTGAACTCAGTGCTGCTATGCTGATTACAATGCACCTTTCAGTTGGCCTTTAGATGTCAGTCAACCAGCTATGGAATGGCTGGTGGAAAACCATTGCCAAGGGCCACAGGGGGCCTTTGCACCTGCAGTGCACATTTTGAGGGTGCTGTAGTGCTACGGTATTGGCCTCAGCTCCCTTAAGGGAGCCGAGACCAATACCGTAGCACTGTTCCAGCTGGGCTGACTGGTGGGAACATCGTAATACAGTGTTCCCACAGGTCAACCCAACGAGAACATTGCAATACTACGGGGGGGAGACACTGTCTGCATGACGGTGACGTCCTCCCCGAAGCACAGTACAGGAAAATAGAATCTGCCTGCCTTTTGCAACACGTTATGAACCTCAGCAATTTTGAAATTTGACTTACATTAAACTGACTCATATCTTTTTGCAATAAATTACTAACTACTTATGGATCTGTTTAATTTTGCTCTATTTCCACTTTTATTCTTCATGTCTGCCACTAAACCACCTTTTTCATATTAAAAAGCAAGGCACCAATATTTTAAGTGGTTTGTGGGAGGGATGATAGTGTACTCACATTATATATTTTAAGTATATTTTGAGTCACCATTACCTTATAAAGGAATTTGTCCTTGTCCTAGCAATATCCTTATACTGTATGGAAGGGGGTACTTTACCCCGTAAATGTACTTACATATTTGGTTTTATAATAGTCACATGTACCTGAAATTGATATAATACTTTTTATGCTGCAAAAACATTCTAAGGTTTCTTTGTAGTTTGGTTCTCACCAAGAAACGGTCAAATGAAATAATCTATTATGTCTTGTTCATGTTCTAATTCAATGGCAAGAGAAACATATTCTTCTGTTAACTATCCAAGAAAGTCACATATAATTCAACCTACTGTCCTGTGCAAGACGTGCTTGAAACATGTTGAGTTAAACTATGCTTGTTATTCTCAAAGCAGACAGCAAATAACTAAATAATAGCCACATTATTAGAGAAAAATACATTTAGGGACATTGTGGGGTCTTTCCTCTCAACTGTGCTTTTACAAATCATGTTGCTGCAGAACAAATAATCTTAGTAAAGCAATTAAAGTTTATGAGTACTTCAATACTTTCCCAGGTCAGAAATTATACAGTGGAAGATATTCACATGGCGCTTTTGATAGCCTTTGAACACTCCAGATGACTTACTTGATACAATTAAAACTTTTTATGTCACAGTGACGTCTCCCTCCATTTTTCATGACTGCGTTGCATATTTACAAATACAGAAGAACTGCAGTTCTAGATGTGAGGATTAAACTTCTCAGATGCCAAATTACTTGGTAGTATGTTGTGAGAATAAACATAGATAAGTCCAGGCATGAGAGCGAAATAGTCTCTTACTGTTGTCTTCTGAGCATGCCTACTGCTGGGGACACAGCATCACTTTAATAACTCTAAGCACAGGGAACAGACCTGCAAACTGCTGGGGTGCCGGCCTATTATTGGTTAGAAAGTTGCTGATGAAGACCAACATTTACTTAAGGGTTGCACATATTTTCCAGGAAAATTGAAGTTTTAGTTAGTGCATAAATAATGCATTTCTTTGCCACTGTAGTGAAAATTATGGTTGCACGCAGCTCCAAAATTGTAAGTTGGTGAGCGGAAGCGAGATTTGGCATCCCATAGCATGATTTTCAGTCTTTAGGAAGGCATTCAGCAAGATTTTTCCAAAGCAGATGATCGCGAGCTGTCATGGCTGTTCGCCGTCAGGAGGCTGCTGCCTGAATAGAAAATCTACGTGAGCGGTAGCAAAATCAGCTTGAGTAGCTGTGCTCTCTGGCATTCTGCGGGGTATAATTTGTGCTGATTTGTCTATGTGGAACGTGCTCCCCGCACTAAATCACAGCACAAGCAGCATGAAGTGCCTATGTCTGCCACTTGGTGGATCTCAGTGTGTGAGAAAACAGGACTTTTTTAATTGTCCCACCACTTTTTGCCCCCATTTTCACCACTAGATGCTAGTTTTCTGATCCTGAGGGTGCCCTGCTAACCAGACCGAGGGCCAGTGCTCTGTTTAAAAGGTATATATAGCTCAGGCATAACTATAATGTGCATGCCAACCTACCTGTTAGTGCCTAGTATATGGTAGGGAATGTAGAATTAGAGGCCCAGTGGATTTAATGCACTTAACTGTGCACTGCGGGGTGTTGCCTGCTGACAATTTAAAAGCCAGGCCTGCTTTGCAGGCTGCTTCTAAATTAGGATGATGATGACATTTAGCTTATTACTTAATTAAAACCATAAACATACACAGATCAATAATCTTAAAATCGTCCATTCAGTAAAAAACTACAAATATCACATAATTAGGCTTAAGCGTTTGACAATCGTATCTTACTGTTCTTGTCTAATGACTAAAAGAAAGGAGACAGAGAGATTTAACAGAACTATTAAGGCCTGACATACACATACTGACACAACAATAGGTTGATACGATCTTGTATGAGACTAAATATTTCAATTAGTTGACTAAACCATCATCCATCCTGCTCTCGCCTAATCATTGGTACAAAAAGAGCTATTTAAAGTGCAAAAATAAGTGAGCCAAGCCTCTCAGGGCCTGTCTAAACACACAAACCAAATAGAAAGTGCATTATGCAAACATTACATGCAAAGCAGAACACAACTAATGGTGCAAAGAACACATTATGTAAACATGAAGATTGGACTACTTTATTGCAAGAACCAACATCTTCTGTAAGCTTGTGGGGCCATAGAACCGTTTCTATTGCCCAGGGCTAAACGGCCTGAATGGTCGGGATAGGGGGTCAATGATCCTTGCACCCTGCCCCTAGCAGCCTGACTATACATATAGTTGCGATTGACGTAGGTGACCATGTAAAACTACACAGACTGGCTAGTAGTCATTTAGTTTGGTGACAAAAGGGAAAGGAAGTGTGATTCTAATTCATCTCATAACATACTTAATGAAGGGGAAAAAAAGAACCCTTTGATTCCCAGTACCCCATACTCCGTTCAGGCCCGATAATAATTTTATCTGATGGTTAAAAAATTTGTGTTGTGGATTTAGGGCCTCTATCGCCCCGACCTACCAGTTCTTACTCCCAAGGCTAGGAATTCTTTATGCAGCAGGGGCCTTCGATCTACTAATAGCTTTGGACATAAGCATAGTAAATGCCTAAATGTTTCATTTGACTGATGGCACAACCGGCACAGTTTTTCCTCCAATTGCCCCTTAGTCTGCCATTTAGGTATAAAGTCTAGCATTGGGAAGAGGCCGAATCGCATTTTCATGAGTTCCTTCTTGATGGTTAATGAAAAGGCTGGGTCAAAGTATGGTTGTTCCTTGCAGGTTTGATGACAATTTATCACCAACGACCCTCGTTTTGTCAATACCGTTTTGACCTCCAAGCAGCTTTTCAGCTGGATACATTTATTAATTGTTTTCATAAAAATGTAATCGCTTCTGTTCTGTTGCTATAAGTCTGTAAGACCAAGATTTTCTATACTATTCTGTTGGTATGTGACAAAGTGTATTTTCCCCTGTTCGATATTAATTTCATCCCAGGCATGGTGTGCTAGAGTGTCTTGGTAGGGACTCCTGAAACGATGACAGCATCCTACAAAATCCCCTTGCCTGGCCAATGTTTGTTTGGCCAGAGATAATTAAAGTCTTTCTTGTGCAGGGAAGCAGAGTTTGGCAGCTGGAACACCCATACGTAACTTCCTGTTATGAGCTTCACCAGAACGGCAGCATCCTCCCCTAGCATTATCTCCCCTCCATACGAAAGGGTGGGATAAGTTTTGATGTATCACCATGATTAGTGCCTTTAGGTTGTGTTCCCCACAGGTTTTTCCTTTAGATGCAAAACACAAAGTTTAGCACATCTGCTTTGGCTGTAATGGCCTTTTTTTGTGCTGTAAAAGACCCCCTTGAGTCCAGTTTGAAACCTAGATAAGTGTATGTTAATGTTTCCTTGATCATTGACCGGTGGAGGTACCATTTAACATGTTATGAAATTTGGTGGTTTAAAGGTATGCCTCTGGTCTTTTTCAGATTGATTTCCAACTGTTTTTTATTTTAGCTGGGTACTCTGCTAGCATGTTGATTACCCATTTTAGGCATATCCAGGTGCTGCTTAACAATAGCAGGCCTTCGGCATATAGGATATTGCACAACTCTTGGCCACCAAGGCTCGGTATGTGCAACACCACTTCAGCAAGGCACAGTGATAGATCCGAAATAAACAGATTAAGCAGCAGTGGGGCTAAAATGCACATATTCTTTAACACTAGAGATGTTCTTATTTTTCTGGACAAATACCAGCCTGCCCCGACCTGGATCTTTACCCAGTTTCCAGAATATAAATGTAAAATAAATGTAAACACAAATTTGACTTTGGAATAAGGGTACTTCCAAAGTCTCAAACTACCTTATTTTTACATACAGGCCACCCTTAAGGTCTAACCCTAGGTGCCCTAGGGGTAGGGTGCTTTATAACTATAAGCAGGGACATTATAAAAGGTGCTTTATATCCCCCGGTGAGGGAAAAACTGCGAATTTAGTTTTTCCCCTTTGTAGTGCATTAGCTCCCTAGATTAACATGGGAATACTTTATTAAATTATAACTATTTGTAGGAACAAGCTGGAAATGTCATTCTTGGACTTAAAATGCTAGAATAAATGCAACAACTTGCCATTGTTAGATTTTTTTAACTATCACAGAAAGGAAGTTATAGAACATGCATTTCTGTTGAGACAAAATGTAGTCTTCTCTGATTGGCCAGCCTCTGCGAGGCTGAACCAAGCTGCCCAAATGAGGTGTGAAGTGGACTGCACTGAGATAAATGGACACCTGGTGGGTGGAGATCTGCAAGCTGCAGAGCAAAAGGCCAGAAGGGGGCTGGGTGGCTAAACTGGTCTTCAAAGGGGTAATGACGCTAATGACAGGATACAGACTCACCCCCACTTCCTGGCACCCCAATCAGATTGGAACCCAAGTGATTAGCAGAGGGACTGGAGGGGGAGTGTTAAGAAAAATGGCTTAGCCAGCTCTTCACCTCCAGGAGAAAGATTCTCCAACTTGGATTTTGGAAGAATGGCTGTTTCTGGGAATGATTTGTGCTACACTTTGCAGGAAGTTGTCACCCCGGAAGGTGTCACCCTGCAACCCATTGGTCAGGCAGGGGTGCCCAACTGCTTGTCAGCCCAGGATCAATGAATAAATATGGCAGAGTTGTCAGGTAATTCAGATCACTGCCTGAAACTACAAAGAGAAGGAGGACTGCCCTGCTGGAACCCTGGTCAGCACCCCTAAGGACTGCACTCTGCATAACTGCACCTGCTGCACACTGAGGAACTACAGCTCTAAGGACTCTGCCTGAAATCCAGAAGTGAAGAAGTAGACTTCTTGAAAGCAACAGGTTGAAAGAGCTTCACCAGCATTATTCCCCCCAACAGGAGGCCAGCTGAATGCTTCAGCTGGACTTTTGAGGATTTGACAGGTGCATTCTGGGTAACGAAGTCCCAACATCTCTAGGCCCATCTCAGAGCTTCTAGACCCTTGGATTAGTGTTGCAGACCACTGATGACCCAGAATAGGACTTCTGGAAGGAGGTCCAGAAGTTTGGAGAGGTTTGGTGCAACTTTGGGAAAAAACTCCATGAGGTGGCTGACAAGAGTTAGGCTGCCAGCATAGAACCATGACCCAGCCTGAATTTCAGGTTCATCCCGCTGAAGCTTTGGAGTTTTTCACCATCGACGAGATTTTCAGGTGTTGATCAGGACCTTGAGCTGAGCCAAGCCGACAACGGTGCGTCAAATCCTGGCCTGACGTGGAGTCTTGTCCGATGACGAGAGAAAAAGCTCCAGAAAAACAACATGTCCGAAGGTAAAATTTTGATCGAGGCATCCCGTTCAGTGAGTCCATGATTGGGCTCTGTTGTGATCAGCCTCAAATTGTGACTTGGTACTGGTTAATTGCGATCAGATGTCCCCCATTGGTTTTAGGCACTAGAAGGCACATTTTTACATTTTACATTTAATCTTCAGAAAATCATATCTTCCCATTCCTTGCACTGGAATTTTTTTGACTTAGTGTAATTTTAAAGATAAAAATATGGGCGTGGCCAAGAAGGCGGCGTGCTAGGACGCGTATGTCCGAGCTCCATCGCCCTGGCCCTCTGAATAGCTGCCTGGTCTGCTAGGGGGGTCGCTTTGAGGCTCCCCAGAAGTTATGGATGCTGCCGGGGGCCGCGAACTGCCCCCTGATAACTCAGGGGCGTGCCGAGCGGCTCTCGATAGCCGGGAGCCGGCGGGCGCTGAGGCGCGGCCTAGGTCGCGGTGCGGCGTGGGCGGTGGCCTGCGCCGACAAGAGGATCTTTCCCCGGCGGGTCACCTGCTTTAGCACCGGAGGGCTGAGGGCTGAGGAGGCTCGTTTTCTTTTTCCCTTTTTGCTATTTTCGGCCCTGGTTCTGACGGGGCAGTGCGGAGGGCCTGGGCCCTAAGAATCTGTAGCTGCAGGCGTGGGGAGGCGCCCTTCTATGCCTGAGCTGGCTGAGGCCAGGAAGCTGTTTCCCCCATACTGGTGTGCCCCGCAGTAGACGGAGGAGAGGCCTGAGATCCCGGTTACGGACGGGGGAGGCCATTGCATCGCCACGGGATCACCCCGCGCCTCCCACCATGACAGCAAGTAAGTGTGGGCCCAGGTAGTAACCGCAAATTGGAACGCCGCAGCTGAGGATAACCGGGTGCTAGATACGAGCAGCGGCCCCGATTCGGTGACGCTCCCGGGATTGCCAGGGAGAGCGGGCTAGGCACAAGAAGGCAGAGGCTTTAAAGTTCACGTGCTGCAGGAGGTGTTTTCTGGGCGCGGGGCCCAGACACAGAAGCTGTTGTGCAATTCCAACTGTTCTGCTACCGGTGGAGGTGGTGTTGATACGTGGGCAGCTGATGCAGCGATTCGCGATTGGGCCTGTGAAATATGGCGACGTCTAAGTCCAAGCGAGAGCGGTCAGTGAAGGACATGCTGGCAGGCGCCCGTATGACATTGGGTGGCATGGCCGAGGACTCACCGGCGACAAGACCCCCAGAAGGTCGACTGGATGTGGATTCTGATGGAGGCTCGCCAGTCACGAGGGGCTTCTTGACCTCCCTGTTTGATTTGCTCTGTAGCGATATACAGGACTTGCAACGGGACATATCCCAGGAGGTGAAGGAGTTGCGAGGAGAGGTGACCTCCTTGGGAGAGCGTGTCTCGCAATTGGAGGATGGTGAGATTCCTCGTGGCGAAGAATTAGCGGGCCTGCAGCAGGAGGTTGTCCGTCTCCGAGAGCAGCAGGATCATCTCCAGTTAGCAGTTGAGGATTTGGAAAATTGCTCGAGGAGACAAAACATCCACATCAGGGGGGCCCCGTGGGGGTGGAGAAGGAGGACATCTGGGACTATGTGAGGGGCCTATTTCGTTCTCTACTTGGCACGGATGAGACGCAGGAGATTGTCCTAGATAGGGTGCATCGAGTTAGCCGTGGTGGCGGCCCCGGAGACCGCCCGCCGGACATCCTGGCCTGCCTTCACAACTTTGTCCTCAAAGAACGGATTTTACAGCGAGCCCGCGCTCTTCAGAAGGTACTCTTTAGAGGACATGAACTTAAACTATTCCATGACCTCTCTGTGCGTACGCCTCAAAGGAGGAGAGAATTTAGATCGATCACAGAACACTTGCAAGCGCACAATGTTTCTTACTTTTGGGGTCATCCACTTCGCCTGGTCTTTCGCTGGGAGGAGCAGCTTCGGCAGGTGACATCTGTTTTGGATGCGTCCCGGATCCTGGGTTTGGAGGAGGTATCCCAGGTGTTGAGTGAGGGGTCGGCCTTGTCGGGGGGCCTGCATTGGGGGCGAAAGGAGAAGAGGCGGAGGCTGCGGCGCCCGTCTGCCTCGGAGCTGAGATCGGAGAGGGAATCTGCTTTGAGTAGTGTGGCGGCCAGAACTTCGGTGTAGAGAAGAGTGCCCAGAAGTGTCCTGATTGGCAGTTTCCCTTCCTGCGAACGGCATGTCGGCCGTTGGAGCGGGTCGGGGCAGCGGGGGCGAAGGACGTGGATCACCAAACATGGCTGGTTCTACTGCCCTCTGGAGACTTTTCCTCATGAGGATGGATGTGCGAGGACTCTTATGTTTTGTGCACCTGTTGTGCGTAATGGTTGATGGTTGTTGGGTTTCCCAGCGGGGTTGGCATTTACGTGGAGATTCTCCCAGGGCTTGCGGTTACAGTTGGGGTAGATCTTGGCACGGGGACTTTCCTCTTGCGCTTTCTCCTCCTCTTTGCCTGCGACTTTTAACTTAGCTTATGATTATTAAATGTACGAGCTTGAACGTCCGTGGGCTCAATAATCCTACCAAGAGGTTGGCCGTACTGTCCTCCCTAGAGAGGTCAGGCTGTCATATATGTTTGCTTCAGGAGACGCATCTCATCCCGAAAGACACCCATCGCATGCGCTCTAGGTGGTTCCCTAGGCAGTTTTGGTCCTCGGCAACAACAAAGCACGTGGGGGTGGCGATACTACTAGCGCACTCATTCCCGGGTGAAGTGGTGTCCAAACTCCACGAGATACAAGGGAGGCTTCTGGTCATGCGTTTGAGATGGGGGGGTTTTCCTTCACCATTGCTTCTCTGTACGCTCCTAACTCTCAGCAGGAAGCCTTCTTAAAATGAGCCTTGACCCCGCTGTTGCAGTCCCCAGATGGCGCTATTCTGGTTGGGGGCGATTTCAACTTGGTGATGGACGGGTGTTTAGACCGTTCAGGTCACAGGTGGGGGCAGACAGGGTCTATAACCGAGGATGGTCGTCATTGGCTGAGTGAGTGTGGCTTGGTGGATGTGTGGCGTAGGGCTCATCCCACTTTAAGAGATTACTCCTTCTATTCAGCAGCGACTAAGACATATGCTCGCCTAGACCTTTTCTTGGCCTCACAGGAATTTCTATCCCGGATCAGGGACTCTTTGATTGAACCCCGAACTCTTTCGGACCATGCCCCGGTTACTGTGTCGGTCCACACGAATACGGAGTGAGTGAGCGCGTCCGGTTGGCGGTTTAGGGACTCAATGCTACAGAGCGATGTAGCAGTACAAGAGATCCGTAAGGTTATAACAGACTACCTCGGCCGTAATGACGATGGGACCATTGGCGAGGCGACGCTGTGGGAGGCACTGAAGGCTGTCGTTAGGGGGGGAGGTGATGTCGCTCTCGGCTAGAGACAACAGGGCAAGGAGACTCCTTAGAGCGGATCTGGAACGGCGGGTGAGCGAGCTGGAGCGTTCACATAAACGCACCGGGGCACCGAGAGTCTGGCGAGAGCTTGAGAAAGTAAGGAAACAGTTGAGAGGGTTGGACTGGGATAGGGCAGAATATGCAGTGGCGCGCCTTAAACACAAGTATTAAATGGGAAGTAATAAGTGTGGGAAGCTGCTAGCGCACAGGTTGCGAGCGCAGCGAACGGCATCAATGATACAAATGGTTCGCTCTTCCTCGGGTACGGAAGCACGCACAAGTGACCAAATAGCGAAAGCCTTTGCGGAGTTTTATCAGGCTTTATATCAGGCTGAGGAGCCTGGTATTTCTTCACTGGAGGCCTTTCTAGAGGGTGTATCAATTACGCCTATGTCTGAGAGGGACTCGGCTTCTTTGGAGCAACCTATAAGGGCGGAAGAGGTTATATCAGCAATCGCGCGTTTGCAGGCCGGGAAATCACCTGGGCCTGATGGCTTCTCTGCACTCTTTTATAAGACCTTTTGCGTGGAACTTGTTCCAGTTTTGGTGCAACTTTTTAATTCCTTTCGACTCACGGGGGCTCTCACGCCTAGTATGCTTGATGCCACTATTGTGGTAATTCCGAAGCCGGGGAAGGACCCCGAGGATTGCGCTTCATATAGGCCGATCTTGCTCCTGAATATCGATGCCAAATTGTTTACAGGCATATTGGCGCATCGTCTAAATTACTATATGCCAGGCTTGGTCGATCCTGCTCAGGTGGGATTTATACCGCATAGACAGTGTAGCGATAACACCAAACGGCTGCTCCATTTATTGGACAAAACGGAACGCTCTAGAAGGGAGGCGCTTTTCCTTTCTATTGACGCTGAAAAGGCGTTCGACAGGGTTCATTGGCCATATCTGTTTAAGGCGCTAGAGCGCTTCGGGTTGGGCCCTGGTTTCATGGCTTGGATCCGATGTATTTACCGAGCGCCCCGTGCGGCGGTGCGGGTTAATGGGACGCTCTCTTTGCCATTTTCGGTTCAAAGAGGAACCCGGCAGGGGTGCCCCCTCTCACCCCTTTTGTTTGCCTTGTATATGGAATGGAACCTATGGCTCAGCGGTTTCGTGATGACCCTAGGATTGTGGGCGTTAAGTTTGGGGGAGATAAGCACCTCATCTTGTTATACACGGATGATGTGATTCTCACTTTGGCGGAACCCACGACCTCGCTGCCTGCGCTAATGAATGTACTTGAGGAATTTGGAAGGGTCTCGGGTTTCCGAATCAATATGCTAAAGTCGCAGGCCATGAGTTGGTTTATCAGCGCTGAACATGAAAAGGGTTTGAGGGACCGATTACCCTTCATATGGTCTTCTTCAAAGCTTCCATACTTGGGGGTTGAGTTGGGCTCCACGGTTGCCCGTACAGCGACGTTGAATTATATGAAATTGACGCGGGAGGTGCATCGCGATCTGGAGAGCTGGGGAGGCTTAAATTGTCTTGGTTGGGTTGGGTGTCGGCAGTTAAGATGACCATCTTGCCGCGCGTATTGTATGTGTTTCAGGCACTGCCGGTGGAACCCCCGCCACGAACCATAACAACCCTTCAAACGGCGGCCCTAAGATTTATATGGGAGGGGAGGGTGGCGCCGCTGCCACGACGTCTTATCTATCGCCCTAAGCGGGAGGGGGGATTGGCTGTTCCCTGCCTCCTGAGATACTTTCAGGCCGCACAATTGTGTTTCCTATTGGAATGGAGCCGCCCGTCCTCTGAGAAGCACTGGTGTTTCATGGACCAGGCGGTGGTTGGCTCACATATGTGGAAGGAGCCCTGGCTTAAGCGCCGTCACAGAGCCCGTGGGTTGTACGTATCCCCAGTCACGGAGGTGTCAATGAGGGTGTGGGACCGCATGGCCAGTCGATTGGGCCTGAAGACCTTTCCGTCCCCAATGTCCCCTCTGGGTGCAAATCCTGATTTTGGTCCGGGCCTTCAAGTTGAGGCGCTTCGTCGTTGGCATGCAGGGTGTTGTAAAAGGGTTGGTTGTTTTTTTGATGAACATGGGGTGATCCCCTTTGACCAGATGAGGGAGACATATGACTTATCTGAGGCAGACAGGATGATGTACTATCAGATACGACACTGGGCTCTGTTACCAGCCAATAGAACATTAATGGCCAGGCCCTTAACACTATTTGAAAAATGGATTATAACGAAAAAGGATGATAAGAGATTGATTTCTGAGCTTTATGCTCTCCTGCGGGGGGTCCGATCGCCCAAAACTAAGGGTCAGCTGAGATGGGAGAGGGAGCTGGAGAGAGAGCTTTCTGAGGAGGAGTGGGAGAGTATCTTTTACCGAACACATCACACAGCTTATAATGTGGCAGGAACAGAGTCAGCTTATAAAGTGGCATCCTACTGGTACTATACTCCGGCTAGGATCCATGCCTGGGATCCTGTTAAGTCAGATCTGTGTTGGAGAGGGTGTGGAATGACCGGATCGCTTGTCCATCTCCTATGGCACTGCCGTAAGCTCCATCGGTACTGGGAGAATATATTAGACACTCTTGACTCGGCTTTCAATACGCATATCCCCAGATTTCCTGCGTACATCTTACTGGGCCTTCCCAATGCGCTTACCTTCCCTTTGAAGTCAATGAAGGGTAGACAGATGGCCTTAGCGTTAAATGCAGCCACACAGCTGTTGTTAAGTATGTGGGGGTCTGATCAGATCCCGACGCAAACATTATGGCTCCATAAGCTATGGTTTATTCTCACCATGGAAAAGCTTACCCTGTCTTCACTGCAGAGTAGTGAGGATTTTAAGGAACTGTGGCAACGATTCTTACAAATACTGTCTACGGAGTTCACGGAACTAACATGTCCGACCTACTTGATGGTTCTGAAGCTGATTTGAGGGAGGAGAAAAGAGTGTGCAACGCTTGCTTTTATCTGGGGCCGTGTCTGCACAGTTACAAGTCCTGGGAGTGTAAGATATTGATGCGATTATATGCCAACTGTGGGGAAACTATGTTTGCTGTTTTCTTTATTTATTTAGTTTTTTTCCGTCTTAATGATATGCATAGAGCACATTGTATGTTATTGCAATGGTTTTATCTTGTAGCGTTGCGTATGCATTGTTTATAATTGAAAATACAAATAAACAGATTTGATCCATAAAGATAAAAATATTTCCTATTTTAAAAAATTGGTGGTGGATTTTTATTGTGTGTTGTGTCTTACTCAGTGGTGTAGCGTGGGTTGTCAGCACCCGGGGCAAGGCAAGTAATTTGTGCCCCCTGACCCGGGGCAAGGCAAGTAATTTGCGCCCCCTAACCCGTGGATTTAGTCTCTTCCAAGATGTTGCGCCCGGTGCGGCCGGCCCCCCCTGCACCCCCAACGCTACGCCACTGGTCTTACTTATTCAATTTAATGATGTTTTTAAATGCTTTACATACCTATCTTCTATGTTAAGCCTGCCTGCTCGTCACCAGCTACCTAGGGTTGAGCAAGGAATTAATTTACTGAGAGCTTGACTGGACCTTATATTGTAATTGTGGCCCTAGTACTAGTGGAGGGTACCTCCAAACCCCTACTAATAAACTACCTTCCAACACCACGGAATTACGCAGAGTCAAATTCATCGAGTTCTGCCCAACCCCTAGTTAAATCTAATCATTTTACTGACACTATTCAATGTAAAAATTTGATTATCTGCAGTTTTCCCCCATATGTCCTCACCATATGCTGTACCCTAGGAACACTAACACAATACACTGCAATTCACTCAATGAACACTTATCCACTTCATCCTGGTGAACACTAATCTACAACACTGAACGTTATGTCAGAAACAATGCCCCAGTGATACATGGCATTCTAGGAGCAGTATACCATCTCATTGTTAAACGTCGTAGAGATGCATACCTGAGATATAATTACACCACCCTCACTGCATCCCAGGGAGGCCAAACCATGATATGACACTGTCTCAGAAATATTAACACAATGCAGAGCTCTGTAATTCACCACACTGAACTGAATCCTACAGACTCTAACCCAGCAAATAGAGGTACACCCTATGGCACTCACCCATCACACTTGTCTGTGCTCTATGACACACACCCAACGGATTACACTGCAGACAAGAGGAACAAACAGTAGTGTTGCATGATGAAGTTCACGTTAATCATTCTTCACACTTACCTGTATCCTCCAGAAACCAAGCTGCCTCATAGCAGTGCATGGTAAAGGCACTAACTGCTTCCAGCACTGCATGCTGTGGATGCTAACCCACTACTCCGTGCTTGGCCTAGAGACAAAAATGTACAGCACCACACAACAACCTATGTGCACTAACTCACTACACTGTCCGTACTTTTATGACTAGTAAACAACCATGGCACAGCAAATTAAAGGGACAATAACTTACTGCATTTCCACCAGTTGATTTCGATTAACTACAATGAAATACATCCCACCACACCAACACATTATCCTTCACAAGCACACCACGTTACTTTGCCTGCTAGGGGCAGAAACTCGAAGCATGTTATAAGAACATTTCATCCACAGAGCCTGAAGAAAAGTCACCTAAAGGAGCTTTTTATAAGATTAATGAACTAATAGCGCATATTGTAAACACATTCCACTAAAAGAGTGTGTCAAAAGAACATTGTAATAACATTAACTTTCAAAAGAAAGTTCCACTAAAAGAGCGTGCCATAAGAACATACCAATGTCAAAGCCTGCAAAAACATTTCACTAGCAGGGCTTGCAATATGTACAATCTACTGGGACAGTCTTTTATGAGAATATCTCCAACCTATCACTCCGCAAGGGCTCTGCTAAAACAATAGGCTCTGCGAACTTTCACTAAAAGACTTTGTAATATGAGGATGCCACCAAAACGTCACAAAAAGCCTGACATAACAGGCACTAAACAAAGCCTCATTCCACACATTTACACTTTTCCAAACATCTACAAAGACTGACCTACTGTCTTTTTCTCTGAGTGTACTACAATAATTGTGCATTACAATTGCCAAATGACTTATTTTGCTGTCTGTAAAACATTTTAAGGCTAGACATTCAGACGATGCCAGTGTTGGCTTACCTTTCTGTGAGTTCTGTCCTTATAAAAATTCACGAAGAAGCTATCTGTTTTTTTAGGTTGGCATTCAAACGCTAAAATTGTTTTCCCGTCCGTTGGCTTCGCGCAAATCGTGCTAGCCAGCACATTTTTACCTTGTGAATAACTCCAGTTGTACGTACAGTGTTTTGACAGAGACATCTTTACTTTAGATTTTTTTTAAATCCTAGCTCTAGTTTTTTTTTACATTATCTGCAAATGTGCATTCCTAAATGTCTCCAACTAAATATGATAAATGGGAAACGTGCTCCGAATTCAGTCTAGGTAAGACTGGGCAGCAACATTTCAAGTAAAACCCCATCCTATGACTGCAACAATAATGATGACGACGATAATAATACCAATAACGATGATGATGATAATAATAATAGTAATAATAATAAAAATATTACAGTGTCCTTAGTATTATTATTATTATTATTATTATTATTATTATGTAATATTATTCCCAGTAATAATAATGATGGAAATAATAATAATAATAATAATAATCATAATAATCATAATAATAATAATAATAACAGTAAAAATCATATAGCTACATTTTATTATGCATATCTTTATGAATAATATTATTATTATTAATAATAATAATAAGGAGAAGGAGAAGATAAAGTTAAAACCATAAACATTGATAATGATAACAAAAATGGTGCATGGTTGCATGATTTTGTATGGTATTCACAGTCATCTCAAACTACTTTGGCTTTTATATTTTACGAGTTAAATCATTTTAAGGAAGCCAGTTAGGGACTACTTGTCACTCTCGGAACGGATGCTGCCTGGCCACAAGGTGAGTAAAAGGAGAGGGCTACGGATCATTTTTCTGTATTATCTGTGTGGTATGTGTATGTGCACCCCTGTATTTCTACACGTGGAGAGTGGAAGGTACCTGGACACATGCTGGTACTCGACTCATCGGAATGCATGGGATACATGGCATGCACTGATGTCTGACGGCGCATATTAGGGCCACTGGTACTGACTGCTATATGAAAGGACATGCCTACATATATGCTGGCACTTGGTGAATGAGAACACATGGATTCACGGTTTTCAGTGCACTATGATTTGAAATGACTATTATTTGGCACTCATTGATATTGAGCGGACAGCTGAGCACATACCAGTGACTGACTTATAATGGATAATATCTAAATTGATGGCGTTTGTGGGCATCTGATAAGAAATAACTAAGCATGTGTTAACACTGAATTACATATTTTGAATTAGGTGACAATTAGAAATGATTGGCTTTTGGGGGGGTGTACGGGAAAATTACATAAACTATAAGGAGTACAGACTTAGCCCAATCACCTCCTTCTCCCCTATGTTTGTGTAGGTGTACGGGAACAAACACCAACTAGTAACTTTCGAGGGATACAAAGGAACCTGACAATGCCTGGCTGTCTGGGGGTACCTGCCCATATCCTAACATTGGCCAGCATATTAGAGATACATGGGCACACAATGAGGAGAATATCTAGAAATATATTGGCGAAAAATGATATCTTATGCACAAAAAAATATTTTAAAAAGCATTTGAAGGATCAAATGTCAGTATATATTGAGTTTTATAACAGTAAATTAATGTTCAGATTAAGACAAGGTGATGTTTGTAAACACATTTTGATGAAACAAATTAATATTTGAAGACAATATCAGTGCGCATTAAGGAAAGAAGTAGCTGACTTTTCAGAACAAAATTAGTTTATTCATTTCAAAATAAAGTTTGGATTTTGGGACATTAGGGCCTTAATAGAAACCGTACCTTCACCAATGTACTACTCCCCACCTATCAGCCACGGATTACAATACATAGGTGGAAACAGCTATTACCAACCAGATGCCAAAACCACATTTCCATCACCACTAGCAGGTCGGAAAATGCCTGTAAACATGACAATCAGGAAGATGTTCTCGCTGTCCAATTATCAGCTGGTCTCATGAGGAGAAAGGATGATCGTGGCATAGTGGTTGGGCTTGTATCCCATATTTCCCCCTAAGCATGGCTCAGTGGATCGGTTGGGGGTTAAGTACCGATTACCAGGCAGGTTTGCTCACGTAACACGCTCCTCAGTTTGGGCAGGGTACTCACATGTCGCCTGTATGAAGATTTGCCAATACTGAGCCTAGCTAGACTCAAGGTTTCAACTCGTCAAGTGGTCCGTGTTATGCAAGAAATAACAAGCACATTCCGAAACAGTCAAGAGAAAAAGGAAAAAGTTAATACGTTAGCTGAATTCAGATTCAGGATGGAATGATAAGTGGAAACATAATAAAAACAGACCCAGTTATTTTAAAGGATTAATGGCTGGCGTTGTACGTGGAATGTATGTCTGTTCGACTCCTGGTGGTTTCTCCTAGTAGGTTTTCTCAATTACACACTCCTGTAGCAACGATACACCTGGCAGGTACCATTATGTCCTCTGATTCAATGCAGTTCTTGTCAATGCACAAGATACAAGGAGGTAGTAATGGTTGAGTGACATCTGTCACTCTAATTTTGACTTATCTTAGAGAGATAAAATAGTTTCTTTAGCTCACACATCACCTAAAAACAAATACAATTGATTTACAAGCATAATTATCAAACATCAACATTTAAAACAAAGATTTAAAAGATTTTCAATGTATATAAATAATTAGAAATTTTCCCACCGTAAGACACAACTTTAAAATTCCATCCCTAATAAAAGCTTCTCCTCGTGTCACATACTTCAATAAAACCGTCTTTAATAACTTACACGTTAAGGTCAAGAAAAGTAAACAATCACACAGAATGTGCAAAGGCTAGCAACGCACGTTAAGGCTACATCTACACATCCCATCTGTTAGAAATGGGGTCTCTAGTTGGCAGGGGTATACGCCCTTGTCCAAATAGGGACCACAATCCTAGTCAGGGTAAGTCACACACAATCCAAATTTTCCTATACCCACCCTGTGGTAGCTCGGCACTGAGCAGTCAGGGTTAACTTAGAAGGCAATGTTTAAAGTATTTGTGCAAGAAATCATGCAAATAGTACAGTGAAAATACCACAAAAATATACCACACAGGTTTAGAAAGATCTTTATCTCATTAAATTAAGGTCAAAACGATCAGGCTTCAACAAGCAGAAGTTGAGATATCACTTTTGCAAATTTAAAAAGAGACTTAACTCTCAAAAATCAACAGTTGCCTCTTGTTTGGACAAAGTACCTGGTTTGCATCGCAGTTACCACGCACGGAGACCACGGAGGAGGAGATGCGTTGAAAAAAAAGGTGTGCGTCGGCTTTTCTGACGCGGCACAGGCGATGTGTCGTTTCTTTCCACACTGCAAGGGGCTTTGCATCAATGTCTGGCGCGCAGTCTTAGATCTTCATTGCGACGCAGGGTTCTTTTGACGCCCAGGGATGATGCGGGGAAAAATCCTGGGTGTGCAGGAAGGTAGGTGATGTGTCAAATTTTCTGTTGCTGCGTCGCTTCTTCACTCAGGAAGTCGGACTGTGTTGCTCCGGCTTGGCTGTGCGTCGATGCGGTAGGGCCGTGCATCAAATTTTCAGTCGCAATGTAGGTGCTGCATCGACCTTCGCTCAGGAAGTCAGGCTGCATCATTCCAGTTCAGCTGTGTTGCAATTTTCTTGTCGCAGGACAAGCTGTGTGTTGTGTCCAGCATGTTGTGCTCCAATCTTTGGTACACAGGGAGTTTCCTTCAAGAGATGGAAGTCTTTTTTGCCCTGAGACTTCAGAAAACAGGAGGCAAGCTCAATCCAAGCCCCTGGAAAGCACCTCTCAGCAAAGTCAGAGGCCAGCAAGGCAGCAGGGCAACAGCAATGTAGCAGTCCTTCACAGAAAAGCAGTCCAGGTGAGTCCTTTGGGCAGCCAGGCAGTTCCTCTTGACAGGTTGCAGGTCTAGAAGTGTCTAATTTGGTGGGGTCAGGGACCCAGTTCACATATCCCAAAATTCCTTAGAAGTGGGGGAGACTTCAAAGAGTGGTTTTGAAGTGCACAAGGTCCCCTTTCAGTACAGGTCTGTCTGCCAAGGTCCCAGTAGGGGGTTTGGCAGCCCATTGTGTGATGGCAGACCCTTTGACAAGTAAGTGTCAGGCCATCCACCCTTCCAGCCCAGGAAGACCCATTCAGTATGCAGATGAGTGCAGGTGTGACTGAGTATCCTGTGTTTGTGGTTGTGTGGGTGAAATTCACAAGGGAGCTATCAACCAACCCAGCCAGACATGGATTGGAGACAGGCTGTAAGGCACAGATGGATTTTAAGTGCACAGGAATGCTCACTTTCTAAAAGTGGCATTTCTAAAATAGTAATGTAAAATCCAACTTGACTAATAAGCATCATTTTGTATTACCATTCTGGCCATACTAAATATGACCTGGTTACCCCATTCTGATCAGAATCCACCACTCAAACAGTATATGAGGGTAGCCCTAATGTTATTCTGTGAAAGGAGCAGGCCTCACAGTAGTGGAAAATGAATGTAGGAGTTTTCCACTACCAGGATATATAAAACACACATGTTCTTGTCCTGCCTTTTACCTACATAACACCCTGATGGATGGGTTACCTAGGGCCTACCTTAGGAGTGACTTATATGTACAAAACATGGAGTTTAAGGCTTGGCAAGTACTTTTCAATGCCAAGTCGAAGTGGCAGTGAAACAGCACACACAGGCCTTGCAATGGCAGTTCTGAGACATGGATAAGGGACCACTTATGAGGTTTGCACAACCAGTGCAGGTCCACTAGTAGCATTCAATCTCCAGGCCATGGGCACATCTAGTGCACTTTACTTGGGTCTTACAAATAGATCAAATATGCCAATTGGGTTTAATGTTTAAGGGAGAGAGCATATGCACTTTAGCACGGATTAGCAGTGGTAAAGTGCACAGAGTTCTAAAACCAGCAAAAAGAGTGTAAGAAAAGTGGAGGGAGGTAGGCAAAAAGTTGGGGGGTGACCACCCTAAGGCTGTCAGGTCTAACACCATCTTTATTCGACAACCCAATTCACCCCAACTCAGAGAAACAAAGCAGAATCAGCCCTATTCGCAATTTTAATATGACATTATACAATTTTAATATGACATTATGTTGGAATGGGTAACTTTCTCAGATACGCAAATGCCGTTGAATTCTCCCCTGAGGATCTCAGAATAACTTGATATTTTCAGGGACAAAAAAGCACGATCATTGCCCCTTGACCATACCCAAACTCCTGCAGTTAATTCTATTCTAGATGACAATGAAAGGTTCTAAGACCCTGATTTATACTTTTTGGTGCAAAACTGCACTAACGCAGTTTTGCACCAAAAAGTTTAGCTCAAGCTTGCACTATTTCTGTGCACCAGCCGGGCACCATATTTATGTAAAGGTGCAAGCTGGTGCAAAGGGTAGGCTAGTGTAAAAAAAAATGAAGTTAGTCGGGTGGGGCTGGCGGTATGGAAGAAAGGGGTTTTGCACCTAAAAATGACGTTAGGCAGGTTAGAGTAAAAAAAAATTACCCTAACCTGCCTAGAGTCATTTTCTGATGCAAAACTATCCATACCACATGACTCCTGTCATAGAAAAGACAGGAGTCATGCCCACCATCCCAATGGCCAGCACAGGGGACCAGGGTCCCCTGGGCATGGCCATTGCACCTAGTGCCATGTAGGTGGGCCCATTTCAGGGCCCCGAATGGCACTTAAGAAAAAATACTTACCTTTACTTACCTATACTTACCTGGGATGGGGTCCCCCATCTTCCACTGTCCCTCTGGTGTGGGTGGGGGTGTCCCTGGGGCTTGGGGAGGGCACTTTTGGGCTTATTCCATGGTGTTTCACCATGGAAATAGGCCCAGAGGTCCCCTAACGCCTGCCCTGACCCAGGCGTTAAAAAATATTGCAAAGCAAGCTTTGCACCATTTTCTGACCCCTCCTCCCTCCCGTGCATGATTTTAGAATGGAGGGATAAATATTGCGCTAAGGCCATAGAGTAATTTTTTCTCACAGGAACGCCTACTTTGCATCTAATTTGCGCAAAGTAGGTTTCCACGTCCCAAAAATGACTTTAACTCCATAACTTTGGCGATAGACGGGTCTAGCTCCAAAGCATATATATGGAGTTAGTTTTGCACCGAAGGCGTAAAAAAAAAAGTGATGCACATTTGGTGCAAAACAAGTATAAATATGCCCCTAAATGTCACACTTCTCCAGTTTAAAATCGCTTGCTGTCCAACTCAGGCGATCTCTTAGAGCCCTTGCCCAACTTAATGCACTGGACAAATTTTCTCTAATACAATAACTTAAATTTTTAAGTGTGAATGTGGCGGGGGGTCTAGCTCTTTATACTAAAAATGAACACTCAAAATGTTTGCAATACAGTTTTATGATTTTAGAATGGCTTCCAGCCTAATGACCTCGACTGTTGCAGATTTACGGAGCTCTAAGAGTTATTTGAGAGAGCTTTACGCTGCCTTGTTGCAATCAATGTTTGTTCCCAGGCACAATACTTCTTCACCATACAGCATTTGCGGAGGAACCATCACAATACACGCTGTGAACACTGGTTTTAAAGATGACCTATCAAAGTCCCCTTTAAATTGATTTAAACCTCTTAACATAACTGTTGCATGCTAAGTGCAATTTCCATGATAATTTGCTGACAAAGGTCACGTCCAGATATTTATATGATCTAAGTACCTCAACCAACTGCATACCAATTGACCCGGTAAAGGGTTTACTTTTATGCCCAAATGCCATAAATGTATTTTTTCAATGTTAATTACAAGATGATTGACCCTGCAATACTTGCTGAATGCTGTTAGTTTCATTTTAAGGCCTGCTTATGTCATACCCAATAGAGCTGGATCATCAGCATACAATAAACAGGGGATGTGCTTAATCCCCATTTTGGGTGGAAAGACTGGACACTCTGTAAGGTTGTTGGGAGATCCGAAAGGTAAAGGGCAAAGAGGGTTGATGCTAAAATGCACCCCTGTCAGAGCCCATTACCCAATGGAAATTTTCCATGACAGTGAACGATTTGTACTTAATAACACCAGTGCCCAGTTCTCCTTATGTAGCTCCTTTAAGATCACTAACAAACTCCTTGGTACCTTCACACATTATAGTTTATGCCACAAGGTTGGTTGATTTACTAAATCAAATGCTGAGTGACAATCAACAAAACAACAGTAAAAAATCCCCTAGTTTTAATTAATTTCTAGGCCATACCCCAGAAACTGAAACAGTGATCAGTGTTTAAGAGGCCCCATGTAAATCCTACCTGCTCTACTCGGATAAGATTTTTAGAGCAAATCCTGCCCTTCATGCTTTTGCATAGATTTTTCTTCTACAACTATCCAGCTGAATCTAGACCCTGCTACCATTTCCTTGCCTTCAAGGTGGTACCCCTTAGATGTTCTCAACTCAGGGGGCACCTGATGCATCACCCATTTACCTCTCAACCAGCCTAGAAACCTTAACTGTTCATTACTCCCCTAGTTACCTTCCCTCTCCCCCTACATGTTTTATAGGGGCTTTCCAGCAAGTTTTATACCATTGTGTGATTATATTGTTGCTTGTAGCAGGCAGAAGGACATACGGTCACTGGTTGTCCCCCAATATGGCATGAAAAAATCACTTCTGGGTGTCAATTGAAAGGTGTTGAAAGGTGTTTTGTCTTCCCTAGGTTTCTGTTCTTCCTGGCTGACACTGGTTGTGTGCCTGTAGTTGTGTGTGTTTGGGCTGCTTGTTGCTCCATGTTGTGTTTTTTGCAGTATCTGAGTTTGTGTGCCTGTGCTGTTGTCCCCCAAGGGGAGGGTGTGTGTTGTGTGATGGGTATATGCATGTTGCTGCAATGCTGGTGAAATGGCATTGTGTTGTGTGTGTAGCGGTATAAGTATCTTTTTGTGTTGTGCGGTGTGGCCATGAATGTTGAATGACTTGTCCCCTGATATGGCTAATGTCTACATATATGTTGGTGTGCATGATTTTTGTCAGTGCAGACCTGGAGTGTGTTGAGTTGTGGTAGGTTATTTTAAATTTGAGTGCATATGTGTCCATGTAGGTGTGTGTCCCTCGCAGCTGGTTGGTGAAGGGGTAGGCCCCATGGAGTGTGAGCTGTGTGTGCTTTGCGGCTGTGCCCTTCCCCATTGTGTGTCTGTGCAAGTCAATTGATATTGGTATTGCTTGTCCCTGATATCCAATTGTATGCATCTCCTGTGCATATGTGGTTTGGAGCCTTGTTCAACAAAACTTTTGGCTCAATGCAGCCAGCCTCCTTCCAGGTATGGTTGTGCTGCTCCCATCACAGCAGTGCTGACGTTGTTGGGGTGGTGTGGTTTTTGTCTTTGGTCGAATTGCTTCTGTGTTCATTAGCACTGGCATTGTTGGTCCATTGTTATATGTATGTGTGTGTGATGTGTGTGTGTCGATAGCATGGTTGTTTGATGGTGGTGTTGTGTGTGTGCCATGGCAGATGGATGTATTTGTGTGTTGTATATGTAGGCAGTCCCTGACCATTGTTGGGTGTGAGTTTGTGGAATTAATTTGTATTTGTGCATTGGGTGTGTTGTTGTTGCTATGTGTGTGTATGTTTGTGGCCTTCTACATCCCTGAGCCTGTGTTGTGTTTCCCTACGTATATGTGTGGTATTGATGTGCAGTGTGTGTGTTCTGGCTGAAGTGTGCGTGTTGTGAATGTGTGTGTGTTTGAGTTGCAGTATGAGTGTGTATGTCTGGAAAGATAGGTACAGCTGCTGGCCTTGGTGTTTCCCCCTCCCCCTATAATATGTTTGGTAGCAGAATAAAATTTTATACATGTTATTAATACAGGTAGGTGTGTGAACTTACAGTTGGTGTCGTCCACATCGGCGATGTACCCCTTGATTTTTGGCGCGCATGATCAGTGCCATGGCATTTAGGAATGGCTCCATGGCAGCTCCGGACGTGTATTGCTGTCTGTAGGTGAGTGTCTTCTTTTGAACTGCTCGTTTCTGCCTTCTGGTATGCGGTGATTGGACCATAGCGGTCACATTGGCGGTGTGCGACCTCCTAATGGGTCTAGCGGAAACATGGTCCCCGCCTGCCTGTTTATGCCTCCAGAAGACCGCGGCGGTCTGTGCTCCCTGGCTGTGGCTGCGGTGCACTGGCTGTCTTCTATTTCCTCAGCAACTCATAATATGGCGGTCCGCTCTGCCAGCCTGTTGGTGCTCAGACCGCCAACATTGAAGTCATGGGACCGCCAAGCTTGTAATCAAGCTCTCTGTTCCAGGGAGGCATTTCCATGGGTGTTGCGTGGGTGTTGCCACCCAACATTCATGGATTTTGATGCATTCCCAGGCTTACAAGAAGAGGTAAACCTGGCAAAGTGCCTAAAAGATATGCCTCCCCAGGAGAAGCGTAAAACAGTGAAATATATTTCTCCTTGCTTTTTCCTCTTTCTATTTGCGCTGCATTGCGCAGCACAAATGGAAAGAGGGAAAGCATCAGGGGGTTGTTTTTGTGCAGGAAGGTGGCCCTTCCTTCACAAAAACCAATCCCGCATGCAGCACAGGCACCACTGCTTTATGGTGCAAGGGTGCCTACGTTGGCGCTAGGCAGCCTATTGTGCACCAGTGCAAGGGGAAGGATAGGAATGTGCTGTATTGCCTTAAATATGGCACATTCCTAGCCCTGAGTGATCACTTTTTACCTCTTTATCGACTTCAGCTATTCCTTCCCTAAACTCATATTTGTTACCTATTTAGTTCTTTTTGTGCTTCTGTGGAAATAACAGTAAGGGATAGGAGAGTTTGTTTTTCCAACTAAATATTGACTCAATAATATTGTTGGTCAATAATATCACAGGAGAAATGGCGTAGTGTCAAAATTACAGATGGACTAAATATTGAAGGCAAGAATGCCTTTTTATACTTCGTTGAAAATAATAATGTAAATAACATAGAGTGCTTTAAAATCATTGTATATATAATTTTTAAAATTATTAGTGTATATTTGTTTTGTATGTTTTGCTAGTTTCTTTTGTGTTTATACATTTTTGCAGGATTTAATTGATTTAATTTAGTGGTATGTTTATATTTAATTGTAATTATTATTAGTATTATCTATTTGTTGGAAAATGGGTTATTGGTAAGGGCAGGTAGGTACCTACACCTAGCAACAAGCCACTAACCTCCACTTAAGTCCAGTTAGGTCTCAGTAAATTAACCCCAGCTCAACCCTTGGTAGCTTGGCAACGAGCGTCAAGGCTTAACTTAGGAGACAGTGTGTATAGCATTCAAATATCACAAAACAGTAATTAAATAAAACACAGGAAACAGTTTAAAAATCCAAAACCAATTTATAAAAATAGTTTATATTTTTATCTTTAAAATGACACCAAAACGAATAAAATCGGATAAAGGGAACTGGAGATATGAATTTTTAAAGAATTATTATTTTTCTAGCGCTTAGAAACAAAAAGCGCCAATCGGGTCATCTGGTTGCACCTCGACCGGGGCAAAGTCAAAGTTTCAGGCCGACCGCGATGGAGCCCTGCTCGGCTACAGGTCGCGGGAGGCCTCGGTTAAAAAGTTACCTTCTGACTTAGTCTTTATTTTGAAGATTTTCTTCAGCGGGACGAACCTGCCAGTCCTATCTGACCTCCTGGAGCCCTTCTCCGGATACGCAATGCTGGATTCCTCGGTGGAGATTTTTACCTTCGGACTTAGTCGTTTTTTCGAGGTGAAAATCCTTCGACCGGGGTAAGCCTGGATCTTGATCCGACGTCCATGGAGCCCTTCTCGGATACGATGGCTGGGAGGTCCCGGTCAACTTTTTACCTTCGGACTTAGTCTCTTTTTCGGAGATTTTTCTTTACCGGGACGAACCACCAAATCAGGCCGGGTCGCGGTTGAGGCAAGCCGGCTAGAATTTCCGCGGCGGGTCGGTCCCTCTATGGAGCTTTTTTAAAAAAAATCTCAAATCTTCTCCAAACTTCTGGGGCTTCACCCAGATGTTCTTTTAAGGTTCTTTTGGGGTCCACAGCTCAGCCCAAGGGTCCAGAAGTTCTGAGATGGTCCTTGGGGGGTGCGGACTACCACTCCCAGAATGCACCTGGCGCAAACTCCTTTTTGGCCACTGGACAGTGGTCAGCTGGTCACTTTCTTCAGGAGTTGGTGCAGGGGACTCTGGATAGCAATTTTTCACCTGTAGCAAACAGGGAGTCCCTCCTTGAACCAGTTGAAGCCAGGCAAAGTCCTTCTTGTGGTGAAGTCCAAGTGTGCAGCTGGTGCAGTCCTTCTGAGTGCAGGTTCCAGGTGCAGGCCAGGGGTCCAGCAGGGCAGTCCTTCTTCTCCTTTAGTTCTTTTCTTGTTGAAATCTGGTGGGGATCTGAGGTGTGGGTGCAGGTCTGCCAGTTTTATCCTTGCTCCTGGGTGAAAAGCAGGGGGGTCCTGGTTCTCCAATCAGGTACAGGGTCGTCCCCCTGTGATGACCACTTCCTGGGAAGTGTGGCAAAAATCCATCCCAGTGGGCAACATTCTCTAAAAATCCAACATGGCTGAATCTGATTTTTGGAGGTTACATCTGGCTGAGCCCACCCACTGGTGTGGCTAAAAATCATAAACACACCCCTCTCCTGCCCTCTCCTAATCTAATCAAGGGGGCACCTAGTTGTCTGGGGTTGCAGGATGTGGGGGTGTTGCTGGTTGCTCCAAATGTCCTTCTCTGCCTTTGAAGACCAGTTTGGCAGCCCTCCCCCTTCCTGCCTCACCATCTGCTGAGGGGAGATTCTCTCCCACAAGCACATTCCTTTGTGTGAAGCCAGGCCACTTCACACCTCATCAAGGCAGCTTGGCTAAGCTGCTGCAGGCTGGCCAATCAGAGCACAGCAGCAAAAACAATGCAGGGCTGAAATTGGCAACTTTTTAGGTAAAGTCTAAAACCTTTTACCTGAACAAGTTATATTAAATCCAACAACTGGAAGTTGTGGGATTTATTACAACAATTAATTTGATACCAAATTCTTGGTATGCAACATTTAAGGAGACTTTAAAATTTAAAATAAAGTCTCCCCATTCTAGCCTATGAAGGCCATTTACTTCAATGAGGGAAAAACGAATTTGGCTGTTTTTACCTCACAAGGGTTTATAAATCTATTTTTATAAAGTCCCTGCTTATAGTTACATGGCACCCAGCCCTAGGGGCACATAGGGCACACCTTAGGGGTGACTTATATGTAAAAATAAGGTAGTTTAAGACTTTGGAACTACTTTTAATTCCAAAGTCGAATTTGCATATACCTTTAATTTAAAAGCAGCCAGCAAGGCAGGCCTGCCTTTAAAATGACACTGGGCACCTCAGCAGTGCACCTAGGTGTGCACCACCTATGCTGTGGTCCCTAAACCTACATGCCCTACCATATACTAGGGACTTATAGGTAGGTTAACTTAGCCAATTATAATTAGCCTAATTTGCATATACATTTTACACAGAGCACAGGCCCTGGGACTGGTTAGCCGTACCCAGGGCACCATCAGAGTCAGGAAAACACCTTCAAAAAGTGGAAAATGGGGGCAAAAAGTTAGGGGGCCTCTGCAATCAGCCCTGTTTTCTCACACAAGCCCCCCCCAGCCCACACGCCCAGGAGACTCAGCCCAACCCTGGGAGAGTCTTCCTGGCTTGTTAGGCGAGGAAGACAGTGAAGAAAACTGGCTGTCCCTTTGCAGGGCCTACTCTGCCTTACATCCTCCTGTCATCGTCACTCCCTCTGGGTAGTGAAGCCATCTCAACAGTGAAAGGACCCATCTCAAACTGAAACTCCCCTCTAGGGGGGTCTTCCTCCTCTCTCTCTGCCAACTTGGGTAGTGAGGTGCCCACCTCCCCTACTCCTAACTTTGCTAGGGCAACACCTAGCTTACCCAAAGAGGTCACCCAACACTTGAGCAACCCCACCATGACCAACAGGGTCAGGGGGCCTACTTTGCTATTGGCCCTGGGGTCTGCCTCCCAGGCCAAGTACAGTGCTGCCAGGAAGGCTAGCACCCAGCAGAGGCTACTGACAGCTGTCAGTACCCAGAGGTGCCCACCTCCCCTACTCCTACCTTTGCTAGGGCAACACCTAGCTTACCCAAAGAGGTCACCCAACACTTGAGCAACCCCACCATGACCAACAGGGTCAGGGGGCCTACTTTGCTATTGGCCCTGGGGTCTGCCTCCCAGGCCAAGTACAGTGCTGCCAGGAAGGCTAGCACCCAGCAGAGGCTACTGACAGCTGTCAGTACCCAGAACCACACCCTAAGCTATCCACTGACAGGTGGCTGAGCTGCTTTAGGGGCAACTTTGGGGTCCTGGCACCCCTCTTGCTGTCCAGAGTGGGGGGCTACCACCTCCTGTGGCAGACACCCTCCTTCCACTCTCCCTTCTGTCAGTGCAGGGGCAACACCCTGCATCTGGACAGCTGCCTGACTACTCAGGACTTCCTTGGGGTCAGGGGAGGCCTCACCAGTGCCAACTCTGGGCTCCCCCCCTACTGGGGCAGAAGCCCTTTGGCTCCCTGGAACTCTCTTTAAGAGTGGCCTACCCTTCCTTTTCTTCTTTCCTTTTCTTGGGGACCCCTGTCTCCTAACTGTAGGGACTGACTCCCCAGGAATTTGGTTTGGGGGGGCGCCCTGGGCGACCGCCCCATCTGGGACCAGACCCACCTCTGGGAGGTCATTGCCCAGGATACAATCTAGGGGGAGGTCAGCACTGACTACCACCCTAAACCAGTCAAGGATACCGTCCCTCTCTAGGGGCACTATGGCTACAGGTTTGGTGGTGACCTCCCCTGTGGCTATCCTGACTTTCCTTGTCTCTCCTGGGACATACATGTCTGGGGTCACTAACCGGTCACTCACTATAGTGTGACTGGCACAGGTATCTCTCAGGCCAGTGGTAGGGATCCCATTCACCTGAATGGGGTGGAAGTGCCTACTTCCACCCTCAGGGATCACCAGCTTACCATCTGGTCCTGTCTCCCAGCTCAATGCTAGGAGGACTTCATCATCTGAGGAGTCCTCCTCCATGGCTACACTGGACAGCCCAGTGCTAACCACCTTCTTTGGACAGGCTGCATCTCCTCTGAAGTGACCTGTCTGCTGACAGTCAAAGAAAGCCCTACTGTCCAAGAGCTTTTTTAACCCTGGGTCTCCCTGTCTCTGCTTGTCAGAGTGGGAGTGGGATTTACTCTCCTCCTTCTTAGGGTTTTGGGGAACAGAGGGAGTCTCTGTGGTGGGCTTACCACCTCCCTCCTTAGGTTTTTGGGGACCTGACCCCCCCTTCTTGGAGTCTCCCCCCTGGGACTTGACAACCACCCTGGTTCTCAACCACTCATCAGCTGCCTCCCCTAGCTCTCTAGGGTTGGTCTGCTTAGAGTCCACTAGATGCTGGCGTAACCTTTCTTGGGTACAATTGGTCAAGATGTGCTCTCTCATGATCAGATTCTATAACCCCTCATAAGTATTTACTTTGTTACCAATAATCCAGCCCTCTAGTGCCTTTAGTGAGGTGTCTACAAAGTCAACCCAAGACTGGGTACTGACCTTCTGGGTGTCCCTGAACTTCATTCTATACTGCTCTGGGGTCAGACCAAACTTCTTGGCTAAGCACCTCTTCATACTAGGGTATGAATCTACCTCCTCCCCCCTTAAGGTCAGAAGCCTATCCCTCCCTGAGTTGGGGACCAACTCCCACAAAAGGGAACCCCAGTATTGAGGCCTAACCCTTCTCATTTGGAGTGCCCTCTCAAAGGCCTCCAACCACTTGTCTATATCATCCCCCTCTACATAAGCAGGAACCACCCCCTTCGGTAATCTGGGGAAAACTCCCCCACCCATGGACACCTCAGCTTCTTTATCGCTGCCACCATCTCTTTTCTCCTTGTTTGCCCACTTTTTCTTTTCTAGGGCCAGCTTGTCTGCTTCCAAAGCTATATATGCTAGCTGGGCCTCCAGCTCTCTTTCCCTGATGGATGGGTTCTCTCCTCCTGAAAGGACCCCCTTCCCACCACTAGTTTTGGGTCTGCCCCTAGTGACTGTATGTACTGAGGACCGTTCTTCCTCATCCTCACTTAGGCTCAGATGCCCTCCCTCCCCTGAGTGGTTAGAGCTAGCACCCTCCCCTGTTTCTTCCTCCTCTGGAGCTTCCCCTAGGTCTACCTCTTGGGCCTCAGCCCATGCTGTCAGGGATTTGATCAGGACTTGCTTCCTGAGGTCAGTGGTTGCAGGCAACCCTCTTTCAGTACACAACCCCCTAAGCTGGACTACTGTCAGTGTGGGTAGGCTAGCCAGATCAAGCTCCATGGTTCCCTGGTTTTGTGTCAACAAAAACTTTTTGCAAAAATTGGAAACAATAATTTAGAAAAATTACAAAAATTCAATAATAGAAATTAATCCAAATTAAAAATTAAAAAAAAAAAAATATAAAAAAAAAAAAAAAAAAAAAAAAAAATTGCACTAAGACAATTTAAAGGATTTTTAATTTGTTTTACTTAAAACTGTAACGTGATACTGAACACAAGTACAGGATCCCATCGCTGCTTCCAAAAATGTTGGAAAATGGGTTATTGGTAAGGGCAGGTAGGTACCTACACCTAGCAACAAGCCACTAACCTCCACTTAGGTCCAGTTAGGTCTCAGTAAATTAACCCCAGCTCAACCCTTGGTAGCTTGGCAACGAGCGTCAAGGCTTAACTTAGGAGACAGTGTGTAAAGCATTCAAATATCACAAAACAGTAATTAAATAAAACACAGGAAACAGTTTAAAAATCCAAAACCAATTTATAAAAATAGTTTATATTTTTATCTTTAAAATGACACCAAAACGAATA
The DNA here is from genome assembly GCF_031143425.1 of Pleurodeles waltl. Taxonomy (NCBI): domain Eukaryota; kingdom Metazoa; phylum Chordata; class Amphibia; order Caudata; family Salamandridae; genus Pleurodeles; species Pleurodeles waltl. Next base: position 269,371,895 of record NC_090448.1, on the reverse strand, counting down.
AAATCAGATAAAGGGAACCGGAGATATGAATTTTTAAAGAATTATTATTTTCCTACCGCTTAGAAACAAAAAGCGCCAATCGGGTCATCTGGTTGCACCTCGACCGGGGCAAAGTCAAAGTTTCAGGCCGACCGCGATGGAGCCCTGCTCGGCTACAGGTCGCGGGAGGCCTCGGTTAAAAAGTTACCTTCTGACTTAGTCTTTATTTTGAAGATTTTCTTCAGCGGGTCGAACCTGCCAGTCCTATCTGACCTCCTGGAGCCCTTCTCCGGATACGCGATGCTGGATTCCTCGGTGGAGATTTTTACCTTCGGACTTAGTCGTTTTTTCGAGGTGAAAATCCTTCGACCGGGGTAAACCTGGATCTTGATCCGACGTCCATGGAGCCCTTCTCGGATACGATGGCTGGGAGGTCCCGGTCAACTTTTTACCTTCGGACTTAGGGCCTCATTATGACCCTGGCGGGCGGCGGAGGCCTCCCGCCAGGATCCCGCCCTCCAAATTAACGCGCCGCGGTCAAAAGACCGCGGCGGGTATTACGAGTTTTCCCCTGGGCTGGCGGGCGGTTCCAGTTAAACCGCCCGCCAGCCCAGGGGAAAACGACCTTCCCACGAGGATGCCGGCTCGTAATCGAGCCGGCGGAGTGGGAAGGTGCGACGGGTGCTACTGCACCCGTCGCGTACTTCACTGTCTGCAAGGCAGACAGTGAAATACATTTTGGGGCCCTCTTACGGGGGCCCATGCCGTGCCCATGCCATTGGCATGGGCACGGCAGGGGCCCCCAGGGGCCCCGTGACCCCCCCTACCGCCATCCTGTTCATGGTGGCTTTCCCGCCATGAACTGGATGGCGGTAGGGGGGGTCAGAATCCTCATGGCTGCGGAGCGCGCTCCGCAGCCATGGAGGATTCCAATGAGCAGCGGAAAGTCAGCGGGAGACCGCTGACTTTCCGCTTCTGACCGCGGCTGAACCGCCGCGGTCAGAATGCTCATTGGAGCACCGCCAGCCTGTCGGCGGTGCTCCCGTGGTCGGTGGCCCTGGCGGCCACCGGCCGCCAGGGTCAGAATGACCCTCTTAGTCTCTTTTTCTGAGATTTTTCTTTACCGGGACGAACCACCAAATCAGGCCGGGTCGCGGTTGAGGCAAGCCGGCTAGAATTTCCGCGGCGGGTCGGTCCCTCTATGGAGCTTTTTTACAAAAATTCTCAAATCTTCTCCAAACTTCTGGGGCTTCACCCAGATGTTCTTTTAAGGTTCTTTTGGGGTCCACAGCTCAGCCCAAGGGTCCAGAAGTTCTGAGATGGTCCTTGGGGGGTGCGGACTACCACTCCCAGAATGCACCTGGCGCAAACTCCTTTTTGGCCACTGGACAGTGGTCAGCTGGTCACTTTCTTCAGGAGTTGGTGCAGGGGACTCTGGATAGCAATTTTTCACCTGTAGCAAACAGGGAGTCCCTCCTTGAACCAGTTGAAGCCAGGCAAAGTCCTTCTTGTGGTGAAGTCCAAGTGTGCAGCTGGTGCAGTCCTTCTGAGTGCAGGTTCCAGGTGCAGGCCAGGGGTCCAGCAGGGCAGTCCTTCTTCTCCTTTAGTTCTTTTCTTGTTGAAATCTGGTGGGGATCTGAGGTGTGGGTGCAGGTCTGCCAGTTTTATCCTCGCTCCTGGGTGAAAAGGAGGGGGGTCCTGGTTCTCCAATCAGGTACAGGGTCGTCCCCCTGTGATGACCACTTCCTGGGAAGTGTGGCAAAAATCCATCCCAGTGGGCAACATTCTCTAAAAATCCAACATGGCTGAATCTGATTTTTGGAGGTTACATCTGGCTGAGCCCACCCACTGGTGTGGCTAAAAATCATAAACACACCCCTCTCCTGCCCTCTCCTAATCTAATCAAGGGGGCACCTAGTTGTCTGGGGTTGCAGGATGTGGGGGTGTTGCTGGTTGCTCCAAATGTCCTTCTCTGCCTTTGAAGACCAGTTTGGCAGCCCTCCCCCTTCCTGCCTCACCATCTGCTGAGGGGAGATTCTCTCCCACAAGCACATTCCTTTGTGTGAAGCCAGGCCACTTCACACCTCATCAAGGCAGCTTGGCTAAGCTGCTGCAGGCTGGCCAATCAGAGCACAGCAGCAAAAACAATGCAGGGCTGAAATTGGCAACTTTTTAGGTAAAGTCTAAAACTTTTTACCTGAACAAGTTATATTAAATCCAACAACTGGAAGTTGTGGGATGTATTACAACAATTAATTTGATACCAAATTCTTGGTATGCAACATTTAAGGAGACTTTAAAATTTAAAATAAAGTCTCCCCATTCTAGCCTATGAAGGCCATTTACTTCCATGAGGGAAAAACGAATTTGGCTGTTTTTACCTCACCAGGGTTTATAAATCTATTTTTATAAAGTCCCTGCTTATAGTTACATGGCACCCAGCCCTAGGGGCACATAGGGCACACCTTAGGGGTGATTTATATGTAAAAATAAGGTAGTTTAAGACTTTGGAACTACTTTTAATTCCAAAGTCGAATTTGCATATAACTTTAATTTAAAAGCAGCCAGCAAGGCAGGCCTGCCTTTAAAATGACACTGGGCACCTCAGCAGTGCACCTAGGTGTGCACCACCTATGCTGTGGTCCTTAAACCTACATGCCCTACCATATACTAGGGACTTATAGGTAGGTTAACTTAGCCAATTATAATTAGCCTAATTTGCATATACATTTTACACAGAGCACAGGCCCTGGGACTGGTTAGCAGTACCCAGGGCACCATCAGAGTCAGGAAAACACCAGCAAAAAGTGGAAAATGGGGGCAAAAAGTTAGGGGGCCTCTGCAATCAGCCCTGTTTTCTCACACTATTGTAATAATTGTGTTAAATTCATGTACTTTGAATATTTTGGATTGATGGGTTGTTGGTTTTGTATGAGATTAAGGTGGGAGTGTTTATAAATATATTTATGTTACATTTTCTAATCTTATTTTATTTATTTTTAGGTTAATTAGCAAATTAAGCATGTTAGTAATGTATATTTAATTCTTTATTTCTAATTGTTTTCAATCTACAATTTATATTTTTTTCATAAAACAATGGTTGATGTCAAACAGTAATAATTAAACATATTCTTCTATGTTTATTTTAATTTGTTATTTATAGATTTAAAAATTTCTATTTCATTAGCATGTTGTTGCATTGGGCTTTCAATAGTACAAAGGACCTAGTTTAAGTCCAACACTACCCCAGTCAGGCCTCACAAAATCAGATAAAGCTTACAAGACCTGCAGGTTTAGTCACTAGAATCATTTACTTGACCTAACTGTAATGTTCTTGAACCGTAAAGTGGCCCACCTGTCTGATACCAAAGTATCAAAGCCAAGTGCATGGGCAGTGCAGGGGTCCACTGTGGCCCCTGCACCGGTTTTCCGCCAGCCATTTCACTGTTTTAAAGTTTATTGTATTCATTTGCCAGTATTTAATATACTTTGTTATTTACATTTTTACGTTATACATTTTAATATTAATGTTCTCATTATTTTTTTCTCATTGTAATTTTTTTTTTTCATGAAACTTTATTGTTTTTTTCTCCACTAGCTGTAATGTAAACATAACCTTTTTTAAGTAAATTGTGTCTTTTTTTACTGGTGACTGGATTTTCAAGTTTTTTAATCATCTTCAGTGGCAGTGATCCTCATGGATGGCTGTTCAGAGTTGCTCTACTTTGATTCTAGTATGTCAGGTAGGTTGTTAGATTGCTAAGTATATTGTGCTATGGTTTTATGGTTTTGTTAAAATTGGGGAACAGAGTTAGCTAGTTAGGTGTATGTGGTAGGCCTTAATGTGAATTGTCTATTGAGTATGACTTCTTCAGATTTATATATAGTATGTGTACGTTTTTACTGTTTTCCAGATATTAAACAGAGTTAGATGTTGTATTATATGCTTTTTTGGTGGGAGCATATGTTTTATTTTTTTGCAGGTGTCTAGAGTTTGGACAGATGATTTGGGATTCCAAACTGTGTTTATTTTCACGACAGGGAAAATACGTTTTTTGTTTCAGTATTTCAAAAATATTTCCATCAATTTTTTGCGGTTTTCATGCACTGTTTATTTGCTGTGGATAAATATATATATATATATATATATATATACATATAGTTACATATAGAGATATAGAGCTATTATGTTTTTCAATATTGTGCATTCTTGATATGGTGAGCTGTGCTTATTATGGAGCAGTGCGTAAATTAGGGGAACATTATGATTGTGCTGTTGGCTTTGAAGTATATAAATCTGAGGCCCCATTTAACAATCAGGTTTTCCATTGAGTGAGGGTTAGTAGGTTGTTGGGTATGAAGAAAATTATAATTATTTTGCATTCTTTTTGTTCTTATATTAAATAAAATTTTCATTAGTACTGTTAATTTTTAAACGATCAGGTATTTTTAACTCTTGAAACATTTGTGAGGCCCTCGTGGTTCATTGGCTGCTCTGCACATTCCGCTTATCATTCTTTTTAGAAAACAAATGTCAGTAATTGTCCGATTATTATTCAGTACACACACCTACCTGTGTCATGAAGCTTAAAAACAACTTGTAGCGCTAGCTTACACATCATTGTGGGGGGCACGCCACGGGCAGCTGGCACATGTCCAAACCTATACACACATCAACACACACACAGTCACAATAAACCCCCTTTGGGCACAACACTCACACCGCACTGCAACACTACACAAATACACACGGCCACACAGCTCAGGCATAGGGAGTCTGAAGGCTACACAACATTGTCACACACATCAACAACAACACCTATAGCACATATACAAATACAACTCACACACTCACATACCACACTGGCCCAGGATTGTCCTCACATACAATGCATATATGTATCGATGTGGCATGGAAAACAAACAACACCACATTAAACAGTCCTGCAATGGACACACATATCACACACATCACAGCACAATGGAAGGACAATGGCATGCACAAAACACAGAGAGACAAAAAGACAAAGAACATTATGCCAACTATACCTGCACAATTGTGATGTTGCCATCTAAGGCACCCAGGGAAGGAGACTGCACTGGGACATATATCACCTTGAAAAGGCCCCTCAAACAACATGTGCACAGGAAATGGCCCTACATGGGACTTTAGCCATATCCGGGGGACAACTTTAACACCATACATACCCACATTGCACAGCACAAAAAGAAATACTTACTATACCAAACAGTACACAAAGCAATGACACCGCCACTGCATTTACACACACATAGCTATGCACACAACCAATACCCTTTTCTTGGGCGACATCAGCACTGCCCACAAAGTCACATTCTGCAACCAACAGCCCAAGGAGCAGCAAGCACGCTGAAACACAAACAACTGGAGGCATACAACCAAAGTCACTCAGGAACAACAGAAAACTAGAAAAGAAATTGCAGGACAAATGTGTACCCAAAACAAAACAAATTGGGTTTATTCCAAAACCAAATGAGAAAAGTCCAAGGCCATTGGCCAGTCTATCAGCTTTAAAGTGCACTGTGCTGTGCCAGCACTTGACACCTTTTACTGCCAAAGAAATCTCCACGTGAAGTGGCATCAAGCTGGCAGACGGGCACCACAGGGATTATCTGGGGGTGGGGGGATGCGATAATGATTGGGGGGGGTTGGGTTTGGCAGCTGTGTTGTTTTCAAATCCATCCAATGTGCAGTTGTGTTTTACTGTGGTGACCATAAACCCCCGGGGGTTTGGACTGCAATGGGTGGATCGCCATGGCTGGCCACCACTGCGACATTGAACTTGTAATGCGGTTGGTCACTGGTCGATGGGCTGTCGTCCGGCAGTCCTGCCTCTGTAATCCAAGTATGGCTTTCATTTGGCAACCATCACTATGCCGGTCTGGCAGTCCGACCGCAAAACCCTTAGTCCTTTAATATTGTTGCTTTTGGGGTGGAGGAACTTAGAAATGATTCCTTTAGATCTTGAACTATATTTCTGATTTGCTGTTATACTGTATACTGCTATATTTGGAAGGTGCTTATATTCTCAAACATTTTTTTTCTTTTGTTTACTTTGTTTGCTCTCCCATAGCAGCCATTGGATCAATAGTGTATTCATAATTGGTTCTTACATTTGTGCTACATCCCTTATTGTATTATAACCCCTGTAGCTTAAAAGGGAGTTTCTTTTATAAAATGTTAAATATGCTGCAGGTTCTGACACATTGGTATCTGTAGACTATAATAACATGGAAACTACATCTTCTGTTGATTTAAAGATTATATATATAACGTTAGTTATATTACCCTATACATTATTATAGTTCACATTTGAATTTTACAATTATTTATTTTCAACTTCACTTTGATTGTATTTATTGTACAGTTTTTTAGTTATTTCTTTTTTCTGGTAGTTGTTTTCAGTCTTCTATTTATTTTCATTTTTAGACAAATAACAAAAAGTAATTTTAAATTATAAATTTGTTTTTAAATATATTTCAAATAAAACTTTTGATTTCAAGTTCTTTTGATTACTTTTTTAAATAATGAATACTTTCAATTATCATTTTTTTACATTTTGATTTTCATACCCACTTTTTGTACCTTCTCTTTTGGTTTAATTTTGTTTCAATTTTCAGGTTCTATGTTCTCTTAATTCTTGGTCTTCAGTTTTTCTGACACATTACAGAAATAAAATTAGCTATCTGTTTAGCTTTTTGTAATTTTTTTGAGGTTAATTTAATGTTTTAAGAGTTTATTTAGAGTTTGAAATGTTTTTCCTTTTCTCTGTAAAAGTCAATTCTGATGACTTTTCACTCTGGCAGACTACCAATCTCCTAATAGGGTGGTTTGGAGTGCAGGAGTTTGGTTTGCTTTATTGACCTCTATTCATAGAATTTTTTTAACCCTATCGGTGAGTGTGTCGCCAATGGCCGACACACGAACATCCTCACTGGTTCGGCCATGACCATTGGCCAATGCCAGGGAGAGATTATTTTAAATTTAAATCCCCTTGGGAGACATTGAAGAGCTTCCGTGTCTCGCCTGAACCTCCACCCGCCCATCTGTGACATCAGCGCGCCCTGAGGCACAATGACATCACAGTTTGTTTTCCTCACAAGAGAAGGAAGCAGTAGGTAAGGCCACTCTGGTGGGGAAAACGGGCCCAGTGACGGGTGGCAATTTTAGGAGGAAAGGGGGCTGGCGGGAAGCACACTCACACTCATTCATTCACACATACACCCACATCCATTCACAACACTCATCAACATTCAAACACACATGCACGCAGCAAACATTAATTTAAAAACACACACACATACTTACTGGTAGAAATGGGGTCTTTTGTTGGCAGTCAGGTTACCCCCTGTCCAAGCAAGGACCCTCACTCTAGTCAGGGTAAGTCACACACCATCCAAATTATCCTGTGCCCACCCTATGGTAGCTTGGCACTGAGCAGTCAGCCTTAACTTAGAAGGCAATGGGTAAAGTATTTGTGCAATAAATCATACAATAACACAATGTAGCACCACAAAGATACATCACACAGTGGTTAGAAAAATATATAATATTTATCTGGTAAGATGTAGGTCAAAACGATTAAAATGCAATAAGTATATGTTGAGATATCACTGAAAAGTGATATAAAGTGTGTTAAGTCTTTTAAAAGCAAAACAAAGTCTCTTTCAAGCACAAAGTACATGGTTTGCGTGAAAAATCTCCGCAAACAACCTCAGAGGAAGAGACGCGTGTAAACAAAGGAGTGTGCGTCGATTTCTCGGGCCGCACACGGCGATGCGTTGTTTAGTTTTCACGCAGGGACGGCTGTGCGTCGATTTACAGCGCTCCGTTGTGGATCCTCTGAGGATTGCGGGGTTTTCAGATGCCCCAGGGACGATGCGTGGATTTCCAGTGCTGCTAGGACAAAGTCACAGGAGCTGTGTCGATCCGGTAGGCATTGCATCAAATTTTCTACCGCATGGCAGGCGCTGAGTCTGGAAGACAGGCTGCGTCATTCTGGCTCAGCTGTGCGCCAATTCGTTGGGGAGGTGCGTCAAATTTCGGGTCGCTACTCTCGATCTTCTCGTTGCTAAGTCGGGCTGCATAGTTCCGGTTCGGCGTGCGGTGACATTTTTACCGCGGTGCAGGCTCTGCGTCGTTCCTGGCAGTCTGTGCGTAGAGATGAATTGTTTTGGTCCTGGGACTTCAGGGAACAGGAGGCAAGCTCTATCCAAGCCCTTGGAGAGCACTTCTTCACCACAGCCAAAGAGCAGCAAGGCAGCAGGGTAACAGCAAGGCAGCAGTCCTTCACAGAAAGCAGACAGGTGAGTCCTTTTAGCAGCCAGGCAGGTCTTCTTGGCAGGATGCAGGTTCTAGTTCAGGTTCTTTTCTCCAGGAAGTGTCAGAGTTGGTAGGGACAGAGGCCCTGTTTAAATACCCAAATGTGCCTTTGAAGTGGGGGAGACTTCAAAGAGTGGCTTAGAAGTGCACAAGGTCCCCTTTGAGTTCAATCCTGTTTGCCAGGATCCCAGTAGTGGGTATGGCAGTCCTTTGTGTGAGGGCAGGCTACTGTCCTTTGACATGCAAGTGTCAGGCCCTCCACCCTCCCAGCCCAGGAAGACCCATTCAAAATGCAGATGTATGCAGGTGAGGCTGAGTATCCTGTGTTTGGGGTGTGTCTGAGTGAATGCACAAGGGAGCTGTCAACTAAGCCCAGCCAGACGTGGATTGTAAGGCACAAAAGGATTTAAGTGCAGAGAAATGCCCACTTTCTAAAAATGGCATTTCTTAAATAGTAGTATTAAATCCAACTTCCCCAGTCAGCAGGGTTTTGTATTACCATTCTGGTCATACTAAATATGACATTCCTACTCCTTTCAGATCAGCAGCTACCACTCAAACAATGTATGAGGGCAGCCCCAATGTTAGCCTATGGAGGGAGCAGGCCTCACAGTAAAACTAATTTAGGAGTTTTAAACTACCAAGACATGTAAACTACACAGGTATATGTCCTACCTTTTGTCTGCACAGCACACTGCCCTATGGGTTACCTAGAGCATACCTTAGGGGTGTCTTATATGTAGAAAAAGGGGAGTTTTAGGTTTGGCAAGTATTTTTAAATGCCAAGTTGAAGTGGCATTTTAACTGCACACACATGCCTGCAATGGCAGGCCTGAAGCATGGTTAAGGGACTACTTATGTGGGTGGCACAATCAGTGCTGCAGGCCCACTAGTAGTATTTAATCTACAGTCCCTGACACATGTAGTGCACTTTACTGGGGACTTATAAGCACATTAAATAAGCCAATTAGGTGTGAACCAATGTTACCTTGTTTGAAGGGAGAGAGCATATGCACTTTAGCACTGGGTAGCAGCTGTAAAGTGCGCAGAGTCCTAAAACCAGCAAAAACAGTGTCCACAAAGTTGAGGGAGGCAGGCAAAAAGTTAGGGGTGACCACCCTAAGGCTATCAGGTCTAACACTTACCTTAAGCTCAGAGGTCCCAGAAGCGCCCAGGTCGAAGTCAATCGGTGATGCTTCCCCTCGTCACTGAGGGGGAGGGCCTTGAGGCACCTTTGCTGAGCCGAGGAGGTCATGCCCATAGGAGCTGTGACCTCTTCAGCCAGCAAAGTTCAGGTGAGGCAGCCAGGAGTCTGCGCAAATCGGGCTGCCTGAGCTGAACGTGAAGAGTGTCTGTCAGGCTGACCTTTGCTCAGCCTGACAGACACTCTTCATGAGGGGCAAAAGGTGGGGGGGGGGTGGCCCATCCGCCCTAAAGGACGGGCTGCACCTGAATATATTATATTCTTTTTAGAAATAATTTCTTGTCAACAATTTAGTATTTTGCAGTGGATATTGAGAAAGCTGATATTAAGTTTTCAATATTTTTGTGACAATATTTGTTTACGTCACATGTTTTTGTGTGGTTGATCTTATGTTATACAAATGGAAGTTTAATTTCTTGGTCAAGCTAATAAGTTGCTTCATCATGAGGTAAAAATAAATACTGAGGTTCACCTTAAACCTGGGCCACTGTGTGGAAAGCAAGGTAGTTATTGCTACAGAACCTGACACCCACAAGCTGGATTATACAGTAAATGAAAGCAGTGATCAGATCAAATGGCCATGGTGGAGCTGGACAGATCCTCCTGGTCAAGAACATTAAATCTAAATGGTCTTAAATCAAAACAAGGCTGATAAAGAACTAAGAAGGATTATGAGGAATTACAAATTTCTCCACCCTGCGGGGTTCTTTTGTTGAAACTGATATCACCTTAGATCTGGATCTCTTATGAGGAAATCCAATGCATTTTCACTGTTCGTTACCATGCTGAACTAGTTGTTCTTGAATAAAGACATCTTGATTAACAATTCTCAGACTTAATTTTTCTTATGATAGTGACACCAAATGACTTTCCCTAAACAGTCCTTACTACCGCTTAGAAGACAAAGAAATTGCAAAATGACTGCTACTTTTACTACAATTACTGAATGGTAAAACATGGAGGCTTTGGGCTTGATTACGAAATTGGCGGTACGAGGATCAGCAATGCTGTGGTGGTAGTCAGACCGCCGCAACTGCCGTGGTCCGACTGCCATATCACGAGGTTGGTGGGCCGAACCGTCAACCTTCTGCTGTCCCCGCCAGGATCATTGTTCCTGCTGGGTTGCGGCGGGTGCAGGTTCTAAATAGGCCAGGGTGGCACTGAACTCAGAGCCGCCCTTCTGGTTACAACCTCGTTCTCTGTCAGACTTTTCATGGCAGTACCACTGTCATGAAAAGGCTGGTGGAGCACAGGTGCAGAGTGCCAAGGGGGGGCTGCACTGCCCATGGCATAGTCAGTGCAGGGGTTCCTCTGCCCAGAACCCTTTAAATGCACTTTATCTGCTGTGCAGACAGTGTGCATTTTGATGGTGCTGGTGACCCCTGCCTGCAGCAGCATTGCCGCTGGGCTGACCGCTGCAAACCTCGGTTTCTGCTGGTCAGCCCAGCAGAAAAGTCTTAATGGGGCTGGCGGGTGGTCATTAGCATGGCGGCGACCACCCCATCAGTAGTCCCGGAAGGGTGCTCCCATCCACAAAACTCATAATAAGGCCCTTTGTCTTACTCTAAGTCCCACTCTCAAGTTCCATTCCATCCCCAAAAGACTAAATAAAAACCACTGGATGCAAATGTTGCTCCAACATTGGCTGTTCATGTCAGCAGAACTATGGGACAAGTAATACCTAGGTGACACCTATATGCTGATTTTTAGAGCTCAGTGATGGATTAGGTATATAGGTAGTAAGGGCCTCATTACTAGTCTGGTGGTCTTCAGCCTCGCAGTGGCAGTCTTGAATTAAGAGTTTGGTGGTCAGACCACCAAAAGACCGCAGTCTCCGTCAGGAACATTGTCCAGGTCGGAATCAGCGAGGGCGGCACTGAAGTCAGCACTGCCCTGCTGATTACGACCTGCTTCTCCACCAGCCTTTTCATGGCGATTTCACTGCCATGAAAAAGCAGGTGGAGAACAGGTGCAGGGGGCCAGAGGGTGGGTTCTGCACTGCCCATGCACTTTGCAGACAGTGAGCATTACAAAGGTGCTGATGCACCCTGCGGGCTGCAGCATTGCAGCAGGCTCTATTACAAGCCGGCAACAATGCTACCACCACTTTCCAACTGGGCTGACATGCAGAAACCTTGGTTTCCGCCTATCAGCCAAGCGGGAAAGTCATAATGGGCCCGGCGGGGAGGTAGCCAGTAAGTGTTATTTAGAACACAGTTATAGGTGAAGTATAACGTTAGTTAAAAGAATGAAAAAAAGGGTTAGAATATATTATCTACTATTAATTGCTCTTTAGTATATAGTCAATACTTGCACTTCACTATTTGGCAGATAGATTGCACTGTGCTGCAAGGTTCTAGCAGTTTCTCTTATGTGTCTTGCCACCTTAAACATAGGTTTTTATAAATAATAATATTTTTTGCTTAAAGTTTTTTATTGCATGTGTTTTAATGTACAATTCTGGCAGAAAATATTTTTAAATTTGTGTGTAAAAAATAGTTTTGACCAACATCTCTGTGTTTGTGTGGGCACCACATTGGTTGGAGATATTTTAGTTGGCTTTCAAGTAGGATTGTTCACTAGGAACCCATTGAATTGTTCAGGGATTTCTAGCTTGAAAACAGATTTTCAAAGGATGCAATGTAAACAAATTAATAATATAATTCCATGCATTGTAGTGGTAGAATACATAGAGGTACATTTCAAGATGTTGTTACCCTTTTCCAAAGTAAAAACTGAGATGCAAAGTAACACCGTTTAAGAACTGACATTCCATTCACCTGCATGTTAATACAATACAATCTTTACAAATATTTTAAAAAGCGTTGGATCCTAACAAAATACATAATGTGGAACAGGAGGCTGGACCACATAAACAATGTATAAGGAAGAAGGTGCCTCCTCCAATTTTCTTCTGCAATATTTACTGTACAATACACATAAATCTGTTTAAATGTAATGAACATTGCAATCAACGTATATCATCTTTGTTGTTCATTTTATATATGTAGTACATTAAAATAGACAAGAGCACATCACCTGTCTGGTGTCAATACTCTGGAGGGAGCAAAGGATCTAATAAAAAATCTGATAAGACTACAGTGGAATGGTGGCTAAGGGTATAGATATTGGCCCCACTTTGGGTTGGAGTGTGAATGCCTTAGCATTGGAGAAAGTTGAGTAAGAAAAAAATGCATAGTTAGTCACTACTACTTTAAAAACCTAATCTGTAAATACTGTGGGCGGGGAGGCGAACTTGGCCTATTTCACTGGTTCAATCTCTTTAATGTGGATTTGGCACAGAATTTATCAAAGTATGGTAAAAACAGAAAGCCATTCCATCATGCTAAATAGTGGAAAGAATGTGTGACAATAAAACAGCAGAACATCCAGAAGCAACATTCTGTTCCTGATTCAGAAAGGCAGGGTTTGAAGAATTAATAAGGCCCATAGTGTTAGGGAACACAAGCATATGCCAGTGAAACTACAACTGAATGTGGTCAATTGAAAATGGATACAAGAAAGAAATATCTGTCTTAGTTTCACACGTTTGCTGCCATTTCATAATTTTTGTTTATTTTGGCTCTAAATATAGCTATAAATGAAATGAAGAGTGCCACTGTGCACGTGGGAGTTATTGTAGCAACAACTAGTCTGAAGACATACGAAGCACAAAAACAAGGTTAAACAACTGAAAGCACTGTACTGTGCAAATATGTCAGCGTCTGATGAGATATATCCATTTATTTGACGCTGAGCTATTTCAGCTGGCATCCATTGAAGTTTCAGGCATTCGCACTCCTTTAATCATCAGACAGTAAATTCTGTGCATGACATCTGAAATCCATTTTAGTTGTTTATTGAGTCTCCTGGTTGTGTGCTTGGATAGACATCCCTTTGGATTCTCCAAGCAGGCTCATTAGTGCTTCTCCACTTAACTTCATCTCCCTTTCTGTAACTCTTGCACAGATGTGAAAACGGGCACTTGTGGCAGTGGTGCCTCTAGAAGTGATAATAGGGAGGGCACACAATGAGCCACATATAAAACTGGCCACCTGAAAAGGGCACTTGTCACTCGTGAAGAAAGAGCGAGAGAGAGAGAGAGTCTGCACATAGACATAATTTGCTTGCTTACAATTTTAAATTACTTTGTATGTGTATATATCTTGAAATATAAATAAATATAGATACATTCACATAAACACAGAAATAAATATAAACATTCTATTTTAACATATAGACTCATATATTGCCAGATACAATCATTGCTTTGAAAAGTTGTGCAGTGAAAGTTATTTGCTCATAATGTCTTTGGCCAGCTGCAGAGTCTAATTTAGTAGGGCTGGGTAGGGTAAATGAGAAGTTGGGGGTTGGGCACATATAGCTGGGGTACCGCCCTCACCTGGCCTTCCTATAGAGATGCGAATAACAGCTGAGGGAAAGCTGTCATTTGCTCCGCGGGAAGCAACTGAAACACATTTTACTTTAAGTCTACCGAGAGCGTATCCTAATCATCATATATGAAACTTCCACCGCTTCACCCTAAATTCAGCAAATACCTTGATAATGATAAGTACATAATGAATGGAAAAATATAGGGGGTGATTCTGACCTTGGCGGTCTTTTCGCAAGACCGCCGAGTTACCGCTGCGGTAAAGACCGCCGACCGCGGCGGTATGCCGCGGCGCGTATTCCGACCGCTGGGAGCGTTCCGCCGGAAAACCGCCAGCAGCCACACTGGCGGTCGGCGGGAAAGTGGAGACTGGTCAAACTCCACCGCCACGCCAGCAGAACACCGCCCACAGAATTACGACCCACATTTCTGTGTGGCGGTCTTCTGTTGGCGGTCTTCTGTTGGCGGTCACGTCCCTATGGCTCCCGTCGCCTCCCGGAGGACCAACGCAAGGTAAGTTGATCGTCCGTGAGGGGAGGGGGTGGGGGGGGTGTTGTGTGATGTGTGCGTGCATGGGGTGTGTAGAGGGGGTGTGTGAGTGTGTGCATGCGGGCGGGGGGTGCTGCTGTGCCTATGGGCAATGTGTGTAGTTCGGCGGGTGCGCATGTTGGCATGTATGTGTGCGGGTATGTGCCCCGTTGTGTATGTGTGTGTGTAGGGGGTGTGCATATGTGCATGTTGGGGGTGCGTGTATGTGCATGTCGGGGTGGGGGGGCAGGGGGTTTGTAACATCTCTGGGGGGTGGCAGGGGTGGAGGGTGTGGGGGGGACTCGTGGGGGGTAGTGGGGGGTGGGGGAGACCCCTATCAGTGCCAGGGATGGAATTCCCTGGCCCCGATAGTGCCTACCGCCATGGTTCGCATGGCGGTTCCCGACCGCCAAAAACCGCGGCGGTAAGCAGGGTCATGATGCGGTTGGCGGTCTTGGGTCGACCGCCGGGCCGGAGTGCGCAAACTCCAGCCCGTCGGTCATGACCGCCGTGGCGGTCGGAGTGGGAAAGTGGCGGTCGATTGCGGCGGTGACCGCCGCGGTCAGAATGCCATTTTTTGGACCGCCGGTCTGTTCGCCGTCCGACCGCCGCCTCTCCGCCGACCGCCGGGGTTAGAATCACCCCCATAGTATTTGTTTACATGTTAACAGCACAGAAAGATTTCACGCGGGATGAAAAACATTCGGGAAGAGCTCGGTCTGGGAACACTTGACTTCAGAAATCAGCATGCTCTGCAAACATATTTCTCAGGGAATGGCGCTAGAATGTGTAACTCGCTGCCACAGGCTTTATATTAAGCGCTCTAATAAATATTCTTTATAACTGAAGTCTCTACCTTTCCATTAAAAGAGCTACTTATGTTTGATGAAAATCATGCTGAGATACTAATATTATTTTTGTACACATAAGGCAAGATTGAATTAGTGACCACCCTGTGCAAGATTACCAGCCATGATCTCTCAGTGCAAGACTGCCAGCAATAATGTAAGAAAAAGGATTAGTGAATTTGGAGTGCCTCCATAAGGGTAATACATAACAGTCATAGCTGCAATGCCTTGTCACCAAGGTTATAATACCAAGGTAATAATATTAGTCAGTCAGTCAAGTTTTCTTTATTCGCCCGATTGCTATAAAATTACAATAATATTTCAATACAAATATAAGAAATGGGTAAAGCTGCAAAACCGCGAGTTAAAATGTCATCCATCAAAACATATTTCATAGATACTAAGAGGAACTTGTAAAGCTTTTAAATTCATGAAATATATCTAAATCAAGTTATACAGTTACATTGACCAATTTATATAGTTTCCTAATGGCAATAGCAGATCCAATAAAATTTAATATAGAGTGACAAATTTTAATCGTTGATAGTTTTTGAACATGGCTCATTGATTCTTTATAATGTCTAATGTATAATGTCTGCGTAATAATGGCACTATGAAAGCATATCTAGGGGCAGTATACGTGTGCAAAATAAGAGAAGGTGGCATGTGCTCTGCTGGATCTAACGTCACAGGGACAGGTGGGCAGGTCTTTTTGCCAAGTACACTACGTGGGAAAGGCCACTCTAAAGTGGATTACATTTAAGCTAACCAAGGTTAGGCGAGAACATGCTAATGGACTCTGAGACCAGGCTGAATAGGGTTCCATAGTGTCCGTAGTTGAAATCTGGATATAAGGCTCAAAAGATCTCAACTTCAGCACACCATGGAGTCTAAGACTCACAGTCTTCTCTCTGTAGCACAGTTTTACCACCTCTTTTGCATTTTCAGGCAGGGCCTAATAATATTAGTAATAAGTCTTTCACTTCTCCATGATTTATCATTCTAATATCAGTTTCGAAATTATGGGATATTAATTTTACCAAGTAAGAGCTTCTAATTTTGATGGCTGGGCTGCACACAGGAGAGCTACTCACAGGTGGCAGGAGAGCTAACAGTAGCTCATGAGCTGCTCATTGGAGAGGCCAGCTTTAGAAAATATGTATGGGCCAGTTTATAGTTTGGTGGAAAGGGGACTCCGTTGCTACTACCACAGAGTACCTTGTCCACCAAACTCTTGCTCATCCAACCCAATGTTGTACCGGGTGATCTGCGAGGCTTAAACTAACAGAGTAATATTTTGATCCCTGTTAGACCTCTCATCCTTAGGGTGGTCTTCCCCCACACTTTTCATGTGCTTGCCTCATATTTTTCTGATTTATATTTTTGATGGCCTTTGGACTCTGAGCCCTTTACCACTGCTGACCAGTGCTAAATTGCACGTGCCACCTTAAACATAGTTTGATTGGTATACACCTAATTGGCAGATTTCATTTACTTATAGGTCCCTTGTAAAGTGCACTACCAATGCCCAGGGCCTGTAAATTAAATGAGACTAATGGGCATGCAGTATTCCTGGTGCCACCCACTTAAGTAGAATTTTAAACATGTCCCAAGCCTGCCATTGCATTCTGAATGCAGCATAACACTGCCATGTTGACATGGGATATAAAATACCTTGCCAGGCCTTAAATTCCACTTTCATTACATATAAGCCACCCATAAGGTAGGTCCATAGGTAGCCCACAGGGCAGGGTACTATGAAATTAATAGACAGGACTTATACTTCTGAGTTTTATATGTCCTTCTAGTGAAAACTCTCAAATGTCTACAGTGGAGGGACCGGTGCAGGACAGGAAGATATTTGTTGCAGTGGAGCTGGAAGTAGCCTCTCAATCAGAGGGCACTGCTAACACACCTAAAGCTGTACACTCTTTCTAGTGCAGCTATAACACTAACTTCTAATGTTTTGACTTAGACTGCCCCTTACCTGAAAACTCTTGAGGCATTCTTTCCGCTGAAACAAGTGTTCCCTCAGACAGAAGATAAAACCTTTCGGCAAAGTACCTCTTACTCTTACAAGTGTGCAACTCTGAATATGGTAACCTCTGTAAACAATAGTGATTCTGATAATGTTGTTAAACAAGGGGTGGCTCAAAATCCAGGAAGTGAGACAACTGTTTGATTCACATCTGAAATAAACAATAATTCTTTATTACATCTAGAGGGATCTGATAAGATACAATCCAATTACCCAGCAAAAGCTTCTATCACTAGTACTTTGCAAGCCATCCTTAGCAATACAATGCTATCATAAGGAACTCATGAAATGCTGGAATCTCTAAAGGACTTTCTTCACATTTGGATCCATTAGAGGCTGGCTGCCTAACAACCTCTTCGGGATCGGAGTCTGAGGAGGAATCTGCAGTAGTTAAGGAGTAAGATAGAACATCTGAACTGGTTAAATATATCCAATCCATTAAATCAGCACAAAAGACAGAGGATAGGAATACCTTGAAGTATTAGTCAGAGCTAGCAACAGAGAAAACTGAACAGTTGTTGACACAAATATACTCTGCAGATGATCTTGATCCACGCTGATCGAAGGGCGAGAAATTGTTCTGGGACCATGTAGAAGTTGAACTCACTATCACTCAAGTCACAGCTTTTCAAAAGCCCTGTCTACAACTTTCCTTGCAATTAATTCCAGTTTCAAGGGATACTCTTTGTTAAACCTGACATGCTTGGTGCGTTCTCCCTCTAACCTTTTTGCTTTCAGACCTCCTGTTTTTGCTGACTTTGTTTTTTCAGGCCTTAGGATTCTGCATCCGTTACCACTGCTAACCAGTGCTAAGGTGCTTGTGCTCTTTCCCAAAAATTTGGTAACATTGGCATACACCCAACTGGCATAATTAATTTACTTATAAGACCTTAGTAAAGTGAACTACATGTGACAAGGGCTTGTAAATTAATTGCTCCTAGTGGGCCTGCATCACTGATTGTGTTACCCACCCAAGTAGCCCTTCAAACATGTCTCAGGCCTGCCATTGAAGGGCCTGTGTGTGCAGTTTTTGAATTGCCATTTCGATGTGGCAGAATAAGCCTCTTGCCACACTGAAACCTTCCTTTTTATTACACATATAGGACTTGATTCACAAGGGTAAACTTAGATTTTGGCCTAAATTAAGACCAAAAGTCTAAGTTTACAACTTTTCGGTATTCGCAAAGGTAAGTTACGAGTAGTATCTTTAGGTCCGTATGAGGAAGTGCCTCTCACCTCTAGTTTAGGAAAAAAAACTGCACACACTGAACATAACGCTATTACTTTTCCTCCATCAAAATTGTTTATAGTGGTAGTCTCATTAGTATTTGTACTCACCCCAATTCAAGAACAAGTCACATCTTGGGTAGAACCCCAATTCAACTCTATTCAGCTTTATGCGAATACAAAAGAAGGACAACTCAAACATCATCAAAAATAGTGAAACTGTGACGGCGACCAGTTCAACCTAAAGCAAAAAATAGCAGCAAATGCTCTAGAAAAGCATCAGCATTTAGCTTCTAAAAGTAAACCTAGCACACAGCAGCATACACAACAGGCTGTGTACAACCTTCATTTCACAACTGTGGCAGGCTCCTGCTACCCTGCTGATTTTCAATACTTCACAGTGATGGGAGCTACTCCCTGGGTTTGCCACAATTCGGAGCGGGTCACACAACTCACTCCTAATAAACCCTACTAGGTGACATGGTCCTAGGCTTTGGATCCTCACCTTCTTGGTGTCCACCCAGCTGCCCTGGCATGTAACTGTGTGGAACTAGGCCAAGGGTGACCCAGGTATGCATAGTGAGGCTTCACGAAGGCCATACGCTGAGAAAATGGAGCGGCCACATGCAGCTAGAAGTGGAAGAGGGAGTATGTCCACTGCCCTGTGAGGTGTGAGTCCCTCAGGAGTACAGACATCAACATACCTGCACCCAAAAAGGCAGTTGCATCCAAAATGTAAAGTAAACAATGCACATAGTTCACTGGTGCTCATTCAGTAGTGGGAAGGCAGTTGGGTGATTCAGTCCTTTTGCGTTTGTAGGAACAGCGGCTAAAGAGATAATAGACCATGTTTCCAACAGCACAGTGCACATGACATCACCACCAATGGCTAAAAATGACTTTTGGTTACTGTAAACGCTGTGGCTTCTGGAACTGTTAGTTTTACAGTGGGTGTTGAGCTTTGTAGTTGTAGGAGGCTGGCCCTCTATGTAGTGTGCAAAAAGAGGCACACTGAGCAGGGGATCCAGGCAACCACACGTTGGTTTCCAGAGGCAAAAACTAGATCATCTAATGCTCTAAATTTTCGGTAGCTTGGTCGAGCAGTTAGGCTAATCTTGGAGAGGTGCAAAGCATTTGTTGTACTGACAGTATCAATCATGCATCTCACACATTCAAAGGAATAACTTGAGACCAATTTATAAAAATATTTCAGATTTTTATATAAGTTTGAAGAGCAAGATTATCAAAATTGGTTTAGTACTTTTTAAGATATGGAATTTGGAAGTTTTAATAAATGTAGCCTTTCTGTGCGTAATTATGCAATATAGGAATCAATAGGTAGTCACTTTTAAACATGCACATAGATCGTATAGTTGTGTTGCCAGGTTCCGCTTTTGCAGGTTGGTTGAGGTTGTTGGTGGGCACACCGTGCAAGCTGGAAAGGCTTGGGTGGCTCCAGGTTCCGGTGGGAGCAGCATTGAAAAGTCTCTTGGAGCAAGTGCAGGGCCACTCAGGGGACCACTTGGAAAAGGGTGGTTCTTGCAGATTTAAAGGTGGTGCCTTAGGGTCCCCTCATGGTGTTGAGGTCGCAAGGGGTGAGGGACCCTGGGGGCACAGCTGGTTCCTTGTTGCAGGGCGCTGGGCAGCTGGGTGCAGAGCGAGTTGGTGTTTCAGGAGCTGTGAGCAACAGAGTCCTTCGGAGCTGGAGGTAAGTCTCTTTAAGGGCTGCATACAGGACAACAGAGGTGCTTTGGTGGGATATCCAGGGTGTTCCTGAAGTCCCTTGACTGGGGCTTCCTCCTGATCCTTTTTCAGCTCCTGAGGATCCGATTTTCTTATTGTCTGATGCCAGCTGACCAGTACCCAGGGTACTGGAACGGTCCAGCAAACAGAGGGTGCAGTGCCACCAAACTTGGCACACTTGCAGGGCTTGTCTGGCGGTTGTTTGTGTGTCATCGGGTCCAGCGGCAACTTCTGGTTCAGGAGATATTGGCCAGTCAGTGAAGTGACCATTACTGGGTTGCTTGTTCTTTGTTGGTTGTAGAGTGGCACCTTCCATCAGAAGGGAGATCTTGGGCAATTTGTAAGGCCTGGAGGTCTTCTGTGTTTCTTGAGGTCAGTCCAGTGTCCGGCTCTTCCACAGCGGCGATTGTCGGATCCTGGGTGCAGCAGGCATGGTTTGGCACCTTTTTCTTGTGCAGCAGGTCCACAGTTCTCGTGCCATAGTGTTTCCTTGGGCTGGTCTTCTTTGCCTTTCAAATCTAATTTCTTGGTCCAGAGATTCCCACTAAATATTGAATTTAGTGGGTGTTTTAAGGGGGAACCTGGTAGTGTCAAATGGAACACTTACTTTTGGGTGGCTACACCCACTATAGTGACCACTTCCTGTGGGAAGGGTCACTGACCTAAACCTAATTGGCTACTTTTATTCCATTCAAGATGGAGGAAAATGAATATAGGGTCCACCTCGCAGGCAACACCTCAGGGGTGTGCATGCCAGGTAAGGCCACCCCTCCTACCCTCTGTTAGGTCTCCTGCCTTTGCTACTGCCAAAAGTGGGGGTTTGCAAAGGAGGTTGCCAGCTGCTGCTAGCAGCAGGCTTGGGGGTTGAATTTCTAGGGTGGTAAGCCCTTTGAAGCTCACGCCAGGACAGTGCAGATTCCCAAGGGAGGGGGTGCTAACTCCTCCAACCAGGAATAGCATTGTCTTACAAACCGGAGAGGCAGGGGTCTCCCCAAAGGTTTGTATATTGGCTGTCTGGAGGTGGCAGTTGGATAGAACCAGTCAGCAACCATGCCAGTATTGTTAGCATTTGCAGGGGGCACCTCTAATTTGACCCCTGAGTACATTTAGGGATAAATCGATTACTGGTACCAGTTTAGATTTATCAGTCTGAGTTGTTTGATTCCGAACAACCCAGGATTCAGAGTGGCCTTCATGTAGCTGGGAAACTCGTGTTGGCAGTGTCCTGCACATGTATTAAAATGGCTGCTCTGTTCACTCACTATGTCCTAGGTTTGGCAAGGACACAGTGGGGGAATATTGCTCATGCAGCCATGCCCTGACATATAATATGGAGCACCTGCCTTAGGGCTTTAAGGCCTCCCACAGGGGTGTCTTACCCATAGTAAATGCATTGTATGGTGAATAGGGCACACAGGTAGTGTGCATTGTTGAGCTTGTGTTTTAGGTTTTCACCAGGACAATCAGCCTGCAGTGGCAGTGCTGGGTGCATCTGGATGCATGGTCTTAGAGGGTGGCACATTCAATGCTGCTTCCCTCAGGGGCCTACCCTTAGTACCCTAATCACTGGGTACCTAGGTACCCATTTACTAGGGACTTATAGTGGGAGTTAAGGGTTTTTACAATTACGCTTACAATTTTAGGGAAAGAACACTGGCACTGGGAATCTTGTTAGCAGGATGCCAGTGCACTTAAGACCAAGTTACATTAAAAAACCAGGCAAAATGTGTGTGTGGGGGGTACTGCAACAAGGTACCAGTTTCCCACAGTAACATAACAGTGGTTGAATTTTATTTCCCAGAAGACAGTGACATGCCATAATCAGTGCTGATTAATTTAATTTCACTGGTGGTGCATCAGAATTTATTAGTGATCCCATGTTGCAAGAGTAACGCTGAATTACAAAATACCTTTCGTAATGCGTTTTCTATGCAGCTTCATTACACATTATTTGCAAGCAGTTCATGTTAATTTTCGATTATAAAAGATACACTCCAACACATACATCTATATTTTTTAAAGAAGAATAATGACCTTTAGTTTGTGGCTCATAGCGGCCATTTTCGCTTTTTAAATTCTGATTCTAAAATCTATATGTAAATTATTCCTGACCGCCTCGCAGTTATTATATCAACAGTTAACCCGTTACAACACGGCTTTATACACTAAACAGATAACACCTCTCATATTAATTTGGGATTGTGGACAGGTTACCCAGACCCATCTGGAAAAGGCATCCAAGAGCTGCACCTGGCGATTCTTGTGGACTGTTACGACTTTGATGGGCATTGGCCTTCATTTTTAGAATGTACAAGAGCCTTATATTCCTTGTGAATGCCCTTACAGTTTGTGTAGGCAACCTTTCAGATACTGTTTCTATTAATCATGGGACAAGGCAAGGATGACCACTATCCCTGCAGCTTTTCGCTCTTTACCTAGAGCCACACAATTAAGTCCTAAGATTGCATCCTCTCCTTCACTTCATACGTTGGAGGTAAGATTCCTTAAGACATTGCCATGTTTTCATCATTCTCCTAGCGTGCCCAAAATGTAATTGGCCAAGGCGCCTTCAAAGAGGCAAATAGTTGTTAACTTCTATCAGGCACCACAGGACTCTTGCTTTACTAAATCAGAAACTTATTTGGGAATTCTGTTCACTATAGGTATTGAAGACACTCCCAGCCTCATTTATGAAGCACCGTATGTAAAATTAATTGTGACTTTTAGGAAATTGTTCAAGAAAGTTAAGGCTCACTGGCAAATCTCTATATGGCAATATATGAAACCTTATCTCCTCTTCCATTTTTCAATTATCTGCACTTATGGGCCACTCAGAGTGGCCGATACTTGGAATGTTTCTTGACCAAAAAAAGCTACAAACAAGTTACATTACCTCTGAACGGTTTGGTAGGTACAGATTCTTTGAAGCATACCAGATTTAAAACTCTTAGGCTCAAATTTAAGAAGGGCCTATCACAAACTATAGCCGCATTAGGGTCATTCTTTTTATGCTAATGTGGCGACAGTGTGTCAAAAACACTACACCATTTTACAAAGTGGTGCAATGCTTGCATTGAGCCACTTGTGAACCGTTGCACCATTTATGCCTGTGCCAGGCATAATGGATGCAAGGGAGGTCATTCTCTCATTAGGGAGTTCCCAAAAATTGGGCAGTGGAATCTCTGAGATTCTGCTGCGCCATTTTTAGTGGCATTTTTAACACCTACACAGAGCAGGTGCTAAAAGGAGACACACCATTAAGTTTAATGGGCCTCTATGAACTTTACAGGATTAGCATCCAAA
Source organism: Pleurodeles waltl (assembly GCF_031143425.1). Taxonomy (NCBI): domain Eukaryota; kingdom Metazoa; phylum Chordata; class Amphibia; order Caudata; family Salamandridae; genus Pleurodeles; species Pleurodeles waltl. The sequence goes on along the minus strand of NC_090448.1, from coordinate 269,348,270 downwards.
GTTTTGCCGATAATCCTGCAAAGTACAACAATATTGTAAAAAATTATGACACTATTGTCCCTATACTGCGCCAGGGTGCGCTGTCTGTTAAATACGGTGCTCACATGGTGGCGTTAGGGGGGCACAGAAAAGTGGCACCTCATGACATGAAGCGCCACTTTTCTTAAATCTGGGCCTTAATGTATATTATAAGATTTGGCAGACCCTTAGGTCCCTCTGTAATATTGCTAGCTTCAACCAACACAGTTCTTTGGCGGTGCGCCTGATGTGCTGATGAATGTGCATGAGAGTTATTTAAGAAGCTGGCAAGACCTAGACTTATAAAACACTGGGCCAGGTAATCAGAGATGGCCTTATACCCCAGGCAAGGACCTTCTAAATATTTGCAGCTGAGGGATCTTTACAATAGCTGGCAATTAAAAAGATAAATCTAACATGTAATGAATTTCGGGAACGTTTTTATTAAGATACTCAGACGAGGGTTTATCTGTACCTTTACCAGTTTTTGGAAGTAAGCACTTCCCTGCATGGTTATTTCATAGGATCTAGAAGAGTATATCTGACCCCCGACGCCCCCTCCATGGTAAGGACTCTCCCCATTGTTGTTAACCAGGAGCTTGAATATTATATAAGACACTCCAATGTGTGTACTTTCTCGATTGCTTGTTAATTTTCTATTGTTTTTTGGTTCTTTAAAATGGTCTACTATCGTTTAGTATTTTAAATACATAAATTTTGTTATGTAATTCCAAATATTCGTTATCATGGCTGAGTAAACTTAAAATATGTTTTTAAATTATTACTAATCCTTTGTGTGTTTGGTGTTTAGTTGTAATATAAATTACATATCTTATAGTAAGTTACAAATGTTTTAATTGTGTAATAATTGTACTGCAATTTATAATTTAATATTGCGGTTTATTTTAATTACTTATATTTTTAATGAATTATTTATGTTTTATAAAGTTACATTGTTCTTGTTAAGATAATGAATTAATGTCGATATGCTATTTTTTATATTACATACATATGCTTCAGTATATTAATTATAGTCACAATAATTTCACTTTTAACTTATGATAAAGTTGAATCAATTATATATACTTTATAATGTTGATATTTTGCACCACAATATTTTTAACCACCACATTATTCTACTTTACATTATAAGTATGAGAAATCGATGTTTTTGTGGTCGTTTTTCACCACAATATTTTTGCATTACAATATATTTTTGTGGTCGATATTTAATCAGACAATCCCTGAAAAGCACGTTTTTATATCCCTAACTGCCCTATTCCAGTTTTCTTGTTGCTAAGGCAAACAGCACTCTCGCATTGCTACGCACAAAAGCCTAACAGGTCGGCAATCCAATCAGGTGGAAGGCACAGTCCTGCCTCAGCAATATACTAATGTACTCCCCAAATGTCCACACTCCATTGCCACCCCTACAACGTGCACTATGAGCTAGTATGGTAAACTAGCAACCTAGACGCCAGATCTGGTCTCTAAAATGTTTTTGAACGCTGTCCATAGATAGATATTGAAAGTAATATATTCATGCAAATACCTATGTCATTCCTAGGGCGAATGTAGTAGTGCATTTTTTTTTCTTTTTTTCTCAAATTCACATTATAAAACTTGGCAACTGTGGCAGGTTGCAAAGTATTTTGCTTTGACAGGTATGGGTTGACCTAATGACTTTTATGACAAGTTATGTCTTCATAGCCTTTTTTAATACTAGTACACCACTTTTTCACAAGGCGAACACTGCAGAAAACAATCATGGCATTATAACGAGTTGCCCAGTAAAATTTTGCGGTAATTATTAATATCAGCTTTTTTTTCTTCATCACTGAGGGGCATATTTTGTATCCCCTTGTGCCACCAGAGCAACTACAAAATCATATCTTTTAGGCCACGCAAAGCCATTTTCGTAGCTTTGAATGGCCTCATAGATATGGAGTACGACAAGGCACCACAAATTGCTGTGCGCCTTACTCTGCACTTGGGAGGCGTTCTGTGGGTGTTGTGGTGGGTCTTCCCACACAACACCCTTGAATTTTGATGCTTCCCCAGATTTACAAAACCATGCAAATCTGGGGGTGCTTCAAACCCTTACACCTCCCAAGGTGAGGCGTAACAAGGAGAAATAACAATTTCTCCTCGTTTTTTCCTATTTCCATGTGTGCTGCATTCTGTAGCACACATAGAAAGACGAAAACACAGCTCAGGATTATTGTTGTGCAGGAAGGTGCACCTTTCTGCACAAAAACAATCCTGTACGCAAAGCAGGCACCCTTGCACCATTGACAGCCAAAATGGGCCAGCACAGGGGGAAATGGCAGGAATGCATCATAGTACATAAATACGGAGCATTCCCGCCCTTTCACTTTGATGTAGGGCAGAGTAGCAAGGTGACTTGCTGTGCTGTCCTATGCCAAATCCCCATAAAGGATGGCCCCAGTGTTTTTCCAATCGCTGTGAGGCCTAACATGCAGAATCATTCGGTGCATTAATATGCCTCTTTCAGAGCATGTTCCCCATTCATACATTTCCATGTTTTCCATTACAAAATGTAAAAAGAAAATATTAGCCCGTGTGAGAGCTTTCCCGCACAGCTCACAATCACAGTATGGACGAAAATTCCTGTTGCAGCAGGATGAAGACGTCTGAGCCTATTAACTTGAGCCCAGGGAATTTGGATAGGGAATCTGAGCTAAAGGTAAACTTGCAGAGACATAGGGGATCATTCTAACCCTGGCGGTCGACGACCGCCAGGGCTAAAATGACGGGAGCACCGCCAACAGGCTGGCGGTGCTCCAATGGGCATTCTGACCGCGGCGGTACAGCCGCGGTCAGAAACGGGAAACCGGCGGTGTTCCGCCGGTTTCCCGCTGCCCTGGGGAATCCTCCATGGCGGCGCTGCAGGCAGCGCCGCCATGGGGATTCCGACCCCCTTACCGCCAGCCTGGTTTTGGCGGTTTTGACCGCTAGAACCTGGCTGGCGGTAATGGGTGTCGTGGGGCCCCTGGGAGCCCCTGCAGTGCCCATGCCAATGGCATGGGCACTGCAGGGGCCCCCTAACAGGGCCCCACTAAGATTTTCAGTGTCTGCATAGCAGACACTGAAAATCGCGACGGGTGCAACTGCACCCGTCGCACCCTTCCCACTCCGCCATCTCCATTCGGAGCCGGCATCCTCGTGGGAAGGGGTTTCCCGCTGGGCGGGCGGGCGGCCTTCTGGCGGTCGCCCGCCCGCCCAGCGGGAAACTCAGAATAACCGCGGCGGTCTTTTGACCGCGCAGCGGTATTCTGGCGGTTCCCGTTTGGCTGGCGGTGCCCGCCGCCAGCCAAAGTTGGAATGACCGCCATAGTCTGAAAAGGTTTCCTATTTTAGCTGGAAACTGCATCTATCTTCGTCCATTAATTACATGCAGAATAGAGTAAAAATGATCTCCTTCATGAAGGATAAAAATTGGGGACTATATAAACCTTTACACCTGACAGAAAAGCTTCAGGCACCCTCATTTCACCCCACGTTTCCACCGTCAAATATAAAGCCCTGTGGTTCTCGTATCAAGATCCCTCACCTACACTGGCCCATTTTCTGGTAACAGAGGTATACTCGTCAAGAGTGAAGCTGGTGCAGTGGCAGTGGGGTCCAGGGCGTGAGGGCCCATTTGCATTTTAAATATGTATGCCTGTTAGTACGCCATTAGCGGGGTGAGAGCCCATTTTCCTAGCTTGCAATAGGGCCCAAGGTAGCGTGCTATGGCCATGCACGGTGACACGCTCTAAAACATTTTTGCAGGCCTGGTCTGTACCTACCTCACTAGGTAAGTGTTTTACAAGTAAAGCCATTTCCGATGAATATAAGGCATGCCCTGGTGTGATTTCTGTTCAGGGTTGACCCTAATGGATAGCAAGGTGCTTACAGCTCACCACCACCAACTGTAGCCCGCTGGTCCCTGATCTGTACCCTTTAAAACTACACAAAATTAATAAAACAAATAAACTGCAAATCACACATAATGGCTGTGCTCTATTTCAGTAATTACAGCATTGTGCAATCTGCACGTCAAGCAGATCGTATGTTCAAACCGAGTCATTTTAAAGAGATGTGATCATAGTTTTGCTTGAGCTGTGCTGCGGTGATTCGACCATGGAATATTATGAATAGTGAAATTGAAGCCCCCTTTCTATGATTACCACAAAGGAATGCGCCATGTCTGCTCAGCTCTTCAGACACTGATACATCAGATAACCGAGACGTGCTGCGACCACTACTAAAGCTATTCTGTGTCACTGCTGGCAACGGCCCTGGAAATGGGGCCAAAGTTATGTGTCTCCTCAGCAGGCAAGGAGCAAGTAATTGATTTGCAGTGCCTTTCAGTTGGAGGTTTGAGGAGCCAAGAGGGAAATTTATTCCAGGACCGTCTACCATTCCTAAATACGTAATTCTAAATTAACATTTATTTTACTCCTCAGTACTTTCTGCCATGTACATGAATACATCCTTATACAACTCACATGTGCACATGACCCAGTAACAAACACTAGAGATCCCTATATGAGAATCCCGCGAACCAGAACGCGTTGCACTTATCGTGCTCTTGGATTGGAAGCGTGATTTAGGTCCACAGATGACACCCTGTGTAAGTAAGACTAGGCAGTAACTCTGTGGTGGTAAACCAATGGGACATCAAACTGAAATTGAAGGCCATAATTCTGTATGTTTAGCAAGTGGGTCTACAAAAAAATGCAAAGTGTTATTTTGCCCGGGGTTCCTAAAATCAATATATGAGAGCTGACCAATTTATAATAGTTATTTTAGTTTGAAGCACACCCTTATAATGTGGCAACAGACATTTATACAACTTAGAGTGCTAATTAAATGGTAGAGTACTACTCAATGGTGTTTGGCCACAAAAGGCTTCCATACTACAAGGCACTGACACTCCTGAAATATTTATGTGGTATGACTAAAGTCTTTGGCTTTCTAAATATGCACAGAGAGCATAGCAAATAGCATTACATTATTTTGTAATTAACTGCTTAATACAAGAGATTTGGAATTTCTAAGCACTGTAAACAGCATAATGAAAATTAATAAATCAACATTACCCAATACTGGTGTTTCACAGTTCAAGTGGAAGAATGGAAGCCTCCTCTGCAAAGCAGCAACTACTTTCTACTGTGTAGCCCATTTCCTAAAATACCATTCAAATACTCCACCAAACTAAACATTTAGGGCCAGATGTAGCAAGGTTCCAAATTGCGAGTTGCAATTTGCGAGTCCCAGCGACTCGCAAATTGCAACTCGCAATTTGGAATGCAGAAAGGTGTCTCAGACACCTTCTGCGAGTCGCTATGGGGTCGCAAAGACCCACCTTATTATTATTAATGAGGTGGGTCGCAATTTGCAACCCCATAGCGATTCAGGGCACTCACGGGGATGGTGGCCTGCTGGGAACAGCAGACCACCATGTCCGTGACTGCTTTTAAATAAAGCAGTCTTTTTTTTTCAAAGTGCAACCCGTTTTCCTTACAGGAAAACGAGCTGCACTTTGAGAAAAAAAACGAAACCTTTAGTTTCGGTATTTTTCAGGGCAGGTAGCGGTCCATTGGACCACTGCCAGCCCTGGAAAAGTATTTTTTTTGCCAGACACAAATGGGAAGGGGTCCCATGGGGACCCCTTCCCGTTTGCGCCTGGGTTACCATCCACTTCAAGTGGATGGTAACTGCGCTTTCATTGCGGTCGCAAATGAAAATGCATAGCATTGCGAGTCGCAAATAGGAAGGGAACACCCCTTCCTATTTGCGAGTCTGAAATGCATTTTGCGAGTCGGTTCCGACTCGCAAAATGCATTTCTGCATTCCTGTGAGGCTTTTGCGTCTCGCAAACTGCGTTTTTCGCCGTTTGCGAGTCGCAAACGCTTTGCTACATCTGGCCCTAACTCACCACATTTTATGTAGTTGGTTCACAATCCAATAATGTGGGTACCAGGTCGAAGAAATAGTGGAAAGGTCAAAGTATATGGATTTAAATCTTCAATGTTGCCAGTCTGGGATATTGATGGAGTATTTTCCACGATCAGAAGGTAGGAAAGCATTTGTAGACCACAGCCCCCATTATGAGTAGGCCAAATGAAATTACAAAATGGGTTTATGTGTTAATTTTGCTCCTGCTGATTAAAAGTTTTGAGAAATTGGGTTGTTGGTTGACCAGAAAAAGTCACTAAATTAACTTGTGCTTAACCCTGGGTGGGGTTGCATAAAAAACAGTCAAGCTAAACTTAGAAGCAATGTGTTAAGTGTCTATGCAGCACACAAACAACAACACAGTGAGAAAAAAACACAACGCAATAAAAATGAGAAAATGTTAATACATTATTATTTGGCACCACACCATCAAAATCCAATTAGTAGAATCAGAGTTATGAATTTTTTAATTTTAAAGTTCAAAATAGCAATTCCTCAGTTTTGGAAAATGGCCACCATGGCACCTTTAGCACCACAAACAAGGGTTCAGGAGTGGATGGAGACCTCTTGGGGGTTCAAGACTCACTCAGGCTGGGTACAGGTGTGGGTTCGAGATGGTAAGAGCCTGGTAAATCCTTGTGGCTCTGATCTGAAGGCCAGCAAAATTAGCCCTTGGAGTCACTTCTGGAAGTCCTAGGTGTGGGTGAAGATGCAGGGCTGCACAGCGTGGCTTGCCTCTGAAGGTTTAAGGCAGGCTCCAGGCAGCAAAGTAGTCCTTCCAGGTACAGCAAAAATCTGGTAGAGTGCACACCAGGTCACGGCAGTAGGCAGTCCTCTGAGAGTCCTTCTGCAGGTCCTGACCTGAAGAGTGGATCTGAGAACCCTATTTGTATACCCTGGTGCCCTGCTCTGAGACGTTGGGAGGAGTTTCTAGAAGGGTTCTTTGATATTACAGGAGTTTCCTGCCTCCCCTGCCCCGGCTCCTGGTTGCACTGAAAATACAGGGTTGTCAAGCTTATTGTATGGTGGCAGAGCACGGCCTATTCAGGTGCAATTAGGACTGTGCTTAGCTCTGTCCCCCTATCAAGTCAGTTAATGGCCTATTCAGGCTCTGCTAACCCCACTATTGTGTGGCTGTCTGGGGTAATTTCACAAACTCTCAACTGTCAGTTACACCTAGTCATGTGACCTAAGGCAGGCTGCAGGCACAGAGGACTAAGGGAAGGAAAATACAAAGTTTCTAAAAGTGGCATTTTCAAACTTGCAATGATCAATTTGACTTTACCATTACAGAGGAGTTATCATTACAAGTTCATAGATACCAAACATGAAATACCTATCACCTCTGGTTTAGGAATTACAGCTTATTAAATATATTAAGGAATCCCCAATGGTATCGTATGGGAGGGGTAGGCCTCACAGTAGTGAAAAATGAATTTGGAAGTTTTTCACTACTAGGACACGTACAACTTAAAAGTGTATGTCCTACCTTTTAATTACACAACATCATATGTGCTACCTAGAGCCTACCTAAGAGGTGACGTGTAATATAAGGGGAGTTTAAGGATTGGCAAGGGGTTTTAAATGCCAAGTCGACGTGGCAGTGTGACACTGCCTTCAGGCTGCAATGGCAGGCCTGGGATATGTTTCAAAGTGTTTTAAAGTCCTACTTAAGTGGGTGGTACAATAAGTGCTGCAGGCCAATTGACAGCATTTAATTTACAGGCCCCAGGTACACGGTGTACCACTCTACAAGGGACTTACTTGCAAATTAAATATGCCAATTAAACCATGTTTAGGGGAGTGAGCACAAGCACTTTAGCACTGGTTACCCGTGGTAAAGTGCATAGAGTCCTAAGGCCAACCAAAATCCAGCAAAAAGTAAAAGGAGGAAGGCAAAAAGTTTGGGGGTGACTCTGTAGAAAGGGCTTTTGGCAACACAAGTGTTTCAGCTTACTGATAAATTGCATGCAGAAATATCAATAGGCAAATTTGCATAGAAAATGTTTGCATGGAGCTACTGTGCAATAAAGTTGCATGTGGAAAACTAAATAGTGCAATTATGATACCCGTGGTAAAGAAGTTCCAGCAGAGGAGATGCAAAATATGATTTAAGACCTCAAAAACAAGTGAGTTGCACATTTACAATCCACACACAACAAAAAGTAAAGAATATCATACAATCACATGGATAAACAAGCATAGTGCCATTCTGGTCTGAGGAAAACATATCTATTTTTAACTTAGAATACCACATATCAGGAACCAACTCTACACAGATTATTCAAATTAGCCACAGGTGCTATAAAATCAGCCAATGCACATAGCCATACTTTTCACTTTCATCCATATCATGGAGCAAGTGGGTGTAGCACAGTACTTTGCATTGTATTAGATACAACTCTTCATTCAGAAAGCATGAGGAGGAAGGCTCACAGCACCAAATCGGTAGGACAAACAAAAGGCTTATGAGAAGACCTAGAATCTCTCATTCATGCCTTGACCCTTTAAACGTGACTCAAGTCTAAGTTTTAAAGACATATACGCTTCTCAGTATCATTGGGAAGTTATTGAAACTTATTATTGGCTTTAGGACGGAAGTACCCCTCCCCATGAAAAGGTTTCTTGTCCTACAATTATTTGCAACACGGGCAGACAAAAGACCAGTAGGTCATCTACATGGTATATCACAGCCAGCTCTTTGTCAGTTCTCAGGCAGGTGCTGGATGCACTTCTCTCCTTAATGCTCAAGCAATTTATTTTCCTCACCGATCCTCAGGCAATGCCACTAAGGAAAAATTATATGCCGTTGGAGTGTTTCTCAATGTGCTTGGGACAACAGACTCACCTAACCCTGTACTCACAAATTCCTGAGGCCCCCAAGAGCAATGGAATAAATCTACTGAAACTGAAAAGATAAACTCATATTCAATGTAGATGATGTATGGTGCTGATCTTGTCTTCACCGATTGTGCACAATTCCCAGAAGAAGCTTGTGATTTTATGATTTTTCTGAACTGCAGGATACTATACAAAATGGAGGCCTAAAACCCCACAAGGACATGGCTACTCTGTGCATACATATCTCTTAATCATATACTCCCACATGACTATTCTTGAGACCCCAAAAAACTAACAAAATACATAACAAATGCATGAGACTAGTAAGGCAAAATATTGTCATTATTTGGTATTTTGGTATGTATAAATCAGAATGACATTGCATTGTGGTAGTTGCAGTTCTATCCCAACACTCACATCCGTATTCACAAGGATGAGTAACTGTAAAATATCTCATCACAGTGAAATGAACAAAACTATCTAAAGTCTTCTACCCTGACTGTATGCTACCATATCTTCATGTGACTCTGGATATCCACTCTGCCCATATATGACGCTGAAGCAGCATCCTAATGACCAAGCAGACAGTCATACAAGAAATACAGTAAAGTATGTGTCTAGACTGTGTAAAGCATGGCTCGTGTACCTACACTGACCTGAAAAAGCATTGTCCTACGGACCTAAATTAGTGTCCAACATCACTCTATTGTGCTGCATGCCCTACAACATGTGAAAAAAGGAACCTGTCTATGCATGCACATGGAAGATGAGGGTGAGATGAACATTCAGAGGGCAATGAGAAGAGTTACAAGAGTACGTACTCGACTCACCAATGGTTTGCAATGAGTCAGAAGCTACTCTGTCACATCCACATTTCTATCCAAGGTTCAGCTACCTCAGAACACCTAAGAACACCCGCGGAAAGGGCAATCAGGAACAGCAACACTGAGATGACAGCTTTCTGCTTGAACTAAGAAGTATTATCAAGTGCATCTGAGGAATAGCTACCTCAGTTTTTTTTAAGACAGAGTTTCTTCAACTAATTATCCCTGCAGTGTAAATGTGCCTACTGTTAAGATCTTTAGGTGATAAGAGCATTGCAACACTGTTCTGTGAGAAACACAATAATCTATATCCTTGGAAAACCAGAAGATGATCTGTATCAGCCTTATCATTCTCAGTCGGTTAACAGAGAAAACAAACTAAGCGTAGTGTTTCATAATTAAATTTTCAAAAAGTGCAAATACTTCTGGTGCAGTTCATTGCGAGATTCGGACAACAGCAACAACGAGGTTCCAGAGAGCTTTCAGTTCAGAAAGTTCCATCTAGGAGACACATAGCCAGCAGCAACTCAAATAAGCTGCACACAAATTTGGTCTCCCTAAATACAACTGAAAGGGCCGCCATAGTTTGATTCCCTCCAAAGTATTGCAAGAACAGGAAATATTATGAGTGCATTCACCATGTGTGGCTAACGATAAATTCATATTACAAAGTTTGCATGTCTCTTTCCGGCATCCATCTTGGGTGAGTATTGTTGCTAAGACAGTAATATATCATCTATAGCATTTCAGTATGTGCATAGTATCTCAAGGGTCTAGCTTTCAAGAAATACTTACAGTCTGCGATCCTTGTCTCATGATCAATGATAGTTTGTAGGGAACCTACATCCAAAGCTATAAGTAAATGTCATCCTCTGACTCAGTGCCCTCCAATTTCTCTAAGAAATTTCTGGTATCACTGACATATGATAGGGGGTTTACAACAAATTCTCTCAGAAAAAAAATCCACATATTTGGAGACATTCTCAGATGCGCTCCCTAGTGACAACACATGGGTCTACCTTGAAAGTTGGTACTATTCTTGCAAAATTTGGGGGGGCAAATAAAGAAATGGAATTGTGGGATAATCTCTATTTAGGTACAAGTACTTCTCCCATTCCAGGAGTCCTTGATACCTCCTGTCTTCCAACATCTCCCAAAGGTCAGACACACTTGTTCAATTCTACTCTGTTGCATAGCTTCCGGAATATACATACCTCTTGAGAGAATCACAACATTAATCCTCTTATCCGTAGGGTGGATGACAATGCCCTTATCATCAGATAGTTTCTTGATCGCACATAGTTGCTGTTGGGATAGATTTTACTGTCTAGTGGGTCTTCTTTATGCCCTTTAGTTTGGATATCACTTCCTCATGAAATGCATCCATGAAGTCATGGGGTAATTGAGGAAGAACATGGAGGGTGGTTTAAATTCTCTGTGACAGGAACAATCATATATGACATTTAACTCATCAAGAAAACCTTTAATATTCTCCTGGTGAATATTCATTGCCCTATTGCTTTCAAGTTCCTGTAGTGTGAATAACATATCAATGTCACCAGTTGTCAAATTGGATGTATCTTTCCTGTCTGGTGTGTTTTAGATATGAGATGATGGTACTCCTCCCATCTTTAACAAGTGATACTTTTTTAGAGTAAGTTTCCTTATAAGTTTAAATAGGTCAATAAGTGTATCAACACAGTGGAAGCTGGAAGATGAGCAAAAATAAAGACCAAAACATAAGACAGATTTCTTGGTTTCAGTAAGTGTTCTGTCTGATAAATTACTGATTGTTTTGTTTGGCATGTCCACATCCATAATTGACCTGTTGAGGAATTCTGCTTTGCACTTCCAGCAAGAGTTTGGTCCTTTCTTCCTTCACCTCTTGTTTCTCTGGTGATTTCTTTTGATGGGAAGAAGACTTCAATGTTCCATCACTAGGAATGTTTAACATTGAAATAAACAGACACACTGTCAAGCAATACTAGCATTTTAACCTTCAGCCTACCGAGTGACAGCACACGACCTTGACCATTAGGCCAGAGTGACTATGTTCTGTTTGGCATCCAAATGTAACTATAGCATTCTTACCAAACACCTTGCTAGTCTGACTCTTTGAAGTAATTGTATGCCTAGACCATTGCAATAGCAATCGCTCTCTCTCTTCCATCCCTTGACAGGATGGAAGAGAGAGAGAGAGAGAGAGAGAGAGAGAGAGAGAGAGAGAGAGAGAGAGAGAGAGAGAGAGAGAGAGAGAGAGAGAGAGAGAGAGAGAGACCATGGGGGAAGCTTAAAGGCCCTCGCAATCCTAGCTGGCTCCCCACATCCTGTGGGTGCCGACATTTCTCTCACAAGCTTTAAATAGAAGCTCCCTGCTTGTGGGAGCAATGTTTTCATCTGTTTGCCTGCACACATATACCCTAATCCACAGTAAACCCTAAAAAAATCCTTATCACACAAAAACCTCATCCATCACTAAGCCCTAAAAAATACCCTTACGGTCAAGTACCTTTACCCAACCCTAAGCCTTATAAATACCCTTACCATCTAATACCCTCATCCACCCTTAGCACGAAAAATACCCTTGCCACCCAATACCCTTAACCACCCCTAAACTCTAAAGCACTCTCATCACCTAATACCTTCATCCACCCTTAACCTTAACCTTAAAAAAACCTTACCACCCAAATACCTTCACCGACCCTAAGCCCTAAAATACCATTATCACCAAACACCTTCACACACCCTAAACATACCCTTACCACCCAAATACCCTTTCCGACCCTAAATCCTAAAAATACCAATATCACCCAACACCCTTACCCACCCTAAACCCTAAATAATCCTTATCATCCAAATACCCTTACCTACGGTATACCCTAAATCACCCATATATATATATATGTTTAAAAAAAAAAAAATATATATATATATATATATACATATAATATTTTTTCCCTTAAAAAACAAAGGTTACAGGGATGTTATAGTTAGACTCACATTTAAAACATAGAAATTCACCTAAGTAGCTATAACTTGTCCCTAAGGTAACCTTAAGTCGTGCACCCTCGAGGTCAGTTTAGCTCCTCCACCTATTTCTAATGTTGTACCCTCAGGGAGGTGGTGGTACCCGGCCGGTCGGGGGCATTCCTCACTGCCCCTCTGCAGAACTTGAAATTCATCCCTGAGGAGGTGGTGGGCCCCAAGCTTGAATAAGCCCTCGAAGGGGGGCCCAATGCACCCACCTCACCTTTTAAATTCCCTGCAATGCCTCTGGACCTGACCCTCCCAGGGGCTATCAAAATAACAATCATGGGGAACTGCTCTCTTTGGTTAAAAGTTTTCACAGAATCCGCTGATCCATCCACAGATTTTTCCAAAAGATTGAAAAAAATGTGTTATTGCCTTGGCTGCGTCCCAGGGGAACCACAAGACCAAGGCCAGGGGCTCAGGGTATTCCTACCCTGCTTTTTATTTTTATTTTTTTGGGGAACTCAGCTGAAGCCGAATCCCAAAATGGATGCCAACACTTCCTGGTTGTAGTGTTGGCAGCCAATCAGATCTCAGCAAGAGGACAGTCGGATTAATGGATCCTCTGTATCCCTAGATATCTATATTATTTAACCTTCAATATCTCCGAAACTACTGAACAGATTTACGTCAAATCACGAAAAGCAAAATCTGCGAACCAAGTTCCAGCTTCCTGCCAAATTTGTGGTAATTCTGTTCAGGCGTTCATGCTGTAGGTTTGTCTAAACACCCAACTGTTGTATTAGTTTTGAAAACTTAGTGAAGTTTCATTAAGCGGCACCAAAGTAACAGGCAAAACAGAAAATGCTTTTCCCAATAAAGACTGCATTGTAAAGGATGTTTCCCCCTCCCAACATGCTACAACAATATTGTGATTTGATGAGTCTTGCTCATTTATTGCTATATTGACATGCATACGCCTTATCAACACTACTTGTCATTGAAGAAACCTTGCCAGAAGATTTTTACTTGCACATGGCCTTATGGCATACTCTATCATGGCTTGCAACCCTTGCTTCCTCTACTATTTGTAACTTCGGTGCATGGATATGTCTAGTGTAGTGGTGTCTGACAGTCACCAGGATCCTTAATTCCTCCTTAAATTCCTTTCAAACTGATTAGGTTAATGATGGTGCAGCCATGTTCCTTCAAGTGAGTCCACTTGAGCTCTGGTGGAGGACATCCTAATGTTGCATGTCTAGGTTGGAAAGTAGATCCATTGCAAAATGTTTTAGATCCTGGATTTTCTTCTTGCAGTCATCAACTGTCCTAGGTATGCTGACAAAAGTCCATTCGCATTTTTTGAGATTTGTTCCCAAATCTTTGCTCTGATTTTGGCTCTGGTTTTTAGCAATAGATGGCAATTTGTCAAAGTTCTTTTTAACCACCTCATCTATCAGTGCCTGCATTTCAGGCCCATCAAATGTATACTTCCTGAGTTACTCAAAAGCCATGGTTTTTGTTGCCAGACCAGATGGTATGAATGGTGCACGCTTCTGATGGATTGCTGTGAATTGTACTTCAGCAAGATGGCTGCCTGGAAGTGTTCGTATCGTATGTGTAGGTGGGAATCAGTGTTTCTCCTAAGCTAGTTGATCAAAAGTGACAAAGATAGAGTCAGTGAGTTATCCTAAGCAATGCCACGATCAGTTGATTCATGCTATTTCCTGCCAAAACAATGATTTTGGCTGGTAATAACTTTTCAAACTTGTCAAGTGGGGAAAAATCAAGTGCTGGAAAAGCACACTTGTATATCCAACTCTTCGGGACCCAGTAAATAAATACTTGTAACAGACCAAACTTGCAAATTCTGGAGTCACATTTACGTCTCAGTGCTATTTTACCCCACCTGATACCCACTCAAAAACAATCAAAGCATAAAATAATAATATCAAAAGATGATACATAAAAACAATATTGTCATAAACGACATACACGACATAGTCAATTCGTAAAAGGTTAAGACATATGTGGTCCATAGGATGGTAATGTAAGTAAACAACTGACACATGTCAAGGCATTCAGCAGCAAAATTGTGTAAAATGCTAAAAAACAAGCAAATTCATACTCTATGTGCACAATATGGATTCCAGATACTGTGGCAAAGGAGCATAGGGTCACAAGATAGTGTAATCTACTAACAATGTTTCTAGTGCAGATATTATTCACTAACATTTCAATGTCATCAAAGATAATACACTTAGATAAGAGAGAATTGGCCGGGGATCAGGAAATTAAGCTAAAGTGTCTGTTCATAAAGTGCCACATGCTATTACTGACAATACATACTATTCACAAACAACAGAGCTAAGGAGTTGTTTTACCAACATCGAGATATATACGGGCAGATCCTTGAATGATGGGAAAAACAAAACATCAAGGGGGATGGGCAGAGGCAGTGAATGGTTCAGATTAAAAACAGTGGGTGTGAGGCTAATAGAATCAGATATAGCATCTCATTGCTGTTAACCCACTCTGTGAACAGAAGTTGGACAAAGGTCAGAAATTGTACTTAAAGGGCTAAGTCATAAAGTGCCATGCACTCAAAAGTGCTAAATAATCACAGCAGCAGTACTAAGAAATACATTTATCAACATCAGACGCTGAGCAGCTGAAAACCAGAAGGGCAGTTCATGTGAAAATCAACACGTGAATGGTGAGTGATGGTAAAAAGAGGCAGATTAACCCGCAAGGTATCAGTAGTATGCGCCTAGCAACCTGCTCGTACTGTTTTCTCGTTAGCTGCCTGTGCAAAAAACGGGGCGTGCACTAGTAAAGCTCAAAGTTTAGAAAGTGAAGATAAAGCCACTGACCACCTTTGTAATTTAGAGCTTGGTCACTCTGAGGACATAAGAGCAGAGTTCATACTTTGAGTGTGACCGAGTTCCTTAAGAACTTTTCCGTTCTGTCTAAAACTTTCATGAGGTTGGCGATTGCTTCTGGGTGAGTATCATTCAGAAGGAAGTCAAAGGCAGCCTGTATTGTCCGTGCCCCTTGTTTAATCAAGAAGTGATGAAGAAACCTTCTACAGTAATGAATTAACATGGGATATTTACAGAGGGGATGGGGTAGTGACTCCTGGAACAAGCCACAGGGATGGCACTTGTTGCTTATGGGATAACTTGCCCATAGGGGGAGGAGATTTAATGAGGAAAAACAGCCCATACGAAGAAAGCAGAACTTAACTTTTAAATGCAATGAGAATGAACCAGTGATGTAATTTTGCACTCCTCTTTCGACATAGCTCCTAAGGACAAGGTCTACATGTTCTCTACTCATAAGGGTCTGACGATCAAATGCAAGGGATTTCTTGTGAACTGCTTTGTTTAAAGCTATTTTGAACAGCTGGGGGAGGGGGATAGATTTAGATACTAGAAGGCTGCTGCACCTTTAAGCTTCAAGGCTTCGGAAAGGGTGATATTCCAGGGATTTTGAGACACCAAGTTTCTTGCAAATAGCCCTTCCAGCCAGATTCGATTCTTAAGTGATCCTCTTTTGCGGTACGTACTGAGTGCATATATTTCAGGAAACTGGCTTTCTGTACTAAAAGTTGATTGCTCAACATAAACTCTAGCCTGATCTGGGCTGTTGAAGTGTGGTGAGGTAGCTTAAACAAAGATCTAAAAACAGCGCTCTTAGCATTGTTCCAAAAAGCTCTCAGTTTCACTGGGAAAACTTCTATGCCTTATAATTCAATGTGGGGGTGAGTTTGTGCTTCACTATCTTCAGCAGAGGTTCAAGAGTAGGCTGTTTTATCCATTTGAAAATGGTTTGAAAGCCAAACTGTAATTAAGCAGATTTTGTTTTTAATGAATTTAGATGGCCTAAATGGCCTCCTTTGTTGTCCAGCCAGAATTCCAAATATTTGAATTTATTTGATGCTGTTATTCAAGTGCCAGGCACCAATTTTGTTCCCATTTACAGCCAAATATCACAATGTTTTTGTTTTAAGTTTGCCGTCATTCCATTTGAGCTGTTATGCTTGTGTGAAATGCTGATCAGCCTTTGGAGCCCCTTCACTGTTTGGCTTAAGAGAAATACATCATTGGCATACAGCAATGAGGTAATAGGGCAGTTTGACAGTTTTGGTGCAATGCTGATAATGGAGTCCAGTGCAGGTACCAACTCGCATAAAAGCATTTTAAAAAAGCCAGGGCTAAGACGCACCCTTGCTTGACGCATGTTCAGCTTTTATCTTGACTGCTGAATTGTTTCCCAGTTTTGCTCTGGCCCAAGTGTCAGAATGGAGTAATTGAATGCTGCAAAGTAATGCTTAAGGGATATCCGGGCTTTGAGCTTGGACCGCAGCTGACACTTCACATGGTCGACAGCCTTGCTATATTCTACAAAGCAACGATAAAAAATATGTTTTTTTTCCTTGTCTGCTTTGCCACAATCATCCTAATGGCCATGAGATTGTCTGTGGTGCCCAGCAAGGGGCTTAAACCAGTTTGGTGGAGAGAGATCAAGTTTTTTTAACTTGCCCATGTATCCAGATCTTCCAGTAGTAGCGAGGTGAAATATTTGGCTCCAATATCCAGAAGGGCTTCAAGGCGATACCTCTCAGGGCTTATCTCCGGACCCTTTTTATAGATGGGATGCTATATTGATCCTTGCCAGGATGAGGAGATGGAATCAGTGGTGAGGCAAGTCATGAATATTTTTTCCATCAGCTGGGACCAAAACTTGCCTTCCTGCTTATATACTAAGGCAGGAAGGCCGTTTGGGCAGGGGGAGCCATTGGCTCTGCTTTTCTGGATCAAGGTTGCTATTTTTTTGCTGGTGATGGTTGACCCATATTGAAGATTTTGCGCTTATGTTGCAGCAGACCCTCTGTATGAAAGGCTGGGCTTCCTATAGCTGAGTTGCAGGTTGGAGCTTTCTGGCTTGGTTTAATAAAGGGTGTTAATATGTGTGGTCCATTTTTCAGAAGTGACATTGTTCCCATTTAATTTAACAGTCTCTCTATTGAGGCAACTGATGATGATCTAGAACTCCTTTGAGTTTTTATTTTGGCATGCCAGGAAAGGCTCAATCTGAAGTCCTTCCTCATGCCTCTGCTTCACTTGCCAGAATCGTTTTTATAGCTGCTGAGTAGAATGGATATTTCCGCAGGGGAAACAGTGTTGGACCCAGATTTCAGCAATCTGGTCATTTTGTTCAGATATCTTTTCCGGATCTTAAGATCTTTTGTGAACCAGGGATGCAGTGGGGGGTGAGGGAGTCTGCTGCTGGGCAAGACTGTTGGGTGCTGGCAAGGGCAAAGAGAAGTGTTGCACAAAGAGTTCCCAGTCATGGATTATATGCTGCAAAGGAGTGCCCTGGATAGGAAGCGTTGTTTTCCAGGAGATGTATTTTGCTGCAACTTCCGAGCTCCATTTAATTAATTTCCTATTTTGATAAGTAACATTTGAACCATTGGCCATAAAAATTGTGCTCATTGCTGCAATTTTTTTATAAGCAGACTCTGGGGCATATGGCTGCTTTCACAGAACAAAATGATAGCAAACGACATAATCGCATTGATCTGGGAAATTGAACAGAAGGAATAATCTAGAACAGCTGATCTTTCCAGAGAGAAATGTGTAAAATGAGATGCTTAATCTTCTGGAAAGCACCCATTCAATGCTCGAAGTTTTGTCCTGGTTGATGGGGTGCTGACAAAAAGCTTGCACTGGGTCCTTCTGAATAAGAGTTGTTGGGTATTGGGGCTTTGTTGGAAATGTTATCAGTATGCCCC
The DNA here is from genome assembly GCF_031143425.1 of Pleurodeles waltl. Classification (NCBI taxonomy): domain Eukaryota; kingdom Metazoa; phylum Chordata; class Amphibia; order Caudata; family Salamandridae; genus Pleurodeles; species Pleurodeles waltl. Next base: position 269,329,850 of record NC_090448.1, on the reverse strand, counting down.
ACTCTTCTAACATTTTTCAGTTTGCACATTGCATTAACTGCTGATTGAGTGGACCAAGTCACTACTCTTGCTTCCTTGGGGGGGCAATATATTTGAGGGAATGAATTGTATAGCCATGATATTGTTAATATATGAATGGCAGAAGTTTGGGTGAGAGGCCAGAAGTTCAATTAATCAATTAAGTGGTGTTTGTAGGGCATAGCTTGTTACCTGCAAGGGTATCCAAGCACTTGTTGTAGGTCTCATTTGAAGATCCAGGTCTTGAGCCCCTTCCTGTAGTCGGTCAGTGAGGGTGAGGTGTGGGGGTGGAGGAGAGAGTGTTCCAGGCTTAGGTGGTTAGATGGAAGAAGGAGGCAGCGGCACGTGTGAGGGATCTGCGCGAGGGCGAGTTGTGCATAGCGGAGGTTCCTGGGGCACTGGTGGAAGTGCAGAGGTGGTTCAAGTAGACAAGTCCTTGGTCATGGAGGTCTTTGAAGACATGGGTCAGGAGCTTTAAGTGCCATCTGATCTGGACCCGGAGCCAGAGGAGGTCTTTCAGGTGCTGGGTGATGTGGGTTCTCTTGGGCAGATTGAGGAGCAGACTGGCAGCTGTGTTCTGTATTACCTGGAGCCTTTGCATGAGTTCAGTGGTGGTGCCTGCATAGAGTGTGTTGCCGTAGTCCAACTAGCTGGTGATGAGAGCATGAGATACTGTCTTTCTGGTGTTGATGACGAGTTACTTGAAGATTTCGTGGAGTATGCGGTGCGTGTGAAAGGAGGCTGAGGAGACGTGTTGACCTGATGTTTCATGGAGAGTTCACTGCCTAGGATGATGCTGAAGTTGTGGGCGTGGTCTTTTGGTGTTGGGGGTGGGTTCGAGTTCAGACGGCCACCAGAAGTTGTTCCAGAGGGTGGTGTGTTTGCTGAAGATGAGAACTTCTGTCTTGTCCATTTTGAGATTTAGAAAGTTGTCCTTCATCCATGTGAAGAAGATCTTCATGCAGTTGTGGAAGTTAGTCTTCGTTGAGGTGGGGTCGGCAAATAGCAAAAGGATGAGCTGTGTGTCATCAGCGTAGGAGATTATGTTGATGTTATGCGATCTGACAATGTCTGCAAGTGGTATCATGGAGATGTTGCAGAGTGTTGGGCTGAGAATGAACCTTTGGGAATGCTGCAGATTTTGTGCTTGGTTTGGGATGTGAAAAGAGGGAGGTGGACTTTCTGGGTGCATCCTCTGAGAATGGATGCCATCCATCTGTGTGCATCGTCTGTTATACCAATCTGGCACAGGCGATCGTGAGTGTGTGGTGAGAGACCATGGCGGTGGAGAGGTAAAGCAGGACCAGGGTGGCTGATTCTCCTCATTTGAGTAGGGAGCGTATGTCATCTGTTGCAGAGATCAGAGCTGTTTCGGTGCTGTGGTTGGTTCTGAATCCTGATTGAGAAGGGTCTAGTAGGTTGTTTTTCTCCAGGTGTTTGGGGAGTTGGAGGTTGATGGCCCTCTCCAGGACTTTGGCAGGGAACAGAAGCAGTGAGAAGGGAAGGTGGTTCTGGATTTCATTTGGGCCTACTGTGGGTATTTCTTGAGGGGGGGGTCTGACCTTGGTGTGTTATTAAGGTGCCAAGAAAGGTTGCTGTGGTTAGCGAGACATTGATGATGGTGGTGAGTTGGTGGCTAATCTCAACTCTTCTGAGGTTCAAGACTTGGTGAGGGCACAGGTCAGTGGGTGCTCCGGAGTGGATGGAATTCATAAGGACGGTTGTGTTTGATGAGCTGAGTTGGTTCCATACATTGAGTGAGTGGTCCGCTGTGGTGGTTGATTGGAGGTTTAGGGGGCTGGGGATTGAAGTTCTTCTAGATGGTTGTTATCTTGTTGTGGAAATGGTCCACGAGGGTCTCTCAGAGTTCCTGTGATGTAAGGATTGAGTTTTCAGTGGCTGAGGGGCAAGTGAACTTATGACGATCGTGAAGAGTTTCTTGGTTTGGTTGGCACTGGTGTAGATCCGGTGGTACAGGGCCTTCCTCTTTGCTGCTCTGATCTGTCTATAGTAGTCATAGAGGGCTGATTTAAAAATGTCTCTGTCAATTTGGTTCCTGCTGGTGTGCCATCTTCTTTCAAGTTGTTTGCACTTGTGTATGATGGGAATGTTTCCTCTGTGTCTGTTGGTGCGGTTGAGATGTTTCATCTTGTGGCCGATGGGTGTTCCTATGGCGATGTTCAGGACGATGCTGTGGTTAGCCAGTTCTCTGTGATGATAGTTATTTCAGGGGTGAGGGTGGAGATAGTGTCCCAGATGTCTATTCAGGGAGATCTGACATTGAACAGGAGGCACCCAAGTTGATCCAGTGGGGTATTGGCCAGCGCTGACTGTGACATGCTGAATCCTGCGGAGATGATCAGTCCTGGAATGAAGGTGAAGCTGCAGGGGAGACAGGTGAAGGATCCTGGTGTGAAGTGGGGAGATGCGAGGCAGCAGTTGTTGTTGCAACTGGGGTCTAGGGTCCAAAGATCAGTGACAGAATACCTGTGGGAGTCCAGAGGTCCAGGGTTCCTGGCACTGGGCACGGTCTCGTCGCAGACTGGCACAGATGGGCTTGCCTTTGGCATGCTGCACGGCCACGCTGCAACCTCTATGAAGTAGGTCCTAGGAGGAGCGCTGAGGAGGTGGGAGAGAAGGAATCGGGAGAGCGGGAAGCAAGAGAGAGGGAAGCAGGAGCGGAACACAGGAGAGCAGTAAAACTGCAAGGGGACAAAAAATCTGTTGAGGCTCCTAGGAGAAGGGGACCTTGGTGCTAGTCCTGGGGGGCAGTGGGAGCCTACCACTTACTCCTTATGGATGCTTGTCAGGGCAGGCAGGCCTGCGGCCGCTGGCAGCAGTCAGGGTGGAGCTGGTCTGGTCTTGTAATTGAGCCGGCAGCAATGTTGTGGTGCGTCTGGTGCAGTAGCACCCATCGTGCATTTCACTGCCTGTAATTTGGGCAGTGAAATGCGCGATGGGGCTGTGAATGGGGGCCCGATACCTCCATCTATGCTAGTATTATACCCACCAGCTCCTGGTAACCCCTGTGGTCAAAGAAAGCCCTCTTAAGTTCGATATTAGTGACTGCAGAAGCTATAGTGGCCCTTCTCTCTAATAAAGCTCCGAGACCAGATGGTGTTCCTGGGGATCTTCATAGGTTATGGTTGGAGTTATGGCCCCCCTTAATTGCTCATCATCTCAATGCAGCAGCACTCAGTCGTTTCACCCCCTCCTGGCAGAGGTCTGTCGTAGCTATCTTCAAAAAAGGGAATCCTGTGAACCCAGCATGTTAACAACCCATTTCTATAGTGGATGCAGAAATGAAGGTTATAGGTAGAGTTCTGCTAAATCATTCGAGGGACTGGGCTGAGAACTGAAATTTGATTTCAGACATTCAGGCCCATATTTATACTTTTTTTAGCTCCTCATTTGTGTCACTTTTTGCACAGTTTTTGTGTCAAAAAATGATGCAAATGTGGCGCAAAAAAAGTATAAATATGGGCCTCAGTATGGTTTTAGATCGGGGAGAGGTACGATCAAGCAAAATCTTACCATTTATTTATTAATTACTAAGTATATGAAGATGAAGAAGGAGGCGATACACTTGGCCTTCAGGGACATCAGCACAGCCTTTGATACTGTTGACAAGGCGAAATTGTGGGCTGTGCTGAGGGCCATGGGATGGAGAAAACTCTCATCTACTTTCTGATAGATCTACATGACGGGTTGGAGGTTTCAGTAAGATATGGGGCAAATGGGGAATGCACTTCGCACTTGCGACTAGGGAGAGGAATTGACCAGGGCTGCATTTTAGCTCTCACGCTGTTTATGTTATATATTAATCAGTTGGAGCAGTTTTTAGTGGAAGAGTGTAAGGATATTCCCCTGGTGGGTAAACAACAGGTGTCACCCTTGTATTGTATGCTGATGACATTGTGCTTATCGCACGTACAGCCAATGTTTTGCAAACTTTAATTAATTGTTTCTGTGACTTTATGAGTAGTTTAGGCCGGAAAGCTAATCTGACAAAAACTTATGAAATTATATATGGCCAAAAATTGTGAAGACTAAAACTTAGACATTAACGGCCAACATATCGGTAGAACGGATGCATTTTGTCATTTAGGTATGTGGTTAGACACAAAATTAAACTGCAATCAGCTAATTTGTGCCTATGTGCAGTCATTCAATAGAGTGGCTCACTGTATTGATGCCTTTGCCAGAAGACTGGGGCGCCATATATGAAATCAATATTGACTAGTTATAGAGCAAATGTTTGTGCCCATAGTGTCTTTTGGTGCAGAGATCTGGGGGTACAAGTTTTGTCATGCTATTCAAGTTGCTGAGAATACATTTTTAAGAAGGATCTTGAAACTACCACAGTCAGTGCCTGTAGAAATCATTCAAGATGAACTTGGAGTAGAGTGCATAAAAGATTATGGGCCAGATGTATCATTTTATCAAATAGCGATTACCTAATTGTGATTTTTTGTGAATCGCAATTAAGTAATCGCTATTGAAATGTATGCAACTCCAGGAGTTTCATACTGCGATTCGCAAGGGCTTTCAAATGGACCTACCTCATCAATATTCATGAGGTAGGTTGCAATTTGTGAGCCGGTGCGAATGGCTACAATCACAGGGATGGTGGCCTGTTGGGCTCAGCAGACCACAATGTCTGTGATTGCTTTTCATTAAAGCAATCTTTTTTTTTTTTTAAATGCTGCCCGTTTTCCTTAAAAGTTTTCTTTTCACTTTTTAAGAGTGGAACCACTGCCTGCTTTTAAAAAACGTGTTTTTATGCATTCACAAAGGGGAAAGGGTTGAAGTAGGTGGTAATTTGATTGTTTTGCAACCGCATTCACGGTCACAAAACAATCATACATACCTCTGCGATTCGGTATTAGGAAGGGACGCCCTTGACAAGCCCCATCTTAATACCGAATCGGTATGTAGTCACAAATCCAATTTGCGATTCGGTAACAAGTTACTGAATCGCAAATTGGACTTGTTACATATCAAGGGCCGATTGCGATCGCAAAAATGTTTGATACATCCCGCCCTATATCCAACTCTGCCCAGTAATATTGGGGTTCCTAGTATGGTTAAAAAAACATCTAGATTTAAAAAAGAAAAAGGATGATTTTAAGAGACTGTTTGGGGCTGCATTTCCAACACCAAATTCCATGGATACACATTAAAGGTTTGTTGTGGGTCCTAGGAAGACCAGAGCTGTTTTGTTACCCGGTGTTAATAACAAAATCTGATGTGCGATGGGTCAAAGAGGCATATGGGTCTTTTATACGGAAACAAAGTGCATTTAGTGCTTGACCAAAAACACATTTAAAATTTATGAGATGGTAAAATGCTTTGGCAAAAGTGAATTGCATTCAACATTTGATATGCCAGTATTTCATAAATGCCACCTGACTTTTTTCACTTAAATATGTTTCCAAGATGCTGGTCACTTCACATAAAATGTTAGTTTGGAAATAGATGTGCTATTGTCTTATTCGTAGAGAGTCTAAGAAAGCAGCCTTGGAAAGGTACATGGAGAGACTGAGAGAAGAAGTGACTGTTTCTATTCATTCATGTTGCAATCATGGTACAGAAGACCAAGCCACCTTCCCTGTCTTAGGAATACAAAGGATTGTTGCAAAGTTCCCCTGTGAAAAGGGAGAAGATGAAACCTGAGGTGGTGTGGTCGAAAGAGGCGTTTCCTAACTGATTTTGTGACAGTGCCTGGGACTTTCACTGATTGATTTGAAGGCAGAATGGAGCAGATTTCCTTAGACTTTGAGAGTTGCAGACCTCTTACTTCACCCCCCGATTATCCCCCCTGATTCACCCCTTGATTCCCCATGCTCTTCTGAATGTGGTGCTAGCTAACACTTGATTCTCAAAGAGGACCCTAGACCGATCTTCTGAACTGCTGACATCTTCCCTTTTTACTAGCTTTTTACTCTCATTGGTTACCTTCTTTATGTACCAGGTGATATTTCCCAAATTCTTTCTGTCCTGTTTTTGCTTTTTAACTTTTGCCCTTATGCTTTCTAGCTATGTACTTACTCGTTAATTCGGTCCTTTCAGAGAAACCTCTTTGCCCATAGCTAATTTAGTTAGATGCCTTTCATTTGCACTATGTGAAAAAGATTTCACTAGTATTTATTTATGGAACACCAAACTATTTACTTACTATTTGCATTGGTATTACCAAGTTTCTTGTTGGTCTTAGGTTAATCTGTTTGCATTATTTTGATCACTTTGGATACCCAATTGCTTTTCTGTATCTTTACAGTATGTTTTTGGGACTTGTCTACATTAACCTGAGTATTAATTTGTAATACAACTCTTTAACTTTCTTTTCCATTTCGGTTTTCATTGTGTAGCCAAAATGGGTACACTCTTTAAGATAATGTTGATTCATTGTAACTAATTTTCCTACACGTGCCTTATACACAGACCTGAAGGTTCTTAGACTTTGAATTAGAGCATACAGAAATGCTCCATCAAAGCTGAATTTGTCCAGACTCAGTCCAAAATTCTAAGCCCAAGGTTCGTTTGGAGGACTGATGGGGTTCCAGTGTCACTCCTAGGCAGCGGATGTGTGGGCATTAATAGGGTTTCACCTTGCATTGCTTGTGCTTAGATTGCAAGGACGTGAGGTGATTGTGAAGTGTTTTGCCGAGAGTTTGAAGTTGTACAAATTTGGTGCTTATTGCTAAGAGGTTGAGTTGGTTTTGGGGTCCATCGTAGCCTAAGATCCCAGGATACCATGCAAGTGTAGAAGACACATTGTGTTGTTGTTTTTGTCTCCAGTGTAAGTGGTGCTGATTGTGAGACTTCATCACCAGTACCATCATTAAGAGACTGAGAAATTGGATTGTTGGTTGACTGCAGTGTGAACCCTGGCCAAGCAACAGCCACAATCTCTTGCAGGGTGAACCACAAAAAGTCACTAGATTAAACTGTTCTTAACCCTGGGTAGCTAGGCACAAAAAGCAGTCAAGCTAAACTTAAAGGCAATTCATTAAGTATGTATGCAACAGCAACACAGTGAAAACACAACACAACAAAAATCCCAAGCCAATTTAGAAAAATAGAGAAAATGTTAATAAATTATGTGACACCAAAACCATGAAAATCCAATTAGTAGAAACAGAGTTCTGAATTTTTAAAGTCTAAGGTTCAAAATAGCAAGTCCTCAGTTTTAGAAAATGGCCACTTGGCCACCTTTAGCACCACAACCAAGGGTCCAGTAGTGGAGGAAGACGTCTTTGGGGTGTAAGACTCACTCAGGCTGGGTCCAGGTACAGGTTTGAGATGGTGGGAGCCTGTTTTGTCCCTGTAGCTCAAAACAGCAGACCAGCTGAACTAGCCCTTGGAGTCACTTCTGGAGTCCTGGGTGTAGGTGATGATGCAGAGCTCTGAAGGTTCTAAACAGGCTCAAGGCAGCAAAGCAGCCCTTCCAGGTACATCAGCAGTCGGGCAGAGTGCACAGCATGTCACAAAAGCAAGCAGTCCTCTGAGAGCCCTTCCACAGGTCCAGTAGTGAAATGAAGAGCAGGTCTGAGACCACCCTGTTTATACCCTGGTGCCCTACTCCTAGAAGATGGGAGGAGTTTTCAGAAGGGTTCTCTGAAGTTTCAGGAATTTCCTTCCTCCCCTGCCCTTGCTCCTAGCTGGCTGAACTGACAATACAGGGTTGTTAAGCCTATTGTGTGGTCGCAGAGCCCAGCCTTTTCAGTTACCAGTGGGGCTGTGCTTAGCTCCGCCCCCCCATCAAGCCAGTTAATGGCCGATTCAGGCTGTGCCAATCCCCCTATTGTGTGACTGTCTGGGGTGAGTGGAGTAATTCCAGAAAGTCCTGACTGTCAGTTACACTCAGTCATGTGACTTAGGGCAGGTTACACACACAGACCCATATTTATACCTTTTTTACCGCATTTGCGTCACTTTTTGACGCGAAAGTGGTGCAAACTTACAAAATGCAATTAAAGTTTGCGACACTTTGGCATCAACAAATTACACAAATGTGGCACGAAAAAGTATAAATATGGGCCACAGAGAGCTAAGGGAAGGAAAATGGCAACTTTTTAAAAGTGCCATTTTCAAACTTTTGATGATAAATCCGACTTTACCAGTAAAGAGGGTTCATTATTACAAGTTCATAGGTACCAAACACAATATATCTACCACCGCTGGTTTAGGAATTATAATTTCTTAATTTTAATAAGGAATCCAAAATGTTACCCTATGGGAGGGGTAGGCCTCTCAGTTGTGAGAAAACACATTTGGGAGTTTTTCACAACTAGGACATGTAAAACAAAAAGGTACATGTCCTACCTTTTAATTACACAACATCCTGCCCTATGGGCTGCTTAGGGCCATCCTTAGGGGTAACGTATGTAAGAAAAGCGGCGTTTAAGGCTTGGCAAGAGGTTTTAAATGCCAAGTCGACATGGCAGTGGGACACTTTCTTCAGGCTGAAGTGGCAGGCCTGGGACAAGTTTTAAGGTACCACTTAAGTAGGTGGCACAATGAGTGCTATAGGCCCACTGGTAGCATTTAATTTACAGGTCCTGGGTATATGGTATAGCACTCTAAAAGGGACCTACTTGTAAATTAAATATGGCAATCAAGTATGCCAATCAAGCCATATTTAGGGGAGTGAGCACATGCACTTTAGCACAGGTTAGCAGTGGTAAAGTACACAGACTCCTAAGGCCAACAGAGCAAAAATCAAGACAAAATGGAGGCAAGCAGGCAAAAAGTTTAGGGGAAGACCACCCTAAGGCTGACAGGTCTAACAGAGAATTTTGTTTGTGTGATTGTGAAAGATTGGTATAGTGAATCTCAAGTTCACAGGGAAGAACTGTAACAATCCGAGTGAGATCCGCTCCTTGAGTCTCATTTTCAAAGAAGTGTATGTGAGATTAGGTCTGAAAGTGTAGCTCTGGACCGTTTTTGAAGTGATTGATTAACTCGAACCTTTAAAGGAGCAACAAAAGTTTTTGTTCAAAATCTCTTAAAGCATTTTTCATTTAGATTTGACTAAGAAAGATTGTGAAGGAAATTGTAAAGGAGAGTGAGCTGCTGCAAGGAGTGAGATTGATATCACATTATGCTGCCCTGGTATAGGTCTGTTGGTGTGAGACTGAGCTGGGACTGGTGAACTGTGTCACAGAGAGACACAATGGTATTGGTTGTGAATGCCAAACAAAGGATTGTGGATGAAGAATTGCTTCCTGATTCTTAAACGAAAAGTTGATTGTGATATTGTAGATTTGATTGAAAAATGAAATTCTTCAAAGCAGTGAAAAGTTTAATGAAAGAAGATGCATTTATTCCGGTTAGGCAGGGAGTTGATACTCCACCTAAAGGTACACCAGGTCATTATGTGATGTTGGTCTTCATGCATGTCTTTGACTTGAACAATGGCAGAACATTACTTATGAAGAGGGTGCCTTAGCATTTCCATGCTATGGAACACACAAGTTGAGAATTATTGAAAATTTGAGGCAACTTTTGTGAGAACTGAAACTGCCTCTTAGACCTGCACAATTTGAGGCACTGAACACTTGAGAAAACATAGGGGGTCATTTTGACCTCGGCGGTCTTTTTTAAAGACCGCCGAGGGACTGCCGTGCGGAAAACCGCCAGTGGTGGCGGTTTGCCGCTTGGCCTATTATGACCGTTGGCAGCTCTCCGTCCTTTTATGGACGGAGATCCGCCAACAGCCATATTGGCGGGAGGCGGGGAAGTGGAGGTTGCTCGTCCTGTGATTCGCCGTGGTGGTGTTCTGTTGGCGGAGTGGTGTCGGCGGAGCTGCCCCCATGGCTCCCCCTCCCGGAGGATCGTTGGACCAGGTAAGTCGATTGTCCGTGAGGGGGGGGGGTGTTGTGTGTTGTGTGGGTGCATGGGGGTGTGCGTCTGTGTATGTAGAGGGGGTGTGTGAGTGCGTGTATACTTGCGAGGGTGTTATGTGTATGGGAATGAGTGCGTGTATGTCTGTAGGTATGTCTGTATGGATGTGTGCGTGTATGTTTGAATGTGGGTGTGCGTGTCTGACTGTGCATGTGGATGTAGGCATGTATGTCGGCGTGTGTGCGTGTAAGTGTGTAGGTGGTGCCTGTGTGCGTGTCGTGTGGGTATGGGTGATGTGATGTTGGGGGTCGGGTGGGGAGCCCCACCTTTCGGGGGTGGCAGGGTTGGGGGAGGTAGGGGAGGGAGTCGGGGTGGTGAGACCCCTATCAGTGCCAGGGAAGGAGTTCAAACCGCTGGAAATCCACGGCAGTAAGCTGGGTCCAAATACCGCCGGCGGTCTAGTGACGGCCGCCGGGCTGGAGACCCAGGTCTCCAGCCCAGCGGTTGTCTCCGCCCTGGCGGGCGGAACGGAGAACTGGCGGATGACCATGGCGGTAACCGCCATGGTCATAATTCCACAAAGTAAGACTGCCAGCCTGTTGGCGGTCTTACGGCCGGTTCTCCGCCTTCCGCTAGGGTCATAATGACCCCCATAGTTCATCAGAGACAGAAAGAGAAATACAAAGGAAAAGTCAGGAAATTGATGAGGACATGTGACATTTTTGACAGCAAAGGTCTCCCCTAAGGATATTGATTAGTGGAGCATTGACAGAATGACTCATGAATCTAAGAAGTTGATTAATTCCTATTATGAGAGATTATTGCAGGCTTTGAAACATTTCAATGGGACAGAGACCACTGAGGCGAAGGATATGGAACATTTTGTGTTCAGATTTGTACAGGGATTGAAGCCAGAAGTGAATAATATGATTCACCAACATATGATTTTAGAGCAGAAAAAACTATTGAAGAGTTCCTGTAAAATGAAAAATATTACACTGATGAATTGGAATTGTAACAGAAAAAGTTGAAAGAGAAATTGATGATAGTGCAGGTGAAAGCTGCTGAAAGGAGTCAAAATCCACAGCTTGAAGGGACTGTTGGTGGAATGCAAAGAATATAGTAGCAGGGAGTTCCGATGATGCAAGGATGTAATGGTTTCCAAATGCAAGGTAAAGGATGAGGTGCTCCAATTAATCTGAGTACAGATGTGGATATGATGACTTTAAAAATAACTAATCCATGTCATGTGTGCAGCAAATTATGCCACGGGAAGAGGAAATATCCCTTCAATCAGAACAATGCGAATGGTGTGAATCAGATGCGAAATAGTGTAATTGTGCAGATGCAAGGAAGCAATCAAATTCATCCACAGCAGATGGAAAAACTGAGAATGCAAAATTCTAATGTGCCTCAGAGATAAACAATGCAGGTTCTTAAAGCACTGATACCACAACAGAGAGGAAATGTTCCCAGACGAAATGTGAATCCCGTTCCAAATGTGCATCAGTAGCTGAGGATCCCGATGGATGAGGAGTACATTATAGATCAATCCCAATGACGGTGCCTGAGAGGGGAGGAGGAATGCATACTTGGGGCATCCTTAGTGGTAGGCCAGAGTGGTCCCTGTGTTGATGGTAATCTTAACATTGGATGACAACTGCATGCGTGCCTTCACAGAAACACACACAGACCCGTCGCCCATTTTTTGCCACCCTTGACCCAATGGCTTTGGCATTGTCTGGCTGCCCTAAAGCAGTGCTGCAATGGGGGTGTCAGCATTCAACAGTGCGAAAGCATTGTTATGGGTCATTCAATTACCATTTTTGTCCCCCACTCTGTGTAGATTTTGTTCACATGCACATAAACACAATATTTGACCCATAGCAGACTATCCAGGTATGAGCAGACCATATTGGCTGCACCTAACATGAATGTTATGCACTGTACGATCTTAAATCCTGCTAATCTGCTGTCCTTGCATGTCCGTGAAGCTGATGATGATAAAATTGAGCATAACTGTCTAGATGTCACTGAATTATGCTCTAAACTGAGACGTAACATACAAGATATGCTACTTGCTGAATCAGATTATGTGATGTTTGTTGATGGCTCCTGTCTGTGAGACCATGAAGGAAATCTGAGAGCTGCCTACGCAGTATGTACAGTCTCAAAAGTGGTCAAAGCCTCATGGTTTCAAGGAGTATTTTTTGCACAAGTGACTGAATTGATTGCCTGTACAAGAGCATGATGTATTTCAGAACAGCTGAAAGTGACTACTTTCATGGTCAGTATGGCTTTGGTGTTGTTCCTGACTTTGGACAGTTGTTGCCCCTGAGAGGTTTCATGACTTCCCCTGGCTCTTCTATTAGTCCATAACTTCTTCAAAGCATTACAATTGCCTACCCAAATTTTCAAGTGTTCAGCACACAGCAAAGGACAAGATTACATCACTGTCGGTAACTCTTATGCAGACGAAGTAGCTAGATACTGTGCTTTGAATTCTAGCACATTCAGTGGGAAATATCTAAATGATTGATTTGATTAGACAAATTATAATCTTTTATTGGCTGCAGCAGATACATGGGAGGAAGTGAAGATGCTACAGTATGAGGTGTCAGAAACTGAACAACAGGGTTGGATCCAAACAGGATGTGTCAAACAAGATGAGGATGATGTTTGAGTTTTAAATGATGGAAGAGTTGTGCTGTCCAATAGTTTACCACCTATGGCAAGACATCAGCACAGTCCAGTTCATGTGGGACGTGATGCAATGGTGAGACTAATCTGACAGACATGGTTTAACCCTTGGTTTAGATAGATGGCAGAGGCTCTGTGTCACAGATGCGTTACATGTCAGCAGGTGAATGCAGTCAAACAAACTGCAGTAACCCTGAGTCACATAGGAGGTTCAGGAGGTCTTTTCAAAAGGATGCAGTTGGATTTCATTGAGTTTCCTGTATGCAATGGACTGAGATATCTCTTGGATGTTGTATGAATTTTCTCCCCTTGGTTTGGAGCCTACACGATCAGAAAAATGACAGCACTCACTGTAGCAAAGTTGTTGTTGAGAGAACTGATTACACGTTTCAGATTCCCAACTTCTCTCGAGTCACACCAAGGGACACACTTTAACAGTGACGTCCTAAGATTGCTGTGTGCAGCATTGCAAGTGGAGCAAAGAGTACATTACAGTTACAGACCAGAGGCTTCTGGTATTGTTGAGAAAGTCAATGGGACACTGAAATTCAGACTAGCTAAAGCATGTGCTTACACTTCATTGAAATGGCTTGATGCATTGCCTCTGGTGCTGATGAATCTTTGCATTACTCCAGACAGGAAGACAGGACTGTCACCCTATGAAATCCTAATGGGGCGGGCCATGAGATTACCAGCTGTACCTTCAATTGTGCTTGTGAACATTATAGATTACATGGTTGTTAATTACTGAAAGGAGTGACTGATGTTGTTCATTCTGTGTCTTATCAGGTTGGAGAAGCCACAATACAACTGCAGCATGACCTCAGTCCAGGTTACTGGGATATGGTAAAGAAGCACATTTGGAAGTTGTGCTTGGAGCACCGGTGGAAAGCCCTGTTCCATGTTATTTTGGTTACTATGACAGCTGAAGTGTGGAGGTCTCCCCAATCGGATTCATGCAGCACATACTTGTAAAGTTCCAGGTCACCCTTGATGAACCAGCCCCTGCCTCTGAAGGGTTGGTTTTAGTTAGAAGAAGGAAGCAGATTAGTCAAGCTGTTGGGGGTGTGCAAGTGACTGAAACAGCACATGTATGGTGCAATGTGGGTCTGAGTGAGTCAACAGGTGAATTGGGTACAGAAGGGTCGAGACAAAACGTTGACTGTGAAAAACTCGGTGCTGATGAAGGAGCTAATACTGTAGCAAAGTTGTGCCTAGAGACCAGTGGCCAAGAGAACAGACTGTACCTGAAGCGTGAGTATCACAAACTATTCCTGAAGAGACTGAAGAATCTGGCCAGGGTGACAAATAAAATGAAGGACCAGTAGCCCAGAGAACAAAGAGAGTAAAAGTATCCTGTCGGAGGTACGCCCCATATGAATGGACATACTTTGTATCCAATGACTGGGAGAGAGAATTTAGAAACATTTGTTTTAACAATTCCTATCCAGTAGAACATCCTTAAACTGATTCTGGTGGCAGAACTGAGCTTTGAAATGTCATTGCTCCTTGATAGATTGAGGCATTACATCCTGGATGTGATTATTAATGATTTTTAACAGCGCATTTATTAGAGACAATTGATAGGTTTGTAGAGAATAAAGAAGAGTACCCAGATCCAAGTCTGCTGAATTCATTGTAGGATTGTCACATAGAAGCATTCAGAGTAGGGCTAAGGAAGACAAGCAAAGATTGCAATAAACATTTTAACTTTGCTGAAAAGACAAATGTTTGCTACTGCTTTGCTCAAATGAAAATATTTAAAGAGACTATTGCTGTAGCCATGGCTGCATTTCATTTAACGGTCTGAATTTACAGAAGCCATTGAATCTAGAAACAGTAATAGATGCAAATACCTATGTACAGGACTGTTAGTAATAACCATTGTAGTAATGATTGCTTTACTCATAGGATTGAGCTTATCTACACATTTTAATATAGGAAGTATTAGATCTACTATTGCACCTAGAACTTCACAACCTGCTAACGATCAAATGCATTCATTAAGTGAAAAAGAGTTACATGTAGATACTTCTAGAGGAGATCTGCTTTATGAGTACATTGATACAATGGATGAAAAGGATTGCCACATGTGCATGTAACTGCGTGCATCAGCTTCAGACGGCATAGCCTATAATATTATTACTTTGACTGATGGTGTTACTTGTAGTTAATTGATGAACAAGAACACTTTCAACATTATTATTCAAATAATGATTTGTTTTTTTCAGAAGTTCCTATTATGCAGCATCTGAACAAACATTCTGAAGCAAAGAACATTGACACTGTAGAAGGAATCTTTAGACCAGCTATGACAATCTGTGCACACAGAAACAGCTTAGCATCTGCCTTGACAAGGGTTGAAAATTATTTTCTGAAGTTAGTTGAAGACAGCAGAGGAGGAATGGAAACAAAGGCAGCAAAGGGTGTAATGGTACAAGGTTAGGGATGAGAAGAAAAGCATAGTCAGATGCAGGGAACCACGGTGATTTGACATTAGATTAGAAACATGAAGGGAAATTGTATATTGCTAGAGCAAGATCAGCAACTTACTCAAAGGATGTGGGAAAGAGGGAGTGTGACCAGCATTCTAAATTAAAAGTAGTTTGACTTTTATGTTATCAGGACAAGACCCTGCCTTGCCTCGAGTGCATTTTATTTATGTAAAACATTCTTACTTTAGGTTGCCTAAAAGATGGCAGGGGATGTGTTATTTAGGGGTAGTTTTTCTAAAGATCTATCATTTGGAATGTTTCGATGATCCTGTGTAGGAAACAAAGGCAAACACCAGAATCAAGAGTGGTGGTAGTGCTTCAGACATTGTAGGAGATATTTTTGGTGCATTGATTCCATCTGTAGAAGTGATCCTGAATGGTCTCAAGAGAAGAAAATGGCAATTATTGTAGATACGCTGTCTACTAGTACCGCAGATGCCTCATTGTTAGTGGATACTGAGATGGTTGCTGTAAGATCAATGGTTTTGCTGAACAAACTTGCGCTAGGCATCTTTCTTGTGAAGGAGGGCGAAGTCTGACAGATGTTAAAAGTTCAACAATGTTGCATTTACATCCCTGATAATAGTAAGGAGCTGAAGAAGTATATTGAGAAAATAACTCACTTGAAAGGAGACCAGGTATCATTAACTTGAAAGGAGGAATTAGAAGCAACAGGTGCCTGGGAAGTTAAGGGGAGTGAATTGTCAGCAGTTGGTAAATGGTTTGGAAGTCTAGAAGTGGAATTATTGGAGCATCTTGACACCTTTGTGGCATTCCAAAAATAGTAATATTAAATCCAACCTCACCAGTAAGCAGGATTTTCTATTACCATTCTGGCAATACCTAACATGACAGGGCTACTTCTTCAGATCAGAATCTACCACTTAGTAGAACATTGAGAGGCTGGGAGCTCCATTGGAGACAATGGAGTGTCCTGTGGTTTTACTGGCTGGTAAAAGCCTGGAGCTCCAACATTCCAATGTTTTTGTTCACAGCTGTTGCTGTGGATTTTAATCCCCGAAGGCTCTGTGGGGCCTTTGTTTTATTTATTAGAACATTCTGCCATCTAGTGGCAGAAGTTTCTAATAGCCTTATAGCTCTTCGTTGCTGAGCTATACCGGCAATTAAAGTATTGCTCCCTTGTTAAAAGCCAGAGCCGAACGCTGTAGTGGGCCTTTAATGGCTGGTATAGCCTGCTACTGCGGGCTCTAAGGCTATGAAAATATATGAGGGAAGTTCTAATGCTAGTCCATGAGAGAAGCAGGCTTCACAGTAGTGGAAAACTAATTGCCACATTTTTCACTACCAGGACATGAAAAACACATAGATACATATCCTGCCTTTTACGTACATAGCACCCTGCCCGATGGGTTACCTAGGGTCTACCTTAGGGGTGACTTATATGTGACTTATATGTAGAAAAAGGGGAGTTTAAGGCTTTCCACATAGTTTTAAATGCCAAGTTGAATTGGCAGTGAAACTGCACACACAGACCATGCAATGGCAGACCTGAGACATGGTTAAGGGGCGACTTATGTGGGTCGCACAATAAGTGCTGCAGGCCCACTAGTAGCATTTAATGTACAGGCCCTGGGCACAGGAAGTGCACTCTCCTGGGGACTTACAGGTAAGTTAAATGTGCCAATTGGGTAGGAACCAATGTTATCATGTTTAGGAGAGAAAGCAAATGCACTTTAGCACTCATAAGCAGTGTTAAAGTGTGCAGAGTCCTAAAACCAGCAAAAACAGGGTCAGAAAAATGGAGGGAGGCAGGGGAAAAAGTTGGGGAATGACCACCCTAAGGCTGTCATGTCTAACAAATATTATAGTCATTATGCCTTTACAGACAGTGACCATCTCAAACCTGAGATATGTGTAAGCCTACATCTGTGTCCCAAGCTCTCTCTCTGCCTTTGGAGTAAAACTGAAACTCATGGAGAAGATCCAGCTATGTTGAACCAGGACTCCAGTTGAATGTGTTGCAGTGTTTAGAGGGAGCATGGCTTAGCAGGTACGGATGTGGTGTACTTTGAGGTGGGACAAAGGCTGTTTGACATGTAGTTGGCCCCTATTTGTATTGGCTTAGACAATCAAAGATGATAGACTAGAATGCACTCAAAGTGATTACCAGTTCTTTAGACTCATCAAACATTTTTTGTCAGTGTGAATATCATTTAAATAAGATTATCCTTCATGGCTCCAGTCAGAGGTCAATCATAGGGATTTTCCTTCCTCTATCTGGAAAGACTGGAAAGCCCCTTCCCCCCAAACTAAAACAGAGGATTGTAGCATTTCTGGTAGTTTTCTGTAGGTATATTGATGTTATCAAGCTGTTTGGTTTGTGCTAGTAGGCAGACCAGCAGCGACAAAAATAAAGTGAAACACAGATCTATGAATATAAATAGTTCAAACCCACATCAAAAACTCTATTATTGAAACAGTTTAAAACTCTGACGTGCCTTCTCGTTCTGACACAATTGATCAATCTTGTATGAAGTTGGCTAGTACACTCTTTCCATACTTGTCTCAATCTGAACTCCCCAATGATGAAGAGTTTTTTTACTGTGGCAGAAATCAGAGTAGACATTAGCCAACAGAGGCCTGGCAAAGCGCCAGGGTTAGATTGTATCCCATCGGATCTCTTCAGGTCTGACCTAGCTACCTGTACACCTTATCTTCCTTATATCTCTAATGCCATCATGGCAGGTGCAGACATACTCATATCATGGAAAGGAGCTGAGATCACCCCAATACATAAGAAAGGCCGAAGTAAAATCCAACCAATTAACGATCAGTCTCATTGACTGTACCCAAATTGGTTTTGCAAATTAATACTCTATTGGCTGCTTTCTTGGATGGAGGAAAACAAGGTATTGACCCAATTTCAGGCCGGTTTTCGTATGAAAACCAGAACAGTAGATCAAATTTTCAAGTATCAACTATGTAGGAGGAAGGAGGTTGAGCTCAAAACCGGTAGCCTTTATGTCACTTTTGTTGACTTGAAAGTGGCATTCAATATCGTTCCATAAGGCAAGTTATAGTGTATTCTTAGAGATGTAGGAGTTCCCCTTCTTGATTGTTTTTTGCTCCACTTATACCCAGGTCCATGGGCGAAAGGGGAAATCACTGAGACAAGGGAGTAAGACAAGGTTGCGTCCTAGCCAACACATTATTCTTGCTGTTTATTAATGATTGCCTAGACTATCTCTTAGGCCATGACAATGATTCCCAGGGTCCTTGGGGGAGAGAAAATACCAGCTTTATTGTTTGCAGATGACACTGTGCTAGTATCTAGAACCCCCAAAGGCCTTGAGATCCTTTTGAAAGTGTTTGGACCATTTTTTTCCTGACCATGGACTTGAAATCAATGCAGACAAGACAAAGTTCATGGCTATTCATACTCACAAAGGATTCAGAGGGACCCTGACATTGGATGGGAAGGGGTTAGCAAGGGTGTTTGATTTTGACTATCTTTGCATTTGTTTGTTCAGTGTCAGTACCTGGGTAAAAGAGGTTACAAAAAACAGGATCATACTAAACCACAGGGCAACCATTATCTTAAAATGGGCGAGCA
Organism: Pleurodeles waltl; assembly: GCF_031143425.1. NCBI lineage: Eukaryota > Metazoa > Chordata > Amphibia > Caudata > Salamandridae > Pleurodeles > Pleurodeles waltl. Next base: position 269,311,214 of record NC_090448.1, on the reverse strand, counting down.
AGACTTCCTTTTATCCCGTTTCTCTCCTTTTTGAAACATGGAGAGCCAAAGATGTAGCGGCCCATGGAACTGAATTGTGGAGTCAGGGCAAACATAATACCCTTGAAGTAACAAGAACAAATTTCTGAGAACAGCGCTCAAGCTCCAGTAAAGCTCTCTACTAGTTTTTAAGCAAGACTTAGGCTTATCCCCCATAGCCCACCTAAATCATTTGAAACCAAATCTATACTGGCTATGAGTCTGGTACATTGCCAAGCTGAAGTGTTATATGGAGGGTGTAAAGTAATTCTCCACGAATACCGATGTGATCAAAATAAGTGGCTTGTTTACAAGCCTCTTGCGCCACCGTTGCGTCACTTTTTCCCATATAAAAAGTGACGCACCGGAGGCGCAAGGGGGTTGTAAATAAGCCCCTATGTTTATTCCTAGTTGGGACACCAGAAGTACAGAGCTACTTCTCCTCAATCGTTCCTTGAGTGACACTATGCCCGTTATTCACACTCTAGAAGACAGAGCCAGCACACTCAAGGAATGAATAATAACAAGGCATGTTTGAAGAAAGAAAATAAACAATAATTATAACCTAACTAAACAATAATTACTAACAATTAAAATATAAAAACATAACAGAGGGCCTTAGTGATGTCTTATATAGGTCACACAGAGGGGCAAAGTTAACCTGGCTCAATTATGTTAAATAGTCACTTTCATCGATGGGTCTGCAAGAGTACTGGCTAGAACCGCATCAAATCACACTACCTGCAATTAATAAGCTGAAGCAAGGCTATTGGGAATATGAGGAGGCTGAACTCCATAATCAACCAAACCTGGGGCATATGATTTGGTGTTTTTCACAATTCTAGCCATTTTCACTCTTTGAAAGCTGTATGGATGACATCGACTCCCCATTCGCAGAAGCCTTATATCTAAAGTTCAGGATGGGATCTCTTCCATACGCTACTTTCACAGCAAAATGGAAAGGTGGTCTTGAAGGTAGTAAAACCTGCCCTACCTGTACGGAGAGTGATAAAACAGATTGTTTTTTATAATGTTTTTTGTCCCACATATCGAAAGCAGAGGACGCGTTGGACTGCTCCTCTATGTTGCCTTCTGGGAATTCACCAGTATGAGACAGTATTGAGAATATGTAGAGTAGGCTTGTACCTGTTCATTGTTTTCTCCATTGCGAAGTACTTGTAGTGCGTTTGGCCAATACAACGTAAAATCAGTAACCTCCTGTCCCCATAGGCGTAGATTAGTCTAGTCAGTTCCTTTCCCCTTCGGATTTTGCTACTGTAATGAATTAATGTTTTTACTGATTTTATCGATTTTATTATATTCCTGTGGCTACTATAAGAAATGTAATGAACCTTATTCACAAATATTTATTTAGTAGAGTAGGAAATTGTGATGTTTTTGCATTATTTTGTTGATTGTTACTTTGATGGTCGATGACCGAAATAAAGTATCCTAACCACCATCATTATTAAACATCAATATATATCCCTGCAAATGCCCAATAAATAATTGTACCTAACATCACAACTTTGTTAAATAACAATACGTTTCCAAAGAAATGATACTACATCCATAGTAATATAATTGACAGCATCAAAGTTAAGATGATATAAAATGTCATCAGTATAGTCATTAATGTTATTTATGGCATTTCGGTTTATGGGGTGTTAAGGAGAGGTAGTACCTCTAATGGGGGGAACACGTTGTGCTTGCTCTTCGGAGTAGTTCATCCACCTTTGTCCTCACTTGATCACACAGCTCTCACCTGTGGCTCCGCATAGCTGTTTGCATGCAACAGCGGCCGCAGCCCGGGGCAACATCTTCGACTGGCTGGCAAAACCAGGTGAGGGAAGCCGACGGGTCTGAAACCCTCGGTGAGTTAGGGCTTGTCTACCTACGCATGTGAAGACTGGATCCAGCAGACTGCACAGAAGAAATCACAGACTGGTTCCACAGGCAGGAGGGCAGACTCAGCAAAGTGCTGTGGAGTGCAAATAGGACACAGTGAGACACATTAGGACACTGCTGGCCATCCACTTCATCTCAACCCATCTCCAGTTGTCTTAACTAAGTCCTGCCACTGGATCAAGATAGGCTGGGACGAGAGAGTGAGGCTGACGATCTGAACAACTCTTCCTCACTATAATCCAATTCACACGCAACTCAAGACACCACCCCGCATCCCCTCCGTCAAATCCTGTGGCGAGTGACGAAGCAGCAGGCATGGATATACTTGAGGCTGTAGCTACAATTCCACTCACAGGCGCCCCAGGGTAATGATTCACTTTGTACTAGACTGAAGCAGCAGTGGAGTTTGGCAGCCCACTGGGTGTCTGAGCAGCCCTATATAGAATCGCTCTGCTCACCGAAATGGCCTGAGGAAGGGGCTTAAAAGGTACCCTATCCCTGGCCTGCTTGCCATGGCAGGTGGGGATCCCAACCATGCGGTTGCATCACAAAGAAGAAAATATCAGTGACTCGGCTCACCATTGGCACATGAAATGTGCGCAGTCTCATGGATAGCTCTAAAACAGACAGACCGGAGAGACGGACAGCTTTTGTCGCAAGAGAACTCAGCAGGTACAACATCCAGATCGCAGCACTCTGCGAGACCAGGTTCGCAGACGAAGGCCAGCTGACAGAAGTCAAAGCCAGTTATCCCTTTTTCTGGAGCGGCCACAGCAGTGATGAGGATTTAGCTATCAGATCTAATCTGATCAGCAAATTAGCCAGCCTCCCAAAAGGATTCATAAACCGATTCCTGCCTCTGTGGCTCCCCCTCAAAGTAAAGTGCCATGCCACCTTCATCAGTGAATATGCCCCACCATTACAAACTCAGAGGAGATCAAAGACAAGTTTCATGAAGACTTGGAGTTACTCATAGCATCTGTGCCCAAGGAGGACAAGCTTGTCATCATAGGCAACTTCAATGCTAGAGTTGGTGCCGACTACCAGACATAGGAGGGAGTCATTGGGAGGAATGGAGTTGGCAAAAGCAACAGCAATAGTCTTCTAGTTTTGAAGAACTGTGCAGCTCATGAACTGATGATCACCAACACAGTCTTCCACTTACCCAACAGTAACAAGAAGTCCTGGATGCACACATGCAGCAAGAACTGGCATCTCACTGATTACGTTGTAGTAAGGAGAAGGGACAGGCAGGATGTTAGGGTGACTAAGGCCATGTGCGGCGCGGACTGCTGGACAGACCACAGACTCATCCTCTCAAAACTCAACATGTTCATCCAGCACAGGTGGCTCTGGCAGGGCAAAAAGACCAATAGGAGACTGAATGTCAGCAAGTTAGAATGCCACTCTGTGCACTAGAGCTTCTACCTGGACAGTAAGCTTGACCAACTCAGCTTTGGCACAATTGGTGCAGAAGAGGAATGGGCAACTTTTAGAGATGTGGTCTACAACACCACTCTCGCTCACTTGGACCAGAGCACACGCAAACAACAGGTTCGACGACAATGATGAAGACATTCAGAAGCTGCTGGATGAAAAGCGTGAAACCTTCAGATCCCTCCAGCAAGACACTACATCTGTCCCCAAGAAGGCAGCCTACAACTCCATAAAAAGCAAGGAGTGAGCAAAGCTGAGAGAGATGCAAGACTCCTGGATCAGCAGAAAGGCAGATGAGATTCAGAAGTACATTGATAGCAACAACTCCAAGTGTTCCTATGATGCCCTGAAGACCATCTACGGGCCACAGTCCTCTGGAACATCACCACTGCTCAGGTCCGGCAGGTCCACCCTGCTCACTGACAAGAATGCCATCCTCAAAAGATGAGCTGAGCACTTAAATCAGCAATGTCCTGAACAGGCCTTCCTCTATTAATGCTGAAGCCGCTTACCGCACACTGCAAGTCGCCATCATCACCTCCCTAGCAGAACCTCCAAAGGAATAAGAGGTTAAGGAAACAATTAAGCTTCTCTCCAATAGTGAAGCACCAGGCTCTGACTCCATCCGAACCGGAATTTACACGGCAGGGGGACCAGTCTTGTTACAGAAGCTCACCAAGCTCTTTCAGGCCATGTAGCTGCAGGAAGTTATCCCTCAGGAGCTCAAGGATGCCTCCATCGTCTGTCTCTACAAGAGAAAGGGAAACAGGCAGTCGTGTGACAACCACAGAGGAATCTCTCTCCTAGTCACTGCTGGTGAAATTCTTCTCAGAGGCCTCCTCAACCACCTCACTCAACACATTGAAGATGGACATCTGCCAGAGAGTCCTTGCAGATTGAGAGAGGGCCGAAGGACAGTGGACATGATATTTGCAGCACTTCAACTACAGGAGAAGTGCCAGGAACGAAACAGGGACCTTTACACAATGTTCAAGGACGTGGCCAAAGCCTTTGACACCGTCAGTCATGAGGGGCTATGGCGGATCATGGAGAAGTTTGGCTGCCCAGGCAAATTTATCAGTATGGTGCGCCATCTCTATGACAGCATGCTTGCTCGAATACTGGAAAATGGAGACTCCTCCAATGCCTTCCCAGTCACCAACGGAGCCAAGCAAGGTTATGTACTGGTACCCATGCTGTTCAGCATGATGTTCTCAGCTATGCTGTCAAATGCTTTCTGTGATGACGAAGAAACCAGCATCAAGACCAGATATAGGACTTGTGGCAGACTCTTCAACCTGCGAAGATTACAGGCCAAGACCAAGGTTAAAGATGACTGCCCGCTCAACGCTGCCACAGAGGCCAATATGCAGAAGAGCATGAACCACTTTTCCACTGCCTGCAGAAATTTCGGCCTCACAATCAGTATCAAGAAGATAGAGGCCCGCACTGCAGAAGACGAATGCAGAACCAACTATCACAGTTGAATGAGAAATCCTGAAGACTGTTGACAAGTTTCACTCTCCAGATCTCTGAACATAGACAATGAGGTAGACACACGAATCGGCAAGGCAAGCTTTGCATTTGGACGACTGCAGGAGTCAGTGTGGGAGAGGAGAGGTATCAAACTGTCCACAAAGCTGAAGATGTATAAGTCAGTCATACTGCCCACACTAATGTATGCCTGTGAGACATGGACTGTGTATGAGCGCAATGCCAAAAAAGCGGAATCACTCCTACATGAGCTGCTTAAGAAGAAGGCTGCTGAAACTTACCTGGGAGGACAAAGTTCTAGATACAGATGTCCTCTCTCAACTTGGTCTGCCAAGTATCTACACCTTGCTGAGGAAAGACCAAGTCAGGTGGGCCGGCCACATTGTACGTATGCCAGACATACACTTCCCCAAGAGACTGTTCTATGGTGACCTGCAAAAAGCAAACACACACAAGGTGGGCAGAAAAAGCACTTCTCTGAGGAGCTTTGGCATTCACCCAGTCTCCTGGGAAAACCTAGGCCAGGCAGACCCACCTGGAGAAGCTGCATCAGCGAAAGCACTACCTCCTATGAGCAAAGCAGGACTGCAGAGGCGCAGAAGAGGAATGAGCTACAAAAATCCATAGCCAACTCTTTGCCAACCAACCCAGCAGACCACTTGTGCCCGACATTCGGCATAACTTTCCGAGCCCACATCGGACAGATCAGCCACATCTAGACATGCCATGCCCAGTCAACCTACTCAACGTGATGTCCTTGGTCATCGTCGACAACGATGGACGAACAACATGATTTATAGCATCATCTGATACATCATGGATGCGGTCATGAGAACTGCAATTGATGGCGAGTTGGGGTTTGCATGGCGGGGTGATGAAAAGTTAATCTTCTGGTCATATGTTTACAATCCTCCAACCCTCGGCTGGCTTCATACATTCGATCTGGACAGTTTGAAGTTCATCAGCCACCTGGTGCAAGGCTCTGTTGACTACATTGCAGTGATGACTACAGGTGTCACACATGACTTAGAGATCATTGCCAGCTATGCAACATATCCGCACATGTCTTTTTTGAAGGCTTGGACTGTTAATTGGGGAAACAAAATTGGGATGAATTAAACTTGCACCATTGTTTCTAATTACCTTCTCCCAGAATAAAGCTTTAGCAATGACAAAAACGGGATTTTATATCAAATGGAAGAAATTGAATAATGTTTACAGCTGGAGTAAGTTAGGAGCGGCTTGCGGAAATTATGTTGACTGACCCTAGTTCCCATGCAGACGCCCCTGCACATATCTGTTCTCCAAGGTGTAAATGGAGTGGTAAAATTCCACACAGAGAGTTCGGGCTCACCCAATTCAATAAAGGAACTATTACCATCCGAAAAATATTCATGAATAGGGCAATTTAAAAAAAGGCTGCACCATGAGATGCAAAGAAGTAAAACATGAAAGGTGTATTTGCTGAAGAATAAAACAAATTGACGTACCACAAAGGCAAGTAGCTAGTTTCAAAATTCTGCATCTTCCCAAGATTATTGATGAGCCATAGAATTTGGTGAATATTTTCTTACCCCAAGAAAGATGATCTCTGGCTATTGATAGCCATCTTAGAAAGTTAGAAGAAAACCAAAACTGATGTATTTCAAGCAAAGTCATGCATACTAATGGCATGATTACCTACCCATAGCCATTATTACACCCAGTCCTTGTATTGCTCATTATAGTCCTTAGCAAGTAAGATGCAGCCTCATACAGGAAACCTGAGTTCCTAACCTAATCCAAAGATTCAAACATTTCCTCACCTTTAGACCACCACTATGGCTTACAAAATACCCACCCCGGTATCTTAGCAAAGCAATACCTGTGTTTGGGATTCATGTAGATGCGAGAGAGAGAAAGTGTGCCCTTACTGTGGCAATGGTAGACTAGAAGTCAGTGTAATGAAAAATACTTGTATGTGATCGAGATATACCTCCCCAACCATCTTCCTCATTACAGTACAAAACAAATAAGGATACACAAAAGCCGAGATCAGACCTGAACACAGCAATTGAATGCTTGGAACAAAACTCCCAAACAATGTCTGTAAAGATAATTCAAACACAGTGAGACATAGATGTCTGAATATTCAATCTCATAGGCTCTCAAGAAAGAACCCTCCCCAACAACTTGGATGACTGAATAATGTAGACATGTAAGAGAGGTAGACATGCAGGAGGGAAGTATCCACTAAAAAGAACAAGAAGGCCAAGAAATGTTTATGTTGAACTACTCCAGAGGAAGACCCTGTATATCAAGGAGAACAACATTTCAAATCCTAAAAGCAGAAACCAGGAACACCAAAAATATGTTTTGGCTACTTCCACAGGGGAGTTTTGTGTGAGACGAAGACATTAGATGAAGGCCTACTTCACCTGAATATTTGGACCAGATAGTACATAAGAGTAATCTGTGCCTCAGCCAGGCTGTGTGCCACCAAGGACAGGATTTATGCAGGAAGCTGTGTGGCCTTATAACAACCAGCCAGGTCCTGAAGGTTACCCGGAGTTAATTTTTGACCTAAGCCTAATGCAGAGAGAGAGAGTATTAGAGCACTTCCAAACGAATTGATTACTGTTTTCATCTTCAGAATATCTATACCTCCAAGTCCTTCTTTATGCGGCTTTAATAAAATCCAAAGTGGGGATCATCCTTAATACTTCCCATTAAAGAAAGTAAGAGTCTGGAATATATTGTAAGCCCTCTGCCTGGCATGTCTTACAATGCATCAGGAACATGTGCAGTGATAGGACAGTAATTCTGCTGACCACAGCATGTAGACACCGTGGAGTACTCATAGGCCATTAGGTCCTTCGCCCCTTCAGACATGTTCAAACTGAAGACCTGTCAACATCTAAAAGACATGTCAAACAGCCTATGGGTAAACACCTGCTGGAGTTATTTGAACAAAAATGCATTTGTCCTCCTGTCTGGGATTATAGAGATCCACAACACAATACTTACAAAGTAGTATTTAATCCCAAAAAGAAACAGGAAATGAATGTCAAAGCCAACAGGGAGTGTGGAGAAGAAGACAAAGGACAAGGGAACCACTGAAAGCAAGCAATAGCAGCACGCATAGACCATCCTCTAATGCAGAAATAGGTTAGGCGCAAACGCTGCCTAAATTCACTGCTCTTACATTTCCACAAGAATTCGTCTTCGGAGTGGTTTTCAAAAGCCAGAGAGAATTCAGGAAATAATACATCTAACTGTTCAGGAAATATCTGGATAAGACCATGAGGAACTATGGAAACCAGTCCCCTTTTATTGCAAAAAACAGTTCAGCCAAGTCCTTATATCTATAGAGATATATATGCAAGATGATAATGAGTGTAGACCTGGCTGTCTGGCATTGGTTTGCCATAATGTTCACTGCCTGCTGTAATCCCCCTACAGGTTAGAGGGGTGTGCCACAATTTTTTCTTTCCCTCGCTATTGTTGGAGTGTAGGTATTATAATCAAAAATTAACATGAAATGTTTGCAAGTTAATGCCTAATGATGCCTCATAGAAATTGTATTATTGTGCTTTTACTAAACGGGTGTTTGAAATGTGCCCACGGGGAGTGGCCACCAATGTATACGATGATAAATGAAATTGACTAATGATGAATTATTAATGTACTAATGTACGATTTTGTACTAGCATCAAGAGTTATATGTTAAGATGTCGCTAAAAGTTAGCATGAGTCGGGCCTAGCTGCCGGTTTCAAATTAAATGTGTTTTTCTAACGTGTGATGTGCTGACTTGCTGAAGGACATGTAGCCGTACTTTTCCAGAAACTAGAAGATGTGTGTAACCGTAGTAAATTCTTTTTCATGAGACTCGACTTGCTCAAGGAGACATTCTTGCCGAATGCAACAGTGTAAACTTGCAACAGGTACAAGGTCGCCTGAACTGGTAAAGACAATGGAGCTACTGACTGGGACTGCGAGAATAAAGTTCGTACCTGACATTCTACCCGTTGGAGACGTCAATTACAGGAGCCAATAAACTACGTGAGAACTGTTCCAAAGTGACTATCCTAATGAGGTGACTACCTGATTATTGGATGGAGCTAATGATACACCAAAATTTGCCCAATTGGAAATTAGGGGACTGCACAGCAAGATTGATATAATTCTGTGTCACAAGGAGAAATCTGCCATTCCGAGCCATTTTTGCTATTGCCATTACGTGCCATTTGTTTCCTAGTACTGAGCCACTCTGTCATTCTGTCCTAAAGACTGTGTTGTTGACTCTTCAAACCATCCTTACCCTTCCCTTGCCCGTTCTATACTTTTCCTCCTTATGAGGGAGGTATACCTTATTACCGTCTTGCTGAACTTTGCTGAATTGCCTGGCTGATGGCGAATCAACTGATGTCCTGAGGACGGAGCCTGACTCTGTATGCTGACCCATTACGGAGGGTAACTATATGATGATGAAATTGTAATTGTCTGTTTGCCTTTCCTTTCTAGGTACCAACTGCTACCTTTGATAGAGACCATAGTTAGATGTTTTCTAAATTTGTGTTGCTAAATTGTTTTGCATGAAGCTCAACATGCCAATACTAATTCGAGGTTAGTTAAGGGGTTCACTGAAACGAACGCAAATAGACAAATAAGTGAATCTATGCTTTGTTGAATAATGCGCTAATGATACTCTGCTAAAGTTAATCCATGTTGACGTCGTGCTTTGTTCTAATGTTTATGATCTTTGCTTTGATGAAATCTTATTTGAGTTGCCATATTGTGACAGTGCTAATGTGTTTTCTGGTATTGAGACTAATAAATTTGCTAGTAGAGTGTAATCAATAGGTAATAAAATACCATAAATCTTACTAAATTTTGTGTGGTCTTCATGACTGAAAGGTCATGGGGTGTTTCGGTTTTCATTAATGTCACTAACCAATTTGATTGATTTGCTGTTGTGAATATTGATGAGGTTATCGATCTATTGATTAACATGCTAATTAGTTATCTCGTCTTAAGGTGTCTCCAATCAGGGCCAAAAGATTCATTGGCCTAAAACGAGTCCCAGAATAAGTAAATTACCTAGGAAAGGACACATTATCACTATTAACATAAGGAAGCAAAATATTCTCGCCTAGAAGGTGTGGAGAAGAACTCATTGTCACTCCACTGAACTCTGCTAGGGGAGATCATAGTGGAGGGAAAACATCTTGTCTCCTCCAATCCATGGTCGAAAGTCTTCGAATAGAAGAAAAGAACTAAGACCAAAGAATCAAATTCCCTTGATGGAGAATAATCCTTAATTGCTGGAAGGCGACCTAGGGACTAGCCTGGGCCGAAGCATTTTGTTGAAATAGGGCTTCGTTAATCTGAGGCGCTCTCTCCTGAACCAGACTTTGACCCCACTTAAAGGCCCTTTGAGAAACACAGCTATCCCCAGGAAAAGATTAATCATGCCATTCAAAAACTTGCACTTATTCCCTCAGACCATGAGGTAACGCTGAACCCGAAGCCTTTAGCAGACTTGATCAAGAGGAAGCGGTATTGTTGTAGAAAAGTATCCGTGGAAGTATGCTGCAGTGAACCCAGGCTATCAAAAGGGGATATGATCTCAGAATCAGTACTAAGAAAACCGCTTTGTTCTTAAAATTACACCCACTGTGTAAGCTGTCTACTTTGTCTCTCTTTCTTTTTATTATCATTTTCAGTTACAGCCGGTTGCTAAGTCCCAGGCCACTGCGAGGACTGCACACAGTTTCATGCAAGGATGAGAACCCCCCAACTACAGAAAAAGAGCCTTAAACTGTCTCTCATCCAATCCAAAAGAACCAAGTACACCTGATCAACATGTTGCTTACTGACAACAAATGGTATGGCGACTTACCACTGCTGGAATTCTACACCATTTTGGATGAAAGTGGGATTTGGACTATGAGCCAAGATAACTTTATTGTATAGATTATAAATATTAATTGCAATACAAACACATCTCTGCTTAAATTTAGGTTCTATGCTCACAAAAATGTTTATTAAAAATCTGTATATTATAAAGTTATTTTGGAGTTCGTAGGTAAAGTAAAATATGGAAACTAGAAACCTCATTACCACAACAAGGGTCGAGTAATCACAATGTAGCAACTGTTTAAAATATTTACTTCGTTGTCGATATACGTGTATTGCTTCCTTTAATAGCTTTACAACCCAGCCAGAATCAAATTCTCTACCCATGACTGCCACATTTTCTGGCATATTATTGCCATGCAGAAACCTTTGCACCACAGTGCACAGTGTGGTACTGATAGAGCGTTCCAGCCTAATAATTTACCTGTATTTGGACGCTCTTGGGTCGATGAATCTTTTGACCAAGTGGGGCCCTCTTTACCCGAGAGTAATCAATCAAAATCAACAATCAATAATCAATAACGAACATAAGCAATGCCCTGATCAACATAACACTTAACAATCAATCCAGAATACATTTCGGCGAAACTATGACCTTTCGGTCATGAATAACCACACCAGTTTATGCAAAGTTAATGAATTTATTTCCCTATATTAACAAAGCTAGCACAATGTAGATGTGTCTCAACACCAAATGATATATGTAAATGAACATTAATAGCTGTCCATAACGACGAAACAGATGCAATCTATGCAGCATTTGAATAAGAATGCCTTCTATGATGGCAACGCAAACCACTAAAACTACAATCTGTAATGGGCTAATTGCATACATTTAGTCAGCATAACAAGGTCTCAAATTGCATCGTGCATCAAATGAATCCTCATCTAACCTCAAATTTGCATCAGCATGTGGGTCTTCATGCAAAACAATTTAGCAACATTAATTTAGAAAACTCCTAACTAGGGCTCTTATCAAAAATCAGCAGTTGGTTACCTAAAAAGAAACACAATGCAATTGTACAATTTTCCTTTCATATTTACCAAGTTCAATCGGCATTCAAGGAAGTCTTCGTCTCACAGGTACCGGATTCGATCAGCATGGGACGGGGCAAAGGGGCAGGGTGGACGGGGCAATTGCCTCACAGCGGCAAGATAAAACTACTACTTCATGCAAAGGGACGTATCAAAGTTAGAGTCTCTAGGGCGAGAATTACTTAAAGTCTCTTTCTCTCGATTAGAGAAAGCATCAAAGTCTCTCAAAATGGCGTCGAACATCAATTGGCATCGTAGAAGATAGGCAATAATGTCCGATAGGTAATGGCCGTTTTCTTCCTTGTGTACCTGGTTTAAATAGACAACAGTTCAAATCCAGTAGGGTCTTCCATTGGAGGGTTCATAGGTTGACTTCAAATTGTCCAATCAAAAACAACAGTTCTCAAGCTTTTACCTAAGCATACATTATCCTTGGAGTCGGGAACGTAAGTTGCAACATATTTTACCAATTAACTCACTTTCAGAGCGTCCATTGTCTGCACCTGCAGATTGACCTTGGAGTGAAGAAGAAGATGCCAGGCTGGCACGAAACCTTAAAGATAAGCATGTGAACGATCTCACTGGAAAAGTACAGCTTCAAGCAAGAATACACGTTTCATTAGCATATTAGAAAAATACGAGCATCTAAACTGTGAGACATGGCAACTAGGCTAAAGCCTCCACTAAAGTTATGCTAAGCTAAAGCATTTCTAACAAGCAAATCATGGAACACGTTTACGATTATGTCAAACTAGTACAATTCTAATACATCACGTTATATAAAGCACGCTTATAAATGTTGGCAAACTACTCTGAGGGCACATTTTGTCCCCGTACAATCTTTATTAGTTCGGTTAAAGTCACACTTGATTGCAGCACTACGTTTATGCACTAATAAATGTAAAATCTTCATTTCAGCGTCATCAGTACACACGAAAATTGGGAAATGTGTGCGAAAACAAATCTTTTCTCCTACGTTGCAGCTGTCTTAGGGAGGCATATTTTTGGTGCAAAGCATGTCTAGAAATATAAGTAAATAGCACTTTGTGGATGGCAGCGTGGAAACGCCCATGAACCACCCATGAGACACCCCCTTGTCATAGTAATGCATAGCATAGCTCTACTTTGCTATACTTTTACATTTGTCAAGACTAAATCCAAAATCACCTCTCTGCACCAGTTTTTGTCACTTGTAGTGACTTTGCACTGTTGCAAAGTCTTGATAAATAGGGCCTGTGACCTTGAATCATTTGACGGTGCATGTCCCAACATTTGGGCTGTTACAACCACAACTCGACTGCAGAACCGGCAGGAAAACCTGGATAGGTACTAAAGGACTTGACATAGCAGGCAGGGTAAGCAAGGAAAATCCAGAAGACATTGAGTTATGTTGCAAGAAAACCCATTAACTATATTGACCCAAGTAAGCAGGCAAGACATTAAAGGGCTTGCTTTGCTCCACTTACAAAAAGAAAGTGCGTACACAGGCAACACTAACATACTAAACGGGAAAAAATCCTGTCAGTTTAGAGAAAGGATAGTGGATTGGACAGGAGTCTTTCATCCAGCGGGGTGAGCTAACGTGGGAAGAGCTATGTTAATTTCTACATTGTTAGAAAATAATTTTTCCAGGATGAGCCTGCACCTTACTTGCCTAAAGACTGTGATGAGGAAGATAAACAAGGAGGTAATGCTTCAGAAGGCTAGCGGTTTCATACTAATAAACTGTCTGGAAGACAGTTGGAGAGTATCCTGTCATGCCACCACAAATGTACACAACTTGACTATGGAATCGCAATGTAGTTGATTGGATGTATTGATAATGAAGAAGTTGACACATTTCATGTATGAGGTACTTCATAGAGATGTCAGTTTAAAGAAATTCCCTAATCATGAACAATATAATGACCATGATTTTGCTAGCTCTCTCTCGATTTTGCAGCTCTTCACACATGTGAGATTTTTATGAAGCTCTTCTTCCTACCCACCGAAAGGGATGCTACCTTGGTTTTAACATGCATGCTCTCTGGATACACAAAGAGGTACAGTTCTCTTTTTCAGTCTTCTGTTCTTGTCAGCTTGACACTCTTGTGTGGTCTTCCACCAAACCTTTTGCCTTCACCCTTCCTGTTGTGCTGAGTTTATTTTTTTAGCCTTTAGGACTCTGTGCACTTTACCTAGGCAAACCAGTGCTGAAGAGTGTGTGCACCCTCTCTAGAACATGGTACAATTCGCCTACACTTCATTAGCACATCTAATTTACTAGTAAGTCCCAAGAAGATTGTACTCCACATGTCTGTGGCCTGTAAATTAAATACTATTAGTGGGCCTGCAGCACTCATTATGCTATCCACCAAAGCAGACTTTTAAGAAATATCTCAGGCCAGCCACTGCAGCCTGTGGTGCAGGTTTAAACTGCCATTTAGACTTGACAAAATAAACCTTGCCAGGCCTAAGTCTTCCTTACATATAAACTCCTACTCACTCCTAAAGTAGGTCCTAAAGGTTCATAAAGCAGAGTACATTGTACTTAAACATAGGACATGTGGTTTTAAGTTGTATATGTCCTGTAGTGAAACGTTCCTAAAGTCCTTTTTTGCCTTTCCTTTGCAAGGCTTATTCTTCCCATTGGATAACTTTGGGTTACCTTCTCACATTAATAAGTGATAACTTAAATTTGGAAGCAGATAGGAGAATAATGTTTACACTCAAATGAATTGTAATGTACAACCCTCTTTAGTGGAAAGTTGGATTTTAAGTCACAATTCTAAAATTGCAATTTTTAGAAAGTTGACATTCTCCTGTCCTAGCCTTTCGTCTGTTTCCTACTTCACATGACTGGGATTAGCTTAGCTGTTGTCCTTTGTGTATTCCTCCCAGACAGTGAAACAAAAGGGGACTAGTGGTTGGTAGGATGGGCCATCCTGCCAGGATGGTTGGGCAGAGCTGTTCCCCACCCCAATTACATTTCAAATGGCTGCCTCCAACACACACACAAAGTAACTTGACACCAATCCTATTTCACCCTAGACTACTTGAAGCCTTGACATGGGAAGGGAAGAACTTTCCAGAACCAGAGGTGGGGTAATATAGGGAGTGCCCGACTTCAAAGGATGGAATCAGGTATAATTTTTTTACCTCGTAGGCCGCTCATCTGATCACTTCTTGACCTGTGAAACACTTAAAACAAGGGCTGCTCTGCTGCATTGCTGATGAAAGGCTTGCTCTGCTGCCCAAGGAAGGAAGCCTTCACCTCCTCCTTGAACACATGACTACCAGAGTGACTCCAAGAACTAGCTGGCTACCTTTCTTACCTGAGCTACAGGCACACAAAAAGCTCTGGCGGCCTCCCTGCAACTGTTCGCTGCACTGAACCTGCCTCGACCTGCAACTGGAGCCGCCTGAGCCCTGCTGCTGGCCTCGATTGGAGTGACTTCCGATGGCCAGGGGTACCCCCCAAAACCCTTGGACGGCATCAGAGTGTACTATTCCTGGGCCAAATGAGCATCCCCCAGGACCACGCATTGCAGCACCTTGCAGCTCCTGATTGGCGACCTCAGTGGAATTGAAGCAGCGCAATGCAGGACCTCACATTGCAGGACCTCGCAGATCCTGATCATAGGTCTCATCAAAATTGATGTAACTCATCCCAGCACAATGCAGTAGCTCAGCTCAAGCACAACACGGAACACTGTCCAGCAGGCTGAACTCAGTCCTGTACGCAGCCCGTGCTCCATCACGGTCAGCTTGAATGTGTGAGCTTGTCCTGGTCCTGCAAGACCAGAAGTTGGCACAGTGCAAATGTTAGCACTACTTTTACCCAAGACTTTGAAATTGCATATCTCCAGTTCTACTTTTGTTGTTCTGGTATCATTTTGTTATTTAAATTTGCTCCATTATTCTAAATAGTTTTGGTATTTTTTGTGTTTATTTTCACTGCTTTTGTGCTGTATAAATAGTTTACACATTCTATCTAATTTAAATCTGACTGCTTTTGTGGCAAGCTCCCAGAGAGTTTAGCACAGGTTAATGTAGTGACTTTTCGTGGTTCACCCTAGCTGGAATTGTGGTTGTTGCTTGTGAAGGGTTTCACCCCCCTCAACCAATAGCTCAATATCTCACAGTTCTTCAAACACAAAGGGCCAACTTTTAGAGCCGCTGGCGACACTGGAGCACCATTTTTTGTGATGCTCCGATAGTGCTAATCACTGCTCCATAGTTACAAGGAGGTGTTAACGCCACTTTTTGTGGCGTTACGCCTCCTTGTAAATATAGGCCCCTCCAACACAGTTTTCTGCATCAGAGGGGCGTGCAATGGGCGTTGCAGTAGGTGTTCCACTGCAAAACCCATTGCTTTTGATGCTGCCCAGATTTAAGAGAAAGGGGTAGCGTTAGCATGGCAAAACGAGGAGAAATGCTTTTATTCCTCCTCGTTTTTTACTTTTTCTATGTGTGCACACATAGGAGAAGCAAAATGCCATGGATGATTGTTTATGTGTAGGAAGGTGTCCCTTCCTGCACATAAACAATCATTCCAAAATGACTCTTCGGTACTTCTATGTGTGGTGCCTTTTGCACATCCATTGCCAGCACAGGGGGAAATGTAGGGGTGCACCGTATTCCTGTAAATGCGGCACATCCCTGCGTTTCACAAGTGGCACAGCACCACACTGCGCCACTTTGGCATCAATCAGGGTCATAGTGTTTTTCTCACATATTTTATGAAACACAGTTGTCTATTCACTATTGTACAAAATACATTTGGAATCATAATAAAAATAAGTACCTAGGAGAACTGCTCCAAAATTTACTCTTTACGATTGACTAAGAGAAAAATGTTAAGTTCATTCGTTGTACATCTGGTGTTTTCATTTGGGCATTGATCAGTCCTTGATTTTTAAAAGAAAATGGGTGCCAGTGTCCACAGCTCTTCCCAGAAGCCTGCAGCTAGAGCAATTAAACGATTGCACACCGAACCCCTAAGCTGCACATTCTTGAATCCACCTCATGTCTCTTCAATTCACTACCAGATACCCCACTCTTGCGGGTTCCTGCTTTCTCCCTTTGAGACATTGTTTCCATCTTTCTCCTTTGATCTCCTTGGTGTGTGTTTCCCTCTCTTGCTAATAGTCTGATGTAGAAAAACAAGTGCTAGTTCCCAAAAATGAGTGCTGGTAGGCTCCACGGCAAACACCAGCTCAAATTAAACACTGAGCATTGTTAGAAAGAAATCCAGTATTCAGAAAAAGTATTCAAAATTATTCAAGACGGAAAATAAATTTCCCCTTGATTACGTTTCACTTCTTATATTTCGAACACCCTGTTACAAGGATTTATTTCATAGAACACTTTGTGCCTGCATTCTAAAGTGAACAATAGCTATAACAATGTTTGAGAGAAGCACAGTAATTACAGAATTTGTCAAGTAAGATGATTTTTTTGTCCAGATTGTGAGTTAACAAAAATTAAGAGAATGTAAAAACTATAAACCAAAAACATTCCACATTATCAACATAAGAGGAAACGCACGTTTTGTTTTCGTGTTCTGTCCATAACTGCATCATGTCACATGAGAGTCATTCAGCCAGTTCAGGCATTTTTAGTTAAGAGACATTACATTCTGGAACTTGCTGTTTTGTTTGTATCATTACAAACATAGATTTAAACATTCCGGCATACAAACGTTTTCTGGACAATAACTCAAGATTGGCTGATTGGCTGAAGGTGTCACATTTGACATTGGCGTCTATTGGAGTTCTGTAGATGCATTTGTATATGACACTGGTGACTCATCCTTGAGAATGTTTGACTAGTGCCCTGGCAGAATTTTCTACTCCTCCTCCAAAGGTATGAACATGAAACACCAACTTTGCAGCACATTTTCAGACAATCAGACTAAGATGTCTGATGGGACACATTCCTTCAGACAGGCTCAGCTTCTGTTGCATTGCACTGATGCACAACACTCTGTTAGAGGGGTTGGATCTGAAATCTGGTCTGGCAGCTCTCTAGCAGAGCACCTGCCAAGGGTGTGGATAATGACATCTCATACTGATGGCACAAGTAGACTTTACATCACACTAGCAATGTGTTTGGGGGAGAGGTGTTTCTTAAAGCCAAATACCTTGTGAATTTGGGCAGATATGAAGGGGCATATTTATACTCCATTTGCACCGAATTTGCATCATTTTTTGAGATTCAAATTCGACACAAACAAACTCCATTTTTATATTTTGAGGTTACACATGCCTAACGTCAAAATATTGGAGTTTGCACCATTTTTTAGATGTGTGAACCTACCTTGCGCCAATGATATGCAAAGTAGGCATTCCCATCTAAAAAATGGTGCTAATCCCATGGCCCCATATTTACCCCCATGCTAAAATGACGCATGGGTGGGAGGAGGGGCTAAATAATGGTGCAAAGATTGCTTTGCACCATTCTGTAACGCCTGGGTCAGACCCGGCGTTAGGGGACACTAGGTTAAACACTATGGAATGGGTCCAAAATTGCCATCCTCAAGCCCCAGGAACACCTCCACCCATACCAGAGGGACACCGGAGGATGGGGTATCCCATCCAAGGTAAGTAGGGTAAGTATTGGTAAGTATATATTTTTTTTAATTAGAGTGCCATCGGGGGCCCAACTTGGGGCCTCCTGCATTGCACAGGGTACAATGGCCATGCCCAGAGGACACTGTCCCCTGTGCTGGCCATTGGGGTGGTGTGCATGACTCCTGTCTTTTCTAAGACAGGAGTCATGTGGTGTGGATGGTTTTGCGTCAGAAAATGATGCTAGGCTGGTTGGAGGCATTTTTTTGCCTCTAACCAGCCTAACATCATTTTTTGGTGCAAAACCCCCTTCTCCCATACCGCCAACCCCACCCAACTAACATAATTATTTTTTATGCTAGCCCACCCTTTAAATGTATTTAATTGTTCCAGCTGCAAGCCTTACTGTTAGAAATTGGGTCTTTGGTCGACAGTCAGGTTACTCCCTGTTCAAGCAAGGACCCTCACTCTAGTCAGGGTAAAATAGAATCACCCTCAGCTAACCCCTGCTTACCCCCTTGGTAGCTTGGCAGAGCAGTAGGCTTAACCTCAGAGTGCTAGGTGTAAAGTATTTGTACCAACACACACAGTAACTTAATGAAAACTTAATGAAAACACTACAAAATGACACAACACCAGTTTAGAAAAATAGGAAATATTTATCTAAACAAAACAAGACCAAAACGACAAAAATCCAACATACACAAGTCAAGTTATGAATTTTTAAAGATTAAACTCAAAAATAGCGCTTAGAAACAAAAATGCTTTGATGAGATGTTAACACGGCGTCGTGACGGAGTCATTCCCAACAAGCCGACACCAGCGGCGCCGGACACGGAGTTGTGTAGACCCCCAAGTACAGTACCTTTGTTGAAGAGTGAAAACAAGCCGATGCGCGAAGTCGGGAATCGCGGTGTCTGTGCGAAACGTTGAATCCGTGCACTTCGAGCGGCGTCGGTCACGACGTGGTGCGGCGACTTCCACGGAGTCGCGGACTTCAGCGGGGCTGCTGGTGCGTCGGGCCTGCGAAGAGCGTCGCGGCGTTGGGTGCAGGCGGCGTCACCAGATTCAGCAGCGGCATCGGTCCGGAGTCGTCCGAAGTCGATTTCCTTGGATTTCCACCAGCTTTCCTTTCAAGGGCCCAGGGACTGGATAGGGCACCACTCTCCAGAGACTCCAGGTGCTGGCAGAGAGAAGTCTTTGCTATCCCTGAGACTTCAAACAACAGGAGGCAAGCTCTAAATCAAACCCTTGGAGGTTTCTTCACAAGATGGAAGGCACACAAAGTCCAGTCTTTGCCCTCTTACTCTGGCAGAAGCAGCACTGCAGGAAAGCTCCACAAAGCACAGTCACAGGCAGGGCAGCACTTCTTCCTAAGCTATCAGCTCTTCTCCAGGCAGAGGTTCCTCTTGGTTCCAGAAGTGTTTCTAAAGTCTGTAGATTTGGGTGCCCTTCTTATACCCATTTTAGTCTTTGAAGTCACCTTTCTTCAAAGGGGATTCACACCTACTTGTGAAATCCTGCCTTGCCCAGGCAAGGCATCAGACACACAGCAGGGGGTTGGAGCCAGCATTGTCAGAGGCAGGCACAGTCCTTTCAGATGAGAGTGACCACTCCACCCCTCCCTCCTAGCAGAGATGGCTAATCAGGAAATGCAGGTTATACCCCAGCCCCCTTTGTGTCACTGTCTAGTGTGAGGTGAAAAACAACCCAACTGTCAAACTGACCCAGACAGGGAATCCACAAACACGGCAGAGTCACAGAATGGTTTAAGCAAGAAAATGCTCACTTTCTAAAAATGGCATTTTCAAATGCACAATCTTAAAATCAACATTACGAAAATATGTATTTTTAAATTGTGAGTTCAGGGACCCCAAACTCCACATGTCCATCTACTCTCTAGGGGAATCTACACTTTAATCATATTTAAAGGTTGCCCCCATATTATCCTATGAGAGAGACAGGCCTTGCAACAGTGAAAAACGAAGTTGGCAGTATTTCACTGTCAGGACATATAAATCACATTACTATATGTCCTACCTTATCCATACACTGCACCCTGCCCTTGGGGCTACCTAGGGCCTACCTTAGGGGTGCCTTACATGTAAGAAAAGGGAAGGTTTAGGCCTGGCAAGTGGGTACACTTGCCAAGTCGAATTTACAGTGTAAAAATACACACACAGACACTGCAGTGGCAGGTCTGAGACATGATTGCTGAGCTACTTATGTGGGTGGCACAACCAGTGCTGCAGGCCCACTAGTAGCATTTGATTTACAGGCCCTGGCACCTCTAGTGCACCTTACTAGGGACTTACTAGTAAATCAAATAGGCCAATCATGGATAAACCAATTACATACAATTTACACGGAGAGCATATGCACTTTAGCACTGGTTAGCAGTGGGAAAGTGCTCAGAGTTCAAAAGCCAACAGCGACAGGTCAGAAAAAAATAGGAGGCAGGAGGCAAAAAGATCCAGGATAACCCTGCATAAGCAAAAGTCCAACACTTATATAAAAACAGTACATACAAAAAAAAATCATTAGACATATCTTAAAAACATAAGAGCAGCAATATGCTCCATCCAGACATGTCCATTGCACCTAGAGAAACCACATGCGCCTGTACAGTTAAATAAATAAATAAATAAATAAGTAAGTTTATATATACAGCCCCCCTTATATATCTAAAATAAAGGGGGCATTCCCCTTTGGTGCCACACCTAAACAATGGGGCATCAGGGAAAAAGTGCATATGCTTTTAGTCATTAGTATTAGCAGTAGTTAATTTGATGCCCTGTAGCTTTGAAGGTGGTAAAAAAAAGCCTCATTTATACAAGGGAAGGCCGTAATTCTATCTCACAAATGGCAGCTTAGGCCTTGTAGGTCTTACGGATCAGTCAGCCCTAATTTAGTTGGTAGCTCCCTCAGCCGGGGCCAGGCGGCCCATATGTATCTAAGGTTATTGAGTTGTGTTCGCTGATATTGCCCGGCCTTGTACAAAGTGCTGGTGCAGTTTTAGTGCAATTTGCTCCATTGGACTTTAAAAGGGGGTGGAGCCCCCTACGCCTCGCCACATCAAATTTTTTACAAAACAGGGTGAAGTGGACCACATTGTCTACCTCCCCAACACTGCAGTCACAGTACTCAAGTCCTGCCGCCAACCTACGCGTACGGGCCAAGTAGCCTCTTAGGAGCAACACACCCAACCTATATTTAATGTATAGAGACCGCTTCAGTTCAGGGTAAAACAAATCTAGGTAGTCCAGGGGGGCTGGGTCATAGACAATTATTAAAATAGTAGCTTGTGATCGAATCGGACATGAGTTCCTGGCACATTGTTATTCTGTTAAATACCCAATACGGATCTTTTACCTGGCCCACAGTGTCCTGGTTAGCTCTGCCCGGATCCACCCATGGAGCTTCTAACTGAAGGTTCCCTAGGGTCTCTTTGACGTGGGATCCCCAGGAGTGCCCCCCAGTTCTACCACTAGCAGTGACCTCTTCAAGGGTTTCTAGGTACACTATTGCCCTGGGACTGCGAACTAGCCTCACCCAGTATAATATTGGCCTTAGGGCTGCTAGTTCTGATGTCGGCACCAGACTTGGCTCTGCAAAGAGAGCCTTAAAGAGGGTATCCGGCCCTAGCCCCAGTAAAGCTCTCAGAAAGTTATTCTTAGCTATCTGCAGTGAACTGGTATTTGCATACCCCTAGAGCTCTGCAGCCACAGTGTTTTATGCATATATTTCCTGAATAATGCTGATATTTCTTGCTCCAGCCTTATACTCAAACTTCAATATTGCCCCTGCTGCTTGCTTAAGGACTATGGCTGCCTTCTGAACTTGGCAGTCCCAGCTTAAACTCTCTGAAAACCGCACACCTAAGTAATCAAGTGCTTGGTAACCTCAATTGGTACGTGGTTAATCAATAGTTTCCGTCGAAGGCTGGGCGAGGGCTGCAAAGTAATCCCCATGTTCTACATACAATTGATGGTTAGTGATTTTTCCTCACGGTATTTAACAAAGCGGGCAACTAGCCTATGGGCTGCATTTTCGGTGTGTGCCAGATGTAATGTATTGTCCGCAAAGAGTAATATTGGAACCCTCCTACCAGCTACAACAGGGACATCTATCAGATCCACTAAAAGGTAGTGGGCCACATCATTCAGGAAAAGGCTGAAGAGTAGGGGAGCCAGGACACAGCCTTGCTGAACACCCTTTGGTACCTGGAAGGGATACAAGCACTCTCTACTCGTCCCATAATTCACTCTAGCTGTGTTGTCTGTGTGCATTGCCGCTATAGCTTTCACTAGGGAAGCATCAACCCCTAAGTCCAACAGTGGCCTCCATAATTTGCCCCTTCTACTGAATCAAAAGCAGCTTTCAAATCTATGAAAACCAAGTACAACGAGGACCTCATGACTATTGTGAGTTTAAATGAAATCAGGTAAGGGCAGATGATCTGATTGATAGTTCCCACCCGAGACCGGAAGCCAGCTTGTACTTCTGTGATCACACCCTGGGTGTCAGCCCACCACTGAAGGCGGTTAAGTAGGACTTTCCCTAAAACCTTCCTGGCTCCATCTAGGAGGGAGATCGGCCGATAGTTAGCGGGACAGCCTTGGTCGCCCTACCAGAACCAAATCAGGGTCCTCTTCATTTCTCCCAGCGCTTTAAGTACTTCCAGTGTTAATATTCCTGTTTCGCTAGGGGTGATGAAAAGAGCATCTCACATCTGCCTAAAAGCCATGGAATTGGCCACAGAGGTGCTATACAGTGTACTAAAGTGATGAACCCAAGCAGTCTGGCCTATGCAGCTTTCTACAACATTTGTTGCCCCATTCCCCACTGTAGCTACCAGAATGTTTTTGTTTTATGGTCGGCTTCAGTTACTCTGAGTTCAGCCCAGAGTGTGTTTTGGTACAACCATTTCTTGGTTGCCAGTAGGCACTTGTAATCTCTTCTGTGTTCTCTAAATTTCTCTTTGCTGGCAGAGCTATTGTGGCACCATACTAGGGCAAGCAAAATGCCTTTTTTTGCCCTTACACACTCCTTGTCAAACCAGCCTTTACATCCTGACTGCCCTTTTCTGGTGTTACCATCTACTTTAGGTGATGCAGGTTCAGACCAAAGGGCCCTCAGCTCTCCTATCATCAAATCATAAGAAGCTAATATCAAGGGGCTATCATTGTCCACAGCTTCTATAATGGGTTGTCCATGGTTGGCTATTATGAATTCAAGATGAGGGAGTCCCTGCCGGTACCTCTCACTATCCCACCGTATTTTCCTTCTACAGTTGGACGGGACCATCTCCCTCTCATATAACCCTGGGCCTGCCATGTTACATTTTCTAGCCCCAGAGTGTTCATCCTCATATTGAGGACAAGTGGGTTATGATCCCTTTCCACTCTACTGACCACGGCCATATTGAGGATGGATGTCCATGCTTCCACATAGACAATAACATAAACAAATAACGAGGAGGATCTACCATTATTGAAGGTTGCATTAGCAGCACCATCCGATTTGGAACACCCATTGACAAACCGGAGACCATTATTCAATAAAAAATCAGTAAAGGACTCAGCTTTTTTGTAGACTTAAAGCAACTCATAGCTGTTTCAGGAATCCCCATACTACGATCTTCTAGCAAATTTTTGCTGCTGTTTATGATGTCGCAGGCAGATGTGTTCAAATCATTGCAGACCAGCATCATACTCCTACCTCTTTCATACCCCCATGTTGCTTTATCATCTACCATGCCTCTTGAGATTTTTCCAATCTATGCGGAGCGCTCTTTCAAGAGTGCCTGAACCCCAATGGGAACCGCCCTGGTGTTATGTATACATTCAAGATGTCAACCACCACCCCTTTCTCCTTTCCTGTAATAAGTCTCACATGCTGAATGTTGGCAAAAGCCGTCAGAAGCAGCACATTTACTTCCTCTACTTTGCAATTTAACCTACACGAGATCCATACTGTAATACCTCCCGATGTGTGTCCCTTCCTAGGCCGTGTGGCAAGCATATCAAAACCCAAGAACCCATTGGTGCATATTCCTTCATTAGCCCATGTTTTTTGGAAGCAGCAAATATCATGCAAACTGACATATTGAAACCTATCATTATCTTCCATTTTGCTAGCCAAACCTGCTTTGTTCCAGGACGGAATTCGGAGACAGCCCCCCTCTGAATTATTACAGGGGGAGGTAAAGAGGAGGTGCATGCGTGGGGAATAGCAGAAGAAGGAAGGACTATCATCGCTATTCAGTCAGTTCTCACTCTTGGGGAAGCTCCTGAATCTCCAGCAAGTTCAACCCCTACCCATGACCAATCCCCGCAGTTGATCCCTGTTTTCCTCTCGTCATTACTATGGATCCTAATTTGTCTACTGTTCTTGTGAGTGGTGATGGTCAATGATTCTCAAATTCTGCTGCCCCCGGCTATAATTGTCTTCTTTTTTCGCCATTATGATGCCAGTCCGTTCCTATAAGGGTTACCATCCCTAGACGTATCTGAGCTGCTCCAACATCGTTCATTCCAGCCTGTTTACTCCTGGTTCAATGTAGGACATGGCAGCACATCGACCCCCAATAAATGGAAGCAATCCGCATGGTTAAGGATTAGTCTAGCTATGCCTGGTAGGGCAAATTCAATCAGAGATGAGGAGCAGGAGGTGACGGAGTCACCTTGAGAGGTAGTAGAATAGGTGCACCTCCTGCCGTGGTCAGACCGCTGTTGCTTAGTTCCCAGCTTTACTAGTTTCACGTCACTAGAGGAAAGAACTCTCAGCTCAAGTATGGCATAGAAGAGGCTTAATAATCTTTGCCTATTTAGGGTTTGTTTAAACCAACATCAGGGAAGAGATCAACAAATTCCAGACATTGCCCACTCTATCTTCTCCCTGGCACGAAGCCAGGGGGGACAACAGTGCCGTCATAATGTAGATCACCAGACATCCAGGCTGTCTGTGTGTCTAGGTACTGAGGGTATCGTAAATGGCAAGACATCCGGGTTCAAGCCAGGAAGCACCCTTGGTTCTCTAGGTGCACATGAATCATCCTCCTCGATTTGGACAGCCACCGTCCGTCTCATTGGAACAAGGCAAGGGATTACCAGTCTTAGCTACCCTCCGTGGGCCCTTCCTTGCTGCTGCTCTTTTTCTTTTTATGGAGCCTTTCTTCTTGTTCCTGGACATCCTTGCCCTTGCTAGTTTTTCTTGGCACATCCTTAGAGCTGGCAGCTGAGGTTACCCCCTGCCTATATGGTTCCTGGTGTTAGAAAACAGCCATTTGAGGGAATAGACTGGAAATGGTGTAGCCCACGTCCCCTTTTTTGTCACTTGCCTTCTTCTTATTACCCCTGCTCGAGATCACCCCTGTTTAATCTAAGGTTTCTAGGGCTTCTAAGGGTTCACCTTGCGGCCCCAGAGTTCTCCTTTTACACTCTGCAGTGCCAGCAAGTGGCTCTTTAGATTCAATGCTGTGACTTTTTCCCTGGTGCTAGCCTGGCACTCATCTTCAGAGAGGCTGCCCCCCCCGCAGCAATAAGCCCTGCTTCCTCTCCATGGTCATGGACGCCATCACAAAAAGGGTTAGCCATGATTGCATTAGTCTGCAGTTTACTCCCAGTTTGAGCAGGGGTGGGATCTAAAGTTTGCATCTGTGCAGTACTCTTTGTAGGATATGAGAGATTAGTCTGCTTGTGGCTAGCACACCAGGACGGCTGCGGAGGTGGGTCCGGGTTTGTCCCAGCTGTTCTTTCACCCGGGACTAGGGCCTGCAATATCATGGTTATTAATTACTCTATGTGCTCGATGCCCCCAAGAAACTTCTCCAATAATGTGAGAATCGAAACTAAAACATTGTTTAATGCAGTCATAGCCTCAGAGATTACAAAGCGTTGTGGGGGCTCTGCAGATACAGGACTAGCCCTTGAGAACTGACAGGCAGAAATATGCTGGTATATGGAATCAGTCAAGTTGAACCCCCCACTAGGGAAGGAGCTATGATTCACAGATCTGAAGCCAAACGCAGCCTCCACGAGGCAGTGTGCTACCTTCAGCTGCCAACAAGACCTTTGATGGCTCACAGGATCCAGCCTTATTCCAGGTGGCTACTGGGCTGCAGGGTACATCAGGGAGTTTATAGTCTGAGAACGTCAGGGAGCTTTCACTGAGCTTTCACTGCGATAATCACTTTTTTCCCTTAGGGTGAAGTGGCCTGGATCACCCAGTTCGTTACTTGATGTCACTTGTTTGCCACTTTTCACCACTAAGGCAACTGTGGGGTGGGAGCTCTTGCAAGGCCTACTGGCCCTCCCTTTTCTGGCCCCCCCTAGGTTCGCTCTCCGTCATTAGGCTCTTCAATGCACTTTGTTGTACCTTCAGCATGTGGCATGACTTCCTATGAGTTTGCTCATCCGCTGTCATTGATGTCACTGTTGATCCAGCTGGAGCAGTTGTAACACTCTCAGTAGCTCTTGTCTTGTTGTCTCTCCCTGAGCTTCTGCCATAGGATTATCTACCACCATCCTCCGCCAGGACTGGCCCCTGTTCCAGGATGGCCCCCTGCAATCCTGGCTGCTCCTCCCATTCCTCCAGTTCTATTTGCTCAGTAATCCTCTGTATCCATCTTCTGGTAAAAGCTAGTTCTTAGACTCTTAGTGAGTCTGGGGGTATCCTCACTGCAGTCGCCATCTAGCTAGGGTGTAACAGGGACGGAATCAGGTCCTAGGGGTATGGGTCCATAGGGGCCGTCATTAATGCCTGCCCTGGCTTTAATTTCCTTCCACCCAGATCCTTTTGCCTTGGGTTGTGCCATAATCAATCAGCTAAAAACTCTAATTGAGCACCTCAGTCCTGTTTGCCTTGGACTGGTACTTCTTCTGTTTTTCAGCGTCATTTCCTGTTGTTTTTCTAGTGACCAGCGGTGTCCAATGATGTTGTCCGCTATATGCGATAACACACTCTAATTATGATGACCTAGCAGTGAAACCCACGCAGTCCTGATCCAGGTGGATGAGGAGCACACGGAGTGGAGCAAGCCGTACCAGAGCCTACTCTGGCCGCTTCTGCGCCTCTCTGGCTCAACCCTAGGGCCCTGACTCTAATGCCTCAGCCATGCACACCACACCGGCCCTGTCCTGCTGCACCAACCGTCTTATGTCTCAATGACTCATAATCTCAGTATCTCAATGTCTCTGGACAGCCTCATAACACTGTCTTCATAGCACAATCACCTTTAGGCCAACCAATTGACAAGTTGATCCCTCGATGGTGGCAGGTGGCCAGGAGCAGGCGGTCGGACAGGTGGTCAGGCAGTAGTTGGGCAGCCCTTTACAGCCACATATATCTTTATATTCTTATTTCTTTGTGTCTTTAAATCGTTGTATATTTGTATGCCCCTTTGCTTGTTAAAATGAAACAGTGCAAGAGTGCAGGGAAGCACAGGCAAGTAGAATGCAATGGCGGGGAACTAAAGAAGAAACTGGAGCTAGATTGGACATCATGCAGGTTCATGCAGGCTCATACAGGTTCAGGGAGGTTCGGGTTCAGGCAGTTCAAACAATGACAATCCGCAAGGATAGAGGGCAATTCTCCTCACCCTTCTATGCCCCCTCCTTCAACCCTCCTTCTCCTGCCCTTCTCTCCATCTTGGCAGCCATTCGTGGAGTGAAGAATGCTGAAGGTCCTGTAAGAAAAACGTGGGTTTCAAGGCTTTACAGGACTATCCAGACTGTCCTGGGTCCTTCCTGGCCTCGTGGGGCTTGCGGGTTGTTTATAGACCAGATTTAGTATCTCCTGCTGCTTGGAGGGCTCAGAAGGAGCTCAAGCCCTTGGGGGGCCTCATGGGGCCCTTTCACCATTACCAGCCACCAGCAGCTCCCCTTGGCCCACGACCCTCGCTCGCTGCAGTGCCGCACTCTGCGTCCCTCCGCAGTGCTTGCAGCCCACCCTTTGCACCGGCTTGCCCCATTCCATAAATATGGGGCCCGGATGGTGCTCAGGAATGGCACAAGCCAGTGCAAAACTTTTTAATGCAAAACTGTGTTAGTGCAGTTTTGCATCACAAAGTATAAATATGCCCCCAAGTGTCTGTATTATCAGCTATATACTGTCAACCACACAATTAGTGTAACACAACAACTGTCATGTGGGTGGAATGGGAATGGGAGAAAATGGCATAAATTGAATAGGAATAGAGAGGCCAGTGGAGATAGATGATCCAGAAGGCAGTTACAGAGAGCTAGAACTAAGTATAAAACTGACTTTTTGAATGCTGCTATGCAAGTCTTTATGTGCATGTGTGTGTGTGTGAGTCTCTGCCTGTGTTTGAGAGCAAGGGGCTTGTGCCCACTCTTATAAAGGTGAACTCTCTACTGTCTAAATTACTTAGTCCCTATGGCTTGATAGCACTGAAGCATGTTGAAATTGTTACTGTACTGTCTATGATCTGAGGCTATGACACCTCTTTTCCTATACGATTCTCAGGTAGAGCACATAACTGAGGTTCAACTTGGAAGGGGCAGCATAGAAGTATTAAAGAAAGTGAATGGATCACTTTGTGAAATTGCACATGATATTAAATAGGCCTTGTGAAAATACATTTCTGAATGGCCTTTATCCCCTCTGCCTTTTTAGAAATTTCGATAAGAAAATGTTCCTGAAAATGCACTATTTTGAAACCGTTTTCAGACTCTCACTAAAAATAGTAAGGATACAAGAGGATTAAGAGTTCTCTTACAGGCACAAAATGGCCCTTTTTACCAACAGGAGGGCATTTCATCTTGCCACCATGAATGTTTTCACTTGTTGTGTGCCTTTTTATAGCAGAAGTCATAACATAACAGCTTTTAACGTTGGCAGTCAGAACAACAAAAAAGCTTCTCACACGGCCTCTGTGCTGACATTATTTCTTCACTCACATAGATTGACTTGGTCCAATTCATGAGAATAAGGAAATAATCATAGCTCAGATGTGTGTGGTCCTTCTGTTTTTTTGCTTTTTAGAAGTCTTGCAAGCCAGACCTGCTGTGGTGAGATGTTTGGCCATACACTCCGTAGTAGTCTAAGAGACATGCACGTAATTCTTTATCTTTTTTCTTGAGGTTACTGTTTCTGGTTTTCTTTACTGCTTTGCTAACTAATGTCCCTATACATTCCACAAGCCTGCTCTAACGACGTAGCCCTGGCTATAATGTATAATTAGCTCTGTCCATGGCTGGATTGATCGTACAGGACACTGAGAAATCTCCTAAAAGCGGTATAGAGACTGTTTTCAATACTGAATGGATTTCCTCAACCCTCTCAGCACTAAAAGGTGCTCTGAGCGGTTGAAAATAATGTTATTATTTGCACCTACATATTGATGCCACGTAATGTTTTTGGGTTCTTTGCCAGACCCTCAGACTCTGATGTACTGGAATATTCTGTGAATTCCTCTTCAGAGCTGTCTACAAAACAAATGACATGTTATTCAAAACATTTGGTGAAAAAGGACTCATAAGACACATAAGCCTCACCAACCAAGTTTAAGTACTAACACCACCGCCCATGCATTGCTGCCACATGTTGTGGTACTCTCACAACACATTCAGTGCTCCCTTCATTCTGTTTTGACAATCCAATACTTGTCAGATTTTACAATCAAATATCTATGCATATGTATTGCCAGCAAATTACGTTGCACAATCATATATATTAGCATTCCCGTCATGTGCAATGTATTGCCACCACACTCCCAGGTACTGACATCATAAGCCCATATTCTCGGTCACAAGCAACACACAAACACCCCTCCCACACACATATATCCACACATACATTTGCACACATGCAACCTTACTCTCCCATACAGACATGCACACACCCACATTGAAAGACATTCACATTGCCCCTCTTTACATCTTTCCAGCGGTGGCTCCTCTGCTATGGCGGAGGAGCGCCACCCTGCCCCCTGCCAGCAGCAGCAGCTGCAAATGTAAAAATAAAACAACAAAAAAATGTTGCACAGCACACTACTCACCTGTTAGGGTCTCAAGGTGCGGTACGCATACTGCTGTGGAGCCCCTCCTGGCCTTTTCCTGTGAGGCACCCACTCCTGGACAGCCCCAGGGTGAAGCCATTAGATTAGGCACTGAGGTGAGAATTACCTGGTCCAAGGGAGTTGAGCCCAAGACCCACCGAGGTGGGAATTGAACCCTTGTCCCAGGCCAAATATCTGAATCAAGGTCTGTTGCTCTAACCATTGTGCCACACTTCTCTACCTATAACATAATGATAATATCCAATGTTCACAATTGTTTTGTTTTTCAAGGGGAGGCCATGGGGGGATGACATGCTGGGAGGGTTAGTGGTGTGCACTCCCTTCAATGCGCATGTGTGTTTGGCCGGCCGTCTCAGGACGGTCAAACACACATGTGCACTGAGCTCTCTCTAACCCAAGCTGTGTTGCTGGGTAGGAGACAACAGGTACAGGCTCCCAGTTTGCCTCAGAGTGCAAAGCCAGTGTATTCAGGCCAATCCTGACTCTGCTCTCATGCTCAAAGCATGAGAGCAGCTTTAGGATTGGCTGCAGGGCAGGCTGGGAGCCTGCAGTGAGCGCAGAAGAGAGGCGATGTGGCACGATGCAGCTATGGTCGTAATGTAAGTCTTTTTGTATTTTGTATCCCTATTTCTGTTGTCTTTCTGTTTGTGCCCTCCTCCCCACCACTTTGCCCGACAGCAGCCACCACTGCCTCTCTCTCCCACACATACACACACAGGCACTCATGCTGACATGTACTTGCACCCACAAATGCAGGCACTGACACAAACACACATGAAATCACATTCACATGCACAGAAATGGGTTTGCACGTGTTCACACATGCACATCCACATATATTTAAACCCTGGCAATTTTACACATATATACATGAATATAATCAAAGAGCACACAGGCTCAAATGCGCGAAGAGAAACACAACCAAGTACTGATTCAGAGGCTGACACCCATGCACTGGCACACACAAATACACACAACAATGCACTGACATACACCAGGCCACACATTCACAGAGACACATACATAAACTTACACATATTCATGCATACGTGCATACACTTAAACAGAGAGTCACAGAGACACCATCACATACACACAGATTCCTATCTTGACACTATGAAATAACCACCGTATTGACCAATAAGCTTCGATCCCGGAGCAGCGTGCCCCTGTCGAAAATCGATTCAACACCTCGTTGGTGTTTGAAGTGCTACACAAATACAATTACTATTGTGATGATTCTTCAACCATAAGGCAATACAACTTTAAACCCGATTTTGTAAACCACAAACTGGTATCTCAGTGAGTCCTTAGCTTAAAAAATATACATTTTTCAGCTTCTGCGTTGATCGGGGTTTGATGTGAAAAAACACTTTGAAAGCCTGAGGGGGTGGAGTCTGGTGCAAGAGAATATGGGGTGGTTCTGTTTCCATGTACATGTTCGTTTTTAATTCTACAGAATGGGACCTAAATAGTGGTAAAATGTAAAGTCATACATTGGACTATGGGGGTTATTCTAACTTTGGAGGAGTGTTAATCCGTCCCAAAAGTGACGGTAAAGTGACGGATATACCACCAGCCGTATTACGAGTTCCATAGGATATAATGGACTCGTAATACGGCTGGTGGTAAATCCGTCACTTTGTCACTTTTGGGACGGATTAACACCTCCTCCAAAGTTAGAATAACCCCCTATGTTTACACTATTCGTAAAGGTCAACATGTTCCCTTGAACAAAAAAGAGGAAACGTGCACATGTGTTTTTACCATCTAATGGAACTTGGAACTAACGAAAAAGGGAAGAAATGTTCTTTGTTTGCAGAGAAATCCATCTGCAAATGTATTCTCAGTATTGAAAAAATACAGATGGGACATAGATTAGTGTGAAATAAAGCCACTTAACCGAGTCGGCTCCAACACGATTCCCTAACCCAACGTGAAGGAATAAAACGTGGTCCCCTCTCCCGTTATTATGTGCCTGTTTATAAGACGGGG
This sequence comes from Pleurodeles waltl, assembly GCF_031143425.1. NCBI lineage: Eukaryota > Metazoa > Chordata > Amphibia > Caudata > Salamandridae > Pleurodeles > Pleurodeles waltl. The sequence continues at coordinate 269,278,834 of NC_090448.1, read as the reverse complement.
ATGGCAATGAAATATTGTTTTCTGCAAAGTGGCATCACAGTAGACACTCTAATAACCCAAGTAAATACGTTCTCTGTCTTCAAGCTCATAATCAAAAACCGCTGTTCAAACCGAGAAGTGTATCTAAATTAGACTGAATAAAATAAAAAGACAGGACTAAAATATCAGAAGTCTAAGTACCCCTTTAGCTAAGGCTCGCTCGGTTGTTCTCTGTTGAAAGTTGTACATGTTACTTATTTTCACTCTGAGTTAGTCGCATTGTGGCTTTTCACCCGTATATAATGCTGAAGTGTTTAGTCTATTCCAAGAGCAAAAAACAGCCTCCATTTTGTAGGAGAGGAATGTCTGGCTAGAGAACCAAGTCTTCTTTACGGAACGAACATCCCCACCTCCTCTTATGCACAACATCCTTTTACTTCCAAACGGGCACCTTGCACGAGTCCACTTCGCCGTACCTCCAGAGAGAAGGGGCACATAATCCAGTCTTCATGTGGGTGTTGTGAAATACTCAAATGCAGAGACCAGTATTTCCTTTTTCTATATGCACTACTTTCTGATATCCGGACAAATCTAACGCTTATGGGGGCTTCCCGATGGAAGTGTGCGGATCTCTACATCATAGGAAATGTTTTTAGCAGTAGAGAAAGTGCTCACTCTTGGAGCATTGAATGGCCACATCCGGAAATCTGAATACCTTCTACCATATTGTATAAGAAATACTGATATGAAAAGGAGTCGAATGTAGGTAGCAGTTTGTGGTCCTTACTATATGACTGGGCAAAACTGATCAACCCTAATAGCAAAGAAGCAGACTTGAAATGTAAATCATAAATAGATTTTGAAGCAGGATTGCGAGAACCTGGGAAAATGCATGCCCTGAGAAATAATACCACATCGACCCCTCCCCTTGTGACGGTTCTGCTTCCCCAAAGTTGCCCGTGTTTTTTATGTTGAAGTCTAGAAGGATAGGGAAGGCCACCTGGATATTATGAAAGCTTATTATTGAAAGCGGGATGTTGTTTATTGATAGATAACTAATACAATCTTGTGGTTGCTTATTATTGATTTATATGTGTAATTCATTGAAATGTATTTCTCATAACATGGAAGAAGAGAGCACGTCTGGCCTTGCTATTCGTTGAGCAAGAGTGGTATGTAAGCATTATAACTCAAGAAAGGGATTTACCTTTCATGATGCAACACAGTCAGTTGTTTTCATTTGTGGCCCAATGACAATGGTGGAAACCAATTTCAAAGTGGACAGAGAGTACATCGAGACTGGCATTCATTATTATAGCTTAGGGGCACATATAAATGCCTACTGGTAACACCACTTTTTCAAACAAGGATTCCATCTCATAGATCCTTTGCATTAAAGCAATTTTCATAAAGAATCATCTGTATCTTTACCTCTCGAAAGAGCACCCTGTAAATAGTAGAGGTCGACACCATTAGCTGATCCGAAGGGGTCAGTTGTAGTTAGCCTGGCGGTTGCGGGCAGTGTCCCCGCTCTTCTCTTTTGCCCTTTTCCCAGCCTTTGCTAGAAAGGGTTATGTGGTTGATTTATGAGTCTGAGCTACACAGATGTCACCCCTTTTGCCCTTGCTACACCTGGAAGTGGACTAATCACCGGCCACAAAAATGTGGTTATAGAACAGGGGAAAACTGAAGCTCAGTTTGGTCCAGCTTACCTCCCGGGGGCGGTGGGCAATAAGTCATAGCTTCTTTCATTAGGAAACTGATCACTGTGAAGCTTGACTCGTGGCTTTGTGGTTAAGTCTGCTGACTCTTGTTGCATGGCAGTTTTGTCTTTCATCATGAGCCCACAAGTGTAGTAACTTTGGTGAAGCCCACTGGCATTTTCAGTTAAAGCCAAATATCCTTAGCTTAGTTGTATTTTGTTTATAATTGTAAAACTATTTAATGCATTGTTGGCATCTGTTCCTCTGTAGTTGCATGTGCATACACAGTGCAGTTGATAGGAGCCTACTGCTGAGAGCAGTTAGGTAGGTGTTGTATCTGGGTAGTTGATGGAATCTGTAATGTAACTATGGGGATGGAATCTGGAAGGTTTGGAAAATAGAGTGTTAAGATTGGAAGTTGTGGCAGTTGCTGTTCTGGTGGCTACCCTGCTGGATGTATGGATCATTCTTAACACAAAGACTAATAAGAATCTTACCAGAAGTGGAACTCGTACTTACCAGGTGGCGACAAACTCAAAACCACGCATTCCAGTAGGGTAGCGGTTTTTTGGCTTTTCTCCATTTTCCCTTGAGGAGTTCCGGTTGTTTGGAGGTTGTGGTTGTCCCACTTTGCTTCAAGAGAGACTGAGGAACAGTGTGTGACAATGGTCACAGATGGTAAGATGCAACTAATTTAGGATGCGTCTGGCTGGCGGAAGGAGCAGCTATCAGCACATACTGTGCGCGTGTGGCTGGAGCGAGGGAGCAGCTATCAGCGCGTACTGTGCGTGTGGTGCAGGCAGCGTGAGGACACGGGGACCAGCCTGTACCGTGTGCGTGATGCAAGCAGTGCGAGGCAGCTGTAATCAACACGCACTGTGTGTGTACTATGTGCAGAGTTGGATTTCCATGTACTTCCTGTTGACTTGCTGGTTTCCTGGACAATGGGTGTGATGTTGCTCTTCCAATTGGGCAGGTTGTTTTTCCTGGTTTACGTGCTATACGCACATCAGTTTATTAGTTTCCTGGACAACGGGTGCAGCGCTGTTTTTCCAATCGAACAGTTTGTTCTTCCTGGTTTGCGTGCTATACGCACGTCAGTCTATTGCTTTCAACCAATTCAGCCCACTGTTCTGCAAGTATTTCAAACAGTATTTTACATCACTGGGATTACATTTGGGAGACGCAAATTAGAGGTTACAGTGATTTCCAAACTTAAGTGCATATTTCAGTGATTTGCACACTTTTTGGGACACATTCAGTTTTACAAATTTACAAATTTAAATTGTACAGGTCTACAGTGATTTCCACACTTATGTGCAGATTACAATTCTATGTTGAATGGTTGTATTAATATTGACATCAATGTCTTCAGTGATTTGCACACTGAGTGCAAACTACAGTGATTTGCACACTTTTTGGACACATTCAATTTCTAAGAGACTCACAGATTTAAGTGATACAGTTCGATTACAAGGATTTGCATAGCACAGACACATTCTGAAAAAGAAAAGAAAAATGCAACAAGCAGTCATACCTCCAATTCCATTTTTGTCATCTCCAGGATTACCTCCTGTAGAATGGGAACAATGGAAAGAGGGATTTGAGACACATTTGGTTCCCATTGAAGGGGAAATTTTCACACAAAGAAAGACATTTGCTCTGTTGAAACATTCTTAAAGCATGGAGGGCAGAAAAATATTAAAACATTTACCAACTGTACCTGTTGTAGGCGAAGGTGATGAAATTGGTGAGTATGAAGTGGCCATACAAGCGTTAGATGCACGTTTTAAAAGGAAAATAAATGTTATAATGGAATGTCACAATTTTTATAGAAGATTTCAAATGTCAAATTAATCCATTAAGAGTTTTGTAGGTGAACTGAGAATATTAGCTTCAACTTGTGATTTTAAGGCATTTGAGGATGAGGTAATTTGTGACCAAGTGATTGAAAAATTGAACAATGTGAAAGTTCAAGAGAAGCTATTAACAATAGAGAATTTCACGTTGGATAAAAATATAGAAATTGCTAGCAGTATTGAGTCTACAACAAAGTTTATGGAGCAAATGAATATGAAACTTGAAGTGCAAAGTGTGCAATCGCAATGCAGCAACAAACAAAAAGGAAAAAGGTGGTGCAGTGATCAGTGATCATAAGAGAAAGCTATTCGAATGTTATCGGTGTGGGAGTAAAAGGCACTTAGGAAATTCTCAATCCTGTCCTGCGGTTGATAAATGGTGCAACAAATGTAAAAAGAAAGGTAATTTCATGAAAGTGTGTAAAGGAGAGTGGGTAAAAGATGCTAGGAATGTTAGATCAGTCAATGCAGTGGAGTCTTATTCAGCAAAAAACAGGCATAGTGACTCTAGTGATGAATGTGTTGTACTTTTAGTGGAGGAAGAGTCAGCTGTTGTGACTCAAGTTCTAGCAAAGAAACCATTGTGCTTGATTGAAATCAATGGAACTAGTTACAGGATGATGGCAAATTCAGGTTTGTTGTTTACTTTGATTAACGTTGAATAATGCAACAAGCTACAGAGTGTTCATTTAAAGCAATCTAAGGTGAAACCAGTAGCTTATGGGGGGGAAATCAATTGATGTGGTCGGTGAGTTTGGGGCATCGTTAAATTTGAAGGGCGATCAAACTCAAACTACAGTGTATGTGGCTTGTGCAGGAGGAAATTTGTTGGGGTGGCTGGACCAGAAGAAGTTGGGAATTGTTTCCGATCCTAATAGTGATGAACAGGTAATGCTACAAAGGGATGCAGTAAATTCAGTCTGGGAAGGAAACAGTAGTTGAGCTGAAAATTTTCCAGAAGTATTTAATGACAAATTGGTGAAAATAAAAGGGTTTACCCATCAAATACAATTGCATGCTGATGAGAGCCTGTGGTCCACAAACCTAGACATGTTCCGATAGCTATGACGGAAGAATTGACAAAAGAATTGCAGAGGTTATGTGATAATGATGTGATAGAACCTATAGAGTGTTCCGAATGGCTTTCTCCTATAGCTTTAGCGAAGAAATCCAATGGAGCTTTAACGATGTGCACTGACCTGAGAGACTTGAATGGAAGAATATGGGTTGATCGGCATCCTTTGCCCAATGTTACGGAGATGTGGTCTATGATTAAAGATTCTTGGGTTTTTGCGACGTTGGATTTGTCATCAGCGTACCATAAAGTTGTGTTGCATAAAAATTCACAGCATTTGATGTCTTTTGTCACACCGAATGGGGCAGATTGATTTAAATGTATGCTATTTGGTTTGGCTTCTGCTCCTTTTGTTTTTTCAGAGAATAATGAAAGCAATGTTCTAGGGTATTGACAATGTCAAATGTTTTCAAAATGACATCCTGGTTTGGGGAGCGGACAGGAAAGAACTCGACTAAACATTAAGGGTAGTGTTGGAAATTTTGAAAGAAAGAGGGGACACTTTGGAAATCAGCAAGTGCAAATTTGGAGTGACGAGTGTAGATTATTTGGGGCACACTTTGTCTGAGAAGGGTGTAGAACCAAAGGGGAGTTTAGTAAAGGCCATAAATTAATTCCCAGCACATTTGGACAAGGATCAACTTAGGTCATATTTTGGAATGGTGGAATTTTGTGCACGGTTCATTCCAAGGTGTGCAGAATGAATGAAGGGAATGCGAGAATTATTACAGAATAAGACTAAGTTTGAGTGAACAGAAGACAAGGAAGAGAAAATCAATAAGATAAAGGGTGAATTGGCTACACGTGATCACAGTATTGTGGTGACTGATGCTAGTCAGTATGGTTTAGGGGCTGTGCTAATGCAATCCAGGAATGGGAAGGATGAAGAGGAGGCATTTGTTTCTCGACCTCTGAGAGGAGCTGAGGATTCGTATTCAGTCATTGAGAAGAAAGCTTTGGCATGTTGGTGGGGAGTGAATTATATCAGGAAGCATTTGTGGGGAACAGAATTCACTGTGAGGACAGATCATAAACCTTTAGTCAATTTGTTTTCAACTGAAGGTGCGTTCAAAGCTACACCTAGAATTGCTAAATGGCATTACAGGCTGCAAGAGTCTCAGTTTAAATTGGATTACATTGCTGGAGTTAAAATTATTTTTACGGATTGTTTATTGCGTCTTCCGGTGGATGCAGAGGAAGAAGAGGATAAGAGTGATGATTTTCAGGTGATTGCGTGTACCATGTTAGATGAGAAAGGATGTAATGGTGAGGAAGAATGGAAAGAAGCGGTGAATCAGGACCAAGTGTAGGAATTGATTCGGAGACTAAGTGGTGGATGGATCAAGAATTAGGTGTGTGAAGAAATGAAAAAGTATAAGGAGATGTTTCAGGAATTAAGCTGGGCTGATGACATTTTGAGAAGAGCAAATTTGTTGGTTGTGCCACAAGCTATGCATGGTAAAGTATTGAGTTTGGCACATGAGGAACATGTGGGGATGAGTGCAATGAAGAGAAGAATAAGGGAAACATTTTAGTGGCCGGAAGTGGATAGTCAGGTCGAACATTGGGTAAGAGAGTGTGTGTCATGTGCTTTAAGTGACAAGTCGCAAGTGATGCCACCTAGCCCTGTTGAGGCTGTAACTTTGCCAGAGAAACCCTGGCATAAGTTGGGAATGGATATAATAGGTCCCATGAATATGCTGGGAGACAATCACAGATTCAGCATAGTATTAGTAGATTATCATTCACGTTGACCTGAGGTTAAGTTGGTTAGGATGCCAAATACTAAAGAAGTGACTAATTGTTTGAGGGAGTTGCTCATGAGATTTGGTGTTCCATCTGAAATAGTTGCCGACAATGGTGCGCAATTCGTATCTAATGAATTTAAGTAATTCATGAAGAACTTGGGTGTGAAGCATGTTACGATGTCTTTATATCATCCTAGAAGTAATGGTTTAGTAGAAAGATGTAACCGAGTTGTGAAGGATAATATACAATTGTCTGTGGTGAATGGGTTGGAATGGAAGAAAGAATTGGAGGAATTAATGTGGGTTTTACGAACAACACCTAATTCTGTGACAGGGGTGTCACCGTTTGCTTTACTCAAGGGTAGGGAAGTGGCAAACAAGCTAGTGCATCCATGAATGATTGATCTGGAGTTGTTGGAAGCTAAAAAAAAGAAGGAGGCGAAAAGGCGTGAAGATGCACAAAGTAAATATGTGGATGTAAGGAAAAGAAAATGAAGAGATATAAAGGAAAGAGATTGGGTTCAAATCAAACTACCAGGGATTATTGTCAAAGGGAGTTCCAAATTTTCAGTTCCTAAAAGGGTGGAACGTGTGAAAAGGTGCATAGTCAAATTGGACGATGGCAAATGGTGCAATAAAGAGAGACTAGCTAGTCAAAAGAATGAGGGAATTACTCCAGGAAAGGTTGGTGGTGATGGCGGAAAGTGTGGTCAAGAAGTGAGTGGTCAACTTTTGGAATGAAGGAGGTCAGAAAGGGAAAAGAGGAAACCTGCATGGTTGCTTATGTATGATGAGTAGTCAACAAGGTATTAAGTTAGAATCAAATGTTTTGTTTTTAATGTTCTCCAATTTTCATTAAGTCATAGCATAAATGGTGTTAGTAAAAAGTGTATGTTAGTAGTAGAACTCTGATTTGCTATTTTGTTCTTTAATTTTCTGAAGGGGAAAGATGTGTTGTATCTGGGTTGTTGGTGTAACTATGGGGATGTAAACTGTAATGTGACTATGGGGATGGAATCTGGAAGGTTGGGAAAATAGAGTGTTAAGATTGGAAGTTGTGACAGTTGCTGTTCTGGTGGCTACCCTGCTGGATGTATGGATCATTCTTGAAATAAAAACCAATAAGAAACTTACCAGAAGTGGAACTCGTACTTATCAGTAGGTCAGATCAGAAAGCCCTTTATGTGCCATGAAGTAATGGCCCTCTGCAGCTATAAAATTATTATTTTACAGCCTTCTTGCTTTCTACTTTACAAGAGTTAGCTTCTTGGGGCCAGGAAACAGAATGAATTACCTTAAAATGTCATTTCAAGAACTCACTTACAAATTTGAAAGTCACAAAAAGGTGATGGCTGGAGGGTCCACTGTTTGCTTTTTCAATCACACGCTGGACCTAGAGTTCGAATCGGAGGAAAGAGGGCTGATCCTTTTTAACATTTAAAATGTTTATCTCATATTTTTTTAAGTTTGAAACATTTCATAGGATAAACTGAAAACATGCAATAACAAACAATTAAAGCCAATATAGATCACATATTCATTAAGTAAAATTTATTCAGTAGTTACCTCCAAAGAAAAAAAAGAAAATATGTAATAGTATGATTCATCGAAAAAGATTATGCTTAGAGACAAAAAATAAGAGTCAAGTAAAATGATAGATGTCAAAATGGAAAAAAGGAAAAGCAAAAAAAAAGAAAAGTCAACAAATGTGTTGTTACAAGAAATGTAAAAGAACTAACCATAATAAAATATCCTAGAACCAATAATCAATATTAAAATATGTAGTTCCATCACAAATGTTTATATAAAAACATACTAGCAAGAATAATAAAAATAAAATATTAAGTCATGAATGCTTGCAAACTGCCTCTGCATCAATATGACTTTTGGAAATGCTTATACAAACATCAGAAAGCCCTTAAGAAGACAAAGCCACATCACATGATTTTTCTGTAAAGGATTTGAAATCTGAAGACTGGAATTGAACTATTGGTTTTAGACTAGGTAATAAAGATATTTAGAAACAAATATACAGTTTTTGTTGTATTCACTGATCTAGACACGTTGAAACATTTCTTCCAGATCTCAACCTTATCCTGTTCTACCATACATCCTTCAAATCAATTTTCCAGTCTAATTCTGAACATGATTAGGGGTCATGCTCAGGTTTACCTTTGGCACAAGCGTATTGCATTCTTAATACCATATGATTGCCTGAGACAAAGATTTGTAAGTAGTAAGTAGGTTCGTAACAGAACATTGAGTATTTAGGAGCTACTTTGGAATCCTGTGTTTAACAGGCCACGATTTGAATTCATGATAGCATGCCTTCCAAAATGAATGGTATTTGATCATTCATGGCCATTTGTTTACAAACCAGAACAATGGAGATTATAGATGTACTAATATAAGTGGGAAGTTGCAATGCAAGCTTCCTGCATTTATTATGGCGAGGAGGGAGTAAGGAAGGAAGGAAGGGAGGGGAAAGGAGGGAGGTACTGGACCCTCAATCTGATAACAAGCAAGTCAAGTCCAGCCAGATGCAAGCCTATGATAGTTTCCACTGTTTTCTGTGCGCATGGCTGCCATTTCTAATATGGTGCTATGCCTTGGCAAATTGTTGCTCCATAAGCCCTCTGGGACCATAGGGGATACAGGTCACTCCTATTACAACATGATGGTGAGCGTTCCACACTAAGCCAGATGGATATGTTGCATGCACAGTCCACTATCTTCAGTATCTTGAGCCTAGTGTCAGGTGCTGGTTGACGAGCGGAAGGGCAAAAATCCTAAAATTATATTCAGATGAGAAGCCACAGCTTGTGTTCCCAACAACTTTGTCAACAGGGGGCCTCAAGGGGGAGAGGTTACAAGGGACAATTCTAAGAGTCAGGAGGTAGTTTCAGTAACTCTTGTGCCGTGAGTACTGGCAACAAGGGTGTATTTATTTTTCCCATCCAATGCCATTACTCATTGGATGGGAAAAATTAGTGTACCCCTTTTTGGATGTTCAGCATTTTGTAATAAAGAATTCAGGTATTTTCAACTCCACATTTGCTGGCACTAAGTTTGCTACAGGGGTAGTTGTTTTGCTACATCAGCATAGTTGAAATAGGGTTATAGTCATGGGGTGTAGTCATTGCTCCTAGGAGTGTTGGGAATAGTTCCAAGGAATGTTGGGGTGGAATGTGGTTCCAGGATTATCAGGTGGCCGTTGGAGTTGGCCGACTAAGAGCAAGGTTGTGAGCTGTGTGATCAACACGTCGGTAGTTATACAGGAGTTTATTAAATATCTACTGCTGCAACAACTTCATGTGCTGATCGTTCTTCACTACTACAATAGTGTAATATGTGGGGCATCACTACCCAGGAATGCTTACTTTTTTGCCACAAAACCTGGTCTGGCTAGTAGAACGAGCCTTGTGTCAAAACCAATGGGTGTTTGTGATGATCTGTCCAGGTTACACCCTAGTAGCACCCCCTTAATGTAAATTGATGTAAAGCAGTCCAAAGCAATTTTTACCCTGAGGAAAGGGCACCTTTCCAGTGCAAAAGGCATGCACTACTTTGTGTCAGTTTTGGTTACAGATGGAATCATTAAATCTGGACACTTGTGCTTCCTAGGTTTTCGCTTCTCACTAGGAGAGGTTTAGGTGGGTAAAGGGCTAGCCAGAGGCAGGATTGGTCTGCTGATAGTCCGGACCTTCTAGCCCTACCCCAGGGTTGATCTTGGGTTTCACTCGGGTGTGGCTGGGGTCTGTCATGCTTGTCCTGTGCATGGGTGGTGCCTTGAGCTCCTGGTTGTGTTCACTTGTAAATTACAGGTACTTCATATATGTTAGGTTAGGATGTGCTATTGAAAGAATTTTACAAGTGACAATGCAGTATTTTGTTGGCTCTCTGAGCCTATAAGGGTATGTAAGTATAAATCTGATGTATTGTGCAAAATGTTTCCTTCATAAAGAATTGTGAAAAAGAGTAATGTGTGATTTTGAAAACATTTTTTTGAAATAAAGAATGCTGCGGCCTAATATGAATGCCATAAACCTCTGGCCTGCCTTATTAGTTACTGAATGTGTTTAGGAACTGGGAGGATGAAAGCAACTGGGTACATGAATGATCACACAATCTAAAGAGCACCCTGTGACTAAAGGAGGAGTGACATAAGTCGATCTGAGCAGGACAGTTGTAGTTAGCCTGGAAGTTGTGGTATATCGTTCCTACGAATTAAGTAGGTCTGTGTATCTGGTCAACGTGAACTTCAGCCCATAGGGTCTCAGTCCAAATACAATCAGGAAATCTTGACAGGATTCCTAGCAAGCTCACAGTGCCCCATTTGAACCCCTAAACACACCAGGGTACCAGATGGTATCTACAATGCCTAACATGGCTACTCAGATTCCCAAAGAAATTGTGGAAACAGATTTACCCTTTTGTTGTCACTCTGCGTACCCAAGATGAGACACAAGAAAGATGCGGACATGCTTTTTAGAACATTTATTGCAACAAATGTATTCTTGCATAAAATACATGAGCTGTGATTATTAGGTAAACTAACCGAAGCATGGAAACCAGCATTATGAAAATGGTGAAAATGATAAACAGTTCACCCATGATAATGGTATTATGTTGGTACACTCCTATCTGTTACTACCAATACTATCGAGAGTATAGTGGGAGTACCCTGTGCCAGATCAATTGGGATGGCCTAACCCCTATACTGGGGTAACATGTACTGGGCAGCCATGAAGCTGGTCTGGTGTAGTGCAGGCTAATGCCCTGTGCAAAGTAGCAGCCTGGGTCAGCATCAGAGTCAGCCAAGCTGCATCTCAGGCATGGTGCACTGTGTACCTGGATAATCCTAGCTGAAGTGCTCCTCTGATAAATGTAGCACAGAGGCAGTTTCTATAATACAAACACTATTCATGCCACACTGTATCAGAGGTGCAGGACCTATGCAACCATATGTTTGCAAGTGAAGAACTGTCTCCATGGGCAATCACAATACTATAGCATCACATTCTGTGTGCTTAGTCTTGGATGGAGTGTACAGACTAGATAGCAACACCCCTTACAAGAAACAAGCTGCATATACCGTGATTTCTCAGTACACTATCTCTTGACTGGAAAATCATGTAAAAAAATCACCATCAGAAAAGAAATACTAAATTAAAATGTGCATTATAAAATGGAGGTACAAAGCACAGTTCTATTGTGCTTTACAGCAGTTGTAGAAAGTACGAGTGTCTCCTGGCTGCTTTTTTGTCTTGTTTTCAGCCTTTGCTAGAAAGAGCAGGCTCTAAGTTGGGTGGGTTACCAGAGTGATTTCAGAAAAGGTGAGGGCCATTGGATTATGAGTCTGAGTTACACACCTATCTCCGTTTTTGTCCTAGCCAAACCTGGAAGTGGACCACACAGTGGCCACAAAAATACTTCCTGCCAAAGGAATAGTTGTGGAAGTAAAAAGAAAAAAAAATGTTCTGCCCTGAATGCACCTTATGTTTCTTGATATCTGCTCTTGCAATGAGAAGTTTATATGGCTAGGAATCTGTCTCTAGAGGTGATTTCATAAATATTTGATTATGATGTGCTGTGTAAAGAATTTTATATGCAACAATGCAGAATTTATTTTCATGGCTGTCTGGGCCTGCACTGAGGGTATATATATTTACATCCGATATATTGTACAGCAGTGTTCTGTCCTAAAGATTTGTAAAAAACAAATAATGTGTATTTTTAACTGTGCTTTGTGTTCAGCTTAGAAGGGAAAAATCTACAGCCTACAATAAATACCAACAACGTGTGGTCAGCTTTATTAAAAAAATGTATTGAATGAGTTTGGGAGTTGAGGGTCTTTGATTAAGTAGATACACACATGATTGCACTATGACAGAAGAGATTCCACACTAAACAGTACCAGATACAGTCCAAATCAAGGAAGGTGACTGTTTCATCCTGGGTAATTATTAAAACCACATCATGTTTGTGATACTTGTTTCCTGGGACCTAGGGCAGTCAGAGATTACTGGACTCTGCTACTAACAGTTGTACTCCTGGGGTCACAATACTACTGGATTCACCAGACTGGATGACTATTTATCACTCTTTAGCGCTTGACTCTCAATGTAGCGAGGCAAAGCAGTACACCGAGAATACAATGTCACTTTAATGTGTCTTACTACCTGGTGGTTCAGCCAGTGCTTTACTTTATCAAATATTTCAACATATACAAATAAAATATACTTCACACAAAACATGTTGTTCAGTAGGAACAAGCTAATGAGTGTGGATACAAGTTCAGAGTTTAAGCCACCATTGATCCTTCCCTAGAAGAACAGCATTAAAATGAACATTGGTGTAACTTTCAGCCTTCTTACAGATAAACTTCAAAGAAGTAGATGTTCAAATTGTTACTTTACAGAGGGTGAACTGTACCTTTTTGTATTGCTGAGATTTCAGTTTTACATGCCAGTGCTGGAAGGTAAAAGAGGTTTTGGCGTCCCCTGCTGCAATGCCTTTCTGCACTCAAGAAAAGCCTGTGAGCAAAATGCTGACCCTACACTAACAATCCCTGAATTGGGTACAGGAGAGGTATATTGAACCAACAGGAGGGGGGACAGTCCACTTCCTGACATAAGCTTGGGAATAGTTGTGCTACTCTGGTACTTATCTTTCCTTTCTGACTGCATCAGGTTGATTTAGGTACTTTCCTTTCCACACATTCTTCTATCACTCGGAATGTTCCACAGGATTTGCACTTTTTATGTCCTTATTCAAATGTATGGCAGACGTCTTTCCACACTTATCTGCACACATGGCATTCAGCTTTACGCTTATGTCGATGCCACTTAAGTTTTGTTTTGACTCAGTTACCACATTACCATCAGTACTGTCTTTAAGAGTTGTTTGCTGCACTTCAGCGAGTGCATTGTCAAGCACTGTGTTAAGCTCAATAGCAAAAAGATGCTGGTGGCCAGAAGAATGCAGGCCTCTGGAACTCCATCTTCTTGTGTTGAGAATATGGTCCATGTGCTCCTAGGAGCCAAATTGATGCTAATCTGTAAATGTCTGCCCAGATTACATACATTTGTAAATCCCTACCTTTTCTTACAGAGGAAGGACACCATTTTCTGTAATGGCTCTCAATTTGATAATATTGATGCTGTTTATCATTAAATGTTCTCTCATCCATCATCTGTAGGTTGTGCAGAATTCATCATAAAAACGAAAACTTTCTTATTAATCAAACATTTATGGGGCAGCTATGCACCTATGGCCCCTGAATGTTAAATGGCACTTAGGGACTGCAGCACTTATTCTGCCAACCACTAGTGTGAGTAGAAAACATGGCTTCAGAACTGCCATTGTAGTCTCACTGTTCTAGCTTAAGCCTACCACCCAACTGCTTGACATGGTAAAACGCCTTTATTTTAAATATTGATAAGTCACAAGATGCAGGCTTTGTAGACCACAAGGTAGGGTGCATACTGTTTGAAATGGGATAGTCAAAAAATTTATATCATCATATCTTTTCTGTGCCAAGCCTCAAGCGCTTTTTTAATTGAGGAAGGCCCTGGCTGATCAGCGAGAAACCAAAAGTGCAGATTTAAATAGTAATTCTATTAATTTAAGTATGGGACCAGCTGGAAAAATGGTTAAATCACTCTTTAATTTTTATTTAAAAAAGCAATTCAATGGTGGAGTTGGACTGAATAGATATTTAGGAAAATTAACTTTTACAAAGATACATTTTCCCTGCCTGAAGCTCCCCAAAGCTAATTTATATTAGCTCTCCAACAACTATCCAGCAAGCACCTGACCTTCATGAGGTGTGAAAACTGCTCCAGGAAAACTGTCAGGAAACCAGATTGGTTAGGCCCAGGATCTTAATTAATTTCAAAGGTGCCTGTCCAATCAAAATTAAATGTCAGGGGACACATGGAGAGGACCCACATTTGACCCTCTGGTCAGGCTGGCACTAAACCCAGTGGGAACAGAGTAATCCCCCAAACTGATTTTGAATGATCCCGGAGGAGTGGGCTGCTGTTTCCACTCACCATAGCTCTGGGTGTGCACAAAGGCTCTGCACAACGAGAGACAGGATTCCCCATTGTGGGTTTGGCAATAAAGCACACGGAGGCACTATTTGCAATAGGACAACAAATGTGAGTAGTGTTGCTTGTGGAAACTTTTACCCCATTGGTTAAGGAGGAGCCAAAAGTCACTCCCACTCACTACTTGATGGCAAGCACAAGTGTGACACCCCCAAGTCACCCTCCTCAGTGCACTTTCTGGACCTTTGCACGTCCTGCTTGAAACCTGTGAGGGGACCTGAAGGGCTGGATCTCCTCCCACTTGAACTCAAAACAAAGAAGTGGACTCCAGGGGTCTGTTGCCTGACACTTTTCTATGGCTAAAAGTGCACAAGTAGGTGCAAGAGTACCTTCCCTGTAGTGCCAGCTGACCACTAGCAACTGGACCTATCCTTCACTCTTTTGTTGGCCTCTGCTAGAGTGAATTGTGACTCCCAAGGGTTGTTCCTGTGGTACTGGTTCTTTTAGCTGTGTTTTACTTCACTTCTCACATTAACTCTGAAAAGTTGGCACTGAGAAGATATTTGTACTTCCAGATTTCCGAAGGACAAATCACCTAAGTCAATCCAGCGAAGGCACGAAGTTTACAAAAAAACAGGTTTCTCCGACTTAAAACTTCTCAGCAGCAGCAAATCTATTTCACTATATGCTCAGCGAGATGGTATCCAGCTCATGGAATTCATCATTGGATACAGCCGTCACCCTTATGTCACTGGAGGAGTCTGATCTTCAAAAAAGAGACCAAGAACCTGAGTTAGTGTTCAGCAGATGTGTTACTCCATCTGAAATGGGATGGCACTCCTGTCTGTGGTATTACAAGTGCATTATATTGAGTGGCACTTATAATATTGCAGGCAGGATACCCCTCATGTCTGTGATGGAGTAATTTGTCTGTTGCCAATCAGGCCCTAAGCCCGAACATAGAAATCTTGAGTGAGCAAAAGACCTGAAAGATATCTTTCAGACAAAAGGTTTTCACTGGATGCGAAATTTGAATTTTCCCACTCAGAACTTTTCCAGCCCAAACCAATGGCTTCAGTTAGATCTTGTCCAACAGCTGCAATCTTGCCTCACTGGAGGATTTTGACTTCCATTTGAGAGGCTAAGGTCCAGATTTAAAAGGGTCTAGCATAATTGTAACAAAACACTTGCATCATTTTTTATGCTAATGTGGCGTTAAATGGCCTAAACTGCCACTCCATATTTACAAAATGGTGCAAATGTAAGCATTGCACCACTTTGTAACCCTTTGCGCTACAGTATGCCTGCACCATGCATAATGTATGCAAAGGGGCATTCCCCCATTACGGGGGCCAGGAACAATGGTGCAAAGAAATCTAAGAGATTTCTTTGCATCATTTCTTTCATCACTTTTAATGCCTGCTCTGAGCAGGTGTTAAAAGAGGGCATGCAATTGAATACAATGAGCCTCTGTGTGCTTTGCAGGATTAGCAGCAAGATTTGTGATGCTAATCCTGCAAGGTACTGAACCAGTGTCAAACATTCTGACGTTAGTTCCCTAACTACTGCCATGGTGCACCATATATTATATATGGCTCACACATGGTGGCATTAGGGGGGCGCCATGGGCGCTAGAAAAGTGGCACTGCACTAGGTGCAGCACCACTTTTCATAAATATGCTCCTAAGTCGCAAGGTAAAGTCTCCAACCAGGACAAATCTATTGCATTCAACCTGGGCTCCAATCCAGTTAGCATAAAACCGGGCCTAGGTTGCAGTCTATAGCTTTTCTTGGCATCTTTTCAGTTAAATTTAAAAAAATGTATATCTATGGTTGCCTTATTGGATTTTTGTCATTTTGGTGTAATTTTGCTTATTAAATTTAGGAGTAGAGATTTTACTGTATTGTGTCAAAATACTTTTGAACTGTTTTGGTACTTCTAAATGCGCCTAGACATTTTCTTTAAATTAAGCCTGTCTGCTCAATTCTAGGGGTTGAGGTCAGGTTTAAATGACAAAAATACTTTTGACTAGACCAACTGGTTATTGCCTTCATTACTTCTGGTGGACTTTCATGCACACTAACGTAGCATCCGTGACCTTTATGATCTGCCTAACAAGTTATTACCCTCTTGTGGCTCTCAGTTTTAAATTGCTCATTTCACATTCCCAACATCTCAGTCTTATTTACTATTTATTTTAGTTATTTACAGGTTTTATAAAGTATAGACAAGACCCACAAGTTGACAGTGAGCATTTAAAAGGAACAGATTCTTGCAAGCAGTATAGAAAAATAATATACTATTCAATACAAGAGGTGGAAAACTGAGGGGTTGAGTTTTATTTTGACGTAACAAATAGTAAAGTAAAATGCCCCATTGCTCTAATGGAGTAACTGCCCTACAGAGTTGGGAATGACCGGCATGCTGGCAGTCATCTCTGAAGCACTGGCAGGAACTCTGTCAAAGTTATGTTTTTTTTGCCAAATTAAAATCCCAAAGCCAGATTCTCTTTTGAAAATGAAAAAATAATAATGCTCCCCCATTGCCCTGGGAAGCATCTCACATGAAGAGGGGGGCATTTTTAGATTTTTACTGCCCCTTACTCCAGGGATTTTCTGGCTCTGACAGGCAGTAAAAATGGCCATATGGTTAACCATCTAAATTGGGCAGGCAGACACGTAGCAAATTCCATCAGGCCAATGGAGCAGTTTATCCAAAGTGAAAATGGAATGGTCTCTCCTGTTGCCAAACTATGGTACACCCACATCTAAATTCAGTGGACAAACCATTACAATACTGCCAATAGGCTTTGAAATATATAAAGTGATATAACAAACAGCTACATAGGGTGTGGTGAATATATTGTTTTACCCAAAAATCAAGTTGTTTTATATCAACCTGCATAGTATTAAATACTAACACATAGAACAATTTACTTCCCTACTGATGATTATCTTGACTAGTTGTTATTCGGTATTCAATGTTCTGGGATTGATAATATATCAGATTGATACACTGATGTCAGAATTCTTACATGTAACTGGTGAATATTCCCAGTGGGTAGAGTATATTAGGAACAGGACATTATTACATATGGTGCACATATCTACAAATATTTCATATTTGGAATCAACATTGAAAAAACAGGACTTTGATCTCTATTGAAAAACCTTGCAAGATGATAATGTCCCAATGATCACCATGATGAAGCTCCACGATCCATTTGCACTTCCTGAGGATTATTTTAGAGTTTTGCCTTCTTACAATTTTGTGTTTCAAAGAGAACATTGTCACTACTTCAAGGAGACCTTATCTACTAGAGATGCTCAATTTGTGAGCAGGAACCACGGACTTTGTGAGTCATGCAAGCTGGTTTCTTCAATTCAAAGTAGGTGAGATTTGGTGAGACGTTCAGTGGTTGGCTTGGGTGGTGGGTGCAGTACATTAATATCAGTGAGTAGAGCTTTCCCATGCTATGATAAGTTATGTAAATACCTCCCTACAAAATTGTTGATGTTTGGTATTTATTCCTAAATCTAGCCAAACTCACTTATCACTTACTGCAGAACTTGATTAATTTTCTGTTATTAGTCCAGTCATGGCACATTTGTGGGCAACTGCAGAGTAGGTGGTGTAAACGCAGGGATTTTTTTTTTAATAGAGATAATGCCGAGGTGAGATAGTATAATTTATGTTTTTGAAAAGATGTTTTTGCAGTCCATGTGTTTACATACTTTTGTGGAACTCTTGCTACAGCTATGCAGTGGCAGTGAACAGACAGCCAAACAACCTGTGCTGGAGCATTTTCATTCTTCGCAGGAATCATTGCTCTTTGAGGTTGATGAATCTTTGGAACCAATGAAAAGTGCATTAGAACCACTAATATAATTACAATGGAAATCTAATTAAATTACACACCATGACCAATGCAATCACAGAAGAAAAACTACAGCCAGAAATTGAGATAAGGCATTTATAACAAACTCATGTTCAATGTCATGAAGACAATTCACAAAACAAAGTTATAGGGATACATATTCACCAAGGGTTGCCCAAAGCGAGGAAATATGTTCAGATGACCTAACATTAACAAAATTAAACATTCAAGAAGAACAATACATATCATCAGCAAGAATATCTGTGATACAGAAATTAAGCGTTGCTCAGGATTAGCAATCATCAATCTGTTCAACATAGAGAGTCAATAGTCATAGCTGGGCAAAGGACAACATTACAACTAGCCGAATTGAGGAAATACATGTGTGGGGTGAAACACATTTGGACAAAATACAAAAGTACAAAAAAGGAAAAAATAATTTGGAAAAAAAAAATCTTGGATTGCAAGTTACTAAGGAGAGCAAAAGATAAGTAAAAAGGGAAAACGTCAGCATATCAGAAGCTCGATCAAGAGTCTTCTGAAAGGGATTGGAAAAGGTTTCTAAGTCTATCAGGACATCTCAGAAAGGGGCAAAAACAGAAAGAAAGATACCTCTCCAAGTGAGTTCTTCATCAGCAAAGCATCTGGAGCTCAAGAGATATGCAATTTGCTTTGTTCTGTCCTGTTCTGTTCTGAGTCCAATTGTTCAACAACATATTAACGTTCATAAAAGATTCTGATTCGTCAAAGGTATCAGTTCAGTTTACTTTAAAGATGCATTATCCAATAGAAATCGATCACGCAACTCCAAGTTGTAACATCGGCAGCTCTTCCCATGCTTGTCAATGGGAACATCTTTCATCCATGTAGCTTCACACAAGTTTGAACCAACTGTATAACTTATTAGTTCATTGACAAAGGATGTACTAGATTTAAGGACCAAATAACATTTTCTCTCTATGTCTAAACAATAGGGCCTATTACCAAAGCTAGTCTTTCTCATGGGACGAAATATGAAAGAAAGTTCACGTTAAGAAATGAATCAGCATTTCCAGCACGGTCACAAACTACAAGCTTACAGGCCTTACTTAGACTAACTCAAAATAATTACAACAATTATTACATTTTAATAAAACACAGGTTATATGCAACTTATGAGGTCAGCATTAATAATACTTCATTAATATGGGAAATACATTTTTCTTTAAACAGAAAAATCTTTTTTTAATGTATCTCATTAAGGAGAACAGGGAAGTACATTTCTTTCATTTAAATGTAATAATGTTTGAATACACACTGTTAGTCTAGAGCATGGGTACTCACAAACCTTTTCTTGGGGGCCAAAATTGCAGTATGGTTTGTGGCCGAGGGCTGCACTGAAGGGCCAGCGGGTGGGGGGAGGGGGAGTGGGGTAGTGGGCGGGACTTCTAGGGGGCACAACCACCCCGTCCCCTTTTTCAAAACATTGCTAGACAGTGCTGCATTTTGAATCCAGGTATAACTACAAACCTACAAAGAGCACTTTTTGAAAAACATTTTTATTATCAGACAATAGTATTCTTAAGAGGCATGGCATGGTAATCCTTGTGAACAGGATATTCAGCACAGGCCCAATGCAGCACAGGTTTATCTGAGTCCAGAAAATTGGTATGTCAAAGGAAGACATACTAAGAACTTATTTTGCATTTCATGTCTCTTATTAGTGTTCTGTAATCTGGTATTATGTCTGAAACGGCAAGCTTTAGGAGCTGATCCAGATGTAAGTCTGTTAGCTTATTTCTGAGTTTACTCTTCGAAAGTCCCATTGTGGAAAACGAACTTTCACAAACATATGTTGACCCAAACATACAAATTATTTTCTGGGCCACTGTAAAAAGAACAGGAAATTTGTCAGAAGCACAGTGTTCCAGAATTCTTCTGGTGCCTGCCCCAAAAAAGATGCTTCGAGAGCTGAGTTGTGCTGCATGTCTATTATCTCCATTTGTGCTTGCGGTCTTTTCACGCCTATAAGTTCAACAGCATCAAGATTTCATGCACTCCCCATCCAGGGGTTTTCAACCAGCCTGAACAGAGGGGTGAGGGTTCTGAATTGAGAAAATCGCCTTTTGATCTCCCCAGAAATTTCCTCAAGACATGCACCAAGATTTAGCGTTGGAGGCATTTCTTGTGCATTTGGAAACCTCTGAGTCACAGCCAACAGCTTTGGAAAGTGGGTGAAGTCAGCAACATCCAGTTGTTCTTTGAATAGCACAAACTTACTTTTAAATGAGTAAATACCATTCATCGTGGACCACACAAGCTGTTGTTTGCTTTGCAGCATCAAATTAAGAGCATTGAAGTGTGCAAATAGATCTGAAAGAAAATGGAGCATTAAAAGCCATTTCACATCCTTCACTTCTGGGAATGTTTGACCTCTGCTGTTTACAAAGTGTTCAATTTCAGGAAGCAAAGCAATGAACCGCTCCAGAACTTTCCCTTTGCTTAGCCATCGCACTTCAGTGTGCATCAAGAGGTCTGTATATTCAGCTTCAGAATCCTGCAGCATAGCCTTAAAAAGTCTGTGGTTAAGGGCTTTGGCACGAATAAAATTAACAATTTTCACTGCAAGTTTTAGGACGTTATTCAGATCTCCATGCTTTAATTTTGCACACAGAACTTCCTGATGAATAATGCAGTGGTAGTCTATTACAGTCTGTCCAGTGAGCATCTTTTTAAGCAAAGATACAAAGCCTCTGTCATGGCCTACCATAGCAGGAGTGCCATCTGTTGTGATGCTAACAAGGCTGTCCAGTGGTATGTGATGTGTTTCAAAGCAGTTGCAGATACTGTCCAGAATATCTTCTCCTCTTGTGTGCCCTTGCAGTGGTAGAAGGCACAGGAGCTCTTCTTTGGGATGAAGCGATTGGTCCAAATACCTCACCCAAACTAATAACTGGGCCACATCGCCTATATCTGTGGACTCATCCATGGCAATGCTGAAGAACGGTGACTCTCTGACAGCTTTGATCACCTGCTCCTGGACATTTTCACCCATTGCCTCTATTCTGCCTGCACAAGTGGAATCCGATAGCTGTAATGCACAGATTTCTTTTAAAATGCTGGATTTGTTGCTATAGTTTTCAAACAAAATTTCAGCTGCTGAAAGGAAACATATCTTCACCAGCTCTGCCTCCGTGAATGGCTTCTTATGTTTGGCAAGCAGGTAGCATATTTTGAATGATGCTTCTGTAACAGCCTCAGATTCCTTCATTTGGTAAAGGAAGAGCTTCTGCTGGGAAAGAAGTGTTTGCTTTAATGATGCCACTTTTGCTGAACGCAGTTTTGAGTGCAATGGGAAGTTCTCAGTATAACTTGCGTGTTGAGTTTTGTAGAGCCGTTTCAGGTTATATCTCTTAAGAACATTTACTTTCTCTTTGCAAAGCAAACAGGTGGCTTTCTCGTTTGCCCATTCAACAAACATGTACTCTTCTTCCCATGCTGCCTGGAATGATCTGTGTTCACTCTGTATGGATCTGGGTCATTTGCAAGGCTTGGTAACTAGACTGTAGGCCATTGGTCTCAGGCGAGTTTGTGCAATGAGTATCAAAGGTCAGGAATCAGATTTTCCCCTCACAGCCAATGGACTGACACCACTTCACGACCGACCGATGGACTGACAACACTTCACGACCGACCGATGGACCGACACCGCCTCACAACCAATGGACCAACACTGCGTCTCGCTACAGACCTCTGTGCGCAACACCACAGTAATATAAAGTGATGTGTAAAAGGAAACGAAGAACACCGTGATCAAACAATTGTCAACACACATGCTGGACATTGCTGATTCCCAAAGAACCATGTATAAAAAGTATGTTTTGCAATTATGCTTGCAACCTGCTAGGCATCATAGAGTGATAATGAGGCCAATGAATGGTATACAGGCCCCTTTTTAGAGATTGTTTTTTCCAGCACGCTGGGTCACACAGCAATAGAAATCAACTGTGCACGAAATGTCAGAAATCCAAACTACTACAGGACAGCAGCATATTTTTAGGATGATACACAAAGACAAACCTAAAATTCATTGCAAAGGTGGTACGTATCTATCTTTTTAATCACATTATTCAGTGTTAGGAGAGCAATAATGTATTTCTGTGAAGATGAGTTCGTAAACAGGTAACGTGTTATTGCACAAACCTCATGAATCAAGGGGAAAAAGAACCATAGGTAGGTGGGTCATGCAAACGATTCAAATATTCTGCACTGCTATAAAAGCTTCAGGATTAGCTGCCTCCATATTTCATGTTCCCACATTTAATTGCAGCCGCTGCGTGTATAAGAGGCTTTGAGCACCGGCACGGTTTCATTTTCAAATTAAGCAGTGCGTTGTGTGGAGGTGAAGAGCCCCTTATCTGTCTGTGCCTCCTTCTGTGCCCTGCATTTGGCAAACGTAAGTTTAAAAAAAAAATAATATATTCTGCCGCCCCCACACTTGCCCCCCTGCACCTTTTCCCTTCCGCGAGCCACAGCTGCTGGTTATAGGTATTTTTTTTAAAAGGCAACTTTTAACTAGAACCAGCTAGGAGTGAGGAAACAACAGAAACCCAGTAAGGCGAAGCACGCCAAGAGGTTTAGCTATACTCAAGTGCCACGCCGGGTCGGGGGCCAGATAAAAAAAGTGTATTATTGTAAGACATTTTCAACAGCCCTGGCTCTAGTAGTATATTCCTACACTAATCACAGGAGCCAAATGGGAATGTTTACAGTCTGCCCGAGTATATTGCTACTCTAATCACAGAGTAAATTGCTACTCTAATCACAAGAACCTAACGGGAACATTTACAGTCATCCAGAGTACATCCCTATCCTAATCACAAGAGACATTTAATTAAATGCGGCAACCATTTATCAACCGCACCCCGGGGAGGAGGAGTAAGCTGAAGGTGTTTGCCCATCACACAAAGTGTACCCCACTGGGTACTTCCCAAATGGTTTGATTTATATTGGGATTGTCATCTGATTTTTGGTAGTTTTCGTGGGTGGGTGGTTTCTCACTGGCTGTACTGGGTTGGTGGGTATGAATTATGAAAGTAAGCATTATTGTTTGGAGGCTGCACAACCAAAGGTCTAACTTGGTGCCTAAGCATTACACAACAAAGATACAGCAGCGTAGTTTTTACCCTTGCAGGGTCCGGTCTATATGACTTCCTGTTATATGTGCACCAGACAGGTTAGATTCCATTCTTGGAAAGCTAGAGGGCTGAACAATCGTCACAAGGTGTGTTGGGTAAAAGTGTACCTTGACAGGTGAGGCATTAAGGTCGCCATGTGACAGGAAAACCATCTGATCAAAACAATAACAGCAATGAGATGTGAATTGTTTAATTATGTATTGAGCCAGTTTTGTTTGCAGAGACTGCATATCTTGATTAAGAAAAGCACCCCCTTCCAGCACCTACATTTGGAAGCTGTTCACCTAGGTAGGCTTACTGTCATCAGGGCATTATGCATGGTCAAATGTAGATGATCAAGAGTTCTTCAATAGCTCTTGGAATAGAGTGCTTGCAATGCCTCAACAGTCAATTCCTGGGCAGTGTGATGCTGGGGACACTGGGCAAGTCAAATCTTGAGGAAGAGAAGGGGTCAACACATGGCATCTGTAGCAGTGTTGGGTGTGCTGCCTGAAATGCCTGGTCTAATAGATGTATGGAAATACTCCCAAAGTTCTGTTAATTTGGCAGAAGTTAAAATTGAAATTCCTTCAACACCATGCAGTAGGAAAGGAGTGGATTATCCAATTAGTCCCATTTTCTGTAAGTCATCCATTCCTAACTTTAGCTAAACTCATTCACTTTAGTCCTTCAGTCTGGCAGCTGAGAGAAGAGAGCTCTTAATCGAGGGACTGTCAATTTAGTTTCGAGCTGATAGAAGAGGCTCTATGAATGAAGCCTGGAATCACTACTTGTTAAATGTTGTGGCTTTAACATTCTGCCTCGAATAAAAGACTTATGTGATAACATCCACTTCCATTCAGGGTGGTTCTGATAAGATCCTGTTTTTAGCCACCTTAAGACTGTAGTCAACAATCAATTACAGTCTCACCTCAAATATCTTATGGCCAGCAGTATCACATCAGTGGACCTGCCTCCATCCACTTTTATGTAGTTCATTAACTGAATATTTTGGTCAACGATTAGAAAGAAAGAATACACCAGAAATAGGTACTTATGCACCCTAATCACCATAACTAAGGTTTTATTTTTTTATTTTTATGGCAGTCATAATGAATGATAGAAACAATTTTAACAAAATAAATGTAGCTATATTTAATTGAATCAATCAATAATTAATTGGCTATGATGCCTTGTGAGTTAGTTTGGAAATATGAACCAGTCATTTAATGGTAAAGGACTTCTGACAGGAAACATTTACCTACAGAAGAAACATGCAGCCATGATTAAGCTGTCTCACAACTCTACGTGTTGGACACAAAAAATGAATGTAAAATATTTTATCGTTATCAGAAACATATTTGTAATACGGAATGACAAATAGTGCATTTTTGTTATGTTCAGATGCAGTTTTTTGTTCTATGGTCATAAGGGAGAAAGGATGTTGAGACACTACAATCATATGGAACTATAAAAATAATTCTCATAACAATTTTAAATCTGCAGACACATGTTCAAGTTACCTTTATTAGTGTTTTAGGGTGCTCGCAAGTTTACTATCTGACTTTGGTTAAGGTCAATGAACTGTTGCACTTCACAGAAGTTTACTACCGTTCACCTTCAACCGGCTACTGTATCAGATTTCCAGGAGTACTCTAAAAAATGCTGTCAATTCTGAAATACCGCCATGGGAAGGACTTTTCAAGTGCATAATTATAAACAGTGTGCAACCTCTGACAGAGAAAAGCCTTGCCATGCAGGCAATGGCATTATTTTTTCCTCATTATGTATAATATTTTCCTTACGGCAAAAACCCTTCCCTGAGACCCCAACGATTTTATGGGTTTCCATTTCCCATTTCGACCCTTCAAAGAAGGGGTTCCCAAAACGTTTAGGGAACCTGCTGCCAAGCTAGAGGTGCTGTCAGGAACCAGGTACAAAAGAAAAGCGACATTCAAGAATCTGCTTCAGAGAGACATCTGTATTCAGGATTCTGGTGGCATCAATAATTGATTCCTCTATGGTACTGGTAATCAATGAAGAGAGCACCTATTCCACCACAGTCATTTTTCAGCTAGTTTGCAGGAAACGGCACCATATCAGACAGGTCATTTCTAAATACCAAGATTGTATTTTCAAGTGAATAACTGTTTATAATTTTCAGCAGTTTACTTTTGCCGGCAGAGGCCCCCATTACCAGCCAAAACTGTGGATTCGGTCCGAAAAGAAGAACCATCAGAGAAATCATGTCAACACTGAGCCACCTTAACGTCACTCACTGCAATCATTATTAATGTCATGTGCCATAGTCATCTCTCCCTGCTTCCACCATTTTTAGACCAGATGCTTGATAACCCTGAAATAAAAACACTTTGAAATATGGTTGTTTATCTTTATTCAACTTCTCCTATAGACTGTTTCCTGAATTTCTTCTATGACTATGTAAGTGATTAGAGGATATTCCACTGAGAAATCTAGTGAAGCTGAAACCCAGGTGTAACTGTAACTAGGATGTTAAATCTACCCTATCACCTGGAGCATCTCAACTTTAGTCCCTCCAATGTGATGCTCCGCCATTTGCCTCCATACAAATGGGTCATAAAGAAAGGCATTAAGGTGATATTCTTCACCTTCAGGGACTAAAGTTGAGATGCTCCAGGTGATAGGGTAGATTTAACATCCTAGTTACAGTTACACCTGGGTTTCAGCTTCACTAGATTTCTCAGTGGAATATCCTCTAATCACTTACATATTCATAGAAGAAATTCAGGAAACAGTCTGTAGGAGAAGTTGAATAAAGATAAACAGCCATATTTCAAAGTGTTTTCATGTCACACATTGGGTGCCCGTGGACAGGTCTCCAACCTTCATGGGCATACTAATCATGGGTAAGACATGACGTCTTCATTGATATGGACTATAATGAAACAAACCTTACTTGCTTTGGTCTCTTTCAAATGTGTATGTTACTGTTTATATTATGCTAATCATGCAACATATATCTGGTGTTCACTGAACTGGAGTGCTTATTTTGTGTGCATTATGTCCTTACAGGATGGCTCAAGAATTTGTTCCTGGTGCAGGTGGCAGTTTCTGGAAGCAGGCAGGCAGGAGGCAGGCGACGGTAGGCGGGCGGGCCGGCGGCAGACGTGGAGAAGGTGGCAGGAAGCAGACGAAAAAGCCCTGTAAAAGTTAGCTGTGAGCGCTGACTTTTAAGGGGCTTTGGTTTCCCGCCACTAGCCAGGCTCCTGACGTCACCGGTAAACGCCATATGATAATGGCCGCCGTACGTAAACATAGAAGAGGGCTGCAGGAGCATGCGCAAAGAAGCCGCTATTGCGCATGCTCCCGTGGCCCTCTTCTATGTTTACGTACGGTGGCCATTATAGTATGGTGTTTTTCCGACATGTCCGCGGGCCGCCAAGGTAGGTCCGTGGGGCCGCTGGCAGCCCGCGGGCCGTACTTTGAGTACCACGGGTCTAGAGTCTAAATAACATTATAATATCAGTTTAATCTTTCTAACTCTTGATTTAATTCAAATACCACCTAATTCGAAC
The DNA here is from genome assembly GCF_031143425.1 of Pleurodeles waltl. Classification (NCBI taxonomy): domain Eukaryota; kingdom Metazoa; phylum Chordata; class Amphibia; order Caudata; family Salamandridae; genus Pleurodeles; species Pleurodeles waltl. The sequence continues at coordinate 269,251,825 of NC_090448.1, read as the reverse complement.
TCTGCAATGTAAGCAAATGCACATTTAAATTGTGTGCAGCTTCTAAGTTGCAAACCCATTAGTGCTGGGTTAACATAAGGCATACATTGTCACATATTGATGACTTTTGTGACACAATGGGTACTGCTAAGGGTTAGACTATATCACCTGCGCAATTGAACTAACGTCAGAGACCTGATTTAGAGGTCAATATTTTTGCACTCTTGAGAATCCTATAAAGAGGCCTGCCTTGCTTTTAATCTGAAATTAATTCTAAATTTTCAATTTCTCAAGACTACTTTTTCTATCCCTTCCTTGAGATTTCATGAAAGTGAAAGATTGTGTGATTTTAATTCTAGTGATGTCATCTGATATCATCCAATTAAAATGTCATGCCTTGGTGCTTCCACAAATGACATCCTGGGATCACATGCCAGCAAATACCACTCCTGCTGTTTCTTTGATTTTCTGTAACTTATACAAATTCCCACAGAACATCATAGAGGAACACTACACGAGATAGGAATACATCCATCTCTTTCCCACTCTGCACCTCTTGTATGCGCAATGTTGTGACAGTGGCTTGAGCATGGCTTTTGCCTTGCCAACGTCATGCAGGAAGTGGATTAATAGGCTGGTTCTATCTGGAAGGTGATTGCACATTCCGAATAACTTTTTTTCGAAGGGGAGGAGCTACACTGCTAGTCAAGATGGCCGCTTAACCTGGGAGCTCAGCGCGTCACCAGAATAGTTTCCTAGCAACCAAACCTCTGACCCTCACATTTAACTGAATGAGCCACTGATTTTGTTCTTGGACTATTTGGTGAGCATGGAAACTCCTTTGACTGCCATTTTCAACTTACCTTTAATCCGTGAACATGGTCTGGTATGTTTTTACCTCACAGAGGTAGCCTTCTTAAATTCAAAACGCGTTTCATAATAGAAGTCTCTATCTATCCCTGAATTGTGGGTATTTCACTCTGAAGTGGTTTTCTTTCCATATCCAGCTATTTGTATTATCCTTTTTGAAGAATACTCTCATTCATGCCTTCTATGAATTTGCTTATTGACTTCACTGCATTATTTTAACACTGCCTATATACGCTTCACAGTGTGAGGTAATTTTTACTCCTGAGCATTAATAATGTTGAGTTCACTTCAACTCTCTCTCTGTTGAGCAGGAAGAGGACTAATTACAGATGCCATCTTTTATGTTTGTCAGTACTGCTTTTTGTAGTCCCCGTCACCATGTTTGCAGCTTCATAACATTTTGGAACTTGTTCTCTTGGTATATTACTTAAGTTGAGGAACCATTATCAACAACTTATATGGTGATAGACAACTTGTGGAATTTTTCTCCTCTGATATCCTACCTCACCTGGGTTTATGCAACTCATTTGCCATCCTGGTCCATTATTTACATCACTTCTCTGTAATATTTCTGCCTACCTTATATATTCTTGCTGCACTGACTTTTCAAGTGAAATTGCACACTATATGGGAGGATTAAACAAATATAAAGCTTCTCTCCACCAAGCACTGTCCCCCTTTCTCTTTTTCATAGTCCAAATTCTACATCAATGATCTTCCTCCTCCTTGTCTTCTCCCAAACCTAGCAATGCTATGCCAAAATCTACACATAAGCGGATTAAACAAGACCCTGCCTTTTCCTGTCAAACCTTCCTCACCTATCTCTCTTGAACTTGTGCTGGAAGAAATACAAGCACTACGTACGTTTGTTGAAGAAACTAATATGCACATGCAAAATCTCGAGGACAAGTGGTCTCAAATGGAAACAAGAGTCACAGCACTAGAGCAACGTGTTAAAGATGCTCAAGATGACATGAGAAAAATGTTAACTCTGCAAAAGAATATGGCAATTTTAAGAGCACATTCTGAAGACTTGGAAAACAGGACAGGTGGAATAACCTTTGCCTTTATAGTTTTCCGGAAGGTCTTAAAGGCAAGGACTTAGTCTCATTTTGTATTTCTTTCTTACCCCAGTTAGTGGGTTTACCATTTTCTATAACATTAAATATTCAAACGGTCCATCGATTAGGTCATCATTCGCCACTCCCCACTTCCTCAACTATACCTAGGGGAGTAATTTTTTATTCTTGAAGTCAATTACTTACTAAAACTCCTTAATGCTGCAATATCTAAAAAACAAATCCTTTGGCAGGGTTAGAAGTTCTCCATTTCCCAGGATGTTTCAAAAGCTACGGCACCCAAACAAAAAGAATTCTTGGATCTTCAATCACAGCTTGACTCTTTGAGTGCTTGCTATGGACTATTCCACCCCTGTCTCTTCAAAGTGACTTTTCAAAACAAAGGCCCTAATTATGACTTTGGCGGTCTCTGAGCGAGACCGCCAAAGCCACGAGTGCCAGAAGACCTCCAGTCCTGGCAGACTTCCGCCCACCATATAATGGATACTGCCGGATTTCTGCCACACTTTTGGTGGATAGCCGGCAGTAGCCTTCTGGCGGGCAGTGGCCCACTGGCGTTGCAACCTCATGCACCGCCCCACCAGAAGCCTGCTACCAGCCATATTAAGACCATTGATACAGCCTGGTGGTGTCCTGATGGTAGGGGTCTGCAGACGGTGGCAGCGCCCCTTTCTGTTTCTTGCTAGACGACCTCCTCACCGGACAAGGTAGGTCGGGTGCCTGACAGGGATTGGGGGTGGGAGGGTGGTGGGTATTGTGTGTGGTTTCTGCGTGTGTGTATGCATGTGTGTGAATGCGACTGTGAGCAGTGTGGTGTATGCCTGGTTGTATGCATGTGAGTGAATGTGTGTATGAATGTTGAAGTGAGTGCGTGTCTGCATTTCAGTGTGGATGCATGTGAGGATGCGTGTTTTGATGTTTGTGTGTGTGCATGCCTGAATGCATGTCAGTATGTGTAAGTGAATGTGTGGATGGATGCCTGCGTGTGAATGCATGTAGGGATGAGTGTGAGTGGATGCGTGTCTGGAAGTGTAGGTAAGTGGGTGTATGCATGGTGCATGTGTGTGTCTGTGTGATTGCATGTGGGGAGGGGGTTTAGGGGCACTGTGTGAGTAGGGAGTGGGGGGCACTGTGACTGTAGGGGGGTGGGGGCACTATGACTGTAGGAGGGTGGAAGGGTTAGCTGTTTGCTGGTGGGGAGCTGTCTACTGGTGACAGGGAAGGAATTCTCTGTCACTGGTAGCCCTACCGCCATGGTTTTCGTGGCAGTGCTACTGCCGCAGAAACCAGGGCGGTGGGCCAGCTCCTAATATCGCTGGTGGTCCTCTGTGGACCGCTGGGTTGGAGAGGAACATTTCTGGCCTGGTGGTTCATACTGCCATGGCAGTATCGGTGGAGATGTGGCAGGTTGGCAGCGGCCAACCCGCCACACTCATAAAATAGTGGCCCTCACTGCCAGCCTGTTGGTGGTGGTACCGCCGCATTAACCTGGCAGTCAGAAGACCGCCATGGTCATAATGACCACCAAAATGTCCTCTTATACAGCTCCTGTGAATCTTTGAGAATTCCTTTGACTTCATACCACCAGCTCCATGGATACTTCTGGTCCTTCTACAAGATGAATACATTCCATAATTCTTCTAAAAAATATGTCTATCTTACATATGTTATTGATTCACTTGATTTTTGCATTTACTGATTAATCACTTTCTAATTTACAGGTTCCTTGTTATATATTCTGTTATTGTCATGTTTAATTTTACTCATCCTTCAATGTGTTTTGACCCCTTGATATGCTGTCTTCATTCTGTGCTGTCATCAACCCCACCCTAGCGTTCATCCTCACTGGGTATGTTTCTACAGTTGTCAGTGTTTGACTTGCGCAGTCTCTCTCTTCTTTCCTGATCTTTTTCTTCTCTTTTTCCCTATACCTACCTGTTGGTCTGCTCACCTTTTATATCATTTCCTTCTTCCTTAATTTCTTCATGATTGTACAGCTTGTTATCTTAGAAGACCACTTCTTTGCAAACATTATTACTTGTTTTATCATTCAAGGTTATTTCTTGGAATGTCAAGGGATTTATTAACCTAATAAAAAGGCAGAGAATTTTGAAACATGTAGCTAAATATAACCCTGACCTGGTCCTTCTCCAAGAGATCCACCTTACTGAGTCTGAAGCTCTGAAACTTATATGTGGATGGGCAGGCTCCATTTGTGTTTCTCCTGCATCTGCAAAAAATAATGGTGCGACACTCCTCTGCCATAAGAAACTAAAATTGGTAACTATTACTCAAGAACCAGATACAGAGGAGAGATGGCTATTTGTTAAACATTGTTTCAATGACATCCCCTTAACAGTATGTAATACATATAGCCCTACTGAAATTGATTACCCTATTTGCCCTACCATTCCCAAAAAATGTTTGCAATATGATGATGACGTTTATTTTGGGAGGAGACTGCACTCAAATAGTGGAATATTTTGTTATCGTCCATCTCCAGTGAAATTTGTACCCTACAAAATGCATAAACAATGTCATTCTTTCTTCTCCCAACGCATCCTGGTGGATTCATAGAAAATCTGTTACCCTTCCAATTGAGAATTTTCTTTTTTCTCACCACCACATGGCTCCCTTTCTAGACTTGACCATGTTTTTATATCTAAACAGCTTTCCCAAAACAATATCAACTCCACTATTGAATCTATCGTAATCTCTGAGCATGCCCCAATTATTACAGATTTTGATTGCCTCCTGGTACCTTTCAAATCTAATCGATGGAGGTTTAATAATTCCCTTCTGCTTGATCCTGCTTTTTCTTCACCTTTTGCTGTTTTTTACTAGGTTACACATTGGATTTGATAACAACTGATACAAGTAGTTCTGTTTTTAAGAACAATAAGATCTTGGCTGGGTTTGTGAAGTATTATTAAACTCTTTACACTCCTGAATTCGCGACTCACCCATCTCTGATTGATACCTATTTTAAAAATGTTAAAAACCCTAACTGCGGGCACATTGATTTCTCTCCTCTAGAAACCAATATAGCCTTGCCAGAAATTCTTTGAGCTCTACAATCCCTTAAGAAGGGGAAGACCCTTGCAACAGATGCTTTTACTGTTGAATTTCTCCTTCACTTCTCTAACATTTTGCTCCCAGACTATACATCTTTTTCAATACTTCTCAAACTCTGGTTCTGCTGGTGGAACCTTTCAAGAAGCCACTATTTGTCTCATCCCAAAAAAAAGGTAGGGACCCAGCTTTCTGTAAGAACTATAGACCAATTTTTCTTATTCATGTAGATAAGAAAATCTTTGCCAAATTATTAGCTTTACATCTTGATCCCTTTTTGCATTTGTAATAGGAAAGGAACAATCTGGGTTTGTCATAGGTAGACTTGCATCTGATAATTCTAGACTATTCTTTAATGTATTGAACAAGCCTCCTCTCTATCCTATTCTCTAGCGGTAATTTCTATAGATGCAGAGAAAGTGTTTGATCGCATAGACTGGTCCTTTTTGCTTAAATTCTTGGCATGGCATGGGTTGGGCCCCCACTTCACTTTGCTTATCTCTTTACTGTATCAATATCCCACTGCATCTATCATTGCCAACGGAAAAGTATCTAACTACTTTCCATTGAAGTCTGGTGTTCGACAAGGCTGTCTTTTATCTCCCCTTCTATTTATACTGGCCCTGGAGCCCTTTCTTTCCCATCTTAGGAATATGGTTTCCATTATGAAAATCATCATTTGAAACTTTCCACCTACGCAGATGACATACTTCTTTCCCTTCTAATCTTGAACACACTGTATCTGCCTTACTTCACAGGATAGCTGAATTTTCATTGGTTTCACGCTATGAAATAAATTTCGATATAACAGAAATTCTTCCCCTGATTACATTTTGTTTAAAATAATGATGTGTAGCCCCAGGCTTTCCCTGGAATGCTACTAAAATGAAATACTTAGGTATCTGCTTTACTCCTTTCATTAAGGACTCTATCAAGGTGACTACAAAGGATTGTTTAGATAAGGCAGACAAACTTCTTTCCTCATGTAATCCTTTATTTTTTTCCTGGTGTGGTCATCTTGACTCCATCGAAATTATGATTTCACCCATTATTTTATATATATTTTATCTATGACTCCAGTGTATATACCTGCTATATTTTTTATAGAATTAGATCTAAAGTTATTCAAATTTCTCTTGAGTAGTGGAGAACGTAGAATTTCTTTTACTCATCTTTGAAAATCATAGCAGGCAGGTGGGGTTAATTTTCCAGATTTCCGGTTATTTAAGAAAGGCCTTTGTTTAAGACAAGCCTCTAGGTGGGTTTCATTGTTACGATCTTCATTTACTTCCTTATGGTTGGGCTTTGAATGCTATTTTCTTCTTCCTTTTTTCCTAGAGAAGTTTTATCCTTCTCCTCTAACACCTCTAGCAGAGCTTCCCCACCTTATTAAACATACCTGTACCCTAATAAAACCTCATGTTCGGGCACTAATTGCAACTCTTAATTCTTTCCTAAGCTCACCTATTTAGTATAACAACATCATCACTATTATTAGTAAGTCATTATCTTGGAAATCCTGGAGAAAAAAGGGTATAATGTGGGTCAAGTTTTTATTTTCTAATGATACTCCACTTTCTTTCTCACAATTCCAACAAAAATGTATTTGCCCTCGCTTATTTTTGCCAAAATATCACTTCCTCATTAACATTCTTCTGGATGTTTTTTGTTTGTGACCAACTTTTTCACATTTATCAGCATCACAATCCTCTTTTTGTTTCATTCTTACTTCTATCCCCAAGGCATCGCCTATCAACAGACTTCTTCGTTCCTTATTGTGAGAAAACAGGGCTGATTGCAGAGGCCCCCTAACTTTTTGCCCCCATTTTCCACTTTTGGCTGGTGTTTTTTCCTGACTCTGATGGGGCCCTGGGGACTGCTAATCAGTCCCAGGGCCTGTGCTCTGTGTAAAATCAATATGCAAATTAGGCTAATTAACTAAGTCAACCTACCTATAAGTCCCTAGTATATGGTAGGGCATGTAGGTTTAGGGACCACAGCATAGGTAGTGCACCCATAGGTGCACTGCTGAGGTGCCCAGTGTCATTTTAAAGGCAGGCCTGCCTTGCTGGCTGCTTTTAAATTAAAGTTATATGCAAATTTGTCTTTGGAATTAAAAGCAGTTCCAAAGTCTTAAACTACCTTATTCTTACATATAAGTCACCCCTAAGGTGTGCCATATGTGCCCCTAGGGCTGGGTGCCATGTAGCTATAAGCAGGGACCTTATAAAAATAGTTTTATAAGCCCTGGTGAGGTAAAAACAGCCAAATTCGTGTTTCCGTCATTGTAGTGAATGGCCTTCATAGGCTAGAATGGGGAGACTTTATTTTAATTTGAAAAGTCCCCTTAAGTAATGGATACCAATAGTTTGGTATTAAATTAATTGTTATAATAAATCCCACAACTTATAGTTGTGGGATTTAAGATAACTTGTTCAGGTAAAGAGTTTTAAACTTTACCTGAAAAGTTGCCAATTTCAGCCCTGCATTGTTTTTGCTGCTGTGCTCTGATTGGCCAGCCTCTGGCAGCCTGGCTAGGCTGCCTTGATGAGGTGTGAAGTGGCCTGGCTTCACACAAAGAGATGTGCCTGTGGGAGGGAATTTCTCCTCAGCAGATGGTGAGGCAGGAAGGGGGAGGGCTGCCAAACTGGTCTTTAAAGGCAGAGAAGGACATTTGGAGCACCCCAGCAACACCCCCACATCCTGCAACCCCAGATGTAACCTCCAAAAATCAGATTCAGCCATGATGGATTTTTGAAGAATGTTGCCTCCTGGGATTGATTTTTGCCACCCTTCCCTGGAAGTGGTCATCACAGGGAGAAGGACCCTGCACCTGATTGGAGAATCAGGACCCCCCTGTTTTTCACCCAGGAGCAAGGATAAAACTGGCAGACCTGCACCCACACCTCAGTTCCCTACAACATCTCTACCAGGAAGAACTACAGAAGAAGAAGGACTGCCCTGCTGGACCCCTGGCCTGCACCTGGAACCTGCACTCAGAAGGACTGCACCAGCTGCACACTTGGGCTTCACCACAAGAAGGACTTTGCCTGGCTTCAACTGGTTCAAGTAGGGACTCCCAGTTTGCTACAGGTGAAACATTTCTAACCAGAGTCCCCTGCACCAACTCCTGAAGAAACAGACCAGCTGGCCACTGTCCAGTGGCCAAAAAGGAGTTTGCGCCAGGTGCATTCTGGGAGCTGTAGTCCACACCCCAAGGATCATCTCAGAGCTTCTGGACCGTTGGGGTGAGCTGTGGGCCCCAAAAGAACCTTAAAAGAGCATCTGGGAGAAGCCCCAGAAGTTTGGAGAAGTTTGGAGTACTTTTGAAAAAAAGCTCCATAGAGGGACCGACCTGCCGCGGCAACTCTAGCCGGCTTGCCTCAACCGCGACCCGGCCTGATTTGCAGGTTCGTCCCAGTAAAGAAAATCTCCAAAAAAGAGACTAAGGTGGTCATTCTGACCCTGGCGGTCTTTGACCGCCAGGGCGGAGGACCGCGGGAGCACCGCCGACAGGCCGGCGGTGCTCCAATGGGGATTCCGACCGCGGCGGTAAAGCCGCGGTCGGACCGGCACCACTGGCGGGGTCCCGCCAGTGTACCGCCGCCCCATTGAATCCTCTGCGGCGGCGCAGCTTGCTGCACCGCCGCGGGGATTCCGACCCCCCCTACCGCCATCCAGATCCCGGCGGTCGGACCGCCGAGATCCGGATGGCGGTAGGGGGGGTCGCGGGGCCCCTGGGGGCCCCTGCAGTGCCCATGCCACTGGCATGGGCATTGCAGGGGCCCCCGTAAGAGGGCCCCTACATGTATTTCACTGTCTGCTGCGCAGACAGTGAAATACGCGACGGGTGCAACTGCACCCGTCGCACAGCTTCCACTCCGCCGGCTCGATTCCGAGCCGGCTTCATCGTGGAAGCCTCTTTCCCGCTGGGCTGGCTGGCGGTCTGAAGGCGACCGCCCGCCAGCCCAGCGGGAAAGTCAGAATTACCGCCGCGGTCTTTCGACCGCGGAACGGTAACCTGACGGCGGGACTTTGGCGGGCGGCCTCCGCCGCCCGCCAAGGTCAGAATGAGGGCCTAAGTCTGAAGGTAAAAAGTTGACCGGGACCTCCCAGCCAGCGTATCCGAGGAGGGCTCCAAGGACGTCGGATCAAGATCCAGGTTTACCCCGGTCGAAGGATTTTCACCTCGAAAAAAGGACTAAGTCCGAAGGTAAAAATCTCCTCTGAGTGCTCCTGCAACGCGTATCAGGAGAAGAGTTCCAGGAGGTCAGATTGGACTGGCAGGTTCGTCCCGCTGATGAAAATCTTCAGAAAAGAGACTAAGGGGGTGATTCTGACCTTGGCGGTCTTTTCGCAAGACCGCCGAGTTACCGCCGTGGTAAAGACCGCCGACCGCGGCGGTATGCCGCGGCGCGTATTCCGACCGCTGGGAGCGTTCCGCCGGAAAACCGCCAGCAGCCACCGCCACGCCATCAGAACACCGCCCACAGAATTACGACCCACATTTCTGTGTGGCGGTCTTCTGTTGGCGGTCTTCTGTTGGCGGTCACGTCCCTATGGCTCCCGTCGCCTCCCGGAGGACCAACGCAAGGTAAGTTGATCGTCCGTGAGGGGGAGGGGGTGGGGGGGGTGTTCTGTGATGTGTGCGTGCATGGGGGTGTGAGGAGGGGGTGTGTGAGTGCGTGCATGAGGGCGGGGGGTGCTGCTGTGCCTATGGGCAATGTGTGTAGTTCGGCGGGTGCGCATGTTGGCATGTTGGCATGTATGTGTGCGGGTATGTGCCCCCGTTGTGTATGTGTGTGTGTAGGGGGTGTGCATATGTGCATGTTGGGGGTGCGTGCATGTCGGGGTGCGTGTATGTGCATGTCGGGGTGGGGGGCAGGGGGTTTGTAACATCTCTGGGGGGTGGCAGGGGGTGGAGGGTGTGGGGGGGGGACTCGTGGGGGGTAGTGGGGGGGGTGGGGGAGACCCCTATCAGTGCCAGGGATGGAATTCCCTGGCCCCGATAGTGCCTACCGCCATGGTTCGCATGGCGGTTCCCGACCGCCAAAAACCGCGGCGGTAAGCAGGGTCATGATGCGGTTGGCGGTCTTGGGTCGACCGCCGGGCCGGAGTGCGCAAACTCCAGCCCGTCGGTCATGACCGCCGTGGCGGTCGGAGTGGGAAAGTGGCGGTCGATCGCGGCGGTGACCGCCGCGGTCAGAATGCCATTTTTTGGACCGCCGGTCTGTTCGCGGTCCGACCGCCGCCTCTCCGCCGACCGCCGGGGTTAGAATCACCCCCTAAGTCCGAAGGTAAACTTTTGACCAAGGCCTCCCGCTAGCTGTAGCCGAGCAGGGCTCCATCGCGGTCTGCCTTAAACTTTGACATTGCCCCGGTCGAGGTGCAACCAGATGACCCGATTGGCGCTTTTTATTTCTAGGCACTAAAAAAACAATAATTCTTTAAAAATTCATACCTTCGGTTCCCCTTATCTGATTTTATATGTTTTTGTGTCATTTTAAAGATAAAAATATAATCTATTTTAATACAACGCTCGTTGCCAAGTTACCAAGGGTTGAGCTGGGTTTAATTTACTGAGACCTAACTGGACCTAAGTGGAGGTTAGTGGCCTATTGCTAAGTGTAGGTATTTACCTGCCCTTACCAATAACCCATTTTCCAACACTCATCTATAACAAGACCTAAACCTAAGGTAGAAACTCAATGGGAATAGGAATTGTGGTTGTACCTGGGTGATCACTTTCTCGAACAAGATAGGGATAGAACACACATGATTTTCAGAACTACTTCTACCTCACAATTAATTTTATTTTAATAATGTTTTTTTATATCGCGGGCTTTATTTCACCCCCTCCACTATTTCTACATTTTCCACAAATTCAGCCACAAAATGTTGGATGTGCGATCATCCTAATGGTGATCTCATACACCTATTATTCCATTCCCTTCTACTGCTTCTTTTTGGGTATAGGTCTGGTTCCAACTCATCCCACTTTTTCATTTCCAGTCACCATTATCTCCCTCAACACTTTTTCTAGGTAGTCTAACCGAGGGCATCAAGTCAGAGTTTGATCATTTAAAGCTGTTAGATCTTATGTTAGGTCTAGCAATTCAACAAATTATACTCGATTGGAAAGGTTCATCCAATATATCTTCTAGAGCTTGGTGGTATAATGTTTGTCATTCCCATAGGTTAGATATTGCTTTTGCAAAATTGTACTGCTCTTCGGTTAATAGGGAATTGTACTGGTTACCATTAACTTAATTTTAGATACTTCAGTTCATAATGATACTAATTGTGTGTCATCTGAAAACTTTAAATCACCATATAATGTTTATTTCTCTGCAATTGTTTTTCAATATTGATTCTAGATTTCTTAGTTTTATAATACAATTTTAATTTCTCATTCTATACTAAATTATGTTATTGCACATTGGTCTTCTCTTCTATTTTTTCTTTACCAATAATCTCAGGAAATGTTAAACAGCTTCTCTTCTTATTCACAGTTTTGTTTGCTTATGCTGTTGTTTTACTTACATACTGGCACATGTGTGTACGTGTTAAATGCTGTTTATCATCGCCACCTAACAAATACTGTGTTGGCCGACTTTGCCATAGCAATTCTCTTCTGTTTGTATTAACCATGTGGAAGTCAAAAAATGGCAGACACGAAAGAGTCCAGATTTTTGAATGGTGTTTTTCATGATGTAGGTACTTGGTGTGGAGACAGACACTAGAGAAACCCAAATAAAGGTAAACAGATTTCTAAAGCTTCTAAACCAGAACAAGCCCTCAACCTCAGCTACAGTGATGAAATGATACTGTTGTGTTGTAAATATGTTGGCCCATGTTAGACTTTTCATCCTTGGCGTGGTCTCCCTTAACTTTCTGCCTCTGTTTCCCAGGTTGTTGATGTGTGCTGGACTCTGTTTTTGCTGTTTTTGTTACTCTGGTCACTTTACCACTGCTATCCAGTGCTAAAGTGAAAGTGCTCCTATACAAAATGTGAATGTAATTGGTTTATCCGTGATTGACATATTTGAGTTACTGGGAAATCCCTAGTACAGTGCACTAGAGGTGCCCAGGGCCTGTAAATCAAATGCTACTAGTGGGCCTGCAGCACTGGTTGTGCCACCCACTTTAGTAGCCCTGTAATCATGTCTCAGACCTGTCACTGCAGTGTCTGTGTGTGCAGTTTTAAACTGCCAACTCGACTTGGCAAGTGTATCCACTTACCAGGCCTAAACCTTCCCTTTTGCTACATGTAGGACACCGCTAAGGTAGGCTATAGGTAGTCCCATGGGCAGGGTGCCGTGTATGTTTAAAGTAGGACAAGTAGTAATGTGTTGTATATGTCCTGACAGTGAAATACTGCCAAATTCGTTTTCACTGTTGCAAGGCCTATCCCTCTCATAGGTTAACATAGGGGCTGCCTTTAAATATGATTAAGGTGTAGATTCCCTTGTTGTGAAGCCATTTTAGTTATAGCTCCATGCACGTTATTTTAACACACTAGGCCACTGTGCACTTTAACCTAGATATATTTTATTCGTCTTCGTTTTATTATTACAATAACCATTTTTACGGTCTTTTTTTATTTTCATCTATCGAACTGTTTTTGCCTAGACCAGCACTCTGTTCTCAAACAAGACATTCTTGATCACTCTGTGCTTCATTCAAGGCTGCATCTCGGTACATTGCCAGTGAACGTGGTAGAAGTTTTGTCTCCAGTATTCATAGAAAATACACATCCTTACGTAGGGACATTTTCTCAGAACATCAGCTGTGTTATTATATAAACACTTCCTTGTCCCTTACACGTTAGAGGGAGATTCCAGCAAGGGAACCACGACTTTATGCTGATTGCTGAATGCTTTGCTACAGATGCTAACGCAGAACGCAGGCCTTTGTTCAGGTATGGGGGTTGATGTCTTCCCAGGGGAACCTGAAAGGCAGAATTAGAGCTTAACATGCTGTGCTCAAATTACAACCTAGATAGGAAATAGTCCATCGATCATAGTAACAATATGATAGCGTTGTTTTTATGCTTCACTCTTCTCGTCATGATTTTAATACTGTCATGTTGTGTCGTCCTGGTTATTGCAGCTCACCCTTTGCTATCTAAGATGCAGTTGTTTTATTAAACTCATTATTGAAACATAAACTGCTTCTGTTTGTCATTTAGAGATGAGACTAAAGTGTAAATGAGAGTACCGGATGCGACCTGAGTGACCACAACTTCCCTGAGAAGCCTACTATGTCATGCGCTCGGCTGCCCAATCATCACTATCCTTTGGTAGGGATGAGGCAGTGCTAGTTAGCTGGAGCAAAAAGCTGGATTGGAGCGACAGGTGTCACCCGCAGTGGGTTGGACTCAGTCTCCCACACCGCAGGCTATTCTGCTGCTCAAAATCCAGTAATCTCATTAGAATAATGAGAGCCAACGCGACACCCTTTGGGAGCGGATAGACATGTGGAGTTTGGAGTCTCTGAGCTCACAATTAAAAAATACATCTTTTAGTAAAGTTGATTTTAAGATTGTGTGTTTGAAAATGCAACTTTTAGAAAGTGAGCATTTTCTTGCTTAAACCATTCTGTGACTCTGCCTGTTTGTGGATGCCCTGTCTGGGTCAGTTTCACAGTTGGGCTGGTTGCACCTCTCTCTAGACAGTGACACAAAGGGAGATGGGGTGTAGCCTGCATATCCTGATGAGCCATCTGTGCAAGGAGGGAGGGGAGGAGTGGTCACTCACATCTGAAAGGACTGTGCCTGCCCTCAAACAATACAGTCTCCAACACCCGGTTTGTGTCTGGAGCCTTGCTGGGCAAGGCAGGATTTCACAAACAAGAGAGACTTTTCTTTGAAGTAAGCCTACGTCAAAGGGCAAAACGGGAATAAGAAGGGCACCCAAAACCATAGACTTTAGATCACTTCTGGAAACCAAGAGGAACCTCTGCCTGGAGAAGAGCTGAAGAGCTCAGGAAGAAGAGCTGCCATGCCTGTGACTGTGCTTTGTGGAGCTATCCTGCAGTTGCTGCTTCTGTCTGTGCAAGAGGACAAAGACTGGGCTTTGTGTGCCTTCCTGCTTGTGAAGAACTCTTCAAGGGCTTGAAACTGAGCTTGCCTCCTGTTGTTGAAGTCTCAGAGACAGCAAAGACCTCTCTCTGCCACCACCTGTAGCCTCTGCTGAGACTTCTGCCCTGCCAACTGGTGCCCTATCCAGTTCCTGGGGCCTTGTCAGGTGAAGCTGGAGGACCAAGGTTGGAAGTCCATGCACAGATCGCCATGCGGGGAAATTTCCGACGCAACCTCCGTGAGCGGCTAAAAGAACAATGCGCTGCCGGCTCTGCGGCTGAAATCGACAAGGCACCTGCAGCGCCGCTGTGAAATCAACGCACCGGGCTAGAGAAACGATGCTCGGCATCTCTGACGGAGGCTGCAATGACGCAACATCGCTGGGTGCGGAAAAACAATGCAAGCCTGCCCTGACCCGAGGTGCTTTGTATGGATCGACGCACCTCTGTCCTGCGGGTAAAGAAACACTGCACGCCGATCAGACTGTAGAAGGAGAAATGGCGCGCGACCCCTCTTGCGGGTGAGAAATTGACACACCGCTTACCTTTTTCGACGCACACTCACCCATGGGGGTTAATTTGATGCGACCCAGGTACATTTTCACGCTAACAGCGTTAACGTTGTGTTTAAAAGGACATGAAGACTCTTTTTGCATTTTAATTAATAACTTGACTTGTGTATTGTGGATTTTTGTCCTTTTGGTCTTGGATTCTTTAGATAAATGTTGTCTATTTTTCTAAACCTGGATTGTGTCATTTTATAGTGTTGTCATCGGTTACTGTATGTGATAGCACTCTGAAGTTAACCCTCCCTGCTCGTGCCAAGCTACCAAGGGGATGAGCGGGGGTTAGCTGAGGGTGATTCTCTTTTACCCTGACTAGAGTGAGGGTTCTTGCTTGGACAGGGGGTAACCTGACTGCCAACCAAAGACCCCATTTCTAACAGCCCGTAGCCCATCTATGCTATTTTGCAGACCTGTTACACTGACAACACCAAAATGGCTTCCAGATGCTGCATCCAACCTTGAAAAGCTAGGGCCTTTGACAGCTGCCTGAACTTACACTATTAGAAAATACATTTTCAGGGTGAGTTTGAATATTCACCCTCCCAGTATAGCACTCTGAAAATGTTTCCTGGATTAGTTGTGAACAGTCTGTATTTTTTTTCCCCAAACTCAACCACATTCATCTCCCACTATTACATTTAATGACGGCTTCAGTATAGGATAAATGTTTGACACATCATTTTATTTGTACATAGCTGCATAACATTTGTAATTATAATATTAGTAACACCAATGCCACCAATTCAAATGACAAAGATCTGTTAGAGAAAGTGCCCTTTAAATAATTACTTTAACACTGAAAGCTTTGACTAGGATGGTATGTACACTGCCCGCAGCTTCTTCCACTTACAACAAACACATGGTATTGAATGGAGCTGCTGTTAGGAATTGTGGCTTAGCAGTTAGAAGCCACTGAGGATGTATCACTCTAAACCCAGTTGCACTGGGTACATTCTAAAGAAGAAAAAAGCCAGAATATCGGTGTCACCTGCCAAAGGGCATCATGGTTATGGAGAATGCTCTATACAATGGTGCACAGCAAGGGAACTATATTTTCCAGGAATCCTTTAACTCTTGCATTGTTTGAAGATGGGAGTGGCCTTCTTGGAATATTGGATATACCTTCCTTATGTCCCATGATGTCTTTGCTAGGCCACCGATATATAATGTTGATGCAGCAAGTACCTTGTGCTTGGATTTGTATTTTGTTTGTGGAGGAGAGTTTTTTTTTTCAGGGAAGTATTCAGAACTCAAGATGGATTGGTGGAAAACAAACTTTGAGCGACTTTGAACATTTGGCAAGATAAAACTACAGATAAAGGGCCAAATTCACAAAGGTAAACTTAGACCAGAAGTCTAAGTTTAGACCAAAAGTCTAAGTTTATACCTAAAGTCTAACTTTACTATGAGTAGTAAACTTAGACTTTTAGTGTAAGTTTAGACTTTTGGTCTAAACTTATACCAAAAGACTTATACCAAAAGTCAAATTTTACTATGAGTAAAGTTAGAGTTTTGGTTTAAGTTTATACTTTTGGTCTACGTTTAGTCTAAGTTTACCTTTGTGAATCGGGCCCACTGAGTTTCAAGAACTTTGGGTTGCTTTTCATAAAGGAATGGGAAGTGTTGTGTTGATGCACAAATAACTTCTGAATTTTCTTGATATCCATAAATCTGATTATGTGAAAATATAAGGGGTGTTTATAAAGATAGATAGATAGATAGATAGATAGATAGATAGATAGATAGATAGATAGATAGATAGATAGATAGATAGATAGATATTGATGCATGGTTGTTGTCTTTCACACACTAAACCCTATCATCTCAAGGGAGTACACATTTTCAAAGTAAAAGGTATTGACACATTTTGTTATGCTTCAGTTACAAAAATATCAGCTTTGCTTCAACAAAGAAAGGTAGCTCTGTATTGATATGCTCAAGATATATATTTTCTACTGTTAGATGTTCTGCTTTAATGACAGACTATTAAAGGTATCTTATTTATATTTAGCCATCCACCTTGACTGGAAGAGGGCAGCCCCCAGCAGTGTGATGCATCAGAGTAGTGATATCCAATGTCTCTGTTTTCTCTTATATCACATTCTCTTTTTCCTCATTTTTACAATTATAGCTATTTTCTTATTGTCTAAGGCTGATAGAGGGTGTGGTGAGAAATGGAGGTTTTCATTGCTTCCTTTTGTTCCGGAATACAAGGTTAGTGCTTTCGGACTGTTGCTCGCAAGGGCCCTCCACTATGGCTGACTGTACGATGCAAGTTGTATTGGTATTTACATAACTCTTTCCATACCCCTTGCAAGGCCTGTAGCTTTTTCCAATGTCTACTCCTTATGTAGTTTATATAGCACTTCATACCCAGCTGAGGCCACTTGGCTTTTCATTGGATAAGAATTCATCAGATGATGTGTTCTCTTATTTTTCAGTTGTATCCCTAAGCCATTTTATGTCAATTGTAGATTACAAGAGGTTGTCTGGTTTGTCTCATGGCACCCCTTTAACTGTTATTTCGTTCCCTGGTCCCAGTCAAAAAGGTAGAGGCAGAAGTAGAAAGTGAAATTACTTTTTGTGCATAACAAACCATTCCCTTTCCAAAACACCTTAGCAGCAAATATCAGGCTAGTAAGAGTGAAAATCCTGTGATGTCACCATACTTGCCAATCATCACATTTCAGGTGATAGATTACTGGTTTTGCTGCAGTCCTTCCACCTACAGGTTTAAATCTCCCATCCTACTGGTTTTGCAAGGCCAGAAGAGATCAGCAAGAAACTCAAAACACGTTCCTGGTGCTGCCTCAGAGGCTGTCAGAGACTAATAACAAGCTGTTGCAAAATGCCTAGCAAATAAAAGGTAATGTAGGCTGGATGTTCAAATTACCAGAACTGCCTTCTAGCTTTGAAACACTATGAGCAGAACTGTGGTCTGATCTGGCACTTCAGAGGGAGAAGAAAATGGCCAAGTAATGTTGAAGGGATGGAAAAGGCTACAGGTATTGGATGGTGCTGAGAGAGAAGTGATGTAGGGGGCACGGGCAGAGACTTATGATCACAGAGGACAACGGGGGACCAGACTGCTGGCAGGAAACATAGAAAAGGGCGGTATGAAAGACCAAGCTGGGGGCTAACCTCAGGCAGTGGCTTACAACCAAATGATGAGGCATCCCTTCAGAATGTGATGAGGGGCCCCAGAGTCTCCCATATCTTACAGTCTGACCTTGTGCTCAATGAGCCCTCCTTAAAGAGTTGGCGGCCTCCTGGAGGATCGGTGCCAGACTTGTGCTGCAACGGTTGGAGGGGCCTCCTTTACACCTCTGACTGCAGGAAGGAGAGTAAAGGGGATGAGCACTTTGCCCGTTGCTTCTAAATATTTAAATACAATGGGTTATACCTTCTGTCAATTTTGCTTTTCATCCAGGTATGTTGCATTCTGACACTTGTAGTTACCCTTTTTTGCACTGAGTGTCCTCGACAATCTAATCATTCAAAATCACTAAAAGGTAGATCTCCTTCAAACCATTACAGGACAGTTAGGGAGTGGGACACCTGCCAATTTTCTAGACAGGGCAGCAGTACAAATGTAAGAGGCGGCAGGGGCCTAGGGACTGGGGAAATCCTAATCTGCATAGAAAGGAAACTTGTATCCCCTCGTGGGTCTGGCTTCGGTTTTGGTCTTTTGACGCCCTCATGTCCGCATTCAATCTCTTGGGGATACCAGGGTTACAAAGGTGAGTATAGAAAACTGGGGAAGTGCCAGTTCTGAACCAGAACCTGAGGGCTTAAACATACAACAGGTGAAAATAAAGGCTATATTGTGTTTGCTCTCAAGTCACACAGGCCTACAGGGGATGTACACATTTCCTTACACATCTTCCCTCTGGACAGACAATTAGAGCTGTCTGTGACGTGAGATGGAATGCGCCTTCACTCAAGGTCATCCTGCAAGAAATTCCTCACCCTGGGAGAGCTGAGTAGGTAACATAGCTGTTCACGTTCGGAGACTCAGGTTCCTATTTTTCGAAGTCATTTTGAAATCCTAAAAAACCTACCTCATGTTGAACACAGAATGTTGGGAAGTATGTGTAACCGAGAGTCCATTAGTCCATGATGTAATGTCCACAACTCCTGGCATGTTATTGTGTCTCCATACTTTTTGCAAGCCATTAACTAAATGAACATATTGTTTTGTGAAAGCACTGATATAGCAACCACTACCCCTCAACAGGTGCAAAAACGATCTATTAATGGCAGTTAGAATGCTACTCCACAACCCAAGGTTGGAGGTTAATTTAGTGTTTTTTGGTTAGTTTACTTTTTTCACCAGGAACCCTTATATGCATTACCCCGGTTTGTTTGTGCAGGAATCAGAGACAGTTGATGTCATCACTAACTGGGATGAGCAGTATGTTAGTTTGTGCAAGTTATTGGTAAAGTGTATTAACGGGGAAAACAAGGCTCCCATTAGGCAGTTAGATGTCAATGCTAGCTGAGATTGGTGCTATGCTACTATGAGAAAATGAATGGTGGAGAAGCTCAGATAAAGGAAGCTTAGAAAATTGATGGAGTGTGGGCAAGTGATTACCATTTTTTAGAAGGAAGCGGTTATGGACTATGGGTCAAGACATTGGAATTCACACCACTAGATGTAGAAAAGTAGACATGCAGTTACATGTAGGACTTGAATAACAACATGCAGTGCGGAATAGGAATCAAATAAGCGGAGTAGGACATGCATTAGATGATAGGTATTTAATTACCATACATCAAATGTTGCTATGTGTTTAGGTTAAGCTATACAGTGGGAGGAAGTGTATTGCATTCCGTGCAATGTTGAGCAGGTGATAATAGAAAAAAGACAGGAGTATTTAGGTGTTTAATTGCACTTTTATTTTTTATTTAGTTAAATAGGAACTGCAACAGTGGAAGATCTGTTAGCAGGTAAGATTGATTGACGTCATGCATGATATATTGAGACGTTGGCCAGAGCTTCTGTTGCTGGTAAGAGCCAGGCTTCTTCTTGTTGTGTGCTCTGTTTTGTGTAGGATGACTTGTCAGAGTATGCATTATGGTCAGGTTGGAAATAGCAAGCTCTTAACCATTCTTCTAAGTTCCAGATGGTTGTTAGTGACTCTTACGTTTTCTGGAGGAGAATTCCATAATTTGACAGGCTGTATGGAGAAAGTAGCACCACCAACTGTTTTCTTTTTTTAGGGTGGAATGATTATTTGCGGTGTCTGGAAGGTTAATTTCTAAACTGGAAGTAGTTGTTCATTTTCATCCAGAGGAACTCAAGACCTTTCTTGCGCTGAGTGATCCATAGTAGCTTGAATGAGGATATTCTTCTGACTGGTAACCAGTGGAGAGCTTTCAAGGCAGAGAAGGAGTGTGTGGGTGCCTTTATATGTGAAAATTAATCTTGCAGCTGAGTTCTGAATTCCCTGGAGCATCTCATGGTTGAGAGCAATCTTGCAATACAGTCAATTTGTGCAGTCAACTTTTGAGAGAAAGCGTAGTGTTGTAACAAATCGTTTGTGGGAATTCTAAATGAGAGTATTGTGACAGAGAATCTGCATAGTCGAGAAGGCTGACTTTTGTTTGTTGGCCCACTTGGGCATTCAGTGACACTGCGGAGTCCATGGGAACTTTATACTTGGTTTTCATATTTTTAACAGTGGTCCAAGATGGTCGAGGGAAAGTTTTAAAGGATCATGACTTTTCCAATCTCCTCAAGTGAGTGTTTAAAATAATTTTTATATCAGCCATTGGCCTTTGGCTTTTGGACAGTTTTTCAGCTTTGGGTTTCATATACCTTTGGGGTTTTCCATTTTGAGTGTTATTTGTGTACCATCCACATATTGTAGCAGAGTTGGGTCAGAACTGTTGATTAACTCTTGTAATGTTTTAAATAAAGGGGAGATGTTAGATCCTTGTGGAACTGTTTTTATTTTGGCAGGTTTCAAAAAGAAGAGGGCATATATATTGTTAGCTATGCATCAAGGTGGAGGAGATCTAAGCAAGACATATACCATCAATACCAATGTCTGTGAGTCTAAGAATTAAAATTTCAGTGTGAACTGAGTCAAAAGCTTCAGAGATCTAAAAGAAGTTGTGCCGCTAAATAATTTTTTGTCGACTCTGTTTTTTAAGTCACCCAATATCACAATTAGAATAGATCCTTTCACTCTTCCCAGGCAGATTTCTATTTGGTGGTCCGAGATTCCCATGGATAGATAATTAATAATTATGTTCATTTCGGTATTGCTGCTGATGTTGATAGTAGACTTTTCTAGAAAATTCATTGTGTGCATGGGTTGGAAGGAAAGTCAACTAGGCCACTGACTTTCACAAGGTCCAAAAATTCTGTTATTGATATTTCTTTAAAGGATGGTAGAGATGCACGCATTTTTATGCAGCGCTTATCTTAACAAAAAAAATAAGGGCATCATTTCGAACCTGGCGGTCGTGGTTGTGGTAGGACCATCTCATGCACACTGCTTCTCCTATAATGTATTTTAACACTATACGCCAGTGTGATTGTTTGGAAAATCTGAAGCTCACAACCCTCAATCTTACTGACCAAGCTATGCCCCTGGCTACTGTCACTTTTTAACATATGTATATATGCAATGGCTGTAAAAACATATAAGGTCCAATAACCCATGCTATTTACAACCACTTTACTAATAAATGTCCTTTCACACATATATATTACTACAGTGAGAAGGTTAAATTCAAGTATGTTTCCACATTCCGGCAAAATTGGCATTAGAAAAATACTGATTACTGTCTCACAGATTGCATTTAACAATTAATTTACAAAAGAAAATAGCTCTACCAATAGTCAGGAGGCCTCTGTAATGGGAGTTTACTACACAATTTGAAGCCCCTTGAATCCTGGTGTTAGTTAATACCTATTGATAAAACAAATACACAAGAAAAAATGTAATGGCATAAAACATATATGAGAATGAGCAGCTAATGCAGTGGGCTATACCAGCCATTAAAGTCTGCTTCCTTATTATAGGCCCTGGAGTCAAACCTTTAATGCTGGCGAAGCAAGCTATCAATCTATAGCCCTGTTTTCGAGCATTTTCTGCCTTTCGATTATATTTGAGGTCAATTTATTACCTAGGATATTTAATCTAAGTGACTGAATAATATGGAATCCATTAAACAAATAAAAGGATCGACCGGAAGTAACTCATAGCTAATTTAAAAAGTGCTGAAGGTGCCAAATGTTAAGATTTTTCCAAACGTATAGTGTACTGTATGAAATTAAAAGGCAAACACATCTACTGGTTTTTGCCTCAGACTCCACCACACTCCCTGCAGCTAAAACTACGCATTTGCAGTGGTCATCATCAATATGAAACTCTTTGCTGCCCTAATTATTAGCACTGTGACACTACCTTGCCTTCTGGACATATCAACCCTAGGAGAGAGTGGTGAACAAGGAGCAGGTGCGCGAGGGGTTTTTGGATGTCACCATTGCCAAAGAGAACGACTATGAATAAATTACTGCCATAAATTAGGGAATTCAAGTTAAGTCTACTTAAAATTCCAATAATCATTTGGTTTTACAGACAGTTCACACCATAGAATTCACAAGGAAATCTCGTCATAATCCTTTTTTATTTTTGGCTTTTACATTTTCTTCATTATACAGAATGTATGTTGGTTGGGTGGGAGAGCAATACCATGCAGATGCCGTTTGTGTTTTTGGCGCACTACGCTGGTGTGTGCCGATTAGTCACTAAAGAGGGGCGAACCGGTTGCAGACCTTGTCAGTTTGTCCTATTACATATAATGCGCTGCCCTGAGGACAGTAAGAAACTCATGCTCGCTCTGTGGGCAGTGCATTAGTAAAAGGCAGACAGGCTAATTGAAACAGTAAGTCTGCCTTTCACATTGCAGGCAAAGGGGGAGGGAAGATCAGTGAGCTCTGTGCTGGTGAGTGACTGCTTCCACATTGCGCGACTTTGTAAACCCTTGCACCACATTATGCCTGCACCAGGCATAACGTATGCAGGGGAGGCGTTCCTTCATTAGGAGGCCTGTTAGACTTTTCATCCTTGGCGTGGTCTCCCTTAACTTTTTGCCTCTGTTCCCCAGGTTGTTGATGTGTGCTGGACTCTGATTTTGCTGTTTTTGTTACTCTGGGCACTTTACCACTGCTAACCAGTGCTAAAGTGCAAGTGCTCCTGTTTAAATTGTATGTAAGTGGTTCATCCATGATTGGCATATTTGAATTACTAGTAAGTCCCTAGTAATGTGCACTAGAGGTGCCAGGGCCTGTAAATCAAATGCTACTAGTGGGCCTGCAGCACTGGTTGTGCCACCCACATAAGTAGCTCTGTAATCATGTCTCAGACCTGCCCCTGCAGTGTCTGTATGTGTATTTTTACACTGTAAATTCGACTTGGCAAGTGTACCCACTTGCCAGGCCTAAACCTTCCCTTTCCTTACATGTAAGGCACCCCTAAGGTAGGCCCTAGGTAGCCCCAAGGGCAGGGTGCAGTGTATGGATAAGGTAGGACATATAGTAATGTGGTTTATATGTCCTGACAGTGAAATACTGCCAATTTCGTTTTCACTGTTGCAAGGTCTGTCTCTCTCTCATAGGATAATATGGGGGCTACCTTTAAATATGATTAAAGTGTAGATTCCCCTAGAGAGTAGATGGACATGTGGAGTTTGGGATCCCTGAACTCACAATTTAAAAATACATCTTTTAGTAAAGTTGATTTTAAGATTGTGCGTTTGGAAATGCCACTTTTAGAAAGTGAGCCTTTTCTTGCTTAAACCATTCTGTGACTCTGCCTGGTTTGTGGATTCCCTGTCTGGGTCAGTCTGACAGTTGGGTTGTTTTTCACCTCACACCAGACAGTGACACAAAGGGAGCTGGGGTGTGATCTGCATTTCCTGATTAGCCATCTCTGCTAGGAGGGAGGGGTGGAGTGGTCACTCTCATCTGAAAGGACTGTGCCTGCCTCTGACAATGCTGTCTCCAGCCCCCTGGTGTGTGTCTGAGGCCTTGCCTGGGCAAGGCAGGATTTCACAAGAAGGTGTGAGTCCCCTTTGAAGAAAGGTGACTTCAAAGACTAAAATGGGTATAAGAAGGGCACCCAAACTTACAAACTTTAGAAACACTTCTGGAACCAAGGGGAACCTCTGCCTGGAGAAGAGCTGATAGCTGAGGAAAACGTGTTGCCCTGCCTGTGACTGTGCTTTGTGGAGCTTTCCTGCAGTGCTGCTTCTGCCAGAGTAAGAGGGCAAAGACTGGACTTTGTGTGCCTTCCATCTTGAAGAAGAAATCTCCAAGGGCTTGATGTAGAGCTTGCCTCCTGTTGTTGAAGTCTCAGGGATAGCAAAGACTTCTTCCTGCCAGCACCTGGAGTCTCTGGAGAGACCCCTACTCTGCTCTGTGGTGCCCTTCCAGTTCCTGGGACCCTGAAAGGAGAGGCTGGCAGCCTAAGGACAAAAATACACGCACCGAGCGCCGTGCGGAGAAAAGATCGACGCGAATCCGATCGCGGCTGAGAAAACGACGCGACGCCGGCTCCGCAGCTGAGAAACGACGCCGCAGGAAACGCGACCGGAGAATCGACGCCCGGAGCAGGAGAAACGACGCGCAGCATCGCTGACGAAGGCTGAGAGATCGCAACCTGCGCCGCGGGACTTTCGGACCGTCGCGTGGCTGGCTTTTTCGACGCGCATCGCCGTGCCGAGTTGTTTTCGACGCATATAACCGTGCAGGGTTATTTTCGACGCACACCGCCCGTGCGGGGTTATTTTTGACGCAAACCAGGTACATTTACACGCTAGCAGCGCTAGTGTGTTGTTACAACTACCTAAAGACTCTTTTTATTTTTAAACCTTTTAAAAATCATAACTTGACTTGTGTATGTTGGATTTTTGTCGTTTTGGTCTTGTTTTGTCTAGATAAATATTTCCTATTTTTCTAAACTGGTGTTGTGTCATTTTGTAGTGTTTTCATTAAGTTACTGTGTGTGTTGGTACAAATACTTTACGCCCAGCACTCTGAGGTTAAGCCTACTGCTCTGCCAAGCTACCAAGGGGGTAAGCAGGGGTTAGCTGAGGGTGATTCTCTTTTATCCTAACTAGAGTGAGGGTCCTTGCTTGAACAGGGGGTAACCTGACTGTCAACCAGAGACCCCAAGATCAGTGAGCTCTGTGCTGGTGAGTGACTGCTTCCACATTGCGCGACTTTGTAAACCCTTGCACCACATTATGCCTGCACCAGGCATAACGTATGCAGGGGAGGCGTTCCTTCATTAGGAGGCCCATAAAAATGGAGCAGTGGAATCAATAAGATTCCAGTGCAACATTTTTCTTGTGATTTGTTAACGCCTGCTCAGTGCAGGCATTAAATTGAGGCACACCATTGTTTATAATGGACCTCTATCTACTTTGCAGGATTAGCTCCAGATTTTTTGCTGCTAATCCTGCAAAGTACCACAATAGCATCAGAAATTATGACGATATTGATCCTATAGTGCGCCATGGTGCACCATTTTTTAATATGGTGCACACATGGTGGCGTTGGGGGGGGGCACAAGAAAAGCAGTGCATCATGTTATGAAGCGCTACTTTTCTTAAATCTGGGCCTAAGTATTTAAAAACTTGTAACTTTAGCACTACTTACACTATTCACACATACTACCAAGAAATACAATTTACCCCTAATAATGTATTTTCTGCCATATTACATCTATATCCATTCATACTACATCTGTTTCATTTACCACACTCCACTCTTGCCATTCCACTCCATGCCACTCCACTCTTGGCCACTCCACTCTATATTATTGCAGTCTATACTACTCCATGCTATGCTACTCACTCCACTATATGCCATTCCACTATATGCTACTGAAGTCTATGCTAATCCACTGTACGCCACGCCACTTTACCCACTACACTCTATGCACTCCACTCCACTCTACACTACTACACCACTACTATCTCAGCCCATTTATGACACTCCACTGTACTCCACTTTACTGTACACCCCTACACTCTATGCTACTCCACTGTAAACTATTCCACTGTACGTAATTCTACACTATTACACTCTATGCCACTCAACTGTATGACACTTCAGTGTACACCACTGCACTGTACTCTGTTCCACTGTACGCCTCTCCACTATACTCCACTCTACTGTACACTATTCTACTTTTATGCCACTTCACTGTAAAACAATCCACTGTACACTATTACACTGTACATCACTCTATTCTATGCCACTCCACTCTAGGTCAATCCACTCTACACCACTCCACTCTATTCTACTACACTCTACATTATTTAACTCTATGACACTCTACTCTATGTCACTCTACTCTAAGCTATTTCACTATATGCCACTCCACTCTTCATCACCACACTGTATGCCAGTAACAATAAATGTTATTCCACTGTACATCAATCCACTGTACATTATTCCATTTATTGGTACTCCACTGCACAGCACTCCTCTTTATTCCTCTACCCTGCACACTATTCCACTGAAAGCCACTCCACTCTACAACACTCCACTCTACCCTGTTCCACTCTACAGTATATCACTCTACAACATTCCACTCGATGACTTTCCACTGTAAGGTCCTCCTTTTAAAGACGCTCCAGCCTATGTTATTCCACTGTATGCCACTACATTGTACCTCATTCCACTCTACGCCACTTTACTGTACTCCACTATGTGCCACTCCACTATTCCACTCTAAACTACGCCACTCTACGCCGCTTTACTCTACCTCCTCTAGTGTACAATATTCCACTGTATGCCACTCCAGTGTTACCAATCCATTCTACACCACTCTTCTCTATGCTACTATACTCCATGCTATTCCACTCTATGACACTCCACTCTATGCCACTCTATTCTACCTATTCTACTACATGCTACTCCTCTCTAAGTCATTTTACTGTAAGACACACCACTGTACAATACTTCACTCCTCACCACTACACAGTACACTATTACAATGTATACTGCTACAGTCTACCTCACTACACTCTACCCTGCTCCACTCTACAATGCTCCACACTACACCACTCCACTATGCGCACCTTCTTTTGATGCCAGTTCAGTCTACTCTATTCCACTGTATGCCACTGCACTGTACCTTGCTCCACTCTACACCACTCTCCTGGGGGCTACACCACTGTATGCCATTCCACTCTACGCTCTTCACTTCTACACCACTCCACTGTACGCAGCTCAACCATACCCCACTCCAGTGTACACTATCCCACTATATGCCACTCTGGTGTATGCCACTTCATTCTACATCACTCTGTTACACTGTATGCTACTACACTGAAACTCAATCCACACTATGCCAGTCCACTCTAAAGCACTCAATTCTATGCCACTCCACTCTATGACACTCTGCTGTACGCCACTCCACGCTATGCTATTCCACTGTATGCCACCCTAACCTACCACACTCCACAGCATGCCACTGCACTGTACACCACTCCACTGTATTCTATTCCACTAGATGTTGCTCAACTGTATGATACTCCACTGTACACCACCACACTGTACGCCAATCTACTGTACACTATCCCACCCTATGCCACTCCACTCTACACCACTCAAATTACACGTTTCATTTATTGTATCAGTTAATTGAAACCATTAAAACTAGTAATCAGTAGATACACCACCCAAAAAAGATAATTTTAAAATGATGTTACTAATGCTAAAATAATTACAAATGTTAGGAAAAGAGCTGAAAATTGGTGCGCGCTGAACATAGTATGTTAATTCTGACAACCCTCGTGTCCTTTGTCTGTAAGTGTTGAGAGTTAGGGCCAGATGTAGGAACCATTTCACATTGCGCAAACTGTGAAATTCGCAGTTTGCGCCATGCAAAACGAGCATCGCAATGCACATTCCCATTTTGCAAGTCGGTACCGACTCGCAAAATGGGAATGCGACTCGCAAATAGGAAGGGGTGTTCCACTTCCTATTTGCGATTTGCACTGCGATGCAGAATTGCTTTGTGACCACGAACGCAGCCGCAAAGCAATTCGAAGTTAGCACCCATGTGAAGTGGGTGCTAACTCATTCGCAAAAGGGAAGGGGTCCCCATGGGACCCCTACCCCTTTGTGAATGTCGCCAAAAATATGTTTTCAGAGTAGGCAGTGGTCCAATGGACCACTGCCTAGTCTGAAAAAATGAAACCAAATGGTTTCATTTTCCCGAGTGTATTGCAACTCGTTTTCCTTTAAGGAAAACTGGCTGCAATACAAAAAAAAAACTGCTTTATTAAAAAAGCAGTCACAGACATGGTGTCCTGCTGTCTCCAGCAGGCCACCATCCCTGTGAGTGCAGGGAATTGCAAGGGGGTCCCAAATTGCGACCCACCTCATTAATATTAATGAGGTGGGTCTTTGTGACCCCCTTGCGATTTGCAGATGGTGTCAGGGACACCATTCTGCATATGGTTACGCGACTCGCAAATTGTGAGTCGCAAAACCATTTCTACTTACATCTGGCCCTTAATTACCATTTGATACACAATTTTAAAATATTATTTGAGGTGCTTGGACGGATGATAAGATAAATACAAACATATATTTAAAAACTTAGAGTTGGTGCTCGCTGAGCATAAATGTTAGTTCTAGCAACTATTGCAACTTTTGTCAATAAGTTTTAGGAACCTGGAAAGAAATTTTACAAATTGACGGTTCAACATGGTATCCTCTGGGTTCAGAAAGTCGATAATTTCTGCCTGCATGTTTGCATACATCTGGCATTAACCCCTTCCTTACTAGCCCCCATCCGGTGATAAGCCTTTTTTTTTAGCTACTTGGGGTAGTTCACACTTAGGTATCCATTAGTTTTTGTCCACATAAGCTGTCCACGCCAAATTTGCTTCCTTTTTTCCCAATATCCAAAGAATTCTAGTGGTACAAAGGGTTTGTGCATTGGCCTAAATGTAGCTAACTTACCTTTTTTGGGGGGAAACATGGGAAAAAGTGCAGCAGTAGAAAGTGTCACTTTTTTCCTGCAAATGACATCAACAAAATATTTGTGGTGCTAAAATCACCAACTTGCCAGCTATTAGGAACAGGCAGACTTGATACAGAATTTTTTTTTTTTTTACCACAGTTTCACATCTTACTGGGAGACAGCCCATTTTCCCTATTTTTTGTACTTTCAACCTCGTTACAGTTTGTGGTGGAAATGGGTATGAAACCCAAGGTGGATCCCGGGAAACTGAACTTCTCTAAAAACTAGACAAAATTCAGAATTTGGCAAGGAGTCTTTTGTGTAGATCCTTCATGGTTTTCTCGAAGAAATTAAGGGCCTGGTTTTTATCTTGACGGGAATCCCGTTGTCCCTCCATGGCAGAGTTTACAAGTACTCCATCAACCTGATGGACTTACACTGTGCCCTATTTAGATGTCTACAGCTGAATAACTGTTCATGTTTACTGGGTGTTTCCCATTGCGTAAGCGGCGCACTGCCATTGACTACGTAAACATTACTCTGTCAGGTTGTGGGATTGTGCAGAGTTTATTTAAATCTCACAGCTGTGCAGGCGTTGTCCTAGAGGGGTACTCCTGATGGTAGAAATTCATTGTGGGATGTGTTCAACCTTGTACTATTCCAGTGGCTTTAGGATGGATGCTAGCTTCACACTCCTGATTGTAAATTCTACATCCTGAAGCCTTGGCAGGAGTCCCTGGCAGAGCGGAGACTGATAAGTTACACTTTTGAATGTGTCAGTAAAACTAACATCATTTCTGCTTTTAATTTAGCTGTTGATAATGTGTTTTCCACCTTTTTCATACATATAAAACTAGAATTCGTTTTTTAAGTTTGCTTTATAGTGTAAATGTGCAGCATTGTTGTTGTTTTTCTTCTTTAAGTAATGGTTAACATGTAATGTCAATATTGGATTTTGTCTCCATGCTTCACATTTCTTTTTCTCTTGCTTATTTGTTTGTACAAATGTTTTCTGTTTAGTTTAAGATTACAGGTTTCAATCTGCACCAATTTTTCCAATATGCTATGATGCAAGTAAGTGTTTTTACACCTCTTATATGTGTTCCATATTGGAAATGTTAGTTCATTTCTACTGCATATTTTTACCAAATACGTTTCACTTATGCAAGTGTTGTCAAAGTTTAATTGGAATGACTACAACTACCATGTTTTTTCAAATAGTATTATTATGGTATTTTGATCAATCTCTCCTATTTTACACATTTTCACATAAAGTCTGATGTATTTATCAATCCCTATATTAGGCTATTTTGGGAAATGTGATGGTGTTTAATTGTGTATGTTTTCATTTACAAGACATTTTTTATATTTGATGTTTTTTGTCTCACTAAACAAAGATTATCTTTGAATGTTTAAAGTATGGTATATTTTTTGCCGAATGTATAAGATCTTGTTTATAAATAAACATATTTTGCAATGTTCATGTGAAGACTAATGCTATTTATCCTACAAAGCTGTTTACTTCTCAGAGCATTACCTTATTAGGGCTTTGAAAGATTTTCTCACATTTCTACAGTCTATTGTATTGTGCTGAAAGGTTGGTATATCTCATGAGTACTTCATATGTTTTTAACATTTCAGAACACCATTTTACATGCCTTTCTGGAGACATTTTGTATATAATTTAAACTGTTATGTAACATTAACAAACAGCTGAAAGCTATAATAATGGTAATAAGTGTCTTTTATCTTTTAAGTTGCCTAACCTTTTCCCTCAAACTCATTTGAAGTACAATCCAGACTTTAAAAAAATGCTTATTTTTAATTGAGCATAAAAACCAAGAGTATGTGGACCACCATCTGCCACAACATCAGAGGACACCTCCACTCCAGACTAGGAACAAACATTCATTGAGGACTCTATTCCTGCAGGTCCTGATGATGAGGAGCAGCCTGGTCCATGTGGTCTGCCTGGGCAGACCACTTCAGTGAGTCTCAGTGTGCCCACATTTACATCTCCCACCCCAACTGGTTTATCTCAGTCCTTGGCTACCGCCACTTCCCGTGTCCTAAGAACCATTAAACCAGTCTTGTGCCCCTCAGTCCTGATTGGTGTTGAGCCAAAACCACCACCACCTCCAGTTCAGCCAGGACCCAGTGGGATGGGGCAGACTGGGTCAAGGCCACTTGGTAGTGTGTGTAGGGTTTGTGGGAAGGAATCTGTGGGCAAGCAAAATGAGACCACTGGATTCACTATCACCCACACTACCATCAACAAAGTCTTGGCTGCTATCAGTCAGTCCCAAGACATGATGGGCCAGGTCCTCAAGACCACCGAGAGATGAAGCAGTTGCAGAGGGAGCATAATTTCCAGATGAAAATCCTCAACACTGATTTGAGCTCACTGGCTGGGCTGCTGCAGGACTGTTTTACTATATGTGCAGGGCTCTTCCAATACCATCTGACCCTGTCTGTGGTCCATCAACATCTAGCCAAACTACGTATACCTCAGTCACAGCAATGGAGGCCTGGCCAAAAGAGGAAACACCAACACCAACCATATTCCCTGAAACTGTAGATTCACCGGTCACCCTCCGGAGGGACTTTTATCTGGACCAGCAGGAAAGGATGGCAAGACCTCCACCAACAAGAGACGCAGAAACTGATTTCCCCCAGTGTGTGAACAACATTCACTCTGTGGGCTATTTTCTGGACGCATTTACCTTTTTGATGCCAGTTGTATTTTGTGCATTGGACTGCAAACCATTTTGGCTCTACAATAATAGTTTCAGCCACCATAATTGATTTAATAATTTACTGGCTTTTTTCATTTCCTGGGTTTGCCTTATTGCATATTGTTTTGTTGAATAAAAAGCAAAACATCACACATTGAAAGACTGGTGTTGTATTTCTTGTTGTACCATTTACATGTTTCAGCATATATGTAGGTATTGCTTTACTCATTGTTAATAAATGTCTAAAAAATACAAAAATTACACATCAAAATTAATATTTTATTAAACTGGTCTATTTTTTTCATATTAATCAAATACATTAGTAGCCATGCACGATCACAATACCTCAAGCTATATTTACATGTATAGTTCCATACCTTGACACCATGGAAGAATGGGATATGACCTAAAAAATCATATTAAATAAGCAAACCATTATTGAGTTGTATTGTCAGCTGGAACCAGATCTTGTGCCTCACAATAAGAATCCCACATCAATAACATAATCAGTGAAAATAATGGCAGTACTCCATTTTGTGGCCACAGGATCATTCCAATATACTGTTGAGGTATCTGGTGGAATGTCACAACCAACCTTCTGTGGTATACTACAAGAAGTACATTCTTCAGTGAGGAGTCACGTAGAGAGGTTCAAACAGTTTCCTACAAAATTAGAATTTAGCCAATGCTAGTGGAGCTTTAGATGTGGTGGCTCAGGCTCACCAAACACTTGGTCAGAGCAAATTAAGCAGCATAAATTGCCTTGGTGGCAACATTATACAGAAAACAAGTCAAATGCAATCTTCAAAACTTCAATTCAATTCCTGTGCAAGTTATCTGCACACAAGAGATGTACATCCAAAGTGTGTGTGCCTTTCCCAGTATTAAACCATGTTCCTTTAGCACTTCTCAAAAGCAGTATACAACTACAAATATCACAACTGTGAAATGTCCAAATGAAGATGACAACCTCACACCTGAAAAAGATTAATACCAAATAAGTTTATATTAATAATATTTAAAATTAGACACATTACAAATGACAAATGTTGATGCACATTTCCTAAACACAATCAAAGATAAACACAGTAGTCAATGTGACAAAAATTACATCAACAAACTTCTTTGTCCTGGATGTTCCTTAACTTCAAAAGAAAAGTCTACTTTTAGGTTCACCACTTACAGAGTTGGCTTGAATTTTAAAGTAATAATATGTTATTAATATCAACATACTTTGGCAGCGGTAAAGGTGTAGGATTTGTTTAAGAACTTCCTGAGGTCCAAGGGAGTGGCGTAGCTGTCTGAAACTAAAAGGCAGGCTGGACTACAACTCCCAGAAGACACTACACCACCTGGTTTTTTACTATCCCACAGCAGGTCTGATGGCCGGTGAAGATTTGGAATCTGTGGGTGCTGTCACCTGCAGTTTTTAGGGTACTAGTGCCTAGAAGCAGTGGGCAGAGTCTAGTTATCAGTAATGCAGAGCTTCTCTTGGTCCGTCTTTGAAGTTGGCTGATCATATCTCAGGTGGTTCTGATGTCAGGGGTGTCCCTTAAATCCTGGATTTAGAGACGTTAGAGATGGGAAGACTAGCGGTCAATAAGCAGCTAGCTCCTACAGCTATTCCGCCGTTGAGGTGACCTCTGGTGGGACAGGTCCCCTTCAGCTATCCAGAACCCTATATTCTGCCACTCCTAAGATGGCAATAATCAAAATTTAGTGCACAGACTGGACTGCTCACCCTAGAGGAGTGGTCAGCCTGCTGGGGGTGTTCACAGTCCTGCATACCTAATTTCTCGCCTGTCAACGAGCAAATGTGCCTAGGGGTAGAGGGAGGTCTGTTTCCTCACTGGAGGACAGTGCTGATAGATTCACTAGCCTGGGTAAGGGGCAGGAGATGTGATCTCCTTCTTGCCTCAGTCTTTTGTTTCTGACTTCTGGGAGGGAGCTCACAGTCAGCCTGGCAGGAGATCAGAAACCTGTCTCGGTGGCAGCAAGTGCAGAAACAAGCACAGCCTTCTTGGCCAGAGGATAAAGGAGGGTGGCAAACAGGTAGGCAAACTTTAGTGTGCCAACCGGGTGCACATCAGCTGTTCTTTAACACAAGATTTATGTTGGGGGAGAGAAGGCAAGTTGTTTGACACTAAACCTGACACATTTAGGCAGTACCATAATGGAGCTACCAAGCCGGGTCTGCCCGGGATTAAGTCCTATGTTATCCTATGGACCGGCCTGGGTATAGTGTAGCTTAATGGTAAGGACGGTATAGAGACATATGAGCTTGTGCTTATACGCCTTCACCTTAAATATAATGCACCCTACCTACTGGGCTGCAGAGGCCCTTCTTAGGATTGTCTGATATATATATATGTAAGGCAGTGCATGTGACTGTACCACTCATAAAGAGGGCACAGTCAAACTCAAGCAGTTTCCACCATTCTGGCAGTCTGCAATGGCAGGCCTGCCATCAGTAATTTGCCTGGTTCTCTAGGGTGGCACAAACTCATGCTGATACCTTGGTGACCCCTTTACCACCTATGCCCTGGGTACCATTTACTAGGGGCTTACAAGGGGGAAAGGTCTTGCCAATCACGGAATTACCATTTTGACAATTAATTTAGGGACAGAACATATACTCTGCGACCTGGTTTGCAGGTCCCAGTGCACTATCAGAGTCAAAAGACCAGTATCTAGGGGTCCAAATGGAGGCAGAAAGGGGGGGGCATCTGCAAGGAGCCCAGTTTGTTTACAGTAGCTTTATTTGTTTTTTTAAACACAGGGTAGAATGTCCTGTTTAGGTCCTGAGTGATAAAGCCACACTTTGTTTATTACTTGATTGAGATGAAGTTTCTGTTTATTTAGTTAGTGAGGAAATTATAGTGTGCATTTTTAAACACCATGACATTAGCATGTGTAGTGTTTTTGACAGATGTTTTTGGTGTGTAGTTCAATATATAGTTTGAAATAATATTTTTACGTTTTTTTTTACAAATTGAAAAATTCACACATACACATATTTATTATTTGATTTAACTTAAGTATTGTTACATACCAAAAAAATATATATACTTTTGGAGATTTTGACAAATGACTCAGTCTAGATGATGTCACTGGCCTGAACTAGTAGGATACAGACATAAAAAGGGATAAGGTTACTCAATAGATTGCTACAAATTAATGTGTTTTTTATTTAGTAAAATTAACAAAAACACAAATCAGAACTCATAAAAAATATGCTGGTTTCATGTTTAAGAATGTTTGTCACTGTAAAGTTTGTGTTTCATAAAAACATAAATAATTAGTCACTAAAATGTTCTGCTCTTGCTATTTTGTAACCATATAGGTCAACTCCCATCAGAAAAAGTAGCTCTGGAAGGCCAT
Source organism: Pleurodeles waltl (assembly GCF_031143425.1). NCBI lineage: Eukaryota > Metazoa > Chordata > Amphibia > Caudata > Salamandridae > Pleurodeles > Pleurodeles waltl. Next base: position 269,217,059 of record NC_090448.1, on the reverse strand, counting down.
CAGCAAGAAGGGGTGAACCCTGGGGGTCTACAAGCAGTGCAGCATTCATTGCATGAAAGGCTTGGAGGACCTACAATGCTGGACTAAGTGGTCAGCTGAAGTCTAGCTTGGCAGTCCTCCCAGCATGAGAACTGCATGTGCCGCACCCTGACCCCCACAACGGCCCACATACTTCTGGTGGCCTATCCCCACCTTGATGGGCAGTTAAATACTGACAGCAGTATGAAGGGGGTAAGCTTAGTTTTTAATTTTCTTTCCAAAAAGGTTATTTTTGTTACAGCAACAGTGTTTGCCTTAAACATTAAGGGTGGCAAATGACCAATGCACATGAAGTGTTCTTAAAGGTGTATGTTTTGCAGGAGGTGTCTCAAGATGTATTTTTGCAATGAGTAGTTAAAAGGATAGCATTATAATTTGCAAAAATTACAAAGGACCGTTTTGAACAGCCAAATGCCTAGTTAAAATACATGTAAGATTCAATTATGGCATTTTATAAGGGACAGATGCACCAAACATGGCACAGATTTATTTTGTGTCAAGTGTGATACTGCTCCACAATTGTGAAAGGTTGTTACGTTCCCACTATTACAAAAGACATAGGCCCTCATTCTGACCTTGGCGGGCGGCGGAGGCCGCCCGCCAAAGTCCCGCCGTCAGGTTACCGTTCCGCGGTCGAAAGACCGCGGCGGTAATTCTGACTTTCCCGCTGGGCTGGCGGGCGGTCGCCTTCAGACCGCCAGCCAGCCCAGCGGGAAAGAGGCTTCCACGATGAAGCCGGCACGGAATCGAGCCGGCGGAGTGGAAGCTGTGCGACGGGTGCAGTTGCACCCGTCGCGTATTTCACTGTCTGCGCAGCAGACAGTGAAATACATGTAGGGGCCCTCTTACGGGGGCCCCTGCAATGCCCATGCCAGTGGCATGGGCACTGCAGGGGCCCCCAGGGGCCCCGCGACCCCCCCTACCGCCATCCGGATCTCGGCGGTCCGACCGCCGGGATCTGGATGGCGGTAGGGGGGGTCGGAATCCCCGCGGCGGTGCAGCAAGCTGCGCCGCCGCGGAGGATTCAATGGGGCCGCGGTACACTGGCGGGACCCCGCCAGTGGTGCCGGTCCGACCGCGGCTTTACCGCCGCGGTCGGAATCCCCATTGGAGCACCGCCGGCCTGTCGGCGGTGCTCCCGCGGTCCTCCGCCCTGGCGGTCAAAGACCGCCAGGGTCAGAATGACCACCATAGCATCTAATGCACCTGTTATACAGGGGATGTTCCTAAATTCACAATTGTGAGTCTGTATTTTGAACAATCAGTATTGAAAATGTGAGCCAAAATGACCAAAGACATTAGAATATATGGTTTAAAATTTGAACACTAGCATATTAAAAAATGCTTTTAATGATGAACAAGTCAATTTGTGTTAAATGTGACAATTTTCCATGATGACGTACTCATTCTCAAATGTGTCTGTAAGCCAGTCGTTTTTTAGAAAAATGTATTTTATGGGCATAATGTATTCAGAACAACTGACAGGACTGTAAACACATTTGCAACAGGTTAACAAATAGCAAAAGCACATTAAATTAATGTCCTTTGGTATATCCAGTTGAAATATCGTTAATAATCAGATTCCCTAAAGGGACTTTGCTGTTGAAATGTTCTGTCACATGTATGTTGGAGTATCCCATCTGAAAAACTCAAAATCAGTCATTAGGACATTTTGGAAATGCATCAAGGGATGGTTTTAGAAAACAACATATTTTAAATCAATGTATTTGAAATTTACTGTAATTTTGTAGAAATTTCTACTTAAAATGAAAGGCAGGTATTTTCATAATGTTTCCACAATGGTAACATCACTAAGTATATTTAGGGGTAAATTGTAAAGTGTTTTAGCTCTGTACTAAAGCGCATTGGAAAAATATCATGCCCTAGGTATTTACCTGTGCTGTAGAAGTAATTTGAAATTTCAAAACAAATATTTTTGCACTTCTTTAATAGCATTGGTAAATACATAGCGTGTGATACATTAATAAGCAACTTAAGTACTGAATCCATATAATGAATTTTAACATTTGAAAAAATACTTAAGTTACTTGAAGTAAGTGTTACCATTGTGAAATGCCCCCAAAAAACTGACTTTCAGTTCATACAAATATTGGTACAACATTGCAGGAAATATTAACACACATGGATTCATATTTATATTGTTTGCCTTGTTCGCACAATGTACAAATGGATTTTAGCTTTATATACATTTTTTTGTCACTTTTCAAAACAAAAAATCTGAGCCATTCAGAGATGTTAAATGGTTCCTGGAGATAACTGAAAGTGGTTAAGAGAAATTATAAAAATAATATATGAGCAATACTGGGAAATTACAAAACTGAGACCAAAGGTTTCTGAAAAAGTTCCCTACATGCATGAGATAATGACAAAAATAAACCAAAGTTTAAAAGTGTTGAAGCAGGTAAAACATGTACATTTTGAAAATGTTTTGAGAAAAAACTTCATGATCAGCTATATTTACACAGATGCAATAAACTATTCTATATGTCTTTACAGCATCTTCAAGAGCAAGCGAACGGGTCATTGGCCAAGAAGGAGGGGAAGCAGCTGCCCTCTATGTTTCGGCTGGTGAAACATCTGACACCAATGGACACAGTGGCTTGGAGCATAAGGGGACTGGAACAGAGGATACCACCTCGTCTTATCTTCGGAGGCCTCCACAAGCGACTAGTCCCTAGTGGTGTTGGACCCTACAGGAACTTTACCAATATCATCCTTGTCCACCACCGAAAGACCCATCTCCAACCTCCCTCTATTTGTTCTTTGATAATTTACAAAAAATGAGGAAACACACCTGTATGAACACATTATGAATTTTGTTTACTGTTATTCTTTGTGTAAGTGTCCACTATCATGGAGGAAGTTTTCACCAAAATTTACAATAATGAAATTCATGTAATACAGGTGTGTTTCTTTACATTTCTTAAACTACAACATTACACACATATGCATTAAGCGTTTGCCATAAATTGATTGTAAATGAAATTTAAAAATGCACAAGTCCAGAGGTTATGTAAACAGACAATTCAAGTCAAAAAGATGCTGACTTTTGATATCTGTGATAACAGGGTTGATTTGAAAGTAGCAGCAGCGAAGGAAGGACTTGGACGATTGGGTTCATGCCAGAAAAGGAAATGGAAAAAAGAAAAAAAGGTAAGTTGCTGCCTTATATCCCTTTAACACAGCCAACTCAGGTGTGGAGGATTACACGCCACGGTTACGCTGATAGGAAGGTACATCATGATTGGTCCAGATGAAATATTGGCTGTACTCCATCTGACTGCGGCTTTTGCTATGATGCCATTAATGCGAGTGGGAGATTCTGGCAGAGATGGGGGGACGTGGACGGACTATCGTCCGTAAGCCCACCAACTTCTACATAGAGAGGGTGAACTGCCGAGCGGGCCACTTAGTAGGCGGACTGATTAACCAACAGAAAAGTGACTGCAGGACAAAATCCACCAAGATCAAAATCAGGCCCCTGGCATTGAAATAAAAACATGTTGAAAATTAGTTGGAAAAGAAGGGTATTTGTGACATTGTTTTCATTTGTAACTTCTCATCATGATAGCCAATTTACAAAAGCAATATGCCATTACATATGCCAGGACCTTCTGCTTGCAGGGTTACTTAAAAATTGAGATATTTCCAAGAACGCAAGGTACCCAAAAACAGTAACTGAACTACACCTTGCAATGGTTTTTCATTGTGTACAGGGTATACAGCAATTCAGTGAAAAATAGGGATCAAGAAAACCTATGATTTTGCGAAATGGAAAAAAGATATGGAGTTTAGAAGCTTATCTCTGAATTTGGGGGTACCCATGCTAACATGCAAATTAAAGGTCATCTCTCAAAATGACTTCTTTCTTACACACAGTCTTACATTTGGAAGGTGCAAATGCAGAGAAATACTATTAGTAATAACACTTGCTTGACTATTCGGTGTTCCCCTGAGACTCCCAATGAAAATCGTACCTCACTTGGGTGGGTAGGCCTAGTGCCTCCGACAGGAATCGGCCCATAATGCAGCATGGACACATCAAATTTCTCCACTGACATCTGACCCTTTTTTTCAAATGTGGGTAGCTGTAGATTTTAGACCCTAGCTCAGCCGGCACCTAGGGAAACATAGCAAGCCTGTAAAAAATTTTAAACTAGACATCTAGGGGAATCCACGGTAGGGTGAATTGCACAGCTTTCACTAGGGTGAGTTACACAGAATTCTTTGCAAACCTTAAATTTTGACAAAAAAACACATTTTCTTCAAATTTCTGTGATAGAAAGTTCTGGAGTCTGTGGGGAGCCACAAACTTTCTTCCACCCAGCATTCCCCTAAGTCTTTCAATAAAAATTTCATCTTGCTTCTGTGGCTGGGCCTAGTGCCTGCAACAGAACAAATCAAACCAATGTCAATGAGGGTCCCTTTGTGAGGACTCCCATTGATGTTAGTTTGATCCGTTCCTGTCACAGGCACTAGGCCAAGCCATTCAAGTGTGGCAGCATTTTTATTGGAACAAGTGTGGAAATACGGGGTGGTAGGAGTTTTTTGGTTTTGTTCGTTTTTTTTCTGATTCTGGAAAATGTGTGATGATTTTGGTCACCTTTAGAAGTTTGAAGGGAATTGTGGGTAAGAATACTTGATGGGGTCCATTAAAGACAGATCACTCTGTACCCCCCCCACCCCAAATTGTCTACTTCACTAAAATAACTAGAGTTAGCAGATTTTCCTTAGAGACAATGTACATCTTGGCAGAGAAAGACAGAAAAAACAAATATTGCTGCACAACCATCTTTTCCTCAGGTACACACACATACTGGTTGGATTTGGCACAAAGGTGAGTGAAAGGTTCAGAATGTAAATTTTAATAACAAGAGATTTCACAACAAGGAAATACACTGTTAAGTTTAAAATGTTTTAACTTGAACGAATGACTTACTGCTTGTGAGCTGTAAAGCTGCCACAAGGCACTAACAGCTGTACAGGCCATTCACACATCTTTCATCCATGACATATTCAAAATCAATCACACCGCCAGTCACGAACCCAGCACATTACAACACTCACATCAACTGACCGCACCATTCAAGGGCCCATCACTTTTATACGCTCACATGCCTGACACAGCACTCACACTGGCTGGCGGCTGATGGAGTGTGTGGACTGGTGTTTGGCTAGCAGTGTGTGTAGTGACCAGCAGCAAGTCACTACTTACACACCACCAGCCAAAATGCCAGCACACACACACCACTATGACTACAAACACATTAGTTAATGCATCACAGTACTGCCAACAGTGAAATCTGAACAAAAATATAAAATGATACAGACCAGTCAGTTCACTTTTACGCTCACAGTTTCTCTGAAACATTAATTAAATGTAGTACGATTTAAAACATGCAGACATACATAGTCCAGTATCAGAAGGACACTCGTGGCACTACGTAGGACTCTCAATTTTACACGCCTCTTCGGATACAAACTCTACATCTCCTGTAGGGAAAGTTTGTTTGGGTATGGGTGGAATGTAATCAGGAAAGTGGTGATCTTAAAATCTCACCACATCCTCCACCACTCCAACTCTAAGAACCGGCTTATCACAGACTACTGAAACTGAACAAAAGTCATCTTTGAATCTGAAGAACAATCCTTGAATACAACAAAATAATTGAAGGTTGCCAAATTAAACAAATGGACAGCCAACTTCTTATATCAAATGTATGACTAATGAACAGCACTGTAAGACTCCATGTTCTGATCAACTCTATCTACAACACCCATGTGCTTACTGCAGTCTAAAATGCACACAGGTTTGCGCACTTCAGCACCCTGGCCCCAAACAGTCATATGTGAAGTACTTTCATCTTAAAATGGTGGTCAGCATGTAGACATCTCACCTGTCTGAAAATTTCAAAGCTAGAAGTTTATCACTACGCAAGACACTGCACTGTCCCCTCTGAAGATTTTTACAAACAAGCTCTTTAGGGTAACCTTTACGTTTAGAGCGGAGTGTGTCACATGCAACAGTGTTCACTTTGAACATTTCCTTCAACAACTACACATCAGTGTAGAAGTTATCTTTGTAAAAAGTGTTGTTCTTTGTTAAAAAGTCCTCTAACAGGTGGCCACAGAATTTTCTCACTGACTCCAAAACTGGACGGATAACCAGGGGGGTCAATAGTGGAATCCCTACCAGTTTACAGCCTGCAATTATAGACACATCCAGCACTATTTTCAGACAGCATATACATCTTAATTCCATACAGTGCCCTCCAGCTAGGAATGTCCTGTCCAAAAACCAAACATCCATTGAACAGGACCAAAGACTCATCCACAGCTATCCCTTTCCCTGGAACATAGTTCTCTTAAAAAGTGACCTACAAAATGATCAAGGACAGGGCGAATCTTGAAGAGACAGTCACAATTAGGGTGATCTTGCGGCAATGATGAAGCATTAGGAACAAAATACAGCATCCCAGAGCAAAAGAAAATACCAATCATGACATCATGGTTGCAGGAAATATAGCCATTGCCATCAAGGGACCAGAAGACCTATATGAAGACAGATTTCTGAGAGTCCACTAGCTAGCTCTATAGTGGGATTAAGTCTATCACAGTTATCCCTCAAATACTGTTCAGCGTACAAAGTATTTTGGTCAACTATCTCATCCAAAAATATGTCAACCATAAACAACTGAAAGACATTTTTAGGCAAAAAAGTTTTCAGTATTGACTCTTCACCCTGCAAAACCAGTAAAGGCAGGCAACACAGGTGGCACCATGTTCTGGGCAACTCAAAGTTCAGTTCTTCCAATGGGAAGCCTTTCAGCCCCAGGCTGCAATCCAGAAGCATCTTGCTGCACTATTTGCATATCAGTGTCCTCCTCTAAAAGAGGCACTTTCAGTCTCAGAATCATGGTCAGAGGAGAATCCGAAAAGCAAACTAACAACCTGCTGAGTGGCAATCCTGTGTCTAGCCATAGTCCTTACTAATAAAATTAATACAACAAATAAGTCAACAATAATCGACATTGTATTAATTAAGTAATCAACAAAGTGTGGCTTTATCAAGCAGAAAGTAAACCTACTGGTATATAGTAATCTGGAAGGAAAACACAATACAAAGCACGCATAGACCTATATGCTCAAAGAACAATACCACTCACTTGCCAGAGACAACTAGACTCAGGATCACCTGAATCTACTCTGCACAGACACAGCAAGCACCAACGATACCCCATTAGAAAGGAAAAACAAAAGACAATTACACACAAGACAATACAGTACACATCTTACACAAATCCAAGGAGAATTTCACACACAATAAAACAGAGGCTAAATATGCTGCTATAAATACACCACTTATACAAAATGCATTTGTGCTGGGCAATGATACTCATTTGGAGTAAACACTACAAAAATGTTTTTCTTACCAAACATATGCACCTTCACAAGCTGCAGATCTACCAGTGCCGAAAGTGCAAGCAGGTCTCAGCAATGGAAATCAAAAGCTTTGCACAAGAATAAAAAGGAGAAATAAAACACTACAATCACAAATGCCAATTATGACAAGAAAAAAACAGTAACATTATAGAACACTATAAAGTCTGCCCATCACCATTAGAATGCCAACCACACACATCACCAGCCAGAAGCCAGTTAACATATACCATCATCCAGAAGCCAGACGACACAGACCACCAGCAGAATCCCATTTGAAACACACTGCCAGCCAAGCTCCATACACACCGTCAGCCAAGCTCCAGTCCACACACCGCCAGGCAAGATCCAGTCTACACACACCGCCAGGCAAGTGCCACTCCACACACACTGCCAGGCAAATGCCAGTACACATGCAACCAGCCAAACACCAGTACACGCAGACCATCAGCCGAACTCCACTTCTCACACACACAAAACCTTTCCCTGGTGTCTAGTGATTTTCTGCCCCACTTGGAGGCAGATAGGCCTACAAATATCATGGATCTGCCCCTAAGGGGGGCAGAAAAGGACAAAATATGTGCCCATAATTAATGGAAGCGACACTTGCATAAGGGGCTGCTCCCTGAATTGCGCTTTTATCCCTGGTGTCTAGTGGGGGCAGAAATGGCCAAAACACATGCCCCCATTAAGGGGAGCTACTCTTGTTCCCCAGCATTCCCATGAGCATATCCCTGGTGGTTAGAGGCTTTCTGCAGATCAGCCTAAAAGTATTGTCAATCTGCCTCCAAGGGGAGTAGTAATGGTCAAAATGATTACTCATATAAAGGGGAGCGACCCTTGCTCCAGGGACTGCTCCCATACATGCCCATATGCATAACCCTGGTAGCTAGTGGCTTTTTGTCGCCTCTAGGGGCAGATCAGCCTAAAAATGTGGCTGATCTGCCCTCAAGGAAGGCAGAAACAGCCACAAGATATTCCCCAATAAAGGAGTGTGGCCCTTTCCTAAGAGGCCACTTCCCAAAAGTAAAATAAAATGTTTAGTGGCCAAGTGGGTGCATTCCTCCTGCACGATTGCAACCTGCTGACATTGTGCAGCAGGAATGCAGTGCAAAGAGACACTGGGGAAAGCAAATACTCTTTCCTTTCCCCCGGTGCCTCTCTGCCCTCCCCCAACACTCCCTGAAGGAGAATCTTACCTATTTATCTGGCGTGCTGGCAGAAAATGGCTTTGATAACATCTCTGGCTTGTGTCGATGAAGTTAAAGCACAATGTGCTTGTCAACATCAACAGAAAGCTGGGGGGAGGAGGTAGGGTTGGCAGCGGAAGAACGTTTGCTCTCATCCCTGGTGGGAGCACATGGAGGGTGGCCCATGTGGGGAGAACCAACACTTTCCCCATGGGTGGCTGCGAGGACATCATGGAGCCATCCTCAGCACACTCCTACTGTGTGTGAGGGCAGCGTTAAGCCGACCTCAGCACACAAGGGGTTAAAGAGTGTTTTCAATAGTTCACATCTGGCATGCTTTAGTCTTGAGCAGATGCAAACCAAGTAGATATGGTCCTCTTTTGTCACCTAACACAGTCTGCATGCAGTTCTTTCATTTGCCAGCCAGGGCTGTTTCACCACTAGTGACGGAATGACCCTAGCCTTAGGACCTTGAATTTCTATTTAGTAAGTAGGCAAACTTTTTTGTTTGAGTAAGTCAAATCATTACAATACAGTTATGCAATATGCATAAATACAATAAGAATAATGTTAAATAAAATACTTTTTGTGAGTGAAAAACATTCCATCTGATTAAAAGGAAAGTGGTGGTGACTGATATCCTACGTTATCGGCTGGAATGTTAGAATCCTTCTTGTGAAATTTGCGAATGAGTGACTTATTAGATGCGTGAAATATACTGTCATTTTCCCTAGCTGATGCCATGAGATAGTCTAAGAAGAAAGGGCTTGTACAAGAAGAGAACTTGTTTAAGCGCTGTTTGAGAGCAGCAGTTGAAGGTAGATGCCTTACTACAGTCATGCTCACTGTAGGCATACAATGACATTTGTCTTGAAGGCTTTTTTAATTCTCGGTCTTGCCCAAGTAGGGATAGGGTCAGTGTAATCCGGACTGGTGGTCTTGTCCCCAATTAGGGCTGTGAGCTAGTCTGGTAGAAATGTTCTTGTGCAAGAAGAAAACTTGTGGAAGAGGGCTATTTTAAAGCAGCAGTTTAAGGTGGTTGCCTTACTGCAGTGCTATGACTGGTGTTAAGGGAATGAGGAGTGCTCTCATTTATTTTGCTAAGGTAAGATTTCATGTGGGTTGTTTTGCTCCAGTATTTCCCAGGATACCAGCTAGAGTTATTTATGAAGTGGGTCTGGATTGTGAGAGGGTGGATTGCCCACGTTCTCTTGAAGGGCAGGTGACGGGGCTGGCAATTTTGGTCTGGCTGATCAAGTCCCTTCTTTGAAGCCCTGTCAACTCCCTGGTGGTATTTTGCAGTTCTGGAGCTACTCGTGGATCTCCAGAGTTTAGACAGGCTAGTATGACTTGTCTGCGGGAACGCACCCTTACCTGATTCCAGGAAAGCTGCAGCCAATGGCAGCAGATATTAAAGTGGACCTGCAAAGACAGATACTGTGAATTGTGTCCTCCTTTGGGTGATTGCACAGTCTGCAGGCCCCTTCTCCTTCTGCGGTCAGTCATGGTGCTACATGTGTGTTTGATGGGAGGATACCTAGGCGCTGTTTCAAGACATTACCTTTTATCCTGCTGCTGAAGGCCTCACCCAGGTATTGCTGTGGCTTTAGGGAGGTGTAACAGTTTAACACCTTTCAGACCTAGGCATGTTTCTCAGAGGATGCCCTATCTTTTAGGGATGATGTTCATTTTGATGTTTTATTGACAACTATTTTGAAAGTTTCGAGGCTGGTTGATGCAGACCACAGGGGAGCTTATCCAAACAAGTCGGTTGATCTTTAGTGGTAGTCTCTGGTTGCTGAATTGGATTTATTGGTTATTTCCAGCCAGAGGTTGTGATTTATGGTATTCTTGTCAGCAGACTTGAGCCTGTAGCATAAGTTGGTAATTGCGACACGCCTGGCAACTGACTGTATGACTAGACCAAATTCCCGCCTAATTTGAACTGGTGAGGTGTATATTGAAAGTTGAAAGAGTTCCCTGTATATTCTTACAAGGGTTGTGTCCAGGGATTATGAGTCCCTGCCACCGAGGGCCTCGCTTTCATATGCCAGGGTTGGAACCACTTTTGCCCAGAGGTAGAGAGGCAATTTGGTGGCTTTAGAGGAGTCGAGCAGTAGTGACAGTGCCATTATGTTTGTCGAGGTCCTGCTTGTTTTTTGCAAATACGGTCTGGTTAATTGGAATGACTGAGTTTGTGTTGGGCCAATCAAGAAGCTGCCCCCACTGAATACCTGCATAGTATTTCACCTTGTTGTAAAAAAGGACTATCCGTCTATAGTTCTTGGCTTTTGATTTATTGCCTCCCTTGAAATAGGTGCTATGATGGACCCTTTCCAGGATGCTGGTTTCGTAACTCCTTCTAGAATGTGATTGGATAAAGGAACCATGTACCCTGCCCATTTTGCCAGATTGCCCTTATAGATAGCATGAGATATTCCATTCGGGCCAGGGGATCCAGTGGTTCTGACTTTAGTCATCTGCCATGAGACTGCAGTTTTGTCTATGCTTTGTATGTCGTCGGTTTTACTGGGTGCAGCTGCTGACATTGCATTCTAAGGCTAAGGCCTCTTCTGTGAGTTGTGGTGCATCCATTGTACTTGTTTTTTATTGAATTGTCTGAAAAGGAAGGTTGTCCATGCTTCTTCACACAGGTTGGATTCCAAGCATAGCTTTGATGAATTTTTTAGTTTGTTGACCGTTTGCTAGAATGCACCAGGGTTAGGATGTTTAGTGTTCCAAATTAGCTTGGCCCAGAAACTTTTTGTATTTTTACTCTCCTCACTCCAGACTGCCCTTTTTAGCTCCCTCTTTTGAGCCTTAATTCAGCAATGGCAGTTTTATTGTGTGGGAACCATCGCACAGCTCACAGGGATTTGTTGACCTCTTTCTTCAGTAATTTAATTTCTCTATTCCTGCACTGATTTAGACCAAGCAGGGGTTGGGCTCCATATCACTCCAATGAACACCACTCTACTCAACCCCACTCCACTCTATCCACTCCACTCAATGCCACTCCAGGCCACTCTACATTATTCTAACTGTATGCCACTCCATTTCACTCTATGCCACTGCACTCTACAACACTCCACTGTATGCCACTCCACTGTCCCCCACTGCAGTCTTTGCAACTCTACTATATGCTATTTCACTGGGGAAGCAGCCTAAACCACGACAGCGGAACAGCAAGGGTCATTGTCCACGAAAGCGGAACAACGCTTTCCTGAACAATGACCCTGTTTTCCTCTGCCTTAACCACGCACGTTGGGAACAACGAACATACGTGGTTAAGGTGGAGGAAAACAGACTCAGATCAGAGAGGATGCGGTCAGGTAAGTGGGGCTGGGGTAGGGTTGGGGGAGTAGTTTTAGGTGCAGGTGTAATTTTAGGTTTTAAGGGTGGGTTGGGGGGTGGTGATAGTTTTAGAGGTGGGGTGAGGGAGTTGGGATAGTTTTAGGGGCGAGGGTGGGCAGTTGCAGTAATTTTAGGGGCGGGATGTGGGTTGGGGTGGTTTTGAGTTTTAGGAGCGGAGAGGGGGGTTGCGGTAGTTTTGGGGGTGGGGTTGGGGGTTGCAGTAGTTTAGGTTTTTGGGGGGTTGGGTGGTTTTAGGTTTTAGAGGTGGGTGTGGGTTGTGGTAATTTTAGGGGAGGTGGTGGGGGTTGGGGTGGTTTTAGGTTTTAGGGGTGTGGTGGGGGGTCGTGATAATTTTAGGGGCGGGGTTGGGGGGTGCTTTTAGGGGTGGGGTTGATGTAGTTTTTGGGTTGGGTGTTGGGGTAGTTTAGGTTTTAGGGGTGAGGTGGGAGGTTGGGATGGTTTTAGGTTTTAGGGGTGGGAGTGGGGGGTCATGATAATTTTAGGGGCAGGTGGGGGGTTTGGGTGATTTTTGGTTTTAGTGGTGGGGTCGTGGTAATTTTAGGGGTGGGGTTGGGGTAATTTTAGGTTTTGGGGCGGGTGGGGGGATCGCTGTAGTTTTAGGGGGGGGTGGAGGGCTGGGGTTGTTTAGGTTTTAGGGGCGTGGTGGGGTGTCGGAGTAGTTTTAGGTTTTAGGGGTGGGATAGTTTTGGGGAGTCGCTGTAGTTTTAGGGGGGGTCGCATGCTGAATCCATGCATGCCATTCCATGCATGCCGTTACCAGGAATGCCTTTACAACGAAAAATCGTTGTTAAGGCATTCGTGGTAAAAGCATTAGTGGTAACAACACGGTCGTTGGTCTGACCGCATTGTTCAGGCATGTGTGGTCCAAGCACGCGTTGTTCCGACATGCATGCATTTCACTGTATACAACTTAACTGTACGCCACTCAACTAAATGCAATTTGACTTCATGCCACTTCACTCTCCCCCACTCTGTTGTATGACACCCCAATGTACACTACTCCATCGTACCCCACTCTACTCTGTGCCACTTCACTGTATGCCACTTTGCTCTATGCCTCTCCACTGTACACTTTTTCAATTGACGCCACTCCACTCTATTCTGCTCCAGTGTAGGCCACTCTACTGTGTGCCACTCCACTGTAAGCTACTCCACTGTATGCCATTCCATTGTATGCTACTGTACTGTAATTATTCCAGTCTAGGTTACTCCACTCTATGTCACTGCCCCCTATGACAATCCACTGCATATCAATCCACTGTACGCCACTCCAGTCTACCCCACTCCACTTTACGCCACTCCACTCTATGCCACTCCACCCTATAGCAGTCCACTGTATGCTAGTCCACTGTATGCAACTCCATGCCACTGTAGTCAACGCAACTCCACTTTAAGACACTCTGCGCTATCCCACTGTACTACTGCTCTGAGTTTTTTTCAACTAAAACTTTAAAAACTCATAATTCTCGGTCTACTGATTGAATTGTCAGTTTGGTGTAATTTTATTTTTAAAATGTTACTCTATTTTTCTGAATTGGTTTGGGATTTTGCTTGTGTTATGTTTGCACTTTATTACAGTTGAAGTGCTGCATAAATATTTTACACATTGCTTCTATGTTAAGTCTGACTGATTTAGTGCCTAGCTACCTTAAGCACAGGTCTCTTTAGGGACTTTTATGGTTCATCCTGATAAGGACTGCGTTTATTACTTGAGTGTGGCTCTCATTCCCCTCAAGTAATAACCCAATCTCTTAATGCATGTTTCAACTCCACAAGCAAGTTCCTCTTTACAGTAGAAAGTGCAGGTCATGAGCTACAGCTGGAAATACGATTAAAGACTGCTGAGGCATGGCTATTCTGTTTCTTTACTGCTACACTTCACCAAGAGCAGACCTGCGTGATAGCAGAAAAACAATTTCCTGAATCTGAAGTCCTAAATTCTGAATTACCTAAATGGTACATTTGTCTCAAGAAAGAGTGTCAAATGTAAGTAAACCTACCCTCAGTAGAAATTGAGGTATCTTAATGTACACTACAAAGCCCCTGTTTATGAGTATGAGGAATTCCATGAGGAAATTCCGGACGGCTAGAATTCTCCTTACCAGCTGGAATTTATTAATCGAATTCCTGCATTTCTTAACAAATCGCCATGGACAGTGGATGGACCCATTTTACTGGGTGGAATTCTGCACGGTATTATATGGGGGACAGTGTCTCAATTGAGGCAAGGTGAAAGTGGATGGTTGAGAGTAAAGATGTGTGAAATTCACATAATCTGTTTATGGATAATTACATGAAATGTTGGCAAAATTACTCGTAATTACACGAAATACAGATCCGTCACTTAGTGGTATATATTAGTGGTATACTTTTGTGGCGTAATTCCGTACCATGGCACCGTGATGTTAATTCGGGAATTTTACACAAGTGTTACATGAAGGTCACCACCGTAATTAAATTTCGCCCTGGTCTACTTGAGAAGGTAAGGAAGGGAAATAGAATTCAAGTGGCGGAAAGGAGGTTGTCACAAAAATAATGACGAGAACTGGGGAATGGAGTTTGGCTACTGCTGCAGCCAAAGCCTCATGGGATTTGACAGAAGGGATTTTCTGGTCTGGTGTTCCTGCACCCAGGAAAACTGGGTGCGGGAACACAAGGTCAAGCGAGGACACCACTGTGCCTGACTCGTAATCAGGGCCGAAGTCGACTGTTCCCTTGGACCCTGTGTACCCTCTTCCATTTGCAACACTGCCAGATCAAATGACACCTCTATGTCGATAAAATCTAATTGCAGAAAAACTTAATGAATGTAACATTGTATTTGGGTGAATAACTCGTCTCGGACACAGTACTATCAAAACAATAAATCTTTTGTTCTCGGCGGATGCATGGTTCATTCTGATCTGTTACTAGTTAAGTGTTATCCCCGCCAAAAATCGAGATCCCTGCAGCTTTTGATGAGGCACACGAAATGTGCACTTGACCCTTATCAAACTGAGTCCCAGAAGAATAAGAGGCTACAGTAAGTAGCACACATTTTTCCTGAATGGTTAGCTCGTACATCAGACTCGCTTCCCTGCTCTCTGAATGTCAGGTGTCACTTGCTATTAAATGCCAGGTCTGGAAAGGTTTCCTCCTAGACGGCTGCTGTTAGGCTCGAAGTTTTGGCTGCGATACAGCCAGTGATGAAAACCACATGAGCCGTAACAAGTCTTTGTAATGTCTGACTTCAGTTCTAAAAGGGGATAATCCGGCGAGCAGTTTACTCATGTATCCTCGACACTGACAGCAGCAGGATCAGGCATTCTCTACTAGGAAGCATCCGTGTACTGTTTGCTGCTAAGAGCAGGGTGACATTTTTATTTTTCTGGAGCATCTTGAAACATAAACTCTGAGGTGGAGAACAACATTCGAGCCGATTTGTCTAAGCTGTAAGGTATGTTAATGAGTTTCATAACGTTTTCAGTGCCAAGAACTGGCCAACAAACTCCTCCAACAACAGATAATGGCTGTTTTTTTGTTTGTTTTTAAATATAGCACATTTTATTTGCTAACTGTCTCTCACTGTTGTCTCTACATTTCACGATATTTATTGCTTTTTCCTTGAAATGTGCCTGCACGTAGGTATTTCAATTATTTTGCTAGCACTTGCATGTGCTTATTTTAATCAATTGAAAACATGTTAACTAGAACAGGATTCTTTATTACATTTTTATCCATTTTGCAGACATTAAATTCAGTCCTGAAACATAGTTCGAAGAGTTTAATGAGTAGGTGGGGGAAACATTTACAGCTTTGTTTAAGATACTACCAGTGTGAGGCTGCTTTTTATAAATTATTTTGTAATTACCATCGACTAAGTTGACCCTCATTTGAAAATGTAGCTTAATTTACCTGTTGAATGTCCTGCTTGTGCATGGACTGGCGATACAGAAAGAATGAGCAGTCACGCCGTGCTTCATGCTCGCATTGATTAATTTCTAAGGTAGCCACATTGACACTATATAAAATTATATTTAGCAACACAGAAAGAATTAATATTCTTTCTGGCATTAGATTTTTATCATTACAGGAGTAAAGGTTTCTTCTAAAACTTAAAGTTGTCAGAAATCAGCATCTTCCCACAAATCATTTAGCATGCTAATCAACAGCTGAATAATGTTATTTTAACAAATGAGTGGATTAAATTTGCCTCTGTATATCAAACTAACCACTGCTATATGCATAGTAGGCTGTGAGTTCTATGACATTAGCATGAATACTTAAAAATAACTGGGGGCCCTTGGGGCTCCGAGGCAGACACAAAAAGCTCTGAATGTAAGCAGGTCCTTGAAATGGCACACAGGAACACAACATGCACATTTCTAACCCATGTGAAGTGCTGTGCCCACAAACGTCTGTTCTCACTCTTGAGTGAGGTATCACTCTAGCCCCTCAGATGTGTATGCCACACTCAAGCCGTGTGCAATATATTTTAAAGAAGCAGTGCTTGCTGTTTAGATTTCTAATATTAGATGTAATTGGAGATGAAAGATTTGGCAGCAACGATGAGCTAGTGCAAAATCACCTTACACTTTTTAATTAAATACACATCAAAAGGACTGCTGGGTGGTAATTATGTAGATTTCTGGGCAAAGATGTACTGGGACGTAATGTCCCTGCAACAAGCACGTAGTATTTTTACTATCAAGTGCATTTTTAATCTCATGGACCTGAAACGCCTAAAGCAGCGATTCATTGGAGGAGAGTAGTCTGCTGTGTGCTGCCTCAACACTTTTTTCTCTCTGGGGTACTTTGTTCTGCGGATACTGCAACACATGTGAGTACTGCATTTCAATTTTCTTTTAATTTATCTCATCTTATGCTGGACTTCCATGTAGCGTACACGCCACTCCACATCCTATTCTAATCACTTCAGCTGGTTGGCTGGGATAGAGAAGCAGAAAGATGATGGTTGGGCGGAAGATGCTAAATATAGCAAACATAAATAAGAATTCGAATGGATCAATGGATTATAGGCAATTCTATTCATTTTAAAGGTGAAATTAACTACAACAATTGGACAGGCGAAAGAAGTTTGGATCCATCGAACTTAACTTTGTATAAGTAGTGTTTCTTAAAAATTAAAGACTTTCATGAAAAACGGAGAGGCATAGTGAACTGAATAGAGAATTGTGATACCTATTGAATTAAATACCAGATTCATATTGCACGTACATCACTGATAGCATGGCTTGAATGAACACGTTTCAGAGAACTAAATATTTCATTCTCTAGCCTTGCCAGCCTGTGTAATGAACAAAGTGTCCAATTACAGTTTTACTTCAACACAACGTTTCACAATTACCTAAGCGTTGCCACTTTCATTGGAAAATTACCAGGATCCAAAGGCTTACCTGGCACACATTTAGAGTCCTCCTTCTTTCAACACATCTGGTTGCGTTTGTAGGTGTGGAAAACCACACCTAGATCTGCAATCCACATCTGCAAAGAGTAAACTATTACATCCTATCACAAGGTTTAGAGTCTAAACGCTTGCTATGGTATTACTTCCTTTAGCATGCTGGTATTGTTCATATTGTCAGTTACATAGTTGCATAGTGCATAATTTGCCTGTTTGTATTGCAATGCAGGAATTTTTGTTTACAACATGAATACATCTCCAAATGTTCCAGTAGCAGAAAAAAAGTTTGAATCCGTTTTGTGGAAGTGTGTCGTCTGTTGTGTGAGTATGTCAGTTTTAAAGAATTGGATGTTTTTTAGTGGGTGACACTGGAGGTCTGACCAAATTGCTTAGGTATTTTCTGATTTGGTACAAGTGCTACACACCATAGCATCTGATGGGGAAGAATATAGATCCTTGAAGACCGACTGAAGTGAATTTATAGAATCAGTGCACCGATGTGCTCCTGGATGGGCTCGAATGGACCACTAGAATGCTCACCAGTAGTACATATTTTCCCACCTCATTTGGGTAAATGCTTGAAAAATCTAAAATCAGATTTTTAGAAAGATTCCATACCTAAGGAAGCAAGTAGAGGTTGGCTGTAAAACAAATGAAAACGAAGGAAAAGGAAAATAAATTGTTACCAGAAACAGTGGGACTGAGATGAGCATCACATATTGGGGGCAGGGTGTAAAAAGCAGATTGAAATTTCTCAGGTCAGCCTGCATTTCTCCTTCACTGAAATCTTGATTCGGTGATCACCAGTCACAAAGCCATGCTCTATTCTCAAGATAACTGCAGAGTTTTAGGTCTTTGTCTTAGTAGTAAACTTTATGCTTAAATAAATCCTAGCCATAAAGTAGGCAGTAGGCAAGATGTCTTCCCGTCTTGACCTGCAAAAACAGGATAGGCAGAGAGTTGCTTCCGCTGTCAAAAATCTATGCGGCACTTTCAGCACTACCACCAGGGGCCGTATTACATAAATTTCCCTGGGGGCGCAACAAGCATTGTCACCTGCCTTTCATGCCCGAGGGCACATCGGGCTGCAGATGCTTGTGCGGCCTCTTCTGTAATACCAATGCCACTGGCACACATATAGCACCAGCGCTATCTCCAAAGGCTGTTCCCTTATTTGTTGTGGCCCCATGCAGATAAGGGAATCCCTTTGCCTCTTTGCATGAGTCCTATTATAGAAGCGGGCTCAGAGGCCAAGAAGCTGTCAGGAGGTGCACTGACAGTGCACAACAAAAAAGGTGGCACACTGTCAGTGCTCCCACCTGTGGTAGTCCTCTAGAGCAGGTAAAAGGAGTCCTATGGACCACCCAGACATCCTGTAACTCAATGCACCTGCCTGCAAGGGGATCTCTGATCCCCTTTAAAAGTGCAGGTGAGTTGCCACCTGAACAGTGAAACACTGTGAAACTCTCTATAGGACTGCCATCAGTGGGCACACTGACAATGTGCCTCCTGACAGCTTCTTTGCCTCTGTGCCTGGTTGTATAATCCAGCGCCGGGACAGAGGCAAAAGGGATTCCCTCATTTGCATTGGGTTGTGCCCCATGCAAATGAACATGCTCTGGTGATAGTGCTGGTGTCATATGTGTGCCAGGGCTATCAGTATTACAGAAGGGGCCGCACAAGTGTCTGTGGCCCATTCTGTAATACCAAAGTTCCCTGGGGGTGTGCAAAGTAGGCACAAATGCCTGTTGCGGGCCAGGACACTTTATGTAATACAACCCGAGGTAGGTAAACCACCAGTTTAGAGGAAGGTAGTTTTGGGAAAATAAATGAAGCTCACTGATTACTTAGCCATTTCAGGGAAACTGCCGATTTGTTAGTGGTATTTTACTGTGTTTATGTCCACAAGAATCAGAAAATCTTTCGCAATACGAATGCTACCTTTGGCTCACGAACTCCAACTCTTCTTGGGGAACTATGATTGCCCATTCCACAAGAATCCTTGTACATTTTAAGAGAAAGGCTATCAAGACATGATGAGCTTGTCCCTTGTGGTAGTCAAAAGAAGTGGTTCATCCATTTTTTCAGTGTTGTGAGGAGCCTCAGGTGGTCAGGTCCATCTGTTAGAAATTTGGCTGCCTGAACAAAGAGAAGCTGGGTATTTGCATGGAACTAAAGACCCTATAATTTTAGCTGGTGGTGAAGTTTTAGTAAGCCAAAATAATTGGTTATCATTACAAGGCATGTGCTGAACAGGCTATGCACTCGCCAGGAAACTAAGAGAGACAATTAGAAACAATTGTTGCTGGGCCTTAGGAAAACTTTGGTACGGGATTTTATAATTTAGAAATATTTTTTAAGTATGACAGCCTAGTGAAAGCTGTAGTTTTACTTCATCATTTTTCTATCATGAGATGAGCGGAGGTGGCACACTTGCACTACTATCTTAAGAAAGACAAATAAAACTAAAGAAAATGGTCACTGTAGGTGTTAACGCCTCTAAAAATAACTATTGATAAAAGACATTCTGAACTGAAATCCTCATTAAATATTCATTGCTATTAATATCCATAAGAACTGCTAGCTAGCTGAGAACACCTCTTTGAGCTCAGCCTGGGTCATTGCAACCAATAACATCTCAATTGTCTTTCTGTGCTCAGTAAACCATTGACCAAAATCCATTACTCCATCAATATAAGCCCCTTGTTTTTTGATTCATCCTTTGCTAGAGTCACAGAGTGCATTTTGTACAATTGTATCACAGAAAATACATATGAAGTGAAGCTGTGGTTGTAGAGACTCTTAATAAAAAGTTAACTTGAAAAAAGCATCTATATAGTATTGCAATAGCGCATATCCAGATAAAAAGGCAGCAGAGTGTTGTATGTGGTCAAAGACAAACATAAAGTCAACAAGTAATAGGAGAGGAATTTGGGTTGGGGATGGTTAATCATTGTGATGTAGTGTTCCTTAAAAAGGTGAGTCATCAACTCTTTCCCAAATTGAAGCTGCTTTGGGGCAATCCTGATGTATACTGGAATCCAAAGGTGGAATAGGCCTATTGCCTTGCTGCAGGAGCCAAAGGGGTTCCATAAGTAATAACTCACAAAACACTATGGGGGTCATTCCGACCCCGGCGGTCAAGGACCGCCGGGGCCGGGGTCAGCGGGAACACCGCCAACAGGCTGGCGGTGCTCCGCAGGGCATTCTGACCGCGGCGGTATGGCCGCGGTCAGAACAGGAAAACCGGCGGTGTCCCGCCGGATTTCCGCTGCCCTGAGGAATCCCCCATGGCGGC
This sequence comes from Pleurodeles waltl, assembly GCF_031143425.1. NCBI lineage: Eukaryota > Metazoa > Chordata > Amphibia > Caudata > Salamandridae > Pleurodeles > Pleurodeles waltl. Next base: position 269,196,292 of record NC_090448.1, on the reverse strand, counting down.
GCAGCTTGCTGCGCCGCCATGGGGGATTCCGACCCCCTCACCGCCATCCTGTTCCTGGCGGTTCCGACTGCCAGGAACAGGATGGCGGTGAGATCTGTCGTGGGGCCCCTGGGGGCCCCTGCAGTGCCCATGCCAATGGCATGGCACTGCAGGGGCCCCCGTAAGAGGGCCCCACTTTGAATTTCAGTGTCTGCTTAGCAGACACTGAAATTCGCGACAGGTGCTACTGCACCCGTCGCACCCTTCCCACTCCGCCGGCTCCATTAGGAGCCGGCTTCCTCGTGGGAAGGGGTTTCCCGCTGGGCTGGCGGGCGGCCTTCTGGCGGTCGCCCGCCAGCCCAGCGGGAAAGCCAGAATGGCCTCCGCGGTCTCAGAATGAGGCCCTATATCTCCCCATCTGTTCAATTAAAAAATACAATTTATTTACAAATATATACACAATCATAGTTCTTGGATGAGCCTTCATGGTGCTCTGATTTCTTGTCCCAGTCATGTCTTTGGAAACTAGGAACAGGCAATAGGAGTGTTCATGATCTGCACTGGCGATGCAGGAGCAACAGCAGTCAGGGGTTTTTCAATTGTTCTTTCAGAACCAGTCTCTACTTTGACATCAGCATCTAATGAGTGATGAGATACATGTTGGAAATGCGAGGAATCTTGCGTGATGGACTTCCCAGGACGTTGGTCATTCACCATATGTCCTTTGCTGTTTATGACATGGAATGGTTCAGCATCGAATGGAGCATCAGGCTTACGTTTTCTTGGCTGATGAATAAACACTCTGGCCCTCATTCCGAGCCTGGCGGGCGGCGGAGGCCGCCCGCCAGGCTTCCCCCCTCCGAAATACCGCTCCGCGGTCGTAAGACCGCGGAGGGTATTCCGAGTTTTCCCCTGGGCTGGCGGGCGGTCTTCACAAGACCGCCCGCCAGCCCAGGGGAAAACTCCCTTCCCACGATGACGCCGGCTCGTAATAGAGCCGGCGGAGTGGGAAGGTGCGACGGGTGCAGTTGCACCCGTCGCGTATTTCAGTGTCTGCTTTGCAGACACTGAAATACTTTTAGGGGCCCTCTTACGGGGGCCCCTGCCGTGCCCATGCCATAGGCATGGGCACGGCAGGGGCCCCCAGGGGCCCCGCGACTCCCCCTCCCGCCATCCGGTTCCCGGCGGGAGAACCGCCAGGAACTGGATGGCGGGAGGGGGAGTCGGAATCCCCATGCCGGCGCAGCATGCTGCGCCGGCTTGGAGGATTCCTTTGGGGCAGCGGGAAACCGGCGGGAGACCGCCGGTTTCCCTTCTCTGACCGCGGCTGAGCCGCCGCGGTCAGAATGCCCCGCGGGGCACCGCCGGCCTGTCGGCGGTGCCACCGCGTCCCACAGCCCTGGCGGACTTGTTCCGCCAGGGTCGTAATGACCCCCTCTATCTCCTCTAGTGAAAATAATGTCTTTGGCATGTCATTGCTTGTCTGCACAGGCCTTCATTTTCCTTTTATGATCCAAGTCTTTGGTATGGGTTTCTCCTTCAGTACTTGATCTTGTGTTGGTCCGTTGAGGTTACTTGGTCGTCATTGCTTTCTCAAACATCAAAGTTGCAGGGCTTTCACCTATGGTTGAGTGAGCAGTCGAACAGTAAGCTCACAGGTAGAATTCAAGACAGTTTTAAGGTCGAGCTTTTCCAACATGGCACGCTGATCAACTTTCTTTAATGTACTCATGAAACATTCAACAAGGCCACTAGCCTGTGGCCAAAGAGATGTGCTCTTCTGATACTTCATATTAAGATGACTAAGAAAGTCTCTGAATTCTGAACTGCTGAAAGATGGGCTGTTCATAGATTTTAAAATTGCAGGAATACCCCATGTCCCAAAGATGCCATCTAATCTCTCAATGACTCTCTCTTGAGTGATATATGAGAGAGTTTCTATCAATGGAAAACAGGAGTATTCATCAACAGTCACCATCAGGTGATGTCCATTGTCAAGAGGACTAAAAAAGTCAACAGCAATTCTTTCTCATGCATGCTTTGGAAATGCTGACATGCTCAAGGGGTGTTGAGTGGCTTTTGAAGACAGGCAGTTGTATAGACGACAGGCCCTCAACTCTTTTTCACCTCTTTCATTGAGATGAGAAAACCAGACTGAGTCTTGGGAGCTCATTTTGTGACAACGATTCAACAATGTTCCCCTGGGGCCACTTCAGTTATCTGTTATCACAGACTCTCTGGAATAACAATTCTTGAACCCCTCAGGACAATGCCGTCATGGACAGTTCATCTTTTACATTTTAAAACTTTTGGTATTTACTGTCACTAGCAAGAGGTTGAGTGGGCTAGTTTCAAGACTGATGTGTAATAATATCTTTAAGTTTTAACATGTTACTATTTTGACTTGTGGCAGTGATATTTTGCTCCAATGAAATGGTAGCTGGTCTTTTTGATTTCACAAGTAGGCTTCAGCCGTCTTGTAAGGGTTACAGTGACACTGTATAGGCACTCTCGATAAGTAGTTGGCAGGGTTTTGATCTTTCCCTGGATGGTGCACAATGGTGTAGTTGTATTCTTGTAATTGTAGACCCCAATGTTCAATGAAAGGAGGCATCTTGGCCTTTGTATTGCCAAAGATGGTCAGCAATGCGTGATGATCCTTCACAAGCATAAAAGGTTTTCTGTAAGAACACGTGTAGATGTTCACAAGCCCACACTACTGTTAAACTTTCTTTCCCAAGTTGTGGATAAGCACTGTCAGTTTGGGACAAATATTTGTATACATATGCCAAAATATGAGCTGTGCTGTGCAAGGATTACACCTAACCCGACTGGCTAGTGTCAAAAACAACTTTTATATGGAGCATTGGATTAAAATATGCCATTTCAGTAGCATTCTCTATAGCTTGTTTGATTCTTTTAACATTTTGCTCACATTCATGTAACCAATGAAATGATACAGTCTTTTATGTCTAGTCTATTATTGGAGCACTCACCGTGGCAAAGTCTTGTATGTATCTGGAACAGTAACTGGCCATGCCAAGGAATGAGCGTAACATGGAAACATCTTGTGGGGGACAGGCAGTTAAAAAACGCTTGCACTTTAGCTAGATTAGGTGTCAACACCCCCATCAAAAAAGATATGGCCAAAGAACTTTAGCTTTGTCTTATTGAATTCATATTTCTCAGCATTCAAAGTTGAACCTGCATCAAACAGTAAACAACACATTTGCTTGAGAGCATTATCGTGCTCGTTCTGTTTAGCTCTGAAAACGATTAGGTCATCACTAAAGCTGAAAGCATTTGTGACAGGCTGCATGATACGTCCAATGGCATCTTGAAAAATCTCTGCAGCTGATGACACACTGAAACTTAGGGGGTTATTCTAACTTTGGAGGAGTGTTAATCCGTCCCAAAAGTGACGGTAAAGTGACGGATATACCACCAGCCGTATTACGAGTTCCATAGGATATAATGGACTCGTAATACGGCTGGTGGTAAATCCGTCACTTTTCCGTCACTTTTGGGACGGATTAACACCTCCTCCAAAGTTAGAATAACCCCCTTAGTCTTTTTTTATATCAAAATAGACCAATATGTGTAGAAAAGTTTGTAATGTACCTGCAATTCTCCTCAAGTTCCATCTGATGATATCCTTTATTTAAATTAAGGTGAGAGAAGACTTTCAGCAATGTCGTTCTCTTTGAATGGCCTTGTTTGCTTGAGCATATCCACACAGACGTGTACAGCTCCTACATTGTCCTTTTTGGGAACTACCATTATGAAAGAAACTCATGGCGCTGGACCAGTAGAGCGCTCAATAATATAATGTTTAAGTAATGATTCAAGTTCCTTTTCAACAGCTTCTTGTAAATGAAATGCAATTTGTGTGTGTCTTTCAGCAACAGGATGGGCATTCTTATTTATATGTCATTGTACTTTCATAGTCTTAATTCTTCCTAACCAATGAAATAATGAAGGGCACTGACTTACTATTTCATCTGTCCCAAATCAGCAGCAGTGCGGAAACTGAGTAAACAGACACTTGATACCGTACCTTGAGGCACATGAATGGGCAGCTGCACATTTGTCTTCTTGGTCGCTATGAGTGAACCTTGACTTTACAGTGGCTTTGATGCAGCCTATGTACATACTTTGTTTTTTTCGATGGCTTCAGTCATGGCAATGGAGATAGTTCATTATATTTCTCCTCAGGCATAATGTTTACTGACACACTACTGAATTTAATGAAAGGTATTGAACAACCATTTATTTTCAGTGCAATCTTTCAGTGCAATCTTTTCTTTGGTATTTTTCTTCACATGCAGCCAGTCCAAAAAATGCACACATTTTTACTGAGGTAAACATCGACATTGCACAACCATCTTCTTCACTTTCACTTAAAATTGATATTGAAGAATTTTTTGACCATGATTTAGATGATGATCGACTATGTTTTGTGTGGATTTTTCGCAAATGGTGTTGTGGCTTGACCTTGTGGGCGTGCGTCGAACGTCACTTCTGGAATGTTCAGGGTGTCATTTTGTCTTCTCACTGCGATGCACACACCTTTTCCTTTGCCTTGCAAACTGTTACAAAATGGTTCTCCTTCCCATAGCCCTTGAATATCTATCTGTCCGATGGTGGGACATTTACCTTTTTTGTGGAAATGAGAATCCACACCTGAAACACAACTTATTTTTTCAGTGGAGACATCACTTTGTGTTCTTCAGCCTTGTGCTTCTGCTTGCTTTTCCTGTTTATGACTGACTCACTTTGGGCTCTTCCGGCCTCTATGTTAGCAGCTGGTCGATTGGCATTCTCTTCAGCTCTGGCAACCATGAGAACTTGCTCCAGGCTAAGAGTTTCTCTCATCATTCATTGTCTGAATGAATCTTGTAGGCATCTGTCAATAACTCTGAGACGTATTGCTTCCTCATCAATTAATTCATTGAACTTACAGTGCTTGATTAGCGTATTCAGTCTTGCAACAAATTTGTGTATGGTTTCACCAACTCTTTGTCATTCTCAACTGAAAATGTACCTTTTGTAATCTTCATTTGGCATTGGATTGAATTTGAGATTCAAGATTTCTTTAATTTGACAATTTGTAACTTTGTCAGCTCGCTGTATTTTCTTTATGACTTCTCTTACACCCTCACCAGCAACTTTTAAAAGGTATTTGATAATCTTCTTGTTATCTGTTTCTTTTAGTGCACCAATGATATCATCAAATGTATCCATCCAAGTAGTCCATCTATTACCAATATTATGCTTTTTGGTGGTATCAAAAGATGGTGGTGGCTTCAGGAAGGTGGCAGCTTTATTACTGTTTCTGGATTGGCTGAAACTGAGAATGGAGTTCTCTCTGATACTGTATGCTGTCCACTAGGACCCTCTTCCTCCATGTCATCTCTAAGGCCCTGTGACATGCTGGTCTCTGGGTCGTCTTGGACAGTCTGTGGAACAGTGACCTCTTTCTTGGTCTCCTTTTAAAAAACAGTATTTCGCTAATCCAATCATCTCTCTCGGTTGTTCAAGTCTTCCAAGACTTGTGGGGTTGTTCTGAGTCCCACTCAGCAGCTTTGGTGGCATGCCATTTTGTGTGTGGACAGCTCTGTAAGCACAACCCTGGGCACTTCTCCTTGGGCCACGTCACCCAGTGCTGTGGTATGATGACTTTCTTTAATTTGTTCTGGTAATCAAATGATCATTTATTTTATCTGAATTGCTTTGTTTTCAGGTATCCTTTTGTGCTTTTTAACTAATGGTTAATCTCTGCCTCGCAGGGTTTTTGATCGCCGCATTATTTTGTAGTTTGCTGTTCCTATTTGCTGTACTCGCAAAACCTGGTTGTATCTGCCGTCAGTATTATCGCTCTGTGTAAAGTATAGATTTATGTTTTGTAGTAGCACAGGACAGCTTTGATAGCAGGTTCTCGGCCAACGATCTGTAGACTTCTCAGTGAAGATTTCTTTAGCTTCAAGTGCTTAACATCGGCTGGAGTTGCACTTTGACTCCACATAATGCCAAACGTCGATTCTGCACCTCAACTCAGGAACACATGGCATGCATCAGGAACACATGGCATGCACAAGGAGCTCGGTAGGACCCTGGCAAACTACCTGGGAGAGCACTGTTGATCTTCCGGTTACTTATCTCTTATCTTGTAGTGTCTTCCCCAAGCTGGGAAACTACCAATGACTATGCCACACACGGAGCTGGGAATTACACGTCTTTATCTGTCTGTGTGTAATTGAAACGCAACATTCTACACTTGCATTCACTTCACCACTCTCGAACACTTATGTCACAGTTCTTCCATCAGGAGCCAAAAGGGTTCTATCATTAATAACTCACACAACACTACAGCTCCTAAAGTGTGCTAGTGTGGAGTCTGGTAGGTTATGAAATAGGGCATCATCACCATCTAGAAGCAGAAGTATGAGGGCTTAAACAGCAGTTTTGAAGCTGCTTTTGCAAGGAGGTTTGAAATTATTTAGAAGTGTAAGCTGCAACCAGGCTGTCTTTATTTTTTTTGCAATGTATTTGCGGATAAGGTTGGTGTCTATGGTGAATTCAAGTGGCTTGGCTGTATCTTGTTTGCAGTTCTTGGAAAAGAACATGAATTCAGTCTAGGGTGGGATGAGCTTCAGGTACGTACTCAATATCCAGGTCTAAATGATGTGCAAGCAGTGTTTAAGGCATTGAATGTCTGAAGCAAGTAGAGGTGTGTGCTATTTACAAATTGGCAAATCTTTATGTTGTTAGGTGTGACTAGAGCACCAAACAGCTTCCTGTAATGGTTGAAGATGACAGGAAACAACAAGGAACCCTGGGGACTCCAGTGGTGAAAGGTATATTTTGTGACCTGGAAATGCCCAGGTGAACTGGTGTTGGTTGGAAATGTAGGAGGAGAACTAGTGAAGGACATTGCTGTTGAATCCCATTGAATCCATGATGTGATGTTAGACTGTATCAAATGAAGCTGAGAGGTCCAGTGATATCATGAGGCAGGGGTCATTTTCATCTGTGGTTAGGAGGTCATCAGCTACAATGTTTAGGGAAGCGGCCTCCAAGTTACAGCATGATCTGAAGCCAGTCTAGTATCTGTGCAGGAGATGGGTAACACTGAAGTGAGCTTGGAGTTGAACATTGACTGCTTTTTCAATGATATTACATATGAATGGTAGATGAAGGATAGCCGTAGTTGGTGATTAGCTATAATTATTTTGGACTTTGGTTCACCAATACGGGTAAATCCATTTTGCACACATCATCAGGAAGGCCCAGGCAGTCACACTTGTATTACGTTGATTAAACTTCCAATTATTCTCGCCATAGGCAGACGCTATCATGCGAGTCACACAAGCAAAGTTACTCCCAAACCTTTCTATGGGCAACATGATTACAAAGGGAACTACATTGTAATGCCTACCCAATACTGTTTCACCTCCCAAAATACAGGAGTTGTTCACTGCTTCAGCTGAAATTTAGTCAAGACTTAAATGCAAGACCTCTGTCCTTCGACATCACCATACAAATCAGCAAAACAAACCGGATTCTTTAAACAAGCATTTTCAATGCAACGGGTCTCGCATTTGCTCGAATTAGAGCTATTAGCGTTGTAAAGAAAAAAAAACGCAGTGTGATCGCGTTATGTAAAATGCAGCGCAATCGCACTGCGTGGAAAATAAACAGACAAAGTAGTCCAGACCCCCAGGCTGAAAACATCGAGCCTCGCATGTTTTTAGCAGTTTACCGGTGCAGTGTAGGTAGGCTAAACACCAGAAAAGGCATGACATACGCATGCCTTTCACAAATTAAAGCAAGCAGATTTTTGAAGGCAAGCCCATGAACCAATGTAAGATACTGACATGGGCATGGTTTGAAGCCCAAAGAGAGATTACAGAATAGACAGAGCGCTTTGCCCTCTCCCATAAAAAGGCCCTTCGTGAGATCTTCACCAACCCGAACAATCCATTGTTTCAATACCTTGGAAAGGAGGCCAAGGATTTGAATGTCAACATGGATACTCTAGTGGTCCCCACAGTTCTCCATTCAAGCTTAAAGTTCATTCTGAAGAAAGAAGCTGCGTCCCTTTCAAGAAGGCTGCTTTAGCAACTGTGTACAACACCGCAATCTCAATTCTAAAATCCTATGCGTAAATGCGATTGCAACCGTACATAAGGGCTGCTCTAACCAAGGAGATGAGGCTTTGTCTCCTAAGAGTACGACTCATGGTACATCATTTTTGTGAGTTTCGGTCTGATTGGGCATTAACACCTGATAGTTCATGCTCCAAATGCTATGTTGTTGCCCAGAAATTTCAGCTGCACAGCACACTTTATTAAAATCATTGTTTATGAAGAATTGGATTTCTACTTGCAAAGGTGCACTTGACATGCTTTGGCAAGTTTGTTAACATGATTTTCACTACCATCAAGCTGTGACGGTTCCGGACGCTATAAGCATTGAGGCTTCTGCAGGCAGGTCTCTCCCTGCTCCGCCGCCCGTGCCACCTCCTCACCGTCTCTTCTCTTAGCCTTTTTCCCTAGCCGCTGCCTTCGCCTGCGGCCCCTCCCACTTCCCCCCCTCACTGTCTTTTCTCTTAGCCTTTTTCCCGCTACAGCCTTCCCCTGTGGCCCCTCCCACGTCCCCCCTTCTCCTCACCATCTTTTCTCATAGCCTTTTTCCCGCTGCTGCCTTCCCCTGCGGCCCCTCCCACCTCCCCCTCCCCATCACCTTCTTTTCTCTTAGCCTTTTTCCCCAGCCGCTGCCTTCCCCTGCGACCCCTCCCGCCTCCCCCCTCCTCCTCACCGTCTCTTCTCTTAGCCTTTTTCCTGCCGCTGCCTTCCCCTGCGGCCCCTCCCGCCTCCCCCCTCCTCCTTACCGTATTTTCTCTTAGACTTTTTCCCGCTGCTGCCTTCCCCTGCGGCCCCTCCCGCCTCCCCCCTCCTCCTCACTGTCTTTTCTCTTAGCCTTTTTCCCGCCGCTGCCTTCCCCTGCGGCCCTACCCACCCAGCCTTCCCATTCGACCAGCCCTCCCTCCTCCCAGGTGCCACTTCCACCCTCCCCTCCTCTTATGGCAGCCGCGGCAACGAGGAGCAACCCTTGACCCTGCTTCTGCAGGCAGGTCGCTCCCCGCTCTGCCGCCCACATCATGTCCTCACCGTCTCTTCTCTTAGCCTTTTTCCCCAGCTGCTGCCTTCCCCTGTGGCCCCTCCCACCCCCCTCCTCCTCACAGTCTTTTCTCTCAGCCTTTTTCCCACCGATACCTTCCCCTGCGGCCCCTCTCGCCTCCCGCCTCCTCCTCACCGTCTTTTCTCTTAGCCTTTTTCCTGCCTCTGCCTTCCCCAGCGGCCCCTCCCGCCTCCCCCTCCTCCTCACAGTCTTTTCTCTTAGCCTTTTTCTCGCCGCTGCCTTCCCCTGTGGCCCCTCCAGCCTCCCCCTCCTCCTCACCATCTTTTCTCTTAGCCTTTTTCCCGCCGCTGCCTTCCCCTGCGGCCGCTCCCACCTCCCCCCTCCTCCTCACCATCTTTTCTCTTAGCCTTTTTCCCGCAGCTGCCTTCCCCTGCGGCCCCTCCCGCCTCCCCCTCCTCCTCACCATCTTTTCTCTTAGCCTTTTTCCCGCCGCTGCCTTCCCCTGCGGCCCCACCCCCCTAGCCTTCCCATTCGACCAGCCCTCCCTCCTCCCAGCTGCCATTCCCACCCCCCTCCCCTCCCCTCCTTTTATGGAAGCCCTGGCGCGGCCACGCCGCTGGTGCGCCAACGGTGTGCCAAAGGCAAGCCAGTCTGCGCCTGTCCGTGCCAAGACCGCGCCCAGTGCCAGTCCCCCTGGCCCTCTCAGACAAACCTACTCCCCCCTCACCCTCCACTCACTCAACCCAGGCCCCCGCCCCACGTGCACCCCTTCCAGCCCCACACACACTCACGGCCCCTTCACCTGCCACACCTGTCATTTCTCCTGCTCCACATCCCTCACACCACACACCAACCATAGCGGTCCCCCTTTCACCAAACACAACACCCCCAACGCAATACTCACCTGCTCTGACCCCACCCCCACCAACCAACCCCGCCGCACACCAGCCCAGAACCAGAACACACCCTGCAACATGCACCACACCAATACCGCCCAGCACAACCACCTCAGCTGCATGCTCCTCAACACCTGCTCCCTTCACAAACATGCCATAGAACTCTGGGACCTCATTACATCAAACTCACCTGACATCGCCTTCCTCACGGAAACCTGGACCAACCCCTCCTCAGAACCCGACATAGCCATCGCCACCCCCACCCCCAAGGGATACAAAATTCAATGCAAAGACCGCCCCAACAGGCAAGGGGGTGGCATCGCCATCCTACACAGGGACACCCTCCATGTCACCACCAGCTCCCAAGACACTATCAACAGCACAGAACACATGCACTTCCTGATCCACATTAACAACAACTCCACCCTCAGAGGTACTTTAATCTACAGACCACGAGGACCATCAGCTCGCATGCCCTCACCTCCACAGACTACATCCTTCTCGGTGATTTCAACTTTCACTTGGAAAACCTACAAGACCACAACTCTACCTCCCTCATAGACAACCTCACCAACCTCGGACTCAAACAACTGGTCACCACACCCACCCCTCAGCAGGACACACGCTCAACGCAATTTTCACATCAAGCCAACACATAGACTACACCCACACCACCGAACTCCTCTGGACTGACCACCACTGCATCCACTTCTCCTTCACCAAACACCCCACACACCACCATCAACACACCACACCCTACCGCATGTGGGACGAGATCCCCACAGAACGACTAAACTCCCAACTGGCTCACAACCCCCCACGCCAAAGACCACAACACAGGAGCACACAGCCTCTCCAAATGGATCACCACCTGCGCAGACACACAAGCCCCCCTCAGAAAACACATTGCCACCTGCAACATCAAGAATGCCCCATGGTTCACCCACGAACTCCAAGACTCAAAGCGAAAATGCCGCCAAGCGGAGAAAATATGGCAACTAGAACCCTCCACAACCCACTTCTCCACCCTCAAAACCACCATTCGCACCCATCACCAACTCATACGCACCGCCAAAAGAGATCACTATAAGACACGCCTCAAGAAAAACTCTCAAAACAAACAAAGAACTCTTCACCATCATTAACGAACTTGCCAAACCCAAAGCCAGCAACACAGACCCCTCACACACACAGCCCCTATGTGACGCCCTCTCCAAACACTTCCATCACAAAATCCTGGACATCCACAACAGCTTCATACCACACACACCCACTGCACACACCCCTCACTCACCCAACCCAATCCCCACTCATGACCCCCACCACCCTCACCACCTGGACCCCCACCACACACGAAGAAACCGAAAAATCCATGAACTCCATCCACTCCGGATCCCCCTCGGACCCCTGTCCACATCGCATATACAACAAAGCCAGCCCAACCATCGTCCCCATACTCCACGACATAATCAATTCCTCTTTCGACTCCACCACCTACCCAGGCCACTGGAAGGACGCGGAAATCACTGCTCTCCTAAAAAAAAACAAAGCTGACCCGGAGATCCTTTCCAACTATCGCCCCATCTCCCTCCTTCCTTTCCCCGCCACGGTTGGCGAGAAACTAGTCAACGCCCGCCTATCCCACTTCCTCGAAGCAAACAACACTCTTGACCCCTCACAATCCGGGTTCCGCAAGAACCACAGCCCAGAAACCGCCCTCATCGCATGCACTGCCGACATCAGGACCAAAGTCGACAAAGGCGAGACCGTCGCACTCATCCTCCTAGACCTCTCCGCAGCCTTTGACACCGTCTGCCACCACACACTCCGCACACGCTCCACAACATAGGAATTCGCCTCAAAGCCTTAGACTGGCTCACCTCCTTCCTCACCGACCGCATCCAGAGAGTCCGCCTCCCACCTTTCCACTCCACCACTTCCAAGATCATCTGGTCCCCCAAGTGTCCTCCCTCAGCCCCACACTCTTCAACATCTACATGATCCCCCTAGCCAACATCCTCTGAGCACACGGAATCACTATCCTCTCCTACGCAGATGATACCCAACTCATCCTCTCCCTCACCTGCAACCCCACCACCGCCAAAACCAACCTACACGCTGCTCTCCTCGACACCCCCAACTGGATGACTACTAACCACCTCAAGTTTAACTCCAACAAAACCGAGATCATCATCTTCGGGCCCAACAAAACCACATGGGACGACTCCTGTTGGCCCACCGCCCTAGGCCCCGCACCCACCCCCGCAAACCACGCATGCAACCTCGCCATCATCCTAGACCCGTCCCTCTCCATAACACAGCAAATCAATGCCTTAATCTCCTCCTGCTTCCACACACTCAGTACTCTAAAAAAATCCTTCAAATGGATTCCCCCAGAGACCAGGAAGACAGTCACCCATGCACTCATCAGCAGCAGACTAGACTACCGCAACGCCCTCTATGCCGGCACCACACTCACACTCAAACGTGAACTCCAGAGAATCCAGAACACAGCCGCACGCCTCGTCCTTGGCCTCCCCCGCCATGAACGAATCTCACCACACCTCAAATCCCTTCACTGGCTCCCCATAGACAATAGAATCACATTCAAGATCTTCATCCACGCTCACAAATCCCTCCACAACACCGGCCCAACCTACCGCAACGAAAGTGTGAACTTCCACACTCCCACACGCAACCTCCGATCAGTCGACCTCGCCCTAGCCACAGTCCCCTGCATCCAACACACCACCACAGGAGGCAGGTCCTTCTCCTACCTCGCCCCCAAAACCTGGACTCCCTCCCCAACAACCTTCGCAAAACCAAGGACCGCCTGCTCTTTAGAAAGAGCCTCAAGACATGGCTGTTCGAACAGTGACCCTCCCTGCCTCCCTCCCCCGCCTTTTTTGATTCCCCCCCCCAGCACCCTGAGACCCTCACAGGTGAGTAGCGCGCTCTATACATTTTTTGATTGATTGATTGTTTCAGAGCAGATAGTTTGCACCTTTTAATTATCTTGTTTCGTGTATTCTCTTGGTTTGGAGCTGTTGATTTGCATAATCTTGGGGCTCATTTTGTTTACAAATATTTATTCGGAATCCTACTTGATACTTTGTTTTATTGTGAATGCATTTGTACCATTTTAATTAAATAATTGACCCAAATAAACTTACTGACTATGACTGTTGTAATAACTTCTTTAGTTGTGTTCACAATATATGGAAATACTGCCACATCAGAGGTAACTCCAAACAACTATCAAATATATGAATGTATGGCTTCTCGTGAACAATGGCCAGGCCCCCATGTGCCTCCAGCATGCTTTAGCCAGCAGTTCTATAACATCCTTACCCAGCATCATGTTGTCTTAAATCAGTCAGACCAGATGAGATGTAGGTGTTTGCATTTATGCAGGGGATTTATGAAAAATATCCTATAGGTTGCTTTAATGCCAAGACAACCCCAGTTATTCACTCACTTTATGATTCCCCCTTCATTCATTCATTCACAGATGAATTATGTAACCTTGCTAATAATTTTACAAAAATGGTATGGCAGCTGACGTAATCAATGAGGTCCCTACATACTGGAATATCATCTGATTAAACTGTGAATCAGCCCTGGCACTTAGACTCGGGGATTAGTGCTTTCACAAAGAAGTTCTATGTCCCTGGACTATGCCTTGCAGATTAAATCACTTGTTATACAAGCTCCTTAAAGCCAAAAACGTATGTTTTCCTCGGCCTATGGGGGTCATTACAACCCTGGCGGTCTAAAACCGCCAGGGCTGTTTTGACAGAAGCACCACCAACAGGCTGGCGGTTTCCTGCCACATTTGCCCCAGCGGTGATAATCCGCCAGGGCAGCGCTGCTTGCAGCACTGCCCAGGGGATTACGAGTCCCCGACCGACAGACTTTTCTTGGCGGATTGAACCACCAGGAAAAGGCTGGCGGTACGGGGAGTTGTGGGGCCCCGTGCAGCTTTTCACTGTCTGCATAGCAGACAGTGTAAAGCGTCGCACCGCCGCAACACAGCCGGCTCCATTTGGAGCCAGCTCCTGTGTTGCGGCCGAGATTCCCGCTGGGCCGGCCGGTGAAAACCAGATTTCCGCCCGCCGGCCCTGCGGGGATATCAAAATGACCGCGGCAGGAGTGCGGGCGCATTGGCGGCCGCCCGGCGGTCAGATATTGGTGGGCGGCTAAAGCTGCCCGCCAAGGTCATAATGAGGGCCTATGTGTCTTTATTGGAGGAACGATCATATGTATTCATGAGAGGAACGATCATATGTATTCTGCACCTTTCTTAAATGCAACAGACTAACCAGCTGATGATGGGCGCCATGGATGCTCATTTTGAAGAGGACATTCCATCTTTATAGAACACAGTTTCTCAGTCATTTCATGGTGTTCTGCGTCCAATGCAGGTGAAAATTATTTAAAAGCACTGGCAAACCAATACGTTGGTCCATAGATAGTGAAGCTATTGGCAATGACTGTCTAGACCAGCATCTGAACTAACACATTAAAATGCATGCATATGCAAGTCTGTCAGTACTGGAATAGGTTTGTTATTAAATGATACCCAGTACAAGCTGAGCACTATACATCACAATGCATGCAACTGCAAGCTTCCCAGCAAGCACATGTATAGTTAAAGTGACAACCGCATGATGGCACCTGTGCCACAATATGTGCTCGCTTGTGTGCAATGACACGTGAGAGCGCCGGAGTCATGACTTGAGAACCATTTTCGTTAATATACCATTTGAAGATGGTGGGGATGATCTTGGAGAAGTAAACAAAAAAAGGATTAAATACATCAGAAAACGAAAGCACATTTTATAGAAAAATGAAATAGATAATCATTTTAAAAAAAAGTTTACATGACCAGGAAGGAGCAGCAGGGGAGTAATGGCCATATGAGGTGGAGGGGAAGTAGATACCACTGAGCGGCAAGAGCAAGGGAAGGAAAATTAGAAGTTGGAGGATCTAATTATAAAAATGCTATCATAAAGAAAAAAAGCTGGGTAGGTTAAGTAACATATAGGTGGGGAGGAACAAAGCAACACAAAGAGTGAGAGAAAGCAACACGTGAGAGATAGCAAGAAAACCCATGGGCTCGCATGCAGTGCATAAAGGAGAACAAAAAAGTAGCTCCCTGAATGCAAGCAGTCATGGAAAAAGAATAAAAAATCAACCAATCATAGCACTGTGAGACCGAAATGCTCCTAAACTGGACTAGCACTAGAATCAAAGGGCAGCAACTGAGACAGGGAACAAATTCATCCAATCACGAGCAAGGGGGTTTCCCAAAACTCACTTCATGTATATTTAAAACAATGGTTATAAGCATCGGACGACTAAAGCTCTCTGTAATCAAGGCCTAAAAATGCTCCTTAGTGGGACAAACATAAGAATTGGGAGGAAAGCTATTGAAACAAAAGGCGACAATTGACATAGACAGCAAAACCAACCAATCATGAGCAAGGAGCTGACCAAAAACACACTCACTGTATACTGGAAACAATAGCTGTCTCTAGCCAAAGCCCAAAAAATGGAGAGGGCAAAAGAAAAATCAAGAAATATTTTTTTAGTCCAAATAATGTACTAGAACAAATATATTACATTAGTATTATTATATGAGAATATGTGGCCTAAAGGCAGAGTTGCCAACTTTGGAACTGGGTACCAGGTTCGAGCCACAGTGTTGGCTCAACATCCTCTGATTCTGGGCAAGTCATTTATTCTCCCTGTGCCTATAATAAATTAATCTGACCTTGTCTAATGTAATCAGGGGCCAATTTAGAGTGCTCTAAAGCCCTGTGGAAAAGTTGGCGCTATATAAAACTGGATAAAAAATATTATAGCTAAATACCTAACGCCAAGTAAATAGCCCATACAATAAAATGATTCATAACCATGCCATTCTTAAACAGAGGTTTTCCTAAAGCTGGACACTCAAATCCTTCACAATCCTTTCTCGTATCAGATGGACAGAGGCTCGGGTATTGTCCAGCTCATTGTCCAAGCTTAAGCAGAAATAGTCAGGCCACAGAATTCAATGGTCATGGTATTTTCGGTATATCCCAGATAATTATTTATTTGTAGATGTGATAGGGAATGTAATTCAATAAATTTGTTAATTTTATGCATATATTTGGAATCAATTTGAACAATCCCTCAATGCTCAAGCAGAGTTGACTGGCTTCTCTTAACACATGGCGAGATTTTGAAGTGTTGTTCCATTTAAACTCAGATGCGTTGATAGTTAATTATACTTTTGGATCTAGAGGCTTATTGACAAACTTTTCAAGTGGGTTTTTCTCGAGCGGCCTCCATGATGGAGTGGTTTAGCATAATATAAATAGAGATGTCCATCACTGGTGGTTTGGTTTCATGATTCTATTGGATCCAAGTACGGCTTCAAACCAAACATTTTGGAACCTTTGCACCACCAGATTGTAAGAAGTTATGATAAGTCATGCCTTTTGATATTAAACGAATGTGCTTGCTGGATAGATGACTGTGAATAACGTTATTGACAGAAGCCACTGCCCATTGAACATGGGTGAATAAAGCCTCTTTGTCATATTGCATATCTACAACACCCTTGACATAGAGATTACATTTGTTTTATCAAACAAAGAGGTCAGGAAGGCAGAAACGTCTTAAAGTAACTCTACTTATTGCTCATTGAGCCACTCCCTGACTTTGTACATTCCTTCATCCACAGTATGCCTTTCAAGAGACCTACCACACCTGGATACCTCAAACGGGGGTTTGCGCCTTAGTAGCAACACAGAGATGCATTCCATGAGAATATTCCATGATCACTATTCAGAAAGCATGCCACACACTCTTAGTGGTGCAAAGGGCAATGAAAGGGAGTTAAGAACATTCTTGGGAAACTAAGAAAAAATAATATAGATGCTGAAACTCTGTGTCCATAAAGGAACATCTTCCATTAATTAACTCAGTTTACATTATCAAATATGATTTCTTAAAACAAAGCCCTTAACCAATCAAATTATGTGGCAAATGTCAAACTGGTACATCTTGGAATACTGATTCTGCAGCAGTGTGGGACACGATCTCACAACTTCAAAAACAAATGTCAAGGTCACATATATTGTACATTATTGACATATCAGAACTTATGCCAAATGAAGGGGGTGTTTCATATGCAATTGACATCTCTTGCTCATTTAATCTTTCCCCAGCAGCATTAAGCAATGCAATATAAAGGCCAGCCACCCGTATTCTGTAACAAGTATTCCAAAGCATCATCCTCTCTTATCCAAAGGTGCTTTATACAGCATAGGCCATTGGCAAAGTGGCCTTTTTCATCATGGTGCACTAATGCAGTTTTAATTGTCTGGCACCCAATTCTGTGAATACTTTGGGAAATATGGTTGTCTACCTTTTATGTTGTTTTTCCCATATAGATTAAACGGCCGGGGAATTAGCAGTTTTTCATTAAGTGAGCAAAATTAGTTTTATCTTGAGGTTGCCGAAAACAAATTTCACGTGTTTCAGTGTCTTCACATGTTAGGCAATTGCTGCATTAAAAATATTTTTTAAGAGCACAAAAACACTAAATAAAGCAAGAGAATACTTGCTTTGTTTGGTATGTGGGTGTGGACCATCTGATACCCAAGACTGACAGCAAAAAGTGATTTCTCCAAGGGATGTCTTAAGGTATCATGAATGTGCCACTTATTAGTTTTATTATGGGTTGATTATTGTCCAGTGAGATTTACATATACTAAGGAGTGGGACTTCTGTTTTTTTTCTATGGCTCAGCCAGACCACAAATTTTGTAGCAAGTGACTTGGCATGTTGGCAGTTTAACATTTGCCATGAAGCATGTTTGCCTGGGCTTAGTAAATCATACCTATATTTAAAAAAGTTAAATATTATACACAATAAACAATGAAGAAGCATTTGAATCCGTTTAGGAGGAAGCTCGCATTGGGGCCAAGCTGTTTTACAAGAAAGAGAACCTCTGTCTGATCCGTAGAGCTCAGAGAATGTAAGCCTATCCTTATGCAATGGGTAATCAATTCTTTATTATGTGACACCTGGAGAAGAGCTTTGCATATACCTGAAGGTGTGTTTAACTTCTTGCTATTAAATACTGTCACAAGAACTGCCCACCTTTGGTGAGGCCGTCATTGGTTCATTTGAATAGTATGACTTCTTATGGTATTGATTATGTGCCCATGCACTAGTATGTATTTTACCCACACCCTAAACTACCCTTAAATATTGGTACATCTGCCACATTCACGAGCCCCCAGGTATAGGCCATAAACACCCCAGTACTGTCAGAGTATCTCCGTGAGATGAGCTTGATGAAATTCCGTGGGCAAAGTTATGGGTCAAGTGATCTGAGCGAAAGCTTAACATCCAGCTAGTAGCAGTTTATCTAGCACTCCTTTCTTCCTACCAGCTGAACTAACTATGCAGATTCCTTTGTTCTACAAGGTCTTGGGCAAGAAGTGTCTAAAAAGATCTACTGTCAAATCTGTTGTTCTGACAACAGGGTGTTACTGGAAGACCAAAAGCTCCCTTTGTACCAGTGATGGAACGCTTAGCTGACTCAGCCCTGGGTGCTACTATTGGAAGAAAGGGCATCTAGTACAGTGCAATGTAAGAATGAGCTCGTGTGCACGACAGGCTCTGTGGGCTCGCTGAGGGTCACATGTACGTATGTTTGGAATTGCTATTTCCTAATTGCCATTCCGTGTGAAACTCCATTAAGTTATTTTGCGATTCCCAGTGGGTAACACATAGATCTATCTCATTAATATTAATGAGGTAGGTTGCAAACTGTGACCCACTGGCAATCACAAAAATCACAGGGATGGTGGCCTGCTGAGGTCAGCAGACCACTGTCTTTGATTGCTTTTAAATAAAGTCATATTTCTTTTTTAAAATGCAGCCCGTTTTCCTTAAGGAATAACGGGATACATTTGAAAAGCAAAAATGAAACGTTTCAGTTTCATATTTTAAGTGTAGGCAATGGTCTTTGGGACCACCTCCTGCTCTTAAAAAACGTGCATTCACACAGGGGAAGGGGTCCCTTGAGGATCCCTTCCCGTTTGCAAATGGGTTACCACCATTATGAAATTGGTAGTGACTGTGGTTTTTTTGAAACCGCATTCACGGTCACAAGAGAATCATACATTCCACTGCGAGATGCCCCTTCCTAAAAGAAAGTCATAAACCCATTTACCTACATCTGTCCCTAACTAGGCTCATTTAGGTTTCCCACCCTGAAAATGAAATTAGTTTTAGGCAGAGCCTTACTGTAACCAGAGATTTCAGAACACACAAGCCTTAAGCTTGATCTTCCACCCAGGGAAATGTTTTCAGTGTGTTGGTCAGGTAAAGATACTCCTTTTAATACAGATCTGGGCTCAGAACATGGAGGACATTGGATAGTGTGGTAGGAGAGGATGCCATTGATCCATCTTCTGCATCACAGCCTGCTTCATAGCTATTTCTACTGAAAAAGGCAACTGTGACAAGTTCAAGCTGAATAGTCCTTTCTAAGAACTCCTTCCCAAGCTACCTCCACATACAAAGGAAATGGCTAAGGTCTATGAGTCAAAGGAGGGTGCAGAATGTTTTAGGCATCGTAAATGGTGGGTTCAGATCCCTTGGCTTTCAAGTGCAGACACATGGCAAAACTGTACTCTTTAAGGGCCGGCCTCTCATATATGAACCCATGGAGGAGGTCAGTACAATAATGGGCGAACTTGTGAAAAGAGAACTTGTGGAGCCACTGAGTGCTCAAATATTTAAAAAGTAACTAACTGCTCAGATCAAGTTTAACAGAATAGTTGAAATCCAGGCCTGCAAGCAAAAACATGGAAATTAAACATGATGCATACAGTGACTGCATACAAATCAGGAATTGGGGCAGATTGAGATGATTAAAATAAATCAATTGTGCAATCCTTATGTTCCAGCACTAGGATTACATCAAAGCTGATCTATATCTCCAGCTCTCCAATACTTTGCCAACACTGGTTTTGTCAAAGGTAATGAAGAAGTCTTTAATGTATGCCTTTATTATGGGTAACAGAGGAGCGTGAGGAGCTAGTGAGCCCTTGCAGTCTATTTGCTGTTGTTTCCATGAACAGTGCCTTCTTTCACAAATTCAGTGGTCGGACATTTATAAAGACTTGAATACTTTTCTAGTCTGCCAAAAGCAGGGTTTAAATGATGTGAGTAAATCCCGTTATGCTGCGCGCTACTGCTAATTATATTAGAAAGAAAATGGAACGCACAGTCTAGCATCACCTCCCTTGTAGAATACCCTTCTGTTAGCCGAAACAAAAAAGTGCCTGTTTTCAAGGTGGCTTGCAACCAGAGTACACTTTCTGATTGAAAAAAACAGCTAAAGCCACCCTCAGCCATGCCACTTTCCTTCTGTTTTCTGATGGCATTGACTGGCATAGACATGCAACAGACCAATGCAAGGGCTGGAATTGTCTGTGTTGCTTATAAAGCATATATTTGACAACTGTATGTAAAAGTTTTTCTGAACATATGCTTTAAAATGCATAGAAATCCAGGCCAAACTGTCACCTTAACAAGTATTTACAGAAATATTGTCGAGAGGCTGGCTTTACTCATTATAGTGGGAACTGGAGGGGGTGAAAGGGGAGGGAAATCTCAGTACTGTTCCTTAAACCAGAAAGTGAGCAATTTACTTCAGTGCATTTGTAATAGTATTTCAAACATTTCACCATAATTGCATTCTGTCATCCAGTAGATGCATCCTTCTAGAATTTACACCTACCTTATTCCCCCACGCACTCCTTCCTTGGCGTGAGCAACTGGGTTGTCCTCTTGATGCAACTCAATAAACAATGAACCTGGAAAGTGAAAATCCTCAACTCTAGCTCCCCAGACAGTCGGTGTAATGTCGTATGAGGTTATGTGAGGTGTAGGATCCCCCTTGTGACAGAGTATGGCGTGTATCAAAGCAAGCATGTTGTGCTGCCATAGGTGTCCGGTCTGGTCCCCCATGTGTACTCCCAGGGGCCACTGGCGTAACAAAGGGCCCTACAGCCCCCGTGGTGCAGGGTCCGAGCTCCAGGGGGCCCCTCATTACAGTACACTGAGCACAGGCAGCAGTCCTCTGGCTGGGTCCAGGGGGGAGGGTCCCCCCTTCAAGTACTTTGCAAGAGGGACCTCTCAGGTTTTGTTACGCCACTGCCAGGGACCATTGGTTTCAGTCATCTGGTCCCCTTGTCTGTGGGTTGTATGTTAGGCCTGGTCCCTCTCCTCCTTTCCAAAACCCTGTCTCATCCCTCTCCCAGTCTGCCCCAAGGGCAATGTCCACTATGGCTCATTTCCCTCGTAACTCCAAGACTTACATATTTTTTCAAATTTACGGGGACAGCACCGGGCCGTGTACACCAACTAATCTACCCTCATATACCATTTTAAATTGGATTGCAATTCCAGCATTTTCGGTGCTAAAGGGCCTTCTCATTGCTTGGTTGTCCTGGCCCATCACTGTCAGTACCACATTACAGAAGAGCAGTGTGTGTATCTCCAGCTTTTGCTCTCCCCAGATGCCAATGGCGACCAGTTGTAGTGTGAGTTGTATCTGTACCTCCGTCACCTCAGGCAGTCTGTCTTCTACCTTCTTCCTTATTCCCTGCAGTGGTGGGCATCCCCATATAGTGTGTAGCAAAGTACCTCTTTGCATACAACCCCTGAGACATAGTTCCATGTCATTGAGCCCCATCTTGTATAGTGTCTTTCTTGTGTAGCAGACTCTGTGGGTGATTTAAGCTGGACTAAACAAAAGCCTGCCCATATTGCCACCTCTCTTGGGTAGAGTAAGGCTTTACCCACACTTGTTATATTCCAGTCTGCTAAGGTCTTGCTCCCATTGATACCTAAGGCAAGCCAGTGAGGGGAGACTATGGGCAAATAGTGTAGAATTTACTAGGGAACCATGTTTGTGTGTGCAGCACTCAGAACTCCAGGGGGTATTCTTCTTCCATATTAAGACTATGATGCATCTGTAGGAGTGAAAGGTGTTGGCTGTCATCAATTCATACTCAGTTCAGAGAGGGGTATCATTCCTCCTCCCTCCAGACAGCCCCGCCCCCATTGTGAGGCCAGACAGGTCCTACCTTTTGTGCCCCAAAATCATCCAGATCTCCTTTAGGGCCTCTGTCTCCCACAGTGGTGTTGCCATTGTGAGCTTCCCTCACTAACCTATGGCCTAGACTGCTCTCCTCCAGGTGTTCACCACCACAGCCATTGGTGGTGGGAGCCTGGCCATCATTCTCCCTTTGTAGAGGCGTAAGGAGGAACCCCTCAGGGTTCAGCTATCTTCTGTCCACCTGTAAAGAGGGCTCACACTGCTCTAAAAATACCCAATCATTCACCAACCACTGCACTAGTTGGGCAGCCCATTAGTGCAGATTCAAATTGGGGAAGGCAGTACCCCTGTCCCCTTTCTGGTCAATGTCTTCCGGGCAATCCGTGGTGCCGCCGTATCCCAGAGCAACAGTCTTGTGAGATTGTCCACCCATTGGAAGAACTGGTCCGGCACAATGTATGTGGTGCATTGTAGGGCGTATAGTAATTTGGGCAAGTAGATCATTTTATATAATTTCGCTTTGCCAAGTAGTGACAGCAGGAGGCCCTCCAATTGCCCATATCTGGCCTATATGTCTCTTTTACTTTGCCCAGGCTTTCTCTAAAGAACATCTCCTGATTAGCTGTTATATACGCATGTATGTGAAGCCCACAGGCTCCCACCTTACCTGCAGGGGTCCAGGAGAGAGTCGCTAGTCCGTCAAGTTTATGCTATAGATTTATTCCAGTTTATGAGTAGTCCTACGTACTTCCCAAAGACATGTAAGATCTTCAGTACGCATGGAAGAGACTGAGACATATCCAGCAGGTACAGCAGGATATCCACATATAGGGACATTGTATCTTTCCAGTCAGAGTCCCATCTTAGGGGGTAGATCTGGGCATCTTTGCATATCCAGCTAGCAAGCGGCTCAATCGCCACTGAAAACAGCGGAAGGGGCGGCAGGCATGCCTGGTGTCCCATGTTATCAATATTATTTTTGACAGCGTACCATTCACTCTCACCTGTGCTCTGGGATTTCTATAAAGCAGTTCAACACAGCTCATTCCCATCTGAAGCCCATTTTCTCCTGCATCGGCATCATATAGGACCATTCAATGGAGTTGAATGCCTTTCCTGCATCGAGTGACAGAAGCACCACTGGCTCTCGGATCTCCCCCTTGTGGGCTAAAATGCCAAACAGTTGTTTGAGATTATGCTGGGCCACCCTGTGCAGCACAATCCTGATTCATTAGGATTCACCAATGATTCTCTGATGCTCAGCAACTTCTTTGCTTGAACCTGCTCCAGTACGCTTGCTTCTATGTTGAGCAGTGAAATGGGATGATAGAATACACATTCTTCTGGTGGTTTTCTGGCCTTATGTTTGAGGATGATCTGCGCCCAGGGCATGTCACATGGCAGCGACCCCACCCATTGTGCACTCTGGAATATCTCCCCTGGTTGGCATTACGTGAGTTTGGAGACATTTTAAGACTTCAGGGGCAGATCATTGAGGCCTGGACCCTTCTTCTTTTCAAATGCATCACAGTATCTGCAATTTCAGTGTCTGATATTGCAGCCTTCGATGAATCCCATGCCTCAGCTCCCACACAGGAGGCCGGAAGGTCACAGACGAAGCCCTGCAGCCCCCCTCGTCTCTGCATAAGTGTGATCTACAAAGTTCCTGAAAGTGTGCTGTTGGCTCTTTGGCTACGGCTTCCACAGTTTTTACAATTCTGTTTCTCCCTCGGAGCTCATGTATCCATTTCTGTCCCTATTCCTGTTTTGCTAGCCAGGTCAGAAGTTTTCCAGCCTCATCACTAAAGTCATACGCTTGCATTTGCTCCACAATGTATCTGGCCCTGGCTTCCTGTTGGACTGGGGTTCAATAGTATTCTAGGTCTTTTCCGGTCTGTTTGCTAAGTCTGGTGTTGGAGAAACTATGAAATCCGCTTTCCATGGTACCAGTTTAGCCTCTAGTTGAAGGTAGTTCCTGTCTCTCTTCCTTTCCCCCCCAAAGTACAAGCGATCAGGTGACCTCGGATTACTGTTTTGCATTCCTCTCTGATTCCACAGAGCCCTTGTTTCCCTCAAAGTATTCTTTGGTAACTTCTGTCACATATTTCCTCATGTTCCAATTGGTAAGCTCTCACAGGTCAAGACCCCATTCCACTTTTAAGTGGCCCAGGGATGTCTGGCATGTTATAAGACTTATTTTTTATTTGCATTCCAAAAATTACATTCAGTTCAACATGTATTCCCTCACCATTGTATATGCACATATGTCCAGGGCACAGGCCCGAGCTTAACAGCAAACTTGTTTCAAGTATTATAATATCACATTTTTAAGATACGTATGTAGAGTAGTGAGTAAAAGCGCTATGCGCATGTTGGTATGTTGAAGCCATGGCCAGGCGAGGGCCAGTTTATGGTCATCAGGGAGTGATCTGAGATACTTCTGGGCAGATACTGGGTGACCCTAGACCAGCCTGTTTGGTGCTGTGGAACCATGAGATAGTCTAGGTGGGAGAGTGACCTCATAGCACTAGTACTGTAGGAGTATTGCACCCCCACAGATCAGTTAGTCCCATTGAGCTCAGGAAGGTTGCCAGGCATGTGTTTGTCCTAGGTGGGAGTTAAGAGTGTGTTTTCCTATTACAATACCACTGTGCAGTCAAATTTAAATCTTCCCCAATGATGGTAAGAGACACCGGCATGGCCAGTTGCCAGTTCCCCATTATGCCAGTCCACCCATCTTCAGTCCTGGTGATAGATGGAAGTATGCTGTTGTGAGGGGGAGTCCACTACACATACCAGAGGCAGCTATCTAGTGGCAGCTACTGAGCGTCCCTCATGTTTGTGGGATGTGAACAGAGCAGTTTTGTGTACTAGGATCCAAACCACCAGTAAAGCCCACTGAGAACCCCATGCGTACCACCTTTGTGTATTTACCCTGATTGAAAAACCGGCATCTATTATGCACCAAGTGTGTCTCTTGCAGAAGGACAATGTCTGGGTCAAGCCTTGGTATTCAGAAAAGACTACTCTTTTCATACTGCTGCATAGGCCATGAACATTCCACAAGAGAACTCTAAGGTTCACCCTACTTCTGATCTGGGGCCCAGGTCCTTCTACCTTCAGGTTTAATTGAGACCTCAGGTTTAAAGTTGGACTTCAGGTCTAACTTAGACTTCAGATCCAAAGCTTGACTTCAAGTCTAAAGTTAAATGTCATGTCTAACTTAGACTTAGGGGCTCATTATGAACTCCGGCGGTTCAGACCGCCTTGCCAGCGGCAGCGGAAAAGACTGCCACCAGCATGGCGGTCTGAACCGCCATATAATAAACACAGGGTGGCGGCCCTCCGCCACCGCCAGGCAGCCTGTTGTTGGCTGATTACATAATCCGACAGGGCAGCGCTGCAAGCAGTGCTGCCCTCCGGATAATGTACCCTGTTTCCCCCAGCCTTTCCCTGGAGGGTTCCCCTGCCAGGGAAAGGCTGGCAGAAGGGGTGCTGCGGGGCCCCCGTGCAGTGCCCCGACGTGCAGGTCACTGCCTGATTTACGGCCAGTGATCTGCGCGACGGGTGTTGCTGCACCCCCCGCACTGAGGCATTGCCGACGGCTCCATGTGGAACCGTCGTCAATGTCCCGGCCCTGCATTCTGCTGGGCCAGTGGGCAGAAACACTGTTTCCAGCAGAATGTTCTTTATGCGGCCAGAAGGGTCTCAAGGGGGCTGGCGGTCTATAGAAAGACCGCCACCATGAACAGGTGTATAACGCCGTGTTCATAATGACCCCTTAATGTCTATACTTACCTTTGTGAATCCGGACCTCAGTCTGAATATAAAACTTTTCACCGAGCCAAACTTGGTCCCTGTATCTGACCTGCACTCTAACTTTTGACTTTGTCGCAGTCTAGTCCAACCAGATGACAACAGTTGGCACTTGATGTATTTTGGCACTATTTTGCACTTTAAAAATTCATAACTGTGGTTCTACTAATTGACTTTTTGTTGTATTGGTGTCATTTTATGTATTAAAATATCCTCAGCATTTCTAAATTGGTTTGTGTTAGAAATGGGGTCTTTGGTTGGCAGTCAGGTTACCCCCGTCTAAGCAAGGACCCTCACTCTAGTCAGGCTTAACAAAGGCAATATGTAAAGTATTTATGCAATAAATCATACAATAACACCATATAGCACCACAAAACTACACCACACAGTGGTTAGAAAAATATATAATATTTATCTGGATAAATGCAGGTCAAAACGATTAAAGATGCAACAAGTAAATGTTGGGATATCACTTAAAAGTGATATGAAGTGTCTTAAGTCTTTTAAAAGCAAACTAAGGGCCTGATTCTAACTTTGGAGGACGGTGTTAAACCGTCCCAAAAGTGGCGGATATACCACCTACCGTATTACGAGTTCCATAGGATATAATGGACTCGTAATACGGTAGGTGGTATATCCGCCACTTTTGGGACGGTTTAACACCGTCCTCCAAAGTTAGAATCAGGCCCTAAGTCTCTTTCAAGCACAAAGTACCTGGTTCGCATGAAAAATTTCCGCAAAGAACCGCAGAAGAGGAGATCCATGGAAACAAAGGGGTGTGTATTGATTTCTCGGGCCGCACATGGCAATGCGTCACTTAGTTTTCACGCAAGGACGGCTGTGCGTCGATTTTCGGCCCTCAGTCGTGGATCCTCTTCGGCTTGTGGGGTTCTCAGACACCCCGGGGACGATGCAGTGATTTTCTGCGCTGGCAGGACAAAGTCACAGGAGCTACATCGATTCAGTGAGCCATGTGTCGAATTTCCAGTCGCTACGCTGACGCTGCGTCGATCTTATCATTGCGAAGTTTGGCTGTGTCATTCCTGTTCAGCGTGTGGTGAAACGTTCACCACTGTGCAGGCTGTGCGTAGTTTCTGACAGGCTGTGCATTGAATTGTGCCTCACAATGAGTTCTTCTTGTAGAGATGAAGTCATTTTGGTCCTGAGGCTTCAGGGAACAGGAGGCAAGCTCTATTCAAGCCCTTGGAGAGCACGTATTCACCTCAGCCAGAGAGCAGCAAAGCAGCAGGGCAACAGCAAGGCAGCAGTCCTTCACAGAAAGCAGTCAGGTGAGTCCTTTGGGCAGCCAGGCAGTTCTTCTTAGCAGGATTCAGTTTCTGGTTCCAGTTTCTTCTCCAGGAAGTGTCTGAGTTGGTAGGGGCAGAGGCCCTGTTTAAATACTCAAATGTGCCTTTGAAGTGGGGGAGACTTCAAAGAGTGGCTTAGAAGTGCACCAGGTCCCCATTCAGTTCAATCCTGTCTGCCAGGGTCCCAGTAGGAGGTGTGGCAGTCCTTTGTGTGAGGGCAGGCTACTGTCCTTTGACATGCAAGTGTCAGGCCCTCCACCCTCCCAGCCCAGGAAGACCCATTCAAAATGCAGATGTATGCAAGTGAGGCTGAGTATCCTGTGTTTGGGGTTTGTCTAAGTGAATGCACAAGGAGCTGTCAACTAAACCCAGCCAGACATGGATTGTAAGGCACAGAAAGATTTAGGTGCAGAGAAATGCTCACTTTCTGAAAGTGGCATTTCTAAAATAGTAATATTAAATCCAACTTCACCAGTCAGCAGGATCTTATATCACCATTCTGGCCATACTAAATATGACCTTCCTACTCCTTTCAGATCAGCAACTACTATTCAATAAGTGTATGAGGGCAGCCCCAATGTTAGCCTATGGAGGGAGCAAGCCTCACAGCAGTGTAAAAAATGAATTTAGGAGTTTTACACTACCAGGGCAAGTAAACTACATAGGTACATGTCCTACCTTTTGCCTACACAGCACCCTGCCCTACTGGTTACCTAGGGCATACCTTAGGGGTGTCCTATATGTAGAAAAAGGGGAGTTTTAGGCTTGGCAAATACTTTCAAATGCCAAGTCGAATTGGCAGTGAAACTGCACACACAGGCCTTGCAATGGCAGGCCTGAGACAAGGTTAAGGGACTACTTAAGTGGGTGGCACAATCAGTGCTGCAGGCCCACTCGTAGGATTTAATCTACAGACCTCGGGCACATATAGTGCACCCTACTAGGGACTTAAAAGTAAATTAAATAGTCCAATTAAGTATGATCCAATGCTACCATGTTTAAAATGAGAGAGCATATGCACTTTAGCACTGGTTAGCAGGTTAGAGTCTTGAAACCAGCAAAAACAGTATCTAAAAAGTGGAGGGAGGCAGGCAAACAGTTAGGGGAGTTCACCCTAAGGCTGTCAGGTCTAACAGTTTGGGATTTTTCTTATGGTGTTGTAGGAAGCTGGCGCTGTATACACTATGTCACACAGAGTCCATGGGTTCCCCTGAGGCTTGACAGAGGCAATAATAGATAATACTAATGCTCTATTTGTGGTAGTGTGGTTGAGCAGTTAGGCTTAGCACACACAGGAGCAATGGGAGAAACACACACTCAATGACTTAACTCCAGACCAATAGGTTTTAAAAAAACACTATATTTTGTTCATTTATTTCTAGAACCACAAGATTCAGTTTGCAGGTAAGTACATAAATGAAAGGTACTTTGCATAGTAATACCTATACCTTTAAATGGAATCCACAATGTATACAGTTTTCTTAAATATGGCAAAAAGCTATTTCAAAAATGGACACTGCAATTTTCAACAGTTCTTAGGGGAGGTAAGTAAAGTACAGTTTCTGAGGTAAGTAACAAACTTAAAGGCTTAGTCTCTAGGGCATAGGTAGCCCACCGTTGGGGTTTCAAGGTAACCCCAAGCACCCAGCACCAGCAACACTGGGCCGGCTAGGTGCAGAGGTCAAACAAGAGGCAAAATAGCGTGGGCCCCTATGGAGACAGGTGGTACTCCGGTTCAGGTCTGCTTGCAGGTACGTACCCGCGTTGTTGGAGGGCTGACCAGGGAGGTTTAGAGGAGCACTGGGGAGGCCCCAACTAGGCACCAATCCCACACCCTCAGCGGCACAGGGGCAGCCGGGAGCAGAGTGCAAAAAAGCTGTTGGGTTTCCAATGGAACTCTATGTGGGGACCCAGGGGTCATTTAGGCGCTACAGGTAAGGCACAGGGGGGTTTCTCAGGCAAACCACTGACTGGATAGGGTGGAGGGCCACCTGCTGGTCATAGCTGCACAGGTGGTCGGGTTCTCTCGAGTCTGGGGGCTGCGGGTGCAGTGCTTCTCCAGGCATCGGATATCTTTGTCCCAGGCAGTCACGGTCAGGGGGGTTCTAGGGATTCCCTCTGCAGGTGTCGTCGTGGAGGGGTGGAAAGGTCAGCCCAGGGTGGCTAGTTGGGCCACCTGGACTCAAGCCGTAGGCATCGGGTGCAGAGTGGTTTAGGACTCAAGCTTCTGGAGTAAGGTGGGAGTACTTTAGAAGCAGTTTCTTCTTCCTTCTTGTTGGACAGGTCCGCTGTCCACGGGAGTTTCTTCGTCCTCTGTGATGCAGGCAGTCCCCTGGAGGCTATTCTGGGGTCTCTGGACCTGCAGAACACGTCACTCTTCTTTTGCTGCTTTTTGAAGCAGGAGACGGGCCAGTAGGCTGGGGCCGAGACAGTTGTTGTCTCCTTCTCTTCTCTGTGGGGTTTTCAGCTCAGCATTCCTTCTTTCTTGAGGTCATCAGGAATCTGATGAGCTGGGTTCAGGGGGGCCCTTGAATTCTAAATTTAGGGGCGTGTTAGTGTCAAGGGGCAGTAGCCAATGGCTACTGTCCCTGAGGGTGGCTACACCTTCCTTGTGCCTACTCCCTTTGGGGAGGGGGGCAAATTCCTATCCCTATTGGTCCTAATCCTCCAAAGCAAGATGGAGGATTTCTCAAAGGGGGGGGACTGAAGCTCTGGACACCTTAGGGGTGGTCCTGGCCGAGGGGGTGACTCCTCCTTCTTTTTCCTAATTTTCCCTCTGGACTTGCCGCCAAAAGTAGGGCTGTGTCCGGGGGGCGGACATCTTCACTAGCTGGAGTGCCCTTGGGGCACTGTAATCCGAGGCTTGAGCCTTTGAGGCTCACCACCAGGTGTTACTGTTCCTGCAGGGGGAGGTGTGAAGCACCTCCACCCAGGACAGGCTTTGTTTCTGACCACATAGTGCACATAGGCACTCACCCCATATGATCAGAAACTCGTCTGAAAGTGGCAGGCTGGCACGGACTGCTCAGTCTTACAGTAGCAGTTGGGCTAACATACAGGGGGCATCTCTAAGACGCCCTCTGTGGGCATTTTTCAATACATTTATTGTGCTGAGAAGTTTGATTCCAAACTTCCCAGTATTTAGTGAAGCCGTTATGGTGCTGTGGGGTTCGTAATGACAAACTCCCAGACCATATACTTAATATGGCTACACTCCACTTACAATGTCGAAGAATGGACTTAGACACTGTAGGGGCATATTGCTCATGCAGCTATGTCCTCACCTGTGGTATAGTGCACTCTGTCTTAGGGCTGTAAGGCCTGCTAGGGGGTGACTTACCTATGCCACAGGTAGTAGTTTGTGGGCATGGCACCCTGAGAAGAGTGCCGTGTCGACTTAGCGGTATTCTCCCCACCAGGAGAATAAGCCCCACTAGCACACACCAGCTGCAAGGCAGTGTGCATGTGCTGAGTGAGGGGTCCCCAGGGTGGCATAATACATGCTGCAGCCCTTAGAGACCTTCCCTGGCCACAGGGCCCTTGGTACCAAGGGTACGTTTTACAAGGGACTTAACTGTGTGCCAGGGCTGTGCCAATTGTGGGAACAAAGGTACAGTTTTAGGGAAAGAACACTGGTGCTGGGGCCTGGTTAGCAAGGTCCCAGCACACTTTCAAAGTTGGCATCAACACTAGGCAAAAAGTGGGGGGTACCCATGCCAACAGTGGCATTTTTCTACAGGTGTGTATTCGCATTATTAATGTTTGAAGTCTGAATTAATACTTTACACATGGCCTGTAAGAAAACCCTGGCAGCTTTTTTGCCAAGCTACCATAGAGTGAGTTCTGCACAGGTTTATTTAATTACTTTTGTGGTTCACCCTGACAAGGATTGTGATTATTAATTGAGGTGGGTTCTCACTCTTCCCTTCTCAACTAATACAGTATCCTATTCTGTAGCATGACTGTCCCACCCTTAAAAAACATTAACAGCCTCATTAGAAGTCACGGTAAACACCATTAGCCCTGGGTGAGTATTTACGATATTTGGTAGATATCGCCTATTCCTATCTCCTACTTTTATTCTTGTAAAGGAGGCATAACTTGTGGAATCAGTATTTAACACACCAAACTCCTCATGATTTGCCTTTTTTTATGAGCTGCTACCCCAATAAATTTTGACAGTCTTGACATACCAGTATCTATCAGGGAAAAACTGAGAGGGTGTAATTCCAATCCCTGAATAAATACACTTTTGCAAAGGGACTGGAATTTAGCCTGGAACTTTTATTTAGTGCAAAAAAGCCTGATTACAAGGGTAACACTAACTCTGCTCAGGCTGAAACTCTGGTTTCCAGTCCAAAAAGAACTACAATTTTCTAGTGTTTACTGCACCCGTGGTGTTTAATGTGAGCCGGCCGCCCTAACTTATATTTGGGGTCCAGCACTTATTTTCTGCATCAGATATTTACAGAGAGCAAGAAAGGGAAAGCCACACAAATGGGAAAGACATTATAAGAGAAAGACAGAAAAACGACACAAATGGAGAAATCAGGAACATGCAAGAGTGAGATAAAGGAGCAGGGAGAGTCTGGTAGTGGATTAAAGAGGCATGAGGTGGATTTGAAACTACCAGCCTTGGTATTAGGCCCTGGCTGCTGGCTTCTGAACAGAGTTTCGGGTACACACAATATTTCTTTGACAAGCTAAGCAGGGGCAAGTCATGTTCAATAAATGCCGCGCAATGGGGAAAACATGCAAGCAATTTCATAGCCCACCTATTACTTCCTATTACCAGGTAAAATAAATAATTGCATGGTAATGACGGCGTGATACCTCAGGAAAACTATAATTGTGTGTGCAGAGATACCATCCCGACATAATTGCGCAACTCGTGATTGTCCCATGGTGGAGGTGGAGAGATGGGTCCCATACGGAAGAGTTCAAAACAACTCTGTCTAAAGTCAGATCAGGATAGCCATATCATACAAACACTGGACTGTGTTCTTTCCATAGCAGCGGTTGTAATGTCTATTACAGGCTGTCGTGTAAACAAAGTTCAATAAAAGAATCTGTCACCACAGTGGATAAGCCTGTTTTGTAACAACAAAGGCATGGCCCGAAGCAGTCTGTGGCATCAATGACTTTCTCTATGACTGAACCCAACACTGATATTTATAGACCATGAGCTGCAGCGTGAGAAAGTCTAGTAAGATGGATGGGAAGAGAGAAAGCTCACCCTGCACAGAAAGTGATCCCCTCCACTAAACTTAGAACGATTCTTGGGAGGGCAAGACTTCAAAACACCAGGCACAAAGGACAGTCAGTAAAAGCCACATTTCGCCCACCACTGAACAGAAGCTGTCGCTGAACACAATGTGCAGCTGTTCATGGTGGAAAAGTCCATTGGTTTAATGAGCC
Organism: Pleurodeles waltl; assembly: GCF_031143425.1. Lineage (NCBI taxonomy): Eukaryota > Metazoa > Chordata > Amphibia > Caudata > Salamandridae > Pleurodeles > Pleurodeles waltl. The sequence goes on along the minus strand of NC_090448.1, from coordinate 269,163,596 downwards.
GGGAATTATAAGGTATGCGTAAAAAAGGAAATGCAAAACAATGGTGTTCATGATATGCGAAGTATAGCTGTGCTGCTGTGATAGTGGTGGCCCAAACAATGGCCCAGTTTGATTAATTGCTTTTTACCTTCTGTACTCAATGGTTTCAGCAAATGCAAGAATGCTGAGCTTCTACATCTGCAAATCGAGCCAATTTTTGTGCAATGGACAAATATCAGTTGGAGAGCATACATCTTAAAGACTTTTGCACAGTCATAATGTCAGCTACAATGTAATTAAGTTGATTTTCAACACTTCATGAGCACAGCCAAACACAAAATGTCTTGCTACTGTAGAGGGTATATCCAACACAAACATGCACATACACAGCAAACATAGATACAAGAAAGTGGTCACAGAGCAATGGAAATACGAACATCGATGAACATATAGGCCGACACACATTAGGCAGCACAAGCAAATACATATAGTCACTCGTTCACACAGGGCAGTACACGTACAAGTTAATGTGCAAAGAAGCACAGAGAACAGGTTCACATGAAAATACATGCATCCTTGCACACATGTACCACAAGTGTCTCTTAGTGGCACCGGATCCAGGGCAACATAAGACCTGACCAAGATATTAGGACTAACTATTGAAAGGAATGTAAAATATATTTATTATGCCAACTAGGGGCCGGATTTAGAACTCAGAGAATGGGTTACTCTTTCACAACGGTGTCTGATATCCCGTCAGCCGAAATCTAAATCCAAAATTATGTGACCAAAAATAGTATGTTTCAATTAATGACTGTATACAACAACCATATTGAATACACAGCAATCTGGATTCAGGGGTGGCCCCTCCACAAGAGTGGAGAAGCATTGCCCTGCTACAAAAATGCCCACAGATCTGAAACATAATATGGTAATAAACGTTCATTATTACATTTTTATTTTTCAGCATCACTCGTCCTGAACAGAGAGCCAGGACAGGGCGGGCACTTGCTGCGGAGTGGCAGCAGGGAGTTGTGTACTTGTTTACAGTGTGCATGTCCCTTTAGCCGGCTGTCTTGCGACGGCCAGCCTACCATGCACACTTTAAACTTCTCTTCCCTTTTAATTTTATTATTATGGTAACCCCTCCTTCCCCCTCCCCATTGTAAATACGAGTTAGCCACTACTGTCTAGATTAGTAACCATGTAGCAGTCAAAGGAAATTTCTACTGATTTGACCAGATTCTGACTCAATCTTGTGTGACCTTAAACACCTTATTAAAAACATGAGAATGAAAACGGATGGACCCTACTATATAAAATGATGAAGTAAGTGTCAGACACAGGGTCTGCATCCGGGACGTCAGAGGACAAGGTTATCCATACTACTCTGATTTTAATATCAATCATTTGACTGTATGCTTCTATAGCTACCACATGAAGGCTTAGGTTACATGATAATGTATTTTTGTACTTGTATACACATACCTGGTGTGCCTAAATATGGATTCAAAATGGGTTTTTGAATTAAGCATTGAAATTCAGAGAATCTTTTCTGAATTGAAATACATTGTGGTGTCAAAACCAGTGACGTCAACATAATTTTCGGAGCCTTTTATAACAAGCTATTACAATTACGTCGAATTGAGCTGTGTTCGTTTCTGAAACGTATTCATAGATACAAAGACAATACACATATTGAGGTATAGAGGCACACACGGGCAAATCCAGGCAACACACATAAATGCTTAGACAACCTATATATGGGCATATATGTGCATGTGTATGGATCGATGGATGCATTGGTTTGGATGATTGGATAGATACATTAATGCTTTGGTGTGAGTACATGAATGATGGATGGCTTTATGTAGTGAAACAATAAATTAATGTCTGGGTGGATGGATATATGTATGGGTGTTGGTGATTTTTTGAGTAGGTGGGTGAACGAAGAGATAGATGGTGTTTGAGTCTGACTGAATGGGTGAGTCCATACATATATATTGGTGTGGGTGCATAGATTAACTAATAAATTAATATTTAGGTGCAGCCAGAAGCGCGAATGATGAATGTTTTTATTTGGAAGACTGTTTGCATTTGATTTGATGCATACATTTATAGGCATGGGTGGATTGATGGATAAATGCTTCAGTGTGGGTGTATGAATACAAAGATACACAGATGTCAGTAAATGGCTGCACTTGTGTGAGTGAATGAATTACTAAATCATACATGTGGACAATGGAATGGTTACATGTTTTGAATCTCTTATCATCTCTCATATTTCCCACAATCCTTTGTTATACTTCCTTATATAAAGGGGTTTTCCACATGCTGCACCTCCTAGTCAGAGATTCAAATTATAGTAGAAACATAGCTTTCAGCAGAAATGTGTTTGTGAAAATTGTTTGTAAAATCACCATGCATTACCAATCCCAGGGCCAGCACACGATTTTGCTGAGAAGGATTGACATTACCAGACCATTTACTGTTTTCTGCTGCACTATCAACTTTATTGCTGCTCCGCGTGGTCTTGGAGGTAAAGCCCTAGCCTATTAAACCACACAAATAGTGGAGGTCACTTATTAAAAGTTGGAGGAATATGTAAGTATTTTGGGCGAGGAGCACACATTTTTGAGGTCGCAAACAGCCTGCTTTGCAGAATTGGCCGTTTTATTGCAAAAATAATTTTGAAATGTACAGTAGCCAAATTGCGATTCTGTGTTACCGAATTGCAATTTTGTTTTGCAATCTGTTATTTGGACGGAGTGTGCTTAGGACGACTCTTGCAAATACTGATTTTTCGCGGAGTGCATTGATGTTTTAAAACAGAATTATGGTCACAAATCATTATTGTTTTACCGACTACAGAAAGATAGTGGGAACCATTGACAAATGAGAAGGGGTCCCTATGAGACCCCTTCCCCTTTGAGAATGTTTAACAGAATACTTTTTAAGACCATCAGTAGTCCTGTGGACCACTGCCTACTCTTAAAAAATTTAACTTAAAAATTTCATTTTTCATTGGAAATGTATCCCATTTTCCTTTAATTAAAATGGGCTGTATTTCAAAGAAAAAAAGATTGCTTTAATAAAAAAACAATCACAGACATGGTGGTCTGTTGACCCCAGCAGGCCACCAACCCTTTGATTATTGTAATTTCAAAGGGGTCACAAATTACGACCTACCTCATTGTTATTCGTGAAGTAGTCGATCTATTAATGTTTTTTTTTTTACATTAGGAATTGCTATTTTCGACTTTCGATTCAGTAAACATCACAATTCAGAAATCCATATTCCTTATTGTTTTACATGTGGCCCATTGGCCTCTGTTCTGAGTGGCTCAATAAATTGCAGCAGCCACTCAAACAGTGTTGCAATTATGAATGGGTCGGAGTTTTCTCTATCCCTCTGAATTTTTCCCACATAAATATCGTCAGGTCTAACCTTCTGATATTATTGCGGTGCTCAGACCTGTTAAATACTGGGACCTGTGGATTGTGATGCGTAAAACAACAAAGTATGATGCCATTGACCATTTCACTGGAAAACCTCATAATAAGTGCAGCTAATTGCACCTCTTAAGTTCCTAACACTAGAGTATCGGTACTTAAGAGGTCTGATAAACATCAGTGTTAAGTATTATTAATTTTCATGCAATGGATGTTGGTGAATAACATCTAAAGCATACTAAAAGCTTTCACATTACAATGTATTAAAAGGCATTCAAGGCTCTAGGCTATCCTTAAAGGTGTGAGGAAACTGAACACAAGAGTTACATGTTTCATACAACATTAGAAAAGCAATAAGATGATCACAGACAACCATCATAGCAACTTTTCTTCTCCTGGCTGCTCAAAGCCATCAGTAAATCCAGCTCCTGAAGTGGACATTTAAGCCACGCTCCGGTGTATTAGGCCATTTACAATGCTTAATATCCCTTCTACTATCTGTTGATCTACCCGAGCCCTTCATGAGGTTTCACCATTCGTATGTTTTACAATGCATAGCTTACCTTCAATACCCTCAGGTGCATTCATAGCAGCAACAAACCCTCAGAAAGGCTGTTTCCTCCATTTGTTAAAGATCCAGATTCACATACACCTCTGACAATGGTACTCCCCACAGGACCCATCCACATTCAACTGGCCCTATTCTAAAAACAGTTTGCTTTCAGGGATAGCCAAAATAAATGCACAATGAACCATGCACTAATAGCCACACTTGCTCGCATACTGCACCTTAACTACAGCATTCAATGAGAAAATGGGGAATCTAGGAGGGAGATGTAATTTCAGTCAGGGCTGAGAAAGCTATATAATAGGGACCTGTGTCCAAAGTTGTTCTGTTCATACTAGTCAAGTGCATCATTTACCTTCCTCTTCGCTGGTATTCATAATGATATATTTCTGCCCTGCTGCCTTCCCCCAAGAATGGTTTTCTTGGTCTCAGCCTCTTCAACCATCACACAGCACCGAACATTTGGGGAGACATGGTTTCCATCACTTTTATCTAACTGGTGGAGGCAACTCCCGACAACGCTGCTCACAGCCTAGGCCCCAGCTCCCACTTACCTGGACTGGTCCTCCAACCAGTCTAAGGCCCTTTCAGACCCAGACATCTGCCTCGCAGTCCCTCTTTGCCTCTTTGTTGAGCTCTTCCTCGCTCCCTCTCCCCCTGCTGTCTTCTTGCTCTCACTTGCTCTTGGCCTTATTGACTCTTCTCTGCTGTCCTCTTGCTCTCACTCACTCTTTAACTTTTCTCCCACACTCATTCTCCTTTCCTTACGCTCTCACCTGTGCTCCCTTTCATATTCACTTCCCCTTGTTATTGGGCCTAATATGTGTTTTGCCCCATCTTTTGTGCCCACTTTGTGCTCAGTCTCATCTTTTGTACCAATTGTGTGCTCTGCCTCATCGTTGTGCCTGTTTTGCACTCTCTATCATCTTTTGTGCCATTGACCTAGTTCTCCTCTTTTCTTTCCCATTCCTCACCCACTCCAGGGACTCTCCTGCCTCCCTGCTTTCCCACCTTACTCCTCCCCCTCTCTCTACATGTTTCTCTCACATTTTCCTCATGCCTTGGCCGCTTCTGAGCCCCCACTACTAGGACCTACTTAATGGCTGCTGCTGCACGACCCCATTGAGCAGGTTCCTAAGCCCCAGTTCCCACTTACCTGGAATGGTCCTCCAACCAGTCTAGGGCCCTTTCAAATCCGGCTACCTGCCTCTATCTCCTGACTCGTTCCACTCCCCCCTCTCCCTTCCCACCTACAGTCCTCTTGCTGTTACTCGCTCTTGGCTTTAATTACTCTTCGCTGCTGTCCTCTTGCTGTTCTCTGCTGTCCTCTTGGTCTCACTCAGCCTTTGACTTTTCTTGCACTATTGTTCCCGCTTCCTTTCGATCTTACCTGTGCTCCCTTCCACTCTCGCTCCTCCCCGTTGTTGTGCCAATTTAGTTCTTTGCCCTGTCTTTGGTGCGTATTTTGTGCTCAGTCTTTTCTTTTTTGTCCTTTTTGTGCTCTGCCTCATCTTTAGTGCCCATTTTGCTCTCTGTATTGTCTTTTGTGCCCGTTTTGTGCTCAGTCTCATTTCTGTACCCATAACCATTAGTTCTTTTTTTTGCCCACATTTTTCTCCCCGCTCCCAGGGACTCTCCCACCTTCCACTTCTCCTAACCTGTTTCTCCTGCATCTTCCTCGTGCCTTCTCCTGCCTCTAATTCCCACCCCTCCCTAGCTCTGCCGCTGTGCTTCTCCTCCTCCTAGGACCTACTTAATACCAGCCTCTGCACTGCTGTGCTGCTGGTGTGCCAGAGGCAAACACATCTGCACTTGTCTGCGCTTGGACTGTGCCTTGGATCCTGGTCTGTCCAACCACCACCGCTACACCTCTTCTGACTTGCAAGCACTCAACATTGGATGTCGACATGACTACTGCAACAGCTCCACACCTCACTCCACAGGACCATTCTTATGCACTCTTTGCTGCTTCTGATGCAGCATCACTCTCAAATCACCCGCAAAGCACATCTCACACCATATCACATGCATGCTCCTCAACAACAGACCTCTCTGCAAGCATGCCCCCAAAGTTTGGGACCTCAATGACATGCACTCTTCAGACATCCTTTTTCTCACTGAAACATGGCTCAACCTATCATCCTTCCCTGCCTTCACCAATGCAAACCATCCTGGCTACAAGATCGCCCTATGAAACAGGCACCATAGACCCGGAGGAGGTCTTGCAATCATCCTCACAGACACCATCACCTTTACCAACTGTACGGACAAACCCACTGCTTTCATTGAGCACATGCATTGACCATTACAGGCACCCTTACTTACCGACCTACAGGACCAAGCACCACCTTCAGCAACCTCCTCACCAACTTCATCACTCCTTTCACCATCAGATCCTATGACTTCTTACTGCTTGGCGACCTCAACCTTCATCTCGACAGCACAATGGACCCCAACTCCACCACCCTTCTTGAGATCTTCAACAACTTAAGACTAACACAGCTTGTCAAAAGGTCTGACTCGCAACACAGGATACACCCATGACTCTGTCTTCTTAGCCATCAACAAGATCACCTTCGACTTCCTCACCCTGCTGACATGTACAGACCACTCCGTTGTACAGTTCCACATCAACGCACCCCATACCAGCAAGCCGAAGCCAGCCAGCAAATTCAAACGCAACTGGAACAAAATAGCAGAGGTAAACTGGACCCACACCCTCGTTCCAACCAGCCTGTCCTTACTGATCTACAGAACAACTTAATCTCATTCAACAAATGAATCTCAGAATGCACCAACACACAGGCTCCCTTGAGGAACAATAGGCAATTAAGAACTGATGCTGAAGCCTGCTGATACACAGAAAATCTAAGAAATTCTAAATGTCACTGTAAGCAACTAGAGAAAAGATGGAAAACTAGCCGAGACAGCTCCTCAAGAGACACCGACAAATCTGTAATCAGAAAGTATCACGTCCATAACAAAGAAGCCAGGCAAAGCAGCCCTCACACTCAAACTGGAATCCTGCTCCATCTCCAGCGAAAAACTTTTCAACATTCAGATAATTTGTCAGCCCAACAGCTGCCATCAACACCATCACTCCCTAGCAGGACCGCTGAAATAGTATTTTTTACTTCTTCTATAACAAAATACTCAAAATCCACAGTAACTTTGCACCCACTACAAAAGACTTCATTGGGCAACTGACCACCACCAAGGATGCACATCAACTAATGAACTGAAGCCCCCTTATCACAGAAGACACCACCAGATTTATGAATACCTTTTTTTTACAAAGTTTAGTAAATGTTTAGTAAAAGCTGAACCCCCCCTTCAAAGCATATTTGGTCAGACTCACTATTTTTGGGTTGCAATGTGCGCCCTGTGTTGCATTTTCCCTTTTACTCAATGTCTCTTCTATGCAGCAGTTGTAAGATACTTTGTGAGATGTTTGGTGGCGTGGAAAAAGCCACGCTCAGTAATTAAAGCAATTAAAGCAATGACTCAACAACTAAATTAAATACAGATTTTTATCCTGTCTTGTGAGGAATAAACATCTGTTGATCATTGAGTCTCTTTTGATCCAAGCCCTCAGTACTCCAAAAACAAAAACACACACGTGTATTGCCAGCAAGGAGTGAAAGAAAGATATCAGAAGTTGAGAAGAAGCAGTGTGGATTTGAACGCACTACTTTCTGATGTCCCGGCTAGAGGCTAAAAAAATATTTTGTATATATAGTAGTCCTTATTGCCCTCCTGTGTTGTGAATCAATTGTGTTGTTGATCTTTTCTTTCTCAAGGACAGGGCTGATCAAAACATTTCTTAGTGGCATTTGCTAAACTTGAAGGGAGTGAAGGCTAATGGACTGTATGGAAGAAAAGAACCTCCTGAAACTTTCCAAGTGAAGTAATCTGTATTTGACTTGACTCTTAGTAACTTTTCTCCTTTTACAACAGTGACCCAGTAGACACCCTTGCCGCGTAGGAGGGTTGGATCATGTGTTCGCTAAGAGAAGTACATTTCTTTCTAGGAGGCTGAACTGGGTTGCCAAGAGTTGAGATGGGAGGTAAGGGATATGTCTTATGGGTCTGCACAGCTGAGATGCAAAATACTATTTTGCTTAAAAATGGAGGTGAGAACCTTGGGAATTGTATTAGAAGTGGCTAAACTCTCTCCGCCGAAGATTGACTGGATTATCCTTTAAAATATTCTACCTGAGCCACTGTAAGGAGGTAATATTTCTTGATCGGATGAGGAGAGAGACCACTCCTGCCTGCTGCATTGAGGAATTACAGTATGAATGGAAAATATGTCAACTGTCTTATCTGATCTTTCGCATTTCTACATTACAAAAGTGGGTTATACATTTTTCAAAAAGCTAAGGTCTTATACCAGATTAAAAGCATTTCCCCTATTCCAGTACCCACAGTTCTACCACACATTCGGATCTTGTTATATTTTGTCATACCATGTTAATTGGACTTTTCTAGGCACCATGCAGCTTGTGTCCTAGAGCAGAATCCTCGGCCCTACCTGATGAGATGGGCTTCAACATGTATCTTTAATGGGAAATGCTAACCAACAATGTGCATGGCTTATATCCCTCAGCCAGCAACCTAGTACCAAAAGCTACCTACTGTCAACACTAGTGCTCGGTCCATTTCCCCAGGACCAACAAAATGACCTGCCGAAAGCCACATTTCCCCATCTCACTGCACATTGTAGCAGTGGTCGGTTTATCTCAGCAACACTTCTAGCACACATCCATGGAATCCTGAGCATGAAGAGCAACAACCGCCAAGAGCCACTAGCCTCTAGTCAAACAATATGCATCTCCCAGACTCACCTGCACGCCATCTGTCTGAGCCCACATAACACCTACTCTCCCACATCTCACTTCTCACATACTTTGTACGATTCATTTGAATAAAACACACAGGCTACAGAGAGACAAAAGGGTCATTTCCAGAAAGTCGCTATTCGGAGGGGAATATGCAACAATTTTTTTACAAGGGTGGACAACTTAAAAAGCATATGTGCAACATGTACTCTGCATTCTGGCAGTTGAAGTGCTCTAAGCTGCTCAGCATAACTGTTGAACCTCTTGCATTCAGGAAACTCCATGAGAACATCCAATAAGGTTTCGGTGTAACCTATCAACATTCTCTAACTCTTCATCCAAGCCTTTAGGCGATTGAAACACTAGGAACTTTAGTACCAGAAAGTCACAGCTGTTCCTTGGATTTGTTTCTTTACTGATTAGAAGGACAATCAAACAATAGAATGCATTATTGGGGCAGGGTGCAGGATGGAAAACATAAAAAACACATGTGCAACATGTACTCTGCATTCTGGAAGTTGAGGTGCTCCAAGGTGCTCAGCATTGTTTTGAACCTCATGCAGTCAGGAAAGCCCACGCGGACGCCCAATACATTTCTGATGTAACCTGGTCAAATTCTCTAACACTTCCTCCAAGCTTTCAGGTCATTGAAAGACTGGGAAGTTTAGTACCATAAAGTCATAACTGCTTCTTGGATTTGTGCATTTAATAATTAGAATTCCAGTTAAATAATAGAATCAATGATTTGTTCATGTTGTCCATGTTAATTGCTTGGCACTCTGAGCCAATCTGGGAACAGTGCTCTGGGAACAGTAATATTGTGAAAGCATCCTGTTCCAGTATCTTTCATAGATCCCAACAAATGAGACCGTCCAGGCCTTATGCTATTGCCAAGTGAATATGAGCTGCCCTTTCCATGTCTCCTATCCAGCTTGATGGTCAGTTCTGATCACATGTAAAGGCTAGTGCTTGTATGCTCTTGCTGTGATCAATAGACACACTCATTTGATCTATTCCTGCACTCATCCATTCATGCAGCTATAAGTCTCTGCACTCACTAACATATTAGTTTACAAAGTCAATTAAGTCAATCGCTCATCCACATACGCAGCCCTTACTTGGTTCTTCCACTCACTGATTCATTCTTGCTTTTACCTACAAACCATCCATACAACTATACACAAACTCACCAGTCAATGAAAAACGACTTCCACCTTTACAATAGCCATACCTATTGCCTTTGCCAATTCTTATTTATTCAAATAGATGGGGGCAGAGCTTTGTAGTAAGTGGGTCACCACAGTATGATGTGTGACAGGCATAAGAATTCTCAATGCACACATATACTGAATCTCAGTGAGGCGAACTTAGGGCTTGATGACAAGTTTGGTAGTCCTAGCACTGCCATTGGTGGCTGCAACGGTCCGACTGCCATCAGGTTGGCGGTTAGACCATTGTATTGGCAGGCCCATAGAGCAAAGACCGCTACTGTCCAGCCAGCACCGCCAGGCAGCACAGACTGCCATAGTGACGAGGCAGGACAAACAGGCCAGAGGAGCCAGTGTTTCCACCGGACTAATTATGATGTTGTACACCACCAATGTGACAGTGGCAGTAAAGCCACCACATCCTGGCTGTCAGAAACAGAGAGCATAAAGGAAACAACTCACCTGGAGGCAGCATTACACACGTCCTGCCGCTGCTGCTGTTCATCGATGGGACCCAAAATCCATGCTGTCGTGGTTGCAACAAATGGTAAGTAAACAACACAGACATGTGTAATGAATCTGAACAACAGATCATCACGCCATTATCCACATGATATGGGGGTCATGCTATGGGCACCAAGTACACAGGTCCTTGTGTCCACAGTCTGAGTTATTCACAAAGAATGAAACATTCACAGCTACAAAACACCCCTTTTGGGCAAGTCACTGACACTGCACTGCCACAGGCTACAAAAACACACATCTGACAATCTTAGGCACATGGACAGTGAAGTGAACACATCACTGTGTCACACAACAGCAACACCACATCAACATCACATCTACTGATTCAACTGACACCTTCACACTGCACACATGCCATAGACTGTCATCAGATTGAAAACACATATGTATGGATGTGTCATAGAACACAAACACCCCTCCCATGAACCAGCCCTGCAATAGACGCACACATTACCCACATTACAACACAATGGAAGGTCAATGGGATGCACAATAGTTTGAGAGACAAATATCCAAAGCTCACTATGCAACAATATCTGCACAGTAGGGATAGGGCATCAGGAGCACTTATGGAAGGATGCTGTCCTAGGACACATTTCACTTTGCACATGCCCCTAAAACAACATGTGCAAAGGGAACAGGCCCTTCATGTATTTCAGGGACAAACAATAGTAGAGCCAAGTGACATGTCTACCTGCATAATGTGGAAGGGGACATCAAGAAAGCAAATACAACAGCAACAGCATGGGCCTTACATCTAGATGAAGTAGCTGCAAGGTATACACATCAAAATGGACAAATGCTCAGTCAAATGCAAAGGAAGCTATCACAATTGAAAACCCTCCATGTGTGGACAAACAAAACTATAGCTTCCATACATGAGCTGAATATACAATCCATATCAAGGGGACAAGTCCAACATCATACATGCTGACATTAGACAACCAAAGATGAAATACTTACCATAGCAAATATAACACAGTGCAATGACACCCCATTTGGATTAACATCCACATAGTCATGCAGTCAACATCTACCTTTGCCTTGGGTGACATCAGCACAGCCCAAAAAGTCAGATACTGCAAACAACAGCAAATGGATTGGCAATCAAGCTGAGACACATACAGCTTTAAGCATACAACACAAGTTACTCAGGAACAGCATAAAGGTAGAAAAGGAAATGCAAGACAAATGTGTACCCAGAAAATTAACAATCAGTTTATTATAGCCAAATGAGTTAGAACAAAGGCCATTGGCCAATCCAATTAGAAGTACATGCACATTCCTGTGCCCACGTTTGACTCTGATCACTGCCAGGGAACCTCCACAGGAAGGGGCATCAAGTGGGCAGACAGGAACCTCATGGATCATCATTGGGTGGGGTCGGATTTGGGATGGGTGGGTTTGGGTTTAGGAGGGAGGTCTTTTTGTTTGGAAGAGTGGGCTTCATCTTGGAGGGAGGGGTATGGGTGCTCATGGGGGGCAGATGTGGCAGGGGAGGACGTGGATGTGGAAGGGATGGGTTGTGATGTGGGTGGTGAGCCTCTTGGGTTTGGGAGGGAGGGTGGATGGAACAGGGGAAAGGGCAAGCTCAAAAAGGAAACTCTCCTTGGGAAAACAGGGAGGGTCTGCAGAAGGGGTTGGGGATATGGAGGGAGTGGTTGTAGATGCCTTCAGTGTGTGTGTGTGTGTGAGGTATGCTTCTTTGTGGGTGGTGTCTGTTGCATGTGTAAACGTGGGCGTTTGCTTGTCTTGGGGGCTGGGAGGTGGAGGTGCTGGGTGATGTGGTGGATGTGTCTGTGTTTGTTGGGGTGATGGCTGAGGGTATGGTTGATGTGGTGGATGTATCTGTGGGTGTTGTGTTGGTGTTTGGGTGTATGGTGGACGTGGTGAGTTTATCACTGGCTGTTGTGGTGGTGTCTGTGGGTATGCTGAATGTGGTGTGTGCATTGGTGGGAGTGGTTGGGGTGTCCGGTGAAGTGGTGGCTAATGTGGTGTTTGTGGGTATATGTTGATTGCCTGCATGCTGGTGTGTCATGTGGTGTTTGGGTTGGTGTGTGCTTTTTGTATGTGTTGAGGTGGGTACGTGTGGATGTGTCTGTGTGCTTTCAGACAGGTAGGGGTCCAGGGGATTTGGATTAGGAAGAGAGAGGTGGATGGGGGAGAAATGTGGGAGGTACTGGCTGCTGTCAGTGAGGAGGCCAGATCCTGAAAAGATCTCTATAGGCCAGGCATGGCACTATGAATGCCTTCAAGGAAAGCATTGGTCTGCTGAAGTTGGCTGGTCATTGCCTGGATGGCATGCATAATGGCAGTCTGCCCATCAGAGATATTTCTCAGGAGCTTCTCCATGCAGGGCAGCACGGGTGACAAGGGCTGGGGCAGAGATGGCTGCGGCAAAGGAGACGTCGACCATCACAGGTGAGCAGGCACTGCCAACTGTGTGGGGAGCCACAGGGAGGGTGGACATAGAGGGTACTGGAGCAGATCCTGATGGGTCCATCACCACTAGGAAGTGGCCACTTTAGGAAGAATCTGATGATGATGACTTTGATCCTGTCTCCTTTGTGACACTCCCCTCGCCCTCCAGGCAGCTGGGTCCCTCTGTGTTTGTGGTGTCATGACTGGAGGTACCAGGGCCCTATGCTTCCCTACTCAGTTGTGCCCTATCTCCCTTACTTGCCTGGGCTGATGCTGCAAATACAAAGAGGAAAAGGGTCACCACATGTTCCTGATCACACCAGACGAACAGCTTTGATTAAAAAACATTACCATGATGCTAAGTAGGCGCCAGCAACAAACTACATCAAAGTGCTTCCAACATGTACCATACCATAACGTCCAACAGTTGCCCACCGGAAAATCAGGATCGCAGACAACTACAATTGCATGGCTGAAGTTGTACAATCACAGTAACCACTGAACAAGTAGGAGACCACATCATCTTCAATGGTTTGCCCCATGGAGCGTACCTTAGTTACATGTTGTTATACCATAGTGGGACAATGCCACGTTCATTCCCACAGATCCCATACAAGGTCATGAAGACATCTATTTGTCACATACACAATAACACAACAATAAGAAATGATGCGCCTAAAACAGCAGTACAGTAGGCTTGAGATCGTGACATGTAACTACTCATGTCACACTGGAAACATTCCAACAATGCACACTTCATCATGTGTAATATGTCCCAATGGAGTCATGGAGGTAGTACTAATGTTGCTAAGATATGCTACAGCTCTGGCATGGAAATGTACACTTTTGACAAAATGTGCAAATTGTCAGGGAGATATGTCTCTAAAATCCACAACACAATGAATCGACCAGCCCCAGGGAAATCACTTCTAATGTCTGGCACACCTTACAATGACATTCTCTGATTGTATCAGAAGATGCCATTAGATCTTTGTATGTTGGAGAAGCCCAGAGATTTGCAAGTACTGCAAAAAGGCCCTAAATATGTTGTGCAATAAGAAGCTACAACACTGTCTCCATTTTGGTCCCGCAAACCCAGATGTCCGTGGTTAATGGTTTTACCCAACCACATGTGATTCTAACATAATTGCAACTAACTCCATAATACATGCCAACAGCCAGGCAACACACCTTCCCCACTAGACATGTGCAGTGCCTTTTCCATATGATGCCACATCAATGCCATGGAAATGCACATTGTGTGTACAAACTCTGGTCCTACATGCCATGACCTTCTTTGCTGCTGCAGTTGTACATGCCAAATGACATGCTATGATGGGTGAGTGAATGTATGAGCCAACAATCAATGGTAACACACTCCTGTCTGTGACACCCCATGAAATGTAACCCTATTGAAAATGTCCTATTTCAAACAAAGGTTGGCATGCACACATATGTGAAGGAATACAGAAATCATCCCATGAACACAGGTAGACCATACCTGAAACAGCAGTGTGCACATTTGGTAAAGAGAGAGAGGTACACATGCTAAAATGTTGGCACAAACAATGTTGGCAACAGAGATAGCACATAAATCATGTCAATGGACATTCCCCACTTACCAAGGGAAAGTATTGAGTTGTAGCTGCACCCAAAGAACAATGTATGCTCTTTCACATTGCAGACAGTACCAGCACTCATCACACACTGAAGACAATCGGCCTATGGGGAGGGCAGATGCCAATTTAGTAATATGACTAGACACATGGCTGAGGACAGTGATCCATCACTTCTTTTTCTTTGACCTGTAACACTGAGGAGTATTGGTTTGTAGCATACAATTGCCACCCACTACAACAATAAGCATTATTTGATTGATCAATGTATACAGCCATGTGTTGTCCTTGGAGAGCAAATTGTTTGTGGATTGCACACAGTTACCCTAGGTCCCTGTGCTAATAGGGAAGGCACATCAGTATGCACTACATTACATACCTACAAAAACAGTTACTCATCTCCTGCCTCACACATGGCTCATCCCTAATCATCAGGGGGAGATGTCAGAACCTAACAATTTAACTTGGCAATGTGACAGGCAGGAATATGCCCTTTACTCATCCCCTTGTAGCTGCTGTGTTCTCATCAAATGTCCACCAAGGTCCAGGTGCACCACTGCCAGAACGCGGCCATTAGGGGGGTCATGGTCTGAAGTGCGCCTCGCCCACATTGGGAGGTCAGCCCCAGCTGGACCTCCGTGATCTTTAAGATCCAGCTTCTGTGGTCCTCCCACCTCTTGCGACAGTGGGCGCTCTGCCGGCTGTGGACCCCACGGACTGCACCTTCCAGGCGATGTCTCCCAATATCTCTTTCTTCTGATGGGCATTACCTGTATGGATGAAAGAGACAAATCAAGAAATTACAATCACAAGTTTTTGCCCAAATGGTTGTGTCACACACATGTCAGAAACACCAAGCAAAAATGTTCAATTTGTCAACACACCACAAGTGTAAAGCACAAATGCCAATAAGTGCAGGGACATGACTACACACTTTTGTATCGATCTGCAGACTCACCCACTACTCTGCTCAGGGCCTACAATGACTAAACAAGCCTTCTGACATCAGGCAGCCCATGCTCCAGCAACATGTACTCTGATGCGATCCACAAAGAAACATTACACACCTAAGTGGCTTCTGAAGGGTAATCTCCCTAGGCCTGACTGGACATTTACACTCTGCACATTGACTCACTGCAAACAGTTGCTACAGGCAAGTTCCATAGTACAGACTTCACTGTTACACCTGAGTGACAATAAAGGGGCTTGCATGGTGGGTGTACAGAATTGTATTTCCTGTGCATGTGTGGACATTGTGTGGACATGTGGCCTACCAAATGCAGACTCATGCCACTTCAGGGGGTGTTTCTATGGTATGTACCTGTACCACTTATCTCTCCTTTGGATATATGTGTCTAAACTTCAGAAATGCCATCCAACATACAAAGGTATGCATTGTACTATTTCTGCTTTGTAACCAAGCTACTGAGCAGGGCCGGCTTTAGGGCGGTGTGAGCGGTGCGACCACATTGGGTGCTGGCCTCAGGGGAGCTCTATTTAGCAATAACTTATGACACTTGCGATTTAAAAACACCTGCTGAAAAGTTTCTTGTGCGTACAGCCTTCAGGAAGCAATTAAAATGTCAAGATACCTCTTGTGATTGATGTTCTTGCTAGAGAGAGAGATGGGAGGATTGTCTAGCAGCAGTTTTGACTCGCCATCAAGAAGCATAGATGGTTAATATGCCTGCTCCAAAGAACAGAATGATATTTTTTGTGGATAGCTAAGTGTATTAGTAAAGGCAGCCTTTACAAGTGCTTTAAAACACATGAATGTATGTGAAAAGGGGGCTATGGGGAGATGAGGGGCACATTTGCCGGGTAGCATTGAGGGAATCTGAGGAGGTAGTCATGGGGTGGGGGTGCCAAAAAAAGACTGTCGCACAGGGCGCCACCAGCGCTAAAGGCGGCCCTGCTACTGAGTCACATGTCATGGCTTCCCAGCAATCTACACACTGGCTGCACTGTGGGTCTGTCATTTGTGCAATAAGCCTGTGCAGGACAAATATGACTTCTATGAAGGTGACAACAGAGCTGTAAGAGTAAGGGACCTGTCATGAGTCAAAGACACATATTGACAATGATGCAAAATGCACATATGTACTAGTTCAGGGATTTACCTCTATACCCATTTATAATCTAGTCAATGGTTTGAGACATTCAGGGCACGTGTTCTAACTAGACCTTCATAATGGCCACATGACAGGAGCTGCTGGTGTACAGGAACTGGGCACAGTGCCACAGTTGCATAGCCACAGTGAATCTCCCACAGCCTCGACTATGTCCCATAGTGGGAGATACATTTGACAGACCCTGGTATCAGCAGGCTGAGCATACAGAACCGACATGTCACTCACATTTCCATCACTTCCATGCATGACAGTACATCATGTGGCTTGTGGTTTGTGTGGCAACCTGAATGGCAGAGTGAGTCATGACATATCTTCTAGACAATAGCATGGCAAGGCCACATGTAGATATGAGGCACTATACACATTGCTTACAAGTTCCTCAAATGACTCAGACAAAATGCATACACAGCTCATGCTGTCATGCACATACATGTTGTCTAACATTTGAAACCATCATAAAAAAAAGAAATGTCATTGTATGGCAGTAAAGTCTCCTTGCCTAGTTATGTACATCGAAACCAGGAGGATCTAGGACCCCAAAAACAGCACACACCACAATGTGAAATAACACAACATTTAATATTGATCACCAATACCTGCACCATGTACATCCCTTTCATGTCACACAGACTGCAACAACAGGCAGACAATAAGTCTAACTGGAACACAGGGGCACATTGTAGGCTGTGAGGATGGAAAGGATGGTGTTGAACAGAGTAAATTGTGCACATGAGGTACTTACCTACTCCTCTGGTGAGCCATAGAGCTGTCCATACAGGGATAGGACCTAATTCACAAGCTTCTCCAGCTCCCCTGGAGAGATGGAGGGGGCCCTTTCGCCTGCTGGACGAGGGATGATTGCTCCCAGAGGTGACACACAGCAGCTGAAGTAGTGGAGGTGTTACTGGCAGCAGTGTCAGGAGCCAAGTGACTGATTTTGCACAACATGGTGGACCTGTACACCACGAAGGCAGTCATCACTGCTGACAGACACAGCCATTGGGTCGCGACCTCCACAGGCAACAACGTTAGCCTATCGCTGTGTCCACAGCAGTTTGAACTGCCTACCGCCATGGTGGCTTCACCCGGCGGCCGCGGGCATTTCCTAATGTCCAGTGGAGTAGGTCAGGCATCTGCCAATATGGCGGTTTGAAATACTGTATTTGGCTCTGTAAACTGCATCACACCTACAATGTATGTGTAGGATCATCACAAACATCCTTATTCTGTCTTGATATGTAGGTCCTACTACACAACCACCAGTGTAGTGTGTTACAGGGCACATATGGCATATAATAGAGATGCATGGTCCATCACCGCTGACAGTATTTTTGGCAGTCAGAAATTACAGTCACATTATGAGTGGCAAATGTGTAGCAGATAGTTGGGTGTCACCCGAACCATGTTGTGGACATATGTTGACAAGCATGGGGCTCACATTTGACCCTTGTGTAGTTGCCAGCTGTGATGTGTACTGGGTGTCAAGTCTATCCAGTCCGAAATGCTTTGTCACATTATATTGTTGGCATGCATCATATAGGTAGCTGTGGACACACTGAATAATGTTACAAATCATGTCTTGTCACACATAGGTACCTTGGGAGAGGGAGGATGTGACAACCTTCTGTCTTCCGTCCATTGCCAGACCTTCAGATCATGTGGGAAAGCCACGTAATCCAGTTATACCATCTGAATAGGCAAACAATAGTGTACTTATGCCATCAGTTGGAGCCAGATCTGATGCCAGCTTACAGCAATCCATACTGCATACCACCCATTGTACAAGTCATGTCAGTATTGCACTTCCTGGTCACAGGATCCTTCCAACACACAGTGGCTCTATCTCTTGGTTTGTCCCAACCTATGTTCAGTATGGTGTTGAGAGATTTCCCTTCAACAATATTGAAACACATTCCCAGCTATGTTAGGTTCCCCAGAAGTGAGGATTTAGCCTATGTGAAAGCTGACTCCTATGGTTTTGCCTCCCTCCCACATGTGGTGGGGGCCATTGATGGCACACGTGTTGGCTTGGTGCCACCACAGGCCATTGAACAAGTCTATCACAATAGAAAGAACTTCCATTCCATCAACGTGCAAGTTTCTGTTTGGCCGATATCTACATCTCAAATGTGTGTGCCTGTTATCCAGGATCAACTCATGATTCGTTCATAATACTGAACAGGACCATACCTCAGCTGATGTCACAACTGCAAACAGAAAGGGCCTGGCTGGTTGAAAGTCACATCTGTCCTGAATGTGTGTGAGAAATGCCAGGTGCTAGAATCATGAAGTGAGTGACTCATTGTTTCACTTATGTCCCACTCCTTAACAGGAGACTTAGCATATGCAAACTATCCTTGGTTGTTGACTCCACTGAGGAATCTAACTACGCTAGGGGAAGTGCGTCTTAATGAGGCCCATGGAAGAACACAGAGGCCAGTGCAGTGGAGTTTTGGGCTCCTTAAGGCTAGATTTTGGGTTTTGGAAAGGACTGGTGGATCCCGCCTCTATTCACCTGGGAAAGTGTGTCAGATCACTGTGGCATGCTGAATGCTCCACAACATCTCCCTGTGGAGGAATATCCCTTACATCACAGAGCAGGGGGAGGCTGCTGTGCTACTAAGTGAGAATCCTGAAATTTCAACAGAAAATGACCATTGTGAAGAGGAAGGAACTGACTTGCGGAAAGGACTGATCAACAGCTACTTTTCATGAGTGTAATTATGCCATATTATGTTATTACCGTGACTGTACAATGAACTGTAGTTGTGAGAATGTGTGGAGCTGAGTGTTTTTGAAACAGATAGGAAACTGATACTCTGCAAGAATCAGCCAAAGGCTGATTGATTAGATAGCATTTGACACATCCCCACCTTGATGATGTTGTTTTGTTTTTGTCAGTTCCCAGTAATCTACTTTGTTTTCCAGATGCTTGCTATGTTGGGTGTCATATGTATGGTTTCAAGCCTATATTCCTTGTTTTGTTCTTTGTATAGGTATCTTCACCATGACAATTTCATGTAGGCATTTCAGAGTTGTGACATTGGCAGCTTTGTGGTGCTGTTCTGACATACGAAGTTGACATAGATTATTCCAGGTAATGTAATTCACAGAGTTTGCGTGTATAAGTCCTGTGCCAAGACAGCTTGCACAGTGTGTGGGTGGAAGGTCAGAAGTGCCCATTGGACATGTTTGTGTGCTGTGGTGGGCCTGAGGCATCACGTGTATCATCATGTGATCATAAAATATGTAATCCTAGCTTACAACCATGGTGTTTTCACTTCACATTGGCTAAAAACTCTTTTTGTATGACCTGTATATAGCTGTAGATGTGTTTCATCATTGTAGGCCACAGTGCCTGTGTCAAAACACTGGCATATGTTTGTGTCATACCACCAGATGTATAAGCATTGGATTATGATGGCCCTGTGATCAGGGACTGTTGTACTGCCATCCGTCTGTATCCTGGATTATGTGATGTTGATTTACATTGCTGTGGCATGAGATAAGGCTCAAGGGGACAACATCAACCACTTCAATGTTTGCCTACACTACAGGACAATGTCTGACAAATCCCTTCCTTCTGTGGTCTGGAGGTCTGAACCTGTACATATGTCCATTTACTGGGACGAATCAATCATTTATGATTCCAAATAGTTCAGACATGTTGGCAACCTAAGTGCTGAACACTGTAATACATTTTTTACTTTGACCAGACACTTGCATGTATGTGTTTATTTGTGATGGTTCTAATCCTGAGCTAGACGATGTGTACATGCAGCTTATCCCATCTTGAACAAGTACCTTGAATCATGATTGTATGGTTCACATGGTCTGACATATTTACAAGGCTAAATATGAAATCAAAATCAGGAGATAATGAGTCAGTGAAGGGTGATTTTATTGTGAAGCTTTCACTAACAGAAAATATATGTGACATGACTCAATAAAAATTCAAATGTGAAGGGGTCAGTCATGGGGAATGAAATCATTGTAGCAGATGCCACAACGTTGTACATCCAAAGTCCCGAGTACTCCTCCCAATAGAAATGGTAGGTGGTTCAGGATCAGTCCAGAGTGAATGTGTAACACACAAAGTAGGTCCTTAAGGAAGTGGGTTATTGCTGGCAGTGGCGAGTGTCTTGCCATCCGCACCTCCTGGATTCTTTGCTGGACAACTCTGCTTGTGGGAGGGATTGGGATCAGGTGCTACAGAAGAGGGTGCCTGTGCTTGTTGTTCCTCTGGCAGGGCCTTCCTTCCTGTGGTTGGCACATATGTTGATGGGCCTGCTGTGGATGAGCCAAAGGAAGTGTGGACTGGTTTTGAGAAGCCCTGCTCAGGGTGGTGTGTATGTCCCTCAGTACCCCTGTTAGGGAGGCCATGTTGGAATTGTGGGCCTCCATCTGTCCATGCATGTCCTTATGCATGTCCCTCTGTAGCTGCTTGATTTCCCAGAGCTCAGTCAACACCTGGCCATCACCACTTGGGACTCCCAATAGACGCCCAAGATGTGGCTGATGGTGTCCTGGCCAAGCGCAAGCCTAGTGGCCCAATGTCCCACAGCATCACTCCCATGCACCCTGCCACCACTGGCATGTGCCCCTGCCACAGGGTGCCCTCTGAAACTTGTTCCTGGACCCAACTTATTGCACTGCAACTCAAGATCCAGTACTGGGGGACGTGAGATGGTGGACACCGTGCTAGCGACACAGATTGGGGGGCAGATAGTTGCGTGGGGTGTTGAAGCAACAGGGCTGGGAGGGGACGTTGTGGGCACAGTGAGACTCACTGTTGCCATCTGACCAGGCTGCCCAGATGGACCAGAACCGTCTTCCACATCCAGACATCCAGGAGTGTCGTTGTCATTGAGAGCTTCAACCAGGGGGTTTAGTCTGTTCCTTGGCCTCAGTGTGCCCAGCGGCAGCACGACCTGTTGATAAAAAACATACATTGTTACTGGTTGTGATATCTACCTCCAAAGGTTTAGTGTTACAATAAGCACAGACCTTGGACAAAGGTACGTTGCAGTTAATCATTTGTACCAAGTAACCATGATATTGGGTGATTTGACATGACATGTGTGAAGCATGTCAACCCAATTTGACTCAAGCTGCTGATGAGATATGCAAATCAGTTGCAATTTAGAGGATGGCCTGAAAATTACATCCTACCACCAGTGCAGCCAACATAGTTGAGAAGCAAGATATGGCTTTGATCATTTGGAGGCCTAGTTGAGTGGGATGCAGACAGACCCAGGACATTGATGTATATGTGACTGGAGTCATCATGTGCGCAGTGCTCTGTCAATGTTTCAGGCAGACCCAGGCCTTTGTTTTATATGTGCATGGAGTCATCATGTGCACAGTGCTGTGTCAATGTGTTTGCTGCTGCTATCAATCTGGTGATGCATCTTGGGGCCTTAGGAATATTTGTTGTACACACTGGGTAAGGTGTAATTCCTGGCCTCAATAGTTTCATCTTGGGATAGCAGGTCAAGATGGAGGTCTCTGATTTGAGCATTATCTGTGCTTGATCATTCTCAGGTGAGTAAACGTCATTTGGGAGTTGACAAACCAGAGTCTTTGGACAAGTGAACACTTGGCTGGTGGTTGCAGTTACAGAAATAGGGCCTGATGGGACTTGCAGTCAGGTCACTCTCTCTACTACACACACCATACAAATGTTATCCCCCCAGGTGAGTACACTTCATTTGTGAGTTGACAAACAGGGGACTTAGAGAAGTGAACACTGGGCTGGTGGTTGGAGTAACAGAAACAGGGCCTGCTATGAGTTGCAGTCGCGTCACCCCCTCTACTTCACACACTTGCCAAATAGTATCCTCCCAGGTGAGGAAATGTCAATTGAGAGTTACCAAACAGGAGTATTTGGATAAGTGTACCCCGGGCTGGTGTTTTGAATTACAGACACAAGGCTTGCTGGGAGGTGCAGTCAGGTCACCCCCTCTACTCCACACACTTAGCAAATTGTATTCTCACAGTGAGTCAACTTCATTTTAGAATTACCAAACAGGAATATTTCAACAAGTGTCCTCTGGGCTGGTGTTTGGAGTTATGGACACAAGGCCTGCTGGGAGTTGCAGTCAGGTCACTCTCTTTACTTCACATACTTGACAAATAGTATCTTCCCAGGTGCGTAAGCCTCAACTGAGAGTTACCAAACCAGTGTATTTGGACAAGTGTGTGTTTAGAGTTACAGACACAAGACCTGCTGGGAGTTGAAGTCAGGTCTGTCTCTCTACTACACACACTATGCAAATGTTATCCCTTCAGGTTAGGACACTTCATTTGGGGATTGACAAATAGGGGTCTTTGGACAAGTGAACACTGGGCTGGTGGTTGGAGTAACAGAAACAGGGCTTGCTGGGAGTTGCAGTCTGTTCACTCTCTGTACTCCCCAGCACTTGACAACTGTTGTATATTTGAGCATACATTTACATTTTGGGACAAACCATGGATCCAGGAATGTGTTTTTGTTATTAAGAGATTTCCAGGCACCATTTGGACATATGGCATGTGATGGGCCTTGGTAGCTGAGATGCTAGGTTCAACAATACACACTGACAGTGTTAACCCTCAGAGACTCTGGGTATTCAATGTCGGTGAAGTATATAAACAAGACAGTAGCAAAAGCTGAGCTGTGAGCATGCATGACATTGACTTTTTGTGACAGTTTCTGTGTTGCAACTTACTAGACTCCACTCCCCCAGGTATTCCTGTCAAGCCCTCAGGATGCAGGATGGCCAAGACCTTCTCCTCCCAGGGAAAGCGTTGTAATTGGGCACTGGGAGGCCACACCAGTCTTCTTGGCCTGTCTCTGGTGCCTAAAGACAAGGGAAAGACCAGGGAATGAACCTTGCTCCTGAGGTCATTCCACCTCTTCCTAATGTCCTCCTTTGTGTGCAGGGTGGTGCCTACAGCATTCACTCTCTCGACAATTCTATCCCACATTTCAATTTTCCTACTGAGAGGAGTATGCTGGACTCCAAACAATTTTGGCACTAGTCTTATGATTTCCTCCACCATGACTCTTAACTCAACTTCAGAGAATTGGGGATTTTTTACAGTTGACATGGTGGACAAAAAAGAAGGGTGACAGGGATTGACTTAACAGGGGAAGTGCAATAGGGTGTGAATGGAAAAAATTGTGTGTGCAGGTTGTTCTATGGGATGGTAAAAAAGGAGTGCCTGATCTGTATAATAATTGAAATGTGCTGGTTGTGGTTCTTTCCTTCCATGTGGAAATGCTAAGAATTGAGGTCTGTGAAGGAGTCTTGGACAAGTGAACACTGGGCTGGTGGTTGGAGTTACAGAAACAGGGACCACTGGGCTTTGCAGTCAGGTTACTCTCTGTACTCCCCAGCACTTGACAGCTTTTGTGTATTTGAGCATACATTTACATTTTGGGACACACCATGGATCCAGGAATGTGTTTTTTGTATTAAGAGATTTCCAGTCACCATTTGGACATATGGCATGTTATGGGCCTTGGTAGCTGAGATGCTGGGTTCAACAATACGCACTGACAGTGTTAACACTCAGAAACTCTGGGTATTCAATGTTGGTGAAGTACATTAACAAGACAGTGGCAAAAGCTGAGCTTTGAGCATGCATGACATTGAATTTTTGTGACAGTTTCTGTGTTGCAACTTACCAGACTCTAGTCCCCCAGGTATTCCTGTCAAGCCTTCAGGATGCAGGATAGCCAAAACCTTCTCCTCCCAGGGAAAGAGTTGTAATGGGGCATTGGGAGGCCACGCCAGTCTTCTTGGCCTGCCGCTGGTGGCTAAAGACAAGGGAAAGACCAGGGGATGACCTTGCTCCTGAGGTCATTCCACCTCTTTCTAACGTCCTCCTTTGTGCACAGGGTGGTGTCTACACCATTCACTCTGTTGACAATTCTATCCCACATTTCAATTTTCCTACTGAGAGGAGTATGCTGGACTCCAAAAAATGTTGGCACTACTCATGATTTCCTCCACCATGACTCTTAACTCAACTTCAGAGAACTGGGGATTTTTTACAATTGACATGGTGGACAAAAAAAGAGAGTGATGGGGATTTATTTAACAGGGGAAGTGCAATAGTATGTGAGTGGACAAAATTGTGTGTGCAGGCTGTTCAATGGGATGGTAAAAAAGGAGTGCCTGGTCTGTATAATAATTGATATGTACTGTTTGTGGTTCTTTCCTTCCGTGTGGAAATGCTAAAAATTGAGGTCTGTGAAGGGGTGTGTTTTATGGTGTCATTTGCAGGTGTGTCCACTTGACCACTGTGTGTCAGCTGTGTTGGTTTTGAGTTCATCCACTGTGCCTTTGTCTGTTACTTTGTCGATCGTGAACTACAGTGGTCAACCGCCATTGGCTGATCACCACGAGGAGACTGCCACAGTGACTGTGTGATTGAAATAGGCTTGGTGGTTGGCCATGACTCTGATGGCACTTGACGTCAGATTACCTATATCCAAGCCGCAGCGCTGCTGGCGGTCTGCTTTTTTTGCTTGGCAGTCACCGTTCCTGCCTGTATAACTCGCAATACGACGGTCTGGAGGACCACCAGCGTGGCAGTCTTTTCAGGACCGCCAACATGGCGGTCTGGCAGTCCGACTGCCAAACCCGCAATCAGGCCATAAGACTTTCTTCATCTGAGGTTGATAGCTACACCATCATTAAAGCATGTGATAGTGTCTGTTATGTACAAAGCTGATAAATTTTTTTTTAAAAAATATCCAAACACAACACATATTTTAACAACACTTTTAATTTAAAAACTAACAAAACGTAAATGTTTACAATAATTTAATTTAATTACTTATAATTAATTCAATACATATAAAATTTTATACACAACAAAGAATATTATTTGGGATTTGTAGATAGTTGATTAACATTAAAGTGAATGTATTTATATTTTTAACATTTAAAAAATGTAATTTAATTTAACATTATTTCCTAGAGGGGTTTTATTTTAGGTCCTTCCTCCATTATTTTTAATTGGGAGAGTGTTGCAATACCAATGGTAGACCATGTGTTGTGCTGCCCTTACTCCAGGTCTGAGGTAGAGTACATTTATAACTGTTTGGGGCCCTCTTTGGCTGTAGTGACATTAGAAGCCCAGTTTGTGAATAGGAATGCTCTTACTCTTTTGTGGGTGAATCTACGTTCCATCCTACACCACACCATAGCCTTCCATTAACCCCTCTGTACTTCTCATTGAACACTTCTCATTCAGTACTTAGGGCCAGATGTAGGAAGTTCCGATTTTGCGAATCGGAAATTGCAAGTTGGTGCGACTCGCAATTACTGATTCGCAAAATCGGATGCAGAACGGTGTCTCAGACACCATCTGCGATTCTCTATGGGGTAGCAAAGACCCACCTCATTAATATTAATGAGGTGGGTCGCATTTTGCGACCCCATAGCGAGTCCCTGCACTCACAGGGATGGTGGCCTGCTAAAGACAGCAGACCTCCATTTCTGTGACTGCTTTTTAAATAAAGCAGTTTTTTTTTGTTTTGCAGCCCGTTTTCCTTAAAGGAAAACGAGTTGCAAAATAAAAAAAATAACGAAACCATTTGGTTTCGTATTTTCAGAGTAGGCAGTGGTCCATTGGACCACTGCCTGCTCTGAAAAACCCTTATTGGCAACATTCACAAAGGGGAAGGGGACAACATGGGGACCCCTTCCCTTTTGTGAATTGGTTACCACCAGTGTAACACTGGTGGTAACTGCGAATTGCTTTGCGACCGCATTCGCGGTTACAAAGCAATTTTGCATAGCGATGCGAGTCGCAAATAGGAAGGGAACACCCCTTCCTATTTGCGAGTCGCATTCACAATTTGCCAGTCGGTACCGACTGGCAAATTGTGAATGTGCATCGCAAAAGGCATTTTGTATGGCGCAAACTGCGATTTTCGCAGTTTGCACCATGCAAATGCTTTCTACATCTGGCCCTATGTGAGGAGTTGCGAGACACTCTATACGATCATGTACTTTGAAAGGGGATTACACAAAACACATTTTACATATTCTTCGCCACACAGAGATTAGGGGGCAGATGTACGTACCATTTTTCTTTGCACAAACGGCCGTATTCGCAGAATTGGGCATTTTGCGTCAGGAAAAAACGATTTTGGTATGTACAGACCCTATTTTGTGATTCGGTAATCTATTTACCGAATTGCAAAATAGGTATGCGAGTCGCAATTAGGAAGGCGCATTCCCTTCCTAATCGCAAGTTGCAGTGTGATGTAGGATTGTTTTGTGACTTTAAATGCGGTCACAAAACAATCATAGTTAGCACCAATGTTAAATTGGTGCTAACCCATTCGCAAAAGGGAAGGGGTCCCATAGGACCCCTTCCCCTTTATGAATGGTAGCGAAAATATTTTTTCAGAGCAGGAGTGGTCCCATGGACCACTCCTTGCTCTGAAAAAATGAAAAGAAAACTTTTCATTTTCGTTTTTTGAAATGCATACTGTTTTCCTTTAAGGAAAACGGGATGCATTTAAGAAAAAAAAAAAGACCTGCTTTATTTAAAAGCAGTCACAGACATGGTGGTCTGCTGTCCTCAGCAGGCCACCATCCCTCTGAGTGCGGCCATTCCCAATCGGGTCGCAAATTGTGACCTACCTCATGAATATTTATGAGGTAGGTAATTTGCTACCCCATTGGGAATAACAAACAGTGTCATTGACACTGTTGTACAGCAGGTTTTGCGACTCGCAACCTGCGAGTCGCAAAACCTAATATTCGTACATGTGGCCGTAGTTGATTTGCCCAGGATCACACATTGTTGAGTTTAGCACTGAGGCTGGGGTTGAAACCTGGGTCCTCTGGTCCCAAGGGCAGCAACTCAAGTCACTTGGCCACATCTCGTCCCTTCTTGAGTGACTATTCACCGATGTCAAGATTGGATCTGAAAAAATGTGAGAGCTTAAACAGTTGGGAGTGGCAACAGTATGTCATGCTGCAAGGACCTTCTGTACAGTCACATATGGGCAAGGGCACATTTGTCAATAGAGGTCTCACTATTAATGAGTATCCCATAGGGCTTCAATTATGACAATACATATATACAATATATTTGGCTATATTCACATCAAAGCACTATGACCACACTATTCTAAGGGTGTGGGCATATTGCCTTGTTGTGATTATAACCAAAATATAGTGTATATATGTATTCTCGTAAATGAGCCTCTATGGAATACTTTTGTTTGATATAAAATATACCTCATTCCTACATGGTTTTATGGGCTACTCCTGTAGTTTCTGCAATATGTCTCTAGTACTGACAGCACTTGATGATAGCGGTACATTAGCTTATATTTACAGAGTTCAAATAAGTGCTGGCGCTACCGAATGCCAGGGTGGGTGAATAGCATGACTCCATAGTCTTGATTCCAGTTCATGCCTCTTTTTTCTAACACACAACACTTTCTACCTCTCTATCACACTCCTAAGGTTTTTTTTAAACATGATTTCTCCTGTTGTCATTGTTTTCCTGTCTTTCTCTTCTGCCTTCTTTCCACCTTTTTCACTTTCTCTCTCTCTTGCTCTGGAGCAAAGTCTAATTATGAAAAACAGGTCCCCAAAAATGAGTGCGAAGTGCACTCCCTGCAACAGTTAAGACCAACCTTTTTCCCAAACATGGACTGGTGCTACTATTGAGAAGACAACCTAAATTACCCTTTTCCTATCAAATGCTTTAATAAAGAGTTTTCATTTGTGAAGAAAATGGCTTTAGTTTTGTAGAAACAGTACAAAAAAATACATTGGCGCCAACATTAACCAGGTAATAATGTTCGGTTCTATAACAGCAAAAATGCAATCCTTTAATAACCATTGTCACATTCAGAAAACAGCTATTGTTTTACAATATAGCCAGAGTAAATTTTGGCCTCACCCCAGAAATTCTTTTGGGAGGAATTGGTTGGAACTGTTTTTCTTGCAGGTAGAAAAACACGTGCTTGAAATGTAAATGGGAACTGTTATTATCCACTTATCCAGTCTTGTCATGTTATAAATGAGTCATAACTTCAAAATTTCAGAGATGAAGTGTCATCGTCAGAAATAATGGTAGCGTTCAAAAGGCATAAACATATAAATCCTGCAGGCGTTCTTACCTTTTTAGGCCTCGCTTGTCAGCACAGCTGTCTGCAAGACAAACTGTTGGCAATTCATTAAAATATACATAGTAAGGACTCTGACTCCAGCTGAACAAGTATTACGCCGTCACCTCATTCTTTTAAATATTTGGTGTATCATTTTGACTTTAAGGAAGTGCTTCAAATGGAATGCCAGGGGGACTATTTGTTCTATATACTGTAGTACACTCACTAATCTTGCTGTTATTTATCTCCTTTATGCACTCTAGACTCAAACAATCCTTTTGTGATAGCTTTTTCCAGCATTGCCATAGCAAGTGTGGCAGGCTTCATTCTTATAAACATCATTTACTCATGCAATACATGTGAACGGCATTTATGGGTGGATGTGTTTCCATGTTTTGGCTCAATAAGATGAACCTATCTGCTTTATCAATCCCAGTTATCAAATGTCTTCTTTAAGGTGTACACGATGGCCCTTTAGGATGTTTTCATTAACCATCGCTACATAAAAAGACTGACAGAGTCCAGGATTTGTATAATAAGAGGTGAGCAGTGTTCCGCTTTGTGCCTGGAGAGTGCACCCTATCATTGAAAATTAATGAAAGAAGAACTGGCTGATGGAAGCAGCTGATCTGCCTGTCACAGTGCAGGCAGCACCCAGTCTTCTCTTCCAAGGGGGGTCACAATCCTCCTGTCGGTGGGTGCGGTGAGTGTGTGTGCCTGTTTGCAAAGGGATTTGATGTGGATTCCAGGGACCCCTTTCACCCTTAACAGGGGCACCCTCTAAGGGCACACTGACCTTGTGCCACCTTTTGTGTATCACAGTCTGTGCGCATTCTTACCTCTGTGCACACTTCCATAAAAAGGCACAGTTCCAGTGGAAAAGTGTGTCTATCATTGCAGACGAGGCAACACTCCTAAGAAAGGGCAGCAGGCGCATCTATTTTTCCTTCTATAATTCTACAGTGCCCCTGGCCCAGTGCTTTAAATGGGCTGGTGCTGTCCGGTACTGACTACCGGCACTTTTTTATTTTGAGAGGGAGTGTACCGGCACTTCTCAAGAAAAACGTAACACTTTTGATGGGAGAGTGCCGGCAGTTCTCGGGAAACAAGCAGGTGCTCTGGCACAGAGAACCTGCACTTCAATCTTTCCATTTTAAGCACTGTCCAGGGGCACAACAAATTGTGCTCAGTCCAGTTGCTGCCCAAGCGCACTGACATATTATGGCCCCTGGTCGATTTACAAGTATAAGGGATTAACTGGGCATCAAGGTATATGCCCAATTTTTTAAATATCCAGCGACTAGCAATAGCTCGACCCAGCTATGGCTCCGATTTAGTCACACGTGACGAGTATGAGTGACACACAAAACCTCTGCAGGAATTGTTGATGCGAAGTTTTAAAATTCGCTTTAGCATTTTGGTAGGAATTCTCAGCTGTGGCCAGTGCTGAGAACGACTTATACGAACATTATAGCCAAAGCATAAATTAGGAAGACAATGTACTGTCTTTCTCATCAGGTACAATGAATAGTTGTCCAGTTCTCACGCCTCAATATTATCGGGGTATAAATATGAAACTTTCCCTTGACCCTCATGCTGAACCCAGATTGCAGCAGAGACAATATGAAATGTGTGCTTTCGTTTGTTGACTAAAGACCATTTAGAATGCTTGTCTTCACATTATCACCTACGGTAGTCTATGCCTACATTAAGAAGGATCTTTTCTTTACTACCTCATATTAACACTCGATAGTTTGTTTTGTGTTTTCACAATAGCTTGGAAAGATGAGGGTCTACATGCATCAAGGAATTTTGTTTTGGCAAAGCTTTCTCTAAGAGGCTCTACCAACGTACAAATCCCTAACTGAAATGTACTAAAATGAGCGCCTGGAAATGGATTTATAAATTGCATTGTAAACATTGAATGGTAATTTTTTTTCCATATTTAATTGTAAATTACTATTTATTGAGCCATCAAAGCAGAGCATAGATTGGATTGAGAGAGGTTGGGAGGTCATCTTAAACACTTCTCCCCAAAACCTGTAGACAAGAGAGTTATTTTGTGCGGACTAGAATAAATTAAGCGATTTGGAATATTTCTCTCGCTTAGTGCAGGCTTTCTTGGAAACAGAGAAAGGCATGTTTGAACAGAGAAAGGCATGTTTGATATATATATATATATATATATATATATATATATATATATATATATATATATATATATATATATATATATATATATGTTTATTTTATTTTTTTCACTGAAAAAAAAGGTTATAGGAATCTTGCAGTTAGGTACTCACACAAAACCAGAGGAACTAAGCAGTAACAATAACTCGTGCCCTAGAGTAACTATAACTAGCGCCCCCACCATGCACAGTTTTCTCCTCAATAGATTTACAACAAATGTTACTATGATATCATCAATGATGTTATAAAATATGTCATGAGTGCTGTAATATCTGGGCTAATTAGCAGGGCATGGTGAGGGCGTGAGTTGTAGTTACCCTATGGCATGAGTTGTTACTTGAAATAACTCTAACTGTAACTGCTGCATTTCTGTGGTTTTGTGAGAGTAAATTCAGAACCTAACTATACCATTCCTTTAACCTTTTTTTTTCAGTGAATTTCTATGTTCTTTTAACTTAGAGGAATATTAATTACTATACATTAATCCAACTACCTCTGCACGCGGCCTGTGGCCAGGCCTTCAGCAAATCCCATATAACCACCCAACCCTGAACCAAAAGCCGTGCACGCCAGGGGTTGTCCACACTGCTTGACCTGCAGCCAAGTCCTGCAGCCAACCCCCTTTAACTACATCAATCCCGTGCCATAAATGGCCTTTGGCTATGCAAGGTGGGGTTTGGCCGTAGTGCCTGGCCTGCAGCCAGTCCCTTAGCCCAATCCCCTTTAAATACACCAATTCAACAAGACCTTGGCCGCAGGGCCAGGCCAACTCCCTTTAACTACACCAATCCTGTGTCACAAATTCAAAAGAAAAATGGATTTGTCAAGTAAAAAGAGTGAGATCACCTTTAGCTATGTAACCTAAATATTTCAATTTGAAAGGAAATTAAAGCAGGGGAATGACTACTGACACATCTAGACTGCATCCTTCAATGTGAAGGTCTGAGACCTTACCCACCATGCTACAGGGAACTTCTGACTATGTACTAGCCAGACAAATCTATGCATTCAACCCAAAGATGTTGATGGGGAAAAGACATAAATGTTCTATCAGTAGGAATGATTAACATTAAAAACACACTACTATTGGATTCCAGGATTTGAAACTTCAACCTACGGAGTGACACTCCAAGTGCTTTATCTGCAGGCCACAAGTAACTGGGCTCTGCTGTGCAGCACAACATAATGATAACATTCAAACTGAACATCTTGCTAATGTCACACTCAGAAGTTATTGTTTTGTATGGAGAGACCATTGCAATAACAATCACTCTCTCTCCCTCTTCCATCCCATTATCGGATGGAAAACGGAGAAAGAGAGAAGTGACCGGACCGCAGTGGGAGCCTCCAGGCCCCCGCGGTCCCACTGGCTCCCGTCTCTTGCTGGAACCGGCATTGTTCCACAAGCAGGTAGCTGCTTTAAATAGCAGCTCCCTGCTTGCGTGAGCAGCGTTTTCATCTCTTTCCCTGCAAGCATATTTGCATGCAGGGAAAGAAATGAAAACTCTGCTTTCAGAAAGCAGGAGCTGCTTGACAGTGCAGCCTCCCTTCAGCATTTAAAATTTGACCTGGGGAGTTGGTGGTTCCACATGGCCTGGGGTCCATGACGGATTCCTCCTTATTTCATTTAGTACCCTGGGTAGGTGGCAGACCCCGGGGGGGGGAATCCACAGGCCCCCCATTATAATTAAAGTATTTTCCCCCAGGGAGGTGGTGGTCCTTGGGGCATTGGGTGCTGTACAGCCCCCCTGCATACTATTATCTTTAAGTCCCAGGAAAGTGGGGTCCCCAGAACCCCACATTTTATAATTAAAGTAATTTTCTCCAGGGAGGTGGTGGCCCCCAGTGTAAGGGGGGGGGCACATGGTCCCCGCATATTATTTACTTATACCCCTGGGAGGTGGCCATCCCTGGAGCACATGGGGTCTGCAGGACCCCCCTATTTTTATAAAAAGTATTTACCCTGGGAGGTGGTGGTCCCCGGGATTTGGGGGTTGTGCACCCCCCACATACTATCATACTATTTACTTTAAGGCCCAGGGAGGTGGTGGTCCACGGGCCACGGGGGCCCTGGGCTTCCCCTCATACTATTATCTTTCATCCCCCGGGGAGGTGGTGGTCCCTTGGGGCACGGGAGGTCCACAGGACCCTCCCTACTATAATTAAAGTATTTTGCCCCTGGGAGGTGGTGTTCCCTGGGGCGCCACGTGGCCCCCCCCACTTACTATTATCATTAAGCCCTGGGGAGGTGGCTATTGTCGGGGCTTTAGTAAGCCATAGGAGGCGGGCCCTTGTGCCCCCCTCCTTCACATAATATGCCCTGGCCGCCCAGGGACAAAATAAAAAGCAAGAGAGCGTGTTTGCTTTTTCTTTTTAAATCAAGGCGATATTCATAAATAGTCGCAATTTCCTGGTTGAAGTGTTGGCAGCCAATCCGATCCCTGCAGAAGAGCACCAGTATTCATGAATTTGTTGCAAATTTACATATAGAAATTTGGATTTCCTTTAATTTTGTCCTAAACTACTGAACGGATTTACACCAAATAACAAAAAGCACTCTTTCTGGACCACGGGCTGCCTTACTGCCAAATTTGGTGTAATTCTGTTCAGCAGTTTGGGCTGTAGTCATGTTTAAACTCCCTGTTGGAATTTAAATGGTAAATAAACTTTTTTCACTCGGCCCCCATTTGATGGATCATCCTGAAACTTTCCATGCACAACAAGTTTCAAAAGGGCACTTATGTTGGAAAATTTAATGAGGGTGCCAAAGTAATAGACAAGCAAAAAAAAAACCTTTTTCAATTAAAAATAGGTCCTAACTATGACACTACCTACTGGCAACCCCCAATGGGTAATATATGTATATACACACACACACACACACACATATATATTATATATATATATATATATATATATATATATATATGCAGGGAAACCACTATATCCAGGGTGTGGGCTCCCTGGGACATAAAAAGGAGACGGCCCAGGGTATGTGGTCCCAGGGCTATTAATGGCTTCAGCAGGGGGCCACATGGCCCTCTCCCCTTTGTTATTGCAGCTGGGCCCCTGGAGATGGGGCCCCTGGGGCTGAAATCAGCCTAGGGAGGGGGACCCTCTGACCCCCCTCCTCATTAGCAAAACAACCAGGCCCCGGGGATTGGGACCCAGGGGCCGGAATGGCAGCTGCATACCCCTCTCCCACTTAAATAGGGCTGAGCCCCAGGTTTTGGGGCCCAAATTGGTCCGGGGAGAGAGGCCACATGTGCCCACCATAATAATCTATAAACAATTCCCCCTCAGGACCTGGCCCACCCTAGGGCCTAACAAAAACAAGTGCAGGAAACCGCTGTTGTTTTTTTCAAAACATTTTTGGCCCTTGGTGGGGTACCACAACTAGGCCTAGAGGGTCTGGGTATTCCTATCCGGCTCCCTTGTGCTTTTTTGCATTTTCCTTGGGACTCGGGTGAACTCTGAATCCCAAGATAATTGCCACCACTTCCTGGTGGAAGTTGTGGCAGCCAATCCAATCTCATAATGTTATATGTCAAATCCGCAGACCCTCCACATCCCTAGATATACATAAATCTTTTCTACCCACACACACATATACTTAACGTAACAATACTTACCATGGATGGTAAAGGAATATTTGAGGTAAAGATTTGCGCGGTAAATGATGCATGGTAAAGGCAATGCATGGTAATACCTGCATTGTAAAGGCTGTTTCCCTATTCACTCAGGCCTTCTGGAATTGCATGAAATTCTCTATCACTCCTTTTGGCCTGTAGAACTTTAGAAGGGACTGACGGGCAGATGTATAAAGCATTTTTGAGGTCGCAAGCAGTTCGATTTGCAGAATTTGGCCATTTGCGACCACAAAAGTTATTTTTTAAATGTGCAAACACCAAATTGTAATTTGTGTTTGCGCCCCAAATCCAATTCAGTAATTGGAAGGGGCATGTTTAGAGCATCCCTTCCAACTACCGAATCTGTATAGTATGTATTAATGTTTTGCGACTGAATTCCGGTCTCAAAACAGTAATAATTTACACCGATTCAAAATTGGTGGTAACCTATTTGCAAATGTTAAGGGGTCCCCATTTTGAGAATTTTAAACAAAATATTTTTTAAGAACAGCCAGTGGTCACGTAGACCACTGCCTACTCTGTAATATCGAAGTTTAAAAGTTTAATTTTTTTAAAACACATCCTGTTTTCCTTTGAGGAAAACGGACTGCATTAAAAAACGTTGCTTTATTTAAAAGCAATGACAGAGTTGATCATACACATATCAAGGTGGCAATGTCAGAAAGGTTTCTGTGTTAAGGCGACATGTTTCTTGTAAAGTTTTTATACTTCCTTTAGCCGTGTCTGGTCTCATACCATTGACCACTCTACCAATGTGATTTTAGGACTCAGAAGAAACATCAGCTAATCATAAAAAAATCCACCTTTCTGAAGTAATGGTAACATTGTGTTCTGTTTATTGGGACCGTATTCATTAATGTATCCAAATTTCCTTTAATAATATTGTTTCAAATAAATGAAGATTTAAAGACAAGCAACCTCATTGCAAGTGACCAATAAAAACCATTCTCAAACTAGGATAAAAAAAATTTATTAATACCTTCACTGTGTAGTGTGTGGGCACCAGAATGAAAGTTTTACTCTATGTAATGGGGAGCTATGTGCAGCAACGGTCTTTGAGACTAATATTACCACACTTATTTATCTATGAGCAATGTCTGGCCACCCAAATTCTTCCACATAGAGGAATTTGAACAAGCACAAACCTGGGACAATACACAATTTCCGCGGAACCCGCCATCTGTGGGATTTCTATCAGATTTTAGTGTTACAGCGACAATCAGATAGAGAATGTAGATATTTAGCTGACAGATAGTCACACATTTATGGACGAGAAAATTTTAACAATTACTATTGTGCCTCTTCTACAGGAGTGCAACAGCTGATCTTCCTCTGCACAGAAGAAATGTTCTCCTCGGACAGTTGAACTTGCTGGATAATATTGAACATTGAAAAATAGTTGTTGAATTGTGACCACATTTACAGTTATTGTTCTTCTATGTTTTAACTCAACATCCGCTCAGACGAGTTATTCTCCTCTGTCTATAATAATTCTATAAAATCAAAGGGCCTCAGTAAGCTGCTATGGTGGTCCGACCCCCACATTAAGACCCTGGTGGTTAGGCTGGCAGGGTTCAGCCATCTCCACCGGGGTCAGTGATCCCAATGGGTTGACGGCGGGTGCAGGTCATAATCAGCAGGGCGGCGTTGCAGGCAGGCTTACCACCAAGAAAAGGATGGTGGAGAACAGGTACAGGAGGTCACGGGGGCACCTGCACTGCCCATGCATTTCCATGAGCAGTGCAGGGGTCCCCATGCTCAGCACCTTCACAATGTTCACTGTCTGCGATGCAGACAGTGAACATTGTCAGGGTGCTGGTGCCCCCTGCCACGGCAGCATTGCCGCTGGCTCTATTACGAGCAAGCAACAATGCTGCCGCCAGTTTCCCGATGGGCTGGTGGGTGGAAACCTCGGTTTCTGCCCACCAGCCTAGCGGGAAACTCCTAATGGGTGTGGCGGGGAGGTAGCCAGTGTGGCGGCAACCTCCCCATCGGAAGTTCGGCAGACGGTGCAAACCATCCGCCGAACACCTAATGAGGCGCAAAGTGCCTAATTCACAAAGGTAACCCACTTTTGAGAAATTTACACTTTCCATTCAATTTACTACTTTTGATCTTACTTATTGCTTATTCAAAAAATCTGAATGTGAGCTACTGCTAAAAGAAACAGTAGTTGGGGGGCGTGGACAGTCCAGATGGCAGAGTGGAAGTATTCCACAGAGTCTCCACTGCCATTTAATGGAAAGTTAAGGAAAATCAACCTCAGATTTGACAAAAAAGACTGGGGCAGCAAGCCAAACATGAAGAGAGACAGTGGGCATCCAACAAGCGGATATGAAGCCCGAATGTTAGCCAGATGGAGGCTGATGGGTGAGCAGATCGCGTGGGACAAGATGGTACCTCTGATACCCACCTTGAAAGTGACAAGGAGGCTGGGTCCTCCGGTAGTGCAGTGCCTCCTCTCCTGACACTCGGCATGCTGGGTGGGGATCCGACTTACCTGCAGAAGCTCTGGAACGACAGATGAAATCTGAAGATGTGCACCGTGAGTGAGGCATGTGGGCCCGGTCAGCCAAGGGAAGACAGACCTCTGTTGCAAACCATTCAGAAAGGGAGGGAAGGCCCAGAGCTAGACTCCAGCACTGTGGCCCTTTAGGAGCTTTCGGTAAAGCAAAACATCAGGGCCCTGCACTGGGGAGACAGAGATGACTGGATCAGTAGCTTGCCTGACTCCAAAATGGCAGATCGCGCCGAGACGGTGAAGAGACAGGGAGGGGCACTCATATGGGCAGAAGGGAGGGAGAAAAACAGCAGCGCACAAAGCAGCATACATTGGAAGCCCTAGCAGTCTGAATGTATATTTGGGAGCACACAAAGTAAAAAATGCACCAACCAGTGCCTGACCCCCCAAGACGGTGGCCGCAATGAATTCCATACGATGATCCAGCTGCCTATGGACACAGCATGATCACCCCCTGTGCTTGCCACCTCTCTTGTGAGCCTACTTCATAGCAACATCATTCGCTACAGTAAGATCACCTCAGGTTTCACCTTGGGCTGCAGACATTCCACAATAATGGAGGGACCTTCCAATCTAATGCTGAGCCCTTAATGAGATGAGTGGGGAGTCTGGTTTGGGACAATGGTAGTAGGTGATCGATGCTGATGACTATCGCTTCCCAGTGAGGTCGAATGAGAAGTACAGGATCTACGCCCTACACAACATTTGGGTACATAGTAGGAGTTAAGGTCAGCACCAATGGGCTACTCTGCTGAAACCTGCTGCAGGACAACCTTATTGATACCACAACTCCATCGCAAAATAGCTCCGCATGAGCTGCACCGCTAGCTACAAAACAACCTTCCTGTGAGGGGAAGGGCTCCAGGAACAATATAGGTGAAACTGAGCATATCATATGCCCGTCACAGCCACTTTTATGCCACCAAAAAAGCTGCAGAGCAACAAAGTGTCTTGATATTTCACTCCAGCAGAGGCACAAGGTGGCTGCCTGACTGTAGACATAGGTGACAGGACAGGACTCTGCTTTCTACAATCTGGCTGGTGAAGTGTCTCCAAGGGCTTGGACTGAGCTTGTCTCCTGCTAAGAAGTCTCAGGGACAGAAAATACTTCACTTATCATCCTCTGGGTCTACTTGCTGTGGCTCCTAGCTCGCCTGGTGGTGCCTACCCCAGTCTCTGGGCCCCTGGTAGTGAAAGCTGGTTGAATCCCAAGAAAAACCAGTGAATCGACTCTTGACGACTCCTTGACTGATGCGGCTGCTTGAGACAGTGACATCCCCTGCAACCAAAGTGGTGGTCTCTGCTGAAGTGTGGCGACCCTGCCAAGATTGAAGCCCTGACACTGCTGCAGCCCAGCTGACATCCTGTGACTTCATGAGTCTCGAGTGCGTCTCAACGACGTCAGTGACTCCTGACTGTGCCACAGCGCCTGCAACTCCATGGTGTGACCACGGCCCTTGGGGTCGCACCACAGAGTCGTGACCTGCTGAACATCGACCCTCAACACTTCGCACCAATGCTGCATTACCTCCCCTGCTCCGCAGTAAGGAACCAATGCCACACCGG
Organism: Pleurodeles waltl; assembly: GCF_031143425.1. NCBI lineage: Eukaryota > Metazoa > Chordata > Amphibia > Caudata > Salamandridae > Pleurodeles > Pleurodeles waltl. Next base: position 269,124,793 of record NC_090448.1, on the reverse strand, counting down.
GTCCAGCAACGCCTCTCCACCCCGACTCCATGCACCGTCTTGTTTCTTGGTTACCAAACGTACTGTACCTGGGGGTCCGTGTGACTCCGTGTCTGGTGCCATTGTGATTGCTGGGAATGACTCCGTCGTGAAGCCACAATAACTCTAAACTGAAGTATTTGTGTTTCTAAGCACTATATTGAAGTTTAATCTTTAAAAATTCATAACTTTGCTTGTGTATGTTGGATGTTTGTCATTTTAGACTTGCTTGATTTAGATAAACATTGGCTATTTTTCTAAACTAGTGTTGAGTCTTATTGTAGTGTTTTCACTGTGTTACTGTGTGTGTTTGTACAAATACTTTACACATTGCCTCTGAGATAAGCCAGACTGCTGGTGGCAAACTACCAAGGGGGTGAGCAGGGGCTATCTGAGCTGTGTATCTTCCGTAACCTGACTAAAGTGAGGGTCCCTGCTTAGAAAGAGTGCAAACTGACTGCCAACCATATACCCCATTTCTAACACTGGTGATCAGCGGTGAGGATAGGACTTTTTGTACTTGTCATACAGTGATTATTGTACACTACTGTTTTATTGCAGACCATTACAAAACCACATACTGTTTTTTCTTGGCATGTTTTAGATTTTTCCTGTTCTTGGATTAATTTTTCCTCCCTTCTGGGCTTTGCACCCTTGTTGATCCTTCTCACAATCATGTCTCATCCTAGTGAGCCATCCGTTCGAGCTATTGAAGTAGTGTTTGAGCAGGAGAGGCTGGAAACCTATATGGTGCCTCAGCTCAAAATGTTCTACAGAGAGTTTAAGCGTCCTATTAAAAGCCTCACTAAAAAGGAGGAGCTGTAAAAGACGCTGAGGGCCTGGCCGGCAGCAAAGGAGGGTGATGTGCCACAGAGGGTGAGAATGGCACTGGGGAGGTGGACGTGCACATTATCCATGAAGTTTTGTTGGACAACCAAGGCCTGCCTGGTGGAAGGGTCTCCAGGACAGGCAGCTTGTGTCTTCCTAAGGACTCACCCAGGAGGGACATGAGAACAGGTGGGAGGTACCAACTGGAAATGAAAAGGCTCAAACATGAAAGGGAGCTGGAGCTGGCTAGGATGAGGTGGGAGGAGGAGAAAGAAAGATTTGCTATGGAAAAATAAAGAATTGCCATAGGAAAGGAAAATATTTATTTAGCTCAGGAGCTGAGCTTAACGGACCTGGATCCCAGGAGCAGGTCCAGCACACATGGTGGCAGCATTTCTTCAGTGCAATCTGAGAGGAGAGTGCACCTTCCCAAGAGTGTAGGGAAGGAGTACACTAAGGAAGATGACAGGGAAGGTGGTTTCAAGGCATGGGTCCCTGAGAGAGATTGGGGAGCGAGCTTATGGAACTACTTCACAGCAGAAAGAAGGGACACCTTGTTAGCACTAGGGGCAGTTAGGGAACTCACCTATTCTAACATGAAGGATGCCTGCATCACCAGGTATGGCCCGACACCAGAGATGTACAGAAAAAAGTTCAGGGAAAGTAGGAAGCTTGATTCCCAGACCTGGCTTGAGTGTGTGGATTAATTTTGCAGAACACTGGATGTTTGGGTGAAGGGCAGTGAGGTGAGTGAGGTAACAGATTACCAGGGGCTTTACAATTTATTTGTATGGGAGCACCAGTCTAGTCTGTGTTTTCCAGAGCTGCAGCAGCACTTGATTGACAGCAGTCTTACTGAACCCAGGAAGCTTGCTAAGGAGGCGGAACGTTGGGTGAGTACCAAGGTCCACATGAATGTTGTAAATGTTGTATGGATGAGACTCTGTCAAGGGTTGGCAGGGTCGCCAACAAAAGAAGGAGGGGGGACTAGGATAAAAGTAAGGAGTTCTCAAAACTGCCCCAAACTAGAGCCTAAGGTAAGGATTCCCAGCCCCCTGTTGAGAAGAAGAGTTGGTTTCCTTCAGGTAAGCCTGCAGGGAAGGGGCCCTTTAAGTGCTCTGATTGTGGCCAGGAAGGGTACATTAGAGGGAGTCCCAAGTGTCCTAAGCGGGCACTGCCCCCCACAGTTGGCAGACACATGGGGTAGCCAATGTAGTGCTTGGGGAGGAGTTGGCCCCAGCTAATGGTGGGGAGCCAGCTGTGTACACCCTAGTCTCATGCCTGATGATACAAAGATGTTCAGGCAGTGAGTGCCCATCAATGGGAGGCAGGTGTAGGCTCTTAGAGACACAGGAGCCAGTATGACAACAGCCCGGTGTAATCTGGTGTCTCTAGAGAAGGCAGTCCCTAATGTGGTCCACCAGATTGTAACCAGGTTGTAGCAGGAGACAACAATGAGCGCCAATGCTTGGTAGCACAGGTTCCTTTTGAATGAGGGGGGTCTCAGGTTCTTTGAGGGTAGCTGTGAGTCCATCCATGTTGATTGACTGTTTGCTAAGGAGTTACCTAGAGCATTCTGCCTGGAAGGAGGTGGAGCTCCAGTCCTGTTTGGAAATATTAGGATTCCCAGAGTGGGCGTACATGACCACATGGTACATGGCCGCCAGAGAGGGTAGTCAAGAGGGTCTGGAGCCTAAAACAGTGGCTCAGGTGCCTGACAAGGAAGGAAGGGCAGGGGGCATAGGAAACCCACTCCTGTAATTCCGACAGACCTAGGAGGCTGAACCTGAGGGGGCCGCCCCAGAACCTACAGGGGAAGAGGTGGCTGAAATGGGGGACCTGCCTGAGCTGACCCATTGGAAGGAGGTCACACCAGAGAAGAGTTTTGCGCAGCGCAGAAAACTTGGCCCACCCTTGAGGGTCTTTGGAAACAGGCTGAGGCCCAGGCAGCTGGTGACACCTCTGGAACTCACCTACTTTACTAGGAGAATGATCTCTTGCATAGTTAGCCTAAGGTTGCTGAGCCTGGGGCAGCCTGTATGCTGGTGGTATTCCAGTTTGTCAGGACGTTCCTATTAGGTCTGGCTAATTATGTGCCACTGACAGGTCATTTGGAGCACTGCAAGACCTTTGACAGGTGTGTCATCCACTTTTATTGGCCTCAAATGAAAAAGCACTCAAATGCGTTCTGAAGGACATGTCAGACCTGCCATGCAAGTGGCAAATCTGCCATTTGCAAGGCTCCTCTTCAACCCTTTCCTGTCCTGAACACGCCTTTTGAGCGAGTGGGCTTTGACATTGTGGGGCCTCTGGATCCAAAGACATCCATGGGCAACAGGTTTATCCTGGTCGTGGTGGACCCGGAAACTATCTCCCTGAGTACTGTGACTGCACCCACAGTGGCCAGGGCACTGATGGGGATCTTTTCCCATGTGGGTTTCCCAATGAGGTGGTATTTGACCGGGGTACCAATTTCATGACAATGTACATGAAGGCTAAGTGGAAGGTGTGTGGTGTAACATACAAGTTCACTATGCCTTATAACCCCCAAAGCATTGGTTTGGTTGAGAGATTCAACCGTACCCTGAAGGGCATGATTATGGGTCTCACAGAACCCATGAGATGTAAGTGGGGTATCTTGTTACCATTCCTGTTGGTTGCCTACAGGAAAGTACCTCAGAAGGGGGGTTGGCTTCAGCCCCTTTGAACTTCTGTATAGGCACCCTGTGAGAGGGCCTCTGAGTTTGGTGAAGGAGGGCTTGGAGCAAGCTACCAGATAGCCTCCCCAGGATGTATTCAGTTACATGCTGGTCTTCAGGAACCAGACAGCCTACTTACGGCAACTCGCCCAAGAGAATCTGGAAGCTAGCCAGGAAGACATGAAACACTGGTATGACCAGAAGACCACTCTGGTTGATGTTAAGCCTGGCCAGAGAGTGCGGGAGATGGCCCCAGTAGAGCCTGTGCTCTCCAAGAATGTTGGTCTGGGCCATTTGAGGTGAAGGTGCGCAAAAGTAGTGTCACCTACTTGGTGGACATGCAGACTCCTAGGAACCCTTTAAGTGTGTTACACGTGAACCGGCTCAAACCACACTTTGAGAGGTCTGAGCTAACCATGCTCTTGGTCATGGATGATGGGGTGGAACAGGAGAGTGAACCTCTCCCCGACCTCCTGTCTGCCAAAGAGCAGGATAAGGCAGAAGAGGGTGTGAACCTCTACCCTACACTGACCCTAGCAGAGGGAATGTCGGCAGTTACTAGGTCAATTCTCCTCCCTGCTCTCACTCACCCCTGGGGTCACCCATTGGTGCACCCACAATAGTGACACTGGGGATAGTCTGCCTGTCAAGCACAAGTCTTACAGGTTGACTGACAGAGTGAGAAACAGCATCAAGGAGCAGGTCACTAAGATGCTGGAGTTAGGAGTGACTGAGCACTCGAACAGCCCTTGGTCCGGTCCTGTGGCGCTGGTCCCCAAGGCTGCTCCACCTGGTGTCACACCTGAACTTAGGTTCTGTGTTGACTACAACTACAGGGAGCTCCATGCTGTCACACGGACTGAGGCACACCCTATCCCCCGAGCTGATGAGCTCATTGACCAGTTGGGATCTGCCCAGTTCCTCAGCTTGTTTGATCTGGCGTCTGGGTACCGGCAGATTGCCTTCACTGAGGGGGGCCAAAGAGAAGTCAGCATTGTCAACACCAGAGGGGCACTACCAGTTTTGTGCCATGTTCTTTGGGTTGAAAAATGCCCCTGCCACCTTCTAGATACAGGTCAAGCAGGTCCTGGCGAGGTTGGAGAACTTCAGTGCTGCCTACCTAGATGACATTGCGGTCTTCAGCTCCACCTGGGAGGACCAGTCTCACCACCTCCAGGAAGTGTTGAAGGCCCTGCAAAGGGCAGGCCTCACTATTAAGGCCAGTAAGTGCCAAATAGAGCAGGGTCTTTGGTGTACTTGGGACACCAGGTAGGGAACGGCCAGGTGGTGCCCCTACAGGGAAAGACTGACACCATTCTAGCTTGGGCATCCCCCAAGACTCAGACTGAGGTGAGGACCTTCTTAGGAGTCACTGGATATTACAGGAGATTTGTCAAGGGGTGTGGCACCATTGTTGCTCTCTTGACAGAGCTGACTTCCAAGAAGCAGCCCTGTCAGGTTATCTGGACAGAGGTGTGCCAGACTGCTTTTGACACCCTGAAGAAGGCCATGTGCACAGCACCAGTGTTCAAGGCTCCTGACTTTTCCAAAGAGTTTGTGGTGCAGACAGATGCTTCAGAGCATGGTGTGGGAACTGTGCTCTCACAGATGAACAAAGAGGGACTAGACAACCTGTAGCCTTCAGCGGTAGGAGGTTACGCCCCGGGGAACAGAGGTGGAGAGCAATAGAAGCATTTGCTGTGGTCTGGGTGCTGAAGAAGCTAAGACCCTAATTGTTTGGGACTCACTTCTGGGTTCAGACAGACCACCGGTCCCTCAGATGGCTACTACATATGAAGGATGAGAATCCTAAACTGTTGAGGTGGTCCATCTCCCTACAGGAAATGGACTTTACCGTGGAACACTGACCTGGAACAGACCATGCCAACACTGAGGGTCTTTCCAGAATTTTCCACATTAGTGAAGAGAACTCCCAAGGGGTTGGGTAGCTCTCCCCACTTTCAGCTGGAGGGAATATGTGTTAGACCCGGCAGCTCATGGCGTGGTTTCCCTGTACTCTTTTTTTGGATCCTGTGCTGCAATTAGTTTTGGCTGGTTTGGATACTCTGGGCAATTTACAACTGCTAACCAGTGTTAAGGTGCAAGTGCTCTCTGTCTAAATTGTATTGGTGATTGGTCATCCCTGATTGGCATATTTCATTTTTTTAGTAAGTCCCTAGTAAAGTGCACTAGAGGTGCCCAGGGCCTGTAAATCAAATGCTACTAGTGAGCCTACAGCACTGATTGTGCCACCCACATGAGTAGCCCTGTAAACATGTCTCAGACCTGTCACTGCAGTGTATGTGTGTGCAGTCTTGCACTGCCAATTCGACCTGGCAATTGTACCCCTTGCCAGGCCTAAACCTTCCCTTTTACTACATGTAAGTCACCCCTAAGGTAGGCCCTAGGTAGCCCCATGGCAGTTGTGGCTTGCTGTGTTCCAAGGGGTGGGGCAGGGTGGGTGCGGCGCACGGGGTGGGTTAGGGTGGGAGGTGGACACATTTAATTATAAAAAACAAATAAAAACGTACCTGTTCCGCCGTCGCGCCGCTCCTCTTTTCCTCATCACTGCAGGCAGACACAGGCTACAAGCCTACAAGCCTACCCTGCGGCCAATTCTGTCGCTGCTCAGAGTGTTAGAATTGGCTGGGAGTGCCCAGCAAGGGTGCTCCCAGGCAGACTGGGAGTCTGTGGCTGCTCTCCCAAGCCCGGCAACACAGTGCCGGGCTGGAGAGAGCACACTGTGCATGTGTCTTTGGCCGGCCCGAGACGGCAGGCCAAACACACATGCGCACTGAGGGGAGACCACAGTGCACTCTCCTCATCCAGGTCACCGCAGAAGGCCCGCCCCATTCAGAAAGAAAGGATAATAAACACAGTTTATTATCTTTTCATGGTAAAAGGTTTGCTGCTTCTGCTGCTGGGGGGCGACGCTCCTCCGACCTAATGGAGGAGCCGCTGCTGCTCCATGGGCAGGGTGCAGTGTATAGAAAAGGTGGGACGTGTACTGATGTGTTTTACCTGTCCTGGTAGTGAAATACTGCCAAATTCGATTTTCACTATTGCAAGGCCTATCCCTCTCATAGGTTAACATGGGGACTGACTTTAAATGTCTTTTAAGTGCAGTTTCCCATTGGGAACAAATAGAAATCTGGAGTTTGGGGTCTCTGAACTCACAATTTAAAAATACATCTTTTGGTAAAGTTATTTTTTAGATTGTCTGTTTGAAAATGCAACTTTTTGAAAGTGGACATTTTCTTGCTTAACCATTCTGTGCCTCTGCCTGCTTGTGTATTTCACGTCTGGGTCAGAATGACAGTTGGGCTGTTGTGAATTCCCTCTACACAGTGACACAAAAGGATCTGGGGTGTAGCCTGCATATCTTGATGAGTCTCCTGGGCTAGAGTGGGAAGGGAGGAGCTGACACTTACACCTGAAAGGGCTGTGCCTCTCTCACACAATGCAGTCTCCAACTCCTTGGAGTGTGTTTGGGCCACCCTTGGGCAAGGCAGAATCTTTTGAACAACAGAGACTTTCCTCTGAAGTTTGCCTACTTCAAAGGCAGAACTGGGTATAAGTAGTGGACCCAAACCCCAGATTTTCAGATCACTTCTGGACCAAGAGGAACCTTTGCCAAGGAGAAGAGCTTGATGCTTGAGGAGGACCTGTCACTCTGCCTGTTACTTTGCTGTGCTGGCCTGCTGGTGTTGCTTCTGCCTATGAGGGAAAGGACTGGATTCTGTTTTCTCCAATTTTGCTGGTGAAGTGTCTCCAAGGGCTTGGACTGAGTTTGCCTCCTATTAAGAAGTCTCAGGGACAGCAAAGACTTAATTTACCAGCCTCTGGGTCTACTTGCTTTGGATCCTAGCTCGCGCCTCTGGGCCCCTGCTTGAGACCACCTGCAACCAAAGCTGTGGTCCCCGCTGGAGTGCAATGACCCCGCCGGCATCACAGGGTCCCATCTCAAAAGGGCTGAGTATCACACATTAAAACATGAGTCACATCCCCTTATTTATAAATCTTCGACATCTATGAAATACAACAGGGTTGTGTTACTGTTCCATTTGTCCTTGAGATTTCAGCCGGAGAGGTAGAAGACAGATAAAAAGGGGAGGGTAGTCATGGTAGAGGGTCCCATTTGTGGGAAATGATGCACCATTGCAGCAGCATAAACACCCAACACTAAGCAGGGTGCATTTGAGATCTCTCTGCTGAATCTAGTGAGGGGATTCACAGAAGGCGAAATAATCTTGATGGAGGACTTCAACCTTACATGACACTCAGATATAGACAGTACACATCTACGTAGATTCTCAACAGGTAGCTTCATGAAAGCACTGAAGCAGGCAGTACAGGATTGGGTCTGTTGGATGCCTGGCGGTCACTATACCATATTACCAGAGACTACACATTTTTTTCACATGTACACCGTACATACTCTCACCTAGATTACATCTTCCTTAGTCAGATGCTTGTCCAGGACCTGAAGGAGTCATCCATTCATCAAATTGCATTATATGATCATGCTCCAGTGTCGGTGTCCTTGGACTCGGACGGCCCACCACCAAGACACAATCGCTGGTTCTTCCCTAGCACTCTGACTTGTGACAGACTGCTATGAGGCAACTTGTGGAAGGCCATTAGGGAATTCTTTCAACTCAACCACCCCAAGGACACTACACCCCCTAACAATTGAGACACATTTAAGGCAGTAATAAACGGTAAATGTGTGGCATTAACTTCCACACTGAATAAACAGAGGAAAAAGGAGTGATTGGCATAGGAGGAGAATTGAAAAGCCTGAAACAGGTACATAAGGCCACCAACTCTGACTCTCCAGTGTAAGGTTACGGCACTAAGGGGAAAGCTGAACACCATTTATACTAACAGGGCTGAATTGGCGATTCTGTGTCTGAAACAAACATCCTACATACATTGTAACAAAGTAGGGACACACTTGGCGAGGCAACTACAGGTAAAACGGGAAACAGAATACATTAGCGGAATACTTAATGATTTAGGATAACTGGCAATCTTGGAGGTAGAGAAAGCACAGGTGTTTGGCACATTCTACGAGGCACTATATAAGGCTGACCACACTGACACACACTTTCAGCTTGACTGTCCTAAAACAGTTGATCTCCCACAGGTGTCAACAGGCCAAAATGAGCAATTGAAACAGCAAATTAGTGAAGAGGAAGTACAAAGGGCAATTGGGGCAGTGAAACTTCATAAATCCCCTAGACAGGATGGGCTCACTGCCTATTTCTATAAACCCTTTAGATTTGACCTAGTCCCCCACTTGACATCCTTTTTCAACTATATTGCAGAGGGAGGACCAGTCACACCCACCATGAGTGAGGTTAATATCACAGGCTTACCTAAACAAGGGAGAGATCTCCGCTCTCATGCCTCATATAGGCAGATAACCCTCCTTAAACTAGATGCTAAACTATACACAAAGATTCTGGCCTTGGGATTGGAATATATGATGCCAGACTGGATACAGCCAGATCAGTCATGCTTTATTAAGGGCAGACAAATGCATGACAGCATGAGGAGGGTGGTCCACCTGATTGAGAAAGTAACCAAGAAACACATCCCGGCTATTTTCCTGGGCTTAGATGCTCAGAAGGTGTTTGATAGGGTGGATTGGCCTTTCTTATTCCACACATCGAAACAATTTGGCTTCTGTGGGGCTTTCATTGCCATGATTAAAGCCAATTATGCCATGCCCATGTCTAGAGTCGTGGTTAATGGTGCCTACTCAGGGTTGTTCCATCTGGGACAAAAGATGAGACAGGGGTGTCCCCTTTACCAGCTGCTGTTTGCGCTAAGTATCGAGCCCCTAGCAGCAAAGGTACGAGCACTGCTGACCATCAGTGGCATCATGTTCAGTTCGATAGAGCATAAAATTTCACTGTGTGAGGATGATATCTTATTGACACTTACCTCACCTCAACGATCCCTGAGAGCATTGCAAAAGGAGTTACTGCTTTTTGAGGGTGTGGCAGGCCCATGCATTAATCTGACTAAATCCTTTATGCTCAACGTCACATTATCTGATACTGACATGACGACTTTAGTGGATTTGACTCACTTTCAATTTGCAAAAAAAGAAATCACATACCTAGGGATCAAAATCACCCCAAAACTACCGAGTTTGTTCCAGGCCAACTACCCTCCACTTCTACGACAATTAAAAAATGATCTCAAGCAATGGGCTCCTTTATACATGTCATGGCTAGGTAGCATACACGCCATTAGAATGATGGTTCTGCTGAACTTTTTATATCTTTTTGATAGCCTTCCCATTACTCTTGATCAAGAGTTCTTACCAATGCTGTGCACCACATTCACACGCTTTATATGGCAAAACAAACAAGCTTGATTACCCTTTAAATTACTTAGGTGGACAAAAGACAACAGGGACCTAGGTCGCCCAGACTTCCAACTATATTACAAAGTTGCCCAGTTACAGGTCATCTCCAAGTGGTCCCTGCATGAGTCAGACAAACACTGGCTCCACATGGATAGGCCAGTGGGATGGAGAGTCATTTGGGATGTATAATGGAAACCAACATCAGCCCAACCCCAGAATGCCTACTTAAGCCCCCCCACAAGATCAACCCTTACAATATGGGATGAGGTGTATCGGTCAGTTACTTGGACAATTTTACCGATCCCGTTTACCCCGATTCATTTTAACTCTGCCTTCCCTCCCAGCTGCTCACCCAGGCCCTCTTGATGCTTGGAGGGAGGGAGGATGCCTTACCCTGTCTGATCTTTTCCATAACTGGGATATATTGACCTTTTTACACTGTTAACAGGACTATCACCTCCCAAGCTTGGAACAATTCCACTACCGACAACTGAAACATTGGGCACTACAACCCGAGGTTTGCGAAGTAGCCACTAGAGAATTTACACCAATTGAACGCTTTACAACAGGTGCTGGGGCCTTTAAGGACTTCATTTTAATACATACTCAGTGCTCCCAACAGCCTTGACACATTGCTTTCTGGAAACACACTCTAGGGCAGGAAACAGCGGAAGTGAAATGGAAAACACTTTGTAAAGACATACCAAAACAAAACAACTCATTAGGCATGAGAGAGGCTCACTATAAGATAGTATATGATTGGTGCTTATATCCCATTAAGCTGAATAATATTTTCCCACTACCTCAGACCCTTGGTGTTACATACCATGAACATTTGCCTTCATCATGTATCATTTCTATCTCTTCCAGAGGAAGATCAGAGAGAGAAAGAGGCAGTAAATATCTGGCAGCAAACTTTAGTATTTCAGAACTTGTTAAAAACAAACTACAGATCTAAATTGGAGTATATTTATGGAGGAACAGTAGAAAGTTAAGATATTTCTATCAGGCTTATGGAGTGTTCATACATGAGGAGATCAAAACCTTGAGCTAGACCAATTATGGCCTTTGCAGACATATAAGTCTTATTGGTGATTGTGGTTTCTCATCAGTTTTGAGGTCAAGGGAAACATTAAAATCCCCCACTCTCATTAAGCCTAGCTTGATAAAAGGGACTCAATGATGTATTGTATCACTCAGTTCACCTTTCACTGGGCCATAGACCCTAGGTCTTTTTATATATTGACCGCATGACAATGCATCTGTCCCCAAGATCTGATACAATTAGAATCTCTAGAATGGGAGACTCTAGGCAATTGGGTTATTAGCTTTGCAGGATGTCAGGTCTGCACAAGTAATAGGTCCACAATGCTCACTTATTGGGAACAAAGCACCCCTATTGTAGCGCTTGACTTTCTCGTGGCAGTGAAGCTGAGCAGTCCAAGGTCTACTTAGGGGAGGTGGTGTGGGCTAGTAATCACCATTTAGATTGTCCTGTCTGTGCTTTCTCTTTAGAAAAGGAAAAGTACATTTATTACACAAACATACCCACACTACCAAATGCTACACATTAAATTACAAACATATACATAAGGTAGATAGAAATACAATATCTTAGATTACAGTATGGAATCACATTTGACCAAAGAGTCATGCCCCAAAAAATAAAAGTTCCCCCCTCACCTATACCAGATAAACTTTACAACTTATACTTCATATAAAGTAAGCCTACTGGCTTAATAAAAGGTGCACCATGTAAAAAGGCAAACATGCCACATGTTAAAAACCATGAACCTATATGAAAATATATATATATATATTTAAAAAACTTACCTTAAGCACATCGGTGCACACCCGCTCTCCACCGCACTGCAGGAACAGGCTCCCAGCCTGCCCTGCAGCCAATCATGACGCTGCTCAGAGCAGCACTATGATAGGCTGGAGGGCCCTGGACGGGCGCTCCAAGGCAGAGTGGGAGCCTGGGCCTGCTCTCTCCAACCTGGCAACACAATGCTGGATTGGAGAGAGTCCTGTGCGCATGTGTGTTTGGCCGGCCCGAATCGGCCGACCAAACATACATGCGCACTGAGGGGAGTGCTCTATGCACCCCCCACCATGGCTGTCATCCCCCCAGGGCCTCGCCCCATCAAAAATAAAAGGACAATAAACATTGTTTATTATCATTTTCTTTTTAAAGGTTTGCAGCTGCTGCTGGCGGGGGTGACACTCCTCCGCCATAGCAGAGGAGCCACCTCTGATTGGAACATTTCTGACGCCCTAATTTGTGATGAAGTTGACTATTCTGCTGCACATGTTTTTAGATATCTAGTGGCACTGTCCTATAAATAAGCTGCCAGTGTAGCCTGAATGTTGTGAGAGATTGTGTTATTTATGTATGAGAGTATGTACTTTTGTACTTAAGGAGGCCAATTGTTGTCATAAAGAAAGGGAGTGACTGTACAAGAGGTGTGTTAAGACGTAGCATGCGACAAGGGCTGTGGGGGTCAAGAGATTATGGGAAAAGAGAGAAGCGGCCGGCCACCGAAAATGGGATAAGAGGAGAAAGAAAGTTGCATGTTCCTAAAGGGAGTGATTGGTTACTGGGGAGGGGCGTGACTGAAGAGGCTACAAGGGAGAGGGTAAAGCTGTAGGCGAGGAGGGCTGCGAGGAGCTAGAGTGGAAAGCGAGATGAGACACGATGGGAAAGTAGAGTCTTCTTTAAAATACACTGATAACCACGAGGTTATTAGGTGATGAGATATGTTGAAGAGCAGAATTGGAGGAGGGTATTAGCGTCAGACAGCGTGAGACAGCTGAGGAACTTAGCAACTGCTTCCAGTCCAATATTATTTACTCTTCTAAGCAACTCCATGAATTTTGCACTGTGGCCCTCAAAGACCACAATGATCTACTCTTCATCCAATTATAGATTATGCCTTCTAAATTAATTTTATAAGAATTCTATCATTTGTTACTGCTTGAATGCTACGCCGAAGATAACATTGGTGCTCGTGTTTCGACGTCTGTGGTAAGTCTTCCTACCTTTTCATTTAAATGAAGCTCTAGAGTGTAAAGTGTCGGAAAGAACTAGGATGGGTAGAACCATCACAGCTTCCATGTGGGGATTTGGGGACTGGGAACGCATCCATGTCAGCGAAACGCTTCTCTGCCTGTATTTCCAAAGACTTCAGCCCTGGACCTGTGGCACTGCAAAATCTGTGGAAAACTGCGGTGTGGTCGGCTTGTGGTCTACCGATTTACCCAGCAGCGGTGAACCTGGATTACGAAGAGTACACGAGCAAAGCGAGAGATCAAATCCCCGGCGCCTTGTGAATTTGGCAGCTTTGCTCTTTTGCCTGAAGAGTGGCATCTTGGGCCGAAAATTCCGAGTTCACATCCTTCCCCCAACCACTAATGACACCCTTCTTCTAGTAAGAATTCATAATGTTCAAGAAGGCAGATTATGATACAATACCTCAATAGTTGCAATGAATGCAGCTGAAAAACCAATGTCATTTGCAACCACATGGGTTTTGAAAAATGAATGTTTAAAGTGTGCACACGTATTATTCATGGTAAAGAACAGACATTGTTTAAATCTTCGTTTGATTCGTATTGGGTTTACTCAGCCAAGACCTGACCACGGGCGCCAGGAGGGGGAGAAACATGTCGCTGAGACCCCAGTAGACAGTGACCGTGAAATTAGGTGATTGTAGCCAATACATCTCTTTTTTCAATCAGCATGAGCTACTGAAAAATAATAATATACAAAGCAGAAATTAAATCTTCATTTGAAATAAATGTGGCGTAGGAAAATGTCATCATTTCCAGCTCTTTATTTTTCTTGCACAGAAAAACCCAGGAAATGGCTTCTCCAGAAACACGGCTGGGTATTTTTTGCTGAAAGGTTGCCTTCAACGTGGGAGAGACAAGAAGCAGCCAATTATTAGGTTCACTTCAACAAATGTGTCTTTTGGAAAGTGAGTTGAACAACGACACTTCGAACTGCAGTTGTTCAATAAATGTAGACTTTGTGGGTGGGAAGGTGGTGTTAGGCTATGTTTTTTAATACACAATACTAATTTAGCCTTCCAAAACTCAATTAAAATGCAAACACATTTAAAAAGAGGCAGTGTGTGTGTACACTTCAAATAATCAGTATGTCAAAAGTTATGAGTCTCAAAACCATCGCTGATTTTTAGCAAAAAAAACTGAGGGGCAAGTTTATCATTCTTTTACGCAGCGTCATGCTGCCGAGCAGCAAGCCACCCAGTTGCGCTGCGTGAAAGAGAATGGCCAGGAATGCCATTCCATTTATCATTACATGGCGCAAATCTTTTGTGCAGGAAGGGACACCTGTCTGCACAAAAACAATCCTAAGAAGCATTTCCACTTTCTATGCGTGCTGCAGAAAAGATATTTCTACTCGTTATTCCTTACCTTGAGAGGCGTATCATTTTGACCCATTCCCGCTAATGGTAAATCTGGGAATGCGCCAAAATCAATGGATGGATGCAAAGAAACACCCATGTACCCCCCCCCCCCCAGGGACAAAGTAACACAAGGCAGCAATATGCATTACTCTAGGTTTATCAAGCAAAGCAGGGCCACGCAAAGTGGCCTTGCGGGGCTTGACAAGTCTCACCTAGGTTTTGCGTCACCCTTGTGCCCTCTTGCATGCTACAAGAGCGACCCAAAATCTTGATAAATCTGGCCCTCAATATGTAAATGACTTAAGTTGAGACTAATTGTGCATTTCTTCCTTGTAATCCAGTGCATTTTGTTTTTTTGTGTGTGGAAAATCTATGTGGAATTTCTTTCTATAGATCGCGTTTACAAAATTGTGACCCCTTATGCCCCACGGTTTTTAAAACACATTTCTCAGTTTACACCCCAGTATTCTGTAGTGCAATTTATTTAAACCCCATTCCAACTGAGTTATGCTGTATTCAGCATTTTCAATAAAGAGCCTCTGATCTTGAAGAGACCAACACTGGCAGACTGCCCAGCAAATCCAACAACGAAACAGTGTGTAAAAAACCCTCTAAAATAAAATTGTCTGTAATGCTGCCAGGGCAAATATTATGCTTCAATATCTTCTCCCAGTTTGAGTGCTGACAATGAACTATAAGAGCTGGCTTCTTGAACTAGGCCTCTGTGTACAGAGCTTGAGTCTTACTCGAATCGGTAGCTTAGAGCAAATAGGCGGTCATGCGACTGCTTTGCTTCAGAACTAAAACATCGAGTTGCAGAGGTCAGTGTAAAAAGTAAACAAAATTTGGCTCTAGAACAACAGAAAGGTCAGAGAGTAGACTTTCGAAAGCCTGCTTGAAAAGCCATGTTTGCAGGGCTTTCCTGAATCTCATAAAATTGGCCTCTTGACCTTACTCCATCTACTAGGCTTTCCTACTTTTTTTAAAACTAATATGGGTTTGGAAATAATTTGAATTAACTTGGCACATAGACAATTCTTCCTCTAGATTGTGCTTGATTGAGTTATTATGAGTTATTCTACTAGGAGTGTATGTTTACAAATGTAGAAAATATAGAAAAGCTGAATTTGATGCCCGATGTGAAATACATAGCTAGCAGAGACATTTTAAGGATTTTGGGGGCACTGGGCCAAACATTATTTGGAGGCCCATTTCCCAAACAATTTTGAATGTATGATCCAATTTCAACTGTTTTATGGCCAAGTCACTGACAGTGCACAAGCTCAATGGTCCTTATTCTAAATATGTTTACAGCTGCCCATGATGTGTGTTTTCAATATTGTAACACAGCGGCTGTCACTAATATTATTTCAAATAATCTCTGTGACCCCTCCATCTCATTTCTCATATGTGAGGTCCTGTTTTGATCTAAATTAATTTTTTTATGTATGTTGCATGCAACTTAAACCGAGTTCTCTGCAAAATGTCAGCCATAGACTCCCACTCATCACCCACATTAAAATAAATTAAAGGAAACAGTATCTAAAACAATCTGTTTAAGAATTATTCAAGATCATCAGAGATAGGCTCTCTGCAGAACAGAGCTGGCCCTATCAGGGGCCCCTCTGAAAGACTGCAGCGCTGGGCCGGTGCCCACTTTGCCCATACCTTAATACATCTCTGGTAGCCAGCCTGGTCAGTCTAACCCCTTGTATACTCCTCACACATGCTGTACAACCTATGCAGAGTTACCTTGCCACAATCCTGTCCATATTGTCATTCACTCTATGTACATACAAATCCTCATCCTAACTTTGTGTTCTGGTTGAAATTATGGCCCATGCTAACAGCTCATCTTGGGGCTATGTCCCCTATGTCTTTGTGGTTGTGACATTTAAAAACACAGATTTAAAATGCAAATGGTCTCGCATTTGCTTGAGTTAGAGCTATTGGTGCTGTAAGTGCATTACTGGACTTCTCTTGCCACATACTTCCAGTGGCCATGCATATAACTAAAGGGCTAGCAGGCCTACTGGAATAGTATTCAAACAAGGCCCTTAAAAAACAAACTACTCCCAGCTGTAAAACCCTCCACTGGCAAAGGTGGACGAACAAACTTTCTCCTTGGCTAACCACTGGAAGTCCCTCTATCTAATGGTGAAAGATTCTATCTGAAGAACAGACGCAAGATGACATGCTGGCATTCAAAAATGCATACGTGAATAAACGACCATTCAATAACACAAGAAATGAATAGATACCGTCACATAGACCGTAATGGGATTTCTCTTGACTGACGGTGGGAAAACATTTTTTTTTTTACTTTTGGGTGCCTTGTGAAGTCCATCTTAGTTAAAGATTTTTCTGCTAGTTATCATGTTTCCTTACTGTATGGCACATGACAAGCATAGTATTGAAAGAGGCCATGAATGTATGGGGCTTCACAGAAGTGACCGGAGGTACGAAATGATAATTGATGACGAGCAGAAGCAAACGTGGCTTCAGTTTGCTTCAGATAATGTGCACAAAGGTAGCATGAGTAATGTGAGCGCAAGAATGATGTAAAGGGGCTGCTATATGTGCTGTTGAAGGTTTGGTTACATATTTAAAGGAAATACCTTCAAGAGGTAGGGGGATGAGGAGTAAGCATGCAAAGTGATTTGTGTGCCTGGTCTTCCACTTCTAAGCCAGTTCTTGAATGTGAACGGGAGTCAATCCGAGCAATTCCCCCACATACCTAATATGCATCATTAGAACAGTTCGGTTGTCCGAGTGCGTGGAAAAGCTTCAAGGAGATTGGTTTTCCAGATAAGAGTCCAGTTTACCCACCTACTCGCTCGAGGCAGTACAAAAGGGCACGGTCTTTGTGCGCCTTTGGCAGCATCAGTCTTTCGATTTCAACAACAATATGATCCTAATGGTTTGGGGATTACGATTTAATAAAATACAGCCCTCCTCCCTGTTGATTGGTGACGTTTAGTTAAAGTCACTACACAAACGGACAGTTTGAGATGAGGATGGAATAAAATACTTCAGCTTAATCAGTAAAGCTGTGATATTTGGATAAATTGAATACCGGTTTTAAATCGAAAAGTAATCAGATCAGAACTTGGCAATGTTTCTAAAAACGTAGGCACAGGCCGACATGACATTGTGCCCTGAAGGGATCAGGAAGTCTGCAACAGGGATAAACCTCGTAGCGCAAGCTTTGAAGTTCTTATTATGTGTCCCTGTCTGGGGCAGGCGGGGGAGAGAGATGGTGGACACGGATATTTAAAGAGGGAAGCAGGGGTCTGTTAAGATTGAACGAGGAGAAAGGATTGTGGCTGGAATTAAAAGCAAAACCAGACAGGAGGAAGGAGGCGGGGCCATTACACTCTGTAACAGGAGGAACAGGAGGAAGCATGTAAAAAAAAAAATCTCTTAGTGAAATCTCCTGGGAGGGAACCAAGCACAAAAGGGAAGGACATTTTTAAAAAAAATGGACTAGTAAAAAGGAAACAGTTAAGACAAGCACAACAAAGAACAAATGGCAAGAGTGGGTGTGGTTAAAAGCCCATTTGGCGGGCTGCCAAGCTCAACCTAAGGAATGCTTCAGGTGAGGTTTCCCTACTGATTTATTATTAAATCTTGGCTGGTACAATACCTTTGAAAACAATGAGGAAGCAAAGACTTTGCATGAAGTCGGGAAAGTGAGGTGTCGCTGAAGCTGGTGCGGCATTGGTTCCTTATTGCTACCAGAGAGGTGAGGCGTTGGTTCCTTTTCTGTGAGCCAGGGGAGGTGAGGCGTTGGTTCCTTTTCTGTGAGCCAGGGGAAGTGAGGCGTTGGTTCCTTACAAGGGGAGGTGATGCGGTGCCGGTGGCGAGAGGCCGCTTTATTACGGGGTTCCTTGTGTGCAGTGGCAAAAAGAAGACCACCATCTTGAAAGATAGAGATGACCAGAATACCTTTAAACATATGACACATTACTCTCTGGAAAACCAAAGCTGCCAAACCAAATGGCATCAGACATTATTGGTGCATAGCAATGGGTGAAATAAACACTGTGAGATGTCTAGAATTAGGGCCAAGTTCAACGTGATAACTTGAGGCTAGATCTAGCTTTGTCATTGCATTTATGTAGTGCTTACTATGCCAGAGAAGGCAAGCTTACTGAACTTTTTCGCCCTTGTCACACAAAGACTTGAGTTCAGATTCCAGGTCTTTGCAAGTGCTGAACGGCACATTTCTCATCTTGTGCTCAACTGGTAGAGCTTCCTCTTTACCTCTGATTTTGTTTTTAAAGTGCCAAAACTCCAGAAAATACCTGAGGATTATTATTCATAGCACTTTCAATCAAACTGTCTCCTGTATCACCAATGGTTGTTCTTTGGCCCTAGGTCTCAATATCATACCCAACAGACCTTACTGAAGCCAACTAAAGATGTCAAGATTCTTGCAAGCTACATAAACTTTAACAGAGATCCTCCTACTCTTAAATTCTAGTACATTCTCAAAATACTAAGTATGTCTGTTTTGCGACCATCCTATGATACTGGTGATTTGTCTGGTGGTAGAAGGGATTTAACATTCCATGTTGCTTTGAACAGTTCTTGGGTGATCATTGTGATGCATGCTCCCAAGTCAGCTAGTAAGTGTAATGTTCTGTCTCCAACTTTAACATCTATATAGGAATCTACTCACTCATTAGGATCATTTTGTTTCACTTTACTAGTACACACCGCCATACCATGCCATGTAAATTATTTTGGATCGGTTCATCGTCACTGTCAGGAGATCACTCAGCTGCACATGCAACTTTCGCACCACTTGGTTTAGAATTGTGATACACATTTAGTAAAGTGCCTCGGTTTAGTGCAAGAGATACACAATAATTTATTGAAGGGATTATTTTCATAAGACTGGTAACTGCATCTAAAACATATGTTTTGCTGTGAAAAAACTCCATGAAATCTGCCAGTTTTTTTATTGTATCTATCCGAACCCCTCTAACTACAGCCACAGGGTGTACTTTGAGGTTTGATGCTTTTTGCAGTTTCGATAGTGTCTTCTAGAGATGGATTTGCCATAGACAGTCTAATTCCTTATCTTGACAATGGTTGATGAGCTGGTCCCTGACTAAATGATGTGCAAAATATTTAAATTGACACTCAGCGACCAGTCTAGGTAGAACAGGGAAGTAAGAGCTGATGTCTTGCCAAGGTTTTTGTAGTCTTCAGAAATTTGGTCTGTGTACATCAGCTTGGACATCAGAATATTTATTTCACTTCCTTTTAGCAGTAGCAGCTGGTGTCAGGAAGGGGTGAGGAGCAGCATGCAGGGCACGGGGCAGCACATGGAGCGGGGGGCGCAGAGGGGCAATAAAAATATAAATAAATGTACCTGCCGCCTCTGTGATCTGCCGCGCCAGCATTCTCTCATCTTCTTCATACCTCCCCAACTAATCCCGACGCTTCTATCATGCTGTTGCACAACATGAAAGAAATGCTGGGATTGGCCTGGCTGGCAGAAATGCCACTCAGGGAGGGCATGGGTCACTGCGCTTGGTCTCCACCCGGCTGTGAAACACAGCCGGGACAGCCGGTTGGAGAGTTCTGAGTGCACATGCCGGGTTAGCCAGCCTCGGATGGCTGGCCAAACTGACATGCGCACTTAGAAGCGCACCACCACTCCTCCTCCACTTGTCGACGCGGAGAAGGCTGACCCTGACACGCGCTACGAAAGCAGAAAAAAAAGGGATAATAAAATGCTTTTATTATCCCTTTAGTTATCTGCTTTCACCATCTGGGTGACGTTCTTTGGTGGAGGGGCATCTCCTGTTCAAATTTGTCGCCATGATCTAACACTAAAGAAAGAGAAAAGGGTTTAAAAATTGCCCTCCTTTTAATTTTAACCCCAAATGAGTGTAATAGTAAAACTGTCCTCGTTTCTCAACACAAAACATAAAGCGCCCACAGCACCCAGACAGTGTGTGAATAATGTTTCATGTCAGGAAATGCAAAGTGTATGATGTTATCACCAGTCCTGGGCAAACAAAAAGACAGAATATAGTGGTCCAGGTGCACATATTAATGATGCATGCAATTTGGTAACGTGTTTCCAATGTGGTAGAGTAACGTAGGGTAGAAAAGTGCGTATCACTGAAGTATGTATTGGCTTATGTTGTGTACATGACCAACTCACGCACTATACAGTGCACAGTGACTAAAATGTAAAGGTGTGCACACAATTCATCTAAAGTTCATGCACAGGAAAAAGGATATGCAGTTCAATCTATAGTTCGTGCAGTGAAAAAAGCTCCAGGTAGAAGTGAAAAGATTTTCCTACTGTGCATTGATAGCAGGGTCTTGTTGATTGACAATGCGTACGAAAAATGGGAGAAATGAATAGGATCTCTTGGCAAACGTCTCAAACCCTCTAACCTAAGTGCTTGTATGCAGGAGTTAGACCACACAGCGTGTTTCTCTCTGCCGTTGGGCTGTATACAATTACAGCGGTTTGGACGGCACGTGCTATCCACCGAGCACTGAAAACCTCTGCATTTGCTGTTAGGTAATCAATTTTTGGGAGAGACCTTGGAAGATCTAACGGGTTGTCAGAAATTGCTTTCAGGAAGAGCGCCCGATTTTGTTGATGATCCTGACATCAATGTTGTTGAAAATGACAGCAACCACTGCTGGTACACGTGGAGATACCTGATAGCTCAATGCAACTCGTTGCCACAAAATCTGCAGAATTGAAAGATGGGCAATACGAAGACTGATAGGAAGTTCAGGTGTTCTTATTCAGGAGTATTACAGAGTCCAGCTGCCTTGGAGAAAGCAGGTTGAGTGTCAGAGTCCAATCCTTTAAAAATGAAAAAACATAACATTCTGAAACCCAAGATAAACATTCCTTCTCAGAATTACTACTTGCATCCAGTGAATAAATTCTGTAAAATCTATTGTACAAAACACTAGAGACTACAAAGTGCCCCATACAGAATCATTAATTGGCTAAAAAGGAGAGAAGGGGATACGTAATGTTAGTAATTGGTATGGTACACAGTTGTGACCAAACGTGCGTCACGAAGGGAACACAATTACCTACAGTTACATGGTGTGGGAAGTGACCTCGTTATGCAGTCTCCAGAAAAAAAATCAACTCATGGGTAAATGGTGTTCAGGTACAGGTTACTATATAAAAAAGAAAAGTAGTAGTTAATGATTAAAAACAACGTAGTTTCTCTAAATAGGTCTCTACTCCATTTTGGTTGAAGGGAAAGCTGAGGAAAAGTCTATCTCACAAAATCTCATTGTTGTTTGACTGACAACGGCTCTCTTGGTCCGCACCCAACTTAATGGCGATTGCAGGATTGTGGTGATGTGTCCATCCATGCACAACCCTCCACATTTTTCATTTGCCACAATTTGAAAATCCATGCTCTCAATATACAGCAGCACCAACATGTTCTTTGTTTGCTAATACTGTGATGTAGAGGCATTTATTGACTAACTCCCTAAGCACAATGCTCAATCCTCTTCTGACGATTACTTACAAATTCTATATTCAAAATACGCCATTAATTGCATGCAAACTTAACGAGAAGTGACATATTAAGTTACAAAGTAGTACCTTTCATGAATGCAACAGCCATCCACATCTCACATTAGGAACCCATTTAAAGGTATTTTTAAGGGCAAGTGCAAGTCGCTCCATTCCTCTTCTAATCTCTCTTTAGGGGGATTTTAACCATGCCAATGTTACGTCAGTCACTTTCATTGGTTCGTGGGGTTGCCTTTTAAAATCCGCTTGTTTTCATTCGTGAAAGGTATGCATACGTCATGCCTTTTCAGGTGTTTAGCCCTCCTCGAGAACACCGGTAAACTACTGGAAACATACGAGGCTCCATGTTTTCCATATGGTTTCTGGACTTCTTTTTCTCTTTATTTCGCAGTGCGATTGTGCTGTGTTTTACACAGCGCAATCGCGATCGTTTTTTTTCTATTTAATGTGGCTAGTACAGTCTGGTTAGGAGTTTACAACGCTTATAGCTCTAACTCAACATAATGCGAGACCCGTTGCTTTGCAAATGCTTGTTTAATAATGCTTTTACCCATACAGATAGACAATGCTCTGTAGCATGGCTGGAAAGGAATAAAAAAAGCCTGTATCGCAGCCACCCACATCATTTTGTAGGCACACGCACGTGTGCAAACACGCCTACAAAATGATGGAGGCACTTTTTTCTTTTTACTCACACATCCCAGTTGAATCGATAAATAAAAAGGAAAAAAAGTGTGAAAACATTTGGGGACAGAAACAATATGGGTGGGTAGTAGCAACACAGGGGGCCAAGGAGAAGAGAAGCACACTAGGGAGACAGCTAGAAAATATATGTACTTGTGTGTACAGTAGCGGCTGTTGTCAAGGCAGAGATGCAGGGCAGGGGAAAGAAGTGCACGACACCGAAACAAACAGAAACAAAACAAACATAAAATAACTTACCTGACGCCTGCTGCATCAACAGTCTTCTGCTCCTCACCAGTGCAGGCACAGGCTCCCAGCTTGCCCTGTTGCCAATCCTGACGCTGGTGTCATGCTGCTGGCAGCATGATAGCTGCGTCAGGATTGTCCTAAGTGCCCTCGATTTGCTCCCAGGCAGACTTGGAGCCTGTGCCTGCTGTCTCCAACCCAGCAACACAGCTCGGGTTGTAGACAGCTCAGTGCGCATGTGGGTTTGGCCATCCTGAGATGGCTGGCCAAACCCACATGCGCACTGATAGCAGCACCACCACTGCTCCTCTGTCCCCTCACCACAATGCCCCCTCCCCAAAACCTGACCTGGCCAAAGTTGAAAACTAAAACAATAATAAACCTTTTTTATTATCATTTTATTTTTCAACTTTTGAGGCTGCTAGCAGGGGGCGGCGATGCTCCTCCGCCATAGCAGAGGAGCCACCACTGCATGTAGACATGAGCCATGTACATGGGGGTTGTGCGCCAGAAAATGGCGCTGCACTGCTTAGAGGTATTTTTTTGCCTCTGAACAGTTTAGCGCCATAATTCGGTGCACAAGTTCTGGTTTCCCCTGCACCTCCCCCACCCTGTTAGCATCCTTTACGAGGCACGGCCGGCGTCTTGGAATGGGGCTTCCCGGCGCTATACTTTTTCATACAAAACTGCGCTAACACAGTTTTGCGTGAAAAAGTATAAATATGGGACTAAATTAGCCAAACTTTGGCAGGGTGGAATGGTTAGTGGACCTGGCCAGATTCTAACTCATGGCTCGTCTGAATATCACTGCATGTTTCGCAAAGAATATTCCACTCATCCAGCCATTCTACGTTACAAAATAGAATCCCATTGTGGGTAGACATATATAAGGAGTAGGCCTTGGTAGTTAAGACAGGTGTGTGAAAAGCATTATAGAACATAAATGCTGTGGTTTGCAAAAACAGCTATAAACATGCTTCTTTGTCCTTTTGTCTGCCTATCTCTCAACAGAGCAACACCTAGGAAGGAGTTTGCCTTTCCTAGTTGTCTCCCATTGTCTGTTTTTTCATTGCTTCAGACACTTTCCCCGGTTTTTGACCTCACATGTTGCCCCTGGATCAGGCACAAGCAGGTTGAGGCGGAGATGGTGGTGGCCTTTGTCAAACTTTAACCACAAGGTCTGAATGGCAAAGTGATATCAAGTCAACGCTTTTCTTTGAAGAAATTGTGATTTGTATTCCCAGCTACAACCGCGTAAGCAGAATCCTCTTTGTTATCTGAACAATTATTGCAGTCTTCCAAGTGCCATTCAGTATTACACTGTGGAAGAATGTCCACTCATGCTGCTTTGTGGTTTCTTGAGAGTTGCACAAGTATCATGATTTTACCAGCAGCAAAACTGTATGCCATTGATTTTAAACAGCCTGAGTCTCAGGAATATTCGAAATCCATTGTTTACAACACTTTATTCAACCAGCTTACCACATTAACATATATATATATATTTTTTTATCAGGGGTAATAATTTATTTCTTGTATTGATACCCTACTAGCTCAAAAGCTCCCTAACTCTCAGTGTTTGAGGTGGGTCTGCTTCTAGGACCGAAAAGTTGGTAGCACCCTGACTAGAATGGGCAACAATTTGTTGGAAGTGGGCTGTTCCAGCTCTGGGCATGGTATCTCTCTAATAAGAAATATTGACATTGCAACTGAGCCGGTTTAAACTACCGATGAGCTAACTGAATCTATTTCTTACATATCTGGAGATGAAGAAGAGAATTACCCTGGATTCTAAGGAATCGCATTCCCATAAAGAAAGAATAGAAAGAGGTCTGGTGCAGGAAGGTGAAATCAATCAAAGTAAACCTAATTATCTCACATTATGTTTCTAAAACGATTACACTGTTGGGACATCAGGACACTAGTTTTGTTATTCCAGAACTGTTTATTGCAGATTTTGATATGCATACAGATACAGACCAAAATGTAAGAAAAGAAAAATGCAGAAAAGGGGAGCTTGCCAGCATGTACATTTTGATATACACAAGAGATTGCTAATATCCTACACAAGATTGGTGTTTATATCATACGTATAGATCTGTTCCAGTTGCAGATAGCGATGCAACTAAGTGAAAGACTACATGCTTTCTAGTACCACTTAGAAATGCTGCCTTAGAAAATATAGACCAAGAGCTTCCTAGAAAATAAGAGAGTGAAACAATATAGTACAGATAAGGGAGGAGAGAGGCGTGGAAGAAGAGAAAAGAGGGAATGGATGGGGTAAAGGCGAGGAAGGTAGGAAGTGGTTCGATTTGAAGGTGTTTCTGCCGATTTTTAGGACTCTCTCAAGGGCTCTTAAGGTTCATAGGGGACTGATGGGCCTGATCGTTGAGCTGACGTAGATGAACATTTTTTCCAGAATGTTGATTTTTGATATACAATGGTGTATAACAATAGTTTAGAGTGTTGTCTGTGCCTCTTATGACTTGACTTCAAGCCCACCAAATGTGGATAGAGAGCTGTGAGAAATTCTTCCAATCTGAGAGAACGGATTATGTTCCTATTATTAAGAGCACACCTAGGAGGAATTTGTCTTTGAGATTTAGGGGCATATTTATACCCTGTTTGCACTGAAATAGCTTCATTTTTTACGCTAGTTCAGTGCAAACTTAACTCCATATTTATATTTTGACCCTAGACCCGCCTAGCATCAAAATATTGGGGTTAAAGTAATTTTTTGCCTGAAGAAAACTACCTTGCGTCAATGAGATGCAAGGTAGGTATTTCCAGGCAAAAAATAACTCTAGAGCCCATGCGCCTTATTTATTCTCCTGTGTAAAAATGGTGCACGGGAGGGAGGTGGGCTAAATAATTGCCCTAAGCTTGGTTAGCGCCATTATTTAACGCCTGGGTCAGGACAGGCATTAAGGGGCCTGTAGGCCTATTTCCATGGTGGAACACCATGGAAAAAACCAACAGGTGCCATCCCCAGGCCCCAGGGACACCTCCTCCCACACCAGAGTGACAGCGGAGGATGGGGGACCCCATCCCAGGTAAGTACAGGTAAGTATTTTATTTTCATTCTTAAACTGCCATTGGCGGCCCTGAAATGGGTCCCCCTACATGGCACTGGGTGCATCGGCCATGCCCAGGGGACCCTGGTCCCCCGTGCTGGCCATTGGGGTGGTGGGCATGCCTTCTGTCTTTTCTAAGACAGGAGTCATGTGGTATGGATGGTTTTGCATCAGAAAATGACTCTAGGCAGGTTAGAGTCATGTTTTTTTACTCTAACCTGCCTAATGTCATTTTTTGGTGCAGTTTAGCATCAAAAAATATAAATCAGGGCCTTGTTGTCCTTGTGGGCCTCTGGATCTGTGAACTGACCTGGAAAAGTTCTGGAATGAATTTTTTTTGCAAACTGCCAGCAGTTACACCCTTTAGGATAGCCACTGTTAAGTGATTTCTATTTGCCTTTTTCTAGTTCCACCAGTTATTTTAGTGTGGGACCGCAGCATTATATAGCTGTCAATTTTTCATTTTGCTAATCTGTTTTCACTGCGATTATGTGTGAGGTTTCAGTGCCTCATATGCAGGGTCCTTTGAATTGTGAGCAATGAAGGACCACATTATATGACGCAGTTGGCAAAATTATGGAACAAGAAAATGCAAATTATGCTTCATAATGTGGCTCATTCTGTCACAATGTTAGTATACTGTGTTTACTTTTTAAAATGTTCAATACTGTCTGGTCAAATATTTGACCTCATTATTCTAGCAGTGACTGTTGAATACAGCATTCAGTAACTCAAAGGGAGCCAGTTCACCAGTTTGTTAAAAGTCTGCATTGGACAACACCAAATGTGCTGCTTTTTTAGTACATTTTGATCTTTTAGTAATGTTAGTACTGTTAGTTTTTTCGTAAATCAGCAAATTAGGCAGTAGATGATGGGGTATGTGGCTAGTCCATAATTATGCAGAAAACATTGGGTCCAGAGAATCTCACAATTTCAGTGGTCCTGCTTATATGTGAAACTTTGACCATGGACGTCATTTAGGCGTCACCAGGCATCGCAATTGCATCTCCTTGCTAGCCCAGTTCTACCCCTGTCACTGCCCTTGCAATCCCTGGCTGTGGAAGATATGTTTGTGGTAGAAAATAAAATAGTTTATAGATCATGTTCCACTTGTTTCTGCAATAATGCGGGTGCTCCAGGCTGGGGATGGGCACAGCAGAAACTTGCCAATGTTTCAACTTGCCTGTTCAGCCAAGGTGTTGCCAAGCAACACACCCTTAAAGGACTCCAGGTTTTACCAAGCACATGTATGCTTGGATTTTAGGGGTTTTCTGGACTGGTCTGGTCTTCTTTTGAAAAGGAACCAGAAGAGCTTGTATCATCAGAATACTGTCCTGGTTTTCCAATTCTGCTGGGTGCTGACTCTTCTTATAGGCCTATAGGGCTGTGTCTTGAGCTGCAAAAGCTCTGGAATGAAACATTTTTGCAAACTGCCAGTCGTTTTGAACCTTGAAGACAGCCACAGTAAGTGCTTTCTTTGTACTTTTTCCAGTTCTTCCAGTTGTTTTAAGGTTGATCCTGCAGCACTGGATAGCAATCAATGTTTCACTTTTCTAATCCGTTTTCAGTATGTTTATGTATAACACTTCAATGCTTTATATGCACAGTCTTATGAATTAGGAGGCAATGAAGGACCACATTATGTGGCAAGGTTGGAAAAATTATGGAGCAAAAAAAGGCAAATGATGTTTCAGGATGTGGCGCATTCTCTCGCAATATTATTATGTGATTTGTACTTTTTAAACCCTTCAATACTGTCTGGGCAAATGTTTGACCTTCATTTAGGTGGGACTCTTGCATACAACATTCTTCAGCTTAAAGTACACCAGTTAACCAGTGTACAAAAAGTCTGACACTGCGCAGCACCATGAGTTTCACTTTTTGAGTGCCTTTTGAGGTCTTAGAACCTTTTTTGGTAAATCAAATTTAGCAGCAGATGGCAGCTTATTCGTCTAGTCTAGCAAATCAATAATTAAGGGGAAAACAATGAGGCCAAAGCAACCTCAGTTCTGGTGGCCCTCCTCACATGTGACGTTTTGAGAGACATTTAGTGTCACTAGGAATGTGAAGAGTGTGACAATGAGCATCTCTCCAGGATCAAAAGTGTTTTTAAAACAACGCTAACTTCGCCAATTTTTAGAAAAGCAAAAGGGAAGAAATAGAAATCCTCTGCCACATCAAGAAACGTTTTATGGTCTCTCATGGCAATGAATAGGTCTCTGCTGCCACCCGTCCAACCTTCAGCCGGACGTCACAATGTAATGAGGAGGACTTCAGGTGGGCAGGAATACCCAATGAGCTTCTGCAGCACACTGGTTTATGTGTCCACTGCCTCAAAGGGTAACAACAGACCTGAGCCAAAGTGAGTGGCTCAGGTCTGTTGCGCTTTCGGTGGCCACCACTTCCTTCACATGGATGTCTCACCTATCCCGATAACATCGCTGCCAGGTTTACCATGTACATGCGTTATGAGCTGCTGTAGTCCAGGTTTCTTTTCTTTTAAATCTGAGACTTGTAGTCCTGGTTTTATAATGGAACAAGAAAGACCACAAATGCCAGAATTCAAAGAAAAAGTGCCCAAATAAGCATCGGAAAAAACCCTAAATAACGTCTTATTGTATAGGAAAACCATAAAGGGAGCACCCTGCCTCACTCGCCAGCATGCACTCAGCCCCAATGCATCATGGTAAATGCAGTCAAAGTTTGTTTTTTATCCATAAAGTAAACTGTAGTTTTTCACCTTAGTACGTGCAGCAAGTGTTGTAAATCTCTGAGCACGTGTTTCTGGGTTCAGCCCTTCATCAGCAGAGAGAAGCTTGGTCTGTGGGGGTGCTGGAAATGCTGCCAAAAGTCCTCTCAGGTTTATGTACCACTCACTGGCACGCAGGTGCTCAACCAGAGCTCATCAGCTCCAAGGGAGCCTTCTTAAACAGGAAAAACAGAAAGGGAGCGGCCTGCCTCACATTCCAGCATGCAGTCAGCCCCAATACATCATGGTATTGTATAGTAATTGAATATATGTAGAGCTCATATGACTGAGGAAGCGCTGATGTACATTAGCAGACAGGCAGCATGCTACACTGTGGTCAAGCACGCGGTTGGAGGAGCGTGGACGCCAGCGGGGCTCATGTTGGTGTCTTGCGTGAGTGAACAGAGTGGTGTTCTTACTCCGTTCTAGGTGACTGCATCAAAGCAAGTACTTTTGGGAAAAAGGAGTGAGCGACAGAAAGCATGCACGTTATGTAAGCGTATTTTGTTTGCTAGAAGTGTCTCCTTAGAATCTACCCACTAGCAATAAAAGATCAGCCCATAGTATAGCCCGGGTTCAGTCAGTCTTGGCAGATGTGTTACAGAATATCCTGAAGTGCCAGGTATGTAACCCTGGTAGACAATCTTAATATGAGGGCCCTACAGCAAAAATGACGAGTAACTCAGAGGCATGCAATGCTGTGATCCAACCAAAGTAAATGCTCCTTAATCACTAATTGGGTGACAAAGTATTGATCCACGAAAGTGCACTAATGATAGGCATCTAGAGTAAAACTCCATAGGGACCACCCAAATTTCAGAGGAAATTAACCAATTAGCATGTACGCGTTATTTACAACCCACATAAGGATGGTGTAGGATCCATTCAGGAGCAACAGATAATAAATGCTTCCTTCTGCACTGGCATAAATGATACAGTCACACAATATAAAAGATCCAAATGGTCTGCTTTTCAAGTGGAAAAGACTAATCTGCAGGCATACACTGGGGAAATGCAAAAGATAAATCCTCTTTAAAGTCTACCCATGACTCACTGAGCACGAATCTTTATGTATATGCCGGTTACAAGAAGCTACAGTTCCATGATCACAATCGGATGAGCATGCCCAAAAACTGGTAGTCAAGACAAAATGAAACAGCCACATGTTGGAAGTCACAAGTTGAATCTATACTCTAAAGCTCGGCTTGTAACTGGTAGTCATCCCTTTGATGCTAGGGGTTGGGTGTGTCATACAGATTTCCGACTTTGCTTGCAGGGACCACTAGGAGCGAACAGAAGGGTAAAGAATGGCATGTACTGGTAACCAGAATACATTCTTGTAAGATTTGCTTATGAATAACAAGGTAGCAGCACATGGCAACTCTGGCTGGGATAATTGCCCCCATTCAGTCCCCGAGGACTGACAATGAAGGAGTCTTCGGGGTGGAATGGTCACAAGCAGCCAAGAAAAATTATACATATTCCCAAGAGCAACCGATGGGACTACCAGGTCACTGAAGCACTATCCTTTAGCTAAGCATACCTATGGTCTCTGGTATTTCCAAAGCTGTTTATTCGGCTGAGTTTTATCATAGCTCGGATTCTGCTGTTCAAGATAAATGTGTAATGGTAATCACTGTGTGAAGAGGAGCTGCCTTCTGCAAGAGAGTGTGAGCTCAGGTGCTTGTAGAGAGTCCCATCTCTTCCACTGTATGAAGTGGACTGACCTGCTCCAGCAAGGTATGAGGACCTACAGACAGAGGATAGAGAGGTCACTAGATGATTCTGTCACCAAGGATGTAGCGCTTCACTTTGGGATTTAGTTTAACAACAAAGTACATTCTGGGAGCTGGAGTTCTGATTCACATCATTTAATTTAATTGAACTAACATATAATAAAACATATATCGATTTACAAAAGAAAGTCAAGGAAGGAGTATGATACTATTGGAAACATTAAGGCCCTAATTATGTCCCTGGTAGTCTTCTGACTGCCAGGGTTAATGAGGCGGTATTACTGCTAACAGGCTGGCGGTACATACCGCCACATTATGAGATTGGTGGGTTGGCCACTTCTCCATTCATACCGCCATGGCGGTATGAGCCATCGGGCCAGAGATGTCTATCTCCAGCCCAGTGACCAATATAGTACGCCGATGGCATTATGAGCCTACCACCATGGTTTTTGTGGAGTTAGCAACGCCACGAAAACCATGGAGGTAGCCCATACCAGTGACAGGAAATGCCTTCCCTGTCACGAGTAGGCGGCTCCCCCATGCCCCCAACACTCACCTGACGCCCCCCTTCCATGCAAACTCACCCACTCGATACACAAACTAACCACCTCACCCCCTTCCGATCCACTCACTCCCCCACCCCCTCCGATCCACTCATGCCCCAGTCCCCCTACCGCCCTACAGTCACAGCACCCCACCTCCCCGCATACACGCACACAGACACCCATACACACCATGCATACACCCTTTCACTTACACTGGCATACACACATTCATACACACACTGGCATACCTGTATTCATACATGCATACTTCCAGACATACACACATTCTTACACACTATCACACTGACATGCAGATGCACTCACTTCACCATTCTTACACACATTCACTCACACGTATACAACCACTCATACAACACAACACTCACAGACACATTCACAAACACACACTCACACATTCATGCACACGCTCAGACACACAAAACACCCCCCACTCTCCCACCCCCCTCCCCTGTCGGACGATTGTCTTACCTTGCCTAGTGAGGAGGTCGTCCGGCAGTGAACGCGAAGGGGTGCTGCTACCGCCAGCAGCACCCCACCAGCAGAAAACTGCCAGGCCGTTTTACTGGTCATACTTTGGCTGGCGGCGATCTACTGGTGTGGTGGTGCTGGTGGTACAATAAACACTGACGGATTTCCTCCCTTATTGTATCGGAAGTCGGGCAGTGCTAGTAATATGGCGGACGGATGGTAGCCGCAGTGGTGTTATGTTGGCGGCCGTCACTACAGCATTAGGCGGTATTTACCACCAATCTTATAATGAGGGCCTAAGTCTTTTGGCAACTTTGGGTATGAGCAGTGAGGTGTATACTGTCCTAAGAAAGGAGACAACCCTACTGCTCAGTCACTATGCAGTGTGTTAGGACTGCAACCATATGTATGGGTAATTGCGAATACCTTCTTTACTCTTCATTCCGATCTGTTCCATTTATCCACACCTTTCCCCCCCCAACCGGTTGGGGTTACTTTGGGATTTTATTTGGTTAGACGATGCGTTGTATAGCAGAGACAAAGTGAGGTCTAGGCGAGGAGATGCATCACATAGTGGTGGTTCTAATGGTTGTGTTGGGCAAGACAATGTCCGTGTGTGGAGATGGGTTGTGCAGCTGCGGTTCCAATAGGCTGCTATGGGCAGTGCAAACTCCATGCATCAAGAGGGTGCATGCTGCATAGGCGATATGTCAGTTCTGAGGATTATGCGTCGAGCAGCAGAGGTGAGGTGTTGGTTCTGCAGGAGATGCACACATGTCAGAGGGGATGTGTTGGTTCTGCTGAGTCCACAGATGGGCAGGTGGAGCACCTGCAGGCTCAGTTCCAAGGTTCCAGGACTAGGGCGGCACTACTTGGGAGGGCAGGACTCACAGATGGCAGAGTCTAGGTGCTGGGATCAAGGTTGTTGGAATTTTGATTTGTCCCTGAGACTTCTGTTCAGGAAGCAAGCCAACTAGCCCTGGAAGTCACTCAGGGGGTGATACCCTGAAACGAGGTCCAGGATGCTTGTTCTGGTCCATTGAGGACCTGACCTGGCAGTTTGGGCCTGAATATACCCATGAGGGGCAGAGCCAAGACTGATTTAAATATGGCTGGGTCCAAACTGGGGTGACATGGTGCAAAATAAATGATGGATTCAGGTCCAGATTTCTGATAGGGGTGAATGTTTGACCTTGTTCAGCATTCCGTCCATCAACGTTTTGCGTTGCAATTTCACCATAAGCGGGAAGGGTATGCCCAGATGTGGGTCCCGGACTCACTGTGTCACTGGATTCAAGCTAGCCTGGCTGATATGAGGTGATTTCCCAAAACTGGTTCCAGGGAGCGTGTTTCTGGTCCAGGGAGGACCTGGCCTGGCAGTTTGGGTTGGACTGTACCTATGAGGGGCAGGGCTAAGACTGATTTGCATATGGCTGGGTCCAAACTGGGGTGGCATGATGGAAAAAAATGATGGATTTAGGCCTAGATCTTTCACTGGGGTGAATGTTTGACATTGTTCAGCAATCCATCCATCATCTGTTCTTTTTGCATTTGTTACCCTATGTGTGCCAGGTATGCCCAGACGTGGGTCCAGGGCTCACTGTGCCACAGGATTCAAGCTTGCCTGGCTGATGAGGGATCAAACCCCTAAACTGATCCTGGGATGCTTGTTTCTGATCCAGCGAGGACCTGGCCTGGAAGTTTGGGCTGGACTGTACCTATGAGTGGCAGGGCCAAGACTTATTTGCATATGGCTGGGTCCAAACTGGGGTTGAATGGTGGGAAAAAATGATGGATTTAGGCCCAGATCTCCGACTGAGGGT
This sequence comes from Pleurodeles waltl, assembly GCF_031143425.1. NCBI lineage: Eukaryota > Metazoa > Chordata > Amphibia > Caudata > Salamandridae > Pleurodeles > Pleurodeles waltl. The sequence continues at coordinate 269,091,541 of NC_090448.1, read as the reverse complement.
GAATGTTTGGCATTGTTCAGCATTCAGTCCATCATCTGTCCTTTTTACTTTTAGAAAGGTGGCATTTTCTTGTCCTAACAATTAATTTCCTGCTGCCAGTGCCCAGGGTCAAATGTCTCTAATGTTAGGCTTCCTGTATTCCCCCAAGACAGTGAGACAAAAAGGCTTAGGTGCGGGCAGGATGGGTGGGGCAAAGCTGTTCCCTGTCCTACTTGTCCTTCAATAGGGGCAGCCTCCAGCACACATAGAGAAACCTAACACTAGTCTTTTGTAACCCTGGGCTTTTTCAATCCTTGACAGGGGAAGAAAGGACCTTTCCATGACCAGATGTGTGGGTAGTCTAGAATTTTTCCCCATGCCAAAGGCTAGCACAAAAATGAATTTGGATCCTCAAACAAACTCAGTTCCCTCCTGGACCTGCAGAGGGCTTCAGAACTGCTTGACATCTGCCTTGTAACTCAAAGGACAGCCCTATTGCTACAGGAGGACTGCCCTCCTGCTTTAGGCTTGCCTGGCTCCCCAGAGGATTGCCCTGTTGCTAGAGGACTGCCTTGCTGCCTGAACATAGGACTACAAGAGTGACTCCAAGGGCTATTTGGCTGCCCTCCCGTGTGAACTACAGGGATATAATTAGTTCCAGAGACCCTGAACCCTGCACCTAGCCATTGCTAGAGTGAGTCCTGACCCTCTATCACAAGTGGTGTCCATATAGTCCTGAACCCTTTGAAGTGGTGTAGAAGGTGGAACTTCTGACTTACCTTAAAAGTTGGGACTTAGAAAATTACTTACCAACAATTACCAAGTGAACCAGCAGGAGTCCAGGACCTACCCGCCAGCCACTCCACCATCTGGTCGACCTGCTTTTGTCTTAACTCTCACTACATTATTCTCCGCATCAGCAAATCTGCTCAGCGGGATCTCTGAGCGAAGGCATCCTGTCTCATGACGTCCTCTTTGACTGCAGTTTGTAGCTTATCCTGCAGAAGGTTTTCGACTTCTAAAAAGTTGTCAAACACCAAAATGAAAGCTGTTTAATGGGCTTGATGTCGGGACGCTCCACATCGATGATGACAACTTTCTCGGCCTGAGAATTGAGCTTCTTTGAGCTTTTTCCCACTTTCGTCGACGGCTTCACTGAGACTTCATCAAGTGCTCCCCGGCATTGATAGTTCCTTCCAGGCCACAGCCTGCTACCTTGCTCCACTGAACTCTACCATCTCCTGGACTTTTCTTTGAAATTTTGTCGGAAGGTAAACCAAGAGATGACCCAATCCACGTTGTGTATCCGAACACCCCTCCATTGTAGTCTGCCTTAACTTTTGACTTTGCCTCAATCCTGCATGACCAGATACCAGTGGTTGGATCGCTCAAATTATAGGTGCTGCATTTCACTAAAAACTTCACAACTGCAATTCTACTGATTTGATTTCATTCTTTTTGGTGCCATATTATTTATTTAAATGTATAGTATTTCTCTAAATTGGTTTGGGGTTTCCCTTGTGTTGTACCTTCACCATATTACTGTTTGAGTGCTGCATAAATACATTTCTTTGGAGGGGTTCTTCTTATGCTTCAACGTGAACTGAAATAAAGACATTCACCTAACATAATTTTTCTACTGTTAGGGATAGATCCTTTGGTTTAATTAACAACAAGTAAAGCTACCATGTTAGTCTATTTATATTCTCTTTGACCTGCAGACATCAGCGTCTGTCACAGTGAAGGGTCAGAGTGGCAATATTCAGTATCTTTTTTTATCTCTGTTATCACTTTTCTTTCTCACTGTTTTTTTGTGTTTTATGAAATGTTAAAACAACATACATCACATTGCATAGTATCCACATCACCATCGCTACATATTTCACATCTGAGAACAGATTGTGGGCAACAAACTACAACTCATTACTTCAGTGGTACAATAGAGACTTGTGTCCCTTTTATAATACATCTCCCTATTTGTAATTTCCAGTCTGTCAAGTTGGAGCTTGTCGGGACAGTAAATATGCCATATATCCTTAGGCCTTGAGGGTTTGGGAGCTCCTCTGCATACAGTTCTAGTTGCGTTTGGCAATAGGTCATGTCATGAAGCCAGTTATCCATCAAGAGCACAGATTTCGATCCCCAGTGCATGGCAACCCTGCATTTCACCAGCAAAAGTTCCACTGCCACCAGGTTCCTATATGCTGGCTAAATAGACATTACCAACCCCAATGGGCATCGATGAGGAGAGCATTCCACCCCCTCTAACACGATTTCAGTCAATGCAGAAGGCACACATCTCCTGAATTTTTGGCTAGAATACAATGCAAGATGTAAAAAATCTGCCCCTTTCCTCCTGCACAGCACACAGGTATTATCCACTCTCAATCCGTACTTCAACAGTTGGGCAGCTGTATAGTATAGTTGATGCAGATATTCAAAATGAATGATTCACAAGCTACAGTTTGCTGTTTGCCGCGCCATAAGTGCACAGCACCAGACCCAGTCCATTTGACTTGATGGCACGTCTAACACTGTATTCTAAGGGTGCCTGTGTTATGACCTGACTATCCCGCTGTGACGCCCTGTACAGGTTGGTGACCAATTGTGTTCTCATGGTTCTGGTGAGTAATAACTGTAAGACCCCGAACATAAGGGATCATCAGGGAATTGGGGATAAAGTTCCTGCACCAGAGCCTTTAACCTAAAGTATGTGAGTAATGCAAGTGGAGCCACCTCTTCTCCCCTCACTAGATCTATCAGCTCAACAAATCTTCCTGCAGGGTATAGGTCTTCCATAGTCTTTAACTTCAGTGCATCCAGTATGATAAAAGCGAGCTTTTCTTGTGTCACCAAAATACCTGGGTGGTACCGCAATGAAAGCGCTGGGGCAAATAGTGGTAGCCTTGTCATCCTGAGACCCAGTAACCTCCATGCTCTTAGGGTGCAATCGATCAGGTTAATTTCCTCTCTCGGTCTCTCTGTTATCCTATGAGGAATGATTGTGTCAAGTGTTGTGAGGTGAGCATCATTGCTTACTATTGCTAGATGTAGTAAATATGGAGAAAGGTGGTAACAGTAATGCGTGAACTGTGCTTTAGCACAAAAATAGTACAAAAATGGGTCCGGGGCACCCAATCCTCTTTTATTATATGATAATGTGAGAACTTCCCAAGTGATTCTATGCTGTTTTCCCACCCGTACCAATGTCACCAGTTGTGATCTAACTCTTTTAAAGAACTGTTTTGTGATAGGGATCTTGTTAAATAACTATAAAAACTTGCGTAGCATAATCATTTTCATAATTGCTATTTGATCAGCAAGGAACAATGGAAGGTGTATCCACTTGGAGGCTTGTTCCTCTGGAGATGTGGTTGTCCTGCAATAGTTATATTGAACTACCAAGTCTGGGTCTCTGTGGATCCATATCCCTAGATATTTGACTGGATCAACAGTCCATTCTAGTGGAAATTCAAGCCGATATGGAAGGGTGGACCAAGTCAACGGAAGGACAGTGGGCTTTGCCCAGTTAGTAGAGTATCTCTCATATCTTATATACTTGCGGATAAGCTGTGTTAGGTGTTTGCGTGTGTTGCATACATAGAGTACCATGTAATCTGCATATAGAGTTATAACAATGGGGCACTGATGGATTTGCAGCACTGTAGTCCAGTCTCTGGTGAATTACGAATGCCAGGGTCTCCGGTGCCAGTGCAAATAGCATTGGTGATAATGGACACCCTTGTCTTGTGCCCCTATATATGCAAACCATTTTCAGGATTGCCCCATTTTCCCTCACTCTTGACATGGGGTTTGTATGCAACAACCATATCCATTCTAGGAAGGCTTGAGGCATCCCCATTGAGTGCTGCATACATACTTAGCACAATGCCTGTAAATTAATCCTGGCTGCTTTTCTGCCAAGGTACCAGTGGGTTTAACACAGATTAATTTACTTTTTTTTGTGTGATTGTTACTTCGGAAAGGTATCCATCCGCATCAACCAATAACCCAATTTCTTACACCCGTTCTTTAAAATACACTTGGAGTAACCTTTGGCTCATATATTTGAGTACCACTTTCCCATCTCATGCTAATGGTAGGTTGGCGTACGTTCCAGTTTACAGGAAATAATTCCATTGGAATATGTTCAGGACTATTTACCTATGAAAAGTACAGTTATACTGTTTTTCACAATATGTTGTGTATCTCCTGTATGCATTCTATACAGAAATCACTCTTTTAAAATATGTTTTCCCTCCATTGGTATAGCCAATGTAACAAGCTTAATTTGATAAACAGTATTTGTGCATGCAACAAACGTAAACAGCATTTATGAATGTCTGTGTTTACATGCATTAGCAAATTAAAGACAGACATATTGGCTTTGCCAATGCTTGTAATTTCAGTCACATGCAGGCCATTAACTAAGCATATTTTTGTTTATTCAAACAGGTAATCAAGCTTAAGACAGAATCATGAAAGAATATGTGTTTTTGCTCTTGTTGGTTTTGTGCTCTGCTAACCCATTTAAAAAGTCCTCACAATTCCCGGCAAAGAGCTCAACATTCATGGTCATGAGCGATATGATGATAAATGATGAAGACGATGACGACGATGACAACGATGACAACGATGACAATAATTCTCTCTTTCCAATCAAAAGAACAGTAACCATGCGACCTACAAAACCTCCTACAGACATGTTTCCGGAGTGTCCCTTCGGATGTCAATGCTACCTCAGAGTCGTTCAGTGCTCAGATTTAGGTAAAACGTAAGACAAAATATTATACTTGAAACTGTTTTGTAAAATAATCCAGTTCTGAAAGCTGTGCATAAATTATAATAATGAAAATAACAGTATTTTATATAACACTCTATACTGCTTGTGTGCCCTTTTTAAGCACTACAGATAACAGGTATACACTACAGGCTTCTTAATGATATGGAAAGTGCTCTACAAATACCAATACAATATAATACTGTTAGACCTGCCAGACTTTGGGGGTCATTTTGACAGGGACCGCCGTGCGGAAGATGGTGGCGGTTTGCCACTCTGCCTATTATGACCGTTGGCAGCTCTACGTCCTTTTACGGACGGAGAGCCGCCTACAGCCATACTGGCAGGCGGCGGGGAAGTGGAGGTTTGCGCCACCTCCACACCAACAGAACCCCGCCCAGCGAATCACATCCTGTGATTCGGCGTGGCGGTGTTCTGTTGGCAGTGTGGTGTCGGCGGAGCAGCCCCCATAGCTTCCGTCCCCTCCCGGAGGATCGTCGGACCAGGTAAGTCGATTGTCCGTGAGGGGAGGGGGGTGGGGGGGAGCTGAGGGTTGTGTGCGTGCATGGGGGTGTGCATGTGTGTATGTAGAGGGGGTGTGTGAGTGCGTGTATGCTTGCGGGGGTGTTGTGTGTTTGGGAATGAGTGCGTGTATGTCTGTAGGTATGTCTGTATGGATGTGTGCGTGTATGTTTGAATGTGGATGTGCGTGTCTGACTGTGTGTGTAGATGTTTGCATGTATGTCATTGTGTGTGCGTGTATGTGTGTTGGTGGTGCCTGCGTGCGTGTCGTGTGTGTATGAGTGTAGTTATGTTGGGGGTCGGGGTGGGGAGGGGGGTCCTGCCACCTTTGGGGGGTGGCAGGGGTGGTGGGGGGTGTAGGGGAGGGAGTTGGGGTGGGGGTGGGGGGTGGGGGAGACCCCTATCAGTGCCAGGGAAGAAATTCCCTGGCACTGATAGTGCTTACCGCCATGGATTTCATGGCGGTTTCAAACTGCATGGAATCCATGGCGGTCAGCCGGGTCCAAATACCGCCAGCGGTATAGTGACGGCCGCCGGGCTGTCGTCTCCGCCCTGGCGGGCGGAACGGAGAACCGGCGGATGACCATGGCGGTAACCGCCATGGTCATAATACAAAAAAAAAAGACGGCCAGCCTGTTGGCGGTCTTTCCGCCGCTTCTCCGCCTTCCGCCAGGGTCATAATGACCCCCTTTGAGTGGTCTACCCCCAGACTTTTTGTCTCTCCTCCACCATTTTTCTGAACCTATTTTTGTTGGATTTAGGACTATGTGCACTTTACCACTGCTAACCAGTGCTAAAGTGCATGTGCTTACTCCTTAAAACATGGTAATATTGAGTTATTCCCCGATTGGCATAGTGAATTTAAGTCCCTAGTAAAGTGCACTACATGTGTCCAGGGCCTGTAAGTTAAATGCTACTGGTAGGGCTGCGGAACCGTTGTGCCACCACTTCAGTAGCCCCTTAAACATGCCTCAGGCCTGCCATTGCAGAGGCTGTGTATGCAGTTCAAAAGTACCATGTCAACCTGGCTTAATAAACCCTTTTCCCAGGCCAATCCTTTCTCTTTAATACATATATTCCCCTAGGATAGGCCCTGGATAGCTCCGAGGGCAGGGTGCATTGTATTTATAGAGCAGGACATGTGCCTTTTTAGTTTTACATGTTCTGGCAGTCAAAAACTCTTAAATTCGATTTTCCCTACTGCAAGTCGTATCTCCCCATAGGGTAAAACTGGAGTTACTTTACTACATCTTATAAGTGTAGTTTCCAAATGGTAAGAGATTACCCTATCATGTTTGGTGTTTTTGGAATCACAATTTAAAATCCTAGTTTGTGCTGAAGGTTGGATTCTAAATTGCAATTCTGAAAATGCAACTTTTAGAAAGTTAGCATTTTCTTACCTTGGCCATTTGGTGCCTGCAGTCTGTCTTTATTCACATGACAAGGTGTAGTTGACAGTTGGGCTTTGTGTATTCCTCCTAGACAGCCACACACAATGGGAGCTTAGGTGTGACTTGATGGGTCATCTTGGGCATGATGGGGGGAGGAGCAGGACGCTTCTGCCTGAATAGGGTGTGTCCTGTCCACACACAAAGGGCTTAGCGACCCTTTATTGTCACTCCAGCCAGCTTAAAACCAGGGCAGGGGACAAAGGATATCCCCTGTAATTCAAAGTCACTGCCTTAAAGCTTCTCCCACCTTCCAAGACCAGGGCACCAAAGTACACTACCACTTCAGGACACCTCTAGAAATGTAGATACTCTGCCACAAAAAAGGACTGCTGTGCTGCCAAAGGCCTGCCACTCTGCTGGACTGCTGTTTTGCAGAACTCCTGCTTTGCTGACCTATGCCTGCTGCTCTCTTGCCTGGGGGTGAGAAGGACTGGACCAGCAGCTCTTCAACCCAGAACCGAGAGTGACTCCATGGGCTAGTTGACTGGCCTCCTGACTGGAAGTCTCAGGGACATAAAAGACACCCAATCACACTGTTTCTGCACCTGGACTCTTCCATCTGTGAGTCTGTCCTGCTAAGTGGTGTCAATCCAGTCCTGGACCCTTAGAAGTAGTTATAAAGTGCTGCTCCAATTAAAATCCACTCATCAACGCTATTGCACCCCTCAGAACTGATGCATCTCCATCGAGGCATTGCCATGGATTGAGAACGCTGCATCATCAACGCAGAGCATCACCTCCATTTTCGATGTCTCTCAGACTTTTCGTGGCTCAGAACCGACACACCACCTAAATCCTCAGGATCAACGATGACACATTGCCTCCTCCCCTCCTTACAGCTCACTTGACATCGACGCACACAAGGTACTTTTTCAGTGACCAAAGGCTGGTCCCTGTATGCAACCTGTGCTCCATCGTGGTTGGCTTGAACTTTCAGATTTGACCCGACCTGGCACAACCAGGTACCCTGTTTGGCACTACATGCTTTTAGCACTACAATTCAGTTTATTCTTTAAAAAATCACAATTTAAGTTCTACATATTGGAGTTGTCATTTTGGTCTTGTTTCATTCATTAAATTAAGCTCTATTAATCTAACCAGGTGTGGTATCTTTCTTTGTAGTATTTTCACTGTTTTACTGTTTGAAGTGTTGTACAAATACTTAGCACATTGCCTCTTAAGTTAAGCCTGACTGCTCTGTGCCAAGCTACTAGGGGTGAGCAAAGACTAATTTAGGGTGTGTTTGTGACTTACCCCTACTAGGATTGTGGTTCTAGCTTGGATAGGGTGCATACCTCTGCCAACCAGAGACCCAAATTCTAACACTCAGGTACCTCAGCAATACACTTACACTGTCCGGGAAAGAAACCTTTCCTCCATCTTGTGCACATGGAGAGGCCAATGCTTCCAGTGGAACCAACAGGCCTGTGTCACTGTGGGTTACTCAGGTACTACTGCACTGCATAACAACTCCATTAGCATACAATTATATGTTTAGATGCAATGGATCTCAGCAATGGGATTCTGGATTCACTGTAAGCAGTAGAACATTGAGGTTTACATCCCAATGATGCAGTTAAATAGGCCTGGTCAGACTATGCTTACTACAAAACAGAGAATGCTGCCACCACTGCTACCTACATGTGTGAAAATCGTGACAGGGCCAGTAGTCCTGCTGTCACTGTGAGGGCTCACTTGGTGTTCCCCTCCAGGTCAAGAACAAATCCAAAACCCAGTGTATGTCAAGTATAGGTATATGCCTTCATGCACACACTAGATTAGATGGGCAGTTCGGGCATGCATAAAAGGTGGCATGATGGAATACCATGCAGGGGACATTCCCATCCCAACACCCTCCATGAGTTGTTTCATTTTACCTCTACAGGAAGGCTTTAGAAATAGAGCTCTTGGTAAGGATAAATCGGTAATCCAGTTGATTGACAAACTAAGGTTCTAGAATATCTGCCACGTACCAATCTGTGTCTTGTTTTTATGCAAGAGTCTAACTTAACATATGTAAAGTATGTCTTATATGTTCTGCCAGTTTATTTAAGAGGCAGTGAATATGCTGGAAGTGGTAGCATTGTCAGGTATTTGGGTTACTGGAAATGTTTGCTGCTCCACTGTATTGTAACAACAGTAAAAATTAACACAATATGTCTTTGCATGGTTATCAGTGATTACCATTTGGTAAGGTTAATGATGTTAAACTCCCTGTAGTAACTTCATCCCAGACTATTGTTTACCATCTTTGCCACAAAGCCACTACACACAGTACTTATAAATTGGTGCATTGATATCACCAGTGCTTGGGCCATTGTTGTATTGAATGCCATGTTCTAAATGAAGACTTCATATGGATCCTTCTAGATGAAATGGAATTACAGGCAGCCTCATATTTAATTTTAAATCTGGGGTACTTCTATAAGGGGTGATTATGTAGCCCTTAGGATTTCTTTTAGATTTAAGCCCACAGATTTCAGCAGATAAATTCTGGTTAGAATCTAAAAGTGGAAAATTCAAAGTTTTATTCCCTAGAAAGCAAGCAGCAATTGGGGTGGGGGTAGGATGTTGGGGGAGGGGAGGTGAGGGGAATCGCAAATTGAACTATCCATTCATATGACTTGCCAACAAGATTTTACCTGCCTAAAACCTGTAGGCAAAAGTACACAGTTGATTCATGGCATAGTCCAGGATATGGTATTATGTGTGGGCACCACAGTATGATACAAGCTGCAGGAAATGGAGATTCTTTGCAGATGCCCCTTCCCACTTTTGCCTTCTTTTAGAACTACTAGATGCTGGTTTTCGACTCTGACAGTGCAGTGAGGCCTGCTAATCAGACACTGAATTGCTTTTTCCTTAAAAACAAGGCATGTCTGATTATTTTCTTTTACAATTGGCACAGGACTTTAGCACCCCTGAAAGACCATAGTAAATGGTACCACTCCTAGATCATGGGTGCTAAAGAGAAGCATATCTTCTGCCACCCTAAGGGACCCACATAAAAATTGCACCCAGCGTGCCATCGCAGACTGCGTGTCAGGGTGCAAACCCTGAGTGAAAACACAAGATGGCACACTCATGTGTGCCATGCCAAAGCCACTGCATGCATTATATGTAAGTCAACCCTACAGCAGGCCTCAAGAGCCCTAAGTCAGGGTGCATTGTAATACATGTGAAGACATATCTGCATGAGCAGATATACCCCTGTGAATTCTAGTTCTTTTTCAAGACATTTCCAGTTTCCGGGCAGACATCTTAAAGCATTTACTGGATACTGGTCAGCATGTGTGACCCGGCTATATGATGGATGCACTAAAATTATTGGTGTTTGGTATCAAACACATCATCTTAAGTAAACACATACTGATTCCAGTATTGGATTTATTACGACATGCACCCAGAGGGCTCTTTAGAGGTGCCCACTGAAACCTACTAGACCTCTAGTGTGCTGACTGACTTGTTTGTGCTGCCACCACAGACCAGTTTCTGACCCTTAGGAGGTCTCTACTCTTCGAGGTCAAAAACAATACCTGCTCTGGCAGGAGATGTTATCATCCCCGCCAACAGGATGGCTAGAAAATCTGCCTACCAAGGTCAGGGACTTCAAAGTCCCTGCCGCTTTTGGTATGTGGCCCCCACTTTCCCCAGACCTAAGAGAGGGAAAGCCCTGCCCTAATGCCAATTTGGTACCAGGACAGGTGGGGAAATTAGATATGCAGGAGGCAAGTTGCACTGCCAGGCTGGACACATCTCTGCCGTGGCCAGTCTGAATTGAACACAAAATTAAGGATTCCACCATCCTGGGTGTGGTGAAATTAGGAATTCTGTGACAGGGTGATGCCCACTCTCCAGAGGAAGTGGTCATCTAGGTGGTGTAGTGACCCCAGGGGAGAAAAACTGACACCAGACAGCACCTCTACACCTATGCTCCCAAGTCCAAGTTGAAGTGGGCCAATGATGCTAGTGTGGTCCCCAGGCCCTCCAGAGCCAAAGATCACCTTGGGTTTGCCAATAGTGGGCTTCCCGAGCCGCCTGCAACCTGTTTCTGCAGGCCCCCTCCAACGCCAGTATCCCTGGACCAGAACCCAACACCAAAAGACACCACTGCACCCAAACCCCACAGCCTGAAAAGAAGTGGGCCAACAGTGTCCCTACGTTCCAGAGGATCTCAAGAGTCAAATCCCCCTGTGGGTTCCCCCGGACATGCCCCCAAGTCCCTGCTTGCAGCCACTTTCTAACCGGATCGATATCCATTGAAGTGAATGGGACCCGACGCCTTAAGACACCTCTGCACCCAGATGCCCCAGAGCCCACGAGGTTACCTATTGGTGTGGCCTTGGACCTTGCCACATGCTCACCTCAAGTCCAGAAGGATAGTCCTGTAAGTCTTTGCCAAGAGCCCGTATGCAGTGTCTGTTTCTTTCTGATAGGATAACATTAGGGCACCAGAGTCTTCGAAACACCGCCGCAACTGGATGCCTCAGTGCCACCTAAAGTGAATTGTTGGTGCTGCTTTAGACCTTGCCCCCTACTTACCTTAACTCCAGAAGAACAATCCTGTAAGTTGTTGTTAAGTGTCTGAATGTAGTATATGTCTTTTCCCATTAGGATAACATTACTGCTCCAGAAATCACAGTGTCAACCTTTGAAACATATAAAAATTCAGATCTCAAAAAGTATTTACCTGATTCTGATGATCTTGGTATCTAAATTCATAAAAAATAAGTGTTACTTTTATAAATTGGTGTTGGATTTCTTTATTGAGTGTATTTCTCACTTACTAGCTGCGTGTTCAATAAATGCTCAACACTGTTCTCTAAAAACCTAACTGCTAGCCCACACTACCACAAAGAAGAGCTTTTAGGGGTATTATTTTATCCCGTGTCAGCCAAAAAAAGTCACCTTGGACTATCTGTATAATGTCCCCTTACATTGGTAAACTACATAGATAACGAGCTTCCTACACAATTGTTACTCTAAAACTCAATATACATTCAAAAGCAAGTACAGTTCATTTAAAGTATGTCCACATGAAGATACCCTTACAGGTCTGGATCTCTATGCCTTCAGCACATCAGTTGGTGGGTGGATATTCTGAAGGCAGAACCGAGTGCTGACCAGGTGCCATGTTTGTTTTGCCCATTTGACATTCATTATTCTTTTACGGAAACAAACCCCCGAAGCAGGAGTTTGTTTCAGTAGAACGAGAAACGATGGCACTGAGGTGCAGGCAGTTTTCATCATGCCATGACATGGTCCATTGTTTGGGTTTTTGTCTGGGCCTGCATTTCCTCAGCATGGGCCATACCATGAAGAGGGAGCTAGCTCGGTACAGAGCCGCGTGCCTCTTTGTCTGCGCGTGAGGAGTCTAAAGTCTGTTCATATAACTCAAAAGTTTTACAAGTTAATGCATGAAATGCAGATAGCAACGGTCAGAAACAGTGAGCAGAGATTACCCATGTTCATTCTCGACAATAAGTCAGAACAAGATGTGGTTATTAAGCTGCGCCAACAAATACAAGAGCTAGAGCACGAGCACGCCTAAGCAGTTTTAATCAGAAGCCCAAAGTAGCCAGCTATCTATCTAGAGTTACTGGAAAGTCAATGTATACTAGACAGAATTCAGTGAAATGGTTGCTGCTAATTAAAATTAAAATTTTAAATGTTTCAAGACAAAAATTAAAGGGTGTTCGCCGAATGTTAGCCTACCAGATATCAGATAGAAAATACAGAAACGAAATACAAAGTATCAAAGCTAACGACGGTGTTATTCACTCTGGTTCTCAAGCCATTGCTGAAGAGTTTAGTGTTTTTTAGATATTTACAGTCAGCCAAAGCCAGAGGGTGCCCGGCTCACCTGGACAAAAAGCATTCCTCAGCTCTGGAGGAAGATATCTCTGTGTCAGAAGTAGAGGCTGCAGTTACAGCTCTGCTGCCCAGGAAGCCAGCAGGGGAAGATAACATTCCATAGAAATTCTATAAGATATTTCAGCTAAATCCTTCTTCCCGAACTTATAAAGCTGGTGGACCATATGGATAGAGGTGGAGAGATTCCTGCCTTGTGGAACATTGCTAATACTGCTGTTTTTCTAAAGAAATATACGCCACCGGAGGACAGAGGCTCTTACTGGCCAATCTCATTCATTAATTCTGATGCTAAGATCTTTGTGAAATTGTTAGTTTTCCATATGGATCCTCTGGTCCAGTATTTGGTTTCACCACAACAGCACAGTTTTGTGCCCAGTTGGGACACTACCAATCATATAAACTTGGCAATCGCCACATTTGATACGGTGGAGCGATTGGGTAAAAGGGTCAGTGTGATCCTGTTGGACCCCTTTGACTGGGTCACATGGGACTTCCTGTGGTCAATGATGAGAGCTCTGGGTATTGGTGGAAGATTCATTACAAGGGTACAGTCTCTTTATAGAAATCCTGTGGGTAAACTAATCTATGGCAAGAAAAGCTCTCAACTATTCAGGATTTTCAGGGGCACCTGCCAGGGGTGTCCGCTTTCTCCACTTTTCTTTGTGCTCTATAACGAGCCCTACTTAATGTCCCCTACACTCAACAACTATACACATAAACAAGCTTGGACATCAGCATTATATGCTTCTCTTATACACATTAGTAGCAATTGGCAGAAACTCTAAAACTACTTGACACACACTGTTCATGTAAAGCACAGCACACAGAGAAAAGTTGTAGGTGAGAAAGCATTCTGAGAAGGCCTGCTCAATTCCATTAAAGGAGCAGCACAGGGAGCAATAGGCAAAGACTTCGTAATACATGAAGAAAAGAGCATGGACAGGCAGCCTTAAAATGGTCACAGCCAGTTGAGAGTTGTCAGGGTTGTAGTCGGACTAGGAGGATGAGGAACAATGAAAGTCAAGGGTACCATAAATGACAAAGGGTTCTTCAGTCCTGACCCTCAAGCTATGGTTTTATTTATCATTATTAGCTCAGATATCTTCTTGATTTTTTTTTGTGCGCCCAGTGGCGTGACAACCACCAAAGCAGAGAATGTCTGACCCTCTCAATGTTGTAACTTCTATTAGGGAAGACGAAGGAAGTGGTAGATGGCAGCAGTGTACCACCACATGGGAACCGTCCAAAACAGCGCGGCCTAAGACACGCAGACGTTTCCCATGCAAGTGGAACAACGCTTGCCTAAACCACAAATGCCTTTTTCTCTGCCTTAACCACGCATGTGCCTAAACCACACGTATGCGTGGTTAAGGCAGAGACCAGTCTAGTGGTGTCGAAGGTAAGAGCAGTAGGATCAGGAGCGGATGCAGTGAGGTAAGTGGGGATTGGGCAGGGTTGAGGGGTAGTATTTAGGGTTGGGGTGGATTTAGGGCTTATGGTGGGTGGGGGTATTTGGGGTCCCCTATTTTTTAGGGGCGAGGGTGGGGTGGGTGGGTTAGTTTACTTTTTAGGGGTTAGGATGGGTGGGGGGTCAGGGTAGTTTATTTTTTAGGGTTGTGGGTGGGGGTTGGGGTAGTTTATTTTTTAGGGGTGGGAGTATCGGGGTAGTTTATTTTCTAGGGCTTAGGGTTGGTGGGCATCAGGTAGTTCAATTATTAGGGGTGGGGTAAGGTTTTAGTGCTCAGGGTGGGTGGGAGTGTCAGGGTAGTTTATTTTTTAGGAGCAGGGTTCTGAGTAGTTTATTTTTGGGGCTTACGGTGGGCGGTGGATCGGGGTAGTTTAGTTATTGGGGTGGGGGAAGGCTTCAGGGCTCAGGGCGGGTGGGGTTGTCAGTGTAGTTTAATGTTTAAGGGGGGGGTTTAGGACTCAGGGTGGGTGGGGGTTCAGGGTAGTTTTTTATGTAAACAGGGGCCAGAGTTTTTTGAAGGAGGTTTTTAGGGGCTGGGGTAGTTTTGGGCCTCACTGAAGGTGGGGGGCTTGAGTCATTTTTTTAGTTTAAGCAGGGGTTGTAATAATAAACCATGCATGCTGTTTCCACACATTCCTTTACTAAACATACTTTTACAACAAAATTCGTTCTAAAGTCATGCGTGGTAAAGGCATGCGTGGAAAAGACTCCGTTGTTGTTCTGACCGCGTTGTTAAGGCATGCGTGGTTGTGTCATACAAACCACCACGTCACTATTTTCTGAAAGACTGATATTAGGGCATGTGCCAAGTCCAGCAGCTATCCTGCTTACTTGCAACTGTACTCCATGGAGGCAATGAGGGCACAAACAGACCAGGGCATGACAAGCCCAGGGTAGTAGGATTCAGCCACCTTGCAAAAGAAAGTGACCCTCCATGATCGCACGCAGAAGGATGGTTTAAGGATTTGAACAGTATGTGTTGCTAAACACAAGCATAAAGGCCACAAGGTATTAATGCATTGATGCTAAATGCAGGATGCAGATCCACTGCTGCCTAGTCCTGCTGCTGGGGATATAAACTGCTTAGGTGGCAAAACAATACCTTGTGATGCATGAAACAAAAGGGCAAAACTCTTACTTGTCTCAACAGGATTAGTGCACCAAGCTTTCACCAATGTGCACTACAGCATGAAGAAAAACACTGAAATCACTCGTTTCTGGAGGCAGAATATGTGAAGCTCTATGGAACTTCATGCCGTCTGACCCACTCTTATACTACCAATGAAGTAATAAACGCAGTAGCACCACACCTCGAATCTGACTGAATTTAAAAAGTACAAGGCAGAAATGCTCAACGATGATTTGCTTATGGTGCTGTACACACAGCTCCCACTATACTTACAGCACCTGCCAGTACGGAGTTACGTTAGTGTCATGTATTACTTGAGATTTAGACATTGTGAGTAGTATTTCAAATATTGATTTTTTGATTGAAATGGAGTTCAGAATGACAGGTTCACATTTTGTTTCCAAACACCTGACAGATTTGATTTCGATTCCAAGCAAGATACCATCTGATACCCGATTACTAGATCTACAAAACAACAAAATCAGAGAAATAAAGGAAAATGACCTCAAAGGACTCACTTCTCTTTATGTAAGTACAGTTTTGTTTTTAGATTTAATTTAAGACATAGAAAACATTTCGCTGACACACGATAATCTTACTACTAATACTCACTAGATCAATAAAAATCGCATCATGCTGTTGAGTCGTTAAGCCTCTAATCCTGGTTTTTAGCTTCTATCACATGCAAAACCTAGAATTGTTGGACTATAAAAACAGATTATTTCACAGGTACATCCTGTCATATTTACTTTTGCTTCAAAATGTTTACTGGTGACAATTTTATATTGATTTTAAATATTTACAGGGCCGTCAGGTTAAGACTGTGAAACTGGTGACAAAGTGCCTGATTTAGAGTTTGGTGGACTGGTTACTCCGTCACAAACGTGGGGGATATTCCATCTGCCATATTACGATCCCATTATTTCCTATGGGAATCGTAATACAGTGGACTGGGTATTGATCACATTTGTGATGGAGTAACCTGTCCACCAAACTCTAAATCAGGCCCTCCTGGCGTAGGGAAATATTCAGTCACAAACGTGACAGATGTCTCGTAAGCTGTATAACATTCCCATGATATCCTACAGAGATTGTAATACAGCAGAAGGGATATCCGTCATGTTTGTGACAGAGTATTCCATCCGCCAGGATCTAAATCAGGCCCAGAGTCTAAATAGGCACTGAAAGAAGGGGACTGTGGAATATAATTTGCTACAGAGGTGGTACACTATCAGATGTGGAGACACTGAATTCATAAATGAGAATCTTCATTAACTATTTGGTGTTCTAGAATCATCTTGGAAAATATAGAGCTAGTCCCAAGATTGCTGACACACACACTCACACCCCCCCCCCCCACACACACACACACGCACACACACACACACACACACACACACATATATTACCTGCTGCCAATCACCAGCAGGTAGTTATAGTTAGGACCTAGTTTCCATTGGGAAAGCATTTTTTGGTTTGCCCACAAGCACCATTTGACAAATATTCATAAGTTTGTCAAAACTAGTACAAAAGTAAGATCAGCTGCTGTATTGAACGTTTCAGGGTGATTCGTCAAGTAGAGGCTGAGACAACGGGGGAGAACCCAAAATGCCTTTTTTCCATGCGATTTGCCAAAGGGATTTTGAACACAACTACAGCTCGAACCACTGGAGAGAATTACACCACATTTGACAGAAAGGTAGCTCTTGGACCAGAAAGAGCCCTGTTTTTTATTTGGTGTAAATCCATTCAGTAGTTCTTGAGAAATTAAAGGACAAATAAATGTGTATATCTGGACAGTTGGTGTTTAGTTATTCTCTGATTGGCCAATTTGAAGGAGACTAGACAATCTTGATTGTTTTATGGCAACCTGAACAACATGGTTTGGCAGCCATTACAAGACTCAGGGACTTGGTCCCTGTGTCCTGAAAATGAATTAATAAAAAACTTGTAAGTGGGCACGATGAGCACACCCAGACCCGAAAGGGCATATATAGCGAACCCAGATGGACTCCCCCCTTTATTGTCTGACCACAACATGCTGTAGCAACACTTACAGGATTCTGGGACATGGACCCTGTTGATATGCATTGTAGTGAATGGCAGGTATTGAGGGTCACAAAAAGGAGAACATATAAAGGGTGATAACAGATTTTAGTTACAATATAAATCATTTGCTGATGGAACCATACAAGCAACAAGCAAGCAAAACAACTTTATTTGGCAGTTTTTCATCAGAAGTTCATCAAAATCACCATAAATAAAATATTAAGATAAAATGAGTTACAATAGCAACAGGTATACGTATCATAAAAGACTATAAAACCATAGATAGATCCCAATAACACATAATAGCAAAAGATAACCACTGTCAAAATGGGTAAGCTGGAAAACATTATTCTAGAGTGGCACCTGGGCAGATGTTTTTGTATCTAGTCTCCACATGGCCCAAAGAACCTGGAAACAGCAAAAAACACCCATTGGCCTGTGTCTATTAATAAAATCCTCAGTGCTTCTCTGTGTGCCCCAATCCCTAGATTCCGGCAAAGGGGCAAAATCCATTTCCTCCTGATACACTGGTATGCTGGACAAAAAAAACATGCACAACTGATCCATTAGAAGCAATACAAGACGGGCACTTCCCCGTTCCATACCTTCGTTCACCCCCTCCTCCACCACAGCTAGCAGTATAGGAAGCAAGTGGCAGGGATCCACATTTCACTTGCAGAAAAAACTTCCTTGCAGGAGCGGGCTCAGTGTTATCCAGGTATTGTTCCACAACAAATCAATCCTTCCGCTGAAAGAATGTGGCAGTCAAGGAGCCCAAACTGGAACAGCTTTAAGCTATATTAGATATATATTGCCAAAAGGTATTCTTTAATTGACCTTTAGCTATTGTACATGCCTCCTAAGGAGCATCCCATAAATGAGTCACCCCAATTTTTATAAGGCTTTCTTTCACATGCTTCAACTAACCAATGTCACTGGCTCCAGGCAAACCTAAAATCTCGGCTAAGCAGATTGATAAGTACTGAGCTCAGGGGTTGCCCTGACTATATGCCAATACAGTAGGGTCTAGCCTAAGGGGGAGCAATGGGGTACAAAGTATGGAGCTCAATCAGTCAGCACATAAAACGGTTTTCAACTGTCACTAAAGTGGAAGCATGCCTATGACGCCATAGCTCAGCACCGTAAAGGGCAGAGCTCAATGCCTGCTGAGTGTATAATTGCAGAGCTGGAGAAATAGGATGAAACTGAGAACCCTTGTGCAACTTCACTATCCCAGCTGAGATTTGCTCTACCTTGAGTCTGAAATTGACTATGTGGTTTTGCCAGTTAAAGTTTTCAGTGAGGGTACTCCCAGGTAATCAAAAATGTGGACACGATCCAAGGAGGACCCTCTAAGTTTAGGACTTGGGTAAGTATTGGGACATGGATTAAAAAACATATATATTTTTTTTGGTGATGTTAATTTCTAGGCCCCTGAGTTTGCAGAAGGTGTCAAATCTGTCAAGACGTTTTTGGAGGCCTATGGTGGATTTAGACAGGAGTAACATGTCATCAGCAAACATCATAGCTGGTACCCTGGTATTTGTTAAACAGGGTGCATCAGATTTGCAATGGTCCACAAATTCCGCACGATCATTAATAAAAAGCGTGAAAAGAGTGGGGGCAGGATATACGGGGAATGGATTTGTCAGTTCCCCATATGCCTACATCTAACTTGGGCAAAGTCATTGTTGTGCAACCTCATAATCATTTTCAGCAAACAGGGAGGAACCCCTCATGTCAGACAGAACCTGTCAAAGTTTGAATCAAGATACATGGTCGAACCCGACTTTAAATTGACAAACACAACATAGAGACGCCCCAGCCCTAACTGGACAAACTTCCAGTAAAGCAACTGATGGCATAAAACCTGGTCACTAGTGCTGGTTTATTCTCTAAATCCAGCTTGCAAGGGGGTTAGTATCTCTGCAGTTGTCATCCATTCCTGCCATGTGGACAAAATTACCTTCACGAAAGGTTTTTCTGGTGCTGTCAGTCAGGCTAATGGGCCTATAATTGGCTGGAAGATCATGATCACTCTTTTTAAAAATAGGAATTATCTCATCCCCTGTCCACAATGGTGGGCTAGTAGCCCCTTTTATAATGGCACTATAACTTAAGGCAAGATAGGGACTCACCTCTGTCATATCTAAGAAGAGATCCACAGGAACCTTATCAAGCCCCAGGCTTTATGAGGAATAGTTTTAATTATGGCTTGAGCAACCTCCTCATTCCTAATGACCAATGAATCAGAATGATCACCGAGGGGCCCTATTAGGTCAAGAAGCAGCGCAGGGGCTTTAGTCAGCTCTACAGTAGAATTGAGATTTGAAAAATGGTCGACCCATTCAGACATGGAAATATGACTTTCAATAACGCAAGAGCCTGCCAGGCTGCCAGTCTCTATTATATTCCAAAAAGAGCAATCACCTTGCCTTGTGGCTGCTCACAATCCCTCCCATTTCCTCGTTCCCCACTCTGAAAGATGAGTTTATAGGCCCTTCTAGTAATTTGAATAATCCAATGATCTTCTTGTTTAATGACAAGGATAATGTCCTTCATGCATCTCTACACTGACCTATGTACCATGTGGGGGGTCCCTGTATCTTACCAACACGACTAGATTGCACATAAAACAGCTTTCTCAAGTTTTGAAATAATTCTGAGTGTATGTTACTACATTTAATCAAAGCCTCCCCCTCCAAGTCGGACTGGTCTAATAGGTGCACCAGCTCCCCTAATCCATCCAGAACCAGGTTATTGATTTGACCAACTGTGTCCTTAAATTGAATAATAATCATTTAACCCCTCATCTATTAGAGGGCAGAACAAGCCTTGTATTGAAGGGCTCTTTGCCATTTTTCCTAGCAGTGGGAACGAGCATCTTCATCTCTAAGGCCAGGTCGTTATGGTTGATTTTTGGTTGTGATAAAACAATCATATTGATTAAGTCCCTCCTCAGCTGGACCTCAAGCAAAAAAACCATCAATGAGGCTTGTACTTTGCAGCTGATTAAACTTAAAATTGACATCTTTATCAGAGGATGACCTCCTGTTACAGGCTCCTAAACCATGATTCAGAATAAGTGCATTGAGTTGAATTGCTAAGGGGGACCACTTTTTTATAGGGGAGATGGTAAGCTCTGGTATAGACCAATAATGGTCTTCTTCAGATGTATCCAGCCTAACATGGATGTCTAAGGGCTGAAACTGATAATTGAGGTCACCCTCAATTATCTTAACCTCTTCAACAGGGAGTGTCACCAGATGTGCAGACCCTCAACTATCTTAACCTCTTCAACAGGGAGTGTCACCAGATGTGCAGATAGCAAGCTAATTACCTCCAACTCTGGTTTGTTCCACAATGCCCTACAGTAGGCATTGTATATGTTACATGTAATGTTGATTTGCATGGTGAGATTAATACACAGTAAGTCTGGCGAGCCTAATTTGAGTTCTTTGGTTTTACACATTAAGGAGGTATTAACCCAGGTTATTATACCTACCGAGGGTCTGCCTCCCTCTCCCACAGGAAATCACGGCCAGATGGTAAGTAACAAACCTGGAGCGATAAAGGGGGGGTGGAAGTCAAAGTCTTTTGAAACAGGCAAATACCAAAAGAATCTATAAAACCACCCTACATTGAGTTGGACAACTTGGACAAAAGTCCTGCCACATTCCAAGGAAACAGCATAAAGGTAGAAAAATGATCACAGACTTATTACTGGGACCAATAGCACAATAGGGGCCACTCTTTGCCTCCTCAAGTCAGTCAATATCAGCCAACACATCAAATCGATTATGGGTAGGTAACCCGAGACTCAGGGTAAGTGGAGGGTTTGAGGCAGACTCAGGAACAGCCCCAAAAGGTGCTCTATACTAACTCTCAGAATGCGGGGCCCTGGCTTATAGAAAAAGCCCAGTGACAATGCCACAATACTCGTGTTGTCATTTTGCTTACTCATAGACCCAATGAGAAGGTGATAAACCAGGGATGTGGATTTAGATTTAACAGTAATACAATCCCCTTGCCTTTCCACAGTCCCTGCACAAACACAACAAACCCTTCATGTCATCAGAATATTATTGACCAGGTGGGGGGAAAATTCTTATTGCGAACCAGACAGTTCAGAGCCTAATTAAATAAATTGTCTTGGGATTCTCGTTGATCCAAACGCAAAGGTGGTACACCAGTGAAGATAACATCTACTCTCAATTTGCCACTTACCTTCTCCCCCTGTTCTTGCTGAGCAGCCACCTCCATTCACAGTGGCCAGGGCCCAACAAAAATGGCAAGATAGCAAAAATAGTAAATGGTGAAACGGGCTGATCTCTTCAAACCATTCTCAATAGTTGTAATGAGAGTGCTGGTTATTACCTCGTTGAAAGAATGGAGCAAAGCAGAGCAAAACAGACTGCAAAACAGAATCCAAGAGGTTGTAGGCTGCCAGGGAATATCGGGGGCTGTGGAGGTCAATGAAAGTTAAAGCGCCACAGCTCGGCCACAAAAAACTAATTGCAGTGACTACAGACACTATTCCTGCTCTAACCGCCCTGCTGTACACCCGGTCCGCCCGCCTCTGCGAGTGAGCTGGGTACAGTGGCAACAAACAAGGGAAGCAATAGCACGCTGACAACCCTGCAAACGCCATGAGGAAATGGAAATGGGAAAAGATGGTACCATACTAATTGTAGGAATTGTGGTGTCTTCTGAGGTGATTTTACACTGTGAAAAAGCCTTAAACTGGGATTTCATGAATCATGTTTGAGAGAAAACTGTTTTCTCATGATTTTCCCATACAGGTTATGGAAGGTGTTCCAGAAGCTAAAATGAAAGCACATTTTCTGTAAATTCACACTATCTTTCCCAGGCATATGAGAGTGAAGTCTGTCATTCTCAGTAAAACATGTACTTCCAAGAGGAGCAGCCTGTCAACTTGATCCCTTTGTGTTCTTCTGCAGCCTTCTGGAGTGTTCTAAAGAACAACTATAGCACAAACAGTCTTTTTGATGACAAACATGTGGCACACCTGAAGCCATCTTGTTTGAATCAAACTGGTAAAACTTTTTAATTTAGAAAGGAACAAAATGAGGGGGCTTATTTTGTTATACAAAAAATATTTATTGCTGTAGAAAGAAAACTTAGGAGTTTTAAGTGAGTTATTAAATATCCTTCTCTTCTATTTCATTAAAACATTCCGGCATGCAGACTGAAAGATACACTTTTAACACCAGCAACTTTACTACAGTGCTCTAATGAGCAACTTGAGTGCTAACATTCAGAATTTATGCCAAACGTGTGCACATCTAAATGCAATCTTGATGGAATCGAAGTTGAAAACTGAAAGCATTTTCTACTGAGGATACTGCAGTAAGTAAGGAAATTAGGGAGCTTCATAACAAATAAGTGTTCCAAGATGTCAACAGAGAAAAGAGAGCCCAAACGGACCAAACATATCGTACAAATGGAAACCACCTATAGCCCAATGACAGAAGTGTGCAAAACACTTAGGGACTGATTTAGAGTTAGGCTGAGGGCTTACTCTGTCACAACGGTGACAAATAACCTGTCCACCAAAATATAAATCCTATTATTTCCTATGGGATATATATTTCTACGGGCAGGATATCTGTTGGACTAACCCTTCTGCCAAATGCTAAATCAGGCCCTTCATTTTTTTGTTTCTTTGCAGTTTTATATTGCACAGACTTGACCCAAAGATATTGGAGTGCTTTACATGAGCATCAGTTACATTACATAAGAACACATTCATTGTGGTTTTAGGCATGGAGAGTGATTTGCCCAGAATCACAGGATTTCAAGTTGACGCAAAAACTCGAATCTGGTTTCCCGGTTGCAAAGTCTGCAGCTCTGGCTGAAATGCCACATCCTCTCCCCTAAGTGTGACAAATAATCAAGTGATCAACTGGAAAAAAAAACATAAAGAAAGCAATTAATTTACAAGTGTTTTATCATCATTTGAGAACTCAGAAAATATGTCCTCATTTTAGACCCCTTCATTTTTATAATTTCTAAAGGACATGCTTTAGGTATTAAAGTTCGGATTACATCAAGATGACGTCAGGCGTTCCACACCTTTGTAATGATGTAGTTTAAATTTTAGTGCTGACCCTTATGTCACAGAAGTCATCATTACGTGACAATATATGCATTATGGTAACCACAGTACTAATAGTTTTCAGACTTTGTTCCCATTAGAAGTCTAGCTTTGGTAAGAGGCCCCTATTGTTTAGGCATAGAGAGAAGTGTAATAGTGTCCTTGAGTTTTGAAAATCCTGAGGAACGGACTAACAATTTATACAATTGTTTCAATCCTGTATGGAGCTAAATGTATGGATGAGGTTCCCAATGCAGACCTGGGAATAGATGTTGAAGTTGCAACCAGGAGTTGTGTGATCTATTTACCGTTGGATGATGCCCCTTCAACATAATATGGACCGTTGTTCAGAGTGAATCAGTTTGCTTTGTGAACTTTAATATATTGTTGGACTTCGGTCAGATCTCCATAGTTCCAGAACCTTGCTGATGAGGAACGCCTCAATACTGAGCCGATAGGAGAGGTATCTTCCTCTCTGTGTTGCCCCATTGAGATGTCCCACTGAGACTTTGAGCTGTTCTCCCTAACCCTTGCAGAAGACTCTTGATCGAACTTTTGACATGTTGACGCTTTCCCTTTTTCCAAATTCTTTGTGCCCTTTTTGTTCTTTTTCCATTTTTCCCAAATATGTTACGCCCCACACAAGTTAATCCTTAATTGGCTATGGTAAGGTTTTTCTTTTGCTCAGCTAAAATTATAACTTTGATGATTTAAAACTGACTAATGCTAAGCCTGAATTACGTGTGCTTTCTATATCACAATTGATTTTGTTAATGATTTACACTTTTCTTATTGAATGCTTAGTTTTTTTACTGTTAGTCCTCCTGAACCTATTTTATCTTCTTGGGCAACCCTTAGTACTTTTGTATCTTTAAAATTTTGTCTTGAGAGTTGTCTATATGACTTTGAGCTTGAGTTTGTAATAAATCCCTTAACTTTATTCCTGATTGGAGTTTTCCTTAAATGGCCAAATGGTTCCTACTGTTTAACATAATTGGCTTGTATTGAAAGTGAGTTGTATAGTTCCACCACACCCTGTCGCAGGGTCCAAAGGTACGTTGGCCCCAGTGAGCACTGATTCCTAAAAAGTATAAAGCATGCTCTAGCAGTAATATATATAGAAATTTAGCAATCTAGTTGATCATTAGAATACTGTGGGGAGGCAGAGGTCAGTTGCATGGATTCAAATTATTGACGGAATGTCGGAGGATACGGAGACAACAAGGTGACCAAGCTTGGCAGGCGGGAGGGGCACTGGCAGTACAACAGCCCATGGAGGGTAGGGGAGAGAGGGGCAGGAGCAACAAACCAACCATGCAGGACAGGCAAGAGAAGCTGTGGCAATATAACACAGCTGTGGTTCCCAGCCTTTTGTCTTCTGTGGAGCCCCAGCTTATCAATACTGGAAGCCAGGGACTCCCACTGAATCATAATAGGAATCCGGGGCCCCTCCCCCCCCACTGAGTCATTACTGAAAGCTGGTGGCCTATTCTGTTAAAATTATGACATTACTTATTACATTTTGTGAGCAGTCGCGGACCCCCAGAGGAGGCCTTGGGGACCCCCTGGGTCCCTGGACCACATTTTAGGAACCACTGTAACAGACCATTGAGGGCAGAAGGAAGAGGCAGTGGCAGTACAACCATACATGCCAACAGACCCAATTCAGGTAAGAGACTCCAGATGTTTTTGAGCCCCTTTTTATCTGCCTCCTGCCTAAGATCTCCTCTTTTTCAATGGAAGTCACTGAGGAAAATCAATTTCTCAACCTTTTTTTTCAATATGTCCCTCTCACCAAGTTCAACATTTTGGCAAGTATGGTACATTGGATCACAAAGGGCAAGAGGAATGGGTAGGGACATGGACTTGGATAACAGAGGGCAGGAGGGAGATGGGCAGGACACCAAAATGACCTTACAAGGCAAGCATCTTGGTTGGCAGCATTATGATGCACCAAACAGGGCAAGCAGGACTGGGGAGTGTGGCTACCAACCCAAGATGGCAGATGCTTGAATCGACAGCTCCAGGCCCGACCTCCAAATATTAAAAATCTGGCAGAATGTCCTGCACTCTGCCTCCCTAGTCACGCAAACAGCATCTAGTAGCGCCAGGGCATTGGAAAACGCAAAGGGACTCCCTGCTCGGAACTGGAGAACTGAACGCTCATCCACGTGGGGTGCGCTGCAGCGGAGTGATGGCCAAACTGGAGGCGGCCTGTGCCTGAACTGGGAAACCAGCTGAGCCTGACGACACACGATAAGGCAGAAGAAAACACAGTATGAATCGAAAATGAGCAGATTGCAAGGATGCGTGGTGAGGAGGTGAGCTTGACACCCCATAGACTCCTGTTTCTGTGTCCCCTCGCAATGCCCGCTGAGCCTGGGAGCCTGGGACCTAGATCGCAGTGCTGGGACGATGGGGAAGGCGTCCGTGCAGTGCGCCCGCCACGCAGATCTCCCTGAGGGATCGGGGTGGCTTGTGTGGAACAGACTGCCTGGTCTGTCATACCCTGGAGGTTGCCTCTGTGCTGCTCGTTGACACGAGGAAGCGGTGGCCTAGGGCAGAACATTACGAGACTGCAGCTCACATAGGAGTCAACCGTGCCCCTCCTGACAGTCTGTTGAATCCCTGCCGCCGGTGTGGGTGGCACCTGGGGTACCTGGCTTCTTTCCCTATGCCCTGAGACCCCATGGACATATAAAGCTCGCCGAAAACCCTCACAACATGGCCTGTAACTCAGATCAGGCACCCACATCAGCCTCACAAATGCTAGCTTCATGAATGGCCTTATACCATTGGGTATTAACTCAGCCCAGGCTCACCTG
The DNA here is from genome assembly GCF_031143425.1 of Pleurodeles waltl. NCBI lineage: Eukaryota > Metazoa > Chordata > Amphibia > Caudata > Salamandridae > Pleurodeles > Pleurodeles waltl. The sequence continues at coordinate 269,065,346 of NC_090448.1, read as the reverse complement.
ATAATCTGAATATGAACTTTGGGCCCCATTCACTCAGCTACCTAGAAACATACTCCAAGCCCTGGCATACATGAATCAGGCTTCCTATTGCAGTGCACGGCGATACCATTAAACCTGTCTGCACATTTGCCACTTTACAAAGGCGACATCACTCCTCAGACGTCACACAACCACAGAAAGGTCACAATTGGGCATAGGAAAACCAAAACATCAGGCCGAGATAAGATATCTCACTCTCACATTCCTTCCTCAGATTGTTCCTCCACGGTGCTGCCCACAAATATGATACCACCCACAGAGCAGACAATTCCTGTGAACAAATTAGATCTCATCTGACAGGAGATTCGGGAATCTAGAGCCGCAGTAGAACTACAAACCGGTACCCTCATCACAGATATTGGTATCATAAAAGACGAACACCCTAAGTTGACTGACAGAGTCCAGACATATGAAAGGACGCTAATCACTCTTGTGCCGGGCCTAGCAGAACAAACTTCAATAGCGACATAGCTGCGTAGACAAGTGGAGCAGCTACAGGAACATGCTGAAGATGCAGAAAGAAGGGCTTGCTGCAATAATGTCCACATTTTTGGCATGCCGGAGGGCATGGAAGATGCCCATTCAATGCAAATCATAGAGGAATGGATCAGCACTGTGGTGTTCCCACTGGGGATCTCGGCCCTTTTTACCATAGAAAGGGGGCATCGGGTACCAACAAGGAAGCCTATGCCGGGAACATCGCTGAGACCCATTGTGGCAAAAATTCCAAACTATAGAGACCGGGATCAATTGCTTCGAGTGGCCAGAGAGAGGGTACCACTTCTTGTTGACAAGGCGTGGATTCTGTTCCCGGACTATACTGTGGCTGTGCAACGTCGATGCTGTACGTTTACAGAGGTGAAAAAGAATCTCTGCACTGCCGGTCTCATCTATGCCCAGATTTTCCCAGCAAATACTTAAATTAATCCATGAACAAAGTTCCCACTTTTTTTACACTCCAGACTGAGCACTTGATGGAGTCCCTGCCTGAGGGCCCGCTGACCCCCTCCCACTTCCTTGGCGAGGGAACTACTGAATCTCTGGGTCGATCAACACCATTCCCTCGTCAGGCCAGGGCACGTCAATGGGAGGCCCTGATCTCGGTGGGGGCACTACGATCTAAGCCACGCTGCCCTAGTACTAGCACGTCTGGAGGCAGCACTCTAGACTCAGATACAGATGGCAGTGTGGCACTGTTCCCGTGAATAACACCACAAACAGCCAATGGCCTGTAAGATTACACAACTGTGGGAAAGCCCAATATAGATTTAGTCCTGTCATGACACCATAGCCAGTCATGTGGGATCGACTTACCTGCTCTGCTATGAACGCTTTGCCGGTACTACCAGAAAATTATCCCTAATGAGTCATTCTCGTATATATGTTACTACTATAATCTCTCCCTCCCCCCTCTTTCACAGTGGCCACTGTCTCTGGGGACCAGATAAGGTTACTTTGTGAGATACTTAATTATCATTGTTATGTGCTTCCGGAGTCTGCACTGACAGCAGTCTGGGTCCGGACGCCTATTTAGCTCTTTGCGTGGGCTACATAAAAAGCATCCTAAGCAACACTGTTCACTGGTTGCACCCCCCAAGGTGAATCCACAAGTTCTGTTTTGTACATTTCATTATGTTTAATTTAACAGTTTGGTAGAACGGCCGTTGATCACTGGACCGTGTATTAGGGAAGTTACAGTTAAAGTGTAAGCCTGACATTCACATTATTACTGAAAGGAGATACTGTTCTAGCAGGGGAGGGATCACACATATCATCCCCCTTATAGCTATGACTACTGCTTTCCATGCTTATAATATACTCACATGGAATGTTCATGGGTTGGGTTCAGCTCACAAGCGCCACCGAGGATTGGCACAAATACACAAGAGGAAAATACATATCACTTACCTTCAGGAAACACGTCTCACATTACATGAAGCACAAAAACTATGTAACAAAAGGAGAGGCCAACTGTTCCATACTTCATACTCTGCTTATGCTAGAGGAGCAGCAGTTTGGGTGAGTGCGGGTGTCCCCTACCTACACCAAGAATCCAAAATAGATACGCAGGGCCGATATATGTACTCTTGCAAGGCGGCTTAGATTTAACACCGATACTGGTAGGCTGCATTTATGTGTCCAATTCAGAACAAGATGTGTTTTTCTACCACCTATCTAAGGTATTTGCGGACTGGGCACATCTTCTGTGAGTGCTGGGGGGTGATTATAATGCAGTGATGGGCACCCATTTGGACCGCTCCAACCCCCAGTTGCCAAGTGCAGACACGACCAGAAAGGCTAAAACCCTATGACACTGGGTAGAAAGCTGGGGCCTTGTCAATGTCTGGCATGGCCACAATGCAGGCATGAGAGAATACTCATTCTACTCCTACCCAGATGCATTACATTCCCGTCTTGACCGATTCCTCTGCACCTTCACCCTCCAATCCCAAATATCCCATGCCACGTATTTGGGCAAGACATTGTCTGACCATAACCTATTGGAAATAACACTGACATGGGGACGGGCCCCCGAACCAATCCCCATATGAAGACTTCAACCAACGCTACTGGAAGATGCAGTGTTCTGTGACACACTAACAACAGCTATTACCTCATACTTTGTGGACAATACTAATACTGCTTCTTCTACATTGATCGAATGGCAGGCCTTTAAAGCTGTAATATACAAAGTCTCTATAAAGACACTGGTGGGAGTCAAGAGAGAAGCCTTGTGCAACCTCACACCAGTAAAGAATAGCTTGGGCCCCTTACAACACACAGCTGCACATCATCCAGGCCATGTTTCTCAACTCCAAGAAGCATGTAAAACATACGCCAAACTATTAGACTGTCTACGACTCATTGACCATAGAGCTTATCTTGATAAAATGCATACAGAGGGGGATCGCTCAGGTAACCTCTTGGCCCGCCAAATCAGGCCGGCACAGTCACCTACCCTGATTCTCCGCCTAAATACACTGATCCATTGCCCAGTATATACACAGTTAGAAATTAACCAAGCGTTCAAGACATTACACACTACTACATATTCTGCCCCTCTGTGAATGACCTTACAGCAACAACCTCCTATCTTACTCAACTAACGCTCCCCCAGGTAACACCTCCGTAACATAAGATCCTAGAAACTCCCATAACCGCAAATGAGCTATGTGGTGCCATAAATGATTTAGCCCTCATTAAAACACCTGGCACTGACTGTCTACCATCAGATTTCTATTCCACTTACTCCACACTCCTGACCCCTCACCTCATTAAATTGCGTAACGCCTCAATAGAAAAAAGTGTTCTTCCTCAGTCAACCCAGGAGGCGTTTGTGACCTCCCTCCTAAAACCAGGAAGAGACCCCACTGAGATGTCTTCCTATAGGCCTCTCTCACTTTTGAACACTGAATTAAAGATCCTTAGCAAAGTATTGGCAGGCAGATTACTGCCCTTGCTTTCACGCTTATTGCATGTTGACCAGTGGCTCTGTGCCCTAGAGAAGTACCTCCCTAAATGTACGCAAATTGTTTCATGTCATGGACGCTACCCATAACCTCAACCCATACGCTGGCTGCCTCTCCTTAGACATTACACCAGCCTTTGACTCCCTCAGCAGGGATTTCATGTTAGCAGCCCTTTCTGCCTACGGAATACCACCCATATATATCCGCTGGGTGAGACTGCTTTATTCAAATCCCACAGCTAGAGCCAAGACTGGTGCTTATATTTTGTATCCATACCGGATATCACAAGGTACCAGACAAGGATGTTCCCTATTCCCCTTACTATTTGTCTTGGCAGTGGAACTATTGGCCCAATGTTTTCACCAGCGTGCTGATAGCTGGGGAATGTACGTGAACAGATCACTCCACACGATATCCCTCTATGCGGATGACATGATCCTCTATTTAGGAGACCTGCGATGTCCCCTTGAAGAAGCAGTGCAGTTAATTACTACATTTGGTGATCTGCTAGGTTAGCGTATTAACAATAATAAGTTCTCTGCCTTCTCTTCTAGTGGACTGTATGGAACCCCTCAGGTAACAATCGGACCACTACAGATCCAACTTGCTTCACAATCGTTCCGATACCTGGGAGTGCAAGTGTACCGTAGTCCAGACGACCTCCTTCATGGTAATCTAGGCCATGCAATAACATTGCTACATTCACAAGTAAACTTCTGGATGACTCTGCCCTTAGCCATAGCAGGCCTTTTGGCACTGTCCAAAATGGTCCTCCTTCCCTGGTTATCATACTATTTTGTAAATTTACCAATCTTGATACCTCTACACATATTCGCAGTGCTCAATACACTGTTAATAGACTTGATATGGAGCACAGGTAGTCGTAGTATTAGCCTAACTAAACTACAATTACCATCTGACAAGGGAAGGAGGGGAGCCCCAGACCTGAAACCCTATTGTATAGCAGGCCAACTACAATGGCTTGCATATTGGCTGACAGGCCACAACTTAGAGGAGATTGGAAACACTCCCTGCGTGCTACGCAGTGGAAGACTTCACAGTCCACTCTGTACGGGTCCCACTCCATCTCCAGACGGCCCCTTATTGTTGAAAGTAGCTCTCTCCTATTGGAAGCTTGCCATGAAATACACACATTCATCCACCCCGTACGCACCACATACACCAATGTGTGGTCTCCCTATTTCCTTAGGCATCCTCACACCCAAAATGGAATCAAGGGACAGAGTTCACAGACGGAGTATTAATGCCCCACCTTGAGTTTACACAGACGCATGGTCTGCCAAATACTCTCTTTTTAACACATGCTAGTATAGTTGGCTACGTGCACCGCTATTGGGCCCAAGACGGAAACATGCCTGAAGCGCCTAAACTCCTGCAGGCACTAAACACTATGCAACACGGAGGACACCTGATCAAATGGTTATATAAAGGACTTAGAGCACATTTGGGAATTCCACTAGACTCACTTAGGCATAGATGGGAGCTTGACATTAATACAACACTCACAGATGAAGAATGGACCTTCCTCTTACGATACCCAAAACAGATCTCCCGAAATGCACGCTTTGAACTTATTCAATTTTCAGTATTCCACAGAGCCTACCTCACGCCACATAGACTGAATTTGATCTTCCCATCAGCCTCAGCATCCTGCCCCCCCAGCTCCCAGCCCCCACGTTGTGTAAAGCGATGGGCATCCTACTTAAAGGTTGGAAACGAAACAAAAATTCACTGAAAAAAACAAACCTTACAGGGTCGTTATAGTTAGGAAATAGGATAAAAAACTTAGAAACTCACCAAACAACCAAAGGTTACAGGGGCAATATAGTTAGGTTCTGATTTTTCACGCACAAAGCCATAGAAATTCAGCTGTTAGAGTTATTTCAAGTAGCTATAACTCATGCCCTAAGGTAAATATAACTCGCGCCTTTGCCATGCACTGCTAATTACCCCAGATATTACATCACTCATGACATCTTCTTTTACATCATTGATAATATCACTGTAACATTTGCAGTAAAATTATGGATGAGAAAACTGCAAGGCAAGGGCACGAGTTATAGTTACCTTAGTGCACGAATTATAGTTATTTGAAATATCAGCTACATTTATATGGTTTTGTACGTGTAAAATCTGAACCTAGCTATAACGTCCCCATTACCTTTGGTTTTTGAGTGAATGTATATAAAAACACACACACCCACACACATATATATCACTCTTCTGTGGCACTTTCACACAAAAAGAAGCAAATGTCTAAAGTTGGCTTTATTTGTGAAGTTTAAGGGTGTTATTTAGAAGATGGAAGAGCAGCACTTCCACCAAAAAAGTGGTCGATTTCCCATCTGATTTATATAAAGTATCAGTCACATTAATGCACTCCTAAAAGGGAGGACTGGAGAGGCTGGGTATAGCTTTTGAACAGTAGGTAGGAATCCACACAATATCTTGGCTGAGTGAAACAAATTTCGACTCACAATTTTACTTTTAAACATTTTTGTAAAATCCTGAAGTAATATAATTAAAAAATATGAAAAGATTTACTGACTTCTGGGCCCTTTTAACATTAACATTCTGCCAATAGTATTAATAGAGATAATCCACTGTATGTTTCACAACAATGGAAAGCCATGTATACCCCATTTTAATGCTACCAGGTACCGCTCTTATGCTGCTCAACTTTACTTCTATATCTGCATAAAAGGCGCTATGGATTAAGATTATAAAGGAACAACATAGGTCTTTTACAGTATGTATATAATTTCTTCAACCAGTTTTACGAAATTCCACTTGAAAATGTATTCAGTTCTACTAGTAAAAGACAACGGCTCTCCTGCAGTTAATCAAGACCAACTAGGCCTCACATGATGTATCCATGTATGCACATGTGTGTACTTCAAGAACGTGGACGTATCTATAAAGCAAAGTAGTGCTGCACAAGAGCACGTGGAAAGTTACAGACTTGTATGGGTATAAATATAGAGCTCTCTTCAGCTCGCATGCATGGGGAATGCAGCATCTCTTGTTACACAAGGTATGTATTCAGCTTCCTGTGAAAATGACGAAGTGGGGAGTGTTGTAGGGTCTGTAACAGGGAATACAGATTCTCACAGAACAGCAGGACAAGGCTTCTCTTCGGTGATTTACATTTGTTTGCGACACAGGTCACTGTCAGTAATTAAAGCCGTTGTCAAAGAGGAAAAGTGTTCACTAAAAGTGAAACATTTGAGGGAAAGAAGAATCATATGGTATCCTCCAAGCGTACGTTTTCAAACAAGGCTCAGACAATAAATCAACCAGATGAATGGTTGAAGTTGTAATTTAATGAGTGAACTGAGACAGTTTCTGGGCCCATATGTCATTTCAATTAACATATAACGAGAACACCTATCCTGTACACTTATGATGTAACTATTCCACAAAAAGAAAACGCGATTGCACCAGATCTGAGGACAAATATTAATAATCTATTTGAGCTAAAGAGGCGAATGTGCATCAGGAGTGCCACAGGCTAATACTCATCTGTGACATGCTGTGAATGACACAGGACTGTCAACAAATAAGCACATTCCATGGCCCTTCCTAAAGGTCTGAAGACTTGGCTTTTCTGCATCTCATTTTGCCACCCTACCTGACTTGTGCCCTGAGCTGGGAAACCCTTAGGGGTAGAGATACCGCTTTTATATACCTACTACAGTAGTATATTCAAAATAATATAGAGTATCATTACGATTTACGCAGATCATATGCACCATAGATAAACTATATAAGAAATAATATAAAACCTATGTTATATATACACCGACCAACTGAAAAATGTACACATTGCAGCAGTGAGTATATTCAGTGCATGTTTGTGAACCATTCAGTACCTAATTTTCGAAGGTGATATCCCCTGCGTCCACCTGAAGAGCGCCCACACAGAACAGACACAGGCCCATATTTATACTTTTTTAGCGCCGCATTTGCGTCATTTTTTTATGTAAAAGCGGCACAAACTTACAAAAGTAGAATCGTATTTTGTACGTTTGCACCGCTTTTGCGTCAAAAAGTGGCGCAAATGCGGCGCTAAAAAAAGTATAATATGGGTCACAGTGTCTAACACAATGAAAATGCCTGAGGTCACCTTCCAGCATCCACATAGGGTGTCAGTGGGTTGTCACCATAATTGTATTTGCGTAGTATTCATTTGGTACTAAGACGCAAAAATGGATGGTATTCAATTGCACAGAGGAAGCTGTCCATGAAGGACAGCTGTGGCTTTATAAATGTCACTGTAGACGCTTTCCACAATATCCTTCACTTCATGCCAGTGTTTTTAATTGCAGTCTTATTAATATGCATGGGGCTTTATTTTTATGGAAATTCTACCGAATCTCAGGTTTTGCAATGTGACTCATTAGTACGTCTGTGTAGTGCCAACACATTACTGCGTCGCAAAATAGTTACAGCCAGCCACTGTGCAAAAACAGCTTTGCACCCCAGAATTGAACTGGCCACTACAAGCTATCTACTTCTATCGGCGAGGTAGGGTAAATAGGTTTTAGAAAAAGTACAGACTTCCTAAAACATGCACCTGGCTAAAGTTATTTACGTTATCAAACTCATGCTACCTTTGTAAACATAATTATGGGTACAGCTTAATTTTCGGATTCAAGCACTAACTATCTAGGTATACCTTATCATAGCAAACTTACTGCTTTCCTATGCAGCTTTAAACCTGAAGGTATGATGAAAAGACTCTTTTCTTTTCACTTTTGATACCCAAGACTAGCATTAGCTGTAACAATGTTTCTAAGCTTGTTTTGTAAGTTTTGCTTCAAATGTGAGTGGGGGAGGTCTTACCTGTATGTCATTACCTGTATGTCTGAGTTGGTGTCTGGAATGCAGAGAGTACATTATGCATTGGAATAATGGTGCAATGTGGAATTTGAGATTACAATTGCAGTTAGATGGCAAATTAACCCCAAACAGGACTGGTCCTACCAGGCTATGGATGCAACCTAAGGACTTAACATGAAATAAATAACTTACCTCTACCTCAATGGCTCCATTCTCTTGCATGAAGACCCAACCCTCATACTACAACACTCATGGTTAGAATGTGACTTTGAGGCAGCCTTCGCTAATAGTACAATTTATGGCTGAGTTACAACAATATCAAAGATGTCTTTTCATATCTAAAACCATTGAGAATGATTATGAAAGGTAACACGCAGTTGCGAGCCTAAGCAGCCCAAATTTCCAAGATGAGAAAAGTGCCAGTTCCTCACATTTCGAAAATAAAAAACTTTCAAGAGAAACCAGCAGATGTATGGTATTCCTAAAGAGGTAACTGGAATCTGTTAAGGAATCGAGTAGCCACATTGATGCTGATCTCCAGTGGCAACAGGTAGGTGCCTGGAATGATTGTTAGACAAATATGGCTCAGCATGATGTGACATTTCATATGTTGTTTCATGATTCTCGATCAATAAGATGATCTCGGTTAATTAAATGAGAATGCACAATAAAGCCACGTTATAGTAACTGAACTGTAGAAGCTCTACAGCTATGGCAGGTTACATTTGTATACACATGTATAACAGGAGGACACTGTCTTTCACAGTATCTAATATACAATCCATCGTGCCAAAGAAATGGAAAAGGTCTAGCAATGTGTTGCTAACTTGAACCCCCAACCTATCAATCTTTTAAAGTGAATTTAACATAGTTCATTAGCAGTCATTCTGAAATGACAACAAAGGCTCTGAAAGTCAAATTAAATGATGTTTAGATTGTGTTGCACCGGGTTCCTGTCTATTCATTTATGTTATTTTGAATTTGCTGGGTTATGGCACCCTAATTTCAAACTCTTCATTGTGTAAAATCCTTTTTATCTTTTTCCCTGATGAGCCCTTGGATAATAATGCCATTATAAAGCAGACCCCTAACATTTGGGGTGAAATTCACAGGACTGTTTGTTATATTTTGAGTTCACGATTGTTTAGGCAACATGTTAAAAGAACCAAACCTGTTGAATTATTTCCCGTGATACGGCCCTACCATTTTGCCCTATTTAAATGTATACTGGTGAATGCCTGATTTGCAGTGTTCTGAAAAGAAGCACGTAGAAAGAGTGATAACTGAGTTTAGTGACAATGTAAATCATTTGCTGGTGGCGCCATGCTAAATTTGTGAAATGTGGTAAGTTATAAGTCAATTTCACCACCGTGAAAAAAGCTGATTGTCTGCTGGAACTTGGTGAACAATGATTGTTAGAAATTTATTTTTTTCATGGAAATTATGGAAAGTCCTTCAGAAACTAAAATGAGGCCACATTTTCTATAAATTCACAAATATCTTTATTATCCATGTGAGAAAAACATCTACACTACTGACTAAAACGTGGATTTAAAATACAAGTAATTTCCTTCGCTAGGTTTACCATAGAAGAATAGTTAAAAAGTGGCTATCTATTAAGCTATCTTCTTGACAAATGTGAGGCACATGTGAATGCTAGGTTGCTAGAACAGGAGTTGTCAGGTTTTCCTTCTCTGCCTCACTGGCTTCTTTTGGTTTATTTGAGGCCTCAGTTTGTCCCCAAGGACAAGGTACAGCTGCAACTACTGAAGGGTCACCAAGGAAAAAAAAAGTCATTTTGTGGTAGAAAACATTTTGGTTAGGGCGATTGTGATGACAGTGATATGAGACTCAAAGTCCCAGCTTGGCAAGTGTGGCTGCCATCTTGGGCCAGTCCCTAGAATAAAAGGGCACCTATACCTGATGAATGCTCATAGTATTCAGGAGCCCTCTCAAAATAAGCTGTTGTGGGTACTTCTACCCAGTTCTGTTTGTCTGGACAGTAGCTCCTTTCTGAGCAGTGTGCTTTTTCTGAGAATGACAGTGAACCAGACAGGAGTTGAGAAGCTCATATCCTTTTAGATAGAGGAGGCTACAGTAAATGAACACATATGGGTCAGGTTAATTTTCTGAGAGAAATTATGGTTGCTACTGTAGAAAGCTAAATTGAGGGCACGTTTGTAAATTTTCAAATTTCTTACTCATCCAAGTGACAAAAAAATACCTAGCATGCTGAGTGCAACCTATACTTTCAACAGATAAGCAGACTCTCAGTTGATTCTCCAGTGCTCCACTGTAGATTAACTTTTTTTGCTAAGAAAATTGACAATTCTGCAAATTCAGCAAAAGAAGTGTTCATGAGGGTGAAATCAATGACTTATCCAGCCATAAAAAAATCCATTAGAGGCACTGTTTTAATGATCTATTCACAGTTTTCTCCAGGAATATATTAGATATTTATGCATCTTTTCCTGTTCAAGGAACAGACTCCCCACTGAGTGAAACTTCAAGTCAACCTGGTGTTCTTAAAGGAGGTTGCCCCCACAATATTCTTAAGTACGTTGTAGCGATCACCTGAACTATCCTAAAGGAGGTTTTGACCCATTCCCTGTCTAGTGGTATGGTACCTGAGGAGTGGTAAACATGCTGTGGTCAAACCTCTGCTAAAAAGCCATTCTTTGGATCCTCTACAATCCATCATTCCCTTCTCAGAAAAGGTTTTAGAGAAGCACCTCAATAAACAATTGCTTGACATTATGGAGCAGAATGGCCTGCTTCATCCTTCCCAGACACGTTTTGCCACGACCTCAGCACTAAGTCAGTGCTCTTGGCTGTCGTTGAGGATCCTAAATGTGCATTTGGTGAAGGCAGAACTGCAGTTTTAATCTTGTTAGATCCTAGTGCCACATTTGACACTTTCCCACACAATTCTGCCTGAGTGGTACGTAAATCAGGGGGTGAAACAGCTGGTGTGGAAATGGCTTGCTTCCTTTCTCTAAGACCAGAGTTTGCAGGTCTGGGGCTTGCCCTTTTACTCAGATTATCTGCCTCTGAAGTGCAGAGCATGCCAGGAATCCTCTTTGAGATCTACCCTGTTTAATGTTTATCCTCCGGCAGATACTGTTCAGTATTTTGGGCTTACTTTGGTGCTTTATGCAGATGGCACTCATAGCCCCAAACCAGCATTCAAAAGAAGCCTAGTTAAAGCTATGCCTTACAGCAGTTATCGAGTGGATGACCAACTACTGCTCTAAACTTAATGGTGGAAAAACCGAGGTCATGATAGTAGGAAACAATTCAAACTACTGGACTCCGGAGTATTGTCCTGACAGTCTTGGACCTCAGCATCAGCCTAAGCCACTCATCAACAATCTAGGAATCTGGCTTGAGGACAAGCTGTCATTTGAAGGTAGGAAAGAAAACTGGAACAGGCTGTTTTGGAATTTTAGAAACCATTAGTAAGGTTCTGGGAATTCTGACAAGGGCTACACAGAGAACTGTAGTCCAGGTTTTAGTTACATCTATTTTTTGACTATAAAAATTATTATATCTCGGTATCTGTTAGACCTGGCATTCTTGGTGTGGCTTTGCTCCTAACTTGTTACCTTTAACCTTCCTGTTTGCTGATTTTGTTTTTGCTGGCTATAGGACTCTGCACACTTTACCACTGCTATCCAGTGCTAAAGTGTGTGTGCTCTCTCCTTAAATCATGGTAGAATTGGTTTACACCCAATTGGCCTAATTAATTCACTTGTAAGCCCCTAGTAACTTGGTACTACGTGTATCCAGGGTCTATAAATGAAATTCTATTAGTGGCCATGCAGCACTTATTATGCTCTCCACTTTAGTAGCACTTTAAATATGTCTAAGGTCTGACATTTCAGCTTGTCTGTGCAGTTTTAAACTGCCATTTCAACCTGACAAATTAAATCTTTTGCCAAGCACAAACTGTCCTTTTTAATACATGGAAGTCACCCTTACAGTAGGCCTGGAACAGTCCAGAGGGCAGGATGTAGTGTATTTAGAAGGTTGGACATGTAGTATTTTATTTTAGTTGTTCTGGTAAGGAAAACCTATTTTTCCCTTTTGTAAGGCCTACCTCTCCCATAGGAGAACATTGGAATTAACTTGAAGTTGAATTTTAAAATACAATTTTGAAAATTTAACTTTTGGAAATGTTCCTGCCTTAGCTCAATTAGGTCCTGCAGCCTGTCTCAGGGTTCATACTCACACTTGAATAGGCTGTGTCCTGCATACCCCATGTGGTAAGTCTGGAGCCACACCAGGAGGCAGGATGCCTAAGGACTTTAAAGAGAAACCCCTAAAAGCCCCCCCCCCACTTCAAAGGAAGGCCTAATTATAAATATTGAACACCAGATGCCAACTCATCAGTATACTTGTGGACCTGTGCCAAATGGGGAAACCACAGCCCTACTTCATAGGAAGTGGGCGTGAAGGTGCTCTGCCAGCCCTTCCGTGAATCCAGCAGAACTGACACATCACTTCTGCTGTGCAGCGCAACCCTGAGCAGAACCGAAGCATTGCCTTTGCTGCAAGGGTTCTCCTAGCAACCTGCCTCTATGAAGCTTCTTCATCACTGGCCTTCGCAAATCTCTCATCAACTGTAGTTTTGATGACAATGCAGATTCTCACATCTCAGCCTCGCAATTTTTCAGAACTAACCCATCTCCTAAACTGTGCAACGCGTCCTTGACATCGGACTTTGCATCGCAGGCTTTCATCAATGGGACCTTTGACTATGCCGCAGGACCTCGCATCACAGCTTCGCAACTCCTCGGGACCAGCACATCACCTCAGCTGCTCCATGCATCCTCAAAGTGGAACTTCGCAAAGCTCCACAACCAGGATTTAGGATACTCTAGTTCAGTGGGCCTAACTGGGTCGCTGTAGATGTCTGATGTTCCATCGCAGTTGGCCTGAACTTCTGACTTTGTCCTTGTCCAGCGCAGCCAGATATCCACAGTTGATGCTTTGTGCTTCTTGGCACTATTTTCACTGAAATCTTTAAACCTCCTTATCTCACGTTCTATTTATTGGTTTTTTGTCATGTTGGTCTTGTTTTATTTAATACAATTTACTCAATTTGTCTAAATTGGAGAGGAATTTTAATGTATACTCACTTTATTACTTTGGAAGTGCTGCATAAATACTTTTCACATTGCTTGTAAGTTAAACCTGACTTCTCTGTGCCAGGCTATCAGAGGGTTGAGCACAGTTTAGTTTGTGAATGCTGCTTGAGTAGGATACCCCACACCAGAGACTCAATTTCTCAAATTGGTGATCAGAGATGAAGATTACGACTTGTGTTTGTGCAGTGCCATATAGTGAGATGTTGTTACACTGAAAATCCCAGAAAAATCATCTGAAAACAATTCAAGTTTTAAATTCTCTTTGATTGACCTTTTTGTGTTTACCAAATTGAGCCGTACTATACCTGACTGTTGGTGTCTGTGGTTTTACCTGCAAAGATGGAATTTGAGCTATTTAGTCTGGAAAGCTACACTGCGGCTGAGCTCAAGGAATTTTGCAAGGAAAAGGATCTGCCCCCCAAAAGGAGCACCAAGAAGGCAGAGCTCCAAAATGCTTTGAGAGCATAGGCAGAGGCTCACTAGTTGCCAGTCACCACAGAGGACCAGGGTGAAGAGGATGATGTGGAGGGCCAGGAGATGAAACAGTCAGCTGAAAAGGATGACTTGACCAGCAAGTTGGAACTCCCTGCCAGTGCAGAGAGCAGCATATCCTCTTGAGGCCTGTCCCCAGAGTAGTTGGTGGACAGGAAGGTGGAGACCGAGTTTAGGCTGCAGATGGCCCAGTTAAGGATGAAGGAGAAGAAACTGGCCATGTAGGCAGAGGAAAGGCAGAAGGCTCATGATAGGAGCCTCAGAGAGCTGGCCATAAGGGCTAGGCAAGCTAAATCTATGAAGGAAAACCTTGTAAGAAAGTATGGCCTTACAAGGACAAGCAGAAGTTCCGGGACATCCAGAAGCTGCCCCAGCAGTCTTGTGTGGATAGTACGGATTCCTCCGGCAAGGCACTTGATGGTTGAGTACTGGGCAGTGAATTAAAGGATTACCAGGGACTGTCAAATTTGATTGCTAGAGAGCCCATGGCAGATATGCATGAACATCATATTGATAGTAAGCTCACTGACACCAGGGAGCTTGCTAAGGAGGAAGACTGCTCGCTAAGGACCAGGTTCCACAAGAAAGTATCTGGGGGGGAATCACCACAAGGGTGGGCAGGATCCCCACCAGAAGAAGGAGACAAACAAAAAAACTAGGAGTTCTCTAAAGGTTCCCAAATGAGTTTGAAGGGTCAGGTCCAGAGGCGGCCGTGACAGGGGTGGTGGGGTGGGTCATGCAGCGGGGGTTAAAAATAAAACACTTTCCTGTGGGGAGATGTGTTCGTCTCCCTTCTGTCCTCTTCCTCTTCCCGGCTGCACAGGCTCCCAGCCAATCATGACTCTGCTTTCACCAGCATGACAGCAATGCTGTGATTAGTCTGAGTGGTCTGCTTCACTGCTCAGACTGGGAATGGGAGCCTGGGCATGTTCTTCGCTTGGCTGTGCTGTACGGCCGAGAAGAGAACATTTAAAGTGCGCATGTCTGTTTGGCCGGTCCAACACGTCCGGCCAAACAGCCATGTACACTTTGTGTGCACATAGCCCTCCTCCAGCATTCTCCCTCCAGTTCAGCCCCGTCCCAGCCCTTCTCCCATACCGTTATTATCAGTTTATTTTTCCTTTCCCCACAATCTAGTGGGGTGACGTTCCTCCGTCTTACGGAGGAGCCTTCCCTCTTCAGGACTCCCACTCCATGCCTGAACAGAAAAAGAAGTGGTTTCCTGATAGTAAGTCATAGACAAACAATGGGCTATATAAAATGCAAAACAATCATACATTATTTGCCTGTCTGAAGAAAGGCAATAAAGGAATAATAATGTATGACTGTTCTCCATGTTATGTACCCAAGGGTTCATCTTGTAATATTATCTTTATTGCTAAGTGTTGGACATGGCCCTTCTTAGGAGATTTCCCTGAAACGTTTTGCCTTTTCCTCCCAGTTTTGTTTTTGCTGACTCTCTTTGTGTTGCCTTGGGACTCTGAGCACTTTCCCACTGTACTGCAGTGGGAAAGCACACATGCCCTTCCTGTCCATGCCAGGAAGGGGCCTTTACATGACTGGTTGAGGCGCCACACCTAGGAGTGCCCTGTGAAAAGGTGCACCACATATCCAGGGCAGGTATAACCCTGGCCACTAGTAGGACATTGCACTGAGTGTGCCACCCACCAGAGTAGCCTGACCAACATGCATTATGCCTGAAAGTGGAGGCCTGTGGAGGTGCAGGAGCGCCTGCGCTCAGGGTGGTATCTCCCCTACCTTGACCAACCATGAGTAGGCCTTTTGTTTCCCCTAGAGAACCCCCTAGAGGACAGAGTAGGTGATAGACAGAAGGGAGGGCAGGTAAACAAGGATGTCCCATGCCCTGGTAGGGGAGAACTCCCACATGGGTTTCCCTACCTAGGAGGTCAGCTCTACCCTCGGGTTTTGCTGATCCTCTTGCAGTGGCCCTAGGGCCTGCATGCTTTCCCACTGTAAATACAGCGTGAAAGTGTGCGCCCTTCCTGCATATGTTAAGAAGTGGTGCATACCAGTTTGTGCACACTTGCACATTGGTGGTCCCATATGTTTACTGAGCCTGGCATAGCTTACCAGAATTTGCACATTTGCACAATGGTGGTTTCATACACACAGAGCCTGGCACAGCTTGCCAGCATGTGTACATTTGCACAATGGTGTTTTCATATACATACTGAGCCTGACACAGCTTGCCAGTATGTGCACTGTTGCACAGTGATGTTTTCACGTATATACTAAGCCTGGCACCAGTCACGGCTGGTGTTGGGACAAAGTGGCGGGATAGGGGATAAAACAAAAAAAAAACAAGTCGCTGCTGCCTGGCACAGATTGCCAGTATGTGCATACTTGCACCGTGATCTTTTCATATATATATTGGACCTGCACAAGTTGCCACTGTGTGCACACTTGCATGCTGGTGTTTTCACAGGCCTTGCACACTGGTGTTTT
Organism: Pleurodeles waltl; assembly: GCF_031143425.1. Taxonomy (NCBI): domain Eukaryota; kingdom Metazoa; phylum Chordata; class Amphibia; order Caudata; family Salamandridae; genus Pleurodeles; species Pleurodeles waltl. The sequence continues at coordinate 269,048,866 of NC_090448.1, read as the reverse complement.
CACAGTAGTACTGTATGGACATACTTGTACCTTTTTGGTGATCCTAAACTTCTGTCCAGCTTGCCCCTGCAGGTGTGTGCATGCACCAGGGCACATGTGCCCAGGGAGTGCAGAATACCCATGTGTTTTCTCACTGTCCATGAGAGCTGCTCAGCCCATAGGCTAACATGAGGGAAAGTTTATAATTAATCCTAGCTGCAATAGTGGATTGCAGTGGAGCGACCTCATGATGTTTACTATCATTGGATTCACAATGACAAACTCCTTCTTATGGTAAAGGTGATGTTGTCAGTAATACCCTAGAAATGCGACTTATAGAACGTGGGCATTTCTAGGTTCTAAAAACTTTTTTTGTGTATCTTTTTACTCAGCTTCATTCCACCCAAGGTGGGGGAAAAGCACATGTGTGCATTCCCCAGGGGCAGCTATAAAACTTGGGCAAGTGGAATGACAAACCTGTGCCATATGAGGGCCTGCCTGGATAGACTGAAGGGAGAGGTTTTGACATTTGGCCTCTCGGAGCCAGATCATGGCACCATTAAAGTTAAAGATCTCCATTCCATGGCTCCATGTCAGACAGGACTGAAATTCAGGGGAGACATCTGTGGTTCAAATGGGAACCCTATGAAACACCCTCCACTTCAAAGGCACACTTCAGTATAACTACGAATACCACACTTCAGCAACTGAGAGATACATTAGCAGGGAATTGGGATCGGTATTGCTCGATCGCATGGTGCACACTGCCAGAGGAATCTGTTGTGGACAGGAGTATTTACTGTCCTTGTAAGGGATCTACACACCCTTCCTGCATTGTGGCTGGCCAGGGCAGACTGCCTCCTGCTGTGTGGCACTCTAAAGTGTGCCCTCCAAGGGCTTGTTGGCTTGCCCCTTGTTCTTTCCGGAGGTCTCACAGACATCGAAGACCTCCTGTGAGGGACCTACACCATCTACCGGTGTCATCTGGAGAGCGGTGCCCTCCTCCGCACCTACATCATCTGTTGGACTCCACCTGGTAGCAGTGGTGTGAGCGTAGAACAAGTATTGCACCTGAACACTGGAATTGCCTGATGTGGAGCCTTCAAAGTACTGCCCGCACTGGTGCGACTCAAGTCATTGCACACTAGATGTTGTGCCTCCTTCCCAGGAGGTGAGGACCTGGGAACTCTTTGTGTGCAACTCAAATTGTTAGGGCGGCTCAAGTCATTATGCTATAGACGTTGTGCCTCCTTCCCGAGAGGTGCGGAATTGGTAAGTATTTGGATACTGGAGTGTCTGGCGGTGCTGGGTCCACTGTGACTAGCGTATGGGCCCAACAACCCTCTCCTGTGCTTTGCAGAGCACTGAGTGAACCCCCCGAGTGGTGCCCAAGCCTCCATGTGCTAACTGATCAGCCATTATCTCTTTTCTCCCATCTTCCCACGCACCTTCTCCCCAGGATCCTGAAAAGTGTAACTTTGGCCGCGAGTGCCTAATATCTGTGGAAAGGTTGCTTTCATTTCCAGCTTGTGGGGGGCGAGGTAGCAGGAACTGGTTGGTGGGTGGAGGGCGTTTTGGGGCCCACGGAGTCTGCGAACCAAGTGACATTAACCAGCTGGTTATCAGTGCACCAAATTAGGGTGCTTGGTGCGAGTGCATGCAAGTGCATGTGTACAAGCCGCCTGATATCTGTGGCACTGTGTAGTCATGTGGAGTGAGTGTAAGGGAGTGAGCGCGGGTCATTGATAAAACAACATAGTGGTGTTGCCATACACATTATTTCTTAGCAGAGATCTCTTACGGTTAACATCAAATTTTACCTGTGTGGTCCAAGCCACAGAGCTAATTAACAGTCCTGTAAGTCTCTGTATGTACATATTGCTGCTAGCATTGTGAACCAGGTTGCAGCCTGCAATAGTGTGCTATTGAGTTGGGGTAATCGCTAGGATAGGTCTTGTGCTGACAACGTTTAGCACCACATGAGGGTGCTGGAAGGAAAAGTATTATTTTTCTTATGTGTACATAAGTGTTTATGGTGTTTAACGCACTTGGGCCTAGTACTGTGAGTAATATTTCTAAATGCTAATTTTGCCCAGCATTATGCCCAGATTTACATGATGATCAAGCTGTGTTAATAATTTGTGTATTGAATACAAATTTTATTCACATACACCATTTGAAAAGTCGCTTTTGTGACAGTGAGTGTTGTGTGGAAACACTGTGCTATTGCTTTACACATGGCCCCTGTGATAAGCTTGACTGCTCTGTACCAAGCTAACCAAGGGTGAGCTCAGGTTGTACAGTAAGTGAAATCACCCACCCCTGATGGGAGTGGATTGTTCTGCCTGGCTAGGGCCTTGCCTAAGCCAACCAGATTGTGCCTCCTCCAACACTAAGTTACTTTATTTATAATATCATTTTTCTTGTATTCCTGTTTGCTTTCCTTCTTTGATAAGCTCTGCATTTACTATACTTTGGTGCACAAGTTTGCACTGTACAACTGAATCCTAATGCCACCGATTGGGGCATTAAAAATACTAATTTGATTATTTTTTTTAGAGAATTATCCCGTTGCTAGCCTTAGCTTTGAATGACAAAGGAAGCAAAAGTGCAGAGGCACCGCAAAGCAAGAGATGCACAAAGGAAGCCAAACAGAGAACAAAGCACCTGAGACAGTCCCCCAAATCCACCTACACAAATAATCAGGCATGGGAGAGACTGAGCAAGGACACATGCCCCTGAAGCCCCAGACCCAATCAGGTCACACAGGAGTGAATAATCCCAGCGCACTTCCTAGTCATTCACCTAGACCTACTGCTAGACCCACTGGTGTTGCTGCTGGGGGAGGCTGGAGAAGGTTTGATGTATTTCTATATTACCCCTAGGGGCAAATTACAGACTCCTCTAATGCTAGCAGCTGGACTCACGATCACTCATACTTGGAGGAATACGTTGCCTCTGAGCCTTACACTGTGGTGCCCTAAACTCTGGCATATCTACACCATGGAGAAGGTGACAGCCATAATAACAGATAGATTGTATAAACTTGATCGACTCTCGCTGTAATTTAAACCTTACACCAAAAGGGAGAGAGAATGAGTTAACCAGGCCACTGTAATGCCAGATACCGAACCAAGGACCCATCTGGGGGAACTCGCAACATCTGAAAGTGATGCAGAGGTTGATGATAATGGCCTGGTGTAAGCCAAACTATACCCCATAGCTATCATCAGCTGATAACTAACTGTTCCTATATAGTATTGCTCGTGGTAAGGTATATTAATTTTATTATGCCATGAAACGTCTACATGGTAACAGTGCTATGTCTTTGTTATGTAATCACTCTGAAGGCAAAAACTTTAAATAAGCTGTTTTTCCCAGCCTGGGACTGACAGACTAAACAAGAAGAATCCACACCACACATCCCCCTACCAAGCTCCACAAGCAGGCAAAGGCATGCTTCGGACAAAGATGCAAGGTACATATCTCACAAGTCAAGCACTCATCAGGGATTATAGGTGGAAACAAGACCAGTCCATACCCTAGCAACAAAAAGAGGACATAACGCATACCAATCCACCAGCAAGTGAGCCCCTCATTGAGCATGCAAATTCCAGTCCCCAACCCGGTATGGAGCCAGTGAAGGGCAGGCTAAACCTCAGAACCAGTACCACACAACCTCCAAAAAGCCCAGCAGGGAGACAGGGATGCACACAGCCACTAGTCAAGGAAACAGGGTACACACTCCAAAACCCCCAGGCCATTAGGGAACACATGAGGGAGGGCCTACACCTAAACACAGAACCTAGGGGCCAGATGTAGCAAAATTAAAAATTGCGACTCGCAAAATGCGAGTCGCAAATTGGAATGTCAGAAACAAAAGCGATCCGATTTTGCGACTCGCAGCCGGACTCGCAACGCTGTGTGCGAGTCCGCAGTTTGCGAGGTCGCTGTTTGCGAGTGTGCAAAAAACGAACTCGCAATTAGCGAGTGGGTGTCGCAAATTGCGATTACCTTCAAAATTGCTTGCAGGTGCAGCAGAACACTCCAGAAAGCATACCAGAACACTCTGGATACACTTCCTGGCACATGATGATGACATCACAGCCAGGAAGTTAACAAATACACCTGGGAGGAGGGCTCAACAGTGAGCAGTGTCTCTGCCACTGACAGTAGGGTGCTGAGGAGTGGTAGGCACAGCACCATGGATGCAGCAGGGACCAGCCAGGCTGGCAGGAGGGGCAGGAGATCATAGATAACAGCCAGGACAGATTAATGTGGCACATGGCGTTAATGTGCCACATGACTGGTTGGCATTTTCCTGCCCGTGGACAATTTCAACTTGTATATAGTTTCTTCATGACATTAATAAAACAGTTATTTTTGTTCCACTTAACAAATGGTTAATAGGTGAGTATGGTGGGAGTTGACACGTACCGTCCAAAATATTGCGTTGCAATGTGGTCCCGTCTCAGTCTGCCTTGATTAGCTAGACTCCTATCCCCATGATGGCGATGTGGTTGTTCTTGCTCTTCATCATCAGGATCTGGGTCTGCAGGGGTGAGAGGTAGCCCACGTCGGGTGGCTATGTTGTGGAGGATGGCGCATGCGACCACAATTTTGAAAGCGGTAATGGGGGTGTATTGGAGGGCGCCTCCACTGCGGTGGAGGCATCTGAATCTTGCCTTCAGCAGTCCGAAGGTGCGCTCGATCAGGTTCCTGGTCCTCTTATGCGCACTGTTGTATTGCCTCTCAGATTCAGTTCTGGGTGTTAAAAACGGAGTCATGATCCAAGGCCTGAGAGCATATGCACTGTCACCTGTTGGGCACAAAAGTACACGGTTAGGAAGTCCAGATTGTCGTGCACAGTGACCTGTGTGTATGTCTGCAAGTGTCTGTGGCTCTACCTAGGAGGTAACCGTCTCCAAATTCCCCACGTTCCAGGCGTTGATGTATCCCACTATGCCTAAAAATGTATGAGTCATGGGTACTGCCAGGAAACTTAGCTACGATGTCCGTGATGACATAATGGGCATCACAAACAACCTGTATGTTGAGTGAGTGGGTACACTTCCTGTTGCGGAAAATGTGTTCCAGATTAGCAGGGGGGCATATTTGAATGTGTGTCCCATCTACACACCCTATGACATGAGGAAAGTGGGCAATGCGGTAAAAGTCCAGCTTGGTGCTGTTAATTTCTGCCTCATTCCTTGGTAAGTATATGAAGTGAGACATGTGCGTGACTAAGGCATCTAGGAATGCCCTGAGGAACCTTGACACTGCACTTTGGGATACCCCACCTGCCACGGCAATGACCCCCTGATAGCTCCCTGAGGCCAAGAGTTGCAGTGCGCATAGTACTTGCAAATGCGTAGGGATGGCGCAGCCACGCAGAGTCTTGTGTTCTAGCTGTGGTTTCAGTAAATCTATTAATTCTAGAATGGCTGCGCTGCTAAGGCGGTATTTGTCATAGATCTCCTCTTCAGTTTGCTGAAAAAGAGTCTGCCTGGTTCTATATATCTTCTCCTGTCTGTGGCCCCTCCTCCTCCTCTGCTGGGCTGCGTAGACTCTCCTCCTCACTGCTATCAGGTATATCTCCGCCATCTTGAGTAACCCAGATGCCTTCTGGGTCCCCTTTTATACTTTGGTAATGGTTACCACCTGCTCTGAGTTAGTGGTAAATGGGACATGCAAACTGGGCTTTTTGCGACTAGTCGCAATTTGCGAGTTGCAATTGCATATGGGTTGCGACTCGCAAATTGCGACTTGCAATTTGCGGGTCGCAAAATGGGGTCGCACCGGATGCGACTCGCAAACGGGTCCCATCGCTTTTTGCGAGTCGGAAATGGGCTTTTTGCATCCCATTTCCGATTTTGCACTGTCGCAAATTGCGATTCGGCCCGTTTGCGAGTCGCAATCGTTTGCTACATCTGGCCCCCAGTCTCCAGTTCCCAGGGTGGGTAAATCCATTGACATAGACATCCAGACATTCACAGCATCACATTAGAGAGCAGTGAAGAGCAGGCCAAGCATTAAAAGAGCACCACACAGCCCTTAACTGGCAAGAGGGCTTGGACACTCGAGTACCAACAATAGATTACTAGACAGAAAAACAGGGCAACACCACACAAGCCCCAAGTCAAGCAGGAAGCATAGTGGGAAGGTAATGCCCACTCAACTCTTGAGGCAGAGAAAGGGGCACATTTATCTGTCTTCTACCAATGGTGAATATAATGCCACACAGCAAAAAAGTACACTCCAATCCCCTAAAACTTGCAGGGGAATGCACAGCAAAAGGTCTACCCACAGCCCAAGTATTTTAGGGGAATTGGGAGGAAATCCTCATCCTTTGAGGGAGACTGACCACATTATCTGGAAAAACCTAGCCCCATGTGCAGCAGAGAGCTAGGGAACACCATTACAAACACAGGCACCAGCACCATGCAACCCTCAACTAGGCCAATGAGAGAAGAATGAGTATGCACAAAGCCAACAGAAACTAGGCCACAAGCCACTGGGGCCCAGGAGGTCTTCAAAAGTCAGAATCACAATCTATGGTAAGCAAAACAGGGCCTACGAGATATGCAACATACAGAGAAAGGGCAGCTGCATTCCAAAGAAGGGAGACAAAATGGGAGGTTTAGTAGTCAAGGTGCACCTTAGTAGGCACAACTGGAGTGGGATTAGACATTTGTCTAAGGTAGTCAGGAAGTTACCTGTCTCAAAGGTGGGGACAGGCTTGATGATGTAAAAAGGAAGTTGAGTTAATCTTTTTACAACATTCTGTACCGCTATGCTAGTACTATCAAAAGTTAAGGAGACCATGGGTTACCATACTCAAATAAATGTCTGGGTATATTCAACTGCACAGAGCCATCTCCAACAGACTGAACCTTTAAAATGCAGGCTTCAAAGATAAAACTGATGTAAATCTATTATAGTATGCACAATATGTTTGTGTGTACTTAGTTGTCTTACTAGCAAATTATTCATATTTCCCCCTAGTGTAAGAACCACAGGATGTCCACTGATTTGAATTAAAATGCAGTGCTATATCAGGTAACTTAATTTTATGCAGCAGTAAGCATCTCCTGTTGTGATGGATTGGCAACCTCCACACCCATTTGCTTTACTGTGTGCTTAGTCTTGCCTGATGGTTTAATTTCACCTATTAGAGATCCAACTAAAACCACAGATGCGCAATAAAATTAGTAGTGCAAACATAAAAAAATGTTGTTAGCATAGGATTTATCAGGAAACAGTAGCAAAATACAGAATATACCATTCCAGAAAATTCCTAGACCTTTATGACCTTTGATTGCAACATGTCACATGAGAACCAGCCCCTAGTGCCTTTACTCGAAGAGCCTAGTTGTTAGAAATTAGGGGCCTCATTTACAAGCCTTTTGAGCCATCACTGCATCATTGTTTTTACACAACGGTGGTCCAATCAGGGCACGACACTACTCCATATTTACAAACTGACGCATTGGCCCCCAACCCATCAGTTTGTAAAACACTGCATCACATTATACCTGTGCCAGGTATAATGTATGCAGGGTAAGTGTTCCCCCAGGAAAAGCCACAAATAACTGACAGTGAAATTTACAGCTTTTCACTTCATCATTTTATGATTTTACTGTGTCCAAATCTTTTTGCCTGCTCATAAGAGGTATAAAATTGACGCAGGACTTTTTCTTATGGGACTTTCCTCGCACTGCTGAGTTGTGTCAGTTTAATGGTGCAACTCCATCAATGCGTCAGTTTAGCACCAACAGATGCATCAAAAATGTTGATGCATCTGTGAAAACATGCGCAATGAAGCTCTGTATTGTAAATACGTGTAAATGAGGCCCTGGGTTTCTGGTTGGTAGAGATATGTACCCTCTCCATGCATGAACCACAATCCTAGTCAAGGTAAGTCAGATACACACCCTAAATTAACCCATGCTCACCCTCATGCTCACCCTCTGGTAGTTTAGCACAGGTATAACACTTCACAGTAAAACAGTGAAAACCCCACACAAAAATGATCCACACCAGGTTCAGATATGAGGATCAGACATGTCCTGCTGAAAAAATACCTTTAAAAAAAATACCTTTGGGGTGGAAGATGCATCAACATCAAAGTCCTGATGTAATGAGGTGAGTTGGTGATGGGCAGGTGATGCATCAATTCCAATCCATGCAGTTCTCATCCTCAACGGCAATGTGGCAACGTCGGGCAGGCATCGGGCATGCGATGCACCGGGTCCGATCTCCGCAGTGATGGCGATTCATGGATTTTTGTAGAAACAGCTGAAGAACCCACTTCCAAGGGCAAAGGACTGGGTTGGCACCACTTGGTAGGGCAGTACTCACAATTGGCAGAGTCCAGAAGCTGTAGCAGGGTTGAGTGAAGTCTTTCATGTCTCTGTGACTTCAGAACAGGAGGTACAGGAGGCAAGCCAGCAAGTCCTTGGAGTCAATTTGGTTTTGGGGATGTAGAGATGCAGGTTCACTCCTTCTCACTCCCAGGCAAGGAGGGCAGCAGGCCAGGCACATGAGTCGAACAGAGTCTAGCAGAGTGACTGTTCCTTCAGCATCACAGCAGTCCTTCTTCCTGGAAGAATGTCATGTGTACTGCCTTTGAAGTGGGGCAGATATCATGGAGAGGCCTATAAAGTTCACAGGGTCCCTACTCTTCCTGCCATTGCTCCAGAGACACTACTGGGGGTTATGCAGACCTTTTGTGGGCTCAGGACACAGCACTTTCAGGTGTGAGTGTAACCTCCTCCTTCCCATCCTAACCAAGATGGCTCATCAACATGAAGATGATCACTTAGTCACACCTAAGCTCCCTTCATGTGCGTCACTATCTGGACATGTAAAACTTAAAAGTACATGTCTATCTTTTTAAATACACTGCACCCAGCCCTTGGGACTGTCTAGGGCCTACCTTAGTGGTGACATATGTATTAAAAAGAAAGTGTTGATAAATCTATAATGGCTTCTTGTGCATTTACACTACTTGCTATTTGTAATGTACCATCTGTGGGGGTTGTATGGTTAAAACAAAAATCAATAACATGTTTTTGTTTTTTTAAAGGAAGGTTTGGGCCTGGCAAGAGGGTTAACTTGCCAGGTCGACATGGCAGTTCAAAACTGGACACACATGCTCTGCGATGGCAGGCCTGAGTCATGGTTAAAGGGCTACTGAAGTGAGTGGCACAATCAGAGCTGCAGGCCCACCAGTAGCCTTTCATTTACAGGCCCTGGGTACACGTAGTGCCCTTTACTAGGGGCTTAAAAGTACATTAAAAATGCAATTATGGATAAGCCAATGTTACCATGTTTCAAGCAGAGAGCACATGCACTTTACCACTGGTTAGCAGTGGTAAATTGCCCAGAGTCCTAAAGGCAACATAAATTGGTCAGAAAAAGAGGAAGAGGAAGGCAAAAGATATAGGGATGACCCTGCAGAAAGGACCAGGTCCAACACTAGTCTTCAGCTTCTTGCTGAAATCAAAAAGTGGAGAGGAGGTTCTGATGTGGTTTGGGAGGTCATTCCATGCTTTAGGAATGATATAAGAGAAGGCCTGACCTTCTGCTTTACTTTTGTCTGTGGGTGGTATGTGTGCTAGTGGGAGTTCGGCTGAGAGGAGGTGCCTGAGGGGTTGGTGGAACTGTATGTGCTGTTTGGGTAAGCTGGCCCTGTGTTGTATAGTGCCTTGTATGTGTGGATAAGTAGCTTGAACTGTGTCAGCTAATGTATAGTTCCCATAGGTGTAGAATGATGTAACCCTGGCATAAGAGGTTGAGGACCAGTCTGGCTGCTGCAGTCTGTGCAATCTTAAGACTCTTTGTGAGTTGGTTAGTGATACCTTCAGATGGTGTAGACCAGACTGCTGGTGATAAGGGCTTGGATGACTGTTTTTCTGGTGTTGTTGGGTAGCCACTTGAATATTCTCCTATTACTAATATGCTGTGGGTATATCGTGATAGTGTAGGACATTTGCAGATATTTTCTACTAACCAACATCATGCTGATTTGAAAAGCCTAATGATTTGTGCTCTACAATACATTTCTCATTAAAAAAACAGAGAATATCCTTATTGGTTATATGATTTCATGCTACTATCAAAGGAAAATCAAGGCGGCATGCATTGTATAGCTTAGACTAGCAGTGATTAGAACCAGGATCTGAGACCATGTTTGCACATGATATTCCCTGACATGTCAGGGAACTGCAGATGCTTGCAGTAGCATGCTTCTTATAGGGCAGCTGATTAGCCCATGGTGGAATGAGATTTGTGACCTGTTACAATTGTGATCCAAGCCAAAAGACTGTCTAGTACAGTGGTCTCCAAACCTTTTAAAGCTGCGTCTCCCCTCCCCCAGTTGAAAATTAAAAATCATTGGTCCCCCCTCAAATTTATTTACAATTATTTTTATAAAGATGGCAATGTTTAAATATGTCTAGACCTATTTAAACATTGCACTTAAGTACTGTTACCTTTTAAAAAAATGCAATAACATGCAAAGGCATGTTATCTGTATAATGCTTCTTTTGGCCAGTGTCTGCCCCCCCCCGATCACTTGAGGCCCCCATAGGGGGGCCCGCCCCACAGTTTGAAGACCTCTGGTCTAGTAAGCAATATAATGAATCAGAAGCGTCTGTTGGCAAGCCTATGATGGGCAAATTATTTGGTTTAAAGAAAATGTAGGTAGTAGACACAACAGTACAAAACATCAATATACAAAATGTGTGCTGAGTCCTTCCTTAATCTTGTTAGTTAATGGTTGCCAGAGGTGGGCACTGACACCTATATTTGGGGATCTGAATTGACAGCCTGAATTATGGTGTGGCAGATATCCTGTCCACTTTATTAAAAGTGCATTTTTTTATATCTTTTGTAATAAAGCAGGAGACAGGCTAACCATCACATTTCTGATATAGTACGAGTCTGCCAATCTCTAAATCAGGCCCTTATTTTCCACTATCAGTCTTTTAGCTAGACCAAGAGAAGAAAGGTAGGAAAGGTGGAAAGATTGAATCTGAGATAGAGTGACAATGGGATAAATCAAGAATCAAAAAGAGCACGCAAATAAAGAGACAGAAAATGTAGGGTGGTGACAAATAGATGCATGATATGGAATCAAGACTTGGCCGCATCCCCATCATTTGATACTGTTGGTGGCAGGCTCCTAAAAGAAACTTTGCCCTTACACTTTGGGCCTGATTACGACCTAGTCAGATGGGATACTCCATCACAAATGTGATGGATATCCCATCCGCCATATTACAAGTTCCAGCATATCCTATGGAACTTGCAAAACGGCGAACGGGATATTCGTCACGTTTGTGACGGAGTATCCTATCCGTCAAGGTTGTAATCAAGCCCTTTGTTTTTTATAAAGTAAGTTCTATATGCCATGACATCATCAGATTAAAGTGCAAGTAGTGAAGCAGGGATGTGTGCAAATCCCAGTCCCTTGCTATTTATTTTATATTTCCAGAATTTGAGATAAGTATTAAGGAGGTCAAAACATCCCCCAAAATTCAGAGAGGAACACACTAATGCCCTCCTCTATGTGGAAAGCAGAGGCTTCTAGCTACTTCTCATGAGTCTTAACCACAGCAAAACTAAGATTTTGATGTACTTTGCTGTTAAACTGTGAGGCTATGGTATTTGATCTCTGAACCTTTAGGAGTAGGGGATTGCTATAGCTTCCTGAAGGTTCTAGTGAGGAGAAAACATAAGTGGGCCGTATTTATAAATGACTCGACTACCAGTGGATGAAGAGGACTCACACAAAGACTCAAGGACTTCTAACTTCTGCCTGCATGCGCAGGGACTGAAATCACTCTTCAATGGTCAAGTGGTTGGCATTTTGTTACCTGCTTCAGAGATAACAAAAGCAGACAAGACGCGCTCCTAATTCAAAGAAGGTATAACTGACCACTGAGACCTGGGCTGTGCAGGATAAATGGCTGGAAAGGGACTGGTGCCTAGAAGTCTGCCCTAAGAAGATGGGGGCTGTAGGAGTAACCATGAGGAACATTCACAGAAACTTTGATTTTTGAGCTCTGGAGGACTGGGAGAAGGTGTTGAAGATTGCCTCTGAAGGATGAACCCAACATGGGCAAGAGAAACGGGTATGTCTTGCTTGGAGCTTTCTGCAATAATAAAAACTGGCTTAGTGGGACCTCACAGAGAAGGTATCTAGCATTGGGGAGTCCTGCATGGCTAATACTTCCATCCTTGCCAGATGTCAGATTTCGACTTTAAAAAAAGTGGCTAAGGGCCAAATTTAGAGTCTTCCAGGCAGTAGTCCTTTAGTCAGGGTCATGGAAAACATTACATCCACCCCCTTAATGGACTTCCGCCTGCCAGATTCAGAGATCACTGCCAGTCCAGCTACGTAGCTTCAGAGGAATTACTGTAATAGCAGTTCTTCTGAAGGTTTGACAATTTTGGTGTATGACTGTGTTGGACCTGGCTTTTTTGGCAGGGTCAACCCCAAACTTTTTGCCTTCTTCCTCCTATTTTTTCTGACCTGTTGTTGTTGGCTTTTGAACTCTGGCCACTTTACCACTGCTAACCAGTGCTAAAGTGCATATGCTCTGTGTGTAAATTGTACTGTTGATTGGTTTATCCATGATTGGCTATTTGATTTACTTGTAAGACCCTAATAGAGTGCACTATATGTGCCTAGGGCCTGTAGATTAAATGCTACTAGTGGGCCTGCAGCACTGGTTGTGCCACCCACTTCAGTAGTCCCTTAACCTGGTCTCAGGCCTGCCATTGCAAGGCCTGTGTGTGCAGTTTCACTGCCACTTCGACTTGGCATCTAAAAGTACTTGCCAAGGCTTGAAATCCAATTTTTCGACATATAAGTCACCTCTAATGTGTGCCCTAGGTACCCCCTAGAGCAGGGTGCTGTGTGGGTAAAAGGCAGGACATGTACCTGTGTAGTTTATATGCCCTGGTAGTGGAAAACTCCTAAATTCGTTTTTACACTACTGTGAGGCCTGCTCCCTTCATAGGCTTACATTGGGGCTGCCCTCATACATTGTTGAAGTGGCAGCTGCTGATCTGAAAGGAGCAGGAAGGTCATATTTAGTATGGCCAGAATGGTAATACAAAATCCTGCTGACTGGTGAAGTCGGATTTAATATTACTATTCTAGAAATACCACTTTTAGAAAGTGAGCATTTCTTTGTTCTTAAATATTTCTGTGCCTTACAATCCACGTCTGGCTAGGTTTCGTTGACAGCTCCTTGTGTATTCACTCAGACACACCCCAAACACAGGGTACTCAGCCTCACTTGCATACATCTGCATTTTGAATGGGTCTTCCTAGGCTGGGAGGGTGGAGGGCCTGCCCTCACACAAAGGACTGCCACACCCCCTACTGGGACCCTGGCAGACAGGATTGAACTGAAAGGGGACCTGGTGCATTTCTTAGCCACTCTTTGAAGTCACCCCCACTTCGAAGGCACAATTTAGTATAAAACAGGGCCTCTGCCCTACCTCATCAGACACTTGCTGGAGAAGAAACCTGAACCAGAACCTGCATCCTCCCAAGAAGAACTGCCTGGTTGCTCAAAGGACTCACCTGACTGCTTTCTACAAAGGACTGCTGCCTTGCTGTTGGCCTGCTGCCTTGCTGAACTCTTGTCTGGCTGCAAAAGTGCTCTCCAAGGGCTTGGATAGAGCTTGCCTCCTGTTCCCTGAAGTCTCAGGACCAAAAAGACTTCTCTTTTTCAACTGGACTCCTTGTCCGGCGTAAATTTCGATGCACAGCTTGTTCCGTGGTGAGAAATTCACCGCACGCCGATCCAGAAAGACGCCGCTCGACGCGACGCCTGCGGTGCGACCGGAACTTCGACGCACGGCCTCGCATGGACAACGCCGCCCGACTTCCAGAGAGGAAATCGACGCAACGCCTGTCGTGAGAAAGAAATTTCCACGCACAGCTCCCCAGAACGACGCGCAGCCGGATAACAAGCCGAGGAATCCACGCACAGACCCTGGGACATCTGGTAATCCCGTGATCCATAGAAGGAGACAGTCCGCATGCCGAAAAACAATGCACGTCTTCCCCGAGTGAAAAATAACTACGCAAGTCCATGTGTGAAGGGGCATAACTGACGCACACACCATTTTTCTTCCCGGAGAACGACGCACGTCTTCCCGTGTGAAAAATAACAACGCAAGTCCGTGTCTGAAGGGTCGTAACCGACGCACACACCATTTTTCCACGCATATCATCTTCTGCGGCCCTCTGCGGAGATTTTCCACTCCAAACCAGGTACATTGTGCTTGAAAGAGACTTTGTTTACTTTTTAAAGGCTTAAGACACTTTATATCACTTTTTAGTGATATCTTTACAAATTCATATTGCATCTTTGATCGTTTTGACCTGCCAATACCCAGATAATTATTATATATTTTTCTAAACACTGTGTGGTGTATTTTTGTGGTGTTTTTTGTGTTATTGTATGATTTATTGCACAAATGCTTTACATATTGCCTTCTAAGTTAAGTCTGACTGCTCGTGCCAAGCTACCAGAGGGTGGGCACAGGATAATTTGGATTGTGTTTGACCTACCCTGACTAGAGTGAGGGTTCTTGCTTGGACAGAGGGTAACCTGACTGCCAACCAAAAACCCCATTTCTAACAGACTGTATGTCGGTTTGATGGCCATCCCCCAAAATGTTTGTTTAGTTACAGTTGTGGGAGTTTGTTTTAGAAAAAGGAAATAACTAATGACCCTCCACCTCACTCATAAGGAGTTCCCATCAGTCTGTTGTAATTCTGTTTATTTTTCTGGTGGTGATGGCCAGAAGAAAACAACATCAGATTTCAGCCCTAGTGTCTGGTGATGCCAGAGTAATCTTTCTGTCTATAGAGTCAGCTGGGGTACCGCAGATAGAAAGATATTAGCCTGCTTAACTGTAATATAGAGAGGGTGGACTGAGAATTTGGTGCTTGCACATTTGTGATAGAGTACCTTCTCTGTCAAAGTTGAAATCAGGTGCTTAATCTGATGATTAAACTTTGGACAGGGGCAAAAAAGCTAATATCTCTGACCTGCAAAACAACTTCATTGACTGGCTTGAAGCATCGGGCGCCAAAACCAACGGCTTTAGATAGAGTTTGGTGACAATGTATCTGACTTCAACGTACCTTTTAAAGCCACAGGTATAGACCTTGCCCTGCTGGAAGATTTCAACTTTCATAGAAAAAAGCCAAGTCAGAAGATGAAAACCTTGACCAGATGACCTGCTTGGTGTATATGACTTCAGCTCCATTGCACCTACAGTAGTTCCCAGTCAACCAGGAATAGTGACTGTTTATTAACAATTTACTTTGTCTTGGCATATTTACTCTATAACTTTAAAATTTCATATCTCTAGTGCCTTTAACGTACTTTGTTGTGTGATTTATTTGTGCTCTTTAGTATTTTTACTCCATTTTTCTAAATTGGTTTGGTAATTTTACTGTATTGTGTTTTTTACTGTAAATGTGTTGGTACGGCTTGACCTTAACACACACTTCTATGGGTATTACGTGCTGCTTATGCCATTATGACCAGAGGCTGAGCAGATATTCTCTCACAACTGTAATTTTGCCCTAACCAGACTGAGTTTATTGAGATGGTAGGGGTACCCCTTGCTAAATAAATAACCTCATTTCTGATGGTGGCTTTGTTTCATGTAATGCTAAACCTAATTATTTCATACAAAGTGGGTATAAACTGCATGAGAAAGGTACAAAAAAACGATAGGATTATAGGGGAAAACATGATCAAGTAAAGTTTTATGTGGAATCCTAGCACCAAATGAAAAAGGGTCAAACATTAGGCAAAACATGCAATTTTCACAAAAGTACACATCTTCTGTGAGTGGTTATTGGGCAATTGTCACACAGCACTATGGATCACATTAGTATAACACAACATGTGGTGATACAGCATTGCCCTATTTTTGCCTGTTTGTGCAATTCACCTATGAAGATTTCTAGGCGATGCTGCATAGCAGGAAGTTTAGAAAATTTTGACCTACTTGTTGGAAAGTGGGAATGTGCTGCAAAGGATAGTAGGATTCTTTCATAAAGAGCACTGATACCGTGAAGCACTAATCTATATGGTTGTTTGCCTGGAGTTAGCACTCTATTAAGTGAAAAGGATAGCCATCTGCACTTCTGTTAATTGTACTGACATATTGACAATACACCATATGTGAAAGGTGGCACCCAACTTCAGACCATAGCAACCAATATCGTATATCAAAGGGAAAGATCTAGATATGGGTGATGAGTTTATAATAAAATCTAGCAGAGAAAATTGTTAAGTACAGATCTTGTCTATAGACAGGGTCAAGTAAACAAGCAGTAAGGTCTAGAAATGTTTTCTCCAATATGATGAAGTCAAGGTACTAATCAAAATATCATTAATCCTATGGCAGAACATGTATTTTGAATAATGCATACATGTCTGTGCACATTACTAAATCCTTAGATTCACATAGAATGCATACGTAACCAACTACTTTTTAAGGTGGTGAATGGCTTAGTTATCCATGATAAATCAAACAGGATTCAACAAGGTTGTGTAAAAGAAGTTGAAGGTTTGGTGCCTATGAGTGTTCTGGAGTAAATGCCTTATTTAGAGACTAGCAAACTATACCACATTCCGGCAGATAAGCGAAGGATATACTCTACTGCCCTGCCACACTACAGCTCACCACATTTAGAGATCTTTCCCTGCCTAATGGACATCTCTGTGGCTTCAGAAGAGCTGCCACATCAGAAGAAAAATTTGAAGGGTTTAATGTAGTCAAAATGAATGTAAAGTAATTGTATAACATAATCTTGTGTCAAAAATATTATCTCTATGCTGTCTATGTAAACTACCAAAATATAGAATCAAAATATTGTGGAATAGAATATCACTCACCGGAAACCCGCCCACCACTAGGACTAACGTCTGTGATGCCATGACCAATGTAACCAACTGGATGAAAATGAACTGCCTCAAACTCAACTCCGCCAAAACAGAAGTCTTAATCCTCTGTAGAAACTCATCCATCTGGGACCATAGCTGGTGGCCATCCAAACTCCAATCCACCCCCACACCTACAGACCATGCACACAACCTCAGCATCATCCTTGACAGCAAACTGACCATGAAGTAACAAATCAAAGCAGTCCCATCCTCCTACTTCCACACCACACCCACCTTACATGCAACCCTATATCAACTGTGGAACAAACTCAATTTTGAATACTTAAAAACACAACTAACATCCAACACAGATCTGGACACAATAAATTCAGTTAAAAAACTCTATCAGAGGCCGTAGGAAGCTTTTAATATCCTAAAAACCAATAAAAAAACAAAACAGAAATAGCTAAAACAAGCAACTTGGATGAATGCAGAACTAAAAAAGACAAAACAACAAATTGCAAAGCTGCAACATGCTTCACTCAAAACAAATAATACTCAGTAGAAACTTCACCTACAGAATATTCAAGTCAACAATCAAAAAATCCAAACAAAAGATACCATTCAAACAGAATTCAAAATGCTAAAACTGCAAATAAAGACTTTTGTAATATTCTCACTGCATGTCATTAACCTAAATGCACAGAAGGAACTCATCCTGTTTCTCAAGAATTTACTGACAAGCTGGCAAATCACTACACAACCAATGCAGAAATGTTGGACTTCTGTTTAAAACAAAGAAAAACCACCAGTACCAACCCATTGCTAAGAAATAGTATGCTAACCCTGCCTCTACATTCCTTTAAACAACTATCAGAAACTGAATTTACGGATCTTGTTAAAACAAGCAGGCCAGCCGGCTGCCCTTCTGACCCTTGTCCACCATAATTCTTCAAGCAAATTCTTTTATCTGCCTCTGCTACCACACCAGTCAGAACAATCATCAATAGTTCTTTAACAAGAGGAGTATTTCCAGAAGACTTTAAAAAGGCATACACAAGCCCATTATTAGAAAAACAAACCTGGACCCACATGACCCAACCAACTACAGACCAATTACAAATGGACCTTTCCTGGGCAAATTGATGGAAAGAGCAGCTTTCAACCAGATGTCACAATTCATTGAAGACAACTCCATACATTCAGACTTCCAAACAGGATTCCATTCAGAAAGACGCATGGAATCTTCCCCCATCACCATCTAGGATGACCTTAAAACCACAATAGACTGGAACAGGTTTGCTGTACTATTTCTCTTGGACCTTTCAGCTGCCTTTGACACAGTTGATCATGACACTCTAATCCAAAGAAATTATGAAGCTGGCATAGAGGGGACTGCTCTCGACTGGACCACATCCTACCTTCAAAAAAAACAAATATCATCAATATTCCCACTTTCAAATTGTACTGAACAAAAGCAGGGGTCTCTCAAGGCTCTATCATCTCATCCATGCTTTTCAACATCTATATGAAGTCATTACCGGCACTGATCAATTAATTTCAGTTCACCTGCTCTAACTACACAGATGACACACAAATACTTATCAAACTTGAAAGCCTCAAAGACATTTGAAACTCAAAAATCTTCACTTTCCTCTGAACCACTGATCACTGGATGATATGGAGCCATCTCAGATGAATGTGTCCAAAACTGAAATACTCACAATTGGAAGTATGGAAAAAATATGACCCCTCCTCTGGACCCACCCTGATGATCTGAACCACCTCCTAAAGTATTAAAGCAAGTCAGAAACATGGAATTAACATGGGCTCTAAGCTATCAATAAATGCCCAAGAGGATAAGTTAGCAAAATCAACCTTTATTGCTATGAAAACTCTGCGACACAATTTCCCTCAATTATGAGTTCCACAAGGTCCAAGCTACTAACTCTCTTGTACTGTATAAACATGATTATGCCAGTGGCCTCTACCATAGATCAATTGTACCAATTATGAAAAGACTACAACAAATTTAAAACTTTGCTGCCAGGCTACTCCTGCATGTAAAGCCGCAAGCCCACATCTCCCCTGCTTTGAGGGTCCTACATTGTTTACAGGTAGCCAGAGGATATATTTTAACGTTGCTTTTTATCACCCACAAAGCAATACATGGAACATGACCACTTTTCATCAGAAATAAAATTACCAAATACATACATTAAAGGAACCTCTGCTCGAGAATAGCATCTCACCTCAAAACCCCATCATACATGAAAAATACCATGGGTGCAACAAATTTCTCTGTTGAAGAAGGAAACCAATGGAATTCACTGTTCCCAAACATAAGATCCACAGATAACTATTTGACCTTTAGAAGACTACTCAAGAGTTTGTTCTTTCCTACATGGCCAACATACTCAAAGCACAAATGTACAGCATATGCCTGTGTATATAAATGTATAATTAGATGATATGTATGTATTTAGATATTGCATTTTATGTACAACTATATATCCTACTTCTAGTTATGGGTCTCTGTTTTATTTCATTTTATCTATCACAATGAGAAAATATGATGATAACAATTGTTTTTATAAGTGCTTCACTATTGAAATGTTGGGGAAAATATAAAATAAAAATAAATAAATATAAATAAATAAACATTTTTTGTTTTTTTTTTAAACATACAATTTCCAAAACGATATATTTTTAAAATACACATAAATCAATTAGTTTTATGTATAGCAACACTTGGAAGTTGAAGGTTCTACCTATTTATCCACACATGTACATATGAGATTTCACATCATACAGCTTTATAGCTCTTTATTATTTTCCATATACATGTACACCTTTCAATGTAGTTATGTAGCTATATATTTATCACTTTAATCCTACTGTAGAAAACAATAAAAACAAAATACCTTAAACTCTCTTCAATTCAGTACTCTTCTTCTTATCCTATACCTCATTCAATTTATCTTCTACCTCCACTCTCTGACTTTTCTCAAACCTCATTGTACTACTATGATCTCCTTAATACCCCTTTCTAGACTCTTCCCTCCTCTATACCACTCATTCCAGACCTCATTTTACTACAATGATCTCCCAGATAACACTTTCTAGACTCTTCATTTCTTTATCCCTTTTTTATCCTATTCAATCCAACTAACAGACTCACATGTCCATCAATCGAATTAATAACCTAGATTTCCCTATATTAATCCAGCACTAATCCACTTTGGGTAATGGAGTAATGTGCTACTCACTGTGAAGCGCTTCAACACCTCATCAGAGGTAGTAAGACCTATATAAATACTATTAAAGTTACACTTAAATAACTAACCACCCTATACTCCTACAAACAAAAAACCCTCTACTAAATTGTAACTTATTAATTAACTGTATCAAAATGTTAACTACACATTAAAACTTACAAACTACATGAAAAAATATAGAACTCTTATTATAATAATACATAAATTATCATAACAACTAAAATATATTTAATGAATGAAAAACACTCTTCAATACAACTATATTACAGTAAGCAATAATATATACAATCAAGTTTTAAAAACTGGTATTTTGTAGATAAAAGCAACAATATTCTTGTCTTCTATATTCTGTTATTCAATATTTTTTACATGATGAGATTTTTGACCCACTATTCTTGTCATTCACCTGTAGGTCATTGACTCTATTAGGAATTGCCCACTCAGTATCACCATATTATGCACGACTGAAGGTCATCTAGGCAAGAATAAAGGAAAGACAATTTTTAAATATCCATTTCAGGTGTAAATGAAAGTTGCCCTTAATTGTGATTTGTTGAGGGAAAACTCATCCTCATATTGTAAGGAAACCAAAGAGGGGGAAGACTTACTGTAACAGTAAAGTGTGACATGCAAATTTCTAAAATTGCACTTTGTCCCTTTCTTTATTCTTCTATAAGTGTTTGTTTCTTAGTACTTCCATATCTGTAATATGTATCGCTATCTGTATTTTAATGGTAAATTATTTTATTATTAGCATATCCTTTTATATATATATATACTTACTAATTGGATCCCACAAAACGTTTGACCTACCCCTGGTCCCCGAGTCTTGGATCCCAAAGAGACATTTCAATGCGGAAACACTTTAAATCTATATTGAAAGGTGAGCCAGCCACAGTCTGTACTATGTCAATCTTGAACTTTCCTGAAGTTAATTGGTGTTTTCTCTGTATGTATGCATACGCAGTTATAGTTAATCCCCTTAATTATGAATTTCCGTGCAATCATGTGACTAATACCATACCTGACCGTATAATATTTCCTTCTCTCTTTTGTCCAGGCCTTGTATTTAAACAACAATAAAATTTCAAAGGTTCATCCAAAAGCTTTTCAGCAGACAAAAAAGTTGAAACGATTGTACCTTTCCCACAACCACCTCACAGAGGTTCCATCTAAACTCCCGAAGTCCCTAGCGGAGCTGAGAATCCACGATAACAGGGTGAAGAAGATACAGAAGGACGCCTTCAAAGGAATGCATTCTTTGCATGTTCTAGGTACGCTAGGTTTCCTCCACGGGAATACCAAGTATTTGCTTATTCATGAACGGTAAAGCATTGCAGCCATGCTTTTAACTGACCAGCGAGCATACACACACATGGACAGATTCACAGACCTATTTTCCTTCATAAGCACGTGTTTACTGCCCCACAGAGGTAGGCGAGCAAACAACAATAATAGGAAGAGCCAAGGAAGAGGAAAGGCAAGGGTCTCGCTTAGTTCTAAGAGCCCACGCTCGAGCCGAGCCATGTGTAGAGGCCACCCAGGCTCTCCCATACTTTGTTGCCCTCAGCGTGACAAGGTTTTGGTTCCGGGTAAAGCGGGAATATAAATAAAGTGGTGAAGGGACCCTCGTGGTTCTTGACAAGTGACCACTGCCATGAAGACACCATGTTTTCTGTGTCAGCGTGCTGTGCTCTAGCAGCCCTAACAGTGGCCTGGTAGAACACTTACCTCGCACCTCCACGCCATGAACATAATCAGCACAAAAATGAAGCTACTAATATCATGTAAAAATGTGATCAATATGATTAAAAATTCTCAAAAGTATATTTTTTCAATCATAAGGAAGCTTTTTGATAGTGCATCATTTTATATGACTGCTTTGGTGTGTTCATATAAAAAGTGATAATTTTCAAACATGAAACATTTCTACCCCCTCAGCCTCATGCCAAGGCCATTAATGAACTAAAGGGCAAGTCATTTGTCAAGTGTACCCTATTTGTGGCTGAGATCCTTAATACAGATGGCTCAAGATTAGTCTATTAAAAAGAGGATTATGGGTAGCGCATGTCTGAAATCATGTGTTTGAAGCTGCTGTCATATATGATAATGGAAAAAAAAGGCTTGATGAAATAAAATGTTTGCCCAGGATCACAATATTTGACAAGTGGGGAAGCTATAATTAATCATAGGTATTCTAGTTAACAAGTTGCTACGATGAAATAAGCTGCAATTAACGAAGCATGGTCTCTTTCAGTGAGTGACACTGTCAATGTATTCACTCCCTGGTAGCTGCGGGAAGATGGAGTAAAACAGGGCGTAAAAGCCACATTCACTACATCCACACTTTTAACAAGCCCCAAAAGCGTGAGGGAGAGTTTGAAGAGTTCAAAACCTTTTGGGTGCCAACTTGTGATAGATGTCCTCCCCAAAGATAATCTATCTATTTTAGGGGAGTCCTCAAAGCTGTAACAAAGGCCTTCCACTTCGTGGCCGAGGCTCCTTTAAATGTCCCCAATGTGATGGCCACAAGATGAATTGTTTTCGATTTTAACTGTATTATGCAGCAAGAGTTTACTCCATGGTCATTATCGTCAATATCAGCTGCATTCCAAACTGGATTGGTATCATTATTTGAACTCATCTCGGTTTCTCTGGTGTGCTGTTCCCAAACCCTTTGCTGGCTTTGTCACCATCCACCACTTTAGGAGAAGTCAAACTAGAAATTGTTTGATTATTTTAGCTCCGGATACTTCATGAAATCATCCCTATTAAGAAAGTTCATTCTCTCATTTGCTTGAACATGTTCTCGTTTTTTTCTAATCGTAATAAAAATGTATTTTGCAGAAATGAGTGCAAACCCGCTGAACAGCAGTGGAATAGAACCAGGGGCTTTTGAAGGGATGACGGTCTTCCATGTCAGACTTGCAGAAGCTAAATTAACAACAATTCCTAAAGGTATGTTTATTAATTGTTTACTTATGACATATGTTCCCCTATGCCTCTTCTATAGGGTGGATCAATATGATGGGCAACTTAGAAACTTCGCCTGTGAGGTGGGGTCCTGTTTTTCAGCAAAATAGCACACAATGCATGGTTTACATGTCTTTAAATATATTATTATGTGCTCACCCCACAACATAATCAAAGCAGAATTTCAATAAACGAATTGTAAAAAACAGTTAAAGTAACCTACATGAAACACTATGCTGTGTTTAGTGTGATAAGAAAAACATTATTTGCATTTTAGGGTAAATCTATACATGAGCACGCAAAGAAAATGTATGCAGCAGAAATGGATGATCTAGTATATTACAGATGTAAAAAAGTTGGACAAATATTACCTAGCTCAACGGTACTCAAAGTACGGCCCGCGGGCCGCCAGCGGCCCCACGGACCTAGCTTGGCGGCCCGCGAGACGCACAACAACTCTTAGACCATGCCTGTGAATTCACCGTACGTCAGCAGCCTTTAATGTGCACATGGCCTTCATTTTACACCTCTGACGTCACGCGCTTTAAGATGTTAAAAATACATATCTTATTGCAGTGCAGCACAGGCTTGAAAGCAACATTGGGAATAATAACGGGCACTGCATCTGCATTCAAGTCACTGCACGTGGCCCCCTTTCAGGCCTCTCTCCTCCTTCATAGAAGGGGCAAGTTGTGGAAGCCTTTGCATTAATGCATTGATGTTTGCAGTGCAATTGATTTTTTAAGGTCAGACTCAGTTTTTTACAAAAAACGTAATATTGCAAATACACTTACGTACACATAGGGTTCTTTGAGACAGCCGTCTTGCGCTGTAATTCACAGTTTGTGTCTGCCCACTACATCATCCTACTGCAGCAGGGGTCTGCGGTTCAGCCCACTTGAGCCACTGGCTGTCAAACTTTGAGTGACAGTATTTTGCCTCATTACAAGAATACAGGTGCCTGAAAGGAGCGCATTTCAGTTTCGGGGAGGATGTATCTAGGCTGCTGAGCCATACATTTATTTTTCAAGTTTTTTTTATATTTATTCTACCATATTGCATATTTTTGCAAAACATCAATACATTAGAAAACATTGCACGGTTGCCCAGGCCATGCTTTTGAGCTTTAGTTTCAATTGCAGCCGCCCGTGTGCCAATAAGTGGGAAAAACATGTTTTAAATAAAGAACAGTGTATTGAAGCGGGCCGCACTGCCTTAATTATGAAAGTACCTTACTTATACAAAAGTCTGGCACTCCCTGTGTGGCAGAGTTTGGTCCTATCATAGTTAACGTAACACATCGGTTTCCAGGCCTCCGTGCCAAGACAAAGGTCAACGCAGTGCCACGTGACAAAATATAGCACAGCTTGTGATTAAATGCTGACAAAAATACCATTGAGTCGTTAATCAAACGCTTCTTGTCACATAAAATCTGAACCTCTGCAACCATTAAGATTACCAGTGAGTGACCTAATTTACGTTTTTTTTGCCCCAGTTCTGGCTGCTGGCACAGAACATCCTGTTAGTGAACTCTGAGGTCGTTCACACTGTCGGAGAGCTTCAGCGGTTTAGCGGGGAAAAGAGTAATTTGTCCTCTGATTTAATTTTCATTTTTAAACCCACAGTTTTAATGCACTGACTCCCGTCTCTTGATTTTTCACAGTACTCGTGTTCTAGTTATTGTAGTATTTGGGGGGGGTCCTAGGCCCTCATGCTACTGTGAATGATGACATGGACACATAGTTGTGCTTATTACAACCGGCATGCACCTGTAATGGATGGATGTGGGGTGAGTGTGGAAGCCTGCCCTGGAGGAGTGGCTGGTGGAAGCATTTCATCTCAAAACACTAGAATGAGTCCATCTGGACTCTACATCCCTCCAAAACGTTATAATAAAAAAAAAAAAATCCAACCTGTGGGAGAGAATAAAACTAAAATAAACACCACTGAGTATCTTCAGGCAGTTCACCGGATATGAAGATTGGACAGGTGCAGCTGGGGGCAATCAGCACAGCATCAAGGCATTCCTTCGTAGTTTAACCAGACTATTCTCAGCATGAATGGCAGTGCTGACAAAGTCCGGATCCCTCAATTGCCTGTCCACGAGGTTACAATGCACTCGGACACTGTTAGTTCTGTCCCACCTGGGCTCACAGTGTTGGAGTCTATTTACAATGTCCATTGGGATGTCGCATCCTGAGCAGCGGTGAAATCTATGTACAAAGTTCAATGTGGGTGCATCAGGAGTGGTGCTGTAAGAATCTCTTGGTAGGCATTCAGGCTCCATTGATAGCAACTACGTGTGGGTGTATTGTACTGGGAGAAAACTAGGCGCTCTGGGTAGCAAGGTGAATATCAACGAAGAATGTCAAATCTCAAAATGGTGCACTCTTGAAAGACCACACCCAAAAGGTCTTGATAGATGCTAAAAGCACTATTGCAAATATAAAGTACAAGAGGCACTCATTATAACATGACATTTTTCATGTTATAATGAGTGCCTCTTGTACTTTATGTTTCCATTGATAGCAAACCTTCAAAGACTAAGGATGACATGGATGAAAGTACATCATCTTCGAGGGCCTTGGTGTTTCCCAACATCAGCTCGCACCCAGCTGCACTCTGTATAAATAAAAGGCATAGCGGTGCTGCCATTAACTCAAGGCACACACTGACTGCTTCCACAGTGCCACTCTGGTATTACACGGAATAATGTACCCCCATTAGGAACAATCAGAGGACAGATACATCGCTTTGTTCTTCAGGGCCTGCACCGATCTTTTCGTATTTTAACAGAGTTGCAGGCACTAGTCAATACATTCGTAAATCCAACATACCACACCTAATAACATTAAATGGGTAGCTTTCCGACAAAAAAAGGAAAACGCTTGTAGCCTCTTTACCAATCGTAGCAAAATCCCAGCTCTAATTGAACACTGTGAGCCTCGGCTGCGACCCATAACCATCAGGAAAGGCTCTCCCCCCACCCCATGCTTTCACAACAAACTGATTGCCTGCTGTTCTACATTTGTGGCATCTTTACAGTGCTTTGAGTCAGGTAAGGCTCTTTGGTTATTTATTTGTTTTTAATGTAGTGTGTGTTACTGGGGTAGGCGTGAGAGCAGATTGCGCTGTGTGTGTGCGCTGTGTGTGTGTGTTACTGGGGTAGGGGTGATAGCAGATGGCGCTGTGTGTGTGCGCACTGTGTGTGTGTTACTGGGGTAGGGGTGAGAGCAGATGGCGCTGTGTGTGTGCGCTGTGTGTGTGTTACTGGGGTAGGGGTGAGAGCAGTTGGCGCTGTGTGCAGATGGCGCTGTGTGTGTTACTGGGGTAGGGGTGAGAGCAGATGGCGCTGTGTGCAGATGGCGCAGTGTGTGTTACTGGGGTAAGGGTGAGAGCAGATGGCACTGTGTGCAGATGGCGCAGTGTGTGCTACTGGGGTAGGGGTGAGAGCAGATGGCGCTGTGTGCAGATGGCGCAGTGTGTGTTATTGGGGTAGGGGTGAGAGCAGATGGCGCTGTGTGTGTTACTGGGGTAGGGGTGAGAGCAGATGGCGCTGTGTGCAGATGGCGCAGTGTGTGCTACTGGGGTAGGGGTGGGAGCAGATGGCGCTGTGTGCAGATGGCGCTGTGTGTGTTACTGGGGTAGGGGTGGGAGCAGATGGCGCAGTGTGCAGATGGCGCTGTAAAAAGGGGGCGGGGTGGTTGTTCCCCCTCTAAGCCCCGCCCCCTCTAAGCCCCACCCCCCCGCTGTCACTTCAGTGCGGCCCTCGGCCGCAAACCATACTGCAATTTTGGCCCCCGATAAAAAGTTTGTGAGTACCCATGACCTAGCTGGTGTCATAGGCTGCACGATGAAAAGAAACACAGCGTCCTTTGTTTCAAACAACCAAGTTCAACATTACAACAGGAGGTTGCCTCAAAATAGTTAGGAATACTGAAGTAGACAATGGGCAGCTGTCACAGTTCTGTGGAACATGTTGATGTTGATATATTTAAAGTAAGACAATTGTGATTTCACTCTTGCTGTGGTTCATCTAGAAGCAACGTCTTGAAAAAAGTAATGAATCGAGTTTACCGTGAGGGCAGGATCTTAAACTAATTACAAAAGCTAGAAAGTAATGGCATAGTAAATGAATCTACTATACTTCTTACTGTTAGTGAAAAAAGCTCTCACGGTTCCTTGGAAGCAAAGTTCATGTGTGGGGAAGTCGAAGCATGGCATGAAACATCAATCATATCCAGGACACATTAGACCATGGGACTCATGTATGAACTGTGGTCATAATAGCAACGTTAAATTAGTAATCGAAAATGAATTTCCAGATTAAACTCACAGACAGTTCAAAGACACCACTATTAGTCTTATAATAAAATGACACTGAACTCACTGGTATCAAAATCAACTGAAGAGGAAAAACAGAAGAGGAGACAGAGTGTCTGTAATGTACTATTGGCCTTCCTTGGCCTGTGAGCAACTTGTCGCCATGTATTGTCTTACAAAGCATTTCACCTTTCACTGTGTCTCTGAACATCTTCCAAATAGGACATTTTGACACTAGGAGTCTACTTCCCAATATAGCACTATAAATCTAATGAAGAAAGTCATACAGGTTACTAAAACAAACTAAATTAATGACAAGATAGTACAAAATAAACAGTTTCACTCTTTCATTGTACGGGGCTTAGGCTATGTCTTGTCATTAAGACCAATCGTGGGTGGTTTTCTAGTACTGTCTCTTAAAAAATGTTAAGAGGAAAGAGTCTACAGAAAAGGATTTCTCCTCTGTTTGTTTCTTACATCATTCCCCTTTTCTCAGAGAACGTTGTGACAACCTCACTTGCCTGTAACAGAGTAAAGGAAGAGATGTCAGTGACCAATTTACCTCCTGCTTATTTCATATAACACTGTTGTCCTCTCCATTTATACTTATTTGGTTTCTTAGGGCCTCATTACGAGGCTGGCAGTCAACAGACTGCCAGATTCGCGGTGGCAGTCATGTCCGCCACCGGTTTGGCGGTCTGGCCCCCAAATTAGGAGTTTGGCTGTTGGAGCGCCAAATGACTGCTGCCTCCGCTGGGAACAATGTTTCCGATGGGCTGACAATGGTGCAGGTCGTAATCGGCCAGGGCGGCGCTGAAGTCAGCGCCCCCCTGCTTACAACCTGGTTCTCTGCCAGCCTTTTAATGAAGGGTCATGGAGGCTGGCGGAGAACAGGTGCAGGTGGTCCTGCACTGCCCATGCTCATGCCCAGGACATGGGCAGTGCAGGGGTACCCCTGCCCAGCACCCTCATAATGCGCACTGTCTGCTGTGCAGACTGTGCACATTATGAGGGTGCTGGTGCCACCTGCTGGAGGCAGCATTGATTCCAGCTTGATTGTGAGCCGGCAACAATGCTGCTGACACTTTCCCACAGGACTGATGGGCAGAAACCTTGGGCGGAAAGTTATAGTAGGGCTAGCGGGGAGGTCGCCAGTAAGGCGGCAACCTCCCCGTCCGAAGTTTAGCAGATGGGTCATCCTGTCCGCTGAACTCGTAATGAGGCCCTTAGTCACACGCCCTACATATTATGGTTGAAACCCGTATATCTACCCCTTTATTGTCCTTTTTACTATTTTTGGCTCTTCACACAATTTGAGAGTAAAGTTGCAGAAAAGTATAGTTTACGCATCTCCATCTCCAGAAAAAAGGGCACTGCAACACTCTCCCATAGACAATAACATATACAGGGACTTAAATGTAAATATTATAGGAAATAATGTTAAATTACATTTACAAAAATTAAAATAGCTAAAAATATGAATACATATAATGTAATTAAAACGATAAATATATAGAAACATCAAATATTTATTTAATTATGAACTATTTTAATAACCTTTATGCATTTGAAAATTAATGTAACTATAGTGTTTATTTAAATGTAATTAAATTACTTCCAATATATTTGCTATGCCACATTTAATAATGAATTATTTTAAAGTATTTATTTTGTGTGGAAGTTTTTTTTAGTTTAAAGTTGGGAAAATATTTGAATGTACTTTAACATATTTACATTATGGGAAGATGTATTTCACCATTTAGTTATAGTGCTAAGCATGTTACTCATTAGTTCTACATTTAAAATAAACAATAGCGCTGTCACAGCCGGGAGGCGAGTCACGCAACAGGGCAGGAGCCCTTTAAATTATCTTCGCGCTCCCGCCGTCGCGGGTAGCGCTGTCACAGCCGGGAGGCGAGTCACGCAACAGGGCAGGAGCCCTTTAAATTATCTTCGCGCTCCCGCCGTCGCGGGTAGCGCTGTCACAGCCGGGAGGCGAGTCATGCAACAGGGCAGGAGCCCTTTAAATTATCTTCGCGCTCCCGCCGTCGCGGGTAGCGCTGTCACAGCCGGGAGGCGAGTCACGCAACAGGGCAGGAGCCCTTTAAATTATCTTCGCGCTCCCGCAGCGCGGGACGCGCGCGGGCGGCGCCCGGGCGAAGCCCGGGCCAAGGGCGGGCCCGTCCTTAGCCCGTCAGAGACCGGAGGAGGCTGGGCTGGGCTGGGCCCCATCTCTTTCACCTGTAGTAAGAGAATTACTTGTTATCTAAGAGTTGTTTAAGAGAGTACAGATTATAGCACCATCCTACTATTCCTAAATTGAGAAGCCTATTCTTCACTCAGCCCTTCCCCCATTAATTCCTCCTCTAAGCTACCCCATTGCGGGCATCTTCCCAATATGGGGAAAAGGAAGGCTATAGATTTACCAGCACAATCCAAGGGTACTAAAATCGCAAAAAAACGCCCAAGTAGACCTTTGAATCCAGCTATACCCAATGGGTTAAACCCATTGGATGAAATAGATCTCCTAGTTAAAGAAGTTGAGTCTATGTTAGGTACACAAACAACTCTAGGGGCAACTAATTTAAAGAGAGGCCCCCCTAACGATAGGAAAATCCCAGAGTTATTTAAAAAGAAGGGGTCAAGGGATCCTACAGATACTATAATAGGGGTAGATGGAGACGGGGGCCCGCATAATTGCAAGGGCCCCCTACCGTTACCCACTTATAACATAGCGAGTTCTCCAGTATCCCAGCTGGGTCTCCCACACGTACCACATACACCAACCCTTCTACCATTGACTCCGGTGATCAAGGTGGTCCCTAGCCTATTCTGTACTAATCGTTTTGAACCTCTATTGGTAATAGAGGACTCGCCCGTGCCCACGAGTGTGCCCAAGTGCAAGTCAGTAGTTGGAAAACCCAACCCTAGTGTTATTTCACCGATCCCCCAGCTCGAGCCAGAAGGCAAAGAACCAGCAGCTAGTAGAGACAACGTGGCTACGGTTCTCCAGAGAGTTGATGAAGTTAAGGGACTGGTTTTAGTATTAATAGATCTTATGAAGAGCAATCGTGCTTGTGCTGGACTTTGTAAAGTCTGTGGGGAGGTCAGGGGGGAAGAAGCCTTCCCATTATCTGCCCCACCAATGGGGACGGAGCTAAGGGACAATTGTTGTCTCCCCACTAGAAGGGGGGCAGCTCTTCTAGGGAGGGAAGACTACCGTTGTGATCCCAATATCGACAACATGAGACCCAGGAGGTCTACAAATGTACCTAGGCACAGAGACCGTCAAGGTAGTTGGTCAAGTAATCTTACTAGTGACAGGGCCAGAGGTAGGACTAGCAAATCTGACCCACCAGAAACTGTCCAAGATTCCAGCCTTACACAACCCCCCAACAAGTCACATAAGACTCCCTCTAACAACATCACTCTCTCCCAATACAATACTGAGAGTATAGTTAATAAAGAACAGGACCTGTTTATAAGTCAGGGAACAAATAAAATCTATTTGACTAATGTTCCAAAACTATCGCCAGGGTTAGCTGAGAATCAAGCTTCCTTGATCAACAAAGTCATACATTGGATACGTTCCCGACGAAGTTGTCTCTCTGTTATTCGTTCTGACATAATATCGGCCAAGAGAAGCAGCATCACAGGGACCAATCTTGACATAATAACTATCTATTTTGAAGACAAGTATATGGTGACACAATTAATGGATTTTGATCGTCGTACCCACTTGGAATATGCAACAACCAGGGAGGGAATTAGACTCATGTTACACCCACAAAATACTGGACAAGCCATGGGACTGGCAGGATCTGATGGTTTAACTAATTCCCGCGGAGGTGCTGCACGAAAGGAAGTTAATCCCAGGCTGTTGCCCAATCCTGTATGACTGACTACTGAACTAGTAACTAATGTGACGGCCTGCTCCAAGGCCTTACATTTTACGGGGGATGACAAAACATTATCACCAAACACTTGTAGTACTGACTCGAGTGTGGTAGACGCTGGATGCACACCCGTGGTGACAAACCAAGATAAATGTACATTAGAACTTATGTCATGGAATGTTGCCGGCCTGGCAAAGAAACTAGATGATGGTGAATGGGCCTCTTTTATTAAAAAAACAGACATATGTTTGTTTCAGGAAACTTGGGCGGAGGATGCCACCAACATAGATGGATTTCTCTCATTTAGTGCACCTGCTATACCTCCAGAGAAGGGGAGGGGCCGGGCAAAAGGTGGGCTCTTATTACTTGTTAACAAGAATTTGCAGTGTGACTACAAGCTTTTGGGAATTGATTCTGTAGATCTAAAAGCCATGTGTATTACGTTTAACAGAAGATTATCAATTGTTATTGTTAATGCTTATATACGATCGGTCCCAAATGGCTCCGAGTCCCATACCCTGGCTATTCTGTCTGAATTTGTAGGCAACCTCCACCCCTCAACTATTCTAATCATAGCTGGAGATTTTAACTGTACCTTCGAGCCTTCTATTCTTACAAGTGGTTTTACTGATGAAGAAGATGAGCAGTGGGGGATCCCACAACTATCTATTACCCAGCCATGCAAAAAATCTCGGGTGGCCATGCAATTAGCCACATTATGTTTAAATCATGGCCTTAGGGCCGGTAACGGTAGAACTCCATCTGATATGAACAGCGCACCTACTTTTAAAAGGGGCATGTCGACAAGCACTATTGATTACTTCTTGGTCGATGTTAGGTTGTGGCCCCAATTGGTAGATATGAAAATAGAAGTAAGATGTGACAGTGACCATTTCCCCTTGCTCCTTACTCTTTCTGGAGAAACCATGTCACAATCATTCCGCCATCTTGTTGGAATAACAAATTCACCAAGATTACATGGCCAAAAGTGGTGTCCAACCCTCATCATATCAGAGCAATATATCAGATTTTTTTAAATAATTTGGCAGAGTATGAAGACCAGGCAGTGGGGAATATTCCGATTCTCAAAATACATGACAACATGTATACCCAACTACGGTCTTTTTTTTATAAAACAAGGCGGTCAAAGACACATGAAGGGAAAGGGGCAAGCAAGGGATGGTTTGATGAGAGGTGCTCAAAGGCTAAGTCTGGGTTAAGAGTTGCAGTAATGTCTGGTTCCCAGGGGGAAATTAAACAAGCCAGGTCCCTATACAAAGCAACTTTGTCTTATGCTAAAAAGCAGTGGGAGGATTCCCTGTGGCAGGAATTATTAGATGCTTCCAGAGAGAAGAACAATAAGCGTTTCTGGGTGCTTCTGTCTAAAAGAGAAAATGGAGGTAGGAGTTGTCCCAGCAACCATATCCAACCAGAAAGCTGGGTAGAGCATTTTACTACTCTCTATGCCCTACCAGAGGGCCCAATGGACACCAATGTGGTCCACTCTCCAACAGAATTGTTGGAACCAAATTCCCGTATGGCCCCCCAAGTGGAGTCTCAGTGTGTCCCTGAGCGTTGCCTCATTTTTAAAATAGAAGAGACCCTTGAGGCTATAAATAGCCTAAAACCTGGCAAAGCACCTGGACCAGATAAGCTTCCTGGAGATCTTTATAGATCAGAACCACATATCTGGTCCTGGTATATAAATGCCATTTCAAATAGTATAGCGGCAGGGGGGCAAATTCCAGGTACATGGAAGGGGGCAGAGATCATACCCATTTATAAAAAAGGGAATGCTAATCTCCCAGCCAACTACAGGCCAATTAGCCTTATAGACAACCTACAAAAGATCTTTGCAAAACAAATTTTACAGAGGTTAATCAATTGGGTTGAGGAGTACCAAATCCTTTCCCATCTACAGGCAGGGTTTCGTGCAAAAACAAGCACGATAGACCAGGTTTTTCGATTGGCCATATTGCATTGGAAATATGTACTTGTGGCCAAACAATGCCTGTATGTGGTATTTATAGACCTGCGATCGGCTTTTGATTTGGTCCCAAGAGCCAAACTGTGGGAAGTGCTGGGTAGATTGGGAATCCCAGAGGATCTATTACTCCTGTTAAAACGACTGCATGAGAACACTTATGCCCAAGTGAGGTGGGGTGAACAAGGCGAACTGACAGAACGGATTCCAATCAGAAGAGGAGTTCGCCAAGGTTGCGTGTTAGCCCCCCTACTGTTTACTATATTTATCAACGAAGTAGTAAAGGCTGTGCCCACAGGCCAGAATGATGCCCCTTCCCTGAATACACAAAAAATCCCTGTCCTGCTCTTTGCCGATGATTCACTCCTCATTTCTAAGACACCAATGGGGTTGCAGACCCTTGTTGACCGGTTTAACCAATTCTGTAGCGATTATGGGCTGGAGGTTAACATTAACAAAACAAAATTGATGGTCTTATCCAAGGGACCTAGGAAAAGATGTTCCATCCACATTGAGGGAGTACCGCTGAAGGAAGTAAGCTCTATAGATTACTTGGGAGTTAGGTTAACCAGTAAACTACTATGGGAAGAGCAGATTACGAAAAGTGCAGGGCTCCTTCAACATAGAGCCTCATCCATATTGCGTTTTTATCAAAGCTCCTTTACAAAGGTTGTTTCCCCAGCAATAAAAATTTACACGGCTAAGGCTCAAAGTGCAGCCCTGTACGGAGCGGAGGTATGGGGTTACGCTAACTGCAATAAGATCAGTGTGGGGGAAAACAACTTTGCAAGGGCTTTAATTGCATGTCCACGCACTACACCCTTGCTTCCATTATTTCTAGATCTGGGGTTAAGCCGAGTAGCAGATCTAGCTACTCTAAGACCTCTCCTTTATTGGATTAGATTATGGACAACCCCCGAACTAGATATATATAAGACCGCATTACTCGATTTACTGAAATGCCAAAATGCTAATACTCTTCCCTGGATTCGCCATGTGGCCCATTGGCTTAGGCTTTTGGGCTTGGGCGACTATTGGGAAAATCCCCACAAACTAGAGAGACGGCACAAAAATGTTTTAAAGTTAACCTATTGGTCTTATGTTAAGGACAACTACATAATCCATAAATCCCATGGTCGCTTAACTAATTCCTTTACTGATATTAAATGGTCCCCAAAGTTTGAATCCTATTTGGATGTGATACCGGACTTGCAAGGCAAGAGCTTATACGCAAGGTTTCGTTTTGGCTCACTGCCCCTGATGTCATTGATTCATAGGTGGGGGTCGATTAATCTTCCCGATACATGCCCTGCCTGTGGCAGTATTTTTGAAACCATTGAGCATTTTATGTTCTTCTGCCCAGCCTATGCGATTCCGCGAACAAAATGGATCCGCAAGATTTGCAGGGACATGGGATTCAAGAATTGCTCCTTGGCTCTACGGGTTCTAAAATGCCATAATTCAGCTGACGTAATTCTTTCAGTAAGTAAGTATTTAGCAACAGCTTGGCGCATACGTTGCCATCTTCAAAAAGTTATTTAAGGTCTTATCTCTATATAGGTAAGATTTAGAGCCATATGTGCAAATCAAGTTATTGTTTTAATATTTTACACCTATTTACAGACATGTATTTATTTATTTACTTAAGAATTATTATATTCTGTTTTATGTGCTTTTATGGTCATTGATGAACTAAGTTGATGATGAAGATGATCTGGATGAAGTGGGTTGGATAGGGCTTGGAATAGATTTTTCAGACATTATGTAGGTAATCATTATGTGTTTCTGCCATTTTAACACTAGTTTTAGCCATAAAGAGCTATTTTTTATGCATCTGTCTGGTACTCGTGCCATTTTAACATGAATCCGATAACCATTTTAAGTTAATATATAAGCTTTTTATCACACTGTGCTTGTGTCTTAACGACTTGACAGTGCTTAAATTTGCCAAATGATTATGCCGGTAGTAGGCTCTCTTTGTTAAAGTATGCCATCTAAATTATTAAGGAATTATATTATTATGTAACATCAAATCAGCACTTTAAATTTTTACATCTTGGGTCGGATAGTTTGTATTTATCTTGATGATGATACCATCTGGGAAATATGTATTTTGAAATCACCCCATATTGTTTTAAGAGTTTTAAATATTTGTACTATTTTAACGTTATGAAGCAATTGTCTCAGAAACCCTGGTATCTAAATGTTAAGTTATGTATCGGGATCAATGGTGGATTATAGTAGGCCATTGCCTATAGAAGCTTTTCCTATTCTAAACCTTACTATTTTCAGCCAGTGTAAAAGTATAATGAAGAAAACGTACCTTTTTTGTACAATTTAATATGTAACTTTTATGACCTATGGTCGAATAAAGTATATGATGATGATGATGATAAAAAATAAACAATAATTTACAATTATATTTAATATAAAAACATTTCACTAATGTATTATGAAATCTAATGCGTTTTAAGTTTTTCCTATACTTTACCACAGGGAAGGTCCCTCTTTGATTGTGGACTCCCCCCGTGGTAAAGTATAGGAAAAAGTAAAAATGTTTATCCAACAAAAAAAAAAGTAAAACTTCCTGTATGTAAAATAATAATGTAAGTTACTTTGTATGTCTTTATTTTATGTGTAGAACAAAATAATGAAAATGCTACGGCACTATTACCTTAAATTTGAATTACATCTCTGATTACTTTAAGTATATTCAATTAAATAAAATATTTTTTCTGAAGTTTAAATTAAAAAATAAATTCCAGCTAAAGTACAAAAATCCATTAATAAGTATGACAATATTTATATAAAATTAATGAATGAATCATATGTTATTATAAGCAATGCTATAATATTATATGTTCTGAAAGATTGTTAAACGTTTTATAATTAAATAAAAGATGTTTTATTTGTATATGTTTTAAAAATAAAATAATATGTATATTGTTAACTATATTAAATAATTTAAATTTGCATTATTTATTATGGGGTTTTATTTTAGGTCCCTACTTCCATTATTTTTAATGTGAGGGTATTACAGTACCAGTGGTTAGCATTTATCCCGCTCTGAGATGGATAAATGTACTATTGTTTTTGGTCCCTTTTGGCTGTAGAAACTTTAACTGTGCAGTTTGCAAAAGCAATTGACTTCCCTTTTTGTGGGTGGGTGTCCTTCCCTAAACCCCTCCCTAAACTTTCTAAACTGCTGCTTACTCCTCGCTAAACCACTCCTATTTAGTAGTAAATATGCTTCTTTTTCCTTTCACTCCCCAATCCCTCTCACAATGACTTGCAAGTAGTAAATTTACCTTTGTTAGGATTTCCCCATAGATAAGATAGAAGAGATGGAGGTGGAGATGTACACTCACAGTAAATTGAGATTCAAGTGCTGAAGGGATTGTGCTTGGTTCAGTTTGCAGAGCTATAGCAGGATGGAACACAGGACATCAGAGGCAATAGGATCCATGACTACTGCGTTGGGTCTGCTAACTGGCAATAAGCTGTGAGATATCCTGCAAAAGCCAGTTTCAATGTTCAACAGTCAACTAAGTTTAACATGTATACCTTAACATTTCCATAGTAATATACTAGAAACAATGTTGGTTTAGGTAGACCTTGACACTCTCCATTGAACAGCTGAGAGCTATGTCTTTGAATAGAAGGGCAGGGAGTCCCCTATGATGTACACTGAACCACAGTTGGGGAAACTGGATGGAAAGGAAGAAACTGTTATGGGCTCTAAAAGGGAGTGCTGTAGTGTCAGGCTTTCTTTGCAGATGTTTTCACCAGGCCATGTGTATCCACACATTTGTTTTCCAGTGCCTCTCCAAATAAATTACTACCACTGATATCTAAAGT
Organism: Pleurodeles waltl; assembly: GCF_031143425.1. NCBI lineage: Eukaryota > Metazoa > Chordata > Amphibia > Caudata > Salamandridae > Pleurodeles > Pleurodeles waltl. The sequence continues at coordinate 269,011,638 of NC_090448.1, read as the reverse complement.
GATAATGTCACCAACTCCATGGTTTATTTCCTTGGGTGGATTAAGTCTAGTTGAGACCATGAATTTGCAATTATATCTCCAGAGAGCTATGGGTGAGAAAAAGGAAAACTCCAGGGAGTTTGAAAAGATTAAACTGATATTTACTTGCTAGCAACAAGAGAAAGGAGGAGGGAGAGACAGAAAGAATAGGCCCATGAGGAGAGAAAGGGGGAGCTTAATGAATGGGAAAGACAGGGAAAGTGAGGAAAATTTAAAAAAGAGGGAATTGAAAAAAAGAGAGAACAGCTTTGGAAAAAGAGAAGCCCAGAATGGCAGTAGAAACAGCAGCATTGGGAAAATGGATTCCACATGACACTCTACTGGCTTACCTGCCAGCATTCTAAAAAAGCTTGTGCACGGGTATGTGGAGGGAAAGATATTTTGGAATGGTTTATGAGTTTTTGCGTACAGAGCTTAAGCTTTGAATGATGAATGATGTGTCTAGGGTACTTACTTTAATGAGCTGGTTGCCCATTGAAAATACAGCTGTCATTAGAAGGATGCCTTTGGCTCAAAAAATTAATTTTTAGCGAATGAAGAAAGCTAATTAGATGGTTTGGCCTGAAGCCTGCTCAATACCTTCAAAGTTTTAAAAGCAACAAGAGAGCAGATGGTGTTCCATTTTAAACTAAATTTACGGTGTGATGTGTGATTGGATGAGAGGGATAGAGGCTTAGGATTTGTATTCCCTTCAGCAGTATATGTTGATAGAAAGACTCACTAACAGGTGGTTTATGACATTTAGGCAATGTCTATCATATTTGACAGAAAAGGATGTAGAAAAATTCAGGGGTTGATTATGGGTTTGGCGGATGGAAACTCCTTCCGCTAAACACCCGACAGGGTGGCCTACTTGTGACATCCCCGCTGGAGCTATTGTGGGTTTCCTGCTAGATCAGCAGGCAGTAACCTAAGTTTCCGCCTGGTTGCCTAGCCGGAAACAGGCTACAGCTTTGTGTGTGGCTGGTGGCAATGCTGTCACCAGCAAGGAGCACCAGCACCCTCGCAATGTTCACTGTCTGTGAAGCAGACAGTGAAAATTGCGATGGTGCTTGCCAGGGGGGTCACTGCACTGCCCACGCCAAGTGCATGCATTCCCTGCACCTGTTCTCTGCCAGCCTTTTCATGGCGGTGCTACTGCCATGAAACCACTGGTGTAGGATGAGGTCGAAATTCCCAGTGCAGCGCTGCTCCCGCCACCGCTGAGATCCAAGATCAAGGTGGAGCTGGGGGTCCGACCGCCCGGGTTGTACTGTGGTATTCGGACTGCCACATTGGTGGTGGTCCAGACTACCAATGCAAGTGTGGCGGTCTATAGACTGCCACACTCGTAATGAGCCCCCAGTGTTGGCCGACAAGTAGTTAGTTAACAGGGTTAACAAAGGGCTAGAGATGCACAACTCTGAGTGAAATGGAGATATGAATTGTCTGCAAGTTGGTTCCAAACCAGAGAGTAAGGGTCATGGTAAATCCCCAGGTTCCATGAGAGAATACAAACAGAAAGAGAGTTGGGTTAAAGATTAGCAACAACATAAGGACAAGAGAGGACAAGAATGTTTCTCCAAGCCCAAAAGGAATACTTTTTTTACATGTCACAAGGAAAGGCATTTCAAGAAAGACTGCTGCTGAAAGACTCTGTACCATGTGTACCCATGATAGTGAGTGTATTGGCAGTGGGTGAAGGGTTCGGAAGTGACCCTGTTGCACTAAAGCTAGTGACTGTTTGGTCAGGGCAGAAAGGATTGAAAATACATAAAAACAAGTTTTTGTTATTGGTCCCAGGTGGGTCCCTCTGGGGCCCCCACCATTATCCCCCATAAGGGTCAGAGAGGCAGGGTACTCCTATCCTGCCCCCTTATATGAAATTTTTTAGACATTTTCAGGACACTGGTAAATTTCCTCCAATGTTGAGACTCGCCGATTAAAGAGCTCTCTCCCACTGGACCAATCTCAGTCGCCAAATGACCGATGGGAGGAAGAGCTTGCTCTTTTTAAAATTCTCATGAATCATTCTGAAATTTTAGGTGGCGAGCAGAAAAGGTGACATGAAAGGTACTGGCAGGGCTGTGGTGCCAGGCAGCCCATGGGGGGCAGTCTGCATCCTGGCATGTGGCATTCACCTATCCTCCTCTGGGAAAGGGAATGCCAAGCTGTAGGAAAGTACAATCATGCCTGGCATGTTACCCCCATATTTCACTGTATATATGTTGTTTTAGTTGTATGTGTCACTGGGACCCTGCCAGCCAGGGCCCCAGTGCTCATAAGTGTGCCCTGTATGTGTTACCTGTGTTATGACTAACTGTCTCACTGAGGCTCTGCTATTCAGAACCTCAGTGGTTATGCTCTCTCATTTCTTTCCAAATTGTCACTAACAGGCTAGTGACAAATTTCACCAATTTACATTGGCATACTGGAACACCCTTATAATTCCCTAGTATATGGTACTGAGGTACCCAGGGTATTGGGGTTCCAGGAAATCCCTATGGGCTGCAGCATTTCTTGTGCCACCCATAGGGAGATCTGACAATTCTTACACAGGCCTGCCAGTGCAGCCTGAGTGAAATAACATCCACGTTATTTCACAGCCATTTACCACTGCACTTAAGTAACTTATAAGTCACCTCTATGTCTAACCTTTACCTGGTAAAGGTTGGGTGCTAAGTTACTTAGTGTGTACGCACCCTGGCACTAGCCAAGGTGCTCCCACATTGTTCAGGGCAAATTCCCCGGACTTTGTTAGTGCGGGGACACCATTACACGCGTGCACTATACATATGTCACGACATATGTATAGCGTCACAATGGTAACTCCGAACATGGCCATGTAACATGTCTAAGATCATGGAATTGTCACCCCAATGCCATTCTGGCATTGGGGAGACAATTCCATGATCCCCCGAGTCTCTAGCTCAGACCCGGGTACTGCCAAACTACCTTTCCCGGGGTTTCACTGCAGCTGCTGCTGCTGCCAACCCCTCAGACAGGTTTCTGCCCTCCTGGGGTCCAGCCAGGCCTGGCCCAGGAAGGCAGAACAAAGGACTTCCTTTACACCCTCTCTCTTTGGGAAAAGGTGTCAGGGCTGGGGAGGAGTAGCCTCCCCCAGCCTCTGGAAATGCTTTGATGGGCACAGATGGTGCCCATTTCTGCATAAGCCAGTCTGCACAGGTTCAGGGATCCCTCAGCCCTGCTCTGGCGCGAAACTGGATAAAGGAAAGGGGAGTGACCACTCCCCTGACCTGGACCTCCCCTGGGAGGTGCCCATAGCTCCTCCAGTGTGCTCCAGACCTCTGCCATCTTGGAAACAGAGGTGCTGCTGGCACACTGGACTGCTCTGAGTGGCCAGTGCCAGCAGGTGACGTCAGAGACTCCTTCTGATAGGCTCCTTCAGGTGTTGCTAGCCTATCCTCTCTCCTGAGTAGCCAAATCTCCTTTTCTGTCTATTTAGGGTCTCTGCTTTGGGGAATTCCTTAGATAACGAATGCAAGAGCTCATCAGAGTTCCTCTGCATCTCTCTCTTCACCTTCTGCCAAGGAATCGACTGCTGACCGCGCTGGAAGCCTGCAAAACTGCAACAAAGTAGCAAAGACGACTACTGCGACCTTGTAACGCTGATCCTGCCGCCTTCTCGACTGTTTTCCTTGTGGTGCATGCTGTGGGGGTAGTCTGCCTCCTCTCTGCACTAGAAGCTCTGAAGAAATCTCCAGTGGATCGACGGAATCTTCCCCATGCAACCGCAGGCACCAAAGAACTGCATCACTGGTCCTCTGGGTCTCCTCTCAGCACAACGAGCGAGGTCCCTTGAACTCAGCAACTCTGTCCAAGTGACTCCCACAATCCAGTGACTCTTCAGTCCAAGTTTGGTGGAGGTAAGTCCTTGCCTCCCCACACTAGACTGCATTGTTGGGAACCGCGTGTTTTGCAGCTACTCCGGCTCCTGTGCACTCTTCCAGGATTTCCTTTGTGCACAGCCAAGCCTGGGTCCCCGGCACTCTAACCTGCATTGCACAACCTCCTGAGTTGTCCTCCGGCTTCGTGGGACCCTCTTGTGCAACTTCGGGTGAGCTCCGGTTCACTCCACTTTGTAGTGCCTGTTCCGGCATTTCTGTGGGTGCTGCTTGCTTCTGAGTGGGCTCTTTGTCTTGCTGGACGCCCCCTCTGTTTCCTCACGCAATTGGTGACATCCTGGTACCTCCTGGGCCACAGCAGCATCCAAAAACCCTAACCGCGACCCTTGCAGCTAGCAAGGCTTGTTTGCGGTATTTCTGCACGAAAATACCTCTGCACGACTCTTCACGATGTGGGACATCCATCCTCCAAAGGGGAAGTTTCTAGCCCTTGTCGTTCTTGCAGAATCCACAGCTTCTACCATCCAGTGGCAGCATCTTTGCACCCACAGCTGGCATTTCCTGGGCATCTGCCCACTCCCGACTTGATCGTGACTTTTGGACTTGGTCCCCTTGTTCCACAGGTACTCTCGTCTGGAAATCCATCGTTGTTGCATTGCTGGTGTTGGTCTTTCTTGCAGAATTCCCCTATCACGACTTCTGTGCTCTTTGGGGAACTTAGGTGCACTTTGCACCCACTTTTCAGGGTCTTGGGGTGGGCTATTTTTCTAACCCTCACTGTTTCCTTACACGCCCAGCGACCCTCTACAAGGTCACATAGGTTTGGGGTCCATTCGTGGTTCGCATTCTACTTCTAGAGTATATGGTTTGTGTTGCCCCTATCCCTATGTGCCCCCATTGCATTCTATTGTGACTATACATTGTTTGCACTGTTTTCTATTGCTATTACTGCATATTTTGGTATTGTGTACATATATCTTGTGTATATTTGCTATCCCCATACTGAGGGTACTCACTGAGATACTTTGGCATATTGTCGTAAAAATAAAGTACCTTTATTTTTAGTATATCTGTGTATTGTGTTTTCTTATGATATTGTGCAAGTGACACTAGTGGTACTGTAGGAGCTTCACTCGTCTCCTAGTTCAGCCTAAGCTGCTCTGCTAAGCTACCTTTTCTATCAGCCTAAGCTGCTAGACACCCCTCTACACTAATAAGGGATACCTGGGCCTGGTGCAAGGTGTAAGTACCCCTTGGTACTCACTACAAGCCAGTCCAGCCTCCTACACAAGCCTTGAGGGTGAGGGCACAGCAATAGCGCTTATCTCTCTGTGCAAATGTTAAGCCAACATGGCGGCAGTGGCTAGCAAGCCAGTGTATCATGAGCCAAACGCTAAGGAAGGAAATGCCCCCAGACTGCAGTCTCAGCTCTGGAATACAACATTAATAAACGCTGTGTGATCATCTGTGTCAGTGTGTGTGCGCGTTCCTTCTGTCAGTGGCACTACTCTGTTCTCCTGTGTTAGTGTACATTTCCCAGTGTCAGGATGAGTGTGTTTCGGGTTTTTAGTCATAACGAGGATGAAAGCAGGAAGCTGCATTCTCTCCTGAACAGGTTCGGAATATTAATTTCAATTATTGCAAACAAAAAAACATTTCCTACATTTGTAAACAGAATGTGTGCCTATGAGACACTTGCTTTATAGATGTTATGCATCACCCCCATATTGATGTAAATTGTCCAACATTGCAGTAGTAGCCATAGGATCAGTAGCAAAATGGGCTTGTACAGCTAGGACCTGCTCTATGCAATGTACCGCACTGAATTCACATTAGTTCCAGTTTGCTTTTTTGGGTCGTATCACAATCCTACAAACATTTAAACAGCTCATGTAGGCATTATGAGCAGTGACTCTCTTTACACTACCGTTAAGACCTACATTTCATTTCAATAGACGAAACACGGATTATCAAAAAGGAGAGCATGATGCAGATTTATACTGCATTCAGCCTGTAACATTTTGGAAAGCATTAAGCAAATGGACTCAAGACAGCTGTGCAAACCCGTCTCTGCTACCTGAGTTTTTTCACTGATTATAGACACCAGGGGGCATATTTAAAAGCCCAAAGCACCACCTTAGTACATCCATTGTGTCATTATTTGATGCTGAGGTGGCGCTAACGAGGATTTTTCCCCATGCCATATTTACAAAGTGGCACAACCCATGCAATGCTCCACCATGTAAACCCTTGTGCCACATTATGCCTGCACCTGGCATAATGTATGCAATGGAGGCGTTCCTGCACCAGGGGGCCCACGAAAATGGCACAGTGAAACTTAGCTGGTTTCACTGCGCCATTTTTTACATCTTTCATAATGCCTGCTTAGAGCACGCATTAAAATGATGCTCCCGTAGAAACCTATGGGCCTCCTTACACTTTGCTACACTAGCATAAAAAAGTTCGACACTAGTGTAGCAAAGCACCACAATAGCACCGAAAATGTTGACGCTATTGTGCTAACGACTGCCATGGTGCACCGTATTACAAATACGACTCAACCATGGTGTCGTTAGGTGCAGGTAGGGGGGCACAGAAAAAGTGGTGCACCAACTCTGATGTGCCACTTTTTCTTAAATGTGAGCCTAAGTACCAAAGCAGAGGGCTCCTAATGTATGCAATACAAGACTGCGGAAACTCACAACAATAGCAAATTATTAAGAACATGTTTAAATAATTAATCCGTTAGGAAAACCTAAATCCATTATGAAGTGACCACCAGAGGATGGATGGAAATGAGGCAAAACACCTGTTTTTTACCCATAGTGTTATATATAGACCATTGTAGTTAAAACCAGAGAGATTATGGAAAACAGCAAAGCAGCATGTGGCCCTAATACCGTCAGTTTATTATTTAGTTCATCATCCACTCAACGTCAATGAACCTAGTGAAACAAGACACGAGGACCTCCTGCCACTCAAAGCCGAGCCCTCAGCTTTGGAGAAGCCTCACTCATTAAATGGTCCAGCTCATCGCCACTGGACACTATTTACATATGCAGATTTGGACAGCTTACCGTTAGGTGCTCTCCACATGCACACAAAGGTTGATAGAGCAGATCCTCAAGAGATTAAGGCCCTCATTATAACATTTGAGGTAAAAACTGCCTACCGCCGCGACGACGGCCGCCAAAATACCGTCGCTGTGGCTATCAGCCATCTGCCATATTATGATTGTAGCTGAAATTCTGCCAGAAGGATGGTGGAATTCCGGCTGTGGCCATGGCGGAGGATGGCAGTAAGGTGAAGCTGCTGCCAGCAGCAGCGCCATGCCAGTAGACCGCCGCAGACCGTATCATGACACATGAAACGGCCTGGCGATGTTCTGCTGGCAGACGCTGCTGCTGGCAGCAGCGCCCATTATGTCTCCTGCCGGAGGATCGCCTGAAATCAGGTAAGTTAGGTGCTCCGACAGGAGAGTGGGGTGGGGGTGTTGTGTGTGTGTGTGTGTGTGTGTGTGTGTGTGTATGTGCGTGCGTGAATGCGGGTGTGTGATGCGTGTTGTATGTGTGTGCATGTGTAGATGTGTGAGTGCGTGTATGTTGTGTTATGTGAATGCGTGTGTGCTTGTATGTGTGTGTGAATGGATGTATGCATGCGTGGGTGCATGTGGTAATGAGTGTGTGTATGAGTGTGCACAATGGTGCATGAAGGTGTGTGTATGTTGGGGTGGGTGTAGAGTGGGAGGGAGCATGTGGAGGGAACACCTGGGTAGGGGGAGGGGGACGGGGAAGACCCCTATCCCTGACAGGGAAGGAATACCCTGTCACTGATAGTGCCTGCTGCCATGGTTTTCATGGCAGTAAGGAAGCCACGAAAACAAGGGGGGTAGGGAGTGTCATAATCCCGCGGGCTGAGCCATACCGCCAATGTCATATTATGGGGAAAAGTACCGCCAGCCTGTTGGCAACTCTTTCCTCCATTATACCACCGTCCGCCAGGGTTGTAATGGGGGCCTACGAGACTTCTGACAGTCAGCATCATCACATCAATCTAAAAAACTGGGAAAACATTCAACCTGACATCAGCAAACTGAAAACTGGAATGTTCTTTAGTCGACTTTCTAAATATCATATTCAGATCTGCAATCAATACTTACTCACTTAACATGCAATCTAAGGGGGCTCAGATTGCAGATGCTTCGAGGGCAGTAAACAAATGCGCAGTAAGTTGATAACAGCTTACCATCTGTCCTTCGTGCCATTTAACTGCTGTTGTGACAATAACAGTGTAAGACTTGCCATGAATGAAACCCTTTTCCGCAAACAATGTACCATGTCAAAGCGGGTGATTTTTGTTTTCCAGGCTAGGCATGAAGTTTTGTATGCAAACACAACACTGCACTGAAATGGTGACACATGGGTACTCACCCCTCTGAATCCCTGGTACGCCATGTTAGATGGAGGCCGGGAAGGATGTACAGAAGGATATACTGGGGTTCAAGAGATTGCTGCTGCTTCGATGCCTACTGTGCCTGCTGCTTGCCCCTTGATACTTCTCCTACTGCCTGGGTTCTAGTGCTCGGCACCCCTTTCCTATCCTCCACTGTGATCCCTACTCATATTTTATATTACAAATCTTGGAAGTCCCAACTGCTCAAAGAAAGCTTCTAAGCAAGGCTGGGGAGCTCTGGTTGACTGGAGGAGGTTCCAGGAGCTTTGCTTCCTCCTGTTTCAGCATCCCTTTCTTCCCCATCTGAACTAACTGCAACCTCGTGCTTCTTCTCTTAAGGGAGTGTGGGAAGTAAGAGAGGGTAGTCACAGTGATCGGGTGATTCTGGTTCACTGGAAACAAGGGCTTTAAAGTTGGAACTCAAGTGCTAATTAGTTCTGCCAGTAGAGCGGAGGGGCAGAATTGATTATTAATTCACTGTTATAAGAGTAATGCGAATTGTTAAATTTCCACATTTCCACCGGTGCAATTAAAAATTCCAAAACCCCTAAATTACACCTAATCACTAAAAGTACGATTTTGAGGTAAAGGTCTAGCTTTCTTTCAACTTTGATGTAATTCTGGTCAGCCATCCCACTTTCTCTCGGCTCCACTTCATAAATCGCCCTGAAGCTTATCAGGACAAAGCTGAGATAGATTAACTTTATTTTTGGTAAAGTTTTGTGAAGATTTGTCAAATGGCTGCAAAGTTGTAAGCAAAACAAAAAGTCTGTTCCTACGGAAACTCTGACTTTCTGACTTATGTATAGCTAGATAGTGGCAATCACTATATATATATATATATATATATACTGGAAGATGCAGGATCACAAGAAAACAACAGCCAGCCAGGGCAAAAATCTGGATCCCAAAGGATACAATGAGCCACAAGAAAATGTAATATCCAAGAAAGAAGTGACTCAAACAGATGATCTCACTAAAGAACAAAAATATATTTCTACTACAACGTTTCAGCTTCCGCCTTCCTCAGGTAGTACAAGATTGTTTGCTCAGTGGCTGCACAGCTGACACTGGTGGATTTTCAAAAAGCATCATGAGTGAAGATTCCAAAAAGCATCATGAGTGAAGATTCCAATTGGAATGTGGAATCAATGCAGTCCTGCCAAATGAAAAGAAAGGATGGCCATGGGGTCGTCCTTTGCCCTAATTTATGCCAATTTCACAATTGATTATTGAGAAACTGAATGTGTGTGGACAAAAGAGAATGCTGAAAGGTAATTTTGTGGGTCAGCTTTATTGGTGACCTACTCTTAATCTGGGAGGGTGAGCAGGATGAATTGGAGACATTCTTAAGCTCCTTCAAACATAATCCTCTTGGGTTACAATTTACATATGAAACAAGTAAAGAGACAATAACCTTTCTGTATATAGATATCTACATTGATAATTAAAAAAAGTCTGCACAAGGCTATATGGGAAACTTACTAGCTGCAACATGATCTTATTTGTGAACAAAGGGAACCAGTACTTTACTGTCAGGTTTTTGGGTATATGCACAGGTATGCCAAGATGCTCATGCGCACTGATATGAATTTGAGTTCCAAGGGTTTTGGGTCATAGTCTTATATTAGGTATTCTTGAGATGTAAAAGAAAGTTAGGAGCACTTTATTATACTATGGATTATACAGTGTGAAGTCCAGTATCACGTTGGTGAAGATTATTAGAATATATTTTTAAAATGCTGACGTGTATCAGTACTTCACAGCTTTAATGTTATCAGCAGGTGAACTTAGAAATAAACTGAGGGAGGGATGAATTTCAACTTTAAGGGTTTGCTGTAATCAAGGCCATTAAATGTTGCTTAGGATTCAGTACTGTACCCAGTACATCTAGCACTTTCTACATATATTTTCTCGTATCCAGCACTTTATCTATTTGCTTGTATTCAGCACTTTACTTGTTGGTAGGTATGAGTACTTTGATGTATATGACACAATACATGAGTAAAGTGAAGTAAAACCTTCAGGTTAACCAGGAGCTGATGAAGGAGTGGAATAGGCAGAAAATGGGGCTAACCGATTACCAGAAGCCCACTTGTAACAGAGCTCTGGCTGAAAAATGTTGTTGCCCATACAAGGTAATGCTGTTGTGAACTGCTTGGTAGACAAAGGTGCCACATGGGTACCCGTGTGGGAGCTCCATGTGAACCACCTTAAGCCTTACCTCCCGAAATATTCAACAGCGCACACCATATATATATTTATACATATATAAGTATATATATATATATATATATGTATATACATATATGGCAGAGGAAACTGAGGAAGACAATGAACCTCTGCATGACTTGCTGAATTGTGTCTTTAAAACTGGCACTAAAGAAAGGGTACTTCTTGCCCCTGAGTAGACACCAGAGCAGAAGAAAGTTTAAAAAGGTACTGGGATGATTTTCCCATTTGTTTCTTGCTGACTCCAGGGCTGATACTTGTCTGTGGACACAGCACATTGCCTGTCAAAAGCAAGGCTCATGACATGTCTGACCATGTCCATAGATGCCTGGTGAACTATGTTCTATCTGGGCTAGAAGAGGTCTTTCTGGCCCACTTGTATGACATTTTGATGTTTAGCTAGTTATGGAAGGATGACCAAATCACCTAGAACAGATGGGGTAAAGATATAGAGTACACAATTGACTATTAAGGCTACCAGGTGCCAGGTGGGGCAGTCCACTGTAGTCAGCTTGGACAACAAATGGGTTACAGGAAATTGCAGTAGTTTGCTGATAAGATTCAGTAGTGTTGAAGTGGTATTGAGTGAAAAGTGCCCTCTACCAAAACACCAATGGGAGCCTTTCAAGGGCTCACCAGTTGCTACGGAAACTTTGTAACTAACTATGGAATCATAGTGGCCCTTTGGATAGCTTTGACATTCACGAAGCAACCAAAGAAAGTGATCTCAACTGAGGAGTACCAATAATCTTTAGCGGACCTGGAAAGAGCACTGTACAATATACGAGCATTGAAGAGCACTGACTACAGTCAACCTCTAGTAGTGTAGACTTATTCTTCAGTTGAAGGAGTTGCAGTGGTACTGCCTCATGTCAATGACAAGGGTAGAGCATATCTGATGGCCTTTATTAATTATAGGTTACTACCCAGTGAGCAGAACTTGGTGGCCATTGATAAAGAATGCTTTACCATAGTGTGAACTTTGGGAAAGTTCCAACCTTATATGTTTGACATTAAGTTTGTGATAGATACAGATCACAAGTCACTCAAGTGGTTGATAGCAATGAAGGGCGAAAATCTCAAGTTGCTGAAATTACTGCAAGGTTTACATTTCACAAAAGAGCACAAAGCTGTAATGAACCACAGGAATGTAGATGGACTTTCTCACTAATTTTTCTAATCTGAAAACTAGACTTCTATAATGGTGGTGTAAGGTTCCTTGTATTGCAGTCTGGGAGGGGTGGTCTGTCCGAGCAGGAATGTACCCTGTATGGTGTACAGTCATGTTCACCATACAGCCTGCTCTGAGTGCCCAACTGTGAGTAACTGGTATCTGGGTTTTTCATTTGGCCCTTGACTCACACTAATGTGTAGTATGTGGAGAGGACTAGCCCTGAACCTTGACATTAATGAGGTCCTGGATCCATCCTGTGACATGGAGGGGTGCACCAAGTCCCCTCATTTTACTGGTTACTGACAGTGAACCACTGTCCCAGCCATGGGGTTTGCATGTGGAGTGGTGGTGCCAGGTTATTGTGTTATGTGATTCATAGTTTTGACCAGACGTTTTTATCTGTGCCACTGGAGGACTACTGACCCACCCAAGGAAAGTTCTGCTTATTTGTGGTGACCCAGATTCTAGCACTTGTCATGCATGTTTGTGTATGTGGCTGTGTGGTATATGCAGTGTTTATATGTGTGAGGTAGAGTAATGGGGGCCTGTGAGTTCATTTTGTAAGCTCCTTGCCTAATCCCTCCTGTGCACATGAAAGAGGTGATGTTGATTTCTCAGACAATTGTAGTCTATTGGCTACATTCTTGAAGTTGGAGAGAGGAGGTCTGGACCATGAAGTGGTGAAGAAGAGGAGAGGCTCCTTTAGAAATTCCATTAGACCTTTTGCTGAGAGGAGCAGCTGATTAGTCTTCTTGTAGCACTGCCACTCAGCAGATGGATGGGATGAAGGGTAGAACTGCAGTCTCTGTTGTGTAGAATTAAAGGGCCCCTTTAGGTGAGGCCAGACTTTTGCTTTTCCCCTGATCAGTGGTCACTGTGGCTTTTGATACTCAGGTGCACACAGCTGTCCCCTATTTGTGCCTCTGCTGTGGGTGCTGCAAGCTGGAGGCTACCCTGCTGTATGAAGTATCACTCTACCAAGGGCTGATGAGAAGCCTGTAAAGGGCACCTGAAAGCATAACCATCCTAAACCAGTTCTGGAAATGCAAATAGTGGAACCACACATCCTGTCTCCCTTCACTGTATAAAAGTGGTAGTCACTGGCGACTTGTTCCAGATCTAGACTCTCTTTGACCAAAGAAGCTAGTGCCCAGCAAAGGTCATAGAGCGCTCCTGTGCACCCAGAGCTGGTGCCTGCCTGACAGCCAGCTCCCCAGATGTAAGGGGTCATCATCTGAAGACTTGGCTCTCAGAAAGAAGCTGTTTATTGGACCTGAAATGCATAGAAGTCAGCTTTTCTGCTGACAGATGAAAAAGCCTCCCGATTCTGGAAGAGGTATGACTGCTCGTGCTGCCAAACCCTGCCACAGCCTCCCCAAATTAAATGCTGCTCCTGTGACCTCTCTTCCCAGAAGCAGAAGTGAGCAGAAATGTGTGATGCTGGTGCCTTTGCGAAAAAAAGACCTGCATTGCAGTGCGATTGTACTGAACTGATTGCTATCATTACTGAACTAGAGTAATCTACACCTGTACCTTGATTCGTGCAAAACAGATGTTCTAACATGATGCAGACCTGCCTAGTCTCATGAGAGGAAGCACACTCAGGTAAGATGATGGTGGAGGGTGGTAAACCAAAATGCAGTAGCCCAAGAGCTTGTGGATTTTCTAGTCCCTGCTGACCTTGACTGTGTGATATTCCATTTTAATGGTGTATATTAAAGTACTTTTTCTTACTCAAGCGTTGAGTTGGAAAATCAGATATTGGACTGTTTGGTGGTTGTTGAACTATGACCCTGCACACACTATCTTCCTTACGAGCTAGCGATGGCTCGCAGTCACTATAACTGAGAGTCGAGTTCTGAAGTGGTCCTGTCCTAAAGCCACAGTAGGACGAGCCCGATAACATCAGAGGCAAAGGACCACAGGCCCAACAGCAGAGGCCCAGTAACCCCTGCTTGCCGCATGGACCTCCGAAGGGAGTCTGAAAACCCTGTACTCATGACTGACATAATAATCTTGTCAAGGCATACCTGCTCAAGAGAAGAAACACTCACGTCAGAACCAAGGAAACGTCATCACTCACTCCCACATCGAATTACAGCTGCGTACATCAGAGATTGCATCTTCGGCACCATAGTTAAAAACAACTAGGCAGTGTTACTTTTTGATCCCTCAACAGCCTGTGATAGGTAAATCACAGCATTTCAGTAAAAAAAACTTTGAGAAAATGGGTGGAAATTTCAAGTATATCAAATACAAATGTTAACTGAATGCGTTTAATAATTTTGATAAGGAATGTCTTCTCAAAAAGCCAACAAAAAGATAGATGTAATTGACTAAAATATATTCACATGGTGGGGAGGAGGGGGGAATAGACATGCTGAAAGGAGCCATCCAAAGTGAAAAGCGCATGTGGACATTGGCAGATTTGCAGCGTAGGGAAATATTACTTCATACTTTCTGCAGCATATTCCAGTTTTTTTCATTTAAACTATGGAGACTTTCCATCACCAACACACTGCAAAATGAAGCCTTCAAGACCTAATCCACAGACACCAGTTAACTAGGGAGGCTTTATAGATTTTGGAACCAGACAGCTAGGACAAAGCTTTCTGCAAAACGTAATTACCTTCCCGCAATTCAAAAGCACGCCACATTTAAAAATATGAAGCAAGATTTATAGATTATAAAGACCCATTTTATAGCCTTTGTCCTTCAGGTTCCACCCAAAAGTGAAAATCGATTTAGGCCCTCATTACATGAGGTCCAGTTGTGCTATAGACAGGTCAAACATACCAATGTTTATTCCAGGGGGTTGGGGGGGTGGAAATGACCACTATTTACCAGAACACGTGCATTAGCGCTGTGCATTATTTGACTTGGCAACACATGCAGAATGCAGCACACATACAAAGAGGAAGAAAACGAGGAGAAATAAAGATATTTATAGGGAGGAATAATGTTTTGGTACATCACCAGGTTTACAAGCTCTTGTAAATCTGGGGGTGCGTCAAAACCCATGATATTAAGTGGCTACACCCACCGCAATGACCATGGAACACCTCCCTTGAACAGAGTAAGGCAATGCAGACATTTGTGCTCCCTTGCCTTCCTCTACATCTATGAGGCCATTCAAAGCCATGCAAAGTGGCATTGCGTGGCCTCATAGATATGAGTTCAGAGTTTGCACTGCTGTTGTCTCGCAAAAAGTAAGACAACAGCAGGGCAAGGTGCTCATATTTATGTCCTGCCATAAATACATTTGCAGCAAAGAGAAAATCTGTTCTGCTTAATTGGTTGCGGAATCTGCATTATAAAATATCTTATGGGGTTAAGGTACCTGCTAAAGAGATCTTTGTGGGCCAGCTAAATAATAGGGAATAATAATAATATGACACGATAACTCTAGAGGATAACAAATTTGCTGGAGAGATCTGTGTTTGTCTAGTTCCAGTTTTGAGTCAAAGAAGCATAGAGAGTCAATATGTCTCATGCAAAGCACATTATGTACTATGCAGAGGACAGATTTTAATTTTATGTAATTGGGTAAATGGGTTACTGCTTTTAACACACAGGTACTTTTGTTACCTCAGTTCATAAATTGTAATCCTTCTAATATAGCACAGTGAGCTTTAAAGGACGTGTGGCTCTTACACCTTCTAACCCTCATTGTCTTTTGTAAAATCCAACATATTGATTTACACACATGATTTATTGTCAATGTACAATGTGTACGTGTGATGTAAAGTGTTCTGACACTCTGCATTGAGAAGAGTAGAGCTACATAGCAATAAAAATAAATAAAACAAAATAGTGATATTTAAATTATTTGTGTAAATATTGGGACAGACAAACACATCATACATTTTTACACAGCATGCATATCGCATATATACAGTGACTGAACTAAGTCAGAAGCAGGCTTCTCTCTTCAGCACCTGTGAAGTGAGATGTGTGCCTTTGTTTCTCCTCCATTGGATTTAGGTGTGAGGCTCCCAATAACTCCCAGCCAGGATGCTCCAACAAAAGGAGACCTGATGGCCCCTTAACTTTGTCCTTTTATTTTGGGCCCAGCTACAATTTGATAAGCCCCCTCCTTGTCTGAACATTTCTGCTCCAAACTAAAGCACACAACATGCAGGCGCTGCTGAATGTGTTCTGGTGTCTGAAAACTACACGGGGATAAGTTTAGCATTTTTCTGTGGGACCTCACCTCTGGGAGGGTAGACAGCGTCCACCCTGTAAAAAGAGTGGGTAGACACTGACTACACAGATGTACCCTCAATTTATGCCATGTTTACCATCGTCGTACACTTGGGCACTAAATTAAAATGTGCTCACTGTTTTGGTATCAGAGCGCAGGAGTGCAAGACTTTTATGCGTTCATTATTTGTACTTGACTCTTTAATGCCCTCCCCTACCAGTCATTTGTTTTAAAAATGCTCTTTTGCTTAAGGGAGCATGGGCACCTTCTGCTTGTGTTTTTAACTTAAGGGGGCAAGGTGGCTAAGAACATTTTAGTGTAAATAGCAGAGCTTTGGAGCAGTCCCACTACAATTCCATCACACAAGTATGCACTACAGAGAAAAGGGTGAGAGCAGGGGAGAACAGCTGTGGCTTTATGATGGGATGCTGAGATGGCTCACCACAGAGGTGAGCACCAGTTTTATTGGCATCTGAGTTGGCTAAAGTTCATACATATAACTCAGAAATTATCTTTGTTGGTACATGAATTAACTTTAGACAGCACATGTCAGAAACAGAGAGTGGCAATACCTGTTCACTGTTCCCACCTTCTGCTGTGTATATTTCACATATTAACCAAACCATATTGGTCCCTACAAAGGAAATCCGAACAAATATTTGCTCAGTGCTGTGAAAAGTGTGGCACATGAATATTATTAAACCAGTATATAAGTGTATCACAAATAATTAATACTTACACAGCCCATATCTGTATTAATAGTTTGAATTGGGCCGATCCATGGTTCTAAGGCAATGGTGGTTAATGTGTCTTATGGGTATGGGATCATCATTAGCACTAAAATCTATAGAAGCCCAAAGGTCAACTGGAAAGGCATAGGAAAAAGAAAGAGGGTAACCCCAGAACTAAAATTCATAGACTGTTTAAGAAATGTGAATGGTGCATAGCACACATAGGGCTATACTCACAAATAAAAATAAAATAATTACTGAAGGAAAGAAAAGAAAAGTGGATAGGTCTAAGGCCCTCATTCTGACCCTGGCGGTGTCTCACCGCCAGGGCAGAGGGCAGAGGAAGCACCGCCAACAGGCTGGCGGTGCTTCCGGGGCATTCTGATCGCGGCGGTAAAGCCGCGGTCAGAAAAGGGGAACTGGTGGTTTCCCGCCGGTTTTCCCCTGCCCCAGGAAATCCTCCATTGCGGCGATGCATGCAGCGCCGCCATGGGGATTCCGACCCCCTTCCCGCCAGCCTGGTTCTGGCGGTTTTCACCGCCAGAACCAGGCTGGCGGGAACGGGTGTCGTGGGGCCCCTGGGGGTCCCTGCAGTGCCCATGCCACTGGCATGGGCACTGCAGGGGCCCCCTAACAGGGCCCCAACAAGATTTTCAGTGTCTGCATAGCAGACACTGAAAATCGCGATGGGTGCAACTGCACCCGTCGCACCCCAGCAAATCCGCCGGCTCCATTCGGAGCCGCCTTCATCTTTGCTGGGGCTTTCCCGCTGGGCCGGCGGGCGATCTTTTGAAGATCGCCCGCCGGCCCAGCGGGAAAGTCAAAATGCTCCCCGCGGTCATTTGACCGCGGGGCGGTGTTTGGGCGGTTTCCGCCCGCCGCCCGCCGCCCGCCGGGGTCGGAATGACCCCCTAAGTGTGATTCATGGAAAAATTTGTGTTCTTCTTTTGGGGTAGTTACTCAACCAGCATGTAATGGGGTACCCGAATTTGCAGAGTGGAGTGCAGGTCAGGCCAAGCTGTGTGGTTAAAGGGACAGTGGCAGGAACCAAGGAGTCTGTGATGAAGAGGCAGATTGATATGAGAAGAAAAGTGAAGGAGTTGGACTCGATGATGAAACATCTAGAGAGTCCACGGAGGCAGTGGGATTACAAGGAGGTCAGCCAGAAATTGTGGTGGACGGAGTGTTTCTGACATTCCCTGGTCTCTGTCAGTAAACACCTGGGCAGTGATTAATTTGATCCAGTGCTGTCCGGTCCTCAACACTAGCACTTAATTGTCGACACAATCACTTATGATAATCAGCACATAGTGACGCTCTCTGTTTAAATTAGAGAACAACTCAGCAGTTGTTTATTAATTCAACATATATATTTTAAAATGCCTAGGCCCGTATTTATAAATTTTTAGCGCTGCATTTGCGCCTCTGTTTGACGCAAAAGCAGTGTAATTGTATTTTGTAAGTTTGCGCCGCTTTAGCGTCAAAAAATGACGTCAACGCGGTGCAAAAAAAGTATAAATATGGGCCCTAGTATCCTCCTCCCAAGGCATTCCTATCGTTTTGGAGGCCTGGAATATTCTGAATTGTCACACTTAAAGGGTCAGATGGATAGTAGTTGTGTTGCTTCAATCAATGACGGCACTGGCAGCGGCAATGAATGGTTCAAACTGTAGTGGCTTCCTGACAAGGGCCCTGGAACTTATTTTTTTCATCATCATCATCATATTTTAGACCGTAGTCCATACAACACACTTAAAACCCATGAAGAAAACATGCCCGTCCATTTCATAAAACAACACACGTTTTCAAATGCAACTCGTACCAAGTAGCCGCTTAACATTGTTTACATCTGCATAGCGTTCCTGATCCTATTTGTACGTTACAAAGTGATCTCATTCAAAAGTTCTCCCATATGTTCCCACTAGCTGACACGAAAACACCCATTGCACAAGTCACATCTAAACGTTATGTGTGAGAAAAAATGTTATGGCTTCCCAGTGGTTAAATATTCCATATTTGGTTAAAAAAATGCTTTTAAAAAATGGCTGCACCCCGTTCTAAAAATCAAACAGTCCAGTAGCATATGCTTATTGTTGAAATTAATTTTCTTACGACAGTCACATAAACTCCCATTTGCCCTTAATCTGTTGACCAGGCCCCCCCCCCCCCCCCCCCCCCATTAATACATGGGGTTAATCCCAAATCGAAGCCATAAAACTCCAGTTACATGACTGGATTGGCAAGATCAGATATACAGGGAAACACCGTACAGATTGGCAAGGAAGCCCAACAAAACGCAGTGTTTTTTTTTCCTTAGAATATAGTTGATGTGACTCTTTCTTAAAATATCTTTTTGGAAAACATGAAAGGGGGTATCACATATTGGAAGAGCCCAATACATAGCGCTCTTTCAATAATGACAATAATTCCCCTAGACTCACAGCTAAGCGCATCCCACTTCTTAACGTGTTATCTTTGGGCGACTGAGATATCTTAAGCTCACGTGGTTCTAATAGCTTATTCCAAAACTCAGGGCTGGCCTCTCCGAGAAGTGGCTCCAAGAAGTAATACTTAATAGCAGCCTTAATGCTTGCACTACTGCGGTATTTGGTGTGTTTAACACCTCTTCGAGGCACTGCCCTTCAATTCCCTCCTAGCTGCGCTTTCCACTGAGATAAACTAACTCGGCATGGTACAACCATTTTGACTGCACCATGGCTTTAAACACTGCTATAACTGGCATCAAATTGGGACCACAATATTCGTTCTTACATGTATGAATTACCAATATAGAGGGCATCGTGCTGGATTTCACCACCTCGCAATGTATTTTCCATTCGAGATTAGCCAAGAAATGCATGTGTATAGCTACATGATGCCACCTGTTCTGTGTCACCCCTAAAAACATTTAAATACTTTCTTCTTCTGACCAAATACTAAAAATCTAGGAGCACATGTACGATCCCAACATTTTTCCAATTCCTAATTGTAGCTTTTTGTGACTCGCAATTAGGAACTCGTCTGCGACTTCCAAATGGGTTTCAAGGCACCAGCCTCATCAATATTCATAAGGCAGGTCACAATAGCCTGCACTCACAGGGATGGTAGCCTGCTGGGGTCAGCAGGCCACCATGTCTGTGACTGCTTTTTAAGAGAAGTATTTTTTTTAACGCAGCCCGTTTTCGTTACAGGAAAAAAGGATGTGTTTCAAAATTAAAAACTAACAGTGTTCTGCCTACTCTTAAAAACTGTTGGCACCCATATTCACAAAGGGAAAGGTGTTCCCTTCCTGTTTGCAAATGAATTACCACCTCCTTCACGAAATCGGTAAAGTATTCCGGTTGCAAAACATTCTTACATGCCCCTACGACTCACTATTCGGAAGAGACGCCTTTTGCACGCCCCTTCTTACTACTGAAGGGTAAACCCTATTTTATGCGTTGGTGATAGGTTACTGATTCGTAAAATAGGGTTGGTATATGTCCGAAGGCTATTCAGCAGTCGTAAATTCGCCATTTACGACTGCTAAATCCTTTCGTACATTTAACCCCTAGGTTTTTCCATATTAACCACTAGTTTTTTTTCATTATTATATATATATATATATATTTT
Organism: Pleurodeles waltl; assembly: GCF_031143425.1. Classification (NCBI taxonomy): domain Eukaryota; kingdom Metazoa; phylum Chordata; class Amphibia; order Caudata; family Salamandridae; genus Pleurodeles; species Pleurodeles waltl. The sequence goes on along the minus strand of NC_090448.1, from coordinate 268,991,349 downwards.
TTTTTTTTTTTTTCTTCCACTCAAAAAGAAACAAAGGTTACAGGGACGTTATAAGTAGGAAACAGAATTTAAAAAAACATAGAAATTCACTGAAAAAAAACAAGGGTTGCAGGGACATTATAGGTTGGTTCTGAATTCAGCAGTTAAAGTTATTTCAAGTAACTATAATTCACGCCCTAAGGTAACTATAACTCACACTCCTGCCATGCACAGTTGTTTCCTCATGAATTTGACTGCTAACACTTAATTTATAACTTTAATATTGTTATAGACGTTGTCATGAATCCTGTGATATCTAGGGTAATTAGCAGTGCATGGTGAGGGGGCAACTTATAGTTACATTAGGGCACGAGTTATAGTTAGTTGAAATAACTCTTACCACAACCAATTGTGGCCATGGGGACCCCATCCCCTGGGGCCAGGCCTTCATTTTATAGAGGAGGTGGTCCACACAGTTCCCTCCCTGAGCCGATCTCAGCCCCATGGACCCCATCCCCAGGGCCCGGCCTTTACTAAATAGAAGAGGTGGACCACAAGAGCCCCCTCCCTGGGCCGATTTTGACCCCAGTGGCCCCGTCCCCAGGCACCTGGCCATCTCTCCCGGGTGGCCCGCCAGGGCACCCAGTGTGCAATGGGGCCACAGGGCTAGCCCCCTTAGCACACAAACCATACAACAATAATTATAACTTGCCTTCTACCATGCACTGTGTTGTGACAAATAATGTCATTTGATAAGTTATGTGTTGTTATGAATGCTTTGATTTCACATGCTATAAGAGATGTAGTATGCAAGGGTATAAACAGTGCTTGGAAAAGGCATAAGCCATAGCTAATGTAGTGTGAGAAGTGAAGTGGAGGTATGTGACCTACAGTGGTTTGAAGGTGGTGCGTAAATTACACATTGAAGTTATAATTATACCTTTACTATTTTTAATGTTTGTGTTTTTTAAGTTGGATCTGTATAGAAAGAATACATAAAGAATTTCTAACTGTAAATTATCCTTAACTGTTGTTTTTTTAATTTTATGTTAATGGTTTTTATTTTTTTATAAACGTGTGTCAAATCGCAGTTTGCATGGCCAAAGAGTGGCGTGTGTAGCATACAGTGGAGTAAAGCGTTATAAAATGGAGTGGCATGGAGTGTCATATCACAGAGTGGAGTATCGTAGAGTGATGCAACATTTTTTACAGTGCAGTGGCGGGTCGAATAGTAGAGATGAGTGTTGGACGATGGAGTGTCATTGACTGGAGTGTCATGAAATGGAGTGTGGCAGAGTGGAGTGTCATCATAGTGAGAGGTGCAACCAGCCCAACTGTCAAACTGACCCAGGCAGGGAATCGACAGACAGGCAGAGTCACAGAAATGGTTTAAGTAAGAAAATGCTTACTTTCTAAAAGTGGTATTTTCCAACACACAATTTTAAAATCAACTTTACTAAAAGATGTATTTTTAAATTGTGAGCTCAGAGACCCCAAACTCTACATGTCTATCCACTCCCAAAGGGAATCTACACTTTAATCATATTTAAAGGTAGCCCCCATGTTAACCTATGAGAGGGACAGGCCTTGCAATAGTGAAAAACTAATTTAGCAAGTCTGAGAACTGATTACAGGGCTACTTATGTGGGTGGCACAACCAGTGCTGCAGGCCCACTAGTAGCCTGTGATTTACAGTCCCTGGGCACCTCTAGTGCACTTTACTACGGACTTACTAGTAAATCAAATATGCCAATCATGGATAAACCAATCAATAGTACAATTTACAAGGAGAGCATATGCACTTTAGCACTGGTTAGCAGTGGTAAAGTGCTCAGAGTTCTAAAGCCAACAAAAACAGGTCAGGAAAAACAGGAGGAAAGAGGCAAAAAGTTTGGGGATGACCCTGCAAAAAGGGCGAGGTCCAATAGGTACCATCAACAAATGATTTCTATTGTAACTCAAATCTGTTATCACCTTTATACATTCTCCTTTTGTGACCCTGAAAACCTGCACTTCACTACAATGCATTTCAATGGGGTGCTATTATGCATATTGATCCCAAGATGGTTGCCAGCACTTCCTCGTTGAAGGGGCTGGCAGCCAACCAGCTCTCACCATGATATCTGTGCTTAGGCTCTGCCCAGATAGCTATATTTACGTTTCCTTTAATAACTCCAAAACTACTGAATGGATTTACACTACATAACAAAAAGCATGATCTGCGCACCAAGATCTAGCTGCTTGCCAAATGTGGTGTAATTACGCTCAGCGGTTCGGGCTGCAGTCATGTTTAAAGGCCCTATGGGAAAATACACTGGGAAAACATGTTTTGGGACCTCCCTGTTTCTTGGCCCTCATTTGACGGTTCACCCCCAAACTTTCAAGACAGCAGCAGAACTGACTGTTGAATTAGGTTTGAAAATTTGTGAAGATTCGTCAAATGGCACAAATGTTATTGGCAAAACAAAAAATGGTTTTTCTATGGAAACTAGGTCCTAACTATAACTACTTACTGGCAACTGCCAGTAATTATTATACACACACATATATGTGTATATATAAATAATAATTAAAAAAAGGTTACAGGGATGTAAACATACTAATCCATAGAATACCTCAAGTAACTATACCTCGTGCCCTAATGTCAACCCGTTGGAATCCAGGATCCTGCAGGATATAGCGGTTGGATGGCGGTTGGGCCGCCAAACTTGTAATATGGCGGTCGGAACCCCATAGCCACTGCAGTCTGCGTAATGAGGCCCTAAGTGCAAATGTAAAACTTCCAACCAGGTCAAATCTGTGTTTTTGTATCTGACCAGCACTCCATTGCGGTCTGCTTAAATCACACCTACGTCCCAATTAGGCACATCCAAACGACAATTGTTGGCACTTATTGCTTTTTCAAACTATTTTTATTTAAAACTTTGAAAATTTAGATTACTGGTTCCTTTATTGTTTTTTTTGACATTTTGGTGTCATTTTGCTTATAAATCTTTTTTCTATTTTTATAAACTAGAATGCCATTTTTGCTATGTTTAGTTTGATCTTTTTTACTGTCTTAGTACTTAAATGGTTTACATGTTTTCTTAAATTAAACCTGTCTGCTTTGCGCTAAAGCTGTCAGGGGTTGAGATTAGGTTTTAATTACTGAAATCTTTACTGGACATAATGAGAATAGTAACTTTTTTACTTGAGGTGGATACCGTCCTCCCCAGCTAATACTCAACTTTCTCACAGCTGCTATACTGCAGTACAGAGAGAATGGTACATCTGAAACGTAAGTCAGTATAAGTCTTTCTGTTACCTGCCCCTGTTAATGCAAACAATATTAGTGACTAGTGCTTCCTACTTATTCATTCAATCAGTTTTATATATAATCCCAAACTGTATTAGCACTGTGGGGTTTTCAAAAACACATTCTCACTTTCAAGGATACTGACTGTGAGTTGAACTTGATTTAAACATTCCTTAATATTAATATTTTTGTGTGAATTATTTCATTTTACTATTGTCCATAAATTACGTTATCGAAATGACTCTTGATAATGTCTAGGGGCTATATTTTATGTGTTGCCATCTGCAATAAAAACATACCGACCAAAGCACAACGAGGGTGCAAAGAGAAAAAGCAGTAAATGTACCTAAACTACAAGACACTCATTGTGCGGATAGTGCCTGAAAAGTGGTGCTACATTACATGTAGCGCCACTTTTCTTGCGGCCCCCTGTGCCCCCCCCACCACCACCACCATGTGTGCACCATATCTAAAATACGGCGCACCATGGCGCAGGTAGGAGGCAATATCGTCAGTATTTCTGAAGCTATTGATGTACTGTTGAGGGTTAGCACCAAAATGTTGGCGCTAACCCTGAACAGTACATAGGGGCCCATTGAAAACAATGGTATTCCTCCTTTTAACTCCTGCTTTGAGCAGGCGATATAAATGTCGGAAAAAATGACACAAATAAATCTCTTTGATTTCTTTGTGCCATTTGTACTGCCCCCCCCCCAAACGGGGGTACCCCCCACTTGAATACATTATGCCTGCTGCAGGCATAATGTGGTGTAAGAGGTTACAAAGTGGCGCAATGCATGCATTGCGCCACTTTGTAAATATGGTGGTGCATTTTTGGCCATCTAACACCACATTAGCATGAAAAAATGGCGCTAATGTGTCGTTAGATTCCGCTACGCCCTCTTAAATCTGGGCCGGAAAGTCTAAGTTGAATTTGTCATGAAAAGTCCTTGCACATGTACAAGTTAGTTTCTATTTACATTTTAGTATAAAATAAAATACGAAAAAAATCCACAGTGTGTTTAATATTTCTATTTTTTATCCTTTGTCTTTACAGGGTTGCCTTCAACTATATATGAGCTACATCTAGACCATAACAAAATTTCATCGGTAGAACTTGAAGATTTTAAACGTTACAAAGATCTTCAAAGGTGAAATATTTTAGTCAAATATCCTTCCTTTAAATATAGAACACTATGCAATATAATTCTGTTGTATATTCATTTAGAATCTTCGCTCTGTTGTTTGCTCTTAGTTCCTACATGACTTGGTATTTAATGAAACTGCTTTCAGTCCCCTACAGGCTAGTGCTTTAAATGAACAGGTACTGTCAGGAACTGAGTACCTGCATTTGTTTCATTTGAAAGGGAGATTATTTGCATATCTCAGTAGTAAACAGATGCTCCGAGGTAGTGTACCTGCACCTACATCTGAGAAAGGGCTTCGGACAAAGGGGCTGCTCCTGTTTGTGCTTGTCAAGCATGGTAAGTGCCTGGGGGTCTGCCATGTTACCCGAGCAGTTTCCACCCGCCCGTTTTTAAATCTCCAAACCGCTAATACTAATGACAGGTTGACTACTCTTTAAGCTAACATACATACAACGGCTGAAACCTTGTCAACCACAATTACTTCGAGATAACTGGCTGTAATTGCTTTCAATACCCATCTCTGCTTGCAGAGATCATTGTGTAAGGTGTGCATACAGTTGAATATGAGTTGACGAATGCCATGTTTCCTTCAGTGGGGTAACTCAACTTGACGGGCCCCTCTTGCACAGTACAGGAAAGTGCTGAGGGGGGCCCCTTGGAACTCGGCCTACCCCCCGCACAAAGGGAGTTGCAGGGGCCTTTGTTAAGCCACTGGTATTCTTTCATCTCACTTGTCCCAATTATTCATGTTTCCGATGATTAGATTTTAAATAAATAAAGTATAATCTATTTTTCAGAAATGCTTGAGCTGGAATTTCTTTAACACATTTATTTGAGGTTTGCGAGTTTAGTCCTATTAGAATACGTTAGAATACTGAGATTTTAAGTACACTTACTTTAAACATTTGTAATTACAGTGATTTCAGATCCAATATGGGAAAGTTCCCTCATGTCTAATATCGTTCACTGCAACTTCTCCTTCGTTCACAATCCTTAGAATTGTATTGAAATAAGTTACACAGGATTTATTGCAGCTGTTTCATGCACACCACCTTCTATATCTGTTTGGAATTTTGAAAGTATTTAACATCCGTCCGACTTCTAAGGTACCTGGTCTGTCCTGACTATCACTTTGAAACCCAGTCATCTTCTACCAGTTCTGAGGTCCTCGTTTGCCCATTAAGCTTCTAGACTCAGACAACAATATCTCTGAGACAATCTATCCTACTGATCTTACTAAACACCCACCCAATGGCTAAATTTAATGGCTGACTAATAATCCATGGCATTCAAACCAACAAATACTATAAATACTATAGTCCGGGGCATGGCCAAGATGACAACCACGTAGATCGCACAGGAAAGAGCTCTGCAGCCTTCGGACGTTAAGAAAATATCCTGTGCCATTGCTGTCACTCACCTGGGTGTTTGCACAATCTCTGACTCCCCCTAATGTGCCTGCCGCACCCTCCGGCCCTCCGCTCCCCTCGCTGTGATTAATTTGGCTGCAGGGGTCTTGAGACCATTGAGAGTGGCCTGTGGCTTGCGGTATGGAGGAGCGAGCCCAATGACCACAGGCTAATCGAGCTGTGGTTCCTTGAGCATGGACACTGGCGCAACACCCAAGGCCCCTTGCTGAAGGTGGGACCTTCCATCTCCTGTACGTGCACAGAGAACCTCGCTGTCACGAGGCAAGGCAGCCATTCTTCCGCTTCCTGCATCAGCCACTCATACCCGAGTGTGGCTGCGCTGAGACGCCATGGAAAGTGGACCCTTCCATTGCCCATATGCACACTGAGAGCCTCGCTGTTGTGAGGCACGGCAGAGGCTCTTCTGTCTCTCGTATCAGCCTCTTAGAACCAAGCGCAGCCACGCTAAGATCCCATGGAGAACACCGTCACAGCTCTTGCATCACCCCAAACAATGTGGGCACTACATTGAAACCTGGACACTGGCCTCATCAGCTGACCCTGCTTCATTGAGTGTCCTGCGGGGAGCCCGACGCTCCAGCCTGGGACTCTTTCCTCCCCCTTTTTTGCCCTTTCCCCCTTGTGACATTTGCAGGCAGGTGGCCTACCTGAGGCAGTCACAATGGGATTGGACCTTCCTTATTATCAGCGACTCAACAGTGACACAGTGTGGTCTCTTCCCCTTCTCACACCTGTGGCCTAAACTCTAGCGCTCTGGTGCGAAGGCACAATCTAGAAGGACAACAAGCGCTGTTGCTGTGCCGCTGTGCTGTATCATCCCTGCTGACCATGGCACTTGAACTTGTTGAAAGCCGTGCCCCTACTGCACTGAATCCAGAGACACAAGGGTGCTGAAGAGCCTTCCTCTCATTTTCCCCTCCCCTAGGATACCCAAGTCCTGAGTGCTGCACCACATCCAGGATTTTACAGAATTCCCTTGTGCAGTGCCTCAGTACTATGACTCCTGAGGCTACCCCACAGCCTTACCTACTGGCACACCACACTGCCAACATGGCCTGCGCAAAGCAAGATAGAACAATTGCAGCGGTGCCCAGCAGCCATAGGAGTGGCTCAGATGAGTCAGAGGGGAACACACTGGTGGAGCACTAACGTAGATTTGCCAAGATCCTCACAGCAGTGTTGGATATCAAAACCACCCTGGAACGCAAGATTGACGCCTCATGAGAGAGGACCACAAGAAGCTAAAAGAACGAGTAAAGTCCACAGAATCAGCTCTGGTGTCCCTTGGCCCGTCAGTCTCTGAAGCTGGTGTACACATCAAAGTCCTGCAGGAAGAGGTAACATTTTTCCGAAGACACACGGATGACCAGGAGGGCAGATATCGTCACAATTACATACAGATTGTGAGCATACCGGAGCATGTATAGGGCCCCAGCATGGGCCTCTACCTTGACCATCTTGCAGGTCAAACACTCCACTTTTTTCTCTGTCACGTGCGCTCGTAGAGTTTTAGGCAGACCGCTCCCTCTAGGAGCCCCTCCATGTCCAATATTCTCTCGCCTCTTCATTTACAGAGACAGAGATCACATCTTGCAGGTCATCTGCATCAGAGGACCATGGAAGGTGGGGAACTCGCAAGTTAATATCTTCCCAGACTACACCCTGGAGGTGCAACAGAGCAGGTTCTCCTTTCTGGCCTTGAAGCGATGCCTCCAGGAAAATGACATCAAATATGCTGTTCAATTCCCTGAAATGCTCCAGATCATGCAAGGTGACAGCGCCATCTTTTGTACCTGCCCTGAGGATGCATGGTCCTGGCTGGAGCGCAGGGGCATCACTGCCCCATCACTGGAGTCGTCGGACTCTCCCATGGAGTGGAAGTTACAACTGTGCCGCAGACCTGGTCAGCCCAACGAAAGAACAGGCTATGAAAAAAAGGGCACAGGTGCTTGCAGAGGGGGGACAGCGAGTAGCTTCCCCTGCCCCGGCTGGTTTAGTTGTGGGGAGCCATGAAGATGAGACTCCGTACATGCCCCTAAACCTGGTAGATACTATGCTTGGAGGTGGCCCAGTAGTGACTCCTCAGACAGCCGAGGAAGTAATCTAGGGGTGTGCTCGCATGAGGGATGGCTAATTTTGCTGAACGTCCCCCTGTGCCTTGAGGGGCAGCGAGTGGCAAAAAAGATCTACAACTGGTCGAGGGCTGCGTATCGCATACTTAACATTATCATTCATGTATGCCTACTAGGTGTTCATAAACCATTCTTTTATGTTTGTTTTTTCTCTTCTTTTGTACTTTCTTGTTACATTGCTTATTTAGGTGATTGGTCAACAGAGCTTGGTGGGGCAGTGGAGATCCGTGAGGGGACTCCAGAGCTGTGGAGCTCTCGCCTTCACTGCCTTTTAAATCACTGTGCAGGGTGGTAGTTCTGTATACAATATCTAATATTGACCTGGAATGTTAGGGGGCTAGCCTGTGCACCAATATTTACGCAGGCACAAAATCTAGATATCACTACTCCAGGAGACCCATGTCAATGCCCTGGAACTTATGAATGTGCGCAGATGATGACAGGGTACACTGGTAGTGGCCGCCTACTCTCACTAAGCTAAAGATGCCTTGATATGGGTAGCACCTGGGGTCTCGCTGGGGGGGGTCTAAACCTTAAGGTGTATCCAGAAGGGAGATATGGGGTCTCAGAGGGGGTTTTATATGGCTCCCCTGTCATGCTGATCTCCTTATATGCTCCCAACATCAATCAGGGCCTCTTCCTGTGATCCCTCACTCCCGCACTACTGGACAATGCGCTGGCACCTTGTTACTGGGGAGGATACTATAACTGTGTCCCCAACCTAGACTAAGGCCATTCACCCCCTATACCTGGTGCTCAACCTGAGGTGCTTACTCACCATCTAAAACATTGGACTTTCCACATACAGATGCTTGACACCTGACACAGCCTACATCCTGCAACACCCAAATGCTCCTGATACTCTGGGCTACATGATGCCCACCAGAATTTATCTTTTATTGCAGCCCATAGGCGCGAACGAAAGTCATCTGTGCTGAATATCTGGGAAGCACTTCCTCCGACCACTGCCCACTAAAACTCCAACTTGCCTGGGGTGCTCTAGAATACTCACATGGAGGCTTTGTGATGAAGCCCTGTGTGATGGCGCCTCCCACCCTACCTTATCCCAACATATTACCATATATTTCAGTGAAAATGACAATACAGCCTCTGATGCCTGTTTGGAGTGGGACACATTCAACAAGTCTTGCAGTCACGCTAAAAGATGGTCTATGGCAACAAGCTGGTGCTGCGCATAGAAATTCACACCCTGGAAACAGACATCCGGCAATACAAAAGCCTGCTACCAAATGAAAGTTCAGTGGTCATCCCCCTGATGTGGTCAAGGCTTGCTCATGAGACGACCCTCGACTAACTGGGCACACTAGATCTCAATGACTATCTGACGCAGAAGAATGTTGAGGATGACAAGGCCGGCAGGCTGTTGGCTTGGCTCCTCCACTACGACTCCCCCCGAGTCCCCGTCACCACTACTTGCGGCGAGGTGGGCATATCACACAACCCCCAAGTTGCCATTAATGCAGCGTTCTGCTCTTACTACACCAAATTGTATGTAGCCCGATAGCAGTGGATGTAGTACAATTGGATCGTTTCTAAATACCATATGTCTCCCATGCCTACAGGTGGCTCAACAGGTGGCTCTTGAGGCTCCCCTGTCCGATATCCAAAAAACAGATGCAATAAAACATGTGGCACGCTATAGGACTACTTAGGCTGACATGTGCCTGATAACATTTTATGCAAACATTCAATCTGCGTGGATCACTTATTTACCAAAAGTTTTCAACTCAGCTACTCAGCGGCTAAGCGATATTGGTTGTCCTACCTAAGCCCGACAGAGACCCCTTCTTGATGGGCTCTTACTGTCCCTTCTCCTTGTTACATTCTGGTTAAGAGGTATTTGGCAAGGTTCTAGCCAACCAACTGATCCCCATCTCACAACACGTAATGCACCCAGATACAAATAGCTTTATACCTGGAAGGAACACCTTCCTGAACCTCTGCTGCCTGTTCATGATAATGGATTGGTCACCAGCCACGGGTGTGAACCCTTGGGTCATTAATCTGGATGCTGATGAGGCATTCAATACCTTGGGATGGGAATATATGAAGGAAGCCCTCACAAGAATAAGCATTGGCCCTCGTTTCCTCAGATGGATTGACATATTGTACAACACACCACTCACCCAGGTTAAAACAGGAAACATTATAGCTGACACATTTAATATTGAATGAGGCACCCATCAGGGACGCCCTCTCTCCCCTATAAAATTAGCATTGGCAATGAAGCCACTTGCGTGCACGCTTCATGCCTGGGCGGCAGACTGGGGACACAGAACTGGTGACCATTGGCACATAGTTTCTCTATACACCAATGACACCCTGGTGCACCTTAGAGAGGATGCCACAGTTTTCCCCACCCTAATGGTACTTCTACAACAAGTCGGGGAAGTGTCTGGATATTGGTTGAATTGGGACAAATCCCACTTATTCCCCCTTATGGCCCTCACAGCAGAACAGCAGAGTGCTCTTCCCCAGACCCTACTCCCCTGGACATGTAACTCCTTCAGGTACCTAGGCATTCAAGTGCATCACTCTGATAAAGACCTGATAAAGACCTGACCTGATCAATGGCAATGTGGGCAAATGTTTGACTCCTATGGGGGGGGTGACATGGTTCCTCCGGGAAGCCACAGGCTCTCTGATCCAATGGGTGAGGTTACATTGCTTACTGGATGTCAATACCTGCATGGTTGCACTCAAACCTATCAACAAATTTCAGGATTTGGCCCTGATCCTGGCAAAACAGAGAATAGCCTTGTGGTGGAAGTCCACCCTTCCTCCCCTACTCCTCCTATGGCTCTCTGACCTTCGCTCATGCATCTTGGCAGAATAGCGGGCATTACATGCAGCTGGGTCAAGGGGACTGGTCCTGACCCCCTGACTTGCAGCATTACCTGGAGCAAGTGAAGGCCAAATCTGACTATAGACCACCTTGGTAGATGCTTCACCATCCATTCCAGAGACATATGACAGACACTGTCTCCTCCACATACCACCACCTTCATGGAGGGGAGAGGGCCCAAGGGGGCCTTACGGCTACCTTGGCACGGAGCCACAACAAATCTAGCCTTTCTCTGCCCGGTGACGGATTACCCACTCCCTGCTTACCCCCCACCACCCACCACTCCTCACTGTCAGCCAGACACATGGCTGAGTACAAATGACCAGTCACCACAGTTCAATTTCCTATGTTCTGATTAAAACCATGTTTTTATTGAAGATAGATTTACTCCTCTGCAAGGCTTCAAATATTGTTGATATTAGACATCTTCACTGACTGTAATGACATTTATATTTGGTAAGACTGTACACCAATAAGCTTTGCATTGTAATTGTTATCTGAAGTTACTTCATTGTGAACAGCTTCACCGCATACTTGGTATGTACTAATTAGGCATATGAAATGGTCTATTTTAGACCTCATCATAGACCAACAAGATCTAGTTCAATTCCAGTATCAATGCAAGACTGGTCAAACCACCTACCTCTCCCCTTTCTCCTACCTCAGCCCTTGTCTTCCTGTCACTAACCCTATATAAACTGAAGTATTCCAATGGACACTATACAATATCGACCCTGCAATATTTAAAGTCATTAATCTCATCAAACACCCTTGAAGTAGGTGCTAGGAATCCATCAAACCAAGCATAGTGGTATCACCAGAAATGAAAGGACATTCTCAATCTTATTGTACCCATTCAAAACAAAACATTAAACAAAAATAAATCATCTCCTTGGTACTCTCAGCAAATTAACTCACAAATTGTTATTGTAAAAAAACTGAATGTACATGGAAGACTGACCACTGAAACTGACCTCACAATTCTCACATCTACTTCAAGCACCTACAGAACCATTCTTGACAGAGACAAACAAACCTTTTTAATAAGCAAACTGAAAAATGCAAGTACCTCCCAGGTGGAACTGTTTAATATTCTAAAGCAACAGCCCTCTGTGCATGTTTACCATCCAGAATATTACAGATATGAGGAATCCGCCATTCTTCTTCCTAAATAAGATCCTCAAACTCAGGCAAGAAATTGAAAACTTTCCGAATAGTCGCTTCTATCCAGGAATGATTCAAAATCTGAGTAGCCCTTATATTCCAGGAAACTCGTCATTCTTGCACAACCAATTCTCATAAATATAATTCCAGTATCTACTCTTTAGACACACCAGTGGGTCCTTCTTAATCTGATCAGGATTATCCCAGACTTCATGCATTCCTATTTTATACGTCCGGGTTTTAAAGTGCCAAAACCATCAAAGCTGCTCAATTTTGTCCTGTACTCTTTCTTTTGTGAATGATTGGTTTAGGGTATTGGGGAGTTACTAGTCCAAACCCTAAAGCCAGTAGACCATAGATTTAAGAGCTGCCACTTGTACTGCATTCTTTAAATCAAGAGCTAGTCACATGGGTATGAGTGAGGCTGTTAGAAATGGGGTCTTTGGTTGGCAGTCAGGTTACCCCAGTCCAAGCAAGGACCCTCTCTCTAGTCAGGGTAAAAGAGAATCACCCTCAGCTAACCCCCGCTCACCCCCTTGGTAGCTTGGCACAAGCAGGCAGGCTTAACTTCAGAGTGCTAGGTGTAAAGTATTTGTACCAACAAAACCACTTGATGAAAACATTACAAACTGACACAACACAGGTTTAGAAAAATTTAAAATATTTATCTAAACAAAACAAGACCAAAACAACAAAAATCCAACATACACAAGTCGAGTTATTAATAAAAAAGCCAAAAGAGTCTTAAATCCCTTTGTAAACAGTCAAAACACTGTTAGCATTGAAAAGTACCTGGGTAACGTCAAAATACCACGCACAGGCGAGTGTGCGTTGAAGTAATGTAAGAGGTGCGTCGATTTCTCATCTGCAAGTGAGAACGTGCGTTATTTCTCCTTCTCCGTCCGGGTCGGCATGCGCCCTTTTTCCTCCCCTCAGGGGAGCAATGCGTTGATCTGGGCAGCACTCGGGTCCGGGTAGGCGTTTTGTGGATTTCCGCTCCCAGCAAGGTTTGCGTTGAAAATCCTCGGCACTGTATCAGCAAAACCATGCAATGTGGGTTGTGACGTTATCAGTCTCCATCAGCGGGTGTTGCACGTCATTCTTCCAGCTACGTGCATCAATTTTCCAGCCGCAATGCCGGTGGAGCGTCGATTTCTGCTGCGAAGCCGGCGGAGCATCGTTTTTCAGCCGCGTCTCGGAAGGTGTGTCGATATTTTCCCCACACGGCGGTCTGTGCGTGGATTTTCAGCCTTGGTCTGCCAGCTTCACCTTCCAAGGCCCCAGGAACTGGATAGGGCACCACTTGACAGGGCAGGAGTCTCAGCAGAGAGTGCAGGTGCTGGCAGGAGAAGTATTTGATGGCCCTGAGACTTCAACAACAGGAGGCAAGCTCTTGGAGATTTCTTCACAAGCAGGAAGGCCCCTTGCACAGGCAGAAGCAGCAACTGCAGGATAGCTCCACAAAGCACAGTCACAGACAGGACAGCACTACTCCTCAGCTCTTCAGCTCTTCTCCAGGCAGAAGTTCCTCTTGATGTCCAGAAGTGATCTAAAGTCTGTGGGTTTGGGTGCTCTTCTTATATCCATTTTGGCCTTTGAAGTAGGCCTACTTCAAAGGAAAGTTTCTCTTGTTTGTTGAATCCTGCCTTGCCCAGGCCAGGCCCCAGACACACACCAGAGGGTTGGAGACTGCATTGTGTGAGGGCAGGGACAGCCCTTTCAGGTGTGAGTGACCACTCCTCCTCTCCGTCCTAGATGTCCAGATGGCTCATCAGGACATCCAGGCTACACCCCATCTCCCTTTGTGTCACTGTCTACAGAGAGGTGCAAACAGCCCAACTGTCAAACTGACCCAGACAGGGAATCCACAAACAGGCAGTCACAGAATGGTTTAAGCAAGAAGATGCCCACTTTCTAAACACACAATCTTAAAATCAACTTTACTAAAAGATGTATTTTTTTATTGTGAGCTCAGAAACCCCAAACTCCACATGTCTATCTGCTCCCAAAGGGAATCTACGCGTTAATCATGTTTTAAGGGCAGCCCCCATGTTAACCTATGAGAGAGATAGGCCTTGCAACAGTGAAAACCAAATTTGGCAGTATTTCACTGTCAGGACAAATAAAACACATTAGTATATGTCCTACCTTAAACATACACTGCGCCCTGCCCATGGGGCTACCTAGGGCCTACCTTAGTGGTGTCTTACATGTAAGAAAAGGGAAGGTTTAGGCCTGGCAAGTGGGTACACTTGCCAAGTCGAATTGGCAGTTAAAACTGCACACACAGACACTGCAGTGGCAGGTCTGAGACATGATTACCGAGCACTATTGTGGATGGTACAACCAGTGCTGCAGGCCCAGTAGTAGAATTTGATTTACAGGCCCTGGGCACTTCTAGTGCACTGTACTAGGGACTTACCAGTAAATCAAATATGCCAATCATGAAAAGCCAATTACATACACATTTTATACAGGAGCACTGGCACTTTAGCACTGGATAGGAGTGGTAAAGTGCCTAGTGTAACAAAAGTAGCAAAAACACAATCCAGCACACATCAACAACCTGGGAAACAGAGGCAAAATGTTAGGGGAAACCACACCAAGGTTGAAAAGTCTAACAGAGGCATTCTGAGACAGCATAAGTATGGATTTTTTAAACAGTTTTCAACTTTCGCGTTTTCCCTTGTTTGGTCCGCATCCCAAATCTCTGCCCCATACTGGGCTACACCTAACCTTCGCGCATGATATATTTCTATAACTGATGTTATTGGCCCACAGGTTGAGTTTTTTTAACCTGTTTACTATTGTTGAACCTGCATATTGTAGAGTTTTCTGACTCTTAATTATCTGCAGTGCCCACATGAGCGCATTCGCAATTCTAACACCTAAATAATAAAAATCATTGGCTTGTTCCTAGTGGGCTAACCCTAACTTGACCCTGCCTCTAAATGTCTTATGTTGTTGAAGATCAAGAATTTAGTTTTGGACACATTGATTTCCAAGCCATATTTTTCACAAAAGAATACAAACCATTTATTTAATTCTGCACACCCATGGGTGTTTTGGAAGTCAATAGAGGATCGTCTGCAAAAACCAGAGCCGGTACACTTTGATCAACCAGTTTCAGGGGTTCACTATTACAGTCACGTAGGCCCAGATTTCTACTTTTTTATCGACACATTTGCATCATTGTTTGACGCAAAAGCGGCACAAACGTACAAAATACAGTCGTGTTTTGTACGTTTGCACCGCTTTTGCGTCAAAAAGCTGGGCAAATGTGGTGCTAAAAAAGTATAAATATGGGCCATAGTGTCTCAATAAGTCCTTTCATGTATAGGGTAAACAGAGTTGGAGCTATTATGCATCCTTGTCGTACTCCCCTATTAACACATACGTGCTCCGTTAGCTCACCATTCCTTCCCCATCTTACTTGGGCATAATTGTCGCTGTACAACCGTATTATGACGTGTAGTAAATTGATCGATATCCCCATATCTTCAAGTGCTACCCAGAGTTTCTCCCTAGCAATTAGATTAAATGTTGTGCAATATACACAAGTACTACGTGCTGCTTGCTTATAACAACACATTTCCAAATTATTAAAATAAAATGGAAAATATGCTGAATAATGCTTGCATTTGATCTGATGCCTGCCTGGAGATATGACGAAACTTGCTCCCCTGCATCCAGGTTTGAACTCTCATTAATAGCTGCCTGCAGAATAGCTTGTGGGAATTATCGATCAAACTAATAGGCTTATAATTTGTATGATCCCCCATCTCTTCATTTTTTTAAAATAAATCGGCACTACTTCAGCACCCTTCCATGTGTCTGACCCTTTGATTAAGGCTTTGGATATTTGGTTTAAGATATAACCACTGTATACGAGTTCAGAAGGAAAAAGGTCTTCTGGTACTTTATCAAGGCCTGGGGCTTTGTTTTTTTTCATTTTATCTATTGCTGTTATTGTTTCATCCAAGGTGAAGATAATCAGAATGCCATCTCCTTCCTCCCTGCCACTAGTCAAACAGTCTGCTATTCCCACTGTCCTCATCGTATCATTCTGCTTTGAATATAGTGTACTAAAATGGTTTACCCATATTTGTGTTTGAATATAAAATTCTTCCTCCTTTACCAAGTATGGTGTCCCTTTAGTTATCAGGTGCCAACATGACTTGCTATCTTTCAGTGTGGCTGCCTTAGCCACTTCCCGCCACAATTTATCATCCCAATTCTTCTTAGCCTTTAGTTGATCTGATATATACCTCTTTCTCCTTCTGCTATAGTATCTCTATTTCCACCTTTAATAGCAGTCATCAGCCTTTCTCTGGTTACCCTACAATGTGAATCATACCACAGGGTCCTATTGGAATTAGTCACCTTCTCCTTGACCACTTTAAAAAAAACGTCTTAATCATTTCCATTAATTAATTGAAAGGACATATAGCAGTTTGCCCCCCTTGCACTTGATTATTAATGCAGATTATTGTATGCATTACCAAGGTGTAAATTCGGGATAGAGTGTCCTCATTAGTTTCTATAGTAGGCCATTTTACCTGTCTTCTATTGTTAGTAAGAGAAAATTGGCACTTCAGCCTGTTGGGGAGAGTGGCAGGGGGGAGGGTTGTAATTTGTACCAAATCTAATGCTAAAGTGGTATGGTCACTGTCATGGCATTTGATAACTGCCATGTCTTTTAAGTTGGGCCAAAGAAATACTTCTAATAGAATATAGCCATTTCTGCTCTTGCTGGAAGCCCTCCTGCAGGTATAGCTGGCCCCTTTGTCAGATGGTGTACAACTATTGCGATCTCTCAAGCCATGATGTAATGTTAAAGTTGCTACCGGCATTGCAATCTTTTGACTGCTCGTACGATCTTCTATGTAGAGATGCCCCTGTCAAGTTTGAATGTTACATTTAAATCACCAGCCAAAATAAGATGGTTTGCACTATTAGAGTACTCCAAAAAACTTTCCAGAGTGAGTAAGGTTGGGGAGTCATTATTCAAACTTGGGAACCAATTATATATGCTCAGCAGCCAAATAGCAAATCTTCCTATTGGTGAGAAAATATTCACACCTAAAATCATTAGTCTTAATATTGAGTTTTTTTGCACTGCGTATCAGAGCTGTCTGAATCCAGATTATTAACCCGCCTGATGGCTGACCCACTGGTGAGGGAAAAGCCTCTATACTGTACTTCATGAAAACCACTATATGAACTGGGTGATGATTCCTGAAAGACGTAGATATGGAAGCGGTCCAGCAACTTTCCACAAGAGTACTATCAACTGCATAGGTGCATCTATTACTCTAGGTGCTTGTGATGGTTGATGTGGTCTACTTTCTTCCCTAATCTCAGCAGTGTTTGTTTGTACCCCAGAAAACTCTGGTGAAGGGGTACTAGAATCAACCTCTCCTATACAAAGCCTCCAGTTTGGGGATGACAATCCCTCTGTTGGTCAATCCAACCTCCATAATCCAACAGCAGCAGCATTTCCTCCTCCAGTTCCTTCCTGCTCTATGCTGGCTGTCAGGTAGCTTGCTCTGTATACTTGATATCATGTATACTTCCCCTCTGGGGTGGATTATATCTAAAGTAATTCTTGGAGCCATTATGGTCTAGATTCACCAGATCTTTCCCAAGTTCTTCTTTAGCTGATTCCAAAATTATATAATCACATTCATCATCATGCTCTCAACGTTTCACAGCAAATATGTCAGATCTTATCATGGAATTACAATGCCTGTAATGTCTAATCCAGTGTATTACTTTCTTTGCTAGTGAATGTTTATTCTCTCTTGCTTTATCTGAGAGCCTAGGAACATTGATTGTGTACAATTTAGTACCATTGCCCTTATGTAGCCCACTTGACCCTGGGAACTTCTCTCCTGTGGTACTAGTATCATTGTCCCACTTGTTCCCCTTCCCTGCAACAGTACACCTCAGATTCCACCATGTTCTTCTAATTGTGTCCTATAATGAATGTGGTGGGCACGCAGGCGGAGTGGAGCGATAGTCTCTATTATGACACTGAATTCCCTCTTGGGAGCATATTCAAGGTTCAAGCTTCCCAACTGAGAAAGTAATTCAGATTAGATGGTATGGGAAATTTAGATGTTTGCCACCCTGACCTATTCTGTGATGGTATGGTGTGATAGGTGAATATAGTGCTACTTTTTCCCAAGCTTGCGTATTCATTTGTTGGAGGCAACGTCCTCTTTACCTGACAATTTCTATGTTGGAGCTCCCCAGGCAAGGGCTGTGGACATACAATTTCTAACAGTATTACTAAAATAATTGACAGTATATTGTTCTCATCTCTCAAGCAACAATCCCCCTCTTCTCTAAGTAACATCAATTGCATTGTTTCAACTTTTTTTGCTGGTAATTCAATCTGTGACCTCAATCATGTGAGTTCTTCTCCCATCTGCATAATAGTGCCTTTCAATAGACTTGTCTCTTTATTGCAATTGTAGGCGGAGTGAATATCATGTTCAGTATAGGTTGGTGGCCAGTTGAAACCTCTTGGTTAACACAGTTGCTCTTCATCTAAAGTTTTAAGAGGGCTATAATGAAATGTGCGGACAATCTCTAAGGTTATCTATCCTGGTGGCTTCCCCCTGCACAGGAGCCAGGAAAGATGCACTCCTTAGCTTGGGTCTCTGCCTACTGCAGTATAGCTCTATTTTCAGCACCTTCACCTGCTAAATGGTTATCAATCTTGTGGGTCTGACTGACAGGGGGCGTTTGCAGCAGATTACTCACCATAACTGTTTTGTGGCTTTTCCTTTTAAATATTTCGGCTACTCTTAGGCCTGTTCCAAAATGGTCCATCTTTTTCCCCTTGCATAGTGTTGATTCCACCTTCTCATTAAGATTATCAGTGTCATCAACAGTACAAATTTCTGCTCCATGACGTATCACTTTCTTGGAGTTTTTTACCCCTCCTCTGTGGGCTACCCCTGGCCTTTCTTTTCCCCATTATGAAAGTACACACTTCAAATCTAAGTTTATTTAGTTTTATCACAGTGTTTCCTTAGATCTGCATTTCCCATCAAATGATCATGGAGTCTGAGACTTAGGGCATTAGTAGGATGGCCCTGCCGAGCCTCTCCACGTCTCAGACGGGCTAAGATGGACCTGCCTTGGCCTGATCTTCACCGGGGTGCCACCTCGGCACATCCTGTGCTGCAGGGAGAATAGTCTTGCTATATGCACTCAGGGGGCCCCTCTTCCTCACAACAGCAATAGGGCAGCGTGGGAGATGTAGTCTCCCTCCTTGATGTTGCCCTTTTGTTATGTGAGCGTCCCACACTGTGAGGAGAATAGTTGCACTATATGCGCCCAGGGAGCTCCCCCTCCTCACAACAGCAAGATGGTAGCACAGGACAGCACAGGGTAGCGTGGGAGATGTAGTCTCCCCCCTTGATGTTGGCCCCTCCAGGTATGAGCATCCCTAGTCACTAGTAATTTTAGCATATGGAGTGATGGGGAGCTAGAACGCCCAGAAGCTCAGTAAAGAAAAGTGCACTGAAATAATGACAAAATAGAGAGATAAATCAGAATTTCCCCAAACATGTTCATGTTACGTATATGGCATTCAAAGACAAATATTCATGTATCTCTTACCCATCATAAACAGCAAGTGCAGTTACACACTAAGGTAACCAAAATTTTGTCATTACAAATTAATGTTGCCCCATTCTCCGAAACTGTTTTTGGACAACCACCCTTTACATGTATCTTGCAATCACTCCGTGATTCCTTTGCGACCTTTGCACCCTCTAGTCTGACATCACTCCGTAAGTATATTAAGCAATTCCCCAAAAATGTGGACTGCTCCCATCAGCATTAGCTCTTTTGTTTTTTATTTTAATTACCTGAATTGTTTTTGCCTTGTGAGGTACACAAATTGAAAGTGAACACTGAAGGAAGCTGGCCTGGTGTATGGTGATCGCCTATGGTGTTATCACCTTATACCAGGTCCAGGTATCCCCTATTAGTGAAGTGTGGGCAGTGTCTAGGAAGCCAGTACTCTCTAGAGGTAACTGTAGATGAACAGCCAAGACTTATCTAGGAGATATGCAAAGCTTATGCAATACCACTACAGTAACACAGCAACTTATCACACATGTTACAAAACTAAAGGTACTTTATTATGGTAACACAACACTAGAATACTTACAGGCAGTTCCCCCCAAATGGAGGTAAGTACACATTATATATATTTGCACAATAGCAATCAGTAGATCGCCTAGAAAGAACAAGCATTGGCAAGGGCCCCAGGGGAGGGCCAAACCATATACTAAGAAAGTTGAATGTGCAACACAGTCCCCCACTCAAGGATATGGAGTTGTTAGAGGGGAGCTGAAGGAACAAGGAACCCCAGGAGGTGCGTACCAGAATGACCCACAGTGACCAGGAGAGCAGAGGTAAGTACCTGGTTTTCCCAAGGACTAACAGGAGGATTTGGAAAAAGGATTTCGTAAGAACAGAACCAGATAAAGAAGAACCAAAGGTAGATTACGGTAGAAGAGGACCTGCAAAAGATGGGGCCAGAGTCCAGTCTACGATGGAGTATCCAGTAGGGACAAGAGCTACTACCCAGTCTTCTGTGGATGAAGAACCAGGCCGAGCGGGAAAAAGATGATCAGCTGTGCAGCCCAAGTCCTTGGACCAGTGCAGATGGTGTCCCACGTCAGTTGTCGGGTTGCAGATGATCAGTGGTGTTGGAGAACAAGCCTTGGCAAAGGCAATAAGAGCAAAGGAAGAGTTGCAAGGCTGACGAGGACCAGCAAGCCCCAAGGGACTCGACCCAGGGAGGGGGGTCCGAGGTGACCCTCATCAATTGGGAGAGCCAACAGAAGCAGTCACAGCCCCCACAGGCAACCCACTGGCAGCAGGCATAGTAAGTCACAGTGAGGCCCAGTCAGCACATCTGAAGAGGAGCCCCACATCGCTGAGCAGCAAAGAGCAGACTGTGCTTTGCAGGAAGAAGTGCTGGGGGCTGGTGCTACTTGGAGTCTGAAGATCCCTTTGAGCAGGAGCAAACAAGCCTTGGTAGCTGCAAGAGTCGCAGTGCACAGGGGTACTGTCCTGCAAGAAAAGGCAAGGGCTTACCATCTCCCAAATTGGACAGCTGGCAGAGAGGACCAAGGGCACCACTCCAGACCACCACTGTGTCCAGAGGACAGCAGATCCACTCAGCCGGTCATCATTGCAGTTGATGCCTGCAGATTCAGGCGGTGACTCCTTCACTCCAAGGGAGATTTCTTCTTGGCACAGGCTGAAGTTTTGCCAACCTCGGAAGATGCACAGCTGGGGAAATGTTGCAGTTGCTGGAATGAGCCGGAGAAACAATGTTGCAAGGCGGAGTCATTGTTGAAGTTGCAGATTGTCGGTTCCTGAACAGTCCAGTTGCGGTTTCAGAGGTCCAAAGATGAAGTAAATGATGCACTGGAGTCCTGGTGGAATCTTTCACATCGGATCTGGAGACCCACTCTCAAGGGAGTCCCTAAATAGCCCTAAAAAGGGGCTTGATCACCTAGTAAGGTCACTATCCTATCAGGAGGGGGCTGTGACATCACCTTTGTGATCTGGCCACTCAGATGCTCCCAGGGGCCTCTGCCCAACTTGGTTTCGAGTGGCTACCTGGAGAAGTTCTGGGTGCCATCTCTGGGGTGGTGATGGACAGTGGTCACTCCCCTTTCCTTTGTTCATTTTCATGCCAGATGCAAACCTGTTTATGCAAGGAGGACACCAAATGTGGCATTCAAAGGAATCTGCTGGCTTGGGGAGGCTAGCTCATGCCAAGCCTTGTAACACCTATTTCCAAGGGAGTGGGTGTTACCTCCTCTTCCATAGGAAATCCTTTGTTCTGCCTTCCTCTGCCTGAGCTGGTCAAGCAGCAGGAGGGCAGAAACCTGATTGAGTGGTGACAGCAGTGCGGGCTGCCCAGAAAACCCCCCACAAATGGTAGGAGCAATACTGGGGGCCCTCTAAGGACCCCCCCAGAGTGCATGGAATCATACAACCAATAATGGGATCAGTATTGGGTTATGTTTTTGACATGTTTGATACCAAACATGCAGAGGTTCAGAGTTACCATTATGTAGCTAGGCACACCTGTGTCCAGTACATGGGTAAAATGGCTTCCCCGCACTAACAAAGTCCAGTGCAATGGAATCGGAGTTTGTATGACTACCATAGGGGTGACTTACCATGACCTGTGGTGAAAGGGTGAATGCACCTTTTCACACAGGCTGCAATGGCAGGCCTGCAGACATATTTGCATGGGCTCCCATGGGTGGCACAATACATGCTGCAGCCCATGGGGAGCCCCTGGTGCCCCAATGCCCTGGGTTCCTAAGTACCATATACTAGGGACGTAGAAGGGGGCACCAGTATGCCAATTGTGGGGTGTGCAAAGTCCATGGCAACCAAATTTAGAGGGAGAGAGCACAATCACTGGAGTCCTGGTTAGCAGGATCCCAGTGAAAAAAGTCCAAGCATACTAATAGCAGGCAAAAAGTAGGGGTAACCATGCCAAAAAGAGGGTACTTTTCTACAAACACTCCAAATTCCTAGCTCTCCCTCTGCCTGAGCTTCAAGGGTGGCAACCCAGAAACCCTTTTGGGTAGGAGAGGTAAATAGTGACCCAGCTGAGACCCAAGTAGAGAAGGTTTGTGTCTCAAACCCATTCAGCCCATAAATAAATCACATCTACTCCGATGACCTTTGCTTTTAGAGCTACCTGCAACTGTGGTCTTTCTATTTGATCTCAAGGTCCAGTGTTCAAAGTTATTTTCCAATCAAAATAGTTTGTGAAAGTTATCTCTAGAAGGCTACATGGAAACAGTCAGCCAGCACTGAGTCTTTCTGCTTTTCTTTTTTAATTTGTAGGCTTGGCCTTGGATACAACAAAATTAAAGATGTTGAAAATGGAAGCTTTGCCAGCACACCAAATCTCAGAGAAATACATTTGGAAAGCAATAAGCTGAAAATAGTTCCACCTGGTTTAGCTGATTTGAGGTACCTACAGGTAAGGTGGCTTACAAATGTGAAATATCTGCATATCAACTAAAATTGAACATTTTCTCATTTCCTTTCAGGATAGCTTTAGTACAGAGATTTTACACTAGATGCCCTGTTATTGGGTGTTGAAAACTTTTCAAATACATTTTTTACACAAATGTAATTGCGGGGTAAACATTTAAATTAGCTAGTGTAAACTATAAAATTCTATAAGTATAGCATTTGTTGTCACCAATGTGAATATTGGGTTACTCTGTGCTCAATTCAACATCCTCCTCATAGTTTCCGACAACAACTTTGCTGTATCACAAAACCTTTACACGTAAATATGCTCCCTTTCTCTATATCACTCACCAGAAAGAAATCAGTCATACATCTCACATACCATTCAAACAGGGAAGTCCCTCTACTTGGGGTGTTAGGCCACCCCCAATTCCTGTTGTCCCCTGGCCCCATATTAAATGTGAAAATAAATGGGTTTATTTTCTGACAGAAGCTGTGCTTTTCTTCTGAGCACAGGCCGGGCCTTGGCTCCAAAACTTGCATGAGTGACAATGATGCTTGTTGTGGTGAGTAGGGCGTAAATAATTGACAGCTGGTAGGGTGTCCACGGCTCATGCTCTATGTCGCTATCTCTTTAAGTGTGCATGTTGGGTTGGACAAGTCTCTTCCTGTTTTCTGTGTCTAGCCCAACATGCACTTTTTGAGGCCTCTCCCTACCTTCATGGTGTTAGCAAGCAGGGGATTACAACCACAGTTCCCAGTCTGACGAGCAAGTGCAGTGTTCGCCAGCCTCAGCCAATCCTGATACTTCTCTCATGCTGTTTGCTAACATATACAGCAAGTGGGCACTATCTGCATTTGCTCAGCAGACGCGGGGAGCCCTCTGGTGCTACATGAGGCAGCATGGGGTTGAGAGCAACTCAGGTTCAGAACATGGCCAGTCACTGCATGACTTTATTATGAAGCCATTGTGTGATTGGGCATTGTGTGTCCCTTGCTTTATTCCGCTTCATGCTTAGCGCCAGTAACATGACTGCACTTTAGGGAGTGGAAAAGAGAGTGGAATCACATCCTCACACACACACAGAAGCAGTCTTGCAGTAGATGGATGCCTGGTCCTGATGTCCAGAAAGAAGCACTCAGGGTCAAAATAAGAGGTGAAAAAAATAGTTCCTCTTCAGGGGGAGATCAGATTCTATAGATAAAGTGTGTCACTTGGGCTCCAGAAAGTCTCTGGCTGCATGTTGTTAATCGGGGTGCTATCAAAGTTTCAATTGTTCTCATGTCACACTGGTGACAGACTAGATGCTCTGCTGACCTCTTGTCATCCTTCTAGGAATCCGCGCAGCACAGATTAATTAGGTGGATTTTAAATTACATTATTTAAAATAATGAAAAATATAAATAAATATAATTTAATGGGAACAAATATTTTAAAACAGTACTTATTATTATTTAATTATAAAGTATTTGAATACTTTTTTTTAAATTTAACAATGAACATAATAAAATGATTTTCATTAAAATGTGAATAAATGAATTGCATCACTTTTAATAATTATTAATGCATGATAAATAAAACTTTTAGCTATAGTGGACATTTATTTGTTAACATAAAGCATATTTAATTTAATTTAATATAGTTAAATGAATTAAAGATTTAATTCGAAATTAAGGTAATAATGTTGTATTTTTTTAGTTTTTATTTTATTTTACATTTAAAATAAATATATAAACTTATTTTACATTAACATTTAACATAAACATTTTACTTATTTATTGTAAAGTCTAATAAACATTTTGAATTTTCCACATGTTTTACTACAAGGAGATCTTCGCCACAACTGTGGAGTCTCCCTATGGTAAAGTACAGGGAAAATAAAAAAGCTTACTTACCTCAAACAATATTAGTATTATATTAAATATGAATGTACTTTTTTTGTATAATTTTTTTTAATATAGAACAATATAAAAAATGCTATAGCTCTAATAATTTAAACCTTTCTTTAATGGAAAAATATGAAATTCGACTACATTTTTTTCTGCCGTTTACGTTAAGACATACATTTCTACCTAAAGCAAGAAAAACTTTACTGCTTTAATTATTCTTTAATAATTACTAAAAGTGATGCATAGAATTAATTACAAGTATATCCAAATAAAAGTTAACGTTAGATTAATTTAGACATTCATAAAAGTATTGGTAAAATATAAATGATAATAAATATGTTTTATTTTTATATATTTTCTTAACATATAGTTTTATTTATTTATATTGTTAACTATTTTAAATAAAAAGATAACTTAATGTATTCTTAAATCATTTCCTATGAGGTTTTATTTTAAGCCCCTATAGCTATTATTTTCTATGTGAAGGTATTGCAGTACCAGTTGTTGGCAATGTGTGGTGCTGGTCTTACTCCAGCTCTGAAGTAGAGCAATTTACTACTCTTCTGGGCCCCTTTTGGCTGTAATAGTTTTATAAGCACAGTTTGCAGATAACAATGGCCATACTTTTTTGAGGGTGTGTGAGAAATTGGGTTGTTGCTTGAGCGGGTGTTAACCCAGCTCAAGCAACAGCCACAATCCATGTCAGGGTGAATAACAAAAGGCAGTAAATTAATTAACTAGTGTTTAACAGTCTGGTAGCTTCACACAAAAGCAGTCAGGCTTAACTTAGAGTCAATGTGGAAAGTATTTATGAAGCACACAAACAGCATTAAAGTGAAAGCACAGCACAAGAAACATCCCAAACCAATCTATAAAAATAGAGTAAATTCTATTGAATTATTTGACAGCAAAACAAGAAAAAATATAATTGCAGAACCAGAGTTATTTGTATTTATAGTTTAAGGTAATAATTAGCACCTAAAAGATCAACTCAGCAACCGCGGCCATCTAGTCGCACAATAACGGGTCAAAGTCAGAAAATATGACCAACGGTGAGGGAGCACAAGCCAGATACAAGAAGGGGATTGGGCCTCTCCAAGGCTCACCTTCTGACTTAGAAGAAATTTCAGCAAAAAATAGTTGCTTTATAAGGGAAAGTTCAGTAAGCCAAGGCTGCAGGAGGTGTCCAAGGAGGCATTGTTAAGTGAGCCACTGGATAAAGTGGTAGTGAAGATATCTACATTTGGAATTGGTCTCTTTTTTGGAAGTTAAAAATGACCAACAGGATGAGGCTTTAGTTGATGAATGTTCCACGAAGCCAGACACCCCTTTGCCAAAGATCTGCTAAACAGGATTTGGCGCTGTGGAGAAGAAGGTAGCAGGAGCAACTGCAAAGTCAGACCGGCCAGTGTTATGCATTGAGGGGATAGATATGCTGGTTGTTCCCAGTCTCCTCTCAGTTCCCAGAACAGTTTTTAGCCAAACGTTTTGTAAGTCCAAAGTTTTTGATGTTGGCTCTCTGGGCACTTTTAACACTACCGCCAAGGGCCCAGGACTGAAGGTCACCTCTTGGGGGTTCAGATTTACTCAGGTTGGGTCCAGGTGCAGGTTCAAGACAGTTGAAGCCTTTTCTGTCCCTGAGGCTCCGATCAATAGGCAGGCCAAATAGCCCTCGGGGTCACTCTGGTAGTTCAGGGTTCATGAGGTGGAACAAGGGTCAAGCAGCAGGGCAGGCTTCTGACAGTTCAATGCAGGTTTCTGGAAGCAGCGCACTCCTTCCAGGTATAACAAAGCAGTCGTTTGAAGTACACAATAGTTCTCAGCAGCAGGCAGCCCTACAAATCCTTCCATAGGCCCAGAAAGTGAACTCAAGAGTGTGTTCGAGGGTCCTATTTTAACATCTGTTGCCTTCTTTGAAAAAGGAGAGGTTTGTAGAGAATTCACTTAAAAGTGCTTAACGTTTCCTGCCTCCCCTGCCCTAGCTCCAAGCTGGCTGCATGAACAATACAGTGGTGACAAGTCCTTTGTGTGCAGGCAGGGCACAGCTGATTCAGTAGCAAGTAGGACTGTGCACAGCTCCGCTGCCCCCCATCCTGCCAGTGATGGATCACCCAACCACCCCTATTCCCTCTATTGTGTGGCTGTTTGGGAACAATAAACAAAGACCAACTGCCAACTACACCCAGTCATTTGACACAGGAACAGGCTGCAGTCGCTAAATGGCTAGAGCAGGAAAAAGACAACTTTCTAAAAGTGGCATTCTCAAAATTGTAACTTAAAATTTGACTTAACCTTTAAAGAGGATATTTAATTACAATTTCTCAGATGCCAAACATGAAAGGGTTACCTATTCTCAATTAAAATGTAGCACTTATTAAATGTGATAAGGCAACTCAATGTTATCCTATAAGAGAGGTAGGCTTCACAGTAGCGAAAAATGAATTCAGTAGTTTCTCACTACCAGGACATGTAGAATATAAAGGTACACATTCAACATTTTAATTACAGCACACCCTGCCCTATGGGCTAGCTAGGGCCTACCTTAGGGGTGATTTATATATGCAATAAAAGGGTAGTTTACGGCTTGGCAAGGGGGTGCTATTGCCAAGTCAAATTGACAGTTTAAAACTCCATTCAGGATGCAATAGCAGGACTGGGAAATGTTTCAAAAGGCCGCGGAAGTGGCTGACACAATAGGTGTTGCAGACCCACTAATAGGTTTATTTCACAAGCCCATAGGTACATGGTACACAGCTTTACAAGGGATTTATAAGTAAATTAATAATACCAATTAGGTGTAAGCCAATATTTCAATGTTTTAGGGAGAGAGCACAAGTACTTTATCAATGGTTAGCAGTGGTACAATGCACAGAGTCCTAAAGCCTCCCACTACACACTCATTGCCAGTCTTCACAACTTAGGCATCCAAGGAGCCTGCCTTCATATGGATCACCTCCCTCCTCACCGACAGAACACAACAAGTCCTTCTTCTACCCTTCTACCATGCACCTCCGAACCCAACCCAGTCATGTACAGAGTCCCTCAAGACTCATCACTCAGCCTCATCCTCTTCAACATCTACATGTTCCCCCTTGCCAACTCA
This sequence comes from Pleurodeles waltl, assembly GCF_031143425.1. Classification (NCBI taxonomy): domain Eukaryota; kingdom Metazoa; phylum Chordata; class Amphibia; order Caudata; family Salamandridae; genus Pleurodeles; species Pleurodeles waltl. The sequence goes on along the minus strand of NC_090448.1, from coordinate 268,963,299 downwards.
GTCAGATCCACAGATTCAACATTATGGGGGTCATTCCGACCCTGGCGGTCATGGACCGCCAGGGCCGGGGACGGAGGAAGCACCGCCAACAGGCTGGCGGTGCTTCAGGGGCAATTCTGACCGCAGCGGTAAAGCCGCGGTCAGAAAAGGGGAACCGGCGGTTTCCCGCCGGTTTTCCCCTGCCCCAGAGAATCCTCCACGGCGGCGCTGCAAGCAGCGCCGCCATGGGGATTCCGACCCCCTTCCCGCCAGCCTGTTCCTGGTGGTTTACACCGCCAGGAAGAGGCTGGTGGGAACGGGTGTCGTGGGGCCCCTGGGGGCCCCTGCAGTGCCCATGCCACTGCATGGGCACTGCAGGGGCCCCCTAACAGGGTCCCATTCAGATTTTGAGTGTCTGCAAAGCAGACACTGAAAATCGCGACGGGTGCCACTGCACCCGTCGCACACCAGCAACTCCGCCGGCTCCATTCAGAGCCGGCTTCATCGTTGCTGGGGCTTTTCCGCTGGGCGGGCGGGCGGCCTTTTGGCGGTCGCCCGCCCGCCCAGCGGGAAAGTCAGAATGACCGCCGCGGTCATTTGACACGGTGCGGTCTTCTGGCGGTCTCCGCCCGGCGAGCGGCACCCGCCGGGGTCGGAATGACCCCCTATATCCTATGCCGATGACACACAACTCATCATCTCCCTCTCAGAAAACTCCACTGCTGCTAGAACAAACTTCTACCAATTTATGAACAGTGATTTTATTGGATGAGTAATAACTGCTTCAAGTTCAACACAAACAAAACTGAGGTCTTGTTCTTCAGCAGGACAATTACCCCTGGGATGCCTCCTTGTGACCCAAAGAACTGGGGCCTACTCCAACCATAGCTGAGCACACTTGGAATCTCAGTATCATACTGGACAGCAAACTTATCATGAGGTCGAAAGTCAACTCCGTGTCATCCTCCTGCTTAATCATTCTGCGTGTGTTATGCAAGATTTTCAAAGGGGTTCCCCCAAATGGGAGATGCACCATTACCAGTGGAGGCTTTTGAGGGAGGGGTGATGTGGGTGTGATAAGGGCAATCCAGGATGAGTCTTGTTGTGCGATCTAGATGGTCTGTAGTCTTTGACCTAGATACGCCTTGATTCCCACATAGGCGGTGTTTCCATAGTCCAGTGGACTGGTGATGGTAACACTGTCTATGTTGGAATCGAGGCCCACCCAGATCAAAGACTACAGACCATCAAGATGTCCCTCGTTTGACCCCCATCACCCCTCCCTCAAAAGCCTCCAATGGCTCCCAGTTCATAAGAGATGCTACTTCAAGCTCCTCTTGTGAACCCACCTACATGAACCACAGCCTGCGATTCCACAAACCTGCCAGACATATCTGCTCCGCTTCCCTCATGCTGGTCCATAGCCTCCCACATATAACGCAGAAGAGAATGAGGGTGTTCCTTCTCCTACCTCACAGCCAAAGCCTGGCATGGCATCCCCCTGCACCTCAGGACCTCCACTACTCTACAGGATTTCCATAGGATACTAAAAATCTGTCTCTTTGACTGAGACCCTAGACCCTGACACCGCCAGGATACCCTCACAGGTGACAAGGCGCACATTAGAAATCAACTGATTGATTGATTGATTGATTGAATCCTTCCTTTTGACATATTGTTAAATATATTTAGCCACAACAAGAAAAAACACCTTTAATATCTTGGGCACAGAGAAACAAATATTAGAGCTGACAAAAAAGGTGTGGGATCACATTAGAGAGCACTGGCTGGAAGGCACTGCCCTAGAGAAGGGGCTGTGATCCATTTTTATTTAAAAAAATAAAACAAACATACATATGACTATACATCAAATATTTAAATTATAGGCAATTAAATGCTACAATAATTTGCATTCAGACTAGAATGCCTGGATGCAAAGATGCAGTTGACAAATAGCTGCCATGGTGAATACCCAAAGTTTTGCCTCAACTCTTTTTGCTCACTGCAGGACTTTAGCCCTGATAACCAGAGGTAAAGTTCCTGTGATCCCCTTTGTAGCATGGTGCAATCGGCATACTCCTAATTGAGATATTGAATAACCCGTAAGTCTCTTGTATATGGTACAAAGGATACCCAGGTCCTGCAAGTTAAATCTCAAAAGTGGACTGTAGCATCCAGTGTGCCATGCACTACAATGACAGTGTAAACATGACTGCAGGCCTAACCTCTGTGGCATGGCAAAGCAGGTTTACACTGCAATCTCTAACTGTAAAAATAACCCCTTTTTGACACGCTAAACCTTCCTTTAAAATATTGGTAAGTCAGCCCTATGTAGGGCATACTGTCTATAAGCCAGGCTGAATGGTATTTAAAAGTAAGGCGTGAAAACGTTTAATGTTAATCATGTCCTTACAGCAAAAAGCTGAGTATTGGGATACAATATTATATTTAATAATGTTATCACTGGCTGGGGAATAGCAACAAATTTCATTCTTGAATTTTTAAAATTATTACAATCGGAGTTCAATGTTGAAGCCAGATTTGTAATAAATATTTTGGAAAAGGAATCTTTAGAAAGTTACCTTCTGCTTGCCTAAAGTCTCTGAGGTCCATTTGCATGACCTCCAGCTGTCACCAGGACCCTGAACAGTCCTCTTGATGAGATATGAACTTGCTCCTAGAGCTGAGACAAAGGCCTTGTGTGTGTGGAGGTGTTCTGTTCCTCTGGCAGGATGACCATCTAGGCTGTGCCCTAAAACTTGATTAATGTCAAAGAGGCCTGCCCAGTTACAAGCAAATGTTAGCTGACACCTGGGCAGGGCCCTTCTTTTTTTCTGCCAGTCTTCCTGCACCAATCTCTGTAGGAGAGATGTGCTGCCCCTGTTAGCGCGTCAGGACCTTGATAAGTAAACTTACAAGGAGACACGCCTAGGCCGATGAACCTTTTGACCACGTTCTGAGACTTCCCAGAACGAGATATCTTTTAACATCACAATCAATATGATAATAAGTCAAGCAATATTCGCAATACCTAATCAACAAGTTAATCAATGACATTCAATAAGAATCGATAAGTGAACATACCATGACCTTTCAGTCATGAATAACCACACCGATTTAGTTAAGGATTAGAATATTTATTTCCCTATTTGTTACAATCTAATATCGTCTCCATTAATCTCATTGGCAATCAATCTCATTAGTAACTCTTCAGATACATAATTTGAACACAGTTAATCAACGCATAGAGAATATTAATTAAGCATTAACACATCATTAATAAGAAGCAGTCTGGCAAAGTCTCAGAGTACAAAACTCAACAAAGCAAGAACTCAGTCATTTGTCTATTTGCGTCAGATTTTAGTGAGCACCTTAACTAACCTTGAATTAGCATCAACATGTTGGGATTCATGCAAAACAATTTAGCAAACACAAATTTGGAAAACATCTAACTATGGCTTCTATCAAAAGAGCAGTTGGTACCTAGAAAGAAAAGGCAAACAGACAATTACAATTTGCATCAGATAGTTACCCCTCCACTGAATCAGCAATCAGCATCAGTCTTCGTCCTCAGGACATCAGTCGATTCAGCATCAGCAAGGATAGGACAGGGCAAAGTCTCAGTATGGCATGGCTAAGAATAAGCACTTCCCTCATAAGGAGGAGAAGTAAGTATCAGGTAAGAATTCAATAGAGGATGGTTAAGATATCAGAAGAATAAACTACAAAGTCTCAAAGATTAATGGCAAAAATATAGCTTGGTGGAATGTCCAGTAAAAGCTAGTAATGGCTCACAATGGCAAGGATTTGTGCAGAAGAATGGCTGATTTCTCCTCGGGTCACGCTGTTATGTCAAAACTGCCAAACTAGCCCTTAATTCCTCATTGGATAAATTTTGGTGCATCATTATCTCTTCTCCAAGCACCTCACTAGAATTTTCCACAAAACACAGTTCTCATGCAGTAGGAATGTCAGGTAAGAAAGTTACACTTTACGCACCAGTCAGTAGTCCCATTGTCTTCTCCTAGTCTAGACAGCCTTGTACCTGTTACGAATTACACTGTTGCATTCGGCAAGAATGTCTCCTTCGAGCAAGTCGGGTCCCATGAGAAAGATTTTACTACGGCTACACACATATCTCTAGCTTCTGGAAAAGTACAGCTTCGTGTCCTTCAGGAAAGCAGCCATTGCACGTTAGAAAAACACAGTTTAATATGAGAACAGGCAGCTAGGCCCAGACCCACGCTAAACTAAGGTCTAGTGATTAATTTAGTAAAACCCCAATACATGACTATAATCATAATATGCTAATACAAAACAATATATTAGTACATTATTAATTCATCATTAATTAGTTTCATTAGTCTTCGTGTACATTGGTGGCCACTCCCCGTGGGCACATTTCAAACGTGTGCATTAATTTCTATGTTAACACATTTTCTATGCAGCTTCATTACAGAATGTACTGCAAGCTTTTCATGTTAATATTAATTTAAAAGTCACACCAACACCCCCAGAACTGATTTCGAGTGACCACAGAGCAAGTGTTGCTCATTTCCATAGCTAGACCCCTGGGGTTTAAACAAAGGGAGAAGGGTTTTGAAATCATCGATTTCGGAAGGTAGAGGTACTGTGGAATTGTTTACAGTAGGGCACACAGGAAGTGCTGCAAAAGTGGGTAAAGTTGCCACTGAAATTGTTTACCCTCTAGTTTGGGAGTGGCCTGGAGTCACACACATCCACAGACTGGTGGCAGGTATAAATGTGGCACCCACAGTACCCTCCTCAGAACACATTTTGGACCTGTAGAAGAATCAAAGAGGACTGGATCTGCCGCTCCGTGACCTGAGAAGAGCCTAGACGACTGGACCTGCTCTCCCTCTTGCACTTTGGACTAAGAAGTAGACTCCAATGGTCATAAGACTGAGCTCCTGTTCAAGCTACAGGGGACATAACAATCGCCAAGATGCAGTTCTAACTGGACTTGCCCTTTTCCTGAAACCTGTTACTTAGAAACTTTTTGGCTCCAAAGCCTTCTGGAGGATCGGGACCTATCTGGCAAGCTAATACAATGAAGGTACACAGCCACAGAGCCAAAGATTCAGGTTGCTCCCAATCAGATTTCTGCAGCAACAAATCTGATTCTCCGATTCAGCTGCACCTTGCAGAGAAGGTATCCAGCCTCATGAAGCCCTCTTCGGTTACAGCCTGCAGCAGTGCCCCACTGAAAGAGTCAGCTCAGCACAGTCGGAATGCGCACTGTCTGCTTTGAAGACAGTGCGCATTCCGAGGGTGCTGGTCAGCCCCCTCTGTGCTATGAGATACTGCTCCTGCCAGTCTGGCCAGTAGGAACACTCTATAGCAATGTTCCCGCCAGTCAGACCAGAGGGGACATTGTAATAGGGCGGGGGGACGCCACTGCAATGGCGGTGGCATTCTCCACGCGAGTTTGCCCGTCCCGTAGTGGGATTGCCAAACTCATAATGAGGCTGTTAGTCTAAAGGTAAAACTTCTGACCAAGTCTAAACTGGTTTCTGTATCTGATATGTGATCCATCGCGGAAGGTTTTTACTTATGCCAATCAAGTGCAACCAGATGACCATGTGGTTCAATGCTTTTTGCCACTATTACTAGTAGACTCAACTTACTTTTGAATCTGTACAGCACTCCGATGCCTCTTGGCTAGGTTTGCATTATAAAATTAGCACCCTCATCTCGTTATGGAAGTACCACATACAACCATACTTTTCAGTTGTAGATCAAGTATGCTGTCTTCCCAGTTGTTTTTATGAGATTCAAAGATATTTTTGAGCTAATTTGATCTTTTTGTTACTTTTTTCAGGTTGTCTATCTTCATGCCAACAACATCGTAAAGGTGGAAGTGAATGATTTTTGCCCGACAGAGCCAAGAGTGAAGAAGTCCTTGTACAGTGGCATTAGCTTGTTCAGCAATCCTGTGAAATATTGGGAGGTCCAACCAGCAACATTTCGCTGTGCCGCTGGAAGATCAAGTGTGCATCTTGGGAACTTTAGGAAGTAGAACGTTAACCAACGTCATCAACGTCCTAGAAGAACGTCCAGATCAAGAAGATAGGTGCAAGCAAAGGGAAAAGGTGCTGTGCCTGACTCCTCAATCATTAAAGAAGAGTCAGAGCAAGATGAACATGTTTACAAAAAAAATACCTATACGTGTATATCTGTTGTGTTGCTGGTTTTTATCATACTTGAAATCTACTAGTACAAAAAGCAGACAAAAGTACTGTACCTGATAGTACAAATATGCAAGCGTACAATGACTATAAAACGCTTCTTTTTCACCTGGTTAGCTTTGATTTTATGAGGAAGTAGATGAGTGTGTGTTCCGTTTTTTGGCAACTTTCATTATTTGCCGTTTAGGTTTTCGTAGCTGCAATGCATGTTAGCGCTGGCCCGGTGACTGCAATAGCCATGCATCTGCGTGCACAGATTCCAAGATTCTTCTTGTGTCTTCCTACCACAAGGGGTCTTTTTGCTACCATTTCATTCTTCTCCTTGTCAAGAGTCAGCAGATGCTTTAGCCCTTGACTTCAAATAACTATTTTCTTTCCCACCATATTATTCTGCCATTCTCACCTACCTAGGTTTAACCCCGATTTAAGACTATTATGGAATTTTCTAGAGATGATTTTAAACCACGATTAGTAGGAATTCACCGATAGCAAGGAACAAATGTTTTTTTTTTTTTTGGCACAGCACGTTACAAGCTAATTAGACGTCCTCCCACCGTGTGGTGTCAGTGTGAGGTAATAAGCAGTGATTTCCAAATACATACTGGCCCCAGTGTCACACCCAAAATATTTGGGGCCTGATTTATGCTTTTTTAGCGCCGCACTTGCGCTATTTTTTTAAGAAAACCCGGCGCAAATTTACAAAATATAATTCGATTTTGTAAATTTGCGCTACTGATGCGTCAAAAAATGACGCAAATGCGGCGCTAAAAAATGTATAAATCAGGCCCTTGGTTTTCAATCTTTGGTTTGCTGTATCTTTTAATCACCACATCGCCAAGTTTAGAAGTATTGTTACTAATCTGGGGAAATGGGTATCTATAATAACTAGCATTTATATCACTACCTATTTATCTCAGTGTTAGAGTTTACAGCATAATCTATTGAATTACAAATCTGATAGCGTTTCCAAGTGAAGTAAACAAAGCAAATAACTCAATGTTAATTTACTGATACTTCTAACTCATGAATATAAAGAAGACACGTTTCGTGAATTACAGAAATCCAAAAATTCATGAGCGCATAGGACAGAAGCCATAGTACAACTCTAACAGAGGATATAATCCTTACAGCATAATATATATATATATATATATATATATATATATATATATATATATATATATTGATACTAACATCAAACATTCCAAACTCAACAATATGTTGCCCATCAGACTTCCAGCGAATACGTTCATTCATTATAATTTTAGAAATCTTTATTAGGAAAGCATTTGCAAACATTTGTGCTGCATCTAACAGCTTTGCTTGAAATGCGAGCATGCAGTCTATGCATCAAAAGAGGGGTTTTGAGTGATAACCCGCAACTATAAATAGAAATCCCTTGCATCGAGGAAGAACAAACGGTGATCATTTAGCCACAGCATGCAGCTTCCACTCCTCTTTAGCGGTACTACTAAATGTAGAACTTAGATATACAAGAGAAAGTGCTGGCATTTTTATTCTTTCTTGCAGTCTCACAGCGGGCACTGTGTGTATTGAGCATTTGAACGAGTGTATCATGAGACAGCAGCAAGAGACGCTTGTATCTGATTGGCCTGTTGTCTCTATACAACTTTTTCCTGGAATTATTCCAGCTCGCCTTAGAAGTAGAAAAAAATAGCATGACTGATTATTTAAATATGGATGACTTCAACCTTACAATCAGAGATGAACGAGGTTGCTTCTTAATATCCTGGCACACTATTTTCCTTTTTTTTAAACCATTGGTTATTAACGTCTTTATCAAACTAAGCAATAAGACAGTTCAGCGGATAAGTAATTATTTGTACATCTAGGCAGCATTTGTAATACATGTTTTGAGCTGAACAAAACAATTAATATATGTATCTGTTAATCGCCTTTTGCCATTTAACACGTTATTCATAAATCCAGTCGTATTAGCTATAACTTAAAATGGAAATACGACCTGCATTTTGCAAAAAAAGGTTTTCAGTTTCAACAGATGGCAAAAGTGGCTTCTGCATAAGATCGAACATATTCTTTCTGAAAGGCTGAAAACCATTTTTGAATCCCATCTGAAAGCATTGTGTAGCTGTTTTGAAAGTCTGCCTTAGCAGATTCAATCTATGAAGCCTTTCAATATGAAACGTAGGGAATGTTAACTCTGGAATGATTAAGGAATCATTCACTTTGAGACATCCTCTCTATATCAACGATTAAGATAAATGCTTGTGATTTAGCATGGACGGGAACACTCGCCTTTTATGCATTTTGTAGTTTAGAATCTGTCCGGTTAGAAAGCTAGGAAACATAACTAGAATAGGATTTTGCTACTTAAGCCAAAGGGGCTCGCCCAGCTTGCTAGGAGATCTTCGAAAATCAACCATGAAAATCAATCAGACATTTTTTGGATTTAAAAATAAACTTTGATTTGAAAAGAATGTCTACATAGATAAAAATGTTATATGCGCGAATGATGCAAAGCCCAGTTCAGAAACAATCTGAGGCTGATCACAAAATATGCATCCAGTAACTCCATGCCATTAAACTGCAGATCAACTCCTTATATTTCTCATAACCACAATAGATTGGAAAAAGTATTATAAGGAGGTAGAATCATTCTTCCGGAATAAATTGATTGAGATAGAATATGAACATTCATTTTTTTGTAGTGTGTTCCCAGAGACCAAGGATGGCTAGAGTGGTCTGAGGCTGGCATCTTGCAGTGTGTGCGCTATATACGAACAGTATTTTAAAAAGAAACAAAATATAAGATAATCATGTTTTGTACTTATTAAAAAATCTGGAATGCAGAAAAAAACAAACTGCACATTACAAGAGGGAATCACATAACACACCTTTTATGGTACAAAAAATATGAAAGACAAAGACACGGATGAATCATTTACATTTCTCACTGAATATTATTTTCAGTAAGGCAGCGATTTTTGGCTTATAGATCACATGCCATGTACAACTATTATATTGTACACCTAACACTTTATTGCAAGGAACCCATCTGCACATTTCATTTGCCTCAAATGTACAATTTACCTTGTGTTGCTAATTTCATCAATAGTTGTTGTGGTGCTCTGTTTTTAAATCTAATCGTTGTTGTACATGCTTTTTAAAATCAAAGTTACTTTTTATCCTACAGCTTGGCTTGCCTTGAATTATAACATTTTCTCTAAAAAAGCAGAAAAAGTCTGCAATAGAAAAGCATATCCCCAAACTGTCTATACATATTACATGTTAAATAAGTTTATTTACTGTAGTGTAAAAAGTTATTGACATTTCATATATCTATTTACTGTATATTTGATATTCTTCGTCATGAATTAAATGACATTTGAACATTTCATAAATGTATTTCTTTTAATAAAAAAAAGTTGAATTGAAACTAGGTAGCCAGACCAGAATCTTTATTCAGCAAATCTCGCCATCAATAATCCTTAAAAAAGCAAAAACAAATGCATACATAAAAAAGAAGAAAATCCACGAAATGTTAAAAATGATAAAATACGTTAAAACATACAAAAATATAAAACTGCATATTATTATATGCAAGAGAGTTAAAAACAGATATTGACGGTTGAGTGGCTACCTACCAAATGAATTACAGTATTTCCGTTAAAGTGCTCTTTGCCTAATCCTCCAGATCGCCATCAGGAATCTCAACATCGAAGAACAGCAAACTGCCTGGTGTCAGATTGCAAAATTCTCTTAGCCCAAAACTACGACACAGTAGGGCAACCTATTTCATCCTAATGTTATGATCAGTGGGGCAGAAGAATAAAATATGTTCAATGTTTTCTTGCCATGAATTACAGAATAAGCAGTGACTATTTGATTGATTAGAGAGTCAACCCCTCCTAGCTGAGTACAAAACAAGAGGGTCCCATATCTGAACTGAACATAAAGCTTTCTTGCATTACTAGGCTCTATATCACCCATGAACTGCTATGCTTAAGAAAGGCCTGCGTCATTAAACCCAAATTTGTCCGACTGTGCAGTAAGTCCCTTTGGTGTGACCAGTATGCCCTCTTGACTTGCTCTTTAGAAATATTGTGGATGCCTCTTCTGGACTAGTCCACACGCGTACAAGACCAATGATCATTAGGGTGGACCTCACATACTTAACCCTCGGGAGTTTGCCCGGCCCTGGCAGGCACATCACTTCTGACAAACCCTGTTGCTAAGCTCCGGTAATGACCAAATACTCTTCCAAAACAGAAGGGGCTGTAACCTTGTTATGTCAGAGATACTTTTAAGCCCCACATCCATCCACAGGGGAAACAGTGGTATACTTATTGGGAGGCCACCCAGTTGTCGCAAAAAGCGTTCCTTTGTGGAAATCAAGGCGGGTACCTCCCTATGCATCCAGAGCTCTACTCCATACAACGCAGATCCCAGCACCTGGTGATTAGAGGCATGCAGGTTCAGAAAAAGGGGACAATGTGGGGAAGCCCTGAGCATCTTCAACAGCTCCCCAGAGGTTTGATCTAATTTAGTCCATACCTTGCAATGTGAGGCTGCCATCAGCGATGCGCAATCAGGATTACACCCAAATATTCAAAGGCTCCAGAGGGCTCCCCTTCCGTGTTGGTTGGGAACGGGTGGAATGGCAGGGATTAAAAACCATATACTTCATTTTTACAAGGTTGATGTCTAGAGGACAGAAGCAACATATCATCTCAAGCATCAGGACAGGAAGGAGTGCTGCATTTGACTTACTGTGATCTACAAACCTTACTAAATCATTTATTAACAAGGAAAATAATGTGGGTGCAAGGACAAACTCCTGCCTGACTCCCCTATCGACTGGGAATCTGTTAGTCACTTCCCCAATCTGCCTATATCTTACTTGGGCAAAGTTGTTGTTGTGGAGCCTTATGATAAAATTCAACAGATAGCCTGAGGCCCCTGTATCTGCCAGAGTTTGCCACAGCTTCAAACGGGGAATGAGGTAAAATGCAGACCTAAGGTCAACAAACACTAGGTATCATCGCCAGATCTCTGCTCCAATCCAAGCTGATGGAATAGGTGTCATACTTCAGTCTAATCCAGATGGAGGTCCCCAGGAAACTTGTCAAGCTCGGGGACCTTGAACCACACAACCTTATTAATGGCCTGTCTTACTTCCTCAAGACCAAAGCTAATATTCTCCTGCGGGCTGCTTATCAGAGCAGATAATCTAATGGTGGGTTGAGGACCATCATAGCTAGTTAGAGCTACATCACAGTTATCTAACTCAAGGTGTTCAGGCTGCTCCTCAGAAGAAATGTGCAACCCATTCTGTCATTGCAATATAATTTTCCACAGGAATAAGCCCATCACAGAGACCAGTTGTAATGATGTTCCAGAACAGTGTGAATACTTCGGCTTCGGCAAGCAGGCCCTCCCATCTCTTAATTTCACACTCTCTCTTGGCAGCCTGTATAGCATCTTTATATGCCCTTCTGGAAGGTTGAATTACTAATCTGTCACCCGATTTGATTGCAGCTGTTAGCACCTTCCGAGCCTGACTGCAACTTGCATTGTACCATGTTGGAGCACTGGACCTCCACATAAAGGTAGATTTTAATCCAAATTGTTAAACACCTTACTGTACTACCCCTGCCTAGCACAATGGCCTCCTTGCTATATGTCAAAAACCCTGAACGGTGCACTGGAACAGTTGACCGAGTTTCCTGGAATATGCATATATAAAGAGTATCAATGAATGCACACCACTCAGAGCAGGACAATTTTGATGTCAGACAAACTACCTTCCAGGATAGCATCCTGCTGGTGATAGTGGAGCGAGCCCCCACCTCATCCATACCCCCACTCTCTACCTTGGCAAAAATTGACAAATCAGCCCCATACATGCACACGTTTTTCCTAGCAACCACATATGAAAGCGGTGTCCCTACCCTCACATGGGGGCACTGGCGCATGCATCAGCATGAAATGCGGCAGGCACATCCCATTCCAGTCCATCATTCTTTAGCAGATCAAACCCTCCCCCAATCCCGTCTATAAGGGCCACAGCCACCTCTCAATTTAAGGCATCACAGTTCATCTTCTGGAGATAAGAACCTGTGGCTACGCAATGGGGGCCCAGAGGTGTTGGTGGATATGCAACCAGGTGGGCTGGGGTTCTTACAATGATTAGTCATCCCAGCATCATTATCTTCATTGCAAAGATTCCTCTTTTTAGAAAGTCAATCATTACCGTCCAGATCTGCTAGGGCTTGGAATCTATTTTGGAGTGAAAGGTTGGAGTGTAATTGATTCCTGTTGTGAGATTGAAATAAAGATTGCCCCTCATTATTCCTGAGGATGGACTGGGATAAATGTCTTTAAAAGAAACCAAGCGGCAGGATTTTGATTGTACTTGGTTGAACCATGCCATCTCTTGCTAAGGCCAATACTTTCCCTCCAACCACACGGCGTTGAACATTGATGATTATAATTTCTCCTGAAAATTGCCTCCCCATATGGCATATGACCCCCACCGGTGGGATCAAGAATCTCGTTATGAAAGTTCTACTGATGGCTCACATTGTTGTTCAGCCAATGGGTTACTTTGTTCTTTATGGCACTTGTGGAGTCAGGTGAGTCAATCACAAGGCTAGGAGGCATTCCTGTTGTTTAGTCAGTTAAGTAGCAGTATTTAAAAATTCTGGTTGTAGAATTAGTATATATTTTTTTTTTTTGACCGTGGTCACCACAATCAAAATGGGTAAGAAAATTAGAAAATAGCAGCTTTGTGTACATGGAACTCAAATGTCCTACAATCCTTAGAGAAGGATAGGGAATTTGGATGGGCACTATCAAACGGAAGAGTGGTCATCAACATTCGTATGAAACATTGATTAAGTTGTGAAGAATACAACAGTATGAAACTATCTATTCAGAATGGTGGATGATATATGTACTCTAAACATGTGAGAATCTGTTTTCACAGAAAATGCTTTGCAACAACAATTTGATAATTGTGGGGTTTATAACACCTTTGTTGTCTAAAGCAATGTTTTTTTGCAACTAAAGTGTTGTCATTCTTGTCAAATTAAAATCTGCAGTTTACTCAACTGATGGGGACATACATAGATCAGCCCATCACTTTAATTGTAGCTCACTATATAGTAGCTAATGCCCCTTTTTGATTTACGCAGCTATAGGCAGCATTGAATTTCTGAATTATGATATCTTGTGTACTATGTCTCAAAGGCCTTATCATTTTCCACTCTCTACAATGGTTTCAGGTGATACCTGTGTGCAGGAACTACTGAATGTGAAAGGCTACAGAGCAACATCACATTCTGTAACATTGGTATTATGGCCAGGCTCCATGATTAGGACTGTAGGGCACGTGGCATTTCAACTGACCGGTTGCCAGATAAAAATATATTTTTTGCTAATATTGTCTTTTGATTGTTGATCAATATGGGTAAATGAATAGCAAAGTCACACCATATGAGAGACTAACCATCAACATGCTTGTTTAAACAAGCATTTGCAATGCAATAGGTCTCACATTTGTTTGAGTTAGAGCTATTGGTGTTGTAAATTCATAACTGAACTTTTCTTGCCACATAAATTGGCCAACCCTGCCTCATAATTTGGTCTTTTCCTACCACATAATTCCAGTGGGCCTGCATGCCTTACACTGGCAGAGGGGTGCAGTTTGACAGCATTCTGTTAGCCAAGAGAGGGCCACTACAACCGATTTGCAGAAAAGCTGATGTGTTGTAAAATGAGATGATAAAAAAAGCCACAGGTGCATCAGCCACATAGTAGGAGCATGGTAACGAGAAGAACCCGTGGCTGTGTACGGACCCAGAGCAGCAATGTGACACCAGGGCTCTAATGGAGAGGGCCAGAAGGCAAAGGGGGGCCACAGCACTGGGGATCAAGATGGTAGTCCACACCCTGTAACCCACGGGAGACGCGCCGCAGCCTTCAAAGGATACTGCAGCCATATGAGAGGTTAACAGCCTGCTAAAATTCCTTATGCGCTTCGTGACAGACACTTGACAGCCTTCTGAAGAACACACACTGTTGGCTGCTCCAACCATGCAGTACAGGACATAGCGTAATTATACAGTAGTTTGGGGTGCTCCCAAAGAGAAAAAGGCAGGACAAAGAGGCAGAACTGACCACTAGCAAGCAATGATTTTTGAATGAGAGTGGAACCACCAAATGAAATCACTGGAACCCACAGTATAAGTTTACTTAAAAAGTATACAACACGTCAAACGCTACACTCAACCTAAAAATGGGCAATTTAATAGATGTCTGAAATTACATAAGCCAATAACGGATAACTGTTTTTTCTGCTAGAAAGTGACAAACAAGATCAATAAATGAAACTAATTCAGCATAACAGTCTGTTCTATGACAGGAGACATTTTAAATAGACTAGCATTTGGCACGCACCACAACAAATCACACCATATTAAAGAGGGGCATCAATAGATACCTATGAATGATAATCTGGTAGATACATTTATCCAGGATTGTATAAATGACTACATATTACATTATTCCATCTACACACATATACTATGATGACATAAAACTCAGCATTACCTCATGAGATTTGCAATTTAAATGAAATTGCCATTGCATCCACAAAAACATCACTACAATGATGGCTGCCATGACAAACACTTCAAGTTCATTTTCAAAAACTTTTAATTTCCACAGACCTCTTTTACATTCTGGACATGTTTGTTGAAAACCTCTATAAAATTCTACTAAAAGTCCTAACTCAGCAATCATGCAATTTTCGAAAAGCATGGGCATGCTCATGTATGATACACCCAGTTTGGTTACATTTGGTTCATAAGCTCAACTGGTGATTTCATTTCTTGAGCCAAACAATAACGCCCTTTAAATATTCCTTTAACTATCTTTCATTTTATGAAGTTGCTATTGATTATCATGCTTTCTGCCACACATTTTCGTTTCTGCCCAGTAAAGGGTAACCTAATAAAGCAACATCTTGGATCCCTGCTCTGAGTTCCCTCTGAGGACCACTTGGACACTTGTTGCAAATCTGACTAGTAAATCATTGCTGATACACAAACTCTACCAAGAACTGCCATTCTCTAGATGGTTGGTGGTATTCCTAGGCCCAACTAATGTGTTTATAATCCCTGACATATATAAGCACTGAGTTAAATAAAGTGATCCGAAGCTCTTATTTTGGCATGGTACAGAAAGATCAGGATGCCTTTGGTCACATATTTCATCATTTATTTCCAACTGCAATCAGAGTTAGAGCTTTGATCCTGTAAATTAGAAATAAAATATTCCATAAGGAGTATGTTGGGGTATCAGCCTTTTTAACAGCTGCGGAGGTATTGCCATATTGGAGGCCCCTCCTGGGTTGTCATAAATCCTAAACTTAGGGGATGATTTAGATGTTGGTGGTGTTACCGCCAAGCTGCGTCTGCAGCAGACCCGCGAAGACTGTCAAGTCAACGGTGTACCGCCCATCGTATTTAGATGTTACTGGTGACAGATTGCTGAAAGAGGGAGATGGCAGCGAGACCCAATGGACTTTGTACAATGGCAGGGACTATGAAATAGAGATAAGTGACATACACACACTGTACCTCAGCCATATGTGCGCCCCTGTACTACATACTACACAACACACTACCTACACACCATCATCCGTTACAATTCCAACATAACACAACTGGAACATGCTGAAAACACTCATTGACATAAATCCATGACACAAAACACACACCCCATTGACATTGCAACCACGCACGACACAACCACAACAACCAAGACAACTATATACTCAGCTAAACAGACTCACACACAAGCACAGCTACACACATCACAACAACGTCTGTCACACAAAAACACTCGCCTGAATGTGTCAAATGGCAACTCAACACACAACTATATTGGTCTCACATGCAAGTGACACACATACAGACACAACCACATCACTAACTCCAGCTCCCTCCACCACAACCAGACAATCCACACACACACACACAATAGATAGCACAAACCTACCAGTACAGGTCCCCTTGCAATGCGCACATATGGACACCATTGTCAAGTGTGAATGTACCGGTGTTGGGGGGGCCAGCATTCATTTGGCAATGAATGATGACACCACAATGACAGTTGTGAATGCGTGTGATATGCGTGTTGTGCCAGTGTGTCCATAGCCATGTGTGACACAATTCTCTCCCCAAAATATGCATGTCATGATGATTTAAAAAAAATATTCTGACATGTATATCTTTGCACACTGCCCACCTAACGTACGCTGGCAATGCAGCACCCCTACCTTCAAGTCCGGCAATAGGGAAAATCATGATTTTTCCATTGGATATTGGTAGCAGTGACAGCAGGTTATGTCCTGTCATGTCCGTCCTAGACAGAAGTGGAAGGAGGAAATAAAGGTGACTTTTCATCCACTTTACCCTTAATCGACCAACTCAGAAGGGGAGGTCGGACCGCCACTTTCTGCTTAGCTTTATGGCACATCCAAATCTGCAAGGTAGGACGGGTGGCTGGGCTTCCGTCGGCATCCACTTTTCTCTCTCAAATCGTCGACAAGGGCTGTGTGTCTTGGCGGTGACGGCGGTTCAAATGTGGGCTTTCAGTTATGGTACCGCTAACATCTAAATACGGCGGGCATACCGTCACAGCGGCAAACAGGTTTTCAGTCAAATAGTCGATGGTGGGACCATTACCACCAACATCTAAATCAGGCCCTTAGTGATCTCAAACTCAAGATCATTTTCTTCTGGTTGCAGGAATGGAGTAACTCAAAATTGACTTAATTGCAATAAGCACTTGTTTTTAAAAGACAGATAATATGGGGCACCAACATCTTGAAGTTCACCCCGAGCATTTTCAATTAGTGTGTGACTTCATGCAGTGTAGTTTAACTAAGGTACAATACTAATTGTACAAAGGTTTATAGGGCTCTTCCCATTAGTATATTCCTGATACTCTTAAGAATATGGTGCTCCATTTCTCTTCCCAATTTTGATTATCCAGGTGAGAATCCTCACTGCCTCACCTGACCTAATGAAATTTAGTAAAGGAAGACCTCATGAAGGTATATATTGTTGTGATTATGCCTCTGAATGCTGGACCGAGGCAAATAAAATGTTTATTCTGATGGTGCATTACACAACTTCAGCTACTTGTAGCAAAGTCTTTCTACCTCATGTACAGAAAAACCTCGCTAACACGTATTAAGTATTTAAAAATGCCCTTTAAATTATATATTAGTGATTACTTAATAGCCCATGTTTTTTCCACTGTTGAAGGTCCCAAGAGCACTCGACTGTCCATATCTGTCAAAGAAGTGAATTGGAGTGTTTCTTGAAGGGGAAAAGATTAAGGCAAATTTGGTTGACATTGTATCCCAGGAACTCAGTGCTTAGAAGGCCTCTGGAATTTACAAGATCTTTCAACATTTCAGATGACACTCCCCATTACAATGTGGTCCATATGTACCCATATTTTGCCTGATGGTGCTCTGGAGGTCTAGACAATTCTACTGATTCTCTGGGATCGATTGCATGAAAGTAAGTCCCATGGCTGGGGAGTCAGAATCCACCTCAGTTTGGACTGTTGTTGAAGTGTGATTCACTGTTTCAGTTTCTCCCATCACCAAGCAAGCCTAACAATTAGCACTTGCATCTGTTAAAGATATTGGAGCCTTCTACAACAAGAAAGCCCTGAAATAGTTACAGCAACTGCAGAATCAAGACCATATTGGCAGCATACACCTACTTAGCTATGACAGGTAGAGGGGCTACCATCTTATAAGATATTTCTTGAAGGTGGGCAATTAACATTGTTTTCATGTTCGTATCTGATCATATGGTCCGTTTATGGGAAAAGGGGTATCCTTGTTGCATGCAAATCACCTTGGCTGGGGTTGAGGATCACAATCAGAACTTTATACTTATCTATATAATGTTAAAGTGTGAGACCTGTTTAAAACACTAAGAGAAACAAAAGGAGGGTTGGAGGCCAGTGCCTCACATCCCAGCACTCAGTTCACCCCAATGTATCATGGTAAATGTAGTGCATGATAACACTAACTTCAGTGATAGTCTATAGTATTTCATCTTCATTGGTTCAGGCAGTGCTGTGTATTTCTAGATATGTGTTTCAGGATAGTTGTCCTTCTTCAGTAAAGAGTAACACATTGTTTTGGGGGTGCTGGAAATGCTGCCCAAAGTCTACTCAGGTCTCTGTACTACTCACTGACCGCAGGTGCATCAGCCAGAGCTTGACACCTCATTAGCTCAACGGAGCCTTTTCAAACAGAAAAAGGGTGGCAGCACAGTGCCTCACATCCCAGCACTCAGTTGGCCCCAATGGTTCATGGTAAATACCAGCAGAATAGCAGTTACTTCAGTGACAGTATATAGTTTTTCACCCTTATTGGTGCAGCCAGTGCTGTGTTTCTCCAGACACAGGTTTCAGGATAGTTGTCCTTCTTCAGTAGAGAACAAAACATTGCTGCACCAACAAGGGTGAAAAACTAACGACTGTCACTGAGTGCTGGGATGTGAGGCAGTGTGTTTCCATCACCCCCCGTATCCTATTGTCGCTCATTATCTATTGGGGAAGAGGAATATGAAGTTAAAAAAACAGGAAGGACATAAGGTATGTTACTGAGATTGACCCTCACCAATGGGTTGATGTAAGTAACGTACACAGTCAATTGACTCTATCTAAGGGCTCATTGACACCAAGGGATACCAGAAAGGCCATAATTGTTTTCTTTTCCCAATTCTTTATCAGGTGTAACCGCTTCTTAGATTATTCTGAATCTGAAGCTCCTGTTTGAATACCAATTGATCAGGATCACTTGAGACATAGGCCCTCATTATGAACTTGGCAGTAATCACCGCCGACCGCCATGGCAACGGTGAACAGAAGACCACCAGTGGCGATAGATTGCACACTGCTGAATAATGATGCCAAAAAGTTAAAGATCCAAAAATCCAGCAACCTCCACCCACCGTCAGGGCCTACGATGACGGAAAGGCAGTACAATCCACCCCACCACTGCCATGCAGACAAATCCTCCAGCCACTAAATAATGATGCACAAATCAGCGTGGTGAATAGTGAATGCCAAACGACCACTGGCTGTACGGACCACCACAACCAGCAATGGTACCCACCAACCACAAATGCACACATTATCAAATCTGAAACCCACACACCTGACACACATCCACAACACTATGAAACACTCACATACACACCCAACAATCCTTTGCATCCCCAATAGTATGACAGATATTGACAACACAACACACATACACTGAATCCAACATCACACAAGTCACACACACAAAAACAGCAATAAAACACATACATACCCCCAAACACCATCACAAGCCATACACACAACAACACAACAGCACCCTCACCAATACACCTACAACACACCACCCACAACACACATCATGGCACCCCCTAAGCACCCCCACTTCACAGGCAGGGAGCTAAGGACCATGGTGGACGAAATACTCAGGGTTGAGCCACAACTATTCGGGACACCGGTGCAGCAGACACCCGTGGCCAGGAAGATGGAGCTATGGCAGCAGATAGTCAACAAGGTCAACGCAGTGGGAAACCATCCACGCACAAGGGACGACATCCGGAAGAGGTGGAATGACCTGCGCAGGAAGGTTCGGTCAATGGCTTCCAGGCACAACATTGCCTTACAGAAGACTTGGTGTGGTCCCCCTCCGACTCCCCCCCGAATACACGAACTGGGAGGAGAAGGTGCTGGCTATCCTGCACCCAGAGGGCCTCACCAGACTCACTGGAGAACTGGACTCAGGTAAGTCAACTACAATACCTTAACAGTCACCACACCTGTAATGCATGTAACACCCAATCCCCTCACTACCACCACATCCCCATCCCTAACCAGTCCACAACACTTACATCCTAGTTCCCTGCATGAGCACAGTCCCACAAACAGACCTCCATCCAGCCCCCTGTACACAGTCACCTACCCCTGCATGGAATCCCAGTGGCACTACAGCGCCCACAATGGACCTCCACCCGCCACATAAAATGCAACTAAATGTACACAAAGGGACCTTGCATGCTAGGACAGGGGAATATAGCCATCAAATAGTGCAGAGCAGTGCAGCAAATGCTGATAAAGTACTTGACACCCACCTGTCTATTCCCCCACATACAGGCACCACAACATATGCCACCCAACTGAAGACAGAGGCCCCACACAGGAGAGTGCAGAGGGATGTCTGGAAATAGAGGAACTCCCTGGCCCATCCACAGTCCTGGACTGTCACCCTCCAGAAGCCCCACCCAGGACACCACTGACACCCCTACCACCAAGCCACCATCATCAGCTCTAGCCAAAAGACCCCACACCAGTGTCTCCCAGCCACGGACTGGCGGACCACATATACAGAGGCCAGAGTCTCCACCCACCAACATTCAGGATGATGAAGGTCCAATTGCAAGTGGGTCTGCCATACCTGTGCAGGGGGCACAGGGGCTAGGGCCAGTGGGAGGGCATCAGTGGCCCAGGGGTGGCCAAAGGAGGGATGCTGCAGCCCAGGAGGTGATATCTGAGGCCCTGGGAGCATAGCACCATACCCAGGACAGGATGGGCCAGATCTTGGCCACCATGGAGCAGAATCAGAGGCTGCAGATAGTACACCACCAGGAGGCCATGGAGCAATGGAAACAGCTCAATGCCGCTATGGCCTCCATTGCAGGGGTGCTGCAGCACCACTACCACAGCCAACCTGAGTCCTCCACCCATCTGCAAGCCGACCACTAGCCAGAACACTGCCCTGTCATTTACATCTGCAGCAGCTACTGAACTTGTGGCACTGACAAAGGATACACAGGAAACCAGCACCCTTACCCCTGCAGCCCAGCTGCACCTTCGCAAAAGTGCCCTTAGACCCCAATATACCACTGAAACACCATCCAAGACCAAGCCCAGCACCAGGAAGTGACTCTGCCCTGAACTGTCTCCCTTGTGTGCCACTGAGCTACCTTGTTGACATGCCACTGCCATCACACAACCTTCCAATGGACACATGGACCAAAACACAGTGCTACCAACAGCTGAGCGTATGTACCTGAGCATATATTTGCATCATGGGACCACTCTCTTTCACTGTCCCAACACATATGTATATTTTGCCATTCAATAAATACACCTATGCACCCAAATCGTATGTCCATCGTCAATATGGGATATGAATTGTGAGTGTGTATGCATTAGCCAGTTAATATCATAATCACACCTTTATTGCAAGAGGGGATTCAACTGACTGTAGTGTCTGAAGTACATCACATTATACCTAATATTGGGTTCCCTGGCACATGCCACTTCAGTCATCATTTAGCATTGTCGCAGACAAAAGACACCACAGTACTTATTACATGAGTCCGACTTTGAGTATGCAGCATCATTGAACAGTACCGTAGAGTCACTGGAAGTATAGGCAGATTAGCTGGGTCCTGGAGCTGAGATCTTCCCCCTCTTCTTCATCACCATCACTCTCATCCCCACTCAGAGGTTGCAGGGCTGGTTGTACTGCACCCTCCTCTCCAAAAGGGGTATGGCTTTCCTCACAGCCAAGTTGTGCAGCATGCAGCAGGCCACTACTATCTTACACAACTTGTCAGGGACATAGTACAGGAATCCCTCAGAGAGATGGAGACAACAAAACCTAGCCTTAATGAGACCTACTGTGCACTCAATCACCCTCCTAGTACATCCATGGGCCTCATTATAATTCCTCTCTGAATCTGTGCTGGGATTCCGCACTGGTGTCAGGAGCCATTGCAAGTTGGGGTGGCCAGAATCACGTGCAAAAGCAGTCGAAAGAGGACTTGAACAAACTGCCTTTACTTGCATCCAGCCTGGGTGTCAGCAATGTACTAACCAATGTCATAAACACTCACCTTTAAGCCATTCTCTCTCCCCTTGTAGTTGTTCCATCATGTGTAGCACACTGCTGTTTTTCAGGACAAATGAATCATGGACTGAGCCTGGGAACTTGGCAATGACATGTGAAATGTACTGATCAGCAGTACACACCAATTGTACATTCATGGAGTGATAGTTCTTACGATTCCTATAAACCTGTTAATTCACTCTTGTGGGTATGAGAGCTATGTGGGTTCTATCAATGGCACCTATCTCTTGGGGGATATTGGCTAAGGCATAAAATCCAGATTTGATGCTGGGGAGTTCAGCCCTTTGGTAAAACTGGGCATATGTTTGCAAGTGTTGAACGTAGGCATCCAGGAATCTAGACAGGATTTGTCTGAACATTGGCTGTGAGACCCCTGCAGACATGCCCACTGTCACCTGAAATGAACCCGTAGCCAAAAAATGGAGCACAGGTAGCACTTGCACAGTTGTAGGGATGGCATGCTGATTTTGATTTGCCGGTTTCAGAACAGGATCCATTAATGCACAGAGGTCATGGATTGTAGCTCTGTTGAGTCTGTTGGTGATAATGATGTGACTCCATAGACTCCAGATCTACAAGGAGTCTGTATACAGATGGGGCCCTTCCTCGCCACGTTGATCTGTACCTATGTGGGAGGAAAGAACACATTCTGAGTGTCAACTTCCACTTGCATCCCATGATGTCACATTTTTTTCCAAAATGCAACACTTAGGTAGCACACAAACAGGAAGAATGAGCTACACCATCAGGCAAATGTGTGCTGAGTTAACTCTGTCATAATGGCATTGTAGTGAATCCTAGTTTGTTTTAACGGGATAACAGGAGTTAGCTTAGCCGTAGGCTTGTAAACTCGTGCCCCCGTCACCCAGTGACTTTTAACCTACTTAGCTTGCTCTGTCTTAGCCCATTTAATTATTTATTTCCTTTAAAATGGTGGCCTTGTTTATAGTTAGGCCACTTGTTATGGGTTCTATTATCGGTGTCACTGCGCCAAGGCGTCAAGATCAAGCACGAAAGACAAACATACAGTAGGCATTCACACTTAGGGATTTTCCCTCTCTATACTTTCAAGGGATTGTTGATATTAATTGCAGTCCCAAGCATGCCTGTTATCTATTGTTATGAATAACACTTATGTCAGGGGACCTTGTAGATCTGTATAAATACAACACACTTTTAGACAGATAATCAGAGGGATTCCAACCAGAGGGCATCGCCACCATCGCTGATACCGAGGCTGCAGTCATCTTGACGCTGACCCAGTCTTCGTGTCCCTGCGGAGTCTGAGATAGAGACCTCATTCCAAGGTAACGAGGGTTGGGGGCTCCTCTCATGGACACGGCTTTGGCAGATTAGGTTTAACGAACCCAGCTCTCCTTTTTTTAGGTAGGAGGTTAGACCTACTCTCCTAAGGGTATTAGGGCTTATTCCATTTTTTAAATATACATATATTTCTTTCATATATTGCATAATGGTGGGGGTCTTTATAACAATGACTTTCCTCTTCACAATACTGTTGCTTGGTATATTCATTATCCTAATCATTGCAGTTCATGCAACTTATCACAAATTGCAGTTATGTTGAATAAAAACTATTATAACTTCACTGCATCTGTGTTATTGCCTTTGTTTGTATGAGACATAATAAATCTGTGAGAAAAGGGTAATTTCCGTTTAACCACGACAACTCTGAGATATCTTATTTTGAGTCCATGCGTAAGCGACTGCTACAAATCACCTTTTACTATTGTGTTTCTGGTGAGGTACTGCTAGTAAGCCGGTAATGTTTGGACAACAGTTACAACTAGTTGTAGGAAGAAACTTAGTCACCTACAAACGAAAGTACTGTCATGCTGAGACCCGCAGTCTTGCTCAGAACAAGAGTCCAAACTACGACATGGCGCCACCAACGATGGTGTTTAGGCACTAATTTACGGATACCCTGACTATCATTGTCTCACAGACAACAAGTACCCTCAGTACCATTATACGGAGACGTCCATGGTCTTTGGGAGAATCCTCCTCAGCCAAACAGGTAACACCTAATTAGGCTGTAGGTTGTTCGAGCTCGAACTCACAAAAGGAAAAATTTCCCCTATTTTGGTGATCCGTTTCTCTAAGACAAATATGGCTAATACCTTGCTAGACATGCACTTACACAACATTTATTAGCGCATGGCCTTACGGACGAGGGCGGGGATGTTACTCTGATTATTGAAGCGAGTGAAGCCTACCAAACAGAAACATTTTACTGTTGGGTTGCCTTTCCTGAGGCTGACCAACGGACGCACACATTTCACACATATGACATTGCGGACGTACCTGTGAGATACGAAGCATACATGTATCATGAAATATCGCTCACATATCAAGAGCATCAAAACTGGTTTGAAGACGCCCTACCACATGTACTACGACAGGTGAGGCTAGGTCCTTTAAGTAATGAAGGGCCTACATGGCCCATGTTTGCCACATATACACCTCACCCAGGCATACAGACTATGCCGATTGTAGATTTAAGAATAATATATAATGAACTAGTGGCATTATATAGACGATTGGTCCAGTTCGTAATGCGAACATTGAACACTACACCAGCGCGTCCAGCACCGCCAGTAGCTGGTGGATATCAATTGGCTACTGGGATTAATCCACAAACAGTGCATACCATTATGGGTAAAGTGCCCTCGGATCGAGAAAAAATACCGTTCTGGATTGCCCAGAAAACAAATCAGCTGGAAGCTGTGTTCCCCCATACGGGGCCACAGGAAAAACATATATTGCTCACTATGTGCTTGCCGTTTGGGATGGTTCCCTCGGTGGATGAATGTGCCACATGGGGTACAGTCTTCACTGCCGTTTATACTACCACACATGGTACCCCTACACTTGCCAATTTACCGGAAGTGTTAAAACAAATACAAAATGAACATGGGGCCGCACCGGCCCTGGATCTGGGGATGAAATTGATGCGTAACTTTGACGCCGTCTCCTCGATAATATTAAGTAATATTAAAGGGGAAGCAGTGGCACTGGCGATACGCCAGCGTCTCCGGGAAACTCCACATGTGGAACAGGAGAGACAGCTACCAAAAATAATATCTGATACCTATACTAGTATAGGACGGGATGGGCTGGGAGCCAAACCTAAAAAATTGAACATACCGAGTACCACCCACAAGGAAGGTACAAAGCAAGCACAAGAGGGCTCTAAAAAGCGCTGGGACAAACAAAAAGATTTCAAAGATAGGAGAAATAAAAGAGCTGATTCTCCACATCCGGAGTACTCCGAAAGGAGGTATAATCTCAGGAATAGGGATAACATTAGAACTCCAGACAGATATACTGATTCACGTCCTTCTCGTTCCTTTCAGGACGCACCGGATAGACGTAGCGAGAGAGGGGGCCGTCAAGATCGACGTCCGGAATACGTGAAAGAAAAGAAAGACTCGCCGCAGTCTACCATTAAAAAAGAAGAAAAGACTCCTCAGCAAAAGCCACAATTTAAAAAGAAGAAAGTGGCAGCACTGACGGTTAAAAATGCCAGTAGTATTGAGAACACTGTTGAGGAACAAGAGGTGGACAGTGACTCTGTTGGACAGCGCGGCAGAGGTCACGATATGTCGCCAGAGTCTGAAAGATCATCTGGATGCGACAGCAACTAGCGATTACATCTCAGTTGAGACGGCGGATGGCCGCGTTCTCCCACCCGATCGGGTTTATGATTTAACACTTCAGATAGAGGGAGACGTGGAACGCATTATTAGTGTAATATTCTGGGATGAACTTACTAGTGATATCCTGTTGGCCAAGAGAGACTGGCCACCTGAACATGTCCGCAAGCTCCCACATGGGGAAGATGTCATTTTGCCTTCTTTCTCCGATCTTGTTCCGGAGGCAGACAAACAAGCCTATGCTGCTGAATGGGCTTTAGCGCAGGCACCTGCATTATACCGTAATCATGTAGGTTGGGACAAGGACTCTCCTTGTCATGTTATTCCCGTTCGGTCTACACCACACCCGCAGCCACAATACCCTGTTAAATATGAAGCAAAAGCTCCAGTGACGGAGATACTGTCACAACTTGAATACCAGGGAGTAATTGAGCACTGTACATCGGCAATGAATAATCCGCTATTTCCCGTTGCGAAACCTGATCATTCCTATAGAATAGTGGTTGATTATAGGCACTTGAATAGTCATACACGCACTTATGCTATACAAAATTCACACAGCACAGCGCTGATTAATAATATAGTGCGTAAAAAATACAAAACTACATTGGATATATCTAATGTTTTTTTCTGCCAGAATTTAGCACATGAAAGTAACACCTAAGTGCATTTTCCTTTGGTTCCCAAAAACGCTTTTGTCGTTTACCCCAAGGTTATAAAAAACAGCCCAGGACTGTTTTCGGCCCGTGTCACATCAATCCTGCACGAGCTTGATTCCGAGGCATTATCCTATGTGGATGATATCTATCTCACTGATGACACCCTTGACATTCATCTTGCAAGGGTCGATCGGATAATTCTGGGATTTGCTGCCTACGTATATAAATTTAATTTTAAGAAAAGCAAGATTGCCTTTCTTAGTGTATTGTTCCTAGGATATGAGCTATCAAACGAGGGGAAGAGCCTGGCCCCGCACTTCCTAGAGAAGTGTGCTCAGCTTCAGCCTCCGAACACGCTTAAGAAATTACAGTCATTACTGGGTTTCTTTTATTTCGCCAGAACATACATTCCAGATTATGCTGAACGCGTCAAGCCACTATATGACTTAATTCAGCCCAATTATTCTAGCAAGCGATGGACAATTGAACACACACACATCCTTAGGGACATACAACAAGACATGCTGGAAGCTAGACACTTGTACACACGGGACAATAAAACAAATTTGGTCATCAGAATAATAGCTGGTGCCCGAGGATTTACCTATGTCACCTTTAATGAGGGTGACACGGTGCCGATAGCATACAAATCACATTTGTACTCCAATGCAGAGAAACGATTTGCTCCTACTGAAAAAATTCTGACAGCAGTTCAGATAGCCGTCATAAAGGAGAGACCGCTTGCCCCGGGGAAACGCATTATTGTTGTCTCCCCGGTTCCGGCCATAGAGGCTGTCACTAAAGCGAGCGTTCCAAACGCTAAGGCATTACATCCACGCTGGATTCAATGGGCAACGTCTCTGACCGCCACTGATGTTGATTATGTGTTTGACCCAAGACTTCAGACACAAGAATTTCTCCAGTATGAACAGGAGTACCCCGCTCCCTTACACATATTGCCAATAGACAGTTATGATACAATCATTTATAATGACGGATCGGGACAACCGGCTGTGGGTACTAAACATCAATACTCGGCAGCTTGCGCAGCCGTGTGCGGGGTAATGGAAGACGGAGTTTTCCATCCTCATAATACCTACACTCAGACCTTAGGGGACTGCACAGCCCAGTTGGCCGAGCTTAAGGCTCTTCTTCTAGCGCTCGAACATTCAGAGCCAGGAACACAGACTTTGATTGTCTGTGATTCGTATTACTGCGTCCAGTCATTCAATGAATACCTCAATCATTGGAAACTGAACGGGTTTAGAGATTCTAAAGGGAACACCATTAAACACAAAATGTTGTGGGGAAGGGTGGCTGATCTTAAGGATAAGCTGCCATGTGTCCATGTAGTTCATACATTAGGGCACCAACGTGTAGGAATACATGTTGCCGTTAATACATTGGCTGACGAAGCAGCTCAAGCATCAGTAGCTACGGCTTCTGTGGCTGCAGTGACTCATTCTCGAACGAGGTTGGATAATGAAATACTGATTGCCGTTAAAGTCTCGGCTGCAGGCAGGACACTTCCGAAAGGATACCCTACGAACTATACCTATCATATCAGTGCACAAAATGTTGCATTTGCAACAATTCCTGATGTTGGTGATCGAGTGATCCCAAATGAAGACCAAAGATTGGAGCTGATTACAGCTGCACATGAGGGTGTCGCTTCTGCACATGCTGGTATACAGGCCACTATCACCATTCTACAACAACGGTACTGGTGGCCAGGTCTATGCAGACGGACTAAACAGTATGTCCTTTGCTGTGACATTTGTCGGCAGATTAAGCTCCAATATCAGACGCCCTCCGCAGACATCTCTCTTAGTGTCAGACAAGCCACTCCATTGTGTGTACCTGGACCATTGTGGTCCTTTGCAACCTGATGGTGCATATAAATACATTTTAGTAGCTGTAGATTCCTGTTCTAGATTCCTGTGGGTATGGCCACAGCGGTCGGCTGACGCCCGGACTGTTATAAATGATTTGCTGATCTTTATCAGTACATATGCGGTTGCAGCATTCCATTCGGACCAGGGCCCTGCATTTGCCTCTAAGGCTTTCAGGGACACCATGAGGACGATGGGTGTTGAACTCCATTACTCCTCACCATACCATCCCGAGGGAAATTCGGTCGTGGACAGGCGGAATCGTGATCTAAAGCAGTCCTTAACAGCTCGAGTATTAGGTTCAGGCCGCAGTTGGTTACATCACCTATATGGGGTCCAGAGAGCACTGAATAATCTGCCAAGACAGTCCTTGGGGGAAAGTCTCCATATGAGGTTCTCTTTGGGACAACTATGTATGTCCCCGATCTTGATGCCCCTGGTATGGTGGCAGCAGAAACACCATTTGACATAAAAGAATGTCTCGCTGTTTTACAGGAGCTTCAACAATTCCGTGATGATAAATCATCTGCAAGTGCTGCAACCTTGGGAATAAGGAATTTGGTGAAAACTTCGACTGGCTGGATTCCTAACGTTGGGGATCTGGTTCGTGAGAAGATCGCTGTGAAAAAAGAGTTTGGTCCAGCATACAGAGCACCTGTACCGGTCTTGGGGATAAAAGGCACCAGGACTGTCATCCTTCCACCGTTGTCTGGTTCCAAATCAAACAGATTCATCTCCATTGATGACATCAAATTACACCATGTGGCCGATTCTTCACAGTAGACCAGGGGGTCCCTTGGGTAGTTCCCGATCCCCTCTCACTACCCAACAGGACATCCCTCTACATAGTAGGATGACCATCGCTACTACTGACTATGCAACTATGTCAGCTGCTGTTCCAGACACTTCCTCAACCATGGGGAGGGCGGAAAATGAACTTTTGTTGGCTCCAGTAACAACTTCGGAGAACACCACGCTACAGGATTTGGCTGTATTTTACACGAACACTTCCACGACTGGTAACGTCATCTATCAAGAACTTCCAAGAGCAGTGGATGTGAATTTGATGGGTCCTGTGTTTGCGGAAAATTCCTCTGGCTATTTTGTAGACATTGATGATTTTTCTTCAGATTCATCCTCAACTGAGACTGACAAACTTTCCAGAGGTAGCAAATTCTATCGATGGCTTAAGAAGAACTATTTGATATATCAATGGAACTATCTCTGGCTCTGTTTAACATTTATTGCATTATTTTTATGGATTGGTTTTGTGACTGTTTTCTTTTTACTAATTAATGGTCACTATATTGCTGGTCGCTCCTCAGTGGAGCCTGTTGATGTAATTTTAACATCACATCATTCATCACATAAGGTCCGACGTGATTTGTCCCCTGTCAATATTACAGCTATTCCAATTCCTGATGGCATTGTTTGGGACAACGTTCCGTTCGATATATACGGGCCTACAGAGATAATTCAAATACCATACGTGTTCAAGATTTCAATGTCTGATGTTATTACACCTAATGTTGTCTCTGATGATTGGGATGTCCAAACAGTTGATTCCATGCTAACTGAAATGAAGGACTACTCCGCTTTTGGAAGTGATGATGTATATGATTATACAATGAATTATGGTGAAATGTTCTGCTATAATAATTGGGGACATCACTACCTGCACCGTGCAACTAGATATAGGCCTCTCTTTAACTACACACAATGGGGACACTGTTCAACACCACGGGTGGGGAGTCCAAAGTATTACAGTGACAAATTCACATACTTTTCTGGGCATGATACGAAGAAAGCTGAATCATATTATTTTAAATTACCTACAACACAATTTAGAAAACTCTTGCTAACAGATACAAAACTGATTTATTCAGATCCCTTTGTTTCCCGACTCTCGATTGAAGGTTATGAATATTGGAAGAATACTATCGATTTGAAGAGTGTATGGGGAACACAAGATTGGCAATTACAGGGTAGGGAGGCTTTGTTTCGAGCTTGCTTAATTCCTGTGCAAATGATTTTTTTGAATGACACTGTTGAGCAGACATCATGTCTGGGGTTAGCAAAGATTAAAGATCTAAACACGCCCAATATTCCTACACCGACAAAATTTAGAGATTGGCAACACCTTCTTAATGTTTCAGAGGACAGGCTAGATGCATTGGTTAAGGCTGGTGCTTATAATTCTTCACTTTCTCGTCCCGCGGGATGGTTGGTATGGCCCACCGACACTGATGAATGTCAGCGGCGTTTTTTGAACTCTTCAAGGGGTTTTTCCATTCATAGGCCAGACCCTCGCTTTCTATCAGGTCAACATACTGGTATAATTACAACATACAGTGTGGGTAAGCTGTGCCAGCAATGGGTACAGACGAACACTTTAACAGCGGTAAAACAACACCTGAACACTCTTTCTGACAGTATAGAGTTACAAGATTTCCTATTAGGTCCTAGGAAACAACGCTCGAAGTGGTTTTTATATGCTATGTATAATGAAATTTGGAAACTTTCTCAAATTGAGGCTGCTGCACGTTTACGGCAACTTGATAAGGAAAATTTGGAAAAAACATTGGCTGTTGTCGACAATGGCATGAACACGCTATCCAACAGGATTTATTCACTGTCGAATATAGTGTCATCTGCTATTGATATCACTCAGACTGATTTGTCCCGGTTATATTATGGGCAAACACAGCTGCGTTCCATCATGCAGCTGAGTTGGGCATTGCAGACGCTGAGAAGTGGCCACATTCCATGGAAATACATTAATGGGAGTGAACTATTCGCTGATTTTAATTTTTCCAGGGAACAAGAGACAATGGCTAAAAGGGAGGCTCGTTTCACCTTGCTTCAAGTTGAAAAATTAGATAAGTTGCCTTTCACGGTAGAGAGTCCTTCAACTATCTGGCTCTTACACGGCATTATTAATTTACCGTTTTCAACGTTTCGTTTCTCAAGCTGCCTGAAACATCTTGCAGTGGGACGATATGAACGGCTAGGAGATAGCTTTATTAAGGAAGAGTGGGAGTTGCCCTTTGAGTATCGATGTCTGAACGGCGAACAGGAGGTCTTTCTTAGCGGAAGTGAATGTGAGACTACTGTTCGTCATTCCATGATATGCAAACAGGTGTCTCTTCACGGCCTTTGCAATGCGGGGGTCGCAAATTTGGCCTGTTTTCTGAAGGGTACTCCCGTCCCCTTGATTCGTTCAGTGTTTCATGTACTTTCTAATGGGAGTTATGTTCTTCTAAGCGATGACAGCTGTTGCGGCTTGCGACCTGGAATTGCCTACGCAATCTCAGTCACGAAGGTCGTTACGTGTTGTGGCCATGTTTTGTTTCCCCCCACGCAAGAGATACAGGTATCTGAAATGTGGCCCCACATTGATACTATTAATGTGAACTATAACAAGTTGAGTAGACTGAAGGCGCCATTGTTTCAAAAACAGGTCGCCTTGACAACCGCAAAAGAGACGTATGCTCTCCAGATTGCGAGATCATCAGCCGAGATACAATCCCTTTTAAATACCGATTTCCCCAAACACTTTGGAGAGTTGGTATCCAGAATATTCAATGCTTCAAGCACAACTGGGATTGTTCATTTCTTTTAGGCTGTCGGGTCTGGTTTCGTGTCCATCTTCCAGACTGTCTTCGGAGTCATCCCATCAGCCATCCATTCTCTCTTTTCCAGTGTGTTTGGTGGCTTTCCGATTATTTTGGCTTTAATTAGCGGACTACTACTGCTATTTTTTCTGATTCGCAGTGCTTGTTTTTTTAAAGTGACACAGAGCAATGGAGCCGCTCCCGTCAACAACGCTGTGCCGTGAGCGCATGGTTCGAATCTTCGGTACACCTTTGCTGGTGGAACTGGAATTTGACTGGTCATTGTCATTCCGGCCTCTACTGTGGTGCGTACAACCAGTGTTCCGCTGCATATGGTGTCTCTTTGAACATCTGCCTATGGTCTGTCTTGCTGTTGCGCCGACATCTCCTGTGAACCACGAACTGCTGATGTCCCCGATGAGGGTTCATACACGGTCATGCCCCTTGAGACTGCGGTTGCTCCGCGAGGCCACCTATGAGCCTTCTGTTATACGATCTAACATGGATGAGGACACTGCAGCGAGTGTCGATACACCGATGACCATGGCTCACTTCTGCTCTGTGGATCCGTTTGTCCGTCCA
This sequence comes from Pleurodeles waltl, assembly GCF_031143425.1. Taxonomy (NCBI): domain Eukaryota; kingdom Metazoa; phylum Chordata; class Amphibia; order Caudata; family Salamandridae; genus Pleurodeles; species Pleurodeles waltl. The sequence goes on along the minus strand of NC_090448.1, from coordinate 268,930,693 downwards.
GCTCTCAATTTCACTTCAGAGGATGTTGACTCATTTTTGAGATCCTTGAATGGTGACTTCGATGACATTCTTCAAGATCCTGCATATAGCACATAATTTGATGAATTTGCTTGCCAGTTCCCGGTTCTAAGAAGTAGCGATTATACTAAAAGTTTGCTATACTTGTCATGGTTGATATTAACATCTCTGAATGTTTTTTACCCGAATTTTAAACACACAGAATTTTTGTTTTTTTCATTAAGTTTTTTTGGGGCTTTTATTTCAGTAGCAACTTTTTAGCGATTGGGTTTCTTTACCTTCATCATACCTGTTACGGCAATGGGGAGGGTGTAGTGAATCCTAGTTTGTTTTAACGGGATAACAGGAGTTAGCTTAGCCTTAGGCTTGTAAACTCGTGCCCCCGTCACCCAGTGACTTTTAACCTACTTAGCTTGCTCTGTCTTAGTCCATTTAATTATTTATTTCCTTTAAAATGGCGGCCTTGTTTATAGTTAGGCCACTTGTTATGGGTTCTATTATCGGTGTCACTGCGCCAAGGCGTCAAGATCAAGCACGAAAGACAAACACACAGTAGGCATTCACACTTAGGGATTTTCCCTCTCTATACTTTCGAGGGATTGTTGATATTAATTGCCGTCCCAAGCATGCCTGTTATCTATTGTTATGAATAACACTTATGTCAGGGGACCTTGTAGATCTGTATAAATACAACACACTTTTAGACAGATAATCAGAGGGATTCCGACGAGAGGGCATCGCCACCATCGCTGATACCGATGCTGCAGTCATCTTGACGCTGACCCAGTCTTCGTGTCCCTGCGGAGTCTGAGATAGAGACCTCATTCCAAGGTAATGAGGGTTGGGGGCTCCTCTCATGGACACGGCTTTGGCAGATTAGGTTTAACGAACCCAGCTCTCCTTTTTTTAGGTAGGAGGTTAGACCTACTCTCCTAAGGGCATTAGGGCTTATTCCATTTTTTACATATACATATATTTCTTTCATATATTGCATAATGGTGGGGGTCTTTATAACAATGACTCTCCTCTTCACAATACTGTTGCTTGGTATATTCATTATCCTAATCATTGCAGTTCATGCAACTTATCACAAATTGCAGTTATGTTGAATAAAAACTATTATAACTTCACTGCATCTGTGTTATTGCCTTTGTTTGTATGAGACATAATAAATCTGTGAGAAAAGGGTAATTTCCGTTTAACCACGACAACCCTGAGATATCTTATTTTGAGTCCATGCGTAAGCGACTGCTACAAATCACCTTTTACTATTGTCTTTCTGGTGAGGTACTGCTAGTAAGCCGGTAAGGTTTGGACAACAGTTACAACTAGATGTAGGAAGAAACTTAGTCACCTACAAACGAAAGTACTGTCATCCTGAGACCCGCAGTCTTGCTCAGAGCAAGAGTCCAAACTACGACAGCATCACATTGTTGACCTACTACCAAAGATGGATTATAGAATCATGTCAGCAACCGACGAAGGGGAGAGAGATCGGGGCCCTGGATGAGGCCCCTGGCCAGGCTACGGAGACGTGGTGGTAGCAAAATGGCAGCCTCCTGCCTTCCAGGTATGATAGAGTGGAAGTGACTTCATTCCGCTGGCGTTAGTCGTCATGGCGGAAGGCGGTGTTCACCGCCATGCACCTGATCATTGGATTACATGGTTGTCAATGGGAAAGCTGGGCCAATCATGATCACCGCCGGTGGTGACGGAGCACACCCCCACTCCCATGCAGGGTAGTAATTCACTGCGCGTGCTGCTGTGTCCTGACTCTGGGCCCTGAGATGGCACATGTTACAGGGGAACGGACCCCAGCCTTCACCGCGGAGGAGCTGGGTAAGCTGGTGGCCGGGGTCCTACCCCTAGAAGTTGTTTGGGCGACCAGAGGAGCAGGTGATTTGCCGTCTGTCATCCTTAGATCTGTGTGATTGTGGCGGATGCCTGTATGCATCTGGGTTCGATGTGTGACTGCCCAGTCGTAGATTGTCTGGCAAATTCTGCCTCTGAGTTGAAAACATGCCTGTCAGCAATGGCCGTTCCATATCGAGCGACATGGCATTTGTATTTGGTGCACACATACTGACGTCTGTTTATTTGCTCTGTGTGGCCCATGTAGACCAAAAGAAAGGCCTGTGGCAAGCCATCACCAAGGAGGTGTGGACCCTGGGGGTCTACAACCGGCAGAGCACCCACTGCAGGTTGCGGTGGGAGGACCTGAGGCACTGGGCCAGGAAGACCGGAGAGGCCCAGATGGGGAAGGCCTCCCAAAGAGTAAGGGGTGCCTGTCGGACCCTGACCCCCTAATGGCCCGCATTCTGGCGGTGGCCTATCCGGATTTGGATGGGTGCTTGAAGGCAGCACAGCAGCCACAGGGGGTGAGTAGCAAGACTGTTGTGATACTGCTTTGATGGATGTATTTGGGTGCTGTGGTATGTATGCATTGTAATGCCAGGCACTTGGACAGGTGTGTTCCTGCAGTTCTGCCCCCTTCAAGTCCTTAGGATGGTGTAAGGGCTAGTTTTGGCAGTCTCTGTAGGCCTATGAGGGTTCCCCTTTCTGTCATCTGGTATTCATTGTGGCCTTATGGACTTGCAAGTGAATTGGCTGGGCATGGTCTCTCATGGGTGTACTCCACACAGTGTTTCAGGTTCGTGTTTCATTAGGATTATGTGGTGTATTCTGTGGTCATGCCAACTAGTCAGGGGCACATTCATTACGTATGTTGTCTGTGCTGAGGGTACGTGCATGACCTGGATAGGAGTGTGCGTGAGCCAAAATGAACTTATATTCAGGATTTGACAAAGTTTTCCCTTGTTTTGTTTCCCCACCCCTGTGCTCTTGTGTCCTTTGTGTACATTAGCATCATCTGGCCAGGGAGCTGAGGCACCAGTGAGTGGGGATGCAGCAGCCCACGGTTCCAAGGAGGCAGAATCGACCGACGCCAAGGGGACCATTGGGTTGGAGGGTGAGGGGAGTACCACGGGGAGGCAACTACCACTGGAGGTAGTGACTCTGATACCTACTCCGATGGCAGCTCCCTGGTGGTGGCGGACCCTACTGGGCACACCCATTCTATGCCATCTTCTGCCACCTCCATACCATCACCACCCCCCAGTTGCTCCCCACCCGGTTGCCCGTGCCTGCTCACCCAGGAGGGTGGGCGTCTCCTTCACCCCAGGCACCTAAACCCCTGCCCAGTCAACCCTGCTGTAGGGAAGACAACCATCGTTGAATGCCATCCTGGGGCTAGCATCCCCGATACAGCAATGCAATGCATACCTGGAAGGCATTCACTGTGCCATGTCTGGCCTACAAAGATCTTTTCAGGCTCTGGCCTCCTCTTTGATGGCAGCCAGTGTCCCTGGTCTTTCCGTCCACCCTCCCACCACCTCTACCCCTTCCAGCACCCCACTCCCTTCATCCATCCCAAGCACACATACAGACATCCATGCACACAGATCAACACACAAGAAGCACACTGAAAAACACAAGGACCACACTTCCTACCACAGGCATGCACACACCCAACATACAAAAGCACACACAACAACATCCACACCTCCCCGCCACCCTGTCTGTCACCTCACCATGCACACCCACACGCACTGCACTCTCACTCACTACTGCTGCCCCCATTCATGCAGTCACCACAACATCTGACATCCAGACATGCACAGCAGGCACCACACCTGCACTCACCACGACTACTTTGACAGACACTTGCAGCACACTCACCAGACCTGCAGACACACAAACAACATCCATGTACACTGGCAGCCTGTCTTGTCCCACTGTGTCCACCCCCCTCCTCGCAAAACACTCAAACATTTGCACACATCACACCACACATTCACCACACACAAGCATACTTCACAGACACCTGCAACCATGCTCAGCACACCTACACCTGATACGAGCACTCCCTCAACCTCCCCTCCCAGACCTGTCTCCAAAAACCCTCCAACTGCACCTAAGAAGCTTTTCCTATCCCGTGTTGACCTGTTTGACCTGTTTTGTGTTGCTAATGTTGCCCTAAGTGGGAAGGGTATGCCCAGACGCGGGTCCCTTGCTCACTTTGCCACTGGATTCAAGCTAGCCTGGCTGATGAAGGGTGATACCCTAAAACTGGTCCCAGGATGCTTGTTTCTGGTCCAGGGAGTCAATCACAAGGCTAGGAGGCATTCCTGTTGTTTAGTCAGTTAAGTAGCAGTATTTAAAAATTCTGGTTGTAGAATTCGTTTTTTTTTTTTTTTTACCGTGGTCACCACAATCAAAATGGGTAAGAAAATTAGAAAATAGCAGCTTTGTGTACACAGAACTCAAATGTCCTACAATCCTTAGAGAAGGATAGGGAATTTGGATGGGCACTATCAAACAGAAGAGTGGTCATCAACATTCTTATGAAACATTGATTATGTTGTGAAGAATACAACAGTATGAAACTATCTATTCAGAATGGTGGATGATATATGTACTCCAAACATGTGAGAATCTGTTTTCACAGAAAATGTTTTGCAACAACAATTTGATAATTGTGGGGTTTATAACACCTTTGTTGTCTAAAGCAATGTTTTTTGGGACTAAAGTGTTGTCATTCTTGTCACATTAAAATCTGCAGTTTACTCAACTGATGGGGACATACATAGATAAGCCCGTCACTTTAATTGTAGCTCACTATATAGTAGCTAATGGCCCTTTTTGATTTACGCAGATATAGGCAGCATTGAATTTCTGAATTATGATATCTTGTGTACTATGTCTCAAAGGCCTTATCATTTTCCGCTCTCTACAATGGTTTCAGGTGATACCTGTGTGCAGGAACTGCTTCGTGTTTTGACACTACTGAATGAAAAAGGATACAGAGCAACTTCACATTCTGTAACATTGGTATTATGGCCAGGCTCCATGATTAGGACTGTAGGGCATGTGGCATTTCAACTGACCGGTTGCCAGATAAAAATATATTTTTTGCTAATAATGTCTTTTGATTGTTGATCAATATGGGTAAATGAAAAGCAAAGTCACACCATATGAGAGACTAACCATCAACAGGCTTGTTTAAACAAGCATTTGCAATGCAATAGGTCTCACATTTGTTTGAGTTAGAGCTATTGGTGTTGTAAATTCATAACTGAACTTTTCTTGCCACATAAATTGGCCAACCCTGCCTCATAATTTGGTCTTTTCCTACCACATAATTCCAGTGGGCCTGCATGCCTTACACTGGCAGAGGGGTGCAGTTTGACAGCATTCTGTTAGCCAAGAGAGGGCCACTACAACCGATTTGCAGAAAAGCTGATGTGTTGTAAAATGAGATGATCAAAAAAGCCACAGGTGCATCAGCCACATAGTAGGAGCATGGTAACGAGAAGAACCCGTGGCTGTGCACGGAGCCAGAGGAGCAATGTGACACCAGGGCTCTAATGGAGAGGGCCAGAAGGCAAAGGGGGGCCACGGCATCCGGGATCGAGATGGTAGTCCACACCCTGTAACCCACGGGAGACGCGCCGCAGCCTTCAAAGGATACTGCAGCCATATGAGAGGTTAACAGCCTGCTAAAATTCCTTATGCGCTTCGTGACAGACACTTGACAGCCTTCTGAAGAACACACACTGTTGGCTGCTCCAACCATGCAGTACAGGACATAGCGTAATTATACAGTAGTTTGGGGTGCTCCCAAAGAGAAAAAGGCAGGACAAAGAGGCAGAACCTACCACTAGCAAGCAATGATTTTTGAATGAGAGTGGAACCACCAAATGAAATCACTGGAACCCACAGTATAAGTATACTTAAAAAGTATACAACACGTCGAACGCTACACTCGACTAAAAATGGGCGATTTAATAGATGTCTGAAATTACATAAGCCAATAACGGATAACTGTTTTTTCTGCTAGAAAGTGACAAACAAGATCAATAAATGAAACCAATTCAGCATAACAGTCTGTTCTATGATAGGAGACATTTTAAATAGACTAGCATTTGGCACGCACCACGACAAATCACACCATATTAAAGAGGGGCATCAATAGATACATTTTAATGATAATCTGGTAGATACATTTATCCAGGATTGTATAAATGACTACATATTACATTATTCCATCTACCCACATATACTATGATGACATAAAGCTCAGCATTACCTCATGAGATTTGCAATTTAAATGAAATTGCCATTGCATCCACAAAAACATCACTACAATGATGGCTGCCATGACAAACACTTCAAGTTCATTTTCAAAGACTTTTAATTTCCACAGACCTCTTTTACATTCTGGACATGTTTGTTGAAAACCTCTATAAAATTCTACTAAAAGTCCTAACTCAGCAATCATGCAATTTTCGAAAAGCATGGGCATGCTCATGTATGATACACCCAGTTCGGTTACATTTGGTTCATAAGCTCAACTGGTGATTTCATTTCTTGAGGCAAACAATAACGCCCTTTAAATATTCCTTTACCTATCTTTAATTTTATGAAGTTGCTATTGATTATCATGCTTTCTGCCGCACATTTTCCTTTCTGCCCAGTAAAGGGTAACCTAATAAAGCAACATTTTGGATCCCTGCTCTGAGTTCCCTCTGAGGACAACTTGGACACTTGTTGCAAATCTGACTGGTAGATCATTGCTGATACTCAAACTCTGCCAAGAACTGCCATTCTCTAGATGGTTGGTGGTATTCCTAGGCCCAACTAATGTGTTTATAATCCCTGACATATATAAGCACTGAGTTAAATAAAGTGATCCAAAGCTCTTATTTTGGCATGGTACAGAAAGATCAGGATGCCTTTGGTCACATATTTCATCTTTTATTTCTAACTGCAATCAGAGTTAGAGCTTTGATCCTGTAAATTGGAAATAAAATATTCCATAAGGAGTATGTTGGGGTATCAGCCTTTTTAACAGCTGCAGAGCTATTGCCATATTGGAGGCCCCTCCTGGGTTGTCATAAATCCTAAACTTAGGGGATGATTTAGATGTTGGTGGTGTTACCGCCAAGCTGCATCTGCAGCAGACCCGCAAAGACTGTCAAGTCGACGGTGTACCGCCCATCGTATTTAGATGTTACTGGTGACAGATTGCTGAAAGAGGGAGATGGCAGCGAGACCCAATGGACTTTGTACAATGGCAGGGACTATGAAATAGAGATAAGTGACATACACACAGGTACCTCAGCCATATGTGCGCCCCTGCACTACATACTACACAACACACTACCTACACACCATCATCCGTTACAATTCCAACATAACACAACTGGAACATGCTGACATAAATCCATGACACAAAACACACACCCCATTGACATTGCAACCACGCACGACACAACCACAACAACCAAGACAACTATATACTCAGCTAAACAGACTCACACACAAGCACAGCTACACACATCACAACAATGTCTGCCACACAAAAACACTCACCTGAATGTGTCAAATCGCAACTCAACACACAACTATATTGGTCTCACATGCAAGTGACACACATACAGACACAACCACATCACTAACTCCAGCTCCCTCCACCGCAACCAGACAATACATACACACACACACAATAGATAGCACAAACCTACCAGTACAGGTCCCCTTGCAATGCGCACATATGGACACCATTGTCAAGTGTGAATGTACCGGTGTTGGGGGGCCAGCATTCATTTGGCAATGAATGATGACACCACAATGACAGTTGTGTATGCGTGTGATATGCGTGTTGTGCCAGTGTGTCCATAGCCATGTGTGACACAATTGTCTCCCCAAAATATGCATGTCATGATGATTTAAAAAAATTATTCTGACATGTATATCCTTGCACACTGCCCACCTAATGTACGCTGGCAATGCAGCATCCCTCCCTTCAAGTCCGGCAATGGGGAAAATCATGATTTTTCCATTGGATAGTGGTAGCAGTGACAGCAGGTTTTGTCCCGTCATGTCCAGTCCTAGACAGAAGTGGAAGGAGGAAATAAAGGTGACTTTTCATCCCCTTTACCCTTAATCGACCAACTCAGAAGGGGAGGTCGGACCGCCACTTTCTGCTTAGCTTTAAGGCACATCCAAATCTGCAAGGTGGGACGGATGGCTGGGCTTCCGTCGGCATCCACTTTTCTCTCTCACCTCGTCGACACGGGCTGTGTGTCTTGGCGGTGACGGCGGTTCAAATGTGGGCTTTCAGTTATGGTACCGCTAACATCTAAATACGGCGGGCATACCGTCACAGCGGCAAACAGGTTTTCATTCAAATAGTCGATGGTGGGACCATTACCACCAACATCTAAATCAGGCCCTTAGTGATCTCAAACTCAAGATCATTTTCTTCTGGTTGCAGGAATGGAGTAACTCAAAATGGACTTAATTGCAATAAGCACTTGTTTTCAAAAGACAGATAATATGGGGCAACAACATCTTGAAGTTCACCCCCAGCATTTTCAATTAGTGTGTGACTTCATGCAGTGTAGTTTAACTAAGGTACAATACTAATTGTACAAGGGTTTATAGGGCTCTTCCCATTAGTATATTCCTGATACTCTAAAGAATATGGTGCTCCATTTCTCTTCCCAATTTTGATTATCCAGGTGAGAATCCCCACTGCCTCACCTGACCTAATAAAATTTAGTAAAGGAAGACCTCATGAAGGTATATATTGTTGTGATTATGCCTCTGAATGCTGGACCGAGGTAAATAAAATGTTTATTCTGATGGTGCATTACACAACTTCAGCTACTTGTAGCAAAGTCTTTCTACCTCATGTACAGAAAAACCTCGCTAACATGGATTAAGTATTTAAAAATGCCCTTTAAATTATATATTAGTGATTGCTTAATAGCCCATGTTTTTTCCACTGTTGAAGGTCCCAAGAGCACTCGACTGTCCATATTTGTCAAAGAAGTGAATTGGAGTGTTTCTTGAAGGGGAAAAGATTAAGGCACATTTGGTTGACATTGTATCCCAGGAACTCAGTGCTTAGAAGGCCTCTGGAATTTACAAGATCTTTCAACATTTCAGATGACACTCCCCATTACAATGTGGTCCATATGTACCCATATTTTGCCTGATGCTGCTCTGGAGGTCTAGACAATTCTACTGATTCTCTGAGATCGATTGCATGAAAGTAAGTCCCATGGCTGGGGAGTCAGAATCCACCTCAGTTTGGACTGTTGTTGAAGTGTGATTCACTGTTTCAGTTTCTCCCATCACCAAGCAAGCCTAACAATTAGCACTTGCATCTGTTAAAGATATTGGAGCCTTCTACAACAAGAAAGCCCTGAAATAGTTACAGCAACTGCAGAATCAAGACCATATTGGCAGCATACATCCTACTTAGCTATGACAGGTAGAGGGGCTACCATCTTATAAGATATTCCTTGAAGGTGGGCAATTAACATTGTTTTCATGTTCATATCTGATAAAATGGTCCGTTTATGGGAAAAGGGGTATCCTTGTTGCATGCAAATCACCTTGGCTGGGGTTGAGGATCACATTCAGAACTTTATACTTATCTATATAATGTTAAAGTGTGAGACCTGTTTAAAACACTAAGAGAAACAAAAGGAGGGTTGGAGGCCAGTGCCTCACATCCCAGCACTCAGTTCACCCCGATGTATCATGGTAAATGTAGTGCATGATAACACTAACTTCAGTGATAGTCTATAGTATTTCATCTTCATTGGTTCAGGCAGTGCTGTGTATTTCTAGATATGTGCTTCAGGATAGTTGTCCTTCTTCAGTAAAGAGTAACACATTGTTTTGGGGGTCCTCGAAATGCTGCCCAAAGTCTTCTCAGGTCTCTGTACTACTCACTGACCGCAGGTGCATCAGCCAGAGCTTGACACCTCATTAGCTCAACGGAGCCTTTTCAAACAGAAAAAGGGTGGCAGCACAGTGCCTCACATCCCAGCACTCAGTTGGCCCCAATGGTTCATGGTAAATACCAGCATGATAGCAGTTACTTCAGTGACAGTATATCGTTTTTCACCCTTATTGGTGCAGCCAGTGCTGTGTGTCTCCTGAAACAGGTTTCAGGATAGTTGTCCTTCTTCAGCAGAGAACAAAACATTGCTGCACCAACAAGGGTGAAAAACTAACGACTGTCACTGAGTGCTGGGATGTGAGGCAGTGTATTTCCATCACCCCCTGTATCCTATTGTCGCTCATTATCTATTGGGAAAGAGGAATATGAAGTTAAAAAAACAGGAAAGACATAAGGTATGTTACTGAGATTGACCCTCACCAATTGGTTGATGTAAGTAACGTACACAGTCAATTGACTCTATCTAAGGGCTCATTGACACCAAGGGATACCGGAAAGGCCAGAATTGTTTTCTTTTCCCAATTCTTTATCAGGTGTAACCACTTCTTAGATTATTCTGAATCTGAAGCTCCTGTTTGAATACCAATTGATCAGGATCACTTGAGACATAGGCCCTCATTATGAACTTGGCAGTAATCACCGCCGACCGCCATGGCAACGGTGAACAGAAGACCACCAGTGGCGGTAGACTGCACACTGCTGAATAATGATGCCAAAAAGTTAAAGATCCAGCAATCTAGCAACCTCCACCCACCGTCAGGGCCTACGATGACGGAAAGGCAGTACAATCCACCCCGCCACTGCCATGCAGACAAATCCTCCAGCCACTAAATAATGATGCACAAATCAGCGTGGTGAATAGTGAATGCCAAACGACCACTGGCTGTACAGACCGCCACAGCCAGCAATGGTACCCACCAACCACAAATGCACACATTATCAAATCTGAAACCCACACACCTGACACACATCCACAACACTATGAAACACTCACATACACACCCAACAATCCTTTGCATCCCCAATAGTATGACAGATATTGACAACACAACACACATACACTGAATTCAACATCACACAAGTCACACACACAAAAACAGCACTAAAACACATACATACCCCCAAACACCATCACAAGTCATACACACAACAACACAACAGCACCCTCACCAATACACCTACAACACACCACCCACAACACACACCATGGCACCTCCTAAGCACCCCCACTTCACAGGCAGGGAGCTAAGGACCATGGTGGACGAAATACTCAGGGTTGAGCCACAACTGTTCGGGACACAGGTGCAGCAGACACCCGTGGCCAGGAAGATGGAGCTATGGCAGCAGATAGTCAACAAGGTCAACGCAGTGGGAAACCATCCACGCACAAGGGACGACATCCGGAAGAGATGGAATGACCTGCGCAGGAAGGTTTGGTCAATGGCTTCCAGGCACAACATTGCCTTACAGAAGACTTGTTGTGGTCCCCCTCCGACTCCCCCCGAATACACGGACTGGGAGGAGAAGGTGCTGGCTATCCTGCACCCAGAGGGCCTCACCAGACTCACTGGAGAACTGGACTCAGGTAAGTCAACTACAATACCTTAACAGTCACCACACCTGTAATGCATGTAACACCCCATCTCCTCACTACCACCAGGTCCCCATCCCTAACCAGTCCACAACACTTACATCCTAGTTCCCTGCATGAGCACAGTCCCACAAACAGACCTCCATCCAGCCCCCTGTACACAGTCACCTACCCCTGCATGGAATCCCAGTGGCACTACAGCGCCCACAATGGACCTCCACCCGCCACATAAAATGCACCTAAAAGTACACAAAGGAACCTTGCATGCTAGGACAGGGGAATATAGCCATCAAATAGTGCAGAGCAGTGCAGCAAATGATGATAAAGTACTTGACACCCACCTGTCTATTCCCCCACATACAGGCACCACAACATATGCCACCCAACTTAAGACAGAGGCCCCACACAGGAGAGTGCAGAGGGATGTCTGGAAATAGAGGAACTCCCTGGCCCATCCACAGTCCTGGACTGTCACCCTCCAGAAGCCCCACCCATGACACCACTGACACCCCTACCACCAAGCCACCATCATCAGCTCTGGCCAAAAGACCCCACACCAGTGTCTCCCAGCCACGGACTGGCGGACCACATATAGAGGCCAGAGTCTCCACCCACCAACATTCAGGATGATGAAGGTCCAACTGCAAGTGGGACTGCCAGACCTGTGCTGGCGGCACAGGCACAGGGGCTAGGGCCAGTGGGAGGGCATCAGTGGCCCAGGGGTGGCCAAAGGAGGGATGCTGCAGCCCAGGAGGTGATATCTGAGGCCCTGGGAGCATAGCACCATACCCAGGACAGGATGGGCCGGATCTTGGCCACCATAGAGCAGAATCAGAGGCTGCAGATAGTACACCACCAGGAGGCCATGGAGCAATGGAAACAGCTCAATGCCGCTATGGCCTCCATTGCAGGGGTGCTGCAGCACCACTACCACAGCCAGCCTGAGTCCTCCACCCATCTGCAAGCCCCGACCACTAGCCAGAACACTGCCCTGTCATTTACATCTGCAGCAGCTACTGGACTTGTGGCACTGACAAAAGATACAGAGGAAACCAGCACCCTTACCCCTGCAGCCCAGCTGCACCTTCGCAAAAGTGCCCTTAGACCCCAATATACCACTGAAACACCATCCAAGACCAAGCCCAGCACCAGGAAGTGACTCTGCCCTGAACTGTCTCCCTTGTGTGCCACTGAGCTACCTTGTTGACATGCCACTGCCATCACACAATCTTCCAATGGACACATGGACCAAAACACAGTGCTACCAACAGCTGAGCGTATGTACCTGAGCATATATTTGCATCATGGGCCCACTCTCTTTCACTGTCCCAACACATATGTATATTTTGCCATTCAATAAATACACCTATGCACCCAAATCGTATGTCCATCGTCAATATGGGATATGAATTGTGAGTGTGTATGCATTAGCCAGTTAATATCATAATCACACCTTTATTGCAAGAGGGTATTCAACGGACTGTAGTGTCTGAAGTACGTCACATTGTACCTAATATTGGAAAAATGAATCATGGACTGAGCCTGGGAACCTGGCAATGACATGTGAAATGTACTGATCAGCAGTACACACCAATTGTACATTCATGGAGTGATAGTTCTTATGATTCCTATAAACCTGTTCATTCACTCTTGTGGGTATGAGAGCTATGTGGGTTCTATCAATGGCACCTATCTCTTGGGGGATATTGGCTAAGGCATAAAATCCAGATTTGATGCTGGGGAGTTCAGCCCTTTGGGAAAACTGGGCATATGTTTGCAAATGTTGAACGTAGGCATCCAGGAATCTAGACAGGATTTGTCTGAACATTGGCTGTGAGACCCCTGCAGCCATGCCCACTGTCACCTGAAATGAACCCGTAGCCAAAAAATGGAGCACAGGTAGCACTTGCACAGTTGTAGGGATGGCATGCTGATTTTGATTTGCCGGTTTCAGAACAGGATCCATTAATGCACAGAGGTCATGGATTGTAGCTCTGTTGAGTCTGTTGGTGATAATGATGTGACTCCATAGACTCCAGATCTACAAGGAGTCTGTATACAGATGGGGCCCTTCCTCGCCACGTTGATCTGTACCTATGTGGGAGGAAAGAACACATTCTGAGTGTCAGCTTCCACTTGCATCCCATGATGTCAATTTTTTTTCCAAAATGCAACACTTAGGTAGCACACAAACAGGAAGAATGAGCTACACCATCAGGCAAATGTGTGCTGAGTTAACTCTGTCATAATGGCATCACATTGTGGACCTACTACCAAAGATGGGTTATAGAATCATGTCAGCAACCGACGAAGGGGAGAGAGATCGGGGCCTTGGATGTGGCCCCTGGCCATGCTACGGAGACGTGGTGGTAGCAAAATGGCAGCCTCCTGCCTTCCAGGTATGATAGAGTGGATGTGACTTCATTCCGCTGGCGTTAGTCGTCATGGCGGAAGGCGGTGTTCACCGCCATGCACCTGATCATTGGATTACATGGTTGTCAATGGGAAAGCTGGGCCAATCATGATCACCGCCGGTGGTGACGGAGCACACCCCCACGGGAACTACGCCATTTTGTCAAATACCCTTGAAACTTGGCCCCTGAATCCCATGCAGGGTAGTACTCCACTGCGTGTGCTGCTGTGTCCTGACTCTGGACCCTGAGATGGCACATGTTATAGGGGAACGGACCCCAGCCTTCACCGCGGAGGAGCTGGGTAAGCTGGTGGCTGGGGTCCTACCCCTGTATGCGAAGTTGTTTGGGCGACCAGAGGAGCAGGTGAGTTGCCGTCTGTCATCCTTAGATCTGTGTGATTGTGGCGGATTCCTGTATGCATCTGGGTTCGATGTGTGACTGCCCAGTCGTAGATTGTCTGGCACATTCTGCCTCTGAGTTGAAAACATGCCTGTCAACAATGGCCGTTCCATATCGAGCGACATGGCATTTGTATTTGATGCACACATACTGACGTCTGTTTATTTGCTCTGTGTGGCCCATGTAGATCAAAAGAAAGGCCTGTGGCAAGCCATCACCAAGGAGGTGTGGACCCTGGGGGTCTACAACCGGCAGAGCACCCACTGCAGGTTGCGGTGGGAGGACCTGAGGCACTGGACCAGGAAGACCGGAGAGGCCCAGATGGGGAAGGCCTCCCAAAGAGTAAGGGGTGCCTGTCGAACCCTGACCCCCTAATGGCCCGCATTCTGGCGGCGGCCTATCCAGATTTGGATGGGTGCTTGAAGGCAGCACAGCAGCCACAGGGGGTGAGTAGCAAGACTGTTGTGATACTGCTTTGATGGATGTATTTGGGTGCTGTTGTATGTATGCATTGTAATGCCAGGCACTTGGACAGGTGTGTTCCTGCAGTTCTGCCCCCTCCAAGTCCTTAGGATGGTGTAAGGGCTAGTTTTGGCAGTCTCTGTAGGCCTATGAGGGTTCCCCTTTCTGTCATCTGGTATTCATTGTGGCCTTATGGACTTGCAAGTGCATTGGCTGGGCATGGTCTCTCATGGGTGTACTCCACACAGTGTATCAGGTTCGTGTTTCATTAGGATTATGTGGTGTATTCTGTGGTCATGCCAACTAGTCAGGGGCACATTCATTGCGTATGTTGTCTGTGCTGACGGTACGTGCATGACCTGGATGGGAGTGTGCGTGAGCCAAAATGAACTTATATTCAGGATTTGACATAGTTGTCCCTTGTTTTGTTTCCCCACCCCTGTGCTCTTATGTCCTTTGTGTACATTAGCATCATCTGGCCAGGGAGCTGAGGCACCAGTGAGTGAGGATGCAGCAGCCCCCGGTTCCAAGGAGGCAGAATCGACCGACGCCAAGGGGACCATTGGGTTGGAGGGCGAGGGGAGTACCACGGGGAGGCAGCTACCACTGGAGGTAGTGACTCTGATACCTACTCCGATGGCAGCTCCCTGGTGGTGGCGGACCGTACTGGGCCCACCCATTCTATGCCATCTTCTGCCACCTCCATACCATCACCACCCCCAGTTGCTCCCCACCCGGTTGCCGTGCCTGCTCACCCAGGAGGGTGGGCGTCTCCTTTGCCCCAGGCACCCAAACCCCCGCCCCAGTCAACCCTGCTGTAGAGAAGACAACCATCGTGAATGCCATCCAGGGGCTAGCATCCCAGATACAGCAATGCAATGCATACCTGGAAGGCATTCACTGTGCCATGTCTGGCCTACAAAGATCTTTTCAGGCTCTGGCCTCCTCTTTGATGGCAGCCAGTGTCCCTGGTCTTTCCGTCCCCCCTCCCACCACCTCTACCCCTTCCAGCACCCCACTCCCTTCATCCATCCCAAGCACACATACAGACATCCATGCACACAGATCAACACACAAGAAGCACACTGAAAAACACAAGGACCACACTTCCTACCACAGGCATGCACACACCCAACATACAAAAGCACACACAACAACATCCACATCTCCCCACCACCCTGTCTGTCACCTCACCATGCACACCCACACGCACTGCACTCTCACTCACTACTGCTGCCCCCATTCATGCAGTCACCACAACATCTGACATCCAGACATGCACAGCAGGCACCACACCTGCACTCACCACGACTACATTGACAGACACTTGCAGCACACTCACCAGACCTGCAGACGCACAAACAACATCCATGTACACTGGCAGCCTGTCTTGTCCCACTGTGCCCAACCCCTCCTCCCAAAACACTCAAACATTTGCACACATCCACACCACACATTCACCACACACAAGCATACTTCACAGACACCTGCAACCATGTCCAGCTCACCTACACCTGATACGAGCCTTCCCTCAACCTCCCCTCCCAGACCTGTCTCCAAAAACCCTCCAACTGCACCTAAGAAGCTTTTCCTATCCCGTGTTGACCTGTTTGACCTGTTTTGTGTTGCTAATGTTGCCCTAAGTGGGAAGGGTATGCCCAGACGAGGGTCCCTTGCTCACTTTGCCACTGGATTCAAGCTAGCCTGGCTGATGAAGGGTGATATCCTAAAACTGGTCCCAGGATGCTTGTTTCTGGTCCAGGGAGGACCTGGCCAGGCAGTTCGGGCTGGACTGTTCCCATGAGGAACAGGGTCAAGACTGATTTGCATATGGCTGGGTCCAAACTGGGGTGCATGGTGAGTAAAAGACCAATGGATTAAACCCAGATCTGTGCCTGGGGGTGAGTGTTTACATTCTTTAGCACTCGGTCCAATATCCTTTTGTGTTGCTAATATTGCCCTAAGTGGGAAGGGTATGCCCAGAGGTGGGTCCCTTGCTCACTGTGCCACTGGATTCAAGATAGCCTGGCTGATGACAGGTGATACCCTGAAACCGGTCCCAGGATGCTTGTTTCCGGTCCAGGGAGGACCTGGACTGGCAGTTCAGGCTGGACTGTTCCCATGAGGAACAGGGTCAAGACTGATTTACATATAGCTGGGTCCAAACTGTGGTGGCATGGTGAGCAAAAGAACAATGAATTAAACCCACATCTGTGACTGGGGGTGAGTGTTTGCATTGTTCAGCACTCTGTCCATTATCCTTTTGTGTTGCTAAAGTTGCCCTAAGAGGGAAGGGTATGCCCAGACGTGGGTCCCTTGCTCACTGTGCCACTGGATTCAAACTAGCCTGGCTGATGAAGGGTGATACCCTGAAACCGGTCCCAGGATGCTTGTTTCCAGTCCAGGGTGGACCTGGCCTGGCAGTTTGGGCTGGACTGTTCCCATGAGGAACAGAGTCAATACTGATTTGCATATGGCTGGATCCACACTGGGGTGGCATGGTGAGCAAAAGAACGATGGATTAAACCCAGATCTGTGACTGGGGGTGAGTGTTTGCATTGTTCAGCACTCCGTCCATTATCCTTTCATGTTGCTGGACCTGTTTGAACCCACTGTCCCACCCCGTCTTGTCCCTGAACGTGCCCATGTCCTTGCCCAGTCCACTCCTTTCTCGTCCAATTCCGCCCCAGTCCACCATTCCCGTGCCCCTTCCCCAGGGAGGAAGAGGCCCCGTGTAGCCCAAGGTCCCTCTGCCACCCCCGGTCCAAGCCCACTCCCCCTTCTTCCAAGGGCAAGCCCAAACATCCTCACCTCCCAAACCTAAGCCAAAGCCCTCCCCCCTTCCAGACGTAAGTCCCCACCCCTGTCACCCCCTTGTCCCTGTTCCCTGAGGTGCCTGGCTGGCCCATTGATGCCCCTTTCGAGTGGAGTATCGTTTCCACATGTGGGAGTCAAGTTCCGCCTATATTGGCTCTTCTGGGATTTTCTAATTATTGGATGGACCGCTTCTTGTTTTTCATATGTTTCATTATTTGGTGGTCCGGACCGCCAGCTTGTTGGCGGTGGTTACCCCCACCACCGGCGGAGCGGTGTTTACTGTCATGTTCATAATGACCAGCATAGACTTTCAAAACCAGAAGGCATGATATTCTTAAAAGGTTTTGCATCAGTATAGACAAATGCAGTTGGTCTGTAGGGGCACAACTCTGAGAATCTTACCCTGGCTAGATTGGACTGAAATAGCTGCTTCACATAAAGAACTTTTGATAGAGCCAGTACAGGAGAAAGAGGTGAGATAGCAATATGTCTCAAAGGACTCTACAGAAATTATTGATGAATCCATTTGTGTAGGTGCTTTGTTTTCCACCCAAGAAGAGTATGGAAAACGCAACATCTATATCAGAGATGGGCGACTACATGCCCAGCCCCTGTTATTTGGCAGTAGCAAAATAGTCACCCAGAGAGTTATATTATAAGTGCAGGGAATTTGGGGAAACAGTGTGCAATGATTCATAAAATGTATTAAAAGACTCTACTCTATCTATATCTTTCAAATAATGTTTTGCTAACCAAGAAAGGAATGTAACATTTATGAGAACATTACATTTTAAGTTTAAGCTTCAGAGTCATTATCTTCCAGCAATTATAATTCTGCTCATGGTAAATCTGGTTAGGTCATAACAGGGTAAGCTTTACACTGATAGGAGATATAACCTATAACTACCCTGAACCCAAAACACCTTCTCAGGAGAACCACATTCCATATATTCAAAATCAAAGGGTTTTATTTTAGCTTCTATTCTAGGAGTCATGACATATCTAAGTTGTTCCATTTTAAACCTTTACAAATCTAGGGCCCCAGAATTACTGAGATCCAGACCAGGGAATGGTCTTAGATAGTAACAAGACTCATTATAACACTATGATCTTCATATACCAATCAATAAATTATAAAGAAATAATATAAATGGAAAGTTTAATATAACCTATAGATATTGTAAAAAAAAGTGTATACTTTACATCCAGAGATCTGATACCTTCAAGTATACCTTAATCCTAAAACAATGTGCCATAATCTGTCCAGTACGCTATCTGATGCTTAATCGATCTTTGTTTCGATATGAGCTCCCGAGGTGAAAAGTAAGTTCAATTTATAGACGAGAAAGAAAAATGGAGTCTAGGCCTTGTTAGGTCAATTGATTGAGCAACAGTGTCATTCCTTCCTTGCAGATTCCCCTTTATCATCATTCATACACTCCTTGTTCCTCTTCACAACATCATTACGAAACAGATAGGGGTATTTTTATCCTTGTTTTGCAGCAAATTTGCGTCATTTTTTTTAACGCAAATTTGGTGCAAAACTAACTCCATATTTATACTTTGGCGCTAGACCCCCGTGGCGCCTATGTTATGGAGTTAAAGTCATTTGTTTGATTTGGAAATCTACTTTGCATCAATGAGATGCAAGGTAGGCGTTCTTGTGCAAAAAATGACTCTATGCCCTTATTTATCCTCCTGTGCTAAAATCATGCACAGGGGGAGGAGGGGTAAAATAATTGTGCAAAGCTTGCTTTGCACCATTATTTAACATCTGTGTCAGGGCAGGCGTTAGGGGACCTGTGGACCTATTTCCATGGTGTGCCACCATGAAATAAGCCCACAGGTGCCCTCTCCAGGCCCCAGGGACACCCCCACCCACACCAGAGGGACAGCGGAGAAAGGGGGACCCCATCCCAGGTAAGTATAGGTAAGTACTGGTAAGTATTTGTTTTTTTTAAAGTACCATTGGGGGCCCTGAAATGGCCCCCCTACATGGCAATGGGTGCAATGGCCATGCCCAGGGAACCCTGGTCCCCTGTGCTGGCCATTGAGGTGGTGGGCATGACTACTGTCTTTTCTAAGACAGGTGCCATGTGGTATGGATGGTTTTGCATCAGAAAATGACGCTAGGCTGGTTAGAGTGATTTATTTTTTACTCTAACCTGCCTAATATAATTTTTTGGTGCAAAACCCCCTTCTCCCATACCGCCACCCCCACCCGGCTAATGTCATTTTTTTTTCATGCTAGCCTACCCTTTGTGCCGGCTTTCACCATTCCATAAATATGATGCCCAGCTGGCGCTCAAGAATGGTGCAAGCCGGTGCCAACATTTTTGATGCAAAACTGCATTAGTGCAGTTTTGCACCAAAAAGAATAAATATGCCCCTTACTCTCTTTGAAAGTCTATCACTATAAATTATGTTTGGTTTTAGTGAAGACAGTTAGGATTATGGGTACAGTCTGTATCACATCCTCGTTTATTCAGAGAACAGCAGATGCATGTGCATCTGTAAACTAATCCCATATTTCAACTCGCTTGTTTTATGAGTTAGGACCTTTAACATTCAACAATATCATCTTAATTATGGGGCTCCACGCCAAAAAATAAATCTCAAAGAAATTCACATATTAGGGTCACATCATACAGGCAAGTTAGCTAAGTAGCAGTGGAGATCAACTTTAAAAAAAAACTCTCCACCTGGCCCCATCTTTTCCCACCGCTAAACAAAATAAAACCAAGCCCTAAAAATAAACACAAAATAAGATCTTCCAATCTGTAAAAGGTTCTAAAATTGACTCCTTTAAAAGGTGAAATAGTACTGATTGAATTGAGGGATAACTAATTTACCTTAGTCATTTTGGAGGATTAGCTCTCACCCCTCAAGCCAGTGCATGAGAGGGTAATGTCTATTCAGTCTCAAGCACCGTATTTACCCTCCTCAGCTAGGTGTAAGCCAAGACAGGAATCACTAGTCACACACTTCTATTGTTATGTTGTAAAGGAATTATGATGCCGAGGTGCAGTCAAACTACATTTGAAATCACTGGCATGGTTTTGATATTGAAACTATTTATCACAGAAGGTGTGGACTGAAGAACATCGATGGTGGCTGCTCTTTGGCAAAGTTCCACTGCTTGTACGAATATCCTACACCATCATCGTGCTGAACTGGCACTCCTGCCACTGCCGCTTGTACAGCAAGTAGTGGAGAGTGCGGGGGAGAGGGGCACGTGCTGCACAAAAACCTGTAAGTGTTGAGTGGGAGAGCCCGTAAGGCCAAGGCTGAATACTGAGTCAGCCCAACTGGTCTTTCGTGCCAGAGTCCTCCTGGAGCTGGTGTTGGAGGGACACAGTGCAGATGGTTAACTTCCCCATGACATCCGAGCAGGATGAGAGGGTTGGCATGGTGGGCACACACTAGGATCCCCTAGCGAAGGTGAGGAGAGGAAGCACACGCGAGTCTTGGACTATCTGGGCTGTGGAAGCGACCATTCGACCTCTACACTGGCCCTTCACTGTGTCACGCAGGTGACTGGCAGCACGGGTGTTAGCCAATGCTATGACCTTTGGTGGGTGCTCCTCAGGACTAATTTTAGAAGATGACCTAACGAGGGACAGAGGGGAAGAATTTCCATTCTGATCTCTTCTCCAAGAGATTTATGTATTGGGACCATCGGTCACGCAGAGTTGATTATTCTGGGAAGTGATTGTCCCCACCCCTCCACACTTGAGAACCTTTGGCCAATGTCCTGGAGGGTTCAGCCCCACCCCTCCGTCACCCTCAGAGGCCTATCTGTATTATTTTCAAATTCCTGTGGAGACACTCCCGATTGGGGAAAATTGGATATTTGGACTAGCAAGAACATTGGGTACTGTTCTTGCAGCCCTGGGTTTTGTCAACATCCGGGTCTAGAGGGTCAGAGTGTTCCCCGCCTCCCTTCATTTACACTCTGTTGCCCACTGTGCTCTGATCTCTTGATAGAAACTAGAGTAGTTTAGACAAACTGACTCTATGAAAGTTGACTCTTGGGGGCATATTTACTAACATTTCATGCAACGTAGCACATCAAGTTAAGTTGCTGCGCTGTGTTGTGTGAAAGTGATAAAGTGGAACTGCACCATATTTTTAAAGATATGCTGCAGTTCTGCTCTCTCCTAGCAGTTTCACACTTGTTGCCTAATGTCAACTCAGGTCTGTGTTGTGGGCAGGATAGTTTTTGTGCACAAAGGGATACCTTCCTGCACAAATAATATCCTTTGAGGGATTGTTGCTCTTCATATGTGTGCTGCAGAAAGCAGCAGACATGTAAAGAGTAATTAACGAGGAGGAATAAAGATATCTCTCATTTTTACACCAGCCTCAGATAGGCACACCATTTTGGTCCAAACCCATGTTTACAAGGCTTTGTAAATGTGGGTTTGCATCAAAATACCTGGGTGGATGCAAAGGAATGCCCATGCTACACCCATGTAATGCCTACATGATGCAAAGTAAATCAAGACAATACCTTGTATTAAATGTTTTTACAAAGCCATGTAAATCAGGCTTTGTGTTGCTGTGTAAATTCCAAAACTGATTTTGCGTCGGGCTGCGCCAAAAATTTGATGCATCCCCAATGCAAAATCTTAGTAAATCTGGGCTTTGACCTGAACCAATGTGCTCCAAGATAAGAGCAGCACCTCCAGATTTAACACTCTGGATGGATTTACCCACTTGCACAAGTCACAATCTGATTCTGGAATGAGAGCATAGAAAACGAGTATTGGTGCAATGGGTGAGCTGCAGGGGAAACAGGTGTTCGTGGGCAAAAGAGAAGTTGCCCTGCCACCCTCCAGGGAGAAAAAAGAACTGGGAAATAAATAAAGGGCAGCTGAAAAGAAATCACTGCTAATAGACAGTGTGTTGAATATCCTGGGTGAACTCTAGTGAACTTTGCAGATGTCCTACTTCACAAGTGCCCCCCAGGAGTGATATCATTGGAGAGGGAGTCCTGAATTAGAAAGCAAGTGAGTCCAGTTGCTTTTGAGGCGCATAAGCAGTAGCCCTGGGATGAGGTGGCAAATCTCCTTTCACTTCAAAGGCTAGAGGGTGGGGCAGGCAGATGAGGACAAGGTGGGAGTGGGTGGCAACAATTTGTTGATCATCCAAGAGGGACAGGCTGTAAGAGGGGTATCATGGGCTGCTCTCCTGGCAGTAACATATGTTTAGTACTACATTTGGCTCCACTTTGAAAAAAAGGTTATGGAGCTGAGAACAACAGAGTGCTCCTTATCTCGACTGTAGAGACCCAAGAGAAGAAAGAGACCAGCTGCGGACAACAATTGAACTAGTGGACTAACATGTAAGTGTGCAGTTCAGCTTCTGCCTGCATTACGGGCATTGTCAACACCCCCTGCTTTACCCCCTAGGGGTCTTGATGGGCCTCTTATGTCTGCAGCTCAGCAGACAAAGGCTCATAATTAACCTGGGAGGGTGAGTGAGTAAAAGGAAGGATGGGTGGATGGATGAAATCATTGATGGATAGATGCATGGATGAATGAGTGGAATGATGGACATAACAATGGAAGAGTGAACTGCACAGAGGGTGTATGAGTAAAAGGGAGGATGGATGGATGGATGAATGATGAGACAAAGGATGGATGGTAGAATGAGTAAAAGGATGGGTGGATGAATGAATTGAAGTGTCAATGGGTGGAGGAGTGGATGGGTGGATGGAGTGAAAGTATGGATGGAACAGTGAAAGGATGGGTGAGTGAAAGGATGTACGTAAAGATGGATGAGTAAAACAATGGATGGATGAGTGAAAGACAGTGCAGATGGATATCTGGATGAAAGGATGGATGGATAGATAGATGAGTGAAAGGGTGAATTGATGGATGGATGAATAGATGGATAGATGGATGAGTGAGGGAAAGGATGGATGGCTGAGTGAAAGGGTATGTAAATGGAGAGTTGTATGAATGGATGGATGGGACGAAGGGTGGATGGATGGGTGTAAAGATGGGTGGCTGAGGGAAAGGGTGGATAGATGGATGAGCCAAAGGGAGGATGATGGATGGATGGAGTGAAAGGATGGACATATGGAGCAAAAGGGTGGATAGATGATTGAAAGGATGGATGGATGAGTGAAAGGATGGATGAATGGATGGATAAAAGGAGGCAGATAAGTAAAAGGATGGATGATTGAGTGGATGGATAGGTGTCCATGGGCCAGTAGCGGCTCTCCTTTATGGGCTCCACAGCTACACTACACCCTCCTTGATTTGCGGTCCATTTCTATTGTATCAAGAATGAATATTTATTCACTCTTGATATAATGAAAATAAAATGAAGACCCACTTTGAGTCCAGCAACAAACTGAGGCAGCTAGTGGTATTGTCTGATTACTGATACAGGTGCATGAAGGTGACTGCGTCAGCCATCAGAGATACTGTTCAGAGCTGGTGAAATCCCAGCATCATCTGCATGTCTGTGTGACTATGTGTGTGAGTTAACGTGAGAAAGAGTTAGAATGAGTGACAGTAGGTATGAGTATGTGTGAGAATGAATGTGAGTGAGGGAGAATGACTGTGAGTGTAGCTTAGTATCAATGTCTGTAAGACACAGTAAGAATGAGTAAATCAGAATGAGTGGGAATGAGTGAGACAGAGTGGGCCAGATCTGAGTGAGCTTGACTGCGTGAATTAGTGAGACCAAGTGAGGCTGAGAGAGTCAAAGTGAGACAGTAAATTTAGTGCAAGAAAGTGTGGGAGAACCCTTCTAGAAAAAGCTCTTTGGAATTTGAGCCAAGGATTACGCCCACCACTTTTATAGGTTACCAGCCGCCACTGGTGAGTTGTCCAAAAATGAATATGCCATGGAAATAGTATTCCAGTCCATCCAATATTCGAAAGACTTCCTGGAGACCAGGATTGGTGAGGTATGGGTAGATGTCTCTCTGCACCATCATAACCTGTGACAAGCAGTGAGTGCATCACTATTGCTGAAACTAGGCTAGGAGAAATGGAGGACAGTCTAAAAGCACTCCAAGATAAACTGGCTCACCTTCACAAGATCCTTAGAAATATGCACTGAGGATGCAGAAGGATGAGCATGTGGCGCAACCTCTGCTTTCCTGATTTCCTGGAAAGTATAGACAGTTGAGGCCTGGAACTCCTATATGAACAATGGATCATTGGCTGAGTACCTGAGGGTAAGCTGTCCCAGTGCTTCATTAATGACTATGCTCTTTGGGCTCTCTCTTCAAAACCGTGGCAAGGTGCTCCTCCTCGACCCATAATAGCCTATTTCTTTAACTGACAACATAGAGATGAAATATTGAGAGTCACCAGAGAGAAGGTATTGGTGGAATATGAATCTCAACATGTATTGATATTCAAACTATATTAGAGTCATCCAAAAAACTAAGAAAGTCATATGAGGAGGTCAAGAAGAAGCTCGGGACAATTGACTTTCACTAAATGCTAATCTATCCAGTGAAATTCAAAGTTATCTTTCAAAACAAAAGCATTCTTTCTCCTTTGACTTCATTTGTGATGCTTGGGAATCGTTGGAGGAATGTACAAGGATGGGAGGAACAGGCACCCCTTGGCGGACCAATTTAGCTGGAGATGTCAGATAACTGGGAAGGGGAGTACTTGATCAAGGAGAGTCCCTGGAACATTGACATCGATCACAGACTCAGACAGACCCACCGCCCACAAAGTTCATTCATGTGGAGCCATCATACCTCCCCAGGGACTTGCAGTGGACATTGGAAGCCTGAACTTCTGAGTCGCGGGATGCATGGGATTCTGCCTTTCTGGAGAGCTGACCTCCTTTCCCCTGCTGAAGGACTAGGACGCTGTATGGCTGGGGTGATCCCTTCCCTCTTCTATCCGTACAATGTATGTCTCCTACAACACCATTCTTGCTAAATGGACACAGAGAATGCTAAGCCATACACGCTCTTTTTTCTTCGTAGTTTTTCTTTACTGATCTGTTCTGGGGTAACTGTGAGGTGAAGAGTTATTGATGACTCTTCTACCATAGGTCCAGCACTGTTGTTCGTTGGCACATGACAAATGCATCACCTTTCAAAGTGTAGGGTAGAACGTAGGAGGGGGTGTTAGATTACAGTTTAGTATATTATATAGTTTGACACACCCAGCACTTATCTATCTGTTACTGAATATTGATTTATTGACCAGAGCGCCCCATGACACGTCACCTACCAAACGACTTATCAGACCCTGTGAGATGTATTTCTTGGACGTTAATAGTCTGTTGAATAAAATCAAGAGAGGTGTGGTCTTAAAGACTTGTAAGCATTACATGGCTTTTGTCCTTATGCAGAAAGGAACCTGTAAAAGTATAATGTCTCACGATGATTGATGCATAAATATCTTCTTTATTTGAAGTAGAAGGCTCCAATACATAGACCCCATCCCTCAGCGGTCCGACCACTCCCGCTTCTCAGCTCCAGCTCCTTGCCTCTTTGAATCAATACATTCTCATCCTGGAGTGGTGAATGCACTACCATTCCAGGCTACCTAATACGGCATACCATACAACCCATCTAAGGGGTAATGTTTGTGAATGCTTCAAAAGATATGGCTTAATTACTGCACTGCATGAAAGGGGCTCAAGGGACGTTGCTATAATAATAAGTAAACAGCTTCTGTTTGTGACTACACATACATGGATGATGCATAGGGCAATATGGATTGGTGACAGACTCATTGGGTGGGATGCAGATTACTTTCTGTACGCTATCCACACCCTCCCGTTATCTAAGAATTTCCTATCTTTACTCAGATCAGCCCTATTCGAGCCCCCCCATTGCACTAATGGTAGAGGGAGTTGAGTTAAATGGGCTAATGGGCTACAGAAGAGACAGGTCGGTTCCCCGGCTATTAGTGATTCCTCGTACATTACCTCTGGTGGATTTCTTGAGATATACAGATCTTTGCAATGCGTCGAAACACTGCCGTTCCAATGAAGGTGGTTTTACTTTTCGGGGACTCACAGGTCATTTACATGCACCGACTATTTTCTGGTACCCACTACTGATTTAGCAGAAGTTAAAAGTGTTGCACTGCATGCCAGGGGATTCTCTGTTAATGCACCCACACAGCTACATTTTTAATCGTAAACCTCCTGACTCTCCATTTCTGTGCAGACTCAGTCCAATTTAGTTCATGAAACAAGAACTTAAGAATTCTATAACAGATGATATGACATTATTTTGACACTAGCACATGAACCATATCATCCATACCTGTATTAATGGAACCCTATAAGACGGTAATTAGAGGTCAAGCTATTAGCAAAATACCTCTTTATTAACAAATGCATTGGAACAAAATTCATAATCTATTTTCTTTCTTTAGAAAGTTTTCTATAGCGCTAGCAAGACCCCGAGGGTATCAGAGCGCTTTTCAACAGTATATATGATAAACACATGAAAAACACATAAATCCCACTGCAGAACAGTTATGCAGTGGGATTCTCATTGACAAGAAGATAGAGATCCGGCAGTGGTGGGGTGGGGGGGTGAGAGATTCTTTTTGGCGTGGAGGTTGGTTGCGGAAGAATTCTTTAAGAAGCTTCTTGAAGATCTGATGGGAAGGGTTAGATCTGATGTGAATAGGTATGGAGTTCCAGATTCTCGGCGTGTTGCTTGAGAAGGAATCTAGAATCGAAGCACGTGGCTGCAGAACCGAATTATGGGGAGTAACGATACAGAAAATAATTTACACAGCTTTAAGCAGACTAAGGGCCTGATTTAGATATTGGTGTGAGTGGTTACTCTGTCACAACGGCAGCAGATATCCTGTCTGCTGAAATCTAAATCCCATTGTATCCAATGAGATTTAGAGTGCAAAGGATAGGATACTTGTCACTGTTGTGACAGAGTAACGTATCCGCCAATATCTAAATCAGGCCCTACGTTACAACATAATCAAATCAGAATGAACACGGCTTAAGGGACATGGCTTGCCACTTCAAGTAGGTAGTATGGGTAGTGGGACAAGACTGGCAAAATAGAAATGAGGCATTCAGACATGTTAGTCAGCTCTTGGAGAGTAAAGGAGATATTCTTAAATGTCCCATAGACATTGCAAAACAGTGGATACTCTATCATGGTTCTTTCTATTGAGCATCTTCCCCCTGCCCTCAAGAATGAATTAAGCTATGCTTGTCAAACTATGGGGGTCATTCTGACCCTGGCGGTAAAAACCGCCAGGGCCAACGACCGCGGGAGCACCGCCAACAGGCTGGCCAGTGGCATGGGCACTGCAGGGGCCCCCGTAAGAGGGCCCCACCAAGATTTTCAGTGTCTGCCATGCCGACACTGAAAATTGCGACGGGTGCAACTGCACCCGTCGCACCCCTTCCACTCCGCCGGCTCCATTCGGAGCCGGCATCCTCATGGAAGGGTATTTCCCGCTGGGCTGGCGGGCGACCTTCTGGCGGTCGCCCGCCAGCCCAGCGGGAAACCCAGAATACCCGCGGCGGTCTTTTGACCATGCATCGGTATTCTGGCGGTCCCAGCCAGGCCGGCGGCTTCCGCCGCCGGCCGGGGTCAGAATGACCCCCTATATCTTTCCAAACCCTGGAGGAGGCTGATAAATTACACTTGAAGAACCAATATCCATTAATGAGATTCTGAAGGATGCCTCTCAGCTCTCCTCCAGTAAGGCAGCTGGCCACAACGGACTGACAACACATTACTTGAAGGCCTTTTTTTACAAGGCTATTGCACCACCGGGATGTCACTTTTACTGACTATCTACCACTTAAAACACTGCTAAAAGTTGATCACTATAGAGCCACCCAGCTTAAGTTACAGGAGCTTTCAACAGGGGCAGAGTCCAACACATTAATAAGGAGGCAAATCTAATACAGTCATACAACAGTCCTACTGCAATGGAAAAAATGCCTAACGATCGCTCGTGGGGTCCACTAAGCAAGGATACATTGCATCTGAATGGATACACATCCAATCCTTACTTGGCCATAAAAGCCAGGCCAAAATCTGGCACTACATTAATATCTTAAACAATGCACAAAGGAAATAGCATCCCAAAGGATAAGTGGATGAATTATGATTGTGGGCTTTACTCTGATCTAGTCATACCCAACACCATCTACAAGGTCCAACATGACAAGCTCCATGGCAGTACCGTACAGATCACCAAACATGTTGTTTAAAGAACAATCGAGTCAGTTCAGAGAAAACAGGGTGCCCGACGGTGCAGGCTGATGACTCATATCTACAAGGCCATGCAAAGGCACTCTGCGTTACGGTTAATGGCCTTGTGGATATGGAGTAAGGCAACGTAGCGCAAGTCGCTGCGTTGCCTTACTTTGCACCATGGAGGCATTTCCATGGGTGCTGCGTGGGTGTTCCCATGCAACATCCTTGAATTTTGATGCATTCCCAGATTTAGAAGGTATTGTAAACCTGGAAATGTGTCAAAAGCCTACGCCACCCCAGGGATGGCATAAGAGTGATGCAACGGGGAAATATCTTTATTTCTCCCCATTTGTTCTTCTTTCTATGTGTGCTAAATCTGCAGCACACATAGAAGGAGGAAAACACTTTCATTGATTGTTTTTGTGCAGGAATGTGTCCCTTCCTGCATAAAAACAATCATCCCCACAACACAGGCACCCTTGCACCATGGTATAGCAATTTCTGTACCAGTGCAGGGGAGCGGGCAGAAATGCACCGTATCTTGCAGATATAGAGCATTTCAGCCCTTTCCAGGTGGCGCAGGGCAGCCTATGGTGGTGCAGCAGTATATTTTCATTATGAGGTGCTCCTTGCTAGAACAGTGAATAATAAATGAGGAGCTTCTGCTGCTCCTTTATCCTTCTTTTTGTGTGTATTTTTTTATTTTTGGGTGACCAGTACCACTAGGGACACCTACAATTTAAAATAACTTTGAGGTCGTGGGGGGAACTTCAGGGCTCCCGCAGCCCCAGTCAGGAGCCAGCCATTGTTTTTAACCATAAGTGCCTTGGTATCCACCTAGGGTACCCACATCTTTTTTTTTAAGTTGGTGACTGCAGAGGGTGCCCAGGGGACCTGAGACCCCTGCCAGCTCCCCACCTGCCACCCTGGTGGGAGCCTGCCAAATTTGTTTTAACTTTGGGTGCCCATCCAGAGCACTCATATCCTTTTTTAATTTGGGGGCCGTGGTAGGAGCCACAGTGCCCCTGTGACCCTTGCCAGCACTCCAGCCAGCACTCATTATGCTGCTGGCAGGAGCCAGCTCTTTTGTTTTGCCTCTTCTGGGCGAAAGCAGGTTTTTTCTCTGATCCCACCCAAATGGGAGCAAAGTTGTAATCCCTGTATTGGAGAGTATGATCCAGGAATAAAGTTTATATTCTCTGCCTGCACTCTCCTGGCCTGGAAACACTGCACTCATCAGGCCCTGGGGTTTGAGACTATGCCCCATAAAGTTACCACTCATAACTTTACCTTTTTGAATACCCAGAAGTTGTAAATTTTGACTAAATTGTAAGTTTACCTTTGTGAATTGGGTCCAATATTTTCCAATATTGTCTTGGGATAGCATTACTGCAAAGCCCTCCTGGAGAGCATTAAACTTACTTGTTACGTTCTTTCAGACATTTCAATTTGTGGTTGGTATTAACAACATTTTCATGTCTTGTTTGTGTTCCCAACCCATCCCAGATCAATGTTCAGAAGCAGTACATGAATCAATAGTTACAAGCAGGGAATGCATCAATGGTCCCAGGCAGTACATAGACAGTACATGTATCAAGACTATAAGCAGTACTTACTCACTAATTTACACCTACTAACCCTCCTGGGGTTAAGGCCACCAACCAGGACTCCCCAGCCACCTCTGTCCTGGACTTTTCTTTCAATCTGACTCCATGTGTAACCCATCTTCTTGCATTCAGCCTCAAGGCCTTGGCACCAGGTGCTTCTTGGGCTTCCTCTTTTCTTTTTCCATTGATTGAGGAATCCAGGTCAAGGCTTGACTGGTGATGCCTGATGCGGACTTGCAGGGGGTGAGACCTATCCAGCCTCAGCATCTTTTCATGATTTCCGCATAAGCAGGGAGTTGGGAAGTCTGTTACCATATGTCATTGTTGCTAATGGTGTTTGGCCAGTGGATTTGGAGGATTTTCCTTATGCAGGTTTTGATGAAGGTCTAGACTTCATTGGTGGTGGTCACTGTTGTCCTCCACATTCTGCTCCATACAGAAGGACTGTTTTTATGTTGGTTTTAAAAAGCCTGATCTTGGTTTGCAGCGTTGGGTCTTTGGAGCTACAGATCTTCTTTAGCTGATTGAAGGTAGCCCTTGCTTTGCCTATTCTTGCCTTGACATTGGCATATGTGCCACCCTGCTTGTCTTTGACACTGCCCATGTAGGTGAAGGCCTCAACCACTTATAGTGAATTGCCTACAAGAGTGACTGCAGTTGTACTGGCCATACTAGCCTTCAGGATCTTGGTTTTTCCCCTGTGAATGTTGAGGCCAAGCTGTGCTGATGTGGCTGCCACCTTCCCGGTCTTCTTTTCCACCTGCAGATGGGTATAAGGGGGAGGGCCAGGTCATCAAGCTGAGTCCGCGATGTCCACTGGATCCCATTTCTGCTCCTTGCTGTGGAAGTCTTCATGATCCAGTCAATGTCCAGCAGGAAGAGAAAAGGTGAGAGCAAATAACCCTGGCATATTCCATTCCTGACTTGGAAAGCTTCTATGATTTGCCCTCCATGGTCTATCTTGCAGGTCATTCCCTCATAAGAGTACCTGGCTAAAAACAGTAAATGCATCCATGGTCTCAAGGAGTACATGCATTCATGGCTGTCAGATCAGGTGGGGCTTCCCCTCAGCAGTGTGTCAGCACACAGTCTCTGGAGTGACAAGGCCAAGAGTGTGCACCTAGCAGCAGGTGAATCATAGTGCACATGGCTGTGGCCCAGATGCACTGCAGCACTGTGGCCCAGACAGGTCTTTGCTCAAAAATGTTTGGCTGACCACAGCTGATTCATGGCGACCAGGACTCACCTCATTGGTTGTGTCCCAATAGAAGCCACAGGCAGCAGTGACTTTGGAATAAAGGAGATCATGAGGGCATGCAAGGATGAGTAGAGAAAAATAGAACAGGAACTCAGGCTTTCAGGAAGGTGTAATTGTTTTGCGGTGCCAGAGCATGCTATGCTATGCTACTGCCTCTATGAAGGTGGTGGGAGCGTGAAAATCCCTGGCACTTCAATGTACTGGTGAGACTCCGAACATAAGTGCACCACGTCCAGTGACACCACATCAAAGAAAAGAGTGCATCATTTCTGTCTCCTCAGAAGGGGTGGGGACAACACTACAACAAACAAATGTACTCTTCCAATGTAGTCTCATACTACTCCTGTAGAAATATATTGGCTAATGTAATGGCAATGTTCCATATGTCAAGAATGATAGTTCAACACCCAATGTCTGTAATGTATGCTGATCAAATATGAATGGCACTTGCAGCAACCAATAGTTGTGAGTCAGTGACCTATTTCAAGTGCTCTTTAACAATAGTACTACTGCACATTGATAGTAAATGCTCCGGTTGATTACAAAAGCTGTCCTTAACGGGACCTAAACACAGGGCCGGTGCAAAGCATGAGCAGTGTAGGCATCTGCACCACAGGGCCTTGAAGCTGCTCACAACTAAGGGGCCCCACACAAGAACAACAGCTTTAAAACACATGTCAGTGTTTTAGAAGGCCCAGGGACATGGAGCAGTAGAGGGTCCAAATTGCAAGTCCCAGAGGAGCGAGAAAGGGGGTCCCTTCCTCTGGGCCTCACAGTCATGGACAGAAAGGCTTCGGAAATCTAATCACATCATCAGCATGATAACAGCAATGAGCATCAGCATGAGAACCACCCTGAGGTTTGAAGTGAGCCCTGCATGTGTGAATGAAAAGCAGGGTGTACTGCAGGGCTCACAACAAAGGAAAGTGTTTTGTCCCATCATCAAAGGGCATCATTATTCAGAAGGATGGAAGAAAGGGAGTCAGTGTCATCAAAATATGTATATATATATATCTTTAACTCACACGTGTTGTATCTTTGTACATCCCATAGTATAACTTCATTGAGATGTGTTTAGTAAAAGTGAGAGTTTTTAAACACAAAATGAGTAAGGTTCCTGCACCTACCCTGATGATAATGGTATTAATGAACTAAGAGCAGGGCCACTAGACTGTAGCAGTCAAGGATCACATTATCCATCAGAGTTTACTAATTTATGCAGCAAAAAAAGGCAAATTTGTGATAGTAATGAAATGGTAAAAATGAAAAAATATTGAAGTAATACTATCTGTGCAAAGGGTTGGTCCCATAGTTCCAGTCTGATACCCACGTGCAGCAATAAGCAACAGGCAGATGACCAGTCAACCTTTGTGAAAAAGTCTTGCTGCATTTTTAGTAACTTTCTATCCTTTTGAGCTATTAACAAAATTATTTTTTGTTGAAAGCTGCAAATTATGCAGCTGATGTGTTGTACAAAACAAAAACAAAATCACACAATTCCAGTAGCCCTGACTAAGAATATTGTCTGAGTTAATGTGTACCCTATAGATGAGATTCGTATTGAACACCAAGCAAAATTATAGTCTATTACATCAAACACAAGTGTTGGTGTGCTGCACACACCCTGGCTGCATGCATTTGAATGTGCTCTGAAAGGTGATAATGAACAAAATGGTTGTTGGTAAAATAAACCATTTGCCTAGTTTTACACAATTTGGTCAGCAAGGGAAACTGTGATTAATCTTAGATTGTCCAATTTCTCTGTGTGCAATTCAGCCACTACATAGGTACCTCTTTAATACATTAAAGATTTTTGCTTTTTGCGTTGTCTTTAATTGTAAGAGAGTGAAATTATAGTTTCGGTGACAAGGGGACCACATTGTTTTTTGGCAGTTTTACACAGTTCAAACCTTGGCAATGGACATAAGAGTGCTTTACAACAGACACAGGCTATTTAATTTTTTTTATAGCATAGAGTTTTCCCTGGATTCCCAGGATGCTGAGTTGAGGCCGGGATTAATGCCTGGCTCCCCATGATGCATGGTGGGCAGCTGCATCTACTAGGCCACATTGCCTCCTTAAAAGCTCGGCTCATTGTGGGCTTGAGGTTCCAAGAGGACCTTGAGCTGAGCGGAGTCAGGCCTCTGGCTTGGAGTTTCAGTGACTTGCTCACCTATAATAGCACACAAAAGAGAGTAATGTTAGGGGGCGAAGAGTCTGTGCAAAAGTTTTTTTTTAAATCAGATAGTAGGAGGGTAGAAGGGGAGAGATGGATGTAAAGGATTAGAACATCTGAAAAAAGGTAAGAGGCTAAGGGAAGAAGAGTGGCAAAGAGCAGCATATGTAAGGAAGTTGTGGATGTAAGGGGGCAATACCAGCCAGAAGAGCCTGGTGTGAAAAGGAGTAGGTTGAAGTAAAGAGGACAGAACCAGTGAAAAACGTTAAGGCAAGAGAACGTGAAAGGCTAGGAGGGAAGATGAGAGCAAAGGAACAGAGCATTGAAGGTAAAGATGGATGTAAAAGTGGCATAATCAGATAGAGAAGGTAAGATGCTTGGGGAGAGATGAGAGCTGAAGAGAAAATTATGCAGGGGTGAAGTGATATAAAAGATGGCTGAACCAGCAAAAGTAGTTAATAGGTTGGGAAGAGATGAAGTAAAATGTAGTGCACGGAGGGGAGAGGTGGATGTAAGTGGAAAGAATCAGCAGCAAAAAGGAAGAGGTTGGAAAAGAGGTAAAAATGTCTTTGGACAAGTGTGTGCTGCTACGTCCATCGAGCTTTCTGCTGAAGAATGCAATTCCCTATCTCATTATTTTCCATGTTAAAAATGTAAAAACATTGTCTTAGTTTTGAGATGCATGTTATGTCCTTCAAAAAGGGTTGTGATCTTGAACCATCCTCAATGTGTCAGCTGAATTTCAGCCCACACTCAGTGTACACTAATACTCCTCTTGGTCTTTCTATTAAATCTCACTCCAAGTGAAAATCTTTCCTGCACATGCCCTGATCAGAGATCTAGGAAGCCCTAAACTTCTATTACAACATCGTTCTTGCTGTGTCATGCATTTCTACACATGTATAAAGCGAAAAAAACAGTAGTTGTTTCTCTGCTCAAAAAATCTTCAGCAGCCTCAAAATGTCTCGGCATCTTTTAAAATCTCTTTGCTACCTTTTTCTCGAATGTCCCAGAAACAAGCAGACGTATATTGTGAGACCTTTTCTTTGGGTCAGGGGCAATAGGTGATGTTACATTTCTTCAACCCAGCTGCACTGCACAGCTGAGTTGGAGAAACAGCAAAGACTCCCTGTGCCTAAGCGAGCAGTAAACCAGTCCACTCAGGCCAATCCCCACATTGCTCTCATGCTTGATAATAGCGTGAGAGCAGCGCAGGGATTGCACAGGGAGTCTCTGATGCTGTCCCAGGGACTGCTGGGACCAGGAAGCAGAGGAGCGCAGGGCAGCCGGTAGCACCAGATAAGTGTTTTTTTTATTATTAAACCCCCTTGCCCCCATACTTCTTCCACCCACCCCACCACTTTTAATTTGTGTTGGCCGCCACTGCTAGTCTGACTGTGCATGCAAAGCCAATCTGCTCATTCGGGAAGCAGTCTGAACAACGACGGCTGTACAGCGATGGGCGTTGTCCACAATAGTGGAACAACGCTTTCCTGCACAATGACCCTGTTTTCCTCTGCCTTTACCGCGCATGTCTGAACAACGAACATGCATGGGTAAGGCAGAGGAAAACAGACTCGGGATCGGAGAGGACACGGTCAGGTAAGTGGGGCTGGGGTAGGGTTGTGGTTAGTTTTAGGGGTGGGGTGGGGTAGTTTTCGTTTTTAAGGACGGGGATGGGGTTCGGGGTCATTTTAGGTTTTAGGGGCAGGGTGGAGTGTTGGGGTAGTTTTAGATTTTAGGGGCGGGATGGGGGTTAGGGTAGTTTAAGGGGCGGGTGGGGTAGTTTTAGGGCGGGGTGGGGGTCGCAGTAATTTTAGGGCGGGGTGGAGGTTTGGAGTAGTTTAGGTTTTAGTGGCGGGTGGGGGGTCGGGTAGTTCTAGGTTTTAGGGGCGGGGTGGGAGGTGGGGTGGTTTTAGGTTTTAGGGCGGGTGTGGGGGTCCGGGTACTTCTAGATTGCAGGGGTGGGGTAGAGGGTCACAGTAGTTTTAGGGGCAGGGTGGAGGGATGAGGTAGTTTAGGTTTTAGGGGTAGGGTGGGGGGTCGGGTAGTTTTAGTTTTTAGGGGCAGGATGGGGGGGTCACTGTAGTTTTAGGGGTTGGGGATTGGAGTCATTTTATTTTTTTTGTGTGGGGGTTGGGGTCGTTTTTGGTTTTAGGGGCGTGAGTTGGGGGTCAGGGTAGTTTTAGGTTTTAAGGGTGTGGGGGGGTCAGGGTAGTTTTAGGTTTTAGGGATGGGGTTGGGGATCGGGGTAGTTATAGGGGTGGGGAGGGGGGTTGGGGTAGTTTTAGGTTTTGGGGGGTCACTGTAGTTTTAGGGGCAGGGGCTGGGGGTCAAATGCTGGAACCATGCATGCCTTTCCACGCATGTCTTTACCAGGAATGACTTTACAACGGAAAATCGTTGTTAATGCATTCGTGGTAAAGGCATTAGTGGTAACAACGCGGTCATTGTTCCAACTGCGTTGTCAGGCATGCATGGTTCCAGCATGCTTTGTTCCGACTTATATTCACTCATTGTCATGTGCAGGATGGCAATGGGCTGGCTTGGCACACAGTATGAAGTACAACTTTTCCCACAATAAATAATCCCAAACCTCATGGAGTGTCAGAAAGGCCAGGGGAACTGGCTTTTTTTAAAGCGTACAGTGGGAATTGGCCTCCTGTGGGAGGTAAGGGGAAGAAGAATCTGTACAGAAGATGAGGCTATGGGGAAGGAGGGCAACTGAGAAGCGAGGGAGCGTCTCATAGAGTACATCAAAGTACATGGTGTAATCTGCCAAACACTGTTCCTATGCGAGTAGGTAGCCAGTAGGTCCAGGGAGGAAGATCTGGCATTGGAATTTGGAAGTTACCTGAGACTGACCTGTGGACGATGAAAATTGTCTTACATTCAATTATCTCCTTAAACAAACTCCAATGGATTTAACTGAGGGTGGGTGTAATGTCGTTATTACTTCTTACCCATAATAAGAGTTGGGAGACATAGTTCTGGTCTCTTTGCAGTTTGGTAAGTGTCTTCTCAGATATTAGGGACATGTCGCTTACATTTGTTTAAAATGTAAATATCTGGTATTACTTTAGCCTTATTTTGCAAGTCATGCATGACCTGCCTCAACCAACCTCTTACACGTTGATTCATTTCCTTTCCATACAGGGATAAACAGCACAGAGTCAACTATAGTAAGCCCTTTTTGTTTTGTTGCTATAATGTATCTTTCTAGTGACTGGTTCCCAGTATAGGATTGGCAGTCTTTTGTCCCCACTGGTCCCAAACTGTTTTCCTTTTAATCATCTCTTCTGTATATCTTTATGTTAGTTCTGCTCTTTGCATCTCTTAAAAATGCAGTTCAAGATTAATTGCTGTGTTTAGGTACTCAGGTCCTCATTATGACTTCGGCGGGCTCTTCACAAGACTGACAAAGCTGCAGGCGCCAGAAGAATGTCAGTGTTGGCAGTGGAAAACACCAAGACGAATCACCTCCTGGATGACCGCCTCACTGAGACAGGTAGGCAGACCGTCCGAAAGGGGGGGGGCATGTTGTGTGCATGTGTGTGGTGGTGTGCTTGTATGTGTAGCGGTATGGGTGTGCGTGAGTGCGTGTGTGTATGTATGTGTGTGTGGAGGGTGTAAGTGTCCGAATGGAAGCAGAGAGGAGGGGGGTGTTGGGGTGCGAGTGAGTAGGTGTGTGTATTGGGATGCATGCGAGTGGGGCTGCATGTGTGCAAGTCTGCAAGTGAGCGGGGTTGTCTGTGTGCAAGTGTGTGGATGAGAGGGTGTGTGCAAGTGTTCGGAAAAGGGGGGATGTGTGCATGTATGCTTATGGGTGGGGGAGAGTGTGAATGTATGCGAGCGTGGAGGGGGAGTGTGTGAATGTATGCAAACATGGAGGGGGGTGTGCATGAATGTGGAGAGGGTGGGAATGATTGCGGAGGGGTGTACGTATGTGTGAGTGCTAGTAGGGGGTGTGTGTATGTCAGTGTGAGGGCGGCTGGGGGTGTTTGTATGGATATGTGCGGTTGGGTGGGGACTATTTACAAGTGTGTGGATGGGTGGGGGGGTGACTGCATGTGTGTGGAGGTGCATGTGCCGGCACCAGGAATGGGGATTCCTGTCACCGGGTGTATTACCGCCAGGGTTTCCATTGTAGGGCGACTGTCTTGAAAAGCCTCGCGGTTCGCTGCCTCCTAATACGGCTGGCGGCCTTAGACCTGCCACCGGCCCGGAGGAGCTCACTGCCGACTGGACCGGCAGGACTAGCGGCGTTGTGGCAGTTTGGTTTCGGCTAAACCTCACAACTCCTGATTTGGCAGTCTTTACCGCCACATCCACAGTAGTTACACCACCACTGCGAGTTTGGCATTCTTATGACTGCCAAACTCCTAACAAGGTCCTCAGTGTGCAGGTGTGCTCCAGCCTTTGTTGCTTCTGCCTGCCAATCTATTAGCCACCTCACCAGTATATGACATGTGTGTTGTTGCCTCATCTTATTTTTTGGAACCAGCGCTTTCTGTTGTTTGCTGCAGCTCTTGCAGGACACTCAACCGATCTAGCCTGTATCTGTTGTGCTGATCCCCCATGCCTGCTGAAAACCAAATATCTACAACTTCACTAGAGTAAAGAGAGGGCTGTAAAGTCACTTTATGCCCGCTGTATTTGTCTAGTACAAACTGACTTGAAATTTTTATTATGCCCTAATCTGGAAACTATTAGTGAAAATTATTGTAATTAGATCAGTTTCAGAGAGACCGAGCTTTTTCAACCACAAAATACAGTTTTTAAATATATGTACTTGTTTTATTAGGATTATTATTTTACCATTTTAGTAATATCCACAATAGGTAAGTAGTTGCTTGCAAAGCTGCTTCAAGAATGACAGAAAATTAAAGTTCAATTGATGTCACTTCCTGCAATGTCAATTCCTGTGATGTTAAATTAAAGAGGGGCCTCCTACATTTGTATTCTGCCCGGGACCCCACAAACCGTGGAACCGGCGCTGCCTAAACACTGAGTGGTTTCGGTTGCTTTCTGTCACTTATGCCTACTTGGAGGAGTCCATTTAGATTTATATTAGTTCTGAGAAAAGATACTAACATTTTTTATCCCGCTACAAGGACATGACTTGGTAGGTGTTTTTCTTAATTGTAATGCCATCTCTTGTTAGTTTATCATGGTAACAAGCATATACACTCTCTACTTTACATCCACTGCCAGGCCTGATTTAGAGGTTGTTAGTTCGGAAAATGCTCTGGTTTGTGGAGGAAATGCTAAATTCAGAGGAAAATCCACCCTATTCTGTGAATCAAGATCTGATATTTGTATTTGAATTCACAGATGCCACTTTTTGCCTCTGTAAGCTTTATTCATGAATGCAAAAAGCACTCCGTGAATGAGATTCATAGGAACTTATTAAAACATGCTAAATGCAAAGGAGAATTTATTAGTGGAATTTTCCTTACCAGAGGGTTGAAAAGGTGGAGGAAATTCCTTCAGTGGATTTCTCTCCGGTTTAGCAGTTCAGAAGACTTTTATTTTACCACGCCACTGTAAATTTTCACTGTCCTTGATTCGCAAAGCTTTTTTCTGTAAGTAGTTGTGTCCTACCAGTTCACATATCTTGAGAGTAACCATGTTTTATTCTTGCAACTTCAGGAAGAATATAAACGTAAAACAGTAAGCAGTAAAACACAAATAGTCACAGAAAAATCTTTAATCGGTCCCTTTCTACACTTGGAGCCTGATTTATGAAACGTTTGCGCCACCTTAGCATAATGTTTTGATGCAAAAGCGGGGCAAACTAACAAAATACAGCCCTGATTTATACTTTTTGACGCTGAACTGCGCTAACGCAGTTCAGCGTCAAAATGTTTACCGCCGGCTGACATTGACCAGGCATCATGTTTATGGTAAGGTCCGGCTAGCGTCATAGAAAAGGACAATAGGGTGTGGGAGGAGTAGGGGGAGTAGGGGGAACAAGGGGTTTAGCATCAGAGGATGACGCTAGTACGGGCAGAGGCAAAAAAATGCCTCTGCCCAGAGTAGCGTCATTTTTTTACGTTAAAACCCCATGGACATGACTCCTGTCTCAGTTGATACAGCAGTCATGCCCCCCAGCCCAATGGCCATGCCCTTGGGACTTATGTCCCCTGGGCTTGGCCATTGGGCACAGTGCCATGGAGGGAGGCCCAAGTTAGGCCCCCCTATGTCACTTTGAAAAAAAATTTAAAATACTTACCTGGACTTACCTGGGATGGGTCCCCCCATCCTTGGGTGTCCTCCAAATGTGGGTGCGGGTGGGTGGGGATGTTCCTGGGGGCAGGGAAGGGCATCTGTGGTCCTTTTTCCATAGTCTTTGACCATGGAAAATGGCCCGCAGGTCCCCTAACACCTGCCCATAATCAGGTGTTAAATAATGGCGCTAAGCAGCCTAGTGCTGTTATTTAAGGCCCTCCTCCTCCCATGCATGATTTTTGCACAGGAGTATAAATAAGGCCCTATGGCCTTAGAGTAATTTCTTGCACTGAAACGCCTACCTTGCATCTCATTGACGCAAGGTAGTTTTCCGCAGGCAAATGATGACTTTAACTCCCAATATTTTGGTGCTAGATATGACTAGCGCCAAAATATAAATATGGAGTTAAGGTCCATATTTATACTTTTTTAGCACCACATTTGCGTCAAGTTTTGACGCAAAAACAGCGCAAACTTACAAAATATAATTGTATTTTGTAAGTTTGCGCCGATTTTGCGTAAAAAAACGACGCAAATGCAGTGCTAAAAAAGTATAAATATGGGCCTAAGTTTGTGCTGGATTTGCGTTAACAAAAATGACGCAAATCTGGCGCAAACAGAGTATAAAGATGCCCCTCCATATTTTGTAAATTTGTGCAACTTTTACGTCAAAAAATGACCTAAGGCGACACAAACTTTTCATAAATTGGGCCCTTGGTGCGTTCGACTGGCTTTTCATTAGATAAGGTAAATTGCGCATATGTACCAGAGGATGGCAGCAGACTCCAAAAAACAAGACTTAAAATGTATTTTTCTCGTTTGGAGACCAGAAAGATATGAACACAAGTTAATTCAAATTAAAGCTGCAGAATAGTTTAAACAGCCCGCAGAACACAATTAGCAACTTTTCAGGGAGAGTACAGGTCTCAAATATTTTATTGCCAACAAATGAACACAATTTGTATACTTTTCCTCTAAAACAATGCACACACCGCAGCGTTTTCTATCAGGTGAGACCCATTTCAATTAGAATAAGAGGGAGGGCGTAAAAAGGCAGACATTGTGGAGAGGAAGTGAGACAGAGTGGGTATCCCATTGATCACCAGGGGCCATATGCACAAATATTTTTGCGTTGACACCAAGCCGTTTGCCACCGCCAAAAAGGCATTTTGTCATGTTCAAAGGCCAAATTGCAATTCGGAAACTTGTTACCAAATCAAAGGCCAAGGGCCAGATGTAGGAACCGATTTGCATGTCGCAAACTGTGAAAAACGCAGTTTGCGACATGCAAAACGGCCATCGCAATGCTGATTCACAGGCAGATTGGCAGGCATAATGTATGCAAAGGTGGCGTTCCCGTATTAGGGGGCGCCATAAAAATGTCAGAAAGAAATCTACAAGATTTCCTTGCGTCATGTTTTTTCAGCACTTTTAACGTCTGCTCAGAGCAGGTGTTAAAAGGAGGCACACCATTGTTTTCAATCGGCCTCAATTGACTTTGTAGGATTCTGCACAGCTCCGAAGTAGCGTCAAAACTTTTGATGCTAGTTTCCTTAACAACCACTATGGTGCGCCGTATCTTAGACACAGGGCACACATTGTGCCGTTAGGGGTGCGCTAAGGGATGCAAGGAAAGTGGCACTGCCTGGGTGTAGCGCCACATTGCTTAAATCAGACCCCTTTCCCTTTGAGAATCCAAACAAATAAGTTTTTTAAGATCAAGCATGGACCATGTCAATTCTTAAAAAATAAAACGTAAAAGTTTCATTTACTATATTTTAAACACATCCTGTTATCCTTTAGGAAAAAGTGGGTACATTTAAATAAAAATGGAATTGCTTTATTAAAAAAGCAAGCATAGACATGGTGGTCTGCTGAGTCCAGCAGGCCACCATCACTGTAATGGCCATCATGCTTAATGGGTCGCAAACTGATATCTACCTCATTAATATTCATGAGGTAGGTTGACTTGTAATGCACTAGGAATTGGTATTTAATACATTTGGAATTGCAATTTCCTATTTTCAATTAAGAAAGAATCGCAATCCGGAAATCCCAATTCCTGCTTTTTAGGCTAACTCATGCAACTTTTCAGGGAGAGTACAGGTCTCAAATATTTTATTGGCAACAAATGAACACAATTTGTTTACTTTTCCTCTAAAACAATGCACACACCGCAGCGTTTTCTATCAGCTGAGACCCATTTCAATTAGAATAAGAGGGAGGGCGTAAAAAGGCAGACATTGTGGAGAGGAAGTGAGACAGAGTGGGTATCCCATTGATCACCAGGGGCCATATGTACAAATATTTTTGCGTTGACACCAAGCCGTTTGTCACCGCAAAAAGGCATTTTGTCATGTTCAAAGGCCAAATTGCAATTCGGGAACTTGTTACCAAATCAGAGGCCAAGGGCCAGATGTAGGAACCGGTTTGCATGTCGCAAACTGTGAAAAATGCAGTTTGCGACATGCAAAACGGCCATCGCAATGCTGATTCACAGGCAGATTGGCAGGCATAATGTATGCAAAGGTGGCGTTCCCGTATTAGGGGGCGCCATAAAAATGTCAGAAAGAAATCTACAAGATTTCCTTGCGTCATGTTTTTTCAGCACTTTTAACGTCTGCTCAGAGCAGGCGTTAAAAGGAGGCACACCATTGTTTTCAATCGGCCTCAATTGACTTTGTAGGATTCTGCACAGCTCCGAAGTAGCGTCAAAACTTTTGATGCTAGTTTCCTTAAGAACCACCATGGTGCGCCGTATCTTAGACACAGGGCACACATGGTGCCTTTAGGGGTGAGCTAAGGGATGCAAGGAAAGTGGCACTGCCTGGGTGTAGCGCCACATTGCTTAAATCAGACCCCTTTCCCTTTGAGAATCCAAACAAATACGTTTTTTAAGATCAAGCATGGACCATGTCAATTCTTAAAAAATAAAACGTAAAAGTTTAATTTACTATATTTTAAACACATCCTGTTATCCTTTAGGAAAAAGTGGGTACATTTAAATAAAAATGGAATTGCTTTATTAAAAAAGCAAGCATAGACATGGTGGTCTGCTGAGTCCAGCAGGCCACCATCACTGTAATGGCCATCATGCTTCATGGGTCGCAAACTGATATCTACCTCATTAATATTCATGAGGTAGGTTGACTTGTAATGCACTAGGAATTGGTATTTAATACATTTGGAATTGCAATTTCCTATTTTCAATTAAGAAAGAATCGCAATCCGGAAATCCCAATTCCTACTTTTTAGGCTAACTTATGCATCTCGCTCGCTAGACTCTGTTGTGTACAGTAAAGGGATTGGAGCCCATGTGCTTTCTCACCATTTGTTAGTTTATGTGGCACTCTTCTTTACATCCTCGTAATTCATCACTGCAGGCCTGGCATCATTTCTGTTTCTTTCCACTCATGTTTTCTTTTGGTTTTGCTCATGGGTGCTATTTTCAAAAGATGACAAATAACTTGTTTGGAATATTGCAAAGCGACACAGTTTCTTTATGATGTGTAATTTCTGAAATTATGCTTTAACAAATAATCATGCAGTACACCCCAATGCACTCCACTACAATCTGCCTCATTTCAACCCATACCAGTCCA
Organism: Pleurodeles waltl; assembly: GCF_031143425.1. NCBI lineage: Eukaryota > Metazoa > Chordata > Amphibia > Caudata > Salamandridae > Pleurodeles > Pleurodeles waltl. The sequence goes on along the minus strand of NC_090448.1, from coordinate 268,887,110 downwards.
AACCACTCACCCCAATCCAATCCTCCCAACCTACCCCAATCTAATCTGCCCAGGCCAAAACAATCTGCCCAACTGCAATCTGCTGCACTCCAATCCAAAACAGTCTGCCCTGCTCTAATCTGCCCACTGCAATCCAAAACAATCTGCCCCACTCAATCCAATACAATCTGCAACCCTCCAGTCCACCTCATTCCAATCTGTCCCACTTTGTTTTGGATTCATTGATTAACAGATAAACAGATGGAGGGAAGAGGACTGGAGTGGGGCAGATTGTTTTGCATTAATTTGCCCCCCTCCAATCCATTCCAATCTGCCCCCCTTTAATCCAAAACAACCTGCTCCACTCCAACCTACCCCACTGCAATCCCAAACAACCCACTCTAATCCAAAACAGTCTGCCCCACTCCAATTATTCTACCTCACCTCACCCCAATCCAATCCACCCCACTCCATAACATTTCACCCCACTCCAATCACCACACTCCACCCCACTACAATCCAGTCTACCTCACACCTATCCAACCCACACAAATCCACTATACCCCACCCCTCGAGGCCACCCCAATCCACCCACCCCATTTCAATCCACTCTATCCACTCCACTCCACCCCACTCTACCTCAACCGACCCCACTCCAGTTCAGTGCACTCCAACCCATCCAGCCTACCCCACTCCAATTCACCCACTACAATCCAACCTACCACACTCAATCCAACCCACCTCACTACAATACACTCCACTCCACCCCACCCCAATCGGATCCACACCACTCCAGTCCACCTCACTCCAGTCCAATTCACACCACGCCAATCCAATTTATCTCACCTCAATGCAATCCACCCCAGTCAATCCCACCCCACTCCAATCCAAACCACCCCACTTCAATCCACCCCACTCTACCCCAATCCGCCCCACTCCATTCCAGTTCAGTTCACCGCAATCCAATCCATCCAGCCTACCCCACTCCAATTCACCCAACTCCAATCTACCTCACCCCACCTACAACATTCCAATCTACTTACCGCACTGCAATCCAACCCACTCCAATCCACTCCAATGCAAACCAATCCAATTCAATCCAACACACCCCACCCCACCCCAATCCATCCAGTCCCACTCCTGTGTAATCTATCGCACTGCAGCCCACCACACCCCATCCAATCCATCCCATATTTCAATCCATCCCACTCCAGTCCAGTCCACCCCAATCCAATCCATCCCACTCACTCCAATCCACCAAACCCTAACTCCAATCCATGCACTCTATCCCAACCAATCCACCCCACCTAGCCCATCCCAGTTCAGTCCACCCCACTCCAATCTATCCAGCCTGCCCCACTCCAATCCATCCAATGCACCCCAGTTCAGTACAATGTAATCCACCCCACTCCAATCCAACCCACCCCAATCCAATCCACACCACCCCAGCCCTATCACTCCAATCAAAACCACCCACCCCAATCCAATCAAATCCACCAAACTTAAATCCACCCAATCCCATCCACCTCACGCAATTTCAATCCACCCCACTCCAATCCAATCCAATCCACCCCACTCACTCCACTCCTCTCTACCCCAATCCAGTCTATCCAACTCTAATCCAATCCATTCCATTCCACTTCCTCAGTCCACTCGAACCCACTCCACCCTATTCCATCCACTCCACAACACTCTTGACCACTAAAACACTGAACTCTACTCCCTTCTACTCAGCTCCAACTCCACTCTGTGGCATTCCAACAAATCCACTCTACGCTCCCAGTACATTCTGCCACTTCATGCTTCTAACTTTTAGCAATGCTGAACAGCAGTCCCACTGGTGTACAGAATGGCAAAGTACATTGCTACAGCCAATAGCTTTTGTATAGGAGAGACATATTGGATTTGCCAATGCTTGGTGTACATATAGCACAGAAATATTTGTATAGAGATTCGATAGCTGGAAGGGGCATGTTTAGGGGGTTGATATGTATTATTGTTTAACTCGATTTCGGTCGCAAAATGTTAAAATGTAACCACTTCCTCGAAGGAGGTAGTAACCCACTTCTGAATGAGAAGGGGTCCTCCCCTTTGAGAATGTACAAACAATATTTTTAAGAACAGGCAGTGGTCCCACAGGTTTCTCCCTGCTCTTAAAAAATGAACTTAAATGTTTCATTTTCTGTGTTTTTTAAATTCATCCCGTTTTAGTTTAAGGAGAACAGGCTGAGTTAAAAAAAAAAAGCTTGCTTTATTTAAAAGCAATCACAGACATGTTGATCTGCTGACCCTAGCAGGCCACCATTCCCATGATGACAGTTATTCCTAGTGGGTCACAAATTACAACCTACCTCATTAATATTCATGAGGTAGGTTGATTGGGGACTCCACAAGAAATCTCTTTTTAAAAATATATTCTATTATACTTCACAAATTGCGATTTCCTCATTCCAATTTGGTAAGTGCTGCAATTTGGAAGTCACATTTCCTACTTTTTGTGTATGTGCCCCTAAGTCCTAGCTAGACTTGGAAACTGACTTCTTTGCCTCTTGTCTTCTAAATCACAGTGAACACCAATTTGTCCTAAAGTCTCCTATTGATTTCACGTCCACCTCACCCTCAGATCTTAGAATGTGCTTCTATCTTCATGGCTAAAAAGGGGTTAGTTTATGGTGTGGTTAATTTTCATGAATGTTTTTAATTAGCTTTTTGTGCAAATTAGACCCTCAGGTGGGTGACAGTGTGCTTTACAGAGACACAGATATGGTTAATAGAGTAGTGTGACATAAAGAGGATGTAAACAATAATTACAAAATTAAAATATATTTACAAAATTTGTTTAAAAAACGACGTATACCGAAGTACATTTTTAGTGCTAGAAAATAAAAGTATTTTACAATTAAATGTAATGTCTATTGGTAAGAAATTTTGCAAAGCTGACTATGGGTATGCTTGTAGTGGGTGTGGTGATGTGTGTGGTGTCTGCATGTGTGTGTCTGTGTTTTTTGCCATGTCAGTGTGAGAATGTGCTGCTTTTGGTCAGTGTAGTTGGTGTGTGCAAATGTTTGAGTGTAGCTGGGATACGGCTGGATAGAGGGATTTAGGATTGGGAGGTGTTCGGATTCTGGGAACAAGGATGGGGTGGGTGGGAGGCTGATCTCAAAAGGAAGGCCAGACTCTGGAATGACTTCTATAGGCCAGATAGGGCACTGTGAAGGACATCCAGTTAAGCCAGCATCTGGGTGTTCTGGCCATCCAGGCCCTGGATGGCATTCAGTCTGGATCATCCTTAAATGATCAAGACCCTCCTGATTGAATGCAGCCTGGGACACCGGGGTGTTGGGGCGGTGCTTACTGTGAAGATGATACCACCCCTTTTAGGGAGCAGCTACGGCCAACTGGGGGGGGGGGGGGAAGTAAGAGAGAGGGTGGAGATAGAAATGCGGATGGCAGAAGATGATGATGCTGGTGAAACAGGTGCTCCAGGGTCTGCCACCACTAGGGACTGGTTTTATTGGAGGCCTCTGAAGAAAAGGTTGAGTCACTGGTGGGCTCCGTGCCAGTCCCCTCATCCTCTATGACACTGGGACCGTTAGTGCCCATGGTGTCCACACTGGAGCCACAGTGGCCAGCTTCCTTCCCACCGACGTGGCCACTATCATCCTCGCCTTGCCCAGACAATGCTGAAAAAAACAGATAGAACAGTTTGAGGGCATCTGTGCAAATACAGTTAGACAAGAACTTTGATCACACAACATTTGCTCCAGGTCTAGAAATTCCCCATGCTTGCTCATATATCATGTATGACCTTGTCTCATATAAACCTGTAGTCCCCTCCATGACAAAGGGCTTCAACAGCAAGAGGAAACACATAGGCCATGAGACATTTCTAACCCACTGTAGTACATAGCTAAAATATATTCACATTTCCAAAAGAGTCATGTTCTGGGCTTGAAATTGACTTCTCAAGATGGGATACCATAACATCTATGTGATGTAACCTTCCATCTGCAAATGTCTCTTTAAGGTTCACATTTCTCACCATCATTGATTTCTCATCTGGACAGAACTATGGACACCAAAATGTTGTTAGGGGGGACTTGTACTTTTTTCAACAGTGTGGACACATTCCTGTCTGTTGCAATTAAAACAGTTTGCCATACAATTTCACTTTGTTTCATACAAACTGCCTTAGATGCACATTTGTGAGGGACTGAGGTGTCATGCCTTTCTGCTACTGGCCACGTGAACTTGGCTGTGAAAACAAGTTTCAAATATGTTCCAGATATGAAATGTTGCAACTGTACATGATTCCAGTCCTTATGGAGCGATGATCATTATCATTGTTTCCTAGCACCAACTTACCAATGTCAAGTCTAATACATCAACTGCATCATAAGTGTGCAGTTTGCCATGTCCCCAGTAACAGAGCCTACATGAACTACTCAGTTTGGTGATGGAGCATCCCATCTGACCCAGTCATTGAATGGGGCATGTTTGGTTCAATTGTCCCTCATGACATAAAGAAAACACAGGTACTCTTTTGCATGCAGCCATGTGCCTGCTCAAAACAGTACTTGGCTTGTGATGAGGAATCTAGTGACAACCATCAACCCAATGCAATACACCAGACACAGCATCAGACACTGTCTGATTAACTAACACCTCCAGAAATCCTCATGTGCATTGGATGTGTGTCAAATGTCATGCTGCTACCATACAATGTTGCTGGAAATTAAAAAGGTTAAACAAGAAAAATATCTACACACAACAACTTATCCCTTGATAATGATGTTGGGCCCTACACTGCCCATCAAGGTCCGGGTAGGCCACCTCTAGGATGCAGACCATTGGGGGGGGGGTCAGCATGTGGCACACGCGCTTGGATCATTGGAGGACTGCCCAAGCTGGTCTACAGCAGATTTGCATGTTGAGCACCGCAGGTCCTCTCACCTCTCCCAAAAATGTAGGCTGTGCTGCTTATAGACTCCCATGGCCTGCACCTCCTTGGCGATGGCCTTCCAAATTTCTCGCTTTTGATAGGCATTGACCTATATGGATGATAGAAAAGAACGATGAGAAGTTTTGAGTGATTTTTTTTCTCTGTAGTGCTGTGACACACTTTTGTAGCCTCGCTCACATGCATTCACCAAACAGTAACTTCCATCTTTTTCTCAGAACATTTAGAGAGGCCGCGGGGGAAGTAAAACCTCCATTGATGGTAATTAAAAAAACATTTTGTGCCAATACTACATATCAAATGTATTAGTTGCACATAATTTTAAAAATCTATGTGAAATAAAAAAATAAAAATAAAAAAAAAACGTAGACAACAACATATGTGCATGACATACCTAATGTTACCAAGACTTAAGATATGTGTTGATTTTAAAAGTATGGTGTAACCATTTCAGCTGATATTTTCTTTTCCATACATGAAGACTTTTGAACACAGGCAAGGGCAGAAGGTGACAGCCTCAGGTGTTCTGACCTTTCCAGATCTTGCCACCATTGAGGAACGGGATGTCATAAAAAATGTCAACTAAATAGGCAAACTATCCTGGATTTCTTTCTGCAGTAGGAGCCTGATCTCCTGTCTCACACTATGAATCCAACAGCAATAACACCAATAGTGAAACTCATGGCAGTACTGGATTTTGTGGCCACTGGCTCTTTTCAACACACTGTGGCAGTATCTGGGACATGTCCCAACCAACTTTCAGTGGTGTGCTGCAAGAAGTCCTTGCTTCCTTGACGAGACACTTTAACAGCTACATCCAGTTCCTACGGCAACAGGATTTGGCCACCGAAGGAGAATTTTAAACTTTGGGTGCATTACCACATGTGGTTGGAGAAATAGATGGCCCGCATATTGTCTTGGTGCCACCTCACGCAAGTGAACAGGTCTACCGCAGTTGAAAGAACTTCCTTTCCATCAACGTGAACTGGATTTATACATCTCAAGGGTGTGTGCCTGCTTCCCTGGGTCAACACATGATTCATTTGTACTACAGAACAGTACCATACCCATGCAGATGTCAGAACCTGGACCAGAGAGGCCCCTGCTTGTTGGTAAGTACAATATGACCTGAGGAACATTTGCCTGAATCCTAGTTTAGGAAGGCACAATGGCTTGATATGTAAGTAATCTGTTGATGTGTGCTTCCATGTAGGAGACTCAGCGTATCCTAACTGACCATGGGTAGCTCCCTCCACGCACTCAACACTGGCCAGAACACCACCTGCTTCCAGGCCACCCGAAGCGCACCCACGGACCCTTCTCCTGCCGCACCTGCAGCTTCCCCTGCGACAGAACCACTAAACTTCCAAGGACCGGAACCAATCACATCCTTTGCATACTCCTCAACACCCGCTCCGCACGCAAGCACGACATCGAACTCTGGGACCTGCTCGACACCGCCGCCCCGGATGTAGCCTTCCTGACTGAAACCTGGTGGAACGACTCTTCAGCACCCAACATCGCCATAGCCATCCCGGACGGCGACAAGATCACAGAGATGGCGACAACGGAATCGGAGGAGGAATAGCCATTGTCCACGAGTCCACCCTCAAAGTCTACACCCACACGGACGACACCCTCAAGACCGCCGAGCACCTGCACTTCCGAATCCATACCGACCCCAATACCACCCTCAGAGGAACACTCGTCTACAACCCCCGGACCCCAGGCACCGTTCAGCGACTCCATCGTCGACCTCGCCAGCACCCACGCACTATCCTCCAAAGACTACATCCTCCTCGGGGACCTAAACTTCCACCTTGAGAACAACAACAACACCAACTCCGCCACTCTAATCGCCAACCTCGCCAACCTTGGCCTCAGACAACTCGTCACCACACCCACCCACGCCGCCGGCCACATGCTTGACCCCATCTTCTCCACAAGCACCCACGTCGCCTTCAACCACACTGGACTGACCACCACTGCATCCACTTCACCTTCAAGAAACAAACCAAGCACCACCGCACCCAACAACCGCCCGGTCGCTGCTGGAGCAAAGTCACTGAAGATCAGCTGACCAGCACGCTTGCCCAGAACCCGCCAACCGACCCCACCCACCCAGACAACGCCGCTCACAACCTCAGACAGTGGATCAACAACTGCGCCAACCTCCTCGCACCACTCAAGAAGCTCACCAAGAACCAAGCCAGCAAGAAAGCAACCTGGTTCACCAACGAGCTCCAAAACTCCAAGCACAACTGCCAGAAACTAAAGAAGATATGGCTCGACGAACGCACACCTGACAATCACGCAACTCACAAAAACGCCACCCGCAGGCATCACCAACTCATCAGACAAGCCAAGAGATCCTCCTTTAAAGACCGCCTGGATAACGACACACACGACAGCAAAGAGCTCTTCAGCATCGTGAAGGAACTCTCCAACCCCAGCGCCAACATCAACGACATCCCACCCTCTCAAGAACTGTGTGACTCACTGGCCACTTTCTTCCACCGGAAGATCACCGACATCCACGACAGCTTCAACACCACGTCCACCCCGACCACACCAGACCCCACCTCCGGGAACACCACCCATACCAACCGCCTGACCTCATGGACCAACGTCAATGACGATGAAACACGCAAGATCATAAACTCCATCCACTCAGGATCACCGTCAGACCCATGCCCGCACCACGTATACAACAAAGCTGATGCAACCATTGCACCCCATCTATGGAAGGATATCAACATCTCCTTCGAAACAGCAACTTTCCTGGAAAGCTGGAAGGATGCCGAAATCAACACCCTCCTCAAGCAGACCAAGGCCGACCCCAAGGACCTCAGCCCGACGCTGTTCAATATCTACATGAACCCCCTCGCACAAGTGGCCTGCCAACACAACCTCAACATCATCTCCTACGCTGACGACACCCAACTCATCCTCTCCCTAACCAAGGACCCGTACACCTCCAAAACCAACCTCCATGAGGAAATGAAGGCCGTCGCCAAATGGATGAGAAGCAGCCGTCTGAAACTAAAATCAGACAAGACGGAGGTCCTCATCCTCGGGCCCTCCGCCTGGGACGACTCATGGTGGCCAACCGCGCTGGGAACCCCACCGGCACCGACTAGCCACACACGCAACCTTGGATTCGTCCTCAACTCCTCCCTTTCCATGTCTAAACAGGTCAACGCTATCTCCTCCTCCTGCTACAACACCCTCTGCATGCTCCACAGGATCTACAATTGGATCCCGACCGAAACAAGAAGAACAGTGACACAGGCTCTCGTTAGCAGCAGGCTAGACTACAGCAACACACTCTACGCAGGCATCCCAGCCAAGCACCTGCAACGCCTACAACTTATCCAAAACACCTCCGCCCGACTAATCCTCAACGTGCCCCTCTGCAGCCACATCAACCCCCCACCTGAGAGACCTTCACTGGCTCCCCATTGACAAGAGGATCACCTTCAAGCTCCTCACCCACACACACAAAGCACTCCACAATGCCAGACCAGCCTACCTGAACAACAGACTCAGCTTCTACACCCCCACGGACAGCTCCGCCCTGCAAACCTAGCCCTCACCGTCGTTACCCGCATCCAACGTAAGACCTCCGGTGGCAGAACCTTCTCCTACCTCGCCGCCAAGACCTGGAACACCCTTCTGACCAGCCTATGTCAAACCCAAGACCTGCTCACCTTCAGAAGACGCCTCAAGACCTGGCTCTTCAAGCAATAGCAGCACCCCCCCCCCCCCCACAGCGCCTTGAGACCCTCGCGGGTAAGTAGAGCGCTTTATAAATACAATGATTGATTGATTGATGGGTATGGGCACCGCTGACGAATCCAACAACACCAAGGGAAGTCCACTTCAATAGGCCCAAGTAAGAACACGTAGGCCAGTGGAGTGGGCTTTAGGGCTTCTGAAGGCCAGGTTTAGGAGCCTTCCTCTACTCACCCCACAAGGAGTGCCAAATCACGGTTGACTGCTGCATGCTCCATAACATCGCCCTGCGATGAAACATTCCTATAACTGCAGAGGAGGGAGACAGTAATGTGCCACAGGGTGAGGATGTTGAAATGCACAAGGAAGATGACAGTGGAGAAGAAGAAGGAGTTGACTTATGTCAAGATGAGATGGACCCCTTCTTCACCTGAGTGTAAGTGTACCTTTACAAATTGTAACCTCATATGTCAGAACAAAATGTGACATAGGGTACATATCAGTCTGCAATGATAATTTGTTAGGAATAGTCAATACAAGAAAGTCTAAGGAAAAGATAATAGTGGATCAGCGTTTCCCTACATTGACTACTGTGGTCATTAACATAAATTACCCTTGCCTGTGCCAAGTATCTCTGTCCTCATAACTTGTCATTTGAGTCATAATGAATATGTGAAATCCTTAAAAATCCCCTATTATTCTGTTTCAGGATCCTTCACCATGTCAACTTCATTTGGACATTTCAAAGTTGTGACATTTGCAGTGATATATTGCTGTATGAAACTACAAAGTAAACATGTGTTAATCCTGAGACAGACATGTACTTGGGATGGACAGATCTTGTACAGCAATAGCTTGCCCTCTGATAGAATGGAAATTCAGGAGATTGTATAAGACCTGTTTCTGTGTGCTGGTGCCATCAAGGCAATATGTGCCACTTATCTTGCTCAGACCACATGTGTATGTCAAGCCCTAGGATACTGTTCTTCTTTCACATTGGCTAAGTCTTCAATTTGTGGACAGTGGAGGTAGCTATTGATGTGTCCCCTCATAGTTGATAGAACTTTTTTTAGCACACCACTGAATGTGTCATTGTCACGATTTGCCTTTCCCTTACCGCCTCTGTCAGATGTAGGTGGAGTACGGCTTCGGATCTTGTATGTCCTGGTCTGGCCAAGATAAGGACGACCCCTTCTGATACCCATGGTGCTGCTGGCAAGATGAAAGCCCAAGCAGTCTATACCCTCTAGAAGGAGCTCCAGAGGAAAAAATACCAGGGAAAAAACCTCCAGAAAGGAGCTCCAGAATATCAGAAAAGGCACAGTAGAAATCAATACTCCAAGAACTGGAACATCAGGAAGCTGTAGAGAAAGCCAAGCAGAAAGCAATTCACAGCAGTAACAGACAGGAACGAGGACCACCAAACCAGAGTGTTGCAATGCAAAAAAGAAAGAAACTCAAGCCCCTTATATACCAGTAAAACAGGAAGTGAACAAGCAGGAAAAGGAAAAACACCATATTGAGTTGGGAAAATATCATAGGACAAAATAGGAGAAACACCATCTTGAAAAGGTACTAGTAAAAGGAAAGAGCAGTTCAGGCTGGAATAGACAAGCATTCAGGGACCAAGAAAGCACAGCCCCATGACCAAAAGGGCAGACGGCCAAACGCCAAGAAAACAGATACGTATTATATGCGTTGCGGGGGTCTCCTACAAAGCAAAGGCAGAACACACTGCGACCACAACAAGATCTGTGGCCCAAATCTAGCCATCTGACCCCACCACTGTGCAATAGTTGGACACTGCGGGCGAACAAACGTCCTGCTGAAGGCCCAACGCAGGCCTCCCTGAGAATGGGGCACCAGATTACCAAACCACAGAGTAACAGTCATTGCACCAGATACTGCCACAGTGTCATGTAATGGTTATGTGGCCTCAGATGTTCTTACTGCCTTGATGTAGACTATGCATGTTATTGATCTAGAATTCCTGTTGTGAGGGCAGTATGGCTCCAACTGAGGGCATGAATCTATGATACTTTCCTATTTAATTTGATCTCTTCAAATATTCCCATTCCTCCATGGTGTCAATCTCGTGGAGCGTCTAACCCTGAATGGTACAGACTACTGGGGTTAGGCATGGTTTGTGAAACTCAGCTCTGATTTCTTCAAGGACTTGTTAGCTACATATGTATGTTGCCAATACATTATGCATTGTGTTTGTTCTGATTGAATAAAAAGGGTAACATATTACCTCTTCGTCATTTCTAATTTACATTATCCAGTAAATGTTAAAAAGAATTCACAACATGATGGTGGAAGACAGACATGACAAATGAAAGGGCACCACAAATCCAACATAAGTCTTGTAGTCTGTGTCCATACCATTTATTTGCATGACACAAACGAACAGAAAAGAGAATAAAAAATGAGGAAATTAATCAAAAATGTCTATTGTGGTGGATGGAAGTATTGTAATAGAGCCAAAAACAGTTTGGAGTCCAATGTACAAAATACAACCGTCCTCTGTGAAGGTAAATGTGTCCATGAAATAGTCCACAAAGTGAATGGTACACACACACTGGAGGAAATTAGGATCACAGTCTCTTGGAGGTGGTGATGACAGGCTTGTCCAACTGAAATGTACTATACTAGTGTAAGCAATTAAAATAAATGTGCTGGTCAGTGTCACAATGGAGCATGGTATACATATTAGCAGAAATTATAGTATCAGCAAACAATTAGTAACATTCATTAAATAAGGCCAGGACAAAGATATTCCCAAAATACTGGTCCAGGTGACCATCCCCTCAGGGGAGGAGGGGGGCATAAGTGCAGGGACTGAGGAGGGAGGAGCAGGCTCCTCATGTGGCAGGGCCTCTCTGTCTGTGGCTGGGTGGTGTGCACTTGGCCCAGATGTCGAGGGACCACAGACAGGGGCAGATGGAATGGGAAAAGCCCTGCTCACATGGTGGTAGATGTCGTAAAGCACCCCAGTCAGGAAGCTCATATTTTTATTGTGAATGCATATTGCCAAGATGTGTTCCCTCTGCACCTCCTTGATCTCCCAGAACTCAGTTACAACCTGGCCCATCACTTATTGGGACTGCTGTACTACTCTGAGCCCCTACCCCCACCCCCACTACCCTGTGCTCTTAAGGAAGTGTGCCCTAGTCCTGGCAGAACTAGAGGCTGTGTTGGTGTTGTATTTCCTCAGTACATAGGAGGTTGAGGTGTCCTCATGCTGAGACAGTGTTGCAGCTGTGGTATGAGGTGTAGGTCTGGGCCGAATGCGACTCACTGGAGCTGTCTGGCCAGACAGGCCAGATGGAACAGCTGGCTCCTGATCATCTGGACTCTCTCTTTGTCCAGCTCCTCATTTTTCTTCTGTCTTCTGTGCTCTCTCTCTTTGTCCAGCTCCTCGTTTTTCTTCTGTCTTCTGTGCTCTCTCTCTTTGTCCAGCTCCTCGTTTTTTCTTCTGTCTTCTGTGATTTTCCCCTTTTCTTCCCACTTTCTCTCTTTTTTTCTGCATCCCGTCCCCGCCCTCTGCTTTCCCGCCGCTGCCACCTGTGCGGCCCCGCCCCCCGCTCCCATTCGTCGCCCTCCCTCGAGCCTCCCGCCCCCAGCTGACCCCTCCTCCCCCCCATCTCCCTCTAACGGCGGCCGCTGCACGTCAAAGGCAAGCCCGTCTGCGCCCGTCCACGCCTGGACCGCACCCAGCGCCAGAACCTCTGGCGCACACTCCGTCCACAAGCACGCCATTGAACTATGGACCCTCCTGGATTCTACCGCACCGGACATCGCCTTCATCACTGAGACCTGGATGAACGCCTCATCGGCCCCCGACATCACCATAGCCATCCCCGACCGCTACAAGATCGCCAGGAAAGACCGGACCAACCAAGTCGGAGGAGGAATCGCCATCATATACAAGAGTTCCATCAACGTCACTACCTCCACCAAAGACACCCTCCTCGCCGCCAAACACATGCACTTCCAGATCCACACCGACCCCAGGACCACCCTCAGAGGAACTCTCGTCTACAGGCCCCCTGGACCACGCGCCCTATTCAGCACAGACTTCATCACAGACTTCATCTCCAACAGACTTCATCTCCCCGCACGCCATAGCCTCGCCAGACTACATCCTCCTCGGAGACCTGAACTTCCACCTGGAGCAGAACAACGACACCAACACCACCACCCTGCTCGACAACCTCGCCAACATCGGCCTCAAGCAACTGGTGAACACCCACATCGCTGGACACACGCTCGACCCCATCTTCTCCGCCAGCAACCACGTATCCTTCAGCCACTCCTCCGAAATACACTGGACCGACCACAGATGTGTCCACTTCACCTTCAGACGCAAGATTCTCCACCTCCGCACACAACCGATCTTACGCAGACCTTGGAACAAAATCTCCACAGAACAGCTACTCTCCACTCTCAACCACAACCAACCTACCATCACCTCCGACGCCAACAACGCAGCCCTCAGCCTCACACAGTGGATCACCAACTGTGCTGACAACCTCGCCCCCCTTAGACGCCTCCCAAGACAGACCAACACCAGGAAACCTCAATGGTTCACAGACGCCCTCAAAGAATCCAAGAAAACCTGCCGTACCCTCGAGAAAACCTGGCGCAAAGATCACACCGCAGAGAACATGTCAGCCCTCAAAATCGCCACCCGCAAACACCACCAGCTGATCCGCGCCACCAAAAGAGCATTCTTCAAAGAGAGACTGGACAAGAACACCCACAACAGCAAAGAACTCTTCAACATCGTCAAAGAGCTCTCTAATCCCAACGCCAGCTCCAACTCCATCACGCCCTCACAAGAACTCTGCAACTCCCTCGCTACCTTCTTCCATCGAAAGATCACCGACCTACACAATAGCTTCGGTCCACAGATCCCGCCGACCACCACGGAACCCACAGCCCCAGCCGTCACCCTCAACGCCTGGACACCCATCAGCGCTGAAGAGACCAAAACTACCATGAACACCATCCAATCCGCTGCCCCGTTGGACCCTTGCCCACATTACATCTTCAATAAAGCCGACGCCAGCATCGCCCCCTATCTCCAGACCATCATCAACAGCTCGTTTTCATCTGCCACCTTCCCCGAGAGCTGGAAGCACGCGGAAGTCAACGCTCTCCTGAAGAAACCCACGGCGGACCCCAGCGACCTGAAGAACTTCCGCCCCATCTCACTCCTCCCCTTCCCGGCCAAAGTCATCGAGAAGGCCATCAACAAACAACTGACCAACTTCCTCGAAGACAACAACCTGCTCGACCCTTCCCAATCCAGTTTTCGGGCCAACCACAGCACGGAAACCGGCCTCATCGCAGTCACCAATGACATCCGAACCCTGCTGGACAACAGAGAAACAGCTGCCCTCATCCTCCTTGACCTCTCGGCTGCCTTCGACAGCGTCTGCCCCCGCACCCTAATAACCCACCTCCGCTCGACCGGTATCCAAGGACAGGCCCTGGACTGGATCGCCTCTTTTCTCTCTGACCGCTCACAAAGAGTCTACCTCCCGCCTTTCCGTTCGGATCCCATGAGATCATCTGCTGCGTCCCACAGTGCTCCTCGCTCAGCCCTACTCTCTTCAATGTCTACATGAGCCCCCTCGCCGACATCGCACGCAAACACAACATCAACATAATCTCCTACGCCGACGACACCCAGCTGATACTCTCCCTCACCAAAGACCCAGCCACTGCCAAAACCAACCTGCAGGATGGAATGAAAGACCTCACAGAATGGATGAAACTCAGCCGCCTGAAGCTGAACTCAGACAAGACGGAAGTCCTCATCCTCGGAAACTCCCCGTCCGCCTGGGACGATTCCTGGTGGCCCACGGCCCTGGGCACCGCACCGACCCCCTCAGACCACGCACGCAACCTCGGATTTATCCTGGACCCCCTTCTCACCATGACCAAGCAAGTCAACGAGTCTCGTCTTCTTGCTTCCTCACACTCCGCATGCTCCGAAAGATCTTCCACTGGATCCCCGCCGACACCAGAAAAACTGTGACCCACGCCCTCGTCACAAGCCGCCTGGACTACGGAAACACCCTAGACGCAGGAATCACCGCAAAACTTTAGAATCGTCTTCAGCGAATACAAAACACCTCTGCACGCCTCATCCTCAACGTACCCCGCCACAACCACATTTCTGCCCACCTGAGACACCTGCACTGGCTACCCGTCAACAAAAGGATCACCTTCAGACTCCTCACCCACGCACACAAAGCCCTCCACAACAAGGGCCCCGAATACCTCAACCGTTGCCTCACCTTCTACACGCCCACCCGTCAACTTCGATCCACCAGCCTCGCTCTCGCCGCCGTCCCTCGCATCCGCCGAACCACTGCAGGTGGGAAATCCTTCTCCTACCTGGCAGCCAAGACGTGGAATTCCCTCCCCGCCCACCTCAGGACCACCCAGGACCACCTCGCCTTCCGGAGGCGGCTCCAGACCTGGCTCTTCGAGCAGCAGTGACCCCAGCGCCTTGAGACCCTCACGGGTGAGTAGCACGCTGTATAAATATGATTGATTGATTGATTGACTTGCATCAGTGGAGTTCCCACTGAAGGCTTGCTCCTGGTCTGGGATGGAGGTGTCCTGGCTGGCAGACAGTGGACCACTGGGCCAGGGGGGGTTGGACCTGTGAAGGTTGCAGAAAATATGTAATTAATATATAGTTTGTCAATTCTATGGCCCTCATTCTGACCTTGGCGGTCTTTTCGCAAGACCGCTGAGTTACCGCCGCGGTGAAGACCGCCGACCGCGGCGGTGTGCCGCTGTGCGCATTCTGACCGCTGGGAGCGTTCCGCCGGAAAACCGCCAGCAGCCACACTGGCGGTCGGCGGGAAAGTGGAGACTGGTCAACCTCCACCGCCACGCCAGCAGAACACCGCCCACAGAATTACGACCCACATTTCTGTGTGGCGGTCTTCTGTTGGCGGTCTTCTGTTGGCGGTCACGTCCCTATGGCTCCCGTCGCCTCCCGGAGGACCAACGCACAAGGTAAGTTGATCGTCCGTGAGGGGAGGGGGTGGGGGGGTGTTGTGTGATGTGGGCGTGCATGGGGGTGTGCGTGTGAGTGTGTAGAGGGAGTGTGTGAGTGCGTGTATGCGGGCGGGGGGTGCTGCTGTGTCTATGGGTAATGTGTGCTGTTCGGCAGGTGCGCATGTCGGCATGTATGTGTGCGGGTATGTGTCCCCGTTGTGTATGTGTGTGTAGGGGGTGTGTATATGTGCATGTTGGGGGTGTGTGCATGTCGGGGTACATGTATGTGCATGTCGGGGTGGGGGTGGGGAGGGGGTTCGTACCACCTCTGGGGGGTGGCAGGGGGGTGGAGGGTGTGGGGGGAGGACTCGGGTGGGTAGTGGGGGGTGGGGGAGACCCCTATCAGTGCCAGGGAAGGAATTCCCTGGCCCCGATAGTGCTTACCGCCATGGTTCGCACGGCGGTTCCCGCCCGCAAGAAACCGCGGCGGTAGGCAGGGTCATAATACCCTTGGCGGTCTTGGGACGACCGCCGGGCCGGAGTGCGCAAACTCCAGCCCCGCGGTCATGACCGCCGTGGCGGTCGAAGTGGAGAAGTAGCGGTCGGTCGCGGCGGGGACCGCCGCGGTCAGAATGCCATTTTTAATACCGCCGGTCTGTTCGCGGTCCGACCGCCGTCTCTCCGCCGACCGCCAGGGTCAGAATGAGGGCCTATGTGTCTATATTGTACAGATGTCCTGAAATACAAAAGTGTTATTTCAGAATTGTACGTCACGTGTAGCAAACATTCAACCCAACACAGTGGTCAGCAGATTGGAGTACTGGACCATTCGAAGGCCTAGCAGGCTACAAAACACTGACTTCAAGGTGGTTCAACTTAGAAATAAAACTGTAATTGGTCATCATATGGAGAGTGAAAATTAATTTGTGTGTGTCTACTACTTCTATTCAGCATGCCACAACACATTGATGGAAATCTTGGATTCAAAAGACAATGGATTATGCAAGCATTTCCATCACTTCAATGTAGCTACGAAATGGTGTCAACATGCTTGAGATACACAGGAATTGACATTTTAATCCATAGCATGACACAGTGACTGTCCAATGCACAAGTCTACGAGATATGTAGACATATAGAAGTCAAGGAAGGTCAAACAACATTACATTGCACTTTGTTTTGCAGATCCAAAAACAAGGCATCATGGTAGTTGTAATCATCTGTTGACACTATAGACAATACTTGTTTGAAAAGTGAGTTACACCTATCTATTTCAATGACTATAGTAGAGATGAACACACATTTGCAATATGTATAAACACGTTGATATGATGTGAAGAGAAGAAAATACCACTTACAAACACTATACCTTCCTTTGCAAATGGATGGAGTTTTGGACCTGGTTTTGGGAGAACAGCAACATACATTGATAGAAAGCAAGGAGGGGGCTGAGCAATTGCAAGGGATGATCCATGGGGAACAACACATAATCTACCTAAACATATTACACATTGTTAAAAGGAGAAATACAACAATTATGCTAGTAATTGGTGTGAAACAAGATATTTCGAAGAGTCTAGTTCAGATATATCTGTTTTTATAAGGGTGTTGAAGCATTCTAAAGGTCAAACCTAAGTGCAGGACTCCATTTGTGATTGTTGAGATATTGCTAAGCACAACGTACCACACTCCACTTCACCAGGGATTCCAGTCAAACCTTAAGGAGGTAATATCTGCAAGACCTTCTCCTCCCAGGGAAAGAGTTGTAAAGGGGGAGGGGAAAACTACCACTAGTACTCTGGAACTCCAGGTGACATTTGGAGGCCAGTGAATGGACCCCCCACATGTCATTCCACTTCTTCCTAATCTCTGTGTGCAGATTGTTAGATACAACATTCACTCTGTCTACTATTCAGGATGACATTTGCTTCTTCTGGGATATGGTTGTATTTTGTACTTGTGCTCCTAACAATTGTGGCTGGACTCTAATGATGTCATCCACCACGACGACAGCTCTCCCTCTGTGAAACATGAATTTCTCCTTCCTGCCATGGAGAATAACTGTGAACAAAAGCTAGTGCCCAAAGAGATGAAGGATAGTCCACAAAAAAGTATTAACAGAAAACGCAGAGGGAGAGAAACGCAAAGAACAAACCTGACTCCTGTGTGGCAATTTCTGCATCCATGTGGTCTGCTGCAATGTATTGGCAAAGGATCATGGCCTGGAATGGAGTGCATTTTAGTGCATTTTATAGTGTGTTTTGCATGGGTTTACAACTGTCCAATATACAACAGATGTGGGCTGTTATCATCCAACCAATGGCCATAGCCATAGTACTATACTGAACCGGTCCCGCGATGGACTCCCATTGTCATGGGCCCCAAGCACAGTCAGCATAACTATGTCCCTCATTATGACATTGGCGGTAAGTCCTGCTTACCGCCATGCTGACTGTCGCCAACATACCGCTACTTCGGCAGTATACCGCTACCCATATTATGACTCACACATAGTAATCCGTCACTATACAGACACACCCACAAGTCTGCCAGCCCAAAGGTCAGTGATAAACTGGCGGTACCAAAACCCACACCTTTACACCAACAGAACTACACCCACAATATTATGACCCACGAATCACTGCAGCTGTCATTCAACAGCGGTGAACCATTGGCGGTACATACCGCCGCGCTCAAAATATACACACACATACAAAACAACACCACATTGGACAATTCAAACTATACACACCTGACACACATACACCACACCCACACACCCACACCACTATAAAACACCCACCCACATTACCCACATCCCTTTACTACTAACAAAAATTGCCAGTAGAGAGAGATACAGCAAGAGCACCCACAAAACCAGAGCCACAGAACACTGTCATCCATACACCATCCACGCACCTTACAGCACACACCCTAACACATCACCCCACACACCCTCACACACACCACTCACACTAAACCCATGGCACCACAAAGACACTGCAGGTTCTCAGAAGAGGAGCGAAGGGTCATGGTGGAGGAAATGATCCAGGTAGAGCCACAGCTATTCGGATCACAGGTGCAGCAGACATCCATTGCTAGGAAGATGGAGCTATGGCAGAGAGTCGTGGACAGGGTCAACGTCGTGGGACAGCACCCAAGAACAAGGGATGACATCAGGAAGAGGTGGCACGACCTACGGGGGAAGGTGCGTTCCGTGGTAGCAAGACACCAGATAGCAGTACAGAGGACTGTCGGCGGACCCTCACCTCCTCCCCCACAACTAACAACATGAGAGGAGCAAGTCTTGGTAATACTGCATCCAGAGGGCCCGGCAGGAGTAGAAGGAGGACTGGACTCTGGTAAGTCAAATCTTTGCTACTTTCACGCCCCACCTAATTGCCATCACATACCCCCACCCCTGCCCTTACCCCCATCACCCCACCACCTCACGTACACCCCACCATCACAACCCACCCATCCCAGTACCCAGAACTGCATGCACCACCAATTCATGGACACCACTCACAGCCCTGCATGGACACATATCATCTCAGCATGCACACTAGAGAGAATCACCTAGCCCACAAAATAACTACCCAGACAAGGCAAAGCTGACAGGGAACTCACAAGCATGGAGGCCAACACACCCATGCACAAGATGTCACCCGCAGAAACAATAACACTGCATTACATCCCCACAGTTCCCCCACACAATGTCACCTGAGAGGAGATGCCAGCAACATCCAGTCCCCCCCCCAGAAGAGGCCCACAGTGATGACAGCAGCTCCGCTCGCCTGGATCAGGATGACCAACCTGGTCCATCAGGCACCTCCCGACAGTCGGTTACCCAGGCACAGTCACATACCACCACAGAGCCTCCTCCCTCAGGAAACACCTGCACAGCGCCCACCCAGCGGGCCCATACCTCTGTCCCCAGGACACATCAATCAGCAGTGTGTCCACCACTACAGGGACACCATGGTACACCACAAACACAGGACGATCAGGGACCCGGGGTCAGTGGCAGTGGGCACACAGTTCAGGGGGCAGAGGCACAGGACAACAGGGAAGCTTGGAGGACTGCTGTGCGCAGGGGGAGGATAGGCCCAGGGCACTGAATCTTCACGAGGCACTCACCAACATCCTTGCAGCATACCACCATTCCCAGGAGACAATGGGCCAGATACTGGCCAAGTTGCAGGAGACCCAGCGGCAGCAGGAGGGACAATACCTGGGGATCAGGGAGGACCTGAGGGACATCCACACCACCCTGGTCACCATTGCAGGGTTGATGGCAGACATGGCCAACACCATGAGGGAGGCAGTGGCACACCAACAGACCTCTGACACTAGCCACACCGAGGAACAGCCCTCCACCTCCACTGACGCAGGAGGCCCGCCACAGGAACAACAGGCCACCAGCACCCCAGCCCCTGCAGAAGGAGAACCACCCTGCAACCGGTCCCTGCGATCCAGGCAGAAGCCAGAGAACAATGCCAAGACCCCGCCAGGAAATAGGACTCTCCGGATTGTCACCCTTGTGTCCCACTCTGTCACCCTGTCCACCTTGAACTGCCATTGCTCCACTTCCTATGCCCCCTTGGATAATGCACCTGTGATACAAATAGACTGGACTTTCCTCTGCCCGCCCCAGCCTATAGCAATACCAAATCCACTTATTAGCACATGAATAAACATCCTTGTAAAAATACAAGTAGTGAGTCTGTCAAGTGATTGAACTATGTATTCGTTTCACAATCAGTAGACATTGCAATTCAGCTGTACAATAATGGATACTTAGGTATGACCTGTAGTTTGCTGCAGTCAATACACCAGGAGCCAGAGTAGGGCACATATATCTGTAAATAGACCTGTCAAAGGGTACAGTAAGTGGCCATAGTAGTGGGAATATCAGCCTGCCAGTGAAAATTTACAATACAAAACTGCAATGGAAGGTGAAGTTACAGTGTCTTACCTGTGTGTCACTGGAAGTACTGTCGAATGATTGCTGTTCTGTTGTCCACATCCTCATCCTCTGCCTCATATTCATCACTGTCCACAGGGTCCACCGCTGCCACACGCCCATCTCCATCCTCATCCTCCTGCAGAAAAAGCACCTGGCGACGTAAGGCAAGGTTGTGCAACATGCCACAATGATCTGGCACATCTTCTTGGGTGAGTTCCACCTGTTAGATGGAGGCACCGAAACCTGGCCTTCAGAAGTTTCACTCTATAATTTTTCTTGTTCGCCCATGTGCGTCATTGTAACGTTCCTCTGCCCTTGTACTGGGATTCCTCACTGGGATCAGTAGCCAAGAGAGGTTGGGGTAATCAGAGTCACCTGCCAATACCGAGGGATACCTGTTAGCCAGACACTAACCCTTAGGGCCAACCGCATACCGTTACACCAACATGTACTGGGTGGGAACCATGGGCTCACCTATTAGACACACCCTGTGCCTCTGGAGTTGAGCCATCACATATGGGATGCTGCTATTCCTCAGGATAAAGGCGTCATGAACAGACCCAATATACTTTGCATTCACATGGGAGATGACTGGTTAACCAGGCACACTACCTGTGCATTCATAGAGTGAAAGCTCTTTAAATTTCTGAACACCTGTTCATTTCTCTGGGGGGGCAAAGGCAATATGTGTAACATCTATTGTACCAATAATGTTGGGGATATGTCCCATTGTATAGAAGTCAGCTTTCACTGTGGCCAAATCCTCCACCTGGGTGAAAATGATGTAGCTCTGCATGTGTTTCATCAGGGCAGACAACACTCTGGTCAGCACTATTGAGAACATTGGTTGAGACATTCCTGCTGCCAAGCCCACTGCCACTTGGAAGGAGCCATTTGCCAAGAAATGGAACATAGATAGGACTTGCATGAGAGGGGGTATCCCAGTGGGGTGACGGATAGCAGATGTCAGGTCTGGCTCCAACTGGGCACACAGCTCTTGGATTGTGGCCCTGTCAAGTCTGTAGGTGAGGATAATGTGCCTGTCCTTCATTGTTGCCAAGTCCACCAGGGGCCTGTACATGGGGAATGTCTCCATCTCCTATTCATCCTCAGAGGTTGTAATCTAGGGGGCAAAACGATGAGCATCTGGTCAGTTTTCAACATTTCCTAAATGTACAGTGCATTGCATGTTGTGACAGAACCAGTATGTTTATATATAGGCCCAAGGACTGCCCTCCCCCTGAAATGGCGGCCACCTGCCCTGTATGGATGGACAGGTGGAAATGAGGTAATGCCGCTGACATTGTGCACCATTGCGGGAGGCGGTCGAGTACTGCCGTGCAATTCCTCATTGGTTAACATTGGGCCCTATGGGTTACAGAAGCTAATGGTGATGTACACCGGTGGTGACAGCACGCACCACCGCGGATGTGACTACCATTTTCTATCTGTTCACTCACTTGCTACCTGACTTTCAACAGGAGAGGGCCTACACTGCAAGTACTGCTGTTACCTGTTCTGGAACCGACCATGGCTCATGTCACTGGGTAAAGGGACCCTGCCTTTACTGCTGCAGAGTTGGAGAGACTGGTAGTTGGGGTCCTACCCCAGTACCAAATGCTGTATGGGCCTCCAGAACAACAGGCGAGTACACTATGAGCGTGATGCATGGGGCATGAATGCATAGAGTGCTGTATGTGAGGGCCTCGTGAAAGAGGGGGTGGTTGAGGGGTGCTGGGATGTGTGCTGCATGTATGGTGGGCAATGTATGTGCGTAAGGGGATGGGAGGGATATGGTGGGCCATTAGGGTAACAGGCCAGACGGTATGCCTGACACCCTTTTTTTATGTGTATTTCCTCTGCAGGTCAGCGCCCATTAAAAAAGGGTTTATGGCATGCCATCGGCAAGCATGTGCGGACCTAGGGGTCTACCGCAGGCGGAGCACCGCTGTCCCAAACAGTGGTAGGATCTGAGACGCTGGGCACGGAAGACGGCGGAGGCCCAGCTGGGGATGGCTTCCCAACGAGGCAGGGGTGCCCATCGAATCCTGACCCCCCTGATGTTCCGCACACTGGCGTGGCCTATCCGGAGCTGGATGGGCCCTTGAGGGCATCACAACAGCCACAATGTGGTGAGTACAGTTCCCAAAATACTACATGCGTGTGGTGGGGTGGTCTCTGGGTGGGGGATGTGTGCCTGTTGGTGCCCCTAGGCCAGGCCGGACATTGCAGGGCAGGTTCCATGTTGGGCAGGGGCTGATGAACTCCGCCTTCAACCAAGCAAGTGGGCATCCACTACTGGGCAGGGCTCTGTGTGTCTCAGGTATGCTGCAACTGGCTTAGGTATTACTGTCCATGGCTTGGTGACTAGCATTGTGACTGGTAGTGCATTGTCTAGTGCGTAGGGCTGTTTCCTGTGTGTTTTGTATGCCAACGGTGGTGTTGTTGCTGCCATTGACCAAGTGTATCCTCCGTCTCTTCCCCCCTTTTTGTTTTGTCATCCTGTCCTTCTGTGCATTAGCATCATCTGGCAGAGGAGGAGAGGCACTGGCAATGAAGGGAGCTGCATCCCACAGGGCCCATGAGGCCGAATCCACTGACTGTGAGGGCACCAGTGGGACGGAGGGCGAGGGGAGCACCACGGCAGAGACAGGAGGGGACAGTTCTGAAATCGATACCTCCTCCGATGGAAGCTCCCTAGTGGTGGCAGACAGCTCTGTGGCCACCCCAACTACAGGTACAGATCCCTGTACCAGCACCGCCCTCCCAGCAGCCCCTCAGCAAGTTTCTGGTGCCCTCTCACCCAGGAGGGTGGGCTTCTCCTTCGCCCCAAGCACCTCAGGCCTTGCTGCCCTGAGTGAGGAGGCTATTGACCTCCGGTGATCCATCTCTGTTGGGATAGTGAATGCCATCCAGTGCCTGGCAGGGCATTTGCAACACACAAATGTATTCCTGGAGGGCATTCACTCTGGTGTGGTGGCCCAACAGAGATCATTCTAGGGTCTGGCCTCCTCCCTGATGGCAGCCATTGTTTCTATCTCTAGCCTCCCCCCTCCAACTTCCTCTGCCCAGTCCCATTCCCCTGAACCCCAACCTATCCCAAGCACAAATTCAGACCAGCATGCACCCAAGACAACATACAGGAGTGGCTCAGGCAAACACAAGCACCACACATCATCCCACAGGCACTCACACAAACATCATCCAGATACTGCATACCAACATCCACTGCTTCCACTGTGTCTCTCTCCACCTCATCATCCACCTCCCTCCCAGTAGCGTCTCCATTCACACCTGCATGCACTACATCCACACCCACTGCCTCCATCACGCCTATCACCACATGCCCCCCACTGGCAGTCACCACCCCCACATCCATGCACACGTCCCCTGTGTCCTCTCCCACTGTGTCTGTGCCCCCTCCTCCCAAAGTACACAAACGGAAGCACTCAGACACCCAACAGCCATCCACCTCACAGCAGCATCCAGCCCATGAACCTGCTCCCAAACATAGCAGACAGACACCTCCTACAACTACTCCCTCTTCCTCCACTCCCAAACCTACACCCTCTTTCCAACCAAGTGTCCCTAAGAAGCTTTTCCTCTCTGCTGTTGACCTCTTCCCTACCCCTCCCCCCTGTCCTTCACGTCGGGCCAGGGTGGGCAGAACCCAGGCTAACACCTCAGCCACCCAGTCCATGGCCACTGTAGTTTCGGCAGCTACTGCGGGTGTGAGAGGCTCCAAGGAGACACCCATCAGCACTGGCAGTGTGCCTGCACCAGCTGCCAAGGGGAAGGGCAAGCATGTACCACCAGCTGCCAAGGGCAAGGAGGCACCACCAGCTTACAAGGGGAAGGGCAAGGTGGCACCACCAGTTTACAAGGAGAAGGGCAAAGAGGCACCACCAGACGGCAAGGGCAAGGAGGCACCACTAGATGGCAAAGGCAAGGGCAAGGAGGCACCACCAGACAGCAAGGGCAAAGGGCCAGCACCTGCAGGCAGGAGGGACAGGAGGCCTGATGCTGTGACTGAATCTAGAGCCTCCTCCCACCACTGCCAGCACCGCCACCAGCACCGCCACCTGCACCACTACCAGGACCACTGCCACCAGCAGTAGCCCCAGTCGGCAGCCGTCTAAGGTTGCAGGGGAAGGGCTAGAGCCTCCCCCCACCACTGCCAGCACCGCCACCAGCTCCGCCATCAGCACCGCCACTTGCACCGCAACCAGCACCACTGCCACCAGCAGTAGCCCCAGTGGGCAGCCGTCCGAGGCTGCAGCGGAAGGGCTGGAGCCTCGCCCCACCGCTGCCAGCACCGCCATCAGCACCGCCACCTGCACCGCCATCAGCACCACCACCAGCACCACTGCCAGCAGCAACATCCCCAGTGGGAAGCCGTCTGAGCCTGCAGGGGAAGGGCTGGAGCCTCCCCGCCACCAGAACCGCCATCAGCACCGCAACCTGCACCGACATCAGCACTACTACCTGCGCCGCCACCAGCACCACTGCCAGCAGCAGCATCCCCAGTGGGCAGCCGTCCGAGGCTTCAGGGGAAGGCCAGGAGCCTCCCCCCACTACTGGCAGCACTGACACCAGCACCGACACTGCCACAACTGAGCAGCCTTCGCCGCCTGCAGGCAGTGTGTAGTCCTGCCTCCATGGAGTGTAATGCATCCTGCCCACTGCATATTGTGTGGGTCTGACACCCAGATGAGTGACTGTGACCTTGCACTCCCCAGGATCTGCATCACAGGGCACAAAGCCCCCTCCAGAACCAGTGGAAGAAGGCATCCACTCACCCCCTCCTTGCCAGGATGAATCACACTGGGCACAAAGCCCCCTCCAGAACCAGTGGAAGAAGGCATCCACTAGAGAGACTGTGGCTTGCACTCCCTAGGGCCAAGCAGTGGGCAAACCACCCACTTGAGAGACTATGACTTTGCACTCCCCAGGACCAAGCAGTGGGCAAACCACCAAGTTGAGAGACTGTGGCTTTGCACTCCCCAGGCAGTGGGCAAACCATCCACTTGAGAGACTGTGGCTTTTCACTCCCCAGGTCCAAAGCAGTGGGCAAACCACCCACTTGAGAGACTGTGGCCTTGCACTCCCCAGGACCAAGCAGTGGGCAAACCACCCACTTGAGAAACTGTGGCTTTGCACTCTCCAGGACCAAGCAGTGGGCAGACCACCCATTTGAGAGACTGTGGCTTTGCACTCCCCAGGACATCGCCCAAGGCATATTGCCCCCTCCAGGACAAGTGGTGTTGTACCATCTTCCGGCTGAGGTGCCCTCCTATTCCCCGTCCCCCTGAGGTGCCTGTGTATTTTTGACCTGATGCCCCAGCAGTGTTCTCTCCGTGTTGATGCAGGAGTAAGGTGGGGCCTTGGCCTATGTGATGTGGTCCTGTGGCCCACGGACATTATGGACTGGGCAGTGTCCCTCCATTTGTATATATGTAAATACTATTTTGAATTTTGGGAACGTATTTCTAGATTTTTATCTTATTACACTCACTTCAATCACTTCCTTTTGTCCTTGCATTATTCCTGAGGGGTACGGGGTGGTTGTGTAATGTTGTTGCATCTGTTTGTGTGTATGTTGTTGGGGGTGGGGGTGTTGCATATGTGTGTGTGTCACTCTCTTTTTCCTCCTCCCTCCCTGGTGTGCTAGGCGGCAGTACTCACCGTGGTCGTCGTCGCTGGTGTTGGTATTCCTGGTGTATGAAGAGGTAGACCAGCATGGGGAACACCTGCAGTTTGGTCTCCATGGCGGCATGGTTGTTCCCTGAGTTTCCAGAGGTGAGCCCTTTGACTTCTGAGATCTGTTTCCATCGTGCTTTTGTTGTCATTGGTACCACCCTGGAAAAGGTGGCGGATAGGCCTCTTGTAATACAGTCGGCGGTACATTGTCTTCCACCTGGCTGTTGGCAGTTACCGCCGCGGTGCTTGCTGCTACCGCCTTGGCAGTCGGTGTGTTGAAGTGGCTGTCTGTGTTGGCGGTTTCCGCCGTGGTCATAATTCCATTTTTTACCACTGGCTTGTTGGCGGTATTAACGCCGCTTTATCACCGACCACCAGGGTTGTAATATGGGCCTATGTGATTTAAATAAGCTCTGTGGGATCCTGCCATCAAGACAGCAATGGAGGGCCTGCTTGTCAGTATTGGAGTCTGCAGCGTCGGCTACGGAATGCAGCTTGCTTGATGCAGTGAACTAGGCCCTGGAGGTCTTCAGCTCAGCCGCAATACATTAAATTATTGCAGGCAGAAGACCGTCAACTTGACGGTGTTTTCAAGTCTGTGCCCAAACTGGCTAGGTGGTACAACTACCAAGATCTGAATCAGGCCCATTGTGACACTCCTCATGACATTCAAATTACAACTTATAATCACTAACATAACTAGCTTCCATACCTCTCATTGAAGATACACTCTTCTACCAACCCATCTTCTTCCATCTTCTCATTTGCTGAACTTTGAAAACACTACTCTATTCATTTTTCATGAACTCCATATTTACTCACTTCTCTGCCTCTTCTCCTCTAAATCCAGGGCTCACTTCAATCTAAATTTCCTTTTTGTCCTTTGTTAGAAATGGGGTTTCTGGTTGGCTAGGGTATGCACCTCAGCCAGGCAGAACTTTCCCACTCTAGTCAGGGCAAGGGAGTTACACGTCCAAGATAACCCCTCCTCACCCCCTTGGTAGCTTGGCACGAGCAGTTAGGCTTAACCCGGAGGCAATGTGTAAAGCATTTGCACAACACACCCAACACATGTGACGCAATATCCCCACCACAAAGGAAACACAACACCAGATTATATGAAAATATACTGTATTGTACACAACGCAATTATTAGACCAAACATCACATATCAGTACTATCCTGCTACTTTAGCAGTTGTCAGAACGTTACACATTAGTTACTCTGCAAACTAGCAGTAGTCACAAATAACACACAGGTTACTCCATATTCTGCAACATAAGCAGTAGTCAGGAAACACGTTATTACACTAAAGCACTTGTCATAGGAATATCATAAAACGCCCATAGTAGGAACATTAGAAAACATATGGCAAGTTAGAAAAACATATTAGCATGTCATGCCCATAACTGGAACATTTGCACATATATGTAGGAACAGTAAACAGGTAGGAAATAGAAAACATCCACAAGTCTGTATTAGGCTCCTGGAGCCTAGATTTCCTAAAGAGTACCTGTTTTCTGGCTGAAGAGGCACTTCCAGTGCCTAAAGATGAGCACGGGGGCCCCTGGCGCTCCTGTGCACAAAACGGGGGCCTACGTCGTGGTGGGGGGCCTGCCTCGGCTTCCTCACACCCTGTCCGTGGGGTGAGGGCCGGGCGTGGCCCAACAACAATTCTGGGCAAAGGCGGGAAGGGACCTCCGTCGAGGTCTCCCTTCCCGATTTCAGTTTGGAAAGCAGAAAGATGCCCAAAAACAGGAGCGTCCCGCTCCTAGTACAGCAACCGGGGAAGGGGGCCGCTCCCCGCGCCTTCCCCGAGTCCTGCTTCAACGATGAAAGGCACTCGGACCCCTCCGGGGGTCCGAGAAAATACTCGCCCGCACCCGATGCGGTGCGCGAGTACAAGGAGCTGCTCCTGGGCTGCCGGGAGGCTCTGTGAAGAGCTGGCGGCAGCTGGTGCCCCGGGGGCGCTCCCAGGAGTGGGAGGTGCCTCGGGGGCGCCGAGAGGAGCACGCTTGCTCCGGTGCCTTTGTTTGTGTGCCCCGGGGGCACTGGGAGAAGCGCGATCCCCGCGCTCCGTGTAATTTACCAAACCCGGCTGCGGCGGTGATCCGGGGGCGGAAATCAAGTGTTTCCCAAGCGCTAAATCAAGTTTTGAGACCCGGGCTGCGGCGGTGACCTTGGGCAAAAGTAAAGTGCTTTTCAGAGCGCTGAGGGCAAAGCTAAAGCTCGGGCTGCGGTGGTGATCTCTCTACAGTAGGTCCCAGAGAGAGCGCTTTTTCTAAGCGCTTCAGGCAAAGCTGTAGAGATCGTGGCAGGGGTCAGGGGCCACAGCACCCTGCCCCTGGGAACAACAAAACAAGAAGAAGCACAGGGCTGGTGGGCCCAGCTACAGGCCAGCACAAGGGGTGCAGATGGTGGCAGTTCATCCTAGGGACCAGGCAGGTCAGAGGTCAGCACAGCAGCAGCAGTCCATGGTGGTTTCCTGGTGAGTCCATTCATCAGCGTTCTGTGTCCAGTTTCAAGTTCCAAGAATGTTCAAATTGTGGGGAAAATTCCCCTGTACTTATAGTCAGTTCTTACAGTGTTTTACAATGGTGGGGAGAGGAGGTTCCAGCCAGTTACAACTGGTTCTGGGAGTGCCCCCTCTCTCCTTTCAGCACAGGCTCCAAACATCAGTGGGGGGTTAACGACCCTTTTGTGTGAGGCCAGGGCACAGCCTTTACAAATGTAGGTGTGCACCGCCTCTCCCTTCTCTCAGCCCAGGAAGACTTTTCAGTATGCAGATGCACCTTTGTGACACCTCCACCCTCCCTGTGTACAGGCTGTCTGAAAAGTATGCACAAAGCCCCAACTGTCACTCTGCCCAGACGTGGATTGGAGTCAAGCTGCAAAACACCAGAGTCATAAGCACAGATAAATGTGCACTTTCTAGAAGTGGCATTTCTGTGATAGTAATAAAAAATACACCCACACCAGTAAGCAGCATTTATTATCACCATCACAACCATACCAAACATGCCTACGCTAACCCTCATAAATCAGACAATACCCCTTACACATAAGGCAGGGCATTTCTAATGCAATCCTATAAGAAGGCAGCACTCACAGCAGTGAGACACCAAGTTAGGCTGTTTGTCACTACTAGGACAGGCCATGCAATATGGCACATGTCCTGCCTTTCTACATACATGTCACTCTGCCCATAGGGCTAGCTAGGGCGTACCTTAGGGGTGACTTACATGTAGTAAAAGGGGAGTTCTGGGCCTGGCAAGTAAGTTTAGATGCCAGGTCCCTGTGGCAGAAAACTGCGCACACAGGCCCTGCGCTAGCAGGCCTGAGACAGGTTTTGAAAGTCTACTTCAGTGGGTGGCGCAAGCAGCGCTGCAGGCCCACTAGTAGTATGTAATTTACAGGCCCTGGATATACCACTGTACAAGGGACTTATAGGTAAATTAAATATGCCAATTAGGTATAAGCCAATCATACCAACTTTAGATGGGAGAGCACCTGCACTTTAGCACTGGTCAGCAGTGATAAAGTGATCAGAGTCCTAGAGCCAACAGCGAGAGGTAAGAAAAAACAGGAGGAAGGAGGCAAAAAGACTGGGGAAGGCAAAACGTCCAACATCCTTCATCAACTCTCCCTGTGTTTACGTTGAACTTGAAACATCCTTCCCTGCCTCCACTCTATCATGCCTTTATCTTTACACACACTTCCTGTCCCATCTCTTTCTTCAGAGTCTGAAGGTTTTCTGAATTGTCCAAATCGAAAATGTCATAAGAAAAATAAAACTGTATTATGCTCTGCACTTTCCAGTGCCTGGTCTACAATTGAGATAAAGCTTGGCTCCATAGGGACAAAGCCCAGCAACAACCCCCTCTGGCTTTTCTCCATATTCCAATTCTATTTGTTAACCTTTTCTTCACTTTAAACTTCATGTTCTCCAACTCCCTATCTATCACTTTTGCACCCCACTGAGCAACAACATCCTCCTCAAGGCTACAGAGGTTAAGGTATTTCCAGCTGGCCTCTTGATCCATCTTCAGAGAGCCAAACTTTGTTCAATCCACCACGTGCAGTATCCCCACCATTATGAAACACCTTTAGCTGTTAATGCTTTTTTTAGCAGCAAAAGTATTACATTTAGAGCTGAAAAACAGCACTGAGCAACTGCTGACATGGACAATCATTGTTTTACCTAACCAGTAAACAAGTCTAATCTTGAAAAGGTTCGCTACCTAGACAGACACACATCACAACCCTAATGTCACAATCTCATTCTCGGATGTTTGGTATGAACCCTTATCTACTTTGGTCTTATTAACAAGATCTATATTTTGTCTATGCCAAATGAGGCTTCCTCCTACTTTAGTTGGTCCATATAATAACAATGGCATTGACAGTATTGTCATTGTCTCTAGATTGTTTCCCAAATATCAACATTCTTCTCATATGATCCCAGTCTGATCTCAAATTCTAGCTAAAAGCAAGTGAAAGCAAGTTGTTTTCTTAAAACAGACCAAAGAAAGGAATTAAAAGGTGCTGGCCACACATTATTGCAATGAGTACTTTGGAGCTTCAAAAACGGATTGGAGAATCAGGGAAGTCCTAGAAAGGTGCTGGAGAAATATATATAGAACATGCTTTACAGAACATTATGTCTCATTCACACAACATGATTGCAAGATCTACTGATGGTAAAAAAGACAATATTGCCAGATCCACATCTATAATCCTTAGAACCCTGGTATATTTAAGTTTGTGGGCAGTCTACAAGCATCAACCCAAGACCCTAGCACCACAAGATATGTAGTAATCAAATGAGTACCTTCCAGAACCAGACTGATATTCTACAGAACAACTTGGTTTGTTTAATCACGTCTCCTCAAAATGAATGTGTCAGGGCTGAGTCATGATCATAGCCTAAAACTCGGAAAATTGAACCATCCAGGCCTGTTGGCTAACTGACTTCTGTACTGCCAAGTGTTGTGACTACAGAACATCATCTTTGTTTACCCAACCTACCTGAATTGACATGTTCTCCCCATGGATTGCTTTTTCAGATAGGACATTGTTTCTATCCATTTTGTGCACTGAGGTAGCCAAAATGATACAAGCAGAGCATTTCCAAACTTGCAAATTAATAAATAAATAAATGCATCAATCCTATTCAGAGGCCCGCCTCATGGTATTCATGGGAGCTCAGGTTTCCTATCGCCGAGGCTCAAAAGGGTTGAGCATGCTGTTCATACTTCCAAATAAGTATGAATGGTAATAATTCTGACAAGACAGTAATGAGGATGGATATGATACCGCACACACTGAATAAGGAATATGTGTATGTGTGTAACAGTATATGAATCCTTATGTAGGTCCCAGGTATCTGAATTCTCTGGAAGGGTTAAAGGTTAGATATACAGTCCTATTTCAGCTTATTACTGTCTCAATTCTCTGTTCTAAACTGTATGACAATGGAAAAGGTTTGTTGCAGTAATCTTTAAGGTGACAAGAATGTGCTCCTCTAAGCAAATATTGATTCAATGAAGAAAGGAGTTTGTTTTGCACCATAGAAATGTATATGTGAATTAGGTGTTTACTTGCTAGTCTCTGGTCTCCATAAGACACAGTGGAATAGATTTGTTCTGCTATTGTGTTGTGATTGTGACATGCAAACCATAGCGGTTTGCAAATTAGTATTAAATACATGTTGCAAAACAGAAGTTTATGTTATTTTGTGACCATTGAGTGGTGCAAAAACAGTTTTCTGCTCGGCTGAAGCAGCTGCAGATTGTGCAGAATGCCACTGCCTGCCTTTTATGTCACATATCTGGCAACGTCTCAGTCTCCCAGCACTTGCGTCAGCTGCAATGGCTCCCAGTCCACCAGTTCATCAAGTACAAGGCTCTGTGGTTTGGGTAAAGAGCCATGCATCATGCCAGCCCAGTATATATATGCTCTCTCATCCTTCCCTATACTCCTAAGCAGGGGAATTAGACTCACACAAAGGTAATATGGCTAGTATTCCCAGCATCAGATTGCCGAAGCAGGAAGGGCAGCCTTTTGCTTTTCTGGGGGACTAAATTATGGAATAGTCTGCCTCACAAACTGCATCTGTGTAACTCTTTTGCATTGTTCTGAAAGCTGCTGAAAGTGGAGCTCTTTGAAGTTTAACTTGGCTCTTTTCATTCTATGATCCACTAATGCTGGGAAATCCTAGTAGGGTAGCTATGTGCTTTAGAAATCTGTTTCATTTTTTGAAGATTGTTGAAATGGTCCTATTGGGACCCGAGTTTTGGTGCTTTAAAGATTTGAACTTTGAGACACAAGTGATGCCTTCATGGGGCTATACTCTGCCACCATCTGGAGTTCATCCCCGCAGTAATCATTTTCACTTTAACGCAGGAATCACAATTAATTTTCCTAGGGGAGTGAACATGAGTGGGCCCTTTTCTTCTGTGTTCTGATTGCCCCTGTGGATACCCATCTATCCTGGACATGCACATTACTAGTGGCCCCAGAACCCTAATCCTGGGGCCCAGGTGACAACCAGTGACAGACCACATACACAACGCATGGCAAATGCTAAAATTGGACCTGGGACCTTATACTGTCCCCCAGAAAATCCTGAAGCCACTTCTGCCCCTGTGCTTATGTCTGGGAGGGGCAGTGAGCTTCAGCACCCACCTGCACTTCACATAGGAGGGAGAAAAAGCATGTCAGCTCCACGCCATCATAGCTCCATGGCGGCTGGATGGGGGGGGGGCGGCCGGGCACTGTGAGAGTGGGCTCCCTGCACCGTCCGATGATGGCAGATAACTGCGGGGTGTCATTAGTGATGCCAGGGCACTCCATAAAAAAGGCAAAGAAAAAAAGTGGGTGGCACCCGGCCGTATTTGCAAAAACAAAGTGGCCAGGCTGCTAATCTACTATTAACTGCTTCTTGGTGGAAGTGCCCCATAATGCCATGTGGGTCTGTATTTTGGTTTTGGTACAAAGGTTCTTCCTTATGGTGCCCCCAGGAGAGCAGGGGCACCACCAACAAAGTAAAAAAGTATTTTGGGGGCTGAAAGAGTTGTACCAGTCACCCACAAGTAATATTTAACAGTGGCCCTAGGTTTTTGGAGGCTTGGAATCCATGACCCCCTGACTGTTGCAGCATCATTTAAGCATCTCTAATGCTGGAACTTTTGTTTAGCAGTGATGTCTGGTAGGTGAGTCTTTGGCTGCATGTCAGGTAGCTGAAATGTTTACAAAAAAGATACACACAAGCTATGCTGATTTTCTTTATTGATAATATACTGCTGACAATTATTTTTGATAAGCATTGTAATGCTTTATTGACAATAATGGCTGAATTTAAACATGGTTATTGATATCATTGATATTTAACATGTGGTTATTGGTCTTCTAATTTTGTGACCTTTGGCATAGCCCATCGGCTTGCTTATATTGTTCTGGTGATGCCTCCTTCCCAAAATCAATATGCCTGTTTAATTTAAAGTGATACCCCTCTCTATTGTGATGTTCCATCTGGTATAGTTCGGGAAGGTACTGGGACTTTGGTGGGTCATGACCCATGATGCCTCCTTCCCAAAGTCAATATGCCTGTTTAATTTAAAGTGATACCCTTCTCTATTGTGATGTTCCATCTGGTATAGTTCGGGAAGGTACTGGGACTTTGGTGGGTCATGACCCAATAGGGGTCACCGTGATTTCAGAATATCACTAAATGTATTTTCAATCTGCCTGATGTTCATATACTTAGCAATTAATGCATAGCATTATGAGTGTTTGTAATAAATGTACCTTTTCCTTCATATAGAAAAACACTGATTAAACAATAATTTATTTAGTGTTATTGCATTCCAGCAAATGTAGGTTACTAGCCCACACCATCTCCCCTGAGTAGTCCTTGGACTACTCTGCTTTGCTATTCTGCTTTGCTACCCAAGACAGTCACATTCTACAGTGGGATACTTAGATTCCAGAATGGAGAAACTGTGGACCTATTACTTGTGCAGACCTCACACCCTGCAGAACTACTAAACCAATTTCTTACAAATAGTATCTCAACAACATAAAACATACACATCAAATGGATTTATTAATGTTACAAATCTAATATACCTAATAAAGTATCAGGTTTGAGCACGTCTCCAGTATCCAAACACATTTTTAAACTATACGTTGATTTCTCAATGACTAGGCTAATGGAGCAACAATAAGTGTGACAGAGATATGTTTTTATATCCTAATGATACATTGTTGTCTTCAGAATTAAAGATAAATAAGCATGGTTACTCTTAATAATAAACTACCTTGTATGTCATTTAACATATATACTTGCATGTAGGTAAGCCTTGTCTATTTATAGATAGAAAATTATGGATGCTGCATGTATATAAACTACCCATGCCACACTGCAATAAACCAAATAAATGAAAACATTTATTTTAATCATAAATATGAAAATGTCTGAGTTGTTTCAATATTAAAACTGTAATTTTACTTTCATCAAATTTGACCGAGCTACACCCTTCAGCCCATTTGGTAATCCAAAAACTGAAGCAGATGTGACATGCAATTTAGCAAACTGGAAAACTAGATCCATCATTAAACAAACAGATTTCATGCTCAATTACTCAATCTCGTTGTTTGGATCACTCTGGTGGATGACTAATGTACAGTCTAAACATAGTTTGAATGATGATAGTTCCCTGTGGAATTCTGAACATTATTGCAATGAGAGGATCATTAATAGTTGAGGCAGATACAGAAAACTGCTTTGAGATGATACTTCAGGGGTGGCATCTAATGTGGTTTCTGGCACACATATGGGCCAAAGAAGGAAAGTTGAAATGGTTTATTTTTTAGGTATTTCTTTTTTATTTAATTTCGGTTTTTGTTTTTATTTAATAGAAATAGTCATTTCCCATAAAATATAAATAAACTATAAGTTACAGATATAATTACAGTTTTACTTAACAACTGTACAATGCATATTGTGTTAAAGGTTTTCTTTTAAAATTTTGAATTTTATAAATTGGATTCAAAAACAATACAATTGCAAATTACTAATGCATTCACATGTAAATAATGACCTTGTTTTCTTAAAAACAATACATGTATGTTATCTAAAAGTTTTAATCAACTCGCAAACGATGCTAATCAACATTTTAAAATGAATGGTACTCATTATATCTATATGCAAGGCTCTTAATATAGCATATATTATCCTTTCTACACATATGTTAACATGTATTGGTGAACCCTAAAATATACTATTATCTGTATTCATAGAGTACAATTTCATAGTATTAGCTATTTCTTCATGATATGTTGATGTACTAAGTGAATGGATAATATCCTTAAATGTAATAGATGAATATGCATGTGTTTATTTTATTATATTGTTTGCAATCAAATAATAACAATGTAGTATTATGTTAATAGCCGTGAGAAAAACATTTATGCCAACTTTAATTATATGTTTAAACATATTTGAAATGCAAATGCACATGCATGGTTAAAATATTTCATAAAATAAATTAAAAAATTGTTAATAAATTTAAAATGTAATTTAAAATCATTTTTAAAACACAAACCAAGTACAGTGGTGTTGTACAATTGCATATCTACTAAAACACATATATTAATGGATGCAATATTTACTGAAATGAAACAGTTAATATTTTCATATAATTTTTAAATTGTGATTTATTGTCAAGGTCTTTAATTTTCATGCATATAAGGTTGCTAACTATTTATTATATAATTATTAATTGGATTATCATATAATCACATTTATTCAATAATACATATTTTATTATATCATATCTATACACAATGTAATGTTCCTATTATAAAAGCTGTGTTTCCAATATTTAATGCAAAGTTTAGTAAGTGTCTTCTCACTATATTTCACTTTGTTGGAAATTAAGAGTCAAACAATTTGCCCTAATTAATCAGATTAATTTACATATAGTTTGAACCAAATTTTGAACACACTTTCTTATGTGAGTAAAAACACACACTAAAAAAGAATTTTAAGATTCTAGATCAAATGTAAAATAACTAAATACAATCCCACCCTCAATAATAACAAGATAAATCCTGAAACAACCTACTAACAATATAAACAATAAACACACTACAATTATGTATATTGAATCGATACCTGCAACCATAAAAAAACAAAACCAACCTTTGAGCCCCAATAACAGACAGATAACATATCACCACTATTGTCAGGTTCCAACAGAAAAGGAAAGTGAATCACAATAGAAGGATTAGGAAAACTAAAACATGGCAGCACAGGTCGAATATCTGGAAGATGGCGAATACCTATGTAGGCTCGGGTGCAGTGAAGGAGGTCTCCACAGAGTAAGGACAGAGCTAAGCTAACCAGAAGTCTGTGGTTACAGAATAAGACATTTCTCGGTCAGCATATGATGCATCAGTAGATAGAACCATGCTGCTTCACATCTTTCTTGTTTATATGGCTCCCGCTGACACAGGTTCATTCACTGTTTCCGTCTCCATACATTTGTTGTTTTATTCTTTTCCCATTTTCCTCACGCATCTCCGTTAGTCAAGATTCCACTTCTGCAATCCAGTGAAGCTATTCCTTCCTGTGTATCAACTGCTCTTCTACTACTACAAACACATCACTGCTTACATCATTAGTGCCCTTCTGAAATTTGGATAGTCGTTCTGGTACATCCTAAGGTCATTAACTGCCTTTGCCACCAGTGTATCAGATAACCCACTATTCCTGAATGAGAACCATTGGGGAGATGTTTGCCTACCGCCAACATGAGACCTGTTACTCCTGAGGGATAAGACTAGTATCAAGTGTCTTCTATCTCTGTCCTTCCACTAATTCCCCATTTTCCAAAGTGGTGAGAGTTACTGATACCCAGTTTACTGGTCTTGCGGTATATAAGGAAAAGAGTGCAGAAGACATTGTGATGCAAAAAAGTTAATTGGCTTAGGCGGTGAAAAACCCATGTAGCGTGATGAGATAGCAGATGACCTTGTGGTGCTTATTTTGCTACTTAAAATAGACAAAACTATAAGTTCTGTCAAGGTGTTATGTTTACTGTACATTCCAAAGCATGTAGATCAGGGAAGACATACCAATGAAGTTATGGGAACCCAGACAAGCCTGAGATTAGTTTGAAGGTCCTGGGAAGGTGGTTGATTGGTACCAGTGATATAGAGGTGCAAGATGCAGCTGGTAGAAGTCAGGAGGATACTGGGCTAGCCAAAATATTGATAACATCATGAGAACAACTGGCACAGTGAAAGAACATAGGGGGTCATTACGACTTCGGCAGATGGAAAAGGCTGTCCGCTGAAGTCCAGCGGTCAGGTTGCTGCCAGTGAGGCTGCCTTCCTACGGGCTCGATTAAGAGTGTTCTATGGGGCTTGGGCGGAAACGCCCACTGGCCCAGAAGGAAACAGCACAGCACCTTTTGCGCTGTTCACTGTCTGCACAGGGGCTAGCCATGGGGGAACCTGCAACCCGTCTCTTCCAGCCTTTACATGGTAGTGCTACTGGCATGTAAAGGCTGGCGGAGAAGGGGGTTGTAATCCCCAGGGTGGCACTGCTTGCAGCGCTGCCCTGGCAGATTAGGACAACCAGCACAGCCAGACCCTCCTGTGGAAGAAGAATAACAGATCGTAGCACCATTGTCCACATCATGAGGTGGGGGGCACGCCACGGGAACGAAGTACATGTCACATCCCGTGTACAGTTCAAAATATACATCAAGATGGACACATTTAAAGCCACAATACGCCCCTTTTGGGCAGCTCACTCACACTGCACCGCAACACTACATAAAAACACACAGCCACACATCTCTGCCACAGGGACAGTGAAGTGTACACAACATTCACCCACACATTGAAAACTCACATACATCACGTTTACAAAAACAGCTCACACGCTCACATTCAACACAGGCCAGGGATTGTCATCACATACAACAGACAAATGTATCAATGTGTCATGGAACACAAACAACACCACCATTAAACAGCCCTGCAATGGACACACACACATCACAGCGCAATGGAAGCACAATGACATGCACAATACACAAAGAGACAAATAGACAAAGAGTACTATGCACACAATACTGGTACAATTGGGATGGGAGCACCAGGAACACTCAGGGAAAGAGGCTGTATGGGACACATACCACCTTGCAACTGCCCATAAAACAACATTTGCACAGGGCATGGCCCTACATGTGTCTCAAGGACAAACAGTACTAGCCACAAATATCATGCCCATCTGCACAATGTGGAAGTGCAAATCAACAAGCACATACAACTCCACCTGCATGGGACATACCTCTACAGGAACTGGCTGCAAAGGACACACCCCTAAATGGACACCTGCACAGTCAAATGTAAACAAAGTAGCACAACTAAACACACTCCGTCTGCACTAGCAAAACTCAAGCTGACACACATCAGATTGCTAGATAAACCATATCAGGGGACAAGTCTAAAACCGTACAGACTCACATTGGACAACACAAGCTGAAATACTCATCAAAACAAAGATCACACAATGCCATGACACCACTATTGCACTTATACACACGCATACATAAACTCAATGTGTACCCCAGTCATGGGGAACACCAGCACTGTAAAGTAGAAAAGGAATTGTAGGACAAATGTATACCCAACAAAACAAACTGGTTGGGTTTATTACTTTTGATGAGTCTATCCTTTTCGCATGTTTATTATTCATTTGGGGCTCTCATATATATACCTTGTTCAAGTTTTGGATGACACATGCCACTTTATACCCTTACTATCTTCAACATGTGCATATCTGAATGCACTTATGATCGTTGTGCACTCTTGTTCGGCTTCACCGTGCTTTATATTGTGTTGGTACATAGTATTTCTCCTGTTTACTTGTCCATCTCAAACCTTGTTTATGTAATTGGGCTCTTGTAATTGAGTGTATATTGTACACATTGTTCTCATGTTATATTACAGCCCTGGAGAAGCCCCTTCAGTGGGCAAAACGTGTTGGCTGTTCATCCATTGTTTCACGTGCTTTATTTAGGGAACTATGAAAACACAAAGCATTGGACTTGCAAAGAAGCATTAAAAAGCAATAATTATTCATCTGCATCATTGGAGCACTGGACTTTCTTTTCAATTTACACAACGTGTGTACTTGTGTGGCGGTGCATCGCCTTTTTGGGTTTCCTTGAGTAGGGCTAGTTTAGCCTTTGAGGCTTCCTTTGCAGCAGGAGCTTTGGTGGAGCTGCACGCCTATGTTGATTACAAACCAGTATGCATATACTTTGTCTTTTGAATTATTAGGTACTCACAGGGATAGGTGCGTTGTCTATGAGCTTGCTGCAATTTGTCTTCTTGTTAGCCTGTGGGAGTAAGATTGTCACCTTTATAAAGGTTTCATTAGTCCTGTGCAGACTTATTTCACAAATTACAGTGCCAGAGTACTGTCATGTATACAATAAGGCTGCACAGGACAAATACAACCTGTTTGAAGGTGACAACCTTACTCTGTTTGTTTCCTTTAAACAGGTCATATTTGTCCTGTGCAGGGTGGTGCATAAATGACAGTCCCACAGTCAGGAGCCAGAGGCACACATTGACAATGATGCTAAGTGCACATCTGTCACAGATCAGTAACAAACCCTGTACCCATTCCCAATTTGATCAAAGGAATGTGGCATTCTCAGCAGCATTTTACAACAGAGACTCATATTTGCTACATGACAGGATCTGCTGGTGTATAGGGAGTAGGCATAGTTCCATAGTCACACAGCCCCAGAGTCTCCAGCCCACCCTAGACCATGACTCATAATGAGAGATACCTGTGACCCAGGTCTCTGCAGGCTGAGCAAACAAAACCTACATGACACCCCATTCCCATCACCTCCTTGTAGAACAGTACATCATTTTGTTTCAACATATTTTATTGAGTTTTGTCATCAACATTAAAGGCACTTCGTGAGGTCCATCTGTGGGATATTACTTCAATATTGTAAGTCCATTTGTTTCATCAGCAGTGGTGTTTTATGTTTAGAACACAGAGGTATTTTGAATGCAATCATGAGAAACATGCTTTTCAGTGTTGACAATATACATACAAATACCATATTCTGTTATTGTGTTCCCTTTTCTACCCTTCATGTCCTTGTACAGTATAGGTGCTCCTCATTTTGAGTGCCTACCCTAAACTCTCCCCCTTCCCCCTCTTGTGCGCCTTGCTGCCACAATCTGCCAGTGTTCCTCTATTACCTGATGTCATGCTCGGGGTCTCCAAGTGAGTTCCGTCCATTCCCCCCTGATCTCCCTCTCAATATGTATGTACTGAATTTCAGGAAGCACCTGCTAAGTATATGGGATGCAAGTTATCTCATGGGTTTAAGGAGATGGAGCACCTTCTTGAGAAATTTCGTCCACGTTCTCCAAGAAGTCCAAGGTGGGAGTGTGACAAAAAGATAAAGTAATCAGGACAGAGTGATAATTTTTAGCAGAGCAGCATGTCCTACCGCCTAGAGGAGTAATGATTACCAGAAGGCCACATTGCTGCGGAGTCCGTGCATCGCTCGCCCTACCTTTCCCTCCAGAAGGTCTGTTCTATTATGATACACCTGTACCCCCAGGTACACCAGGTAGCGCAGCTCCCATTGTAGGACATTAAAGCCCTCATAACAGTACATCATGTGGCCACCAGCGAATTGGCATGTGGTGTGTGTTTCAACCTGGAGGGTAGAGAGAGTGAGGACATGTCTTACAAACAACAGTCTAGCAAGGGCAGATGTGCAAAAAAAGTTCTGTGACAACATACACATAGCTCACATTACTCACAACTGACACATACAAGATGCATACTCAGCTCATGCTGTCATGCACATACATGTAGTCTCACATATGCAACATTCATGAGGAAAGAGATGTGACTAGATGGCTGTAATGTCACCTCACCTAGTTATGTGCATCCAACACAAGGTGGATCATGGAACATAATAAACACACACCCCACAATGTGAATGAACTCAGCATGTGGCATTGACTCTCTCATTGATGCCACACAGATCGCACCTACAGGCACATGAGTATTTGACCTGCCACACATGGGCACATATGCAACATTCATGAGGAAAGAGATGTGACTAGATGGCTGTAATGTCACCTCACCTAGTTATGTGCATCCAACACAAGGTGGATCATGGAGCATAATAAACACACACCCCACAATGTGAATGAACTCAGCATGTG
This sequence comes from Pleurodeles waltl, assembly GCF_031143425.1. Taxonomy (NCBI): domain Eukaryota; kingdom Metazoa; phylum Chordata; class Amphibia; order Caudata; family Salamandridae; genus Pleurodeles; species Pleurodeles waltl. The sequence continues at coordinate 268,845,450 of NC_090448.1, read as the reverse complement.
GCATTGACTCTCCCATTGATGCAACACAGATCGCAACTACAGGCACATGAGTATTTGACCTGCCACACATGGGCACATTCTAGCCTGTGTGGAAGGAAAGGATGATAACGTACAGAGAAAACTCTGTATATGAGATACTTACTTCCTCCTCTGGTGCAACATAGAGATGTCCGTACAGGGGTACGACCTCAATCACCAGCCTCTCCAACTCCTCTGGTGAAAAGGTGCTTCCAGAGGTGGTACACAGCAGCTCGGTAGTGGAGGTCTTGCTGGCAGCAGTGTCAGGAGTCAAGTGAGGTATTTAGCAGAAGATGGCATTCATGTCCACCACATATGCGGTCATCACTGCCATTGACCTGCAACCACTACTGGCAACAACGTTAGCCTATGGCTGTGTCCGTCACGGTTGCAACCAGCCTCTCACATAACTCCCCCTTGATACAGTTGCTTTGTTTGTGTCAGTCTCATTGTAATGTAACTTCACTTCCAAATGCTTGCTATGTGATTTGTGTAATAGGTATGTTTTAAAATCATTTTGTCTATTTCCAGGTACCTTCACCCTGACATCCTCATGTAGGTATTTCAGAGTTGTGACATTAGCAAGTATCTGAAGCTGTTCCGATGTAAGAAGTGGACATGGATTGTTCCAGGTAATGACGGTCCCTCATGTGGGGTGTATGAGACCTGTGCCAAGCCAGCTAAGACAGTGTGGGTGCAACAACTGAAGTGCACATTGTGCTTGTCTAGTGTGCTGTGGTGGGCCCATTGCTTCATGTATGTGATTATATGGTCATGAAATATGTTGTCAGCAAGTGTGAGCCATCCATTCACCCTTCACATAGGCTAAACACTCTCCTAGTATGACCTGTATGTAGCTGTAGGTATGTTTCATCACTGCAGGCCACAGTGCCTGTGCTACAACTCTGGCAGATGTGTGTATCATACCACCAGAAGCATGGGTATTGGGTTATGATGGCCCTGTGATCAGTGGCTGCTGTACTGCCCTCTGTCTGTATCTTGGATTATGTTATGTTGGATTACTTGGTTTTGGTGTGTGATAAGGCTCAGGCTGGTCACACAATTCACTTCTCTGTTTGCCTGTTCTACAGGAGTAATTTTGACAAGGCCCTTGCTGTCTGTGGTCTCGGGGACTCTACCTCCGTATATCTACCCTCACACGATATGCATCAGTCATTCTTGGCTCTGACAGTCCAGACATATGGACAGCCTATGTGCTGTGTAGGGAAATAAAGGGGGTCATTACAACCCTGGCGGTAAAAGCCGCTTACCGCCGTGCAGAAGACCGCCAACACACCGCCGCAACCGCGGAATTCCGCCACAGCTATTATGACACACATCACGGATTCTGCCAAAATTCAGACACCCACACAAGACCGCCACACCAAAGGTCAGTGATAAACTGGCGAAAACAAAACCTCCACGCCAACAGAAACACGCCCATGCTATTACGACCCATGAATCCACATGGCGGTCTTTCAAACGCGGTATTCCATTGGCGGTACACACCGCCGCGCTCACAATACACACACATCTCCAAAACACCGCCACATTGGACAATTCCAAATACACACACTTGATAGACATACAAACACCACTCCCACACACCCATCACAATATAAAACACACACCCACATTACCCACAAACCCCTACGACCACAAATTAGAGACGAAGGCCAGAGAGAGACAGCACAGAATAGATAACACCATCACACAGAGGCACACTACACCATCACCCACACAACATCCATGCACAAAACACCACATACCACTACACTCACCACACTCATCAACACATACACCACCCCACACATCACACACAACACCCCATGTCACGCCAAAGACACCCCTGCTTCTCCGAGGAGGAGCTCAGGGTCATGGTCGAGGAAATCATCAGGGTAGAGCCACAGCTATTTGGCTCACAGGTACAGTACACATCCATAGCCAGGAAGATTGAGCTATGGCAAAGAATAGTCGACAGGGTCAACGCTGTGGGACAGCACCCAAGAAATAGGGAGGACATCAGGAAGAGGTGGAACGACCTACGGGGGAAGGTGCGTTCAACGGTATCCAGGCACCACATCGCGGTACAGCGGACTGGCGGCGGACCCCCACCTCCTCCCCCACAACTAACAACATGGGAGGAGCAAGTCTTGTCCATCCTGCATCCTGAGGGCCTCGCAGGAGTCGTTGGAGGAACGGACACTGGTAAGTGTAATCTTCACTATCATATCCCCCATCCTACCTGCATGACATCACACACCCCCACCCTCACACCCTCCCCTATCACCCTAACTCCTCACTAATCTACCCATAACACCAACCACCCATCCCAACCCCAAGACCTGCATGACACAACTAAGCATGGACACCCATCACTAAAGCATGCCCACTGCACAGACCCACAACACCCCCCAACCATCACCACACAAGCCCCCACACAGGAATGCCGGCACTGGGGTTCACGCACACCCAACCATTGCACACCATGAAACACACACATGCAATAATCATGTACTTATACCCCCGCAGGAACCCGAAGGAACGTCACCACACCAGAGGGTCCAGACAACACCACTCCACCCCCAGAAGAGGCCCACAGTGACAACAGCAGCTCTGCCCTACTGGATCTTGATGACCAGCCCGGACCATCGTCGGCCTCAGGACAGTCGGTTCCCCTTGGCCAGCCACAGCCCAACACCGAGCTTACACCCTCTGGTAACACCAGCACAGCACCCACCCAGCGGGCCCATACCTCCCTACCCAGGACAGGTCAATCAGCGGTGTGTCCACCACTACAGGGCACCCAGGATAACCCACCACCCCAACAACAACCGGGACCTGGGGGCAGTGGTAGTGGGCACACGGTCCAGGGGACGGAGGCACTGGAACACAGGGGAACTGGGAGGGCTGCTGTGCGACAGAGGGAGGACAGGCCAAGGGAACCTACTCTCAAAGAGGCCCTATCCTCCATCATTGGAGCATACCACCACTCCCAGGAGATGATGGCAACGGTACTGGGCAAGTTGCAGGAGACCCTGCATCTGCAGGAGGAGCAGTATTTGGGGTTCAGGGAGGAGCTCAGGACCATCGGCTCCGCCCTGGGCACCATCGTAGGGGTGCTGACGGACATTCAAAAGACCTTGAGGGACACCGTGGCACTACAAGGGGCCCCTGACACTAGCCAGGACGATGAAATGCCCACCACCTCCGCCGGCGCTAGTGGACAGGACGCCCCGCCACAGGACCAACACACCAGCACCCCACCCCCTGCAGACGGACAACCACCACGAAAGCGGGCCCTGAGATCCAGGAACAGGACAGAGCAAGATGGCAAGACCCCTGCCAGGAAATAAGACCACCCTGATTGTCCCCCCACTGTCCCACTTTGTTACCTTGTCCAAATCGGAACTGCCCCAGCTCCACTTCCAATGGCCAGATGTACAATGTACCTGTGAGACTAATAGACTGGACTCTGCCATGGACATTCTTCCACCATGACCTCTCCCCATTTTACAACCCCCCTACATTTATATGCACTTCAATAAACACCCCTGAAAACTCAATAATATTGGAGTCAGTCAATGATTGTGAACTTTGTATTGTCAATTACAGTGTTAAAAAAGGTTACCCATTGGAAGGCCAACATACCAATGTCTCACATCACAAGCCTTTCAAGGGTGCAAGCTGTTGACACGTAGGTTACCACAATAGTGAAACTGAAATGGAAGGGTACAACTCAGTTACCAAATAGGGAGTGAAATGTAGGTACAGGATAGAGGTAGACGTGTGAAATGTAATATAATGTGAAACATGAAATTGTACTCACCTGTGTCTCATTGAAAATATTGCTGTATGACTGACTCCCTGTTGTCGTTTTCATCTTCATCAGCTTCATCCTCATCACTGTCCACAGGCTCCAAAGGCTCAACCGCTGCAACAACACCGTCATCTGGATCATCCTCCTGCAGAAAAGGCACCTGACGTCGCAATGCCAAGTTATGGAGCATGGAGCAGGCGATGATGATGTCGCACACTTTCTTTGATGAGTAGAATAGGAACCCACCTGTCATATGGAGGCACCTGAACCTGGCCTTCAGGAGGCCGAAGGTCCGCTCGATCACCTTCCTAGTCCGTCCATGGGCCTCATTGTACCGTTCCTCTGCCCTGGTCCTGGGATTCCTCACTGGGGTCAGTAGCCAGGACAGGTTGGGGTAACCAGAGTCCCCCAATAGCCATACACGGTGCCTCTGGAGTTCACCCATCATATCAGGGATGCTGCTATTCCGCAGGATGTAGGCGTCATGCACTGAGCCAGGGAACATTGCATTTACCTGCGAGATGTACTGGTCTGCCAAACAGATCATCTGGACATTCATGGAATGATAACTCTTCCTGTTCCTGTACACCTGTTCATTCCTGCGGGGGGGACCAGAGCTACATGGGTCCCATCAATGGCACCTATGACGTTGGGGATATGTCCAAGGGCATAGAAGTCACCTTTCACTGTAGGCAAATCCTCCACCTCAGGGAAAATGATGTATCTCCTTACGTGTTTCAGCAGGGCAGACAACACTCTGGACAACACGTTGGAAAACATAGGCTGGGACATCCCTGATGCCATGGCCACAGTTGTCTGAAAAGACCCACTTGCAAGGAAATGGAGCACTGACAGCACCTGCACGTCAGGGGGGATTCCAGTCGGATGGCGGATTGGTGACATCAGGTCTGGGTCCAACTGGGTACATAGTTCCTGGATTGTGGCACGGTCAAACCGGTAGGTCACGATGACATGTCGCTCTTCCATTGTCAACAGGTCCACCAGCGGTCGGTACACCAGCGGATTCGGCCATCTTCCAATATGTCCCAACTGACGGTGCCTAAGAAGGACAACAGCGAAGAAACTGTCACCATTCCTCCAGGTATGTACCCACAGTCACTCAAAAGACTACAACAGACAATTAACCCATCCGTGAAAGGTTTTGAGTGTAGGCCTCGGTATGCGTGACGCAGTAGTAATTGAAGCCATGTGGGCCCCTGAAATGGCGGCTGCCTGACCTCTAAACTGGGACATTGGAATTGTGGGGTAACTGCGCTGGTGTTGGACACCGTCGCGGTAGGCGGTCATAGAGCACGGCGCAATGCTGCATTGGTTAAAATTGGACCCTATGGGTCCCAGGAGCCAATGAACAGGTGCGCTGGCGGTGATGATGCGCACCGCAGTGGACGTCAACGCCGCGGACGTCACCACTATTTTCTATCTGTTCAATCACTAGATACCTGACCTTCGACAGGAGAGGACCTACACTGCTAGTGCTGCTGTGACCTCAGTCTGGATGCGACGATGGCAGCTGCGTCTGGGGAAAGGGCCCCTGCCTTCACTGCACAGGAGTTGGAGAAACTTGTGGATGGGGTCCTCCCCCAGTATACGCTACTCTACGGTCCTCCAGACCAACAGGTTAGTAGACAGGGAGCACGTTGTATGGGCTAGGCCTGGGTGGACAGGGTTGGGTGGATGAGGGAAGGGGGCAGAGTACATAGAACAGTCATGCATGGGGATGAATGGGCCACAGGGATAGAGTTGGGAGGGGGCCAATTACAACAACGGTGAGGTAGGTAATGACTGTTCCTCTTTCCTTGTGCATGTCATGTAGGTCAGCGCCCACCAGAAGAGGGACATTTGGCGTGCCATCGCCAAGGAAGTCTGGACCCTGGGTGCCCACCAGAGACAGGGGACCCACTGCCGGAAGAGATGGGAGGACATTCGCCGCTGCAGCAAGAAGACGGCGGAGGCTCAGCTGGGGATGGCCTCCCAACGTGGGAGGGGTGCCCGTCGCACCATGACCCCCTGATGTTCCGGATCCTGGCGGTGGCCTACCCGGAGTTGGATGGGCGCTTAAGGACATCACAGCAGACACAAGGGGGTGAGTACAACCTCATCCTATGGACTTTGCGTACAGTGGAGCTGTCTGGCTGGGGGTGGTGGGCTGTGGGTGTCCCTAGGCCAGGGCGAGTTAGGTAGGCAAGGCACCTCCTTTATGTAGGCCCTGTGTCACTCTACCCCAGCTAAAAAAAAAGGAAAATTTATGTATAGTTGCCCCTTTGCCATCCATGTGGGCTGATTTCTACCATTGCCATGTAGGCCATATCCCAGAAATTGCATGTGCAGAGGGCAGGAGCACGGCGTAATGCGGGGGCTGCTGCGTTTGTCTTGTCCGCCAACGGTAGCGGTATGCCATGCACGAAAACTCTCTTTCTTCTGTCTCCACCCTTTTTCTGCTCTCCCTGTCCTTCTGCATCAACAGGCGGAGGTACAGTGGCACTGGAGCACGAGGGAGCTGCATCCCACATGGCCATGGAGGGCCACACCACAGACTCTGAATTCACCAGTGGGACGGAGGGCGAGGGGAGCTTCACGTCGGCCACAGGATCACCAAACAGCGACACGGACTTGTCCGCCGATGGGAGCTCCCCTGTGGTGGCGGCACTATCTGTGCGCCCCACTTCTACAGGTACAGCCGCCACCTCCCCTACCAGCACCGCCCTCCCAGCAGCCCCTCAGTGTTCGCCCTGTGCCAGCTCACCCAGGAGGGTGGGCATCACCTTCGCTCCAGGCACCTCAGGCCCTACCCCAGTCACCCCTGCTGCCCTCAGTGAGGAGGCCATTGACCTCCTCAGGTCACTCACTGTTGGGCAGTCTACCATTGTGAATGCCATCCAGGGCGTAGAACGAGAGATGCAACATGGTAATGCATTCCTGGAGGGCATTCATTCTGGTCAGGCTGACCTTCAGCGAACCCTGCAATCTCTGGCCTCAGCACTGATGGCAGCCATTGTCCCTGTGTCCAGCCTCCCCCCTACAACTTCCTCCACCCAGACTCAATACCCTGTACCCCAGCCCATCCCAAGCACACCTACAGACCATCATGCACACAAGTCAACACACACAAGTAGCTCAAGCAAACATAGGCACCACACACACCACAGGCACTCACGCAAGCATCACACACATACAGACACAGCAACATCCACTGTCTCCACTGTGTCCCCCTCCTCCTCTTCTCCCTCCTCCCTCCCAGTCTCGTCTACACACACACCTGCATGCACCACATCTACAGGCACTAGGACTCGCACCAGGACACCCAGCACCACAAGCCGCTCACCTGCACTCACCACCTCCACTGCCATATACACGTCCCCTGTGTCCTCTCCCAGTGTGTCTGTGACGCCCCCTCCCAAAGTACCCAAACGCCGGCAATCACTCACCCAACATCCATCCACCTCACCACAGCTTCCAGTACCTGCACCCAAAACACCTAAAGTGACACCTCCTACAACCACCTCCTCTTCCTCCACTCCCAGAGCCCCTCCAGCTACCCATCCCAGTGTACGTCAGAAACTGTCCCTATGTCAAATTGACCTTTTTGCCCCCACCCCTCCTCCAATTCATCAGTCCCGTCGTAGCGCCTCAGCTAAAAAGCCTCCAGTACCAGTGGTGCGTGTTCCAGGTTTTTGGAGTGCCCCGTCCACCAGGGCAGGCAGTAGGACCCGGAGCCAAGGCACTGTCAGCCCACCCCCTGTAAAGGCTCCGAATTTGGAGAGTGGACAACGGGACCGTGTCAAGACTCCTGGTGGGACAAACAGTGACATGGGATCCAAGGCGATTGGAGAGTCATGTGTAACTCAAAAGAAGGTGGGGAAGGTCCCGAGGAAGTCTCCCCAACCTGTTGTGAGTGTCACGGCGGAGAAGTGCGCCATCATTTCCGGCGGTCTAGACCCAACCGCCAGCAACGTCGTTACTGGTCAGGAGACCACCGCCACCGCCAGAGTCACAGCCCAGGAGGGCTCAAGTATAGTAACTGGTCAGGAGACCACCGCCAGAGTCATAGCCCAGGAGGGCTCAAGTATCGTAACTGGTCCAGAGACCACCGCCGGAGTCACAGCCCAGGAGGGTCCAAAATCCCACAGCCCCGCTGGGCATTGAGGGAACGTCAAGCCACACACCATCGTCCAGTGTGGAGATCGTCATGCCACACACCAATGTCCAGTGTGGAGATCGTAATGCCACACACCAATGTCCAGTGTGGAGATCGTAATGCCACACACCAATGTCCAGTGTGTTTTCATGCCACACACCAATCTCCAGTGTGGAGATCGTCATGCCACACACCAATGTCCAGTGTGGAGTTTGTCATGCCACACACCAATGTCCAGTGTGGAGTTCGTCATGCCACACACCAATGTCCAGTGTGGAGATCGTAATGCCACACACCAATATCCGTACCAGAACCGCCATGGTGAAGACCGATGAACAGGGCAAAGACCGCCATGGTGAAGACCGCTGAACAGGGCAAAGACCGCTATGGTGAAGACCGCTGAACAGGGCAAAGACTGCCATGGCTAAGCACCGCTGAACAAGGCCAAGACTGCCATGGTGAAGACCGCTGAACAGGGCAAAGACCGCTGAACAGGGCAAAGACCGCCATGGATAAGCACCGCTGAGTGACTGTGGCTTTGCACTCCCCAGGATGGTCCAGTGGGCAAGCCACCCAGTGTAGAGACTTGAGAGACTGTGGCTTTGCACTCCCCAGGATGGCACAGTGGGCAACCCACCCACTATAGAGACATGAGATACTGTGGCTTTGCACTCCCCAGGATGGCACAGTGGGCAACCCACCCACTGAAGTGACTTGAGAGACTGTGGCTTTGCACTCCCCAGGATACATCAATGGGCATGGAGCCCCGTCGTGGATCTGGCTTCACATTCATGTGGCTGAGGTGCCCCTCCTTCCCTTCCCCCTGAGGTGCCTGTATTGTTTCTATCTGATGCCCTGGCAGTGTTCTCTCGGATTTTGGTCAGGTATCTATTGTGGGCGTTGCCCATGCATTTTTGGACTGTTGGTGCACGGACATTGTTGTGTACATATCTGCACTACTTCTTGTATTGTACATTTATTTTTGACAGATTTCGTAATATATATATCCGTATATTTTTTAATGAGTAGTATATTGGCACAATACAAAGTTTGACCGCTATTCGCTTTGTCTTTGCATTCTTCCGGGGGGATTGTGATTTTTGTGACTGCATTGGTGTGTATGTTGTAATATGCGAGGGTGGGGGTGTTTGGTGGGTGTCCCCGTAACTTTTGCCTCCCCCCTCCCCTGTGTCGTAGGTGCTGTACTCACCTGTATGTTCTGCGCCTACGTCGCTGTTGGTCGTAGATGAGCAGGAATGCAAGGGCAGGTAAGATTTGTAGTTAAGGCTCCATGGTGTCCTTGTGGGATGTGTTAAGGTGAGCGTTTTACCATTGAAATGGCTCTTTCCGCCGTGTTTTTATCCACAGTGAATCCGCCCCGGAAAAGGTGGCGGATTGGTGTGTTGTGATAGTATGGGTGGTACATTGTGTTCCGCCTGTCTGTTGGCAGTGACCGCCACGCTGTTTATCTGTACCGACGTGGCGGGCGATGTGTTAAAGTGGCTGTCTTAGTTGGCGGTTTCCGCCAGGGTCGTAATTCCCTTTTTTTTCCGCCGGCCTGTTTGCGGTCTTACCGCAGCTTTAACACCGTCCGCCAGGGTTGTAATGACCCCCAAAATGTTTGATGTGACCAGACACTTGTAGCTATGTGTTTGTGTGTGTTGGTCCTAATCCTTAGCAGGACACTGTACCAAGATCACATCCCTTCTTGCATTAGTATATTGTGTCTTCATCATTTGCTTCACATGGTCCTATATCTCTATGTAGCAACAGTTGTAAACAGAAGAAAACAGGCACAAACTTAGTGATAGATGGATTTATTGAACATTTGTGCATAAACTGATATAGGGGCATGATGGAAAAGGAAGTGAAGAGTTCACTCATGTTGGATGAAATCACTGGAGTAGATATCACAGCATTGTAAGTACAAAGGCCAGTGTACTTCTCCCACAGGAAATGGAAGGTGATTGAAGAACAGTAAACCTTCACCCTCTTCCACCCCCAATATCCCTAAGAAGCTTTTCCTCTCTACCATTGACCTCTTCTCTACCACTCACTCCTCCCACCCTTCAAGTCGGGCCAGGGTGGTCAGAACCCAGGCGAGCACCTGAGCCACCCAGTCCATGGCCACAGTAGTGTCGACAGCTACTCCAGATGGGTGAGGATACCGGGCACCAGGCAGCCACACTTAAAGGGTACCTGCACCAGGTGCTGCAAGGAAGGCAAAGGAGGCACCACCAGCTGCCTCAAGGAAGGGCAAGGAGTCACTCCCAGCTGCTTCAAGGAAGGGCAAGGAGGCACCCCCAGCTGCTAGAGGGAAGGGCAAGGAGCAATCCCCGGCTGCTGACAGGAAGGGCAAGGGGCCTGCACCAGCAGGCAGGAAGGACAGGAGGCCTGGTGGTGGGACTCATTCAGAGCCCCCACCACCAACCATGGTGGTTCATCCGTCTGAGGCTGCAGGGGAAGGGGTGGAGCATCCCCCCACCACTGCCCGCACCTCCACCAGCACCACAACCAGCACCAGCAGCCCCAGTGGGCAGCTGTCCGAGGCTTCAGGGGAAGGGCTGGAGCCTCCCCCATTCACTGCCAGCTTGTCATGAATAAGGCCATGCATGGTCCAGGTCCCGCCCGAAACTCCACTGCGCGGCTTTGCGGAGCTTTATGCGCACCCCTTGTCATCCCCTCTTGTTCCAAAGGTGGCCATCAGCGTTGTCTGCCCTGTGGCAAAGCTCATAGAGCTGCAGGTTCAGGACATTGGTGGACAAGATGCACTTATCAGTGGTATTCCATGAAGGGACTACAGTTCCCATGTTTTTAGAGGCAGCAGCCATCTTGGGATCTGGCAGGCCTATAAAGCCCAGCCACACCCAAGCACATTGCTCACTATTTTGAAGACTTTGATGCAGTCGGACCTCATGAGGGTTCCTCTGAAGAAGAGCAGATTTCCTGCATGGCAAATGGAAGGCAAATCGGAGTACCCTTGTTTCCATGGTGAATTCAGATACGAGTAGGCCGTACTCGTAGCGGTAAGGTCTTGATGAGCCAAATCTTGAAGTGAGTTGATACTTCCAAAAGGTAAAGCGTCCCTTAGTACAACGAGCAAAGCGTTTTCAGTTTTCAGAGGAAAGCGGCCTTGTCACGGTAATTAAAGCGCTTCAGTCCACATGAGGAAAGCGGCCTTGGCACGGTAATAAAAGTGCTTCAGCCCACATGAGGAAAGTGGCCTTGGTACGGTAATTAAAGCGCTTCAATCCACATGAGTAAAGCGTCCTTGGCACAGTAATTAAAGTGCTTCAGTCCACATGAGGAAAGCAGCCTTGGCACAGTAATTAAAGCGCTTCAGTCCACCTGAGGAAAGCGGTCTTGGCATGGTAATTAAAGCGCTTCAGTCCAGATGAGGAAAACGGCCTTGGCACAGTAATTTAAGTGCTTCATTCCACATGAGTAAAGTGCCCTTGGCACAACAATCAAAGCTCTTCAGTCCACATGAGTAAAGCGCCCTTGGCACAGCAATCAAAGTGCTTCAATCCACATGAGTAAAGTGCCCTTGGCACAGCAATCAAAGTGCTTCAGTCCACATGACTAAAGCGCCCTTGGTGCAGCAATCAAAGCACTTCAGTCCACATGAGGAAAGCGTCCTTGACACAGCAATCAAAGCGCTTCAATCCACATGCATAAACAGCCCTTGGCACAACAATCAAAGTGATTAAGGCCACATGAGTAAGGCGCCCCTTAGCATAACGGGCGTAGCGCTTCAGATGAAACAAATGAAAGCGTTATCTGGCATAAGGAACAAAGCGCTTCAAGCTCAATGAGTAAAAACTTTACGGCCTTATAGTTGTGAATGTGAAAGCATTTTTGGAGATAAGCAAATTATAGTTTTCATTGTTTTTTGGAAAGCATAATACGTGAAAAGCACATTTAGGGGGTCATTTTGACCTCAGCGGTCTTTTTCCAAGACCGCCGAGGGACCGCCGTGCGGAAGACCGCCAGTGGTGGCGGTTTGCCGCTCGGCCTATTATGACCGTTGGCAGCTCTCCGTCCTTTTACGGACGGAGAACCACCAAAAGCCATGCTGGCGGGAGGCGGGGAAGTGGAGGTTGCTCCACCTCCACCGCCACGCCAACAGAACACCGCCCAGTGAATCACATCCTGTGATTCGCCGTGGCGGTGTTCTGTTGACGGTGTGGTGCTGGAGGAGCTGCCCCCATGGCTCCCGTCCCCTCCCGGAGGATCGTCGGACCAGGTAAGTCAATCGTCCGTGAAGGGAGCGGGGTGGGGTGGTGTTGTGTGTTGTGTGCGTGCATGGGGGTGTGCGTGTGTGTATGTAGAGAGGGTGTGTGAGTGCGTGTATGCTTGCGGGGGTGTTGTGTGTTTGGGAATGAGTGCGTGTATGTCTGTAGGTATGTCTGTATGGATGTGTGCGTGTATGTTTGAATGTGGATGTGCGTGTCTGACTGTGTGTGTGGATGTTGGCATGTATGTTGGTGTGTGTGCGTGTATGTGTGTTGGTGGTGCCTGCGTGCGTGTTGTGTGTGTATGAATGATGTTATGTTGGGGGTCAGGGTGGGGAGGGGTGTCCTGCCACCTTTGGTGGGTGGCAGCGGTGGTGGGGGGGTAGGGGAGGGAGTCCGGGTGCGGGTGGGGGGTGGGGGAGACCCCTATCAGTACCAGGGAAGGAATTCCCTGGCACTGATAGTGCTTACCGCCATGGATTTCATGGTGGTTCCAACCACAGGAAATCCACGGTGGTAAGCCGGGTCAAAATAACGCCGGCGGTATAGTTACGCCCGCCGGGCTGGAGACCCAGGTCTCCAGCCCGGCGGGTGGAACGGAGAAGCGGCGGATGACCATGGCGGTTACATAATACAAAAAAAAAGACTGCCAGCCTGTTGGCGGTCTTACCGCCGCTTTTTCGCCTACCGCCAGGGTCATAATGACCCCTTAATTCTTTGAGATTTTCTAGGCCCTAATCAAAGGTTTATGTTATGAATGCATAGATGTTACAGGATTGATATTCAGAGTATGATCATAGTCCAAAGCTCTTGCCATCTTTTGGTTCTGAGGTTGTAGTTTGTTCGTGTTCCATGGTTCAAAGAAGGGGGTTTTGCCCTCACTTCAAAAGGGGTCTCCATCTGATATCACAGAGACGCATTTAGTCAAGAGTCTATTGATGAGTTATACTGCTATGAATGAGTAAGTGCATATTTGCTCCAACCTTTCCTTTTCAGATCTCTCTCGCTGCTGTTCCCTACCCTAATTCCCTTCCCCCGACCGGCTTCATCATAACTCTGTGCTATAATAGCTTTCTGAGTTGGTGATGCCGGGAGGTGGGACTTTTGTTCAACAATGTGCAGATCCAGAGGAAAGGACACTGTGGCACAGCTCAACCAGCAGCACCACTGCCAGCAGCAGCAGCCCCAGTGGGCAGCTGTCTGAGGCTGCAGGGGAAGGCTGAAGCCTCCCCCCACCACTGCCAACACCGCCACTAGCACCACTGCCACCACTGAGCAGCGGTCAATGCCGGCGGACAGTATAGTCCTGCATCCATGGGGTGTTTTGCGGCCAGTCCCCTGTAAATCCTGTAGGTCTGACACCCAGGTGAGAGACTGTGACCTTGCATTCCCCAGGATCTGCATCACAGGGCACAATGCCCCCTCCAGAACCAGTTGAAGAAGCCATCCACTCACCCTATCCTTCCCAGGATGAAGCACACGGGCACAATGCCCCCTCCAGAACCAGTGGAAGAAGCCATCCACTCACCCCATCCTTCCCAGGATGAAGCACACTGGGCACAATGCCCCCTCCAAAACCAGTGGAAGAAGCCATCCACTCACCCCATCCTTCCCAGGATGAAGCACACTGGGCACAATGCCCCCTAAAGCCATCTACTAACCCCATCCTTCCCAGGATGAAGCACACTGGGCACAATGCCCTCTCCAGAACCAGTGGAGAAGCCATCCACTAGAGAGACTGTGGCCTTGAACTAACCAGGACAAGTCAGTGGGCAAATCACCCACTTGAGAGACTGTGGCCTTGCACTCCCCAGGACCAAGCAGTGGGCAAACCACCCACTTGAGAGACTGTGGCCTTCCACTCCCCAGGACAGAACACAGGGCATGTTGCCCCCTCCAGGACCAGTGGCGTTGTACGAACTTCCAGCTGAGGTGCCCCCGTTCCCCATCCCCCTGAGGTGCCCGGCTATTTTCGCCCTGATGCCCCTGCAGTGCTCCCTCCGTGTTGTTGCAGGCCTTGGCCTATGTGTTGTGGCCCTGTGGCCCGCGAACATTGAGGACTGGGCAGTGTACCTACATTTATAAATATGTGTATATGTTTAGATTTTGATGCACTTATTCATAGTAGTTTATCATATTACACTCACGTTCTTCAAATCATTTTGTCCTTGCATTATTTCTGAGGTGTACGGGGTAAATATGTTATGTTGCTGCATCTGGTTGTGTATATGGTGTTGGGGTGTGTGTGTGTGTGTTGCGTGTGTGTCACTCTCTTTTTCCTCCCCCTATCCCTTGTGTGCTAGGAGGAAGTACTCACTGTGGTCGTCTTCACCGGCGTTGGTGTTCATAATGAAGCAGAAGGTAGACGAGCATGGGTAAGACATGCAGCTCTGGCTCCATGGCGTTGTGGTTGTTTCCTGAGACTCCACAGGTGAGTCCTTTGATTCTGAGATCTTTTTCCTCCAGGCTTTTGATGATGTTGGTACCGCCCCGGGAAAGGTGGTGGATAAGCCAGTCATAATGGAGTGGGCGGTACATTGTCTTCCGCCTGGCTATTGGCGGTTACCGCTGTGGTGCTTGTTGATTCCACCCTGGCGGTCGGTGTGTTAACATGGCTGTCTGTCTGAGCGGTTTCCGCCATGGTCATGATTCCATTTTTGTTACCGCCGGTCTGTTGGCGGTATTACCACCGCTTTATCACCGACCGTTAGGGTTGTAATGAGGGCCTATGTGTTTTAGCTTTACGAGACAAAGAAAGCCACTCTCATTAACACTAGAAATAATTTAATATGTTTTCAATGCTATGTAAAAAGACAATTTTAAAATGAAGAGTTCTGTGATCAAAGGATTTCTGCTGGCCCAAAAAATATTATTGCAATTAAATTCTGAAACATAATTATACTTGAAGTGGTGGATTGTTAAAAGAATAGTGTGCGGGTTTGTAGTTGGTATAAAAGTCAGTGTAAATGCTGGGCAATGGCAAAAGCATGTTTGAGAATATATGGTTCTTGTGGTTATCTGTTTTAGAATAATGTAACTGTATTACTTTGAATGTCTAAATTTGTTTGTGAATTGCTAGTTAGGCTACTAAGCAACACAAACCACAGAGATGGCAACAGGAAATCTAATACACAAGGAAGCGAATAGTAATATAGATACTTTCTCAATCTCTGCACCTGTACTTTGAAATAACATTTGATTCACTTTGAGTAGTTGTGCTATACACATAAAAATCTTTTTTTTAAATATTCTTCAGTAACTAATTACAGGGGAAAGTATTACTAAGTTAGAGGAAGAGAAAATATGATTTAAGATGAAAATTGTCAGATTTTCTTTTGGGGTACACAAACCAGACCGAGACTACAGTGCCCTAGTTGCGTTGGCTGCGGTTGTGAGGCAAATAAAACCCTTTCAATACTTTACTCTCAGTAGCAAGAACAAACACTCTATGTTTCAATGTTTTTTTACTTAGGCTTTACATTTATAAGCATACAAACTATGCTAACATTAACAGATGACCAACATGGTCGGAACAGCCCCCCATCACCCTCCATCCTTCACTCACACCCATAGCATGGATATTAAAGTAATACAATCTACACGTCAGAGTCTGTCAGGAGGGCCATGACATAGTGTGGTAACTGTGTTGCATCCAATAGACCCAAGGCGAAAAGCCTCTGTTCAGATAGAGAAGAACTGGGCCCCAGAGTCAGTGAAAAGAGGAGATTTGTCCATTATGTTATGAGCGATATTCTTGTGGCTCAAAGGGAACCACAATTTATGAAGCTAGTGCTCATATGAAGGAGTGAAAAGCTTCCCCCAGAGGGACATGATTGTGTGCTTCATGGCCAAAAAGAGATGAGAGATGTGCTTGCCTGCAGTGAAGTGGAGGGTGTGAAAGCCCTCAGCTGGTCTCCATAGAAGAGAGAACTCAGGGATGTTGTTGAGTTCCCTATCCTGATTCTGGGATACTGCCTGAAACAGAGCATCCCAAAAGGCCTCTACAAGGACTATAAGATATGTGAGAGGGTGTTGGTTTCACCACAGCAGCATTATCATGCCACTGAAAGGAATATATTGATGGTGGGTAGGTAATGGGGTGTGAGATGCTAGTGATACAGGATTGTATAGAGAACTTCCTTCCCTATGCATGTCAGGCAAAGTTGGTGTGTGAAGGAATACCTCCTGCCATTGTTTGGTGTGAAGTCCCTCTCCCAGAGTATTTGGTATGGCATTTTATGTGGCAATGTTGGGTATTGAGAATGCTATAGATGTTGGAGATCGGATGCTTGGAGAAAATTAGGTCTTGAAGAGAGCATTTAAAGGGCGTAAGTGGCATGGTTGCCTCTGCCCTGATGCGAAAGTGGGAGATCCAGTGTCAGAGCTGAACATAATGAAATTGCTCGATTTCCAGGTTCCTGTATTCAAGTTTGAATTCCTCAAAGGTCCTAATCTGGTCTACCAGGAAGAAATCTCAGAGGCAGAAGTAGTCTTTCTTATTATAAAGAAGGCTGGTGTCTCCAGGCCTGGGGCAAACTCTGGATTTAGTGCCAATCAAGTCTCGGATGGCTAGGTTAGCTCTAGTGTGAAACAGTTTAAGGCTTCTTAGTGTGCAATTTAGGGGTGATCTCAGAAGTCAACTATCTACAAAGAGAATTCATTTAAAATCTATAGTAAAATGGACTCCGCCTAATTTAGCCACCTCAATACTTTTGTTTTGGACTATCTGGGTTTTTGAACTTTTACTGTGAGTCAGTTTCACTAACTGAGGCTTATTCACTGTCAAACTCTGTTGAAGTGGATTCAGGGTGCTGGCCATCAGTGTTTGCCTTCTAAAACAGGGATAGCATTGCACGCCTGGGGAAAGAGGCTCTTTGTTTGCTGCAGGTATACCTGTCAGCACAGGTATCTTGACACATGCGCAGAATGTGCGGATGGGGATACCATCCAGTTCAGCCTAGTATCTGCATATAGGTAGTCTGTTGCAGAAGGGACCTTCCTGGGATTAGTGTTGACCGGGTGTAGACCTTATAATATGAGTGGCCATTCATATTGTAAGTATTGTAAGTCTGAAGTGCATAACAGACAAGAGTGTGCTTATTGTATTATATATTAGGCGAAATCTGCACCAAAGCAGTTAGGCCTACAGACAAATGTGATGCACTGATCATATGGAAAATGTAGATACATTATTTAGATTCAATGGCACTTTTGTCAGATCAACACTCCTTCTAACGCCTGAAGATTTGTCTTGTTTTTCTGTCCCAGCTTCTAATAGATTCCCTACTACATCAAGTTAATTAAGGCAGCTGAAGGATGAAAGGCCACCACACAGTATGAGGCAATTTTCCAGTGCTAGGGCCTGTTTCTGAGAAAGGAAAGGGTGGGTCTGAAATTTGGGTGATAAGTACTTTTTATACTTCATCAGGCCTAACAAGGCACATCCCAAGGAGGACAAAGGTGAAAAGTCCGACCTCTGGACACAAATAAGGAATGGGATCCCTTTATAAATTTTGGAGGAAAGGGACAGGGCTGAACTGTTTAACAGACCACTTCAAGCTGCCATTTTGAAATATCCCATAATGCTGTGCAGGATGGTTGGGGTAGGGGTAGAATGGTGATGTGTCACTCCAGGATTGGACAGAAGTACATACATTATGTAACTTTCTGCCCTGACTTAAAAACATTTACATATGATAGAGGGAATGAGAGACATAAAGGATGGATTTTGTAGAACTCAGAAGAAGACCAGACATGCCTGGGGAGCTGCAGCACCCAGGACTTAGTCTGGAATACACTCTGGATTCACCTCTCCAGGACCAGTGGTGCTGGCCCTTAACACTTTCTAAGGGGCAGTAGAAGCATGGACCTAATCAGAGACCCTGGAGGAAAAGGGTTTCCATGGGACATCTGAGTACTGAGCCTGTAGATAGAAAACTCTTCTGTGAATGCTGCTGTCAAACGTTTGCAATCACACAGGTACCATTCAAGTAGTCACATAGGCTATGGGACATAAAGAGTGCAAGCATGTACCATATTCTGATTAGAGGGTGGAAGGATGCTACTGAGGAGAACATCAGAAACAGGACAAAGGAAAGGTGCTAATTGGAGAGAGCAGCACCAGAAAAGCGAGAAAGCACCTGAAAGGAAAGGTAAACATTAAGACTGGAGAAAGCCTGAAAAAGCACTCCTAGGACTAGAGGCTGCTCTAGAATCAAAACTAGACCTTCCCTGTCAAAAATCGGTCCAACAGGGCCCAGGAAAATGAAGAAAGATGCCTGGTCCATGATGGTACCAAACAGGTTGGGCACCAGTGGCATTCCACTCCCAGGGCTCCTTGAACCCCTCGGGAGGGCTTATGCCCAGGGGATGGAAATGGTCTGGGGGTGCCTCCCATTAGATTCAGGGACTGACAAAAGGCACAAAGCAGAGGCAATTAAAAAAGAAGTGCTGTCATGCCTGAAGGGAATATCCTATTGCCGAGTCTTATCTCTGCTTCTTGTGCCGTGTCTGGGGAGGCAGCCACTCCCAACACAGAGCTTCCCCTCCATGCAGAATGCAGTGGGAAGAGGCAGGAATACTTGCTCCTTTCCATGCAAGATGAACGAGGATGCCAGCTCTGCAGCAGCACACAACAGTTGTGTTGACAGTGGGAACTGGCTTAGCAGTGCAGAACTAGGCTCCCTGCATGGCCCCAGAGTTTAGCACACGTTGAATGCCTGACTGGAGGGCAAGGGCACCTGGTCTTTAAAATAAAGAAAATGAAGGATATTTGCAGTACAGGCCACAATTTTAAAAAGGTAAGGAAATAGGCCTGGAGCAGGAGATTGCCCCACAAGTCCCCACTGCACTGGAAAAAGAAGCCCCTCGGGACCCTCAGGAAGGACAGTGGCACCACCAACATCAAGCAAAGTATTTGTGGGGATGACAGTTGTGCAGCAGTCCCTACAAGAACCCCCACAAAGTTTTCCAGATGTTGCCATAAGTCCTCCAATGGCTATATTAATGACCCCAGGAGAAGTCTCTGTCCATAGGCTTCGGAGCGTGGAGACCCGTGTTGACGGGTAGCAAGTTAAAAGTAGAAGAAAGAAGATGCACACATTTTCTTGAAACATATAATGCTTTATTGACAATTGCATTGGAATGCTTTATTGACATTTACAAAGTTAGCAGTGAATAGGTACATGATTTAAAGAATGGCATTGAAATGTTTTGAAATGCCTAACAGGCAATCACAGAGTTAGCAGTGAATCATTACAGCCTCTAAGGAATGTCATTGTTAGATGGTACCATCTTTTGTTGTTTTGATGGCATTGCATTGGTTTAATATGACATATTTTTGCTTATATTAATGTGGTAATATGATGACAAATTAGGTAGGGCTGCCTTTTGATGACAAAACCACAAAAATCCCTCATGACATAAAAAGAAGGGGGTTCCTAGACATGGAATCCCAAACTCACAAATCAATAAGCATCTCAAGCCTCAAAGCTCAAAGACATTTATATATAAACAAAATTTAGTTTTATTTATTCAATCAAAAATATATTATTGAATTCAATTATAACAAAAATAACTCTATTTCTTAATAATAAGTAATAGTAACACCCCCAGGAAAAAAATCAATAAATATTAAAACAATGTACTCAATCACACCCTTGCATTCACACAAAGACATAAAAAATACAACAAGAACAAAACTAATCATATATGACAGTGGAAATCCCCACACAAGTGAAATACATTAATACCCCCAAGTGGACCAACCAGTCTCGTGAGTGAGACTCCTACAGCATTATAATCATATAACCAACCAATGTGTCCAGCTTTTTTATTCCTCAGACTGCCATATTTAGAAGAGGTCCTTTATTATCCTCTATCTTGTTACTTGTTCCATCAATACTTCTTATATGTCCATCTCATTCTTTTATATGAGTCCTTCTTCACATCCTTATATACAGGGGGAAAGAATAACATCAGATGCAGTGTCGTTATCCTGCATATCTGTGTCAGGTTAAATCCGATGTAATGTCCTTGTTATATATACCGGTGCCGACGTACGTTTAGGTGAATAATGACCCCTCTGGGCCACTCACCTTCTTCAGGGCACATAGTATAAATATAAAAAATAATCTCAGGGACATGCATAGTATTCCTACACTGTATATTTTTTATAAACAAACGTGTTATCTGTGTTTCTGCTACTCAATTGTGACCACGAAAAATCTCCTGAAGCGTCTCCTTTCTGTCAAAGTTCCTGGTAAATCCTAACAATCCAGAGTCCGAGATAGTCATGTGTCCGTATTCTCTTTATATATTCTCGGGCTGATTTCTCCACAGCACGAGTTCCCAGAACATGGGCGAAGCAGAACGCTAATACCAAACCTTTCTGCGATAGGTGTAATGGTGCCTGGGCTATTGGGCTCTCGCCCTTATGGTCACATTCCACTAGGGTGACGACAATAATATCAACTTAGAACATGTCAAAAGGTGAAAGCAGCCGTCAAAAGGTGAAAGCAGCCGACAAAAATGACTTTTGATGACTACATCTCATTGCATTGTGACCAGTATATGTAGGGAGTATTTTGGCTGTAGGGTTCAGGGCTCGCTAAGCGTGTGAACTGTTAGGAATTTGTCATCATGTTTATATATGTAAATTAATGTGTAGTATTGAGTAGTGTATATGTAATAAGGTAATAAGGTACTTGCGCTTTCTATAAGTATAAGCACTGAATGGGAATGATTTATTAGATGTTGATTGTTGCATGCCTGCAAACTGGGGTACTATTTCATACCCCCTCCCCTGAGTCCTTTGGACTGCTCTGCCTTAGTGCCCTGAGAGAGTCAACTGCTACAACAATGTACTCTGTTCCCATTAGACAGAAAGTTGCAGACTTGGGCCCTCATTACAACCCTGGCGGAAGGTGTTAACTTGGCAGTAGGACCGTCAACAGGCTGGCAGTAACTACTGCCAAATTATGACATTGGCGGTTTAGCTCATGCCAAACTGCCAATGTACCACACCGTCAACCATGGCGGTAACAACAGCCAGGCTGGAGACATCAGTCTCCAGCCCGGCGGCTGTCACTAGTCCACCTGCAGGATAATGACCCCACATACAGCCATGGTTTTCGTGGCGTCTGTACCGCCACAAAAACCATGGCAGTAGGCACTATCAGTGCCAGGGAATTCCTTCTCTTGCACTGATAGGGGTCTCCCCCGCACCCCTCCCCCTCTTCACAGTCCTCCCCCAACAGCCACAGCCCCCTACAACCCCTCAAAGCTGATTGGGCCCCCTCCCCTCCTCCACCCCCCCCGAACTCCATGGGCCCCCCCTTACATACCCACCACCCCCCCACTCATGCATGCACTCACCACTCACTCACATACACGCGCACACACATGCACACATACATACATGATACACCCCGACACAAACCACACCCTGCATTCATACACGCACTCACACACACACTCTTAACACACAGTCACACCCTCATTCACGCACATGACACACAACACCCCCTCCCCTGTTGAACGATCACCTTATCTGCCATGGTGGTAGTCCGGGAGGGAACGGGTTCCATGGGGCCTGCTCTGCCGGCAGCACCCCGTCACCACAACACCGCCACACCAAATACTGTAACGTAATTCAGTGGGCGCTGTTGTGATGGCGTGGCGGTGACGTAGGAGCAACCTCCACTGCACCGCCGAACGCCAGTATGGCTGCTGGCGGCTCTCCGCCCAAATTATGGCAGAGAGTCGCCAGCAGTCATAATATGGTGGTCGGAAGACCGCCAACACTGGCGGTCTTCATAGAATACCCCTTAAGTTATAATGAGGGCCTTATTACTTAAGGACTCACAGTGTTTGTAATTAATAACCCACATTCTTACACCAGCCAATTGCTTGTCTTCTTCAAAAATATATTTTGAACAAATCATTACTAATTATGACAATAATCTATTCAGTACACAGATCTGTGATTCTGGTTAAGATTTTACTTTGTGTTATTTTCATCTAGTTCACTCTTAATAAGGTACTTTGAGCAGAAACATGATTTCAGCTTGTGCAGTTTATGGCAATCCAGAAATCAAATGTCTAGTCATTTAACATTTTAAAATCTTCTTGGCACCATTAATGCATAGTGTAATGCACTAGTTGCTTGTATTTTTCCACTAAATGTTTGGCAGCCTTGTCTTCCTCTTGCAGACAAAGGCCTGTGGCAAAGGAATAATGTCTCAGGTGCAGTTAAAAAGGACCTGCACGGCCCATGTCTATGTGCATATTGGTGTGTGCCTTACTTAAGTGTTGAGCTGCAGACCTGCCAATGCACATAGGTATGGTCCAGCTATTACAGCACCATCTGGCCAATCACCTATAGTGACCTATAGGGCTGGCAAAGTTGCAGAGACAGGACCTGATATAAGCGGTCACTCTAAATATAGCAGATCTTGCTGCAATTGGGAAAATACGGATATTTACACCCAATAGACCCTACACCACTGCCACTACTTGAAATGTTTTTGTACTGTAATAATTTCCTAAAGACCAGGGAGACACTATGTAGCACAGATATTTTCAAATTGTAAATCACAGGCATATCTATGGGTTCTCTTGGTGTTCCTCAGTCGATCTCTGGGTGTTGCTCAGTCATTGTGAAATGCTGGGTTTCTCAGCCTGGACACTCTTCCCTATTAGTGGATCACACACACTCCTCCACTCTCCTACCAGGCATGTGGGTTTGTAGGCCCTAGGCCAATAATCACCTCCTCAAATAGAAAACTTCAATCAATTTGCATTCTCTTCAGGGAGATGGTCAGTCACACAGACATTAGCTCGGATGACATTGCAATAAAGTCTTTGTGTCAAGTGATGCTTCTCGCAGCAGGTTGCACTGGGTCTTTCCCCAAACTGGAGCACACATATCACATGCAAAATTAATTATGCTGTTTCTGGACTGATCTGTCACCATTATCCGCTGTAATGAGGAATAAGCAAAAGGAAGGGCCTGGTCTAGAAACCTCCTCACAGTGCTCAACCGAAAATGCAGTCTCATCCATTGCCAGTATGATCAAGCAAATGGCATTGATCAGGAAGATTTAATCCACATTCTATTATTAAAACATATTTTTTTTCTTTCTAAAAGTAGGTCTGTCTCCATCTAATTCAATGTATGAATCTTCAAACTCTTGCGATGGGAATACAGGCAATACAGTTTTACTGTTATTGGAAGCTGTTCTCAGCCACCTTCTTCTGCCGTGCAACGCCAGGGGCATCAAAAGTTATTACTACTTGCGTCTGTACTCATGACTGACTCACATACAGGGGGCCTGATTTAGATCACAATGGTGTTACTACTAAGCCGCATCGGCAACAGACCCCAAAGACTGTCAAGTCATCAGTGTTCCACCCGTATTTAGATGTTACAGCTCTGCAAGCGGTGGACTAGTGACAAATTGCTGACGGAGGAAGATAGCAGTGAGACCGGAAGGATTTCATACAATGGCAGTGGCTATGGAATAAAGTTAAGTGACACACTGTCCCTTAGCAAAACTACACAACACACCACCATCCATCACAATTCCAACACAACACAACCTGTACATGTATGTCGAAATCACACATTGACATACATCTACGACACAACACACACATGCCATTGACACTGCACCCACACATGACACAACCACAACAACCAACATAACTACACACTCAGCTACACAAATTCCCACACAAGCACAACTACATACATCACAACAACATCCGCCACACAGCAACAACACTCACCTGAATGTGTCACACAGCAACACAACATACACAACAAAATCAATCTCACTTGCAAGTGACACACATACGGATACTACCACACCATGCACTCCAGCCCCCTCCACCTACCTCAATCAGCCAATCCACACATACAAGTACTGACTCATGTACACAACAGATAACATCAACATACAGTGCTAGTCCCCTTGCAATGCGCACACATGGACACCGTTCACAAGTGTCATTGTGGCACCAGCATTCCTTTGGCAATGAATAATGGCACCACAATTACATGTATGTATGATATGCGTGTTGTGCCATTGTGTTCCCAGCCATTGTCTCCCCAATATTTGTATGTCACGTGATTTAAAAAAAATACATGTATATGCATGCAGTATTCCAACCTCCCATGTAGTGCCCACCTAATGTATGCTGGCAATGAGGCATCCATACCTTTGAGTCCGGCGATGGGAGGGTTGTGTTTTCTCCATGGGTCGGTGATTGCAGTTATGGTAGGTGTACTCCAGACGTGTCCAGTCAAGAACAGAGGGGGATTTGGGAAAAAGGGCGAGTCTTCACCCTTTTTCCCCAATCCTCCAATTCAGAAGTGGAGGTCGGACCGCTACTTTTTGCTTGGCGGTAAGGCACATCCAAATCTGCACCGTGCAAAGGGCACTTTTCCCTATCCTGTTATTGACGAAGGCAGTGTTTCTTGGAGGAATCGGAGATTGGAATACAGGCTTTCAGCTATGGGACCACCAACATCTAAATAAGGCGGGTGGACCGCCATGGCGGAGGACGGGTTTTTAGTTGAAAACTCGGCAGCCGAACCATTACCACCAACATCTAAATCGGGCCCAGAGTCTTCATACAGCACATATGCTCCACATACTTCATAAACACACATACTGCCAATGCAATTTTTTTAGCAAAACACATAGCAGTGAGACTGTACACAAGAGGGGCCTGTAGCCCATAAACTAGAAAACACAAAGAAAAGATTTTGGCTCACTTTCAATCACATAAACATGGTATGCTGACCGCAATAACCAGGATATGGAAAGTAGTCCTGTGTCCGCTAAAAGGTTATGTGCATTACACCACTACAGTTCACGGGACAGGACCCGGAACTTGCATAGTTAGAGACAGGTCTATGTCTCTGCATTAGCATGATGCTACTTCTGATATAAAAAGTCATAACAATATATACAGTATATGGGTATTCAGAAAATCAAGGCAAGGGACCACGCCCTATACCAAGAAGGAGAGAATCATGCACTCGTTTACCACAAGAGACTGCCAAAATATTTGAAAGACAAAAAACAATAGCATTGACTTATGGCCATAAAGCTTTTTAAACCAATTGCAATATTATATTATAGATATTAACATTCAATATTTTGAAAAACATAAAACAAATGTAATATTATGAATATTTCACTCATGAAATATATATTCACATTTTCCGTAAATTAATGTGTATGAGTTTTAGAAAATCAATAATCTATTGACATTCACTATTTGCTAAAAATCATGAAACCATTTTGAAACAAGCATTATTTATTGCTTAGCAGATTCATGTCAATGTCTTAATACAAGTGCTGTCTTGGGGGCAGGGGAATTTCAATAATTATTGTTACATTTGATGCCATTGAGTTCTTCAAATAAACGTGTTAATGTATTGTTCATTTTTTCCTTTAATGCTTTTTTTTTGCAACAGCATGACAATATTTTACATCTTGATAAATACAATAAACAAAATTGTCCCAATCAAATACATAGATATGTTACTTTCAGGTTCAGCTTCTGTAGCAACTCATGCCTTTCTGCATCAGTGAAAGGATCCAGTCTTCCTAGAAATAAGTGATAAAAGTACATTAAATAAAAAATTTGATGTATTTGATTTAAAAAATAAAAAAGTGAATTATTAATGTAATTGTATAAGTATGTGTAGTAGTACTTTGTTGTTGATGATACTTTATTTTGCACAAAGTTCAAATACAATTTAAGAAACATTTTAATATAAGTTGAAAACAAGTTCTAAATAATTCACATATTTTGTAGTGATCTTTTTACATATAACACATTTTCATAAAAATATATTGCAATGAGCAACAATGATTTACAAATATAAATGAAACAAATTAAACATATTTTACATTTAAGTATTACATATTCAAATGTAAACTCACTGACTTCTCCATTAATTTCAACGCTGATACGGAAAATAAGGCTTCCTCATGTAACGTCACCTCTGCCCATCGGTGCCGCACTTGATATACACTCCACATTAGATACTTAGAATCAGCTAAATGCCACTGAACTCTCCTCAAGCACTGCCTCATTTTCTGGAGAGCGTAACCCTGCCCTAGTCTTTCACATCCCCATTCATGCATGAGAGGTAGCGTCAAATCTACTAGCACAAAGTCCCTCCTCCGGTTTCACTGAATTTGTCCTGCCTACTCACTTCACCTCACCAGTAGGCATTATGGTAATGTTTAAATTTAAAAAACGGAGAGATAAGAGTGAAAAGAAGATAGCAGAACAAGTAATTACCACATACTAATAGCAATAACAAACAACAGATATAGATATATAATATGAGACAGACAACACAGCGGGATCTACAATCACAGATGAGACACAAAAAAGCTCCCAAAGCACACCGAAGATACCTTTGCAACCTTCTCTCCAAACCTCATAAGCTTCCCACCCCCTGCATATGGAGAACCACCCACAAACGGTCCCTGAGATCCAGGAATAAGACAGAGAACATTGCCCAGACCCCCGCTAGGAAATAAGACCCCCCTGAATGTCACCCTTCTGTCCCACTATGTCACCCTGTCCATCCTTAAACTGCCATTGCTCCACTTCCTATGCCCCTTTGGACAATGCACCTGTGAAACAAATAGACTGGACTCTGCCATGGACATACCTTCACCATCACCCCAGCCCATTTTACAACCTCTCCACTTATTTGAACAGGAATAAACACACTTCAATCACAAAACAATCTGGAGTCAGTCTGTGCTTTCACAAATGTGTAATTACAATATCTATGGAATATATCAATGTCAATTTATTTGTTCACATACCAATGTAACACAGCTGTAGGCCAGGAGTAAACATAGCAGAGGGCACAAAGTGGGACCAAGATCTGTGAAATGGAAAGTCAAAGTGACAAGTCAGTGTCCATACACTGAGTGAAAATGACAGACTTATGCTAGCTCCAACAATAGTATGAGATGTGGGAAGCAGTGACATCTTCTTACCTGGGTCTCACTGGAAGTATTGCATGATGATGTTGTTTCTGTTGTCTACATCTTCTTCTTCTACTACCTCATCTTCTTCACTGACCAATGGCTCCACAGCTACTACAAGACCATGATCTGGCCGACCCTCCTGCAGAAAAGGCACCTGGCCAGGCTGTGCAGCATACAGCAGGCCACGATTATCTGGCACACCTTCTTCGGTGAGTAGTATAGGGACCCACCTGTCAGATGGAGGCACCGGAATCTGGCCTTCAGGAGGCCGAAGGTGCGTTCGATTATCCTCCTAGTTCGCCCATGTGCCTCATTGTAGCATTCCTCTGCCCTTGTCCTGGGATTCCTCACTGGGGTCAGTAGCCATGACAGTTTGGGGTAACCAGAGTCACCTGCAAATGTCGACGGACAACTGTTAGACACACACTAACCCTTAGGGACAACACCATACCCAGACACCTATGTCAACTGTATTGGGACCTTGGGCTCACCTATTAGCCACACACCATGCCTCAGGAGTTGCCCCATCACATAAGGGATGCTGCTGTTTCTCAAAATGTAAGCGTCATGCACAGAGCCAGGATACTTGGCATTCACATGGGAGATGTGCTGGTCTGCCAAACACACCATATTAATCCGCAGTGTGCCGGTATCTGTCTGTAGTCCCAGCCTAGATAGTTGTGACGCAGTTGTTATCCATCCCATGTGGCTCCCTGAAATGGCGGCTGCCTGACCTGTAAGGTGGGACAAGGGAATATGAGGTAACTGCGCTGGCGTTGTACACCGTCGCGGTGGGCGGTCGAAGACCACGGCGCAATTCTGCTTTGGTTAACATTGGGCCCTATGGGTCCCAGGAGCCAATGACGATGTACGCTGGCGGTGACGGTACGCACCGCCGCGGACGTGACCACCATTTTCTGTCTGTTCACTCACTTGATACCTGACCTTCAACAGGAGAGGACCTACACTGCAAGTGCTGCTGTGACCTGTGTCTGGAAGCTACGATGGCTACAGTGTCTGGGGAATGGGCCCCTGCCTTCACTTCGGAGGAGTTGGGGAAACTAGTGGATGGGGTCCTCCCCCAGTACACGCAACTGTAGGGTCCTCCAGACAAACAGGTGAGTGCACTGTGAGCATGCTGCATGGGCAATGCCTGCTTTGAGTGGTGTGGATGGAAGATACATGGGGGGGCAGAGGCCTGCATGTGCGGATGGTGAGTGTATGTGCATCAGGGCACGAGTGGGAACTGGTGGGCAATGAGTATGACGGTCCAGACGGGTGAGTAACTTCCTTTCCCCCTGTACCATTCCTCTAGGTCAGCACCCACCAGAAGAAGGGTATTTGGCGTGCCATCGCCAAGGACGTCCAGACCCTCGGGGTCTACCACAGACGGAGCACCCACTGCCGAAAAAAGATGGGAGGACCTGCGCCGCTGGAGCAAGAAGACAGCAGAGGCCCAGCTGGGGATGGCCTCCCAACGTGGAAGGGGTGCCCGTCGCACCATGACGTCCCTGATGTCCCGGATCCTGGCGGTGGCATATCCAGAGTTGGATGGGCCCTTGAGGGCATCACAGCAGCCACAAGGGGGTGAGTACACTCTCAATCAGCTGACTCTGCGCGCATTACGAGGTGTCTGGGTGGGGGAGGTAGGCTTTGGGTTCCCCTAGGCCAGGGCGAACTTGGTAGGCAAGGTCCCTGGTGAGGCAGGCTATGTGGCACCCTAACCCCACTAGTGGTAAGAGCCATCTACACCTATTCAGGCTCCGGTGACTTCCAGGTGTGCAGCAGTTGGGCTTAGGCCTCGTACCCCATGGTCAGGTGAAATTTCTAGGAACTGTTAGTGCATGGCGTAGTGCAGACGGCTGCGGTAGTGGTGTTGCATGCACTGAACATGTTTTTCTTCTGTATTTCCCCCCTTTTTGTGGTCTCCCTGTTCTTGTGTGCAATAGCATCATCAGGCGGAGGAGCATTGGCACTAGGGCCAAGAGGGAGCTGCAACCCACTTGGCCCTGGAGGGTGAAGCAACGGAGTCTGAAGCCACCAGTTGGACGGAGGGCGGGAGAAGCTCCACGGCGGGGACAGGAGCAGACACCAGTGACAGTGACTCCTCCTCTGATGGGAGCTCCCTTGCGGTGACGGGCACCTCTGTGCCCACCGCATCAACAGGTACAGCCACCAACCCCCCTACCAGCACCGCCATCCCAGCAGCCCCTCAGCGGGTGTCCTGTGCCAGCTCACCCAGGAGGGTGGGCATCTCCTTCGCCCCAAGCACCTCAGGCCCTGCCCCAGTCAGCACTGCTGCCCTCAGTGAGGAGGCCATTGACCTCCTGAGATCCTTCACTGTTGGGCAATCTACCATTTTGAATGCCATCCAGGGTGTTGAGAGGCATTTGAAACAAACAAATGTATACCTGGAGGGCATTCATTCTGGGCAGGTGGCCCAACAGAGAGCATTTCAGGCTCTGGCCTCAGCACTGATGGCAGCCATTGTCCCTGTGTCCAGCCTCCCCCCTCCAACTTCCTCCACCCAGACCCAGTCCCCTGTACCTCAGCTTATCCCAAGCACACCATCAGACCAGCATGCACACACATCAACACACAAGAGTGGCTCAGGCATACATAAGCACCACACATCCCACAGACACTCACACAAGCACCATCCCCATGCAGACACAGCAACATCCACAGCCTCCACTGTGTCCCCCTCCTCCACGTCCTCCTCCTCCCTCCCTGCCTCGTCTCCACTCACACCTGCATGCACTACATCCTCAGCCACTACCTCCATCACCAGCACGCCCATCACCACACACCGCTCACGTGCAATCACCACCCCCACTACCATTCACACATCCCCTGTGTCCTCTCCCAGTGTGTCTGTGAGCCCTCCTCCCAAAGTACATAAACGCAGGCACACACCCACCCAACAGCCATCCACCTCAAAACAGCCTCCGGCCCATGCACCTTCACCCAAATTCAGCAGACGTACACCTCCTACAATCACTACCTCTTCCTGCACTCCGAAACCCACTCCATTTTCCCGTCCCAGTGTGTCTAAAAACCTTTTCCTGGCAACCCTTGACCTCTTCCCTTCACCCCCCTTCCTTCCCATAGGGCCAGGCTTTCCAGGTCCCAGCCCAGCACCTCAGCCACCAAATCCCCAGGCACAGTGGTGCCAGCAACTGCGGGCTCATGGAGTGTGCCATGCATCAGGGCTGCCAGTGTGCCACGTTGCGGGGCAAGGACCTTCCGCCACCTGTCAAGGTGAAAAAGGTGCCCACATCCCGGAGGGAGAAGCCGAAACTACAACCACCAAGGGTTCAGCAAAAACAAAAGGGGATAGTGGCAAGACAACTGCGGCACCATCAAAGGTGGGGAAGGGACAAAAGCAGAAGAGCAGGTCAGGAGAGGGCATGGTGGCACTGACTGAGGGACCAGTGTCACACCTTCTGTCCACGACCACACCAACCTGTATGGCGGCGAACACCGCTAGCTGCCCCGCCACCACAACCGCCACCTGCACCGCCACCGGCACGTCTATAGCCTCAGCGACAGTCCCCAGCCTCTTCCCCAGTGGGCAGCTGTCCGAGGCTGCAGGAGACATCTTGCTGTGCCCCTCAGCAGGTGCTGACCCATGCACCGCCGCCAGCACCGCCGCCACAGACACAGCCGCAAGCACCGCCGCCACAGACACTGCCGCAAGCACCACCAACGGCCCCGCGACGTACTCGGACAGTGGCACCACCGCTGACATGGCTACCATCCCCAGTGGTCAGTCGTCCGAGGCTGAAGGAGAGTTCCTGGACCCTGGGCAGCTTCCATGAGGCATGACTTCCATCACTGTTTGCACCTGCAGGTGGAAGGCAAGGCCGCAGCAGTGTGGGGTATGTCGCTGCCTCCATGGCGTATCATGCTACCTGTACCTCGGCAATCTCGTGGCACACACACCCAGGTGAGGGAATTGTACCAGCCACACTGCACGTGGAGCACTCTGGGCACCATGCCCCCTCCGGAACCAGTGGAGAAATAAATCCACTACCTCAGTCTTTGGCAGGATGAAGCACTCTGGGCACCAGTCCCCCTCCAGAACCAGTGGAGAATGACATCCACTACCTCAGTCCTTGGCAGGATTAAGTACTCTGGGCACCAGGCCCCCTCCAGAACCAGTGGAGAATGACATCCACTACCTCAGTCCTTGTCAGAATGAAGCACTCTGGGCACCAGGCCCCCTCCAGAACAAGTGGAGAATGACATCCACTACCTCAGTCCTTGGCAGGCTGAAGCACTCTGGGCACCATGCCCCCTCCAGAACCAGTGGAGAATGACATCCACTTGAGAGACTGTGGCTTTGCACTCCCCAGGATAAAGCAGTGGGCAAACCACCCACTGGAGAGACTTGAGAGACTGTGGCTTTGCACTCCCCAGGATAAAGCAGTGGGCAAACCACCCACTGGAGGAACTTGAGAGACTGTGGCTTTGCACTCCTCAGGATACAGCAATGGGCATGGAGCCCACTCGTGCAGCAGTGGTGTTGTGCGTTCATCTGGCTGAGGTGCCCCTCCTCCCCCTCCGCCTGAGGTGCCTATATATTTTCGGTCTGATGCCCCAGCAGTGTTCTCTCTGTTTCCAGTCAGGTATCTAGTGTGGGCTTCGCCCATGCATTTTGGGCCCAGTGGTCCACGGACAATGATTGGTACACTATCCGGACTTGTGTAGTTGGTGTACATATTTGTATATACTGAATTTTGACTATCTGATTTTTCATGATTACAATCATTTCCTTTTGTCCTTGCGGTCTTCCGTGGGGTGGGGATGTATATTTAATGTTGCTGCATGTATTTGTGTGTATGTTGTTGTGGGTGAGTGTGGGGGTGGGGTATTGTGTGTTGTGTGTGTGTGTCACTCTCTTCCCCCCCGTGTTGTAGGTGCAGTACTCACCGTGGTCGTCGCCGTCGCTGTTCGTACTTCTGGTAGATAAGAAGATACACCAACATTGGTAACACCTGTAGTTCGGGCTCCATGGCATCCTGGTTCCTCGTTGGGTGTCGAGAGGTGAGTGTTCTCCCTTCTGTGTACTGTTTCTGCTGTGCTTTTGAACGCGTTGGTCCCACCCCGGAAAAGGTGGCGGATAGGCGTCTTGAAATAAAGTGGGCGGTACTTTGTCTTCCGCCTATCTGTTGGCAGTTACCGCCATGGTGTTTATTTCTACCGCCGTGGGGGTCGGAGTGTTAAAGTGGCCGTCTATGTTGGCAGTTTCTGCCATGGTCGTGATTCCATTTATTTCCGCCGGCCTGTTGGCAGTATTACGGCTGCTTTAACACCGACCGCCAGGGTTGTAATGAGGGCCTAAATCTCATGCCACACAATGTGGGTACATAATATTATTATCATATCATAATAGCATATTAAAGATCATAATAACATATCATAATAATATATTAAATAGTAGGTAACGTTTATAGTACAGAATTTCTAACCATATGCTACTTATATTTTTTTTAATATAATATTAAAAAGAATAGACATTGTCAGATTATTTATTCATTTCAATGAATTACTGTGTAAATGTATGTGCAAATAATTGTAGCAGATTATAATGATAGCTAACATAATAAATTCACACTTTCTTCTTTTTGGAATAGCAAGTAATTATTATGTTAATAATAAATATCAATTTAAAAATGATGATATTATTACATCATAATTAAATATTTAAAGTTTTAAATTTTAAGAAGGCCTATTAGATGGATTATATAGTTATATCTATATCTATATCAATCTATTATATATATATATATATATATATATATATATATATATATATATATATATATATATATATATATATATATATTGTTTGAAATGCATTGCTAAGGAGGAAGTATCTAGAGAGACCATCAGCATTGGCGTGGTCAATCCCGGGCGATGCTCCACCGTAAAGTCCATCCCCTGTAGGGAAATGGACCACCTCAAGAGTTTAGGATTTTCCCCCCTAATTTGCATTCGCCTTCTGAGGAGCCTGTGGTCTGTCTGAACACAGAAGTGAGTTCCAAACAGGTAGGGTCTCAGCTTCTTCAGTGCCCAGACCACAGCGTCCAGAGATTTTCATTTTTGATTTGTGTTTTTGTATCATTAGAGAAGTGTTTTAGCTTGAGTAGACATTGGTAAATCGGGTCACTTTTTAAAAAAATGGTGGATGTGGTGCAGTGATGATGTGATATTTCAAGAGCTATGAGACCGATATACTTTGTTTTGGTGTCAAAAAATAGGTTTTGGGGGTGAAGAAGTATTCTTCAGAGCAACCCTGCCACCATTTTCCAAAATGGTGGCTCTCTAATGATGTGTTTTAGCCATCATGTTGGTAATTCATTCTAAAATTGTTTTCGTTTAAGGTTTTCAATTGATTCAAATTCATAAACATGAGCGAAGAAGGTGGTAGCAGAGTTTCTTTACCTCCTGACAGAGTGTTGCTAACTACAAAATCTCCTTCAACAAAGAAACATGAGTTTTACCAAACTAATCTGAAAGAAAAGCTAACATCAACTGCGGCTGGACAGAAGAGATTTCGAAATGCTGCAGAAATTTGGCAAGATGAAGTTCACAAAAGATTGAAACTGATGGGTGAGGAGGATCAAATATTTTACCATTGTAACAACAAGTGCCACAAGTTGTATACAATGAAAAAAGCCTTGAAAAACATTGTCAAAAAATAGCAAAAAATAGTGAATCAAAAAAAGAATCTGAGTCTTCTGAGAAAGCGATGACAACCAAACCAAACACCCATCCACTTAGAAGATAGATGTTTATCCCTCGTCCACCTCCAACAACTGATCAGAGAGTAAAGGATCTTCAATGTGTTATTTGTGGTTTAGCCAGAACAAGGGCCAAATGTATTGACAAAAGAACAAAGTACAGAGTATGTGAGTCTCAAAGGGCAAGCATGTTTTCATCTGCAGCTAGTTTCTTCCAAGATTACGTTTTAGGCCAAGTAGCTGATCTAAACAGCAAGGTGAATGTATTTGTAGCAGTTATGTTTGCCCGCTCAAACTGCATGCATGTATGCATTTGAAAAAGTGAATACACAATGAGCTCCCAGAAGCAACGTAACTGCCAGGCTTCGGTTAAGTTTGCACTCTTTGAAAAAAGTAAATTAAGTTTTAAAGCTACTCTTGAGTGTTGGCTATAGCTTTACACTCAGTGAGATCAGAGAAATAATGGTCAGCATTGATGAAACTGTATTGATCCATAATAATGAAATTAAGATTTTTCTGGTGAAAATGTATGACAGAATTCATTTTTGTCAGTCTAACAAAAAAATAAGCCACTTATGGTGTTCTCATCTGATTTGACTCTTGAAGTTCTTGCTGCCAAAATAAGATCACAGGATACAGTAAAAGCAGCAGGAACCTTTGTAAGAAACATCCTGAAAGTTTTAGATTTTGGGCTTGATGACACAATTTGTGGTGCCCCAGAGCTCTGCAAGCAATGGGAGTCAACAAGAATGCCTGACGTTGTCCTAACCTTTTTACATTATTGTTTAATATCATCATCACCATACCCAACTCAGACCTACTTTGTTGGCCACACACTTTCCCACAAGGCAATAATGAGATACACTGTAATAACATTACAAATATGTACAAAATTCAGTTGTTATAACAATAGAAAGTCCCTACTAATATAGCTAATAAGGTATAATATAATGCAAATTGTCTATCCCCATGGTTTGTTCCAGTGGGTCACCAACACCAAACCCCCTACCTAATATGTAATCTGCAGGATTCCAGGATGGGAGTCCAGCTCAAGTAAATGTTCCATAATTGTCTACTTACTGGGAACCAAGTAAGTTATTGTAGCACTTTACTCAGGGTAGCACAGCAGAGCAATCCACAGCCCATTCAGGGGAGATGGTGTTGGCTAGTAATCTCCATCCACTGTCATACAAAAACAACATTCATTGAAAAAATGTCCAGATATTGCTTTTTATTTGAAAAATGAAAAGTACATTTATTACACTCACCATTAAAAAAAAAAGGAGACGTATTGCACACTTCTAAATACTACATAATAATTTACAAATAAGGATATATGGTAGGTGAAAATACCATTGGAGGACATTCTTGAATCACATTTGACACCTAGTGGCTCACAAACCACGTGATCACGATACCACTCACACCTATGCCAGATGCAATATAATATTCTAAGGAGGGGTCATAATATGTAAGGCATGCCTATTGGTTGTGTCAAGGGATCACCACAGCAACGTATAAGGCAAGCCTATTGGCTTGTCAAGGGGTCATTGAGCAAACCAACTGGCTTATCAAAGGGTTATCACATTATAAGAACATGTTAGAAATGACCATCATACCTACAGTATTAATAATTAACACTCAAATGCAGGCATTATCCTTATTAAAAGCATTGAAATGTTTCTAAAACATATCTATGAAAAGGTGAAATAAAGCATTCTGATACCAGTCATAAAAATGAGTCTCTGACTTTTATTA
Organism: Pleurodeles waltl; assembly: GCF_031143425.1. Classification (NCBI taxonomy): domain Eukaryota; kingdom Metazoa; phylum Chordata; class Amphibia; order Caudata; family Salamandridae; genus Pleurodeles; species Pleurodeles waltl. The sequence goes on along the minus strand of NC_090448.1, from coordinate 268,809,682 downwards.
ATCGTTTCAGGCCCACTAATGCAGTTTTTTAACCAACCACTGGTGGTCCCTACACTCCATGCTGAGGAACACCAAGCCCAGCTCCAGAAATGCTTAAATAATGTTAAACCTCTCTTGCCGGTTATGGATTCAGCACCCCTGAAACTTAGGACAACTTTTATAAACATTACTGAGGGACTGTTGCAACTCTTGCAGCCTCCTACTCCACTTTTGTAGTGTGTTGATAGCACCCTCCCCTGCCCATTTTGGGGCCACCACTAGCAGCACAGAATATGTTAGTAAGCCAAAAGGGCATTATGAAGTGTTTCCAGGCCAAAGCATGAACATCTGATGAGTTGGTTCCTCCACTTTGTTTGCATAAGGCATCCTTGAGCTATCAGCCTTTTCTTTTTGTTGGCAGGTGCTGAATTCCAAAGAAAAGTATGTAAGGTGAGGATGCGGGGACAGCAATACATTCCTCATGACTGCCCTTTCACCTGTGCCAATGGCAGAGCAAATACCCTTAATTATCTAGTTATCTAAGACACTTTAACAGTATTACAATGGCATGTGTTCAAGCTCAGGCAGCCATACTGCTGCTGGCTCAAGCAGCCGGATAAATGCACAAAACAATTTCAGTTGTGTGGAGGAGGAGCACTTTTTTCTGTGGAAACATACATCGTCTGCCAATCTAAATATGTGGGTACTGCTAAAGTCGCTCTCTGCAGTTCTCGTGAAAGCTCCTTTTAGGCTGATTACAATACATCATGAAAGAGCTGCACTGTCAGCAAGACCTGAACAGGGAATCTAAGCAGACTCATACAACTATGGTCTCTAACCAAAACTAAATTGAATCTACTCAGAATATATTGCAATAGACAACTTTGGGCCTGCTTTACAGGCAGGGTGGCAGATAAAATTCCTGTCAAGGTACAAAAAGTGTGGTGGACGGTCATTAAAACCAAAGTGGGAGTTTGACAAAAATCTAATGAGCCCCCCCCCATACTCAGGGATTTTTGTTTCCATATGGGGGTAATAATTTGTTATTTTCTGTCTTTCATGACCAGAAGCCAGATTTATCAAGGGCTTACTTGGCCCTTGCTTCGTGTAAGCCCTTAAGCGAGATTTGCTATGCCATGCACAGTCACATGTGAGTGGCTCTGCAGGGCATAGAAAATCTGGAGTAATGCAAGGCTGTGCAAGTCACTACCTTCCATTACTCTGCCCAGGGACGGCGTTTCATGGGCGGAGAGTGGGTCTTTCCACGCATCCAACCCTGATTTTTGGCGCATTCCCAGTCTTACGAACACTCGTAAACCTGGTAATACGCCCAGGGAAGGTGTAACGAGGAGAACTATGTTATTTCTCCTTGATGTTTTCCTTTTTCTATGTATGCTGCATTTTGCAGCATACATAGAAAGAGGAAAAAGCCTGAGTTGATTGTTTCTGCATGGGAAAGAGCCACTTCCTGCACAAAGATAAGCCTGGCTCTAACACAGGCACCGGTGAACTATGGTGCAAGGGTGCCTGCATTGGAGCTTGGCAGCCACAAGTGAGTTACCACAGAGGGAGAGCAGAAATGATTCATATCTATATACATGGCACATTCCTGCTATCTTTATTTGACGCAGCACAGTGCAGCACACCTCAAGTTGTCTTGCTGAGGTGTGTTGCAAGAAATATTATTAAGGGCCTGATTTAGGACTCAGTGGATGGGTTACTCCGTCACTACGGAAACAGATATCCCATCCGCTGAAATCTAAATTCTGTAGGATAGAATGGGGTTTAGATTTCGGCAGATGGTATTGTCACTTTTGTGATGGAGTAACCAGTCCTCTCCATTATAAATTAGGCTCTACCTCTGACTCCAAGTGTTATTTGACGGTGTCTGACAAACAAAAAACATCACACTTTTCAAACTAATTAGGGAAGGCAGTGTAATAGCCAATACTGCAATGGCCCCTGCTCATTCAAGCCTTCCAAGGAAGCCTTTTGATGACTGAGCCAAGGAGGGGGCTCTATCCACTGAAATCTGGCAATCCCCTGACCCCACATAGGGCGAGCAAACCATCAGTTTGGTGGACTGTATACTCCATCACATTTGTGGTGGAGTGCCATGCCTACCAAATGCTAAATCAGCCCACAGTGGAATGTACACTTAATGAAGCCACCACTCACAAAGTAAATATTTTGTATCATTTTTTAAGCTCACAATAGAAAACCTATATCTATAATTCAAATTACTGAGTTGAATTTGACTGGTCCCGGTAGTTTACTGAACACAATGAAAGATACCCTTCTAACAGTATTCAAAAGGCTAGTAATTTCCCATTTTAGGAAATGCTTTCAAAACCTACAGTAAGCAACTTTTGTTTAATTTTGAAAGGGTGGACACTTACAGTCTACGCCTTTTGTGAAGAACTGATGTTTGAGGGGGAAGCAGTTAGCAGGAAACATATGGAAAAGATCTGCTGTAACGGAAAGCCACGGTCTGGATTCTAACTGCCACGTATCACATACCGATGGCTGTCTGAAAGAGTCCAGGAATGTTTTCCAAAGTCCTCCATCCAGTGTTCGAAGCAGTGTTGTTAAGAGAACCATGAGCATTTTAAATGTGCCTCAAAGTTTTGTGTAAAACACAGATTCTACCAATGTCTGGCAGTTTGCGCTGTTGCACTTTTACATAATTTGCACTAACCCTCTGGTGCAAAATGGATATTTTCATTGGTCGGCTGGGGCAAAACATAATTTTGCCTTAGTTAGCCAGTCAAGCTAACAGTGCAAAATTGCAGAAACACTGACTGAAAATTCTTCAAAAGCTTTGCAATCAATACAGTCAGCACCTTCTTTAAACGTGAGTCCAATGACATAAAATGAGCCTAGGAGATGTTATTTATATGCATGGTCTCTGCCACAGTTTTAAACTGACTTAATAGCTGAATAACTGGAGCAGTGATATCCTCCCACCATAAGATAGTGGTTAATGGTTGTTTGTCACTGCAATTTTATAAGCAGGTGCTGCTTTTGGCTGGAAATGGAACAGCATTTGTTCATGTCTGTAAAGTAATTAGACAGCACAACACAATAGCATACCACAAAGCAAAAACAACAACTCAACAAAACGACACAGGGAAAAAACAGCAAAGCAATCAAAATGGAATTGAGCACTAGCGCACTACAACACAACAGCAAAACGCAAGAATGCAAAACAAAAATACAGCAGTACAAAAAAACAAAAAAACATGCCACCACAACATAAAAATGCAACAGAGTAACACAGAGCAACCCCACATCATCCCAAACACAGAGCAACTCAACCTAGAAGCACAACACAATAATGCAGCACGAAAACAGCTCAATGACGCAACACAAGCTAGCACATCAACCCACTTAAGCCATACAATAATGACACAAAGCAACACAAAAATACACCAACAGAATACAACTTATTAACATAAAAGTGCACTTTTTCAACAACAGAATAATGTGTCACAAAGCAACACAAGAAGAAGAATACAGTCACAGTACAAAACAATAACACCACACCACAACGGCAGAAAACAAAAGCAGAACACTTCACATGTGTGATGTTTAATGTTAGCATACTATTGTGTTGTGTTGGTGTGCTGTCTTACCATGCTGTGCTGTATTGCCATGTTGTTTTATGGCAGGCTTGTCCTTTGTGCTGCCATCATGTTATTATTGCATTGTTGTTTTATTACATTTTGTTGCTGATTGCGCTGTGCTCTATTTTTGTTGTAGTGTTATTATTCCATTGTGGTGTTGCATTTTTGAGCAGTGTTTGTGTTACTGATGTTTGTTACTGTAATACGATATTGTGGTGCATCTGTACCTCAACTGCAGGCTGTCTGCTTAGAGGTGCACAAAAAAGTGCTCTCCCTACTTCTTTTCTCTTCCAAAATACAGTATGAGATGTTTTGCAGAAATGTCAACAATCATCTAGGTCACTCAAACTACTCATGGAGAACATGCTAACTGGCACCAGTTATGCACATGGGAATAAAGCCTACGTGGTGTGTTCCATACAACAAAAGTAAAAGTAGAGACAATTGAGCACAAAACTATTGGTAACATTAGTGCACACTCTTTTGCTTACAAGTCGTTTAGTGTCCAAAACGTAACTTCTATCAAAGAAAAAAGAAATAGTCTTTCTTTCAGAAAAATGGAGCAAACTGATTTTGATTGTGCTGCCTAAGTAAAATGAAACAGTAAACTGGTTTTGTCTCACATTTGGTTCCAAGTGAAGAAAATACTTTTTTTGTAAATTCCTATTATGCTAACCCAGCAAAATATTTAAAATGTAATTTGTACTTTGTTTGCTATAATGGAAAAAAATGTAAGTACTACACAAGAAGCAAACAAATAGTGCACAACAGAATTTCCTCCATTTTGCATGCATCTAGCTGCAGAAGCTACATTACCATTAGAGCCTGCGCTGCTGACACAGAAGCAAAATGTTCTCACCCCACAACGCCTACAAAATTACTATCGGGCAACATTTATTCATGTAATGTTCTCCATGCTTTATATTACCTACTACAGAACGGAACAACAGTGTGGTGTTCCAAGTCAAATTATCCCTGGCTGACCTCATTCCCTCCTTATGTATCAGTGTCAAGTCCTACTGTAAACAGCTAACATCTGCAGGCACAGAAAGAAAGGACGATTTCCACAAAGGGGCTGCTTCAAACTCTGTCCCACAACAGCTGGAAATTTCCACTTAACACATTAATGAATCAGCATTTTGTAGTAGTGCAACACATCAGCCTACATTGCCGGTGAATCTAAACTGTGCTGTTCACCTAGTTTTCTAACTTCCTCCTTTTACATTGCAGAAGCACCCAGGAATGCATAAGTCTGTTGTCATTTACAATAAAAAGATCAATGTTTTGGGGCGTCAGGCACCAGATAAATGGGCAAAGCTGCATTTGTCTGCTTCAGAAACTTCCTCTAATTGAATCACAGGTTCTATTACACACATGTTCAGGATCTTTCAGAAGCTATGTCCTTTTTGGACTACAGTGGCAGAACACCTGGAGTTGTGTGTGTAGATCGATAGATCATGGTTACTGACTTCACTACAAGACTAACTAGAGCAAATACACATATAGGGCCTCATTACGAGTTTGGCGGAGGGGATTACTCCGTCCCAAACAAGACAGATATCCTGTCCACTGTTTTACAAGTCCCATCAGATATAATGGAACTTGTAATACGGCGAGAGGGATATACGTCACTTTTGGGACGGAGAAATACCCTCCTCCAAACTATTAATGAGGCCCATAGTCACTTGTGCTAAAGCAAATTTTGGGGCTCATTATGAACATGGAGGGAATCCCTGCTGTGTTCATGCTGGTGGTCTGAACACAGACTGCCAGCCCCTTTGAGACCCTACCGGACATATAATCAACATACCGCGGGGCCGGCGGGCGGAAACAGTGTTTCCACCAGCCGGCCCAGTGGAAAGCTGGGCCTGGACATTGCCGACAGCTCCACATGGAGTCATCGTAAATGCCGCAGTGCGGCGGGTGCAGCAGCACCCATGGTGCAAATCACTGCCCGTAAATCAGGCAGTGACCTGCACGACGGGGCTGTGCACGGGGGTCCCTGCACTGCCTATGCCAAGCGCATGGGCAGTTCAGGGTCCCCAGGGGGGCCCCAGAGCACCACTCCAGCCAGCCTTTTCCTGGCAGGTGAAACCACCAGGCAATGGCTGGCAGAATATGGATTCTTTATCCCGAGTGCAGCACTGCCCTGTCAGATGAAGAATTACGCCATTGTCAGGCTGCCTGGTGGCGGTAGCCTGGCGGTGGTGGAGGGCTGCCTGTAGCGGTCCTCCCTGTGTTCATTATGTGGCGGTCAAGACCGCCATGCTGGTGGCGATAATTTCCGCCACCACTGGCATGGCGGTCTCGACCGCCGCGTTCATAATGACCCCCTTGATGTGCAAACAAAAATGCTGTTGTTAAAAATGTGCAAAGTCTATGTTTATATAACACATATATTAAATGAAACATTTGTAGTAAGCATTCATACTTAAAGATATAAACCTGCAAGGGAAGTAGATAAGTGCTGGCTCAAGTAAGCTTGACTATTGATGCCATATTGATTGAAAACAGTGTGTTAACATTCAAAGGCGTGTTTGAATGTTGAATTGTTGTTTGCACAGTATGATTTTCTTCTCCTTAATGCAGATGTTGTAACTTTTCAGAAGCCTTTTGTTAGTTGGTGAACAGGCGCCTGTTTTGTGTTAGACAACTGGATGTGAAGTTCTCACCAAGCGGCAAGGAGGCAACAGGAAGAATGAGTCATGAGAAGAACAGTCTGGACCACAGAATATAAAGGATATAACTTTTCAAGGTCTAATGTCTAAAGACTACTGTACCAGCTTGAGAAAATGGGAGTTTGCCTTTTCCCAGGAGTTTACTGAAACACTATTGGAGAAGACAAAGGGTAAAAGAAAATAATGTTGCAACATAGTATGTTGTTTGTTTATATTAGGGCGTGTTCCTCGAGTAGTGCTGGATTACTTCCCAAACACTCTGACAGGAGACTTGTCTTGGAATTTCTCAGATCTCTCCACACAAGAGGTTGCTATTTTCTTGATGTCTGCTGAGTTATAGCTGAGAATACTTTCCAGCTTGACATGCAAAGGCTTTATGCATCTGCATTGATTCTCTTATCAGCTCTCTTTATTGGAATTGAAACCTTACTCCAATTTTGTGTTATCACAATATCAACTGATATTATAACAACTATTGTATTATATTTTATAATCAAATACAGATCAATTGATTTTATTACTTTTAATATTGCTATCTAAAAGATTATAGAAACTGAATAAATTGTGGAATACTAAAAGATTTGAAAAGAAAGTCCCTTAACTCATAAAAATTATCTTTATTGACTGTACTAAAAGTCATATGTCATTTACATTGCTATTGGATAAATGTAGATGATTGCTCCGTACTTCTCCTTATAAACGAACAAAGGTCCATCCAACCAATAGCAGGGGTTATTTAAAGATTACTCCCGAAGATTAAGGTATAGAAAACCCTGCTTCCCCAAGTGGTAGGAAGAAGACAGTTAGTGTCACAGGGGAAAAGTAGCTGGAATAATATGCCCACAATTAGAATTGCCCATGTCCCTTATGTCCAAAGCTTGAACTTGAAGACTGAAGGAGCTCACGGTTTCGAAGGTGGTTGCAGTGGTGGAGGTATGAGTATTAGTAGGGTTATGCACTGCAATTGTTTACATTTAGATAGCATTTTTTGTCAAAGCTATCTGGTATACGTTTTGGGAAAATCAATAGAATAGTTGTGTTTATGCTTAGATTTGAAGTAGTTGAAGTTGTTATTGAACTCAAACTAGTCCAAGATCCAAGGACAGAGATTGTTAAGAAGTACTAATTTGTGGTGTTATTGTTTGCTAAGATTTGTGGTGTGGATTTGTGAGGCACAATTGAGATAGGGACTATAACAACTTGCTGTTATTGTACTAATATTGATTAGTATTAGCGAAACTTATAGTGCAAAGAAGACACTATATCAGTCAGAGTGATTTCCTGCTGACTTCCATTTCTATTTTGTTTGTATGCGTGTGTAGGGAAGGCAGATGGTGTTAAAACCTTATTCCTGATTGATTCTTTTATGGATAAACTACTTTGAATTCTTTAGCAGAGCAGACAAAAGTTATTAATTGTTTGTGCTTGCTTAGAGTTGTAGATTTATTTCTACAAGAAAATAGTAAAGGAGGGTGAGGCTGTGCAAAGAGTGAAGAATTATGTAGGAGTGTGTCACGCTGTGATAGGTCAGTGGGTGTGAAGTGCTGCACTGAGATTGGTTGACAAGTCATGAAGTAATAGGCTGCAATAGGTTGGTGATGAGAGAATTGTCACAGGACTGGAGGAAGAGATTGATGTATATGGTATTGTAATCTGAACCAAAATATTGACATTTTCAGACTTTTATCACTGTTCATTAGTAATTTTTTTGGGCTATCATGAAATATTTTAAGGCAATTGCAGACTTCATGAGAAATGATGTATGGTTCCCAGTTCAAGAGGGTGTAGAGGCTGCTCTGGAAGGTATGCCAGCTCACTAAATGGCAACAAATGTAGGGCTTCACACATTTGTGGCTTTGTCAATGGTGCAAGATCACCAAAAAATGAAGTTAACATTCTCTATGAGAGAGATCCAAGGTGGAGGGCGTGTTGATGTACTATGAAGTAGAAGTGATCTTGCAACATTTACAAACATCTTTCCTAAATTAAAAGAGAATCCAGCTCAGTGGTACATACAGGTTGACAGATAAATAAAAAATTCAAATGTTTTGTGGACAGACTTAAATACTTTTTGGATATTATGGTGCTGAGTGATCTATAGATAGCTTTGCAAGGACCACACACTAAGCCTCCAAGAGATGCACGTACTTGTGCACCTTCACCTGTGGTGATTATGAAGTATGATGAAGTCATTACCTTTCTGAAAGGGAAAGTTCCAGTGAGGGATATTGATTGGTTAAAGATCAATAGAATAAATTAGGCCAAAGAATCAGTGCACGCTTATTATGAAGGATTGTGGTAGGTGTTTAAACATCATAGCAGACAGGAAAATTCCAAAAAAGGTGATATGGGGAGTTTTGTGTCACGGTCCTTTCCGGGTTGAGACCGGAGATCAGTATGCATAAACAACTGAATGTGACTTGTTGGTAGACAAAACCTTTAGATAAGATTCTGATGTACGCAAATACTGCAGTGACGAGCAAGAAATGAAACAGAAGAAGCTTAAAAAGAAGCTTATTGAAGCACAGACAAAGCTGTCTCTAAAGGGATTTCAGAATTAATCATATGTAGCCAATGTTGGTGGAATGTAAGGTTTTGGTTTTCAAGCTGGAGGTCAAATTGCGCAGGGGAGAGTTGATGTTCCACAGGGTAGAAGTTGCTGTGTTCTGGTTGATCCAAATTCTGGAATAGACTTTTCAACGTTGAAGAAATCAACTTTTTGTCATTACAGTAACAGGCTTGGGCACTGGAAGAGAGAATGTAGACAGAATCCAAATCGAGTGAGTGGTGATGGGCAAATGCGGGGGGAAATCAAGTGCAAATGCAAAAATATCCAGTTCCAGTCCAATGAACGCAGATGCCGACACAGTCACAAATTACTATGATATAGGTCCCACAAGCTCCCATGGCCCTACAGAGAACAGCTAATCCAAGGTTCAATAGGAATCAAGTATCAAGAGCAAATTCAATCCATTTCAAAATCAAAATCTGTTTCACCAGTTCCCCATTTTAGAAAATTAGATTTTTGATTCTAACAATTCCCAGTGGCAGTGCCTGGTGGGGGCTGATTGCGCATTTAGGGCAGTGTTAAAGGTAGACCAAGATGGACTATTTATGGAAGGATAGGTTAATGGCCACCAAGTGCCATTTCTCATTGACACAGGGACTACCTATTCCACTATTAGAACAGCGGAAGTGCCAGACCTACCCCTCTCAGGTAAATCCAAGTTGTAAGTGTCACCAATAAACAAATAATGAATCTTGTTTCAAAGAAAGTGCCTGTAAAAATAGGTTCATTGCAGGAGGATCACCAATTTGTAAATTGTGACTTAAGTCTTCTAAATCTGTTAGGAAGGGATCTTTGTGCAACCTAAATTGAATCATTTACTGCACACTGAATGTTGTTGAATTTCAAACGCATGAAGATGTTGAATTTAAAATGGCCCAACAAGAATCAGCTGCATGATTGTATCTTGTAAAAACAGAACGGTAGAGGGTTTCCCTCTCAAATTACGAGATACTGTAAAATCAGAAGTATGGGATTTTTCAAGAAAAGATATCGGACTAATCAAAGGTGTCAAACCAGTCTGAATCGCAATACAGTCAAACACAGATTTCCCGAGAACACTGCCATATAATTTAACACCTGAAATGATAGCTGGCATAACTCCAGTGACTTGAGAACATATTAAAACAAAGGGCATTAAAAGAGATTGTCAGAAGTCCTTGCAATAAGTCTATTAGGGTCTACAGAAGCCCAATGGGAAATATAGAATTGTACAGGATCCTTAGAAAATTAACAATATAGTTGTTCCATGTTTGATCTATTCCATTGCATTAGGATTGTCAATTCTTGTTCTGATTTGTGTTTAGATATTGAGTTTTGACATGATGCTGAGGTCCACAGCAGTATACAGAGAGCCTGTCATCCTTAATCAGATTCTGAAAAGGAATCTTGAGACTCTGGAGATGCCTTGCAATTCGGTTCTTGTGCAGTACATTGATGATCTGCTTGTGGGATCAAGTACACAAGAAGCGTGCAAACAAGACACAATTGCTCTTTTAAATCATTTAGCTGAGAAAAAACAAATTATAATACTGTTAAAAGAAGTCCTATATTTGGAAAATCTTATTTAGAAGGGAATCAGAAAGGTGACACAAGAGAAAATAGAGACAATATGGAAGATAAGCCGACCTAAAACTCAGAGAGTGGTCACAATGTTTTGGGGAATGGTTGGCTACTGTAGGCAGTGGATACCAAACTTTTCCCTAGTGGCTAAGCCTTTACTAAGGCTGATGCACAAAGATGTGTCAGATCCACTTCTGTGGAACGACAATTGTTTGAAAGCATTCCTAGAGCTGAGAGAAAGTCTGTCATTCCCTGGTACTGAAAAGGCCTGATTACAGTAAAATGTTCACATGGTTTTGCAGTGAGGGGGGAGGGCTCAATCCAGCTATAACTGTTATATTGTTATAATTGCCCGAAAATGAAATTGATGTGGGTGAAGTTGAGAATGACTGCCTGAATGTTACAGATTCATGCACCAAGCCAAAACCAGATATTAACGATTAACCTTTTAAAGAGCCCGATTATGTCATTTTTGTGGACGGCTCATATTTACAAGATAGTGAGGGAACTTTGGGAGCATCTTACCCTGTTTGCACTATTCAAGAAATAGTAGAAGCTTCCTGGCTTCGAGGTGTTACGTTGCACAAGTAGAGAAATTAATTGCAGATACAAAAGCATGCAATCTTTCAGCTCAATTGAGAGTGACTACATTTGCAGATAGTCAGTATAACTTTGGTGTTGTCCAGGATTTCAGGCAGTTATTGTCACAGAGGGGATTTATTAACTCATCAAGTTCCCCTATCAGGAATAGAAAATATGTGATGAAATTGTAAGAGATTGCTGCGGTTAAATGTACAGCCTACAGAAGTGACAGTGATTATGTCACAGTTGGAAACTGATACAGCAATGATGCACAATTTTGTGCGCTTGTGGTATGCACATTAAACGGAGAATATACAAATTAACCTAATGAAGACACTACCTTTTCAATGCTTTTGTCAGTAGCTGATACATGGAGGGAATCAAAAGATTACAGGAAGAAGTTTCAGAAGCAAAAGGTGGAACAGAGCAGGATGTGTTAAAAATGCAAATGACATATGGGTTTCAGCTGATGGAAGACTAGAGCTGCCAGATACCCTGTTGTTCCCCATGACACAACATTTCGATGGTCCTGCACACATTGGAAAACATGCAATGATCAGATTGTTTAGGCAGAATTGGTTCAACCCTAATTCAGAGTTATAGCAGAAGAGCTATGCCACAGGTGTGTGGCATGTCAGCAGAAGAATGTAGGAAAAGGTAACCCTGTAACATCAAGTCACATTGAAAGATCAGAAAGACACATTAATGGGCTGAAAGATGTCCTGGTTGTAGTGTGCATTTTCTCCTGATGGGTGGAAGCCTACCCAACATGGACAAATGTCAGCCTCACTGTAGCTAAACTGCTGTCACATGAACTCATTTCACAGTTCAGATTCCCAGTTTCTCTGGAGTCAGACCGAGGGACTCAATTCAATAATGAGGTCTTTAGAAGAAATGGTGTTCTTTGAATCAAATCCAAGAGCTTCTATGCTTTACGTTCCGAAGGACCAGAGGCAGGGGTGAAGTACAGCAAAACCTGAAATCTCACAAAGTGGTGTGGAAATACCCACTGGAGCAGAAGAATCAAGAGACGAAAACAAATGCACTCATAAAGTATCACAAAAGCAATCAAATGACCCTGACGAAGGAACAAGTGTGAGAAGAGAAAGACCCTTATGGAGGTCAGTATCGCCAAATGATAAGAGACAATTGTGATCTAGTGTGTCAGTTGAACGTATAGCACACACCATCACTGAGGAAACAGAATCTAGAGGTATAAGGGAGACAGAAGAAGATCTACAGATACCATGGAGATCCAAGAGAGAAAAAGTATCTTGTTGCAGGTACTCTGCACCTGAATGGACTTATAACTCAGAGAACATGCCTAATGCATCAGATCAAAGCCTTAACAAACTGAGATCAGACTCATGTGAACCTCCATGATATGCCACACTTAAACAGCATTGATTTAAGTAAGATTTCGGACACAAGTATTACAACCAAGGTCTTGACAAACACTATCTAGTGAATTCAGAGCCTGAAGAAATTATATCTCAAATGATGAACTGTGTTTAAAGGTAAAGAAAAATTTAAGACTGAAGTGAATGAATTTGACAACAGACAATTAACAAAGGTGAATTAAAAAAAAAATTGATGGTTTCCCTAGGGCTAAGCTTGCAGTAGAAAAGTAGGGATAACACATTTAGAAGAAGATTGAGTAGGGCTAGGGATGTCTCACAAATAACTTTATATATAAACTAAGTGAAGCAACTGCAGGTTAAATATCAAATGTTTCGCTTGATTACACAAGTAGAAGTCAAGGCAGAATATTGAATCTGCCTGCTGCTATATTCTACTCAAGATCTGACTGTAGATAAACATGTGTGTCCTTACCAAAACCAAATGTAGAATAGTGATGTGATTATCGTCACACTAATAGTTTTTGTGCTACCATTTATTGTACTTTTAGTTGGAATGAGTTTTACACCAGAGATAGAAACCCTCTGCTCTACACCTGCATCCACAACGCCTGTGCACAGAATAGGTGATACTAAATTAAAAGCTTCATTTATAAATATTTCAAAAGAACATTTCTTGACATATGATTATTCTAGATTAGGTCAGGAATATACACAAGCTCTAATACTAAAGATTGCTACATTTGTGCACACTTAGCTTCTGCAGCTGCAGAAGATGTGACTTACCAACACATCCCACTTTCATAAGCAATCACATGTAGTATATTACTTAGTTTATTTTGTAGACAGGAATGTTTTGAATATTATTGCGCATTCCACTGTCCGTAATTCAGGCAGTGGAAAACGCGATGGTGCTGTGCATGGGGCCCCTGCACTGCCCATGCGAAGTGCATGGGCAGTACAGGGGCCCTCATGTCCCCATTCCACCAGCCTTTCTATGGCGGTGTGAACTGCCATGGAAAGTCTGGCAGATTGGGACTCCTAATCCCCAGGTTGGCGCTGCAAGCAGCGCTGCCCTGGAGGATGAGAAACCACAGGGACCGCCAGGCTGCCGGCTTGCGGCAGGCTGGCGGTGCCGGTGGTCTGACCGTGGCGGCTCCGTCACAGTCATAATGTGGCGGTCCCTCCGCCAGCCAGTTGGCAGGGACACCACCGCAAGTCTGATGGTCATGTGACCGCCAGACTCGTAATGACCACCTATGTGTCCACAAAAGTAGAAATCAGGTTAGAAAGAGGCACATTGGAATAAGTAATAGTGAACACACTTTTGCCATATTGGGAGAACCTGTATAAATCTTAGTAGTTATTCCTAGAGTTTATTTAATCTGTGGATAGGATACCTATTTGCAGTTACCTGCTCATTGGGTGGGTGTTTGCTATTTAGCTTTATTATTTATTAAATTAGTGGGAGTCATCTCTGGAGCAATCATACCACCAGATGGAGTAGTTTTAAAAGATGAGAAAATTTGAAAGTCACCAGCAGTAATAGACAGACTGGCTGCTAGTACACTTGTGGCCATATGTATGAAAAAATCGCCTTGTGAATTGCAAATAGCGATTTTTAAGAAATCGTTATTTCCAAGTCACAATTGGCCATGTAACAAAATTGCGATTCGGAATTAGCGATTTGCTATTTGTGGTTTGCGAGGCCCATTTACCGAATCGCAATTTGCATTTTCGCAAATTGCGATTTTTTTGCGATTTGGTAAAAAATCGCAAATTTCGAGAAGTTTCGAGAAAGCACACCGGGAGGAGCCTGATGACATCACAAGCAGGAAGTGAGTCATCCCAGGCAGTTTCAGGTGCCACACCCAAACCAGCATCCTGAGAGAGAGCAGCCCAGCCACACAGAGCAGCACTCTGAAGGAGGCAGCACACCTGAGCAAGGATGGACACCTCAGCCCAAGGACAGGAGAAGGGAGAAAGAAAGAGCAAGCTCAAATTCAGCGAGCAAGAGCTTGAGGTGCTGACAGAGGAGGTGGTCAGGAGCCATGACCGCCTTTTTGGCAAAAGCTCACTCCAGGTGCCTGAGAGTGAGAAAAGGAGACTATGGGCAGATATACAATCAAAAATCTGCGCAATTGGAGTGGCACAGCGTTCCGTAGAAGAAATTAAGAAGAGGTGGTATGACCTGCGGTCCCGTGCGAAGGAGAGGGTGGCAAGGAGACTGCAGGAGGCCAGGGGCACAGGAGGCGGTCCACCCACAGAGGCACAATCCACCCCATTAGAGGACCTAGTCAAGTCCACACTCCTCCCTGAAGCTGTGACAGGGGTCACAGAGATAGACACCTCCAGCATACCAAGTATCAGCCAAGGTAAGTGCAGTATTGATTTGTAACCCCATATGTGTATGCACAAAATCCCCTTAGGAATTAGCAAGTAATGTTAAACATTGTGAGAAGTAGTCCAGTCCACATCTTAGAAGCAGCACAACAATGCATTATGGGATTGGCAGTCCACAACCCAGAGCTAAAAGTAGCACATACAATGTATTTAAGTAGAGCGACACCAAGAGGAACACAACACACACAACACAGTGTGGAGAAGTACCTCTACCTTTATTACCATTGTGTGACCATAATTGTAACAAACATAACTGACATGCTGCATATTGTCGTTGCAGGTGGGCGAGGCCCAGCAGCCACAGCATCAGCACGCGTGGGCGAGACTGACACCCATCCGGCCTCTGATTCCAACACCAGTGGGTCTCTCACCATTGCGCCTGTCTGACGCAGGCCCAGGGCACTGCCACTGCCAGAGCTCAGCCAAGACTCAGATGAGCAGCAGGAAGGGCCAATTTCCCCATCACCAAGAGGCAGGCGCAGCCAGATGCAGGAGGTCAGGTGTCAGCAGACCACAGCACCCCACAGGATGGCGACCAATTCCGGGGCACAGCAGCATGAGGCAGGTGAGGGTCCCTCCTTATTTGGTGTGCTGGAAGCTGCTATGTTGCAGCAGCAGCGCCTACAAAACAAGAGGATCCTGGGATTACAATAGAATTTGCGCCAACATAACAGCAACATGGTGGGCCTGCATCGCCAGCTTGAGTCCCTAAATTCTAACATAGACCTGCCGCATGAGGGACAGGTGCAGGCATCACAGGACACCAGAGACCTCACAAGTGCTGTCCGTGAACTATGCCAGGAGCTGCGCCGTGAGAGGGTGAGCCAGCACAGACAGGAGCGCAGATTTATGAACATGTTTGGCGGCTTCTGTCGTTCTGTGAACAGGGTGGCAAATGCAACGTCACTGATTGCCCGTCGTGCAGTGGCTGCACAAGTGGAGGCAGCACACAGCAGCAGGGATGTTGTGAACGGACTGGTACAGATCACCAATGTGATCGACAACATAATGGGACAGAGGTCAGCCACACCGAGTGAGCTTGCACTGGGGGACACTGAGGACAGTTCCAGCCTCAGCAGTGTAGCTGTACCAGCATTGGACACCAGACGGCACAGTGCCAGGCCCAGCACTGCCACTGAGGCGGACAATAGAGGTGCCAGTGAGGTAACTGGGCACCCAAGTAGTGAGCGTGGCCGCAAAAAATGACTGTAGCTGCCATTGGACTTATGTTTTCACTATGACGTAATAGTGCATTACTCAGGTCCTTCATTGTTTCTAGTTTAACACGTAACCTTTTTTTGCAATTCCTCAAACGAACATTACCTGACTTAAGGTAATACATTTATTTCACTACAGGTACAGTTGTCAGAGGATTTGTGTAATTTATACTTACGTCTGAAATGGTTGTGTGTGATGTCAGCACGCCTTTGCCTTCCCTCTGCTGCACTGGTCCTGTCTGCTGGCTGTAGGGGTGGTATAGGATCATCATCCTCATCAGATTCAGTATCATATATTTCTACAAGTATGCCCCTGGTGGTAGCTATATTGTGCAAGATAGCACAAGTAGCCACTATTCTACATGTCGTCTCTGGACTGTACTGTAGTGCCCCTCCACTTTTGTGGAGGCACCGGGAGCGACTCTTCAGCAGTCCAAATATGCGCTCCACCACATTGTGGGTTGCCCTGTGTGCTGCATTGTATCTCCGTTCAGCAGGTGTTGCAGGATTGAGGTAGTGCGTCATCATGTAGGTGCGCACTGCGTAGGCACTGTCTCCTAGAAGTGACAGAGGGTATGATAAGAAATGGGCCATCTGACATCAGCATGCCATTAATGTGCCATTGTATGAGGGACAATACCTAGTAGATATCCTTCACCAAACTCCCCAGCTAGCAGTCTTGTGTGTATGCCGCTATGGCGAAAGATGTACGAATCATGTGTGCTCCCTGGGTACCTGGCCACGACATCAGTTATGATGTAGCAGGCATTGTACATCACCTGTATATTCATTGAATGTTGGTATTTCCGGCTGCGGTACACATACTTTGTGACGGATGGTGGACAGATTGCCACATGTGTCCCATCTATGGCACCTAGGACGTGGGGGAACTGTGCTATCTGGTAAAATTAAATTTTTGTCTGCTGTATTTCCTCTGGGATGTGGGGGAATCTGATGTACTGGTGTAGTTTGCTCAGCATGGCGTTGATAAATGCATTGAAAAATCCGGAGAGGGTACTCTGTGAGACCCCTCCAGCTGCTGCTATGACCCCTTGATAGCTCCCTGAGGCGAGTAGGTGGAGGGAGCATAATACCTGCACATGGGTGGGTATGCTGTGAGTCCTTAGTGTTCTGCGCTGCAGTATAGGTTGTAGCTCAGCTATCAGATCAAGTATCATGGCTGAGTTCAACCTACACCTCTCATGTATTTCCTCCTCTGTCAGGTTAAAAAGTGTAATGCGCACTCTGAAAATGCGCTCCTCTCTCCTCCTCCCTCTCCTCAAACCTGCCAAGATCCTCATCCTCCTTGCCATGACGTAGAGTGCAGCCATTGTGGAAAAGAGTCTGAGGCATTCTGGGCCTCTTTATATAGGTTGCACCTGGTTACCACCTAGTTTCACTTAGTGGTATTTTGCATGTGCAAAATGCCATTCTGCGAAAAATCGCAATTTACAATTTTTTGATGCATCTCTTTACGACTTGGATTTTGCGACTCACAATTTGCGCCTCGCAATTTCCTACTGGAAATACCGAGTCGCAAAATGCAACTCGTAAAACCAGGTCGCAATGCAAAAAATCACAATTTTTGCGATTTCTCATTTTTGGTCTGCGAATGCCTTTCATGCATCGCAGACCACTTTTTTGCACTCGCAAACGGCCGAATTTTGCGATTCGCACCGTTTGCGAGTGCAAAAAAGTTTCATACATCTGGCCCATGGTGCTTTGCTAGCTGTTAACACTAAATTAATGGCCATTAGGTCCGTATGACCAGTGGAGGGGGGTTATTTAAAGATTACGTTTGAGGATTAAGGTATAGAAAACCCCACTCCCACACTTGTTATGAATTATTTGGCACTTGGTTGTGTATAATGACACTTTTTGAGAGTGTTGAAATCAGACAGGCTCACTATTGAAAACTGGACGGTTGTATGGATTTTCCTTCTGAGCATGAAGATATTATTTTAATAGATTGGACGTAGAAGAAAATATCTGGTTCTATTTGAATGTTTCTCTTTCTTCTATCTATTATTGTTTGCGTAATTGTTTGTTGTTGTATGTGTTTGGTGTGCTAATTGTGTGTTTTAAAATAAGGGTATAACTTTATACAAAGCTCAGTACGTAGGGATTTACTTTCTAGTATTTCATTTTGAAGAAGGTAATTTTTTTTGTGTTTATGGTTACTTGGCAATGCATAATTTAGTGTGCATCTTGGTTTTATTAGTATCTCAATGATGTGAACTGTGATACGTATTGATTATTTCTTCATATATATGTAAACAGGGAGTTTATATAATTAAATTATTTTCATAAAAAAGAACAATTAAAAAAGAAAATATATTTCGAGGATAGCTATCAATTAGTTATGGCCATGAGTAGTAATTGTTACCTGTGGCTTGAACTTTTGTAATCCCCGTAGTGCCCTAGCCCCCTTGTCTCAAGAGGCAAACACATGAATTTGCAGGTAAAAGAAAGCAAAGAGGGCTCCAAAATCCCTGTTTACTTTCTATAGTTTCCACATCTTATCTATCAGCAGTTCACTGAAGGCTTTTGAAAGCCTAATGGAAGGCTACGTGGTCATCCCTGTGATCTAACTGACAATCAAAAGGTATGCAATATCACTTCCGCTACTCTTGGCATCTCGATGAATCAAAGTATACCGCACAGCATGGGTCAAGTTCGATGAGTTTACTACGGAACAATCCTGGGCATCCTTCAACAGGACGCCATCAGTCAACCCTGGAATCTAGCCAAGTCACACAGAAGTATTAAGTTAAAAATATGCAAATAACATAAAGGTATATCATCAGTACAACGAAATTCATCAGAACTATACTACAGTCTGTGGTTTCAGAACTCCTTTAAGAATAATTTCAATACTGTTTCACTTTGAATTTTGCTAAATACACCAGCTTCTCATGGTGCTCCGAGACCCTCTTGTCAAAGGGTCAAAGGAATAGTCATGGCGGCTACAGTACCCCTTAAGCAGCACTTACAACATGCCTTTTGAGTATCACAAAGGAAAGCAGAGACTTTGGGGAAATTCACAAAGTTTTGTTCCCCATCTTGGTGTGTGATATTACATCGGCTGATTGAGGAGCTTTATTCACTTGATTAATTACAAATAAAAGGAATCCATATATTTTTCCTTCGCACATTTTTAATAATGACTTTGTGAAATTGCTATCCTGTTTGACAGCGATAATACTAAGTAGACTGTTTAGCATATAAATGAACAAAACCTTATTTGGGATTGTACCAGGTACTTAAATAAAAATAACATTGTTTGTAGTTGGTGAGGTCAGACCAACCTGTATAGTGAGCGACATAATGCCTGCCATGAGGGGATTGGGTGGGCTGGGACCAAGCATCGAGCATCCTACCCCAGGAAATATAGACCATGGGCATAGAGCATAACATTGCAGAGAATCTTTCTCTCACTCTGCCTCCAAACCGCCAGAAAGAGATTTGGATATTACCCCTAGGTAATAATCCCAGAGGATTGGTGGTGAAGGCTTGGTGGTGGGCACCATTAACTGTCTATTGGGACTCCATAATTGTCAAGGGAAGGCCACCCACACATAATGGAGAGCTTGCAGAGGCACAAGCACCTTTAGCTAGGACCATGAAGCACCAGCAAGGCCAGAGGTAGCAACCAGTTCCAACAGTGTACACACAGTAGAGGCATGGCATTGAATTGCCAGAGTCCAGCCCAAACCAACTACCTGCAGCTACCCAGATTTGGTGCCCACACCATGAGAAACTGAGAACCCAGCTGCTTTAGGTTATGCAGACATAAAACATTATGGGGTGGAAGAGGAGCAGCAGGTAAATTAGTGTGAATGAAATCATGGGAGTTGCTTAAAATTGTGCCACAATATCAGCAAGCTAGCCTGCTGAGTTAAACCTTATGGATGACAATAGTATTTCCAAGACACAAGCTGAAATACCAGAAAGTTCAGTCTCTCATTTATATCACTTAATGAGCCAGTATACAACTCTATCTCAGCCCAGTAGCGTCTGCTGCAAATCTCACGGAGAGGGACGCGGACGAGGGGAATAAAAAATTTTTTTTTTTAAACGTAGCTCTTCCCATCGCTGCTGCGGCCACCTGCCGCCTCGATCCTCTTCTGGTGTCCTAGCATTCAATGGGACACCAGCACCGGCTCCCCAGCAATCTTTGCACTGCTTTCATGCTACAGCTAGCATTAAAAGCAGCATCAGGATTGGTCTGATCGGCTTGGACTGCTGCTCAGACACAACCATGGGATCTGTGCAGTTTCTCCAGCCTGGCTGTTCAACATATGCCCATGTGTGTTTTGCCAGCCTGAGACAGACGGATAAACACACATGCACACTTGGGGGCACTCTCTCCTTCTCTCCCATCCAACCTCCCGTGTCCCCGCCTGCCCCTCCCTGCACATGCTGCTGGCTGAGCCAGCAGCTGAAAGATAAAATGATAAAGAAATATTGTTTTAGCTTTCAGCTCCTGGCTTAGCGGGGGAGTGAATTGTGAAGAAGCCACCTGTGCTCAGCCCATGTGTTGTATGGACTTCACAGGGTTTATTTCCTACTTTTCAGAGTTCTCCCTTTACCAAATTGTTCAGATGTACTGCTATGACCAGTGTAAAAAGGGTCAGACCTATCCCAATGATTGTAATTTGAGCCACACCCAAAACCTTTCATCCCTATCAAAGGCAGATGAGTGGTGTACATAACACAACACCATTCAGCATTTTTTCTCTCAATTGATTTTCCAATAGTAACGAGGTAATGATGTGTCTACAGTGGAGGAGCCTTTCAGGAATAGTTTGTATGAACTGTATCGTCAAGTTGCTGAGCTAATCGCGTCACAGATAATACGATTCTTGAGCCACGCACGTGAAATAGATGAAACACATACACCGTCAATTAAGGTATTAATCCTGATTAATAAGTGTTACCATATACATAATTGTTAGCGTTCCGCTTCGAGGTCTGATTCGAGCATCTGGTTGTGGTTTGAATAAACCAATTGCCAACCCACGTGGCCCGGCTGCTCTTGAAATGCATGTTCATGTGGTCGCTGGTCTGTCTGTGGGGGAGTTCCAGTGAATCACAATTGCTCTTTTTTGCTAGGAGTGCGGTCAAATATATAAATGTGCCTGCGAGGTCTATTAGCTTTTGTTCTAGGCGTGGGTCCCACGCAGTGCCTACTTGTGAGGCTAGGTATTCGCTCAAGTGTGTTTACCCAGTATTCTCGTACCACCGGACATGCGCAGATCATGTGATAAAAAGGAGTATTTCGACCATAGATATAGGAAATGCATGCGATGCTTGGGTAAACGTGCAATGTGTTCGTGTATGGGTTCCTCCTGTTCCGGCAGATGGATGAACGGAATCCGTTTAAACTCGGTATTTCTTGAGGTATGGAATGAATATCTGAGGGCAGTGGTTCATTCCTTGTCTTCAAATCCCCTACCTAGGTCTTCCCCTCTCTTGTTTTTAAGTGTTCTGTATAATGTTGTCACCATATGGCGCTGTCCTCTCTGTATAAGTAAGGTCTGCCTCTGGTCCATTTATAGAGTTCCCCCAGAATTGCATGGCTGCTTTATGAATGCGGGGTGTGTTAAGAATTGCTCTTGTCGAATCCCCCATTCCGCGGTAATATCAGAGAGCTAGCTAAGAGATTAACTTTGGCTCTCTCCCATGTGGTACAGTTGAATGTGTGTTTGATGCATTCATGTCGTATCAAGCACCATGGAATACAACTCTGGGGAGTACTGTTTCTTCTGTGCAGTTCTCTGTAGTTATGCCGTGAACCAACTGTGTTTGGCAGCGTGCAACAGCCTACATTTTGCTCGCGTGTGCAGGTTAATGGAAAATAAAAAGCCAGCTATTGGGATACTGACTAGTGCTAACTGCACTCATCTACTTTTGACGTGCCTGCCTAAAATAACCATGGTGTTTAAATCATGAAAAAGGGGCTTTGTGGTTAATATTGGGATATTTGTGTAGAAGCGCAACTTGTGTGGTGGCAACATCATTTTACAATGCTATTAGGCAAAGCTTAAGCAAAAATTATGTCAAGATTTGTTTCGTTTTTAAACTAATTTACTTCTAAATCTTACAGTTCCATCATTTTACATCTAACTTTTTCCATTTTTGTATTAACCCAAGAAGTCTTAAATCTCTCTTTCTTTCTAACTGAATTGTATTCAGAGTAAGTTTTCTAAATTTCAGGGCTGTCAGGTCCTGAAAACGGTGGAACAGCTGTGGTATATTTCAGTGTATAGATGCGAAGCCTCATTCTGACATAGCTCACATTTATCTTCCTTACTTTGTGCTGCATAATTTGTTCGTTTAGGTTGAGTAGGCGAGCTGATTCACTCAGCAGGAAGTTTGTCTCTGTAACTGACCTGTTGTTGTAGTTAGTTGTTTCTTCTCTTGATGTGTTCTTAGATTTATTTATAAGTTATGACCCCCCACCCAGCAGGTATTTGAGAGTCAGCCTGAGAAGTCATATTTCAGAGAATTTGGTTATCACCAATTCTTTGGTAAAAGATCACATGACATATCTATGACATTATCTTGCGAAGTTATTGGATTTAGTGGAGTTATCTTCTGATGCAGTTCTAGTCTACTTCTAGTCTAATTTACAACTAGGGTTGGGCGGTGAACTCTGCTCCACTGGCGGAGTTCACAGAGTTTTTGCACTCCACGCTCCAAGCATAATGCGGAGTTCAGAAAAAAAGAGCTCTGCCAGCAGAGCGGAGTTCACTGTTGCACCAGGGGTGCCTTCTGGGCTGTACACTGTACTACTGCATCACCACCACCTATTCCCCACCCTCCCTCCTGCTGCTGTTACCACCACTCTTGCTCCCCCTCCAGGGCCATCACATGCCTCAGACCTGCTGCAACTACTACTAGCTGGTGAGTGACGCAGGGGGATTAGGGGACCACTAGCTAAGGCTTTGCTCTCTGCAGGTCGGCATCAAGCTGCTGCTGAGCGCCTGCACGGGCACCAGCTCTGTTTGCAAGCCTCCCTCCTTTCACTGTCCTCAGCAATCTGGTAAAGGGGGGGCTAGGGATGGAGAGAGGCAGGTCGCTGACAATGGGGACTTTGGACGCAGACAGCATTCAGACCCTGGTGTAGCTTTCTCTTCTATGTGCACACGGGGCGTGCACTAGGTATGGACAGTATTTGAATATGAGGGGGGGGGGAGTGTCTGTGCTCGTAAAAAAGGGAAACTTGCAGTCAGAACTCTACTTGAAAAGAACCAGTCTCCCCAGGTTCCCAGAGAAAGGAAGTGGTGTTATGGGCTTCACTCCTGTGGCCAGCAGGGAGAGCTGGAGGCCAGGTGATCATCAGCTGCTCAGGACCGGGTGACATTCTGCCGCGCACAGAACTCCACAGAATTTCACTGAGTTTTTAGATATCTCCATGGAATTCACAGAGTAGAACTCTGCGAGATCCGCCAACCCCTATTCACAACTACTCACATTATTATACTTCTTTTTTACCTTTGGTGATATCCCTGAGTTTATAGTGTTTTGGGTTGTATCCCACCAGAGAAGTTAATAGGATCACTTTGAAATACCTTAGTGACAAAAGTTATGTTAATTTTTTCATATTTTTCAATGTTTTGTACCACTCCATCGTTGAGATTCATTGCATTAGTTTACATAAACCTAAGGGCCTTTTTATGGTTTCGCAGTTTGGGAGTAGAACCCTGAACCAACAGCCTTCCTGTCCCACCAAGCCCATGGCTCCTTGCCCCATTTAGAAGTGGAGAAGTGCTGGGTTACCACTGGCAAAGCCTCGGTTGGCCTAGCCGAAGGTAACGCCAGACCCATCCCTCCATCTGTCACAGGATTGCAGGGTGATAGTGGCTGTCACCCTGGCAGTCAGTTTGCTGGGAAAGTACTTGAAATATCTCAGTAGCGCACCAAACCTTACGTCTTGGGAAGAGTGATGCCAGGAGGCTGCTTACTTCACAGCACAGATCCATGCTAAGCAGATGGGGATCTCTAAATAAGGAGGAAGTCTCTCCACAAGGGCAGCGGAGGCCTTGGACTCTGTTTCCATAGCAGATCTGTGGACCACCTGCTAAGATCTAAATTACCCTGTAAATGTTTTATATAGAAAAAGGAGATAAAAGAAGAAAGTGCATCATAACAAGGAAAACAATTGATCGGTAAAAAGCAATGAAGATTATCTGTGGCATCTTCAAATAGAGGGAGGAATCTTAAAATAGGGGATTTAGCTGGGTTTCTATAACATTTATGTGAAAGGTGAACCTCCCATCAACAGTGGGAATCTCCTGAATAAATTGGTCAGAGAATATTGGTTTACTGCTATCTGTCTTTCTAGGAAACTTAGCTGTGAGAGTGTCTGAATTTGTAGAGATCAGTGCTGTTTTGTTACCTCAAGGCTTTGTGCTTCTGGTTCTTATTAAACATTATAAAAATCTTTGGTGGGGTTTCTTAATTTTCTTCATTTTCTACACCCTTCAGCTTTAAGACTTCATCTACTATCATGTCTGCTGAATCTGCCATTTATGTATGAGGCCTGACCTCATAGTTGACATTTCCATTTCTGATTAGTTTTCTCCACATTACCTTTATCACTTGAATCTGTTTCATTATTCTCTACAGACTCTAATAATACTCTGGTCAGGAGAGGTCCTTGAGTTTGATTACCATTCAAGGAAGCTAGCTTTTGAGCAGAAGCCCAAATAAATCAATACAATTATGCAGAAAGGTAAACCTACTGCACACTTTGCCACCCTGAAGTGCCGATTAACTGAACCAAAACATATTATTTGTAGTCCTTTGGTCCAATACTTTGTTTAGATTGGAAGCCATCTTCACTAAATGCAATAATAGTTTAAACAAGTATCTTCAGTGCATCAGAGACTGATCAGGTTTTAAAATGATAACAGAATGTGGTGTTTGTGATGTCCTTGGGAGAACAAAAATGTTCTCCCAAGGATGAATGATTTGTGATGAATGTTGGGGTTTCATTGTAATTGACAAAATATCTTTAATTCTGAGCAAAGTACTTAAACAGTCCAAGAATCTGAGATTTTATTGATTTGAAAACACTTGTCTAGCTGCTCCTCTGAAACATGAATTCAATCACTTTCAAAATGTATAAGAGCTTTCTCGAGACGTGCAAGAGCTAGTGTTTTTTTTATTAGGGTTGCCTCCAATGAGGGCTCTGCTACATTCATCCATTTGTAACAAACATATTGACTAATGTGGTTTTTCAAAAAGCTTTTAGTGTTTTTCGTCCAGGAGTTTTCCCCGATCTTCATGAATACTAATAGAGCCTTGTCTTGGCTACCCCTATTTCGGAAAACACTTGGTGATCATATTAATGTACTAGCAAAAAATAATTATATCATAAAGCAAGTACATTTTGCTAAAATTAGCTTTGTTATTCTAACTTGCTGTGTCTTATGCCTCATGGTGGACTTTGAGCAGCTGTCTCCAGGGCGTCAACATAGTGGCTGCTAATACATCATAATTCACAGTTCCATCTCCTGGGCCATCTTACAGGATTCTAGCTCCTATGTTTGTGCCAGCACAGATCTCTGGAGTGAGGTGCCAATATAGGTTTAGAGTTGTCAATCTATGCAGACACTTGAATGCATCTCGACCATTTGACGCTACTTTGGTCTCTAACAGTGCTTGTCGTCACCCATAATTTCTGGCAATATTTCTGAGAATTGTTCTTGCTTTATCCCATGCCAGTGAATGTGTGTCTTCCAAGATGGCTTCTGTCCAAACTTTCTCAGATATAACAGGAAGTGACACATTTAGCTGTTTGCAAGCTGTTATGCCATTCCCCAATGTAAGAAGCATAGTTACTTCTTAATTTATCATGGCTGCCTAATTTCCTAAGTGTCATTTCCTGTTCTCTCTCACACCCACTTCTTGTCTTACCCTTTATAAGGAGCTGGCCTCTCAGTATCATGCGTGGGAAACGCTCTGCAAGCTTTTTGTCGGGGAGTTATGGACTGCTGGTAGTTGATGTTTGCCCATTATTTTTTCTTCTGTGGTTTTCCTAGATCGTGGATTTTATCTTCAGCTCCTGTTTGTGGTTGACTGTTCCTACTGGATCCAATCCTTAATTGATCTGGTTCAGATTTTGTGAGTGCCAGGATCCTTCATCAGTTGTCCATATTGGAATTTCCTGCCTGTGAGGAGGTTTTTCATGCTGTTAAGCTTTTACTTGTTATTTGTGAACAGAGAAACCTGTACTTCCACGTGATAATCCAAGGTGTACAACATTAGAGTGGCACCAGGAATAAGTCACCCTTACTTCTGGCAGCTTCAACAAGTGAAGAAAGTGAGGCCCCAGTGTCCAGCAATTGACACTGTGTCCAGCATTATGTACTCATTAGAGTCTGAATAGACATTGCCATACACATAAAGAGACTCCAGCCTGCATCCTCCTGCCTTACAGCCGAAGTGATGCACTGTGCTTAACCTTTGCACTAAGCCCTTCATATCACCTTTTACATCACTAGTCACATCACTCCTGGATTACTTTTGAACATTATATTGGTTTAAAGCAATGAATAAACACCTTGCTCTAGTCACCACCATGTCTACAAGCTCCACCACTCCACATTGAGAGGGAAAAGGACAAGATGTGGGGAGTATAGCAAAAACACCAGGATTCAAAAATGTAAGCCTTGCAGAAGTAGTAGGCACAAGGTAAAATTGGAAGGTATTCAACACCAAGGACAAACAAATAGATGATCATAGAAGGTCCCTGGAGCTGGATATTTAACAAATGTAAGCATTTGTCAATAGCATCTTTCTCTAGATACAGTCCCTCCTCTCTGCATGCTTCCTGGCTCCAAACAGAAAGGAACAAAGACTGTGCGGGTAGTCCCAGAGAGAGCACTAGGATGTAGGAAGCAGACAGCAGGGTGCTGTGAGGAACATTTTCTGTGTGAAAGACAGCTGTGAGATTGGAAGTGAGACTCCTCTTTTTTTCTCAACCTGAAACACTGACGAGAAAGAAAGTCACTTACATGGATAGATCCATAGTATGTGCTATGGAAGGGACCAATGAAGAAGAAGTGGAAAAGAGCAGCAGCTGGAATTAGGTCCTAACTGTTATTGGAGGTGTCTTGCTCATTGTGTTGAGTCACCTTTACACATACCTACCTTAGACAGGTGGGTTGGTTTTCTGCGCATGGTGTATGCGGATATTGGGTGGATTTCAACTTTCCATTTCTTCTTTCCCCTCATCTGCCTATGGCCCTTTGGGCAATTGAGTTTAGTATAACTTCTTAAACCTAGTCAGCTTGAAATGTTGATTTTTTGGGGGGTGTTGTTTAACTGCCTCTAGACAATATACCAGTAAGCTAGGGCTTATTTTCTTTTGATGTTGAATGAGACGGGCCTTGTAGCAGCCCAAACTGACATATTTTGTAATAAAAAGAATATTTAAGGAAATTAAACACCTAATTTAGTTGGATGCACCTTGCTTACACTGATAGCCAAGAACCGCAGTTAAGAAGTTCGAAGAAGTAGGTATTCTCTCCAGCAATGAAAACAGTGACTCCTTTCATTTATAGGTATTGTATGGTATTCAGCAGTTTGTCTTGCACGAGTTAAATACAACTCTAAGCTTCTCTATGTTTTCGGTTGTTACTAATTTCAGAGGCAGTCCGTTGTTAAGATGCCTGAGTTGCAGACCTTACGTTGTTTTGTATTAACCATCTTTTTTTCTTTAGGTTTAGATATGATAGGCAGGTCAGCAGCCTTTGATGAATGAAAACATAGGAGTCTGGTATCAGCCTTCTAATGTGAATATACAGTACTGAAGTAAATGACATGTGTTCCTGGCATGATTGCATTCAGTCCACTCACTTTTCAACATCTCCTTATTTAGAAACAAAAGTTTTCCTAAATTATAAGGCGCATGTGAGATGCCTTTCTGTGAACTGGAGTCGCTCTGAAAAGAGACCCTGACAGAAAAGATAAAATGGTATATTCTATGTTCTAAGTTCATATTTAAAAGCATTTCACTCTCTCATTACTCATAATGCTTGCCAGGAACATATTTTAACTCAGCTTCACCCTTTCATTCCAAAGGCTGTATTTAGATTTCATGCTTGCACAGAACTGATATCTTCTGCTTGAAATTAAGGGACATTTTGAGACAGCAGAGACAAATGTAATGACAAAGACAGTAGCCTGGTGAGGGTAGCATCGTCTGGAAGGTGGCGCATCCAAGATGGAAGGCAGTGAAATGGGGGTTAGAGAATGTATGTAAACAAGCATTTTTGTTTCTGTGTCTCGCCTGTAAAGATTTTGGTCTGAAGGCAGCACTTAACACTGACTGGATGTATTGTGGCCAAGAGTTCACTCAGTGCAGTCTGAGCCATGAAAAGAGTGAAAGGGCCCTCTTCAACAAGAGAGAGTTCACATCTCCATTTTAAATAATTTTTGCCTAAATGGACGAAGTCGATGACGCTGCGCCACTCAATCCTCACTTGGCAGCAGCGGCTCTCACAGTGGCCAATTCCAAGGGCGCTGCCATTCTGCCCTTTGTCCCTGATCCAGTTCAGTTTGCTGTATCTTTCCCCAAAATAGCAAAGGTGGACGAGCTACAGACATAGAGGTGCGGTTGTGGCAGATGATAAAGCACGGAAGGGGCAGACTATGTAAACTGCCCTCCTCATCATCGGTGACAGGCCCCCAGAATGGTCTATTTTCTTAACCACCCAACCTGTTCGCATTTTTCTACAATATGTATATTGTAGCAAATGAGGTTTGTTAAGTGATGGAGCTCTAAATCGCCTCATATGTTTGTATGATACTGTTATTGAATGTCATTTGCATGTGCTTTTGAGAGAATGTAGTGGAAAGTAGGGACGCGATTGACTCTTTTTTATTTTAAATAGATTTATATATACCAGTTTTTGCTCGTGATGGCGGAATTGCAGGCAATGTTCACTGAATGTCACCCATAGGTTTTTTAACCCTGGGTGGCCAGTAGCTATATATATCACGTGGGTGAAATCAGTTATAGTAGCCCACTCATCAGACCTACCAGTACTTTGTGGTCAGTTAGCTGTAGAGCCAGCTCAGAATGTAGGACAAGGTATTGCTACTGCGATATAGATAATATACAAAACGTTTAGTGTATTTTTCTGACTTTATATATCTTTGAAATGTAACATCCGAAAAGGCAATTCAGGCATTTTGATGGCGTTATCAAGGCCAGATCAGGCCACATCCTTGTTTAATAGGAGGCCACTGGCCAGATTACGTAGCTTTTTTGTGCTCGTAAATGACCTGATTCGCAGAATTGGGCCGTTTGCAACCGCAAAAAGTCTTTTTCTATGTACAAACCCAATTTTGCAATTCGGTAATCAATTACCAAATCGCAAGATGGGTTTGAGAGTCAGTATTAGGAAGGGCGTGTTTAGGGCATCCCCTCCTAAAAGAGACTGGTGGGGATGTAAGAATGTTTTGCAACCGAAATGCGGTTGCAAATCATCCAACTTTAGGTGCGTGGCAACCCAACGCAAATGGGAAGGGGTCCCAAGGAACCCCCTCCTCTTTGTGAATGTGGGTGCAAATATTTTCAAGAGCAGGCAGTGGTCCTACGGACAGACACTGCCTACTCAAAAAATGAAAAGATAACTTTTCATTTTTGTTTTTTAAAATGCTTAAAGGGAAACGGGATGCATTTAAAAGAAAGTTGCTTTATTTAAAAGCAAACACACTCATGGTGGTCTGCTGTCCCCGGCAGGCCACCATCCCTGTGTTTTTAGCCATTCCCAGTGGGTCGTAAATTGCAACCTACCTCATGAATAACAATGAGGTAGGTCTATTGCGACCCATTGGGAATAGCACACAGTGTAAAGCACACTGTTGTACATAGCTGTTTGCGGTTTCCTAATAGTGAATGGCAAAAATTTGCTATTGGTAAATCACAATCCCAAAGCTACGTACATCTGGCCCCATAATTCTTGAGCAGAGTTTCCCTATCACATTACTGAACACACACACACACAAGCACACACACTCATCAGTCGCTAAACTAAACAGTACACAGTGATTTTCTTTCTCTTCTATTTAATGGGTCTGATGACTTAATAGACTAATGCATTCTACTACATGACTGGTCTAATTGACAAGAGTATCTAGTCACTGTAACTCACAATTGTCAATACCTCTCCAACGTCACCAGTTGATATATCATTTGGTCACTTTTCATGATATTAACATATATGACCTGATTCACAATGGTAAACGTACATGTTTGTGTAAGTTTACACTTGCTGGAGTAACTTTACTACTGTTTTTAAGAATAACATAACACCCCAGATATTATTCATAAAAAAATCATGAATACTGAAAATTCTATCTTTTTTCAATAACACATTTAACTGATGTTGTGACTGAGTTTACGCCCTACAGATGGAAGTAACCAAAACTATAATATCCGAGATGACAATATAAAAAAGTGGCAAGTTTTTATTATGGAGATAAAAAAAACTTACTTAGTCTCTTCCCAAAAATAAATACTTGCAAGATTGGGACCGTCTGCATATGTGTACCTTTGTGGGCATTCTCAAACTTTGATCTGACCCTTTACAACCACAAATGATACTGTAGCCAAGCAGTGGAGTAACACCCCTACCACGATGGGAAGGGAAATATACCACTCCTACATTTTGTGGGAGTGCAGAGAAAAACTTTCTCTGTGGGAAAAAGATTTTCCTCGGAGAGGAAAAGAAAAACATGTGTGGATTTATGGGCTTCATCCTCTCACTGTGAAATTCTACCATATGTAGATGTTTCACAGGTAGAATAGGCCCCCACAGGAGATGTCGTCTGAGATTCTCAGAAGTATATTGGGAAACCTGTGCTTGGCCTGGTTTTCCAGATGCAATTTGGGAATGTTTCGGAATAGAATACAACATGCAATTGTGCTCAGACAGACAAATAAATCCCTCCTACCAATCCGGACAAGGGTTCATCTATGGCGTGGGTCTGTCCTTTTTCTGTGACTTCTATTCTTTTGTCTGTTCTCACCTGTGCAGGGGTTTTAAAACTGATGTGGTGAGTTGAATAGTCAAAGAAGCTTTAATCAATTTAATTTAAAAACAATTATACAAGCATATTATAAAACACGTATAATTATCATCATACATAAAAATCTGGGGGGAGAACATGGCGGCCGGCATGGAGGCAGGTCACCAGAGCCCTGCAAGTAGGGTTCCCGGTCAGCGCTTGTGAAGCTGAAAATTACGAATGTGTCGACCTACCTGCTGTAAGGAAAGCGGTGACAGGCCTGGAGGAGCTGCGGGCTGGTTGCACTCACCCTGGAGCTG
This sequence comes from Pleurodeles waltl, assembly GCF_031143425.1. Taxonomy (NCBI): domain Eukaryota; kingdom Metazoa; phylum Chordata; class Amphibia; order Caudata; family Salamandridae; genus Pleurodeles; species Pleurodeles waltl. The sequence goes on along the minus strand of NC_090448.1, from coordinate 268,778,360 downwards.
CGGAGAAGTCGCTTGGCTGTCTTGTGTCTTCCCCTTCGAGGAAGCTGCGGCGTGGCAGCATCAGCACAAGCAGCATAGGTGGCGTGGTGGACAAGCCAGGAAAGACTGCAGTGGTGAAGGAAGACTCTGCACGCCAGTTGTGAACACAATCAAAGATTCAAGCATAGCAATCCTGTTTGCAGAGTACAGAGGGAAAGAAGCAAAGAGGAAATAGATGCTCCGTGGGTAGGTTTACGGAGTGTTCAGCAGTAGCGGCAGGCAGTCATCAGAGGAGCCTGGGAGGGAGAAGTGATAAAACCTCCCCAGTGTTTGTTGGTCAAGGGGGGCAAATAACAGTTCAAGTGGACGATGACATACAACCACTATCTGGGCGGAGGGCAGTAAATTATTAAATGAAGACAGGGAAAGCAAGAAAATCATCTAAAAAGACCCCTATCTCCAGCAGAATTCATATTTTACAGTTCTTCCCTCGGTGGGGTGCCCCATTGGACCCTCCAAGTCAGCTAACTCAATGGAGGGTTCATCGGCAAAGGAAGCCCTCCCTCTTGTTACAAGGGAAGCAGAGTCAGGTATAGTGGAACATGGCGGAGAGGAGAGGGAGGGTGGCAAGAGAACCCAAAAAGAGTATTATACTAGTAACACATTTGGCGAAATTTCCAGATGGCCAATTGATGTATGATGAGGTAGTCTCACATACTGGGGACATTACATGGAGTGTTGAGACCCAGAAGGAAAGTGAGGCACAGGAGCAAAGGAAGGCATCTTTGGGGGCGGAAACTCTGGCTACTTATTCAAATACCCCTATAGAGGCAATTATTATTTCACTGTCCGAGGAGATTAAGAAAAGGCTTTGCAGTATCCGAAGCAAACCAAGTAAATATTAGAGGGGCCTGTGAAACATTGGAAAAAAAGTTTGATGCGCTGGCAATGAGAAACCAGGTGCTAGAGGAGTCGGTAGAAGGCCTGAAGGAAGATAAAAGTAAAAATAAGCAGGAAATTGGGCAGCTGAAAGCTAATGAACAAGAAATTATGGATAAACTAGAACGATTAGAGAATGCTGCAAGGAGAAATAGGCTATGAATCTTGAATGTTCCCGACAGGGTGGAGGCGATGATATTAAGGCATTTATAGCTACTCTTATTAAAGGTGCATTGTAGGTGGAAGAAAGCGAGGAGGCTATTACGGTGGATATCCAGAGGATTCATAGAGACCCTTCTAAGAGAGATCCTAGTAAAAAGAAGCCACGCAAAATCTTGATACATTTTCAGACTTATGCTCTAATGGAGAAGATTCTGCTTGAAGCTCTAAAAATAAAATCATTAAAAGGTCAAGGCTTCTCTTTTTAAGTTAGACTACTTTGAATAGACAGTGGGAGTTAGGGAAACATTTGGAGGTCTTTAAGAGTCTAGGTATCTCAGCTCAGGTTACATTTCCAGCCTTTCTGCGAGTGATGTACAATAATAAAATGTATAATTTGAGGGATCAAAAAGTGGCAGATGAGCTAATAAAGTCCATCAGGAATAGGAATCAACAGGTTTAAAAGGTGAGCGCATCTTTATTGACAGGGCACCCCCCCCCCCTCTCAGAGGAGCTTTAAATTTGGGAATACCATCTGGAGCACACAGAGATAGGGATGGGTTCTCCATGTGTACAGGTTCAAGGGTCAGAAGATGGATAGGGAGAGGCAGAGGGAGTGGGAGAGGAGCACAGGGTGGGGAGCATGAGGGAGAAAAAGAAAAAAATCATCTTTCTCCTTACAGACAATAGATGGTATAGTAATGGAGAAATAAATGGGAAAATATGATATAAACCAAGGGGCAGTATTGGGGGTGGCCTCTTATAATTTGGGTCGGTGGGTTATAGTCAAGCTTCAATTGTATGACACTGTGTATACCCTAGTAGGGTTTTATGGCCCAAACTATGATGATATCGACCCAATGAGAAAGACGTTCTCTCGCCTATGGATTTCTCTGATCCAGTCATAATGGCAGGGGACTTCAATGTGATTATAGATAATGATCTGGACAAGTCAATAAAAGCTAGGTTAACAGCTATGCCAAAATCACAATCTTATTTTAAGAGTAGGAAGAAGGAATTTGGTCTGTATGATCTCTGGAGATTGAGAGCAGGGGGACAGCAAGTTTTTCCATTTAGAAATAAAAAGTGTGGCCAGGCTTGCAGAATAGATTACTTTCTTATAGAGCAAGTGTTAGCAGAGTTGGTCGATAAGATAGTATATGTGCCAGCATATCTATCAGATCATTCAGCTGTGATATTGACAGTGAAACTAGATATACAACATGAGGTAAGAAGATGGACATTAGACCACTCTATGCTATTGGAGGGGGATGTGGTGTCACAGCTACGTATGGATACAGAAGAGCTTTTTAGAATTAATCTGGGATCTACCCCTATATATGTGATGTGGGCACTTATAAGGCCTTCCTAAGAGGTAAAATAATAAGTCTTTGCAGTCTCAGAAATAAAAAGTATAGAGAGGATATAAATAGGTTGAAGGTGGAGATGGCTGAATGTGAGCATTCAATAAAAGATGGGACAGATCGTTTAGACAAAATAGCCGGTAGGATGAAGTAGTTGAAATTACAATTAGAGGAAGTATTGCAGGGGAGACTAAAGAAAAATGGGAAGTCAATAAATTGTCCCACTTTGAATATGGTGAGAGTGCGGGGAAACTGCTAGCATGGAAAGCTAGAACTGAATAAACTAAAAATACTATCAAAGAGATTAGATGTGAGCAAATGGGGGAAAGGTGGTCAAGTAGTGCGGATATAGGCAAGGCCTTTCAGGTTTTTTTCACAGAACTTTATACTGAGGATAAGATGGTAACAAGGGAAGAGGTGAGAAATTGGATGAGTGTAGATGAGACATCCAGATTAACAGCAAAGGAGAAGATATTTAAGAGTAAAAACATTTCACAAGGGGAAAGTAGGGCAGCACTTAAAGCAGGCAAGGAAGGTAAAGCTGCTGGGGCGGATGGTATTCCAATAGAGCTACATAAGGTATTGGGGAAATCTAAAGTCCCAGTTATGTCAGTCTTGTTTGGAGAGATTTATGAGAAGGGGTTGGCACTATCAGCATCGTGGAACGATGCAGTAATAACTTTGGTTTTAAAACCAAGCAAAAATCTGACAAGATATGAATCTTATAGTCTGATTTCTCTTTTGAAAAGCGATTATAAGCTGTTTGCTAAAGTGCTTGCAGACATAACAAATGGCGTAGTGGCTGGACTCTTGCATGAAGATCAAAAAGGATTTCAATTTACGGCCTTCCTCTCGCTATAAACACACTGGATGCCATGAAGGCATTTGATAGAGTTAACTGGTTTTATCTACTTTCTATTCTAAGTGATTATGGATTTGGTGACACCTTCTGTAGGATGGTGGGTCTTCTCTATCAGGCTCCTTCAGCTAGGGTACTGGTTAATGGGAGGCTAACACCTTCTTTTGAAATAACTAGAGGTACGAGGCAGGGTTACCCACTATCTCCACTATTGTTTAACCTATATATTGAGCCCTTTGCTAGGAGATTAAGACAGGACCAAAGAATCTCTCTGTTTCTATGCTATGGACAGGAGAAAAAGGTCTCACTGTACGCAGATGATTTGATGATTTATACTTTGGACCTATAAAGAACTTTACGGGTAGTTTCGGAGATCTCTGCTGATTTTGGGAAGGTGTCGGGCTCTTAGGTTAATCCAGAGAAAACAGAGATTATGGTGTGGAATAAGAAGAGGGAAAGTTTGCTAATAAAAACTGAAATTACATATTTGGGCTTAAAGATTGTACAAGACATTAAGCTGATATCAACAGTCAACTTAAAAAAAGTGTGGTTAGAATGTAATATTCTGATGCAGGGTGGTTACACCTACCATTGTCACTTCTTGGAAGGGTCAGTCTGATTAAAATGGTGATTTTGCCCAAGGTTAGTTATTTGTTTAACACAATTCCTCTGCAAATGGACGGGAAGATACTAGCTAAAATCCAGCAGGATATTAACTCATGTATATGGGTGCAGAAAAGAGTTAGATTAACATGGAAGAAGCTGCGTAGAAGAAGGGAGAAGGGGGGGCCTTGCATTGCCTGTTAGTCAGTATTATGCTTGGGCCTTCCAGCTTAAGAATGCAAGGATGCATTTTTCCTCGCCTCACTTGACAGACCTTGGCTGTATGTTTAAAGCTATGTTAAGTGGTGTGAAGGGGGCAGCGAATCACTTTTTGTTTAACTATGGTGATCCCAAGTATTTCAAGAAAATAAGATGAAAAGTGATGCAAGATATGGCAAAGACTTGGTACAGTATGCGGATAACAATTAAGGGAGAATATTAAAGCTACTGTGCACCCATTTGGGTCTCTCCAGGTACACCAGAGGGTCTTGAGGATATATTAGCCAGTCCAATTAAGAATGCAGGATGTAGCTAATGGGGGGTCTCTTTAAAGAAGGCAGGTTACTCCCGTGGGATGAAATCTCTGCGGAGACGGGGGGAAGTGTCCAGATTAAAGTATATACAGATTAACGGGTGGACACAGAAGAGTCAAAAGATTATTGGTCAGAAGAACCAGTTGGAGGAGAAGATAATGAAGGGATTACCCCCCAAAAAAGAAGTGGATACATGGTATTGGGAAATTATGGAGTTGGCAGATGGAGAATTCAGACTGGCAGAGGACTTGTGGGGGAGTAGTATGCTGGGTGTACAATTGCAAGAAATATGGCAAATTTCTATGCATGTTTTATAAGCGGTGGTTAAAGCAGCCACTTATAGAAGAAATCATCTGTTCTTATATGTCTCCCTATAAATTGTCATAAATGAGGGAAGGAGAAGAGGTCAAATGTGGAAAGTGTGGCCTAGCAAAAGCTACGGACGTACATATGTTCATGGAATGCCCATAGTACACTTTTTTTTTGGGGGGGGGAGTAAAGGAAATGATTTCGGAAGTTATCGGGTGAGTGTCAATACAAGTCTCTCCCTAGTAATTTTTGTAGTTTTGGATGGAGGAGGAGTAGTGAAGAATAATGTGCAGAAGTTGCTATTCTACGCCATGCTCTTGGCTAGGAGAGAGTTATGTAAGAAATGGGTATGCAACACACCCCCTTCATATGCAGTCTGGTTGGATGAGCTGGTGTAAGTGTCAAGAAAGGGTATGTCAAGAGGGATCACAAGAGCTAAGAAATGTTGGTTGCCCTTTGTTGAATGGTTAAGAAGGAACAGAGCATAGGTACATGGTCGATGATTTGTCCAATGATTATATATTTTCCCCACTCTTGAAGCTGTGTGGGAGTTTCATTTCCCTTCCCCCCATATTTCTGAGAGAGAGGAATGGCCCCTTTGGTAAAGGTCTGAATTCAGAATGAGAGGGTGTAAAATAAATCAGCGCGGAGAAGACCTGGAGCCTAAGGTGAATGAGGACCAAAAAAAACATACATAAATAAAATCCTAAAACCACATATACATAAAATACATTGCAGACTTCACATGCTAATAATAGTTGCAGATAAGAGAGTAATACTGCTCATCCTGAACAGAGTTGCAAGCTTTAAACATCTTCCTGCGATTAATCACAACCCATAAAAAAAATTGACATAACATTACAGATAAGAAGAGAAGGTAAAGTTTGTAAAAACAAATATGCAGGCCAACATTGTACAAAACTGTAGACCTTTAACAGTGGAATAATTAAACGCCTCCTCTGGTCTTTATAAAATTTACCAAAAAATAATATTTTGTATAGTGCTTTGGGTTGATACATTGTTAAAGGGACAATTCACTAAAGGTGAAGATCAGTCATTCGCATTGGGTAAACTAGTGAGGTGATGAAATATGCCCATTCTGAAATGAGTTAGCATGAACCTGTGTCTATTGTGTGTAAATTCTAGGTAAGGTTGAATATTAAGCATAACCAACATCTTTCTGTTTTTAAGTATGCTAGGCTTCAGCAGCTCTGTGGGCAACCTTAGGTCTTCAAAAAGTGACATACATTCCACCTTTATTTCCCTTCGACTGATGCGCACCAGGGAGTCAGGCTGATCAAAAAATTCTGAATGCCCAAGATTCCTGGAAAGGTTTTTAAGGTATTCGAATTAAGGGATTTTAAGGGCAAGGGGGGATTTGAGACAGTCCCCGATAAAGTCACGATTAAGCTTGGGGTGCTCTCATGTCTGAATATTATGCTAAAGTAAAATTTGCTGCATCCTAACTGTGTCTGTTATAAATGATATCCCCAATTCAGGAAGGCAGATAACGGTGGAGCTGCTCTTGGGAACTGAGAGGAGGTGCCTTAAAAAGATGTTTTCCACCAGTTGTAGGGTTTGACAATTAATATGCCTCCACACTCCCACCTCGTATAGGGCAGTGGGCAAGCATTTAGCCATAGCATTGCCGCTTTAGGGAGCTTCCTACCCAACTTTCTAAAAAAATTCCACAGGGCTGTCAGAGATTTCATGAGCTGGATCTTTGTCATGTTGATGGCTTGTAGCCATGTACCCTCCTTATCAAACAGAATCCCCATGTACAAGAAGGTTGCAGTAGAGCAGATGTTGGTGTCGCCTATTGATAGGTCGCAGCACTTTGCAAACCTTTCCCCACACTTCATAATAAATATTTTACTTTGATTAAGTAATAGTTTTAAATCTTGCATGAAAGTGACAATATTATCCAGCAAGAGCTGCAGACCCAGTGGGTATGGCCATGAGCACAGCGTGGTCAGCACAGAGGGGGAGCTGAGATCAGGCGATGACCAATTTGGAGAAGATCTCTGCATTTATTTGCTAGAAACCTTTCCACAATTTTAATATATATTGTAAACAAGAAGGGTGCAAGAACACAGCCCAGCCTGACCCCATCTCAATGCTAAAGGTTTGGGTGCATTCTCCCTTAAAAACATACCGTACTCTGGCCCAGCTCCCTGCATACAGTTCCCTAAGAAACTGAACAATAGATGGATCTAGTCATAATGGACCACAGCTTCTGATGGCTGACGCAGTCAAATGCAGAGAATAGATCAACAAGTGCTAAACACATGTTACAGCGCCTGACATGAGTGTACTTCCCAATTAAAAGATTAAGATGTAGTCCCTGTTCAATCATCCCTAACTCAAACCAAAATCCATATTTTAAGTGGCGAGTTTGCTTTCAAAGATGGATGTCCCTATATACTACAGAAATGCCATATCACTCCTCCACCCCTCGCTGGCACTTCTAAAGAGCAGTACACTGGCTGTTCAGCTCGCTACACAGCATTCTGGGAAGAATCACAATAACAGCTTGAAGGAAATCTGGGACAGATCTATCTCTTTAAACTAAGCTTGGCTACTCAAGTCTAGTTGTTTCCCTACAAACTTTAAAAACCCTCTCTGTGTGGAGAAGAGCTAAAGGTCTATGTCCCTCCCATGTCTCATGTGGGAACATCCTGTCAGTTGTTTTCAGAGGTGTATTGCCAATGATTGTATGGGGAATCACAGTACTACTTGTGTGCAAAATCCTATGTGGATCAGAGAGCCAATCTATCTCCCAGCCTCTTCAAGTGTTCACACACATTTGTTATGCACAACCTGCTCAGAGCCATAGTCCAGCTTGACGCAGAAGCATATCTTATTTTAAAAGGCACTGTCAGTAGCAGCTCAAACATTTTAACAAGAGCATACAGTTGGTGAGAATCCTTCGGGGGACTCACTCTTTCCAAAGTTCCAGAACCGGAGATCTGAAGGCAAAAACAACTGGGAGTTTTTATAGGTCAGGATCTGCTACCGTACTCCAGATAAATCAACCTCATACACAAAGAAGCCCCCAATGCCTTTTTGATTTTGCTTCACTAAGCACACCTTAACCCTTAATAAAGATAATGGGCCCTTAGGCTTTGCTCATCTGTGACAATACCATGAAGCAGATTTTAGATGCCACATTCGCATTCTTAGCTCATCTAATCAATTGCGGGTTTGTCTGTTTTGGCCTAGTAAGAGCAATGATTATCCCTTTTCGCAAAATGATACCTCCTGACTTATATCATTCAGCTAACTTTCCTCTATCACAAACCAGTCGTACTACCCTTCCATTTCTTAAGTGTATCAAACAACAACTCCAGATATCAATGGAAGATAATTATTTGTGTGACCCTTTCCAATTATGAGCATAGTGGGGTACTGGGTCAGTGCTGTTGGCCTTCAGAAATGTGCTCTATCTCTATCAGGTGTCAGATTTCAATGGATGCCCTCAAAATGTACCCACTCCACCCCTTTAAGTGTCATAGCCTCACTTCTCCTCACTGAGCCCTTCCCTATTTATTATACATGTGAGTGATTTTTCAGTGCTTATTGCTCACTTTGGCTCTCAGTTTTCTTTACATATGTAGATGTCAGTCACATTTACCTACCAATGGATGCAGCTAGTCCTGCTATATCTAAAACGATCAAAATGAGACATTTCACATCCATGAATAGATGTAAAAGAACATCATGAAATAAACAAGAGTGAAACTGAACATCTCATATGCATAGACAAAAATCTGTGGACTAATGATTGCTGACTAGAGGTAAAACACCAGTTTCCTAAATTCTGATTCAGCCTGGAACTACGGTGCCCAAATTCTGACATTTCTTTTCAATCTCAGATCGGACAGTGAGTAAAGCCTATCAGCATCAACTGATGATACTGTGGCACACAGCAATCATCAGCTGAGGATCCTGTGCCAGGCAGCAATCTCATTCACTGGGACAGAATGAATCTTATCTGGGATTGATATCTGCAAGAGACTATCCCCTGGCCTTCCAGAATGCATGCTTACTTGAGTAGAATACCTACATAAAGCAGCAGCCATAATAGCTCACAGGCCAGCTAGAGGGCCCACATCCTGGCCTGCTCACAGTTTGCCAACTGATAAAACCCAAAGCCCTCTTTGTGTTGTAGAAGTTCCATTTTTAACAATCACTTTGCAAATACTAGTCAATTGCTCTCCTCTGCCAAGAATCTTCTTGAATGGTAGACATTTTTGAAAACCAACACTTGTGGCAGCGCTTTTGTGGTATGGGCCACATTACTCTGAAACTCTCTTCTACTCATTGTGTGCAGCCATGATAATCATCTGACTTTCAGAAGGTGGCTTGAAAACCTGGCTGTTAAGCAATGATTATCATATTTGTTGAGACACAGAAAACAGAAATGTGATTTAGGTTCAGCACAATGCTACAAATCCTTTCAGACACATGCACCCTCTGTACGTGAAATATATAAATAAATAAAGGGGCTAAGAATATTTGATTTTAACTTGAGTGAGTTGATAGCTGTATCTCGATCACTGTCAGGATTCAGTGTGTGAACTGAGACGAGAGGCAGGTGAATCCAGTAAAGTTGAGGCAAGAAGGTAGTTGAACTTGGGAGAATCAAAAGTGACCCTGACTTTGAGATAAGCAGATGCTGGGTGTTGGTTTTCTGGTCTATAGGACCCTAATTATGAAGTTTGGATGAGCATAATCTCTAGCACATGGTAAGGTGGCCATGATCCATTCTGGGAATATTGGAGAATTCCAGGAACTTGATCAACTAAAAGGTTTTGGTACGTAGCCAAAAGCCGGGAGTGTTAACCAGCCCTGAATATGGAAGGCAATGAAAAGGTAGAATCGACGTTGTGCTCTTGGACTGCTGTGGGTTGCAGAGAGAAGGCATAGATTTGTGTGCATTTATTGAACACACTATACTGTGCAACTATCACAATAACATATTAAAATAAATATTGTCACTATCACACCATGGTACCCTGGATCACAACTTGCTATCGAATCAATAACTACTGTCTGATATGAAACGAAGCCAACACAGAATAACACATAGAACACCAATCATGCATTCCGTTCTGTTGGTTATAACATAACTCTATTCTTCAACAGTAAAATATCGCACTCGTGGCAGCTAGGAAATACAATATTTAATCTGATGCATGAAAAAAAATATCTGGTAATAGACAAGAAGAACAAGGGCACCCATCCAAAAACTCTTGTAAGTTAGACAAGAACCAGTCGTCGGGATAATTGTACGAAACATCAATCCGCAACTTGAACAAGTCAGGGTGTATGATGGTTTGAGTAGATCTGGCGTAAGTACAAAAACATAGCCACTTCCTTACAGTTATTTGTAAACCTTCCAAGTTAAAAGAATAACTTGCCAGACCCAGAGCTTAAAATATAAAGAGAAACAAAGTCATCCAAATAGTTTGATCAGAGAGCACGAGAAAAGGAAGGCTCGCTGGTTCGCAGACGTTTTAGCATAATAACAAAACACATAATTTTGCTCTAACCTCAGACTCTCTTGCAGCAAATTATGATTCAGGGTAAGTTTTGCAATGACTCAAAAGGACAGACACAGCCTTGAAGATTAGACACACCCAGACGTTTGAAGAGTTCAGCCATGGCTCTTGGAAACCTGCATTTCATCTAACAGATCTGTCTGCCTGCCATTCGACAACCGGAGGAGCATTCATTCCATCAGGTAGGAAATCACCAACCCATTGATGACTTCAGTTACCCGTAGATTATCTGCTTGCAGAAAGTGTCAATGTCTTGAACAAGATGCTTCTCTCGTCCACATTTGTGGATTGCAAACTATTACAATACTTTTGTAATAAGGACCAAAGAAAGGCAGTGCTTTGCAGCAATTCACTGTTCAATTACCTGGAATGTTAGTGCAGTTTATTATAAAATGAAAGTACACTTTATTTGAAGTTAGAGATTATTTAATTGTATTTGTACAATTTATGCGAAAAATCGTTTTTTGCTACTGTGCTTTTTCAAGGTGCCCCGTTATTGTCACAACTGTAGTGTCGAACCTAAACATAAGGAGTCCCAAGTAGTTGATTCTGTATCTCTTTTTGAAATTTTGCTAATTCTATCAATGGCATTTAGTTTATGGTTTTGCTTCTGAAACGTAACCCTTTACACTACAGCGGTGGCACATTATGGTTTCATGTCTTAATTGGATCGTGGAACTGAAAACTCTATATGCTTGGAAAGACACAAGACATCCCTAGACAACTGGACTTGGGGAACAAAGGAATGCTGTTAGGCTGACACTATGAAATATTGATTAGCAAATTATTAATTGATTTATTGTTTTTTAAAAAGGAAGAGCATGTCAGGACCTTGAATGTGGTACAGAGAAGCATAAATTGTGATGAACACGTCCGAAATTGAGAAATGATAAGTGAGGTGTCAAACAATGATGTCCCAACACTGAATATGTTATAGACAATTACATTTACATGAGGGTGGACACATGAAATGTGCTACAAGGCAGAGGGTCCCTCCCCTCATAACTGCATCGGTAATTCCAATGGAGTAATTTCGCACCAGGCATTACGGATACTGTGGGACTGGTAATTCCAGGATGCAAAATGATCATGTTATTATGATTAGTCCACGTGGAAAGGGGAAAAACACTGGAAATCAGTGTCTGTGTATTCATGTTCTCTCTTGAATATTGAATTTCAGGCCATTTTTCACTGACAGCCCTGCAGAGTATGTCTCCGGAAACACCTACAATGATATCACTTGTTGGACACACATAGATTTTTGTGACAGCTCTTTTTTTACTGCATACTGGTATTTAGTGCCACACAGAATGAGAGCCTTGGTATTGTAAAGGCACATACTGCTTGACTTGTAAAATCAGCCTATTATAATAGTACAAATGTAAATTGTATTCTATAAAACAGAAGAGTTTATGCTCGAAAAAAGTTGAATAAAATATTATGGCCCATATTTATACTTTTTGACGCAAAACTGCGCTAACACAGTTTTGCGTCAAAAAAATTAGCGCCGGCTAACGCCATTCTGAAGCGCCATGCGGGGGCCGTATTTAATCAATGACGTTAGCCGGCGTTAGCCGCCGGCGCCGTCTGGTGTGCGTTAAAAAAAACGACATACACCTGGCAGCGCCGGCGTAGGGGGATATGGGGCTTGGGCATCAAGAAATGGGGCAAGTCAGGTTGAGGCAATTTTTTCGCCTCAACCCGATTTGCGCCATTTTTTTTCACTCCCAACCCCCATAGAAATGACTCCTGTCTTAGCAAAGACAGGAGTCATGCCCCCTTGCCCAATGGCCATGCCCAGGGGACCTATGTCTTATGTGCATCAACATACTGGCCTCGGAGCATAGTGGCATGTAGGGGGGCACAAATCATGCCCCCCTATGCCACAATTTTTTTTTTTTTAAATGACTTACCTGAACTTACCTTAGTGTCCCTGGGATGGGTCCCTCCAGCCTTGGGTGTCCTCCTGGGGTGGGCAAGGGTGACAGGGGGTGTCCCTGGGGGCATGGGAGGGCACCTCTGGGCTCCTTCAGAGCCCACAGGTCCCTTAAGGCCTGCCTTTTGCAGGCGCTAAAAAACGGCGCAAAAGCGGCCGTACGTAATTTTTTTTGACCCGCCCACTCCCGAGCGTGAATTTTGCCCGGGAGTATAAATCCGACGCAGATGCCTCGGAGTCGATTTTTTAGACGGGAACGCCTACCTTGCATATAATTAACGCAAAGTAGGTGTCCACGCTAAAAAATGACGCTAACTCCATGGACTTTGGCGCTAGACGCGTCTAACGCCAAAGTATAAATATGGAGTTAGTTTTGCGTCGGAATTGCTTAAAAAAAAATGACGCAATTCCGGCGCAAACGGAGGATAAATATGCCCCTATGTGTCATATTAGCACTGTTTGCTTTTTGGGACTATCGAGTGTAGATTGCAATGAATTAGGACAGTGAGGTTAGGATTACGAGTTACGAGTAAATATGTGTTGAGATTCCAGGTGTCTGGAATTGCCATTTACAACCCATATCTCCACACATAATTATTCCTATTATAAATTAACCCCGTGGAAATGTGGAATAACAGTGCAGACACAAACAGCCTGATTCAAAACGGTAACTTACACTTTTGAGTAATTTACACTTTGAAGTAAGTTTAGTACTTTTCAGTACTAACAAACTCCAAGTGAAAATTTACTACAAAAGTGTAAATTACAAGTCTTCACCAGCTGTGTAAAGCAATTCTTGTGTGGGTTAGTGGAGTCCCTCTCTAAACCCCTCCCTGGCCATCCTTGAACCCCTTTTACTCCTTACTAATCCCATCCATCCCCTTCCGTAGTAAATATTTTCCCACTCACTTCCTCCAGCCTTTCCCAATTTACTACTAAAATGTATACTTACATGTGCAGACTCCACAATCGGGTGGAGAACTCTGCACACATAAGTAAAGGTAAATGTGCACGTAGTTTGTGAATAGCATTTTGTAGAACTACAAAACGTAGTACAAAGTGCAGTTTGTGAATCAGACACGGACTGTATTCCCTTTTCGAGGGGGCTAACAAACATATTTACCATCTGCTAAAAGAAGGGGACGAGTCTTGCCTACTGCAGCAGCCAAACCTGCATGCAATTTTACCTGTTAAAATTAAAATCCAGTAAAATCAGTTTCAGTTTTCCTACGCCCTGGTAAAAGTGGTGCTAGAACACTGAGCCAGTCCTGATCAGGTGGATCGGAATACCATAGAGGAAATTTAGTTTGAATGACTTTTAATCAGGTCCTAAGATGTTAAGACTGTCAGGAGACCTACACTGGACAGATGGATTTATCAGCTAGAACACTAGGCACAGTAATATCCTAACTATGGAAAGATTTCTTGCAATAATTTGGTTAGGGTGCTAGAGAAGTGAAGAAGGTGTCCTTGAAACATAAGACTTAGCATTAATAAATCCAAAGGGTCCACGTTTTAGCAAGAAGGCATTGCAAAAAGTACTGGTAAATCTGTTTCCTCAAAAAAGTCAGCTCCATGGGCTTTGCCAATGCTTGTCCTCATTTAAAGGTGTTAAACCTGAATGACAGTCTGATGAGAGTATAGTTTTCTAGGACTATTTTTGAAAGTGATATTGTGGTGAAGAATGGTAATGATATTTGTTTGATGAAGACGAGGTGGCAGAGTGAGCTGGGAATGGTCTGTGCACAGGATACATACATTTCACGGCTCTTATGTGCATCAACATACTGGCCTCGGAGCCATTGCAATGGGTCTGTCTAGACAGGAAACTCCCAGTTCCACAGCACCTTCCATTTAGCGTCTTACAACAAAAAACTTGGCTAAACTAGTCTTAGAAGACTAAGGAAAGCAAAGGGGTAGAGCTGATCGTTTGAATACAGAGCTACTGCCTTCAGCTTTAGAATAAACATGGGACAACAACTTCCAGCAAGTTTGCCAACGTTTCTCTAACAGAATCTAGAAACTCCAAGAATCCACATCACTGAAAACAGAGGTGGGTTACTTACTGCTAACTCTCCTCACCAGGGTCTGATCAGCAACCAGTGATCTTCAACCAAGACTGTCACCAGGCGTAGTTGTTTAGATCTCATCCCAAGGAAGAGAGCTCATCAACTGTCCATGAAGGTCATTGGAGATGTCCTTGCACAAAGAAGACACTGCTCAGGAGGAGAGGGGCTGGAAAGGAGCCAAGACATGATGAGCCGAAAGCTGTTACAGCACCCAGGACCTGCATCGTCCGATAAGGGTGAGGCCAAGAGATCAGGAAGGTTCACCTGATGTAACTGAACTCTGTGCCCCCATCATAACGGGGAATAACGGTGAACTAATTTCTACCCAAGTTCTGTTGTGAAGCCAGTCATCAAAACGTATCAAAGAGCTAGAAGAAAGACCACAAGACTTGATGGCTCATTGATATAAATGTGGGAGAGCACCTGTTTTTTTGGGAGCACTGGCAGTCCCTTGCAGCCTCCTAAACTGATACTGACTTCTTTTACCTAATGCTCTGCACCACCTCCACAGTCGGCACTTGCATACAAGTTGGTTGGGCTGGAATGAAGACACAATCCTGTGGGTTTCACTGGTTGTGCTGTGCCACTCTACCAATGACCAAAGAATGCAGATGCTGCCTGTGCTCTGGACAATCAAATGAATAACAAGGTGCTGTGGAAATCAGGAGAATGGTGAAGAGGTTGACCAAAGCCCTTATCCATAGGTATGGGTTAATCACAAGGACTGGTGCTCCCTTCCCAAAAGATTCACAGAATTTCCAACACCTCCTCCTAGAAAAAGGGTTTCTTGCATAACAGGGCCTCATTTACAAGCCCTTTGCACCACAGCTGCATCATTTTTTTTTACGCAGCGGTGGTGCTAGGACCTAATGGGTCAGTCTGTAAAACCCTGCATCACATTATACCTGCACCAGGTATAATGTATGCAGGGTAGGCGCTCCCATGGAAAATGCCACACAGAACTGATGCAGTGAAATTTCTATTTCACTGGGTCATTCTGCGACTTCACTGCATCAAAATATTAGCACCTGCTCAGAGCAGGCGTAAAACTGACACAGAGCTTTTTCCTATGGGAGACTTCTCACATTGCTGGAATTGCAACAGGCCAAAGATGCTACTCCAGCAACGTGTGAGTTTAGCGCCAACAGATGCGTCAGAATTCCTGACGCATCTGTAAAAACATGCACAAATGGAGATCTGTTTTGTAAATACAGTGCAACTATGATGTTGTTAGGGGATGTGCTGGAAGCACAAGAAATCTGACGCATCGATGGTGCTACATCAGATTCTTGTAAATGAGGCCCATGGTATCTTGAAGATGTCCCACTGGGAACAGCATCGGTTTTGTCTAAATTTGTTAGTCTATTTTGCTACCTTCTGATATAGAAAGTACTGGATTACTTTGTGTGTGATTTGGTAGAGTACTTCCGTTTCAAAGACTAAGCACTGGCTGGACATTGAGTTATGAACCTCTATCAGTTGGTTTGTTTTAGTTTTTGACCCCACCCTACCTCATTATTAATTCCTTAAACTTCCTGACCTTGCTACCCCGAGAGCTGGTGCTAAAGGGGTATTCTTAACGCTCAGTTTTGACCTCAATACAGTGGTGGCTGCTATCAAAGATAAGTGGTGAGGTGGGTGGTGAGGGAATGTCGGGGGCAAGGGGTAGATAACAAATAAAGTACTTACTTGCCTCTGCTGGCCGCCATCTCAGTCTGACTCCCAATTCCCCAAGGGCCTTTACACACTGCACAGACTTTATACACTGCACAGGATCCCAGACGCCAAGACACTGCTCTCATGCTGATAATGTTATTTACCAGCATGAGAGCAGCACTGTGTTTGGCCAGAGCTGGCTGGTTTAACACTTCCTCAGGGCCTGGGAGCCTGTGCCTCTACTCCACGCAGCTGTGCAGCACAGCTCGGGTGGGTAGATCTAAGTGCACACGTTGGTTTGGCCGTCCTTGGACAGACAACCAAACTGACATTTGCACTTAATGTGCACACTATTCCTCCTCACCATGGAGTCATCATGGCCTCGCCCTGCCCTTGACTGAGCTGGTTCTGGCGTTGTAAGAAAAATAAAATGATAATGAGATGGTTTTATTATAATTTTATTTTTCACATTTCCCTCTGCTGGCTCTCATCAGAGGGTGCAACGCTTCTCCACCATAACGGAGGAGCTGCTGCTGCCTCAATATTGAGGTTAAGACCAAGGATACCAGTTGTAATGGGCTCTGAATTTCATGATTCAAACACTGTTACTCCTGTCTACCCTTGGACTCTTGAAAATGTTCTGACAGTTGGAGGCAAGCAGTGAGGTTCACTAGATACCATTACCAACAAATACCAATAAAGGTTAATAAGTACAGCTTCTTCAAGCTGCAAACAGGAAAGGACATTCTGCAAAATTATTTCCTCAATGCGTTGAAGGAGATGTATTAGGATATGGTGTGGAGGGTTCTAAAGTCCAAAGATGGGTAGATCATTATAGATTTCATGATGGACTAGTGGAAGAAAGAGGCCCTTACACTAAAGAAAAATGTTGTAGAAAACATGGTGGAGCAGTAGAAGATACTCCAGAGGAGAGTGTTGTGGACACAACTTTCAGAGTTTCCAAGTGCAGATGTCACCTAGATTCCCCCTAGAGTCCCCCAAAGCAGTACCCTCCACCCATCTCTAGGGTACCATTGTCTATTGTTACAAAGATCATTCCTTTAGGTAGAATGGCTTTTGCTGAGACCCTGAAACTTGAGCTAGCACCCCAGAAAGCTAAGAAATGGTGGGTGGAAATGGTTAGGGAGAAACACAGGCTAGCACACCAGGACAAAGAGGATAAATGAAGGTGTAGACAGGATGAATGGGAAAGAGAAAGACGGAAGAACAGGGACAGGAGAGATAAAGAGAAAGTGATTTAAATAAGGAGCGGATCACCATGGAAAAACAGAAGGTCAGATTAGCAGAAGAAGGGAAGAAGAGAAGAGAGAAGAAGATAGTAGAAGACAGAAGACGGCAGAAGATGTGAGAAAACAGAAGATGAGAGAAGAGTGCAGAGACCAGAAGGCAGAAAACATAATGCCGTAAAGAAGACAGCGAAGACAGATGACGGTACGCAGAAAGAAAAAAGAAGATGGAGGGCAACAAAGAAAGAAGACCGAGAAAAAGGCATTGAAGAAAGAAGACATCGGTAAAGTAAGAAGAAGGCACGCTAGAAGAAAAAAGAAGGCAGCAATGAAGAAAGAAGACAGAGTAGAGAGCAGCAAAGAAAGAAGACATCAGAGAAGAAAGAAGATGGTATGCAAGAAGGAAAAAAGAAGTACCTTCAGGTTCGCAGCCAGAGTGAAGGACACTGGCCAGAGTCCAATAGGAAGTGACTGGAAGGAGAACTAGGTCCACAGGCAACTCCACGGCAAGAGCGGAGAAGTCGATGACAGGAAGTCATATGAAGACGATGTGCTGGCCAATCTGAAGCAGGTAAACCAGAGCAATGTTGGAGTAAGCCAATGGTAAGTTCAGGTAAGTAAGGGGCTGGATCCAAGCCCCTTTCAAGTTTTTTTTACTAAGAAAAGATTTTGCAAGCACGCGTGCAAGCACGCGTGCAGGCGAAACCTAAAAAGGATTTGTTTTGGTAATAGTGATTTCCACTACAAGTCTAAGGAATCCTCCACTAGGTACCAAGGGAGTTGTTACATATGTAGGTCCCAGGCACTGCCATTCTAGGCTGGTTTCTCAGTTGGAAAGGTGCAAAATCTAAATGATATGTCGATGGCAGCCACTCCAGTAGGTTGTGTTCTTTTTTCAGAGACTAAAGTGATTGGAAAGATACATGAGAATTACAATATAATAGATGAGTGTATGAAGGATGTTGTGATTAGATGGTATGGGCTAAACCTAGCCCAATACTTGCAAACATTCTGTGAGATGAAGTAGACAGATGGAGTTGCCTTTGGGATTTGGATCCCTTTTATAGTGACTGATTAGAATGAGAGGTAAGGAAGTGAAGGACTAACAGTCCCTAAATCAACTGATGATAGTAAAGAGGCTCAAGGAAGAGTGTACTAAATCACTCAGATAGTACATGTCTGAACTTACTGAAAAGTATCAAGAGACGTTTGCTATGTTGTCTGACAAGTAGCAAGCAACCAGAGTGCACAAGGGGCTTCAGCAGCGTAGACAGAATATCAAAAGGGCTAAACAGTGCAAAAGGGCTCCATACAACATGCCATAATGTATTTTCTGTGAGTGTGACATTTATAAAGAACCTGTTTATTATCAGTTATAATACCGTTCCTGAAAGAGACTTTTTATACTTTCTTCACAGATCCTGTCCAGTTAAGTCCTGTTCACTGTGACTTTCTATGTCTTAGATCCAGATAGCTACAGCTGTCTGTTGGCCAAACCTACTGTTATAGATAAAGTGGGCTTTGGGTCACCACTTGCTCCTGATTGGATGGTTTTGGAAGTTCAGTTGTGTCCTCTTGATTTCCTTCCTATTCATGTGTTCCTCCTAGGAGAATTCCGGTCTCACAGTGTTCTGATTATTCTGCTTGTATTCTCCCATTGCTTTCAATTAGGGAGCTGCTATTTTCTTTCACTTTGAGATCTCCTTGGAAGTGCATGTGTTTTGTTTTGCTTGCTCTCTCCCCTCTGTGTGCTGCTTCCCTCTCACTCTCCCCACTGAGCAAAATGAGTTGCTTCTCTACCCACTCCAGCTTGTCTATTACTTTCCCTGCCCCTCTCCATCAGCATTGTTAACTACTATTCATGCTCCTCCATTGCTCCTCTGCCACTCTCTGCAAGGAATCTCCTCCACCCACATCTCTACCAATTCATTTAATTGTTTATGTTTTGCCAACTGCCAAGCTGTTGGTGGCCACCCATCCTAAAACATTTTGTTAACCTTTCAAGATGGATTTCTTCAAATGGGCATTCATGCTCATGCATGTACAGCAAGCACCCAGGAATGGTTTACATTATTTCAACATATTCAATAAATCATGGCCTCAGCAGATGTGCACACATCCACCAGGGCCATCTCTTGGTCATTATTAGTCAAATGATTAACAATGGGTGCTACTGCAGTGTGTTTATTTTTACAGTGTCCACCCTTTGCTCAATGACCCATGTGTCCATTTGTTTGTTTGTGCTGTGCCTCTCATTTCTCTTAGCTATCTTTAATAATTCAAGTGTTCCGAGTTGTAGGTCCCTGTGTTTTCTGCCAGAGCCCTGCATGTGTATCTGTCTGTACTCTACATGTCTATCTTTGCTTCAGGTGCCAGTCTGTGCTACAGTTCTGTTGTCTGGATGTCTGTATAGATTTATGTGTCACTCTGTGCTCCATGTATCTGTCTTCAATGCAAGGATCTCTCTGAACACCATGTCAGTGTTCATTCTGTATGCCTTTGTGCTGTCAGTGTTCTATTTATGGGCTACAACCATGTGTCAGTGCTCCATCTATCTGTCTCTGCTATAGATGTCTGCCTGTTCATCAGGCACTGGCCTGTGCTCTAAGTGCCAGGTTGTGTTCCGAGTATTTGCCTTTTTCCAGCTTTCTTTCTTTGGTTCATGTTATATTTGTTAAGGCTCTATCTGCTCCCTCTGATGACATCAGGTCCGCCTCAGTTGATGCTGTCTGCTTGTCATATGTACATGACCATGCTGCTGAATAACATATGTTTTCATATCTGATTGGTGCTGCATAGATGTGTTTGATGTATTTAGATGTATGATTTGCTATATCATGTATTGTGGCTTCTGTGTAGATGTTTGCATTGTTATGCAGACCTACTTGAAATTGTAAAGTGCTGCAAAACACAGTTGAAACCAAACTGGTTTGGTTCCAGTCAAGAAGTTCTTTACTTAACTTGTCTGAGCAAGACATCCATGTACCAGCCATAACTCATAACTGCCACTGGTAGAACCCCACACTTCAGGAATCCACGACTAAAGATTCATAGTTAAGATTCCAAAGCATGTCTTGAAGACACAACATATCCCCCATTGACCATTAAAACAAACTACATTTGAAAAGAGGATAAAAAATGAAACAATAATACTAAAAAGTTGTATATAACTTTGCGAAGGGTAGAATATAGGAATTCCAGGGGATCCCACAGAGCAATGGTAAGTGAAGAGCAAATTATACTTGCACATAATCCTCCAGATATGTAGGTGGACTTTGCTATCACCCTTCCCGAACCAAAATCACTCCTCATTCTCTGGCCACATAACTCCTTTTACAACACAATCACCACCGTTGGGCACTCTTCTTTCCCCTCCCACACCACTGAGAGCCAATCCTTGATCAACCTCCCAACTCCTCATCTCCCATCAACATAAATCCACTGCAACCACTTTCTTCACTATTCACTTCACACTCACCTCCTTTTTGATTAAGAGCTACTCTGTGTCTGTTTCATTTGTCTCCATTTCCCAACACCACACGCCACTCATTCATCTCTTTGCCTTTAAAAGGTCCTTTGAACTTCAAGAGACCACTCCTCACATGGCTACACTTAATTTGAGTCCAATAACCAACTTCAATTGTGCATGTCACTGAAACCTGCAGGCCAAGAAATGCAACCTTTACATCACATTCATCAACATTCCTCCAGCCAGCTGTGGGCCTGATTTAAAACGGCGGACGGGTTACTCCATCACAAGCGTGATGGATATCCCATCTGCCAAAATCTAAATCCCATTATGTTCTTTGGGATTTAGATTTCGGCAGATGGAATATCCGTCACAGTTGTGCCAGAGTAACCTGTCCGCCGGGTTCTAAATCAGGCCCTTAGTACAAGTTTGGTTCTAAGTTTACGACCTCTCATAACCTCA
Source organism: Pleurodeles waltl (assembly GCF_031143425.1). Lineage (NCBI taxonomy): Eukaryota > Metazoa > Chordata > Amphibia > Caudata > Salamandridae > Pleurodeles > Pleurodeles waltl. The sequence continues at coordinate 268,757,212 of NC_090448.1, read as the reverse complement.
AACAGAGAAATTAGCAGCATACTATTTACAGTAGAAAGATGTGCCCATACCGACTCATTACCAGCAGTTCATACACTAGAGCCACCCTGAACTGCCATTTGGATAGCCTCTTCCACCATGAGGTTTGCCCTTTCAGCAATACCATAGGCTTCAGGATTGTACAAGGCTGTGATGATGCTTAATACCAAAGTCACTCAAAAATGTCTTCATTTCCTCCAACGTGAGTTAAGTTCCATTATCAGCTATCAGGATATTGGGGAAACCACCCACCCTGAAAATCTCTTAAAAGAACAGAAATTGTGAAATTTCACACAGAAACTTGACTTCCACCAAACTTTTAAAAAACATCTACCCAAACCCCAGACAATCTTAACCATCTACCCACCCCAGCTAGTAGACCCAGAAAGTCCATACAGACACTATGCCATGCTTGTCCGGGCCCCTGAACATGACTCAAGAAAATTGTGAAACACTTTAAGTCTCTTCTCACTCTCCTTGCATACTGTGCACCACTTCATCCATTGAGCGGTTTGTGCATCAAACCATGGCCACCACAAATATTCTTTGACTCTCTTCTTCACCATAGACTGACCACAATTCTCCTCGTAGGCTAACTGTATAATTCTCCTCCTCAGTCCTCCTCAGATTCTCATGGGGAACATATCTGTCACCCCATCTGTCATCAAAACATGTCTTCCATTCAAATGTAACTTGTCCAAGATTTTGACAAAAGGCCTGACCCATGGACCCACACTACTCTTCCTACGTCCTCCCTTGTCCACCATTCAACACACTAACTGTTTCCATTTCATACACCCACTCATTCTTGGTAAAAACACCCACACCACACCGAACCACCTCCTCCAGCCAAGCTACAGGACCTTCATTTTCTCTGGCTAGCACTGCCTCTCCATCAACAACTTGCCAATCCAATGGAAGATGAGAGAGACCACCTGCTTGAGCACTGCACCAGCCAGGATTATATTCAACAATATACAGAAATTCTTGTGAGCGTGCAACCAACCTCAAAAATCTGACTGAGCCTTTACCCGTACCTCCAGGTGCAAGAACTTTCACCAGGGGTGTGTGGTCAGGGTGAATTTTAAAGCCCACAACATACAAATAAAAATATTCAGCACTCCAAGCTGTGGCCAATTCTTCATGCTTGTTTACAGAATAATTGAGTTCTGTCGATGATTGTGAAGCAAACACCACCATTCCCTCCACGGTATTGTGCAACTGAAATAAAACAGCACAAATCCCTGTGGCTTTAGAATGAACTGTCAAAAAAGATCAAAACTTAACATCAAATGACACAAAAATTCCTGATCAACATATTTTTTTACTAAATCAAAACAATTCTGTCATCTGAATGCACATCATTGCCTTAACAATATTTTTAACTGCTCGATCTCACCAGCAAAGTTCTTCATGAACTTTAAGTAGCATTCAATTAACCCTTGATTGAACTTGATTGGTCCCTGTCCTGAGGAGAAAGAGGTGACTTAATGGCCTCAAGGAGATCTCTTTTAGGTTCCACCCCCTTATCCGTGATAGTATGTTCCAAATATTTAATCTCCTCTGTTAAAAAATAAATTTCTCTTTGCACTTGAGTGTGCAGCTCCACCGTTGCTCCATAAACCAGAATATCATCCTGGAAATAAATGATATTAGGCAAATCTTTGAACACCTGTGACATCATCCGTTAACCTTTAGGAGCTGCCGAAATGGTACCCTTGTAAAATTAAGTGTGCCTTCAATGGTACCAAATGCTGTATTTTTCTTGAACGTTTTGTGTAACCAAATCTGATTACAAAAACATTTCTCAAATCTAACTTTAAAAAAAAACTTACCACCAATTAACAACAATAACAATTTATTGATACGGAGTAAAGGAACGTTATCAGTTACAATATTTTGATTCACACTTCTCAGGTCAACACAAAATCTCACTTGACCAGCCTTTTGTTTAGTGACAACATGTGATATCCAATATAAAGCCTCCACGGGCTCTATAACTCCCTCCTTTATCATTTCAGTCAAGATTTGTTTGACTTGATCCCTGATTATCAGGGGGACCTTTCTTAGTTTATGTTTGGCAGGTACTACAATGAGTTTGACAATAATTTCATGCACATACCCCTTCCAATCTTTGAGGTGGGGAGGGGGAATCTACAGAGAGAGTGGGATGACCTCCGGTTATTATAATACTAATATGTTAATTTCACTAAGGTCTGTTGCCGCTCCAGCTGCAATGCCAGTAGCAGCAACTGATTTGACAAGTAGATATTATATGACCCATTAGCAAACAATGAGCACATATAAAAAGGCTGTTGTGTCAAACAGTCATAGAGAGTCCTTCTGAGAGCTAGAAGGAGTGTGGGAGCATCATATGTTAATGGCAGCAACAAGCAGAGCAGCTTGCACACTAGGAGTGCATACTAAGTGCATTGCCTGGTATGAGGTCTTTCATATACTCAAAGGAACTGCATTTGAGTTGGCACAGCCAAAAATGTTTAATCATAACCTCTTTGCTTTCTATATGGTGCATGGTGCCACAATCATCTGGTTACATACATCACTCTAACCAAGATGTTACCATTCTTCAGAGAAATAGTACTCATGTTAACTATTCTGAAAAGATTGAAATCTCAGTTGACCCATTAGTATTTGAGTTGGTAACCAAAGGTTGCCCACCAAGTAGTGACACAAGCACATCAACGCATAGACCTGTGCTGTTTCCTCCTGACTTCCATCACCCTACGAATTACAGCTCCACTTCAGCCCTATGGTTTGTCTTCCTTTTGTGTCACCCACATCTGCTCTTTTACAACCCATGAGTTCAATGAAGCTGCAAAGTTTTTCAGACTGGCCATTTTTACGGTAGTTGCTGCTTTGGAATGTGATTGAGGGCCAGTGCAAAAGACTGTCTGCTTTGTATATACCACTCAATATTGTGTTCCATCCACTTGAGAATCTTAGCCCTATAGATGAACTGTGAGCTGGAGGAATCTCTACTCAAGAAGTGGACTCCTTTTCAATTGGTAGGGGTCCAGTCAAGCAAGAGATCTGGTTTGATCAGTTAGACGTGTAGTCTGTGTCTCATTTCTCCTTTGTGCACCCCCTAGCATAGAAGGAGACTTACCTGTCAGACTGAAGCACCATCTAGAAGAAGCACTATATTAAATGATCAGAAGACATGCTGAACCTCTCCTAGTGAGCCACTGCAGAGATCTGATCAAACTTTAGCCAAAATACTTAGGTCTTGTGCATTTTCCCATGACTGACTAAGCTCTGGAGAAAGGTTAGTTGAAAGAGGCTTGCAAAACGTGCAAATGGAGGCAATCCCATTGTGAGAAAGTCTCTTTTTTTCATGGTCATCCCATTTTTGTGGACTAATGCTAATGGATTTTAACTCGGGACTACAGCACATGTTTTGCCATCCACTAGGCTGATAAAAGAAACATGGCTTCAGGACTGCCTGTGCAGCCTGACTTTGGCAGCTTTTAAAAGTGCAGGCAAACCTCTCAAATAACCGTTTTTGACAGGGAAGAATCCTACTTTTAAATATTAAATAAGTAACCCTTAAATGGGCCTTGCCATCTCATGGTAAGTAACCATTATTTAAAAGTGGTACATGGAAAAATTTAATATTGGCATGTACCTCATTTGACCAGGCCCCACAAGCTATTTACATGTTAGAGGGCTGCAGCTGACCTATGAGAAAAACAAAAGCTCAGGTAATGCTGCTGACATTGGTTTGTCATACATTACAGCGGTGATTCAACCACTATTTTTAATGTTTACGAAAAATCCAAATCAGTGGTGAAGTCAAAGCTTTAGCCACTGCTGTGCATGGACTTTGGCCGTGTGCGGCGTGGGTTGGCCGTAAGCCCTGTAGCCAACCCCCTATAACCACCCAATCCTGCGTTGTTCATGGTCAAAGACCATGTGTGTATTGTTGGCCGCAGGGCCTCTCTCTCTGGGTGTGAGAATTAGTGTGAAAGGGTGCCTCTTGATGTGGGAGTGGGTGTGAGAGTGTCTGTCTGGATGGTAGAGTGGGTGTGAGAGGATTTCTGTGGGTGTGAGAGTGTCTCTGTGAGTGGGTGTGTAAGTGTCTGTGCGAGTCTGTGAGTGGGTCTTTGAGGGGGTGCATGAATGTCTGAGGGGGTCCGTGAGTGGGAGTATGAGCCTCTGAGTGAGTTTGTTCATAAGTGTGAGCGTATAATTGTGTCTGTGAGTCTCTGAGTGGGTCTGTTAGTAGATGTGTGAGTCTCTGGGTTGGTTTGTGAGTGGTTGCATGAGTGTCTAAGTGGGTCTGTGAGTGAGTGTGTGAGTGTCTGAGTAGGTTTGTGAGTGAGTACATGAATCTCTAAGTGCATCGGTGAGTGAGTGCATGAGTGTCAAAGTGGGTCTGTGAGTGAGTGCATACGTCTCTGAGTGGGTCTGTGAGTGGGTGCATGAGCCTGAGTGGGTCTGTGAGTAGGTCTAAGTGGTCTGTGAGTGGGTGAATGATTCTCTAAGTGGGTCTGTGAGTGAGTGTGTAAGTCTCTGAGCCTGTCTCTCTGGGTGTGAGAATAGGTGTGAGAGGGTGTCTCTGGGTGTGAGAGTCGGTTTGAGAGTGTCTGTCTGGGTGTCAGAGAGTATATTTGGGTGTAAGAGTGTCTGTCCGGGTGGGAGAGGGTGTCTCTGGGTGTGAAAGTGGGGGTGAGAGTGTCACTGTAAATAGGTGTGTGAGTGTCGGTGTGGGTCTGTGAGTGGGTTCATGAGTGTCTGAGTGGGCCTGTGAGTGGGTATTTGAGTCTCTGAGTGGGTCTGTGAATGAGTGTGCAAGTTTCTCAGTGGGTCTGTGAGTGGGTGCATGAGCCTCTGAGTGGGTCTGTAAGTGTGTGCGTGCGTCTCTGAGTGGGTTTGTGAGTGGGTGCATGAGTGTCTAAAAGGGTTGGTGAGTGGGTGTGTGAGTATCTTAGTAGGTTTGTGAGTGGGTACTTGAATCTCTAAGTGTATCTGTGAGTGAGTGCATGAGTTTCTGAGTGGGTCTGTGAGTGGGTGCGTAAGCCTGAGTGGGTCTCTGAGTATATGTGTGAATGTCTGAGTGGGTCTGTGAGTGGGTGCCTGAGTGTCTAAGTGGGTCTGTGAGTGAGTGTGTAAGTCTCTGAGCCTGTCTCTCTGGGTTTGAGAATAGGTGTGAGAGGGTGTCTTATGTGAGAGTGGGTGTGATAGTGTTTTTGTGTATCAGGGTCTATGTGGGTGTGAGAGTGGGTGTGGGAGTGTCTGGGTGTGAGAGTAGGTGGGAGAGGGTATCTCTGGGTGTGTGAGTGGGTGTGACAGTGTCTCTGTAAATTGGTGTGTAAGTGGATGTGTGAGAGTCTGAGTGGGTCTGTAAGCAGCTACAGAAATGTCTGAGTGGATCTGTGAGTGGGTGCATGAGTGTCTAAGTGGGTCTGTTAGTGAGTCTCTGAGTGGGTCTGTGAGTGGGTGCGTGAGTGTCTGATTGGATCTGTGAGTGGGTTCCTGAGTCTCTGAGTGGGTCTGTGAATAAGTGTGTGAGTCTCTGAGTGGTTCTGTGAGTGGGAGCATGAGTCTTTGAGTGGGTTTGTGAGTGGGTGCATGAGTGTCTAAATGGGTCTCTGAGTGGGTGTGTGAGTGTTTGAGTAGGTTTGTGGGTGGTACATGAGTCTCTGAGTGCATGTGTGAGTGAGTTCATGAGTTTCTGAGTGGGTTTGTGAGTGAGTGCATAAGTCTCTGAGTGGGACTGTGAGTGGGTGCAAGAGCCTGAGTGAGTCTGTGAATAGGTGTGTAAATGTCTGAGTGCGTCTGTGAGTGGGTGCATGAGTGTCTAATCAGTTCTGAGTGAGTGTGTGAGTCTCTGAGCTTGTCTCTCTGAGTGTGGGAGTAGGTGTGAGAGGATGTCTCTGGGTGTGAGAGTAGGTGTGAGAGTGACTCTGTGAATGGCTGTGTGAGTGTCTGTGTGGGTCTGTGAGTGGGTCAGTGAGGGGGTGTGTATGAAAGTCTGAATGGGTCTGTGAGTGTGTGCATGAGTGTCTAAGTGGGTCTGTGAGTGAGTGTGTGAGTCTCTGAGTGGGTCTGTGAGTGGGTGCATGAGTGTTCAAGTGGGTCTGTGAGTAGGTGTGTGAGTCTGAGTGGGTCTGTGAGTGGGTACATGAGTCTCTGAATGCATCTTTGAGTCACGGCTTGAGTTTCTGAGTGGGTCTGTGAGTGCATGAATGTCCGAGAGGGTCTGTGATGGGTGAGTGAAGGTCTGAGTGGATTTGTGAGTGGGTGCATGAGTGTCTAAGTGGGTCTGTGAGTGGGAGCATGAGTGACTGAATGGGTCTGTGAGTGAGTGTGTGTGCAGCCATCTTGGGACTTTGCTTCAGCCGAGTTCCAGAAAAAAGGTAAACAATAAAAGGGACAAGGGAAGAGACACCCTGACCCCTTAGCTCTGGCGCTGGGGCAAAAAAACATTTTGTTTTAAATTTTCACTGTGATTCACTGCGGATCTGGTAAAAATAAAAAAAAGGAAAAAATAAGTATGGGCTACCGTGCTTGTTTTAATAAAGTCCCCAGGTAGGCCAGGTCCAGGGGGTACTGAAAAAGGAGGAGGGCACACAGGGCCCCCTTGCTAGAGTTTGTATTAGCCCATGGGACCAACACCTGTCCAGGGCGATCAGAAAGAATAATGCCAAACAGCTCCTTCTCGCAGAAAGAAAAGCTTTCATCTATTTCCCTGTACGCATACATGCGTGCTGGGAAACAGATGAAAACATTGCTCCCGCAATCAGGGAGCTGCTATTCTTAGCAGCTCCCTGCTTGAGGGAGCTAGCTAGGACCGCAGGTGCCTTGAGGCTCCCACCTGTTGGCTTGTCACTCTCTCTTTCTCCTCATCCCATAAAGGAATGGAAGAGAGACAGTTTGTTATTGCAATGGTCCCTCCAAGCAATAACTTCAAAGTGTCACACTGGCAACATGTTTGGTTCAAATGGTATAGTTATGTTTTGATGAACAACAGACCAGGGACACTTCTGGCCTAATAGTAAAGCTCTTGGACTGTCACTCAGTAGGTTGAAAGTTCAAATGCTAGTATCTCATGGCAGTATGTCTGTTTATTTTCAAGTGTTTTTAATGTTAAACACTTCTAGTAATAGAATATTGAAGTATTTTTCCCATCTGTGAGTTGAATATCATAGGTAAGCCTGGTCCAAACACAGTAAGTAGTCGCTTCTATCCTAGTGGTTAAGGTCTCAGACTCTCGGGTTGAGGGTTCCAGTCTAGGTGAGTGTGTGGTCATTTCCCTGCCCTAGTTTCTTTTTAACTAGAAGTATTTATGGTACATACTGAAAGGTGATCTCACTCTTTTTAATTGACAAATACATTTTTTTCAATTTGTTCAGAAATATCCAAATCTAAGTATGACATTCTTCAAACCCTAAAGAGCTCTCTATCTCTCTCCCTCTCCCTCTCTCCAAAAGCTGTGCACGGCAGAGGATTGGGTGGTTATTGGGGCTTTCCTGCATGGGGTTTGGTGGCTATAGGAATTGGCTGCAAGACCGGGCCACAGGCCAGGCTCTGCAGTCAACCTCCAATGCGCATCGCCATAGGCCATGCGCTGCAGTATTTGGATTAATGTATATAGTAGTTTAAATTACTTTATGTTAAAAAAAACATAGAAATTCACTGAAAAAAACTAAAGCTTGCAGGGACATTATAGTTAGGAAATAGAATGAAAAACCTTAGAAATTAACTTAAAAAACTAAAACAAATAACTAACAAAAAACAAAGGTTACAGAGATGTTATAGTTAGGCACAAACCCAGAGAAATTCAATTGTTTCAAGAAACTATAAAGTGCATCTTAACGTAACTATAACTCGCAACTTCGCCATGCACTGCTAATTACCCCACAAATTACAGCACTCGACATCTTTGGTAACATCATTGATAATGTCACTATAACATCTGCAGTAAAATTATTGATCAATTAATTGTGCATGGCGGGGGCACGAGTTATAGTATTATAGAACACACACAGTTAAACATTAAATGCTGGTATAGTATAGTCTATTTCACCCTCTTTTAAATTCAGCTTTAGGTGAATCCAAGGTGTTAATGTTCCCTGATGAATGACCAGTTTCCCTCTAAACGAAAAACAATATACAAAAATGTAATTTCTACTGATGCTAGTAATAACAATATTTCAATAAATAATGCATTTATGATTCATTACTATTTAATTCAAAGTATTTATGTATGCTTTACAGGAAACAGAAGAAAACCTACAAAATGGGATTCCTTGTGCAGGTTTCAATTACAGTACTTCTGCTGGAAATTAAGGTTTTTTGTCAGTATGCACGCTACGACTATGAAGATGAATATGAACCCGATGAAGAATACCCTCCAACATTTCATGAGAATCAACATTTTGACTATGCAATACCTTTGCTAAATCCAGATTGTGCTAGAGAGTGTTTCTGTCCATCATCCCTTCCTCAAACCATGTATTGCGACAATCGCAAATTGAAAAGCATTCCAAAAATCCCAGCACATATTCAACAGCTGTACCTGCAGTTCAATGAAATTGAAGGAGTACCAGCAACATCCTTCATCAATGCCACAGCTCTGAAGGAAATTAACCTTAGCCACAACAAAATAAAGTCAAATAGGATTGATGAAGGTGTGTTCAGTAAGCTTACAAAACTAACACACCTCTTTCTTGACCACAACAATCTAGAGGAATTTCCATCTCTTCTTCCTAGCAGCCTTGAAAGGCTTCTTCTCAATTTTAATAAGATCAAGAAAGTACAAACCAGCAACCTTCAAAGTTTAATAAATGTGACAATGCTAGATCTTTGTAACAACGAGATAGAAGATGCATTTAAAGGAAAAGCTCTCTCCAAAATGAAAAGTCTAATGCAACTTAATCTGTGCAACAATAAATTACATTCTATGCCAAAAAATCCACCAGCCTCTCTCATGTACATCTCACTAGAAAATAACTCAATCTCTCAAATTCCAGAGGACTATTTCACCAATCTTCCTAACCTTACATCTTTTAGGATGTCAAACAATAAATTGAAGGAAGTTCCTCGGAACATGTTTAACCTTCCCAATCTAATGGAACTTGACCTTGCAAGCAACAAACTAAAGCAAGCCTTCTATATTCCCAGATCCCTGGAACATTTGTACCTTCAGGACAATGAACTAGAATGTGAGTATTACATTCTTTGTAAATATCTAACTCTTGGCTCATGAGAATAGAAGGATTCAAAGTGCAATAAAAAAGAATATAACAGAGAAGATAGAATTTAAAGTATTTAAACAATATTAAGCTACAAACAAAAGCACCAAAGTGCAAAATATGAAGTGTAGCCAAGTATCCTGCTTTTCACATGTTCAAGTACCAAAGTAGATAAGTGTTAGAGGACAAAGATTGGTAATATTCACTGAACTTGTGTCGGTAGTCTTACATATTAGGAGAATGCTTATAATGGGCAGTTTCTCAAAGCCATATATAAGTGTGTGTGTGTGTGTGTGTGTGTAAGTGCTCAAAAGTGCAAATGGCTGGATTTTCAAGCGCAAAGAATTAACACATAAGGGTTCATTACAACATTGTCGGTAAAAGCTGCTTACCGCCGTGCAGAAGATCGCCAACACACCGTCGCAGCCGCAGAATTCCGTCACAGCTATTATGACCCACATCTCGAAATCCGACAAAAATCTGACACCCACACAAGTCCGCCACACCAAAGGTCAGTGATAAACTGGCGGAAAAAAAACGACACCGTCACGCCAACAGAAATACATCCACACTATCACGACACACGAATCCACGCGGCGGTCTTTCAACCGCGGTATTCCATTGGCGGTACACACCGCTACCCTCAAAATACACACACTTCTACAAAACACCGCCACATTGGACAATTCAAAATACACACACCTGATACACATACACACACCACCCCCACACACCCAATACAATATAAAACACACACCCACATCACCCACAAACCCCTATGACCACTATTACAGAGAGAAGGCCAGAGAGAGACACCACCATCCACAAACTAGCAGCCACAGGCACACAACACCATCACCCACACAACTTCCATGCACCAAACACCACACACCACTACATATCACCACACTTATCACCACACACACCATCCCACACATCACCTACACCACCCCATGGCATGGCAAAGACACTCCAGGTTCTCGGAGGAGGAGTTCAGGGTCATGGTGGAGGAAATCGTCTGGGTAGAGCCACAGCTATTTGGATCACAGGTGCAGCACACCTCAATTACAAGGAAGATGGAGCTATGGTGAAGAATAGTCAACAGGGTCAACGCAGTGGGACAGCACCCAAGAAATCGGGACGACATCAGGAAGAGGTGGAACGACCTACGGGGGAAGGTGCGTTCCGTGGTCTCAAGACACCACCAGGCGGTTCAGCGGACTGGCGGCGACCCCACCTCCTCACCCACAACTAACAACATGTGAGGAGCAGGTCTTGGCGATTCTGCATCCTGAGGGCCTCGCAGGAGTCGGTGGAGGAATGGACTCTGGTGAGTCAAAGCTTTACTATTACATCCCCCACCCTACCTGCATGCTATCACATACCCCCACCCTCACCCTCAACCCCAGCACCCCAACTCCTCACATATGTCCCAACATCACAAACCACCCATCCCAACACCAAGCCCTGCATGCAACAACAAAGCATGGACACCCATCACTAAAGCATGCCCACTGCACATACCCATACACCCCCCTAAACCATCATCACACAAGCCCCCACACAGGAATGCCAGCACTTGGGTACACGCTCACCCACCCATTGCACACCATGACACACACAGATGCAATAATCATGCTTTTCCACCCCTGCAGGACCACTACCCAACGTCACCAGACAGGAGGGACCAGAAATCTCCACCCCACTCACAGAAGAGGCCCACAGTGATGACAGGAGCTCTGTCCAACTGGATCTAGATGACCAGCCCGGACCATCGTGGGCCTCGGGACAGTCGGTCCCCTCACACAGGCACAGGCCACCACAGACCTTCCCCCCTCTGGTAACACCAGCACAGCACCCACCCAGCAGGCCCATACCTTCGTCCCCAGGACACGTCAATCAGCTGTGTGTCCACCACTACAGGGAACCCAGGATAACCCACCACCCCAACAACAACAGGGACCTGGGGGCAGTGGTAGTGGGCACACGGTCCAGGGGACGGAGGCCCAGGAACACAGGGGAACTGGGAGGGCTGCTGTGCGACAGGGGGCAGACAGGCCAAGGGAACCCACTCTCCACAAGGCACTCTCCTCCATCATGGGAGCATACCACCACTCCCAGGAGACGATGGCAACGGTCCTGGCCAAGTTTCAGGAGACCCAGCGCATGCAGGAGGAACAGTATTTGGGGTTCAGGGAGAAACTCAGAACCATCAGCTCTGCCCTGGGCACCATCGTAGGGGTGCTGAAGGAAATACTCAACACCAGGAGGGACACTGTGGCACTACAAGGGGCCCCTGACACTAGCATGGATGATGAACTGGCCACCACCTCCGCTGGCGCTAGTGGACAGGAGGCACCGCCACAGGACCACCACACCAGCACCCCACACCCTGCAGACAGAGAACCACCCCGCAAACAGTCCCTGAGATCCAGGAACAAGACAGAGCACAATGCCAAGACCCCCGCCAAGAAATGAGACCACCCTGATTGTCAACCCACTGTCCCACTTTGTCACCCTGTCCATATTGAAACTGCCCCAGCTCCACTTCCTATGCCCATATGGGCAATGCATCTATGAGACAAATAGACTGGACTCTGCCATGGACACTCCTCCGCCATCACCCCTCACCATTTAACTTCCCCCTCCAATATTATTCCCCCTCCTAAAGCACCAAAAGATCTGGGGCCAGATGTAGCAAGCCATTTGCATGGCGCAAACTGCGAAAAACGCAGTTTGCGCCATGCAAACAGCCTCCTGCGGTGCTCATTCCCAAATTGCGGATCGGTACCGACTCGCAATTTGGGAATGCGACTCGCAAATAGGAAGGGGTGTTCCCTTCCTATTTGTGACTCGCATCGCAATTCAGACTTGCTTTGTGACCCCGAATGCGGTCACAAAGCAACTCGCAGTTACCACCAGTGTCACACTGGTGGTAACTCATTCGCAAAAGGGAAGGGGTCCCCATGGGACCCCTTCCCCTTTGTGAATGTCGACAAAAATATTTTTTCAGAGCAGGCAGTGGTCCATAGGTTCTACTCTGAAAAAACGAAACCAAATGGTTTCGGTATTTTTTTCATTTTGCAACTCATTTTCCTTTAAGGAAAACGGGCTGCAAAATGAAAAAAAAAAACTGCTTTATTTATAAAGCAGTCACAGACATGGAGGTCTGCTGACTTCAGCAGGCCACCATCCCTGTGAGTGCAGGGACTCGCTATGGGGTCACAAAAAGCAACCCACCTCATTAATATTAATGAGGTGGGTCTTTGTGACCCCATAGCGAGTCGCAGAAGGTGTCTGAGACACCATTTTGCATATGCTTTTGCGAGTCTGAAATTGCGAGTCGCACCGACTCGCAATTTCAGACTCGCAAAAGCATATCTTGCTACATCTGGCCCCTGGAGTCAGTCTGTGATTTTGAAATAGTGTGTTTGCAATTCCAGTGACAACATTTTCAGGAAATAGTAATGTCAACATACCTATGTCACACAGCTCTAGTCCCTGAGGAATCTAAGCAGATGACACACGTTGGGACCCACACCTGTGAAACCGTAAGGGAAAGTGACAACTCAGTGACCATACACTGGGTGAAATCGACAGACAGGATAGAGGTAGAAGTGTAAGAGTACTTGTAGTAGGCAGGAATGTATTCTCACCTGTGTTTCACTGGAAATATTGCTGGATGACTGAGTTCCTGTTGTCAATGTCTTCTTCCTCTGCTTCCTCCTCATCACTGTCCACAGGCTGCACAGCTGCCACAACACCGCCATCTGGACCATCCTCCTGCAGAAAAGGCACCTGTCGTCGCAAAGCCAAGTTCTGAAGCATACAGCAGGCCACGATGATCGGGCACACCTTCTTTGGTGAGTAGAAAAGGAATGCACCTGTCATATGGAGGCACTGGAACCTGGCCTTCAGGAGACCGAAGGTCCGCTCTATCACCCTCCTAATACGCCCATGGGCCTGATTGTAGCGTTCCTCTGCCCTGGTCCTGGGATTCCTCACTGGGGTCAGTAGCCATGACAGGTTGGGGTAACCAGAGTCACCTAATAGCCACACACGGTGCCTCTGGAGTTGCCCCCTCACATAAGGGATGCTGCTATTCCGCAGGATGTAGGCGTCATGCACTGAGCCAGGGAACATGGCATTCACATGGGAGATGTACTGGTCGGCCAAACATACCATCTGTACATTCATCGAATGATAACTCTTCCGGTTCCTGTACACCAGTTCACTCCTGTGGGGGGGACCAAAGCCACATGGGTCCCATCAATGGCACCTATGATGTTGGGGATATGTCCAAGGGCATAGAAGTCACCTTTCACTGTAGGCAAGTCCTCCACCTGAGGGAAAATGATGTAGCTCCGCATGTGTTTCAGCAGGGCAGACAACACTCTGGACAATATGTTGGAAAACATAGGCTGGGACATCCCTGATGCCATGGCCACAGTTGTTTGAAAATACCCACTTGCAAGGAAATGGAGCACTGATAGCACCTGCACTTGAGGGGGGGGGATTCCTGTGGGATGGCGGATTGCTGACATCAGGTCTGGCTCCAACTGGGTACACAGTTCTTGGATTGTGGCACGGTCAAACCTGTAGGTGATTATCAAATGTCGCTCCTCCATTGTCGACAGGTCCACCAGCAGTCAGTACACTGGAGGATTTCGCCATCTCCTCACATGTCCCAGCAGACGGTGCCTATGAAGGACAACAGCGACCAGAGAGTCAGAGGTATGTACCCACTGTCTACACAGAACACGATTCATACACAAAATCTGGCCTGTATGTGTGTTGAGAGAAGGCCTAGGTATGTGTGACGCAATGGGTAATTAGGCCATGTGGGCCCCTGAAATGGCGGCTGCCTGACCTCTAAAGTGGGACAATGGGATGTGAGGTAACTGCTCTGGCGTTGTACACTGTTGCGGTAGGCGGTCGAAGACCGCGGCGCAATGCTGCATTGGTTAACATTGGACCCTATGGGTCCCAGGAGCCAATGACGATGTACGCCAGTGGTGATGGTATGCCCCGCCGCGGACGTGACCGCCGCGGACGTGACCGCCATTTTCTATCTGTTGAATCACTCGATACCTGATCTTCGACAGGAGAGGACCTACACTGCAAGTGCTGCTGTGACCTCGGTCTGGAAGAGACAATGGCTCGTGCGTCTGGGGAAAGGGCCCCTGCCTTCACATCGGAGGAGTTGGAGAAGCTCGTGGACGGGGTCCTCCCCCAGTTCACACTACTCTACGGTCCTCCAAACCAAAAGGTAAGTACCCAGGGGGCATGTTGTATGGGCTATGTGTGTGTGAGCAGAGGGCTTGGTTGTAAGAAGGAAGGGGGCAGAGTTCTGAGTGCATGAAAGACGGTGGGTGCATGTGCCACATGGCAAGGGTAGGGATGGGGGCCACTCACTTTGACGGCGCAGTTGGTAATGACTTCTCTTCTTCCCCTGTACATTTCATGTAGGTCAGCGCCCACCAGAAAAAGGATATATGGCGTGCCATCGCCAAGGACGTCCGGACCCTGGGGGTCCACCACAGACGGAGCACCCACTGCCGGAAGAGATGGGAGGACATTCGCCACTGGAGCAAGAAGATGGCAGAGGCTCAGCTGGGGAAGGCCTCCCAACGTGGGACACTGATGTTCCGGATCCTGGCGGTGGCCTACCCGGAGTTGGATGGGCGCTTGAGGGCATCACAGCAGACACAAGGGGGTGAGTACACTCTCATTCTGCTGACTTTGCGCGCATTGGAGGGGTCTGGGTGGGGGAGGAGGGCTGTGGGTTTCCCTAGGCAAGGGCGAGTTCCGTAGGCTAGGCCCCTTCGTAAGGCGTGGCCCTGTGGCCCCCCACCCCACCTCTGTAGAGTGCCAAGTACAGCTATTCATGCACCTGTGTCATCTATGTGTGCAGATGTCGTCCATAGCCTTGTAGGCCATTTCCCAGGAATTGCACTGTAGAGCCCAACAGCACGACGTAGTGCAGGGGGTTGCTGTGTCTGTCTTGTCCGCCAACGGTAGGGGTAAGCCATGCACTCAACCTGTCTTTCTTCTGTTCCCCCCCCCTTTTTTTCGGTCTCCCTGTTCTTTTGTGCATTAGTATCATCAGGCGGAGGAGCAGTGGCACCGGAGCACGAGGGAGCTGCGTCCCACATGGCCATGGAGGGCCACACTACGGACTCTGAATACACCAGTGGGACGGAGGGCGTGGGGAGCACCACAGCGGTGACAGGAGCTGAAACCAGCGACACGGACTCGTCCTCCGATGGGAGCTCCCTTGTGGTGGCGGCAACATCTGTGCCCCCCACTACTACAGGTACAGCCGCCACCCCCCCCTACCAGCACTGCCCTCCCAACAGCCCCTCAGCATGTGCCCCGTGCCCGCTCACCCAGGAGGGTGGGCATCACCTTCGCCCCAGGCACCTCAGCCCCTGCCCCTGTCACCTCTGCTGCCCTCAGTGAGGAGGCCATTGACCTCCTCAGGTCCCTCACTGTTGGTCTGGCCTCAGCACTGATGGCAGCCATTGTCCCTGTGTCTAGCCTCCCCCCTCCAACTTCCTCCACCCAGACCCAATCCCCTGTACCTCTGCCTATCCCAAGCACACCATCAGACCAGCCTGCACACACCTCACCACACAAGGGAAGCTCAGGCAACAGAAGCACCACACATCCCACAGGCACTCACGCAAGCATCACACACACACAGACACACCAACATCCACTGCCTCCACTGTGTCCCCCTCCTCCTCATCCTCCACCTCCCTCCCAGTCTCATCTACACTCTCAACCGGCATGCATTACCACTACAGCCACTACGTCCTGCACCAGCACACCCACCACCACACCCCGCTCACGTGCAGTCACCACCCCCACTACCATTCACACGTCCCCTGTGTCCACTCCCAGTGTGTCTGTGACACCCCCTCCCAAGATACACAAACACAGGCACACACCCACCCAACATACATCCACCTCACGACAGCCTCCAGTGCATGCACCTGCACCCAAAGCCACAAAAGTTACACCTCCTACAACTTCCACCTCTTCCTCCACTCCCAAACCCCCTCCAGCTACCCGTCCCAGTGTCTCCAAACAACTTTTTCTGTCCACCCTTAACCTATTTCCCACCCCCGTCCAACTCATAGGCCCCGTACTAGCACCTCAGCCACAAAATCTCCGGGACCAGTGGTGCCTGTTGTCACAGGTATGTGGAGTGCACCGGCCACCAGGCCAGCCAGTGTATCACGGAGCCAGAGCACAGCCAGTCCCCCCCCCTGTGAAGCACCAGAAGTTAGCCAGTGCCCGGCGGGCGAGGGGGAAGACTCCAGCCACCCAAGCCGCTCACAGAGGTCCCGGGGGAGTGTGGACTCAGCTGTGACTCCTCCCAAGGTGGGGAAGGGGCAGAAGAAACCAGCAAAGTCTGGGAGGAGCAGCACGGCGGAGAAGACCGCCATCATCCCCGCTGGCCAGGAGGCCACCGCCAGCCCCATCGTCGATGCCCAGGAGGGCCCCACCAGCCCCATCGTCACTGCCCAGGACACCACTGCCAGCCCCATCGTTGCTGTCCAAGAGGGCCCCACCAGCCACAGCCCAGCTGCCCAGGAGCACCCCGCCAGCCACAGCCCAGCTGGCCAGGTGGGCCCCGCCAGCCCCAGCCCAGCTGGCCAGGAGGGCCCCGCCAGCCCAGGCCCAGCTGGCCAGGAGGGCCCCGCCAGCCCAGGCCCAGCTGGCCAGGAGGGCCCCGCCAGCCCCAGCCCAGCTGGGCAATGAAGGACCGCCAGCCCCAGCCCAGCTGGGCAATGAAGGACCGCCAACCCCAGCCCAGCTGGGCAAGGAAGGACCGCCAAGTCAAGCACCGCTGAACAGGGCAAGGACCGCCAAGTCAAGCACCGCTTAACAGGGCAAGCACCGCTGAACAGGGCAAGGACTGCCAAGTCAAGCACTGCTGAACAGGGCAAGGACCGCCAAGTCAAGCACCGCTGAACAGTGCAAGGACCGCCAAGTCAAGCACCGCTGAACAGGGCAAGGACCGCTGAACAGGGCAAGGACTGCCAAGTCAAGCACCGCTGAATAGGGCAAGGACCGCCAAGTCAAGCACCGCTTAACAGGGCAAGGACCGCCAAGTCAAGCACCGCTGAACAGGGCAAGGACCGCCAAGTCAAGCACCGCTGAACAGGGCAACCACCGCCAACTCAAGCACTGCTAGCCCATGAGCAGCAGGGGCAGTGACGCAACTGGGACCGTCACAGGTGAGTGATGCACTCTGGGCACCAGTCCCCCTCCAGAACCAGTGGAGACATGCATCCACTACCTGTGTCCTTAACAGGATGAAGCACTCTCCCCCTCCAGAACCAGTGGAGACTGTTATCCACTTGAGAGACTGTGGCTTTGCACTCCCCAGGATGGTACAGTGGGCAAACCACCCACTGTAGAGACTTGAGAGACTGTGGCTTTGCACTCCCCAGGATGGTACAGTGGGCAACCCACCCACTGGAGAGACCTGAGAGACTGTGGCTTTGCACTCCCCAGGATGGTACAGTGGGCAACCCACCCACTGTAGAGACTTGAGAGACAGTGGCTTTGCACTCCCCAGGAAACATCGATGGGCAGGGAGCCCCCTCGTGGATCTGGCGTTGTGCACTCATCCGGCTGAGGTGCCCTCCCTTCCCTTCCCCCTGAGGTGCCTGTTGTATTTCTATCTGATGCCCCAGCAGTGTTCTCTCCGTAATGTTTGGGTATCTTGTGTGGGCCTCGCCCATGCATTTTGTGCCCAGTGGTCCACGGACTATGAATAGTGCAATACCTGGACTACTAATCGTGGTGTATATTTTGTTAATAGTGTATATATGTATATATTTGCTAACTGAATTTTGATATATTACAATGGTTACACTCATTTCCTTTTGTCTTTGCAGTCTTCCGGGGGGGGGTGTTACTGTAATGTTTGAATATGCATTGGTGTGTGTGTTGTAGTGGGTGAGGGTGGGGTTGGGGGTTGGGGTGTTGTGTGTGTGTGTCCCTGTTTTTTGCCTCCCCTATGTCGTAGGTGCAGCACTCACCGTAGTCTTCGCCGCCGGCGTTGGTGCTCCTGGTACAGGAGCAGGAAGACTAGCGCTGGAAGAATATGGAGTTCCGGCTCCATGGTGTCGTCTTTCCTCGTGGAGTGTGTAGAGGTGAGCGTTTTTCCTTCGAAATGCCAGTTTCTGCCGTGTTTTTATCCACAGTGAATCCGCCCCAGAAAAGGTGGCGGATTGGCCTGTCATAATAGTGTGAGCGGTACATTGTCTTCTGCCTGTCTGTTGGCGGTGACCGCTGAGCTGTTTGTTTGTACCGCCATGGCGGTCTGAGTGTTAAAGTGGCTGTCTTTGTTGGCTGTTTCCGCCACTGTCGTAATTGCGAAATTTTTACCGCCGGCCTGTTGGAGGTCTTACCGCCACTTTAACACCGTCCGCCAGGGTTGTAATGACCACCATAGTGTAATTATACTTGTAAATCATTTTATGTGTAATATTAAAGCACAATGGCATGATATTGCACTCGGCTAAATCGTACTCCAAGGAATGGGTGTTCCATGCCATGGAAAGCTTGGGAATGGCCACAACTTTTGATAGTATGTTGGTATTGACAAACTTGTTCCTCACCCATCCTCTTCTTGGAGATGGCTACACATGTACTCTTGTCAAGGGCAGACGAAAGATGCTTATCAGAGTGGGGATGAGAACATGACACTCCATGTTTGCGCTATGTGTACTTGAGGGGTTTGTCCATTAGAAAATGTATTTCCCCTTGAAGAAATATAAAGTTATCAAGTATCATCGTGTGCATACATGCACAATTGTACTCTACATAAAATCAGAAATGTGAAGCCAACTTTCAAATTGGATTAAATGGAAATTCACAAAACATTTCTAGGAAATCTGCTGGAATGCTTTGACTCTTAGGTTTCGCTATGGTGCTGTTAATGGAGTCCCAGAACTCCTAAATCAGTATTGATGCCCATTATTAAACCTATTAGGGCAGATTTACATATTGCTTCTGAATTGCCCTTTATGTTAAGCTAAGAGTAAAGTAATTTGTGGATGACCAAAACATCAAAGAAAAGAAACAAGAATGGCAAAAGCCCTGCTTAAAGAAGGAGCGGAAGGCAAAAAGGCACTGGTTAAATTAAAATAAAAACTAAACATTTTGTTCAGTATTCCAATAACAAAGGTTTGCAATGTTTCGAAAAGGATAAAATATATGGAAAAAAAAAAAAGGAAATCTGTTCAAGAAGAGAGTTTTAAGATAAAGTGAATAAACAGAAACGGAAACAGGAAAATAAAATGTCTTATGAAAAACAATACGTTTAGCTAAAGGAGCTTGGGAACAGAACAACTCATGAAAAAACAGGCATAAACTTAAAAGCAAAACTAAAGACATGAGATGTTTAGATTCAGCAACATGAAAAAGAGCTGTGCAAAAGTGGAGGAAAGAGGAGTATGGAAGAAAGGTAAGCAAAGAAATTAAAGACAGAATGAACGGTAAAAGGAGAATAGCAATATAAATAATGGGCTCATAAAATGTAAACATATAAAGATAGTAAACATAAAAAATCAAAGGCAGCATTGCAGAAACAGGCTAGAACAAAAACAACAAAAGACACTTTTTCAAGCATAAGGAAAGCCATATAAAAAGGGAAATGAAATATGAAGCACAAATAGTTAGCAGGAAAGCAGAAGAATAAAACAAAAACTACTATATGAAATATGAAGAAAATTTAGAAGGAATTATGTGGAGGATGACTAACATCATGACACCACAAATAAGAATGACACTTTAAATTTTATAAAAAGGAAAACCAAAATAAGGGAGAAAAAGCAACTAAGAAGGAAAAAGGAAAATACTAATAAAATAAAAATAGAATGATATTAAAGGGAAAATAGTGAAAGTAGGTACATTGTGATATAAAGTGATGGATTTAGCAATTGCATTCATTGAAACACAGACAGGAAAAACCCTAAACACATCTGTAATAAATAAAGCATTAGAAAAAGAAATAACATGAAAGAGCCCTGAAATATTAAAATAAGAACATTTACTGGAATCCTTTCTCATAATGCATTTTTAGTTATATCTTGTTTCATAATACAGTAAACACTATTTAAATGACAAATAAGTTGGGTAATGTTTAATATCAAATTGTCAAAAAGCTTCATGTAATTAGCAAGGAGAAGAAACACTTCAGAAGTAAAAAAAAAGCTGTGTTAAATACAAAAAATTATTAAATGTGTACAAGTATGTATTTTTTAATAGACATTTGGACAACACATAAAATAAGAATTGGGAACTATGGGGCCAGTGCATTCATTCAGAATCATACAATAATGAATGACCTTATGCCTCCTATAGATTTTTAAAACTGCTTAACCCTATTGACAAATAACACAAGTCTTGGAATGTTTTCACTTTTGTGAAGATCTAGGAGCACAACCGTTAAAGCCGAACATATGCTGACAATCAGCATGTACAGATTTAGGGATGCAGTACAAAATGCACTTTTTGCCTATTATTGTCCACATATGGGAAAATGTTATGCCTCTGTAAAAAAGTCTTCGGCTAAACATTACTAAAACTTGGAGTGTTTCATCCCCTCTCCAATGATTTAAAAATACTTACTGGATGTACATTTATTTTGGATACAAAAGGATGAATAGTCACAAATTTCTCAATTTGTAGATGTTATAAACATTTTTATGAACACTACCAATATTCTCCAACCTTACCCACCACCCAACCTTTACTTACTCCTGTGTAAATGTCTGGCTAGATTGCCAGAATATTTTGGCAGGAGTCAGTGGTTTTCTGAACATGATACTATGGTAATCCTAATTATGTGAACCAGGAGAGTTATCTTCTGTGAAGTTAAGGGCCTGATTCACAAAGGATTTGTTATGAGTAGGTGTGATTTACGCCTGAATTTCACAAGTCTTCAAACCACATCCATGCATATGAGTATGCATACAGGTTTAGAGATACAACATTTATTTGCAAACTTTTCTAATGGTGGGAGGAATGCTTCATATAGGTTACTTTTCAACAATTTAAATTCCATACCAAATAGAAGTGTTCATACATATGAGCTGGGGAGACAACAGCTTTGATGGATTGTGTTTAAATCTTACTTTCCAGAGTTGAGACCTTAGACATACTCCTAACAGGCAGAGTTTTGGTTTTCCCCTCCATTGTCTCTCTGAGTCCTTGGCTCCACTCAATATGCGCAGTTAAGGCTGTTAAAGATACCATTGGCCATTCTTCAGTCTGTTTTTCTCTAATTATAGAAAAGCATTTTTATTTTAATTTTACTAATGTGTGAATAAGGCCAATGAAACTTGCAATGTATATTGAAATGTCAATAGCTATAAAATGTACAACCATGCGGTCCTCAAATGTCCCCAAAAAATAACATTGGACATTTCAATAAGGAAAATTATACAAAAGTGATTTGGGAGAAGGGAAAAAATGGATACTTTGATTAGCTATAAATAGAGCCATGTTCATGTTTCAGGAGACCAATTTACAATACATGTAGTACACACTGAGTTAATGGATGACTTAACCATAGACAATCTCATCTATAGAGAGTGAAAATATTCTTGATTAGGATTCAGAAAATCCTTAATAATTCCAGTAAAAATCAGTTAGGAAAAAGTGTTGTTGAAACAGAAATAGTTGTAGTTCTATTTTTAGGAAGATGTGTGATGGAGTCAAATGAAGTGGAGGACAACACAGTTGCCTCCACTTTCTGCATGCAAAAACAGAGAAGGATTGAGTTAAAGAACATTTCTCTTTTTTTTACAAAAGGAGCTTCCAGTAGTCACATTTCAGTACTATATAAAGGCCTTTCTGACACATAATGAGTGCTAATTTATATTGCATCTAGCATCAATGAGAGTCTTTGGAGGCAGATTAGAATAGATGTGATGTGGTCAGATTGCTGTGTTCCTGAGCAGCACAAGGTGATCCCCTTGAAGGAAGATAACCTAATATATGAACTTCACAAAGCACAATTGGTAGTTGCCATTCTTGTCCATTTCAGGATGTGAGGCTGTGGTTATTGATTTGCATGAAGATATAGTCATAGTTATCTGATATCTTTAGCAAACCAGTGTCTTGTACAACATCCAGGACTGAAAATAGTTTCAGCCAGAAGTGAACTTATTTTTGAAGCAGCAGATGTAAGAGAGATGATCAGAAATTATATTTTGTTAAGATGTAGCCTGAAATGATTATTTGAACATCAGATGCAAGTGATAATTCGGAGGCTATTTCGGTGTCATCTGCATATTGGTGACACATTATAACTGATTTTTAAGTGTGTTACATACACAGTTCACATTTAAGTTAAAGAGGTTAAAGACAATGATGGAATCATGCACAACATTGTATGGTAAGTGTGACAGGTCAAAAAAGGGAGATTTCCGTCTTGAATTTCTGAAGGTGCTTTTCAAGGTACAAGGAGAAGCAGTAGAGCAGTGCACCATTACAGTCTAAACATTACCAAAAATGGTTCAAAGTTTATTGGGCTTCAAAACTGTTTTGGAGAACTACTCCACAGGAATACCAATAATACAGGTGGTATCATCAACTCTTTGCAGCATGGCCTTCTCTGTTCTGCATCTGAACCTGAAACCAAATTGGTAGTTATTGGATAGATAGCTTTAGTTTGGTGGATACACAGCTCTCAATTACTTTTGAAAAGAAAGCAAGACCCACTTATACCAAAAGTTGTTCAGATCAACAGCTTTCTTAAGGCATTGTTTAACTTGAGCAATTTTGTAAGCTATCTGGAAAAACATCAAGTGAGAGTAATTGGTTATATTTGTCCAGTTGTGTCTCGCAGAAAGGCAGGTACCTTTTGTGACAGTGTGAGGTCTTTTTTTTTCTGAGTAACTAAAAGGCCTTAAACAATGATGAATTCCGTACAATTGCAAAGTGTTTTCTTTGGTATGCGGGAGCATGGTTTAGTGATAGAGTGGATCTAAGGTTTCAATCCTTTGACAATTGACTTCCACGTTTTTTATGAAAAACATTTACTCCAAAAATTTAAAGCAGCACATTGACAGACTTCCAAGAAAGTGGATTGACGGACATGCTGTATAGCACAAAATTAAAGAACTTCCCATCCAAAATGTTTTAAGTGATGACCTTGTGTAGGCAACACAAAACAACAAGTTAGGCAATGCAGTTGGACTCAGGTGTGTATGAAAACAATTATTTGGTAAACTCTAGCAAGGTTAACTTTCCATATTTATCAATCATTTTATGGGGAGGAATAAATCTTACTTGTAGCTCTCTTCATTCACTGTTATAGCTTTCAAATGTAATCCAATTTTGCCTGTCCTCCATCACTGTAGGTGCCAACTTTAGGAATCTGCACCACTTTTTGGGGGCACTGTTGCAGTAGCCTAGCCTTTCAAACTCTGGTCCCATTCTTAGGGAATGTGTATTATCTCTACACTTGTTGTCAAATAACCTGGCTTTTGGAAAGACCTTTTAAGACCCCCTTCTTTCTATCATAGAATTCTCTTTACTATAACCAGTCACCAAAAAGCTCATGGCCATATACCTCTTTGAAATCATTTAAAATTATATCAATCTCTATAAACATCAGAAGAAGAATAGTGACAGGTAATTTAAGCTGGATTGGGGATATCTAACCTTCGGAAACTTTAATCTTCTGAAGCTACCTAACTAATTTTCTATGATACTTGTTTCTAAATAGAGGGAAAAAGCTGAAAAATAATATTGGACTTTCATCACATTCAATTTTGATCACTTGTTTCATGTACTTCGGGACTGCACCTTTTCACCCAAGTTCCACTCTTAAAGAAACAAAGCTCATTATCAAACTGTGGGATATTTATTCTGAAAATGAAGCTGTGCAGCTGAAGCAAGGCTCAAATCAGCAATACAGAGCTTAAGACCGGCTTGATAATGATAAAGAACCTTGAAGAAAGCTGCTCTGATGATGTTTAAATATTATATTTCTGAAGAAGGGAAGAAGGAAAGGAGAAAATTATTTGAAACATTTCAGGAAAGAAATTGACTTGTTTATCAAAGTAAAACCATTGTCAAAAAATCATTTAAATTTGACTTTAGACAATCTTTAATTTTCACAAAGTTAATACTTGAGAGTTACCACTGAACAGAGCACGCAGGCTTCAATTTATTGAAGAAACCCCCATAATTTGACAATGTTCAGGGAAATGCTATTTATCCGCACATTTTAGAGATTAAATATTCATGTTATTTTAACATTTTAATGCACAATATTAACTCATTGCTATGGAAACCTATTTTTTGAGTAGCCTGATTTTGGAAATTAAATATTCATTGTGTTTTAACATTTTAATGCACAATATGAACTCATTGCTATGGAAACCTATTTTGTGATAAGCCTGATAATCATTTGGTTTGTTTTTCCTATTTCATTTACAGTTCTGAATACTTCACTGATGTGCTCATTCATTGATCCAATGAACCCCAATCGCTTGACCTACCTCCGTATTGAAAAAAACAGACTCCAGGCTCCATTAAGCACACTTGCATTCCTGTGTTTTCCTCACATACAAAATATCTACTATGGTGAACAGAAGAAGGGTGAGGGCAAGGACACAAAGTTAGAGGCACCTCCATTTTTCCAATTTCCAGTGACAGAAGAGGAGCCTGAGGAGGGCCCAGAATATCGGTTCTATTACCACGAGGAAGGTGAACCCAGAAGACGTGAGGAGGAAGACGATGATGGGTTTGAACCTTATTCATACTGAACACCACAAGGAATCAATTTGGCACATTTTGCATGTATGTAGATTAAACAATGGAATATTTTCAAATTCTAGCCTATTGGTGACAGGTGTCATACATGATCTCAGACTTTCATAGCTAATTGGCCAGCACAACAAAACATATCTACAAGAACTATTCCCTCCACCACTCGCAAAAAGGATGAATATTCACATAGAAACATGACATCAGCTATTTAGATTTCAATGGAGCTAATTAGAATGGTTATTATGTGTGTGTTAAATTGAGGATGAAAATGTACTGGGGAATTGAGTTGTATCAGTGCAAGATTTGTTAGTTGAAATTATAGATGTTAAAACTAATGTTCATACCAATATAATTAATTGTTTACTAGCGTTGTTCTAAATAGTCTCATTATCTACATTTTAAAATAAAAAATGTACAGCTCCGACAAACTCATTATAAGTTGATTTCATGAGTCATTTCTTTGCTGACATAATTTAGTTTGCTGCTACTCTTTTCTCTATTTCTGTTCCCTATTCCTCCAAATTAAGGCATTTTAATCAGTTGACCAGAAAAATAAACATCTGCTTACTATGCCAAACTCTACAGACTGCCACCAAGACATCCCCCTCCCATTATGCAAGGACAATCAGTTTTGCTCATGCATATTTTCATTGAGGCATCATGAACATACTTTCTATTGTCAGTGATTTTATACAAAGGTTCAGAGTAGCGCCACGATCTAAAGGGAGCGCATTTATAAATGCACACTTGTCAGCAAATACAGCTAGTGCTTAAAGATGTCCATGCACCTCCAAGGAATTGTGTGGTTTTTTTTTTTGGGGGTGGGGTCATTGGTGATATACTTCATACAGCAGGAGAGAATAATGATTTCATTATATTGTTATGTATGGCTGCCATAGAGAGCCTCTGTCATTTATTTCAGTACATGAATTTCATAACCCACTTCTGTGACATAGCAAGAGTTTATACCAAAACTGGTTAACTGTTGTGATGCCATAAAGGCTTTCTAGGCCAGGCTGACAGGTCTCTCTGAGAGCCTGTCAGTGCAGCTCTGCTTGTCTGTTTTAACTGAAGGCAGAAAGCACAGCTGCAGAAGAGGAAAGGAAGACAAGGAAGATTGGGGAGGAGGGGGAATTAAGGTTATTTTATTCTTGGGACAGGAATACATAACCGAGATCATGTTATATATGGTTCTCCTCTGCCACTGCATAGCAGTTGATAGCAGGGGCAGGTCAATTTGGAGACATGCATAACATAAAAATATAGATGGGTGAAAAGTGATTTAAGGGGATGTTTATCTGTAATTCACTGTTACCCGTCTATATTCATGCCTACATGCGCATATGGATACTGTCAAGGCTCTCAATACTTAAGGGGCTACTCTTTTTATTATCACCCAAGAGGTCTCACACCAGGACTTCAGTATTGGGACATAATTAATGAATGAAAAAGAGCTATGCAAATGAAAGGGGATAAATCATTATACTAAATGACAAAAATAAACATATTTACTCAAAGGTATTTTATTTCAAGATACAAGTATTGAGGCTCCAGTAATATTGGTGATCTTCAGTAACATAACTAATTATCAGCTTTGATGTCATTTGGGGCATTGTTAATGCTCAAGAAAAATCTGTGATCTAAAGGTGATCTAAAGGGTCACCAACATTCATTAAAAACTTTAAAATGTGAGGGACTCTAAGTGAGGGACTCTAAGTGTTAGGAGGTCATTTAGAGTGGCTCATAGACAGAGCCACCAGGTCAAAGTGAGACTCTCCCCTGCCTGATTTAGAGTGGGCAACCAATAATGGGTTTTGTATCTGGGACCGACATGTGAGGCACAGCAGTCCCAGGCAATAGAAAATCACAGTGGTCCCAATCACATCGAGAAAACTCCTTAAATGTCAGGTCTTTGCTGTTTTTCTTTTTGAAACTAAACTTCCAGTAAGGGAGTTTGTTTTCAGAAATCAACAAATTTTGCCAAGCGGGTACATACATCATGGTGTCCACTTAGCAAAGTTCAATGCCTTCAGTGGAACCACAGCAGTGGTGGCTCCATTGAAGGCACAGAGTTTCCCACCAGTAGGGTAGGTTCTCTAAATATGGTGGGAGGAGGTGATGGACCCTGCTGACCTAGATGGCCAGTGGGCTACCTCCCAAGGTCTAAGTGACCCCATCAGCATTTACATCACTCGATTCTTGGATCATCTGTTCACATCATATGGTTTTTAGTGAAACAATCATGCTTAATACAACAAACAGGATTTTTGTTTCAGAACAAAGGTCCCATCTGCTAATTTTTATGAACTTATGTTTGGATTCTGATCATTGAGGCTATGGAGACTAATAGGCATGAAACAACACTCCATAGGTTTTACTGTTAAGTCAGAAAATGAGCAAATGAAGACAAGATATACTACAAGACACCTGGAAGAATCCAAGCTAGATGTACTCACTTTAACACAAAGGTTTGTTTACTGGGCCTGACAAAGCAATAACTGAATTTAGAGACCTTTTTATGAAATATTGAATTAGAATTATCTTTTCATTTATATAGAGGGGCTGATAAAGCAAAACATTAAAATCGAATAGACCAATCGAAAATGCAAGTTTGTGGCAAAGACGTCATCCCATGATTTGAATTATAGTCTTTAGCGATGCAGTTTACCAAAAAAGATGGGTAAGGGATGCTTCTCAAATTAACAGCAGATGCAAATACAAGAAAAGCAGAAACAAAGGAAATAGTGTGTCTAGTAAATACTAAAGTTAGACAAACGAACCAGATTGCACTGACTGCAACAGATGTAAAACACTTTCTCCCAAAATACTTGGTTGATCATCTAGTACACTAAAGTTCCTTCCATATATTGACTTCTCTGTCTCCTTTCGGCTCAGAGAGCACTATGATGATCATTACGAGTCTGGCTGTTGCTTGACCGCCAGAGTCGCGGCTGGCGGTGGGACCGCCACATTATGACCATGGCAGAGCTGCCATGGTCCGGCCACCGACAGCGCCAGGCTGCCGACTTGCGGCAGCCTGGCGGTCCCGGTGGTTTCACATCCTCCAGGGCAGAGATTAGGAGTCTCCAACACAAAGCCTTTCCATGTTGGTTCACACCGCTATGGAAAGGCTGGTGGAATGCGGGACTCGAGTGCCCCTCGGAGCCCCTGCACTGCCCATGCACTTGGCATGGGCTCCCAATGCACAGCCCCATTGTGCATTCCACTGCCCGAATTACGGGCAGTGGAATACGCGATGGGTGCTGCTGCACCAGCTGCACCGCCACATTTTTACCGGCTCCGCAATTTTAAGGCCCTGCGATGAAGTCCTGTTAGAGCCGGCGGGGTTCAGGCCACACAGGTGGTCTGAGGGTGAGAAGAGTTTGGCAGCCCGCGGCCTGCACTGCCCGCCAAACTCTTAATGACCACCTTTGTTATGGCATTACAGAACTGTTTGTTCATTCTATGCTCTTCTTTGGCGGGCAAACTGTTGCTTTGCGGACAGTAAACATTATTAGAGAGGTATTTAACTCCTCAACAACATGTATAATTTTAAAAATATCTGCATAGACACCTATTTAGAGGCCTGTGACAGCCTTTTTTCCATTTCAATTAATTATGGGTCTGGCAACAATTTTAGGACCATCATTCTAATTGACACACTAAGGTCCTAATTTAGATCTCAGCAGATGGAATACCCCGTCACGGGGAACATCGTTTACAATGATGCATTTACTACGGAAAGCATTTGCAACAGTGCCATTACTATGAATATGCCTTTACCGCGCATGCCTTTACCGCGAATATACCTTTAACACACGTCATTACAACAAATTTCGTTCTACAGGCATAAATGGTAAAGGGGTATGCTGGTAAAGGTTTTGCAGGTGAGTACTGGTAAGTATTAAGTGGTTTAAGTGTATATATATGAATATACATATGTATATATACATACACACACACACACATATATATTATGGTTGGTATGGGATTTAGGGTGGTAAGAGTATTTTTAGGGTTTAGGTTGGGTATGGGTTTTGGAGTGGTAAGGGCATTTTTTGGTTTAGGGTGGGTATGGGTTTTGGGGTGTTAAGGGAATTTTTAAGTTTTAGGGTGGGTATGGGTTTTGGGGTGGAAAGGGCATTTATAGATTTTAGGGTGGGTATGAGAGTTAGGGTGGTAAGGGTATTCTTAGGGTTTAGTTTGGGTATGGGTTTTGGGGTGGTAATGGCAATTTTATAATTTAGGTTGGGTATGGGTTTTGGAGTGGTAAGGGCATTTTTAGGTTTTAGGGTGGGTATGGGTTTTGGGGTGGTATGGGCATTTTAGATTTTAAGGTGGGTATGGGTTTTGGGTTGGTAGGGGTATTGCTTGGCTTAGGGTGGGTATGGGATTTGGGATAGTAAGGGCATTTTTAGGTTTTAGGGTAAGTATGGCTTTCGGGTGGAAATGGCATTTTTAGGTTTTAGGGTGGGTATGGGTTTTGGGGTGGTAAGGGTATTTTTAGGTTTTAGGGTGGGTATGGGATTTAATGTGGTAAGGGTATTTTTAGGGTTTAGGTTCGGTATGGGTTTTGGGGTTGCAAGGGCATTTTTAGGTTTAAGGGTGGGTATGGGTTTTGGGGTGGAATTGGCCTTTTTAGGTTTTAGGTTGGGTAGGGTTTTGGGGTGGTAAGGTCATGTTTAGATTTTAGGTTAGGTATGGGTTTTAGGGTGGTAAGGGAATTTGTTTGCTTTTAGGGTGAGTATGGGTTTTGGTGTGGTAAGGGCATTTTAGGTTTTAGGGTGTGTATGGGTTTTGGGTGGATAAGGTCATTTTTAGGTTTTAGGAAGGGTATGGGGTTTAGGGTGGTAAGAGTATTTTTAGGGTTTAGGTTGGGTATGGGTTTTAGGGTGGTAAGGGCATTTTTTGGTTTAGGGTAGGTATGGGTTTTGGGGTAGCAAGGGCATTTTGAGGTTTTAGGATGGGTTTTGGATTGTTAAGTGCATTTTTAGGTTTATAGGGTGGGTATGGGATTTAGGGTGGTAAGATTGTTTTTAGGGTTTAGGTTCGGTATGGGTTTTGGGGTTGCAAGAGCATTTTTAAGTTTAAGGGTGGGTATGGGTTTTGGGGTGGAATTGGCCTTTTTAGGTTTTAGGTTGGGTATGGGTTTTGGGGTGGTAAGGCCATGTTTAGATTTTAGGTTGGGTATGGGTTTTAGGGTGGTAAGGGCATTTGTTTGCTTTTAGGGTGAGTATGGGTTTTGGTGTGATAAGGGCATTTTAAGTTTTAGGGTGTGTATGGGTTTTGGGGTGGTAAGGGCATTTTTAGGTTTTAGGAAGGGTATGGGGTTTAGGGTGGTAAGAGTGTTTTCAGGGTTTATGTTGGGTATGGGTTTTAGGGTGGTAAGGGCATTTTTTGGTTTAGGGTAGGTATGGGTTTTGGGGCAGCAAGGGCATTTTTAGGTTTTAGGATGGGTTTTGGATTGTTGAGCTCATTTTTAGGTTTTTCGCGTGGGGATGGGATTTAGGGTGGTAAGATTATTTTTAGGGTTTAGGTTGGGTAAACGTTTTGGGGTGGTAAGGGCATTTTTTGGTTTAAGGTGGGTATGGGTTTTGGGGTAGTAAGGGCATTGTTAGGTTTTAGGGTGGGTATGGAATTTAGGGTGGTAAGAGTATTTTTAGGGTTTAGGTTGGATATGGGTTTTGGAGTGGTAAGGGCATTTTTTGGTTTAGGGTGGGTATGGGTTTTGATATGGTATGGGCATTTCTATGTTTTAGGGTGGGTATGAGTTTTGGGGTGGAAAGGGCATTTTTAGGTTTTTAGGATGGGCATGGATTTTGCAGTGGTAAGGGCATTTTTAGGTTTTAGGGTGGGTATGGGTTTTCGGGTGGTAAGGGCATTTTAGGTTTTAGGGTGGGTATGGGCTTTAGGGTGGTAAGGACAGTTTTAGGTTTTAGGGTGGGCCTGGATTTTGGGATGGTAAGGGCATTTTTTGGTTTTAGAGTGGCTATGGGTTTTTATGTGTTAAGGGCATTTTTAGCTTTTTGAGTGGGTATGGGGTTTGGGGTGGTTAGGACATTTTTGGTTTTAGGGTGGGTATGGTTTTGGGGTGGTAAGGGCATTTTTAGGTTTTAAGGTGGGTATGAGTTTTGGGGTGGTAAGGGAAATATTGGGGTTTTGGGTGAGTGAGGTTTGTGGATGGCAATGTGTGTGAATGTATATATATATAATATATAAACCAAAATATATATATTTGAACATATCCACAAACTCGCCTCCTTTTTCCACCACAAGATCCAGGACATCTACAACAGCTTCCTCCCAGAAAATCCTAGCACTGAAACCTGTGACCTACCCCCCCACCCCAGAACCCACCCAGACCATCCACAGCTGGTCCACGCTCACCACAGAGGAAACAGTCACAGAAACAGAACATCATGAACAACATCCACTCCGCAGCCCTCTCGGACCCCTGCCTGCACCACATATACATCAGAGCCAGAGCATCCATTGCCCCCAAGCTCTGTAACACAATCAACTGCTCCATCAACACAGGCACCTTTCCCAAGGACTGGAAACAAGCCGAAATATGCCCTCTCCTGAAGAAACCTTCAGCCGACCCATCAGAACTAAAGAATTTCCGGACCATCTCGCTGCTACCCTACCCCGCCAAAGTACTGGAGAAAGCAATCAACTCACAACTATGGAATTTCATCGATGCCAGCAACTCCCTGGACAGCTCCCAGTCTGGCAGCAACCACAGCACGGAGATAGCCCTCCTAACAGCCACCGACAACATCCGATTACTCCTAGACTGCGGCCACACCGCAGCACTCATACTCCTGACCTCTCGGCAGCATTTGACTCGGTCTCCCACAGCACTCTGCGCACCAGACTCCATGACATAGGAATCCGCGGAAGAGCCCTGGAATGGATCCACTCCTTCCTCTCCGGGAGGACACAGATAGTCAGACTCCAGCCCTACACTTCCAGACCCACAGGAGTCAAACATCCTCACTAAGTCCCACACTGTTCAACGTATACATGGTCCCTCTCGCTGCCATTGTCAGAAGCCACAGTATGAACATTGTGTCATATGCCGATGACACACAACTCTTCATTTCCCTCACTGAAGACCTGGAAATGGCCAAAAGGAACTACCACTCAGGAATGGAAGCCGTCACCACCTGGATGAGAGGAATCTGCCTCAAGCTCAACTCCGACAAGACTGAGCTCATCATCTTCAGATATGCTACCTCAGCATGGGATCTCACATCGCTCTGCGCCCCCCTGCACCGACTGAGCACGCCCGCAACTTAGGAATCATTCTCAACTCCTCCCGTTCCATGACCAGCCAGGTAAACTTTGTCGCCTTCTCCTGATGGCACACACTCCACAAACTTCAGAAGATCTTCGGATGGATCCCAGCAGACTGCCGCAGGACAGTCACCCATACCTTAGTCACTAGCAAGCTCGACTACTGCAACACCCTCTACGCCAGCACCTCAACTAGGAACATGAAAAAAATTACAACTCATCCAGAACACCGCCGCCAGACTCATTATGGACTTCTCTTGCTGAGAGCACATCTCCCAACACCTGAGGACCCTCCACTGGCTACCGGTTGAGAAGCGAATCACTTTCAAGCTTCTCACCCACACGTACAGGGCCATACACAATGCAGAACCAGCCTACCTGAACCACCATGTCTCCTTCCACACTCCCACCAGATCCCTCTGCTCTGCCCAGATGGCCCTAGCCACCATCCCTCGCATCCACAAAACCACCGGCGGAAGACGATCAGTCACCTACATGGTAGGAAAGAGGTAGAACAATCTCCCCCTGCACCTCAGACAAATCCCATAGCTCACCATCTTCAGGAAGAACCTCAAGACGTGGCTCTTCGAATGAGGCCCCTCCCCTCCCCCAACTCAGGGGTGAG
Organism: Pleurodeles waltl; assembly: GCF_031143425.1. Classification (NCBI taxonomy): domain Eukaryota; kingdom Metazoa; phylum Chordata; class Amphibia; order Caudata; family Salamandridae; genus Pleurodeles; species Pleurodeles waltl. Next base: position 268,724,242 of record NC_090448.1, on the reverse strand, counting down.
TTTACAAATATTGACGTGTTCGTCCTTGACAATATCCAAGGCAACTTAAATATTATGTAACATACGTGCTATTAAAGATTACCTGCTTAGTTAACAAATAGCAGGTTTTTTCTCTGATAACTATGATCACTGTGACAGCTACAAGCCTGATTTAGAGCTTGGTGGAGTGGATGCTCTGTCAATTTGAAGTATCCATTGGGTTCCGTCCTCTGTGTTCTGAGTCAGAGAGAGAATGTGGGCTGAGAGGAAGAAGGAACATGGAACTCAGAGGTCTTTTTGTATAACATTGAGCAAGCTGCTCCTTGCTTCTGTCATCTATGTTGACTCTAACATTAAGCATGCTCAACTCAACTTTTCATGCTTTCTTGTTCGATAAAAAAGTACTTGTAACTCCCATTATTCAAGAACTCATTGTACTAAGTACATTCTAAAAAGTTAATATTATTATTATTTGTAGTAAGAGTAATAGTAGTAGTAGCAGTATTGGTCTGGGGAAGCATTAAATCAGGATTCAGAAAGTAACACAGTGGTAGGATTGACTTTACTAATAGCAATTTAGTTCTATCCAAACAAACCCTTTTAAGCAAAATTTGGATAATCAAAGACTGGGAAAAAACTTTCAAACATGTACCATGCAGGCTGCTTTGATGGCACTTCATAGCTCACTTTGCTAAAATATGATTGTAACTTATGAACTGCACAGTAACAAAAAAAACTCTGTGACAAAAGTAGTATCCCACTGAGTTATATATATAAAATACTGTTCTGTGAACTGCATAGTACAAGGATTTGCAGCAAGGATATTAATCTTCTGTGCAACCTTAGATGAATCAAAACTGCCACTAGACAAAACCCTGATCTCTCTCTCCAGCAGGTGCAAAAATCACCAAAGTTATCCCAGCACTGTTATTGTTGCCTGAAAACCTTTGGATTTAAAAGAACTGTGCAGTGCTTTTAAAACTGATGCACTGCTACTAAACCAACACCCAGTAACAAAAGCAGCCTCCCACCCTTCCAGTTTCCAGTGAAAATGCCCGATGCCCAGTTCGGTCAGTCCAGCCTTGACAATCAGTTTGAAATCCACTTATTCACTGCTATGAGGTAACAACAGTTGGAAACAAAAGCTGTTTCCATCTGTTGCTACATCACAAGGAGTAACACTTGCTTCCTCTGTGTCTCGCCCTGCTTGGGACCCACTGTCCCAAGTAGAGCAAGGAAATGGCAGTTGGTAGTCTCATTCTCCTTTTTCCAGCCTCTCTTGGGCCTGTTGGGACCCAAGGGAAGGAGACAATGCGGTGGCATTCTTCCTCTGCAGGCCACTGTTTTCCTTGTCACACTGCAAGTCTGTATAGACCCACACAGACAGGTCAAAACATGCTGCAGTGCAGAGTGGTTCTCAGACAGCTACTATCAGTGCAGCCCTGACTCTATGCTCTCTGTGTGACAGCAGAGAGGGCAACTTTGGTGGGGAGAGACACAGACAACACAGAGGGTCTTTTGGTGGGTGGCAGGAGGCAAGGTATGTGTTGTACTATTTGGGCAAATTAAGCCAGAGGGTTTAGGAAGGGGTGGTATGGATGAGAAGAAGGACACCAGGATTTTTTCAATTTGGGTAGCGTTTGAGAGTAAATGCAGATGGTGGTGGGGTTGGAGACAGGAGGCCAGGTGTTGTATGTTTTTAAATATACCTTGGAGGGTAGAGGCAATGCTGAGAGTGGTGACAGGATGTCAATTAAGAATTGTGTATTCGTTTTTTAGGAGGTTACTGCAAAGGGTGAATGTGGTGGGTGGTGAGACACCAGAGAGATGTTTGTGATGGGTTGGGATTACGTTGCAGAACTTCTTGTTATACATGAACCCTCACCCCAGCATCTACTCTACCACAGTGCTGCTCATCTAAGTAGGGCAAGAGGGAGTGGGTCAGGCCATACATAATGTAAACCTATTAATTGCCATGCTTTTCACATTTATTTTCTGAGTGATACCATAAACAATTTGAGCTTCACTCTTGTTCTCTGTCTGATGTCACTCAGACCTCCATTGTGAAAAACATCACCGTTAACAACTGTTAACCATGTATAATTCTCCATGTATTCAACATATATATTGAGGTAATAATTAACAAATCATCACCCCAAAAAATCACACATTTCCGCTCAGCTTTATGGGAGGAGAAGCAGCAGTGGTTTACTATTGTCATCTTCCTTTTTTTGTGGATTTTTGCCACATACAAACATCATGTGAATAGCTAAGAATATCTTCTCATTACACCTCTCTAGGGTCAAGAGGCTGCCCTTCTAGGATGCACAAATGATGATTAAACCCTAGTGCTCTTCCCTCTTGGGTAGCCTGGGCAGAGTCTATGGGCTAAATTACACCAATGGTATGGATAAAGCAGGAGTCCTGGCAAGAATGAAATAAAACTAGTAATAGAAACGTATTAGTAACTTTTTAAAAGATCATGAGGGAAATAGCAGCGCTCTAGATGAAAATGTTTCAAAACATTAATAAAAGTTAACAGTATGGAAAATTGTAGTGCTGGGAAGGAACTATCAACAATCTTTAGTTCAGATGGCAAACATTGAACAATCCACAATATTATTCAATACAATGTTTGTGAGTCCAGCTGAGCAGGATGGGTATTTGAGAGGGTCCTTAGCGGATAAAAAAGCTGACATAAGATATCAGAGTTTTCTATATGCTCACCCAGATTTTTCACGTTTTGCTAGACCCTATATTTTTGCTGGTGTTAGACCTCTAGGCACTTTAACCCTGCTAACTAGTAGTAAAGTGCATGTGCTCCTCCTTTAAACATGGCCAAATTAGCATTCTCCTAATTAATACATTTAGCTTAACCATAAGTCCTGAGTATTTGGTAGAAAATGCAACCCGTGCCTGTAAGTTAAATGTCACTAGTGGACTGCAGCACCTATTGTACCATCCACTACAGTGACAGTGTACAACATGGCTTGAGGCCTACCGTTGTAGCCTGAATGTAACAGATAAAGCACTGTAATTTGACCTGACAAAATAAACTATTTTGACAAGCAAAACCTCCCTTTTAAATATTAACAAGTCACTTGTGTGTGTAGGCCTTGTTCCCTGAAAGGCAGGCTGCATGGCATTTTATAGTAGGGCATGTAGAAATGTAACGTTATGTCCTTACAGTGACTAGCACTGAAACGTTAGTTTTCAGTATGGTAGACCTAGCTAGCATATGTAGGAAACCAGAATACAGATTAATAATAATTTCTAATACAGTATTTTGGGAATGGAACTAGCTTGAAAAATAATTAACCAACTATTCTTGATAGTTATTAAAAACCTAATTAAATTGTGAAATCAGATTTTTAATAAACATTAAGGAAATAAAATGTTTAGAAAGTTACCTTTCCCTGCCTGAAGTTCTTGCAGGGGTGTGAAATTCCTATTGCCCAAGGGTCAGGACACATTGTTTGCGGTCCAAGACAACAATATTTTTAGTTTCTTTTGTCAATGGTACAAGTAGTCCCAATCCCCTGCAGCACAAACCCTTTGGCTGCCAGTTTACTGTAACACATTTTGGAGCAGGGAAGGGCACTGTTTGCGTTTCAGGTAATATTACTGTTCACATGTTAACGCTGTTCGAACTTGCATTTGTCATTCATTAATGCAAAGCCTTTATTATTAGCTCGGACTGCATTACTGACAGAGGTTCCAGTATAAAAATGTGTACATGTTTACAAAGTAAAAAAATATGAGGTTATATACAATGCTCCCAGAATGCACTTTGCTTACATGCAAATATTTGCAGATGCTTAAAACAAGATTAATGATTCTTTGCTTTCAAAATAAAATGTCCCAAAAAAATGCAACTAGAAGTAAACACGGTTTGCTAAATTACTGTGAAATTTTAGGCACCATTTCTTTGAAGCAACATTTATTAAAATGTGTTTATACTTGCTAGCATTTAAAAAATATTCATAATGTAAAATAAGTGTAACCATTTTTAACAAGAATCATTGGCAAAGCCAATAGGTCTAACACCGGTGGCCAACCTTTTGGTTTTGTGAATGTGTGTCTTGTTTTGACTTGATTTTTGTAAAACTTTATCGTTGTTGGAACTGTCGGGCCCTCGCCATTTTAATAAACATTAGCAAAAAGCTAAACCATTTTTCGGTCTCAAAAAGCACACATTGCGACAGCTGTTCCTGGCACTGAACAAAACTTTGTGTGCTGATATGCTTCTTATGAAAGAGAAGAATACTGTCCAGTGAAGCCAGTAGATAGAGAGATTAAATTTGAATAATTGTGAAAGATCTTTGTTAATGCCAGACCAAATGAGATGCCCAATTCTTAATGTCAAACATGCACCCATGGTACATGTCCTTGTAATAGTGTAGATTTATGGCTTCCATGGATTCACAAAGATTTATGTTAGTAGGCTAGGAAATGATACTCCTAGTTCATAATTGTGAATTCTATTTTGGCACGAGCAAAAATGCATGCATAGATTTGCTTCTGCGAAAATCTGTTGAGCAAGTTTACAAGTTCACTTTTCGTCCAACTACCTTTTTTCCAACCCTGGAAGACGTTTAACTTCTGTCATTGTCAATGAGTAAATTTCTAACATTTTCCAACATGGGAAAAGATTAGAGAACAGCTGGTGAAAACCCTTAAAACATACACGTTATTAGGTTTGCAATATTCTCAAAGGGGCACTCCAACCCTGGAACTATTGCTTACTACTACCCCAGTCCCAGTTTGCAGATCTGCAAAAATGTGGAAAAATAAGGGAATTGCTAGTGTTCAAATCCTACTATAGTACGAACCCTGACATAATCAGAGAGGCTATTATCAGAGCTCTTACATAATGAGATTGCTGTTATAATTTGTTGTCGCACTACATGGCACCAAAGGGACAAATGGATTTTGTTACAGGACAAATAGATTTATGAAGCATGGACAAGTAGATATTTTATGAAATTCCACACCCCTCTCCTGGAGGATATATTTGCACTTTTCTCCCACTTCTGCTGGACAGTAATTAGCATTTGGGTAGGTGTGAAAAAAGGTGTGAAGTGTCTCCCAGGAGCAAACAATAGGCTCACCTAAATGGGCCATGATGACTCCTCTCAATCTGTCAGAATATAGAGGGTGGGGCTGTGAGCATGCGTTTTGACATTACAGTGTCAAATCCAGCTTGAATGTCAAATCCTGCTAGACAGGTCTACTGGGTTTACACACAATATTGGGGGCACACTTGAAAATAAGGGAATCAAGATTCTCAAACAATTCTTGTTTCTTGAATATTCACTGTTCAGGTGCTGGAAAACCCTACCTTTATCCTATCAGACTTCTGTCTTTGGGTTTATTGTGGATTTATTAGCTGTCCCAAAATGGATTTCAGTGTTAGGCATAGGAGAACAATAGGATCACCATAGTACATTCCAAACATACACACACATGCATACCTGTCAGAACCCAAGATTACTGTAGTTGAAGACTTCCACAATCTTGAAAGTGCCCAAAGAGGGTAGGATTGGCCCTGAGAACTTTATCACTGGTTAAGTCGGACCAGCAGTCAATCCCACCCACTAGCTCTTTGCCAGGCAAAATATGGCATCTCCAGGCATACACTTCAGAGCACTCCTGCACCTGAGAAAGATCAGAGGAAGATCAAAAGATGACTGAATCTGCTATCTAGGGCAAGTGAAGAGCCCTGAAGGACTTGACCCATTCTCTTCTGTACTCAGGACAAAGATATGGACTTCAAGGGTCACAAGGCTCACCTCCTGTTCAAACTAAAAACATACAGGAAGCTACAAGAGGCTGCTCCTGCAATTGCCCAGCTGATCAGTGGCCACTGGGCTGAGCCTTAGTGTTGGCCTCTACCTGCCACCAAGTGAGTCTCTAAGTGCCGACTTTGGGGCCCTGGGAAGTGGCGGGGCTTTAGAAGTGTACTCCTGCAATGGATTGGGATTTATAAAGTCTGAAGGAAAAACCTATGGCCAGGGCAAAATCAGTTGGTTATCTGACCTGTGCTCCACTGCTGTCAGTGTCCAATTGTGCCTAGGTCTGATCTACAGTGACCATTGACTATCATTGGCAGCTCGTGCTTCTTGATGTTTTTCTTACTTAAAACTTAAAAAAGTCAAATCTCTGGTTTTCTTTATTGTATTTTTGTCTTTTTGTTTATTATATCTTACTCTATTTGTCTAATTCTGTTTGACATTTTTTATTGTGTTCCATTTCAAATTCTTACTGTTTTGGTACTAATAAAATACTTTACACATTGCCCTAGGTTCAGCCTGTCTGCTCTGTGCCACAGCTACCAGGGGATTGAACTCATCTTTATTTAGTGATTTTAAGGGTTTACCCAGAAAGGGTTTGTGATTATTAACTTGAGGTGTAGCGTTACCCAACCCAAATAGTCATCTGATTTCTTACGTTGGTGTCAGCGGTGGCGTCCAGGACTTGTGTTTTGCAATACCACTCAGTAATTTAGGTTAAAATCTAAAATCACTTTTAAAAGGGACATAAAAATCAACTTTTTATTTTTAAATTGACATCCATTTTTTTATAGGTCATTTTTTGATATTCATAACATTTAATTCCTTCTCTCTAATTTTGTACCAATGATTTTTAAAAGAATGGAAGTGTATCTGAGCAGCATTGAAAGCCTCAGCAAGACAGATCTAAGGAGGAGGTGCAATTAGAGTGTGCAAGTAGAAAGGCTGTAGGCTAGTAAAGGAGTCCAAAAAGGACACAACCAGATTGCCCTCAGAACTTGAGAAAAAGTATGTATGCTTCAGTTCACCTCACAGAATCAAATGGATGAGGAAATGGAGGGACGAAGAGGAAGATGACATTGAAGAGGCTACCTTGCTCAATTGCCAAGGAATAAGAACCCCTGAAGAGCAGCATCACCTGCATTGCCCAGAGTATGGAGCAATGTTCTTCTTGCAGCTTGACCCAATCATTATGCCTTGAGAGCTTGGGAAGGAGCATGACCTCTGGGTCAGTACCAGACTGTCAAAGAAGGTACAGAGGAGTGCTCACGGTAAGGGTGGTTAAGATTCCTTGTCATAGAGAGAAGGGGAAGTTCAGGATTATACAGAGAAGTCTCCAAAAGGGCCCCATAAGAGTTTTGAGAGGCAGGGCCCACATTCCTTTTCAGAGCACTAAAGTGGAAATGTGGATATGCAGAAGCCCAGAATGCAGTTTCACTCAATCAATCAATCAATGCTTATAAAGCACGGCTACTCACCTGTGAGGGTCTCAAGGCACTAGGGGGGAGTAGGAGGGACCTCAACTGAAAGCCACCAGGGTTCTTGGCGCGGTCCAGGCATGGATGGGAGCAGACAGGCTTGTCCTTGGCTCTCGGAGTGGCTGCACTTCGGCTACCATTAAGAAGGGGGGGCAGTCAGCTGGGAGGTGGGAAAGGGGCTTCCCGGGGGTGGGGGGAGCAGAGGAAAAGGGGAGAAAGGAAAAAGCACTAGGGAAATACTAGGGGTGATAGAAGAAAAAGGCAGAAAATGCTAAAGTGAAAGAGCGACAGAGAGAAGAAAAGAAAAGGCAAATGATAGGAGAGAAAGGCAGAAAAGGCAAGAGTGAAAGAGCGACAGAGAGAAGAAAATAAAAAGAAAATACTTGCTTGTGAAGGCTACTAGACTACCAGGGATGAGGCACAGGGACGAACCTGCGAGTGGAGGAGGGCCTCAAACTGAGAGTCAGGGGACTCTCAGTTCGTCCTCAGGCAAGAGGCAGAGGCATCAGCAGCAGGCAGCTAGAGGAGCTGGGGAGGGCAGCAGACCCCGACCAGCAGGTCAGTGTAGTCACCCCAGTGATATACCTGTCTCCAGTCAGGACACAACAAGGGGTACTCTGTGTATTCCAGAAAGTCACCCATGGATGGGACAAATGCAGCCTTGGAAGCAGGTTATGCCCAGAGGAAGAGTATAGAGCATGCTTCTGTATCCCTTAGTTGAGTGGCGGACAAAAAGTTAAGATGGTGACCCCAGAGGGTGGTAGTGTCACTTCCAGGAGGACACAGTGAATAGGGTCCCAGTCACGGATTTGCATAATACCTGTGTTAGCCAGACTATGATGGTAGCGAGACTGATTTCCCCAGAATATTATCTGCCAGGACAGGTCTGTAGGATGACCAAGGCCCATGGGCAGGATATTTCCCACCTTGCAGCCATAGTATCCTCAGAATGAGAGGAGATACTTGCTTGGAGGAGAGGCATTGTCACTCCCCAGTTCCTCATTCACTGCATCCTTGCCAATGAGCTCCTACTGGTGAGAAAAGAGCTGAGAGGGATGGTTGCCCTGGGTACCTCAAAATCACAAATTGCTAGAGGTACTGTCCTTAAATGGAGGGTACAGTGTCCCAGAAAAAGAGTAAGGGGTAGTGTAAGAAACTGTGTTATTGGTTGAGGGGGTGGAACCACTTTTCAAGCAGCAATGACAATCCTTCTCAGGGTGAACCACAAAATTCACAAAACTAACCTGTGCTTAACCCTCTGGTAGTCTGGCACAAAAGCAGTCAGGCTTACTTTAGAGGCACTTTATTAAGTATTAATGAGGCACACAAACAGTAATTATTTGAAAATACAACACTAGAAAAATCCCAGACCTATTTAGAAAAAATAGTATACATTGTAATAAATAAAATGAAACGTAGGTGGTCATTACAACCCAGGCGGTCGGTGTTAAAGCGGCGGTAAGACCGCCAACAGGCCGGCGGTAAAAATTTAGCAATTACGACCGTGGCAGAAACCGCCAACATAGACAGCCACTTTAACACTCCGACCGCCACGGCGGTACAAACAAACAGCTTGGCGGTCACCGTCAACAGACAGGCGGAGGACAAAGTACCGCCCACACTATCACAACAGGCCAATCCGCCACCTTTTCCGGGGCGGATTCACCGCGGATTAAAACACGGCGGAAACAGGATTCCGAAGGGAAAACACTCACCTCTACACACCCCACGAGGAACTAGGACACCATGGAGCCGGAACTCCAGATTCTCCCTGCAATAGTCTTCCTGCTCCTCTACCAGGAGCACGAACGCCGGCGGCGAAGACCACGCTGAGTACTGCACCTACGACACAGTGGAGGGGGGGACGGAAAAAACAGGGACACACACACGCAACACCCCCAAACCCCTCCCCCCCGGAAGAATGCAAAGACAAAAGGAAATGAGTGTAACCATTGTAATCAATTAAAATCAAGTAGGCAAAAATATATATATACACCATTAACAAAATATACACCAAGCATAGTAGTCCAGGGAGTGCTCCAATTAAGTCCGTGGAACACTGGGCACACACGGTATGGGCGAGGCCCACACAAGATCCCCGACCATGATGGAGAGAACACTGCAGGGGCATCAGATAGCAAGAAAACAGGCACCTCAGGGGGAGGGAAAGGGGGGGCACCTCAGCCGGTTGAGTGCACAACGCCAAATCCACGAGGGGGCCACATGCCCACTGTTCAATGCTAGAGAGTGCAAAGCCACTGTCTCTAAAGTCTCTACAGTGGGTGGGTTGCCCACTGTTCCATCCTGGGGAGTGCAAAGCCACAGTCTCTCAAGTCTCTGCAGTGGGTGGGTTGCCCACTGTTCCATCCTGGGGTGTGCAAAGCCACAGTCTCTCAAGTCTATACAGTTGGTGGTTTGCCCACTGTTCAATCCTGGGGAGCGCAAAGCCACAGTCTCTCAAGTCTCTACAGTGGGTGGGTTGCCCACTGCTATATCCCGGGGAGTGCATAGCCACAGTCTCTCTAGTGGATGACAGCCTCCACTGGTTCTGGAGGGGGCATGGTGCCCAGAGTGCTTCATCCTGCTAAGGACAGAGGTAGTGGATGGATCTCTCCACTGGTTCTGGAGGGGGCATGGTGCCCAGAGTGCTTCATCCAGCTAAGGACAGAGGTAGTGGATGGATCTCTCCACTGGTTCTGGAAGGGGCATGGTGCTCAGAGTGCTTCATTCTGCCCGTGACGGACTCAGTAGCGTCAGTGCCCTTGGCGCTCATGGCCCAGCGTTGCTTGAGATGGCGGTGCCCTGTTCAGCGGTGCTTGAGACAGCGGTGCCCTGTTCAGCGGTGCTTGAGACGGCGGTGCCCTGTTCAGTGGTGCTTGAGATGGCGGTGCCCTGTTCAGCGGTGCTTGAGACAGCAGTGCCCTGTTCAGCGGTGCTTGAGACGGCGGTCTCTTTTGCAGTGACTCAGCTGCTGGCGGTCCTTCATGGCCCAGCGGGGCTTGTGCTGGCAGTCCTCTCTAGCCCAGCGGGGCTTGTGCTGGCAGTCCTTCATAGCCCAGTGGGGCTTGTGCTGGTGGTCCTCTCTAGCCCAGCGGGGCTTGTGCTGGCGGTCCTCTCTGTCCCAGCGGGGATGACGGCTGTGGCCTCCTGGGCAGCAGGGCTGGTGCTGGCTTCCTGGGCAGCTGGGCAGCTGGGCTGGTGCTGGCAGTGGCCTCCTGGGCAGCAGGGCTGGTGCTGGTGGTGGCCTCCTGGGCAGCTGGGCTGGTGCTGGCGGTGGCCTCCTGGGCAGCTGGGCTGGTGCTGGCGGAGGCCTCCTGGGCAGCAGGGCTGGTGGCGGTGGCCTCCTGGGCAGCAAGGCTGGTGCTGGCGGTGGCCTCCTGGGCAGCAGGGCTGGTGGCAGTGGCCTCCTGGGCAGCGGGGATGATGGCGGTGGCCTCCTGGGCAGCTGGGCTGGTGCTGGCTGTGGCCTCCTGGGCAGCGGGGATGCTCTTCACAGACTTGCTGAGTTTCTTGTGCCCCTTCCCCACCTTGGAAGGTGTCACAGCTGACTCCACACTCCCACCTGTACCCCTGGGAGCAGCTTTGGTGGCTGGAGTCTTCCCCCTCTCCCGCCGGGCACTGGCCAACTTCTGATGCTTCACAGGTGGGGGACTGTCTGTGCTGTGGCTCCGTGCCACACTGGCTGCCCTGGTGGCCGGTGCACTCCAGATTCTGGTGACTACAGGCACCACTGGTCCCGGAGATGTTGTGGCTGAGGTGCTAGTTCGGGACCTAGGAGACGGAAGGGGTGGGGGAGGTGTGGGAAAGAGGTCAAGGTTGGACAGGAAAAGTTTCTTGGAGACACTGGGACGGGTAGCTGGAGGGGGTTTGGGAGTGGAGGAAGAGGTTGTGGTTGTAGGGTGCTTGTTTGCTGACTTTGGGTGAAGGTGCATGCGCTGGAGGCTGTCGTGAGGTGGATGGCTGTTGGGTGGGTGTGTGTCTGCGTTTGTGTATCTTGGGAGGGGGCGTCACAGACACAATAGGAGAGGACACGGGGGACGTGTGAATGGTAGTGGGGGTGGTGACTGCAAGTGAGCGGGGTGTGGTGGTGGGTGTGCTGTTGATGGTAGTAGTGGCTGTAGAGGTAGTGCATGCAGGTGTGAGTGTAGATGAGACTGGGAGGGAGGAGGGAGACGAGGAGGAGGGGGACACAGTGGAGGCTGTGGATGTTGCTGTGTCTGCATGTGTGTGATGCTTGCATGAGAGCCTGTGGGATGTGTTTGTTGCAACTGCCTTTCTACACCCTGGATGGCATTCAAAATGGTAGACTGCCCAACAGTGAGGAACCTGAGGAGGTCAATGGCATCCTCACTGAGGGCAGTAGGGGTGACTGGGGCAAGGCCTGAAGTGCCTGGGGAGAAGGTGATGCCCACCCTCCTGGGTGAGACTGCACAGGGCAAAGGCTGAGGGGCTGCTGGGAGGGCAGTGCTGGACGGGGGTGGCGGCTGTACCTGTAGATGGGGGGGGGCACAGATGTTGCCACCACCACAAGGGAGCTCCCATCAGAGGACGAGTCCGTGTCACTGGTCTCAGCTCCTGTCCCCGCCGTTGAGCTCCCCTCCGTCCCACTAGTGAAGTCTGATTTCATAGTGTGGCCCTCCATAGCCATGTGGGATGCAGCCCCCTCGTGCTCCGGTGCCACTGCTCCTCTGCCTTATGGTGCTAATGCACACAAGAACAGGGAGACCACAAAAAGGGGGGGGACGACAGAAGAAAGACATGTTGAGTGCATGCATTACCGCTACCATTGGCGGGCACGACAGACACAGAATCAATCAATCAATCAATCAATTAATTTGTAAAGCGCGCTACATACCCGTGAGGGTATCAAGGCGCTGGGGGGGTGCTGCTACTGCTCGAAGAGCCAAGTCTTGAGTAGTTTTCTGAAGGAAAGAAGGTCCTGGGTCTGTCGTAGATCCGGCGGGAGGGTGTTCCAGGTCTTGGCGGCGATGTAAGAGAATGATCTGCCGCCGGAAGATTTGTGTCGGATGCGGAAGACGGAGGCGAGGGCGAGGTTAGCGGAGCGGAGATGCCGAGTGGGGGTGTAGAAGCTGAGTCTGTTGTTCAGGTAAGATGGTCCTGTGTTGTCGAGTGCCTTGTGTGAGTGGGTGAGGAGCTTGAAGGTGATCCTCTTGTTGACGGGGAGCCAGTGAAGGTCTCTTAGGTGGGGGGTGATGTGGCAGTGGCGAGGGATGTTGAGGATGAGTCGGGCGGAGGCGTTTTGGATGCGTTGGAGGCGTTGGAGGAGTTTGGATGAGATACCAGTGTAGAGGGCGATGCCGTAGTTGAGTCTGTTGCTGACGAGGGCCTGGGTTACTGTTTTTCTTGTTTCTGTTGGGATCCATTTGTAAATTCTGCAAAGCATGAGGAGGGGGTTGTAGCAGGAAGAGGAGATGGCGCTGACCTGCTTTGACATGGAGAGTGAGGAGTTGAGGGTGAAGCCGAGGTTTCGTTCGCTGTCGGTGGGCATCGGTGGGGGACAAAGCGTGGACGGCCACCACGAGTTGTCCCAGTCGGTGGGGGTGTGCCCAAGGATGAGGACCTCTGTTTTGTCCGAGTTCAGTTTTAGCCGGCTGTCTCTCATCCAGTCGGCAATGGCTTTTAGTCCCTCGTGGAGGTTAGTTTTGGAAGTGTGCGGGTCCTTGGTGAGGGAGAGGATGAGTTGGGTGTCGTCGGCGTAGGAGATGATGTTGAGGTTGTGCTGACGGGCCACTTGTGCAAGGGGGGCCATGTAGATGTTGAACAGCGTCGGGCTGAGGGATGAGCCCTGGGGTACGCCACAGATGATGTTGAAGGCTTTGGATTGGTACGGGGGAGGCAGACTCTTTGGGTTCTGCCGGCGAGGAAGGATGCGGTCCATTCGAGGGCCTGGTCCTGGATTCCTGCTGCGTGGAGGCGGGATTTTAGGGTGTGGTGACATACGGTGTCAAAGGCGGCTGATAGGTCTAGGAGGATGAGGGCTGATATTTCTCCATTGTCGAGGTGGCTTCTGATGTCGTCTGTGGTGGCAAGGAGGGCGGTTCCGGTGCTGTGGTTGCTCCTGAAGCCGGACTGGGAGGGGTCGAGGATGTTGTTGTCTTCGAGGTACAGAGTGAGCTGAATGTTGGCGATTTTCTCGATGACCTTCGCTGGGAACGGAAGCAGAGAGATGGGCCGGAAGTTTTTCAGTTCCTTGGGGTCCGCCTTTGGTTTTTTGAGAAAGGCGTTGATTTCGGCATGTTTCCAGCTGTCCGGGAATCTTGCAGTTTCGAAGGAGATGTTGATGGCTTTCCGTAGGTGTGGTGCGATGGCCGTGTCTGCTTTGTTGAAGATGTGGTGTGGGCAGGAGTCTGATGGTGATCCGGAGTGGATGGCATTCATGGTCTTGCGGGTTTCTTCGTCGCTGATGTTGGTCCAGGAGGTCAGTCGGCTGGAGCGGGTGGAGTTCGAGGTGGGTGGGGTAGGAGCGTCTGGAGTGTGAGGGGAGTTGAAGCTGTCGTGGATGTCTGTGATTTTTCAGTGGAAGGCAGTTGCTAGGGCGTCGCAAAGTTCTTGGGAGGGGGTGATGTCGTTGACGGTGGCGTTAGGGTTGGAGAGTTCTTTTACGATGCTGAAAAGTTCTTTGCAGTCGCAGGCGTTGTTTTCTAGGTGGGTTTTAAAGGAGGATCCTTTTGCTAGCCTGATGAGTTGGTGGTGTTTGCGTGTGGCATCCTTGAGGGCCGTGTGGTTGTCTGGAGTGCGTTTGAGTAGACATATTTGCTTGAGTTTTCGGCAGTGGCGTTTGGAGGCTTGGAAGTCATCGGTGAACCAGGTGGCTTTTTTGTTGATGTGGTTGTTGGAGGGTTTTCTGAGTGGAGCAAGGTGGTCGGCGCAGTCGGTGATCCATAGCTTGAGGTTGTGTGCCGCGATGTCAGGGTCGGTGGGGTTGACGGGCAGTTCCTGGGCTAAGGCGTTGATTAGTTGAAGTTCGTGACTTTGCCCCATCGGCGGCGTGGTGGTTGTTTGGTGAGGTGGTGTTCTGGCTGTTTCTTGAAGGTGAAGTGAATGCAGTGGTGGTCGGTCCAGTAGAGTTTGGTGGTATGGTTGAAGGTGATGTGGTTACTTGTGGAGAAGATGTGGTCAAGGGTGTGAACGGCTGTGTGGGTGGGTGTGTGGACGAGCTGTGTGAAGCCGAGGTTGGCGAGGTTTTCGGTCAGGGTGGTTGAGTTGGTGTCATTGTTGTTTTCGAGGTGAAAGTTCAGGTCCCAGAGGAGGATGTAGTCCGTGGAGGCGAGTGCGTGGGTGCTGGCCAGGTCGGCGATGGCGTCGCTGAAGGGTGCCCTGGGTGTCTATAGATGAGTGTTCCTCTGAGCGTGGTGTTGGGGTCGGTGTGGATTTGGAAGTGAAGGAGTTCAGCGGCGCTGAAGGAGTCGTCCGGGGTGGTTTTGACTTCGAGGGTGGCTTTGTGGACGATGGCTATGCCTCCTCCGGTTCTGTTGGTGCGGTCTCGGCGAGCGACTTTGTATCCGTTCAGAAGCCCCCTGCACTACGCCGTGCTCTTGGGCTCCACTGTTCAATTCCTGGGAAATATCCTACTAGGCTATGGACGACATCTGCACACATGGATAACACAGGGGCATGACTAGGTGTAGTTGGCACTCTACAGAGGTGCGGTGGGGTGCCACATGGCCTGCCTTATGGAGGGACCTTACCTACGGAACTCGTCCTGGCCTAGGGAAACACACAGCCCACCTCCCCCACCCAGACCCCTCCACTGTGCGCAAAATCAGCAAAATGAGAGTGTACTCACCCCCTTGTGGCTGCTGTGATGCCCTCAAGCGCCCATCCAAATCCGGGTATGCCACCGCCAGGATCCTGAACATCAGGTGGGTCATGGTGTGACGGGAACCCCTTCCACGTTGGGAGGCCATCCCCAGCTGAGCCTCCGCCGTCTTCTTGCTCCAGTGGCGAATGTCCTCCCATCTTTTCCGGCAGTTGGTGCTCCGTCTGTGGTAGACCCCCAGGGTCCGGACGTCCTTGGCGATAGCACGCCAAATGTATCTTTTCTGGTGGGCGCTGACCTACATGATTTGTACATGGGGAAGAGAAACTTATTACCAACTGCACCGTCACAGTCATTGGCCCCTATCCCTACCCTTGGCATGTGTCACATGCACTCACCGTCGTTTCATGCACGCCGCACTCTCCCCCCTTCCTTCTTACATCCACCCCTCTCCACACAGGCATAGCCCACACAGCATGCTCCCAGTGTACTTACCTGTTTGTCTGGAGGACCGTAGAGTAGCGTGTACTGGGGGAGGACCCCATCCACGAGTTTCTCCAACTCCTCCGATGTGAAGGCAGGGGCCCTTTCCCCAGACACTCAAGCCATTGTCTCTTCCAGACCGAGGTCACAGCAGCACTTGCAGTGTAGGTCCTCTCCTGTCGAAGATCAGGTATTGAGTGATTGAACAGATAGAAAATGGCGGTTACGTCCGCGGCGATGGGTACCATCACCGCCGGCGTACATCACCATTGGCTCCTGGGACCCATAGGGTCCAATGTTAACCAATGCAGCATTGCGCCGCGGTCTTTGACCGCCTACCGCGACGGTGTACAACGCCAGCGCAGTTACCTCACATCCTATTGTCCCACTTTACAGGTCAGGCAGCCGCCATTTCAGGGGCCCACATGGCTTCATTTTCAACTGCGTCACACATACCTAGGCCTTGACTCAACACACATACAGGCCACTTTTTAGATTATGATTGGTGTTCTGTGTAAGCTGGGGGTACGTACCTCTGAGTAGTTTGACTCTGTGCTCGCTGTTGTCCTTCATAGACACCGTCCGCTGGGACATGTGAGGAGATGGCAGCATCCTCCGGTGTACCGACCGTTGGTGGACCTGTCGACAATGGAGGAAAGACATGTGATCATCACATACAGGCTTGACGTGCCACAATCCAGGAACTGTGTACCCAGTTGGAGCCAGACCTGATGTCAGCTATCCGCCATCCCACAGGAATCCCCCCTCAAGTGCAGGTGCTGTCAGTGCTCCATTTCCTTGCAAGTGGGTCATTTCAAACAACAGTGGCCATAGCATCAGGGATGTCCCAGCCTATGTTTTCAAACGTGTTGTCCAGAGTGTTGTCTGCCCTGCTGAAACACATGCGGAGCTACATCGTATTCCCTCAGGTGGAGGATTTGCCTACAGTGAAAGGTGATTTCTATGACCTGGGACATATCCCCAACATCATAGGTGCCACTGATGGGACACATGTGGCTTTGCCCCCACCCCCACAGGAGTGAACAGGTGTACAGAAACCAGAAGAGTTATCATTCGATGAATGTAGAGATGGTATGTTTGGCCGACCAGTACATCTCCCATGTGAATGCCAAGTTCCCTGGCTCAGTGCATGACGCCTACATCCTGTGGAATAGCAGCATCCCTTATGTGATGGGTCAACTCCAGAGGCACCGTGTGTGGCTATTATGTGAGCACCTGGAAGCTAGTCAGTGGGAATGGTTGTCTGGGTCTGGGGATATCCCTCCAGGTTAGTGTGTGTCTAACAGTTGTCCCTCGCCATTTGCAGGTGACTCTGGTTACCCCAACCTGTCATGGCTACTGACCCCAGTGAGGAATCCCAGGACAAGGGCAGAGGAACGCTAAAATGAGGCCCATGGGCGAACTAGGAGGGTGATCGAGCGGACCTTCGGCCTCCTGAAGGCCAGGTTCAGGGGCCTCCATATGACAGGTGGATCCCTATTCTACTCACCAAAGAAGGTGTGCCAGATCATCGTGGCCTGCTGTATGCTGCACAACTTGGCTTTGCGACGACAGGTGCCTTTTCTGCAGGAGGATGGTCCAGGTGGTGGTGTTGTTGCAGCTATGGAGCCTGTGGACAGTGAAGACGAGGAAGCAGAAGAAGAAGACATGGACAACAGGGACTCAGTGATCCAGCAATATTTCCAGTGAAACACAGGTAAGAATACTAACCGGCCTACTACATGTACTTAAACACTACTACCTCTCAACTGTCTGTCATTTTCACCCAGTGTATGGTCACTGAGTTGTCACTTTCTCTTACGATTTCACAGATGTGGGTCCCACTGTGTGACATCTGCTTTGATTCCTCATGGACCAGAGCTGTGTGACATAGGTATGTTGACATTACAATGAAAGAGCATTTTGCCACAGTAATTGCTAATACAGTATTCCGAAATCACAGACTGACTCCAGATTC
This sequence comes from Pleurodeles waltl, assembly GCF_031143425.1. NCBI lineage: Eukaryota > Metazoa > Chordata > Amphibia > Caudata > Salamandridae > Pleurodeles > Pleurodeles waltl. The sequence continues at coordinate 268,706,752 of NC_090448.1, read as the reverse complement.
TTTTGTGCTTTAAGGGTGTTTATTTTAGTGCTCAAAATTGGAGGGGGTAGCAAAATGGTGAGGGGTGATGGCAGAGGAATGTCCATGGAAGAGTCCAGTCTATTAGTCCCCCAGGTGCATTGCCCAAATGGGCATTGGAAGTGGAGCTGGGGCAGTTTAAGGATGGACAGGGTGACAAAGTGGCACACTAGGATGACAATCAGGGTGGTCTCATTTCTTGGCGGGGGTCTTGGCATTGTTCTCTGTCTTTGTTCTGGATCTCAGGGACCGCTTGCGGGTGGTTCTCCCTCTGCAGGTGGTGGGGTGCTGGTGTGGTGGTCCTGTGGCGGGGCCTCCTGTCCACTAGCGCCGGCGGAGGTGGTGGGCAGTTCATCGTCAAGGCTAGTGTCAGGGGCCCCTTGTAGTGCCACAGTGTCCCTCCTGGTGTTGAGTACTTCATTCAGCACCCCTACTATGGTGCCCAGGGTGGAATTGATGGATCTGAGTTCCTCCCTGAAGCCCAAATACTGTTCCTCCTGCAGGTGCTGGGTCTCCTGAAACTTGGCCAGTACCGTTGCCATCGTCTCCTGGGAGTGGTGGTATGCTCCCATGATGTTGGAGAGGGCCTCGTGGAGAGTGGGTTCCCTGGGCCTGTCCACCCCCTGTCGCACAGAAGCCCTCCCATTTCCCCTGTGTTCCTGGGACTCCGTCCCCTGGACCGTGTGCCCACTACCACTGCCCCCAGGTCCCTGTTGTTGTTTGGGTGGTGGGTTAGCCGGGGTTTCCTGTACTGGTGGACACACAGCTGATTGACGTGTCCTGGGGACGGAGGTATGGGCCTGCTGGGTGGGTGCTGTGCTGGTGTTTTCTGAGGGGGAAGCTCTGTGGTGGCCTGTGACTGGGTGAGGGGAACCGACTGTCCAGAGGTCCCCGATGGACCGGGCTGGTCATCTAGATCCAGTGGGACAGAGGTGCTGTCATCACTGTGGGCCTCTTCTGTTGGTGGTGTGGACATGTGTGGACCCTCCTGTCCGGTGACGTTGGGTAGGGGTCCTGCAGGGGTATAAAATGATGTTCATTACATATGTGTGTGGCATGGCGTGCAATGGGTGGGTGACCGTGTACCCCAGTGCTTGCATTCCTGTATGGGACCTTGTGTGATGATGGTTTAGGGGGGTGTATGGATATGTGCAGTGGGCATGCTTTAGTGAGGGGTGTCCATGCTTTGTTGTTGCATGCAGGGCTTGGGGTTAGGATGTGTGGTTTGTGATACTGGGACATTTGTGAGGAGTTAGAGTGATGGGGTGAGGGTGAGGGTGGGGGTATTTGCTGGCATGCAGGTAGGGTGGGAGATGTAATAGTTAAGATTTGACTTACCAGAGTCTATTCCTCCACCTACTCCTGCGAGGCCCTCAGGATGCAGAATCGCCAAGACCTGCTCCTCCCATGTTGTTAGTTGTGGAGGAGGAGGTGGGGGTCCGCCACCAGTCCGCTGAACCGCCAGGTGGTGTCTTGAGACCACAGAACGCACCTTCTCCTGTAGGTCGTTCCACCTCTTCCTGATGTCATCCCGATTTCTTGGGTGCTATCCCACTGCGTTGACCCTGTCCACTATTCTTCGCCATAGCTCCATCTTCCTTGCAATTGAGGTGTGCTGCACCTGTGATCCGAATAGCTGTGGCTCTTCCCGGATGATTTCCTCCACCATGACCCTGAGCTCCTCCTCCGAGAACCTGGGGTGTCTTTGCTGTGCCATGGGGTGGTGTAGGTGATGTGTGGAGTGGTGTGTGGGGTGATAAGTGTGCTGATATGTAGTGGTGTGTAGTGTGAGGTGCGTGGAAGTTATGTGGGTGGTGGTGTTGTGTGCCTGTGGATGCTGGTATTGTTGATAGTGGTGTCTCTCTCTGTCCTTCGTTTGTGATTTTTGTTCGTAGGGGTTTGTGGGTGATGTGGGTGTGTGTTTTATAATCTATTGGGTGTGTGGGAGTGGTGTGTGTATGTGTATCAGGTGTGTGTATTTTGAATTATCCAATGTGGCTGTGTTTTGTAAATGTGTGTGTATTTTGAGCACGGCGGTGTGTACCGCCAATGGAATACCGCGGTTGTGGATTCGTGTGTCGTGATAGTGTGGGCGTATTTCTGTTGGCGTGACGGTGGAGGTTTTGTTTTCGCCAGTTTATCACTGACCTTTGGTGTGGCGTACTTGTGTGGGTGTCTGAAATTTTGGCGGATTCCGGGCTGTGGGTCATAATAGCTGTGGCAGTTTTCCGCGGCCACAGCGGTGTGTTAGCGGTCTTCTGCACGGCGGTATGCAGCTTTTACCGCCAATGTTGTAATGACCGCCATAGTGCCTTAAAGATCAAAACACCAAGTGCTGGTATCTTTTTGCCAAGACCAGGACAAAGCTAAAAGTTAAGGCCGACAGCATTGGAGTGCGGTTCGAATACAGGAGTTGGGTTAGGCCTGGACTTGGCTTACTTTCAGATTTAGAGGTAATTGTGTGAAAAAAGCCTGGAGAAGTTAGAGTTCAGCGCAGCAAAGCAGCAGGCTGTGGCTAAGGACAAGCTGTAGTCATCGGGGAGCCCTGGACGAAGTCTCAATGAAGCTGTTGATGATGGCAAAAAAAAGCTCTGATCAGGAGAAGCTGCATTCTCAGGCCACGGAGGTTGTCGATAGAGAGCCTGTTGCAGCCAAGCTGGTGAACATTTTTACCTTCAGACTTAGACAACTTTTTGGAAGACAAAAAGCTCCAGCAGGATACAGCTGCAAGCGATAGCCGAAGAGGGCTCCACCTGACCCGATACTATCGCTGAGAGGTCCTGCTAAACAGGATTTTCTGCAGCAGAGAGGAATGTATATCATTCCAGAATGATTCTGCTGGGAAAATACCAAACAATCTCTCTTAACAGAATATGTAGTGATTTACGACAACACACCACTTTGCCAAAATGCACTATATTTATGACTTGTAAGACAACAACAATATGTAAGGGTGTTCCACCTAGTACGATTGGCACAATGCTCATGAAAGTGAGATCTAAATAGAACAATTTATAACATATATATTACATCAATAAGAGCCTGTGAATGATTATGTTCAAAAATAGTGAAAAGGGGGAAATATGTCAACTCCTTATTTTACCCCAGGTCATAATTTATCTCATTGCAAACATTTCAACCTGTATATGCTTTGGAACCAGGTCTTCCTCAGGACAACAAGGTAGGGATACACCGTAAACAATGAAAATAAATGGAATAGGCAGGTGAGTGTGAGTGTGTGTTGCCGATTGTCAATTTGCGGTACCTGATCCAGTTTACTGCTTACCTCAAAAAGCAATTAATGGTGTGCTGAGATACTAGAATAGGTCATTTGTCATGGTAGGTATGCAGAACTGGAACCTACAGGGAAAGCCCCAACTTATCATATCAGTCATGTCCAATCATTTATAAGAGGGGTAGGGGGGAAATATAAATGGATATTCACCACCCACTGCACTGGTATCCTGGTCAATAGACCTCAAAGATACACTGTGAACGGAAAATGCATGAATTATTGTATTGTCATCTGAAAACAAGACCTTCCCTGCTACTTATGGGAGCTTCAACGTCCATTTCAAATGCAATGTACTAAATACTGAATGAACAGTTACACGAGCAATATTGACACCTAACCCCTGCACCCGCTTACACATACTGGAGCCATGAGCTAGTGGGCGAAGAATCGCCTTACCACCTGGAGATGAAACCTGGGGTCATTATACAGATTATGCCACAAAGAATTGCACAGCCTTCACTAAACGCATGCCACTATTTTACACATGTGGTTTATCGAGTGGCGTAACGAAGGCCCCCGCGCTGGGCGGGGGGCGGGGCGTCTCCCGAGCTCCAGGTTGCCCCCTCAGCAGAGTACACTGTGTCCAGGCGGAGGAGGCCCCCTACAGGCACTTTGCAGCCCCCCCACCCCCCATCAAGTTTCGTTATTCTGTGTTCATCACTAAACGCATGTCCCTACTTTATATATGTTGCAGAGAGAATGTGGATGCCTCCAGCATTTCAAGTTATGTTTAGGCCGGGGTCCGTTCAAAAAAGTCTCGCATTTAAATGTGAGATTGCAATTAAACACGGGGTCTCACTTCACAAAGGCAAAATGTGCAGGCCTCCAGTGTATAGTAAGGTGTGTATGCTGGGCCCATTAAAAAGGGTTGACATTTAAGTATCAGCTTGTAAATGAATATGTTGTCTTGCTTCTCAGAGAAAAAGTCAACTTACTGAAACTACTCATCTCCATAAATAGTAGACTTTGGAGGGAGAAAAAAATAAACAATGTGTTAACTGCGCTCAAGCTTGTGATTAATGAAGCTACAAGCAGTGCTGTGCGGATAGATCCAGTTTATGAATTTGGAGGCGGACACGTGGATGTTGGACGTGGACGTATGCACTAGAGCTAGCAGTGCCATCCACGTGGTTGATTGATAACACATGGAACTACGGTAGCAGATAACTTATGATTAAAGGTAGTGCCATAAGCAGACACCCAAAATCCGTACACACAGAAAACATATTAGTAAAAAGTGCAAACATTGTACAGTGCAATAAACCATGTTCCGAATACACTATCATGTGTCGCATATCCTCGTATTCATTGAGTCCCTTATACATAGAGTCTAAGTTATGTCTCCATTTACACCCCTATGCGGTCAGTAATTGACCGAGTTCTCCTTCAGGATAATTCTAAATTACTTTTTCAGTCACCATTCAGCAGATGGCTTCTGGTTTGTGGTTCGCTTGCATAAGGTGTTCAACTAATGGAGCTCCCGAAATGGCACAGCTTACCCTGCTAAAATGTTGTGGGACCCTTTGTTTTGCTTTCTGTTGCGTTTGTCCGACATATGGCATCTTGCTTGCGAACATAAGAACATAAATTACATAGACTGTTACAATGTAAGTGATGTTTAATCACGTTTAATTCCCATGCACAAACTCGTTGGTTTCCATACACATGCCTTACATCTGCCACATTTATAGTGGCCACTTATCGATGCCAAATGCCATTGGAACTGTAAGGTCGTTTGTTCCTTACATGGCAGGTAAGGTCTTTGGTGCCTAAGTCATCGCCAACCAGGTTCCAATGTCGCTTTTCACTTTTTTCGTGCGGATGCTTGCAGTCCAAAATATAGTTACTCAAACCAACCTCTATTTGAAGTCAGCACGGTCTCACAAGAGCATAACCTTGCTCTTTTTCTTGACAGCTTGACTAGCCCCTTCGGAAATACTTTTTCTAGTAAATTCACCCATTAAGAAATCTGACACTCTGAAGTAATCTATGTTTTTGACATAATTCCTATGTAACCTCAGGAACTGTCAGAAATTGAGATTATCTCCCAGGCTCCTGGCGTGGTGGCTGGTATACCTCAATAATGTATTTCTTTCTGATGGTTTTCTGAATAGTTTAGTGTGAACTTTGTTGTCAGCGTGCTTAATTGTAATGTCTTAGATACTGATTTTATTCTCACTCTATGTCATGGTGAATTTTTGCCTGGTGATGTGTTATTGACCCACCTCAAAAAAGACTCCAGGACATGTCTGGTCCCTATCCAGATCATAATGACGTCATCTATGTAACATCTTCACACAGTGATATTCAGTTAAAAAGGATTGCCAGTCTGAAATAAAGGTTTGTTTTAATAAAGGTTCATAAACAGGTTTGCTACATTTGGTGTGAAAGCCACTCCCATGGCTACACCCTTGATCTGATAATAGAATGTGTTCTGGAATAGACTTGTTTTTGTCATCGCAGTCTCTAAAAGTGAGACTATAAACTCTGTGGGCACCATTACTGGATGTTCTCTTTCTTGCATTAAAGCCTCAACTACTGTTAATGCCTCAGACTGCATACGATTGATTGTCCATAGTGACTTGTAATTGTTCCCCTGATGTGTAAGTGTTTTTTTTTTATAGTTTGCAAAATAACCATGGTATCTCTGATGTATGCAGCTGTTTTACTTTCACGTGGATTGATGAAGTGATCTACATATTTACACACTGGTTCCATCACTGACCTATCTACCAGTAGGCCTATCATCTGTAGATGATAGGCCTACTGGTAGATCTACCAAGCTTTAATGTACCTTAGGCAAAGTGTAAACAGTAGGGATACATTAATGTTTTTGTTCACATAGTTATACTTTTAGTTACCTAAAAATATAGGTTTTAGCCCACTGTCAGTCACTTCACGAATAGAGGCAGCTATCTCTTTTGTGAGATCCTTTGTCAATTTGGTGTAGAGGAGAAAAACATATTGGGAGCTACTGCAAAGGCAGGCCAACCAGCGATGAATCTTGGGTATATTGTCTGGCAGGTAGGTCCCAATCTTCTGTATGTTTTCTGGCACTTTTTGGTGAAAGTTTTTCTAAGTCCCAATTTTTCTAATACTGCTTGGAATGGTCCAGGACTAGAGGGGCCTCACTTGGGAGGTTAGGAGTTACTCCAGCAGAGGTTAAATGCATAGCTGAATGACTCTGGAGTTTGTTATGTTCATGTAGCTCACACAGGAGGCCAGCCAACTAGGCCTTGGAGTCGCCTGGGCATTGTGAGGTTCAAGCAGAAAGACAGGTCTCGAGCAGCTTTGAAGTCTTCTGGGGAGCAAGGTAGGCTTCAAGCAGCAAGGCGGACCTCTAGTAGAAGCAGTGAAGTCCTCTGGTTACAAGGCAGTCCTTCCTCAGGTCCAGGAGAGTATTAAAGCATTGGTCTGAAGTTCTAATATTTATAACTGGTCCCAGCTATTGAAGTGGAGACATATTTCAGCCTACCTCCATATCTGGCTCTGGAAAGTTGCTTCCTTCCCCTGCTAAGGCTCCAAGACGTCGATTGTCACAAAACACTAGTGTTAGAGATTTCTTTATGTGTGCTATAGGCAAGGATCTATGAGGTGCCAGTGGGGCGGGGGACAGCTCTGCCCTTACTCATCTTTCCAGGATGGCCCATTCTGCCCACACTTAAGCCCTATTGTCTCACTGTCCGGAAGAAATACACAAAGCCTAACAGCAGGTTCCTGTCCGAGGCCACTGTCAGCAGTCACCAAATGGTTAAGAAAAGAAAATGCTGGCTTCCTAAAACTTTCATTTTTAGAATTGTGACTTAGAATCTGATTTCTATTAAAGAGGGTTTTAAATCACAATTCATTTAAGTCCAAACATGAAATTGATACATGCGCCCAAAGAAAAATTTGCACTTAAATGTGATAGAGAAACCCAATGTTATCCAATGGGAGAGATAGGCCTTAAAGTAATCAACAATTAATTTAGGAGTTTTTCATTACCAGGACACGTAGCAACTTAAAAACACCTGTCCAAATTTTTAAATAAAATTCAACCTGTCCTTTAGGCTGTTTAGGGTCTAACTTAGGGGTGACAAATATGTATTAATAATACATTTTAGACCTGGCAATGGGTTTATTTTGCCAGGTCAAACTGGCAGTTTAATTCTGCACTGCAGGCTGCAATGGCAGGCCTGAGACATACTTTAAAGTGCTAATTCAGTGGGTGGCACAATGGGTGCTGCAGGCCCACTATTAGTTTTCAGGCCCTGGGTGCATTTAGTAGCATATACTAGGGGCATATACATAAATTAAATGTTTCAATTAGATATAATCCAATCTTACTGTGTTTTAAAGAGTGAGCACAAATAATTTAGCGCTGGTTAACAGTGGTAAAGTGCACAGAGTCCAAAAACAAATTTAGAAAACAGGGGCGGTGAAGGCAAAGGTTTGGGGGATGATAACACCAAGGATGTTATGTCTAACAGGTATGATGTCATCCACAGTGGGAGGACAAGTGGGTCAAGGGTTACCTGCTCCGACAAGAGTGCTCAGCATGTGATGATTTTGTGTAGTCTGATGTCATTCCCATGAATGTTAGGACATTCTGCATTACAAAATCATGTGTTGCTGCCAACCAAGTAGAATGATTCTGATGACATCATGAGCCATAAGGCCAAAGGCTGAGTGGTTTAGAAATGCCACCAAACCTGAAGATGGCATACTAGAACCACATTACATGTTACTTGTTAAGTATTTTTACTTCTAATGTCTTATTTGGGATACTTAACTTGATGAAGCTGTTTTCTTCAAAGTGCACCTAGCAACTAGGAATTGAAATATTTGGGTTTTGCAAACCTTTCATAAATGCATTATTGATACAAAAACAGTGGGTGATGGTGAGGACCAGTGGATTTATGCTATTCTGTGGCTGAGGTGTTTACTGCATAGTTATGGATTTACAGCTTTAGTCACCTAATTTACCACATAGGTTTCACAATATGCAGATTTCACAAAAAATGGTTTCTAGCTCAAATGGATGAAAATAATATCTACCAGAGAAAGCACTGTATAATTTGCATTATATGCCACCTAATATAGAAAACCTTGCAGCATATTTTAGTCATCCATGACGAATAATCCCAATAACCCTTACAACAGTAAAGCTCCGCAGACTAGTTTGGGGGAGGTGGGGTTTGTCCTTATGTCCAGTGCTATAGTGCATGTGCTCTCTCCCCTAAACATGGTATGATTGGAGAGCCACAATTGGCATATTTAATTTACTTATAAAGCCCTAGTAAAGGTGTCCAGTACCTGTAAATTAAATGCCACTAGTGGGAAAGCAGCGGTAAAAATGTAATGCTTACATATCAAACTGTGAAAAGTTATAAGCAAATCAGAAAATGTTTTTTGAACTGACGACATATACAAAACTTTTAATTCGTTCAACCCACTAGGCACCTTTTTCAAATGCTAACACCTCAAAACCTACTTAATTGATTTGCATCAAACCACAAAAAACATGTGTTCTGAGTAAAATTTTATTCTCATGCCAAGTTTGGCATAAATCAGTTTAGAAGTTTTTAGGGTCGAGCCAGTGTCACATGCGCTTGCCCATGCGTTTTGCTAAGCGAGACGCTTTAGGAATTAAAAAGGGCTCGGAGCCCGGTCCACGTCACGTCAGTGTCTTTTATTGGCTCGTGGGCTTGCCTGTTAGAATCTGCTTGATTTTATTAGTGGAAGGCATGCATACGTCATGCCTTTTCCGGTGGATAGCCCTCCTCGAGCGCACCGACCAAGTACAGAAAACATGCGAGGCTCGCTGTTTTCCGTCCGGCTCGTGGATTACTTTTTCTCTATTTTCCCAGCGCGATCTCGATTGGCAGAAGTCGAGCGTTTTACATAATATCGACCCTGTTACACAGTTCATTGCACTTTTTCCTGTTACATATAATTGCACTTTTGCCGATAGGTTTCATTACCAGTGAAAAGTCCGGTTAGGAGCTTACAACGCTATCAGCTCTAACACGAGGAAACGCAAGACCTGTTGCATTGCAAATGCTTGTTGCTTTTGCTGCTAGCAAAATTTCCTGCGGAGGCTACCGTGGGGAAGCACATCTTGTATGACCCCAGCCCCTTTCACTTTTTTCTCTGCACAGAAATGGCAGTGCACAAAAATTGGTATGTCGGACTTTGACTGCATACACTAAGCAAGTGCCAAACGCAGTGCAGGTCTACACATAAGGATCAAAGTCTCACTCACAGCCACTGTGTAAATTATAAAATAGATAGACATATAGACAGACAGACATATATAGATAGACAGACATAGCGAGAAAAATAAAGAAGCCGGATGCTTTATAAATGTCCCCAGAGCTCAGAGATGGCAATATAAAACCAAATCATATACAATGCACTTCTTGATGCATAATTTAGATTGTATTGATGCTCACTTTGGTCCTAGATTACCACATAAACCTAGTGACCCTGACAAAAGAGTAAGAAAGACCAAAAGGTAGGTAACATAAACTTTTGCACCAACACAATTTTTTCACCAAAGTGGGCACACAGGTTTATAAAAAAACAGGTAACACCTAGGCGAATTTCTTAAATCCCTTCCTTCAAGTTTGTAGTAACATTTGTTTCTCAATGTGATCAAAAAAATCTTCCCTTTTAGATTAAGTTCTGTGTTAGGTAGTTCAATGCCCCAGGTGCCTGCATGTTAGCTCTTCATGTACTAGGCATTTTGATATGTGCATCATGATTCATGGCAGTGCTTTCTATGTAAGATCCTTTCTATACTAAACAAGTAAGTTTGTATTCATCAATAAATCATCCTGATAAATAGGATCATTTGCCATTGTTCCATTTGCATTGGTACCAAGGCACACTTTGCATTGTTATAGTATAACGTATTTCAATTAAGTAATTAAAGAACTCTCTAAAAGTCTTTAGTCTGTGGCAGATGTTGGAGAATAAGATTGAAAACAGCTTTACACGTCCTGTGCAAATAGCGAGCAATTTTAAGAGCCCCGTGCAGTTGGCGCACAGTTTCCTGTTATTTTATCCGTGTAACAGATGGAATACGTTTGTCCTTGAAAATTGGCCAGTAGGCAGATGTAAGAAGTAAAAAACTGGATATTATAAAGAGCTTTTGTTTAAAAAGAATTCCTTCTGTGTAGTCTTGTTTGGGAGTTTTAATAGAAGCCCAGGCAGGAAGTTCTTGAAATAACATCCGTTTGCACAAAAAATAAATGATATTGTTTATTTGTTGGGTGTAGGGACACTCGAAACGTAATACATTTTGCCTTGCTTTTCAAGTTTTCAAACTTTCACTTAATTAGCCCCATTCGACTTCCATTTCATGTCATTATGGATCCTGGTTCACTGAGGTTCTGCTTTATTGTTTGCTATTAGACATCTGTGCTTACCTTTCCTTTATATTGTCATACTTCAATCACTGGATAAACAGCTTCATTGTCATGCCAAAGACAAAAGGAAGGACCATTACTAATAAATCCCTTAACACTCCCCTTTTTGTCCGATGATCGTATTGGTGTCTGGTTGACATTACTATAAGTTACTCAAAGCACGACTCCCAAAGTTTATTTTACATAGATAACACATCTGTTGCCTGCTCATACTTTTTTGTGTTCCTAGCAGGTTGTTGAGCAGTTCCTGAATTAAGGCCTCGCCCACAGTAAAATCAGTATATCACTGTGTTACACATTAAGGCCCTCATTATTAGATTGGTGGCAAATGCCGCCTACTGCCACAGCAACAGCCGCCAACCTACCGGCACCGTGGCTACCGACCGCCCTCCGAATTATGACCGTACCCGGAATTCTGCCAGAAGGCTTGCAGAATTCCGGCTACAGTCATGGAAGCAGATGTCAGTAAGGTGGCGCTGCTGCCAGCAGCAACTCCATGCCAGCAGAAAGCAGTCGACCGTATTATGAGCCATGATACGGCCTGGTGGTGTTTTGCTGGTGGATGCTGCTGCTGGCAGCAGCGCTGCATCCCGTCTCCTGCCGGAGGACCCCCTGTATGTAGGTAAGTCAGGTTCTCTGACAGGAGAGGCGGATGGGAGTGCTGTCTGTGTGTGTGTGACTGTGGTGGAATGCATGTATGCGTGTGTGCATGAATGGGTGTGAGTGTACATGCATGTTGTGTCGTGTGATTGCGTGTGTGCCTGGATGTATGTTAGTGAGTGTTGCTGTGAGTGTGTATGAATGTATGCATGCGTGTGTGAATGTAAGCATGTGTGTGTGTATGGGTGTGTATGTATGTGCATGTATGTGTGTATATGTTGGGGGGTGGGAGGAGGAGGAGGGGGGAGGACTCTGGGGAGGGGGAAGAGGCAGGGGAGACCCCTATCAGTGCCAGGGAAAGAATTCCCTGGCACTGATAGTGCCTACCACCATGGTTTTCGTGGCGGTACAGAAACCACGGAAACCATGGCAGTGGGTTGGGTCAAAATGCCATGGGCGGCCTAGTGACGGCCGCCGGGATGGAGACTGGTCTCCAGCCCGGCGGTCGTTACCGCCATGGCGGTCGGTGTGTTAACTTGGCAGTTTGGCTTTGGACAAACCACCTATGTTATAATAGTGGCGCTATGTACCGCCAGCCTGCTGGCGGTTCTACAGCTGCTATTACACCAACCGCTGGGGTCGTAATAACCCCCTAGGTGTTTTTTTGGCCCATAAATAGGCAACGTTAGCATCTGCTGTGGCCACTCTCTAGCTCTACCTCATTTTAATGCAGTTGCTTGAAAGGTATCTGGGATGACCAAATCACTATGGACCTTGGGTAGAACGACTGCTACCATGCCTGTTGAAGCTGGGACACTTGGAAACTAGCATTTCTGCCACTCACCATGTATTGCTGGGCATGATGCAGGGCAGAGACAAAAATAGTTTTTCAGTTTACTTCCATTAGTATGGAGAACCAAGAGAAAACATCCTACCCATCTCACCCATGGGGAGGAAAGGCCAACTATTGTGGGGGGGGGGGGTATACAGACACTGCAGAAATGCTACTGTTGCACCAAACATTATTAGGAGGGTCGTTACCTTTGCTGATAATTGTGTTTCATTGCCTTTCACCATGGTATTCCCACCTGCTACAAGATTCTGCCTGATGTCTACCTCAATCGACCCTCTCCCAAAACTGCCACCTCTCACAGAGCTAGAGGGTCCTCAACACTTCCAGACACCACTGTATGGCTTGTCATAGCTAAGTCACCACAGCTTTGGCCTCTGTAACTGCAATCTCTGATAAGACTTCAAGGACAAACTATCTCTACCTGGGCCACAACTCTCTAACAGGTCATGATATTAGGAAAGGGGTGTGATCCAAGGAAGATCTAAATACACAGGGACAATGCTATGATGATGCACTCACCAAGGTACAATGTATTTGCCTTCCCTAACTTTTTTCCATTTTGTACAAAGAAGTAAGATCTGTGTATACATATATTTCTGTGTGGTGCCATTCCTAGTCTTTATTTATTTCACCTTATTGCCAAGGTATGCTACTGAGGTCAGGCACATTCACCCCAAAAGCATCCACCACCTAATGAATATTGCAAGAACTAATTCACCACTCACCCCTACTTCTAGTCATTCCTGACTCACGCTATAACCTGTCTTGCTAGCCTTAGCACCTTAAAGAGGCTGGTCAGCAGGCATTTCTATTCAATTACCTGCCTTTCCGTCAGACCAACTACTGTGATACAGATTAAGGACATAGAATGAAGCCCAAGCATGCCTTTGTTTCTTACCAAAGGTGTGTTAGCTCCTCTAAGATTTCTCCTCATGCCCTAATGTCACCAGAGCCATGAAGGGGAGAATTAATGTTTGTATACGTCTTACAATGGGATGAGTTTTCAAGACATGCAGACACAGCCCATATCTGACCAAGGCCCCTTCATCTTCCATCGATGGATTGTTCTCAGTGAAGACAAGATACAGAGCCAGCCGAGGGCACTCTTAGTATTGTAGTACATGCTTTACTCAAAAGTTTACTGGTCTGTGTAAAAGCACCCTGGTGTTATTTTACCCATAATTATATTTCCCCCTGTTACAAATGGGGTCTTTGGTTGGCAGCCAGGTTACCCCCTGTCCAAGCAAGGATCCTCACTCTAGTCAGGGAAAAAGAGAATCACCCTCAGCTAACCTCTGCTAACCCTTGGGTAGCTTGGCACGAGCAGGAAGGCTTAACTTCAGAGTGCTAGGTGTAAAGTATTTTTCCCAAACACACAGTAACTCAATGAAAACACTACAAAATGACACAACACAGGTTTAGAAAAATAGCAAATATTTATATAAACAAAAAAAGACCAAAACGACAAAAATCCACAATACACAAGTCAAGTTATCAATTAAAAAACAAAAAGAGTCTTCATGTAGTTTTAAACACAACGCTAGTGCTATTAGCGTGTAAATGTACCTGGGTGCGTTAAAAATAACCCTGCATGGGCGAGTGTGCGTCAAAAAGGGCTTGTGATGCGTCGATATCACTCACGAGCGAAACCTTGCGTCATTTCTCCTTCAGTCGAGTCGGCGTGCATTGTTTCTTCTCTACACAGGAGAGCGATGCGTCGATTCGAACCGTACTCTAGGCTCCAGGCAGGCCTTGCATCATTTTTGCACACCTAGTGATGTTTGTGTCGGAAATCCTGCCGCACGATGATCTGAAAACCACGGAGCACAGGTTACGATCTCACCAGCCTCCATCAGCGATGCTACGTGTTGTTTTTCCAGCTGTGGACGTCGATCTTCCAGTCTGATTGCAGGCGAGCGTTGATTTTAAGCTGCGAAGCCGGTGGCACTTTGATGTTTCAGCCGCAGATCAAAGTCGCGTTGATCTTTTCCCTGCACGGTGGTCAGTGCGTCGATTTCTCACTCTTGAGCTGCCAGCTTCTCCTTTTAGGGTCCCAGGAACTGAATGGGCACCACTTGGCCGAGTAGGAGTCTCAGCAGAGGCTCCAGGTTCTGGCAGAGAGAAGTCTTTGCTGTCCCTGAGACTTCAAACAACAGGACGAAAGCTCTAAATCAAGTCCTTGGAGAGTTCTTCACAAGAAGGTATGCAACACAAAGTCCAGTCTTTGTCCTCTAGCACAGGCAGAAGCAGCAACTTCAGGATAGCTCCACAAAACACAGTCACAGGCAGGGCAGCTCTTCTTCCTCAGCTCTTCAGCTCTTCTCCAGGCCGAGGTTCCTCTTGGTTTCAAGAAGTGTTCTAAAGTCTGTGGTTTTGGGTGCCTTTCTCATACCCATTTTGCCCTTTGAAGTAGGCTTACTTCAAAGAAAAGTCTCTCTTGTTTGTGAAATCCTGCCTGGCCCAGGCCAGGACCCAGACACACACCAGGGGGTTGGAGACTGCATTGTGCGAGGGCAGGCACAGCCCTTTCAGGTGTGAGTGACCACTCCTCCCTTCTAGCACAGATGGCTCATCAGGAAATGCATACTACACCCCAGGTCCCTTTTTTGTCACTGTCTAGTGAGAGGTGCAACCAGCTCAACTGTCAAACTGACCCAGACAGGGAATCCACAAACAGGCAGAGCCACAGAAATGGTTTAAGCAAGAAAATGCTCACTTTCTAAAAGTGGCATTTTCAAACACACAATCTTAAAATCAAATTTACTAAAAGTAGTATTTTTAAATTGTGAGCTCAGAGACCCCAAACTCCACATGTCTAACTGCTCTCAAAGGGAATCTACACTTTAATCATTTTTAAAGGTAGTCCCCATGTTAACCTATGAGAGGGACAGGCCTTGCAACAGTGAAAAATGAATTGAGCAGTATTTCACTGTCAGGACATATAAAACATATTTCTATATGTCCTACCTTAACCATACACTGCACCCTGCCCTGGGGCTACCTAGGGCCTACCTTAGGGGTGTCTTACATGTAAGAAAAGGGAAGGTTTAAGCCTCGCAGTGGGTATGCTTGCCAAGTCGAATCTACAGTTAAAAACTGCACACACAGACACTGCAGTAGCAGGTCTGAGACATGATTACAGAGCTACTTAGGTAGGTGGCACACCAGTGCTGCAGGCCCACTAACAGCATTTGATTTACAGGCCCTGGGCACCTCTAGGGCACTTTACAAGGGACTTACTAGTAAATCAAGTATGCCAATCATGGATAAACCAATTACATACACATTTTGTGTAGGAACACTTGCACTTTAGCACTGGTTGGCAGTGGTAAAGTGCCCAGAGTAACAAAAACAGCAAAAACAGAGTCCAGCACACATCAACAACCTGGGAAACAGAGGCAAAAAGTTAAGGGAGACCACGCCAAGGATGAAAAGTCTAACACTGCCCTTATACATAAAGTTACTCACATATTTTGTTGGACTTTAACTTATTATGGTGGGTGATTCCTATTATCAGGGGCGTAGTAGAATGATGCTTCTGCAAATAGACTGTTCCCTGGCATCAGCATTCATGCACTGAGCGATGGAAAGTCAAGCAGGTGATATTTGTTTCCCTACTGCAAGTTAAGGCAACAATGACCATATTTTAGCTGCACATTCCTGTTAGTCTGAATGTCTAAATATCCGCTGCTCAAACACTAAACATGTGCCTGTTGCCAAAGCACATACACTGGGATAAAAAGCATTTAAACCAGTTATTTGTATACTAAGCAAAACAAATAGTGGAGCACTCATGTATATAAATTCCTAAATTTTAACAAAATCAGTTTTAAATCAACTATTCATGTAATCAAATTGTCCATTTATAAATTACTTTTATACAAAAATAGAAATGGGTATGTGGCTACTTAAGTCAAGTACATCATTTATTAAACACAGACATGCATTCATAACAACATACATTGATTATCTTACAATCCAAAAAATAATATTGAAACATATACAAATGTTTTAACCAGAAAAAATTTAATCGCACAAATTATGATGAATAAATATCACAACTTCTGCTAAAAACAATCTTCACAAATGTTGACAGGATTCAGTCAATAAATAGAGTTGACAGGATTCTGCCGAAACGTGTTTCGTCCTGTTCTAGGACTTTCTCAAGGCTCTTAACATGAGAAAATATATAAATAAAAATAAAAAATAATTCAACATATGTATTGCTCTACAAAGAAGCCACTTACTCTTGAAAAAGCACCTGGGGCCAGATGTAGGAAACAGTTTGCGACTCGCAAACGGCAAAAATTGCCGTTTGCGAGTCGCAAACCGGAGTTTCCTATGCAGAAATGCATTTTGCGAGTCGGAACCGACTCGCAAAATGCATTTCCGACTCGCAAATAGGAAGGGGTGTTCCCTTCTTATTTGCGACTCGCAGTGGGATGCAATTCCGTACGCGGTCGCAAATGGAGTCGCAGTTACCATCCACTTGAAGTGGATGGTAACCCACTCGCAAATTGGAAGGGGTCCCCATGGGACCCCTTCCCCTTTGTGAATGGACCCCAAAATATTTTTTCAGAGTAGGCAGTGGTCCAAGGGACCACTACCTGCCCTGAAAACATTCCGAAACAAAAGGTTTCAGATTTTTTTTTAAGTACAGCTCGTTTTCCTTTAAGGAAAACGGGCTACACTTAAAAAAAAAAAACTGCTTTATTGACAAGCAGTCACGGACATGGAGGTCTGCTGACTACAGCAGACCTCCATGTTAGTGAGTGCCCATAGTCGCTATGGGGCCGCAATTTGTGACCCACCTCATTAATATTAATGAGGTGGGTCTTTGCGACCCCATAGCGACTCGCAGACGGTGTCTGAGACACCGTTCTGCATATGGTTTTGCGACTCGGAAATTGCGAGTCGCTCGGAGTCGCAATTTCCGAGTCGCAAAACCGATTGTTGCTACATCTGGCCCCAAGTGATTAAAATACAAACTAAACCAAAACCTACACCAAATCACCAAAGAAAATTAATTTTATTTAAGAAAGAGTGAAAAGACAAAAATAAACAAAAAAAGCACACCGGCAGTGGACCCCATTTTAATACCAGTAATATATTAGTACGAAATGTGCAATAAGTAGTCCGTCAAGAGATGTAGGGCCTGATTACAACTTTGGAGGAGGTGTTAATGCGTCCCAAATGTGACGGATATACCACCAGCCGTATTACGAGTCCCATAGGATATAATGGACTCGTAATACAGCTGGTGGTATATCCGTCACTTTACCGTCACTTTTGGGACGGATTAACACCTCCTCCAAAGTTGTAATCAGGCCCTATATATCCCAACTCCTAATTACAACATCAAAAAAACAAAAGTCAGTCAATTAACTCCACCCAACTAGATTTTATATGTATGATTTCCAAAGATTTTCCAAATAAAAAAACCTTAAAACGTGTAAGCGCGCTAATTTGAAACTTTGTTATTTATCTTTTATTAATTTCTATTACTTTCCAAATATCCAATGTTTCTAATCCAATAGGTTTCAATTAGAAAGAGTGACTTTAAATAAAGTTAAATTACCTTTCTGTTCAGCAGAATTCCGAGCAGATCTCATGGATGCATCGTATGCGCTTAAACGCCGAGTAAACCGAATGTTTCCTGTGCAGTCAAAATATAGTATGTGCTAACATCAATTGGGCGTGTCTATTGACGTCGTCCAGAGGACTGCCGACCATATTTGACTTAAGGTGGTCGCCATATTTGAATTTTGTATATATGTATTTTCTTCACATTAAATCATAGGGATACTATTTTAAATAAAGTTAAAAGAAAAGAACAAATGTACAAGATGTTTTTATCAAGTAACGTACATATTCACACTTATAGATCGACATATCACGAGGCATGTTGACAAAATTACTTCGAGTTTAACGACTATTTGCAACCTTCGACAAATAGGGCCCCAGAAAAAACCCAACTAGTGTGTAGTGATCACCAGTTGGCCCGCAGCAAGTCAATATTAATATAACACTAACACACCATCCACATAGAGTATTTATTACAAAATTAGCGGCCATATTGTGATTCACCAAAGAGAGAATCTCAACTAGAAGGGACACAGATGAAATCCTCATGAATGACACCAATGTCAATGTATTATCATATCGAAGGAAAAATCTCCACCTGTTTATCCATCATTAGACTTAGAAGTATTGAACTAGGCATGAATTTAGATCATGAAATGCATCATTTCTTATGATGATTTTTACAATGAATAATATGTGTTATCTTGATCTAGAAAAACTGAGGTTACTATTTATTATTTATAAATAGTAGAATTATAAAATGTTAATTCAATAACTACTAATGATGTCTTTCAAAATTTCATTGGATCACTTTACCTATGTCCTTTGTATCTTAGGATGTTTACATAATGGCACTTATCTACAGTTCTTTTCCTCCTCACTCTATTATTGTTTGATCTCAACTAACATCATGATAATCTCTCAGATCCTCGTGGGGCTATGCATGAGTACTGGAGTTGCATGCACTGATTTTTAATTTTGAACTGATCTAGCTGAATTTTCTCTTTTGTTAGATTGTAACATGGTGGTCATCACAGAGCATAAATACTCTATAGTAGATATCTTAACCACATCGGTTCGATTTGGATAAACAGGTGGAGATTTTTCCTTCGATATGATAATACATTGACATTGGTGTCATTCATGAGGGTTTTATCTGTGTACCTTCTAGTTGAGTTTGTCTCTTTGGTGAATCACAATGTGGCCGCTAATTTTGTAATAAATACTCTATGTGGATAGTGTGTTAGTGTTATATTAATATTGACTTGCTGCGGGCCAACTGGTGATCACTACACACTAGTTGGGTTTTTTCTGGGGCCCTATTTGTCGAAGGTTGCAAATAGTCGTTACGCTCGAAGTAATTTTGTCAACATGCCTCGTGACATGTCGATCTATAAGTGTGAATATGTACGTTACTTGATAAAAACATCTGGTACATTTGTTCTTTTCTTTTAACTTTATTTAAAATGGTATCCCTATGATTTAATGTGAAGAAAATACATATATGCAAAATTCAAACATGGCGACCACCTTAAGTCAAATATGGTCGGCAGTCCTCTGGACGACGTCAATAGACGTGCCCAATTGAAGTTAGCCCGTACTATATTTTGACGGCACAGGAAACGTTTGGTTTACTCGCTGTTTAAGCGCATACGATGCGTCCATGAGATCTGCTCGGAATTCTGCCAAACATAAAGGTAATTGAACTTTATTTACAGTCACTCTTTCTAATTGAAACCTATTAGATTAGAAACATTGGATATTTGGAAAGTAATAGAAATGAATAAAAGATAAATAACAAAGTTTCAAATTAGCACGCTTACACGTTTTAAGGTTTTTTATTTGGAAAATCTTTGGAAATCATAAATATAACATCTAGTTGGGTAGAGTTAATTGACTGACTTTTGTTTTTTTGATGTTGTAAGTAGGAGTTGGGATATATAGATTTACCTTTGGTGATCATTTGTATTTTTTCTTCATACTCGCTAGGGGTCATTTCTATATCTTTTTGAGTAATAAAGCGGCTATACCTGAAATGGAAGTTTCCAGACACAATGCTGCTTTGGACCAAGATTGTTGACAAAGGGTGCTTATATTTGTTAATCAATTAGAAGGTTGGTACAAGTGATGGATTAGTTATTTGAGCTATAAAATATGTTGGAAGATTATGTGGTTAGATAATGTCGGTACTTTGTTCCCAGATTACCAGTATCATTATAGAAGACAGTGGATTATAAGACATATTAAGAGGTACATTTGAACATTAGTAGCTATACCTATAAGTATAAGGGACTACGCAGGTTATTACAACTTTAGAGGAGGTGTTAATCCATCCCAAAAGTGACTGTAAAGTGAGGGATATACCACCAGCCGTATTACGAGTCCATTATATCCTATGGAACTCATAATACGGCTGGTGGTATATTCGTCACATTTGGGATGGATTACCACCTCCTCCAATGATGTAATAACCCCCTACATCTCTTGACAGACTATTTACTTATTGCACATTTCCTACTAACATATTACTGGTATTAAAATGGGGTCCGCTGCTTGTGTGCTTTTTTTGTTTATTTTTGTCTTTTCACTCTTTCTTAAATAAAATACATTTTCTTTGGTGATTTGGTGTAGGTTTTGGTTTAGTTTGTATTTTAATCACTTGGTGCTTTTTCAAGAGTATGTGACTTCTTTGTAGAGCAATGCATATGTTGAATTATTTTTAATTTTTATTTATATATTTTCTCATGTTAAGAGCCTTGAGAAAGTCCTAGAACAGGATGAAACACATGTCGGCTGAATCCTGTCAACTCTATTTATTGTCTGAATCCTGTCAACATTTGTGAAGATTGTTTTTAGCTGAATTTTGTATATTTATTCATCATAATTTGTGACAATAAATTTTTTTCTGGTTAAAACATTTGTATATTTTTCAATATTATTTTTGGGATTGTAAGATAATCAATGTATGTTGTTATGGATGCATGTCTGTGTTTAATAAATGATGGACTTGACTTAAGTAGCCACATACCCATTTCTATTTTTGTATAAAAGTAATTTATAAATGGACAATTTGATTACAGGAATAGTTGATTTAAAACTGATTTTGTTCAAATTTAGGAATTTATATACATGAGCGCTCCACTATTTGTTTTGCTTGATATTTTTTTCCCTTACACCTGCCTTTTGTCAAAGAGACTACCAAAAAGTTTAAGCATAAATTAGAAGCTGCTAATCTAGAGAAAAGTTGGATATTTTGAAGGTGTATAGCTGTAGCAAACCTGTGATTAAACCAACATGGTGGTGGCAAAAGGCATTCTGCCCTGTGCAGCAAGGAGAGATTCCGGATACGATGATGAGCAATGAGAAGGCCAACATACAAAATTGGAGAGGTGCATTGCCCTGACCAAGGAATGAGAATTTGTTTCTGTCATCCCTTTGAATCAAGCTATGGGGGGGCGGAATGGCATGAGAAACGTTCTTGCAGTGGTGAATCAATGATATCATGGGACAGATGAATAAGGAATCTAAATTGTGCCAGATCAAGGTAAGTGCACTACAGAGTAATAAGGAATTGTCTGAATTGGTTAATAACTTGTAAACTGCATATTTGAAATACAGATATGATAGTTTGAAAGACGAAATTCAGGATCACAAAAAAATAATAATGTTGGTGGCATGCCATGGTCAAGGACATTTAAATGCAATTAGTGTTTCAGTGCAGTCAAGATGAGGTATCCAGGGCAATGGCAATGTTAATTCCACGAATGTAATCAAAAACATTTCAACACTATTTAGATAAACTTTACTTCACACCTCCCAGTTTCTCTAAAGCAATATTATCTTTGTGGCTGTAATTTGTTTTCAAAGGAGGCTTGTCTCATTATATGAACAGCAGCACCATGATAACTGAGGTTGGTACAAATGTTTGATAAAGGGTCTATTTTATGGAATTTGCTCTTTGTTGGGGCAGAAAAGTCCTCGGCATAGATGAAGACGTATCCCTGCCCTAAGTGCCCAACTGTACTGTTGTCTGGATCCCTAATGCTGATTTTTCTGTCATAAGTGAACATGGATCATGCACTTGCGCCTTGACATAATACTGTCTCACAGAATGCGGTCTTGTTGGACCGGTTGGAGCACTCTATGTGCCAACCTCATAGTGGTGGAAGGCTCCTGCCTTCACCAGGAGTTGAGCAGCATGAGCACAATGGTGGAAGCATGCCATATAGTGATCAGTATTACTGAACAGAATAGATTCTTTTTACCCTGTGTAACTGAATTAAGGCTTACAGACTTGCACTTCTTTTGAAAATTTCTGCTGCTTTGTGCTTAACGTGTGCTTACCTCATGCTACATCAGGTTGATGTGGAGTGCTGAGCAACACAGTAGTAACTGCTCTGGATGTATGTAAGCCTAGGAAGAGCATAATGCTGTATATTTGTGGTTAGTGCATATACTGAGTATGTATGCATGCTGAAATACATGACATGCTGTGCAGCGTGTGCGCAAAGAAAGCAAAGGCTGGGTGTATGTGTGCTTGCGAACAATACATGAAGGGTAAAGTGTTGTGCAGTGTGCACATTGTAAGTGTGTGCTGGCAATATGTGTGTTTGTGAATAGCACACCCTGGTACAATACAGAAAAACAACCGAACTGGACAGTGCATTCAGACTGAGTGTGTGCTGAATGCATGTGTGACTATAGTGGCACAATGTTTAGAGGTAACTGTACTAGACAGAAAGTGTGATGGTAATATACACTGAGTATGTGTGTCTGCATTGGTACATGGCATTGAGTACCATTTTGGGAAGCCCATGACTGCTTGGTGAAGATCTGAGGAGGAGAAGAATCCCTCCCAGACATATTTGTGTATTGCTTCATTCCTTTGAGCTGGGTGGGACAAACTGAAGGAAGAGATTCAGAGACTCGCCCCTTACACTTCAAAAGGCTGCTGTTTGCTACAGTGATAGATCAGAAGGAAGGGGCCTTGACACATCCCAGGAAGGAGATGGTGCAGATAAGTAATAATAAAGAGTAGCTTAGGCAACCTGGGATAACCATTTGATGCACAAATAACCATAGCTTAACATCCAGGTGTGACCTCTGGTCCCAACTATCAATTGTGTGTGGGTCAATCAGCTTCAGTCTTTCCTGATGTGATAGAAATCCTTTCAGGAGTAAAGAAGAAAGGGAGAAATGCACACTTCAAAAACACAGAAGCCCAACATAAAATTTCAAAGACTCAGACCCTAAATCATATTTGGTGTCTGGAACAAGACTATAAAAAGGGGAGGTTAAGACCCCAAAATGTGTCATCTGCCAAGCAGCCAGATGGGCTGTCTGAGGAAGGGAAGACATTAGCCTGGGACCAGGACTGGGGGCCAAGGCTTGCTAGTCTCCATGCTGGGTGAGGGGACATTGCCCAGGGAAAACCAAGATCACTTGCCCTGGAGCCTAGAGCACCAGCTCCTGTCCGCTTACCAATACCACTGTGCCCTGCGAGGAAGAGGAGAGCATTGGAGGAAGCGAGGTCCAGCAATGAACCCCACCATAAGGACTCTCTCTGTGTGGTGTGACGAGTAGGGAATCCTACAGTGAGGACTATCTGTGGGAGGTGTGACGATTCAGCTGTGCACCGATCGGGCCATGGCCCTTCTGCAGAATTGTTTTGATGACTCTGTATGCTAAGAATGGGCCACAGTAGACTGAGCTGTGCAACAAGCACTGCATGAGGAGTGTCAAGGCCATAGCACCTAATAGAGGTCAACCCATATGCCAGAGGGGACCTCTGTAGAAATAATTACATGACTAGTGTGGCAGGACTTGTGAATGCCTTAGCGGTGACCCCATGTGCCAGGAGGGGCCACCGTGGTGTGGGCTGTTACACTGGAAGAGTCTACATTTTGTCCAGGGTGTTGTGGCAACCCCATATGCCAGGAGGGACTGTCTGTGCGTGATAACTTGTCTGGATTTCAGGTCTTTGCCTGGGACTGGAGTGAGACTGTGGCCAATGGCTTGAGTTTGCCCAACAAGATCTGCTCTGACTGACCCCAGGGTCTGAGAGGATGCTGAGGAAGATCTCACACCCTCACTAGACTCCAGTCGGGAGCTGTAGGATTGGATTCCAACCTCACTTCCCCTGCACTAGGGAGAACATGACTTACCATGCATTGCGAGCTGGAAGGTGCCCAGATCACTGGGGAGAATGGCTACACCACTCTGGAGAGTGATTCTGCTCTTGACGGACTGGATGCTGATGGGTGTGCCCCGAGCAGCCTGGCTTCTCTGAGCAGGACCTGAAGCACTTTTGATTAATTCCTAGGAGTCAAAGGAAAACTCTTGAGTATGACCTATTAGTAAGCATTCCCTGGATATGGCCACCACTGAATGTGGAATAACCCCCAACCAAGTCAGAATCAAGAAGGTGGGACAGGAACAAGCCTGGCAACTACTAGAGCCCCAACTTCAAGGTTATTGTGTTATTGCTTGTAAACATTGTTATTCTTTTGAATGTGTAGAGTTGGAAATAAAATAATTATTTTTCTTAGAAAAGCAAGTGTTGTAATAGACATTGATTTATCGTTCGTACTATGTGCACTCTGAGTTATGAGTCATGTTCTCTTACCTGTATCTACACTTCTTCCCTGGAGAAAGCCTTTGACTGGTTGTTCACAGCTACCACTGAGATTCAAGGGCAGAAGGGGTTCTTGGCCCAGTTACTGAAGATTCATAGTAGGTCAGGCCTGGGGACATCAGGAGTAAAAGGCCCCAACTACCACGGTTGGACTCGGTATCCCCTGCATGCCTCGTGGCCCTCTGAAAGGGGTACAGGCACTCTTTCTGTTCAAGTGACAAGAACGTGGTGCATCTTTCAATTAAAAAAAAAACATGGACATGGAAATGGAAACCAGACTTCCTTTTGTCATCCGATTATAATTTTCTGTCTGCTGAGTAACAGAGAAAATCAACCTCACTTTGGACAAATATTTGTTGAATTTGACTGATGATCAATATGATACTTAGGAGCCAATTAAATGTTTCCAAGTAATGGTAAGGTGGAAACTCTACATGAGTATCCACCAGTACTATGCAGTACCATCCCATTATGCAATTACTTGTTAACCCCCATAGAATGAGGAATAATTGTGTGGCTGAAGCTTTCCCAGTCAAATTTAGCATGGTGTCCCCTATTCCAGATGGGTTACCGCTCCCATTTATCCACTCTGTGCAGGTCATAAATACGGATCAGTGAGGAGGATGGCAGCAGATAGGGCGGAAAGTGGGTTGACACTGGGAAGTATTGCATGCTCTCCGCATGCTATGGGCGGCTCACACAGGGACCAGAGGTCAATGCAGGGCCAACTTTCATCCAGTTTTACTGGCCAGGTGTACTGGCTGGTAAAATAGGTCCTTGTGTTGCAGCACCCAGATAACTTGGGTGCAGGGACACCTGGCCATTCGTAATCAGACAGAGAGAAATTGCACCAGGGGTTACTGCACCATTCAACTCATAATCAGGTTCTTGGATGGATTTAGTATCTTTGTTTTGTTTTTATATCATAATTTAACCTCATTAATACAGTTGACAAAGCATCCATGTCGTTCATGCTACCTCGTCGATGCAGAGGTCGTGACCATCTTGCCTTCTAGCAGGTGGCACCAGAGGTTCCCCCCCCACAGAAGTGCTTCTATGGTGACCGTGATCCCTCCTGTTGCTGATCGTTGACACTCGGGAGTGTGTGGCATACTTACATCAGTGATGCACGAAGTCAAGGCATCAAGGACACAGATAGATCATGGACCTAATGCTCTGGAAGCACATCGGAACAAAAAACACTGAGGAAGGCACTGTTGAAAAAAGGAAAGCCTCCTCTTTCCAACTGTGCTTACCCCTGATAGGTTCCTGCTTGAGGATCTGACTGCTCCATCATCCCTGAGCAGAAATTCAACAGTAGGCAAACAAATGTGTTTTTCTGGGGGCAGGAGGTCAGCTCCCTGTCATTGGAAACAACCTCGCAAGGGGCCATATTTACTACTACTATTATCCATACCCCGGGAGGGAGAACATGGGTCCCAATCCATCTTCTTTTAAGCCCCCTAAGAGAAAGAAAAATAGTAACAGTCATTTATTTTTTTATTATTTAAAGCCAAGGCCTTTTGCCACCTCCAGACAAAAAAGCATAAGGGAAGAGTCCCCTCTTTCCAACAGTGCTGTGCTCTTATGGGTTCCTGCTCAGGAATCATGGCTAGGCTTTTGATCCTCAACCAGGAATCCACCAGTAGCCAAAAGGGATTTGTTTTTTTGGGGATCACCCCCGCCCCCGAGAGGTAGGGGTTGACGCCCCTTTGGTGCCATATCTAAATGATCATTTTCCATTTCTTACAGAGGCTGAGCTTTCCACAGCTGTCCTGATTGACCACCCATGATGGAGAAAGTTGGTGACTATTTTCTTTGTGTAGGTCTGCGCCTTGTGCTGCCCACCTGGTCAAACTATAGGCAAGATGGGTACAACTGGAAAGGGCAGAGTCTCCCTTATGTATTCCTGCTAGGGAGTAGTGGCTTCGCCGGCGAGCCACTAGCAAGAATCTACCTATAGCCACCAGGGATTTGTTTTTTAGCAGGGAGTCAGCCCCCTCTGGAATAGCAACATACCACTTCCTCCCATTGGGCACATATTTAAACAGTTTTCCTAACAGAGCAGCCAGCTGTTCGATATCACACCCTCGAGAAAGGTAAAACTGGCAGCAGCCATTTTCTTTGTATTTCTTTGTACCTGGAGACCTTATGCTCCTCCCCAGGCAAATCTACAGGGAAGGACAACTTGAAAGGGGGGAGTCTCCCTTTCCAATGGTGCCTCTCTCCTATGGATTCTTGTTTAGGGATCAGGACTGGCCCAGCGATTCCCAAGCAGGAATCCACCACTAGACACCATAGATTTGTTGGTTATAATTGCTCTCTTTGGAGATCCACTCCTATTCCAGGGTTTGGCCATCCCCCCATGGCGGCACCTCTAGATCTAACATTTCCCCTTCTACTGAAGGCCCTATCAGCTCGCCCCTTAGGAAAGGGAAACTGAATATTGTCATTGCAACTGCATTTCAGTTTGCCCGGATTTGTGTGTTGCAAGTTGAAATAATGTTTTGGTTTTTTCTCTTCTCTTGTAGCTTGCTTTGTGGCATTCACTGGAGCTGTTTCATTTTACCACTTTAAGATAAGATGTGAAATTAATTACTTCTGGTGTTTTTCTTTTGTACCTTACACTTACTTGCACTGTTTTGTTTTGCATTCTCACTTTCTGCTCATATCAAACACACACTATTATCAGTGAACATTTCTACAAATACCTCAGCATTTTACCCACTACAATTTCTTTGATGGGATACAGACATAGAGTCTCATTGGATGAATACTGCCCACCCCTTAAGTCATGCAATGGAAAACAGATCTGAGGCTAGTTCTGATACAGAGACTGCATCTGAGGGAGAGGACAATGAAACAGAATCAATCTGGAAGGGACTTTTCAGTTGATGATGCCTCCCTTTACAGGGATTTTGAAGAACATGACCATGGAACTTCAGAAAGGCAGTGCAAACTGTGCTACAGCGAAACAGTGACAAAGAAGCACAACCCAGAGTCCAGATAGTTACTTTGCAGAGCCCAGGCAGACTTGGCAGCTGGATGTCAGGTAAATACCACTAATTGCTTGCCCACTGACTACTTCCAACTATTTTGCGGATGACAAGTGTCTAGAGGAAACTGTCCAGAAAAACCATTTGCATACCAAACAGTTTTTGAGTGAACATAAAGGCAAATTGGGCACACTCGTGGACTTCTGTTTCAATTGGACATTTAAAAAATGTTGTGGTCTAACACTTCTCATGGAAATATTGCACAGACCATCTGCACAGATTTACTGGTCTTCTCAAATGATTTGGGCAAGAGCCAACTTCCCAGCAGTCATGAGCAGAGATTATTTTTTGATTCTACACTGTAGGTTGCAGTTTAATGATAACGCTCGAACATTGACAAAGGATCATCCAGACCATGTAAAGTTTTCATAATTCAGGTGAAAACTATAGCAGTTGGTGAGACTTTGAGCCCTTAAAATAGGTGGCTGTAGTTCAGGCAGTATTTACTAAGCAAGAGAACTGATTAAAGTATCAAGCTTGTCATGTGTGTGAGAGTTCCACTAGTTATGTGTATAGCCTAAGAGTGTATAATGGGAAGGACTCCAGTATAAATAGTGGAGTTTCACCTTCCATATTAGGAATCAGTGTAAATATTATGTAGCATTCAGGTGCTACTTATTTGTACAAAGCTCCAAATATGCAAGTGGAATGCATTGTGGTGCAACAGATTTCTAATTGTGAAATTTTCAGGAAGATGTGAAGTACATATGCTCACTATAATTCAAGGGGAGACTATTTCGCTGATCATAGATCACGGTCATTTGGCAAAGGTGCACAAGCCCAACTGTGGCCTTGATTATATCAAGTACATAGATGAAGTTGATAAAACTGACCAGCTACGTGACCCTATGATGCAACTTGAAAAACTCACACATGGGTACAAAAAGTTAGCTGTCCACCTGATAAATTTTGGAACATAAAATGAATAGGTTATCTATCGTCTGACTATCATGGGAAGACTGACGTCCATCCTTGACTTTGAGTTGGACATTTTCATTATTCTCAGTGCTATCACAGAGGACATTACAAGGCTTCAGGACTGGCAATTTGCAAACGTCATTCCTGCAATAGAGAAGAGTAAACTATATTGCAAATGCAGAAAAGTTTGTATTTGACAAGAAAAGAGGTCGAAAATTCATTACTACTGTCCCCATTGCCCACTATTGTAGGCCCAACTTGCTTTCATTCATACAATACAAAAGTGAAGTTCTGATGTGGAACAGTCCATTTAGGAGTTAGTGTATGGCTTTAAATGGTCAAGCTTGGTTCCAATCTCCTACAGTCCATTATATGACTTGCCTATGCAACCTTTCACATTGTTTCGTCTAAGTTGTAAATTCTGTTTAATAGTTCTCACCTCAAGAATTATCATTATCCATAACTGTTTTACTTCCTAAATTCAATTTGAGCCACTATGTCTTCACTGACTACAGTTTATGGCAATGCATGTTGCCTGCTTATATCTTCATCCTGTCAAAATATGGTAGATGTTCTGTTGGCTGTACTACAAGTGGGGGTGTCATGCAGTCCCCTTTAGTACCAGAGCTGGGGAGCCCTGTTTTAGCTTAGTTTTAAGGTTAGTGTCTTATTCACATTTTATACAAATTTTTATCATGATTACCAAGACTGCTTTTTAGCAATGGCTTCTACACATCATTATCAGTTGCTTCATTCTATGAAGGCAAGGACCACACTATTCATTTAATCACCCTATGTACTGCATATAGGCGGTCATTCTGACCCTGGCGGTCAGTGTTAAAGCGGCGGCCAAAAAGAAAAAAGGGAGCACACTGCCTCACACTCAAGCAAAAAGTTAGCCCCAATGCATCATGGTAAATGCAGTCACTTCGTTTTGTGCTGAAAAAGTAATCAAAAGTCTTTCACCTAAGTAGGTGCAGCAAGTGCTGTGTATCTCTGGACACGTGTTTCTAGGTTTAGCCCGTCATCAGCAGAGAGCAGCCAAGTCTGTGGGGTTGCTTGAAATGCCGCCAAAAGTCTTCTCGGGTTTATGTACCACTCACTGGCGCACAGGTGCCTCTCCAGAGCTCGTCAGCTCGTTAGCTCAAGGGAGCAGTCATTGGACAAAAAGAAAAAAGGGAGCACACTGCCTCACACTCAAGCAAAAAGTTAGCCCCAATGCATCATGGTAAATGCAGTCACTTCGTTTTGTGCTGAAAAAGTAATCAAAAGTCTTTCACCTAAGTAGGTGCAGCAAGTGCTGTGTATCTCTGGACACGTGTTTCTAGGTTTAGCCCGTCATCAGCAGAGAGCAGCCAAGTCTGTGGGGTTGCTTGAAATGCCGCCAAAAGTCTTCTCGGGTTTATGTACCACTCACTGGTGCACAGGTGCCTCTCCAGAGCTCGTCAGCTCGTTAGCTCAAGGGAGCAGTCATTGGACAAAAAGAAAAAAGGGAGCACACTGCCTCACACTCAAGCAAAAAGTTAGCCCCAATGCATCATGGTAAATGCAGTCACTTCGTTTTTTGCTGAAAAAGTAATCAAAAGTCTTTCACCTAAGTAGGTGCAGCAAGTGCTGTGTATCTCTGGACACGTGTTTCTAGGTTTAGCCCGTCATCAGCAGAGAGCAGCCAAGTCTGTGGGGTTGCTTGAAATGCCGCCAAAAGTCTTCTCGGGTTTATGTACCACTCACTGGCGCACAGGTGCCTCTCCAGAGCTCGTCAGCTCGTTAGCTCAAGGGAGCAGTCAAAAGTTAAAGCGGCGGCCAACCCGCCAACAGGCTGGCGGTCAAAAAAATGGAATTCTGACCCTGGCGGGAACCGCCAACACAGGCCGCCGCTTTAACACTCCGACCGCCACAGTGGCACAAACAAACAGCGCGGCGGTCACCGCCAACAGACAGGCGGCAGACAATGTACCACCCACACTATCACAACTCACCAATCCGCCACCTTTTCCGGGGCGGGAGCCCCGCCGATAAAAACACGGCGGAAACAGACTACGAACGGGAAAACGCTCACCTATACACACTCCACGAGAACGGAGAACAGCATGGAACCCAAATTACACATCCTACCAGCTATTGTCTACCTGCTCATCTACCACGAGTACGAACGCCGGCGCAGATGACAACGGTGAGTACTGCACCTACGACACAGGGGAGGGGGGAGGACGAAAGCTTACGTGCACACACATATGCGACCCCCCCCAACTATCTACACACCAATGCAGAGCACCAAGTCACAGTGACACCACCCAAACCCCCCGGAAAATCCAAACACATAATTAAAGTGAGAATCAAAATTTATGTATAAAAGAGGGTCATTGAAGTCATGGTAAAATAGCAATATGAATTCAAAAAAATCAAGTAAGAAGCTTGCGAAACCGATAAACATAGGCAATAAGTCCTGCACAGTCACTTAAATTTCCACTGTCCGTGGGCCAAAGTGTATCAACACATGGGCAAAGCCCACACAGGAGACCTGAGTCCGTTGGAGAGAACACTGCTGGGGCATCAGATGACAAAACTACAGGCACCTCAGGGGGAAGGGAAGGGGGGGCACCTCAGCCACATGAGTCCACGATGCCAGATCCACGAAGGGTCCACCATGCCCACTGTGCCATCCTGGGGAGTGCAAAGCCACAGTCTCACAAGTCTCTACAGTGGGTGGTCTGCCCACTCTGCCATCCTGGGGAGTGCAAAGCCACAGTCTCACAAGTCTCTACAGTGGGTGGTCTGCCCACTCTGCCATCCTGGGGAGTGCAAAGCCACAGTCTCACAAGTCTCTACAGTGGGTGGTCTGCCCACTGTGCCATCCTGGGGAGTGCAAAGCCACAGTCTCACAAGTCTCTACAGTGGGTGGTCTGCCCACTGTGCCATCCTGGGGAGTGCAAAGCCACAGTCTCACAAGTCTCCACAGTGGGTGGTCTGCCCACTCTGCCATCCTGGGGAGTGCAGAGACACAGGCCATCAGGTGGATGACAGACTCCACAGGTAATGGAGGAGGCAGGGTGCCCCGAGTGCAGCGCGAACACTAGCTCGACACAGAACCAGCACTGTCAATGGGCCAGCGGTGCTTGACAGGAAGGGCCCAGCGGAGTGGTGCTTGAGACGGCGAGGCCCAGCGGAGCGGTGCTTGAGACGGCGAGGCCCAGCGGAGCGGTGCTTGACAGGAAGGGCCCAGCGGAGCGGTGCTTGAGACTGCGGGGCCCAGCGGAGCGGTGCTTGAGACTGCGAGGCCGAGCGGAGCGGTGCTTGAGACGGCGGGGCCCAGCGGAGCGGTGCTTGAGACGGCGAGGCCCAGCGGAGCGGTGCTTGACAGGAAGGGCCCAGCGGAGCGGTGCTTGAGACTGGGAGGCCCAGCGGAGCGGTGCTTGACAGGAAGGGCCCAGCGGAGCGGTGCTTGAGACTGCGAGGCCCAGCGGAGCGGTGCTTGAGACGGCGGGGCCCAGCGGAGCGGTGCTTGAGACGGCGAGGCCCAGCGGAGCGGTGCTTGACAGGAAGGGCCCAGCGGAGCGGTGCTTGAGACTGCGAGGCCCAGAGGAGCGGTGCTTGAGACGGCGAGGCCCAGCGGAGCGGTGCTTGACAGGAAGGGCCCAGCGGAGCGGTGCTTGAGACTGCGAGGCCCAGCGGAGCGGTGCTTGAGATGCCGAGGCCCAGTGGAGCGGTGCTTGAGACGGCGGGGCCCAGCGGAGCGGTGCTTGAGACGGCGAGGCCCAGCGGAGCAGTGCTTGAGACTGCGAGGCCCAGCGGAGCGGTGCTTGAGACGGCGAGGCCCAGCGGAGCGGTGCTTGACAGGAAGGGCCCAGCGGAGCGGTGCTTGAGACTGCGAGGCCCAGCGGAGCGGTGCTTGAGACGGCGAGGCCCAGCGGAGCGGTGCTTGACAGGAAGGGCCCAGCGGAGCGGTGCTTGAGACTGCGAGGCCCAGCGGAGCGGTGCTTGAGACGGCGAGGCCCAGCGGAGCGGTGCTTGACAGGAAGGGCCCAGCGGAGCGGTGCTTGAGACTGCGAGGCCCAGCGGAGCGGTGCTTGAGACGGCGGGGCCCAGCGGAGCGGTGCTTGACAGGAAGGGCCCAGCGGAGCGGTGCTTGAGACTGCGGGGCCCAGCGGAGCGGTGCTTGAGACTGCGAGGCCCAGCGGAGCGGTGCTTGAGACGGCGGGGCCCAGCGGAGCGGTGCTTGACAGGAAGGGCCCAGCAGAGCGGTGCTTGAGACTGCGGGGCCCAGCGGAGCGGTGCTTGAGACTGCGAGGCCCAGCGGAGCGGTGCTTGAGACGGCGAGGCCCAGCGGAGCGGTGCTTGAGACTGCGAGGCCCAGCGGAGCGGTGCTTGAGACGGCGAGGCCCAGCGGAGCGGTGCTTGACAGGAAGGGCCCAGCGGAGCGGTGCTTGAGACTGTGAGGCCCAGCGGAGCGGTGCTTGAGACGGCGAGGCCCAGCGGAGCGGTGCTTGAGACTGCGAGGCCCAGCGGAGCGGTGCTTGAGACGGCGAGGCCCAGCGGAGCGGTGCTTGACAGGAAGGGCCCAGCGGAGCGGTGCTTGAGACTGCGAGGCCCAGCGGAGCGGTGCTTGAGACGGCGGGGCCCAGCGGAGCGGTGCTTGACAGGAAGGGCCCAGTGGAGCGGTGCTTGAGACGGCGGGGCCCAGCGGAGCGGTGCTTGACAGGAAGGGCCCAGCGGAGCGGTGCTTGAGACTGCGGGGCCCAGCGGAGCGGTGCTTGAGACTGCGAGGCCCAGCGGAGCGGTGCTTGAGACGGCGGGGCCCAGCAGAGCGGTGCTTGACAGGAAGGGCCCAGCAGAGCGGTGCTTCAGACTGCGGGGCCCAGCAGAGCGGTGCTTGAGACTGCGAGGCCCAGCGGAGCGGTGCTTGAGACGGCGGGGCCCAGGGGAGCGGTGCTTGAGACGGCGAGGCCCAGCGGAGCGGTGCTTGACAGGAAGGGCCCAGCGGTGCGGTGCTTGAGACTGCGAGGCCCAGCGGAGCGGTGCTTGACAGGAAGGGCCCAGCGGAGCGGTGCTTGAGACGGCGGGGCCCAGCGGAGCGGTGCCTTTCTGCCCGGCGGGGCCTCTCTTCAGCGGTGCCTTGCTGCATGGCGGGCCCTCTTCAGCAGTGCCTTTCTGCCCGGCGGGGCCCTCTTCAGCGGTGCCTTGCTGCCCGGCGGGGCCCTCTTCAGCGGTGCCTTGTCCAGTCAATCAAGGGAGCCAGACCTGGCCAGGACTCCCTGCTTATTCGCCCTCCGACCGTGCAGTTGCTGGTCCCTCCTGTGACGGAGTCCTGGGCCCGTGGGTGTCCTCCCTCACACCCGGGATGGGGCTTGTGGGTCCCTCCTGGTCTGCGCCCCTGCTGGCTGTCTTCTCCGCCCTGCTGCCCTTGCCCTCCTTCGATGAGGCTCTCTGGCCCTTGCCTCCCCTGGATGTTGTGGCAGGTGACGGCCCAGGACTTTGCTCCTTGGGGGCAGCCGTGTCAGTCTTCTCGCGGCGGCCGTTGATTTTACGGGTCTTTTTTCCAGGGGGGGGGCTGGCTGTCCCCTTGCTGCTGGCCGATGTATCTGTGCTGGGAAAGGGTGGACTCCAAAACCCGTGCACAATGGTCAGACTTGATGCAGGGCTGGTGGTGGCTGAGGTGCTCTTGGGACTCTTAGCAGATGGAGGGGGTGGGTCAGGTGGGGCAAAGAGGTTAAGTTTGGAGAGGTAAAGTTTTTTAGGACCAATGTAAAGGGTAGGTGTAGTGGGTATGGGAGTGGAGGAAGAGGATGTGGTTGTAGGAGAGTCAAGTGTGCTGTCTATGGGTGCAGGTGCTTGTGACGGAGGCTGTCGTGAGGTGGATGGCTGTTGGGTGGGTGGCTGCCTGCGTTTGTGTGTCTTGGAAGAGGGGGTGACAGACACAGTGGGAGAGGACACAGGGGACGTGTAAATGGCAGTGGGGGTGGTGACTGCACGTGTGCGGACTGTACTGGAGGGTGTGCTGGTGATGGAAGTACTGGCTGATGGTGGTGTGCATGCAGGTGTGAGTGGAGACGTCACAGGGAGGGAGGAGGGAGACGAAGAGGAGGGGGACACAGGGGTGGTAGTGACTGTTGGCATGTCTGCATCTGGGTGTTGCTTGGGGGAATGCTTGTGTGATCTGTGGTGCTTATGTCTGGATGAGCTGCCCTTGGGTGTTGAGGTGTGTGCAGGCTGGTCTGATGGTGTGGATGGGATAGGCTGAGGAACAGGAGACAGAGACAGGGTGGAGGCAGTCAGAAGAGGGAGGCTGGAAACAGGGACAATGGCTGCCGTCAGTGCTGAGGCCAGAGCAGTGAACGATCGTTGATGAGCAGCCTGACCCGAATGAATGCCCTCCAGGTATGCATTGCTCCAATGCACCTCCCTCTCTACCCCCTGGATGGCATTCAAAAGGGTAGACTGCCCAACAATGATGGTCTGTAGGAGCTCAATGACCTCCTCACTGAGGGCAGCAGGGGTAACAGGGGCAGGGCCTGAGGTGCCTGGGGCGAAGGAAATGCCCGCCTTCTTGGGCGAGCGGGCACGGAGCGAAGGATGAGGGGCTGCTAGGAGGGCGGAGCTGGTGCGCTGGGTGGCGGCTGTACCTGTAGAGGCGGGGGGCCCGGATGTTGCCACCACCGCTAGGGAGCTCCCTTCCGAGGACGTGTCGGTGTCGCTGGTGTCACCACGGGTCCCCGTTGTGGTGCTCCCCTTGCCCTCCGTATCACTGGTGACCTCGGTGTCTGTACCATGGCCCACCAGGGCCTTGTGACTTGCAGCTCCCTCGTGCTCCGATGCCAATTCTCCTCCGCCTGATGATGCTAATGCACACATGCACAAGAAGATAAAGAAAAAGGGTGGGGGGAGAAATAAAAACAGGTTGAGTGCATGCATTGCCAACACCGTTGGCGGAGAGGACAGACACAGGAGCCTCATGCACTACGCCGCGCAATCGGGGTACACTACTCAGTACTTGTGACTAGGCCAACAGGTCTATGGACAACAAATGCGCACATGGGTGATGCTGGACCATGGATTGCTGTACTTTGCACCCTACAGAGGTGGGGGGCGGGGGCACAGGGCCATGCCTAAAGGAGGGGACTACACTACAGAAAGCGCCCTGGCCTAATGTCACCCACAGCCCTCCTCCCCACCCAGATGCCTCCACTGCGTGTAAAGATAGCAGAATGTGCTGGTACTCACCCCCTTGTGTCTGCTGTGATGTCCTCACGCCCCCATCCAAATCGGGGTTAGGCCACCGCCAGGATCCTGGACATCAGGGGGGTCAAGGTACGACTGGCACTCCTCCTACGTTGGGAGGCCATCCCCAGCAGTGACTCGGCGGTCTTCCTGGTCCCGCGGCGGATGTCCTCCCACCTCTTTCGGCAGTGGGTGCCCCGTCTGTTGTGGACCCCCAGGTCCCGGACTTCCTTGGCGATGGCACGCCAAATGTCGACTTTCTGATGGGCGCTGACCTATTTGACATGTACAGGGTGGAAAAGAAAATTTCAACATTTTCTGCATGTTAGATTTGATTGCCCCCCCCTCCCCAACCCTGCCATGTGGCACATGCTCTCATCTGTCGTGCCTTGCACTCCTCATTCGCTCCCCACCCCACCATCTTACATCCACCATACACAACCCAGGCATAGCCCATTCAACGTGCACCCAGTGGACTTACCTGTTGGTCTGGAGGACCGTAGAGTAGCGCATACTGGGGCAGGACCCCATCCACAAGTTTCTCCAACTCTTCTGAAGTGAAGGCAGGGGCCCTTTCCCCAGTCGCAGCAGCCATTGTCTCTTCCAGACCGAGGTCACAGCAGCACTTGCAGTATAGGTCCTCTCCTGTGGATGATCAGATCTCGAGTGATTAATCAGATAGAAAATGGCGGTCACGCCCACGGCGGTGCGTACCGCGACCACCGGCGCACATCGTCATTGGCTCCTGAGACCCATAGGGTTCAATGTTAACCAATGCTGCTTTGCGCCGCGGTCTTCGACCGCCTACCGCCACTGTGTGCCACGCCAGCGCAGTGACCTCACATCCCACTGTCACACTTCACAGGTCAGGCAGCCGCCATTTCAAGGGCCCCCATATCTTAATTTCTACTGCGTCACACAGGCCTAGGCCTTGCATTGCCACCCATACAAGCCTTTCAATGCATAGCGATTCGTGTACTGTGCAAGCTGTGTGAACGAACCTGTGGGTTGCTTGACTCTGTGCTCCATGTTGTCCTTCCTAGGCACCGTCCGCTGGGACTTGCGAGGAGAAGGATGAATCCTCCCGTGTACCGACCGCTGGTGGACCTGTCGACAATGGAAGAACGACATATTATACTTCGATACCGACTTGACCGAGCCACTATACATGAACTGTGTGCCCAGCTGGAGCCAGACCTGATGTCCCCCATCCGCCAACCCACAGGGATTCCCCCTCTGGTGCAGGTTCTGTCAGTACTCCATTTTTTGGCAAGTGGGTCTTTTCAGACAACAGTGGCCATGTCATCAGGGATGTCTCAGCCTATGTTTTCTAAGGTTTTGTCCAGAGTGTTGTCTGCCCTGATGAAATACATGCGGAGATACATTGTTTTCCCTGAGGAGGGTGATTTGGCCACTGTGAAGGGTGATTTCTATGCCCTTGGACATATCCCCAACATCATTGGTGCCATTGATGGGACCCATGTGGCTTTAGTACCCCCAAAAGACGATGAGCAGGTGTACAGAAATAGAAAAAATTACCATTCGATGAATGTCCAGGTGGTCTGTTTGGCTGACCAGTACATCTCCCATCTAAATGCAAAGTTCCCGGGGTCAGTGCATGACGCGTATGTCATGCGAAATAGCAGCATCCCTTATGTGATGGAACAGCTACAGAGACACCGTGTGTGGCTAATAGGTGACTCTGGTTACCCCAACCTGCCTTGGCTATTGACCCCAGTGAGGAATCCCCGGACCAGGGCAGAGGAACGGTACAATGAGGCACATGGCCGAACTAGGAGGATTATAGAACAGACCTTCGGGGTCCTGAAGGCCAGGTTTAGGTGCCTCCATATGACTGGTGGATCCCTAATGTACTCACCAAAGAAGGTGTGCCAGATCATCGTGGCCTGCTGTATGCTTCACAACCTGGCTTTGCGACGTCAGGTGCCTTTCCTGCAGGAGGATGGTCCAGATGGTGGTGTTGTAGCAGCTGTGGAGCCTGTGGAGAGTGAAGAGGAGGAAGACGACGGGGACGACACGGACAACAGTGACACAGTTATACAACAGTATTTTCAGTAGCACACAGGTAAGAATCACCCACGCCATTTTACATTTACTTCTGGCCTCCTGCATCTCTACTTTCTGTGTTTCCCCCCAGTTCCTTTTAACTGATTTTTGACTTTCCCTTCCATTTTCAGAGCTGTATGACCCACAGCGTGACCTCTGCTTTGTTTGCCCATGGACTAATGCTTATTGACACTGGTATGTTGTCATCA
Source organism: Pleurodeles waltl (assembly GCF_031143425.1). NCBI lineage: Eukaryota > Metazoa > Chordata > Amphibia > Caudata > Salamandridae > Pleurodeles > Pleurodeles waltl. Next base: position 268,668,892 of record NC_090448.1, on the reverse strand, counting down.
CAATGTAAATGAACATTATTGCACCGTTATGTGTAATACATTTGTAAAGAATACAAGCAGACTCCTGACATTTGAAGTGCAATTGGTGATTTATTTAAAGTGCTGCGTATAGGTCCATGATAGTAAAACGGTGATGGGTGGGGGTGGAGTAATGTCCATGGCAGAGTCCAGTTCTCAGTAGCACAGGTGCATTGCCCATATGCCTGTGGAAGGATGGAGCAGGGGCAGTTCAAGGTTGGACAGGGTGACAATGTGGGACAGTGGGATGACATCAGGGGGTATCTTATGCTGGCGGGGGTCTTGGCATCCTACTCTGTCTTCTTGTGTGATCCCAGGTTCCGCTTGCGGGGTGGTTGATCTTCAGCAGGAGGTGGGGTTCTGGTGGCCTGTCGTGGTGTGGGGGCCTCCTGTCCACTAGCGCCAGCGGAGGTGGTAGGCTGTTCGTCGTCCGGGCTGGTGACAGGGGCCCATTCGGGTGCCACATGGTCCCGCAATGTGGTGACCATCTGGTTGAGGGCCAGGACGATGGTCCCCATTGCGGTACCGATGGTCCTGAGTTCGTATCTGAACCCCATGTACCGTTCCTCCTGCTGTGCCTGGATCTCCTGGAACCTGGCCAGTACCGTCGCCATCGTCTCCTGGGAGTGGTGGTATGCTCCCATTATGGTGGTGAGGGCCTCTTGGAGAGGGGGTTCCCTGGGCCGGTCAACCCCCTCTCGCACAGCAGCCCTCCCAGTTGCCCTGTTTCCCCGGGCCTCTGTCCCCTGGACGGTGTGCCCACTACCACTGCCCCAGGTCCCTGTTGTTGTTGGGGTGGTGGGTCAGCCTGGGTGCCCTGTAGTGGCGGACACACCGCTGATTGACGCGTCCACGAGACAGAGGCATGGGCCCGCTGGGTGGGAGCTGTGCTGGTATTCCCAGAGGGGGTTGGGTCTGCTGTGGCCAGTGTCTGTGTGTGGGGAACCGACTGTCCAGAGGTCCCCGATGGTCCGGGCTGGTCATCAGGTTCTAGGTCGACAGAGCTGCTGTCATCACTGGGGGCCTGTTCTGGGGGCGGGATGGACAAATCTGGACCCTCCTGGCCGGTGTGTTGGCGTTCGGGCCCTGCAGGGGTAAAAGAGTATGGTTATTGCTTCTGTGTGTGCCATGGCGTGCGATTTGTGGGTGCCCTTGTCCCCCAGTGCTGGCATTCTCTTGTGGGAGGAGTTGTGAGGGTGGTTTGTGAGGGGAGATGGGTATGTGCAGTGGTCATGCTTAGGTGATGGGTGTCCATGGTTTGTGGTGGCATTCAGGGATTGGGGTTGTGGGTTGTGCTGGTGAGACATTGGCAGGGAGGATGTGTGCTGGGGGTTGGGGGTTAGGGCGGGGGTGTGGGTTGGCATGCTGGTGGGTGGGGGGGTGAAGTAGTTGAGATTAGACTTACCAGAGTCCATTCCTCCGCCTACTCCAGCGAGGCCCTCAGGATGCAGGATGTTCAAGACCTCTTGCTCCCATGCTGTGAATTCGGGTGGAGTGGGTGAGGGTCCACCGCCAGTCTTCTGCACAGCGATGTTGTGTCTTGACACCATCGACCGCACCTTCCCCCGTAGGTTGTTCCAGCGCTTTCGGATGTCTTCCCGGTTTCTGGGATGCTGTCCCACAGCGTTGACCCTGTCAACGATCCTTTGCCATAGCTCCGCCTTCCTAGCTATTGTGGTGTGCTGCACCTGTGTGCCGAATAGCTGGGGCTCTACCCTTATTATTTCCTCCACCATGACCCTGAGTTCTTGGTCCGAGAACCTGGGGTGTCTTTGGGGTGCCATGGGGTGGTGTGGGGTGGTGTTTGTGGTGATGAGTGTGGTGTGTGTGGTGGTGTGTGGTGTTTTGTGCGTGGATGTAGTGTGGGTGATGATGTTGTGTTCCTGTGTGTGTTGGGTTTGTCGATAGCTGTGCTCTCTCTCTCTCTCTCTCTCTCGCCTTCTCTCCAAAATTCTAGTAGTGGGGGTTTGTGGGTGATGTGGGTGTGTGTTTTATAGTTGATTGGATGTGTGGGAGTGGTGTATGTATGTGTATCAGGTGTGTGTATTTGGAATTGTCCAATGTGGCTGTGTTTTGTAAAGGTGTGTGTATTTTGAGCGCGGCGGTGTGTACCGCCAATGGAATACCGCGGTTGAAAGACCGCCGCGTGGATTCGTGGGTCGTAATGGCATGGGCGTGTTTGTGTTGGCGTGACGGTGGAGGTTTGGCCATCTCCAGTTTATCGCTGACCGCTGATGAGGCGGCCTTCCGTGGATGTCGGGTTTTTGGCGGTTTGGCAGTTGTAGGTCAGAATGCCCGTGGCGGTTTACCGCGGCCGCGGCGGTAGAATGGCGGACTTCTGACCGGCGGTAAGAGCCTTTTACCGCCGAGGTCAGAATGACCCCCATAATCTGTACTCTTTGCCCAAGGCTGTTACACGCAGTACACAACATGCTAATTTGTGTTGCCATTCCAGGAGCCACTTTCTATCTCTGAGACACCGGATTACGTCAGAGCTGTGGCCCAAATTTGGAATGGGTTATTAAATAGACTACACACTGACCCAAGAAGTGTAGAGGGCATTCCGGCCATGATCATTCTGGGATGCGTACTGCACGACAGGCGGTATTCCTGGTGCTGAACTTCCAGCTTCCTGAGAGGATTACCATCTACATGAAAGGCTGATTCCTGTTATGCTATCCATGTATGTGCAGGGGCAGGGGCTGGTCCCTTAGATCGGGCCAGGCAGAGAGATTCAACCACTATGCTCTCAGACGTAAACATAAGGTTAGGTAGGGATTTCTAGAACCTCTAGAACATCTGGAACCACATACAACATGGTGGGGTTGCACACGTTCTTCTACCCTGATCATAATGTTAATTACTTTGCTTTGTTCCACCTGCCTAATTATCTCAGCACATGCTTTTTATATCAGATTGTGATTGCTTCAATAGAAGTATTGAAAACCTATCTTGCATCTTGTGTCTCGACTTGGCATGCATGAGTAACTAAGCAAAAGGGGTGTGATCTGTTTCCACAACCTCCCTGGGGAGTTGGAGTTCCAAGTTCAGGTTGCCGTAAACACCTTGACCCCAACAGGTTTGGAGGTTTGTATGAGGAGCTGTGAGCGAGCCAGGAGTTAGGCCATCAGCTACTAATGGTGTGGGGTGCTCTCAGTCTCCCACACTCGGCAGGGCTGCAGTCCTAATCATGCAGTGCTATTACCAAACTAGGAACTGCATAACAGAAGTGTATAAAATTCACGTGATTTCTTTCCCCTAATTATGCAAAACTTTGGCAAAATGACACAAACTTATGTGCAATTACTTGAAATGCGAATCCATCATTTAGCACTATATGTTGTAGCAAAATCCGTCCTTGTGTCAACTTTTGCCAGAGGAACACATTTGGAGCAAAGTCACAAAAAAACAATACCTGCCTGTATTTTATCGTTCCTGTACCTTCACAGTAAATTTGACTGAGAATGGCATGTATATACGCAAAATGGTATAATGGAATTTCGCATAAAAGGTGCAACACAAAATTCTTAAAATTATTGAAATGACTCCAGCATAATTTACATTTTACCCTGGCCTAATTAGAAGTGTGTTACAGTCAGTGCACAATTCAGGATAGTCCTCATGTATTCCATCCACACAACCTGTCTTTCTTGGAATGTTTTTAAGGAACTTAGGAGAGTCTGTCCCAGTTTGAGACAGAGGCATGACTAGATAGCCAAAGCTTAGTCTAGACTTGTTTCCATAGGAACCTTGTGTAGGTAGAAAACATATGATGAAAGTAGGAGTAAACTGCAGATCATTACACTCACCTTTACTCACACAGAACACACTACAAACACACCACTATAAACACTCATACAGGTCTGCAGGTACACTCACCAAGCTTGTGGCACTTGAGAGTGATACAAATGCCAGACAACACAAAAAGAAGTTCCTCTGTCCTAGATGGAAGGATTTGATGTTATGTTAATAAGCTGGGAAAGCGCAGCTGATGGCCAGGTGTCCTGATGATGGAAGTTGTGGCAGGAGATGGTAGTAGGTAAGGTGTTCCACATTTTGGCTGTGAGATAAGAGAAGGACTGACCACCTAATAAACACATCTGGAAGCATGGAATCACCAGAGAATGGTTAGATTATGAAAAGGGATAGCGTGCTTCTAGATAAGGAGTGAATTTATGTTTTAGATAGACCCATCCTGAGTTGCCATTGGCTTTATGGATCAGTACAAGACATTTGAAGGTAAGACTTTTTTTAATCAGCAGCAACTGGTGTTCCTTGAGATGAGAAGCGATAAAAGCGTGCAGCAGAAGCATAAGAATGATATGCGCTGAGGAGTTTCAAATGAAGTGTAAGTGGTGGACTATGTCAACACAAAAGGATGATGGACAGAGTGCTGAACAATGCAAACACTCACCCCCAGTCACAGATCTGGGTTTAATCCATTGTTCTTTTGCTCACAATGCCACCCCAGTTTGGACCCAGCCATATGCAAATCAGTCTTGACCCTGTTCCTCATGAGAACAGTCCAGACCGAACTGCCAAGCAAGGTCCTCAATGGACCAGAAACAAAGCATCCTGGGATTAGTTTCAGGGTATCACCCTTCATCAGCCAGGCTATCTTGAATCCAGTGGCACAGTGAGCATGGGACCACTGTGTGGGCATACCCTTCCCACTTAGGGCAACTTTAGCAACACAAAAGGATGATGGACAGAGTGCTGAACAATGCAAACACTCACCCCAGTCACATATCTGGGTTTAATCCATCATTATTTTGCTCACCATGCCACCCAAATGTGGACCCAGCCATATGCAAATCAGTATTGACCCTGTTCCTCATAGGAACAGTCTAGCCCAAACTGCCAGGCCATGGACTATGTCAGCCTGTCACTTCATATGGGTGAGGGTCCACATTTCTACACAATTTTTATCCAATAGTCAAGAGAATACATCGACACACAACAATGAAACTTTGATACCTCATGAGTGGAAGTCTGATATTTATGATGTACATGTTGGTTGTCAATGAGGAATATTAAGCCATTTATCCTTGTCACGCTCCTCTGGACTATAATTATTCTAGCATGTCTGTATGCTTCATCACTATAGAAGAGGAAGGGTTTGACACTCCACCCAAATGCAGTAAATGGCGATTTCACATAAGGTGTGACCTGAGTATTTTGGCCCAGGTAAAGGCGAAGCCTAGGAAAACTTGCCGCCCAGGTATTTCTGAAAAGTAGGCACCCAACGGAGACATAGGTAGTGTCACATGTGTGATCCCACTATTGTTTCTTACTCTACAATCATCAAACCTTGGCTGTTGTAAGGGAAAGTCCAGAATCGATAGGGAGCAACAAAATTGACACCACCCACCGTTCCCACACTTCTCCCATTAAATATGGCACACTACTTTTTTTAAAAGTTGCTATTGGTTGGTTGGATTATCCTTATAGCAATGGCAATTTATCAAAAGGTACACACAGCTTTCAGTAGTCCCCTTTTGGTAACTGCTCTATGGTTTTACCTCCCATCCTTGCTCTTTGCACGCCCGTTCTAATTTCCCTCATGTACCACTTAGTCCAGGTTATAGCCTCTGCAGTCTTCTACCTCCTTGACAACACATGCTATCTACCAACACTCACATATATTTTGGCTTTTCAAAAGCTTGTTTAATTGCTTCCCAGGCAATAGCAAAAACACAACATGTAAAAATGGCCACCAAGCCCAGGCATTCATGTCTGGTGGCTGTGGGAATTTAGGTTTTGGTTTGTGGGGCTGAACCCTTCTCAAGCAGAAAGCACATTCCCTGTCAGACTGAACCACAAAAGTCACTACATTGTCCTGTGCTTAATCCTCTTGTAGACTGGCACAAAAGCAGTCAGGTTCAACTTAGATCCAATGTGTAAAGTATTTGTGCAGCATACAAATACTAATAAAGTGAAAATACAACACAAGAAAACTCCCACACCACTTTCGAAAAACATAGTAAGATGTAATAAATACAATCAGGCCCAAATGACACAAATTCAAACAGTAGAACCGGAGATATGTAATTTCAAAGGTTTAGATCAGTATAGTGCCCAAAAGCACAAAGCAACAGTGGCAGTATCTTTTTATGACAGACTAGGAGAAATTCACTAGTTCAGACTGACTACAATGGAGTGTGGGATGTATACAGAGTCCAGGGTAGTCAGGCTGAAAAAGTTACCTTCTCAAAGTGCAGCTTGAAGAGGCCTATTCACAGAGAGGCGACCTCAAGGAGAGCATCACAGATGGTTGTCACTCTAACACGAAGAACAGGCCTGGTGTCATGGACAGTCATCACTATAGCATGAAGATCCTTTTGGGCATAATGGACTGTTGTTGCTGAAGCTTCACACTGGTGATCACCGCAAGCTGTCTTTGATGTAGCTTGAAGTGCAGATCTCACGGTGCAGGTCATCACTGGGGTCATTGTAGCGCAATGAGTTGTGTCCACTGGAGCTTTACATTGGTGGTTCTTGAAGGTGGTGATATGTTGTCATGAACAGACCTATTCGCTGTCACAAAGAGCACAAAGCTTTAGGATTTCTCCCTTTCTTCACAAGAGGAGCTCAACTGATGCCAGCTGAGGACCAGGTCCTGGGAAGGCACGTCTTGGAGATCTGGAACTCACTCCTTCAGAGGCCAGCAGGGCTCAGACTCGTCCAGGTACAGGTCCAGTGCAGCAGGTCAGCTGAGCAGTTGCATGGAGGCCTCTGGAACTTGTTGTGTCCCTCTAGTGCAAAAAAGAAGGTCAGCCACCTGATCAATGGAGTCACTCTACCTGGGATGAAGGGAGGAGGTCCAGTCTTTCTTCTCAGAGAGCAGGGCAGGCCTCAAGAACCAGGGCAGTCCTCCGGCATCAGGGCACTCCTTCTTCTGTAGTCTAGGGTTTGAGGGTCCTACCTTTATACTAAGTGTCAGCTTCAAAGGGGGAGAAAGTTCTAGACTTTCCCCCACATTGGTTCTGAAATGTCCTTCCTCCCTTCTCCTGTTCAGGGCCCAAGATACCTGGGGTGACAAAAGGCTAGTGTGAGGCCCTTCATGAGTGCAGGAGGCACCCCCTATTTATGTGCAAGTGTGGTAGGTGACAGATTTGCATCCACCCATCCTATCAGGATGGCCCATCCTGCCAACACCCAGTATCCCTTGAGACAGTGTTAGTAGGAATACAAAAACACCAACTGCCAACTACTTCTAGGGCCAGATTACAAGATAGGGGGCAACTGTTCTGCTGTCACGTTTTCAGATGTCAGACCGCCCAATCAAGAGCTGGGCGGTGATGTCACCTCAGGACCACCGCCATTGCCAACAGGCCTACTACAACGGTAGCAGCAGTGACAGTCAGAGACACCCCAAGAATGCGGGCCCACATCAACCACTGCTGGCCTGATCAGGATCTACCTTACACCCGACCTTCAGCTGGTGGTGTCCCCGCCGGGTGAAGGTTGGCAGTAAGGCAGGGAAAGGCCCACAACAATGGCCTTTGGTGATTCTGCCCTCCCCAAATGTGAGCTGTAACTCACTAGATTCCCCCCAATGGAAGGGACACAGTACTCCTGACTGGCTGGCAGCACAGCAGCATGTCCGGCATTGTCTTCAGGCTGTTACTGGAGCCAAGGATTGCCATTGCCATGACTGCAATGCCAACACACTGCCAGCCCCGCAGGAACATCAGAATGCAGCAGTCAGGATGTTGCTGCCTTGGCGGCTGTTCTCGACTGCAGCCACAGGCTGGCAGTGTGCCTGCCTAACTCGTAATCAGGCCTTTAGTCTTGTGAACCAGGACACAGACAGTAGACACTAAATGGTCAGGGCAAGAAAATGCTAACTTTCTAAGAGTGGCATTTTCAAAATGGTGACTTAAAATGAACTTTACTTTTAAAGAGGATTTTAAATTACAATTCTTTAGAGACCAAGCATGGCATTTCCACTTGTTCCCAAGCAAACTTTATCACTTATTAAATGTAATAAGGTAGCCCAATGGCTTTGTAGTAGTGAAAAAAGTATTCAAGTTTTTCACTACCAGGACATGAAAAACTTACAAGTGTATGTCCAACTTTTTAAATACAATGCAGATTGCACTATGAACTGTTTCTAGCCTAGCCTAGGGGGGCATACGTATTAAAAAAGTATTAAAACGGTTTATTTTGCCTTGTTGAAATGGCAGTTTAAAACTGCATACAGGATGCAATGGCAGGCTTGAGACATGTTTTAAAGTGGTATTAAAAGGTTATTTGAAGGGGTGGCAGAATAAGTGCTGCAGGCCCAATAGTAGCATTTAATTTACAAGCCCTGGGGACATTTAGTACCACTTTACTAGGGACTTATAAGTAAATGAAATGAGCCAATTGGGTGTAAGTCAATTTTACCATGTTTAAAGAAGTGAGCACAAGCACCTTAGCACTGGTTAGTCGTGGTATAATCAAAAACCAGAGGGAGGGCTAAGATCGCGGAAGGTTTTGAAAAAAGAAAGAAAAAGAGAAGTTGGTCCTGTGTATAGTACTCGCATCCAAATCATAACACAAGGATAGAAAATTAAATCCCAACAGTATGCAAAAAAGGGGGAAAGAAGAGAAAGAGAAGGAATCAGACAGATCCGGTGAGTCTGATCAAATCGGAACAAGATCCCTTACTCACCAGATGGTGACATGCTTCTTCATAGGGCTTTGGTCCTCGTCAGGCCGGGTCTGCAATGCCTGATGGGTCCCGCACGAAGGCTCTTTGCCAGGGATCTTTTAGTATAGAAAATTACCGGTTGGTGAATGTAGAAATAGGGGATTGGCAAAAAAAATATGCTGGTAAAAATGACTAGAGGAAAAAGCAACAGAGCAATTTTAATGAAGATTAAACCTCTGTCATGATTAAAAAAATTATGTGTAGGGAAAAGAGATTAGAATAATGACTAATCTACCCTAAACAGGTAAAGTGTCTGATGACCACACTCCCTCTAGTCTGGGAATGTGATAAGTGCAAGTACGGGAATCCCTATACTGCTATTTCCTACGCAGCACGATCTCGCTGGGCAGTTGTCATGCGCTTTGCATGACATCGACCCTGCTATATGGATAATTGCACTTTTGCCGAGAATGCACTGAAGGTACAGGTGTCAGCTGTGATGGCTTGTTGCGCCTTGAGGGCTGGCACCAGGTTAGTGCTTTGGGTCTTTACAAATTCAGCTCCTGACTGAGCGACATGGATCACCGAACGCCTCATCGGCTGACTTAGTTAACATGTTGGCCAAGGTATGAGACTGTAATAAGGAGTTCCGACAGGTAGTCGTGCAGTATTAGGGACTCACCCATGCAGTAAGTCAGAAACTGGATAAGTTGCAGGATCAGGTGTCAGATAAGAGGACACATTCTTTTCGGACTACCATCACCACTGGAACCTAGACATGACCCTTGATATGTCCTGCCATGCTCCCTGGCTCTCCAGCAGCGCATATAGACTCCCAGTCCACGACCTTGGCCACAATTCCAGTAGTACATGTGGTCACTATCAGCAATGCCTTTAGCACCCGAGAGGTTTTATGGCCAGATCACCAAGTTTGCCACTGTCATGAATCAATGTTAGCTCCATTTAATGTGTAGTTCAAGTTTTGTTTAAGACCAGCAGTTGAAGGTACCTACTGTCCTCTCATATTTATGTGGTTCAGCCCTGTAAGGGTCATACTATTGGTAGACAGAGATATCCCGTTGCTTTATGACTTCCAAGTCTTTAAACTTGAAATTATTTGATAGGGATTCCTTTGTACAAGAAGTCAACACAGAGTGGTTAAACCTTAAGCAGGAGAAAAAGGACTTGATCCATATGACCTCCTTCAATCGCCTGATAATTGAGGTTAATTGGTGGCTAGAGGTTCCCATTAAGGGTAAATGAGAAACAGAGTTTGTATGTTTTATTGATGAAAGTGCATTGACTTCAGGTCCCTTCGGTGAGAGCACTTGTTTTGACTTTAACAAACAGAATTTAGATCAGGAAACAATCCATTTGATTTAATTAATACCCCACATTTTCAGGTGATTTTGGGAATCCTATGGTTGCAAAAGCACACTCCAGATACATTCTAGACAGCTAAACAAATCAGTATAAATTCAGCTTATTGTACTTCAACCAGCTCAGTAGACACTGGAAGGTGCAAGAACCCCAAGCCACATCTCACTAGTCAGGTAAATCAAAATACTATAGAGGGTATTATACTGCCCCTTTGCAGATGTGTTTGACAAAGTGAAAGTTACCACATTGCCTCTGCCTACATTGTTCGATAGCAGGGTCGACTTACAGCCAGGAGTAGACATCCCATGTAGCAGGATCTATGTTCTCACAGAACAGATAATACACTCTTACAAGAGTATTTGGATTTGTTACTTTTAATAGAGTTCATCTAAATCACTAGCCTCTTGGTTTTTCTTTGTACTGAATAAGAGAGGGGATATAAGGACATGAATTGAATATTGGGAGTTGGGAGTTGAATAAGATTATAATAAAGAATAGGTATTCTTTGCTACTCATCTAAACTCTCTTGGATTAAACAAAGAAAGCAGGAATTTTCAACAATTTAGATCTGCAGGGAATGTACTGGGTCCAAGATGGTGATGAGTGGAAAACAGTGTTATGAACAAAGTTCAAACTTTCTGCCCAACTCATTATGCCTTTCATCCTTTGAAATGTTCCCGGTGCCTTTCAGTATTTTATAAATAAAGATTGAGAAAATTCTTGGATGTTTGTGCTGTTGTTTGAATTGTTGAAGTCACAATAACCTCGGACACCATAGAGGAACACATTCAGAATATGAAGGCTATTTTGGAATGTCCATGCTAGAAGTATTTATATGCCAAGCATAAAAAATGCATGTTTTAGTGCATGATTCACAAAGGTAACTTACACCTTTGAGTATGGTTATACTTTGGAGTAAGTTTCTGACTTTCAGTATTCACAAACATTTAGAATAAAAGTGTAAGTTACATGTCTCCACCCCCAGAGCAATGCAGTTGGCTTACTCTTGTGTGGGTGGGTGATTATACTCCACTGGGCTTGGAGCGCAGAGTTATCCAAAAAACTCTGGTAACCCCTCCAGCAGAGTGGAGCTCACCCGGTCTACGCTGCTGCCCATAACTGGGCTGCAGCATGCACCAGAGCAGTGTCAGAGGGAGGCAGCAACTGAAGAAGACTCGTCGCTGTCAGACGAGGAGGAGAGGGTAACCCCCGGGAAGACCCAGGTAAGTCCTCATCTCTTTCTTTTGTTGTTGTTGTTTGTGCACACTGGTGCACAAAGAAAGACTGAAATGACAGCTTTTGCTGCCTATGGCCCTGGCCTGAATTCACGGTAGGGCCTTAGGCAGTGAAAGCTGCACTTTCAGGCCTCTTGTGCACCGGCCTGTCCGGTGTTCACTGCACATGGAGCAGGCTGGTGCACAACAGGCCTGGCAGCTTTTACTGCCTACTGCCCTGGCCGGAATTCAGGCCAGGGCCTTAGGCAGCGAAAGAAAGCTGCCATTTCAGGCCTCTTGTGCACTGGCCTGTCCCAGACTTGCAGCAGTTTTCACACTCTACAGCCCTCCTGAATGTGCCTGATCTCGGAAGCACTAAGCAAGGTCGGACCTAGCTGACCAGGCACGACCCTGCTTAGCGCTTCCAAAATCGGGCACATTCAGGACTTCGTGGGTCATGGAACTCTATCTCTGCAGAATTCCACTGAGTTTTTTATCAACTCTGCGGAATTCCACAGAGGCCTAGTTTTATATTATCACGAAACATAGTTCAAAGTGCAGTTTGTGAATCAGGCCCTTAGTCTGTAGAATTTTTAGAGTTCATAATTTTACCCACAGGTTTCGAGACAGGCTACAAAAAAAGTAAATTTTAATGAAAAGTGGGAATCACCCAAAACTGTCAAAGATCTCCAAACCTTTTTAGGGTTCCCAAAGTTTTACAGTAGGTTGAAGTACAATTTCTGTGAAATTATGATCTCAATTAATCCCTTGCTCAGAAAATTAACACAATTTGGGTGGCCATCAGGGGCAGAACATGCCTTTCAAATATACATACTCAATCATTTCAGCATCTATTATGCAACAAACTGAATCAACTCAACACTTCCTAGATGAAGCAGATGTGTCACAAGTAGGAGTGGTGGGGTTGCAGTATCAGCAAAAACACCTAACGGGGCAGCTACACTGTTTGGCACAGTTTTTCACAAAAATTAGAATCAACTGAAGAGAACTATACAGTGACTGTCAGGGAACCACTAGCTATCAATATACCAATTGAAGATTGGCAAAGTTATCTGTTAGAGCCACATCATACCTTGACTATACTGACAGGCCATCGCAAGTTGCAGGTTTTAAAACTTCCAGCCTGCTAGAACGGTCTCAAATATTCAGCGAATGCAATCTTGTTCAGCATGTTTGTCTAAAAGTCAAGAATGGAAAGCAGATACCTTTTCATGGTTTGGTTACTGAGTGACAGAATTTCGAGCTGACCCTACACATACAGAGAAGGCAAACAATATTGGAAGCACTCACAGTATTAGATTGTCAAAAAAGAATAGTCGAGAGATAGGAAGATCATGTCACTTTTCAGAAGACTCAAGAGCAAAGTGGGAAACTGTTACAAGGCAATGAAGGCTCCAGTCTAGCCGTCAGTGAGAATATATATATTTATTGCATGAGTTTCAAAGATATAAGCAACAAAGTGGGAGCACACACTCCTTCCATCCATCTTTCTCTGCACCACTTCAGCCTCCCAGAATGCATTCCAAAATCCATATATATACTGACAAAGCTTTCACAGTTAAATGAGAAGAAAAGCATAACACATCTGCCATTTTCCAGAAACCATTACAGGAAGAAATGCTAACTGGAAAAAAAACATATATATAACCGAAATATTGCAATTTAAAAAACAAATTATCAAAAAACAAATGCAAATAACAATCAACAAAATGTTAAAAGTTACACATCAATTCATTATATAATCCCTGTGGTTCACTGGAAATCTTGCTCTTGGAGCCTGGGCAGGGGAAGAAAGGAGACAAAAGGAATTTGCCAGAACCAGATGTTGGGGTAGACTATAAGTTTCACCCACTGCAAAGGGTGACACCTGGTATAAATATTGCACTTCCTGAGCCACTCATCAATCCAGCCCTGTTCCTGTGAACATTACAGAAGAAGGGCTGCCTTGTTCCCCAGAGGACTGTCCTGCTGTTTGAGGACAGCATTGTTCCCCAGATGACTGCCTTGCTGATTTAGGCCTGCCTTGTTCTCTGAGAAGGAAGACTGGGCCTGCTTATTTCATCCCAGGCTAACTTGAGTGACTCCAAGGATCAGTTGGCTAACCTCCTGTTCTGAGGTACAGGGACACAACAATCCCCAGGCCTCCCTGCAATTACCCAGCTGACCTGCTGAAACTGGCCATGCCTGGACCTGCAACTGGACCTGCTGATCTCTGCTGGAATGAGTTCCTGATCCCCAAAAGGTGTTTCCCCAGGGCCTGAGCCCTTAGCTGGATTCAGATAAGCTCCTCCAGTGAAATCCTATAGTTTTGAAGTATGCCAGTCATACTTTGAGAAGGTAACTTTTTAAGGGCGACTAACCTGAACCCTGTTCTTAGCCCTGACTCCATCAGGGTTTGCCTGAACTTGTGACTTTGTCCTAGCCCTGCACGACCGGATACCCACAGTTAGCGCTTTCTGTTATTCACATTATTTTTCCTTAAACCTTTAAAATGAAATATCACCAGCTCTACTAATTGGATTTTTTTTTATTGTGTCTCATTTTATGTATTAAATGTTACTCTACTTTTCTAAATTGGTTTGGGATTTTCCCTGTGGTGTGTTTTCACTATATTACTCTTTGTGTGTTGCAGGTCCAGTCTTCCTTCTTTAGACATCAGGGCAGTAGTTCTCCCGAATCTTCCACAGGTGCAGGAGTGTATTGAGGGGAGTTTTGGAAGGTGCTACATTTCTATATAGTGCCAGCCTATGTGTGTCGATAAATAACTGGACTACTTCAAACTGTTTCTGGTCAGTTCTTCCCCTCCACCTGGGTGTTGTTACAAATTGTTTAGGATGACAATGGCGTGGGCAGGACTGGTGGTAGGTTCCTTTGTAAAAGCTGCAGGTAGGGTTCTTTGAATTGTAATTAAGCCAGGGTAAACCTTCTCCCCCAGCTATACTGTCAGGAAGACCCACTCCTTTCACAATCAGGCCCCTTGTAGCCCCATGCCTGGAAGGAATACACAACACTTCTCAAGAAAGCCATTCACAGCCATGTGACCTGGCACACTGGCAGGAACACACAGTTGGTTTAGACAGCAAAAATGGCAACTTTCTAAAATATTTTAAAAGTGACTTTTTCAGAGTAATAACTTAAATCTCACTTCATCATTAAAAAGGAGTTTAAATTATAATTCAAATGAGCCAAATAAACATTCTCTATCTGTTCCCAAACTGAAGTTATCACTTATTAAATGTAATAAAGTGAATCTGTGTTAGTGTCAGTCTATGGGAGCGAACATCTGAGGTGATCATATCACATTGAGAGAAAGGGGGGATTTAGACACTACATTTCCTCCTGAGCCACTTCATAAATCACAACTACTGCTGTGAATCTATTGACAGAACAGGTAATTCCTATTTCAAAATCCCCCAGGTTACTGGACCCCTTTTGGGTCAAAAAAAGGTTTTGGATGAGGTGGTCTCACCCACGTAATGTGGCATGCTTCATCATTGGCCACCCACCCTAGGAGGATGTACTACCAGGGCAGACTGAATCCCAATTAATGGTGGAGTTCTTAAGACATATTATTTTCATGGATAATACTGGTATCCAGTTTGTATTAACAAATACATTAAGGTATACCACAGGTATATCTTTCACTATGTGATACCTCAGGTATGATTAAAATGTGAATAAACAAGTTACTGATGTTTAGAGGTATCATGGCTCTATCATCCCTTGAAAGTACCTACATGTTTCTGCCCACTCTAGAAGCCAGAGAGCTGGTAAAGGGCATTCCTCTGGGCAAAAAGGATTCCTCACTCTAATTCTATGAGTGTAGGTCGGCATATATATGTATATAATGGAAAGACCATTGTTAGACCTGCCAGCCTGGTCTTCCGCCAAACTTTTTGCCTGCCTGGCTCCATTTTGTCAGGGTTTTTACTCTGTTGACCTTAGTACTCTGTGCACTTTACTACTTTACTATCCAGTGCTAAAGTGCATGTGCTCACGTCCCTAAACATGGTTTGACTGGCATATACAGTACATGATTGGCATATTTAATTTACAAGTAAGTCCCTTGTAGAGTGGTATACCATATACCCAGGGCATGTAAATTAAATGCTAGAAGTGGGTCTGCAGCACGTATAATGCCACTCACTTAAGAGGTATCTTAAAACTTGTCTCAGGCTTGCCATTGCAGCCTGAAGGCAGTGTCCCACTGCCAGATAGACTTGGCATTTAAAACACCTTCCCAAGCCTTAAACTCCTCTTTTAATACATATGTCACCCCTGAGTTAGGTCCTAAGTATCCCATAGGGTAGGGTGCTGTGTAATTAAAAGGTAGAACATGTACTTTTTAGTTTTACATGTCCTAGTAGTGAAAAACTCCATAATTCGTTTTCTCACTACTGAGAAGCCTACCCCCCCCATACAGTAACATTGGGGATTGCTTTTTAAAATGAATATGTTGTAATTCCTAAACAAGGGGTGGTAGATATATCATGTTTTGTATCTATGAACTTGTAATGATAATCCCTCTTTAATGGTAAAGTCGGATTTATCATCTCAAGTTTGAAAATGGCACTTTTAAAAAATTGGCATTTATCTGCCCTTACCCTCTGTGCCCAGTCATGTGACCTGTGTAACTGGCCGTAGATCACATGACTGGGAGTAACTGACAGTTGTGACTTTGTGAATTCACCCCAGACAGCCACACAATAAGGGGATTAGCAGCGTCTGAATGGACCATTAACTGAGTTGTTGGGGGAGGGAGGAGCTAAGCACAGCCCCACTTGCAAAAGAATAGGCTGGGCTCTGTCACCACACAATAGGCTTAACAACCCTGTATTGTCAGTGCAGCCAGATAGGAGCCAAGGCAGGGGAGGCAGGTATTTCCTGACACATTATAGAAACCTTCTGGAACTTCTCCCAACTTCTAAGAGCAGGACACTAGAGTATAAAAAGAGCGCTCTCATACCTGCTATTCAGCTTACTACTGGATCTGTGGAACACTCCTAGAGGAGTGCCTGCTGCTGTGACCTACTGTGCACTCTGCCAGACTGCTGCTGTACCTAAAAGGATTGCTTTGCTGCCTGGAGCCTGCTTAGGACCTTCAGATAACAGCCCTGCTGCAGAACCCTGTCAGCTCTTGGCATGGTTTCCAATGTCTTTTTGGCTTCTGACCTCCTGTTTTAATCCTGTGCTGAATTTTGTGTTTGCTGGTTTTCAGGACTCTGGGCACTTTACCACTGGTGACCAGTGCTAAAGGGCAAGTGCTTTCTGTCTCAATTGTATTGTTGATTGGTTAATCCATGACTGGCATATTTGATTAACTAGTAAGTCCCTAGTACAGAGCACAGTGTGTGCCCAGGGCCTGTAAATCAAATGATACTAGTGGCCTGCAGAACTGATTGTGCCACCCACATGTGTAGCCCTGTAAACATGTCTTTGACCTGCCACTGCAGTGAAGTAGTTTTAACTGACAGTTTGACCTGGCAAGTGCACCCTCTTGCCAGGCCCCCTCCCTTTTACTACATGTAAGTCACCCCTAACGTAGGCCAATGAAAGCCCCATGGGCAAGCTGCAGTGTATTTTACTGGTAGGAAATATACTGTTGTGTTTTACATGCCCTGATAGCGAAATACTACTAAATTCAGTGTTCATTATTGCAAGGCCTACCTCTTTCATAGGTTTTCATAGGGATTGCCTTGAAATATCTTTTAAATATAATCTCCCATTGGGAGCAGATAGAGATCTGAAGTTTGGGGTCTTTGAGCTCACATTTTAAAAATGTATCTTTTGGTGACATTGATGTTTAGATTGTAAGTTTGAAAATGCCACTTTTAGGAAGTGGGCATTTTATTACTTACCTATTCCGTGCCTCTGTCTGTCTGTGGAATACACGTCTGGGGCAGGATGACAGTTAGGATGCTTGTGAATTTATTCTAGACAGTCACACAAAGGGAACTGTGTGTCATGGGCTACTTGTCGTTTATGCCTCTGCCCAACTGGAACTGCAGAGTGCTCTTGATCTTTGTAGGTTCTGCCTTGACCAAGGTAAGGGTGGCTCTCTCTGGTGGCCATGGTGCTGCTGATGATGGAGCACCAAAAGGCAGTCGGTGCCCTCCAGAAGGAGTCCCAGAGGAAAAAAAACCAAAGGGAAAGACCTCAATAGAAGGAACTCCCTGTAACAAAAAATAAGCAAAAAGGTAAGTCTTCCAACAAGAAAACAACACTGGAAGAAACTGCAACAAGCAAGGGAAAAATATGGAGAAAAAACAACAGGAGCGAAGATCACCACCAAAGGAGGTGTTGCAGCACCAGGAGAACAAGAATCACACCCCTTATATACCCTAAAACATGAAATGACCAACAGGAAGAAGAAAGACACCATATTGGATTGGAAAAGAATCATAGGAGAATATAGGGAAAGGCTCCATTTTGGAAAAGGGTCGTAAGGCATGCAGGGAAAAAGAAAGGCATGCTGGGATAAAGAAGAAAATGACTGCTAAGTATAAAAATAAAGAAAGAAGAAAAGGAGAAAGAAGAGAAAAAGAAGAAAAGAAGAAAGGAACAGGCTGCACCAGGTAAGTGAGGGGTCGGGAGGATGGGGTGCCCATGCCTAATATCGAGGGCGTGCTGTGCCCAGAACTTACCGAGGCCCCATGCCCAATTTGGGGCCTCGTATGAGGAAATATAGAACAGAAGGGGTGCGGCACACCCCGCCGCCAGAAACAGAAACCACGGCCGCACCTCGATCTAAAAGCTCTGCTCGCGCCGTGGCGAGCTGCGGCGTGACAGTAGGTCCCTGCCCCCGGATCCCTGGGTTTGTGCGGATACAAACAAAAAAACGACAGACCAAAAGTGGGGCATGCACAGAAGAAGCATCTTCCCAAGAACATTCACTAAGAGGATAGGCCTTCCAATGGATAAGACATTGGAGATGGTATCGGAAAATACGAGAATCACATATTTCTTGAACTTCATATTCGGGTTCTTCATTCACCAACCAAGGAGGATGACTGGTGAACTGCCTTTGAAAAGGTTCAGGCTTATAGGGCTCCAGTTGAGAGACGTGAAATATTGGATGGATTTTCCATGTTCGAGGCAAACAAAGACGGAAGGACACTGGATTTATCTTTTGAAGAATTGAAAAGGGTCCATAATAGCAGGGTTTAAACTTATTTTGTGATAGATGGAGGGGCAAAAATCTGGAAGAAAGCCAGACTTTGGGGGTTATTCCAACTTTGGAGGAGGTGGTAATCCGTCCCAAATGTGACGGATTTACCACCAGCCGTATTACGAGTTCCATAGGATATAATGGACTCGTAATACGGCTGGTGGTATATCCGTCACTTTACCGTCACTTTTGGGACGGATTACCACTTCCTCCAAAGTTGGAATAACCCCCTTTATCTTGGATTTGATAAGATGGAGCCTCACATCGTTTCTTATCAGCCATTCTTTTCGTGTGTCTCTTAGTTAACAAAAGATTAGACCGTATAAAGCATTGAATTCTATGTAATTTTTGGGAAAAGGAGGTGATTGTAGGAAGTGTAGAAGAGGTTTTAGGATTAGCAGGAAAAGATTTGGGATGAAATCCATATGAGCAGTAAAAAGGAGTGGCTTTTGAGGCACTATGTACGGTGTTATTGTAAGAAAATTCAGCAATTGGTATATAGGTGGACCAGTTACTCTGACTGGTATTGCAAAAAACAGTGGAGATATTGCTCAAGTCCTTTATTCATGCGTCCGATCTGCCCATTAGTTTGAGGATGGAATCCAGAAAATAAGGCTACATCGACATTTAGGGTTTTACAGAAATGCTTCCAAAACCGTGATATGCTTTGAGGATCACGATCTGAAACAACAACTTGAAGGAGGCCATGGAGACGAAAGATCTCTTGTATGAAGACTTGGCTTAATTCTTTAGATGTGGGTAGCTTCATCAAGGCAGTAAAATCAGCCATCTTTTTAAATGAGTCTGCAGTCACCATTATTACTCGGTTTCCTGCTGAGGGTGGTAATGAACACATAAAATTGGTTGATAAAGTATGCCAAGGGACTGGTGGAACCGGTATAGGTTGAAGGAGTCCTGCAGGCCTCGTCTGGGGTATTTTTGCTTGGGCCAGATGGGAGAAGATACCACATAACTCTCAGTATCTTGCTTGAGTGTAGGCCACCAAAAAGAACGAAGGAGTAATTCCTTTGTGACTTTGATACCACGATGACCGGCAACCGGGGAGTCGTAACACATTTGTAGTGCTTTTCTTTGCACTATCTTAGAAGGTAGGGATAACGCGTCTTTATGGTAGTAGTACCCTTTACTCTTGCATAATTTTCGATGCAGCTCCTTCATCTCTTGTTGTGAGAATGTTGAGTACACAGACCAAACTTTTTTGAGGAAAGACTGGACTAGACCAATAATTTTGTCTGGTTCAATGAGGTGCTGTGAAGGGGTGTTAGTACTTTCAAGGTAACATCAAGACAGAGCATCCGCCAAGATATTTTGAGAACCCAGAAAATAGGTAACAGAAAAATCGAACTGACTAAAGAAGAAAGCCCAACGGGCATGGCGACTGTTCCGGCACTGAAAGTTTCATAGGCATTGTAAATTGTGATGGTCTGTTCTTACTTCAAATGGTTCTTTAGAACCTATAAGGAATTGTCTCCACTCTCGACAAGCTCTTTTTAGTGCTAGAAGTTCTCTTTCCAACACCAAATAATTTTGCTCAGAATCAGAGAGCACATGGGACAGATAAAATGTCAGATGTTCTAATCCGTCGTCGTGTTGTCTTTGTAATAATGCTGCCCCAAAGCTCTTTCTGAAGCATCAATGACTATGATAAATTGTTTGCTGGTGTCCGGATGCATTAGTATAGGCGCTTGGGTGAAAGCTCGTTTCAGGTTTTGGAAAGCATTTCAGGCCACATCCGTCTAGATGAAACCATTTTGCAAACTCTCTTTTTTAAGAGTCTGTGTGATTTGGCTAGTTTGTTCAGCAAAGTCCAAAATAAATTGGCGATAAAAGTTGGCCAGTCCTAAAAAACACTGGGTTTCTTTGATGGACGAGGGAGATGGCCAATCTAGGATGGCCTGAACTTTCTCTGAATCCATGGAGACACTGACCTGACTAATGTGATATCCTAAATATTTTACCTCTGTCTTGTCAAATTCACATTTCTCAGGTTTACAGTAGAGTTGATGTTGTCTAAGTCTGTCTAGTACTTGCTTTACATGTTTGGTGTGAAGTTCGGGGTGTCTGGAATGTATCAGGATATCATCTAAATAAATTACAACAGTGTTATTTAACAGATCAGAAAATACTGAAAAATAGAGGGGTAATTGGTTAAACCAAAAGGCATTAACCTATATTCGTAATGACCAAAAGTTGTACGAAAAGTGGTCTTCCACTCATCACCTTCCTTAATCCTTAAAAGATGGTATGCTCCCCGAAGATCTAATTTTGAAATGACTGTGTCCCTCTAACTGCTTCCAATATGTCTTTGATGAGAGGTAGTGGATATCGGTCTTTTAAAGTGATTTTATTTAATCCACGAAAGTCTATGCAGAGGCGTAGATCCATCATCTTTTTCGGCACGAAGAAGAAGGGAGTGCCAGCGGGAGAAGTAGAGGGTGCAATGAGACCACTCTGTAGATTTTCTTGCAGGTATTCCTTGAGTATCTTCGTTTCAGGCTCTGTAAGAGAGTACATTCTACCAAAGGGGACAACTGCTCCAGGTTCCAGGAGAATGGTGCAATCGTAGTCTCTATGTGGAGGTAGTACTGGTTTTGTGGGTTTTTGGAACACGTCTATATAATCCAGGTAATGACTAGGTACCCCTTGAATAGAGTTTATGGAACACCCTAATTTAGGTTCTGTGGATAACATCTTCTTTGGGGACCAATAGGTTTTGGAGGCATAACAATGGTCTTGGCAGAAAGCTGAAGACAGAGAAATAGTTCTGGTTTCCTAATTGATTTAAGGATTGTGCTGTGTAAACCAGGGTATTCCTAAAATTATTGTATGATTAGGAGAGGACATTAAATCAAAGGAGACATGTTTCTGATGCTTTCCAAAATGGAGACATAGGGTAGGACTAGTACTGATGACAGGATCGGATGCTAACAAAGATCCATCTACGGTATGAACCTGTTCTGGAACGTCCTTCGGTAGTCGTGGAATTTTTTGTTTCTTGGCCCAGGTCTCATCCAGATAAATGCCACTGGTTCCACAATCTAATAATGCCAATGCTATTTCTTCCCGACCGTCTGGCAACTGCAGGGTGCCAGGTAACAAAAACAGGGCAGTTGCATCTTCTTTAGAAGAACAGATTGAAGGTATCTCAGAGAATCCTCGCCCTCTCCCTTCTCAAAGAGGACGGGAATTGGCGTTTCCCGAGGACTTCACAGGACGGACATGGCAAATACGAAGCAAGTGGCCAGCAGCTACACAATACAGACATAATCCCTCATTACAACCCTGGTGGTAAATGTCGCCTATCACTGTGCTCACAGCCGCCAACATACTGTGACCGCGGCAGTATTCCGCTACGGGTATTATGACCCACATTGAGAAATCCTCCACAATACAGACACCCAAGTCCGCCACACCAAAGGTCAGTGATAAACTGGTGATAGCAAAACCCATACCGTTACTCCAACAGGAATACGCCCACGGCATCATGACCCACGAATGACCGCGGCGGTCTTTCAACTGCAGTAAACCATTGGCGGTACACACCACTGCGCTCAAAATGCATACACACATTTACAAAACACCACCACATTGGACAATTTAAACTACACACACCTGACACACATACACACACCACACCCACACACTCACACCACTATAAAACACACACCCACATTACCCACAACCCTTTACAGCGAAAAAAACTATAGCACACTGAGAGACACAAGGCAGGAGCACCCACTCAATCAGAGGCACAGAACACCATCACCCATACACCACCTACGCATATCACAGCATACACCACAACACATCACCCCACACATCACCCCACACATCCTCACACATTTCACGCACACCACATCCATGGCACCCCAAAGACACCCCAGGTTTTCAGAGGAGGAGCTCAGGGTCATGGTGGAGGAAATCATCCAGGTGGAACCACAGCTTTTCGGATCACAGGTACAGCAGACTTCCATAGCTAGGAAAATGGAGCTATGTGGAGAACAGTGGACAGGATGAACGCCGTGGGACAGCACCCCAGAACAATGGATGACATCGGGAGGAGGTGGAATGACCTATGGGGGAAGGTGTGTTCCGTGGTTGCAAGACACCAGGTAGCCGTACAGAGGACTGGCGGTGGACCCCCACCTCCTCCCCCACAACTAACAAGATGGAAGGAGCAAGTCTTGGCGATAATGCATCCTGAGGGCCTCACAGGAGTGGCAGGAGGATGGAATCTGGTAAGTCATATATTTACTATTACATCCCCCACCCTACCTACATGCCATCACATACCCCGACCTTTACCCTCACTCCCATCACTCCATCATCTCAAATATACGCCACCATCACAACCCTCCCATCCCAATTTCAAGCCCTGCATGCAACACCAATGCATGGACCCCCATCACAGACCTGCATGGACACCCATCACCACAGCATGCCCAGTAAATTACCACTCACACAAGGCCAAGCTGACAGAGAAATCACAATCATAGAGGGAAACACACCCATGCACAATATGGCACACGCAGACACACTAACACTGCATTTGCATCCCCACAGGACCCATAGTCATCGTCACCGGAGAGGAGGTGCCAGCTACATCCAGTCCCACCACAGAAGAGGCCCACAGTGACGACAGCAGCTCTGCACGCCTGGATCTCGATGACCAACCTGGCCCATCTGGAACCTCTGGACAGTCGGGTACCTAGGCACAGTCCCAACCCACCACAGAGCCTCCCCCCTCAGGAAATACCACCACTGCATCCACCCAGCGGACACATGCCACTCTCCCCAGGAAACGTCAATCAGCAGTATGTCCACCACTACAAGGACCCCAGGCAACCTCACAAACCCAGGACGACCATGGACCTGGGGTCAGTGGCAGTGGGCACACGGTTCAGGGGACAGAGGCACAGGACAACAGGGAAGCTGGGAGGACTGCTGTGCGACAGGGGGAGGACAGGCCCAGGGAACTCACTCTCCACGAGGCACTCTCCAACATCCTGGAAGCATACCACCATTCCCAAGAGACCAGATACTGGCCAAGCTGCAGGAGACCCAGCGGCCGTACAGTAAAATATCATTTAGGATGACCTCTGGTGGGCAGCAGTACACATAGCAGGAGGCAGAGTGGGGCACAGAGATCTGTAAATGGAGATGCCAAAGGGTACAGTCAGTGGCCATAGACATAGGGACACAGGCTGCCTTGTAAAATGTCCACAGATAACCGAAATGTTAAGCGAAGTTACGGTTTCTTACCTGTGTGTCACTGGAAGTACTGCCGAATAATATTGGTTCTGTTGTCAACATCTTCTTCATCCACCTCCTCTTCTTCACTGTCCACAGGCTTCACCGCTGCCACAAGACCATCTCCATGCTCATGCTCCTGCAGAAAAGGCACCTGGCGTCTCAAGGCCAGGTTGTGCAACATGCAACATGCCACGATAACCTGGCACACCTTCTTGGGTGAGTAGTACAGGGATCCACCTGTCAGATGGAGGCACCGGAACATGGCCTTCAGGAGGCCGAAGGTTCTTTCTATAATCCTCCTTGTACGCCCATGTGCCTCATTGTAACGTTCCTCTGCCCTTGTCCTGGCATTCCTTACAGGGGTCAGTAGCCATGAGAGGTTGGGGTAACCACAGTCACCTGCAAATATTGAGGGACAACTGTTAGACACATGCTAACCCTTAGGGACAACCCCATACCCAGACACCTACTCATACTGTGTGGGGAACTTTGGCTCACCTATTAGCCACACCCAGTGCCTCTGGAGTTGGCCCATCACATATGGGATGCTGCTATTCCTCAAGATATAGGCATCATGCACAGAGCCAGGAAATTTGGCATTCACATGGGAGATGTACTTGTCCGCCAAACACACCATCTGCACATTCATTGAGTGATAGCTTTTTCTATTCCTGTAAACTTGTTCATTTTTCTGGGGGGGGAACAAATGCCACATGTGTACCATCATTGGCACCAATGATGTCGGGGATATGTCCCAGGGCATAAAAGTCAGCTTTCACTGTGGCCAAATCCTCCACCTGGGGAAACACGATGTAGCTGCGCATGTGTTCAGCAGGGCAGACAACGCTCTGGTCAACACACTAGAGAACATTGGCTGAGACATCCCTGATGCCATGACCAAT
Organism: Pleurodeles waltl; assembly: GCF_031143425.1. Classification (NCBI taxonomy): domain Eukaryota; kingdom Metazoa; phylum Chordata; class Amphibia; order Caudata; family Salamandridae; genus Pleurodeles; species Pleurodeles waltl. Next base: position 268,644,277 of record NC_090448.1, on the reverse strand, counting down.
GTTGTTTGGAAGGAACCACTTGTCAGGAAATGGAACACTGACAGGACCTGCTCTAGAGGGGGGATACCTGTGGGTTGGCAGATAGCAGACATCAGGTCTGGCTCGAATTGGGCACACAGTACTTCGATTGTGGCACGATCAAGTCTGTAGGTAATGATAATGTGTCTGTACTCCATTGTTACAAGGTCTACCAGGGATCTGTACACCGGAGGATGCCACCATCTCATAATCTGCCTCAGTGGTTGAAGCCTATGGAAGAGAACGGTGAGCAGAGGGTCATATTCACACTTATATTGCATATTGAGGTGCCTGTGTGTTTTCGACCTGATGCCCCTGCAGTGTTCTCTCCGTATTGAGGTAGGAGTCAAGTGTGGGCTTGGCCCATGATTTTTGGTCCAGTGGGCCACGGACATTTGCAAAGGACAATGTACGACCTTATGTACATATTGAATATTTTTGTAAATACTGTTTTTTGAATCGTTACTTATATCTGCCTATTTCTAAAATATCACTGTTTAACTCAATTCCATTTGTCTTTGCATTCTTCCATGAGGTTATGGTTTGTAAATGTAATGTTGCTGCATGTGTTTGTGTGTATGGTGTTGTGGGTGTGGGTGTTGCTTGTTGCGTGTGTGTGTCACTCTCTTTTTTCTCCCCACCTCCCCTGTGTACTAGGTGCAGTACTCACCATGCTCGTCGCCACCGCCTTTGATATTCCTGGTGTATGAGGAGGTACACCAGCATGAGGAGGACCTGTAACTCGGGCTCCATGGCGTCCTGGTTCTTCGTTGAGTGTCGAGAGGTGAGTGGTTTCCCTTCCAAACACTGTTTCCGTCGTGCTTTTGCTGCCGTTGGTACCACCCCAGAAAAACGGGTGGATTGGCTGGTTGTAATGGGGTGGGCAGGACATTGTCTTCCCCCTGTCTGTTGGCGGTGACCGCTGCGGTGTTGGTTGCTACCACCATGGTGGTCGGAGTGTTAAATTGGCTGTCTACGATGGCGGTTTCCGCCGTGGTCATGATCCCATTTTTATTAACCGCTGGCCTGTTGGTGGTACTACCGCTGCTTTAACACCAACTGCCAGGTTTGTAATGAGGGCCATAATCCTTTTCTACGTCTATTTTTGTGCTCACTAGCAGTGAGAGGACCACGAGCGGTGTCAATGTGCATTGGTATCCCTTCTGTTGCTTCTCTAATTCAGGTCGAGACTCTTCTGAACGATGGACAATTGTACGTGGGTTTCCTGCATGAGAAGGTCGACGAGTTTTCCTCTTTTCTAGACGTCTTTCCTGTAGACGATACTCTATGGAGAGCGCTAAATCCATCAATCCTCGTAAATCTTCCACTCTAGGTGTATGTACTAGTTTTTCTTTTATTTCATCTCGAAGACCTCTACAAAACAGAGTCACAAAAGTACATTTTACCCATGTTGTCTCTGCTGCCAGTTTTCTAAAGCTCGTTATCTATTGGAGAACATCTTAGGTACCTTGTTGAATATCAAATAAAGCTTCCTCCACTGACGGCCCCAATCCCAGGCGTTCAAACATTTGTTTAAATGCAGTGACAAAAACTGTATAGTCAGACAGCACAGGGTCATTGGAGGCTACTAACGGAGTAGCCCAGGCCAAGGCAGGACCAGACAAGGCACTGATGAGATAACCCACTTTCGTTTTATCTTGAGCACATTGGTCGGAAGGCAAAATAGACTGTCAGAGCATCAAGGAATACTCGTAGCTTATTTGGATCTCCTGAAAAACGTGGCATAGTAGCAGAGACAGTGGGAACATCTGGGGTTCGGGATACCAAGGCTTGTCGTAAAACTGCATTTTCATTTCGTAGTTGTTGCAGTTCCTGTCCTTGCTGTTGAATGGCTAAGAGTAGCAGCTGGTTGGGTTCTGCAGCAGCTGTTGAGGTATTCTCCATACTGCTTGATGAAGTCTGGTTCGTTTGGTGCGGCAATCTGTCACGGGCTACTTGTCGTTTATGTCTCTGGCCAACTGGAACTGCAGAGTGGTCTTGATCTTTGTAGGTTCTGCCTTCACCAAAGGTAGGGTTGCTCTTTCTGGTAGCCAAGGTGCTGCTGACGATGGAACGTCAAAAGGCAATCCGTGCCCTCCAGAAGGAATCTCAGAGGAAAAAAAACCCAAAGGGAAATACCTCAATCGCAGGAACTCCCTGGAACAAAAAATAAGCAAAAAGGTAAGTCTTCCAACAAGAAAACAATACTGGAAGAAACTGGAACAAGCGAGGGAAAAAACTGGGAAAAAAAACAACAGGAGCAAAGATCACCATCAAACGAAGTGTTGCAGCGCAAGGAGAACAAGAATCACACTCTTTATATACCCTAAAACAGGAAATGACCAACAGGAAGAAGAAAGACACCATATTGAATTGGAAAAGAATCATAGGAGAATATAGAGAAAGGCACCATTTTGGAAAAGGGTTCTAAGGCATGCAGGGAAAAAGAAAAGCATGCTGGGATAAAGAAGAACATGGCTGCTAAGTATTAAAATAAGGAAAGAAGAAAAGGAGAAAGAAGAGAAAAAGAAGAAAAGAAGAAAGGACCCCGAGGGGTCAGGGGAAGGGGTGCCCATACCTAATATCAAGGGTGTGCCGCGCCCAGAACTTGCCGATGCCCCATGCCCACTTTGGGGCCTCGTGCGAGGAAATATAGAACAGAAGGGGTGCAGCACGCCCGGCCGCCAGAAACAGAAACCGCAGCCGCACCTGAACCAAATGCTCAGCTTGCGCCGCGGCGAGCTGCGGCGTGACACTGAGGTGTGCCCTACATTTCTTGATGGGTCTTCCTAGGCTACAGTGGAGGGAGGAGCTGACAGGTGTACCTGAATAGGGCTGTGTCTGTCCTTACACTGAGCAGTCTCCAGCCCCTGGAGTGCATCTTGGGCCAGGGCAGGAAATGCAGGGTCTTGCGCACTTCAAAGACTTTTCTTTAATGTTTGCTTACTTCAAAAGCAGAAAAGAATATATGTGTTGGGCCTCTGAGACCACAACGTCAGAACACTTCTGGACTGAGGAAATTCTGCCAGAAAGAAGAGCTAGATGCCATGAGAGCGACTGCCACTCTGCCTGTTGCTTTGCTTGAACTGAGCGTGCCTCCTGTTAAAAGTCTCAGGAACATCAAAGACTTAATCTGCTAGCACCTGGGCTTTCTTGCTGAGAGTCCTGACTTGCCAAGTTGTGTCAAATCCAGTCCTGGGCCCTAAGAAGTGAGTTCTGGTGAAAACCAAGAAGAAACTAAGTGCATCAACTCCAGAGCGACTTCAGAACCAGTGCCGCTGTCTGACTCCACGCCGCTGCATGCACCAGGAGCGTGGTCGCTGCTAAGTGCAACGACCATGACCAAAGCCGCAGGCCCCACACCGCTGCAGCATCTCTGAAGTCCCACCACAGTGTAAGTCCTGAGGGCTCTGTTCTAGACATTGGGGACGCCCGACTCCGATTCCGCCACAGCACCTGTGGCCCCGGTGTGATCTCAACACTGTGAAGTCGATGCCGCACGTCTTGACCTGCTGGATTCATCAATGCTGCCAGATCATAAGGAACCAACGCCTCGCCACCGACACCACATCACCTCCCCTGCAACTGTAAGGAACCAACACCTCACCTCCCCTGCCTCGCAATAAGGAACTGATGCCTCACCACGCCGGTAGCAGTAAGGAACTGACGCCACACTGGTTCCAGCAACGCCACACCTCCCCGACTCCGTGGACATTTTGTTTCAAAGGTACTGTACCTGGGGATATATGCGACTCCATGACCGGCCCGCACTCCCTTGCGAGTGGTGGTGGACTGTTGGGAATGACTTTGTCAACTATGTCGTGATAGCCTCACTTGGAGCTATTCTGTTTCTAAGCGCTTTACTGAGATTTAGGGGGTCATTACGACATTGGCGGTAAAAGCCGCTTACCGCCGTGCAGAAGACCGCCAATACACAGCCGCCGCCGCGGGAGACCGCCACAGCTATTATGACACACATCACGGATTCCACCGAAATTCAGACACCCACACAAGTCCGCCACACCAAAGGTCAGCGATAAATATGCGGAAACAAATCCTCCACCTCCACGCCAACAGAAACACGCCCATGCTATTACGACCCACGAATCCACGCAGCGGTCTTTCAACCGCGGGATTCCATTGGTGGTACACACCGCCACGCTCAAAATACACACACATCTCCAAAACACCGCCACATTGGACAATTCCAAATACACACACCTGATACACATACACACACCACTCCCACACACCCAACACAATATAAAACACACACCCACATCACCCACAAACCCCTACAACCACAAATTAGAGACGAAGGCCAGAGAGAGACAGCACAGAATAGATAACACCATCACACAGAGGCACACTACACCATCACCCACACAACATCCACGCACAAAACACCACATACCACTACACTCACAACACTCATCAACACATACACCACCCCACACATCACACACACCACCCCATGTCATGCCAAAGACACCCCGCTTCTCCGAGGAGGAGCTCAGGGTCATGGTCGAGGAAATCATCAGGGTAGAGCCACAGCTATTTGGCTCACAGGTACAGTACACATCCATAGCCAGGAAGATGGAGCTATGGCAAAGAATAGTCGACAGGGTCAACGCTGTGGGACAGCACCCAAGAAATAGGGAGGACATCAGGAAGAGGTGGAATGACCTACGGGGGAAGGTGCGTTCCACGGTATCCAGGCACCACATCGCGGTACAGCGGACTGGCGGCGGACTCCCACCTCCTCCCCCACAACTAACAACATGGGAGGAGCAAGTCTTGTCCATCCTGCATCCTGAGGGCCTCGCAGGAGTCGCTGGAGGAACGGACACTGGTAAGTCAAATCTTCACTATCATATCCCCCACCCTACCTGCATGCTATCACACACCCTCACACCCTCCCCTATCACCATAACTCCTCACTAATCTACCCATAACACCAACCACCCATCCCAACCCCAAGACCTGCATGACACAACTAAGCATGGACACCCATCACTAAAACGTGCCCACTGCACATACCCACAACACCCCCCAAACATCACCACACAAGCCCCCACACAGGAATGCCTGCACTGGGGTTCACGCACACCCAACCATTGCACACCATGAAACACACACATGCAATAATCATGTACTTATACCCCCGCAGGAACCCGAAGGAACGTCATCACACCAGAGGGTCCAGACAACACCACTCCACCCCCAGAAGAGGCCCACAGTGACGACAGCAGCTCTGCCCTACTGGATCTTGATGACCAGCCCGGACCATCGTGGGCCTCAGGACAGTCGGTTCCCCTTGCCCAGCCACAGCCCAACACCAAGCTTACACCCTCTGGTAACCCCAGCACAGCACCCACCCAGCGGGCCCATACCTCCCTTGTCACGACTCACGTGCTTCTTGCGCCTGGAATTTGCAGATCTGGTGGCGTGGATCTTCAATGTTCGACTTTGGCCCAAAAAGGGGCGACTCTTTCTGGTAGCCACGGTGCTGTAGGCAATGGAGACGCCAAGAACAGACCGTGCCCTTCAGAAAATAGCGCCAGAGGGAAAAAAACCCTTAGAAAAAGGGGAAAAACCTCCAAACAGGAAGATTCCTGGAAAAAACAAGAACAAACAAACAGGAATCCAAAAGGAGCAAAAGTCAGGAAACACAGAATGCTGAAATCCAGAACCAAAAGGTGAGGAAATCAGGAGCGAAGACACTAACTGAGCAGAAAGTGTTGCAGCGCAAAGAAAGAAGAAAACGCAGCCCTTATATACTAAAAAACAGGAAGTGACCCACAGGAAGTAAAAGGACACCATCTTAGACAGGGAAACAACACATAGAACAGAATAGAACAGGAACCATAGAGAATAGGGAACAAGGAATGCTGGGAAAGAACAGGAATCTGGGAAGGGGGGAAAAGACATAAAGAAAGGCACAACAAAAGACTGCAGAAAAGAAGAAAAAGAAGAAAAAGGGGAAAGAAACGAAAAAACAGGTAAGAGAGGTCATAGACCCCTATTATAGTGGAAAGCAGAAGGTAGAACGCGGCCCCATGCAAGTCTGGGGCCTCGAAATGCGCAGGAGAGGCTGGGGGCGCGCCGCGTCCTAGCAACGCGGTGCGCGGCCCGAGCCGAATGCCCGGCTTGAGTCGAGCTCTCGGCTCGCGCCGCACCGCGCGGCGCGACAGTAGGTCCCCCTCCCGAAGGTCCAGGTTTGAGAGGAAATAAACAGTGAAAGCGTTGAATCAGGAGAGGTCCGTGAACGGAAGATGCATCTTCCCAAGAGCATTCACTGAGAGGATAACCCTTCCAATGAATCAGATACTGAAGGCGTTTGTGAAAAAAACGAGAGTCACAAATTTCCTGTACTTCATATTCAGGAACATCATCCATGAGTACAGGAGGTGGACAAGGAAACTGACGTGAGTAAGGGTCAGGCACATAAGGTTTAAGCTGAGAAACATGAAAGACCGGATGAATCTTCCATGTATGAGGTAAGTGAAGACGAACAGTGACAGTATTGACCAACTGAAGAATACGGAAAGGCCCATAGTAACGAGGTGTGAACTTATTTTGAGAAAGACGTGAGGGTAAGAATTTGGAGGAGAGACAGACTTTATCTTGCGGATGATAGTCTGGATTGGTTGCACGTCTCTTGTCTGCAGCCTTCTTCATATATCTCTTGGTATGTAACAAATTAGATCGAATTAGTCTATGGATTTGGAGAAGGCGTTTGGAGAAATAGGTAATAGCGGGTAGAGGAGAGTTGGATTGTGGAGAAGTAGGAAAAGAGGTAGGATGAAAACCATAAGAACAGAAAAAGGGAGTGACCTTGGAGGCACTATGGACTGAGTTATTGTAGGAAAATTCAGCTATAGAGAGGTAAGTGTTCCAGTTACTTTGGGTAGAATTGCAAAAGCATCGAAGATATTGCTCTAGTCCTTGGTTCAGACGCTCGGTCTGGCCGTTGGTCTGAGGATGGAACCCTGAAGACAGGGCTCTATTAATATTTAGTGTTTTACAAAAATGCCTCCAAAATCGGGAAATGTACTGAGGTCCTCTATCAGATATTATGGTATGTGGAAGTCCATGGAGACGGAAGATATGATCAATGAATATTTGACTTAGTTCTTGAGAAGTAGGTAGCCTTTTCAGGGCAGTGAAATGAGCCATCTTCGTGAAAGAATCCACAGTGACCATGATGACCCGATTTCCTGCTGATGGTGGGAGTGAACACATAAAATCAGTAGAGATGGTATGCCATGGGGCCGGTGGAACAGGCAAAGGCTGTAGCAATCCTGCCGGTCTGGTATGGGGTATCTTGATTTGGACACATATGGGACAGGCCTGAACGTATCTTTCCACATCCAGCTTCCAGGTAGTCCACCAGAAAAATCGTGAAAGAAGTTCTTGTGTGGCCATGATGCCTCTATGACCAGCCACAGGTGAATCATGGCACATTTTTCTGGTTTGCAAAATAGTTGATGAGCACGAAGTCTTTGAAGAACTTGTTTCACATGGGAAGAATGGAGTTCAGGATTTCTAGAATAAATAAGAATATCATCTAGGTAGATCACGACTGTCTGATTCAGAAGGTCTGAAAACACTGAGTCCATAAATCTCTGGAAGATTGCGGGGGCGTTAGTGAGACCAAACGGCATAACCCTATATTCAAAATGGCCAAATGGAGTCCTGAAAGCTGTCTTCCATTCGTCGCCTTCTTTTATGCGTAAAAGGTGGTAAGCTCCTCGTAAATCTAATTTAGTAAAACGTTGAGCTCCTCTGATAGCTTCTAGTATGTCCCTGATGAGAGGCAAAGGATAACGATCTTTAATTGTTATTTTATTCAGACCTCGAAAATCCAGGCAAGGACGAAGATCCTTTGTCTTCTTGGGCACAAAAAAGAGAGGAACCCCAGCCGGATACGACGATGGAACAATAAGGCCACTCTGTATATTTTCGTCCAGATACTCTTTTAGAACTTCCCTTTCGGGTTCCGTGAGAGAGTACATCCTCCCAAAAGGAACAATTGTGCCGGGTTCCAATGGAATAGCACAATCATATTCTCGATGTGGAGGTAGCACAGGTTTCGACGGTTTTTGGAAAACATCCTGAAACTCCAAATAGTGGTCTGGAACCCCTTGGACCGTATTAATGGACATACCAGTGGCACCTTCAGTATCTAAGGATCTTTTCGGAGACCAATACTTGTCGGAAGTAAAACAGATCTCATGACAAAATTGAGAAGACAAAGAAACTGTCCGGGTTACCCAATTTATATACGGGTTATGTCTGATGAACCACGGAATTCCAAGAATGATGGTATGGTTGGGGGACGTGATAAGATCGAAGGAAATGTGTTCTTGATGGTTTCCCACCTGTAGACTTAATATCAGGGTAGTGGTGTCTACAGGACCCGAGGATATCAAGGATCCATCCACGGTGTGTACCTGTTCGGGTACTTCTTTTGCTTGTGTAGGAACTTGGTGAGCAGCAGCCCACGTCTTGTCCATGTATATACCACTAGCACCACAATCTAGTAATGCCATAGTCTTTTCTTGACGACTGTCAGGAAGTTGTAACAGGACAGGAAAAATGAACAAGGCGGTTGTATTGTCATTAAAGGAGCTGCTGGAAGGTATAGCTGTAGATCCCGTCCCCTCCCTTCTTACAGAGGACGGGAGGTGGCGTTTCCCGAAGGCCTGGGCGGACGTACAGGACAGGTACGAAGCATGTGACCAGCAGAACCACAGTACAGGCACAACCCTCTCTTGCGTCTGTCTTCTCGTTCACTAGCAGAGAGCGGACCTCGGGTAGTATCCACCTGCATGGGTTCCCCTTCGATGTCTCTAGCAGGAGTGCGAGGTTCCTCGGAACACGGCAGGCAAGTTCGTGAGCTACTTGGCTGGGAAAACCCTCTACTCCTTTTCTTTTCCGATCTCCGTTCCTGAAGACGATATTCGATGGACAGTGCTTGATCCATCAGGCCACGAAGATCTTCCGCTCTGGTAGAATGTACTAGTTCATCCTTTATTTCTTCTTTGAGTCCTCTACGAAATAAAGTTACCAGAGTACGTTCCACCCAAGTGGTCTCTGCCGCCAGCTGACGAAAACTGGTTATATATTGCAGGACGTCTTGCGAGCCTTGTTGGATGTCACATAGGGCTTCTTCAGCAGAGGCTTCCAATCCAGGACGGCTAAACATCTGTTTGAAGCGACTCACAAAGGTGGAATAGTCCGACAATACAGGGTCGTTGGAGGACACCATTGGGGTTGCCCAGGCCAAGGCTGGACCGGATAAGGCACTGATAAGATAACCCACCTTGTCCTGTCGTGGGAGAATTGGGTAGGTCGGAAGGCGAAGTACACTGGTAATGCATCCAGGAACTCGCGAAGCTTGGTTGGTTCACCAGAGAAACAAGGGGTAGAAGCGGAGATAGTTGGAACATCACTGGTGCGGAGAGCCAAAGCCTGTCGTAACGCAGCATTTTCATTGCGTAGTTGTTGCAATTCCTGAGCTTGTTGCTGAATCGTGGTCAAAAGAGATTGTTCCGAATCTGCAGCAGCCGCCACTGTGTTATCCATGGTGTTTGAGGACGTCGGAATTGTTGGGCGCTGCAATCTGTCACGACTCACGTGCTGCTTGCGCCTGGAATTTGCAGATCTGGTGGCGTGGATCTTCAATGTTCGACTTTGGCCCAAAAAGGGGCGACTCTTTCTGGTAGCCACGGTGCTGTAGGCAATGGAGACGCCAAGAACAGACCGTGCCCTTCAGAAAATAGCGCCAGAGGGAAAAAAAACCTTAGAAAAAGGGGAAAAACCTCCAAACAGGAAGATTCCTGGAAAAAACAAGAACAAACAAACAGGAATCCAAAAGGAGCAAAAGTCAGGAAACACAGAATGCTGAAATCCAGAACCAAAAGGTGAGGAAATCAGGAGCGAAGACACTAACTGAGCAGAAAGTGTTGCAGCGCAAAGAAAGAAGAAAACACAGCCCTTATATACTAAAAAACAGGAAGTGACCCACAGGAAGTAAAAGGACACCATCTTAGACAGGGAAACAACACATAGAACAGAATAGAACAGGAACCATAGAGAATAGGGAACAAGGAATGCTGGGAAAGAACAGGAATCTGGGAAGGGGGAAAAGACATAAAGAAAGGCACAACAAAAGACTGCAGAAAAGAAGAAAAAGAAGAAAAAGGGGAAAGAAACGAAAAAACAGGTAAGAGGGGTCATAGACCCCTATTATAGTGGAAAGCAGAAGGTAGAACGCGGCCCCATGCAAGTCTGGGGCCTCGAAATGCGCAGGAGAGGCTGGGGGCGCGCCGCGTCCTAGCAACGCGGTGCGCGGCCCGAGCCGAATGCCCGGCTTGAGTCGAGCTCTCGGCTCGCGCCGCACCGCGCGGCGCGACATCCCTACCCAGGACAGGTCAATCAGCGGTGTGTCCACCACTACAGGGCACCCAGGGTAACCCACCACCCCAACAACAACAGGGACCTGGGGCAGTGGTAGTGGGCACACGGTCCAGGGGACGGAGGCACAGGAACACCGGGGAACTGGGAGGGCTGCTGTGCGACAGAGGGAGGACAGGCCAGGGGAACCTACTCTCAACGAGGCCCTATCCTCCATCATGGGAGCATACCACCACTCCCAGGAGACGATGGCAACGGTCCTGGACAAGTTGCAGGAGACCCTGCGTCTGCAGGAGGAGCAGTATTTGGGGTTCAGGGAGGAGCTCAGGACCATCGGCTCCACCCTGAGCACCATCGTAGGGGTGCTGACGGACATTCAAAAGACCTTGAGGGACACCGTGGCACTCCAACGGGCCCCTGACACTAGCCAGGACGATGAAATGCCCACCACCTCCGCCGGCGCTAGTGGACAGGACGCCCGGCCACAGGACCAACACACCAGCACCCCACCCCCTGCAGACGGACAACCACCACGAAAGCGGGCCCTGAGATCCAGGAACAGGACAGAGCAAGATGGCAAGACCCCCGCCAGGAAATAAGACCACCCTGATTGTCCCCCCACTGTCCCACTTTGTTACCCTGTCCAAATCGGAACTGCCCCAGCTCCACTTCCAATGGCCAGATGTGCAATGTACCTGTGAGACCAATAGACTGGACTCTGCCATGGACATTCTTCCACCATGATCTCTCCCCATTTCACAACCCCCCTACATTTTTATGCACTTCAATAAACACCCTTGAAACCTCAAGAATATTGGAGTCAGTCAATGATTGTGAACTTTGTATTGTCAATTACAGTGTTAAAAAAGGTTACCCATTGGAAGGTGAACATACCAATGTCACACATCACAAGCCTTTCAAGGGTGCAAGCTGTTGACACGTAGGTTACCACATTACTGAAACTGAAATGGAAGGGGACAACTCAGTTACCAAATAGGGAGTGATATGTAGGTACAGGATAGAGGTAGACGTGTGAAATGTAATATAATGTGAAACATGAAATTGTACTCACCTGTGTCTCATTGAAAATATTGCTGTATGACTGACTCCTTGTTGTCGTTTTCATATTCATCAGCTTCATCCTCATCACTGTCCACAGGCTCCACAGGCTCAACCGCTGCAACAACACCGTCATCTGGATCATCCTCCTGCAGAAAAGGCACCTGGCGTCGCAATGCCAAGTTATGGAGCATGGAGCAGGCGATGATGATGTTGCACACCTTCTTCGGTGAGTAGAATAGAGACCCACCTGTCATATGGAGGCATCTGAACCTGGCCTTCAGGAGGCCGAAGGTCCGCTCGATCACCCTCCTAGTCCGCCCATGGGCCTCATTGTACTGTTCCTCTGCCCTGGTCCTGGGATTCCTCACTGGGGTCAGTAGCTAGGACAGGTTGGGGTAACCAGAGTCCCCCAATAGCCATACACGGTGCCTCTGGAATTCACCCATCATATCAGGGATGCTGCTATTCCGCAGGATGTAGGCATCATGCACTGAGCCAGGGAACATTGCATTTACCTGCGAGATGTACTGGTCTGCCAAACAGACCATCTGGACATTCATGGAATGATAACTCTTCCTGTTCCTGTACACCTGTTCATTTCTGCGGGGGGACCAGAGCTACATGGGTCCAATCAATGGCACCTATGACGTTGGGGATATGTCCAAGGGCATAGAAGTCACCTTTCACTGTAGGCAAATCCGCCACCTCAGGGAAAATGATGTATCTCCTTACGTGTTTCAGCAGGGCAGACAACACTCTGGACAACACGTTGGAAAACATAGGCTGGGACATCCCTGATGCCATGGCCACTGTTGTCTGAAAAGACCCACTTGCAAGGAAATGGAGCACTGACAGCACCTGCACGTCAGGGGGGATTCCAGTCGGATGGCGGATTGGTGACATCAGGTCTGGCTCCAACTGGCTACATAGTTCCTGGATTGTGGCACGGTCAAACCGGTAGGTCACGATGACATGTCGCTCTTCCATTGTCAACAGGTCCACCAGCGGTCGGTACACCGGCGGATTCCGCCATCTTCCAATATGTCCCAACTGACGGTGCCTAAGAAGGACAACAGCGAAGAAACTGTCAGCATTCCTCCAGGTATGTACCCACAGTCACACACAAGAATACAACAGACAATTAACCCATCCGGGAAAGGTTTTGAGTGTAGGCCTCAGTATGTGTGACGCAGTAGTAATTGAAGCCATGTGGGCCTCTGAAATGGCGGCTGCCTGACCTCTAAACTGGGACATTGGAATTGTGGGGTAACTGCGCTGGCGTTGGACACTGTCGCGGTAGGCGGTCGTAGAGCGCGGCGCAATGCTGCATTGGTTAACATTGGACCCTATGGGTCCCAGGAGCCAACGAACAGGAGCGCTGGCGGTGATGATGCGCACCGCCGCGGACGTCACCGCCGCGAACGTCACCAACATTTTCTATCTGTTCAATCACTAGATACCTGACCTTCGACAGGAGAGGACCTACACTGCTAGTGCTGCTGTGACCTCGGTCTGGAAGCGACGATGGCTGCTGCGTCTGGGGAAAGGGCCCCTGCCTTCACTGCACAGGAGTTTGAGAAACTTGTGGATGGGGTCCTCCCACAGTATACACTACTCTACGGTCCTCCAGACCAACAGGTTAGTACACAGGGAGCACGTTGTATGGGCTAGGCCTGGGTGGAGAGGGCTGGGTGGATGAGTGAAGGGGGCAGAGTACATAGAACAGTCATGCATGGGGATGAATGGGCCACAGGGATAGAGTTGGGAGGGGGCCAATTACAACGACGGTGCTGTAGGTAATGACTGTTCCTCTTTCCTTGTGCATGTCATGTAGGTCAGCGCCCACCAGAAGAGGGACATTTGGCGTTTCATCGCTAAGGAAGTCCGGACCCTGGGGGCCCACCAGAGACAGGGCACCCACTGCCGGAAGAGATGGGAGGACATTCGCTGCTGCAGCAAGAAGACGGCAGAGGCTCAGCTGGGGATGGCCTCCCAACGTAGGAGGGTGCCCGTCGCACCATGACCCCCCTGATGTTCCAGATCCTGGCGGTGGCCTTCCCGGAGTTGGATGGGCGCTTAAGGACATCACAGCAGACACAAGGTGGTGAGTACAACCTCATCCTATGGACTTTGCGTGCAGTGGAGCTGTCTGGGTGGGGGTGGTGGGCTGTGGGTTTCCCTAGGCCAGGGCGAGTTAGGTAGGCAAGGCCCCTCCGTTATGTAGGCCATGTGGCACTCTACCCCAGCTAAAAAAAAGGCTAATTGATGTAGAGTTGCCCCTTTGCCATCCATGTGGGCAGATTTCTACCATTGCCATGTAGGCCATATCCCAGAAATTGCATGTGCAGAGGGCAGGAGCATGGCGTAATGCAGGGGGCTGCTGCGTTTGTCTTGTCCGCCAACGGTAGCGGTATGCCATGCCCTAAAACTCTCTTTCTTCTGTCTCCACCCTTTTTCTGCTCTCCCTGTCCTTCTGTACATCAGCATCAACAGGCGGAGGTACAGTGGCACCGGAGCACGAGGGAGCTGCATCCCACATGGCCATGGAGGGCCACACCACAGACTCTGAATTCACCAGTGGGACGGAGGGCGAGGGGAGCTTCACGTCGGCCACAGGATCACCAAACAGCGACACGGACTCGTCCACCGATGGGAGCTCCCCTGTGGTGGTGGCACCATCTGTGCGCCCCACTTCTACAGGTACAGCCGCCACCTCCCCTACCAGCACCGCCCTCCCAGCAGCCCCTCAGCATTCGCCCCGTGCCCCCTCACCCAGGAGGGTGGGCATCACCTTCGCCCCAGGCACCTCAGGCCCTGCCCCAGTCACCCCAGCTGCCCTCAGTGAGGAGGCCATCGACCTCCTCAGGTCACTCACTGTTGGGCAGTCTACCATTGTCAATGCCATCCAGGGTGTAGAACGAGAGTTGAAACACGGTAATGCATTCCTGGAAGGCATTCATTCTGGTCAGGCTGTCCTTCAGCGAACCCTGCAATCTCTGGCCTCAGCACTGATGACAGCCATTGTCCCTGTGTCCAGCCTCCCCCCTCCAACTTCCTCCACCCAGACCCAATCCCCTGTTCCCCAGCCCATCCCAAGCGCACCTACAGACCAGCATGCACACAAGTCAACACACACAAGTAGCTCAAGCAAACATAGGGACCACACACACCACAGGCACTCACACAAGCATCAGACCCATACAGACACAGCAACATCCACTGTCTCCACTGTGTCCCCCTCCTCCTCTTCTCCCTCCTCCTTCCCAGTCTCGTCTACACACACACCTGCATGCACCACATCTACAGGCACTAGGACTCGCACCAGGACACCCAGCACCACAAGCCGCTCACCTGCACTCACCACCTCCACTGCCATTTACACTTCCCCTGTGTCCTCTCCCAGTGTGTCTGTGACGCCCCCTCCCAAAGTACACAAACGCCGGCAATCACTCACCCAACATCCATCCACCTCACAACAGCCTCCAGTGCCTGCACCTGCACCCAAAACAGCTAAAGTGACACCTCCTACAACCACCTCCTCTTCCTCCACTCCCAGAGCCCCTCCAGCTACCCAACCCAGTGTACGTCAGAAACTGTCCCTATGTCAAATTGACCTTTTTGCCCCCACCCCCCCCTCCAATTCATCAGTCCCGTCGTAGCGCCTCAGCCAAAAAGCCTCCAGTACCAGTGGTGCGTGTACCAGGTTTTTGGAGTGCCCCGTCCACCAGGGCAGGCAGTAGGACCCGGAGCCAAGGCACTGTCAGCCCACCCCCTGTAAAGGCTCCAAAATTGGAGAGTGGACAACGGGACCGTGTCAAGACTCCTGGTGGGACAAACAGTGAAATGGAATCCAAGGCGATTGGTGAGTCATCTGTAACTCAGAAGAAGGTGGGAAAGGTCCCGAGGAAGTCTCCCCAACCTGTTGTGAGTGTCACGGCGGAGAAGTGCGCCATTATTTCCGACGGTCCATACACAACCGCCAGCACCGTCGTTACTGGTCAGGAGACCACCGCCAGAGTCATAGCCAAGGAGGGCTCAAGTATCGTAACTGGTCCAGAGACCACCGCCGGAGTCATAGCCCAGGAGGGCTCAAGTATCGTAACTGGTCAGGAGACCACCACCAGAGTCATAGCCCAGGAGGGCCCAAGTATCGTTATTGATCAGGAGACCACCGCCACCGCCGGAGTCACAGCCCAGGAGGGCTCAAGTATCGTAACTGGTCAGGAGACCACCACCAGAGTCATAGCCCAGGAGGGCTCAAGTATCGTCACTGGTCAGGAGACCACCGCCAGAGTCATAGCCCAGGAGGGCCCAAGTATTGTTACTGGTCAGGAGACCACCGCCGGAGTCACAGCCCAGGAGGGCCCAAGTATCGTCACTGGTCCAGAGACCACCGCCAGAGTCACAGCCCAGGAGGGCACAAGTATCGTCACTGGTCCAGAGACCACCGCCAGAGTCACAGCCCAGGAGGGCCCAAGTATCGTTACTGGTCAGGAGACCACCGCCACCAGCGGAGTCACAGCCCAGGAGGGCTCAAGTATCGTAACTGGTCAGGAGACCACCGCCAGAGTCATAGCCCAAGAGGGCTCAAGTATCATAACTGGTCAGGAGATCACCGCCAGAGTCATAGCCCAGGAGGGCCCAAGTATCGTTACTGTTCAGGAGACCACCGCCACCGCTGGAGTCACAGCCCAGGAGGGCTCAAGTATCGTAACTAGTCAGGAGACCACCGCCAGAGTCATAGCCCAGGAGGGCCCAAGTATCGTTACTGGTCAGGAGACCACCGCCACCGCCGGAGTCACAGCCCATGAGGGTCCAGAATCCCACAGCCCCGCTGGGCAATGATGGAACGTCAAGACACACACCAACGTCCAGTGTGGAGTTCGTCATGCCACACACCAATGTCCAGTATGGAGTTCGTCATGCCACACACCAATGTCCAGTGTGGAGTTCTTCATGCCACACACCAATTTCCAGTATGGAGTTCGTCATGCCACACACCAATGTCCAGTGTGGAGATCGTCATGCCACACACCAATGTCCAGTGTGGAGTTCGTCATGCCACACACCAATGTCCAGTGTGGAGTTCGTCATGCCACACACCAATGTCCAGTGTGGAGATCGTAATGCCACACACCAATATCCGTACCAGAACCGCCATGGCAAAGCACCGCTGAACAGGGCAAAGACCGCCATGGTGAAGACCGCTGAACAGGGCAAAGACCGCCATGGCTAAGCACCGCTGAACAAGGCCAAGACTGCCATGGTGAAGACCGCTGAACAGGGCAAAGACCGCCATGGTGAAGACCGCTGAACAGGGCAAAGACCGCCATGGCTAAGCACCGCTGAACAAGGCCAAGACTGCCATGGTGAAGACCGCTGAACAGGGCAAAGCCCGCCATGGTGAAGACCGCTGAACAGGGCAAAGACCGCCATGGCTAAGCACCGCTGAACAAGGCCAAGACTGCCATGGCAAAGCACCGCTGAACAGGGCAAAGACCGTGTGGGTATGAATAGTCCGGCACATCAGGCATCGTTCTCACATGTGCAGCTGGGACTGTGACAGGACATGTACTTTCACGGGGAGACTCATCCAGTCTGGGCACCAGTCCCACCCAGTACCAGTAGAGAACTGCATCTACTTGCGAAGATGTGTCTTTGCACTCCCAAGGATGTAACAGTGGGCAAGCCACCCACTGTAGAGAGTTGAGAGACTGTGGCTTTGCACTCCCCAGGATGTAACAGTGGGCAAGCCACCCAGTATAGAGACTTGAGAGACTGTGGCTTTGCACTCCCCAGGATTGAACAGTGGGCAACCCACACACTGTAGAGACTTGAGACACTGTGGCTTTGCACTCCCCAGGATACATCAATGGGCATGTAGCTCCGTCGTGGATCTGGCTTCGCATTCATCTGGCTGAGTTGCCCCCCTTTCCCTTCCCCCTGAGGTGCCTGTATTGTTTCTATCTGATGCCCCGGCAGTGTTCTCTCGGATTTTGGTCAGGTATCTATTGTGGGCGTCGCCCATGCATTTTTGGACTGTTGGTGCACGGACATTGTTGTGTACATCTCTGCACTACTTCTTGTATTGTACATTTATTTTTGACAGATTTCGTGATATATATATCCGTATATTTTTTAATGAGTAGTATATTGGCACAATACAAAGTTTGACCGCTATTCGCTTTGTCTTTGCATTCTTCCGGGGGGATTGTAGGTTGTTACTGTGATTTTTGTGAATGCATTGGTGTGTATGTTGTAATATGCGAGGGTGGGGGTGTTTGGTGGGTGTCCCCGTAACTTTTGCCTCCCCCTCACTGTGTCGTAGGTGCTGTCCTCACCAGTATGTTCTGCGCCTACGTCGCTGTTGGTCGTAGATGAGCAGGAATGCAAGGGCAGGTAAGATTTGTAGTTCCGGCTCCATGGTGTCCTAGTTCCTCATGGGATGTGTTGAGGTGAGCGTTTTCCCATAGCACAAGCTGTTTCCGCCGTGTTTTTATCCACGGTGAATCCGCCCCGGAAAAGGTGGCGGATTGGTGTGTTGAGATAGTGTGGGCGGTACATTGTCTTCCGCCTGTCTGTTGGCGGTGACCGCCGCGCTGGTTGTCTGTACCGCCGTGGTGGGCGATGTGTTAAAGTGGCTGTCTTAGTTGGCGGTTTCCGCCAGGGTCGTAATTCACTTTTTTTGTCCGCCGGCCTGTTTGCGGTATTACTGCAGCTTTAACACCGTTCGCCAGGGTTGTAATGATCACCTTAATCATTAAAAATGTGTATCTTTGCTTGTGTATGTTGGATTTTTGTTGTTTTGGTCCTCTTCTACTCAGATAAATATTGGCTATTTTTCTAAATTGTTGTGGAGTACTTTTGTGGTGTTTTCACTGTGTTACTGTGGGTGTGTACAAATACTTTACACATTGCCTCTGAGACAAGCCTGACTGCTCGTGCCAAGCTACCAAGGTAGTGAGCAGGGGTTATCTTAGCTGTGTGGCTCCCTTACCATTACTAGAGTGAGGCCTCTACTTGCACAAGGTGCAAACCACCGCCAACTGAGACCCTATTTACAACAACCACCTACACCCAGGACTCTAGTAGTTACTCCAAGAGCTAGTTCATCTGGTCTCCTGTTTTGAACCACAAGGACATAAAAGGCTCCTACCATCTTAAACCTGCACCTGGAGTAAGGTGAGTAAGTCTTGCATCCCCAAGAGGTCTCCCTCTACTTCTGGACCCTTGGTTGTGGTGCTAACAGTGCTGAGGTGGCCATTTTCTAAAATTTAGGACTTGCTATTTCGAACCTTAAGTTTACAAAATCATAACTCCGGATCTACTAATTGGATTTTGATGGGTTTGGTGTCAAATAATTTATAAAAATGTTCTCTTTTTTTCTAAATTGGTTTGGGATTCTTATTGTGTTGTGTTTTCACTGTGTTGTGTACTGCATAAGTACTTAACACATCGCCTTGAAATTTAGCCTGACTGCTTGTTGTGCCTAGGGTTAAACACAGGTTAATTTAGTGACTTTTTGTGGTTCACCCTGCAAGGGATTGTGGCTGTTGCTCACAACCATCATGTCCTACCTCTCCTTATTTGAATTTCAAGACCAATGGTACAAATACCATCCATCCTGCTGGGATTGTGATGATTTATTGGAAAAGCGTCCAGTGACACAACACACGTGATAGGGTTGTACTGTGAATCACATGCATAAACACAAAATGCTTATCACCTGTGCAGCTTCATGACAGTCAACATGCATGCTTTTGTGACTTTTCTTACCTCATTTAGGGCTACTCTTTACTTCATGGTCTGACAGGTTTGGCCCGCTCCTGTAGGCACACACTTATGTATAGATTATTCTGGGTTGCCCTCTACTAGTGGAAACATTGCAATTGCAGTACTGTCTGCCATCTGTATATGAAAAAACTCTATTTGTTACTAGACCTATAGTCACAATTTGAGATAGCTATAGTTATTAATCCATATGCTAAATTTTATGGTGGCACAGGTACAAGTTATCATTAACAATAGCATAAACCCAGCTGATCTAGTGCAGCGATGCAGGCGATCTGAGGATAAATTTAGAAGTGAATTAATGACAGCCATTAATGCCATTAATGATGATTGCCAAAGTCAAGCTCCAGCAATGACTGGATATTTGTGCTACACCAATGACCACCTGTGATGCTCGACCTGCTCCTCACAACAACAGCCTCTTCCTCACAACTTTTTCCAACGCAAAGAGAACTCTTCTTGCTGGACTTGAGAAGGTAACCCTTCAGCAGCAGGACTAATCTCATCCCTGTATATGACCCACACTCCATTGTCGTCAGACAGAACATGTGATTTTCCCCCAGTCTAGCACGACCAGAAGACCGCGAGTGGTGCTTTGTGCTTCCTGGCACTATTTTCACTTAAACCTTTACAAATGAATATCTCTGGGTCTACAGACTGGATTTTTTACATTCTGGTATCTTTTATTTATTGAAATTTACTCTTTTTTTCTGCATTTCTTTGGGATTTTACTCGTGTTGTATTTTCAATTCGTTACGGTTTGTGTGCTACTTAATGACTTTACACACTGCCTTTAAGTGAAGCCTGATTACTTTTGTGCCAAGCTACTAGAGGATTAAGCACAGGTTAATTAACTTTTTGTGGTTCACCCAGACAAGGATTGTGGTTGTTGCCTAAGTAAGGCTTTTACCCCTCTCAACCAAGAACCCAATTTCTCGTAATTGACTGTATCTTGGACTCTGTTTTTGCTGTTTTTGGTACTCTGGGCACTTTACCACTGCTGACCAGTGCTAAAGTGAAAGTGCTCCCGTGTACATTATGGCCCTCATCCTGACCTTGGCGGGCGGCGGAGGCCGCCCACCAAAGTCCCGCCGTCAGGTTACCGTTCCGCGGTCGAAAGACCGCGGCGGTAATTCTGACATTCCCGCTGGGCTGGCGGGCGGCCGCCTTCAGGCCGCCCGCCAGCCCAGCGGGAAAGAGGCTTCCACGATGAAGCCGGCTCGGAATCGAGCCGGCGGAGTGGAAGCTGTGCGACGGGTGCAGTTGCACCGTCGCGTATTTCACTGTCTGCGCAGCAGACAGTGAAATACATTTAGGGGCCCTCTTACGGGGGCCCCTGCAGTGCCCATGCCAGTGGCATGGGCACTGCAGGGGCCCCCAGGGGCCCCGCGACCCCCCCTACCGCCATCCGGTTCCCGGCGGGCGGACCGCCGGGAACTGGATGGCGGTAGGGGGGGTCGGAATCCCCTCGGCGGCGCAGCAAGCTGCGCCGCCTTGGAGGATTCCAAGGGTCAGCGGAAAACCGACGGGAGACCGCCGGTTTTCCTGCACTGACCGCGGCCAAAGCGCCGCGGTCAGAATGCCCTGCGGGGCACCGCCGGTCTGTCGGCGGTGCTCCCGCCGACCCTGGCCCCGGCGGTCTAAGACCGCCGGGGTTAGAATCACCCCCTATATGTGTAATTGGCTTTTCCATGATTGGCATATTTGTTTTACTAGTAAGTCCCTATTAAAGTGCACTAGAGATGCCCAGGGCCGCCAAATCAACTAGTGGGCCTGCAGCACTTGTTGTGCCACCCATATTAGTAGCCTTGTAAACATCACTCAGATCTGCCACTGCAGTGTCTGTGTGTGTAATTTTAAAAAGCCAATTCGACTTGCCAAGTGTACCCACTTGCCAGGCCTAAACCTTCCCTTTTTATACATGTGAGGCACCTCTAATGTAGGCCCTAGGTAGGCCCTAGGTAGCCCCATGGGCAGGGTGCAGTGTATGTTAAAGGTGGGACATGTATTGATGTGTTTCACATGAGGCTGTTGCTGTTGTCTGCGTGCTGAAAAAGCTAAGACCCTACTTGTTTGGAACTCACTTTTGGGTTCAGACCAACCACAGGCCCCTCAGAAGGTTAATGCAGATGAGGTGTGAGAATTCAAAACTGTTGAGGTGGTCCATTTCCCTACAAGGGATGGAATTGATGGTGGAACACCGCCCTGGCACAGAACACGCCAATGATGATGGTCTGTCCAGATTCTATGATCTTAGTGATGAAAATCCCACTTTCAGCTGGGGGACACGTGTTAGACCTGGCATCCTGGGAGTGGTCTCCCCTGTCTTTTTTGCCTCTGCTTCCCATGTTTTGACTGTGTGCTGGACTATGTTTTTGCTGAAGTGTCTGCAGTTTTAAACTGTCAATTTGACTTGGTAAGTGAACCCACTTGCCAGACCTAAATCTTCCCTTCTTACACATGTAAGGCACCCCTAAAGTAGACCCTAGGTAGTCCTCTGGGCATAGTGCAGTATATGTTAAAGTTGGCACATGTACTGATGTGTTTTACATGTCCTAACAGTGAAATACTGCTAAATTTGTTTTTCACTGTTGCAAGGCCTATCTCTCCCATAGGTTGACATGGGGGCTGCCTTTAAATATCCTTAAAGTGCAGTTTCCCTTTTAGAACAAATAGAAATATGGCGTTTGGGGGTCTCTTAACTCTCAAATTAAACATACATCTGTTAGTGAAGTTTATTTTTAGATTGTTAGTTTGAAAATGCCACTTTTAGAAGGTAGGCATTTTCTTGCTTAAACCATTCTGCCTGTTTGTGGATTCCGTGTCTGGGTCAAACTGACAGTTGTGCTGCTTGTGAATCTCCTCTAGACAGTGACACAAAGGGAGCTGGGGTGTAGCCTGCATATCGTGATGAGCCAACTGAGCTGGAGTGGATGGAGCAGTGGTCACTTACACCTATATGGGCTGTGCGTGCCCTCACTCAATGCAGCCCCCAACCCCCTGGTGTTTGTCTGGGCCTGGCCTGAGCAAGGCAGGATCTTGTGAACAACAGAGACTTTCCTTTGAAGTTTGCCTACTTCAAAGGCAGAAAGGGGTATAAATATTGGACCCAAAACCCCAGAATTTAGATCAATTCTGGAAACAAGGGGAACCACTGCCAAGGACAGGAGCTGAAGAGCTGAGTAGAAGTGCTGCCCCTGCCTGTGACTGTGCTTTGTTGGGCTGTCCTGCAGTTGCTGTTTCTGCCTGTGAAAAAGGACAAAGACTGGACTTTGTTGTGCATTCCTACTTGAGAAGAATCTCGAAGGGTTTGGACTGGGATTGCCTCCTGTTTTGAAGTCTCAGGGCCATCAACGACTTCCTCTGTCAGCACTTGGACTCTCTGCTGAGACTCCTGCCCTGCCAAGTGGTGCCCTATCCAGTCCCTGGGCCCTTGAAAGGTAAAGTTAGCAGAACAAGAGCTGAAATCCACGCACCGAACACAGTGCAGGGAAATTGTAGATGCACCATCTTCAACGCAGCTGATAAACGACGAGCCACCCGCTTCGCGGCTAAAATTAATGCTCCACCTGCATTGCGGCTGGGAGATCAACAAATCGCAGCTGGAGAAACGATGCAACATCTGCTTGCGGCTGCTGATAATGATACAAACCCCATGCAGCACGGTATTCCAACACCGTGCAACCGGATTTCTCACGCATCATTCCTGGCCGTCAAAGTTATTGTGAATCGGCACATATCCGAGGTGCCTCGTCCGTAAATTGACGCATCTCTCTCTTGTGAGGGAGAAAAACAACACAGCCCCTACCTAACCCGAGAAGAAACAACGCACAGCCTCACTTGTTAGTAAGGAATCGACGCACGCACGCTCGCCCGTGCGGCTTTATTTTTGACTCAAGCCACTTTGTGTAAAATCAATGTTTCCATTGTTTTCTATGGAGTAAGACTCTTGTTCTTTTGAAAATTCATATTTTTACTTGTGTATGTTGGATTTTCGACATTTTGGTCATGTTTGATTTAGATAAATATTACCTATTTTTTTTAACTGGTGTGGTGTCCATTTTGTAGTGTCTTCAATGGATTACTGTGTCTGTTGGTACAAATACTTTACACATTGCAACTGAGATAAGCCTGACTACTTGTGCCAAGCTACCAAGGTGGTAAGCAGGGGTTATCTAAGTGTATTTATCCATTGCCCTGACTAGAGTGAGGGTCCCTGCTTAGACAGAGTGCAAACTGACTGCCAACCAGAGACCCCATTTCTAACAGTTGCAAACATTCTTTGATGTCTCTGAGAATGCAGAAGAATAGGGGGCAAGACAGCAAGTCCTTGGAGCCAGTCTGGTTCAGCAAGATGGGTGCAGTCCTCATTCTCAGCAAGGCGGAGATCAGCAGACAGCAGGGCAGCTCAGCAATGGAGAGAAGCAGCTCCTTGGAACTGTCAGTCCAGGCAGAGTGGTAATCCTTACAGCACAGCAGTGTTTACTCCAGCGGAGTTCTTCCCAAGTCCAGTAGTGATTTGATTACGGGGTCAGCGCCCCAGTACTTACACCAAAAAGTGCCTTTGAAGTGAATGTGACTTCAAACCAGGTCCTTGAAGTGCACAGGTCCACCTTTAATCCCAGCCCTCCCTCTACACTATCAGTTGGGGGTAATCAGCCCTTTGTGTGAGGCTCAGGCCACTACCTTTGAAGCTTAAGTGTAAGCTCTTCCCATCCCTGCCCAGGAAGACCCATCAGTATGCAGATGAATGCAGATGGAGTTGAGTATCCTGTGTTGTGGCTGTCCGGCAGGAATGAACAAATGCAGTTGTCATCTAGCCGAGTTTAGACGTGTATTAGAGACAGGCTATTAGGAACACAGAGTAGTCAGCAGAGAAATGGCCACTTTGTAAAAACTGCATTTCTAAAATAGCAAATCCTACCATTCCAGTGATATGAAACATGAATTAGCTACTCCTTTAATCAGGAATTCCAGCTTAAAAGTATATTAAGGAATTCCCAATGCTGGCCTATGAGAGCAGTAGGCCTCACAGTAATGAAAAATTACGTTGGGAGTTTTTCATTACCAGAACATGTAAAACTTAAAAGTACACCTCCTGCCTTTTACTTACATAGCATCCTTCCCTATTGGCTACCAAGTGGCTACCTTAGGGGTCCTTATATGTAAGAAAAGGGGACTATAAGGCTTGGCAGGAAGTTTTAAATGCCAAGTCGAAGTGGCAGTAAAACTGTACAAATAATCTGAAATGGCAGGCCTGAGACATGTTTACAGGGCTATTTGAATGGGTGGCATAATCAGTGCTGTAGGCATACAAGTAGCATTTAATTTACAGGCCCCGGACATATGGTATGCCACTTTACAAGGGACTTACAAATAAAATAAATATGCCACTTGTGGATACACCAATGTTACCATGTGTAGGGGTGCAGAACATGCACTTTTGCACTGGCAAGTAGTGGTAAAATGCTCAGAGCCCTAAGGCCAAAAAAGATATAGCAAAAACAGGAGATGAAAGGCAAAATGTCTGTGGTAAGACCACCCGGAGGATGCCAGGTCTAACAGTATGTAATACCTTCTACGCTGATGCAGGAAATTGTGTGCACACGTAGCAATCCCTTGCATCGATAGTGTCAATGTATCCACAAAGCAATCTTAAATAAGCATTTCAGGAACAATGTCCTCTAGAAGTGTCTATATGTAACTCTCTTTTATTAAGGGAATATTAACTACTAATATCAGTGCAACATCAAGGTGTGGGTTTAACTTTGGGTTTATCTTATTCTGCACTAGATGTAGGTGAATCCAATACTATAAGCAAAACAGCTAGTACTACAACTACAACTAAGAATGTGCCTACCAATATGTTTCTATGTCTAATTGTGTTATTAGTTTCTACGACTTGTCTACAAACAGACCATTGAGTGGAATACATCAAAAGCAGAGCATTCTATTTTAAGTTCCACCTGTGCAAACAGCAAAATAAAGTCCAATCAACGTGACAAATGTATTTACAGAATCTTTGTGAGAATTCCTTAGCCCTACTCCGTGTTCTCTAAATGACACCTTTACGCTCCTTTGCCTCTGGCCTTGGTACTCCTCTTAAATCCTTATCAAAGTTAATCTAAAGTCTCTAATATGTACACAGTTCAGAAATTACAATAATAACAAATAGAGCCAGTCCATTCAGTGGCAGAGTAATCTCAAAATACAGTCCAGCCACAAAGTTCATTTCAAGGAGACTCATTGTATTCACTGTTATTCTCAATGTCCAAAAGATTTCTTTCTCTGGCAATAGCATCAAAGTATATCCATTCAGGTGGGGAGTACCTGCAACAGAGTACCCATACTCTTTTTGATCTCCTTAGTGCAGGTCCTTCGCCCTCACTGTCACTCAAGCCAGAATCCTCAGTATCCTCTGGAATAGTTTGAGGTACATACCCTGCAGGCAGGCTCAATCTTTCTCTCTCCTGACTTCTTGACCAGCAGTCTCCAGCTCCCACTGGTGTTCTTACAGCACTAGGCCCTTCATCACGGTCTGAATCTGATTCATCCACTAACACAGGCTGTGGCTGTCTCATTTTCATTTCAGCTGCAGAGTCATCCAGAACTCCCTCAGACCAAGCATGTGCTGTCTCTGGCTCTGCTCGGTCCCAACAGCTTGTCTGACCTGCTCCCTTTGTCTCTCCATCAGCACTAGCACTTCTGTGACAGGTGCGGTCACATCATCAAGGGGACACTCAACTCTACAAGTATGGGAGGCATGGATGTAGTTAGTGAGGCCCTCGCATTTAACAGCTGTAGCTGTCACCAGGATAACTAGGAAAGGCTCACGCCAACAAGGAGGACTTTCTCACTTGTTTTTTCACCAGGACCAATTCTCCGGGACTGAGGTTGTGGCACCACTCCTGATGTGGTAGGGCTGTGGCTGCTCCAACCTGGTGGGATACAGAATGCACCATGCCAGCCAGTCTGTTGCAGTAATCAGGAATCATATTTTCTGCAAAGTTCACAATCACATTCACAGGCACAGCTGGCCATCTCATTGCTCTGCCCTTGATTATCTCCTGGGGGGGCAGTCCTGTCCTCCAATCAGGAATAATGAGAAGACTCATCAACACAAGGGTCAAAGCATCAGACCATTTCAAAGATGTCGAACCACACACTTTAGGCAGTCTGGATTTCAGTGTCCCATTCACTTGCTCCACTATCCCTGAAGCCTTAGGTCGATAGCTACAAAGTAGTCTCTGAGCCACCTGAAATGTTCCATACATCATTTTCAGTACATTATTGTTGAAGTGGGTCTCTCAATCTGACTCCAGAGAAGTTAGGAAACCAACTTTAGGGATGACTTCCCTCAGTGACACCTATGTGCCTTAATGTCACTGCATTTCTTTTCCCTACATTCATCTGTTGACACACAAGACATCTGTGACACAATGCTTGCCATCAGTCTAAATCTGGGATTAAACCATGTTTGCCAAAACAAACAAACCATGGCATTGCTTCCTACATGGACAGAATCGTGACAATGTCTAGCCATAGGAGGCAACAGACTATCTGGCAACACAGGTCTCCCATCTGCTGAAACCCAAATGTCTTCATCCCTTTTGACACATCCTGCTCTGATCCAACCATGCTGTTCCACCTCTGGCACTTACTACTGCATTCTCCTAACTTCTTCCCAAGTATCAATTGTAGTTATCAAAAGGTTGTAATTCGTCTTATCTGTTGTGCCATTGCAATATTACCCGTTGAATGTACAAGCTCTATGAGCACAATATTTTGCAACTTTATCTGCATATTTGTTACCTACTGTCACATAGTCATCTTTGCTGCAGTGCACAAGACACTTTACAACCGCAATCTGAGTAGTCAACTGCAAGGCTTCAATCACATTACGGACATACTCTCCATTCCTGATGGGAGATCAAGAGGATGTCATGAAACCTTGTGTGGCTATTTCTGTCCAAAGCCATGGATCACACCAAATCTATACTGACTGTCAGTGAAAATCATCACTCTCTGCTATTCAGAAACACAGCATGCTCTTGTAAGAACAACTATTTCAGTTAATTTTGCTGAGAGAACTCCATGGAGCCAGGAGGCTTCAACTATGCCTAAGACTGTACAGACTGTATAGGCAGTTCTCAGATTTCCTCCATGGTCTCTCAAAAAAGACCCATCCAAAAACAGTATGAAATCAGACTCGGGTAGTGGCTCATCACAAATATCTGGTCTTGGCTTGGTGCATAGTTCAGTGGCATCTAGACTGTCGTCCTCAACAACTCCCTCTTCTCCCTAGGCTTCAAGAAGGGGTCACAGTGTAGTAGGATTCAAAGCAGCACAAAGTTTTACTGTCATGCTTTTAGTGGCCAATATCATTTGTTTGTAACATGTTACCCTGCTGTTCATCAAATGTTGGGTGCAAGTACGAACCAACAACAGCTTTAATTGAGTGTGGCACAAACACAGTCAGGGGATGACCCATCACAATATTCTCACACTTCTCATTGCTGACACCTGGTGCTACCACTGTTTTAAGAAAACGTGGCAGTGATGCTGCTTCGGGGGAAAGTGCAGAAGAGAAAAAGTCCACAGGACTTCTTGAATTTCCATGCAATTGTGTAAGCACTGAGAGAAAGCAGTCCTGGCTCTCACTGCAAAAGAGAGTAAAAGGCTTATTGTAATCGGGCATTCCCGGTGCTGGGGCACAACAGAGACTTTCTCTCAGTTCTCAGAAAGCAACTAAGCAGTCCCAGGGCACTGGATCAGACACACACTTGTGGGTCAACTTCTGTAAAATCTTGCCCTCTAGGGGAAAGTTGGGTATCCGCTGGAGACAGTAGCCCACCAATCCCAAAAACATTCTGAATTCTCTCTAGGTAGTTGGCAGATTCTTTTTCAGGATTGCCGAAATCCTTTCTTGTGACACCTTCCTTGTTCCTTTCTCAATGTGGTGTCCAAGGTACTTGACCTGTTTTGGCAGTCCTGCACCTTGCTCAGGGACACTTTTTGTCCATTCTCAGCTAGGTAGTTCCACAAAGCAATGGTGTCTTGCTTACAAGCTTCCTTTATATTCAACACCACCAGCAGGTCATCAATATATTGGATTAGAACTGAGTTGTAGGGCATGACTATGGACTCAAGATTCTTTTTGAGGATCCGATTAAATATTGAGGGACTCTCGGTATACCCCCTGTGGGACTCTACACTATGCCAAAACACAATTCTGGAACTGGAAGGCAAAGAGGAACTGACTGTCCACATGCAATGGTATGGAAAAGAATGCCTGGAACAAATCAATGACAGTGAACCACCCAGCCTCACATGGAATATGACATAATATCACAGCTAGATTCAGTACTATGGGACAACACAGAACAACAATGGGATTCACCTTTCTCAAATCTTGAACAATGCAGTATTTACCACTAGGATTCTGTAAGCCCATAATAAGTGAGTTACATGGACTTCCCAATATATCCTTCAAAATGCCTTGTTACATCATGGATTTAATCACTGGAGTAATTCCTGCAATCGTTTCAGGAGTCAAATTGTGCTGTTGTGTTCTTTGATACTCAGCAATTGGTTTCACTTTAATACGACCTATGTCCTTTCCTGAAAAGTCCCAGACTTCAGGTTTCACTGTATCCCTACAATCTGTTGGTAATTCATCCCATGTCCTTAGGTTCGATAGTCTCCAATCCACTATGTTGTTTAAACACCTGCAACAATTTCTCATAAAAAACATGCGCTGACTCTTTGGTCTCTTGTGTCGTCCTTTCAATCTTAAGCCAATCAATGTCCTTCGCTGGTATATTCCCTCTCCAAAAACATAATCACTGGTTGATATTTTTTCATCACCGAAGATGAAGGAGCATTTGTTATTGAATTTCACTCAGGCTGTGTCTCTTGCTATTCTATAGCCACTTTACATTTTGTTCACCAGTCACTCAGTACCACATGTCGAAGAAAGTGTTCCAATCTACCCACCAGACTTGCGAGATCTTCACACATTGTTCAACCTGTTTATACCATTCCACTGGTTTTTCTCTCAATCTAGGGAAATCATCAGTGAATGACGCAAGCTCACCAGTGCTCCAAGGCACATGAACATAACTTCCACCAGGTACTTCCCTCAATGGATAAACTGAGATGCCTTCTCTATCCCCTACGGACGGAGGCGGTGCTCACTTCAGTTTCTTTTGTTCTTTCTTTTTCTTCAATCTACTTTCCCATTTGTCCAACTCACCGCATTTTCAAATGCTCTTAATTAATTCTTTAATTTGCATTTTCATTCCTGCTGTTCTCATACTACAAATGCATTTTCATCAAACATACATGATAGCTCTTATGCAACAACTTTGTTTGGCTTAAATCTAGCTTATAATTTTCAGCCAATTCAGACAATTTTTCATGAGCTTGTCCTGCACGCTTAGTGACATCCTTACACATAAATATGAGTTTGTTCACTTGGTAAGTGTCTATTTTGGAAAGATCAAGATTCCCCAATATCATCTTGTCTTATTCTGACTTAAATTTGACCACATCTACTGCAGTGGAGTCTGAATTAATTCTCTGCCTGATCCCGAGCTTTCACCTTCTTGCAAGCTTATTAAAGAATCTAATCAAATGGTCTAAGGCTTGATAATTATCTCCATTCTGTACAACAAGGGTACCGGGTACAACTCTTTCTGCAGAATTACTACTGCTAACACCCTGAAATGAACTCCAATTAGACAAATCAGTGTTTTGTGGTCTTGGAGTGGATCCTCCTACAGTAACAAATCCTGGCTGATTTATGGTTGAACTTTAAGGAGTAATATGAGGTGTATTTATATGCGTTGGCAGTAAGGGAGTTCTCCCTGTAGGTACTGTCAAAGCATGTGTCACAGCTCCTGATGACTTGGGTACATAAAATGGAACTGCAGGACCAATAGTGACTGAAACAGTAATTTCATCTGGGGCATTCTGATCAGTAGGTTTAGCAGAGTTATTAATCCCTGAACTCCCTCCCATCTGAGCTAGATTCACATTTACTCCAGTATTTACTGGTGCAGAAGGCACTGTTAGAGCTTCAGTAGGAACCACACTGCTCATTTCTCCAAGTTGGGTTTCATTGTATGGGGGTGGATGTGCTGATAACAATGCATCCAGGATGTCATCACTAGAATCACTTTTAGTATCTTTGTACATGTTCTCTGTGTCTTTTACCTTCTCCCTTTTCAAATTCCTTGAATTTCCCTTCTCCTTATCCATCTCCTCGCTTGTTAATACTGAGTACAATGTAGCTCCCTCTATCATGTCCATTCTCCACCTTTTCTGTTCTCTCCCGAACTGCTGCAACTCAAACCATGAGGCTTTGGGGCTTGGACTGGGTTAGGGCAAATCTAGCATTGGGCACTGTAACTACCTGCTCCAGTAACTGACCAACTATCTGAGAGGGTGCATAAGGAAGTGGTTGGTGGTTTCCATACGATGACCCTTTGAGTGTCCTGGGAGGCAAGGGAGTTAGCAACAACTTTACAATTTTCAGTCGTATAGCCAAATTGGCCACACAAAAAGGGCTAGTGATTGTTAGAAATGGGGTTTTTGGTTGGCAGTCAGGTTACCCCCCTGTCCAAGCAAAAGCCCTCACTCTAGTCAGGGTAAGTCACACACAATCCAAGATTATCGTGTGCTTGGCACGAGCAGGCAGGCTTAACTTAGAAGGCAATGTGTAAAGTATTTGTGCAATAAATCATACAATACCACCATATAGCACCACAAAAATACACCACACAGTGTTTAGAAAAATATAGAATATTTATCAGGATAATTGTAGGTCAAAAGAATAAAGTTGCAATGGAAAATTGTAGAGATATCACTGAAAAGTGATATAAAGTGTCTTAAGTCTTTAGAATATAAACAAAGTCTCTTTCAAGCACAAGTACCTGGTTTGGAGTGGAAAAATCTCCTCAGAGGGCCACAAAGGAAGAGGTGCATGGAAAAAGGGTGTGTGCGTCGATTTCTCCCCAGCACACACGGACTTGCGTCGTTATTTTGCACGCGGGGAAGTCGTGCGTCGTTTTCCGGCGCGCGGACAGTCTCTTTCTGTGGGTCGCGGGGATTACCAGATGTCCCGGGTCTGTGCGTGGATTTTCCAGCTTGTTTTCCGGCTGCGCGTCGTTCTGCGGGGCTGCGCGTCGAAATTACGATCTCACGGCAGGCGTCGCGTCGATTTCTCCTCTAGAGGTCGGGCGGCGTTGTCCTTGCGAAGCCGTGCGTCGGATTTCCGGTCGTCCCAAGAGCGTCACGTCGATCAGCGTCGGTGTGCGGCGTTTTTCTCGCCGCGGTACAAGCTGTGCGTCGAAATTTTCGGCGCACGGAGCGTCCAAGTGAAAAAGAGAAGTCTTTTTGGTCCTGAGACTTCAGGGAACAGGAGGCAAGCTCTATCCAAGCCCTTGGAGAGCACTTTCACAGCCAGACGAGAGTTCAGCAAGGCAGCAGGCCAACAGCAAGGCAGCAGTCCTTTGTAGAAAGCAGACAGGTGAGTCCTTTGAGCAGCCAGGCAGTTCTTCTTGGCAGGATGTAGTTTCTGGTTCAGGTTTCTTCTCCAGCAAGTGTCTGATGAGGTAGGGCAGAGGCCCTGTTTTATACCCAAATGTGCCTTTGAAGTGTGGGAGACTTCAAAGAGTGGCTAAGAAGTGCACCAGGTCCCCTTTCAGTTCAATCCTGTCTGCCAGGGTCCCAGTAGGGGGTGTGGCAGTCCTTTGTGTGAGAGCAGGCCCTCCACCCTCCCAGCCCAGGAAGACCCATTCAAAATGCAGATGTATGCAAGTGAGTACCCTGTGTTTGGGGTGTGTCTGAGTGAATGCACAAGGAGCTGTCAACCAAGCCCAGCCAGACGTGGATTGTAAGGCAGAGAAAGATTTAAGTGCAAAGAAATGTTCACTTTCTAAAAGTGGCATTTCTAGAATAGTAATATTAAATCCAACTTCACCAGTCAGCAGGATTTTATATTACCATTCTGGCCATACTAAATATGACCTTCCTACTCCTTTCAGATCAGCAGCTACCACTTCAATACTGTAAGAGGGCAGCCCCAATGTTAACCTATGAAGGGAGCAGGCCTCACAGTAGTGCAAAAACGAATTTAGGAGTTTTACACTACCAGGACATGTAAACTACACAGGTACATGTCCTGCCTTTCACCCACACAGCACCCTGCTCTAGGGGTTACCTAGGGCACACATTAGAGGTGACTTATATGTGGAGAAAGGGGAGTTTTAGGCTTGGCAAGTACTTTTATATGCCAAGTCGAGGTGACAGTGAAACTGTACACACAGGCCTTGCAATGGCAGGCCTAAGACAAGGAAAAAGGGGCTACTTAAGTGGGTGGCACAACTAGTGCTGCAGGCCCACTAGTAGCATTTAATCTACCGGCCCTATGCACATAGAGTGCACATTACTAGGGACTTATAAGTAAATTAATAGTCCAATCAGGTATGATTCAAGGTTACCATGTTTTAAGGGAGAGAGCATATGCACTTTAGCACTGGTTAGCAGTGGTAAAGTGCGCAGAGTCTAAAAGCCAGCAAAAACAGTGTCCAAAAAGTGGAGGGAGGCAGGCAAAAAGTTAGGGGTGACTACCCTAAGGCTGTCAGGTCTAACATGTGTCCCCCCCAGCTGAAAGTGGGGAGAGCTACCCGACCTCCTGGGAGCTCTCATCGCTAAGGCGGAAGTATCTGGAGAGACCATCAGCACTGGCGTGGTCAACCCCTGGGCGATGTTCCACCGTAAAGTCCATCCCCTGTAGGGAAATGGACCACCTCAAGAGTTTTGGATTCTCACCCCTCATCTGCATGAGCCATCTGAGGGGCCTGTGGTCTGTCTGAACCCGGAAGTGAGTCCCAAACAGGTAGGGTCTTAGCTTCTTCAGTGCCCAGACCACAGCAAAAGCTTCTCTCTCAATAGCACTCCACCTCTGTTCCCGTGGTAATAGCCTTCTGCTAATAAAGACTACCGGTTGGTCTTGGCCCTCCTCATTTAGCTGTGCTAGAACTGCCCCTATGCCATGCTCTGAAGCGTCTGTCTGCACGATAAATTCCTGGGAGTAGTCAGGGGCCTTGAGCACAGGGGCCGTGCACATGGCTTCCTTTAGGGCGTCAAAGGCTTTCTGACAAGCCTCTGTCCAATTCACCAACCTAGGTTGTTTCTTGGAAGTGAGTTCTGTCAAGGGTGACACAATGGTACCATAGCCCTTGACAAATCTGTGGTAGTATCCTGTGGGGCCTAAAAAGGCTCTCACCTCAGTCTGCGTTCGAGGTGGTTGCCAGGCCTTGATAGTTTTAATCTTGGCCTGGAGTGGCTGCACCTTGCCACCACCCACTAGGTGTCCCAAGTACACCACGGAACCCTGCCCAATCTGGCACTTACTAGCCTTGATGGTCAGTCCTGCCTGTTGCAGGGCCTGAAGCACCTCCTTGAGGTGAAGCAGGTGTTCCTCCCAGCTGGAACTGTAGACAGCTATGTCATCCAGGTAGGCTGCACAGAAGGCATCCTTGCCAGCTAGGACCCCGTTAACCAACCGTTGGAAGGTAGCGGGGGCATTTTTCAATCCAAATGGCATCACCCGGAACTGGTAATGGCCATCAGGGGTTGAAAATGAGGATCTTTCCTTAGCCCCCTCAGTCAGGGCGATCTGCCAGTACACTGAAGTAAGATCAAACGTACTCAGGAACTTGGCCGCGCCCAGCCTGTCAACGAGCTCATCCGCTCGGGGGATGGGGTGAGCATCAGTCCGTGTGACTGAGTTGAGACCCCGGTAGTCCACACAGAACCGGAGTTCTGGCTTCGCACCTGGGGCAGTAGCCTTAGGGACCAACACCACTGGGCTGGCCCAGGGACTACTGGATTTCTCGATGACCCCTAGAGTCAACATCTTGGAGACCTCCTCCTTGATGCTGGCCTTCACCTTATCCGACAACCTGTAAATTTTGTTCTTCACAGGGAGACTGTCACCGGTGTCAATATCATGAACACAGAGGTGGGTCAGTCCAGGAGTAAGGGAGAACAGGGGGGAGAACTGCTCCAACAGCTCATAGCAGTCTCCTTTCTGGTTTAGAGTCAGGGAGTCAGAAAGAATGACCCCGCTTACTGACCCATCACCTTCTTGGGCAGAGAGGAGGTCGGGGATAGGTTCACTCTCCTCTTCCATTCCTTCATCTGTGACCAGAAGCATGTTGATCTCCGACCTCCCAAAATGAGCCTTTAGTCGGTTCACATGGAGCACCCTTAGGGGATTCCTAGGGGTTTGGAGGTCCACTAGGTAAGTGGCCTCCCCTTTCCGCTCCTTTATTTCAAATGGGCCAGACCAGCGGTCCTGGAGAGCTCTGGGCTCTACTGGCTCTATTACCCACACTTTGTCTCCAGGTTGAAACTCTACCAGGGTGGCATTCTGGTCATACCAGTGTTTCATTACCTCTTGACTGGTCTCAAGGTTACTTTAGGCCTCTTTCCAGAAGCGGGTCATCTGGTTGCGGAGGGCCAACATGTAGCTGACCACGTCCTGAGGGGGTGCCTTTTTTCTCCAATCCCTCCTTGACAATGCTTAAGGGTCCCCTGACAGGGTACCCATAGAGAAGCTCAAAGGGACTGAACCCTACCCCCCTCTGGGGGACCTCTCTGTAAGCAAAGAGAAGGCATGGTAAGAGGACGTCCCACTTACGCCTCATGGCCTCAGGGAGGCCACCAATCATGCCTTTCAGGGTCTTGTTGAATCTCTCCACAAGACCATTAGACTGGGGGTGATAGGGTGTGGTGAACTTGTAGGTTACACCACACGCATCCCACAGAGACTTCATGTATGCAGACATGAAGTTAGTGCCTCTGTCAGACACTATCTCCTTGAGGAATCCCACACGGGTAAATATCCCCATCAGAGTTCTGGTCACCACCGGTGCAGTTACGGTCCTCAGAGGGATTGCCTCTGGGTAACGGGTGGCATGGTCCACCAAAACCAGGATGAACCTGTTGCCTAAGGCAGTTTTGGGATCCAAGGGACGAACAATGTCGATGCCCACCCTTTCAAAGGGGGTGCCAACAACAGGAAGTGGAATCAGGGGGGTTTTAACCCTTTTTCCTGCTTTACCACTGGCCTGGCAGGTAGGACAAGATCTGCAGAACTTATCTGAGTGTGTCCTCATTTTGGGCCAATAAAAGTGGGTGACAAGCCTGTTAAAGGTCTTGCCTTGCCCCAAATGTCCTGCCAGGGGAATGTCGTAAGCCAGACCCAGTAGGAAGGTTCGGTAACATTGGGGAACCACCAGCGTACGTGCTGCCCCAAAGGCCGGAACCTTAGGCTTACTGTAGAGGAGATCATTCTCCCAATATAGGTGGTGATCGCCAGAGGCATCACCCGCTGCCTGGTTTGAGGCTTGTTTCCTCAGACCTTCCAGAGTGGGACATTCTTTCTGCGCCTTGCAGAATTCCTCCCTGGTGGGTCCACCCTGAACTTGCCAGCCAGCAAGCTCAGGTAAGTCACCTAGGGTGGCAATGTCTTCCCCAGTTGGCTCGGGAGCCTCCTCCTCAGGAGCCCCGTCAGCCACTGCGGGAACTTCTGGGGCCGGTTTCCCGCGCCCCTTGTCCCGCCTCTTGGCAGCTCTCTGGGCCATCGTTCCAGGCTCCAGACACCCTTGACTTCCCTCTTGGTCAGCCATGGACCGTGTGGTCATGCAGACCCACTCAGGTAACCCTAACATCTCCAGGTGAGACTTGAGCTCCACTTCTTTCCAAGCAGTATGCTCAAAATCATTGCCTAACAGACAATCTACAGGCATGACAGGACTCACAGCTACTTTCAGAGTACCAGAGACCCCCCCCCCACGCAAAGGGAACCAGAGCCACCGGTAGGTGACTCTCGCGATTGTCAGCGACTATGACCTGGTGGAATGTATTAGGGACTATCTGCTCTGTTGACACCAGCTGACTCTTGATAGTAGTCATACTGGCTCCTGTGGCACGCAGAGCCTCCACCTTCTGCCCATCAATGGTGACCCACTGCCGGTACTTGGAAGTATTTTTGGGCATGTGGGCCTTGGGCACCATTTCTCCTTCTCCCAGGGACACTAGGGAAATCTCTAGCTGTTCCCCAAAGCTATCTGGGTCCATCTCCCCCCCGAGCGCTACACTAGTCAACCCAGGTGCCTGTCCAGTAGTGGACGGTGCCCTCTTGGGGCACTGGGGATCACCTTTATAGTGACCATACTGGTAACACTCCATGCACTTGGGGTTAGATTTCCCTGACTTGTCATATGTCCCTGGCTTTTTCCCAAATCTGGAAAAGGAAGGGTTGCCACCCCCTCCCTGGGAATTCTTTTGGGGGCCTTTGGAGAGTTCCTTATCTGCAAGTTTATCTCCCCCCTCTTTCTTCTGTTGGGAACCCTGACCACCTTTGTGGGAGTCCCCCCCAGGTACCTTCTTGGACACTCTGGTGCTAACCCAGAGGTCCGCCTCCTCAGCAAGCTTCCTGGGATCAATCAGCTTACTATCCACTAAGTGCTGGCGCAACTCTGTATAAGTAGTATTAAGCATATGCTCTCTCAGAATCAAGTCATATAAACCTTTATAATCAGCTACTTTGTTGCCCCGCACCCATCCATTCAGTGCCTTACTGGAGAAGTCAAAGAAATCTACCCATGTTTGTGTGGTTTGTTTGGTGCTGTCCCTGAACCTCTGACGGTATCCCTCAGGGGTCAGCCCAAACTTGGCAAGTTAAGTGGCTTTCTGAAGTGGGTATGTGTTTTGATCAGGTTGATCCAATGTGAGGAGTGTAGCCCTCCCCAATGGCGGTACATAACCCCACATAGCTACCCCCCATTGCCCTTCAGGAACCTCATGAGCCCTTAGTGCAACTTCATAAGCAGCTAACCATTTATCTATGTCATCTCCCACCACAAAACTGGGCACCACATTTTTGGGTATACGAACCTTCTTTTCTCCAGCAGGTCCTGTCAGTATGCTGCCACCATTATTGCTGGATTCAGACTGTCTCGCCTTGATCTCCAGCTCCTTGAGACTCAGTTCATGAGCCAACAATAGTTTCTTTTCAGCCAAAGCTCTCTCAGCCTCCACCTGTTTGGTTGCTCTTTCAGCTTCTCTTTCAGCTTCAATTTGTTTGGCTGCTCTTTCAGCCTCAGCTTGCTTGGCTTCTCTTTCTGCCCTTCTCTCCTCCTGTTGAGCCTCAATTTTCAGTTTTGCCATTTGCAATTGGAACTCCCTTTCTTCTCTCCTTTCCTCTGCGGTCAGGCTTTGCACAGAGACACTGCTTCCTGGTCTGGA
The DNA here is from genome assembly GCF_031143425.1 of Pleurodeles waltl. NCBI lineage: Eukaryota > Metazoa > Chordata > Amphibia > Caudata > Salamandridae > Pleurodeles > Pleurodeles waltl. Next base: position 268,606,660 of record NC_090448.1, on the reverse strand, counting down.
AGGGGGCACAATTGCAGTGGTAACACCATCCATAGATAGTGAAAATTCCTCTGAGGGGCCATTTTCTGGCTCCTCTTCTTCATCATCCTCTAAATGGGCTTCTGCCCAGGCCCTCAGCGCCACTTGAAAGTCCTCCTTTCTGGAGGCCCCTTGGGTGGGTACCCTCATTGCCCTGCAGAATCCTCTTAGTTGTTTGACCGTATATGTATCCAACTGGACTAGGTCAAAGTCCCCTGTCTGAGACCCAGTCAGAGACATGTTGAGTGAGGATTTAGTTTTTGAAAATTGTCAGAAAAAAAAAACGGATTTGCAAAAAGAGATAAAAACCAAGTTGACCTTCAACTGTGGGTAGGTAGTGAAATACTTAGCTACTGTATGTCACTGCACAAATACAAGTCCTATCCTCACCGCTGATCACCAATGTTAGAAATTGGGTTTTTGGTTGGCAGTCAGGTTACCCCCTGTCCAAGCAAAAGCCCTCACTCTAGTCAGGGTAAGTCACACACAATCCAAGATTATCCTGTGCCCACCCTCTGGTAGCTTGGCACGAGCAGTCAGGCTTAACTTAGAAGGCAATGTGTAAAGTATTTGTGCAATAAATCATACAATACCACCATATAGCACCACAAAAATACACCACACAGTGTTTAGAAAAATATAGAATATTTATCAGGATAATTGTAGGTCAAAAGAATAAAGTTGCAATGTAAAATTGTAGAGATATCACTGAAAAGTGATATAAAGGGGGTGATTCTGACTTCGGCGGGCGGCGGAGGCCGCCCGTCAAAGTTCCCCCGCCACAATACCGCAGCGCGGTCAAAAGACCGCCGCGGTAATTCTGAGTTTCCCGCTGGGCGGGCGACCGCCAGAAGGCCGCCCGCCCGCCCAGCGGGAAACCCCTTCCACAAGGATGCTGGCTCCGAATGGAGCCGGCGGAGTGGAAAGGGTGCGACGGGTGCAGTTGCACCCGTCGCGATTTTCAGTGTCTGCTATGCAGACACTGAAAATCTTTGTGGGGCCCTGTTAGGGGGCCCCTGCAGTGCCCATGCCATTGGCATGGGCACTGCAGGGGACCCCAGGGGCCCCACGACACCGGTTCCCACCAGCCAGGTTCTGGCGGTCAAAACCGCCAGAACCAGGCTGGCGGGAAGGGGGTCGGAATTCCCATGGCGGCGCTGCCTGCAGCGCTGCCATGGAGGATTCTTCAGGCCAGGGGAAAACCGGCGGGAAACCGCTGGTTTCCCTTTTCTGACCGCGGCTTTACCGCTGCGGTCAGAATTGGCCTGTATGCACCAGCCTGTTGGCGGTGCATCCGCGGTCCCCGGCCCTGGCGGTCCATGACCGCCAGGGTCGGAATCAGGCCCAAAGTGTCTTAAGTCTTTAGAATATAAACAAAGTCTCTTTCAAGCACAAGTACCTGGTTTGGAGTGGAAAAATCTCCTCAGAGGGCCACAAAGGAAGAGGTGCGTGGAAAAAGGGTGTGTGCGTCGATTTCTCCCCAGCACACACGGACTTGCGTCGTTATTTTGCACGCGGGGAAGTCGTGCTTCGTTTTCCGGCGCGCGGACAGTCTCTTTCTGTGGGTCGCGGGGATTACCAGATGTCCCGGGTCTGTGCGTGGATTTTCCTGCTTGTTTTCCGGCTGCGCGTCGTTCTGCGGGGCTGCGCGGCCAAATTACGATCTCACGGCAGGCGTCGCATCGATTTCTCCTCTAGAGGTCGGGCGGCGTTGTCCTTGCGAAGCCGTGCGTCGGATTTCCGGTCATCCCAAGAGCGTCGCGTCGATCAGCGTCGGTGTGTGGCGTTTTTCTCGCCGCGGTACAAGCTGTGCGTCGAAATTTTCGGCGCACGGAGCACCCAAGTGAAAAAGAGAAGTCTTTTTGGTCCTGACACTTCAGGGAACAGGAGGCAAGCTCTATCCAAGCCCTTGGAGAGCACTTTCACACCCAGACAAGAGTTCAGCAAGGCAGCAGGCCAACAGCAAGGCAGCAGTCCTTTGTAGAAAGCAGGCAGGTGAGTCCTTTGAGCAGCCAGGCAGTTCTTCTTGGCAGGATGTAGTTTCTGGTTCAGGTTTCTTCTCCAGCAAGTGTCTGATGAGGTAGGGCAGAGGCCCTGTTTTATACCCAAATGTGCCTTTGAAGTGGGGGAGACTTCAAAGAGTGGCTAAGAAGTGCACCAGGTCCCCTTTCAGTTCAATCCTGTCTGCCAGGGTCCCAGTAGGGGGTGTGGCAGTCCTTTGTGTGAGAGCAGGCCCTCCACCCTCCTAGCCCAGGAAGACCCATTCAAAATGCAGATGTATGCAAGTGAGGCTGAGTACCCTGTGTTTGGGGTGTGTCTGAGTGAATGCACAAGGAGCTGTCAACCAAGCCCAGCCAGACGTGGATTGTAAGGGAGAGAAAGATTTAAGTGCAAAGAAATGTTCACTTTCTAAAAGTGGCATTTCTAGAATAGTAATATTAAATCCAACTTCACCAGTCAGCAGGATTTTATATTACCATTCTGGCCATACTAAATATGACCTTCCTACTCCTTTCAGATCAGCAGCTACCACTTCAATACTGTATGAGGGCAGCCCCAATGTTAACCTATGAAGGGAGCAGGCCTCACAGTAGTGCAAAAACGAATTTAGGAGTTTTACACTACCAGGACATGTAAACTACACAGGTATATGTCCTGCCTTTCACTCACACAGCACCCTGCTCTAGGGGTTACCTAGGGCACACATTAGAGGTGACTTATATGTGGAGAAAGGGGAGTTTTAGGCTTGGCAAGTACTTTTAAATGCCAAGTCGAGGTGACAGTGAAACTGTACACACAAGCCTTGCAATGGCAGGCCTAAGACAAGGAAAAAGGGGCTACTTAAGTGGGTGGCACAACTAGTGCTGCAGGCCCACTAGTAGCATTTAATCTACCGGCCCTATGCACATAGAGTGCACATTACTAGGGACTTATAAGTAAATTAATAGTCCAATCAGGTATGATTCAAGGTTACCATGTTTTAAGGGAGAGAGCATATGCACTTTAGCACTGGTTAGCAGTGGTAAAGTGCGCAGAGTCTAAAAGCCAGCAAAAACAGTGTCCAAAAAGTGGAGGGAGGCAGGCAAAAAGTTAGGGGTGACTACCCTAAGGCTGTCAGGTCTAACAGTGATCAATATTCAAGTTTAGTAAATTTACTACAAATTGGTATCACTCCAATATACAAGCATATCAAAATCAGATAATATAGATACAGATACAGAATTAGAATCGTCACGTTCAAACACTGGAATAAATTCAATCTCCTCAGAATAAGGCATATAAAGATTACTGCCACAGCTATACTGAAACTGAGAAGCAGAAAATGGTATTCCTCAATGAAATTTGGACTTCACCTTCTCAACAAGAACAAAATTAAAGACATCTAGTTAGGTTCTAAACTAAACTGAATAGGGTCTCAAGTGTCCGGGGGTACAGCAAGGTAGGTGTCAGCGTCACAAAGACTCCAGTAGAAGTCTTCAGAAATTAAAAGTCTAGTGTTAGGGTGAAGCTATGCACTGTAAGGACTAAGGGGGTCTAAGTGGTCTGCACCTCTTCAACTCTTAAAGAACTTGACACAACGCTAACTGTGTGAACATTAACTTAAAGTGGAAAGTTGTAGGAGCATCTGTATTTTTGGAACAAATAGTCAGAAATGCAATTATTTATCTTTCTCACAAAGAGCACTCGCAACATGGAGTGGTTCTCCCATCCCAGGGGACACTACCAACCAAGTTAGCCTAGTGTTTCTTTTCTCCAGATAGGACAAAAATAGGGAACTTTCTTTGCTCATTAAATCATCCATTCTGTGCCAAAATCTTCTTTATAAGGCCTTTCTATCTCTAATATACAATATTCCTTTCACTAGCTAAAAAATCAAGAATGAGCACCTGCAAAGGAAAAATATGCAAAGTACAGAAAATAGATTTCACAAGTTAAAATGAAGGCATACTCAAGCTAACTTAGGAAGCCACAGTCAATATGCACCTTTAAACACTCGGTTATAATTGGAAGCATCATATCAGAATAAATGCAAAACATGAACATTGAATTCAGGACTGCATTTGTAATATGCTTTCAATAAAGACAGCCTTTCAAAATGCAAGTGTAAGTATGAATGAGATCTGCAATTTACATGTTAAAGCTAAACATTAGAACACAGGTATAAGTAAAATCACTAGTTTCTACAGTGACTACACCTTCAATAATACATGTTGATGCTTCACTTTACATTAATAAGGTTAATGTACTCATAGTATATGATGTCAATTAAATGTTCATGTTACTTTTGTAATGTATGGGGTGCACTCAAAATTATGCTACTCCAGCCCAATTCACAAATAGTCATAAATCTACACCTGTACACATACACCTACACATGGCTGTAGATCTCCTGCAGGGTAGTACGATAATTTAATAGTATAAAGTTGAGAAAGCTGCATCATTCGGAGCCATCCAGGCATTTTCTTGGAAAAGTAATCTAATTCTTTTGGTGGTAGTATTTACCCAGCATGGGAAAATACGTACAGCATAATTCCCCACCGATGAGCATTAGATTTACTCCATTGATTCCAATATCATGATTGTGTAGGTTAATACTCCTTTGGAGTAAATAGATTTATGGCTGGTAGGTCACATACTGTGCACACACAGTAGTCGTAGATTTAGCTACTTTAAATCTAATAAATGAAACTAGATTTGTAAACGAGGCCAATACGTTTAGGCTCATACAATCAAGAAAGATAGTTCATAGGGTTGTAGGCAACTGGCTGCAACCCCAATGGTGTGGCTGCGGAGGAGGAACATATGTGTCCTTTGTTTGCTGAAATGGGACATCTGCCAGGTACCGAGCAGATCTGTGTTAGTACAAGCTCACCACAGATGTCAGCAGGAATAGGTTCTGCAGTTCTATTACCCCAGGTCATTGGTGTTAGATGCTTTGGTAACTCTTTACAGCTAGATTTCAAGTATCTCTTAGGTGACTCGATCAATTGAGGTGATTCCCAAAAACTTTTATCAGGTATACCTTGTAGAAACCTTCCTTCCAGTTTGGAATCTAGCTAGAAGAAAGCTTTTCATCTGCCCTGTGAGAGTAATGACCTTGCAAAGGTGTCAATATGGGTTGGGGGTGGGGGTTGTGTCCTATGAACTGCCGCCTATGGAATCAAAGAATTATCTGCTTTTGCTGGGTGCTTTTGTTCACAAAATCGATGTATCAACAATAAGGCCTTGAATCTTAAGTCCTACACTAAGCAAGGGTTTCAGACGCATTTTTCCTATGAATCAAACACATCTACATTTTGGAAGCCTTCTGAGAATGTGTTCTCTCTTCAGCTTACTAAATTGACCCCAGGGGGCGGGTGAAAAAAGCCACGATCAAAGGAGGATAGAATTCTGGCAATACATTTCAGACTTGGCTACACACAGGAAACACATCGCACACCCTGCAACAGCTGTGCTAAACAGTCATGTACCGAACATCTTGTAAATTATCTAATTGAACCCAAGTAAGGTGGTGCTGATGTGTTTCATCGGCATTGTTTCTGTGAAGCTGCCAAGTCCCATGGAAGTGTTTAATTGTGGAGGATGTGCTTTACACGGCCGACCCAGCCATGTGGGCGCTCTAGCATTTTCCCCGTGCGCAAGAGAAATGTGGGACTGGGCGGGCTGACATGACCCCACCCTGAAGTGCCTGGGTAATATATTTGAAAACCACGTGCTTAAATTTGCACCAATTCAGCTCATTTTGATCTAAACATTTATTAAGCGGAGAACACCCTTATAAACGCACAGAGACAGGCTTGCCGTGCTCACAATGCTCGCTCTCACGAATTAATGTGAGGCTGTGGCACAACGAAAGCTTAGGGGAGCCCCCATGCAAGGTACGCGGGCTGGGACCCCATAAACTTGCCATACCACTTCCAGCCACCCCACTATATCAGCCGAGTGACAGGAAGGCACACTATAAATATGTTTGAGTGTCTGGCAGGAGCTCCATAACTCAAAGAAAAGTTTATTTATTGTCTCTGCTTGAAACATTTGTTTCCAATTGCAGTCTCCTGGCCAGCAGGAGCTACAGACAACTGTACAGAGGAGCATATTCTGGTGAAGAAATGACATTCCCCAATCACACATGGGTGGAGCTATAACTACCTAACAGATGGCACCGTGTAAGAGTGTTACTACTGTGTGGTAGCAAAGTACATTTAACTGCACCAATACAGTTTGTATGAGAGGGACCTCTCTATGCCATTTCTTAAATTAATCTCACTTAATGGCATATTTACAAGTCCCTTGGCCTCCTTGCACCACAGTAGTGTCATTTTTTTACCCAAATGTGGCGTTATGTAGGCATTTCTAACGCACCATGGGGCATATTTATACTCCGTTTGCGCCGAATTTGCGTCGTTTTTTTCGACGCAAATTCGACGCAAAACTAACTCCATATTTATACTTTGGCGTTAGACGCGTCTAGCGCCAAAGTTCATGGAGTTAGCGTCATTTTTTTGCGTGAACACCTTCCTTGCGTTAATGATATGCAAGGTAGGCGTTCCCGTCTTAAAAAATGACTCCGATGCATATGCGTCGTATTTATACTCCCGGGCACAAATGACGCCCGGGAGTGGGCGGGTCTAAAAAACCTGCATTAGCGCCGGATTTTAACACCTGGGTCAGGGCAGGCGTTAAGGGACCTGTGGGCTCAGAATGAGCCCAGAGGTGCCCTCCCCTGCCCCCAGGGACACCCCCTGCCACCCTTGCCCACCCCAGGAGGACACCCAAGGATGGAGGGACCCACCCCAGGGTCATTAAGGTAAGTTCAGGTAAGTATTTTTTTTTTCTTTTTTGTGGCATAAGGGGGCCTGATTTGTGCCCCCCTACATGCCACTATGCCCAATGACCATGCCCAGGGGACAGAAGTCCCCTGGGCATGGCCATTGGGCAAGGGGGCATGACTCCTGTCTTTGCTAAGACAGGAGTCATTTCAATGGGGGTTGGGCGTCGTAAACAAATGGCGCAAATCGGGTTGAGGCGTTTTTTTTGCCTCAGCCTGACTTGCACCATTTGTGGACGCCCATACGCCATTTTCCCCCTACGCCGGCGCTGCCTGGTGTACGTCGTTTTTTTTAACGCACACCAGACAGCGCCGGCGGCTAACGCCGGCTAATGTCATTGAATAAATATGGCGCCCCCGCATGGTGCTTCAGAATGGCGTTAGCCGGCGCTAAATTTTTTGGCGCAAAACTGCTTTAGCGCAGTTTTGCGTCAAAAAGTATAAATATGGCCCCATGTTTACAAAGTGGCGCCATGCTTGCATGGCGCCACTTTGTAAACCCTTGCTCTACATTATACCTGTGCCAGGCATGATGTATGCAAGGGGAAAGTTCCGGCACTGGAAGGCCCTAAAAAATGGCTCGCCATTTCAGGCAGGCATTAAAATGACACACCCATACTAGTCTATGGGCCTCCCTTTACTTTGCAAGATTAGCAACATCATTTTTGGCAGTAATCTTGCAAAGCACCACAATGGTGTCAAATTCTTTTACGCTATTCTTGTAACGTGTGCCATGGTGCGCCGTACTGTCAATATGGCGCACACATGGTATGTTTAGAGTGGCGCAGGCCAATGCAAGAAAAGTAGCGCATCAGGAGTGATGCACCACTTTCTTGTAAATATGCCCCTTAGTGGCTATCTTTGTCTCTCATTATTTAACCACCCAAGTGTAGCCATCATTGCCAATTTCTGAGTTGTACCAATTCTTTTCTCATACAGCCTGCACTGCTGCTTCCCACGCTATACCTCTTTTGTGAGAGGGGGTATGCACAGTTGCTTCCCGTGCTCTACCTTTTTGTGGAAGAGGTTCACACTATTGCTACCCATGCTTTACCTGTTTTGAGTGAGGGAAGCCTGTTAACGTCTGTTGCGCCTGTAGTGTCTGTTTTCTACTGAGTAAGCTTATGCATTTGCTCCATATGCTGTCCCTCTTGAGTGAAGGAAACTTCATTATTGATGCCGAACCTCACAATTGCCTTTACTGTATGTCTATTGTATGTGTGCTTGAAATTCCCCAGTACTAGTACTCATGCAGTACCTTTTGTATATGTCATTGAACTTGTACAGCTGTTGCCTGTGCCCTACCTATTCCCTACAGGAAAAACCTCCTGCTGTGCCTCCTTCGCCTTTGCATCCTGGAGGAGTTACCTCTATGACCTCCACACCAATCTGATCTCAGTCATTTCTACTAGCTTCCTTTCTGTCCAGGACAGCAATAAAAGGTTTGGGCAGAAAAGCTCTTGAAATTGCCCCTACTTTCCAATATTATGTGCTTGGAGCACATGATGGTCATTAGTTACTGAAGCAGTCCCCTCTTGGTCTTAGAGAACTTGGAACTAGAACAACCAGTGGATCCCCCTTTTTACAGTCAAAGGAGGTAGATGATGTGGATCTGTTGTCTGTACTTTGAGAATGGGTTTGGGATGATTTTCCTTTTTAAGTGTCCTTTCTAGGCTGCTGTACAGACACATGCTTTGCGGAGACGGATGCTTCTCATAGCAGGGTAGTCCCCAGCCTACAGAACCCACTACAGAGGCATAAAGAGGAGTGATCTTTCTGATCTAGCTGTCATTAGTCATGCTGAACAATAATAATGAGAAGGACAAAAAGCTAACCCCACCTAAAGTGTCCTATTCACCTTGAACAACAAAGACTGCAGTCCACTCTTCAACCCTTCACCCTCACCATCAACTGCAGCAAAAATACCAAGCAACTCTCTCAGCAAAAAGGCTATTTGAATTACTAAAGATGCCATGTTTCTTATTTCCTTACTTTAGTGTCTAGGACTGCACCCTCCAGCTTCAGGAATGCCAGCAATATACTTTCACTCTCAAGGAAAACACATTCATCGTCATCCTGTGCACAGTAACAGATCAGGGGCCTCCATAATGGACACACAGGCTTCCATTTACTCTGGCTCACTCATACACACAATGCTTGGACCATGCTGGCACATACAGAAACAGGCACAGCATATACTTGGGATGTTAGCGCTAGAAGCAGACCTTTACACAAGTGAGCCAGGAAGTCTTTACTCTGATGAAACAGATAAAAAAAGTCAGTATACTGGGCAAATTGAAGGCAATCCCTCTGGGTGGCCATGTGAGCTGGAGGTCAAAAAACTGGTTTGTCCCATTTAGAGGAGGGGGTGGCCGATCCCAGATTTTTGTCTCCCTCCTAGGGCCAGGCAGGGGGTTTGCCTACCATTTGCCCCTGAGGGAGGAAGAAAGCCTACTACACCAGGGAATTCAAAATGGTGCCAAAGCAAAAAAGGAGGGTGCAGCCTACCCTTGCACTGAGCCATACTCCTGCCCTGAAGGGGCATTATTGTCTTTCTACCCCCTTGGGAAGACCGAAGGTTTGTCACAACTGGGGAGAATGCCCCTAATCTGCCTTCCAGGGCGGGGGAGTAGAATATTCACCTGACACCAGGGATTATGCCTTTGGGGAAAAAGAAAGGGGTGTGGGATTTGCACTCTGGCATTTGCCACACCCCAAACCAAAAGGGTACAAACCAGTCTTTTTGCCTCCCCCAGGTGAAGACAGGAGGTTTGGCCCCAGTTTGCCCCTGAGGGAGCAGAAAGCCCACTATATGGCAGAAATATATATTTTGTTAAATAATGTGATGGGTCTAACCCATCCTAACATCAGGCCCACCCTAAAGCCTCAACATTGTTTCTTCTCCCATAGAGACTACAAAATCTCATCCCAACGACAAGCAAGAGAACATTTCATTATTTTGGGTGTTGTTTTAACATATGGACCAATACAGTGTGTCTAACTCCTAATATCGCCCCACTTGTAATGGTGAATGGCTGCACTTTTGGGGTTTGGGTTGGCTGCCACCTGGGAAAACCTGTCAGACTCTGGGAGTTCTTAATACTAGACACCTAAGATACTCCAAGGTGGTGTGCTTTCCCATAATCCCACAATGTTGCCTTCCTCTTACTTACTGGTATAAAGTTTGAGGTATTCTGGGTTAAAAAAACCTAGTGACATCATGGAAGTCATCCCTCCCTAGAGTCATTGAGGTATCCAGTTTTCAGAAATGTGCAGATTTACTAGTTTTTTCTAGGTCCCGGCTGAGCTAGGGCCTAAAATCCACAGCTACCCACACTGCAAAAAATGGGGCAGTTTTGAGTGGAAAAATGTGATATGCCCATGTTGGTTTTGGGCCCTTTCTTGTTGCTGGCACTAGGCCTCCTCACACAAGTAAGGTATCATTTTTATTGGGAGACTTGGGGGAATGCTGGGTAGAAGGAAATTTGTGGATCCCTGCATATTCCATAACTTTTCATCACAGAAATATGAGGCAAAAGTGTTTTCTAGACAAAGTGTGAGGTTTGCCAGGGATTCTGGGTAAGAAAAACCATAGTGAGACAAATCACGCCACCCTAGATTCCCCAAGGTGTCTAGTTTTCAAACGTGTGCAGGGTAGCTAGGCTTACCCTAGGTATCAGCTGGGGAAGGGCCCAAAATCCACAGCTACCACGTGTGCAACAAAGGGTCAGTTTTGAGTGCAAAATTGTGATGTGTCCATGTTGTGTTTTGGGCCTTTTCCTGTTGTGGGCAGTAGGCCTATCACCACAAATGAGGTACCATTTTTATGAAGATACTTAGGAGAATGATGAGTGGAGGGATGTTTGTGGCTTCTCACGGATTCCAGAACTTTCCGTCACAGAAATGTGAGGAAACTGTGTATTTTTAGGAAAACTTTGAGGTTTGCAAGGTATTCTGGGTAAGGAAACCTTGGGAGAGCCATGCAAGTCACCCCACCCTAAATTCCTCCAGAAATCTTGTTTTCCACAGTGTGCCAGTTTGCTAAGTTTAACTAGGTGCCGGCTGAGTTACAGCCCAAAATCTACAGCTACCCACTTTACAAAAAAAGGGTTTGTTTTGAGTGGAAAAATGTGATATGCCCATGTTGCATTTTGGACCCTCTCTTGTCAGTGGGACTAGGCCTACCCACACAAGTGAGGTACAATTTTTATTGGAAGACATGTGAGAGCATAGAATAGTAGAACATTCATTATTGCCAATGGATTTCACTGCATTTTTGCCTCCCAAACATATGCCAGTGTGTAAGGAAGAAGGAATTTTGAAAAATATCCCCTAAATCATATGCCACTGCTTCTAAACTCCTCATCGTGTGCCCATTTCAGAAATACATAGGTTTCCTTGATACCCATTTTTCATTCACATTGGAAAACCATTGTACGGTGCAGTTAAATTGTTGGCTCTGAGTACCTCAGGTTGTTGGAGAACCTAAAAACTCTATATTTCCCTGCAACCAGATTGGTCTAGTAGATGTAATGGTGTATCATTTTTGTAAACCTGCCATCGTGGCAAAAAGTTACAGATTTAAACATTGTCACAAATGGCTGTTTTTTCATACTCATTTTCAATATTTGTTTATTTCAACATTTAGGGGGTCATTCCGACCCTGGCGGTAAATACCGCCAGGGCCGGGGACCGCGGGAGCACCGCCAACAGGCTGGCGGTGCTCCCTTGGGCATTCTGACCGCGGCGGTTCGGCCGCGGTCAGAACAGGAAAACCGGCGGTCTCCCGCCGGTTTTCCGCTGCCCTGGGAATCCCCCATGGCGGCGCAGCTTGCTGCGCCGCCATGGGGGATTCCGACCCCCTCACCGCCATCCTGTTCCTGGCGGTTCCGCCCGCCAGGAACAGGATGGCGGTGAGGGGTGTCGTGGGGCCCCTGGGGGCCCCTGCAGTGCCCACGCCAATGGCATGGGCACTGCAGGGGCCCCCGTAAGAGGGCCCCACTTTGTATTTCAGTGTCTGCATTGCAGACACTGAAATACACGACGGGTGCCACTGCACCCGTCGCACATCCTCCACTCCGCCGGCTCCATTCGGAGCCGGCATCCTCATGGAGGGCTGTTTCCCACTGGGCTGGCGGGCGGCCTTTTGGCGGTCACCCGCCAGCCCAGTGGGAAACCCAGAATGACTGCCGCGGTCTTTTGACCGCGGTACGGTCTTCTGGCGGTTCCCTCCAGGCGGGCGGCTCCCGTCGCCCGCCGGGGTCAGAATGACCCCCTTAGTTTATTTAGGAAAACCTTGAGGGATCACCAAATATGACCCCTTGCTGAATTTAAAATTTTAGATAGTTTTCAGAAATCTATAGCTTTTCTGGATCACCAGTGAGTTTCACTCTGGTTTCCACCACAAACCGGAAGTAGGTTGAAGACACAAACAAATAGGAGAAATGGGCTATTGCTTTGGAAAATGCCAAAACTGTGGTAAAAAACTAGGGCCCGTATTTATACTTTATGACGCTAAACTGCGCTAACGCAGTTTAGCGTCAAAAAGTTTAGCGCCGGCTAACGTCATTCTGAAGCGCCATGCGGGCGCCGTATTTATTGAATGGCGTTAGCCGGCGCTAGCAGACCGGCGCTGCCTGGTGTGCGTGGAAAAAAACCACGTACACCAGGCAGCGCCGGCGTAGAGAAAAATGGCGTTAGGGCGTCTTAAAAATGGTGCAACTCAGGTTGACGCAAAAAAATCGCCTCCACCCGATTTGCGCCATTTTTAACGACGCCCAGACATCATTTACATGACTCCTGTCTTAGTAAAGACAGGAATCATGCCCCCTTGCCCAATGGCCATGCCCAGGGGACTTCTGTCCCCTGGGCATGGTCATTGGGCATTGTGGCATGTAGGGGGGCACAAATCAGGCCCCCCAATGCCAAAAAAATATATAATTTTTTTTTTTTTTATACTTACCTGAACTTTCCTGAATGTCCCTGGGATGGGTCCCTCCATCCTTGGGTGTCCTCCTGGGGTGGGCAAGGGTGGCAGGGGGGGTCCCTGGGGGCATGGGAGGGCAGCTGTGGGCTCATTTTGAGCCCACAGGTCCCTTAACGCCTGCCCTGACCCAGGCGTTAAAAAGAGGCGCAAATGCTGTGTTTTTTGCCCCGCCCACTCCCGGGCGTGATTTTTGCCAGGGAGTATAAATACGACGCATTTGCGGCGCAGTAATTTTTTTAGACGGGAACGCCTACCTTGCATCTCATTAACGCAAGGAAGGCGTTCACGCAAAAAAATGAAGCTCTTTCCTCATACTTTGGCGCTAGACGCGTCTAACGCCAAAGTATAAATATGGCGTTAGTTTTGCACCGAATTTGCGTCGGAAAAAACGACGCAAATTTGGCGCAAACGGAGTATAAATATGCCCCTAGATTTTTTGATTTAGCTCTGCATATTCCTGAAAGCTGGGAACATTGTGACTTTAGCACAGGAAACCGTTTGTTCAGAAAAAACCCAGAAACTTTCATCTAGTGCACCCTTTTCCTATTTTGTTGAAAAAACTCAAAATATAGCTATATTTTCCCTATTTCCTGGTCCCCTCTAGAGGAATCCATAAACACTCAGTACTTTTAGAATCCTCAGGATGTTTAAGATAAAGGACACACATTTGGCATAGATATCTGATGTGGAAAAAAGTAATGTAGCCCTGAGCCAAAACTACCCCCAAGTAGCTCAAAAAGGGTTCAGCACTGGGTGGGGGAAACTCCAGCATTTAAGGACTTAATGGTAAAGTCAGATTTTATTTCACAATTTTAAAAAATTGAACTTTTAGAAAGATGGTATTTTCTGGTTCTAACCATTTGGTGCTTGCAGCCGGTTTCCTTGGTCACATGACTAGATGTATCTGGCTGTTTGTTCTTTGTGTATTGCTCCCAGACAGTGAGACAAAGAGGGAATAGGTGCTTGCAGAATGGGTCATCTCTGTCGTTTTGAGTGGGAGGTGCTGTCACCTACTACACCTCACAACGTATCTGCCACAACACGCTCACCAAGAGTTTTAACTAGTCTTTGTGCTCCCAGAAAATCTAGGCCAGGGCAGGAAGGCTGGAAATTTCATACACCTTTGAGGGTGGAAAGCTCCAAAACCTGCTCCTGCTTCAAAGCTGGCATCAAGTATAAATGTTGGACCCTCAGACCCAAATCTTCAGTACACCTCTAGACCTGTGAAAGACTCAGAAGGGCTGCTGTGCTGCTCTGGTGCAAGGACTGCTACTTTGAAGCCCTGCTACTCTGCTGCCCTGATTCCCTATTCCCTGCAGTCTGAGTGAGAAGGACCAGACCTGTATCTTGAAACCAGGGCCACAGGTGACTATAAGTTCTAGGTGGCTGGCCTCAGGGACAGGAAAGTTCCAATCACCTTGAGCCCTGTGCCTGGACTTTTCCTGCTGTGAGTCCTGCCCCCAAGTTGTGCCACCACAGTCCTCAACCCTTGGACGTGAGCCTGAAGGAGCTCTGCCAGCTTAGCCGACATGAAGCAACGTGAAGCCCCCACAAAGCCTCATCATACAGCTGCCAGCCTCGATGGAATCAACCCGAGGCAATGCAAAGCCCCACACAGTCTCCCCGTACACTTGCCAGCTCCATTGGAACCGGCGCAAAATCCTGCAAAGTCTCATGACACAGCTTCATCCTTGTTTTGGTCTCAAATAATTTATTAAATTCTACTCTATTTTGCTAGATTTGTGTGTGATATTTCTGGTGTTTTGTTTTTGCTCTATTGTTGTTTTAAGTGCTGTATAAATACTTTATACACATTGCCTACAAGTTAAGTCTGGCTGTTTTTTGTGCCAAGCTTCCTGAGGGTTAAGCACAGCTTAATTTGGGGTTCACTTGTGTCACCCTGATAAGAATTGTGGATGCACCCCTTCAACTACTAACCCAATTTCCTACAACCTCTTTGGATTGTTTATGTGCATGATGTTGTCCATTCCTGCACTAAAATATCCTCCCTGTAACGCAAGCCCTCTGCGCTATGTTGCAAGTGTACCCGAATTTATGCTATGCAGCACACAGTATGCCAGCACATGGAGAGAGCAGAAATACTCAACATCTTTGTAAATATGGTGCATTTCTGCACTTTGCCTTTCCTGCAATGCAGTGCCGCAAGTTCCCTTGCTGTGCTGCATGAAATAATTGTAAATACGGCCCTTAGAGTTTAGATTGCAAGTTCCAGGCTACCAAGCCCACTGTTTAGGCACACATTCCGTTATTCAGTTTTACTCTATCTACTATCAATGAATGTTTCAGACACATAAGTTGAAGTACTTTGACACATATGGGTAGCAAGTCCAGAATAGATAAATGTTCATTTGGTGTGCCAGAGAGTCAGCGACAAAGATAACCGCTGAGGCAGAGAACTCCAACGGCCCTGAGCAGAATCGCCTCATTCATGCCATCATCTACTTTCCCACACGGTCTCCTGGCCCAGAGAAGTGTTGGCTGCTGGGTGTGTGCTGCAGGGGTTCCTGAACTGGTGCTGGAGAGGCAATCTGGTGGGCTTTTATGAACTGTAGCGCCGTCCTGTGCCACGTCCTTCACTGATTTGCGACTGCAAGCTCCAGCTACTGCCCAGAAGTCTCTTTATCCCCATGCCTTCAGAGAACCCACCAGCTACCTGGACCTCACCACCTGGAGCGATCCCCAGCTAGGGATTCTCTCTGGCTTCTCTGCGCCTTGCTTCTGGGTGCTACTGGTTAGTGAGGCCTGTTTGGGCCTTTCACTGCAATCAAGTAACCAGAATTCGAGTCAGCTGTGGAGGTACCTGCTACCACAGCTGGAAGCTTTTCTTTTGACTCCCACCTAACAGCTTAACTCACTAACTACTGTGGCCATACAGCAGCCGGGCCCTGCTTACCTCATGCCCCCAGTGACTGAGGCTGGGACCTGTCTGGGCGATTTTTCATTGTTGCATGGCCGGCCAACTTGGTTCCCAACCTCCACTGTATTTTGTCCCTTGTCCTCCCGGGGACCCATGATCAGAGGGTCAACCATTGGGATTAGTGGCTGGGGCCTAACTTCCACAGTCGAGAAGATAGGAGTGCAGGCAAGGACCAGCCCCACTGGATGCGACCATCCACTGCTTGACTGCAGTGCGGGCTGCGACTTCCCAGTGCTGGAAATCCAACAATGCACTTCATTGTTTCCTAGAGCCAGGACCCATTAGGGCCATCCTCTACTGCCATGCAGTCGGCCTGCCCGGCCCCTAATAGTAACCTTCCTCCCTTGCCATGGCCTCTCCAGAATGACTGCAGGAGCTCCACGTATCCCGCATCTTGTACACAGCATGTGACAGGGTTCTTGAGGTTGGGGATCTGTCAGTGACAGCTGAGGTCATCTCTGAAGCAGCAGCAGGGACTGTCCTGATGGCACAGATCACACTTCTCACCTATGCTGGTCATCCTTGCACCTGTACTGAAGGTTGATATACTAGCAATGGGCCACCTGCACCTCGCATCATCACTTCTATGCAATTTTGCGAACTTCTCTCCAACTTCTGCTCACCAGCCTTTCCTACCTTGCCGGCAACCTTCTTAACGACCCTCTGACTGACATTTGGTGACCAATCTTGATTTGGCACTCCTTTCACCTGCATCAGTCACAGCAGTCCTGGCCTCCTTGCTACCTCTGACTCTCCTTCCTAACCTCTCTTCACCATGGGCAAAGCTGAACAACAACAGTCCAAGCTACAATTTGGAAGGCATTGATGTAAGGCACACAACAACCAATAGTCCGCAAACTCCCATGACCTAGAGGACCCTGATATCACAGCCATGTTCAGGGAACTCAGAGAGGGCTTTCATTCCATTGATGGTAATGGACTCACTCACTGCTCGCATTGACCGTATGCAGGAGCACACTGATCAAAACAATTCCAGGATGATGCAGGCTGAGGTCCAGATCTCTGCACTGATGATCACCCAGTGAGAGCTCAACCGTGGTTTCACAGCATACAAGCGGGAACTCAAAGCAGTTATAGCTAAAAATGAGGCCTTTCAATCGAGATCCCACTGAAACAATGTAAGGATATTTGGTGTACCTTAATCTGCTATAAACACCAACTGTGAGTGGTCTTCATAGTTGATTTTGCACACTGCACACTTCCACCAAAGCCAAAACCAGATCAAACTCCACGTCCAATAATAGCCCACTTATTGAATTACAAGGACAGAGACCTTATTTTACAGCTGAATAGTGACAACCCAGATCTCCGATATGAGGGATCTAAAATATCCTTCTATCCTGACTTCACACCTGTGGTGCAGGTGGCCCGTTGCCTTTTCCAAGAGGAGAAAAAGACCTTTCAATTGTAGGCAATAACATACCACCCCTTTTCCCCCTGTGCCCGAATTGCCCTTGGTTCCTATGTTACCTATGATTATTTCATTCATATTTCTTTTTCCTCTGTTTTTAGTTTCCTTATAATTTACCAGGGACATTCACTGGCATTTGGGGTGGCTGGTGTTGGGGGGTATGGGAGGTTTGCTGTAGTTTGTTGTTATTTTCACATGCAATTCCTGTAGTCACATTTAGATCTACAGATACATGTTCTCTTTCTCCTCCTGTTAACTGGCCTTTGTACAGTTCAGTCCACTCACAAACATGAACAGAACCGTTCTATCATACATTTACTTGGTTAATTTTCTGACATGGAGTATGCGAGAACTCAATAACCCCTTAAGGATAAGCAGGTGATTGCCTACCTTGATCACAACAAAATTGACACTGCGATGCTTCAGGAGACACATTGCTTATGTTTGCTATGTCCTGGGGCACATATAGCTTCTTCTCATATTCCTCCTACTACAGGGGGGTGGTCACTCTCATTTGGAAATCTGTCAATTACTGTCTCATAGAACACATCAGAGATACTGGGGTAGGCTGGTGGCACTAGTTGACAAACTGAATGGGGATCACCTGCTCTTAGTTAATATGTACAGCCCAAATATCGATGACCATGCTTTCTTTGATGAAACTAATCAGGTATTCTGCAAATATTAAGATTGGCCCACACTCTGTGGGGGACTTCACCCTCACCTTTTCCATGTTACATGACCAATCCTGTGAGGTTACCCACCCAACATCGCACCAGCGTAGTTCTCACTCACATTATGCATCTTCAACACCTGGTAAATGCCTGGTGAGCACTGCATCCCATTGAAACGGTTCTACTCCCCAGTGTATAATGCTCTTTCATGACTGGACATGTGGCTGCTCTCAAGAACACTCATATGCAGAATGTGCAATGTAGGCATCCTTCTCTGCACCCTTCTCTGACCCCTCACTGGTGAAACTGTCTTTCCATCAACCAACACCTGCACCTCAATTTTATGCATGGAGATTAAACAGGTCGGAACTCCGCGAAGAGGTATTTCACAACAAATTCGATGCTACATCCTTTTTTTTCATTTAAATGAAACTCTGTGGGTGGCAACGCCACGCTCTGGAAGACTTTCAAAGCCTACATCCATGGCATCGGTATATCCAAAAACTCAGGGGTTCTTAAAACCATCCAATCTCGCCTCCCTCTGACTTCCAATTTAGACACCTAGAAACCAACTCCTCCACTTCGAAAGATAAGGCACTCTTGGCCCAATCATACAACAAACTGCTAGGGTACAGGAAGCAGGCAGAGTGGGTGGTCCTCTACATGGGGCAGGGTGGTTTGGTGAGGGCATTTGGAGAGGGCAACAGGTCGGATAAGACCCTTGCTTGGATTGCTGCCCACGAACATATGTCCACAGGTGTTAATACCATCACCAGTGAAACTGGGCATGTCACTACTGATCCTGTTATACTATTGTTGCAGCTGATATGCTAATATGAGAATATTCTAATGATTTGAGTGTACATATTAATGAGAAATAATGACAATTTAAGCTAGTAATTGAAAATAATGTGTAATGTGCAAAATGTGCCCACGGGGAGTGGTCACCATCTGTGTTAACAGTACTAAATAATATGAACGTTTTAATATTATGTATTAATATGTTATAATTAATGATATATACCTATGTTATGATGCTTCGTGTTCTTAACAGAGCCAAACTAGAGGCCTGGTCGGCGCTGGGCCTTGCTTGCTTAAACATGGAGACGCAATGAGCTGCGGAGGACTGGAACTTGAGAAAAGAACCTTGAACTGTGCAGTGTTCAGTGACGAGCTCTGCTAAAGAAATCTGCAAACTCACCAGCGGACAGGAGACGATCAGAACAAATTGATACAATTATGTTTAGAGTAGGCTAAATGTACTTTCCCAGGACTTGAACAATGGAGCTACTGACTAAGAGCTGGTGGCAACAATTTTGTTACCTGAAGAGATGGATGATGTTCTCATCGACAGAAGAACCAATCATGTTAATGGAACTTGACTCACAAGTGGTAAACAAAAACTATAGGTTAGAGTCATAACCCCTGATAAGGTTGATCAACTGGCAAATTGTGGGACGGACTGAGAGACCCTAATAAAAAGTCATGACATGAGAGGAGATATTGGAACGGAGAGGCAAAAGTTGATGACGTCAGGCGACGCTGTCCGAAGTGCTGAAAATTGCGCTTGCTCCCTGTAAGCCCGAGCCTAACTGATGACTGATGACCTGGAGATGAAGCCTGACTCGTTGCTGATCTATCTTGGATAGGTAGCTATAACTTGACTGACTAACATGTGCTTTTTCCTTCTAGGTACCAACTGCGCTGCTTTAAATGTTTTTCTTTCTTAGTTATATTTTTACAAATTATGGGTTTTGGCTAAATTGTTTTCGCATGAAGACCCACATGCTGATGCTAATCTGAGATAAGTAGGCTCACAAGGGTGACTAATGGTGACTTTGACTTAGACTGACTGACTCACATTGCTGAATCAATTCAGTGTTCATGAATTTGCTACGCCTAGATTAATGTTGTTGCATATTAATAAAATCTTGATAAATCATTGCTCATGTTGCTAATAAAGTTTCAATAATCATGGATTCGTTGAATAAAGGTTTTGATTAGAATTGTAATTAATAGGGAATAAAACGAACTAACCTTCTTGTGAGTGATGGTATTTTCTTATTACACTAGTTTTGGGTATTATATGTCGGTCGGATGTTTTTCACTGTCACCACTTGGCTAGGATACTCTATGCGATCCAAAAGATTAATCGACCTATACGCGTCCCCTTGTAAGTTTACTTCCTAAGGACTGTGCTAGCAGTTTTTGGTAGCAGCTTGATGGTTAGTTTCCTTAGGGACCTAGTTAAGTGGTGAATAATGGTTATGGTGGTAGTTTAAAATTGAGCATAGTTGTTCAGATTTTATGAAGTTTGAATTTTGTTTTTCTAGAACGACAATGGTAGCAAAGATGATGTCCCCTTAAATCTAGAAATGACTTTCCCAGATCCTGGATCCCGTTGGTAAAATTGAGTATGTTCCCAGTGTGTTTTGAAATAGTATGAGAGTAGTAGGTTGCGCTTGCATAGGCTTAAGCAGACTGCAGGTGAATTGTGATGTATGTGAGGTAAAAAGTAGGGAGTTTGCGTACTCCAGTTTAGGGTTAGTAGGAGTTTGCGGACTCCAAAAAGTGTGAGAGTAGGGAAGTCATCGAACTTCACATGTGTGTGGTGCTTTGTGCTAAAAAATTGTTCATGTTGCTGTTGGTGATGTATGGACTCTGCGTGCTCTAAGGCTCCGGAGTATATTGACAAGTGTAGGAGACACTTGGGTATATGTTGTAATCTGTCTGGTTTAGTAGGTTGATCAGGCGTGGTCAACAAGTCAGAGTGAATGTTAGATGAATAAAAGAAACTTCGACTGAAATTTGGTGAGTCCTATGTGCACCAGGAAAGACCCAAAGATCAGTTGAGAGTAAAGTTTGTGGGTCGAATTTACTTGCGGACATGGGGGACTGAGAAAGAAGAATAGCTAAGGTCCTAGAGAGTGCCTTTTAGTGAAAATCTGTAAGGTCCCTGAAGCGACTGTGTCCCTTCCTGTAGTAAACCAGCAGGTTTGTTTTAGTTATTATTTGGTGAAGATGCTCGCAATATAATTGCATTAGTTGAATGAATTTGAGTTGATGGAGGCAAAGCCGCAAGACTTTGTCAGCCGCTGTGTGTGTTAGTGTGACATCAGTGTGAGCCGCGCTGGGATAGGTCGGTTACTGAGAAGAGCTGCAACCGGATTGGCAGCCGCCCGTAAGAGGCAATTGGTTGATCGAACGGGTGAAGGGAATCTCGGGAGTAAAAGTTATTTCATTTATTGAATTTGTAATACATAACACAGGCAAAATGAAGATTTTCAAGGCATTAAGGAGTGCGATGAAGAGTGAATCTTACATTAAGACTTCAGTGGGGGAACCAACCCCTCCGGAGGATAGTCCAGCACAACTTGTAATGACAGAAAAGGGCATGGCTTCTTGTCTTTGGTTAAAGCAATGGAGCGCATTGACTAAGAATCAAGGAACCTTAGCATTTCCAGAGCATGGAACGTTTCATTTAAGGGTTTTGGATCAATTGCGATTATCATTGCATGACATGAGACTGCTACCGAGACTGGCACAGCTTGAGGCTTTAGCAGTTTGGAAGCTAGTGGCCAGACAGCAGCATCAGCTAAAAACTAACAGAAGGATAAAGAAGATTGAAAAGTCACTAGCCGAAGCTAGGTGGGATTGGGAGCAAAAGAGATGGAGAATGGCAACCATGAAGGAGATTAAGATGTTCCCTGCAATCACAGAAGGTGATGATTCAGACAAGGGGAATGATAGCAAGGAATGGGAGAGCGAGGAAAAGAAGAAGAGAAAATAGTCCTATGTAGATGAGGATGATTCTGACGTTGAGGATTATATCACGCAGTTACTGAGAGATAGACCTCCACCTATGCCGACTTATGCAGGGGGTCCAGGGACTAGTGCTACAGCCCCTCCTGCTACTTCTGGAACATCCCAGGGAGCCGCGGGTGCTGTACAAGCAGAAGGAAGACAGATACCATGGGCAGTGCAGAGTACACCAGTTGCAGGAACGAGAGCGGAAGCTCAAGTGCAGGTACCTACACCTTCAGCACCAGGAATTTACCCAAATGTACCAAATCTTGAGACTGTTTCAAATAGCATGGTGCCGAGGGAGCAGGTGCATCCGCAGCCAATGCTTGTTCAGACTGACCCGATTCCAATGTTACTGTCACGAGCACAGATACAGAATATGTCAAGGTTTAACCAATTAACAGGTACATCAGTGGATCTCGCACCAGTTATGAATCAGGCGATGGGAGTACCGCTTACACAAAGTGCAGGCTCCAGAACAGCTCCAGAGGCAATATTGTTACCAATTACTGTTGGTCCAGCGGTACCCTTATATGCCCAGAAGAAATCAGGGCATATACCGATGAGGGAAATCCCAGGAGGGCAGTTTGTTCATGTCCCGTGGCATCGAAGGGACATACTGTCTTTTACAAATGATTAGCCCAAATTGAGGGAGAAGCCAGTTGAATGGTATCAACAGACTGAGAGATTCGTGAAACTTTCCAAGTGTTTGTGGGAAGACTTGAACACTTTGTTTGAGATAGTTGTACCAGCTGATTTATGGGTCGAATGCAAGAAGGCAGTAGACTGGCCAACAAGTGAACCTGAGTGATCAGAATAGGGAAAGGTGCGGAAGACATTGTGACGCAAAGGGTTAATTAGCTTGAGCAGTGTAGATGAGCGTGATGCCTGCTGAAACCCCCGAACAACGTGGAAAAGTCCATGATATTATTTTCAAGCTTGTTTGTGTAGGAGACTTCGTCTCAACCTTGAGAACGAGAGTAAAGGGAGAAAATGGAATGAAAACAAAGGCTGGGGAAGGGCAGAGCAGCCAAGAGACAAGTACTGATAATATAGCTAGAAAATGCCAGAAAGAGATAGAATCCAAGCTTCGAGTTTTTTAAGCACTGAAGTGTGGGGGAGGGATTTGAAGCTCGCAGATGGGGTTGTGAAAGCTGCCATGGCCCAGCGCTGCCTCCCTTTTTTGTCGTTCAGAGACCGTGACGCTTGAGGGGGAGAGCGGTCCAAGCAGGCCGTAGAGGGCTTCCCAGCATTTTGTGTACTAAGTTAAGTTCCACACAGGGATGAAAGGCCTTTGTTTCTCTGCTCCATTATTATGATTGATTATTATGCTTGCACTGTGTTTATAATCTGAAGTATTCAGCTCATTTATATTTTGCTTTCTGAACATCGTAGTGTGAGCTTGCTGCAGTAATTGAAACATGCATTTTGGTATGCAATTATTCAAAGCTAATCTGAAGTATTCAGCTCGTTTATATTTTGCTTTCTGAACATCGTAGTGTGAGCCTACTGCAGTAATTGAAACATGCATTTTGGTATGCAATTAATCAAAGCTAATCTGAAGTATTCAGCTCGTTTATATTTTGCTTTCTGAACATCGTAGTGTGAGCCCGCTGCAGTAATTGAAACATGCATTTTGGTGTGTAGTAAATCAAAGATTATCTGAAGTATTCAACTTGTTTATATTTTGCTTCCTGAACATCGTAGTGTGATGCATTTTGGTATACAGTTAATCAAAGCTTATATCTGTCAATTAACTCTTTGCTTATATATATGCATAGATGCTCCTTGTAATGTACTCATATATAAATAGATGCTTTTCATTGCTATTCTTATTCTCCTATTGTTGATGTGCTAAATACATATATTCACCTGAAATTCTAGTAAAGCTAAATTGTATTCATAATTGGCGTGTGGTACTTCATTGAGCGTCCTTATTGACTTATACCGAACAGGTGTCAACCAGTCACCTGGATAAGACACTGAGAGGAATAAGATTACAGGCGCACCGTCACCTGGGGTAATGAAAAATTATTATAAGGTGATTGAGTTTCTGAAACTAGAATTTCTCCGAAAAACATTGATTGGCAGAAGATTGATCGGACAGTCCAAGAAACTAAGGAGTCCATACATACCTATTATGAGAGATTGTTGAAGGCTTTCAAGGAGTACAGCGGTAAGGAAGCAGTCGAACCAAAAGACATGTTGCATTTTGTGTTCAGATTTGTTGAAGGGCTGAGACCTGAAGTAGGGCATATGATTAAGAATCATTTGATTTGTTGTCAGGCAAAGCCGATTGATGAAGTGTTGCAGTATGCTAAATATTGTAGTGATGAGACTGAATTAAAGCAAAAGAAATTGAAGGAGAAGGCAATGGTGATGCACATTAAGGCAGCAGAAACAGGAGTGCAAGTAGCTTTAGTGCCACTGGTGCCACTGCAACAGAGAGCTATCGCGTTTCAGCCTCAAGTGAGGGGTAGAGGACGTGGTATGGATGTGATGCGTGGTCCAGATCTGAATACGGTGGTTGTTCAGAATGACATGCAGGGCATAAAAAGGATGTTGCCATGTCACCCGTGCGGAAACGTGGGACACTGGAAGCGGGAGTGCCCGTTGATGGTGCAGGAAGGAATGGTTCAGCAAGGCGATGTCAATACAGTCCAGACTGTGAGAGTACCCAGAGTTAGGGGCCAAGTTCTGAATGTCTAAACCTGAGGTCAAAACATTTTGCCTATACAACAGATGCAGGTGCCTCAAGCACAATTTGCTTCTTTAGCGCCAGTACAGCAGCAGATTCCTAAGGTGCCTAGACAGCAAATGCAAAAACCCCAAGCCCCGATGGAGCAGCAACAAGTTATGCTTACTCAACAGGTCAATGGTCAGAGATCAGATAACAGTAACAATACAGTAGACCAATTCTCATTTCACAGTGAGGATGAAATAAACGATGAATGGATGAGTGACAGTTCAGATGAAGGAGCTTGTATTTTTGCCGCATTCCTAGAGGTAGATCAGAGAGGGCCTTTTGTGAAGGGAAAGGTAATGGGACATAAGGTTTCATTCTTAGTTGACACTGAAGTTACGTGCTCCACAGTGAGAAGTGTGGAAGTACCAGATTTACCCCTTTCTGGAAGAACAGTGCAGGTTGTGGGAGTAGAGAATAGGCAGTTAACGAATCCTATCACAGAACCAGTACAGATTGAAACTGGAAACTATACAGGATTGCATAGATTTATGGTGTGCGACTCAAGTACTGTATCTCTGTTAGGCAGAGACGTATTGTGCAAAAACAAATGTTCCATAAATTGTACAGATGCAGGGATAGAAGTCCAGATAAACAGTGATGATGAGGAACAGCAGGCATCAGCCATGGTTCTTAATGAGGCATTCGGAGAGTACCCTTTGATTGAGATTTTTCCAATGTTCACCCTAAAGGAGTTGCACGCAGATTTACAGGGAACAGTGAAAGAGAGGGTCTGTGATTTGACAGGAAAAGAAGTGGGTTTGATCCAAGGAGTGGAACCAATTAAAATCACCTTGAAGCCAAATGTTGAGTTTCCAAAACCTCCACAGTATAATATGCCACAGGATGTGATGATGAAGGTGGCGCAAATAATTGGGGATTTCCTGAAGCAGGGTGTTTTGAAAGAGGTTTTGAGCAGTCCATGTAATTCACCGATAATGGGATTGAAAAAGCCTTGTGGGAAAGTGCGAATTGTGCAGGATTTGCGAAAAGTGAATGACATGGTGGTTAAGTGTTGCCCGATTGTGCCCAATCCAGCAGTGATACTGTTTCAGATTCCATGCGAGGCAGAGTGGTTCACAGTAGTCGATCTGTCACAAGCTTTCTTTTCAGTGCCACTTCATGAGGATAGTCAGTTTCTTTTCAGTTTCAAATTCTTAGATAAAGTCTACAGCTGGTGCAGGCTCCCACAAGGGTATACAGAGTCACCATCCTTGTTTAATCAGATTCTCAAAAAGAACCTGGAGTCATTGGAATTACCATGCCAATCAACTCTTGTACAGTACATTGATGATTTATTGATCGCATCCAGAACAAGGGACGAGTGTAAACATGATTCAATTGTCCTATTGAATCATTTGGGAGACTTTGGTCACAAGGTCTCACCTGAAAAGTTGCAATACTGTCAGAAGTCTGTCAAATACTTGGGTCATCAAGTTGAGAATGGGCTGAGGAGAATTTCCCAAGAAAGGATTACAATGATTTTGCAGAGAAATCTACAGACTTCCCAGAAGGATGTGCGCATGTTCCTGGGAATGGTAGGATACTGTAGACAATGGATACCGAATTTTGCTGAGATTGCTAAGCCTGTACAACAATTGACACACCAGGGAGTTACAGACCCCATTACTCTAGAGGAAGATCAGATGAGGGCTTTCACTGAATTGAGAGGCAGTTTGTGCAGAGCTCCAGCATTTGGAATGCTTGATTACACAACGCCTTTCACACTGTTTTGTCATGAACGCAATGCTTGTTCTTTGTCTGTCTTGACACAGATCCATGGAGGTGCTTATCGCCCAGTAGCCTATTTTTCAGTTACCTTGGACCCAGTTGCAGCAGCTTTACCAGGTTGCCTGCGAGCAGTAGCCGCAGTTGTTCAAAGTCCTTCCAAATGTGAAGGGGTGGTCATGGGATACCCAATGACGGTTATGGTGCCACATTCAGTTGAAATTTTGCTGACGAGAACAAAACATAACACTTGACGGGGTCCCGACTGACAAGGTATGAGACAAGTATATTTGGAGTTCCAAATGTTACTTTGAAAAGATGTACAGTGTTGAATCCAGCAACATTACTCCCAAGTGATACTTTTGAAGTTGAAAAGGAGGAAGATATAGAGCATGATTGTCTTGAGGTAACGGATCTTTGCACAAAGCCTAGACCTGATATCAGAGACACCTGATTAGAGGAAAATGATCAAATTGTTTTTGTTGATGGTTCATGCCTCAGAGATGAAACAGGCACATTGAGAGCAGGATATGCTGTATGTACCATTACAGGGACCCTGGAAGCATCTTTGCTTCCTGGTGTATATTCAGCACAAGTGGCAGAATTGGTAGCTCTTATTAGAGCATGTTATGTCTCTACCAAGCTGCGAGTGACAATATACACAGATAGCCAATATGGATTTGGAATTGTTCATGATTTTGGTCAATTGTGGTCACAAAGATGGTTCATGACCTCCAATGGAACCCCAGTAAGAAATGGTGACATAATAAATGATTTATTGTACGCAATACAGTTACCTGAAGAAATTGCTGTAGTAAAATGCAGTGCACACCAGAAAACACCAGATTACATTTCCTTGGGAAATGGATATGCAGATCAGGTAGCAAGGGTTTGTGCTCTGAACTGTATACCGTTCAAGGATAAGTGGGAACTAATGCAAGAAAAGACCCGTTGCGCAAACTTTGCTTTAAAAGTAATTGACACCTTAGAGGAATTGAAAACACTGCAAGAAAATACAGACAAGGAAGAGAAAAATCTGTGGGCAAAGCTGAAGTGTATACAAAGCCCAGATGAGATCTGGGTATCTTAGGAGGGCCAGATGGTGTTGCCGAATTGTCTGTTGTCTCAGATGGCTCGGTATTACCATGGTCAGGCACACATTGTAAGGGATGCCTTGATTATATTGTTCAAAGTTGATTGGTTCAATCCGAAGTTTAGGCAAGCAGCTGAGGTAGTGTGTCATAGATGTGTGATTTGTCAGCAATTGAACATAGGAAAAAGGACAGTGGTAAATTTGAGCCACATTTGAAGAGCAGGAGGACCATTCAGCAGAATGCAATTGGATTTCATTGAGATGCCTGCATGTGGTCGACTGAAGTACGTGTTGGTGATTGTGTGTGTGTTTAGTCTTTGGATTGAAGCATACCCCACACGTAGAAATGATAGTCTCACAGTTGCAAAACTACTCCTCAGAGAACTGATACCGAGGTTCGGATTCCCAATCTCTTTAGAATCAGATAGGCCAACACACTTCAATAACGAAGTGATTAAACTCTTATGTGCAGCACTGAACGTCGAACAGAAGCTACATTGCAGCTATCGTCCAGAGGCATCAGAATTGGTAGAACAAATGAATGGTACCCTGAAATCAAGAACCTGCCAAAATGTGCGCTGCCACAAATCTGAAATGGCCAGATGCATTGCCTTTAGTGTGGATGTCAATGAGAAATGTACCTGACAGGAAGACAGGATTGTCCCCACACGAGATTCTCATGGGGAGAGCAATGAGACTGACAGCAATACCGGCCAATGCTCTAGTCAATATTACAGATGATATGGTGTTGGACTACTGCAAGGGTCTGGCTGATGTGGTTCAATCTTTTTCTCAGCAGGTACAAGCCGTTACCCTGCCACCTATCCATGACCCAGGTCACAACCTGTGAGCCGGAGACTGGGTCGTGATCAAAATGCATGTGCGAAAAACTTGCCTAGAGCCATGTTGGAGAGGTCCCTACCATGTGGTGTTGACAACTACCACATCTGTAAAGTGTGCAGGATTGCCTAATTGGATACATGCAAGCCATACAAAAAAGGTGGTGAGTCCTCAGGATCATGAAGAAGTGTTGCTGAGAAAACCAGCAGCAGCAAAACAAATAATTCTACCTGAACCAGAGCCAGAACAAGTTGATCCGGAAGTAGACCGAGAATTGGCGGAAGAAGGATCAATCATCCCGGTGAGAGACGAGGGTGTGGGAAATCAAGAGGCAGAATGTGAAAACAAAGCAGCAGACGTGTTAAAAGATCCATGCACAGGAGAAGTGCTAACCCAAACAAAAGGGACTGAAAGACAAGGAGATCCAGTGCCAGAGCCTGAGGGGGAAACAGTTGAGGCAGGTCAAAGCAAAGGTGATCTGACTCCTCCTGAACCCGTTGCAGTCCCGTCAAAAGAGGGCACATCAGACAAGGTGAAAGAGAAAAGTCTGACCTTGAAGAGATTGTTGACAGAAGGAGTAAGAAAAGGGGACCATTGGCCTGAGTCTCAAATAGGCAAGAAAAAGGACTTGGTAATAAATGAAACAATAGAGGAAGAACAAGACACCACAAGGAAAGATGAACTGAGCGATGGAGCACTGACAGGGGAAAGAAGGTTGAAAAGAAAGAGAGTGGCAAGTCGAAAATACACGGGACCAGAGTGGGCATACGCCACAACAAGTGATTGGCAGAACGAGTTTATGTCCTTCTGTTTCGATAGAGGAGTTCCAAGCCAGTATTTTGATGCAACTTGAAGGAGAGAAACAATAGACTGTATTGTCGAACAAAGAAAAGAGATTGTGATTACTGATTTACCGGAAAAGACATTGATAGCCTGATATGACACTTAAACCCTGGAGATGAACAGCTGCTAACCGATTTTGGCAAAGGAAGTGAAGGGGTCCTGTTGTGTGAAGTTGAAGTGTGAAGAAAAGAAGTATATTTTTGATTTTGATTTTTGATTTTTGTGTTGCATATTAATTAGGAGTTGAAACTCTGCTTTCTGATTCTTTATAGATCATAGCTGGTTTAGATAATAACCTAAAGCATATTAGGTATTGTAGATATTTAGTGTAGGAATGGTGATTGTGTGTGGAATATTGTTTATAATAATGATTTCGGGAATGTCAATTCATGAGATGAAAGAAGCAAAGGTTACATCTGTTCATGAAACTACTACACTAAAAGCTATAGAGAAGTTTAAATTTGATGAGCAATAATTGCATGACTATACTAAAGCAAAGGGAGAGTTGTCTGCTAACGTCTTTTATTGTTTATTGCGTGAGTATGTGGAAACGATGGATGCAAAGGATTGTCTTGTGTGTACACAAATACCTTCCTCTGTGAAAGAAGGGGATACTTATCATAGTTTACCTCTGACTTACAGTATAACTTGTAGTTTGCTACTAACTCGCTTCTATAACCAGGAGTATATTCAGTACTTTTAGTACGCTTTAGTACGACTTAGTATTTTCCTTTGTTCCTATAATTAGATATTTGAGTAAGATAGCTAAGGATCATGATATAGTATTAGTTAGAGGATTCTTTGAACCTACACTAACATTTTGCACGGCTAATGAACATCGTAACAATTTGACTTGCTGATTAACTCTCATGGAAAAGAACTTTATTGGGCATACTGACGAGAGGAGAAAAGCATTAAAAGAAAAACTAGAAAAAGGATTAGAGAAAAGGACTTACAAAAATGGTGATGCTTACACTGCTATTAAAACACAAGGGAATTTAGCATTAGATGCATTACATGTGGGGAAGCTTTGTATATATATATATGCCAAAATCACGCACTGATACTTTATTTGTCGGAACGAGTGATTGTAGATATGTGTTTTTGTTTCACAGTAAATGGACATTCATGTTGAATGGTGCCGACCCTGTGATTCCTGGGATCTATTATATTTGTGGACTTAATGCTTATTACCGTCTCCCTAAGGGATTGTATGGGACATATTACTTGGGCGATAGTGTTCCCTAAAATTTATCAAATAGATGATTTGAAAAAGATACTGAAAAAGACAGAGGAGTCTGCAAAATGATTAATGAAAGGCACTGTTGCACATACATGCCTGCAAATGAGAAAGAAGTAAAAGAGTTGCTTACTAATTTAACTAATGCAAGTAATGATTTGAAGGAGTTGAAAGAACCAGGAGTTCGGGAGAAAGTAGGAAATGGATTTGTCACACTAGGCAATTGGTTTAGTCAAATTCGGGGTGGGATATTGTGGAAAATTGTTCAAGGAATATTAATTGTGATCATTATTAGATTAGGATTATGGGGGGCATGCAAATTATGGCACAAAATTTAATTAAAAAAGAGCTAAAAATGATCAGAGGAGGGAAGAACCACCCAGAAGAAGAATATATAGGGGAAATAGAAACAGAAAAGACCAAAATGTTACTGAAAGTAATTTGTAACGATTGACAGAAGAAAGGTGTGATGACATATTTAGTCAACAGAGGAGGGAATGTTGCAGTTGATATGCTAATATGAGCATATTCTACTGATTGGCATGTACATACTAATGAGAAATAATGACAATTTAAGATAGTAATTGAAAATAACTTGTAATGTGCAAAATGTGCCCACGGGGAGTGGTCACCATCTGTGTTCACAGTACTAAATGATATGAAAGTTTTAATATTATGTATTAATATGTTATAATTAATGACATCAACTTATGTTATTATGCTTTGTGTTCTTAACTTAGCCAAACTAGAGACATGATCGGCGCTGGGCATTGCTTGCTTAAACGTGGAGACGCAATGAGCTGCAAAGGACTGGAAATGGAGAAAAGAACCTTGAACTGCACAGAGTTCAGTGACGAGCTCTGCTAGAGAAATCTGCAAACTCACCAGCGGACAGGAGACGATCAGAACAATTTGATACAATTATGTGTAGAGTAAGCTAAATGTACTTTCCCAGGACTTGAACAATGGAGCTACTGACTAAGAGCTGGGGGCAACAATTTTGTTACCTGAGGAGCCAGATGATGTTCTCATCAACAGAAGAACCAATCATGTTAATGGAACTTGACTCTCAAAATAACTTAGACAAGTGATAAACAAAAACTAAAGGTTAGAGTCATAACCCCTGATAAGGTTGACCAATTGGCAAATTGTGGGACGGACTGAGAGACCCTAATAAAAAGTCATGACATGAGAGGAGAAATTAGAACGGAGAGGCGAAAGTTGATGATGTGAGGCGACGCTGTCCGAAGTGCTGAAAATTGGGCTTGCTCCCTGTGAGCCCGAGTCTAGCCGATGACTGATGACCTGGAGACGGAGCTTGACTCGT
The DNA here is from genome assembly GCF_031143425.1 of Pleurodeles waltl. Lineage (NCBI taxonomy): Eukaryota > Metazoa > Chordata > Amphibia > Caudata > Salamandridae > Pleurodeles > Pleurodeles waltl. Next base: position 268,575,165 of record NC_090448.1, on the reverse strand, counting down.
TGCTGATCTATCTTGGATAGGTAGCTATAACTTGACTGACTAACCTGTGCTTGTTCCTTCTAGTTACCAACTGCGCTGCTTAAAATGTTTTTCTCTCTTAGTTAGATTTTTCCAAATTATTGGTTTTGGCTAAATTGTTTTCGCATGAAGACCCAGATGCTGATGCTAATCTGAGATAGGTAGGCTCACAAGGGTGACTAATAGTGACCTTGACTTAGACTGACTGACTCACATTGCTGAATTAATTCAACGTTCATGAATTTGCTACGCCTAGATTAATGTTGTTGCATATTAATAAAATCTTGATAAATCATTGCTCATGTTGCTAATAAAGTTTAAATAATCATGGATTAGTTGAATAAAGGTTTTGATTAGAATTTGTAATTAATAGGGAATAAAACAAACTAACTTTCTTGTGAGTGATGGTATTTTCTTATTAGACTAGTTTCGGGTATTATATGTCGGTCGGAATTATTTGTTGATGTTTTTCACTGTCACCACTTGGCTAGGATACTCTATGCGATCCAAAAGATTCATCGACCTATACGCTTCCCCTTGTAAGTTTACTTACTAAGGACAAGGCGCGCTAGCACTATGAATGCCTCTAAGTTTCTAGACTGCATAAAGATCATTCTGATCTCTCTGCATATTTGGAAGAGGCCGCCCTGGCATGGCTGGATGGCGAGGCCGGGGAAATGCTAAACACCGAAATTACAACTGAGGTAATCAGAGGTGCCATTAAGAGCCTTCCCAGTGGAAAGGTTCCCAGCTTTTATAAAAATTATGTGGATACCCTTGCTCCATCCCTTCTCGATATGTAAAATGAGGCATTCATTAAGGGGGCCCCCCACACTCTACTATGGAGGCCACTAGTACTGTCCTCCTCAAACCCAATATTGACCCTTCTGAAATAACCTCATACAGACCCCTATCTCTACTAAACACTGACAACAAAATATCTGCCAAGACCCTCGAACAAAGGCTTCAGCCCCTCATGCAATTCTTGGTACTGCCTGACCCATCCGGTTTCATTGCACAATCCTCTACCACCTTTAATATCTGTACGCTAATGGCCATTATCCATAGGGTTGACCCATAGCTTCCATTGGCCGCTGTTCGACTTGATGCAAAGAAACCATTTGATTCTTTAGATTGGCCTTTCATGATGGAAGCATTCCACAGACTCGGCCTGGGTAAATACTTCTTAGCACTTATTAACTTACTATACACTGCCTGCAAGGCTAGAGTCTGTGTGAATAAACTCTATTCAGCTGTATTGGAAATTGGTATTGGCAGAGGCACACAACAGAGGTGGCTGTTGTCCCCATTGAGCTCCACAGGCTATAGAGCCTCTGGCCTGCTACATATGCAAATTTCACTTGCATAGAGGGCTGTGCCTTGGCGGCCAATCCCTGATATGTTCCCTGTATGCGGATGACATCATTCTATGCATTCAATACCCCAATACTAAACTTGCTCTTATTAGCCATGATGTCATCCGATTCTGGGGATACTTCATACTCTCATCAATCGATCTATGTTCCAGATTTGTTCATTTACAGATGACTGCCCGGCTCCTTATCTCTGCAACCTGGAGCCCTGGCAATGTACGATACCTCAGGATCTGGGTCTACTGTGACTATGACAACCTGATTTGCAACAATTTCAGCAGCGTTCTAGAGAATTTCAATGCAATTGTGAAGCGCTGGGTGGGTCATCCACTGTCCAATTAGGGAGGATCTCTTTAATTAAGATGGTGGTGCTTTCTAAATTTTGTACATATTCTACAATCTCCCTGTCTACCTCCTGCTGCACTTGTTTGATCAAATGAAACAGGCATTATCTAATTTAATCCAGAGAGGAGGTCAACCTAGTATATGCCGGGAGATTTTAATATAATTGCAAGTTGGCGCTCGCACACTGCCTGATTTCTGCACTTAACTACCTGGCAGCACAGGCTCACTATTTAAAGTACTGAATCATGACAAAGACTGCACCTACCCACATCAGGGAAGAGCGGGCTACAGCCCGTATGCACTCATTGCTGGGGCAAATCTTCGTGACTTCACGAGTTGCAATGTTGATGTTCTGTCCCGTACCTGTCGATCCTGGTGGAAACTCTCAGGAGGACTAAACCATTTGAGCCCACACTTGCCCTTGCTCCCGCTTGCGGGCAATCCTATACTGCCAGCCACTGGTGAGAGAGCCATAAAGAGACTCCTCCGACAGATGGGTCTACTCACGATAAGAGATGTATTTTGTAAACGACACATTTATTTCACAGTAAGCCTCTGTTCCTGTTACGGATCGCGCTGGCGCCGTTCTGATACTTTCAGCTACAATCTGCGGTCCAGGCAGCCGTATCCACATTTCACGCCGTGGGAAACAATGCTTCATATGGCTTACCTAGAGAGGGCAGATATGGGACAACACTCTATCTCATATTTACACATCAACTATCAAACCTCCACGATAGATGCGCTTCCTGAAGGTACTTGTAAATGGGAGACCTCCCTGGGTTATCAATTTACAAATAAGACATGGGCATATTGCAGTTGGCAAGTTAAAAACATCCCTTTGAATTATAAACATACGCTAATACAGTTAAAATATCTGCACCAATACTACTATACCTGCTAGAATCTCACAATTTGCTGGGCATAAAGCTAGTGAGGTGGCCTCCTCAAAGTTGATTTTATTATTGTTATAGCACTAGCCAGACTTAGCCTCTTCCCTGCGTGATATATTTCTGTCACTGTCTGACATCCTTGATAGCCAAGTCGTACCGTTCCCCCAGGTCACCAAGCTGGGTGACACTTCAGCGCTGCTGTCGAGGCGAGCTGGCGTCTTGCCTCTACACTATTTGTGCTTGGTAAACGATGCATTGCTATGGTCTGGATGCAAAAGAGAGCCCCATTGGTCTCCCGCTGGCAACAAGATGCCACGTATTGCCAAGACATGATACGCCAGTGTGCCGAATTAGGCCTTCTCTCATCTGGTCCTCGGACATTTGGGCAACATTTCCATCCTACTTATGGGGCAACTCTGGGCACTACCACGCCCCTTTGCAATCTGAACGTGCTTCCCTTTCTCTACCTTGACCCACATCACAGCTTTGCACCCTGTTTTCTGGGGTCTTGTAGTATCGTCTAATGACCAAGAGGCACGGATTAAGCATATTTGAGTTTATTCCAATATCAAAGAAATCAGCCCTCCATGCAGTGACTGTAAACCTCAGGCAGCAGAACAACTGTCTCCTTTAGAGCTCAGTTGGTACTGACAATGGAACCACACCTACAAACATTTCACTAAACACAGAACACAAAGAAAGGACCCAAGACTACAGACTTTAGCAGACCCCTCTCCCTTCAACAACAGACACCGTGAAAAATAGAAAGACACCAATCGCAACCCCAAATACCACCCACCTTTAGAAACAAAGTCATAAAAGAACACTATGTACAAAAGGAAAAATGCAAAAACAAAATAACCAACTAGGAACGTCACTCTTCATAAGCATTCAAGAGAGAATGTAGTCACTCAAATATTTGGGTAACTCGGCCCTCCTCCTGCCTCTAGAAGTTTCTCCATCAACCCTCAGTTGCATATGTATAGCAGAGTCTCTATCACACACAATCTGTGAACCGTCCACTTTTTCTCCTTCACCCAGCCGAGCAGTTGATCAATTACCAACCTGGCTCCCGGATGCACCCTCATTGCCTTCAAAATCATCATCCTCCGAACCTCACTGACACACACAACTATCATAATTCCACCCTGGCAAATCACCCCCTTCCAACATTACTGGAGAAGTTTCTCGATCAACAGGGTTCCCTTCACTTTCCTTCCACACCTTAGCCACACTCATCTAGCTTCGGGATTTCACATTCACCGCTTGTACATAATGTTTAGAACTCAAATTACAGTTGTCTTAGGATAAAACTTAGAAAGAGACTTCTTGGCACTTCTAGGCCTCCTAATACTGACTTGCTCACCTACACAAAAGTCAACAGTCTTCACTTTATTCAATTTATTGTACCTCTGTCCGCTTTTCCCTTGAATCTTCTCAACCCTTCCATTAATCAGACCAATTTTGGGTTCATCTCCACCTATTTACTTTCATCCAAAACCTAACGTGGTGACAACTCATTGATAGAATGTCTCCCACGCAACAACACAAAAGGAGGCACTCTGTCATACAATTGGGAGTATTATGGTAGCACCAGATCCTGTTTGCCACCGCCTCTTAAACATCTTTCCCAGCTCTGCGTGCTAACTGAATTGTTTTTTAAGCATGTGGTTCAGCCTCTCAACCATTCCATTCTCCTTCAGCAATACAAAGCAACAGTAGGATGCTCGACACCTAACTTTTCCAAAAACATCTTTGTAAATTGAGAAAAAAATTGAACTCCATTGTCAGTAATCAGAAACCTCTGCACCTCTGTTATGAAATAAATCCTTGAGAAAAGCAATAACATTGTACATATTGGGATCTCTCATGAATCTATACGAGATCAACTTTCGAGAGATAATTAGTTAACACCAACACAAATCTCTTAACTTTAGTCATCCCCGGAATTGGCCCAATAAATTCCGTGCCCAATTTCTCCCACAGATTCTCTGGGAACTTTACAGAATTTATCAGCACATTGTATGAACGCAAGGACTTGTCTGCTGTCTTGCATTCTCCACACCTACTCACATATGCATCAACTTCCACACCCATGGCAGGCCACCAATAGTACATTCTCAATCTTTTTCTTAGTACCTTGGTCTCCTACATGGCCCAAATGAGCCTATCTCACCAATGTATTTCTTAATTTACTAGGGGAATCAGCCAGCTAAACTCGTCCTTAACCTTCGACTACTGTCTCAACTCTTCAGTGACCATTGCTTCTTTGGGCCAACCCTCTCAAATCAGCTTCCACAACTGATTTTGACAAGTGTCCCAACCACACAATCAGTCCATTCTTAGCACATAATTGCATCTTCCGCCACCTTCACTCCATCCACCAATCTGATTGCACACCCCCTCTCATCTCACTCTCAAACATTTGGGCATCATTCCAATCCTACCTATGGAGCAACTCTGGACACTACCCCTCCCCTTGCAATCTGGGAGCGCTTCTCTTTCCTCACCTTAACTCACATTACAGCTTTGCACCCTATTTTCTGGGTTCTTGTAGTGTCTTCTAATGATCAAAAGAAGCACAGATAATGCATATTTGAGTTGATTCCAATATCAAAGAAATCAGCCCTCTATGTAGTGACTGTAATCCTCAGGCAGCAGTACAACTGTCTCCTTTGGAACTCAGTCAGTACCATGACAATGGAACCATGCCTACAAACATTCCGCTAAAAACAGAACACAAAGAAAGGACCCACGACCATAGGCCACAACAGTTCTTCCCCTGTGGTACCAATTTAAGCGTACTTCCCCTCACAGAGTGTCTCTGTATCTCATGTATGTATTGATTTCAATGTATTGACTGCAATTTTCATTGTTATATTGTAAAAAGACTCAATAAACAAAGTTTAAAAAGAAAAACACACATTATAACATACCAGTGTTCCCTGACACAAGCAAACACTGGTCTATCTGACATGAGGAAACAGAATTTAATGCCTTCCAAATTCCATTCTATAATCAGTTTCAGGATAAAAAAGTTTGTCAGTGTAAAAAAAATGATACAAATTCACTTTTGTTTGCAGTTTTAGCATATACAATAGAAACCATAGCATCCTTACATTAGTTTGCAAATAATACCAACAATACAGTAACTTCTCAGTTCATATTTATTTCTAACATTTGCAGCTAAGAGAGTGGACACTTTCTAGCATTTAAACGATTTTGAAAGGGTGGAGGAAGCAAAGAAGGTACCCATGGTTGAAACCGTAGAGGGTAATAGTCACAGAAGTTTAAACAACTAAATCAAGTGAGTTGAAATGTATAGAAAACACAATAAGGGTTTTCAGCACTCAAAGGTTCAAGTGGGAGTCATTGTCCAATTCCAAAATCAAGTTTCAATTAGTTTTATTTCAGGTTCACCATGTGGTACATACAACGTCGGTGTGTTTACAAGAACAGCCAAAAACAGCCAACACGTGTTTTGTCATATGGCAAATAGGCTCTCGACTACCTCAGGGCTGAATGTTGTAACATGAAAAGTATTCCTAAAGTACGACCAAAGAGGCCAGTATCAGTTCCAGTCTTCAAAGCGTACATCAAAGCATCATGAACCAGAGAGTACTCCATGTGGTAATATCTGTGTTACTACCACATGAAGTACTCTCCGGTTCATGACGCAGTATGAACCACACGGTGGACCTGAAATAAAAGTATGGCGAGTGGGCAGACAAAATAGGCATCTGCTCATGATCTTGCTCTGTCTAATGTACTTCCACCTCAGTGGTCAGGCAGGCACAAATCTCATAATATGGGGAATAGGTCTCCATCTGGAGAAGACCAGTGCCAGCGCCCACCTGAGGGGCTGGCAAGCTAACCGCCAGGGTCTAATTTAGTCACAATTTAACTATGAAAGCAGAAGACTGGTGTTTATTTAATGTTTATTCGGGCACTGACAAGGTGCAAATCTATCCCAAAACTGCAGAGACACGCTTTACATAGAAGTTGCATTTGTCGCCACAATTTGAGGATGGAGAGGCATGCAGATAGGTTTTAAATTGGCAAAATTTGAAATAGCACACCCAATTACTCAGGTCATTCCTCGGTTCTCATAGGATTCTCAACCGGAAAAATTCTGCACAGTTTTGCAGACTTTGTAGTGTGGAAAGGGCTGCTAACTCTAATTTCTGGCGCCAATGAAATTACCACCAACCTTGTTATGAGTCCCACCCTCAATCAAGACAGCAGATAGAAGGCCACCACTGTAGGATGAACCCATCACAAAAGACTAAGGCTGTAGGGAAAATGTGAACAGACAGTTTTAAGAGCTATCCTGAATTGCCCTTAATCATGGAAAAGGTTTTGGACCACTTATTCAAGCAAAAAGGAGAGTATAAATGATGGTGAGAGACTTTAATGTCATTTCCCCTTAATTTGCATTGTGTGTGAACTTGATCTGTTATTGGGTGGAACAAGTTGTTCCAATGAAATGGTGGTTAAGTAATAAACAGTGAACAAGCAGCGTGAACATCAAATGTAAAACCCCTGACTGGCACTTAACCCAAATGTTTATTGTTGAAAGAGCAATCAAGTATATTAATGCCGACACTTCTGTATAGGACACTGTTTAAAGTGTTCTACTTGTGGGAGTAGGCCCTTATAATGGCAAATGGAGCTCAGAAAGATATTTGCCCGGTGTGTCATGTGGAACTGTAATAAATGCATTAGAGTAAAGCATTACATGCTTCAGCAATGTTTTCTTGCTCACACTAAGGCTGCCCTCTGGAGATGCCCATTTCTGACACTGAGCTGCTTCCACCTCGTAGCTCTTAAGGTGAAAAAACACAGACGAGCTTGTCCTGTTGAAATGTTTTCATATAATAGTTATTCTTTCAACATCTGCTCAACTGCTATCGATAACTCCGCCTATTTATCTGGGCGGTTGACTCTGTAATTCACAGAAGATTATTATGTTTTTGATAAATAAACATTTTCAGAGTTCTTTTTGGCAGTCAGGACATTGAACATCTGCCATTTTAAATGAATTGGAGCAATGCCAGAATTGTGGAGAGCCGCTGAGTACTGGCAAGGTAAATGTTGAGGTTCCTGCGGACCAGTACTATGAGTGTTTCCAAAGAAAACGAAAAAGACAATGAGTGACAGAATTTATAACCCACGCCCTATTAACTGGATCGCCTTTTGAAAACAGAGATATCAAAAAAGTAATTGTTTCACTGACTACCTGCCTAACAAGACAAATATTCATGTGGAAAGGGAATTCACATTTCCTGAATGAGAGATGGCTCTTAACTCCCATTCGGACAGCGGGTAATGACAGACTAATGGGGTCTGGGAAACAAAATTGGTGAGTGCATTCCCTATGTGTTTGATGACAAAGGGCCTGTCAGTAGGACTTGAGGCTGCAGAAAAAAATAGATGAACGTGACAACGTTCCCATTTGAAAGAATCATTGTTTTTACCATCTTGGTGAGATCATGCTCTTGTGGTATATAGATGTGCAGATTCATCGTACGGAGGCAGATGTGTTAGAACTCAAATCATTTAAAATTGAATGCATCTGTAAAGGTCCTGTGCGTCTTTCTGCATTTTGTGATAAGAAGGGTGTCACCAATCGAAACGAAATTCTCCCCTGATTAAGAAATATGTTCCATATACTGTAGTTGTATATTAAACTGTCTCATTTAAGGAAATTGAATAACATCATAGATCCGTAAGTCAGCATAACTAGAACATCTTAAAATCTCCCAATACACTTTGGAATTCAACCTCACATAAACTCACATGGCCATTGATTTTGAAACGCTCTTTTATTGAAACCTTGGTTTAAGCAAATGCTTCTTACTAAGGATAAACATATGTCTAGAGTCAGCACAGCAGGCGAATAGCATCCAGATGGAGAAACTGCTGTGTCTCCCTAAGAAAATACTTAGCAATATTGTATTTAATATAACTCAAATGTTTATTATCAGACAAGTACTAGTATTTCTCCAAGAGCTGTTTTTCTTCTAATCATTGGACAGTGGTGTCAGGCCACATTCGGTGGTTGAGGGGTGACAGGGTAAGCATTAGGTATTGGGCCTGAACCGTGGGGGTTGAGATTGTTTGTCTCTGATGCCCGACGGCCTGTCCTAGTATGGCTCGGAAAACTGAGCCAAGTACAACCCTGTTCAGCACTTGTCTCTCCGTGGTAGCAAGGGCGAGCAGTCACAAGCTTCTCATCAAGGTAATGGGGCGTTGTTTGAGCTCAACAGTCAGCAAACACACAATAGTCGAGCACACAATTGTCCACCCCAATGCTCAAAAAAGTACTTTAATGCACATGAGAACTAAATGCTACACATAGGAAAATGTACACAATACAATTCAGTAGCCTGGCGGTAGAGTAGGTTGGCCCACTTCCTACTTTTGACCCCTTTCCTCCGGGCATATAGTCCAGGTGGCTTCCTTCCAGAGTCTGAACTTAGTGTGACTACACTGAGGAGCACTGTACCCCCATACTCTTGCATTAGCAGACAGTCTTTTTTAACTCAGTTCACTGATTATCACCCAATGAGTCTCTTTAGGTCACTGACAGACCAGAGCTCCTTAGGCACCTGCCTGGTTCCTCTGATACTCACCCGCTCACCCTGTCCCAGGCTGAAGGAGAGCCTAGACTTCCTCTCAACCTCCTCAGTGGTAGTGTCTGGGTGATGTGACTACAGTTGGGGCAACTGCTCAGGGAAGTGTTAGATCGTCTCATACTTGTGTTGTGAGTGCTCAATGCATCCCAGGGCAGGGTATTTAGGTCAATATTGGTGGGGTCCACACACAACTGGTCTCAAGTAAGTGATGAAGCCTTTCACAGTATTCCCTGGTTAAATGGTGGACCTCGACTTCAGGCGTCCCAAGGTCCTAGGTTTCACCGCATCACTGGGTCACACTATGACTGTGCAGAAGCAGCAGCATCAGGCCACACTCTGAATTCACAATTCAGGCACAGATTGGGCTGCAGTAACTCTTCAACTTCATAAACTGAGCACAGCAGCTCAGGTCCCATCACAACATCATGCTTTTCACCAGGAATTGCACTGGACAGTCTGGGGTTGGACAAAAGCAGGGCACACAGATCATTCTCCATGATACCTCCTTGTAGCGTGGGTGAAGTGCAGAGTACAGGAAAAACGGAAAAAGACACCGTACATCCAAATTGTAGATTCTTCTTTATTCTTTGATAAAGATCCACGACAGCAAGAGGAGTCCTGACAAGTCCAGAGCCAGAGTCAAACTGACTCTTGATTCTGGAATCTCACCAGCACTCTGATGCAATGTGGAATAGAGAACATAGAATATGGAACACAGAACAAAGTACATGAGACATAAACCAAGTAACATATTACATCATTTCCCCCCTTTAAACTAAAACAAAACTGATAACAAAAATAAAACTATTATCCTTTCCTAATCAAAACAATGTAACACAAAATCACTAAACTTGGATGGTATTTTGACAACTCTGTTACTACGGGTACACTTCTCATTAGAACAGTCACGTACAATAGCATTGCCTGTATTATTAGTAGAAACCTTCATCTCAACCGAGATAGGTAAAGAGTCAGTTTCAGCAGGATCAACTGCTCCATTAGTTTGCACTGTAATTTCCTCACCTCTTGAACAAGATGACGTAATTGGGTAAGCAGAAACCAACATGATGAAACAGAACTCCTGAACCATCACTGTTTCTTTCTGAGAAAACAGTCTTAAAGATCTGAGCCTGTCTGTCAGTGATGGGGACAACACTATTTCTATTCCACCATCCCTTACCCTCTAACAAAACAGAGGCTTTGGTCACCTTTAATACTTTAACTGGAAGGGAGTATCTGGATTCTCCTTTAGCAACTCTTTGAGGTTTCTTGATAAGGACCCAATTGTGTACATTCAACTCTGTGACCTTGACATTGTTCCTCTTATCATAATTATTTTTTTGAATCAATTGTTTCCCTATGACACGATCTCTCATCACACTCATGGCAAGATCAGACCTATCTGCCTTTTCGCTAATAGAGTTGGCTAACCATGCCGGCACAAGCTTGGACCTTGATTCCCTACCTCTTGTAGTGTAAAAGGGGAAATGCCCGTAGTAGAATGTGGCGTGTTTAAATAAGCCCATATTTTCTCTCTTAGAAAATCTCTAACATTACAATTACTAGCCAAAGCTGTCTGAATTCCTTCTTTCAATATTCTATTGGCCCTCTCTACCAATCCATTAGAGGCAGGACTATAAAAAGCAACTTGTAAATGTTGAATATTGAACCTTTCAAGGAAAACAGCCATTTTCCTTGAGGTAAAATGTACTCCATTATCAGAAACAATCACTGATGGAGACCCTTTCAAAACAAATAAATCTGTCAAAAATCGAATTGCAGAATCTGTATCTGTACTATCTACGAAAGAATAATATATCCACTTAGAATAATAATCAATAGCAACAATCATATACTTCGTATCTTTAGGTAATAGATCAAAAGGACCAGAGAAATCCAAAGCAATCTTCTCCCATGGTTTGTTTGGTAGAGCAACCGTATGCAAGGGCTTCACACTGTTTCTCCAATGTTTATCAGACACAACACACGATGGGCATTGATTGATGAATTCTGCAACTTGTTTATCCGTATTGGGCCACCAATATTTTCCCTTCAATATTTTACATGTGGCAGAGATACCCATATGACCCTGATGTGCTACTTCAATTAATCTTGGTCTTAATCCTTTAGGAGGCACGCACACAGATCCCCTCATGCAAAAACCATTCTCGCAAGACAGCTACATCTCAAGTTGTTTAAAAGTACTTAACTCTCCAGAATATGACTTTTTGTTGGGCCAACCATGCTTGATATAATATAGTACTTGAGACAGTAACGTGTCATTGACCATAGCAGACTCCAACTCTTTTTGTGAAAAAATGCCATCAGATGAAGAAATTAAATCTAAAACTCCTATCACACATTCTGTGTCTTGATCATCTCCAACCTCTGTGGTGTAAGGCAGTGGTAGTCTGGATAAACAGTCCGCTCTCACATTTTTACCTCCATTAATATATTTGACCTCAACATTGTACTCTTGCAGTTTAGATAAAAGTCGCACCAGCCGGGCAGACGCTTTACCTAGACCATTGCCATTCAATAAAAATACCAAAGGTTTATGGTCCGTGATAATTTCAAAATGAGTTCCCCAAATATACGTTTTAAACTTTTGAACAGCCCAAACACACGCTAAGGCCTCCCTTTCAATAGTGCTGTAATTACATTCAGCACTAGAAAGAGCTCTAGATGCAAACGCGACAGTATGTTCCTGCCCTTCTTGCCACTGTCCAAAAACTTCTCCCAACCCCTTAAGACTGGCATCCACTGTTATGAAAGACTTGGCAGAAGGAATGAAAGATTTCAAAGTAGGAGTAGATAAAACAACATGTTTGACATGCTCAAAAGCATCATTAGTTTGCCTATCCCAAACAAATTTACTACCTTTTTTACGTAGAGAGCGGAGGGGTTGTACAATCATTGCAAAGCCATTAACAAACCTAGAATAATACTCGCACAGCCCTAAAAAAGAACGCAACTCATCTTTGTTAGACGGAACCGGAGCTTTTCTCACAGCTTCCAGATTGCACATTTTGGGTTCAATGCCCTCAGCATATATGGAGTGACCTAGATATTCCACACTCCCAACTAAGAAATTAAATTTCTCAGTCTTAATGGTTAACCCACACTTTTGAAGAATGGTAAAAACTTTATCTAACGCTTGCTCATGTTCCTCCAAAGTTGCTGTATGAATTAAAATATCGTCTTGGAAAGCGCAAACTTCCTTAAGATGCCCAAACAAAGTATCCATCATTTTCTGAAAAACACTCGCCGCTGATGCAGGCCCAAAAGGTAATCTGAGAAATTTGAAAGCACCAAAGGGTGTAACAAAAGTTGTTAGATCCTGAGAGTCTTCACTAAGAGGAATCTGATGATAAGCTGAATGTAAATCTATAGTAGAGAAAAAATTAGAATTTCCCACTGTGATGATCAATTCTTGTATGTGTGGTAGAGGGTGACAATCTACTAAAATATTTTTATTAAGGGATCCTAAATCAACACACAATCTGAGGTCCCCATTTTTTTTTTTTTTAATAACTATCGGAGAAACCCATTCTGATGCATTTGTTGCAGTGATAATTTTGTCCAACACTAATTTGTCAAGCAACACTTTAAGTTGATCTCCAATGGAGAGTGGAACTGGTCTGACTTTATGAGCAACAGGGACAGCTCCTTTTTTGAGTCTAATATTGTGCTCGAACCCCTTCACATGCCCAACTTTATCCACAAAAATATCAGGAAACTTTAGTATATATTGCTCAGGAACTATATTATTAGGTACAACATGCAAAACAGATTCCCTGTCAACAATGTGTGGTCTCTCACCTAATCTAATGGGATTCTCCTGCCCTGGGTATAGTACAATACCCAAGCGTGCTAAATCTTTCCAACCAACTATGTTCCTGCCTTTGAAAGCCACATAAATTTTAGTAAAAATAGATCTGCCTAGTATCTCCAAAGTAGCATAGAAGAAACCCAAAAGATCAATGTCCTGATCTCCAAAAGCTTTTGGAGCAACATCAGCTTCAATTAGTTTTTTAGAGTCAGGCCATAATTGATAATAAGTATTGTCTGCCAATATAGTGATGGGAGCACCAGAGTCTGCCATAACGACTACTCCTCTAGAGTCTATAGTCGCCTCACATACAGGACCCTTAAACTGAACTTTAGGACACCCCCCCTTACTTTGCTTAACCATATCGACAGTGAGAACTAGATTAGATACACTTCTAGAACACTGATCCAGCTCCTCTACCTCTTCAGCATTCACATTGCTGATTCTCATTTTGGATCCAGAGTTTCTTTGTCTGCAAACTACCTGGAAATGGCCAAACTTACGACACTTCAAGCACCTTTTCCCTGCAGCAGGACAATTAGAATTGTTACCTAAGTGACTGTTGGAACCACAACGATAACAGGCCTTGCCCGTTTGGTTCTGCTCCTTCCTCAGTTTAATAGATTTCTCCCTTACAAAATTCACTTTGGTTCCCTCAACTAAATGACTGACACTACGCTCGTTATGATCGCATAACGCATGTGCAACACTTTGTCCACATACAACTCTAGATGTGACAATCGACCTCTCAATTGCCTTGGCTAAATCAATAACCTCATCCAAAGAGGGATTGCGACAAGCTAGGAGACGTTCTTGAACCTTCTTGGAGTAGCAATGAAAAACAAATTGGTCTCTAATATACGTATCAACCATGTTGCCAAAGTCACATTTAGATGCAAGCACACGCAAATTAGCCAAATATTCATCTACGGATTCATCTGAAGACTGCTTGCACATAGCGAAGTTGAATCTTTCTAATAAAACATTTGAGTCATCTGAATACTGTTTTTTAATCCTCTCCTTTCCTTCGATGTAAACATCCCAAGTTGCGTTGTCTCCATGCGGCGGTTGAATTACGGGTAAATTGTCAAAAACACGCTGACCAGCTATTCCTAGGTGGTTGAAAAGAAGGACCAATTTCCTGGATGGTGAATAACTAATAGCATCTATTGCCGATAAATAATTTTCAAAAATTCTCAGCCATTCATTCCATCTTATCTCCGACTTACCTCCTTTTTGCAAAAAAGGAGGAGGCTGCATGACCAGTTGATTTGATGCCATGTAAACTCAGTGATTTTTGAGTCCAAGAAATACACAAAAAAGAGATTGTCCTAAGTTGGAAAACTAGGAAACGTAAGTCCCCAAAAAGAAGAAATATATATATATATATATATTTTTTTTTTTAGTTTATAGATCCAAAATTAGAATATTTCCATGAAGATGACAGAATTCACACTTCAATAATGTCTAAAACGAAGAGTGTTACTGTGTTTCCCAGTTTTTTTCTTTTTTTTAATATACAAAAGGTAGCAAAGAGCGGTGGCGTTAGCGCGTCGTCCTAGCAACTAACGCATGAAACAGGAAGTAGAGCGCTGTCGTAGAGCACCATTTTCATTAAGATGCGGCTTTTGTTGGCGTAAATACGTTGCCCCGGCAACTAACGCGCAAAAAAACAGGAGACGAGCGTTGCCCAGCAACGATCAGCGTGCAGGACGTGCGTGAGCACACCCACGCATGCGCGCAGGACAGCTGTGCGCACAAGTCCATACGCAGCACTGTGCGTTCGAGCGCTTAACGGCAAAATGGCTCGGGAGCTCCAAAGCCTTGAGGCAAGCTTCACCAGAGCTTACCTGGCCATAGAAAAATTGCGGTAAGAAGGCGTACTTCTTTTTCTTTAAGTCTCTGGCAAAACAGCACCATTAAATCTCCGCTTGTGATCAGGCCGCGCAGTTTCCATCAAATGGCGGTCGGTGGATCATGAACAGCGTACCCCACTCCTGGTACCATTGTAGCGTGGGTGAAGTGCAGAGTACAGGAAAAACGGAAAAAGACACCGTACATCCAAATTGTAGATTCTTCTTTATTCTTTAATAAAGATCCACGACAGCAAGAGGAGTCCTGACAAGTCCAGAGCCAGAGTCAAACTGACTCTTGATTCTGGAATCTCACCAGCACTCTGATGCAATGTGGAATAGAGAACATAGAATATGGAACACAGAACAAAGTACATGAGACATAAACCAAGTAACATATTACACTCCTTTCTGTAGATCCACCATACCAGGGTCATGCTGCATCTTGCATCAGTTAATTCTCCTGCAGATCGTGCAGGTCCCTTTCCTGTCTCAGCAGGCCGGCTGGCTTCTAAAGGCTAAAGGACAAGTAGTCAGCTCTTGCAGCAAGGGTGGGCTCAGGCATTGCCCTTTCATCTCTGGTAAGCAGACTATCAGGCACACACAAGCTCTGGTTTTTCAAAAGACCTCTGAGTACTCTGTGGAGCATGTCCTTCCTTGTTGATAGAGAATTTAAAACTGAAACTCATACAGTTGAAGCAGGCAGGAGATGAGGATCCACTGTCTGTGTTCTCAGAACCGGTCTGGGAGGCTCTCCTTTAAAGTGTCCTTCCATGCTGCTCTCCAGACACAGATTTTCTGTAGAGTAATACATCTCAGTGCAGTGTAGTCTCAGTCTGGAGCTCTCACAACTAAAGCACAAAGAGATGTGAGCTTTATTCACTTGGCTGTCATCAGCCACACTGAAGAGTCTTCAGGGGACAGATAAAAGCCTGACATCACCTAATGAATTCCTTTCACCTTAACAACAGAAAATGCATTCCCACTCTTCACCCCCACCCTCTACCAAAGGACAAGGCTTTGGGAATCCTAATCAGTAGGTCCTCTCAGCAAAAGGATTAATAGAATTCACAAAGGAGTCATTTCTCCTCCTTTCACATTTCACTGTCTAGGCCTTCTTTTTCCAGCTTCAGGAATGGGACCAATACAACTCCAGTGCCAGAGAAAACAGCCTCAATTCCTTCTTTTGTACAAGGCCAGGCTTGGAGTATCCAAAATGGATCTCACAGGCCTCAATTACTCTGGTTCACCCAAACACACCATGCATTTACCTCACAGACCACAAGCACAAATACACACAACATACACCAGGGATGTTAGAGTTAGGATCTGGGTTAGTGCATAGGTGTAGATCTTTACCCAAGTAGGCCCCCACTCCACTGACACAGCTAAAAAGGTCCGGTCACAACTGTGGATTCACAAAACACTGTACTCTGCCATCAATGCTCCTTGTACTAGTCCCATGACAGGTACAGTTGGCACAGGACAGGTCCAGGACCTTGCTCCTGTCAGAGGAAAGTAGGCCGGGCCCTGAGTCCAATTCCTCAGTGCACACAACCAAAGGCAGTAATTAGAAGGGTGTTGCATGCCCAAGGGAGGATGGGTGCAGGGCGTGGCCAGAGGCCTGGACCTGCAAAAAACTTCCTGCTGTGTAAAATCAAAGGACACGTGCAACAGGGAGGTGTCTGCCTACAGAGCATTGACCGCAGGGTTTGGCTGCACGTCCGAAGCCTGTGTGTAGCAGAGGGTTGGCTGCAGGGTCTGGCCTACGGACAGGTCCTCCTTCTAACCCCCTGCTGCACACAGCCAAAAGTCAAGCTCATAGAAGAATCGGCTGAATACGATCAAAAATCAACAAGGTGGAGACTGAGCACAACTAGGGTAATATTTCAAATAGTCTGTAGCTTAAATCAAATGCCTATTGCCAAAACATGCAAAAAGGTGATTATCTTCTGTGTAAAATGCTGATACTGCTCGGATTTCATGAACTATGTTTGAGAGAAAACAGTTTCTCACAGAGGTTATGGAAGGTGCTCCAGAAGCTAAAATGAGAGCATATTTCATGTAAATTCACACTATTCCCCTTAGCCATGTGAGAATAAAGTCTAGCATACTGAGTAAACCGTACTCCCAACAGAAGAAGCAGTCTGTCAGTTGAGTCCCCAGTGTTGTACTGTAGACTCCCATAGTTTTCTAATTAACAACCAGAGAGCTCAAATTCTATGTCAGGACCAAAGGCGAGGATTAGGATTTATCCTTCCTCACTTTATTCAACAGCAGCCATGACCAAGAGATTAAATCAGTCATCAAAACTTCATTTCCCATGAAACCTTGGAAAAAAAGAACAAACAGTCTCAACAAGTATCAGCCAATCAGCGGTCATCGTGTCCTGTGCAGCCGTCTTTCCCTCCTCTTTTTTCACTGCTCC
This sequence comes from Pleurodeles waltl, assembly GCF_031143425.1. Lineage (NCBI taxonomy): Eukaryota > Metazoa > Chordata > Amphibia > Caudata > Salamandridae > Pleurodeles > Pleurodeles waltl. The sequence continues at coordinate 268,557,785 of NC_090448.1, read as the reverse complement.
AGCAGCGAGATAAGTACTGTTCTTTGTTCTGTTTGAACCACTCAATGTGCTGCTTTCAGACTGGGGGGCGCTTGTGACCATAATTCTGTTTTTTAGTGTTCAACTTCAGGCACAGGAATGATATCCCTCCTTCGGGCCGCTCTGTTCAACTCGCTCCGGGCTCTGAGAGTGGGGCGGTCTTCCAACCGCCAGAGGACTCTGCACATTCCTAGCATTTCGAGTTCAGCGAGTCACACCCCCAGCGGCCAACGCGTGTCAGTTTCGAAGTCCAAAGACTGAAACTGATGCGCAATCGCTCACAGTTGCCGCGCTGGGGAAGACTGGCAGTGTTACTGCGCTTGGTGGGAGCTGTCCTTTTCATAAATATCGGGAGCCAGCCTGGAGCCTGACACCCACATGGGTAAAGCCTCACTAAATAGCAAAATCGTCAAGTGAAGGGACGTGGCCCAGGCAAATGTAACGGCTCAACGTTATTCACTATTTCCCCTTTTAAAATCCAGTAATTGGGTCAGTGACATCCCGCATGACTCTTCTATTGCCTTTGGCACTTATTGATCTCAGACCCACTTGAACCTTAATTGCCCTCCGTGATTCAGTGCGTACCATCACTTCTGTCTCTGTTGGATTTAACCCTTGCCCTCCCAGTTCAGCATGGCTGATAGCCGTGAATTGGAGGACCATTCAGGGGAGTATGTAGAGGAGGAGCAGATCTCCTACCTTCCTATAGATGACAACTTCTGCCATACAATGGACATTTCCATTTTTATCGTGGTGACACAACTAGTCACCCTCCTGGAGAGGAAACTAAATCAGATGGCACCCCAATGACCTTTAACCCGCACGAGAAAGACCAGTTTGGGCCTTTGGGCTTTCTACATCCAGGGCAGTTGCAGGTTCTCAAATCAAAGTGGAAGCGCGCAGGGGAAGATGGTGTTGATCTAGAGGCCTTTGCACAACTGAAAAGGGCGTTTATGGATTCTCCACCCCCTCAACCTCTTCACCCCCTGCCAGACCCTTCTAAAGCTCTCTCTCCTCAGCACCCAGGCCCCCCTGATGAGGATGACTCCCTGCACACCTCAGGAGGAAGACAAAACTGTGAGTACCCCTTCCAATGACTCCGACATGCTGAACGATGATCCATCCAGTCTCGGCGGAATTGGTCCCAGCCCCTAAAGTGGCATCCTATTGTGGTAGGGCACCTACACAAAACCACTGGGTAAGGAGGTTAGAAACCACCTTAAGACGGATGTCTGCGTCCCTCTCTTAACTGCAAAGTGGCTGTACCCCTGAGAAAGATGACAGGATGGCCACATTCCTGGCTAAATTCATAAAGGACCCCAAGAAAGGGATTGACTGGTCCTGGCATGCCTGTCAGGACAAACTACTGGATGTGGTAGGTCATCTGGTGAAGATACTCAACATGGTAGCGAACGCTAAATCCTCTGGTTCCCTCATCTCCCCAGATGCATTGTTGGGCAGGGCCCTGTGTGCCATCATTTTTTTTGGGCAATGCTAATTGTGCAATCTCGACCGAGAGACACAGATCCTTACTCATGAAGGTGGGCCCCAAATTAGGAGAGTTGGCAACCTCTGAGGTGGACCCAGTAACCCAAGGGGTCTCTTTGGGAAGCCTTCCATCTGTGAGTCGGGCAAATTCGTAAGCAACTTCACCTCACTGGATAGGGCTCAAACGTCCATTAGGAAAATCTTCATGCTTAGTGTTTTTGCCTATGCTGGTCGTGGAAGGGTGCTTTTGGCTGCCCACCTACCTCAGAACGCCTCCAGAGGACCAGACACCAGGTGGGGACAATAGCAGGATGCATCCTGCTTCGGTGCCTTCTATCCTACTAGGAGATACCCCAGGCAACGTTGCTCCAGAGGTGTCGGCAGGAGGGCAATAACAACACCTTTAATTCCCATTGAGGAGAGTGTACTTCCCTCTTTGGGGGTCACTTGGGAGGTAGGTTGGTGCACTTCTTGCACAACTGGGAAAGGCTTACATCAGATGCCTGGGTCCCACAGACAGTAAAATTATTCCATATAGAGTTTTACGGTTCCCCAGTTCAAATCAAGAGACCCCACCTTTAACCTTCTCCCGGCCCAAATGGAACTGCAGGATGACGAAATCTCCCAACTTTTGGGCAAAAGGGTGATAACGTGGTCCTCTCTTCATCCCTCAGGATTCCTCAGCTATCTCTTTCTGGTGGAAGAGAGGGATGGGGCACAGCCCTGTTATCACCTTGAAGGAATTCAATGAATAGGTAGTCTTCCATCACTGCAAGATGGAGGGTATCCATCTCCTGTGGGTTCTCTTACAACCAAACGACTAGCTGGTGTGTCTCAATCTGAAACACGCCTATCCTACGGTACCTACCTTCCTTCCACATCGTTGTTTCATCCAGTTTCAATGGGCAACACAGATTTTTGAGTTCACTTCTCTTCCCTTCGGGCTCTCTTTGGCTCCTTGGTGCTTCACCAAGCTCTTAAAGCCCATGGTGGGGTTCCTCAGATCCAGCGGTATCAGGCTCATCATATATCTAGATGATATCCTTCTAATGGTCCAGTGTGCTCATCGTCTGTCCACTCACCTCCAATCGTCCATTTATCTTCTGGAATCTCTTGGCTTCATCATCAATGAGCCGAAACCTGCTCTGATCCCTGCCCAGTCTCTCCAATTTTTGGGGGTCAGAGTGGACTCAGTCAAAGCCACCTTGAGCCTTCCTTCTTGCAAACTATCCAAGATCCATCACAAACTCAAATGGACTCTGGCCAAGGAAATAATTTCCCTATGTCACCTCGCTTGCATTATGGGTCTTCTCTCCTCCTCCATTCAGGCCACCTCTCCAGGACCTCTTCACTACCAGGCCCTGCAACGCTTGAAAATCTCTCACCTGCAGAGGGGTCTCACATACTCCCAAGTAATACCCCTGTCGAAGGAGGCCAGAGAGAAATTACAATGGTGGATCTCCCACATGGAGGCATGGAACAGGGGTGCCATCTTCGGTTCTCAACCGGATTTGGTTAGAGTCCAATGCCAGCGCATCCACTTGGCGATCACATTGCGGGGAATTCACCACAGGCAGAGAATGGTCTTCTGAGGAGTGATCTCTTCATCTCAATCATTTGCAGTTATGTGCGGAGTTCTTTGCAGTGAGGTGTTGGACGAGGGACAGACATTAATGCTGCGTCCTCCTGAAGATAGACAATGTGGCAGCAGTCCATTACATCAACCACCTGGGGGGCACCCACTTGAAAGCCCTGTCTAACCTGCCAAAATCCTTTTGCGATTACTGCCTCGACAATCAAATTTCAGTGGTGGCAGAACACTTACCAGGGATGTCCAACCAAGTGGCAGACTGGCACTTGCGTCACTGGCAAGATGCAAGTCTTTGGAAACTCCACAAGGGTTTTTTTCGAGCAATCCAGGACAGGCATTGCAGCTCAACGCCAGACCCTTGGGTGTCTCAGACAGATGCGTTACTCCAGGACTGATTCCAGGAACAGGGGTATGCATTTCTCACCTTCGCAATGATCATGAGGCTACCTACCCAACTATGGAGACAAAAGACGGAATTGGTGATGGTGATGCCGATTTGGAGATCTCAAGCCTGGTATCCATTTCTAATGGAACTTTCTTGGGATTTTCCAATCCTTCTACCCCCTCTCCTGGATCTCCTTCTCAACCCCTCGGGGAAATCTCATCCCCTAATGGTGAAGGGGTCTCTCAGTCTCATGGCCTGGAGGATTACCAGGAAAGATGGAAACTCTCAGGAATTTTACGAGAAGCTTCCTAGTTACTTGCCAAGGCCTGGTTGGAAGGGACGAATAGACAATATAATTTCATGGAATCGCTGGCTGGGTTGGTGTTTCCAACAACAGTTGGATCCTTGGGGGCAAGAGTTGTCCATGTAATTAATTTCCTGGCTTCCTTAGCCTCTGAGGGACTGTCCTAAAGGTCAGTTAATACCTTCCATTCAGCTATTTCGGCAGGTTAATCTAAGTCCAGGATTATCTCATATCCAAAATTTCCAGATGCGCCAAAGTTATGTGTGGTCAGAGCGATCAAGGCTTATGAAGGTGGGATGAGTGAACTCCATCCACACGGCGAAAGACAATTGGTTATTGCTCTTACAAAACCTCATACAGTTGTTTTATCTCCTAGGATCACTGGATGGGTCAAGTGGGTCATGAATGAAGCTGGGACAGGCATATCTATCTTTGGAGTGCATTCAGTGGGAGGGGCTTTGGCACCTAAAGCTTTCTCTCTAGGGGCTTGATTGGAGGATATTCTCAATGCAGCTGACTGGCCTTCATATTCCAGGTTTAAGACCTTCTATTTCAAACCAGCCCAGAGTATGGCATCGCTAGTGGTTGACAAACTTTAAACTAGCCTTATCCTTGTCTCTGGTCCTGAAATAGAATGAAAGATTTCCTAGCTATTGAACAGAAAGTTTCAATTCCATTAAGGACACGGAGGCAAGGATTAGCCCACCCTATACACTGGAAGTCTCCTGCCCTACATATCAGGTGAGTATACTCAGTTTGTTCATGAAACTCAGGACAGATTTGGTTATTGATGAACTTCTTGCGAATGTTAATTTGTGATGGTTGTTTGCAAATTATGTTATTTTGTTGATTTCTTTAAAATTGTAATTTTGTGATCATCGAATTGTGATTATTTAAGAATCAATCTGTTTATGAGTACGTTGTATGGTGTCTTAGGGACAGATACTCGAAACAGGATCTAGAAGTTTTTTCATACTGCTGAAGGTCGCAGGAAGAAAGAGGAGGGAAACATGGCTGCACAGGGTCTCCAAAGACACGGTAACCGCTGACTGGCTGACACTTGCTGGAATTGTTTGTTGTTTTTTCCCAAGGTTTCATGGGAAAGGAAGTTTTTGATGACTGATTCATTCTCATGGTAATGGTTGCTTTTGAATAAAGTGAGGAAAGATAAAGCCTAATCCTCGCCTGTGTGTCCTTAATAGAACTGAAACATAACTTTAAGATAACTCGGAAATTTTTAATTCTTATTTATGTCGAAATTGTGGCACACCTGAAGCTATCTTGATTTTGTGGTAGCACTTTTCCCTGATCTCCAACCTTAAGTGCTACTTATGAACCATGGTCACTGTTAATCCTGTAAGAATTGTATTGCTCCCCAACTTGACTTGGTTAACATGGCAATTTCTTTCCAAATAAAATGTTTAAATTACATGAAAAGCACATTAGGCTAAGACTAACTAGTACTATAGTGAAAACCATGAAGGTTTATTAAAGATTTTAATCATTAAAGAAAGCAAATATATAGCAAAGAGTCAGTCGGTTAATCGCTTGTCATATAAAGCTCAGAATAAAATACAAATCATGAAGTAACAGAACAGAGTATAATGCAGCTCAGTAAATTGTTCAGAAATCAGACCAACAGAGTATCCCCTTTAAAGATCAGTGGAGAGTGAATCAAAAACCCTATAGTGAAGACCTATTTTATAGGGTAAAATACTATAGGGCTTACACGTTTTGGTGCGAACATGCAAAGGCCGCAAATTACCTACTCAATTATATTACACAAAGAATGATACAGTTTGAAAACACATTTGTCAGCACTCTCACAGATTTCTATAATGGGTTTCTCGTACCCAGTGCTCCTGTGTCATGTTATGGTCAGTACAAATTATTTTAAAATTGAAATTAAGTTTTCATGGGTAAATACATTGCAGTCCCTTAGGTGAGACCTTGAGAAAGCATTCACTTGGCTAACATAGCATGAAGCAAAGCTTGAGAACGAAACATCATGTTTTACATGTGAAATTACATTGTTCCTAATGTCTGCTGAGAGCATGGTGTGAAAAAGACAAAGAGTTGAGTGAATGAAAACGAAGATGGCTGCTGATTGCAAGAACCATTTTAAATTGTGGCACAAAGTATTCATTGTAAAATAAACAGTTCGAAATAAATCAAATTCATTAAGTTCATCATATTATACTAATTCAAGTATGTGTTTTATTAAAGTCACTTTGCCAATTAAATCAAATCTGTAAAACTTAAAACATTTCCTTTATAAATGAACTAAACAACGGGCTTAATTTTTTCATGGAAATTATGGTTAGGGCTGTGGAAAGGAAAATTAGGACACATTTTATATGGGTGCTCAAATATGATTCTCATCCACTTCAGTAGAACATTCTGAAATGTAGACTGAAACATATACTTTCAACACTAGCTTCAGCCTGTCAGTTAAGTCTATGGTGATAAGTTGATGATTTACCACAATGATCTATTAAGCATCTAGAGTATTCTAAATCCATCCATTAAGCATCTACAGCATTCTAAATTTATGACAAAAGTTTGGCACACCTAAATGCAATCTTGATGGAATTAAAGCTGTAAAACTGAAAGCATTCTACAGTGTGTCATGCACTCACCTGGTTCCAACCGCGGGTACCATGCTGAACCTCGAATGTCAGCTGAGGCTACACAGTGTAACAAGTACTGACTGTTTGGCTCAACCAACAGTGCCCAGGTGGGAAAGGGGGGTGGGATAAAACAAGAAAAAGAAGAACCCACGTCTCTGAAGGAACTGCTCAGCTGCCTCACACACTACTTAGAAGGTTGGAACTCCCTGGACCTCAATATTTTCTATGTTGATGTGATACACTACAAAATGACAAAAAACACTTTTACCTACTATTCCCTATTTAGAACCTCCAAACTATTATTTACACGTCTAGTAAACTTGCAGGCATCATTATCAACATTTACAAAAAAGAGAGAATGGCCACCATTTCAAGAATAATTGAAGAAATTCCAGAATACAGCTATAGTTTCTAGGAGCCCATTCCAAGGTGCTAGACACAACTTGACAAGAACACAATGACTAACTTTGAGTTCGTATTTGAAGAGTTGAGAGCACTACAACAAGAGTTCGAAGCACTGGGCTGGGGGAAGGGCGCAATACTCCAACAAAATTTAAAGTCCAAAAGCCTTGAAATATAACAAGTTTCTGGTGTAATGCATACTAACTCGAGAGTTAAGTACTTAACCTAACAACACCGGAACTGGAAGCCAAAACAACAAGAAACTCAGTGCAATATGCTCAGCAGAAGCGGACTTGAAACTCATGAAGGAAAACACCTCAGCTCCTTCCTAGAAAGTTTTGGGATGATCTGTCAAGTGGGGACTGAGAAAAAAGGAGGGTTCTAAAAACGTAATTATATCAAATTTGGCAGGAAGCTAGATCTTGGTCTGCAGATTGTGCCTTTTGTGGTTTGGTGCAAATCCTTTCAGTAATTTTGTGAAAAATGTAAGGGTAAAAAAATAATTGTATGTTTGGATGGTTGATCTCGCAAGAACCCAGCGAGCCTCCTGTGACAGCACAAATTAAAAAACGAAGTCCTGTGATTGGTCAAGTGGCTTATTTTTCCCTTAAGCCTTCACTCTCTCGCCGCAGTCCCGCAAGAGAGAGAGCTCTGATTGGCTGGCTGTTGGAATGTTAGAAATGAAATGGCCATCTTTACTGCTCACTGGGAAAAATTGGAGGTGTTGTGGAAATACAATTTTAAAAAGCTATATAAGGGGGCAGCAGAAAGGCATGCTGTCTCCCTAAGTTTAGAGAGAATGTATCTAAGGGATAACTACTATGAAAAAAAGATATTGTTTTTAACTCATTTTTACGATCTTACTGGACTCTCACTGGATCACAGATAGTAAAAAGAAGTAGATGAATTCACAATACACTCAATTACAAGGATTGCATGTTGTGGGGCATGCTTTTGAGAGAAAGTATGTGAGGGATAAGTACTGTGATGACTAAGTTCACGTAGGAAAGCCTGCCATGATGTAGCTGCGATCCCTCGAGCCACTTGCAAGATTTGCATGGAAAATGACTAGGCCTGCCACAAGGTATTTTACAATCCTGCAGTTTCAGGGTGACCTGTCAAGCAGGAGCCAAAAAAATGGCAGTCCCAAAATGCAAATTCCTCATTCAATTTTCCATATGGATACCCCAAAAATGGCCAAATGGAATTATGCAAACTTTGAAGAGAACAGTATCCTGCAGAACCCATCGCCCATGAGACTGACTTCTTCTGTGGCCAAGAGAGTTTAGGAAGGGAATATAAACTTAATTACCTGTCTCCACTCTCCCGGACAAGGAGACACAGCTTTGTTCCCACCCAGCAGGAGCAGAAAAACCATCTGTGTACACCTGCGTGGGAGCAAAGGAAAATGACCTGCTCCCAATAGCACACTTTATGGACATGGGTCCCCCCATGATGGGTATTTTGTTGGTAACCCAATTGGCACCGGGGCACTGTAAAATAGTGTCCGCCCCCACAAACTAGGATGAATTCTGGCTGGGGACCTGGCAGGGGTTGTTAGAAGGGACAAGGATACCAGTAGGCACTTTTGTAATGTTGTAGAGGGCTTCAGGGAGTACAACAGTCCCCCAGCAACATTAAAAAATATGTAGTAAGCCCCCCAGGAGAGCTTACCATACATTTTAAAGCACTCAGAGCCTTGAGCTGTATGATCTTCAGCTGAAGTGAAGAGAACCCTTGTAGTTGGTTCCATGGCTGCATTTTGTGGCCTGAAAAATGTGAATAAAGACACCAAGACAAATTTGTGTTTGTTTCAAAAAATGTTTCATGAAAAATAATTTGTGACAATACGTATTATTATACATTCTAATCTGTGTATTTATCAAAAATACATTTGATTATAATTATTGGTGACTTTTTGACAAGTCAATAGGTATGCTTTATATATGCTGATGCGCTCCTGATAAAGCCAAAAGGCCAGCTTTTCAGTTTATATATTTATAAAAAGGCGTTTGGTGACAGCGCAGTTTGGATGGTAGTGGACATCTGATTTAATGTTAAATAAAAGAGAAATTCACTGGAAAAACAAAGGTTAAGGGTGGAAATAAAATCTCACTTCACATTAAAAGAAATGAGGAATTCACTGAAAAAAACAAAGGTTAAAGTGATATTATAGGTCGATGAAAATGACAGTTAAAACACCACAGCTCTTGTCCCCAAGCCTAGAAAGGCCTTTGGAACCCCATCAACCAAGGCCAGCTCTATTACTTAGTCCTGTGGAGCCTAGCCCTTGTTTTTGTAAATAAATATATATTATACATAAAGTCGCTGTTGGAAATGGACCTTTCTGCAGGGTCATCTCTAGACTTTTTACCTTCTTCCTCCACATTTTATTACCTCCTTTTTGCTGGCTTTAGGACAACGTGCACTTTTTCACTGCTGACCAGTGCTAAAGTACATGTGCTCTATATCTTAAACATGGTAACATTGGCGTCATCATGATTGGCATATCTGAGTACTAGTAAGTCCTTAGTTAGGTACAGTAGGTGTACCAAGGGCCTGTAAGTCAAATGCTTCTATTGGGTCTGCAGCACTAGTTGTGCCACCCAGTACAGTAGCCTTTAAAGCATGTTTCAGGCCTGCAATTGCAGACCCTGGGAGTGCAGTTAAAACTGCCACTTTGACCTGACAAGTGTTCACACTGCCAGGCCCAAACCTTCCTCTTCATTACATGTAAGTCACTCCCAAGGTAGGCTCTGGTTAGCCCTAAGGGCTGGGTACAGTGCATTTACAAAGTTGGACATGGACTTTTGAGGTTAACATCTCCAGATAGTGAAAAAGTTTTACATTTGTTTTTCACTATTGCAAGGACTATCTCTTTCATAAGCTAACATTGGGTTTGCTTAAAAAACATCTTTTGAGTGTACTTTCCAGTCGTGAAAAAATAGAAATATGGAGTTTGGTGTCTCTGGACGTACAATTTAAAAATACATCTTTTGGTAAAGGTGGATTTTAAATTGAAGGTCTGAAAATGCCACTTTTAGAAAGTTTTACCATTCTGTGACTTAGCCTGTCGCTGAATATATGTCTGGGTTTAGGTGACATCTACGTTTGTGCATTCTCACCTGGGTGGACTGGAGATATATATGCATTCATCTGCATACTGATAGTCATCTTGGATAGGGAGAAGTAATTTACACTGCCCTCACACAAAGGGCTGATTATCCCTACTGGTATTCTGGAGCCAGAGCTGGGTTGAAAGGGATTCTTGTGTACTTCAGAGAATTCTTTTGAAGTTACCCCTACATCAATGGCCTTTCTGGACTGGCAACATTCTACCAGGAAGAAGGACTGCTGTGCTGTCAGGAGGGACTGCCACTCTGCTGTTTGCTTTGCTGTCCTGCTGTCTGCTACTTCTTGCCTGGGAATGAGAGGACCGGATCTAACTCTACATCCTGCAACCTATAGTTACTCAAAGGATCTGACTGAGCTTGCCTCCTGTTTGTGAAGTCTCAGGGATATCGACGACTTCACTTGCATCTTGCTACCAATATTTGGGCTCTTCTGCTGTGAATCCTGCTCTGCCAAATGGTGCCAAATCCAGTCTTGGGCCCTTGGAGGTGAGTGTGGTGCTGCAACACAAGAACTGATGCAACAACACTGGTGCGTCACTTGGAAACAACGTATCCCACTGCAGGAACGCCGCTTTGCTGCTGCCTGCACCAAAGCCGTGGACACCCCTCGCCAACTGCACGATGCAATGACCCTGACTTACAACGCAGCCCCAGCTTGGCTGACGCAGTACCGATGCATTAGAACCAGTGGCATGGGCAGTGCAGGGGCCCCCAGGGGCCCCACGACACCCGTTCCCGCAATCCTGTTCCTGGCGGTAAAAACCGCCAGAAACAGGGTGGCGGGAAGGGGGTCGGAATCAAGATTCAGCCCAGACAGGGGAAATCCGGCGGGAAACCGCCGGATCCCCTTTTCTGACCGCGGCTTTACCACTGCGGTCAGAATGGGCAGGGAAGCACCGCCAGCCTGTTGGCGTGCTTCCGTGGTCATCCACGACCGCCAGGGTTGGAATGACCCCCTATATGTGCAGAGGGCCTTTACATTAAATGCTACTAGTGGGCCTGCAGCACAGACTGTGCCACCCACCAAGGTAGCCTTACAAACATGTCTCAGACCACCAACAACAGAGCCTGTGGGCAGAGTTCTAAACTGCTATTTCAACCTGGCATGTGCACCCACTTGCAAGGCCCAAACCTTTCTTTTTGTTGTTGGATGTGAGTCACCTTTAAGGCAGGGCCTGGTTAGCCCCATGGAAAGGGTGCAATGTATTTTAAAAGTTGGACACGTACTTTTAGGTTTAACCTCTCCAAGTAGTAAATTCTTTTTTCACTACTGCAAGACCTATCTCTCCTATAGGGTTACTTTGGATCATCCTTTAAATATAACGTTCAATTGGGAAAATAAGAAATATGGCGTTTGGTGTCCCTGGACTCACAATTTAAAATCTCAACTTATGGTGAAGTCGGATTTTAAATTGTAGGTCTAAAATGACACTTTTATAAAGGTGGCATTTTTTTACCGCAACCTTTCTGTGTCTCTGCCTATTTCTGAATACACATCCTGGGTTAATGCCAGCTGGACTTTGTGCATTTCCTCTAGACAGTCACACACAAAGGGAACTTGAGTGTGATATTTGCATCCTGCTGGCCCATCACCAGGCTGATTGGTCTTTCTGGGGGTGGAATGAGCCAACTCACTGGAACAGGGCTGTGACTCTCCTCACACAAAGAGCTTAATACTCCCCTGTAGTGTCTGGAGCCAGGAAAGGAAGGGCAGGGACCTTGAAATCTTCAAAAGCGTTTTTAAAGTCTACTCCACTTCAAAGGGACATTTGGGTATAAGTAATAGACCCCAAACCCCGCCAAATCAGAACTCTACTGGAATCAAGGCATTCTGCCAGAAAGAAGGACTGCTCTGCTGCCAGGAGAGACTACTACTTGCTAACTGCATTGCTGTGTTTCCCTCCTGCTTGCTGTATGCTGTGCTGTAGGAGGGAGTGCCACTTTGCTACTTGCTTCGTTGTGTTGGTTGGTTGCCTGCTACATCTGGCCTGGAGTGAGAAGGACGAAATCTATTCTCTACATCCTGGAACCAAGATTCTCCAAGGGTTTATTGGATTTCCCCCATTCCCAAAGTCTCAGGGCCATAAAAGACTTCTTCTGCAACACTCAGGCTGCCGTTCATGCTCTTTCCATGAGATCGGTGTGTGCACAGATGCTTTGGGTTCATCAGGCCCATCTCCCTTTGTGGTGCCCCGATCAGGCAGTTGTGACTGTTCTTGCTGTGTGATCATCAAGTACACAGCTGTTTTGGTTTCAGCAGGTGCATCTGCCTCTGTAGTGCACAGATCGGGCAGTGGTGTCTGCCTTTGCCATATGATGATCGTGTGCAGCAGTACCCTTCCAACCGACACAACCGCCTTCATGGCGTGCTGCTGGAGCTTGCCCAGCTTCCTGCAGGTCATCAAGCTGCTCAATACCACAATGCTGGAAGGAGGAGATTCAACACTGTGCGGATCCACTTGAGGAGAGACCGCCACACCCACCCTTCTCTTCCACCCAGGAGCTACTGTGCGTTGCTTACACCCACACATTGGAATGGTACTATTTGTTCTTTGTTATTCGAGTCTGCTGTATCATAACAGTTTATCTCAGTGCGGACGGGGTTTGCTGAAAACATTCCTGAAGAAAGCTTGAAGGAGTATTACTACTACCATTCAAGCACTGCTAAGTGATAAAATTAGAGGTGATAACAAGTTTGTACAAGTTGGTGGGCCATCAGAGGACCAAACAATCCATTACCACAAAAATGACAAGAAAATTTACTTGTATGAAAAAATACCTTCTTCATTCTCTCAGAAAAAGCTGGAAATTCACAGAGACCTTTAAGTCTTAGCATCCACATCCATGGTCAGATCCTGTGGGTCCCAATTCAGCCCCCTCTCCCCCTTTAGCACCTTTATCACCGCTGCTTTAATACAGCCTCCAGAGAGTCTTCAAAACCAGAACCAACTATAAGAAGGCTCAAAGACAGTCTATTTCACATTGCACAAAATGCAGCTTTCTGAGCTTTTTTCTTCACGTTTCTAATCTTCAACACAGATTTATCCCAAACAATGCAAGTCTATTTGGACATTTCCTGCACCCTCATCCCAGCAGGATAACTGTTGGTCTCTACTAGAGATTTATGTCAGAAGGCACAATTCATGACCATCCACTAACATATTTCTTAGGCAGCCCACCTTCACCTATGGACCATTCTTCCTTAGCTTTAGGTTCCACTACGTTCCCCATTGTGCTGATGTGTTACCTCTTCTTATAGACTAACTGTTGTTTTCCATGAACATAAAAGCCAGCAATAACATGATGACACAGGCAGGGCTGTGTTTGAGTTTATTTCAACTCAAAAAAGTACAGCAGGCCACTCTACATCTGGACAGATGAGCGAGTCAGACACAACTGACCCCGTTTAAATGGTATCATTCCACCATTACTCATAGAATAAAGAACACGGTCATTAATAAACCTGAACACAAATCATTCCACCTGTCATGGTAAAACACAGTTATTACACTAACATTTACTCCCCCCCTTTTTAATATTTGAGTTAATTGACCTTAAATGGAAAAGTTTAAACATATTTTTAGCTTTTGATTACTTATTCTCTCATTTCTAGTGGTACCTGTATAAAATTGGTGTGTTAGTTGAAGGAGGTAGGTATCCACCTTAACTAATACCCACAATCCATGTTAGGGTGAATCACTAAAACCACTAAATTTACCTGAACTCCACCCACTGGTAGCTATGGTAATGAGTAGAAAGATGTAACTGAGAGGCAATTTCTAAAGTATTAATGCAGTACAAAAACAGAAATAATGTCAAAATAAAACACAAGAAAAGTCTTAAACCAATTTAGAAAACAAGAGAAAATTGTAATAAATGAATTCTCAAAATGGCAAAAAATCCAATAAGGGAAACCTGCGTTATGAATTTTTAAAGTTTAAACTTAAAAAATAGCACCAAAAAGCATTAAGCTTCAAATGCAGTCACTTGTTTGTGTTTGACCGCTACCTAGGTGAAAGTTACGGTAGAACGCAATGGAGCACAGGTCAGATACAGAAACCAAATTCGACTTGGTTGGAAGTTTTACCTTTGGATTTAGGGCCTGATTATGAATTAAGGTGTTATTTATTGTCCATGATAAATAGTGATTACACAGAGTATGTTATATTTCAGGTGCAATAATTATCACCTATTACGAGTTCATGGGGAATAACATGTGGAATGTGGTGTTTAACACACCAAAATCTGCATGATACAGAAAATACCATATGTTTTTCTCTGTTAAATTTTTGAAGGTTTAACCTGCCAAAATTTAATGAAAGTTGAGTTGTTGAATGCATTCGATTAATATCAGATGTGTTGCATACCTTCAAACTCATAATTCCAATCCATGCCTAAACAGGAGTTTACGTATGGGTCATAAAATATTGAGGAACTCATAATTAAGTCCTTATTATCTAAAATGAAATTTGGAAATACGCAGTACGATAAGTCAGCAGGCTGTGGCTGAAGGGGGTACCATGACATAGGATAGAGGCTGGATGAAGTCTGGGTGAAGCTGTTGACTTCGGGTGGGAAAGCTCAAAAAAATTAGAATTTTGTGTTTAAAGAAGGTCCCTGGTCTGCCAAATACCTTTGGCGTCCTCGCTCAGTGAAGATTTCTGCCTTTTTTGCAGCTTGGATTCATGCAGAAGAGCAAGGCAGGACAATGCCAGACACCTTTTTTGCAAAGTCCTTGCTGAATCGGTTTTGCTGCAGCAGAAAAACTCACAGCAGGAGCAACCTGAATCTTTGGCCCAGCGGAAAAGAACCATTGTCAGATCGGCTTGGCACGTTGGTCCTGGTCTCCCTGAGGTTCATGAAGCCACAAAGATTTTAAGTTTTAGGTTTAAGGAGATAATAGGATGAGAACACTTTGATACCAGCAAATGACCGGGAGTCCAAGATTCACTCCAACAAAGGCAAGCATCAGGGTCCAGGGTGGGTCCTGCTGGAACTGGTTAGCTGGGCAGATGCAGAAAAAGCCCACTTGAAGCCTGTTGTGTCCCTGGAGCTTGACCAGGAGGTCAGCCTTGTGGTCCTTGAAGTCCATTTGTTTGTCCTGGGTCCAAGAAGGAGAGCAGGTCCACATGTATGCCTTGCACCAGTGTGTGGCTGAATGAAATCCTAGCCATTCCCTAACCAATGGGGTAAAGGTTCAATGAGTAACCCTACTTGGGCTTGCACCATTTTCTGTGTTCCCTACTGAAAACAATCCGACAGTGCCCCTCTCTACCTTAAACCAAAACGGCAGGAACATTCTCCTCCTGTGCAGACCTGCTGTGCCACCCCACAGGTTTAGCTATGGGAATTAGCATACCTTCCTCTGTGGTTACTCTAAACCAATTTTGGGGTCTGCTCCCCACCCTCTGGAATTGATACCTGCTTGTCTGGGGGGGGGGCAAAGTAAAGGGCAGGCCTGGTATCAGGTGGCATTTGCTTATGACAGTGGAGGTCTCTTTGAATTTAATCAAGTTCCTTGGCCAAGCCCACAGGCCGTCCTGTTAAGTAGACATAACACCTTCCGACAACCAAAGTCTTTTGTTATTGCTCTTTTAGCATGTTCACACATCATCAAGGGGGCTATTTAGCTGCCAGATGATATCTAGAGTTAATACAACTCCAGATGCTTTAGGCATGAAAAGGTAACTTTCAAAAAGTACCTTTTCCAAAATATTTATTAAAACTGTGACTTTTTTTTTAGTGAATTGGCCTTTTTAGAAACATTTTAAAAAGTCCAAGAATTAAATGTGTAGCTGTTTCTTAGCCAAGGGTAACATTATTAAATATAATGTTGCATCCAAATGCTTTCATATGGAACTGCCTGTCTTCCTAAAGTCCAAATAGCTTTTGAAGCTGTTTCACTGTATGGAGATCTGTAATAATAAACCTTTACTTTACCTACTTTTAAATAGCATGCACTCTGCCTTATGAGTAATAAGGCCTACATATGGATGACTTATTAAGATTCAATACGGCGATTTTCACCATTTCAACATTTTGACAGGTCACAATATCAGTTAAAACTGCCCAGACAGGTTACAATTGGTAGGCATGTGGTCATTTTTGCACTGCCTCAACAATGGGTGGCAAAATGGGTGCTGCAATCCACTAGTGACATTTAACTTATAGGCCCTGGGTACACTTTGTACTATATACTAAGGACTAATGGGTAGGTTATATAGATACTGATCAGAGATAATCAGATTTCATCATACTGAAAGGGGAAGCACACGAATCTTACCTCTGGTTAGCTGACGTAGAGTTAACAGAGTTACATAACCAAGGAAAACAGTCTAGGCAAAAATGTGGGGGTACACCACGGAAAAGATGGACATTTTCAACCCTACCTATCATCCATCTTTTTGGTAATACATCATCTGTCTCTGGATTGACATCCTGATAAATCACCTCTACTACTTTTCCTGTCCTGACATCATCTCTGGAGAGAGACCGTCCTGAACTCCTCCGTATTTGTTCATTTAACCATTATCGTAGTTTAATTTAATTAACCCTTACCCATTATCTATGTTATGTAGCTTTCCATGAATAATGTAATGTCAGACAATGTAGTGGAGGTGAATGTAGTGGTAGATCAGCGTAAAAAAGGGTATATAATGCTAGCGCTATGTAGTAGAGGCAATATACTGGGGGTGTACCCAACACCCTTACATAGGTACAACAGGTGCATAAGCTTTACCGCTGTTGACATGATGAAAATGTTTCTGGGAGTAATAGGAACTGATGGAGGCCAAACCAAGAAGCACGGCTTTTTTAACCGCTCTGCTAGTGTTCTTGCTTGTTTCCTGGAGTGAGACAAGTGGCAGATCAACAGCTGGCCATCAGCCAGAGACCCAGGTCAATACCTCAAAATAAAATGAAATTTCAGTTATAGTTTTGTGTTGCAAATGCTGCAGATGTCCAGAAATCTACTTCTCTCAGTTCTCACCGTGGTTGGCGCTAATTTGAAGCACATCAGTGTTTCAAGCACAGCTTCTTTTAGTAAACAAATCACGGCTTCGTGGAACACAGCAAATAACTTTATATAGAAATATATGACTTCGGCTTGCAAATTATTATACCGATCAAGAAAAGGGTCTTCGGTACCACACAGATGCCAGACATTATGAGTCATGATTGTCACAAGGATGGTCGAGGAAACATCAGCTCCCGGATGCACCATCAATGCTGGATTGGTTGTATGTTCATGCCAACCAGATCAGGGAATAGGCCCACCCTATTCTCTTAGCTCTGTTGTTTAAATCTGCTCCCTTATTTCATTAAAAAATTGTACACTTTAATTAATATTTAAAATATTTTGTTGATGTCACGGTCCCAATAGACCAAGCATGAGCAGGACCATCTTCAAGACCATATAGATTCTCATATGATATGTCTACAGGGCTTGATGCTCCGGTGTCCCCGAACACCCCTCTTTAATTACAATCCTCTCAGGTGAATATTCAATAAGCAGCATCACATGAAAAGGCTATCCCACTATTTCAGTGCATCAATTCGGCACTTGGCATAGCTAAACACATGCTAGACTAGGACAAGTTATACTGGACTCCGCACTCAATCGCTCAGCCATAAGTCATATTAAAAAAAGTATTAGTTGAAAGTTGTGGTCCAACCTCCATTATTGAATTTGAGCCTCTTTGGTTACAGCATCAGCATTCACTATTGCTCAGTGCAGCTCACTACAAATAGACGGCTCAAAATATGTTCCCGTTGGCCACTGCTATAGTGACATATGGCCAGAAGTGGTTTCAACAGCTAATCAGCAACTGTCCTGACATTAACCAAATGGAGAGTGAGCACTGGACAAACG
Source organism: Pleurodeles waltl (assembly GCF_031143425.1). Classification (NCBI taxonomy): domain Eukaryota; kingdom Metazoa; phylum Chordata; class Amphibia; order Caudata; family Salamandridae; genus Pleurodeles; species Pleurodeles waltl. Next base: position 268,539,963 of record NC_090448.1, on the reverse strand, counting down.
TAATTGCATCGATAAAAGTTGTCTTCCACAAGTTACTAGAGTAGTTACTAGTTCCCTATTGAGGAACTTAGGCTAGCAACTCTCTTTTTGTGAACTGAAGTGTAAGTCGCCTGTCCTAATTACAGGTTTCACCTCCTTCAAAGGCAAGCAGCTTTCAAGGGCCTCATTTTGAGTCACGTGATTTATTGAGAGGTAATAGCACATTTGGTGAATACCAATAAAGCAGGATATGTCATTTGCTGAGTGCATTGCTCTTTCCAAAGCCTAAAATGCTCTGCTCAAAAGTAGGTAGAAAATGCATAATCGAAGTTCTGTGCCCCGATCACTGTGTATTTAATTTCTCTCCAAACACTTTTTACCCTTTTTTATGTTTTGTCAGGTGTTTCCAGGTGAACTGTGATGGGGAAAATTACCGGATGTGTGTGTTTTTTCCTTGCACATTTACTTCTGATTTTGGCGCAGACTCCTTTACGACAAGACTCGAAATGAAACCCTAAAGTTTGCATGTTGTTTCAGATACTGCCAAAGGCCAGCCCACGCATGACCACCACAGATGGCCACTTTTTTTTCAAGAAAGAAGACAAAAGGAGTTTCTTGCAGAGAGCTGCGAGAGACCATGCAGACTATCCTGTCAGACATTCCACCCCAAACTTCTGGCTCAAACAAATGTAAACTTTCGAAAATATATGTCTGCTTTTAAAGGCTGGTAAGCATCCTAATTGTTAAATGAGTACTATGGCCCCCACTTTCTTGTTGTGTTTACTTTAATAATATCCCTGTGCAGTTGCAACGTGTTGTGTCTGCACTTCGGGTCTGTAGAAGACACACGTTTTTGTAAGGCTGCCCTTCAGCTATTTTCGTGTTTGTCGCCCACCCTTTTCACAGGTGCAGAAAAAGTATTTAAATGGTCAGGTATCAGACATCCCACAGGCCTCTGGCTACTGCTCGGCTCACCAAGGTCTTCGCTGGGGTCAACACTGGGGTCACAGAAAATTAGAAGACCTTAGGGTGAAAACTGGCTGGATTCCTTACAAATGTCTATCGATAAACGTAAACGTCTGAGGTTTTGGTTTGAGTGAGTTGGACTCCCAGTTCACTGCCATTCTTTCTGTCCTATTTATGCCCAGTCAATAAAGCATGGTGGCGTGTTGGGGAGCTGTGTACCTCATTTAGTTAGACAGGCCGAGCTAAGTCTCTCTTTTTTCCTTAATACTTGGCTTCATCATTTGATTAATTAATGTATCACGCTTGACAGCACAGACGCCACGTACCTCCTGTCCACGCTGACGTTTGCAATGGCAAATGCAGTGGCAATACCCTGAATTTCCTACATGTACTGCATTCACACAATATAATTCTACTAATCCAGAAAGGCAACTATAATGTACTTTTATCTTGTACCCTCGGATACTCTTTGCGGTTTTATACACAGTGTTAGCTGAGTGGCTTTCATTTCAGGATTATGTGGAGATTTTGTCAATCTCAGCCCAATGTTTTTCACTGGATGTGTTTTCTCCCTATTCCGAGTTTGTCCCGAATCTGGCTTGTTCACCCTTGTTTATGATTGGATAGAGTGTATCCTTCCACCGCCTAAATCATGGAACTCCTTTTGGTTGTTTCACTTGGCATTTAGCACTACGGGTGCTTGTTTTACCCGTTATCCTTTTGTTGAGACGTGCTTGTGTACTTTCCCTGACTCAACTTCACCCACTCAGGCCCAAACGGTGCAACGCACATATTAAGCCACGCGGTGGCAGCCATCTTGGAAATTTAGCAGAGCCAATAAGGTTGCTTGCACAGCATTGACAAAGTGGGGTGGGTTGGCTGTTCCAGTGATTGTTTAACTTGATATGGGCCCCTCTGCTTCTGTGATGTTTCAATGTTGTTGGTTTTCAAAGCACTCATTACTACCTGAATGATCCTTATGCATGCCACCAACATTTTTAAAACAGTAAGTGGGAGAGCATGAAAAAATTGGGGGAATCTATTTTCCCATTTAGCTTGTATTGAGGCAGAGACAATTTTAGATGGGAGACACCGAAAATACAGCCATTTTGCTTCAAACATCTATAGTCTCCTGCCTGAATCTGGTCTTTTGGCAAGTCTGCTTATGGTAGCTGGCCTGGGCCTATGCAAATTCTCTCTCGATCATTGTATGGCCATTCAGCGTGATGTGCTTCGAGATGTCCATTACAGGGCTGTTGAACCAGCGTCATGTTTTATGTTGTGCTGTACCTTTAAATTTGAAAACCATTTGGACTTTTGACTATCTGAGGAATTAACTCACCCCCCGGATGAAGTAACACAGGAGGAGGATTTGGACAAAAAGGAAAAAAAAAACCTGGCACAGTATTGATATTAAACACATGCGCCTCGCATATCCAAACCACGTCCAAGTGTGTAGGCATAGGCAGATGGTTGGGTGATTATTCGTGGTGGACGTGTCGGTATGAAGTATTTAACAGAAAGATACACAAGTACAATATGGTCATTTCACATGTATTTCTGGGATTTTCTTTCATTCGTTCTGCGTGCGAAAAACATATGTTTGTGTTTGTGGTTTTCCCTAGGCCCAAAGCACAGCACAGCTGTTTTGCACACAACACAAATACTAAGCACATGCCTCAGGAAAAGAAAAACTTCAAAAGACTAATTTGAATAACTACAATTAAGAACATGTAACACAGATGCTGAGGTCAAGCAGATTACATCACGTGACTATGGAGATTATGCTGTGTTTTATGTACATTAGAGTGAATGGCCAATTACCAGCTGCCTCCTGAGTTCTGTTCTCTGTTCTGGGATATTACTTCAGGCCCCGGGGAACGAATGCTGGTACAGCCCCTCTCCAAGCCAAAGAAAAGTCCATTTAACGCCGTCGAGCTCTCTGGCAGAACTCATTCACCCAACATCCTGGAAAAGAATATTTGAGGGTCGTGTTGGTAGGAAAATAATTTTTTTCTTGAAAAAAAGGCCAACTCGGGCCCGTCCGATACGGTAAGTTATTACTTTATTTTTACAGCGATGCTGCTGTTTTAAAGAACTCGAGTTAGACTATTTATCAGGCAATTAACCCTCGTGTGTTTTTTTTTCTTGAAATAAAAAAATAAATCCTAATTTTATTTTTTTGTGTAGAACGTTGAAGCAGGGGTTACTTTTCCATTAAAGGCCAACACATGACTTCACACAAAATGAATCACTCCCACGTGTGCTGCATTCTATGCCATATTATATCGTAAACCATAGCCCTGCTGTATTCTCTTGGCAACTGCAACCACATTTTACTTGCACGAACCGTTTACATAAGCGGTATTTGAGCCAGGAAGCCTAGCAGAAATTGAAATCTGCTCCATATGTTACAGATCGTTTGGGAAAAAATTATGAACCTCCAGCATATTGATTGTTATGTAAAGTTTCTTAAAGCTTTGTTTTAAGCTCACCATGGTATTGGTTGGACATGAAAGTGCCCCACACATGCATATCCACATAAGCATTGGCTGAGTTACGCCTACTTCTAATCAAACAACGCTAAGGGTTAACTTAGTGCATGCTTCTAGACATGTAAAACATCTTGGCACGAGTCCTGTATTCTCTTGATACTGTGTTGACAGATTGCGTTTTTTTTTATTTGCAGGCTAAGAGAAAATTCTCTCCGAAAGTCTACGCTTTCCCGGTTGCCATTCAGCATATCGACCAGCCCAGGAAGGTACATCTGGGGGTCTGCGACGATGAAGACCGCACAGTCTGTGCTTTTTGTGTTGATGTGCGTGCGCCTGGTGAATTTGGCGCCTTCGAACCAACAGGAATCGCTCAACACTTTTGACTATGACACAGACATTTTGGAAGGACAACTGTTTAAATCATACTTTGAGGACCAGTCGCACGGAGCAATTTCAAAAAAGGTAATTTACTTTTGTTCTGTGTTCATATAATTAGGAGCTCAGTACAAGGAACCAATTCACAAATGTAAATTATTTTGATGTATATACATTTATAAACTACACCTGGGGTAATTTACTCATACACAGGTGCATTGTTTAATAATGTCATATATTCAGATACATTAACCAGCCGTGCATCCGTAAAGACCTCATGTAACAAAGTATGTACACTCTTTAAAGGTATTCACCTACATAAGACATTTACGTCTATTTTCCTAAGCCTACTTGTTTGCATTATATGTAATGTTAGGCGAAAGGTTAGGAAAACTGTGAATTTCTCGTAAAAGTTTTTTTTTCTCTCATATTTGTATGCCTTTTTTTTGCGAGGATTTGTACTGGACATGCTTGTGAGAACTGTAAACATTGGTTCACTTCCCCAGGGTTGCTTCATCACGTATCCTTGGAACACTTGAGCGCAAGGTAGTCTCAGAAAAGTGTGGTAATTTTGTCATCGGACACTCCCCTTCTTAACCACCACAATTTGTTTTCAAATGGTGTTTAGAGTACCTATATTTTGTCTACAGAATACATAGGTCAAATGTGTGCACATCTCACATGACCTATTTTGAATCACCTATGTTTTACACATATGCTTAAAGTAAAACATGGGGGATTGAATTATGGCTTAGTTCCTTAAACGTCTTTCTATAATTTTATCTTTTAAGTATATCAGTTGAAAAATATCAGTGTTACTCAAAATCATCCTATTTACAACTACCTCTTTTCCACAACTATATATATACTTTTTCGGCTCTCCTCTGTCCCGACCCCAAATCAACCTCAACGACCCAGTCCCTTATCAATCAAATGAGGACAAAGAAGGAAGAGCAGGGCGTCCACAGTCAACATGGCCTCTCCTTGATAAATACATGAGATGTTAGAAAGGTATAGAAGGGAGTAGAAGCAGACATAAGCCTACAGTGCAAGTTGCAGAGAAATTTGGCGAATGTGGCTCAGTGAAACAAAAAAGGGAACTCTGCCACAATAATATTCAAGCGCTGCTTGTTCCTTGTGTTTAACTGCAATAGAACTGTATTTATTCCACAAAGCAAGGAAGGTATCCTATCAGTATGTCTCTATGGCCATTTGTTGCATTGGATTTGTAGTACGTGAAAGGGACATGCTAAAAGACAATTGGGGCCATTGAGAAGGTGGAGTGGGAGCCCTGATAAACCTATGGTTCTTTTGCTCTATGTAGAGTTGAGGGAAGTTCTGGTATTCCAAAGAATGAGCCTTACCTGGATTTACTGTCAGAAACATCTGACCAGATGATCTTCCACTAAAGGGTCATCAGGTCGTCTGATGATTGCCTGCCATACTTAGGGAGAGACATCTATCATTAGATTTTTCTGTCCAAGACCGACATCCGAGGCATTTTTGTCCCAGACAAGAATATCACCCGATATCCGGCCTGCACAAGGGAAAACTTCCTGTACATTGGGATCACTGATTATTTTCTTTTCAGCAATAACTGGCATCAAAAAGGGTACCTGCTCAGCAAAGCTCCTTTAATGGAGCTGCTGCATTGATGGCACCCCTGAAAGCAGTAGGATGCCCACCTGCCTGGGGTGGTGGGTTTCTAAATACAGCGAGCAGTCCACCATCAGGGGAGCAGAGGTCATAGCCTCCAATGATATGACAGGCCAGCGTGCTCTCCATGCTTTAAAATCAGCCCCCAAAGAATATAACCCTTGTAGACCTGCTGGAAACAGAAGCATCTTGTTAAAGTGGACAATGGACTTTGCTGTCACAGAGCGTATATTCATTTCTTTCTTATGAACGTGACTGTGAGTTTCAAACCGGTATTTAAGGGAACAAAATGAACACGTGTTCCTTGAAGCTTAAAGGCCACTGAAAATGCATTATCCAGTTCTATTAAATTACAAGTACAATTGAATTACTGAATAGCTCTTACATCTATTGACGATGAGACCGTTTTCAAATTAAACACGGTTCAGTATAAAGTAAACACAACATTTTTGCAGAAATAAAACGTGTGGGAAAGCTTTAAACCTTTCACTAACCAAACTAGATGTGGAATATGTCATGGAGTATGCCCGCGAGTTGATTCACAGTGGCAGCTTGGGTCATATGACGGTTCTCTTAACCCAAGTCATCTACTGTGTGTTGGCTGTTGCCTATTGGTTCCTAGTCAACCTCTGAAGGATAGCAGGCATATGTGCTTTGGTATAAACTCTGTGTGGAAGTTTGAGACATCCAGCCAGAGTTGATGATTCATTTCAGTTGTTCTAGTCTCATGAGAATCTCTACTCTTCCGCTTGAAGAGATGAGGACACTCCATTTGATTGAGCGCACTCACTTTATGTGGGTTAATATATTCTGTTGGGATTAATCTCTTAGAGTCTGGGTAGGGATTTCCTGTTGTCATTTGAGTGCCTTAGCTACTTTTTCCGTGCTCCCTATACATATATATATATATATAGATATATATATACACACATATATTCATATATATGAATATATATATATATAAAGCTTAAAGTAATGTTATAGTAAGGTGTAATAAACAAATCTGTTTAGAAATATATTTAGAAATATATATATATATATATATATATATATATATATATATATATATATATATATATATATATTACCCATTGGTGCTCGCCACTGGGTGGTTATAGTTAGGTCAGAGTTTCCATAGGAAATCCGTTTTTTGTGATGCTGATAACTTTGTCACCGTTTGACAAGTCTCCATGAAACTTTCCAAAAAAGTGACCTGTTTTGACTAGTATGTGCAGAGAAAGGTGTTGAGTGATCTGTTAAGCAAGGGCCAAAAAAAAAAGGGTGTCTCAAAACACAAAATCACAGGACGAGCATTTTTAAAACTCCTGTCAAACCGGAGCAGACACAAAATCTGCTCCAGAGGGTAGGAGCTTTACAAAATGCTCCTGCCAGCTGGGAGCAGACTTGAAATCTCTTTCCCTGACCTCACTAATGCAGGCAGAGAAATAGAACAACAATTTGCTCCTGCCTGAGCTAGCAGCATAACTAGCTGCTTCCTGTGGATAGAAGCAATGCTGGCTCCCCACTACGCAGGGAGTGGGCTGAGGCTGTGAGGGCCATAAGGCTCTGCCTCCAGCCTCCAGCAAGAGGTTGGTGGGTACCACCCTCCCCTCTGCACAAAATACAGCTTTGGGGGGTGGGGTCCCCAGTGCCCAATCAAGGCTCGAGGACAGGGGCCATGCAGGCCCCTCCCCTTTAAAAAAAAAAGGCAGGTCCCAGAGGATGGAGGTCCTTGGTCCTTAGAAGGCTAGGGGTGGGCACGGCATGGCCCCCTCACATTTTAAAAGAAATATGGCCCTGGAGATGGGGGCCTAATGAGAATTGTGGATGGGGGTCACGCAGCCTCTACCCCTTTTATAAAAAAGAAAAGGCAGAGCCAGGTACATGCACACCCCGTTTTAAATATTTCAATAAACCTGGCCCACCCAGCGGCTGAAAGAGAAACAAGCGCAGAAGACCATGCTTTTTTTTTAAAAAAATGTTAAGCGAGATTTACGGATCCTCCGCCAATTTCACCTTGAAAATTTTAAAACATGTTTTTTGGCCCACACGGTAGTCCCTGTGGGACCCCAGCACAAGGCCTGGGAGGTCAGGATATTCTTACGCTGCACCTTTTTTCTTTATTTTTCACTTTTGTTTTAGGACTCGGCTGAGTCCAAGTCCCAAAATGGCTACCAGAACTTCATGGTTGAAGTGTAGGCAGCCAATCAGATATCAGCACAGGGACTGACGTATCCGTGGAAGATCTGCGTCCCTAATATATATATATATATATATATATATATATATATATATATATATATATACACATACATATATATATATATATATATTTTAAATATCACTAAAACTACTGAACAAATTTACACCAAATCACAAAAAGCACGCTTCCTGGACCAGGAGATAGCTTTCTGCCAAATTTAGTATAATTACATCCAGCAGTTCAGGCTGTATTTGTGTCTAAAAATCTCTATGGAAATTAACAGTGAAAAAGTGTTTTGAGATCTCCCTTTTTCTCAGCCCCCATTTAATGAATCACCCCCAGACTTTCGGGACAGCAGCTGAAGTGAGTGGTGCTCTAGTTTTGAACATTTTGTGAACATTTATCAAATGACACCAAAGTTTATTGGCAATACAGAAAACACTTTTCCTATAGAAACTAGGTCCTACCTATAACTACCTACTGCTGACCAAAAGTAGGTACTATATGAGGGTTTTTTGGGGGTTTGAGGTGGGTAATGGTATAGGGTTGTACAGGTGTTTTTAGGGATTAGGGGTGGGTAGAGGCGTGGGGTGGTAAGGGTATTTTTAGAAGTGGGTAAGGGCATTGGTTTGTAAGGGTGTTTTTAGGGTGTAATGGTGGATGGGGTATAGGGTGGTAAGGGTGTTTTTATGGGGGTGGGTAGGGGCATAGGGTGGCACTGAGTGGTAACATAATTACTTATGGTTGGGAAGCGAAATGGGGTAAGGGTAATTAATAAAGGGAGGTTTGGGATGCACTTATAAAAACGTGAGGGGTTTTGGGGTCCCCCCCAAAAAACAAAAATATATATGTCACACAGCAAGCCACACTATATCTCACCTCAGCTGCTGTCTGGAAAGTTTCAGGGTGATCCATCAATTAGGAGCTAAGAAAAAGGGGGGAACCCAAAACGCATTTTCGCCATGTTAATTTTCATAGCAATTTTGAACATGACTAAAGCCTGAACCATTGGACGGATTTACACCAAATTTGACAGAAAGCTAGCCCTTGGTGCAGGAAGAGCCCTCTTTAGGATTTGGTGTAAATCCATTCAGTAGTTTTTAAGCTATTAAATGAAAACCAGATTTGTATATATCGGGACAGGGATCCTCCACTGATTCATAGGAAAGCAAACCCCTGATTGGCTGGCTGCATCCTGACAGAAAAGTTGTGGCTGCCATTTTGTTTCTCTCATCACCTGGGGAGTGGGAAAATATTCAGTGTAAAACATAAAAGGGGTGAGGCTGCAGGATCCTGACTCCATAGGGCACATTGAGGGGTCCCACAGGGACCCCTCAAAGGGAAATAATTGCACATTTTCTTCTTCAGCTGATCAGTGGTTCCTAAAATCCTCTTTAAGTCCTCCTAGGATTCGCCTCAAACCCAGGAGAAAAGCAAGGCCCTGATTGGCTGGCGCCAACCAGACAGAAATATCAACATGTGTGTTAAAAAACCATAGAAATTCACTGAAACAACCAAAGATTACAGGGTCAATATAGTTAGGTTGATGTTTTACCCCTACAAAACCATAGAAATTCAGCAGTAATAGTTATACTTATAGTAATATTTATACTTGGCTAAAGAATCTATAACTCATGCCGGAAATTAACTTTGGGCAACGAGTTACAGTTTGCCACTGGATTCAAGTTAGCCTGGCTGATGAAGGGTGATATCCTGAAACTGGTCCATGGATGCCCGTTTCCTATCCAGGCAGGACTTGGCCTGGCAGATCGAGATGGACTATTCCTATGAGGAACAGGGTCAAGGCTGATTTGCTTATGGCTGGGTCCAAACTGGGGTGGCATGGTGAGCAAAATAATTGATGGAGTAAACCCAGATCTGTGACTGGGGGTGAATGTTTGATTGGTTCCAGATTCCATCCATCAATTGTATTTGTTGGCTTTGTTGCTCTAAGTGAACCTGGTATGCTCAGACTTAGGTGTCGGGCTCAGTATGCCACTGGATTCGAGCAGGCCTGGCTGATGAAGGGTGATACCCTAAAATCGGCCCCAGGATGCTTGTTTCCGGTTTTGGGAGGACCTTGCCTTGCAGCTCGGGGTGGACTGTTCCCATGGGAACAGGGTCAAGGCTGATTTGCATATGGCTGGGTCCAAACTGGGTTGGGGTGGTGAGCAAAAGAATTGATGGATTAAACCCAGATATGTGAATGGGGGTGAATGTTTGATTGGCTCCACATTCCATCCATCATTTGTGTTTGTTTGCTTTCGTCACTCTGAGTGCGCTGGATAGGCCCAGACATGGGTCCTGGGCTCAGTATGCCACTGGATTCAAGCGAGCTTGGCTGGTTAAGGGTAAAACTCTGAAAGCAGTCCCAGGATGCTTGTTTCCCATCCAGGGAGGACCTGGCCTGGCAGTTTGGGCTAGACTGTTCCCATGGGAAACAGGGTCATGGCTGATTTGCAGACGGCTGGGTCTAAACTGTGGTGGCATGGTGAGCAAAATAATTGATGTATTAAACCCAGATCTTTGACTGAGGGGGAATGTTTGATTGTTTCCACATTCCTTCCATCATTTGTGTTTGTTTGCTACCTTTTAGTTTGGCAGAAAGGATAATGATGAGAAGAAAAATGTCTAAAGACGTTATCTTTGAGAAACATTTTCACATATGTATCTCATGCAACAAAAAAAAAAAGAACAGGTTACCTCATATGCAATTTTAGTTACTTTAGAACGTCTCCCATCAATAATTTCCATATTTACATTTACACTTTCTAAGTAGAAGATCGTGGTGCCTTTATTAAAAAGTATCATCAAGACTGCAGTATGTATGACAATACAGCCAAGTACAAGCTACACATTTTTGAGCAGAATACATATGTTACAAAACTGAACTAAAGCAAATATGAAGAGATATGTTATCATGGATATATATTTAGAAATGTTCCTTAGAAAAATTAATGCTAGGACTCCACCCTGACCTCCTAATCCATGATGTTGCTCCACAAAATTCCTTCATAAAGTTAGAAGTGCAGGTAGTACTTCAGTAAGAAGGGCCAAACTGAGCCTAAAGTCCTCATGTAGAGTATATTGGAGTGTGAGCCTCACCATAAATCAGTGTGGTTCCCTCTTTTCCTAATTCATGGCTCCCCCAAGTCATTTAGTGGTAGGAGAACAGCTAGGTTCCTACAGAGCATCAGCTGGCTCCACCACTGGAAATCTGTGACCGGAGGCCCATCCCCACAGGTCCATTAATCTGTTGGAATGAATTCCCAATTTAAGTTGGGACTTCCTCTGTTAACACATTTCCTACCCAGGGAATTACATTAATTATGTAAGTGATCCAACTGCATTGGCTATAGCACTTAAAGCAAAATGTCATTCCACAGCTGCAACGTGCTGGGACCTCTGCCCAAAGGCCTGGAGACCCACTCGCAATACTTTAAATGACACCCTTTAAAGCCTTATCTGAACTATATTTAGGGTCACTGAGTTTCAGTTGAAACCTACTATAACTAGAAAAATCCCACCAAACCAACTATTTGGGATTTCAGTGGAAAGTGGAACATACTTAACTTTGTTGCACTTACACTGTTTTGGTAGACTGTGTTGTCAAAGCAGTATGAATGCAACACTTATCCCTAAGCAGTTTTCTTTGATGTCAAATTTGCATCCCATGGTAAACTAACAAATATATTTGCAACCATTCCAAAGGTCCCTGAGGCCCATACCTACTTCCTGCTCTTCCAACTGCCATTTGAGTGTGTGGCTCATCTCACACAGATTCCGCTTGAAGGTCTCTTTATAGTGCTCTGCTGCATTTAATAGCAACATGTCTAGCTGTGCCAACTCAGAACTATATTTAGGGTTTCAATTTTTCAAATGAAACAAATTATAACTGATAAAATCCCACGGAAGCAACTTTAAGTGAAAACTGAAACACAGCGACATTTGCTGCAGTTATACAAGGAGAAGGAAAGAAAATCTTCAGAAGTCTGTACACCCCTTGGTTTCTGGTCTTCCTACATTTAGCACATCAGCTTCATTGTTGTACTATTTGGCTTCACTCACAGTGTGACCTACATAGTCAAACAACCAAAGTTCCCCCATAGCTCCTGAAGTTTCTTTACTACCTTACTTGCTTTTACATTCAAGCCAAAGATGATACAGCCAACAGTATGCATAATAATTCCTCAGAAGGCTTCTCCTCTGTGATCAGGAAGAGTAGAAAACGTCTCAGGTAAGCATTAATAATCAATTTGTTAGAAAAAAGCATCAGGAAAATGCATTAAATGTCCATCATAAATATTTTAGCTGCTCTGATCAAAGTTAAATGAGGAGCAAGCATATATCCAACCATGCACATCCAAAACATATGGTAAGCCTGACCTGCTCTGAAGAGACTTTGAGTGTTGGAAAACAAGACAGGCAGGGAGGTGAAAGAAATAATCTATAGTTTAATGACATACTATTTTTACAATAATAAAACACTAGTGTCCCTTTTGTGTGAATTTACAATTGTTTGTTATTCACAAAGTGATTTGCAAGTATTATCTTTACAAGTGCAGAGACTCCACACACAATTTTATGTGCGAAGATTACAAACTCTTAAAGATACTACTCATAAATCCCTTTGTGAATAGCAAACAATCTTAAACTTACACAAATGTGTAAGTTTACCTTTCTGAATCAGACCCACAGTTTCTTACAGTTACCGTTTTACATTTCTTTAGAGTTATTAGATAAAACCATTACAAGGAAGAAGAGCAAAATCAAGGAAATGGTAGAAGTAAGTGAAAAGGAGCAAGAAAGAAGGAAGGAAGAAAGGACAATGGAATTAATGATTGGAGGAAGGAAGCTGAAGCAGAAAATCCTTATAAGCACTGGAAAATGCTGTTCCTGTGAATTTGATTCTCACTGAAATACAAACAGTAATGGCCACAGAAGTTTCCAACTTTTGAAATCACCAAAGAAAAATCAACAGAGCTCACAAGAACTAAAATCAGAAAACAGGAAAGGCTAACTGTGATATATGGATAAAAGGCAATGTCCCTATATCAGGCATGTCAGGGAATTCTCATTATTATACCCTTTTGTCTATGTAGGTAGTACTCCAACACTAATATGCATCACAAAACATAAACAGAAGAGGCATTAAATCCATGATTATAATCATGGTAGCAGTTTGTTTGCTGCCTCTTAAATGTTGAAAACATTGAAGGTAAATTCACATTTTATTCACATTAGGATGTCAAATTTCTCTTTCAAAAGGAACGTCCTGTGCCGTTTAGACAGAGATTAGCAAAATCATTTTCCAATGCTTATTAAAATCTGCCAAAACCTCTGCCATAAAAATAAGTAATGCATTAGTATGGATGAGTATGTTTTTATTTGCACAGTACAACCACTTCCCACATGCTGTTACATACGAAAGTCAGCTTGGAAGTCATGGTAAGTCTTCTTGGGAAGCACATGTTCTGAAGTAATTACATCAGAACAATAAAGTCACTGATAGGTCTACATCTTGGAAAGCTTCAAAATGTCTTAAAACTTTACTTAATCAATTGTCTCTTGGTAATGGAATCCAAATATGGGAAGTACTTTAAGTAACCTTGGGACAAATGCCCATGTAAATAAACTGGATTTAACAACAGCTCCTAACCAAAGGGAGGATATTTTATGGTATATTTGAGATTAGACAAACAGCAAAAGAAATATGACTTAGAACTTAACAAAATCTAATGAAAACATTTTAGTCAAAATCAAATGGTCTGGAGGACATTGATTCCAAAATCCAGAAATTGTGTCTCAGCAGAGAATTAAAAGTGCTAAATTAAAATCCCTTATGTAATTACAGACTCACAACATTACACAGACTGCTGAACCTCTAAAAAATGCATTTGAAGAAGGGTTGGTCTCAATAATTATAGGAAAAACCAAATGGTGTTCTTATGAACCTATTAAGTACACTTGAGTTCTGGGATTCAGTTTTGTTTCCCTTTACAAAAAAGTTGACCCACCCTTCCCCAAAACCTAAAAGATGATTGCTTAACTGGACATTGATGGCAAGATGTTCTCCAAAGACTTAATAAAAAATGCAATATCACAAAACTCACCATAAATCTCTGCTTTGCTACCATGCCAAAGTCAAACACTACAGTGTAGTACTTAGATCCCACTAGTAAGACAGTTGCAGATCTATTACTTGTGAAGCTCTCACATATCCTCCACAATTAGTAAAATCATTTCTTACCGTAGTGAAGAGCTTAATCACTTCAAGCAGGTAACTTGGTATGAAATCAATGCACAATTAACAGTACTTTATTGTTCTTGACATCATCATCTAATCTTTGTCTTGTATACATTTTCTTTGTCTATGATTTAAAACCTCTGTTGATGAGGGTATTTGTTGGAGGACTACATGTGATTTGATAGGCTTGACAGGAAAATATGTTATATGTATATACACAGAGTTTTGCCCTCCATATTTTGTGAGCAACCCTTTAATAACATAATTAAGGCACACAGTTTTGAGACTTTTGTTAATCCTGACTGTGGAGTTTAGATCAACCTAGAAAAACATAAATGTTAAAACTAAAATTTGCAAACCTTGTGTGTACAAAAAATGTATTATATGAAATATGCTGTTGCTTGACACTTAATTTTGAGAGGAAGTATTATTTGTATCCCATTTCTAGGCAGATAGGATTTCATTACACTAGTGAGATTCTGACATGTTCTTTGAATTGGACAAATATCTAGCTAATCGAGAGTATGATAAAATATATGGACTGTGCATTTACACATTTTGGACGTATCACCTTAAATTAAATGTGTTCAACAAGTTACAAATTATGCATCAGTTTGATCTTATTAAGTTACTTTGATATTTTCGCACAGCGTACAGTCTAGAGGAGTTGTAATTGTTGTGTTTCCATTGACTGTAATGTGACAGTAGCAGTGTTCCTTATACTTCCACTTTGATCTTGACTTGGTATACTAGCTACAGAAAGGACAAGAATATTGACTACAAAAATATTGTGTAAAATATGTAAATTACATTTATCAATATAGGCTTGTGAATGTATTTAGCATTACAATAACTAAAATATATTAACTTTTACAAATATGTCTAAAATGAATATATATATATATACTTATATATATATATATATATATATAAAAAGATATATATATATGATACATATGATATATGATATAAAACGTAGATAGAAATGTAAACTTAACAAAGGAAGTTATAAGTAATTTTTAAATAAATTAAAACTGAACAGTATAAATACACTACATTTAATATATAAATAAGTAAACCAACTAAATAAAAATATAATATTAATAAAGATATACTAGCAATAAGATACTAACAATATTATAAATTATAATTTATAGAATTTAGCATTTATAGTACAGTATAAATTATACTTATCAAAGTATTACAATTGCATAATAAATGAAGATACCTAAACAACTACTTCTCAAAAATAGGACCCAAATAAATAAAATAAAAAATGGAATACTAAATAAAATGAAAAGAATTACTTAGGTTAAATTGAATTACAAAAAACACATCTAAGATCCTACAACAAATACAACAATACAAAAATGTTTTAAAAACCTCCTTAAATTATTCACAAATGATTATAACTAAAATATTATAAACATGAATTCATATAGCTTGAATATAAAGAGAAACATCCTTTAAATGCTAACCCCAATCTAATAAACAATTAAAAATACTACATAAGAAAGGAAACTCACCATTATACTGCCATACAAAGAGAAAACATAAAAATGAATACATTTAGGAAAATAAAATTTACTACTCAAATTCTAACAAAAACAACTTTAAAAGGGTCAAGTTTACTATAGGAGTGGGCGGCGAGCTCTGCTCCCCTGGTGGAGCTAACAGAGTTTTTGGCATTCTGCCCTCTGCTTGGAGAGTGGAGTTCACCCAAAAACTCTGCTAGCCCCGCCAGCTGAGCAGAGCTCACCGCATGTGCACTGCAACCAAGTTATGGTCCACACAACGCAAGCTCAGTCTGTCTGCGCTTGCTCTGTGTGGCCCATAATTGGGCTGCAGTGCACAGTCTCTTCCCCTGAAGGCGATGAAGCTGGCACCAACAGAGGATCAACCAGGCCTCCCTCATCCAGAAGCCCAGGCCAGCTGCAGGTTTCAGACCTCCTGCGCACCGGCCTGCCCAGGTCTCTTGTGCACCGACCTGAAACGCCAGCTTTCACTGCCTACAGCTCTCTCCTGAAGGCACCCGATCTTGGAAGGGCTAAACAGCATTGGACCTGGTTAACAAGGCCTGACCCTGCGTAGTGCTTCCAAAATCAGGTAAAGTCATGACAGGGTGCCACTCACAGCTCATGGGATTCCACCTCTGTGGAATTCCACAGAGTTTTAAATCAACTCAGCAGAATTCCACGGAGTGGACCTCCGTGAGCTCTGCCCAGGTCTACTTTACTATTCCGTCTCCAAAGTGAGCAACAGAAAGTGGTTAACTTTGGAGGGATTAGATTTACTTTTATCATTCCAAACTGAACAACAATAGGGAAAATGTTGTACTTTATAAGGGTAAAATGTTCTATTCTTCAAGTTAAAGAACAGAAGAGACTTTAAAATGACCACATTTACTATTCCTTGTAACAACCTGATGTGCAGTAAAACAAATACATTTACTGTTACCAAAGATAAGCAAAATAAAAACAAATTGCAAGCAAAGAGAAAAATAATAAATTATAAAATCATATTAAAATAAAAAAGTATAACAATAGAAAATAGTGTTGTGGGATTGTGAGTGCAGGGCACGTAACACCCTCCAAGTAGAAGAAGACATGGAAATTATAACACTGAATTACTAGAAACAGTCTGGGAGAGGCACCCGGACAAATATACTGAGAAAGCAGAGATAAACTTGAAGACACTGTATGGTCTGCACACCAAGAATATCAGACAGGGGCAGACTTACTTTACTTAAGGGTACTTATCTCATTTTAATTTGTGTTTCAAATTTCAGATTCTACTTCTGGATATTGCCTTGGCCAACCCCCAGCCACAAACAATACTACATATTATAGAAGTGTCAAGAGCTTTCCCCTGCTTACTAATGCAGTTTAGTTTCTCTTATATATGTATAACTACACTCCTTGCAGAAATAGAAGGAGTTGTACAAAAACTATGTAGTAATAAAATGTTGCTGGAAATCTTAATAGAGCTACCTTGGGAGGCTGATTAAATAGTGTTTTTGCTAAGAGAAGGTAGCATCTTAAATACTTTGACTCTCACAGTTGAGATGTTTGCTTCTGGTGAAACACCACCTAGTTGTTAGTGGTTAGATAGACATATTAAAAGAACATACTTGTTTCTGTGAGATTCCAGCCATCCTCTTTAAGATGTGAAATTACTTTTGTTGACTCCTCCGAAACTATATGAAAGCAGGTGCCTCAATAGTTTTGTACACAAAATCAGTAGTAGCAAACATTGCATGCTTTCTGCATCAGTCAAAAGACCCTTAACTCAATTTACTCTTTCCCTGGTCCTATTAAAAAAGTAGAATGTTTTTAATACAGGAGCGTGGTGGTCTTATAAGTGATCACCTTAGTCCTAACTAATGTAGGTTGGTAAAGTGTAATCAGTTATATGAAAGACATTTGAAAACATTTCAGTGGGTGACAGTATCTGTAGGAAAGTCCTCCTTTTTGCTCTGGTCACCCCCAAACATTTTGGACAGATACTGGTGGTTACTGGCTCTGACTGGGCCCTGGGTACTGCTAGGCAGTACAAGGGCCAGTGTTCTGTGTAAAATGGATTATGCAAATTAGGCTCATTACAATTGGCTGTATCAACCTACCTGTAAATCCCCGGATATGGTAGAGCACGTAGGTTTAGGGACTCCAATATAGGTAGTTCATCCATAGTTGGACTGCAGTTGTGTCCAGTGTCATTTTAAAGGCAGGCCTTCCTTGTTGGCTGTTTTTAAGTTAAACCTAACCTCAAATTCGACTTTGGAAATAAAAGTCCTCAGCTACCTTATTTTTTACATATAAGGCACCTCTAAGGTGTGCCCTAGGTGCCTTCAGGGTTGGGTGCAGTGTAACTATAAGCAGGGACTATATAAAATAAATTTTATAAGCCCAGCTGAGGGAAAGATAGCTAATTTATTTTTTCCCCACTGTAGTGCATGGTCTCTATAGGCTGACATGGAGAGACTTTGGGCCATATTTATACTTTTTGACGCAAAACTGCGCTAACGCAGTTTTCCATCAAAAAAATTAGCACCGGCTAACGCCATTCTGAAGCGTCATGCGGGCGCCGTATTTATTGAATGGCGTTAGCCGGCGTTAGCCGACCGGCGCTGCCTGGTGTGCGTGAAAAAAAACGACGTACACCAGGCAGCGCCGGCGTAGGGGAAAATGGCGTTTGGGCGTCCAAAAATGGGGCAAGTCAGGCTGAGGCAAAAAAATCGCCTCAACCCGATGTGCGCCATTTTTTTACGACGCCCAACTCCCATTAACATGACTCCTGTCTTAGCAAAGACAGGAGTCATGCCCCCTTGCCCAATGGCCATGCCCAGGGGACTTATGTCACAATTTTTTTTTTTTTTAAATACTTACCTGAACTTACCTTAATGTCCCTGGGGTGGGTCCCTCCATCCTTGGGTGTCCTCCTGGGGTGGGCCAGGGTGGCAGGGGGTGTCCCTGGGGGCAGGGGAGGGCACCTCTGGGCTGATTCTGAGCCCACAGGTCCCTTAACGCCTGCCCTGACCCAGGCGTGAAAATCCGGCGCTAATGCGGGTTTTTTTGCCCCGCCCACTCCCGGGCGTCATTTTTGCCCGGGAGTATAAATACGACGCATATGCATCGGAGTCATTTTTTTAGACGGGAACGCCTACCTTGCATTTCATTAACGCAAGGAAGGTGTTAACGCAAAAAAATGACGCTAACTCCATGAACTTTGGCGCTAGACGCGTCTAACGCCAAAGTATAAATATGGAGTTAGTTTTGCGTCGAATTTGCGTAGAAAAAAACGACGCAAATTTGGTGCAAACGGAGTATAAATATGCCCCTTTATTTTAAAATAATAAAGTCAGATTTTCCATAGGAAGGAGCTAAATCTGGCATGGTTTAGTATCAAATTTAAAGATATAATAAATCCAACAACTTGCTACTCTTGAATTTAATATAACTCGCACCTAGAAAGAGATTTAGAACTCATTATAAAATATACCAGTTTCAGCTCTGTAGTGCCCTTCTCTAATTGGTCAACATCTGGCAGCCTGAGCAAAGCTGCCTTGATGAGGGGTGAAGTGGCCTGGGCTGACACAAATGAAGCATCTGGTGGGAGGAGATCTGCCTCAGCAGAGGGTGAAACAGGATGGGGGGAGAGAATTCAAACTGCCCTTCAAAGGAGGGAAGGACATTTGGGGCAGCAAGTCTACCGCCCCCATTTTCTGCAAACCCAGACAGCCAGGTGCCCCTGATTAGATTACGAGAAGGCTGAAAGGGTGTGCAAGGAAAAATTAGCCACATCAGTTGGTGGGCTCAGCCAGACCTAACCTCTGAGTTAGAATTTTTGCCATCTTGGATTTTTGGGGAATGTTGCTCCCTGGGATTGATTTTTGCCACATTTCCCAGGAAGCGGTCACTCAAGAGGGTGATGGCCTGGACATGATTGGACAGAGGCCCCTCCCCCCCACTTTTCACCCTAGGAGCAAGGATAAAACTGGCAGAGTTGCACCATACTTCAGATCCCAACATGAACAAGATAAGAAGAGGAAGGATTGCGCTACTGAACCCCTTCCATGCACCTAGACACTGCACTTAGAAGGACTGCACCAGCTGCACATTTGGGCTTCACCACAAAAGGGACTTTTTCAGGCTTCTACTGCTTCAAGAAGGCGCTCCCTGTTTGCTACAGGTAGAATATAGCTGACCAGAGTCCCCTGCATCAAGCCCTGAAGAAACTAACCAGCTGACCAGTAACCATTGGCCATTTTTGGATTTGAGCCAGGTGCATTCTGGGAGTTGGAGTCCTAACCCTCGAGGAGCATCTCAGAGCTTCTGGAGCCATGAGGTGAGTTGCGACTCCTAAAGAACCTTGCAGGAACTTCTGGAAGAAGAGACAGAACTTTGGAGCAACTTTGGAAACAAGCTCCATAAGTGGACCGACCCAGCATTGCGAGTCAAGCTGGGTTACATTGACCATGACCCATCCTGACTTGCAGGTTTGTCCCACTGAAAACCTCTGGAGAACCAGACTTTCAGGATTTCACTGGGGGCTTGTGGAAAGGCAATCAGCTAACATTGACTCCATATCAGTTTGCTGTGGAGGTTTGACAGACGTCGAAGAGAAAAAGCTCCAAAACATTTTTAAGTCAGAACGTAAAACGTTGACTGAGGCTTCCCACACAGTGGATCAGAGGAGGGATTCAAGGAGGTTGGCTTCAATTTCAAGTTGGTCCCAGCCGAAGATTTCTGCCACGAAAAATCGTCTAAGTCTGAATGTAGAGTCCTTGATAGATGTCTCCTGCGACGCGAATCTGAAGACGGCTCCAGGGAGGTCGGATTCAACTTGTGAATTCTTCCCGGTCCAGAAAATCTTCAAGAAAGATACTGAGTGGCATTTTTACAAGCCCCATGGCACCACTGCAGCATCACTTTTTGGAACGCTTCGGTGGTGCTGTGTATTACGCATATTTATAAGGTAGCGACTTGTAAATATGCCCCTGATGCATTTTTCTGCAGCAAAGGGGCATGCAATGGGTGTTTCTGTGGCGTTCCACTGCAAGACCCATTGCTTTTGATGCTGCCCCGTATTTACAAGAATCTATAAATCTGTGGCAGCACCAAAAACTAACGCCACCCAGGGGTGGCGTTAGCATGGCGCAACAAGGAGAAATGCTTTCATTTCTCCTCGTTTTTGTTTTTTTCATGTTTGCTGCATTTTGTAGCAAACATAGAAAGAGCAAAACCACCATGAATGATTGTTTATGTGCAGGGAGGGGCACCATCCTGCACATAAACACTCAACCTTCACAACGCAGACAACCTTGCAATAGGGTTCAAGAATGTTTGCATTGGTGCTGGCAGCTAAATTTAGCGCCAGCGCAGGGGGAAATGCAGGGGTAAGCCATATTCTTGTAAATACGGCACATCCCTGCATTTCAAAACTGTTCAGCACTGCTGATTGTTGAGCAGCACCTCGCTGTGCCAGTTTGTTGTAAATCTGGCCCTAATTCCGAAGGTAAAACTTTTTCCAAGGCCTCCCGCTCACTGTAGCCAAGCAGGGCTCCATCATGGTCGGCCTCAAGCTTTGACTTTGCCCTTGTCAAGTGCGACCAGATATTCAGATTGGGGCTTTTAGTTTCTATGCATGAAAAACATTTGTTCTTTACAAATTCATGTCTCCAGTTCACTTTATTTGATTTTTTGTTGTTTTCGTGTCATTTTATTTTAAAGATACAAATATAACCTATTTTTATAATTTGGTGTTGGAGTTTTAGTGTGTTTTGTGTTTTCCATATTTACTTTTTTGTCATTTACCCACCTGTCTCCTAAATTAAGCCTTACTGCATGTTGCCAAGCTACAAAGGGTTGAGCTGGGATTAATTTACTGAGACCCTGACTGGACCTAGTGGGCGTTTGTGACCTATTACTAAGTGTAGGTGCTTACCTGTCCTTACCAATAATCCACTTCACAACAGTATCTGACATTAGTATAGATCTAGGTGAGAAATGTATGACAAAGGTGTGCTTTTTATCTCAGTCTCCCAAAATATCAAATTCATTATATTGATGACCCTTGCGAACATGGAGATAGTCAGTGTTACGGATACAGTATTTTTGCAGATCCGTATTAAAACCACAGTATTGTGGTATTTCAACCTCCTGATTACCTGAATTTTGCATAAAGAAGGCTCACCTGTGTGTTGAGATTCACTAGTTCCTAGAGTGTCATGACTTTCTTATCACCAATCAGTCTGAGTCAGCTGATGGTCATCCATTAAAAGATGATGTACAGAAAGAGGATGTTGCTGAAGCATCAGTGAGTTTAGACTGTGCATACAGTCATGCATGCAGCCTATTTATGTTTGTCAATCTCTGGACGTTCAATATTGGATTCACCCATAAAGCTATTCAGGGCTCTGTTTAAAGACCCTGTGAAATTATGCTGGCATAAAAGCACCCATCATTGCAGCCAACAGGCTTACAGGAAGAGCAAATATCTAATTTAGGAAAGGGATTACTAGGGGTAAAGAGAGGCAGGAATCTGCCTTGCAGTAGTACTTCCTTCATGCAGGTCTGCCTTTATCACTTGCCCCAATAGCTGGCATGGTGGTTCAGCAGGAGGCATGCAATCTCTGTGAGGTCAAGGAGCAAAGGCCATAACCCACTTTCTTCTCCAGGCTCACGGAACCACAATTGTTATTCACTTACCATACATTTTTAGCCCAGAAGCTAGCAATTTCCTGATGAGTACTTAGCCTGATGAGAGGTTTAGGATAGACAATTTGCTAGCACTGAGATAGAAAGGTGTTCCAGCTGAATGCACACATGCTTCACCAATCTCCAGCTTAGTTGCAGGGCCCCCATTTGGTTAAAGGTGGCATAAGGGGGTTATGTAGAGGCAGTAGAGAGACGCAGCTGCCCCAGCCTGGCTGACGGTGACACTATTCATCACCTGCCTCTAAAACACTCAGAAGACACCAGAGGTGTAAAAAAAGGCTAACACCCTTTTCAGCCAAATTATATATAGCAGCCTTAGAAAGCTTAGGACAATATTTAAACCAAGAGGGGTGTATATATTGACCTTTTTAGATCCTTTTTAGATCCTTCAACCAAGGTGTGAGGCCAGCGCGGAACACCACCACCTGATCCGCACTGCCAAAAGGAACGTTTTCACAGACAGACTGGATAAAACCAGCCACAACAGCAGAGAACTCTTCAGCATCATCAAGGAGTTCTCCAACCCCAACGCCAACGCCGTCACGCCCTCACAGGATTTGTGCGAATCCCTCGCCACCTTCTTCCATCGCAAGATCAGCGACCTCCACAACAGCTTCGGACACCAGACCCAACCAAACACCACCGAACCCGCACCCCCGGCCATCACCCTCAACAACTGGACCCACATCAACACTGAAGAAACCAAATCCATCATGAACTCTATCCACTCCGGCGCCCCTTCGGACCCCTGCCCTCACTTCATCTTTAATAAAGCCGACGACATCATCACCCCGCACCTCCAGGCCGTCATCAACTCTTCTTTTTCTTCTGCTACCTTCCCCGAATGCTGGAAACACGCCGAAGTCAACGCCCTACTAAAGAAACCTACGGCTGACCCGAGCGACCTGAAAAACTTCCGCCCCATCTCTTTCCTGCCTTTCCCAGCCAAGGTAATAGAGAAGACCGTCAACAAACAGCTGACCACCTTCCTGGAAAACAACAACCTGCTCGACCCTTCACAAACCGGATTCCGAACCAACCACAGCACGGAAACCGCCCCCATCTCAGTCACCGACGACATCAGAACCCTGATGGACAACGGTGAAACAGTCGCCCTCATCCTCCTCAACCTTTCGGCTGCCTTCGACACCATCTGTCACCGCACCCTAATCACCCACCTCCGCTCCACCGGGATCCAAGGCCAGGCCCTGGACTGGATCACCTCCTTCCTCTCAAACCGTTCCCAAAGAGTTTACCTCCCTCCGTTTCGCTCAGACCCCACCGAGATCATCTGCGGCGTACCTCAAGGCTCATCGCTCAGCCCGACACTCTTCAATGTCTACATGAGCCCCCTCGCCAACATCGTACGCAAGCACGACATCATCATCACCTCCTACGCCGACGACACCCAACTTATACTCTCCCTCACCAAGGACCCCACCAGCGCCAAGACCAACCTACAAGAGGGTATGAAGGACGTCGCGGATTGGATGAGGCTCAGCCGCCTAAAGCTGAACTCTGAAAAAACGGAAGTCCTCATCCTCGGCAACACCCCGTCCGCCTGGGACGACTCCTGGTGGCCCACGGCCCTCGGCACCGCACCGACCCCCACAGAACACGCCGCAACCTTGGCTTCATTTTGGACCCTCTTCTCACCATGACCAAGCAAGTCAACGCCGTGTCCTCCGCCTGCTTCCTCACCCTCCGCATGCTCCGCAAGATCTTCCGCTGGATCACCGCCGACACTAGAAAAACCATGACCCACGCCCTCGTCACAAGCCGCCTGGACTACGGCAACACCCTCTACGCTGGGACCACAGCCAAACTCCAAAATCGCCTGCAACGCATCCAAAACGCCGCGGCCCGCCTCATCCTCGACGTACCCCGCAACAGCCACATCTCCGCACACCTGAGACACCTGCATTGGCTCCCAGTCAGCAAAAGGATCACCTTTCGACTTCTCACTCACGCACACAAAGCCCTCCACAACAAGGGACCGGAATACTTCAACCGACGCCTCAGCTTCTACATCCCCACCCGGCTCCTCCGTTCCTCTGGCCTCGCGCTCGCTGCCGTCCCTCGCATCTGCCGCTCCACAGCGGGTGGGAGATCTTTCTCCTTCCTGGCGGCCAAGACCTGGAACTCCCTCCCCACCAGCCTCAGGACCACCCAGGACCACTCCGCATTCCGGAGACTCCTAAAAACCTGGCTTTTCGAGCAGCAGTAACCCCCCTTTCCCCTAGCGCCTTGAGACCCGCACGGGTGAGTAGCACGCTTTATAAATGTTAATGATTTGATTTGATTATGTGGCATTGTTCCCCTTATTTTCCCTTCACTTTTCAACCGGAAAAAACTGGCAAAATGTGATCAGGGGACAGTGCTCTGAAAGAGGGGATAAGTGCTTACATCAACCCTTAAACAGTGATTCTTCAAATATGTACATCTAGTAAAGTCTGCAGTCCATAGCAAGAGTAATGACTAGGGTTGGACAGAACTCACGGAGTTTCACTCCACAGAAATCCACAGTCTTACATAAATACTCTGTGAGACTCCACAGAGTTCAGCTAACGTGCAGACAATATGCGCATGGCACTGCTCACGCTGCAATTTAACCTACTGTCTTACACTGTGAGTGACCATATTTTGTCTGGTCACGTGTGCTCCTCCACCTAAAAAAAGACCACTTCGGTGCTATGACTTGTAGGCAAATACTTTACTTTGGCAATGCTCAGTTCTTCCCAGTCTTTATCTTTTTTTAACCATCCTTCTGTGTTTAAACAACGCTTTTAGGTTAATGTAATTCAAAAGCAGTACCTTTCTTTTGAGATTCTTATTTCCTGTAGAGCATATTCAAATTAAAAAGTGTCTCTAAACTTGTTCTAAAGATACCAGTCTGCCAAGAATCACCTGTTTTCATCCACTAAAACTGTATCAGATGATTATTTAAAAAATGTGTAAAGTAGTTTTTGTGGCCTATGTGTACAATTTAAAAAAAATACCCATTGCACTTCTTGCTAAATCCGGACTTTTTGGATTTGCCAATGCTTGCTTATTAATTAATTACAAAGAAAAAAAGTAGCAGAGAAAATTATTTTTCGAATACTACGAGAAGATGGGCTAGGAGAGTAATATTTGGACAAAGTAGAGCAAGGCTGTCGTACAATGTAATATCCATCTAAGACAAATAATATTTCACTCAGAACCATAGCACAGGATGCACACAATGGACCAGTCAGTCACTGTAGCATGTGAGGTGGAATATCTGACAATTTTACAGATCCGCTTTTCACTTTGGCATAACGTTTTGTTTTCAAAGGGTAAAGGTGCTTTGATTCGTCCCCAGAAGGATGAGGCTACCGTAGACTTGCCGTCAACACAAGATGCAGGTAAGCAATGACAGACAATGGTAAAAGCGTGGTGGTATTTTACAAAGCAATTGCATAGAAAAGTGTGTACTAACGAAATTAACAGTTTGACGACTCCCCGAAAGCCATTGTTCTCCGCAGTATGTTTTTGATGTACAGTAAATCCAAAAAAGGAATCTCTTGAGTGCATTACACTTTTAATCAGTGTTTTTCTGGAATTGGATTAGATAGATCGCACAAAATAGGGGTAATGTCTTTATCAGCGCAAAACTGTCCAGGTTTATCCTTTGTGCATTGTATTGTGAACTATGTAAAATGGTTGGTACTAGACGTAATTTGTGCACCTCATGTAGCAAAAAAAGATACTTTCTAGGCAAAGTACAACCTTCTATACATTAACTTACAGTCTGTCATACAACTTGTTACCTGTGTTTCAAAGTGCAACACTTCATATAAATTTAAGACTGAAGAAGTTGGTATGCTAAGTCCAATTCTGCTACCTTTATAGCACGTTCCAACCATACAAGCCAACGAGAAGGCCAAGGCTCACTCTCATTATGAACAGGCCTTTCACCAAGGAACTACAGCCTTCATGGGAGCAATCGATCCCCGTGGACAAAACTTTATACTACGGAACTTCCTCTCTCCACCTACACGTTGTACCAAACTTCAGGAAGTACCCAATAAAAATCCTCCTTGTCAGAACTGCAAACGGTCTTGAAAGGATGTCCCCCAAGATCTAATTACGTTTTGCCCTCTGGAAATTGTTTTGAAGCAGATACGTTCTATAACAAATAAATGAATTTAAAGAAACGGTGTTTGCACATAATCGTAGCCTACATCTTCCTCATGTCCTTCCAGGACCATTTCATAAAATTATGATATAATTGTACTGCCAATTACGGGCAATTGTACTTTCCAGCATGCTTATGGAAACTGCAGGATCCAAAGTGCAGTAGAAAAACAGCTCCCACAATTTCTTCTGAAGACACACATCACACCCGTGGCCTAAGCACATGAGTGGCTCCTTGTGCCAAACACCATGCACTCAATTCGCTTTATATTGTTCCCTCGGCAATCCACTGAAACAGTCCAAACCTTAGGCTAGTATAGCTCCAAATACATTTTCAGAACAGATCCCTTCTTTCAAGAATAGAACTTCAGCAAATCATTACCCCATGTGAATAAATGCATCAGAGCACGTTCATTCTTCATAAAAGTAGCAACAACTTAAATTCTAGGGGAAAACAAGAAATATCTAAGTTCAAGCAGAAAGTGAAGACTTAGCTGTTCCTACACCGAGGATGCTTGAACAATTAAACAGATAAACATACACACATTTCCTGCACAATGAAAATGTGGTTATCAGATAATTCTGGACCATTCCACCTAATGAAACTGAACCTATTCACCGCACAATAATGGTAGGCACAATCACGTGAAATTATCTCTCAATCTAATTCCAAAACACTTCTCAGGGAGGCCACATTCATAAATTATGGATCATAACATCAACTCTTCAAAATAGACAGAAGAATAATATAAAGCTCAAAAAATCTCTTCCCCAAATCCTATTTACTCCACTATACACCTAGGTGCAGCAGCAGATAGGAAGATAAAAGCACCACCCTGGTCATCACACACAACATCAAAACACTACCCACAAATACCCAGTGCAATGCAGCATCCTGCCACACAACCACACCCTAAGGGGAAGCATGCTACCAGTCCACTGATTGTTTCAGCACCTCATCAAGCAAATGCTATGCTATATAAATGAGCAACAGTAATATACTGTGCACCGGTGAACCAACAGCCCACAATAGTGAACTTTGACAATCCTGAGTCCTCAGATATGTAGATCCATTGAACAGGGAGCTGTGTAAGAACAGCTGGATAAGTCTGCTCCAAAGAGATATGCATTTCATTATTATTATAAAAAAAGATAATAGACATCATAGCTCATTAAAAATAATATGTGTACACAGAGAGCTTCTACAGAATATATCTTCGTAGCACAAATCATTCTATAATAACTTTGTTTCGAGTAACAAGAATAAAAGGGCAAGGAACATGTAACACAATAAATAAAGTCCCTAAATCAACTAACGACTGCTAGAAAAACTGCTCTGTAGGGGATCAACAGTCACAGATGCAAAAGTCAGTTCTCCAGATACAAAAATAATGTAATGTTATTTTATTTTATTTCTTTCCTTTTTGATATACAATTCCCCAGAACAATGCATAAAACATCCTTGTGACATTTCAAAACGTACAAATGTAAACAGCATGTAACCATTAACTCTGTCTGAAATATTTATGAACATTATAAGTTTCTTTGAATGTTGAATGTTCTGAATATTAAACCTTATGAAAAATATTACTTTTAGTAGCTCCACATGAAACAGATGAATCACAGAGGCTAGAGTTTCTAATATTACGATCAGGATAATGAGTATTTCAGATGGTGATGTCAAGAGCTTGGGGAAACCACTTAGGCTTCGGTAAGTTTTGCAGCCAAACATTTGATCTGTGCACTTGTGTGCGTGAACTGTGATTCCTGTGATCCTCCCAAGAGCTATGCATATGCGATCCTTCTCTTCGCTATGTCTAAAACCCTTCCTGAAATGATAAGGTGCAATGAAGATTTTTTTCTTTTCACAATAAAATGAGGGCCATATTTGCAAGGCCCGTGGTGCAGGACGGCACAGTAAGACGTCCTGAGCCACCAGGAAAGGGGAGCAAAGCACAGAATCTACAAGATATGGCGCATTTCTGTACACACCCTAGCGCTGCTGCTCAAATTGTTGCCATGCACCAAACCAGGCACCCTTCACCATGGTATAAGGGTGCCAGCATTGTGGGGATGGTTGTATTTGTGCAGCAAGGAACATCTTCCTGCACAAAAATAATTGATGGAGACTAAATGCAGCACAAATAGAAAGGGGAAAAAATGGGAAGAAATAAAGATATTTCTCCCTGTTGCGTTACTCTTACACCACCCCTGGGGTGGTTGAGGCTTTAGACACATTCTCAAGTTTACAAAACCTTTTAAATCTTCGAATGCGTCAAAATCCATGGATGTTGCGTGGGAACATCCACACAACACCCATGAAAACGCCTCCCAGACGCAAAAAAGGCAAAGCAGAGGCTTGTGCTGAGTTGCCTTACTCCATATCTAAAAGGCAATGAAAAGCCATGCAAAGTGGGTTTGCATGGCCTTGTAGATATGGGTCAGCAGCCTGCACCACAATTGCGTCACAAAAAGTGATGCACCAGCGATGCAGGCCACTTGTAAATATGGGCCTAAAAGTTCACTCATCTAAAATCTATTTGGATTTAGATCCTGGCGGACGGGGTTACTCTGTCACAAACGTGATGGATATCTTCCCTGCCGTATTACAATTCCATTATATCTAATGGAAATTGTAATACAGCGGACAGAATAACAGCCACGTTTGTGACAGAGTAACCCATCTGTCAAGATCTAAATCAGGCCCCACGTCTCTGGACTGAGGCTCTTTCGAACACCAAACATGTACTCTATTCCCTTTCTTCTCTATCTAACATGCCTTTTATCTCTACTTGTTCATTCTTCTCTCCACTTCCTCACTTGTTCTCATTCCTGAAATCAAGAATTGCTGTTATTTTGGTTAGGCAAATTACTCTTTTGGAACCTTTTGCACCTGTCTTGTTTATTATTCTTTTATATTTTAGTTTTCTGCCACGCCCCCCCCCCCAAAAAAAAACACCTCCTTTTCTTTCCCTCTGCCAGCTTCTTCTGATTTACCTCTGAGTTAACAATAAAACAACTTGTGTCTTCTTTTTCTAACCTCAAGCTTACATTTTTTTTTATTGATGATATGATTCAGTCATACTGTGGGTAGATGAAACAATGGGAATCATTAAATCCTAGCAGATAGTTCACCAAAATGGAAGCGAAGCAGAGGAACCTGGTGGTGAATTGACCACCTTGTTTAGATAGATCTGCCTGACTATTGGGGCTGTCTTTGGGTAAGGTAGACACCTCTTGGATGGCTCCTTTCACTACACGTTTGCCAAGCTGGTGTCATGTTTGTAAACTTTTTTCTTTTAAGGAAACAAATTCCCACAGTGTGAGTTTATTTTCCTTAAGCAAAAATCAAAGGCCCTGATATGTAGGGTGTATCTCACTGTAGGATGAGACATGGCGGACACAAACTTTTGAAATGAGTGATGGGCACCCCACCCTCAGCAGGACATAGTAGCCACCATGATGGCCTGTCAGTGCTGTGGCATTCGAATACCCCATCCTTAAATTGGACAAGAGAATTGAGAGTTTGGCAAGGTGGGAGCACTACTGCTTTTAAGTGTTTCTCCTGTTCCATCACTCCCTAAAAAGGGCCAAATTGTGTTTTGACATATAGAGAACCCTAACACTCAGTTGGTAAAGTTGGTAGAGCTGCTCTATATGTTTAATACATATAAATAAGTAAATACACTTGAAATCAATGTACCAACAAGGATACCATTTTGCTTTGAAAACTCTTGATAACTGACATCTCATTAGGTTTGATTAACATCTATATTTTTGTTTCAGATTTGCCCACCTGCCTGCTTTGTGTATGTCTAAGTGGGTCAGTTTACTGTGAAGAAACAGAAATTGAAGCTATACCACCTTTGCCAAAGGAGACCTCCTACCTCTATGCACGCTTCAACAAGATCAAAAAAATAACTGCCAAAGACTTTGCCGACATTCGTAAGTGTATATTTGCTTCTTAGGCTACTAACTCGGAGCCACAGCAGTGGGTATTTTAGTTTTTTAGTAAAACATCGAAAATCCTGCATTATTGCAAAAATAGAGTGGAAACTACTACCAATTCAAAAGAATAAAGTTTAATTTGAATCTTGCCTAGTGGCATTGAGCAGTGTGAAGGTGAGCTACAATTACTATTTTTATATTTTCACTGTGATTTCAGTATCCACACCACCTAAATTACAGACATCTTTTTGGGAAGATCACCGTTCCAACAAATAGCTCATGGAATTTGCCAGTATTGGATAACATGTTGCTAGGCAAATATATTTAAGAATAATTGTAATATATGTTTTTGAATATGTAGATGACAAAAGTTCTTGTTTCGGTTTTTGCCACAAATTCTCCAAGAAGGCAAGATTCCTGAAGCACTCTTTCTCAGTACAGAAAAGTTTTATAAATGGTAAGGGACCTGGGTATTTTAAAGACCAGGTCAGATTAAAAAGTATGAATAGCCCGTAAGATGTGGGCGTGGTGGAGGCACTTCTATGGACTTGGGTTGCCGGGTGAGGATGTGGGTGGTGAAGTAAATAATGAATAGTTGATATGATCCAGATTGATGTTGCTAGCGCGCCTGGTCCTTAATAAGTAAAATTACAAGGGGACGCGTATAGGTCGATGAACCTTTTGATTCACATGGAGTATCGTAGCCATGTAGTAACTGATGCCCATCAATAATCAATACACAAGTCAATAGTCATTAAGCAAATCATTAGTCAACAGTTAATAGCATCACACCATGACGTTTCAGTCATGAATAACCACAACTCAATATACGTTTTAATAATTTTATTTCCCTATTTGATTACAATACTAACTCATAGGATTAATTCAAACTTTATTCAATCAACTCAGGATTAATTTATTAATTACCACCAATAACATAATCTAATCAGAACTTGAGAAAACATACATTCTAATGCTTCAACATAAGCCAACAAAGCTGAATGTGTCAACATCAGTAGCAGAGTGCACTTGGTATCTAGAAGAAAAGGCACAAAAGGTCATTCAGTCACATTGTCTTAGCTACCTATTCACGGTATGGATCAACAACGTCAGTCTTCATCTTCAGGTCATCAATCGATCAGCATCACATCAGGCTATCAAGAATATGAACCCAATAACAGAATCTCAAATCGCTATGGTATCTCCCTCTGTCTGTCTCATCACCATCTGTTCTCCCCTAACATCTGAACTCTTCCCTTCTGTCATAGCATTATATCAAATGTACCCAGACTATCCCCCAATCTCTAATTCATCAGTTAATCATCAGTTATGACTCTACCCAATAATATTAATTTTCCAAATCTATGAATTCTAATATTACATCGTTCTCAAGGTGTCGATTGGTTCACCTGTACGATGTCCTCATCATCCGGCTCATCAGGTATAGAAAATGTTGCATCTTCTTCTCCAGTCAGTGTCTCCATTGTTCGAGTCCTGGGAAAGTATATCCAGTCTGCCTTACACAGTCCTTGTTACAATTTTGATTCCATCATCTCCTGTCTGTCGGTTCATCGCAGAGAATTCTAGCTAAGCAGACTTCACTAACAACGAGCAGTTCAGGGTCCGTCCAGCACATTAGTTTCTCTAAATTGCATGTTAATAATTCATCTTCTGCATGAGGCCTGGCAAATCTAGGCCACAACTTCAGCTAAGTTAACTCTATAATATAATGCAAAACATATGTTATATATATCTCAGTATGATATATTATTACATCATTATTATGCATTTTCAACATTTCACATATTTTAGTCGCTTTTCAGTATAATTTTTTAATCTTGGTGACCACTCTCCGTGGGCACATTTTCAAACGTGCACATTAATTTTCTATGTAATTTTGATTTCTGCACATTTTCTTTATTCAAAATACATAAACATTAATTCCTAAATTTCTAATTAACATATCTGCTTCAGCAATGTAATAGAGGAATCTGTATCTGTATCCATTTGGTCTTTTATTGTTTGGGGAAAAAACTAATGTCAATTGGAGTAAATATTTGCGTGGACGTGGCACCATCGGAAACCCAAAGCTCTAAAGGTTGTAAGAATGTGGTTTACTGTTGATAAAAATCTTCATAAAATATATGAAAAAAGTAAGAACAGGAGACGAAAGGTAGCACCTGACCTGACCCCGCAGGTGCTGCAGCTGGGCGGTAGTGGATATCTGATCTATGGATTGTAGATTGCATGGGGTGTTGGATTTTTACTGGTTGGCAACATGAAATGGCATAACATGTAGGTATTCAATACAGGTGGGTGAAGATTGATGCACATTTTAAAAACTGCAAATATTTCACTGTTTTCCGCTGTAGCCAGGAGTAGAGGTGCCATGCCATGATTTTGACACTCTGTTAATATACTACCATCATTTTGGAACTCTGATCACATAAGAGGACATCCAAAATATTCGAGGGGTATACATAAATTACCATAATACAATAATGTACCATATTATGGAAACCAATGGAATCAGCTACAATTAATTGACAGCAAAGAACTAGTGTTATCAATAATCACATAAAAAAGTAAATTGCTAAATTCAGGTCTACCTGCAAGAGAAAAACATAGCACACTGCCATCTAGGCTTTCATATATTTAAAGTCTATACCTACAGAGGAAATCTACACTCATCAGTAGGCACGAGCTAGGTCATTGCCTCTATCCAACTAAATCAATTGGCTGCAGCAGTATAGTAAATAATGTAATACTGCACGGACGACCCAAGCTTACTTTGTTCAGATGATTCGTGAAAAATATTCGAAGGGTGTTCCTGAAGCTATTCTGGGAACATATGAATATTTGCAAGTTCAGTGGGGTCGGGAACTGCATACCTTTTGATAGGTTTCTGTAAAGACGGAGCGGTCCATACCGAGCTGTGTGGGTCATTTTAGTTGTTTTTAGTTTTTTACATGTCCTTTGCAGAGGAAAAGTTCTCGCAAGCTAGTACTGATTTATTTACTTCCCATGCTCATAGGTGCGATTGTCTGTCTATTATGTCTGTGGCTACTGGGAACCAAATGTGCAAATGTGGATGGAATGGTCACTGGGTTGACAATTTACAGCACACAGCCCCATTCTGCAAGTATCTTTGAAGGTTTACTTCACTCAAAGATCCATAAATCCTGTAGATCTCAATGTGGGAAGTGAAGAATGGCTTGAAAACAAAGTGCCTTGCTAAGCGCTTGCAGGGTTATTACTTGGCTTCCAGTAGCCCATTTGTCTAATGTATGACACATACAAAACACCCAATAGAACATATTGTATAGACCACCAGAGACATTTACACATGCCTCTCAGATAAATCCAACATAGCACACATACACAACTAATTGGATTATTACCGTGCTCACAACACCACTTCACACCATGATGTGCTATTACCATCCAATACAACACATTATATCGAACTTCTAATAATCACCCAACACAGCCCCCAAAACTGTATGTTTACACTCTTTCCCAACCAAGGTTTAATATATACACATCTCCTTCCACCTATCAATGGGCCTATGTACCAATCTTGAAAATGAGTAAGTAATTGTCAGTGCCTTACATGATCAGTGCTCAAACATGAAAATATTACCTCTACAACCTTATGAATTACAATAAAACATACATTTGTACAAGAACACAATATCAGTAACGCAGCATCAGTTGTCCTTTCCTCATGCAACCTACCATCATTTCTCATTTACTGTACCACCTCAATCAACTGAGTGCCTGTTTTCAATGTATCCAAGTACAGCAAGGCTAAATAAACATTAATATTTGAGGTGGAATTGTGACAAGCTGTGCTTTTAATAAATAATTATATGGAATCAAACGTTTTCTAAGCTAATCATCTATCTTCGGTCTTAACGTTTGTCAAGCATTTCTTTTCTCAAAACAAGGTGTCTAAACACAAACAAGGAAACATGGTTGCATGAAAATAACTGTTACTACTGTAAAGTGACTGATTGTCACAGTTACACTTATTAGAAACCTTAAAACAACACTTTAGTCAACTCCTTGATTTAATCTGTTGTTTATGGGTTCTACATGTAGCATAGACCTGGACTTGGGGTTCAACTTTGTATACTGTGCACGTGGGAATACTGACAAGTAAATCATAAGAGAATCTAACAATGCTCCTTCTTCTCTTCAAAGCTTCCCTGAAAAGAATTGATCTGACTGGAAATAGGATTGAAGAAATTGAAGACGGGGCATTTGCAAAGCTGAATTTACTTGAGCAGCTGTCTCTCGCCGACAATAAACTTACAAAACTTCCAGCATTACCTGCAAACCTGACATCATTCAATGCAAACAACAACAGAATTAAAAGCAGAGCAATCAAGGCAAATGCTTTCAAGGTATTGTTAGTTCAGAAACTACTAAATAACACTACTTGGGCAATGTTTTGTGTTGATTCCCTTTGTTTTTGCTTATACTGGTCCACACATTTCCAGTTTTCAATGGAGTTGCCCCACAATAATTAAAGATATATTATATATTTCCCAAATGTAATGCACCAACTTGAAGCAAGAGACAAATGTACTGCTCTAAATCCAGGCTGGATATTGTCTGTAGACACTATCATATCTTCTATTTCTTTGAAACGTTTGTGTGGGACAACTCCTTCGTTGCTTAAGACTGCCTCAATTTGCATCCTCAGGCTGGATGTCAGTCAGCATAGAGTATTCACACACAGGTGAATCTTATTATTACC
This sequence comes from Pleurodeles waltl, assembly GCF_031143425.1. Lineage (NCBI taxonomy): Eukaryota > Metazoa > Chordata > Amphibia > Caudata > Salamandridae > Pleurodeles > Pleurodeles waltl. The sequence continues at coordinate 268,504,955 of NC_090448.1, read as the reverse complement.
TTTGCATTTCCAAAGTTTCATGTATGTGCACGTAATGGATCGTAGCAACCTTTGATGTAGTACCTCAGCCAATTAATGTTTAGGACTAATTCTCCTAACATAATTATCCATTCCTTCCTTATTCTCATTGTTCTATAATCTTACACTATGCAGAGCCTGGCTATGCTAGGTAGACTACCTTCTTGTGTCTTTATAAATTAGCACCCTTTGTATTTTCTTCTCATATATATTTTCCTAATAATGACTTGGAGACACTTCAGGATACTTTAGAGGTGAGGCAGATTTGTATCCTCGGGAAGGATCCTACTCCAAACAATCAAAAGTGCTCTGGCTTTCCCACACTTGATATTATCAGGTGCAGGAACAGTAGGCTCCATTTTCTCAGTGGGAAAATTCATCTGATAAAAGTACATGTGGACCAGGCATGAGGTGTGGGCACAAGTGCAGCCTGACCCCCGTCCAGCCTCTTCTGCACCACAAGGAGATCAAGTAATGCTCCTCTTTGCTAGCCGTCAACCTGCCCAGCACCCTGATACTCCCTGTAGCCCTGGCCATGCATAATCTCCGCCTTGCTCCCATTTTCCACCTGTTTAGAGCAGGTGGTAAGTGGTGATTCCTGTATTTGAGAATACCAGTGTTCCCCATACCGTCATAATCACACTTAAGTGCCAGCTGGGATATGTCCAGAAGTGCTCATTTTGGCCGTCTGGTATCACAGATCCTAAATCTACCTAGCTTGTAATTGGTCCCTAGGTATCCTATTACATGAAAAATCAAATTTGTCAACTGGGTGGTATGTCCTTGTGGAGATGAATTTAGCAAATCTTTTCTGTGAGGGCCCATATTAAAAACAGGTCAGCACAACCCATTGTACCACTGTAATGCTTGAAAATCACCATCTCTCCCCCAGAGTACAGGCTATTATCGTACTACTAGAATAATATAACCTTTTTTCTGGGATCTCCAAAACTCCTGGGTGTCAGGCAATGTAAGGCCGGCACTGTGGATTACTCTCCGCCATTGCCAAAATGACCCACTTTTGGTGTTGAATTCTGATGAGCTTCTATTTTGTAATCTGATGAAAGACTACAGAACTGGTGGAATATGTATTGTGACTCATTTGCGCGTTACACAGCTCATGAGATGAGAGGCGATTAGTGTTCTATTTACAGTGGCTGTAGAAGAGCAATGTAACAAGTGCCTCTCATTTCTTGTGGTCATCCCATAATGGGTTTTAGCACCAGTGGTTCCCTAAAGCCCATGCTTATGGTCTCCTTTAGGATTGCCTGGTGATTAGGCACCTGCTAAAACTGGTGAATGCCCTTTCCATACAAGGCCTTTGATGCCATGTGAGCCTTTTCTTTCTGTCCAGCTCTGCTACAGTCACTGTGGTGGCACCAGAGAGGAAAATAGCAAAGGTTGGCCCACACACCCTGGGAGAAATCTCCCAGAATATCACAGACCTTTTTTGTTAACCAAAGACAAACACAAACTTATACATACACTTTTGTGTAAGTGTACAATTGTTTGCTATTCACAAACGTATTTTAGTAATAGAATCTGTTTAAGTGTGGATTCTGTCCAAATAAGAAGATAGGACTGTCCTATCTCAGACCAGTTTGTGGATTGCTACATTCCTGAGAGCCAGGTGGGATACCCACACTGGAAAAAGGTACAACAAGGATCTCATGGGCACTTTCTTGTTCACTTCAAAGGATTCTTTGATTCTGAAAGGTTTGCTGGTCAGTGGGGCCTGGAAACATCTTAGGAATATGATGTAGCTGCAAAAAGAACCATAAAGATTCGGTCTGAGGGCCCTAATAGCCTTTTAATAGGCTTATATCATTGAGGATGACATACAGGTGTGACCCCTTAATCACTTCCTCGGCCTGTGATGTGGGACTAACAAGAGGGAAGCTGCTCCTGCTGTGACATACTACTTATTGGACAAAGGACAGAAGGAAGGAGTGGGCACCACCTACAGCACAAACGTCTAAGATTAAAACTCTAATTCTCGCCTGTGTAAAAAGGGGTGCTAAAGCCTCCCAAATTTGTCAGTCTGGAGCTGTCCATCACCGAAGAGAAACTCAGCATGATCTCTGCATATTGTGACCATGACTAGATACTGAGGGTGCCAGTCTCCTGCCCTTAAAGCTGGAGCACCAGCATCTGCCTACCTTACAAGATCAGAGGACCCTGTGAGTATGAAGAGAGCACCTGGAGGGAGCAAGGTCTAGTGGGAATCCTGTCACGTAGATCCCAAAAGCAGAGTGTGACATTTGGGTTCATGTTGAGGATCGTGGTACAGATTTGGCCATCCAAGTTTGCTGTTTGTGACCCCCGTATGCCAGGCAGGTGCCACAGTGAAGATAATGGCTGTCACCTTAGAAGTGTCTTGACCTAGATGGGCTGTCACCCTGCGTACACTGCTCATGACGCTGTATGCCATGGTGAAGAGAGAGGACCTTGGCCATGGAGATACGTACAACAGTGAAGAGAAGAAGATTGCAACCTGTAGAAGAAGAGCATCTATTCTACCACCCTAACCCAGGATCACCTGATACCAGCCTCCATACTCAGGAAGACTTACCCCACAATTGTAGGAGCATCATGCCTGTTGCCTTGCCCTAGAATTCTGCTCACCCTCTGGGCCACTGACAAATGCCTATGCCTGCCAAAATTCAGTTTCAGCAAGATTGTGATATCTGCTGCAGGTCACTATTAAGCATTTAAATGTAGATGGTGTACAGAAAGACTGGAATTTCACTTGTTAATCTTTAAGATATGTGAAGAGTTGTTATTAGAATAGACTTGTCAACTGTGTGGATGTTGTGGAAAATAAAACTGGCGTTGCAGGCATGAAGACCATGTGATATTATCACCAAACATTCTTTCACATTCAATCAATCAATATTATCAATCAATCAAAAATAACTTTATCACAGAGCAAGCTCTTAAAATACCAACACACTAACTATTTAGAAAACCTTTTTCATTGTGCAAATACAATTTCATGAAGCATAAGCTACATCAATATATATTTTATTTCTCCCACCTGCTTTGTAGATGATGTGCAGGTTAAACAATTATATTTTAAAAACAGGGGGCTTAAAAACATACGACTAGTAATTAAAAAGTAAACGATAGTCCTGCAAGATATGATTCCACATAAAAGAACAATTTAAAAAGCATGTACATTTCACATCATCAACCTTTAAGGCTGCCTAGTAGACGCATTTTGAAAAGATTTGTCTGACCCGATTCCTTGGCATTTAATGGGAAATTGAGCATGCAGCATTTTGCTAATAAATATCAAGAACAGGAGCCCAGGTTTAGGCTAATAGCTTGTACCATTGCAGAGTCTGGAAGGTTAAGGGTGTTTTTGCATTACCATGCCTTCAACTTCAGAACAGTTTATTCGGCCATCCAACATTAACATTTCACAATTGTATAACCTGCTAAGGCAGAGGAGCATTGCCCCACTTCTTTATGCTGTGGACGAAAGGGAAAAATAAAATGATAATAACATAATGTTATTATCATTTTATTTTTCCTCCGGAGCAGGACTGGGGGGGAAGGGGCTGGGCTGGGTTGGAGGAGGGCTATGTGCACACAAGCGCACATGATGCTTTGGCCAGTAGTGTTGGGCCGGTCAAACAGTCATGCGCACTTTGCATTTTTCCACCTGGCTGTATTGAACAGCTGGGAGGAGAAAGTGCACAGGGCCCTACTCCCTGTCTGAGCGCTGAAGCATGGCACTCAGACCAATCACGTTGTGAATTACAGGGGAGTCTGGAAGCCTTGTGCTTCCGGAAGTCCGAGGAGGAAGGAGAGACAGAACCGTCTCCCCCAACATAAAGGTACGTTTATTTTATTATTATTATTTTTTTTAATACCCCCAGCCACACCCTTTGACAAGCGGCCGCCACTGTGTATAACACTTTTGATACAAATTTGCCTGCAATTGCTTTTAATGTGGGCTGAGCGAAAAATCCCCCATCCCTATTACTTAAAAGAAAAAAGGCTGCCAAAGCACTAAAAATCTTTGCTTTCTTCCAGTTATAATGCCTGGATAAATTAGAGGTCAATGTTAGAAGTACATATTAGTACTCCTTCACCACCTGTAATTTGATTGATTCTAACCACCAGGAACATTCAATATGTTTGTACCCAAAGCATAATTTTTTTTGTTAAACTTTGATCTCAAGTGTATTAGTATCACAATAGAGGTATTATGCATAGATTATCATCTGAAAATCTATAGAACTTTGGTTCACTAAGGCCAGATCATCAGAGGAGGGGTCGCGTAAGAAAGCTGCATCTTTGGTAGGCAAAAAGTGACATTTTGCAGTTGTGAATGGAGGCACAGCAATGAAGAGGTAAAACGATGTTGTAGATAGCAAATAAGCTCACTTTAGGCCATTTCTGAGAGGCATTTTATCAGTTAACCTACTTTTAATTAATACCTTCAAATTAGCCCAGTTATCTGCGGGTAACTGTAACAAAATTAACAAAAGACTTGATGGGATTGCCCACTTATTTCCATTTTGGACATAGTTAAGTGCAAGCTACAGAAATTAAAGGTACCTTAAAGTCTACAAAATAAATACATTTTAGCCACAATTGATCTCTGAATCATATCACAAAGTACAAAACATTGGGCTGTTATGGTGGATTGTCCACATTAAAATTCTGCCTGTTCCAAGGGGATCAAACATTTTTACTTTGCTAATAATTTAGTCACAGTAGAACAAATTTAGAACAAACAAAATGGACCACATATATTACTGATATAAAATGTTGACATGCAGGATTATCTTTACTACCCTTTTAATTAGAAAAATAATTTTGTTTACGGCTCCCTTCCGAGATTGTGGGATTATTTTACTCAAGATTATCCAGAAAATGTGTCATCATTGCGACCACCGATTGGGATTTCTCCTCTATAGACATGCATGAGGAACATCTGCTTTGGAAGGGTTGATTGACCTAATTGATTTAGAAATCACCTCCACAGTTATCAATTCCAAGAGCACATCATCAACAACAGTGTTGATGTGCCTTTATGATGAAGATTCAGTGATGTTTCACTCCAAAGAGAAATACAGTGTTTGCATACCCATAATTATCCTGTGCCAAAATACACAAGGGTCCACTTCATGAACAATGTTCAGCTTCTCTTCTCAACTGTTATAATAAAATAATAACAAAACACTTTATTTATTTCTTCCGTTGTTTGCCAATTCTACAGTTCTTTTCTCTTGAACAATTTAATATTTATCTTTTTATCAAACCAAGGGTTATGCCTACTAACATAAGTGCAACCAAGGTCAGAAGAAGTTTGTTCACTAATAAATGTTCCCTGGAAGCAACCTACAATTTGCATAATAAATGTTCATACCAACTTAAAGGGTTAGCAACCTCACCAATTAAATATTTTGAACCACATTCAGAGCAATACCCAATTTATCTATGGCATCCTCAGAGTAATGAATTAGATGGTATATTGGGTATTCTACTTCTGGCTCAGAGTTATAAGCTTTATTTACCAATGACTTTTGGATAGTCTAGGGTAGTGGAAGGGAGAGATGGTCACTATCATCATAAAGTCTTAAATATAAAGGCATAGAGAAACGTAATGAACTATGGTCCTCTCCTTTTCCTTATTAAACTTTATACCTGCTGATTGGTCACCCAAACACAGACCATTCATAGGGACTAGTTGGCGATCTAAGAGGGCTTCCCCCATTTTTTAAACCTGGGGGGTAGACTACAGTTATTTTTACAGTCTGACCATACATAACACCTGAAATAGAACAATAACATGTGTGGTACCTTCCCAAATTATTTTTTAAGGGTCTGGAGGGAAAAACATAGTCAGTTATTGTTACACTACAAGCACCATTTTAACTGAAAAATACTGTATGGTGATTTCCAAATGAACTGATGTATGTTTCATTCCCAGGATACACCTACAAATAAGAACAACCAATATCAGTTACTTATGGTGACTTTCTGGAATATTTCCAGAGCAGAAGGTATCACATAATACCAGAGTTTAAACAGATCTCATACAGACTATCTGACATTTAGGTAGGTCTCCAATTTAATGCTATTGAGAATCAAACATTCTTGATATCAGAGTAGACTGGCTACCTAAAAGTTGTCTTAGTGTAGTTTTGGTCTGTATGTAAGCTTTTAGAAAAAAACATCACTGATTCATAAGTGTGTCATCTTCTACTTTCTGTTCCTATTTTCCTCAATTTCTTGTACACTGTGCTAGGATTTCACATCCCTCTAATAGTCAATGTGATCAGAAAGGAATAAGGGCCCGAATATGACCTTGGTGGAGGGGATTACACCATCACAAATGTGACAGATATTACACCTGCAATATTACAAGTTCCATTACATCCTATGAAACTTGTAATATGGCGAACGGCATATCTGTCACGTTTGTGATGGAGTAGTCCCCTCTGCCAATATCGTACTCAGGCCCTAAGCCTTTCATCGTTGTTGATCAAATAATTTTGGCAGAATGCAAAACTTATTCATGTCTGTGTATTTACATCAGCAAAAGTAATGTCACATGACATTTGACACCCCAACACTCTTATACCATGACAGGGTTAATTTCCAAATCAATTGATGTGGGTCCAAACATCACCCTACTTGTATCTAAAATAGTACAGGGCAAAGGCATGTTGTAGAAGTATCAGAAACAAACAACAATCTTACTTACTGTTTCTGTCGCTGCCTAGATTTCCTCTGAGGCCAGAGGTAGCATGAGCATTAGCGGGGGTACAAATGTGTAGTAAATGGGTTCCATTTGGTTCGCCCAGATTGTTTTGCTTTTTGACACCCTGTTTTGGACTTTTTATTGTGGGTGAGTCTCACTGCTTGTGTCTCACCCACATGGTAAATGGACTGTGACTGCTCACCGCCAGTGTCTATCTTTTAAGATAAGGCTGCTGCAACACAGCCAGGGGAAAGGCCAATTGGCAGACTACATGTGAACAAGTGTGCCCAAGTGTGAGGGTTGCACTTATGAGACTACTGTTGTGCCTGTCTCAGTAACTGCACACAAGTAGCCTGGTACAGAGGGGATTCTGCACGGCGAGATGTTGACCTGGGATAGGCCTTATAATATTAGTGGCCACTCATAGGTATGGTAAGTAGGTTTTACTGGTTTATCTGCAGTATCACTGGTGAAATCTGTCTTAAAGTGCAGTTTTGCTTCCCTTAGGCCTAAAAAGTGCAGTAAGGTATCAAACTGGGTCAAAACATGTACACTAAGTTTGACTTAGTAGGTCTCAAGAACATACATATACACAACATAGCCCATATTTCTGTGGCTCATCTTAGAATCACATTCCAGGCCTTTTATCAACCTGTTGGGCTTAGGTAATTACTTTGCTCCCCAGCAGAGTTAACAAAGTCCACCACTTGCACGGAGTAATTAACAGTGCTTTACTCAGCTCTTGAGGAGGAAGGGGTGGGGAAGAAAATCTGTATCTGTTCATTAGCTGGCCCCGGGGTGGGCCAAGCTTTGAGGATTGGTGCAAGCTTCATTACTAATTATGGGCATGCATGAGCCACCCTCCCCAAAGCTCTTTAAGGCCCAGGAGCCCCGTGCCTAAGGGCAGCATATTCAATAGAGGGGCCCTGGACCCCATTCCTGGCCCCAGGTGAGAAGAAAGAGGGGGAGCTCTGGAAGCCCACCCCCAGAGAAGGATAACGGGATCCGGGAACCAATCCCAGACACCCAACATACAGAGAAAGCAGGAAAATGCTGACATGCCCTCCACACAATGGTGTGTGTTTCCCCCACTCCCTGTGCCTCTGTCTGGGGGAGCGGGGCAGCCACTCTGAAGTCATAACCCAATGAGGAAAAATCAAGTTGCCAGCTCCCATACCTGTAGTCAAAGGAACCAGCCAGGCCGATAGCAGATGGGTAGCATGGGAGTGGGCTCCCTGCCCCACCCCAATTTAACTTAAAAGCACGTTGTCCTGGAGCAACCGGGTACCCCCAACTGAAAAAAGAAGAAAGACAAAAAGAAACCACATGGTGTGAGGCTGCATGACTGCAAAGCAATGGGACAGGAGCCAGTTATCCAGCCCTGGAAGCACCCCATAATACTAATGGGAGGCTTTTTCCTTACTTTTCTGCCTTTTGTGGTGCCATAAGAAAAGTAGTGGCATCACCACCATGATGAAAAAAGTAAGTGTAAGATGCAGGTATACAGCAGCCCCCACTTTGATTCATATTTAAAGTGACCCTAAGTTTCTGGGACCATTAACAACTTGACTCCCTGTATTTTCCTCCTTGTTTTTGCAGCACTCCTAAGGCGGGAATCTTTGTTCTACAGCATGGGACTGCATCGTCCTATAGGGGTTGGTTCTATGTCTGCAGTTTGTGTGGCCTCAATGTATTGAAGAAAGACACAAACACATATTATGTTGATTTTCAATACTTTATTAAAAAATATATTACTGGCAGTGGTTTATGATCAACGTTTCAATCATTTATTGATAATAATGATTGCAATTGATTTTGGTTTTTGAGTTAAGTAATATAATGGTGATTATTAGCATGTGGTTATTGTTTTTTTTAATGTGGTGGCTTCTTGACAAAACCAATACGCTTGTCTGATATATTGCTGTTGTGACCCCTTGGCAAAGCCAATGGCATTATTTATTTAGAGTGATACCCCCTCTATTATGATGATCTGTGAGGTATATTTGTGGGGTTACAGTGATTTTCAGGGTCATGACCCGGTAGTGCTCAAATGTGATTTCAGAATGTCACCTAAGGTATTTCTATTTGCCTGATGTATACAATAGTAAATTAATGCATATAATTTAGTAGTGTGCGTGTAATATAGGTACTTTTCGTTTATCAAAGATAAAGCACTGACTGGACCATCATTTATTGAGTGTTATCATTGTGTGCCAGAAAATACTATTTATTTGCCCACAACCCCTCCCCCCCAAAGCTCCCATCCCAAGTCTGCCCTCACCAACCCTTTATGCTTTACTACCCAGAGAGAGTCAAGTGCTACACTAGGGTGCTTGGTTCCCAGTAAAGGGAAATTGTGGACCTTTTACTCGTGCAGGCTTCACATCCTGCACAACCAATAACCCAATTTCTTACACCCTAGTAGTAGCAGTAGATCCTTGTCAATCCTTAATTCACACCCATGCTTCTCACCAGTAGTACTAAGGATCTTCTGAAATGAGCACCACATTCACACATAGTGGATATTTCAGTGAGTCTGAGTAATCACTGTGAATTAAAGAATTCCCAGTTATTTACATCAGCTAAGCTTGACTTTATGATCATTTTAAGATGCTGCACCGTTCTATGGAATATCGTGGTACTGTAGCTGTCAGACTGGTCTGCAATCTTCCTGGTGAATTTTATTTGTTTCTGTAGCATTGGAAATCACATATAAATGTCTTCTACCATTTTTACTCAGTCCTACAGGCCCAATTGTAGACTTAAATGCAAGTAAGACTTTGCTTCTGAATGTTTTTTAATGTACATAAATTTGTTTTCTCTTTTATGTCTTGTTCACAGAAATTGAACAATTTGTCCTACCTCTACTTGTCTCAGAACTCCCTTGAAAGCGTGCCACTTAACCTGCCAGAGAGTCTTCGCATTCTTCACCTCCAGGTACTGTGCAATTTAATAATTCCTTCTTAAAATCTATTTTAAAGCAATCTACAGCAGTTTGAAGTTGCAAAGTTGAATGCAGCTCATTGTGTCTCAGTTAATGAAATTGCAGGAGCTCAAAGTCTGCATACAGCCCAACATCATTATAAGTTGTAACATAACTACAGTGGTGCTTAATTTGAAAAATAAAGTGCAGGGCAGAGACGTTTTAAGGCATGGGTTAAGTAAGGAATTGCCCAAAGCCCCAACCTTTCAATGGGCCACCTCGGAAAGTAAACTTTCCGTATATCTAAATCACCTCTGTTCATAGCTACATCTGAATCTCTCTTCTTTTCTCTGCCTTCCCCTTGTCTGTCTCTTTGCCCTGTGTCATCCTAAGGATTTTTGGGGTCCACAAAAAGACACCTCTGAACTAATTTTGTGTGAAACCCATTCCCGAAATTTTGTTTGACAATATGAGTTCTACAACTAGCACAAAAACAGGTGATAGAATTCAAAGTTATTACGGACAGGACCCCAAAGTATGTCTTGCCCACGGCCCATAAATCCTTAATACAACAGTGGTGCCAAGGGCAAAAGTTTCTTAAGAGCCCTCCTCAGGCACTGGTGAATGCCAAGGTAACCTTGTATAGATCCCACCTCACACCTCTTCCATCAGCTTGCACTTCCTGTATCTTTATCACACTCTTGCACATTCTTTTTCATCCCTGCATTCTCTCATGGTCACTATTTTCTTTTTTCCTCTTCCTTCTTCTGTTTCATTTTTTTCTGCCTTTCTCTGGATCACTCTGGGCCAAAGTCTGATGATGAAAAATAGAACCCAATCCCCCAAATATGATTGCCAGTGTTCTTCACCAGCAAACATCAGCACACTATAAACACTTTGTAGCAAGGATTGCCAATGGGCCATGTAATTGCCAGAATACAAAGACAGAGATGTAGAAAGTCAAGTGGAAAAAAGACTATAACTTGGCCAGTTCTAAATGCCAGCAGTAGCTTAGTTCTATGCCAATATTTAATTTCCACTGGTGCTCTCAGAATATAATCATACCAAGAGATAGAGTATATAGAAACAGAGTACAGATTACAATGAATAGAAAGGTTTAAAGGGAACTGAGTACCCATCTAATTTTAAGTTGGTAAGTAACTGCACTTAAATTTTGAGAAAAATGTTCTGAGAAGTTAAAGTTCAGTGGGGCAAGGTTGTAGATGGTGTCCGAGAAAGGAGTGTCATTATCAGGGAGCCTTGGGTTGAAGCCGAAGTGAAGATTTCTACGTTCAGACTTTGGGCCTAATTTAGATTTCAGCAGATACAATACTCTGGCCCTCATTAGAACTTTGACGGTAACTGTCGCCTACCGCCATGGCGACGGCTGTCAACATACCGTCGCCGTGGCTACCAGCCGCCCACCCACATTATGACCGTAGACAGAATTCCGGCAGAAGGCTGGCGGAATACCGTTGACGGTCATGACAGCGGACAGCGGTAAGGTGGCACTGCTGCCAGCTGCAGCGCCACGTCACCAAAACACCGCCGACCGTATCATGAGCCATGATACGGCCTGGCGATGTTTTTCTGGCGGACGCTGCTGCTGGCTGCAGCGCCGTGTCCTGTCTGCTGCCGGTGGACCACCTGCGAGCAAGTAAGTCAGGTTCTCCGACAGGAGGGGGGTGGTGTGTGTGTGTATGAGGGTGTTGTGTGCGTGTGGGGGGTGTGTGTCTGTTTTTGTATGCGTGCATGCAGGTGTGAGTCGCTTTGAATGCGTGCATGAATGACTGAGTGTACGTGTATGTTGTGTGTTGTGAATGTGTGTGTGCGACAATGTATGTTGGTGTGTGTTGCGGTGTGTGTGTATGTACTTGTGCAAGCGTTGGTGAATGTGGGTATGCGTGTGTATGATTGTGTATGTGTGCGCGTGTGGGTGTGTAACTGTGCGGGGGCAGAAGATGGAGGGGGAAGGTGGGGGAGGACTCTGGGAAGGGGGAGGGGGCGGGGCGTGGGAGACCCCTATCGGTGTCAGGGAAGGAATTCCCTGGCACTGATAGTGCCTACCGCCATGGTTTTCATGGCGGTACGATTGCCACGAAAACCATGGTGGTAGGCGGGGTCATAATCCCAAGGGTGTGAATGTGATGGCCGCCTGGCTGGAGACCGAAGTCTCCAGCCCAGCGGCCATTACCACCCTGGCAGACAGAGTGGTACATTGGTGGTTTGGCTTGACATTCCGTCCATTGTATTTTGAGCTCCATAGGATATAATGGAATCGTAATACAGCTGATGGGATATTCGTCACATTTGTGACAGAGTCTCCCTCAGTCTCACTTTTTTGGGGATGAAATAGTTACAGGGGCTTGGATACCCATTTGCCAAAGGACTGATGAACATAATTTGCTGCTGCAGGGGAAGAATGTAGCGGGGGAAGCCGGAGTCTATCCGACCCATGATGCAGTTTGGATAGATAGGGCGAGCTGGCAGGTCCTGGTGTCCTCTCGGTTCTCAGAGTAGTTTTTGGCCAAAAATGTCTTAAGTTCTCAGTTTTGGGTTTTGGCCATCTGGGCTTTTTTAGCACCACAATCAAGGGTTCAGGGCTGGAGGGACACCACAAGGAGGTTCAGGACTTACTCAGACTGGGTCCAGGTGCAGGTTGATGATGGTGGGATCGTTTTGTGCCCCTATGGCTCTGAACAGGAGGCCAGCAAATTAGCCCTTGCAGTCACTGTGGTAGTCCTAAGTTCAGGTGAAGATGCAGGGCTCAACAGCAGGGCTGACCTCCGAGGGTTCAAGGCAGGTTCCAGGAAGCAAAGTAGTCCTTCCAGGTACAGGAAAGCAAGTGCACAGCAGGTCACAGCAACATGCAGACCTCTAAGAGTCCTTCAGCTGCTCCAGGAGTGAACTGAACAGTGGGTCTAAGGGTCCTATTTTCATACCTGGGGCCCTTGCTCTGGAAGGTGGGAGAAGCTTAGAGAAAGTATTTTTGAAATGCATGGAATTTCTGAACTCCTTGCCCTGGCTCCAAGCTGGCTGAAGTGACAACGTGGAGGTGATAAGCTATTTATGTTAAGACCGAGCACAGCCTATACAGGTGTAAGTGGGACTGTGCCTAACTCAGCCCCCGTCCTGCCAGCATATAGCCCAGTCAGGCACACCTAATCCCTTTATTGTGTGACTGTCTGGGAGGAATTCACAAAGTATGTCAGTTGCACCCAGTCATGTAACCCAAGACAGGTTGCAGACACAGAAGTGCTAAGGGTAGGGAAATGCCAACTTTCTAAAAGTGGCATTTTCAAAATTGTAATAAAAAATTTGACTGTACAATTGAAAAGGTATTTTCATTACAATTTCATAGATACCAAATATGAACTGGCTACCTGGTCCCAGTCAAATGTTAGCACTGTGTAATAAGGCAACCCAATGTTATTCTATGGGACAGGGGTAGGCCTCACAGTGGTGAAAAACGAATTTAGGAGTTTTTCGCTACCAGGGCATGTAAAACTTGGAAGTGCATGTCCAAGCTTTTAATTGCAATGCACCCTGCCTTATGGGCTACCTAGGGCCTCCCTTAGGGGTGGAGTTTAAAACTTGGCAAGAGGGATATATTGCCAAGTCATTTTGCCATCTTAAAACTACACTCCGGGTGCAATTGCAGGCCTGGGACATGTTTTAAGGGACTACCTAGTTGGGTGGCACAATAAATGTGGCAGGCCTACTGGTACCATTAATTTACAGTCCCTGGGTATATGCTATACCACACTACAAGGGACTTATAAGTAAGTTAAATATGCCAATCAGTTGTACACCAATTAAACCATGTTTAAAAAAGATGGCACACACACGTAAGCACTGGTCAGTAATGGTAAAGTGCACAGAGCCCTAAGGACAATGAAAATGAATTTAGCAAGAAATGAAAGGTAAAGGCAAAACCTTTGGGGTGACCCTGCAGGAGGTCCAGGTCCAATAAATATGAATACAACAGGCTTTGAGTAAGCATTCTTCAACAATTGGTTGCCCTAAGTCAACCCCTTTCAGTCATTGCTTGTTTGAAGTGTGTTTTACATTTTCATTCAGGCTAAAGGAGCTTGCCATGCTGGAGAAATTGCACACACCTGCTTGTTGCAAGTGAACATAGGTCACATAGCACATATAAAGAAATATACAGCGTGTAGGCAGAGGTGGTAAAGGTCGTGTAAACAAGGAGTCTGTGTGGAGAGGATGAGCCTCAGACTGCAGCATGATAGTTACTTTCAGTGCACACCCAGATCCCCATAACAGCAGATACAGCTCCTGAAGCTGCTGTAAGAAACTTCCACCCTGCAAAGAGCACTCTAGGATCCTGAAAACAGGCACCTGTAATTCAGGCATAAGCTTATGTCTGATCTGCTGCTGCAGCGACCCGTTAGTTGCTGGTTCTACCTACAGTCTGCCTCTTGCCCTTTTACACTTTGCTGGAGGATGCCACTCACTATCCATCTTTTTCCTGCACCCGGAGGTTGTCGCAGTATCGGGTAGCATGCCCAACTGAACCACCATTAGTCTACAGTGGTTATATCAGGTGCGACATGTCAAGTTTTTATGTTTACATTTCCCAGTGTTGTTATGACTTGTCTCGTTACTAATGTACTGCCCATTCCATTCCATTTTGTGAATGTTATTTTAATAGCCATGTGTGATATTTCTTACGGAAAAGAAAATGCCATGCAAAAGGCTCATATATTTCAAAACCAGAATATTAAAAATAAAGCATACGAGAGCGTAGTGAAATCTCAGAAGCAATTCTAGACCATCTGCCACCATGTTAAATTGCAGATAGTGACACAATATAGTCTGGACAAAGTGTCACTTTTAAGGACATACATTTTGGAATGATTGCCAGTTTTCTCTTGTCTCTGAGGTTGCCTAATAATTCTTGGTGATTAACAGTGTTAACAGTCTGTTTATCTGATGACTGCTGAGATTCTTTTTCTTCCGCATGCTCTCCATGGTCAGTATAGAGATGGCACTTTTTCTATGTGCTTGGTAGAGCTGTAGGTCTGTTGTGTTTATTTTTAATGGAATTGCTTCTTAACTGACGAGTCTTTGTCGGTGCGTATGGGTGTGTGTGTGCATTATTTACTGAAGTAATGCTAAAAGTCAGAAGGTAGATAGGCAGTGCATAGACTTTGTCATCCTTCAGTGGGGCCAGTCACTGTCTCATCGATCCATCCACAAACACCTACATTTGCTCATTTTACTTGTTAGGTGCTGTGTTTATTTGCTAAGAAACTGGTATTATCCTTACAGGTGATGCAGTGTCATCAATTTGTCAGGTCCTCTTTCTGTGAAGAAACACACTTTTCTATATTAGTTATTCTAGAATTCTAGATCATTTCCAAGGTGCTTTGTTTATTTAGGCTTTTACTACTTTTACCTTGTACCTTTCCTTGTTTCTTGCAATAGATTTCCTATCAATCTGTTGCTTTCCTAAATGTGTTTCTTCCAGTAGCGGCTTGTGGGCTCGGAAGGGGCGGGGTGGCGCACAGGGGGGAGGATCAGGAGGAAATAATTATTAAACTAAAAAACAAAACATCTTCTCCGATGCCGTGCTCCACTGCTTCCTCGCTGACGCTGCAGGCACAGACTCCCAGCTGCCCTGCGCCAATCCTGATGCTCCTCAGAGCAGCATCAGGATTGTCTGGGAGGCAGACTGGGAGCCTGGGCAGGCTCTCTCCAGTTGCTGGGTTGGAGAGAGCTCTGTGCGCATGTGTGTTTGTCCAGCCTGAGACGGCCAGCCAAACTCACATGCGCTCTGAGGTGGAGTGCTGTGCACTCCCCCTCGGTGCACGTCACCGCGTGGCCCCGCCCCCTTTACCAGAAAACCATCATAAACAAAGTTTATGATGGTTTTCTGATAAAGGTTTTGCAGTGGCTGCTGCTGGCGGGGGCACCACTTCTTCGCCCAAACGGAGGAGACGCCACTGGCTTCTACTGATAGCCGACTCAGGGGATGAGCACAACATATGCCTGGATTACAAGTTCAGGGCGAAATTCTGATCCCTGTGCAGATAGGACTTTGCACAAAGATCATAAATACAAATTGTGTGATAGTTATCACACACTTGCAATTTTATCATATTAGTTTCTAGCAGGTCAAACCTGTGAAAAATGTAATGGGTTAAAATATCTGGAAAAAAGGTGAAACACGCTGAATTCATTCACTCTTTCATGCTATCACTCATTTCTGAATCGAAAACTTGAAATACGAGGTCTCTTCCAAGTAGCGTTATTTTCCTGGCTAATGGAGAAGCACAGAAATGTTAATTCATCCATTCATTCCTATGACATCCGAGAAATGCCTATCCCAAAGTAACGGTATTTACCAGTGTGGTCAATATCCCACACCTTTCCACATTATTTCTAATCAAGGTATTTGTCAGATTGTTATGATAAAATGGCTAGGCCAATGTTTCTTAGCATTTAGAATAGCTAGAGTTGTGCGTCTTTGAAACAGGGCCAGTAAAAAACAATTCACTCAGACTATGTACAGAACATGAAAATGATCAGACAGCAATTTGAATTAATATAATTCCAATGAGGTATTCCCCCTTGCAAAAATCATAAGTGTGCATTTCAATGCCAGATGATTTCTGAAAATAGTGGGGTACAGTTTTCCCTTCAAACTGCAGCGAGTGTTTTTTTCACTAATTCAAGCATGACTAAAAAAACATTTTTTTCTGTTTTTTCAGTTCAACAACATTACCTCCATCACTGACGACACATTCTGCAAATCCAACGATACACGCTATGTTCGCACAAAAATGGATGAGATAAGAATGGAAGGCAACCCTGTCATTTTGGGAAAGTATCCTAACAGTTTCACCTGTTTGAAAATGCTTCCGACTGGATCCTATTTTTAATGAACAGGAAAGGTAACACCAGAGCTATTCGAAAATGATGTACTTTCTTCATCTACCCCTTTGCTGAAGAAGGCCAGAAACGATCTCTCCAATGAAAATTCTTTACAATTTAGCTTTTTCTGAAAAACAAGAACTGCATGGGTGTTTTGCAAAGTTTTCCACATTTAATTCAGCTGAAATAGCCAGTATACCATTTTCTTAAAGCTAAACAGCAACAAAATCACATTTTTTGCAGCAATATCTCTGTTTTGATGTTGTCCCCTTAATGTATGACAGCCTGAAGTTCTGTATGTAAACCAGTAGTAAAGCTGTGAGTTCTTGACTACAGATTAAACATTGTATATAACTTCCATTGCTAAATGCTTACTTTTGTGCTTATTTCAGGAAATCTTTGTGATAGTGTTACTCATTATTGGATCATGAACAAGGCTACCGAAAATAGCTATCAATATAGAGGAAGACCGCTAGCAAGCCCACCAGTCTATTCCCCATTTAGGACTCCACAAAAGCTTGGCATAAGGACAGGGTGAGATAACCCTCCTTGAGCAGGTGTGATACTGGTTGTCTCACCGTATGTTATGTTATATGCATTTGTAAGGGGCACAGTCACCTGGAGGGCATCCTGGCACTGAAGCAGGAGGTGAATGGGCTGAGCCAGGGTCGGGGCTCGTTGAAGAGCCAGATCTTCTGATTCTTGCAGAATTCAAGAATTGAGGAGGAGGCTCTGATGTGCAGGACCAGGTCATTTTAGGCTGTAGGATAGAACAGAAGGCATGATCACCAGATCTGGTTCTGCCTGTACTGTGGGCATGTACGAATAGGAGCTTGTCTGAGTGCAGAGGTTTCTGATAGGTTTCTGGAAGTTTATGCAATTGTTGAGGCATGTGGAGTCAATTTTATGCAAGGCTTTGTATGTGTGTGTGTGAGGAATCTGAGGAGTGCTTATTTGTGGATTGGGAGCCAGTGGAGCTTCTTGAGGTGCAGACAGATGTGAATGCAGGGTGGGAGGTTGAGGGTGAGCCTGTCCACAGAGTTGTGTATAGTGTTGATTCTGCTGGTCAGTTTAGCACTGATTCCAGTACAGAGTGTGTTGCCGTAGTCCAGCTTGCTGGTAATGAGTATTTTGGTGAGTGCACTGCGAGTCTCAGTGGGGACACATTTGAAGACGTTCTTAAGCATCTTGAGTGTGTGGCAGCAAGAGATAGAGGCTGCATTCACGTAGCCGGTTAAAGTGAGTTGGTTGTCGATTGTTATTCTGAGGTTTTCGCGTGGGTTGCTGGGAGGGATGTGGATCTGAGTTTGGCAGAGCACCAGGTGGAGTCCCAGAGCGAGGCGTCTTTGTGTTTAGCTTGAGGCAGCTGGTTTTCATCCATCTGCTGACATCGGTCATGCAGGTGGACAAATTGGTCCAGGTGTTTATCATCTTGTCTGAGAGTGAGAGTATGAACTGGGAGCGTCAGCATAGGATATGATATTGATTCTATGGGCGTGGATGATGCTGACAAGTGGGGGTCATGTACGCATTAAAAAGAGTGCGGCTGAGTGAGAATCTTTGTGGAATATCGCCGATAGTTGACTGTGTCTGAGGTGAAGGTGGCCAGGCTGACCAACAGGGTGCAGCCTCTCAGGAAGGAGCAAACTCAGTTTATCACTACATCTGGGAGCACGTCCGCTCCTAAATGTAGGGGTGGGTCTGCACTGCTGGACCTACCACTTACATGATTCGTCAGGCCAGGCCTCATGGACTTCCTACTGCCTCTTACCACAAGAGTATAAAGGAGGACCAAACACATCTAACTACTTAAAACGTATTGCTCTTAACCTAATTCTAGCAATTAAAATTGACAGCAATGCATCTTCTTTGCTGATTCTAGGCACCACAGGTGCAAGAGAAATTGACAATCGGTGAATGGAAAACCACAGGAAAGTCTTCATAAAATAGCTCTACAACAGTGCCAGGAAAATATCTTAATAGGTAAAAATATACGATCATATTAGTTACAACGCACTTCACAATCACGATATTCATAGAAAGCCAAATAATTACCATATTGTTGCTTGAAGATATACTAGCATAATGTGAGATGCAACCGTTTTAAGGTAAGATCACAGAAGTTGTACCAGTGCTGACAACTTTTTGCTCATGTCAGGCGTCAATCGTGAGTCATCATTTTACTGACTGACTATTCAGTGATGTTAAATTTGTATTGGTCAACAGTATAAATTTCACTGTTGCTCTGGTCAAGCTGCAAATGTCACTGAAAAATAGCTTACCACTAATACAAGATTGTCCAAAAACATTACAAAAATTGGCCCAGTCAAAGTGTATATGCGTTGGTCCACGGTGTCTGAAATGGAATAAGGACGTTCGGCGTTGCCCAGTTGAACAAGTAAACAAAAGCTAATACTGGGTAGATAAATTGATCTTTCTAGTAACTGCATGAAAAATAATACCTAAAATGACTTTCTGTGTATGGTCTGTGCTTCATTTCATATTAATTGGTAGTAAAGATTATTGTGCAACATTAGCTTTTTGTTTTTTCAGCATTGGCATACATTCCTTTGCTTGTAAAGATCAGTGAATGTTTGGCAAGCAAGTAACAACATGGGGTGGTGGCCATAAAATAAAGCTGAGCTGCTAGCATTGATGAACGTTTTTTGAATTTTCATGTTTGATGTTTGTGACTGTTCAGAAGGGATTTGGAAAGTGAATGTACCGTGCATAAAAATTACATTTGCATCACTTTGAATACAGCTTAAAGCCGATAAGCCAAAGAAATTCACACATTTCAAAATTCAAAATGACTTGGAAAAGACCACTATTTTCTTTCCTAAAAAAAGCACTCTGACTGGTCGTTCATATTCAATGTGAATGTTCGTTTTTCCTTCAGCGAGGAACGTTCTATATGTGTCTTTATAAACTCTTCCACATTTTAATAAAACACCTGGAAATGCGTTGTTTGGCTTAATCATTTCAAGAAAGACAGTCAAATTTATGGGCAGAAACACAAAAGCATTAGTTTACACCTATACACATTTTCCTTTCATCAGCTTTTGGCTAATTCGTGAACATTTGTATCCTTTGTATGCATAAATCACAATGTCATGAAATATGTGCATACATGTTTAGTATTAATGTGATTGCTGACTTACACTGGCATTGCATGCATTAGGCATGTGCAGGATTTGGGACACTTGTAGAATTATAGTTTACTTTTTCAACTTGAATAAACTTGTCTTTCTACACGAACTCTGTCAAAACTGGAAGTACTGGTGCACTTCTCCCACTTTCGGCAATAGTTACTGGTATTTGAAAACATACGTAATGCAGTGTGTAGGTTTGGGTTGTTAGACAAGCAGAGGTGATTTTCCATCCTGAGCAACAAACACAGTCCTTGTCAGGGTGAACCACTAAAGTCACTAAATAAACCTGAGCTCACCCCCTGGTGTATATATGGCACAGATAAGGCACGATTAACCTACAAGCACTGTGTAACTATTTATGCAGTACCAAAACAATAATAAAGGTGAAACACAAAACAAGAGAAATTTCAAACCAATGTAGAACAATCGAGTAAAACATAAAAAAAATTAAATGACACCAAAACCACAAAAATTCAATTAGAAGAACTGAAGACATGAATTTGTGAAATTTTAAATAAAAAAAGCCAACGAAAAGTGTTATATACCTACCACACGAATGGAAGCCAATTGCTAAAGAGCACAACTCAGATACAGAATCTAGGTTTGACCTGGTTGGAAGTTTTAGCTTGGGACTTAGTCTCAAATTTAAATCCAAAATCATCAGAGGGGTGAAGCAGCAGGCTGTCGCTGAGGAGAGCTCCACGAGATCAGACATCCCTCCTGGTATTGATTGGAAAGCCCTGAGCAGGAGATATTTGAATTTTGCTCTCAAACACTTTGCCGGATACAGAATATTTGCTTATTTGCACTTAGTCATTTTCTCAGTGCCCAGATTCTTCCAGCAGGACACGCTGCAGGCAGTAGTCAAAGAGGCCGTCACAAGGAAGAATAATTTCAGCAAGTCCTGCTGAATCACATTTGCTGCTGCTGAAAAGTTAAAAACAAGAGAAACTTGAATCTCTAGCCCTGCTGCAATGCACTGTGGTGAGATTTGCTTGATAGATTTGTTCTGGTCCTCAGGAGGTCTTTGGAGCCAAAACATTTCTAAGCCCCAGGTTCACAGAGGTGTGGGAAGAAGCCAGACACAGCCAAGGGTTCCAGGACCTTTGGAACAGCACTTGTGGGTCAGGACTAACTCCAGCAGAGGGCAATAGCAGGCACAGTGGGAACTGGTCACCTAGACAGTTGCAGGTAAGGCCTCCTGTAGCTTATTGTGTCCTTGCAGCTTGAACATGAGGTCATCCTTATACCCCTTGGAACTCACTTCTTAGTCCCAAGTACAAGAGAGGACCAGTCCTCCAGGTATCTTTTCATGTCACAGACAGCAAGTTCAGTTGTCTTCTGATCTTTCTCATATGCAGTACTGTTCTGAGGAGGGTAATGTGGATGCTAGGTTTATGCCTAGCTTCAGCTTGCAGGTGGGAGTGACTCCTGGATCCTCCCTAAAAAATGTGTTAAACGTTCCCAGGAGTTACCGTAACCACTTTTGCAGCATTTCCTGTGTACCCTACTGCAAACAGTGATACAGTGTCTATCTCTGCATAAGTCAAAGATAGTGAAACCCTTCTCCACTTGTGCAGAGTCTACAGGCCAGATGTACGTAGGTGCAATTTCGCACTTCCTAATAGCAACTCCATAGAAATTGCTATATTGGAAATGCAAAATGATAAGCATCAAAGTACCGATTTCCTAGCTGCGATTCCTACAAAGTAGGAATCGCTATTGGGAAATCACAATTAAGAAATTGCATGCAATATGTGGCAATGGGCCAAACCTAGGATGTCTACGGGCAAAAGGCCCCCCATAATTCACACAAACAACAGTGGTGCACATGTAGAGCACACATATACCCTAGGGGCATGTGTGTGCTCAATTGCATTTTCAAAAACGGATCTTTGGGTGATTTTTTAAATTGCGCATGGTTATTGCATTTCCTAGATGCCCAATTCCCATTTAGGACATGCTTTGTACATCTGATTAGGAATCACAAATAGGTAATTTTCTATTTAGAGGATTGCAAATTGTGATTTCTACAGGGTGAAAATCACAATTTGCGATTCCCTAAAGGACTTTGTACATCTGAAAAGCTCATTTAGCATTCCTTAATGGCCCAAAATAGCAATTTGGGCTACCAAGAAATGCTAATTGACTTTGCACATCTGGCCCTAAGTGCCTACCCTAGTGGTGTGACCTGGGAATGGAGAAACCTCTCCTCTGTGCTCACTTCAAAACAGTTCTGAGGGCAGCTCCCTCGTCGCTGGGACTGAGCTTGGCTACCTGAAGGAACAAAGGAAGGGGCCTGTTCATGTCCCTTCTGCCTGTGACAGGGAAGGCCCCTTTAAAGTTAATTAAATTCCTGGGCACTGTCCAAAGGGTCATCCTGCCAGAGAAATAAAAACACCTCCCCACACCAAGGTCTTTGTCTCTGATCTCAGAGCAGTTTTGACACCTCATTCAGAACATGAACACTCAGAGGGCTGCAGCTGGAGGCTAATGCCAATTAGTCTCCAAATACTTCAGGCAGGGGAAAGGTAACTTTCTAAAAATATATTTTCCTTAATATTTAATGAAAATCTTCCTTCAATGTAAATCCGGCTTTTAATAAATAGTCAAGGAATTACATTTCTAAGTGTTTCCTAACTGAAGAAATCATATTAAATTTAATATAGCACCTGAATGGTTATTGGATAGCCTGCCTTTCTACAGTGAATATAACTTTTAGGTGCTAATCTCTGAGAGGGCATGTTTAACAATGAATTTATTCATGCCCTACTTTTAAATATCATGCACCCTGCCTTATGAGCTATAAGGCCGAAGTAGGGGTGAGGTATTAAAATTTAAAAGGAAGGTTCAGACCTGTCAAAAGGGTATATTTTGAAAGGTCAAATTTTAATGGGTTAAATTGCAGTTTTAAATTTGCTTCAGTCAGGCTACAGTGGCAGGCCTGAAGCCATGTTCGTACTGTCACTATAGCGGATGGCGCTATAGGTGCTGCAGTCCACTAGAGCCAAATTAACTTACAGGCTCTGAGTACACTTTATTTCATAAATTAAAGACTTATGGGTAAGTTAAATATAGCAATTAGGATTATGCCAATCCAACCACGTTAAAAGGTGTGCACAGGCACTTTACTACTGGTTAGCAGGTAGCAGGGGTAAAGTGCACAGCCAGCAAAAAAGACGGGGTACAAAATGCAAAATATGGTCATTTCCGACACAGGGGTATAGCTGTCAATAATGCAGCATACACAGTGGCAGCTGGGCTCAGGGGTTTGAGAGGCCTCTGTATCCAAATTTTCGCAGTTTTTCACTACCAAATCAGGGCATGATTGCCCAATTTATTTGTTTTTATTTGAGACTATAAAACCTTTGCAACAGAACTGTTCACATGTTACAATGGACATGAAAGGCAGGGTATGAAAGGCCCAGAAACCAGACCTAACACACGGGTTACAGAATCATTACAGAGATCCGAGACATTGTCTGTTCAGACAGCAGACATATGTTTAAAGTGGAGCTCAATTACAGCTTCTGGTCTCATACAGCAATAGTGTTAATGTCACTAAAACCTCTATCAATATAGATGATAAAGGCCCGCCTGGTGAATAAAAAAAAACAGTCCTCGCAGCCAGAGCACTTTCAGAAATGAGAAAATAACATCAACAACCTGTGTCCTCAAGCCAGCATGAATTAGCACTCAACTACCAGTTCTAAATATATTTGGGAAATGCAATAACTGTGTACCCAACCATTAGCCTGACATTTTCTGAAAAAACAAACATCTCTTTCAAAATGTATTTTTATTTTATTTTACATGAACACATTTAATTCTTCAAAAAAGCTTGTACATTAAAAAAAATGTTCCCTTTCTTTCATCCTTTCATTCGCTACCATTACCTTTTACCTTTACTTCTTTCATCCCTTTCTCTTCCTTTCTACTTACTCTCTTTACTTCGTTGATACTTTTTCATATTTCCTTTCTTCCCTTTTTCTTTCATTCATTCTTTCTCTTACTTCTATGTATTCTTCTTTACATGTTTTCTTCACTTTATTTAATCTTACTACTCCATATTCTTCCTTTTATGGTTTTATGATTCCTTTCTTTAATCACTGTCTTTGTACAGTTTTATCCCTTTGGACCTTTTTCATCTTGAGTACTTTTAGTCTCTCTTTCATCCAATCTTCACTTTCATCCTTTCTTTCAGTTATCCTTCCTTTCTTTTATCATTCCTTCCATTACTTTAAATATTTTACTGCTTATTTTTCTTTATTTCATCATTTTGTCTTATTCTTTAACAATATTCCTTTTTTTCTCGTGCATTCACTCACTTCATGTGTTTCTTTTAACTTGTTTTCTTTTACTTTTTCATACTTTTTAGTTCCCTCTCCCTCTCCCTGACATTGTGTATGGCTTCTTTGGTGTCCTGCAGCAGCCACCCTTCAGCTAATTAATGCTGTTCTCTTGCAGTTTTATTTATTACCTATTTAGAGATCTGCATCTTCGGTCAATGGATTAAAAATGACGTAACACTGCAACAGCTAGTCCAGTGATGCCCCTGCCCAAGCTGCTGGGGCAAGGGATTCATGATGGCCTTGTACCTATGCTTTGCTTGTTCTGTAAGTCCGAAGAAAAAATTTACTGCTTCTGCTTTTGCTCATCCTATTCAGTGTGTCGTCGAAACGAGCACTGGTAGCACTATTCTAGTACTCCTCAAGTTACTAGCAGCCATCAGGAATCTGAATGAATTAGTGTTTGCTGTAGAAGTAAAAGGAGAACCAGTGTAGTGGTCTGTCGTCCAATACTATGTGTGATGAAAGATTATTAGAACAGATGTACTAAAACGACATTTGTAAAAGTGGTTGCATGTTGCACACTTTTTGCAAGCGGCCTCTAATATTGTGAGCAACCTTTATACTAATAGGTTGTGTCACAAAATTACTGTTCACAGAGTGTTGCAGAATTACCGGCCTAATGAACATTAATAAGGCGGGTCGCAAACTTCAACCCCCTGTGATTGCTACAAACATAGAGGGGACCTTCAAAGGACAGCAGACCAGTAACCCTGTGTTTTCATTTAAAAATGGAAACCCTTATTTTCTGAAGCAGCCAATGTTCCTTAAAGGAACCAGTACATGACAGAAAACTTCAGGGCAAGCAGACTGTAGTTGTGTGGCCCACGGCCTACTTTCCTACAGTCTGGCAACAGAATTCAGAAAGGTGAAAGGTTACATGGCCCCTGTCCACCCTTTGCGAGAAAGTTATCACCTACTTTGGTATGTTAGTATCTATTCAATGTTTTGCAACTGGAATTGTGGTCATAAACCATTGAAACATTGTATACTGAATTGCAATTTGGAAAGAATGCCCCTTTTACACCCTTTTCAAATTGCGATTTGATTTGACTCGCAAAGCCCATTTAGGGGCTGGAATGGGTTTTTTATATTACAAAGAGCATTTTAGTATCTCGAATGGGTTTTGTACGTTAAACGCAAAGAGCATTTTGAAGTCACAAACCATATAATTTTTCATATTTTAAAATCAGGGAGGTTGTGACCACAAAATATCTTTCTACATCATGCCCATAGTTCAGGAATTAATGGTCATTCATAATTAAGGTGGTTGAGGAGTAAACCAGGAAAAGAAGCCACTGGCAGGGTTACATACATACTTAGACACTTGTTGCTTCAGTGCTGCATTATCATTTTTAATATGTCCCTTTGGGCCAAATTTTAAAAAAGTGGCGCTTCATCATATGCAGCACCACTTTTCCTGAGCCCCTTAGCACCCCCCTAACATCACTTTTAGATATCTTTGTACCATTTTTTCAGCCCCCCTAACCGGGGAATGCCCCCCTTGCATACACTATGCCTGGCGCAGGCATAATGTGGTGCAAGGATTTACACTTCTACGAGATTCGCTACCCAATCTCTGGTAACCATGGGATAAGCACAAATCAATCATCAGTGAAGAGCATACTAGGTTCCGGCAGTGCCAACAATTCTAAAATAGATAACACAATACATTAAAACTCCCAAACCAATTTAGATAAATGGACAAAAATGTAATAAGTAAAAATACACAAAGATCATTAAAATAGGGTAAGAGGAACCAAGGATATGAACATTTAAGGCAGAAAGAGCCAAGAGAAGTAAAGTGTCAATCAAAGGTCACTGTTAGAGGTTGACCTGTCCTAGGATACACTAAGTGGGTCATCCCAGTCAAAATTGTTACGTTTTATTTCATAAGAGATTGAGGAAAACAAAGTTTGCCTCAAACGTAGTAACATCATTCACATTAGGAAAGTAGAGAACAATATATATGCGACAGTCATTACAGTGCAACTAAAGCACATTGTGTTCAATGAAAAAAACAGCTTTGCACTTTCTGCCCAGATGAAAATTCTTAGTCTTTGAAATGGATGTCGAATTCTTCCAGCAGGACAAGGCCCATGGCGTTGGTTGGTTAGGGATCAAGAGCTAGGCTCTCTGAGTCTGGGTTATTATCTCTCCCAACCAAGGATCTGTATATAACAACTGTAGAGGTGTGGTGAGTGATAGAGTGGGTTTTAGCCAGTTTTCGCTCAGGCAACCTAAAGTACATTTTTACAAAGTTACTTTTCCCACTTAAGTTATCAAAAGATGTTCCAAATTAAGTAGGAAATAACTTTGAAGCATTTTTCATAGCACTTTCTATAGCAGAGATAGGAATGAAGGACGGTAATCCCAGCTACAACTGAAAAAAGGCTTTGCAATGCCTGCACAGAAACATAGCTTTTGTGTTTTATTTCACTATAAGCTGGCCCTATTTTTAATAACAGCACCCTGCCCTGAGTGCTTACAAGACACACTATAAGAGTGTCTTACGGATATATAAAACAGACCTTTCCTAAATGGCAAAGGTACCATTTCCTCCATTGTCTCACTGCAGCGCATTAAAAATGCATCCCATCGAGAGCACAGTGTTGTTCCTGGCAGACATGCATATTTGTCATATATTTTGATGGTGTAAATACTCAATACAGGCTACATATGAATTTTAATATCCCAATCCTTGGATGTATTTCAGGCACAATGATCCTGTACGGAAGTTAAATAAGTCAATTTGGGAGATACAATGTACAGCATATGCTTCAGAGCAAACACAGGCAATTTACTGCTGTTTAGCAGTGGTAAAAAGAACGGAGTCCTAAAGCCTGCAAAATCAGACAGCAAAAATGGGGGGACAACAGCATTAAAATTGGATTATTTCTCAAAGTAAGTTTGTTATAGAATAGTAGCTGACAGATCATTCAGGGCTGAGGTTTGCTTTTTTTCGAAAGTAAGGGGGAATCTCTTCTATTTTGATTGGAATGATAAAGATGCCTTGTGCAAGGGATTAATTGGCTATAGTGAGGTATGAGAGCACTTCACTAGAAATGGGTTCACTGATCGTAGATGGAAGAATGGCATTCTAGAATGTGGTGAATTTGGAGGTAGTAAGGTTGTTAGAAAGCTCAGTATGAGGAAGCAGTTTTAACTCCTTTGGTGCTGAGGGCGGAACAGATCCGTCCTCAGCACCAGCACTCATGTGCTGAAGAACCAACCGTTCCGCCCTCATCACACGACCCAACTGTTTACGACACAACAGAAGGGTTTGGTTTTTCTAAAAGCAACCTTGAGAGCTCCCAAGGCTGTTTTTAGTTTTCAATGAAATGATGAGCAGCGTGTATGGCACACCAACGTAATTTCAGTAAAAACAAAAGGGAAATGGGCCAATCTGCTTATTTCACTTTCTCTGCCTCAGTGCTCAGAGGGCTATCTCAGCGCCTGAGCACTGCGGCAGACAGGCAAAGTATCATTGGAAAGGGGAGATTTGGAAAGGGGAGAATCTTCCCTTTTCAGTGGTACCCTTCCCTAGAGGATCCCTGCTTGGGGATCGCCGCAGGAGGGTGATCCCAAAGCTGGGATCCACCTACTAGACATGAGGGAGAAATGCCCCTTGGGCGAGGGCTTTTTCTATCGTCATTGTTTGTCACACAAATCAGTCTTTTTGCACCCGATGGGAAGATGAGGACAATAGCCCCTGATCTGCACCACCAGGGGGACAGAATGCCCATTAGTCACCAGGGGGGTTGTTTTTAGCCAGAGGTGGGGTAGGGGCTGCCAAGAAGGGGGTTGGCAATGCCCCCACCCCTCCCAAAAAATGAGCAAGTTCTTTCATGTACCCCCTGGGCTGCAGATGGGGCAATGAGCACAGTCTTTCTGCTCTCCCTGGGGGTAGAAAGTGGCAATAACCCAGATGTGCCCCCTCTCAGGGGTGAGGGGAAGCATGAAGCCCACTAGGCCCCAGGAAGTATTTTATTTAGCCAGAGTAGGGGTTGGGGGGGCTGCACAAAGTGGGCTTGGCAATGCCCCCACCCTTCCAAAAAATGAGCACAGTCTTCCTGAGTCCACTGGGGGAGAAGATGGGGGCAACAGCCCCAACCCCCCCACCCCAGAGGGGCAGAAATCCCACTAGGCACCAGGAAGTATTTGTTAGCCAGGGTAGGTGTGGGGGCTGCCCAGAATGGGTTTGGTAATGCCCCCCCAAATGAGCACAGTCTTTCTGCCCCTCACAGATGGGGCAACAGCACATAACATGCCCCCTCTGAGGGACAGAAAGCCCAGTAGGCACCAGGGAGTATTTATTTCACCAGAGTAGGGGTGGGGGCTGCTCAGAATGGGCCTGGCAATGCCCCAAACCCCCCCCCCTAAAAAAAATTAGCACAGTCTTTCTGGGTGCAATAGTCCCCGACCTACACCCCCCACCTGGGGGAGGGGGGGCAGAAAGCCCAGTAGACACCAGAGAATATTTTTTCTTTGTGTGGCACATTCTTTCTGCCCTCCTGGGGGGCAGATAGTTGTATTGATGTTTGCAGGGGATTGTGCGTAAAAAAACGTTAGAGGATCAAAGCGAGCCTCATCTCCCTGGACTCCCCCCGGGTGTCTAGTTTTCAGAAATTCCCAGGTTTGGTTTCCCCAGATGGCCACCGATCCCAGGACCAAAAACACAGGTGGCCTCCTACCTATCATAAAACAACCTGTTTTTGCTACCTGGGTTTTTGGTCCTGAGCTCGGTGGCCATCTAGGGAAGCGTACAAAAAGCAGACATTTCTGAAAAATAGACACCTTGGGGAGTCTAGGGGTGTGTGGTTTATGTGGATCCCCCAACATTTCCCTACCCAGAATCCCCTGCAAACCTTAAATATTGTTTCAAAAGTCACATTTTCTCACATTTCTGCGTGGGATCACCACACCCGCACAAATTTCCTACCACCCAGTGTTCCCCTCGGTCTCTCAATAAAAATGATGCCTCACTTGCGTGGATACACAATGCGTGGATGCCCAAAGCAGAGTCAGCCTAAAAAATGTATTAAAAAAATGCACTTATGAACATGCTTTGGTGCCCCCTCAATCTCTATATGTTTTTGGCTCTTCCTTGTCCCAAGCACACTTGGCCCACCCACACAAGTGAGGTATCATTTTTATCGAGAGACGGAGGGGAATGCTGGGTGGTAGGACATTTTTGAGGTACCATTTTCATCAGGCGACCTGGGGGAATGCCAGGTGCAAGGACGTTTGTGGCTCCCTGCAGATTCCAGAACTTTCCATCACAGAAATGTGAGGAAAATGTGTTTTTTGAGTGAACGTTTGAGGTTTGCAAGGGATTCTGGGTAAAAGGATGTGGTGTGAGTCATGCAAATCAGCCAACCCTGAATACCCCTAAGTGTCTATTTTTCATAAATGTACAGGTTGGCTGAGTTTCCTTAGGTGCCAGCTGATCTACGATCCACAATCTTTAGCTTGCAACTTTGGAAAAGAAGGGTCAGTTTATGGTGGAAAACTGTGCTGCATCCATGTTGCGTATTAGGCCATATTCTGTTGCAAGCACTAGGTCTACCCGCACAACTTAGGTGCCATTTTTATCGTGAGACCTGGGGAATGCTGAGTGGAAGGAAGTTTGGGTCTTCTTGCAGATTTCAGAACTTTCACAGAAATGTGGGGAAATTTGTTTTTTAGTCAAAGTTTGAAGTTTGCAAGAGATTGTGGATAAAAAAAAAAATGGTGAGAGCCAGGCAAGTCAGCCTAATGTGGATACCCCTACATGTCTACTTTAAAAAATATTTGCAGGTTTTCTAGGATTCCCTAGGTACCGGCGGAGCTAGGGCGGAAAAGAAAAAATACAGCTTGGCACATTACAAAAAACGGTCAGTTTTCAGTGGAACATTATGATGTGCCCACTTGTGTTTTGGACTGTTTCCTGTCACATGCACCAGGCCTACCCACACAAGTGATCTATCCATCACAGAAATGTGAGGAAAAATTATTTTTTAGACAGATTTTGAGGTTTGTACAGGATCCTCGGTTCAGAACCTGGTGAGAGCCACACAGGTCACCCCATCCTGGATTCCTATGGATGCCTAGGTGCCAGCTGAGCTACGGCCCAAAATCCATAGCTAGGCACTTTGAAAAAAAAAGTGCACTAATCTGCAAAGCTGCATATATGAGTGCATAACTGGTGTGTAGTGCAACTAACAAATGGTAATACTGGTCAGTCAAGAACTGACAGTACTCTGGCAATGATGTCCAACTTTGAACACAAATCAGGTACATGCGTCATTGAACAAAGTGTACCTAAATGTATGCTACATATTTGTTCCTCACAGGTCTTACTATGGTAGGATACCCTTTGCCATGCTGTGTACAAGAAGGATTAGTACATTCCTGGTACAAGTGTCTCAGATTTGGAATGTTACATGCCTGCAGACATTCGCCCTAGCCAATTTCTGGTACTGTTTTAACATTTGACATTGAGAAAGTAATACATCACATGCACATATTATGAATAAAGCACAGATACATTGGGTGTGAATGTACAGTTTTCATTAAGTACAGCAAAATAAGGGATGTGGAAATACAAGGCAGTGGGCAGATGGTGGACGAAATAGTCAGTTTGATGTTCACAGCTGTTGGTAGCACAGGTCCAGAGTCCATGGGGCCATTGGGAAATGTAGCACGGAGAGTAGATGGTCAACAAGGTGTGTCAGTGGCACACAAGGGAGACAGTTCAAGAAGTGATCACTTCCTCGTGGTGGGTTTGGTCATGGCTACAGTGTCTGAGGTATGTCTGGTTGAATGGCCACGTTTGCGAGGGGGTTCTTAGACAGCAGAAGAAGCGGTGCTGGTGTCCTGTGAGTCCCCTGGCAGGACTACAGGTCCACTACCAGCAGCAGATGTAGAGGGCTGGGGTGTCTCATGTCATGTGGACGGGGCCTGCATGCGGATAGAGATCTCACGCAGAACTCCATTCATGTCCTGCAGCAGCCCCTTGATGGAGGCCATGGTGGCATTGTGGGCCTACCATTGCTCCATGGCCTCCTGAATGTGTTCACTCTGTAGCCTCTGAATCTCCTGAAAATTGGGCAGGACCTGGCCCATCCTGTCCTGGGTGTGCTGGTATGCTGACAGGATTTGGAAAATGGCCTCCTGGCCAGTCGCTACCCTGGTTCCACAGATGGCCTCTCAACTGGCCCGGGCCCCCTGTGCCTGTGACCCCATTACAGTCACCCCACTCC
Source organism: Pleurodeles waltl (assembly GCF_031143425.1). NCBI lineage: Eukaryota > Metazoa > Chordata > Amphibia > Caudata > Salamandridae > Pleurodeles > Pleurodeles waltl. The sequence continues at coordinate 268,473,651 of NC_090448.1, read as the reverse complement.
CACTTGCACCAGGACCTTCATCGTCTTGCCTGGTGACAGGTGGTGACTCCATTCTCTGTACAAGTGGGCACACAGTGTCTGAACCAGAGACACTGGTTTGGGGGCATTGGGCCACAGCTGTTGGCAGTGGCTGTGTAGTGGGGGTCTGTCTGGTGGGCTGGATGGGGCTTCTGGAGGGTGGCTGACCAGAGGTTGCTGACGGGCCAGGCTGCTCGTCCAGATCCAGACATCCACTGTACTGTCATCTCTGGGGCCTTCTTCTGCTGTGGGACTGGCACTTCCTGGCACCTCCTGGTGGCTGCCATGAGCAGTGTCATCTGTGGAGTAAAACAAATCGATTGTGTGTCCTGCAGAGTGTTTGACTGTGCCATAGCTGGGTGGCAGTAGTGTTCAACAGCTTCAGGGGGAATGGATTTGACAGTCAGTTAGTTGTCAATGGTGGACATTGCACATATGCATTGCTTGCACATATTAGCAGTGACACGTGGTTCCTTCTGTTTCTGTCCTCTGTTCTGTCATTGCCATTTCCCTGTCAGCATCTGCCACCAGTTTCCTGTGTGTGTACATCCCCATACATCTGCATGCAGGACTCCCATTGGGATGGGTGCAGTGCATAGAATTAGTGGGATGGTGATGCATTGTGGGACTTGTTGTGTTTCAAGTATTACATGCAGGGACTGGTGATTGTGTGCACATTGGTTGGGTAGGTGTTAGTGGGGTGTGTGGGCATGCAGGGGATGGGTGTGGGTGGTGATGGGGTGGGATGGATATGGGATAGGGTGTCTTGGGTTTGGTACAGGGGGAGGGGGTGACATGCATTTCAGTCATTGACTTACCAGAGTCCAGTCCTCCAGTGAGGCCCTTAGGATGCAGAATAGCCATGACCTTCTCTTCTCACTTGGTCAACTCTGGAAGTGGGTGGTGGGGGACTACCGCCACTCCTCTAGATGGCAATCTAGTGTTGTGATGCCAGTCGCCCAGACCTTCCCCCATAGGGTGTTCCACCTCTTCCTGATGTCGTCCCTTGTGTGTGGATGGTTTCCCACTGCATTCACCCTGTTGACGATCCTCTGCCAGAGCTCCATCTTCCTGGCTATAGATGTCTGCTGGACTTGTACACCTAACAGCTGTGGCTCCACCCGGATTATTTCGTCCACCATGATCTGCAACTCCCTGTCAGTGAAACAGGGTTTCTTAGGGGGTGCTATAGTGGGTTGTGTGGGGAGATGTGTGTTGTGATGTGGTGCTGTTGTTTGGGGTTGTGGAGTGTGTGAGTCAGTTGGTGGCAGGTGTGGTGATATTTGAATGTGCAGTCGTGGGATGCGTGGTTGTGTGTTTGTGAGTTATATATGGCGTGGGGTGAGCAAAAACGTGATTTGAGTTCGCGGTGTCCCGTTTCCAGTTGGCTGGTAGTTGTGTGGCAGCAGGTAGGAATAGCTAGGGATTGTGGGTGGGCTTTTTATAGTGGGGGTGTGGGTATATAAGTGTGTGTATGTATGTGTCTCAGGTGTGAGGTTTTAAAATTGACCAATGTGGGGTGTTGTTTTTGGTGGCTGAGGCAGTCCGTACCACCAATGGCATAATGCTGTTGCACGACCACTGTGCTGATTTCTGATTCGTATTTGGAAGGGCAGGTTAGTTTTTGCCATGGTGGTGGCGGATTCTGTGCAGCCTGCTTCCCGCCATTGTTCGGCCTGGCAGGGTCGGGTACCATGCTCTTTTCTGGAGGATTTTGCATTTGGGGTCGTATTACGGCTGTACATTTCCAAAATCCACGTTGGTCTTCTGATGGCAGACTGCACCGCGGTTGGTTGTAATTACCGCAAAACTCGTAATGAGGGCCTTTGTTTACAATTAGCCTATCTGTGGATTTTGGGACCTAGCTCAGCCGGCACCTAGGGAAACCTAGCAAACCTCTCCATTTTTTAAAAATAGACACCCAGAGGAACACAGGATGTGGTGACTTGTCTCACTCTCACCAAGTTATGTTACTCAGAATCCCTTGAAAACCTCAAAATATGTATAAAAACACATTATCCTCACATTTCTGTGATGGAAAGTTCTGGAATCTGAGGGGAGCCACAAACTTCCTTCCACCCAGCATTCCACTAAGTCTCCTGAATAAATGGTACCTCACTTGTGTGGGTAGGCTTAGTGCCTGCAACAGTAAACACCCCAAATCACAACTTGGCACATCACTTTTTTTCCACTATAAACTGACCCCTTTTTTGTAATGTGCCTAGCTGTGGATTATGGGCTCTAGCTCAGTTGGCACCTAAGGAGACCTAGCAGGCTTGTACATTTTTTAAAACTAGAAACCAATGGGAATCTAGGATGTGGTGCATTGTGTGGCTCTCACCACGTTCTGTTACCCAGAATCCCTTGCAAACCTCAAAATTTGTCCAAAAAAACACATTTTCTTCACATTCCTTTTATGGAATCTGAGGGGAGCAACAAACGTCCTCTTCCACCCAGCATTTCTCCATGTCTCCCAATAAAAATGGTACCACACTTCTGTGGGTAATTATAGTGCCTGTGACAGGAAACAGCCCAAAATGCAATATGGGCACATCCCATTTTCCAGATGGTAGGTCAGTATGATGTGTTGTTCCTCACTGGTTGCCAGGTCAACTAGGGGCCAATACACCTGTGCATTCCTCAGTCTCTGTAGGGGTCGGTATCTAGGAAGGGACAACACACATATTTCACCAAACCAACATATTATGGATGATGTCAACGCACACACAACTACACAAATGTAGCCTTCACATAATGGAAGGGTTGTATGCAGCTAACATTGTGACAATCGACGTGTACATGTGAACATGGTGCTATGCAACCTACAAATGCAGCTAACTGATGCCACACATCACATATGGCATGTATTGCTGAGTACGACTGATGTGCCTAACATGTACAGGAAGATATGACAGCTTGAAGGGTGCATAGAGATTACACTCCATTACATTTTACACTCAAATGGTGGTCGCCTGTCCTACATGCTGAGGACAGATGGAAGTGACATGACTCTGCTGGTGTAAGTCGTCATTGCGTTAGGCGTCTGTCCCGCCATGCAATTCCCCAATGGTTAACACTGGTGTCTATTGGGAGCAGGGGCCAATCATGATGGCTCTCGGCTGTGACGGTGCGTACTGCCCCAGTCTTCACTGCCATTTTGATTTCCATTACCACTTGACTCCTGCACTCACCACGACCACAACTCCACTGCGTGTGCTGCTGTGTCCTGCATCTGGTCGCGAAGATGGCACGTGCTACAGGGGAGAGGGCCCCAGCCTTCACCCCGGAGAAGCTGACGAGGCTTGTAGATAGGGTCCTACCCCTGCATGCCAAGTTACATGGGTAACCAGAGGAGTAGGTGAGTGTATTAACAGTGTCCTAGCAGTGAGTGTGAATGCTTGGGGGCGTGTGTGTGTGAATGTAGGATTACCTAGCGTGTAGGAGTATTGGAGTAGGCGATCAATGTGTACCTGTAGGAAGATGATTGAATGTATGGTTGTCTACCGTCAGTGCGATTGTACCCTATGTCAGCATGCATGTGGCCAGTCTACATGAATGTGTATTCCTATATGTCTCCCATGCAGGTCAACACCCATCAGAAGAAGGGGTTAAGTCGAGCCATTGCCAATGACGTTTGGACCCTGGTGGTCTATTGCTGGCGGAGCACCTACTGTAAGAAACAGTGGGAGGACCTGAGACGCTGGGCCCGGAACACCATGGAGGCCCAGCTGGAGACACCCTCCCAATGAGGGAGGGGGGCACGTTGGACCCTGTCCCCCTAATGGCCTGCTTACTGGCAGTGGCCTACCCAGCCTTGGATGGGCACTTGAAGGCATCACAACAGCCACAAGGGGGTGAGTTCTTACATTGTCCTGCATGCCAACTGTATTGGAGGATGGTAGGCAATGTGGGGAAAGGTTGCTGTTAAAGTGACTCATAGGTGTCAGGGTATGCAGGTGTTTAGCTTCTTGACCGGGTTACACTAACTTGTTGTGTCGGGGGCATGTGTACCCAGGTAAGGTGGAAATTGGGTAGTACAGTCAGTCAGGTAGTGTTTCTGTTGTGTTGCTAAGTGACGTAGTGGTACCCAATACATCTGAGCATTAAATGGATACCTCAGTGGGAGTTGCTAGACATGTGCATTGAATCTATAGGGCACCACTGTCAGTGTAGTGTACTCCAAAGAGGCAGGTGTGATCCCTATCAATGGTACATTCCTGTAGTGCAAAGGCTACGGTTAGGTGAGCTCTGAGACTGAAGTGTACTGCATGTGTGCCTACCTGCATCATAGTTGAGTTGCTCACAGCCTGCATCCCTTTCTTTGTCTCCCCCCTCCCTCTCTGTTTTCTTGTGTCCTTGTGTGCATCAGCATCATCAGACGAAGGAGCAGAGGCACCCGCAAGTGTGGATGCTGCATCCCACGGGGCCCAGGAGGCACAGTCCACCAAAGCCAAAGGAACCAGTGGGTTGGAGGGCGAGGGGAGCACCACGGGGAGCCTACTACCACTGAAACATCAGACTCGGATTCCTCAGTCGATGGCAGCTTTCTGGTGGTGGCAGACCCCTCTGGGACCACCCCAATGCCATCTTCAGCCGCAACCAGCACTGCCCTCCCAGTAGCTTCCCACCGAGTTGCCTCTGCCCGCTCACCCAGGAGGGTGGGCATCCCCTTTGCCGCAGGCCTGCTGGAGGCTATTGACCTCCTGAGGACCATCTCTGTAAGACAGACAACCATCCTGAGTGCCATCCAGGGACTTGCATCCCAGATGCAGCAGAACATTGCCTACCTGGAAGGCATTTGTGGTACCTTGTCTGGCCTCCAGAGATCATTTAAGGCCCTGGCCTCTTCTTTCACGGCAGCCAGTGTCCTGATACCTCTGCCCCCCCCTTCAACCACCTGCGCCGCATCCAGCACCCCTCTCCCCTCACCCATCCTAAGCACCCAAGCCAAACAGCATTGTAGCTGTTTATGTTAGAAAGAACCAGATACTACAAAGATGATCTTCAAAATAAAGCAGTAATCTACTTAATTTTGGGGGTAATTATAATGTGGAAGAAAATAAGTCTTGTTCAAAAAGTCCTTGTCATCTGTTCTAGATAGGTCCAAGGAAGATCTCATCTTCAGTCTTCTGGTGGCATCTGTGGTATCCCGTATTTCCATGGAAAATAAAACAGAGGGCTGGCTCAGGAAAGTGTACTCTTATGGGGCTGTTGGGATAAGGGTCCTGGGGAGGTATATGAAGGACAGTGAGGGAAGGTGGGGTTTCTCCTTCTTAGCTCCCATTCCCAGAGTGTCAAACCATAGGTGTACTTTTCCCCCTAGGTTACTGTCACCAGGGTTGTTATTTATTGGTGTTTAATAATTGCTCTATGGCTCCTGTGTTTTTTCTCTCTGCCCTCTCCTCCCTACATGCACTTCAGTATGATCCTTTCCCTTTTTAAAATAGCTCCGTACCTTGTGTAGCCACGCCCCTCTTGGGACGTGGTTGGGCTCCTTTGCATTGTAAGGGTCCCTGCACCTCTCTGGTTGGTTGGGGGATAGTGATGCTTCTTTTCCGGTCCCTGCTGCCTTGGGACTCGTATTTGTCGTCTGGAAACCAGCTCCAGAGTCTTATTTCTCTGACGATGCGTACTTCTGCCATTTCCTTGTGTGTGCGCATCATTGGCATTTTCCCTCTCGGTGTCTTCCTCTTTTCTTCCCATCATGTGTCGGGACTTCCCGGCGTCCTCAGGCAGGAGGAGTACTTGCTGGGCTGCGGATCGTGGCCCGAACCTCCAGCTGCCCGTCGACAAGCATGCACACAGAACAACACACATGCAACACATGGACCCACACAGGCTCCACAAGTCACACAGCAGCCATGCACACACTCAACATACAGATGCAAATACAACAGCCACGTCCTCCATTGTCACCCCACCCTGTACTCCCCTACAGTGACCTCACCACACACACCCACAAGCACTGCATGCTCACTCCCAGATCCTGCCCCCATTGACACAGTCACCACAACAGCAGTCACACAGACATGCACCCACACTCACCACAATAACCATAACAGACACCTGCAGCACACACCAGACATGCAGACACCACTACAACTTACATTCACACCCCCTTTTTCACCCACCTCCTCCCAACACACGTAAACGCACCCACTCAGGCACCCCACATTCATCCACCACACACAAGCAGACTGAGCACCCACCTGCATCCACGTCCAGCACACCTACACGTCCTTTGGACATTGTTGTTTCTGTTTCAGATGTGCGATCTGCAAGCATCAACCACTTTTCAGTAATTTTCACCAGTTGTTCTTAGATGCTGTTCAGCACTCTGTTACTTTGGACTCTGTACAAAACACTCTGTGTACATTTTGTATTCTTTGTTTTATGTTAAATCTACATTCTTTCTATTGCAATTTTATGTGTTAACTATGGATACTTTTGATGATAATAGAGATACTCTCTTGGAAGAATTATTTCAGACAGGTACTCATAATGTTTCACCTCATGTACACAATCCCACACAGGAGGGTCTAAGAATAAAGTTCATTAAACTTGAACGTTTAAAGAAACAGGAACTTTCACGTTGGTGGGACTACACGATTCTGCAAAAATATATAGATAACAATCAAATCCCTAGGGGTTTGAGGGTTATTTTGTTCCCTTCATTTGACGATCTTAGCCCAGACTTATTAAAATAATGGGAACAACTCCCCATAACATCTTCATTTGGTATGATGTACATTCTTATTCGTAATGCCAAGGCCAAAAGAGACAAATTATTACAGGATATAGCACTGCTTGAAAAGGATATCAATGGTATAGACTCACCTGAGGTCAAAGCTAACAACTTTAACATCCTCAAGGAGGTTCTACAGAAACACCAACTATACATAAAAGACAAAAAACTTCGTAAACTTAGGAGAGATGATAATGATTATAAAAATGGGAGGATATTCACTCTTGCACGCAAATATGACAATGCCAAATTGGATAGCAGTAGGGAGTATACAAAAAAAGATCTTCCTTCCTCCAATATCACGACTAGTGACACAGATCTATCCAGCATCTCTAGTAATGCTAGCGAGGATACGAGGGAACAAGCACCACTTCCGTCCTCCTCCCATAGGTCGCCTTTTTTATTAGAACTGGAGAGGTATCGAAAGGGCTAAAAACAACTACTGAGGAGGGAGGAATTACCCACAAGACCATCAGGTGTGGAAAACATAAATCCAAACGCAAACAAAAGATTGGAGGGAGTCACCACACTTTACAACCCGCAACTCACAACAATGATCGGCGACTCTGCCCCTTTGAGACATACCCCTAATTCGATTTAAATTGTTAACATCTCATCAGTCATCCTGAATTCTGATCAAGTAAATATCCTCAAAAAAGGTCTAGGGTTTGTACCTACTGCATTACCTGATTTTACGCAACTCCATATTAGCCTATTCAAGTTCATACGCAAACGTAAGCTATATAAATATTTTTACGACATCAATACCCCAACTCAGGTTGCCACTGCTCTGTGTAACACCTCGAGTTCCAAGTCTATTAAAATGTTAAGGACATTCAAACTCTGCTTTCCGTCGAACATAAGGAGGGTCCCCTCCCACCACTCTCAGAGATTCTTGCTGATCTCAACATAGCCCCTAACACTAGGATACTCAGTGGCTTGAGAACAACTTTGAAATTTACACCTGTCATACCTAGAGACTATGCAATTGATTCCTTCTACAATAAAATAACCAGTGATCTTTATTCTATGGAGGAACAATACCTTCTATGACAAAAGACAATCTCCCTGCATAACATCACTAAAGCAGAAAAACAGGCCTCACACTCTCTCTGGACATGTAATGACATTGTAATCAAAGAAGCCGACAAGGGAGGAAACATTGTCATTATGAACAAAATAGATTATATCCCAGAATTGGATCGTCAACTTTCTGATAGTACCGCCTATCAGAAACTCAACCATAACCCCATGATGAGGGTCAATAGCTGCATACAACAAAAACTGCAAACAGGGCTGAATCTTGATCTCATCTCAGATACTGAGTTTAAATATCTTTACAATAGTACACTCACTTTGCCATGTATCTATATTTTATCAAAGATACATAAACCAGGTACTTCCCCCCCAGGTAGACCCATCATTTCTGGTATTGGCTCCCCCACGGAGAAATTGTCGGAATATATTGATATTTTTCATCAGCCCTTCGTCCATAACCTACCTAAGGATTTACTTTGTAAGGTTGCAGACTTTGGATGGACGGAAGGACATTACTTAGTAACCTTGGATGTCACTTCTTTGTATACCAGCATCCCCAGAGTAGAGGGTTTGTTAGCTATTCAACACTATCTTGATACCAGAGATGCCTCCCTACTCAAACATACTAACATGTTGTTGGACCTTATAGGCACGGTCTTAGATAACAACATCTTTATACACAATGGGTGATGGTATCGCCAAATACAAGGAGTGGCTATGGGGGCCAAATTCTCTCCATCTTATGCTAATCTATATATGGGGTACCTGGAAAAAACACATGTGTGGCAGTTTTGTACTCCCCCTTTGACACAACACATTTTGTATTTGGGAAGATACATTGATGATATCTTAGTATTTTGGTCGGGAGATGCACATGCTTTAGCGCTCTTCATTCAACATCTCAAAGCGAATACTTTTAACATTAGTTTCACACATGAAGCCAGCCAGTCTTCTATAAATTTCCTTGATCTTACACTCTATATTTACCATGGGAAAATGTGCACCAAACTATTTAGGAAACCCACAGCATGTAATGCGATCTTACATGCCACAAGTTCACACCCGAAGTCTCAGATTAAATCTATCCCCTATGGGGAAAGCACTAGGATTCGCCAAAAGTTTAGTGAAGACCGGGTCTTTCAGGAGGAACTACACAATATGGAACTACGATTTAGACATAGGGGGTATCACCCACATACTTTGAAAAAGGCTAGTAATATGATTAAGAACATCAAACGCCCTGACCTCCTCATTAGTTCCAAAAAAGACAAGACACACAAACAACTCTCTCTTGTCATAAACCATAGTGCATTAACTTCCCAGATTTTCAAAACTATACGCAAACATTGATCGTTATTATTAACAGACAACATACTGAGGAGCGGTTTGACAACAAGACCAACTATCACCTACAAGAGAGTACTAACCTTACGTGACCATCTATGTCATAGCTTCATTCCACCTGTTAATAAAGACACCTCGCTGCCCAAACCTCCACCAGGAAAATTCAGATGTGGCCATTGCAATATTTGTGGTTACATCAAGGATAAAACAGTGAGTTTCCAATACAACACACGTCACACACAAAATCAAGCATTTCATCAATTGTAATACGAGTTTTGTTGTGTATTGTATTGTTTGTGCCTGTAGGCTTATATATGTTGGAAGTACTATCCGACCGTTGAAAGAGAGAATACAGGAACATCTGAGAGCCATCCGGTCATCCAATGTGAATTACACTTTTGCGACACATTATAATGAGGTACATGGACGAAGAGAAGTCTTGGATATTGCTATTCATGGAATTGACTCATTAAACAAAGCACCGAGAGGGGGTAACAGGACATTGGCCTTGAGACGCCTTGAAAGCAGGTGGATTATCAAACTACGGGCTGTGGAAAAGGACCTGAACATCCATAAGGACCTACATGTGTTTCTTTAATGTTTGCTCTCTCTCTCTCCTACATTTTGTGCTTTGATTGATTCGCACATACATTTGATCTTAGCATGTACGCGGTTAATTGGTGAATCTCTATCTATAAAGTTTGGAGTAGTTATACCTAATAGTTCTTTGTTATAACACATATGATTGTTAGGGGTTTCTTTTGGCTTGCATCTATATACATTGTTGTTGTAAATAATACTTAAATAAGGCTGGCTACTTGGGCCGGCTAATATATACTATATAGTACAAAGATGAAGAAAATATGAGTTGTTTCTGTATACATATGGGTGTATCCTGATCCTTCAAGCTTTCTGCTGGAACCATGTGTCGATACCCATTTGCATCCTTGTCTGTCCTTTTCTTGACTGTATGTTCACTTTTTTTGTGGCTTTTTTCACTTTGCATGTGGTTTCTTTTTATTTCAATGTACACCTTTTCACGTCTTTATATCAGTGTCGGGGTATGTCCTCCCCCTCTTTGTAACATTCACATGTGACATTTATTTTACAAGGTTTTTCAGGAATATTTTGTTTTGTATCTGCAGATACAATAAAAAATCCGTATATAGCTGTTCATTTCCCTGACTCCTTAAACGGCTTGGTCCCAACCGGCACGTTTGTACTACACAATCCTTTTACTGCATTGGTTCAACAGTAGCAGGTATTTCACCCAAAATGGCGCCCCTAGTTGCCATTCAGGCTCTAATCACCTCCTATCCCAGTTTCAAAAATAGTCAGTTTTCTATTTTTAGTCATCTTTCAAATACGTAAGAATTTGACGTGGCGCTGTGTTGATTCTTCATTCACAACACGCGCACACCGCATTTCGGTTCTCCCTGCCTCTCGGGACCGGGAGAGGTCAGGTAAGGGGCTTCTTGTATTCAGCATTTATCTTGCGGGCCCGGTGTTTATATGCTCACATCCTACGGGCTGGGAAGGTGATTGGCATATATCTTGCAAACTTACAGGAGTAATTTTTTGTTGGGTGTGGCCCATTCGTTTTGGACCTATAGACACGCTAGTATGCTTTTTAATGTTTTATGTCACCACATACCAGGGTATTTAGGCGTAGATAAATTGTAGGGGATATATATATTTTTTAGTATAATTCTTCTTGAGATCACCATATTTTTTAGTATCCCTGCAGCTCCTGGGATACATATCAGTTTTTGGGACCCTATGAAGGGTAGTTTTTCTTTGAGAACTATAAGTGTTCAAGTAGATCTACTATATATGGAGTTTTATTCATGTATATAAATTGTTTGGTTTGGGGGTGCACTAAATGTGTGGATCATAAAATGACTTGGAAATATTATCCTCTTTCCTTGGTTATACGTATACATATACATTACACGTTTGTTTGTTTCTTTGCGCTAGATATTCCTCCAGCTCGGTTTGTTGTTTTTGCTGTGTCTGGTCTGAGGTGGGCTCCGCTCATGGGTGTTTTTGTTCCATTACTGTTCTGTCCTACAGGTGTTTGGGCTTATCAGGGCCCCGCAACACACCATTCTTCAGACTTCGGATGGTTGGTATATACAGTCCTCTCATCATATAGGGCCCCCGCTTCCTGCTCATTAAGAGACATCATTGAACATATTAATTTAAGCCATCTATATGGTATGTCTGAGATAGTTTCTCCCTTTTTGCACAAAATAACTTTTTAGTATGTCTTATACAACATACCTGATACACACTGTGGGGTTTTGTGTTTGTTTAATCTTTGGGGGACCATCCTTTGATTCTGCTATATGCCTTTCTGCACACATACTCTGTTCATGGTGTTTTTTGGTGCCTTTTGGGTATTATGGTAGGGCCGTCGCATGCTTTCGTCATACTCAATATTCTAAAGAGTTTTTTTAACAACGTATCATACTTTCGGCGTTAACAGAGTTAAGATTTACTCTTTACTCTTCCCTATGTTAACTGGTATGCATCTGGTGATCCTTAGGCTCTTACCAACTAGTCCACTTTTCTCTCACTTTTCACCTGCACTCTTTGGGGTAATCCATAATAGTCTGATAGCACAACCCAGCATGAGAGTATCTCTTTTTCAGATTTCTCTGAGCTCTCTGTGGTTTTGCATTTTTGGAATATATTCCTTTTATTTTTATTTTTAATAAACCATCTTGTGTTTGATGTATATTTCACTTACCAGAAGTTGGTTTTTGTTATATGTAAGAGATACTATCTTTCCCTTGTTTCAGCCTTGAAAAAGTCCTGTTGGACGAAACACGTGTTGGCTGTCTCTGAACATTGATGTGTTTATGTTTCTCAACATAAGGAAATAAATAATTCTGCATTTTTCTTCACTGTGGACTCATTACTCGGAGTGCCCTGGTTTTGTTTGCTTTCACATCCTACAACCACTCCCCCTACCTGCCTGTTTCCACAGCCCCTCCCTGTGCTCCTACAAAACCTTCCCTTTCCCGTGTTGATCTGTTTGAACCTCCTGGCCCACCCTGTCTTGTCCCTGCGTGTTCCCGTGGCCTCCCCAAACCCAGTACCTCCGCTTCAGGTTCCTCCCTGGTCCTTCCTTCCAGTTCCCATGTCCCTTACCCCTCCAAGAAAACATCTGTCAAAAGGCCTGATCCCACTACCATCCACCTTTCTCCATCAAGACCTAAGGCCAAGTCCCCCCTCCCAAGCCGAAGCCAAAGCCACCCCCTCCAAAGCCAAAGCCCAAGCCCCCTCTTCATGACCTGAGTCCCCACCACCAACCCCCCGTGCCCTGAGGTGCCTGCCCCATTAATGCCCCTGCCCTGTGGAGACCATGGTTGTGTCAGGAGTCATGTTGGGTCCTTGTTGTGACTGTTTGGCCACATGGCCATGGACCTCAGAACTGCCCAATGGGCTCATTTGTAAATATTTCCGGATTCCCCTTTCATATTTTACCTGCACAGTTGGTGCACTTTGATCAAGTTGTCCTGCATTTCACTATGGCTGCCTCATGTGCACAGGTATGTGCATCGTTGCCCCCATCTGTGCATGTGTACTGTGCTTGTGTGGGTGCATCACTTCTATTTTTCACTTTTGCTCCTGTCTGTATTTGTGTGTGCAATGGTGCTTGTATGGTGACGGTTTTGGAAGTTGGTGTGGATAGTATGTGTGTGGGTAATTGGTTGTGATGTGTGTTCAGTTGTGCATGGTGTGGGTGGAGTGAGTGGTATGGATGATGGCGTCATGGTATGGTACCAGTGTATGTGTGGATGGCGCGTGTGGTTGTGTGTTGTATGTGCGTCTGGTATGCCGTCTTCTGCCTGGTTTCTGTGTCGGCAGTGGTTTTGTGATGCGTTTGTGTGTGGTTTGGTATGAGTGTTGTGGTGTGTTTATGGTTGGTGTTGTTTGGTGTGTGAGTGTCGTGTGTAGAAGGCGTGGTGTGTTTTCTGGTTGTGCTTGAATGTATTGTGAGTGTGCGTGTGTGTGTGTGTGTATGTGTATGTGCATGAGGAAGATGTCTAGTTCACACTCCATGTCGTCGGCGACCTCCTCTGTGTCCCTATGGTGGGTGTTTCCTTATATACTGTTCCTTTCTGCCAGGCTTTGAGTGGAGGTTGACCTGCCCCGGAAATCATGGCAGTGTGCTGATCCCTAATACGGTGGGTGGTAAAGTCCTTTCCGCGGCTCTGTAGATGGCATCTGCCGTCATCGCCGGTTAGCCCGCAATCGTGGTCTACTGGGTGTGTACTGGCCTGTTCACCGCCACAGTCGTATTATGGCGGTCTGCACCGCCAGCCTGTTGGCGGTTGGCTCGCCACCACTGGCGTAGCAGGCTTGGGTCTGCCAGACTCGTAATGAGGGCCAAAGTGATAGTTTTCAGTGAAAAAATAAGAAGTATCCCTGTTGTGTTTTGGGCCATTTCCTGATGTGGGCACTAGGCCTATCCACAGAAGTGAGGTACCATTTTTATCAGGAAACTTGGGGGAATGCTAGGTGGAAGAATGTTTGTGGCTCCCCTCAGAACTTTCCATCACAGAAATGGGAGGAAAATGTGTTATTTTAGACAAATCTTGAGGTTTGCAACGGATTCTAGGTAACAGTACCTGGTGAGACCCACACAAGGCACAACGTCCTGGATTCTCCTGGGTATCTAGTTCTAAAAAATGTACAAGTTTGCTAAGTTTTCATAGATGCCGGTTGAGGTATGGCTCAAAATCCACAGCTAGACACATTGCAAAGAAAGGATCAGTTGTCTGTGGAATAAAGTGATGTTTCCACGTTGTATTTTGGGCCGTGTCCTATGACGGGCACTTGGCATAACCACACAAGTGTGGTACCATTTTTATCGGGAGACTTAGAGAAAAGCAGAAAAGTATAAAAGTGTTGTTCCTAATTGTCGTTCTCTGCATTTGCACCTTCCAAATGTAAGACAGTGTGTAAAAAAGAAGTAATTTTGAGACATGCCCTCTAACTCACATGCTAGTAAAGCTGCCCACAAATTCAGAGATATGGAAATAACTACTACTTCTAAACTCCATATCCTGTGTTCATTTTGGAAATATATAGGTTTCCTTGATACCTATTTTTTAAATCTTTATATTTCACCAAATTAATTGCTGCATACCTGGTACACAATGAAAAACTAATGCAAGGTGCAACTAAATTATTGGCTCTGAGTACCTCAAGTCCTTGGTGAACCTACGAACTCTATATATCCCCGCAACCAGAAGGAACCCTCGGACATAATGGTATATTGCTTTTAAAAATCTGCCATGGTTAAAAGTTACAGGTGAAAATGTAGACACAAATGGCTGTTTTATTCAACTCAATTTCAATGTTTGTTTCACTTCAACTGTTACTTTCTATAGTAAAACCTTGAATGATCTACACAAATGACCCCTTGCTGAATTCAAAATGTTGTCTACTTTTCAGAAATGTATAGCTTTTCGGATCCACCATTGATTTCACACCCATTTCTACCACTAACTGGAAGGTGATTAAAAGCACAAAAAATAGGAAAAATGGGCTATGTCCCAGCAAAATGCCAAAACTGTGGTGAAAAATGTGGTTTCCTGACTCAAGTCTGACTATTCCTGAAAGCTAGGAAGATGGCAATTTTAGCACCACAAACCCTTTGTGGATGCCTTTTGTAGAAAAAAACAGACCCTTTCTTCTGCAGCACTTTTTCCCACTTTAAAAAAACAAACAAAATGTAGCTATATTTTGCCTAATTTCTCGGTCCTCTCCAAGGGAATCCACAAAATCTCATTACCTTTAGAATCCCCAGGATGCTGGAAAAATGGCCGCAAATTTGGCATGGATACATTATGTGGACAAAAAGTTATGCATGAACTACCCCTAAAAGCCAAAAAAAAGTCTTAGCACAGTGCGGAGGCGTAACAGCAAAGGGGTAAGGAGGTCCACTTCAGCATACTGCAGAGAAGGATGGGAAAGCAGAAGTAGCTTGCTTTATGCTCCCAAGACAGTGACAGATTTAGTCTTGCTATGGTGAATAAGAGTTTTAGTGCAGTACTGCTGGTGTCCGGGATAAAACTGAGGCAATGGCTGATGGCTTTTAACATGACTGATGATTCTGAATAAATAGAGTTATGTCTGACTCCTTACAGCTGCTTGTGGCTATAAAGAAAGGGAGGCAATCCACTGTGACATTTGAGTTTTGTGCTGTTGCTTTTCTTCCTTGATACTAGCTCTCCAGCTGTTAGTGAGCTATTGGGTTCACCACGACGGAAAGAGTTTGGGTTCTTTTTTACGCACACCCTCAGGGCTAATGAATGTTGATACAGGCTCTTCAGATGGGATGACTAAATGAACAAGGGAGTTGACACTGGCGTTGGAGTCAGTTGTGATTGTCACAGTAATGTGCTTTTGAGTGAGAGTTTTAATGGTCAAATCCCTGAAAGTGCTGCATTGTGATTTGATGGGGTTGGTTGACTGTGGAGGGTAGTTTGTGGTAGGAAGATAAAAATCATGATGGTGACATTCAAAGGTGGGAGGAACTCAGGGAGTTCTTCTCTGCAGAATTCCGTGGAGTAACATTAAAACTCCACACAATTCTGCAGAGTTTTGCCAAATCATCCCTGAGTACTCTGCCCTTCATATCTTTCATTTGCAGTGGCTGTCTGTTGACAGAGGCTTGTCATGTAGCACTTCACACCAATTGACAGCTAACACCAAAACTTGCACTTAATGTGGTTTACACAAGGTACTTGTCGCAGTACCTTTGAATTTCCCTTACCATATCGATCCCAACACTCAAAAGCTCACAGACACTTTTTTATTGCAGTTCACATCCTTAAACATAATCCGTGTGTTGTCAGGTGAATGTACGTGAAGAGCTGCTAAAAACAAAGTGAACAATAACACTTGCTCACATCATCTTTTACAAATGTTCAATTTGGGACAATAAATTTCCTCTGAATCTGTTGTTTTGCTGACCACTTCCTTTAACTTTTTTCTTTTTCTTTCACATTGCTTTCTTTCTGAACTATCATTTTTCAGAGCAGCTGTACTACTGTTTAGCAAGGTCTGAAAAGACAAACTTACTCACCTCAAGATTTTTTTAATCTTTAGGATACAGTTCAAAAATCCCCTGCAAGAAGCCAAACATGGAGGGCTCCATTATAACTAACAGCACTGCCACCCACACCAATAGCGAATCCAGGATCACAGCCACAAAGCTCTCCATGGCTCAGGCTCACAGGACAAACATACACCACAAGAACCTGACCATGAGTCCTGCCGACTCCTCCTCCGTCGACTCGTATCCATCATGCAGTACATTTTCCCTGATCTTTTCCCATCAATTCATAGGCGGAGGACCTAAAGAGGACTAGAGAGTTTAGAGTTGGACAGTCCCTTATGTTTAGAAGGACTATAGCTGTGGGTCCCAAGTCCTCAAAGCCAATCAGTGAGATGGAAACATTTTATTAGTGGCGGAAAAGGAGAATGACCAGTAATTGAATGGAGGAACTGCTGCTCTTGGACTGGCGTGAAAGCTCTTTTCAGTTATGTATTGGCTATGAAATAGCAAAGGCTGCATTGTGATTTGGGATTGGCTGAAAAAGCTTGTTATAGATGTTAATTGGGCATGGGATTTCATGGCCTGCTCTGTACATTTTGGTTGGCTGAAAAAAACCTTGTTATTTATTCATTGTTTTTTCTAGCTCCGGTAAATGCGTTGGGAAACCTGCATGGCTCAATTGTGAGTGCTCTTGTCAATCTTTCATTGACTGCTGCTGGCCCATCATTCTAATCACCTCCTACTCATGAGCGCACGTGTAACGTTCTACCTGCTGGGCCAAGGCTCATTTTCATTAGGTATCCCCGTATGCCTCTTGCGCTTCTTACACTGGGAGGATTGGTGGGCGCTGATAAACTGTGCCACGCAGTTAGTAGAGCTTTAACAAACTCTGTGCTCCAAGCGGAGTGAGCAAAGCTTGGAGAACTCTGCTGGCTGAGTGGAGTTTACTGCCCACCCCTAGTTGCATGGTCTTGCCAGTTCAATGTATTTTAAAGACTGCATAACTGGAAAGATCAGATTAACAAAACAGGTTTCTGGTTGAAGCAGCACTTTATACCCACTTCCAAGGACCCAGACCTGGATTGGCATCACTTGGCAGGGAAAGACCCACAGATGGCAGAGTCTAGTTTCTGGAACAGGACAGCTGGAAGTCTTTTGCGTCCCTGATACTTCAGAAAACAGGAGATCAATTAGCTATGCCCTTGGAGTCACTCTGGGTGTTCAGTTCAAGTGATGTGGTTCCACTCCTTCTCACCCAGGCAAGGAGGGCAGCATGGCGCAGGTCAGCATAGCAAGAAAGACGTTCTACCAGAGCATCAGTTCAGAAGAGTCACAGTCCTTGTAGCAGCACAGCAGTCCTTCTTCCTGGCAGAGGATCCACAGATCCAGACGTTTAGTGAGTTGATAGGGTCAGAGGTCTAATTCTAATACCGAGTGTTGCCTTTGAAGTGGGGGAGACTTCATAGAAGGCCTTTGAAATGCACATATATTCACCTTTCCTGCACTGGCTCCGGCCTCACTACAATGGGTTAAAGCAGTGCTTTGTGTAGGGACAGGACACTGCCTATTAAGATGTACGTTTGAGGCTATGCCCACTTCCTCCGTCCCATCCTGCCCAGGATGGCCCATCAGGATATGGGTGGCTCATCAAGCACACCTATGCTCCCTTTGTGTGTGGCTGTCTAGAGGGAATGCACAAAGCCCAGCTGTCACTGAGCCCAGACCAGTACTGGAGACAGGCTGCAGATACACATGGACATTCAGAAAAATTGCAACTTTCTAAAAGTGATATTTTCAAAATAGTAACAATAAATCTGACTTTCCAATAAGGGTGATTTATCTTTACAATTTCATAGGTATTAAATATGACAGATCTTCCCCTTCCCTATCAGGAATTACAGTTTATTAAATGTAATAAGAAATCCTCAATGTAATCCTACGAGAGGGGTAGGCCTCAGTGTAGTGAAAAACTAATTTGAGATTTTTTCACTACCAGGGCATGTAAAATTTAAAGTATATGTCCTGCCTTTTATTTACACAGCACCCAACCCTAAGGGCTACCTAGGGCCAACATTAGGGGTGACTTATATGAAATTAAATACCTTGGCAAGGGGTTTAAATGCCAACTCAACATAGTAGTGTAACACTGCATTCAGGTTGCAATGGCGGGCATGGGACATGTTTTAAAGTGCTACTTATGTGGGTGACATTAGCAGATCTGCAGGGCCACTAGTATCATTTAATTTGCAGGCCCTGGGCACATGTAGTGCATTTTACTAGGAACTTATAAGTAAATTAAATATGCCAATTAGGTATATTTCAATCGAACTATGTTTGAGGAAGAGAGCACAAGCGCGTTAGCACTGGTTAGCAGTGGTAAAGTGCACAGAGTCCTATGGCCAAAAAAAGGAATTCAGCAAAATTGGAGGCAAGCAAGGAAAAACGTTTGTGGGAAGACCACCCTAAGGCTGACAGATTCCACAGTTTAGTTCACCACTAGCACTAGAGATGATGACAATATGTTTTGCAAATTTTGCTTTCACATGGCGGACAGCAACAAGTTTTTGTTTAGGCCCAACCTAGATCATACTTGATGAGAATTTTCATCAGGGCAGAAAGTGTGCACAGCTATTTTTCATTTTACACAATTTGCTATATTTTTACTGTAATGCCTGGAGCAAATATATTGTTTTCTATTTTCCTAATGTAAAAGATGTTACTACGTCTTAGGCAAACGTGGTTTCCCTGATCTCTTATGGCATACAAGCTTCACTACTGCAAAAGCTGCTTACTCAGTTCTAGGATTTGTTTACTATTCATACCTTGAAATGCGTTTATTGTGTGTTGTCTCCAATTTTGTCAGTGCATAAAATGTTATGTAAAGTGGAGATACGTTTGCCTCGTTGCACAAAAGAAACAGGAAACTGGGGCAAAAAGCATTTGCATCAAAGTTTTAGAACCAGTTCAAACTACAGCCCCAAAAACGTTAAAGTGGCCATTGGGTAAATGATGTCAAAATAGATCTAAAGAAAACCCCAACAGACGTCATCAAACAAAGCAACACTATTTTTTTCTCTTCACTGGATGGTCCCTTTAATAAACAAACATAAAAGTTCGAGGTACCAGAATATTAAAGGGCAATTAACAAGCAAGCAGATTTGCTGACTGGATATGAAGAGAGAGTTCAAGCCGAAGTTGTAATGTTGTTTTTGGAAATAATATGAAAGAAAAACGCCAATTTCATGTCAAGCACCCCGTAAAACCTCGCAAGGGGCCCATATATCTTGAAGCGTTGTGAATGAACAGAAAGAGTGCTGCAGTGAAATGATGTGTAAAACTACCTTAATTATATTATTTTCCTTATGCAATTTAGAAGTGTAGGACGCCCACTTTAAATGGATAAAAGGCACTATTTAGCAGAGAATGTTGAACTTCCCTATATAAACTGGAAACATAAATGTTACATTATACATTTTTTACTCTACGCCAAATCAGTCGGAAAATTAAGTGATAAATTCTACAGCTGCGGAAAGCAAAGCTGAAGCATGTTTTCTCCCTCAATTTCATTTCCAAACATTTCTTGTAAAAATATTTAATAAGGACCAGGTGTGTTTTAAGAGGCCCCCAACATCCAGGCATTTTAGAGAAAATACTGAACATGTTTGCTAAAATGTTTCAGGTACAGTCGAATTCAATGAGTACACATTCATCATTAAGCACAATGTCATTTAGGAAAAAGTTTAACATACCACACACATTTTGTTTTCTCCTACATACTCATTGTTTTAAGACCAAAGCTATCGATTGAGATTGCCTTCAGGTTGGTTGTTGCTTGTTAAAATGTTTCATAAACACTAAGGTATGATCGGCAAACACGATTTTTGCTGGTCTCCCACACATATTTACAATAGGCAGACTGGTTGAAACGTGTAATGCAGAGATGTCAACCTGAAAGATGCCACGAGCGGGACTCTCTGCTATAAATGTTTTTTACCCAGCAGCACTAAGCATGCTGGGACTTGTAGGCACTAAAATAATGGAAAACCTGAAACTACAAGTCCCTGCATTGTTAGAAGTGGGGTAAAAAATAAATGCTCATGCTTTAAAGGTAACCATATATTTTGTGGCAAGTCTGTTGGCATTCATCCACATATATGTTTTGCTAAGTTTATGTACATTTATCCATATTTATTCTGTGTAGTGTGAAAACATGCAGGCGAAACACATATGTCACAAAATACATAAGTACAAATATGGCAAATTTAGATAACCCTAGGATTCTTACCTAAACGTCTGAGAATCCCATAATCCTAGCAAAAGACATTGCACAGAGTCAAAACTGGAACTACCGTAGAGTTATCAATTACACATGATCAAATCAAGTTCAGAAATGTGAAAAATTTGAAAGGTATGGACTCCCTCCCTCCCTCCCCCACGGGAGTCATGCTTCATCGTCGGCCATCCTGCCACACCGTGTATTCTCGATTGGCAGGTCAGCTACTCCACTGCAGTACTTGGGAGCCTATCCTGATGGATGAAGGGGTGAGAGCCTCACAAAATGCACTTATTGTTGAAAACCCAGAACCCCATACAAAGATCTATCTTTCTTTGGGTGCTAAGGGAGGTGGGATGATTAAAACCTATAAATATGGTGACATAAGGGAGTTATTATTACTCCTGCATCAAGGGAGTCGACAAGTTTCAGCCGTATAGCCCGAAGGGTCAGTGGCTTTCTTCTTGACCAGGGATCCTGTATTTGCTAAATTCTACATATGTTCCTTGTGCACTTCATGCAAGCACACATACACACTATACCGACTGGTACATGAAGTGCTAAATGGAATTTACTTTAATCACCGTGTTGTTGAGGGGTCCACTGCGCTAAGCTAGGGAGCACCCATGTGCCTTTGTAGTCACACATTTGTCAAAAGTTACACCCTGTTGGTAGACCTATTGTGGACATTTGGTCTCCTCCCGACTCACTTATATTTCTACATTTGTTTGACTGATAAACATACACTTACCCTGGGACGGACACAGAATATTAGTGGCATAAAGAATGCTACAATCATCTGAGTACCTTAGCTTTGGAAGACAAACACATTTACATGCCTGCAACATTCTATAACAGGCATGTCAATTAGCGTTCTCTATTTTGCAGCTTCCACAAATAAGTGCAACTAACTAATCTGAAAGAGTCCAAATAAAAGAGCCCAACCTCTTGAAAAACAATGTCCAATCAGTAGGTGCTTAAGAACAACAGGAAGTCTCGAGCTCCCTTCCTTGTTTTCACTCCTGTGAACGTTGAGTTTATTACTAAGTAGTTTTATGTATTACAAGTTATGAATTTGCATAGAATTTGGTTAACATAGAAAATAATGTGTGACTTGGAAAATGTGCTCACTTGATTGGCCACCATCAATACATACTGTTTTTAGTAAATGCAATACTAATGTTTATTCAAAGCATATATGTATAAAAACATTTTTGTAGTAGTGTGTTTAATGTTATGTATTTGTTTATTAATTATAAGCCTTAAGTTAGCGAGGTTTGGGCCTAGTTTGCACAGCCTCATATTAAAACTGCAATGTCTGAATATAAATCGTGAATTCATGTTAAGAAAATAAAGATGTATTGTTCACATTGAGTTGATCAAACGTTTAGCAGATGTCTTTAACTTTCTCATGAGAACTGTTTGATAGAGTGTTCTGTATTATTAATTGATAGAATGTTAACTTGATGCGTGAGACATCGATGTTCCCAGGAACAAACAAATGGACGCACTGACTAGAGTATGGATGGCTACAAGAAAGTTACCTGACAAGTCTGACAATGGGAATGGGAGAAGAGGAGGCAATCATCGACATGTGAAAGGCAGTTTAGTTATATCATAGATCTGGGGTTTAATTCCAATTGGATTGACTGTAAACGTATGATTTTCTGACCAATGGTAGTGTGGGAAGTTTTTTAGGTGATTTTATCTTAGCTCAACTGCAGTCTATTCTGTTTGGGAGCTAAGCAGTTCCTGATGGCTTTATACTTAACTTTAACTTTGAAGCTTTGAGGTCTAAATTATTTTATGCTGCCCTTTAGAGATTGCATCTTAAATGGTTCAGATTGCGTAGAGACCTGTGAGTCTGAGCCATTCCCTTTCTTTGTCCCTTTGCAGAAGAAGACCAGACGGATGTCCAACTGACTAAGAGAATTGCAGCTTTCCGATCCATATTAAGGACAGCTATAACAAAATGCTGTTGTCTTGGTGGTAGATATTATTAGTTGATTTACGTACCAACCACTATTTTGTTAGAGCCACAGTTAGATGTTCTTTCAAATTAACTTTGACTGAACTGTTTTTGCATGAAGCCCAAACATGCTATTCTAATCTGATGGTACAGAGGTAGACAGAGAGAATGCTAACAGACTGGTTTCATCCCCTAAACCAATAACCCAATTTCTTACATTGCTGAAGCAAATTTTCGTGCAATAAGTTTGTCAAAATGTGCTTTGCGTTAAATAGAGCCTGTACTTTGTCACTAAAATATATTTGTAAGGAAATCAAGTCAAAAAGAGACAATAGAACCAACTCTTGGAATATTTAAATTCAAACCACAATACATTTACTCGCTGTTAAGTAGCAATGGAATACAACAACAACCAATGCCCTATTTAAGACAACTGTAAGTAAATCTCTTCAACTT
The DNA here is from genome assembly GCF_031143425.1 of Pleurodeles waltl. NCBI lineage: Eukaryota > Metazoa > Chordata > Amphibia > Caudata > Salamandridae > Pleurodeles > Pleurodeles waltl. The sequence continues at coordinate 268,450,730 of NC_090448.1, read as the reverse complement.
GACACCCTGATGTTATGGCCCTGATATAATATTCATAGCAAAATAAAATATTTCACTTGTTCCAGGCAGGAGGGATACCCCAATAATGGTGTGTGGTAACTGTTGCACCTGCTCCTGTGACCTGCATGTGCATGCTCCACTCACTACATTGGCTTCTCAGTTGTGAGAGGACCAGTTGACCTTTATGTGGAGCTGCTCCATTTTCCAGCTTGCTAGGGAGCTGGCCCTGTAGGATGTGTGAGCCTCCCCTCTTAAGATGGGGTGCTCCCAGACACTGCATTGGGAAAGGTGCTCGCTGCCTGCTGAGGGAGCTGGAGGATGCACAGGGCTGAGTCTCGGAAGCATGATGCCCGACCCCTTCACAAGAGGGAGCAGTGACTGCATGCACTTCCCAGACGGTGACAATCTCAAGTGGGTGCTGTGGAGCTGGACATCATCTGGATGGAGCAGCATGTTGTCCTGCATACCTACAATGTACCACACGTAACATAAGCCTGGACTGTATTATATGCCATGTGTGAAGGTTCCATGGAAGACCAAATGATAGCCATGCCCACAGTTCTACTGCCTATTCCATTTAATTGTACCTACTCTCTATGCCCTACTGTGATCTGAAGCATCCAGTGGTGTACTGCATGCTCTGCTACCCATGGCAATTGCTGGCATTCCTACAATTGAGTGCTCGTCCTCTCTCGATCCCACTCAAAGCAGTGTCCTAAATGGAAACTGTGGGTAGAACAGCTGGATCTTTACTTCATAGCCACAGTCGTGGTGGCAGAACAGAAGTGCACTTTGCCCTTCCACAATAGGTGGGGGCACACATCTACAAACTATCCGCAACACTCCCAGAGTTAGGCTCCAACACATGTATGCCACAATGGTTGCAGCAATTTATGCCTACTTTGATCCTACTGAGGGTCCTGATTATGGAAGGTTGATATCACACCAGTCTTGGCAGGAACCAAAAGAATTGCTCAACGCCTTACATGTGAGTCTCAAAGAGCTGGAAGCAACCTGCATTTTCATGAATGAATTTGAAGAGATACACTTTCAAATCATTCAAAGGTGACCATCTACCAAACTGCAGAAGCTCATTCTCCAGCTGCCAGGTATGCCCCTCAAAGACATCTTAGCCTGGGCCAAGCTAAAGATCTGTTGCAGGGCAGGTCTTCCTAAATGAAAGCAGAGCTAAAAAAATGGATCAAGTAAGAACCGGTGAATGTGGTCTTAGCTGCCAAATCTCCCAGTAAAATGAAGCCACAACCATCCTCAGGAATCCCCTGTGGGTACAGCTTTGAGCTCTCTTACTGCCCAGTGGAATGCCCTGCAAGTGGCAGGGCATGTGTATACTGCAGAAGGGTGAGTCACTTTGGAAGAGAATGCCAATCTTGCCAGCGCACTGACTCAGTGAACACTATTGCAAGCTCTCCTGAAGATTGGGATCAGGAATTCATGATAGATATAGACAATGGCGACTTGACAGAAGAAGTCCACACTGGCTGATGGTAGGACACATCTGCACCACAACCCTGTCCCCACCAAAGCGCCAGGTCATAGTAGGGATGACAAAGCTGACAGCCAAAATAGATACAGAGGCCTGCTGGAGAGAGATACCTATGAGAGTCTCAACTTGAGACCATCACTTCGCCCAGGGAAAGTCTATGCTGATTGACAAACCAACCCACTAACTTTAAAGTGATGATTCAGGACCAACATTACTCATGACAATCAGACAGCCAACATTACAGTATATGTCACCCAAGATGTAACTGGGATGCTACTGAGCTCCTGAACCACAGAGAAACTTTGACTTGTGCAGTTTGCACTACAAGCACATACCTGCCAATTGAACAACATCCTGGCAGACGTTCAAGACACATTTGAGGGCATGGGGTGCTGAAAGAAGTGAACGGTCGCTCTCCACATTGACTGGTCACGTCAACCAGTCACCCTGAGACATCAGTGGGACATCAAAAGAGAAAGGTACATCATCCCAACGATTGATGACATCGTCAGTGAGCTGAGTGGAGCAATGTGGTTTTTGAAAATGAACCACTACTCTGGCTACCAGCAGATGACCTCACACTATGCAACAACATTTTTGACACACATGGGTCTGCGACTGTACAAGAGACTTAATTTCAGGATATCTAAGGCAGCTGAAGTAATTCAAAACATGATACACAGGGTACTAGCAGACTTCCCAGGAGTCATAAATGTTAGCAATAATACCTAGGTGTACATTGGTTGATAAAAGAACATAACACCAGTCAAAAGAATGAACTGCAGAGGCTCAGAGACAACAGGTTGACATTCCACAAGGAAAGTTCCTCAGAAAAAATATTAGTTTTTTCTCTGCTGCTGGTGTGGTACCTGATCTAGACAAAGTAAAGGAAATGAAGACCACCCCAGCCCTGTCATGTTTATCGAAGGTCTTCCATTTTCTTGAGATCATAAATTACTGCTGTAGGTTCATCAATGAGCAGACCTCTTTCACCCAAACACTGAGGGAGCTCATGGAGGTCCAGACCCCATTATTACGGGAAGCTAATCAAGAGGAGACTTTTCACCAAACCAAAGAAATCCTATTAGTAGGACACCATGCTGAACTTCTTTGATCCGCTCAAGGGCACCAAGCTGGCTTTGGCTACTGGCCCTACTGGCCTTAATGAACTGCTTCAGAAACAAGGTTGTGGGGAATGGACCAGGCTAGTTTACTTGAGCAGTGCACTGACCCCCTACAGAACAGATTGAGAGGGAGGCAAATGCAATTCATGTGGATGCCGTTACTTTGATTTCTTATGTGTGGACACTCTTTTGTAGTACAGACCAACCATAAGGCCTAGGTTCATTTATTACAAGGATCAGCATCTAAACCAAAACCTCGCATAGAGAAATGGGCCTCCCAGCTGCAGGAATATTCCTTCGCAGTAGAAAACCAAGCCAGGCTTCCACAGCCAATTAGACAGATTATCTGGGTATACCTAGGGTAGGTCAATTCCCCCGTCGCTGCAGCTCCACCTGTCCAGGCTCATGCCACCTCCAGCAGACCGTAAGTACTCCCTGCGCTCCCCCCTGTCCAGCCCCTCGTTCTTCTCTTCTGTCTTCTGAGCTCTCTCTTCCAAATTTCCTTCGTTCCTCTGCTGTTCTCTGTCTTTGTCCATTTCCCTTCGTTCTTCTGCGGTCCTCTGTCTCGTCCATTTTTCTTCGTGTTCTGCTGTTCCTTGTACTGTCCACCTTCCTCCCTTTTTCTGCTGTCCCTTGTACTGTCCATTTTCCTTCGTGTTCTGCCGTTCCTTGTACTGTCCATTTTCCTTCGTTTTCTGCTGTTCGTGTGTTTTCCATCTTCCTTCGTTTTCTGTACTATCCATTTTCCTTTGTTTTCTGCTGTTCCTGCGTTGTCCATCCTCCTTCGTTATCTGTACTGTCCATCTTCCCTCGTTTTCTGCTCTTTCTGTGTTGTCCATCTTCCTTTGTTTTCTGTACTATCCATTTTCCTTCGTGTTCTGCTGTTCCTGCGTTGTACATCTTCCTTCGTTTTCTGTACTGTCCATCTTCCCTCGTGTTCTGCTGTTCCTGTGTTGTACATCTTCCTTCGTTTTCTGTACTGTCCATTTACCTCCGTTTTCCGCTGCTCTCTCCCTCGTCCATTTTTCTTCTTCCTTCTCTGCTCTCCCCCTTGTTCATTCCTCTTCGTTTTCCTCTGCTCTCTCCCTCGTCCATTTTTCTTCGCTTGCCTCTGCTCTCTCCCTCATCCATTCTTCTTCGTTTTTCCTCTGCTCTCCCCCTGTCCTTGTTCCTTATTTTCGCTTCCATCTACTGTGGATTTTCCATTTTTTTCACACTTTCCCTTCTTTCTGACCCCCCCACCCTCTGCTTTCCCACCGCCGCCACCCGTGCAGCCCCGCCCCCCCACTCCCATTCGTCGCCCTCCCTCCCGCCTCCCATCCCCAGCTGACCCCTCCTCCCCCCATCTCCCTCTTATGGCGGCTGATGCGTGGCCGCGCAGAAGGCACGCCAAAGGCAAGCCCGTCTGCGCACGTCCGCGCCTGGACCGCGCCCAGCGCCATGACACCTGACCCCCAGCACTCCCAAACCCCGCAGCACCGCTACGACCCCGCTTCCCTCCACGCACTCAACCCAGGACGTTCTACAACCTGCTTCCAAGCCAGCCCGAAATGCACTCATGGCCCCTTCGCATGTCTAACCTGCAAGCATACCTTCCACCGCAACTGCACCCCACCCACCAGCCCACGCGCCAATAACCACCTCAAGTGCATCCTCATCAACGCACACTCCGTCCACAAGCACGCCATTGAACTATGGGACCTCCTGGACTCTACCGCACCGGACGTCGCCTTCATCACTGAGACCTGGATGAACCCCTCCTCGGCCCCCGACATCCCCATAGCCATCCCCGACGGCTACAAGATCGCCAGGAAAGACCGCACCAACCAAGTCGGAGGAGGAATCGCCATCATATTCAAGAACTCCATCAACGTCACTACCTCCACCGAAGACACCCCCCGCGCCGCCGAACACATGCACTTCCAAATCCACACCGTCCCCAGGACCACCCTCAGAGGAACTCTCATCTACAGGCCCCCTGGACCACGTGCCTGTGAGAAAGTAGCCTCTTTCTAGCCTTGTTACCCCCACTTTTGGCCTGTTTGTGAGTGTATGTCAGGGTGTTTTCACTGTCTCACTGGGATCCTGCTAGCCAGGGCCCAGTGCTCATAGTGAAAACCCTATGTTTTCAGTATGTTTGTTATGTGTCACTGGGACCCTGCTAGTCAGGACCCCAGTGCTCATAAGTTTGTGGCCTATATGTATGTGTTCCCTGTGTGGTGCCTAACTGCCTCACTGAGGCTCTGCTAATCAGAACCTCAGTGGTTATGCTCTCTCATTTATTTCAAATTGTCACTAACAGGCTAGTGACCAATTTTACCAATTTACATTGGCTTACTGGAACACCCTTATAATTCCCTAGTATATGGTACTGAGGTACCCAGGGTATTGGGGTTCCAGGAGATCCCTATGGGCTGCAGCATTTCTTTTGCCACCCATAGGGAGCTCTGACAATTCTTACACAGGCCTGCCACTGCAGCCTGAGTGAAATAACGTCCACGTTATTTCACAGCCATTTTACACTGCACTTAAGTAACTTATAAGTCACCTATATGTCTAACCTTTACCTGGTAAAGGTTAGGTGCAAAGTTAATTAGTGTGAGGGCACCCTGGCACTAGCCAAGGTGCCCCCACATTGTTCAGGGCCAATTCCCCGGACTTTGTGAGTGCGGGGACACCATTACACGCGTGCACTACATATAGGTCACTACCTATATGTAGCTTCACAATGGTAACTCCGAATATGGCCATGTAACATGTCTATGATCATGGAATTGCCCCCTCTATACCATCCTGGCATAGTTGGCACAATCCGATGATCCCAGTGGTCTGTAGTACAGATCCTGGTACTGCCAAACTGCCTTTTCTGGGGTTTCACTGCAGCTGCTGCTGCTGCCAACCCCTCAGACAGGTTTCTGCCCTCCTGGGGTCAAGCCAGGCTTGTCCCAGGATGGCAGAACAAAGGACCTCCTCTGAGAGAGGGTGTTACACCCTCTCCCTTTGGAAAATGGTGTGAAGGCAGGGGAGGAGTAGCCTCCCCCAGCCTCTGGAAATGCTTTCTTGGGCACAGATGTGCCCAATTCTGCATAAGCCAGTCTACACCGGTTCAGGGGACCCCTTAGCCCTGCTCTGGCGCGAAACTGGACAAAGGAAAGGGGAGTGACCACTCCCCTGACCTGCACCTCCCCTGGGAGGTGTTCAGAGCTCCTCCAGTGTGCTCCAGACCTCTGCCATCTTGGAAACAGAGGTGCTGCTGGCACACTGGACTGCTCTGAGTGGCCAGTGCCACCAGGTGACGTCAGAGACTCCTTGTGATAGGCTCCTTCAGGTGTTGCTAGCCTATCCTCTCTCCTAGGTAGCCAAACCCTCTTTTCTGGCTATTTAGGGTCTCTGTCTCTGGGGAAACTTTAGATAACGAATGCAAGAGCTCATCCGAGTTCCTCTGCATCTCTCTCTTCACCTTCTGCCAAGGAATCGACTGCTGACCGCGCTGGAAGCCTGCAAAACTGCAACATAGTAGCTAAGACGACTACTGCAACTCTGTAACGCTGATCCTGCCGCCTTCTCGACTGTTTTCCTGGTGGTGCATGCTGTGGGGGTAGTCTGCCTCCTCTCTGCACTAGAAGCTCCGAAGAAATCTCCTGTGGGTCAACGGAATCTTCCCCCTGCAACCGCAGGCACCAAAAAGCTGCATTACCAGTCCCTTGGGTCTCCTCTCAGCACGACGAGCGAGGTCTCTCGAATCCAGCAACTCTGTCCAAGTGACTCCCACAGTCCAGTGACTCTTCAGTCCAAGTTTGGTGGAGGTAAGTCCTTGCCTCACCTCGCTAGAATGCATTGCTGGGAACCGCAACTTTTGCAGCTACTCCGGCCACTGTGCACTTCCGGCGGAAATCCTTTGTGCACAGCCAAGCCTGGGTCCACGGCACTTTAACCTGCATTGCACGACTTTCTAAGTTGGTCTCCGGCGACGTGGGACTCCTTTGTGCAACTTCGGGTGAGCACCGTTTCACGCATCCTCGTAGTGCCTGTTTCTGGCACTTCTCCGGGTGCTACCTGCTGCTGAGAGGGCTCCTTGTCTTGCTCGACGTCCCCTCTCTCTCCTGGTCCAATTTGCGACCTCCTGGTCCCTCCTGGGCTGCAGCAGCATCCAAAAACGCTAACCGCACGATTTGCAGCTAGCAAGGCTTGTTGGCGTTCTCTCGGCGGGAAAACACTTCTGCACGACTCTCCACGGTGAGTGGGATCCATCCACCAAAGGGGAAGTCTCTAGCCCTTTTCGTTCCTGCAGAAACCTCAGCTTCTTCTGTCCAGTAGAAGCTTCTTTGCATCCACAGCTGGCATTTCCTGGGCCTATGCCCATCTCCGACTTGCTTGTGACTTTTGGACTTGGTCCCCTTGTTCCACAGGTACCCTAGATTGGAAATCCACAGTTGTTGCATTGTTGGTTTGTGTCTTTCCTGCATTATTCCTCTATCACGACTTCTTTGTCTTTGGGGGAACTTTGGTGCACTTTGCACTCACTTTTCACGGTCTTGGGGAGGGCTAATTTTCTAACTCTCACTATTTTCTAATAGTCCCAGCGACCCTCTACAAGGTCACATAGGTTTGGGGTCCATTCGTGGTTCGCATTCCACTTTTGGAGTACATGGTTTGTGTTGCCCCTATCCCTATGTGTCCCCATTGCATCCTATTGTAACCATAGATTGTTTGCACTGTTTTCTAAGACTATACTGCATATTTTTGCTATTGTGTATATATATCTTGTGTATATTTCCTATCCTCTCACTGAGGGTACACTCTAAGATACTTTGGCATATTGTCATAAAAATAAAGTACCTTTAGTTTTAGTATAACTGTGTATTGTGTTTTCTTATGATATTGTGCAAGTGACACTTGTGGTACTGTAGTAGCTTCACACGTCTCCTAGTTCAGCCTAAACTGCTCTGCTAAGCTACCATTATCTATCAGCCTAAGCTGCTAGACACCCTATACACTAATAAGGGATAACTGGGCCTGGTGCAAGGTGCAAGTACCCCTTGGTACTCACTACAAGCCAGTCCAGCCTCCTACATTGGTTGTGCAGCGGTGGGATAAGTGCTTTGAGACTACTTACCACTCTTGTCATTGTACTTTTCATAAGAGAAAAATATACAAAACAAGGTCAGTGTATATACACATAGCCAAAAAGTTTTGCATTTCCTCTTTTCACTCTTTTCTAAAGTGCTGAAAAGTACTTCTAAACTTTCAAAAAGTTCTTAAAAGTTAAAAAAGTTTTTTTCTGTCTTTCTAAAAAGTTCTGAAAACTTTTTTCTCTTTTTCTATCACTTTAACTCTCTCTAAAAATGTCTGGCACAGGCCAAAATGTTGACCTGTCTAAGATTGTATATGATCACCTTAGCTGGAAAGGAGCAAGGAGTCTCTGCATAGTGAGAGGTTTGAGTGTAGGGAAGAATCCTTCCTTGGAACTGTTACTTAACATGCTTAGAGAACAAGATAAGGCCAAAAGTGCCCCATCTGTTGAAAAAGTAGCTAATGGTTCTCAATCTGATCCAGGGACTCCCCCAGGTAAAGGTTCAGGAAAGAAACTTCTTAGCCTTCCCATTACAAGACAGTCTAGCATAGTTGGTACTGAGGTGGAGTCACATCATACAGATGATGTGCTCTCACATTACACTGTCAGCCAAGCTGTTAGGGTGCCCTCTGTAAGGGGCAGGTCTCCTTCTGTTCATTCCCATCATACCTCTGTATCTAGAAATGTCCCTCCCACCAACCCTGATGACAGATTGTTAGAAAGGGAACTCAATAAGTTGAGGGTGGAACAAACCAGACTGAAGCTTAAAAAGCAACAGCTGGATTTGGATAGACAGTCTTTAGAATTAGAGAACGAAAGACAGAAGTTGGGTTTAGAAACCCATGGTGGCAGCATCAGTATTTCCCATAGTCATCCTGCAAAAGAGCATGATTCCAGGAATCTGCACAAGATAGTTCCCCCTTATAAGGAGGGGGATGACATTAACAAGTGGTTTGCTGCACTTGAGAGGGCCTGTGTTGTACAGGATGTCCCTCAAAGGCAGTGGGCTGCTATCCTATGGCTATCATTTAGTGGAAAAGGTAGGGATAGGCTCCTTACTGTGAAAGAAAGTGATACCAATAATTTTACAGTACTTAAGAATGCACTCCTGGATGGTTATGGCTTAACCACTGAACAGTACAGGATAAAGTTCAGAGAGACCAGAAAGGAGTCTTCACAAGACTGGGTTAATTTCATTGACCATTCAGTGAAGGCCTTGGAGGGGTGGTTACATGGCAGTAAAGTTACTGATTATGACAGCCTGTATAACTTGATCCTGAGAGAGCATATTCTTAATAATTGTGTGTCTGATTTGTTGCACCAGTACTTGGTGGACTCTGATCTGACCTCTCCCCAAGAATTGGGAAAGAAGGCAGACAAATGGGTCAGAACAAGGGTGAACAGAAAAGTTCATACAGGGGGTGACAAAGAGAACAACAAGAAGAAAGATGGTGAAAAATCTCCAGAAGGGTAAAACCAAAGATCCCACTTCAAATCTTAAACACTCTTCAGGGGGTGGGGATAAAACAAATTCTTCCTCTTCTTCTCAACCTACACAATTTAAAAAGCCTTGGTGCTTTGTGTGTAAAAATAGAGGCCATAGGCCAGGGGATAAGTCCTGTCCAGGTAAACCCCCTGAGCCTACCACCACTAATACATCAAGCTCTAGTGCCCCTAGCAGTAGTGGTACTAGTGGTGGGACTGCTGGCAACAGTCAAGTTAAGGGTGTAGTTGGGCTCCCTTATGGGTCCATCATAGAAACTGGGGTAGTCAGTCCCAAGACAGTTTCTGTCACACCTAGTGGCATTGGCCTTGCCACACTGGCTGCTTGTCCCCTCATAATGGATAAGTACAGGCAGACAGTTTCAATAAATGGTGTTGAGGCCTTGGCCTACAGGGACACAGGTGCCAGTATCACTTTGGTGACTGAAAACCTAGTGAACCCTGATCAACACATCATTGGACAACAGTATAAGATTATTGATGTCCATAACTCCACTAAGTTTCTTCCCTTAGCTATAATTCAGTTTAGTTGGAGTGGAGTTACTGGCCCTAAGCAGGTGGTGGTATCACCTAGCTTACCTGTAGACTGTCTCTTAGGTAATGACCTAGAGGCCTCAGGTTGGGCTGATGTAGAGTTGTATGCCCATGCAGCCATGCTGGGCATCCCAGAGGAATTGTTCCCTCTCATTTCTACTGAAATGAAAAAGCAAAGGAGAGAAGGCCTGAAAACTCAGGATCCCTCTCCATCAACAGGTAAAAAGGGTATCACAGTATCCCCTAACCACCCTACCATTCAGGATACCATTCCTGTGGTGGGAGAAACCTCTCCTGGGGTGGCACCTCTTCCAAGGGAATCATCAGCTGGCAAAGCTGGACTCCCTGAGGTAGAAGTACCTCTCTGTGGGATAACTAACATTGGTGAGAAAAAGAGAACCATTTTAGTTAACATGGAGCATCCCTCCAACCCTCCCAGAGAAACTTTAGTGCAGAAACCCTGCACTGCCTCACAACACTTAGGACAGCATCCCTGCCCTAGTGTGGAGCTCATAGGACAGCATCCCTGCCCTGCTCCAACTCAAGAGAAACAGCATCCCTGTTCTCTCTTCCAGCCATATGGACAAAGTTTTTGCCCAGCTATGGCTTTTCTGAGACAGCATCCCTGTCTGGCATTTCCATCATTACAAATAGGTTCAGTGGACAATTCCCGCTGCTCTTAACTAAAACTTACTGATAGAAACTCTTAAAATACATCTTCACATTGTTGCTTAGCTAAAAAACTTCAAACAGGGTGCTTTACATCCCCAAAGGGAAGTAACCATATAGTGGATGATAAAGGGAGTAACCAGTCTATTGCAGAGCTACTCTCTACTTATCACCACTTAGACAATAAAGTCTCAACTGGCCAAAGTTAGCCTTATTGTCCTTCGTTTGGGGGTGGGTTGTGTGAGAAAGTAGCCTCTTTCTAGCCTTGTTACCCCCACTTTTTGCCTGTTTGTGAGTGTATGTCAGGGTGTTTTCACTGTCTCACTGGGATCCTGCTAGCCAGGGCCCAGTGCTCATAGTGAAAACCCTATGTTTTCAGTATGTTTGTTATGTGTCACTGGGACCCTGCTAGTCAGGACCGCAGTGCTCATAAGTTTGTGGCCTATATGTATGTGTTCCCTGTGTGGTGCCTAACTGTCTCACTGAGGCTCTGCTAATCAGAACCTCAGTGGTTATGCTCTCTCATTTATTTCAAATTGTCACTAACAGGCTAGTGACCAATTTTACCAATTTACATTGGCTTACTGGAACACCCTTATAATTCCCTAGTATATGGTACTGAGGTACCCAGGGTATTGGGGTTCCAGGAGATCCCTATGGGCTGCAGCATTTATTTTGCCACCCATAGGGAGCTCTGACAATTCTTACACAGGCCTGCCACTGCAGCCTGAGTGAAATAACGTCCACGTTATTTCACAGCCATTTTACACTGCACTTAAGTAACTTATAAGTCACCTATATGTCTTACCTTTACCTGGTAAAGGTTAGGTGCAAAGTTACTTAGTGTGAGGGCACCCTGGCACTAGCCAAGGTGCCCCCACATTGTTCAGGGCCAATTCCCCGGACTTTGTGAGTGCGGGGACACCATTACACACGTGCACTACATATAGGTCACTACCTATATGTAGCTTCACAATGGTAACTCCGAATATGGCCATGTAACATGTCTATGATCATGGAATTGCCCCCTCTATACCATCCTGGAATAGTTGGCACAATCCCATGATCCCAGTGGTCTGTAGCACAGACCCTGGTACTGCCAAACTGCCTTTTCTGGGGTTTCACTGCAGCTGCTGCTGCTGCCAACCCCTCAGACAGGTTTCTGCCCTCCTGGGGTCAAGCCAGGCTTGTCCCAGGATGGCAGAACAAAGGACTTCCTCTGAGAGAGGGTGTTACACCCTCTCCCTTTGGAAAATGGTGTGAAGGCAGGGGAGGAGTAGCCTCCCCCAGCCTCTGGAAATGCTTTCTTGGGCACAGATGTGCCCAATTCTGCATAAGCCAGTCTACACCGGTTCAGGGGACCCCTTAGCCCTGCTCTGGCGTGAAACTGGACAAAGAAAAGGGGAGTGACCACTCCCCTGACCTGCACCTCCCCTGGGAGGTGTCCAGAGCTCCTCCAGTGTGCTCCAGACCTCTGCCATCTTGGAAACAGAGGTGCTGCTGGCACACTGGACTGCTCTGAGTGGCCAGTACCACCAGGTGACGTCAGAGACTCCTTGTGATAGGCTCCTTCAGGTGTTGCTAGCCTATCCTCTCTCCTAAGTAGCCAAATCCTCTTTTCTGGCTATTTAGGGTCTCTGTCTCTGGGGAAACTTTAGATAACGAATGCAAGAGCTCATCCGAGTTCCTCTGCATCTCTCTCTTCACCTTCTGCCAAGGAATCGACTGCTGACCGCGCTGGAAGCCTGCAAAACTGCAACATAGTAGCTAAGACGACTACTGCAACTCTGTAACGCTGATCCTGCCGCCTTCTCGACTGTTTTCCTGGTGGTGCATGCTGTGGGGGTAGTCTGCCTCCTCTCTGCACTAGAAGCTCCGAAGAAATCTCCCGTGGGTCGACGGAATCTTCCCCTGCAACCGCAGGCACCAAAAAGCTGCATTACCGGTCCCTTGGGTCTCCTCTCAGCACGACGAGCGAGGTCCCTCGAATCCAGCAACTCTGTCCAAGTGACTCCCACAGTCCAGTGACTCTTCAGTCCAAGTTTGGTGGAGGTTAGTCCTTGCCTCACCTCGCTAGACTGCATTGCTGGGAATCGCGACTTTTGCAGCTACTCCGGCCCCTGTGCACTTCCGGCGGAAATCCTTTGTGCACAGCCAAGCCTGGGTCCACGGCACTCTAACCTGCATTGCACGACTTTCTAAGTTGGTCTCCGGCGACGTGGGACTCCTTTGTGCGACTTCGGGTGAGCACCATTTCATGCATCCTCGTAGTGCCTGTTTCTGGCACTTCTCTGGGTGCTACCTGCTGCTGAGAGGGCTTCTTGTCTTGCTCGACGTCCCCTCTCTCTTCTGGTCCAATTTGCGACCTCCTGGTCCCTCCTGGGCCGCAGCAGCGTCCAAAAATGCTAACCGCACAATTTGCAGCTAGCAAGGCTTGTTGGCGTTCTTTCGGCAGGTAAACACTTCTGCACAACTCTCCACGGCGAGTGGGATCCATCCACCAAAGGGGAAGTCTCTAGCCCTTTTCGTTCCTGCAGAAACCTCAGCTTCTTCTGTCCAGTAGAAGCTTCTTTGCATCCACAGCTGGCATTTCCTGGGCCTATGCCCATCTCCGACTTGCTTGTGACTTTTGGACTTGGTCCCCTTGTTCCACAGGTACCCTAGATTGGAAATCCACAGTTGTTGCATTGTTGGTTTGTGTCTTTCCTGCATTATTCCTCTATCACGACTTCTTTGTCTTTGGGGGAACTTTGGTGCACTTTGCACTCACTTTTCAGGGTCTTGGGGAGGGCTAATTTTCTAACTCTCACTATTTTCTAATTATCCCAGCGACCCTCTACAAGGTCACATAGGTTTGGGGTCCATTCGTGGTTCGCATTCCACTTTTGGAGTATATGGTTTGTGTTGCCCCTATCCCTATGTGTCCCCATTGCATCCTATTGTAACCATACATTGTTTGCACTGTTTTCTAAGACTATACTGCATATTTTTGCTATTGTGTATATATATCTTGTGTATATTTCCTATCCTCTCACTGAGGTTACACTCTAAGATACTTTGGCATATTGTCATAAAAATAAAGTACCTTTATTTTTAGTACAACTGTGTACTGTGTTTTCTTATGATATTGTGCAAGTGACACTTGTGGTACTGTAGTAGCTTCACACGTCTCCTAGTTCAGCCTAAGCTGCTCTGCTAAGCTACCATTATCTATCAGCCTAAGCTGCTAGACACCCTATACACTAATAAGGGATAACTGGGCCTGGTGCAAGGTGCAAGTACCCCTTGGTACTCACTACAAGCCAGTCCAGCCTCCTACAGTGCCCTTTTCAGCGAATCAATCAGAGACTTCATCTCCCCCCACGCCTTAGCCTCGCCAGACTACATCCTCCTCGGAGACCTGAACTTCCACCTGGAGCAGAACAACAACACCACCACCCTGCTCGACAAACTCGCCAACCTCAGTCTCAAGCAACTGCTGAACACCTCCACCCACATCGCCGGACACACGCTCGATCCCATCTTCACCGCCAGCAACTACGTATCCTTCAGCCACTCATCCGAAATACACTGGACCGATCACAGATGTGTCCACTTCACCTTTAAACGCAAGACTCTCCACCTTCGCACACAACCCATCCCTCGCAGACCTTGGAACAAAATCTCCACAGAACAGCTACTTTCCACTCTCAACCACAACCAACCTACCATCACCTCCGACACCAACAACGCAGCCCTCAGCCTCTCACAGTGGATCACCAACTGCGCTGACAACCTCGCCCCCCTCAGACGTCTCCCAAGACAGACCAACACCAGAAAACCTCAATGGTTCACAGACGCCCTCAAAGAATCCAAAATAAACTGCTGTACTCACGAGAAAACCTGGCACAAAGATCACACCGCAGAAAACATGTCAGTCCTCAAAATTGCCACCCGCGAACACCACCAGCTGATCCGCGCCACCAAAAGAGCATCCTTCAAAGAAAGACTGGACAAGAACACTCACAACAGCAAAGAACTCTTCAACATCGTCAAAGAGCTCTCCAATCCCAACGCCAGCTCCAACTCCATCTCACCTACACAAGAACTCTGCAACTCCCTCGCTACCTTCTTCCACCGAAAGATCACCGACCTACACGACAGCTTCGGTCCACAGACCCCACCGACCACCACGGATCCCACAACCCCAGCCATCACCCTCAACGCCTGGACACCCATCAGCACCAAAGAGACCAAAACCACCATGAACACCATCCACTCCGGTGCCACCTCGGACCCTTGCCCACACTACATCTTCAACAAAGCTGACGACATCATCACCCCCATCTCCAGACCATCATCAACAGCTCATTTGCATCTGCCACCTTCCCCGAGAGCTGGAAACACGCGGAAGTCAACGCTCTCCTGAAGAAACCCACGGCAGACCCCAGCGACCTGAAGAACTTCCACCCCATCTCGCTCCTCCCCTTCCCGGCCAAAGTCCTCGAGAAGGCCATCAACAAACAACTGACTAACTTCCTCGAAGACAACAACTTGCTCGACCCCTCACAATCCGGATTCCGGGCCAACAACAGCACGGAAACCGCCCTCATCGCAGTCACCGACGACATCCGAACTCTGCTCGACAACGGAGAAACAGCCGCCCTCATCCTCCTCGACCTCTCGGCTGCCTTTGACACCGCCTGCCACCGCACCCTAATATCCCACCTCCGCTCCACCGGTATCCAAGGACAGGCCCTGGATTGGATCGCCTCTTTTCTCTCTCTGACCGCTCCCAAACAGTCTACCTCCCGCCGTTCCACTCAGATCCCACCAAGATCATCTGCGGCACCCCACAGGGCTCCTCGCTCAGCCCGACTCTCTTCAATGTCTACATGAGCCCCCTCGCTGACATCGCATGCAAACACAACATCAACATCATCTCCTATGCCGACGACACCCAGCTGATACTTTCCCTCACCAAAGACCCAGCCACCGCCAAAACCAACCTGCAGGATGGAATGAAAGACGTCGCAGAATGGATGAAACTCAGCCGCCTGAAGCTGAACTCAGACAAAACGGAAGTCCTCATTCTCGGAAACACCCCGTCCGCCTGGGACGACTCCTGGTGGCCCACGGCTCTGGGCAACGCACCGTCCCCCTCAGACCATGCACCCAACCTCGGATTCATCCTGGACCCCCTTCTCACCATGACCAAACAAGTCAACACCGTCTCCTCCTCTTGCTTCCTCACTCTCCGCATGCACCGGAAGATCTTCTGCTGGACCCCTACTGACACCAGAAAAACTGTGACCCACGCCCTCGTCACGAGCTGTCTAGACTACGGAAACACCCTATACGCAGGAATCACCGCAAAACTTCAGAAATGTCTTCAGCGAATACAAAACGCCTCTGCACGCCTCATCCTCGACGTACCCTGCCACAGACCCATCTCCGCCCTACTCTGAAAAAACGAAACCAAATGGTTTTGGAAGTTTTTTCATTTTGCAACTCGTTTTCCTTTAAGGAAAACGGGCTACAGAATGAAAAAAAAAACCTGCTTTATTTAAAAAGCAGTCACAGACATGGAGGTCTGCTGACTTCAGCAGGCCACCATCCCTGTGAGTGCAGGGACTCACTATGGGGTCGCAAAATGCGACCCACCTCATGAATATTGATGAGGTGGGTCTTTGCGACCCCATAGCGAGTCGCAGACGGTGTCTGAGACACCGTTCCGGAGTTTCCTACATGTGGTCCATAGAGTGAACTGTGCCTGACTGGGGAAGCATATAAGGTAGGTGCATGGAGTTCTGAGACCATTTGAAGGTTTGGATCGACCCCGGGAAAGTTACAGTCAGATATACAATATTATAAATATACAATTCAACAAACAACTAATTAGTCTCTGGGATGTGGGTCATAACCTTTCCAGTTAGGTTTCTCAATAATGGGGTAGCCAAGTCTCATTGGGTCTATATATATAGTAGACCTCCATAGGGATAGTAAGGATTCAATAATTTGTGCCGAAGCATCCATCAACTGGAGCCGGTATGAAACAGTCAGTGTGCATAGTTGTCCCACCATTTGGTCAGGCTCAGGCCCTTGTGACCCCCCTCTCTCTGCTCTAGTGCGCCCCGGTAGTCCCATCACCATTTCCTTCTTCCTCTTCTATGTCTGTCAGGCTTAAATCAGAGTCCCCGTCCGAGTGTTCCCAGTTCCCCCGAACCTCTGCCCACATCTGGACCACAAGGCATCTCTGGACACGCCTGGCATCTTCCCTGCGAAGTATGGTTTCCTCAGGAAAGGTAATTGATCATGGTTAGGTGCATACATGCTTCCTAGTGTAACCCCTCTCCCAAATAACTGTCCCCTAACAGGACATATCTTCCCTCTACGTCCACTAAGGGCCACAGGGTCTCGAAAGGAGTCCCACCCCTTACCCATATCAGCACTTCCAGGTCACATGCAGAGTAGGAAGTAGCGAACAGTTGTCCACGCCATCTTTGGAGAAGACGGTCCACCTCAACCCTGCTAAGTGGGTCTTTTGGAGCATAGCAATCTGTACCACGACATCTCAGATACCTATTGATATTATGCTTTTTGGCAGCAGATCTCATTACCTTCACATTCCAGGACATACACTTCATGTCTGTATTTCCAGTGGCCATGGTAGAATATGTATTATCTGTGCTACCTTCTTATTCCTCCTCAATGACAGATATGTTCCCCACTAGCACTAATTCCCCAGAGACAAAAAATAAACAACCTCAACCATAAACTCCCCTTTTCTGGGGCCACATGGCAATCGCCAGCCACCCAAACTTATAGTAACAAACTAGGAAACAGAATTAGAGATAGTATAGCATGTAACCCTAAAGAGGGTATATATAGGTGGTGGTGTAGTGAAGGAGGGTAAACCAAAATATGTGTATCCACTTCGGCCATCGTATGTCCGGGCCACCAGGGACCAATCCATGTCCCATCTCTGCAGGGCCGCAGCATGGGCCTCACGACGAGTCTTCTCTCCTTCCCTTCCTCGATCATCCCCCCAGCCAGCAATGCCAGCTTCAAAGGGGAGGCAGTAGCCCCTCAGAAGTGGAACTACAGTGAGCAGTTAGCCATTCATATTAGCCTATTGCTTACCTTACTGACATTCAGTTCAAGGATGTTCGATCAAGTCATCTGCCGACTGCGGGGTCAATGTCAACATGTCTGTGCACCAAGGTTGACTCTTCAGATTCAGAATGCATTAACCGTTTGGCTTCGATCTGGCTCCGTTCCAGCCAGTGCTGTAAGTTCCGCTGCTGCCTGCAGGGCATCTGCTTGTTCTTTAACTGCCTCTGACCTGATCGATTTCTTAGCGACCCTTCTGGTTCCAGGGTTCTGGGATCTCTTCTGTGGTCAACAAGCAGTCCTTCTCCTCTGTCTGAGCATCCGCTGGGGTTGACCCCAGCTTATACGCATCTAGACAGTCCCAAGCCGCTTTAGGGTCACCATCTGAGTGTGTTTTGCCTTCAAGGGTGACCCTTAATTTTGCAGGGAACATCAGGGAATACTAGATTCCTTCTTCTCTGAGCGTTCCCAATAGTGTGGGGGCCGTATTCACATGGCTTCTTAAGGAGCATATCTCTATCCCGGAAGGGGAGATGCCACTACTGGATGTGGTGGGCAACCCGGAGCTGGCAGCCGGGCTGGGAACCTGTGTGTCTGGTCCGGGGCAAAAAACAGAAAAAAGTGATTTGGGGCCACGTATATTTGTAGCCAGTTCTCAAGGTAAGATACCATATCTGATCCTTAGGTGCCTTCCGGCGGTCCTACTACACAGACATTCTTTCATCAACTGTGTCCTTCCGCATCATCAGCCCTATATATTCAGACCTATATTCTAGGATGCACACTCTATCAATTGGAACTGGCACTTGGTGCATCCCTTTTTGACCGTCTTCACTCGGTCCTCAAGGTTTATGGTGTACTGCACTTCAGAGGCTGAGCCCTACAGAGCCTGTGCCAAGGTCTTGTTGAAGAGTGCCTTATGGATCTGTGATAGCAGCTAGTATCCTGTCAAACTCTAGTTGTAAAGATGTATTGCTGCTCGGTCTGGACCAGCTCCGGTGCCCCCGCTGTAGCCATTGTCTGTTTGGGTTTTAGGCTTCCCCATCACTAGTGAACAGCCATCCAGTAGGATGTCGCTCCCATTCACAGATACTGTGGGGCTTGTTGCATCGATGGCCCGGCTCCAGGTGTCTCTTGGATAAGGAGTTCACTAGAAACACCTTAAACTGTTTGTGGCTTGTCCAGACCCCTTTTGTTGTCAATTAGGGACCCTCAAATGGAGTGCCTAGGCATGCTGGTATCTCCCAAGGGGTGTATACGTCCAATACAGAGGGGACCAAGTCCCCAGTTGGCCCTACCAATACCATTAGGGAGGCTTCTACTTTGGCCCCCATGGTGGAGGAGACACGTCCTACACTCAGCGTTCAATGAGGGCAGTAGCCAGTAGTCCCAGACCAATGGGTGAGTCAGGTCCACCCTGCTTATTTCTCCTAAGCCATTGCACTCCTTAAAGTCTATATAGCAGGCTTGTCCATGCAGGAATGTCTGTCCCCCTTTTTGTGTTCTTTATTAGTGTTGATGGTATTCATGTCACTCTGTTTGGTCTCTCAGCAGCCCTGATAGCATAGGAAGGTAGACTGCCACCCCGGGTGAGGGAGGGCCAAGGAGGACTGTTACAAAGTCATTAAAGGGCCCAGACCCCCAGCCTGCGGTGTCCACTGTGCGAAAAGCGGGATCTCCCTCCAAATTCAAAGAAAAAAGGAGCTGATCGTCTGTAATGATATGTAAGTTTTGATCACTGACTCCACGTTGCACTTAGCCTAGCACTACGCCATGACATTAGTGACCACCAGCTTCATTGTGCCTATTGACTTTATTTTAGCATTAGCCACTGCCACCTTAAATGCTGCAAGTAGTTTTCCATGTTGTACTGTGCTCATGTTTTTATTCTTCGTGCTTTTTCCCCACCAAGGGCTTAGGCTGATAAGAATGTATTTAGACAGCAAGGACCGTCTTGTTTTGAACTGTCACCTTGGGATTGTGGCCAAGTCCCGATGTGATATTTTCAAAGCAGGCCTAAAGCAATCAGCATTTTTTGAATAAATAAACTTCTGCAGGGAGAGGGAGGTTCTAGACTTTTCCTCTCTTGTTTGTTCAAAGTATAAGAGGCCGAGACCTGGTGGACCAGGGACAGAGAGTGTTTGCAGATCTCAGGCACATCCAGGACGCAGGAGTGTGCCATCCTTCCCATGAACATAATTGATCTCTCCTCGATCGATTCTGGGATCTGGCGACCTGATGCTGAGGGAGATGAAGCAGTGATGCCCTTTTCTCACGGCGATGCATATTTTTCAATTCCTTATTTGCTTTGTATTACAATATAGATACATATATTTGCTGTGTATATTGCAGTGGAGAATCATTTGTACATTCTTTCATTTAATTGCTGTGACCATTTTCGGACATGTGCTTTCAGCATGCTAATCTCCTTTAAGGAACCTTGCGTAGTGAAATAATAAATATCTTCTTTGGACTAAGAAGCGCATTCCAGAGATTTTTGTCAGTGCATGAGTGTTTCAGCTCGGTCATTGATGAAGCAAAATATTGTCTCTGCAGGGATCTGCTAACCCTCACTCCAAGCCTGCTGCAGGCCCGCCTGCGACGCCCCTCACTTTTTGGCATCCCCCAAGGCAATCTGCTCACTGTGCGTAGCACTCAGTGTGGCCAGGGACTGCCTGGGTCCTCCTCAAGCAGCTCCCCCCGTTTAGGTGTCATCGCCCAAGGCGGTTTCAGTGCTCATTTCAAGTAGGCCCATCCGCTGCCCCAGCGGCATCTTATTTCGGCCACACCTCTATTGACGTGCGCCCCTGGTCCCCGCACACTGGACCCATCCTTGGTGACCTCGAAGGGTGCCCACCAGCGCAGCACCAGCTTCCACAAGCCACACAGGAGTCCCCGAGCTGCACAGTTCCTCACTGCCCCTCCCCCCGGTTAGTCTTCCAGCACCTAGAGAGGTGCAATGGCAGCCATGGGACGGCCCGGCTCGATCCACCATCACAGTTCACCTCTGCTTTTCTTGGTAATTCCTCACCATGCAGCCCAGCTTGGCACCTCCATGTATGTTATTTTGCTGGTCAGAAGAGTCTCTGGTGTAGTGATTTCAGCAGGATAAAAGCGTAGGCCAGAGGGGAGCGGCAGGATCAGAAGTCCGCCATGTTGCCTGGTTGACTACGCCCATTTTGTCACAGTTCTTTCTTATTGTCATATGTCCTGCCTTCACTCTTGCTTCCAGCCCTCTCTATTCTTTTCCCTCTCGCTTTCTCTTCATTTCTTTTCTGTGATTAAATTTGTACCCCTGAACACTGTTATTCCTTCACTTCTGTGTTTTTTTCAGAGCTTCTGCCTGAAGAGCTGCAGACTGTACGGGCTCATAAATAACTATAATTGTTGACACCACACATGCATAAGCTTTGTTCACAATGCTACTACCCAGAGCTAACCATTAGGTTCCTCTATAAGCACATCTCATTTTGCTCAATGCCAGTACACATTTGCATGGACCAGTTTATAACAGTGCCCCGATTACACACTTTAGAAGAACTGAAATCATGCACTATGAGCTGATAGGAATGGGAGGGTTCAAATTTGGAACCAATCTTGTTCTTTGATTGGCTCCAGCTTCCCATCAGAGCTTTCAAAGCAAAATAAACACAACTCGTCAGTAGCTGCCTTCAGATTTCAAGGGTCCTTTCTGCAGCAATTCAGAATGACTTGTACCAGGAGCTGAACCCTGTAAACTGATGTTTCCATCAGTCATGAAAATGCCTAGGACTTCAAAGAAGCTTTGCGGCTTAAGAAGAAGACCTTTTTCCTGCATGCATGAGGAAAGAAGTGCAGCCCAGCTCGCTTAAGGCTGCTTGGAGGTGGCATTGAGGAGGAGAGACACACTTGAACTTGCAGTTCAGCTTGCAAGAACTGAACCAAGAAACACCTGGGTGACTAGAGATTGAGGATATTTGTAGGCACATTCTATAAGAGTGGGTATTGTGGCCTTCCTGCTGCATTCCTGACCCTTGGTGAACCTTTTACTCCCTGTTTCCAGCCCGAGAGGAACAACAACATTTTTCATCTTCACTTCAGGCCTTTGGGGTAGAGTACTGTTGGTTGAAGCTGGATGTCCTGATGCCAGGGTTGCTTGAAGAATGTATTTTCTATCTTTCATTCTGTAATTCAATATGAGTGTGGGCTCTTACCCTCTGTCCTAGTTTATCAGTCTCACCTAGTGAGCCCTTTGGTTATGTGGGTGTGCCCTCCAACTAGAAACCTTGACCATTTCCAGCCCATGTTGAAGTATAATCCTCTGAAGTTGGTAACCTCATGTTACATACTTTAGGTGCTAGTCACTTACAACACCAGCAGACCGACCAACATTAACTTGAGACTAGTTGGCTACCTGAATCGATTTGCCTCACACTTGATTGTCACACAGTGGGAGTGTGTTACTCATAAGTTACTGAATTTCACAGATTTCTTTAGACTCTCTGATGAGCAAGCATGCAACATGCTGGTATCTGGGATTCTTGCAAGGTGGCATGTAGTTATGTAAATACATAGGGTCCTAATAAAAAATACTCCTATATTTTATGAGATGCAATGTCTTCTCTTTGACCCTTGACTGCATGAGCACAGGAGTACTTGCAAGTTTGTTATACGGTTCCCACAAATGAAGTAGGATTGCATATTAGGATGACAGAACTTCAGAAAGTAGAGACTGAGGGGCTTATTTACAAGGAGCTTGAGCCCCCAATGCGTAAAAAATTCCGTACTCCATATTTACAAGGTGACGCATCTAGGCTGAGGCGTCACTTTTAGTCACCCTACATCAAAATTTCACTGAGCTTGACCTGGTTGTGTCATGTAAGTATTAATTTAAGCAAGGTAGGCGTTCCTGCATATGTTTCATGCAAAATTGACACATGGATATTTACAAGGAAATCAAAAAATTATGCATCAGATGGGAGTTTACTGCAAGTGTACAAATGTGTTAAAATTCCTGCGCATCAGTAACACAGGCACAGGAAATGACGCATTGGCATTGGAATAGACAGAGAAGTCAACAGAATAGACAGAGAAGTCAACAGAACAGACTGGTAAGCTCAGCTAAAACATGGAGCACCTCATTTTGCAGATAGGAGTGCCAGAGAGAAGACCACAAGCCCAATACCCAAACCACACACCCCCACCTCTCCAAAGACAGTACAGGAGAAGGGAGCGCATATATCAGCAGCAGGTTAGCCACCTTGACATAAGGGAAGATGATGTCATCACCCACTACTGGCTGCATGGGCAATCAATCGTCCAATTGCTCATTCAGATACCACCTAGGCTCCAAATACCAACTGGGCGGTACATCAACATCCCATCACAGATGAAGCTCATGGCTGTACTCCACATGGTGGCATCTGGGTCTTTCCAGGCCACCACAGCAAGAGTGGCTGGTATATCCCAGCCATCCTTGCCAGCTTTCCTCAACACAGTCCTAAATGCCATGATATGCTTTACACCGCAGTACCTCCTCTTCTCCAACATGCAACAGCAGCAGCTGGAGATCAAACAAGGATTCTATGCCAATGTTGGCTTCCCATATGAGCTGGGTGCCATGGACTGCACACATGTGCAGCTTGTTCCCCCAGCAGCTACAACACACATATACCGGAACCGGAAACACACGCACTTCATGAATGTCCAGGCTATTATGGACCATCGTGGCCTGTTTACCAACATTCTGGCCAAATGTCCTGGAAGTGAACATGACGCATACATCTTCTGCCACTCCATCATCATCAAGAGATTCCAAAATGGCCAATATGAGAACGGCCTACTGATTGGTAGGTGCATATGAACTACAGGACTGACCCTACAACAGAAAATTAGGAATGACCCCACGGACATATCTATGTGTGGTAACTCACACAGTGCACATGTAGGAAGCATGTACCTCATACCATTCTTCTGGGCACATCTGGGCATATCTGTAATGCAAACCACAAATACACACGTAATAAGACATGCAATGTCACTGTGTTTGTTTGGCAAGTCTGGCAAGTGTGATGACTGACTCATCTCCCTTTGTCTCTTCAGCTGACCAGGGATATGGTCTGCAGGCCTGGGTAATAACCCTGCTTGCACATCCCCAGACTGAGACATAGTACAACTATAACAAAGCACTGTCCAAGACCACGGGAATTGTTAAAAGGACCTTTGGTCTGCTCAAGTCATGTTTCAGCTGCCTTGATATGTCCAAGGGGCCGACTGCTTTACTCATCACCAACACGATGTATCTTGTACAATATTTGTGTGTGGACAAATGTTCCATGGGACCAGTGCCATGATGTGCAGGAACAGCAGAGGAAGATTACACTAATGATGAGGACAGATGGGAAAATATTGGTACCATTGCTGGGCACATCGAAGAGACACTATAGTCCAGAATTTCTGTATATAGGACTAATCATGTTGCATGACAAAATATGGCAGCTGTAATTTTTTTGGCCACATAGCCAGAAAATTGGTAAATAAAATAATTTAGAATACACATGGGTATGGACTTTCACAGTCACTGCAAACATTCTATATATTGACTTCACAGCTATGTTAATTGTTAATCTGCTCAATCAGAAATGTAGGTACTTGTGTGTATTTCTCACCACAGAACCTTATCATGTGGTCAAAAACATGAGTGCATATCAACAACATGTTCCAAATTCATGTGTGTGGAAGAACCACAAACAAACAAAGTTAGCAATAGAGAATATTGTACACACGTACTGAGTATTTGTGGTGCAACTGTGCACTGACTGTCAGACAATCCATCACAATCCACAGGAAGTGTAAATGGCAATAGTGTGCAAAGTCTAAGGTGCATATTTACAAGCCCCTGTGCACCACCAGAACGTCACTTTTAATGATGGTCTAGCAGCGCACACTGCAGAGCCATATCTACAAAGCCACATAAAGCCACCCTGCGTGGCTTTTCATGGCCTTGTAGATATGGAGAGAGATAACGCAGCGCAAGTTGCTGTATTGCCTCACACTGTGATAGGGAGGCATGCCATGGGCGTTACGGAGGGTGTTCCACTCTAACATCCATAGCATTTGACACATTCCCGGTTTAATAACATGCTGTAAGCTTTGGAATGCATCAAAAGACTGCGCCTCTCCAGGGGAGGTATGAGGAAGGCGAAGCAAGAAGAAATAGCATTATTTTTTTCGTTTTTTCCTCCTACTCTGCGTGCAGCATTCTGCAGCAAAAATAGTAAGAGGAAATCACCTCCATTGCTTGTTTCTCTGCAGGAAGGTGTCCCTTCCTGTACAAAAACAATCATACATACAACGCAGACACCAGGTGCCTGCATTGGCGCATGGCAGCCAAATGTGCATCTGCGCTGTGGAAGAGGGCAGGGATGTGCAGTATCTGATAGATATGGCACATTCCTGTCTTTTTCTTTCGATGAAAGGCAGCATTGCAGGAAGGCTTACGGTGCTGCCCTGCACCAAAACATTGAAAATGAGGCCCTGTATATCATTTTATAAGTGTGTATTGTGCATGTAACACATCTTTTGTCCATAATGCAGACAGAAATTAAAATCTTCTAATATGGCCACATTCATGTTTGAGTTGGAAATGTGATGTCATAATGAAAACATGACGCTTTTGATGCTTGAGTCAGAAATTTGACGTTTGATGCTAAAACATAAAGCTTTGGATGCTTGCATTTTAAAAGTGATGCTTTTGTCCAAAACACGCCCCTTCCACTCAGGAAATGAAGTAATGGCTTAACCATGTTGCAAATCAGGAAATGTGAATTTCCTTTCACTTTCACTTAGAGTCCTTGTCTCTGTGCTGGCTGAGGGAGATGTTTGGTATGTGCTCTGTAGATCTGGTGTGTATTTGGTCCTGGTGCTGCCCTTATTGTGTATATTAACTGTAAGGTAGTGTATTGCATTTCATCCAGTATTGTCCATTGTATTGTCAGTGTCTGTCCTTTTAGGGGTTTTGTAGTTCTCGGGGATGGGGGATGGTTAGTTTGTTTATCGTGGGTTTAGAGTGGGGGTTTTCAACAATGATATGTTGGGAAGGGGCATGGCAAGAAACATGTCGGAGGAGGAGTTCAGGGTCCTGCTGTGGATGCTGAAACACTACCTGCCCAACATGATTGCCACTGGAGGAAGGGTGAGCAAAGACTACTGAACACAGGACAAGCAACAGCATTGGGCCAAAGGGGCATATGTAATTTTTTTTGGCGCAGGGCAGCGCCACAAGCATTCATGCTGTCCTGTTCTGTGTCAAAAGGAAAGGCCAAGAATGCGCGTTACCTATAAGATATGCTGCATTCCTGTCCTCTTCCACAGCGCTGGTGCACTATTGGCTGCCATGGGTAAACACATGCACCCTTGTACCATGGTGCAAGGGTGTCTGCGTTGTAGGTATGATTGTTTTTGTGCAGGAAGAGTCATCTTCCTGCACAAAAACAATCAGTTGAGGTGGTTTCCTCTTACAATTTGTGTTGATGAATGTTGCACACATTGTAGGAGGAAAAAACAAGGAGAAATAATATTTGTTCTCCTTGTTGAGCCTCCCTTATGCCTCCCCTGGAGAGGCGTAGGCTTTTGATGCCGTCCCACGATTTCACATGCTGTAAATCAGGTAATGTCTCAAATGCCATGGGTGTTAAGTGGGAACACCCATTGTAACGCCCATGGTACGACTACCTATTGCAGTGTGAGGCAATGCAGTGACCTCTTCCACAGCGCTGGTGCACTATTGGCTGCCATGGGTAAACACATGCACCCTTGTACCATGGTGCAAGGGTGTCTGCGTTGTAGGTATGATTGTTTTTGTGCAGGAAGAGTCATCTTCCTGCACAAAAACAATCAGTTGAGGTGGTTTCCTCTTACAATTTGTGTTGATGAATGTTGCACACATTGTAGGAGGAAAAAACAAGATGAAATAATATTTGTTCTCCTTGTTGAGCCTCCCTTATGCCTCCCCTGGAGAGGCGTAGGCTTTTGATGCCGTCCCACGATTTCACATGCTGTAAATCAGGTAATGTCTCAAATGCCATGGGTGTTAAGTGGGAACACCCATTGTAACGCCCATGGTACGACTACCTATTGCAGTGTGAGGCAATGCAGTGACCTGCGCTGCATTGCCTCACTGCATATCTACTAGGGCATGAAAAGCCAAGCAGGGTGGCTTTATGTGGCCTGGTTAATATGGTTCTGAAGTGTGCTTCTCTGGACCGTCATTAAAAGTCACATTATGGTGGAGCACATGGACTTGTAAGTAAGCCCCTAAATATATTTCTGGAAGGATTAGATACTTTTTGATTAGGATGCAATGATACACCGTAACTCTGATAATGAAACATAACATGCCACAGGGGCCTACTCACAGTGGGACTGCAATTGCAATAACAGACCATGCTGTGAAGGCTAGGCCCATAGGTACTATGTGAGACATCCGGCACTGTGTAGGGAATATTGACAACCAATCAGGTATGTGATTACAGACTCAAAACAATGTGATCCAGCTTGCATGCTTGTTACTGTGAAGGGCACTCACATGTCATCATGCCACGGGTTGGACAGGATGTTTGGATCACCCCCACATTTCAATACATACATGTATATTGTGAGAAGTGGTTAGGATTCCTTCATGAGCCTGTACTGGCCTTTAATGAGCATTGCTCTTTTACAGTGCACTATTTACATGTAAGGAGCTAAGTGAAGAAGACTAATAAGCATGGATACTGGCTGATTTGTATATCACTGTGTAGATCACGTATTGACTTGAAAAGGCCCCAGCATCTTCATGTGTGCTGAGTGTGGCCAGTCAAACTGGGCTGTTCACATCGCCATCAAATCAAGGGACCCTTGCACCATGTACCAAGCTAGCCTGATCTTGTACTCTGTCTGCACTCTGTGCACCTGATACGTGATGTGCCAGGTATTGTCTAAATACCATGCAAGATGGCATACATACATCTATAATCTGAACATTCCAATTTAGTCCTATGCTACATGTCCAACAATGTACTGGCAATACCAGGCATTACTGAAGTCAATGTACTGTGCTTCATATGTACACAGTGTAGATGTTCAGAATTCACAGATCCTTGTTCATTTTCTAGTCTTTTAGGTGGACCTGCTCACTGTGCCCGTGGCGAGGTGGACACCTTCAGGGATCCTGATGCTACCAGTGTCAATTGATTGTTAATGTGCACTGTAAAGAATGTGTGTATTCACTTATATTGATTTTATTGATTTTGTGTGATGTGTAAGGGGTATAATAAGTCAGCAGAAACAAGTTGTAACTGACATGTGGATACACAACAGTAGTAGGACAAAGTGGCATGTGTAATAGAAAAGGCTATTTGCAATGTTGAACAATTTCCTGTGTATGCAGGCCCAAATGATAGATGTCTCTGAACCTAAAGGGCTAATGTTGTGGCAGCTATGACACATGTACCATCACCTGCCCTAGATAACAAAAGATGTGCATTAGTTCAAAAGTATGTCACACACAGTATGAACAGTAAGTGACAACATGCAACCAGAAATATGTGACATAAATGTTGTATGATACAGTCTGATTGATTGAAGGCATGTCAAACATTCATGCAACTCAAAATTCTAATTGTTCTGGGATCCATACATGTACCAGTAGTTCAGTGCCTAACCAACCTGAGTAAAACAATGGATTTGGCTGACCATGTGAGCCAGCTCAGCATCCCTAAACGTGATTCCTTTCTAATATAGATGCTGCAGATGTATTTCAGATGTGTCATAGTCAACATGTTTCATTCATGATTGCAAAACCAGTGTGCAAGTCACATATCCAATTACTGCTGTAAGACCATCGTCCATTGCAATGACTTACTTAGCTTCACCCCTCAGCCCACATACATCATTAAATGTGGCAAATGCGCATTACTTTGATTCTGCATCAGAGACATGTGAGATAGGGTGTCTCATTATCATTCACCAAATTGACATTGTTGTACTAAGGGTGTTGTTGTGGAATTTGATGTGAACTATAGTTACGAGGAATGAACTTCAATCTGCATGTCTGATGCACAGTGTTAGTGTTCCCATCCACATGGCAATATATGATCCATTTTGTGTAGCAGATCTACACAGGCAGTGTTTCATCCAAACTCACTGCAGACAGAATATGTATGAGTCAATGTTTGACATGGCAGCAGTCCACACATGAGAATAAAGTTACATGCCTGACACATGGCCTCATGTACACAATGCCCTATAAGAGACACATATTCATACCTTTGTAATGTTTTGAGAGGTATAAGGCCAATGTGTTCATTCCCGCAGGCATGTATGCACATTGTTGGCTGTACGCAGGCCATTTCACATTCCACCTACTGCTATCATTACATATACTGGGCTGTATTGGGAACTTGCCGGAGGGGAATACTCCATCACAAACATGGTGGATATCCTGTCCTCCATATTACAATCACATTATGTCCTCTGGGGATCGTATTATTGCATTTGTGATATCCGTCACGTTTGTGACAGAGTAATCTATCCTGTAAATTTTAAATCTGACCAACTGTCTCCCAAAGGATTAGTCACCTTTGAACCTAGTCAGGCAATTACGTGCAAGGTAGAGCAATGTATACTGAGGCATCTAGGGTCTAGAGAATGCATGCACACACTCATTACATGTATTAAGTACTAGTTGATGCGCATCTAGGTAACTATCCATACAGATATGTATGGACAGACACTTGGATATGTACAGGAACACATACAATTGTTTCAATTTCATCACGTGATCTATGTGAAAGTATTCTAGGTATGTCCATGAGTCAATGTTGGTGAAATGTCCCCAACAGGTCTGTTGATTTGGAAATGGCTAGCTACACTCTGTCCATATTAGAACTACCCGGCACAGAGTTAGTCAATGCCGCAATGTGTGTGGGCTTGTATCTTTCCCATTACAGTGACACTTTGGTGAGGCATGACGTGTTCTTGCTTCACATTACTCATTTAACATAGGTTACTGGTCTTATATTATATCCTCTTACAGAGAGTACCTAGATGTATCATGTGTACAATTCCATGTGTATAAAACATAATTGCAGAGATTATGTGTTAATAATGAATTGTATAGGTTTATTGGGTCAGACACAGCCATTTAATATACTTACAAGGGCACATTAGCACTTCAGCATTTTAACTTTAAGAGAATGACATGCTTCTTGTAACGGCTTGTCAGGGGTCGTTACATAGGAGTCTATTTTTGCTCTGGGTATGCCACTTGTGCTGCTAATACATGTTCATGACAACGGGAACAACTTCATCTTGGTTTGATACACATGTCCTTCCTCTCCAACAGACAACTTGACCCAAGAGCAGAAGGCCTATTGACTCAGGATTGAGAGATACCACCACATTTGAAAGGTGAGCATGGCCTTCAGGAAAATGGGAAGGAAGTTTGAAGAATGCAAGGCTGCAGGGACCTAGCTTTCACCATCTCAGGGACATAAAGTGGCAGATAAGGAATGAACGAGTGCAGGTGGAGACAGTACACTTGCTGGACATCTTTGGGATGTACTTGGACCATCAACCATACAGTCATCCTCTGCAACACGGGAAATCCACACAACTCCAGAGGATAGCTCCAGTGCGGTCAGCAGGCCAACAAAGACATAGCTGAAATAAACGTGAGGCTGGCAGGCCTTGAACATCAGGTGGCAAGCATGACCCAGAAGATAAACAATTACTGAACTCTGTTGACATGATTTCAGCACAACTGTAGTGGACTCTGACATGTTGCCCATCCCCAGTTTTTTGGCTTTGTTTTGATATTTAATGTTAGCATAGTTTAGCATAGGTTTTAGATTAGAGATAGGCTAGGTGGTTTGTAGTGATTTTATACCTTTTAATATTTCATAGTTAGTTGGGGATATGAGTGGGTAGATTATTTGGTGGGTGGAGAGTTGATGTTTAGTACATGTATTTAAAAAAACAAAAACATGAAAAAATATACAAAAAAATATATATTTGGTTAGGTTTTGATGTTTAGTTAGTTTATGTATAGGTGTCATATATGTTTGTCTTGTGTCCTAAATTATATTAAGTGGGGGTTGATACTTAATATGTCTGATGTGGTATTTGTGTAGATCTTGATAAATTAAGGAGAGTTAGATTAGGTTATTTGTATGTTACGGTAGGATAGATTAGGTAGCATAGGTTAAATTAAGCATATTTTACTTTTTAATGCAGTGTAGATTGGTTTTGTTTTAGTATTTGACTTGTCAATAGTGGTATTAATAATAAAAAACAGTTATTTACTTTCAAAACTGCTCCCTTATTAACTATGTGTGAGTTGCCATCTATGTTTTTGCTGGATTAAGCCCATGATGTGTGTTTCCATGACAGTGCTTGTATACGTGGTTAACTGGGGGAAGCACCAAAGGGGCATGTACTGTTAAGATTTCAATGGAATAACTTAAGGGATCAACCATGTGGCTGTGCACAGAAAGTGGCATTCCTGCCTGAATGGACACCTAGCCAAATACAGGTATTCACAAACTGTTGTACTGTGTGTGTGTGTGAGGGCAGCTACATGTTATGTAAGGACAAATAAGTGATGAAATTGTGAGTAATTAAGGATGTGTTGGGTTACACACTGTTTAAAGACACTTACACAATCGCCCTTGCCCCAAATCATTGTTACATAAGGGGCAATTGCAGGCTAGTATCCATGAATATGTACCCCATCTGGGCAGTCACTTCATTTGGTTTGACCATTGACTGATTTTTAATTGTAAAACTTCATGCATGTGACCTTGGGTAACTGCTTGCTAGTCTAGATTGGCATGGGTCTAATGTACACCATTCCATTTACAGAATATGTTGTTACACAGTGATGTAACCCAGATCATACATTGACTCTCATGTGCCTATAACACCAAAAATATGTGTGAACAAGTCCAAAGCACTGACTGGTCTTGCTGTTATTGAGAGCTTTGGATCAAGCTGTATCCCACATGGTAGCAGAGCTTGATTTGGTGACATGTATCTACCCAGGTTTGCTACATGACTGGGCACATCAACCTCATTCTCCATCCAGTGCTGACTCCTGCCCTTTGCGGTGGTAGACTAGTGTATCATGTCCCTTGACAGATCCCTATTTCACATCCTCCAAATGAGACATAATGTGGCATTCGGAGACATTTTCCCTTGAGACTCCCTCCTGCCACATGTTACATCTTCACCCAGGACCACATCACATGTAGGTGTTGTGCCCCAATAGGCTCTTCTCTGTCAGACACAGCAGTGCATTTGCATTGGTCTGGGTACCTTACAGTACACATCTCCATTCAGATCTCCTTGCTATGCAATGTCTTCCCATTCAGACACAGTGGCAGCTCAACCTACTCATCCAGCACTTACAATGCACTGCACACCCATGGGCTCACCAGGGTGACACGCCAGCTTTGCTTTCAACTCGCTTGGTCCTCTGATGTGTATCACTTGCATTAACCCTGACCCAATCAGATTTAGTAAATGGCAAGAGTTCTGTTGGTCCCTACCGTGGCAAAATACACTGTGTGGTGTCACCACGCACATCAGGGCAGCTGTGCGCTGGATATTGTCATGAGAGTTAATTTACACATGGCTCTTGGCACCTTTTATGTGTTGCTACTTCACATATGCCACACCTGACTGCCCCCTCAGGTGAGCTGTTTCTCCTTTGACAAGCACATGCCTTTGGTTTCCGTTACATTGCATATGTTTCCTTTATAGGTGCATGTAAGCCACAGTAGCCTCATGGTGCAAGTTGACCTGCATTGTTCCCGTCAGCCTGTATGCAGTTCAGGTGGCATGCATGATGTTTTGTTCCAGTCCATGGCGCATATTTTCATGCATCTTCCACTGATGGTAAGTCACTTTTTGTGGCACACCGGCGGAGCAAGCTGCAGACCCATTCCTACAATGCCACAAAAAGTTACTTTGCATGGTTTTTCTGCCCTTGTACATATGGAGTGAGGCAAAGCCACGCAAGTCGCTCTATGGCCCACTGAAGCCGAGTATGGCTTTAGTGGGCCATACCATGGGCACTGCATTGGATTTTCAAATGCCAAACCCATGAGTTTGGTTACATTCCCTGATTTACAAGGTGCTATGAACCAGGAAATGCAAAAATTGTTACTCCTCCCAGGGGAGCCATAATGAGGAGTTTTATCTTTTATTCTTCTTGTTTTTTCCTTTTTGTACGTGTGCTGCATTCTGCATCATACATAGGAAGAGAACAGAGCCAGCCATGATTGTTTTTGTGCATGAGAGTGTCCCTTCCTGCCCAGGGACAATCCTGTCTGTAACGCAGGCATCCGTGTGACATGGTTCAAGGGTGCTTGTGATTTGGTGCTGGGCTGCCCAGTGTGTTCTTTGTCCCCATGCCTCAAAGCTCGCTGTTGTTGTTTGACCATGTGGCTGGCGGCCATTTTGTGCATCCAGCCAGTGTGCCTTTGCCATGGGCTTACATGTGTTCTTTGTTCCCCATGCCTTCTTGCTTGCTGTTGTTGTTTGACCATTTGGCCGGCGGCCTTTTTGTGCATCCACCCAAGGAGTTTTTTGCTACAGGCTTGCATGTGTCCTTTGCTCCCCATGCCTCGTAACTCATGGTTGTTGTTTGACCATGCAGCTTATGGCCATTTGGTGCATCCAGCTCATGTATCTTCACCATAAGCTTGCATGTGTTCTTTGTTCTCCATGACCCCATGCTCTCTGCTGTTGTTTGACCATGTGCCTGGTGGCTATTTCCAGCCAGGGTGGCTTCACCATAGGCTTGTATGTGTCTTTGTTCTCCATGTCTCCTTGCTCGCTGTTGCCATAGGTTTGCATGGATGGATGTGATTGAGGATCATTGTAGATATGTATATTATGAATTTGATTTTGGGGAACAATGCTTATATTACACACATTTTTTATTTTGCACCTCCTTGCCTCACAATAGGTTTCTTCTCATCCTCCCATACAATCGGCAATTAGTTGTTTTTTTATTTTATTTTTCATTTCCATTTTTAGATTTTCACTTTTCACTTTTATCTTTTTTTTTGTTTAATTTTAGTTTTTAATTTTTTTTTTAACTTGTTCAGTGCATCAGATTGTCGAGAACCATCCAATGCTGCAGTGTTCATGTGCACCAGAAGGCTCCCAGCCGTCAAGTCAAATGGCACTGCAAAGCCCTCTGGTGTGGGCCCCAGAGGGATTTCTTGCACAAAGAAACAGCCTTGGAGCGGGGGGAGAGCTTCTTCAGCTCCTGAGTCTGTTTCTTTGTTTTCAGCAAAATGATGATCAGGGCGCATGGTGTGCTGACGTAATTTCACTGAAAACTAAATTGAAATGAGCCAATTGGCTTGTTTCACTTTCACTGCTTTGGTGGTCAGAGGCCCATATCAGCCCCCAAGCACCAAAGCAGACGGGAGAGGTATCATTGAAAAGGGGAGAATCTCTGCTTGGGGACTGCAGCAGGAGGGCAATCCGCAAGCAGGGACTCCACTAGATACCAGGGAGGGGGGAGTGGCCCCTTGGGCAAGAGCTATTGCTCCCCCTTGTTTTGGCCATAATCAGTCTTTCTGCCCCACTGGGAGGCAGAAAGCCCACTAGACACAAGAGATTCTTTTTATTTTATCTAGGGGTAGGGACTGACCAGAATGGGCATTGCACTGCCCCCACCATTCCCATATAAAATTTGGCACCGTTTTACTGCCCCTCCTGGCCATAGACCCTATCTTCCTTCCCCAGGTGGGACGGGGTCAGAAGGCCCATTAGACACCAGGGATTGTTTTGTATTCATCTAGGGATGGGGCTGACCAGAATGGGCATTGCAATGCTCCTATCCTCCCCAAAAATAAATGCCCTCGGGCAGAAATCACACTTGATACCAGGGATTAATTTATTCACCTAGGTGTGGGGGCTATCTAGAATGGTCACTGCAATACCCCACACCTCACAAAAAGAAAACAGCACAATTGTTTTGCCCCCACTGGGGGGGGTAGAATGCCCACTACGCACCAGGATTTTTTTTTTTTTTAAGTGTAGGAGTTGGGGCTGCCCAGAATAGGCATGGCAATGTCCCCTAAAAATAAATGGGCAGTCTTTCTGCCCCCCATGGGACATATGGGGATTATTACCCCCAATCTGCCTCCCAGGGCAGCCAGAAACCCCACTAGACACCAGCATTTTTTTTAAAAAAAGAGGGGTGGGGATGGCCACCATCATGGGTTTGGTTATGCCCTCCACCCCAAATGAAGGGGGGAGCTGTCCTTTTGTTCCCCTGTGTACTGAAGCATCTCATCGCAATGGCAAGCAAGATAACTTTTGGGATTTTTATTTTACATATAAGCCAAGAGAGCTGGGCTAGCTCGCAATATCACCCCACTTACAATGGTAAGCAGCTGCACCTTTTGGACTTGGGTACGCTGCCACCTGGAAAAACCTACCAGTGTCAGAGTCATCAGATCCTTGGGGTCTGTGCACGTTCCCAACACGTCCACCACTGAACAGCTCCAAGACTCTGATAAATAAATCACAGAGACTGAGAGAGTTCAAGAGGGGAAGAGGGGATTAGGAAGGGAACAGCTGGGAAGGAGACCTGTAGTAAGAAAAGGTTTAGAACACACAATAAGAAAATTATATCTCCTGAAATCAATACTAGACTATGATTCTAAGCTTAGTCACTCTGAAAACATGAACAATCTAAGAGTTAAGTTTAAAATGACTAAGTTTCAAGATGGCCAGATACCTGTAGGGGAATCAAGATGATTTAAATGAAACCTTTCTTATTCAAGTACTTTCCTGTACATGAGAATCAGAAAAACATTCTGACTAAATTTTAAACCAGTCATATAAATCCTGTTTTGAGAATGTATACTAGGACCATACAATATTGCATCTAGAAACTCTGGCCTTCTGTGTACTCTTAAAATGTTTCAACACAAACTGCGCATATTGCAGATATATATATATATATATATATATATATATATATATATATAGTAAACACCATAAAAGGATTGTGCACCATGAATAACACAATATGGATTCAGGAAACAAATCACATAACTTGTCAACTCGAATATTATATAATAAATATCTTAGAATAGTGGCATACAATAAACAACATGAATTAAACTCAAGGAGAGAATCGTGCGTCTTGCCGATTCGAGTGTAAAATACCAAGAAATGGTAGCACGTAATGAATATCAAAGTCAAATCATCATTAATCGAATCGCACGTCTTGCCGATTCGTAAAACACAATGTAAATGTCAAGAAATAACAGCTCACAATAAATAACAAGATCAAAGTACAATGAAACGACTCACGCTTCTTTTGCCGATTCTTAATCCACCATGTAAATGTCAAGAAATGGTAGCACGCAATGAATAACAAAGTCAGACCTTCATGAAACAAATTGCGCGTCTTGCCTATTTGTAAACTACCATATAAATGTCAAGAAATGGTAGAGCGCAAGTAATCTGTTACTCATTTAAGAATTAAACCAAGAATATGAAAATTCTAAATAACGGTGTTGGGATAGTCCAACCACCGTCTTACCGCCTGGAACAATGATCACCAAAGAAGGATGAAGGGCAGAAGACTGGAAGATCCAAATAGGCCGCCGGGACAGGAGCTCAGGAAGAAGCTGCAGCTCTGCACCGGGACCTCTGAATAGTCCCTCTGAATAGACCTCTGAATAGTGAGCTCTGGGAGTTGGGCTGGCTCTCTTTTATAGAGTCTTGGCCCAACCCAGAACCACGCCCAGGCATGTTGCAGGGAAAGTCTCTGGAAGGCCCTGGAAAGGGACCACACCGTAACACACTCTGAAAACCTGCAGCAATACATTTCAAAGGAACAGTATTTGTAAGCATAATAAAAATAGGTTTTCAGGATTGAACTCTGCAATGCAAAAGGTTAAACCACAACATATCAGCACAGTGCATAAATTACTTTGTTTTGAGAGTGCTGGGTTTTTGCATTTTTGTCGCCAATAGAGCGCGTACTGCTCTGGTGTTGACAACCAGATCCAGACACTTCTGAAAACTAAACATCTGGGCGAGTCTAGGGGGTGTGCTTTACATACACTCCACACCATTTTCTTACCAACAATGCCCTGCAAACTTCCACCTTTGCTTGAAATCAGGCATTTTACCTATATTTCTGAGATGGAAACTGCAGGAATCCACAAAATTCCTACCACCCAGCATTACCCCATCTGTACTGATAACAACTCTGTCACAGCAGAGTTAGCCTAAAAACATATGGAAAACTGCCCTTTTGGGCATACATCGGTTCCCTCTTGATTTCTACACTTTACTGGTCTTCCCTGTTGCAGGCACTTTGCCCACCTACACAAGTGAGGCATAATTTTTATTGGCAGATTGAGAGGAACACTGGGTGGTAGGAAATTTCAGGTGACAAGGTGATAACATGCAGAAATGTGAGGAAAATGTGATTGTTTTCATTAAATTTGAGGTTTGCAGGGGATTCTGGTTAGGAAAAACACTGGGGGAGTCACACAAGCCACACCTCCTTGGACTACACTGGGGGTCTAGTTTTCAGACATTTCTGGGTTTGGTAGGTTTCCCTAGATGGCTGCTGAGCCCGGGGCCAAACATGCAGGTGCCCTCTTTGTAAAAACAGGTTTTTTGGTGATAGATCATTTTGATGTGCCCACCATACAAATTGAGCCCTTCCGTTTCACGGGCATTAGGCCCACCCACACAAGTGAGGTAGGATTTTTATCAGGAGACCTAGGGTCATGCTGGGTTGTAGTGTAATTTGTCTTTCTCTGCATTTGCCCCTTCCAAGTGGATCAGGGATGTGCAAA
Organism: Pleurodeles waltl; assembly: GCF_031143425.1. Lineage (NCBI taxonomy): Eukaryota > Metazoa > Chordata > Amphibia > Caudata > Salamandridae > Pleurodeles > Pleurodeles waltl. Next base: position 268,413,362 of record NC_090448.1, on the reverse strand, counting down.
TAACCACTGCTTCTAAACTCCATATCTTGTGCCTATTTTGGAAAAACATAAGTTTCTTTAATGCCTATTTTTCACTCTTTATATTTTACCAAACAAATTACTGTATATCTGGTACACAATGAAAAAACATTGCAAGGTGCTGCTCAGTTATTGGCTCTGGGTACCTAGGGTTTCTGGTGAACATACAAGTTCTATCTATCCCCTATATAACCTCACAACCAGGATGGTCCAGTGGACATAATGGTATATTGCTTTTGAAAATCTGCCATAGTTAGAAGTTACAGATGAAAACGTAGACATAAATGGCTGTCTTTCTTAACCAATTAAAATTTTGTTCTTATTTCAACTGTTACTTTTTTGGGAAAAACCTTGAAGGATCTACAGAAATAACCCTTTGCTGAATTCAGAATTTTGTCTACTTTTCAGAAATGTATAGCTTTCCAGAATTCACCATTGGTTTCATACCCATTTCTGCCACTAACTGGACAGAGGTTAAAAGCACACAAAAAAGGAAAAATTGACTATGTCCCGGTAAAATGCCAATACTGTTTTAAAAAATGTGGTTTTCTGATTCAAGTCTGCCTGTTCCTGAAATCTGGGAAGATGGTGATTTTAGAACCACAAACACTTTGTTGATGCCAGTTGCAGGGAAAATAACAGACATTTTCTTCTGCAGCACTCTTTTCCCAATTTTCCTAAAAAAAAAAAAAAACATAGCTGTATTTTGGCTAATCTATCTGTCCCCTCAAGGAGTATTCACAAATCCCTGCAGACCTTTTGAATCCTCAGGATATTGGAAAAAAGGACTCACATTTTGCGAGGATACCTTTTGTGGACAAAAAGTTAATGAGGCCTAAGTGCAGACTACCCCAAATAGCCCAAAAAGGGATCAGTACTCAGGGGGAGGGAGGGATGAAGCCTAGCAGCGAAAATGTTACTTTTGATTTTTTAATTCTTTTTTTTTGTATTACGCCTCGATCCATCCATCCATCCACCAAGGCGCACAGCTGCACAAAAGAATTCAGATTTATTTGACATAATTCCATTTCTTTCTGGGAACTCTACCTGCAGTGCACTGCAGACAAATTCAGCATCTTTCATTTTTTCATCAATTATTCCACTTCACTCTGGACCACATTACCTGCCATACGCGCATACTAACCTTATTTTTTTAAAGATTATTCCATTTACCCATGTACTTCCCTGACTGCCACAGATCACTCCTTTAGAATAGATGAACATAAAGCAAAGAGCAGTATCTGTATGTTGTGTGTTGGAATGAATGGAAACTGCATTTTATGATATGGTGACTTTAAAGTGGTTGATTTATCATTACCAAAGTAACCAGCCACACTAATATTGCATTTCACTGTATTATGCTGTATGTATTATTCACTAAGGGTGTTTTTTTTCTTGCTTGTTTTCTTTTAGGTGCACAAGAGGAGAAGAGAGATCACCCACAGTACTGCCAAAAAGAAGGATGATACAGTGACATCAGTCCTCCAATCTCTTCTGCTTGTGCAGCTTTAGTGCCACTGCCAACTGAGACCTTTAAGATGGCCTCAAAGAAAGTAGTCAGTGAGAAGAAGCATCTTTCCACCAGTGGCTTGCTGACCACAACCTTTTTTGGCAGACGTGTGCCCGCTGCACCGGCCTCCGGGGAAGAAACCGGGAGCAGCACTCCTGCATCAACATCACCACCCCAAGCTAAGTCCAAGGCCATGACAAGTAATGCTGAGTTTGATTTTTCCCTTTAGCAAAGTAGTATCCAATCATTGGAGGAAACAGAGCAAAGTGGGAAGCAGCTGCAGCGAGCAATAGTAGAGCTTCCTGAAGTTGTAGCAGGACAGGAGGTCGAGCTTCCTGCTAAGCAAGAACCTCCTCTTTTAGAATCATTTTCTCCCAGATCTCCAGCAAGGAAAAGGAAAGGTACTACTCCACCATCTTCTCCAAGCACCACTTCTGATGATGATGATAGGGACATGGAGTGGGCCCGGCAAAGTCAAGAAAAGTTCCTGAAAGCCCTAGAATTATAGAAGTGGGTGATGATGAGGAGGATGACTAAGATGAGCCAGTCATTGGAGAAGCTAGCACAAAGGAGTCAAACACTTCTATTAAGCGTGCTCCAAGGGGTGAGGCACAGGTAGCACCACCAGCTCCCATATTTGTAAGGCTCCAGCTGAGACCTGCACCAACCGCTACCTCAGTAGAGCTATACACTGCAGAGAGGCAATCGAGGACACACCCACCTACCTCCAATTCTTCTTCAGACATTGGCCCGCTACAAAAATACTCCTCCCAGTTTGGGACTTTTTTACGTTTAGCAAACAGAAGGAGGACATTGTAATATGCTCCATTTGCCATACGAGTGTTCATCGTGGTAAGCCTGGTTCACATTATGGTAATAGAGGCCATCACACAATCTGGTGGGAGGAGCCCCTTAAAACAATTGCTGAGTGTGGTCATGGTGGTGAAGATGAGGAGAGCCAGGAAACATTACCTCAAGTCCAATCACTGTGAGAAGTGATGATGAGGAAGAAGAGGGTGACATCCTCATGCAAAGCAGCCCTGTCCCCAGCTGTGCGCCAGCATCACATACCTCAGTTACTTCACAATGACATAAAAAGACTCAGAGACAGATGGAGGGATACAGGGACTGCCCTATGATGCACACTGAGTCTACCACCACCTACTTCTCGAAAGTTGGCAGCATCAGTGGCCCCAGAAAATAAAATAATCCAGGCTACTATTCTGGGAATCTTTAGACAGAAGGGGCCCTACGACCGCAACCACCCAATTACACATTTGTACTGTGGGAAGCTGGCAAAAATGTTAACGCTGGACCTCCTCCCTTTCTCTTTTGTGGAAGGAGTGTGATTCTTAGAATTTGTGGCAGCCATCTGCCCAAAATGGAAGGTTCCAGGTCTGAACCATTTTGCCAGAGTTGCTGTTCCAGTGCTGCATCATGATGTGCTGCAATTGGTTAGACAAGCTTCGCAGCAAAGTATTGTCCGCACTATCCACCTTACGACAGACATGTGGACCAGATGTCAGTCTACCTATTCCATGTGCACACTGAATCTCTTTTGTGGGGGTAAAACTAAAGGTCTTGGCCCTGAAGAAAGTTTTAAGAGAATTGAACAGTATGCAAGAGTTGCCATGTTCACCATGAAAAAACACATACAGTTGCAAACATCTTCGATGAAAATAACAGCAAGGTGTCAGAATGGCTGTGACCCACAGGCCTCCGAATTGGATTTGTTGGCATTGACAATGGCAGTAGCATAGTCAAGGCCAAGGCAGAAGGTGTCTATTTCAGAATCCTGTGTTTGGTTAACTGCATCAACGTGGTTGTGCAAGACTTTCTAAAGAGAGAAAACATAGTCGGCAACATACTGACCACCTGCAGACTAATCAGCACACATTTCAGCCATTCTTTTAAAGTCTGGAAGTAGTTGTGGCTTATTCAGTGTGCTAACAGTGTACCAGTTAAAGCCCTGATACAGGTGGTGCAAACACGCTGGAATTCAAGTTGTTATATGCTTCTATGTTTGTTTGAGGGTAGAGACAGCTCAATGACTATGGCTTTCGAGAGGAGGGGATGTATTGGGAAAGCTATGACCTTGGTAACAGACACATGGGGCCTAGTCAAATGCTTGATACCGATGCTGCTTCCTTTTGAGGTTTTCATACGGCAAGCTAGCGAGGAGGCCAGTTCGATGGGCCAAGCTATCCTGTTGTTGCATCTACTACAGGACCAGCTAAGAGGTGTCTGAAAGGTTCACACTCCGAGGTGTGAACGAAAACACAGAAGTGCACGCCGTGGATCAGAGCTTATTCTTTTGCCTGGTTTGTAATTTAAGGCTGCAAAATGGCAACATCTCATCCAAAGAGTACATCTTTTTGATCCATGGTACAAAATAATTCTGCTCACTTTCATTCCCTTTTCTGAAGGAGATGTTTCAAAATACAAGTGGTGGATTGTTGAGCAAGCCGTAAACCTGGAAGAAAAATGGCTGGAACTTAGAGTCCCACTCTGCAGTTCTAGGGTACCACCTTCAACTTCCAGAGTGGGCAGTCTTGTCTCACAGCAGCCAACACCAGGAAAAAGAACACTGGCAACAATAGCAATAGAGGATTCAGACCTAACGTCTGCACTGGCTTGGTTTCAAGTGGCAGGTTTTAATTCCAGTGCAGAGGCGAGGGCACAAGAGGTAGAACAAGTGGCAGCACAGGTACTCACTCAAAGGATGTTCCAGGAGTATCTGGATGACCCACAAAAGTCTATCTGGATCCAAACCCATTGGTATATGGGGAAGTCGCGCCAGTGGCTAGAGTGCAGCAAGCTGGCAAATAAGAATCTGACTTTTCCACTTACCTAACCAGGCAGAAGTAAGAAAGAACATCATTCCTCAATGTCAACATTAGTATTCAGGCCTTTGTTATGCATAAATAAAACGCATAACCTTGTCAACTACTGAGTACAGACTTTGAGAATATTTTTCCAACCTGAGGCTTTCATAACTTTGGTTTTCAAATTCCGTGCACACCATTGCTCGGAATAATTTACTAGTGCTAGTTTTTGTTTTGAGGTATTCTTTGATGCGTCATGGCGGTAGTAGTTTGTCCTAAGTCTTTCTAAAGCTAGAACATAAATGTATATGTATAACCTACTAACACTCATTTTTTCTTACAGTTTGGGTGGGAGTGGAACCTCGCTGTGTTGCCTTCCCTGTTAGCGCATTACCATAAAGAAGGCACCTTGGGAAACCCTCCTGCAAGGTGTTTGAACTTGGAAAACTGACAGAGGGAGTCCCCGCCACCCATCACTTCAACTATTCAGGTAAGAGAACTATAGGGTGAAGTGAACTACTTTACATTGTACGTAGCTTACTTCTAATGCAGATGCAATAAGTGCTTATTTATCTGTGCTTCTATAGACAATATAGGGGATGGCAACATACCCTCCTGGCAAGCATTCAAAGAAATGGATTTAAAAGATAGATTGCTCAAAAAGTCATCAGTGCAAAGTAAAACACAAACAAATTTCAGACATAAAGTGGATTATAAAAACATCCCCTTTACTAACATAAAAAATATAAATAACAAAATGTAAAACCAACCCTCTCCACCCACAACAGGCTCATCTCTCGCCCACATCTTCCCCTTTACCCAACCAATGTCCAAAATAAATATGTCCATTTCCAAATTCAAAGTATCTGTAACAAAGAAAAATGCCCTTCCCATATTCCCACCCTCTCTCTCACAACAACTCCCTCCCACCAAAATAATATTTTTGAAAAAGGGCATCTTCTACAAGGGTCTCCAGATGTTGAATGCTGGCCTCGAGGCATGGCATCTGACTGCACAAGTGTGCCAGATCATGCAGCACAGCAGTGGTACAGCCGGTCTGAAAGCAGGGTAGCACAGGAACCAGTAGGAGTAGCTATATCAAGAAAAGGAAAACAAAATAATTGTAACAAATATTCTGTGCAAAAACCTTTTTTTTACATTATATAGTTGCATGGTATAAGTACATTGCTGCTGGTCTCCTAGGGCCATTAGAATTTTTGATCTGATGATTAGGAAAATCAGTCATGTGGGGGACATGATTTTAATAACACCCCCACATAAAACCACTGACTGACTGAAAAAGGCAGCATAAGATTAAAAAAACAATTCCTAAAAAATTTAACCACACAGACACCATGGGCCTCATTACAGGTTTGGCTGTCTTTTGGCAAGACCGCCGCAGTGGTGGCTGCCAAAAGACCGCCATGTTGGTGGCAATCCGAACGCCGTATTAAGCGTCACACTGTGAAGTCTGCCAAAAAATAGCCACATTTCCAAACCGCCAGGACACTAGAGGACAGAAAAGAGGAGGTGCCACCACCAGCACTGCCAGCCTGACAAAAATCCTCCCATCAGATTATGATCCACAAATCACAAATCACAACAGTGCTTCTTCCATGGCGGAAAACCATTGATGGTGCAAACCACGGCAGTCTCAATTCACTTCTGTCAGAACACCACACCACATTGGATAGTTTGAATACCCCACACCTGATACACATCTATACACCTGACACACCTACTCAGTGCACTATATAACACACCCCAACACAACCCACAATCCTTTGCAATCAAAATGCCACACACAACTACAGACAACCAACATCCCAGAGAGTCCAATATAGCAACAATAGGCATCCATTTACACTTCTCTACACACACATAACACACCTGCACAACATATCAAACACATACATTAGTACCACACAAATTCACAACACCCGTCACACACTCATATCGTAACACCGACACCTCACCATTTACCTAACTCTGCTCCTCACAACCACTACCATGTCCCCAAAAAAAAACATGTTTCACTGATGAGGAGTTGAGGGCCATGGTGAATGAAATTGTAAGGATAGAGCCACACCTGTTTGGAGCACAGGGCCAACAAACATCTATTGTCAGAAAAATTGAGTTGTGGCAAAGGACTGTCCACAGGGTAATTTCTGTAGGCAGTTATCCACGCACAAGGGAGGACATCAGTAAGAGGTGAAACTACCTCAGGGGGACGGTCCATTCTATGGCACCCAGGCACCAGCTAGCGGTACTGAAGACTGGAGGTGGTCCCCCACCTCCTCCCCTACGTTCACATCTAGGGAGTAGAAGGTCTTGTGAACATTCTGCATCCTGAGGGCATGATAGGAATTCCTGGGGGATTGGAGTCCGGTAAGTACAAACAACATTCATGTCATACAATTGTCTTGTCCTGCATGCTCCCTCACCACCTATACCCACCCCAATTTTCACACCACCCACTACAACTCTCTTCTAATCACCTAATACCCTTCCCTGGCGTGCCGCGTGCCCACTAAACTCATCTAGCCCCACATCCCTTGCAAATGGCACATGAAGCACTGGCTAATTATAGCAGTACGAGTCCTAGAATGCAATATCCCAACATATTCAACACCAGTACAATGCACCAATAATTACTTGTCATGCATGTCAAACCAATATCCAATCTAACAAATCTTGATTCTTTAGTGTGGAACAGTACATGGCATTGACAGCAATGCAATGGCTCATTGTTAGAAATGGGGTCGTTGGTTGGCAGTCAGGTTATCCCCTGTCCAAGCAATGACTCTCAATCTAGTTAGGGCAAAGGAGAAACACACCTGGTTAACCCTCACTCATCTCCTTGGTAGCTTGGCATGAGCGGGCAGGCTTAACTCAGAAGCAATGAATAAAGTATTTGTACCAACACTCTCAGTAATACATTGAAGACACTACAAAATGGACACCAAACTAGTTTAGAAAAATAGGTAATATTTATCTAATTCAAACAAGACCAAAACGACCAAACTCCAACATACACTAGTCAAGATATGAATTTTCAAAAGAATAAGAGTCGTACTCCATAGAAAACAATGGAAACATTGCTCCATAGAAAGCAAAGTACCTGGTTTGTGTCGAAAATAAAGCAGCACATGCGATCGTGCATCGAAAAAGTCAGCGATCCATTGATTTCTCACTCGCAAGTGAGACCGTGAATCATTTCCTTCTTCGGTCGGGTAGGTGCTGCGTCAAATCTCTCTCCCACAAGAGAGCGATGAGTCAATTCTTGGTTCTGCTCAGGCTTGTTTTGACTTTTGACGCCTAGCGATGATCCATGTAAATCCGGCAGCACAGTGATAGAAAACTGAGCTATGTGTCGTTATCAGCAGCCGCAAGTGGGTGTAGCATTGTTTCTCCAGCCGCGACGTGTCAAGCTTCCAGCCGTGATGCAGGTGGAATGTCGATTTCAGCCGAGAAGCCAGCAGTGCATCGTTTATCAGCCGCGTTGCAGATAGTGCGTCAAAAATGTCCCTGCATGGTGTTCTGTGCGTGGATTTCAGCTCTTGTTCTGCCAGCTTCAACTTTCAAGGGCCCAGGGACTGGATACGACACAACTTGGCAGGGCAGGAGTCTCAGCAGAGTGTCCAGGTGCTGGCAGAGGAAGTCTTTGATGGCCATGAGACTTCAAAACAGGAGGCAAGCTTAGTTCAAGCCCTTGGAGAATCTTCTCAAGCAGTAATGCACAACAAAGTTCAGTCTTTGTCCCCTTACACAGGCAGAAGCAGGAACTGCAGGATAGCCCAACAAGGCACAGTCACAGGCAGGGGTAACACTTCTCCTCAGCTCTTCTCCTTGGCAGAGGTTCCTCTTGATCCCAGAAGTAATCTTGAAGAAATCAAAAAGTCTGGGGTTTTGGGTCCACTACTTATACACCTTTCTGCCTTTAAAGTAGGCAAACTTCAAAGGAAAGTCTCTATTGTTCACAAGATCCTACCTTGCCCAGGCCAGGCCCAGGACACATACATTGGCTGCATTGTGAGAGGGCAGGCACAGCCCATTCAGGTGTAAGTGACCACTCCTCCCTCCACTCTAGCCCATCAGGATATGCAGGCACCACCCCAGCTCCCTTTCTCTCACTGTATAGAGGTGATTCAAAAACAGCTGAACTGTCAAACTGACCCAGACAGGGAATCCACAAACATGCAGAGTAAGAGAATGGTTAAAGAAATAAAATGCCCACATACAAAAAGTGGCATTTTCAAACTAACAATCTAAAAACAAACTTTACTAAAAGGTGTATTTTTAAATTGTGAGTTCAGAGACACCAAACTCCAAATTTCGATCTGCTCCCAAAGGGAATCTGCACTTTAAAGTTACTTAAAGGCAGCCCCCATGTTAAACTATGAGAGAGATAGGCCTTGCAACAGTGAAAAACGAATTTAGCAGTATTTCACTGTCAGGAGATGTAAAACACATCAGTACATGTCCGACCTTTAACATACACTGCACCCTGCCCTTGGGGCTACCTAGAGCCTTCCTTAAGGGTGCCTTACATATATAAAAAGGATAGGTTTGGACCTGGCAAGTGGGTAGGCTTGCAAAGCCAAATCGACAGTGCAAGACTGCACACACCGACACTGCAGTGGCAGGTCTGAGACAGGTTTACAGGGTTACTTAGGTGGGAGGCACAACCAGTGCTGCAGGCCCACTAGTAGCATTTGATTTACACGCCCTGGGCACCTCCAGTGCACTTAACTAGGGACTTACTAGTAAATCAAGTATGCCAATCATGGAAAACCCAATCACCAATACAATTTACACAGAAAGCATATGCACTTTAGCACTGGTTAGCAGTGGTAAAGTGCCCAGAGTCCTAAAGCTAACAAAGACTGGTCAGAGAAAAAATAGGAGGAAGGGGGCAAAAAGATGGGGGATGACCCTCAAAAACAGGCCAGGTCCAACACTTAGGTGGTCATTCTGACCCTGGCGGTCTTTGACCGCCAGGGCGGAGGACCGCGGGAGCACCGCCGACAGGCCGGCAGTGCTCCAATGGGGATTCCGACCGCGGCGGTAAAGCCGCGGTCGGACCGGCACCACTGGCGGGCTCCCGCCAGTGTACCGCCGCCCCATTGAATCCTCCACGGCGGCGCAGCTTGCTGCACCGCCGCGGGGATTCCGACCCCCCCTACCGCCATCCAGATCCCGGCGGTCGGACCGCCGGGATCCGGATGGCGGTAGGGGGGGTCGCGGGGCCCCTGGGGGCCCCTACATGTATTTCACTGTCTGCTGTGCAGACAGTGAAATACGCGACGGGTGCAACTGCACCCGTCGCACAGCTTCCACTCCGCCGGCTCGATTCCGAGCCGGCTTCATCGTGGAAGCCTCTTTCCCGCTGGGCTGGCGGGCGGTCTGAAGGCGACCGCCCGCCAGCCCAGCGGGAAAGTCAGAATGACCGCCGCGGTCTTTCGACCGCGGAACGGTAATCTGACGGCGGGACTTTGGCGGGCGGCCTCCGCCGCCCGCCAAGGTCAGAATGAGGGCCTTATTCACACTAACATTCCATGGAAAGCACAGCTATAGCTAAGTGCCCTTATATAATGGCCACAGTTCAAAGATCCCAAGCTAGAGATATACTCACCTGGTTTGGAAAGTTTGATGGCTGAGTGGATGCACATGCAGTACACCCAGATACAGGTTAATGTCCATTGTACACTCATATCCTGTGTTCCTAGAAGGACACCAATGTGCATTATAAAGCTCTTATTTGTGCCAGCAGCTATGCCAAACAGTTCACTCGGTAACAGAGGTGTGCAGCCATGTCAATTATTAGACAATATCAGATGCCATCAGCTGTACAATCACTACCAACATAGTTTACCAGCATAAAACATGGTGCATAGAATTGAATTTACAGAATTTCATGTTGTATCAAATTACATAGTGCTACAGCTGTCAATGTTGCTGCTGGGGATCATGTTAAGGCACTGTCTGCATCCCACCCAACTCCTAGAATCTCCATTGTAATCTAAATCCTGTGTTCCACTCCCTCCACAGGTCACCATGTCACCATGGAGAGGATACTAGAGACTGCCACTACCACTTTGGATGAAGGCCCCAGTAAGGACAACACCCCTGGATGTCTGGACACTGACAAAGAACCTGGCTCATCTGGGACACCTGGCCAGTCAACATTTGTCAGCCTCACCCTGCCCATATCAACTCCTCCCAACCCTGTTGCATCTACCATTTGTCCTCCAACCTCTGTCCCAAGGACTGTTTCATCCATTGTGTGCCCCAAAGTACAGGTACCTGAGACTCACCTTGCCACCCCTGACAATGATGGGCCTGCCACCATTGGGAGTGGACAACCTGTGCCAGGGGCACGGGCACGTGGGGGCAGGTGTGTGGGAGGGATGGTGTGGGTCAGAGGATGGGGTCTCAAAGGGACACTACTGACCAGGATCCATCACCCAAGACTTGGGGGCCTACAAAAGTTCCCAAGGCTTGATGGGCCAAGTTATCACCATGTTGGGGGAAATCCAAAAGCTGCAGAGGGACAACCACCAGGAAGTGATGCAGCAGTGGCAGGCACAAATTGTCTACTTGGCTTCCATTGCAGGGGTGCTGGGAGACTTGAATACCACACTGAGTAGGTTTTGTACCCAACATCCGGCCCCTTCCACTAGCAATGATACATCAGGCCCTTCTACATCAGCGGCTGCTAGTGGAATGGAGGCCCTGCCAGGGGAAGGACATGCCTTAGACACCCACCTTCTGTAGCTGAAGACCAACCCCTGTAAATGTGGGTGTCCACACAGACATCCAGCAGGAGCAGATGCCAAGATCAAACCCACTGCCAGGAAGTAAACCTCTCCTGAACTGTTCCTCTTGTGCGCCACAGATACACCCTGTTGGCTGTTCTGTAACCAATCGCTATTTTCATACAGTGCAAGGACACTGGACTTGTGTTCCTGAATGGTGTAGCAGTTACCCTGATGATGTCATCCATTATGACTAAACCTATCACCATTTTTTGTGTGTGTATTACGTCAATAGTCAGATATGTTTTTTTTAATTTCCACAATAAATCACACTTAAACACAGGTCCTGTGTATGTCTCGTTTATCAACCATGTACAATAGTTATGCATGCCAACTCTAGTCTGATTATGTCCCTCTGTACTGTACACCCATGTTATGGACCTCATACGTGGACTCCATCAGCAGGAGGCTCATTACAATAGGATTGTGACAGGACAGATTCCAAATAGGTTGTAAACTACAACTACTTTCAATAAGAGAAAGATATGCTAACAGCACAAACAGCATGGCAGAGTAGAATCAGGATGTCTGCTAAGGTGTAACAATGCTAAACTACATGATACAGAAGTTAGGATCGTGTCATTCTACCAACAAGGCAGGAGGCACACGGATTGGTTCTTTGTATCACTTGGCAAAGCCTTACCCACATACCCATACCACAGCGTCCAAATTAACATATCCAATGGTACAGACAGAGATCAGTACTGATCTACCCATTACTGGTAACTTTCACTTGCATTGGTCACATACCTGTAGGCTTGTCACTCACCTATGTCAGTCAACAATGAAATGCTCATTAGTCTACAAAGTAGGACCACGCTGACAGCTACATTGAAGGTAGAATACATACAACTGTTATCATTGTGCTGGGAGAGGCTATGGTCCTATATTGACACATAAGCCGGACACATATCCAGACACAAATGACAACATTTGACAATATCCTGTACCCTACAGATGACCTTGACGGGAAAACAATTTTCCACCCCAGTGTCCTGAGAGTTTAACAATGTTAGTCACACTCCATATAATCAAGACTTATAGTAGCTGGTATCAGCCAAGTCCACTTCTCATGTCTGTCTGCAATTCCCATCTGCTTCTGACAATGTCTGTCATTTGCCAAGGTTGATGAGTAAAACAGGATCTAGGCAAATCTGTGTTTGTAAAAGAAGAGGGATGGGTCCTAGCAAAATACACTCCTCAAATCAAAGAAGTCATGTTCACAAGTGTAACTTTGCATCAGCTATAACAATACATGATACTGTAGACCACTCTGTTCGGTACACAATACATATTTTCAGTTTGCATGCACAACTCACTCAAAGGCATAGGAGCTATCTACAACACCACAGATGATGCAAGAAAGGAGGTGACATGCTACCCATCTACTTCAGGTTGCAAATTTGAACCTCAACATTACGTCTACTTCACATACCTTTTAGTCAGTTGAAGTACTGATTGATGAGATCTGCCCTAGAGTTTTCTTCTTCATCTTCCTCTGGCACTTCATCAGTTGGCAAATATGCATTTCTACCCACAGGTTCTGCTGGCTCCCCTTCATCTGGTATAAATGGTATCTGTCATCTCAGGGTAAGATGGTGGAGCTTGCAGCAGGCAAATATTATCTGACACACCCTTTTGAATGAATAGAGGAGGGCTCCTCCTGATCTGTTCATGCACCTAAATCTTACCTTCAGGAGCCCAGAAGTACACTCAACGACATGCCTTGTCCTCCCGTGGTCCTCATTGTCGTGGACTTCCCCCAGCATGGTTGGGTACCTCACTGGTGTCAACAACCAAAGACGGTTTGGATAGCCAGTGTCACCTGTGAACAAATTGGTAGAACAACACACACATATATGTGGTACATGAAAGATTGTGATGGCAGGAGACCTACATTGCAAAAACACATTTCAGTTGTAACTTAACAACCAGCCAGACCCTCGCTGTATAGAGTCGTGTCATCAGCAGTGCGACATTGCTGTTTTGGATGATGAAGGAATCATGGACGGATCCTGGATACTTAGCACTGACTTGTGAAATCTACTGGTCTGCCAAACACACCACCTGAAGGTTTATGGAGTGGTAGTTTTCCTGTTCCTATGCACCTGTTCATTGGCACTGGGGGGAACCAAGGAAACATGGGTGCCATTTATGGCTCCAACCTCATGTGGAATGTATCCCATTGCATACAACCCTGCCTTCACATAGGCCAAATGTGCATGTTGGGGAAACCTAATGTATCTGACAAGGAGTTTCAACAATGAACACAGTACATCCCTCAAAACCAGACTGAACTTGGGCTGAGGCATTCCTGCAGTTAGGGCCATTGTATTCTGTAAGGACCCAGTGGCCAGGAAGTGTAGCACTTACAAGACGTGAACGATGGGGAGTGTTGGACCTGACCCTTTTTGCAGGGTCATCCCCAAACTTTTTGCCTCCTTCCTCCTATTTTTCCTGACCTGTTTTTGTTAGCTTTTGAACTCTGAGCACTTTACCACTGCTGACCAGTGCTGAAGTGCATATGCTCTCTGTGTAAATTGTTCTGTTAATCGGTTTATCCATGATTGGCATATTTGATTTACTAGTAAGTCCCTAGTAAAGTGCACTAGAGGTGCCCAGGGCCTGTAAATCAAATACTACTAGTGGGCCTGCAGCACTTATTGTGCCACCCACATAAGTAGTACTGTAATCATGTATCAGACCTGCCACTGCAGTGTCTGTGTGTGCAGTTTTAAACTGTAAATTCGACTTGGCAAGTGTCCCCACTTGCCACGCCTAACCCTTCCCTTTTCCTACTTATAAGACACCCCTAAGGTAGGCCCTACGTAGCCCCATGGGCAGGGTGAGGTGTATGGTGAAGGTAGGACATATACTATTGTGTTTTATATGTCCTAACAGTGAAATACCACCATATTCGGTTTTCACTGTTGCAAGGCCTATCCCTCTCATAGGTTAACCTGGGGGCTGCCTTTAAACATGATTAAAGCGTGGCTTCCCTTTGTGAGATGATAGACATGTGGAGTTTGGGACCTCTGAATTCACAATTTAAAAATACATCTTTTAGTAAAGTTGGTTTTAAGATTGTGTGTTTGAAAATGCCACTTTTAGAAAGTGGGAATTTTCCTGCTTGCACCATTTTTGTGACTCTGCCTGTTTGTGGCTTCCCTGTCTGGGTTAGTTTGACAGTTGGGCGGTTTGCACCTCTCTCCAGACAGTGACACAAAGGGGGCTGGGGGTTAGCCTGCATATTCCGATGAGCCATCTGTGCTAGGAGGGAGGGGAGGAGTGGTCACTCACACCTGAAAGGGCTGTGCCTGCCCTCACACAATGCAGACTCCAACTCCAGGCTGTGTGTCTGAGGCAAGGCAGTTTTACACAATCAAGTGAGACTTTCCTTTGAAGTAAGCCTACTTCAAAGGCCAAAATAGGTATAAGAAGGGCATCCAAACCCACAGACACTCTACCTCACGGACACTTCTGGACAAGAAACCTGGGTGACGAATCCCTGAACCAGACCTGCCAAGAGGAGCGGCCTGGCTGCCCAAAGGACTGGCTTGCTGTTGCCCTGCTGCCTTGCTGCTCCCTAGCAGTGCTGAGAAGTGCTCTCCAAGGGCTTCGAATGAACTTGCCTCCAGCACCCTGAAGTCTCAGGACCAAAAAGACTTCACTCCTGCAACTGGACTCCTTGTGCGGCAAAAATTTGACGCACAGTCTGCTAAAAACGATGCACAGCCTGCCCCATGGTGAGAAATTCACCGCACGCCAAACTGGAACGACGCAGCGTGACTTTGCAAGAAGAAGATTGAGGCGGTGCCTGCATTGCAACGGAAACTTCGACACACATCCCACTGAATCAATGCACAGCCGACCCGGGAAGACACAGCCTGACTTCCAGAGAGGAATCAACGCAGCACCTGCTATGTGGGAGAAATTTCCAAGCAACGCCCACTGGATCGACGCAGCACTTGTGACTTCTCTCCGCAAGCCCAGGATTCCACGCACAGTCCCCAGGGGGGCAGACAACCCCGCATTCTGAAGAGGAACCAAGTCCGCACACAGGAAATTGACGCAAAGACATCCCATGCGTGAAAAATGCGAAGTGGCGGAACCGACGCACACCTCCCTGTTTTCCACACATCACCTCCTCTGCGGTCCCTTGTGGAGATTTTGAACGCAAACCATGTACTTTGTGCTTGCCAGAGACCTTTATTGTTTATAAGAGACTTACAACACATTATATCACTTTTACAGTGATATCTCAACATCTACTTATTGCATTTTAATAGTTTTGGCCTGCATTTATCCAGATAAATATTATATATTTTTCTAAACACTGTGTGGTGTATTTTTGTGGTGCTATATGGTGTTATTGTATGATTTATTGCACAAATACTTTACACATTGCCTTCTAAGTAAAGCCTGACTGTTCAGTGCCAAGCTACTAGAGGGTGGACACAGGATAATTTGGATTGTGTGTGACTTACCCTGTCTAGAGTGAGGGTCCTTGCTTGGACATGGGGTAACCTGACTGGCAACCAAAGACCCTATTTCTAACAGGGAGTATGCTACAGGGATTGTGAATGGCAGGCATCAGATCTGGCTCCAATTGATCACAAAGATCCATGATTTTATGACGATTCAGCAGATATGTCTAGATACAATGTCTCTCCTCCATGGTGTGCAGGTCTACTAGTGGACGGTACACTCCTAATGGGGGAAAACTATGTGAAAACCTACTAGTGGACATGACTTTTTCCTTTTGTCTGTGTAATCCATATTGGTCAAGGCTCATCAAAAGAAGGGAATTTGGTGTGCCATTACCAAGCAAGTGTGGACCCTGGGGGCCACAGCAGGCTGAGCACCCACTGTAGGAAGCAGTGGGAAGACATGAGACCCTGGGCCCGGAAGGCTGCAGAGGCCCAGCTGGGGATGTCCTTCCAACAAGGGATGGGTGCCCATTAGACCTTGACCCCTCTAATGACCCGCATTTTGGTGGTGACCTACCCTGAGGTGGATGGGTGCAGCACAGCAGCCCCAAGGGGATAGGTACTGAAAGAACCCATTTACTTACCTCTGAACGTTTAGTGTATGATGTCTAAGTATTGTAGCTGTGACGATGTGGTAAGTACTACAGGTATAGGGACTACTAGGAAGACGTGGTACTACAGTTGCCAACAAAAAAAACACATTGTATTGTGCATGGGAACATGTTAATCACCTTTGTCTACCAAATAGTATGACTGCATGTAGAAATGCACATGTGACTGTGTCATATGTGTGACTCTACTCAGGCATACATATTTGTAACCTGCTGTGTCATCCTTCCCACCTAGTGCTCCCAAGTCCATTTCCCCAAATGGTAAGTTGTATAGCTCTTTGGTCTCTGACCACTCCTATTCCACTGGATCTGCTCTATGTGCAACATTGGGTCCGACAGGTAAGTAACAGGGCCAAGTAATCCTGTGTCCTGAAATAGTTGGAAAACTTCAAGTGAGGCTGTACTCCAATCAGGCTTTTGGTATGGCCAACTTACTACACTCCATATGAGGTTTGAGGAGGTGTGCTCATTGTCATGTCAGATTCATACTTTGGGAAATGTAAAGTTTGATCAGGGTGGACATCCTACAATGTAAAATTCATGGTGACAATAATACATTGACATTTTATGGTATTACACTAACATGGTACAAATACTTTTTATCCTAATGTATTTGGTGTTGAGAAGGTAAATGGCTAGGCTGCTGATCTCTTAGTTTATATATATTGCCCATGCTACATAGAGCAATACCATACCTATATGAGTGCAACATATGCTATGTGCCTCCTACATTATGAATCAGTTGATACTTAGAGCCTGATTTGATGTTGAAACCTCTTTTTTACAAGACTTATCTTAGCAAATCTGAGTCTATTTGGACAGTTTTGGTTATGGCTCTGCTCATGTCTGCCTGACTGAATGGTGTAGCAGGTGTTCCATTTCACATACACCTGTTGGTGTGGAAGGATACATCGCCATTCAATCTGCTTGACACTAGATGGGTACATTAGTAACCAGTTCTGTGTTAGTTCTGGACTAAGGTAGTAGGAATCACATCTGCACAGTTGTTAGTGAAGTAGATGTTCAGATGTTGTCATTTAAAGGTTTCTATTCTGCATGTATGGTGGAACGCTATGAGCCCTTCATGCACATTCTTTGTTGCCCATTGTATTGTTGGTGTTACTATGTTCCCTGTGGTTGTCTGTTGATGTATCCTGTGTGCTAAGTAGGCCCCTATTGTAGTACATAGACTTGTTGTCTTTGTGACAATGAGTCAGATTAGTGGGTGCAGAAACTCCTAATGAATATTTTCCCACTATTAGATAGATGTTTCAATGACATGCTACATCATTTTGTGATGCACACTGTATGGGAATGCCATGTGTAGTGCCTTCATCTGATGTGTTTGCCATTGTGTAAGTTGTGTACAGAATGATAAGTTAGGCATGTGATTGGAATGCAACATGCTGTGTCGTATTTGAAGTGAGGTGAGTTTACTTTCATGGAACATGACTACTGGTGATAAACTGGGCAAGTGTGGAGTAGGGGTAGGCATGAAATGGTGTTATCAGTCAACTGCATTTCCTTAGACTGGGTGTCTCCTTTGCCGCAGGCACCTCTGCCCCTGCCAGCCCTGCTGCCCTCAGTGAGGAGGCAATTGCTTTCCAGAGGTTGATCTCTACAGGTCTGTCAACCATCATGAGTGCCATCCAGGGACTGGCAACTCAGATACAACAGAACAATGCATTCCTGGAGGGCATTCACAGTACACTGGCTGGCCTACAGAAATAATTTCAGGCGCTGAACTCCACACTGACAGCAGCCAGTCACCCTTTGTCTTCTGTCCCCCCTCCACCCTCCTCTGCCCAATCCCAAGCCCCTCTATTCCTACCCAGCCAAAGCACACAGACAGACAAGCATGCATCCTCCTAAACATACAAGGGTAGCTCAGACAAACACAAGCAACACAAGACACACCACTGTCATGCACACAAGCAACATACACCTGAACACACATCAACAGTCACCACCTGCCCTGATACCCCCACCATACCCAGCATCACAGACACAACACCTGCAGACCTGCAGACACCACACCAACATCACAGATCCAGCACTACACCTATCATACCCACAGACAGCACCACAGCAGACCCTCAGACATCCACCCCAGTCACCACACCCGCAGACATCACAACCACTGACTCTCCTACATGCAGCACATCCACCATACCTGCAGTCATTACCCCAACAGACACTCAACCACCCACCACAGCATTCCCCAGCACCTCCACCCCCCTTAGTACCGTACACATAAACACCCTCACTCACCTAGCCCAACAGACACCCACCACCCACAAGCATACCTCCCACACACATTCACCCACGACAACCACACCGCCATGTCAGACAACTACTTCCACACCCTCCACTCCCAAACCCCCTTCTGAAAACCATCCCCGTATGTCTATAAAAGTGTTCCGTTCATGGTTTGACCTTTTCCCTACTCCTCTTCCCCCCGTGAAATACCTAAATGCTCCATGTCCCTCCCCAGGCCAGTCCCTTCCACCTCCAAGGCCTCTCCTACCCCCCTGCAAGTACCCATGCGGCTCCCCCCACCAAAAAGTCTACCCCTCCCAAGAGAACCGAACCCTCCCCTAAGACTACACCTATACCACCCTCCCAAGTCCAATCCCAAAGCACCCCCTCCCAAGCCTCCATAACCCCTGAGGTGCCTGCCTGCCACCTTGATGCCCCTACCTGTGGAGGTTACATGGCAGTCAGGAGTAAAGTTCGGGGCACCAAGATGTGCATCGATTGCAGGTTGCACTATTTCTATTTGGACTGACCTATGGCCATGGACATTTTCATATTTGTTCTAACTTTTAATAGATAATTGGACCAACCAGTTGTTGGTTTCGACATTACATATTTGTCATGCATTTTTTTTCTTAAGGCATATTTGAAAATGATTGACATTGCTTATGTGTGTCTTTCTGTGTGTAAGTGGCGCTTGTGCTACCTGTTCTGTCTGGGTAGCATGTGAGGTTGTGTGCAGAGCATTTGTCCTCCAGTGATGGGTGTGTGTTGTGTGATGGCCATGTGTATGTTGGGGACATGTTGTTGTCATGGTATTGAGTGGTGTTTCTGTTGACGTGTTTGTTGCAGTATTGAGTGGCTTTGTGTGCTTTGACTGTGTGAGTGTTTGGTAAGTCAGATAAGTTGTGATGTGTGTTTGCTGGGTATGTCGAATGCTGCATTGTATGGTTGTGTGATTGGGTGTGTTTATTCACTGTTGGTGGTACGTTGTGTTGTACGTGTGATTTGTCAATGGATAGTGTCTATTGTGGGTGCTTTTCAATGCATTGATGGTGTTGCGGTTGTGGTGTTGTAGTGTTGTTTTGTGGTTTTGTGTCAGACTGTGCCAGTGCTGTGTTACTGGGAGTAGGTGTGTGTTTTTGACACGTGTGTGTGATGGCCGTAGTGTGTGTACTGTGTATGTGCCTGTGTGTATGTGGCTATCTGTGAGTGTGCGTCTCAGGTTACCTGTGTGTGCTGCCCTCGACACCCATTCTGGATTGGTATGATGTGTGTGCGTACAAACTTTGGCAATTTACAACAGTGACAGGTGAGTGTTTGTACTCACAGCTGCTGTTGTCGTTTTCAGCGTTGATTCCGGTGTCTCTGGGTGAGTAGGAGCAGCAGGAAGACGTGTAGTTCAGATTCAATGGCAGCTCTGGACGAGTATGGCTTCCTGAAGATGAGTGTCTCCTTCAGGGTTTCCACCTGGGTTTCCATGGTGGTGCGACCGCAACGTAAACCTTTGCGTGTGCAACCTCGTAATCTGTCCAGTGGAAATATGGGCTTCGATGGCCTGCAGGTGAATACTGTCATCCATGGAGGCTAGACGGCACTGGTGGTGCCGACGGTGCTTTGGTTGTATTCTTTTGGGAATACCCTTGCGGTCATAATATGGCGGTGTTCTCCGCCAGACTCTTGGTGGTGCAACTGCCACTGCCAACATGGATGTCCTTGGACCTCCAAAATCGTAATGAGGCCCTCTGTGTGGAAAAAAATAAAAAGAACTCTGATGATTAAGGCCTCATCCAGTATGGAGTAGAACTATTCTATTCTTGGTGTGCTAAATTACTGGACGCGTGCTAGCTAGCACATCAGGTACATATTTGCTACTTTCTGCAGTCTGCAGTTGGGGCAGCTGCACTAGACATGCTCTTCTACTAATGCCTTTCAATTGTACCCTAGAGGCAAAGAGGCAGATGATGATTATATGTCACACACATGATGTATAACATGGTGATAATAGATATCCTGTCTGGTGTTAAGTTGACGGTGGGAAAAATGATGCACTTCAGTACAGGGAAAGGAAAGCTTATACAGTATAGATTTTATGGACAGTCTTGGATCCTCACTGCGATGCGGGGTCTTTTGATGCCCAGGGATGATGCGTGGAAATCCTGGGCATGCAGTATGAAGTCACAGGTGCTGCGTCGATCCGGTGTGACGATGCATTGGAGTTTCTGTTGCACGGCAGGTGCTGCGTCGATTCCTCATGCAGGAAGTCAGGCTGTGTCGTTCCAGCTTGGCAATGCATCGATCCAGTAGGGCTGTGCATCGAAGTTCTGGGCGCAACACAGGCGCTGCATCGGTCTCCACTCGGGGAGCCAGGCTGCATCGTTCCAGTTCGGTGATGCAGTGATTCTTTCACCGCTGGGCAGGCTGTGCGTCAATTCTGGCAGGCTGTGCATCGATTTTCATTGCACAAGGAGTTTTCTTTAAAGAATAGAAGTCTTTTTGGACTTGAGATTTCAGGAACAGGAGGCAAGCTCAATCCAAGCCCTTGTAGAGCACTTCTCAGCAGAGCCACAGGCCACCAAGGCATCGGTGCAAGAGCAATACAGCAGTCCATCACAGCAAAGCAGTCCAGTTGAGTCCTTTGGGCAGCCAGGCAGCTCCTCTTGGCAGGTTGCAGGATCTGGTTCAGAGTGTCGGTTCTAGGGAGTGTCTGAGTTGGTGAGGTCAGGGACCCAGTTTATATACCCAAAAGTGCCTTTGAAGTGGGGGAGACTTCAAAGAGTGGTTTTGAAGTGCACAAGGTCCCCTTTCAGTACAAGTCTATCTGCCAGGGTCCAAGTAGGGGGTTTGGCAGTCCATTGTGTGGGGGCAGGCCACTAGCCTTTAAAATGTAAGTGTCAGGCCCCTCCACTCTTCCAGCCTAAGAAGACCCATTCAGTTTGCAGATGAGTGTAGGTGTGACTGAGTATCCTGTGTTTGTGGTTGTCTGGGTGAAATGCACAAGGGAGCTGTCAACCAGCCCAACCCAGACGTGGACTGGAGACAGGCTGTAAGGAAAAGGGGATTTTAAGGCTTGGCAAGTACTTTAAATACCAAATCGAAGTGGCAGTGTAACTGCACACACAGGCTTTTCAATGGCAGGCCTGAGACGTGGTTAAGGGGCTACTTATGTGGGTGGCACAACCAGTGCAGCAGGCCCACTAGTAGCGTTCAATCTAAAGGTCCTGGGCACATATAGTGTATTTTACTATGGACTTACAAGTAGACAAATATGCCATTTGGGTATGAACCAATGTTGCCATGTTTTAAGGGAGAGAGCATATACACTTTAGCACTGGTTGGCAGTGGTAAAGTGTGAAGAGTCCTAAAACCAGCATAAAAAGTGTCAGAAAAGTGGAGGGAGGCAGGCAGAAAAGTTGGGGGATGACCACTCTAAGGCTGTAAGGTCTAACAGGCGCGTTCGTCAAAGAGTATCCAATATGCAAAACACAAAATCACAGACACTTAGGGGGTTATTCTAACTTTGGAGGAGTGTTAATCCGTCCCAAAAGTGACGGTAAAGTGACGGATATACCACCAGCCGTATTACGAGTTCCATAGGATATAATGGACTCGTAATACGGCTGGTGGTAAATCCGTCACTTTTCCGTCACTTTTGGGACGGATTAACACCTCCTCCAAAGTTAGAATAAACCCCTTAATCACACTTTATTTCCTGGCCTCATGCTCGGACACAAATTATTTAAATCAAATACATTTGCTTGGCAGTAAGGAAAGGAAAATAAAACTTGACTTAGGGACTGATTTCGTTTTTAGACTAGAGTTTGGCAGAGGGGGTTACTCTGTCACAAATGTGGCAGATATCTGGTTTGCTCTAATAACTGTTGTAATACGGCGGACAGGATAACCGTCACATTTATGAAAGAGTAACTCCCTCCGTCAAACTCTAAACCAGGCCCTTAGTCTGCTGCAGCAGGGTAAGGTACAGGGGACTTTTCTATAAAATTGAGCATGGGTCACACTTTAAATTGGACTTATCCCATCAATGGAAAGGTCTGAGTGTTTCATTGTTAACATCTCGGTATTCTTGGAGACAATATGTATTATTTTCTGTTTATCTAGAAGTATTCCTGGGGTCCATCACTTGTTGTTTTAACAATTTCGCACTGAAGAAGGTGGCCCTCGATTTCTATTGATTTCTATTGAAACGTGCGTTGGCCAAAATCATGGATCGCTAGCATATATAGTGGACTGCAAGATTCCATGTTGTGAATTTGAGTATTATCTTTACATTCGGAACACAATTGTATATATATGGACCATCTAATGGTGACAGCAGACTGCAATATGCTAAGTTGTGCATTTGAATATCATCAATGAATTTAAGTTGCAAAGTTGAGTCATTGAATCTTAGTTTCTTCAAGTAATTGACAACAGAAGCAACAGTGTTTATATTCTGTATTAATTTGTCCCTCTGTTCTGGTTGTTCTTGTGAGCAATTACCAAATAGATTCTGCGCTGTTTTTTTTATTTACAGTTTATAGTATGAATGTTTGAGAGTGTATGTATTGTGATATTGTGATTGAGTGTTATTAGTGTAGTGACCCTAGGTAGACTCATGACTGTTATATTTAGGCAGTTATCATGTTTTCATGTTTATATATCTTTTTTGTATTGGTGATATCAAGCAATATATATAATAAAAAAGTGTTTTTTGAATCAATATTTTGTATATTTGACTTTCTGTTTTGGCTTCAAGAATCCATAACATAATACAACGGGTGAGGTCATTGTACCGGTAATTAACACTTCAGGAGATGCAATTATTTCTGTATGTGATTTACCTATTATTAATTTCTGACATTTTACCTAAACCCTGGTTCAAATTTCCTAAACTACATTTGGAAATACTAATGCATTGCAGCTAACAATTATTGCTCCGCAAATAGCATTCGCAACCCCCTTTCCGTCTCAATGCATAGATGAATGCATACGTCACTGGAAGATTGCTTAGGACTGTACGAGCTACATAAAAAGGCACAGAGAATGCTAACTCACGGGTAGATATTACTTACTACTACTATCACAGTACCACTATCTTAGTGAGAGAAGGACAGAAGAGTCAGCATAACTTTTTGAATAATCAGCCCAAGCGAGCACCTTCAGCAATGAGAAGAACTAGGTAGCACAGACCACCTGGCTCATTCAAATTGGATTACATAATATTTGGAATGTTACGTGAACCTAATTTACCTCTGAGTGTGAGCAGCATGCTATTTGAAAAAAATGTTTGCATTGTAGGATAGGACACAACAAAATTAGTAATAATTAATTACTGGTACTCACCAAGCTCCGCAACCTGGACAGCCAGCAAGTCCCAGCGGTGCATTAGCTTCTGTTGGGTGCGCCGATCTCCAGTGTGTCAGCAGATGCAACAGCGCACCCTCTGCAACAGCAGACGATGCTCCTGCAGGCCCTAATAACTGCTGGGACTGTCTACATATATAGAGGCACACACTAAAGTGATTAGGGATATATCTTATGTTAGTAATAACACAGAAATATCTTAATCATGTAAAGAAAACAAAATCAGAGTCCAAAACACATAGAAATGAAGAGAATCTGGTCTTTTGACCGGTAGATAAAATACGTTGCAATTCTTCTCCGTAGTCCAAATAGTTTGTAGTTTATTTGTTTCCAGTACAGGTCTCATTCTTCTATATGAAAAACATTGTGCTTCAAATACATCACAGCATTGCTTCAAGTGAAAATCTTGTTCTTCTAGATGTAAAACGTATCTCAAAACCACCACACCCAACACGTGTTTCGTCTAGGGGAATAACCCAACGACTTCCTCAGGGCTGATGCAATGTCAATTTTACAATCAACTGCCGAGTTTAGAGGTCAAATTCAACGTGTTCCAACACAATGCCCCATGTTATATTCGCTTGTGTATTTCGAGGAAATGCCGAAAAAATGATTCTATTGTAGCCGCATGAAACAAAAGCGAGTATGCTGACACTCCCGGGCCTGCCATCTACTGCCAGCATGGAACGGAGGTGGGCTGCACAAAAAAAAACAAAGGCTACCACCTCCTCCTTGCTAAAAATGCCACCAGGCTGCACCCCTGAGGGGCGCTCACGCCAACAGGGTGTGGGGTTCAATACTCTCCTTGCACTGGTGCCGACTCTTCACCCACATTCTGCCATGGCTCCAGGGGGAATGTAAAAAAAAGACAGGGGGGAAATAAATAATAGAGACACTGATAAAGCATTTGATTCGGTAGAATGGGGCTTCACGCTTGCGTTATTGAGGCAAATCGGGCAGGAGACTTATTTTTACATCTGGTCCAAGTCCCCCACAGAAGACCAAAGGCTTGTATACAGATTAATGGTAAAGTCACAGACCCTATACATATCACCAAAGGGACCAAACAGGGGTGCCCCGGTCACCGTTGCTGTGCGCTCTGGTGGTGGAACCTTGGACTGTGCTCTACAAGATTACAATGCTCACAGGGGGCTACAATTCCCACGTTACAATTTAATCATTTTGGGTTATGCAGATGATATTCTTCTATATGTGCGAAAGCCAGAGCGTAATTTATCACCAATTCTCCATGAGGTAGTGTTGTTCGGTGGACATTTTGGCTTGCACATCAACTGAGATAAGTCTCTAACATTCCCACTTACAGCGCGGCTACAACTTCAGTACAGTTAGAGTATTCGCTTCAATGGCCACGGACCCAGTGCGCTACCTTGGAGTACAGGTACACACAGAGCCAATGGTAACCATATTGGAAAAGTACAGCAAGGAGATGCAGAAGCTCTCGGAAGTGGTAGAACATTGGATACGGCTCCCACTATCGCTTAGTGGTCATATAGCAATAATGAAAATGGTAGTTTTGATGATTTTTTTTTTTTTTTTGGGAATATCCCAATTTGGTTACCACAGGAGGTGTTTCGTAGTTTCCGAACTATTTTGACCAGAGTAGCCTGGGCTGGAAAGTAGGCTCGGGTAAACTGGGATACACTCACTTTGCCTTGTGGTTTGGAGGGAGTAAACATTCCAGACCTGGAGGTTTACCATCGAGCCGCGTAGCGCCTGTATGCCCACTACCTGATTCATGGTCCAGAGGACCTACCGCCTTTTAGGATTGAAAAGAGATGCAGCTTCCCCGCTGTCACTTGCCTAAATGTTGTTTGCAAAGCTGAAATGGCGTTACACTGTGCGTGACCCACTAAATCAACGGTCTGATCTTGGCATTGCGTTTTGGAGCAACAGGCCAGCTCCCTTTTTTATTCACCACGTGCCCCACTAGGATTCTGTAAGTGGTTTCTCCGGAGTAGGAAAGAGGTGCTGTGAATGTTTTTAAGGTGCGGGGCTAGCCTCCATGGGAGACTTTTTCCTGGAAGGTGCAAAGCGCTCATGGGTCCAAGTTGGAGAGCAGAAAACTGAATGCTCTATTCTGGCTCAGTTTCACTGTTTTAGAGCCTGCCACACGGTGCATGCCCTACTTGGAGAGGATTTACTTTAGCCACCTGAATTGCCAGCATTAAAATACTTGATGCAAATGATCATGCCACAACAACTTATAGCTAAACTTTACAAAGGAAGCGCGCAGGCGTGGGATCTCAAAGGTCAGATTGGAATAGCAAAGGGACCTAGATGTCCCTCTCCGTGTCAAGCAGTGGGCATATTGTTGCTCCGTGTTGAAATCACTAAACAGTAGATAAGTTTAATGCATATTAAATATATTAATAGACTGTATAATAAGCCAGCTTGCCTGTTAGAATACCGCCCACTGTGTGGTGAACGACGCAGGGTTTACGCAGGTGGCGTGGTTTTGCCCAGGTATACAGAGGTTCTGGCAGGCACTGTAAGCGGACATTGAGTAGATAATTGGTGAGCGTATAGAAATGGCTCCATTGCTTGCTTTACTACGATCTGATAGGGACGTTCTGGCCACAGCGCGGAGACTGATGGCCATCGGCATGCTGCTTGTGAGGCGTAGAATAGCATTAAGATGGGCAGGTGGACCACTCCTGATACTGAGGGAATGGATGGTAGACATGACGTACTGCAATAAACATTCCGATACCTACTGAGAATTATTACCGATTTGCAGCCGCCCCAATCAGGCTTTCCTGGCCTGCACTGGGGCACATGCAGTATCTAGCAAAGAGAGAGCGAACCTATGGCTAACTGACAGCAAGGGAAGCTACATGGATACTATGGATAGCAAAGTACGAGACAGAAGGACAAGCTAGGGGGCGGGGTGTCGGATGGCCGGCAACCCCGGGGGTATGTGCTTACTCTGTTGCAGATGTAATCAAATTGTACGAAATATGTGCACTGCTTTATACCCCATTAACCCATTGACAGCACTGGAAGTCTGTATTTCTTTGTATTGCAAATCAAATTATGTATGTGATAGTTTTATCTGATTTATGCCATATTTGTTATTATAAGACGTACGGCTGTAAAACTTAAAATAAAGTTAAAGAAAAAAGAAAAAGAAATTAAGATGATTCCTCAATGTAGAGATTGCGACTAAGGGAACAACAGAAGAATGTGGTGGACCCATACCTTTCACTCACCGTTATTTATTTATTGTCGAGGTTGTGGAATAGTTATTGTACAAAGAGGTTGATTCGAAGCCTTACTATGCCACATAAAGTGCCTAAATAGGCATGGTTTGACAAGATGGGTGGAGAAATGTACGGGGTAAGTGGCAATTAAACAGAGAAGCATGATTGGCATAGTCTTTCATGGCCTATTTGTTGAAAACGTGTTGTGGTGTGGTAAAACTCAAAGAATGGAAATGCTGACCAACTAAGAAATGTAACAGAGCACATTTTGCTTCTTAGGGCTTAAAAAGCTATTGCAAAATCTATAAATAAATAGTAAGCTTCAATGTAGAGTATTAAAATGTTGATGATCCACAAAATGTAAGTAAATCTATATACGAAAAGACTATGGGGGTCATTCTGACTTTGGCGGGCGGCGGACGCCGCCCGCCAAAGTAACCCCGACCGCCAAAAGATCGCCCGCCGGCCCAGCGGGAAAGGCCCTGCAACAATGAAGCCGGCTCCGAATGGAGCCGGCGGAGTTGCAGGGGTGCGACGGGTGCAGTTGCACCCGTCGCGATTTTCACTGTCTGCAATGCAGACAGTGAAAATCCTTGTGGGGCCGTGTTTGGGGGCCCCTGCACTGCCCATGCCAATGGCATGGGCAGTGCAGGGGCCCCCATGGGCCCCACGACACCCGTTCCCGCCATCCTGTTCCTGGCGGTAAAAACCACCAGAAACAGGATGGCGGGAAGGGGGTCGGAATCTCCATGGCGGCGCTGAGATTCAGCCCAAGCAGGGGTATTCCGGCGGGAAACCGCCGGATCCCCTTTTCTGACCGTGGCTTTACCGCCGCGGTCAGAATGGGCTCTGAAGCACCGCCAGCATGTTGGCGGTGCTTCCGCGTCCCTCCAGGAATGAGGCCCCATCTGTCCCACTATGTTGCAAAGGTGCATGAAACTCACCTAAATTCAAATCAAGAAGCCAGATTGCCAAGCAACAAAATAGGAGTGATTATGACTAATCTGGTGATTAGGTCACCAAGAGGGTTTGCATTGCTGGTATCTACCAAGGTCAATGTGGATGTAGGCAAACCATCCAAATATGCTAAGGGCAAGTGGGTAACAGCAGAGATCCAAATTAATCGTAAATCCCAAATATTGATTCCTGTTAAGGCCTCAGTTAATTACATTTTTACAGTATATTTGAAAATAGAACACTATGCTGAACTCCATTTGTTTGAGAGGAATTTAAGCTTCATTTATGTAGAAATCTTGAGAGACCAGAAAACAGATGCATGTATTTATAAGAAATGTTGTGCTAGTGGATATGAGGAAAGGGAAATGGCATATAACTTAGCATGTTCAACAGAGTTTATGAATATGTTTCTTCTCTTATAATATTTGCGTACACAGAATTGTAAAACAACTGTACTGCCAAGAACAATCTTGCTTTGTAGCCCAATAATATCATCCATTTTGTTGCAAAAAGAGCAGTCTTTGCATTGAATGATAAAAAAAGAATTTTAACGCAGCTTAACAGATTTATTAGCTATCGTACTAAATCAACAGAGGCGTTCTAGAGATGGTAGAACAACTATTATTAATCGCCTGGGACACCTGCATGGCTTAGATTACAAAAAATATTACACTCTTTGGTTATATGTTTTCTGGATTTATCCGGAATATGGTAAAAGCTGGGTGCACTCTATATACTTTGGAATCAAGGGCTTGGGGCGTACTTTATAGTTTAGCAGACAGGGAGAAAATGTATCAGATTATGCTGTCCCCAAGCCCTAAATTTGGTACACTGCAGAGGTAGCCATATTCCTTCATATCAGGCCTACAGTCAATGGAATAGTCCTGAGAAAGAGAACCCAGAGGTTCAAAACCCACTTTCACTATAAATAGACACACTTAAGAACATCTTAAACATGTATTTAAAATAAGATCAAAATCCCATTTTAGTACATAAAATATGTATAGGAGTAACTATAAGAAACAAGGTAGTGGCAATTACAGTGACTATCAGATTAATACAAAGAAAAATTCCAAAATGAAAGTGATTTAGCATTTGTTCTCCAACCCTTCACCTCCTATCTACACCAAACTGCTTTGCCACCAAAAGGAGCCAGCAAGAATTATAAAACGGCCTCCCACCCGCATACGTTAATTGAACAATTGTACAATGAAGACGTAGTGTCGCCCAAAGAGAGTTACTGTCTATCGCCAGCGATAATGGCTTTCTAGCAAGAGCCGATAAGACTGTCTGGCCTGCTCAAGCAAACAGCCAGTGTCGTCTTCGAAGAAGATGTTTGCAGCTCCTCCCCTACTAACCAGCTCCGCGACACATTGTTGACTGTTGAAATGCAGATATGAACAGGTGCATGAACCAACATTAAATATAAGCATAGTTGAATGCTTCAGCTGCCTATAAAAAAATATTACTGAACTATCAAATCACACTCAAGCAAACATAAAAAAACATATTGATTCAAACCAAAAGTAGTTACATGAAAAATGTGGTTGTAATTCAAAATATGCAAACAAATAAAGCATATATTTGAAATGCAATATGGGATTTTAAAGCAGAAAAAAGTGATTACAACATTAGGATGGCAAAATGTAGAGAAATTAGGTAGATTAACAAATCAATGACTGGGAATCAATAGTCTTTATAAGCATTTAGAGAGTGCCTTAGAAAACGCAAAGGGTGAAAAAAGAAGCAAACATGCTTAAATTGTTATACAGTGGAATATTTCAAAGGAAGACAAAAAAAGCTAATTAATTGTAAGGACATTAATGAAAATCTAAAGTGGTTGGTTTGCCAAAATAAAGCCTAAAACATTGAAAATCATAATACTATTTTGGAATCTAGAAACTTTTACCAATGCCAGGTACTATTTCAGAATATGTGGCCTTGAGTGGTAAAGTGTCTTCTAAATTAAGTTGGCTGTTTGTCTATGCACAAGGTTCCATTCCATGAACTTACCTTGACTCGCAGCTCTCAACTTTGTCTGTTTCCCCACTTTTCTATAGACTTACAGTGTGTATGTCACACAGGGGAAGACAAGGTGTGTTGCAAGGCTCATCATCAGGACAAGATGAAGACGAAAAGTGTGATTTCAGCTGTGTAGATTCGGGAGATAGAAAATGTAATATTGCAGAATAATAAGCAAACTGAAGATGCACAATCCAGCTCAGCCTCAAAGAAAGCTTCTGCGTAGCATAGAAAGATTTTCAACAGCTTTGTTGGTCTGGCTTCCAAGCAGAACAGCAACTGTTATTGCTGGAACACAGCATAGTTGTTAGGTTTGCATTCCAGTAAGAAGAGCTATGCGTCAGGTGCAACCTATAGTGGTCATGTGAGGTAATGACATCACAAGGGTTCACCTAAACTTTGAGCTGGCACTGTACTGTATACTGAAAAAAACTGGTGGTAGCCAACAATAAAGTTGCATATCCTTCAGAGATGGTTCTGAAAGACAGGTAAGGGACTGCCGAATTGAAACACTCAGTGAAACTCAGTGAGAGGAAAACTTTTTCTGTTGGTACTAAAGCGGTAAGACAAAATTCAAGAATAGCCCAGGAGGTGCACTTGAGCCTCCCACCAGCACCTAAGCTTCCAAGAATAAGCATTCATTTTCCACTTACCAGGCGACTCAGACTTTGACAGCATTCTTGTGTTGGCGTGTCAATGGTGAACACATTGTACATATAGAAGTAAACAAATCTTTAAGGGGTTTGATATAAGGGGTATGTGTAACATACACATAACATTTTAACCCTCCTAAGTTAATTCTGAAAATATGAGGTGTTGACATGGAAGGGTTCTTCAGAAGGTACATTTCTGAACTTTCCATTAAGTGCACTAAACGTGTTAGAGTGAATTTGTGAACCCCGGGAATTACATGATGGTGCAGACCATTCAGCTCTTTCCTGAACCATTATTTTATGGTGTTGATCTGGAGCGAAAGATACACAATACTACACTGCCATCATTTTTCCTCCCTAAGCTAGAAGAACCCCCAATGTATTGAGCCAAAGAGAAAAAAGGTTTGAAAAAAATGCCAGAAACGCCAGGTCCAACATAAGGGTAGATCAAGAAATGGTTGTGTTACTACAGAGCAGGTTTTAGACAATTTACCTGATCTAGAGAGGGATATGGCAAGAGGTTTGAATTACTTAAATGTGGCACTGAAGAAACTGAGTATGCATTATCCCTCAAAGGTTTTAGCTGTTTTGCAGCGAAACCATTTTGGGAAGTACATAACAGCTGAGTATAAAACTCTGGAGGCTTGTGGTACTGCTTCAAGAAAGTTAGTTACACCATGTACATTTGGTCAGCTTACAGATGAAAGAATACGTGATCAATTGTTGTTTGATTGCAGATGTGAGAAGTAAGTGACGAACAGTGGTTAGAGGAGAAGTTCTAAGGTAATATACAAAAAACTGTTTTCAAATGACTTCAAGTTGAAAGCTATGGATGTCAAACTAGATAGACAAGGAGGACAGTCCATAAAAATGGCTGGATATTTTATTAAATATGGAGACCAGACTATTATGAACAAAATGTATGTTCCAAAAAAGGTTGATGAAAATCTTCGGTGGCCAGATCAAAAGGATCTAAGAAGATGGTTGTACTACAAAGCTGACCACTAGGTGACGGTGAGGAAGGTGGATGGGAGCTGTCCGGATTTAGAGGAGATATTTCTACAGTGTTCAGTAATAAGCTAGGGTGCCTAAAAAGTTATGTCCACAAGATGAATTTACATCAAAAAGCCAAATCTGTTGCATCCAAAGTCACAAGGCTACCTACTGCTGTATATAACTTGGTTACATGAGAATTGTCATAGGACTCTCGTTATTGGAACAAGACTGCTGGATTCGGGGTGGCAGCACCACCTTTTATTGGTGACTGAGTCAATCCCACACCATCTTGGCAGCTGTTGGCCCAACTCTTTAGGTTTGCTAGCAGCACCTCACCCAAACATATAAAGCAAAGGTGATTTGTGGCAGCCTGCTGAATGACACTCAGTGACTTCTCAGGGAAAGTTGTGGTCGACAAATCGCACCCCTGTATCTCATTAGCAAAGGTATCATACACACACATAGGCCAAATAAAAGATATAGGATGGTTTTCAATACATTTATTGAAAAGACTATAATCTATGCTAAAATATTTGAGCAGCAATTATTAGCCATAGTGCGGATGGAATTTCCGCTAAGGAAAAAGACAACTTTTTCAATTTCTCAATGTTAAGCATGATGTAACTTGCTTCTGTTTTTAGCCATTATCTGCTGTTATCTTGTCAAACTGAAGGTGGAAAATAACTTGGTAGAGTTAACCTGCTGCCAAGGCAGGAGCCCATTTCTTAAGAACCTGCAATGTCTAACCTAGCTGCACAACGGGCCTAAGTTAAGTTGACCATGATGTAAAAATGACATATCATTCTGAATTATGTCTATTGCAGATGACACAATGTTATTTAACATGTATATGCGGTTGGACAATGTGTTCATACCATTCTCGACAACGGCTAAAGCCTTTTCCAAGTTTTCTTTATCAATCTGCCTTAAACATGCAGCAGCTTCCATTTGCGAAAGCTTCCAATTTCATTGTATATGGCATGTAAAAAGCATTTTGAGCGTGGCTTTCTAGGACCCAACAAGAGATCTTGTAAGTCAACTTCCTCTGAAAGGAGACTAACGAGTTCTTTGACAGCTGCTAACTTGGAAGAATGTAACCACTGTAAGCAAAGTTTACCCACACTATATGTTGTAATGATACCTGAATTTTAAGCAGTGACGTAGCAAGGGTCTGGTCGGCTTGCTCTGAAACCCTGTGTGGAATTTACAAAATGTGCCTGACAACCATTTGTGTCCACTGGCCACAATAACCACCCATCAGGGTGCAAAAGTGAGGAATTAAAGGTACCATCCTGAACCCAACTAGTGAGTTGTACTTCGGCCACATTTAAGAGTGTCTGCCAATTGTTAAAAATATCTGGTGTTGGGATAGTGAGCACATGCAGTTCTTTTATTTTTGCCAAGCAGAGGCAAGTTGTTTGCTGAACTATGTCATTCAGAAATATCATTTGTAAAGAAATAAGGCATGCTCTAATTAAAGCTTCCCTACCCTGTATTTGCCAATCATGTGTTCCTCATACAATCTTCAAATCAACAGAGTGCTTTCAAAATTCATAGCCTGGTAAAACAAAGGGAACTGAATAGATTAATTTTGTGTTGTTAGTAATATTTTTCTCACTTTAGAAGGAGGTAATTTAAAGTAATATATCTCCGTATTTTTAGCATCATGCCCAAAAAATATGCAAACTTTTCTATATACGTTTTGGAACTACCCACTGGTGGAGTCGGACAATGCTCCCATTGTTTGTAATTAAAAACTGATTTTGGTCTCCTAGCTCGGTGCAAAAAGTGATGTCCATAATGATGGTTGTTAGACTTTTCATCCTTGGCATGGTCTCCCTTAACTTTTTGCCTCTGTCCCCCAGGTTGTTGATGTGTGCTGGATTCTGATTTTACTGTTTTTGTTACTCTGGCCACTTTACCACTGCTAACCAGTGCTAAAGTGCAAGCGCTCCTTTACAAAATGTGTTTGTAATTGGCTTATCCATGATTGGCATATTTGATTTATTAGTAATTCCCTAGTACAGTGCACTAGAGGTGCCCAGGGCCTGTAAATCAAATGCTGCTTGTGGGCCTGCAGCACCGATTGTGCCACCCACATAAGTAGCTCTGTAATCATGTCTCAGACCTGCCACTGCAGTGCCTGTGTGTGCACTTTTAACTGTAAATTCGACTTGGCAAGTGTAAGCACTTGCCAGGCCTAAACCTTCCCTTTTCGTACATGTCAGACACCCCTAGGGTAGGCCCTAGGTAGCCCCAAGGGCAGGGTGCTGTGTATGGTTAAGGTAGGACATATAGTAATGTGTTTTATATATTCTGACAGTGAAATATTGTTAAATTCATTTTTCACTGTTGCAAGGCCTGTCCCTCTCATAGTTTAACATGGGGACTACCTTTAAATCTGATTAAAGTGTAGATTCCCTTTGGGAGTGGATGGACATGTCCTGACCTCTTCTGGCCGGAGCTCACTCCCCTGCGCCGACAGCACCACCTTACTGTGCCGCTCCTCCCCGACCCCCGCCCACGCGACCGATCGCGTGTTCGAGGCCCTCCTCGGCATCCCTGGTGTCCAGTGCACGCTGGTAAGTTTTACTAATCTGTGCACTGTGTCTCCTGTTTTCCACTGTTTCCACTGCTTCCACCGTTTTCCGACCTCTTCTCCTTTCCTTCTAGCCTCTGCTGCTAGTCTGTGCTTTGTATTGCCTGTTTCCACCGCTTTTCTGACCTCTTCTCCTTTCTTCCGTCCTCCGCTGATAGTCTGTGCTTTGTATTGCCTGTTTCCACCCTTTTCTGACCTCTTCTCCGTTCCTTCTGTCCTCCGCTGTTAGTCTGTGCTTTGTATTGCCTGTTTCCACTGTTTCCACCGCTTTTCTGACCTCTTCTCCTTTCCTTCTATTCTCCGCTGCTAGTCTGTGCTTCGTATTGCCTGTTTCCACTGTTTTCTGACCCCTTCTCCTTCCTTCTGTCCTCCGCTGTTAGTCTGTGCTTTGTATTGCCTGTTTCCACGCTTTTCTGACTTCTTCTCCTTTCTTTCTATCCTCCGCTTCTAGTCTGTGCTTCGTATTGCCTGTTTCCACCGTTTTCTGACCTCTTCTCCTTCCTTCTGTCCTCCGCTGTTAGTCTGTGCTTTGTATTGCCTGTTTCCACTGTTTTCCACTGTTCCTGACCTCATCCACTTTCCCTCTGTTTTCTGCTTCTCTTTACTAGCCTGTGCATTGTGTTTTGTTTTTTTGTGCTTTTTTCATTGCTTTTTTCACTGTTTTTTCCCTCACCGTTCCTTCTTTTCTGGGCCATCTCGACCCTTGTGCGCTCCCCCGGCTCCTGCCTATTCCCCGCCGCTGTGTCCCTGCGGCCCGCTCCCCTCCCGCCCTTATTCGCTCTCCAGCTCCCGCCCACCTCCCGCCTCCCAGCTGCCTCTCCCTCCCACCTCCCCCTCTTAATGGCGGTCGCTGCGCGGCCCAGGTGAGAGACCCCTGACCTCTTTTGGCCGGAGCTCGCTCCCCTGCGCCGACAGCACCACCTTACTGTGCCGCTCCTCCCCGACCCCAGCCCACACGACCGATCGCGTGTTCGAGGCCCTCCTCCGCATCCCTGGTGTCCAGTGCACGCTGGTAAGTTTTACTAATCTGTGCACTGTGTCTCCTGTTTTCCACTGTTTCCACTGCTTCCACCGTTTTCCGACCTCTTCTCCTTTCCTTCTATCCTCCGCTGCTAGTCTGGGCTTTGTATTGCCTGTTTCCACCACTTTTCTGACCTCTTCTCCTTCCTTCTATCCTCCGCTGCTAGTCTGTGCTTCGTATTGCCTGTTTCCTCCGTTTTCTGACCTCTTCTCCTTCCTTCTGTCCTCCGCTGTTAGTCTGTGCTTTGTATTGCCTGTTTCCACTGTTTTCCACTGTTCCTGACCTCATCCACTTTCCCTCTGTTTTCTGCTTCTCTTTATTAGCCTGTGCATTGTGTTTTGTTTTTTTGTGCCTTTTTCACTGCTTTTTTCACGGATTTTTCCCTCACCGTTCCTTCTTTTCTGGGCCATCTCGACCCTTCTGCGCTCCCCCAGCTCCTGCCTATTCCCCGCTGCTGCGGCCCTGCGGCCCTGCCCCCCTCCTGCCCCCATTCGCTCTCCCGCTCCCGCCCGCCTCCCAGCTGCCCCTCCCTCCCGCCTCTCCCTCTTAATGGCGGTCGCTGTGTGGCCCAGGTGAGAGACCCCTGACCTCTTTTGGCCGGAGCTCGCTCCCCTGCGCCGACAGCACCACCTTGCTGTGCCGCTCCTCCCTGACCCCCGCGACCGATCCCGTGTTCGAGGCCCTCCTCCGCATCCCTGGTGTCCAGTGCACGCTGGTAAGTTTTACTAATCTGGGCACTGTGTCTCCTGTATTCCACTGTTTCCACTGCTTCCACCGTTTTCCGACCTCTTCTCCTTTCCTTCTATCCTCCGCTGCTAGTCTGTGCTTTGTACTGCCTGTTTCCACCGCTTTTCTGACCTCTTCTCCTTCCTTCTGTCCTCCACTGCTAGTCTGTGCTTCGTATTGCCTGTTTCCACCGTTTTCTGACCTCTTCTCCTTCCTTCTGTCCTCCGCTGTTAGTCTGTGCTTTGTATTGCTTGTTTTCACTGTTTTCCACTGTTCCTGACCTCATCCACTTTCCCCCTGTTTT
The DNA here is from genome assembly GCF_031143425.1 of Pleurodeles waltl. Classification (NCBI taxonomy): domain Eukaryota; kingdom Metazoa; phylum Chordata; class Amphibia; order Caudata; family Salamandridae; genus Pleurodeles; species Pleurodeles waltl. Next base: position 268,376,971 of record NC_090448.1, on the reverse strand, counting down.
CTGCTTCTCTTTACTAGCCTGTGCATTGTGTTTTGTTTTTTAGTGCCTTTTTCACTGCTTTTTTCACTGTTTTTTCCCTCACCGTTCCTTCTTTTCTAGGCCATCTCGACCCTTGTGCGCTCCCCAGGCTCCTGCCTATTCCCCGCCGCTGTGTCCCTGCACCCCCCCCTCCCACCCCCATTCCCTCTCCCGCTCCTGCCCGCCTCCCAGCTGCCCCTCTCTCCCACCTCCCCCTCTTAATGGCGGTCGCTGTGCAGCCACGCCGTTGGCGCGCCGGAGGTGTGCCAGAGGCAAGCCCGTCTGCGCCCGGACCGCGCCCAGCGCCAGTCCCCCTGGCCCAACCAGCCAAAGCCCCCTAGACTACACTACCACCCCCACTCCCTCCTCTCCCTCAACCCCGGAGCTCGCCCCAACTGCATACTAACCAGCCCCACACACACACAAGGCCCCTTCTCCTGCTGCACCTGCCTATTCTCCTGCTCCACCTCCCACGCACCCCACACCAACACCAAACACAACAGCCCCCACACAACAACATCCGCACCCACCAACAAGCCCCACAACCCACACAAGCCCCACGCCAATGCCACCTCTACCCACAGCAACACCACAAGCACCCCCGCAAACGCTATCTCGCATCACAACAACCACACCACCCGCAACCATCTCAGCTGTCTGCTACTAAACACCCGGTCCCTACACAAACATGCCATAGAATTCTGGGACCTCATCAGATCACACTCACCCAACATCGTCTTCCTCACAGAAACATGGACAAACCTCACATCCGAGCCAGACATAGCCACAGCCACCCCAGAGGGCTACAAACTCCAACGCAAAGACTGCCTTAACAAACCTAGAGGCGGCATCGCCATCCTCCACAGAGACACCATCAAGGTCACCACCAAAACCCTCAACACCCTCAACAACGCAGAACACATGCACTTCCTCATCCACATCAACAACACCACCACCCTCAGAGGCACACTCATATACAGACCCCCTGGACCACGCCCCCCCTTCTGCGACACCATCGCTGACACCATGAGCACGCACGCGCTCCCCTCCACAGACTACATACTCCTCGGCGACTTCAACTTCCACCTGGAAAACCCCCAAGACCACAACTCCTCCTCCCTCCTGGACAACCTCACCCACCTGGGACTTAAACATCTGGTTACATCCCCCACCCACTCGGCTGGACACACACTCAATGCAATTTTCACCTCAAGCCAACACGTCACCTACTCCCACACCACCAAACTCCAATGGACAGACCACCATTTCGTCCACTTCTCCTACAACAAACCACCCACACACCACCACCAACACACCACCCCCTACCGCATGTGGTACAAGATCCCCACAGAGCACCTGAACTCCCAACTGACACAAATCCCCCCACCCAACACCACCGACCCCAACATCACCACACACAACCTCAACAAATGGATCACCACCTGTGCCGCTGCTCTTGCGCCCCTCAAAAAAAATATCACCACCCTCAATATCAAGAATGCCCCATGGTTCACCACTGAACTCCACAAGTCCAAACGCAAATGCCGCAAAGCAGAGAAAACTTGGAGACAAGAACCCTCTGCCACAAACTTCTCCACCCTCAAAACCACCACACGCATCCACCACAAACTCATACGCACCACCAAAAGAGCACACTACAAGGAACGTATTGACAACAACTCCCAAAGCAGCAAAGAACTCTTTACCATCATCAAAGAGCTCTCCAAACCCAAAGCCAGCAACCGAGACCCCACCCACACACAAACCCTCTGCAACTTCCTCTCAAATCATTTCCACCGCAAAATCCAGGACATCAACAACAGCTTCATACCACACACACCCTCCACACACAACCCCCACCCACCCAACACAAACCCACCACACACACCCCCCAACCAACTCACCACCTGGGCCACCACCACCGACGAAGAAACTGAAAAGACAATGAACTCCTTTCTCTTTGGCTCCCCCTCCGACCCATGCCCCCACCGAATATACAACAAGGCCAGCCCCACCATCGTTGCCAAAACTCCGAGCCATAATCAACAGCTCATACGCAACCGCCACCTTCCCGGACCTCTGGAAACACACGGAAGTCACTGCGCTCCTAAAAAAAAACAAAGCCGACTCTGACGACCTCTCCAACTACCGCCCCATCTCCATCCTCCCTTTCCCAGCCAAGGTCACGGAAAAACTAGTCAACTCCCACCTATCCCACTTCCTCGAGACAAACCACACACTTGACCCCTCCCAATCTGGGTTCTGCAAGAATCACAGCACGGAAACCGCTCTCATCGCTTGCACCCACGAAATCAGATCCAGAGTCGACATGGGCGAGACCGTAGTACTCATACTCCTGGACCTCTCCGCAGCCTTTGACACTGTCTGCCACCACACAATGCGTACACGACTCCACAACGCCGGGATCCGACACTTAGCCCTAGACTGGCTCACTTTCTTCCTTACCGACAGAACCCAAAAAGTCAGTCTCCCACCCTTCCAATCCTCCGCCACCAAAATCACCTGCGGAGTCCCACAAGGCTCCTCCCTCAGCCCCACACTCTTTAACATCTACATGGCCCCACTAGCCAACATCCTCAAACCCCACGGCATCACCATCCTCTCATACGCTGATGACACACAACTCATTTTTTCCCTCACCCGCAACCCCACCACCACCAAAACCAACCTACACGCTGCACTCCTTGACACCGCTGCCTGGATGACAGCCAACCACCTTAAACTCAACTCCAACAAAACCGAAATAATCATTTTTGGTCCTCACAAAAACACTTGGGACCCCTCTTGGTGGCCCACCATGTTAGGCCCCACACCTGCCCCCGCAAACCACGCACGCAACCTCAGCGTCATCCTGAACCCCTCCCTCTCTATGACACAACAAATCAACGCCCTCACCCCCTCATGTTTTAACACACTCCGCACACTGAAGAAGACATTCAAATGGATCCCCACAGAGACCAGAAAGACAGTTACCCACGCACTCATCAACAGCAGGCTTGACTACGGCAACGCCCTCTACGCCGGCACCACACTAAAACTCAAACGCAAACTATAACGAATCCAGAACTCAGCAGCACGACTCATCCTCGACCTGCCCCGACATGAACACATCTCACCACACCTCAAATCCCTCCACTGGCTCCCCATAGACAAAAGGATCACCTTTAAGATCCTCATCCACGCACACAAATCCCTCCACAACACCGGCCCAACCTACCTCAACGAAAAAATGACCTTCCACACTCCCACACGCCACCTCCGCTCCGCCGACCTCTCCCTCGCCACAGTCCCTCGCATCAAACACACCACAACTGGAGGCAGATCCTTCTCCTATCTGGCCCTCAAAGCCTGGAACTCCCTTCCCACCCACCTCCGCAAGACCCAGGACCTCCTACTCTTCAGGAAAAACCTTAAAACCTGGCTTTTCGAACAGTGATCTCCCCTCCCCCCGTCTCTCCCCCCTCCAGCGCCTTGATACCCTCATGGGTGAGTAGCATGCTCTATATTTCTCTTTGATTGATTGATTGATTGACATGTGGAGTTAGGAGTCTCTGAGCTCACAATTTAAAAATACATCTTTTAGTAAAGTTAATTTTAAGAATGTGTGTTTGAAAATGCCACTTTTAGAAAGTGAGCGTTTTCTTGCTTATACCATTTCTGTGACTCTGCCTGTTTGTGGATTCCCTGTCTGGGTCAGTTTGACAGTTGGTCTGGTTGCACCTCACACTAGACAGTGACACAAAAGGAGCTGGGGTGTAGTCTGCATTTCCTGATAAGCCATCTGTGCTAGGAGGGAGAGGAGGAGTGGTCACTTACACCTGAAAAGGCTGTGCCTGTCCTCACACAATGCAGTCTCCGACCCTCTGGTGAGTGTCTGGGGCCTGGCCTGGGCAAGGCAGGATTTCACATTCAAAAGAGACTTTACTTTGAAGTAGGCCTACTTTAAAGGAGAAATTGGGTATGAGGGGCACCCAAAACCACAGACTTTAGAACACTTCTGGAAACAAGAGGAACCTCTGCCTGGAGAAGAGCTGAACAGCTGAGGAAGAAGAGTTGCCCTGCCTGTGACTGTGCTTTGTGGAGCTATCCTGCAGTTGCTGCTTCTGCCACAGTAAGAGGGCAAAGACTGGACTTTGTGTGCCTTTCATCTTGTGAAGAAATCTCCAAGGGCTTGAATTAGAGCTTGCCTCCTGTTGTTTGAAGTCTCAGGGACAGCAAAGACTTCTCTCTGCCAGCACCAGAGTCTCTGGAGAGACTCCTGCACTAAGAAGTGGTGCCCTATCCAGTCCCTGGGCCCTTGGAAGGGAAGCTGGTGGGAGATCCAAGGAAATCGACTTCGGACGACTTCGGAACGACGCCGCTGCTGAATCCGGTGACGCCGCCTGCAACCGACTCCGTGATCTTCGCTGGAACGCGATGACCTTCTCAGGCCCAACGCTGTTGAAGCCTTGCTGAAGTTCGAGACTCCATGGGAGTCACCGCACCACTTCGTGACCGATGCTGCTCAAAGTGCGCGGATTCAACGTTTCGCACAGATGCCGCAATCCCTGACTTCGCGCATCAACTTGTTTTCACTCTTCACCAAAGGTACTGTACTTGGGGGTCTACGCGACTCCGTGTCCGGCGCCACTGGTGTCGGCTTGTTGGGAACGACTCCGTCACGACGCCGTTTTAACACGTCATCGAAGCATTTTGTGTTTCTTAGCGCTATTTTGGGGTTTAATCTTAAAAAAATCATAACTTGACTTGTGCATGTCGGATGTTTGTCATTTTGGTCTTGTTTTGTTTAGATAAATATTTCCTATTTTTCTTAGCCTGTGTTGTGTCATTTTGTAGTGTTTTCATTAGGTTGCTGTGTGTGTTGATACAAATACTTTACACATAGCACTCTGAAGTTAAGCCTACTGTTCTACCAAGCTACCAAGTAGGTAAGCTGAGGGTTAGCTGAGGGTCATTCTCTGTTACCCTGACTAGAGTGAGGGTCCTTACTTGAACAGGGGGTAACCTGACTGTCAACCAAAGACTCCATTTCTAACAATGGTGTTCAAAATTGGGTCTTTGGTTGGCAGTCAGGTTGCCCCCTCACCAAGCAAGGACCTTCACTCTAGTCAGGGTGAAGGAGAATCACACTCAGTTAACACCCACTCACCCCCTTGGTAGCTTGGCATGAGCAGGCAAGCTTAACTCAGAGACAATGTGTTAAGTATTTGTACCAACACACACTGTAATACAGTGAAACCACTACAAAATGACACAATACAGGTTTAGAAAAAGAGTTTTTATTTTATCTAAATAAACAAGACCAACTAGGGTAAAAATCCACAATACACAGTTAAAAATATGAATTTAGCACTTAAAAGCACAAAAATAGTGGCTAAAGGCACAAATGCTGCAAGTTGACACTAAGCGGCATCGTGACGGAGTCATTTCCTACAATACAATGCCAATTGCGCAGTATACACAGTCGTTCGACACCCAGGCACAGTACTTTAGCAAACAAGTAGAAAACAGGCTGGTGCACTGGGCCGGGGAGAGCGGAGTCGCAGGATCCGATCCGGCGTCGGTTCTGGTGCTGCGGAGCAGAAGGGCAGAGGAGTAGCACAGCGGCATCGGGTCCTTACTGCAGAGCGGTGAAGGTGAAGCAGGGTCGGTTGTGAAGTCAGGCTGTCAGTTCCTGCAGGCACGAAGTCCGGCAAAGTCACGATGCTGCATGGCAACCTCACAGGGTTGCGATGACGTCACAGGGCCACAGGAGCTGCAATGGCGTCGGATGTCGGAGACGTCGGACTCATGACACTCCGAAGTCAGCGAGGTCGGGCGGGATCAGCAGCTACAGTGAGGCGAAGCCTACAGGGTCATCGGGGTCCTTTCACTCTGCGAGGCCCTCGGGGCAGGCAGCGTCACGGTTCCGGGCAGTGGCATCCTTTGCGAAGTCGCACGCCGTCGTCCGGCATCGTTAGGCAGGTTTTTCTCCAGAAATTCACTTCCAGGGGCCCAGGAACTGGAATGGCACCCTTTGGTAAGCTAGAGTCCACATTAGGCAGACTTAGAACTGGGGGGTGGAGCCTTTGCTGTCTCTGAGCCTTCAAAACAGGAGGGAAGCTCTACTCCCAGCCCTTCAGATACTTCTCAAGTAGGAATGCACAACAAAGTCCAGTCTCTATCCCCTTGCACAGGCAGAATCAACAACTGCAGGATAGCCCAACACAGCACAGTCACATGCCAGGGCAGCACTTCTCCTCAGCTCTTCAGCTCTTCTACAGGTAGAGGTTGCTCTTGAATCCTTGAAGTAGTCTAATTGTCAGGGGGTTTGGGTCCAATACGTATACCCCTCTCTGCCTTTGAAGTAGGTAAACTTAAAAAAAGGCACTCTTGTTTGTAAAATTCTGCCTTGCCCAGGCCAGGCCCCAGACACACACCAGGGGATTGGAGACTGCATTGTGTGAGGGCAGGCACAGCCCTTTCAGGTGTAAGTGACCACTCCTCCCCTCCCTCCTAGCACAGATGGCTCATAAGGAAATGCAGACTACACCCCAGCTCCTTTTGTGTCACTGTCTAGTGTGAGGTGCAACCATCCCAACTGTCAAACTGACCTAGACAGGAAATCCAAAACAACAGGCAAAGTCACAGAATGGTTTAAGCAAGAAAATGCCTACTTTCTAAAAGTGGCATTTTCAAACTCACAATCCAAAAACCAACTTCACTAAAAGATGTATTTTAAAATTGTGAGTTCAGAGACCCTAAACTGCACATTTCTTTCTGCTCTCAAAGGGAATCTGCACTTTAATAACATTTAAAGGCAGCCCCTAGGTTAACCTGTGAGAGAGGTAGGCCTTGCAACAGTGAAAACAGAATTTGACAGTATTTCACTGTTAGGACATGTAAAACACATAAGTACATGTCCTACCTTTAACACACACTGTACCCTGCCCATGGGGCTACCTAGGGCCTACCTAAGGAGTGTCTTACATGTATAAGAATAGAAGGTTCAGGCCTGGCAAGTGGGTACACTTCCCAAGTCAAATTGGCAGTTTAAAGCTCCACACACAGATACTGCAGTGACACTTCTGAGCCATGTTTACAGGGCCACTAATGTCGGTGGCACAACCAGTGCTGCAGACCCACTAGTAGCATATGAATTACAGGCCCAGGCCACCTCTAGTGCACTCTACTAGGGACTTACTACTAAATCAAATATGTCAATCATGGATAGCCAATTATACATACATTTTGTACAGGAGCACCTGCACTTTAGCACTGGTTTGCAGTGGTGAAGTGCCCAGAGTATCAAAAACAGTAAAAACAGAGTCCAGCACACATCAACAACCTGGGAAACAGGCAAAAAGTTAGGGGAGACCACACCAAGGATGCCAAGTCTAACAGATGGTAACAGAATATTTCCCCATAATTCGCTGTGTTCATGTATACATCTTCACTTTCAAATACAGTGTAATATTCAAGCTCAGGAAGTAGGGAATCATTGTTTTAACATCCCAGTTATCAGAAATTATCTCAGGTGTAATAATATCATTCATAGAAGCATATGGAATTTTGAATGACCTCAGAAGGTCCAAATATATTAGATGGAACTCTACCTCACACAATCCCATCAGGAATAGGAACAGCTGAAATGTTCACAAGAGACAAGTCTCTTTGGACCTTATGGAAAGAAAGGTAAGGTGTCAAAACCTCATCCACCAGTTCAACAGCAGAGCATTCAGGAACATTGTGACCGTTTATCAGTAAAAAGAAAATGATGACAAACCCTATCCCAAGCAGAGAGGCAAGCAATGTCAGCAGTATCCATAGATAATACCATGGACACACCAAACAATTGTATCTAAGCCAGTTACAAAGCTTATGTGTTACTGAGACAGGTGCAATCTCAGATGTAGAGAAATTTGAAGAAGAGTCATCAATGTCGACAAACTAACCAGAAGCAGTTGGTGCAAAAACAGGAGCCGGTGTAGAACTGTTAGATGGACCCAATGGTGGTGGTTCATAATAAACTATGTCATCCGTCTGTGTATTGAACTGGAATAGTAGAGATCCATAGTTTGGATGTTTCTTGTCAGTGAATTGGTGACAGGAAGTAGTAGAAGTTCATTCTCCACCCTCCCCAAGCTCGGGAAGACTACTGTAGCATTGGTACTTGCAGAAGCATTGTTTAGTGCTTGAAGAGGTAATCCCGTTGGTTAGTGAGGGAGACTAGGGAACCCGTTGGGTAGTGAGTGAGACTAGGGAACTACCTGGGAATCCTCATGTTCTACTGTGCAGGATCGGCCATAGTGCAATCTTACGCTGTCAATTGAAACAAAGTGGTTTTCTTTAGAACCAGGCAGAGGTGGTATAATTACATTTCAGGTACTGTGTATTTCCAGGATTGGAACCGGTGCTCTAAAAGATGGGCCAAACTCCTTTTTTACAGCAATCTTTTCTTGTACTAGATCCCCAACTTTAGGAATCCAGCCATTAGATGTTGTTGGAAAATCCCTCCTTCCCAGGCAGATCAATATTCATCACAGAATTGCTGTGTTTCCTGTAAAACAGCAACACTTTCATTTATGTCAAAAGGTGTTTCTGCCGCCATTGTGCCAAGGCCATCAGGATCTGGGACATTCCTAGGTTTCCCAAACAGGACCTCATCAATCATTCAACATTTATAAAGCACAGCTTATCACCTAAGGGGTCTCAAGGCGCGAGTCAGTCGAAGAGCCAAGTCTTGAGGTCCTTCCTGAACTGAGCCAGTGATGGGGACTGCCTGAGGTGCAGCAGCATCGTGTTCCAGGTCTGCGCAGGGAGGTAGGAGAAGAATCTTCCTTCAGCCGTATTTTTCTGGATCCTGGGGATGGTAGGGAGGGCCAGTTGTGCTGAGTGGAGGTGCCTGTGGGGGTGTCAAAGGAGAGGCGGTGGTTGAGGTAGGCAGGCCTGATATTGTGGAGGGCCTTTTATACATGGGTCAGGAGTTTGAAGGTGATGGGTTTGATGATGGGGAGCCAGTGCAGGTCTGTTAGGTGGGTGGAGATGTGGCTGAGGCGGGGGATGTCCAGGATCAATCTGGCTGCGGCGTTCTGTATTCACTGGAGTCTTGCTAGGAGTTTTTTGTTGATTCTGGCATAGAGTACCTTGTGTCGATGGGCTGCACCTGAAAATCTAACCAAAGCAGGAGAAGGGTGTGGAAGCATGATGAGGAGACGCCGTTGACTTGGCGGGCCAGGGACAATGATGAGTTGAGAATGATGCAAAGGTTGCAAGCATGGTCGCTTGAAGGTGGGACAGTTCCGAGTCTACTGGGCCACCAGGAGGCATCCCAGACAGAAGTGCTGGGCCCCAGGATGAGGATCTAAATCTTGTCTAAGTTGAGTTTGAGGCAGCTGTCCCTCATCCAGTCAGGGACTGCCTTCATTCGGTTGTGAAAGTTTGTTTTTGCTGTAGATGGTTCATCGGTGAGGGAGAGAATGAGCTGTGTGTCGACGGTGTATGAGATGATGTGAATCCCGTGGTGTCTGCTGATCTCAGCGAGGGGGCTCACGCAGATGTTGAAGAGGGTGGGGCTCAGGGAGGAGCCCTGGGGAACATCGCATCTGGTTCCCGTCGACTTCGAGGTGAAAGATGGGAGCCTGTCTCTCTGGATTAGGCCAGTGAGGAAGGAGTGGATCCATTCCAGGACTTTTCCGCAAATGCTGGCGTCATGTAGTGTGGTGCACAGGGTGTGTGGGAGACAGTGTTGAAGGTGGCAGGGAGGTTGAAGAAGATGAGGGCAACTGTCTCACAGTGGTCCAGTAGGGTGCAAATGTCATCTGTGGCTGCCAGAAGTGCAGTTTTGGTGCTGTGGTTGCTCCTGAATCCGGATTGGGTGGGGTCGAGGATGTGATTGGTTTCGATGAACTTGGTGAGCTGTGCGTTGATCGCTTTTTTGGTTACCTGGACTGGAAAAGGGAGCAGTGAGATAGGTCTGTAGTTTTTCAGCTCTGTAGGGTCTGTGGAAGGTTTCTTCAGGAGGGGCCTTATCTCTGCGTGTTTCTAGGTGTCCGGGAAGGTGGCCGTTTAGATGGAGCAGTTGATAGTGTGGCATAGCTCGGGAGCGATGATAGCACTTGCTTGATTAAAGATGTGGTGACAGCATTGGTCCGTGGGGGCCCCAGAGTGGGTGGTATTCATGAGCTTGAGGGTGTTTTCCGGGGTGAGGAGGGTCCAGTGTTCCACAATAGGTTGGGGATAAGCATCTGTGGAGATGATGGTCAGCGGGAGGGGTGGTCCTCAGCTTGTGAATCCTTCATAGATGTCCTGAATTTTCCAGTGGAAGAGCGTGAGATGTCGGTGATGTCCGTGTCGGGTTTTCTGAATTCCTTGACTATGGTGAAAAGTACCTTGCTGTTGTGAGCACTGGTGTTAAGTCTCTCCTAAATGACTGATTTCCTAGTCGATATGATGAGCAGGTGGTGTGTTGTGATGGCATCTTGAAGGCTTTATGGTCTGTTGTGCTTTTGCTGTTTCTCCACTTTCTCTTGGATCAGCTGCATGCGTTCTTGGATTCCTGGAGGTTGGGGGAGAACCAGCTGGGTGTCCTGTGGTGATGATTGCCGGCAGGTTTTTTTAGGTGGCTAGGGTGTTGGCGCAGTCGGTGATCCATTGGTGGAGGTTGTGTGCCGAGTCGTTGGTGTCTGTGCTGTCTGGTAGTGGGGAGTAGTGGAGCGTGGTGGTGAGCTGGGCTTCAGTGATGTTGGGCCAGTTCCTGCACAGGAGGTAGTGGGGTTCGTGGTGTTCGACCATCTTGGTGGAGGAGGACGGAGTGGTGGTCGGTGCAGTGGAGTTCAGAGGTGTGTGAAAAGGAGATGTGGTTTCCTGCTGAGAAGACAGGGTCAAAGGTGTGTCCTGATGAGTGCGTGAGGAGGTTGACCAGTTGCTTGAGTCCGAGTGTGGCAAGATCCTCCATGAGGGTAGAGGTGTTTGGGTCGCTGTGGTTGTCGAGTTGAGGTCGCCAAGGAGTATGTAGTCCATTGAGGTGAGGGAATGGGGAGATGAAGTCGGTCAGTGCTTTGCTGAAAGGTGGGTGGAGTCCGGGGGGTCTGTACAAGAGCGTTCCGTGGTGTTAGGATTAGTCTGGATCTGAAAGTGAAGGTGTTCTGGATGTCAATACTGGATGTGAGGCAGAGTGATTTTTGTGGACAATGGCGACACCTCCAGGTCGGTTGAAGTGGTCTTGATGTATGATCTAGCAACCATCAGAGATGGTGCGATGTCTGAAGCTGAGGAGGTAGTGATCTAGGTCTCCGTGAAGAAGGCAACATCAGGGCGATGAAGTCGAGGAGGTTCCAAACTTCTATAGCGTGTTTGATTAGGGAACGAGTGTTGAGTAGTATACATCGGAGGTGTCTGGGAGGTCCAGCTGAGGGGGATTTAGGATGCAAGGACAGGTGAAGGTGCAGTTGCAGCAGGAGAACGAGCCTTGGGTGTCCTTGGGCGAGGCACAGTGGCAGGCGGTAAAGCCTCTGGTGTTTAAAGGCGTGTAGGGCCCTGGCATCCTATCGGTGGATGGAGCAGGAACCAGGGTCTGTGGCGCTAGATGCGGTCCAGGCACGGACGGGCGAAGATGGACATGCCTTTGGTTCGAGGCCTCCATTAAGAAGGGGAGGGAAATGGGAGGGGTTGCTAAGCTGGTTAAACATGGTGCTGGAAGGAGGGGGGCCACAGGGGCAGCAGCGGCCGGGTAGGCACAGGAAACAGAAAACAGGGGGGAAAAGGCATAATAGGCAAATAGGAGTAGAAAAAATAGAAAGAAAGGCAACAGAGCAAAAAAGGCAGAAAAAGGGCACTGAAAAGGCAGCAGATGGAGCTGCAAGGGGGAAGCGAAGCTAACACTGACCAGAGGTCGGTGAAGTCGCTCCGATCACAGTGCAGCTGCCGCCATTAAGAAGGAGAGGAAAATGGGAGGGGTCGTTAAGCTTGGAGGCGGGAGGGCAGGAAACACGGTGTTGGGAGGGGGTGGGTCCGCAGGCGCCGCAGAAGCAGGGGAGCTGTGGGGAATGGAAAACAGAGGGAAAGAGGCAAAAAGGCTAAAGGAAGTAAAAAACAGAAAGAAAAGCAACAGAGCCAGAAATGCACAAAATGGGTACACAAAATGGAGAAGGCAGCAGAGAGAGAGAGAGAGAGAGAGACAGAAGGCAACCACTAGGCCACCAGGAATGGGGCGCCAGCCTGAGCCTGCGGGTGGAGGAGGGCCTCAAACACAACTAGCCAGGCAGGTTCAGAGGATGAAAGGCAGCAGAAGGCGGAGCTACACTGGGGGAGCGAAGCAAACGCTGCCCAGAGGTCAGAGAAGTTGCTCCCTCATAAGGCGTGTGTCCTCCAAAGGACCTTCTGGGCAGATTATTTGGTGCTTTCTTGACCCGATATAGGTGATGAAGCCAACTAAGACCAGAACCTACTACCCTAGCTTTTAAGGATTGCTCTAAATCTCAGATCTTCCACTCCACAACAGGATTGCCCTCGGGATGATATGGAGACAAAAAATGGAGTTGAACACTCATCACTGCCATAGTGTCCCTGAATGCCCTAGAGGCATCATCTGAACCTTGTGGCCATACCCCCAGGAATCTAGAATATGAATTAACAGCGACTAAGATGTATATGTATGTACCATCATGTTGTAGGGGGTCACAATGGTCCAAGTACACACATTGTAGCGGTTTGTTGGACACTAACAGGGGTGTCTGTGGTGGGTGTTCAATGGTGGACTCCTTCATTTGTCGGCAGATATAACAACAAAGGCCATATTGTTTGGTCTGTTTGTACAGACCTGGTTACCAATAGCGTTTGTGCAATAGGGAGATGGTAGCCGCCACCCCCACAGGAATCTAGAACATGATTCAACAGCGACTAAGATGTATTTGTGTACACCATCATGATGCATGGGGCAACAATGGTCCAAGTACACACATTGTAGTGGTTTGTTGGACACTAACATGGGTGTCTACGGTGGGCATTTGATGGTGGACCCCTTAATTTGTTGGCAGATGTAACAACAAAGTCCATATTGTTTGGTCTGTTTGTACAGACCTGGTCACCAATAGCGTTTTTGCACTAGGGGGATAGTAGCTGCCACATCAGCCTGGGCAGATGCATCACCCTCATGCGCTGCTTAATGAGATCTAATCTCTGGGCTTGGTTGGGGATTGCACTATCATCCACCCCTGGGATACTTGCAAATGCAATATTTTGGGCACTGGGGTGGTAAGTATATTTAGCCGGGTATGCTTTTGGTAAAGGCTTGCCATCAGCCAAAGCTTTAACAGCAGCCAATGTCCCATTATCAAAGCACATATTGAGAACAAGTAATTGAACAACAGAAGCCATAGCTACTATGGATTTGGCAGCTTTACAGGCCAAAGTGTTTCCTATAACAAGTACTCCTACACATTGATGGCCAAATGTATGAACTACAGGAGCTCTTGGCTGTTTGTCTTTAAGATCTGCAATCCGCCCCCACAAGTTTCTGTGTTTGATGGTGTTCCTTTTCAAATCTCTGAACCAGTTCAGGTGCTAAAGAAGTAGGTAATCACTGTAGTACTGGACATAGTAGTATGAGTCACACACTATCAGTGTAGACTGTTCAGGATGCGTAGTCGTGCAGTGTAGTCCCCTAGGGACTGCATGCAGGTATGTTGAGGGTGGAATGCACCATCCCTCATTCTTCCCCAACAGCTGCGCAAACAGCAGAATATTGGTATTTTATACCTACAGCAGGTTGTGCTGAATCATCCGTGTAAATGATTGCTCTGTAATGATCAAGAGGCATGCTGTTAGAGGCACAGGTACTCCAGTTCATATTGTAGTAATTTTTGGGTCTGTAGTTTGGGGTCAAAACCATATTCGACATCACTGGCAGTCAGGGAGGTTGCCCATTGAATCTAACATGGATGTAATGCTTTTGCATTTGGAACCCTAGTTTTGGTAACCTCCTCAAGGGCTGACCCCAGGGCAACAACATAAATGCATTACCCTTGGGCAAGTGGCTTCTTCCCTTAATGACAACCACCTGTCCAGCAGTCAGTATTTTTTCTGTTGTTACAGATCTTTGTTCCGCTTTGGAGTACAAGTGTGATTTGTATGCTATGGGTACAGTGTTACCCTCATTAAATGTGACATTGGTGAATCAGATGACACCAGGAATTATTCTGCTGACAAAATTTGTTTTGTTGTCACGTGTGCAAGTATTGTGCTACTAGCATGTCTTGCTGTAAAGCTCTGAGTATGCGTGTATGTTCTGGGGTCTAGTGTTTGTTTGAGGAAACTGGATGAATGAAATCATAAAGTGGTTTTATGCGTTGTGCATGCTCTGACAAAATGTAAGAAACCCAGTAACGGCTGTAGTTTCTTGATGGTATTTGGAGGCTGAAATTGATTGCATTTTACTAGAAAGTGCAGAGCAAGCCTCTTGCCCTCATCAGACAGTTTGTATCCTAGAAATAGGACACTAAGAAAAGCAATTTTGGTTTTATTAAATTGAATTTGTAGCCTTGGGCAGCACATCCTGAAACCATGTGATTTACCAGGGCCAAATGTGCTTTGAGGTCATCATCTGTAAGATAGATGACATCCACATAGGATAATGCGTCTGGATCACTATCATGTAGTATTGATGTTACACGGGTAGAATGGCAAAAACACCTTTGAGAGCCAAGATCTTAAATCCTGAATTTTAGGCACCAGATTTTTGCAGAAAAAGCCATTGGAAATGACCAAGGTTGTTTTTATTTTATTTTTTGAGCACTGTATTATTGATAAGTGCTGTGCTGTGCGCACTGTGGATTGAAAATGTGCAAAGAGGCTGGGAAATACTGTCAATCATAATATATGTTTACATAGATTGGGAGGAATGGGAATACAGGATACAGCTCTTGATTGGTTTAAATCCTTTCTTGAGTCATCTAAGGATAGCCACAAGGCTATAGCTTTGCCTTTCTGTCTTGATCAGGTGTCAGCCTGGATGGGAGCCAACTCCGTAAAGTTAAATGGTGGCAAGACAGAGGTGATGTTGGTAGGGAATGCTGCCATATCAAGGGGAGGACACTTGTGGCCAGACTCTTTAGGTAATTTCCCTGTTCCAGCACCAGCTGTAAGAATTTTTAGGCTGGTTGGATCCAGAACTTATCATGAATCATCTGATTTAGAAGGAAGCAGCTACTTGCTTTGGAATACTGAAATGGCTTAAGAAGATTCTTTACTGTGTTCCATCGGCGGCTCAGAGGACTGTGGTCGAAGCACTGGAGACCTCCAGGCTGGATTAGGGGAATGTGATATACCTGGGTGTGGCTAAATCATTATTAAGGCACCTCCAAATTGTATAAAACACTGCTGCTGGCCTTTTGCTCTGCCCTCCTAAGTTCACAAGCTTAGCCAGCCTACTAACATCACTACATTGGCTGCCCATTGAGCAGAGGGTGCAATTTAAACAATTATGCTGTATGCATAAATGCCTTCACTACACTGCACCCTGCTATTTGAATTCATTGGTGGCCTGGTATGCTCCTAGCCACCTGGTTAGTTCAAGCCAGCAGAGGCTATCCCCAATTCCCAGAATTAGGAAAACTTGCCAGCATGGTCGGGCCTTTTCATACCTGGAACCAAAACTTTGGAACAACCTGCCGTTATTTTGAGAGATCTCTCCTGACATTCCGTAAACTCCTAAAAACTAGGCTATTCCAACTATTTGCCTTTAACTGACTATGGCCCTCATTTCAACCCTGGAGGTCAATAGTGGCGATAGTACCGCCAACAGGCTGGCCATACTCGTCACCTTATCTGGACCGTGGAGGTTCTGCTGCAGTAACACCACCGGAACCAGCAGTATACCGCCACGGCAGTCACGCCGGTCGTAATCCGCCAGGGCAGCGCTGCAAGCATTTCGACTCCCCTTACCGCCAGCCTGTCTGTGGCGGTAAACACCGCCATTAAAAGGCTGGCAGTAAGGGGACTCGGGCAGTGAAATGCATGATGGGTGCCACTGCACCCGCTGCACATCAGCATTGCCGCCGGCTCTATTACAATGCAATGCAATACAATGTTAATGTGACTATTCCGCTGGGCCAGCGGACGGTAACGCTGTAGTCAAAATAGGGAGCCAGTGATACCGCCAGCACAGTGCTGGCAGTATACTGGTGCCCACTGCCTCTGCGGTCTTTGGGAAAGACCACCGAGGTTGTAATGAGGCCCTACGTCTGTAAGCTGCTTGAGTGCTATTATCTGTAATTTTGCCAGCACTGGGAAATCTTAGTGGTAGCCGCCTACAAACTACGCAAATAAATAAATGAAATTAATAAATGTGTGTATATGACTGTTTAAATGTCCGTAATCTAAGACTATTCCATATGAATGGTCAGGTTTTGCTACAGGAAATGACAGGTTATTCATTGCAAAGAAGCAGAGCTCTATTACTCCCTGGTACTCAAGTTCTGTGAGAATCTCTCTCACGGGTTCTTTAGCTTTATGCTTTATTGGATATTGAGGCTAGATCTGTGGAGTTGATCTAATTGGTATTACAAGGTAGGGGGAATCTCTATCCCACCCTACATGGTTGCGATACAGTGTGTGAGCCTGTGCCAGGGCCGAATCAGCAGCATAGGCTTCCTTTACTACGTCTGGAGCTAGGGCTCAGAAAGAAGGAAAAATGGCATTTTGCCCTTGTGGGACCATGTGGACAAATTCAGGTGGCCAATCTCTTTCTGTCAATGAAATATCAAAATGTATGCCCTCATTACAACCCTGGCGGTCGGTGACAAAGTGGCAGTAATACCGCCAACAGGCTGGTGGTAACTACCGACAAATTCTAACCATGGTGGTGACAGCTCCGATAGACAGCCACTTTACCACACCGACCGCCAGGGTGGAAACAACAAGCACCACGCCGGTATCCGCCTACAGCCTGGCAGAAGTTAATGTTCCACCCACCACTTTAAGATCCTGGAAACCGCCACCTTTTCTGGGGTGGTACCACCGCCATCAAAATTCTGGTGGAAACATTGCACAGAAGGGAAAGGACTCACCTTTCGAGACACAGGGAACAACCACGCCACCATGGAGCCAGAACTACAAATATTCCCTATGATTTTCTACGTCCTGCTCCACCATGAACACCAACGACGGCGAAGACAACCCCGGTGAGTACAGCCGCCTAGCACACAGGGGAGGGAGGGAGGAAAAAGAGAGTGACACACACACGCAACACACACACACCCCCACCCCAACACCATACACACAATCAGCTGCAGTAATAAAACATATTTACCACGTATCCCTGAGGAATAATGCAAGGACTACAGGAATGTGCAAAAGTGAGTGCAATAATAACAACACAGTAGAAATACGAAAATGCAATGTAATGGTATATACATTTGTACAGTTCAAGGGGCACTGCCCAGTCCTCAGTGTGCGTGGGCCTCATGGCCACAGGCCAAAGTCCAAGGCCCCACTTGTCACCTGCACCAACACAGAGAAAAAAACTGCAGGGGCATCAGTTGGAAAATAGGCAGGCACTTCAGGGGGACGGGGAACAGGGGGGCACCTCAGCCGGCAGATGAAACAAGACCACTGGTTCTGGAGGGGGCTCCATGCCCATAGCTTTGTCCTGGGGAGTGCAAGGCCACAGTCTCTTGAATGGGTGACTTGCCCACATGCTCTGGAGGGGGAAACATGCCCATAGCTCTGTTCTGGGGAGTGCAAGGCCACAGTCGCTCAAGTGCGTGAGTTGCCACATGCTCTAGAGGGGGCAACATGCCCTGTGCTCGGTCCTGGGGATTGCAAAGCCACAGTCTCTCAGGTGGGTGTCTTCCCAACTGGTTCTGGAGGGGGCTCCATGCCCATAGCTTTGTCCTGGGGAGTGCAAGGCCACATGCTCTAGAGGGGGCAACATGCCCTGTGCTCGGTCCTGGGGATTGCAAAGCCACAGACTCTCAGGTGGGTGTCTTTCCAACTGGTTCTGGAGGGGGCATTGTGCCCTGTGCTTCTGATCCTGGGGAATGCAAGGTCACAGTCTCTCAGCTGGGTGTCATGCCCACAGGATTTGCAGGGGGCAGGCCGCACAGCAGCCCATGGAGGCAGGACTACATACCGTCTGCCGGTGGTGATGGCTGTTCAGTGGTGGTGGTGGTGCTGCTGCTGGTGGAGCTGGCAGCGGTGGGGGGAGGCTCCAGCCCATCCCCTGCAGCCTCAGACGGCTGCCCACTGTGGGTTCCTGCTGCTGCTGCTGGTGGTAGTGGGGGGAGGCTCCAGTCCATCCCATGCAGCCTCAGATGGCTGCCCACTGCGGGTGGTGGTGCTGCTGATGGTGGTGGGGGAAGCTTCTGCCCATCCCCTGCAGCCTCAGAGCACCTTGTCCTTCCTGTCTGCTGGTGCAGACACCTTGCCCTTCCTGGCAGCTGTTGGGGATGGCTCCTTGCCCTTCCTGGCAACAGCTGGTGATGGCTCGTTGCCCTTCCAGTCAGCAGCTGGGGATGGCTCCTTGCCCTTCCTGGCAGAAGCTGGGGCAGGCTCCTTACCCTTTCGGGCAGCAGCTAGGGCTGGCTCCTTGCCCTTCCAGGTAGTAGCTGGGGCAGACACCCTTTCCTTGAGACTGCCTGGTGCCCTTGATCCTTTCCCACCACAAGTGGGTGTGGAGACTACTGGGCCAGTGGACTGTGTAGCTGAGGTGCTTGCCTGGGTTTCTGCCACCTTGGCTAGACGTGAAGGACGGGGAGGGGTAGGGAAGAGGTCAATGGTGAAGAGGAATAACTTCTTAGGGACATTGAGGCGGGAAGAGGGAGAAGGTTTGGGAGTGGAGGAAGAGGGATTGGTTGTAGGAGGTGTCTGTCTGCTGTGTTTGGGTACAGGTGCATGGGCTGGTTGTGAGGTGGATTGCTGTTGGGTGTCTGAGTACTTGCATTTGTGTACCTTGGGAGGGCGGGGACAGAGATAGTGGGAGAGGACACAGGGGACATGTGCATGGCTGTTGTAGAGGTGTCTGCCAGTGCGGTGTGTGTTCTGCTAGGTGTGGTGGTGATGCTGGTAGTGGATGAGGATGTAGTGCATGCAGGTGTGAGTGTAGACGCAACTGGGAGGGAGGTGGAGGAGGAGGAGGAGGGGGACACAGTGGAAATAGTAGATGTTGGTATGTCTGCATCTGGATGGTGTTTGTGTGAGTGCCTGTGGGATGATGTGTGGTGCTTGTGTTTGCCTGTGCCACTCTTGTGTGTTGTCTTGTGTGCATGCTCTTCTGCCTATGTGCTTGGGATAGGTTGAGGTTGAGGGAAATGGGCTTGGGAAGAGGAGGTTGGAGGGTGGAACCAGGGACAATGGCTGCCATCAGAGAGAAGGCCAGAGCCTGGATTGATTTTTGTTGGGTTGTTGGGCTGCCAAGCCAGTGAATGCCCTCCAGGAATGCATCTGGGCTGCCAGCCCCTGGGTGGCATTCACAATGGTTGACTGCCCTACAGAGATGGATCTCAGGAGGTCAATATCCTCCTCACTCAGGGCAGCAGGGCTAACTGGGGCAGGGCCTGAGGTGCCTGGGTGAAGGAGATGCCCACCCTCCTGGGTGAGCGGACATGGGCAACTCGCTGAGGGGCTGATGGAAGGGCGGTGCTGGTACGGGGGTGGCGGATATACCTGTAGCTGGGGTTGTCATAGAGGTGTCCGCTTCCACCAGGAAGCTTCCATCGGAGGAGGTATCTGTGTCCGAACTGTCTCCTCCTGTCTCTGCTGTGGTGCTCCCTTCACCCTCCGTCCCACTGGTGCCCTCAGCGTCGGTGGACTCTGCCTCCTGGGTCCTGTGGGATGCAGCTCCCTCTGTGGCCGCTGCCTCTGCTCCTCCATCAGATGATGCTAATGCACATAAGGACAGGCTGACAAAACAAAAAGGGGGGGAGACAAAGGATAAACTGGGTCAATGGCTGCACCAACACCACCGTTGGCGTACACACCACCATCGCACACAGGAACAGCCCTACGCACCATGCATTGCACTACCAGCTATAATGCTAGCCACCAAGGCATGGGGAGGGGCACATACCGCCAAATGCAGCACACCTGGGACCCACAGGCCTGACCAGTTGTGGATGCCTACGAGCTAGGTAGCAGGATTATCACTTCAGAACCTGCCCAACATGGGACCTACTCTACAATGTCAGGACTGGCCTATGGGCACCCACTGACACACTTCCCCCACCGGATACCCCCCACTATGCATAAGTTGTAATAATGGCACTGTATATGCTGTGATGCCCTCAGGCACCCATCCAGCTCCGGATAGGCCATCACCAGTATGAGGGCCATCAGGGGGGTCAGGGTCCGACGGGCACCCCTGGGCCTCTGCCATCTTCTGTGCCCAGCGTCCGACAGTGGGTGCTCTGTCTGCCGTAGACCCCCAAGGTCTACACGTCCTTGGCGATGTCACGCCATATACCCTTACTTTTGATGGGCGCTGATCTGCAGAGAAATACACACAGGAAATGGTATCAGTCACACCGCCCTGCCTGTTACACTTATAGCCCACCATACCCCTTCACATCACCATTTGCACCCACAGGGCCCAGCACACAAGCTGCACGCCGCCCAGGGGACATCCACCCAACCCCCCTACACGAGGCCTTCACACATGCCACTCCATGAATTCATGACACATGCATCGTGCTCAAAGTGTACTCACCTGTTGGTCTGGAGGCCCATACAGAAGTCCGTACTGGGGTAGGACCCCATCCACCAGATGCTTCAACTCCGCCAAGATGAAGGCCGGGACCCTTTCCCTAGTCACACGAGCCATGGTAGGTTCCAGGCACAGGTCACAGCAGCACATGCAGTGTAGGTCCTCTCCTATGGAAGGTCAGGTAGCAAGTGAGTGGTCAGATAGAAAATGGCGGTCATGTCCGCAGCGGTGCATACCGTCACTGCCGGTGTACATCACCATGGGCCACTGTACCCCATAGGGCCCAATAATAACCAATGAGGAGTTGCACAACAGTTCCCGACTGCCTACCGCAACAGCTCACAATGTCAGCGGAATTACCTCACTTCCACCTGTCCCTCTACACAGGACAGACGGACGCCATTTCAGGGGGGGAGCAGGCCCTGGATAATAACTGCGTCACAGTTCAAAATAGGATATACAGGACAAATATCACTTAAACATTACAATTTATCATCATGCATTGTACTGTTGTGGCTCCGATGTTCAGTTTGTGACCAGCTCCTCACTCTTTTGTCCCTTAGACTGCAACCACTGTGGATGAATAGGAGATGGAGACATACCCCCATGTACAGACCCCTGGTGGACTTGGCAACAATGGAGGACAGGCACATTATCCTCACCTATAGACTTGACAGGGCCACAATCACAGAGATGTGTGCCCAACTGGAGCATGACCTGATATCTGCTATCCGTCACCCCACTGGGAACCCCCTCTTGTGCAAGTCCTAGCTGTGCTCCATTTCTTGGCAACAGGTTCTTTCCAAGTGACAGTGGGCTTGGCAGCAAGAAACTCACAGCCAATGTTATCAATAGTGCTGACAAGTGTGCTGTCTGCCCTGATTAAACAGATGTGCAGCTACATTGTTTTCCCCCAGGTGGAGGATTTGGCCACAGTGAAGGCTGACTTCTATGCAATGGGTCATATCCCCAACATACTTGGGGAACTTGATGGAACACATATTTGTCCCCCCCGGCAAAATTAACAGGTGTTCAGAAATCGAAAGAGTTTCCACGCCATGAATGTACTGACGGTGTGCTTGGCAGACCAGTACATCTCCCATGTCAATGCTAAGTATCCTGGGTCGGTGCATGATGCCTCTATTCTGAGGAATATCAGCATCCCAAATGTGATGGCCCAACTACAGAGGCACTGGGTGTGGCTAATAGGTGAGCCCTGGTTCCCACCCAGTAGATGCTGGTGTATGGTATGGTGTGGGGCATATTGGATAGTGTGTGCCTAAATGTTGTCCCTCGATATTTGCAGGTGACTCTGGTTACCCCAACCTACCATGGCTACTGACCCCTGTGAGGCATGCCAGGACAAGGGCAGTTACAATAAGGAACATGAGCGAACAAGAAGGATAATCGAAAGGACCTTTGGCCTCCTGAAAGCCAGGTTCAGGTGCCCCCATCTAACTGGGGGATCCCTGTGGTACTCACTCAAGAAGGTCTGCCGGACAATTGTGGCATGCTGCATGTTGCACAACCTTGCCTTGAGATGCCATGTGCCTTTTCTGTAGGAGGAAGAGGCTGGAGATGGCCGTGTGGCAGCAGTGGACCCTGTAGACAGTGAGGATGAGGAGGCAGAGGATGAGGACAACAGAACTGCAGTGATTCGACAATACTTCCAATGACACACAGGTAAGACAGTGTTACTTCACATTTCATTGTCATTATTTGGATTATCTTCGGCACTGACATGCTGTTGTTTCCCACTTCTATGCCCACTCACTGTACCCTTTGGCAACTCATTTTGCAGATGTTGGTGCCCCACTATCGCTCCTGGTGTGATCACTGCAGCCAACTACAAGTCTTTCCTATGTGAACATTACCATAGAGTTGAATTGCAATGTTTGAACTTGGTTAAACAAGTACATACTTAAAATATTTGACATACTCCATACTTGTATTTTTTCAAAGGGTGTTTACTGAAGTGCTAAGAAGAAGAGGGGCAAGTGCATTGGGATGGGGTGATGATGAAGGGAAGTCCAGGGTATTGTTCCAGTCTATTTGGTGCACAAGTGCATTGTCCAAGGGGACATAGGAAGGGGAGCAATGGCAGTTGAAGGTGAACAGGGTGACAGAGTGGGACACAAGGGTGACAATCAGGAGAGTCTTATTTCCTGGCCTGTGTCTTGGCAATAGTCTCTGGCTTCTGCCTGGATCGCAGGGAATGTCTGCGGGGTGGTTCACCTTCTGCAGGGGAAGGGGTGCTGGTGGCCTGTTGGTCCTGTGGCGGTGCCTCCTGTCCACTAGTGGCAGCAGAGGTGGAAGGCAGTTCAGATGTCTGGCTAGTGGCAGGGGCCTGCTGTTGTGAGACTGCCTCCCTCATAATGTTGGCCATGTCTGCCAGCACCCATGCTGTGGAGACCAGGGTGGTGTTGATGGCCTGCAAGTCCTCCTTGATCCCCTGGTACTGTCCCTCCTGTAGCCACCTGTTCTCCTGCACGTTATACAGGATGTGGCCCAGCGTATCCTGGGAATGCTGATAGGCTCCCAGAATCTCTGCAAATGCCTCCTGGAGAGTCGGTTCCCTGGGGCTGTCCTCCTCCTGGCGCACAGCACTCCTCCCATTTTCCCTGTTGGCCTGTGGCTCTGTCCCCTGAACCGTGTGCCCACCGCCACTGATCGCAGGTCCCTGATTGTCTTGGGTATGAGGTGTGCCCTGGGGTCCCTGTAGTGGTAGACACAATGCTGATTGATGTGTCCTGGGGACAGAAGTATGGATACGCTGGGTGGGTGCTGTGGTGGTGTTTCCAGAAGGGGGAGGCTCTGTGGTTGTCTGTGACTGTGCCTGGGTAACTGGATGTCCAGAGGTCGCTGGGTCATCCAGATGCTGGCGACCAGAGTTGCGGTCATCACTGTGGGCCTCTTCAGTTGGGGGACTGGATAGTGCTGGCACCTCTTCGCCACGGCCATTGGCTGGGATACCTGTGGGGATGTAAATGCAGTGTTATTGTTTCTGTGTGTGACATATTGTGCATATTGTACGTAGGTTGCCCTCTTTGTTTCTATTTGCCCTGGCAGCTTTCACTTCTGTACATTGGTGTATGGTGGGATGATTAGTTCTCTCTAGTGTGCATGCTTAAGTGATAGGTGTCCATGCAGGTCTGTGAGTGCTGTCCATGCATTGGTATTGCATGCAGGGCTTGGCATTGGAATGAGTGAGATGTGATGGTGGGGGCAGTGGGAGGTGGTGGAGTGATGGGAGTGAGGGTGAGGGTGGGGGTATGTGATGGCATGAAGGTAGGGGGGTGATAGTAGTAGAGAGTTGACTTACCAGAGTCCAGTCCTCCTGCTAATCTGGCCAGGCCCTCAGGATGCATGATTGCCAAGACTTGCTCCTCCCATGCTGTTCGTTGTGGGAGAGAAGGTGGGAGTCCACCGCCAGTCCTCTGTACAGCGAGCTGGTGTCTTGCTGCAATGGAACTTACCTTCCCCCGTAGGTCGTTCCACCTCTTCCTGATGTCATCCCTTGTTCTGGGGTGCTGTTCCGCGGCATTGACCCTGTCCACGATTTTCCACCATAGCTCCATCTTCCTAGCAATGGATATCTGCTGCACCTGTGCTCCAAATAGCTGTGGCTCTAGCCTGATGATTTCCTCTACCATGACCCTTAGCTCGTCCTCTGAGAATCTGGGTTGTCCTTGTGGTGCCATGGGTGTTGTGTGACTTGTGTAGGTAAGGGTGTGTAGGGTGCTGTGTTGGGGTGTGTGATGTGGGGTGCGTGGGTGGTGTATAGGTGTAGGTGGTGTGTGGCTCTGGTTTTGTCTGTAGTAGTGGTGTCTGTCTCATGCCAATGGTTTGTATTCATAAGGGGTTGTGGGTAATGTGGGTGTGTGTTTTATAGTGGTATGGGTGTGTGGGTGTGGTGTGTGTATGTGTGTCAGGTGTGTGCTATTTAAATTGACCAATGTAGTGCTGTTTTGTGTGTGTGTGTGTGTATTTTGAGCGCAGCGGTATGTACCACCAATGGTTTACCGCCACTAAATGTCTGTTGTGGTGATTTGTGGTTCATAATGAGGTGGGTTTTGATACCACTAGTTTATCACGGACCTTTGGTGTGGCGGACTCGTGTGTGTGTGGCTGAATAGTGATGGATTGGTATGTGTGTGTCATAATATGGTGAACGGATATCTGCCACAGCAGCGGTATGTTGGCGACAGTCAACATGGCGGTAAGTGCCATTTACCGCCAATGTCACAATGAGGGCCTTAGTGTTAATCTTTCCAGAAGATAACTTTAATAGTACGTGCTTTGTCTCTTTCAATCTGAATTTTTCATCTGTATAATCTATCAGGTGGGTAGACGCGCCTGTCCGGTGTTTCTACTTCAAGGAAGTCGTTAGTTTGTGTCACACCCAGAAGAGCTAGAAGACTCTGGCGACATATCGTGACCTCTGGCATGCTGTCTAGCAGAGACACTGCCCGCGTCCTGTTCTTCAACAACATTCTCAATGCGAGTGGCATCTTTGATTGTAATTGCTGCCACCTTTTTCTTTTTAAATTGGGGCTTTTGCTATGGAAGTTTCTCTTCTATTTTGTGAAAGCCTCTGAGGAATGTTGTGAGCCCTTTTTCAGCTTCACATAGTCGCTTCGGTGTTCTGACCGCCCTCCTCTGTCACTCCGTTTATCCGGTGTGTCCTGAAAGGAACAACATTGGGGACTGTCAGTATACTGATACCTATCAGGTGTTTTTAAAGTTTCCCTTTGGAAGTAGTGATGGAGTGACTCACAGAACAAGAGTTGGAAACAGAAGGAAGGATGCAGCCAATTGTCAAGGAAAAGGAAGTTGATGAGAAGAAGCATATCATAATGTATTTGTGTACATGGGGGATATGGTATAAGGGAAGCCACCAATGGGAACAGCTGAATGATTCAAATTTATGGTAAATGTTGTCAATGTGTTTGGTAGAATGGTAAAAACTTCAGATGGAAGAATTTGGAATCTGAACAGGATCTCAATGTGAAAAGTAAGTGCAGAGGAACGTGAAGGTCATGGTATGAAGCATGGAGCAGAGAATAGAGGTGTCAAGAACATATTGAGCTTCAGCCTATCAAGACACATGGTGAAGAGGCTGGAATATTTTAAGGACTACGTCTTTTAAATCCTTATCCTAACTAATATAGTTCTTCGTCCTGTGCAGCTTTACAATAAGTATATGTATGCCATGATTCTGTGTCCTAATGATTGTTTCTTACACTTTATATGCTTGCCTTGTTTTTTAGCTCAATGCTTGTTTGTTTTGTTTTCTGAGTAAACGATGTGTGGTGTCTTGGGTCTTTACCAGGTAACTCCATTACAGAATGTTTGTATTAGAGTGGTGAAGGGTGTCCCAACTTCAATTGGCAGCTGGCCCGTTTCTGAGGTAGCATCCAATAAATGTACATTGACTCACAGCGGTTGATATTATCTCCCCTCTGCTCTGTGGGACCACAACATGCATTTCACAACTCTTAAACCTAAAAATACATATTAAATTCCAACAAAGTTGTTTAGAAATAGTGATGTTGAGATTAAGGATGACTTCAGCATGTTGTACCAACATTACAACTTTTTAGCTAGGCCTTTTAAAGATCCCTTACTAATGCTCTGTCAAGCAGCAGGTTTGAATGTTCCTAATATTTGATGAATTGGAATGAGGAGGGACTTAAAAATGCCTCTGTTGATATTCCAAAATGCATTTGGTATTGAATAATATACCTTAACCTATTATACTTATAGTATCAACCACTTTCAGGAACCATGAAAGTTACGGGAGTTGGACAGCAGCTAAAAATAAAAAACTGTAAGGATCCTACTCTATGCCCTATCATCCAATTACTATAATTAGCTAAAATAAAAATATTTTCTCAAAAATATTATCTAATCTACTAGCAAGGATATTTAGCATTATTATACGATAAGAACAAAGCTGCAGAAAAGGGTTTACTTATTCAGACACATCATGTAGAGATGACAGAGAGTGACTGATAAGGTAACAATACTTATTTACAGGAAATCCACACCTTAGCTGCCAAAACATCCACAGCTCCCAACTACCATATACAGAATCTTGCAACATAATGGCATCAAAATAAGAAACAGTCTATAGCTATTTCAAATGTTCTTGCACAAATGTCTCTTCCCTTGTGCTTTCCTCAATGAAATCCACAGATCAAAGACATATTGGCCCTCATTACAACCCTGGCGGTCGATGGTAAAGCGGCGGTTAAACCCCCAACAGGCCGGCGGTAAAAAAAAATGTAATTATGACTGTAGTGCTTCTGCTCTTATCTCGTTTTAGCACTTACATAACATATCAAGAATGCACTTCTGAGTTCAAAGAAGACTTTTATTGTTGTTAATTCTTCCCCAACCGCAATTTTTATGAATGACGAATTATTAGATTTCAAGCACACGTTAATGAAAACAAAATATATCAGTTTGCAATATACACAGCAGGTTATATTTATAAGATATTGAATGCAAAGCAAAACAAATACTTCACCGTGTGAGAAACTATTTACAGCTTCATCTTTCTAGGGTCTGCAAGCTGATGACTCCTTGTCAGCTGCAAGAAAGAGATTTATCTACCCACACGGGATGCTGGCAACTGGCGCCAAGCTCCAGCACGAAGTCAGGCAGATTCGAATCTAATTCTCTGAAGCCTGTGTCACCCGTTACAAAGGTGTGCCCTCTCCTCTCAGACTCGGGAAAACTACGCAAGCCTTTGGAGACTGGCCAGATCTCCGAGACTGCTCCTCTTCCCAAGCTAAAGCAGAGAGAAAAACAACCAATGTACCCTCTCTTATCAGGTCTAGTCTACTGTGAGAAGAAAACAGCTTGGTTCATCTTGTGCAAAAACACAGCTTGGAAAAATACAGCTTGGATTCTCAACTGCAAGGTCTAACTCCACGTTAAAGGCAATAGGCAGCTAACCTAAATATCAAATGCAATGTCTAGTGTCATGTCAAAGCCAATAGGCAGCTGAGCTGAATACAAAATGCAATGTATAATATCATGTCAAAGCCAATAGGCAGCTGAGCTGAGTATAAAATGCAATGTCTAATATCATGTCAAAACCAATAGGCAGCTGAGCTGAATACATCATGTCAAAGCCAATAGGCAGAATACAGAATGTAATGGCTAATGCAATGTCAAAGCCAATAGGCGGCTAAACTGAATACAGAAAGTAATGGCTAATGCCATGTCAAAGCCAATAGGCGGCTCAACTGAATAAAACATACAATGTGCTACTGGTGAACATTGAGCAACTAATATGCGCAGTGGTGAAACACAAAGTCATTGGTCAAACAAAATTAATCAAATGGCAGGACAATGACCATGGCGGAAACTGCCAACATAGACAGACACTTTAACACTCCAACCGCCATGGCGGTACAAACAAACAGCATGGCGGTCACCACCAACAGACAGGCGGAACACAATGTACCGCCCACACTATTATGACAGGCCAATCTGCCACCTTTTCAAGGGCGGATTCAATGCGAACAAAAACACGGCGGAAACAGGACTTGGAAGGGAAAACACTCACCTCTACACACGCCACGAGAAACCAGGATGCCATGGAGCCTGAACTCCAAATACTCCCTGCGATTGTCTTCCTGCTCCTCTAACAGGAGCACGACCGACGGCGGCGACGACCACGGTGAGTACAGCATCTACAACACAGGGGAAGGGGGAGGGAAAAGAGAGTGACACACACATGCAACACCCAACACCCAACAACCCCACCCCCACCCTCACCTATAACAACACACACACCGATACATGATGAAACATTACATTTAGACCTACCAACCCCCCCGGAAGAACGCAAGGACAAAAGGAAATGATGGTAACCATTGTAATCAATAAACATCCATTAGTCAAAAATGTATATACACTTTAAACAAATATGTACACCAAGAATTCAAGTCCAGTTACTGCACCTATATAGTCTGTGGACCACTGGGCCCAAAATGCATGGGCGAGGACTACACAAGATACCCGATCGAAACGGAGAGAACACTGCAGGGGCATCAGATCGAAATAAACAGGCACCTCAGGGGGAAGGGAAGTGGGGGGGGCACCTCAGCCGGATGAGTGCACGACACCAGCTCCAGGAGTGCAAAGCCACAGTATCTCAAGTCTCTCCAGTGGGTGGTTTGCCGACTGATTATCCTGGGGAATGCAAAGCCACAGTCTCTCAAGTCTCTCCAGTGGGTGGGTTGCCCACTGCTTTATCCTGGGGAGTGCAAAGCCACAGTCTCTCAAGTGGATAACAGTCTCCACTGGTTCTGGATGGGGCTTTGTGCCCAGAGTGCTTCATCCTGCCAAGGACTGAGGTAGTAGATGCCTTTCTCCACTGGTTCTGGAGGGGGCTTTGTGCCCAGAGTGCTTCATCATGCCAAGGACTGAGGTAGTGGATGCCTTTCTCCACTGGTTCTGGAGGGGGCTTTCTGCCCAGAGTGCTTCACCCTGCCAAGGACTGAGGTAGTGGATGTGATACTCCACTGACGGTGGGGCAACATGGAAGCAGCCCAGGCCCCTGGAACAAATCACCAGCCACGTACGGATGACCACTGGGGATGGCAGCCATGTCTGCGGTGGTGCCACTGGCTCAGGTTGTCGCAGTGCCGCTGGCGGGGCTGGCGGTGGTGTCATTAGCGGCGGTGCTTGCGGCGGTCATTGTGGTGGCGGTGCTGGTAGCGGGCTCACTGACCGCGGTGCTGGCGGCGGTGTCAGTAGTGGTGGTGCTGGTGGCGGACTCACTGACTGCGGTGCTGCTAAAGGGCTCTGTATCTGGGCTGCTGGTGGCGGTGTCCTTGCCGGCGGTGCATGTGGCGGTGCCGCTCTTGTGCGCCGTGCAGGTTGGCGTCGACGTTGACTTGCCTTTCTGCTTCAGGCCCTTCGCCACCTTGGATGCTGGCCCAGCTGTCTTGCCACTCCCCACACTTGTCTTGGCTGAGCCCTTGGCTGCAAGTGTTTTGGCCTTCTCCCTCTGGGGTGTGGGCAACTTTTTCTGTTTTGGAGGTGGGGAAATGTCCTTGGCCTCGCTCCTTGGGTATTGCTGGCACCACTGTGCCCGGTGATGTGGTGGCTGAGGTGCTGGGTTGGGACCTTAAAAGGCGGACCCTAGGGGACGGACGGAGGGGGGAGGTGTAGGGAAGAGGTCAATATTTAAGAGGAAACGTTTTTTTGACACACTGGAACGGGTAGATGGAGGGGGTTTGGGAGTGGAGGAAGAGGTAGTGGTTGTAGGAGGTGTTCCTTTGCTGACTTTGGGTGAAGGTGCATGGGCTGGAGGCTGTCGTGAGGTGGATGGCTGTTGGGTGGGTGTGTGACTGCGTTTGTGTAGTTTGGGAGGAGGGCTCACAGACACTGGGAAAGGACACTGGAGGGAATAGTAGTGGGGGTGAAGAGTGCATGTGAGCGGTGTGTGGTGATGGGCATGCTGGTGATGGAGGTGGCTGAAGATGTAGGGCATGCAGGTGTGAGTAGAGACGTGACAGGGAGGGAGGAGGGAGACGTGGAGGAGGGGGACACAGTGGAGGCAGTGGATGTTGGTATGTGTGCATGTGCATGTGTATGATGCTTGTGTGAGTGCTTGTGGGATGTGTGGTGCTTATGTTTGCCAGAGCCACCCTTGTGTGTTGAGGTGTGTGCATGCTGGTCTGATGGTGTGCTTGGGATAGCCTGAGGTACTGGGGATTGGGTCTGGGTGGAGGAAGTTGGAGGGGAGGCTGGACACAGGGACAATGGCTGCCATGAGTGCAGAGGCCAGAGCCTGAAATGCTCGCTGTTGGGCTGCCTGGCCAGAATGAATGCCCTCCAGGTATGCATTTGTCTGTTGCAACTGCCTCTCTACACCCTGGATGGCATTCAGAATGGTAGACTGCCCAACAGTGAGGGATCTCAGGAGGTCAATAGCCTTCTCACTGAAGGCAACAGGGCTGACTGGGGCAGGGCATGAGGTGACTGGGGCGAAGGAGATGCCCACCCTCCTGGGTGAGCGGCCACGGGACACACACTGAGGGGCTGCTGGCAGGGTGGTGCTGGTGGGGGGGTGGTGGCTGTACCTGTAGATACGGTGGGCACAGAGGATCCAGCCACCGCAAGGGAGCTCCCATCGGAGGAAGAGTCGGTGTTGCTGGTCTCAGCTCCTGTCCCCGCTGTGGAGCTCCCCTCGCCCTCCGTCCCACTGGTGAATTCAGACTCTGTTGTCTGGCCCTCCAGGGCCATGTGTGATGCAGTTCCCTCCTGCTCCGGTGGCACAGCTCCTCCGCCTGATGATGCTAATGCACACAAGAACAGGGAGACCACAAAAAGGGGGGGAGAAAGAAGAAAGACATGTTCAGTGCATACAATACACCTACCGTCGGCGGACACTACAGACACAGCAGCCCTCTGCACTACGCCATGCACTTGGAGTTCCCTAATTAATCACAGGGACATGGGGTACATGGCCTATGCCCGATTGCTGCGCACATGGAAGTCACAGGAGCCTGACTAGGTGTAGATGGCTCTTACCACTGGTGGGGATGGGGTGCCACTTAGCCTGCCTCACCAAGGGTCCTTGCCTACAAAGCTCGCCCTAGCCTAGGGGAACCCACTGCCCACCTCCCCCACCTCCAATGCGCGCAGAGTCAGTTGAATGTGAGTGTACTCTCTCCCTTGTAGCTGCTGTGATGCCCTCAAGCGCCCATCCAACTCTGGATACGCTACCACCAGGATCCTGAACATCAGGGGGGTCATGGTGCGACAGGCACCCCTCCCACGTTGGGAGGCCATCCTCAGCTGGGTCTACGCCGTCTTCTTGCTTCAGCGGTGAAGGTCCTCCCATCTATTACGCCAGTGGGTGCTCCGTCTGTGGTGGAACCCCAGGGTCCGGACGTCCTTGGCGATGGCACGGCAAATATCCTTCTTCTGGTGGACGCTGACCTAGAGGAATAGTACAGGGGAAAATGTAACACTTTTACCGTCCAGACCGTCACAGTCATTGTCCCACGTTCCCACCCTTGCCCTGACGCACATACACTCACCGTCCGGTCATGCAGGCCTCATCTCCCCCCGTATCTTCCATCCACACCACTCCAAACAGGCATTGCCCATACAGCATGCTTACAGTGTACTCACCTGTTTGTCTGGAGGACCGTAGAGTAGCGTGTACTGGGGGAGGACCTCATCCACTAGTTCATCCAACTCCTCCAATGTGAAGGCAGGGTCCCTTTCCCCAGACACATGAGCCATCGTCGCTTCCAGACTGAGGTCAAAGCAGCACTTGAAGTGTAGGTCCTCTCCTGTCGAAGATCAGGTATCAAGCGAGTGAACAGAGAGAAAATGGCGGTCACGTCCGCGGCGGTGCATACCGTCACCGCCGGCGTACATCGTCATTGGCTCCTTGGACCCATAGGGCCCAATGTTAAACAATGCAGGAGTGCGCCGCGGTCTTCAACTGCCTACTGCGACGGTGTAGAACGCCAGTGCAGTAACATTATATTCCCTTGTCCCACATTACAGGTCATGCAGCCGCCATTTCAGGTGGCCACATGGCATTATTTTTTAATGAGTCACACATATATAGGCCTTGCATATACACAGAGACAGGCACATAGCGTTTTGACAAATGTGTGCAAAACAATTGTTTTTTTCCTACCTCAGTGTTGGCTGACTCTGTGCTCGCTGTTCTCATCCATAGGGCACGCCGCTGGGGCAGGTGAGGAGATGGCGGCATCCTCCAGTGTACAGATCACTGGTGGACCTGTTGAAAATGGAAGAGCGGCATGTAATAGTCACCTACAGACTACTGTAGATCCAGGAACTGTGTGCCCAGTTAGAGCCAGACCTGATGTCAGCTATCCGCCATCCCACAGGAATCCCCCCTCTAGTGCAGGTCCTGTCAGTACTCCATTTCCTGGCAAGTGGGTCTTTTCAAACAACGTGGCCATTGCATCAGGGATGTCCCAGCCTATGTTCTCCAACGTGTTGTCCAGAGTGTTGTCTGCCCTGCTGAAACACATGCGCAGCTACATCGTGTTCCCTCAGGTGGAAGATTTGCCTACAGTGAAAGGTGACTTCTATGCCCTGGGACATATCCCCAACATCATAGGTGCCATTGATGGTACACATGTGGCCTTGGTACCCCCGCAGGAGTGAACAGGTGTACAGGAACCGGAAGAGCTACCATTCTATGGATGTGCAGATGGTGTGTTTGGCTGACCAATACATCTCCCATGTGAACGCCAAGTTTCCTGTCTCAGTGCATGACGCTTACATTCTATGGAATAGTAGCATCCCTTATGTGATGGGGCAACTCCAGAGGCACCGTGTGTGGCTATTAGGTGAGGACAAGGACCCTATACCGTGTGAAAAGTTGTCTGGGTCTGGCGTTGTCCCTAAGGGTTAGTGTGTGTCTAACAGTTGGCCCTCGACATTTGCAGGTGACTCTGGGTACTCCAACCTGTCATGGCTACTGACCCCAGTGAGAAATCCCAGGACAAGGGCAGAGGAACGCTACAATGAGTCACATGGGCGAACTAGGAGGATTATTGAAAGACCTTCGGCCTCCTGAAGGCCAGGTTCAGGTGCCTCCATATGACAGGTGGTTCCCTATACTACTCACCAAAGAAGGTGTGCCAGATCATCGTGGCTTGCTGTATGCTGCACAACTTGGCTTTGCGACGACAGGTGCCTTTTCTGCAGGAGGATGGTCCAGAAGGAGGTCTTGTGGCAGCTGTGGAGCCTGTGGACAGTGAAGAAGAGGAGGCAGAAGAAGAGGACATAGACAATAGAAACACCGTGATCCAGCAATACTTCCAGTGAGACACAGGTAAGAAGACATCACTGCCTCCTACATCTGATAAAATTGTTAGACCTATCATCTGTCTGTCACTTTCACCCAGTGTATGGACCCTGATTTGTCACTTTGCCTTTCATTTTCACAATGTGGGTCCCACTGTGTGACCTCTGCTATGTTACCTCATGGACTAGAGCTGTGTGACATAGGTATGTAGACATTAGAATGGACATTGGGTTTTTCCTCAGTTATTGCAAATACACAATTGTGAAAGCACAGACTGACTCCAGATTGTTTTGTGATTCTAGGGTGTTTATTTAAGTGCAAAATAGTGGAGGGGGTTGTAAAATGGGCAGGGGTGATAGTGGAGGAATGTCCATGGCAGAGTTCAGTCTATTTGTCTCACAGGTGCATTGTCCAAATGGGCATAGGAAGTGGAGCTAGGGCAGTTTAAGGATGGACAGGGTGACAAAGTGGGACAGAAGGATGACATTCAGGGTGGTCTCATTTCTTGGCGGGGGTCTTGGCATTGTTCTCTGTCTTTGTCCTGGATCTCAGGGACCGCTGGTGGGGTGGTTCTCCATCTGCAGGGGGTGGGGTGCTGGTGTTGTGGTCCTGTGGCGGTGCCTCCTGTCCACTAGCGCCAGCGGAGGTGGTGGGCAGTTCATCGTCCAGGCTAGTGTCAGGGGCCCCTTGTTGTGCCACAGTGTCCCTCCTGGTGTTCATAAGGTCCTTCAGCACTCCTACAATGGTGCCCAGGGTGGTGTTGATGGACTTGAGTTCCTCCCTGAACCCCAAATACTGTTCCTCCTGCAGCCGCTGGGACTCCTGAAACTTGGCCAGTATTGTTGCCATCGTCTCCTGGGAATGATGGTACGCTCCCATGATGTTGGAGAGGGCCTCGTGGAGAGTGGGTTCCCTGGGCCTGTCCTCCCCCTGTCGCACAGCAGACCTCCCAGTTCCCCGGTATTCCTGGGCCTTTGTCCCCTGAACCATGTGCCCACTGCCCCTAGGTTCCTGCTGTTCTTGAAGTGGTGGGTTTGCCTGGGGTACCTGTAGTGGTGGACACACTGCTGCTTGACGTGTCCTGGGGACAGAGGTATGGGCCTCGCTGGGTGGGTGCTGTGGTGGTGTTTCCTGAGGGGGAGGCTCTGTGGTGGTCTGTGACTGTGTCAGGGGAACCGACTGTCCCGAGGTCCCAGATGGGCCGGGCTGGTCATCTAGCTCCAGTTGGACAGAGCTGCTGTCATCACTGTGGGCCTCTTCTGTGGGGGGAGTGGACATGTCTGGAGCCTCCTGTCCGGTGACGTTGAGCAGGGCTCCTGCAGGGGTGTAAACACATGATTATTGCATCTGTGTGTGCCATGGTGTGCAATGGGTGGGTGACCCTGTACCCCAGTGCTTACATTCTTGTGTAGGACCTTGTGTGATAATTGTTTTGGGGTCTGTGTGGGTATCTGTAGTGGACATGCAGTGGTGATGGGTGTACATGCTCTGTTGTTGTATGCAGGGCTTGGTGTTGGGGTGTGTGGTTTGTGATAGTGAGAAATATGTGAGGAGCTGGAGTGATGGGGGTGAGGGTGGGGGTATGTGATAGCATGCAGGGTGAGGTATATGGTAGTTAAAGATTTGACTTACCAGAGTCCATTCCTCCAGCTACTCCTGCGAGGCCCTCAGGATGCAATATAGCCAAGACCTGCTCCTCCCATGTTGTTAGTTGTGGGGGAGGAGGTGGGGGTCCGCCGCCAGCCCTCTGAACCACAATGTGGTGTCTTGAGACCACGGAACGCACCTTCCCCTGTAGGTCATTTCACCTCTTCCTGATGTCATCCCGTGTTCTTGGGTGCTGTCCCACTGCGTTGACCCTGTCCACGATTCTGCGCCATAGCTCCATCTTCCTAGCTATGGAGGTGTGCTGCACTTGTGATCCGAATAGCTGTGGCTCTACCCGGATGACTTCCTCCACCATGACCCGGAGCTCCTCCTCAGAAAACCTGGGGTGTCTTTGCGGTGCCATGTGGTGGTGTGGGTGATGTGTGAGGTGCTGTGTGCTGTGATGTGTGGGGTGATGTTTAGGGGGGGTGTTGGTTTGCGCGTGGATGTGTATTAGTGATGGTGTTGTGTGCCTCTGTATGCTGGTGTGGTCTTTGCTTTTCTGTCTCTCTGCTTCTTCCAAATTTTTTCTTGTAAGGGTTTGTGGGTAATGTGGGTGGGTGTTTTATATTGTATTGGGTGTGTGGGAGTGGTGTGTGTATGTGTATCAGGTGTGTGTGTTTTGATTTGTCCAATGTGGTAGTGTTTTGTAAATGTGTGTGTATTTTGAGCACGGCGGTGTATACCGCCATGGAATACCGCATTTGAAAGACCGCCACGTGGATTCGTGGGTCATGGTAGTGTGGGCATATTCCTGTTGGCGTGACGGTGGAGGTTTTGTTATCAGCAGTTTATCACTGACCTTTGGTGTGGCGGACTTGTGAGGGTGTCTAGATTTTGGCGGATTCCAAGCTGTGGGTTGTAATAGCTGTGGCAGAATTACGCGGCCGTAGCGGTGTGTTGGCGGTCTTCTGCATGACGGTAAGCGGGATTTACGGCCAATGTTGTAATGAGGGCCATTGTCTCTAGAGTATTTAAAATACATACATGTAGTGAGCCCTATTGTTGGCTTTCTTCTCATTCTAATTTACTTGCATCCTATTTAATGGCTTAGATTCGTCTTATTGTGGTTGTCCCTCACCTTGAGAATACCCTCTTTTCTATCCTTTTTTTGGATGACATACCCTTTTACTGATTAAATTAATGGATCTACTTTTTTCTTTGCCACGAGCAGTCCATGGAAGTACATGTATTTTCTTTCTTGCTCCCTCTCTAGCTGCTTCCCCCTCAAATCCCTCTCCCCACCACAGTTATTGCATTTCTTCCCCTCAACCTCACCTGTCCAGATTTTTTCTTTCAATTTTTAATTACTCACACAAGCCCTGCTTTGATAGTGTTAACGTGCTCCCTCCACTCCTCCTCTATTGTACCCCCACTTCTCAAAGTCTATTCCTTCTTTTTTTAAAACAAACATTTTTATACATATTTTTTGAAGGGGTGACATTTGCAGGTCACTAATGAACTATTCGGTGGCGATAATAATGAGAATAATACGGATGATCAGTTCAATGAAGTTGGAACTTTATTGGCCACTTCATTGAGTGCTCCCACTGCTCGCTACAACTGTCCCCTCTAGAATGCCCCGAGGATCTCTCATTGCACATTCCACGTATAGCATAGAATGTAGAATGTATGAGGTCACCACAACATCTTCCTTCTCTAAACAAAATGATAACACTTGAATATAAATGCATTTCAAAATACATAAGTAAAAGCTTAATCACAATATCTAGCGGGTTTTCTAATAATCCTCTTACTTCTGTGTCTTAAAAGTTCTTCATTGTTTGCTTTCAAACCGGGTTTCTTTTTTGAGCTTTGTTCACCGTGATTTTTAATCCCACTTGGCTCTTCAATAACATTGTGAAATCTCCCCCATCGTAATCTCCCTTAATTTTCACTATTCTTCTTTTATTCCACCATTCGTGACATATGATGCTTTACTGCATTTTTGGAAATAGTGTCTACTCTCTCTGGACTTCTGAATTTAGACAACCCCTTAGCCACATGAGTGGGATCATTTACCCGTATCCAATCACCTATATTAATTTTGATTATTTCTACCCGTGCATTGTGTTTTTTATCCTAGTTGTCTTTCATTTTATTTTGAAACTTCTGAACACGAGGTCTAATGATCTCATCTAAAGGCTTAGCTTTATCGGCTTTGGTCTCAACTTCTTTCAACCAAGCAGGTCACAGCTTAGAGGCCAAAACTCGACCTCTCATCTCTTCAAACGGACTTACACCAGTAACTGCATTTGGAGAGGAAAGATGTGACCACAACATGTCCTCCACTGCTTCATTCACTTCTATTTTATTTTGAATCACCCATTGCATACACTCAACCACTGTGCGATTCATTTTTTCAAGAAGACCATTTCCTTGAGGATGATAAAGAGCTACCGGCTAGTGTTGGATGGCATTTTTTACCCAAAATTCTTTAATTTCTCTAGAGAAAAACTGTACCCCGTTGTCAGACACTAATTCTTTAGGGACTCCTTCCCTGGCAAATAATCTCTTCAAACTTTTAATAACTGCATTTGTCTTGTGTTCCTCCATAAACTCTACTTCTCACCATTTGCTATAATAGCCCACCACCACGAAGGCAGATCTTCTTGCTAGGATGCTAACTAGACCAATAACATCAATGGCCACCTTAATTCATGGTGCCGCAGGCACAATACTTGGTGTTAAAGGTGTTGGCTGAGTTTTCAATACTTTGTCACTGTTTCCATAGATCACACAATTCCTCACACAGGTAACTATTTCAAGATCCATACCTGGCCACGTATAACACTCTCTTATCTTTCCCTTAATAATGGTTTGCCCTAAATGTCCATGATGACCGATCATAATGATTTTGGGGGTCATTACAACCTCAGCGGTCTTTTTACAAGACTGCTGAGGGACCGCCCTGCTGAAGACCGCCAGTGCAGGTGGTTTTCTGCTCGGCGCAT
Source organism: Pleurodeles waltl (assembly GCF_031143425.1). Taxonomy (NCBI): domain Eukaryota; kingdom Metazoa; phylum Chordata; class Amphibia; order Caudata; family Salamandridae; genus Pleurodeles; species Pleurodeles waltl. The sequence goes on along the minus strand of NC_090448.1, from coordinate 268,338,825 downwards.
TCTGACTGCTGGCAGCCCTCCGTCTTTTTCCGGATGGAGAGCCGCCAGCAGCCATACTGGCCGTCGGCGGGGAAGTGGAGGTTGCTCCACCTCCACCGCCACGTCAACAGAACACCGCCCACAGAATCACGTTCTGTGATTCGGCATGGCGGTGTTCTGTTTACGGGATGTTGGCGGCGGAGCAGCCCCCATGGATCCCGTCACCTCCTGGAGGATCAACGGACCAGGTTAGTTGATCGTCCGTTAGGAGAGGCGGGTGGGGGGTGTTGTGGGTTATATGTGTGCATGGGGGTGTGCGTCTGAGTATGTAGAGGGGGTGTGTGAGTGCGTGTATGCATGCGGGGTGTTGTGTGTTTGGAAATGTGTGTGTGGCTGTCTATGTATGTCTGTATGGATGTGTGCATGTATGTTTGAATGTGGGTGTGTGTGTATGACTATGTGTGTGGCTGTTGGCATGTTTGTTGGTGTGTGTGCGGGTATGTGTGTTGGTGGTGCCTGAGTGTGTGTCTGGTGTGAATCAGTAATGTGATGTTGAGGGTGGGGATGGGGAGGGGGGTCCTGCCACCTTTGAGGGGTGGCAGGGGGTGGGGGGTGTTGGGGAAGGACTCGGGTGGGGGAGACCCCTATCAGTGCCAGGGAAGGAATTCCCTGGCACTGATAGTGCTCACCACCATGGATTTCATGAAATCCATGGCGGTGAGCCGGGTCATGATACCGCCGGCAGTAGTGTGACGGCTGCCGGGCTGGAGACCCAAGTCTCCAGCCCAGCGGTCGTCTCCACCCTGGCGGTCTGATCGGAGAAGTGGCGGATGACCATGGCGGTAACCGCCATGATCATAATTCCAAAAATGTTACCGCCAGCCTGTTGGCGGTAAAACTGCCACTTCTCCATCAACCGGCAGGGTCATAATGAGGTCCTATGTCTCTTAAGCCTCTGGGTGGAAATATTTTTATGGTTCCTCATCAAAATACCACTGTCCTGTACCGATAATTTGTCTGCAACTTTAATGTAGGCTTGTAAATTTATTGGCAGAGAACTTTCCTTGGGCCAACCATGGTCAAATAGTTCTTTATACGTACCATATCTCCAGCTTTTATAATTTCTTTGTTCCACTCAGTCTTCATAAAAGTCTTCCCATCACACACATCTACAACTGCAATCAAACACTCTTCTTCTTCTTCATCCACCAACTCTATTTTCTCGTCCAAATTGATTGGTGAACAAGACAAATAATCAGCCCTGATATTTTTCCCACCAGGAATATACTCTACTTTGAAATCATACTGTAGTAGTTTTGAACTCAATCTAGCAATTCTCTGAGTCTTTTCTTTGATAACATCTCCACTAAGAATGTTCACTAATGGCTTATGATCAGTTTTGAGTGTAAACCTTCTCTCCCAAATGTAATTTTTGACAGCAAGCCAATAACTCTTTTTCTATCACGGAAAAAACTTTTTCGTTGACTCTCAAAGAACGTGTGTCACGATCTGGATGATTCATACCGATGTAATCTGCCCGTCTCTGGGCACCACCAGGTTTCTTGCTTGTTCTGGATTGACCAAGGTAGGGGCAACCCTTTCCAGTAGTCTGTGTGCTGCTGATAATAGAACACCAAACAGGCCATAACTTCCAGAAGGACTCCCAGAGGAAAAAAAAAAAACTTGGGAAAAACCTTGGATGAAGGAACTCCTGGAAAAGATATAAAGAAAAGAAAAAGTAAGGCACAAAAAGTCTGAAACAAAAACTGCAGACAGGGCAAAGCAGGTGAAGTCCAAAATCACAGGATACAGGAGAGGGAGCACAACCAGAACGGACGTGTTTGCAACACAAGGAACAGAAGACCAACTGTGCTTATATACTGACAAACAGGAAGTGACATGCAGGAAGTAATGAAGACACCATCTTGGATTGGGAAAAGCCACATTAAAGTAAATGGAAAAATAGCCGCAAGTGGGACGCCAATGTTCTTCACGGCGTCCCAACGTGATTCAAACCCTATAGTTTGTTCATGACTGTGTTTGTCTTCTTGGGATAACATTGCTCCCAAACCATCGTTACTAGCATCTACCGTAATATTGCACGATTCCATAGGATCAAATGGCGCTAAAATTCCTGCCTCAACTATGTAATTTTTAAGTGCTCTAAATTCTTCCTGTGATTTTGAAGCCCACACAAATTTGTTATTTTTCTTGAGGAGTTCCCGTAAGTTTGCTGTTTTAGTAGAAAGATTCTTAATGGATTTTGAATAAAAAATTCACATATACCCAGAAAAGATGCAACATGTTTTTTTGTTTTTGGTTCAGGTGCACGATCGCTTCTACCAAACCTGGTCTTGGTTTAAGCCCATCTTTTGAGATGACATGACCTAGGTACTCTATGCTGGATTTAGCAAACTCATATTTTTTTACATTTTTTACTACACCATATTTTTGTAATCTTTGTAACACTTTATTCATTGCTTCATCATGAGTACATTCATCCTCATCAGTGATCAGTATATCATCCTAAAAAGTTATTACACCTTCAATAGCCTGAAGTATGTTTTCTATAACTCTCTGAAAGACAGAAGCGGTGGACGCCAACTCAAAGGGCATCCTTTTGAATTGAAAAGTGCCAAAAGGTGACACAAAAGCTGTGTAATGCCTTGAAGTTTTCTTTAGCTCAACCTGATGATATGCCGAAGATAAGCCTATTTTGCTGAAAACATCTTTTCCAGCAAAAGTGGATATGATTTCATCAATACGTGGTAAAGGATGTGAATCGACCCATATGACCTTGTTCAGACTACACAAATCAATACAAACTCTTCATTGTCCATTTTTTTGTGCGATGACCAATGGAGATAACCAAAGTGATGACTCTATAGGTTCAATAACTCCATCAACAACCATTTGTTAGAGAACACTCTCTAAATCCTTACGTACACTGAAGAATACATTTCTCAATGTATGCCTTACAGGTGCAGCACCATTTTGTACTTTGATCTTATGTTTAAAACCTGTGATTCTGTCCAAATTATTATTGGACGCCTCAATTAACTTTTGTAACCAAATATTCTTGGGTTGTTTGTCTTGAACTACCAGCGATTCATCATTTAACCCATCTGATGGACTTGAACACTCCTCCCTGGTCCTAATGTCATACCGAATAACCCCTGGTGATACAACCCAAGTATATTCAAACCTCTTTTTGCTACATAAACTTTCCCAAGAATCACTTTGTTTTTATATTTCAAACATGCTTCAAAAAAAACAATGAGATCTATTTTTTTCCATTGTACGACACAGGGTTTCTGTCAGAGGGTAACAGGTTATTTTCCCCATATGTTTGTAATAGCAATTCTTCAGTAATTATGGTCATCCTTGCCCCGGAATCTATTAATAGGCGTAGTTTCTTCCCATCAACCTCAATATTTTCATGAGGGTCCATGCAATTATGTTCACCACATTGGACCACTATTATTACATCTTTCTTTGTGTTCACTTCATCGGTAGGGCTTTCATTTGGATCAAGTTCTTCAATCACATTCACTGGTTTATTACTACTCTGACAAACTTTGGCAAAATGCCCTATTTTCCCACATATTCTGCACTTTACATTTTTCGCTGGACATGGGCGAGCATTGTTACCATGTCTAGGATTACCATATCTGAAACACATGTTTCTTCTACTGAAGAATTCACCTTTAGTTTGGTTCTGTGGTGACCTCTTGGTTTGTTCTTCAGTGACATCGATGGAGTTCCGTTTAATATTGATTGTGCTTACTCCAACAAGTTCTTTTGGTGAAAGTTCCTTGCATCCTTTCTGAGAAATTTCTATACTTTTTACAATTTCTTCTGTTTCTGATAAAGAAGGTTTTTTTAACATAAACAGTTTTTCTTGAAATTTCTTATCCCAGCAGTGTACCACTATTTGATCGTAAATAAGTTGTGCGGTAATGCTTTCAAACTCTCATTTGGAAGCTAATGTGTGTAAAATTGCTACATAACTGTCAATTGATTCATCTAGATGTTGTACTTGTGTGAAAAATGTATGTCTATTTATGTCAAGCTTGGTTGAACATCAAACTGCTTTTCAAGTTTTTTTACTGCAGGTTGATACTCATCAAAATCATCTGCTTCACCACCCGGTAATTCATACGGTGGTAAGTGTTCATAAATGGATTGGCCTTCAAACCCTAAATTGTATTATAATAAAAATCTTTTCCTATCTGGGCAACACCTATTACCTTCTATAGCTCTTAAATATTTGATAAAAGCACTATGCCAACTACTCCAAGGTATTGTTGGATTTCCCGGTGTTTGTAAGAATGGTGGCTGACACTCTGCATAATGGCTATGATAATGTGTTGTAGCAGTATGTAAAAATAAATTTGAGTAACGCTGTTTCGTTTTGATAACGTGTTGTAGTAGTATGTAAAAATATATTTTTTAACACTGCTTTGCTTTTATTTCAGTTGCTCCCTAATTGCTTCTGGATCACAGTGAATCCGCAAACTCCTGAGTATTATGCTTGCAGATCGCAGTGAGTTTATTTGTGTGGGTTGCAGTAAAATCCACCGGCTAGTGAGTATTATGCGTGTGGATTGCAGTGGGTTTGTTGTGCGTGCGGATCGCAGTGAAATCCACACATTTCTGTGAGGGGTTTATTCTGCATGAGGATCACAGTGAAGTCCACACACGTCGGTGAGGGATTAGATCGCCGTATGTTGCTACGTATTATGCATGCAGATCGCACGTTTCTGTAATGGATTTTGCCAAAGTATGTCCGCCGTACTTATTATGCATGCGGATCACATTTTCTCAAAATATGGCTGACGTGTGTATTTGTAAGAGCCACGTAGCGTGGGTGCCTCAACGTGCGTAGGGCTGAATGTACGTAATGATGTAACATGATGCTGGACGTGCTTGAATACGGGTGATGCTGGACAAGCGTGAGGCTACGTATCACATGGAGGAGACCTCTTGGGAGCGGAAGTAACAATCACTTATAGAATTGTAAAATTTAAGCAAAATCAATGTACATGAGGGGTCTCTGACATTGAACCTGTCAGAACTTCACAACAATAAGAAACAACTGGCCTGAAACCATGTAGCGCAGTTCGCAAGCTCTTTGTACTCGTCGTGCTCAATGAAGGAGAACCTCTCGAGGTCCCAAAAAATTGGAAGCGGGTTCTTGACTGTGGCCAGCTCGTCGCCAGATTTTGTGGTGATAACAATGAGAATGAACACCGATGATCAGTTCAATTAAGTTGGATCTTTATTTGCCACAGTCATCGACCACTCCTACTGCTCTCTCCAACTGTCCCCTCTGGAATGCCCCCAAGGATCTCTCATTCCACATTCCACGTATAACATTGAATGTAGAATGTATGAGATCACTACATACGCCTTTCTTTTTCATGAGCGTTCATACATAACTTTTAACTTGTCGGTCTAAGATTGGCGTCCGCTGTCTTCGAACAGTTTAGTAAAAAAAAAACAACAATGATAATTGGCGCTGTGCCATATCCTATGCACCAGCATTGAAACTTAAGCATGCATGGTTATTCACCGCGTGGCAGCCACCACAGCATCAGGATGCATACGTGTACAGTGTGATGCCCATGCATGCGTATACATAGTGCCTTTTTTATGTGGATGCACCTGCAAAATCCATTTTCCTCGCTCATTATGGATGCTCAACAGCATGAATAAAATCCAATTGCAAAGACAGTATTGCTGTATTGGGACAGCCAAATGCAAGGTCAAATGGCTTTGCCAATCCTCTCTTCTACATTACCACTTGTTTGTGAAAGACAGCCCTTGTACCTTGAAATGCAGATTTGTATTATTTTGTCCACTTAAACTTGACATTATGTTTAGTAACTTTCTTGAGGGAATGGAAACTGTTGAACATCCATCCACAAATTTAACACAAATTTCACACAATCACAAATATAACCTGGTCTTTGTCTTTGGAAAATCTCACTTGTCCATGTTATCTGTTAAACCTAATCCACTAAAAATCCACACTTAAACAACTGTAATGGCATGCCCTTTCTTGCTAATTTCCCACAACATTTCCCAAGATTTGACTATTGTTAGAAATGGGGTTTCTGGTTGGCTAGGGTATGCACCTCAGCCAGGCAGAACTTACCCACTCTAGTCAGGGCAAGGAAGTTACACGTCCAAGATAACCCCTGCTCACCCCCTTGGTAGCTTGGCACGAGCAGTCAGGCTTAACCTGGAGGCAATGTGTAAAGCATTTGCACAACACACACACACATGTGACGCAATATCCCCACCACAAAGGAAACACAACACCAGCTTATATGAAAATATACTGTATTGTACACAACGCAATTATCAGACCAAAACATCACGTCAGTACTATCCTGCTACCTTAGCAGTTGTCAGAACGTTACACATTAGTTACTCTGCCAATTAGCAGTAGTCACACATAACACACAGGTTACTCAGTATTCTGCAACATAAGCAGTAGTCAGGACACACGTTATCACATTAGAACACTTGTCATAAGGATATCATAAAACGCCCAAAGTAGGAACATTAGAAACATATGGCAAGTTAGGGAAACATATTAGCAAGTCATGCCCATAAAAGGAACATTTGCACATATATGTAAAAGCATCATAGAACAGGTAGGCAATATATCAATTAGCCAAAGTCTGTAGGAAGAACTTGAGATTATATATATGGACCCCTTTTAGGGAGTACCTGTTTTGATGCAGAGGCACTTCCAGTGCCTAGAACGAACAATGGGGCCCCCGGCGCTCCTCTATGCAAAACGGGGGCCTCCTGTGAGCATTGTGGACCTAGAGGGGCGGCACGCACCCTCTCCGAATTCCTGACAGGCCCCTTCTGGGACCCGGGATCACTGGGGACCCCTCGGGCCTCCACCGGCTCTCTCCAGGGGGGCCCAGGTCAGGGAAATCCTGGGAGTAAGGAGGGGGGCGCCACGCACCCCCTCCGATTTGTGAACAGGCCCCTCCGGCGACCCGCAAACTCCTGGGGTCTCCCTGGGCCTCCGTCTGCCCTTCCACGAAGGGAGACCCCTTCACAATTGCCCTTGGCCCATGAGGGGGCCCATTAGAGAGCCTGCGGCACGGGCGAGCCTCCGATGAGGCTGCCGCCCCACCCACATGCTCAGGGAGAGCCCTCCGGGGCTTGAGCAGGTGAGGGAGAGGCGTCCTCCTCTCCCTCCTGCTCTGACGAAACGCTGGCCCAAGGTCGGGCAGGCCGGTGCCCTGGGGGTGCTCCTCGGAGCGATCCCTACCCCTGGGGCACCGCAAGGAGCAGGCTTGCTCCTGATTCTTCCTCATCGTTTTCTCATGCCCCGGGGGCACTGAGATGAGCGCGATCCTCGCGCTCCGAAATAAGTAAACAACCCAGCTGCGGCGGTGAACTTGGCAGCAGGGGAGCGCTTTTCAGAGCGCTAGGGCAAAGTTAAAGCCCGGGCTGCGTCGGTGATCTTTCTGCAGTGGGTCAAGAAAGAGCGCGTTCCCAAGCACTGCAGACCCAGCTGTAGAGATTGTGGCAGGGGTCAGGGGCCACAGCACCCTGCCCCTGGGAACACTCAAGCAAGTAAAAGATACAGGGCTGGTGGGCCCAGCTACAGGCCAGCGCAAGGGGTGCAGATGGTGGCAGTTCCTCCTAGTGACCAGGCAGGTCACAGGTCAGCACAGAAGCAGCAGTCCAATGTGGTTTCCTGGTGAGTCCATTCATCAGCGTTCTGTGTCCAGTTTCAAGTTCCAAGAGAGTTCAAATTGTGGGGAAAATTCCCCTGTACTTATAGTCAGTTCTTACAGTGTTTTACAATGGTAGGGAGAGGAGGTTCCAGACAGTTACAACTGGTTCTGGGAGTGCCCCCTCTCTCCTTTCAGCACAGGCTCCAAACATCAGTGGGGGGTTAACGACCCTATTGTGTGAGGCCAGGGCACCGTCTTTACAAATGCAGGTGTGCCCCGCCTCTCCCTTCTCTCAGCCCAGGGAGACTATTCAGTATGCAGATGCACCTCTGTGACACCTCCATCCTCCCTGTGTACAGGCTGTCTGAAAAGTATGCACAAAGCCCCAACTGTCACTCTGCCCAGGCGTGGACTGGAGTCAAGCTGCAAAACACCAGAGTCATAAGTACAGATAAATGCGCACTTTCTAGAAGTGGCATTTCTGTGATAGTAATAAAAAAATACACCCACACCAGTAAGCAGTATTTATTATCACCATTACAACCATACCAAACACGCCTACGCTACCCCTCATAAATCAGACAATACCCCTTACACATAAGGCAGGGCATTTCTAATGCAATCCTATGAGAAGGCAGCACTCACAGCAGTGAGACACCAAGTTAGGCTGTTTGTCACTACCAGGACAGGCCATGCAATATGGCACATGTCCTGCCTTTCTACATACATGGCACCCTGCCCATAGGGCTACCTAGGGCGTACCTTAGGGGTGACTTACATGTAGTAAAAGGGGAGTTCTGGGCCTGGCAAGTACATTTAGATGCCAGGTCCCTGTGGCAGAAAACTGTGCACACAGGCCCTGCGCTAGCAGGCCTGAGACAGGTTTAAAAGTCTACTTCAGTGGGTGGCGCAAGCAGCGCTGCAGGCCCACTAGTAGTATTTAATTTACAGGCCCTGGGTATAGAGATACCACTGTACAAGGGACTTATAGGTAAATTAAATATGCCAATTGGGTATAAGCCAATCATACCAACTTTAGATGGGAGAGCACCTGCACTTTAGCACTGGTCAGCAGTGATAAAGTGCTCAGAGTCCTAGAGCCAACAGCAAGAGGTCAGAAAAACCAGGAGGAAGGAGGCAAAAAGACTGGGGATGACCCTGCGTAAGGCAAAAGTCCAACAACTATGTTTTTCAACAATCTTTGAGAACACAAAGATGTCAACCTAGAAAGCCACCACTCCCTCTATCTCTCCAAACAGAGAGGCCTTATGGAATCAGAGGTTAAATCAAACGGCATTCTGAAGTAATTAAATTCACCTTCGAGTGTGATGAGTGGTAAATCTACTGCTCTAAGGAGATAATTCAATTTGGTGACAGGCTGTCCTCAGAGTAAGTGGTGAAAAGTACTTGCCTTGCCAATGTGGCTAATAATTCGTTAGTTTTCTAAATCAGATGACAGTCGGCAATAATTTGTGTATTTGAGAAATGCCATATGCACACAAACATGTACATCAGCACACAAACACAAAGATTGTCTTATTGCACACCAATATTACAAAGAAAATACAATCAGAAGCGTCTATGTTTTCAGTCACACCATCTTCACAAATTTGCCTAGGCACTTTTCATAACTCCATTCTTACAGACAAATAAACATTCCTCAGGATGTGTTTGATAGGAATATTACGGTGTTTCAATACAGTGTGTTGTGAAAAGTCTTTCACTTTTCCCAAAACTTTGTGAAACAGACATTTATAGTAGCTCAATGTTGCTTCTGACTGGAATCATAAAACTTATACAAAATGCGAAATACTTGAAATTGGGTTCAGTTGTAAAGCCACACTTTCCTTGGTAACATGGATCCAACACATGCTGCCCTTGCTTTGCTACCTAACATTTAACCCTTTGTGTGCACTGGATGGTTTCAAGCAGTCCGTGCACACAGTAGGTGTGCGCAGAGTACGGCTCCAAGACACTCTCGCACTCACCCACAGGGCACTTCCCCTGTGGGCCAGCACACAAATGCCCCCCTACCCAGGAATGGCAGTGGAAGCACTTCCACCTACACCCCTGGCCCCACCCCTGGTGATTGCTGCACACCAGCATCATTAGAGCAGGCCAGAGACGCTGGAAGCTATTTGCTTCCAGTGTCTGTGGAGAAAGGAGATGAGTTTTCCTCCTGGGAGGGATGGGGGCACTGGCAGGAAAGGAAATACTTTTTTGGTTTCCCTGGTGTCTCTCTGAAGTGCACTCCTGCTGCACGATCGCAGGTGGGGCAACCGTGAAGCAGGAGTGCACACACCATGCCACTGGAAATTTCTTAGGTGTTGTTTTGTTGTTTTGGGGAGCGGCCAATTGGGCAAGGGATGCTCCCATTTAAAGGCCCTATACAATCGCTCTAGGGCTTTATTAAGTATTATCGAATTTCCAGGCACTTTTATTGAGAGGAGCACAGGAAAACAATGTTCTTTGTCATGCTTCTGCTTTCTGCTACATATCAACCCACAGGCACTGACGCTGAGGTAGACCCTTGTATATAAAGCATGTGAATGAATTTGTATCACAAAATGTTGGTTGTATTATCAACTCGCAAAAATATTGCATCTATAATATCAACTACCAATATTTCGTTAAAGGATGCATGTTGGGAAGTGTAGATTTAATCTTATTAACTTCACATCTACCTGTGTTGACAATGCGTTGTTGGCAGGCAATCATTTGATCATTTTCATTTTAGGGAGAGTCTTAAAGAATTATTTTTCAAGGCATGGATTAAACAACAGATTAATTAACAAGCTCAGGAAAACAGTTCTCATGTTTGTAGAGTTCAGATGACCTGATTAACAAACCCCTGGTTGTGAAAACAAGGTAAACACATACTCACTCCTGAAACAGTATTCATCAGTACCACACCCACCTATCTGCTCAAATGTTAAGGGCTCAAATTTTTCATTCCTCCGCAGACATTCCCCTCTCCCCCACCCCCGCACACAATGAAAATAAAACCTTTGGACAACTTGACATTCTCAGAAATTACAAGAATCCACAGGTGTGGAATGAGGAAGCCTCCATAATTAGAAAAGCTTGAAAGTTTGCCAGTCAGGTGTACACAACAAGTGAGAGTGCCAAAAAGTGGGAATAAAGCAAGGATTTACAAAGAGTAAAAAAGGAGAGGATAATTACTACAGGGTGCCAATTTAGAACCAATGAAGCAGCAAAGATACTTAGAACTAAACAACAACTTAAATAAAAAAAGTTCCAAAGACTATGGACCTCCTGGCCCACAAGGTTAGTGTAATCTACTCCTCTGTTCTCATGGTGAGGACCCCCCCTCCAGATTGAGATCTGTGTCTTCCTGGTGGGAATCTCTGTGCTTTCAGTAGAGCCCCCAATGCTCTACTGAAGGCACTGATCCTTTGCTCTGGGTATGATGCACCCGCTTGGCAGTATTTTATTTGCAAGAACAAACTGTCAAAGTGGGGTGGTAGTTTGTGTTCACAAAACAAATTAACAATGGCCTAATCCCCAGGGAGTTTTCTTTTTGCACCTGGGGGCCACTGTGCGATTTCCCAAACTACACCACCATATCTCAAATGGGTAAAGAATCAAGTGTTGGTCGCCCACTCTTTGAAGGGCAGGCTGACTGCCACTATGATCTGACAGTGTGATGGAAGGTCGTGGGCTTTTGCTGCAGAGTTATCCAAGACTTTGCTGCCACAAACCCAGCAGTTCCCTCATCTTTAAAAAGCCCGAAGAACGATGAGTTTGACAGAACGGTTCATCCTTTTTGTTTGGGGTAAATGCACCATTCTGCTAAACTCTAAATTACCCTTTATGCATTCCAGTTTGTTACTGGTTCATAAAAGATTTCACTTCTGGGTAAATTTCACTTCTTAAAGTGTTTTACATCACATGTGCTCACCTGGAATTACTCAACTGTGTCCCGCAGCAGTGACACAAAGCCTTGGGTATGTTGGCAGTGTCAAGCGTTGTAGAAACTGGATTGTTCTAATCCGTAGTACAGTCTTTAGTCTCGACATGAGATGTGGCTGGGCGCCGACAAAGATAAAACAATCGGAGTTCTAATGAGTTAACAGGTTTCTGTGGGGAAACCTGAGGTTATGTTTGCACAAGCGGCCAGAATTTTCTCTAAAAAACATGTATGTTGTAAATGAAAAACACCGACTACAGCTGAGGTTTTCTGAGACATCCTTGGAGGATGACCGTTGACAGAGCTCGTGGTTCATCTGCAGTTTGTCCCCGTCAAACTACTTACTTTCTGACCTCGTCACTTTTATGGAAATAATAATCTGTGATCAAACCAAGATAAAAGCTCCGGCCAAGCAGGGCTCCTTTGGGTTCAATAGCTCAAAACTGCAGTTCCCCAGAGCTTCAAACCTGGCTGCAAATCTGGAAATCCTAGCAGCTGAGGACACGTCTTCTTAGCACATACTTTAGCATATTATTTAATACGTTTGCTTTGCCGTGGGACTTGGAAATGTTCCTATAAGAAAAATTGCAGCTTATAAAAATAATTTGCGCCATCTGAAAAACAATACTTCTTTACTTGCCTCAATTATTTAAATGTTACGAGAATCACATTGCAAGTCATTTCTTAACAGTGGGCAGATGAGTATACGTTTTAAAAAGCAGTAAAGTTGTCAATTTAATGTTCAAATATGACTTTGTTTTAACTCCTAACACCCAAGCAGGGACTGCTGTGTTCAGTGTTACCTGGTTGCATTACACCTCCTACTGTGCGGTTTGCTTCAGATATGAATGGCAAAAGCTGCAGGTCATATTTCAAGTATGTAAATTTAAGCATGAAAAGAGTTTCCATGCCTTTCGGAAGTTGTGTAGTCATCCCGCGCTTTCAAGTCCAAATAACAGCTACCAAGGATCCATAAAGTCAAAAGATTCAGGTGGAAACACAGAAAAAGATAGAATTTTAAAAAATGCTCCACCATCTAAAACAACAGTGGACAGAGTTTTCAAAACTCTCCAAATAACTCTTAAAATCTTTCCTAATATGAGAATTACGGCCTGCGGCCTGTGTGAGTTGTATTCCTGGAAGATTTACCAGTGTGCTGCATTCCCACACCAATGGTTGAAGTAACAAGTAATGAGAATTAATGTGTTCTAACAACCACTCGAACTGCAGCCTCACCCCAAGGACCATCTTGGAACAAAGGTCCGAATATCTACTCCATCTCTATCCTCTGCAGCCTGAACACTTTTCATGGCATTAATATTTAGGAACGAATGGGTTTACTGGAAAGGAGGTTTGCAAGTAACATTACAATAAAGCCAAGTCACTTTAACTTGTTTGCTGCCCTATTTGGGATTTCTCTACATCATGAAAGGGCGTTAACAGGATCCTCTTATGCTATATTTTTTTATCAATAAGGTACTGTCCCCCTACATTTGACAGCATTTTGTTTTTGCTGCTGACATCCATAACAGCTTCAGCACCCAGAACCCCCGGGTACCACCAACACCACAGATTTACCTCTGACCAACCTCCTGCTCTCCTGGACCCCCGTTAACGACAACACCATCGAAATCATGAACACCATCCACTCCGGCTCTCCATCTGACCCCTGCCCTCACCACATCCTCAACAAAGCAAGCTCCGTCATTGCACCCCAACTAAGGAAGATCATCAACAGCTCCTTCGAGTCTGCCACCTTCTGGGAGAGCTGGAAACACGCTGAGATCAATGACCTCCTCAAAAAACCCAAGGCGGACCCAAAGGACCTCAAGAACTTCCAGCCTATCGCCCTGCTCTCCTTCCCTGCAAAAGTCATCAAGAAGGCTGTCAACGAACCCGCTTCCTCGAGGAGAACCACAACCTGGGCCCTTCCCAATCCAGATTCCGCAGCAACCACAGCACCGAAACCGCCCTCATCGCTGCCACCGACGACATCAGAATCATACTAGACAGTGGCAAAACCGCAGCCCTCATCCTCCTGGACCTCTTGGCAGCGTTCAACACCATCTGCCACCACACCCTGCGCTCACGCCTCAGCAATGCTGGAATCCGCCACAGAGACCTGGACTGGGTCATCTCCTTTCTCAGCGTCAGAACACAGAGAGTCCACCTCCCCCAATCTGCTCGGAGGCCACCGGAATCATCTGCGGTGTACCCCAGGGTTCGTCCCTCAGCCCGACCCTCTTCAACGTCTACATGGCCCCGCTTGCTAACAACGCTCGATCCCACAACCTCAACATCATCTCATAAGCCGACGACACCCAGCTGATCCTCTCCCTCACCAAGGACTCCGCCAAGACCTACCTCCACGAAGGAGTGAAGGCCATCACTGAATGGATGAAGAGCAGCTGCCTCAAACTCAATTCCGACAAGATGTAAGTCCTCATCTTCGGCTCCACCCCCTCCGCATGGGATGACTCCTGGTGGCCTGCCACTCTCTGAAGCACTCCGACTCCCACCGACCACGCACACAACCTAGGATTCATCTTGGACCCCTCACTATCCATGACCCAGCAAGTCAACGCCACCTCCTCCTCCTGCTTCAACACCCTCCGCGTGCTCCGAAAGATCTACAAATGGATACTCACGGAAACCAGAAGAACAGTCACCCAAGCCCTCATAAGCAGCAAGCTGGACTAAGGCGATGCCCTCTACATAGGAAGCACGGCCAAACTTCAGAAGAGGCTGCAACGCATTCAAAGCGCCTCCCCACACCTCATCCTGGACATCCCCCACCACTGCCACATCACAGACCACCTGAAAAACCTCCACTGACTCCCAGTCAACAAGAGGATCACCTTCAAACTCCTTACCCACGCTTACAAAGCACTGCACAACAACAGACCAGAATACCTCAACAGACTACTCTCCTTTTACACCCTGACCCGGCATCTCCGCTCCACCGACCTCGCAACCGTCCCACGCGTCTGCAGAACTATAACCACCAGCAGATCATTCTCGCACCTCGCCACCGAAACGTGGAACACTCTTCCCACCCACCTGTGCCAGACCAAAGACCACCCTACCTTCAGGAAACTTCTCAAGACCTGGCTGTTCGAGCAAAAGCAGCACTCCCCAACCCCCCCCCTCCGAAAGCACCTTGAGACCCTCACGGGTGAGTAGTGCACTTTACAAATTCCTGATTGATTGATTGACCTAGGGTTGCCTGGAGGAAGTTGCCTATTGGCCTGATCCTTTCTGAGCACTGTCAAATACCCAAATGAAGTGGCCCAGAACTCACTTCTGGGCCACCCCATTAGTACACATGTGACATCACTAATAACATCACACATACATATGGATGGGCTTGGAAGGGATTATGTAGTACTTTTCAGGTCTATCCACATATTGGCCTTGTGGACAGGGCTACAGGAGAAGCTAAATGCAGTGTAATCTGCCCCCAGCTTCTCCCCTGGCACACCCAACGTGATCCACATATTTTTCTGTTGGTGAAAGGAAGGTGAGAGAGGGCAGAAGCAGCCTAGCTCCTAACCACCAACAGAAGAACTGAACCAGGAAGTGGGAAATGGAATGAGATGAACTATGACTGTTTATAGCCCCTCTCCTTTCTATCCCCTACTTTCTTATCCTTTTTCAAAGAACTCTTTAACTTTGCAATGCTTCTCTGCCCAACAGAAGCACTGTGAAATGAAAGGGCTGTGTGTCTGTGTCTCACAAAGGAGCCAGACACTGTCTGGGCTTTCCCTTATTTTGAGGAAAAAATCCAAACAGTGTCTGGCTATCTGCTGGGGATCATAAATAAACATCTAGGCCAAGGCCGTCCAGCAGCTAGGGAACCTGCCAACCCATTACATTTCTGAATACTAGAAATAGGGAGGAATTCTGGGTGATGTGCATAGATGCCACAAATGTTTCTTACCCAAAATTCCCTGCACAGGTCAAACATTGGTTAAAAAAGAATTTCCTCACATTTCTGAGATGGAAAGTTCTGGGATTTGTGGGAGAAGAACAAATCTCCCACAATCATATGTACCCACACTTCTACCAGTATAAACAGTACCTCATGTATAAGTGGGCCAACCATAACTGACAGGAACAGGCCAAATGTATGATTGTGTGAAGACAATATAGGGTCAATGTGGTCTTCATATGCAGACAATTTCAGCCTGTTGCAGTCCTGTTCTATAGCCTCTCCCGCGTGTGGCAGGCATCATTTGTATCCTGAGAACTGTGGGAACATTGGATGGTAGGACATTTGCCACTCAAAGGCCAACATTTTCTGACAGAACATTTAAGAAATTGTATTTTTACCTATACTTTGACATTTGCAGGGGATTCCGTGTAACAAAATATGTTTGGATTCATGCATGCCGCTTACCTTGAGTGTCTAGATTACACAGTTGTCTGGGGTTCGTACGTTCCCCTGCATGTTGGCTGTTCCATGACAGCCTACTGCAGACATCTCTGCAGAATTTCCCTGTTGTAATCTGTTTCTATACCTACCATTACTTCATCTCATCATATAAATAAACTGCCCCATTTACCCATCCTTCTCACCCCCCTTATCTTGCCGTTCTATGGTATATTCCTCACAGCTGTCAACTGTCACCTAGATCATTGTATTTAAGTTGATAATATAACATCAACACCTCTGAGTTCCTACTCAGCAGATTCTTCTTTGTTAATTTTTCGGTTTCTGACTGGCCGCTCTGCACCAACAGACCCGTTCAGGGACTCCTTTCTGCAGAAAAATGACATTGGCCTTTCCTTGTCGCTTGAAAAAGAGCTCACTCAAAGTGATCCTATGACATCTACTTCTTTATATCCCAGGAACTGTGACAGGGCTCTACATGCACGGTTTGAAACTTCATCCATATTACGGCATAGTGTGAATACCTCTCCTTCACCCACCCAGAATCGGAGTTGCTCCGTGGCATAACAGTGGTCTGTGGTATTCATTGGGCATGGTGCTGGTGCTACTGGGGGAGTTTTTTTAAAACACTGTGGGGGTTTTCCCTGACTCCCCACAAGCTTAATAACCCCATCATCCTCCTTCAACAAGGTGCAGACACACTGCCCTCCTACTCGTATTCAGGGAATCTTCACCAGACAAAAAACACAGGACTTTCACTAAATACATGCCTCAACCAAATAATAAATGGAACTGCTACAACTCATACGTTTGTTTACAGAACAAGCATAATTTGGGCCATACTGTTCATAATATTATTTTCAATTTGTATACTACCTTAAATTTAAGGGAATATTTATTATAGTAATCCTATTTCCATTGACTGCATTCACCTTCTACCAGATTGCCTTTTTATATATTGTCCAATAAGTTCATTCTTTTCCATATCCCTTAAACATCTCTAAGAATTGTAAATATGGCTGAAGTCAGCAAGTCGCAACCTTTGCCAGTTCTAAATGACATTGGGGAACCCTCACTCCCTTGGACACAATGGGCCAAACTTTTTGAGTGTCAACTTGTAGCAATTGGTGGAGACAAATCCATGTCTGTACGCAAACAGCACATTCTTCTACATAACCTTGGAAACAAAGAAAGAAAAATCTATGAAAACTGACCAAATACAATGGAGAGAGAAGGAGACTGAACAGTTGGATGTATATCAACTCATCTTTAACAAACTACAGGAGCAATTAGGATAAAGAATAAACATAGTGCTATAGAGACAGGCATTTATTAGAAGAGTTCGAAGAAAAAAATGAAAAAGTAACTGCATATATTGCAGATTTGAGGGGCTTCTCCAACATGTGATTTTGGGGCTCTCACTGAATCTCTGATATGTGACCAAATAGTGAGATGTATGAACAGTCTTAAAATTCAGGAAAGGCTCTTAGCTAAAAACCCTGATTTAAAAGATGTCATATCAATAGCAATTAGTATTGAACATACTGTTGATTGCTTACGGAAAACTACAATGGAGTCACAATCTGAAGTCAACATCCTTACCAAGAATGAAACAAAACAACAAAGAACAAAGACCTTAACCCCAGGAGATTCAAAGAGTTGCCATTTTCTAATGAAATCTAAAATGCTTCCCTTGTGGAAGTAATGGTCATTTAGCCAACAGTGCTAAATGCCAAGCAAGAGGCATCACAGGGGCAATTGTGGGAAAACGGGACACTACGCAAGAGTCTGCAAGGATATTTCTTCCAAGAATGTTCACATCGCTGATTTAGTTGATACTGAGGATAACAAATTAAACTTTCAGCTATCTGAGCCCTACAATAACCTTACATCTCCTAGATGCAAAATCTTATTAGATGACATACCTGTCACTGTTTATGCAAATTCATGATCCCTTTTTACCATTATGGATAGCAATGATTTTAAGAAATATTTCTCAGGAAACAAATATGTTGTGGAATCTTCTGACAGGCCCAATTCCCTTGAAGGGCATGGTGAGAATGCACCTCAATTTTCAAAGTAGATCTACTGTAGGGAAAGTCTACATTACAAAAAGGACCCCAATTTACTTGAATGAAGATATCAAAAACAGTTATGCATCAAACTTGACATGAATAGTAAGGACCCTGTGGAACAAGTTGACCTCTCACTTTGCGAAGAAGTGTGGCAAGAGTTTGCTGAAGTCTTTACCAATATACTAGAGGCCTCATTACGAGGCTGGTGGGCTGACTGCTGGCCCCCCAGCCCTGTGGAGAGGAGACCTCCACGGAGCTCGCATGCTTCCTCTCTGGCCCCATTATAAGGTTTTCAGTGGGCTGACCAGTAGAAACCCCTGGAGTCTGACGTTTTCGCCAGTCAGCCCAGCGGAAACTGTGCAGCGGCATTGGTCTCGACTTCTCATGGAGCCAAGGCTATGCCTTTACAAAGAGGGTGCTACCTGCACCCTCGAAATACAAACTGTCTACTGTAGCAGACAGTGTGCATTCCAAGGGTGCTGGGCAGGGGGTCCTTCACTGCCCACAACATGGTCGTGGGCAGTGCAGGGGCCCCTCTTTGGCCTCAAGCACTTGCGTTCTGCCATCCTTTTCATGGCGGGGTCCCTGACATGAAACGGTTGGCGGAAAGGGTAGTCGTGATCAGCTTAGCAGTGCTGCTTTAAGCACTGCTGTGGCTGGGCACAACTCCAACTGCTGTCACCCCATTGGGAACTATGTTTCTGGTGGTGATGGTGGTCACCTGGCAGTCCGACCGTCAGGGTCATAATTGGGCAGTCGGAGTGCCAGGCGTGCAGCAGTACATACCGCCACCGAGAGTCTGGCGGTAATTAGACTGCCAGACTCATAATTAAGCCCTATTTCTCTTAAGAGGTTATCAACATTGTTTCATACTTAAAAACAATGCCAAACCAGTAATGCATGAAGTACAAATCATTCCACACCTTATGCAGACCCCCCTGAAGAAAGAAATAGATAAGTTGTTGGAACAAGGTATCATAAACCCCACCAAGCATTCTGAGTGGCGAGCACCAGTTGTCCTAGCCACAAAAGTGGGGAAAAAGATTTTAGACTATGCATTGGCATACATAATGTAGATGCCAACATTTGGGACCCACTTCCCCATATTCACAAAATCCTATCTTTGATCAATAATGAATCTCAATTCAGTGTACTTGATTTATCGGTGGCCTCTTGTCAGGTAAAGGTACACCCATCTTCACATCATTTGACGTAATTTGCCATTTAGGCTAGCTTCAGTAGCGGCAGTGTTTCAACGCATCACTGAACACATTCTTAATTGGTTAGATAATGTCCTATGTTTCCAGGGCAATATACTTGTATTTGGAAATGATGAAGAAAACCACAGCCATGCTTTGAGAGAATTTTTGGAGAGACTAAGACAAGCTGGGTGTACTATAAAGAGAAAGAAATGTTGCATTGGAAGGGGGTCTGTGGAATACCTGGGACATACCATCTCTTGTGATGGCATTTAACCTAATTTAGATCTTGCAGTAGCCATTGTCAAAGAACCCCAACCCTTAAATAAAGATGAACTCAAGTAATTTTTAGGACTCGCAGATTTCTATTAGAAGTTCATAAGAACACTTGCCAACATTATTGGACCTTTGTTCTCTTTCTTCAGGTGAGGCTGTTTCCTCTGAATCAGTAGAGACTGATGATTGATGAGACAGATGTTTGAAGTGGGATGAGTCCCTTGTGATGGATTTGCCAGGACAATGTGCCGTTATCATATATCTCTTTTGTGTCACAATTTTTGAAGGTTCGACATCAAGTGGATGATCTGTCTCCCGCTTTCGTTTGACAAGAACCAAATCACCTTGATCGAACATAACCTCTTGAGTTTGATGACATCGACCTACATATGTCTTCATCTGATGCTCAGAGCAGGGTTAGTAGTACAAATCACATCATCATGTACGTTTCGCTCTGGGGTCAAATATGGTAATTGTGTTCTCATGGCTCCCATGAACATCAGAGTGGCAGGACTTTTGCCTGTAGTGGAATGAGGGGTTGACCGATAAGTACGGAGGGATTGGCATAACTCCTGACTCAGATTAAGTCCCCCTATTGATGCACACCGAATCACCCATTTCAGGGTCCCCATAAATCGCTCCACAACACAGTTGGCTTGAGGCCTAAAAGGTGTGTTTTTCTGATGTTTGATGTTAAGACCGGCTAGAAACTCCTTGAACTCCTTGCGGCTGAAAGATGGATCACTGTCAGCCTTAAGAATGTCTGGAATGCCCTACACTGCAAATATGTCATCTAGCTGCTCAATTACTTTGTCGTGGGTTGTGGATGACATGTCTTCTACCAGAGAAAACTGTGAATGCTCGTCAGTGATCACCATAAGGTGACGGCCATTGGCCAGAGGCCGAAAGAAGTCAATAGCAATTCTTTCCCATGCATGCGCAGAGAGATCAGACATTGTCAGGGGATGCTGGGTCATCTTGGGAGAAAGGCTGTTGCATGAACGGCACTCCTTTAATTACCTCTCTACTTTTTGCCCAAGCAAACTAACCACACACGGTCCTTCAATGCCCTCTTGGTGGACACAATGCCATGATGGCCTTCATGGGCAAGTTCAATCAATTGCTGTCTCACACTTGCAGGTATGACAACCCAGGATCCTCTTAGCACAATCCCATCTTTGGTAACAGACAGCTCATCTTAGGCATTGCAGTATTTTTTAAATTCGACATTGCCAGTTAAATGTCCATTACTTTGAGCATCATTACGACACTGGCAGTCTTGAGACCGCCAATGTTGCAGTGGTGTTTAGAATGCTGCCAATGTGGTAGTCCAGCAGCCGCGACAGTCACACCATGGTCAGATCGCCAGCTCCAACTTTTTGTTGTTCTGGTGGTCCTAATCTGCAGCGCTGCCCTGTGGATAACGAGTCCCTTCTCCACCGGCAATTACATGGCGGTGGCCCCGCCATGTAAAGGCTAGTGGAGACAGGGTGCAGGGTGCCCCTGGGGGGCCCCTGTGAACCCTACGCACTACAGCATTGCGCTGGCTCAATCATGAGCCGCCGTCAATGTTGTAGGCCATTTCCCACTGACCCAGTGGGCAGAAACTCTGTTTCCACCCGCTGATCCAGCGGGAAACCTTCAATGGGGCCCACCGGAAGGAGACCACACTGTTGGTAACCTGACTGCGGGAGTTTGGCAGATGGCCTTTTCTGTCCGCCAAACTCATAATGACCCCCTTTGTCTCCAGGACTGGGCTGTAATAATGTCTTTAATGGCACATATGTCCTTATCAGCACTGGCAGCAGCAATGATCTGATCAACAGACAGAGCTGCAGGCATCCTGGACTTTACAATGCAGTTGATGTACTCATCAGTAGTTTTCGGCGTTTAACTGTTTCAGTGTAGGGGTACTTATGAGAAACAATCAACAGGGTTTTGATTTTTGCCTGGCTTGTGCCCAGGTGTATAGTCATACTCTTGTAGATGCAACCTCCATCTCCCAATGTGAGGGGGCGTCTTAGCTTTCAGATTGCTGAAAATGGTGAGTAACGCCTGGTGGTCAGAGATGATCATTAAATGCTTTGCATACAGAAACACAGAAACATGTTCACAGGTCCATATCACACTCCAGACTCTCCTTTTCTGGCTGAGAAGAGGCCTGGTCTATGTCAGACAAACTTCGACTGCCATATGCCAAAATGTGTCTTTGAGCATTTGTCTGTTCACTACCCTGGGCAAGGACTGCTCCCAACCCCATCAGGCTTGCATCAACAGTGATCTCAGTGTGCAGTTTAGGATCAAAGTGAGCCATCTAAGTCACATTTTCAATTGCATGTTTTGTATTTCTGAAACTGTGGTCATTCAGTGGACCTTTGGAACTAGACATTTCGCTTTATCAGGTCTCGCAGGGCAGCACTCACTGTAGCATAGTCATGAAGCTCGAACAATAGCTGGCAATGCCCAACAAAGACCCTAGCATAGTGACATCTTATGGAGGAATGGTGGTTGTCAGTGTTCATACTTTGTCGGTATCACAGTGCATTCCCCCATCAGAAAGTATACATCCAAAGAGTTTGAGTTTTGTTTTGAGAAATTCAGACTTTTCTGGATTTAAGGTGAGGCCTGCATCTGTAAGTAATTGACACACTTGTTTGAGGGCTTTATCAGGCTTCTTCAGTATTGCACCAAATACCAGTATATCATTAATGTAACTGCATTCATGTGTCACAGGTTGAATAATCCTATGTTTAACATCTTGGAATATTTCTGCAGCAGATTACACTCTGAAGCGTACTCTTTTGTATCTAAATAAACCAACATGAGTCTAAAAAGTGGTAATGTACCTGCAGTTCTCTTCCAGCTGATAGTAGCTCTTGTTCAGGTCAAGATGGGAAAAAAGTTTGGATCCATTGAACTGCATGATCATATCCGCAAAGTGTGGGCCAGGATGTCTCTCTCACTCTCTCTCTCTCTCTCTCTATCGTTTTGTTGACTTGGTGCATATCCACGCAAATGCACAGTGCACCTTCATTATCCTTTATCAGCATTTCCTTGATGGACAATACCCATGTTGTGGGACCAGCAGAGCACTCAATAATGTCATATTTCAGCAGAGCTTCTAAATCCTCCGCAATCGCTTCTTTAATGTAAAGCTGCCCTTTTAATATTTAGAGCCTTCCTAGTCCATGAAATAGTGACAGGACCTGACTCACAATTTCAAGTTGTGTATTTAAGTTGTAATTGGTGGACATCAGCCCTATGTCAACAGCAGTTGTAAAGGTAAATAGGCATGCACCAGATGGAGTACCTTGAAGAACATGAATTGAGGCCTGCACAGATGTCTTTTTGTGTCGCAGGGTCGCTATGGATGATCCTTGACTTCGCATTGGTTTGGAAGCAGCCTATGTGTAGACTTTTGTACCTGGCGCTTTGAGTCATGGTACAGGTGATAGACTGTGAAATTGTTCAACTGCCATGATCTTGATCGATGCCCATTTTAAATCATTTTACGAGTTTTTTTCCCCCTTTTAAGTTACATCAATATTATTTACCAGTGTTTATCCCTCACAGGGGAGCCTGTCAAGTGGATAACAGGGCAGCTGGACCCTGATAAATCTATCATTTGTCCTACCTGTTTGGAATCAGTCGCGCTGAAAAGCAGGAAGTGCATCCATGTGCAGCGGGCACACTGTGGGCGCCGAAGGCATCCCTAAGGCAAGCCTGTCGGTACCCATCCGCGAACATCGCCAGCCCCCCTGCCCACTTTGGACCCCATCTCCTACCAAAGATAGTCTGTGCAGGGAAACAGCTTCATGCTCTAAATACCAAAGGTACCAGGGGTGTCTATGTTTAGACTTTCATACTAACCCACAGGAGGTCATGCTTGTCCTAACTGGGATGCCATTTTAACTTGGTTGGGGTCCACGTGCAATCACAGGAAAAACACTTATATTAACTCCATTGACTCATCCATTAATTCTACTGGTAAAATCAGGTGAGTCCTTTTAAATGTGATGACACTGATGAAACATCAGATAGAATTCGCTGACCTTATGGACAGTCATCAGTTAGATATTGCGTGGGTCACAGAGACTTGGGCTGATTAAGCCTCTGGCCCTGATCTAGCTGCATCAACCACCCCCCCCCCCCAACTTTATCTTACACTGGGCCGATAGACACTGAAACGAGACAGAGGATTAGCAATGATCCATAGGGATATTTGACAGCCATTATCAAACAAGTGTCTCTCCCAGAGTGTGGCCTTTGAAAATTCTAAAAGACAATCCTTTAGAGGAATACTTATTTACCACCCTCCTGGGCCAAGGAATATTTTCACACAAAAAATAGGTGTCTTCCCATAGGAAAGTTTATGCGCGAAATATATTACTATTCTTGCCGATTTTAATTTTCACTTGGAAAACACTCTAGACAGCGACACATGGGCCCTAACCGAGACCCTTGGAGGCTTCAGCCTATCCCAACTAATTACAGATTCTACCCATACAGCGGGACACACCCTTGATGGGCTGTTTACTAACAACCCTCAAATGATAATAAAAGACTCCCGGCCATTAGCCTCGTCAGATCACCATGCAATCATGTTTGACATTATGCTAAAACCTAAAGGTGCCCCTGAAAAACTTCTCCATCAGTCTTTCAAATCCCGTGCCTGGTATAAAGTGCAGAAAGGCATTTTAAATCGAACATTAGCAGACACGTTGCACACACCCGTTGGAAATCTGGATAACAAAAGCCTCAATTAAACTAAATGGCTAAACTCAGCCTTATCCATTTTGCCCCATTTAGAGTAGTACATTCACGAAGGAATAAACCTTCAGCCCCTTGGTTTACCGAGAACCAAAGACTACAAAAGCAAGTCTGTAGAAGATAAGTGTGGAAATGGAGGAAATAATATATTAAAGTGGAAAAAGACAAGTATAAAATCTGTATTAAGAACTATAAAGCTCTATTGCTCATGGGGAAAAAAACGTATTTACTCAAAATATTGAAGCGCCCACAATTTCACAGATATAACTTTTTCAGGTTCTGTCCAAATTGGCCTCAGCCCCTGGGAATAACAAAATCAAGAGCAGTCAGGCCTTTTGTGATACACTAGCAAATTTCTTTCTGGACAATGTGGCCCAGATTTTTACAAAATTTGACCAAAATAGTACTAGCAGACAGAATGGCATAATTCTACTTGCCACTCATGAGGATTTTCCCAAGTTTACCAACTTCTCCTTCAGTAAACCAAGTAACCTTGTTAATTCAAGGTCCCAAATCTGGCTAGCCTATGGATCCGTTCCCTCCGGCAGTTATCAAATCGGCAGCAAAACCGTGGCCACCTATTTGACTAGTATTTTCAACTCAATGTTTGAGTCTGGATGCTTTCCTACCCAATGGAAGGAAGCCTCCATTCTACTCCTACTAAAACATCTAACCTATATCCTAAGGAGCCAAATAAGTTTTGAACTATCCCTCGGCCACCTTTACCAGCAAATGTCATAGAAAATGCTATGAGCCAGCAACTGGCACTGTTTTTACAGGACAACCAACTGCTAGGTACCACTCAATTCAGGTTCAGAAGTGATCATAGTACAGAACCATTGGTTCTATCTAAGATAGACTACTGCAATGGCTTGTACCTTAATATGCAACACCAACATCTCAACAGGCTACAAGTCTTGCAAAATGCTGCCACTGGATTGTTGGCAGGCATTCCCAAACATGTTTGTTTCACAAGCCATCAAAAAGCTTCACTGCCTTCCTGTCAGCAGCATATCAGATTCAAAGCCTTTTGTATTACCAAACTCTTCATGGCATAGGTCCAGAATATTTGAAAAAAATATTTTAAACTGTACAGTCCAGGGAAACATTCTTGTTCCACTGGCACTCTGAAACTGGTGGTTCCCAGGTTCAAATGGACCAAATGGGGAGAAAGTAGTTGTGTCACCTCAACTGCAAAAGAGTGGAACCAACTTGCAAATCCCTCTTCATACTAGAACTAAACCTAACCTACTAGCAGTCTCTTTATCATTAATATTAACATAAACCTCTTTACTGTCGCTCGATATTGATATTCAGGAACCCCTGATGGATGAACTTGGTGGCGATTGACTTCGTTTAGTTTCGACCTGCCACAGTTAAAGTCATTTTTTGTCTTTGTGGGTGTGGTGAGCCTGCTTCCGGAACATTCTGGCATCCATCTTCACATCTTGTTGTGACACACTTGGATTTTTCTTCACTTTACAAATATTTGCAAAGTGGTTCTCCTTTCCTCGCCCTTTACACGTTTGTTCAGTGGCAGGACATTTATTCTTGTGTGGAAATGAAAATCCACATTGGAAACATAGGCCCTCATTACGAACTCGGTGGGAAATCCCACAGAGTTAGGTGCTGACGGTCGAAAGAACGACTGCCAGCACGTCAAAGACCCCACCAGCCCAATAAACAACATTTCACTGAGCCGGTGGGCGGAAACAGTGTTTCCGCCAGCCGGCCCAGCAGAATGCTGGGCCTGTACATTGCTGACAGCTCCACATGGAGTTGTCGGCAATGTAGCAGTGCGGTGGGTGCACCAGTACCCGTCGCACATATCACTGCCCATAAATCGGGCAGTGACATGCGCCGCGGGGCTGTGCACAGGCGCCCCTGCACTGCCCATGCAAGGTGCATGGGCAGTGCAGGGGCCCTCAGGGGGGCCCTGGGGCACCCATTCCCCCAGCCTTTCCTTGGCGGCCTAAACCGCCAGGGAAAGGCTGGGGGAAAACAGGTTCATTATCCGGTGTGCAGCACTGCTTTCAGCACTGCCCTGTCGGATAAGGAACTCGGCCATCGTCAGGCTGCCGGGCTGCCAGGTGGCGAAAGCCTGGTGGTGGCAGAGTTCCACCTGTAGTGGCCTCAACGTGTCTATTATGTGGTGGTCCGGACCGCCATGCCGGTGGCGGTTATTTACGCCACCAACGGCATGGGGGTCCGGACTGCCATGTTCATAATGAGGGCCATAGTCTTTCTTTTATCGAGGATTTTGACTTACAGGCATCTGTTTGTCACTGGTTTCTACTCTTCATGACCAATGTTGATTCACCTTTTGCTGTTCCTGCTTCCATGTTGGCAGCTTGCAGATTGGCTTGTTCTTCAGCTCTAGCAGCCATCAATACCTTTTCTACACTGAGAGTCTCTAGCAATAGGCATCTCCTGAACAAGCCGGACAAACAACCAACAATAACTCTGAGACTCATGTGTTCTTCATCATTAGATTCACTAAATTTGCAGTGACTGAAGAGCACATTAAGGCGGTCGCCGCCCGCCATGCGGTCACTGCCAAATGGCCCCTCCGCGGTCAGAAGACCGCGGATGCCAATCTGGCTTTCCCGCTGGGCCGGCGGGCAACCGCCAAAAGAGCGCCCGCCCGCCCAGTGGGAAAGGCCCTGCAACAATGAAGCCGGCTCCGAATGGAGCCGGCGGAGTTGCAGGGGTGCGGCGGGTGCAGTTGCACTCGTCGCGATTTTCACTGTCTGATAAGCAGACAGTGAAAATCTTTATGGGGCCCTGTTAGGGGGCCCCACGACACCCGTTCCCGCCATCCTGTTCCTGGCGGTAAAAACCGCCAGAAACAGGATGGCGGGAAGGGGGTCGGAATCTCCATGGCGGCGCTGCTTGCAGCGCCGCCATGGAGATTCAGCCCAAGCAGGGGAAATCCAGCAGGAAACCGCCGGATCCCCTTTTCTGACCGCGGCTTTACCGCCGCGGTCAGAATGGGCCGGGAAGCACAGCCAGCCTGTTGGCAGTGCTTCCGTGGTCCCCGGCCCTGGCGGTCTTGGACCGCCAGGGTCGGAATGACCCCCTAAGTCTTTCAACAAACTCATCATTAGTTTCACCAATTTGTTATCTTGTTTGATTGAAAATGAACCCTTTCATAGTCAACGTTTGCCATTCGATTGAACTTGGCTCCTAATGTTTCTTTTTTTGATGGAAGGACATCGTCTGAGTCTGTGAGAGTTTCATTATCACTGCATTCACTCCTTTATCAATGAGATTTTTGCAGTATTTAATGATTCCTTCATCACTGAGTTCTTCCAGAGCATCTATGAAATCATCGAAAGTCTCAATGCACATGGTGCATCTGGCGCCAATATTTAGCTTTTTGGCAATATCAAATGGTGGCGAAGGTTTAAGAAAATGAGGCAGCACTGTACTTCATATCTCTGGTGGCAGCTACAGGGAGTCTTCACTGTACTGAAGACTTCTGAGTTGTACTGAAGGCCACTGACTGCCGACTTCCTTGGTCTCTGGCAGCTTCTCGGGGGACCAACAACCTTGCGAGCACAACCCCTGTGTTTACTCTCAAGCCACTTGCATGATTTTGAGGTCATATGGCCAGTGCGTAAATTTCACTACGCGTACCTGGTTGTCACTGCTTTGTAGCATTACATCTGACTGGCGCAGCCTTTGACATTATAACTGGTTGCCACTGCCTTCTAACGGTATTTTTGATTGTCGCTGCCTTTCATGCTGTACCTGGTTGTCACTGCCTTTAGAGTTTTCTTTGTATGATTGAGGCTCTGTGTTG
Source organism: Pleurodeles waltl (assembly GCF_031143425.1). Taxonomy (NCBI): domain Eukaryota; kingdom Metazoa; phylum Chordata; class Amphibia; order Caudata; family Salamandridae; genus Pleurodeles; species Pleurodeles waltl. The sequence continues at coordinate 268,310,685 of NC_090448.1, read as the reverse complement.
TGCCGCATCACCTTCTTTTTTACTTAGCCTGACAGGCAAGTCTTGGCAGGCTTTTCCAATGGTGCTTCCTTCTTTGGCCTTCAACTTCTCCACAAGGCCTCATACGGACTGGAGTGGCGCTTGCCCTCCACACACGCCAACTGCAGGCTTCATATTAGCTTGGGTGCACATGAGAGGTACGGGCAGTTTGCTATTTCTTGCAGACTCTCAGGGACAGCGCTTCTGTTTCTTCAGGGTACGTATCCCCTACTCTTTGCCAGTTGTTGCATTTTACCCAGCCTGGTAGTATGCACAAGAACACACCACACACAGAGCCCATAGTTAACGTCTTTACTCAACAGTGTACAACATGTAACTAACTCTCAATGTCGCAATAACCATTAGGACCACACCTTGACACCTCCCAGATGAATTATGTAATTTCCTTCAAAAGTTAACCGCTAGTGCTGGGGTCCTAACACGTGCAGTTCTAAGACACTGCTATGTATAGTCAGTGCCAGCTTTAGCGTAGGAGGCACCCAATGCAGTAATCTTTGTTGGCCCTCCACAGGCCCCCATGACTTCCTTCTACACGGATTCACTCATGTCCACTCTCCAATGGTGCCTCTTATCTCTCATCTGCCATTTCACACATTCATTTACATTTGATATGACACTAAGCATACCAAGGTATAGTACAGAGACAATGAACGAACGTATAAATCAATGTATTGGTACATGTTACATAAGATAATGTGAGTAACAATGTTTAGGAGGGTAACAAGGTTTAGGAGTCAGATGTCACCCATATTGGTAGTCATTATCGGTTGAGTGCTTCATCTGGAGAAACTAAGAGGCAGATTTACTAAGTTTTCATGCAACACAGTGCAGTAACCAAAGTTGCTGCACTGTGTTGTCTGAAAAGAGAGACTGTCTCTACTAAGATTTGGTGCTACTGCTCTTTCCCCTTGCACTGGCTTAACTTACGCTGCCTTGTCAACGGTGTGTATGTGGTGTCAAGCATAGGTTTTGTACCAGGAGGGTGTACTTTGGTTTTGTACGATAAAGGTAATTCCAGTAAACAATCTGTGCTTTGACAAGGATTAACACTTTCCATTTTAAGTGTACTGAACAGTTACATCTGGTTCAGGAAGGTGTACTTTCTTGATGAAAATCCCTTTCTAGTAGATAGAGATTAGAATAAAAATTCATGAGTGTTTGCATGGGAAGGTCCATGTACCACTCATGGTACATGCCCCTGACACAAAGTAGAGCAACTTATTGCTACTTCACGTTACCTTAGGGCTACTTTCCAACACAATTCAGAATTTGTGATGAAAGTCAATCTCAAAACCACACTTGCACGCGGTTTGTGTCACATCTGTGACACAAATCTGATGCAAAATATTAGGCCATCTTCCTCACAAACTCAGGAAATTAAAATGTTACAAAGTGTTTGGGGGTGTCCAACACTAATAAAACTACACCTTGCAGTTTGATGTTAGCTTATAGCTCACTGTGCCTTATTAGAAGGATGATAACTTATGAGGCACAAGTAACAGAATGATCTCTTTGACAAAAGCAGTAACTCAATGAGCTAGCCACATAAAATACACAATACAAATCAGTGATATGCATACTACACGCTGTGCTTTGCAACAGGAATAGTATCCCTTTATTTTACTTTAGCATAAGTTAAAACTATCACTAGACAAAGCACAGATCTCTCCATCAACTGCATTAATCACCATAGTTAGAATTTTGTCAATATTACTCCCTGATAAATGCAGCACACACAAAGATTTCTGCAGGTTTTTTTTATCGTTCCTCAATCTGTCATTCAAATAGTGCTCCTCAACCTTGGTGACTATGGTAGAGCTCGAGCTCTCAGCCTGTGAAACAAAAGAAGGGAGGTCTGGCACTTAGCAATAGAAACCTTAGTATGCGTAGATGTTAAAAAATATAATGTGTGGTATGTTTTCATAGTGCCCAGTTAACTGTGACCAATAGAGAGATACCATAAAACTGCGTTTTTTATAGTCATCTTACTTGTGAAGCAGTGAGATGAGTCAACACTGGGCTTGGGAGGGGGGGCATATTTCAGCATATCAGGCAGCATTTATATAACAGCTGGTTTTATAAGGATGTTGCCAAAACACTTATCATTGTTTACTTAGTGGTCCGTTGCCTGTTGCCCATAGCTTTTGAAGTCAAAAATGAAGGCAAAATTGAATTAGAAGATGGTTTTGGTGGTGCATAATTAGAATCTCTAAAATGTGAAATATTCTGACCCAACTAACAGATGTGTTTTTATTTGTACTATTTATCTTGTTTCTATATTTAGAGAAAACAGACCGCGTGGCACGCATTGAATATTCTCCCGGTTTGTTTTTTCATACAGCTATTACAGATGTAAATTAGGATGAACTGATATTTCTATTTAAGCTCACTTTAGTTCCTTTAATTTATTTTTAAAACACACACACCAGAAAAAAATATATCATCTGGTGATGTTTGTGTGTCTTTACAGTCTATATGAGCATGTGCGTCTGTCCGTGCATTTACTTTTGTTATTGTAATTCTATTTGTAAATGTATTTAAATAGCGCTTATGACACCTGAGGAGGTATAGAAGCGCTTTGTCGGCGGGTCGCACGCTACTCCGGAACCCAAGATTAGTAGTTAGTAGGTTAGTAAAAATTGTGGTATTTGGGGAGGGATGGTTGTGGATTAGTTGTGCTAGGTTTGTGCTCTTCATTTCATGTACGTGCACCTGAAATTTTGACCTTCGCGCCTATTTTTATGTTATCTGGGCATGTTTTTAGTGTTGTTTATCTATACTTATATCATAACAAAGCGAGACCCATTTACCTTGTCAATCGGTGCTCAGGTTAAAACAAAATTTCTTTGGAACAAGGCGTTTACTCATTGGCCATTTCATGACTTTTCGACAACACAACCAAAGTACAGGTAGTATAATATAACAGCAGGAAAATATCACATTGTCCGCGACGTCTGAAAAACATGTAAACTGTCAGTATTTTACCTCCGGCAACAGCGATGCCAGCACTTGTTACCCTATAATTGACATTTTTTGTAGTACTTAACCTTTCCTGGCCTGGCAATTACTCACTGCTGAGACACTTACAAAATTACAGTGAAAACTCTGGCATTCAGATGTCTGGAGATTGGGAGACTTGCTCAAAGCAATGAGTGAAGAATGAGTATAAAGCTTAAAGCAACGCACTGAAGAAATATTAAAACCACCAAAGCATAAAGACAATCACTCACACAGAGGTTGAAATATTTTATCAGGCTCAGACAACACTGGAACACCAAATGTTATCAGGATTTTAGGAATGCAACTCGATTTGGGTAAAAGTAATCAGTACTTAATTTGTAAAAGAATAAGTACTGGGGTCCAAAGCTTTGCCAAGATTCCCACGACCGGTGCTATGGAGGTTCGGGTTGTCAAAAACCAAGGCAGCGCAGTCCTAACTCCACCTCATGGCTCTTTCATTCACCACCACGCACTCGCTGCCTCTTTATCTCACTCTGACAAATAACTTTTCTTCATTGCTTGTTGTCCGTCTTTTTCTTCCTCTTTCTTTCCCTCTTTTATCTGTTTCTTTCTCTTGCTGTGAGTGAAAGTCAGATGAAGGAAAATAAGCACAGGAGGGTCGCACCTACAACCACCAGCTCAAATTAAGCACTGACAGTAGTTGAGGAACAATAAGAAATAACACTTCGATCTGGTGGTGCCAATGCTTAATTTGTCAAAAACAAATAAGTGCCAGGACCCTCGTCAGCAGGTCACTGCAGCTTCTACCACCCATTGCCCCTGACAGCGCCACCAATGAAAGCACCAACACACCTACCAACCGTCACACCTGTAAGTGTGACAGGTCAGACAATTTCAGGACCCAAAAGGTTTGGGCAGGGGGTATTATTCATTTTTAATGTATAATGAATTAAAATTTTTAATGTATAATGAATTAACAAACAGCTGTTATTGTGTTCATTTCCAACTTAGTCAAACAGAGCCACCATGTGGCAGAGTGTCATAAGTGCCAATGTTGACAATTACTGACACCGGAAACCACCAGCTCAAATTAAGCACTGGGTGATTCAACACTTCAGTGAATCTACTTTTGATTTAGAATGAAAAAGATGACTGAATGAATTCTGATTTCCTTTTCACGTCCCAGGTTTATTTTGAGAAAAAAAGTACAGAAGAAGCAAGAATCTAGCAATGCTTTAAATAGTAAAATTCAGACCAGAATCAGTGATCCACTTTGAAAATGGGATTTATCAGAAACACAGAATCAATCTGACAATATATATGTACATATGTTTATATTTGTTTTATTTATTAATTGTGAGTGACTTGTAGTGCACCAACAAACCTAGCAAAAAGTAAACAAACATTGGTAACGTCAATAGGTCTGACATGAAAGTGACACATGTGTTATTGATGAGTTTAAGCACTCAATTAATCATCAAACATGCACCCCCTCATCCATGTACTCATGCATCCTACCATTCATCAACGGATTCATTGTTACATTCACCTTTGACATACCTCAACAAAATAAACACAAACTCAACAGCATATACAAAACAAATGTAAAGAATACAAGTATATACAAACATTGGCAAAGCCAATAGGTCTCACGTGTGCTAAAGCTAATGGCTTTGCCAATGTATTTTAGCCATGCTGTACACTAGCATGGCTGCTGTTCAGCATGGCTAATAGTTAGCGGCGTGGAGTGTCGTAAAGTGGAATGGCAAAGAGTAGAGTATTGTAGAGTGGAGTATAAAGAGTGTTCTGTATTAGAGTGGCATAGTGTGGAGTCGTGTACAGTGGCATACACTTTAGTAGCATAAAGTAGAGTGGACTGGTGTGAGTACAATGACATAGAGTGTTGTAAAGTATAATGGTGGAGAGTGCAGTGGCATAGAATGTAGTGGCATTGAATTCACCACATATGATGCAGTGTCGTAGAGTGGAGTGGCGCAGGGTAGAGTGGTGCAGAGTAGAGTAGAGTGGCATAAAGTGTGGTGGCATAGAGCAGAGTGGCATAGAGTGGTATAGAGTTGAGGGATGCAGAGGGTAGTGGTGCAGAGTAGAATTGAGTGGCATAGAGTGCAGTGGTGAAGAGTGCAGAGTAGAGTTGAGTGGCATAGAGTGCAGTGGCATAGAATGGTGCAGAGTAGAGTAGCATAGAGTGGTGAAGAGTAGAGTATAGTGCCATACAGTGCAGTGGCATATAGTACAGTAGTGTAGAGTGGAGTAGTGCAGTGTAGAGTAGCATAGATTTCAGTACTGGAAAGTGCAGTGTTCCAGGGTAGAGTGCCAGAGTGCAGTGGAGAAGAGTGGCACAGAGATCAGCGAAATAGAGTACAGTGACAGATTGCAGGTGTGGAGAATGTGCCGGCGTGGAGTGCAGTGGTTAAGAGTAGAGTGGCATAGAGTGCAGTGGCATAGAGTGGAGTGGTATGGAGTGGAATAGAGTGATGTACAGTACAGTGGCATAGAGTAGACTGTTTCAGAGTAGAGTGATGTGGCGCAGAGTTGAGTGGTGCAGGGTGGAGTGCAGTGGCATAGAGTGTACTGACATAGAGTAAAGTGATGTAGAGTGCAGTGCCATAAAGTGCAGTGGTGCTGAGGAGATAAAAGTGGCATACAGTCGGTTGGGGAGCAGGAGCATAGAGTTAAGTGTGACAGAATTAAGTGCATTGGCATAGAGGGCCTGATTCTAACTTTGGAGGACGGTGTTAAACCGTCCCAAAAGTGGCGGATATACCACCTACCGTATTACGAGTCCATTATATCCTATGGAACTCGTAATACGGTAGGTGGTATATCCGCCACTTTTGGGACGGTTTAACACCGTCCTCCAAAGTTAGAATCAGGCCCAGAGTGTATTAGCATAGAGTGCAGTGGCATAGAATGCAGTGTTGCATAGTATCATAGAGTAAAGCACAGTAGAGTGGAGTTGTGCAGAGAAGACTGGAGTGGCGTACACTGGAGTGCTGTAGAGTGCAGTGGTGAAAAGTGCAGTGGTGTAGATCAGATTGCGAGGAGTGCACTGGCACAGAGTAGAGTAGTACAGGATAAAGTAGAGAAGTGTATTGTGAATTGACATAGAGTGAAGTGGCATATAATGGAGGGGTGTAGAGTGCAGTGGTGTGGAATGGCGCAGAGTAGAGTGCAGTGGGGCAGAGTAGAATGGAGTGGCATAGAATAAAGCATTTATGGTGTGGTAGAAAACTGACATTACAGACAACACATTCGGAAATACTTACACGGTTCATTTAAAGGCTGTGTGCTAGAATAAGACTCTTTCGTACCCTCACTATCCAGCAAGATTGTCACGTAAATCCTCTCACTTTGAAAACAGAGAAAGAAAAGTAAGCAAGTGCCCGTGGAAAGCAGCTACTGGCATTTTACCTCGGTCTTTGAATGCACAACAAATGTGGCAAGATAAGAACAAGATTTACACCCCTGTTTACAGAAAGGTAGAACTCAGAAGGATTCTGTGAATAAGGTTTTGGCAAGGGAAGGACCAAAATCCAGCTGGGCTCCCTAAAACAAATAAAGCCAGCAAATGGAAAGCAAGAAAACATGTGTTACAAACCACAAAGCCAATGGCAAGCAAAGGGCAGAATGCATTTCTAGGTCAACTTTCTGAAAGTCCCCAAGATGTCTTTAGCAAATTAGACAGCTCCACTGTCTAAAAAGAAAACATGCTGTCACCCAAACATTGAGGGCAGATACCTGCAATAGCAAAACTAAACATAGCAGTGGTTGTCCATCTTGCAGGGGCATTGTAAATTGTCTATTGTTGGTTTAAAGTTCCAGCAAGACCACTCCACTTAGAACCAACTTCTTGGTCATTTTAGAATACTTTAAAAAAACAATGATACCCAATGGGCAATATCATTCCATAAATGTGCCTAAATTTGAGGAAGTGACACAGGGGTGTACAGAGCACTGTATACAAGCTGAGCTGTAAGGAAGCAGACATTTGCACTGCATGTTGCATGGATCCTCTAAATAAATATGAAAATGAGATGAAGCAAAAAATGAAAGGTGGACCGTAAAACAACCCTTACACTGAAACACACTCATAGTCAGGTGGATGCGCATGTGATCAGAAAATGCTGTCACTCACAGGGCCAAATAACCATGAGGACAGACTTATGAAGGCTCAACCATTACCCTTGAAATATGTTGTCAAGGTTGGAAGCAGAGGTGTAAATGACACTCAGACAGATAAATAACAAAAAAGTGCAGACCCAAAAGCTCTCTATGTATCTATATCAATATATATATATAAATATATATAAATATATAGAGGTGTGTGTAATTTAATTATTTTTATTACAATACCCTGACAAACTGATATGCCCATCAGACCTTCCAAAGAGAATTTGTAGGAAAGATTATTACATTGTAAATCATCTACCCCTTAGGGTTTATCAAAAGGGGTACCCAACGCCAAGATCCTTCCCTACTAAGGTATCCTGTGTGATTTCATTTAGCAAAATATCTGCCTGCAGCCTTTAGGATGAAACAAAAATGGGGGGGTGGCATGCAGATGACCAAGATGGCTGTCTAGCAGGGGAGCTCCACTACCTTGCCCACAACATCTATCATCATCTGCTATTTACATGGGTTGAATGTGACTCTAAGCCAGCTTTTGTGCTTCCTGATTTGGTTGCCAACCCATTGAGCCCCGTATTGTTTCTGGCTGACCCTTGAGGGCCACTGGTTGTGATGGAGCTGTGGGCTGCACCTCACTCTCAGAGGTTTGCTGGGTGGCCTTTGTGTGGTGTTGCATCAGGGCAGCGGCAGGCCTAAGTTGGTTTGTGGTCTTTGCTTAAGGGACGCCTATGTCTACTGTTTCATCAGAGGTGACTGCTGGCTGTACGGAGGAGGTAGAGCCGTGCAGTTGGGCTTCCCGAGCCAGGAGGCATGAGGCCGGGTGCGAGGCAGGAGTGTTCCCTGGCACTTGTGGCCCATGCTGTACTGAAGGAGGGAACCAACTGGCAGTACCTGCGTTTCTTTCACAACTTGGGGGGGTGCGGTAGAGGCACCTAGGGACTTGGAGGCTTACTTAGGCAAGGGCCGGCGGGCGCCTTCTCTAATTGTCTGGGGCCTGGGCCCTGGAGGCCTCAGCTCCTCCGCAGGCTTTTACCAAACTGGATGGGTGGGGATGAGCCGCGAGGTGCCGGCTGGGGGATTGTGCGATCTTTGGGGGCTCATGCTGGCCCTCTGGGGGTTATCATTTCCCTGCTGCTCCTCAAGCCCAATCCAGGTACATCACCTGCCTGAAGCCTATGGATGTTTTAGGCAGGGGCCTCTCCTTCCCCTTGATGGATTGTGCCATTATACTGGCCATTTTTTGAGACTCTGCAAGATCCCCCCTTTGACCTTTGTATTCCTCAGCCGAGGCCCCATCTGTTGTCACTGCCTGCCAGCACTCCCCTCGTGAATGACTATTGTGGGGCTGGTATTTGTACTATTTATAGCCAGTTTTCTGCCTAATATGCTCCTCATCATGTTGCTGTTATGCTGTTCTTGGGACTTTGGGTGATTTTCTCTATCCTGGCTTTGCCTGATATGATGAACTCTGAAATACTTCTGCTGGTGTCATTGTCTTGTCTTGGAGCCTGCTGCTGACCCTATCCTGCTGTGATATGCTGTGAGCTGCTATGAGCTTGCCGCATGCTACGACCCCCAGGGGAGTTGCACCTTCTCTTGTTCCTCACTGAATGGGAGGTGAAGTGACAGCCATTGTCATCTGGTGTCGACTCCTCTGCCAGTGGCAGGAGGTGCGTCGGCAGCCTCAGGAGGACTCATCACCTACACTCTGACTTTTTTTGCCTTACTGTGTGGGGTGAACTCATGCTGTTGTATTGGGGGTCTTGTATGCCTCCCTACAGCCACACTCATAATGAACTAGATGGATCTGAGCTAGCCAAAGCTTGGGTTTGAACCCTGTAAGGCCCTGAAAGGCCAGCTCTCAGTAACTGGTCGAGGCAGGCACTTCACAGCTGTCTGGGGATGTCCTTCCACTTTGTCGTAAGGTCTCTCATATCTCAAGAAGACTGCTGGATTGGGGTGGCAGCACCTCTGCTTGTAGGCAACTGAATCAGTCCCACACCATTTGGCAGCAACCGGCCCAATCTTAGCAGCATCTCACCCAAACCCAAACGGTACAGGTGATTTGTGGTAGCCTAGCACATGGAACTCTGAAAAACCCTTTTCTCTCCACATACAAGTCTCTTACACACACACAGGCAGGAAAAGAGATGCAGAATAGTTTTTAATACATTTATTAAAAAGACTGCAATCTACAATAAAATACATAAGCTGCAATGATTAGGATAATGATGAATAACAACATCAGGATTGTAAAAATCAGAGATGTGACTATAAAAACCACAACATATTACAATAACATGAATATATAATTCATACATAGAACTAATCTCTAGCCCCTTGTGAGAGTATGGTGGTGCAAGCCAAAATTTGTCCGTGCAGTGTCAGTGTAAAGCACACCCCACCCCCGTTACTTTGGTACAAGGTCTGGCCTCTAGTTTCCAGAACAGGCTCCATAGAGAGCTGAGGTCAGCCGCAAACCGGCATGCAATATTGATGGAAAATCCTGGCTGGAACCCCCTTTAATGCCCTTTGTTCCACAAGATGTTTATATAGGGGAAATGTTTTGTTCTTGCAAAGAACCCTTACATGGGTATTCCCCAAACACTGGACTGTTTATGCAGTCTTGTGGCAGCATTACAAAATATTATTCTGTGTGCCTTGCATTCTGTTCCTGCTAACCCGGGGTAAAAGAACACAATGAAAAATAAGTCACTGATAGTGACACTCTTGCGGAATAAGTTTTGATTATGAGTAAAAAAGCATTGCTGCTAAAACAAACTGTGCAAAAATGAATAAAATCAAAAATGTCAACAGAACATATTATCAGAATAAAAGGACACAGGCCGCAAGCCTAAGCTCAGCCAAATACTGTACCCAGGCAAGGAACTAAAATGGACCCACGACAACGTGAGACGTCCTCGCATGCACCGCTGTTTCAAATGAGTCCTATCCTTCAGCGTATGGATGCTAAAATTGATGATTTAACAGCCCAGTTTAATAGGCTTGAGGCTCACCTCATGAAGCAAGAAACATTTGCCACTGGTGCTAAGTAACACCTTTCCTCCCTGAAAACTAACCAGCAACTCTTGCAGCTGAATACTGCAAGTTCCACGAGGAACTACTTAATGTGGCTGACAAAGTTGAAGACCTGGAGGCCGTTCTGGATGAAACAAAATTCACTTGGTGGGTATTCCGGAGTCAACTAATACTGGTTGGATGGAGCTATTTGTTAGGAAATTACTATGAGAATTATTTTACGCGGAGTCCTTTTCCAACTGTTTTGAGTGGAGCCGGCTCACTGTTCACTGGTCCCTCATCCTGTTCCAGTTGCGCCTCAAAGTCCCATCATAGCTATACTTCTTAAGTACCATGACCGAGCTGCTGCACTTCGACTGACTCGAGAAAAGGGCAAACTTAGGTATCAGGGAACTAGACTGGCAATCTTCCCAGACTTCACCCTCAGAGTGCAGGAGGCATGGCGTGCCTTCCTGGAGATGAAGGCACTTCTCCGGGACCCCAACAAGCCCTTCACCATGCTGAATACAGCAGACCTCTACTGTAAATTTAATGGGAAAATTACCATATTTACTCCCCAATGAAGGTACTCCACTGCATTAAAGGTGCCATTGGCCTGCGCAGAAGATGCCGTCCTCAACCCCTTGTAGTGACATTGGGTTATTGAACATTGCAGCACCCAATGTTTGACCCTGAAAAACTCTTTCCTTATTTGTATACCATCGGCCTGAAGAGCCACTGATCCTCTGCAACTAGATTTCTTCTGAATGGTGACCCTTTGATATACAAGAACACTATCTTAAGTTGACAGGCAGAAATACATAGGCAATTTTTAATGTCCTAATGCATTTACCTTTTTGCTAGTTCTGGCATCTCTAGTTCTCTGCTTCCACACTTCTCCATTTTCGAGAGCTATTGCCATCACGTTTCCTGCTCGTGGGGTAGTACCCCCTTCATGGTGATATGTGGGAGGGGTGGTTGGCTTCATTGAGCTTATCCCTGGTGCTCTGCAATCTTCCAGTGTTTAACTCTACTGTTTCCTTCTAGACTGTTTTCGGTGGTTGAGGTTCAAATGCTTTTTTTGTTGCTAAGGTGTGCACTGATGCTAGGGATGATCAGTGAGGGTGTGGGGCGGGGTGGCTATGTTTTTGATTCTGTTCCTTTCATGGTTCTGCATGCTCCTCAGTTGCTAATTAGATTTAAGGATGCTTGCCTGGGCATGAGAGATTGGCATCATTGAGCACCCTCTAGGTCCCCTAATTAACGGTGCCATTTGCATCAAGCATTACTTAGAGGACTGCTTGGCACAGTCTTCTCTTAAAACACAATCTAAAGCTTATCACCTGGAATGTGCACTGCCTTAACGACCACCGATTATCTGACGTGCCATAATATTCATATTGTGTTATTGCACAAGATGAACCTTAAGCCCCAGGTGCTGTTTTCAGGTAAAATGGCTGCTCATGGGTGCTCATGGGGTATATGCAGCTATTCTACTTATGCCAGAGGTGTGGCCCTGCCGGTCAGTAAGTGTCGTAGTTTGGACTCTTGCTCAAGACAAGACTGCTGGTTTAAGGGTGATAGTACTTTTTCTTGTAAGTGACTATGCCTATCCTACAAGTCGCAACTGTCATCCCAACCTTACCGGCTCACTAGCAGCACCTCACCAAAAACACAATAGTAAAAGGTGATTTGTGGCAGCCTTTACGCATGGGCACAAGAGTAAGACATCTCAGGGAGTGTCGTGGGTAAACGGAGATTACCCCTTTCTCACGGATACATTATGCCTCATTCAAATACAGGGAATAACAAAGATGCAGTAAAGTTTCAATCGTTTTTATTTAACATAACTGCAATTTGCGATATGTTGCATGGGCTGCAATGATTAGGATAATGAACAGTGCAAGAAACAGAATTGTGAAGACGAGAGTCATTATTACAAAGACCCCCACCATCTTGCAATAGCATGTAAAGACATAAGAGGTGTAATATGCCCTAATACCCTGATATGATAGGCCTAACCTCCTACCTAAAGGAGAGCTGGGTTTGTTAAACCTAATCTGCCAATGCCATGTCCATGAGAGGAGCCCCGAACCCTAGTTACCTTGGAATGAGGTCTCTATCTCAGACTCCGCAGGGACACGAAGACTGGGCCAGCGTCAAGACGACGTGCAGCATCAATATCAGCGATGGTGGCGATGCCCTCTGGTTGGAATCCCTCTGATTATCTGTCTAAAGTGCGATGTATTTATACAGATCTACCAGGACCCCTGACGTAGGTGTGTTCCCAAACAATAGATAACAGACATGCTTGGGACGGCAATTATTATAAACAATTCCCTCGAAAGTATAGAGAGGGAAAATCCCTAAGTGTGAACACCTACTGTTTGTTTGTCTTTGTCGCTTGATCTTGACGCCTTAGCGTGGTGGCACTGATAATGCAAAGCATAACAAGTGGCCTAACTATAAACAAGGTTTTCAGGCACGCGACCCTGGGTAGGTTTACCGTCGGATCGGAGGAGGATTTGTATATGTTCCCTTTGGTTTGAGGCTTGCACGTTCCTAGGATGCCTTTTCTCTACTATGGGATGGGCGACCTACTGACCAATTGACGGTGACAAATAGTCTTCGTACAGTAAGTGACTTTCTAGCACTTGTTTCTTTTTATATAATTAGGAGTAGTTGTTATTATGGTCCTGATGAAGCGCCAAGGTATCACTTTTTGACCGTAAATTGCGAAACATGTTGACCACACTGTGTTAGGAATAGGTACACTACCTTTTTTCCTTTCCATGGAGTATAGTGGGACATTATTCCCCGTATTAACTCCTCTTGTTTCTTTTTTTAATCTTGTCCTGATCCTTGTTCTGAGTTATTAAATCATGATGCCTAAGGCTCAGAGTCAATTTTAATCCATTTGTCTCCCATTTTTTTGTTTCTTTTTTTTTGTTTCTTCTTTTTTTCTTATTGTCAGTATTTTTCACAGACCTATCATTTCTGCTAGATTATCTTCAGTTGAGTGCCACCACCTTGTGGGGGGTGGTCCGCCAGACATTGCAGTGCTGGTCTGACAAGGAGTTAGCCCAATGATGATGCTTAGCGTTCTAGTGGATGCTTGAGGGCTCTCCTGATAATACTGACACTCCTTCTCCCAGCATGTGCATATATATTGGAACAGTGTACTATTTCTATTTTCATATCTAGGTTTTGGGAGACCGTACACTGGACGACAATTCTCCCAGTCCCTCTCATTTTTTTGCTAACTATAAACAAGGCAGCCATCTTAGATGAATTAAATAATTAGATGGGCTAAGGCTGAGCAAGCTAAGTAAGTTAAAAGTCACTAGGTGACGGGGCACGAGTCTGCAAGCCAAAGGCTAAGGTAACTCCTGTTAGACCATTAAAACAAACTAGGATCCACCACATAAGGATATATCAGTTTGCTTACTAAGGGGAACTCTCTTGATCCACAAGGCAGGTATGTTATCTTACAAATGGTTATACAGGGGAAGCATCTTATTATAATTAGTACATCTGAGCCCAATATCGATGACCCAGACTTTGTCTAAACTGTCTAGAGGCATTGTTTAATCCTAACTCCTGGCAGCATGCTCTGGGACAGAGATTTTTATGTTGAGTTATATTTTAGGCATGTGTTTTTTAGTTTGTACAGTAATGGGGGAGGAAGGTATTTAAGTAATTATAAATTAAAAAAAAGGTGTCCAATTTTTGTAAAATGTATTTCATTATTATTTCATAGGTTAATTGTGTTATACTTTCTTCCTTTCTATCACATTTCAACTGTTGGCTTTTAAATTTGTGGGAATATAGTGTGGTATTTTAATTATATTAAACATATTTGTGTTAATTGATAATAATTATTAACATGTGTAATAGTTATGTTATTTTTTAAATTTTTGGTAAATTCAAGAGATTTAGGGGTTGATTACGACTCTGGTGGTCTTGGGACCACCATACTGTCGACCACCGCCTCCTTGGCGGTCTGACTGATTATGATCTGTGCGTTTGGACTGCCAGAAGACTGCTGCCACTGCCAATATTTGAGCTGCTGCGGCGGTCTGGCAGTCCGACCGCCAAAGTGGTAAACATGCCCTTCATTTTTATAATTAGCATTTTATATTTTGGGATATTTAAAAGAGTTGTTAAAATATGTTGTTCGTCAGAAGTGAAGTATTCTCTTTGTACTGTACCAGTTAATGGGGTGGGAATAGTAAATTTGACCTCCTCTTAGTCTAATGCTTTCCATACTGTTGCACTGAATGGAGTGGAAATAGTAAATTGTACCCCTCTTGAATTCAACACTTTCCCTTCTGTTCCACTTACTGGAGTGGTAATAGTAAATTTAATCTCTCATGAGTCCAACAGTTTCCTTAGTGGTTTACACACTGGAATGGGAATAGTACATTTTACCTCTCTTGAGTCCAATGTTTTCCCTACTGTTGCACTTACTCGAGTGAGAACAGTACATTTTACTCCTCCTCAGACCCAACATTTTCCTTACTGTTACACAGACTGGAGTGGGAATAGTAAGTTATACCCCTCTGGTTTTCCCTACTGTTGCACCAACTGGGGTGGGAACAGTCAATTTAACTTCTTCTGAGTACAATGCTTTCCCTACTGTTGCATACACTGGAGTGGGAATAGTAAGTTTTATATTTTCAGTGTCCAGTGCTTTCCCTAGTGTTGAACAGATTAGAGTGGGAGTAGTATATTTATTATTGCTATAGTTTAATGACTTTGTTAATATTGTTTAAATATACATTACTATTATGTGTTTGTGTATTTAATTATTAAGGATATATTTTAGTATTAAACAATATATTTTGTAATAGTTCTGTACTTACCATTATATGTATATGTAAACAATATTTTTGTGATCAATATTTTTGACACAATATTTCTGTATCACGATATTTGTTATTTCGATATTGTGTCACTGAACCCTAGATTGGCACTGTTATGTCTCCCAATGGAAATGACGGATAACCATAAGAAAGTTTTTGCACTAACATTACTGCTTGCTAAGCATAAGGTGGTGTGCTTATGGGGTCAAGGGAGGGTCCCTAATGCCTGAGAGTGGTTGTTAGACATGACTTATTGTCAAGAACAATCAACACTGTACCACTGGATGCTTCCCTCTGCTAGTCGACCTGGAGATATTTGGGACCCATTTCAGTTGAACTTGATGATGCAAATGCAGTCTTTGCCTCCATCACAAGGTGCTCCCATCACTTGCTATTTGGATTATGTACCTCTTGCTATACAAGGGTGTCTTCTTAGGGCTTGGAAATCCAACGTAAAACACTTCTAATATATTATTATTGTCTTATCTGCTCAATCTGAACCATGCCATGTATGCCTCTTGACTCCCCTGATCCAACATCCAATGCATTTCATGTTATTAAGCCCCTCATTACAAGTTTGGCTGTCTCACCATGGGACTGCCAAATTTGCGGGAGTACCCACCACCACTGCGGTGGTGTCCCCCTGAGTGTGTTACAATGTTCCCACCAGGCTGACTGACATTCCAATACGCGTTCCTGCCAGTCAGTCCGGTGGTAACCGTGCTATGATATAGCACTTGGTTGCCTTAAGGGAGCCAAGTGCTATATCGTAGCACCAAGGGGGCCGTCCAACATCCTCGGAATGTGCACTGTCTGCAAAGCAGACAGCACCCATTCCAACAGTGCTGGGCAGGGGGGCTCCTGCACTGCCCATGCAATGGGCATGGGCAGTGCATGAGGCCCCCCTGTGGCCCCCTGCACTTGTTCTCCGCCAGCCTTTTCATGGTCAGTCCAGCAGAAACCATGCTCCCTGAAGGGAGTCGAGTGCTATATCATAGCACAGAGGGGTCACCCAGCCCCCTCTGAATTTGCACTGTCTGCAAAACAGGAAGTGCACATCCCGGCGGTGCTGGGCAGGGGACCCCCTGCACTGCCCATTCCATATGTACGAGCAGTGCAGGGCTCCACCCGTGGCCCCCTGCACTTGTTCTTTGCCAGCCTTTTCATGGTGGGGAAACCACCAAGACAAGGCTGGTGGAGAACAGGGTTGTATCAGCCAGGTGGCGCTGAGTTCATTGCTGCCCTCGCTGACTACAACCAAGACCACTGTCAGCTCATCGGTGGGGATGGCAGTCCCATGGTAGGATAGCCAGCCAGGATTGTAATTGGGTGGTCGGACCACCCAGAATGTGGTGGTCCGACCGTCAACGCAAGTGTGGCGGTGCTCTGACTGCCACAGTTGTAAGGAGGCCCTAATTGTTTTATCTCTGGAGCTGGAGCCAATCATTGTTGTTACAGTGGTTTTATGCTCTGAAATCATCAATAAATATATTTTTTTTAAATGATGGAGCAAAAATAATCCATCCTTAAAGGCCTATTGACTTTAACATATGTTACATCTATCAATCAATCAGCATTTGTAGAGCGCAGCACTGTCACCCCTTGGGGTATCTGAGCGCTGGGGTGCAAGGTCCCCATCGAAAAGCCAGGTCTTGAGTTTCTTTCTGAAGTGGAGGAGGAAGGGTTTTATGGAAGTTCAGTCAGTGGTTGATGAAAGCCAGTCCTTGATCGTGCAAGGCTTTGGAGGCATGCATGATGATCTTGAACAGACATTTCTTGTAGATGGGGAGCCAAGGTTTCTGGGGTGGGAAGTGATGTTAGTTCACTTATGGAGGTCCAGGATGAGTCTGGCTGCAGCGTTCTATATGGTCTGGAGTCTTTTGAGGAGTGGGGTGGAGGTGCCAGGGTAGACTGTGTTGCCGTAGTCGAGGCAACTGGTGACTAGGGCCTGGGTGATGGTTTTTCCGGTGTTGACTGGGATCCATCTGAAGATTCTGTAGAACATGCGGAGGGTGTGAAAGCAGGAGGAGGCGACTATGCCTATCGATGTAGTGTGTGCGAATACATGTATCAAAATACCTATCAATAGGATTTAGTACACACTAATAACAATTCATCCTTAAATGCCAAGTGACTTTAACATATGATTTTCACACAAAAAAATGTCAACCCTTCTGCATTTACCATAAGCCTTCAGAACAAACAATTAGGGCTATACCGATTATTAAAGGTTTGTCACCATAACCAGCTCAGGCCTACTGTGTTAGGCATATG
Source organism: Pleurodeles waltl (assembly GCF_031143425.1). Classification (NCBI taxonomy): domain Eukaryota; kingdom Metazoa; phylum Chordata; class Amphibia; order Caudata; family Salamandridae; genus Pleurodeles; species Pleurodeles waltl. Next base: position 268,293,379 of record NC_090448.1, on the reverse strand, counting down.
CTTTCCAACAAGGCAACCACCAAGTATACCATTATGTAGGTATAAATATGTACAAAATTACAGCCATCAAAACAATATAAAATCCCTCTAAAACGCCTAATGAGGGTTAGCATAGTGCACATCTTCTATCATCACGTTTTGACTGGGTGGGAAACCAACATCATATCCCTTGCCTACTATAACAATCTGTGAGATTTCATCTAACAAAATCCATGCCTACAGGTGTTAGCAAACTGTAATAACAATCCATTCTTAAAAGACTATAGCCATGGCCACTGGAATTATGCAGCAGGGGAGCACCAAATTATCAGGAAGAGTTGACTACATTATGCGGCAAGAAAAGGAAAATTATGCGGCATAATGTGGCACATTTGTTCACAGTATTACTTCATTATTTTGTAATTGTACACATGTTAATACTGTCTAGGCAAAGATTGCACCTCATTAGTACCAGTTTAAAAACCAAATACATGGAAAATGGCCAGGTAACCTTTCCAAATGTTCTTCCAACATGTGCAAACGTAGATCGACACATTTTTTTTATTTTTTATTTTTGATTCAATTGAGATAGAAACCAACTCTTATTGTTAAAATCTGCAGATTATGCATAAAATGATGGATTATGTGGCAAATGCAGCAAGTCCTAAATAAGGTGAAAAAAGCAACAGAAACACATGATTCAAGTGACCCTGCCTATAGCCCTTAGCAAACACTTTTCACAGTATGTAAAACAGAACACCTGGTTATGACATAATATTTCAAAATAAACAGATCAAATTTATGGAATATGGCATAACCTTTCCCCAATAACCAATAAGGCATATAGCCTTTGCAATTGTCTTGACATCATAATCTGCAAGGAGCTATTTAAGTGCACATAAACTGGCAACCATCATGTATAGAGTTATAAAATTACAAATATGCAGAAAAATACAGATGGCAAAATAATACATAATGCCTCCTAATATGGCCTAACAGGAAGTATCACAATGACCACCAGGATTTGTCAGAGTGGGTAGCCGTTTTGCTTTGCGTTTGACTGAGCCAAAATATACACACTGAAAGGAGTCAAAAAGATTCTCTGGAATGCACTTCTTAATCTGAAGAAGACATTTATTATAGCTTTGTGCAAGGTTCGTGAAGGAAGACTTGATTAGCAAAAAAGTGTACATTTAAAATGTGCAACCATGAATTAAGACCATATATAAAGAATCTTCAATCTATAAACAGCAAATATATACATACACGAATACAAACACTGATATTGATATATGTATATATATTCATACACAATGCAAAGCAAATAATTAATAAAAATGCATCACTTTAGGGCCTGTCAGGTACTTCATCTTTCTCCTGCCAGCAAGCTGATGACCCCGTTCGACTGCGAGAAAGAGAGATCACCACCTTCACGGTAAATCTATATCAGGCATCCGACGTCTGAATCCTGATGTAGGTCTCTGAATCTGCTACTGTCGATCAGGGACATCTTTTATATCTTAAAAAACCAGAGAAGGAGCTTTCGGGAAAGCCCCTCCCATTAAGAAATATTCAAAAATGCTGGCTAGTTTAGATAAGCTTTGAAAGAAACACGTTGGGAATAGGCCAAAATCCCAAGGCATCCCTCCCAAAGCCAAACTGTTCCCTGCTATACCGTAAACATCAGTCTAGTACATCCTTATTGTGCTGACTGACTAACTCCTCTGTATTATGTCCTAGCTCTTCGGTGATAATATGTCCTAGCTCTTCGGTGAGAAAGAGAACACACAGAAATAGAAAACACATTGCATAACATGTTTGTACAGAAAACTACTCGCACCTCCAACGTGACAGTGAAGCAGTGAAGCTAAGGCTAAGCTGAATACATAAAAGGAGTCTGTAACTGGTGACAACTAATGTGACGGTGGGTAGTTAAGCCAAGTGAAAATTGGTGTGATACAAAGTCAGTGGTCAAAATACAAATATCACTACAGTAGCCACACCAAAATCCTTGCCTGCTACGATAATCTGTGAGATTACATGTAACAAAATATTTGCCTGTTTTCTGTAATGCAATCTCAGACTGATAACAACCCACTGGTAAAGGCCTATTGGCTTTACCAAATGCTTTTTCAATAAATAAGCTAGGCCTCTGGCATAACTTTATATGTTATATTTCATGAGATTTACCTAGATTTACTAGTTCCTCCAGGTAATACTGACACTTTGCCTAGTATGCAGCCTGCCTTCTTACCTAATGGACTGCATCTGTTTTAATTTACCATAATCTTGTTAGAGGACTCGACCCAGGCTTTTTTTAAGTGTACAGCTAGCTCTCCATCTGACCTTGATTCCTCAAAGGGATTAAGAAGACCAACAGATCATCAACCCGAAGCTTTACATACTGTTGGATCAATCACTGGAGACCACAACTGTTCCTGGCTGCTAAAAGCATGCCTCTGTTTTTGTTAAATTATCGTCCAATATCTGTGCTTACAACAGCCTCAAAGATGCTCATGAACATAGTCAACTGCCAACTGTCTACAGATGGATCTACAGATGGATCCCCACAGATACAAGAACAGTCACCCAAGCCCTCGTCAGCAACAAACTTGACTAAGGAAATGCCCTCTACCGAGGAGCACCCGGCCAAACTCCTCAAACGACTGCAACGCATACAAAACGCCTCTGCACGCCTGATCCTCGATGCCCACCGCCACAGCCGCATCACTCCCCTTCTGAGAGACCTACACTGGCTCCCCGTCAACAAAAGGATAACCTTCAAGCTCCTCACCCACGCACACCAGGCGCTCCACAACACCGGTCCATCCTACCTCAACAGACGACTCACCTTCTACACCCCGTCCTGCCAACTCCGCTCAGCCGACCTCGCCCTCGTCACCGTCCCCCGCATCCGAAGAGTGACTACCGGAGGCAGATCCTTCTCCCACCTCGCCACCAAGACCTGGAACACCCTTCCCTTGCCCCTACGACAGACCGAAGACTTGCTGACTTTCAGGAAGTGGCTGAAAACCTGGCTATTTGAGCAGTAGCAGCACCCCCTCACACCTCAGTGCCTTGAGGCCCTCACGGGTGGTAGTGCGCTCTACAAATACACTGATTGATTGATTGATTGAACTGTCTAACTATCTAGAGCAACACGGGCTTCATCATGTAACACAGTCTGGTTATCACCCAAATTACAGTGCCAAATCAACAATGCTTGAAGATATCAAATTTATGTTTAGTTTGGATCAAGGTGGTTCTGATGCTCTGGTGCTGCAGGTCTTATCCACAGTTTTCATCATGGTGTCCATCTTGCTTGCATGACCTGCTAGTGTGGGGGGCGATAGCTAGCCCTCAGCTGGATAGAATCTTTCCTGTTAAACAGAAGTCAATCAATCATGATCAAAATCGTCCAATATTAGTTAATGTCTAAATTGCCCCTTTAGCTATAATTGTTAAGTCCTATGGCCTTAAGGTAGTTTTGTATGCTGATAAAAAATCCTGCCATTTCCCAGGAAGCCTTTTTAGGCTATGCCTTACTTATGTAGCTCAATGGATGAAAACCAGTTGTTTGACATTAAACTTGGCCAAAACTGAAATTCCGATCTTTGGCGGCCCTCAATCCATCTGGTCGCCTGATTAGCTTCCCAAGGAAATCAAAAACATCCCTTGCCCCACTAGTAAGGCACAATATCTGGGCATCACATTTGACACTGAGTTATCATTCCACCACCAAATATTGTCCACTGATGATAACAGGTTTTTTTGTTAAGCTCTTAATAGAGATTTTTGGACATTGAGTCTGTCATACTGTGACAGACAGTTGTGCATGCTTTGGTTACATCCAGACGGGATTATGCTAACTCGTTTTATCTTGGTCTTTCTCAGTGATTAGGGGCTCCAACTGGTGCAAACTGCCATGGACAGGCTGAGTTCTGATTTTGAAGATACCAAATCAACATATAACACCACATCTCAGATCCCTACACTGGCTCCCAGGTAATTAATGGATTTCATTTTAAAAGTTTCCTCCTTACATACTAGGCTTTCAGGGTCCTAGGTCTCTGAATGAACGTATAAATCATTTTCACCCCATCTGGGATTTAAGATCATCAAATACACAACTGTTAACAATTCCTTGGATCAAGCAGATGAGGAAATGTGGGTGTTCTTCTGGCCACAAAACTTTGGAATTACCTTCCTATTACTTTATGTAGTAGTGACAACAAGATTTGCTAATACAAGCCATTGAAAACCTGGCTCTTAAGATCTGGATAACCAATGCTCACATACTCTCATTGCCTGTTTCTACAACTTACTGCAGCACCAGGATGCTCATTTTGGGTAACTGTCCCACTTTACAAGTGACCTATTCATTTACTCAGTAGGCAGTCCAGACCTATGTTATCAGACATAGGGGGTCATTTCGACCCCGGCGGTCATTGACCGCCGGGGCCGGGGTCGGCGGGAGCACCGCCAACAGGCTGGCGGTGCCCCGCAGGGCATTCTGACCGCGGCGGTTTGGCCGCGGTCAGAACAGGAAAACCGGCGGTGTCCCGCCGGTTTTCCGCTGCCCTGAGGAATCCCCCATGGCGGCGCAGCTTGCTGCGCCGCCATGGGGGATTCCGACCCCCTCACCGCCATCCTGTTCCTGGCGGCTCCGACCGCCAGGAACAGGATGGCGGTGAGGGGTGTCGTGGGGCCCCTGGGGGCCCCTGCAGTGCCCATGCCAATGGCATGGGCACTGCAGGGGCCCCCGTAAGCGGGCCCCACTTTGAATTTCAGTGTCTGCTTAGCAGACACTGAAATTCGCGACGGGTGCTACTGCACCCGTCGCACCCTTCCCACTCCGCCGGCTCCATTCGGAGACGGCTTCCTCGTGGGAAGGGGTTTCCCGCTGGGCTGGCGGGCGGCCTTCTGGCGGTCGCCCGCCAGCCCAGCGGGAAACACAGAATGGCTGCCGCGGTCTTTTGACCGCGGTGCGGTCATTCAGCGGTTCCCGCCAGGCGGGCGGCTCCTGCCGACCGCCGGGGTCTGAATGACCCCCATAATGTTTCCCAGTGAACCAGGCAGGGTTATAGCTTGACATCAAAACCAACTCAGGCCTACTGTTTTGAGCATAAGCTTTCCCTCAATACAACTATTATAAATTGGGTTTCTGGTTGTCAGAGTATGCACTGTGGACAAGGAGAAGGGTAAGTCAAATACACACTAAAAGATGACCTGTGCTCACCCTTTGTAGGTTGCCACAGAGCAATTGGGATTAGCTAAAGAGGCAATGTGTATTTATGCAACACACACACACACAAAGTAACACAATGAAAACACCACAAAAAGACTCTACACTGTCTTAGAAAAATAGATTATTGTATTCTGAGCAACACAAGACCAAAATGAGAAAAATCCAATAAGTGCAAGTCAATATATGATTTTTAGAAGAAAAAGTGTAAAAAATAGTGCTTAGAAGCAAATAGCACTTTTACATCAGGCTGGACTAGGGTCAGTCAAAGTTCAGGCTGACCTCGAGCGCAGGCTGGTTTCAGGACCCACGCAGGCCCTGGTGAACAAGATACCTTTCCTGGTCACAACAGCCAGATGCGTGGTGTGATACGTTGATTGGATCCTCACAAGAAAGGCAATGCTTCAATCTGTCCAATGCAGGCGATGCGTTGGTTATGAAGATAAGCGCTGGAGCTGAGATGTGTTGGCACCGAAGTGTGATGTGCTGGGTTTCTCCATGCAATCAAAGGGATGCATTGATTTCTGGAGACTGCTGCGGCGGTGATGCGGGGTTCTGATGCGTCAGGCTCTCATGGCGATGCAGTGGTTCTGACAGTGATGTGCTGATTCTGCTCCCACAACCTGATCAATGAGCCGGTTCTGCTACACGGAGACAGGAGATGCGTCGACTTCTGTGATGCAAGTATCTGGGTCCACTTCCAGTGACTTTGATATCCATGAGTCTCAAGCAGCAGGAGGCAAGCCAAAAAGCCCTTTCAGGACACTTCAGGTGGGAGGCAGAGTCTAGCAGGCAGCAGGGCAACACAAGAGAAAAGTAGGCCTTCCAGGTCTGGCAGTCCAGCAGGTGAATCATTTAAGCAGCACAGTAGTTCTTCTGACAAACTCCAGTTACCGGTCCAGAAGTGTCTGATTTGGTGGAGTCAAGGACCATGTACTTAGACCCAAAAGTGCCTTTGAAGTAGGGATGACTTCAAAGAAGGGTCTTTGAAGCGCACAAGGATCCTTTCCTCCACAGCCCTGGCGCCAGACTATCACTAGGGGTAATCAGGCCTTTGTTTGGGGACAGGCACTACCTATTCAGGTGAGGCATCCTCCTCCTGCTCTTCCTGCTCAGGACGAGCCATCAGAATGCAGATGAATACTCAGACACAACTAACCTCCCTGAGTTTGTGGCTGTCTACAGGGAATGCACAAAGTGTACCTTCACCCACCCCAGATGTATATTGGAGACAGGCTGCAGGCACACAAAGCTGTAAGAGCAGAGAAATGTCCAATTTATAAAAGTGGCATTTCTAAAATAGTAATGTTAGACCCCACTTTACTAGTGAAGAAGCATTTATCAATCCAAAGATATGAAACATGATACAGCTACTCCTTTCTAATAAGGAATCACAGCCTAAAAGTGTATTAAGAAATTCCCAATGTTATCCTACAAGAGGAGTAGGCCTCACAGTAGTGAAAAACAACTTAGGAAGATTTTCGCTACCAGGACTTGTAATACTTCAAATTGCTTTTCCTATCTTTTAGTCACATAGCACCCTGCTCTAAGGGCTACCTTAGGGATGACTTATCTGAAATAAAAAGTGACGTTAAGACTTGGCAAGGGGTTTTAAATGCCAAGTCGAAGTGGCAGTCAAACTGCACACACAGGCACTGCTGTGGCAGGCCTGAGACATGTTTAAAGGGGCTACTTAACTGGGTGGCACAATCAGTGCTGCAAGCCCACTAGTAGCATATAAGCTACAGGCCCTGGATAGATGGTTTAACACATTAAAGGGACTTAAAAGTAAATTAAATATGCCAATTGTGTACACCATTGTTACCATCTTTAGAGGAGAGGCACGTGCACTTTAGCATTGGTCAGCAGTAGTAAAGTGCTCAGAGTCCTAAGGTCAATATAAGAAATCAGCAAACATAAGAGGCATGTAGGAAAAACGTTTGGGGGAAGAGCACCCTAAGGCTGACATGTCTAACAGCAACCATCAGGCTCACAGTCAGAAAATTAAAAAATATTCAAAATTACTGTGGCAAAACAAAATACTGTCTCTCCTCGGAGGGCATAAAAAGGTTTCTCACAATGCAAATCTTCTAAATCCACAGTTGGTCAGAGGAGGTAGCCAACACCAAAATCATTGCCTGCTACGGTAATCTGTAAAATTCCATGTAACAAAATACCTATCTGCAAGCTTTAATACAACATCATAACGAGCCACCCTTAAATGCCTATTCACGTTAACATATGCTTTTCACAATAAATATGACATCCATACTGAGTTTAAAAGAACTTTTCATAACAGACAATTAGGCATATACTGGTTATCACTGGACTGGCATCATCACCACCACAGACCTATTGTGTTGGGTGTAAAGCTTTCATGTAAAGCAAACATTAGGTATACCATAATAAAATAGCAAATATGTACACAATTATAGTTGTCACAACGCTATAAAATCCATTCTAAAAGAGTCTCATAAGGGTCATTGTAGTGCACATCTTCTATCCTCACAGTTTGTTCAGGTGGGTCACCAACACCAAAATCCATGCCTACTATGGCAATCTGTGAGATTCCATGTAACAAGATACATACCTACATACTTAGCACAGTGCAATAGCAATACATCCTTAAACGCCTTTAGCCTTCAACAACACTTTCCACAATTTGTAAGTGAGGCCTCTTGGATGTGTCATAACATTTCATAATAAACAGATTAAACCTACGGAGCCTGGCACGACTAGTCCTAATGACCTGGTAACACATGTAGCCTTTGGCATTGGCTGAACACCAAAATCAACACAAGCCTATTGAAATGCACATAAACTGGCAACCTTAAGCATACAGGTATAAAATTACAAATGTAGCAAAACAATGTATAATACCTGTTGTTAGAAATCAGGTCTCTAGTTGGCAGAGGTAAGCACTCTGTCCAAGTAGGAACCACAATCCTAGTCAGGATAAGTCAGATACACACCATAAATTAACCTGTGCTCACCCTATGATAGTTTGGCATAGAGCAGGCAGGGTTAAGTTAAGAAGCAATGTGGAAAGTATCTGTGCAACACTTCAAAACAGTAACACAGTGAAAACACCACACCAGGTTAGAAAAAGAGAGCTTAATTTTATGAGTAAAACATGACCATGACCAAAATTACAAAAATCTAGTAAGTAGAAGTCAAGATATGAATTTATAAAGATTAAATTAAACTGTAGTGCTTAGAAACAGAAAGTACCAACCGGGGCTATGTGGTAACGCTAGACCACGGTAAATCAGAAAGTTCAGGCTGACTGCAATGGAGCGGGGGTGGATGCAGGGACCAGCCTTGGTCCACCGTAGACAGAACCTTTGTTTGAGGGTGAGTCGAATTCGAGGAGTGATGTAAAGTATATGCATCAGTTCCGAGTCACACAGTTGGAGATGCATTGTCGTTGAACACCAGGTGAAACAAATCCAAGCCCCTGAAGAAGAGAATAGGTATATACAGTATAATAGCTCCAAGAAAGACAGATTACTCTAACCGTGCAGATAGAGGATGTGCCATGCTTATACAGGACACAACTGCATATGAGAAAGAGATTGAAAGACAACTTGTGAATGAGGACCACTATCTCAGATTAATGAAGACGATATTAGGCATATTACAGATATAGTCCTTGGTCTCAGTATAGTTACTGAAAAGGAACATGCATTTTTAAACAGGCCATTCCCTAGGATACCAGTGAAATATGCCTTGCAAAAGATTTACAAAAACAGTCAAGAACCACCTGGTAGAACAATAGTTTCAGGTTGCGGGTCAGTCTTAGAACCATTATGTAAGTTTGTTGATTACGATATAAAACCATATGTACTTAAGACCCCCTTCCATTTCAGAGATAGCACAGATTTTATTTACCACATTGAAGGGAGAAAGTTTGATGACAAGATACAGATTTTGGTGACACTTGATAGAGAATCTTTGTACACCAATATACCACAATAGACTGGTCTGAAAGTGATCAGGAAGAAATTGGAATCAGATATAGATAAACACCACCCTGTACAATTTATTCAACAATTAAGTGAAATTGGATTGAATAAAAATGACTTTTTGTTTAAGAATAATTACTATCAACAGAAGACGGGAGAGTGCTTTGCTCCAGTCATAGTGATTCTGGTTGTGGCAGAATTTGAGAATAATATTGTGCTAACATATCAGAACCCATTTAGAGGGTACATTTTAACTTGGAAAAGATATGAAGATGATGTCTTTACGATATGGGAAATGGGACCCTACCGCCAGTTTGTCAAGTGGCTGAATACCCAGACCTGCAGTTCACACACAACCACAACAAGGAACAGATTAACTATTTAGACATTCTAGTCAAACATGAAAATGAAGAAATGTATACTACACTATACCGATAAACGACGGATAACAACTCACTACTGTCTTACAAAAGTTTCCTCCCGAGATCACTGAGGGATAACTAACCCTATGGGCAATTTCTCAGGATCAGACATAGTTGCACACGGAGACGTAGAAACCCCAGCTGTGAAACTGACAGAGAGAGGATATCCCAGAAACATAGTGCGCACAGCATTTAAGTGAGTCTGGTACTGTCCCAGGGAAACATTACTTGTATCCTCTTGATTGGCTCCACCCCTTCTGCCTGGAATGACTCCTGGTGACCCACTGCATTGAGTAATACCCTCGCCCCCACGGACCATGCCCACAACCTGGACTCAACTCTATCAATGACCCACCAAGTTAAAGCCATCTCCTCATCTAGATTCCACACCCTCCGTCTCCTGCGGAAGATCTTCAAATGGATTCCCCCGACATAAGGAAGACAGTCACCCACGCACTCATCACCAGCAAACTGGACTACGGCAACACACTATATGCCAGCATTACCAAGAAATTTCAGTAAAGACTACAACGAGTCCAAAATGCGGCAGCCCAACTCGTCCTGGACATCCCCCAATACAGTTGATTCTCCTTCCACGTCAGAGGCCTACACTGGCTCCCAGTCAACAAGCGCATCACATACGCCTGATCCACACCTTCAAGGCACTGCACAACATAGCACCAGCATACCTCAATTACTGACTCGCCTTCTACATACCCAACAGACGTATCCGTTCCTCCCAGCTCACCCTTGCAGCCTTCCTGAAGATTCAGAAAAGCACAACAGGAGGAATATCCTTCTCCTACCTAGCAGCCTGGACATGGAAAACACTTCCCCTCAAGCTCAGGCAGACCACATCACTGAAGCAGTTTAGGAAGGACCTCAACACCTGGCTCTTTGACTGAGCAGCATGACTTCTTTCAGCGCCTTGAGACACTATGGGTGATTAGCCACGCTTTACAAACCCTTGATTGATTGATTGACCGATGGAAGACAGGTATCCACATTCACTCCGGTCAGTAAATCCATTTGTAGAATCATCAACAGACACTAGAGATTAACATGTGAATGTGATGGTCCTTACATGCCTACAAGAAGAAAAAAATATAAGGGATTATGTGGTTAGGGCATATGGAGATCAAATAAAACCAGAGACCATTACACAGACTTTGGGATTACCACCTATCATTGCCCATTTAAGGTGTGGTAGTTGTGCGCTATGTAAATATACAATTGACAGTAAAGTGATAGAAGTAGTGGGATCAAGAATACAGTTGCTAATCACTCTAACTCTAATAGTATAAATTTGATATACTTGATTATTTGCCTATACTAATTATTGTACATAGGTCAAACAATATAGATGATCAAGCAAAGGACTTGCCAAGACGAAGCTACATTAGATGTGAGATGGAAGAAGTTTCTTCAGTGAAACACTACAGCAAAACACAACACATGAAATTCCAATTTAAAGTTTTGATTTTAAATTGTGAGTCCAGAGACACCAAACTCTAAATATCTATCTGTCCCAGTTGGAAATTACACTTATAAAATGTATTAAAGCAATCCCAATGTTAACTAACAGGAGAGATAGGCTTTGCAATAGTGAAAAAACAAATTTAAGAGTTTTTCACTACCTGGACATACATGTACAACCTTTTAAATACACTCCACCCTGCCCTCGGGTCTGACCAGATGGTGTCTTAGGGGTGACATATGTATTAAAAAGAAAGGTTTGGGCCTGATAAAAGGGTTAACGTGCCATGTTGACATGGCAGTTTAGAACTGCACACACAGGCTCTGAAATGTTTAAAGGGCTATTAAAGTGGGTGCCACAATAAGTCCTGCAGGCCTACTAGTAGCATTTAATTTACAGGCCCTGGGCACATGCAGTGCATTTTACTAGGGCCAATGTTACAATTTTTTAGCTGAGAGCACACGCACTTTAGAACTGGTTAGCAGTGGTAAAGTGTCCAGAGTCCAAGAGCCAACACAAACAAATTTAGCAAAAAGGAAAGAAGAAAGGCAAAATGTTTGGGGGTGACCCTATAGAAAGGACCAGGTCCAACACAACCCTCCCCCCACCAGCCTAAAGCAAGGGTAGACTAATCAATACTTTGATAGGCTTCCCTGCTTTGGCGCTAGAATGTAGACAATGGCACACTACTGCAGGGGCATTTATCAGTTCTCCACCTCTCTGAATCCAGCTGGATCCTTCTGTCTATATTCTCCTGAGCCACTGAACGACCCATGGGGAAACCTTCCCCTCATCTCTGAACCCTCTCTATGCAGCACCTAACCTTAATTTGCTCAGAACTGCAAAGTGCTGTGGCCCCTTCCTCCTCTTGAGTCTGACTTCTGACACCAAACCTAGGGAATCCTCTGTCCACAAGGACAACAGCCAACAGAGGCCACTGACAGCTGTCACTGTCAACAACCAGGTCCCAGTGCATCCAGGGTTCTATGAACTCTGTGATTTCTTAAAGTGGGGGGCAGTAGCCCCAGATGCCTTTCACCATTTTCCCACTCCTACCAGTTCAAGGGTGGTATCCAGAAACTGGCCATCCAGCTGAGGTTTTGCACCCTGAGGCTGTACAGGAGACAAGGGTGGGCTCTTCCTTAGCCTACTCCACCATTTGGGGTCCTATACCCTCCACTTGGGAGTGGTAACCTCAGAAAAGTGAGCTGTGAGGCACCTGTGATGGCCGCCCCTCTCACTTCCCCTGCACCGGGAGTAACTCCTTCCCCTAAAGGCAGTCTATGGGCATGTAGGGTCTAACTATGACCTCCACACCCCAATCTGGGGATACCAGGGTCATGGGGCAGAAAAAGTCCTACCCATGGGCTGGTATCGCCCTACACAGGTGGCTAGTGTACTGCTCTGGGGACACTTTTCTTTCCACTACCTTGGTCTGGGTAGCCCCGGCGTCTTTCAGAGCAGCGACTGGGACCCCATTCACTGTCATCTGGTGGAAGTGAAAACTCCCACCCTCAGGGGTCACCAACTCACCCTTTGAATCAACCTCCAAGCTAAGGGAGATCACAGCATGGTCTATGACTTTCCCTTGGGCACTATCTTCTCCTAAGGCCACACTGGCCATCCCTATAGATGTTCTACCAGTGGGTGGTTCCTTAGGACAGGATCCCCATGCTTGTGTCCTCGCTGAGAACAATGAAATCAGTGGATTTGGAAATGGGGCGACCTGGCCACCGCCCACCAGAACCACCTCCCTGTTTCTCAGAAGGGGCATGGGAATCCTTTCCTCTCCCCTTACTCTGGGACTTGTTTGTGTCTCCCTTGACATCCTTTCTCACTCTGCTGGGGGGAACCTGAACCACCCTACTTGGGATGACTCCCAGGTACCTTCCTGTGGACTCTGGTGCAGACCCAGTGGTCTGCTCCTTAGCAAGATCAATGAGGTCAGAGAGCTTACTGTCAACAAGGTGTTGGCGCAGACCTGGAAAATAACATGTACTCTTTTGCAATTAAGTTACACAGCCCCTAGTAATCCTTTGCCTCAATGCCCTTTCCCCAACCATCAAGTGCCTTCTAAAAACAAATCCACGCAATCCCCTCAGGTCTCTTTGGATAGCATCTGACTTTCCGTGAACCTCTGCCTGTACTTTTTTGGGACCAGACCAAACTTCCTGATTAGGGCCTCCTTCCTAGGGGGATATCTCATCCTGTCTCTCCCTTCTATTAGATTGTCCCTCCCCACACTAGGAATGTGCCTCTACAGAGAAGCTCCACAATCCTCTGCAGGGACCTTGTTCTCTGAGGAGTAATTGCATAGACCTCAAAATATCTATCTTTGTTGTCTCCCACCACATAGACAAACATCGGAACCTTGGGTATGTGGACCCTCCTCTCAGAGGGTACTAAAGAAATACTGCCACCATATTGACTGGACTCTGCCCTCCTGGCCAGGTCCAACAGCATTACACTATAGAACCAGCCAAATAGGCTGGCTCTTATCCATTTAAGATGGCCTTTGGGGTCAGCTGTTTAGTTCTTGGTGAGGCCTGCGCGAGATAAAAGTATCTCTCGCCTGTAACATTGGGTAGACACTACATGTAGCATGTTAATCACTACTGGAATCTGGTATGGCTGACTAGCAATACACAATACCAGGTGGCACTGAATGATTGCCACTCTTAGGCTGTTGAATGGTTAAGGTGGAATATGAATCTACCCATGGCTTATTGTATACTGTAGCACCTTATACTGCTATTTATACACCTTCTGAAATGATTTAATGGATTTATTTCAGAGTGGCTCCAGATACCCTAGCATGTGAACAAGGTGCACTGCTAGGATGTAGGATCTTTGTTTATTTATTAACCCTATTTAAAATAGGTTGGTCTTTTGTAGATTGGAAATTGGCCTATCTTTATACTCCCAGCCTGATAGGTGAAGTGCCTGATGGCATTTCTTCTCCTGAGAAGACCCTTGCGCACTTTCCACAGGCTGGAAACATCAACAATTTTAAATGGGACCCTCTATTATACAATTAAATTGGAAACAAGAATCTGTGAGTAAGAAACAGACTGTGGTTGAAGAATTTATGAACTTGAATAGACATCCCGTTTGTATATATATGCATCATTGTAAAAGCTGCACGCTATCACACACTTAAGCACTGCGCCGTCTGCACTTTTTTGATTTATTCCATATGTTGAACTATGCCTATTGTAGGAGAATACATATTAATTTGAGAGTAATATAAAGCGTTAGAGTCATATTAAGCATAAACCAAGAGCCCGACTGAACCATTTGTGTTTTTCTACATTGTTCAAAAGTGAACTGGTAAGGGTGTGAGGCGCCACTACCACACACTGAACAATGAGATGGAGGTTTACTTTCAATACACAGCCCGGTGATGCACCCATGTTATTTATTGCAATTTCACATAATAAGTAAATTGCAGAATTTAAGACATTATGGGGGTCATTACGACCTTGGCGGGCGGCTACCGCTGCCCGCCAGGCGGTAACCGCCGTGCGGCCGCCAATGCGGCCGCACTCACGTGGCCCCCATTATGACATTCCCGCTGGGCCAGCGGGCGCAAACCAAGTTTGCGCCCGCCGGCCCAGCGGGGATGAGGCCGCAACATAGGAGCCGGCTCCTAATGGAGCCGGCGGTGTTGCGGCCGTGCGACGGGTGCAGTTGCACCCGTCGTGCTTTTCACTGTCTGCCATGCAGACAGTGAAAAGCTGGCCGGGGACCTGTTAGGGGGCCCCTGCACTGCCCATGCCAGTGGCATGGCACCAGTGAATAATTATGGTCTGAATATGCACAGAAGACGTGTTATAATTTCAGACACCTCAGAAAAAGAAAGGGAATGAGGATCAAATAGACATGATTATTGCAATGAAAGACAACAACAAGTACCCTCCAACAAAAATGTTTTTTTAAAACAGCAAGGGGGGGAAGGGTGACCCTGGGGACGACACCAGAACAGACAGAGAGGGAGGTTTCATTACCTGCCAGACCAGTCCCATCAGTATCTCCAGACACGTCGGCAGCAGTATCGGAGACCACAGTTTCGTCAGATGCCCTTTCCATTTTCAAGCTTACCAATTTTTCTATTGAACAAACTCCTTGCTAAAGGCTTAACATTTGTCCCATAGGCAAAGAATTAATATGTTTTAACTCATTAAAATTTACATGCATTCTTTATGAGAATTAGACATAGAGAACACACTATTGAAACTCATCCATCTGGACTCAAACCTCTCTCAGAATTTATTCTGAGTTTGGATATGGTGGTTCGCGAGGTAGAAATCTTTTAAAAGACTGTTCTTACTAAAATAAAGAACATTCTGAAATGTGTTCCTGAACCTAAACATAATCTCCCTCAAGAACAATTAAAAACCTTGTTGGATCTACAACATAACAATTCCGTTACGGTTAAACCTTGTGATAGCGGTGGAGGAATTGTGTTGTTAATTTCAGATACATATAAAAGCAAGACTTTTATCCAACATGGATCACTATAGGAGTAATATAAATTACCCAACCAAAGCTATCTGTTCCAAGATTCAAAATATCTGTGAGGAGGCACTGTGCAACAACATGATATCGAAATACGATTTTGATTATTTACAGGCTTCCAGTCCTAAACTTCCAGTTATATACGGTGTGCCCAAGACTCATAAAGAAGTACAAGATCCCCACCTGAGACCCATTGTATCCACAATAGGATCTGCCACTGAACCATTGTCGAAATAAATTGACACTTTTCTTAAACCATTGGTTTGTAAATTCACTTCTTTTGTAAAAGATGCTAATCATATGATCTCTAAGGTAGAGGGTCTCGAATTCAACCTCAACAGGGAATCTTTGGTAACCATGGATATTGAAGCCCTCTATATCAACATTCCTCAGAAGGGTGCTTATAATGCAGTTGAAACAGTGCTACTTGAAGAAACATCTGAGCTTCCTTCGACTTTTATCCTCAAATGCCTAGAAATTGTTTTACAAGAGAACTACTTTGAATTTCACAGTAACATCTACAAACAAATTAAAAGTGTCAGTATGGGTGCGGCTTGGGCCCTGAGCATAGCAAATATTTGAAAGGAAATGCATTTATAATAAAATTGCCCCTTTCTTTGAATACATCAAAAGTTGGGCAAGATATATAGATGACATCTTTTTTTTACCTGGGAAGGAGACACTGTTACCCTGAATGAGTTCACAGAGTGGATCAATGTCTGTGATGCCAATCTTAGATTCACTCAAAAGTGAGTAACAAAAAAGTTGAGTTCCTTTATATCTGTATTTATGAAGAGAAAAGACAACTCCAAATATCCCTTTACACCAAACCTATGTCACGCAATACATTATTACACTTTGATGCTATCACACATGGTGCCAACGTCAGAGGATACCATTCAGTCAATTCCTCTGTATTCAGAAGGACTGCAGTACTTTAGAAGAGTGTGACAGGAACGTCATTACACTAAAAGAGGAATTTCTCAAAAGGGAATACCCGAGAAGACTTAAACATGATGTGTATAAAATAGCAGGTTTTACGATCGTCAAAGCATGTTTTCAAACCAACAGAGGGAAAACCAACAGAAATTGGCACGCACGTGTAATAATGCATTCTAACTTCATCAACAAAGTTAGACAAGTTGTCAATGCCCAGTGGAACATTTTGAATAGCAACAAGGGTGGCCTAATTTTACCCCCAGACTGTTCTTGCCTTCAAACGGAAGTGTAACTTACGGGACAAGTTGGTTAGGGCTAAGATAACTAATCAGTCACGATTTATGCAGAAATCCATTGTGGGCCTAACCCTATTACTGTGATCCTTCGTTGTGGACAATGTCATGCCCGTGAGCACGGCATTGTATCAGAAAATTTAGCATACGATAATGAAAAGGTGCCGCTCATGACTAACTGAGTAGCAATGTTATCCATTTCATTATTTGCCCCTGTAATTTAGGATACGTTGGAGAAACTGGGAGACAATTCAGGGTCAGATTTAGTGAACTTAAGTCAGCTTTTCGAACCCAAAAGGTACACGCCCCCTTGGATTCTGACTGTATCGAGCAAGGACATACAGAATGTGACCTTAAATTGACTACTCTTGAAAAAGTCTTGTATGGATATACTGGGGATATGAATGCATACAGAGAAAAGAGAGAGGTATTTTGGATGTTCTTTTTGGACTCTGTTTCCAAGGGTCTCAATGATAGGATCCCTTGGGAGAATGCACTATAGGGACCAGGTGCCGTTTTTTATGAAACAGTGTAGGAACTTCAGAAAAGTTAGAAGACATTGTGGGAACTTTAGAGAATTTAGTCCTTGCAAAAGCCTTTTGGTGGAGATATATTTTTTGGTTATTTTTTTTTTTTTTTGTTTTATTCCTTGGTTTTGTTTTATATTTATTGTAGTTTTTTGCTGGATCTGAAACAATTTAGCATTTATGTATACACCGTAGGTTCGTTGTAAGGCCCTCTGGTAGGGAAGATCCCTCACAGATCAGGTACGTTCTTTGTTCATTATCTCTAGGCCCTTAGAAATATGCAAATAAGGGCCCTGTAGTACCCCTCTTGTTCTTTAAACATAGCTGCTGGTCACTTAGGTGAACCCGATGGGCTCCTCCATTCTATGCGGAGAATGGTATTTGGTGACTGGTTCTGGAAGATGTGTAAATCAATCTATATGTTCTGGTCTACATGTTTTGGTTGGGCAGCAAGGGATTACTAAATCAATGTGTCTTGTATCATATATTATGAGTGAACCCTCCTCTCCAATGTGGCCGCTGTATTACATCTTGTATTATCTTACCCACATCTGTCATTTTTAGTGACGCAGTTATGGGGGATTGATGTTTAGAGTGGCCTAAAGAGAACTAAAATTGATTAAAATATGTCTGCTGGTTGTTTAGATTAGTCTGTAGCTCTCCTCTTTATTATGCGGAGAATATAATCTTGAGACAGTGTCTGGAAGACGTGTCAATCACTTTATAGGTTTCTGGTTTTATAGGTTGTATATGTATTCTTTTTTGGCAATCAAAGGCACCTAAGACCAACTGTCTTGCTTCTTATATTATGAGCGAATCCTCTCCTTCAATATGGCTGCTGGGTTACATGTATTAACATCTAAGAATATCCATCACTTTTAGTGATGTAATCTTGAAAGGCTGACGTTCTTATTGGCCCTGTGAGAAATGACCTTTGGTTGAAATACCAAAGAGACATGACAGTCTATGTATTCTCCTGATGATGGTGGCCTAATGTTAGTCTGGCAAGCATTTTTGAGGAAATCAATGGAAATGAAGATATGGTATATTGTGGAACCCGGGTGTGGGATTATAGACTCTTTCATCAGAGGTATTCGTATTTCAGGCTGTTTCATGTTACATATCTGTGTGTTTGTTATAGGTTAGTTACATAGATGGTCTTTTATGAAGATCCACTCACGATGTCTTTTCTGGGTGTACCGCCTCTGATCTTGGGTGCTCCTTAGCAAAAACGTGCTTTTGGACTTAGGTATTTTCAGCACAAGATTTGTAGACACATTGGTCTCCTAGTGGCCTGAGTACAACTCATTGTCAAAAGTACCCTTTTGCTTTTGTTTATGTATAGAAGGCCTTGAAAAACTCAGATATTTTTCTAGCATTCAGCGAGCAGAGGACTCCACATGTATTTAAAATTGGATAAAATGGTGACGCAATGCAAGATTGAAAAAAATAATAATTCTTGTCACTTTGAGGGGCATGAAATCTGTAGTAAGACTTGCAGTGCATGTTCGTACAGGGACTATCAACTCAACTTGGTTCTATATATTTGTAGATGTACTAATAAGAGGTAACCTTTAAAGCAAATTAACATTTGACACTGGAAATCTTCTGTTTAGAGATAAAATATTCTCTATCATCTTTATCTATACACATGAGGTGCTGGTGGTGACTATGGATCTCTGCTTTTCCTTGCTCTTTTAATGTTTACCTTTGCTCCTCCTATTGCTTTTCAATCAACACAAGCTTTATTCGGTCAATTAACCACCAAAGCATCACAATACATTAAAACTCATTTTGAAACCTATACAATCATTAATTAATAAATAATAAATACTTAAAAATCTCAAGCTACTCATCTAAAATCCAACCCAATCAATCTTCATGAGACCTTATTTACAAAACAATTACGTATATGCCATGCTGCCACTAAAAACGTACTAACGGCAAGAACTAACACATTAGAACTATGGCTTTTTAAAACCCTTATTGCTATACTACATTTACTCAGCCCCATTTCACGACAAATTTTACAAATCCATTTTGACCGTGGAGAAGAATAAGCAGGGCAGAGGAACATAAAACGTTCAACTGTTTCCGGGGCGTCACCACATACTGGGCATGTGTCAGGAGTAACAATTGACCCCCAACTACTTGTTAAAGACATCAGCGGTAAGGTACCAAAACGAAATCTAGCATATAAACCTTTGCCCAGTAAGTCGGGTATCACGTCTAAATAAGGTTCATACTGCGAATACCACTTAAAATCAATAAAAAGGTTAGTTAATCGACCATGAGATTTGCGACAAATATAATAATTTCTTACATGAGACCAGTATACAGATTTAAAAACATTTTTATGGGATTTCTCTAATTTATGAGGATTCTCCCAATAATCTCCCAAGCCCAAGGTATGGAACCAATTGGACACATGTCTGACCCCAGGAATGGTAGCAGCATTTGGTCTCTTTAATAAATCGAGAAGTGAGATCTTATATATATCCAGTTCAGGGACAGTCCAGATCCTTATCCAATATAATAAAGGTCTTAAAGCAATTAAATCAGCTACTCGATTTAACCCCAAGTCAAGAAACATTGGGATCAATGGTGTACTGCGAGGGCACGCAATCAAGGCCCTCACAAAGTTGTTTTCACCCACAGCTAATCTATTACTATTGGAGGATCCCCATACCTCTGCACCATGGACAGCATCTTCCTGCGCCTTGGCCACATAGATCTTAATAGCTGGAGGTCCACTTTTGTAGTTGTACTTTTATAAAAGCGCAGGATAGATGCTGCTCTATGCTGTAAAAGCCCCACACTTTTACTAATCTGGTCCTCCCAATGTAATTTACTTGTTAGCCTCACTCCCAAGTAGTCTATTGAACTAACCTTGCTCAGAGGAACACCGTCCAATTTAATGGTGCATCTCTTGCAAGGTCCAGAATTGAACACCATCAGTTTTGTTTTGCTGATATTCAACTCCAGGCCATAATCCCTGCAGAATGAATTAAATCTGTCAACAAGAATTTGTAGACCACTTGGTGTCTTTGAAATAAGTGAGTCATCAGCAAAAAGAAGAATGGGAATTTTCTGAGCATTCAGGGAAGGGGCATCATTCTGGCAAGAAGTCAGGGCCTGCACCACCTGATTAATTAATAAGGTGAACAATAACAGAGCCATCACACAGCCCTGGTGATCTCCCCTTTGAATAGGGATTTTTTCAGTCAGCTCACCCTGATTACCCCATCGCACTTGCGCATATGTGTTTTCGTGCATCCGCTTTAGCATTTGAATTATATTAACTGGGGTCCCTAACCTGTGCAACACTTCCCACAGTTTTTCTCTTGGGACCAAATCAAAGGCGGATCATATATCTACAAAAACAACATATAGATGTTGCTTGGAAAGAACTACATATTTCCAATATAAAAGAGCGGACCTACAATTCTGATCTCCTGTGCTAGTTTTTGGGAGGAGCCCCACCTGGAGTGGGGAGAGGATCTGATGATCTTGGACCCAAATGATTAGCCTCCCTAAAAGTTGTGTAGCAAAGATTTTTTCTAAGTTATCAATGAGGCTGATTGGTCTATAGTTGGTTGGGAGATTTGCAGTGCCCTTTTTATAAATAGGGATAATTTCGACCCCTTTCCACGTATTTGGAATTTGGCCCCCTGCAGCGATTTTATTTGAGATTACATTTATGTACCTGGACCACATGACTGGTTCTGATCTATAAAGATCTCCCGGGAGCTTGTCCGGCCCAGGAGATTTGCCTGGTTTGAGAGAGTTAATTGCATCAAGGGTTTCCTCCATGGTAAAAAAAAATATAATCCTCAAGGGCATTGACACCCTCCCCTAATGAGTCAAAACTAGGATTCACATCCAACGTCAATAAGAGGACCTGATCTCTGTCATGAGAATCAAGTACCAAGGCGTTTTCAGGTATAGCATAAAGACAGGAGAAATGATCCACCCAACTTTCTGGCTGTATGTGATTCCTAATATTGCTCCTACCCCCTCTTTGTCTTTTAGACAGTAGTTCCCAAAACAGCATATTATTATTTGATTTTGAAGCATCCAATAGTTCCTGCCAAATAGAATCTTCCCATGATCTTTTTGCTCGTAATGTAATCTCCTTGCATACACATCTGGCTTGTAGTATCTCCCCCAGGAAACCAGTCATAATTGCTGTTTTTAACCCAGACTTTGCCCTAGAGCAGGCTTCATCAAACCATCCATTACTACCTGATTTCCCACCCCGGGGTCTCAAACCAACCTTTTTATTTAAAAAAATCTGCAATTTTAAAAACATACTTTCGTGTATACTAAGTATAGGAATATCATTAACATCCTGTTCTTCATAAACTGCCAAATTGTCTATAAACAGTTGGTAAATCCCACATATCAAATAGGGGTTAGACATCACCTTTGGCCACCCAACCCTTGTGGAATTATTGTTCAAACATGGGGATGGAACCGCTGTGTGTTGATTATTAGATGTCCTCCTAAATACATCCCCAGAACGAGTAAGAAACAGGGGGTAATGATCACTCTCACATCATAGATCCACCCTCATATCCCTCAGCAGAGGCCATAACCTAACATCCACCAAAAAATAGTCAATAACACTTTTTGACCTACCTCGTTTAAATGTGGGCAAGGTGTTTAAATCAGAAGGCATACGACCATTGCAGGCCCTAAGGCCATACTTTAAACATAGAGAGGCCAACTGTGAAGCCACACAAGAACGGGTACAGTACCAGTAATGAGTTAACTGTGGAATTCCCAAGAGTTCATCCTCTTCAACCGTTTATCCACTAAGCAGAACAGAAGGTTCAAAAGTACAGTTCAAATCCCCTGCTATAACTAAAAAAGACAAAGACTGTAAGGTATCTAAAAATTCAGAAAATAAAACTAGGGTCTGGGACTCAGAACCTCGTGAGACAGATCAGAAGTAAACATTAATAATAATAATATTAAAATTCTGCTGAAACGAAATTTACATGCCCATTAAATCGACAGAGTCAATGTCTAAAATCTTATAATCACATTGCAGTTTCTTATTTGAAAGAACTAATAACCCAACTTTGGCACGGCCTATCCCCTTATCCAATGGTTGGGTACAAATACTAAATGAGAGAAACCCATCTATATTAATTTTGTCCTCGGCCCAGGTTTCCTGGAACAAACAGATGTCCTGGTTATTAATGTACGTAATCCAATCTGGGTTGGCCAAATTCCTATCAAGTCCAGCTAGGTTCCAAGTCATTATTGTTAATTCGTGATTGTCTAACTCTATTCCATGAATCAGGCAACCGGCCTCCTCCGTGTCCATCTCCTCAACGCAAGCCCCAGATGACACCAACCTAGTTATCTCATTCATATACAAATCCTCAGAACAAGTCTCAATAGGTGCTTCCTGAGCAGTAATTAGTCATACAGGTTTTAGCTACAAACAAGGGGTTTTAACTGTCACAGATGATTCCCTTACCTGGGAATAATTTAAGTTCCATGAGTAGCAATCAAACAGCCACTATATGGCTTCAATGCAAGGCTAATCCCCCCCTTCTCGACTCTCTATACTGGCGAGTACGTAAATCAAAGGCTATACGTTGTTTCACCAGTACGTTGTCAAGAAGATGAATAGAAATTAGATCAAAATTTGAACCCGGGGGACTACATCTTTCCACTGCAAGAATATCCGAACGGATAACTGAAAGACAGTTCCGTCGGAGCCAGTGTATTACCTTATTAATCAGGGATTCATTTTTATACCTAAATCCTGGGCCATAGTTACTAAACCACTAGGATCGTCACAAGAAGGAGTATTAACAATAATGAGAGGTTAAAATGATTTATTCATGAGGGGAGGGGGGTCAACCTCCTTACCGGCTGTTTTAAAAGTATCATACCCCCTTGGTCTTAGCCTATCTTTAGGAACATCAGGGTGGGCAATATTGCATATCAGATTCCCTGTGGAATCTCCACATTTAAATGTTCTACTGGGTCCCTGTCTATTGCTCATGGAATTACTTATAGGATCTAAGTGGTGCCCCTCTGCACCAAGTGTAGACAATTTTCCACAAACAGGGAAACTTGCTGGCCCCCTATGGGGGGATTATTGGATATGGTTAATTTAGCCATAGCAGGGTTTTCGTCCCCCCTTACCTCCACGTCACCCTGCTGACATTTACAACCACATTGATGAGACATTTTTTCCTTCATTAATCTTGTTAATAATATGACCAAACTCCTAACTTCATCCAACCTTTGTAAAATAAGAGCCATGTTAATTCTGCTATCTAACGGTTCCAACCCTTTGAAGATAGATGGTGGGTTGGTCAAAGCATTATTGTCAATGGCTGTTCCGGACAGAGATTGTAGTGTACCAAAAAGTAAGTCCCCTTCCTCTGCCAGTGGAGAAAATCGATTGGTGCATAATATATTTGGAACCACCTTAACCACTGGACTTAGCGGATGGGGAGTGGACATTGCTCCCTCGGGAAGAGTGCCCTCCTGACAAGGTGGAAAATTAGGGACACTACAAGATGTTACCTGCGATGGAGATATGGCAGTGTTCCTTGAAACGTGCAATTCCTCCCTTCCAACAGCCTCTATGGAAGAGTTGAGTTTAATAATTGCCTCCTCTTCTTCCTAGTAAAAATCTCTGGAATTTTTCCATTTCGGGTCGAATCCTTCTTGGTGGACATGCCCCAGGCTGAATGAGTGTCACATTTCAAAATAGCCTCTACTTCCTCAAACAGTAAATCAATTTCATTGACCGGGTTTGGTCCACATCTAGTGGCGAGCGTGCTTGCTTCCTAGAGCGTTTTTTCAATGTTTTGGTGTCATTGAAAGGCACAGGAAAATCAACAGCCTTCATTTTCCCCATGATGACTACTAAATGATGAATTTAACAGCCCAGATGAAAGAGAAATAAACCACATGCTCTTACTTGATGCTTACTTCTCCAGCCAAGTTAGTGGGCCCTGCCTGGCCTCTATCGGGTGAAGACGGGCCCGTCTTGGCCTGGTCTTCACCCGGGCACATGCCCGGGGGCGTCCCGCTTGAGGACGCGTCAATTTCAGGTAGCAGTCGTGAGCCTGGATGCCTGGGGGATGTAGTCCCACCCCGGGCCAATGAGGAATATCAAATAAGCGTCCCGCGCGAGGACGTGTCAATTTCAGGTAGCAGCCGGGAGCCTGGATGCTTGGGGGAGGTAGTCCCGACCCAGGCCAACGAGGAATAGCAAATGCTATTGCTTTTAATTCTTTGCTTTTATTGAGATATAGTTATGAGTATGAGACTTTGTTCATGTTTTCTTCTATGAGTTTTGCATTCTTGTAGACTACTGTTGTGACAAGGATTCCTCCTCTCCCTAGTGCTCTTATTTACAATGTCAACTTTGAGTGTGTCCTGAAGAAGGTGCTTGGCCATTGGGCCACTTAGCACCGAAACACGCATCAGCACTCCTACAATAGCCTTCCAGCAGACTATAATTTTGGAGACTATAAATTCTATACAGGACTCTCATGTATAGTTTTTTGTATCTTTGACTGTGATTTCAAGGAATAGCTTAATTGGATATAAAACATGGGGCCATTTTCATTTTTCTAACAACGATTTGCATCACAATTTTGGGCAGTCCAATTTATATGAATGAACTGTATTGTTGCATTCCACAAAGAGGGGTTTTGAATGACAGGTTCAAGTATTTTTCTTAATTATGAATGGCATGTATTAGATGTCTATTGAGAGTATTATCCTTTTCTTCTGTTTTCTTCATGAGATGGTTTGGTGCTACAGTTTTTAAAATAATGGAGTGATGTGTGAGTATGAATGGTGGGTTGGAATTTATAAGTGGTATATATTTTATGTAAAAGGGGGGGGGTTCTGTCTATAATTCATTGGTATACTGCATTACAGTAAACCTTTAATTGTGATTATCATTTGATATGTATATTAAAAAAGGAAATGTTTGATTACTGATTGACTTGTTTTAGTCTACATAGTTGAAACAGTTTTAAATAACTGGCTTTGGATTCTATAATTAGAACCTTTGTTTGGAGGTGGGGAACCTCTTTTTCTGGTCACTCAGGGTCTTTGCCCATAACAAGTAATCCATGTGCTGCATCCCATTATTGCTGCTGCCTTACTGTTACGCAGGCTTTCTTCTAGGCCAAGCCCACATTGGTGACAAGGACTCACCTGATGCCTCCAGCTGCCTCGCTCCAGTCATGACAGCCGCTGTTCTCCGCGGCTTCACCTTTGCATCCCGGCCTGCACAACTACATCGCCATCGCACCTGTATTAGAACTTACTGCAGCTCTCACGGCCTCGCCCATGCACCAGCTCTGATTGTCGTGTCTGGGTCAACTCTTGCACCTGCATGGCACTCACAGACCCAACCACACACCAGCCCTGAGTGTTGCGCCAGTGTTGCCACTTGCTACTTCTGTCGCTGCCCCATCCACAATCCAACCCTGAACGTTACACCTTTGTCTCAGAAAGGTTCTATCAGTGGCCCAGATGCTCTCGGGGCCAAGTCACGCCCCCACTTCTGGCAGATCTGCATGGAGCTCAGGCGCTGCATCCCACCTGGATTGTTCCATATTGACAGAGTTGGGTTTGCTCCTGGTTGCCCCATTGGAAGTGGGGGCCCAGCCTGAGGGGCTTCCCTCCCTCATTTCATGCAGTGAATGTTGCTGAATACAGGGGAGTTTATCAGAGGCCCCAGTGACTTTCCATGTAGTGCAGTGCCAGTTTCCTTCTTCCTGTGCTGATCACACAATCACTACTCCATGGCTGATGATGCCAATGCCATGCGTGGCCCGGGCCACCCTAGCCTGCAGGTCCTCCGCAGCACCACTTGATCGGGGTCCTTCAGCCATTCAGTGAGCTAGTGGACCTCCCACTGTTACCCCTCAATGGTAGATTTGGGTCAGCCGGCTGAATATTTACTTTCAAGCTATTTGTGAAACTGATGGGTCAGTCAACCGTTCCCTTCTACTTTATTATGTGGGGAGGGGATTTACAAACTGTTTGAACACCTCCACAACACAGGTACAGATGATGATTATGACCCCACTGTGAGGGCCCTCATCGTTCATTTCGACCGTCAGCTGAACCCCAACTTTTGGGCATTTAAAGCTACGCCATGCATGCCAGTATGAAAGGAAAACAATTGATACCTTCTACACCCACATCATCAAATTGGCCAGCACCTGCACTGCTGATAACCAGCCAAAGGAAATGCATACACAGTTCATCCAAGGGTGCCGGTCCAAGACCTTTCAGGGTCTGATACTGAGACAACCTAATATCAGGTAGCTAGATGACATTTTTATATTGGCAAGGTCCCACGACCTACCAGCAACAAGGGCCACTGAGATAGACATAGCCTTGATACACGACTCCAGCAAGCCACTGGGAGTGAATATGGAAACTCTGAATGCAGTGTCCACCAGAGCAAAGGCCAACCACCCCAAGTCACCCACACCTGCGGAGTAGTTTGCAAGGTGCAGGAACTGTGGACATGAAGAACATTCCCTGGAGAACTGCCTGGTCCAAGGGAAGGCATGCTCCAACTGGAGAAAATTCAGTCACTTTACCAAGGTTTGCCGAGAGGACCGAGGGGCAATGAGGCATCTGGAAGAATGGTGACTATGAAAGCCATTCACCAGCTCTCACTGGCTGACCCAGAAAGCCAGATCTCAGCCCAGTGCGGCATGTGAGCAGGGGGCACTTAGGATGGCACACCCTCCAAGGATGAGGAATTCTTCTTCATCTCATTCACCAAGCACCTCAAAGGACACAGGAGACTTCAACCCACTTGTGTGGTCGAAATAGCTGGCACATCCTTCAAGGACCTCCCTGACATGAGGGCTTCAGTCAATGTGATTGACTTCCAGCAGTAACGACGCATCAACCCTAGACCAGTCCTTTCACCATCTTCAACCAAGATCTATACATATTGGAGGAAGATGTACCAACCACTAAAATGGACAATGAATGTACGTGTCTGGTCCAACACTCAGGAGATTCCAGCCACATCCACATCATCGAAAAGGACACTGACACCATTGTTGGGCATCATAGAGCTGAGGACCTAGGCCTAGTAACCTGTGCGAGGAATGTAAAGGCGTTCCAAATTGGCAAACTGTTGAACCAGTTTCCCAGCCTCTTATAAGGGCTGGGGGGCCTCCAAGTCCCACCGATCCAGCTCCACATAGACAAGTCAGTCAAGCCAAGTGGCACTGTGCAATCGGCATGTGCCCTTCTACCTGCAGCCGCAGGTCGAACAGGAGCTGGATAAGTTAGAGAAGTTGGGAGTGATTGAGAAGGCTTTCGGGACAATACCATGGGTATTGCCAATGGTCATTGCTGAAAAAACAAAGCAGCCTGGCAAAATACTCCTTGCATTGACATTTGCCTTCCAAACAAGCGCCTGAGCTTTAGAATATCACCCGCGACTGAAGTGTTCCAAAGTGCCATCAGGGAGGTGCCCTCTGCACTACGAGTCATGAACATCAGCAATTATATTCTAATGCACTGCGCATCTGCAGGGGAACAAGACCAGTGCTGAAGAGCTATTTTGAAGCACCTGTGTGGCCATGGCCTTAATCTCCACCAGGGGAAATGCTTTTTCTTTCAGACCAGCACTGAGGTCTTCAGCTATGTTTTCAACCAGGACGGCATTCAGGTCGATCAAAGAAGTTGCAAGCAATTCAGAAAGCCCCAGTGTTGTGAAATGCCTCAGAAGTTTGCAGTTTTCTGGGAATGGCCACTATTATGGACGTGTCATCTCCAACTTCGCAACCACAGCGGAACCACTCAGGGCACTGATGAAGTCCGATGCCATATGGGCCTGGGGCCAACAGAAATAGGATGCATACCAACATGTTAAGTCGGTGGTCTTCAGCAAAGCGACAATGGCCTACTTTGACTCCAACAAAAGGACAGAGCTCACTGTGGATGCAATCCCTCTGGAACTTGGGGCAGTGCTCACACAAGAGGTCGACCCTGGTAGTTGGGCACCTTTAGCCTTCCCAAGCCGAGCCCAATCCCCAAAGGAAGCAATATATGCCCAGACTGAAAGGGAAGCCCTCGTCATGAAGCGGACCTGCGGGCATTTCAACCTGTGTCTGTGCGGACAATCGTCCCGTGAAATCACTGACCATCAGCTGTTAGTTTCACTCTTCAAGGGCATGGAGCCCCATCCTTCACTCCGGATTGAAAGCTGGGCAATACAGCTGCAGCACTACCAGTTTGAAGTGATATACTGACAAGCCTCTAAGAACTCAGAAGGCTTTTTAGCCCAGCACCTGCCCTGAGCAGACATTAGACCCAAGTAGGAGGCAAATCAGATGGAGAAATACATACAATTGGTAACCGGGGCCCTGAGATTTGCCGAGCGACTACTAATGATGCTGTGCTGATGAGAGTCATGGTGCCTTTGTACAAAGGGTCCTAGAACACGTTCAGCAGGATGCTAACCACTGCAATAGCCCTGACAAAGAACGACTAGCACAGCTCTGGAGAGTCCAACTTGAAGTCTAACCAGGCAGATAGCTGAACTTGCCCATTGAGGTCACCAAGGGACGGAGAAAACGAAAACCAAGCTGCAGGGGAAAGTGTGGTTCCCTGGGTTGGAGGCTATGGTGGATGACCTTGTACGACAGTGTGACGCATGCCAGGTCACCAGTAGCCCAGACACCCCACCATCAATAATTACGGAAGAGCCCTGTGATGCTCAAAAGAAGAAGGTCAGCCTTGATTTTGGCAGTTTCTTAAATGGAATGCCCACAATGGTACTAGTGGACAATCATTTCAAATACCCCATTGCGGAGTTCATTGAATCAACTGCGTAGTCCAACATTGCCCCAGCACTGGAGAAGGTCTTGGCCCTATTCGGCCTCCCAGAAGAAATTAGGACTGACAATGGCCTGCCATTTCAGGGCCTCAAATTCCAGGATTGGCTCCACCCCCTGGGCATATGGCATCGCAGAATCGCCCTGCAGCGGCCACAGGTGATCAGTGATGTTGAGTGCTTTATGCGAACATTAAATGAGGCCCTGAGAATCTATGTGTATGAGGGACTGAACCTGGAAACCAGCTCACATCAGTTCCTGCGGGAGTACCGAGGTACCCCGCATTGCACCTCCCAGTGCCCTGCTTGGAATCTCATGCTAAAAGGGTTACTGGTGTGACACGATTCTGGTGCACCTGGAGTGGACCCTGACTGAGTATAATCCAGATGGTACCCAAAACAGACAGGTGCAGAACAGCAAAAGGTCAAGGATTAAGAGGAGAGCGCCCAATGCCATCTCGGACTAGATCAAGTACTCCTGAAGGACCACCGGCTGGGGTGGAAGTTCTGGACACCATCCGAACCAGGAGTGTAGGAGGTAACAACTGTGGATGGCACTTATGATGATTGGCTGCAGAAGAATGGAGACAGTAACTCGGGACACATCCTGGTTTAAGCAGGTGGATTCACCGGAGGGGATAATGAGGTTGAGGAAGGGGACCAAGAGGATGAAGTCCTCACTGCAGCATACAGGCCCCACAACCACCCACAGGGTTAGGCGTGAAAGTCGGACAACAGACTCCCAAGGTAAAGTGAGCCAAGAGAAACTGCCTAACAGACAGTACTAATCTTAAATGCTCAGCGGATTCAAAGACTGAATGACTGTGTGCAGAATCAACCCTTGGGAACCAGAGTAAAGTGGAAAAAGGATGTAGTAAGCCACCCGGCTACTGCAAGGCACGTTGCGGGAATGTAGCCCTGCTACCACAAACTGATTGTGGCATTTACACACGCTTGAACACCCAAGTAATAGCCGGCGGCTACTGATCCTAAAAAGAAGAAAATTGAACAAACAGAAATACAATGCAAAAAGAAATAAGGCGGCCTTCAATTGCCGAAGACGAGTAAGCTTCAGTTCACAAACACAGTGAAAAAGGAAAATAAATAAATAAAGGGTACGAGCGGCCATATTCTCACTCGAGGCCAGAGCAGGGCCAGATATGAAGATCTCTGAGTCCCAAAATTGCCATAAACAGCGTCTGGCAACAGTCAGAGGTCTCAGTGGTAGCTCCCGCAGCATAGAGATGTAGGAGAACCATGATTCAGGAGAACTAAAAACATCTAAAGCAAACATTTAAAACTTTCATAAAAACTTAGAGGAAAAGTGTCAAGTAGTCTTTTGCTGCCACCCAATGGTGAGTTTAAGCAGTGCTCCAGAGTCGAGAGCAATGCCACAGTCAAATAATCTGGCCCATCAGGTGTTTTTGTTGAAAACAAATACATTGCAGTGCGTGCATTATTATTAATTATACAATACACTTCTCCTTTAACAAGTGGCACTGTTCTTGATAACAATAACATGGGGCCAGCAGTCTTGATTTGTTTAGAATAGGTCAACCTGAGTGTTTCAAAAATAATTCAATGCCAAAATGTGCAACTGAATACCAGGTTAAAAAAATATTAGTTCACATCTCATAAACATGAAGACATGAATTAAAGCGTCTCTACTCTGTGAGGTCTATAAGGACCTTTGCAAGAGGGACATATGTACTTCTACAAATCCAAATGATAACATACGTAGCAGTCTTTAAGAGGCCCTGTCCACACCATGTTTAGGGTGTAAATCATTTCACCTATGGGGAACTGGAAATCGTCTACAAATGAAATAACCCTAACCTAATATTAGGAGTTCAAGGCTTTGCATAGGTTTTAGATATCTTCTTTTTGTGCTTCTGAGTATCTTTACCTTGAAAATACTGGTCAGAAGTTACTCATACATGAGTATAGGTTCATCTCCAAGACTATAACAGGTATCTCTGAGTGGATTAAATTAATAATTCCAGTCACTCCAGCCCCTGCAGCATGCTTAACATTTGCCACACCTCGCTTCTTTCCTAGCAACCTGTGCAATTGATTTTCTTCAGTGAACGCATATACATTTATTGAAAGGTCTAAATCAGATCTTTCTGGTATAATAAATTTCCTCAGCCTACTTCACGCTTTAGATGTAGGTGAAAAATGTTAAATAGTAGTGCTTTTCTTCAACCCTTATCGAGGTGTATTGCCCTAGTAGATACACTCAGTTATGCATATCTCCGATCAAGAAATCTGTAACATTTAACCACACAATTGATCTTCCCTGGACCACTGCAGAAACAACTGCATTTACTTCATGATGAACTAGTTGTACTCAATTGTGTAAGACCAACAAAGACAACTTTTCATTAAAAAACGGACTCTCAACACCTTAATAATCTAACTGGTAGTTATCTCTCTCACAACACAGCGTCTAACCACTTTCTTAAAACATTCACCAGTGTCACTGTAAAGCTCCCATAATTACACACAAAAAATTAAAGGGTCAATACAAGCAACCCTTCTACCAGGCTTCCTTATGTTTATCATACGCTTCTACTTTCCCCTCACACTTACAGCCTTTCTTCGCTCTCTTACCAATCCTAATAACTTTCCAGCTGTTGACATCTACATCTTTTCCAAACCACCAAAAATGTTCCCTTAACCATCTTTTTAGAGAGGATTTGCCCAAGATCCCCCTCATGGGTAACTTGAAGGATTTCACTGCCAACAATAAGTGGTAGGGCAAAGCTCTCCCTCAGCCCACAACACCATCTGTCCTTAAAAGGTGTCTGCCACCTAAAAAACAAACTGCAAAATGGTTTTCCATTGCAGCTTCCTTATACTCCTCTGACCCAACTACTTCACCATTCCTTCCTACCATATCTCCCGCACTACACATCAATCATTCTCCATCTCCACAGTCAACCAATCTCCCATCCATACCAATGCCCCCCAATTTTAATTGTAATCTCAGTCAAAAGTCTTTTAATTGATTTTGTCATCTTGCAACATGCTCAAGAACTCCAGGAGACCTATTGTTAATCCAGCAACTATAGCTAAACATTTGCAGCTCCTCCTGATTGTACAGGTGTGAGCAAAGGGTCGTGAATTTTCTCAAAATAAATTGTTTTTCAAAACTCTTTCTCACTATTATCTAATAGTTTCCTCCTATATATTTAAAGAGAAAAATACAAATGCCACTGGGAACTTTGTTATTACTGGTTTGAGAGAAAACCATACCCAACAGTGTGTAATGCCACCTTCACCCCTTTTGTGACTTTATAGCCTTGTTCTACTATAGTTGGCCTAGGAAGGGTTCTTCTGTCTATTTGGAAGAGTCTGCGGGCATTGCTTTGAGCCTGAGTGTTTCTTAGCCAGTGCATAAAAAGTAGTAAAACACTTATGCTTTGGACAGCAGTACAAATTTCAGTAGATTCATCAGATACACTGCCAATGGAAATGTATCAACCCAACTAGTAGATGACTGGTGGCAACACTGAATTGAATCTAGTGACGATTCAGATCATGTATTCTGCTTTTGATAGTTGGGGCCGTGCTTGTGTGCAAAGCAGGTGAACTGTCCTAAATGCAACAAAAAGTCAACGATCTGTTAGCTTAGCTCCATGCTTGCGATGTTCGCTTGATACCAGTCTCTGAAAGTTAGAAACTGATCACTAGCAGTTTTCATGATTAACATTGGCCATTGACTCCAACGTTAAGTGAAATGCTGTTTTCCTTTTTCAAAGTAAAGCACCTTCTGAAGGGAGACAGTTATTGAGTGATATTTCTGTCATCTAATGCGTTCTTAGTGTCTTCTCACCTCGAGGAGTAAGGCTTGTGCTACTCTGCGTCGCTGCCTACGAGTTTATGGCTAAAGGGGGACTGGGATCCAATCGTACAGGTGTGGTGGGTCAACAGTGAGAAATGACTCGTATTTTTACAACTGGAGCAGAGTAACCTGATTGCCCAGGAACAACCTGAATCAAGTTTCATGCGGTTTACCAGAACATTGCAAAAATGGTGGAAGAAATTTAACACCTTGAAGAGAAGCAGTTCGCACCCTGCAGATTCTCTGTAATCCGAGGCATTTCCAAAGATGCTGGAAAATGCTTCTAAGTGCGGTGACAATTATATGCTGCATCCTGCTTGTAGTAATAACTTTCAGTGGCCTGCAATCTTTGCATGCACGTACTTTCATGTACTCTTGGGCGCAGAAGCCATTAAGGGGCAGATGTAGGACTATTTAATTTTGTGAGTCTCTAATTGTGCTACATTGCGAATCACAATTAGAGACTCGCACAATTAAATGTACAAATGTGTGTCAGGCACATTTAGTGATTCCCAGTGGATTCGCTAATGACCTACCTTCTTAATATTCATGAGGTAGGTCGCAATTTGCAACCCCTATTGAGAATGGCCGCAACCACAGGATTGGTGGCCTGCACCAGGATTGGGAGCTCAGCAGACAACCATGTCTGTGACTGCTTTACAATAAAGCAGTTTTTCTTTGTTTGAAATGCAGTCCGTATTCCTTACAAGAAATCGGGATGCATTTGAAAAAGAAAACAACAAGTTTTCTTATCATTTTTTCAGAGTAGGTAGTGGTCCCTAGGACCACTGCCTACTCTGGAAAAATATTTTTGCATGCATTCACAGAGGTAAAGGGATCTGGTGGGGACCCCTTCCCGTTTGCGAATGGGTTAACACCAATTTGAAATTGGTGTTAACTGCGATTGAATTGCGACCGCATTCACGTTCACAAAATAATCATTATACTACTTTGACTCGCAATTAGGAATAGATGCCCTTGGGACATCCCTTCCTAATTGTGAGTCGCAATCCCTAGTCAGTAACTGTGTACCGGCTTGAAAAACAGAGGTGGTACATCGTACCTCGCTTTTTTTGCGGTTGACCAAAGGCGTCGTACATCTGGCCCTAAGTATCTTCCTGCATGCCCCTTACTAACAATAATTCTAGATACTGTATCTTGACTGTTGAATAGTATGTCATAGCTGCAAAAATTCCACATTGCGGAGAACCTGTTCTACAATCATAGCTTCTCACGTTTTAAAATTGCCATAAGGCAATATAAGCCTTTCACCTTAGCCACAGCCCCTATAGAGCTGTAGATTAAACATTCAACAACATATAATGCAACCGCAGAAATTTATCTGCACAGAACTAGAGAAGTGATAGGCTATCATGTTTCCTTTTGTTTTGAAAAAATCTGTAGCAAACGCATGCAAAAAGAGTTCGTTTTGGCCCTTTGTGTGTGAAAATACAGCTTGACATACACATTGCTGGCCAGTGATTGGATACTCCATTAGAGACTCCAGTTTCATCTCACTGAATCGCCAGAGTCGTGAAGACTACCTTAACCTTCTAAAATCGTCATATCTGTTTTTGTAGGTTTATTCAGCTTCTTTTTTACTGTATATCCAGCCTAGGTTGATGGTTTAATGGAGTTAAGTCAAGTAATTTTAAGTCATTTGCATACATAATAATTGTAATTGAGATAGCAACTCCTCCCATTTTCAGGAGAAAATAACTAGGCCAGTAAACCTCAAGTGAAAAAATAATAGTGTGCCCTACCTGTTTCTTTTCATCCCATGGCTATTCTCTATTTTTCCTCTGGGTTTTCAGTTCAACTCCTCCTTGTAGTGTGCATCTCAAGTAGCTTCAGTTGAAAAAAAATTATTTCCATCTCTTCAACTTTTTTAAACTTAACACACTCATCCTCTTTCCTCTGCTGAAGTTACTACTGCAACTGTTGTTTTATTCGGCTTCAGTACTGTTCTGCTCTATTTGGGGGCCCGCACAAGTATTGAATAACTCCACTTCAGATTATTGTAACAATAGAAAAAATACATGATAAACAATAGAATTAGCTGAAACTCTCTAAAAACACCAGAGCACCTATTCAATAAGCATGTTTGGGCTTCATGCAAAAAGAAAAAAGAAGACCAAAATTAATTTGGAAAACATCTGAGTATGGCACTAACCAAAAGAGCAGTTGAAATTTTCTAATGAGAGAAAACATAAAGGCGCTCATTACAACATTCCGCCTGCCAAGTTGTAACCGCCGTGCAGCCGCCAATGCGGCCGCACTTCCGCGGTGGCCATTACGACATCCCCACCGGCCCAGCGAGCATGTCAGCAGCAACATGGGAGCCAGATCCAAATGGAGTCAGAGGTGTTGCAGCGGTGCGACGGGTGCAGTTGCACCCGTCGCGCTTTTCACTCTCTATGCAGACAGTGAAAAGCTCCATGGGGCTGTGCCAGGGGGCCCCTGCACTGACCATGCCCCACGACTCCCCTATCCGCCAGCCTTTTCATGACGGTTCCTACCACCATGAAAAGGCTGGCAGGAGGGGGACTCGTAATCCCCTGGGCAGCGCTGCAAGCAGCACTGCCCTGGAGGATTAAACCCGCCGGGACCACTGTGGCGGAAAACCGGCGGTCCCGGTCCCGGCGGTGCCGCTGCAGTCGTAATACCCAAGATTGCACCGCCAGCCTGTTGGCGGTGCAATCAACAAAACAGCCCTGGCGGATGAGGGCCAAAATCTGCAATAAAAACAAACACACATTTGGTTATACCTCTCCTCAATGAATCAGCAAGCAGCGACGTCTTCATCAGTTGAGAGGCATCAATGTTATGAATGGGGAAACAGTTCAGTAAAGTTTGGCCTTAATGCATCTGAACTGAGAGAATCATAGGTAAAGACAGAAAAACATCTAAACAGAAGTGAAGCTGAATGAATTCTAACTCACATCACCTAAAACGTTGCTCTATTAAATTCCTAGAAAGCAACCAGCTAAGTTTCTATTGGTCAGACTACCGGTGTATTTAAGTGTTCAACCAATAACTTCTGATCCACGTTTCAGAAGTATCATTCTTCATTTTCTAATCTCACGATTGGCTCATCTTCTCTTGTCCTGGTCACTAGTTTCCACAGTACAATACAATTGTTGCAGGGTATACATGAGCACTGAAGACTGTTGTTCCTGGGTACACATTATCTCATCCCAGGAAAACAGACAAATGTTACAATACAAGAATATAACCTTTCCACAGTGTGTAAGTCACACAGGATGCTTACAGAAGAACATCATTTTCAGAGTTCTTTTAAAATATTGCCTCTGGAAAATTGCTAAAATGTGAGGCCTTTTAAAAGCAATGCCAAGCATGACGAATAAAACATTCCATAATGTTTAAACTATTAATCCTTTTAGTACATATTAATATTCATTTTCAGTAAATTTAATTACTATTAAACAAAATAAATTTTCATTATCCATGATATTTTCCGCTTGATATAGGTTGTTTATGGTGTCCACCATATCAGTTACACACTTTTATTTATTAATACACTACTCAATTAGGCCTTTTAAAATATGTTATTTCACATTATATTTTAATGTCACAATTTTTATTAATAAGGTTTGCACTCTAACGCCTTCATTGAGCGGTCGACCAGCAAGTCCACAAGCAGACAGACTGTGCAGAGTAAGATTTAAAATGTCAGTTTCCCCAGTGCTGGGACCTGTGGATGATATACAACCTGTCAGCCAAAACTGTTTTATAATAATGTTAGTTGTGAATTGTCTTTGTGGGTTTCAGAGTAGTAGGTATTTGCATCCTATTGCCCTGCACCTAAATTTTGTCACCTGTTAGATATTATCTAAATGTTTGCATCATGATGGGTCTTATACTGAAAGGCAAGGCTGTTTCACTTGCTTAGTTCCCAGCAGAGTATGTAGATATAGGCCCTCATTCTGACCCTGGCGGTCGGTGATAAAGCGGCGGCCAACCCGCCAACAGGCCGGCGGTCCAAAATATGCAATTCTGACCCTGGCGGGAACCGCCAACACAGCCCGCCGCATTAACACTCCGCCCGCCACGGCGGAACAAACAAACAGCGCGGCGGTCCCCGCCAACAGCCAGACGGCAGACAATGTACCGCCCACCCTATCACGACCCACCAATCCGCCACCTTTTCCGGGGCGGGAGCACCGCCGATAAAAACACGGCGGAAACAGACTACGAACGGGAAAACGCTCACCTCCACATACTCCACGCGAGATTCCGGCAGTATGGAACCCGAGTTACAGGTCATCCCCGCACTCCTATACCTGCTCCTGTACCAGGAGCACGCCCGGCGGCGCGGAAGACATCGGTGAGTACTGCACCTACGACACAGGGGAGGGAAAAGATTACCGGCACACACCCACCCACCCACACCCATTACAACACACACATCAATGCATTCCCACAGATCACTGTCACAACCCACAAACCCCCCCCCTCCGAAATAATGCAAAGACCAAAAGAAGAGATCTTAAACGGGCAGATATATTGAAAAATGGACAGCAGTAATCCAAATAAATAAATACACTATGTACAAAATATATACATCTACTATATGTAGTCCAACCACTGTCCGTGGACCACAGGGGTCCTGAGCAAAGGGGCAAGGCCCAGTCCCACGACAAGAACTCCACGGAGAGAACACTGCAGGGGCATCAGAAAGAAAAAAGGACAGGCACCTCAGGGGGAAGGGAAGGGGGGGCACCTCAGCCACTTGAGTACACGACGCCAGATCCACGAGGGGACTCCATGACCACTGGCCCATCCTGGGGAGAGCAAAGCCACAGCCCATACAGTCCATACAGTGGGTGGCCTGCCCACTGGGCCATCCTGGGAGAGCAAAGCCACAGTCCATACATTCCATACAGTGGGTGGCCTGCCCACTGGGCCATCCTGGGGAGAGCAAAGCCACAGTCCATACAGTCCATACAGTGGGTGGCCTGCCCACTTGGCCATCCTGGGGAGAGCAAAGCCACAGTCCATACAGTCCATACAGTGGGTGGCCTGCCCACTGGGCCATCCTGGGGAGTGCAAAGCCACAGTCCATACAGTCCATACAGTGGTTGGCCTGCCCACTGGGCCATCCTGGGGAGAGCAAAGCCACAGTCCATACAGTCCATACAGTGGGTGGCCTGCCCACTGGGCCATCCTGGGGAGTGCAAAGCCACAGTCCATACAGTCCATACAGTGGTTGGCCTGCCCACTGGGCCATCCTGGGGAGTGCAAAGCCACAGTCCAAACAGTCCATAACAGACTCCACTGCCACTGGAGGAGGCATGTTGGCCAGAGGACATCCTGCAGCCCTGCCCGAGACAGATCCTGCCCTGCCACGTCTGCCAAAGGGCCAGCGGTTCTTGCCTGGAAGGGCCCAGTTCAGCGGTTCTTGCCTTGAAGGGCCCAGTTCAGCGGTTCTTGCCTTGAAGGGCCCAGTTCAGCGGTTCTTGCCTTGAAGGGCCCAGTTCAGCGGTTCTTGAGACGGCGGTCCCCAGCGGAGCGGTGCTGGAGACGGCGGGGCCCAGTTCAGCGGTTCTTGCCTGGAAGGGCCCAGTTCAGCGGTTCTTGCCTTGAAGGGCCCAGTTCAGCGGTTCTTGAGACGGCGGTCCCCAGCGGAGCGGTGCTGGAGACGGCGGGGCCCAGTTCAGCGGTTCTTGCCTTGAAGGGCCCAGTTCAGCGGTTCTTGCCTGGAAGGGCCCAGTTCAGCGGTTCTTGCCTTGAAGGGCCCAGTTCAGCGGTTCCTGAGACGGCGGTCCCCAGCGGAGCGGTGCTGGAGACGGCGGGGCCCAGTTCAGCGGTTCTTGAGACGGCGGTCCCCAGCGGAGCGGTGCTGGAGACGGCGGCCATTCTATGGCCAACTGCTCATTGCCTGGTGGTGCCCTCCTGGGCAGCGGGGATGGTGCTCCTTCAATGCCCACCTGGGCTGTGGGTGGTGGGGCCCTCCTGGCCAGCTGGGCTGGGTCCTCCCTGGGCAGCGGCTATGGGGGTGGTGGGCTCTCCCGGGGCAGCTGTGCCGGTTCCTCCCTGGGCAGCGGCTATGGGGGTTGCGGGCTCCTCCTGGGCAGCTGTGACGGGTCCTCCATGGGCAGCAGGCCTGCTGCCTGACTTCTCCGCCTTGCTGCCCTTGCCCTCCTTAGTCGGGAGTCTGTGGCCCTTTCCTCCCTTTGGAGCTGTGGCTGTTGACGGTGGCTGGCTAGTGTCCTGGGGGGATATAGAACCCGGGCTCCTGCGGCGCCCCTTCCGCCTTCT
Organism: Pleurodeles waltl; assembly: GCF_031143425.1. Classification (NCBI taxonomy): domain Eukaryota; kingdom Metazoa; phylum Chordata; class Amphibia; order Caudata; family Salamandridae; genus Pleurodeles; species Pleurodeles waltl. The sequence goes on along the minus strand of NC_090448.1, from coordinate 268,254,016 downwards.
GCTCCTCTTCCCAGGGGGTGGGCTGGCTGTCCCCTTGCTGCTGGGCGAAGATCCAGACCTGCGGGCTGGTGGGCTCCAATACCCCTGCACCCTTGTCAAGGGGGCTGCAGGGCTGGTGGTGGCTGAGGTGCTCTTCTTACCCCGACGAGAAGGAGGGGGGGGCTCAGGGTCAGGAAAGAAGGTAGCAGTAGAGAGATAGATTTTCCTGGGACAATGGATAGTGGTAGGTACAGTGGGTATGGGAGTGGAGGGAGAGGATGTGGTTGTAGGCGAGACAAGTTTGCTGTCTTTGGGTGCAGGTGCAGGAGCGGGAGGCTGTCGTGAGGTGGATGGCTGTTGGGTGGGTGGGTGGCTGCGTTTGTGTGGTGTGGAAGAGGGGGTGACAGACACAGTGGGAGAGGACACAGGGGACGTGTAAATGGCAGTGGGGGTGGTGACTGCACGTGTGCGGACTGTACTGGAGGGTGTGCTGGTGATGGTAACACTGGCTGATGGTGAGGTGAATGAAGGTGTGAGTGTAGACGTCACAGGGAGGGAGGAGGGAGACGAGGAGGTGGGGGTCACAGAGGTGGTAGTGACTGTTGGCATGTCTGCATCGGAATGTTGCTTGTGTGAATGTCTGCGTGATCTGTGGTGCTTATGTTTGGATGAGCTGCTCTTGGGTGTTGAGGTGTGTGCAGGCTGGTCTGATGGTGTGGGTGGGACAGGCAGAGGAACAGGAGACTGGGAGGAGGGAGTTAGTAGAGGGAGGCAGGAGACAGGGACAATGGCTGCCGTCAGTGCTGAGGCCAGAGCCTGGAACGATCGCTGATGGGCAGCCTGACCCGAATGAATGCCCTCCAGGTACGCATTGCTGCGATGAACCTCCCTCTCCACCCCCTGGATGGCATTCAAAAGGGTAGTCTGCCCAACAATGAGCGTTCGGAGGAGGTCAATGACCTCCTCACTGAGGGCAGCGGGGGTAACAGGGGCAGGGCCTGAGGTGCCTGGGGCGAAGGAGATGCCCGGCTTCCTGGCAGAGCGGGCACGGGGCGAACGCTGAGGGGCTGCTGGGAGGGCGGAGATGGTGCGCTGGGTGGCGGCTGTACCTGTAATGGCGGGGGGCACGGATGGTGCCACCCCCGCAAGGGAGCTCCCTTCCGAGGACGTGTCCGTGTCGCTGCAGGGTCCAGTCGTCCCCGTTGTGGAGCTCCCCTCGCCCTCCGTCTCACTGGTCCAGTCAGACTCTGTGGCATGGCCCTCCTGGGCCATGTGAGATGCAGCTCCCTCCTGCCCCGATGCCACTTCTCCTCCGCCTGATGATGCTGATGCACACAAGCACAGAAAGACAAACAAAAAGGGGGGGAGAGAGAAATAAAGAGATTTTGAGTACATGGATCACCGGTACAGTTAGCGGACATGACAGACACAGATGCCCCCTGCACTAAGTTGCGCACTTGGGGTCCCCTACGCATTCCGTGGAACATGCCCTACACGCCTAGAGTTGACAACTGCACCCATGGATGACACGGCCCAGGGATGGCTGTACTGGCACACTACTGAGGGTGGTGGCTGGGGACACAGGGGCTTACGGGGGTGCCCAGCCTACAGATATCGCCCTGGCCTAGGGGGACCCACAGCCCTCCTCCCCCACCCAGACACCTCCACTGCGCGACAACAGAGTAGATTATGCTTGTACTCACCCCCTTGTGTCTGCTGTGCTGCCCTCACGCGCCCATCCAAATCAGGGTAGGCCACCGCCAGGATCCGGAACATCAGGGGGCTCAGTTGACGGCAGGCACCCCGCCTACATTGGGAGGCCATCCCCAGCAGAGACTCGGCGGTCTTCTTGGTCCCGCGGCGGATGTCCTCCCACCTCTTGCGGCAGTGGGTGCCCCGTCGATGGTGGACCCCCAGGGTCCGGACTTCCTTGGCGATGGCACGCCAAATCCCGATCTTCTCATGGGCGCGGACCTATGTGACACGTACAGGGAGGGAGAAATACCACGTTCAAGTTTGTCTGCATTATCGTTGCCAGTGGCCCAACGCCCCCCATCCCCGCCAGGCCCCCCGCCAGGCCCAACATGCCCCCCATCCCCACCAGGCCCCCCGCCAGGCCCCCCGCCAGGCCCCCCGCCAGGCCCAACATGCCCCCCATCCCCGCCAGGCCCCCCGCCATGCCCCCCGCCAGGCCCAACATGCCCCCCATCCCCGCCAGGCCCCCCGCCATGCCCCCCGCCAGGCCCAACATGCCCCCCATCCCCGCCAGGCCCCCCGCCAGGCCCCCCGCCAGGCCCAACATGCCCCCCATCCCCGCCGGCCCCCCGCCATGCCCCACGCCAGGCCCAACATGCCCCCCATCCCCGCCAGGCCCCCCGCCAGGCCCCCTGCCAGGCCCAACATGCCCCCCATCCCCGCCAGGCCCCCGCCAGGCCCCCAAGCCAGCCAGCGGCCCCAAATCCATATTGAATTAAACTCACTTGTTGGTCTGGAGGACCGTAGAGTAGCGCATACTGGGGGAGGATCCCATCCACAAGTTTCTCCAACTCTTCTCCAGTGAAGGCAGGGGCCCTTTCCCCAGGCGCAGCAGCCATTGTCCCTTCCAGACCGAGGTCACAGCAACACTTGCAGTATAGGTCCTCTCCTGTGAAAGTTCAAGTCGCAAGTGAATAAGTAGATAGAAAATGGCGGTCACGTCCGCGGCGGTGCGTACCGCGGCGGTGCGTACCGCCACCGCCGGCGCCCTTCGCCATTGGCTCCTGAAACCCATAGGCTTCAATGTTAACCAATGCGGCTTCGCGCCGCGGTCTTCGACCGCCTACCGCCACGGTGTGCCACGCCAGCGCATTGACCTCACATCCCATTGTCACACTTCACAGGTCAGGCAGCCGCCATTTCGAGGGTCCACATGGCTCAATTTCGACTGCGTCACACAGGCCTAGGCCTTGCATAGCCACTCAGACACGCCATTCACTGCATAGAGAATCGTTTACTGTGCAAGCTGTGAGTACGTACCTGTGGGTTGCTTGACTGTGTGCTCCATGTTGTCCTTCCTAGGCACCGTCCGCTGGGTTTGGCGAGGAGACGGATGAATCCTCCCGTGTACAGGCCGCTGGTGGACCTGTCGACAATGGAAGCACGCCACATTATCCTGACCTACCGGCTTGACCGTGCCACTATACATGAACTGTGTGCCCAGCTGGAGCCCGACCTGATGTCCCCCATCCGCCAACCCACAGGGATTCCCCCTCTGGTGCAGGTCCTGTCAGTACTCCACTTCTTGGCAAGTGGGTCATTTCAGACAACAGTGGGAATTGCTTCTGGGATGTCTCAGCCCATGTTTTCGAAGGTGTTATCCAGAGTGTTGTCGGCCCTGATGAAATACATGAGGAGCTACATCCTTTTCCCTGAGGTGGGCGAATTGGCTGCAGTGAAGGGTGATTTCTATGCCCTTGGACATATTCCCAACGTCATTGGTGCCATTGATGGGACCCATGTGGCTTTGGTTCCCCCAAGAGACAGGGAGCAGGTGTACAGGAACAGAAAAAGTTACCATTCCATGAACATCCAAGTGGTGTGTTTGGCTGACCAGTACATCTCGCATGTAAATGCCAAATTCCCTGGGTCAGTGCATGACGCCTACATCCTAAGGAATAGCAGCATCCCTTACGTGATGGAACAGCTAGAGAGACACCGTGTATGGCTATTGGGGTACTCTGGGTACCCCAACCTGTCGTGGCTACTGACCCCAGTAAGGAATCCCCGGACCAGGGCAGAGGAACGGTACAATGAGGCCCATGGGCGTACTAGGAGGGTGATCGAACGCACCTTCGGCCTCCTAAAGGCCAGGTTTCGGTGCCTGCATATGACAGGTGGATCCCTAATGTACTCACCTAAGAAGGTGTGTCACATCATCGTGGCCTGCTGCATGCTTCACAACCTGGCTTTGCGCCGCCAGGTGCCTTTCCTGCAGGAGGATGGTCCAGATGGTGGTGTTGTGGCAGCTGTGGAACCTGTGGAGAGAGAAGAGGAGGAAGACGACGGGGATGAAACAGACAACAGGGACAGAATCATTGCACAGTACTTCCAATAGGACACAGGTAACAATTCAAACATAATTTTGTTAATGTAAACTACTCTCCTGCATCTCTGCTGCCTGTCTATTTGCCCCAGTGTATGATGACTGAGTTGTGGCTTTTCCCTCCCTATTTCAGATCTGGGGTCCCCACTACGAGTCCTGTGCTTCGTTTCCCCATGGACTACAGCTTTGTGGCAGCTGTTTGTTGACTTCACTATGTACAAGGACATATTTGCACTGTCATGTCAATTACAATATTTTGAATTCACAGCCAGACTCCAGATAGTTTTGTGCAAAATAGGTGTTTATTTCAGTGCTCAAAATGGGATGGGTGGTTTCAAGTGGGTGGGGGCTATGGTGAAGGAATGTCCATGGCAGAGTCCAGAGTAACAGTCACACAGGTGCATTGTCCATAGGCCTGTGGAGAGATGGAGCATGGGCAGTTCAAGGATGGACAGGGTGACAATGTGGGACAGTGGGATGACATCAGGTGGTATCCTTTGCTGGCGGGGGTCTTGACATCCTACTCTGTCTTCTTGCGAGATCTCAGGGCCCTCTTGCGGGGTGGTTCTTCTCCTGCAGGAGGTGGGGGTCTGGTGGGCTGCTGTTGTGCGGGGGCCTCCTGTCCACTAGCGCCGGCGGAGGTGGTTGGCTGTTCTTGGTCCAGGCTAGTGGCAGGGGCCCTTTGTTGTTGTTGAGTGTCCGTCCTGGTGTTGATGAGTTCCTGCAGCAGCCCTACCATGGTAACCAGGGTGGAGGTGAGGGCTCTGATGTCCTCCCTGTACCCCCGATAGTGTTCCTCCTGCAGTACCTGGATCTCCTGGAACCGGGCAAGTACCGTCGCCATCGTGTCCTGGGAGCGGTTGTATGCTCCCATGATGGTGGTGAGGGCCTCGTGGAGAGTGGGTTCCCTGGGCCCGTCCCCCCCCTGTCGCACAGCTGCCCTCCGAGTTGCCCTGTTTCCCTGGGCCTCTGCCCCCTGGCCGGTGTGCCCACTACCACTGCCCCCAGGTCCCTGTTGTTGTTGGGGTGGTGGGTTATCCTGGGTGCCCTGTAGTGGTAGACACACCGCAGATTGACGCGCCCTGGAGACAGAGGCATGGGCCCGCTGGGTGGGAGCTGTGCTGGTGTTCCCAGAGGGGTTTGGGTCTGTAGTGGCCTGTGCCTGTGTGAGGGGAACCGACTGTCCAGAGGTCCCCGATGGTCCGGGCTGGTCATCAGTGTCCAGGTCGACAGAGCTGCTGTCATCGCTGACGGCCTCTTGGGTGGGGGGTGTGGAGAATTCTGGGCCCTCCGTGGCGGTGTGTTGGCGGTCGGGTCCTGCAGGGGTATAGAGGTATGGTTATAGTTTCAATGTGTGCCATATGGGTGTATCTGTGGGTTCCCGTGTCCCCAAGTGCTGGCATTCGTGTGTGGGGGCTTTGGTGAGGGTGGCTTGTGGGGGGGATGTGTATATGCATTGGGCATGCTTTGGTGATGGGTGTCCCTGCTTAGTGGACGCATGCAGGCCTAGGTTTTGGGATGTGTGGGTTGTGATGGTGAGACATTGGCAGGGAATAGGTGTGCTGGGGGTGGGGGTGAGGATGGTGGTGGGGGTGAGGATGGTGGTGGGGGTGAGGGTGGGGGTGAGGGTGGGGTTCGAGGATGGGGGTGAGGGTTGGGGTATGATTTGGCATGCAGGTGGAGGGGAAGCAGTAGTGAACCTTCAACTTACCAGAATCCATTCCTCCGCCGACTCCTGCGAGGCCGTCAGGATGCAGGATGTTCAAGACTTCCTCCTCCCATGTTGTAAATTGTGGGGGTTGAGGTGGGGGTCCTCCGCCAGTCTTCTGCACGGCGATGTTGTGCCTTGATACCATGGAACGCACCTTCCCCCGTAGGTCGTTCCATCGCTTCCTGATGTCTTCCCGATTTCTGGGGTGCTGTCCCACAGCGTTGACCCTGTCGACAATCCTCTGCCATAGCTCCGTCCTCCGGGCAATGCTGGTGTATTGGATCTGTGTGCCGAAGAGCTGGGGCTCTACCCGAACGATTTCCTCCACCATGACCCTGAGTTCTTCGTCTGAGAAGCGGGGGTGTCTTTGGGGTGCCATGGAGTGGTGTGTATGATGTGTGGGGTGGAGTATGTGTAGTTAAGTGTGTTGAGTGTGGTGGTGTGTGTTGTTTTGTGTGTGGATATTGTGTGGGTGATGGTGTAGTGTGCCTCTGTGTGATGGTGTTCTGTGATCGCTGCTGTGTCTCTCAGTGCTTCTTTTTGGATTTTGGTCGAAGGGGTTTGTGGGTGATGTGGGTGTGTGTTTTATATTGTATTGTGTGTGTGGGAGTGGTGTGTGTATGTGTATCAGGTGTGTGGAATTCAAATCGGCCAATGTGGCTGAGTTTTGTTCGTTTGTGTGTATTCTGACCGCGGCGGTGTGTACCGCCAATGGAAAACCGCGTTTGAAAGACCGCCGCGTGGATTCGTGGGTCGTAATGGCATGGGCGTATTTCTGTTGGCGTGACGGTGGAGGTTTTGTCACCTCCACTTTTCCGCCGACCGCTGGTCTGGCAGTCTGTTGTGGCTGTCGGATTTTCGGAGGTTTGGCTGCTGCGGGTCAGAATGACCGTGGCGGGTTACCGCGACCGCGGCGGAATTATGGAGGATTTCTGACCGGCGGTAGGCGCCTTTTACCGCCGAGGTCAGAATGACCACCATAATGTTGTGTTGGCACTGGGGGTATTGTGTTCCTTTTGTTTTTGTATAGCTTCTGTGTATCGATTCTTTACTGAATGTTCATAGAATTTTCAGATACAGACACCATATAACAGTGACGCAAAAATATCAGTTCCGCCAAGTCCAAGGCTTCGTATGAATGAGAATATCTGAGAAGAAATTGAAAACAAGAAAAATAACACATAAGAAAACACCTCCTAACAGGAGGCAATACACTCCAGAAGGACCCCCAGAGGAATAGACATGGAGGGCGAGCGGTAATAAAAAAGGGAGGGGCCTGGGGATAGGTCTGGAAAGTTGTGGTGGTGTAAAGTATGGGTTCCTTTTGTTTTTGTTGCATTGGTGCTTTCAGCAATTGTTTTTCTCTATTCTCTTATTAACACTAAACTTAATAAATTGCTTTGAGTCAAGACATTGCGATCCCTGAAACCTTGGAGATGAGCAAAGAATCAATAATGAGAGAAAGTTTGGTTGGTTTATAGCTGTAGAAAATTAGCAGTCATCCAATTGGCTACAGGAACAAAAACACAGTTTGAAGTGCTCCTGAGGGACACTGCAAACACCATCTAGTCTCAGGATGAGCCTCTTGTCATCCATGTATGTGCAGAAACTGAAGCCAAATGAGGAGATCAAATCTACGATGGGGTGAGATATTTATTAAAAAAATGTTGGGCTGGTAAAGGTTTGCCACAGCCATGATGGCCACTCTCTAGCAGAACAGTGCAAAGCAGGGCTTACATTGAGCATATTTTGGAATTTATCATGGGTCATGTGCCATCAAAGTTGAAACTGTCACTAGTGAAGGCACATCTGAAGCATGAGTTTTGACTCTAGATGTCACTACCGACACTGAAGAGAGGTAATAGTTGAGGCGCAACTGTGCACACCAAAGACACTGTAGGAAGCTGGCTCTATATATACTATATAAAAATGAGATATAGGCCCTCATTCTGACCTTGGCGGGCGGCGGAGGCCGCCCGCCAAAGTCCCGCCGTCAGGTTACCGTTCCGCGGTCGAAAGACCGCGGCGGTAATTCTGACTTTCCCGCTGGGCTGGCGGGCGGTCGCCTTCAGACCGCCAGCCAGCCCAGCGGGAAAGAGGCTTCCACGATGAAGCCGGCTCGGAATCGAGCCGGCGGAGTGGAAGCTGTGCGACGGGTGCAGTTGCACCCGTCGCGTATTTCACTGTCTGCGCAGCAGACAGTGAAATACATGTAGGGGCCCTCTTACGGGGGCCCCTGCAATGCCCATGCCAGTGGCATGGGCACTGCAGGGGCCCCCAGGGGCCCCGCGACCCCCCCTACCGCCATCCGGATCTCGGCGGTCCGACCGCCGGGATCTGGATGGCGGTAGGGGGGGTCGGAATCCCCGCGGCGGTGCAGCAAGCTGCGCCGCCGCGGAGGATTCAATGGGGCCGCGGTACACTGGCGGGACCCCGCCAGTGGTGCCGGTCCGACCGCGGCTTTACCGCCGCGGTCGGAATCCCCATTGGAGCACCGCCGGCCTGTCGGCGGTGCTCCCGCGGTCCTCCGCCCTGGCGGTCAAAGACCGCCAGGGTCAGAATGACCCCCATAGTGTGCACAAAGTCCATGGGTTCCCCAGAGGCTTAACAGAGGCTAAAGTAGATAATACTAATGCTCTCTTTTGTTGTAATTTGGTCAAGCGGTTAGGCTTTTCAGAGGGTAGTGCAAAGCATTTCTTGTACACACACAGTCAGGAAATGAGGCACACACTCAATTACTAACTCCAGGCCAATGTATTTATATTGTAAAAATATACTTTGTTACTTTAATTCTAGGACAAAAGGGATCTTGTTGTAGATAAGTACATTTACAAGTAGGTATCAAGCATATGTATCAAAAAAACTTTGTTTACATATTGCAAATAAAACGGTTTACAGGCAAGTAACATTTTTCACTTTTAAAAGTTGACACTGTAATTTTCAGAACAGTCCTAGAGTGGGAAGTATATATGCAGTTTTGAGGTAACTACTCAACTTACACTTCCAGTGTCTGGGAGTTAGGATGTCCACCGGTCGGGGTTCAGGATGACCCGCAACCTGGGACAGGCTGAGTGCTGAGGTCAAATTAGAAGGTAGGTTTAGACGACTTCAGAGTGCAGACGTGGGGGGGGACACAGGTTTGCACCAAACACACACTTTCAGCAGTGCAAGGGCGGCTGGATGCAGAGTGCAGACACAGCATTGGGCTCCCAATGATTTTCAATAGAGGGACCCTGAGGGTCACAAAGATGCTGCAGGCTGGGCTAGGGGGCGGGTCCAGCAAACCACAGGCTGGGCAAGGAGGAGGACTGCCTGCTGAATGCTGCTGGACCAGTGGTCGGATTCCGCAATGACAGGGGGCTGCGGGTGCAGGGGTACCTTTAGGCGTCCTGAATCTTCATCCGGTTCTCTTGCGGTCAGGGGGGGTCCTCTGGATTCAGGCTGCAGGCATTGTTGTATTGGCCAGGAGGGGGTCAACCCAGGGTGGACACAAGGTCAGAATCGTCTGGGGACCTGCTCTGGACCAGTGGGGCACCTGGACATGGACCGTGGGCGTCGGGTGCAGAGTAGGAAGGACTCGTGGATCCGGGCAGTTCTGGAGTCCTTCTTGGTGTTTGTTTTGGATAGTAACGCTGTCCTCTGGAGTTCTTGGTGGGCAGGCAGGGGGTTGGAGAAGTCGCTGGTCCTGCAGGATGCGTCGCCTTTTTGGAGCAGGGCTTCAGAAGCTGCAGACAGGTCAGTAGGGCTGGGGCCAAGTCAGTTGGTGTCTGGAGTCTTCTCTGCTGGAGTCAGCTTAGCTGTCCTTCTTGCATCTTTCTTCTTCTTTTTGAGGTCGCAAGGAATCTGTTGAGCCATGTTCAGGGGAGCCCCTCAATACTAGATTTAGAGGCATTACAGGGGTCAGAGGGCAGAAGCCAATGGCTACTGTCCCCGAGGGTGGCTACCCTTTCTGTGCCCACTCCCTTTGGGGATAGGGGGGCACATTCCTAACCCTATCTGTCCCTATCCTCTAGCTGGAGTGCCCTGGGGCACTCTAACAGGACGCCTGAGCCTTTGAGGTTCACTGCCAAGTGTTACAATTCCTGCAGGGGGGGCTGTGAAGCACCTCCACCCAGAGCAGGCTTTGTTTCTGACTCCAGAGGGCACAAAGGCTCTCACCCCACAGGGCCAGAAACTCATCTTTTAGTGGCAGGCTGGCACAGAATGGTCAGCCCTACACTAAAGGGTTGGTTAAAATACAGGGGGCATCTCTGAGATGCCCTCTCGGTGCACTGTACAATAAATCCAACACTGGTATCAGTGTGGGTTTATTGTGCTGAGAAGCTTGATACCAAACTTCCCAGTCTTCAGTGAAGCCATCAAGGAGCGGTGGAGCTCATAATGACAAACTCCCAGCCCATGTACTTAATATGGCCACAATGCACTTACAATGTCTAAAAATGGGCGTATACACTGTAGGGGCATATTGCTCATGCAGCTATTCCCTCACCTGTGGTACAGTGCACCCTGCCTCAGGGCTGTAAGGCGTGCTAGAGGGGTGACTTATCTATGCCACAGGCAGTTGTTGGTGGGCATGGCACCCTGGGAGGGATGACATGTTGACTTTACCTTTTTCTCCCCACCAGCACACACACTCTGCCATGGCAGTGTGCATGTGCTAGGTGAGTGTTTCTTAGCCAGTGCATAAAAAGTAGTAAAACACTTACGCTTTGGACAGCAATACAAATTTCAGTAGATTCATCAGATACACTGCCAATGGAAATGTATCAACCCAACTAGTAGATGACTGGTGGCAACACTGAATTGAATCTAGTGACGATTCAGATCATGTATTCTGCTTTTGATAGTTGGGGCCATGCTTGTGTGCAAATCAGATGAACTGTCCTAAGTTCAACAAAAAAGCAACGATCTGTAAGCTTAGCTCCATGCTTGCAATGTTCGCTTGATACCAGTCTCTGAAAGTTAGAAACTGATCACTAGCAGTTTTCATGATTAACATTGGCCATTGACTCCAACGTTAAGTGAAATGCTGTTTTCCTTTTTCAAAGTAAAGCACCTTCTGAAGGGAGACAGTTATTGAGTGATATTTCTGTCATCTAATGCGTTCTTAGTGTCTTCTCACCTCGAGGAGTAAGGCTTGTGCTACTCTGCGTCGCTGCCTAAGAGTTTATGGCTAAAGGGGGACTGGGATCCAATCGTACAGGTGTGGTGGGTCAACAGTGAGAAATGACTCGTATTTTTACAACTGGAGCAGAGTAACCTGATTGCCCAGGAACAACCTGAATCAAGTTTCATGCGGTTTACCAGAACATTGCAAAAATGGTGGAAGAAATTTAACACCTTGAAGAGAAGCAGTTCGCACCCTGCAGATTCTCTGTAATCCAAGGCATTTCCAAAGATGCTGGAAAATGCTTCTAAGTGCGGTGACAATTATATGCTGCATCCTGCTTGTAGTAATAACTTTCAGTGGCCTGCAATCTTTGCATGCACGTACTTTCATGTACTCTTGGGCGCAGAAGCCATTAAGGGCCAGATGTAGGACTATTTAATTTTATGAGTCTCTAATTGTGCTACATTGCGAATCACAATTAGAGACTCGCACAATTAAATGTACAAATGTGTGTCAGGCACATTTAGTGATTCCCAGTGGAGTCGCAAATGACCTACCTTCTTAATATTCATGAGGTAGGTCGCAATTTGCAACCCCTATTGAGAATGGCCGCAACCACAGGATTGGTGGCGTGCACCAGGATTGGGAGCTCAGCAGACAACCATGTCTGTGACTGCTTTCCAATAAAGCAGTTTTTCTTTTTTGGAAATGCAGTCCGTATTCCTTACAAGAAATCGGGATGCATTTGAAAAAGAAAACGAAAAGTTTTCTTATCATTTTTTCAGAGTAGGTAGTGGTCCCTAGGACCACTGCCTACTCTGGAAAAATATTTTTGCATGCATTCACAGAGGTAAAGGGATCTGGTGGGGACCCCTTCCCGTTTGCGAATGGGTTAACACCAATTTGAAATTGGTGTTAACTGCGATTGAATTGCGACCGCATTCACGTTCACAAAATAATCATTATACTACTTTGACTCGCAATTAGGAATAGATGCCCTTGGGACATCCCTTCCTAATTGTGAGTCGCAATCCCTAGTCAGTAACTGTGTACCGACTTGAAAAACAGAGGTGGTACATCGTACCTCGCTTTTTTTGCGGTTGACCAAAAGCGTCGTACATCTGGCCCTAAGTATCTTCCTGCATGCCCCTTACTAACAATAATTCTAGATACTGTATCTTGACTGTTGAATAGTATGTCATAGCTGCAAAAATTCCACATTGCGGAGAACCTGTTCTACAATCATAGCTTCTCACGTTTTAAAATTGCCATAAGGCAATATAAGCCTTTCACCTTAGCCACAGCCTCTATAAAGCTGTAGATTAAACATTCAACAACATATAATGCAACCGCGGAAATTTATCTGCACAGAACTAGAGAAGTGATAAGCTATCATGTTTCCTTTTGTTTTGAAAAAATCTGTAGCAAACGCATACAAAAAGAGTTCGTTTTGGCCCTTTGTGTGTGAAAATACAGCTTGACATACACATTGCTGGCCAGTGATTGGATACTCCATTAGAGACTCCAGTTTCATCTCACTGAATCGCCAGAGTCGTGAAGACTACCTTAACCTTCTAAAATCGTCATATCTGTTTTTGTAGGTTTATTCAGCTTCTTTTTTACTGTATATCCAGCCTAGGTTGAAGGTTTAATGGAGTTAAGTCAAGTAATTTTAAGTCATTTGCATACATAATAATTGTAATTGAGATAGCAACTCCTCCCATTTTCAGGAGAAAATAACTAGGCCAGTAAATCTCAAGTGAAAAAATAATAGTGTGCCCAACCTGTTTCTTTTCATCCCATGGCTATTCTCTATTTTTCCTCTGCCTGCAATCTGGGTTTTCAGTTCAACTTCTCCTTGTAGTGTGCATCTCAAGTAACTTCAGTTGAAAAACAATTCTTTCCATCTCTTCAACATTTTTAAACTTAACACATTCATCCTCTTTCCTCTGCTGAAGTTACTACTGCAACTGTTGTTTTATTCGGCTTCAGTACTGTTCTGCTCTATTTGGGGGCCCGCACAAGTATTGAATAACTCCACCATCAGATTATTGTAACAAAAGAAAAAATACATGATAAACAATAGAATTAGCCGAAACTCTCTAAAAACACCAGAGCACCTATTCAATAAGCATGTTTGGGCTTCATGCAAAAAGAAAAAAGAAGACCAAAATTAATTTGGAAAACATCTGAGTATGTGTTGGACCTGGCTTTTTGACAGGGACATCCCCAAACTTTTTGCCTCCTTCCTCCTATTTTTTCTGACCTGTTGTTGTTGGCTTTTGACCTCTGGGCACTTTACCGCTGCTAACCAGTGCTAAAGTGCATATGCTCTCTGTGTAAATTGTACTACTGATTGGTTTATCCATGATTGACTATTTAATTTACTTGTAAGTCCCTGGTAGAGTGCACTACATGTGCCTAGGGCAGGTAGATTAAATGCTACTAGTGGGCCTGCAGCACTGGTTGTGCCACCCACTTCAGTAACCCCTTAACCCTGTCTCAGGCCTGCCATTGCAAGGCCTGTGTGTGCAGTTTCACTGCCACTTCGACTTGGCATTTAAAAGTACTTGCCACGCCTAGAACTCCCCTTTTTCTACATATAAGTCATCCCTAATGTGTGCCCTAGGTAACCCCTAGAGCAGGGTGCTGTGTAGGTAAAAGGCAGGACATGTACCTGTGTAGTTATATGTCCTGGTAGTGTAAAACTCCTAAATTCGTTTTTACACTACTGTGAGGCCTGCTCCCTTCATAGGCTAACATTGGGGCTGCCCTCATACACTGTTGAAGTGGCAGCTGCTGATCTGAAAGGAGCAGGAAGGTCATATTTAGTATGACCAGAATGGTAATATAAAGTCCTGCTGACTGGTGAAGTCGGATTTAATATTACTATTCTAGAAATGCCACTTTTAGAAAGTGAGCATTTCTTTGCACTAAAATCTTGTTGTGCCCTTCAATCCACGTCTGGCTAGGTTTAGTTGACAGCTCCTTGTGCATTCACTCAGACACACCCCAAACACAGGGTACTCAGCCTCACTTGCATACATCTGCATTTTGAATGGGTCTTCCTGGGCTGGGAGGGTGGAGGGCCTGCCCTCACACAAAGGACTGCCACACCCCCTACTGGGACTCTGGCAGACAGGATTGAACTGAAAGGGGGCTTGGTGCATTTCTTAGACACTCTTTGAAGTCACCCCCACTTCAAAGACACAACTTAGTATAAAACAGGGCCTCTGCCCTACCTCATCAGACACTTGCTGGAGAAGAAACTTGAACCAGAAACTACATCCTGCCAAGAAGAACTGCCTGGCTGCTCAAAGGACTCACCTGTCTGCTTTCTACAAAGGACTGCTGCCTTGCTGTTGCCCTGCTGCCTTGCTGAACTCTTGTCTGGCTGTGAAAGTGCTCTCCAAGGGCTTGGATAGAGCTTGCCTCCTGTTCCTTGAAGTCTCAGGGCCAAAAAGACTTCTCTCTTTTACTTGGACGCTCCGTGCGCCGAAAATTTCGACGCACAGCTTGTTTCGCAGCGAGAAAAACGCCGCACTCCGACGCTGATCGACGCAACGCTCTGGGGACGATCGAAGATCCGACGCACGGCCTCGCAAGGACAACGCCGCCCGACCTCTAGAGGAGAAATCAACGCGATGCCTGCCGTGAGATCGTACTTTCAACGCGCAGCCCCGCAGATCGAAGTCTAGAGGAGAAATCGACGCGAGGCCTGCCATGAGATCGTAATTTCGACACGCAGCCCCGCAGACCGACGCGCAGCCGGAGAACAAGCAGGAAAATCCACGCACAGACCGGGGACATCTGGTAATCCCCGCGATCCACAGAAAGAGACTGTCCACGCGCCGGAAAACGACGCGACTTCCCCGCTTGGAAAATAACGACGCAAGTCCGTTTGTGCTGGGGAGAAATCGACGCACACACCCTTTTTCCACGCACCTCTTCTCTTGTGGCCCTCTGAGGAGATTTTTCCACTCCCAACCAGGTACTTGTGCTTGAAAGAGACTTTGTTTATATTCTAAAGACTTAAGACACTTTCTATCACTTTTCAGTGATATCTTTACAAATTCGTATTGCAACTTTGATCGTTTTGACCTGAAGATACCCAGATAAATATTATATATTTTTCTAAATACTGTGTGGTGTATTTTTGTGGTGTTATGCTATGGTGTTGTATGATTTATTGCACAAATGCTTTACACATTGCCTTCTAAGTTAAGCCTGACTGCTCGTGCCAAGCTACCGGAGGGTGAGCACAGGCTGATTTTGGATTGTGTGTGACTTACCCTGACTAGAGTGAGGGTTCTTGCTTGGACAGAGGGCAACCTGACTGCCAACCAAAAACCCCATTTCTAACATTGGTGATCAGCGGTGAGGATAGGACTTGTGTTTGTGCAGTGACATACAGTAGCTAAGTATTTCACTACCTACCCACAGTTGAAGGTCAACTTGATTTTTCATCTTTTTTTTGGCTTTTGGTTCTCTGATGTCCTCCTGGATATACTATTGATATTTTGGACTTTGGATTTTGGTTTTTGCTAGTAAGAGCTTATCAGAATGGGATTGCTTACCTACTCATTCTTTGTTCGTACTGACCACCTCACTAAGGCTGACCTAAGGAAGCTTTGCAGACAATGGGGCCTTCCTGTAGCAAGGAGATCTACTAAGGCGGAGATGCTCCATCACTACATAGTCTGGGGGGAGGAAAGATGGGCAGAGAGAGAGGCAGAAAGAAACCAAATGACTAAGTACCCCTCAGAGGAGGAGGAGGACTACGCACATGAGGAGGAAGACTACTCAGATGAGGAGGAAGACTACTCAGAGTTGGACAGTGACCCTGAAATAGATGAATGGCTCCGAGGTCAAAGGCGACAGGAGCAACAATTAGAGGAGTATCTTGCAGAGGTTGAGGCAAAAAGACTCTTAGCCCTGGAAGAAGAAAAGATTGTAGCTCAAGAGCTGAGCTGTAAAGAGCTGAAACTGGAGGCCGGAAGGGCTGAGTCCAGTTCAGATGGTGGCAGCAAAAATCTTGCATCTAGTACTGCTGAAGAAGGGCACAAGCCCCGAGATGTGGTGCCCAACTTGAAGAAGGGAGTTGACACACCCCAGGCGGTTCAAGGGTATGAGGTAGTTCCCGTTATGCACAGGGTCCCTGAGAAGGATTGGGGAACTGGCACAGGGAGTCATATTCCTACTGGGGGGAGGGACACTTTACTGACTCTAGCAGAGAGTGACAGAGAAAAGGGTTCCCCCCTGGTGGACGTCCTGGATAGAGAGTGTAGAGACATCCCAGAAGAGTATGGGTTGAGTGTCAGGGACAGGCAGATACTGTCTCACCAGTCTCAGGAGGGTGATGTAGAGTGCTTTTCCAAGGCTGAGTTACAGGGTGGTTGGGTGAAGGGTACTGTGGTTAATACACGTGAAGGGCAGAGTGATGTAATTGCTGGAGAGCATATGTCTGGTCCTTATTTTCCAGAGCTACGCCCACACCAGGTGGAGTGTGAGTTCTCTGACCCCAGGGAACTTACAATGGAGGCAGACTTCTGGGTGAGTACCAGAGAGTCTGAAGAGGCATTTGGGGGTGCTCCTGAAGGGAGTGGTCTAGGTGGTTCCCAACCGAGTGAGGTGGGAAAGGATTGTAGTGTCCCAGGTAGGTCCCAGGTCCTAGAGGGTTCCATGAGGGAACACCAGGAGGGAAGCCTAGCCTGTACCGTAGGGCCACCTTTTGAGGGAAGCCCCGCAGTGTCAGAAGAACTTGGGGGGGTGACTGTAGCCAGCATCCCAACAGTTCTGGTGTCTGGCAGTACCCCTCCTAGTGAGGGGGTACAGAAGTCCAGACATAGGGTTGAGAGGGGGTTGCAGACCCCAGTGGAGGACCTTGAGAGTCAGGGGACAGCTCTGAGAGCAGAGCCCCCCAGGAATGACCCCGGTGAAACCGCTTCTGGTTTGGGGGAAACCCAGACTCTGCCGGATGGGCAGAGGTCGGGAGACCTGCGCCAACAAGACTCTTGTGTGGCCCTTGGGGACGGTATGTCCCTTGTGGGGGGTGAGAGTGCCCCCCAGGAAGTCCTGGCATGCCAGGCAAAGATTCAACCTCAGGGTGGTGACTCTGGGTGGGCTACCCAGGTTCAGAGGTTAAACTCAGACCTGGTGGGAGGTAGATGTGCCTCCCAAGAAGTCCTGCTGTGCCAGGCAATTGCCCAACCTCAGGGTGGTGACTCTGGGTTGGATACCCAGGTTCAGAGGTTAAACTCTGACCTGGTGGGAGGTAGATGTGCCTCCCAAGAAGTCCTGGCGTGCCAGGCAATTGTTCAACCTCAGAGTGGTGACTCTGGGTTGGATGACCAGGTTCAGTGGTTAAACTCTGACCTGGTGGGGGGTAGGTGTGCCCCCCAGAAAGTCCTGGCGTGCCAGGCAATTGCCCAACCTCCGGGTGGTGACCCTGGGTTGGGGAACCAGGCGCAGAGGTTAAACTCTGACCTGGTGGGAGGTAGGTGTGCCTCCCTGGAAGTCCTGGCCTGCCAGGCAATGGTTCAACCTCAGGGTGGTGACTCTGGGTTGGCTAACCAGGTTCAGGGGATAAACTCTGACCTGTTGGGGGGTAGGTGTGCCCCCCAGGAAGTCCTGGTGTACCAGGCAGTGGTCCAACCTCAGAGTGCTGACTCTGGGTTGGATAACCGGGTTCAGAGGTTAAACTCTGACCTGGTGGGGGGTAGGTGTGCCCCCCAGAAAGTCCTGGCGTGCCAGGCAATTGTTCAACCTCAGGGTGGTGACTCTGGGTTGGATACCCAGGTTCAGAGGTTAAACTCTGACCTGGTGGGAGGTAGGTGTGCCTCCCAAGAAGTCCTGCTGTGCCAGGCAATTGTCCAACCTCAGGGTGTTGACTCTGGGTTGGATACCCAGGTTCAGAGGTTAAACTCTGACCTGGTGGGAGGTAGATGTGCCTCCCAAGAAGTCCTGCTGTGCCAGGCAATTGCCCAACCTCAGGGTGGTGACTCTGGGTTGGATACCCAGGTTCAGAGGTTAAACTCTGACCTGGTGGGAGGTAGATGTGCCTCCCAAGAAGTCCTGGCGTGCCAGGCAATTGTTCAACCTCAGGGTGGTGACTCTGGGTTGGATGACCAGGTTCAGAGGTTAAACTCTGACCTGGTGGGGGGTAGGTGTGCCCCCCAGAAAGTCCTGGCGTGCCAGGCAATTGCCCAACCTCCGGGTGGTGACCCTGGGTTGGGGAACCAGGCGCAGAGGTTAAACTCTGACCTGGTGGGAGGTAGGTGTGCCTCCCTGGAAGTCCTGGCCTGCCAGGCAATGGTTCAACCTCAGGGTGGTGACTCTGGGTTGGCTAACCAGGTTCAGGGGATAAACTCTGACCTGTTGGGGGGTAGGTGTGCCCCCCAGGAAGTCCTGGTGTACCAGGCAGTGGTCCTACCTCAGAGTGCTGACTCTGGGTTGGATAACCGGGTTCAGAGGTTAAACTCTGACCTGGTGGGGGGTAGGTGTGTCCCCCAGAAAGTCCTGGCGTGCCAGGCAATTGTTCAACCTCAGGGTGGTGACCCTGGGTTGGAGAACCAGGTTCAGAGGTTAACCTCTGACCTGGTTGGAGGTAGGCGTGCCTCCCAAAAAGTCCTGGTGTGCCAGGCAGTTGGCCAACCTCAGGGTGGTGACTCTGGGTTGGATACCCAGGTTCAGAGGTTAAACTCTGACCTGGTGGGAGGTAGGTGTGCCTCCCAAGAAGTCCTGCTGTGCCAGGCAATTGTCCAACCTCAGGGTGTTGACTCTGGGTTGGATGACCAGGTTCAGAGGTTAAACTCTGACCTGGTGGGGGGTAGGTGTGCCCCCCAGAAAGTCCTGGCGTGCCAGGCAATTGTTCAACCTCAGGGTGGTGACCCTGGGTTGGAGAACCAGGTTCAGAGTTTAACCTCTGACCTGGTGGGAGGTAGGCGTGCCTCCCACAAAGTCCTGGTGTGCCAGGCAGTTGGCCAACCTCAGGGTGGTGACTCTGGGTTGGATACCCAGGTTCAGAGGTTAAACTCTGACCTGGTGGGGGGTAGGTGTGCCCCCCAGAAAGTCCTGGCGTGCCAGGCAATTGCCCAAACTCAGGGTGGTGACCCTGGGTTGGAGCACCAGGCTCAGAGGTTAAACTCTGACCTGGTGGGAGGTAGGTGTGCCTCCCTGGAAGTCCTGGTGTACCAGGCAGTTGTCCAACCTCAGGGTGCTGACTCTGGGTTGAATAACCGGGTTCAGAGGTTAAACTCTGACCTGGTGGGGGGTAGGTGTGCCCCCAGAAAGCCCTGGCATGCCAGGCAGTTGCTCAACCTCAGGGTGGTGACCCTAGGTTGGAGAACCAGGTCCAGAGGTTAAACTCTGACCTGGTGGAGGGTCAGTGTGCCCTCCAGTAAGTCCTGGCGTGTCAGGCAATTGTTCAACTTAAGGTGGTGACTCTGAGTTGAATGGCCAAGTTCAGAGGTTAAACTCTGACCTGGTGGGAGGTAGGTGTGCCTCCCAAGAAGTCCTGCTGTGCCAGGCAATTGTCCAACCTCAGGGTGTTGACTCTGGGTTGGATACCCAGGTTCAGAGGTTAAACTCTGACCTGGTGGGAGGTAGATGTGCCTCCCAAGAAGTCCTGCTGTGCCAGGCAATTGCCCAACCTCAGGGTGGTGACTCTGGGTTGGATACCCAGGTTCAGAGGTTAAACTCTGACCTGGTGGGAGGTAGATGTGCCTCCCAAGAAGTCCTGGCGTGCCAGGCAATTGTTCAACCTCAGGGTGGTGACTCTGGGTTGGATGACCAGGTTCAGAGGTTAAACTCTGACCTGGTGGGGGGTAGGTGTGCCCCCCAGAAAGTCCTGGCGTGCCAGGCAATTGCCCAACCTCCGGGTGGTGACCCTGGGTTGGGGAACCAGGCGCAGAGGTTAAACTCTGACCTGGTGGGAGGTAGGTGTGCCTCCCTGGAAGTCCTGGCCTGCCAGGCAATGGTTCAACCTCAGGGTGGTGACTCTGGGTTGGCTAACCAGGTTCAGGGGATAAACTCTGACCTGTTGGGGGGTAGGTGTGCCCCCCAGGAAGTCCTGGTGCGGCAGGCAGTGGTCCTACCTCAGAGTGCTGACTCTGGGTTGGATAACCGGGTTCAGAGGTTAAACTCTGACCTGGTGGGGGGTAGGTGTGCCCCCCAGAAAGTCCTGGCGTGCCAGGCAATTGTTCAACCTCAGGGTGGTGACCCTGGGTTGGAGAACCAGGTTCAGAGGTTAACCTCTGACCTGGTGGGAGGTAGGCGTGCCTCCCACAAAGTCCTGGTGTGCCAGGCAGTTGGCCAACCTCAGGGTGGTGACTCTGGGTTGGATACCCAGGTTCAGAGGTTAAACTCTGACCTGGTGGGAGGTAGGTGTGCCTCCCAAGAAGTCCTGCTGTGCCAGGCAATTGTCCAACCTCAGGGTGTTGACTCTGGGTTGGATGACCAGGTTCAGAGGTTAAACTCTGACCTGGTGGGGGGTAGGTGTGCCCCCCAGAAAGTCCTGGCGTGCCAGGCAATTGTTCAACCTCAGGGTGGTGACCCTGGGTTGGAGAACCAGGTTCAGAGTTTAACCTCTGACCTGGTGGGAGGTAGGCGTGCCTCCCACAAAGTCCTGGTGTGCCAGGCAGTTGGCCAACCTCAGGGTGGTGACTCTGGGTTGGATACCCAGGTTCAGAGGTTAAACTCTGACCTGGTGGGGGGTAGGTGTGCCCCCCAGAAAGTCCTGGCGTGCCAGGCAATTGCCCAAACTCAGGGTGGTGACCCTGGGTTGGAGCACCAGGCTCAGAGGTTAAACTCTGACCTGGTGGGAGGTAGGTGTGCCTCCCTGGAAGTCCTGGTGTACCAGGCAGTTGTCCAACCTCAGGGTGCTGACTCTGGGTTGAATAACCGGGTTCAGAGGTTAAACTCTGACCTGGTGGGGGGTAGGTGTGCCCCCAGAAAGCCCTGGCATGCCAGGCAGTTGCTCAACCTCAGGGTGGTGACCCTAGGTTGGAGAACCAGGTCCAGAGGTTAAACTCTGACCTGGTGGAGGGTCAGTGTGCCCTCCAGTAAGTCCTGGCGTGTCAGGCAATTGTTCAACTTAAGGTGGTGACTCTGAGTTGAATGGCCAAGTTCAGAGGTTAAACTCTGACCTGGTGGAGGGTCAGTGTGCCCTCCAGGAAGTCCTGGCGTGCCAGGCAATTGTTCAACTTCAGGGTGGTGACTCTGAGTTGAATGGTCAGGTGCAGAGGTTAAACTCTGACCTGGTGGGGGGTAGGTGTGCCCCCCA
Source organism: Pleurodeles waltl (assembly GCF_031143425.1). Taxonomy (NCBI): domain Eukaryota; kingdom Metazoa; phylum Chordata; class Amphibia; order Caudata; family Salamandridae; genus Pleurodeles; species Pleurodeles waltl. The sequence continues at coordinate 268,232,853 of NC_090448.1, read as the reverse complement.
GGAAGTCCTGGTTTGCCAGGCAGTGATCCAGTCTGAGGGTACAGACCCTGGGCTGGAAGACCAGGTTCAGGGTGTCCCCCCGGACCTGGAGGGAGGGGCTACTGATAACAGTGCCCCTACCATGTTGTCTTCTGAGGAGGCCGCTCCTAGTTGGAGGGTGCTGGACCCCAGAAGGGAGGGCAGGGGGAGGGAAGCCTCACCCCGGGCCCTAGTCCAACCTGAAGGTATAGACCCCAGGTTGGAGGGCCAGTTGCAGGTTAACAGCCCTGCACTGGTGGAGGAATGGTACAGGGCGACTTCTATAAGCACCCTGACCATGTTGGACTCTGGGGGTACCGCTTCAGGAGGGAGGGTACAGAGCCCCAGAGGGGAGGACCAGGTTCAGGCTGTCATCCCTGACCTGGTGGAAGGGAGAGTGCCCCCCACTCTCCACAGCCACAGTGGTGGGAGAGCTTTGAGAGGCCTGGGGCCTGGCTCTCATCCCTAGCAGCTGTCAGTAACCACTGTGGCTTGCTGTCCGGGTGGACAGAGTTATCCCTGGGGAGGGAACAAGTGTCACACCCTGGAGGTAGAGTGGGCAACACCACTGTGTTGGTCATGGTGGTACTATCCTGCTCCTGGGATACATCTGTGAGCAAAGTAAGGTTAGGTGCTGCACAGATGGGATCCGCAGGTAAGGAGAAAGGTTCCCCATGGGTTGGCTTAGTGGGCCCTGAGAGTATGGACAGAGGGACCCAATTGGAGTCAGGAAGGCGAAGAACTGGAGCATGCCCCTGCTGTTGTGGGCCTGGGTCCTTGTTCTGTCGCTTCAAACAGGGAAGTACATCAGGATAGTGATTGTTCTCCCCTGGCTTTAGGCTGGTAGGGGGTCATGTTGGACCTGGCTTTTTGACAGGGACATCCCCAAACCTTTTGCCTCCTTCCTCCTATTTTTTCTGACCTGTTGTTGTTGGCTTTTGACCTCTGGGCACTTTACCGCTGCTAACCAGTGCTAAAGTGCATATGCTCTCTGTGTAAATTGTACTACTGATTGGTTTATCCATGATTGACTATTTAATTTACTTGTAAGTCCCTGGTAGAGTGCACTACATGTGCCTAGGGCAGGTAGATTAAATGCTACTAGTGGGCCTGCAGCACTGGTTGTGCCACCCACTTCAGTAACCCCTTAACCCTGTCTCAGGCCTGCCATTGCAAGGCCTGTGTGTGCAGTTTCACTGCCACTTCGACTTGGCATTTAAAAGTACTTGCCAAGCCTAGAACTCCCCTTTTTCTACATATAAGTCATCCCTAATGTGTGCCCTAGGTAACCCCTAGAGCAGGGTGCTGTGTAGGTAAAAGGCAGGACATGTACCTGTGTAGTTATATGTCCTGGTAGTGTAAAACTCCTAAATTCGTTTTTACATTACTGTGAGGCCTGCTCCCTTCATAGGCTAACATTGGGGCTGCCCTCATACACTGTTGAAGTGGCAGCTGCTGATCTGAAAGGAGCAGGAAGGTCATATTTAGTATGGCCAGAATGGTAATATAAAGTCCTGCTGACTGGTGAAATCGGATTTAATATTACTATTCTAGAAATGCCACTTTTAGAAAGTGAGCATTTCTTTGCACTAAAATCTTGTTGTGCCCTTCAATCCACGTCTGGCTAGGTTTAGTTGACAGCTCCTTGTGCATTCACTCAGACACACCCCAAACACAGGGTACTCAGCCTCACTTGCATACATCTGCATTTTGAATGGGTCTTCCTGGGCTGGGAGGGTGGAGGGCCTGCCCTCACACAAAGGACTGCCACACCCCCTACTGGGACTCTAGCAGACAGGATTGAACTGAAAGGGGGCTTGGTGCATTTCTTAGACACTCTTTGAAGTCACCCCCACTTCAAAGACACAACTTAGTATAAAACAGGGCCTCTGCCCTACCTCATCAGACACTTGCTGGAGAAGAAACTTGAACCAGAAACTACATCCTGCCAAGAAGAACTGCCTGGCTGCTCAAAGGACTCACCTGTCTGCTTTCTACAAAGGACTGCTGCCTTGCTGTTGCCCTGCTGCCTTGCTGAACTCTTGTCTGGCTGTGAAAGTGCTCTCCAAGGGCTTGGATAGAGCTTGCCTCCTGTTCCTTGAAGTCTCAGGGCCAAAAAGACTTCTCTCTTTTACTTGGACGCTCCGTGCGCCGAAAATTCCGACGCACAGCTTGTTTCGCGGCGAGAAAAACGCCGCACTCCTACGCTGATCGACGCGACGCTCTGGGGACGATCGAAGATCCGACGCACGGCCTCGCAAGGACAACGCCGCCCGACCTCTAGAGGAGAAATCGACACAACGCCTGCCGTGAGATCGTACTTTCAACGCACAGCCCCGCAGATCGAAGTCTAGAGGAGAAATCGACGCGACGCCTGCCGTGAGATCGTAATTTCGACGCGCAGCCCCGCACACTGACGCGCAGCCGGAGAACAAGCAGGAAAATCCACGCACAGACCCGGGACATCTGGTAATCCCCGCGATCCACAGAAAGAGACTGTCCACGCGCCGGAAAACGACGCCGACTTCCCCGCGTGGAAAATAACGACGCAAGTCCGTGTGTGCTGGGGAGAAATCGACGCACACACCCTTTTTCCACGCACCTCTTCTCTTGTGGCCCTCTGAGGAGATTTTTCCACTCCCAACCAGGTACTTGTGCTTGAAAGAGACTTTGTTTATATTCTAAAGACTTAAGACACTTTCTATCACTTTTCAGTGATATCTTTACAAATTCGTATTGCAACTTTGATCGTTTTGACCTGAAGATACCCAGATAAATATTATATATTTTTCTAAATACTGTGTGGTGTATTTTTGTGGTGTTATGCTATGGTGTTGTATGATTTATTGCACAAATGCTTTACACATTGCCTTCTAAGTTAAGCCTGACTGCTCGTGCCAAGCTACCGGAGGGTGAGCACAGGCTGATTTTGGATTGTGTGTGACTTACCCTGACTAGAGTGAGGGTTCTTGCTTGGACAGAGGGCAACCTGACTGCCAACCAAAAACCCAATTTCTAACAGTATGGCACTAACCAAAAGAGCAGTTGAAATTTTCTAATGAGAGAAAACATAAAGGCCCTCATTACAACATTCCGCCTGTCAAGTTATAACCGCCATGCAGCCGCCAATGCGGCCACACTTCCGCGGTGGCCATTACGACATCCCCACCGGCCCAGCGAGGATGTCGGCAGCAACACGGGAGCCGGCTCCAAATGGAGTCGGAGGTGTTGCGGCGGTGCGACGGGTGCAGTTGCACCCGTTGCGCTTTTCACTGTCTATGCAGACAGTGAAAAGCTCCATGGGGCTGTGCCAGGGGGCCCCTGCACTGCCCATGCCCCGCGACTCCCCTTTCCGCCAGCCTTTTCATGACGGTTCCTACCACCATGAAAAGGCTGGCAGGAGGGAGACTCGTAATCCCCTGGGCAGCGCTGCAAGCAGCACTGCCCTGGAGGATTAAATCCGCCGGGACCACTGTGGCGGGAAACCGGCGGTGCTGCTGCGGTCGTAATACCCAAGACTGCACCGCCAGCCTGTTGGCGGTGCAATCAACAAAACAGCCCTGGCGGATGAGGGCCAAAATCTGCAATAAAAACAAACACACATTTGGTTATACCTCTCCTCAATGAATCAGCAAGCAGCGACGCCTTCATCAGTTGAGAGGCATCAATGTTATGAATGGGGAAACAGTTCAGTAAAGTTTGGCCTTAATGCATCTGAACTGAGAGAATCATAGGTAAACACAGAAAAACATCTAAACAGAAGTGAAGCTGAATGAATTCTAACTCACATCACCTAAAACGTTGCTCTATTAAATTCCTAGAAAGCAACCAGCTAAGTTTCTATTGGTCAGACTACCGGTGTATTTAAGTGTTCAACCAATAACTTCTGATCCACGTATCAGAAGTATCTTTCTTCATTTTCTACTCTCACGATTGTCTCATCTTCTCTTGTCCTGGTCACTAGTTTCCACAGTACAATACAATTGTTGCAGGGTATACATGAGCACTGAAGACTGTTGTTCCTGGGTACACATTATCTCATCCCAGGAAAACAGACAAATGTTACAACACAAGAATATAACCTTTCCACAGTGTGTAAGTCACACAGGATGCTTACAGAAAAACATAATTTTCAGAGTTCTTTTAAAATATTGCCTCTGGAAAATTGCTAAAATGTGAGGCCTTTTAAAAGCAATGCCAAGCATGATGAATAAAACATTCCATAATGTTTAAACTATTAATCCTTTTAATACATATTAATATTCGTTTTCAGTCAATTTAATTACTATTAAACAAAATACATTTTCATTATCCATGATATTTTCCGCTTGATATAGGTTGTTTATGGTGTCCACCATATCAGTTACACACTTTTATTTATTAATACACTAATCAATTAGGCCTTTTAAAATATGTTATTTCACATTATATTTTAATGTCACAATTTTTATTAATAAGGTTTGCACTCTAACACCTTCATTGAGTGGTCGACCAGCAAGTCCACAAGCAGAGAGACTGTGCAGAGTAAGATTTAAAATGTCAGTTTCCCCAGTGCTGTGCCCTGTGGATGATATACAACCTGTCAGCCAAAACTGTTTTATAATAATGTTAGTTGTGAATTGTCTTTGTGGGTTTCAGAGTAGTAGGTATTTGCATCCTATTGCCCAGCACCTAAATTTTGTCACCTGTTAGATATTATCTAAATGTTTGCATCATGATGGGTCTTATACTGAAAGGCAAGGCTGTTTCACTTGCTTAGTTCTCAGCAGAGTATGTAGATATAATGTTGTGTTGGCACTGGGGGTATTGTGTTCCTTTTGTTTTTGTATAGCTTCTGTGTATTGATTCTTTACTGAATGTTCATAGAATTTTCAGATACAGACACCATATAACAGTGACGCAAAAATATCAGTTCCGCCAAGTCCAAGGCTTCGTATGAACGAGAATATCTGAGAAGAAATTGAAAACAAGAAAAATAACACATAAGAAAACACCTCCTAACAGGAGGCAATACACTCCAGAAGGACCCCCAGAGGAATAGACATGGAGGGCGAGAGGTAATAAAAAAGGGAGGGGCATGGGGATAGGTCTGGAAAGTTGTGGTGGTGTAAAGTATGGGTTCCTTTTGTTTTCGTTGCATTGGTGCTTTCAGCAATTGTTTTTCTCTATTCTCTTATTAACACTAAACTTAATAAATTGCTTTGAGTCAAGACATTGTGACCCCTGAAACCTTGGAGATGAGCAAAGAATCAATAATGAGAGAAAGTTTGGTTGGTTTATAGCTGTAGAAAATTAGCAGTCATCCAATTGGCTACAGGAAAACACAGTTTGAAGTGCTCCTGAGGGACACTGCAAACACCATCTAGTCTCAGGATGAGCCTCTTGTCATCCATGTATGTGCAGAAATTGAAGCCAAAGGAGGAGATCAAATCTACGATGGGGTGAGATATTTATTAAAAAAATGTTGGACTGGTAAAGGTTTGCCACAGCCATGATGGCCACTCTCTAGCAGAACAGTGCAAAGCAGGGTTTACATTGAGCATATTTTAGAAATTTATCATGGGTCATGTGCCATCAAAGTTGAAACTGTCACTAGTGAAGGCACATCTGCAGCATGAGTTTTGAATATAGATGTCACTACCCACACTGAAGAGAGGTAATAGTTGTGGCGCAACTGTGCACACCAAAGACACTGTAGGAAGCTGGCTCTATTTATACTATATAAAAATGAGATATAGTGTGCACAAAGTCCATGGGTTCCCCAGAGGCTTAACAGAGGCTAAAGTAGATAATACTAATGCTCTCTTTTGTTGTAATTTGGTCGAGCAGTTAGGCTTTTCAGAGGGTAGTGCAAAGCATTTCTTGTACACACACAGTCAGGAAATGAGGCACACACTCAATTACTAACTCCAGGCCAATGTATTTATATTGTAAAAATATACTTTGTTACTTTAATTCTAGGACAAAAGGGATCTTGTTGTAGATAAGTACATTTACAAGTAGGTATCAAGCATATGTATCAAAAAAACTTTGTTTACATATTGCAAATAAAACGGTTTACAGGCAAGTAGCATTTTTCACTTTTAAAAGTTGACACTGTAATTTTCAGAACAGTCCTAGAGTGGGAAGTATATATGCAGTTTTGAGGTAACTACTCAACTTACACTTCCAGCGTCTGGGAGTTAGGATGTCCACCGGTCGGGGATCAGGATGACCCGCAACCTGGGACAGGCTGAGTGCTGAGGTCAAATTAGAAGGTAGGTTTAGACGACTTCAGAGTGCAGACCTGGGGGGGGACACAGGTTAGCACCAAACACACACTTTCAGCAGTGCAAGGGCGGCTGGGTGCAGAGTGCAGACACAGCATTGGGCTCCCAATGATTTTCAATAGAGGGACCCTGAGGGTCACAAAGATGCTGCAGGCTGGGCTAGGGGGCGGGTCCAGCAAACCACAGGCTGGGCAAGGAGGAGGACTGCCTGCTGAATGCTGCTGGACCAGTGGTCGGATTCCGCAATGACAGGGGGCTGCGGGTGCAGGGGTAACTTTAGACGTCTTGAATCTTCATCCGGTTCTCTTGCGGTCAGGGGGGTCCTCTGGATTCAGGCTGCAGGCATTGTCGTATTGGCCAGCAGGGGGTCAACCCAGGGTGGACACAAGGTCAGAATCGTCTGGGGACCTGCTCTGGACCAGTGGGGCACCTGGACATGGACCGTGGGCGTCGGGTGCAGGGTAGGAAGGACTCGTGGATCCGGGCAGTTCTGGAGTCCTTCTTGGTGTTTGTTTTGGATAGTAACGCTGTCCTCTGGAGTTCTTGGTGGGCAGGCAGGGGGTTGGAGAAGTCGCTGGTCCTGCAGGATGCGTCGCCTTTTTGGAGCAGGGCTTCAGAAGCTGCAGACAGGTCAGTGGGGCTGGGGCCAAGTCAGTTGGTGTCTGGAGTCTTCTCTGCTGGAGTCAGCTTAGCTGTCCTTCTTCTTGCATCTTTCTTCTTCTTTTTGAGGTCGCAAGGAATCTGTTGAGCCATGTTCAGGGGAGCCCCTCAATACTAGATTTAGAGGCATTACAGGGGTCAGAGGGCAGAAGCCAATGGCTACTGTCCCCGAGGGTGGCTACCCTTTCTGTGCCCACTCCCTTTGGGGATAGGGGGGCACATTCCTAACCCTATCTGTCCCTATCCTCTAGCTGGAGTGCCCTGGGGCACTCTAACAGGACGCCTGAGCCTTTGAGGTTCACTTCCAAGTGTTACAATTCCTGCAGGGGGGGTTGTGAAGCACCTCCACCCAGAGCAGGCTTTGTTTCTGACTCCAGAGGGCACAAAGGCTCTCACCCCACAGGGCCAGAAACTCATCTTTTAGTGGCAGGCTGGCACAGAATGGTCAGCCCTACACTAAAGGGTTGGTTAAAATACAGGGGGCATCTCTGAGATGCCCTCTCGGTGCACTGTACAATAAATCCAACACTGGTATCAGTGTGGGTTTATTGTGCTGAGAAGCTTGATACCAAACTTCCCAGTCTTCAGTGAAGCCATCAAGGAGCGGTGGAGCTCATAATGACAAACTCCCAGCCCATGTACTTAATATGGCCACAATGCAGTTACAATGTCTAAGAATGGGCGTATACACTGTAGGGGCATATTGCTCATGCAGCTATTCCCTCACCTGTGGTACAGTGCACCCTGCCTCAGGGCTGTAAGGCGTGCTAGAGGGGTGACTTATCTATGCCACAGGCAGTTGTTGGTGGGCATGGCACCCTGGGAGGGATGACATGTTGACTTTACCTTTTTCTCCCCACCAGCACACACACTCTGCCATGGCAGTGTGCATGTGCTAGGTGAGGGGTCACTTAGGGTGGCACAATACATACTGCAGCCCTTAGGGACCCTCCCTGGACACACAGCCCTTGGTACCACTGGTGGATTTTACAAGGGACTTAGCTGTGTGCCAGGGGTGTGCCAATTGTGGGAACAATGGTACAGTTTAAGGGAAAGAATACGGGTGCTTGGGCCTGGTTAGCAGGAACCCAGCACATTCTCAGTCAAGTCAGCATCAATATCAGGCAAAACGTGGGGGGTAACCATGTCAAAAGGAGCACTTTCCTATTGACATGGTTTGCCATTTAACCTGAGAAGGGGAACTGTCACACCTGTTCTCCAAAGAACTCAGTGACGAGTCTGTCTAGGTGGGCCCTGATCAAGAAAAGAGGAGACTGATTGGAGGAATGGACAAACACCTAAACTGCACCAGAACGGACCTGTTTTTTTATGGCTTCAAGAGTTACAATAGATAGTGGAGGTGAATGTGTGTGCATACCACTGTGATCATAGGAGGCACTACTTGGCCACTTACTGCCATTGGAAACATGGTACCTTCTTGGAACATGGATTGGACTACAAGGAATCAGAATAAATTTCCTTTATGGTCCAGTTGTGCGCAAAGGAATTGCTGACAAAAGATGTATCCTGCTGAATGCCACTTCTTTGGGATCCACTAGAAACTCAGCTTTGCTAGATGCTAAGGAAGTCACGCTGCACAACACACCAGTTGACCACACAGTGCTAATGTTGACTTATTGGGGTTTTATTTTCACAACTTTACATGCTTAACATTTGGTTTATGGAGGACTACCTGCAGAACTCACTTCCTAACAACAAAAGGCATGGTGTGTTACATCTACACCTGTACTGACAAATGTACATTGTGCTCAGAATTACCCATACCAGAAATTTCATACATGACTTCCTCTAAATCTTCCATGCAATTATTTTCTTTTCAGAGGCAATATACGGAAAAAATAGTCAAGACATCCTGACCCCTGAAACTTTGGAGAATACTCTTGAATCACTAATGAGAGAAATATCACCATTAGGCCTGGAACAGGTAATCTTGAATTTAAAATGCAGAAAATGTCAGAAGACATTAAGGGCGTCATTACGACCCTGGGGGGGACAACTGTGGCGGTCGCACCCACAGTCAGACCGCCAGCACCTCCAAATCACAATCTGGCGGTGCTGGCGGTCCAAATCTGCCAGAGCAGCCCTGCCCTGGGGATTACGAGTCCCTTCTCCACCAGCGATTACATGGCAGTAGCCCCGCCATTTAAAGGTTGGTTGAGACGGGGTTAAGGGGGCCCCATGGGGGCCCCTGCACAGCCCATGCACTGGGTATGGGCAGTGCAGGGGCCCCCATGGCTAGCCCCATTGCACTTTTCACTGTCTGCTTTGCAATTATGAGCATCAATGTTGTGGGCTGTTTCCTGCTAGGGCAGCAGGTGAAAACTCTCTTTCCGCTCACTGGCCCAACGGGAAACTCTTAATGGGAAGGGGACTGCACTCATGGTAACCTGACCTTGGGAGTCTGGCGGACAGCCTTTTCCGTCCGCAAAACTTATAATGACCCCTTAAGTCATCAAGAGGAGATGCCTCGGAATTTAACTCATGCCTAGCAGCCATCGAAAACTGAGTAATGGCAACTGAGATGAGACAAGGATGAAAAAAGAACATGACTGGGAATTAGAACTGTGGGACGAAAAACAGAAACTCACTGATTTTGAAGAGTGAAGTTGCTGGAACAACATACAAATTTAAAGTCTGACTGAAAATGATGAAAAAAGAATATGATAACAATTTTTACCAAAATACCTAAACATAAGGTTTAAACAATCCCAATTTCCAGAGAGCGTACAAACTATGACTCAGACATCTACCACTAAAGAGGCCATGGTCAATGATAGCCTGTTTCTAGAGGCAACAACACGTGAGACTGATGCATCAAGTCACAAAGAAAAATAGTGTCCCCTTCCACTACAATGGACTCGTAAGCACTATCCTAGCTACATTTTCCACAGACACTAACATTTTACGATGAAAAAAAAAAACTAGTGTTCATAACAAAGCTTTGGAAATTAAATTTGGGCTCTTGGAACCCCCAATGATGATCATCACAGTGGAATGAAGAACTATGGAATTTCCATCCCCAGGTGGTCTGGAGGCCTTTCTGGACATTTGGAATCTGACAGGATGGGCACAGTACCACAATACAGAACAGGCTTACTGGCTAAAGCACATGACCCTCAAGGAAAGTCCCATATGAAGCATGAGATAGATGCAGTGCAAAACAGATTGGGTAGAAGAAGATCTCAACAGGATTGTTAATATGCTCAAAAGTGATTGAGATACATAATTGGCCACATGTACGTATGTTAGGAACTGAGATTTCCTAATTGCGATTCCATGCAAATCACAGTTAGGAAACCAAAATTTTCAATGTACAAAACTCTATTGAGTTCCATTTGCGATTCCCAGTGGGTCGCAAATAGGTGTACCTCATTAATACTCATGAGGTAGCTCGCAATTTGCGACCCATTGGGAATCACAAAAAACAGAGGGATGGTGGCCTGCCCGGGACAGCAGACCACCATGTCTGTGTTTGCTTTTAAATAAAGCAATTTTTTAAAATGCAGCCCATTTTCATCTAAGTGAAAATGGGACGTGTTTCAAAATAAAAAAATTAAACGTTCAGAGTTTTAATTTTTAAGAGTAGGAAGTGATCCGTGGGACCACGTTCTGCCCTTAAAAAAACTTTTTTGCATGCATTCACAAGGAGGAAGGGATCCCTTGTGGACACCATCCTGTTTGCGAATGGGTTACCACCTAATGTTGTTTGGTGGCAAAAAGCGAATGTTTGCAACTGCATTTTGGTCACAAAACATTCATACATACCACTGTGAGTGGCTATTAGGAAAGGACACCCTAATACCGAATTGCTAACCCTCGAATTGCAAAATAGGGTTTGGTACATCCAAAAATATTTTTTTCTGTTTGCAAAGAGCCCAATTCTGCCAAATGGGAAATTTGTAAAAGAAAAAAGCTCCATACATCTGGGCCGGTGGCTGTTAATTTATCAGCCAATATGTTTTGTTATTTTAAATGCCAATACACTATTAACTAGTCATTCTGGTTGCCATGTTAATGATAAAACAAATCAAGGCTCTTAATCACTCGTGTTGTCAGGGGTTTTTATTAATTCACAGCAATAATATTTAGAGAGAATTGTTTGCTAAGAAAGGATAGACCATTTAATGGTTCAGTGTGAAATGACATGCTACTATTGATCCATGATGTACATGACCATGCCTTTCTCTGTGATTAATTTGGCTCTGGGCACTCAAGAGCTAGAGCCTGCACCTTAAAGGTAATTTAATTACGGGGGACCTGAGAATATCTATTACTAGATAAGCTTAGACTGTAAGCTTTTTCACTCTTCATCCATTCTATTTTCCATTGCTTCACTTCCCCTCGACCAATTGGTCTAGGCATTACTCCTATTAGACAGATCACAATAAAAAACACAACATTAAAGACTTTGAGAGGCATGTACCTTTCCAGTTTGAAATCACTGGTAAATTATTCACTCGCTGTCAGTAGCTTAGGCACATATGGTAAGAGAGAGAAGATTTTACATTATTTAAGACCTACGAATACTGATAGTGCTCTCCTCCAGAAGACACACGTCAGGCAAGACCTCAGATAACTTGAATTGTAATTGGGTAGGCACTGTGATTTGTAGTGCTTGTTCCACGCCCAAATCAGGACCTGAAACTACAGAACCCAGACCTGAAAAAGGTGTTCTGTTGATACAGTCATAAAGGATTGGATATGGGAATATAAATGGAATCTTAAGGAAGATCCTAGGATTCCTGTTTTTGAAAAGCCTAAAACCCTGTGCAAGATTCTACGTACAGGCCCCATCTATGCCCCTGATCAGAATTAAAACAGCTATACTATCTAAATTCTCAAGAGTACTGATTGACCTTAATGTTCTCAATACAGTACTGGGAGGTGACTGGAACATCACAATACATCCTGTCATAAATGATGACCGATAGACCGGTCAAATGATAATGATAGAGCATTACTGGCAGAGCTTCTTCATCTGTGTTTCTCTTCTAGACCACATGGTACAGAGTCTTGGATAAAACTTTACATACTATGGGATCTTGCCAAGGGAACTATATACTTGTACAACTAGAAATAGGACTGGCACAGAACCCTCCTTCTACAGAAATGTGGCATATGCAAGCCTCTAAGTATAAAACTCCTCTGGAGAAGGAGCGACCCCGTTTTCATATCAGAAACTACAAACTAGCGAGTGAACCACCGGACGGTTCAGCACATACTCTCTGGGCATCTGGTAAAGCCATGTGGTGAGGTGTGTTAATGAGGGATTCTGATGTATGATGAAAAAGTGTCTATTCAGTGTCTATCCAGAACAACAGCAACTGGATTCGTCCATTACATCACTGTCTGCACAGTATACATGTAGATCATCCCCAGACCTGTGAAAGAGGTTGGTGATTGGAAAGCTGACACACAATGCCTCCTTCATGGAAAAAGCAGAAAAAGAGCTAATTAAACTAGAGTTGCCCAATTGAGAGGGTGGTGGAGGGGAAGCAGGGTAACTGCTGGCTTATTAGTTAAAACAAAGATAATCCCAAAAGTGTATCCCTGCAATACACAACAAAATGGATCGTATGAGCATTAACCTGATGTAGATAGCTGAAAAATGTGCATCCTTTTAAGATAATGGTATAGTTTGAAACGGAATACATGTACGTTCCTGAGACATGTTAAACTTCCAGGACTGTCCCCAGAAGGGAGTGTGCTAGAAGGGTAAATAATGCTGGAAAAATTAGAGAAAAAAATTAAGAATGTACTCACTTGCAGATCACCAAGCAAAGAAAGGTTCCCGTTTGATTTCATAAGGTGGGGCGGATGTACTAGCACCCATGTGTTATGTTGTATAAAAAGAGGCTGAGGCCAAAAGGTCCTAGTGGATTAGTACTACTAAAGCAATCATCTCCCTCAGATATAAAGAGGGAAAGGCACCTCGCTATGCAGTAGATTTGCACAGATTAGTATAGATTCAAAACGTTTGGCTAAGATCTTGATGACTAGACTCCAGAAAAGAGATCCCATCCTGAATACGATTAACAAATGGCATTTGTCCACAGGGAAATCTCGATTAATCATATGAAATTACTATAAAATTTACTATGGTCAGAATTGGAGCCACTGTCGGCCGTTGATATCAATTGAACTCAAATTCTTCCTGTCCTTGGATGATATTTTGATGACCCTCACTAAATCAGCCACTTCCCTACGTGACATGATGACACTGACACAAACCTTTTCACACCTTTCAAGCTACAAAATTATTGTAATAATATGTTCACCAAACAAATATAGGAGGATTCAGTATGAGATGGGTGTTGGAAAATCTTAAATGCTTAGGTGTATTGCGCAAAACCAAGATTTGAAAACATTGTATCTGGTAACTTAGAAACCCTTGTCCTTAGCACACAAAATGATATGAAAAACTAGGAACATTTGGAACTGTATCTAAGGTGCAGAGTGCAAATAATTGAGATGGATGTGTCATTCTGTTTTAATTACTTATTTGGAATGCTTCCATAACTCGTACAAAGGTAAACTGTGAACAAAACTGATAATGATACAAAAAATAATTAATCTGGGGAGGAAGTAGGCTACAAATGAAATCAGCAAAACAACCTGCACACACTGAAGCAATCGGGTTCTGACTACTTCACATTAGGAGCAGCTACCTAGCACAACAGCTATCATGCTGTTGGACCTGGTCCTTTCTTCAGGGTCAACCCCAAACTTTTTGCTTTCCTCCTTTTTTTCTGACTTTGTTTTTGTTGGCTTTAGGACTTTGGGCCCTTTACTACTGCTAACCAGTGTTAAAGTGCATGAGCTCTATGCTTAAAACATGGTAATATTGGCCTACCCTCAATTGGCATATTTAATTTACTTATACGTCCCAACTATGACATCCATGCCCAGGACCTGTAAATTAAACACTACTGCTGGCAGCACTGATTGTACCACCCACTTTAGTAGCCTTTTATACATGACTCAGCCTGCCATTGCAGTGCCTGTTTGTGCAGTTGTAATCTGCCATGTCAACCTGGCAAGTAAACCCTCTTACCGGGCCCACAACCTTCTTTTTAATACATATAAGCCACTCCTAAGGTAGTCCCTAGACCAGGAGTCTCTAACTTTTCTGTAGTGAGAGCTACTTCTGATCATTGAAAATCATCATGAGCTACTAAAGAACAAGCAACTCTAGCATTTTCGAAAGACCCCCGACGCCCAGCTTCATTGACTTTAAGCCTAATTTCATTGGATCCCATACTGTGGGTTGATCAAAAGGGGCCACACTCCCTCTTTTGAAGTTACAGAGAGCTGCACGTTGTGCTACCTGAAGCATAAGCTTTTCTGGCTTAGGACCATTCCTGGAAAGTGTAACGAGCTATTGCAGGATACAAGCCTGTGACCTCCCTTTGTGATTCTCCATCCAACTTGTTCACACAATGTAAAAGTTAAACCTCAACACATATTCCTTGCCAAATGTTATTTATTGAAGTCCAGCTAAGATGTATGGTCACTAGTTTTCAAGAGAGACTCCTGTTTGTTATGAACAACCTCTGTTATTTTCCATTCACCACATACCCCTTTCTTCAGAGTTTTAAAAGTCACATCCTGGTTCAGAATTAAATAATGTATAACTCATTTGATTCAATTAGGGTTTTATTCACCAATATGTTTTCTTTGTGGAGGTAAATAGGGATGTTTCTTTATGTAGAATGCATTTTTTTTTCAACATAATACCTGGCCCAATCAAATGGAAGCTTAACTGAATTTGTGAAAAAAAACAATTTCAACAGTCATAGATGCTCTAGTCCTGGGGCCAATGGGAAGGTTTCCTGTTCTTCATGTGCGTATTCTGTTTAGGCAGGCGAGGACCCTCCCATAGCTTCCTTAAAGAGGATAACTTCAGATGCTATTTATTTTTTGGGAAAAAAAGTCTGAAATGCTGCTGTATTTCACAGTCAAGTCAAATCTGCTAGACTGCCTCGCCTATGCAGCTAAAGGGCTCACAATGTAGCTGTAAAACAGCTGTGGGACTCCCTGCTCTTTAAGTAAGTATGTGAAACGCCTGTGGTTTTTGGACTGCCTTTATTGAATGACGAGTAACACTGAATATTTTCAGCGTTATATTGGTGTCGAAACACTCTTAACAGATATGTTCTGTTCCCAGAAGGCAGTCAAACTCAACCTCCAAATTGGGGATTACACTAAAATACTTCGGGTTTGTCTGTGATCCAGAACCCTTGCTACCCAAAGAAACTGCTTTAGTATTGGTGTTGATTATAGCTTTCACTTCAGAACACATGTGAAAGGCCATAGCAAGTCATGACTTTCCTCAGACCAATTTACATTCTTTCAAGGAGTGTTGGGGGGGTTTGAGGAGCGTTTATCTTGGACCTTGGGTAAGGGAAAATGAACCTTGACAACACTCTGCTTCGCCTAATTTATAAACTAGAGTTGGAAAGCGGGAGAAAAAATACATTCTCATTTTCAGTTGTATTAGCCATCATTTTGACTGCTTCCAAACTTTCAGGCAGTGTTGCTGAAGGTATCTTTAGGGCCTCTTTCGCTCTTAAATCCCCTGAAATGTAGTTAGTATTAGCAATAATATATTGAGCATTGATAGTTTGGGGGCAGATGGGACAAGGCAGGCTCAGACTTGGCTATAAACAAGACAATTCTCCAGTCTTTCAAGTTCCCATGGCATAGTAGCAGCTACAGTGCGCTCTCTCTCTTTCTCCTTGATATTCCGTGAATTACACAGCTAATAGAGTACACTCACCTATGGTTCCAAGAGTCACTTGTGGCCTACTGGTTAATGTTTTAGACTCTAATCATGGCAACATGTATTACTTTTTAAAAATATTATCTTGCCAAAAGATGCAAAACTAACTTTTCTCTCTCTCACACTTTCTCGCACACACTCACTCTCCTATTGTGTAAATGTTACATTTAGCAGTGTGCACTCACCTATCACTGCAAAACTGACTTTTAAGTTTGAACCGGATGCCACAGTTATGTTTTGAACCAACATTCCAAAGTTTGGTTGTCCCTGGTGGTTAAGGTCTTAAACTCAATTTGAAAGTTAGTTATTTGAGTCCTAGTGCTTCCATTATAATGTGTCTGATCTATTACAAAAGCTCTAATATTCAATGAGTAATTTAGAATGTGATATTCACTTTTACTATATTTGTCTTAGGCCTACAAATGCCTTTTTATAAGAATACTATGCCCCTGAGATCTCTCTCTCCCTTCCTCATATTACATGAATGATACAGGTAGCAGTGTACACTCACCTATGGCTCTACATCAACTTGTATTTTTTAATCTAATGTCAGAGCTATGTTTTGATTTAACATAGTAAAGAGCCACTGTGGCCTAATACTTAAGGTCTTAGACCTTGCCCCTAAGGCAAAAACAAACATTTCTTTCTCACTCTCTCTTCCTCCTATTCTGTGAATAATATAGCTAGTAGTATGCAATCACCTATATTTCAAATATTATTCTTGGAACCATGTATGAATTTATTCTTCCATCAAAGATGAAAAAATTAATTCTCCCTCTTTCCCCCAATTCTGCAAATGATACAGCCGGAAGTGTACGGCTTCACATTGACTTCTGTTTACATGGTCATTTGTCCACTCAAAGGTCTGATCCATTAGAAAGACTTCAATTAGTAATTTAAAAAAGAGATTTTCATTTATATTGATAGTTGATTATTATTTTTGTCACTATGTATCAATTTTATTTATGAATATATCATGCCCGTCGGATTAAAAAACGTCTCTTGCTCTCTCTCTCTCTCTCTCTCTCTCTCTCTCTCTCTCTCTCTCTCTCTCTCTGTCTCTCTTTTTCTTCCTTCCTCCTATTCTGTAAATGATACAGCTAGCACACTCACCTATGACTGCACATTGGTTTTATTTTTTAAGGCGAATGTCACAGTTATGTTCTGATCAAACATAGTAAAGGGTAATTTGTGGCCTAATGATTAACATCTTATACTATGGTTGATTCCTTGTGTTTCTATGGTCATGTGAGTCGAAGATCATGGATAGATTTTGATCCCACATAGTAAAGAGTTACTTGTGGCCTGGCCACAAAGAACTTTTACTCTCAATAGGAAGGCTCAGTGTTTGAATCTTGGGGTTTCCATGATCATATGTCTGCTCTATTTGGTTCATTACAAATTATTCAACTATTCAATGAATGATTTAAGGATGAATAATTTTGTAGCACTATGTGTTTTTTTTAATAAGTATAGCCTTCACCTAAGATCTTTCTCTCTTGTGCTCTTGCCCTTCCTCTTATTCTGTGAATGATACAGCTACAACTGCACATGCTATGGTGCCACATTGGCTTTGTTTTTCCAACATGGTAAAATGTTGGGCTAGTGTTAAAGTCTTATACTCTCAATGCAAATGTTAAGTGTTTGACTCTTCGTGTTTCCATGGTCTGTGTGTCTGGTCCATTATAAAGATTTCCAATGTTCAATAAGTATTTTAAAAATAGTTTTTCATTTATTGTGATGGCCTATTATTATTCTAAAAAGTAACTTGTAAGCTTAGTAGTTAAGCTCTTAAATGCTCAAAGTAAAGGTTAAGTGTCTGCTCTAACGTCTGGTCCATTACAAAAATTTCCAGTACTCAATGAGTCATTTAAAATATGATTTTTATTTTTTGTTGAGGGTCAATTATTATTCAAATATTATTATTGGCACTATTCATGCATTTTTTAATAAGTGTATATTGTTGTGGGTTCCTTTAGTGCATAGACTGGGCACCTTTCTTTTAGCTCCGGGCCTTCAGCGTGTGCACTTTTACCTATATACACATTTTGTTTATTCATTTTATTATATTTTAGTACAGCTTGCTTTTAAGCAGGGATGTTTTTATATTCTAGTCTGTTGCCTTTCTCAGAATGCATTGTTGTCAATTCCTTTGCACAGCATTGCTTCTGTGCTCTGTTCAAGGCTGTCATTGCACACAGTAGTTTACTTGGTACTGCCAGTTCAAGAGTTACAGAGTCAACCTTCTCACCATAGACATATTATCACATCAGGCCTGTTCTCAGAACACAGCACGTTTTGTTATATAAGCACCACACAAGCCGAAGAAGGGTAGTGGGACATTCCAGCCAGCCATCTTATGCTGTGTGCCACTTCATCAACACCTGCACTAATCTTGGCCTTGTCTCTCCAGCCAACTGGGAGGACTACCAGCAGAACAACAGGCAGACCCTTGCCTTTCCAGGTATGGGGTCGGGGTCCCCCCATAGACTAGTATGGGCAAAAGCACTAACATTGCTATGTTCTCAAGTTAGTGGCTTGAAGTGTAGGTAGGGATTCTCAGACTAATGATTAGGTCAGGATATTGGAACTGTTTATATGTTTTGATCTAAAGGTTAAAATCAATATTGTGTTATGTTTCATCTTCCTAATAATTGCAGCTCATGTTTTTTATCTCATAACTCAGTTGCTTCAATAAATGCATTGAACCTTATCCTGCATTCCTTTGTCTGCTTTCACATCTGTGAGATTTGTGCAAAGGTGAGGAAATGGGTAAGATCTGTTCCACCACGACTTCCCTGAGGAGTCCAAGAGTAATGTTTTTAGGCTTCCAAAAATCACCTTTACTTTTCTAGCTTTGGTTGAGGTGCTGGTAGCTAGCCGAGACGGTCAGGCCAACAACTTCCAGTCAGTGTGGGACTGACTCAGTGACCCACACGCGGTGGTGCTACTGCCCAAAACCAAGCAGCCTTACCCCACGGTAGGAGTCCTACGACATGGCACCACCATTGTTGGTCAGGCACTAATTTATTGGATCTCCTGAGTATCTCTATCTCTAACATGCTAATTACCTTATAGGGAGATGTACGTGATGTTAGGGAAATATTATCTTCAGATAAATACGTAGTACCTCTCTTTGGCTGTAGATTGTTCAAGCTTGAACCTTAAAAGGATTTCCCCAAATTGGTGTTTCTATCTCTGAAGTTACGATTCTAAAATAGGGCAGACTCTCAATGGGCAGCAATTTCAGTAAATATGAGACAACCTCTTACACTACATCTATTAGCTCATGGACTCACTGAAGAGGGTGGGGATGTTACGTTCATGGTAGAGACACACAATGCATACAGAACAGACATTTGTTATTCCTGGGTCACTTTTCCAGCAATAGATGGAAACACACACTTTTTCTACAATTACACAATAGCAAATTCACCTCCACAATACAGAGCTTATGCATATTTAGAAATGCCATTATCTTATCAAGAACACCAAAACTGGTTTGAAGGCGCCTTACCACATCTTGTACAAAACATTAGAGTAGCTCCCCTAAGTAATGAAGGATTTAAATGGCCAGAACTAGCCACGTATACACCACATCCCAAAGTAGAAAAGATGCCAATAGCGAATTTATGCTGTTTATTTAATAGTTTTGTAGATATATATAAAGAGGCTTCATACAATTCCTAATGTGGACTTTAAACACCGCCCCAGCGAGCGCTGCTAAAGCAGCACCACATTTGGCTACAACTGGGATAAATCCAGCAACTGAGCATTCAATAATGGGTAATGTACCCACCAACTGTGAAGATATTCCCTTTTGGCTAGCAGAAAAAATACATGTGCTGGAAGCAGTGTGTTCCCATAGGGGACCCCCTAGATAAACATGGGATTCTCACAATGTGCTTACCATTTGGGTTGGTTCTCCCTGTTGATAACTGTAACACTTGGGGTGCAGTATTTGCTGCAATTTATACTACCGCACATGGTACACCATCACTTGTGAATCTTCCGGAAGAGTTAAAACAAACTCAAGTCAAGTACGGGGCTGCCCCAGCACTGGATTTGGGGACGCAATTCATGGGTAATTTTGCCACAGTGTCCTAAATTATATTAAGTAATATTAAAGGGGAAACAGTAGCATTGGCAGTACGCCAGAGACTCAGGGACGTACCTATACAGGAACAGAAATGCAAGCTGCCTAAGATTATCCCCAAGACTTATACCACTATAGGTTGGGATAGTCTGGGAGCCAGACCAGGTTGACCACAAATACAAGGTAAATCCAGTAAGGATAATAGGGTTCTAAAAAATGCTGGGACATTTGGGAAAAAAATAAAGGTCAACAAAAGCAAAGAGGAGATTCTCTACGTTCATAGACCTCAGAAAAGCGATACAATCTTACAAATAGAGAAACTTTAAAATATCCTGACACATACCGATATTCTGACACTCACTCATCTCATTCTTTTCAGGACTCACTCACCAAACGCAGTCAGAGAGGAGAGCAGTCAGATCACTGAAACATGTATGTGAAACCGAGAAAGGAGTCACAATGCTCATCTGAGATTTCGGTTAAAGAGGAAGAGAAACTTCCACAACAAAACCCCCAATTCAAAAAGAAAAAGGTTGCAGCAATTTCGGCTAAACATGTCACACATATTGAGAACCTTACTGAAGAACATGACATCAGCAGTGACTCTGCCAGACAGCCCCACAGAGGTCACAATAGTTCACCAGCATCTTCTAGAACTTCTGAGTGTGACACCAACAAACAACTTCCTTGAAGTGGAAACAGCAGACAGGCACATCTCCCCAACAGACAGGGTCTACAAACTATGAATTCAAATTAAGGGGAGATTGAGCGCACCATCAAAGTGATTTTCTGGGGAAGATTAACACTAAGTTATGACATACTATTGGCACCTACATTTTTTGTGTTTGATCCCACAGGGGGAAGACGTAACTTTGCCTTCTTCCTCAGTCTTTGTTCCAGACGCAGTAAGAGAAGCTTACACTGAAAAGTGGGCATTGGTGCAAGCACCAGTGCTGTACCACAACCATGTGGGGTGAGATAGGGATTCCCCTTACCAAGTCATACCAATAAGGTCCACTCCACAAATACAGCCTCAATACCCCAATAAACATTAGGCTAAAGCACCACTGACGGAAATTCTCTCACAACTTGAGTACCAGGGAGTAATTGAACCCTGCATAGCTCCAGTGAATACGCCTTTGTTTCCTCTAGCTAAACCAGACCGCTAATAAAGAATAGACTTAGATTTCAGACAGTTAACTAGCCACAAACGTAAATTTTCAATACAAAATTCACTTAGTATAGCACATATCAACAACATAATGTGCATCAAATTTTCAATGTTTTTTTCCTGCCCAAATTTAGCACCTGAAAGTAGGGATTTAAGCACCTTCACAGCACCCAGCTCTTAAAGGAAATTTTGTAGGCTCCCTCAAGGGTCCAATAACAGTCTAGGATTGCTCTCAGTCAGTGTAACATCAATATTGCAGTCATTGGTTCTGAGGCATTGTCTTATGTCAATGACATCTATCAGACTGACAACAATCTCAACACACACTTAGCCAGTGTGGATTACATTATTTTGGAATTCATCACCCGGGGCTACAAATTCAATTTCAAGAAAACAAAATTTGATTTTTTTCATGTCATACTTTTAGGATATGAACTATAAGTGAGGGAAAGACTCTGACCCCATAATTACTAGTGACATGTGCACAATTACAAACACCAAATACCATCAAGAACCTACAGTCATTGCTGTGTTTTTTCAATTTTGGAAGAATCTACATTCCATAATATGCACAATGCATAAAACCACTGTATGATTTAATTTGCCCAGATCTCTCAAGTAAACACTGGATGCCCAAACACAAACGTATTAGCAGAGCTTTGCAGATAGACATGCTTGAAGCAAAACACTTGCACCCATGTGGGAATAAAACAAACTTGATAATCCTGGTAATTGCTGGTACCTTCGGGTTCACCAATGTTACATTCAATGAAAGTGACACTGTACCCATTAAATATAAATCTCATTTGTACTCCAACGCTGGACAGCGCTTTTTGCCCACAGAACAAATCCTGACTCCTGTCCAAATGTTTGTCATAAAGAAGAGACCACCAGCCCTTTTGGCTACCACCAAAGCAAGCGTTCCAAATGCAAAACCATTACATCCACATTGGATTCAATGGGCTGCCTCCTTGACTGCCACTGATGTTGATAATGTTTTTGATCCAAAACTTCAGACCGAAGAATTCCTTCAATATGAACTTGAATACCCCATTTCCACCAACAATTTGCCTCTTGAACAATATCGAATCATCATTTACACTGATGGTCCATCTGAACCAGCTGTAGAAACCAAACACCAATACTCCACTGCTTGCCCAGCCGTTTGTGATAAAATTAGGGATGGTCAATTCCAGCCTCAAGAAACCTACAAGCAGACCCTACAGAACTGCACAGCACAACTTGTAGAACTTACGGCTCTTATCTTGGCACTAGAACACACTGATCCTGAACTTTCTACCTTGATTGTGAGTGATTCATATTACTCTGTCTAGTCCTGTAACAAATATTTACACTGCTGGTGCCTTAATGGGTTCAGAGACTCCACGGTAAATACCATCAAATACAAATTAGTCTGGGTGAAGGTAGCTGGTTTTAAAGAGAAGCTACCGTCAGCTCATGTAGTACATACATTGGGTCACCAACATGTTGGAACACATGTTGTAAAAACACTTTGGCTGACAAAGCTGCCAAATCTGCAGTAGCTACGGGCCTTACTTAAAAGCATCTCTTGCAAAATACTCCTACCACTTAAGTGCCCATAATATTGCATTTGCAACAATATCAGAAGTGGGTGATTGTGTGATCCCCAACCAAGAACGAAGATTAGATCTTATCAAAGCAGCACATTAAGGGGTTTCTTCTTCCCATGCTGGTGTGGAGGCTGCCAAATCCCTACTGCAAAACTGCTATGTGTGGGAAGGTCTACACAAAAGGACCAAGGAGTATGTCCTGAGTCATGACATTTGTCAACAAAGTAAAGGGTCAGCCATCAAACGCCTACCGCAGAGACTCCTCTTTATTGCCAACACACCATTATAATGTGTGTACCTGGACCACTGCGGTCCCTTACAACCAGATAGTGCATACAAATATATTCTTGTTGCTCCTGATTCAAGCTCTAAATTTTTCTGGGTGTGGCCACAACTGGCTGATGCTCAAACTGTTATTAAAGATTTGCAAGCCTTCATCAGGACATATGCAGCTGCAGCATTCCACTCGGACAATGGCCCTGTCTCTGCCTTCAGGGCATTCAAGGGACACCATGCCAATAATGCGTGTTGAATTGCATTTCTCACCTCCGTATCATCCCGAGGGAAATGCCATTGTGGAGCAGAAAAAACAATAATTAAAGCAATCCTTAGCAGATGAAGTGCTGGGTTCAGGTCGTAGCTGGCTTCACCACCTGTATGGAGTCCAGAAAGCACTAAATAATCTGCCCACAAGGTCTCTGGAAGGATGCACCCCCTATGAAGTCCTGCTTGGGATACCTATGTATGTCCCAGATCTTGATGGCCCTGGCACAGTGGCAGCAGAAACACCTTTTGACATAAATAAGCGTCACTGTCTTGCAGGAATTACAACAGTTCTGTCATGAAAAACCATCTGCATATGCAGCAACCTTGGGAATGAAGGATTTGCCACCTACCACAGGCTAGATTCCTAAAGATTGGGATCTAGTTTGTGAAAGATATCTGTCAAGAAAGAGTTTGGCCCATCCTACAGAGCTCCCGTTCCATCCTGGGCAGCCCCTCCATGAGAGCAGAGGAGCGTCGCCCTACTAAGAAAAATCCCCCCAGGACAGAAAACTAAAATAGTAATAAACTTTGTTTATTATCATTTGACTTTTAAGCACCCTGTCCTGAACCGAGTATCAGGATGGGGAAGGGCAATTGCTTCCGAGTAGCAGCAGGGAGCTGTGCACTTGTTTAAAGTGCGCATGTCCCTTTGTTTGGCTGTCTTCTGACGGCCATCCTGACATGAGCACTTTAAACATCTCTAACCCAGCTGTCTGAAGACAGATGGGTTAGAGAAGGCACAGACCTCCAGCGCTCTGGTTACCAGCATGAAAGCAGTGCCACGATTGGCTAGTGCAATTTCATGGTCCTGGTCCCCGTCACTTGTTGGACCCAGGAAAGAAGGAGAGACGTCGAGAGGAGAACGTCCGTCCAAATGTAAGTGCTATTTTTTTTCTTTTACTATTATTGTGCCACCTATCCCCCATTGTACATAAGAGCCAGCCGCTGCTGGTCCTAGGAATACATGGTACCAGTACTGT
Source organism: Pleurodeles waltl (assembly GCF_031143425.1). Lineage (NCBI taxonomy): Eukaryota > Metazoa > Chordata > Amphibia > Caudata > Salamandridae > Pleurodeles > Pleurodeles waltl. The sequence continues at coordinate 268,208,718 of NC_090448.1, read as the reverse complement.
CATCCTACCACTGAAGCCTGGTTCTGAAAAAAACTGCTATGTTTCAATTTACACCGTCAAACTGCACCATGTGGCTGATCCTGCACAGTAGACAACAAGGACTCCTGGGTAGTTCCTGCACCACTCTCACTATAATTCTAAATATATACTTCTTCAATCACTAAACAATGATGAAATTATGTTCCCGACCTCGGGGAGGGCAGTGAATGAACTTTTGTTGATTCCTGTCACCACTTCATCGACAAGAAATGTCTAAAAATGTCAATCTGCACTCTTCAAATGCATTACAAACGGATGGAATTGTTTACTATGACCCATCAATGGATACATCTACCGGTTCCCTTTCACCTTCATTAGCTCCAGTTTTTACACAGACTGCTTCTGGTTACTTTGCCAACATTGACAACTTTTCTTCAAATTCTTCAGCATCATCTACAGTACCTGTATCAACAGCACGTAAGCTCTACATGTGGCTTAAACATAATTATTTGGTTTGTCCATGGTATTATCTGTGGATACTTCTGACTTTGATTGCCTCTCTGCTCACCAAATTGATTTATTCAGAATTCTTTGTTTCCCAGTTGAATATAGAAGACTATGAGTAATGGATGAAGTTGATAGACTTAAAGAGTGTCTGGGGAACAAAGGATTGGAAAATACAGGGTACATGAGGCTTCATTTATAGTTTGCCTTATTCCGTTACAAATTATATTTCTTAATGACACCAGGCAGCGAACAACTTGTTTAGGCTTGGTGAAAATAAAGAAAGTGAATGCTGCCAGCTAAACTTAACAATTGGCAAAAGATTTTAAATGTCACTGAAGAACAGCTCAATGGTTGGGTTCAGAACGGCACCTTTAATTTAACACTTTAAGATCCCAACAGGTAGTTATTGTGGCCAGTGTACACAAATGGTTGTCATGTACGTTTTGTTAACTTTATACAGGGTTTTAGAGTGAGCAGACCTGACCCTCATTGCATTACTACACAAGCCACTGGTATTGTCACAACATACTGCATGGGCAAACTCTGACAACAATGGTTAAAATCTTCCACATTATCAGCTGTAAAAGAACACCATAGTCTCCTTTCAGAAGATGTAGACTTACAAGACTTCTTGTTAGGTCCCAGAAAAGCACACTAAAAACGTTTCTTATATGCAATATAAAATGAAATTTGGAAGCGTTTGCAAATGGAAGCTAAGGGAAAATCTGAAGAAAGCTCTAGCCGTTGTTGATAATGGTATGAACACATTGTCCAGTCGCTATTACACATTAAACTTCATGCTTTCTGCAATTGAAATTATTCAAAATGATATGTCACTTTGAACCAGGGACAGAGTCGACTTAGGTCCACTATGCAGTTGGGATGGACGCTACAAGTTCTTAAAAATGGGCATGTGCCTTGGAAGCACATTAACTTTAATTTGACACAGAAACAACAGATACTGGCTAAGAAACTTGTTATGTCATGCTTAAAATTAAAAAGTTAGAAAAGTTGCTTTTTTCTGTGGCGGAAATACCATTGTCAGTGTAGTTAATACATGGAGTGATTAATCTGCTCATATCAACATTCAAATATACTTTATGTTTAAAACATTTTCCTCTAGACAGATTTGAACAGCTAGGAGACAGTTATATCCATGGGATGTGGGATCTACACTTTGATTACACATGTTTGAATGGTGAGAAAGAGGTCTTTTTAGCAGTACCAAATGCAAGTCTTCTGTAAGCCGTTCTATGATTTGCAGATTATATATATAACATAGTGGCCACTAGGTAGTTATAGTTAGGAACTAAGGGCCACATGTACGTAGAATTTTGCATGTCACAAACGGTGAATTGGGCTGTTTGCGACGTGCAAAATGCACTTTGACATGTACCAAACCATTTTTGCGATTCGGAAAACTATTTACCGAATCGCAAAAAGGGATTGCGAGTCGCAATTAGGAAGGGGTGTTCCCTTCTTAATTGCGACTCGCAGTCCCATGTATGATTGTTTTGTGACCGCGAATGTGGTCGCAAAACAATCGCAGTTAGTAACAGTGTCACACTGGTACTAACCCATTTGCAAACGGGAAGGGGTCCCCATGGGACCCATTCCCCTTTGTTAATGTCAGTAAAAACATTTGTTCAGAGCAGGTAGTGGTGCTACGGACCACTGCCTGCTCTGAAAAAATTAAACGAAAACGTTTCATTTTTTGTTTTTGAAATGCATCTTGTTTTCCTTTAAGGAAAATGGGCTGCATTTAAAAAACAAAAACTGCTTTATTTAAAAGCAGTCACAGACATGGTGGTCTGCTGTCTCCAGTAGGCCACCATCCCTGTGAGGGCCATCATTTCCAAGGGGGTCGCAAACTGCGACCAACCTCATGAATAGTCATGAGGTGGGCATTTGCGACCCACTTGCGAATTGCAAATAGTGTCATTGACACTATGCAACATACAGTTTCTCGACTCGCAAATTGTGAGTCGCAAAACCAAACTTTGATACATGTAGCCCTTGCTTCCATATACGGAGCATTTTTTGTTTTGCCTATAACTTTGGCGCCGCTTGAGAAATCTTCACAAAAGTTTCAAATCTTATACTTTGGTCAGTTCAGTTGCTGTCTTTAAAGTTTCAGGGTGATTCGTCAAGTGGGGGGTCGAGAAAAATGTTTTAACAATCTGGGCCAAAGGAAGGACACAGATATTAAACAGTGTTGAGCTCAACACTGTGCCCTGGTAATGAAAATTTGATGAGAGTTAAAAGACTCCACGGTAATAATTCAAGTCCAATCTTTTAAGAAGTCAGACAGCAATTGAAGGACAGTACCTCTGACATCGATCTCATGCAATCTGCTGATCAGTACTGCATGGGAAACGGTGTTGAAAGCTGCCAAAAGATCCAGCTGCACAAGCATAGAGGGGTGCCATCAGGAGTACAAGAATACAATATATAGTATGGGGTTCAAACCTATCCCAGAGCAGAGAAGAGTTGTTGCAAGGTGAATATTATTATGATGGAATTGCTCTCCCCTTGACTGATATGCCATTTCTAATAAATAGTGTAAATTTTGTTCTCGAACAAAGGCAGTAAGAGAGCCACAAAAGTGTTGAGAAGCAGGGATATCTTAGACGCAAGCATGGGGATGAACAACGTCAGCTAGTACTTTGAAAAATTCCTTAGAGGAGTTGCCCGCACTAGCAATTCGGCTACAAATAAAATTCCTCCTAGTCTTCCTGATGAGAGCATGGTATTCAGATAAGGCAAATGTGGGCCTTTGTTCTACATTGGGCCACTGTACTATTGTCTTGCACTCAATCCACAAATCTTTAAGTACAATAATGAAAAACAACACAACCCGCTTTTCCTAAAGCACCTCTGAAATTGTCACAATTCTTTCTATCTCAGTATCCCCCTTTCTGGTTCCGCTCCAGGTTTCTGAAAATTAATTGCAAACATCCTGAAGTCATGGTGTCTCCAATGTTTGCTCATACATGCTCTGCCAGGAACTTCTCACAAAGTGCACTCGCTTTCAACTGTCACTTTGCATTTAGAATCGCTCATGATCACAACTGTTTCAACTAACTCTTTTTCAGCTTCTCAGAAGTCTCAGCTCAATCATCTTCATACTCTTTCATATTCCCTTACTCTCTGATCAAGCCAAGTAATTCTCTGAGATGTGTTCTCAAAAATACAATGTTTTCTTTTTGTAATTCCCATTGTCAACCTCATTCCGTATTGTTTACAAATATGTGTTTTTTGCACATTTGCATCAAATTCTTCAACCAACCTTTCAAGTTTTTCATATGCACAAGTAGCACATTTCCCTGCTTCCAAATAAAAAAAACAGAGAGGCACTTATTACGGACCGACAGGGTCAAGGTGGAGATCTCACCTCCGACGGGCCGGCGGTAAAGACCGCCAAATTACGAGTTCTCTGAGCCAAACTACAAATACTCCACCCGTCCCGCCGTTTATCCACAGTCCGCCAGGCTGGTGGTGAGCACCCCACCATCAGGACACAGCAACGCTGGGTCGTAATATGGCATGCGGCATCCTTTTGGTGTGGTGGTGCCGGCGGTGGAACCGCCTCTTCACCGCCGATCACCAGCAAGACTGGTTTCGGAATTCCACCTGATTTCAGACAGAATTCCAATATCAGTCATAACAGGGTGGTCTTAAGACCGCCAGAAGAGGTGGTCTTTCAGCACCCGCGGCTTCAGTGGTCTTACAAAAAGACCACAAAAGTCGTAATGAGGGCCTAATTCTTCTTCAATACATTTTAGAATTGTATCCCTTTAAAGGCCTGAATCCAAAATTTGGTAAAAATCATCTTTAAGTTTTAATGTAATCATTTCCTCAGTTTTTGCCTCATATGAAAGTGCAGCCTCCAAGACTGATTCAAAGGTAATTTGCTTACTTTTATCATCTAATTTCCTGTGCTTCTTCATGAGCCTAATTGTATGGAGCTGTCACATTATGATTAACAAATCATTTATAAATTCATCCTCTTCCTCTGAATCACTTTCATTCTCAGTCTTCTCATTCTTCTCATTCTATTTTTGGTGGAGTCAGTAGCAATCGCAGGAAAGATTTTGACAGTTTCTAAGTCATTTTCACACCACTCCATTTTCCTCAAATGCAATGTCTCTTCCAACCAATAATTCACCACTTTACTAATTTCACCCATTAATATTTTCAGATTTGTTTCTCATATGCCTAGTAATCCCATTCATTCAATGCCTCAAACTATGCAGGTCTACGTTGTGGTCTCATATAAAAAATGACATGCCTTAAATACTCAAGTTTCTTTACTTCAAATGTACCAGTTTCAGAAAACTGCAACTTTTGTAGCCCTATGCCAATATTAAAGCAACAGACACATATGTAAACCATATTTCAGCAGCATGGCATATGCAGCTCTTCCCGCTGGATGTGGAACCTCCTCACCATAGAAATATTTCTGAAATTTTGCCACATGCATATCGATTGCTGGTTTAACCAATCTTACACAATGTGTTTAATACATCACAATACAATTTCAAAGCAAAACCTTTAGCAAAATTGAACATTGTAAATGAAATCAAAGAAAATAAATCTTGGTCTGCCTACTGGAATATAGGAAGGGAATCAAACTCTCTATTGAAAGGGATACAGTATGCTGTGATAATACATACATACACACTGAGCTAGGTTTCACGACTGGTGATTCAAAACCAAACTAGAATACATGTATTCAATCCTTATGCACAGAATAAAAATGCCACAATTCCTAATTAGTACATTTTCACAGCTAGACTATTAAGGATACTATAAAGTTCAACTTATAATTGACCTGGTGCCATACCTTAATCAGCAGGCAACTTTATATATAGCACAACATATCCATAAATCTAAACTTTTACATAAATCATATAAAATCATGACATCTCTTCAACAAAATATGATCCCCAAAATCATTACAATAACATAAAGCTAATTACAATTTGTAACACCTTTGCTTGCTGCGTAAAAATATAACCAGACCTCAACATAATCACCAAATCATTATAAAATATTACACCTAGCATGACATTGCACAATGCAGAAAAACCCTATAAATATTAACTAAATTGACACATTACTCTGACAATAATCTGGAAAAATCTCCAAGATTCATCACATTTCCACCAACCAAAACAATTAATTACTTAGATTTTTATGTAAACTCAGATAATTAGCCCTCTTACCCACCTCATCTGTGAGAACTCTGTCAACACTCTCATGCACTAATTAGGAGTGTTGAGTGCAAGATTAAGACTGTCTTCATAAGAACTTGCCGTTGTAAGACATAGCCTAAGGCTAATAAATACAAACCTGAGCAAGGCACAATTTGAGGTTAATACTACATGGGTTTATAAAAAATTATAATCATTACTGAAAACAAAAAAATAGTGGCAGTTAATCATGAATCAGCTTCAACAAAACAGTCAAAGTAATATTTTGCCAGAGGACTAACACAAGGGGGGTCATTCTGACCCTGGCAGTAAAATCCGCCAGGGCCAACGACCGCGGGAGCACCGCCAACAGGCTGGCGGTGCTCCCATGGGCATTCTGACCGCGGCGGTACAGCCGCGGTCAGAAACGGAAAACCGGCGGTGTACCGCTGGTTTCCCGCTGCCCTGGGGAATCCTCCATGGCGGCGCAGCTTGCTGCGCCGCCATGGGGATTCCGACCCCCATTACTGCCATCCTGTTCCTGGCGGTTGTGGCCGCCAGGAACAGGATGGCGGTAAGGGGTGTCGTGGGGCCATGCCATTGGCATGGGCACTGCAGGGGCCCCCGTAACAGGGCCCCACCAAGATTTTCAGTGTCTGCCATGCAGACACTGAAAATCGCGACAGGTGTAACTGCACCCGTCGCACCCCTTCCACTCCCCCGGCTCCATTCGGAGCCGGCATCCTCATGGAAGGGTGTTTCCCGCAGGGCGGGCGGGCGACCTTCTGGCGGTCGCCCGCCCGCCCAGCGGGAAACCCAGAATACCCGCGGCGGTCTTTTGACCGCGCAGCGGTATTCTGGCGGTTCCAGCCAGGGTCAGAATGACCCCCTAGGTATCCCTCTCAAGAAAGCCCACAGAAAGAACTAAGGCCCTCATTACATACCTGGCGGACGGGGCTATAGCAGCAGTAATACCGCCAACAGGCCAGCGGTAATAAATATGAAATCATGACCACGGTGGAAACCGCTCAGACAGACAGCCACTTTAACACACCGACCGCCAGGGCGAAATTAACAAGCACCACGAAGGTAACCGCCAACAGCCAGGCGGAAGACAATGTTCCGCCCACTGTATTATGAGAGGCAAACCCGCCACCTTTTCCGGGGCGGTCCAATGACATCAAAAGCCTGGCGGAAATAATTCACAGAAGGGAAACAACTCACCTCTGGAGACTCAAGGAAGAACCACACCGCCATGGAGCCCGAGTTGCATGTGTTCGCCATGCTCTTCTATGTACTCATCCACTATGAACACCAACGCTCGCGAAGACGACCACGGTGAGTACTGCCACCTAGCACACAGGGGAGGGAGGGAGGAAAAAGAGAGTGACACACACAAGCAACACACAACACCCCCACCCCCAACAACATACACACAACCAGATGCAGTAACATTACATATTCACCCCCTACCCCTCAGGAATAATGCAAGGACAAAATTAATTGAATAAGGTAAGTGTAATCAGATAAAATAGTATAAATATGTGCATCCCAAACAACAATATATACACATTTACAAATGTAGGGACACTGCCCAGTCCCCAATGTCTGTGGGCCACAGGGCCACATCACATAGTCCAAGGCCCCACCTCACTCCTACAACAACACAGAGAACACTGCAGGGGCATCAGGTTGAAAATAGCCAGGCACCTCAGGGGGACAGGGAATGGGGGGCACCTCAGCCCCCCCGAAGATGAAGATGGTACAACGCAACTGGTCCTGGAGGGGGCAACATGCCCATTACTCTGTCCTGGGGAGTGCAAGGCCACAGTCTCTCAAGTGGGTGACGTGCCCACTGCCTCTGGAGGGGGCAACATGCCCTGTGCTTGGTCCTGGGGAGTGCAAGGCAACAGTCTCTCAAGTGGGTGTCTTGCCCACTAGTTCTGGCGGGGGCAACATGCCTTGTGCTCTATCCTGGGGAGTGATAGGCAACAGTCTCTCAAGTGGATGGCTTCTCCATTGGTTCTGAAGGGAGCATTGTGCCCAGTGAGCTTCATCCTGTGGAGGATGGGTTGAGTGGATGGCTTCTCCACTGGTTCTGGAGGGGGCATTGTGCCCAGTGAGCTTCATCCTGTGGAGGATGGGATGAGAGTGGATGGCTTCCCCACTGGTTCTGGAGGGGGCCTTGTGTGCAGTGAGCTTCATCCTGGGGAGGATTGGGTGAGTGGATGGCTACTTCCACTGGTTCTAAAGGGGGCATTGTGCCCAGGGATGCTGATCTTGGGGAGTGCAAGGCCACAGTCTCTCAGCTGGGTGTCATACCCACAGGATTTGCAGGGGCCAGGCCGCACAATAGCCCATGGAGGCAGGACTACACACTGTCCGCCGGCAGTGATGGCTGTTAAGTGGTGGCAGTGCTGGTGGCAGTGCTGACGATGGTAGGGGGAGGCTCCAGCCCTCCCCCTGCAGCCTCGGATGGCTGTCCACTGGGGCTGCTGCTGGAAGTTGTGGGGGGAAGCTCTAGCACATCCCCTGCAGCCTCAGCCGGCTGCTCACTGGGGCTGCTGCTGCAGGTGGAGATGCTGTCAGTGGTGGGGGGGGCTCCAACCCATTTCTGCAGCCTCAGACGGCTGCCCACTGGTGCAGCTGCTGCTGGTGGCGGTGCTGGTGACGGTGCTGGGGGCAGTGCTGGTAGCGGTGCTGGCAGTGGTGGGGGGAGACTCCATCCCTTCCCCTGCAGCCTCGGGTGGCTGTCTACTGGGGCTGCTGCTGCTGGTGGAAGTTGTGGGGGGAAGCTCCAGCCCTTCCCCTGCAGCCTCAGATGGCTGCCCACTGGGACTGCTGCTGCTGGTGGCGGTGCTGGCAGTGGTGGGGGGAGACTCCAGCCCTTCCCCTGCAGCCTCGGATGGCTGTCCACTGGGGCTGCTGCTGCTGCTGGTGGAAGTTGTGGGGGGAAGCTCCAGCCCATCCCCTGCAGCCTCTGATGGCTGCCCACTGGGGCTGCTGCTGCTGGTGGCGGTGCTGGCAGTGGTGGGGGAGGCTCCAGCCCTTCCCCTTCAGCCTCGGATGGCTGTGCCACTATGGTTAGTGGTGGGGGCTCCGACTGAGTCCCTGCACCATGGCGCTTGTCTCTACTGCCTGCTGTTGCAGGCCCCTTACCCTTCCTTCCTGCAGCTGGGGTTGGCTCCTTGCTCCTCCCTGACGCATTTCGGCTGACTCCTTGCCCTTCCTTGATGCAGTTGGGGCTGGCACCCTGTGAGTCTGGCTGGCTGGTGGCCGGGATCCTTTCCCACCTGGAGTAGTTGGGAACACTACAGTGTCCGTGGACTGGTTGGCTGAGGTGCTTGCCTGGGTTTTGACCACCCTGGCCTGACGTGAGGGACGGGGGGAGGGCTAGGGAAGAGGTCAATGGTGGTGAGGTAAAGTTTCTTAGGGACATTGGGGCAGGAAGAGGGAGAAGGTTTGGGAGTGGAGGAAGAGGGCGTGGTTGTAGGAGGTGTCTGTCTGCTGTGTTTGGGTGCAGGTGCATGGGCTGGATGCTGTTGTGAGGTGGATGGCTGTTGGGTGTCTGAGTGCTTGCGTTTGTGTACTTTGGGAGGAGGGGGCACAGACACAGTCAGAGAGGACACAGGGGACGTGTGCATAGATGTGGTGGTGGTTACTGCCAGTGAGGGGTGTGTACTGATGGGGTGCTGGTGATGGAGGTAGTGGATGAGGATGTAGTGCATGCAGGTGTGAGTGTAGACGCAACTGGGAGGTAGGTGGAGTACGAGGAGGAGGGGGACACAGTGGAGACAGTGAATGTTGGTATGACTGATTCTGGATGGTGCTTGTGTGAGTGCCTGTGGGATGAAGTGTGGTGCTTGTGTTTGCCATGTCCACTCTTGTGTGTTGTCCTAGGGGCCTGCTCGTCTGTATGTGTGCCTGGGATGGGTTAGGGTTGAGGAAGTTGGAGGGGGAGGGGGGAAACAGGGACAATGTCTGCCATCAGAGAGGAGGCCATAGCCTGGATTGATCTCTGTTGGGCCGCCAAGCCAGTGTGAATGCCCTCCAGGAATGCATGTGTCTGTTGCATTTGGGCTGACAGCCCCTGGATGGCATTCACAATGGTTGACTGCTGTAAGGAAATAGCTCCCTGTTGCAATTACCCCCCACTTTTTGCCTGATACTGATGCTGACTTGAGTGAGAAATGTGCTAGGACCCTGCTAACCAGGCCCCAGCACCAGTGTTCTTTCACCTAAAATGTACCATTGTTTCCACAATTGGCACACCCTTGGCTCACAGATAAGCCCCTTGTAAAAGGTACCAGTGGTACCAGGGGCCCTGTGACCTGCAACCTAAGACGAAGAAGGACTGCTGACCTGAAGCACTGCAGAGAAGAGGGAGACACCAACTGCTTTGGCCCCAGCTCTACCGGCCTGTCTCCCCACTTCAAGAGAAACTGCAAGAGCGACGCGCTCCCCAGGGTCCAGCGACCTCTGAAGCCTCAGAGGACTACCCTGCATCTAAAAGGACCAAGAACTCCCGAGGACAGTGGCCCTGTTCCAATGAAACCAAAACTTGCAACAAAGAAGTATCTTTTAAAGACCACACGTCTCCAACCAGAAGCGTGAGACTTTCCACTCTGCACCCGATGCCCCCAGCTCGACCTGTGGAGAACCAACACTACAGGGAGGACTCCCTGGCGACTGCGACCCTGTGAGTAGCCAGAGTTGACCCCCCCTTAACCCCCCCAGCGACGCCTGCAGAGGGAATCCAGAGGCTCCCCCTGACCGCGACTGCCTGCTTCTAAGAACCCGACGCCTGGTAAAGACACTGCACCCGCAGCCCCCAGGACCTGAAGGATCTGACCTCCAGTGCAGAAGTGACCCCCAGGTGGCCCTCTCCCTTGCCCAGGTGGTGGTTACCCCAAGGAGCCCCCCCCTTGCCTGCCTGCTTCGCTGAAGAGACCCCTGGGTCTCCCATTGAAATCTATTACAAACCCGACGCCTGTTTGCACTCTGCACCCGGCCGCCCCGTGCCGCTGAGGGTGTACTTTTTGTGCTGACTTGTGTCCCCCCCCCGGTGCCCTACAAAACCCCCCTGGTCTGCCCTCAGAAGACGCGGGTACTTACCTGCTGGCAAACTGGAACCGGGGCACCCCCTTCTCCATTGAAGCCTATGCGTTTTGGGCACCACTTTGACCTCTGCACCTGACCGGCACTGAGCTGCTGGTGTGGTAACTTTGGGGTTGCCCTGAACCCCCAACGGTGGGCTACCTTGGACCCAACTTTGAACCCTGTAGGTGGTTTACTTACCTGCAAAACTAACAAATACTTACTTCCCCAAGGAACTGTTGAAATTTGCAATGTCTAGTTTTAAAATAGCTTATTGCCATTTTTGCCAAAACTGTACATGCTATTTTGCTGATTCAAAGTTCCTATGATACCTAAGTGAAGTACCTTTCATTTGAAGTACTGATTGTAAATCTTGAACCTGTGGTTCTTAAAATAAACTAAGAAAATATATTTTCTATATAAAAACCTATTGGCCTGGAATTGTATTTGAGTGTGTGTTCCTCATGTATTGCCTGTGTGTGTACAACAAATGCTTATCACTACCCTCTGATAAGCCTACTGCTCGACCACACTACCACAAAATAGAGCATTAGAATTATCTCTTTTTGCCACTATCTTACCTCTAAGGGGAACCCTTGGACTCTGTACATGCTATTTCTTACTTTGAAATAGTACATACAGAGCCAGCTTCCTACAACTGCCCAACAGAGATGGATCGCAGGAGCTCAATAGCCTCCCCACTCAGGGCAGCAGGGCTCACTGGGGCAGGGCCTGAGATGCCTGGGGCGAAGGAGATGCCCACCCTCCTGGGTGAGCGGGCACGGGAAACTCAATGAGGGGCTACTGGGAGGGCAGTGCTGCTACGGGGTGGTAGCTGTACCCGTAGTTGGGGTGGGTACAGAGGTGTCCGCCACCACCAGGGAGCTTCCATCGGAGGAGGTATCCGTGTCCGAACTGTTCCCTCCAGTCTCCGCCGTGGTCCTCCCCTCACCCTCTGTCCCACTGGAGTCCTCACCGTCAGTGGACTCTGCCTTCTAGGTCATGTGGGATGCAGCTCCCTCCATCGCCGGTGCCTCTGCTCCTCCGCCAGATGATGCTAATGCACATAAGGACAGGGTGACAAAACAAAAAGGGGGAGGAGAGACAATGTATACACTTGGTCAATGGCACCCACAACACCACCGTTGGTGTACACAACACACTCACACACAGAGAACGGCCCTACGCACTAGCCAATGCACTACCAGTCACAATTCTAGTCACCAGCCCATTGATAGGGGCACCTAAAGCCAATTGCAGCATACCTGAGACCCACAGACCCCTGCCCAGTAGTGGATGCCTACTAGCTTGGCGGGAGTACTTTCACATTAGAACACTGCACAACATGGGACCTACCCTGCAATGCCAGGCCTGGCCAAGGGGCACCCACAAGGCCCACACACCCCACCCGGATACCACCCCACCAGGCGCAAGTTGAATCTTAGGGCACTGTACTCACCCCCTTGTTGCTGCTGTGATGCCCCCAAGCACCCATCCAGCTCCAGATAGGCAACTGCCAGTCCTTGGCGATGGCATGCTATATACCCTTCTTTTGATGGGAGCTGATCTGCAGAGGAAATACACACAGGTCACACCGTCCTGCCTGTTACACTCATTGCACACCATACCACTTCCCACACCTTACACCCAGACATGGCCCAGCATACATGCTGCACGCTGCCCAGGGCCCATCCACCAGCCCCCCCTACATGAGGCCTTCACACACACCACTCCATGCATTCACGCCCCAGGCATCGTACACACAGTGTACTCACCTGTTGGTCTGGAGGCCCATACAGCAGTCGGTACTGGGGTAGGACCCCATCCACTAGACTCTCCAACTCCGCCGAAGTGAAGGTAGGGGCCCTTTCCCCAGTGACACGAGCCATGGTTGGTTCCAGACACAGGTCACAGCAGCACATGCAGTGTAGGTCCTCTCCTGTTGAAGGTCGGGTGGCAAGTGAGTGAACAGACAGAAAATGGCAGTCATGTCTGTGGCGTTGCTTACCGTCACCGCGTAAATCACCATTAGCCACTGTAATCCATAGAGCCCAATATAAACCAATGAGGAGTTGCATGGTGGTTCTCAACTGCCTCCCGCAACGGCGCACAACGACAACGGAATTACCTCATTTCCACCTGTCCCTCCGTATAGGACAGGCAGATGCCATTTCAGTGGGGGTCAGGCCATGGATCCTAACTGCGTCACAGTACACAAATACACATTATGGACATATTGTCAGAGTCACCAGATCCTCGGGGTCTGCGCACGTTCCCAACACGTCCACCACTGAACAGCTCCAAGACTCTGATAAGTCAATCACAGAGGCTGAGAGAGTTCAAGAGGGGAAAAGGGGATTAGGAAGGGAACAGCTGGGAAGGAGACCTGTAGAAAACAAAAGGTTAAACAACACAACATCAGAATGAAACCACAATTAGATTCATAAAAACTCTCTGTTGAATCTAGGGTTCAGTGATACTTGGAACATTAAGTAACACTCTATTGAGTCTAGAATTCTGTGATACTCGGAACATGAAATAACACTCTGTTGAATCTAGAGTTCTGTGATACTCGGAACATGAAATAACACTCTGTTGAGTCTAGAGTTCTGTGATACTCGGAATATGAAATAACACTCTGTTGAGTCTAGAGTTCTGTGATACTCGGAACATGAAATAACACTCTGTTGAGTTTAGAGTTCTGTGATCTCGGAACATGAATTAACACTCTGTTGAGTCTAGAGTTCAGGGATACTCGGAACATGAAATAATACTTAGACTGAGGAAACATGAATGACTAGACTCTAATTAGGCCTCAAGAAATCTAGGTACGTGGAAAAGAATCAAGAATGGTTAGTACATTGTTTCATGTTGAATTTTCATGAATTGAAACATAATGTTCTAGGAATACAAGAACCTTCTAGAACAATGTCCCAGAACAAACACTGCCTCAGTACATGAAGATGAAAAGGCCTTTCAAACATTCCCTGGAAAACAATAGGAATGGTACTAAAGACTTAACATGCACATAGAATGTAACATCTAGAATTCTAGCTCTTAGTTTCTTAGAATGCAGGAACACGAATTGCGCACATTGCGGGTTTCCACAAGAGTTTCTAAATGCCATGAAATGGTTGTGCACAATGAATAACATGAATTAAGCATAAGAAATGAATTGCGCGTCTTGCCGATTCAAATGTCTCCACGTGAATGCCAGGAAATGGTAACACACAATGAATATCATGAATTAAGCACAAGAAATGAATCGTGCGTTTTGCCGATTAGAATGCTACCTTGCGAATGCCAGGAAATGGTAGCGTACACTGAATAACATGAATTATGCACAAGAAATGAATCGCGCTTCTTGCTGATTCGAATGTCTCCATGTGAATGCCAGAAAATGGTAACGTACAATGAATATCATGAATTAGACACAAGAAATTAATTGTGCTTCTTGCCGATTCGAAGGCCACCATGTGAATGCCAAGAAATGGTAGCACGCACTGAATATCATGAACTAAACATATGAAATGAATCGCGCGTCTTGCCGATTCGAAGGCCACCATGTGAATGCCAAGAAATGGCAGCGTACAATGAGTAACATGAATTAAGCACCGGAATTGAATTGCGTGTCTTGCTGATTTGAATGCAACCTTGTAAATACCATAAAATGATAGCGCACCATGAATATCAAGATTTGTACTCGAGTAAAGAATTGCGCGTCTTGCTGATTCAAATGCTACCTTGTAAATGCCATAAAATGGTAGCGCACAATGAATATCAAGATTTGTACTCGAGTAAAGAATTGTGCGTCTTGCCGATTCGAATGCTACCTTGTAAATGCCATAAAATGGTAGCACACAATGGGTATCAAGATTTGTACTCGAGTAAAGAATCACGCGTTTAGCCGATTCCAATGCCAGCATGTAAATGCCATTAAACATCAAGCGCACATTCACACGCACAAGAGCAAAATAGTTTTATCATTCTAATTAGGCCCAAGAACTCCAAATCCTTCGAGAATGGGAACTGGGGCCCAGCCCGACCTCCGTCTTACCGCCCTGATCAAGAATCACCGAACAAAGTGAAAGGGTGAGGCCTGGAAGATCAAAGTAGGCCTCCGGAACAGGAGCTCAGGAAGATCCTGCTGCTCTGCACCGGGACTTCTGAATAGTGAGCATGTGGAGCTGGCTCCCTTATATAGAGTCTTGGCCCAGCCCACAAACCACACCCAGGCATGCTGCAGAGGAAGTTTCTAGGAGGCCCTGGAAAGGGACTACACCCTGACACACTCTGAAAGCCTGCAGCAATACACTGCAAATGAACAGTATTTACAAGCACCTTGAATATAAGTCTTCAGGATTAAACTCTGCAATGCAAAAGGTTAAGCAACAGCATATCAACATAATGCATGAATTACGTCATCTCATAAGTGCTGGGTTTTTGCATTCCAGCCGCCCGTAGAGCGCGCACTGCCCAGATGTTGACACATATCCCACAACATTAATGTAACAGTCACAGAATGCATTGCTCTGAAGTGGTTATAATGTACAGATAATGACCAGCTACTCACTACTCTGCCCGTAGATTGCTACCGCTGCGGATGAATAGGAGATGGAGACATCCCCCCATGTACAGACCTTTGGTTGACTTGGCAACTATGGAGGACAGGCACATTATCCTCACCTATAGACTTGACAGGGCCACAATCACTGAGCTGTATGCCCAATTGAAGTCTGACCTAATCTCTGCTATTCCTCACCCCACCGGGATCACCCTCTTGTGCGATTACTATCAGTGCTCCATTTCATGGCAACTGGCTCCTTCCAAGTGACAGTGGGCTTGGCAGCATAAATGTCACAGCCTATGTTCTCAATAGTGCTGACCAGAGTGTTGTCTGCCCTTATAAAACACATTTACAGCTACATAGTTTTCCCCCAGGTGGAGGATTTGGTCACAGTGAAAGCTGATTTCTATGCTATGGGACATATCCCCAACATTATTGGGGCTATTGATGGAACACATATTGCATTTGTCCCCCCACCCCTGCCAAAATGAACAGGTGTTCAGAAATCAAAAGAGCTTTCACTCCATGAATGTGCAGATGGTGTGGCTGGCGGACGGTACGTCTCCCACGTCAATGCAAGGTATCCTGGGTCTGTGCATGAAGACCTGGCCTGGCAGTTCGGGCTGGACTGTTCCCATGGGGAACAGGGTCAAGACTGATTTGCATATGGCTGGGTCCAAACTGGAAAGGCATGGCAAGCAAGAAAACTGATGGATTAAACACAGATCTGTGACTGGGGGTGAATGCTTGATTTGCTCTGCATTCCGTCCATCATCTGTTGTTTTTGCATTTGTTGCCCCAAGTGGGAAGGGTATGCCCAGACGTGGGTTCCGTGCTTGCTATACCACCAGATTCAAGCTAGCCTGGCTGATAATGGATGATACCCTGAAACTGGTCCCAGGATGCTTGTTTCTGGCCCAGGGAAGACCTGGCCTTGCAGTTCGGGCTGGACTGTTCCCATGGGGAACAGGGTCAAGACTGATTTGCATATGGCTGGGTCCAAATTGGAAAGGCATGGCAAGCAAAAAAAACTGATGGATTAAACCTAGATCTGTAACTGGGGGTGAATGCTTGATTTGCTCTGCATTCCGTCCATCATCTGTTGTTTTTGCATTTGTTGCCCCAAGTGGGAAGGGTATGTCCAGATGTGGGTCCCGTGCTTGCTATGCCTCCAGATTCAAGCTAGCCTGGCTGATAAAGGGTGATACCCTGAAACTGGTCCCAGGATGCTTGTTTCTGGTCCAGGGAAGACCTGGCCTGGCAGTTCGGGCTGGACTGTTCCCTTGGGGAACAGGGTCAAGATTGATTTGCATATGGCTGGGTCCAAACTGGAAAGGCATGGCAAGCAAAAAAACTGATGGATTAAACCCAGATCTGTGACTGGGGGGTGAATGCTTGATTTTCTCTGCATTTCATCCATCATCTGTTGTTTTTGCATTTATCCTGAGGAACAGCAGCATCCCAAATGTGATGGCTCAACTCCAGTGGCACAGGGTGTGGCTAATAGGTGAGCCCTGGTTCCCACCCAGTATATGTTGAGGTATGGGTATGGTGTGGGCACTAAGGGTTAGTGTGTGGCTAACAGCTGTCCCTCAATATTTGCAGGTGACTCTGGTTACCCCAACCTCTCATGGCTACTGACCCCTGTGAGGAATAGCAGGACAAGGGCAGAGGAACAAGAGAATGAGGCAGATAGGCGAACAAGAATTATAGAGAGGGCCTTTGGCCTCCTGAAGGCCAGGTTTCATTGCCTCCATTTAGCTGGTGGATCCCTGTGCTACTCACCCAAGAAGGTCTGTCAGATCATCGTGGCATGCTGCATGTTGCACAACCTTGCCTTGCGTCGCCAGGTGCCTTTTCTGCAGGAGGAGGAGGCTGGAGATGGCCGTGTGGCAGCAGTGGACCCTGTGGACAGTGAAGATGAGGAGGCCGAGAATGAGGGTGAGGACAACACAAGTGCAATTATTCGTCAATACTTCCAATGAGACACAGGTAAGACAGTGTTGATACACATATAATTGACGGTTTGATGTGTGACATTGTCTCTGAGAGGCTGTGTATTCATACTTCTATGCCCACTCACTGTACCCTTTGGCATTTCTTTTTGCAGATGTTGGTGCCCCACTATTGCTCCTGGTGAGTACAGTGCAGCCAACTACAGGTTTTTCCAATGTAAACATTATTGTACAGTTGAATTGCATTCTTTGAACCTTTGTTAAACAAATACATTTTGAAAAATCTGATATACACCATACTTGTGTTATATCAAAGTGTGTTTATTGCAGTGCTGTGAGGAAGAGGGGGTAGTGCAATGGGGTGGGGTGATGGTGGAGGAAAGTCCAGGATAGAGTCCAGTCTATTTGTATCACAGGTGCATTGTCCAAGGGGGCATAGGAAGGAGAGCAATGGCAGTTCAAGGTGGACAGGGTGACAGAGTGGGACAAAAGGGTGACAATCAGGAGAGTCTTATTTCCTGGTGGGGGTCTTGGCAATAGTCTCTGGCTTCTGCCTGGATCGCAGGGAACGTATACAGGGTGGTTCTCCTTCTGTAGGGGGGTGGGGTGCTGGTGGCCTGTTGGTCCTGTGGCGGGCCTCCTGTCAACTAGCGGCAGCATAGGTGGAGGGCTGTTCGGTGGTTTGGCTAGTGTCAGGGGCCCGGTGGTATGCCACTGCCTCCCTCATAGTGTTGGCCATGTCTGCCAGCACCACTGCAATGGTGACCAGGGTGCTGTTGATGTACTTCAAGTCCTCCCTGATCCCCAGGTACTGTCCCTCCTGCAGCCACATGTTCTCCTGCAACTTGTCCAGTATCTGGCCCCGCGTATCCTGGGAATGTTGGTATGCTCCCAGGATCGCGGTGAGTGCCTCCTGGATGGTCGGTTCCCTGGGCCTGTCCTTCCCCTGTCACACAATAGTCCTCCCAGCTTCCCTGTTGTCCTGTGCCTCTGTCACCTGGACTGTGTGCCCACTGCCACTTACCCCAGGTCCCTGATTGTCCTGTGTTTGTGGGGTGGCCTGGGGTCCCTGTAGTGGTAGACACGCTGCTGATTGACGTGTCCTGTGGACAGAGGTATGGGCCCCCTGGGTGGGTGCTGTGGTGGTGTTTTCTGAGGGGGGAGGCTCTGTGGTGGTGTGTGACTGTGCCTGGGTAACCGAATTTCCGGAGGTCCCTGATGGGCCAGGTTGGTCATCCAGATCCAGGTGACCACAGCTGCTGTCATCACTTCTGGGCCTCTTCTGGGGTGTTGCTGGCACCTCTTCTCTGGGGACATTGGCTGGGGTCCCTGTGGGGATGTAATAGCAGTGTTATTGTTTGTATGTGACATCTTGTGCAGGGGTGTGTTGCCCTCTTTGGTTGTTATTGCCGTGGCAGCTTTGCCTTGTGTGAGTTGTTATTTGGTGGGCTAGGTGATTCTCCCTAGTGTGTATGCTGTGGTGAGAGGTGTCCATGCAGGTCTGTGATGGGTGTACATACATTGGTGGTGCATGCAGGGCTTGGTATTGGGATGAGTGGGTCGTGATGGTGGGGTATGTGGGAGGTGGTGGAGTGATGGGAGTAAGAGTAGGGGTGGGGGTATGCGATGGCATGCAGGTAGGTGGGGGGGTGATAGTAATAGAGAGTTCACTTACCAGAATCCAGTTCTCCTCATACTCCAGCCAGGCCCTCAGGATGCATGATTGCCAAGACTTGCTCCTCCCATGTTGTTAGTTGTGGGGGAGAAGGCGGGGGTCGACCGCCAGTCCTCTGTACAGCCAGTTGGTGTCTTGCTACAATGGAACGTACCTTCCCCCGTAGGTCATTCCACCTCTTCCTGATGTCATCCCTTTTTCTGGGGTGCTATCTCACAGCGTTGACTGTGTCCACGATTCTCCATCATGGCTCCATCTTCCTAGCAATAGATATCTGCTGCACTTGTGATCCAAATAGCTTTTGCTCTACCCGGAGGATTTCTTCCACCATGACCGTTAGCTCCTCCTCAGAGAATCTGGGGTGTAGCTGTGGTGCCATGGGTGTGGTGTGAGTGGTGTGGGTGGGGGTGTGTAGGGTGATGTGTTGGGATGTGTGATGTAAGGTGCGTGGGTGGTGTATGGGTGATGGTGGTATGTGGCTCTGGTTGTATGGGTGCTCTTGCTGTCTCTCTCTGGTGGCAGTTGTTTGTATTCGTAAATGGTTGTGGGTAATGTGGGTGGGTGTTTTATAGTGGTGTGGGTGGTGTGTAAGTGTGTCAGGTGTGTGTAGTTTGAATTAACCAATGTGGTGTTGTGTTGTTTGAGTGTGTGTATTTTGAGCGCGGCGGTATGTACCGCCATTGGTTTACCGCCATTAAATGTCTGCCGCAGTGATTCATGGGTCATAATGTTGTGGGCGTTGTTCTGTTGGCGTAACGGTGTGGGTTTTGCTACCACCAGTTTATCACTGACCTTTGGGCTGGCAGACTTGTGTGTGTGGCTGTATAGTGACGGATTGGTGGGTGGGTGTCATATTATGGTTGGCGGTTGTCCGCAACGGCGGCGTTATGTTGGGTTTTCCTGTCATAATGATGGCCTAAGTATGAATCAATAAACAGACTAGTGCAGAGTCTGCTTGGATAGAAACCAAAATAACATATTTCCTCAAAATAGCACAGCTTTTATAATGTTTAGGGAGTAGAAGCCACAGACATTTCATAGTATGATATGGCATAGCATGGTTGGAGAAGCAATGCTGCAAACACATAATCCAATCAATATTCTGGTACACAAGATACACGGAGATGCCTGCTTCCTAATGGATAACATTGGCTAAGCTATACAGAAGGAAACAAATGGACATTTTATGTAACAAAGCAATACAGGAGGCGTGGCTGTGGGCGTTAAGATGGCAGTCTGACTCTGAGAGTGCTCTGGACCCCTCCGTCATCCGCCACGATCCACGCTGCATATGGCCCCGCAGGATTGGTATGGGCGGTACTGACCTGATACAGAACAGGCTGTGAGCCAAGGGGAGACATTTTTCCAGCTTCTCTTCAAGCCGTAGGGCGGAGTGGCAACGAGACTCGGACGGCAGGCATAAGCAAAATGGCGGTGGCCCACTGGGCCTGAGCGATGCCTGGTGGGACAACTTGGGCCCCGGAGAAACGGTGCGGCGGTGGAGTCCGGAGGTACGGGGTCTGTGTACCCCCCAGTGGCCTGGAGTGGTGGCAGTGGCCCTGCCCTTCCAGCCAAAGGAAAGAGCTGTGCCAGTGCTGGAGCCGGGATGCTGCCACCTGGCCTCACCAGGTACTGGGGCCTGGTGGTGCGGCCTTGAGGCACCTGCTGTGAGGCACCGCTCCCCACTGTAGGGGCCATGGAGAGGTCCGAGCCCAAGGCCCGGCTGGTGACGACTGGATCCATCTGGAGGGGGCTGAGCCCTGGTGACGGTGTGGGGCCTCCCCCGACTGCTAAAAAGAGGGGCAGGGGTGGGCTGTGGTTGTGTAGGCCCCCCCTGCCCACAATCGAACAGAATGGACTCCGGCAGTGAACAGAGGTGTCGGCCGGCTGAGCAGAGTGTCTAGAGGGCCCCTGTCATTCCCGTTGGCCCAGTGATGGGATGGAGGCTGCGGGGGCCCTGAGTGGTACTGGCCCCGGGCCGTGACTGGGGCCTGCCCGGCCTGCTGAACGTGGGCTAGTGTGAGGCGGTGCCCCCGACCCTGCTCAGCTGGAAGAGGAATGAAGTCCGCGGTGGAGCAGTGCCTGGACTTAAGGGGCTGCCGGATCTCCCCTCCATTGATGACTCCATAAGGTCCAGAGGCAGCGGATACCAGTGAGAGGTGCTAGACCCAGGTGGCGTGAGGCTGGGCACCTGGTTTGCGCCTCGCTTGTGAAAGGATCTGGGGCCCTGTGCCGGGCCGACCACAGACGGGTGGCCTGCTGGGGCCCCGGGTCAACCAGGGACATTAGTCTATAGGTGGCCACCTGAGCTGCCCCATGCCTCCAGAGACGGAGCGCGTTGCCCTGCCTGCACCTGGAGGTGCTCGATGACCATGGGCATCCGCTGGGAGTGCGGTGGGGCCCAACAGCTGCCCATTGCTGACTGACGGCTCCCTCATCGGGGAGTCATTGTGGTGCCGCCCTGGGGACCCTCTGCCAAGAGACAAGGGTCGACATGTCACTATTGAGGCAAGACCTCAAAAATGCATTGGTGCAACTTACAGAAGCTGAAACGCATGTTTCCACAGTGAAAGATGAGGTTTGCGGCCTTATGACAAAGGTGTCCTGCCTCCTAATGCACACAATCATGAACTGCAACAATGCCCTGATGATGTGGAAAACCACTCAAAGTGGAATAAACTGCGCTTTGTGGGGTTCCCTTGCACCACTGTCTTTCTCGAAGAATGGCTTAAATCGTGGATGCCCCAGGACAAACTGTCCCCCTGGTTTGCCATTGAGAGGGTGCATAGAGCCTTCTTTGTCAGGCCCCTGCCGAGGGCGCCGCCGCGGGCATTTGTTGCTCGCTTCTTCAGCTATACAGACCGAGATGCCATCCTTTGTGAGGCTAGAGCTCAACTGGAGATTCAATACCAAAACGCAAAGATCTTGATATTTCCAGACTACTCCCGGGAGGTCGAATCCAAAAGGTGCTCTTATGAACAGGTCAAGCAGAAACTAAGGGTGCTGCAACTGAAATATATGCTCCTGTTCCCGGCTCGACTTAAGGTGCTGCATGCTGGTAGAACCTACTTTTTTGATGCACCGGAGGCGGCATGGGAGTGGGCCACGGAGGAGCACCTGCTTCGTGGCGATGCGGGGGGGGCTCCGCCTCTCCCCGAGCAAACACCTGCCAGTGCACCCAGGATGGCTGCGGGGGAGCCAGGCCGTTCTGGGGACCCTTGGGCCAGCTCCCGTCGCAGGAGACGCCGGTCCCGGAGGAGCTCATGATCCCTTGGTGGGGGCCTTCTCTCCCCATCACCCCTGAGACAGTGGGACAACTCCCGGGAGTCGATGACCCCGGGGCGGCTGCCTCTGGAGGAACAGGAGAGGCTGAGCCAAACCCCACCAATCTGACCATCTGACACAGGACTAGCGGGCACAGCGTGGGCCCACCATCAGCATATATATGTGATCCGATCCACGGGAGGGGCCCACCACTCCATGCCAACAGAGACTTGTTCTTTCCTACTCTTTTCCTTTTGGTTCCTTTGGGGATTTTGGGGTGACAGATGCTTCTTCAAGTTGGGAGGGGAAGTAAAGGGAGGGGGGAGTTGGGAGGATTATTTCACTGCACGATTGCGTTGCTATGTTCTTGTTTGTTATTGTTCTCTATACCTTGATGTCACAGCCGGGAGGGTGCCTTCGAACACCTCAAGCACTATGTACATGCAAGACCCCAGTTTTTTATAGGCCCTTCGGGCGAACATCCCAAACCCTCCATGTCACAAGCAGGTGTGGGGTTCCCTCTTTCCTTAGTGCCACATGGCACCCACTAATATAATCTCATGGAACATGAATGGTCTCCTGGTTAAAATTAAAGGAACAGCTGTATTGCACCAGGCCCAACGCCTCCATCCCTCAGTCCTACTCCTCCAGGAGACACACTTGATGGGAGCCATCTGCCCATTCCTGGCCTGTTATGGTTATGACCGGGTATACCACTAGGATACACCAGGGGAGCCAGAGGCATGGCGATACTCCTGCCCTGCGACTATCCCCTGGTACTGCAACAGAAATGGTCGGACCCACAGGGAAGGTTCGTGGCACTGGCGGGCAGGGTAGATGGTCACTAAATTAATTTACTCAGTGTATATGCCCCTCCGACAAAACTCAATAAAGTTTTTCACACCCTTACCACACTACTGACTCAGATGCCTGTGGGCCCCACTTTTCTCATGATATGAATGCGGTCTTAGACCCGTCCCTAGACACCACGGGCCCTTTATCTGATGTCCACAGGAGATGTTCCTTATCCCTTGCCAGGTGGATGACCAGTACTGGTCTCTGTGACAAGTGGCGAACTTGGCACCCTCACCACCGGCAGTACACTTATACTTCAGCAGCACATAACGCTCAGGACTGCATTGACTTGATTTTTGCCCCTGCGTCGGATCTGTCCATGGTCTCTCAAGTCCAGATATTAGCCTGTGGCCTCCCTCATCATGCTCCCGTCTCCCTGACCACTGGCCACTCCTATCTTGGTCTAAGGCCCCTATGGCGGATCAATGCCTGGTTCTTGCAAGATGAGACATATTGCACTGATCTCCATAACGAGATCAATCATTACTTCCAAGACAATGAGGGCTCGGTCCAATCATACATCACAATTTGGTCCGCGGGCAAGGCCGCAATTCGTGGCCAGGCCAAAGGCCTACTGAGACAGCGGGAGAGAGAGAAAGAGAGAGAGAGAGACGGCCCCATGTTGTGTCCCTGGAGACCTGGGCACTTCAGCTAGCTGAGCTGAGCTGATTAGGACCAGGGGGGTGGAATCTGGGTGAGTTTTGGAGCTGGTGCACCCAGAAATCAGAACTCACTCCTTGGAAGAGGCAAAGCAAATTATATGCAGATAACATTCTGCTCTATCTGTCACGGCCAGAGTCGAGCGGGCCCCGGTGTATTCAGTTGTTGCGCATATTTGGGGAGGTCTCAGGCCTTAAGGTAAACTTCATGAAATCCCTCCTGGTCCCGCTATCAGAGACTCGTGACCAAATTGACTGGCAGCAGACCATCCCCATCCGCCGCCTAAGTTTCACGTATTGGGCTTAAAAGTGGCGCTCAAACCAAATTTGACATGGACCCTTAACCTCACCCCTCTAACCCGAAAAGTGAAGACGGAGTTGGGGCGCTGGCAGACACTGCCACTCAATGTGATGGGTCGCATTGCCCTCTACAAAATGCTTATTTTACTCTGATTCCTCTATATTCTCAAAAAATGGCCCCTCTGGCTTCCTCGCCAATGGTTCAGACAGATAGTCGCAATGGCTCGCTTCTTTGTGTGGCATGATGGCCGGTGGCACCTATTATGGGAAACATGTCAACGCGATGTATACGATGGTGACCTAGCCATGTCCAACCTCAACTGCTACTATTTAGCTGCCCGACTGCTCATCATCAATGAATGGCGCACTGGGGGATGGGATGACCCAACTTATTGTCTTGAGTTATCCACAATGGGGTTCCCATGCCTCATGAATATGTCATATGGAAGCCCCATCCCTACGACCATCCCTGAAATTACTAGCCAGGTCTTCCATAGTTGAAGGGTCACCCAGAAATTGACGGGGTGGTGGGGCCGAATCACACAACTTACCCCCCTATGGCGAGGACAGTGGTTACGGGAGGTTGCCAACTTAGAAGGTTTTTTTAGATGGGACAGCAAAAGCATAACAAAGGTAGGAGATATCTGGTAAAACATGCACATGATGTCCTTTCAGCAACTTCAAGAAACATTTGCCCTGGCCCAGACACAGTTTCATAAATTCCTGCAACTCAGGCATGCATTGAGAACACACATTGGTGATGGCACCCCCTACCTGAATTTAGCCCTCTTGAGGCCAAGGTGAGGATGGGGGCCGTGGGAGCCGGGGGGATCTCTCAAATCTACCACACACTTGTGTTAAATACCTCACCATCCCTTCAACCCCTGCAGGCTCGCTGGGAATCTTGGATTGGTCCCCTAGACGACTGGCGGGGCGCACTGATGTCACCGCCAGTCCTTACAATCTCGAATAGACTGCGCATGGTGCAGACATACAACTGCACTGTGCCTACCTGACTCCGGCTAGGCTTTTCTGGGCCGGGATCAGACCGGACCCTTGCTGTAACCGGTATGCATATTCACCAGTGGACTTCTTCCATGTGGTGTGGTCCTGCCCTCCGATCCAACAGTACTGGGCACAAATACTAAACGAACTCTCCATACTGTTAGACCTCTCACTGGCCTCCTCCCCCAAGATGGCCCTGCTGGGGCTGATTGGGGGGTTTGGAAACTGCTGAGTGATCCAAACACTGGTGGGCACGGCCCTATTAATTGCAAAGAGAGACACTGCTAGTCTCTGGTCCTGAATTTAGCCCTCTTGAGGCCAAGGTGATGATGGGGGCCCTGGGAGCCGGGGGGATCTCTCACATCTACCACACACTTGTGTTAAATACCTCACCATCCCTTCAACCCCTGCAGGCTCGCTGGGAATCCTGGATTGGTCCCCTAGACGACTGGCGGGACGCACTGATGGCACCGCCAGTCCTTACAATCTCGACTAGACTGCGCATGGTGCAGACATACTACCTGCAGTGTGCCTACCTAACTCCGGCTAGGCTTTTCTGGGCCGGGATCAGACCGGACCCTTGCTGTAACCGGTGTGCATATTCACCAGCGGACTTCTTCCATGTGGTGTGGTCCTGCCCTCCGATCCAACAGTACTGGGCACAAATCCTAAACAAACTCTCCACACTGTTAGACCTCTCACTGGCCTCCTCCCCCAAGATGGCCCTGCTGGGGCTGATGGAGGGGTTTGGAAACTGCTGAGTGATCCAAACACTGGTGGGCACAGCCCTATTAATTGCAAAGAGAGACACTGCTAGTCTCTGGTCCTCTAAGACTCCCCCACGGTGCAACTGTGGAAGATGGGAATGGACTGGTGTGCCCAAATGGAGAGGCCCGTTTATCAGGTAAGGGGCTGTGAGGGCAAATACCATAAGATATGGGATAGATGGCTGGGACTAATAAGACTGTAATCAGTCCTTACTTGAGGATTGTTATGGATCTGTTTATTCGTATATCAGCACTAGAATGTGTAAGTGAGAATTTGGGGCATGTCTTCCTGTGGGTGACATTGTTATTAAAATAGCCAATAAAAGTTGGTTATACACAAAAACAAAGCAATACAACGTCTTGTTTGGCTAATGAATGGCATACACAGAACATCAGCAGGAAACTTTGAAAAGTTACAACATGAAGAAAAATCCTGAACATTGATTTCTAGAAAGAACAAAAATATTACATTAAAGACACCACTGTTGATGCTTATTTGTCAATGTTTTTCCTAAAATGGAGAACAAACAAGCATATAAGAGAGGGAAAGTCTTGCTCACATAAAATAAAAGTGCACTATCATTCTTCAAATATGAATATCTGTCAGTGCAAGTTGTTTGAGGCCTACTCATGCTCTCTGAACCATGTCTAAATTGGGCATTATTTCTATTTAATAAAAAGTCACCAACAGCATCCTAATTTGAAAAGAGGATTTTAAGTGGAATTTTAAACACTTAACACAATGCTTCAGCTAGAGTCTGTAAAAATGGACAAAACACTAGCACACCCAATGAGTTCTCATTAAATCCGAAGAGAAGATAACCAAGCAGCAATTAACGATTGCAGCCAGTATCTCTCTGTGAGTTAAAACGGATTACAAATGATATCTCCTTGAGTGGAAAATAGCATGCAAACCCTGAAATACCAGATCCTATTACATATGTTTATCCCTCTCTATGTAAAATACCAAGACTGAATCTGTACATATTCATCTCCAGTTTGTTTTCCTTGGCCATGCAGCAGAGGTGGATGGGGCAGAAGGAGGGTACAGGGCTTCAAAGTTCAACTTGGAGGAACTTTTTCTGCTCCCCCATGCTCTTATATGTGAGGGCGGGCACTGCAGCTGCTCACAGCCCCAATAGGTACACAAATGATTCTGGGACTGGTGTCTCTGGCCTGAAACTGGCAGGTCTGCTTGGAGTTTATAGACCTGATAATTCCAAGCCCAGAGGCACTGAAAAACATGTAGGTACTCGGAGCAATATTCCGCAGGGGATACCACTCCAGGCAACTCTTAAAGATATTGAACTAGACACAATGGGCCAGATGTATGAAAATATTTTGCACTCGCAAACGGCAAAATCGGCCGTTTGCGAGTGCAAAATAGTGATCTGCAATGCATGAAAGGCATTCGCAGACCACAAAGTAGAAATCGCTAAAATTGCGATTTTTTGCGTTGCGACCGGGATTTTGCGAATCGCAATTTGCGATTTGCAAAATCCAGGTCGCAAGGAAATGCTGGAAAAAATCGCAAATTGCAATTTTTCGCAGAATGGCATTTTGCACATGCAAAATACCATGATCTGCAACCAGGTGGTAACCTGGTGCAAAATTAAAAAATGCAGTAAAACAGCATTTTTAAATTGAACATGTAAAGCACACATGCCCTTTTGGGATGTGTGTACCTTACATGTTACAAAAAAAAAAAATTGGGGTGCAGGAGAGGGGGCCTTAGGCCCCCAGCACCCTGGCCTTTTGCATTTCCCAAATTTTGGAAATGCAAAAAATTCGCAGCTATGGGCCAACAGGCCCATAGCTGCGAATAGGTCCGATATCACAATTTGCGATTCGGTAATAGCATTTGAGATTTTTAAGAAATCGCTGTTATTGATTCGCAAATGTGATACATGGCCCTTTGCGAGTCGGTAATAGCGATTTCTTAAAAATCGCTATTACCGAATCGCAATGGGCCGCAATGATACATCTGACCCAATATGTTAAAGACGGCCTCTAAAACCTTAAACAACACGTCAAAGGTGGTCTTGGGAACTGGAAATATGGCTTTATACCATGGACCTGCAGAGTTGGACACAATGGAAAAACCACTGAACTAAGCATGATATGTAGAGATGTTAAAAAAGTACAAAAGAAGTGGCCTGCATATGGTGAAAGTATGCTAAAGGTAGCCTCTGTACTTCTATGTCAGGACCAGAGGCTCGGATTATGCTGTCTCTTTCTTTTACTGAACTTTCACAGCAGCCAATAACAATACAATAAAGGAAAAAACGACATTTCCCATAATTACATGTTTCATGTCACATGCTCCAATCACATATCGTGACCCATTACAATAAGAGCTCTGACCCCCAACGTTATATCCTCTTTTTTTGCTGATTCGCAGCAGATAAGTGCCATTTTATCTTTTTGCGTGTGTTTTATGAGTGTATTAACTGTTATTTGGTATTATACTTGTAAAAACTAGCGTCGCCATTTCACGCACTTCATTTACTTTATTCTCTTGTTATGCCCGATTGTTTATTGATTTTATGGTGGAGCGGGAGTGGGAACACTGCGCGCGCTGCATGCAGTCTGTCTTCATTTTCAATTACTTTTGACCTACGCGCGTTTTACGAGCCGATCCATTCTTCAGAGGTTTCTCCTCCAGATCGGCTCATAGATATAACGCCCAGGGAGTGTACAAACTGGGTTGTAAAATATTATTAGGCTCTGCCTAGAGTGAATTACAGGCAGCTCCCTCCACTCTCTATTTAAGGGCTTACATTTTTCTACCTGTTGCCTGTGAGGGTTTTTTTCACTCCCCCTATATATTTAGTACTGTCACTTTTGATTCCAATGGTGCAATGGAGTGATCAGGATGCAGGGTACTACCCTGAAGATAATGACAATCAACTGGAGGTTAATTTAGTTGAGGCACTCGACACTAGAGTGCAACAGTCAGTTAATAATTTCTTGGTGAAAGCATTAGGCCACTTTTCAGGGTGATTACTAGAATACGCTCACTCTCAAGGCTGGGTGCTGGATCCATCCCCTTCTACCCCTGAAGGGACCAATCCTCAAGTTGCCTTCAAATCTAAGGCTAAAACTAAGAATCTTGCAAATGAAGATCCCTCTGAGGATATACATGCGGAGGTTTTTGCGAAATTGCACAAGAAGCGTATTGCTGAGCATAATTACAGCACCTTGAATAATTCCTCCTCTTCAGGAGATCCGTCTGACCAGGATTCGGATGACCTGATCGCGCCAATCCCCAGTAAGAAGGCGAAAAAACATTCCACTTCTCTACTGTTAGATTTCGACCCCTCAGAAATCGTTCACCCTAGATCCTCTAACTGGCTTCCATCCACAGAAGTGGCGCAATATGTACACGATAACCTCAGGAAAAGTTATGATAAGGAAGCTCATACTCGCCTCAAGACTGAATGCCCCAGACCTGATTTAGAGAATAACGTAGCTGATACTCCAGAGATTGATCCGACTATGGTTACCTTTTTGAAAAAGTTTTCCAAAGACCCTAAAAAAGGTTTGGATAGGTCATGGCGTTCATGCCAGGATAAGCTGCTAGACATGTCAGGCCCTCTGACTAAAATTCTGGATCTAGCGGCAGAGTCAAAAGAATCAGGAATACCAGTTGATACAGATGTCTTACTAGGTTGGGCCCAACGTGCGGTATGCCAATTAGGCAATACCAACTGTGCTATTTCAGCGGAGGGAAGAAAATCAATTCTCATGCGCATGGCTCCAAAACTGGTGGATCTAGCAGCATCTGAGGCAGGCCCAGCTGCTGAGGGCCTCCTTTTTGGATGTTCTTTTATTAAAGAACTGACAAAATTTTGTTCCACTTTTTCCACCCTCGACAAAGCACAGTTGTCCCTGAAAAAAGTTTTTAGACGAGGCCTTTTTCTCAGAGCCGGACGTTATGGTGGACGAATGTCCGGCCGGGGCTCCTTTGCAAGTCCCCAATATTATTATCCGAGAGGACGAGGTAACTGGTCAGGTGATCAATCGGATGCCACCTTCTACCCCACTCGGACCAGAGGTGTTAGACCTAGATTCCGCAGAGGACATCGCAGAGGCCAACAAGGAGCGATCCAGGGCGCCTCCTACGCTGGTAAGGCTCATTCATCCTTCTCAGGTTATTCTTGGGGGAAGAGTGGGTCGGTGTGCACAGAATTGGAGAAAGGTTTCTGGGGATCCTTGGGTGCTTCAGACGATATCAGGTTTTCATCTGGAGTTTATCAGCACTCCACGCCAATTGGCCCCTCCTCTTCAAATGATTTTTTCCCTAGAAAGTCAGAAATTTATAAATACAGAGGTGCAAGCGCTAATAGACAAAGGTGCAGTAATTTTTTCAACCCCTCACCCAGCTGGATTTTGCAACCCCATTTTTGTCGTAGACAAAAAAGGAGGAGGTAATCGACTGGTTTTGAACTTGAAAGACTTCAATTCTTGGATTGTGTACAGACACTTCAAGATGGAGGAGATTCACATGCTAAGAGATATCTTAATAGAAGGAGACTGGATGGTAAGATTGGATCTGAAGGACGCTTACCTTTCAATTCCAATTTTTCCACCACACAGGAGATTCCTCCAATTCCAATGGAAGGCTCGGTGTTTGGAGTTCACAGCTCTCCCATTCAGCCTATCCTCAGCACCATGGTGCTTCACGAAGTTGTTGAGACCGGTAGTGGAGTATTTGAGAACCAAAGGGGTTCGCTTGATTATTTATGTGGACGACATCTTATTGATGGCCCAGGAACCAGCAACTTTACAGACCCATTTGATTTGGACAATCAATCTCTTACAGGAATTGGGTTTCCTTGTCAATGCGCAGAAGTCATTGTTGAATCCAACTCAAGTAATAAAGTTCTTAGGCTCCAAGATCGATTCGATCCAAGCTCAGTTGATTCTTCCCTCATTAAGGATTTGCAATATAACGAGGGAATTGAGGTCAGCCCTAGCCAGGCCGACTATCTCTTTAAGAAGCATTGCTCGATTGGTGGACCTGTTGGCTTCATCCATTCAGGCAATCTTTCCAGCTCCGCTACACTATCGGGCTGTGCAAAGATTGAAAATCAAATATCTGAGACAAGGTTGGAGTTACTCGACCTTGATCCCGTTGTCCAGGGAGGTCAGGAAAGAAATTCAGTGTTGGCTTCACCACATGGAAGCCTGGAATGGAAGGGCCATATTCGGGTCCCATCCGGAGGTGGTGATAGAATCAGATGCCAGCCAATGGGGATGGGGAGCCCGTTGCGGGTCTGTGGTGACCGGGGGCCATTGGTTTTTGACAGAGCAATCTCTTCACATCAATTGTTTGGAACTTCTTGCAGGATCGTTTGCGATAAAGAGCTTATCCCTCCTCAAGACAGATTGCTGCATCCTGTTAAGGATGGACAATATATCAGCAGTGAGGTATGTCAACAAGTTAGGGGGAACGAGATCCAGAGTTCTAGCGGAGATAGCCAAGGAGTTCTGGCACTATTGTTTGAACCACAGGTTAGTAATTGTAGCGGAGTATTTACCGGGAGCTCAGAACGCTGTTGCGGACTGGAACTCCAGGTATCCTCCGTGTCCTAAATAGAATTGAAAATTCTTGACGCGTAAGCTAGAAAAAATTTCATTGGTCCTAATGCATCAAAGGTGACCTCCAAAACGGAACTCAGAACTGGACATAGTACTCAAGAGACAGCCACTAAGTGTATCTGTAGCAGTCTAGAATTTGCCATTGAATGGGGAACACTGGATAGGTATTCAGACATCTGGCTATATCACCAGACAGGGTCAATATAATTGGATGCACGACAGAAGATATGGTCCGAGAATTAGGCACAATAAGCAATATGTTACTCCTAAAGGTTTTTGCAATACTGCAGATAAACCATCAAACACTAGACACAATAATCCAGAAGTGACTTCAGGCACTTGACACAGTATTCCAGATGAAGCCTCCAGAACTAGACACAGCATGGTATATATGTAGGTTCATAAACATTTTAAAATACTCCCAATGAGGCCTTCAGTACTGGAT
This sequence comes from Pleurodeles waltl, assembly GCF_031143425.1. Lineage (NCBI taxonomy): Eukaryota > Metazoa > Chordata > Amphibia > Caudata > Salamandridae > Pleurodeles > Pleurodeles waltl. Next base: position 268,176,844 of record NC_090448.1, on the reverse strand, counting down.
AGTCTCATTATAAGGCCTCCAAAACTGGACACAACTCACCAGATATTCTGGATTTAGAACTGGTCATTGTACTCAAAATTAGAGATTAGGAGCCAGATGTAGCAAAGGGTTTGCGCCTCGCAAACGGCGAAAATCGCCGTTTGCGAGGCGCAAAAGCCTCTTTGCTATTCAGAAATGCATATTGCGAGTCGGTACCGACTCGCAATATGCATTTCAGAATCGCAAATAGGAAGGGGTGTTCCCTTCCTATTTGCGAGTCTGAGTGGGATGCAATACCATTTGCGACCGCGTACGCGGTCGCAAATCGTATCGCAGTTACCATCCACTTCAAGTGGATGGTAACCCACTCGCAAATTGGAAGGGGTCCCCATGGGACCCCTTCCACTTTGTGAATGGACCCAAAATTATTTTGGGCAGGACCACTCCCTGCACTGAAAAAATACCGAAACTAAAGGTTTCTTTTTTTTTTTTAAGTGCAGCTCGTTTTCCTTTAACGACGACAGCAGGCCTCCATGTTTGCGAGTGTCTATACTCGCTATGGGGCCGCAATTTGCGACCCACCTCATGAATATTCATGAGGTGGGTCATTGCGACCCCATAGCGAGTTGCAGTCGGTGTCTGAGACACCGTACTGCATACCAATTTGCGAGGTGCAAAGTGCGAGTCGCATGGACTCGCACTTTGCACCTCGCAAATTTTAAAGTTGCTACATCTGGCCCTAGATCTCCAGATCTGGTCACAATGTAAATGAATCCTCCACAACTAGACACATTAGAAATATGTTCTAAACCCAAATATTCTATTTGACATTTTACCAGTGCTTTGCACACACTACAGTGGTTAAAACCTCCCTATTCTGGTGGTAATATCCCACCCTCTGCACATCCGTGATTGTTTTCCATTAGTTTCCCTGTGGCCCTCTCATGTTATTTACCTATTTTGAAGTCAACAGATATGACTACCAGAAATGCAGAAGTTCAAAGGAAGCTTGCACTGCTGCCTAATGTCCTGAAACCAGCAAAGCCCTAAGACTGGATGCCAGCAGCTAGTGTCCTTTGCAAACCATGCAACCAACGTCCTGCCCCCAAGCCCCAGGGGCAGGGTTAGCTCCAGTGTTTTTTCTCATTATAAGGGTCACACCTACTAGAGTGGAAACTGTCCGGTTACAAAAGACTTGTTGTGTGCTCACCAAGGGCTTACAGGGACTTCAAGTCCCCGTTTCCCCAACATTGCTTAGCACTGGTTGGCTTCATTGTCACTCGTTTGCTGGTTTCTTATCTGATGGCTTTCCATGTCCATATTGTTATTGGCACTCCCTTGGAGCATAGCGTTTGTACTTTCTCCCTGATTGGTTGACTTCTATCCTTCACTACTCACTTTTAGGGAACTACATTTTTCAGATTGCTTATGCACTTTATTAGAATGACAATGCACGTTTTCCAGCATTTTCCTTTAAGTGCTTCTTCCCCCGAGCTCCATATTGGTGTATCGCTCATGCTGCAATCTCTTTTGTGCACTTCTCCTTGGCCAGATTCCCTTCCTCCCCAGCACTGTGTTGCTTTCGCACTCGCATGTCTCTCCCCCATGTTGCTCTCCCTCCTGTGATAGTTCTCCCTTCCCCGTTTCACTTGTTCATCAGTTGCCCCCAACTCTCTCTTTGAAAAAAAAAACGTTTATGTTTTTGGGAGGACAAGGCAGAAAACTGCTGCTGGTCCCGCCACTTTAAAAAAAAAAGCACTTTCATACTACTTTTTGTATTTACCAATCCATTTTGAATCTGTGACCAGAAACAATGGCACCTGTGTCACATTATCTGGGCAAATGTGTAATGACCCATATGCACACCTACAAAATAACACAGATGCATCATTGTGACTTTTATTTCTTTTGGCCATGTTTCAACCCATTGGCAAAGCTGATAAGTTCTAAAGGCGAGTCCTACTGGCTTTGTCAAACCTTGTTTTTTTTCTGGAATTCAACATCCCACTTAGCACTCAAGGCAACAGTATAATTTGCCTAAGTGGCTGGAACATCAACTCTTGACTGTTAACTGTTCTAAGTATGGCTAATACTTGCCCTGTTGCTGCCTGTTCTGTACATGCTCTGAGCGATTAAGGAAATCTTTAGCTTCCGATGCCTATGCTCAACCAAGAAGTGGTGGGCGAGCCAGCAAATGCAGAGACCGAGTCTGCCTTGTGGTCTGGCTTGGCTCTAATAGCCCCAACACGAGTAGAGCCATAAAATGTCTTTGCTTGGAAATTACGTTATAACTTCATGTAAAAATATGATTGCTATATCATATTGTTTTTTTAACAAAAGTAATTTGTAAGGAAATGGCTCCCTGTTGCAATTACCCCCCACTTTTTGCCTGATACTGATGCTGACTTGACTGAGAAGTGTGCTGGGACCCTGCTAACCAGGCCCCAGCACCAGTGTTCTTTCACCTAAAATGTACCATTGTCTCCACAATTGGCACAACCCTGGCACACAGGTAAGTCCCTTGTAACCGGTACCCCTGATACCAAGGGCCTGATGCCAGGGAAGGTCTCTAAGGGCTGCAGCATGTCTTATGCCACCCTAGGGACCCCTCACTCAGCACAGACACACTGCTTGCCAGCTTGTGTGTGCTGGTGCAGAGAAAATGACTAAGTCGACATGGCACTCCCCCCAGGGTGCCATGCCAACCTCACACTGCCTGTGGCATAGGTAAGTCACCCCTCTAGCAGGCCTTACAGCCCTAAGGCAGGGTGCACTATACCACAGGTGAGGGCATAGGTGCATGAGCACTATGCCCCTACAGTGTCTAAGCAAAACCTTAGACATTGTAAGTGCAGGGTAGCCATAAGAGTATATGGTCTGGGAGTCTGTCAAAAACGAACTCCACAGCTCCATAATGGCTACACTGAATACTGGGAAGTTTGGTATCAAACTTCTCAGAATAATAAACCCACGCTGATGCCAGTGTTGGATTTATTAAAAAATGCACACAGAGGGCATCTTAGAGATGCCCCCTGTATTTTACCCAATTGTTCAGTGCAGGACTGACTGGTCTGTGCCAGCCTGCTGCTGAGAGACGAGTTTCTGACCCCATGTGGTGAGGGCCTTTGTGCTCTCTGAGGACAGAAACAAAAGCCTGCTCTGGGTGGAGGTGCTGCACACCTCCCCCCTGCAGGAACTGTGACACCTAGCAGTGAGCCTCAAAGGCTCCGGCTTCGTATTACAATGCCCCAGGGCACTCCAGCTAGTGGAGATGCCCGCCCCCTGGACACAGCCCCCACTTTTGGCGGCAAGTCCAGGAGAGATAATGAGAAAAACAAGGAGGAGTCATTGGCCAGTCAAGACAGCCCCTAAGGTGTCCTAAGCTGAGGTGACTCAGACTTTTAGAAATCCTCCATCTTGCAGATGGAGGATTCCCCCAATAGGATTAGGCATGTGCCCCCCTCCCCTCAGGGAGGAGGCACAAAGAGGGTGTAGCCACCCTCAGGGCTAGTAGCCATTGGCTACTAACCCCCCAGACCTAAACACACCCCTAAATTCAGTATTTAGGGGCTCCCCAGAACCTAGGAACTCAGATTCCTGCAACCTAAGAAGAAGAGGCGTGCTAAGCTGAAAAACCCTGCAGAGAAGATGGAGACACCAACTGCTTTGGCCCCTGCTCTACCGGCCTGTCTCCCCACTTCTAAAGACACTGCTCCAGCGACGCTTTCCACAGGGACCAGCGACCTCTGAATCCTCAGAGGACTGCCCTGCATCTAGAAGGACCAAGAAGTCCTGAGGACAGCGGCTCTGTTCACCAAAGACTGCAACTTTGCAACAAAGAAGCAACTTTGAAACAACTTGTGTTTCCCGCTGCAAGCGTGAGACTTGGCACTCTGCACCCGATGCCCCTGGCTCGACTTGTGGAGAACAATCACTTCAGGGAGGACTCCCAGGCGACTGCGAGATTGTGAGTAGCCAGAGTTGCCCCCCCTGAGCCCTCACAGCGACGCCTGCAGAGGGAATCCCGAGGCTCCCCCTGACCGCGACTGCCTGCTTCTAAGAACCCGACGCCTGGTAGGGACACTGCACCCGCAGCCCCCAGGACCTGAAGGATCCGACCTCCAATGCAGGAGCGACCCCCAGGTGGCCCTCTCCCTTGCCCAGGTGGTGGCTACCCCGAGGAGCCCCCCCTTGCCTGCATCGCTGAAGAGACCCCTTGGTCTCCCATTGAAACCTATTGAAAACCCGACGCTTGTTTGCACACTGCACCCGGCCGCCCCCGTGCCACTGAGGGTGTACTTTCTGTGTGGACTTGTGTCCCCCACAGTGCCCTACAAAACCCCCCTGGTCTGCACTCCGAAGACGCGGGTACTTACCTGCTGGCAGACTGGAACCGGGGCACCCCCTTCTCCATTGAAGCCTATGCGTTTTGGGCACCACTTTGACCTCTGCACCTGACCGGCCCTGAGCTGCTGGTGTGGTAACTTTGGGGTTGCTCTGAACCCCCAACGGTAGGCTACCTTGGACCCAAACTTGAACCCCGTAGGTGGTTTACTTACCTGCAAAAACTAACAAACTCTTACTCCCCTCAGGAACTGTTGAAAATATATTTCTATACAAAAACCTATTGGCCTGGAATTGTCTCCGAGTGTGTGATCCTCATTTATTGCTTGTGTATGTACAACAAATGCTTAACACTACTCCTTTGATAAGCCAACTGCTCGACCACACTACCACAAAATAGAGCATTAGTATTATCCCTTTTTACAACTATCTTACCTCTAAGGGGAACCCTTGGACTCTGTGCATACTATTCCTTACGTTGAAATATTGCTGAGGTACTGGGTTTTTCAGAACCGGTACTGATCCGGTAACCCAGCGGTGCCAGGGTACACCCAAAGACCTCGGGTACTTTCCTGATTCAGACCACAGAAACTCAGAGTCTTCTAGGTGAAGTCAAAGATCGAATTTATTGGCTGCAGCCAAGTAACAAGCGTCCTAGAAGTACAACAGCACGGTTTGTATGTTCTCAGGAGACTGTGTTTCAATGCAAAGTCAGGTTTCCTTATATATAGTTTTTTAAGCTTCAGGCAAACATTCTTGACATTTTGGTTGGTCATTCACATGTTTTCACTACAAAGGAAAAAACAGTGTCATGATGAAACCTCATATTTCATGTCATCCAACCCATAATAAATTACCCGGCAAGGCCTAGTATTTTACATCAGATAAGTGTGGACCCCCAATAAAAACGGGCACCTCCCCCTCGTAAAGTAAGAAGAAGAAAAGAGCAGGTGCAGGTGTGAGCAAGATTAGGCAGGGTGTGTGCGCGATAATAAGGGTTTTATGGCATGGTGTGCCTTGATGCTATCTGATTCGGCCACTAGGAGAGGGACTGACCAAACAGGTTTGGCCTGAGGCAATGGTTCCAGCTTGCCCAGGTCAGAGAAAAGTCAATCAAGGTGTACGTGTCCTTGGAATCAAATCTGACTGTATTATAAGCCTATGTGAGGGCAACTTTTAAAAATGGCTGCCGTGTATAAAATGGGAGCCACGAGTGCAGGACGAAAATGGCGATTTCGAGGTGAAAACGCTGCTGGAATTGAGCGAAAATGCTCATGCTTAGTGTACTAGTCATTATCGGTCTTTTGATACTAAAATCGTACTGCTGTGGCAAAGTAAATTACATGGGTCCAGAATTTTTAGAACCACAAACCCTCCTTTTGCCCTTACATAGGCAATAAACCTATTCTCATGCTAATCTGAGTCCAGGTCTATGTTTATAAGGCCATGGAGATGTTGCTGGAGCAAAATTCTAGTACTTGGTAACTCTCTCTGGACAGGTCTCCTCGAACATGAAGTAGCACAAAAGGCCACATATGGCAGGACAAAATAAGGAATACCTCTATCTGCAGTAGGTGGCATAAGATCACACACCCAACAATTAGTGATGTTCACTACTAACTAGTGTTGATGCAGAAGCTGTACAAAAGAATTGCTTACGAATTCTGATCTTCTAACCTGCTCATGTTCAGGAAAAGGGTGAAAAGAGTGCAAAGAAACAATAGTAGGAAAAGACATAGGTTGGGAAGTGGGTGCAGAAATCAATTGAGTAGAGAAAAACAATCTCACCCATAAATGACAACGTCATGTTTAAAAGACACTAGAAAACACGTTATTAAGAACATATAGACAACGGGAGAAAGTAGTGACCACTATTACAAATGAAATAATAATTTTTCACAACCCTAACCAAAAAGCAAATCCGAAAATTATCTAGTAACATTTTTAGGGCTCCTCTGCATTTCAGTAATTTTTGTATGTTCAGGTGGAACAGTGGTGACTCTCATCAATGCTCTAAGGTGAAAAGGGGGTACTCTTTCCACAGAAAATGGACTTTATTCTGCTTTTACTAAACAGAATAGTACTTTAAAACAATGCCAGCAAAACAATCAGTCTCCTAACACCTAGTCTATACAATCACACGGAAACCTCTTGTGAAACCAACTATGCCCAGAGTCCGTTCAAAAAGCCTCTCTGGCAGGCTTCTATTGTCCATCAAATTTTCTTTTGTTGTTTTCTTTCGCATGGGCCTCTCAATTCAGGCCTCTTCGTGAGAAAAGTACTGCTTAGTTGGAGTGCCCTCCTGGCAAACACCCACAGCTCACTCGAAAGTCTCAATGTCTTAAAGCAATGCACCAGTGTCTCTCCTCTGTGGCAGACACTACAAACAATGTGCTCTTCATTGATCAAGGGCACAAATCATCTCGTGCAGACCCAAGCACCATTAATTGGGAAGTAGCTCAAGCTCAGCAGCACTTTCAGACTCCAACACTCATTATTTAGTGTCAGAGGACGCTCAAGCTGCTCTTCCATGGGCACCACAATATAGTGCCTTTTTCCAAACTTGAAATCTCCGGTGCACTGCCCTTCTTTCGTTGGAGCAAAGAAAAGGGGGGGTGTGGCCAAAACTCAGGCCAAGGGGCTCAAGGGATTGCACACTGTCAGAGGTTACCAGCACATGACAGGTAGAGAAATGAAACCTCAAAACAGCTCTGCTATCAACAACAGGAATCCTTCTCTTTAGCTCTTTTACACTGTAACTTTGGTTTTGTGATGTCCAACGCCGTCTGATGGAGCAAGTACGATACCATGCGCTGGCGATCGCTGTCCAGCTTTGCTACTTTCTGGGTGCTGAGACTGTAGGGCCAAGACGTCCGTCTTTCATCTGTAGCTGTCACTGATGGGAATTAGGCTTAAATCAATGTCCTGCAGGTTATTATGACTTGATACCCGCAGAATCTAGTGACGTGGGAAATGTGCCACAGTTGTTAGTTTCCTTCAATTTAGTAAAAAAACAGTTCATGGTTTTTAATAAGGGGACTGCAAGCAGGTGGTCTGCAATCTTCAAAGGAGTAGCCATACACCATGGGCATAAAATACAAAGACAAAGGCAGAAGGGCAAAACAGGGTCTCTAGCATCTTTAATTGGGTTCTCTCCATTATTCTCTGCCATCTATAGCTACATGAGAATTCTATCTGAATGGATTTCCTCACACAGTGGCATTGTCTAATGGGGTAAACACATATTTTCCTCAATGATTAAGTCTAGGTGTTCCTCCTTACCTTAGAACAGCTCAATAGAGAAATCACGATACCGATTATCAGGGACATGTAGAAACCTTCCTTTAAAAACTGTGCATCAGGTGCACTATGCAATACACAGGCTAATAGTCAAATGTGCAAACAAAAAGACAAGAACTAGAGGGTCCTGATATTTGCATGATTAGGACACATCTGATCCCACCAAAAATTAAAGTAGCAGGAACAGAAGGGAACCGAAAACCAAATTAAAATAGACATTGAAAATTTGTCATGTTCAAAAAGGTAAACATAAGATATCTCCTATTGAAATGGAAAACTTGTCTTACTATGATATTGAGTCAGTTAACCAGTCTATCGCTACCCTGACAGTCAGGCTGGAAAACATTGAAGCAGGCCTAAGGCAAATTCTTGAAAACCAGTCTGGTCATACCAAAGGGAATTATACATAACATGGGGGTCCCTGGTACATCACTGCAGTCTGGAAATGTGAACCTGAACAATACATCAATAATAATAAAAGGGCTGACTGGTGAAAGGAATTCGAAAAAGAGAAATGGGACTAGGACATAGCTAAAATCTCAATAACTAAGCATGATGCGACATTGGTCAGGGGAAGTAACAAAAGAAAAAATCTATAGGAAGAACAAAAAAAAATATTTGGGTGCTAGTCAGGCATGTGACACAACACCGAGAGTACGGGTGATACACAAAGGCCAAAGTTACACAAATTTTAACTCTACCGTTGGCGACTACACCATATACGGTACTCCTAGCTAATGTTTCAGTTCCTTCTTCAGGAAAAAATGAAAACCTGGTTTTCTTTTAAGGAACGAAAGCCATATGCTACTTAGGAAACAGAACATCATTAACTAATGTAATATAGAAATTAGGCCACCTTGAGTCACAGATCTATAATTTCATCCTTAGGTCCAATCAAGGCTACATAAATGTAGGGCTGCCTGTTCCTTTAAGGGAAGGGGCAGTAACGTGACTAACTGCAGGTGACACACTTTGATCCTGTATATCTCTTTTTATTTTCCTTCAATACCATTATAGCCAAATAGACATGCACTGATGAAGTGTTGTCTCTTATGTTCACAGCATGAAATATCATTATCTGTGGAATTTAGTAACCAGAACAAGTTCAACCAACTGTTGCGTAGCGATGGGCATCGTCATGACCATCCCCTCACAACACAGGGGAGCTTGTAATAGTATCAAAAGCAGCAACAAACATGCAAAAAACAAATAAAAAATAATAAAAACGCACAAAACGTCAAGCCATCAGATATACTTGCTGTGTATCAAGCACAAAAAGCATAGACAAAACAATAGCATGTGTGAATAAGCGGTGACACACAACACCATGTCATGTACTTTATGCACTGTAAACCTGCAGCCCAAAACCCAATATTTGGGCCTGTTTAATTTGTCAGGTTTAAAATCCTTACCCTCCTTTTGACAGTAGATCACCAGGCAATGGAAATCTGCTGTCAAATATAACTTTACTGTTTCTCTTCTAACATACAGGACCAGCAAGAACAATTCATGATAGGACCAAATACATGAAAATAAATTTCCATTACTTAACTGTTACCCTCTTGTCAGTTACTCGCAACATCAAGCCACCTTAGTTTTACCTTTCTAAAAAGTAAAAATTGTTACACTGACCCTCCATATTAATTTGGCACCCACAATTTCCACTGTGAAAAATAAGTCTTAATTGGCAAATCGTTCTCATTAAGGCATGTAGCCTTCAAAATTTTAGAAAAGGGCTGCATCTTATTTTCTGTCTAAGACTTAATGCAACACTTCGTTTTCTGTCAAATAAAAGCAACTAGCAGGCATCATTTTATTTTTTTAGAGCGGAGACACAAATGTATCAGTTCTGCAGAGCATTTAACATGATGTTGGGACTTTCGAAGAAACCCCTTTTTTTATATTTTCCCTTTGGAATTAAGTTCTTTAATTGTATTGATGTTCTTCTGGAGAAACCAGAAATCCCACTTTTAGAGGCCCGTAGGGTCATTCTGCATTTCACAGAGACAAGGCCCTAATTTAAAAGGTCACAAGTGTCAACATGACAGCCTCCTCCATTGTTTATGGGAAAACTAAAGATAGCATCTCAGCAGCGTGACTTGAGCCAGCCTCTGTAGCTCTCCTAGCTTCTGCCACTCTGAATCTGTCAAAGACAGTAGGCCTTCATATTTTCCTTCTAACCTGCAAAAATTCACTCTATTTAAAAAAAAAAAAAATTCCTTTTTAGGCGCTAAAAAAATTATCTCTATTTCCAGATTATTAAACTACATTTACTGTGAATAATTCACAAACCTTAATAACACACATACCAGTTGTTAGAATAAATGCTTGTTGCAATCCCATGCAATGGTACATATTTCATCAACCTCGAATGAATGAACGTCTCAGTAGGCCCAGCTGAAGTTAGAACCTTCAACCTTGATATTAAAACAAGCCTTTGTACTGGCACATTGACTCATTGAATCATAAGAAGGCACAACCTGCAAATATATATCAAACCTAACTGTATGCATTTACTGAAGCCTGAGACACTTTAAAAAGTACTCTGAATGAAAGAAAATGCAGTTTAAACAGTGCTTTTGCCCAAAATTGACTTTGATATTTTAGGCATTACAAAATCAATATCCTACAATTTTCTTGCATAATATGCATTACCAGAATGTCTATTACACAATCCATGAGTCAGCCATTGAAAAATATTAACTTATACTTTATAGAAATCAGCTTGTTTGCTCCTGCGCCAAGGGAAAATTGCACATACAAATGTCATTTTAGCGGTGCAACATAACTTAAATTAAATTTTAATGTTAGGAGGTCATAGTATAGGTATTAAGCTTTATAAATATTAAAAAACGATTTTGAAAGGCACTTATTTTTTTAATAATTTTTCCATAATTAATAATTTTGTTTAAAAAAAACAAAAAAAAACAATTATTCTTTTTTTTGTGATAATTCCACATATAAAAGCAAGCTGCATCCCTTGCCTATTATTTGGGATACATTAACTCACAAGCCTAAGCGCATAAGCCTAACTTGAAATGCGTCACATTTTTGCGCCACTTTCATTTAAAAGGAAGGTTATGCAAAATTCCACCCATGTTTAACTGGGAAAGTGCTGGCTGAATTGAACATTCCTATCAAATATACTGCAGCTGAAAAGTTTGCCTGTGAACATCTAATACAATGAATCTAAGAAAAATGCTGTAAATGTATTTTTTTTTTTGTTGCAAAAATAGATAATTTCGTTTTTTTTGGGGCCCTATTTATATCTATTGAATGTGTTTTCTAATTTATTAAGCATTTAACGGCAGTTTTGTATATGTGCACAATTGCTCATTGTATAAATTAAAGAGCAACATATAGCTATGTTAGCACATCACATGGTTCATTTCTGGATTTTTTCTAAGTTTCTACTTAATATTAATTAACCAACATTTTACTTAACAAACTGTAAACATCAAGAAGACCCACAAACACACATTGAGCTCATTTCAGATATAAACAGAAAACACTCAGTACACACAATACAGCGCGCTTTAGCCATTTTTCATAAATAGCGCCGTCGCGATTTACTTACAGAACCGTTTGCAGATCCTAGTTGTAAGTCATATTTACAAGAAAAAAAAGAAAACTTTTCTCAATTATTTCCAAGAATAGCGGACCCATACTTTATTAAACGTGATGGGGCCTACTCCGTGCTTCACATATAGTTCATAGGTTGGAGTTCCAATCGGAGGAACCGGACATGAGTCCTCCAACCGGGAGTCCCTTTTACAACCAAGACAAAACAAATTTCCAAGTCTGCTAAGACCAGGCATCTTCGCTCACTAGTCTAGCTTCAAACTTCAAAGGATTATCGTTTACGATAGTCTCGTGAATACACGAGTCCTTCGGCTTTGGTACTTGCAAGTTCCAAATCAAAGTGATCCCGAAGGGATACCAAACCAAATGTCCAACTAAGGACCAAACCAAGTGTCCAACTAAGGACTGGGAGACGCTCCACTTATACTTAACTGAAAATATCGATGACGTCACCAGAAGACTCGTCTTATCGTTTCGCTCTACCAAACATCAAGGGTCCAAATCAGGGCGATAGCCAGGGCAGCAGTCCTTCGTAGCCGTCGGGAAGCGGGGAACCTCGCAGCAAAGACTTTCGGACCACGTCGACATGCAGGGGTCGATGAAGTGGCGGCCTTCCTCCAGAATTTTCACACGAAGCTCCCCACGGACCTCAGGCTTGGACCGGTACTGCTGGTATCACCCCACGTTGGGCGCCAACTGAGGTACTGGGTTTTTCAGAACCGGTACTGATCCGGTAACCCAGCGGTGCCAGGGTACACCCAAAGACCTCGGGTACTTTCCTGATTCAGACCACAGAAACTCAGAGTCTTCTAGGTGAAGTCAAAGATCGAATTTATTGGCTGCAGCCAAGTAACAAGCGTCCTAGAAGTACAACAGCACTGTTTGTATGTTCTCAGGAGACTGTGTTTCAATGCAAAGTCAGGTTTCCTTATATACAGTTTTTTAAGCTTCAGGCAAACATTCTTGACATTTTGGTTGGTCATTCACATGTTTTCACTACAAAGGAAAAAACAGTGTCATGATGAAACCTCATATTTCATGTCATCCAACCCATAATAAATTACCCGGCAAGGCCTAGTATTTTACATCAGATAAGTGTGGATCCCCAATAAAAACAGGCACCTCCCCCTCGTAAAGTAAGAAGAAGAAAAGAGCAGGTGCAGGTGTGAGCAAGATTAGGCAGGGTGTGTGAGCGATAATAAGGGTTTTATGGCATGGTGTGCCTTGATGCTATCTGATTCGGCCACTGGGAGAGGGACTGACCAAACAGGTTTGGCCTGAGGCAATGGTTCCAGCTTGCCCAGGTCAGAGAAAAGTCAATCAAGGTGTACGTGTCCTTGGAATCAAATCTGACTGTATTATAAGCCTATGTGAGGGAAACTTTGGCTGCCGTGTATAAAATGGGAGCCACGAGTGCAGGACGAAAATGGCGATTTCGAGGTGAAAACGCTGCTGGAATTGAGCGAAAATGCTCATGCTTAGTGTACTAGTCATTATCGGTCTTTTGATACTAAAATCGTACTGCTGTGGCAAAGTAAATTACATGGGTCCAGAATTTTTAGAACCACAGTGCATACAGAGCCAACTTCCTACATAATTTCTTTAACGTGTTTCGTTTTTAGAAAGATTTATTGAAAGTAATTGTTTCTAAACCATTCATGAAAATCCCAATATCCTGACAACATTCAATGGGTGCCCAACGAAATAGCTGCGTCATATGGGACTGTACGGCTGATACTGTTATATTTGAAGATTATTTAAAGCTTATTAAACCATAATTACATGAGGTTGTTCATATAGCCCTCTTCCTGAACTGAGTTACTCCAAATTGCTCTGAAGTTGGCTGCTCAAATAAAATGAGGCCCTCTTAAATAAAAAGATGTATCTAGGCTCACGCAATTTGGCCAAGGGAGGAAGTTAGTAGTCCTTAATAGAATCTATAATTCTTGACGTGATAGCTATACATTTTTTAATTTCCCTTCAACCTCCAATTTTACAACAAATTACACTGTATTGTGTTCTGAAAAACAAAACAAAGCAGCCCGCAAAAGATCACGGGCGTGCTCCATCAAACACATACAAAGTAAAGATTACATCTGCAACGTTTATTTACTGCAACGGGCCCATGTGCTTTACCTACATTGTTACAAGAAAGTATTTTTTAGCATTGGGAAAAGGAGTACAACATAAAGCAGGAGCTGTAGAGCGTCAGTATGGTAACTTCTCTCAAAAGTGAAACAGGACACTAGCACGTATCTTCAACGCTCTATACCAGTTGTGGCAGCTAAAACACATCAAGAGGAAGCGCAGGCAAGATCACAACTGACCCAGTGGTCTATCTTGGAATTACTTCGCGGTACATTCTAAACAGATAAAATACACACCAAGCACCAGGAAATTAACAGCAACTGCAGAATACCAGTCTATAAATGAATTTTTGTATGCATATTCTAGAAAAGTCAGTTTTCTTTCAGTGTTGGTCCCCTGGTTTCTTCCACTCTGTTCTTTTCCTGAGCTTTCAACCACCCCCGCCAGCCCTCGCCTCCCCCCGCCGTATAGTTTTCTCTTCCAGTTTCCTATGGTATCCCCTTTCTCTGCTACCGTTTCCCTCAATGTTTCATTCTCAACGGGGAGGGCAACAACCAGGTTGGTCACGTAGAGTAAATAACAAAGGATAAAAAAAAAATCGCTGTAAGCCCCGGGTAACGTTTCCATTTACACAACCAAATGACATATTTTCCGAGGCTGCGCTCAAAAGCTAAAGGCGTAAACTATTAGTGAGCGAATCAGAACCTGCTCTGCCCTGTGACGCTAAAATTCCTACAACCAATAAACAACTGACAGGAGCTCGCCAAACCAATCCAACGACTCACCATCCCCCAACCAATCCAATACCACCGCACTCGCCACACAAAAAGTAATATGTATTCACCTACTTGATTGGTTAAGTACGCTAAGCACGTGGGTGCTCCAGGCTCGAGCTAGTTTCTTTTCCTGGGCTTTTAAACAAATCGTAAAGTAGTAATGTAGGTCCAAGGATTTTTTGGATTGGTGAACAACTACTGCAGTGAATCGGTTCATAGGTAAGTGTCTGCAGCTGCTTCAAGAGTCTCAAAGCCCTGGGTTTACTCCAGGACAGGCTTTCTACAGAGCTTCAGGTTGATTCTCTCTAACAATCGTTTATGTGACACTTCACCCAGCGATAGGGTCTGTACGAGCAGGCGGACTAGACCTTTGCTTTTTAACATGAAGGGTAGACAGGATTTTTGAACTAGCTATCTGCTAAGCCTCTGGGGGGCGGGGGTGTATTCTAAGGGGTCACAACCTAAAATACTTGTAGACTGTTAAACCTAGAGAAGCACCCCTGCCTCTGTGGTAATTCCTGGTTGCAAAGCCAGTGGTCATGTTTTGCGATAGTGTTGTGCAAGTGTTTACAGTTTAGATCTCTCCTACAGACAGCGGAAGACCTTTTGAGAACCAATTGTAAACGAGCACTGGCAAAGCCGATAGGCTTCGCCTTGGCGACATCTAATGTCTGCCAGTGCTTGTATTACTATTGTTTTAGAATATACGGTGGTGGTAGGTTAACACAGTTAATTCATGGGAAAGGCACAGCTGCCGACCTTGGAGCTGGGAAACTAAGTTCTAGTCTTGTCGTCCGCACAGTATCCTGGACAAATCAATAAATGAAAAAACAAAATGAAAGTGTATATTATGAATGGTGCTTATGTAAAACACTCTACCTTCAGGGGTCACAAGTGAGGGCGCAGGAGGTGGCTGAAGCAGGAGGGCCTATAAGGCAGTCAGGCAGTCTCTGATTAGCTGGTCTGACAAGTCAGTGTGTGTGGCATTTTTTGGCTGTTTGTGTGCTTTTTTATAGTCTGCTGGGCCAGTTCTTACCGGTAATTCCCTGATAGTAAAACAAACATTGCCTGCTGCAAGCCCAAATCCATGCATTCTTCTATACTTTGCAAAACACAACGGATTGCGTTTACAAGTTAAAAACTGGCCCAGCTTACAAACATGCTATTTTATTAGCTATCTGATTTGCTAATTGGGGGTGTGAGGGGCACTTTTATTTTGGTGCAGGGGCCTATGTTGTGTCCAGCCTGACCCTGCTGGAGGCCAGGTGCTTGTCACATTCATTTACTCAGGTGTGTCCATGGGCCTTTCTGCTGGGCTTTAAATGTGAGAAAAAACTGGGGGGGAGGAGGTGGATGTCTCTGCAAGGGGCGTGACACACTTCCTAAAGAGGTGTTGCTAACCCAGTTAGGGGCATGGCCTAAATAATGAGAATTTGCATTGTGTGCTTAAGAACATCATTGTCTCACTCAGCAAAGTTTAAGAAAATAGCAAAAAGGTTGTCACGTATGTTCTCATTATGCTAATGAGGCTACTGGATTTGGGAGCCAGGATCACATTCCACACCACATGACACCTGTCGGCCTAATTCGGGTTCTCCGGCTAACTAGCAGCGCCTCATCTCTGGCCGAGATGATTGTTGCAACCGAGCGCATGACAAGGAAGACTCCTCAGGGAAATCGTGGTCGATCAGATCCCTTCCCCTTCTCTCAGTTACCAATGGGTCTCATACAGGCAAAGACAACAGAGGCAGAATATGGTTCAATAAGGATTTATTGAAATAACTGCATCTTAGATAAAAGGCATGTATTGCAATAAGGCATGTATTGCAATAAATAGGATGATAAAACACAATAAAAACAAACAGGTGACTAACAGAGTAAAACACAAGAATAGTCTTACCATACTGTCACCTAAAGTGATGTATATATTTCTCCTATCTACACTACGTCTGAGCACAGTGTAATAAGCCGAATCTGCCCTTCAGGTTTCCCCCCTGAGGGTACATCGTCCCTCATACCTGGAGGAAGAAGCCTGTAGTCTAGAGAGACACCGTCCCCATGTGGACCAGGGGTCTGGCTGTCTAAGCAAGTAGCTGCAGCAAAGAAGTCAGCAATCAGCATGCAGTCGTGGTTATCTGGCTGGAATCTCCCTTTAATGTGTCTGGGACAAAAGGAGTGTTTTTATAATAAAACAGCTGACATTCTAAGACATAGTCCCCACGTATGAGTGTGTGATTTCTGTGAATTTTGGAGACACAGCATACCATGTTTGTCGGCAACCCTATCTGACTGTAACCTTGGAGAAAGCACTAAGTGAAATAAATGTTCTACTAAGAACATAATGCTTTCCTAGGTGAAAGTACAATGAGATAAAGAAAATAAAACAGCGCCGCAAATGTTGCTCTTGCTAGAAAAATAAAGCAATGCTGAATAAAATGTAACGGGGTTAAAGCGCACAGTGGCAGGCCTAGTTAGCTTAAAACAATGTGTCTAAACATGGCTAAATAGCTATACAACAAGATATATTTATTAATCATAAGCAATGAAAACAACAATCACTCTACAGTGATTTACATTACTTAGAAATCCTTCGGCGGGGCAGGGCAATGTGTGGCCTGGCCTATCTTTCCTGCTAGGAAATGCCTTTTGGTCAAGTCCATGCTATATAAAAATGCAAAAAAGATAAGAAATTAGTAAACTGCATAAAAGGAAACTACTCTTTAGACCCCTGTTTGCTTTGCTGTCTTACCATTGCCTTCAGAACCCCAAAGTATTTTCAGGATAGCTGCCACCCCTGCACACATTCACTGAAATCCGTGCAGCAGGTGCTGCATCCTTGATTGCTCCCCTCCCATCACCGCCAGCTTATGGAAGAGGCCTTACTGGGCAGCTAGCGCACAGCCTTTTTTTTTTTTGGGGAAGTTTTATATAGCACCAACTTGATCCGAAGGTATTGGAGTGCTTTACAAGAGCACCAGTTACAGTACACAAGGGCGCCTTTTTTTTTTTCTCATGAATCACAAGAGAGCTGGCAAGGACCAGGGATGGCAGGCGGTTTGTTTTCTTTTTAAGAAAGAATGAGAAAAAAATACCTGTTTAGTGACTAAATTATCAGCTGTAGTTACAAATCATGGGATCGAATCGCAGTGTTTATGCTCAACTAAACTGCATGATCCTTGGCATACTGCTACTAGACCACACCTAATTTTCCTTGGCAAATTGATGCAAGTGACACTTGGAGTAATTTGGTCACTCGTGGCAACTCGTCAGAGCATTCTTGAATGTGTCAAAGTTTTAAAACTATTACTTACAAATGTTAAAGGAACCAATTTTTTAAATGTTTTAATATATGTTAAGAAGTCTTTTCAAATTAGTTTTTGTTTGCACATTTTTACAAAAAGCTATGATTTTGTTTGGCCCATGCCCAATGTATAAGTGTGCAGATCAATGTCTTGAAGTAGAGAAACAGGGGGCACACCCAAAACCGGGCATGGATAGACCACCAAGTCTTCGGTGCAACAGACAAAAGCACCAGAGGATCGCTTTATTTAATAAAATGCAAGCTTGGACCCTGCACAATGCACAGTGTTTGTGTTTGCACAAGGTACTCTTTTACAGTGCACACAAGATTCAACCCCCCCCCAACACCCTACATAAATACAGCATGCATGGGATATGAGAAAATACAAGGTTTAATTTTAGTGTTAAAATAGTTATTATTATATATTGTCTTGCACTTTTATATAGCACAAACTAAACCAGTTGGTACAGGAGTGCTGTACATGAGAACCAGTTACATTACACAAGGGCACATTCATTACTTCTGGTGGCGATCGTGGAAGTTGTGTTGCACTGGAGTTAGCAAGAAGAAAACAAATAACCCCCGCCCCCAGCCTTCACAATTTACCTTTCTTCAGAACACATGGCATTCAAATCTTTACTCAGGGGGATTTCAGAGGTTCAGCAGAGTTGAAACTTGATGGTGCTGTTAGGGCTGGGGCAGGATCACACAGCACCTTTAGAAGAGGAGAGAGAAATATTTCCCCTTGTGGCTGAATACCACTGCAGTCTGTCTGCATGCTTGATGGTCGCTGTAAAAGGGCAGAGCAGGGTCACTCTGGTGGCTGGTTGCCGCTGGTCCTCTGTGAGCTCTCACTTGAGTCGCCAGAGTAGGATTGTGCTGGGGCAGACACTGGTGTTTCTGAGGATCTGGCCTCAGGATCTGTCCCCAATGGCTGAGGACAGATGATGTTTACAGAACGGGCAATGTTGTTGCTGCTCTGGCTTTGTAGAAAGAGAAGGGAAATTCTGAGAGAAAATGTCTCTCTTTAAAGGACTTACCTTTACGCTACAATGCTTACCTGGCATGATGTCACGCCGCAGCTTCTCCTCTGTGAAAAGTGAGCATAAGCACAGCTTTTTTCACATTAGTGCTCTTTCTTACTTTAATGCTACATTTTGAGCAAAAACTAGTCCCTCTCTGCCACTGACATGAGAACAGAGCCAATAGGGACCCATTTTGATGCCCCTTCTTAAAAACTGCTAGTGCTCAGCACCAGCAGGACCCGTCCCACTTAAAACCCTACTTTTCAACCCTCCGAACTCAAGAACATCATATGCAGCATGCCCCAAGGATCATCCCTCATCCCCACACTGTTCAACACCTAAATGACCCCCATGGCTGACATTGTCAGATCCCACGGGCTCAACATCCTATCCTATGCAGATGACGCACAGTTCATTCTCTCGCTCATTGATGACCCCACCACCGGAAGAAAGGGACAAAGCAACAGAGACACCTCCTCCTGCTCCACACCCTCTACAAGCTCTGCAGAATCTTCAGATGGATCCCAGTCAACACCAGGAAATATGTCACCCAGGCCCTCATCACCAGCAGCCTTGATTCCGGTTATGCACTCTTCGCCAGCATCTCTACACAACTCCTCAAAAGTCTCCAGACCATTCAGAATGCGACAGCTAGACTCATCCTGAACCTCCCCAAGCTGACCCACATCACCCCCTCACCTCAGAAACCCCCACTGGCTCCCCTTCCAGATGAGATGCCAGCTCAAGATCCTGACACGTTTTCAAGGCCTTACACGACCAAGGACCGGCCTGCATCAACCACCAACTGACCTTCCACCAACCCTTCCAGACACCTTTGCTCCTTCTCATTGGCTCTCTCACACATACCCTGTGTCCGCTGCAGTGGTGGCCGTTCCTTCTCCTACATTGCAGCTAAAGCCTGGAACAACCTGTCCCTCCACCTACGAACTCCTCCTCCCTTTGCTGACTTCAGGAAGAAACTCAAGACCTGGCTCTTCGATGGAGACCTTGCACCCCAGCACACATATCCCCCCAGTAGTGATAGTGCTGTGCTCTACAAATACTGATTGATTGATTGATTGATCTTGCAGTTGTGGGTTAGTGCACAGCAGAACACTAATCCTCACTATCAGCAATTGGCTGCACCGAGTGAACTGGTCAAGCCAATGTGAGTCACATATGTGATCCGTACCAACCGCACTCTAAGGCCACTTTTAGGGACACCGTTGTGGTTGAGGTTAACCCTTTGTCCACCTCCTTGTACTGCTGCAGTACAAATTCCCATTTGTTTTTTCAAGAAGCTTACTATTATTCAACCATTGTTTTGCTCGAGAGGCTTCATGGAAGAGAACTTTAATTCTTTAACTAAAACGGATTAGAATGGGATACAAAGCGATATTGATCTGTGATTACAGATTATAAAAATAGGGCTTAATTAAAATGGTATAAGAGGCTACCATCGATATGTCCATGCCGAGACTTCTACACGCCAGTGTTATCCAATGCTGTCTGATCGACACTGAATCTAATTATCGTCTTTAGCCAGTGACAGCTATGCCAGAAGCAAAGGATCACCCTTGGGCCTTAGCACAAAACTGTGGCGATCACCCTCCAGCCCAGAATGGCCTCTACCGCTGCTTCAGCCTCTGCCTTTCTCAAATGCTTACATTATTCAGTGCTCTGAAGTAACCTAAATGCGGCGCTTTCTAAAATCACTAACCGAAAAACTAAATTACAACTGTTGTATGACAGTGCGTTACTTTCCTTTACAAACACTGCAAAAACTGCCAGGCTTCTCTTAACATTATAATTATATTTTCTGCTGTTTATCTCGCCCGCCAGTCCTTTTTCACCTTTTCAGATGAATATTCTTTCTGCTCTGAACAATACTGCTGCGGTTCAGCACTGTTAGACAACGGAGTCTGGTTTGCTTTCGGCAAACCAATGCGTTTCTAAATAGTGCTTATAAAGCGCCTTTGAAGCTGTGATTTTATCAGCCTTCAGTGTGTTAGCTATCCGGGTGCGATTTTTGAAGCAGCCCTTCCTGACTACATGGAAAAGGTACAAAATACTACAATAATGTTTGTTAAAGTCATATGAAGGTTGATGGCGTCTGAGAAACAAGCTCTGGCAAAGCCACCAATAGCAGATGCACTTGTACAGAGTGCTAGATGGCAAATAACAAAAAAAAAGTACCTTCAGACTGCATAGCTAGTGGAAGGGCACTGACCACCAGCCAGTGGCAACTGGCCAGAAGCTGTGCTTGGGCAAAGCTCCATGGCATGAACAGACAAAGCAGAGCAGGAAGACGTGCAGAGTGAAACCAAATTATGTGCAGGAAAAGAGTGTTGTCGTACCCACCCAGTGGTAAGCATAGGTAAGGGATGGCCGGGCTCGAAGGCTGTTTTTTTATTTTTATTTACTAGAGATTTTCAAGTACAGCGCAAGCGCAGTGCAAGCAAAACCTAAAAATGTATGTGAGCTTGAGCAAGCCAGTTTCTTTCCATTGGTTGATGTTCTTGTCACTCTCGATCGATTGCTTCTTACTCAATTGCTTTCCTTCTCCGCTTGTGTTTGTTCCTTGACTAGAACATGCCTCTTTACATTTGTTTTGATTGGATGACCTGTATTCTTCCAATGATCACTTTCAGGGAACAACTTTTTTCTTGTTCTTTAAGCACTGGTAACTTGTCACAGAGTAGTCAGGCTTATCTAAAGAGGCAGCGTGTAAAGTATTTGCTGCAACACACACAGCAATACAATGAAAAAACACAAAAACACTCCACAAGTGTAGAAAAATAGGCAATAATTTTATAAACAAGTCAAGACCAAATGAAAAAAATCCAATAAGTAGAAGTTGAGTTAGACATTTTTAAATAATAAAGTTCTATCTTTGAGAAACAAATAGCGCTTTAGGGGTTATATTATGTCGCACTGGACCATGGCATAGTCAAAGTTCGGGCCAACCTTGATGAAGCACAGGCCGTCTACAGAACCCATGCAGGCCCCCACTGAACAAAGTACCCTTTCTGGTCACAACAGCAAGATGCATGGTGAGGTGCATTGATCGGGTCAACTCAGGGATGGCGATGCATCAATCTGTCGAGCGCTGTGATGGTGATGCAAAGACAAGAGTGGGAGCTGCAGCGTGCTGGTTCCCCAGTGTGATGCACTGGGTCTTTCCACTCAGTAAGAGATGCGTCAATCTCCGTAGACTGCTACGGAGGTTAAGTGTGGTTCTGATGCATCAGGCTTTCAAGACAAAGCTTTGGTTCTGAGAGCGGAGCGAGGATTCTACTCCTGCAACTGGGTTGATGCACCGGTTCTGCTACGTGCAGACAGAAGATGTGTTGATTTCCGTGACACAAGTATCTGGGTCCACTTCCAGTGAACCAGTCACAGGGGCAGAGACTGTGATATCCCTGAGTCTCAAGCAATAGGAGGCAAGCGAGCCAGCTTTTGGAGACACTTCAGGTAGAAAGGCAGTTTGCAGCACTCCTTCAGCAAAGTCAGAGTCCAGCAGGCAGCCGGCAACAGTACAACACAAGAAAAAAGCAGGCCTTCTAGCAAAAGAAACAGCTAAAATATGAGTCAAGCAGACAAAACGTCTGGGGCAAGACCACCCTCTGGCTAAGACAGATGGATTGATGGATGGATGAATGAGGAAGCATATAATATCTTACCTGGATGTTTGCCCTTTTGACTTTTTGTTATTCTTTTTGACTTTTTAAAAACTTTTTCTTATTAACGTACTCGCTTTTGTTCATCATACTAAAACAATCCAAAAAGGCCATTTTGACTATTTGACATAGAGATGTGTGGCATGGCATGTTCCTAAATAAGGTACTTGAAAGCAAAATTTGAGAGGTAAAAGAACAGGTAGATTGCCTTAGATTTCTGTCCCTTTATTCCCTGATACGGAGACTGTAAATTACACTTTGAAGAACATTTAAAGCTCACATAAAATCAGGACAAAGCACAAGTTTGAGGACTAATGAGATAAAGTGAGGAGGTGTGTGAGAAAAATAAATGTTAAAATTTTCTGTGTGACATATAAGGAGTGGTTTTTGTGATGCGTTTTCCATATAGGGCCAAGAGGTAACATCGTGGTTCAGAAGGAAAAGGGAAAGTATTATACATAGATTGACCCAAAAACACTTTCTTGAAAAATGTAAAATCCAGAGGAAATGCCCAGGTATTTAAATAGAAAAGATACTGTGAATGTTATGTTAGCTGAGGCGCTTTAACTTCCTAATAAAACATATCCCCTTGATGAAAGGAGTACTGGATATTGTGAAACGAGAATAGTAACATGCACGTTCTTGGAGGATTAATTTTGGAAATTTACTGAAACAAAGGAATTACTGTGGGAGAAATGTAACTGGCTTTCTAATATCAAGAAAACGGTTGATAGCATGATCCTGATACCAGGGTTTGTTGGTAGTTGTTATTTTTCTTCGCTTAATACAACTTATGGGGTACTATGATTGCATTGGAATACAAAGGTTTGATTAAGTGATCTTTTGAAGTACATGTTATGTATATTGTTAGAAATGGGGTTTTTGGTTGGCAGTCAGGTTGCCCTCTGTCCAAGCAAGAACCCTCACTCTAGTCAGGGTAAGTCACACACAATCCAAAATCAGCCTGTGCCCACCCTCTGGTAGCTTGGCACGAGCAGTCAGACTTAACTTAGAAGGCAATGTGTAGAGCATTTAACTGGGTATTTGCAGGTCAAAACGATCAAAGATGCAATATGAATTTGTAAAGATATCACTGAAAAGTGATATAAAGTGTCTTAAGTCTTTAAAAAGCAAACAATGTCTCTTTCAAGCACAAAGTACCTGGTTTCTGGTGGAAAACTTGCACCAGACTTGCATCGTTATTTTTCACGCGGGGAAGACGTGCGTCGTTTTCCGGCACGCGCACAGTCTCTTTCTGTGGATCGTGGGGATTACCAGATGTCCCGGGTCTGTGCGTGGATTCTCCTGCTTGTTCTCCGGCTGCGCGTCGTTCCGTGGGGATGTGCGTCGAAATTTCGCTCTCACAGCAGGCGTTGCGTCGATTTCTCCTTGGAAGTCAGGCGGCGTTGTCCTTGCGAGGCCGTGCGTCGAAGTTCCGGTCGTCCCGAAGGCGTCGCATCGATCATCGTCGGTGTGCGGCGTTTTTCTCGCCGCGGAACAAGCTGTGCGTCGACAATTTCGCCGCACAAAGCATCCAAGTGAAAAAGAGAAGTCTTTTTGGTCCTGAGACTTCAGGGAACAGGAGGCAAGCTCTATCCAAGCCCTTGGAGAGCACTTTTACAGCCAGACAAGAGTTCAGCAAGGCAGCAGGCCAACAGCAAGGCAGCAGTCCTTTGTAGAAAAGCAGACAGGTGAGTCCTTTGAGCAGCCAGGCAGTTCTTCTTGGCAGGATGTAGTTTCTGGTTCAGGTTTCTTCTCCAGCAAGTGTCTGATGAGGTAGGGCAGAGGCCCTGTTTTATACTAAATTGTGCCTTTGAAGTGGGGGTGACTTCAAAGAGTGTCTAAGAAATGCACCAAGCTCCCTTTCAGTTCAATCCTGTCTGCCAGAGTCCCAGTAGGGGGTGTGGCAGTCCTTTGTGTGAGGGGAGGCCCTCCACCCTCCCAGCCCAGGAAGACCCATTCAAAATGCAGATGTATGCAAGTGAAGCTGAGTACCCTGTGTTTGGGGTGTGTCTGAGTGAATGCACAAGGAGCTGTCAACTAAACCTAACCAGACGTGGATTGAAGGGCACAGAAAGATTTAAGTGCAAAGAAATGCTCACTTTCTAAAAGTGGCATTTCTAGAATAGTAATATTAAATCCGACTTCACCAGGCCTCACAGTAGTGTAAAAACGAATTTAGGTGTTTTACACTACCAGAACATATAACTACACAGGTACATGTCCTGCCTTTTACCCACACAGCACCCTGCTCTAGGGGTTACCTAGGGCACACATTAGGGGTGACTTATATGTAGAAAAAGGGGAGTTCTAGGCTTGGCAAATACTTTTAAATGCCAAGTCGAAGTGGCAGTGAAACTGTACACACAGGCCTTGCAATGGCAGGCCTGAGACAAGGTTAAGGGGCTACTGAAGTGGGTGGCACAACCAGTGCTGCAGGCCCACTAGTAGCATTTAATCTACAGGCCCTAGGCAAATATAGTGCACTCTACTAGGGACTTATAAGTAAATTAAATAGCCAATCATGGATAAACCAATCAATAGTACAATTTACACAGAGAGCATATGCACTTTAGCACTGGTTAGCAGTGGTAAAAGTGCCCAGAGTCAAAAGCCAACAACAACAGGTCAGAAAATATAGGAGGAAGGAGGCAAAAAGTTTGGGGATGACCCTGTTAAAAAGCCAGGTACAACATATATGAAAAGTAAAAAAAAAAAAAAAAAATCTGTATGCTTCAATTGTTGAACTTTGTTTAAAGAAAAAAGCCTTTTTGGAATGTTTTTGTATAATGAATAATAAACAGATGAAGTTAACATAGATTTCTTTCTGTTTTATTAATTTGAGGATTACTCCTTTTAATTATCTGTAGGGTTTATTTTTTGGGTATGAGTTGTTGAGGAAAACTCAAAGAAATAAAACGAAATGTAGACACGCACATAAGCAATTGTAGATACACCCAGTGCATAGATACTCTCCTTGACTAGAGTCCAACTTATAGTGGAAAGGATGAAAGAGTCAACCAGCGATTGGGTAAGTGAATACGTGTATAGCTGAATGTGAATGAATGAATGAGTGAGTGGTTGCCTGGGTTGACTCCAGGATTATAGTAATGTCATGAGGAAGCATTGGTGGGCCAAGGAGATGCCTGAGCAAAAGGGGGTTGACATGTGAAGTGAAAGTTACTTGTCTCTAGTGATGTTGGATTTTAAGGTTAAGACCATTGACCACTGGGGTACTGGATATCAGTGCTGACCATTCCCCATGTCAGTGCGCTATGGGCACCCATACAGGCTGTGCCCAAAGGGTGCTGGCAGCCGGTTCGCTATTCTTGGACCTCACCATCATCAGGGGTGTTTTGGCTTAGAGGTGTGCCTGAAGTGCTCAAGATGTGAATTGGGTCGGTATATGGTACCATATCTAAAAATAAGGTTTAGATGTATGAAAATTGGATTTGAAAAAAGTGGTTGCACATTGAGCATCAACTTTTTGCGACTCCAGTTAGATTTTGCAAACTTATCTTTGTACTATTAGGTTGGTTTCAAAATCACCATTTAGAATGGGTCTCAATTTGAACTACCTCATTAGTGCTCATGAAGTAAGTTGCAAATTCGATTGGTACTGAACAATTGAGGGGAACCCTTTATTTCCTTAGAACCTGGGTATATAATCTGAACAAACAATTTACAGTTATTCCATAGGAAAAAACATGTTAGCCTATGCTTTAATGGCAATGCGTGAAACAAAATACACATACATTTTCAATCCAGTAGTAAGATCATGACAGCAAAAAATAGAAAGAATAAGGTAGGTGCTCCAAAGAAGTTTGTACTTAGTGCAGTGGCTAGTCAAACTCAATGTTAACTAATGGGACCACTGACATTGTGACAGTGAAAGTATCAATTTCGTGTTTTCACTGTCAGGGCATGTTAAACAGAAAAGGAGCATGTCCTTCTTTTTAATATTAACTACCCTCCCTGGTGGGCTACCAAGCCCTTCTCTAGGTATGGTTCACTCATACTAAAAAGGAATGATTTGACTTGGCAAAAGGGTTTATTTTGCAGAATAGATTTGGCACTTCTGTAGTTGCCTGATTAGGCTACCATTGCAGGCCTAAAGTCATATTTTCACCTTGCCACTGCAGTGGTGATACAATTACAAACAGCAGTTCTCTAGTGACATTTAACTTACTAGCCCTGGGTACCTCAGGTACCATAAACTATGAACATACAGGTAAGTTAAATGAGCTAATCAGGCGTTAGCCATTTGTAGACCTACTTTGGGGGTCAGAGCATGTTGGGACGGAAACGTTCTCTGCATGGTGAGGGGCATGTACACCTGCCCTGAGTGACCAACTGTGTTGTCATAGTGCACATGCAAGATCAGCATGTGCCTATGACACAGGTCTGTCTTACGGATTGTGGTCATGGTGGCCCGGGAGAAACACAAAAGTGCTACCCTCATAGAGGCATAGAGGTGGAAGGCTA
Organism: Pleurodeles waltl; assembly: GCF_031143425.1. Classification (NCBI taxonomy): domain Eukaryota; kingdom Metazoa; phylum Chordata; class Amphibia; order Caudata; family Salamandridae; genus Pleurodeles; species Pleurodeles waltl. Next base: position 268,150,284 of record NC_090448.1, on the reverse strand, counting down.
GTGCTGTCACCAGGAGTTAAACAGCACACGCATGGTGGTGATGGCATAACGGGTAGTGATCTTTAGCAGTGACCAGGTCCTTTTTACCATGTCACTGGAGTGAGGTATACAGGCTCACTCACCTTTTTTTAAAAGTTCAGCTGTTGTGTGCTTAACTCACCTGTGGCCTCCCTCAGGTTGTTGTGAAAGTGTGTGTGTGTGATGGAAACGTGCTGATTTCATCTGCGCTTTCAAGAAATACATTACCCAAAAGGTTTAGTGTGGTGCAGCGTGCACTTAGTAAATGTGTATGCTGGCTGTATGTGTTTTTAAAGTAGCACTTTGTGGTATAATACAGAGACTCTAGTACCAAATATTGTGTGTAGACTCAGTGCATGTACTGCATGTTGGTATGCTTGTGGTAGGATAATGCAGGAGGATAACAGTACTGGGCAGTGAGTGTGCTGTGGATGTACACTGCGTGCAGAAGTGCCTGCACTGATATATTACATGTAGGACCATGGGTTCTATTTTGTGAAGCCCAGGCCTGCCTGGTGAAAACATGAGGAGTAAAGGAATCCCCTAGGCAGATTTGTGTATTACAGCATTCCTGTAAAGATGGGTAGAATATGCCCTGGATAATAGGAGAGCTGGGCTCTCCCTGTGCATTTCAAAGGGCTCATTAATTCAGTGAGAGATCACAATGAAAGGGCCTGGACACATCTCTGGAAGAGAAAGATGGGACCGATAAGGGAATTATAAAGAGTGGGGCTGAGGGCCGAAGATTAACCTTTTGATACATATATCACTGTGGCTGACATCTAAGTGTAAACTCTGGCCACTCCCATGAATTGTGTGGGTCAGTTAGTTTTGGAGTCCTGCCTTCTGTGACATCCATCCTTCAGGAGGAAGAAGAAAGGGGAGAGATGTCCATTTCGAATAAGCAGAGCATAAAACTTCAATGACCTAGACACTAAATTAACATTTTGTTCCTGGAAAAGGACTATAAGTAGGGGTGTCTGAGACCCCGAAACATTGTCATTTGCAGAGCAGCCAGCCGGGTTATGTGAGGAGGGGAATCTCTGCAAGGCGTCTTTTTGTGACAACTACTAGGGACCCAGCCTACTAGTCTACCTGCCAGGTGTAGAGCCATCACCCGGGGAAGCCAAGATCTCTTGGAACTTAGAGTATCAGCGCCTGCCTGCCTGCTTGCCAAGACCGGTGTGTCAGTGACAAAGAGGAGAGCATTGGAAGGAGAGAGGTCTAGAGGGGAGCCCTGGCAAGAAGACTCCCTGTGCGAGGTGTGAACATGTCGTTGCACCAATCAGGCAGGATCCCATGCACCAGACTGAATCGGCGACCCGCGTAGCGCAGCGGGTTAAACTCGCTCCCTGCCCCGATTGGCCAGTGGCCAGTTTGCCTCACTGAATCGACAACCTCGTATTCCAGGAGGGGCTACCATTATCTGAGCTTGAGGAGTGCAGTAGAAGAAACCTGTTCCCTGCACAGATTGAGCCGTTGTCCGTATGCTGTGTGCCGAAGTGACCTGGTGACCCAGTGTGCTAGGAGGGACGCTGTTGTGTGAATCGAGAAGTGTGACAAGAAACCTGTCCCTCATCAATTGGGCCTTAGCCCGTGTGCTGGATTGCCTTGGGGACCCAGTAAGCCAAGTAGGGCCACTGGGTCACCTATATCAGGCCAGAGTGATCTGAGTGAGAAAACCAGGGCAGGATCTGCCGGAGACGCTGAAGCCGAGCGAGGTGGGATTTAATCGCATTGTATAGACTGCACTAATGCAGCCCTTTGGAGCAAACAGACCAGCCCTTGAGGCCGTAGAACAGGGAGTGGCCCGACAAGTACTAGAGCCCTGACCTTAGGGAGAATTATGTTATGTTATAACTTTTCTGAATGTTGAATGTTGTTTACTTTTGTATGTGTATATAGTTAGAATTAAAATACTTATTTTTGTACAAAAACAAGTATTTGACTGGACAATGATTTATTGTTGCGCTGCCCGCACGTTGAGTTACGAGTCTTGTTCACTGATATGTACCTGAGATTCCCCTGAAGGAGCTTTGACTGCATGAGCCACACTACGCAACTGAGAGTCAGGTGCAATCAGTGATTCTTGACCCAGGTGAGTGGGATCCATACTAGGGTGGGCCCCAGTACATTGGGAGTAAAAGGCCTCAAACACCTTGTTTTGACCCAGTAACTCAGGTGTGCCCTGTGGCCTCCTGAACGGGTTTGTGACAGAGCACATGCACTGTGGCCTGGCCACAGGGCTTGGTGAACTACAGAGTCGAAAAGCCAGTAACATATGGTCCAAAACTGGAGGGGAGAGGAGTGATCATGCAAAGAGGTCCTTTCCTACATTATTCAACTTGTGGGCTTTGGGTGGACCAGAGGCTACTTTTAGTGGAAGTGGGTGTTTGGGGATGGTCCTTCAACCCCCCAAAACAAACTAACTGAGCTTTGTGGTGGAGTGAGTTGGTGAATTAATGTATGCGTGCGTAGTGGAATTGGAAGAATAATAGTTTAGTGGGTCAGTGGATGATGGAAGAAACTGTGTATTTGGATGAATCAAGAATTTGTGTGGATGAAATCATTGCTGAGTGTATTTATTTGTTTATTGCAATTTTATATAGCACGGATTCAACCCAATGGTACTGGAGTGCTTTAATGACCACTAGTCACCATATACAAGGTCACATTCATGCACATGGAGATTAAGTGATTTACCCAGAATCACAGGATGTGTAGCCAACGCCGCAATTCCAATCTGGTTTCCCAGTTCCAAAGTCAGCAACTCTAGCCATAAGACCACATCCTCTGCCTTACATAATACACAATGTGTGTGGCTTTGTAGATATTTGTAATAGGTTAGATGGCAGTGCGTTTGTATGTGGTGGTGTGTAATGGGGAATGCATACTTTATGGGCTGTGTGTGTTGACAATATTGTGTTCTTGAGAGAGAGCCAGGGAGAACACGAAGCAGGGGAACATTGATATCGGAGAACAGAAAACAATGTAAAAAGTTCAGGTACTGTGGGTGAGCAACATAACTGGTATGGACAGGAGCCAGAAGCACTGAAGTGGTGTTAAAAGGAGAGTTTTGGATGTGGGCTCACAAACAATACGCCAGTCATTACAGTACACTTGTTTATTTCATTAAAACTACTATTCCCATTAAAGTAGCAATGCAAGATGCATCCTGCGTGTACAAAGGTAGGAGTCCTACTGCCCTCAAGTTCAGGCACACACTTAATCGTTTCATCTGCACCCATCCAACCTCATTATACTGAGCACAAACCTCCCTCCTCACAAGATTGCACAACAAAATGAAACTGTAAAAATATTTATCCTAATTTACAACTAATAACATCCCTACTCTAAACAAAATCCTCAAACCTTCCAGGAACTCTACACACCCTACTCACATACTTATAGCCAAACTCAGAAGTAAAAAACACAGCAGTTCTGGCACTGGGATCCTCTAACCCCCCTCCTATGCAACAAAAGTCATATCATTAGCCTTCGAAATCGCAGCCTCTCATCAACTCTCTCCCCCCCGCCCCCCCACCCCATTGAGGAGCACACTGCCATCATACTCATGACTTACTGAAAACCAGCCAGCTCCCCCAGCATCACCCACATCCATGCTAACATGGCACACTGAACTTCTGTTGAGATGCGATTTCCAATACCTCAACACCATTCAGCGGATCTATATTTCTGCTAATTGGCCCTGGCTTCTTAATTCTCTTTCCTACTTTAAAAAGGCCAGAATTGTAGGCCTTCCTGATATAAGCATATTTCTTATTTTTTTATTTTTGTAAAAAAAAAATTTAAGTATGTCTCTGACCTTTATTCGTGTAATTCAACTGTTCTAGCGTATTAATAGACCACCGTGGCATGATATTTTTCAGCAGTTTTACTCCTCGCCACATTTAGAAAAGCAGCGTCCCAGTGTATTTGGCTATAAGAAAAACAGATTCTTACCCATCCATCAGTTGTCACGTTAATGCTGTTCCTCTTCTTTAAAATTCTCTCTAGCTTTCCTCTGAGTACTTGACATCCCACAGTGACTATTATAGCACGTCTCTATTATTCTCTTCTTTAACTTTTTCGATGGTTCAATCTTTTCACATCTCACTACATTTTCACTATTCAACAATAAATCTTATTTAATTCAATCATACATTAGTCATTCACCATATAAACAGCCCTCCTCTGGCCACTGCGTCATTAACTATTATTTTAACAATCAAAGGGACCTTTCACTCTCCAGAACCGACCTACTCTCTGCCATAATATTTTTAACTAATTTCCCTGCTTCAACCTATTTCTTCTTTATCCCAATGTCAAGGGCATCATAAATACCCAGTCTGCCTGTCCATTTAACCTCCCAGAAACGTACCGAATTTTGCAACTAAAAACCCTGCGACTTTGACACTAACCTAGCTAAACGAGCACTCAGAGTGACCACCTCTAGGTGCCAACCTAATTATTTAAGGCGTGTGGTCTACTCTGATGGCCAGTCTCGTTGCCCAAATCTAGGTCCTAGAAGATTTCTGCTGTCCACATAGATGCCAAAAGTTCCAAATCAGTTGCATAGTAATTATTCTCTGTAAAACATGCTGCCACAAGACACACCCTTTTCATCTCCACAACTCTATGCATCCAAACCATTGCCACACCATATGCATAGTGTTTGCCACAACCACACATTTGCCCTAACCCATTTACCCTTTCCAAAGACCAGCACGTTATCATAGAAAGCTGTTGCTTCATTCAAGCCGTTTCAAAACTCCATTAATTAGCCTCTGAAACAAAGCAGCAGCTCTATAAGACGTTATTTTGAATTGATAGAATCTTTTTGCTGTGATAAATGCAGTGTGGCGTTTTGACTCCTGTCAGTTGGATCCGATGTTTGACACCAATCGGAACGATGGTGGAATATTGCAGGCCCAGAACCAGTAGAAGGCATCACCTGAAAATCCGGTTAAGCAGATTGGTCAATCTATATTGCCTTGTTGAAACGGCACTAATCTTTACCAAATCTCCATAAAGGTTTAGAGAAATCATGACCATAAGGAATCAGGATAAGCTCTAAAAGCGGTGTATGGTATTTGTGTCACACATGTCCTTTAAAATAAATGTGTTTCTCTCTATAATAATAAGATCATATTTTTATATGTTGTATCACATCAATAGCTTTGTTTAAAATAATTCTGTGTTTAAAAAACCTTACAGCATTCCCACATTTTCTATAAACACATCCTGCAACAAGTATTCCATATCAGTATATCTTTCAACTCCCTCTCTCACATCTACACTCACCTTCACAAAATCATATATTGTCCTCCCTCTAAAGTCTAGGTTAACCAAAAATAACATTTAATTTCAACTTTATGGTCAGTGTAACAACCAGGACATGTTTTAGTGTGGAACACTTTCCTGACGACTATCTTACAGATAAAAGTATATTTTACACACAAGTCACCCATACTACCCATTATTGCACCATCAGTTTTATAATCCTAATGCGGTAAACCTTTAGTTTTCTTTTCAGAAGAATCCTCATTATTCAACCATAAGACAACACCATCCTGAAATGCTCACGGCCATCTACATAGTTTTTCTGTTACACACAGCATAATACACTCTTCCAAAATGTTGTTTCCTTTTACATTGATCACATGTTTTGTCAATAGGTAGATAGTTCTTCATGTTGGTTAGAGGACTTAAACTGCCATATTGACATCACTAGTCTTTTTTCGCCTGGGGTGTACATTGCTTCCCTAACTCCATTTTCCATTTTTTTTTTTTTTTTTTGTTTCCCCTTCAATTCGTTACTATTTAATTCTAGTAGATTCCTTCAGACTTACTGACCATATTTTCTGACTAGTCAATGCTTTGTCGATCCTTGTGGTTCTCTGAAGTGTAGAACCTGCCCAGCTCTTAAATATTTTTCGCCTTAGTCTTCATTAAAGGTTTGTCACGCAACACTCGGTCATAAGCGATGAGGTCAAAACTTCACTTTACTGCTGTCATACTCAAGGTTGCAACTTATTGATGAATTCTTTCATCTGCTTTGTGAATTTTAGACTAGAACCTGCATCACTCCAAACTGTATTTGTATGTAATTTCCACTACTTCTGTTTGACAGCCACGTGGTAAGCTTTCATAATAGCAGTTCTCTGTAGAGGCAGAAAAGCTTTGAACTTTTGAAATCAACCATCGCTAGGCAGCGATCAACGATCATTGTTTCAGAGAGCTGCACTCCTTCCAGTACCTCCTCATGTGTTTGAAACAGGTCCAGCCACCCCTCCCAATCAATAAATGGTTCAACGGAGTTGGCGATGTGGTGGAGAAAGATATTAGACAGATTAGATTATAGCGGAGGTCGGTACTCCGAAACACCATAGTAAAGAAAGTTGTCACTATAATCTTGACTGACACCTTTCGCTGGCACAATCAATTCAAATGAGAAGTACAGTTTGCAATACATTCATTTCAACGAGTCTGTGAATAACAGTTCCTTTTCTCAAAGGAGTACAGATACACCTCCAAAATTATTTATTCCTCGCTGCCACGTTCCAACGAGCCAAATACCAGGTGCACATGGAGGTGAGGCAAAAATTCAGTGATGCTGGAACGCGGGTTGTACACTTCTGAATGGAAGAAGAAGATGATCCCAATAAAGATGGCCTCTCATCACAACACCATTTGAATCAATCAATCAATTAGGGATTTGAAGAGCGTGGCTAATCACCCATAGGGTCTCAAGGCGCTGGATGTGGGCGTGCTGCTCAGTCGAAGAGCCAGGTCTTGAGGTCCTTCCTGAACTGCTTCAGTGATTTGGTCTGCCTGAGCATGAGAGGTAGTGCATTCCATGTCTGGGCTGCTTGGTAGGAGAAGGATCTTCCTCCTGCTGTAGTTTTCTGGATCTTGGGGACAGCTGCATGGTGAGCTGGGAGGAACAGAGACGTCTGTTGGGTATATAGAAGGTGAGGCAGTGGTTGAGGTATGCTGGTCCTATGTTGTGCAGTGCCTTGTAGGTGTTGATCAGGAGTTTATATGTGATGCGCTTGTTGACGGGGATCCAGTATAGGTCTTTGAGGTGGGAGGAGATACAGCTGTGTGAGGGGATGTCCAGGATGAGTCTGGCTTCAGCATTCTGGACTCTTTGTAGTCTTGATTGAAGTTTCTTGGTGATGCCGGCATAAAGTGCATTGCCAAAATCCAGTTTGCTAGTGATGAGTGCATGGATGACTGTCTTTCTCGTGTCGGGGGGGGGGGGGGGGTCCATTTAAAAATCTTTGGCAGGAGTCGGAGGGTGTGGAAGCTTGATGAAGAGACGGCGTTGGCTTTGCGGGTCATCGATAGAGAAGAGTCGAGGATGATGCCCAGGTTGCGCTCATCGTGAGTGGAGGCAGGGACGTTACCCAGAGCGGTTGGCAAAAGCAGAAGATCTCTCTCCTGTCTTGTCCGAGTTGAGCTTGAGGCAGCTGGCCTCCATCCAGAGACTGCTCTCATCCCGTTGTGGAAATTCCTCTTGCCTTGAGCAGAGCCAAATATTTAAAGATAAGCTTCAAAGACTCCAGCAGTTAATGTGCTTCATTCACTAGCTTATGCTTGGTTCTGCCTCTTGCGAATCTGATACTTGTTTTTGTTTTTAATTTTTTTTTTATAAGAACAAGAATGTTGCCAAACTTGCTGTTATATGTGGAAAACGACAACACAAAACCAGTTCACATAGTTCGACTCCACTGGAAAAAGTTTTTCTCTTACGGCTTCTCACTTGCACTCCTCCACATCTCTCCTCAAGTTTACACTCATCGCCATTGTTAAATGGATATTCTCATTAACCTCCAACAGGCAGAGATACCCAGCTCCTAGTTATGGATCGAAATGCACAACTATAACTAGCAATGTAATAGGAGTGCTGTTTTGTAGAAGAACAAGGAGTACAAGCATTTGCAATGCAGTGGGTCTCGCATTTGCTTGAGTTGGAGGTTTTAGCGTTGTAAATTGGCGTTGAAAATTCATAACTTGACTTTTCTTGCCACATAAATTGGTCAACCCTGCCTCATAATTTGGCCTTTCCTGCCACATAATTCCAGTGGCCCTGCACATACCTAAATCACTTCCATTTACCTTCTTTCTGTATCTGCAGCCAAAAATGAAAATGTTGCCATTTAGCATCCTAATTTAAATCTGCCATGCTAATTCCAAGAGAATGCCACTTTTACCACCCCACCATCAGAGTTGCTGGCTGGCTAACACAATTCCCAAAACAAGACAGCCACAGAGGAGTAAAGAGAGAAATAAACTAGAAGGGTCACCCAAACATATTAAGAGTGTTCAAACAGTCTTAGTGTAATAAGGATGTTAAGTTGGCCTGAATCATGGTCATAATTGCAACAAGGAGAGAGTAATACAACTTATAGAATTATCATATAAACCCAATAGAAAACATTATCAGAAATGAACATTTGGCATTAGACTGTAATGCTCAGAACAGCCCCTAGAGGACACCACAATGAAAATAAAATTTGTAAGAAACATGGCCATGTTACAACATAGTTAGCCCCTACAGAGCACAACTACATGAAAAGAAAATAACTGATAATATTGCAACATAACCATATATTTAGTCCTTACAGCACATAGTTCAATACACATTTTCAGGGCTAGCAGGCCTACTACAATGATATTTCAAGCAAAACCCTTAAAACGCAAACTACTCTCAGTTGTAAAACAAAAGTTCCAGCCATGAGAGAGGTTAAAAAGACGCTGATTGGAAGGAGGGGTTATTACTTTGGGGTCTGCACTAAGCTGGTGTGATCTAGACAGAAAGAACAGGTTGTGGTGAATGTTTTGAAGGTCCAGTTGTCCTAGGACCACCACAAGCTGAGTTATGGGCAAAAATCGTTTGTAAAAGAATGCCCTGTAAAGCATTATTGGACAACTGAGTGCAGCAAATATTGTAGTATGTTGACTGTAATGCTCGGAACAGCCCCTCAAGGACACCACAATAAAAATATAATTTGTAAGAAATATGGCTGTGTAACAATACAATTAGCCCCTCGAGGGCATAGCCACATGAAAATAGAATAGCACAAAGTAACGTAATGCAACCATATATTTAGCCCCTAAAGGTTATAGTGCCTTACACATTTTCAGGTCTCGCAGGCATATTGCAATACTAAGACCCTTAAAACACAAACTACTCCAAGCTTTAAAACAAAATATTCCAGCCATAAGAGAGATTAAAAAGGAACTGAACGGTGAGAGGGGTTATTATTTTAGGCCCCACTAACTTAGTGTGGGGAACCAGAGATGACTTAAACTGAAAGGGTGTATCATGCCGGATATTTTGTTGGTGGTCCCATTGTCCTAGGACCACAACAGTTATGGGCAAAAATGTTTTGAGAAAGAATGTTTGCAAAGCATTATTGTGTGACTTTTCCAGAGTGCAGTAAATATAGTAGTATTGCTTTGAGGAATCCTGTGTTTCTTACTAAAACATTTATCAGTTGTAAGTGTTTTTGGGAAAGCTATGGAGCGTGAAGGGGAGAGACAAAATAAATTACTCTGATTAGGTAGCAGTGTGAACAATGTGACCAGCACTCCAATACCGCCGATAGAGTTTGTGCTGTTGGCGCTGTGAGGGCCATGGCTGCCATTGAGCATGAAGGGGAGAGACAAAAGAAAAACATAGATCATCCGTGCTGAAGTATATCGGTAGTCGTACAATAATCCATGTAACAGGTTCAGTCTGCAGGGTGGTAACCAAACCGCCCGAAGGCAGTACATACGTAAAGCATTTACCATTGTTATCAAGAGATTTTTGAAAGGCAAGCCCCCGAATAAGTGAAAGTGATGGGTGTAGGGTGGGTGAAGAACAGGTCAAAGCTTACCTTGTGCGCTCGACCTAAAAGGAAATAAAAAAATGTTATTGCACAAGGGCGCTTGCGTTCAAGAGTGGCAATTGTACTGCACATATATTTTCCCAATTTTTCAAATACCAAGCCTACCCAAAAATGGGATCTACAAAGCTTTCTAAGGCCTAATACTTCGAAAGCTGTGACCGGCACCGCTTTCTAATCAAAAACTCGGAAAGTATTCCGAATTCCTCCACTCCTTCACTGTATTTTTAGCGAGGTTGGTGCTATACAAATTCCAGATACATACAAAACAAATCTAAATGTAGGAGGGTGGGTAAAGCTCTGCACGTAATATTACATTTTTTAGTAAATCAGATCTTTTGCATGCCTTTCTGCAATCTTTGTGGAATGAGAGTCGTAGTTCATATGTGCGCCTGCTTTGGGCTGTCAAGTCAGTTGCACGCTGATTGAATCTGCTGCTGATAGTTGTTTTTACGTTCATAAGACACAGCACTAGCATTTTACTTTCCAAAATCCCGGTAGTTTGAGTCCTCAGAAAGCGGAAATGACATTAATTTGTGCTGCTTTTACAATGTGAAAATGAGAGTGGCTGTTGGTGAAGTGTTCTTAATCAACAACTGCCTTGATAAACCAAATATGCCCTCCATTTCATGCTCCTGTTAGTGTAAGAGCATAGTTTATTTGTAATCACCCTGTAGTAGTTAGCATTATATGCCTGGGGGATTGTTAAGCCCACAAATATATGTTTCATGAAAACCAAATTAAAATACGAAATTTCCTAGCTATCGTGAAGGAAAGTTTCAATTCTATTAAGGACACGGAGGCGAGGATTATGCAAATCTTTCTTCACTCTTTATTCAACAGCAAGTTCAAAGTTAAACAAAACATGAACAGAAAAACTACAAGTTCCATGAGCCCGCCGCCATGGTAACGAGTATCCAATGAGGTGCCCTCCTTCACGTCAGTATAAATGGCCCGAGACACGTCACACTTCCTCGACTTCACTGCAGAAGGAATCCTGGTAGAGTCAATTGGTCGTAGTTTCGGAACCTAAAAAATAGGTGTAATTAGATGCAAATCCGATAGAACACAGGAAACCTACCAAAGGCAACAAAGTTATGAACTCTAAAACACATATAAATGAAAATATATCTGAATCAAGTGTTTACCTGAAAAATTAAAAATATGAGCAGAATAACCAATAAACAAAGGCATAAACGCAAGTATACTACCTTGCTACGCAGATAGATGTAATCGGGAGGGAACATATCCGCGAAATGTATGTGGGTGGGATAATCCTCGCCTCCGTGTCCTTAATAGAATTGAAACTTTCCTTCACGATAGCTAGGAAATTTCGTATTCTATCACAGGACCGGAGGCGAGGATTATGCAAGTTCAAAGCTTACTTACCACCAGTGCGGCTGCGTCGTGAATTGGTTTAAAGTAAAACTTCTTAAAAGTAGACTCTGAAGACCAATCAGCAGCATGCATGATGTCCTCCAACCTGCCCCCCACTTGTATGGCTTTGGAAGCCATAGCTCCCCGAGTAGAATGAGCCCCAAAAACTCGAATATCTATACCTGCCTCAGAGAGAATCCACCGAATCCATCTGGCAATGGAGGGAGAAGAAACCGCCCTAAACGGCTTCTTAATAGAAATCAACAATTGAGTCTCACCTGGAGGTCTACAAGAACTGGTCACTTCCTCATAGACTTTGAGACATCTAACCACACATAGCCTCGGGGAATCAGGAAAAACGGGATAGGACACCGACCTGGTATTATTCTTTGTTCTCCTTGCAATAGTAAACGTGACTCCTTCTGGAGTAAAGACTCGAGCGGAAACATCCAGTGCTCTGATATCTGACACACGCTTACAGGAAATGAGGCAGAGAAGCATGGCTAATTTTGCCGACAATTCCTTCATCGACAAATATTGGTTGTCCCGCCAAGAGGATAAGAGATTAAGAACCAAGTTCACATCCCAGAGCTCCGAATATCTAGGTTGTGGAGGTCTGGAGAGTCTAATACCCCTAAGAAGTTTACAAACCCAGGGATGCCCCCCAATCGGGAGATTATTCAGGGGAGGATGGCCCGCAGAGATGGCCGAGCGAAAAGAATTGATGGTGCGATACGCTAAGCCGGATGCAGCTAATTCCGCCAGGAAATTGATGATGTCGGCAATGCTGGCCCCCATGGGATCGCAGTGTTTGCCCACACACCAACTAGACCACCTATTCCATGCTGATCTATATCGTTTGCATGTACCAGGGGCCCAGGCCTGTGCGATGAAGTTATTAGCTTCCTGCGAAAGCCGTTTGTTTTGCCAATGATGCCGGAAATCTTCCAAGCTATGAGGGGAAGATGACCTTGAAGGATTAGAGGGTGGCAGAACCCCGACGGATCCAGGAGTATCGAGGGAAAATCCGGGAGGCGAAGAGGACACTCGCACGAGAGTTCCAGCAGAGTCGGGAACCATGCCTGTGATCTCCACCAAGGGGTTATTAGAATCACCGTCGCCTCTTGGCGGCGAACTTGAGCAGCAACCCGCGGGATAAGAAGAAACGGGGGAAAAGCATAACCCTGAAGAGTGCCCCAATGTTGGAGAAACGCATCTACTGCCATCGCTCCCGGATCCGGACGCCAGCTGAAGTATAGGGGAAGCTGGGCATTCCAACGAGACGCAAAGAGATCCACTGAACAGGGACCCCAATGATCCATGATCGCCTGAAAAACCGAGCGATGTAGTCGCCAATCGCTGGGATCCCGGAGAAACCGAGAATTCCAGTCTGCCCACACATTCTGGGTTCCCGGAAGATACTCCGCTGTGACTGAGATTTGGTGTTGAAGGCAAAAATGCCAAAAATCTATCGCTAGCCCCGCTAGGGCTCTTGATCTTGTTCCCCCTAAACGATTTATGTATTGCACTGCCGATACGTTGTCCATCCGTAGTAGAACTACGCATGAGACCTTGTTTCTCGTGAGAGACTTGATTGCAAAAGAACCCGCCAGGAGCTCCAGGCAGTTGATATGCATGGTTAGTTCCTGCGGGGTCCAGCGTCCCCCCAACGAGATGTCCCCGCAACGAGCCCCCCATCACTGGCGACTGGCATCTGACTCGATCACCAGATCCGGGGCCGCTCCAAAGATGGCCCTGCCATTCCATGCCTCCATGTGGTCCAGCCACCAACACAACTCCGTCCTTGCCTCTTGAGACAGGGAGATCAACTCGGAGTACGTCACCCCTCGGCGAAGGTGAAACGCTTTCAAGCGTTGCAGGGCTCTGTAGTGTAGGGGACCCGGAAAAATGGCTTGAATCGAAGACGAAAGCAGGCCTACCACTCTGGCTAACTGGCGTAGAGAGATCTGGTCCCGTTGCAGGACCTTTCTCAGTTCCTTCTTTATCTTGGAAATCTTCGTCGCCGGGAGACTGAGAGACGCTGAGCGGGAATCCACTAGAAACCCTAGGAAGACTAACGATTGAGTCGGAGTAAGTTGCGACTTCTGTTGGTTGATCACAAAACCAAGGTCCTGGAAAAGCGCAATAGTTGTGTTCAGATTGAACATCAACCGAGACCTGGACTGATCCATCAAAAGGATGTCGTCCAGATAAATTATGAGGCGAATGCCTTGTAACCTCAGAGTTTCCACTACTGGTTTGAGAAGTTTTGTGAAGCACCACGGCGCCGACGACAGGCCGAAGGGGAGTGTGGTGAATTCGAACACCTGGTTGTTCCATAAGAATTGCAGGAATCTGCGATGGGGTGGAAAAATAGGGACCGTGAGGTACGCGTCCTTGAGATCTAGACGAACCATCCAGTCCTCTTGTAAGAGGAGGTCGCGGAGCATGTGAATACCCTCCATTTTGAAATGTCTGTAAACCACCCACTCGTTGAAAGCACGAAGATTGATAACGGGACGAAACCCTTTGTCCTTCTTTTCCACCAAGAAGATGTTGCTTACGAAGCCTGTGGGGTGAAGGGAAGTAAAGGAAATGGCACCTTTGTGAAGAAGGGCCTGAACCTCTAAATCTATGAGTTCTGAGTCTTCTGCCGAGAACGCGATGGGCTGAGGCAGTTTCTCCTGAAATGGGGTACCCCAGAATTCTATTTGAAAACCTGAGACAGTTTGCAGAACCCATGCGTCGGAGGTAATGCGCCTCCAATTGTCCCTGAAAAACCTCAATCTCCCGCCAAAATTTGTTGGGGAAAAAGGGATAAGCCTCACCCGAGGGACCTCCTGGGGCATTATATGCTCCTCGTGCATTTCTGGAACCTCTGCTTCTTCCCCTGCCTCTGTTGGGGAAGAAGGTTCCTTGTCTGCCGTCCCTCCAACCGTTGTTGCGGAAGGAGCTGGGGCCTTGCTGGAAAGGACGGCCGGAAGAGCGACCCCTGCCTCGCCCGGCCCCGCCAAAAACCTTGTTGGGGAAAACCTTCTTAATCGAAGATTGCGCTTTATCCAAAGCTGAAAACGTAGCCACAAATTTTCCCAACTCTTTCACAAAGGGATCGCCAAATAAATTGCCTTGGGCAACAGCCCCTGCCTCCGAGTTAGACAGTTCCCCTAACTTGGGGTCGATTTTGATCAATAAAGATCTGCGTCTTTCTGCAGAGATGGCACAGTTCGCGTTGCCCAGAAGACAAACAGCTCTCTGAGCCCATCCCGCTATGATGTCCGTCTGAAGGGGAGTGTTTGCTTGCTTGGCCCGCTCCGCCAATTGAATAATCTGTGTGAGGGGACCTAACACATCAAGAAGTTTATCCTGGCATGCCCTCCAGGAGCGATCAATCCCTTTTTTGGGATCCTTGGTGTACTTGGAAAAAACGTACACATTTTTGGGTCAATAACTGGCGTGAAAGCGACCTTATCCGATAAAGACGGGCGTGGGCACTCCGCCCGTAGACGAGTGCGCACCTCTTTGTCCAGAGGTTGCCTAATTTTACTGGCGACATATTCAGCCACCTTGTGGTCTGGACGCCACTCCGAGGAACGCGGATGGTAGATACCCTCCGGTTCAAACATATCGGAGTCAGAATCAGCGTGATCCGAAGGATCTGGTAGGGTAGCACCCGGACGCCAAGGGCGACCCGAGTCGTCATCTAAAGATGATGAGTCCTCATCTGAACTTCCCATGAAGCCTTTGGGGGATCCCAGATCAGGGTTCCATAGGTGGTGAAGCTTGTCACCCAGTACTCCGGGCAAACGGTCCTCCCGGGAGGGTACGCGCTTATGCGCGCGCGCACTCTTGGGATTGGGTGAAAATACACCATCCCCCAGGTGCCCCGCGTCGCGCTTGCGCATTTTCCTGGGGGCCGAAAGGGTAGAGGAATCACCCTCCGCTCCCGTCACACCAAACATGCCCGTACCTCTGGACACCTGTTCAGTAAGCTTAGCTACAGTATCCCTAAGAGGGGCTAAAGCGTGAGAAATAGCCTGGGAAAACAAAGTGTCCACTCCGGGGGGAAGGGTACGGTGAGAGGGACCCTCACCTGGGGACATGTTGGTAAAAGGTTCATTCTCTTGGGAGGAATGCATAATGAGGACTATGACAGAGTGTACACCCAACAAAAAATATACAATATATAGGGTAAAAAATCCCTACCCTCTCTGTCTACCGATAGCGAGCCAAGAAGTAATGCCTTCCCTAATGGGGTAATTCTTACCCAAACGGGTGTCAGGGTAGGGAATAGGAAAAAAATGCACCAAGGTGCCAAGCATGTAGTAGAGGAGAAGCCCTCAATTCTGGGAAAAAAGAAGCAAACGCTAAACGCGAGCCGCGCACTGAGAGGCACGCTCTCCGACGATAAAGAACACAGCGCGCGCTCCCTCTGGTGGGCCCGACGTGTATTAAACACGCCGAGGGCCGAAAGGAAATTAAACGCTCGAGCGGCCCGTCCGTTCCGGACCGCTCATGGCGATAAAGCTGCTACAACAACAGAAAGCCCCGCAAAACAATTGAGCGGCAGCGCGCCAAGTTTAGGAAACAAACCCCCAACGGAGGCAGAAAAGGCACTTATCTGAGCAGTGAAGAAAGAGGAAGTGTGACGTGTCTCGGGCCATTTATACTGACGTGAAGGAGGGCACCTCATTGGATACTCGTTACCATGGCGGCGGGCTCATGGAACTTGTAGTTTTTCTGTTCATGTTTTGTTTAACTTTGAACTTGCTGTTGAATAAAGAGTGAAGAAAGATTTGCATAATCCTCGCCTCCGGTCCTGTGATAGAATCTGCTTTTCCTCACGATCATATATGCACGCCATATTGGACAACGCACAAAGCTCACATCCTTTAAGTGGGGGTTATTTACTTTTTTTCACTTTATTGGTCTTTACCAGAAAGACTCCCGTGGGCACACTTATGAGATGGAAATGGCGGTCAGACAATGGCTCCGCTGGGTAAACTATTAGCCAAGAGCGATGGGTGAGCCTGAGCATCCCTTCGCCTGGGTTCAGTATCTGGACGACGACGCAGATAATGCCCGGAATCTGGAAGCCGTATGGAGAACCAGTTCCCCCACTTTCCCCATGCAGATGTTATGTTAAAAACGCTGCTTGCCCCCTAAGCGACGACTGTACCGATCACTGAGAACAAAGTGGCCTAGCTTCCGAAAACGTGGAATTCAGCCTTCCTTATGCTCTCCATATGGAGGCATAGTCTCGCCATTGCTTGACAAAGGCAACCCTCCCCCCCCTTGGAGCTGCCTTTTCACCCCACTGTGCTCGCATAAACTGTTGGTTTCACGTTTCAATAAACCCGCAGCAATGGTCTGCTGGACTGCAGGCCCTTTGAGCTTGGTGAAGGACAAGCATTTAAACGAGTTTCTGTTGGTGCCTTACCTTCCTGCACCTTTACCTACAAATCCTTAGCTGAACATGCTAGCAATCAACAATAAGCATCTTTTCTAGAAACCTTGTATTTTCCACAGCTTTCCAGTCCTAGAGCATGATATGTTTTTTTTTTTTTTTTAGATGACTTGATATAAAGTCGGAGACTGAAGGAATTTCCAAGGTAGACTTTATTCCATCTCCAAAACTTCTATTGTCTCTTCCCTTCACACAGTTCACGTCCAGCTCCTCACAACAGCCTACTCCTCTTCCCTCCACCCCCAACATTCCGATCGTCCTAATCTTGGACCACGGGGGGGGGAAGAAAAAGGGAACTACCATTCCTACTCCATTGTTTATTCTAACACATATTTACATTATTATGATTTTATTCCATAACTTAATCTATTTGAATTGTAATAAAATATTCCTATGTCAAAATCTATATGATAAGTAAATATTTGTGTTATACCAACTATATTACAACGGGACTACATTTAGTTTTGTGTTAAGAATTAGTGGCGTTATTCTATGGAAAACACGTGTGTACTTTTGCTAGGAACCTATTTCAATTCTCTAATAGTAAATAATAACTAGAGGATGCGTGGGAATGCATTTGTGAGGTGGCTGCTGCTGCAAACCTCCAGTGGAGGGTGGGCAGGGGTGTAGACAGGGACAGGGAAATTGAAAGAATATTTATATTTTTGAAAAACAAGTGCGACTGTGCTGTGTAAAGCCCAGCGAGATGACGCTGTGTAGGAAAGAAAAAGAAAAAGTAGTTCAGAAACCATGTGGAAAACAAGGAGCCTCATATGTTTTCAGTAGTTGGCTGGTGGGCTTGAGGAGGACTAAACACCGGAAAAGGCATGATGTATGCATGCCTTTCACAAATGAAATTAAGCAAATTTAAAAGGCAAGCCCACAAACCAAAGAAAGTGATGGGTGTGACATGGGCGCGGTTAAAAGCCCACAGAGACATTACAACAGGCGGGAGCCTCAACCCTAAATATTGGAACAAATGTATGAGGTGAGCCTGTTACTAACTCTGGGTCCACTTCTTCGAACATTATGCGATAAATTTACCCATTACACCATTTCACAGGGCACAGCAATGAGTAGTCTGTACCAGTAAGATGCACTATTATTTTGATATGTCTTGTTGGCAAACCCACTAGTGGTAAATACTAAGTGAAGACGTTTTACACATTGAGAACAAGTCACAGTACAATTTCATACAAAAATGAGACAGACTATTTTTTGTTGATGCTTGTGTTTGGGAAGAATTGGCAGATGTGAATTTGGTGAGTAGTGTAGATCTGTTGTTGCTTTCAGAAACAATAATGTGTTCTTAAAAACATTCTAAGCCTGCCTGCAAAAATAATAATTTGTGTTTTCATGTAATGTTTTTTACCACCTTTTCTTTTGCAGCATTATAGCCCTATTCACAAGATGCCTTCCCCCAACTCATTGGTGCTCCATTTATTGCCCACTAAAGGGTGAAGTGTCAACATAACACTTACAAACCTAGATAGGCGTCAGGAGTGCTGAACCTACAAAGCTATCATCATACTGAGCTATCTTAAAATGGCTTGTTTAAAAAGATGTTTGTATTTTTAGTGACGTTATCGCTTAATGACTGGATGAATACTTGCATCCAGTTAGGTTCTCCACTTAATAACCTGCACTTTCAAATAGTGTTTAATGATTTCTAGATCTGATTAGCAGCATATAACTTGTACGTTTGTATTCTAGGATAAACATAGTGCTATTCAATCTTTTATGGCTAGGATGGTTTGGAGTGAATATACAAACCTTACACATGTTTTCTTGAAAATAGTATTGACTTCAGAACTATTCAAAGTCCATAAGGACATCTTTAATGATTTCAGCTACATACGATCTCCTTTCATATTTGGTAGCTTCCAAGTAGCCAGTGTGGTCGAGGTAACAGGGATTGCAAAGTTTGAGTTGTTTACAGTGGCAGTGAGTATTGTGCCCAGCGCCCTCAAAGTGATTTCTGCATGCACAGATGAAGACATTTCAGGGGAAAGAAGAACCAAGAAATCCAGTGCTCCATGCCAGTTAATTGCCTCCCATGTAAATAGTGAAGATGCTCTTAAATAGTTTTTATTACAGTGATTGACATGGTTTCAGTGTCGTCCCCAGGCAGAAGGGGTGCTGGCGGGCATGACCTGGACCATCTGTGGTGTGCCACATACACCAATAGGGTGTTCCAGATGACAGAGTCTGGAGTGGCCAAGCCGTCAGGCCCATTACAAACCACAGCCCTCTAAATGGTTCAGAAGGGAGGTCTTAGAAGTGGACTAATTTGTGTTATGAGTCTTGTTACTACCCTCCTCAAAATGAGTCCCTTAGTTGCTAAAGCCCCACTCAAAATCAGGTCTCTAGTGCGGTAAATTCTTCTGTGCTTCCATAATTCAAAAGTGTTGTTTAATGTTTTGCAGATGAATCCAAGGACTGCTTACTAGATCCATCCCCTGTTAAAAAACAAATGGAGAAAAATAAATCTGTGAAGCGCTTGTACGTTGGGGGGCTTGGCCATACAATATCTCAAGCAGAGCTCGAAGAAAGATTCAGCAAATTTGGAGATGTTACTGATGTTGAAATTGTTGCTAGAAAAGATGAACAAGGTAAGGTGTTTTTACATGTATGTAAATATAATTTTCATATTCATAGTAACTTGTTATCTTAAACATTTGGGTGATATTATACAGTACACTCCATCCACATGTTTTGGAATAGTCAAGAGTGGTAGATGGGAAGTGTATCTTTCTCAACCATGCAGTGTCTGAAAAATAAAAATAAATTAGTTGATTTGTGCTGATAAAAAATAAATAAAAATTAGGCTAGTTAAAAACAATCCAACTCTTATGCATTATATAGCATTGTATGGCACTTCAGTCCACCAACATCGAAGTTAGTTAGTTTGAGTTGTTGACGTCCAGTCCTAACTCATATGGTCCTGACTCATACTCCTGGAAGGCTGATAAAGATGTGAATCACTCACCCTTGTTTAAAATTAATGTCTGGTTTATGTGGTTTAAGAGACTTTTCCCAGTTCCTAGGGAATGCACCAGTGCATCTGTGGGAAAGTGAATTGTTAGTTGGGGTGGATGTTAGTCCCTAAAATTATAGATCCAGTTAAAGGTTTCAGTAATTTAAACCTGCGCTGAGCCCCTACCAGTTGTGGCACAGAGCAAGCAAGCTTACCTTAGAGAAAATGTATAAAGCATTTAGAAGTACCCAAACAGTTTAAAAGTAACCAACATAACACAATATAAATCTCACTCCAGTTTAAAATAATAGAGTAAAAATTAATGAACAAAACGACACCAAAACTACAAAAATCCAAGAAGAGAACTCTGAGATATGATTTTTTAAAATGATTTAAATAAAAATAGTGCCAACAATTGCTGTAGATCAGGACATAGGTGTGATTTTAGGCCAGCCGCGATCCAACGCACGTTGGGAACGCTAACCAGGTTCAACCTGATCAGAGGTTTTAGCTTGGCACTTAGGGCCTGATTACGCTGTTACTCCTTCCGCCGTATTACAATTCCATTATATCCTAGGGAGCTCGTACTATGGTGGATGGAATATAAGTCACATTTATGACGGAGGTTTCCATCCACAAAGGTCATGATCAGGCCCTAGTCCTTTTTTTTTTTTTTTTTTCTGGAAGTCAAAATCCCTTAGCTGGGCAAGGCAGCAGGCTGTATTTGATGAAGTCCTCACAAAGTTGGGTAGGTGTTGGATGAGGTCCCAATGAAGCTGTTGTGTAAAACATTGTGGTTGCTGGTTGGTGAGGGGAGCGATGAAACCCTGCTCGAGCAGGGACCACAGTCCCTGTCAGGGTGAAGTCACAAGCAAACCTTAAATTAACCTGTGCTCCAACCTCAATAACCTTGGCACAGAGCAGTCAGGCTTAACCCAGAAGAAATATGAAAACTGTTAGTGCAACACTTCAAATAGTAAAAAAGTGAAGCACATTACAAAAATTACCCCAGACAAGATGAGAAAAATATAGTACATTTTAATAAAACAGAATCAAAATGGCAAAAATCCAATCAGTAGAACCGAAGATATGCAATTTTAACATTTTAGTGAAAGTACCGCCAAAAAGGAAAAAACACCAACTGTAAATATCTGGTCATACTGGACTGGACACAGTCACAAGTTCAGGCTGACTGCGATGCAGCAAAGCCCGGCTACAGAGACCCAGTTACACCATCTGAACACGAGTACCTTAAATCCTGGTTGTGGGGCATTGCAAGGTCTTGCGTCCTGGATGGGTAGTGAAGTTGAAGCGATGTGTCAGTTGAGGGGAGCTGCGAGGCTGCGGTGCAACGTCCTGCATCGCCGACGAGGGAAGCTTGTGGTGCAAGTCCTGCATCAGGGATGTGTCACGCACTGGCTGGTTGAGAAGAGGCTGCAAGTCTTTCCATGAGAAGTCCTGCATCATTGTCGAGGCTGCCGTTGCGATGCAAGGGCCTGTATCTGGGATGAGCGGCGCAGCAGTGGGTCTGATGCGGCTGGAAGATTGATGCAGAGTCTTTGCACTGGAAGAATCCTCACAACAGAGGGAATGCATCGGTTCTAATTGGGCTTGCGCTGCGCAGCAGAGGTTATGTGTCATTCTATTTAATCCACAGGTGGGATGGCAGAGTACATTGAAGCCCACTTACAAAGGTCCTGGACTGGGTGGCACCACTTGGCAGGGTAGGACTCACAGTTGCAGAGTCCAGGTAATGGTTACAAGAGACTAGCACTTGGAGTCACTCTGGTGGTCTTAGGTACAAGTTGCAGGCCCAGTTCTTCTCACTCAAGCAAGACGTCTTCAGGTCAGCAGTCCATGAGAGTGGCAGTCGTTTCAGCAGCACAGCAGTCCTTCTTTCTACCAGAGCCTTCCACAGGTCCCTAAGTGTACTGAAGAGTTGGTGTCGGACGTCCAGTATTTAAAACCTGTGCCTCCTTTGAAGTGGGAGACGCTTCTAGAGGTTTCCCTTTGAAGTGCACAGGTTTCCTGCCTCCCCTGCCCTGGCTCCACAGTAACTACAGGTGGTATGCAATCCTTTGTGTGATGCCAGGACACAGCCTATCCAGGTGCAGGTGGGGCTTTCCCCAACTTTGCCCTCCCATCCTGCCGGTGATGGCTTATCCAGGGACACCTAAGCTCTCTACTGTGAATAGCTGTTCAGGCACAAAAACCAACAACACCCAGTCGTGTGACCCAGAGACAGGTGCAAAGCACTAAATGACTAAGGGATAAGCCAAAGTTATGTCTTAAGGAGTGAGCACACTATGGAAGAGTAAGGCAAAACGTTTGGGTGAAGACCACCCTATGGCTGATAGGTCTAACACATTAGCATTACTAGGAAAAACTCAGGGAGGGAGAAAATCAAATCTCACGCCCATGGAAGTTCTTTTACCGGTCAAATACTTTTGGCATCTTCAGCAGGCCCAGATCTATACCTTCAGACTTGGGGCCTGATTACAACTTTGCCGGAGGAGGTTAATCCAGCCCAAATGTGACAGATATCCCGCCCACGGATATCCCGCCCACCGTATTACGAGTTCCATAGGATATAATGGACTTGTAATATGGCGGGCGGGATATCCGTCACATTTGGGACGGATTAATCCCCTCCGCCAAAGTTGTAATCAAGCCCTTAGTCTCTTTTTTGGTGGTAGGAACTCTTCAGCGGGCAAGGCTGCTGCTGTATCTGACATGGAGTGCCATGAGGCCAGATACCTTCTTGACGAGGGTCAGCAGAATCCTCTAAGGCCACAGACAGCAGGCTCAGTCCTCTTCTTTTCTTTTGCATGTCCAGAAAGTGTTCTGGAGATGGTGCCTGGGTATGTGACATTTATGCCTGCCACTAGCTACTGGGAGGGGGTGAAACCTGGTCCCTTCCTAACCAGTGGGGTAAACATTCCCAGGGGTAAACCCTACCCACGTTTGTAGCAGTTCCTGTTTGCCCTATTGCAAACTGTTAGAAATGGGGTCTCTAGTTAGCAGTAGGTTGCACCCTGTCCAAGTAAAGACCTTCACTCTAGTGAGTAAAAGAGCCACACAGCTAAGATAGCCCCTGCTCACCCCCTGGGTAACTTGGCACGAGCAGTCAGGCTTATCCTGGAGGCAATATGTAAAGTATTTGTATGCACACACAGTGACACAGTGAAAACGCCGCAAATGTACTCCACACCAGTTTAGAAAAATAGCCACTATTTATTGAATAAAACAAGACCAAAACAACCAAATGCAACATAAACAAGCAAAGATACAAATGTTCAAAGATTAAACTTCAGTATAGCGCTGAGAGACAAAATAGCTCCAACTGGGGCTATCATGACGTCGTCGACAAAGTCGTTCCCAACAGTCCAGACCCACTCGCCAAGGGAGTGTGGGCCGGTCACAGTGTCGCACGGACCCCAAGGTACAGTACCTTTGAAAATGATGAAACAAAGACATTGCACGGAGTTAGGGAGGTGAGACATTACTGGAGTCGGTGCGGCGTCGGTTCCTTACTTCTTACGGGGAGGTAAGGCATCAGTTCCTTACTGCTAGGCAGGAGAGGTGAGGCACCGGTTCCTTACGGTTGCACGGGTGGTGATGCGGCATCAGTGGTGAGGTGTCAGTTCCTTAACATCCGGCGGGGTAGATGAGCCCAGCAGGTCAAGACGTGGGGTGTTGAGTTTGCGGTGTCGCGATCACACCACCGGGTGCTTTGGAGGTGCTGCAGCGACATTGGTCGCAGTAGTTGCTCTCAGTGGGTACCACGGCTCCTGCTGCAGACAGAGGTGCGGAGTCAGATAGCGGCGTCAGTTCCGAAGTCACTCTGGAGTCGTTGCACTTTGTTTCCTCTTGGTTTCACCAGAACTCACTTCCATGGTCCCAGGAACTGGATTTGGCACCACTTGCCAAGTCAGTACTCTTAGCAAAAGAGCCCAGGTGCTGACAGATAAAGTCTTTGATGTCCCTGAGACTTCTTAACAGAAAGCAGGCTCAGTTCAAGATATTGGAGAACTTTGGAAATCAGGATGTAGAAAGCAAAGTCCAGTCCTTGCACTCCCAGGGTAGAAGCAGTAGGCCAGCACAGCAAAGCAACAGGCAGAGTGGCAGTCCCTCCTAGCATTCAGCTCTTCTTCCTGGCAGAATGTCCTCAGTCCAGAAGTGTTCTAAAGTTGTGGGGTCAGAGGTCCATTTATACCCATTTCTGTCTTTAAAGTATGCAAACCTCAAAGTAGTGAACAAGACCCCTGAATAGGGGTGTAGTGAACAAGACCCTGCCTTTCCTGCTCGGGCTCTAGACATGCTCTAGGGTGTTGGAGACTGTTTTGTGTTAGAACAGGCACACCCCTATTCAGGTGCAAGTTTCAGCTCTTCCCACCACTCTAGCCCAGGAAGACCCATCAGGATATGCAGGGCACACCTCAGCTCCTTTTGTGTGACTGTCTAGAGTGAATTTACACACAATCCAACTGTCTAAAGCTTTATGTGGTAGCGCACTGTCATTTACAGACAGTAAATTTCGAAGAAATGTCTAAAAACCTTCCCACTAATGTGCATCTTTACTGATAAAACTAAATAGTGTATTAACAATAATCTGTGAACATTGGGTTTCAGAAAACATTTATGAGTTACACATCACCAAGTTAAGTGTTCTGATTTTTTTCATCCTATTAAAATATTTTTTTCATCACACAGAAATACAAGAATGGTCTTTCACAGCTACTGAAATATATTTTGAAACATTTGTAAAGTTGACTTAGTTATATAAATGTTGTGTGTTAGGGAAAACCTGAAAACAAAAGACTTACATGTCGCATAGGTCAGACCGTTCATCTTCCAAAATCCTGGAACTCTGCAGTCATAAGAAAAAGTACTTGCATTGCAAGAAGACAAACTGACTTCTGACCTCTGTCTCAGAACACAGAGCATATGTGACAAGAATAAGATTTAAAGGCATCTTAATCGCTAATTAAGTTTCTGACTGAACAGAACACCTCTTCTTTGTCCATTCACCAGAAGGGTTGAGTGGAATCTAAAAATAGCTCGACCTCATAAAATAAAACTCCATAGTGAGGGGCCCAGTAGATTTTTCGAGCCCTGCAAGACTCGTAACTGTACTTACATACCTCACTCACCTGTTGGATAGCGGCTTAACCTATTCATCATTAAAAGTACACATGGCAGCGATAGTAGCATTCTCTAGGGGCACCTCATGTGACAGTTTCTTCACTCCACCAGTAGTAAAGAGGTTTTTAGAGGGATCAAAAAGAATTGCTCAGCCAAGATCAGTTCCAGCACCAATGTGGAACTTAAACACAGTATTAACACAATTAATGACAAAGCCGTTTGAGTCTATGCACAAAGCGGATCTCAGATCACTCACACTCAGAACTGCATTCCTAACTGCTACCACTTCACTGCAGAGAGTGAGCGAACTGCAAGCACTAACAATACAGGAACTGTCCCTGCAGATACACAAAGACAGCATGGTTCTCTGGACGAACCCATAATTCCTACCTAACGTGGTACGAACTTTTCATGTCAATTAATGCACACAGCTACCAGTGTTTTTCATGGAACCACAAACACATATGGAAATAACCTACACACCTTGGATGTAAGGAGAGGTTTAATATACTATCAGCAAGAAACAAGAGAGTTTCATAAGGGAAACCAGTTCGTATCCTTCGCAAAAACAACCAAAGGGTCCCCAGTAACAAAGGGAACAATCTGTAGTTGGATTGTAGAAACATTACAAACCTGCTACTCAGGGGCAGGGATAACACTGCTCAAAGGCACACCCAACAAGAAAGAAGGATGCAATGTTAGCTTTCCTGTCAAACGTACTAGTAGACAATGGGCACCTTCACACACAATTGCAAAATAATATTGTTTGGATGTTCAAATGAACAAGGAGGCACAAGCGGGACAAAAAGTACTGCTGCACCCGTTTGCCAAATCTTCCTCATTTCATCCAACCCAAGGGAAAGGATACTGCTACATAATCTAATGCAAAGCATATGAATTCAGAAAAGGATTCATGCTGCAAAACAAAATGGTTATTTGCCTGTAGGAGTAGTTTTCTGGTTTCACATGCGACCCAACTGCCTCCCCTGAAATGGGAGATATTACAGTCAGGCGGGAACAATAGAGATAAAACAGCAATGAGTAAAATTCCAAAATATGGGAAAAAGAATCCAAGAACGGCGACTACTCACATGAACATCATGGATGCAGTCTGACATCCTATATGGGATGGGCATACCACCAAATGGTGGTGAACGAAGCCCATGAAAGAAAAAAAAAAAGACAATTCCGGACCAAAACTCTAGATGGCGCAGTAATGCAAAGAATGTGAATCCAGAAAACTCTTCAAACTGCAGAACTACTTCTACTGGTAAGTAACCATTTTGTTTTCAGGCACTCCCACATCACCATTCATGTTGCATATTTTCCCACCCAGCCTCCTACCCCCGTCGTTAGTTCTCTTGCCTCACACTCATCCCAGCCACCTCCCACCCTGTCCCATCTCCCCCACACCATGTCTGTTTCTTCTCCCCCTATAACTCATCCACGTTTTCGGTTCTTTTCTCTTTTTGTCTTTCCCTGCCCTTTATTTTGCCTGCGTGGTCTTGTCAGAGGCTCTGTCTGAAGCTTTTGATGTGGGTATGGGTCTTACCCGGCTCCACAGGCAGACGGGTAAGACCCGTGCACGTCCGTTTTCAGATCTCTACCAAGCACTACTGTCCGCTAGACAGGAGCAGGGCTCCCTGGCAGGGTACAGAGAAACACACAAACGTTTTCTTAGCTTCCACATTCAGGCAGTTCATCGGCTTTTACTGCCTCCATTACTCATCTGTCGCATCATAACATGGCCACTATAACCTCGCTCACCATCTCATGGTCTGTGTCTCCTTAAGTCTCTTGACCAGAAAAACGCATCTTTAACCAGACACTGCACATGTGTGATAGTACCTAAGTGGTCGATTGAGAAGCTGATCAGAGCACTCTGTTGATGATTTAGGTTTTTCCATGCTTTCCATACCCTGCAATGATTTCAGAGCGCCCGGAAAAATTACATTGTGTTTTTTCTGGCACACTCTTCTTCCTTGCAATAAAGCCTTGCGTATGTTCTCTTTTGACCATTGTCGTTGCTCCAGAAACCTGCCTCCTTCAATGTTAAAACAAATACTTTGATTCACTCACTAAAAAAAGCATCACTTTTTCAATCTGCCTTTGTTTATGTTTTTCTGTCTTCGTTTCTCAAAATTGATTGTTTAAATTAAACAGAAATTGTGTTGCGGTTGGTCTAACCATAACCTAGCTCTTCACCACCATCCTGCCCCCACAGCCTTAGTAACTGCTTGCATTTTCTAGGTTATAGGCGGCGTGGGGTGATGGGGTAAGGGTATATCGGACGCACCCATGTTACTCCTCATCAGACATTCAGGTGAAAATACAGCATTGTGCAAAGTATGAGATGCTGTGTGTTCCACAGCTACGGCGAGCACATATACCTTACTTATATCCTTTTTCTAGTCATCTCATTTTGTTGTTACAAGTAATATTTTGCACTCTCCCAGTACATATTTTTAATTGCTTTGTAATAGTTCAAGCCAGCCTAGTTGGAGCACACAAGGTGCTCACTCCCAAGGGACACAAGACGGGAGGTGTGATTATGTATCGGGGTTATACTTACCCTTTTTACTGATTGATGTACCTTGAAAATGCCAGTTTGTCTCAGGCTGTGCTGTGTGTTTTAGCCAGGCAGTCACCTTGTGTTTTGAGAGATGAAATTTGTCAATTTCCTCACATTTAAAAATCTTGTTTTTCAGAGCACTCTAACATTTTTTTAAAGATGCAGCACCCCATAATAGCGCATGTTGTGCAGAAGCGCAGCTGAAAAAAATGGAAAAAAGCAATATGATGTGTCCAGCACTGACCACATTACAGCCCTTTTTTTATTTTACTTTCAGCCATGATGTTGTGTAATATGGCTAAAACCATTGTCAGAGTCAATAGGTCTCACATTTGACAGTTCACACAGGATGCAAGTTCCATTCAGTGATGGTTATTCATTGGGTATTGGGTATTGGGTATTCAATACAGGTTTGTCACAAGTAATCTCTCTGTTTTTGGGGGGGTAGGAGATGAGGGTAGAGGTGTGTACAAAATCTCAATTTTTAGTTTTTTTTACAGCCATCTACTGCAAAAAAGACTGAAGATTTACACCAAATCTGGCATAAAGATACATCTTTGTATCATTTCCAGCCCATTTAGGAGTTTGGTCTAAATCTACACAGTAATTTGATTGGTACTAGGAAGATTAAAAAATGCTAATACACTGTATGGTGTATATGTGTACCACTAGAAAAGTCCCCAAAGATTTAAAAGTTAAAATGAAACTTGATTGTGTAGCATCCATTGAGGTTTGCCAACTCATATTGATGGTTTGCAAATTAGTCCAAACGTGATTGGTTGACAGAATGTCTAGTATTTTCAGACTTTGTTGCAATTATTGGAATTGTGGCCCGTTTGCAAAATGTTTGCTGGAAAAAGTTTGGCTGTGCCATAAACATACAATGTCTAGGCGAGTTGAAAGGGGGGCGTTTGATAAGACAATAGTCACAAGAAAAACATTTTGTCCCAAAGACTACCATACCGCATTCAAGCATATAGCAATGAGACAATGTTACTATAAATGCAGTTACCATTCCTAAATTGAATAGTTTGAAAACACTGGGGCTTACCTTTGACCCCACATTGACTGGAGCACCAAGTGATATGGTAGCACAGAACTGTAACATTATCCGGAACTTAATATGCATCATCACATACTCACCTGGGTCCAACCGCAGAGATGATACTGGACATCCAAACCTAGCTGGGGCAGCTTAATGAAACAAGTAACATCTGTCTGGTTCCAAAAACTGCCAGAGGGGAAAAGGGATGGGATAAAACAACAAATGATGAACCTGCGTCACTGAGGGAACTGCTCGGCTGTCTTGTGCACTGCCTAGTAAGAATGGGACTCCGTGGACCTCGTTATCCTCAAACCTGGTGTGATACACATAAAACAACAAGAGGCAAAATTACCCATAGGTTCCAACCTCAAAATTATCTATCAGTTGTTTACACTGTTTGTATGCTTTCAGACTTTCTTCGTAAATATCCCATGAGAGAGAGAGAGAGCGAGCAAAAACCATTTCAAGAATAAACTGGAGATTTTCTGGCACTCCGGAACATACAGGATTCTGATTCAAACTCACAACTTCAAACTCAAGAAGTTTCTCCCAAAATACTACATACAACTTGCCAGAAACTCAGTGGTCAAGTTTTAGTTCCAGTTCAGTAGAGTTCTGAACACTGGGCCTCCGTGGGGGGTCGGTACTCAAACAATGTCCAATATCAGAAAAATGTGCTAACACCTTCAAAGGAATCGGCTTTTGGATTAACTGTAACCTATGGATTTGTGTGCATTAACCTGAGCAATTAACCATGGCAGTACTTAAACTGGAATCCAAAGACAAAAGGGAGCTCCGTGCAAGTAGCTCAAGTGAATGCAGAATCGTAGCCCATGAAGGAAGACACTGGAAGCGTGGCAGTTACTTGGATCAAGGAAACATCAGAAAGGCTTGGAAGACTAGAGTGCTGGAAGTTCCAGGCGACTCAGGAGGTGAGTGCAGGACTGGAACAACGCTAAGGCTGATACAGGTTCAGAGGGGCTATTTATACTGGAAGGAAAAAGTGTTTCAGATAGACATGTGTCCCATGTGGAAGCGTGGAATACTCCAGTTAACCTGGGAAAGATCACTTGTTACATACAACGGGTATGAGGCCTTGCAGGTGGCAGCTGGAAACAGTAATTGGCAACAATAAACAAGTACAACGGAACTCATAATGCATGATGGTATAATTCAGTAGTGGATTACGTAACTTATCCTAGAAGACACGTGATTATCTGCACTAGGCGAACTTTCATAGCAACAGAACAGGAGGGTCAATGGTTCAGGCGTCCTGGGAGGGAAATCACGGAGTGCTCGAGACTGGAATGCGCCATAGGGAAAGCATGATGGGGGGGGGCTACTCGGGGAAGCAAGGTGCCATAAGGGAAGGGCGACCTGAGCCCAGAGAGTAAAATCCACCGCACAGAAGGTACACAATGGAGTTGTGACACGCTGTTTTTAGCATTTACCCATTTAAGCAGATAAGAGTGCTACCCAGAGTTGTGATTGGGTCACTCCTACACAATTAGATTTCCGTTAAATTTGGAATTCGCACAAAATATTATTATCTATATACATAGGTTCCATATTTCAGTTGCAGAAAATGGTAACAAAAATATCAGAGAGCTATTACTTATTTCTTTTGTAGGCTCATTGCATCACCTACTGGCAGAAAAATATGTCTTGTTCAAAACACCCACCATTGTTCTTTAGACATTGCATTCATCTGCTGGAGCATTTCACTATATGAAAACTAATGCTACAGTGGTATACGCCTGCTAGGTAGGACTTTTGAGGTCCACCATGAAAGATGGCATCATTATTCTGAAAAACCTACTGTAGATGAAAGATCATTAGCAACAGTGGGACCAAATGTTTGAAGAAAATGTCAGTTATCGTCTGCACTTAGTGAAAAGGTATGTCTTTAACAAACTGTTGTTGACTGTTCAGCTCCAACAGGTACTCTTGAGGTTATTGAAGTGCCTAGTGCGTGGCAGCCTTTTATTGACCGTTTTAATGCTCTATAAGTAAGCAAATCTTCACATAAGCAGTATAACACTGGCAACATGTCTTTCTTCTGACCTTGATTACTGGGTATGGTTTGTCTCGTCATGGGAAATGTTTTATTACAAAATATGTTTTATTACTGAAAAAAGCCTGCAAGCTATAGTGCCAAGTCTTCTTTGTATGTATATTATGGTAAATATATTTGATATCACTGGCTATATTCGTTGGTCTCTAAGTGCGTGATTGAACAGTGCAACTAGGCTGAATTAAGCCTGAAGGCTAAACTAGTTGGTTGGCTAAGATGGGTTACAAGTTCATCTGAAATTTCTGCAGCCTAAAAAAAATGTTTTATGCATTGTTTTATCTTACAGGAAACCCTTCAAAAACCTTTGCTTACATGAATATCAATATTAATGAAACAGATCTTAAAAAATGTAAGTTTCTTTACCTACTAAAATCTTTTATTTGGTTTGAGTCTCACTTATTGTTGAGAAGGTATAGCTTTGTTGGGCTTTTTTTCCACCTTTGAATTCGTTAAGTGTTCGTTCCTATTTTTTGCTTCATGAATATATCATTTATTAAATTGTTTTAAGGCCTGTAGGAGAGTGTCTTTCCCCATCTGCATTGTCTGTCCTACCAGTACTGAGCAACCTTTACTTGCTTCGGTAAAAATGGTCTCAGCCTGTCAATCTTTTCTTGTAGGTTTATTATTTATAAACAGGCTTCCTTGGATGCAAACGTTTTCTCAAGTAGGGGAAAAATAGAGGCATACATTTGGGGCAAGTGATTTCTAGTTACAACCTCATCCCAAAAATAGTCTCTACCTATTATTTGATACCTGTCACCATAATAAATTTCCTTAGTTTCGTCTTGACCTGTTTGTCCATATCATATATTGCTTCAGTATCTCCCCCATATCAATTAGCTGATACCAACTACATAACAGTAAACTATATAACTGTGGAGTCTACCAGAGACCAAGGTGAATTTAGGAGGGCAGTCCGCCAAAGCAACATCGAGTCACTCTGGAGCTTACTGTTTTTTTGCTCCACTGTAGGAGGCTGCAATAGCATCTTACTAAGTCTTTTAGATCCAATAACCAGTAAGTTTAACAGTGTGGCCCCGTAGTTGTCTGCACATCCTGGGTTTTCGGAACATATCGCCCCTTTATGTTTGGTTCCTCCACTGCCAGTCAAGCATAGGGTTGAATTAAAAATTGTTTTCTCTTCTCTCTGACCTTGGACTACCTATAAAAGTGTAAAGTGTTAAACATAGGTCAGCAAAGCTTATTTAGTGCCTTATTTTCAGAAAATCCATCCAAGATGAATTTACATGCTACAGGTATTACAATTAATTCTCTACATAGTCAGTGGTTGTCTTCAAAATTTAAAAAGAATCGGGTCATCTTGGACTTATGTCAGCTTACAGTGATAAAAGTTCATTATGAACGACCAGCTGTCCAGAACATTCTAAGGACGGTATTACAATTTATGCAGGACTTTGTCATCCATATTTCTGCATCAGAAGGTACTGGCACCATGGGAGGTGTCAGTAGTAAATGGGAAGAATAGTGGCAATTTCCACTGTTGTGACCATTTTTTTTCACTTCAACCAGCATTGTTTTTACCCATAAAGGAACAGAAGCTGGAATTCTGGTTTTCTCATCATACTTTTAATTCCTAATTTGACTAGTAATTTGTTATTTGCTGAAGCGGGGAAAAACTGGTCATTTAGAATGATGTCTGATATTGCTTCGTAATGAGATTAGAATATCTTGGTGGGAGAGCTTTTTCATTTTTAGGGTTCATCACTAGTAAGGTTTTTGCCTGTGAAACTCCAAACTGTGGAAAATATCAGAAAGACTTGGAAATGCATCTGTTCCAGCATTCAGGCACCCTGGACTACACTAACCAAATCCATTGAAGGCTGTAACAACAGTGTTCCATCAGCTGATGGTACATCTATCGCCCTTCACACCGCACAGTGAAATAATTTGAGGGAGAGAGTATTCAAGAGAAAGATTGGTGGAAACTCCAACCATCATGGACCTCACATAGCAGCCAGTTTCCTCTGCAGCATGCTGTACATCACAGGAGAGCAGATGACCTCAACAGAGTGGAGAGACCCCTTACCAGTTTGGAGGACCACAGATGGGGAGATGTTACACTAGAACAGTGGAATACACTTTTGGGGTGATGCAGGATAAACTAATTTTGTATTTAAACTTAAAAGGAGAGCGGACGAGAGCAGTATATTGAGGAACTTAAGCTGTCGGTCTCTTTATCCATTTCTTTCTTCGTTCTAACCAGAGTAAAAATAAATAATGAGAAATAATTTTTCTAAGGTCCAAAATGAGTTTAGGTAGTAGAAAGACACATGAATCAAGCACTCTGTACTTACAGTTATAAACTCTAAAGTTAAGTGACTGTGCAACACTGGAAAATGTGCATTAGTGGATCTAGATATTCAGATACTTCCAGAAATATCATACCTTTAAGAAATACTCTCGAATATAATGACATGGGGGTTTACAAGAAGTGCTTGGGATCAAGATTTTGAACCACTGCTGTCATTTGGAATGCACACGGTCTGGCAGTTTTAAGTTTACGATTCATTGGTTGCCATACAGTGCTAAACCTCTTAAGGGAAGGGCAGACAAAAATATTTTGGCTGAAGATAAATGAAATGCCACAAGCTTCTCCTTATACTTCACCTATTTAACCATTTACCGATGTGTTATGGTATGAGCATCCTCTGGAACAAGCCTTGTACAGTGACCTTAGTGGAGGGCAGCAAATGTAATATAGCCCTTACACTGCCTGAGGTTGTATTTTCAATGAGTGTCTTGAGAATTCTTAACAACTTGTTCCACATGCGAACTTGATGATTTCTGACAGTGTCACCACCTTAATGATAATCTGGGCATGAGTCGGTGATACAAAAGCCACTTATGACCTGGAATCCCAGTGACAAACCTGCCTTTTTCATGAACAGTGATGTTTCCATGCTTTGGCACGCGCAGACCTAAAACAGCTGTCACTCAACAACGACCAAGCTCAATGGTGTTGTCTTTCCTCTTCAAAGAACAAACTTTATTAATGTTCTTGATAGCTTAGGTGTGGCAGCAGTACCTCATTGGGACTTTGTCACTGAGATGCTTGCATTAACTTCTATCCTGATCCTAGACCTCCGTTCAAAAGACAAGTCTTTGCAATTGTTTAAGGCCAGGGCCTTCTTTTGTGCCAGCAGCCTGCCAGGCAGGCTGCGTGAACCTCACAGTGAAATATATAACACACTGGGGAGAAAAGGGAGTCAGCTCACACTCCACAGATGAGGGCAACAGGTGGACTTTGTGACTTTCCTGAGACATTGGTACGCCATGCCAATTTGTTGAGGACACGCTGTGCCCCTCGCTCTTGAAAGCTTTCCCTCCACTTACACCATGGAACCCATACTGTATGCTCCTAGGTCCTTTCCGTCGATTGCAAGCACTCGGCCACTTCCGTAGAGGATCCCTTTTCCCCAGTGCGGTCAGTTAGGGGTAAACGGAGAAGTGCTGGTGATCCACCGACGGCTGGTAGTGAGTCAAGCTGAGTAGTGTACAGGTATGTA
Organism: Pleurodeles waltl; assembly: GCF_031143425.1. Classification (NCBI taxonomy): domain Eukaryota; kingdom Metazoa; phylum Chordata; class Amphibia; order Caudata; family Salamandridae; genus Pleurodeles; species Pleurodeles waltl. The sequence goes on along the minus strand of NC_090448.1, from coordinate 268,116,186 downwards.
AATGTGAGGAAAGGATGGATGCCAAGAGGACAGGAAAACTATCATCTGGACCCGTATATTAGTACATCAATTGATGCTATAAAAAGGGCCAGTATCAGACTTCATTGTCACTCTTTTTGTGTATTCCTGTAGTACTAACAACGTCAAGAAGAAGCGCTCTAATAGCCCCACCAGTGCACATATGGTGTCATTTGTTGCGTTAAGGCAGGTTGACCCTTACATTTTGACATATCTCTTCAAAATTATATAAGGTCCAAGGTATCTGAAATTTATAGTTAGAGCAGGGACGGAAGGCGCAACGTGTGATAATGGGCGTTCTGCCACAAAGAACAGTTCATCATTACCTTTGTCATGGCTTAGCAGGTGCCCCTCGTGTGTTTAGCAAATGTCACCAGATGTGACAAAAGACATCAACTTGATCAATACGTTTTATAAGCCACTCGTCAACTGTGATTCATTATATGTGATCTCCAGTGACTAAGAAGGAACATGATGGCCAATGCCAAAGACGTCGGTGTCCACCATTGTCTGTGATTTGTCATGCTTATCAAGTCGCATGTATCACGCAGAAGTTGCAGGTGTGCCCTTACGCTGATGCAATAAACAAAAATGTTGTGGCAGTGCCCCAGAATGTGTAACCGGTCACAGCCGGGGAGGTGGCATTGCAACATTCAGAGAGTGGGAATAAGTGTGTTTAGCGTAGCTTGTAGTGGGTGCAGTATCAGTTGTGTAGTACAGTGTCTTTCAGTGTAATTAGTCTCTGTTTAGATTTATTGCCAAAATCTTCTTGTGTCGGTCATGGTCTGTCTCGAGAAGTAGTTGCCAACAAGCTCACCATACACACCTGACACCACTCTCCGAAATGAGCTCAAGGCAGAAATGTACCTCAGAATAGTAGAATTTGTTAAGTTCATTGGTCGCCTTCTGAATCTGTCACAGAGATCCTGCGTCAATTGGTGGTATTGCTAGTGGTATGTGTCAGTCATAATGAATTCTGTGCGCAGTGAGTCATAGGGTTTGAGAGTGTTGCCCTCTATCATTTGTTCTAGATGAACTATCCCTTGCCGTTCCCACAACTTCCACTGAACCCCGGTGCCAACACCGAGGCCTGTGTTGTTCCAGATGGGCACTGAGGCTTGTATCAGCGTCTCTGCCTTTAGGTTCTTTGGGCGTTCTTTCAGTTTGTGAGAGTGTCTCTTATTAAAAGATTGCTTTGTGTAGTGGGCACCAATTTGTAGGCATACAGAAGGGCTAGTCGTTGTATGCCACTTGAGTGATGCTCTCCAATCACCAATAGAGTAGAGGAGGCACAGGCGCGGTGGGAGATATATTAATTCGACAGGGCCTGTGCCAGGTACTAAGTGTGCCTGTGTAGAATCCACAGGCCTCCTGCAGTGGTGTGTGCATGCAGGTTTTGTAGTTTCACTTTGAAGGGTGCACCATCACGAGAGGGTGACAGCCTATAAGTGCCAGCCTCATAGTCCTTCTACAAACCACTGTGCCCTGATACTCTGCACTCTTCACAATCCTATTTTCTCAGTGAATCACCCTGTATGTTCTCTGCTGCCATCCAGATAGGTTAATATTACAGTGCCAGTCCTTAATCAGGGAAACCATAGGTTCGATGGCATCTGTCGCTGTAGATACGCATGTTTTGCAATAGCTCGCCATCTGGTGTTGGGCCGGAGTGTTACAAGTTGTTTTTCTTCGAAGAAGTCTTTCGAGTCACGGGACCGAGTGACTCCTCCTTTTGTGTCCATTGCGCATGGGCGTCGACTCTATCCTCGATTGTTTTTTTTCCGCCATCGGGTTCGGACGTGTTCCTGTCGCTCCGAGTTTCGGAACGGAAAGATAGCTAAATTCGGAAGATTTTCGTCGGTACTGTTGCGTTCGGGATCGGCGTAGTTAGATTCAACACCGCATCGAAGATCGAAGAACTCCGGTGCCCTTCGGGGTAGTTTTTCGATCCCCCGTCGGGGCCTGGTCGGCCCGACCGCGTGCTGAAGAACGCCGATGGAACAGACCCCGTTCCGTTTCTGTCCCAAATGCCACAACAAGTACCCCTATACAGACCAACACTTGGTCTGTAACCTGTGCCTGTCACCTGAGCACAGTGAAGACACCTGCGATGCCTGTCGTGCGTTCCGGTCCCGAAAAACACTCCGAGACCGTCGAGCCAGAAGACTTCAAATGGCGTCCGCGCCGACAGCCCACCGAGAGTTCGAGGAACAAGAAGAGGAAGGTACCTTCTCGATCCACGAATCGGACTCCGAGGAATTCGATGACCCACAAACCGTGAGTAAGACGTCGAAAACAACACATAAGAAGATTGACAAGGCCCAGGGGACGCCACTGCCACCAGGCCATGGCTCGACCCATAAATTCGGTGACCGACCGTCGGCACCGAAAAAGGCCCAAACAGTGCCGAGACAGTCCGACTCCGGTCGAGACACCGGTACGCAGCCTTCTCGGGACCGAGAAAGTGCTGGAGACAAGCATCGACACCGAGATAGCGGTGTAGACACGGCTCGACGCCGAGACAGCGGCACCGACGAAGATCGACGCCGAGAGGTTTCGGCCCCGAAAAAAAGAAAAGTCAGCTCGGAGCCGAAAAAAGATGCAGACAGGGTTTCGGTGCCAAAACAACCTGCAACCGACCCAGTTTCAGGCTCTTATACAGAGGAGCATTCACTAACCTCCCAAATGCGAAAGTATAGGTTCGAGGAAGAGCTGCAATCTACCGATGTAGACCATACGCAAAAGCGTATCTTCATACAGGAGGGAACAGGGAAAATAAGCACCCTTCCCCCTATTAGAAGAAAGAGAAGACTGGAGTTCCAAACTGAACAAACACCACAAACAAAGGTGGTGAAAAAGGTTACTCCACCACCCTCTCCTCCACCTGTAATTCACGTCTCACCAGCACAAACTCCATCACATTCCCCAGCTCACACCACCATGAGCCAGGGTGACCAGGATCAGGACGCATGGGACTTATACGACGCCCCAGTGTCAGATAACAGCCCGGAGGCATACCCTACGAAGCCATCTCCACCAGAAGACAGCACTGCGTATTCTCAAGTGGTGGCTAGAGCAGCACAATTTCACAATGTAAGCCTCCACTCAGAACAGGTCGAGGATGACTTTTTATTCAACACCCTCTCCTCCACCCACAGCTCCTACCAAAGCCTGCCTATGCTCCCTGGTATGCTCCGGCACGCAAAAGAAATTTTTAAGGAGCCGGTCAAAAGTAGGGCAATCACACCAAGAGTGGAAAAAAAGTATAAGGCGCCCCCTACAGACCCTGTTTTCATCACTGCACAGCTGCCACCAGATTCCGTCGTTGTAGGAGCAGCTAGGAAAAGGGCCAACTCCCACACATCTGGGGATGCACCACCCCCGGATAAGGAAAGCCGCAAGTTCGATGCAGCTGGAAAGAGAGTCGCAGCACAGGCTGCAAACCAGTGGCGCATCGCCAACTCTCAAGCACTACTTGCACGCTATGACAGAGCCCATTGGGATGAGATGCAACACCTCATTGAACATCTACCCAAAGACCTACAAAAAAGGGCAAAGCAAGTGGTTGAGGAAGGTCAAAACATTTCAAACAACCAGATACGCTCCTCCATGGACGCAGCAGACACAGCTGCAAGGACAATTAATACATCCATGACCATCAGAAGGCATGCATGGCTACGAACGTCTGGGTTTAAACCAGAGATACAGCAGGCAGTTCTCAATATGCCTTTCAATGAAAAAGAACTGTTCGGTCCAGAAGTGGACACAGCGATAGAAAAACTTAAAAAGGACACGGACACTGCTAAAGCAATGGGCGCACTCTACTCCCCGCAGAGCAGAGGAAACTACGGCACCTTCCGCAAGACACCCTTTAGAGGGGGGTTTCGGGGTCAGGCCACACAAGCCAGCACCTCACAGGCAACACCGTCCAGTTACCAGGGACAGTACAGGGGAGGCTTTCGGGGCCAATACAGAGGAGGGCAATTCCCTAGGAATAGGGGAAAATTTCAAAGCCCCAAAACCCCTGCAACTAAGCAGTGACTCACATGTCACTCATCCCCTCCACACAACACCAGTGGGGGGAAGAATAGGTCATTATTACAAAGCATGGCAGGAAATCACTACAGACACTTGGGTTCTAGCAATTATCCAACATGGTTATTGCATAGAATTTCTACAATTCCCTCCAAACATACCACCAAGAGCACATAATTTATCACAACATCATTCCGAGCTCCTGGAGACAGAAGTTCAAGCACTATTGCAAAAGAATGCAATCGAATTAGTACCAAACACACAAATAAACACAGGAGTTTATTCACTGTACTTCTTAATACCAAAGAAGGACAAGACGCTAAGACCAATCCTAGACCTCAGGATAGTAAACACATGCATCAAATCAGACCACTGTCACATGGTCACACTACAAGAAGTGCTACCATTGCTCAAACTACACGACTACATGACAACCTTAGACCTCAAAGACGCGTATTTCCATATACCAATACATCCATCGCACAGGAAATACCTAAGGTTTGTATTCAAAGGAATACATTACCAATTCAAAGTATTGCCTTTCGGTTTAACAACAGCACCAAGAGTCTTTACAAAATGTCTAGCAGTAGTCGCTGCACACATCAGAAGGCAGCAAATACATGTATTCCCGTATCTAGACGACTGGCTAATCAAGACCCATTCGTTATCAAAGTGCTCACACCACACAAATCAAATCATACAAACCCTCTACAAACTGGGGTTCACCGTCAACTTAGCAAAATCAAACATCCTGTCGTGCAAAGTACAACAGTACCTAGGAGCCATAATAAACACAACAAAAGAAGTAGCCACTCCAAGTCCACAAAGAATTCAAAACTTCAACAACATCATACAACGCATGTATCCAACACAAAAGATACAAGCAAAGATGATATTACAACTCCTAGGCATGATGTCTTCATGCATAGCCATTGTCCCGAACGCAAGACTGCACATGAGGCCCTTACAACAGTGCCTAGCATCACAATGGTCACAAGCACAGGGTCACCTTCTAGATCTAGTGTTAATAGACCGCCAAACTTACCTCTCGCTTCTATGGTGGGACAATATAAATTTAAACAAAGGGCGGCCTTTCCAAGACCCAGTGCCACAATACGTAATAACAACAGATGCTTCCATGACAGGGTGGGGAGCACACCTCGATCAACACAGCATACAAGGACAATGGAACGTACATCAAACAAAACTGCATATAAATCACCTAGAACTGCTAGCAGTTTTTCAAGCACTAAAGGCTTTCCAACCAATAATAGTTCACAAATACATTGTTGTCATGTTGTCTGTTTTGACGAGAATGTATTATCTAAACAAGCAAGGGGGGACACACTCAACGCAGTTGAGCCGGTTGGCACAAAAGATATGGCATTGGGCAATTCACAACCAAATTCGCCTAATAGCACAGTTTATCCCAGGGATTCAGAATCAACTCGCAGACAATCTCTCTCGAGATCACCAACAGGTCCACGAATGGGAAATTCACCCCCAAACTCTGAACACTTACTTCAAGCTCTGGGGAACACCTCAGATAGACTTGTTTGCGACAAAAGAGAACGCAAAATGCCAAAACTTCGCATCCAGATACCCACACAGGCAGTACCAGGGCAATGCCCTATGGATGAACTGGTCAGGGATATTTGCCTACGCTTTTCCTCCTCTCCCTCTCCTTCCTTATCTGGTAAACAAACTCAGTCAAAACAAACTCAAACTCATATTAATAGCACCAACTTGGGCAAGGCAACCCTGGTACACAACGCTGCTAGACCTATCAGTAGTACCACACATCAAACTGCCCAACAGACCGGATCTGTTAACTCAACACAACCAACAGATCAGGCACCCAGATCCAGCATCGCTGAATCTAGCAATCTGGCTCCTGAAATCCTAGAATTCGGACACTTACAACTTACACAAGAGTGTATGGAAGTCATAAAGCAAGCCAGAAGGCCATCCACCAGGCACTGCTATGCAAGTAAATGGAAGAGGTTTGTTTGCTACTGCCATATTAATCAAATCCAACCATTACACGCAACTCCCAAAGATGTAGTGGGTTACTTGCTTCACTTACAAAAATCTAACCTAGCTTTCTCTTCCATTAAAATACACCTTGCAGCAATATCTGCATACCTGCAGACTACCTATTCAACTTCCCTTTATAGGATACCAGTCATTAAAGCATTCATGGAGGGCCTTAAAAGAATTATTCCACCAAGAACACCACCTGTTCCTTCATGGAACCTAAATGTTGTCCTAACTAGACTTATGGGTCCACCTTTTGTACCCATGCACTCCTGCGAAATACAGTTCCTAACCTGGAAGGTTGCATTCCTCATCGCCATTACTTCCCTAAGAAGAGTAAGCGAGATTCAGGCGTTTACAATACAAGAACCTTTTATACAACTACACAAGAATAAGGTCGTCCTAAGGACTAATCCTAAATTTTTACCAAAGGTTATTTCACCGTTCCATCTAAATCAAACAGTGGAACTTCCAGTGTTCTTCCCACAGCCAGATTCCGTAGCTGAGAGGGCACTACATACATTAGATGTCAAAAGAGCATTAATGTATTACATTGACAGAACTAAAAACATCAGAAAGACTAAACAACTATTTATTGCATTCCAAAAACCTCATGCAGGAAACCCAATATCAAAACAAGGTATAGCCAGATGGATAGTTAAATGCATCCAAATCTGCTACCTTAAAGCTAAACGACAGCTGCCCATTACACCAAGGGCACACTCAACCAGAAAGAAAGGTGCTACCATGGCCTTTCTAGGAAACATCCCAATGCAAGAAATATGTAAGGCAGCCACATGGTCTACGCCTCACACATTCACCAAGCACTACTGTGTAGACGTGTTATCCGCACAACAAGCCACAGTAGGGCAAGCCGTATTAAGAACATTGTTTCAGACTACTTCCACTCCTACAGGCTGAGCCACGGCTTTTGGGGAGATAACTGCTTACTAGTCTATGCAAAACATGCGTATCTACAGCGACAGGTGCCATCAAACTGAAAATGTCACTTACCCAGTGTACATCTGTTCGTGGCATCAGTCGCTGTAGATTCGCATGTGCCCACCCGCCTCCCCGGGAGCCTGTAGCAGTTCGGAAGTTACCTTCAACTATTTGTATATATATCATTTCAACCTTATATAGGTACATACTTAGTCACTCCATTGCATGGGCACTATTACTACAATACAACTCCTACCTCACCCTCTGCGGGGAAAAACAATCGAGGATAGAGTCGACGCCCATGCGCAATGGACACAAAAGGAGGAGTCACTCGGTCCCGTGACTCGAAAGACTTCTTCGAAGAAAAACAACTTGTAACACTCTGGCCCAACACCAGATGGCGAGCTATTGCAAAACATGCGAATCTACAGCGACTGATGCCACGAACAGATGTACACTGGGTAAGTGACATTTTCATTCTGTTCTTGATTCATAACTCACTAATGACGTGCTGGTTCCAGAGGCTTCTCAGGCTGCAAATGGGATGGTTCTTCCGTCCAATCTGCACATACAACCCCTGTTGTTTTACCTGACAGAACACTAAGACAGGCTATTAGTCTGGTCTGCCTTTCCAAGTTGATTCCGCTCCACACATCGCTTCTTTTATCCTTGAGAATGGTGTGCCCATGTCCTCATTCAGTTGCTGGTGTGTCCCTACTGCCTGTCATAGCAATAGAATACAGTCATGGAACAACTCATCTGAAATAGGCCTGGGACCACCTTGCAGATATGTCTTTTCTTTCCCTGATTGACAAATCTGATGAATCTGTCCACATGCACTGTAGAATTAAAAGCCATTGTTACTGGCATAGTTGACATTGGCAACAGCATGACCTTTTTTTCTACAACCGGACTGGCTGTAAGTAAACACATTGTGAACATTCAAATCATGTCTCCTTGGTTGTGAACCACTTGGCAGTAACTATTGTTCACTTCACTGTCATGCTTCTTCCAGCAATGATGCACAATTTGGGCAAGATTTCATAAGACGTATCTTCACTCGGTCCTCTGACTGCCCGATGAATTATTTCCTTTCCTTTTCTTTTTCACAATCCGCTTAAAGCTTGGGACTAAGGGAGACACAGGATGTAGGATAAAGTTAACCGTATGCTGATTTTAGGGTGTCTTCCCATGTCTAACAATCTCTTGCATGCCACACAGCCATTCTTTCAAAACCGCTGCATGTGTAGGCTACATTAAAAAAGTGGGGATTGGCATTGATGCAAACTTGTGTAGGGCAAGGGAACATGGCCACATTAACACACAGTACTGGCTGTGCAAATGCACAGGGTAGTTAGTGGCTCTCCAGCCAGGTGGTAGAATGCCAACAGGTTGTAAATGGACTTGTAAAACAGTCTCTCAAAAAGGCTACATTTATCATTTGAAGAGGGAGGGGCCACAGAAGTAAGCATAATCTTCCTACTTTTAGACTTACACATTGTAAGAGGGACACAATATTAGATTGGCTACAGTGCTGTGGTTATTTCACATATAAATATTGTTAATAGAGAGGGCCGCACTGCAAATTAGTATTAAGCTAAGTACTTGAGCAATGATTTATTGAATCACAGAAACCTTGCATAACATGTGTGTGGCTAGTAACCAGACACACCAGGAGGGGAGTGGGGCTTCACCTAGAATTGATTTTGGAGGCTCAAAGACATGCCACTTGAAGTTTTCTTCAAAAGCACAGTCTGCGCTTTTAGTGCCCTGACCTGTCAATTGCAAGGGTCTAAATCTGCTATCTCCCACCAAATTCCTTGTGTGCATGATGTGAAAACATGTTTTTTTTTCTGTTTCCCCGGTGTTCAGGCTTTGGTCTGTCCCCAAAATACATGTTCACGAAACAGACCACCCAAAATTGCTTGTCTGGGTTGACCGTTTTAACTTCTGTAGAGACCCTACACCTTTAAAAAAAAAAACAAAAAAAAAAAACACTTTTGCTATTCTGGAGGCTCGATGCAATAAATGACTGATCTACGCTCCTCACCAGCTTGTCCCTACCCAAGAACGATGGATGAGAAAAGTCAGCTTTTGACAACTTTAGGCAAGCACGAATAAAAGAATCCCACTATCCAGGCGGTCTCCTTGCCATCAGTGTAGGAGGATGGGTGTCGACTTCGCACGAATAGCATCAGTATGGTGTATGAACACAGCCAGAATATGGTTTTGCTTTTTGTCCCTATTGTTCAGGAACTGTTATTTGTTACCAAAGTGTACTATAGGTGGGGTATTGGTCATTACTTTCAGAAGTATTATTTCTTATGCTTAACACAACTCCTAGAGTGGTATGTGGTTGTGTTGCTCTCTGAGCACTCAATAGAAGATGGTAATGCTTCACTTTTTATAGTGAGTATTCAGACTAATTTTCATGCTAAAATAGCACCAATAATTTGCATTGATTGTGCCGTAGTTTGACTCTTTCTCTAGGCAAGACTGCTGGTTTAAGGATGACAGTACTTATGTGTGTAGGTGACTATGCCAGTCCTCCAACAAGTCGCAACTGTCGTCCCAACCCTCCCGGCTCACAAGCAGTACCTCACCAAAAACCCAAACAGTAGAAGGTGATTTGTGGCAGCCTTTACGCATGGACTCAAGAGTGCGACATCTCAGAGAGGTTGTGGTTTAACGGTTTCTCACATGAACAACATATCTCAGTCAAACACACAGGCAATGAAGGAGATGCAGTAAAAGTTGCAATAGGTTTTTATTAACAATACTGCAATCTACGATAAAATGTATGGGCTGCAATGATTATAATAATGAACAGTGCAAGAAGCAAAATTGTGAACACGAGAGTCATTAATACAAAGACCCCCACCATCTTGCAGTAGCATAAAATGACATGATATATGTCCTAATACCCTTGCATGATGAATCCAACCCCTAACCAAAAGAGAAGTAGGTGTGATAAACCTAATCTGCCAGTACAATGTCCATGAGAAGAGACCCCCCAACCCTCACCTTGGAATGAGGTCTTTAGCTCAGACTCTGTGGGGACACGAAGACTGGGTCAGCCTCAAGGCGGCGTGTAGCGTGGATAGCGTCGATCCCTTCTGACTACCTCTCTGTGTTTGATGTATTTATACAGATCTGATCGGACTCCTGATGTAGGTCTGTTCCCAAACAATAGATAGTAAGACATGCTTGGGATGGCAATTATATAAACAATTCCCTTGAAAGCACAAAGAGAGAAAGTACCTAATGTGAATACCTACAGTTTGTTTATTTTTGTCCCTTGATAGTGACACCTTAGCAGAGTGGCACTAACAGCATAAAACTAAAACATTGTCCTAACTAAAAACAATGCAGCCATCTTGGAAAGATATAATTTGATAATTGCGCTCCAACAGAGCAAGCTAAGTAGGGTAGAAGTCACTGGGTGACAGAGGCACGAGTCTACAAAACCAGGAGGCTCCGCTTACTCCGGCTTCCCATTAAAACAAGATAGCATTCACTACACTCTCCCCATTGCCGGATCAGGTATGACTCCATAGGATGATGCCACTGAATCAAAGCTAAAATCATTAAAAATTAGCTAAAATTGTACTTAAAAACATGTAAAATAAAAATAGCTAAAAACATATAAAGAGATACAATGTCGACCATGACAAGCACAGCAGGCCAAAGTTATTAGTAAGCTTTAAACTTTGGAATAGGCCAATTGTCAAATTGATTTAACAGTAGCCATGATCTTGAAGAGCGTCTTCGATACTGTTAACGCATCCCTTTATGATTAATTTATTCACTTTGGGACTCGTTTTAGGCCAATGAATCTTTTGACCCTGATTAAAGACACCTTAGGACGAGATAGCTAATCAGCATGTCAAACAATATGTCAATAATGTCATCAAAGTTCACAGTAATACGACAATTCAGATTCATCAAAGACATTTAATAAAACTCAAAACCACCATGACCTTCCAGCCATGAATAACCACACCAGTTTAGTACGATTTTGTGAAGTTTATTCCCTATTGATTACAATTCCACTAGCAAGTTTATTAGTCTCAAAACCAAGAAACACATTAGCATAGTCACAATATGGCAACTCTGATAAGATTTCATCAAAGCAAGAATCACAAACATTAGAATATAACACTGCGTCTGCATAGGTTATACCTAGCAGAGTATCATCATAAAGTTATCCATCAAAACATAGATTTGGTCATTTGTCTATTTGCGTCGGTTTAGTGAACCCCTCTCCTAACCTCGAATTAGCATTAGCATGTTGGGCTTCATGCAAAACAATTTAGTAACACCAATTTGGAAAACATCTAACTATGGTCTCTGTCAAAAGAAGCAGTTGGTACCTAGAAAGAAAAAGCAAACAGACAATCACAATTTCATTGTCATATAGTTACCCCCCGTATTTGGGTCAGCACTCAGGTTCGGTCTTCGTCCTCAGGACATCAGTTGGCTCGCCATCAGGAGTACAGCAATCGGGATAATGGGGCACTTCTCTCATAAGGAGGTAAAGTGTACACGGGCAATATAAGGCAAGAATGGTTTTAAGAACCAAACAGCAAAGTCTCTATGCAAAGTGACAAAGTGTCTGGGTCATAGCAAATCGCATCAGCATCTCCCTAACTCTCTCCTAGTCTCCTATTCTCTCCTGTTCTCTAGTCTCTCTAGTTCTCCTTTACTTCCTGGTGTCAAGGGTTTTTATCCCATTTTCGTTGTACATTCCCCTAAAATGTGGTTGGACAAGGGGTTGCACCCCACTATCTTTAACCAATTGTCTTCACATTAGCTCATCGAATTTGTCACCCATAACAGTTCTCACGTATTTTATTGGTCCTTATGATTGACGTCTTCAGCGGGTGGAATGTCCGGTATGATTTCATAGTCTTGTGGCTTTGCACATCTTCAGTCAGTGGCTCCATTGTTTGTACCGGTTCAGGTGACCTTGTACCTGCTACTGGTCTACACTGTTGCATTCAGCTAAAATGTTTCTACAAGCGAGTCGAATTTCATGAGAACGGGTCTACTACAGTTACATTCAGCTTCTAGTTTGGAGAACACAAGAGATCATATCCTTCAGCAAGTCAGCACACTGTACGTTAGAAAACACATTTAATATGAGAGTCAGGCAGCTAGGCCTCGACTCATGCTAACTAAGGCCTAATACTTATACCTATTATTAATATTCTAAATTATATCATAATATAGCATTTCAGCATTATTAGTCAGTTTCATTAGTCCCCGTATATTTTGGCGGCCACTCCCCGTGGGCACATTTCAGGCACACCTTATAACAAAATACATAAATACATTTTCTATGCAGCATTATTACACATTAGTTCATAAACATTTCATGTTAATATTGATTATATAAGCTACGCTCTCTCAACACCATTGAATGGAAAGGCCCTCAGGAAAGAGGCCACATCGTCAGATGTTAGATCGATGACAGGATAGGCAGATGGATCCACAGAAGAGTAGTGTTAGCAGCCTCTTGTGCAGGACCACATGCAGGAGCGGCACTCTCCACAGTGCTGAAGAGAGCCAGATCATCCACAAAGGGCGGCTCAAAAGTGGCCTCGCAAATCAGCCTTAGTCTCAAGGGGCTTGACCGTGAATGAGCCCTCATCGGGAGCATAAACAGTTCTTGGCCCACAGGAGGCACTGGCGGAACAGCAAGGCACACTGTAGGCAAATGTTCAAAGAGGCACCACGCACAGCGAAAGACTGGCTACACACACCATGGGACTGGTCTGAATGACGGTGACCAGTCACGCTCCAACTCTTCCAGCAACGGAGCATTAAACAATTGAACCATGCGTTCACGGCATAGCTGGGCTAGTGGTAGTGGCTCCATTACTCAGTTTGGCTGGAAAGGCACAACCACTGCGAATCAAAAGCAAAAGCAGTAGTATCCTGCCAAAGTCAAAGGAAAGCCTCCAAACACACCGGAAAAGAGTGCGTGGATGGCTGAAGGAATGACTCCGAAGACTGTCTGGAAGATGGATACAAATCCAGGCCCAACAGCCTTAAAGAAATATACAATCCCCTAGTGCTCGAATCGTTGAAAATTCTGGATACCAGCTCTCCAAAATGCTTGGAGAAGTTATTTAATAGGGATTGTATCTTGGCTGATGATCTTGCTATCTGGCGAGCATAGGCCACTCTAGCTGATGTCAACGCAACTTGTTTCTGGAACAGTAGCGCCTTTAGTCTGCTCAGCTTGTCATAATTTACATTAGTAGTATCAATGTGAGGCCACATTTCTGCTACTCTTATCTCTCGTGTTGGGGGGGATAAAACATGTCCGCAACACGTTACAACCTTAGAGACTGAAATTGCGTAGGCAGTTCCTGGTTGCATGCCGCCACAGCTTTGGTCGCTCAGCACCACATAACTTCCATTCGAAAGTACATTAAATGCTGGTCGAATCAAAGGGACGGGAGTACCATACCTAAAACAGGCCATGTTTGTGGCCCCCACATTGCAAAGGCCATAAAGGGACACCTGTTTGCAGATCATTGAATGACTAACAGTAGTGTAACCCTCTCTTCCGCTAAGAAAGACCTCTGTTTCGCTGTTCAGACATTTATATTCAGTGGGCAACTCCCACTCTTCTTTAATATAGCTATCGCCCAGCCGCTTGTATCTGCCTTTGGCAAGATGTTTCAGGCATTTTGAAAAACGAAAAGTGGAAATGGGGAGATTGATAATGCCATATAGGAGCCATACTGTTGATGGGCTTTCTGCAACTGTGAAAGGCAAGTTCTCTAACTTTTCTATGTGAAGCATGGTGAAACTCGCTTCCCTTTTAGCCACCGTCCGTTGTTACTTGGACAAATTTAAAAGCTGCAAACAAGTCACTACCGTTAATATACTCCCACGGATCGTGGCCGTTTTTCAGAGTCTGTAATGTCTAACTTAACTGCATGATGGAACGCAGCTGACTTTGTCCATGGTATAAAAGGGACATGTCATTCTGAATGATGTCAATTGCAGATGACACTATGTTATTAAGGAAATAAATCCTGTTGGACAGAGTATTCATGCCGTTGTCGACAACAGCCAAAGCCTTTTCTACATTTTCTTTGTCTATCTGCCTTAAACACATAGTAACTTCTATTTGGTAAAGCTCCCAGATCTCAATATATATGGCATGGATGAATCTTTTGGAGCGTGGGTTCTTTGGACCTAACAAGAAGTCCTGTAAGTCTATATCTTCAGAGAGAGTGTTAAGATGTCCCTTAACTGCGGCTAACGTGTTAGTCTGTAACCACTGCTGGCACAGTTTACCCACACTGTATGTTGTAACTATACCTGGGTGTTGACCCGAAACAAAGCAAGGGTCTGGCCGGCTAATCTTGAAACCCCCCTGAGGAATTAACAAAACGTTCCTGACACCCATATGTGTCCATTGGCCATAGTAACCACCCACCAGGACTGGAAAGTGAAGAGTTATGGGTACCAGCCTGAACCTTTGCATCTGGTTCTTCCTCTGTGACATTCAGGAAGGACTGCCATTTATTAAATTTTGCTGGTGTGGGAATACTGGGCACATTTCTTTTATTTTGGCTAACCCTAGGCATGAAGTCTGCTGAATCGTATCATTTAAAAAGATCATTTTTACAGGAATAAGGCACACTCTAAATAAAGCTTCCCTACCCTGTATTTGCCAATCTTGTGTTCCTCATACACTCTTTACAATAATAGTGTTCTTCCAGTATTCATAACCTTCACTGCAAGACAGGAAACAAATGAATCTGAATAAATCCATTTTGTGTTAGTTAGCAAAATGTTCCTAATCATGGAAGGTGGTAACTTGAAATAATATGACTCTGCGGTTTTTGTGTCATGCCCAGAAAAAAAAGATGAATTTATCCACATAATGGTTTGGGCTCCCCACAGGTGGAGTTGAACAGTGTTCCCACTGTGTATAATTGAATACTGATCTATGTCTAGTTTCACGGTGCAGTTAGTAATGTCCCCAGTTGTTATAGAAGAACATTTCCCCATAATTCTTTGTTATACACATCATCACTTCGCATAGTCTTTCATTTCAGTTAACATAGAATTTACTGTCTTAACATCCCAATCATCCGATACAACACCAGGTGTAAATAAATCAGTTGTAGAAATTTTGAAGACATTAGGAACTTGAATGACCTCAGTAGGCCCCTATATATCGAATGGAACTTTATTCCACACTATCCCATCAGGAATAGATACTGCTGAAATGTTCTCAAGGGACAAGTCTCTTTGGACCTTAAGCGAGGAAAGATATGGATTGAAGACTTCATCCACGAACTCAACAGAGAAGCGTTCAGGAAGATAATGATCATTTATAAGCAAGAAGAAAACAGTCACAAAACTAATCCATAGAAAAAATGCAAATAATGTCAAGAATAACCATAGGTAATTCCATGGTTGAATTGGAAAGCTATTTTTAAGCCATATGTACCGCATATGTGTCTTTGAAACCGTAAACAGTTTCAATCGCAGGAGTGTATGAAGTTGAAGAAAAGTCATCAATGTCGATGAAGTATCCAGAAGCAGTCTTTGCAAACGCAGGAGCAGGTGCATTACCGGTAGCTGGATCCACTTCGCGTGGAGGTTTATAGTAGACGATGTTGGGAGTTTGCGTTGTGTTGGAATAGAAGAATGCCACATCGTGGACAGGTGATGTCGTTGAGGTGGTAACCGGAATCAGCAAGAGCTCATTTTCTGCCCTCCCCCTGGGCGAGGAGGTATTTATAGCATCGTTGGACATGCTTCTGTAGTCAGAAGTATGGTTGTTTCTTCTTTGAAGTGGTATGTCCTGTTGGGTAGTGAGAGGGGACCAGGAACTACCCAAGGGACTTCTGGGTCTACTGTGCAGGATCGGCCACATGGTGAAGTTTGATGTCATCAATGGAACTGAATCTGCTAGCTTTGGAGCCTAGCAGCAGTGGTAGGATAATAGTTCTGAAACCTTGTTTTCCCAGGACTGGGACCGGTGCTCAGTAAGATGGGCTGAATCGTTCTTTACAGCAATCTTCCCACGAACCAGATCCCCAACTTTAGGAATCCAGCCAGTGGAAGTTGGTGATGAATTCCTTATTCCTAAGGTGGCAGCACTGGCGGATGAGATTTCATCACGGAATTGCTGAAGCTCCTGTAAGACAGTGAGACGTTCATTTATGTCAAATGGTGTGACTGCTGCCACAATACCAAAGCCATCAAGATTTGGGACATACATAGGTATCCCAAAGAGAACCTCAAAGTGAGTGCGTCCCACCAAAGGACCGTCCTGGCAGATTATTTAGTGCTCTCTGGACCCCGAATAGGTGATGAAGCCAACTGTGGCCAGAACCTAATACTCTAGCTATTAAGGACTGCTTTAGATCACTATTTCTCCTCTCCACAACTGAATCTGGATGGTATGGTATGGTGAGGAGTAATGGAATTCAACACCCATCGTCCCCTTGGTGTCTCTGAATGTCTTAGAGGCAAAGGCAGGACCCTGGTCCGAGTGGAAGGCTGCAACCGCATATGTACCGATAAAGATCAGCAGGTCTTTGATAACAGTTCGAGCGTCAGCCGACCGCTGTGGCCATACCCACAGGAATCCAGAACAAGAATTTACAGCAGTCACACAAAATGGGATGAATGAATCAGAGTGGATCATGGCTACCAGCTAGGTACGCCGGCTGCGAGCCTCCGGCTCTCTGAAGTGACCGCTCACCTCTGTGGGTGTCCCCCAGCCTTTCAGGATGTTCTGCTTGAGTTGGATGGGCTAACTAACACTCAGGGAAACTCTGTGTGGTCTGCAACCTCGCCGCTCCTGCCGCCCTAGCTGCAGAGGGGGTCGCAGGCAGCCTGGCTGGTCCGCTGGGGCAGAGGCGCGGCAGCCAGGCTAAGATTCCGGGGCAGCCTGGGCAGAGTCAGCACAGGCTCCACGCTAGCTCTGCCTCTGTTGTTAGAAAAGTAGCCTGACAGTGGAGGACAGTTTTCATTCAACACGCGTATTCAGACTGCTTCTGAGTATTCCTGTATGAGCCCCAAATGTGCATCGGGCCCGGGGCCAGGACACGACAACTGGGACAGAAATCCCGGTTATCTAATCCCATTTTGGATTATTTGGAACCAGCACCCTCTTCAAATCAATCACTGTTGGGCACTGGGGCTAGAAGGAAGCGAGCCGTTAAAGGTAAGACCCCTAATTTACCATTATTGTCATCACACCACAAGGGGGGGGGTCCCTTCCTCAAAGTAGGCAATCACCTTCAACAGAGAATAACAAGGAAATAGGGGTTACATCATGTTTCGGAATATTCAAGAGCATACTAGGCCCTCTAACCAACAGGATATGTAACCCAAATATGGAGTTTACGTCGGCAGGAGTATTTTCAATACCGCTGGATCAATTACAGAATTACGTTATTCAGGAGGCAGGACAAAGGGGCAACTGGGGGATTCCTGTGTTATCACATGAGGCAGGTAATGTGCGGAGCAGTATAACCCACACCGACACCATACTACAATCATTATTAGAAGAGATGAGAGACAAGTTTGCAGCATCGGAATCTAACCAAGCTAAAATCCGGGGCGTCTGTGATAGCGTTGATGCAAAAATTACTATCCTGATGGAGAGACTTGGGGCTATGGAAACCTCTTTCAGAGAATTGCAGGTAGAGGTGAAATCTAATAGGCACGAAGTTCAAGCTTTAAAGCAAAGCTAGAAAGACTTGAGAGACAAACTAGAATCCATAGAAAATAACTGTAGGCGGAATAACCTTAGATTTTTGAATATCCCAGTAGGTGACAAAATCAACGACTTTGTTATAACTTTAATTAAAGAACGTATCCCTACGGTAACCCCCATCATTCTTGATCTGGAAATACAAAGAGTCTATCGGGACCCCTTTAGGAGGAATCCTATTAGAGATGGACCTAGGAAGGTTCTGGTCAATTTTGCTTCATATCTAGTAAAAGAGCAGATCCTCACAGAAGCTCTTAAAGTTAAGGGCTTCAAGCACGAGGGCTGGTCTTTCTTAATAAGACCAGACATTTCCAGGTCAACCCAAGATCGACAGTGGGAATTGGGTAAATTCATGCAGGAGCTTAAGTCATTAGGTGCTATCCCGTCACTGAAATTCCCTGCTACCCTGAGAGTAATCTGGAGAAATAGAATGCATAATGTAAGGGATCCCCAAGAAGTTGCGGCATTAATTGAGAGGATAAAAGTGGACAGCTAGCTGACTTCAGAGAGGGGGGGGGGTTATCAAGGGTAAGATGGAATACCCAGTTTGGCAAAAAGAGGGTTACCCAGGGAGGGTTGGGCGAGGGTCAATTTAGGGGGCAAAGGGCCACAAACTAGAACGAATTTGCTTTTTTGGTTACGGTTTCACAAGGTGGGGAGCATGTGGGGAAAAAATACAAAAAAAGAGTACTCATGTTTAAATATAATGTTTTTTGTTGGACAGGAAGCAAACACTAGGAATCGAAATATGATGAAGGGGTCTGGGATCAATTCTAAGCTTAAAATTTCACCTGAAATGTAATTTGACTTAGGGTAGGTAGCAGGAGAAGGAACATTTTAAAGTTTTTAATGCTTTCAGATAATCAGAATATTTTCCTGCAAGAGGCTCATTTAAGACACGAGGAGTGGACGAACATACTCAAGGGGCAAAGACGGATTACCCAGTTTGCCGGTACAAATCACACCTGTAATGTGAAAGGGGTGGCAATTATTGTAAGGAACCTGGTTCAAGGTCTCTTGACTGATGTAAAGACGCATCCTGGGGGTAGGTGGTTAACTGCAAATATTAGACTAGTAGGGGTCGAGTACACTTTAGTGTCTTATTATGGTCCTTACATGGATGACCCAGGCCCACTTATGGAACTTAATAACCAGTTGTCAGAAACTAGGGGTGAGACTTTAATGTTCTGCTAAATCCTACCTTAGATAGGTCCACCCTCAGACCTACAGTTAGCACAACCAAGATGAGAAATTGTCTACATAATATAATGAAGAACGTGGGGCTGATAGACCCCTGGCAAACTAGAGTGGGGCAGACTAAGGACTTCACCTTTCGAAATAAAAAATATGGATGCTTCCAGGATTGACTTCTTTTTGATAGATGCAAGGCTTCGAAATAGGCTAGTAGGGCCCACCCACCAGCCACATCACCTTTCGGATCACTCAGCAGTACAAGTCGAGCTTTCATTGACTGGCTCTTTTGCTCGTGCCAGATGGACACTCGACAGGTCACTTTAGGGTGAGGGAGCGATTATAAGACTGTTAAAAAGGGACTCAAAGGACTTTAAGCTTAATGAAGGTTCGGCTTCGATAAGTACGGTTTTGAAAACATATAAGGCCTTTATTCTTGGAAAGTTGATCAGCTATGCAGCTTTTAGAGAAAAATGAAGCAAAATCACTGTGGAGACCCTGGAGGGTAAGCTTTGTAAATTACAGGGTCTTATTGATATGTCTAAGGATCGGATAGTACAAGTGGCCCTACAGAATCCTATTCGGGATGTTAAAGACTCACCTGAGGTATTTCTGGAGTCAATAGTAAGGAGTAAATGCAAAGCTATTAAACTAGTGCAGTTTGAGTATGCCAACGGTTGTGGGAGGATACTAGCTTGGAAAACCAGGACTGGCAACACCAGAAATGTTATTAAAGAAATAATGATCGAGTCTGGCAATACTTGTCTAGAAGATCGAGATATTGAAAGGGCCTTTGTTAATTTATTTTCGGATCTTGACAAAGAAGATATATCTGCCTTGGAGGAGGAAATTGATAATTGTTGAGGGAAGATGATCTTCCCAGCTTAGAGCAAGATAAGAATCAGATCCTCAATCAGCGAATCCAAACAGTGGAAGTAGGTAACATTATTGCTGGATTAAAAAAACGGGAAGGCACCGGGCCCAGATGATATACCAGCCGAAATATATAAAGCCCTGAAAGAAGAACTCACTCCAGTTTTAACCCAGCTGATTAATTCGGTGTTCATAGAGTCCGCCTCCGTCCCTGCTTCATGGAACAAAGCTACTATAACTCTAATATTAAACCACAGAAAGATGCTAGGAGATGTGAGTCATACAGACCTATCTCATTGCTTAATAATGATTACAAAATCTTCACACAAGTGCTCGTCAGGAGGTTGGATAAAGTGATTGGTGGCCTAGTTCATGACAATCAGAAAGGTTTCATGAGAGATAGGTATTGAGGAGATTAGACTCCTGACCTAGTTTCTGCAATTGACATTGCAACAACTAGCAGCTTGCTTCTTGCCATAATGACAACCGATGCTACAAAGGCGGTCGATAGAGGGAGCTGGCCTTTTTTTGCAGGCAGTAGTGAATCGGAATAACCTAGGAGACAACTTTCCTAATGCTAATAAAGCAATTTACAAAACACCTTTGGCCAGGATCCTTGTTAATGGTAATCTCTAGCCACACTTTCAAATCAAACGAGGAACACGACAGGGATGTCCACTCTCTCCACTCCTTTTTAATTTATAAATCAAACCGTTGACTAGGAGAATTTGACAAGATCAGAGAATAGTAACCTTTCAGTATCAATGTTTCATTAAGAAGGAAGCTCTATATGCAGACAGTCTTATGATTTATACACACAACTTTCAAAGGTCTTTTCCAGCAGTTCTAGAAATCATAACAGGCTTTGGAAAAATCTCCCGCTATTTAGTCAATACTAATAAATCAGAGCTGATGACCTGGAATGGCCCACAGGACAACCAGTTGGAGATGGATGAAATTTGATATTCAGGGGTAAAGGCGGTCAATAATCTGGCAGATATGGCTCGGGTAAATCGTGAGGGAAACAAATAAACTTCTCCAGCAATGGTCACATTTACAACTCATTTTCTTAGGAAAAACAAACTTAATAAAAATGGTGGTTGTGCCTAAATTTACCTTTATCTTTAATGCTTTGCCCCTATTTTTTTAAAGTTGACTGGCTACGGAAACTGCAGGGGGAAATAATCAGTTTTATTTGGTCACATAAAAATCCACAAATTGCTTGGAAGAAACTGAGGAAAAAGAAGCTAGATGGGGGAGTTGCACTCCCAGACTTTGTTATATTGCTCAGCCTTTCAGTTGAAAAACATCAGACTGCCATTGTCGAAGGAATATACATCCTCTCGACTGCGGGCCTTAACAGAAGTCTTCCGGGAGCAGGGTTCTTACTTTCTTTATAAATTTGTTCCTACATGGTACTACAAAAAAGTAAGATTAAAAGTTCTTAATACGGCTTGTAGGATATGGTTTCAAGTAAGAAGAAAATTAGGAATTCCGTACTACAGTGAGATGGCGCCAATCTGGAATTCGCCTGGCACGCCGAAATGTTTGCAGGATGCACTGGCAACCCCATTAATGGATGTGGGAATCTCATCATGGGGACAAATAGCCATGGAGGGTTCTGCGATTCCATGGGATTCTCTACCGGACGTGACAAATGCCAGGCTTTCTAGGTTTAAATACCTACAAATCAAAAGTTTGCTACAATGAGAACCTGAGGTAGGGCTTGGTACAGACTGGGAAAATGCAATATTTGATACACAGAAATGAAAGAAAGAAGTTTCAAAATGGTACTGGTTACTAATACAAGCAGAAGACGCCTCTCTCCTGCTACCGGAAGATGTCTGGAAATCGGATCTGCTTGCCCTTGACCTCTCACATCATTGGCAAATATCAATGCGCACACTTTGGGCTGTAGTGAAATCACACCTCTAAGACAGAACCATTTGTTTACTGTATACAGGGCCTACTGGACTCCTAGAAAGTTAGCTAAAATTGGACTCCCCAGGAAGAGTAACTGCTCGAAGTGCGCCCTGGAAGATACAATGACAAACATTTTTGGAGGCAGTGTCCAGAAATTCAAACCTTCTGGCAAAAAGTGGGTAAGTCATCTCAACTATAATGAACAGACGAATAGAGATAAGCCTAGCAATGATTATATTTGGTCTGCAAGAGCGGTCTGGGAGGAGTTCATAATACAAGCTGGAGAAGCTTAGGCACATCTTATCTTTTTCCTGGTGCTAATAGCTTGTAGGGAAACATTTTTCAACTGGATATCTAAATTCCCCCCTACCTATACAGACTGGCTATTATCAGCGAAGAGAATTTCTAACCTAGATTGTAGTAACGGTTCAGACAAACGCCGGGGAATGTGGGAACCCTTTTTAGTTTTCTATACAAATAATTCTATCCTTAGTCTGGGGGATACATAACATGGCTTTGCCTTTGATAATTGAATATGTAAGAGTCCAATGATTAACTAATAAGTCACAACAGAGAGGAGGTGAGGGTAGGGGACTGTTTCTCCTCTTTCCCATCTTCCGCCTCCTTTTCTCTGTTTAATGGAGGCCAGTTCTCAGGTGTTAACTTTCTGGTTAGGGGTCTGACCAGAGTCGGGACACAATTCGGATTCCTCCTGTCTTTTGTTATAAAATGAGGACTTTAAGAAAAAAAAAAAAAAGGAAAAAAAGAATCTACGACTAAGATGTATTTGTGTGCTCCATTGAGTTGTAGGGGACCACAATGGCCCAGGTACACATACTGTAGTGGCCTATTGGACACTAAGAGGGATGTCTGCAATGGGTGTTTGATGTTGGAGCCCTTAATTTGCTGGCAAATGTCACAAAAACGGGCATATTTCTTTGTCTGTTTGTAAAGACCTAGCCACCAGACGTTTTTCTGTGAGAGTGTTATTGTGGCCGCAATACCAGCGCGTGCAGAAGCTACACACTCGGGCACTGCTTTTATGAGATCCAATCTCTGGTCTTGGTTGAAGATTGATCAGTCTCCGACCCCAGGAAGTGTTGGGTAGGCAACATTACGTGCACTGATGTGGTAAGAGTATTTTTTAGGGTATGCTTTCGGAGAGGCTTGCCTTCAGCCAAAGCTTTCACGCAAGGCAAAATCTCTACATCCAATCTAGTCTGAGAACGAGTCACTGCAGACACAGAAGCCGTAGCTATTGCAGATTTGGCCTCTTCATCAGCCAAATTATTGCCAATAACGTGTACCCCTGCACGTTGGTGGCCCAATGTGTGTACTACATGGACACAAGGTAGGTTATCCTTGAGATCAGCCACCCTTCCCCACAGAGTTCTTTGATTTATGGTGTTCCCTTTGGAATCTCTAAACCTGTTCAACTTCCAGTGATTAATTTAATCATTGTACGATTGCACACAGTAGTATGAATCACAGACAATTAAAGTTAGTAGTCCTGGCTTTGTGTGTTCTAGCGCTATGATAAAGGCTTTGAGTTCACCCAGCTGAGCTGTGCAGTCCCCTAGGGCAGTGGTTCCCAACCCTTTGATGTCTGTGGACCCCCACTTTATCATTACTGGATCCCGGGAACCCCCACTCAATCACTATTGGTATCAGGGGACCCCATACTGAATCATTACTGAAAGCTGGGGACCTAATTTGTTAATAGTATTTAATTTTCTAAGTAGCTGCGGCGCCCCTGACGAGGCTTCACGGACCCCCAGGGGTCCCCCACCACAGGTTGGGAACCACTGCCCTAGGGTCTGCGTACAAGTATTGTGAGGGTGGAATACACCATCCTTCATTACTCCACTCACAGCTGCGTGAGCAGCTGAGTATTGGTGTTTGGTAGCTACGGCTGTGTTCAGTTTTGGCAGAAGAAACCGATGGAGATATCCAAGGTTGTTTTATATTTTTTACACACTATATTGTTAATTAGCGCTGTGCTATATGAATTTTGTATAGCATATGTGCGTGTTTGACTGTTTAAATGTCAGACCCTTCTGTATGAATGATTGGGTTTTGCCATGGGGAATAACGGGTTGTTCATTGCAGAGACACAGGGCTCAATTACACCCTGGTACTCGAGTATCACATGACAAGGAGAATCCCTGTTCCAACCTACATGATTGCAGTGCAACGCAGGTGCTTGTGCTAAAGCCCAATTGACAGTGTGGACATCTTTTACCACGTCTGGAACAAAATCAGAGAAAGATGGCAAAAATGACATCTTCCCCATGTGGGAGATTACGGACGTGCTCGGGTGGCCAGTCCCTCTTGGCAAGCAGAATATCACAACTAAGTTCAGCTCAGAATATCACACTAACGGTGCGCTCTATGTCTCCCTCAATTTGGATATTTAAATCATAAACCCTGTCTAATGGGAGAACCGCCCGTCTGCATTGTCAACTACAATAAAATCGCTAGTTCCTGTCACATCCAGATGATCTTCCGGACTCTGGCGACATATCGGGACATCTGCCGAGCTGTCTAGCAGTGTCACTGCCCACGTCTTGTTCTATAGCAATGTTTTCAAGTGTACTGGCATTTTTAATTGACAGTGCTGCCACCTTTTTATTTTTAAACTGTGATGACTCTTTCCTCTGTTGCACGTAGTCAGGATGTCGCTCTGACCGGCTCACTCTCTCACTACGTCTATCTGGTGCGTCCTGAAAGAAACAAGAGGGACGTGACTCAGTATATCTGTCAGGAGATTTTATATTTTCTCTATTTCTGAGAGAATGCCTCCTGTCGGAGTTTCTGGATGTGTAGAATCTGCACTCTGACTTCGTCTGTCGTTAAATTGTTTTTATTTATCCCAGCACTTTTTAGAACCCTCCTGTGCTTGTTTAGTACCCTCCTTAGGGGTGGTACTTAGTATTTCTAGCTTTTTCGGCTTGGCTCCCAAACTGTCCCGTCCTATACTGGTATAGGTGTCAGAAATAATTTTCAGTAGTTGTTTCTCCTGTTCCAAGTGTGGACTCTCTCTGAGCCGCTAGCGTATAGCCAGTTCTACTGCTTCCCCCTTAATGTTACTGATTATGAATGAGGAGACTGCGTCAAAGTTACGCATTAGTTTCATCCCCAAATCTAGGGCTGGAGCAGCACCGTGCTCATTCTGAACTTGTTTTAACACTTCCGGTAAATTGGCAAGTGTTAGGGTACCATGTGTGGTTGTATAAGTTTCAACAAAGACTGTACCCCATGTGGCGCAGTCATCCACTGAGGGAACCATCCCGAAGGGCAAACACATTGTGAGAATTCTATGTTTTTCCTGTGGTCCCGTATGGGGAAACATAGCTTCCAGCTGATTTGTTTTCTGGGCTATCCAGAACGGGATTTTCTCTTGTTCCGTGGGCACTTTACCCATGATAGAATGTACTGTTTGTGGATTTATTCCAGTAGTAGCCAATTTGTAACCAGCAGGTGCTGGTTGTGCTGGACGCGTTGGTGTTGTGTTCAGAGTTCGCATTACGAATCAGTATAGTGTTACTAGCTCAATGTATAAATTGCGCAGATCAGCTGCCTGCATGTTTTGTATATCTAGGTGAGGTGTGTATGTGGCAAACATATGCTAAATTGGTTTTTCATTACCTAAGACACCTAACCGCACGGGTTGTATTACATGTGGTAGGGCATCATTAAACCAGTTCTGATATTCTTGATAAGTAATCGGGATTTCAAGATACTGTTATGATTGGTACC
This sequence comes from Pleurodeles waltl, assembly GCF_031143425.1. Taxonomy (NCBI): domain Eukaryota; kingdom Metazoa; phylum Chordata; class Amphibia; order Caudata; family Salamandridae; genus Pleurodeles; species Pleurodeles waltl. Next base: position 268,090,646 of record NC_090448.1, on the reverse strand, counting down.
GTTGAGGTACGTTTGCAATTCTGTGTGTGTAGAATGTGAATGATCTTTGGTCTTCCTCAGGAAAGGTGACCCAAGAATAGAATGTTTATGTTTGGTAGGCTTCACTAGCTTCTACTATAAATGTAACATCCCCACCCTCGTCTGTTACCCCACCCTCGTCTGTTAAGCCATGCGCTACTAGGGGTAATATTAATGCTTGTCTAGCATTCTCAGGAATGTCTGTGGTGTTAGCCATATTGTGAAATGGGTAAAGAAATGGAACTCCAAGTGGGAGAAAAGTCTTTCACCCACTTGGTGTGAGGCAAGACTGCTAGTTTAAGGATGACAGTACTTATAGTTGTTGGTGACTATGCCAGTCCTACAACAAGTTGCAACTGTCGTCCCAACCCTCCCGGCTCACAAGCAGTACCTCACCAAAAATCCAAACATTAGAAGCTGATTTGTGGCAGCCTTTACGCATGGACTCAAGAGTGCGACATCTAAGGGTGGTCCTGGTTAAACAGAGATTACCCCTTTCTCACATGAACAGCATGTCTCAGTCAAACACACAGGCAATCAAGGAGATGCAGTAAAAATCGTAATAGGTTTTTATTAACAATACTGCAATCTACGATAAATTGCATGGGCTGCAATGATAAGGATAATGAACAGTACAAGAAGCAAAATTGTGAACACGAGAGTCATTAATACAAAGACCCCCACCATCTTACAATAGCATAAAATTATGTGATATGATATGTGTCATACCCTAGCATGATGAATCTAAACCCTAACCTAAAGAGAGCTAGGTGTGATAAAGCTAATCTTCCAGTACCTTGTCCATGAGAAGAGCCCCCCCCAACCCTTGTTATCTTAGAATGAGGTCTCTAGCTCAGACTGCGTGGGGGCACAAAGACTGGGTGCCTCAAGGCGACGTGTTCCGTGGATAGCATCAATGGCATCTGGTAGGAATCCCCCTGACTATCTGTCTGTGTGAGATGTATTTTTACAGATCGGATCAGACCCCATGATGTAGGTCTGTTCCCAAAAAATAGGTAACGCGACATGCTTGGGGCGGCAATTATATAAACAATTCCCTCGAAAGCGCAAAGAGGGAAAGTACCTAATGTGAATACCTATAGTTTGTTTATCTTTGTCGCTTGATAGTGACGCCTTAGCAGAGTGGCACTGATAGCATGAAACTAAAACATTGTCCTAACTAAAAACAATGCAGCCATCTTGCAAAGATATAATTAAATAATTGCGCTAAAACAGGGCAAGCTAAGTAGGGTAAAAGTCCCTGGGTGACGGGGGCACAATTCTACAAGCTAGAAGGCTAAGCTAGCTCCTGTTTCCCAATAAAACAAGATAGGATTCCCTACAATTGTTCCGGGATTAAAGCAACTGCTTTGTGTAGGTGCCCCACAAGGAAAGGTGGCAAACGTTTTTGAACAGTGTTGTAATTTAAGTAGGTATTGTTGTTATGTGTCTTTTTTTCAAACTCAAAGTAGTTCAATAAACAAAAACAGCACGCACTGCTCTTTTATTTTGTGTCTTATGGTGAATCTTTCACAATTGCTTAAATAGAAATGACAATGAAATGTTTAAATCAAATTATTAAAATGTTACTACAATATCTCCTTAAATATAGCTGCAGCTTTTTTCAATACTTGAAATTTGTATTTTATTCATTTTTATTTTTTGCAGGCATGTCTATATTAAATAAGACAAAATGGAGAGGAGGAACATTACAAATTGAATTGGCCAAAGAAAGCTTTTTACATAGGTAAAAGTCACAATGAAAGGTGTTTTTGAGGCCAGTGCTGTGTGTGTGTGTCTGTGTGTGCGGGGGGGGGAATGGGGCTCTTTGAGTGTGTGTGTGTGCCCACCCCAAAACCTAAAAATACCCTTACCCCCCAAAACCCATGCCCAACCTAAAAATGCCCTTACCACCCCAAAACCATACCCACCCTAAAACCTAAAAATGCCCTTACCACCCCAAAACCCATGCCCACCCTAAAACCTATAAATGCCCTTACCACCCCAAAACCCATACCCACCCTAAAACATAAAAATGCCCTTACCACCCCAAAACCCATGCAGAACCTAAAAATGCCCTTACCTCCCCAAAACCCATGCTCACACTAAAACCTAAAAATGCCCTTACCACCCCAAAACCCATACCGAACCTAAAAATGCCCTTACCTCCCCAAAACCCATGCTCACCCTAAAACCTAAAAATGCCCTTACCACCCCAAAACCCATACCCACCCTAAAACCTAAAAATTCCCTTACCACCCCATAACCCATGCCCTCCCTAAAACCTAAAAATGCCCTTACCCCCCCAGAACCCATGCCCACCCTAAAACTTAACAAGCATTTCCAATGCAACGGGTCTCACTTTTGCTCGTGTTAGAGCTGATAGCGTTGTAAACTCTTAACCCGACTTGTCACCTATCGGCAAAAGTGCATTTATGTACATAACCCGAAAAAGTGCGATTAACTGTGTAAAGCGATCGACTTCTGCCAAGCAAAATCTCGCTAGGAAAATAGAGAAAAAGTAGTCCACGAGCCGGACAGAAAACAGCGAGCCTCGCATGTTTTCTGTACTTGGTCGATGCGCTCGAAGAGGGCTTGCCACCGGAAAAGGCATGACATGTGCTTGCCTTCCACTAATGAAATCAAGCATATTCTAACAGGCAAGCCCACAAGCCAATGACAGACGCTACCGTGACGTGGACAGGGCTCCGAGCCCTTTTTAATTACTAAAGCGTCTCGCTTAGCGAAACGCATGCGCAAGCACATGCGACGCAGGCTCGACCCTAAACAAATGCAATTACCACCAATATCTGTTACCCACCCTAAACCCTATATATATATATATATATATATATATATATATATATATATATATATATATATATATATATATATATATGACTCAACCCACTTAATACTTACCTTTAAAACCTTTACCACGCATACACCTTTACCATTTATGCATGTGTGGTAAAGGTATATTCGTGGTAAAGGCATGATTGGTAAACGCATATGCATTGTAAATGCATTGTGGTAAATGCTTTTAGTTGCATTTACCGCAATGTAAGTTATGTCTCCTAGAATATACCAAAACATTCAAAAGGCTGCCTGTAATTTATGCCATTTTATAGGGGTATGATTGTTAATACAGTCAATATATGATTTCCACCCATGTTCTGCCAGTATAATTGACACTAATGACACTTTCATCATGGATTATGTGTGTGATTTATGAATATAACAACCATGTCCACTTGTGTGTCCCGTTTCATCAAACTGTTTAGTACTACTTCTGCAAACTAGATTATAATCTAGGCTTTCCCAAGTAAATCATACCAGTAGTGTATAAAGGTTCATACTCATATTTCCGCCATTCCCTGGTCTCCATGCTAGGATTAGTAAATTAGACGCACACTTTCAGTGTGCTTCATAGTTGAAAGGAGATCGTTCGCTCATTTCTCCCACTAGGTCACATACTCCCCATTAGAAAGAACCGCTGAAGAGAGCTGTATGTTTACATTACGCTCAGTACACAGAGGAATTAGTGAAAATGTAGTTGCTCCTTTTTTAGTGTTAGAAGCCAGTTTCTGTTGGCAGAAATAATTAAGCTGAAATCCACCCTACATGGAGGGGGTGCCAATATCACATCACCAGAACAAAAGGAAAAGTGTGATTAGGTGTGGTACCTCCTGATTTGAGGCTGCTGCCTTTGTCTCAGTAGGTTGAAGAGAGTTGTTATTGAAGTAGTACAATTTATGGTTATCCGGATTGTTTTAACCAAAGTCCTTGCAATTTACCTTGATGTTGTATAGATCCATATCACAGTTGACCGTGGGTAAAGCACTATTTGATTCATTAAGAGAGCAGAGATCTGCTATGAAATTGTGTTTGGCTTGGTTTTAGGAGGCCAACCAAGGGAAGGCAGTCTGTGAGAGTCCTTGGATAAGTCTTTGAGAAAAAGAGTGGAAAAGTAGTAGGAGTTAAGACATAAATTCAGAATTTTTGGTAGTGGCGTGTTTGAAGTTCACTAATTAACTGAATGAGCATGTGTGAGGAAATCATCATACAGTAGTAAAGGAGCATCGAGATAGCCAGACCCACAGAAGGTGACAGAAGTAGTGTGAAATGAGTTGTTTTCTGAAAAGTGGTGTTTTGAAGGATGTTGGAGATGTAAGATATGAAGGTGACCTAGCTAATTGTTGTATTATTGTCAAAATGCTTTTAAACTCCTTGAGGAAGACCTAAATGGCTGTCCGCTTGATCGATTTAGTAGCTACTGTCTAGTGCCTGGATGGGGAATCATGTTGAATGGGTCATCATCTATTGATGTGGCATGTAGATGTGTCTTACATATGGAGTGCAAGCAAAGGTGGTCTGAAGGATAGTTTTATGTGCTGAACATTATACAAACCAGTTTGACTTATAGTAGGCCACTTTAGTCATGATTTTGAAAACAGCCAGGTCTTTATAGCTTTTCTGAATTCTAGTAAGCTGTCGGCGAACCCTTTCCTGAATAGCAGAGTTCATAGCACTCTGTGCAGGTAAATAACTCCCCTGATAAGGCTACTTTGAAAAGGCGAAATTACCAGGATTGGAACCATTCAAAAGTCTGAGGTTTCTCCTTTCACTGTGCAATCTGTATTTAGGTTGTAAGATGATTGTTCCCATCCCATGACCCACATAGTGTGTAGAGGGTTTTGAAGTATATTCTTATTGTGACTGGTAAGCAGTGTAGAGCATGTGGGGGTAATGTGATCTTGTCTGCCAATGTTTACGTCGTGTCTGGCTGCAGCTTTCTGGATTTATGGCAGCTTGCCTAATAAGTATGTGGGGAGACCGATCTGAAGTCCTTTGGTGTAATCAAGCTGAGAGAACTTCCAGGGTTAATAATGAAGCCTGTATCCTTTAGGAAAGACTCCAGTAAGAGAAGATATTTTGTAGTATCAGATAATGCGTATCTGGATGTTTATTTGAGTTAAGTTTGGAGTGATAGGTTGGAATCTATTATCTTACTGACATTTTTCATCTCGATCAAAACAATGTTTTGAAGTTCGATGGATATAGGGCCATAATTTTGCTATGATCCACAGGCGAATATGTTCGTTTTTAAAGGATAGTTTACGCTAGTTCTTTAGAACTCATTGTTCTACAGCTGGGAGCCATTGATTACATGGTGCTCACTGCATGTTCTGGGGTTGTTTCCTTTGAGTAAGATTAGTTCACTAGCTGCGAAGAAAACAGCAGTGGTGTAGTTTCCCGAATGAATGGCCCCAGAGACCAGTTGTTGGAAATCTACAAACATCTGCTTGTTCTGAGATTGTGCTAATCTACATTTTCTGTATGTAAACCTTGCTCTTTGTTTGTGTTGGTACTGGTTGAGATGGAACCCAACACTGCTGATCTATTTTGTCTGTCTAAAGATGAATAGGTTGTGTTGCATTAGCCAGTCAGGTGGGATATCAGGACTGCAGCAGTCTGAGATTAGACTGATTCATTGTTTGATGGATTTTAAAAGAACTTTTCTTCGCTTAGAGTAGTGAACAAATTATAATGATATTTTGCTTTTGGTGAGGAATCTTATTCATGTTGGATGGAGGGCAGGCAGTCTTGTGGGACTATCTTGGAATGGATTGTTGTTAAATTTCTTGTTTGAAAATGATGGCCCTTTTTGTCATTGATGTTAGTTAAAGCACTTCTGACAGACAAGGAGTGGTGCTAATCCCACAAGGAGTTTGTTGCTCCTCAACTGTATGTAGTCAACCAATTCATATTGCAAATCATGAAGCACATTAGACTTTACAAATATAAAAGGAGTAAATATTAAAATAAACACATAAAGGTTTACTAAGGGTTAAAACCATTACAGAAGACAAATTCAAAAGTTAAAGTCAATCATAATCATTTATATAAAGAAAATATCATGAAACGCGGAATAAAATGTGTTGAAATAGGATGAAGCAGATGAAGTGACATTACATTTCAAATCATTGTTTACAAACTGGCTTGTGCATGAATAGTCTGTGTGCAGGTTGAGAGAGAAATGAAAAAATGACCATGCTGAAAGATGGCTGCAAGCACAGTTAGCCATTTCGAAATTGCGGCCTACATTGACAAATGCTAAAATTAATTTTATCAGATCAGCATTCATGTTATTGTTTATTGTGTTAATAGTGTTATACATTAAATCCTTTGTCTGTGACTGAGTTATGTTAACCTTTGCTTAACCTATTAATATATATGCTGTACATTTAAGCCTGTTTAACAGGCATGCCCTTGAATATGCTTATTTTGGATCTTACCTCTGGAGTAATTGGATCGTTCACTCCATAAGTGAGCCTATGGCCCTAAATGTTCTCTGCGATATAAAGTAATATAATATAAGATCTAGTCTTTAAGATAAAACTGTTAACACTATTCTGTCTTTACACTGAGGAAAATGTTAAAATAACACCACTTTCACTTCAAATGTTTCATACAGGCTGGCGCAAGAGCGGGAGGAAGCGAAAGAGAAAAAAGATTGCCCTCAACAAGACAGGAAGTCTAACTTGGTTCAGTCCATGAAAAAAGCTGGCGTGGAGAATTTTCAGATGAGAGCTGTGCCAGGAACTGAAGTACCAAATCATAAGGCAAGATCCCTTCAAAATCCACTGACTTATGACAGCAACCATATGTGGAGGTGTCTTCCACAATCTATACAATAAGACCTCTACAGTTGTCCTTCCTTCACAACACATCACACTTTTGTATCCATTTTCAAACTCTGATTGCGCACTTAGCACCATGCTCTACTCTCCGTCAAACTCACAAGGTGCAATGGGTGTTTACCTACAGTGTCTGTATGTGAAACACAAAGTACATAGCCTTAAACATGTTTATCTTGAATGTATACAATTTACAAATACACCAGCTTGTCTACTTTCTTTAGAATTTGCTCTTTATTGACCTCAGGACTTTACTCATCCTGCCCACCTTTAGAATTGCTAACAAAGCTCACATGCTGACCACTTCAGTTGTAAGTCACGTTTGCTCTGACGTGCATAGCCCAGTTCTTGTTATGTGCATTGTTATCCTACCCGAGTTCTCCACTTTTACCTTTACCTTGCCCACTTGCAATCCTGGTTTCCTACTGTATTCTGCATAATGTGTTGAATATGTGCCATTAGGGTCTGTGCTGTCTTGTTCCCAGTCTGCAGCCTTCATCCTCAAACTTCTGTGTTTCACAGCTTTATGTAACCACACATTCGATCTTGTCCTTAGTTTGATGTTTTACCCTTTTTTTCTAGAAATGCCTTAAAACAATTAGCTAGGGCTGTGTTCAGAGTTGCACGAAGGTATCTTTTAGAGGACACCATGGGACATAGGTTCATCATCCATCTGACTCACTGTACTTCTATTACCCTTCATGCGAGGTGGCATTTCAAACACTTTAAAAGGGTCTCGAAAACAGGGAGTGCTGAAGCTCAGGGAATTGGGAGGGAAAGTGGGCATTTTCCTTCTGTTTATCAATCTCTTGCATAGTGCTATCTGAGAAAAAATCATTGTGAATCGAATCTTTAGTTGAGTTTGTGTTCTGTTGAATCATATTAGCTCTCTATATGGCCTTAAATATATGGTGCATGTTGAAAGAAAGCCCTTTGCATGGTTTGGGAAACGTGCCATTTTGTCCTATTGTTTTTTGAGCCTGTTTTTTCCCTCACGTGAACTCGACCGTGATGCAGGTCAACTGGTGAAGCACATCTTTTTTTTAACTCACTCATCATCATGAGAGCTACGCTATAGTTACATGAGAACAGCCTAATTAGGAACAAATTATGACTGATGGAGTCTGCTGTTCCCACTTCCAGCAGTGTGTGGTGTCTTGTGGTGGTGCCAATGCATATTGTGCAAAAGTAAAGGCTTTTTTTACCTGTACCCTTGTGGGGAGAATGCATTCTAGCTCTCCGAAACGGGTCTGTCCATTCACTTGTTGCAGTAGATGTTCCACTACAAAAAAGTACCCCACATCGCCTGCCCCTGCTCATCTTCCTGAGTTGTAGCTCTTTACTGAGGCAGTATTGACCTTTGCTGGACTCTGTTTGACTTGAAATCCACATATTGGCCTTCACCAGTTGCAGTTGGTCTTTGTGACCTGCTTCTGAGGTCCTTGCGACTTGGACAACAGTATAACAATTGGAAGATGTACTTCCCCAGGACTGAAGGACCTTAAAAAAACATGCAGTTCTTTGATTGGATCCAGCATCCTGTCTTGGGTGTCAATGTGGAATACATAGTGTCCACCCTCCTCTGCTCAGTAAATGGTAATCATCTGGGCTACCCTGAGACTTTGCTCACCATTGTGGAGTACTAACGCTGCAAGGAGCTCAACTTCTGAGGGTTTGCAGCTGCCCCCCTTCAGACTGCCCCTGAGGGTGGAATCCTAAATAAAGCTTTTTTTCATTTCATTGCCATGTTTCTCCCTGAACAAGCTGTTATGTGCCTGTCAGGAGAACAAGTGCTTCATCCCAGGGACACATGCACAAAGTCCAACTGATTGAGAATCTGCAGGGAATGTGCTTTAGTCAATGGAGACTGTCCAAGATGCTGGAGAACCCTGCTGGTCTGGAGAAATAAAACAAAGGTCAACATTTCCTTTGCAGTGGGGCTATAGCATAGCCTGTCTTCTTCGGATTTGAGAGCCTGCACTGCCTGAATCGTCTCATACTCTTGGGGTGTCTACATAACCCCTTCCTTAGCCACAGAAATACCAATAACTTTACACTCCTGCCATGGGGTCCAGTTCCTTTTGCTGGTGAGGGTTGTATTGATTCTAGAACTGTGTAAACCACATTTCCAGCTGGTCTTGTTCTAAAGATACTATATGAAGGCATGATTGGCCCTAACTGAAATGTCCAGTTCCTGGTGGGAGCTGGTGAATCCAGTGCATTCAGTGGTGCTGACGATCCCATGGCTGCTGATGAATGTAGGCTTATTGAATAAATTATGACTAAGTGATGTGTCTGTGTTATCTGTCACATGGGTCGGTAAATGTATGTACCATGTTGGCTTGGTAAATTATAGATGAAGGTCAGAAATGACCTAATATTTAAAACCCTAGAATCTTAAGAGCCTGTACTTCTTTTACCATCACTGAAGATCAAAAAAGCTATTTCTATTTCTATTTCTTCAACCTTCCACTCTCGTATAGCTCCCATGAAAACATCCTTTACAAAATCTGTAATACTTTGTATAATCGCTTCTTTCAAAAAAGCCCACTAACTTTGGGGCACCTTTGTGCCCCGTAGAGAAATGCCCCCATCTCAGCGACATTGAGAGTTCTCTCCACACCTTTGTAAATCATTACAGTCTTGTCTGCCCCTCTGAACAATAACATAAAATGTTTCTTCATACAGCATTCTGTATGAGATCAATGTGAAAATGTGATCTATTAGAGGTTTTGGGGGTCCTGTGTATGGGCAGGGTTAATATTGGGTGCACGAAATTGAGGAGGATACAAATGAATGAGAATTAACATTACAAATAACTCACTTTCCTTGTATGTATCACAGTGTTTCAATTCCCTTAGTCATTAGCACTGCATGTAAGGTAGTATGGTGTTAGTAATTAGCATTACATGTAAGGTAGTGTGTTGATAGTAGAGGAGAGGTTTTAAATCACTTGACTTTTCCTTTGTGTCTGTAAAAACACAGAATGTGTAGTTTGTAATGCTGCATCATGTCACAGATTGCAAGGTCTTGTTGCATGGAAATTAAGCAGTCACAATGTTTGCTCTCACAATGACATGTTGTCGATAATTTCGTAGTGGTTTGTGTGCGCGCATAGCCTTGTAGACCTGTTGATTTCACCCATTCAAGAATCTGATCCTAAATCTGCTTTATGATGACAAGGCTTCTTTAATTTGCAGAGCTTAGATGTGTAGTCAATGTAACTGTCAGACAAGTTAGTGTTGTGATCATTTTCTTTATTCTGGCACACTCTGGGGTGCAGTTTTTTATTTTGCATAGACTCTAAATAAGAGTTATTTGTGTAATGTAACATGACCGATGTTTATGTGTTTCCATCCCCTGCGGAGCCTGCCCTGTGAAAACCCATGCTTCAGCACCACCAATCCACAGCAGTCATATAACATGTAGCTAGAGACATATGCTATATTAGTTTTATAAAAATAAAGTTGTCTTACAAGTGTTTTGTCTCTTTCCTTTCCAGTACATAATGGAGTCTGCCCAACCATTCCACCTATCCTACCCTTCTCCTAACAGCCATCACAGATTGCTCTACTGGGCAGTCCCATTAGCACTTTGGACTTGTAATATAAACGTGATGCCCAGATTAGCCTGCTCAAGAAAAAAACATTTTAAACAAATATTTTAGATATTTGTAAGGCGCATCATGTTGCTGGAGCCTCAACCTCCCTTTGGTTGGCCAACAACTCACTCTCTTTTGTCTTCACTAAGTTTTTGTTGATCACATTGTACCTCTTGACTCTGTGTGTGCAATATTGTCATCTGCTAAGATTAACACTAACAAAAAAAATAATGTTACATTACTAAATATTCTTACTTTTATTTATTTGCAGGACTGGGTGGTCAGTAAATTCGGGAGAGTGTTGCCGGTTCTTCACCTCCAACACAGAAACAAAATATCCTTTTGGAAAATGCATATACTTAATATTAATCCCCAAATATTCCATTTGCTCTTTGCCATCTCTGGTCTTCAGGAAACGATTTGTTCATCAGCAGGACATTGGCTTTGTATAATGGCGGGAGCAATTCAGCTGTTGATGGTTAGACGCCCTGGATTAATGCTGAGCATGTTTAACAATGTACATGAACTACTTTATGAACAAATCAAAACACGTTCTCTAAATTTAGACATTTGATTTTACAACTATGATGCACTCTTAAAGATTCTATCACACTTCCTTGAACAGAGTTGCACAGATTTTCATTTTCAGGGGTTTTTACTCAAATCATGGTCCGTTATTGTACAGTGTTCCAAATCCACAATCAATTACAATGTACGTCTTGGGTGTCAGATGAGTGCTTTGGACTAGCAAAAAACCCATGTTTAACATGGCATGTCAGTAGAGTACAACATTCTTAATAACAAATTACCTCTTTGAGAAGGCTGAGAACATTACATATGTGCTTGTAAAGTTGGAATATTGTTTGAGTGTGATCTGTTACATGGTGATGAATCTGTGAAGCTGACAAACTATGCAGCTGTGTTTTCGAAATTGAGTAAGAATTTTTGAGAGTTCAAGCTGTGGGTAAAAATTACAATAAATTGAATATTTCAAATCTACCTCTAAAATTCACCAGATATATTTTGGTGCCTAGCAATAACTTGTACCCCGGTCATGCACTTCCTATGACCTCACACATTACTTCACTTATGACATATTCAATGACATCATTGTTTACACCAATAGTCCAGATATTCCTAACTGTTTAACCCATTCATGTGCAACCCAAATCCTGTGTAAATGCTGTGGACAGAAACAGGCTTTGTAAAGAACTACAGCAGCAAAGTATGTTTTAACATCAGTAGATTTACTAAACTTATTGGTTGTACATTTTGGGAGGAGGTTATAAATTGTGTAAGTTTTGCTATAGCTTACCAGGCACTGCACACTGTTTAAAAAAACAAAATAAGTTAACCTGAGTGCATTCACTACCATGTTTCTAGTACCTTATGGTTGCAAACTAGCAAAATTACTTTTCAAGGAAAAAAACGTTTTGTGTACAATCTGCTTATAGGTGTTCAACATTATATTCCATCCATTGTCATAGGTACATGTGTTTTGAAAAACAATCAAATAATTTTTGTGAGTATTCCTTAATTGAAATTTAGGCCATGAAATATGACCCATCAAAATATTGTCACAACATCAAAAGACTTGAAGAAGACTCTGGTGAACTGGTTCCCGTCTCCCAGCTCACCTGGCATCTGGATGAGGGGAATGATGACATTAGCAGGAAGCGTAGAGGAGAGTTTCCCACTCCAAAACACCAGCTGAAAAAGAAAAAGGGATCCGAAAACGTTTTGAAAAATGAACATTCTAAAAATTTGACTATTCAAAACCAGGACAGCACTTCCACCAAAAGAATTGATGTGAAATCTAATCAATCTCTTGACTTATCATATGCAAATATCCCAAAGGTTAATGCCCAGGGAAATCGATCGTTTGATCACATGAAGAAAGTGACATCTAAGACTAGAAATAGCATGGACAGCGAGGCAGATTCGGAAGAGGAAATGGAGTCTCTGATAGCAAAAGGTTCATTACCAAAAGGCATCACAAAGATGGGAAATGAAGACTTCAACATAGAAGTTGTCAAGGAAGACTTTGAGCTAAAATATGCATCTCACTGGACTCAGTGGGATTCAGCGAGAGCAGAGAAAAGCTTGATAAGAAACACACCAAATGTCAGGTTTTCAGACAACAACAGTGAGTATGACTCTGCGGATACTGATGAGATTATTGCAGTCACCAAACCAATGGTGAGGAAAGAAACAAAGAATGAATTAACTCTGGAACCTACCTCTTATATGCCTGGAAGCCAGGAATCATGGAAAAGCAAGACTAGCTCGGAGTCTTCCAAGAGTGATGTGCTTTCAAAATCCAATCCGAAGTCTGTCCCCAGCAGTACTGACACACATTCAACTTGCCCTCCAGCAGAGTCCAAGCCATTTAAACGCCACTCTGAAAGTAGGCCTTCCTCAGACAGCAGTGGAACTGGTTCTGAATCTGCAGATTCTGACGAGACCATTGCTTTGACTGAACCACTGGTGCAGAATAGAGCCTCATGTAAATTGTTGCAGAAAGTTTCTTCAGTTAACTCGTGTGTATCAGAAAGCAAGCAGGGTCGCTTGAAACAAAATACTGCTGTTTGTGCAAACAATAACAAACTACTCACTCCCTCACAATCTGATAAAAAATATGTACCCAAACAAACTGACAAACAAACATCTCATTCATTGCCACGGTCAATTCAGTCTAGAAGCAGTTCAGAAAGTGACAGTCTGTCCAACAGCAGTGAAACTGAGGAAGACCCTGAATATGAAGAAATGATGCAAAACTGCCATCGTATAAACTTGACATTAGAAGATCTGGAGGAGCTTGCCAATAATGCCCAGGACCTTTCAAGTGATGAAAATGTAGAAACACCAATCAGAAGTAGTACTGAGCCTTCCCTTGATGACTGCTTGCTACATAAATCGCTCAATACAGAAAAGGCATTGGACGAGACAATCTCATCAATTAAGATCATACAGCCCAATGATATTGTTTCTTCTATATTAAGAGATGAAAGCACTGATGATGAATCCAAGTCTAAAAGCAAGTCCATGCGTCCTAAACTTCCAACTTTTGCTGGTTTGGGCTCACTGATGACGGGGAAAATGGTTAAAGAACAAACTTCTGAAAGTTACCTCATCTCACAGCCTGATTGTTCAGACAGCAAGGTTGAGTCCTCAACGCACCTCTCTGTAAGCCCCAGTTCTTCAATTCTGCCTGCTAAACAAAGTTTAAGGGCTGATGAAGGCGGTGGTCCTAAAACCAAGGAAATTGGTTTTGAAGTGGTTCCAAAGCAGGATAAAAGAGCTGGTGAAGGGCACATTGAGATCAAAGCAAATGTGTCTGACTCAAAAGCAGAAACTGGAAAGCTTGCTTCTAAATTAACTGCTGATAGAGACCCCCTGTCCTTAAAATGTCCTGCACAGGACAGAACCAGACAAACCGAATCTGAGGAAGAAAGTGAGGCAAGCTACAGTGGATCTTCTACTGATGAAGAAAGTAGCAGCTCTGACACCTCTTCATCAGCAACACCAAAGAACATGAACATACAGAAAAATGCATATTCCAGTGTTGAATTGTTTGTGGAGAAAAAGGGTTTGTCTGCTTCCATGGAAAAAAAAACTGAATCCCCACACCCAGACCTGTCAAAGCAGCTTATGGACAATGAGAAACGCCTGGCAGCTGTACAGGAACGAAAGAAAGAGATTGACCTTCAGAAGAAATGTATCCAGGGGGCACTATCAAACTTGGTATACAATCCTTGTTCATTAATTCAAATTAAATGTGTTGGTGTATTTAATTTTAATATTTAGCTTTAAACCTCCATTGTGAGGATTTTCCTTTTGTTTCAGTTCACTTAAGTAGGGAGGTAGTTGAAATAATAATGTATTTCAGTCAACAGAGGCAAGGTTCACAGGTACCAAATTGTGTTGATAAATACTTGGAAAATATCAAAGAATTAAGTTAACCCCTTAGTTCCCGACGCTGATCAGTCCCCAAATCCCTACTCTGAGCTCCACTTCATGACTCTGTCGAAGCAGAATTAAACAAACTGACAAATATCAAGTTTCATAGGCAGGGTTTATACACAAGTCACAGGAACATGAGCACTTCAGCAACATGTCCAATTTGAGGAACTATCACCAGGTACTTTATACACAAACACCACAAAAAGGTATAAAAATTCATATTACATTTTTCTACCTGGTAGGTGATTTTTGTTCTGTTTCTCGTGGTTTATACATACTTGCAGCTTATGGTGGAAGCAGGTGTGAAACCAAGGGTCAAACCTGAAAGCTGTACTAAACTAGACAAAATTTTGTGGCTTTAGCAAAGTGTCATTTGTGTAGGTCGCTCGTGGTTTTCCCAAAAATTCTAATCATAGAAATAAAAAAAATAATGGAAACAATAGAACTAGGTGACAGCTGTTTCATCTGTAGGTTTTGTCTCAATGGCTGATTTATGAAAGTAATTTTGTTTGTCAGATGCTTCTGGTTTCAAGGGCGTATGGTGTTTTTTGGTTGTCCAGAACTATGCGATACCTAGATCCAACAACTGATCTGCAGCTTATAATTATATTTCATTTTGTATCAACCATGCAGCAGTTCAAATGATAAAATCTATTGAATGAAAAATGGTCATGAAGGAAACCGGTTCATTTTTTAAATGTGCCCAAAGTACAGACTTTAGCAATAGTGATTATTTCTACAACTCTAAATTTGGGGTTATCCATACTGTCATATGATTCTGAGCCAAATGTGGTGTCCAGTGTTCTTTAGTTCACACTGGCTTACAATTAGAAGCCAAAATGGAGAGAAATGCATTTGATAATAACTAATGTTGTTCTGTTCTATAGTCCCACATGTCTCCTGATTAAAATAGTACCCCACTTGTATAGGCGCCACAACTTCATTTGGAGACATTAGGTTTTTGCCAAACAAATTAACCCATTGTGGCAATGCAGTATTTGGACACAGACTTGGCCACAACTCGTGGAAACCTACTAAATCTATACATGACTGAAAGCTGTACCTCTAGGTGAGTCCAGGATGATGTGACTTTGTGGATCCAAATGACCTACAAACCTCAAATGTTGGCCAAAATCACATATTTTCTGCACCTTTCAGTGAGGGAAATTTCCAAAACCTGAGGGATCCATAGAATTCCTACTAGACAGCATTCCCTCACTTCTTATAAAAATGTTACCCCATTTGTATGGCTGGGCCTATTGCTTGGGAAAGGAACTAATGAAAACTGTGACTATATTCAGCCATTGTTGTGTTCTCATGGTCCCTGGAATTGGCCCGTTCTTGTCCCAGGTAATCGGTCCAAATTGATTTAAATCCTCCAATATTCACCCATAAGGGTTGATAGGGCGTATATACTGTTGGGCCCATTGTGCTGTGTGTTGGGCAGCCTACCCAACTGACCACCTCCACTTCAAACAAATGATATGCCCTTGTGTCTTGTGCAGGGTACACTTCCACCAATCGGCTCCTGTGAAGGGGTGGGGGGGCAGGGGGATGCAGGAATGCAGAAGGACACTTACAATATGATATCAATGTATTGCAGAAGCAGAGGGGCTGGAAGAAGACAAAAGGCCCGTTGTCCGCAGGAGTGAGATAGCGTTTCGGACTAGGTCCCAAAGACGTACCGCTTAGACTTCTATAGTGCATGTAATTTATGAGGGGCAGTAAGACCCTAATTTCCGTGACTCTAGTGACAGTGAAGTAGGGCAGGAAAATATGCTGCCTTGAAGTGTCGGATGATTTACATCTAAAGGCTGGGATAATTTCTTCTTTTTATAAGATTTCTGCATAGATCTCTAGTGTTGGAACATACGGCGTAGCATAATCCCAAATGCACATGGCTGTCTACTGGTAGATTAAGCAAGCGGGTCGGTAACTCAAACTAAACACAGGATATGAAGACCAAAGATTCTTTGTGGACCATTGGTCCTCGAGCCTGTTTGATGCGATGCTATGGCACACTTTGCAAAAACGTTAGAAATTAAACTTTTCCCTTTCAGTCCCACCAGCTTTGAAAGTATTAAGCAACAACCCGTAATTTGCATGTTTATTCTGTTTGTTTGAAACCATGTGAGAGTTTTGTAGTTTGTGATGCAAATAGTGGTTCATTTTCTAACTGTTCAAGCTGTTTGCTTTTACGTGCTTTTACGTGCCTCCCTTTTTCCTGTGATAGTTTGAGCTACATATTTTTCTACAGTGAACATCTTGCCTGCTTTACTTGTTGATTGCATCATTTTAACCAATGTTTTCTGTCCAGGACTCTCAGATAGCAAACAAAGGTCGCCATATTGTGTTTGATTCCAACAGTGAAGATGAAGTCGAGATGGAAGAAAAGTCTGTTAAAACGGAAATTAAAAAACATAATACACCTCAAACAAAAGTACGTTTTGTGTGGTAAGATCAATCTTATAACTGTAAGTTGTAATGTAGTTAGTTGTGTAGTGCCAGTTTTTGCGATAAACATTGACCTTCACTAGGATATATTCATTAAAACGTGATTCAGTGCTCAAGTAGTGCTACTAGTCAGTTGTGACTTCACAGGCCATCACTATAGTTTTTTTTTATTCATTTAGAATTTTATAAAGCACTGTATATCTCCTTTCAGTCATTGCAGAGAACTGTGATTGGTGTGTTGCAATCACAACACTTGTTTTGTGGATAGTTTATCCTTACAACAAGTTTCAGCTGCATTTTCTGGTGTTGCCTGTAAAGTGCTTGTGGGTGGGTTCTGATCTTAAGCAGGTGTTTAAGGTGTTTCACAGTTTGGGAGGCCAAAAATAAACAAGCATTTTCAATGCAACGGGTCTCGCATTTGTTCGAGTTAGAGCTATTAACATTGTAAACCAAAAAAAAACGCAGCGCAATTGCGCTGCGTGGAAAATAAACAAATAAAGTAGTCTGGACTCCAGGCTGAAAACATCGAGCCTCATATGTTTTTGGTACTTAACCAGTGCTGTGTAAGTGGGATAAACACCGGAAAAGGCATGACGTATGCATGCCTTTCACAAATGAAAGCAAGCGGATTTTAAAAGGCAAGCCCACAAACCAATGTAAGTGACTGACGTGGCAAGGGCGTGGTTTTAAGCCCAAAGAGAGATTACAGAATGGACGGAGCACTTTGTGCTCGCCCATAAAAAAGACAGTTAGCACATTTCTCACAAAGAAATGTTTTAACCAAATAGTCTTGTTCTCTGTAGCAGTTTATGGGAAGGTTTTTTTTTTTCAAGAAAATCTGTATATTTTTATGCCATGAATGATTGTTGAGTCCTTAATTAAAAAACAATGCTATGTGAGCTATTGTTGGATTATTTGCAAAGCTGCATGGAATGCCAAAGTCAGTTCTTGCGAATTAACTTCCTTTATTTCAACGTTGATAAGGAGTGTACAATTATGTGATCAAACTGATAACCATAAAACTATGATTGCCAAAGTAGGAAGTATATAATACTGAGTAAACTTAGCTCTTGATGGATTCCAGAGTTCATTTAAAGCAAGCATTCCGCTCTCTTACAAATCCTGTGTTACTCTAGTTGTATGAGAAAATGCTTACCATACCGTCATATTCTTCTTCCCAAGGTACAGTAAGCATGAGTTTTTTTCTCATCAATTTTTTTGCCTCTTAGGAACTTGTTACCCACCATATTATTGCCGATATTAACATACGCTGTCTTTCATTGGTTATCTGAGAGTGCCTGTTTCCTGAAAGAGACCCAGTTTAGATTGACCACAAGTTCTCACCCTAAACATGAAAATACATTTACCACCATGTGGGACTTAAGCTTGGATATACATTATTCTGAGCTTTGTGTTGTGTGGTTAAATGAACAGGTTTTGATTTTGAAACACTGCTTTATAGCAAATGCTGATCCATGTGTTGGGTCAAGACTGCATTGTTGGAGTGCAGCACTATGGACATTTATCAAGGCCTTACTCACGGCAAACCATGCTAATTTCAAATGTTTTTCTAAAGAGCTAATACATATATTACATGAAACAGCGATAAAAACACCATTGTTGAATTGCTTTAGCTGAGGGTGGAATCACTGCATTCCTGATAGAGGCCATATGTAACTGTAGGAGTATATTGTTAATGCATCCTCTTTAGCAAGTGCATTAATATTCTTTTCTCTCACATTTGCGGAAAGGTTATCCACAAGTTTACTCTGTTTAGAAAATTGTGACTTAATAAATGCTAAATGAGTTGAGCCTTCCATGGCTATTGTATACATCAGTACCGGCAGATAATTCAGGTGCTGTTTGTCACTGCTGGTGCTTTCTTTAATGGCATACTTGAGATCCGTGAAAATGCGTATCTACTTATCTGATTGAGACTTATAGACCCCGATTCCTTACCTTAGAATTATGCCCAGGTGTCCGACTGGATCTGGAAATTTTGTAGCAGTACCCCTGCGCTCCAATAGACTGCAACATTCGGCTCTGTGTCAGCATCGTCCGCGCTGGAAGTGACTACGTGGTACCTTTATAGGCACCACCTCGGCACACTTATGTCCTTTCTTTCCTTTTCATGCCATATAGTGGAGATGTGTGGAGAGCTACCCCTCAGTCAATGCCGGTTCCACCTCATCCAGAGCCATGCATTCCAGGTTGGAGCCAGGACCTTTTGTCTTTGACAGGCTGGGAATGAATGGGAGAGGAATGGCGACCCTGATGAATATTGCCGCCCTTCTGATGATACAGAGGGCACCTAGTATGGGGATCTGGAGGAAGTGAGTGGGTTAGACACCTCATCTGACACTGCCTTGGTCTCCCCTTCTACTTTGGCTACGGAGGAAGGGGTCTCCTTTGCTGTGGTTGTGAGTAGGGCAGCTGAAGACTTTGACAGAGGTACTTCAGCCGTACCCTCTGAACTCTTGCTCCCCTTTTAATAAAGACCTTACTGACGTCCTCCTCAGGGCGTGGTCTAACTCCTGCACAGGGCTTCTGAGCACAGTACAATTGTCAGCTGGCACCGCCCCACTCCAGGGACTCCAGTTTCCTCACTCAGCAACCCACTCCAGAGAGCTTGGTTGTCCAGGCTTCCACTTCCAGAATAAACCCTGGTGCATTCCTTCGGCTCCACCGGATAGGAAATCCAGGAAGCTGGATACCTTTGCCAAAAGAATGTTCTCTTCTTCTGCCAGTCTAACACTGAGGTCAGTGAACACCGCTTAGCTCTTGGGCCGTTACTCCCATACGATCTGGGACTCAGTCGAGCGAGTGCTGCCAATGATCTTGAAGGAGGCCCGAGACATACTCTCTCAGGCTATTGCCAGTCGGAGAAATGCAGCAAAGTTCGCCACTCATTGTGGTCTGGAAACAAGCGAGAGCATATTATTTGCTGGTGCCCCTTCCATGCCTGCCTGAGGACTATATCCTTTCCTGAAAATGTCAAAACGTCGCTTATGGACATGCCCTTTGATGGCTCTCGTCTCTTTCGAGATGAGGCAGACTTAGCACTAGATCATTTTAAGGACTTCTGGGCTATGATCAGGTCCTTGGGCCGCTATATGGCCCCTCGCCACCCCCATCTACCTTTCACCCCTTTCATGGCCATGGAAGGGGTTTTTAACTACGTCAATACCCTCCCAGTTCCAGCAAGCTTCCACATCTTTTCGTGGCTGAGGATGCGGTTTCCATAGACAACCTGGGACAGGTAGCCAGAGGTTGGGCCACTCCATCACTCCCCCAGCAGCCACAGCCTCCTAGACCCTTTAGTTTGCCCTCCTGCCATCTTGGACATCCAGTGGAGGAGGATACAGCATCATCAGTTCCACTGGGGGTCAATAACATCAGACCGTTGGGTACTACAGGTTGTACAAAGAGGCTACTCCATCCCCTTTGTGCTACTCCTCCACCCATGTCACCACTTACCACCGGTTGATGGAGGACCATCTTCCCTTACTCCATCAGGAAGAATTGACTGTCTTGGCCAAGGCAGGTAAAGAGGAGGTGCTGGCATTAGAAGTAGATCTTGGTTGCTATTCCTCTGTTTTCTGGTTCCTAAGAAGGACAGAGGTCTTTGTCCTATATTAGACCTGCGCCTTCTCAATCTCTTCCTCAAACAGGAGAAATTTAAAATGCTCAGGCTCGCTCAAGTTCCTTTGCCCTGGACCTGGGAGACTGGATGATAGCACTGGACTTGCAGGATGCATAGTTTAATTTCCCCGTTCTGCCCGCCGACAGATGTTCCTGACAGTTCACGGTGAGCCACAAGCACTTTTAGTTTGCAGGGCTTTCCTTCAGCCTTACCAGCACCCCTCAGGTGTCCAACAAGATGATGGCCATGGCTGCAGCACACCTGCGGAGGTCTGGGGTTCCAGTCTTCTACCTTGACAATTGGCTGTTGAAGGCAGGCTCACCCAAGGTAGTTGTCTCCAGACTATGGCGAACCTCCTGCACTGCCTGGGGTTCACTATCAACGTGCCAAAGTCACACCTGACTCCTTATCTTCCCCAATGGTGAGTCCAGGATATACAAGATATGATACTGATGTTTCAGCCTGTATTGTGTGTTTCGGTGAGAAGGACTCGGAGGTTGCTGAGCCTCATAGTCTCCTGTTTCCGGCTGGTAACGCATGCGTGAAGGCATATACAGACTCTGCAGTAGGGCTCAAAGTTCCACTGGGCGCAGCATTAGGGCAATCTTTCCGACATGGTCCAGATCTTACACAATCACCATGAGGTACTGCAAAAGGGCAGAGCTGGTTGGTGGTCGTGGACCCTTGTCAAGAGGCGCTGCATCTCTGGACATGGCTGGAACACCAGGGCAGACTCTCTGATCGCCAGGGCAGACAAATTCAGCTGTAGATGACTAGTGGATCACGAATAGCATCTTCTTCCGGTGATGGTGCAAGACCTCTCCTAAGAGGGAGGAGAGCCTTGGTTAAATCTGTTCACCTCTGCCATGAACACTCAATGTCAGCAGTTCTGGGCACTGAAGTTTCCAAGGCAGTGCTTGTTCAGAGATAATTTTCATCTCGAGTGGAGCTCCGGCCTCTGGTACGCCTTTTCACCAATACCACTCATGCCCAGAGTTCTCAAGAAGATGAGCGACAACTGGGCCCAAGTTATTCTTGTTGCTCTGGATTGGGTACAGACAGTCTGGTATCTTGAGGTGTTGAGCATGAGCATTTGTCCTGTGGTCAAGCTGCCTCTTTAGGAGGATCTTCTGTTGCAACAGCAGGGAAGGGTTCTGCACCCGAACCTGCATACTCTACACCTTCATGTTTGGAAATTGAGCAGCGACAGTTGACAGCCTTCGACCTTCCTCCCAAAGTCTGTGATGTTATTTTGGTACCCAGGCATCCCTCCACTAAATCATTATACACCTGCTGCTGAGCCAAATTTGTGGCATCATGTGTATCTAAAATCACTGATTCCCCATCTGCACCTCTTTTTCAGGTCTAATTGTTTGTTCTTTCTTTCACCAAGTAAGGCTCTGCTGTGGGCACTGCTAAGAGCTATCTTTTAGCCATTTCTGCAGTTTCCGGACCAACTTTCCTTATTTAAGCCACCCTTTGTGACAATATCTTTCTAGGGTTTGCAACACGTTTTCCCCCAGACCATCCATCATGCCCCAGTGGGACTTGAACCTGGTCCTCATGTTTCTGATGTGTGTGGCTTTTGAGCCATTGCAAAATAGACCTAATTGATTATTAACCATCAAGACTGGCTTTCTGGTGGCTATTACATCTGCCAGCAGGGTCAGCGTGGTGCAGTCTCTCTCAGTGCACCCGCCTCACACTACTTTTTACTCTGACAAACTAGTTCTCCAGACATGTGCTTCCTTCCTACCAAATGTAGTCACTCCTTTCCATGTAGGCCTGACGATCACCATGCTTATGTTTTTTTTTGCCCCGCCTCATTTTTCTAGGGAAGACGAGAGTCTCCAGTGTAAGGATCCTAAAAGAGCATTGTGGTTCTACCTTGACCGCACAAAAGTATTCTGGATGGATGACTGTAGGAAGTTGGCTCTGTATGTGCTATTTCAAAGTAAGGAATAGCATGCACAGAGTCCAAGGGTTCCCCTTAGAGGTAAGATAGTGGCAAAAAGAGATAATACTAATGCTCTATTTTGTGGTAGTGTGGTCGAGCAGTAGGCTTATCCAAGGAGTTGTGTTAAGCATTTGTTGTACATACACACAGGCAATAAATGAGGAACACACACTCAGAGACAAATCCAGGCCAATAGGTTTTGTTCTAGAAAAATATATGTTTGATGGCATCTGTCGCTGTAGATACACATGGTCTGCATTAGCTCGCCATCTGGTGTTGGGTCGGAGTGTTACAAGTTGTTTTTCTCCGAAGAAGTGTTTTCGAGTCACTGGACCGAGTGGCTCCTCTTTCTGTGCTCATTGCGCATGGGCGTCGACTCCATCTTCGATTGTTTTCTTTCCGCCATCGGGTTCGGACGTGTTCCTCTCGCTCCGAGTTTCGGAACGGAAAGATAGCTGAAAACGGAAGATTTTCGACGGTATCGTTGCGATCCGGTTCGAGATAAACACATACGACAACGCATTGAACATCGAAGCGCTTCGGTGCCCTTCGGGGTAGATTTTGGCACACCGTCGGGGCCTAGTCGGCCCGACCGCGTGGAGAACAACGCCGATGGAACGGACCCCGTTTCGATTCTGCCCTGAATGCCACAACAAATATCCTTATACGGACCAACACTCGGTCTGTAACCTGTGCCTGTCACCCGAGCACAGCGAAGAATCCTGTGAGGCCTGTCGGGCGTTCCGGTCCCGAAAAACTCTGCGCGACCGTCGAGCGAGAAGACTGCAGATGGCGTCCACGCCAAAAGAGCATCGACAGTTCGAGACAGAAGAGGAACAGGAGGAATCCTTTTCCATCCAGGATTCAGACTCCGACGAACTCGACCATCCAAAAACAGTGAGTAAGACGTCGAGATCAGAAATTAAAAAAGGCAAAAAGGCCCAGGGGACGCCACTGCCAACCGGCCATGGCTCAACCCAAATTCACGGTGACCAACAATCGGCACCGAAAAAGGCCCATTCAGTGTCGAGATCGTCCGACTCCGGTCGAGACACCGGCACGCAGCCTCCTCGGGACCGAGAGAGTGCTAAAGAGAAGCATCGACACCGAGAGTTCGGTGTCGACACGGATCGACGCCGAGACAGTGGCGCCGAAGATCATAGAGGCCAAGATTTTTCGGCACAAAAGAAGAGGAAGGTTACCTCGGAGCCGAAAACACAAACAACAGGGTTTTCGGAGCCGAAAAAAGCACCAACAGACCCAGTTTCAGGCTCCTATACTGAAGAACTTTCTATGTCTTCACAAATGAAAAGACACAGATTCGAACAGGAACTGCAATCCACTGAAGTGGATCACACGCAGAAGCGTATCTTTATTCAGCAGGGGACAGGGAAGATCAGTACCCTTCCACCTGTCAAAAGAAAGAGAACACTTCAGTTTGTAGCACGAGAGGCTCCTCAGCAACAAACAGCAAAGACGGTAACACCTCCTCCCTCGCCTCCACCTGTAACTCCGGCTTCACCAACTTACACCCCGTCACATTCGCCAGCTCACACCGCCATGAGCCACGACGACCAAGATCAAGACGCGTGGGACTTGTACGATGCACCAGTGTCTGATAACAGCCCAGACACATACCCAACTAGGCCATCACCACCTGAGGACAGCACAGCCTATTCACAAGTGGTGGCTAGAGCAGCTCAGTTCCATAATGTGGAACTACACTCTGAACAAGTAGAGGATGACTTTTTATTTAACACCCTCTCCTCCACCCACAGCTCCTACCAAAGCCTGCCTATGCTCCCAGGCATGCTTCGCCATGCAAAGGAGATCTTCAAAGAGCCAGTCAAAAGCAGGGCAGTAACGCCTAGAGTGGACAAAAAATATAAGGCGCCTCCTACGGACCCTGTATTCATCACCTCTCAGCTGCCACCAGATTCTGTGGTGGTAGGGGCTGCCAGAAAACGGGCAAATTCACACACTTCTGGGGATGCACCTCCCCCAGATAAAGAAAGCAGAAAGTTTGATGCAGCCGGGAAGAGGGTCGCTGTCCAGGCAGCAAACCAGTGGTGCATCGCAAACTCACAAGCGCTGCTAGCGCGATACGACAGAGCCCACTGGGATGAGATGCAGCATCTCATTGAACATCTCCCAAAAGATCTACAAAAAAGAGCAAAACAGGTTGTTGAAGAAGGTCAAAACATTTCCAACAATCAAATACGCTCCTCTATGGATGCAGCAGACACAGCCGCAAGGACCATTAATACGTCGGTTACCATCCGTAGGCACGCATGGCTCAGAACGTCTGGATTCAAGCCAGAAATTCAGCAGGCAGTACTTAACATGCCAGTAAACGAAAAAATGCTGTTCGGTCCGGAGGTCGACACAGCCATAGAAAAGCTCAAAAAGGACACTGACACTGCCAAGGCCATGGGCGCACTCTACTCCCCGCAGAGCAGAGGATCTTATACCACCTTCCGCAAAACACCTTTTAGAGGAGGGTTTCGGGGTCAGGCCACACAAGCCAGTACCTCACAGTCCGCACCGTCCACCTACCAGGGACAGTACAGGGGAGGCTTTCGGGGCCAGTATAGAGGAGGGCAATTCCCTAGGAATAGAGGAAGATTTCAAAGCCCCAAAACCACTACCAACAAGCAGTGACTCACACGTCACTCACCCCCCCCCACACAACACCAGTGGGGGGAAGGATAGGTCAATATTACGAAGCATGGGAGAAAATAACTACAGACACATGGGTCCTAGCAATTATCCAACATGGTTATTGCATAGAATTCCTGCAATTCCCTCCAGACATACCACCAAAATCACAAAATGTATCAAAACACCATTCACAGCTTCTAGAGATAGAAGTTCAAGCACTACTGCAAAAAAATGCAATAGAATTAGTACCAAGCACACAAATAAACACAGGAGTTTATTCACTGTACTTCTTGATACCAAAAAAGGACAAAACACTGAGACCAATTCTGGACCTCAGAGTAGTAAACACATTCATCAAATCAGACCACTTTCACATGGTCACACTACAAGAAGTGTTACCATTGCTCAAAAAACACAACTACATGACAACCCTAGACCTCAAAGACGCATATTTCCATATACCAATACATCAATCACACAGAAAATATCTAAGGTTTGTATTCAAAGGAATACATTACCAATTCAAAGTATTGCCTTTCGGTTTAACAACCGCTCCAAGGGTATTCACAAAATGCCTAGCAGTAGTCGCTGCACACATCAGAAGGCAGCAAATACATGTATTCCCGTATCTAGACGACTGGCTAATCAAAACCAGTTCGCTCACACAATGCTCAAACCACACAAATCAAGTCATACAAACCCTCTACAAACTAGGGTTCACCGTCAACTTTGCAAAATCAAACATTCAGCCAAGCAAAGTACAGCAATATCTAGGAGCCATAATAGACACGACAAAAGGAGTAGCAACGCCAACTCCACAAAGAATTCACAATTTCAACAGAGTCATTCAACACATGTCTCCAAATCAAACAATACAAGCAAGAACAATACTACAGCTCCTAGGCATGATGTCCTCATGCATAGCCATTGTCCCAAACGCAAGACTGCACATGAGGCCCTTACAACAATGCCTAGCCTCACAGTGGTCTCAAGCACAGGGTCACCTTCTAGATCTGGTGTTAATAGACCGCCAAACTTACCTCTCGCTTCTATGGTGGAACAGTATAAATTTAAACAAAGGGCGGCCTTTCCAAGACCCAGTGCCACAGTACGTAATAACAACAGATGCTTCCATGACAGGGTGGGGAGCACATCTCAATCAACACACCATAAGAGGACAATGGAACATACATCAAACAAAACTGCATATAAATCATCTAGAATTATTAGCAGTTTTTCAAGCACTAAAAGCTTTCCAACCAATCATAACCCACAAATACATCCTTGTCAAAACAGACATGACAACGATGTATTATCTAAACAAACAAGGAGGAACACATTCAACGCAGTTAAGCTTATTAGCTCAAAACATATGGAAGTGGGCAATCCACCATCAAATTCGCCTCATAGCACAGTTTATTCCAGGGATCCAGAATCAACTGGCAGACAATCTCTCTCGAGATCACCAACAAGTCCACGAATGGGAAATCCACCCACAAATTCTGAACACCTACTTCACACTCTGGGGAACACCTCAGATAGACTTATTTGCAACAAAAGAGAACGCAAAATGCCAAAACTTCGCGTCCAGATACCCACACAAGCAATCCCAAGGCAATGCCCTATGGATGAACTGGTCAGGAATATTTGCTTACGCTTTTCCTCCTCTCCCTCTCCTCCCTTATCTAGTGAACAAATTGAGTCAAAACAAACTCAAACTCATTTTAATAGCACCAACGTGGGCAAGACAACCCTGGTACACAACACTGCTAGATCTTTCTGTAGTACCCCACATCAAACTGCCGAACAAACCAGATCTGTTAACGCAACACAACCAACAGATCAGACACCCAGATCCAGCATCGCTGAATCTAGCAATCTGGCTCCTGAAATCCTAGAATTCGGACACTTACAACTTAGCCAAGAGTGTATGGAGGTCATAAAGCAGGCCAGAAGGCCATCCACTAGACACTGCTACGCAAGTAAGTGGAAAAGATTTGTTTGTTACTGCCATCATAATCAGATACAACCACTAGACGCAACTCCAAAACATAAAATAAATTACTTGCTCCATTTACAAAAAGCAAGGCTAGCCTTCTCTTCTATTAAAATACACCTTGCAGCAATATCTGCATACCTGCAGACTACCTATTCAACTTCCTTGTATAGGATACCAGTCATCAAAGCATTCATAGAAGGTCTTAAAAGAATTATACCACCAAGAACACCACCTGTTCCTTCATGGAACCTAAACGTGGTCCTAACAAGACTCATGGGCCCACCTTTCGAACCCATGCACTCTTGCGGAATACAATTCCTAACCTGGAAAGTTGCCTTTCTCATCGCCATTACATCTCTGAGAAGAGTAAGTGAAATTCAAGCGTTCACAACACAGGAACCTTTTATACAAATACATAAAAATAAGGTCGTCCTACGACCTAATCCAAAATTTTTACCAAAAGTTATTTCACCGTTCCATCTAAATCAAACGGTAGAACTACCTGTTTTTTTCCCACAGCCAGATTCTGTGGCTGAAAGAGCACTACATACATTAGATGTCAAAAGAGCATTAATGTACTACATTGACAGAACAAAGAACATCAGAAAGACTAAACAGCTATTTATTGCATTCCAAAAACCTCATGCAGGTAACCCAATATCAAAACAAGGTATAGCCAGATGGATTGTTAAATGCATCCAAATCTGCTACCTTAAAGCAAAAAGACAACTGCCCATTACTCCCAGGGCACATTCAACCAGGAAAAAAGGTGCTTCAATGGCCTTTTTAGGAAACATCCCAATGCATGAAATATGTAAGGCAGCCACATGGTCTACGCCTCACACATTCACCAAACACTACTGTATAGATGTGCTATCCGCACAACAAGCCGCAGTAGGTCAAGCTGTATTAAGAACTCTATTTCAGACAACTTCTACTCCTACAGGCTAATCCACCGCTTATGGGGAAATAACTGCTTACTAGTCTATGCAGACCATGTGTATCTACAGCGACAGATGCCATCGAACTGAAAATGTCACTTACCCAGTGTACATCTGTTCATGGCATCAGTCGCTGAGATTCACATGGGCCCACCCACCTCCCCGGAAGCCTGTAGCAGTTCAGAAGTTACCTTCAATTTTGTACATTTGTATATATATTATTTAAACCTTTAATAGGTACATACTTACACATTTCATTGCGCGGGCACTATTACTATAGTACAACTCCTACCTCACCCTCTGCGGGGAAAACAATCGAAGATGGAGTCGACGCCCATGCGCAATGAGCACAGAAGGAGGAGGCACTCGGTCCAGTGACTCGAAAACACTTCTTCGAAGAAAAACAACTTGTAACACTCCGACCCAACACCAGATGGCGAGCTAATGCAGACCATGTGAATCTCAGCGACTGATGCCACGAACAGATGTACACTGGGTAAGTGACATTTTAATTTCTTAGTTTATTTTAAGAACCACAGGTTCAAATTCTACATGTAATATCTCATTTGAAAGGTATTGCAGGTAGGTACTTTAGGAACTTTCAACAATTACACTAGCATTTATACTTTTTACATAAAACACATTTAGCTGTTTTAAAAGTGGACACAGTGCAATTTTCACAGTTCCTGGGGGAGGTAAAGTATTGTTAGTTTTCACAGGTAAGTAAGTCACTTACAGGTTTCAGTTTTTGGTCCAAGGTAGCCCACCGTTGGGGGTTCAGAGCAACCCCAAAGTTACCACACCAGCAGCTCAGGGCCGGTCAGGTGCAGAGGTCAAAGAGGTGCCCAAAACACATAGGCTTCAATGGAGAGAAGGGGGTGCCCCGGTTCCAGTCTGCCAGCAGGTAAGTACCCGCGCCTTCAGAGGGCAGACCAGGGGGGTTTTGTAGGGCACCGGGGGGGACACAAGTCAGCACAAAAAGTACACCCTCAGCAGCGCGGGGGCGGCCGGGTGCAGTGTGCAAACACGCGTCGGGTTTTCAATGGTTTTCAATGAGAGACCAAGGGGTCTCTTCAGCGGTGCAGGCAGGCAAGGGGGGGGGCTCCTCGGGGTAGCCACCACCTGGGCAAGGGAGAAGGCCTCCTGGGGGTCACTCCTGCACAGGAGTTCCGTACCTTCAGGTGCTGGGGACTGCGGGTGCAGGGTCTTTTCCAGCCGTCGGGAAATGGAGTTCAGGCAGTCGCGGTCAGGGGGAGCCCCGGGATTCCCTCTGCAGGCGTCGCTGTGGGGGCTCAGGGGGGACAACTTTGGTTACTCACGGTCTCGGAGTCGCCGGAGGGTCCTCCCTGAGGTGTTGGTTCTCCACCCGTCGAGTTGGGGTCTCCGGGTGCAGTGTTGCAAGTCTCATGCTTCTTGCGGGGAGTTGCAGGGGGTCTTTAAATCTGCTCCTTGAAACAAAGTTGCAGTTCTTTTGGAGCAGTACCGCTGTCCTCGGGAGTTTCTTGGTCTCTTGGAAGCAGGGCAGTCCTCTGAGGATTCAGAGGTCGCTGGTCCTGGAGAAAGCGTCGCTGGAGCAGGGTTCTTTAGAAGGCAGGAGACAGGCCGGTAGGACTGGGGCCAAAGCAGTTGGTGTCTTCTTTCTTCTTCTGCAGGGGTTTTCAGCTCAGCAGTCTTCTTCTTCGGTAAGTTGCAGGAATCTAAATTCTTAGGTTCAGGGGAGCCATTAAATACTAAATTTAAGGGCGTGTTTAGGTCTGGGGGGTTAGTAGCCAATGGCTACTAGCCCTGAGGGTGGGTACAAGTAAGAAAAGTTAGAGTCACTTCAGCTCAGGACACCTTAGGGTCTGTCCTGACTGACCAGTGACTCCTCCTTGTTATTCTCATTATTTTCTCCGGCCTTGCCGCCAAAAGTGGGGGCCGTGGCCGGAGGGGGCGGGCAACTCCACTAGCTGGAGTGTCCTGCGGTGCTGGCACAAAGGGGTGAGCCTTTGAGGCTCACCGCCAGGTGTGACAGTTCCTGCCTGGGGGAGGTGTTAGCATCTCCACCCAGTGCAGGCTTTGTTACTGGCCTCAGAGTGACAAAGGCACTCTCCCCATGTGGCCAGCAACATGTCTCGGTTGTGGCAGGCTGCTGGAACCAGTCAGCCTACACAGATAGTCGGTTAAGGTTTCAGGGGGCACCTCTAAGGTGCCCTCTGGGGTGTATTTTACAATAAAATGTACACTGGCATCAGTGTGCATTTATTGTGCTGAGAAGTTTGATACCAAACTTCCCAGTTTTCAGTGTAGCCATTATGGTGCTGTGGAGTTTGTGTAAAACAGACTCCCAGACCATATACTCTTATGGCTACCCTGCACTTACAATGTCTAAGGTATTGCTTAGACACTGTAGGGGCACAGTGCTCATGCACTGGTGCCCTCACCTATGGTATAGTGCACCCTGCCTTAGGGCTGTAAGGCCTACTAGAGGGGTGACTTATCTATACCTGCATAGGCAGTGAGAGGCTGGCATGGCACCCTGAGGGGAGTGCCATGTCGACTTACTCGTTTTGTTCTCACCAGCACACACAAGCTGGCAAGCAGTGTGTCTTTGCTGAGTGAGGGGTCTCCAGGGTGGCATAAGACATGCTGCAGCCCTTAGAGACCTTCCTTGGCATCAGGGCCCTTGGTACCAGGGGTACCACTTACAAGGGACTTATCTGGATGCCAGGGTGTGCCAATTGTGGAATCAAAAGTACAGGTTAGGGAAAGAACACTGGTGCTGGGGCCTGGTTAGCAGGCCTCAGCACACTTTCAATTCAAAACATAGCATCAGCAAAGGCAAAAAGTCAGGGGGTAACCATGCCAAGGAGGCATTTCCTTACAACGACCAACTCTTCACAGAGTAGATCAGGGCCAAGAAAGGGAAGGCTGTCCAGAAATTATCTATCTCCAGATGAATGAATGGCTAAAATGCAGCCACATGAGATCTTGCGCGCTCATTCGACCAGAGCCAAAGCTGTGACAGTTGCATTAGCTTGCGGAGTTCCATTCCAGAATATCTGTCAGGCTGCAATGTAGGCTTTATTGCACATGTTAACGAACCATTACTGCCTGAATAATCGGGACAATCAGGATGGGCTTTTTGCCCATTTGGTCCTGCAGGACTTCCGGGTCTAAGTTGGGTTTACAAACCCACCTCTGGGGAGAGGTTCATTGGGTATGTATTCTCAGGTAAGGAATCTGTGGCTAGAAGTCTCTTATCAGATGAATAAGTGACTTACCTTCAGTATGATTAAAGGATGAGATCAGACTTACTCCTTACAGAGGACCTAGAAATTCACATTAGTGGTCAGCTTTCATCGTGGCTCAGTGCTGTAGGAAAGTTCCCCTTTTTGACATGGTCACCCCCACCTTTTGCTTGGTACATGATGCAATTTTGACTGAAATGAACTCGGTTCTTACTAAACAGGTCCCCAGGGTCAGATCTCTTTTCCTAAAACTGCAATAGTTCCCCAATTGGCAGGACCTTTATCCCCCCTGTAAGTCTCTAGTAAATGGTACCCCTGGTACCTATGGCATGGGCACCAGAGAGGGTCCCCAAGGGCTGCAGCATGAATTGTGCCATCCTTAGGGACCCCTCACCCAGCACATGCATACTGCTATTAAAGGCTGTGCATCTTAGTGGAAGGGATAGCCTCTCTCAGCCTCTGGAAATGCTTTGAATGGCACAGATGATGCCCTCCTTGCATAAGCCAGTCTACACCGTTTTAGGGAACCCCCCGCCCCTGCTCTGGCGTGAAACTGGACAAAGGAAAGGGGAGTGACCACTCCCCTGTCCATCACCACCCCAGGGGTGGTGCCCAGAGCTCCTCCATTGTGCCCCAGACCTTTGCCATCTTGTTTCCAGAGGTGTGAGGGCACTCTGGAGGCCTCTTTGTGACCAGTGCCAGCAGATGATGTCAGAGACCCCTCCCGATAGGTGCTTACCTGACTAGGTGGCCAATCCTCCTCTGAGGGCTATTTAGGGTCTCTCCAGTGGGCTTTTCCTCAGATAACGACTTGCAAGAATCCAGCAGGACTCCTCTGCACTTATCTCTTCTACTTTTGCCAAGGATCGACCGCTGACTGCTCCAGAATGTCTGCAAAACTGCAACAAAGTAGCCAAAAGACTACCAGCGACATGGTAGCGCCTAACCCTGCCGGCTTTCTCGACTGTTTCCTGGTGGTGCATGCTCTGGGGACTGCCTGCCTTCACCCTTCACTGGAAGCCACAAAAAAATCCCCAGTGGGTCAACGGAATCTTCCCCCTGCTTCAGCAGGCACCTAACTTAAGCTTCACCGGTACTCTGGGAACCCTCTCATCCTGACGAGCATAGCCCCTGGAACAGAGGTGGTGGACCCAAGTGACCCACACTGTCCAGTGGTCCACCTGTCCAAATTTGGAGGAGGTAAGTCCTTGCCGACCCTCTCCAGAAAGTTATCCTGTGCACCGCGTGAACTGCAGCTACAAGGGCTTCTGTGCACATTTCCAAGAAATCCTGCATGCACAGCCGAGCCTAGGTCCCCAGCACTCTGTCCTGCGATCCTCAGCTCCCTGAGTTGATCTCCGGTGTTGTGGGACCTCCTTTTGCAGTTTTGAGACAACCGCCGTGTTCAGTCTTCTTGAACCCGTGTTCAAAGACTTCTGTGGGTGCTTCCTACTTGCGCGTGGTCTCTCTACGTTGCTGAGGGCCCCCTCTGTCTCCACTCCCAATTGGCGACATCCTGGTCCTTCCTTGGCCCGGGCCGCACCCTTTTTCTCCAACCGTGACTCTTGCAGCTAGCAAGGCTTGTTTGGGGTATTTTGTCAAGGAAACACTTCTGCATCCTCCAGCACGCCGTGGGACATCTTCTGCACGAAGAAGGATTTCCTATCTCCTTTTGTTGTTGCAGAATCTTCAGCTTCTTCCCATCGGAGGCAGCCATTTTGCACCTTCATCCGGGGTTTAGTGGGCTCCCCCGGCCCCCACCCCCCCCCCCCCCCAACGGACACTTTGGCAACTCTTGGACTTGGTCCCCTTCCTTTGCAGGTCCTCAGGTCCAGCAATCCATCTTCAGTGCTTTGCAGTCTGTTGTGGTCTTTGCAAAATCCCTCATCACGACTTTAGTGTGTTTCTGGGGAAATAGTAGTACTTTACTCCTACTTTGCAGGGTCTTGGGGTGGGGTATCTTGGACACCCTTAGTGTTTTCTTACACTCCCAGCGACCCTATACACACTACACTAGCCTAGGGGTCCATTCGTGTTTCGCATCCCACTTTCTTAGTATATGGTTTGTGTTGCCCCTAGGCCTATTGCATCCCGTTGTATTCTACAATGTTTGCACTACTTTCTGCCTGTTTTACTTACCTGATTTGGTTTGTTGTGTATATTTTGTGTATGTTACTTACCTCCTAAGGGAGTATATCCTCTGAGATATTTTTGGCACATTGTCACTAAAATAAAGTTCCTTTATTTTTAGTAACACTGAGTATTGTCTTTCTTATGATATAGTACCTATATGATGTAAGTGGTATTGCAGGAGCTTTGCATGTCTCCTAGTTCAGCCTTGGCTGCTCAGCTATAGCTATCTCTATCAGCCTAAGCTGCTAGAACACTACTACTCTACTAATAAGGGATAACTGGATCTAGAACAAGGTGTAAGTAACATTGGTACCCACTGTAAGCCAGGCCAGCCTCCTACAGCCCTCCTCCCTGTCCAGCCTGTGGATTCCTGAAACCTATCCCCTGGACCAAGCCTGCAGCATCTTTGACCGCTGGGGTCCCCCTATGGAAAAGCATTGTGAGCTCGTTACTATGTTTACACCCTTTACCCGGACTCCCCTGTGCCACTAAAGGTGTGTGTTTGGTGCTGACCTGTGGCTGACCCCTATCCCCCCCAGTGCCCACCTAAACCCTCCAGGTCTGCCCCCCGAAGTCACGGGCTCTTACCTGCTAGCAGATCTGTTTCCGAGTGCCCCCAGTCTCCATAGGATCCCATTTTAAATCTAACACCAACTTTGACCTCTGCACCTGGCAGGCCCCGTGTTGCTGGTGGAGTATGTTTTGGGTCATCTTGAACCTCGACCAGTGGACATCCTATCCCCTGGAGACTGGAACTGTAAGTCGAGTATTTACCACAAAACTGCAATAACACTCCCTCACCCCCCCCCCCCCCCCCCCCCGACTGCTCTGCAAACTGCACTGTCAACTTTTGAAAGTGAAGTTTTACTTGCCTGTAAACTGTTTTATTTGCCAAACTTAAAGTACATTTGATACATATGCTTGATATATACTTAAAGCTGTTCTTATTTGCAACGAGAATCTTTTGGTTCTAGAAATAAAGTAACAAATATAATTTTTCCATATAAATACATTGGCCTGGAGTTACTAGTAATTGAGTGTGTGCCTCATTTCTTGACTGTGTGTGCACAACAAATGCTTTGCACTACCCTCTTGTAGGAAAGTGCCACTGTTGGCCTGGTTACCTCCCCACATTTTTCCTAGTGTTGCCAACTTTGATTGAAAGTGTGCTGGGACCCTGCTAACCAGGCCCCATCACCAGTGTTCTTTCCCTAAAACTGTACCTTTGTTCCCACAATTGGCACAGCCCTGGCACACAGTTAAGTCCCTTGTAAAAGGTACCAATGGTACCAAGGGCCCTGTGGCCAGGGAACATCTCTAAGGGCTGCAGCATGTCTTATGCCACCCTGGGGACCCCCTTACTCAGCATATGCACACTGCCTTGCAGCTTGTGTGTGCTAGTTGGGAGAAAAAGACAAAGTCGACATGGCACCCCTCTCATGGTGCCATACCTACAAACCACTGCCTGTGGCATGGGTAAGTTACCCCTCTAGCAGGCCTTACAGCCCTAAGGCAGGGTGCACTATACCACAGGTGAGGGCATAGCTGCTTGAGCAATATGCCCCTAAAGTGTCTAAGTCCATTCTCAGCCATTGTAAGTGCAGTGTAGCCATATTGAGTATATGGTCTGGGAGTTAGTCATTACATACTCCACAGCACCATAATGGCTTCACTGAATACTAGGAAGTTTGATATCAAACTTCTCAGCACAATAAACCCACGCTGATGCCAGTGTGGGATTGATTGAACAAGGCACACACAGGGCATCTTAGAGATGCCCCCTGTATTTTAGCCTAAGTGCTAGTGTAGGACTGACTGGTCTGTGCCAGCCTGCCACTTTCAAACAAGTGACCACATGGGGTGACGCCCCCCCATACAAAGCCCTACTCTTGGGGGGAAGTCCAGAGGGAAAATTAGCAAAAACAGGGAGGAGTTACAACCCTAGGAACAACGAGGGTGTAGCCACCCTCAGGGACAGTAGCAATTGACTACTGCCCCTGACCCTAACACGCCCCTAAAATCTAGGATTTAAGGGCCTCCCTGAACCCAGCCCACCAAATTCCTGGTGACCTACAAGAAGAAGAAGGACTGCTAAGCTGAAAACCCCAGCATAGAAGAAGGAAGACGAGAACTGCTTTGGTCCCAGCCCTACCGGCATGTCTCCAGCTTCAAAGAACCTGCAAAAAGAACAGCAACACGTCCAGCGGGCCCAGCGAACTCTGACAACTCCAGAGGACTGCCTTGCACCACAAAGGACCAAGAACTCCAGAGGAAGTGGCTCTGTCCAAAAGAAACTTTCAACCAAGGACTCCCACCTCACTCCGAATCTTGATGCCCACGGACCGTGTTCAGGTGGTCCACCCAGCAAGAAAGGGTCCCCCAGCGATAGGGAGCAAAAGCCCACCGTGGGTTGACCCCTTCAAGTCCCCACAACAATGCCTGCTAAGAGAATCCAGAGGACCCCCCCCCCCTAACTCAGATCAAAGATATCTAATGCCTAAAGGACATACTGCACCCGCAGCTCCCAGGCCTTGGAGAACCTGACCCCCGGTTTAGTATTGACTAGTAGGCAGCCCTCTGCTGTGTCCGACCAGTGGTGTGCCCCACACTTCCCCTCCCCTTCCTGCAGCCTCTGAGAGACTCCTGATGTCCCCCATAGATCTGCATTGGAAACCCAATGTCCTGTTGGCACCCTGCACCCGGCCGCCCCTGTGCCGCTGAGGGTGCATGTTTGATGTCTACTTGTGACCCCTCCAGTGCTCATCTAAACCCCCCTGGTCTGCCCTCCGAGTTCCGGGTACTTACCTGTTGGCCGACCGGATTCCGAGTACCCCCCGTCTCCATATGAGCCATATGAGCCAACATTAATTTGATCTCTGTATCCGACCGGCCCCGTGTTGCTTGTGGTGGCTGTTTGGGGTTAACTTGAACCCCCAATGGCAGACTACCTAAAAGCCGGGGATAGGAAGTGTAAGTCGAATGCATACCTGTAAACCCGTTCAATCTTTTCTTCCCCCAGGAACTGGTAACAATTGCACTGTATTCACTTTTAAAATAGCTTTTTGCCGTTTTAAAGAAAACTGTCTAAATTGTTGATTTCATTCAAAGCTATAATTATGAAAAGTACCTTACATTTTATGTACTTACCTGCAAACTGAATCTTGTGGTTCTAGAAATAAATTAACAAAATATATTTTTCTGTATAAAAACCTACTGGTCTGGAGTTAAGTCATTGAGTATGTGTTTCTTCTATTGCTTGAGTGTGTACAACAAATGCTTAACACTAACTTCTGATAAGCTTAACTGCTCAACCAAACTATCACAATTAGAGCATTAGTATTATATTTTATTGCCTCTGTCAAGCCTCTGGGGAACCCCTGGACTCTGTGCACACTATATCTTATTTTGATGTAGTATATACAGTATATGCTCCCTACACCTTTGATAAGCCTAACTGTTCGACCACACTACCACAAAAGAGAGCATTAGTACTATCTACTTTAGCCTCTGTTAAGCCTCTGGGGAACTCCTGGACTCTGTACACACAATATCTAATTTTGATATAGTCTATACAGAGCCAGATATGCCCATGCTATGTCTTTGTCGGTTCTTAGGCATAGTAAGTGATCAGGCAAGCCGTTTTAAGTACATGTGCTGGACACTGGTAAATACGAGTTCCTACATGATGGCTTCACTGAAAATAGAGATGTTTGGTATCAAACATCTCATATTAATAAGCCCTCACTGATGCCAGTGATGGATTTATTAATACGTGCACCCATAGGGAAGATCTAAAATCTACCAATATGCGGACTGACTAGTTTTAGCCAGCCTGCCACCACCAGATGTGATTCTAACTCCCTAGGGTGAGAGCTTTTGATCTCAGGTCAGAAATAAAGCCTGCTGTGGGAGAGGTGTTTATACTTGCCTCCCAACAGGATGACCTGCGAATCTGCATTCTAAGCCCACCGCCCTTGTATGCAGATCTGGCCTCACTCAAAGGAGAGAGGCCGATTCCCCTTCCCCAGGGCACATTTTACACCGGGATAGGCAGGAAATGTAGTATTCAGAGAGGTCTTTCCACCCTTCAGGTTAGTCCCACCCCTAAGGCAGCAGTTCCCAAACTGTGCGCCACATCACCACAGTGCGCCACAATAACCAGCCAGGGCGTCTTAGAGGAGAATCCATAATCTACACAACTCTTCAAATCAGTGTGTGCTTCAAAACTATCAATGTTATTCTTCAGCAGTGAAGCTAGATTGTTTCAGCAAACTACAGTTCTTAGCGTAGCCACTAGATGCCAGTATGAGCATACACTCCAAGACTGGCTCCTCTTACTCAAGCAAAATATTTCTAATGCCAGAATGTTTATTCCGTTTCAGGTGCAATTGAAATTCTAAGGCCACTGTCTAATTTGACGAATGCAAATATGACTAGTGCATTGCTCATGCCAGTTTCGCAAAACTGCTTGATTATAAAATAACCATTAAGGAATAATTGTCCCATCTTGTCCACCTGTAGCCGGCATACTGTATCCAATGATTGATGCAAAGCAGGACTATCTGCATTGATTCAATGATTTATGCAAAGCAGGACTATCTGCGATGAGCATTTCCGAGAGTACACCTTTGTTTGTCCTGCCCCAGTGTAAACAGTTAACTGTTTCAATGAATTGATATCTTAGACATTAACACAATAGTTAGTGTCCCAAGTGCACTTTGAGCTCTCTATAGGGGTGCTATTGTGCAGGAAACAAGCTTTTGTCCTGGA
This sequence comes from Pleurodeles waltl, assembly GCF_031143425.1. Lineage (NCBI taxonomy): Eukaryota > Metazoa > Chordata > Amphibia > Caudata > Salamandridae > Pleurodeles > Pleurodeles waltl. The sequence goes on along the minus strand of NC_090448.1, from coordinate 268,052,575 downwards.
TCAGTCATGGTAAATAAGCCCACCTCATGGGGCTGAGTAAGCCACTCCCATCTAAGTAAGAGACCTTTCGCTCTCCGCGCTAATTTAGCCAGCAAAGCTTGAAGTCTAGCATACGTATGATAACCTGGGTGTATGGATATGTGCATGAACAAATACAATCTTTTGAGCAGCACTACCACTTTAGCAACTGTGATTCTGCCTGCCAGAGCTAGGGTTAGTCTGATCCATCTTTCTATTTTTGTGGCACGTTTTTCAGTCATCAGTCCATAAGTTGTTTCTATTGATGACGATATCCAGATATTTCACTCTTTACTCCAAGTTAGTGAAAGTGCTGCACCATCCTAGTAGTGTTATTTGTGAGTAGGAACATCTCTGACTTGCTTCATTTGATCCAAATACCTAAGTGATCCCCAAACTTGATCACGTCCTGTATATTGTGCACCAGGTTCCCACCTGGGTTTTTGACAAATTAGAGAATATCACCTGCAGATAATGAGGGTAGGAACCGTTGCACAGGGGAAAGGTTCCTAAACTGTGCTGTGGCACCTTGATGCCCCTGGCTGATTTTGGCTGGATATGTCCAGCTCCAGGAGTGTGCAGGAAGAGCAAACAGATGCAGTACTGCGTGGTCCAAGAAAATAGTAGCCATATCCTTGCATTGCATGCACTCTTCTCCATACCGTCATCTCAATTTTCTTTAGGGCTTAAAATGGAAGGACTACTGAGGATGGGCTTATATCTTACCACCCCCTGCCAAAAAAGTAATGTACTATGGAAGCGCAGCCAAAGGCCAATTTGTCAAGGGAGCTGCCGGTTGATAAAGCATGGGAACCACTACCCTAAGGTGAGCTGCCTGATGAGGGCACCCCATTTAGAAATCTGCCATCTTACTGTTTGGCAGAAGTAGGAACTCTGGGACAGGGTTATGCCCATTTCCTACAGGAAGTGGTCATATAGGGGGTATAATGACCCTAGAGGTAATTAGACCATTTCCTACTACCCTACACTCCCCTAAACGCCCCTAGATTCAGTAATTAGGAGAGCCCCTGGCATCAGAAAATCAGATTCCTTACGACCTACATAGAATGAAGTCTCTCAACCGCATAAGCAAAGACTAAGGAAGAAGCACCTGACTTGGCCTCAGCCCTGCCAGCCTGTCAGCCGTGCCCACTGATTTGTACCAAAGTTGACTTGTCCTGCAAGCCACTGTGCCTCCAAAAGCCTGGGAGTCCTGCCTGCCTTCAACAAAAACCCAGGAACTGCCGTTAAGCAGCAGAGCTGCTTGCCTGTATCTTGTTGGCACCCCAGGAGAACTGTGAGGGCCCCTCACCACTGAAAACCTGACGCCTGAAAGCACTACTGCGCCTGTGCCGCCTACCCCAAGCTGAAGTGGACCAACGGTGCAAGTGTGGTCTCCCAGGCCTCCAGAGACAAAGCCCACCTTGGACGTGCCCACTGTGGACTCACCGATGCCACCTGCAGCCTCTGCTCGCAGGCCACCTCAACCTTGAGTGCTCCCACTGGAGAGAACTGGACGCCTCAGAACGCCTCTGCTCCTGTTGCCCCTGGCCTGTGGAGAAGAGGACATAAGGTGTCCCTCCCTCCCCGAGCATCTCAAAACTTGAACCCACCTGTTGGTTTTCCTCGACTGGACTCTGTCTAAACCTGCAGCCCCCTTTCAACCGGACCGATCCCCATTGACTAACATTGGGCAACCAACGCCGTACTACACCTCTACACCCAGCCATCCCATTGCTGCCCGGTGTGACATGTTGATGTGGTCCTGACCCTTGCTCATACTTACCTTAAGTCTTGAAGATTGGTCCTGTAAGTCGCTCTACTCTACCTGTTTGCTGTATTTGTTTTTCCTCCATAGGATAACATTGCAGCTTCCAATAATTGCAATGTCGACGTTTCAAAATTGTAAAGATTTTTCTTGCAAAACATACTTACCTGATAGTATTGACTTTAGTGCCTGAACATATTTAAAGATACTTGTTATTTTTGTAAATTGGTGTGGATTCCCTTATTGAGTCGGATGTCTCATTTATTGACTGTGTTTGACGATGTCTAACACTTCTCTCTGATAAGCCTAAGACTGCTCGACCACACTACCCCCTAAAAGAGAACTTTCGGATTGCTAGAGCAAGCTCCTGTCCACTGGCAAAGGAACCCCTGCACTCCTTGCACACTATAACTCATTCTGATATGTTGTATAGAGAGCCATCTTCCTACATGCACTGCTGGCGATCAAAGTCGCAAAAATGAACTGATGTCAGCTTGCCAAGGTGGTGCCTATATAGGTACCACATATTTCACTTCCGGCACAGATGCTGCTGATGCGGAGCTGAACTACTCTACCTACCAGTGTGACGAGTAGTGCTAGAAAGTTTCCTGATGCTGGGGATATTTCTAAAGTAGGGAATATGCAGCTAGCTGGAGTCTCTACCGGAAGCGGCGTTACCAAAGGTAATTACCTTGTTCTTCTAATCTGCCATATTCCTTAAGTGTGACAACGTTAATCTGCCCACAAGTTCACTGTGTACTACAACAATGAAATTGGTCTGCAACAAGTGGGTTTTAATCTCTAAAATACAACTATTATATCACCAGCATCTATAAAGCATATTTATTTCTTCTTTTTGTGTGGTCCCGTTTGGGATATCAGTGCTGTTTCGCCATGATACTGTGGAGTTGCCATTGTCCACTGTTGTGGACTTCTGATGTTGTTTAAGACCAAAGTGTTTGGTTTATTTTACCTGGGAAGGGGTGGGGGAATGGGGTAGGTAAAGAACATTGTAATTTTATGTGTGCAGTAAGGTTAAACAGCCTTCCATCATTGTTAATCATGTTGTCGTGGTATGGTTACTAGGCATAAACTTAGTGTCTTGTACTAGTTTGTTGGTGGACTGGGCAGTCAGGCTGGTATCCCCAAATAATTTGTGCTAAATCCAAAAGTATTTGAGCGATGTGGAGTTACATTCAGCCATCCGGAATGCCGCTGTAACCTAGGTCTAGGATCATGAAAGGTTTTTCAACACAAAAATTTGCTTGCTTTAAATGTTAGTTTTGTCTTTTAAAATATCATTAGGAAGCTACTAGCAAAAAGCCTTCAAAGCTGTTTGAGAGCAGTGATGAGGAGGATGTGGAGGAAGACAATGAGAAAATATTCAGCATTAAATCACAGTTTGAAGGCAAAGCTGGCGAGAAGGTGAGTGAACATGAACTCTTCACTTGGCCAAAGGAATGTCAATTTATGACTTTTAGCAGAGAAGTACTGAATGTGACAAGTTTTCCAGCTCTATAATTAGTGTGCATTATAATTGACAGAACCCTGCCTAGGCTGACACAAAGAAACTGAAATGGGACGAACAGAATGCTCAAATTGAACTGTAATATCACATTATGTGAACTTCGAAGAAGCACGAGAATGGAAAGCAACGTAGAGCTGGGGTTATGATTTTAGTTCTGTTGGGGAGGGACCGACCACGAAAATGGTATGTCAAGTAGGATAGGATTGGTTGACGATTTTAGGAGGGGATAGGATTGGCACAATGTTAAGTATGTTCTTGGAGATGGAGCAGGTGTAAAGTCCAAGTATTCGTTACTCTGTAAACAGACTAACTCGGGAACATGCAGCCATGGACAATGGTAGGCATGAAGCTAGAATGGAAAGCAATGCACCCTTCAGAAAGCAAACAGCTTTGATTGCTCGGTGTTGGTGCATGGAATTACAGATGCCACTGAATAATACCTTAATAATGCTAGAATGCGCGCATGAAAGCCATTATGCTAACTAATTGCAGATACATCAAATTGATAAAATAAAAAATGTGCTAAGGCAAATACTACATGTGTGAAATCTCTAATATAAGTGAGACTAGAAGATGAAGAAAACAAAAACCACAAGCAAATACACTGCTAAACGTAGCTCAGGAGTTTACAGGAATAGCTAGAAGCAGGTAGTGCCGTACAGGCCCGGGCTAGAGGTCCATACATGGAGTGCCCAGGTGGCATCTGGTACAGGCAGAGCCAGACTGAAGCAGGGATTGAGCAGAAACAGGAAGTACAGCTGCTTCTGTAGTAGTTGCAAAACAAGCCAAGAACTTGGAAGGATTTGCTACGACAAATGCACAAACAATTAGATCTACAGTGAAGCAGGATTTGTTTGGTACTTGTGACCAGAGGTGCGTCTGCTGGGTTATGGAATAACCTGTTGTAGGTGGACATCTTCTCAAGTTTAGCACTCGTGGAAACAGCACAGAACAGACAAACCACACTTGGAGACAGTTATGCATCCCATTAGAAATATTACACTTGGGCCCTGGTTATAGTAGGCCGGAGTTCTCCAGCAAGACAAAAATGGCCTTGGAAAAAGTCAAACCATGTAGCATTTGTTCGATTGTTCTTCGGAAATTGCCAGCAATTCCTCGCAGCCTAGTACATCATATAGCACCAGGGGCAACATTGTTTTGTCGCATCTGTGTTACCTGTGTACATTCTGTACCAAATGCATTGCCTACACAACGAATACTATTGCTAGTATGCTGTTTGAATCACAGTATATCAGTCTGTTATCATACAAAACAAAGCACTAATATATAAACGCTAAAATCTGCATGATGCAGTAATTACCTTATGGTTTTCCTCTGTTATATTTTGGCAGTTTTGACCTGCTGAAATGGAACTCGGGTTGAGGAATGCAACACATCCGGATTGGATGTGTTAAATAACACTCAACTCGTAATATGCACGGGTTGCAAAAAAAAACACTGACTCACAATCAGGCCCTTATAGTGTAATGTTTGCGGATAACAACATGGACCGATTATTGCCTTTTATTCATTATAGTGAACTTTAAACACCTCGAAGAAGTGAAACCACTAGAAACTGTTAACTTAAGAATGATCTTTGGGTATGATGGTAGTCAGGATATAGATCTCCTTTAAAATATAAATTGGAAAAATAAACCCATGTGACACGTGTCATTCTTTGATTAGAAAAGAAAGACCTAAAAAGAAATTACAAATATGTTTGAAATTATTTGTATTGTCCTGGAATTCCTCGGGAGTTATATAAATATGTGCTCTATAAATTCATAAACTTTCATCAATATCATTCAGAATGACTTCTTGACAATTCCAAATTGTCCTATAGATTGTTTTTTACTTATACTTATATACTGCTCCTTGTGCTGCTGTGCACTGTTTCTTTCTCTCCCAAACTGGCACAGAGCTATAAAAGTGCCTCTTTAACATGATAATACTGCCGATGCTAAACCTCTAAACTGAAAACGATGAGTGCCTTGTTCTAGGGTAAACAGGAGAAAGTCATGTTGTATGTGCCATTTGGCTGCTTGTTAGATGACTGCTGGTATGTACTTCGAATTTGACATGGACATTTCCTTGCTAAAGGCAAGTCTGTTACCTTCAAGTCAAGTCAATGAACACTCTTATCTTTCTTTACTAAATTGAATAAATTATCTTTACAACAAAAGTAACACTACATTTTTAAACTATTTACACCGTATGCTGATGAAGGTTTGTAACGGATATGTTCGAATTATACCCTATTGAACTATGCTGTCTAGAGACAAGTGACCTACATATTCTCTAAGGTCACTCATGCAAAATAGGTAATATTTTAGTGTTCATCTGCTTGGAATCTGCTAGTCTTTCTCGAATAATTATTATGCAGAGGTTTTATGGATGTTCAGAAACATGGGCATACAACATAGATGTTAAAACAGGGAGTATTCAATTCTAGGGAGATAAGCATGCAAGGAATATGCAGAGTGAAGCTGTGGATATCTACTTCCTTGTCTACCCTACTTTTGGCTAATTAGCTTTTGTGTCCTTTAAAGAACGACTGAAATATTACCCTTCGATTTGTGTATTGTGTTGACTTTGTTGTAGCAATTACATCTTATAACTTGGACTGATGTATTTGAGCCTAGAAAGCCCTCTTTTTGACCAATTGTGTAGTAAAACAATTGTTAATGTTAACTATATTGTTTTGTCCATGCTTCACACACAGACATTGTAACTCAGTTTTCAGCAGAAGTGTTACAGCAAATGTTTTCCAAAACTGCCTTTCAATTTGATTGCAAAGAATAGGCATTTCCCCAAATTCTAATTTTGAGTCTTGTTTCTGGGTGTGTAGCTCATGTATTTACAATCCAGATTTGGTACAGATGAACGTTTTCGTATGGATGCGCGCTTCCTTGGAAGTGACCACGAAGAGGATAATATAGGTGAGTGTGATTTAAGCATTGATTGCCAAGTGGTGGAAGCCTCTGACATTTTCTAGTTTATTTTGTATGTGCTGTTGATGTTGCACTCTGAAATGTGGTTGGAATATAACATAGTATCACTATAATGGAGAAAAAGCAGTTTGATGTCAGATAACAATGTAGATCAGCTTTCTCATGTCTCAGTCCTGCTAATCTGTATACTTCAGACAGCTTGTTTGGGATTCTACATTGTAAATAACACAGGCAATTGTTGCACACCCTTTGTATGCTAATAATTTCTTTGTGTGTATGCCCCTGAAACACATGATAGTTGAAATATATATCAGTAGCTAGCAGCAGAAAGTAAAACTCATGGGACAGAAAAGTCCCCTGCATGGTGAGGGACATGGACCACCTACCCTGAGTGCCCCAACTGCATAGACATCTGGACCACAGTACTGCTTTTTGGTCATGGGTGAACACAGATCATGTGTGTCCATTACGTAGGTCTGTCTACTAGTAATTTGGTCTTGTTAGACTGGAGGGGTGCACCAAGCGGTACCCAAAAAGTGTTAGTGGTCTAATGCCCTTGTGAGGCATTAAGTGACACAAGTGTGTCGGGGCCAACATACCTGATTTGTGTTTCTTAAGAGTCAGTAGTGCGAACAGGCATTTTTACCTGTGCCACTGGAGTGACGTACATGATTGACTGTCTATAGTGCCATGCAGCATGCTGTTGATTTGTGTGGTGCATAATATGAAGACCTGTGAGTTCCTTTTTGGAAGCCCAGGGCCTCAAAATGTGAGTTGGCGGTCATGACTGCAACCCCAGATAGGAGATGTAGATTACTGACATTTCTGAGGGTTGGTGTGGGATCATGAACACTGTAGGAAAGGGAGCAGGGCATCCTCAGTGCACATCAAAGATCTTTGATTCAAGGAAGATTAACTGATCAGGGGGAGCATGGGCTCATTGTCAGGCAACATCGTAGGACTGACATGGTTGGCACTGTTGGACCAGAAAATCATAAGAGTGGAAGGCATTTGAGCATTTGTGAGGCATATTTTAATGGAGGCTGATAGCCAGATGGGACCCTGGTTACTGTCTTGGCCTGTGTTGTGGGTCAGTCGTAATTGCAGATGCTCCTCACGTTGCAGACTGTCCCTTTAACAGAGGACAGAGCAGACAGAAATTCAAAGATGACACCCATAGCATGAATTTCAAAGGACCAAACACAAATTCACATCTGTGTCTTCATATGGACTACAAAAATTGGAGCATAATTGCCACAAGCTGTTCATCTGCTTGAATAGAAGATCACCAAGACTTCAAGCTGCTACAAACAGGACTGGGGAGCAAGGTTTGCTGGCTAGGCGAGAGGCCATCACCCAAGAAGGTCAAGACCACTTGCCCTGAGCATGGAGGACCAGCCTTCTGGCTGCCTGCCAATATTAGCGGACCTTGTGAGGAGGAGGGGAGCACCTGGAAGGAGCTAGGCCCAGCGAGGATCCTGTCAATTGGATTCCAGTGAGCGAAGTTTGAGACATCCTGTCTCGAGTGTTGCGAAAGTGCGGGCCACCCTTTCCTTTCATGGACAGTCAGCAAACAACATATGCCAGGTGTGGGCCATTGGGAAGCTTAGGGCTGTCCCCTTTGCTGTAGTAATTTGGCAACTCCGATGTGCCACATGGGGACCACAGTGAAGTGTAGGGCCGTTGCTTTGTGATGGAGTATGTCTGCGACCCCTTTTGTGCCAGGTGGGGGCTACTCTGAAGTGTAGACCTATTCCACTGGAACACCATGCCAAAAGGAGAGACCACCTCCATATGGTAACGCTTACGGAATGGCGAGGAAGCTATGGAGGAGACATCTGACACCACTGCAGGCTGACCAGAAATTGTGGGGACCTGACTCTTCACCCAGAAGAGACCACAAGATGCAGCAACTGTCCTCTATTTTGAGGGCAGATCCCAAGAAGACTCTCCCAGTCCTCCCTGAACTCGCTGGTTGCCACAAGTCAGGTAAGACTGTTCTGGGCCTTCAGGCCTTCCTGGACTTGCACAAACATACAGTGTATCACTGCTCACATTGACTCCAGAAGCCAGAACAAGACTTTGTCACGTGGTGACTAGAGTGAAAGTCGCCTACATTATCGAATGGGGAAGGACCAGCTGTATTAGAAGGAACGAGTGGACTTGGAGACATTGCCCAGGACAACGCTAGTGCACCAATATCAAGAGATTGGATATTATTTATTGTGCTGTTAATGTACTTTGTATGCTTCTATTAAATACTACCTTTATTACAAAAGTGAATATTTGACTGAACAGTCAGCTTATTGGGAGTTACTGTTTGTACTTTGAGTCTTACATCTGTGTATGCCTTGCAGCTACCTCTCTGCTGGGAAGCCTTGGACTGCTTGACAGACTGTACCACTAAGAGTAAAGTGCTATAGGGGCCCAGCCCAGGTGTTCAAGATCCATGGTAGGTCGGGCCCTGCACAGCAAGGTTAAAATACCTTAATTCCCACGATTGGGCCCAATAGTCCCTGCCTGCACCATGGCTATCTGAAATGGTTTCTGACAGAACCACAAGTCAGTGGCACTTATTTTAGTATGCTCCAGAAGAAAATTGAACAGTGACATTTATTACTATAAGCAAATGTCACTGTGGCTTGTACAAATAACCGCAAAAAACAGACCATTATTCTACAATAATACATTATCACATACACAAACATACTCATATACATAAACATATCACCTTCAAGTATCCTTGTATTGAGCCCAGGAGATATAGGGGGTTATTCTAACTTTGGAGGAGGTGTTAATCCGTCCCAAAAGTGACGGATTTACCACCAGCCGTATTACGAGTCCATTATATCCTATGGAACTCGTAATACGGCTGGTGGTATATCCGTCACTTTACCGTCACTTTTGGGACGGATTAACACTCCTCCAAAGTTAGAATAACCCCCATAATGCTTACCTATGTGTCTTTGATATAATCTAGACTTTCCAGTAGATCAGAATGGAAACTCTCCATTCTATTTTAAGACCAAAAGTTCCTATTACATTGTTTTTGCACCCCAATCGGCACTTGATCAATATATTTAAAGAAAACTCCTCAGAATATTTTATAGTACATTGTGTTTCTGGCTGAATGGGTGCCAAACCTTTGCCCTCATCTTCTCATTTATCCCCCTAACTATCATCTAGCTTGAGTTAGGGTTTGGACCATACCTTAAGGTTCCCTGACAGATAACAGCCTCTTTCTAAAGGATTCTTGTACCTGCAGATTCCTCCCCTTCTGAATGTCCCCAGACACAGACTGTATCCAGAAACTTTTCAACGCCAGCACGGGCACCTGCTTCAGTTAGTGGAGCCATAAAGCAGGCCTGACTAGCTGACATCAGTTGGCATGGGTCTGGACCTCGCTCTGTGAAGAGCCTCCCTCTGAGATTTCGGGGCAGTGCTTTACCATGTTGCCTGCCAAAATGGTAAACTTTAATCTCTGTAAGAAATATGATAAACACATGTCCATTTCAGATACTGGCAAAGATTGCCTCTGGTATCTTGGCTCTGACCATGATACGACGGCCTGTAACTCTTGCAAGAACATGCATGCCAAGGCCTCAAAAGAGAGGGAGGCCAAGCGTTTCATCGCCAGGGCCCACAAGTTCTAACCTCAGTCAAGGGCACCAGAGTCTTTCTCCTAAATATCAAAGAAGAAGCACAAGAAAAACTAAGAATATTGTACTTATCATCACTCCAAATAAGTCCTCGAGACTCCGACCCTAGAGGATTAGTTTTCGGAGCCACAATTGCTAGAGGATCTAGTCACAATCAGAGCAGTGTCTGCGACTCCCACCAACACAACGCCATCTCGGTGGCCCTTGATGCTGCAAGAACCAGGGCCTCAGCCTCAGGCCCTTTCAGAGTTCCCCACTCTAGGAGCAGACTCTGTTACAATCCTCAACATCATGCTTGACCTCTTTAGGCAGGCCATGGCCCCCCTGAAGCCACTTTGATCTCTATGGGACTTGATCCTAGCATCTTTTCCATTGGTGGACTTGACCTTGGGTTTGTTTGTCCCTTTTTTGCCCTTGCCTTTAGTACCAATGCCTACATCGGCTCAACCCTTTTGCCATTACCTCCACGGCAGTCAGCAGGATTGTAGCCAGATGCTATCGACCTTAAACTGGCACACCTACATTTTTTCACTTTTCATTCTTCACATGGGAGTCTAGCGGTTCAGGCCTCATTCTTCCAGGAAGTCACCTGTATCGTTTTCTGCATCCCTGATAGGGAATCAAAAAAAGCGTCTGAGGTTTTTGTCGCAAACCTATTTTCCCGCAGCCTGGCATTTAAGTTGCTTAGCGCATCCTGCATCTTGAAATGCTGTACCCTTTCCAATATGATATGACCAACTTAGTAGTACTAAACCTGCCAGGGAATTTGGAGCCATGCTTCAAGGAATTTTTAAAAGACGAAAAATAATCAAATCTGCAATTGATACCATAGAATCTGTTGTGAGAACCATGAGCATCTCTATTGTCATCCGCTGTCATTCCTGGTTTAGCCCTTCTCGGTTATCATCAGATGTCTAACCTGCCCGAATGTAATTATCATTTGATGGATCCAAGTTTTGTGACTGCAAATTGGGCTCGGACCTTGATAGATACAAGGAGAATAGGGCAACCGTGATGGTCCTTGTTTTACAGCCTCCTCAGTGAGACGACAAGCAATTTGTCTAATTTAGGGGATTTGAGATAGGCTTTAATTTTCAACAGCGTCATGCCCTGCAACCACAACAAAAGCCTCGGAATCCTCTCTATAGATGGTACTTGGTGCTCTCTCTGCACCTCCTGTTCATAGGGGCAGTACTGGTTACATCATTGCCACCCCTCCCCCAAAAACAAATTGGAGAATCCAGGACATTAGTTATGATTCTGGTGTTTCCGGAAGTTACTTGAATTCCTGTTCTGATGGTTTTACGCCTGCTAGGTCTTCTGGCTTCTTGCATCTCTCTGGTCACGCACTCTGGCACATGATGGCCCTCGAGTGATGCCTCCTGAAGGCAGTGATTCTAGCATGTGATTTTCCAGGACGCTCCAGCATAGTTGACCTAGTGGAGTTTAGAGGAATACCTTATTTCACGGATGTTCTTCCAACCCATACAACTGTGGTAACATACTTCCACTCTACGGTAGGGTGCTTAGGTAGAAGAACTTGAGATCTGAGGTTTGTAGTATTCACAGGAGCAGCTTCTGCACTCTATTGGCCAATGTTCCCTGTAAGGCGCGCGCGCACCTTTCATTCCCCCATCGCGCAGGCCCCTTTGGCAAGCGCGCATGTTGTGAAAACAGCGTTTAAATGCCGCGGGAGTGTTTTAAACATCATTTGGCGTACTTTAGCATACAAGCGAGCAAGTGATATTTGTCTTGGAAATTAATGGTTAATGAGCTAGGAAATGCTTCAGAACAGTAGAAAATGTGCTGTTATCAAATGTTCCACCATTCCTATACTTTGTGGTAGTTTATATGCGTTATCACTTTCTAAGCCTAAATAAGCCTTTTAGAGCAATATACGTGCTCCCCTAACAGGTCATGTCCTTGGGGTGTGCAACCAGGTCACAAAACTGCCTTGATGCCCTATTGCATGGAGCAATGATATCCCTTTTTTGCTTTAGTGGTATGGAGAGGCTAATGCCAAAGATCTTGGCTAGTTATGCGCTGCGCACGCGTGAATGGTCAATTTCTTGGCGCACGTATCCTTGGCTGCAGCGCACAGAGACCGCACACAGTGGAAAAAAATTAGAGGGAACATTGCTATTGGCCCTCAAGTCGTTCCTTCATTTCCATCAAGGACTTTGCAAACACCACAAGCACAATGAGTTATATCAGCAAGCAGAGAGGAGAGAGTCTCAACCTCTTTGTCGGGAATCGCTGGGACTCGGTCTTGGGCTCGCTTGCACAAAGTATGCCTCTTTGTAATGCCTGTTGGGCTCTCTTGACGTCAGAGCTGACAGCCCCCAGACAGCATTGCCTTGCAGATTAAGAGTGGTGTCTCTACCAGTAGGTGGTCTAGCTCATCTTTTCTCAATAGGATACCCCCTCATCTGCATCTGTTTTTACTCATTGTAACACACCTTGCCAACAGTTCTGTTCCTTCCCATATCAGTTGCAAGAAGCCTTAAAGGAAATTGTTCAGTTGAAGTTGAATTTTCCTCTTCTCTCTGCGTTTCTTTCATTGATTCCTCTGGTTCTGAAGCAACTTCACCAAGAATGGGCTCAAATCATTCTCAAAGCACCGATTAGCCAAGAAGGATGTGGTATACAGACCTACTGTATCTATCCTTATTGTCCCTGTTCTCTCTTCCACTCAGAGTTGACCTTCTTTCCCAATTGGAGGAACAAATTCTGCACCTCAGCCTCTAGAACCTCCACTTTTATCCCTGGAGATTGAGCAAGGACATCTGTCTTCTTTGCAGCTACCAGCAGAGGTGATAGATGTCATTCTGTCTGTGCGCTGTCATTCCAGCAAGACATTGTACTCCTCAAGGTGGAACAAGTTCATCACCTGGTGTGCTGCGAATAACGTGGATCCCTTGAAGGCCCATTTATCTGACATCCTCAGTTTTACCGTATTGCTAGCCCAGCACAGCTGTGCTGGGGGGACTGTCAAGGGATAACTAGTAGCCTTTCCTGCATTCCTCTGTCTTCCGGACCAGTCATCCCTATTTAAGATACCCATTAATTTACACTTTCTGAAAGGTCTGACAAACATTTTCTCCTTCACTACCCATTTGTCATGCCTCCATGGTATCTTAAGTTGGTTTTAACCTTTTTGATAGGGTTCTCCCTTTGAGCATCTTCTCAGTTGTCATTTAAGGCTTTTGACCATTAAATATGTTTTTCTAGTTGCCATAATTTCAGCAAGACATGTCAGTGAGTCAAAGATGTTGAGTTACCGACCTCCCTTCACTTGATTTTTCACTAACAAATTGATCCTCAGAACAAGAACTGCTTTCATATCTAAGGTAGTGACCCCATTCCATTTGGGTCACTCCATCATCCTTCCTTTCTTTAACCCCGCCTCCATATCTCACCAAGGAGGAGGAGAAGTTAATTTTCCAGTTGGCTGGATCCAAAAAAGGCAGTCAGTTTTTACACTGACCGCACTACAGCATTCAGAACAAATGACCAGGTCTTGTAGGGTCTGCAGGCAATAGGAAGGGAAAAGCTAAACAGAAAAGTACCTTATCTAAATAGATGATTCTGTACATTAAGATTTGCTATGCTTGGCCCCTTAAATATCTACCTGCGTACTTCAGGGCTCATTTCACCAGGGCCAGATCTTCCACCTCAGCATTTCCCGGTGTGAGTCTGTGACTGAAATCTGCAGAGTGGCAACATGGGTATCCTTTTGCACTTTAGTGAAGAACTACTGCTTGGATTATGAAGTGTGATCATTTTCCCATTCTGTCCTCCTTAGTTAACTTGTACAACCATCTATCCAAGTCCCTCCATCAAATAATGTACTGGTCGACAATCTATTCAAAAGATGAGGAATCGGCAGGTAGAAGTATCCATCAGAAGAAAAAGTTGCTTACCTTTGGTAACAATCTGTGTCGTGTAGCTGTAGATAAAGCTGCTGTGCATATTCTTTCCATGTAGTGTTGGGCTCGGACATGTGCAAGTTGTTTTTCTTCGGGGAAGTCTTTTGAGTCACAAGTTATAGTCACTCCTCCTGTGACTGGTAATGTGCATACGCATTGGCTCCATTGTTAGATTTTTTTCTTTTGCTGTTAAATTTGGAATGTGGCGCTGAAGCTCCGAGTCGACGCGGTGTGGCGTTCTTCATAAGGGCCCTCTGGTGTTTTCACCCCGTAGGCACAAATCAGTTGTGTTCTTTCCAGTCTTTTCAACTTTGTCCTGGTTCCATCAGTTAAGCCCCCAATATATTGTTGATGCTTTGTTTGGTACTTGAGCCCTTATCAGGCACTTCTACTCGGTCACCCTTCTTAAAAATGTGCAGACCGTGATGGAAAGGACCTCTCTCCAGTACTGTCCAGAGTGCCACTCGAAGAACTTGCGGCAAGATAACCATCCAGTCTGTAACCTCAGCTTGTCACTGTGGGGCACAATGACACCTCCTGCACCGCCTTGCTCGCAATCTGGTCCATGAAGGCTCTTAGGGATCTCCGTGATCAATGCCTCGCTTGTCACAAGAAGGCACAGCGACAAGATGAGGAAACCAACATCTTAGGTTAGTACGTCAAAGTAGAAACTGGCACCTCCACATCAGCCTTCCAACCAGCGGCCATCCGCCCGGAGTTTAGTTCTTCAACAGCCCCCACCGGCCCAAAGCCCGAAGACATCGACTGTGTGTACTGTATCCCACCACCCCTCAGGGATTGGGCGTCACACCCGCTAGCAGCTCAAGAGCCGCCATGGCAGGCACTGACACAAGGTTTCAGAGCAGACTCTGGTCCCTGGGGCAGAACTGCTGCACAAGATACGGCCTTCGTAGGCCTAGGCAACGCCTATGATGCCTTCAGTCTCACCAGCGAAGACGGGTTCTTCAGTCCCGCAGCACAACTTAACGTCCAGACCGGCTTCGAAGCTGAAACAGCCGTCAGCACCGACTCAGCCATCTACTCCACACTCCTCAGTGGGCTGCGAGGATCTTGAAGCCCCCATTCTACAGTGCCATCAAGAGGAGCTGGACAGTAGGCAGAAGAGACTATTCATCTTCGCTCAAATGTGCAAGATTTCTGCCAAATTTCCACCAAAGGTGTAAGACAATCTTTCTTGAAAAAAGAAGCTTACCTTAGAGGAGAGGCTTACACTGGAGCTACCACCACCTCCTAAACTGAAAGTATCTGGACAGGGGCATTCCTTTATTTCTTCACCTCCTCCCTCTCCTTCTCCTCCTCGTAGAATTCCTCTTCCGCCATGCAGGGTTCTCATTCCTCCATCTAAAGCATGATTCCCCCTCCACCACACAGGCCATCCATGCCAGAGAGGTCCTCGCATTCCTTCTCCAGGGAGGGTAGTCTCCTTCATCCTACAGACCCGTATGATGCACCATATAACCTGGAGCCCCAGGGTGATACTTGAGACAACTATGTTATTGTTCCCCCCAGGTGACCATGACCCTGACCTCACTCCCAGCCAAGCCTTCCTCTCCAGGTAATACCACCTCACATCACAAGGTCATCCACAGGTCAGCCACCTTCCACACAGTAGGCTTACACACCATCACAGAAGATTACTTATTGGTGGAAATGTTCACACACTCACATACCTAACCATGTTTAGGAGTATATTGAAATCCACTCATGATGTTTTTAAAGACCCTCCAAGGCCACAGTAGTTCCATCCAGGATCGACAAAATGTTGAAAGGCTTCCCCCTCTGACCCACCATACAATAGAGGGCAGCGCGCACTCGACTTTCTGGTTGTGCACACTGCCCATAAACAGGCGAATGCACAGGGTTCTGGTGATGCCCTGCCACCTGACAAATAAAATAAAAAGATAGATGCAGCGGGCAGGAAGTGGCCCACTCAATCAGCAATCGATTGGTGCATCGCTAACTTGGTCGGCCTACTTTCTAGGTATTACCGAGCACAGTGGGATGAGATGGTGGACCTGATCCAACACTACTCAGATCAGTACAGGCAGAGGGTCAGGCGTTGGTAGCCGAGGGAAAAACTATCCCGTATATGCCCTCAGATGGGGAACACCTCTTTGGGCCTTCAAGTTGATCAAATACTAGAGAATATCAAAAAGCACACAGACATGGCCAAGGCAATGGGAGTTCTTCAGTCACCATCACCTGTGGGTCCTTTGGTTGCTCACAGTTCTGTGGTAGGACCAATGCCACCTCACCCGAAGCGTCCACCTCATACCAGAGGCAGCAGCAGGCCTACCAGGGTTATTCTAGAGGTGACTATAGGGGAAATAACTACAAGAGCAGAGATGGTGCTGCAAACGAGAGCCATCTCTGCCAATCAGTGACTCCCTCTCCCTTGACCACACTACTTTTTTTAGGGGGTTGGGGGGCTCTCAACTTGAAGTATGTCTGTTTACACATCCCGATCTACCCTGCACACCAGCATTCATGGTATGTGGACAACACTTTCAATTCAAGGTACTACCCTTTGGGGTAACTACGGCCCAGAGAGTCGTTTTCAAATGCCTTGCAGTGATAGCGGTTCATCTCAAAAGGAGCAGCGTCAAAGTTTTCCCATGCCATAATAACTGGTTGATCAAGAGCACAAATAGACAGCAGTGCTTAACCAACACACAGATCATCCTAGATCTCCTCCATGATCTTGGATTCACTATCAGTGTGGGCAAGTCCCACCTCCAACCCCTTAAGATACAGCCCTTCCTAGGAGCAATTCTAAATACAGTCACTGGGAATGCTAATCCAGCCCCACACTGTGGTCTTGGTCTTCCAGCTGCTGCCTCTTCTTTTGTAGCCATATCACCAGCTAACAATCAGAACAGTAGTGCACCTCCCCATATGATAGCCTCATGCATTGCCATTGTTCCTGACACTCACTTGCACATGCGTCCACTTCAAGAGTGCCTTGGGTCAGAGTAGTTGCAAACGTAGGGTCTTTGGGAGGATCTATTGTTGATTTGGGCCGTCGCCCTCTGCAGTAGTGGAACAGCACCAGCCTCTTGCAGGGCAGACTGTTTCTGGACCCGGTTCCACAGATGGCCATTACCACGGACACCTCTCTCACTAGGTGGGGGTACATAAACTGGATATGACTATTCAAGGCACATGGACGCCCCTTG
This sequence comes from Pleurodeles waltl, assembly GCF_031143425.1. Classification (NCBI taxonomy): domain Eukaryota; kingdom Metazoa; phylum Chordata; class Amphibia; order Caudata; family Salamandridae; genus Pleurodeles; species Pleurodeles waltl. Next base: position 268,035,525 of record NC_090448.1, on the reverse strand, counting down.
AACATAATTATCTGAAGTTACTGGTAGTCCAGCTGTCTCAGAAAGCTTTTTTTTCTGCCACATATATCACAAAACAGTCCTGGTCAAAACAGACAACATGACTGCCATTTATTACCTTTAGAAACAAGGTTGCATACATTCTCCTCAGCTTTCAGCATTAGCGCAGAGCATTTGGTGATGGGCAATTCACCACAGGGTACTTCTTCCAGGGGAGTACCTTACAGGAGAGGACAACAGTTTCGCAGACCTGCTCCGCAGGATGCGGCAACAAGTCCACAAGTGGGAACTCCACCCCCGATCTCCGTTCTTTCAACATTTGGGGATTCCCCAATGTAGATTTGTTTGCAGCCACCAAAAACATTACATGGCCAAGCTTCGCACCCAGGGTACTGCACCCGCAGTCCATTTTCAGTGCACAGTGGATGAACTGGTGAGAGATATTAATGATAGGGTTCATGCTGACAAGGTTGTCCTTAGAAGGAACAGAAAGTTTCTCCCCAAGGTGAGGGTGTGGTAAAATAATTTAACAACTTGCCTTACTACTCATAGTAGGAGTCACTATGCCTCATGACTCGAAAGACTTCTTGTTGGAAAGTGCCCTCTTTGACATGGTCACCCCCACTTTTTGCCTGGTATCTGATGCAATTTTGACCAAAGTGCACTAGGTTCTTGCTAACCAGGTCCCCAGTGCCAGAGTCCTTAGTAGATGGTACTGCTGGTACTTAGGGCATAGGTACTAAAGAGGGTACCTAAGCACTGCAGCCTGTATTGTGCAGCCCTTAGGGACCACTTGCCACAATCATGCAAACTGCCATTGCAGGCTGCGTGAAATGGTGCTGACAGAAGAGAAAACACAACACAGCACCCCTCTGTATGCCATGCCTGCCAACACTGCATGCAATATAGGTAAGTCACCCCTACAGCAGGCTTTACAGACCTAAGGCAGGGTGCATTATTTTTCATGTGTAATATAATGCACCCTGCATGCATTAGCAGATATGCCCCTGCCATGTCTGAGTCGATTCTTACACATTGTAAGTGAACAGGGAAGTCATCTTAAGTATATGTACTGGGCACTGGTGATTACATGTTCCCCAGTTTCCTGATGGCTTCGCTGAAACCGAAGGTGTTTGGTATCAAACACCTCGTATTAAACCCACACTGATTCCTGAAATTGACTTGTTAAGTCATGCACCCAGAGGTCACCTTAGTGGTGCCCCTGAAACCTACTAGTCCTCTATTGTGCTGGCTGACTGGTACAGTCCATCCTGCCACTGCAGACGTGCTTTTGACCCCCAAGAGGGTGAGATCCCTACTCTCACAGGTCAGGAACTATGCCTGCTCTGGCAGGAGGTGTTCACACCTCCTCCAGCAGGATGGCTAGTAAATCAGCATACTAAAGTCAGAGGCTCCAAAGCCTCCATCACTTTTGATATGTGACCCTGGATTGCCCCTCAGACCTAAAGGATGCCACCCCCTGCCCTGAGTCCTATTTGGCACCAGCACAAGCAGTAAATTAGCTATGCAAGGAGGAATGAAGCACACCCACATCAGACACACCCCTAAGGTGAGCTGCTTGATGTGCACCACTCTAGTAAAATTCCGAAATCTTGATGATACCAGATGATACCAGAATTAGGAACTCATGGACAGGGTTATGCCCACTCCCCACAGGAAGTGGTCATATAGGAGGTGTGGTGAATCCACGGGTAAGTAGCCCATTGGCTACTACCCTTCACTCCCATTAACACCCCTAAAGTTAGTATTTGAGGGAGCCCCTGGCACAAGAGAAGCAGACTGGACTTACTTAAGGAGAAGAAGGACACCTAAGAGCCGCAAGAAGCAACAACTGAGGAGCAGCAACTGACTTGGCGCCAACCTTGCTGTCCTGCCTGCTGTCCCGGACAAATATGACAAAGACCACTTGTTCTGCAGCTGATTCGCTTCCAAAAGGCTGGGAGGGCTTCCAGCACTTCCCAAAACAGCCAGCATCTTCTGTGGAGTAGTGGACTACTTCCGTGCATCTTGCAGGCACCAAACCACCAGCTCCGGTTTCCCAAACAGATGACCTCCACACCTCACCAATGCAGCAGCCACACAGGAAGAGTTGTTCTGTGCTTCCAGAGAGCCCTGTCTCCTCAATGAGTAACGAGACACTAGACTGGCCAAGAGCACCACAGCACCAATACCCGGGGTACCGGTCCCTTTGCAGCAGCCAAGACGTGTTGGTGGCCCAGATCCGGACACTGATCCTGAAGAGATTTACCAGCTGACAAGGGACGTTGGTACCACAGAAGCCATCACCTAGAATCGTCCAGCTGTCCTCTTGTATCCCCATCTCCAAATCGTCACCTGAAGCAAGCGTCTCTGTCTGCTGCTACCCGGCACCTCAAAGCCCCTCTTCACCTGAGGCCCACAGCCCAACTCAAGTGAACCAACGGTGTCTCTAGCATCCAGAGACCTCAAAGACCTGAGCTTACCTTTGAGTTCTGACGGATTGGTCCTCCAGGCCCTGCCTGCAGCCTCTTTCTGTGGGCTGGCTGATATTGAGTACCACTGACCGCTGCAACCCACTGGATCAAAGACTACAGCCTAAGTCCAAATCAATCGACGGTGCCTCCCAGCACCATAAAGATCCGAGCCCCCCCCCCCCCCCCCCCCCCCTTTGGGACCGAACAGACTGGCCTCCAGTCTCTGCTTGGAGGTTCTTTTTACAGGTACCGTTTCCCATTGACTTCAACGGGCTGCACAGCATCAGAAAGCAACTCTACCCAGATGTCTCTGAGGGGACCAAGGTGACCTGTTGATGATGCCTCTGACCTTGGCCCCTACTTACATTTAATCCTGAAGATCAGTCCTGTAAGTCGTTGACAAGTGTTCCTATGCCGCATATGTTTTTCCCGATCGGTTAACATTACCGCAAATACGGTATCGTCTATTTAAATTCTAAAAACCTATCTTAAAAATTACTTACCTGATCACAAAGATTTGGGTGCCTAAAATTACATACAGATCTGTGTTATTTTTATAAATTGGTGTTGGATTGCTTTAATGACTGTGGGGTTCATTTATTGACTGTGTGTGTGCAGCAAATGTGGTACACTTCCCTCTCAATAGCCTTAGCTGTTCGACCAAAAAAACTGAAAATAGAGTACTTGGGATTTTTGAACAAAGGCCTGTAAACCAGTAGGGCATTACCTGGGCTCTCTACACATTGTGCTTCGTTTTAGTGCACCATAGAGAGATTCAGCTTTTTACACTTTTATTAAAATAAAAAAAGTTGTATGTGTCTGAACCGAACACTAGATGGCAGGAGTATGCAGAGCTTTCGAATCTATACCACTACATGCTACCAGTAGATGCTTGCAGGGTAAGTAACATTTTCCTGTTGGTGGATACTGCAGATTCCTCACCAGTCCCACCTTTCTTCCTGTCTGAAAGGATGCTCTTCAATTATTTCATAATGTCACAATGTTATTGCCCTGCAATCAGTTGCTTTAATACATTTTCAATTATTTGTTTCACTGCACTATTAAGTTATTGAGGTTATTCTCATCCTACCGACCTGTTGGTGTTTAAAAAAACAAAAAATGGATGGGAACCTAACATCAGATAGCCGATAGGGGCACTTACGGCTCTACTGGTGCTACCGGTGATGATGTACAACAGGTACCCCCTGCTAGTGTGGAGATCTGGGAAAAGTTTCTGAATCTAGTCTGCGCCTGGGGATTTTCAAAAGGTAAGGAATCATCCGGTAGATAGAGTATCCCCCAGAAAGATTGTAACTGTAGGTTACTTACTGCTTTGTTTGCACCTTATAGAGCACATGTTCTTAGGTTTTCTCTCATACTACCAAAAGCTTCGGACCACACTTACATGAGTCGGATTAGTCTTTGCCGTCCAAGAAATAAAGGAGTCACCGTAATATGTGGGAAAAAGAACCTGGCAGAAATATCCAGTTAAAGTTGAAAAGAAATCGAACAGAGAAATGTTGTGGATTCCTTAATGACAATTAACCATTGTTGGACAAATCTGGAAACGTGCAGTACTACATTCATATCTCACAAACGGCAATATCGAGAAGTCTGAGGTCTCATCTGGATAACATCTATAATCAGCCTGCAAACCACAGGGCGTTCACATCGCAATCCGCAGAATGCAGCAGGTGACCCAAGCTCCTGCTGCAGGCAGATGTGACCTGAGATAAAGAAAAGTGTATGGCACCTGTGGCCACATTCGTCCTTGCAGGTATGCCATGACCTCCACATGGTTGCACCACCATCTCTGGCAGAGATCTTAGGGCCATATGTACGAACACATTTTCCCATTGACACAGAATGGGAAAAACCCTTTGCTACATCTCGCCCTAAGTTTTGTATTCTACCGCAAACCTCAGGAAGGCACCTAGCACCAACAACCATATTTACACACCCATCACATGCAAGCGGTGACTTCCATTGGCCAGATTACAGACCTGAAAACTCATCAGTCAGCTGCTCTGCACTCAACACCTCGCTTCATCAGTAGCCAGGACCCGATGAATATGTGTTATTCTGTTCCAGCCTAATTATCAGCCAGCATTAGTGGGCCTCAGGTCCACGGTGGCCATGAAATGACAAGCAAGATGAATGCAGGCCCTGAAACACAACCAGTTCTTGCCGAAAGACAACCCGCTCCTCAGTCAAATGATTGTCTGCCCAACCTCCATCTTTTAGTACCTTAACCAAAACACGTCCTTCTCTCTGAACAAGAAGCATCCCACCATTCCAGAATCTCAGTGGAAAAACAAAGAGGCGAACAAACATTCCACCCATTGCTTTTTTGTTTCAGTATGACCGATATATGGCCAGATATGCTGGTTGCGCCAGGAGACTTGAAATGCATCTTGCTGATGACGAACATTTGGAGTTGCTTGTGGCCCAATTCAGAGGAGAACTATCCTAGAATGTTGGGATAAATTGTTCCTATTGGAAAAGAGGCAAGTCTGATTTGTATAAGGTTGATTTATGTCTGAAATTTCAGAGTGGCCAAAAAATGGAAATAATGTGGCCCAAGCAATTGGCAGTGGTGGCAAGATTTGCAGATATTGCCTGTGTTTTCTTGTAACTCTACTCAGTAACTAAGCGTATGAATTCAAGCCTCTTTGTGTAGCACTTTGACTTCAGCCTTCAAATACTAATTTTAGGTTTCTCGTTACCAACAGTTCTTCCTCAACAGCCAAGCAGATGAAGTTCAAACTTTCCCTCTTACACACAAGCTCCTTATAGACTCTTGTGCATCATCCTTTACTATATTCACTGAATTCCCCCTTGAGCTTTATGGAACTAATTCAGCTGTCTGTTTCTTTAGTGAGTAGCTTCTTCTTAGCACTCATACATACATCTCTAATTCCAGCTATTTCCCCTGTTACCCACAAGCTCAGCATAGATGTTTTTACATCCCTGTTTGATGGAGTAACTATACTTCAGATCACCTCCCCACTACATCTCTCTTTCACCACTGTAAGCTAAATTCTAGTTGCCTCACTTGTGTCTTACCTTACATATCACAATATGCGCTTCTCTAACACACAGTTACCCCTGTGTCTCGACCACAAACAGAAATGCTCACCCCCCAATGTATGCCTTGCCTTTCTGGGAAACACTACCAAGTTCTTCCCATTGAAAACTTAATTCAGATACTAAAACTAAAGATAATAGCTGCAAGAGCTGCCCAGGCTCACACTTCAGAGCTCACCGACCTAGAACTACTACACTCTAGACTTACACTTCAGCACAGAGTTTTGTTTTCCCTATATGGATTTTCTCATTCTCACTACTGGGTAGATTCTCTTCCCTTCACAATAACATGCCTCATAGAAGTGGAGTAGGTCTAGGAATTGTATACCAGAATACATATGGATTAGCGGTCTTTTAATCCTTCCACACTTTCAAACTCTTAATTAACTAACAAACCTAACCACAGCAAAACCACCTATTTTAATATCCTCTGTTATCCCCTTCTAAGAGACTTCAGTGTCTACTCGAACATTTAAAAAAAACCTATTTTCTAAATTAAGACATGCGAGTCCACATGATTTTAGACAACTTGACTGTCTTCTGACACGCACACAACTCAACTCTCTTCTAATATGCAACAACTGTAAGACCGTTATTTCTCCCCTTAATCTTCAAAACCACGATCAAGCTTCACTGAACAGAATACCATGCTTTACCATACTAAATGATTGCACTAAATGTCAATGAAAAAGATTAATCCTTATGTTTTGAAAACTGTATGGAGAACTTTTAACCACGTCTCCAATCAACTTTCTCAAATCCTCAGCAGGATTCTGGAACATCCAACTCTTCACTGAAGATCACTCGAGTTATTACAATCAGATCTATCTATCACCAGTCTAGACTTAATATCCATCCAGGAGATAGCATTCTCCTCAACTGGGGCAAAATGACAACTTGGGAAAAGTTACAACCTCTGAATCCTTGCAACCTTCGAAATCCCAGAGAACAATGCATAAGGGCCTTGTTCTCCCCTCCAATGCCTATTATTTCAAGTAATAAATAAAAAAGGTTGCAGTTTAGTGAAATACTCTTCTCCAAAATGTAAAATGCTGCATTCATCCATTCAAAAAGCAAACGAATCCTTACCTAAGCAATCTTCTCTAAAAAAAAAAAAAAATCTAGAATTTAAAAATGCATTAAAAATCCTTTCTTCTGCCTAATCTGAGACACCATCATGTCCATCAGACCATGTATTTAAACCAGTGATCACATCGCAGGATACATTATAAAAACATGTCCCAAGACTTATCCCCTGTTATTTATAGAGTTGCAAATTCCTCTGTAGAAGAAGGTACATTTCCTTTGACTCTCAAACCTAGTAAGTTCAATAACTCTATACAAAAAAAAAAAAATCACCCTGCTTTTTTCTAAACCCCATCTCCAATTTCCTCTTCCTCAGTACAATAATGGATGAACTCTTTCTCCAACTTTTTCACTCAAGAACTTATAAAACGATGTCAATAGTTCCTGGCAAAAATTAAGCACTGAAGTAGCAACCACCTAAATGCTTGATGGCATTCTTCCTATATTAGATTAAGGCAGCATTTATCTCCTTTTGCTTCTAGACTTACCTTCAGTATGTGAATCCTTAGACCATTAGAGCTCATTCAGAATTCTGTATGTGAGAATAGTGCTCAAAGGTTAAGTACTAAACTGTTCTCATAACTTATGTCATCAAGATCCCAGTTTGTAAGAATTAACTACTTCAGTTCATGGCATTTACCTCTGAAATATGGTGTCCCCTAGGGCTCAGTTCCTCACCCTCCCTGTTTAAACTTGTCATGGGTTCACTAGGCTCAATGTTAGAAGAATTACGATTGTTATGGTTTAATATGCAGTTGATATCCAACTTTACTTGAAAATCTATGGTACATCAGTCAGGGCAACTCTAAAAATATTAATGGAAATTTGTATTAATTGAATGACCCTTTTTCTGATTAAAACTAAACCCTCCCCACTCACTTCAGAGAGCCACTGCCCCAGTACAAATATGGCATGACATGTTCTCAGATGTCAGCCATTTTTGATTCTGTCCTTAAAGTCACTTGGCCTTGTTGACAAACACATAATTATAATCTCACACATCTCTAGACTCACTAAAATTTGTCTTCTTTCAACTTACGTTATGGAATCTTAAACCATCAGGGCCCCCACACCCACACTTATGTATGCATATAGTTTTACAACATGTTATTTATGATATAAGTAAACATCCATAGCTTACCTGTAATAAACATATTCGTAACATGTGTTCGCTGCAGATCCACATACTCTGTACATTTCTGCCATCCAGTATTAAGCTCGGACTTTACAAGTTGTTTTTCCTTGAGGAAGTCTATTAGTTGGTGATGTGACGTTGAGTTTCCACCTCCTCGAGGCAATGCGCATGTTCAACTGCACTTTGTTTGAATTAATTTTTCTGCCATCGGGTTCAGACAGATTGTGCTAAAGCAGTTGCAACTTCCACGCTTTACCAGTTTCTTGGACGCCTAATGACTTGAAATGGTCTCATCGGCAACACCAAGTCATTGTCGGCGAGAGGAGTGAAGTCTTTCTCTTTGTCTCAGACACCCTAGGATTAACGGTCAAACTCGTCAACTCTCCCCTCTTCCTGGACCCGTTGAGAATGTTCGGCTCTGGATATGGTGGGTAAAAAGGACAGACTTTTCCACTCATGCCCACCGTGTGGGGAAAAGTATGCCTATTCAGACACCCATGAAGTCTGCCATCTCTGCCTCTCGCCAGAACACACAGCACAGGTTTGTGCAGCCTAAAGCCTGTTCAAAAATAAAAAGACACACTGCTGCAGACTGGATTGTCGGCCATCCCATAACATGGAGGTGGCAGCGGAAGCAGATTTCCCTCCAGAAGAGGAATACCATCTTCATGTCTTCCAAGACGAAGAGGAAGTCGAGGTTCCAACAGAGTGACACGCCATCTTAGTCCACACTATGTCGAGTTTGGCCAACAAGAGGAAGATGAGGAACCAGCCTTGTCAGTATTGGAGCCACAATCAGACCTGAGTCTACTGGGTTCGGGGCCAAGAATGAAGACTGCGCCAAGGGCTGTGAGTTCAGTACAGTACAGAAAGAAAGGAGGAGATCTAGTTGCAGAGGGCAGAAGGGTATCAAATGCAACTGTACGTTGCACTCTAGATAGTGCTGACACAGTTGCAAGAAGAATAAATTCCTCTATGTTACCAAGAAGACATGCATGGTTATGCATCTCAGGATTTAAACAAGAGGTACAACAGCACCTACTTAACGCCACCTTCGATGAGGAGCACCTTTCTGGTCCTGAGCTAGACTCCCAACTTGAAAAAATAAAGAGACATTAAGACAGCAAAATCTTCTATGGGAGTCTTACAGTGAAGCACACCAGAACAGTCAGGGAAGAGGGGGCTTCCATACTGCTGCTCCTGACCCCAGACCTTTCAAAGACCCTCCAGCAATATCACCAACAGGCTTGAAAAAGTTACAACGTTACTATAGGGGAGCTAATAAGCAGAGATGAAAATGTATAGGAAGTCCCACAAAGGGACTCTCCATCTCCAGACAATGACTTAGCCTCCATTCCCACCAAACATCTGTCAGGGTGGAAGACTGCAACATTTCCATCAGTTGTGGCCCGACATAACATCGGACTGGTGAGTAATAGATAATATATGTAAGGAGAAGTGTAAACCCATCCATCAAACATTCCTCCCTGCAACAAAACCTAAATCTTCAGCATCTACACCTTCTAAAAAAAAAAAAAAAAAAGTAAAAGCTTGAGAGCCTCTGCCATGCAAACATCAAGGGCAAGGACTGTACTCCCTATACTTGCTGATTCCAAAGAAAGATGGGACACTAAGACCAATTTTGGACTTAGGACATTCTATCATCACATCCTGTCAGAACACTTCAACATGATAACGCTACAGGATCTAAAACCATTTTTACAACAAGGTGACTTCAAGGCAGTGTTAGATCTGAAAGACTCATACTTCTGCAGCACAAATCTTATTCTGGATTCACATGCTGTGCATTATTGTCCCTTATCCTGGCCCACCCTGCAAATCATTAATACCTCCAATTTGTGGTAAGTGGTCAACATTACCAGTTCAAAGTACTACCTTTTGGGGTGACTACAGGTGTTTGCCAAAGGTCTAGTGAAGGTAGCTGCACACTTAAGGCGATAGAACATTCATGCCTTCCCATATCTAGATGACTGGCTGATCAAGAGTTCAAGCAAACAAAGGTGTTTACAAGACGCACAGGAGACTATCAACTTACTGTGCAACCTAGGATTCAAAATATATGTGACAAAATCCCACTTACAACATCCCCAGATACAACTGTATCTAGGAGTGTTACTCCGTTCGATCCCTGGCAAAGCCTATCTCAATTCACAGAGGATTCTAAATCTCCAAAAGCAACTGGCTCATTTTCAGCCCCTTTGTCACCTGCCAGTCAGGGCAGTGATGCTCCTTCTGGATGTGATGGCCTCTTGCATAGCAATAGTTCCATATGCCAGGTTGCACATGCACCCCTTACAGGAATATCTAGCATCTCAGTGGTCACAAGCAGAGGGCAACTTAGAGGCTCTAGTGTTGGTTTCACCCAGGGTCCATCATTCTCTGAAATGGTGGAACAACCAGCACACTAAAGGGCAGACTTTTTCTGGACCCAATACCACAAGTGACTATCACCACAGATGCATCCATATAGGATGGGGCACACACATGGACGAAGTATCAGTACAGGGTTAGTGGACTGTTCACCAACAGACATTTGACATCAGTGTATTATAAGTCATAGCCATTCAAATGGCTCTCAAAGCCATCATAACAAAGAAGAACATACTTCTCCGAACAGACAACATGAGGGCAATGTATTACATTTAAAAGCAAGAAGGGACCCATTCAATGCACATGTCTCGGAAAGCCCAGACCATTTGGAAATGGGCAAGTCAACACCAAATCCACTTCCTGGCGGAATATCTTCCGGGAGGGGGCAATTCAGTAGCGGACCTACTAAGTGGAGATCTGCTTTACAGTCTATGCACAGCATGTGTATCTGCAGCCAACAAATGCTACGAATGGAGAAATGTGTTTACCCTGTAAACATCCATTCTAGCATGTAGTGCTGCGGATTCGCTGGCCACTATAGCAGAGGAAAAAATGAACAATCTAACAAAGGAGCCATTGAACATGCACATTTCCTCGAGGAGGTTGAGAGTCAGTCAGATCACCAGCTAAAAGACTTCCTTGAGGAAAAACTAGTAAAGTACGAGCCCTACACTAGAATGTAAGATATGCTACAAATAGATTCCTACAAGGTAAGTAACAAACTCCTTTTTTGGTTAATTTATTTGGTTTTGTTATGATCTACTTCTCCCCTTTTACCCCCTGACTGGTATGCCCCCCCGAAGACACAGTGCATGAACTTTGACCAAACTCATTTGTCTCTGTATGCAGGATTTGTCACACCATGCTCATAAATCCCCAGCTGTAGAGCTGGATGTGCAAGGCATGTCCAGGCCTTTGTTGTTTTCCCCATTGACCAGCAGACCATGCTGGGCGTGGCACTAGGCCTTACCATGCTGGCTCTTGTCAGTGAGAGTAGCCAAATTGTATGCCCTGCACCCAGTTCCAATGTCCCCAGAACTTTATGTCCATCATGTCTGTTTTGAGATAAATCATCTTACACGCGTAACCTAATATTCATATTATCTGCTCCTTCTCCCTCCGAGTGATATGGGAACCCAATAATACTCCTCCTTAATAAAACCCAAATTTTATTTATTTTTTTAATTCAGTTATAAAACCGATTTCTGTTGGCTGGCAATTGTGTTTATTACCGAAATGTTAAAGACACCAAAAGTGATACAAGAAGTGAGATATTAGATCAGAAATGCTAAATGCTTCCAGTAATAACAAATTATAACCTATTAGGATTACTATAAAGAGTGGTTGATGCTTATAAACGCACATCCGTAACCGAAACAGCAATGTCCTAGTGGATACGGTAGAATCATGAGAAAGGTGCCAACCTGGTATTGCTACCCAACCACCACGGGTATTAAATTGCACAGAACAAGGAAGAAGGCACAAATGCCCCCTCTGAGCCGTGCTGTAAAGTCAAATTGTAGACCGAAAGTACCAGGGCACTCCAATGAATAAGTCCACAGTGAGCAGAAATCCAGAAATTTTAATTCCTTGTGTTGGAAACATAGACAACATAAACGTTCAGAGACAGCCAGCCCATGTTTCGTCCAGCAGGACTTTTTCAAGGCGAAAAAAAATATTTTTTTATGTTTTTCACTGTGCAGAGGCAAGAAAAGTCACAAAGCAAACCATATAAAAGAATTGGTTTCTGGGTCCAAACAGCAGTTTCTTAGTTACAGGAAAACGTGGCTCCTGTGTGACGTAAGGCTGTGTACGCCAAACATCCAAAGTCTTAAGAGTAGTCCGTGGTGGGGCCCTGATAAGCCCAAACACCTGAAACTTCCCGGTCCCGAGAGAGTCAGAGTGAGCACGTTGCTCACTCAACACGCGCACGCCAACACCGGCTCCGTCTGACTCTCTCGGGACCGGGAAGTTTCAGGTGTTTGGCCACATAATTCCTCCCATAAGACGCCAGACTGGATCTGTAGAATTTACTCAGCAATTTGTGCCGGTAAGTGACTCCATATGGCTCCTAAGTGACTCAGTTCCACTCAGAACTGACAGAAAAGAGCTGCATGTAAGCACCACTACACACACTGACAACTGTTCCTTTATTTTCTGCACCCTTTGCTGCAGGTCTGGAGCTCCATTCCAAGTTTGCCAGTTTTCTGATGACTTAAACAAATTATGCTCAATGTGCCACAGACAAAATCTCTCCTTAAAAAGATAGGATTTAAGCTGTGACTCGACTGGAGGAAGCAGATCTCTGTCATGGACATGCAAATGTGTGCATTTATTGCTTGTGCTCTGGTCATGACTTGAAGTTATGTGATAAATGCACCCCTAAGCACCCCAAGCAAATTGAGAGTGTGAGCAAAACTCTGTCACTGAATATTGGAGATTGTGTTTTAAAAATAGAACCTGCTCCAGTTGGGAGGCTGCTTGTGATCTCCTTCAGGTAGTCAATCCTCTTTTTGAAGAAATTCTTCTGGAAAGTCGAAGACGAGCTGTAAGTGTAAGAAGGCCAAGCAGGCTCGATACCATCCCACCACTCGAAATCAGGTGAAAATGTACAGTAAATGAAAGGGTCAAATGCCACAACCATCTTCTGGCTCTGATCTTGTCCGTGAGTTTGTCCAGAGCACCCCAAATTTCCATAGGTCATCGTCAACACCAGAGTAAATTGCAGACTACCTGAGGGCTTGCTGCAACATCCTCATATGATTCTGGGTCCATCTGGTGCACCTCTAGGCCCCACAGAGCCGCAAGGGATGCCACTTCGACTTCCGCTGGCGATCTATCTTTCTACCCCAGCTGACCTCATAGGACCTGTACCCAGGCCCTATCCAACATCAGTTCATACTTCGTCTAGCCGCAAGGTTCACTCCATTCCCTTCATGCCACTGCCTACTCAGCCAGCCCCGGACCCGATCCCAACACCAGTATCTGATCCTGAGCCATCAGCTCGCTCTAGACCTATGTTGCCTGTGCGATCACAAATATGTAACCATTCTATTCGCACCCAAAATGTATTCTTCAATGGTGTGGAATTGAAAAAAATATCTACTTGTCCATAGGAGATGTTCCTTCATAAATCTACTTGTCCTGTAAAAAAACATCTACATGTCCCTTTTGTGCCACGTAGAGCGGTGACGCATTATGACAGCAATCTCATTATATAATAGCTCTAATAATAGCCTCTCTGATATGACAGGGCTAATACTATAGTAGAGCTTGAATACTAGCAATTTTCTTACTTTGCCACCTTTCTGCAGATCTACATACTTGGGCTGGAGGCATTGGTAAACAAAAGTTCCAGGGTTGGAATACCCTCTTGAGTATGTGCAAACCTACTAACATGCATGTTTTATGGGTTTTCACGAGCTCTTCCCTAATCTTTTCCCATACTGGGAAAGGTTGGAAATTTACTCCTGACAAGGAAAGAAGTAAAACTTCTTCCAGGTTTGGGGAAAAAGTGGTTAAAGGGAAAGTGAACTTGTAAACACTCAACATTTTTTTGCATGAACAAATCTACACATGCATATCTGCTCGTGCTAAAATGCAGTTCACAGATTTTTTCTAGGTCTACTTCTGTAAATTCATGTGAATGAATTCCTGATCTACTTCTGTAAATTCATGTGAATTCAAATCTGCACTAATGCAAAGACATATAGCATGGGTGCATTTTTGTGACTTCATTCAACAATTGGGCCCCTAACTACATTTGGCGTTAACTAAGACCATTTGTTTTTATTAGTTTCAAGTTTAAGAAAAAAAAGCATAGTTCATTAAAACCATTACACTGTTGCTTAAAAAGAAACAAGTTCATCATTGATACGCATAGTATGCAGTACAAAACAATTCTTCCACACAGCCTACAATACTGCGACTAACAAGTCCCAAATGTTGAGGTTCAGACACCTGTGCCTATGTCCATTAAGCTTATATGGGCCTACTGCATGCAACGCAAAACTTCTCTCTAAAAAAAAAAAAAAGGGACTACCCTAAAATACATTACCATTTTACGTCTATTAAACTAAAAATATCTATGAATGCGTCACCTCTTCATGTGATATAAGAAAAATACTTGGTTCGGTTTTTACCAACCATAAAGTGCTTGAGTGTTCACAGCAGTTCACTTCAACCCCTCATGGGGCCTAGAATTGTAATGTCAATTATGTGGCTGTGCTAACCTCTATGATCCTGGATTGGCCTCTCCAAGTCCTGTGAATGTTTAATTCCAGGCAGCATTTTGCTTATTTACAAGGATGGCAAATTTTACTGCTCTGCATAGCAATGGAACTGATAAGCCATCCAGCTAGCTAATGACTGCTTGCCTGCAAGTAGGTATACTCAACTCCTGGAAAGTTTGCTTGAGTAATACCTTCCTCTGAGTCATTACTTTTGGGCACGTGCACATGAGGTGGCTTACTGATTCCATTTTCTAGCTGTTTTTATTAAAATTATGTCTTTCTCTTTATCCATCTGTTGCCTGGCTTCACTGTGAGTGGTCACAAGGAGCATATCAGCACACAAAGTAGTTGTGTTTGGTGCCAGAAACTTCTGAGGCAAAATGTACTCTTTGAGACCAAAACATATTTTTGATTTTTGCCAGTGTTTGTTACAATGGTGAGGGCCCAACAGCTCCAACAGCAATAATGTTTGATAGAAGGCATGTCAAAATAAGACACACATTGATAAAACCAAAAGACTGGCCACCAACCAGTGACCTATTGACTTTGCCAGTGCTTGTTAAATTTCATGTTTCTCATAATCTTGTTGAAACTGGTTTCATTGATTTTTCCATTATGAATATTTTTGGGAACTACTGGCATGCATCAAAACATTTCAATGAATGATGTTTTCAAAGAAATGGCATCTAAAATTTCACAGCAATTTAGCCAAACGTTTTTTTCCGATTTGCATTTTTTGCAAACATTTTATTTTAAAAGCAAAGAATCATCAGTCTTGCTTCAAGCTTCTGCAAATATTTGCATCTAATCCGAGAGCATTCGGAGAGCATTATATGTAGCCTCATATTGTTAAACTTTGCAAACGTGTGTACACGTTTATATTACTGGAACCTGTCCTTACTGCAGTCCAAGCTTACAACATGTGTTTAGAGCACTCACCCTAATAATAAAGGATTTACATTAATGAACCATGAATACAAGCTCAAACAGCATTTAGATATGGACACAAATAGTACCTCAACTGTAGACAATTAACTTCCCGGCTCCATAATGTGGTACTGTAAACCGGCAGCCAAAGGGTTTTTGCTGCAAAGGTTTGGACCTACTTGTCCCAAGGACAAAATAAACACGAAAACTTGTTGTCCTTGGCCCATACAATATGTCCTGGGCATCAGGAATATGATACCTGGAGGTCTTATTTGATTCTGACTCGGATGTGGTTCAGAGTAAGCATATCTCCCATGGCATTAATGATGATGAGATGATCATCCTACTCTCTCTTCTCTATAACGATGGCTGACTATCCCTGGATGTGCAAAATGCCAATGGATTAGGTACATCCCAGAGACTGAGCTGAACTCTCTACCTATGCCACCAGTGGAAGAAAGTACATGTTTTGCAGTAATTGTGCAATGGGATGTATTTGATTTACAGTTGCCCACTGTTTAAACCAGGGGAAACTTGCTAACTGAAATCTTTCAAGCAGATCCAGCTGCTGCCGATCCATTATTGCCATTCAGCGAGGCTCATATGGAACCCCTTATGTCCACATAGCCCAAATCATGGTAAGGACCTCCAGTCAGTCGACCTGTTGCCAGGTGACATAGGCTGGCTCCTGGTGACCCCAGTTTTCTGACAAGGCACCATATGTCTGAAAGCTGGGTGGTATAAGCATCGACAAATAATGTCACTCCTAGTGAGATTCCAACAAGTCTTCCATCTGGAGTGTATTGATGCCAAAGAGAAGAGATTGGTCATTGGTGCCTTAAGATCCTTGCATAAGATTTGCCTTCTGGGCACATACATCCATGGTTTAAGAAACATGGACAGCAAATTCTTTCTGTCCGTCGCAGGAGAACCCAGGGCTTTGCTGGCTCAAACTATACATGATGGCCAGGACCTGGCGAAGTATGTCTTTCATGCTGGTTTGGGACATTTCTGATGGGTGTGGACAGAGCAATTGGCACCAGTGTAGTGGTTAAAAATTACACCTGTATGCACCGAACCAGGTTTTAATGAGATGTCCAGGCATCACTTATGGGCAAGTCGCAGTGAGTAGGAGACCACTTCCGGACGATGGCAAACTCGTCACATCTTTTGGATTTTTTCCTTCCATTGAGAGGAAGTCACACCTGTGCCCCATGCTGATGATTCCATTCCTTCCATTGGGGTTTGTCCTGGACACATTGCCATTCAAACCCTCTTTACCACCATAGTGAGCCCAGGACATTCAGGATAGGATCCCAATGTTTCGGGCTCAGTCCTCAGTCTTGATGATGATGGTTGTGAGGATGCTGAGGCTTCTGGAACTCCTAGCATGGTGCATCCTCCTTGTCCGGACTAGAAGACATATGTGGGTGTTGCTGTAGAATCTCTGGTTACAGTGCACCAAGCACAGGGCTGCCTCTCTGACTCCATCCAGATCTCACAGGAGATGGCTCATCTTTTGTGGTGGCGGATATAGCCAACCTGACCTGTGGCTGGCCACTCTCCCTTCCCAACTCAGACTTCAGAGTTGTGACCGGTGCACCGCTGGGCTTGGGATCAGGTCACTTAAGTGGAAATCAGAGGCCTTTCATCTCTGGTCGAGAGCCAACTACACATCAGTCTAATGGTCCTTTGGGTGAGGTGTCTGACCCTAAAAGCAGCCATTAATTAAGGGGAGACTGGTGCAGGCCATCGTGGACAACAGTACCACCTTGTGGTACTGCAAAAAGCAGTGTGGAATGGAAGGTCTTGTGCCAGGAGGCCCTCCTTGTATGGAAGTGACCGGACCAGCAGATTTTTGATAGCCAGCCATCTGGCAGGGTCATTGCCAGAGCATCTGAGCCAAGCAGATTCCAAGCTGATGGATCCTAAGTGGCACCTCCACCCTTATGTGGCAAGGGGCATCTTAAGTGCAGTATGCCCTGGTTAGATCTTATGCTACATGCAAGAAAGCACAATGTCAGCTCTTCTGTGCAGTGGAGTTACAACTGCAATGGGGCATGGTTCCCCTGTAGGCATTTCTGCCTGTCCTGCCTTAACCTCTGAGGAAGTTAAAGACAGGCTATGCTCAAATTGTACTGGACTAGATTATAGTACTCTGAGCTCCTGAGCATGAGCATTTGCCCTCCGATCCAGCTACCACTTCAGGAAGACCTCTTATTTCAACAAAAGGGGTCTGACTACATATTTCCCCCAAAGCTGTACATCATGCTGTAGCAGGACATGAACTTAGTATTGACATATCTCACGTGTATGCCTTTTGAGCCAGTGCACATCTGCTCACTGCAACTAATGCAGCTCAGAACTGTCTTCCTAATTACAATCACATACGGCGGCCATGTGAATTACAGTCGCTCTCTATTCTGTATAAGTTACTGGTGAAGACCAGGGTTGCCTTATTGTCTAAAGTTGTGAAGCCTTATCATATTGGCCAATTCATCACTCTGGCAAGGTTTTACGCTTCACCTCCTCCTTCAAAAGAGATTTCATTAGCTTGATCATATAATGGCCGTAAGCTTTCACATTGATCGTGCAAGTGACCCTCATAAGGATGCCACCTTTTTTTTAGGATTTGCTGGAGTATAGAAAGGGAAGGCTGTGCAGAAAAGGAAATTGTGAAGATGTCTAGTCTTCTAAATTACAATCTGCTATGTGTTGACAAGGGAGCAAACGTAGAAGGCCTGTGGGCCCATTCCACCAGTGTCAAGGCTGCTACAACAGGTGTGTTGATTTGAGACATCTGTGTTGTGGGCATCTGTGCACAGTTCACAAAACACTGCTACCTTGCCAGCTAGGTGCAACAGGAGTACCATTTTGCCTCCTCAGTCCTACAAGACTTTCTGGTCTGAGTACAGCACCCACACCCTGCACCCCTTGGAGGTACTGCTATGGCATCTATGATAAGGAGAGGAACCTGAGCATAGAAGAATCCATCAGAGGAACAAGTTACTTATCTTTGGTAATGTGTTTTCTTGTGGAAACTCTTAACTGTAGATTGTTCCCTGCCATGACACCTGTCCATTCTGTGAAGTGGCGCTCTTAACATCCAGTGCTTCATTTGTAAAATAATAAGTACTAGTGCCCAAAGTTGTTCTCCTCCGCTATCAGCCGGGACAAGTAAATGTCAGTATTGCTCAATACTGAAGCTCCACCTAATGCCTCTTTCTTCCACCATTGAATACTCCCTGTCCCTTTATATCACATTTCCAGGTTATTTTTCATCTCTGCTTTCCCTCTTTGTCACTGTTTTTGTCTCTCTCTTTCTCCTCTTTTCCTATGTTTGTGGTTTTTTTCAGTTTTTTTTTTGCTCTGGTTCAAAGTCTGATGAGGAAAATTAAGTGCTGGTCGCCAAAAAGGAGTGCAGGTGGGATCACCTGCAACCATCAGCTCAAATTAAGCACTGTGGACATCTGGATAAGGTTCCAAATTAGGTTTTGTTATTCTGTCACCTGCAATTTTTTCACAGTGTTCTGCGTCCGAGGGTGTTGAAGGAGACACTGATGTCAGCACACAGTGGCTCCACTCCGTCATCTCAGTGGCAAAACAGAGTCTGAGTCAGAGTGGAGCCAAATGGCACCACTTATCTGCGCACAGGTCTAAACATGCCAGACTGTTTCTGATGAATAAAAAAATAAAAAAAGTTGGGAATGTTCTGAGGTGTAGTAGGAGGTATTGCTAATCTTCTGTTTTATTATCAGCAAAGTTTCAGTATTAAACGATTAATCAAAAATTAAAATATCACAAGGGCCTGTAAAAGACAGCAGCAACCATAGTTTTAATATAAAAGAAAGGGAGACATTCATGAAGCAGCCAGGCTAACTAAAACTACTAGTTCATGATGCTGAGTCTCCCATATGTTGCAAGCTTGCCACACGAATTGTGCAGCAAGAAACTGAACCAATATATTATGTGCCTGAAACAGCAGACCTGACCAGGTTTTACAAATACCAGTGTAAAGGGCTGCAAACAGAAAAAAGTTGAGAACTTTTTTATATTCGTCATCACAAGTAAAAAAAAAAAAAAAAAAATGCCGAGATTACAATGATCAGTGGCTTGCACTCGTTGTCAATGTTGAGTGTACCCATTTTGAGCATGAAGTAAATCTTTTTAAATCTGACTGACATATTTCTTCCAGGTAAGGTTCAATAGCACACTTACCACTATTGAATGCCTACCCAACACAGTGGCCCCAATCTTTCATACAGTCCACCATGTTTGTGTGAGTGTAGTAAGCCTGTTCCAATGCCAGTATATTTGTTACATATAGAGGCTCCTGTGTGAGATTGTGGGGGTGTGGGTCACACATTCAGTTAAGGTTTAACTTTCCAAAAAGCATTCTCTCATATGGTAAACTATGGAAGGATGTTTCCTGGTCGGGAACAAATATCTTTCAGATGGATTAAAAACATTGCATCAGTTTGGCTCACCTATGGACCAACAGCATAAAGGCCTAAGGGCAATAACACCTTCTAAAGAAGTCAAAGCTAGCTCCGTCTTCAGAGAAATTATCTTTATACCTTCCCAGCCATGGCAAACTTCAGATAAAATCATTCTCCACAGTCACTCAGGCCCTAAAATTAGCTGCGCCCTAGTCTTCACGTTCCTTTACAGCCTTTGTAGCTGATTTTGCCTAATAAATCTTCAGTAAGAATGACTTCTTAGGCACCCTAATTAAGATTCCTGAGGAACCCGTCTATCATTTTACAGGGGAGAATCTCTCAAAGAAACATAACTAAAGAGAGATTTACTTCCCTGTTAAAAGAAAAAAAAGATATTAATAATTTTCTCAACGGGCCATTTCATGTATATATCACTAGTTGTCTGACGCAGGTATGCAAGGTAAGTAACCATGTACGATGATAAAATTGCCTTTCACCATTACTTGAATAGATAACTAAAAAGCCGTTAAGAAGCAGATATCACCAATTTATCATGACAGTTGTCTCATCATTTTTCCTATAGATGAGAATGGGCCAGATGATACCGCTGAAGATGTGGATCTTGCCACAGAGAAAAAAAAGAACATGGACATTTTACAAAGCCTGTTGAATGTCAACATAGGAAGCTCGAAGTCTAGCAAACAAACAACAAAGGCTATGCTGTTTCGGTATGTTTTTAGTTTGTAGAAAAAAATCTAGTTTTCATTGTTTTAATTGTAGTCAAATCTACAAAAAAATGTCAGATAGAAAAGTCTAAAGGACATATAAGTCCATTGTATGGCACCTTTCAAAGATAAGATAAAGCCAATGTGTTTTACTTTCTTTTGCTGTCAAAACAGCAAATCTTGAGGAAGATTCCATGACAGATTTCCTCCCATCACAGGACTCGACTAAATGGTTGATACTTGCTCAACCTGATCACAATCAGTGAAGACAATAAATGGAGCATTGTTTGTTGAATGTTGAGCTTGACTGTTCCAGATAAATCAAATCACTATGTGATTCTCAAAAGTATTTTCTGCATTAAGCATAAACTACATTTATACTTTGAGATCAGGTTTGACATTTTTGGTTTTGGACACGACGGTTCTTCTGGCACGATTAAAATGTTAACATTTTTATGTGAGGATTCTGAAAGATGTCATGTTTTTTAAATCATTTAATCAACAGTAGTTTGGTGGTTGCAATTAGCAATTGAGAAATCTCTTCTTTATACCACAGAGATATTAACGCCCTGCATTATGATCCCACACGGGAGGATCATGCTGTGTTTGAAAGAAAAGTGGAACCTGTTGAGAAGGAGAGGTAGGTACATCTTGAATGTTATGCCCTTGTTCAAAATAAAGACATTCATTTTGTTCCAAAGGCAGGTGATGGGATTAGTTGGGAGATTTGGTTTTCATTGCTTTGAACAGTCAGGGTTACGTTTCTTGTATTTTGTATTCCTTAAATCTGTGCCTTCTCCATGAAAAGAATGACATCTCTGTTCATAATGGCACATATATTGTTGGTATTGTTAATGACAACTTCTATAGTGATTTTTTATAATGTAGCTAGTTTCCAAATGTATGTTTCTGGTGGATATTTGTAAGGCAGCAACATATAATCTGCGCACACCCATTCGCCAAACAATTCTGTGAGGATGTTCATACAAGAAAATTAGCCCAGTTGGGCAAAAGCACTCTAAAAACGTTATTCGCTACCTCTCTTCCTGTCCGCATGTGCCTTAACAATACCTTTTTAGTATATGATAAACGTAATCTACAATAACAAATGCTGCCAACTAAAATTGTTACTTTCCCGTTACCAACTGTTTGCAGCTTGTCTTCTTGTAGATGGCACACATGCCACCCGATGCCACTGTGGTTGGAAAGCAAAAGGATTGCTAGGTAGCTTTGCTAAGCAGTTCATATTTCATAACTTCACACACAAGCAGACTACAACTTCCAGTAGGGTAAAAAAAAAAAACAGTACTCTAAAGTAGAGTCTACATGCTGATGCATTGTGTGTTTCGGCTATGTTATCATTCTTGAAACAAAATTTAGTAATTTGAATCTTTAATCAAACTGAAACTAACATGCTTATGTTAATAAAAATAACATATTCAGTTTGTAACCTCTGTAGATGAAAGCCTTCAGTTAGTAATGCCGGGACATGAACTTGAGACTTCCTGCTCTCGCATACTGCAAGGCAAACAAACGTTTAAGTGACTGAGCCACCTTGCTGTTTGTGTGTCTGTGTCCTTTTGGTGTAGTCATTGGATTGTCCGTTCCATAAGGTCAGAGAATCCTGTCCTGACATTATAGCTCTTTATAGAGCTGCATGTTTGTTGTTTGTTCAAGACAACACAACCATTGATAGCATTCTTAAAACAATGTAACATAGATGAGAAGAAAAGGCACCGCAGAGTTACGAGAAAACTTAGACGCCCACATGAGCCATGCGGTCCTGTGATGCAGGAACAGGGCAGCTCTGTTGGCAAGGAGCCCAAAGCGATGCTTTGGGGAAGCCGAGCGGGTGGCGAAATGTATGTCATTTCGTGACAGTCACACACATGCTCATCCTTTCTTACTTCTCCCTTGCAGGCCAGTTAGCTTTTTCCATGCCGTAACAAGAAGGGGCAAAGTTAATTAATTTCCTAATTGTTGGCTTTAATTTTGATTTCTGTGTGGGTGGTTTTTCGAAACAATCATACTTTTGCTTGAATGTTTGTTTTGCATAATTAGTGCAACCTGAAGTGTGACTTTGACTCCATGTTTTACCTAGCGTTAAAATTGAGATTTGATTTTGGAGAGAGGTTGTAATTGAGTTTTAGGGCATTTGTGTCATGAACCTAAGGGATGAATTTAGTTTTAATGGAGGCTAGATTTATCAAAAAATCTTTTTGATTTCATGATTTATATTTGTATTAAATATACAAAGTTTGAATGACACAACAAAATGGTTATGTTGAATATTTGGCGGTAAACTGAAACATAAGTGCAGTTTACAAGCCAAGCTGCTATTCTTCCATTCAGCATTTCGAAACGTGAGCCCAGAAACCATTTTATTGTAAATCACAGACAAAACATTTAGGGAGTTACAAAGCTGACTTTATTTGAGGTACCCCACAAAGCAAATGAAAGTAAATGTAACTTAGCATTGTTTTGCCTGCAACTGCACTACACAAGCATAAGAGAGGGATACTGGGTTACAGTTAAAAGGCTAATAAATATTCTAAGCATGAGTTTTTCAGACACTTGTGATAATCTACTATTAATCCTTGTGTTTTTCGTGTCATTATAGTGCGTAGACGTTTCATTACGTATGTTTAAGGAAAACAGTCCTTCTCATTTAGTAGTTCATTTGATTGCTCATCCTTCAATATGCTTTTTTTTTTACACAATAGGCACACTTCATGCTTCCTCTCCGATCTGCCTCACGTGTAGAATGGTGCAGTGATTCATCCTTCTTCTCCCATTAGCTCTTTTGCACAGTGAGTTACTGCATTTTTGATTAAATGTGCACACATGCCTAAAAGGAAGTGCACGTCAGTACCGCCAAATTTAGTCTGCTAATACTTTAACTTTGTCAGTGGTTTTTCTGTCCTTTCATTCTTTTTCCATCACACATTTTTATCACCTTTGTGTGTGTTTAGGCTACAGTAATTCAAAGCTAGTAGTAACTTCTTTTTAGGGAAGAAAAACAAAAAAACATTTTCCTCTGGTGCGTATTAAAACTAAAAGACGTTGATGTACCTTTCCACGTACACCTGCCTGCTACGAAATAAAAAAATGCAAATTTTCTTTGCAAGCATATGGCTGTCACCTTTAAAGGGATGTGTTCTTTTTATTTCTGTGGTATATGCTTGCAGTAAAAACAAAACAAAAATGCAACCATTACTTGTGCCTGCCAAGGGCCGACCTATTGCCTTTGCCAATGCTTGTTTGAACCAATGTGTCCCTGCACCTGCGGAATGCCCTGTTTAAGGTTCACAGTATGTGTACTCAACTCAAAAGATGCAGTTGAAGGTGAACTTCAGATAACTGCTGAAATTGGCAGACTGTGGGTAGTAGTAATTTGGACCCTAGGTCCAAAATATTTAATTATATGTAACCTAAATGGAAAGTCAAATGTAAACATGCTGAAGCAGTATTACAAAATAAGAACGTTTTCACCAGGATGGGATGAGCAGACTTCCTGTGTCCTCGTGAATTATATGCTTCTTCAGAGAGCTGTCGTTTAAAATGTTTGTGTCACCATTTTTCTGCCCTTTCATTCTCCAGCAAAGCCAAGAGAAAGAAAATGAGAGAAGAAGCTGAAAAGTTACCTGAGGTATCGAAAGAAATTTATCATGAGGTTGCCATGGACTTCAAAGAAGTTTTTGGAGCTGCAAAGTCAGCACCCGAGGAAAAGGAAGAAAAGACTCCGTGGGATCAGGAGGAGGAGGAAAAGGTGGCACCTCAGTGCGCAGCTGCAGAGAAACACACCAGGGTTTCTTTAGAGGAAGGCGACCAGGATAGCTCGGCAGGGTTTACTTTTTCATTCTTTGCAGCTGAAGAAGAGACCCACATGAAAGAAGGTAACTATGACAACATTTGCCATTTGTTCGCTTTGTGAGCTCTCTGGGCTAGTCCTTTTAATACATTGCTGTTTTTAATTGCATGGTGGATAAAATTATTGACATTATATTTACCGGTCCATTAAAAAAAAATAACCTTGAATGGTTTCTTGAGTGTCTGTCACTGTTCTATTAGACTTGAACAGCTCTAACTAGGATTGTTGAGTGAGTGATTCACCAACTTTGTTTGTGGATACAAATTGTCTTGTTCCTTTAAAAATGTGTAACATGCGTGTACAAAACGTGTATAATAAACAAAGAAATGTGAGACACTTTTAGTATTAATTACTCACGGTGCTTTGCAGTTCAATGTTTTTACCTTTCTATTACTATTGGTGGTATGCTATGAAGACTGCCCATTTCAGTATTGTATTCAGTTGAGTACTGCATTGATATTCATTCACAGAGAGAAACTCTTAACCGTGTGTGGCATTCTAGAACTGTATCATTGTTCATAACATAATTCATTTTACAAATACACTTCTATTTTGTAACCATAACTGCACTTTAACTTTGTTTGGCATGACTTTTTCAAACATAAAGTGTTATGACCAAAGCTAGCCATAACTTCATATTAACTGCGAGTTTTCTTTTTAAAGAAAGACAGGTAAACTTGTTTTACTGGTGGTGGTGTGGATATATGTGGTAAATCAATTATGTTGTTATGTTGTTCTGGTGGTGAATGATATTGCCTCTGAACCATTTTGTATTGGAACCCAACTCTTTGGTTGTGCATGGCCTTCATATTTGTCCAGCAGGGGTTGACTACAGAGCATGGCAATAATTTACACTATGTGCAATCTCACCTAGCGGTTAACCACCACTCAGTGTAATCTTTGATCAGGAGCATGGTTTGTTTGCACCAGGTAGCTATACTCTTCTTGTGGCTAGTCAGCAGCTGCACAAGTATTTTGCAAGTTAAACCCAATTATATCTAAACCTTCATGCACATCAAGTAAGATGGTGCCAACGTATTTTATCAGGTGAAAGATATTGTAACATTTCCCTTTTAGACACTATTACGTGTGTGAGACCACCTAGTCCGTAAGGGAACTCCCCCCTCCCCCTGTAGGATAACATAGCACCCCTTTGCTTGGATATTTTCCAACCATGCTTTCCCCGCTTTAGAACCTAAAGCCACTTAACTGACACCGCCTATGAGGGAACACTGACTCAGTCCTACCCTCAGTTCCTACTACCCCACACCTTTAGTGATTATATACACTTCCCTCCCCTTCATCCCTCATGCAACGTTACCCTTGCTTGTCAGACCTGCACTAAACATGGTACCCCCACACTGGGCTTAACCTGGAATACTAATAGAATACTAAGTGTGCATGTTTGTCAAAGGGTGCCAAATTTATTTGAAAATTATCACTTTTTGCTTTTAGCCTGATTTTCTAGCCAGGCTTCCCGTTTTAAACAATGCCCTCTTAATGGATCTCTATGAAATACAATATATAGGAAGCAAGCTTCTCAAGCCAAGTGTCTGTCAAAGTTCATGCAGATTTATGAAATGCCACCAAAGTCATTAGTAAATCAAATATTAGTGACCCACTTTAACTCCTCTCCCCGCCTGTTAACCACAGCTAATTGAAAACTGTAATCCCTGTGCTGCGATTAAAAATTTAACACCCTAACAGAGGTTTCTTAAGCAGTGCAAAAGGTAGCAGCTAACAAATACTTTTTTCACTCTTTCTTCCTTTAAAATGCCCCCGATTAGAAAAATTAAAAATATCAAAACTAAGCTAAACATGCCAGGTGTTGTCTATTGAGCCAAAATTGGTAACTGTGTTCCAGATTTCGTGCAGGTTTGTTAAATATTACCAGAGTGCACATGAGACTGTTCCACCCCACGCCTTCAGTTTTGCCTCATGCAGATGACTCTCCACAAAACGTACCATGGAAGACTAGGCATGTGAAATATCTGCTATGTGTCATGTGGATTGCCCAATGCGTGCCGTAGTTATTATCAAAGGAACATTTGTTCACCCCGTGAATCTTCATTGTTCATTCCCCTTCTTGAGATACAGGAATCATGACTCACTCAAATCTTTGCTGTTTGCAGGCCATGGTCCTTCCCTACACTCAACAATGGTAACAAATAGCATATTGCACTTTTATGCATCTGTACATATGTATTTATCAGTAATAAAAAAAAAAACAACAAAAAAAACTCAACAAGTCTTGTGTTAAATTCTGCCTGATGTACTCCAAAGCCATGAGAAAGTAGGAAGCCACACTCGGTCAGTGAGTACAATAATCAGATTTGATGCTGATCCACATCACTGCATTGCGTCCAGGCCAGACCACTGTCTGTGAGGTGAAGGAAAAGTTGAATGACAAGCCAACAAAGAAAAGGTTTTGCAGCGTGAAATCTTTTCTGGATTCACATTCTGTACATTGTTCCCCCATCTGGTGGTTGGGTCCTGAAAAGTCTCCTTGAAGTTTTTTTATTTTTTATTATTAGCATTTTTTTAACTCGGGCTTTGTCAACCATTTGGGT
The DNA here is from genome assembly GCF_031143425.1 of Pleurodeles waltl. NCBI lineage: Eukaryota > Metazoa > Chordata > Amphibia > Caudata > Salamandridae > Pleurodeles > Pleurodeles waltl. Next base: position 268,008,591 of record NC_090448.1, on the reverse strand, counting down.
TTAAACCCCTTGTTGTGTGACGTCAGAGGTATGTCCCAGAAATCATTCAGTGCAGGCGCCATCTTCAGATGCTTTTTTCCGCCCATGGAGTCTGGAAGCCTAAGGAAGAGCTCCAGAGTCAAGGAAGGAGGAATTGCAAAATCAAAAATGGTTTTTCCAATGAAAATCACGGCCAAGGAAAGAGGATTGGGGTTGACCGATTGGAAGAAGAGAAGACCGACAAAATGCTGAGAGCCACAGAGGAACACCGAGATGAGAAGACCAACGTAACAAGACCATGCGGTCAGAGAATGAGAAAGTGGCATGGAGTATAACCCTGGTAGATTCTGCCCAAGGGCCACCACGAACAGAAGTACGAATAGAAGGACACACAGGAGGTCTATAACCTGCCTCCCCATAGATCACAGCGCAGAGCAATGTGTAGTGTGCGCAGAGTTCTTGCCTAAGACCATCAGGGCAAGACAGAAATAGATGTCTGCACCCTACAAGATGGCATCGCCACAGACAAAGCAGCAGTTCCTAATGGACCAGAGCCTGTCGAGCAGCAACGAAGACACCCTGGAAACAGAGGAGGCCCAAGGGAAAGAGCAGAGCTTGTGGAGATTAAGAGACAAACCAGTACAGGAATGTGGCCAGGGAGGAACACAGGCCAAAGCTAAGCCCTCAGAGCCGAGAAACAGTTGAGCCGAAGACTTCAGACTTGAAGAAACTGACAATGATGCTGAAATCGTTGATAACAGAGGACAGAGTGATGCCCACGGTGCTACACAGATCAAAGACAATGGACACCGATGGAGGTAAACCCTTGAAATGTAGTTTGACATTGAGAGAAGATCAAAGGCATGGGAGGGAGATGGCGGAAGCCAGTTCGACACAGTCAGCAAAAGTTAGCTTGACGCTGTCCGCAAAGACAGGAGCCATAGTGACGTTGAAGAGCCACTCAACATCAACACTAAAAACAGCCGCAGCACAGAGGCACCGGACCTCAACATCTAAAAGTTCTTCAGCATTGACATTTAAAAAAAAAGAGATGAAGCAGAGCTTGATGAACAAAGAAAATCACTTGAGAGGAGAGGAAAGTGTCTTGAGTTCAAACTCGAAGCCCTAATTGAAAAGAAGAGAGGATTCGAAGACTCCAGCAGGGTTACAGAATCCCACTGAAAAAGGCAGATGGAAGTAGAGGAAACACAGGAGCTATCACAACCCACTACCCCTGTTATACCCAGAACTTCAGGAAGAGTTAAAAGAGGAGTTTTTAGACCTGGAGGAAGAACAGTGAGAAGACCTCTTGCGCATAGGAGAAATAACAGATGACTGGCAAGACATATGTGCAGATTCACCAGACAAAGAGGTGGGGTCGTATCCATCAAAACCATTACAGCCAGACAACATCACTGCATGCAACACAGTAGTAAAGAGGGCTGCAGCTAGAGGAAGAACAATCCAAAACATGTTTCCGCTTGGAAACAATGTTACCAAAGCAAAAAGGAAACCAGTTTCTTTCAGTGCTCCCAAGCATGATAGATCAGGGCAGAGAAGCATTTAAAGAGCCAGCTGTGGCTAAGGCAATAACCCCAAAGCCAGAGAAGAAGTACTCATCAAGAAACCTAACTTACATCAGGGGAAACGTGACAGCAGGCTCCCTCATAGTGGCAACAGCACAGAAAAGGCCCAATACACCAATGCCCACATGACTACCTCCTGACAAGGAGAGCAAGAGAATAGATATGGTAGGGAGAAAAAATGAAAGGTCAGCAGCAGCACAGGAGCAGATAGCCAAGTCAAACAACCTACTAAATAGGTATGCTCACCAGCACTTGGACGAGAAGGAAGAACTAAAGGAACACCTCCCTGAGGAATTTAAAAGGAGAGTAACTCAGTGTTGCAGGAGTGCAAGACAGTTGCAACACATGCCTGAAATCCACCCTGGATGCAGCATACACAACTGGTAGACACCTATGCATGGCTACAACCAGCCATCATCAATATGTCTTTCATAGGAGACAGGCTATTGGGGAGGTGATGGACAAAGCACTTCAGCGCATGATAGAGGACAATGAGACTGCCAAGGCAGTGGGGGAGCACACAATACAAGGGAAACTTTCGGGGAGCCCTGGCCCAGAAAAAGAGAGCAACCACAGTAAAAGGAACCATACAATCACACACATCCCACACAAGCCTCAGCAGCCAGCGAAGTGAACCCACCACCATTGCACAATGGCAGTATCGTTCAAGCTCCAGTCAGTCTTTTCCCAGCTGTGGAAGAGGCTGAACCCCGAAAGGAGGAACCACACTACCAAGTGACTGCCCACAAGAACCCCTCCTACACAAGTCACCAGTAAGAGGAAGAATCAGATGATTCTTACAAGAATGGATGAGAATTATTTCCAACAATGGATACTAAGTAGCATAAAATACAGCTATTGCACAGAGTCATCTCCAATGACCCAACTAAGGCTAAAGAAGATCAAACTAGATGAACAACGATGACTACTACAAAAAGTGAAAGAATTGTTAAGCAAAGAAGGTATAGAGTTAGTTTCTCAGGAAGAAAGACTTCAAGGGTTTTACTTCAACTACTTCCTGGTACCGAAACCAGAAAAAAATCAAGACCAATACTGGACCTGAAGTCATTAAACAAGTTCATGAAAACACAAAAAGTCAAAGTGACAGCACTGCAGGAGGTAATTCCCCTGATAGAGGAAGGAGAATACATTGCAACTATAGACCTTAAGGACGCTAACACCAGTGAACAAACGTCACCAACAATTTCTCAGATTTGTATTTGGACAAGACCCACTCAATTCAAGGTGTTACCTTTAAGAATAAAATCAGCACCGCCACTGTTTACAAAAGTCTTAGCTGTGGAAGCAGAGCACCTAAGGCGTCAGGGAATACACATCTACCCACAATTAGACGACAGGCTGGTGAAAGCAAATACAAACAGTCAATACAAGGGGAACATCAGCAAGGTGATAAACACCTTACACGCACTAGCCTTCTCCCTTAACTACGAGAAGTCATCTCAGAACCATACATGCCAACATTTTAGAGCAGGCAAGTGGGAGGTTTAAAAATAAATTGTCTGGAGAATGTATTTTTCCTACTGACTTGTATTGAAGGAGAAGTAGTCTGCTTGAATCTGGTCTAATGGTATGTATGGATACAATGAGCATTTCATTTTTGGAAATTTAATGACATAGCACAAACAAAAACGGAGTTCTAAACACTATTTTTGTTTCCGCTATGTAAAACTGCCAAAAATAAAATGTTGAAGTCTGTCACATGCTCTTACCCTCTTTAAGGACAAAGCATTAACCTTTGATGTCAGGTTATTCTTGGAGGGGAAGATTGGAGCATGCGCGCCAAACATTTTGTTTTCACAAGTTTCAGAAAACTCTGAGTGAGGTTTCTGCATGCAGGAATCGGGAGGCGGGAGACTAGCCTTGAAATCGGTAATTTCCCGCCTGAATCGGGAGGGTTGGAATGTATGTAGAACCCAGTCAAAGAGAAAACATCCCTAGGGGCAATCTTGGATTCCCAGACAGCCAAAGTGAGACCAGTGGACAAGAGGATTGAAGCAATCATAGAGCTCAGTAGCTATTTCCAGAAAGGGCAACGCCTGATGGATAGAGGACTGGGGAAAATGATGGACATGATGGCTTCCTTCATTCCCCTGGTGCTGCATGCAAGACTACACATGCAACCATTACACAAATGAGTCCTACAACAATGTTCACAATCATCCAGGAGTTGGGATGATCTGATGGTTGTTACAGGCAAGGTTCAGAAAGAGATGCAACAGTGGGACTGCATAATACTGACAGTGGGGAAATCGTTCAAACCACCAACTCCCTTCATGACCAGTAAAGATGCATCCAAATGGGATGGGGCACTCACATGGGCAAGATGAATGTCTGGGGATTCTGGGACCTTAAAGAAGCAATGCAACACATAAATGTGATGGAGCTGAAAACATTTTTCTGGCGCTAAAGGCCTTCCAGAAACATATGACGGTGGAGGATGATCTTAATTCAGTCGGACAATACAGAGACAATGCATTACTTGAATAAACAAGGCTGGGCAATATCCTACCTGCTATCATCCTTGGCTCAGGGTATATGGAGTTGGGCAATAGCGAACAAGGTATCAAACGTGGCAGTATACCTACCAGGAAAAGAAAGCACAGAAGCAAACAGGCTAAGCAGGAAGGCAAACACCACACACAAGTGGGAACTAAAACAAGACGTGGCAAGACAGATCTTCCAAATGTGGAGGTCTCCACAAGTAGACCTTTTCGCAACATGCAAAATGTCAAAACTTTCCACACAGTTTCTGCCATCCAGAGTCACTTGGGAATGCTCTGTGGATAAATTGGGCAGGGAAATTTGCTTACACCTTTCCACTGTTTGAAATAATACTAAAGGTAATCCAAATGTGCTTACCGGAGCACGTCACTCTGATCCTGATAGCCCTCAATGGACTCTACAGACATGGTTCTCAAACCTCATGGAAATATTCCGGGGCAGTATATCTCACTCCCAGCACACAGGCAACTGCTAACGATACAGGAACTCCACGTTTGGTACCTGGAACCAAACACCCACAACATGACAGCATGGCTCCTTAGGACTTAAAATTTGTGCATCTCAAGTTGCCAAGAAGGGTGATAAATATTCCAAAGGAAGCAAGACGACCAACAACAAGAAACTATTACAGCAGCAAATGGAAGAGATTCTAGCTATGGTGTAACAGGCCTGGAAAAACAGACACTAGCACAAGAGGCCAGAGTCATTAGATACCTGACACATCTACTAGACAAACTACTAGAGGCCAGAGTCATTAGATACCTGACACATCTACAAGGCCTCTACTAGGCCTCAATCGAAGTCCATTTGGCAGCCATTCTAGCATACCGAAGAGGCACACTGTACCATACCAGTGGTGAAACGCTCCCTAGAAGGAGTGAAGAAAGTAACACCCCCAGAAGCGTTCCAAAGCCTACATGGAACTTGAATGTGGTGGTCACCCAGCTGATTATGTTACCCTTAGAACCAATGCTGAATGCACAACTTTGGTTTCTAACCCTCAAAACTGCCTTTCTCATCGCTAACACCTCACTAAGGTGAGTAAGTGAGATACAAGCAATCAACACTAAAGAGCCATACCTCGAATACACAGGGGCAAGGTGGTCATTAGAACAAACCCAGGATTCGTTCCAAAGGTGGTATCAAAATTCCATGTGAACCAAGCAATCCATAGTTTAAACAACCTAAAAAGCAAGCTGAAAGAGCATTTCCCAATTTAGAATGTAAGAAGGGGAATTATGTACTTTTTAGGGAGAATACAAGACATTAGGAAAGGAAAACTATTCTTTGTATCCCTCACGCACACAAGAAAATGGCTCCTGTTCAGCAAGGAAATATTGGAAGATGAATAGTACAACAGTACAATATTGTCACAAAGCAGGGGGAGTAAGCCTGAAGAAAAGCTAAAGGTTTATTTAATGAGGAAAAAAGTAGCAACACTCGCCTTCTTAAGCAGCGTGGCATTGGAGAACATTTGCGCAGCTGCTACATGATCATCGATACATACCTTGACAAAACTCTACTGCATGTACATTTAGTTCAACAAAGAAGCAGAAGTGCGACAGAGCACTGAAGCATCTGTTTGTGAATACACACCAAAGAACCCAACCAACCAGCAAAAAGGAAAACCGTGCTGTAATCAATGCACAGCATGTGAATCCAGAAAAGATTAATGCTGCAAAAAGAAATGATTACTTACCCGTAGGAGTACTTTTGCACCTTGAAGTTTCTGGATTCACATGCAACCTACCCACCTCCACCAATAAAGGTTTGTTTACAAACTCATCTTAAGAGAATAATGTCGTCTAGAGGAAGAAAAAAGAATCGGAAGATGGTGCCTGCATTTAGGGATTTCTGGGGTATACGTCTGACGTCACATAAGGAGGGGTTTAAATACAAATGTTCCATGAGGCCCATGGAAACAAAAAGAGACTTCAGGGAATAATGCACAGCACTGCAACTGAATTTCGCTCTGATTCCCTCTTGGTACCCATGACCAAAGAAAGTACTTCTTTCACAGTTGTAGTAAGGAGAGACACAGAAGTGCAACAACTGCCCCCCTGCACTGAGAAGACATGGAGAATAAATATTGCATATATTTTGATCCTGGTACCTTCGACTTCACAACCTCTGTTGCCATTTAAAGGGACTCTGGTTGACCCAATAATGTCAACTGGTGTAAACCATTTAATGTGCCTGCAGTGAAAAGCCCCATTGCTAGGCATCATACACCAGCTACTGGTGATGAAACATTTTTGACATATCCCACTCCAGAGAGTCTTGTGGTACAGTCTTCCACTTCCAGGGTTTATCCTAACTCATTTCTCCCAGCTTCTTTGACAAGGGACTCCAATGGAATTGACACAATGAGCAGGAAAGATTTTCTTCTGGCAGTAACACCACCTTTAAATGCTATCTGCTTCGCTGTCATCCTCTGTAACTTGGCGCCTGAGGTTCTTCCTGAGCTCCCTGAAAACCGACGTAATGCCTTTACTCAAATAGTCCAAGATGGATAAGACTAAGTTACAGATTTTATAACCACCTACTCAGTGGAATCACTGATGGATAAGCCTTTGACATGGCCTAAGTTTTTGGAAGTAGGGCAGATGCAACTATGGAATGTTTCAAAAACAGCAGAGCTACAGCTCGGTCCCCGAGATTGATATCCCCAGCCTGCCAACTCTGTCAGAACTACAGGAAGTTCCACGCTTACTCTGGTGACTCCACCTTCCCCCAGCAGTAACCGTTGCAAAACATACAGCAGCCTGCACAGACCTTTTGTGCAGTTAGAGGCAGAGGCAGTGTCAAAGACCACCACATCTGCATTATTATTCTTCTTCTTCTCTAGACAATACTTGTAAGCCCCTTGAATTTCCCCTTTAACGGGCATCCGAGGTAGGAAGGGGGGACAAATAGAACATCACTGGTAATCAATCTTGTTGAACCTACGGGTCCTCCATATTGGCTGAATTTGTTATCCTCTTCACTTTCTTTTCATCCCTCTTTGCATTTATCTCTGTTTTCACTCAAATGTTAGCAGACCATGTAAGTACCTTTTTAAAAAAAAAAAAAAAAAAGTATTGGTGTTGATCACGAAGGAGGCTATTGAACTTGGTCCCTGAGATGGAGCAGAGGAAGAAGTTCAAGATGATAACCCTTTCACATATTTTGCTGACCTTTGACCATGAGGTTTATATGGTTTACCTGACCTGCAGGTTACATATATTCATCTGCCAGTTCTGCAGTCCCACAGGAAGTTTCACTGTGTGGTAGCATTGGACCACATCAAGTTCACTTCCCTTTCAGCCTTACATTAGCTCCTCAGATCTTTCCGAAAGTCTTGTAGGGTGTCACAGCCTATACAGGGATACATGTATTATCATACCTCGACAATTGGCCTTTCAATGCAGATGCACCCCAGTTCAAATCAAATTTTATTATCAGTGCACCTAGTTAGTGAAAATCTTTGCACTTATGCACAATAAAAACACATAAAATCAAACTATTACTCTTATAAGGAATGGACCCCATAAAATAAAACCATTACACTTATATCCTGTTCAATCGACAGGTGTCATTTGATACTGGAAGGATATTGTTTTTGATCCCTGGCAGAAGGCTTGTTACAGAGTCTTGTCACCCGGGATTGCAGCGGCCAGGGTGCACTCCACACCCTCCAGATAACTCACCGTGTGGGCGATCGGTTTGTGTCTGGCAGAATTAAGACAGATTACTATTGTGTGTCTGCATGTACTGACCCCCAGTTGAACCCACAGCAGTCTCAGAAGTCTGCGGTGCTCCTTCAGGGTCATGGGGCACAGGCAGAACATGTGGGTCACTGTTTCGGGTGCTACCCCACAGAGCTGGCAAAGTCCGTCTTTTGCGGGCCGTTGCCATGGACTCTCATATATTCCTACTGGGAGGACCCCCCAAGCGACAGAGCAGGTACTTCCTCTTGATACTAGGCTAAAATTTCACCCAGATATGGCTGGGGAGCTAGGGTCTTATAACTGTTTAAAACTAGCCAGGCGTGGTGCCTTTTCTCGAGGGCTGTCTTGTCTTCAGTGATGGATAAAAACGTAGTTGTTTTTTGGTTAAAGTTTTGAAAAGTTTGTGGTTAAGCTCCAATGTCAATAGGCTCTCGATGTCAAACTGCTTTATTGAGGTATTAAGGTATTTTCTTGATGGTGAGCGGGGCTTCATCATTATTTCTTCCCAAATGTCATGATTTGTGATGTTTGTGGCCGCAATCCTTGTTTTGTGAAAAAAGTTGGTAAAAGCTGCTCTCCTTGCTAAAGACTGTTTCAGTAAACCGAACTCCAGCCTTATCTGTGCTGTTGATGTATACCTTGGGAGCTTGAACATTTGCCTCTAGACACTCGGTACTGTAATGTCAAAGACCTTTGCATCTCTAACGCAAATTGTGAAACTGCCATAGGCTAATGTGGCAACCACCTCAGGTCTAGCTACTTCTAGCAGTGGGATGAGTGTGTGCTCGTTCAGTTCTGTTGACAATGTCCGTAGCCCCATGGAGAGCGCAACACCCTTCTGCCTTATTTCTTCTCTATGTTTGAGAAAGGAACTCTGATGGTCAAACAGGAGGCCTAGATATTTGTAAGTTGCTGTTTCTTCAATTGTGCTCCCACTTAGCCCCCAGGTTGTAACCCCCTTCAGGGATCTCTTGGTTATTATCATGATTTTGTTTTTTTGTGGTTGATTTGCAGCCCGTTTCCAAGGGAGTAGTCTTCTGTGGCTTTCAAGAGACATTGCATGCCTACCCTTGTTCTACTGAGCAGCACAACGTCACCTGCTTATAGAAGGTTCGACTGTTGCTTCTTCCCCAATCGTGGTGCTTGGGAGTTGACTAAAGAGAGCGCTGTTGAAAAGTCAGCCATGAAGTGAGTGAATAATGTTGGGGCCAACACACAGCCCTGTTTTAGGCATTTTGTCATCTGGATCTTCCTAGATCGGTTTGATCAGTTGCTCAGTTTAATCCTAACCCACATTCTGGTATACAGGGTCTCAATAGCTTTTAGGAGTTGCTGTGCGACTTGCCAGCTTTTACATTTCTCCCAGAGTCTGTTTCGATTGATGCATTCGGAGACAACTTTGAAGTCAATGAAACAGAGATAGAGTGGGAGTTTTGCGGCCTTCGTGGAGTCTAGTATAAGAGATACAGCCATAATGTTGGTGTTCGTCCTGAGTTACCGGTAAACCCTGTTTGATTTGGGGGGGGATTATTCATTCTTGACTGACCCAGTCAACCAGATGTTCAAAGAGAGCACCGGCGTAGTACTTAGCTTCATTGTCTATAAGTGTGAACAGTCGGTAATTTCTCAGATCTGACTTCTCGCCGCCTTTGTATATTGGGGAAATTATTGATCCTCTCCAGGATTCCGGGATTGGTTTTCCGGCCAGGACGTGGTTGAAGAGGGGACCATGACTTCGGCCCATTATGGCGGACATCATTTATAGATGGGCTGAGGAACCCCATTTGGGCCGGGGCTCCTGTCTTTCTCCCTCTGTCTACTAACCGTTGAATTCCTGTCTGGGAGATGGCAAGTTTGCTGATCATATTGCTGGTGCTGCAGGCGACTGGGTTATCGAGCTGGGTGGGCCTGCTTAGCCCTCTGATGATAGCATGTTTCTCTTCGCATTTGGTTTACTGAAAATGGAGTTTCAAAAAGGACGCCCAATCCACCTCCGAGATGTTCAAGCCCAGGACTGTACCTTGTGGGTTTTTCAGGGCGTTTACAGTATTCCAGAATTTGCTGGCATTTTTGTGTTTGGTGTCCCAGATGAGTTTGGCCCAAGATTTCTCTGTGTGTAACTTCCCGATTTCCATGCTGCTCGTTTCAGCTTTCCTTTCACTTGTTTCGGTTCTGTGAGGTGGCATTTCTGGTCGGGAAACCAACAGACCAGCCAGAGTGCTTGATTAACTTTCCTCTTTAGCAGTTTCAAACTGTGCGAGGTATAGGACTTCTTTGTGACTTTTGGGGTTTGGCACCTCTTCTTTGGGAGGTTTTTAAGTGCTTTTCCGCTTTCTCGGCCAGGGAAGCTAGAGAAGTAGCTGTCCATTTGATTCTTTTCAGCTGACTCAGTTGTACGGAGCCGGCAGGTTCCATGTTGATCGTATGTAAGGCTGGGTTCGGAGTGAAAAAACACTTCCTGTGGTGGATGATCGTTTTCGGACCTTAGATCCAGTTTGAAGGAAAAGACAGTTTGCATCAGTGATAGGGAGACCCAGGTGAAATTGATTGAGTTTCCATTCGTGCCATGGAAATATAAGGAGGGGGTGTATCTTGGCTAAACCAGCCGTTTAGCGCTCTGAGACCTAAGTGCTCAAGAGAGTCTAGTAAGGCTGTTCCTATGTTGCTTCTTTTTTGCCGTTGTAATCAGTGATTGTTCTGGGATAGGTCACTGGCGTTCCTGAGCATCGATTACCTTGTTAGTTTCTGACTCTCCCAACAGGTTATGTTGAAGTGCCCAGTTACTAGTAGTGGAAGGAGTGGGTGAGAGCCAGCCACTTGAGTGATGTGGTCCACAAGCAATTTTGACATTTCCTCTTGATTTTTCCATCTCTGAAGCATATACATGTTGACTAGGATTTGCCCTTCCTCCTTCCTTCTGTGCTGTAGGTCAGGTGCACAGTGAGGAATTTGTCAGCGTCGGATTAGAGCATCTTGAAGGTGGCCTTTAGAGCAGTTGACAGGTACTCCCCCTCCCCCTTTCCTGCGGCCAAATTTGCCTTCCTTAATAGCAGGTAGGAGGGCATTGAAATAGCCTGGGATGGGTTTTGGTTCCTGGGCCCAGGTTTCTTGTAGAGCAATGACCGAGAAGCTCTGAAGATAGTTAAGTGTGTCAGGGTCTTGCAATTTGTCCTTTAGGCCATGAATATTCCAAGAACAGAGCCTTAAGCGGTGACTGTCATGGGCATCCTTTCTCCTGGGGCAGAGATTCAGTTTGTAGCTTGCATCTGGTTGAGGATTCAGGCTTCCCTTCGCCAATCGTTTCTCTCATTGCTGTCCTTCTGTTTCGGTGCATGATGCGTGGACCAGGCACTCCCTGTAGTGTTGGAGTCTGTTCCCAGGGTCATGCCCCTTGCACCCTTTAGGACCATGTGGGGAGCCGCAGACAACCTCCTTTTGTTGCCCAATGCACTTTTTCGTGGCCTTAGAGTGTATGGATAGCGGGGTCTTCTACCCGTTCCAGGATGATTCCCTACTTCTGGAAGTGTTTTTTTTCCTTGAGACCTGCCCCGACCAGGGTTTCGGACTACCAGATGACTTTGGTTGATTCATTGGCTTTCCCTGGCCCTCGCTTACTGAATTCTACTCCAGTTAGTCTTCTTGCATCACCAGCAGAAAACAATGTTGTCATCGTCAACCCTGGGGTTTTCCATTAACAAGTCTAAGTCTTATCATACATCTTCACAGAGGGCTGCCTTTGAACAAGATAAATACTTTCCAACCACTTTCTTTTCCTTTTTTTTATATAGGAACAGCACTTTTTGACATATTGATAATAATTTAGGAGTGCGGTTGCTGGACCTTTGTCAGCTTCTTGTCCCCACACTTGTGTTTAAATTGTTAAAGTATGGCTGCTCAGCCTTGTGGCATTTGCTACCCCTTTCACATCCTACTCTCTTTTTTGGCTAATTTTCACACTGATTAGTAAGGCTAGTACTCACTCTAGTCCAGGCTGATTTCAGGTACCTCACACTGCTTGGATTATTAAGATGACTGACAACCAGGGTTTTAGTTATGGTGAAGATATTGTAACTCGGATTCTGTGAACTCCGTCTCTGTTCGGCAGATCGTAGCACACCACTAGCAGCCACAATGATGACTGGAACTCAATTGCAGCCCTGAAGAAACAACTGGTCATGATAGCCATGCATTGGGAAATCAGGACTGAATGTGCAAGGACCAATATCACACCCAATGGCCTCTTGGTGACAACTGTATCCCATTTCTTTCTTGAAGATTTAGGCCCTCATTATCACTCTGGCGCCTTCCTTGAAGATGTTATTACAAATTGATAACAAAAATAGAATTATTCACAATTGGAAGCCAACTTACCTTAGATGCAAATAGATGGTGATTTGATTGAGTTTATTTAGAAAATTACAATTCTGAGTAGTTATGGATAACATGGTGTTATTTCTCATTGGCTAAATACCATAATTTCTTTCAGACTAAAGAATGTATTTGAACAGCTTTCGGAAGCTGGCTGCTTTTAGTGCTAAGCATATTTTAACGATGGGCCACATCATAATATTAAAAAAGAGAACACTTTTCGAGTACCTACACAAGAGAATTACAAAGGTATGTCTTTGTTTCAGAACCATACAAGATTGAAATGATAAAGCCTGCAAAAGTGGCTTGGCAAGAAGACATGCGTTTTCAGGATAGTAGTGAGGAAGATGATGAAGAAAAGGAAGGGCAGATCCAAATCACAAATGAAGAACCTACAGTGAGGTAAGGCTGCTACATTGTGTCACTATTGATTTCAGTAAGGATGGCCGATTCTGTTTACGCAAAAATCTAATCGGGGTCAAACTACATTTTTCATGGGAGTACTCCGGTTGCTTGACTCACTCAATTTAGATACTATTGCCACGCAGTAGGGGCACTATAAACTGCTTTTATTCTTGCACACTAACACACACCTATGTGATTGGCAGTTATGCAGATGTTTAGATGGTATTCCAAGAAATGCAGACTTTTAAACTTAGTTGAGTTAGCGCACAAAAGGACAGATACACCCATTTTTAGGGTCGAGCCTGCGTTGCATGTGCTCACGCATGCGTATCGCAGCGAGACGCTTTTGTATTTAGAAAAGGGCTCGGAGCCCTGTCAACTTCACGTCAGTGTTTTTTTATTGGTTCGTGGGCTTGCCTAATAAAATCTGCGTGCTTTCATTAGTCGAAGGCATGCACACGTCATGCTTTTTCCGGTGGCTAGCCCTCCTCGAGCGCAGCGACCGAGTACAGAAAACATGCAAGGCTCGCTGTTTTCCATTGGGCTCGTGGACTTCTTTTTCTCTAATTTACGAGCGCGGTCTCGCTTGGCAGAAGTCGAGCGCTTTACATAGTTAATTTAACTTTTTCGGGTTATGTACATAAATGCACTTTTGCCCGATAGGTGAAAAGTCGGGTTAGGAGTTTACAACGCGATCAGCTCTAACATGAGCAAACGCGAGACCCGTTGCATTGTAAATGCTTGTTAATATATCCTGATTCAGTTGTTTTCTGTCAAGGGATCTTTATTGATATCAACACTCTGAACAGGTCAGCTATTCGTAGGATTTCAGACAATTTTTTGCTGCAGAGAGGAACTTTTTCCCAGTTATAAATTAACAATACCTGTCTAGAGGCACATAATTTTTCTCTCTTAATTAATACTTATGTAAGTACCCATTCGAAAATAAAAATGTGTAAAAAAAAAAAAACATTACAATCCATAGCAAATTTCGTTTATTTACCTTTTTTCCACAGTAAAGAAATAATAAAATGATAATGTTTCTATACGCAAAGAGGTGCCCTTGAATGAAAGTTGACTGCATATCTAAGGCAGTCAAGCTGCTCCAGGGCACCACAATACTGCATAATGACAGCTGGCCTCTCAGTTCTTTTTCTGTGCTCTGTGCTCTCTAAGGCAATATTTGAGAGCAAAGAGTCCTGTCCTTTCAATAATTATTTTTGCAGCTTACTTTTATGAAATCTTTTAGGGCTTGGTTATCCATTTTATGCCTTCGACTTCATACCACAAAACATTCTATTAAAAAGGTTTGCAGTGATTTTCTGTGTTTCTCTAACTTTTCCTCTCCCTGATGAGAACTTGTGTTTTTACGGGAAGATGCCTGCTTTGAAGCTCAGTGGAGATTTTATATATAATTTGACATACTGGTTTTGTTCATTAGGACTATTCTTTGGGAACATGGTTTCTCTGTTGGAACTAAACCTATGTAGAAAAGGTGTAAACATTAAGTGCTACTCAGTGATACTTAAAATCCAATTCCTTTTTGGGCATTCTCTCCTGCCTCTCTCAACATGTTTTGTCAAAGTCCATTTTATGTTGCATTTGACAAGGCTGCAAGAAACCCATGTATTTGATCCTTGATTTCAAACAGTTCTTGCTACAAGAACTTGTATCACACAAGATCAAGATGCCGAGTGACCTTCATAAGAATCTGTAATGAGGCAGGATGTTAAAGAGCCAGGACTTTTCCAATGGACCACATCCTAAGAATCAAGTGGAAGAGGCAACCGCATCAGCAATCCCCATAACAACATATGGGTCACCATGAAGTCAGGAAAGTATCTTAAAATAGTTCTTGACATTGAGAAAACCATGAAATTAGAGGTTCTATGTTGTTTTATTTGAGTGACAGTAAGACAACATGGTGCATCTCTTTACAGAAAGACATGCCAATTTTATCTCTGGATCAAGGTTTAATTGAGGCTACCCCTCATCAGTGCTAGATGGTTATTAGTCTCATCCAACTTCTTCCATTGCAAGGTGTTTCCCAAACCCTATTGATCTGATACCTTGTAAAAAATATATATATATGCAAGATCAGACTGTCATTAAAGATCCAGTATCGATGAATAAAAACGCCTTGAGTATTCCATTTCAGAATGACACTTTGATGGGAATGGTGATAAACCTCAAATACCTTCTAGACTAGTCCCCATAACCTTAATCCTGCAAAACAAAATCCTGACTCAAAAGAGCCTAAGTAGACTATAAAATGAGTTACTTACTGGTTTAGGAGCAGTGAAATGGCACAGCGGGCATCTGGAATACCCTCATCTCAAATGGGATCGAATAGAAGCCATTATTGGCCATCTCTTGTGAATAAGGCTGGTTTAATTATCTAGATTGCTGCCTTATGACAAGTTATTTTAAGGATAAAAAATGATGAGAGATACATCTCAGTGTGCATATTTTTCAGGGTAATAAAAATGAGAGAACCAAAACAAGGAAGTGAAAAAAGTGGGGAAGGTACATGTAAGTACTATAAAGTAAGGGTTATGGTAAGGTTAAGGGTTATTGGTTAGGATTCAAGTCCACAACAATGTCCCAAAAGCACAACACTAGGAAGCAGTTTCCCCTTTGCCCAAGGAGAAGGCAGCTAAACTTACTGTTTCCCAGTTTTTTGTAATTTTTTTGTAGTCTGTTTCACTGTTTCTGTTGTGGTCCGTTATCTCGCACACAATCAGAAATTTCTTATAGACAGGGTCCAGCAGCCAGTAACACTCATTGCCAGTGAAGAAGCTGCTGCAGTCATTATTATATGATATAGTTTATTCAAACAAGATAGTGCAGCTTTACCCCACAGTACGTTCATTCAACTGCACTTTCTTTCATTTCTAAGTTCCCTGTTGAACTTCTACACAAGGTTTTACCTAATCAAAGAAGCACTGCGATGACTTAAAGAAAAAGTAACATAAGAATACAACACAGGGTAAAGTTGTAATTGTTTGTTTAATAAAGCCTTTCTCCCATAGCGGAGTGTTGGTCTGTTTCCTTTTGTGCTTCTAGGGTGTACTTCATTAATCATTCTGTTATTTGGGGAAGAGGTGTGCACAGATGACAACTGCGATTAATGGTGTTTAAAAGGCCACTTTATTGACATAGGCAGGCATACCAATAACATAACCTAGGCCTTTGCCTTACAAAACTACCACCTCACTAAACATGGAGTGAAACTTATGTCCCCTCTCCCCCTTCCCTAAACACCCTCCCTCTCCCAGAAATCTTGTGTTGCTATCTTCCTCCCTGTTGCTCTGTACTCTGTCTATCTTTAGAACCTCTTTCAGTTCGTGAACCTGTTAACCTCTCAATGCATAACTTTGAAACCAACCTTCAAAGCCTGTCAAGGATAACATGCCCTCCAAGCGCCACCCAGAAAAATACCTCAGACTTTTTCTGCCCCCGGCCCCCCCTTGCACCCCCAAAACCCATTAACTAAGTAATCTTCAAAATGAACTTCAGGAATTATTTAATTTGTAGCAAATATAGTTCCATGTCCATGAAGGACAAGTACACCCTGTCATCCTTTAAGAATTCTATATCCTCAAATCTAATGTCGGAATGTTCTACTCTGCTGATTCCTCTTCCCCTACAAAAGGTCCTCATTTCCTTATTCAGATTACGCCGGGCCCTTTCAATACCTGTAGGGCAAATAGCTCCATGTCACTTCCTTCTCGGCATGAAGGCTGTCCAAGCCACATGACATCCATACTACTGTGACTAGATCACTTTGAGGTCTTTTTCATTTGTTTTATCAATGCCAACCTTTTTTATACCTTCTTTTTCGTTCTCTCCCAAGTACAATAATAGAATGTTTGGGCATGTGCCTTGATTCATCAATTTGTTCAAACATGGAAACAGTTTGTGCCATCTCATTCCCCCTTGCCCATGCCACTGTATATGATCCAAGAGCCGGTCCAAACCCAAATGTTGCCCAAAACTGGTCTACAGAGCCGGTCTCTCCACCCTCTTTATAAACAAATACCCCATGATCCAGATGCTCAAGCCCGCTGCCTCAGGACCAAGCACCGATCCTATAAAACAGAAAGGATGAAATTGGTAGGCCATCCTCACCAACACTCTTCCCCCTTACTCTAAAGTATCTCTGAAAACAGTTGGAATCCCATCTGCCTAAATGCATTATCTTCTCCCTACTCCACCCATACTTTCCTGCTTTAGTGGCCATCCTTAGACGGAATGAATGAGTGCCAAACTTTGATTAATCTTTGCCCACACTCTGCAGCGCCTTTTGTAATACTGCCAAGAGCTTGAATGCAGACCCTGCTTTCCCATCCCTTTGTGAAAATACCTCTGGGCAACCCCCAGCACCAGCAGCCTGAAGCTGCTGTCCCAAACGTACAAGACAAACGTCCTTTCTGGACTGTGCTCGGAGTCATACTGCTTCTCCCTTACCCCTCTGATCAGTTTTGGACCTACAAAGACATAAGTGAATGTTGTGACTGTTAAACTGAACTTCCCCCGTATAATTCCCTGACCCTCTTTCCTGCCTAACAACTCAGATACTCTAAGTGCCCCAAAGAACATACAGGACTAAAAAAGATTGTCAAATAACAGTCTCCTCAGGGCCACTACATATGCAGGGCAACACACCAATCAAGTGACAGAAATAGGTTTCCTCTTCTGGCCCCCAGATTCCACTTCCCTAGCCCAGCCTTCTAGAATTCTAGAGTAGCCCCAAATTAGCTTCTCTATGAATGCTATACCTGCTAATTTCCCAGTAATAGTAACACTTGACTGTCCTCGCTCAATGAGCAACAGCACGTATTGAACTACATCCTCAGTCCTTGCCCACATCTGCGTTCTCCGCAGCGCCCCACTATTCAGAAAATTCTGACCATGCATGTAAGTAAGCCGTTCTGGTGGAGACTGCTAGTAAATTCAAAACCAGCTGTAGCATCCACTGTCTCCTATTTTTCACAGTTCTTGTGGGATCTGCGTCTTGACAGGATCTGCATCTGTCCATGGAATCTTTTCCACTGTGAACAAGACAAAGAATCTGCAGTGTAATTGTCCACACCTGGCACATTACGAGCACAAAATGCAATATCATGTCAGAGACAACCCAGCACTAATACCCAAAGCAGTTTTATCACCAGCGGAACCCTGGCAGACTGGTGGTTGACCTAGTGGTCTACTGACATGTTAGCTACACAAAACAGGACTTTTAGTGTAGCAGCTGTGCCAACCGCAATGTCAAGGCTACCACCAAAGAAAAGCAATGCTGCATCCACCATTTTTCTATTCTTGTGCCCAATGTTCTGCAACCCATTTACCTTTCCAGTAAATCCCAAATCCCTGACCCCCTGCCGCGTCTGTAAACACTTGTGCATCCATTCAAAGTCCCGCCACATGGACAACGGTATCCTATTAAAGGATTCCAAGAAAAAAATGCCACATCCGCAGGTCCTTCTTTACACCTGCTGGCAATCGCACGTGGTGATGCAGCAGATGCCTCCTGGATAGCAGAAGGACCAGGCGCCTGCAGAAAGCCCGCCCTGCCCGAACTGCCTGGCATACAAAGTTCAAGTGACAAGAAGAACCTGAATTTCTTTCAATAACTTGTATTTGCATAGCATGTTATCAATCAACAATAGCATCACAATCTTCTTGTGGTAAATGCACCAACATAGACTCAGAGGCTATCTCAATACCCAAAAATGCCAATTTAGATGCTGGCCTCATTGTCTTTTCTGGTGCTATGGCACCCCAAGATCTTACATGATGTACTGGAATCGGTGTAGCAACGACTGACATTCGGAGGACCTAGATGGTCCCACTATGAAAAAATCATCCAGGTTTTGTGCAGCCTGTCTGTGTCCTGTGATGTGTTTTAACAACTGCTGTTAATATGTGCTGAAGCACTCAAATAATGCACAGGATATACAGCAGCCATTTAGAAGGGCTTTGTCTACAAACCACTGACCTTTGAATTGAATACCCAGGAGCCCAAAATCGGTAGGGTAAATTGACAGCAAGCAAAAGACCGACTTAATGTTGCTCTTCGCCATAAGCACCCCCTGTCTGATTTGTTCCACCATTGCCATTGCAATGTCCACTGACGAGTAGGACACTGAGACCTAATCCTCGGGTAATCGTTTACTGAGCTCCCTGCTGGCCAGGATAGGTGCTGTATTAACCTAAATTGGCCCTTCTCTTTCTTGGGGACCATTCCGATAGGTCACACAGTCAAATTCTGCAAAGGCCAATCGTCAAATGGGCGTGCCATACATCCTTCCAGGTCCTCGGTATGGAGTTTGTCCCACACTGTTTGTTTATGGTCATTAACATACTTCAAATTGTACGCCCACGGATGCCTCTTGGGACCCAATTTGAACTCCCAGGTGAAACAGTTTGGCATCATCCTGTCTGTTGTAAAATACCAACAAAAACTGCAAGTTAGCTGTGTCAATTGGAGTAAGCGCTCTTTCCCTAGGAATGTGAGTCCCACGTCACCCCCTGAAACTCCTTGACTGTGACTGCTGTGCCCCAAATCCGCTTTGTGTCCACGTTGACATTTACAGTACTCCCTGGTGCAGGAGCCTTTGTTAAAATCCCAGTGCACGTCTGTTGGCTTATTGGTGCTGGTTGCGTTCCCTTGGACCTTTCCTGACAAATCTCCCCCCCCCCCCCCCCCCCCTTGAGTGGGGCGCCCTTGATGGGGCTGGTAGACGATCGGCAGACTGCTAGCTGTAAGTATCGTTTTGCCAAACTTTGCCAGACCCGTGGTATGTTGCCACAAATCCAAATCGATTTCGCCCCACTGGATGTCAGGGTCAAATGCCATGCATGCCCTGAATTCTTCATCATACTGGGCCCAAGCATAATCACCATAGTTGATGGATGCCTCTTGTATGACGTCCGTTTAGGGCAACCATCCTTTCTGGGTACTTCTCTCATTACAGGCTGGTGTAAATCAGAAAGACTGCAGTCCAATTTTCTATAGTTACTGGTACTTTAGGATGCTTTCCTAGTTCATAATCTTCCTCCTTGGACCCTTCCTTCACCCTAAGCTCTCCATGCAGCAATTTTAGCATCTCTTTGTATTCACCCTTCCAAATTCGCTCCTTAGTTGTGTGCATCAGATGAGCCCCCAAAGGCTTAGATGTCCCATTTAGGGTAACTTCCTCACCTTCAATTATTTACTCTCTAAAGGCTCCTTCTGCATTTTGTCTGCCCCTCTCACCCCCTGTCCTGGACTCTGAAGGTGCCGTCACCTCCTATTTGTCTGCCTCACCCTTCTTTTCATGTCCGCTGCCCTCACCTGACACCTCCTTGGACGTCTTTAAACCTTCACCTTTATCCTCCATCCCCACTCCCATATAATGCATATAAACACCTTTGAACAGGCAGGCCTCCCTGAACTTTGGAGACTCTTTTGCCACCACACCAACCAATACCACCTGTGAGGACTGCACTATCCAGCAGATAGGCTTACCTGGCTCCAAAGTCGGTACCTGCGGGAGAGCCCGCCACCTCGCCGGTTGCCGCTGACTTATGGTCTCCACTTGTTGCTGCCCCTCTTGTCTCCGGCATATTGTTTGCAACATAAAAGGTACATGACTGTGGGATGCCCCTCCAACTTCCTACCCTCGTGGCCCACTATTGCCTTTCCTGCTCTTTAGCCTCATCCCGCACTTCCCCTTCCTCCAGTCTATCCTCATCATATCTTAACATAGTATCATCCATGTGTCCATTAGCACCTGCCCGTGAGGACAACGTTTGTGCTTCTCTCTGCGCTGTTGCCTCCGGGTGCACCAGGTGGCCGGTGCTGTTGAGTCTTTGAGAGGCTGCATGGTTGCCCTCCATCACCCCACCCCAATACAGAACTGTGTGCAGTGACACTAGAGTGCAAAGCCCACCCTTCTCGCTTCTTGTGGCAGCGATGATGTAGGGTCCCTTGCCGCACTCCAGCTGGCCGCATGGGGCCTCGCCTTCACTTCCGCCTGAGGCTGCGGAGCCGCACCAAGCTTCCCCCAAGTCTGCAACCTCCGTTGACGTCCCACCCTGCATGAAACAAAATTTGTCCGTCATGCTGGTTTAATCTACCACCTGCCTGCAACGCCCCACAGTCTGGGCCCCAGGCCCTGGGCGCATCCCCTCACTGCTACCTACCTGAGAGCCGGAAGCCTTAAGCCCCTTCCCCTCTATACTGAAAACTTTTCTAGAGGGTTTTGGGTCCACATACGATATTTTGTGGCCATACTGTTCAACCACTCCATCCTCATATCTCCATTCTGACTATGCCACTTCAAGAGCAGCTGCCCTACCACTACTCTGCAACCCTGAGGATTTGTACTAGGTTCTTGCCATTCCACTACTTGACCTTCACCCGAGTGCCACTGCCTCACAAGCTCCTCATTAACCATCAGGGAGCCCAAATAATCATGTGCCCCCATTGGTGCCCTCTCCAACAACTGAGCCTCATGCAAAGAAATGTGCTGACCCCAAGCATCCTGGCACAATCCCCCCATGATTCCAATTGAGTAGTGGATTGCACATACTGAGCCCCCAGCTGTTGCTGACTATAATACGGTTTAGTACCATCCTCTGTTATATTCCTCCCTCCCTGTTGTTTTATCATGCCCCCCCCCACCTCACCCTCACTTTGGGAGGCTGCAGAGTCCCTGTATTCACCGCTGTGGAGCTCACCAGACAGGGATGGTGGGTCCGCCCTTTTATTGCTGAGGCTCATGTGTTCAAAAAGGTGCCGCCTCTCACTGTAGAGAGTGCAGCCTCTCCGAACACCGGAGAAGGCCTGCGCTCCAGTTTCCATTGCCGCCCCATCTAACCTGGCCAGGTTGCCAAGTGCTCTATTTTCGTGGGCACGAGGGCCTCCTTCATACATAGCAATCCCAGGGCTGCTCGCATACTTGTAGACACCCCTTTAGGGGCCACTGTCCTGAGATGAGGGTGGCCCCTCCCACTTACCGCTGACGAAGTTAGAGTGTTGCCCACGGTGGCAAGCATGTCCAAACTGCTGCTGCAACTCCCTCGGAGGCCCTCCTTGTTAGGTGGCTGCTTTCCTGGTTACCGTGCACCATTTAATCAAGATGGCTCGCTTCCTCAGGCAGCCACATTGCCTGGCCAACTTTTTCATCTGCCGACATTCTAGTAAGACATTTCATAGCAAAGCTGCTATAATTGGGATGATGCATGTGCAACACTCCTATCAACAACCCCCTATTATCGAAAGAATAAACTTGCTAAACCTATACTGAAACCTGCTTTTGCCTAATGACCAGCTCCTGTGTCACCAAACGCAAAATGGTGACTGGCACTTAACATGGTTGGTTATATGTAGTGGCCCATGCAAGTAGCCCAAACATAGCCCACGCAGTTAATGGGCTGCACTATTCCCCAATCTCCCATGGGTGGAGACCTCCCTTGGTCGGCTCCCCACCTAAGACCCTATTTGTTTTGGAGAGCAGACAGGTCACCAAAAGAATGCATTTCACCGCTTCTTCCTCACATCTGCTAGAGAAGTTCCCATAATAATTGACTTTTTCCTCACCTGTGACCCACACAACCATAACTCAGGCCAGGCCTATAAAATAAGGGTGAATGCCCAACTAAATAAATCCAAAACCAGCCCAACCCATTAAGTTGAGGGCGAGTGCCCATGTAAACCAAAACAGAGTGGTTTGTTTTCCCTGTTCTCTGCAATGCTCTCTTCTTGATGACTCCCTTGCTGTTGACTGACACCGAGATAAGATCCGTGTCCGATAGCACAAGGTTATTGAATGTTTGGGTTTATTGATATTCCTAATTGTCATTTTTTTTTTCCAAACACAATGAGGGTGATATTGTCGCAGCCTATTAAAATGGGATATGGTAAAGTAACACCTTTTAAAATTGCATAGGGCCAGAACTTTTGTCTAAACTGTATATGATTTAGAGATCCACTTATCGATGTGACTGGGGCACCCTATACAATGAATATGGGTGGGTGTAGTCTGCATTTTAAAGCACATCATCCCAGTAATATTAGCAGGTACTGGATGTGATTTAGATAGCTGTTTGTATAAGTGTTCATCATTCATTCTGCATGCATCACAGCAACACATTCTTGACCTCTTGAGTTATCTTGGTTAGGACATAAATGTATTTTAGTAATAGAGTTATCGTTTTCAGGGAGATTGACAGCCATTAAGGTAGACTAGGTTGTGTTCAACGGTTTGGGCTGTCTGTGTCACACATCACTAACAAAATTAGCTGGAGAGCACTGAGTGAGGATATAACATGATACATATTATACCTGAGTGACAACTTGAAAGCCTGCAGACTTTTAATAACCGTTTTAACTTCTCCTTGTGCCATAGTTGCTCTAAGAGCAACCACTGGGCATCTCACAGCCGTGCCATAGCGGTGTCTTATAGAGATGTATCAGCGTTTGTAAACCATCCAAACCGTTTAGCTGAATATAGATCTGTATAGTAGTTTTTTTAACACCCTCAGTATTTCTTCTGCTTCATACTTGAGGGATGTCCTTTATATAATTGATGTGGATGCCCGTGGCTGTTTTATCTTGTTAGAGCTTGATCTGTCGGGACAGTCACCATCTCCAAATGTGCAAGCCTGGTCATGCCCTTACCACCACCTTGTTATATTCAGATAGTTTAAATATGTTTTTGGCCTCAAGTGCAGGATTATCACTAGTCTAGCTAGCACTAGCACTGATTCCAACTTTCTAATTTCACACTCCGGTCTAGACAGGTGTTCTCTAGTAGGTTTTAACACCCAAAAAAGTTCAGCTATGCAGTATCCTACTTTAAAGGCTTCCCATACTGAAGCTACCTCAACCTCCAATCCTTTATTATGTGCAAAATATTCCAAAATCTCCTTCCCTCTAAACGCCCTGTCTAGCAGTGTGTTTGGTAAAAGTCAAAACAGGAGCTTATTCCTGAAGCCAACTGGCACCCGTATGTTTATAACAATAGGGGCGAGGTCTAGAGGGTCCTTGAAATGCCACATTTTGTCCCTCCAAGGGCACTCATCCTGTGTGCTCAGCCAGATGTTCAGCCGAGATCACATGTTGTAGACTGAAGAGTTGTATATGTCTTCTCTGTGTGAGGGATATCTTGTCCTCCTGTTATGTACCATATAGTGGTCCAACATGATTTCTTGAAGTGTCTTTGCAGCGGAGTGTTTCTTAAAGTGTCTTTGCAGCTGAGGGTTTATATCTAGCAGGAGTGTTGCGATCTGTCCCAAATAATTGCTTTGGGGAAAGCGAGAGCGCATGACTGTAAGTCATTAAAAAAGATGGGATCATCTGAGTTTAGCCCGTAGTTATTCATTATGGTAAAATGCCTGCGGCCTACTGTGCCCTGAACATCAATGTAACAATCATGTGCTTCCAGTGCTGTATGTGAGAGATGGAATGGGATGCCTTTTCAAATGAGAATGGCTACTCTAGCAAACAAAGAGTAGGATGATGTGAAGCAATGGACTTGTATTACTTGTGAGGTGTGTTTCCTGTAATAAAGCTATGCCTACTTTATGCATATTCAGGTAGGCCATCACATGGCATTTCTTGCAAGGATTATTTACCCCACAATATATGTAAGTCACTTCTATAGCAGTCCTTCCAGCCATAAGGCAGAGTGAATTATATTACATGTGTGGACATACCTGCAAGAGCAGAAATGTCCCTGCTATGTCTGTTGATTCTTAGACATTGTAATTGATCAGGGAAGCTATTCTGGGTACGTGTGATGGACACTAGTCAATACGAGTTCCCCAGCTAAATGATAGCTTCACTGAAAATAGGGATGTTTGGTCTCAAACATGTTGTATTAATAAACCATCACTGATTCCAATGCTGGATTTTTTAATATGTGCACCTAGAGGGAACCTTAGAGGTGCCCCCTGAAAACCTACCAACTACTAGTGTGTTGCCTGACTAGTCTTAAGCAGCCTGCCACCAACAGACAAGTTTCGGACCACCAGGGGTGAGAGCCTCCACTCTTGGGCAGTCAGGAACAAAGCCTGCTCTGGCAGGGTGTTACACACCCCTTACAACAAGATGACCTGTGAATTAGCATTCCAGAGCTTCAAAGAGCCCACCATCTTTGATATGTGAATCTGGCTTCTTTCAGAGGTGAGGAGATGCCAACTCCCATGTCCCAGGGCCCATTTGGCATCTGGACAGGCGGGAAAAATAGTAGTCAGAGAGGCATGTCCACCTTCAAGCCAGTTCCAGCCCTAAGGTGAGCTACCTAATGTGGACTCAAAATTTGAAAGTCTACCGTCTTGATGATGGCAGAACTAGGAACCCTGGGATAGGGTTGTGCCCACTTTCTACAGGAAGTGGTCATATAGGCGGCGTGGGGACCCCAAGGGTACATAGCCCATTGACTACTACCCTACAATCCCCTTATGCCCCTAAATTCAGTATTTAGGATAGTCTCTGGCACTATGTAATCAGATCCTGCTGACTTGAAAGAAGATGGACACTGAAGACTCGCAAGAACAGAAGCCCAGCAGCTGACTTGTGCCAAAACCTGCTGGTCTGCCTGCTGTCTTTGACAGTTGTGCCAAAGACGACTTGTCCAGCAACTGACTGTGCCTCCAAAAGCCTGGGAGGACTGCCAGCCTTCAACCAAGACCCAGGACCTCCAGGGGAATAGCAGAGCTGCGTCCCTGCATCCTGCAGGCACACAGAAGAACTGTGAGGATGCTGGACCCCCAAAACCTGACACAGAAAAGCACCACTACACCCGGGCCTACTAGCAAGAGCTGAAATGGGCCAACGGTGCTAAGTGCACAAAAGCAATATATGTTCTGTTTGCCATAGGATAACATTAGGGCACCCGACACTGAAAAGCACATCTGCACCCGGGTGCCCCAGCGCCTTCCAAAGTGACTTCTTGGTGTTGCCTTGGACATTGCCATATACTTACCCTAACTCCTGAAGAACAGTCCTGTAAGTCGTTGCTAAGTGTACAAATGCACTGTATGTTCCTTTCCCATAGGATAACATTAGAGCACCCCATACTGAAAAGCACCTCTGCACCCAGTGCCTCCCAAGGTGACCTCTTGGTGCTGCCTTTGACCCTGCCCTATACTCACTTTAAGTGAGGAAGATATGCCCTGTAAGTCGCTGTAAAGTACCTGTATGCAGTATATGCCTTTCCTCCATTGGATGACATTACCGCTTCAGAAATTGCACTGTTGATTTTTCAAACCTGTACAAATTCCTAACTCGAAACGTACTTATCTGATCTTAATGATCTTGGTGCCTAAAATTCTATAAAGATGAGTTTTATTTTTATAAATTAGCGTGGATCTCCTTATTGAGTCTTGTGTATCATTTATTGACTGGATGCATGCAGCAAATGTCTAACACTCCTCTCTGATAAGCCTAAGGCTTCTCAGCCCTACTACCCCTAAGAGAGCGCCTTGGTATTGCTAGAGCAAGCCCAGGTCCACTTACAAGGGAACCGCTGGACTCTTTGCACAGTGTACCTCATTTTTGTATACCATATAAAGATCCAGCTTCCTACAGTTATCACAAAAATGTAAGCTAAATCTCCCCAGGAATAACTAGGAGCAAAGGCAAGGCGATGTAAGGAAACCAGGCTCAACAAAATTCATGACTCACATGAATCTCAATCTTGTATTGAATATAACTGACATGCTGGTTACAGAAACTGAGTCCCACCTCCTAAATAGAGAGTAGTGTTTCATAAGCACGCAGAAACATATTTTCCAGTTGGGGACTGAGATATATCAATTCTTTTGAAAATTGGACTTAAAACATTTTTGGAAACTAAACAGGCAGACTTGAGAATAAAGGAGATACTGGCTCAAGAAAAAAAATCAGCTTTCAACTTACTTATCAGCATGTCTTTTTAGGTCATTTCATTCAAGAAGACTATTCTTGGAGTTAATAAGGGGATGGAAGGGAAGAGAAAGATAACCTAAAGTAATTTGACAAACATTGAGAATAAAGCTCTGAAGCCCAGAGAGAGCATCGTCATCAGACAAGCAGGTAAAGGGGGCTTAGAATTGTCCACTTAAAGGAAGCCTTTCTGAGTGAATCTACGAGGCTGTTATCTGATGAGATGGAAAAGTTACACAAAACTTAAAGACTCACCAGAGATATTGTAGACTGAAATCCACATCCTAATTGATGAAGTAGAGTTTGCACGCGGACCACCAACAGCTGAATTCTTAAGAGTTTACAAATGTACCACCTCATATTGCTACACGTTGACAGAAATGCACAAAATAAAACTCCAGCTGCTTCCCCCACCAGCTAGACAGCAAATTGTATCTGGCATAGGGTAATGGTAGAACCTTTATCTTAATTCTGGCACCATTTCTTTAGCCTTTTAGTATGAGTTTTGCCATCATACTTTTGGGATACAAAGGATATACTGAGCCTCATGAGGGAAGTACACTTTGTTCCAAAAAGTAAGTGTGAATAACACTTAACATGGAGGCATTATACACAAAAATCCCACAAAGTACTGAATTACTAATAGTCATGGTTTTTATTTTTTCAGAATCCATGCCTATATTCATATTTTACCATGTTAATGAATTAGTACCTAGTATATTTCCACATTTATTTAACTGATAAATGTGGCCTCGTACTTTGATGCCAATGGAGTTTTGCTACTGTAAGAAACCAAATACAAAACAGCAATACACTTGTGAAAATATTATCATTGTAGTATTAGGAAGTGCACATTTAAAGTTATTTAAGAGCATTTCATCACTTTTTAAATTCTATGTTATCAGTCAACACATTTATTGGCCTGGAAGTCTTGAATGACAGCATTCCAAATCATGGAAGAGAAGACCAATTTCCTCCATTTTTCTGTTTTGAAAAGGAACATTATTTACAGTCTTTATTTATCTGTAAAGATCATTTAAAAATCTGGGTGCCTTACAATGTATTAAAAAAACTTCTTAGTAGCAATTACTGGACATTTAATACCTCTGTAGTTTTCATAATACATTTTACCGAAACCCACTAATGCAAAACTACTTTTAATCAAAAGATTACTACCTACAAATTAAAGACACATCAATAGGCAGTTAATTTGCTCTAGGTCTGGCTAACCGTTATGTACACCAGTTTGAAATTACCAATACCTATATTGAGTTCCCTTGATTTAAATAAAAGCTACAGTTATGGAAGTGCTCTATAGATAACATACTATTAATCAGGAGAGGAAGTGAACAACAGGCAGTTGAAGTTAACACTGGATGAACAGCAGGGATCCCCCACCTTTACTTTCACCAGCAGCAGAGAAAATCTAATATTCCTTGACTTATGGATTATGGCCCAAGAAGGTACCTTACACACGGAGTCTGGTCCACTTCAAACCTGAAGACAGAAATTGCCTTCTTAGGTTTGACAATGACCATCCTGAAGCTCTTCTAGAGAATTTGCCCTTTATTCACTTCTTCTGCATATGAATTGAGCAGAACCAGGAGTTTGGAATGAAAATTTAAAGCAAGTCATTACCCTAATACATTAGTTTAAAAATAAAATCCAAGAAAAGAGTGTTCATTAACAGAAATTCCTTATTGGACTTTGTCATAAAGACAGACAACAACAGACTTGCGTGAGTGCCTTTGGTCTATTGTCCAGTGAATTACAAAAAGTAATAAACAAGGATTACTGTGCCCTAAACATATAACCTCGGTTTAGACACCCACAGTTCACCTTTTTGTTTGTTTAAAAAAAAGATAATGACAGCTACAATCATCAAACACACACATGCTTCAGGACAGCGCCTCTCAACACAAATATTAACATTTTTTAACAGTTACTGGAAATTATCCCTGTGGACTTTGTGGAGTATGTAAGCACATCCAAGATAGCATTTGCATCCATACTGGCCTAGAAACCATTTGGGAACAAAGATCTCTCACTGCCCTTAACAGTGAACATGTTACATACATTATACTATATCTCTTTGGGCTCAGAGATTTGGGAGTAATGTCCACGAAACACATGGCAAGATCAGCATGAAATGCACTAAATTAAGCATCAAATTAGTTATCAACAAAAGGCATGCAGAGAAAGACATAAACTGCACAATGCTAGGAAAAAAAAAGTTCAAAGTCATTAATAAATCAGACTAGTTCTAAACGATCAATGATGCTTTATTTGATTAGGCGTGAATACAAAGTAACTCATGGATAACATTGAGTGGGTTCTGTTGAAGAAACCTGCACAAACTGACACCACTGTTTAGTGAACCATAAGATCATGTAAGCCGACATCACACCCCAACCTGGACTCACCTAGGGCTGGCCTCTCCTCCTCCTGCTGACGCAAGATGCTGTGCTCTCCTCTTCCTACTGACGTCATACACCAAACACTGATGGTGCGTTGAGCTGTACTGCAGCCTGTAAGCCTGTGCTCTTGCCTGCCCGTAGACTGTTTGTCATGTTTTTTGCTGCTGTTGTGGGGTGTCCTGAGCGAGCTTAATGGTGGAGTGGGTGCCCTAAGGGTGGCCACAGGGAGTGCGAGTCCTGTGCCTTGAGCCTTAAAGCCAATGGGCCACCGATGGGCATATTAGTAAAAAACAATTATCAGGAGCACAGAATATTTTAACTGTGCAACCCGGAGCACTGCAGTTATTTTGTAGCTTCATCAAGAGATATAAACCACTCAGTAAAAGTGGTAAAGGGGTGGTGGTGGCGGCGTGGTTGCACTTCACAGGTAAAGATCCTAATAGCTGGAGGGGGAAGGTAAGTGTTTTCTGCATTTATTCAAACGGTTAATGCTCAGTAGTAGTTGTTTGTTTCGAGGTGTCCAAGTTGCCCAAGATGCCCCTTTGAAGAAAAAAGGTGCCAAATCCTTGGGAGCAGGGAAAGGTAGGAATGTCTATAAGAGGAGTGAAGATGTACTGTTATCAGAGGAGCCTGGGACCCCCGCCCATGTAGAAAAAAGACGAGTGGAAGCTGGTGGTGTCCAGTTAGTGGGAAAACCTCACTCTTCAGCAATATCTTTGGCAGTTTCAATAAAGGATTTTGTGGGGAATCATTTTAAACCTCCAGCTTTGCCTGAGACTACAAACATGGGACATGCGATTACTTCACGTGGGGGCTCCCAGGAGTTGATGGAAGTAAGGTACCTTTATGGAACTCAGGGTGTGATTCACCCTCGGCTTTCCTCCTCCCCCATGTATGTTCTGACCAGAAGGATGGAGCTTTGCAAACTCTGGCAAGGGGACGGGGGGGAGCAAAAAGGCCCTGCTTCAAGTAAGGAAAAATCTGTGGATGGTCAATGGAGGGGCATGCAGTCTGGAGCACTAGTTTTATCTGGCTGGGATGGTAACCAAGGAAAATTATCTATGTCAGCTGCAAATATAGACCCTTTGTTTTATCAGGCCCTTCCCCAGTGTTGGATGTTCTGCTGTTAATGCAGAAAACACTGTATGGGCTGTTTGAAGTTTCTATTGCTGCAAACAAGTCACTGAAAAATAGAGGTTGTGGTGTTAAAAGAGATTTTGCTAGAATTAAATGAAATTAATTATTGTATGCCCTCGTTGGTAGGGCCCGTATCTTCCCACCTTGGAGTAGTGAGGTGCTACAGGACCGAGGGGAACACGGTTGGCCATCTGTATATGTATCCAAAAGGCCAGTGCTGGTGAGGAGACAGAATCTTCGGTGGGGTTAGGCTGGCGGTTGGGTGAATTAAAGGGGAGAATGGAGAGAAAGAATAGGATCTCAAGATCGAGGCTCCCCATTTTAAAGTCTAAACCAGTCAATGCTCAGGAAATACAGCTTACCCTGATAAAGAGGCAGCAAACGCCAAGAGAGATAGGTGCAGAGAAGAAGGGGCGATAAAAAGAGTGGAAAGTAAGGGCCAAGTGGACTCTACAAAATTTGAGGAGGAGTTAAGGGCTAAGAATGAAGATTATGCCACCCAAAGCACTAAGGGAGCAAAGTGTTCCTGCAAGGGTGTAAGGGGCTCAAGGAACTCTGAAGGCCAGGTACTTCAAAGCTCCCAGATGAAGATTTAGTTTTAGAGTGGGTATACTGTACCCATAGTGCGCCAGGGGTAAAATATGTGTATCTGGAGGTGACCCGAAAAAGGAAAAAAGCTAATAGACAGAAGCCATTAAATAGGTCAAGTATCCTGTCTGCTTTTACCTCTTGTAAGGTACTGGAGGAGACTGTGTCAAGAGATATTGAGTACAGAGCCTTTGTTCAGTCCAAAGCAGGTAGAGAAATAACAAAAGTCAATGTTATTTCTACTGTCTTTTTAGACTTGGTTCTAGAGGCAAGTGATGCTCTTAATAAACTAGGATTAAGAATATTGCAGGCAATTGAGGTATAACCTCCCTGTACTAAACTTCCCCTGTTGGTAAACCATGTAAGCTTAAATAAGGACTAGCTAAATTTGGTGGTAGGGGGCGTCACTAAGTCCATCCTGACCCCGGGTGGTGGGGCTTAATCGTGGATCCCTAAAGGTAACCTTCCTTTTTATTCAAAAGAGAGAGTGGTAGATTAGATCCCTCTAAACAATAGATTTTTGCACTTAAGTGATGATAGGGAGAGTGATCTTTTTTGGGGAGAAGAACTAGATTGGGAAGTGGCCCCACCCGCCTGCTTGTGACTTGTCTCCTGGAACGTACATGGATTGAGGAATTTATTAAGATCGACAGACCTAAATGATTTATGGGAGGGAATGAGATCATTTGTTTCCAGGAGCCTTGGTTGGTGGGTGATAAAATCCCACCAGAGTGGTTTTATGCAGTTTGTAAAGGGAGAAAACAAGATGGGGCCCGGGCGGGTGCGAGGTGGATTTATGATTATGACTCTAGTTTCAACTAAATGTAGCAAAGTGGGAAGTATGATTGAGACTTGTAGTGATTGGCTCCTAGCTTGTTTACTGGATCTTTATGACAGTTGCCTATGGCATAATACAGTTATATTAGTGAATGTCTATATAAATCAAGAGGAGACCCTGAAGGAGGTGTGGGAGGTGTTCTTGGGGGATCTGGTGGGGTTAACAGAGTACCAGGAGGGGGGATACTCCTTCTAGGGGGCTTTAATCACTGTCTTGATCCAGGTCAGGTTGATCCTTGGGCCCCAGATCTACTAGGAAGCTATGGGGCTCCCCTATTCAACTTTCCCAAAATGTGCACAATCTAAGTTTGAAGGGAAAAATTACACGTGCTGTTTATGAATTAGGGTTTATTTGTTAAATGGCCGTTTTAAGGGGGATTTACCAGCAGCCCAAACTTTCTTGTTTTGGAACCAGCAGTGCCCAGGTAATTATATTTTCGTTCAGGCATGGTATTTTACCCTTTGTATGGAATTTAAGGAGTTAGGATTAAGGGGCAGTGACCACTGGGGGTTAAAAATGGCCATAGCAACAGCACCTTTGTCCAGGGAACCGGTGATACTGATGGTAGTAGATTTTCCAAAATGCCTGACAATGAGGATAGGTGAAACAAACATGGATCATTTGAGGCAGTATCCAACTACTCATGAGATGAACCTTGATATGGCTGAGGTAAATAATTCCTGGTATGATATTCAAAAACAATTGCAAAGTAGTTGATTGTTTGGTACCAGTGGCAAGGTGTTGTAATTAGAAAGCAAAAAAGGATTCATTCCATCAGCCTTTTAAACAGCAGTGGTTTGATGAAGAGTGTGTAGCTGCTAGAAAGGAGCCAAGGAAGGCAGGAAGGATGAGGCAACTTAAGAACTCTTTAAATGTAGTTGAGGTCTATAATTGTAAGAAGAGGGAGTATGAGGGCCTGGTTAAGATGAAAAAGCAGGCCTTCTTCCAGTCGAACTGGGACCTGATGATCAGAAAAAGGATTTGAGTAAGATCTGGATGTTGGTCTAATCTGGTTGTGTAATGCATCCCTACCAGCAAGATGTGTGGTCCCTGAAACCGACTGGGTAGCCTTCCTAAGTTATATCTACGAGGCCAGAGACTCAATATCAAGGTAGAACTGGCCAAACTTGGGGGAGTAAGCTTAGGAGCCCTTTTCGGTTTAATCTATAGCCAAGTTGATAACCTCCTTAAATTTAACAAGAACAGCTGGTCCAGGCAATGTTTCAACAGTTGTGATTAAGACAAACCCAGTGTGGTGGGCAGTGTTTTTCTCAAAAACGTTTATAGTAATAACAAAGACCGGTGCATTCCCATCTAGCTGGAGGGGAGCTATAATCAAACCTGGGTGTAATGAGTATACCAGGCAAGTATTGTTTGATAAGCTTACTGGATGTAGGTGCAAAATTATATTGCAAGGTTATACTTAGTTGCCTGAACTGGATAGAGAGCAAAGTCATCGTACCAATGGTACAGGGATTTTTTTTTTTATCTGGGCACTCTGCAATCATTGTTTTAGTTTGTGGGTCTTTAGGGAGAAGGCAAAAGAAACAACTGGTAATTTATTCTGCTGTTTTGTTGATTTTAAGTTGGCTTTCAGTTTGGTCGATCAAAGTATTTTATGGGCTAAATTAGGGCAGCAGAAAATCCCCCAATGTCGATCCTGCAGGAATTGCACTCAGAAAATTGGACGCAAGTGGAATTAGATCAGGAAGGGGACCTCTCAGGAAGAATTCCTTTAGGCAATAGATTACGGCAGGGTTCCATTTGGCACCCACGCATTTTTCTCTGGGGCAGAGGTATTGTCTCTAAGTATGGGGGGAAGTTAGGAGAGATGCGAGAAAAAGTGTTTGAAAAAAATTGTTAGCCCTACCAAATTGTGCGGTGAGTCAGGCAATAAGATTGGAAGCTGTCTTGCAGGCTCGGAAAGTTTTAGCGTACGATTTTTGGGCACACTTTGGTCTTCATAAGGACAGAAGATATCCACTTTGTGTGCCGCTGAGATAGGAAGGAGCGAGTTAAGGTGGGGAGTGGAGGTCAGAAAAAGGTTAGTAACTATTGCGGGAGGCCTGAAAATGGAGGAATTTAACATAACAGAGGTCTCCCATTTGTCAAAAGCTAAATTAAAAATGGCCTGTACAAGAGAGGCTGCTAAGCATATGGATGCATCCTGGGAAAATAAGTGGGCATTTCCTTACATATACTCGCACTACCGGATGTCCAGTTACAGTCCGTCATAATAAAATTCCGGCTAGGTTGGAATTTTCAGTACATAAAGGCTGGGAGATGTGGTTTGTGGTACCGAAATTCTAATGTTCATTTGGTAATTGGCTGTCATCATTTTAATAGGATTCATCATTTGATTTTAAAGCCATTGTTTGAAAATATGATATAAATCATCGCAATGAGGAATTGTTAGATGTTGCGTGCGCCTTGGCAAAATTCTTTCAAATTTGTCTGGATTAGTAATGTAGGAGGGCTGCTTACTTGGGTTAGATATTTGAGGACTGGGGTGTTGGGGAGGACTGTTGATGTATAATTGTTGGTTTGTTTTGGTCATACCTTGTTTTAGAAGTGTGAAGGGCAAGGGTGGGTGACAAATTATGATTTTATCTGTTTAAATGTTTTAAAGACCAGTGTTTCAACATGAATAAATACTACTACTACTAAGGTTAACCTACTTTGTTTTATGTACATACTGTATCACAATTTGGATAGGTTTGTAGGAAGCTGGCTCTCTATATGGTGCACTAAAAAGAAGTACATTGTGGTGAGAGTCCAGTGGATCCCCAGTTGGTTTGCCGTGGCAAACGTAGATAGGATTAATGCTCTATTTTGTGGTAGTGTAGGCGAGCAGTTAGGTTAATCAGAGGGTAGTGCTAAGCATTTGCTGTACTCACAAAGTCAATCAATAAAGCACACACTCAAAGAATAAAACCGAGACCAATTTAGAAAAATAATGCTTCTGCTTTATATATGTTTCAAACCCAAAAACTTCATAATCAGGTAAGTAGTTTTATAAGCATACATTTAAAAAATTAACACAGTGCCATTCTCAGAGTTTGTAAATGTTATGCTATGGAGGAAAACAACGTTCACCAAGCACAGGATTAACAACAACTTACAAAGCCAATCTCAGGGAGTTAAGGTAAGTACTGGGCACTGATTAAAACCACACCAGAAGGTCACTCTGGGCAGCACTGGAGTGGCCGAGTGCAGAGGTGCAGTAAGGCACCAGGTGCCCAGTGGTTTGCAATGGGAGCTTGGTCCTTGTGAAGACAGGCTTCAGGCTCTGTCTACAAAACCAGTTGGGGACAACAAACAGATAGGTTGTAGACTTTGGGTCCTCGGGACGTAGGTGAACCTTTGGTCCTTTTCTCCAGGGGTGGTGAATGCAGGGGTGTTCTTAGGCGTCGGTTTCTTTGTCCAGGAGCACTTGCGGTCAGAGTGTCCTGCGTGTTGAGGTTGCAGGTTTCATCAGGGAGTCCGGCAGAGGGAAATCCAAGGTAGACTTGAGCTCAGGGGAGCTGGAGGACGCTGTTGGCACCAGTGACCCACCTCAGATGGGGCCAGAGGCGACAGGTTCAGTGGTTGCTGGAGGTGTCAGGTTTTCTCTCACTGCAAGTCTGCAAGAGACGGGGGGCCTGCAGAGGCTGCAGATAACGTGTGGGAGTCCAAGAGGGGTGAAACCTCAGTGGACAGCTGGGGAGCTGGGCTGGCACCACTGGTTGGCTTCACCTCTCAGGTCTTGGTTGTCTGGTGCAGAGGTCATTTTGGTTTGGGTCCTTGCTGTTCCAGGGGCTGCAGAGTCCTTTCTTGAAACTTTGTTGCAGAGCAGTTCTGCTGCTCAAAGGAGTCTGAGTCTTTGTAGAAGGCAGGTAGTCCTCCTGGGTTACTTGGAGGCTCCGCTGCAGGACAAGTTATCTTTTGGGCAGAGTCTGTGGAGGTCAGCAGGCAGGCTGGAGGGGCTGGTCCCAATTCAACTGCTTCTTTTCCTATTCTGAGGGGGCGACTCTTCTTTATCCTTTTCTTTGTAGATAGTCAGGATCTGAGTTCTAGGTTTCAGAGGTGCCACTTAAAGAATCAATGTAGGGGATGCGCCAGGCGGTAGCCAGTAGGCTGCCCACCTTTAGGGTGACTACACTCTTTCTGAGACCACTTCCGCTGGGAAGTGGGCATAACCCTAACCCTAGTGGCCTAATTCCTTCCAAACAAGATGGAGAAATCTAAAAATGAGTGTCCACATCTACTTGTCCACCTTAGGGGTGGGACTGGTATGAAGTGGGCACACCTCCTAACCTTTATAATTTTCTCACCTGTGCTGCCTCCAACAGTGGGGTCAGGACAGGGGGGGGTCGGTCATCTCCACCATCTGGAGAGACCTGTGTCTCATTACAATGGCGGGCAGGCCTTTGAAGATTCCCACTCATGAATGTCCATCCTGCCTGGGTGAGGGTATAACACCTCGGCCTAGTGCAGGCTTTTGTCTCTGGCCATCAAGAGGGCTGGCTCTCACCTTAGGGGGCCAGAAACACATCTGTGGTGGCTGAACTGGTCAGCACCAAACAGTCAACCTACAAGAAGCTGGTAGGTTTTCAAGGGGCTCCTCTAAGGTGCCCCCTGGGTGCAGTTATTAACAAATCCCTCATTTGCATCAGTGAGGGTTTGTTAGTCTGAGATGTTTGATACCAAACATGCCTTTATTCAGAGAAGCCATCGTGTAGCCGGGAAACTCCTAGTGACCGTTGTCCAGCACATGCATTTAAAAGGGCTTCCTTGGTCACTTATATGTCTGAGAATTGACAAAGACATAGCAGTGGCATATCTGCTGATGCAGATATCCCCTCACATGTAATATAATGCACCCTGTTTTAGGGCTGGAAGGCCTACTAGAAGGCTAGCTCTCCCACGTTTTTTGGTAGCCTCAGCAGTTTGTAGGCAAGGCCAGCTCTGCGGTTTTGCCATATAAATCATGTAAAAGGTAGCGTAGCGTTGGTAAAAGGGTGTGGTCCACTCAATGGGGAGGCCTTGAAAAAGGTATAGTAATTTGAGTAAGACCGTCATTTTAATTGCATGAATACAGCCAAGACATGAGATGTACATGGGGGCCCATTGTTTGAGTTCTGCTTTTAGTTGTTGCAGGAGTGGAGGATAATTTGCCCTTTAGAGGTCTGCTATTCTAGGGGTTAGTCTGATTCCCAAGTAGGTGATCTCTTTTTTTAGCCTACGTAAAAGGTGAGGAGTGCACCAAAGTCTCCTTATCACGTGGCGGAAAAGTCAGGTTGAACAAAATGGATGTGAAAGCCTTCCACCCCTTCATAGATGTGGAGTTCAGTTTGTAGGGCCAACAGTGAAGTCTGGAGGGATGTGAGTGCCAGCAGCGCATGATCTGCAAATAGGGAAATTTTGTGAACTATCGATCTGAAGCGGAGTCCTTGAATGGCGGACGTCGTGCGTATTTTGGCTGCAAAGGGTTCAGTGGTCAGAGCAAACAAGAGTGTGGAAAGGGGGGAACCCCTGCCTTCTCCCTCTCCCTAAGCGGAAAAGATCAGAGGTCACCCCATTGGCCAGAATATGCAAGCGTGGCATAACATAGTTGGCCTTTACCATGGTAAGCCAAAGCGCCGCAAGGTGTGAAAGAGGAGGGACCAATCCACCCGGTAGAAAGCTTTCTCTGTATCAAGTGCCAGTAAGATTGGCGATATGGATTTTTTTTGTAGCTTTTTCGACCAGGTAATCACCCTCCACAGATTGTCATGGGGTTTTCTCCCTTCGATAAACCCAGACTGGTCAGGTGGACCAGGTCAGGCATGAAATCCTCCAGTCTGGTGCCCAAGAACTTTGTATATAATTTAGCATCTAAGTTGAGGAGTGCTATAGGCCTCTATGAGCTGCAGGACAGGGGGGGCTTTCCCCTGTTATGTGATTACAGTTATTGAAGCCTCACTTATGGATGGGGTGACTGCCTGGTTCTCAACCATGTAATTAAGCCAAGCTGTTAGCTGAGGTATCAGATCAGACCTAAAGGTTTTGTAGAATTGGGCTGTGAAGCCACCGGCCCAGGTGATTTACGGAGCTTCAGCGCAAAGATCGGAGCTTGGACCTCCTCTTGTTGTATGGGACCCCCCAGGACATAATTTTGGTCGTCTGTCACTTGGGGCAAGTTCACCTTGTTTAAGTATTTGAGTTGTGCTGCTTCATGTCTGGGCTCAGTAGTGTAGAACTGCTTGTAGAACTGTCCAAGGGTCTTAGCTTTCTCTATCATCCGAGACTGCGAGATTGGGTAATGTTCCCTATGTATTCTTTCTCGTGTTTGGTTCTAAGTTGCCATGCCAGATGGGAGCCCAACCTATTAGTGTTTAAGGCGTGATAGAGTAAATTTGGCTCTACTGGTATAGATTGCATTAAGTTTCCCCCTTAAAGCTATTACTTTTCTTTGTAGGGTCAGAGACAGGTTTTCTTTATGGGTCTTTTCTGCCCGCAGAGTTCAGCCGCCAACACAAGTCTGTTGCGTGATCTTTATTTATTTAATGTAACTAGGAGAGCTATGTATTTCCTTCTCATCACCACTTGAAGAAGTGTCAGACAAGTTGGTGTCACGTGGATTATTCAGGCAGAAAAATGTCCAGATTGTTTGGTGTATTTCATCCCTAAAAAGTCTATCTCTAGTCAATGAGCTCGGGAAGAACCAGCAGTGTTTATTAAATGGAGGGGCATCCCATTCTAGTGTTAGTCCCACAGGAGCATGGTCAGAGAGGTCAATGGGATAAAACTGGGCATCCACTAATATTGGTGTTAGAGATTGGCTGATGAAAACATAATCTAGTCTGAAATAGGTACGGTGGGAATGGGCGAAGAATGTAGCCTTGGGATGTCAGGTGGAGAGTTCCCCATGCGTCTATGAGTCCTAGTGAGTGAAAGGACTATTTTAAGGCTTTAGGAAAACTCCCCGTGGGAGTTTTGTGGGTGTGGATACTATATTTCCTGGAGCTCCATGTCAAATTAAAATCTCCCATCAAGAAAATGACGCATTCCGCAAAACCTCCCAATAGGCATGACGGTGAGTGTAGAAACAGGACCGGTCCAGAATTGAGTGCATATAAGGAAGCAAAACCAGGCATCCCTTCACCAATACTATACTACCCTCCCTATCAGTCTTGCAACCCTCCGGTTGAAATTTTAAAGAGGGGTGGAAAAAAGTGCTACTCCAGTATGTTTAGTCTGGGCAGATGATTTGTACATTACAAGTAGGCTTTATGTCGTAATCTGTATTCCTCATCCCACCTAAGGTGTTTCTCCTGCAAAGCTACCACACTGTCATTAATCGAGCAGGTATTTCCAGAGCTTCTGGCGTTTTGCAGGAGAGGTAAGGCCTTTAACATTCCATGTGAGTGTTGTAATTACCATAGTTACGTATTAGTGGGTAGTTTCAATTCTGTAACACTATTATCTCTCAGCTCTGTTTTATCTGTTGCAGCGAGGGGTGACATTTCTGCCAAGACTTCCCCCTCCATCTCCCTACCGTCAGTGTTGCATGTACTCGCCCGACCCCTGAAATAAGAACATGTTAAACCTAAAACAAATAGTGAGTAGGACTGAGAGTCCGTAACAATGGAAAGACATCTCTGCACGAGGTATCTATACAGGCTTGTAGGTCAAAAACCGCTAGTACATTATAAGAGAAGAGTAAAATCATCAAGGCATACTGACATTGAAATAGTATTTAACCCTGAAAAACAGGGTTTGGCAGCTCACAGACTAGGATTTGTCTCACAAGCAACAGTTGGTGTCTAGTAAAGGGAGAGAAGATCACAGGTTCAGTTCACTGGTTGAGAGTTAAGTGTAATTTGTCTGGGCTTCAGTATCATGTACTGACAAAGTTTTCGGATGGGAGAGTGGCAAAAACGGCTCCAGGTTAACGCTTCCTCTGAGTCCATTGGCTTAATTGCGAGAGCCATTGTCCCTTCCTCTGCTGAGGACAGGCTCCCTTTGGGCCCTCTGGGCCCCTCTCCAGGCACGGCGTTTCTGTGAGAGATACTTTCAACAAGGCCTCTGTTTCAGGTAGTTCTGTAAAGTGATATGTTTTATTTTAAAAGTCAAAGATAGGACCAGAGTGGTATGTCCATCGATATTTAATGTGCCCAAGGCGAGGTTTGTCTGTGATAAAGGCAGAACTGTAGCCGGTGAGCCAGCATTGCTAGGGCTATGTCTTGAAATATAGAGAAGGTGGCCCCTTGAAAGAAAATGTCATCCGCTTTCTGTGCAGCATGTAAGATCGATTACTTGACTTTGTAAGAGTGAGGCTTTGCTAGGACATCTCATGGATGTTTTCTTCCCCCAGGGGTTTATGGAACTTTATTGAGCTCAATCCTCATCTGATAGTCACCTAGGACCTCCGAAAACAGTCCGATCACAAACGTCTTCA
Source organism: Pleurodeles waltl (assembly GCF_031143425.1). Classification (NCBI taxonomy): domain Eukaryota; kingdom Metazoa; phylum Chordata; class Amphibia; order Caudata; family Salamandridae; genus Pleurodeles; species Pleurodeles waltl. The sequence continues at coordinate 267,968,700 of NC_090448.1, read as the reverse complement.
GGTCTGGGCCATCCACTTCCTCCTCCAAATTGCAGATTCATGTGTTATCCCTTTGGGACCTTTTTTATAAGTCTTCACATTTCAGGAGAGAGTCCTGGAGATGTATATTGAGGATGTCATTTGGGGATTCCATCTGGCTGACCTGGTGTTACAGGTCTTAGACTTCAGTATTGAGATCTAGGGTTCTAGTGCTCACTGAGTCCACATCTTGCTGGAGGGAGGAAAGTTTTATATTGATTTCATATTTGAAGGATTCAAGTGAGGATGTTGGACAAGCCTTTAGGTCCTCTTGGAGCTCTCTTTTGAAGGACTCCTAGAGAAGACAGGAGGTTTTCTTTAGTGAGGGCCACTATGTCAGTCTGATTCTCCACTGGAGTGGTGTTCCTCACCTCTGCAGTTGTAAAGGAACTTGTGACTGTTGGATTGGGGTTTTTTCGGCTGCATAGAATTTTTGCTCGTGGCCAGCAGGGAGCACTATGAATTTCTAAGCAGCGCAGTGAGGGCTGGTGAAGAACAGAGAAACCTGGAGTTAGTAAATCATGTTATAGATAGGTCTGTGTAGATGCACAAAGCAGGGCAGGTGAGGCAGTCTCTCTAATTTGAGCTGGCATTAGTTGGGTAAGATCACTGCACACATCTGTGTATTTCATGTTGTAGTCGGGTCACCCTCGTAGGCTTATGATGATGGTAGCTTCTTCACCCTAAGCACCAGGCACCTCTTGGTCAAAATGGGCCTGACTAGGAGAGGAGCCAACGCTCCTCCTGCAGGGCTACAAATAGAAGCCTCAGGTTCCTTTTTCAGTAAATGTTGGCAAGGCAAGATATGCCCGCCTCCCTTCACAGTTCACGTGGTGCTCCAGGAATTCAGCTGCTGGGATTAGCTATGTGGCTGTTGTCAACAATAGTGCCAGTGTTAGAGGGAAATCTGTTAATAAAATAAGACAGATCAATTTGATACAATAATATAGGTTTAATCGATTTTCAGCTGGGACCAAAAGGCAGTTTCAACATAGAGGCCATGATTGAAGTTCAAAGTTCTAGTTCACAAGCAGTGGTATTTATACTGTAAAAACCACAAAAACTATGCTGACAAGTTCAGCATTGACGTAAGCAAGAACAAGCAGTACAGATAAGATAATAGGGGAGAGGGACCTCTTGACAAGAGCACATTCACGATTACTGGTCACCTCATGGGTGGGTAAGTAACATTGACGTTATTCAGCATCTCTATCTTTACTGCACAACAAGTGATTATATTTTACAAAGATGCTCACGGTACCCCTGCCTTGTGTTAATTCTTATCTGACCCTTACACAGTTCCCCTCACCAAGATATGAATGACTTGTGGTTGCTAGGACCCTTGTGCTAAGGCAGGATACACCCTTTTGATCCACCCTGTTCGTGCTAAGTGAACATTTTGAAAGCGACAGTTGGTGCAGCTTTAAAGAAAAACTCTCATTCTAATGTGGCTTGGGCCTCTTGTGTGTTTCAGCACAGCTAACTTAACAATGCAGCATGTGTATAAGTTTCCTAAGTAATAGGTGTTTGTTTGTTCTAAATATGACCTGCCTTTTCTATTGAACCCACAGTCTGTCTTTTTTTTAGCATGTCATGTATTAAGCCTTTCATTACTTACATTAGTTTACAACTATCCCTAGCCTAATATTTTTGTATTGGGATTTGGGAACTTATGTTTGTTTGTATGTGATGTGTTCCTATTCTTCCTACATCATTCCCCCCTCTAGTTGATTATTCAACTACTTTTCCTACCTTCCCATCTACTAATGAAACTTGGGGACTCACCACATACCCACTACTCTGTCCCTCCCAATTTAGCTGTCATCCTTTTGCAACATGCTGTTATTACCTGAAAAATAAGACACATCAAGAGCAACAACACGATCAAAGGCAACAAGGCCTTGAACAACCCCAACATCCAGGACGGCACCCATTCGAACCAGCCCTCAAACCACCCATCAGGGGCTCCGCCCTCATTGATCATTTTCTTTTGTAGATCATGCAGTGTCTGAATGGCCTGAGTTAATGTCCCATTGTCAGCATCATTGGCCGGCACATAATTACAACAGGCCGATCCAATCTTCTTACACACCCCTCCTTCCATGGCCGTCATTCAATCAAGTACATATCTGTGTTGCATTACCATCAGCCTAAGGGCTCGGAGTTCTTTCTTGATAGCATTGAACCCATCTTCGGTGGCGTTTATGGTCTTCTTCATTTCAAAGCGTGTGATCTGCAGCCAGCGTGCAGTTGCTTTCGCCTGAATAAATGGTAGGATGCTACAAAAAAAGATTTGGGCATCATTAAATAGTCTATGTTCCTGTGGAACGTCTTTCCACACTTCAGTACCAAGAAACTCAGCAGCTCGTTTTGTCCAGTAATGGTGAAGCAAGGTTGTTGGACGGGTCATGGGATGGTCATGTAGCTGAGAGATGTCCACACCTGGTATCACCAGGAAGGGGGTGTGCAAAGTCACTTCCACGTTCGGGGGTAGTTGCATGTGGAGCCGGGCCCCACACGTCCAGTAATGATCCATCAGGCTGGAGGTGCCGCCCTGCATATCAGCGTTGTAGGTGGTGATGTTGCAGGTGAGGTTACTCCCTACATTCACTGTCCCATTCCCTCTGAAACAAAGAGAAAACTGTGTTAATTTCATTGCTATTCTAGGGTGTATGGTAGTTCCTGTCACATGTATATCTCTGTATGTTCGCATGCCATATTTCCTGACATTGGACTATTATCTTATTAAAACTTAGCGGACCTTGTGTCTCAGTGCCATTCCATAATGATATTGCTCTACTTATGACTTTGGCCTCGGTATGCCATTTACCATGGGCAAATACTGATCCTGTGATACTAAGAACTGGCCTGCCTGCGCAATCAGGGGGCAGGGGTTTAGCTAAATAGTTACTACATTCAGATGATGGGTAAGACCTTCCAAAAATACCTTGTTGTAATACCCCTTTTTCCCAATCTGGGTGAGGCCTTTTTTGCCCTTTCTTCATTTTTGATATCTCTTCCATTATCTCTTGTTTTCCTGTCAGGACTTGTAGGACTTCTCGGGTGGTGTCAAATCTAGTTGTGTTAACTAGTTCAGTAACAGGACTAACGTGAGTTGGTTGTAGCTGTGCTCTCATTCTGCATAAAAATAGGTGCAGGAGACAATGTGTGATGTTTGGGGATACCTCTTTTGGGAGATACAATCTATCTACTCCAGCAGCATGGGGGATGAGAGTGCATACATAACAACTGGTGTTGGACGTGGATGTGCCTATACTATGCATGTGCTGGTACCACATATTATCAAACAAAGCAGTATGGAGAGGGTGATGGTCAATATCATTATCAACAGTTCTACTCATGCGTGTAATAATTAATATAGGATCAAAATAATAAAAATATCCAAGGGCTAAAAACATCATTATCAATGCACCGAGGAGGAAAAACAAACATAAAATACATAACTGGAAAGAAGAATTGTCTAATATTGGAGCTTTAGAGGGATGCTTTACGCTGGTTGCTTCTCCTGTTCTCCCCCCTCTTTTTCCTGCTCAGTGTCCAAAGGGATGGATGGCATGGTTGGGGCCAGGCGGATGTCCTGGAGGTGGTACCATGGTTTGTGGCCTTGGACTTTCACTGCTGTAGTCGTGCTGTCTGTCACTGGGAAGGGTCAATTGAATTTGCAGTCCTTCCACTTTCTGACAAAATTGCAAATATATACTAAAGTTCCCAAAGGTAATGGTATTTGTTGATCCTTTACAGGAGATGCGTGGGTGCGCTTCTTGGCTGCACGTGTAACCTGTTTAGAGAAGAACTTTGCAACTTTGGTTTGTTCAGACATGTATTCATTCATTTAGTTTGTACAGCTTCAGGTGCACCCTCCAACTTATGTCTAGTTGATGGCACAAATGTGCTCATTGCTCTACCTGTCATTATTTGATGAGGAGTCCAATAGTGATCTGGTCCTGGGGTATTTCTCAAAGCAAAGAGTGCCACAGGGAGGCAGTATAACCAGTATAACCATTTCTTCTTCAATGTCACACATAGTTTACTTATTGTGTTCTTGAGGAGGCCATTAAGGCGCTCCACAATTCCATTGCTTTGCGGATGATAAGCTGAGGACAATTTATGTGTTATTCCTAACAAGGTGGTGAGGTGAGAAAATATATGATTGACGAAGTGGGTGCCATTGTCAGATCTGATCTCCTCAGGGACACCCAACCGCGATATTACCTCATGGATCAAAAAATTAGCAGCAGAATTGGCATCACAGTGAACACAAGGTCCTGCTTAAATCCACCTTGAGAATGGGCAGACTACAACTATAAGATAGCGATAATGATTGCATATGTCAATCATATTAATGTAGTCAATGTGCAGTTCCTTAAAGGGACCTTGTGGGCGAGGTATTGTAGAAGCTATTACCTTAGAGGTGGGACTTGGTGAATACTACTGGCACACTGTGCAGATGTGTATGTACATTGTAATCATCTCATGTAAGTTAGGGACAAACCAATCCTGACGTATTTGGAGGGACATATTGTCTCTAGCAGTATTTGAATGAAGATGTACCTGGTTTAGAGCTATCAGTTGCAATGTTTGGAGCATGACAGGCTTCCCTGTTGACATATGTCTGTATAATAAATCTGTTCCTGTCTGTGTGCATCCTCTGGCTTCCCACAACTGTTTCTCATGCTCTGGGGCCTTTTCTTGTAACTCTCTTATATGCAGATGAGCTGTCTCTGTGTAATGTCTGGATGCATTCAAAGGGTCTGAAGGTGTCAATGTTTCACTAGCTAACAAAACTGTGGTATGTGTGTCACTAAGAGGGCGTGTTGCTGCATCTTTGGCTGCCCAATCAGCCAGAGCATTTCCACGGGACACAAAATCCTGACCATTAGTGTGGGCTGCGCATTTCACTACTGCAACTGCTTGTGGCAGTGTTAAAGCTTATATCAAGTCCTCTAAAAGGGGGCAGTGCATGACAGGGCTTCCATCAGACTTGAGAAATCCCTGTCTTTTCCACCGCATAATGCTGGAATGCACTGTTGTAGTGACATAGACTGAATCAGAGTATACTGTTATTGTTTCTCCTTCCCCTTGTTTGAGGACTGACACTAAAGCTACTAATTCAGCAGCCTTGGCTGAATATTGAGATGGCAAAGTTATCTTCTCAGTTATCTGCAGTGTGTCTGAAGAGCTGTGCTGCATCGCTCTGACAACTGCAGCACCTGTATGTCTTACCCCTGTGTCCTGATCTATTGTGGAAGACCCATCCACAAAATATACAACACTCCCTGGAATTCGGTCTTCTGTTACTTGGCTACACTCATCTGGAGTATATGTGGCACAATCATGGGCATCATCGTCAGTGTCTGAAATGGGGTGTGCAAAGAAGGTAGCAGGATTGACTATGTGGTATTTAACCACCTTCAAGGATGGTAATGATAATATGTCATAGCTTGATACTCTCTGTGTTGTTAATGTTGTTTTAGCTTTCTGAATTATTGCAAACACAGCATGTTCAGCATACAGTGTCAGAGGTGCACCCATGACAATGGGGGCACTTTTCTCTACTGCAAAGGCTGCTGTGGCTAGTGCTTGTTCACAAGGGTAATGGCTTTTCATGACAGAATCAAGTAGGCCACAAAAATATGCAATTGGTTTGTGGCCTAAAGGATACTTTTGGGTGAGGACAGCCGTCATCACTTGGCCATTACAGTGGCAAAAAAGAAAAAACTCTTTGTTGTAGTCTGGTGTTCCTAACACTGGTGCATTTGTTATCTCTGTTTTTAGCTTACTGGAGTTTTGTTCCATCTCCGTAGTCCATGTTATCCTGTCTTTCTGTGTTTTTGCCTGTTTGATAAATGCAAGCAGTGGTGATATTAAAGTACTGTAGTCAAAAACTCATTGTCTGACATAATTACATAAGCCTAGGAACTTCTGCATTCCTTTCACAGTCTCAGGCTCTGCCATCTGCCGAATGGATTCTGCTCTCTGAGGCCTAATTCAGTGGCCTGATGCTGACAGTAGTTGCCCCAAGTATTGAATTTCTTCCTGGCAGTACTGTAATTTGTCCCTGTCTACCTTGTAACCTCTTTGAGCAAGGGTGCACAACAGGGACACAGTGTCCTTTCTACACTTCCTCTCTGCTGGACTACAGATCAGTAGGTCATCAACATACTGCAACACTGTGCTGTCACATTGAAAATTGGCGAGGTCATTCTTGACCATCCTGTTAAAGACACTAGGGGACTCACAGTACCCTTGAGGTAATTGGGAATGAAGGTACTGTGAACCGCAATAGGAAAATGCTGTCAAATAGTGACTGTCTTGGTGCATGGGAATGCTGAAAAATGCATTCTTCAAGTTTATGACTGAAAAGTATTTAGCATCTTGGGGTATGTTGGTTAGGATGATGGAAGGGTCAGGTACTACAGGGAATTCTGGTATCACTATGTCATTAAGGGGGCGCAGGTCTTGAATCATGCACCACAAATTTCCCAATGGCCTTCCTTATAGGGTAAATTGGGGTGTTGCAGGGGGATACACCTGGGTATATGACTCCCCTGCGCCACCAATGCCTGTATAACAGGTGCAATGCCCTCCTCTGCTTCTTTGGATAGAGGGTATTGTCTCACTCTTGGTAGTATTGCTCCTTCCTTCAAAATTATTCTGAATGGTACTGCTGTGCGGACGAGGCCTACATCATAAGGGCTTTTTGTCCACAAGTTGGAGGGTACCTGCGCAAGGTCATTATCTTTGATAGGACTGGAGACATTTATTGGTATCACAGGCTTTGTCGCCAGTGTGGCGCGTAGAGGTGTACTGTTTTGAAAAACAATCTCTGTCTTTCTAAGGTCATCAGCAAACAAATGTTCATCTGATATGTCTCCCACCTGCATGTTGGGATCATAAAAGATGACACATGCCCACATCGCACCAGTGTGGTCACTTCCCATCAGTGTCCCATAGGTGGGGGGCACTTCTAGAGCCTCTATTTCCAGAATGAGGTCTTTGTCTAATATTTCAAAATAGGGGCCCTGTTGTCTAAAGTGAAAGCTCTTGGGTAATTCGTCTAGCTTCCCTGTCAGTTCTGGTGTTTCTGCTATGACGGTGTACACTGCTCTAATAAAAGCTAAAATGTCTACTGGTCTGGCTCTAACTTGGTTACCATCTGGGGGTGTGTAACCATTGTCATGATGCGTGTATTAGATACTCCAGTGATGAACAGATCATAGTCCCATCCTCTTCAAAGTGAATAGTCATGCTTAATTTTGCCATGAGATCACGTCCTAACAGATTAGCTGGTGCATTTGGGGAGAATAAGAAACATCCATCAACATACCTTCCCCCTATTTCCATATCCACAGGTTTAGTAAATGGAACCCTCATTACAGCCCCGGAGAACCCCTGTGTGTCCATTGATCAGTTTGACAAAGGCAGTCTCCTCACACGGATGCAGGACCTAGTGGCCCCAGTGTCAATGAGAAAGGTGTACTCTTTGTCATTTATTGCTACCATCACAGTCGGTTCCTCATCTGGCCTGTGGGTTACAGATAAGACTGGACACATGAGACTTCTCCTTGGGCACCTTCATTGTGCATATCCTCCCATTTAGTTTTGCTGGAATGGGTTTCCTCCCCTGACAGTTACCCCTCCTTGTAAGTTCTGGTGCTGCAGGGTGGGCTGCACTGTCTGCTGTGGCCCATACTGTATTTGGGGCACTGATTGCTGTAACTGCTAAGGCTGTATCTGTGGTTGAGGCTGCAGTTGTATTTGGGGCTGTGGGAGATATATCAGTTGGGGACTCGTGGTAGGTTGTGCTACAATGCCACCAGGCAGTACCATTTGTTGGCCATAATTTGCCCTTGTCTGGTTGCTAAGTTCATCTTCCTTTTTAAACCTACAGTTTCTAATGAAATGTCCTGTCATCTTGCAATAGTGGCATGTCTGTCCACTCTGGAATGTGTTTACTCTATTTCCCCCAAACCTTCCTTGTCCTCCTCTTCCATTATTCCTGTTATTGCTTCTCTGGGCATACCGGTAGGGTTGCATTGGGGTGCCTGAAGGGGGCACTCCCAGGAACACTTTAGCTAACTGGGTGGTGGCAGTGCCAATTCCTTCCTCTGTTTTCTTAGACAGTTTTTGCTGGACCAATTTAGCTGCTGCTTTCTCTATTTTATCTTTCTCGTTCTTTTCCTTTTCTTGTCTCTTCTCACAAAAATGTATTATGTGTGCTTGTATCTCTATCTATGGTTTAGCCTCTAAGGCCACTATATTATCTAATTTATCCTGTACTTCAGCTGGGAGACCCCTTTTCACTATATTGTAAAATAGTATTGCATTCTGTCCAGTTACATCCCAACTCTCCCCCGCTTCCTGTGTCCATTTTTCCTTCATTCTGCTGAGGAATTTGTCTGGGTCCTCATTTGGCTGCATTGTTTGTGCCATAAGGGACCCAATGTCTGGCCTGTCTGGACACATTTTTCTCAGTTGTTTCCAAACAATTCCCCTTACTCTATTAAATGGTGCGCCATCACATTTTGGGTTGGTCAATGTCACATCCTTTACTCCTGCCTTTGAGAACAATAGGTCTGTCTCATCTCCTAAAGAACTTAGTAAACTCTTAATGTCCCCTATTGCAAGAGTAATCCCTGCAGTATGTTTTTCCAGAGCTGCTATCCATTTCCCAGCACCCTCAGCAAGTTGTGGCAACTGTTTTTTTAAATTTTCTTTGTCCATCTGGGGCCATGGTATATACTGAGGCGCCCCTGGGCCCTTGAATATCAAGGGCAGTTGTGTCAGGACTGTAGTCCTATTGCCAGTAGGGTAACGAGAGTCATACTTACAAGCATATTTCTGCCACACTCTTAGAATTTTCTGCATATAGGGATAATCCTAGTAAGGATCCCCTGTGCACTGAAAATGCACATTTCTGCATTAGCCATGTCTCAGGGTTCAAAGGAACCCTCTCGCAGCCATGGTGTCATCTGTGATGCCAGTCCTTCTGTCCAACCTGCTAGGTTGTCAGTAAAAGGGACAACATTATACCAACTATTTTCATACTGAACTACTATTTCATTGGGCGTCAAATTATTGCCAGGGCATACAGGGAATGCATGTGCCATGTCTTTCCTCAGTGTCATTTTTCCTGCCATATCAAATGTTCCCTTTCTTTCTCAGGGGTGTGCATGCGCCCCATCATCTACTAATCTCTGTAATTCTCTTGACTTCTTTTGTAAAGTCTGTCCTGTCTTATTGTTTTCTTCTCCCTCACAGGCATATTGTGACTGTTCCCTGTTATGGTCCTCAAAAAGGGACATTCTTTTAACATGTTCAGTGATGTCATCTAATGCCCCCTCTGATCCTTTGTAGGATTTTTCTAAATCCAGATCTTCTTCACCTAAGCTGCTATGTGTGGAGACTGTCTCATCTAGTCCTTCTTGTTCAATCATTTGTGGCCCAGTGAGGGCCCTTGACTGCCTCAAGGGTCGTTCCTCCTTTTCCCAAGTCGCTCTTTTGTCTTCCCGTCCATTTTCCTGCGCTGTGATCCCCTTGCCTACACTATTCTCCTCTGCTCCTGGGTGCATAAACCTCCAGCACTCTGTGGGAGGACTTTCTGGTGTATAAGCTAACCTTCTTGTCTCATTTTTAATGTTGGTACTTAGTTTTTGCAAAACACCTTCTTTTTTTTTCTAGCCCCCTCCATTCTCTGTGCCTCTCTTGACCCTTCATTAGGTATACCTTCATTTTTCTTAGTGGGGGACATCTCGTCCTCTAAATGAAGTGTAAATGTGGCATCTACTGTCCCTATGTATTTAGTACTGTCCCCACCTAACATTTCCTGTGGTGTACTGGCCATTTGAGGACATGGAGATGGGTGGACATATTCTCTATGTTCAGAAAAAGATTCCAATGGTGGGCTATACTCGGGTCTGTATATCCCACAGCAGGGGGATGTGAAGAGGTGGATAGTGAGTGTGGGGTACCAGGTTGCATCGTATACATGCACTGTACCTTTGCACTGCCTAACCTTAATTGCACGTCAAGATAGGGGGGTGGAAGAGCTGAAGGGAGGGTATGAGGCTTTGTATTTGACTCATTCATATTTGTTTCACAGAAGACCCTCCATAGGTCTAGTGTGATCTTCCTTTTCTCTAGTTTATTTCCCTTGAATTTACTCTGTAGGCAGGTGTTCTATTGTTGTATTATCAAATGTACCCTCTTTGGGCCATGCATGTGCAAGTTTTAATGATGCTTTGTGCCATTCCTTACAGTATTTTCCTATCCTGTCCTTGACTCCTGAGAACACTTTAACCATGTGTTCTAAAGGAGACCCCTTGTCTGTTTAGTGAGCTTAATCCTTTATACTATATGGTTTACACTCTAAATGGACTTCTATTTACTTCCTAGGGTATTTCCAGACTTCACATACACTGTTACTAGGCTGTGAAGGTGAACAATCTCTGAAGGACTGTTCATTTATATATATATATATATATATATATATATATATATATATATATATATATATATATATATATATATATATATATATTAGGTAGGTACATTTATGTGTGGCCTAAGTGGTTTGTTTGCCTAACACAACAAACAATAATGTTATTGTGATATAGATATAGATATATATACACACACACACACATTTTTATAAGTTACTCATATCCTAAATTCCACACTGGGAGGTCCCTAATAAATGCATACAGTAGGAGGTCTAATACTAAATATGAGTCTGTTGTTATTGCAGGGAATTCACGTGACTGTTGCCCATGGTTCCACTGAAAAGTTGCAGTGACTTCAATATATTCACTTTCTTGCCACAAGGTTGCACCAGTGTCACACATGAAAAATTAAACTGAATATTTTAGAGGCCTTCAAAGGGGTGCCTCACTCTTAAAAAGACAACTGCAACAGGTTTTGTAGATTTAAAAACAAACTCTTTTATTCTAATTATGCGGAGGTCCTGTTCACATCTATCTGAAAGGTAGTTAAATATGTTTGTATGTATAGTAGCTGATAATTCTCCTTCTATTTGTATACCCTCAAGATATGTGTATATGTCCCAGTCTATACTGTTTGATAATTCATCTTGCCTTCAGTCTTGAGGCTGTATAGTTTCATAATGTGGATAATAGTTAGTAGTGTCAGTATTTGTTATGGGGTTCATGAGGCTACTACACTACATTTAACTTGGAGGACAATTTCCTTTTATTAGTTTTTTGAATAATTATTTATAATTGTCAAACAGGCATTTCTCTTATGTCAATTTAGGTTGTTTTATTGCCCAGAGGTGATATACTATAAATACCTAGACATTCATAAACATTTGACTTAAAAATAAATGATTTTATGGTATTGATATTACTGGTCTACTAAGTTCAGTTCTGTTGCAGAGGGTGACAGCCTGACCATTATAAAAATGAATAATTAATTCAGGAATGTAGAATTAATTAGTTTACTTTTTGGGACATTTGCTCAATCCAGTCAATTACTTTACTTTTAAAAATCCTGTTATAACTTAACCTTCATAAGAATAGGAGGTCTGATACTTATTCCTAAATTATACACTAAATAACATAAACTTATATATTGACATTATTATGTGGCCATATTTCTATCTATACATGCATATACATACACAGTAATTCTTCATTTCATACTAGGGCAAACAAATACTACAAAATACTGGTCACTTCCCTCCGGATTCATAGAGGGGACAACTTTTCACTATTTGCAACTACAAATTGTGACTTTCAGACTTAAGGTCTGGGATAGGTTGACATGAGTGTTCTTTAGAACATACACTGATTGCTCAGCCTCAAGTCCAACACTACTCTTGACCACTTTTGACTTACTCAGTCAAGCTCCCTGTATCTTCCGGACTTACCACTGGGATCCCTTAATATTAAATCATTTCATACATAATCTTGCATGCAAACACCAAAATTATATACATTCCAGTGTCAAAATTGTAAATGTCTTTATACAATAAAAGGAACAGACCTCATACTTTGTCCACCTCACTACCTTCAACTGAGTCCCATCTGTCCCCACGAAATCAGAGATTTTTACATAAATGTTGGCATCTCCCTTACCTCTTTAAAAAGTGCACAGATCACCTCGTGGAGACAGGCAGGGCCCCCAGTCCAGCAGTTGGTGAGATCAAAGTAGAGCTCCTGGCTTAGCTGGCCAATATGTTAGAGGGAAATCTGTTAAAGTAAGACAGATCAATTTGACACAATAATATAGGTTTAATCGATTTTCAGCTGGGAACAACAGGCAGTCTTAAAATAGAGGCCATGACTGAAGTTCAAAGTTCTAGTTCACAAGCAGTGGTATTTATACTGTAAAAACCACAAAAAACTATGCTGACAAGTTCAGCATTGACGTAAGCAAGACAAGCAGTACAGATAGGATAATAGGGGAGAGGGACCTCTTGACAAGAGCACATGCACGATTACTGGTCACCTCATGGGTGGGTAAGTAACATTGACGTTGTTCAGCATCTCTATCTTTCGTGCACAACAAGTGATTATATTTTACATGATGCTCACGGTAGCCCTGCCTTGTACTAATGCTTATCTGACCCTTACACAGTTCCCCTCACCAAGATATGAATGACTTGTGGTTGGTTTTTTAGGACCCTTGTGCTAAGGCAGGATACACCCTTTTGTTCCACCCTGTTCGTGCTTAGTGAACATTTAGAAAGCGACAGTTGGTTCAGCTTTAAAGAAAAACTTTCATTCTAATGTGGCTTGGGCCTCTTGTGTGTTTCAGCACAGCTAACAATGCAGCATGTGTATAAGTTTCCTAAGTAATAGGTGTTTGTTTGTCCTAAATATTACCTGCCTTTTCTATTGAACCCACAGTCTGTCTTTTTTTAGCATGTCATGTATTAAGCCTTTCACTACTTACATTAGTTTACAACTATCCCTAGCCTAAAATGTTTGTATTGGGATTTGGGAACTTATGTTTGTTTGTATGTGATGTATGTGATGTGTTCCTATTCTTCCTACATCACCAGTGACTGTTGGGGCCTCAGGGGAATTCAGTTGGGTTGCAGCAGGGGAGCCATGTGGTGCCAAGATGCATCGTGCCTAAATACAACCTGCCTGCAAGAGCCTGAGCTTATTCCGCTCTTAGGTGAGTTACTGCAGTCCACCTCGCGGCTGAGACGCCATTGGAAGGTCAGGCAATCTGGCGTCACAGGTTCTGTATAGCAGCTCTGCTGGGCTCAAATGCTGGCCCTATGTTCCCCACAGTGCTGCTCAGCTGGAAGTCTGGCCAGAGGAGATTTATGGGGGATCGGAGCACAGTGGGATCATAGGCACTATTGCATTCTTCAGGTAGATGTTAATGCTACTGTGTGTATCGCAGGCCCGTCCTGCCTGCGTTGCCGCTCCTGCAGTCAGTGGTGCTGATAATTACCCCTCATAGCTCTTTACCTTTATTCTGTGGCCCCCACTCTTTGCTGCATGTGGTGAGTGGCCTTCATTGTCATCGTCCAGGGATGACTCAAGCCTGTCGAAAATGATGGAGGGTTGCCGATGCACTTACCTCTCGGGTGCAGGGCCTCCTTGCTGCACTGTTGCCAGCCTTACAGGGGTCATCAAGCTCCCCCTTGGTTCTCCTAATATTTCAATAGTTTCACATCACGGAGGAGGTAATTTGCCTCCAATGAAAGTCGGTAACCCTCATGGATCACGTCCACCCAGCCATCTTGGTTCGCTACGCCCTCGAAAGGCCCTACTATTCAGTGAGTAGTGATCTGAGAACAATCACTGCTGGTGAGGTAATGGCCACGAACAGCTAAGATATGTGATATTTTTTATGGGAAATCTGAGAAGCAGTCTCATTACAATGAGCAGTTTTTTGTATGCGAGAGATGATATTGAATTCTGAGATAGGGACCTTCTGTTGTTAGAGTAATAACTTGCTTAATGTATCAAAGTTCGTATGTATCAACCTGTAAAGATTTAGAATACATTTTTATGTTGATGTTGTTCAGCATTAAAAACACTGCTTGATTGTCCCATCTCCATCGCCACAAAAAAGTTAGCTCGTTAGTTACACAGAAATGTTTTATAGCACCCGGTAGAGCCAAAGTTGTTACAAGACACTGGTAAGAATGTGACAAGATTGCCACAAAGTACATAATATAGTTTAATTTTACCACTAATGTGTGAATGCTCTATTGTGAGAGTAGAGAACTAATTAACATTATCAACCCCTCCCAATTATTTTATTCCTGACAGTTCCAGAAAGCTTTCACTGCATGTTACTTGTATTGTTTTTTATTCTTTTATGCCACATTGCAACATAATTTGCTTTAGAGCAGTATTCTGATGTTAGGTAAGAGAATAAGTGCAGTGTGATGTTTTACATCCCAATGACGATTGGGGACAATTGATGTTTTAATGCAGTCTGTGTGGTTGAACTAATTTTCAGATTAAACATTTTAATGATGTTCTTTAAGTGTTAAGCAGTATAGATTCTCGCTCCAGAAGCAGTTTACAGTGTCGGATATCAGACTGGATCTCTGTTCATTCTGTAGACAGGCTCACAAAGATATGTAACAATTTTGATTGAAAATTTAGTAATCTGTAAGAAAATTATTGGGAAATTTAGGAAATTCTTCTTTTGGATTTTTTAATTTCATCATCACAATGTTATACACCCTTTCTCGTAAGAAACCGATGTTTGTATGACACTGTACATTTGTTTTTTTACTGTTGTTTTTTAAACCATTGTTAGATGGGGTTGGATTATGACTTTTATGATTACATTTAAGTTAGGAGATCTTTGTTTTCCTAGGTGTACTAATCCCTGGTTGAATTCCAGAGCAAGAGCAGTCTAGCTAGACTTCTAGACCAAAGACAGGTTGTGTGACCATCGGCGATTGCCATCAACATGCAAAAATATACCATTTGTCAGCTGATACAATGGCTAGTTAAACAAAAAGCTTTTTTAATTTGGTTAATTGCTATTTTTATTATTTTATTTCAAGACTTTTGTTTGCTTGTTTCTAACACTTGAACAGTTACATTCATTTACTGGTTAATTTCTAATTGTAAAAGTACTTTCTTTCTGTCCTCTCCAGCACCTCTTCTTCGCTTGGAAAGGCTGTCGGAAGATTCTTCTTTTTCTCCCAAGACGATGAGAGGCTAAAAGGTATTGTGTTTATTGTCTTTTCAAAGCTACACAAAGTACAAATACCCTAAAGGTGGAGAGTAAAACCGTATTTTATCCAGTGGCTAGAAATGATGAGATAATTGTGGCAGTGGACACTGTTTTATTCACATCATAGTGTTTCCTGTCATGGGGTAATTTAGTAATATTCATAAGCCTTAGACTGTCTTCACGCATGTAGTATCATGGAACACCTTTATGACACTTTTTTTCAAAAACATTCAACTGTCTTGACTAACTTTAATTCTATGTCCCCTATAACCTGGTTATTTAAATTTGTGAACAGTCTGTATACTTCAAGCAATTAAAAGATCTAGCATGTTGGGTAATAGCCATACTTTCTAAATGTCAGCCACACATATGTCTTATTAACTTCATACAAATTTATACCTATGCAATTAATGTATTTTTATCCAATCAGTTCACCTGCATAGATAGGTATTAGGAAGGTTTATTATGATATTACAAAAATACCATTTAACTGGACCATACAGTGAAATCCATCAGCTTAGATCCATTCAAGGGTATCATTTGATTCTAATAGTAAAATAATTACAAATCATCTCACAAACAGCTTCAGACTGGAGGAAAAACGAAAAATACAGTCCATTATGTGTGTTGATACCTCCCAATGATCACTGGGACTTGTCTTGGTTGCCTATTGTTACACTGTGACCAGTTGCCTTAAATCTTATAGTTGAGAATTCATGCAATATTGGATATTTCAAGGACGATAAACACTTTATTTATTAGGGGTTACAACAGAAAGCCACATTTGTTATGTAGTGTTGAAAAGTGAGAAATATGCTTGCAATCTATCTTGGCTAAACATAGTTTCCCATTAGTCATAAGCGGAAATGTTGTGTCAGGATTGCCTCTACTTCCATAGTTACTGATCTACATTTGACCCACCACTTTTAGATAGTGGGGTCATTAGAAGGTTTGTGCAAAAAAAGTGTTGGTCAACAGAACAGTTTGAATCTGTATTTTTGTTGTATAGAATTAGTAACAATGCCATTTGTAGAGCGCATGGCTATTTCTCATGGAGTGTCCCAGTCGTAGGAGGCTGAATATGAAAATGTTTGGCACCCAGACAAGAGTGCTTAGTTGGATCCAAAAACTCAAGTTTTCATTTTTTTCTGAAGATCGATTCAGAGGGGATTAGCCGAAATTTCTGTGGTCGTGAATTCCAAGTTTTGGGGTCATCCACAAATTCATGCTTTTTGACCCTAGAAACAGAGGCCAGTTGAGCAGTAACCAACCTAAGATTTTTGCTAGGATATAGGGTGTAACCATGGATTGTAGCTAGGCACGAAATTGCCTTATAACAGTCACAGAGAGCCTCAAAAGTGATTCTCTGTTTCACAGGCAGCCAGTGCAATTTCTTTGAGGCAGTGCTAATAGATACTCGCCTCGGGAACCCCAGCAGGGCTGCATTCTGCACTATTATGTCGCTATTGAGTGACACCTAGATAAAGGACATGGATATAACGAGAGCTTGAACTACTGTTTTCTGAGCTGATTCAGGAAGGAGGTGAATGATTTTTCTCAGGGATCTCAAAATCCCAAAACACTTTCCTGCAAGGGCATTAATCTGGGCATCAAAGTAAAGCCTCTCATCAAACCAGATGCCCAGGTTCTTAGCCTTGGGCCTGGAGGATGGTAAAGAGCCCAAATTATCTGGCCGCCAAGTGTTGAACCAAATATTGAGATAGTTGCCCAATATCAGAACCTCCATCTTCTCAGCATTCAACTTTAAGCAATTAAGGTCCATCCAGGTGCCAACACCTGACGGACACGCCCGGAGAGAGGAGACCACACGCTCATTATTGTGGGATAGAATGATGACAATTTGAGTGTTTTATACGTATGAAATAATGGTGAAAGCATATTGCTCAGTGATCACAGCCAACGGGCTCACATAGCTATTAAAAAGAATTGGACTCAAAGACGAGCCCTGAGGCACGACCTGATGCAGAAAGCGCATTAATGACTAGAATGTTTTTTGTGACACCTGGAAGGTGCGCCCTTTCCAGAAAGAGGACAGCCACTGTAGTGCAGTGCCGCAAATGCTGCAGTTTCATAACCGCTTGACCAATATATTGTGGGAAAGCGTTGAGCGCAACACTGTGATCAAGCATAAGAATGGTCGCCATATTGCCCACATCCATAGTTCGTCTTGCTGATTCAGAAGCAAGTAGCAACTCTGACTCTGTGCTGTGCAAGGGACAGACGC
This sequence comes from Pleurodeles waltl, assembly GCF_031143425.1. NCBI lineage: Eukaryota > Metazoa > Chordata > Amphibia > Caudata > Salamandridae > Pleurodeles > Pleurodeles waltl. Next base: position 267,951,236 of record NC_090448.1, on the reverse strand, counting down.
CGGATTGGGTTCTGTGTAGGATCTTGTTATCCTCCCAAAAACTTGTATAGATGTTTATTTACATGGTTTTCTGCTAGCGCACCAACAAGAGGCAACAGTATAATGGGCTACTATTTTTTAGGCCTAGATGGACCCAATAATATTTTTTTAACAAATTCGGATATTCTTATTTTCAATGGGCATGTTATACTTCTAATGTAGACCAACTCGCAAGGACACATTAATGCACATGCATCATAGCTGCTTGTATTCTATAGCTAGTGTCTGTTTTGCAGTCATTAGCCGGTCCAATATCATGGCTAGGCATTCTGTAGGAAAGGGTAGTGATACTTTGCCCCAGTGCGTTTCTACAGTTTGCCTTGCTGACAAGATTCAGGGATGCATGTTAATCTCTCTTGGAGTGCATTGAGAGAATGCCAGTGATGGAACTTCTTTTACTCACACATTGAAAAGGATTAGCTGCTCGCTTGACTGTTTTGTGTGCATGCTAGGAAAATCCTTGATATTCTTCATCATTCAGTCCTGGATCTGTCTCCTAGCATGTATGAGTTATTGTTTACTCTGCTCATTTCCCTATTGCCAGTAATTTATTTATGTCCAAGGTCAAGGGCTTACTGTGGTCCCTTTGCACTAGCCATTTCTGAATCGAGTGAGGGATGTTATCGCCCTTAAATCTTGTCATGGAGAGGGTTTACCAGTGCCATACTTAGCAATATTGTAACCATTCTGTTTCCTGAGGCTGTATTTGTCTTTAAACTGCACTAGGGATTTAGTAGCTCACTTACTGTTATGGAGCCTCTCTTTCCATAACTAAAGTGGTTAACCTGGAGTGCCAGGGTGAAGTAAATATTCGACTCAGTTGAGGTTAATGGTGATGGGAATGAAGGTTATCCTCTTTATCCCACTAACCCTCCCGTGGTTTGTGTGACCAGTGTTAGTCTGCTTGGGCCATACCCTCCTATCAAACCAGAGAACCATCCACACCAGACATTTTGCAGTTGTATGATCAGTGAAGTATCGCAGTTTTCCTGTATCTGTACAGCACCATTCCAAAACGAATCACAATTTTACTGCTTGAAAATAGACTTAAATGTTCTGACCTGCTGGCTCTCCCGCTTGTACAATTCTGTAAGTTTTAACTCTGCAGATAGTTATCAGTCACCCCATAAAAGCTTTTTAGGATCAGGACAGAAATGCTTTCATGATAGTTTTATTTACCCCGTATACTGATGACAAGTGTTTAGCTCTTGCCTACAGACATCCTATTGTTGTCTTTTATCGAAAGAGCTATTGGATGCAGTATCATTACCTTAATTGTGCTTTAGTTCAACCCATTGCTTATCATTGGTTGGCTTTCTTGTCAGTCTTATTTGCTTGCTTCATATCTGATGGCTTTCCTTCTTGTTCTTGTGTTTGCTCTTCCCTGGTAGCTTTGGTTCTTTTCTCTATTTCTATCAAGTCCCTCTTCAGCCCATTTTTTTTCTATTTTTTTATGGGGGTCTGGTAGCTACATTTTGCATCTGATACAGACATGTAGTCGCAGATTCCTTACCATAGTATTATCCCTAGGTGTCAGACTGGATCCAGAAATTATTTGTGAGCAGTACCTCTGTGCTCCGGTTGGTGGCATAGTTCGACTCCATGTTGCGTCGTCCGCGCCAGAAGTGACATGCACAGTGCCAATATAGGTGCCACCCCAGCGTGTTGACATCTGTTGTGTATATTTCCACCCCAGTCAGTGCAGATCGGGAGAGAGATACCCCCAATCACTTTTACTGTCTTTTTTAGCCTTTTTTCAAACATTTTTGACCCTTGTCTCATGGTGTGGCAGGGATGTCCACGAGGAAGGCTGGATTCAACCCCTGCACACCTGTCACCAGGAGGAGTAAGGCGAGGTGACAGACCCGCACCTCGCCTGTCTCTGGTTCCTTGAGCACAATCACGACACCAAGACCTGCATCGATTGATGCACCATGCACCCCAAGGCCTTATGGAAGCAATCCATCAATCTTGTTGCCACGCGATGTGCGACGCCGCAACTGTCTCAGTCCTCGTTAAGAGGAAGATCCTAGGATTGGTCGCCGAGCCATAGATTTTCGTTGCAGTCAAAGTCGCCCCTCTCTGGTAAGAGCAGTTTTTTCGTCAGTGGCCTTACATTGCCACACCAGGCTGAGGACAACAGGCTTTTCAGAGGATGTCCAAGCTTCGCTTATGGACATGCCACTTGATGACTGTCGTCCCTTCGTTCATGGACAAGGCGGACTCATCGATGGAGCACTCCAAGGACAGCAGCAGAGCTACACCCAGATCCATGGGCCTTTCCCCATACCAATCCACCCCACCACCTCCGTAACCTCCCTCCTAACCACAAACCCCCCTCCCAACCGCCCCAAACCCAATCGGCCTTTTGCTCCTTTTGAGGCCACAGAATGGTCTTCCAGCCACGTCTCTACCTGCCAAGTCACCATGGCCCGCAAACTTCCCAGCCAATGCGTGACCGAGGGTGCAGCATCCACAGACCCCATGGGACAGGGAGCCAGAGTTCGGCCCAGTCCACCACCCCTACAGCAGCAGCCTCCAGCCCTGTTTTGTTTGCCCTCCAACCTTCTTGAGCAACCAGTGGGTGGCAGTATACGCCATCACCTGCACCACTGGAGGTTAATAACATCAGATCGATGGGTTCTCCATATTGTCTGAAAGGACTACTCCCTCCCATCGCCACTCAAGCCACCCACTTAGTACAGGCTGGTGGAGGGCCTTTTCTCGTTACTCCTCCAGGAAGTGGAAGTTCTCTTGACCAAGAGATCCATAGAGAGGGTGCCGGAATCAGAAGTATATCGTGGTTGGTATTCCTGCTACTTTCTGGTGCCAAGAAGGACGGAGGCCGTTGTCCTGTCCTAAGCCTGCGCTTCTCAATTTCTTCCTAAAAAAATTGGAATTCAGAATGCTCAGGCTCGCACCTGGGCCAGGGAGACTGGATGGTGGCACTGGATTTGCAGGATGCTTATTTCCACATCCCCATCCTGCCTGCCTACAGACATTTCCTGCAGTTCACACTAATTCACAAGCGCTTTCAGTTTGCCATGCTATCCTTTGGGCTTACCAAGGTGATGGCAGTGATTGCAACTCATCTACAGAGTTCAGGGGTGCCAGTTTTCCCCATCTCGACGGCTGGCTGTAGAAGGCTGCCTCAACCCAGGCAGTAGTCTCCCATCTCCAGACTACAGCAATCTTCTGCACTCGCTAGGGTTCACTATCAGTGTGCCAAAGTCACACCTGACCCCTTCTCAGACACTCCTTTTCATCAGAGCTGTTCTGTATGCAGTGCAGTTTCGAGCTTATCCTCCCAAGCAGCGAAGCCAGGATATTTAGACTATTATACTGATGTTTCAGTCTCTATCCTGGGCTTCAGTGAGACTGACTCTGAGGCTGCTGATCTTCGTGGCCTCCTGCATATGACACATGCCCACTGGCATATACAGACTCTGCAGTGGGACCTGAAGTTTCAGTGGGTGCACCACCAGGGAATCTCTCCAACTCCGACATGGTCAAGACCTCAAAGGAAACTGCATAAGATCTGCAGTGGTGGTTAGGGGACCATGATTAGGTCAGCGGCAGACCCCTCTTCCTTCCCCAACTATATCTTACAGTAGTGATAGATGTGTCACTCTTGGGCTGGGGCAGCCCTCTGGCAGAGGTGGAGCTCTCCAGTGTATTTCAGATTCCTCATCAACTTGTTGGAGCTCCGGACAGTCCGAGTGGCATTGAAAGCCTTTCTATCCTCCATCAATGGAAGGCTAGTGCTGGTGTTCATGAACAACACCACAGCCATGTGATACTTTGTCAAGAGGCCCTGCATCTCTGGACGTGGCTAGAACGTCAGGCCATTACCCTTGTGGTTCAACACTTGGCGGCCTCTCTGAACACTGGAGTGGACAAACTCAGCTAACTTTGCCTAGTGGATCGCAAAACACATCTGTATCCAGAGGTGGTGCATGGTCTCTTTCAGTTGTGGGGAGTGCTGTTAGCTAGATCTGTTCACTACTGCAGAGAATGAGCAATGTCTGTAGTTTTGCATGCTGGAGTTTCCAAGGCTGCTCTCATTCAGAGACACTTATCATCTCGAGTAGAGCTCAGGCCTCCTGTACCCATTTCTACCCATACCACTCCTGCACAGAGTTCTGAAGAAGTTCAGGAATGACTGGGCCCAAGTCATTCTCGTGGCTCCTGACTGGGCTTGGAGAATTTGGTATCCCAAGCTGTTGAGAATTGCCATCGGTCTTCCTCCATACAGGCTTCTCCTTTGGGAGGATTGTCTTTTGCAGCCTATGGGAGGGGTCTCCACCCGAACCTGTCAACGCTTTGCCTTCATGGGTAGAGAATGAGCAGCGATAGTCAACAGCTTTCAACTTTCCGCCCAAAGTCGGCATTGTTATTTTGCCAGCCTGGCGTCTCTCCAACAAGATGGTATATGCTGACTGTTAGAATAGATTTGTGGCATGGTGTGCCAGGAAACAATTTGATCTTTTATCTGCTTCCCTTTCCAGGGTTCTTTTGTTTATCCTTACCTTAGCCAGGCAGAGCTCTGCATTGGGCACATTGAAGGGTTGTTGGTCTGCCATCTCCACCTTTCTGTTGCTGCTATATCAGCCCTCTCTTTTCAAGTCTCCTATTGTAAATAAGTTCCTTAAAGGACTGCAACACTTTTCCCCAGCTCACTGTCTTATGCCTCAATGGGACCTTAACTTCGTTCTTACTTTCTTAATGTGCTCTCTGTTTGAGCCACTTCATTCTTGTCCTCTTAGGCTCCACACCATCAAGACGGACTTTCTAGTGACATTAAATCTGCCTGGAGGTTCAGTGAGCTATAGGCACTGTCCTCTGTCTCCCTACACCTCCTTTTTTCCTGACAAATTACTCCTTCTGACTCGATCATCCTTCTTAACAGAGGTAGTCATCCCATTCCACTTAGACCAGTCCATCACTTTGCCTACCTTTTGCATTCTTCCTCATCCCTCAAAAGAAGAGGAGAGACTCCACCAGCTGGACCCAAAAAGAGCATTGCCATTCTATTGCCGCACAAAACCTTTCTGGGTGAACGATCAACTCTTCAGGGTCTAGAAAGGGGAGTCTATGAAATAGAGACCATCTCCCGATGGGTTGTGCTCTACATTAAAATATGCTGCGCATTGGCGAAAAATCAACCACTGACGTATCACACGGAGTGCCTGTCCTGGACTTCTGCTAGGAAACAATGTGGTCATCTACGCACACGTTTACCAAGCACTACTGCCTGGGCAGTCAGGTCTGAATGGATGGGCACTTTGCCTTTTCGGTCCTGCAGGACCTTTTAGTGTGAAATTGTTTCACAGACTAACTTTCAGGAATGTATTGCTTGGTATCTATTCTGAGGGAAGGAATCTGCAGCTAGAAGTCTATATCAGATGAACACGTTACTTAACTACGGTAACACCTTAGCTGGTAGAGACTCTAGCTAGCAGCAGATTCCTTACCAACCCACCCTTCCTCCCTGCTCTGCAAACTGATTTTGAGGGTCAGGGCCGTTCCCCTTTCAGGGCCCTAGTTTTCACACCAGGGGTCAATGTTCTTCGTGGCTCCGTGCTCCTGGCATGGAAAGTTGTGAAAAGAAATTGACATCAGCACTTCTGGGTGGCGCGTGTACAGGCACTGCCCACATCACCTATGACACAGATGACATTGATGATGCCACATGGAGCTGAACGACGCGCCTTCTGGTGCATGAGGGTACTGCTCATGAAAACTTTTCTTATCCAGTCTGATGCCCGGGGATTATTCTAACACAAGAAATCTGTGGCTAGATAGAGTCTTTGCCAGATATGGTGTTATTGAAGGTAAGTCACTTGTTCTTCTGAGCCATTCCTTTGTTCAGAATGTGCTTTGACGAATTTTGTTTGGGATCCAAATACCTTATGGGTAAAAATACATTTGCTGCAGTACCTTTATTACATAACCTTGCATCAATCTCCTCATCCTTAATATGTACCTTGGTATGTAGGAACTCTATATATGTCTAGTGTAAATTCCAGGAGAACTTATGTAGGAAGCTGTCCTGGTGTTTGGTGGGCACCCAAGTTACTTACACCTTATACCAGGCCCAGGTATCCCCTCTTAGTGAAGTGTAGATAGTGTCTAGAGGCCCGGCTCTCGAGGTAGCTGTGGATGAGCAGCCAAGGCTTATCTAGGAGACATGGAAAGCTCATGCAATACCACTGTAGTCACACAGCAGTTACACACATGAAAGAAAACGCTGAGTGTTACAAAAATAAAGGTACTTTATTTTGGTGACATAATACCAAAAAGTACTAGAGAGTCAACCCTCCAATAGGAGGTTAGTAACACACCAAATATATACACTAGTTACCCGAAAGAGGCATAGAAAGTGATAGAGAACAGTGCAGGTGCAGTTAGACAATAGTGACCCTAGGGGGACCCCAAACCATATACTAAAAAAATGGAATGCAAACACAGGACTCCCACCTAAGTAAGTTGAATATGTAGAGGGGAGCTGGGAGTACTAGAAAACCACAGAGGTAAGTAACACAGTACCCCCTGAGCAACCAGGAAAGCAGGAGTAAATCACTGGAACTTACCCAAACCACCCAAAAGGAAAGAAAAGAAGAAACCCATGCAAGACTGAAAGAAACCAACAGTGGATTTCTGGAGAGCAAGACTTGTGGAGAGAGGTGGACCAAGCCCAAAAGTGTCAGTGGAGCAGAAGATGTCCCACACTGGAGTGAAGATTGCAGACGGGTGTCGGTGAAGGATTTCCTTCAACAAGCCTTAGCAAAGGCAAGTTCGCAGTTGGCGGATAAGTGGTGCTGCCGGGGACCACCAGGGCCCAGAAGGGGGAGTCACAGGAGACCCTCAAAGACACAGAGGGTCCACAGGAGCAGAGGCAGCACCCACAGGACAGGGACACAGAAGTTGCAGAAGGAGCACACACAGCACCACAGGAAGGGATCCCAAAAAGCAGGAGAACCATGCAGAGGGCTATGCGTCGCAGGAAGGAGTGCTGGGGGCTGGAGCTGCACATAGCCTTAAGTTCCCTTGGAGGAAATGCAAACAAGCCTTGGCAGCTGCAAGGTCTCACGAAAGACCCTACAACCGCAAAAAACAACCTCCACAAAGGACTTCACGCCATCGCCAACTGGATGGAATCAAGCTGCCTCAAGTTAAACACTGACAAAACAGAGATCCTCATCTTCGACACCGACCTCTCAGCTTGGAACGACTCCTGGTGGCCTACCTCCCTAGAAACCGCACCCACACCCACCACTCAAGCACGCAACCTAGGATTCATCCTGGACTCGGCACTCAGCTTGACTCAGCAGGTCAACACAATCTCCTCTTCCTGCTACAACACCATTTGCATGCTCTGCAAGATTTTCAAATGGATTCCCGTCGAAACCAGAAAAACAGTTGCTCACGCTCTTGTCAACAGCCGATTAGACTACGAATGAACAGAAACTACAGCCAAACGAAAATGCAACAAATCCAAAACGCATCCGCCCGCCTCATTCTCGACGTCACACGCCACGACCACATCTCAGCCCACCTCAGAGATATACACTGGCAACCTGTAACGAAGAGGATCATCTTCAAACTCCTCACCCACGCACACAAAGCCCTTCACAACACTGGTCCGGCCTACCTCAATGACAGACTCACCTTCCACACTCCCACCTGCTATCTCCGCTCCGCCAGCCTCGCCCTCGCCACCGTCCCCTGCATCCACTGCACCACTGCCGGAGGAAGATCCTTCTCTCACCTCGCCGCCAAGACCTGGAACTCCCTACCATTCCACCTACACCAGACCCAGGACCTCCTGACATTCAGGAAACGCCTAAAAACATGGCTATTTGATCAGTAGCTCCCACCCCTCCCCCCCAGCACCTTGATACCCTGACGGGTGAGTAGCGTGCCTTATAAATCTCTTGATTGATTGATTGAAGAGATGCGGTGCACGGGGGTACTGTCCTGTGTAGGAAGGCAGGGGCGTAACTCCACCAAAGGTGGACAGCTGGCATAGAGGACCAAGAGGATTACACAGACCTCCACCTGTGATGCAGGATCCACACAGCTTAGGATGAGAGGAGATCCACACAGCCAGTCATCGTTGCAAGAGGTGCCTGAGAATGCAGGGGAGTGACTCCTTCACTCCAAGGGAGATTCCATCTTCCTTCTTGTGCAGGATGAAGACTTGCCACCCTCAGAGGATGCACAGCTGGCGAAATGTTGCAGACGCTGGAAGGAGCCATAGAAACAATGTTGCAAGAAGAGTCTTCGTGGATGCAGATTGTCTGTTCCTGGAGGGTCCAGTCGTGGTTCCAGTGTCTAGAAGTCGAAGTAAGTTTGCAGAGGACTCCTGCTGGTATCTTGCAAGCCGAATCTGAGGACCCACTTAAGAGAAAGACCCTAAATAGCCCTGAAAGGGGGATTGGTCACCTAGCTAGGTGACCATCTATCAGGAAGGGACTCTGACGTCACCTGCTTGTCTTGGTCACTCAGATGCTCCCAGAGGACCCTGCCAACCTTGGATTCAAGATGGCAGAACCCAGGGACCCTCTGGAGGAGGTCTGAGCACCACCCCTTGGGTGGTGATGGACAGGGAAGTGGTCGCTCCCCTTTCCATTGTCCAATGGTGCGCCAGAGCAGGGACTGGGGGTCCCTGAACCGGTGTGGACTGGTTTATGCACAGAGGGCACCAAATGTGGCTTGAAAGCATACCAGTGGCTTTGGGAGGCTACCCCTCCCACGCCAGTCACACCTATTTCCAAAGGGAGAGGGTATTACCTCCCTCTCCCTAAGGAAATCCTTAGGAAGGCAGAACAGAGCTTGATCAGATCAAGCAGCAGGAAGGCAGAAACCTGTTTGAGTGGTGGCAGCAGCTTGGGCTGCACAGAAAACCCTAGAAGACTGGTGGTAGCAATGCTGGGGGTCCTCTAAGGGGTATTATTCTGACATGTTTGATACCAAACATACCTAGGTTCGGAGTTACCATTATGTTGCTGGACATAGGTAGTGACCTATGTCCAGTACACGCGTAAAATGGTGCCCCCGCACTCACGAAGTCCATGAAAAAGGCACTGGAGTTAATGGGGCCACCTCTGCTAGTGCAGGTGTTCCCTCACACACAGGTACTTGCACCCTGTCCTCTGGGCTAGGAAGGCCTGCCATAGGGGTGACTTATAGTGACCTGGTGAAGTGACCTATTGTGAGAAAGTAGCCTCTTTCTAGCCTTGTTACCCCCACTTTTGGCCTGTTTGTGAGTATATGTCAGGGTGTTTTCACTGTCTCATTGGGATCCTGCTAGCCAGGGCCCAGTGCTCATAGTGAAACCCTATGTTGTCAGTATGTTTGTTATGTGTCACTGCGACCCTGCTAGCCAGGACCCCTGTGCTCATAGGTTTGTGGCCTATATGTGTTCCCTGTGTGATGCCTAACTGTCTCACTGAGGCTTTGCTAACCAGAACCTCAGTGGTTATGCTCTCTCTGCTTTCCAGATTTTTCACTAACAGGCTAGTTACTAAATTTACCAATTTACATTGGCATACTGGTACACCCATATAATTCCCTAGCATATGGTACTGAGGTACCCAGGGTATTGGGGTTCCAGGAGATCCCTATGGGCTGCAGCATTTCTTTTGCCACCCATAGGGAGCTCTGACAATTCTTACACAGGCCTGCCACTGCAGCCTGCGTGAAAAAAGTCCATGTTATTTCACAGCCATTTACCACTGCATTTAAGTAACTTATAAGTCACCTATATGTCTAACCTTCACCTGGTGAAGATTGAGTGCAAAGTTACTTAGTGTGTGGGCACCCTGGCACTAGCCAAGGTGCCCCCACATCGTTCAGGGTAAATTCCCCGGACTTTGTGAGTGCGGGGACACCAGTACACACGTGCACTGCACATAGGTCACTACCTGTGTACAGCGTCACAATGGTAACTCCGAACATGGCCATGTAACATGTCTAAGATCATGGAATTGTCACCCCAATGCCATTCTGGCATTGGGGTGACAATTCCATGATCCTGCAGGTCTCTAGCATAGTACCCGGGTACTGCCAAACTGCCTTTCCGGGGTCTCCACTGCAGCTGCTGCTGCCAACCCCTCAGACAGGTTTCTGCCCTCCTGGGGTCTAGGCAGCCCTGGCCCAGGAAGGCAGAACAAAGGACTTCCTCTGAGAGAGGGTGTAACACCCTCTCCCTTTGGAAATAGGTGTCAGGGCTGGGGAGGCTCTGGAAATGCTTTGATGGGCACAGATGGTGCCCATCTCTGCATAAGCCAGTCTACACCGGTTTAGGGATCCCCCAGCCCTGCTCTGGCACGAAACTGGACAAAGGAAAGGGGAGTGACCACCCCCCTGACCTGCACCTCCTAGGGGAGGTGCCCAGAGCTCCTCCAGTGTGTCCCAGACCTCTGCCATCTTGGAAACAGAGGTGTCTGTGGCCTACTGGATTGCTCTGAGTGGCCAGTGCCAGCAGGTGATGTCAGAGGTTCCTTCTGACAGGCTCTTACCTCTCTTGGTAGCCAATCCTCCTTCCTTGGTAGCCAGACCTCCTTTTCTGGCTATTTAGGGTCTCTGCTTTGGGGAATTCTTTAGATCACGAATGCAAGAGCTCACCAGAGTTCCTCTGCATCTCCCTCTTCACCTTCTACCAAAGGATCGACCGCTGACTGCTCAGGACGCCTGCAAAACCGCAACAAAGTAGCAAGACGACTACTAGTATCCTTGTATTGCTTCATCCTGCCAGCTTTCTCGACTGTTTCCAGGTGGTGCATGCTCTGGGGGTAGCCTGCCTCCTCTCTGCACCAGCAGCTCTGAAGAAATCTCCTGTGGGTCAACGGAATCTTCCCCCTGCAACCGCAGGCACCAAAAGACTGCATCACTGGTCCTCTGGGTCCCCTCTCAGCACGACGAGCGTGGTCCCTGGAACTCAGCAACTCTGTCCAAGTGACTCACACAGTCCAAGTTTGGTGGAGGTAAGTCCTTGCCTCCCCACGCTAGACTGCATTGCAGGGTACCGTGTGATTTGCAGCTGCTCCGGCTCCTGTGCATTCTTCCAGGATTTCCTTCGTGCACAGCCAAGCCTGGGTCCCCAACACTCCTTCCTGCAGTGCACAATCTTCTGAGTTGTCCTCCGGCTTCGTGGGACTCCCTTTTGTGACTTCGGGTGGACTTCTGCGGGTGCTGCCTGCTTCTGTGAGGGCTTTCTGAGTTGCTGGGCACCTCCTCTGTCTCCTCCTCCAAGTGGCGACATCCTGGTCCCTCCTGGGCCACAGCTGCACCCAAAAACCTCTACCGCGACCCTTGCAGCTAGCAAGGCTTGTTTGCAGTCTTTCTGCGTGGGAACACCTCTGCAAGCTTCATCGCGACGTGGGACATCCATCCTCCAAAGGAGAAGTTCCTAGCTCTCTTCTTTTTTGCAGAACTCCAAGCTTCTTCCAACAGGTGGCAGCTTCCTTGCACCCTCAGCTGGCATTTCCTGGGCTCCTGCCCACTCTCGACACTGTTGCGACTATTGGACTTGGTCCCCTTGTCTTACAGGTACTCAGGTCCGGAAATCCACTGTTGTTGCATTGCTGGTGTTTGTTCTTCCTGCTGAATCCCCCTATCAAGACTTCTGTGCTCTCTGGGTGTAGTAGGTGCACTTTACACCTACCTTTCAGGGTCTTGGGGTGGGCTATTTTTCTAACCCTCACTGTTTTCTTACAGTCCCAGCGACCCTCTTCAAGCTCACATAGGTTTGGGATCCATTCGTGGTTCACATTCCTCTTTTGGAGTATATGGTTTGTGTTGCCCCTATACCTATGTGCTCCTATTGCAATCTATTGTAATTCTACAATGTTTGCATTACTTTTCTTGCTATTACTTACCAAATTTGGTTTGTGTACATATATCTTGTGTATATATCTTATCCTCATACTGAGGCTACTCACTGAGATACTTTTGGCATATTGTCATAAAAATAAAGTACCTTTATTTTTAGTACTTCTGTGTATTGTGTTTTCTTATGATATTGTGCATATGACACCAGTGGTATAGTAGGAGCTTTACATGTCTCCTAGTTCAGCCTAAGCTGCTTTGCCATAGCTACCTTCTATCAGCCTAAGCTGCTAGAAACACCTCTTCTACACTAATAAGGGATAACTGGACCTGGCACAAGGTGTAAGTACCTCTGGTACCCACTACAAGCCAGGCCAGCCTCCTACACCTATGGTGAAAAAAGGTGCATGCACCCTTTCACGCAGGCTGCAATGGCCGGCCTGCAGAACACTTTGCATGAGCTTCCCATGGGTGGCATAATACATGCTGCAGCCCACAGTGGATCCCCTGGTACCCCAATGCCCTGGGTACCTGTGTACCATATACTAGCGACTTACATGGGAGCACCAGTATGCCAAATTTGGGGTGAAAATGATACTAGTTAGAAGGGAGAGAGCATAATCACCGGGGTCCTGGTTAGCAGACTCCCAGTGGACACAGTCAAACACACTGACAACAGGCGGAAAATGGGGGTAACCATGCCAAGAAAGGTACTTTCCTACAACCTAGGTTCAACTTGATGTTTAATGCCTTAATATAATCTACAAGCTCTTTCATGCTGTCCTACCATACCATGTCTAGGACATCAATGTAGTATGGACATAGGATGGTGTGTGCCATATTGAAATCACTATTCCAAGGCACTTGGTTCTCCCAAGATCCGTTAGTAAATTATGATATATGAGAGCCAGTTAGGAGCCCATGGCTGTCCTCGTGTTTAAATGTGCATTACATTAAAAAATAAAGTAGTTGTTACAAAATATAAAATGAATCATTTCCAATAGCATCACATTATGCTTATCATAAGATATTGATAGGTCTTGCATAAAGTTCCTCATAGCTTCTAGACCATGTATTACACTCATGTGAAAGGCAAGGCAATACATTAATATGGTTCACAGTTTCATTTGATGGTTTGATAAACCAGTAATTTATTCAAGTATCAATAGATTATTGTAAATTAATGTATTTTCTCTCAATCTCATAATGCTAATAATGTTAGGTTATTTGGGTCTGCCAAATGCATTAATTAGTGGACTGTGGACCTTGGGCAACAGATAGAATGTGGCAACTGTGGGACATTCAGTCTTTGGAAACTGAACTTCCTCCTTGTGTAAAATAACCATATTGTGCCACTCTGTGAGAAACTCCTCCAAAATGACCATCATTTCAGGTGTTAGATCTTTTTCAACATTTTATAAGCCATCAAATCATTAAGTTGGTGTTGAGCCTCTTCGGCGTTTAGCTTAATAACCCAGATTACAATTTGCCCCTTTTATTAAAGTGTTCCATTATAGTACTAGGTTAGGGTGACTGGCCAGATTTTTCAAGGCCAACCATAGTTCATTTAAAGTGCTGTCTGGTGTCAGTTCCTCAGAGACACCTGAAAAAGTCTAAAAGAAAAAGGAGCATCTTATTGGGATAACTTAATGAGAAAAAAATAAAGGAAGCTTTCAAGGATTGCAGTGTTTCACATTGTGGGAACAACTGCAGCGAGTCTTCAAGGCAGCTCCATATTCCCAGAATGCAGCCCAAGTGAATCTGCTTTTTTTTCTTAATTCATGTTGTATACCAAAGGTGCTGAACACTGGTCTCTGGCCAACTTCACCTTCACCTTGTGTTAAACTAGTCTTGTGGAGCAAATTACTGCTTTATTTAACATTTTGAAGGCCAATCTTCCATATTTTACAAAATTAAGGTTTATATATTTACACTTTTCTTTCATGCCTTTCTCCCACTGTCTGCTTACGGTTTAATAGTAGTTGTGATTATTTTCTTCTCAAGATTAGAGATTGTCAGAGAAAAAGCAGTCTCCTTATGTTCAAGGATTAACAGTGTGAAGCCATTGCTGGTACTTGTTCATTGGGACTGATCTGGAAAAAGGCTAGCCCACCAAAGGAGTGAGTAAAGGAACTTGTCCCACCCGAGTTACTGTTACCTTTCCCCTTGGCGCACTTTTCTGATACCCCGGGCATTGGGGTACTTGTCAGTGCACTGGCAGGAGCTTGTAGTGCTGACACTCACAGTGCTTGGTCATGGACAGCCCTGAGTGTTGTTTTCCCTCAACATTGATGGCTGGTCTTAGACTCAAACTCCCTTTTGATTGTTTTTTTTCAATGTTGATGTAAGACTTTTTTGCCACCTCAAACAAGATATGCTTTAGTAGGGACTTCCAGAAAGTTTCAATGTTGGCCTCCTTTTTCAACATACAGTAGCCAGAATCGCCATGACAACAGACTTCTCCGTGACAGGCTGTGGAGCTTGCATGCAGGAGTTGTCTAAAAGTGGTCTGTGATCAGAGATTGATAAATCCCATTACATCAGTTCCTTGAAACTGCAGCCATCTGCTTGGGTCTGTGAGCTTTCCTGCCACAGTTGGGGAATCAAGTCGTTCAAATCAGAACTGAAAAGTAAATCTCCATGTATAGTTTCACTAAACAGAGAGACAGTTGGTTCTACACCATGTTAGAGGAGGCGCAACTGTTAATGTACTGGGTAATAATGATTAGACTACGTATCTCCCTGGAACATCTACCGGGGATGCAAATAAGCAGATATCCTCAGCTCCTCCCTTTTGGGTTGCCATGAGAGGGAAATGCACCAGCAACAACTTTATTGAATCTTTAATCATATGGGGTCGTATTACCTAAGTCCTGGTTGCCATCCTGCAGAACAAAAAACAAGTCCTGCACAGCTATTCTGTGAGAGTCTGTTCTCGATTATGTGGTTGTTCCACTTTGCTTACCTTTTTCCACCATTTCCCCTCATCCCTAAGGTACTGCAGAAGGGCAAAGACAGGTTTGTGTTTGTTGATATTGGTAGTGCCAGCTTAGCCAAACCTGTTTTGGTTATACAAGCTTTTTCTAGATGTCCTGATATCCACCTGTCCCAAAGAAGATCCACCAGAAGCTCCCCGGACACAATTTATGGGTCCTACATCACAATGTGAAGGAACTGAACTTGACAGCTTGTCTCTAGCCCATCTAGAATTCAGAAAATTGTACACCACTTGTCATTGCAGGGTAATTCTGGAGCAACACACACCCCTGTTATGATTAAGGCCTACAGTGGCAAGTAAAAGTGTTTTTTTCCTGTGGTGCAACAGTAAAGGGATGGATCATAACTCTTTACAACCGCACCAATTACTTTGGCATCTTGTCCATGTGACCAGGGAATGCACCACTGTGTCAGGGTCCAATATCAAGGTTCAAGAAGTGCGTTGACTCCATTCTTGCTTTCGCAGGGGATCATCAAACCATTTGTTAAAGGCTCATTCAGAACTACCAGCTTCAGTCCCTTGTGCTGATTTGACAGCCTCAAGTGCCATGACAACACAGTGCGGAGTATGCTTATGTTATTCCCTTTAGAACCCATCCTTAAATCTGGTCTCAAATATCCCTCAAGGAAGAAAGCACACCTTTTGGCTTTGACATTAGCAAGAGTAAGAGAGCTCCAAGCCTCAACACTAAAAGAACCATGTTTGTGGTTGAAGACGGACAAAGTTACTTTGCACACCATTCCAAAGTTTTTGCCCAAAGTACCTTCAGACCTTTATTTGATTTTATTATTAAAGTGCATAATAGTTCATAAAAACCTTTACACCATCCTAGTAAGATAAAATTCACAATACACGTTTCATGAAATACCATAAAATCACATAAAACATTATTTTACAGTACAATATCAAATTCTAATTGTGATCCTTAAAAAACACTTAAACCTTTTTCCAGTGTAAGATCATTTCAAAATATAAATTTAAGTTAGCCTGGCTTGACCTCTACACATGAATCTTAACCTCTAATATTTGTTCGTAAGAAGTGCTCATGACCGATAACTTTGATTTAGGACCAGGTACTGTATAGGTCTGCTACAAGGCCACGACCACCTTATTGCATTTCACCTGTGTAAATTTGTACAGTATCAATTAACATACTAAAAGACCACCACTTCATGCCCTCACTTAAATTTGACTTACATTCAGCGTCCATTTTTTTGGAAACCTGGCTTAAACAATGTGTTAGTCTTGCGTTTAAAATAATATCGGATGGTTTGAAACTAGCAATTACCGCTTGCCTACTTGTACGTATATTCATATATTTTGCTATCTTGCTTTAAACCTTGACATGTACAGATCCAATTTATAAGGTTCCCAACTCCACGCCTGCATGAGATAAGGGGTAATTTGAACTGGAATGTTCCCAGCAGGAAATAGAACTTTCTGGGAGAAGGCCAAATCGATACTTAATGAATAGATATTGACTTTCTTTGACCATCCTGACTCCAGGTACTGCTGGTGTTTCATAGTTTTATATTAATTTATTATAACCCATGAGTGCGATCTGTTGCCCAGAAAACCCTTGTCCCTAGCTAAGGATTTTCTTTTTCATAACACGAATAATAATTTTAAAAAAAGTATTGAGAGCTAAGTTCTCGTCCCACAAAGACTTCAACCCCAGATTTTCTAAGGCTTGGTTTAAATATACCTGGCATGGAGAGTTTGGGTTTGAGCTCAGCTCCTGCCAGACTGCTTGACTTAACCCGCTCCCCTTTGCTTGTTGAACCTGTTTCCAAACTTTTATATAGGCAGCCTGCTTTGCGATTAATTGATTCATATACCCAAATTCCAACCTGATTTGGGCCTGAGATGCATTTACTGGGACATTAAAAAGATCACTGAAGACTTTACCAAGCATCCCATTCAGGGTAACTGCATCTCTTCCCCTCAAAGCTTCACTACCATAGGTGATACTGGGTATTAGTTTAGCGGTTATCACTTGAAGCAAAGGGCGATAGCTAGGACCATCTAGTGATCTTTGCAGGGTACGCATAAGTCAGTTTTCTGGGGAGTAAAAGACCCCTCCTCATGAAATATTACCCCAGGTATCTATAGTGTTTTACTTGTTCACGTTCATGGCCTTGAAGATACAACTTACATGTTTTATGTATTTTGTTTTTATTTATTTCCACAGTCTTCGTTTTCTTCTCATTTATAGCCATTCCACTTTGTTTGTCGAATTCTGCTACTTTCACTATCAATCGTTGTAATCCTACTTTGGTGTGATTTAGAAGTATTACATCGTCCGCATATAACAAATTTGAAATAGAGAGCTCCCCAAGCTTTGGAGGGTATGCAGTTACCACATTTAACTTTGTGGATAAATCAGAAACAAATAGATTAAAAAGATAGGGCACAAGTACACAGCCCTGTTTGAGACTGTGTTCTATCTTAATTTTTCTTGATTTAAAAACGAGGCATCCCCTACTTTCACCCTAATCCAAGTGTCAATGTATAACATCTGAATACCTCTTAATAACGGCGCTGGAATGCCCCATTGGGTTAGTTTTGCCCATAACTGTCTACGCTGAACCAAATCAAATGCAGATTTGAAGTCCATGAAACATACGTACAGAGGATGTTTATTTTTAATACATTTATCTGTAGTAGTGGTAAGAGATAAAATATTAACTGCTTTTCCCATCCCTTTGATGAAACCTGACTGGAATGATGTTATTGTTTGCCCAACTCTTGATCTTCCAAAAGGGAGCCAGCTTAGTACTTGGATTCTGAGTCAGTTAGGGTGATTAACCAATAGTTCCTGGGATTGGCACGTGTACCACCTTAAAAATTGGGTGAATGATGGCGCCCTTTCAAGAATTTGGAATAACTTCAAGTTCCAGTGCGTTATTAAAAACAACAGCCAACTTCTCTGCCCAAAAACCTGGGTTGGTTTTATATAAGGCATTGGAGATCCCATTTGGACCCGGAGCACCAATCTGCCTACTCTTATTAATAAAGTCTAGTGATCTGGGCAACAGTAACTGAATCGTCATTTCCCTCTTTGAGCCTAGGGCTGGTAAAAGTGTTGACGGTACTCTGATCGTGAACCCCTTTGAACTCCCCTTGGCTCTGCACCACTTCTTTACTATTTTTTAGTAGGTTAATATATTGAGTTAGGAAATCGTACCAAGATGATTCAGAAATATCCGGCAGGATCGTAGGGGGTTTGTTTAAATCGTGTACCATTTTCCAGAATGCCTGGGAGTTCTTTTTTTTTGTTTTACTTAGAGATAAGGCATTTACCCAGAAATCCTTCCTTTCCTTGTTTTATTCATCCCACATCTGTTTCCCATATAAGTTACTTGTGTCTCTTAGATCTTTTTGAATATAAGGATCAGTTGAGTTCTTCTTTGCAAGTTTTAGTAGCCTATTCCTCTTTTTCCCCAGTAGGGCGATAGCAGCTGTTATTTTTATTTTACCTCTAGTCCTTGTTTTTTCAAAGGATTATACTGATGAAACTTGTAGTGGTTTTCAGAGAGAAAGTCAGTGGTGAATTTATCCAAGAAAGTTGACTATTGGGAAATAGGATCTTCAGTTGAAACACCAGCCTGTTCACAAATAAGTTGGGTTAACAGCAACTCTGAATTAATACCAATAGCTTCAATTGAATCACCACACCATCAAAGCTTCTTATAATTAGTCGTGGTAATATATCTGGAATGAGTAACAGCAAGTTTATGCATTTGAAAGCTATAGTTAATTTCCATGCTTTGCACTGTCCTAACTATATGGTAGGTGGCAACTAGGGTTAGGAGAGACAGGGTGACCACTACATAATCAAGGGGGAATATCCTGATGGAACCTTCCATTTAGGATTCTGAGGCCTAATGCCTCCAAGTTCTTAACAAACGTTACCCCTTTAGCGTCAATTGGGCCTGAACCATTGTTCCCTATGAATTGTTGAGGGACAGACCACATAAGGTCCTGATGCACAATCTGTTCTTCTCTTTCAAAAGGTTGCAAAGTTTCATGTTGAAATGCCCCGGAATTCGAAGCTCTGGAGCATCAAATTCTTTTAAACCTGTTAGAATTTCTTCTACTAATTTTGAGGTCATGATTTTCTTGGAATGGTGGTCAGGATGAATATAAACATTAATTATCAGGAGAGGTCTTCTTATCATTTCATGCCAGTTAAACAATTTTATGAAAAGATCTGTATTTTCCTCTTTTAGTTGCGTACACACTGCTTTTAGCCCAGCTGCATTGGAGATCGGCAAGCCACCCTTCGGACAGCCGATCTTTTTTACCTTTTATGCTGTGGAAAAAAAAAACGATATAGCTGACAATAGAGAACGGTCTAGTCGCCCAGGTCTCCTGTAATAGCACAATCTGGAAATATTTTAATATTGTTAGGTCTTTTGATTGATTATTAGTACTAAGCCTGTTTATATTCCAGGAGCGTATTTTTTCCTATCTATAATCTTAGTCGATCTTAGTGATGTGGGGTAAGTCTGTCAGGGTGTTCTACTTTTGTGAGGAGCGGCTGAAAGCCATCCTAAACTAAGTTGCCCAGACTCATGTCCGTTATTCAGGGAATAGTTTATCAGATGATAAATAGCTGGAGTAGAATTCCCTATTGCAGTTTTAAGAATTGAATAGGGTTTTTGAAAGCCGCTGTTTTGTGTGAGTTGTAATGTCCTATTATCAATTTCGAAAGGTTCAGGATAATAAATCTGCTGGGGGATTTGAAGCTCAATTACCCATTTTAGAAAGACACTTTTCTCTTTATAAACCCTATTAACAAGCTGAGATGCAACCCAGGTTACCATGGTGGATTATCAGGTGGAACTACTTCCTAACTCAGCCCCAGTCAGGAATTCTATATAATCAATATCTACTGATTGGATATTCTCCTGTGAAGGTATTGCTCCCAAAAGTTTAAAAATATTGCTGCGAATTAGTATCTCGTATGGGCCCCAAGTTTGATACTGTGGAGAAAAAATTATCTTATTCCCAGCCCCAGGGCAGACACACTGGCAAAGTTCTGGTATCCTGGCTGACTTTGCACAAGTTAGATCATGCCTGTGGGATTTGATTTGAGCTTACATCAAGCTAGCTGACTTTGGGTGGTCTGTAAAAGGCCCAGGATACCCATCCTTTGCATATGACCCCTGCCCTGTGGGGGGTGTCTGTCTGCTAACTAAGTCATGACTGCTTGTTGCAAAGGCCTCTGCTGTTAGAGCTACATTTTCAATGGTGTTTTCAGTTGGCATCGCTCTGGATCCCCTCCTTAGTCTCTCTTCAGTTGAGAATTTGTTTTCAGGCCCTTCTTTACGATCTCTACAGCCAGCATCCGGGCCCACTTGTTGACTTTATTTTTCTGTGACCCGGGCTTACTCTATTTGTTGTTACCACTAGCTCCCCAGACCTTGGATTAGGTTCCCAAGGGCCTAAAAAGACAATCCCCTCTTTTTGAATATTGAATAAAGGAAACAATTTGGGAGTCAGTTGACTGCTTTTGTCCTCTATTTCATTCTTTAGACTACTTCCTGTTGAGTAATTGGTGTTTAGGGGTTTGTTGTGTTAGTCATTATTTTGCGGGTTGCCCCGGGACCTTTTCCCAGCTTTTCTTTCCTTTTTCATTTGTCTTTTGTTAACTGCCATTTTCACCGACTTTTCTGCGTGGCTATTAGGGGATGGGGAAATGGGAACTGAAGAGAGTTGCGAGATCTGGTTAGATATTCCTTCAGGGATGTGAACTATCTCTTCTGATGGAATTTCTATGACACTTTCATTTACATAACATTGTTTAACCTCTTTTATATTTCTCACTGTCTTACCCTCTCCTGCCTCTTTCCTGTATTTCCTACCCTTCTGTTTGCCCTCATTCCTCTGGGTATTATCCCTTAGTTTACATTTAGAATACCTCTCTAACTCATCATCGGTTCTCTTCACCAAGGGAAGATTAGCTTTAAAAGCATTCATTGGTGCAGTTATTACCTCCGGTAGAGTTACAAGCTTGCTAACTATTGGTCCACAAGTACAGTCAAGCTCAATTGATTCTGCATAGGATTGAGCTCTTTTAATCAGAGTCATTAGGTCTGCAATTTTTTATCAATCCCAGTGACGGACTGAGCCATCATGTTTAAAAGGTCCACCTGTACATCCATTTTTGTAGACTGATAAAACAGAGCATCCATAGTCAATTGTGATGTTTTGAAAAAGATATCCCATACTTTGCTTTGTTCGATGGACCCAAAAGAATTCTGTGTGGATTTTGAATGGTCGCTACAACCCCCCCTGACTTGGAGTGTCTTGACCTGGAATGTCTAACAATTGAGCTTGAGACAACACAATACCTTCTAAAGCTCTTTGATCTTGAAATGGTAGGTTCTTAGGATTGTTCATTCCGCTGACCTGCGATACTTGAAACATACTCCCTGGCTCAGATGAACCACCTTCTTTAGAGCCATTGGGATAGCATTTACCAGGGCAGAGATGGGGAACACCTTGACACCCATTATCTGTGCGTCCTCTGACCATTATTAGGCTGGAAACCACACTTTCCGAGGTTTGAGGGGAAATCAACGGATAAGAGTTACTACATTGATAGTCACCCCCCTGAACTTCTTGCTTTGTTATCATATTTGGGTTTTCAGAAGCCTTCTTTATGGTGATGTTCACCACAAAGGTATTGGGATACAACTCTTGATCAGGCCGTTTGTCGTTGTGAGTGATGGTAATGGAGAAGGTGATCTTAAGGTGAGTAACTCCAGATCTGTAATAGAGCACCATCTGTTTTCTATCGATGATTTAATAGGAATACCCAGGGAGATTTTTGTCCCCTCCTCCGCGACTACTAGACCATTTTGGCTCCCAGATAATAATTCAAGCTGCTCCCACTTACTTTACATTTATTTGGGGAAGATTGTATTTGAGGAGCACCTTGGGCTGTTGGAATGGAGGGGGAACTCACCCAGGACACTTAGCAACTCACGTGACTCCACAGATCCCATTTTTTTCCCCTTTCTCCCCTTTGTCAAATGTTAAACTATTTTCCCTCTTTATTGGAGAAATGGGTTGGGGAAGGGCTGGTTGGTCCTTGAAGGTGGAAAATATTGCCTCCACAGGATTCAGCAAGAAGTCAAATTTATATGCCACCTTTACTGCCTTACTAAACATACTTGCTATAGGGGAAATAAGGTTCAGAAGTTCTTCCTCGTTATTTTTTGACTGCTTTAACTTTGCTGGTTGCAAACTTGGAGATTTTTGTTTCCTTTTGTTTCTTTTTGTTAATGGGTGAGATGACTTCTCTTTTCTTGAGCTCATTCTCCCAAATAGACGAGTTTAATCCTTGGGTACTCTGTTTCCTCCTTTGGACGATTTACAGGCTTGTTGACTCTAGGGGTGAGAATGCGCCGCCTCTCCTCGCTTAATCGAGGGGCACGAGCACGCAGAGGCCATAAGGTCGAGGGGGAATAGAGGGTAAGATAGAGGGTAAGGTGGAAATAAACTAGAGATAGAATAATAAAAATGCCACTCCCTATTGAACCACTCTGGTCGCAAGCGGTGCCCTTAGGCTAAGAGCCGCTTCCACAATTACAGCCTCAGACACTTAACGGTTATCACCAAACTTCTCTCCACACTTCGTACCCCTGTAGATTCTGTGCAAACTCCGAGGGCTCTAAGGTCACCCGGGGCTTTATAGTCTGTTCCCCCGCACACTGCTCCTCTACCTCCTCTACTTCAGGCCCGTCGCTCACCTCTGTCGGCCTCTATTACTCTGTTTGTCAGAAGGCCTTAAGAACTCTCTCTGTGCGATACAGCGTCATGTGCGACACAGCGTGATGCAGAAATGCAGTGATATCCACTATGACTGTTGCATGATAAGCATATAGAACAGGAAAGAAACAGGCAAACTTGCTGTAATCAGTGGGAGCAGGAGCTATAGTGGGAGCAGGGTTGGAGGAAAAGGGGCAGACCTTGCGGTCCTGACAATCCAAGGCTGGGCCGACTGATTGAAATATTGACTCCCTCAGGGCTAGATGCTGAGCTGGGTGCGGGAGGGGAAGGATACTGTCTTGAACCAACAGAGCCAAGCCGGGCTGCTTGCCTCCTGCTGCCATTTACTACTTGCCTCTTGCTCCTGACTCCTAACTTGCTCCCCCGGTCCTCGCTCCTCAGGCCACTCTTCAGGCCGCCTCTCGGGCTCTATGAACCCACGTCCGTTCGTGTTTGTTCTACCTGCGCGTAACTCTGCGCGTCCTTGCTCACCTCACCGCATCTCGGCCCTCATTGGGCCCGAAGACCTCGATGTATCTGCGTCTGCATCTGCTCCTCGAGCCACCCCTCATGCCTCGGCCTCAATGGACCGCATCTGCTTGCCCCCTGCTGCTGTATCTCACCACATCCGCGTGTCCCTGCTCGTCGTTCCTCCTCCTCCTGTGCTAAGGTTCCAGTTCCAGGGCACTAGCAGGCAACTGCTGTGGTTCCACAAGGATGGTGACTGAGCCCTAGGTAACCACCGCTATTACAGAAAGGACTTGCTCGCCTACGCCGTCACGGAGACTGATTATACCTTTGTGTGAACAAGCTTGGTATTATTCTTGTTTTCTTTCCGGACCCTTTGACGTCAGATGAGAGAGTACTACATAGATAGAATCAAGAAAAAAAGAACATCTGACCACCTTTTTGTCTTTTTTTGGCTGCCTGGGCCTGGACCACACGTTGTCTAAGCAGAGCATTGTTGACTAGCTCTCAGGCTTCATCACTGTCTGACACATAAAAAACAACCCATCCTCTTTGTGGTAGAATGATAGCATACTTTATCAGAACCATGTTGGCAACAGCTACACGCCATGCTCAAGTGCCACTCAGACATATGTTGTGTAGCTATGTGGGACAGCAAACCCGCATTCATGAAGCATTCTAGTCTGATTCTGAATACGGCAACTGGCTCTTCACTGGCCAAGCAGTCCTATACAACCTGTTCCAGCTGCTTCCTTCTTATTGGATATTTGTTATACTGCTAGGTATTCTGATTCAAGCATTTGTGTCTATGAAATATCCAGTGCAGGAGAAGAAATTTGTTGAATACCTGTAACTCAAGTTCTTCAACTTCGGGATCTTTCGTAGATTCGCGTGATCTTCATTCTTCCCAGTCAAACGCTCCATATTCCAGGTATCCTTCACACTTGTACTATGAAATCAGAGCAGTGTTGGACCCTGGTGGGTGTAGAGACTTCAGTACATCAGTCTCTTAGGCTGAAGTTTAGGTTGAGGTTGGTGTGCTACTGAACAAACACTGGTGTTATGTCAACACTGTTTATTATTATTTGAAAAGTACCAGGGGTTCTTTGATTTTATGATCTTATGATTTAAGCATGTGAATCTATGAAAGATACTAATGCTGGAAAAAAGGATCTCAAGGTAAGTAACTAATTTCTTCTTCAACAGATTAAACCTCCTGTTTATATTTCTGATTGAGGGATTGCTTCCCCTTTTCACAATACCAATAACCAATTTTCTGATTAGATACTTGTAACCACAGATTCTTCCCCTTGTGAATCTCTTGCGGTAGCTCCTCATACTTGCTGGTGGCGATATCAGCCTCTGTTGCAACTCCATCCGAGCTCCAGATAGGGAAACACAGAGCCACATTTAGGCAACACCGCAGTAAGCAGACACAATTTTCTCTTTTTCCTACACCTTTCGAAATCAGTTCAGAGCTATGTTTTTTTCATTTTTAAACTTCTCGTGAAGTTTCTTTCTCCCAAATTTGTGACTGTTTGCAGGGTTGGAGTTTCCCAAACATATAGAATTTAAGCCATGCCATATGTGTTGCAAACAGATGTCTGTCACAGAACTGCACAATGTCTGTCTTTGGTGTCTTGGCATCACACATGCCCCAAAGGCTTGTTACAAGTGCTTTCTGATGCACCACCAGGTAAATTCAAAATGAAGCCGGGGACAAGTTAAATAGAAAACACAAAAAACTATAACCTTAGCACTTCAGTCTCTTGTCACTCTGCTTCAGGGAAATGTCTCATTGTCGGCACTCTCAATATCCGACTTGGGCTTTGTTGCCTCTTATCAGATTCCACTCCTCAAGCTTTTGTTCCACTAGTTCCCTGTGTCATCTTCGGATCCACAGCTGATTGTGGCCTTTAATAAGGCCATGTTGCAGCTCTTCAAGATGGGTTTGGATCCCAGTTGTTTGTCTTCTTGCCCCAAAGAACCGTTGGACCCTTGAGTTGGGCTTCTTCTGGCAGTTCATCCCCTTGAACCAACTGATCCTGCACTGCCTCAGACTGCTCTGCTTCAGAGTCATGCCTTGACTCCTCTGTTGTTGACCCTGCTGCCTGTTACCTACGTGCACTGCTTTCAGCTCCAGAGGTGCTGATACAGGATTCATCTTCAACTCCAGTTGTGCACCCAGAAACAACTTTGGCTAGGGCATGCACTAGGATGACCTCTAACATCCATAGGGTTCAACTTCAATATGAGGATTACTCTCCTTCTGTCCCCTTGCCACGCAGACAGTACTTCTGGAGGATGGCGCCTCTCTTTGGCACTTTAGAATGTTGAGAATTTCCTCACAGTGAAGATGAGGAGATGGACCATTTGCTCCCCTTAATTACACCAATGCTAACACATATATCTTGACTATCAAAACTCCACTGGCGTGGCCACTTCTCCCGAGACTTGACTGAATTCCGCCTTAGGGACGCCCATTGAAGAAGTGCTACATTCACTGTGGTAGTAGAGTCGCAGAGGTGGAAGGCTTGTATCTGACTAATGCCAATCTTCTGACAGAAATCTTGCAGACTGGGCTCTCTACTTTGGAGCTCTTGTTGCTATTCAATGAAGCTTTAACTGAGACTGATATGGCAGCTGTTTCCAAGCCTTGCCTAAAACTGCCAATGGGTTTCTTGATTGCCAGACTGCATTCACCTACTCTAGGTAATCCTCCTTTCCTAATGCAGCATGCTACCACTGAGAGACTTACAGTTTAGGCCCATGAGCAGAGTCATTCCAAATGATTTTCCTAATGTTCTACTGGGCAGAGAATCAAATAAATTAGGGAGCAAAAGGGTTTTTTCATTGGCTTGCCAGGTGGACCCTTAAATGTAGTTAGTCTCGTGGGCTACCACACCCACGTCCTTTGGACATGGTGAACAGAATTTTGCCTGCTTTGCCTGAGTACTTCTGCAATTCATTTTTTGGAGACATACAGGATAGCCAGGATGTGGTTTGATTGAGTTCTGGCCTCTACCACTGATTGTGTTGCCCAGGTTGTGGGCACTAGTATTATCAGGAGATTCATTGCTTGGATGCATGCCACTGGGTTTTCTGGGGTTGCCCAATCTTCAGTTATGGATGTGCCTTTGAATAGGGCACGATTATTTCGTGATAGGGCAGATTCTGCCTTGTAACAGTTCAAAGGCAGAGCTGTGACTCACTCCTTGTGGTTGCTTCCCCCTCCTGCCAGCTCTGCCAATAGTAAGACTATTCTAGGGGGTTTGGTTCTCAGATGCAACCCTCGTAACCCGTTAGCTAGTTCAGCCCTTTTGACATTGCAATGGCAGAGGCAGTGGTAGTGGAGGAGGTCACCAACAGCAACACTAACTTCTTCATCCAGCGCCATAGCCACCAAGCCCTATGGCTGCACCTTCATGAGCCCATAGGCGCCAGTAGGAGGTTGCATTCAGCATTATCTATAGAATCGTCCATTGGGTTCTTCAGATTAGTCAGCAAGTTTATGCCCTACTCTTTTTATGCACCCTCTTTGCTCAAATTCCACAGATCATGATGTTTTGTTGCCCCAACAAATAATGATATTGTTTGTCAAGAGAGCAATCAAATGGTTACTAAAATAGAGAATATCTGGGATGCTATTCCAGGTAATTCCTTATTTCAACGGATGATGCGGGCCCGAGATCAGTCTTGGACCTCCGTGTCTTGAAATCAAAATCTGGCACAGATTTTGCACACGTTCACTTGTCCTTGAATTCCATGGACTAGATGGTGCCTTTGGAACTACAAGCAGTATACTTTCATGTTCTAATCCAGCAGGCCACCGAAATTATCTTCATTTTGTATTGAAGTTAAGCCATTTCCAATTCACAATTATACCCTTCAACCTGACATAGCCTCTCGCATCTTTACGTAGGTCTTGTTAGTGGCGGTGGCCAGTTTTTGCAGGTTGGGGATACACATATTCCTGTACCACCACAACTGCTGTTGATGGTGGGTTTGCTTCAGCTAGTCTCAGACCACCTCCAGACAGTGGGTATTATGTGCTCTGGAATTTTCCATCAGAAAGCCCAAGTCCCATTTTCAACCATCTCAGAGGCTTCCCTTTCTCGGGCCATTTTAGACAAGATTGGCATGAAGGGCATTCACAATGTAAACCAGGACATTCAGGCCAAGATCCCAGTATTTCATGTGAGAGCTCCTGTCCCAGCCTTAACGGTAAGGCGGCTTGGTCTCCAACTGCTTTCTTTTGGTGCGTCACACTCACTGTTCATTCAGGCCTTTCAGTGTAACCTTAGCCTGCCTTTGATCCTGCACCGGGTTGCCTTGTGGAACTCCTGATGGTTCTCTGAGGTTGGTTGGGATTTTCAGTGGTGCCAATCTGACCTAACAGGTGGCACAGCTTTCTGTCCTTGCCCTCCGACGTTGTCAGTGGTTACAGATGTTCCCACTTCATGTTGGGGAAGTCACCTGGACAAGCTAGTGATCACAGGCATCTAGTCTCCTGTGGAGCAGTGCTGTCATGTAATGTTTTTGAAGCTAAAAGCTGCCTGACTCGCAAGATATTTCTCCTTCGATCAGTGGCTGGTCTAGCTAGGTACTAACATACAATAAGGCTGTCAGATAGTACTGCAATAAGCAGGGTGTAATGAGGTCCAGCGCCCTTTATCTGGAAGTGTTGAGGCTGCCAAGGAATTACTAACAGTAAATCACCTGTTTGGGTTCCCTCAACATCCAGCAGACGTCACCATGAGGATCACAAGTAGGGACTGTTCTAAAAGGTGGCACAGGGTATCCACGCTTGTTGGGGTTTACTGTCTGTAGTTTTTTTTTTTGCTACCTCCGAAAACATTATCTGGCTCAACTTCTGTGCTCTAGAGTTTCTACGGCCACTAGGGTCACTAGAGTGACTAAGGGATGTCTCCCACCTCTATTGGGATTCCAGCCTTCTTTATAAATTTACTTATCCGCCGCCGATCCTGCAGGTCCTGAAAAGGGCTGGGCAAGCTCAATCACAACTGATTCTGGTGGACCTGAACTAGACCAAGTGGCCTGAAACTAATAACTGTTGACCCTTGGCATCTGACCACTGCTTCAGGAGGATCTGTTTATTTAACAACCTCCATATGTATGTGGAACCATCTGAGTGGTTATGATCTTCCGTCTGACTCAGTTATTTTACCTGCTCACCGACCTTGTTCAAAACCAATATACTCGGGCCATTGGTCCAAATTTGTAATCTGGTGTGAGCTGAAGCAGGGTGACCCTCTGCCACTGAAGCTTTCAGATGCCCTTTTGTTTGTGATGTCTTTGCCCAGAGCTGGGACAAGAATGTCTCCTGCATGGTAACAAGGCCTTTACCCCTTCCCTGACTGCCTACCTGCATGTGAAACTGGTAGCAGGACACTCTAGCCCTGTAGCCACACTAAAATAGAGATCTGGATCAGTCCATTGAAATGCAAGGTCCATAATCTGTTCTGTGATCTGGAGATACGTATCAAGCTTGCGCCCATTCTGGAATAAGTGTACTGTTAATGTCCTAGATTAGTCACATATAGTTGTGGTGGCAGTGTACCTTTTTTCTGTAAATCCTTAGTTAGAACTACATATTTTTCTGTGTCAACATAGAGGATGGACTACTGACCCCACCCATGTAAAGTTTCACTTTCGTATGGACTTCAGACCCTCATGCTTGTTGAGTGCATGTATGCACAGTGAATGTGTAATACATCTATGGTAGTATCACTGTGTGTGCAGAGTGTCTCAGCACTGGGACCGGGTAAACCACTTTGGATAGCCCCTGGTTTTGCATCACACAAGATTGAAGGTGAAACAGCTTTCCTAGAGAGTGAAAGTATATTAGCTACATTCCTGTGATTGGAGGTCCCCTACCCTTAAAGCACAGGAATGCAGTGTAGTGACTCAGGCACTGAAGTGAGGTAGTGGAGACTGAGCAACTTTTAGAAATTCAATGAAGGCCTTGTCAGCAGAGCGTTGCTGTTTAGTTTTTTCAGAGCAACTCTATTTAGTAGATTGTATGAGCGAAGGGTGGGACTGCAGTTTCTGTTAAAGATGAGGAAGTTTCTATGTAGGATCACTCATTTATCTATCACTGATTACAGCCCCAGGAAGTGTGATGACAGAGGATACAGAGCCCTCACTCTGTATTGTGACCTTGTTTTTGCTGCTACTGTTTCAAGCAAGCATCATTCTCCCTTTTGTGAGGATCATCAACTTGCAGAAAGGCTATGTCCCAGAAATGGTCAGAAAATGATTATTTGAAAAAGAACCAACCCAAACCCTTCCAAAGTCTTGGACACAGGAGAGATAACCCTTGTCTGGAAAATGAGCATAAAATGTGGGACCCAAAACAACCCAATTTAGCGCCCAGTTTCAAGTTCTTCTTGACCAAGGAAGGTAGTGCTCGCAGAGAACACGAAGGACAGGTGTGTAACAAGGGGTGGTGTCTGCTTGACAGCCAACCTCTCAGAGGTGTGGGGTCAACAGTTGAAGTCTGCCTTCTTGTTAAAGGAGCTGAGGGT
This sequence comes from Pleurodeles waltl, assembly GCF_031143425.1. Lineage (NCBI taxonomy): Eukaryota > Metazoa > Chordata > Amphibia > Caudata > Salamandridae > Pleurodeles > Pleurodeles waltl. The sequence goes on along the minus strand of NC_090448.1, from coordinate 267,921,566 downwards.
CTGCCAGCAACTCAAATCCTGCCTGCTTCCTTGCTGAGAGAGGAAAGAAGTGTGTCTTGCCCTGCAGGAGGAGAGACTGTCCAGAAGGGGAAGCCCAGTGTGTTCCTGGCATGAGGAACACCTAGAAGAAGCTGACTGCCTGTGAGAGCAAAGACAGAATTGACTTATGTTCTGTGGAGCATTCCTTAGATGTTTCAATTGTGAAGTACTCCAAGCTACATACGTGAGAAGCAAGATTGTGTCTTCTGGCTCCTTACCAGGTTCCCTAAAGACTAATGCTGCTCTCTGACTGCAGAACAGCCACAAGGAGAACCACAGTCATTGGCGATGTGGAAATCCTGGTTGAGCTAGGAGGCAGCAACTGACAAAGATGATCACCCGCTGGAGTCCTGCCAGAAAGACATCAGTTGTTGTGATCAAGTCTGAGAGCCTGCAGCCGATGAAGATGAGTGTCCCCATGCAGGCCTGGCGCACTCATTTCCACCAGTGGTCTACGGCTAGAGTGAGGCTGCTACCACAGCACTGCATCCCTGCAGCCACTGCGAATGGCACAGTTTTCTTACACTGCACCTGTTACCTCTTTCAAGAAGGTAAAACAGGGGTTAAGCTCAAATAGATAGAAAAATTGAGCCTGTAGAGAAGTCTGCGATGTGAGCAAGAGATTTTTTATGCATGTGATGTCTTTGAGTTGAAAGTCATTGAACTGTTCTATGTATTAGACAAAGGGGAAATCCAGAGCAAACTGCATATTGTAGGAACTGTAGATATTGGAGAGAGGAGCGGGCATCTGCTGAGCGCCAGGGGGAGGAGTATGAGCTGTGCAACACCTTACTGGAGGACCATAAATTGCAACTCTGCAATCATATCTTAATTGAACTATATGTTTTGTTTTGTTGTGAAATTAAAGTACTTCTTTATAACTAAAGATAAGCTCAGCATTACATTATTATGTCTGTTGACTGATTGTTGGGTTTTGAGCTCTTTCTTCCCACATTGCCTCCCTAAGAAGTCTCTCAGAGTCAAAAAAGGAAGGGGTCTATGGAAGAAGCTGGCTATCTGTGTAGTATACCAAATGTAAGGGGACACTGCAGATAGTCTAGGTGACCCTTGTTGGGGTGAAAATAAAAATCCCAAATGCTCTCTTGTGTGTTAGTATGGGCGAGCAGTTTAAGCTTATCAGAGGATAGTGCAAAGCATTTGTTCAACACATAGGGGGTCATTCCAACCCTGGCGGTCATCGAACGCCAGGGTGGATGACCACGGAAGCACCGCCAACAGGCTGGCGGTGCTTCATTTGGGATTCCGACCGCGGCTATAAAGCCGCGGTCGCTCAGCCGGGTCCGGCGGTTTCCCGCCGGATTTCCCCCGGCTGGGAGAATCCTCCATGGCGGCGCTGCAAGCAGCGCCGCCATGGGGATTCCGACCCCCTTCCCGCCAGCCTGTTTCTGGCGGTTTTTCCCGCCAGGAACAGGATGGCGGGAACGGGTGTCGTGGGGCCCCTGGGGGCCCCTGCACTGCCCATGCCAGTGGCATGGGCAGTGCAGGGGCCCCCTAACAGGGCCCCAGCATGATTTTCACTGTCTGCATAGCAGACAGTGAAAATCGCGACGGGTGCAACTGCACCCGTCGCACCCCTGCAACACCGCCGGCTCCATTCAGAGCCGGCTTCTGTGTTACAGGGCCTTTCCCGCTGGGCCGGCGGGCGCTCCCTTGGCGGGCGCCCGCCGGCCCAGCGGGAAAGTCTGAATGGCCCCCGCGGTCTTCTGACCGCGGAGCGGTCATTTGACGGGGTAAGTTTGGCGGGCGGTGGAATGACCCCCATAGTCAGTAAATGAGATGCACACTCAAGAAGAAACTCAAGACCAATTTTTGAAAAATACAACACTTTTATATACGTTTCAATTCCGGAAAATCTTCAAGGCAAGGTAAATACTGTTTCAAAGTAATCCTTCACAGTGGCGTAAGTAAATACACCAATCTGCCTTTACACTAATAACTTTCAATGGGTAAAGTATATTTACTGCATAGTTATTGTTGAACCTGGCCCTTTTACAGGGTCATTCCCCAAACCTTTTTCCTTTTTGTTCCTTATTTTTTTGACCCTTGTTGGCTGACGTTATGACTCTGAGCACTTTACCACTGCTAATCAGTGCTAAAGTGCATGTGCTCTCCCTTGTAAAATTAGTATGATTGGCTTATACCTAATTGGCATATTTAATTTTACCTATAAGTCCCTTGTAAAGTGGGATCTCTATACCCTGGGTCTGTAAATTAAATTCTACTAGTGGGCCTGCTGCGCTACTTGCACCCCCCATTGAAGTAGCCTTTCAAACCTGTCTCAGGCCTGCTAGCGCAGGGCCTGTGTGCGCAGTTTTCTGCCACAGAGACCTGGCATCTAAATTTACTTGCCAGGCCCAGAACTCCCCTTTTACTACTTGTAAGTCACCCCTAAGGTGGGCTCTAGCTAGCCCTACTGGCAGGGTGCTATGTATGTAGAGAACAGGACTTGTACCTAGTAATGTGGCCTGGCCTGTCCTGGTAGTGACAAACAGCCTATTTGGTTTCTCACTGCTGTGAGTGCTGCCTCCTCATAGAATTGCATTGGGAATGCACTGTGTAGTGGGTATTGTCTGATTTATGAGGGGTAGCTTAGGAATGTTTGGTATGGTTGTAATGGTGATGAGAAATGCTGCTTACTGGTGTAAGTGGATTATTTATTACTGTTACAGAAATGCCACTTCTAGAAAGTGAGCATTTCTCTGTGCTTATGATTGTAGTGTTTTGCAGCTTGACTCCAATCCACGTCTGGGCAGAGTGACATTTGAGCTTTGTGCATACTTTTCAGACAGCCTGTACACAGGGAGGATGGAGGTGTTACAGAGGTGCATATACATACTGAATAGTCTTCCTGGGCTGAGAGAAGGGAGAGGCGGGGCACACCTGCATTTGTAAAGGCTGTGCCCTGGCCTCACAAAATAGGATTGTTTACCCCCAAATGAGGTTTGGGGCCTGTGCCGGAGGAGAGAGGGGGCACTCCCAGAACCAGTTGTAACTGGCTGGAAACGCCTCTCCCCTCTCTTTGTGAAACACACTGTAAACTAAGTATAAGTACAGGGGAGTTTTCCCCACAATTTAGACATGAAGATACTTACTTGGAAGTGGACACAGGACGCTTTACACATTGCCTCCGTGTTATACCTGACTGCTCGTGCCAAACTATCTTGGACGTGTAACTCCCTTGCCCTGACTATAGTGGGTTGGTTCTGCCTGGCTTAGGTGCATACCCTAGCCAACCAGAAATTCAATTTCTAACAGGTATCTTTATAGACTCCCCTTTAGTTTGTAAGGTGCATGGGAGCCATGGTCACAAGAAACACCAGAAGTTCTCTGTTACCTACCTGGGGTGCCCCGGTAAAGAGATGCTGGATGGGTTGGGTGCCTTGCACACTGCACTGTTGGCAAAGAGGGGGATACCTAGACACAAGTTGCAGAGGGGGACTTAAGGACAAGTCAGGGAGCTCACAACAAGGTGCTCGGTCTGTGAGGGTCCTGGGCGCAAGGGAGCACCGTCTGTAGTCGTGGACCCGGGCTGGGGAGCTCTGGTGCATAAGGTTTTGGTTGGTGGGTGCCTGTGCATCAAAGCCGCCCACAGCTCTTAGTTAGATCTGCAAGAGAGGGATAAAACAGGACAGCAGGGCCATTCTCAATGCTGGCCTCTACAGTGCTGACATCCCTCGTTGGTTGGTCGGTCTTTGCGATGTTGGAGTGCAGATCGGACTCAAACAAGCTTTGGATGCTTCAAGGGGTCCAGTGCCCCGGATATTGGTGCAGGGCAGCTTCTCACTTGGTGGGGAGACAGTCCGTCCTGGTGTCTTCTCTCTTGGTGGGGGACGGATCTGACCTCCTGGGGCATGGTGACCTTCTCCTATGCGGCTGCTGCATCAGTGACTTGGTGGTCAGCAGACCGGTGAGCCGTCGTTGCAGTTGGTGTCTGCAGGATGCAGGGAAGTGGCTTCTTCACTTCAAGGAAAATGGTGATGGCTTGGCGAAGTGCTGGGGACCCTTTAAGTCTTTTAGAGGATAAATTGCTGCAGGACAAGTCGGTTTGTCACGATTGTCGGGATAGGAGCAGATAGACAGGCAGGGTTTGATTCTAAAGTGCATCAGCAGTCTGCAGTTCTTCGGCTTTTCTCTGTCATCTTCTGTCCTTCTAGTGTTAGGGGGTCACCCAAATACCCAATTTAGGAGTGTTGTATGAGAGTGTAGATTAGTAGCCAATGGGCTATTTACCCCTGGGGGGACTACACCCCCTAAATGACCACATCAATCAAGGAATTTGTAAAGTGCACTACTCACCCGTGAGGGTCTAAAGGCACGGATGGCAGGGGGAGGGGCGAGTGGGGAGTGGGCATAATTGTGTCTCAGAATTCCTAATTGCACCAAAACCAAGATGGTGGAACCCTTCTTTCATGGAGCACATCAATCTGCCCATCTTGGGGATGTGACCAGCCTGGTAGTGCAACACTTACACTTGCATAGCTAATTTCCCGCCTGTCGTGGTGTCAGGTGGGCCTCAGGGCAGGGGGTTGCAAATCCTAGGTCTGGGGGAAGCCAGGGGTCGCATATCAAAAGCAGCAGGGATTTTAAAGTCCCTGACCTTGGCATGCAGATTCGCTAGCCATCCTGCTGAAGGAGGTGATGATAACATCCTTCAAAGTAGGCATTGTTTCTGGCCTCAGAGTGCAAGTGCTCACCTCCAGGGGGGCAGAAACATGTCTGTAGTGGCAGGCTGTTTGATACCAGTCAGTATTTAGGGGGAGCCCCTGGCACCAGAAAATAAGATCCTGCTGCCCTGAAAGAAGAAGACTGACCCTGAAGAGTTGCAAGAACAGAAGACAAGCAGCAGACTTGGCCCCAGGCCCAGTGCCTGCCTACTGTCCTTGACAATTACACCAAAGACGACTTGTCCTCCAAAAGCCTGAAGAGACTGCCAACCTTCAACCAAGACCCAGGAACTCTGGCGGAGTACTGGAGCTGCTCTCCTGCATCTTGAAGGACTCAGGTCCGCCAAAACCCAACACCGGAAAGCACCACTACACCCGTGCCCCCTGGCCCAGGTTGAAGGAGGCAAATGGTGCCAGCATGGTCACCTGACCCTTCAGAGACAAAGCCCAGCTTGAGTTTGCCAACTGTGGACTTCAAGATGCCGCCTGCAGCCTCTTTGTGCAGGTCAACATCTACCGCAAGTGACCCATTGATAAAAACCTGATGCCTCAGAACACCTTTGCACCCTGCCGCCCCGGCTTGAGGAGAAGAGGACCAAAGGTCTCCCTACGTCTCCGAGCATCATGAGATCTGAGCCCCATAGTTGGTTCAACCTGACTGGTCCCCTAGTCCCAGCTTGCCGCATCTTTCCAACTGGACCATTCCCCATAGGATAACATTAAGGCACCAGACACTGAAAAGCACCTCTGCATACGGATGCCCCAGAGCCTCCTGAAGTGACCTCTTGGTGCTGCCTTGATATGTCTTTTGCTTATATATGTAACTTCTTTTGGCCCATAAGGCACTGCTTTAATTTCACTGCCTCATAGACTATGAGGAACGTTTTTTTCTTTTTCTTTTCTTTTACAAACAGTTTACTCTCTGCTAGGCAAGTCAGCTACAAATTCACCCTGAGGCATTTTTGGAAATATGTGGTTGATTATGCTAGGCTGCTTCTAATAGAACTTATGCTGTCATTCTTTTTATCATACCTGCTGGCATAATAGCCATTCCCTCTAGAAGAGAGTAGTGAAACTTTCCTATGTTGATGTTCAACCTCTTTAACGTGGCGGTCAGGACGTTTGCATCTTCTGCTTTACTTCTGAAATGCAAAGGACTTGAATGTCTAGTCATCCACACAGAGGCATAAAGTCCTTCTGGCGCTTGCATTTTTAAATAACCTCGGGACACAAACAAGAGCTTCCCTCCTGGTCCAACATTATTATTTTTCTTTTTTTTTTGCACTTTGGAACGAAACGTCACTCATAGAAATTGAAACCATTCCATCAAACCAGGCGAAGTTCTTTTTGGAAAGGTACTATGTTCCCTTTCAAATGGTCCCTCTCCCTTGTAAATCCCTGCTTAGGGATCAGGAGAGGAGGGCAGTCCCCAGGCAAGGATTCACTCACTGGAGGGTAAGAGCGGCCACCCTGACATGGACAAGTGTTCCCCCTTGAAATAAAATAAATGCAGCCTTTCTGGCCCCTGGGGATGGCTACTCGGGTGGTTTAATCCAATCCACCCTCCCCTCCCTTGAGTGTTGGAAGCAGAAAACCACTAGCCCATAAACATTTTCCTTTTTTTTTTTTTTTGTAAACAAAAAACTGGTTGAGGGCTGCCGTCCTGACATTATGCCGTGCCCTCAACCTTAAAGGGCGTTTTCCCTCCAATCTTCCCTCCCTGGGTAAGGTGGGGCATGAATCTCACTAGCATCAAGCAACGGGCTGTGCTCCAATCTCCTAAAGGGCACAGAAGTGTTTTTTTAATGTAAGTAATCCCTTGGATCTAGTGGGCTTTCTTCTGGAATCTGCAGGGATTCACAAAAGTTCTACAACCCAGCATTCTCATTTACTTATTTAAAAACAAAGAGTAGGCTGATTACCGGAGACAAGAATGGACCAAACCTTGGACTTTGCGAAGACAACATTGACTTCTTGTGGTTACTTTTTTTCCTGCCACAGGCAATGGGCCAAACCAGGCATATGGGGTACTCTTTTTATTGGGAGAGGTGTGGGAATGCAAGGTGGTGGGGATTTTGTGCCCCCAAAGATTGCAGAAACTTTCCCTCTCAGGAATGTGAGACAACCGTGTGATTTTTGGCAATGTTTGGCTTCCAAATTTAATTCAGCGTGCAAGAAAGTTCAACAAATACTCCCTACACCTATACTCAGTATTTTGTACACATTTAAAAATGCATAATTTACTGCCTACCTATTTTTCATTAATTAGATCTTAACATATGGATTGATGCTGGATTGATACACAATGAAAAATCTGAATCATCTGCAGCTTAGTTATTGGCTCTGAGTACAGCATGTTTTTGGACACCCAACACACATGATATATTCCTGAAACCAGAAAAGTATGACAGACGCAATAGTATATTACTTTTGTAAATCGACGATCAGGCCCCAAAAAATTGTCATTATTTTTTTTCAATTCAAACGTTAGTTACTTTGTCAAATCCATCAGCTGTCTGCACAATTGATCCTTTGCTGGATTCTGAATTTGGTCTACTTTTCAGCTTGTACCGTGCATTTCACACTTATTTTCCCCACAACCTACAAAGAGAAAAATCAGTTACCACATAACAAATCTGCAATATTTTGGCTACTTTCTATGTTCCCTCCAGGTAACCCACAAACCCTGGGTCCTTAACATGGATAAAATAGACACCAACCAGGATTGGATATCTTTTGTGAAGAAAAAATAATGAAGACTTAAGAGTGAAGTACCCCATATATCACAAAAAGTTGCAGCACTGGTTGGCATCCGGAGAAAGTTATATCAAGTATTCCACCTTTATCCTAGAGTATTGAGTCCCTCTCTCAGCAGCACATTAAAGAAGGGTTGATTATCTTGATCCATACACATGTGGCACATTACGAATTACGAGGAAGTTCCCAATTAGGCTTACGTCAGTGAAACTCTTTCCTGGTACGTCCTTGAAGAAACTGATCATAACTCCTCCAGTCTTCAGGCTCAATCCCTACTTGCTGCTGTCCTCATCAGTTTATTCTCTTAGCTCCTCATTATTAGCTGCTTACTTTTGGCTTAAACCTTTTCCTGCATGCCATCTGTGACACCATCACCCTCATTCATCTAAGGCTGCTTCTGGAGCATTCTACCCTGAGCTCCACATAACTACACTCACACAATCACTTCCGAATGAAATGCATGTCGAGGTACACAATATTTATAGATGAAAATATCTGGTCTATAAAAACAATGCCAAACAGACCAGCCGTACCTCTTCTGGCAAATTTCACCCTCCTGCACACAACCTATTTCTAGTTCTTCATTTGCGCTACTCAGTCTTGGTCTGGTCAAGCGTAAGCAAGCAAACCATTATAGTTTTGAATAAACCTAATATTAGTCTCAATCTGTCTTTTTTAGAGGGTCCTACTATGTTCTGGCGGTCATCTAACCTTGATGAAGACCTAGAAGCCTGGGAGGAAAGGCGTACAATTTTACTTGAGGTATGCACACTCGATTCATAGATCCTTTCTCTGTGTGGTTGTCACTCTTTACAATTTTTTTTAATTTCTCATCACAGAGGGTAATATTATTGATTTTGTTTTTATTATTATTTTTTGTTTTTGGTCAAATGGTGTTTTATGCTTCTAAGTTTAGCTCTATGTTTTGGGGCATATATATTTGTGCATATAGTCTGTTTAACGTGTGCCCTGGTTTATTTTTGTAAGATGTTTTGCCATGTTACTTGACTTGATTGACATTATTCACTAAAGTCACTTGGTCTGACAGGACGTGGAGTGAGCTATGAATTCTTAATGCCTGTCAGTCCATGACCATGCAGCATACTTACAGTACCCAAGCGGCCAAAGATCTATTGGAAAAGTTGCTCAAATGTGAATTTACCTTGAAAAAAGCGAAAGACAAGAGGCATTTGCAAAGCATGAAAAGTATTTTTAATTAAACATTACAGCTGGGAAAGCACTTACAGTAACTGGGTCTGAGGACAGTCTCAAGGCACAGTTGATCTAAGCGGTGTTTTATACATTTCTCTGAGTACCATAAAACAATTATAGCATTTCTTTCAGGGTAAAGAATGTAAACAGTTGTCTTGGAGTCATATATAAGGTCCTGATAACGAATGCATGTGGGCTGGAACCTGACACAATGAGGGCCAGTGGGTAATGTGACCAGATATCTGGCCTGAGAAGCGAGTGATCGCTGTGTGTTGCAGTGCATGCTGTTCTGATTGAATAAGTGTTCCTAACTTCATGTGTAATCTGACTTTATGTTGTTTTAGGAATGCGGTCACCCCTCCGTCCATGTGTGTTTTATTGCGGCCAGTTTCCTCTGACCATTGTGTGTCACTGTGCCTATCTGTGGGAATGATCTAGGATTCTTATTCCCATGTTTGTATGCCGGCTACATACCACCCCACCTGTAACCTATCAATCAGAAAGTTCAGGCATAGGTCGCAGAGCCTGCCTGACCAAGTACTTCTCTGTCGGTGTTGATGGAGAGTTCATGATGGGTAAATTCAATATTGGTGGTGCGATTTTGTTTTTATATATGAATGTATCATTGTGTGAATTGATATCGACTTTCCAATATTAACATTCGCCCCTTGCATTTTACCCAATTTGAACACTGCATTTTTACAGCAGGAACCCCCCACTTGCAGGAAACCACACAAAAAACAATAACAATACACAAACAGGCAACAGTGACATGCACAGACCAGTCAGCCACCGGTGGAGCCAGGAGAACCAGTTCGTAAACCACTCCTGCTCAGGGCAACCGCCCTTTTCACGCATGTCTCTTTGGGAACGGTGCAATGCCTGGATGGCAAGAGTCAGAGTCCCATTGTCCGTGCCATTGACTGGTATAAATGTGCAGCAGGACACACCGATCTTTGTGCAGATCCTACCCTCCATTGCGATATTCAAGTTCAATTCAGACCGATGTTGCATCACCATGAGGCAGATGGCTCTCGGTTCTTCCTTGATTGAATTAAGGCAGAGCTTAGTGCTGTTCATCATCTTGAGCATCTCCCACCTGGTTATTTGCAACCAGTGCGCATTCGCTTTTGTCTGCACGATGAAGAAGGGTATGGACCCTCCTGCTGATACTTGTGCGTCAGAGAACAGTCTGTAGGGTATGATACTTGTGCATCAGAGAACAGTCTGAATTCTTCTGGAATGTCCCTGTACTAAGCCCAAACAAAATAATCAGCAGTTCTTTTCTCTTGGGCCTGATGCAACAAAGTTGTTTTCTTCCTTAGCAGGTGTTGGTACAACTCTGACAGATCTTCTCCGGGAATGACCAGGGTCGGGTGTGTATGGTGACAAGGAACAGAGGCCACGCCACCCAGGGACGAGCTGAGTGTAGGCAAACTCGCTGCATTGCCAATAAGTGTCCATCAACGTGGAAGTGCCCCATTGTATGTTCGGAATGTGCAGGATTGTGCCACATTTTTCATTCGTACCCATTGTAATTGTTCCTTTGCCTCTGAAACACAAGGAATGCATTGTGTGATTATATACAATTAGGGGTTACCCCTTCCCTTCTATCCACGTATACCTATCTATCTCTGGATCCCAGAGTTCCTGACATGGGGTATCTATGCTGTTATTCAACCCTCCCCTACGAGACTCCTTTCCCTTCATCTCATCGAAGTGGTTGGCCCAACATTGAAACGCCATGTCTCCGGTCCACTTATATTTAACAAAGACAGCCCCAGATATGCTAAGGGTAACCCTGGGACCACAAATTTAAACGGAAGCGGACGTGGTTGTGCATTGATTTGGTGGTTTTGCTACCTCCAAGAATCTCTTTTCTGGAATGTCTCAGGGCTACACAGTATCCTCCCCTATGATGCCCTTCCTGCACATCCTATCTAGCTCAGTTGAGAAGGTACAGTGCTGTGGGATTGGTCTCGTATCGGGTCAGATTCACCACTATAACTGTTGGGTTGTATCTTGGTCCTAATCCTACATAGTTATAGGTGGAGAAGGCCATTTGCTTTTTCAGGGGCTACAAGTAAAGCCTGTCTTCACCTTCTGCATGTGGTATCACAGACATACGCAACATGACCTGGTTGATGTCATGGAACCCACGGCCATCATGTGCTGATACCATGTGTTGTGTAAGAGGGTGCTGTGTAGTGTGTTTGGAATGCTGGTGTTGTTTTTGGTGTAATTATAAGTGACATTGGAGAGGTCCCTACGCAGGTTAGGTGGCAATTTCTGGACAGACACCTTTAGAATAGGCAGTTCTTTGGCAATGAATGGATGCTACAGCACCCCTAGTAAACAGATGTTATACAAATGTACAACAATACATAACTTATAGATCATTGTAGGTCTTGATTTGAACCCAGGGGAGATGTCTGTAGTCCTCTGGTGATAGGAATTTCTTAGTTTTAACAGTTTGAAAGAACATTGTGGTGCAGCTCATGTCTGGCTTTTCTGTGGAAAGTTTCAGCTGCCCATCTGAAAGGTGGGCCCACGCATCTTCCCCTCCACCTTGAGGGCTGTAGGTATTACAAAGATCACTCAGTAAGGTCCTTCAAATTTGGCTTGCCTCCATTTCCTTACAAAATTTCTGATGCAGACTTCCTGTCCGTGTTGAAGTGTTTGATATGGTAGCTTGGCAGTGGTGCACTTTTAGTTCCGATAACTGACCTGTTTGGATGGGAACTTAGCGATTTTGGTTAGCTCGAAGAGACGTATATGCAATTTGTCACCTGGTGCTTGAGAGCTAGCCTTGACACTTAATTTGGTCTGTGTTTTTGTGATGGGGGTCCTCATCAGTCTACCAGTTGCAATCTGGTGTGGTGTGAGATGGTGATCGCTGCTGGGTGTGTTCCTTAGTGCAAACAAGGCCATGGGCATACAGTGGAGCCACTACGTACTAAGGCTTTCACAGATTTTGATTATTTGATTTTTTAACAGACCGTTGAGTCTCTCACTGACGTCATTGCTTTGGAGGCGATACACTAAGGCCAGATAATCTGTTATTCCTAAAAGGATGCAGATTTGATCAAACATTGAGTTGACAAAGTGCTTTCCATTGTCCGACAGGATGACATCTGGTACCCTGTACCTGGGTATTACATCTCTGACAAGGAACGTTGGCTCTGCCTTGGGGTTGAAGTTCTTGTAAGGACCGGCTTCGATACGCCTAGAGTATGGGCATACTGCTACAATCAGGCATCTATAGTTAGCACATCGATCGATCATGTCAATAAAGTCGATGTGTAATGTCCTGAAGGGAACAGTTGGTCTGTGGATAGCAACATGATTTGTTGAAATACATCGTCACTTTTTCGGTGTGGTTGGGAATAAACCAGTCACTCTGAAGTTCTGCTATCATGTTGTCTTTGGCTGTGTTTGCTGATAAATGTAACTGGGGCAATCCTATGTTGACTAAGCAGTGCTGCATGACAGGTTTCCTTGAGGGTGCGTGTCTGTATGTGAGGTCATGTGTGGTCTGCGTGTAGCCCCTGGCTACCCATTGCTCCTTCACGTCAGGCAATGCTGTTTCCTGCATCTCCCTCAAGTACAATTCTGCTGCTCTGTTGTAAGGCTTGTCCTTAACACCAGAACAGCAGGTTCAGCCTAAGATGCCTGTTGTTAAGGGTAGTACCTGTGCCTCCTTTATCCATAAGCTGTCCTTTTTTCAAATTGGTCAGCTAATGCATTTCCTTACAATATGAAGTCCTTTTCCCCATTATGGGTGGTGCTTTTTACCACGGCCACGCCTTTTGGTAGGGAAAGCGCATCAATTAGTAATCCTAGGAGATCCCGATGTGTGTCTGATTTCAGAAACCCTCGCCTATTTCACATTCCTGTGCTAGAGTGCACCGTGGTGGTGACATAGACGGAATCGTGAGTAAATGGTTGCCATCTTTCTCGATGTTTGGGTGAGGGCTTTGATTAATGCTGTCATCCCTGCCGCTCGTGCAGAGAGGTGGGGAAGGAGAGTTAGCTGTGCGGTGACTTGCAGTTTTTTTTAGGCCGCATGGCTACAAGCCATTACTACCGTTGGCCCGTGTGTCTTACCCCAGTCTCTTGTCTGTCATGGAGGAACAGGCAATGTACATTGCCTCACTATCTAGGAAGGGATTCTCCTACGCTGGGCTGATCCCATCAGGGTGTATGTTTGCGCAGTCATGGATCTCCTCCCCTTCTTCAACCTCGTGCCAGGAAGGTGGCTGGGTTTACTTGATGGCACCTTACTATTTTTAGTGATCGCCTGGAGAGAATCAGTTCATAACCCGAAACCGGTTGTGTAGTCAGTATGCTCTTGCTCTTTTGTATGACCACAAGTGCAGAATGTTCTGCATACAGTGTCACTAGTACCCCCATCACAATGGAGGTGCTTTTGTCGACGGCAAAGGCTGCTGGGTTTACTGGATGGCACTGTACTATTTTTAGTGATGGCCTGGAGAGAATTGGTTTGTAACCCGAAACCTGGTGTGTAGTCAATGTGCTCTTGCCCTTTTTGTATGACTTCTGGCACTGAATGCTCTGCATACAGTGTCAGCGGTTCCCTCAACACAATGGAGGTGCTTTTGTCGATGGGTAGCCCCTTTCCACTTGGGAAAGTCCCTGCATGACTGAGTCTAAAAGCCCACTGTAGTACGCAACAGGTTTGCACACCAGGGGATACTTTTGTGTCAGGACTGCTGACATGACTCATCTGTTGCTGTGGCTAAATAAGAAGAGTTCCTTCTGATAGTCAGGCGTTCCTAACAGGTGGGAATGCGGTATCTCTGTTTTGAGCTTTCAGAAGGCATCGTGCATCTCAGGCATCCATACTAGTTCCTCGTGGCCAGCTTTCGTTTTCTTTATGGCTTCGAGTAAGGAGGCAACAAGCGTGCTGTAGTCAATGTCCCACTGCCAGACATAGTTGCATAGTCCTAAAAAAAAAATCCATACCCTTTTTCGGCATTGCCCTAATAGAATCGGCACGTTGCAACGTGATCCATCGACCAGCTGCTGAGATCAACTGACACAGATAACTAACCTCCTGTTGTACATCCTGGATCTTCCCCTTCTCTACTTTGTACCCTCTCTCAGCAAGTACAGTCAGGAGGGCTGTTGTGTCCTGAAGACAGGTCCTCAGAGCGACTGCATATCAAGATGTCATCTCCATACTGTATCAGGGTGCTATTCCATCAGAAGTTAGCGAGGTCCTTTCTTAGAATTTGATTGAAGATACTGAGAGACTCACAGTACCCTTGCAGTAGTCTACGGTATAGCAGCTGAACCCCTCGGAACATGAACTCAGTTAAGTACTGACTGTCAGGGTGCAACAGGATGCTAAAAAAAATGTTCTTGGTGTCCATCACGGAGAGATAGCGGGCTTCTGCAGGTATGTTGGTATGATAGAGGGGTCTGGCACCACAGGGAATACCTGCACCACAATGTCATTGAGAGGGCGCAGGTCCTACACCAGGTGCCAGGTCCCTCCCTTACTCTTTTTGACCAGTAAGATCGGTGTATTGCAGGTGGAGAACCTCCTGATCAACTAGTGCTTGGATTAGAGGTGTTACACCCTCATCAGCTTCCTTGGAGAGAGGGTACTGACGCACCCGAGGTAGGATGGCCCCTCCTTACTGGGTTGGCGGTATTGATCAGCCTCACATCATACGGTTCACTTGCCCATAACTGTGGCGGTACTGCTGATAAGTCTTGCACCAGCCATGTCGTCAGTACCGCCATGGGCAACAGAGCCCTGTTTCGCAATTCTACTCTGAACTTACTCGTCTCTGCGAAGATGATACCTGAGGCCCCTGGACACTCACCAAACAGCTGGTCATCAGTTACCTCCCTCATACTGAGACCAGGCATAGTGAAAATAATACATGCTCAAATGGCATTCCCTTGGTCGGTGGCCAGCAGGACCCCATATTTGGGCCACACCTCGCCAGCCTCCAGGCAAAGCAGCGGCTCCTCTTGGGTTTCATATCATGGTGACCCTCCCAGTGGAACACAAATTCGCAGCCAACTGAAGCCTCCAACCCAGCAGTCCCCGTGCATTAGCAATCAATGTGAGGACAGCATTGGTGAAGGCCGTCTGGTCAACGGGTATCACTCTTATGTGTGCAGTATGGGCTGGTTAAGGACATGAGTCTTGATGGGGGTAACCCCAGGGGTTACGCAGGTCATTGTCACATCTTCTGAGAAATGAATGTACATGTTTAGTTCAGCCATTACGTCTCTTTCTAGGAGATTAGTCTGGGATAAGGGCTGATATTACAGCTGTCCCTTCACGCAGCTGCCTCCCACGTCTATCTTCAGGGGTTTTGTAAAGGGAAACCCTTATGGCCGTGTACTGTGACCTCTGTATCATTGAGCCAGCAATTCATTATAGTCATAGATTCTACCAGCCAAACCAGGAGGAAACCACTGGGGGCCCAAATAAATAGAAAGACCTAAGATTTCCTGTAAGAAATGGGCTGTAACATATTTTGATGAAGTAGAGAAAGGTGGAGAACAAAAAAGCAGCATTAGAGAGCCAATGTTAACAATTGGTGAAAAAAAGTAACAATACGAACTGTGACAGGTGGAGATAGCAAAAGGGTTTGAAGTCCTCGTCTTTAAGGTGCGTTGTCATCTAGTAGGAGGAAATGGGAAGAATGGGAGGACCAAGAGAGGGACCAGAGTCTCCCTCTCCTAAAAGCAGAAGGTCCTCAAGTCCGTAGTGGTAATAGTAGATGAAATAAAACTCAGAATTGAGAAAAAAAGGTCATTGATGAGAAATAAATAGAAAAGGACACATTGATTTGATCTCTGTGACACCACAAGTGGTTTTACTTGCACTTTTAGTAAGTATGTAGCTTTGGTAATGATGTATTCACCATGAAAGCAGATCTTACTCATGGGTTCATCTCTGATATTCATTAACCATGAAAACCGGACCAAAACAATCACAAGATCAAAATCTTTCTCCATTGCTACATTTTCTTTGACAGCCTTTTAAAAATGTAAGTCTTCAAGAGAGTCAGTGCATCCTTATTGAGAAGAAATAAACTGTATGCCGGCTTAAGTGCCTAGGCTAACCTCACTGCCCCAGATAGCACAGCTCAGGCAGATGGTTGGTGTCTGAATCTGTTAGAATGGGGACTCATCAGTAAGGGTGTGATGCCAAACCACCCGAACCTAGGAAATGTACTAGTTCCAGGAATAGGGGAGGCAAAACAAGGAACAATATATATACATGTGCCTTGAAGCTTTAGCACACATAAGAATAGTACTGGTGAGTAAGATGTAAGTACTTACTAAATGACTGGAATGGCTGAGCCCAGCAGTCCAGATCTGTCCAGAGACTATATTCTTCCAGAGAGTAAGAAGCAGCCAGATTGTACTAGTGAGAAAGAAGACCAATGGGAACCAAGAAAGGAGTAAAATAACAAAATGGGCTGGGTGCAAACTGACATGAAACTGATCAAAAACCACAATAATCTAAGGTGCTGGCAGGTGTATTGCCATTAAATGCATAGCTTTTGATAAAACATAATCCAGGTTTGATCCACAAGAAGATAACCTTTGTTTTGGAGTGGGATAAGACTGTACATGAATGATTGTCACTACAAGACAGATACAGAGTTTGTGAACCACTTTTCAGGAAATGCTGCCCATTTTTGCCATAGAGACACCATTTGCCAGGATGACAACTTGATCCCAACATTAGTGAACTGTATTGCTATTGGGTGACATCTTTGAGGGAGTTTGGGATTTGTGTTATCTTCATGAAAGCGTTCTCTTATCAAAACAGCAAACGTTAAACATTTTGCATTTGACTCACCAGCATATTTAAACTTGAAATGCATAGTCAGTCAATAAAAAATATTTGACAAGTGGGCCTAACGTTTTATGATACACTGGAGATCATTCTTTTAATTAAAGTATTTTTCAGATTCTCCTTTAAACATAAAATAAAGTAGCATTTGCTGTTCTAACTTTTCAGGCCACTTTTAGCGATGTGGGTGCATATAATAAAGAGTGCAGTTCTGCCAAAATGATATTTGATTCTCCTTTCAAAGTGCCCCTTGAAGCACAGGGAGTTTTGTGTCTTTGGAGAAAAAGCTGTGTCTGGTTCAGATTTCCAGATCTCACACACATAATTAAAATACCTTGTGTAACATGGGAGTGTTTCTGATAGCTGTTGAGGTCTATGCTTGTACTCAGCTGTAGTGCTAGAGTCTAATCCTTAACATTAATGTGCATCTATATATACTTTTGTGGCTTTGAGAATCTTGTATATGATGTAAGTCTTGTCTATTAACAGTATTTTTTCTGTGGGTGCAGGAGAAGCAAAGTTCTCCCGTCAGAGTAAACCAAGCACACCCACTTACCTCTTTCTGTCTGATCTGCATTATTTCATTTTCTGGCCATCTGTTTGAGGCATGGGCCTGAGCTTTTTGAGCTTCAAGCTTGAACGTTGGAAGAACCTTTCTTTCAGGTTCACTATGATATGGTTGTTCACACTAATCCAAGGTTCCTTCATAAGGTAGTTTCTTCTACTTTAACCAATCCATTGAGCTACCAGTTTTCTTTCTCCTATCCGATCCAGTTGCAAAAAGGCCTTGCCATACTCTGGATGTGAAGCAAGCTCTTACGTACTATATGGATAGAACAAAACCTTTTTGCAAAACTCAACAACTTTTTCTTACCTTCTCAAACCCACATAAGGGGAGGGCTCTTCTCAAATCAGGCATATCCAGGTGGATTATTAACTGTATTCAGATATGCTAAGCAAAAGCCAAGAGACCTTTACTTATCCTGCCTGGAGCCCACTCTACCCATAATAAGGGTGCCTCTATGGCCTTCTTGGGAAACATTCCTATAACGGATATCTGCGAAGCAGCTAGCTGGTCTGTAACATCCAACTTTACTAAACAATGTTATGTGGTTGTATTAAAACACCAACAAGCTAATGTTGGGTAGGCTATACTCTGTACACTTTTTCAGTCCTCTGCAACATCCTCAGGCTAGCCACAGCTTGGGGGAAGACTGCTTGAAGTCTATGCACAGAATGTGTATCTACAGCCACATGTGCCTCAGATGGAAAATGGCACTTACCTTCTTGCATCTATTTGTGGCATGTACTGCTGGAGATTCAAATGTGACCACCCTCCTCCCCGGAATCCTTTTGGTGTTGCGGACGTCCTATATTATTTATTTTTCTTTGTCTGGTCATCTCTCTTCTGTAGCTCTATGCTCCATTTTCCAGTCTCACCCACTGTGTAGAAAAGAAACTAACTATGGAGCTGATGTGCATTACCAACAATAGAAGTCATTGTTCCTCATTACTCAAGACTATTTCTTCGAAGAAAATCAACTTGCACACATCCAGGCCCAACACTAGATGGCCAGAGTATACACAGCTTGTGAATCTTCAGCACTACATGCCATGAACAGAGGCTTACAATATAAGTATCACTTTCTTTATAGTGCTGTGCATTTATGAGCTATAACACTATTTGGAGCCATATCTTTGGCTAGGAAAGTGCTACAGACTTCTGGTGTTTACTTGATGTTCTCTTGCAGTGTGTGGTAGTTGGTGTGAACCTGTGTTAAAGTTCTTTTCTTTTTCAGTGTAGAGAGCCTCACTCAACATTAGCTATTAGTACAGAGTAAACTGCATTCTGAGAGTTTAACCTCATCCCACCCTCTTAAGTACCACCTTGGCTGCTCTACCTCACTACTGCCCGAGTCAGTTGTGAAAGGAAAGTACCTAGTCATATAGTATGAGTACATGAGTATTTATTGCCACAGCCCAACATTGGTAAACGACCACAGTTATGGCCCTGTAATCACTGACTGCATTGGAACCCCAAGAAAAGGCATTGATGCATAGTTAGAGTATAATGTAACTCTCCTAACATTGAGAGCACCGCCTATGTGCCCCAGGTACTAAAACACTTATTTGCAGGTACACTTAATCACTTTCTGATTGTCATATTGGCGGAGGGTAATGTACATTTCTGTCCAGTATCAGTGTCATAGAAACATTTTTTTCATGTGTGCTGGGTGGATGATCATAGTATTTTAGAATATTTGTTGAGTGGGCTTTGGGTCTGACCCTTACTTATGATTTGCTGGCATTGTTGACTGTTTCCGTTCCATGCTCTTGATTTGATGGCTTTAGTCCCCTGATCTTTTGCTTGACCTGCATCTGGGCTATTTTGGTTTCACCATGTGTTTTTCAAACAATGAGTGTATACTTCCACTGCTGACTTCAGGGCACTGTTTTCCTTTTGCATGTTTCTTTGCCTTTGACTTTCAGCACTTTGTGAAAGCACGTCTGTTGCTCCCTCCCACTCATCCCTGTGTGTCTGCTACTCGCTGACCCCAACTACGTCTCACTCTTGTTGCCTCCTCCGACTCTCCCTTTTTCCCTTTTGTGATCCCACTTGGTGACTCTCCCTGATGTATGATTCTACGGCTTCCTTTGTATAACACACCTTGCTCTACTGGTCTTTCCCAAAATGTGTCTTCGCTATTACCCCCACCCAAACATCTTGCCTCTCCATCACACCTCACTTCCTGCACCCTGCTTTGTCAAAGCTAGACTGATTGGCTTTGCCCGAGCTTGTTTAATGCAATTTCCAATGTCATAATCCATAAGTGACTGAAACAGTAACCTCAAAAAGGATAGTTAAGTGAATATTATGATTTGTAAGTGGTAATGTGTTCTCCTAAAACCTGTACAGTAGGAGAAGCTTTCAGTCTTTCATGTGACCTTGGGGTAGATTGTTCTGCACATAACTCTCAAATTAGTACTGCTCTAAAAGAATCACAGAATGCCCGCAGAACTACGCAAAATGAGTATTTCTGCATTTAGCTCTATTTTCCTACATGCCACCCTGCATCCGAGTATGTATTTTGCTCTAAAACAAATAGCAGTAAATGCAAGAGAACACAAATAGTGACTGTGAGCAGCCGCTTGGGCCCGCTAAATGCAGAATTTTCCTCCAACTTACTCCTGCATTTAGAGCTAGTTTCTAAGCGCAAGATGCACCGGTGCATCCAAAATGGGCTTGTGGATGCATTTTGCATTAAGAAATAGCTCTAAATGCAACAGAACATAAACGGTAGAAACGTGCTGCTGTGGTAGGATTTTTTCTCCCATATTGCTCTTAATTATACAAGTGGGCATAATCAAATTTTCGTTAATTCCTCATCAGAGAGTAGCACAGATTTACTGAAAATACTCAGTGTAATTAAAAGCATTCCAAAGCCTAATAAAACGTTTTTTTAAAAATCCTATGTTCAGTTTCTTCATAGTCTTCAAAATATCAAGGCATATAGGCAGTGATTTTGCCATACATCTCCTTTCCTGTTGGCATTGTGTGCCTGAAACATGCACTTAAATTTATAACCATGAATGTAATGTCAGGCTTTGAAATTCCTGCTTAACTAAGAGCACCGTCCACCCATTCTCTTCCTTCAGCTTCAAAATGAGCACATTTGTTTGCCGTTTAATCTTCTCCGGTTTGTTCCAGGAAATTACCTTCTTGAGTTATGTAGTCCTTAATGT
This sequence comes from Pleurodeles waltl, assembly GCF_031143425.1. Lineage (NCBI taxonomy): Eukaryota > Metazoa > Chordata > Amphibia > Caudata > Salamandridae > Pleurodeles > Pleurodeles waltl. The sequence continues at coordinate 267,901,277 of NC_090448.1, read as the reverse complement.
ATTTTTGTTCTGTTGTATTATATTATTCAGGTATTACAAAGATAAGGTTTAATTCAGATTAGAATAGTTTGTAAGAAACAATAAACAGACTAGAGCAACACATAAACATGCCAGGAAACGTGCAGGTTCTAAAATCAGAGAACATCAAAAATGTTAGCTGGCGATCGTGTGGTGACAGAATGTAAACAACACAAAATTTACTCTGATCTCGCTCCATGAGGACCACTGGGCACCGTCACTGTGTGTGGCTATGAATAACTGTTTACAGACATTTATACATTTTCGTACATGAAGACCCTTAATCATCCTCTTGTCTTAGATGGATGCACACTCCCAAGTAAGATATTTGAGATAGGCATACTTTTTCCTCAAAAGCAAATATCTTATAAAGTGAAGGCTTGCCATGTTGTCCTTTTGTGGATCATGATGCATTATTGTTGAGATGAAAAACAGTTTAATGGCATGTGTGGCTATAAATACACATGTTCTGCATACTTCTGCCATCTAGTGTTGGGTCCGGATGTGTACAAGTTGTTTTTCTTTGAAGAAGCTGTCAGAATCACGAGGTAAAGTGACCTCTCCTTTTGGTGATACTGTGCATGGGCATCGACTCCATTATTAGATTGTTTTCGTTCCGCCGTCGGGCTTGGACGTGTTCTTAAGTGCACCGATTTGAGACTGCTTCGGGTCCCCTTCAGAATAACTTTGATTTCTATATTCATCTGTATTGTTTACAATTGTGTTTCATTCATAGCGTGTGAAATTGGGATGCAAAACTCACTTTGTCCCGTTGACGTACTCCACCCCTGGTCTTTGAGCCTTGCCCGATCGGGCCTCTGTTTTTTCTACACTTCGGTATCTAACTGAAATGCGCTGCTGATGGAACAGACACCTTTTCGTTTTTGCCCTAGGTGTCATGCCAAAACCCCCATGCAGACATCCACTAGGTGTGTAACCTTTGTAAATCACAGGATCACAATGAAGAGGACTGTGAGGCCCGTCAATCGTTTTGACCGAAGAAGACTCTACAAGATCGCCTGGCACGTTGAAAAGAAATGCAGCAAAAAGACCTCAAGAAGACACCGGATATCTTCAGTCTCCAGGACATCGAGCCACAAGAAGAGTTCCAAGAGGCTACTGTAGCAGGAGAGGAAGCCTTATCCTTTTCGGAATCTGAGCTGGAGGCTGAAGAGAGCGTGCAGACACAACAGGATCCATCGGCGCAGCACACAGTGAGTACAATGGCCCATGTACTAAGGAAGTATTCCACTTCAAGAGAGACTACCACTGCCAGCCGGCCCTTGGTCAGCACTTAATGATTGCCGAGGATGCCCCGCCTTCAAGCTCTGAGCCGAAGGCTAAGGCTAAAGACTCCTCTCATAAAGTGGCCTCAGAGGTTTCGACACCGACCCAGCCTAGGCTGTCTTCAGTCCCAACAACATCGGCATCTAGCTTTTCAGCACAGAAACAAAGACATTCGTTGGCACTGAAAATTTTGCCATTTGAATCATAACCATCTGTTTCTGCACCAGAGCCTATTTTACAGATGATGGCAGAGAAGCTTGATCTGAAACAAAAGACTATAAATATTCAACCAAATACTGGTTGGATCGTTGCAAAATCTTCACATCTTAAGCACAGACTTCATTCGAGGAGGCTACTGATGTCCAACCACTTTCACAGAAGAAAAAGGACATTGCCACCAATCCAATACCTCCACCTTTATCACCCAATCCTCCACCACAACATCATTCACACTCGGAGGCAGAAGATTTAATACACACAAACTCCATTAGGGTCGCCACACTCCTTTGTAGAAGATCAGGGGGAGGGATGATGACACACAACAGCCACTATTAGATCCTTGGGACACATTTGATATTGACACACCAGGGGACACAGATCCTGATTTATATCCGGCAAAACCTTTTCCATCAGATGACACTGTGGCCCTCCAGGGCCGGGGACAACGGAAGCACCGCCAACAGGCTGGCGGTGCTTCCTGGGCCATTCTGTCTGGCGGTTTCCCGCCGGATTTCCCCCGGTTGACCAAATCCGCCATGGCGGCGCTGCAAGCAGCGCCGCCATGGGGATTCTGATCCCCTTCCCGCCACCCTGTTTCTGGCGGTTTTTACCACCAGGAACAGGATGGCAGGAACGGGTGTCCTGGCATGGGCAGTGCAGGGGCCCCCTAACAGGGCCCCAGCCTGCTTTTGACTGTCTGCTATGCAGACAGTGAAAAGCGCGACAGGTGCAACTGCACCCGTCGCACACCTGCAACACCGCCGGCTCCATTCGGAGCCGGCTTCTGTGTTCCCGGCCCAGCGGGAAAGTTAGAATGGCCCCAGCGGTCTTTTGACCGCGGGGCGGCCGAATGGCGGTTCCCGCCTGGCGGGCAGCAACCGCCGCCCGCCGGGGTCAAAATGACCCCCTATATCTTTTAATGAGCTGGTAGCTAGGCGGCTGCATACCATCAGGTCACATTGCATAAGGACCATATAGAAGTTGATTTTGTATTTGAAACCCTTCCACAACTAGGGCATCTCAATATCTGCCCATGTAGAGGATGACGTGGCATGTGGATGAAATTTTTAAAGACCCTGTTCGTGTTTGAATAATTACACCCAGGGTTGACAAAAAATATATAAACCAGCCCCATCAGATCCTGCTTATATTAAGGAACAGATGTGTCTAGATTTCTTAGTAGTCTGCAATGCTTGTAGAAGGGTTCATTCTCAAACTTCTGGGGACGCACCTCCTCCAGACAAGGAGTCAAAGCTCATTGACACTTAAGGCAAAAGGGTGGGGGTTCAAGCAGCTAGCTACTGGAGGATTGCCAACACACAAGCACTATTGGCAAGATATGACAGAGCACACTGGTATAAGATGTAAGATCTTATTCAACAACTCCCAGAAGAATTTAAAAAGAAGAGACAACAACTTGTACAGGAGGGCAAGTTGATGTCCAACATTTGTATTAAATCTACTCTTGATGCTGCAGATACAGCTGTCAGGGGAATAAACACAAGTGTATTATTACGCCGTCATCCATGGCTCCGTACATCTGGTTTTAAACCTGAAGTTCAACAAACGCTGTTAAATTCCCCCCTTTTTATCAGGAACATCTTACTGGTCCACAAGTAGACCAAGCGCCAGCAAAAATGTAAAAAGATGCTAACGAGGCTCCTTTCGTAAAACAACTTTGAAACAAAGTCATAGACAAGCAGCATCAGAATCCTGTATGTCTTTCGGACAGCAGCATTCACCATCGTCTTGAAGAGTTTTTTTTATAGAGGATCATATAGGGGGAACAATTCCAAAGGTAGAGGAAAAGGTGCCTCCAGTTGTACCACCCCTTCCACCTCAAAACAGTGATTCTCCTCATTCCTTCCAATCACACAACACCTGTTTGGGGATGTCTACAGCAATTGTTCCCCGGCTGGCAAAATATAACAGACCAGTGGGTGTTGGACATTATCCAGCATGGTTATTGCCTAGAACTCATAACCACACCTCAAGATATACCACCAAAAAAGCACAAAGTCTCTCTAGAACATCTCCAATTGTTAAATCAAGAGGTACGGGCTCTCCTTCACAAAGGAGCAATAGAGTTAGCTCCCAATCATCAAAAGGGAAAAGGAGTTTATTCTCTGTATTTTTTCATCCCCAAAAAAGATGGGTCCATTCGTCCAGTTCTGGATCTCAGACCACTGAATCAATGCATCCTATCCGAGCATTTTCATATGGTCCCTCTACAAGATGTAATACCATTATTACAACAAGGAAACTTCATGTGTGCCCTAGATCTAAAGGATGCATATTTCCACAACCCAATACATCCAGCACACAGAAAATATCTCAGATTTGTCATACAAGGCAGACATTACCAGTTCAAAGTTCTCCCACTCGGAGTAAAAACTGCACCTTGTGTATTCACAAAATACCTCGTAGTAGTTACAGCGCATCTACGCAGACCAAGCATTCACGTCTTCCCATATCTTGGTGACTGGCTTATCAAATCCAGTTCCCTTCAGCAATGTCTGCAGCACACATAGACAACAATTAATCTCCTACACCAGTTAGGGTTTACCATCAGCATACAAAAATCATACCTACAACTGTCTCAAATACAGCCAGACTTAGGAGCTGTTCTTAACACACTTAGGATTAGCCTACTCCAATGCAATCAGAATTCAGAATATAACAACTCTATTAAATCAACTATTCCCCAATCAACATGTTACAGTACGAACAATCCAAAAAATTCTAGGGATGATGGCATCTTGTATTACAATAGTCCCATATGTAAGACTACACATGCATCCGCTGCAGGAGTGTCTGGTGAGTCAATGGTCTCAAGCACAGAGTCAGTTACACGATCTAGTGTTTGTAGACAGCCTCACTCACTCTTCTGTGCAATGGTAGAAAACACAAAATCTGACAAAAGGGTGGCCGTTTCTAGACCCTGCTCATTCTCACAACAGATGCCTCCCTTACAGGTTCGGGTGTTCATCTCCTCAATCTCTCAACACAAGGGATGTGGGACACCAAACATCAATCTCTGCACATAAATTACTTGGAACTTGGAACTTCAGGCAGTTCACCTAGCACTCAAAGCTTTTCTAGTTCACCTTCAAAACAAGACTGTTATAGTCTGGGTGGACAATACAACAGCCATGTTTTATTTACAAAAATAGGGATGGGGGACACACTCTACAGTTGTCTTGACCAGCTCAGACAATCTGGCATTGGGAAATTCAACACTGCATTCAGCTGTTAGCAGAACACTTCCTAGGGACGGACATCGATCGTGCCAACCTGCTCAGCAGGATGCAGCAACATGTTCATGAGTGGGAACTCCACTCTCAACTCCTACAAAAATACTTCCATCAGTGTGGATTTCCACACATAGATCTGTTCGCAACAGCAAACAACTCCAAAAGCACAAACTTCGCCTCTAGGCTCCCATACCCCCTCTCCAAGGGCAATGCTCTATGGATGAGACGGTCAGGGATGTATGCTTACGCTTTTCCTTTCCCTCTTTTTCCCTTTGTGGTGAGGAAGCTCAGACAATCCTATCTCACCCTCATTCTGGGTGCTCCCACTTGAGCACATTAACCATGGTTCACACACTGCTCGAACTTTTAGTAGTCCTACATGAGAAGCTCCCCCTATGCCCGGACCTTCTCACTCAGAACCATTGAGAAATCAGACACTCAAATCCCCAATAATTCAACCTTGCAATTTGGCTCCTGAGGTCATAGAGTTGGGATATTTACGCTTACCTCCTGAATGCGTGACCATTCGTAACGAAGCACGCAAATCACTAGAGCATGCTACGCCGCTAAATGGAAAAGGTTTGTTATTTATTGTCAAACCAACCAAATTGATCCGTTTGATGTAACTATTCAATGTATTGTTTTCTCTTTGCAAACTTGTGGCCTAGCATATACTTTGTACGGCCGCATTTGGCAGCAATAGCAGCTTATCTACAAAATAGGCAACACTTAACATTATTCAAAATCCCAGTTATTAAAGCATTTATAGAATGTTTTAAAAGAGTGATTCCACCCACTCCAACACCGACATGGAATCTTAATATTGTGCTTACCAGACTTATGGGACCTCCATTTGAACCTTTATATAAATGTCCAATCCAGTTTCTTTCCTGGAAAGTAGCATTTATGGTGGCAATCACTTCACTAACACTTGTGAGTGAGCTTCAGGCATTAACCTTTGAAGAACCTTTTTTACAGGTACATAAGGATAGGTTAGTACTTCGTACCAACCCAAAGTTTCTTCCAAAAGTGGTTTCCGCTTATCACCTGAACCAATCGGTTGAGCTACCAGTCTTCTTTCCTCAACCTGATTCAGTTGGTGAAAGAGCTCTGCACACCTTAGATGTTAAAAGAGCATTAATGTACTACATTGATAGAACTAAACAACTTTTTGTGGCTTTTTCATCTCCACATAGAGGGAACGCAGTATCTAAAGTAGGTATTTCAAGATAGATAATCAAATGTATCAAAACATGCTATTCTAAAGCTAAAAGATCTCTGCCTATACCTCCTAGAACACACTCAACTCATCAAATAGGTGTATCTATGGCTTTTTTGGGAAACATACCAATCGTTGACATCTGCAAAGCAGCCACATGGTCAAATCCACACACATTTACCAAACATTATTCTGTGGATGTCTTTGCATGGCAACAGGCAAATGTTGGACAAGTTGTACTTCATACTCTTTTTCAGACAACTGCAACACCCAAGGGTTAGCCACCACTTTTGGGACAGCACTGCTTTACAGCCTATGCAGAGCATTTGTATCTACAGCCACACATGCCATTCAATGGATTATGTTACTTACCCCATAAGCATCTGTTCTTGGCATGTAGTGCTGTAGATTCACATGCTCCGACCCACCTCCCCAGACATCTGTGGCTGTTGCAATATTTTTATTGCACTTCACATGCATGGAGATCTCTTACTAACACTATATTCACACTCCATTCTCACCCGACTGCGGGAACACAATCTAATAATGGAGTTGATGCCCATGCAGAGTGTCACCGAAAGGAGGGGTCTCTTTACCTCTTCACTCTGACGACTTCTTCCAAGAAAAACAACTTGTACACATCTGGACCCAACACTAGATGTCAGAAGTATGCAGAGCATGTGAATCTACAGTACTACATGCCACGAACAGATGCGTACAGAATAAGTAACATAATCCTTACTCGGCGTGTGTTTTCACATTTGAGTTTGTACAGCTGATTATTCACCCTGCTCTTAGTTTTAGTCCCATAAATTAAATGGTAACCTGGTTGCACAGCAAGAAGAACCTGGGCTAAAGTGACACTTCTTGGTTTTTATTTTATCTTTGATTCGAATTCTTTATGTTTACTATATTTGACAGTAGAAAACCTGTTAAAAAACAGGTACAGTTGGCTGGAGTGTCACTTTTTGCTAGGGGGGTTTAAAAAAAATAAAGAAATGAAACAGCGTTACGTGCAGAACATATTTGGGAAGGAAACTATAAAAAGAAAAGTATAACCACCTTACCAGTATTTTGAGATTAAATGTAGTAAAAAGAATGCATGAGTAATAAAATGTGAAAGACATGCACATAAGTAAATTAATTATGAGACGCAAGAACACGTGTCACAAAGCCGGTCTTACATCCTTGTGGATTAATGTGTCCACTGCATAGATATGTGCAGCTTGAATTTACAGGCTAGAACTGCAGCAGATCTACCTATTCTTTTTCTTCTGTGGTTGATAAACTGATAATAATTCATTGAGTATGATAATATTAGAGCAGTTATCTGCTGCTATCATTTTTCAGTTTGTAGAGTGTACCATAATACAAGTTCACAAATTTTCGTTTATTCTGATGAGTACTTCTAACTGCATATTCCTTACCATTAGAATATCCTTCAAGGGTCCAGACTGTATCTTCCAGCACAGCTCATACCCACTGCTATATAGTGCCATAAGGCCTGCAGTGATTCCATGGTGCCCTGGAAGTGGCAAAGCAGGGTTGCATATATGTGCCACCCCTGTGCTTATGTCTGTTTTTTTCCACATCCTTCGGAGCAGATACAAAGCTCTGCTCCCAACTTTGTTGGTTTTTCAGTGACTTAAACAACTTTTCCATTGTGCTATGGAACAATGTCCCCACTGACAACATGGCTGTCATGCTGAGATTGCAGGAAGCAGATGTTTGTCACAAACCTGCAAAAAGTTTGCCTCTGCTGCTTTGGCGCAGGCCATTACTAGAAAGCATGCAAGAAGTGTGCCCTAATGAACCATAAGGGGATTTGGGAATGGAAACTAATCTGTATGTCGCTGTATATAAGAAGAAGTCACAGTGGAATCATAGATGCTACTACCATTCCAGCTTCTGCTCCAGATTCATGGTCCTGGTCTCGAGGCTCCTCCTGAAATAAGTACACTTCCCACTAGGAGTTTTCTGGCAATTCAAAGTCAACTTCTGAGCAAAAGAAGGCCAAGTGGGACTTGAAAACCTCCCACCACTCAAAGTCTAGCACGAAAGTGCAAGGTGGTCATGATAAAGATTGCACTCCCCAATGTCTCCTGACTGTGAAAAGATCCTGCAAGTGGTCCCAGCCCTTTTTTTCCCCGGCCGTCATCAACCCCGCAGCAAATGGCTACCTTTAATGAGGCCCGACTGCAGATTTGTAACACTATTCTGGCTCTCTCTTGCGTACCTTCTGGCTCTACGGAGCCTCAGAGGTCTTCAGTTGTTCTACTCTCATCTCTTGATGAATTATTCCTAGACCTGGAAAATGCAAGCAGCCTAGACACATACCCTGAAACAGAGCTCATCTCTCCATTCGGGCCACCAACGGAGGAAAGTGCTTCGTTTGCAGGGGTAGTTTGGAAGGTAGCTGAGACACTAAAATTTAAATTGTCCACTATTGAGATGAAAACAAATATACTGACTGATCTTCTTCTAACAGGGAAAGGTTTGTTTGAGCTATTATTACCAAAGTGCGTGATTGTTCAAACTTAAATAAGTAATTTCAGTCCGAATTCCTTTCCTCCAATCCCCCCAATAGGGAATCTAGGAGACTTTATGCATTCAGAAAGAGAATGTATTCTTCAGCTAGTCTAGCTGTTAGATATGTAAATGCCGTTTGTCACTTGGGTAGGTATGCCTATTCTGCAGTCTCTTAAAATTGATTCCGTTGAAGTATACCTGCATGATACAGGCAATCACACTTTAGATGTTTCTCACTTCCATTCTTAGCACTTTGACTCCGGCTTATCCTAACACATCCTTTCTGGTTTTGTGCAAGCAATGGACAAAGGAAAATAAATAAATGGAGGTCGTGGATAAGATGTCGCCCCGAAAGATGTTCAATCCTCCATTTCCATACATCTTTGCCTTTCTAGGGCTGCACAAGTAGTAAGCAGTGCAGAATGGTGCTAGTTCATTCATTTGGTGCTAGTTTATGCAGGGTATCTGATGTGTTTCAAGATCACTTTGAAGACACTGAATATGTTTGTTTAAAGCCTCTACATTTTTGTTTTCCCTCAGGCATGCAGAAAGAGACACAGAGACGCCAGAAGAAAAGTAAAAGCAGATCCGTGAGCTTTGGCTTTCCATACTGACTCACAAATAAAGTAGAGAAGGAGCTGCCATATCACCAAGTGCCTCTTTTGAAACCTCAACCTCAAGAATTCAGTCAAAAAAACGAGTGTGACAATGTACCATAAAATTTAAGGAATCAAATTAGTGTGCATGTCTAGGAAACCTTTTAATTGTAAGTCGAATGTCTGTTTTTAACAGTGATCTGCTTACTTTTAAGGGGGAATCTGTTTTTCACATGTCTGCAAATATCTAATGTGCTCCTTCCTATGGAAGGAATTCCTGTTCTAAGAACATTAAAGTGTGGCCCTGTTGGTTATGTTGACTATGATCATTACTGCATGCCAAGATAGCGCCCTCACTGAGCTACAAGACCACAATAAAGTTAAAGGAAACTGGAGTTTAGGGTCTCATGCTTTACAGATAAGGCATCCAATCAGAAACTGTCAGATATTCACCACAATTTTAGTGTTGATGTTCGGAACTGGGTTCACAAATCTAACTCTATTGGCAGATTTGTACAGTTCCTTTTTGCAAGTTTTATGGTTTTGTGTTAGCATATGTTTTGCGTTTTTCTGCCATTTATTTAGCTTCAGACTGCTCTTAGCAGTTAAAGGTGTATTTCTCATGCTTTTGACATTCATGTCAAACTATAATTGCATGTGTGTTTGCAAATGTGTTTTGTGATGGATCTGCTGAGTGATGCGTTTGGGCTAATTGGGTTAATGGAATAACCACTTCTCTGTTATAGGATTTTTTATACATTCCTGTGCTTGGATCTCTCAGATTTAGCACTAAACTTGTGTGAAAAATCAAGTGGAAGCAATGTTCTTTTCCATCTCTAACCTTCCCCATCAGTGACCACATATACTAGAACAGGAGAGCCAGTTGTAGAATTGGGGTGGAGATGGGCTACGTGAGAAAATAGACATAGGATTCTACTGTCTTCCTCGTTCCTTCTGGGATCAAAGAAGGCCATAGGTTGTCATTGGAACACTGATCATACATTTCTTGCTAGATTTATAATATGAATCTTCCAAAGTTACAATTACTACCTCAGTGGTCTCACTGTATGCTGTTGTGTGTAATATGAATAGGTCTGGTTGAGATGTTGGTTGAAGAGGAGCTCCTTGATGTTGGTTGAGGAGGAGATCCTTTAGGTGTCTCTTGAAGATAAGAAAGAAGGGTTTGTACTGATGTGTGCTGGAATCGAGTTCCAGATTTTTGGGGCATTGCTCGCAAAATAATGCTCTGGGTTTTTTGTTTGTGGGCTGTAGGGTGTTTGAGCATCTCAGGTTTCTTGTCTGCCATGCCTTTTTGAATTTAGAGGGGAGGTATGCTGGTTTCCCAGTGGGAAGGGCTTTGTGAGTTAGACAAGCAGTTCTGAATCTACAGCAAGCACTGTTTGGAAGCCACTTCAGTTCTTTCAGGGGAGATGTGGTCATTTTTTTGATTCTTGTGACCATTCTGGCTGCTGCATTGTGAGTTAGTCTCAGGGGTGCAAGATGCGCATTTACTTGCCTGTGAGGGTGGCATTCCTGTAGTCTAACCTGGACAGCACCAGCACTTGCGTGGCATTTTTTAGATCTGGTGGCAGGTAGGATTTACTTTGGTTCATCAGTTTCAGGCTGTAGAAACCATTCTTCACACTGTTCTTTATGTAGTCTTTCTTTGTCAAATTGGGTTCCAGTGTGATTCTTAGAGACTTGAGAGAATTAACTAGGGTAAGATTGCATTTAAGAGCATCTATGGAGTTTATCCATTCTTGCATCTGGTGGGGACTGCTCTGTGTTTGATATGAGAAGAATTTCTGTCTTATTTTGGTTGAGTTTTAGGTGGTTGTGGGATAGCCATAGTTGTACTTCTTTTAGGATGGCATTTAGGCAGTGTACGTCATCTAGTAAGGAGATTTCCTTGTAGAGCTGGGTGTCATCTGCATATATATGGAAGGGGGTGTATGCTTGGTTGAGGATGACGGTGATGAGCTCCATGTAGATAGGTAGTCATCATGCAGGTAGGCTGTATCGACCACCATGTGGTGGTAAGTCCAACCTTATGTGACATCAGATGCGTGCCCAGAAAGTTTCTGTGCGTGGTCACCATCTTCAGATTCTTTTTGGAAGAAATGCTGGCTCGAAGCCGAAATGGAGGCACTGTTAGAAAGGAGTTCAATGACTCCTTAAAGGTGTTTCTCATTCCACCTAAATACTTTGAGCAGCAGGATGCAGAGTTAATCACCAGACATTGAGGCACCCTTCACTCCAGAGCCATCTGAAGCGGAGCAGGAGCAGCCCTTCAATTAAGGTGAAAACGAATTCACTGTACCCAAAGGTCAGGGCAAACTTGACGACATGTGGCAGGGTCTTAATACTGAATCCACTGAGGAGAGTGTCAACAACAACCCCTCACTTATTAAGAGGGCAGCAAACACATATGGGGTCCAACTGGAGAATGAGGCCTCATGTTTCCGCCTCTAAAAGCTAATGCCATCACAGAAGGCAAACCTGTATCTACTCTGCTACCCAGCATCCTGGAACAAGATAAAGAAGCCTTTCAAAGCCAGCCACAGCAATTGTTATAACCCCCTAAGTGGAGAAGAAGTATAAACATCTGACACAGGACCCTCTATACTTCAAGGAGAATGTGCCTGTAGATTCGGTAATTATAGCTACAACCAGGAAAAAGAACAATGCACCAAAGTCATCGGACTGCCACCAAAGAAGGATAGCAAGAGGATAGACCTGTTGGGCAGGAAGAAAGCAAGAGAAGTGGCTACACAATGAGGAATTGCCAACTCCCAACGCCCTCTTCAACTACTGTGGCCAACAGCAGTGGGGCGAAAAGAGCCAAGACAGTCATCCAATGAGGCAGGAACATTGCAAATTCCTGCCTCAAGTATGCAGTGGACACAGCAGACATGGCCAGTAAGCCGATGTGCACAAGCACAATACACAGGAGGCATCCCTGACTAAGGGTCTCATGATTCAAGTTGGAGGTGTAGGCATCAGTAATTAACATGCTCTTCACAGGAGAACCCCTCTTCAGACCGGCTGTGGACGAGTCACTACAACAAATTAAAAAAAGACAATAAAATCCCAAAGGCAGTTGGTGCATTGGAGTTCGGGGATCCTTCAAGAGAGAAGGAATGCTTACTAAGAAATCTGCAAACAATGGGGGATTCCCACTAGTCTCTCAACAAAAACAACAGCAAAGTTTCAGCCAGCAGACTGTGCACCCACCCACTCACCAGGTGTGGATGCACCCGGTAAGACAGCCCTTTTGCTAAAAGCCAAGTGGGAGAGGCCAACCTTCAGTTGGGTGGGGTGAGGTTGGTTGGGGGTGGTAAGTAAACAAGTGACTTTCTTTGCCTACAACCCTGCACTGAACACCAGTGGGGGAAGAAATGGGGTTGGGGGATTGATCCAGGAATGGAGGTCAGTCACCTCAGACAGTTGGGTACTAAACGAGCACAGATGGTGCATAGAACTCCTCAAGAACCCTCCTTCTTTCTACCCAAAGTTAAGATAATTAAGGGAGCAAGAACTCATACAACTGCGGCAGGAAGTGAAAGAGCTCATCATGAAAACAAGCCATAGAAATAGTCCCACAGTGGGAAGACGGAAGAGGCATGTTTGTGGCATGTGTAGCTGTAGATACACATGCTGTGCATACTTCCGCCATCTAGTGTTGGGCTCAGACGTGTACAACTTGTTTTTCTTCAAAAGAAGACTTTTCGAGTCACCGAGTTCAGTGACTCCATCTATTAGTGGTATAGGTTCCGTTGTTTGATTGTTTTTTCTCTCCGCTGTTTGGATCAGGCATGTCTTCCACAGCTCCGATTGGATGCCTCGTGATGTTCTCGCCGGACCCTTGGACACGTCCTCTCATTGGTATCTACCAACAGTCCTGCATTCTTGTCACTTTCCCACCGTTACTTACCTTTGACTCCAAGTTCAACTAACACCCTTGACTCCCATCCCCTCGACTTCAGAATGTTCCTGTAATCGAAACAACTCCATCCTGATTTTATCCTAGTTGTTGGGCCAAGTATCTGAGATCCTACCTCCACAAAGTCTGCAATCTATTTATCTCCAGACCACAGTGAGAGCTCCTGTTCAGAACTGACGCGCATGTCATATTGCCTCCACCGCCATGACACAAAGACAAGAGGTAGAGGACATCTTTGGAGAACAGGAGTCAGATGCCAAATAGGCATCGTAGTAGAGGTGGCATTTTCACCTGGAAGCATCTGTTTCTGAGGCAGATGTCAACCACAAAGAGCCTCCGCCAGCCTGCGCTCTTAGAGGGTCGCAGGGGTTAAGGATGCTCCCATAACTCACCACATAGAAGCGCAAGCCTCTAGGTCCCAGGTCGCTTATGAGGCCTCTGGTGCACCAGCGCCATCTAGTCATGATCGACTCCGGCATTCGGAGATGCACTCCAAACCTCGAGTGCAGCATTGGCACCGGAGCTGAAGGCACATCGTCGGTCACCCTCTGAGTGAAATCTTCAGAGCTGAGACTTCCTGCCCCAAGACATCAAGAGCCAAGGCCAAGTACAGCGTTGAGACCTGTCGACTCTAAGCAATTGGAGCTGAAATCGAGGTCAACACAGTTGGGTCGACGAACTGATGCAGTCCCATGAAGGCTGCCCTTCAATGGTGCATTCTCGGCCACATCAGAGGAGTTTGATCACCCAATTCTCGAGCAGCTGCAGGAACACTTGGATGCTCAACAACATTCATATCCAAACAGACACAGGTTGGATTTTGGCAAAACCTCCAGATAGGACAAAGAACTCTGCACCTCATAAGAAGAAGAAGCTTACTATAGAGGAGGCTGTCAACTCACCAGAACTTCCAGCCCCCAAAAAGGCCCTACCTCATACTCATCCCCCTCCTCCACCTCCACCTATCTCCTGTGTTGCCTCTAGGGTTGTCGCCACATCATTCACCTACAGGTTCTTCACTGTAATTTGGTGGGGACCATCCTAGCCTTCCTTATGACTGATATGACTACCCTCATGAGGATGGTTACAGGGTCCAGACCCATGGGATAACTATGAGGCTGAATACCCTGTGGACACAGACACAGATCTGTACCCTACTAAGCCATCCCCTCCTGATGATGTCATATCGTACCATGAGGTGTTCCACAGAGCTGCCATTTTGCATAATGTAGAACTCCATGTGCAGCAGGAGGAAGAGGGTTTCCTTTTGCAAACTCTCCGCCACCCACCTCTCTCTCCCTACAATATCTCCACTTGCTTTAGGGTGTCCTCAAGCCTCCTACTAAGATTTTTAAGGACACCGTCAATGTGAGAGTGACCACACCTAGGATAGGAAGTATAAAGCCTCCCCTAATGACCCACCATACATCCGTGGCCAGCTGTCCCTCTGACTCTGGGGTTGTTCATATAGCCAGAAAGCATACCAACATTTGGGGAACAGGTGAGACTCCGCCTCCTGACCAGACAGCAAGACAATTGATGCAGGGGCAGAGCATTCCTCATCCCATTGGCAAATTGCTAATTAAATTGGCTTGCTCGTTCGGTATGACCTTGCACACTAAGACTAAATGGTGAACCTGGTAGAGCACCTCCCAGAGCAGTACCATAATAAGGTGCAACAGTTGGTGGCAGAAGGGAAGATCATCTCCAACATCTGCTGTGCTCTGGATGCTGCAGATACATCAGCTCAAGGCATTAACACTAGTATCCTGCTGCAACACCATTCCTGGCTGCATTTTTCAGACTTTAAGCCGGATGTGCAGCAACACCTACTCAACGTCCTTTTTGATGGTCAGCATCCCTTAGGTAGATGAGATGCTTGAGAAAATCAAGCATAGAAGAGACAGAGACGGCTAAGGCCATGGGTGCCCTCCAAGCACAGACCTCCAGGGGTTCCTTTCGGCGCACACATATCTCCCCTCCAGAAACCTTATCTACCTTCACAAGACCAACACAACAGTCTCCCTTGACAGGTTATTATAGAGGCAGTTATGAGGGCAATAACTGCAGAGGTTGAGGTGAGGGCACCATCACTAAGAAGACTGTCCCCTCGAAACAGTGATGCCCTACAGCTTCCTCATGATCACATAACACCAGTTGGGGGAAGATTACAGGGGCTTCTCCACAGACCGTTGGGTTCCAGAACACCAACCATGGTAGTCCACGATGCTAGAACTCTATAGTCCCACATGAGAATCTCCTGAACGTGCCGGACCTTCTCCCACAAAACTACAGCACTCTCAGGCATCGTAATCCTCAGGAATTCAGTCTTCCAAAATGGCTCCTGAAGTCTTTGAGTTTGGTCTTTGAATTCCCACGATGTGGAAATTCTTATAGAGTTGCGCAGACCCACCACCGGGGCTTGTTATGTAGCCAAATGGAAAAGTTTGTACATTACTGCCTCCCAAAATACATTAATCCTCTTGCAGCACCAGTACAGGACATTGTTTGTCACCTTCTGCACTTGCAAAAATCAGGCCTAGCCTATACCTAGATCTGATTACACTTGGGTACCGTAGCTGCCTACCTACAGAGCAAACAATAGATTTTTTTATTCAGAATACCCATTATTAAGGTATTTATGCAAGGCCTAAAAAGAGTTATTCCACCCATAACACCCCCTGCTCTGGTTTAGAACTTAAACATTGTCCTCACTAGGCTCATGGGTCCTACCTCGGAACCCCTTCAATCTTGCCCACTACAATTGCTGTCTTGGAAGGTGGCCTGCCTTGTGGCCATCACTTCTTCAAGACGAGTCAATGAGATACACACTTTTACTCTAGAGGGGGGGCTTTATTTCCAGGTGCATCTAGAAAGAGTGGTCCTCAGAACTAATCCAAAATTCCTTCCTAAGGTGGTCCTTAATCAGATGCTCAAAATGCCAATATTCTTTCTGTATTCCAGAAACTGTAGGAGAATGTGTGCTGCATACTTCTGATGTCAAAAAAGCACTCCTGTACTATGTTGATAGAACAAAACCATTTTGTAAGACCCAGCAACTATTAGTGTCATTTTCCAAGCCTCACAAGGGACGTGCCATGTCCATAGTATGTGTAGCATTTTAGTTAAGCAAAGGTGTAGGAAGTTGGCTCTGTATGCACTATTTCAAATTAAGGAATAGTATGCACAGAGTCCAAGGGTTCCCCTTAGAGGTAAGATAGTGGCAAAAAGAGATAATTCTAATGCTCTATTTTGTGGTAGTGTGGTCGAGCAGTAGGCTTATCAGAGGAGTAGTGTTAAGCATTTGTTGTACACTCACAGGCAATAAATGAGGAACACACACTCAGAGACAATTCCAGGCCAATAGGTTTTTTTTTGTATAGAAAAATATCTTTTCTTAATTTATTTTAAGAACCACAGGTTCACGAATCACAAGCAATACTTTAAATGAAAGGTATTTCAGGTAGGTACTTTAGGAACTTTTAATTAGCAAAATAGCATATACAGTTTTCACATAAATGACATATAGCTATTTTAAAACTAGACAGTGCAATTTTCAACAGTTCCTGGGGGAGGTAAGTGTTTGTTAGTTTTTGCAGGTAAGTAAGCCACCTACGGGGTTCAAGTTTGGGTCCAAGGTAGCCCACCGTTGGGGGTTCAGAGCAACCCCAACGTTACCACACCAGCAGCTCAGGGCCGGTCAGGTGCAGAGGTCAAAGTGGTGCCCAAAACGCATAGGCTTCAATGGAGAAGGGGGTGCCCCAGTTCCAGTCTGCCAGCAGGTAAGTACCCGCGTCTTAGGAGGGCAGACCAGGGGGGTTTTGTAGGGCACCGGGAGGGACACAAGGCCACACAGAAAGTACACCCTCAGCGGCACGGGGGCGGCCGGGTGCAGTGTGCAAACAAGCGTCGGGTTTTCAATGGGAGACCAAGGGGTCTCTTCAGCGATGCGGGGGGGGGGACTCCTCGGGGTAACCACCACCTGGGCAAGGGAGAGGGCCACCTGGTGGTCGCTCCTGCACTGGAGGTCGGATCCTTCAGGTCCTGGGGGCTGCGGATGCAGTGCCTTTACCAGGTGTCGGGTCTTTGAAGCAGGCAGTCGCGGCCAGGGTGAGCCTCGGGATTCCCTCTGCAGGCGTCGCTGTGAGGGCTCAGGGGGGTCAACTCTGGCTACTCACGGTCTCGCAGTCGCCGGGGAGTCCTCCTTGAAGTGATTGTCCTCCACAAGTCGAGCCGGAGGCGTCGGTGCAGAGTGCCAAGTCTCACGCTTCCGGCGGGAAATGTGTGTTGTTTCAAAGTTGCTTCTTTGTTGCAAAGTTGGAGTCTTTTTGGAACAGAGCAGCTGTCCTCGGGATTTCTTGGTCCTTCTAGATGTAGGGTAGTCCTCTGAGACTTCAGAGGTTGCTGGACCCTGGGAACGCGTCGCTGGAGCAGTGTCTTTAGAAGTGGGGAGACAGGCCAGTAGAGCTGGGGCCAAAGCAGTTGGTGTCTCCGTCTTCTCTGCAGGTTTTCAGTTCAGCAGTCCTCTTCTTCTTAGGTTGCAGGAATCTGAGTTCCTAGGTTCTGGGGAGCCCCTAAATACTGAATTTAGGGGTGTGTTTAGGTCTGGGGGGTTAGTAGCCAATGGCTACTAGCCCTGAGGGTGGCTACACCCTCTTTGTGCCTCCTCCCTGAGGGGAGGGGGGCACATCCCTAATCATATTGGGGGAATCCTCCTACTGCAAGATGGAGGATTTCTAAAAGTTACAGTCACCTCAGCTCAGGACACCTTAGGGGCTGTCCTGACTGGCCAGTGACTCCTCCTTGTTTTTCTCATTATCTCCTCCGGCCTTGCCGCCAAAAGTGGGGCCGTGGCCGGAGGGGGCGGGCAACTCCACTAGCTGGAGTGCCCTGGGGTGCTGTAACAAAGGGGGTGAGCCTTTGAGGCTCACCGCCAGGTGTTACAGTTCCTGCAGGGGGAGGTGTGAAGCACCTCCACCCAGTACAGGCTTTGTTACTAGCCACAGAGTGACAAAGGCACTCTCCCCAT
Organism: Pleurodeles waltl; assembly: GCF_031143425.1. Taxonomy (NCBI): domain Eukaryota; kingdom Metazoa; phylum Chordata; class Amphibia; order Caudata; family Salamandridae; genus Pleurodeles; species Pleurodeles waltl. Next base: position 267,883,183 of record NC_090448.1, on the reverse strand, counting down.
GTGGCCAGCAACATGTCTGGTGTGTGGCAGGCTGCTAAAACTAGTCAGCCTACACGGATAGTCGGTTAAGGTTTCAGGGGGCACCTCTAAGGTGCCCTCTGGGGTGTATGTTACAATAAAATGTACACTGGCATCAGTGTGCATTTATTGTGCTGAGAAGTTTGATACCAAACTTCACAGTTTTCAATGTAGCCATTATGGTGCTGTGTTGTTCATGCATGACAGACTCCCAGACCATATACTCTTATGGCTACCCTTCACTTACAATGTCTAAGGTTTTGCTTAGACACTGTAGGGGCATAGTGCTCATGCACTTATGCCCTCACCTATGGTATAGTGCACCCTGCCTTAGGGCTGTAAGGCCTGCTAGAGGGGTGACTTCTCTATACCTGTAGGCAGTGTGAGGTTGGCATGGCACCCTGAGGGGAGTGCCATGTCGACTTAGTCTTTTTATCCCCACTAGCACACACAAGCTGGCAAGCAGTGTGTCTGTGTTGAGTGAGGGGTCCCCAGGGTGGCATAAGATATGCTGCAGCCCTTAGAGACCTTCCCTGGTATCAGGGCCCTTGGTACCAGGGGTACCAGTTACAAGGGACTTACCTGGATTCCAGGGTGTGCCAATTGTTGAAACAAAAGTACAGGTTAGGGAAAGAACACTGGTGCTGGGGCCTGGTTAGCAGGCCTCAGCACACTTTCAAATAATCAAAACTTAGCATCAGCAAAGGCAAAAAGTCAGGGGGTAACCATGCCAAGGAGGCATTTCCTTACAAAAGGCATACAAACTTGTTATGTCAAAGCTTAAGAGAAGCCTTCCTGCCCCTCCTAGACCTCATTCCACTCATAAACACGGGGATTCCATGGCTTTTTGGATAATATACCATTAGTCGATGTCTGAAAAGCAGCTACATGGTCTACCCCACATACCTTCACTAAACATTACTGTGTGGATGTTGTGGCCATACAGCAAGCTAGAGTTGGCCTTTCTGTTCCGCATACACTTTTCTAGTCTACTGAAACACCCTCTGGCGAAGCCACCGCTTTTTAGGAGGACTGCTTTACAGTTGATGCACAGTATGTGTATCTACAGCTACACATGCCAGGAAAATATTACCCTGTAAGCATCTTTTTGTGGCATTTAGTGCTGTAGATTCAGATGCTCCTACTCTCCACCCCGTCACCTGAGGTTGTTGCAGGTTCTATTATTTTTCTGTCATTCTTGTTCTTTTCCTCTGTATGGTCCTTTACTGTATTCTCTATGCTACATCTTCAGTCTCACTCTACGTGCAGGGACAAACAGTCGAACAATGGAGGCGATGCCCATGTGCAATATCACATGAAGTCACTAGGTCCCTTGAACCAAAAAGACTTCCTTTGAAGAAAAACAAGTTGTACACGTCTGAGCCCATCACTAAATAGCAGAAGTATGCACAGTGTATTAATCTACAGGACTACATGCCACAAACAGTTGCTTACAGGGTAAGTAACATTTTCCATACTTGGTGTACTTCCTAGTACCAAAGCAGGACCTAAAGCTCAGACCAATGCTAGATATTATATATTTTAACAAACTCATGCGAGCACAACACTTCATGATGACAACAATACAAGAAGCAATCTCACTCCTAAGAAAGGGAGACTACATGACCACTGTAGACCTAAAGGAAGCTTATCTACACTTTCCAATGAACCAAGGTCACAGGCAGTACCTTAGACTTGTCTTAGACAAAGTACACTACCAGTTCAGGGTGTTACTCTTTGGCATAAACTCTGCACCAAGAGTGTTCACAAAATGCCTGGCAGCATTAACTGCACACCTGAGGAGACAAGGTATACACATCTACCCATACCTGGATGACTGGCTAGTAAAGGCAAGTTCAAGAAAGAAGTGCCAACAGGACATACAAATAGTCATCCCCATGCTACAACAGCTGGAATTCACCATAAACCATAAAAAATCCCCTCTGCACCCAGACCAGTAGAAATTATTCCTGGGAGCGACACTGAACTTGAAGATAGCACATGCCTTCCCAGTCCACGAGAGGGTGAAGCCAATAGCAGTGCAAGCTTGACTCTATCAAAAAAGTCTGTTTAACAGTGAGGACAGTTATGAAATAAATGGGAATGATGACATCTTGCATACCACTCATACCATAGTCAAGACTGCACGTGCAACCCATACAAGAATTGCTCTGCAACAAATGGCCACACGCCACAAAGAGCTGGAAGGGTCCAGTGGTTGTCATTGCAAAGGTTTAAATAGAAGTAACATGATGGAACACAAGGAATGTAACAATAGGGAGACCCATCAAGCTACCAAATCATTTGGTGACATAACAATGGACACCCCACATGTGGTGGGGAGCGCATATGGACAACCTAAAGATTGGGGTCTCTGGAGCCCTGTGGACGCAGTGAAATACATAAACCTGAAGTCAAGACAGTCTTCTTAGCACTAAAAGCCCTCCTGGCGCACGAGAGGGGGCAGACAGTGCTTATTCAGACATACAGCACAACAATGCTCAACCTCAACAAAGAAGGGAAAACAAAGTTGTTCAAACTCTCTCAATTAGCACAGGACAAATGGAAATGGAATCTGGTGGGGATACATCTCCCAGGAGATTAGATTACCGAAATAGGCAGACTAAGCAGACCAGCAAAAGCTTGCTACTAATGGGAGCTAAAACAAGAGTTGATGGAGAATGTTTTCAGGAGTTGAAGCGGCCCATACATAGATCGGTTTACAAGCTCAGAAAACACAAAGGCCCTCATTATGACTTTGGCGGTCTTTTTCTAAGCCCGCCGAAGCCGCGTGCACCAGAAGACCGCCATATTACGACTACTGAAGGATTTCTGCCACAATTTGGGTGGAAATCCGTCAGCAGTCATGCTAGTGGTTGATGGCGCAGAAGCGGTCCCACCGCCGACACTGCCACAAGGACTCCGTCCGCCGTATTATGAGCAGTAATACGGCGTGGTATTGTACTGATGGCAGGGCGCTGCCAGCGGTGAAGTGTCGGGTCCCGTTCCCTGGCGGACGACCTCCTCGCCGGACTTGGTAAGTCGATCATCAGACATGGGAGGGGCGTGTTGTGTGTGAATGGGTGTATGACTGCATGTGTGAATGTAAGTGTGTATGCTTGTGTGTGTGCATCCGTGAATGCATGTGATTGTTGAAGTGAGTGCAGGTTGGTATGCTTGTGTGAATGCGTGTCTGTTGGTGCAAGTGAATTAGTGTATGTATGCGGGTGGGCGAATGCTTGTTTCTAAGTGTTGGTGAATGCGTGTGTGCAGGGTGCAATTGGGTGTGTATGCGGGTAGGGTGGCGTAGGGGGAGGGGGTGCTGTCATGAAAGGAGGGTTGGAGGGGTCTTGCAATTGAAGGGGTGGGAGATGGGGGGAGTCATCTGCTGGCGGCAAAAAAGAAATTTCCTGTTGCCGGCAGGCTTTCCGCCAGGTTTCCTTGACTGTGCTACCACCCCGCTGAAACCCTGGCGTAAAGGTGACTCACTTCAGAGGACCGCCGGCCCAGAGGTGCTGTCCTCTGGCCTGGCTGTCCTACCACCCTTGTGGTACCAGCAGAGATGTGTCGGTTTGGCAGAGGCCAAACCGCCACAGTCGTTCTGTGGCGGTCTTCATCGCCGACTGGCCAGCGGTGAGACTGCCACCGTGGCCTTGGCAGTTTTCGGACAGCCAGGGTCGTAATGAGGGTCAAAATGTCAAGACTTTGCATGCAAATATACACACCACTAATCCAAGGGTAATTCTCTGAGAATAAAAATGGTCAGGGATATTTGTTAATGCCTTTCCAGTGGTTCCCCTGATCTCAAGTGTGCTGGACAAATTTAAACAGTCAAATATGTCACCCAGACCCATCATCCCACAGTGAGCCAGACAGACATGGTACTCAGACTGCTAGAGACATCTAGAGGGAAGATCATGCCCATAAGGGCCTCACAACACTTGCTAACAAAGCAGAACTGAATGGTGTGTCACCCAGAACCTGCTACGCTCAACCTAGCAGCCTGGCTCCTGAATACCCTAGTCCGACCACCTCCAGCTTCCCCCAGGACAATGGAAATCCTTAGGGAGGCAAGAAGATTGAGCACATAAATATGCTACATGGCTAAGTTGGTCTGATACATCCACTGGGACAAGGATCATGAGAAATTAGAGACAAGGATGGAGGACAGCATGGTGCTAATTTACCTCATCCACCTACTAGACTACGGCTTCACCTAAGCATCAATGTAGGTCCACCTAGCTGCCATAGTGGCATACACCAGAGAAATAATGGGGAATATCATAGTAAAAAGATTCCTAGAAGAATCGAAGAAAGTAGCTCCACCAGGAGCTGCACCAACACCAGTGTTGAATTTGAACATTGTACTCACACCGCTGATGACAGAACTCTTTGAACCTAAGCACAAGGCAGATCTTCAGTCATGTCACTGCACATAGTGAGCGGGATACAAGTGCTCACCATAATAGAGCCCTACCTACGAATCCACAAGGTCTAGGTGATACTAAGAACTAGCTTTCAGATGCTACCAAAAGTAGTATTGCAATTCCATTTCAACCAGAGCATCTTCCAGGATCTAAAGACTAAGGACGAAGGAATGCTGCATACCATGGACGTGTGAAGAGCACTTGTGTGCTACCTACAAGAGACAAAAACTCTAAGGGAAATCAGCTTTTTGTTCCCTTTGCAAGGGGATACCAGTAATGAAGGGAACCATCATGATGGATAATACAGACAACTCAAACCCACTATACAAGTGCAGGGAAACCTTTGCCTCCGTGGCCCAGGGCACATTCCACAAGTAAGAGAGCAACCCTGGCCCTGTGACATGGTCTCTAAAAGTACTCTGTGGACATCCAGATCAACAAGGTAGCTCAGGAGGGACTGAGATGACTACAACACCTGTTTGCAAACAGAAGGACATTTCATCCGGACCTCCCAAGGAGACAAATACAGCTACAAAATCAGTGCACAGGATGTGAATCCAGAAAATGATTCATGCTGCAAAACGAAATGGTTACATACCACTAGGAATAGTTTTCTGGATTAAAATGCAACCCACCCACCTCCCCCGGAAATGTGAGGAAACAAATAGTGAGGTCAGTAGCACTTTAGGGGAATGGAAGTTTCCAACTACTAAAGTTGCCAAGGGGAAATCTAAAGATGGTGACCATGCACAAGAACTTCAGGTGCACACTTCTGATGTCACACAGAGGATGGACTTTCCATCAAATGGGGGAGGGAGGGAGGGAGGGAGGGAGGGAGGGAGGGAGGAAGGAAGGAAGGAAGGAAGGAAGGAAGGAAGGAAGGAAGGAAGGAAGGAAGGAAGGAAGGAAGGAAGGAAGGAAGGAAGGAAAATAAATATATATGAATTGCAGATGTACAGCATGCAAATCCAGAAAACTCTTCAAGCTGCAAAACTACTCTTGCTGCTAAGAAACTATTTTGTTTCTACTTGACTGCTGTAAACTGAAAACCTTGAATATCATCAACATCCTCTGATTCCGTACACTTAGCAGCATATACCTATATCGTAATTCTGGAATCCTAAATACTCATCCATTAACATTTAACATTTGTATACTTCTAAACTGCCCTTTTAAATTCATAACTTTTCTGTCACAGGAACTTTAGAAGAACATATAACCCTAGCCTTTAGAATTCAAACAGATGTGCAAAATAGAATGTTTTCAAATCAAATCAACTTCAGGATACTTCTCTGACAGCCAAAATGCTCCTAACCCAATTGTTAGGGAACTTGACGCTTGAAATCCAACCTCAATGTAGCTGGGTCCTTTAGCAGCAACATTATATCACAGATTTTCTAGCAAGGACGCCAAGCACCACAAGAGACATTATACCTCAAGATTCAAGATGGCTGCAGTCTCTCTAGATGGACCCATGGTTCACTGGAAAATGTAGTTCACTGCATATGCTCTACCCCACTGCAAGTTCCTAACGTGCACAGTTTGAATCCAGTCAGTGTCCAGTTCCTAAACTGACCGCAAGTTTTCCCTTTTTTGGAAAGCCTTCAGCGTAGTAGATAATCTAAAGGTACTGCTTCCTCGCGCATGAACCCAACATGGCGGTGAGCTGTACTTACAGCCCAGCATCCTGACATAATCATTCCGATCGTCAGTCTGAGAGCCTGTAGTAACATTAATAACCACAGTAAGCAGAATGATTATGCATTATTTGTAATACAGCGGTGCCTTTCAGTAGCACATTTGTCTCATTGTGCACGCCAAAATTTAAGCCAGTCAAACAGTTATTTGGATTTTATTTATATGACTATTAGCGACCTGAGCTCGGTTTCCTACCACGTCAAACGCGAGTGGCTCTCACAAGTTCTCCACGGTTATTTCAACAAATATGACCAGAATTTCAAATGCAGGCTTGTTTTTGGTCTTTTCTAGCTTTTGGGTTTCTGTCATTGTATTTGCTGTAAGAGCCTTCCATGCTTTTGACTCGTAAAATACTGAAATGGCTTGAACACAATGCAAAAGAGAAAATCTAAAGCCATGCGCAGTTTGCAGCGATGGATTTATTTGGATGATTCGCATGCCTGGTTTGTATCGTTCTCAACTCTGTCATGTTGCTAAAGACTGGTCACTTGCAGTGTTTTCAACAAACGCAGAAGGATAAAGTAAGGGAAAGTGTTTTTGCACCCTTGCGAGCTAATGGTGCCCCCACATCAGAGGATAATTTATCAGTCAGCGTACCATTTTCTCCTTGAGAAAAAGCGCAAAGGAAATGTGGAATTTTAGCAGCTGACATTAACAAATTCAAAGGTGCCAGTAGATGAAGACATTCATTCTCCATCATCCGAATTGAAATGGCCTTCTCATAAGATGTCAAAGCTGTCACAGATAACATGACTGACATGTCACTGTCATTTCCTCCCCGATCCCTCCTCACTGGAGGGTACAGGGCATTAAACCAACACTGAATAAAGGTTTGGGGGTTCTTGAGTTGGAGTTTACCCTCCCACATAAATTTTAGAATCAACGGATTTTGCCTTTAGAATCAAATATCTGATAACATACAAGGAATATTTTGAATGTAGATGGTACTTTAGATAGTATATTCATTGCACGCATGTTGACTTGTGTTAATTGTGAAATTTTGTTTATTGACCAAGTGGTAGTTAGTGACTGCATCTGTTCTCTTTTGGGTCTCTAGCATGATGAGGTAATTGTAAAATGAGCAACCTCTTTCCACAGTCGTACGCCGCAGATGTTTGTGGACACTACCACCATGGAAGCATGTTCTAATGGACAGTCTGGAATTATTCACCACACTTATAATAAGCACGGACAAAACCAATAAGTATGGCTTTTTTAGGGAAATTGTTGGGTGTTAGTTGAGTGACTCTGTGTGTGTGTGTGACCCCAGTTGTCCTAGAAAGAAAATGTAAAAATGTCACAATGGAGCCACACCTTTGTGTACAAAGAATATGGAAGCTAGGGGTAGGACCCATTTGTTTAACAGACTGCTAGGCAGAGTTAAGTTAAGTGTAATAAGTTAAGTTTTATAAGGAGTTGGAAAATTAAGTTTGTGTTGGAAGCGGCAAACTTAAAAGGGATACATCACAAAGTTTTGCATAGTAAATACTTTTAAAAAAAGACCAGTATTTTCTTTGCATCTTTAAGGAAATGTTTACTCATGCGACTACATTGTGAAACCTTAATCAAAGCAGCATATAGTGCAAGCAAAGTGAAACACAGGAATACACAAGAATGATTAGTAAATAGCACTTTGTTATAAGAGGTTTAGGTGTCCACATACAAGCCCTTTCTAACCATAAAAGGCACGATCCAGTGGTTAAAGCGCTTTATATCAACAAAGTAAATACACCAAAGAACACACGTTCGATATCAGTTACAAAATACCTGTCTCATCTGCTGTCAAACAAAGGGACTACTTTATGGCCCACGCATGGAAACCCAGATGGGACAAGGAACCTTGCCCGAAATGCTTTGTTCTTCCTGGAAAGTTCGTTCAAACAATGGCAAGCTATCAAAGCTAAAGACTAAATGGGGGCAAATCCCAAGCTCTCTCTGTATTTCTATTTTTGTTTAAATAAGTGATAGCAAGAGACCTTCTTATGTCTTCGACTGGGCTTTGTCTGATTTGATCTGCCTACGCCGAGCCATCTCTAGAAGTTTAATGACCTGTCATTGAATTATGCTGATGCTATGCAATGTCCACTAAAGATTGGTGAGCATGTAATTCGTTATAATTCGGGTCTGGTACCTTCTATGCATAATGATTTTTTTTACATTATGAAGGCCGCATGTCTAAGTGTTCCTACTAATAGCAAAATGCTTAAAATGCATTTTGTTTTCGTCTGTAATGCCACACATAATATGCTCCAATAGGCAGTCTTTAATGGTTACCAATTTTCACAATTTATCGGTGCAAGATGTAGCACTTTGTCTTGAATAACAATGAGAAGATGATCGGTCTCAAACACTGTCGTGAAATTTAATAGGTTTTTAAATATAGAAGTATGTGTCTGTCACCAGGAGTGGGGGCATTTGGTTCATACATGTCACCTTAAAACAAAACTAGAACCCATTTACATAAATCTGGTAGGAAAACGTTATAGGGCCATACATCTTCGGGATCATACATATCCGTGAGAGGTGGAAATCAGTCAACAAACAATCAAGGTCGTGCAAACAATAGCTTTGTTCAAACAGTATTTAGTGCTTATCTGCCTACATAAGACAGAGTGGAAACGTCCTCACAAGGACTGGAAGAATGATGCCGTGAACAATACAAGCGTAGCCACGCTTGCCGGAATATCGACTGCTTTTTCTCTGCCTTAACCATGCATGTGCTGAACAACGCATAAGAGTGGTGAAGGCAGAGAAAAAGGCAGAGTGGATCAGGAGAGGATGCGGACAGGTAAGTAGGGTTGGAGGTAGTTTTTAGGGGTGGAGGTGTATTCACGGCTTGGGGCAGGGGCGAGGGGGTCGGGTAGTTTTGTTTTTAGGGGCAGGGGTGGGGGTCAGGGTAGTTTTTTTTTTCTAGGGGTGGGGGTTGCAGTACTTTTGTTTTGGGCTAGTTTTGTTTTTAGGGTTGAGGGGTGGGTGGTTGGGGTAGTTTGGTTTTTAGGGGCAGGGGTTGGGAGGTCTGGTTAGTTTTGTTTGTGGGGATTGGGGTAGTTTGGTTTTTGGGGGCAGGAGTGGGTGGGTCGGTGTAGTTTGGTTTTTGAAGGTGGGGGGTCAGCTACTTTAGTTTTTAGGGGTGGGTTTGGGGGGTCAGGTAGTTTTGTTTTTAGGGGTGAGGGTAGTTTGGTTTTTAGAGGTGGGGGGATCATGGTAGTTTGGTTTTTGTGGGGTGAGGGGTTGGGGTAGTTTGTTTTGTTGGGGGTGAGGGGTTGGGGTAGTTTTGTTTTTAGGGGCAGGGGTGGGGGGGTCCATTGTTTTTAGGGCGGTGGGGAGGGTCGGTAAGGTTTTAGGGCTGTGGGTGGGGGTTTTGAGGTACTTTTGTTTTTAGTGGCGGGGTTGGGGGCTCGGGTAGTTTTAGTATTAGGTGTGGGGTACTTCTGGGCCTTGAGGCAGGTGGGAGGTGGCATGCTAGAACCACACATACCTTTGCTAGGCATGCTTTTACAACAACAAAATCGTGTAAAGGCATGCGTGGTAACAACGCAGTCATTGTTCCGACATGTGTGGTTCCCGCATTAGTTGTTCCATCATGCTTAACATGGGTGTTCTTGTACACTTTCACCAACTGTTACCCCGATGACTTGCCAGTGTGCTAGGAATCAGACTGACTATACTCAGTTACGGGACAGTAGACTTTGCTGCTGCTCTTCTAGAACCAACCATGTTGCCAATGCTTGGGTACACACTTCATCTTTTGGGAGACAGTGTGCGGGCAACTCTTTAGATCCGAGTACGTTTTCTTGCAGGTGTTTCAAACCCATTAACTTTCCAGTTTCGGCACCTGATACCACAGTCATAGCAGAGTAAACACAGAAATACTTTTTCAAGAAGGACCCTGCCGCTTTGAATCAATCAATCAATCAATCATGAAATTTATAAAGCACGCTACGTACCAGTTTCTGGTTTCAAGGCACCGAGGGGTGGGGGGGTGGGGGGGTTTGGGGGAGCTGCTATTGGTCAAAGAGCCAGGTCTTGAGTAGTCTCCTGAAGGTGAGAAGGTCTTGGGTCTGCCGCAGGTGGGTGGGGAGGGTGTTCCAGGTCTTGTCGGCAAGGTAGGAGAAGGATCTGCCGCCGGAGGTCTTGTGTTGAAAGCGGGGAACGATGGCGAGGGAGAGGTTGGCAGAGCAGAGTTGGCGGGAGGGGACGTAGAAGTTGATTCTGCTGTTCAGGTAGGCGGGTCCGGCGTTGTAGAGTGCCTTGTGAGCGTGGGTGAGGAGCTTGAAGGTGAACCTCTTGTCCACGGGGAGACAGTGGAGGTCTTTCAGGTGGTGGGAGATGTGGCATTGGCGGGGTACGTCGAGGATCAGTCGGGCGGAGGCGTTTTGGATGCCTTGAAGTCGTCGGATGTCCTTTGCTGGGATGCCCGTGTAGAGTGCGTTGCCGTAGTCTAGTCTACTGCTGACGAGGGCCTGGTTCACAGTTTTTCTGGTTTCCGTTGGGATCCATTTGTAGACTCTACGGAACATGCGGAGGGTGTTGTAGCAGGAGGAGGAAACTGCGTTGACCTGCTTGGACATGGTGAGGGCGGAGTCGAGGATGAAGCCGAGGTTGCGTGCGTGGTTGGCTGGCTTAGGAGCGGGTCCCAGTGTAGTGGGCCACCAGGAGTCGTCCCAGGTCGAGGGGGTGCATCCGAGGATGAGGACTTCCGTCTTGTCGGAGTTCAGCTTCAGGCGGCTGTTTCTCATCCATTCGGCGACGGAATTCAGACCTTCGTGGAGGTTGGCGGTGAGTGGGTCTTTAGTGAGGGAGAGGATGAGCTGGGTGTCGTCGGCGTAGGAGAGAATGTTGAGGTTGTGCTGGCGGGCCAGTTGTGCTAGCGGGGCCATGTAGACGTTGTACAGCGTCGGGCTTAGAGAGGAGCCTTGGGGTACGCCGCAGATGATGTTGGTGGCTTCGGAGCGGAAGGGTACGAGTTGGACTCTCTGGGTTCTGCCGGAGAGAAAAGAGGAGATCCAGTTGAGGGCTTTGTCTTGTATTCCGGCTTTGTGGAGGCGTGTAAGTAGGGTGTGGTGGCAAACTGTGTCGAAGGCTGCGGAGAGGTCCAGGAGGATGAGGGCAGATGTTTCGCCGTTGTCCATTTGTTGTCTGATGTCATCTGTGGCGGCGAGGAGAGCAGTCTCGGTGCTATGGTTGCGTCTGAAGCCAGACTGGGAGGGGTCCAGGATGGAGTTGTCCTCGAGGTCGTGGGTGAGCTGCGTGTTGACGATCTTCTCGATGACCTTCGCCGGGAAGGGGAGGAGGGAGATCGGGCGGAAGTTTTTGAGGTTGTTGGGGTCTGCCTTGGGTTTCCTGAGGAGGGTGTGGATTTCGGCGTGCTTCCAGCTGTCCGGGAAGGTCGCGGTATCGAAGGATAAGTTGATGACCTTTTGAAGTTGGGGTGCGATGGTAGGGTCGGCTTTGTTGTAAACGTGGTGTGGGCATGGGTCTGAGGGGGATCCTGAGTGAATGGAGTTCATGATCTTGCAGGTTTCGGCGTCATCTACGTGGGTCCAGGCGGTAAGGCGGTTGGCGCTGGAGGAGTTGTCGAGGGTGGGGTCTGGCGGAGGCGTGGTGTTGAGGCTGTTGTGGATGTCGGCGATCTTCTGATGGAAGACGGTGGACAGGGCGTCGCAGAGTTCTTGGGAAGGTGGGATGTCATTGGCGCTGGGGTTGGAGAGCTCTTTCACGATGCAGAAGAGTTCTTTGCTGTCGTATGCATTGTTGTTTAGGCATTCTGTGAAATGGGAGCGTTTGGTGAGTCGGATTAGTTGGTGGTGCTTGCGGGTGGCTTCCTTGTGGGTCGTAAGGCTGGTAGGTGTGCGTTCGAGGAGCCATTTCTTCTTTAGTTTCTGGCAGGTGCGTTTGGAGGTGATGAGTTCGTCTGTGAACCAGGCGCCTTTTTTCTTTTCTTGGTTGACGGGTCTCTTGAGTGGTGCGAGGGTGTTGGAGCAGTCGTGGATCCACCGTCGGAGGTTGATGGCGGCGGTGTCAGGGTCGGTGAGGTCGGTAGGTGGGTTCTGGGCGAGGGTGCTGGTCAGTTGGTCTTCGTGACTTTGCTCCAGCGGCGGTGAGGAGGTAGTGGGGTGCGGTGGTGTTCGGTGTGTTTCTTGAATGTGAAGTGGACGCAGTGGTGGTCGGTCCAGTGGAGTTCGGTGGTGTGGCTGAAGGTGACGTGGTTGCTTGCGGAGAAGATAGGATCGAGCGTGTGGCTGGCGATGTGGGTGGGTGTGTTGACTAGTTGACTGAGTCCGAGGTTGGAGAGGTTGTCGGTCAATGATGCGGTGTTGGCGTCGTTGTTGTTCTCCGGGTGGAAGTTGAGGTCTCCGAGGAGGATGTAGTCCGTAGAGGCGAGGGCGTGGGTGCTCGTGATGTCGCTGAAGGGGGCTCGTGGTCCTGGGGGTTGGTAGATGAGCGTTCCCCTGAGGGTGGTGTTGGGGTCAGTGTGGATCCGGAAGTGCAGGTGTTCAGCTGTCTTCAGGGTGTCGTCCGTGTGGGTGTGGATTTGTGGGTGATGGCTATTCCTCCTCCGATTCCATTGGGGCGATCTCTTCTGGTGATCTTGTAGCCGTCAGGGATGGCTATGGCGATGTTAGGGGCTAAGGAGTCGTTCCACCAGGTTTCGGTCAGGAAGGCTACGTCTGGGGTGGTGGTGTCGAGCAGGTTCCAGAGGTCGATGGCGTGCTTTCGTGCGGAGCGTGTGTTGAGGATTATGCAGTGGAGGTGGTTGCTGTTGGGTGTTGCAGGCTTCCTTGTTCTGTTGCAGGCGCGGCAGGGCCCTTTGGTGTTCTTCGGTGTGGCCTTGAAAGGTATCTTTTACAAAACTGAGATGTACGCTATTGCTTGTGGTTACAGGTCCCTTGGGGGAGGATCCACGCACGTTGAGTACCAGAAGCCAGGAGTGTAATCACAAATTCATCCCCTTTAAACGTGGAACAGTCACCGGCGCCAACAATAATTGTCGCACTTAGTGCATAAATGCTGTAAAAGCATCTGGGGTCATCCCCCTGCCTATTAGGAAGCTAAGGAGGTTGGTTTTAATGGATAATCAGTTTATGTGCAGAACGTTTTTCTAATGTATATTATAGTATTTTATGTTATTAAGTAAAGCCCTGACTGGACAGTCATTAAGTAGTATTAAGGTATTCCTAGGTTTTTTGCCCTGAGCTGCGCCCTCAGGGCAGAACTTTCTGCCATTCAGAATTATTGCTTTTAAACCATTCCTAAAACTACTTGGGGAATAAAATATTACAGGACTGAAATTGGAATACTAAATGGGCCTTTTGGAATATTTGGGGAGAAATTGCTCTTTCCCCAAATATTCTAAGACTGTACTTAAAATAGTAATTTTGACCCTCCAGTGTCCGCCACTTCCACTGCTGCCCTGGGGGCGCAGTTAGTATTAAAGTGCCCTATTGTACTCTGAGTTCTGCGACTGTTAAGAGTCGAGTACTAAAAAGAACACTATTTCAGGTTGGTCCATCGGTTCTGTGGCCCCAGGACAGTAGTGGTAAACTATTGGTCACCAACGAAGTATAGTAACCCCTGACTGCTGAGGGATTCACATTTCCGCAAAGGTAGCAAGACTAGGGTTCAATTTCCGGACTCACCATACTCCCATGCATAGATACAGGCAGTAGGACTCTTCCCGTCCTAGTTGCTCCCAAACCCAGCAGACTCAGACTAGATCTTCGTGCCACTAGGAACCCACCCATACGTGCTGTTGTGTCAGTAATAAGGTTTGGCATATTTTGTTGGCATGGTACGTGGAGGTGAATCAGGGCGCGAAACCCGTAAATTTTGCTGGATTCATTTAAGCCTACAGAATCCATTAAAAAAATTACCTGTAGTGGCAAATTCTACAGCGCTGCACAAACTGCTGCGAAATTCACATCTGGGGCACTTTGAACAGTTGGTGAATCGCGGGCTGTTCGATCTAGAAGTCTGCCTATCTCTCTGGGGGATTTCGGCGTTTTTGAGCCAAATAACGCTGTACTGGCAAAGCAAAAATGACGAGTAGGTTCCGTCTGATTCCCTTTTGTGCATATTTATTCACCCAACGCTAGTTAGTGAGTCGCAGTACGCAGTCATACGGTGACTGATATTTGCTACCCACAGGCTGCAGTAAAAGGCCTCGCTTAGGAGACATTGTCTACTCCTATGCAGTGCTTAATGTGTAAAAGAAAGTGCTAGCCCCTAAAGTTTTCTTCAGAACCTGTGGCCAGTGAAGCTCACGGTAGTGAATACCAATGCTGCGAAATCTTGATTCCACCTCATGCCTCTTTCATTCTTCACCAGATACTCCCTGCCTCTTCTTCTCAGCTTGCAGTTCCTTTTTCCATCCCTGCTTTCTCCCTTTGCCATAGTTTTTCTGTCTTTCTCCTTCTTCCTCCCCTTTTGGTGTGTTTTTTTCTCTTGTTCCGGATCAAAGTTTGTTCAGGAAAGGTAGGTGTCAGGCTCCAAAAATGAGTGCCAGGTTTGGGCCCCACCTGCAACTACCGACTCAAATTAAGCACTGCTCCTACACCTACACAGGCTTCTGCCCCATTGCCCAAGCAGCTGTGTCAATCCTCATGTGGTGTTACCAGGGCCACAGACCCTGGGAGCGTCAGTCACCCCACACAGGCTTCAGACTCAACCACGGGGTATGCGTGGGGACAGTCCCACCTAGAAGGACAACAAGCATTGGCAAGGCCAATGGGTCTCGCGTATGGGCGAGCTATTGCATTTGGCAAACGGGTGGAGGTGGTGAATGGGAGGGCGGGCGGGGTGTGAGAAACCGGCAGCCCTCATCCTTTGCTGCTGCAGTGCTGAGGGCACTGCTCTCCCCAGTTCAGAATTGAGCCCTTTGAAGTAAAATGCATTTTAGTGAGGTTATCAGGAGCAACACAGGAGCTAGAGTACCGGCAAGACTAAGACTTGGATCTGCTGCTGTGTGGCAGAAAACAGCATTAATCTGCAATCTTTCCACGCATTTCAACGAGAAAATAAAAATCTAAACACTGAAGAAATCACTATCAAATAAATAGACATGCATTTCTAAGAAGGGTTTTTTTCTCGTGTAAGGACCCTTATCCGTGACACGGCCCATCCCTTGTGCCATGCTAGGATCAGGCACATTAACACAAGTTACTAACGTATGAGGAGAGGCCCTCCGCAAAGAGAAGGAACTTCACCCATAAACATAATGAAAGGCACAAGGCCTTTTGCCTGACTTCATTGTGGAAGATGTTAAAAACAGGAATTCCCTGTACTGTATGAGGAGAGAGAGAATGTGGTGTAATGGCCAGAGCTGCCTTTGGAGCTGGGGAACTGGGTTTGAGTCCCGGCGTCATCTCAGCACCCTGTGATTCTCGGCAAATCATTTATTCTCCCAGTGCCTTCCAAAAAAATGAAATGAACAGATTTCCCTCCTACTATTCTGTCTGCTGTCTCTCCAACTCCCACTTCCTCATGTTCATGTAGTGCCTCGCAGAGGCACACATGTTTTGGGGTTCTCGAAGGCTGCCTTGTTGTGATCGTGGGGTAAGGGTGGACTAAACAGGTGCTTCATAATTATACAGAAACAATGTCTCAATGTGCTGCTTCTGGTAGCGTGAGAAATGCAGAGAAAATACATACAAAATGAAAAAGTAACCCGGTTGAGAGGTGACAAATTTCCAGTTGCGAGAGGGTTTCATGCAAAAGTGCTTGAATTTTCTCAAAGTAATATTTATATTCTGATATTGAAAAGTGGATGCTGGAAAAATACTGCAAAAAGCAGATGCTACGTTCAGTAGGTGGAAGAGAAACTAAAACAGGCTGGAGTAAACAAGTTCTTAAGGTTGGCAAATAGCTTCTTGTCATGAACACCAGTCCAGAATTTACTGCCACAAACCATTGCAATAGGTAGATGTAATACATCTGGTTTAATTGATGTCAACCAGAACTACAAAGTCCAGAAAGCAACGGGTTGTTAAATGAAAGCCAACTTCTACAACACAGTATATTCAAAGACATACAGTTATCTGCTAACCAGCCTCACTGAGTCAAGTCCCTGGCAAGGGGGTGGGGCTGAACTAGGGGCAGCAATAGTGTGTGTGGTGAACAATGTATTCACTTTCTGGTGTCTCCTGCAGATGCCTTTCCCAATGAGGAAGAAGAGGATGTGGTGTGGTGGCCAGAGCTGGCGACTTTGGAGCTGGGTAACCATGTTTGAGTCTCAACATCCTGTGATTCTGGGCAAATCACGTAATCTCCTGTGCCTACCAAAAAAAAAGAAATTAAATGAATGTGTCCTTTTATAACGTAACGTGCTCCAATACCTTCGGATTGAGTTTGTGCTGTATAAAACTGTAAAACAACAAGCGCACCTGATTGCATCGGACATGAAGGCAAACAAAGGGCTAATGGGTCAAGGAGGTGGGATGGAGGAATGCTATTTTAAAATGTAACAGCTACGGTGTCCAAGCTGCAAACAGTAAGACGAGTAGGAACCGAAGAAAAAAAATAGTCCTCCCCTCCCCCAAAGAACAGATAAACAACCAAAGCGTAACAATACAGTACAGCGAAAGAGAAAAAGGAGGAGCAAAGAGGCAGGACTGTCCACTAGAAGGGAAGGATTTTTAAAGGACACTAAAACAAACTACTGAAAGTAAGGGGTGGCTTTAAGCTCAGAAGAGAAGTACACTAAGATATGCAAGAGGTTTAAAGCTCGACCTAAAAAGTGCAAAAGCAGGTCCTGTTTGAGTTCGCGCCAGTGAAGAGACTTGTTCTGTGTGAGTTAATCTCAACCTGTTGCCTGCCTTGCAGTGCTTTCTTTCTGCCACATGCTTTCCTTGAGAACCTGGGTTATTGTGTCTTCTGCCATGAGGAATTCTTCAGGGGTTGTTTTCTCTATTCTTTGTGTGGATTGTGAAAGACAGCTTGCAGACTTCCAGGTTTGTTCACATTTCTACGGGCAGTGTATTTTTCACATCAATATATATTTTTAATCTCACATAATTATACCACAGACAATGGGACCACAATCGATGCACACATCCTGAAAGGGAGCTTGAAATCATCTATGCTGCAGTTGTACTTGTTGCTTGCAAGATAAAACAGTAACCTAATTGCAAACATCAGCACAGCAGGAGTCTTCTTCATTCTGTTTGAAATAATAATAAAAGCTCCTCCTCATTTATTCTTGATCTCCGGCCATGCACCTGCTTCAGCTTGTGGAATAAAAAGACATAAGGCAGCACAAAATCATGCCTTTTAATAAGAACTAGATGGCATATTTACATGCCCCGTGTGCTGCCGGAGCGTCACATTTTTTGATGTTTCGGCGGTGCAGACCACGGAACCATATCTATGAGGCCACACAAAGCCACTCTTTGTGGCTTTTCATGGCTTCATAGATATGGAGCACAGCAGTACAAGTTGCTGCATTGCCTTACTCTGTGTCGGGGCATTCCATGGACGTTGAAATGGGTTTTATCATGCAGCATAAATGGATTTTGAAGCTGCCCCAGATTTACTAAATGACATAAACCTGGAATAGTGTCAAAACCTTATGCCTCACCAGGAGTGGCCTAAAAAGGAGAAATATTTTTATTTCTCTTGTTTTTTTCCCCTCTTTCAATGTAAAGAGAAGGCGTAAGGTTTTGGCACTGCTCCAGTTTACATGATTTTGAAATCTGGTGCGGCATCAAAATCCATGGGTGTTGCGTGAGAACACTCACGGAACGCCTCCTTGACACAAAGTAAGGCCAAACAGCGGCTTGCGCTGCTTATGCCGTACTCCATATGTATGAGGCCATGCTAAGCCACGCAGGGGGCTTTACGTCGCCTCATAGGTATGATTGAGAGGCTTGAGCCGCCGGAGCATCAAAAAAACTGATGCTTCACCAGCGCAAGCCCCTCAGAAATAAGCCCCAATATATTATGTACGTTTTTTAGGTCTTCACTGTCAGGTAGCTACATATAAAATAACAGTCAGCTTAAATGAAAAATTAATAAAGTTGTTACGCATTGGGAAATGCACTTTAGTGCATTATGAAACCTCTACTAGTTAATGCACCACAGAGGTCTCTGTGTAACCAGAGAGCAACAGAATTAAATCTTGGTTGGTGCCGTGGAGAATAGTGATGTGTACTTTTAGTGCCACGAGGTAACAGCCTGTGACAGAGAGCACTGTGAATATTTAAGGCATTATTTTATACTTGCATGACATACAGTATAATATAGGCTACTATAAAAAGGTTTAAGATAAAACAGTGCTTTCAAAATGTAGATTTAAATAATACCAGAGTATATGTAATACCATTTATTTTTAATAGCTGTCCCTTAAACACCTCAAAGGTAAAGTAAGTGCTACGTAAATAGGATTACAATTAAAAGCACACACTTCACAGCACATTTGTTAATTCTTTGCACTATCACTCAAAAATAATAAATATTTGTCCTCACAAAACTTCGAGAGATTAGTTCATTTAAAGCCAGAACCAGCTCCCAAGCATCCTTTACAGTTGCAGATCAACTCCGAGAGCACATTTGCATTTATTTCAGGAAGCAGGCGCCTGGCACAAAGGCGTCTTTAGCTGTCTGCACGGCTTTATTTCACAGCACAGGAGATTCCCTGAAGGAAAGTTCATGATGGGACAAAGTGAGGGGGGAAATGCGTGACCCATTGCCATGGTCTCCGTGGGGGTTGCGCTCCACAGATTGAAGACCTCTGACCTAGGGCAAGGTGGGTGAGTCAACAAATTAACAGGCAGATTCAAGCCAGGCAAAGGTGTGGCTTGGCTCTAAAAAACGTGCTCAAGCTGAATCATGAAAATGTTTGCCATGTAAATTTTGCAACAAGCATCATATAAACGTATGCTAAAGTCTCTTCAAAATGTTTTTTTTTTTTTTTAACATGCAGAAGCGTTCCAGTTTAGCATATAAGATTGTAACAGAATTAAGAAGCATTTATTGAAAGTGATAATTTTTAAACATGAACTGAAGCCCAACAAGCCCTGATAATGTTACCATTGGAAAACCAAGAGCGAAGACAGTTATCATGTGCACCCTATAAGAATATTCTAATGGATCCTTCTGATGGAGCGGAGAACCTTGTATCTCAGCAACTTAGTAAAGTCATCAAACAGGGCTTTCCACAGGTCATGTGGACCTTTGAATGTCGACTTGTAGCGTAAGAAAGGACCTCACATCAGCAATACATTTCAAGATCAGTCAAACCAAAGTGGCTCCAAAGAAACAAGATGCTGTCGCAATCATAAGGGTTTTTTTTTTATTTAGTCAAAGTTACAAGTCAACCCAATTATCAGAAATGTAACAAATATATTGTAAGAGCATACTTATTAATATGATCATGCAATCTGAATTTGTATATTATAAGGAAAAAGATGCAAAATATAACCACATAGAACAGACAAAATAGCAAATAGGCAGCTTTCATAAAGAAGCTTCCCTATTCTCGATAAAACATTGAAGTAGCAAAGGCGATTTCTACGAGGAAGGTGTCAGCATCAGACGAAACACATTTAAGGTTCAGATAAAAAGGCATGAGTGCTCAAGCATTCAGCTCATCACTCTGCCAGGGGATATGAGCAGGGTTGAGAGGAGGTCTTATTTCAGCGAAGTGAGGACAGGATCTGCTAAACTGTTCTATGGAACATACAATTAATACATGATAAAAAAAAATCTGGAAATCTATTCGTATCAGGTCCCACCAAACTGATCAGTCAGGAGCTGTTCTCTAGAGCGGGTAGACTTCCCAGTTTCTCAGCGCTGAACAAAGGAACACACATCTGCGGACTTTGGATGTATCATCAGTATGATCTTTCTGGTACCGGAGGATCTCTCCCACCACCACTGTCTTCATGTCCGAAGCTAAATTCCAATTAAGTTCTATCAGGTGAGTACAATAACAATGAGACTATTCTAGCTAACAAGAGATTGATAAGGCACCAGCAGAGGAGGAAACAACATGAAACTTGCAGATCATTTGTAAATGTGCAAAACGTGCAACTCGGGTCTGGTTAAAAGTTAGGCCAACTTCAAATCAATATAGCTTCCAAGAAAGTACAGTTAACATGAGAAAATACAATTATATAATTATAATCTATATATTTTGTTCATCTTGAGGACTAGTACAACTGCTACTACATTTTATAAATAAATTTACCCAGATTAATATTATTAAACATACACTGAAGATAAATAACATATATTTGAGTACAGCACTAAATTACTCTGCTCCAATTCTAACTGCAGATTCCTCACAATGTGAATACCCCCAGGTGCCAGGCAGGGGCCCAGATTTGCTCTGCATTTGCGTTGTCCATACATCACACAAGTCGGCATAAGGCAACGCAAGTGATGAAGTGACATTTACAAAGCCAAACAAATCGAGTTTTGTGTCTCTTTTCCACCACAGAGTATAACAGCACTTTGCACTGCTTTGCATTACCCAGTGTCAAATAGGCGTTACATGGGTGGAGCATGGTTATTCCCACTAATCCACCCATGTATTTTGACACAAACTTAGATATACTAAAAGGAGTAATCCTGGTTTTGTGCCAAAATGGCATGCCTACCCAAGAGAAGCATAACAAGGGGAAATATTTTCATTTCTTGTTACTTCCTCTTTCCATGTGTGCTGCAGCACACACAGAAGGAGGAATATGCCTCTAAGGATTGTTTAGTTGCATGAAGGTATACATTCCCGCACAAACACAATCCTGGCCATAACGTAGGCATCCTACCACCATGACACAAGGGTGTCTGCATTAGCGCTAGGCCGCCTGAAGTGTACCAGCACTGTGCAAGAGCAAAAGTGTGCCATATCTTAATAGAAATGACCACTTCTCCTCTCTCCCTTTTACGCAAGGCAGCACAGGAAGTTGCCCTGCTGCATTATGTTGTGTTAAAGGTTAGTAATTCTAGGCATGGATCCAGAGATGTTTCTCAGCTATTCCCTTGCACTTCTGAAGGTGGCACCATGTGGCTCCGCATGGGGTCCTTCCTGCCAGGGATGTGACGTTGGGGCCCTTTAATAATCACCAATCGACGCACTAACATAGGTTCCTTTCCTTCCATGCTTTTGGACGTTAATCCGTAACTCGCTTCCTTGAATTCCTTCAGGCCTGAGAGACTTTTCTTCAAAATTCTTCCATGGTGCAAGGGACATGTCCCCTCCTAAAACAACAGGGTTTGAACCCTACAAGGACTGTCACAAACAGATGTTGGTGATATATCATCCCGAGATATCTCTGTGGGCACGTCACGCAATTTAACGTTGTGCAACTAGTGCAAAATGATGAATCCAAAGGCCTCCTGTGATCATGAAGCCAATTTATACGCCACAAAACACAGACAAAAAGGTAGGACGGCCCAATCCCGCTCAAAGTCAAGGATACAGACGCATTCTCATTCTCAAGGCTGATCCCATGAACAATCTTCTTCCAGATCCAAGTCATCAGGTAAAAGGAAGAACCACCACAAGAAGTCCAAGCATGGCTCTCCTTCCTTCCATCCCTCCCACCAAGTGGAGTAGTGCAACGCCCCGCCCTGGGTACCTCCAGACCACAAACTTGGATACATTTGCCATCCAGTCTGGAGCCCCCAGGATGACTAGATCCCATTTGATATCGATTTTCCAAACTTTGGGCTGTTGCGATAGAGGCAGGAAAGGGTAAAGGAGTCCTGAACCCCAATCCATGTGAAAGTTGTCTCCAAATCGGAACTGGTTTAGAACTCCAAAATACACAAGTTTGGACACTGCATGTTCTCTGAACTAACAAAAAAAATGCACCATGGTTCCCTCTATTGTTGGAAGATGCCCTGTGCCACCTCTGAGTACAGCCACTATTCTTGATCCACTAGGCACCCTCAGCTGAATTTGTCCACCCTGGCATCAATTTATGGCGCTAATCCAGCAAAGCACCACAAAAGCATCATAAATTATGACGCTAATGTGCTCCTTGGTGCGTTATATAGTAAATACAGTGCTACCATGGTGATGTTAGGGAGGGCGCAGGGCAATGCAGGAAAAGTGGCGCATCATAGCTACTGCACCACTTTCTTGTAAATATTCTTTAGTTGGAACGGTCTATCCCCCATACTTCGGTTTAACGTCCAAGGAAGGTGGCCTCAGTGCATTTAATGAATGCATTCTGTTTTGGGGCAAATATGGCCTGCAGGGCTGCATTCTCATTCACAGCTTTCTGCCGCAGCATCCACGATAACACCGAAGTGCTTCTCAGCTGACTTTAGCACGAAGGTTGTTTAAATAATAAAACTCTGGCAATTTGATCAAGCGGGAAGTCAGAATTGATCCCGGTTTTTCTGGTTACACATTTTGCTAAATGGTGTATCTCTTTCTCTCTCCCTATTTACATCAAAGCGTAATTGTTTGTCTATAAGTCTTTGAGCATGCGGTTAGAGTGGGAATGGCAGGCAGAAGCGGCGTGAAGGCGCGGCTTGTTTTGGGCTTGAGAGTCCAAAAGGACATAGAGCTGAGCCGCGGATCTGGCTTGACCCTCCGGTGGCTCGCCCACCTCTAGTTGGACCTGTCTGTTATTGCCGCTCACTCTGCCATGCGGAGCAGTCTTTGTCTGTAAGGTGCAGGGATTTGGCCAGAAGTGACGTGTCATGTTGTGTGACAGGGCCCAAACCATTCCTGGCGATAGCAACAGCCACTGGAGCACCAAATAATTGCTGGAGCCCAGTTTATATAAGCAGGTCTGTTGAGGATGCAAGAAACGGAGTGTGCCCTGCAGGATGCCTTTGCTCGCAAGCATGATGGTTAATGGAAAAGACCCTGGAACGAAAGAATCGCACAAATTCAAGAACAATAAATAACTTCTTTATTTTGTGCAGTGCCAACCAACCAGTGTTGGATGCCTAATGTTGCTGTTCCATGAACCCTGAAAGCAGGGACGAATTCCTAATAAATCTAGGAGAAGGACAAATTCGCACAGGCAGCGCAAATCGGTGTGCCTGTGTTAACACGCCCCTTTATGACTAATTATTACACATTGGGTCTCATTTTAGGCCAATGAATCTTTTGACCCTGATTGAAGACACCTTGGGACGAGATAACTAATCAACATGTCAATCAATACGTCAATAATGTCATAAATATTTATCACAACAATGCATTTGACCTTAGTTAATGACATTTAATTAAACTCAAGACACCACCATGACCTTTCAGTCATGAATAACCACACCAGTTTAGTATGAGTTTTGTGATATTTATTCCCTATTGATTACAATTCTACTAATAAGTTTATTAGTCTTAAAACAAAGAAACACATTAACGTAGTCACAATATGGCAACTCTGATAAGATTTCATCAATGCAAGAATCACAAACATCAGAACATAGCAAGGCGTGAACATAGACTATCCTTAGCAGAGTATCACTAGTACATTATTCAACAAGGCATTGATTCAGTCATTTGTCTATTTGCGTCAGTTTAGTGAACCCCTCTCAACTAACCTCTAATTAGCATTGGCATGTTCGGTTTCATGCAAAACAATTTAGTAACACCAATTTGAAAACATCTAACTAAGGTCTCTGTCAAAAAGAAAAGCAGTTGGTACCTAGAAAGGAAAAGCAAACAGACAATCACAATTTCATTGTCATATAGTTACCCTCCAAGTTTGGGTCAGCACTCAGGTTCGGTCTTCGTCTTCAAGACATCAGTTGATTCGCTATCAGTCAGGAACTCGGCTCAGGTAAAAGGGGCACTTCCCTCATAAAGAGGTAAAGTGTAAATGGGCAATCTAAAGACAAGGATGGTTCTAATCTAAAGTTTATCAAGTCACTAAACAAAGTGACAAAGTCTCTGGATCATAGCAAATCGCATCAGCATCTCTCCCTCTCCTAGTCTCCTACTCCCAGTTCTGATTTACTTCCTGGTGTCAAGGGTTTTTATCCCCTTTTCGTTGTACATTCTCCTAAAATTCGATTGGACAAAGGGTTGCACCCTACTATCTTTAACCAATTAACTTTACATTAGGTCATTGAATTTGTCACCCATTACAGTTCTCATGCATTTTATTGATCCTTATGATTGACATCTTTAGGGGTAGAATGTCCGGTATGATTTCATCCTTTTGTAATTCTTTGCACATCTTCGGTCAATGGCTCCATTGTCTGTACCGGTTTAGGCGACCTTGTACCTAACATTAATCTACACTGTTGCATTTAGCTAACATATTTCTACAAGCAAGATGAACTTCATGAGAACGGATCTACTATAGTTACATTCAGCTTCTAGTTTGGAGAAAAAAAAACAAGAGTTCATGTCCTTTGGCAAGTCAGCACACTGCATGTTTAGAGAAAAAAACATTTAATATGAGAGTCAGGCAGCTAGGCCTCGACTCATGCTAACTAAGGCCTAATGATTTATTAGCAAAACTCTTACATATGTCTATTATTATTAGTGTAAAATCATTTCATAACATATCATTTCAACATTATTAGTCAGTTTTATTAGTCCCCGTATATGTTGACGGCCACCCCCGTGGGCACATTTCAAGCGCATGTTTTAACAAAACATATTAATACAGTTTCTCTGCAGCATTACTGTACATTAGTTCATAAACATTTCATGTTAATATAGCTTTTATAAGCTACACTCTCTCACCTGCATAAAAATAATGGTTGCCATAAACTTGTCACACTCTCCTTTGCAGTCATAGGTGAGGTAAAAACTTATCATTGTGCATTATACTTTCATGTAACTATGATATAAAGTGCGTATGTAAACCATATGCAGTTTGTAATAGATTTGTGACCCCGTTTTGTTCATATTGGTGCCATGAAGAAGCTTTCTGACCGTCTTAAGTACTATAAAAAAAAGTCACTATTCGAAATGCAAACGTGAAAAGAACACTTCCCTTATGTAAATAACACGTACATTTTTCCACGCATTTAGGCGGTCACCTTATGAAAGAGTCAACATGTTATGGGTTACACTTGTTTTGCCTTGAATGTAATAGCGCTTTGTTCTAAAGGTATGAGGAATATGATAGCTTCGAATTGCAGCCTCTATGTCACCGGCACTCCACCTCAGTTCCCTTTAGAAATGCTGATCACTCTTTCACACCTTGGGGCAGATTTAAGAAAAATGTAACACTACTTTTATTGTACCCCTTACTGCCCCCCTACCGCCACCATTCATGCACCATATTTAAAATACTGTGCACCATTACGCAGGGTAGAGGGCAAAAGTGTCAATTTTTTTACGCTAATGATATACTGTACAAGGTTAGTGCCAACATTTTGACGCTAAGCCTGAACAGTACATAGGTGCCCATTGTAACCAATGCAGTGCCGTCTTTTAACGCCTGCTCTGAGCAAGTGTGAAAAGTAGCTGCAAAAAATAATACAATGGAATCTCTTAGATTCCACTGCGCCATTTTTGTGGTCCCCCTTAACAGGGGAACACCCCCTTTGCATACATTATGCACGGCGCATGCATAATGTGGCGCAAAGTGTTACAAAATGGTGCAAAGCATGCATTGTGCCACTTTGTAATCATGGCGCAGCGATTTTTGAAGCCTAATGCCATATTAGTGAAAGGAAATGATGCTAATGTGGTGCTAGAGCACTATAAATCTGGACCCTTGTCTTTCTGAAAAAAGGTGCCTGACAATACATAAGCCTCCAGCATGTTCATCCAGTAAACTATGTGAAAGATCCTGGCTGAACTCTTGGGCACTTATCATATATTATTGATTGGGTTCAAGATGTACAATGTACCATGGATAACCATAGTAGCAGTACCAGCTTCCTAGCCCATCACCAAGCCACCTCAACCAGCAAGCAGTAGCGGCAATAGCTGAGGGCAAGTTTCAGTAGGTCAAGAGGAAGAGCTGCTGTACAGTGAATGCCAGATTTGCCTTCACTGCCTGCAGATTGGCAGCCTTGCTGTGCATGCACAGCTTGGTAAAAAACAACCCCCTTCAGCAGGAGACACAATAGGTAGTGGTTTAGGTCACCAATATTGAAAGATGGCCCTCCAGACACTGTTAGTCTTAGATAGAAATTCTTACATCTTGGTGTTGGAGGCCAGTTATGGCAAGTCTTCGTTGAATGCACTGTGGGTAATGCACTAGGTCCGTAAGATGAAGCATGCGTGCATAGGAAACCACTGGGTCTGACTGAACATTGAGAGTTATCCAGTTCACGTCCACCGACCTTTGATGAGGAATACTACTGCTTGAAAAATGCTTGCCTTTGGCATCAGATGGGACGCTGAATGCCAGTCAGTAGAGTAATGCCTTTGTCGAAGCAGGATCAGTGCTTATAGAGCTATTGGAGGGTGAATGGAATTGCTTTACTTTGTGGAGCAGGGACTGTTGTCCAGTTTCAAGGGCATCAAGATGCCTTCCAAAAAGGATGCAATGAAGATATTTGCTAGCGTTGTTAAATGTGTTTTTTTTTTTTCTTTCACAATGAGTGAAGGGAGAGTGTTGTCTGAAAGGAATGACTTCACTTTGTGGGGCAGGGACAATTGTTTGGTTTCAAGCAGCAGCTGCCGCCTCGTATGTCAAGGGGGGAGGGGCAACGGTGGAACCAACATTTAAAAAAAACAACATTTAGGGGCATATTTAGCACCCTCCTACCACTACCATGTGTGCGCCATATTTAAAGTAGGGGGCAATAGCGTAATTTTTTTCACTACTGATGTACCATGCAGAAGTAGCGCCAAAGGGTGGGTGACACTCCTGCAGAGTACATAGGGGCCCATCTAAATAATAGAATCTCCCTTTTAACGGCTGCTCTGAGCAGACATTAAAAGTGCCCAAAAAATGGCGCAAGGAAATCCCTCAGATTTCCTTGCGCCATTTTTTAAGCTCCCTAAAGGGGAAACGCCCCCCTTGCACAGATTATGCCTGGTGCAGGCATATTCTGGCACAAGGGTTTACAAAGTGGCGCAATGCATGCAATCGGTCACTTTGCAAATATGGCGCTGGGAAAATGCCACTTTAGCCCCACCTTAGCATCAAAATAGTGACGCTATGGCGACGCTAAGATGGCGCTAGGGGTTCTTAAATCTGCTCCTGTTTCCGTTGCGCTTCCTGTCTCCCACCGCCTCTAGCCGCAGCTCCAGCCCCTCAGACAGCTGGCCAAACACACCTGCGCACTTAGTGCACTCTCCCCACCTCCCGTGGCCCAACCCCGCCCCTCCCTGTACACACTGCTGGCTGAGCCAGCAGAAGAAAAATTATGAAAAATAAAACAACATTAAGATTGTTTTATTTTTCATCTGGTGGCTCAGCGAGGGGGCGACGCACCTCCGTCACTGGTTTCAAGAGCTTCTGCGAAGATGCCTTCAGGAACGGATGCATTGGAGATATTTGGTAGCAGTGTAAGTGCACAGTTTATTTTTTTCACAATAAGTGAAGGGATAATCTCTGCTTCATATGAAGAGGCCCTTGAAGACTGGAAAAGGCTTAGCAGGTCTTCTATGGAGAAGGTCTCAGATGTAGGTGATTAAAGTGTACTGGGAGAGACAGTGACCAACAGGCCATTAGGGGTGGATATGTTGTCAAGGCACATTTATCTAATTACATAAAGTAGGAGTATAAACCTATAATGACACTGGGGCCAAGGACATGCTGCTCCCCAGCACTTTTCTGTTCTCCCCCATCCAGTTGAGTGTAGTCTGGTGGTCGGAGGATGCATATGACCCTTCATGGCTTTGTAACCACCTACAGAATATCTGCCTTCTTTTGAAAAATGCAGCAGCATGGAAAAGGACTTTGATGGAGTCTCAATTATTGTTCTATAGATCGACCAAAAGGGACATGATGAATCTGCTACATGAGAAAACCCCATGTGAAGGACCCCCTTTAAAGCTATGTGACAAGCGACTTTTACATCATGGAAAAGCAGCGTTATTCATTGTGCCAAACAGTTTGTACATATTAGGTGTAAATGTAATATGTTGTGCCATGGTAGCTGTGTTCAACTTGATCGCTATTTTAAACATACTGAGCTCAGTCTGAATGTCCAACATGGAGACGGGGGCATATTTACAAGCCCCATGCGCTGTTGGTGCATCACTTTTTGTGATGCACCGCAGCGCATATTGTAGAACCTTATCTACAAGACCACAAAAAGACACTTTGCATGGCTTTTCATGGCCTTGTAGATAACGTATAACGTGTATGGCATTGCAGCGCAAGTCACTGTGTGAGGGAAGCATACCATGGGCGTTGCGGTGAGTGTTCCCACACAACACCGATGGGTTTGGACTTAACAGAATATGTAAGCCTGGGAATGCGTTAAACCTGTTCGCCTGTCCAGGCGCAATGGGGAGAAATATCTTCATTTCTGCTCATTGTTTCCTCTTTCCATGTGGTCTGCGTTCTGCAGCACACATAGAAAGAGGAGAATGCCTCTCTGGATTGTGTTTGTAGAGGAAGGTGCCCCTTCCTGCACAAAAACAATCTTGCTGACAACACAGACATCCTTGCACCATGATGCAAGGGTGCCTGAGTTGGTGCTAGGCAGCAATTTGTGCACCAGTGCAAGGGGAAAGGACAGAATTGCACTGTATCTTGTAAATATGGTGCGTTT
Organism: Pleurodeles waltl; assembly: GCF_031143425.1. NCBI lineage: Eukaryota > Metazoa > Chordata > Amphibia > Caudata > Salamandridae > Pleurodeles > Pleurodeles waltl. Next base: position 267,854,438 of record NC_090448.1, on the reverse strand, counting down.
CTGCCTTTTCCCTGTGGTGCAGAACAGCGCAGCAAGGTGACTTGCTGCGCAGCCCTGCGCCACGCGGTTTGTAAATATGCCACGAGGTACCTCACAATTAGGTTTCTAATTGTCCTTCTTTTCTTTTGAAGTACCACCTATCCCTCTCCTTAAAGATTCTCCTTTGTTTCATTTCTACTCTTATTTCTTTGGTACTTTTCGGTCCAGGAGCCGGGTACTCTGGATTAAAGGCCTGGAATCTTTAGTACTTTACACGAAGGAGAGTGAGTGGGTAGGAAGTGAGGGAGAGTAAAGAAGGCTGGAATGCCCGATTTGGGGGAAGGAGGTATGTGTGTGTTTTCTCTAACCTGTAGGTGGGGCAAACCTCTGAGGATCCTTTTTTCAGTGTAATAAGATTTTATTGAGGAATAAGGAGAAGACAATACAATCCTAAACTATCAAAGTGTACGTGAAGAATTATCATTATGAGATAATGAGTACCGTTTCATATATCAAGCACAACATGCTTAAAATTGTAAGAACATGGGCGACGCTTGATGAGGAAATACAGGGTCATAAAGGCTGATAACCTGGAAGGAGAGGGAGAGAAAGAGGAGCTGCTCAGAAGAGGTTGGGAGTAACGGGGAGACAATGATGCATAATGTTGAATGCAGGGGATGAAGAGAGAGCATATTTTATTGTTACATTATTGTTACTGACCTTATGCTGTCCGTGCAGGCGATTAAAAAAATCCAGTAAAACTTGTTATAAAAAATGTAATAACATAACATATTATACTAATAAATAAAACTTCCTTTTAAAGGAAAAAGAAGTCAGAAAAGATAAGCGGAAGATGGAAAAAGAGATAAAATTAAGTTTAACCTGGAAGCCTAGGCCATGTCGCCGTGGGATCAGTGTTCCGAGGCATGTCCTTTAATACCCTGGCATTTATCTCCCACTGAACACTGTCTCCCTTGTTCTTTTGCAAGTCTGAGCTCAGGAAAGCCACTGGGCTTGCAATCAGCAGCCTTTACACTCCTCCCTCCCAATTCCCTCTCCAATTCCGGGCTCTACAGGTAACTGTATCAATTTGGTAGGCGTCCTTGTGACCTTATCAATGTAGTTTCCCTGTGGAGAGTTTGGGAACACACCTACATTGGGATGGGGAAATCAATTGGTACTGGGACATACAGAGATGCCAACTATGTTGACACACACATCACATCCCAACAACAAAGCCAAACCAACATTCATTCTCTCATACTGGCATGGGTTGTTAGCGAGTCACAAGACCCTCAACCTCCAGAGGACACCTCTTTACAGTAGCCCACAAGTTGAAGAGAGCAGCCAGGGACACAGGACGTACATACAGAGCCCCATAAGCCTCTCTGAAGCTTCAAATACCAGGAGCAAGAAATACCCAGACTATTGGGGACAAATATTCCCTTGACTGGGCATCACAGCTGAAATAGGGATACAAACACAAATGGCATGATTACAAATGTCCTGTTAGATGGCGATCTCAGGACAAACACCTGTGAGAGCAGCGATTGCAATAATAATTGGTGTAATGTTTATTGCACTTCCGGAGACACAAGTCGGTGATGGACGCGTGTGGACAGAGACCCCACCCACCCCCCTCAATAACTTTATAAAGGGGATACCGTTACTGCCTATAGTCAAAGAAGGCTTGGAGGCGTACCTTTTATTCAGAACCTGAAGTCTGGCTGCTCTTTGATGGAAGCACATTTTTCTTTCTCGTTTCTTTTCAGTCACAGTTGCTGCTGCTGGATCCTTGTGGAATCTCTTTCTGCAGGACACTGAGGTTTCTCATGCATCATCCTGTGAGTGTTCATATTTGCCCATTAAACGAGAGGAACAGCCATCTGCACTTGAAATGCCATCTCCCTCTTCTCTGCATCTTACCTGATAAAGATATGCGGCCTGTTCTTTATTCTGATAGAGCAAAAGTCATGTTGCACTGAAGAGAAGGACTAGTTGCATGGCAGTCTTGGGGGATGTTATCAAAAACAGTTTTCCCTTTACAAAACTAAAATTAAAAAAAGGTTTTACAGTTTGTAATGGGAGAGAGAAGGCAAAACAACCCTCAAACTAGATTTTATTTTGCTTTTCATTGTATTGTAAAATGGCTGAAAGTCATTTATGATACCTTGAAGCAACTCTGACTTTTGAGTCAAAAGAACAAGTTACTTACCTTCGATAACACTCTTTCAGATGGATACTCTATCTAACTATAGATTCCTCACTTTCTAATACTATCCAGCTGCCAGACTGAGTGCAGAAAAGTGTTTTTACAGCACTGCTCCTGTGCACCGCTTGGTGGCACCATGCAGCTCCATGTTGGCTCTGCAGCAGCTCAGAAGTGACGAAGCAGAGCTGCATTTAAGCACCATCCCTCCTCTCCGATTTGTTTCTTCTTTTCCTTGCCCTCAGAGGCGGACATGAAATCTGTTGGTACAAACATGTGAATACTAGCTTGGAAATTGTTTAGGAGTTAAAAAGATGCCACTCCACAGAACATGGAGGTGGGAGGGCAGTGGGGAATGTGCAATTAGATTGAGTATCCACCAGAAAGAGTGTTACAGAAGATTAAGGCCCATATTTATACTTTTTTAGCGCCGCTTTTTGATGCAAAAACGGCGCAAACTTACAAAATACAATTGTATTTTGAAAGTTTGCGCCATTTTTGCGTCAAAAACCGGCGCAAATGCGGCGCTAAAAAAAGTATAAATATGGGCCTAAGTAACTTATTCTTCTGATGGATACTTCTAATTGCAGATTCCTCAAGTTAGAATAAATACTAAAGCAATACCTCCCCCAGTGAAGAGTTTGTGGAGTTGGACTCAAACCAAAACGTCCTGCAGGAACTACCAGGCAAAGTGCCATTCCTGTCAGACCTGGCTGTCAAAGCAGTGGTGCTTTATGAATATATGCAAGGACTTCCACATCCAAGCCTCACAGATGTCAAAGACAAACACCTCACAAGCCACCACAGTGGTTGTAGTCGTAACACTGGAAGAATGTGTTTCCAGTCCGCTGGGAGATGCCAGTACCTAGTAGATCTTGATGCAGAGGACTATACCTTCCCTTTCTTCACCCTGGAGAGCTCCACAAAAAGCTAATGGTCCACAAGGTGTTCCCTGGTACCCTCAACATGAAGTCTCAACTCCCATTTTGGCAGTGCAGCACATGGAGCCTCTCCTCCTCTTTTGAGGGGCAGGGGGGAGCAAATAACTCTGGCACAGTGATGGATTGCCCAATGTGTAAAGAGTTGTGACTTTTGATAAGATTGCTGCCCACCTCCTCAGTACCAACATTGTCCGAGAAAATTGTGGTGTATGGCGACTGCACTTAATGTGACTGAAGTTCACTTGCACGACAAGCAGATGTAATCGTGATGAGGAAGACACTCTAGAGGCATCAAGCAACTATGCACTGGCCGCAAGGATGCACCTCTGAAAAATATCAAAACCAAATTAAGGTCCCACTGTGACATCACTTACAGCTTGGGAGGGAACCTGTCTGTCAAACTTTTACTAAATCTTATTTAAACAGATAATTTAAACAAAGATGTTTGGTGCAGTATGCGTAGAAATGCCAACAAATAACATAATACCGCCCCTTGTCAGGCCTTTCTGGGCCAAAGATAAAACAAGCAAAAGGACACTGGACAACTTTGCTTGTAAAAGATCAGACTTTTGAATACCACACCAGGTTACAACTTTGTCCCAACGCGCATGTCATAAATGGACTTCAAGGAAGCGCACCTAGCAGCACGAATTACATCCACTACAGGTGGCAGATCAAATGTAGTCATTTGGTGCTGCTCAATCTCCATGCATGTAATTGTAGATTATGCAGATTTGGGTGGATGTTCCTGCCTTGTTGGTGGAACAAAAAATCCTTACGAAATAGCAGCCTGATCGGAGGACAGGTCCCATACATGCCAATAGACCTGATTCAGATGGGATATTCCCGATTTTTTATGCCAAAAATTGCTGTATTCTGGCTGTCTCCCGTCTGAAATTGCCCCTGCTTTAATGGAAGTCAGTGGGAGAAATATATGCTTCTGATTATTTTTTTTAAATCTCCTACTTTTCTCCTTTAAAATGCTGGCATGTATGAGGTCCTCAGCGCAGAAGCTCCAGGTACCACGCTCTCCTGAACCGATTCAGAGCTGTTTTGATGACTTGGGTCCAGTCAATCTTCTTCCTTCAATACTAAGGGCCTGATTCTAACTTTGGAGGACGGTGTTAAACCGTCCCAAAAGTGGCGGATATACCACCTACCGTATTACGAGTTCCATAGGATATAATGGACTCGTAATACGGTAGGTGGTATATCCGCCACTTTTGGGACGGTTTAACACCGTCCTCCAAAGTTAGAATCAGGCCCTAAATGTTCACAATGGTGGCGAAAAGAACTAGCCAGATTTCACCCCACAGTTGGAAGATGCCCGGATCACAGTGGGATGTAGACGCCACTTCTGTTCTGACAGACAGACACTGAGACCCATATTTATACTTTTTTGCACCACATTTGCATAATTTTTTACGCAAAAGTGGCACAAACTTAAAAAATAAAATTATGATTTGTAAGTTTGTGCCGCTTTTGCGTCAAACAATGACGCAAATGCGGCACAACAAAAGTATAAATATCCCCTCTGTGATTTAGGGACCCTGCCAGGTGGTTTCCAACCAGGGAAATGCCCTAGTGCTCCAACCAACTCTCAGAGCATCCTGGCATGACAGTACCCCACTCCTCCTTGCTTTTTGCAATGTATAATGGCAGTGGTTGTGTCTGTGAGAATTTGAGCCAGCCTCCCCTTGTGGGTAGCAGGAAGGTCATCAGAGCCAGATTAATGGCACACAAATCCCAAAGACCGATATGGAATCAGGCTTCCAGTGGAAACCAGAGTCCTCTGAACTCGGCCTACCCCAGGTGATCTCCCAAGCCCAGAAGGCATTCATCCGTCTCTACCGTCAGCTCAGGGTGGGGCAGGGGGAGGGGCCTGCTGCTGGACTAATTGCATTCGAGAAGTCACCACTACAGATCGTGAGCCACCTCCTTTGAGATCTGGATAACATTGTAAGATGTACTTGATGTTGGGCCCATATGAATGTCAGATTCCATTTTAGAGCCTGCATGTGTCATCTGGTGTAGCTGACAAGGTGAGTGCAGGAGGCTGAGAGGCCAAGTTGCGTCAGAGCAGCACTCACTGAGATCCAGGATGGAGGCTCACAAATCAGGATCAAGCCCAAATGTCCTGGACTTGTGGCGGTAGAGGTAAGGCCCTGAAAAACCTATTCAGGATAGCTCCAAAGAATGGAAGCTTCTGCGAAGGAGTCAAGCAGGACTATGGTTCATTGATTGTGAACCCCAATGATGTCAAGAGTACTGCTGTGATCTGGAGGTGATCTAAGGCTGACAGCGGGGAGCTCAGCCTTCACAGCGAAGTAGGTGAAATCTCGTATCTCCAAACTTGCAGAAAACCGTTCTATCACTTTCTTGAATGTCCATGCGGCACTGGTGAGGTCGAAGTGCAACATGAAAATGCTTATGGCCTCCCTCAAACCACAGATAACATCTTTGAGACTGTGGGACAGATATATTAAAATAGGTGTCCTGCAAGTCCAAGGACACCATCCAGTCGCCAGAGTCCAGGAAGGCACGAACTGGGCCAACACGATCATTTTGAATTTGTGCTTCTCCACAAAGGCATTTAGGGGCATATTTATACTCCGTTTGCGCCGGAATTGCGTCGTTTTTTTTTACGCAATTCTGACGCAAAAATAACTCCATATTTATACTTTGGCGTTAGACGCGTCTAGCGCCAAAGTCCATGGAGTTTGCGTCATTTTTTAGCGTGGACACCTACTTTGCGTTAATGAGATGCAAGGTAGGCGTTCACGTCTAAAAAATTTACTCCGAGGCATGTACGTCGTATTTATACTCCCGGGCAAAATTCACGCCCGGGAGTGGGCGGGTCAAAAAAAATGACGTACGGCCGCTTTTGCGCCGTTTTTTAGCGCCTGCAAAAGGCAGGCGTTAGGGGACCTGTGGGCTCTGAAGGAGCCCAGAGGTGCCCTCCCATGCCCCCAGGGACACCCCCTGTCACCCTTGCCCACCCCAGGAGGACACCCAAGGCTGGAGGGACCCATCCCAGGGACATTAAGGTAAGTTCAGGTAAGTGTTTTTTTTTTTTTTGTTGTGGCATAGGGGGGCCTGATTTGTGCCCCCCTACATGCCACTATGCCCAATGGCCATGCCCAGGGGACATAAGTCCCCTGGGCATGGCCATTGGGCAAGGGGGCATGACTCCTGTCTTTGCTAAGACAAGAGTCATTTCTATGGGGGTTGGGAGTCGAAAAAAATGGCGCAAATCGGGTTGAGGCGAAAAATTTGCCTCAACCTGACTTGCCCCATTTTTTGACGCCCAAGCCCCATATCCCCCTACGCCGGCGCTGCCTGGTGTACGTCGTTTTTTTCCACGCACACCAGGCAGCGCCGGCGGATAACGCCGGCTAACGTCATTGATTAAATACGGCGCCCACATGGTGCTTCAGAATGGCATTAGCCGGCGCTAATTTTTTTGACGCAAAACTGCGTTAGCGCAGTTTTGCGTCAAAAAGTATAAATATGGCCCTTAGAGACTTGTGGTCGAAAATAGGCATGAAAACTCTGTCCTTCCTTAGCACATGGAAATAGCAAGGGTAACAACCATCCTCTTTCTGAGACCAGTACTCTCTTGATAGCACCCTGGAAACTAACATTTGCACCTCCTGCAGCAGAATGGACAGTTGCTCTTTTGAAGTGCACTCTTTTGGTGGGGCAAAGAAAAAAGGAAGGGCATAGCTTTGTTGAAAGATTTGTAAGACCCAACTTTCAGGGGTAATGGATCATCACTCTGTGAGGAAACCATGAAACCTGTCCCCACTGGCTGGGCATGCGCCACTAAGGGCAAACTAAAGTGACTTTGTGTCTCCTGCAGCAGAGGAAGAGGAATGTGAGGACTGATGCCCCTTCTGACCCATGTGCTGCCGGACAGTCCCACATCCATGACCACAAAAGGGCTAGGGTGACTGCTGCCCAGGTTGGGAAGGCTGTCCTTGCCTGTACCTCAGCCCTTTGGAGTAGTCCCTGACCTTTTGGAATTGGTGTGGAAATTAGTCAACAGCTGTTTAAAGTGCTCCAGCACAGAGTCTGCCATCTCACCAAAAAGGTGAGACCCTTCAAAAAAGCATATCTGTGATCGAGGCCTGTGCAATGCCCGAAAATACTATGAAGTAGGCTTCTTGATGAATCACAATACCGGTGCCACCTGTCCTCCCCAGGTAAGCCATATATCTAGTCCAGCGTGGATTATATATTTGGGACGCTTCTTGTCCATCATGAATTGTTTGAACCAAAGTGGTCCTATAGTCTTCGGGGAATCGCTGGCGATATTCCAAAGGGCATCAGTATAGCAACCTGGTAAACAACAGCATTAACTGACCACAATGTCAAATTGATGTAGGAACATGTATGCTTGCCAAAAGCCTCAATGCTCTTGGATTACCTCTCTGGAGAAGTTGTGGGTAATGAATTGGGATTCACATACTGATTGAGGCCTGAATCACTAGGCTGTCTGAAGTAGGATGCTTGGTAAGAAAATCAGGATCACCAGGGGCTGGCCTATGATCCCTGGCCACTTGCTTATCTACAGATGAACTGGAAGAGGGCTTTAGTCAAGTGTCCATGAAGATATAGATAAGGGCCTCATTAAAAGGGAACAGGATTGCAGAAGTAGCTAGCCAAGCTTCAAACTTTCTGATCAGACATTTGTTTTGGTCTTGACTGGGAGAGGCTGCATATACAGATCCTCAGCTGCCCTCCTGACCACCACTGATATGGAGGTGCTTTCTTCTGTTGGTGGCTAAGTGGCAGGTCTAGCCAGGAATCAGGAGTGGCCTCAAGGCTATTGATGTCCTGCAAATCTATGTAAAAAGCATCTGTGTAGTTGGGGTGAAAGTCATCCCCATCACCACCATCATCATCCACATCCTCTTTTGTCCCTTGATTTGAATCACAGCCAAAAAGATAATGGAACGTAACTGGCATTGGTAGAGGTAGAGGCACTGTGTCAATGACCGCTTTTGTAATCTCATAGCACAACATTGACCAGACCAAGCCAAAGCTAGTTCGGTGTCCGACATCGGTATCATTCTCGATCTCCAACTGATGCCAGCATCATACTATAACAGGTCTTAGAGCTGGAGTGGATGCCTGTACAGGTGTTGGTACGGGACCCGAAGCAGGTCCTCCGGGGGTCAGATGGTGGCAAGGATGAATCCACTGGCAATAACCCAACTGGGAGGCCCGTTGCTCCTTGGTGCCTCATGATGCTTTGGAGGGAACCAGAAACTTGTCAAAAATTTGAATCACGACCTTCTTCAAAGCTTCGATCAGCTGCGGCAAACTGCTAGGAAACTCTTGGTGCACTGGATCAGCTGAGGAATGGGCTCCGTGACCAGAGACCTCAAAGTTGAACCGCTCACACCATGATGCCATTGCGCCTTTCTTTTGGATTCAGAGTGGTGGGATAGTTTTGAGTCCCTCTTTGTTCTTTTATGTTTGTGCCTTTACTTTGACTTACCAGAGGATTTCAAGGGCAATATTGACCTCTTGTGGAAGTAAGACTGCGTCCACACCTGTGAGTTGAAGCAGGATTTAAGCAAAAGCTGCATTTCCTTTTTGTGTTCACAAATGTTTTGGGGGAGGTGCTTAATCGCCTAAGATGAGTCAATAAGTTGATGAATGGGTGAGTGCCACTTTCACATTGTCATGCCAAGTCAGTACACCTGTTGTCACAGTCTTTCACTTCTGGCTTCACTTGCAGTGCTGTCAGAGATGCTTCAGCTTTATCCTGCAAGCGGTTTTGAACACTACTTCAATTTTGAGTCCTGCTGCCATGAAATCCTGCAGTTTTGCTACTGTCACTGTCCTGTTGCCAATATATGTTGTCATATTTTCCTACCAGCCTGAAAACCAGACACTTTATGTTACTCCAGTCAGGACTGCTGCTGCCTCTTCTTGTCATGTACAATGCAGTCAATCTCGGCTGATCTACCTGTCAATCATACTTCTGACACCCCCTCTGACGAGTTTAAAGGTGGTAAACACCATATTGTGTGAATGGTAGTAGGATATATAGAGTCCAAGAATACAGCACAACTTCAAAGATGAATAAACAGTGATGTCCTGCAACAGCCTTGGTTAAAGTATGTGTCACATTCATTAGAATATGACAAGCTTTGTATTTTCACCTAGGCTGTAGGTTGTTTCTTCCTTCTTCCTGAAGGACCACAACCCGCTGTACTTAAATAATAAAAAAAAAATACTGTGCTCGATGCCGCCGCCACCGCAAGCCACCTCGCTCCTCCCCTAATGGTGTCCCGTCAGTCCCTGGGACACCAGCACAAGCTCCCGCACACAATCCTGGCGCTACTCTAATGCCATACCTAGCAAGACAGCAGCGCCATGATTTGTCTGAGCAGCTTGGTCTGCCACTCAGACAGAGCATTGGAGTCTGTGCAGTTTAGCCAGGTTGGAGAAACCTAAGTGCCCATATCAGTTTGGCCGGCCTAAGATGGATGGCCAAACTGACATGCGCACTGAAGTGCCCTCCACTCCTCCTCCCCCCTCCCCTGGCCCAGCCCCACCCCTCACTCCAGATGCTGGCTCAGCCAGCAGCTGAAAAATAAAACGCTAATAAAATATTGTTTTATTTTTCATCTGCTGGCTCTCAGCCAGTGGGGTGATGCTCCTTCGTCATTGCGGAGGAGCTGCCTCTGGCAGGCTTGCAGCATTCCATGTAGGTGCATATTCCTGGTTCTACCTCTGGCTATCTCCTTTTGTTACAACCTAATTTTGCTGCACTATCTCTACAATAAGCACCATACGTGTGTGTGTGTGTGTGTATAATATATATATATATATATATAAATATTGATAAATATATATATATCTCGCTATGCAGATATGTTTAGACAGTTTTTGTTGCTGAACCAACACTGGCCACTAATTTTACTTCCTGTGGCAGCTGCATGTGCATATATTATGACCTGCTGTGCTTTTGGCTAGGGGAAAAGCAAATCATTCTTTAAATAAAGCAAGGCTATATTAGGGATCCAGATATTTCATGACTGTAGTCCTTTACCATACCACTTCAATAGATTTCCCCCAAATACTGCAAAAGCACCACTATTTGAACATGAGCATGTCGGCATAAACCAGTTACTTGCACACTCATATTGATGCCCATATTTATACATTTTAATGCAAAACTGCACAAATGCAGTTTTGCTTCAAAAAATATATCGCCGGCTTGCATCATTCCAGAGCGCCAGCTGGGCACTAAATTTATAGAACCCCGCAAGCCAGCACAAAGGGTGGGCTAGCGTCTGGGAAATTGATGTTAGCCGGGTGGGGGTGGCGGTACGGGGGAAGGGAGTTTGCCTCCAAAATGACGCTAGGCTGGTTAGAGGCAAAAAAATGCAGTTAACCTGCCTAGCGTAATTTCCTGATGCAAACCCATCCATACCACATGACTCCTGTCTTATAAAAGACAGGAGTCATGCCCACCACCCCAATGGCTAACAATGAAAAAGAGGTTTACCCAAAGACCCTACCTGACCTGGGTAAGGAAACATGTATACATCAACATCAAACATTGGTCAAAAGGCTGGGATAATTTTTTACAATTTTCTAACAAGCAAAGTGCTAAATACTTTCTTGGAATAATTATTTCTTTATCAAATTTAGTTTTGTACAATCAAATAGGAAAAAGAGAAACATCTAGGAGGCGAACTGTCCCTTATACCATCAAACAATTATAACTTACATCAACACAAACACAATATGTATATGTATAAATCTAACACAAAATCTAACAATACAACTAATGTGATCCACAATGATATCAAGGAATTGTCCCGATGAAATCACCTGCTTTGGAGGTTGGGGTACGAAGAGAGCTTAAGGACGTAATCCACTTCCTAGCAATGGTTGTGGTAAATTCTACAAGCGATTGCTGTACCCTGATCCGTTACTTCCTGGGGTTACTTGCAATGTAAGAAGTGCTTCTAAGCAGTCAATTACGCTTTTTACCCAACCCTGCTGTTATCTGCATGGTGTCCACCCCAATGGCCAGCACAGGGGACAAGTGTCCCCTGGGCATGGCCATTGCACCCAGTGTCGCCATGTGGGGGGGGGTGGGGGGGCATTTCAGGGCCCCCAATGGCACTTTAAAAATATTTTTTAAATACTTACCTCTACTTACCCAACTTACCTGGGATGGGGTCCCCCATCCGCTGGTGACCCTCTGGTTTCGGTGGGGGTGTTCCTGGTGCTTGGAGTGGGCATCTGTGGGCTCTTTGCATGGTGTTTGACCGTGGAAATGGGTCCACAGGTCCCCTATGTGTTAAATAATGGCACTAAGCAAGGTGTTAAATAATGGCACTAAGAAAGCTTAGCGCCATTACTTAGGCCTGTCCCCCCCCTGCACTATTTTTGCACAGGAGGATAAACAAGGTGCAAGGGGCTTTGAGTCATTTTTTGGACGGGAATGCCTACCTTGCATCTCATTGACACAATGAGGTTTCACGCATCCTTAAAATTACATTAACTCCAATATTTTGATGCTAGACGGGTATAGCGTCAAAGTATAAAGATGGAGTTCAGTTTGCGATGAATTTGCATAAAAGAATTACGCAAATTCAGCGCAGAGTATAAATATGCCCCTGAGTGTTTACGTGTGTTTTTTCTAACCACAGTTAAAAAGTCTGCATATAGCACTCCTGCCATGTTTTCATTCTTAGGTGGGCTCCTGTTAGTAATGGGGAAGTATTGACAGAAAGAAAGAACGTGGCGTAGAGGAAGTGTGACAGAGACAATAACAACATTTGGGTAAGAGTAACAGGAGATCAAACCAGTACAAGGAAAAATGGCAGGGAGAGAGTGTCAAGGGGAAAGAAACAGTAACGAGAAGAGAAACAGAGATGAATCAAGGCAGCTGTCATTGGATAGTGGTACATATTGTAGATCAAAATACAGGTTTGACATGAAAGCCCTGCATTGATGTCTGTACCAGACTTCGGGTGCAGGTCATTAGTGGGTAGCAGTGTCATTAATGGAATAGCAGTTCTTGTTGTCAGAATAGTGATACACTGACTAATGAATGTCCCTGGGCTAGGATTCGAAACAAATTTACCAAATTATTAAGGTACCTTAATCCGGGCGTATGATAACATTATTACTCAACAGAATTAGAACTAACATACACACCAGCCAAATCAATTTACAGTGTCTCGTGATATGCACAGTTTCCTTCCAGCGTAAGTTCCATCCTCTTTTGCTGTCCATTGCACTCCCTAACTCTCTCTGTCTCATGCTCCTCACTTCTCATGTCTCCATTTGTATCATCTCAATTGCTTATCTATTCCTTTTGTTTCGCCTTGTTTTCAACCTCTACACTGACCCTTCCCTCCACACACCTTTCTTTCTTGCACTGTCTTAGGCCATCTACATCTATCCTGCCCTATTCTCTTACATCTACTCTCTCACTCTTCTCTTGGGTTTCTCCCCTTCTTTCCTTCTCTTGATTGCCTCCTCTCACACATCCTGCAACCGCTTACTGTATCTCCCTCTAAACCTCTTAGGGCAGGTGCAAGGACTTGTGTTCTCCAGCTGAAGAGGCCTTTTTCTGACCCACGCGCTCTAATAATAGGTCAAAATTATCTGCTTGTATTATTAATAATGTGACATGCCATGCTAGAGGAACCCTAGGGAATCCAATTAATATTCCCTTCCCTAAAAAACTCCCCCTTCCTTCTCCCCTGTCTCTAGATTATCCTTTCTTTCTCGTGCCTCCTCCCTCTTGAAGTCACCTTTGCTCACCTCCCTTCCTCTTGTTACACCAAGCGTCCACATAGCCTCACCCTTCTCCTCCCTTTTCTTTCTGTTTTTTATTCACCTATGCTAGCTATCGTTTGACACCCTTCTTGTTTCCCTCCTGCACACTTTTTTGTAGCACACTTAAAACACACACCTCCCACTCTCTTCCTCAGTGTTGTCATAATCTACCTTGCTTCAAACGTTCTTTTTCACATTTTCTATTTTTTGCCTTCTTCCCACATATTTTTTGCCAGCATTCCCCTGGTCTCTCTTCTGAACACTCAGCCATCTCACATGAGCTGTCGCTTCAACTTTCTCGCACCTACATCTCACTAAAACATTCCCCTTACATCTTTCCATTGAAACTATTGCTGATATGTTAATTAAAATTATTAATGAGTGTTTATGCATTTTGAATAACAAAATAAATCGTAGAGAAAATTAATGTAGAAAAATAATGTGCATGTTTGAAAATGTGCCCACTAAGAGTGGTTACCATAATTCACGAATTATACTAAAATGACTAAAAATATGTGAAAATGTTGAAAATGTGTAATAATAATAATGTGGTAATATGTCATATTGAGTGATATAACGTATGTTTTGCATTATATTGTAGAGCTAACTTAGCCAATGTTGTGGCCTAGTTTTGCCAGGCCTCATGCAGAAGCTGAATAATCATGCAATGTAGAAAAGCTGATGTGTTGAACTGACCCTGAACCACTTGCATTAATAAAATCTGCTTAGCTAGAATTTTCTGCAATGAACTGCTGGACAGGAGATGAGGGAATCAAAAATTGTATCACACCCGGTGTAAAGCAGACAAGATGTACTTTCCTAGGACTCGAACAATGGAGACACTGACTGGAGAAGAAGATGCAACACTTTTGATATCTGATGAGCTGGATGATGAGGACATCATACCGTGAACCAATCGAAAACGTGAGAGCAATGAAATATTAGAATTCATAGATTTGTAAAATAAAAGTCATTGGCTAGCGTCATATAGGGTGATTAATTTACCAATTAGGAATTAGGGTATGGACTAGGCAGCTTTAATATGATGTCATGACAAGGGGGAAAAACTTCAGAAATTGAGGGAGACGTTAGAGGAAGATGATCGGGGAGAGACCTTTGCTGAAATTAATGCGAGATTCTGTCATTGGGCTCATGCTCCTGAGAGCCTGATGCGCTACTGATCGATTAATGACCTGAAGACGAAGACTGACTTTGTTGCTGATCCATTCCGTGGATAGGTAGCTATGACAATGTGACTGATTAACTTTTGTGCCTTTTCTTTCTAGTACCAACTGCGCTGTTTCATAGTTTTTCTCCTAGCTACATGTTTTTCCAAATTCATGTTCTAAACTATTTTCGCATGAAGTCCCACATGCTAATGCCAAATTTGTGCTAGGTAGAGTTCTGATTCTGAGACGTTGACATATACCATGACAAATGATTGATTGACTGATTTGCTGAACACTGCTATCCATGTTAACCTATTCTTCGTATTTGGCTTATGTTGAGGCATTAGAATGTATGTTTTCTCTAATTCTGATTAGACTATGTTATTGGTGGTCACTAAGGAATTAATCGAGTGGATTGAATAAAGTTTGAATTAACCTCATGACTTAGTATTGTAACTAATAGGGAAATAAAATTGAAAAGACGTATAATTGAGTTGTGGTTATTTATGAGATGACACTATTCACTGATGATTAATGTTTTTTTCTTAAGTGGTTATTGATTAGAGTATTGATTATTGATGTACATTGGTCACACCTTAGCTAGGCTACTCCATGCAAATCAAAAGGTTCATCGACCTATACGCATCCCCTTGTAAGTTTACTTACTAAGGACCAGGCACGCTAGCACTCTTTACATACACACTCCTGCACCCTTACCTATCAGAGGGTTACCCTCCAGCACAGGCAGCACTCTGCTTGTCACCCCTTCTTTTCTCTTCCTTTCTCTTCCTTTTGCACATTCATTCTCTAACACTTCCTATCACACAAGACACACATGCCAAGGATGGCTGTGTTTCTTGTGCAGCCTATCATTAGGGCAAGGGTTGAATGATACTTGTCACACAGTCACATACTTGTCACATGGCGAGTGAGGAAGGGAAAAATAGCCACTGCTTTTTAATGTGAAAGATTTGTAAGGAGTTTGGCATCGCTTCCTGTGATACAGCAGATAAAAGTTCCCACACATGAAGCTGGCCACACACTAGACTGCATTTTCACTAGTAAACCTGATTTAAGAATTGGTGAACTGATCTTTCAGCCACTTGTTTTAGGCTGACCTGCCCTATTCTAAGGTCAACAGGTTAGAAGACCCCAGTTATTTTAAAATATCGCTCTTGGAAAAATATAGATAATTAAAAACTACAACAGCTGTTACACAACACCATACCTCATATGGCTCATGAAGCTGAGCAAGCAGCAGCAAATTATTAAAAATGGATTGATGCTGCTGTCACCCAAATGGCCCCCTTAAAGTTAGGTCTAACCATAGGTCTACTACACCGTCGGCTCCGTTGTACTCCCAGGAGCTTAGAGAAGTCAAAAGAAAATGCAGGGATCAAGAACAACGTTGGAGGCTGAATTACTGCCTAGAGGAGAATATAAAATACAATTCTATGATAAAAGAGTATAACATGTAAATACATGTAGCCAAAGCCTAATTGTATACAGATAAAATCATGTCAGCAGACATTTCCACTAAGGAACTTTTAAATACTGTAAAGTCTTTATCCAGTGTTAGTAATAAAACTAAGATTATCCTGGACTGACTGTTCTGTGATGCAATAGCTGATTTATTTTTTCCTCAAGTAAATAAACTGTATCAAGAATTCATTAAAACATAAAACAACCCAGTCCCACCCCCAATAAATGAAATAGACCAAACGTCTCTAGAAGATCTTTTTAAAGAGACTCTTCCCATTCTGTTGAGTATCATTCTACTCACTGAGGATAAAGTTGCCTCTCTGATAGAAACCACTAAATCAATTGCCCCTTACGACCCTTGTCCTCCTCAGGTGTTTCATCCTGTTTCAAAATCTATCTCAGCCCAGCTTACTCTGTTGCTTAAAAAGATTCTAACCTCGGGCTCTTATCCAGATGCATGGAAAAAGACATCTATTTTATTACTCCTGAAACCATATACGACAAAATCGTGCCTTCTGCTATTGGCCAATATCCTGGAAAAAGCTCTAAATAAGGAAATCATTTCCTTCCTGGAAGCCAACAATCTCCTTGATAACAGCACATTATAGTTTTAGACCTAGCCATTGTACCAAGTCGGCTCTAGTGGCAGCATCAGAAGAAATAAGAACCATCGTAGATCCTATTGGATCTTTTGGCCGCATTTGATAAGGTAGACTACGCTTTATTGATCAACCGCCTCAAGAAGATTGCTATTAAAGTGACAGCCTTAAAACTAATTAGATCTTTCCTAACCAACAGAGAAAAAATGGTTGCCCTGGTGGATTTTATTTCAGCCTCTTTCTCTCTTCCTTGTGGGATCCCTCTGGGACCTCACTTAGTCCCACATTATTCAATGCATACGTGACTACTCTGGTCGAATTGATTTGAGCACATGGGTTCTCAGTCTGCTCTTATGGTGATGATACCCAAATACTAGTATTGGTCTCATCAGAACCAAAAAATGTAGTCAATTTAACAAACCTATAAGCAGCATAGATAATCGGAAGAGGAACTACTTAAAGTTAAATTGGAAGTGTTACTATTTGGCAGTGACTCCTCCTATTGGAATACTTCATGGTGGTCAGCAGATTTAGGGCCTCTGCCAGCGTCAGTTCATAAAGCACGGAACGTGGGGTCATGTTTGACTCCAAACTCACCTTTAGAGAGCAAACCAACAATGTCTCCTCCTCCTGTTTCCTGACCCTATGACTACTAAAGATTCTTCTTTTTATTCCGCTTGATTTGAGAAAAAGTGTAATCACTGCACTAGTTATACCAAAACTGGACCACTGCAATGCCCTATATGTTGGCATTCAAAACCACATTCTAAATAAACTGATTCTCCACAATAATGCAGCCCGGGTTCTACTGAACCTTCCAAAGCATTGTTCAGGGTCTCAAGCAATTAGAGAGCTGCACTGGCTTCCTATCAAATGTAAGGCCCTATGCTGGGCCAATAAAGCCTTGCATCAGATAGGCCCCATTTTTTTCCAGAAAATCTTTAAATGATACACCCCTAACCACAGTCGCGGCTCGCATGGGGGTTGAGGGGGGAGTAATAATTAACATTTTTTTAAAATCTATTTAAAAAACGTACTTCCGCTCCCACACCGCTCCTCTGCTGCACGTAGGCACAGGCTCCCAGCTTGCCCTGCGGCCAATCCTGATGCTGCTCAAAGCAGCATCAGGATTGGCAGGGAGCGCCCAGCCAGGGCACTCCCGGGCAAACTGGGAGCCTTTGCAGGCTCTCTCTAGCCCGGCAACTGTTGCTGGGCTGGAAAGAGGCTACTGCACATGTGTGTTTGGCCGGCCCAAGACGGCCGGCCAAACACACGTGCTCTGAGGGGAGTGCACAGTGCACTCCTCTCTGCTCGTCACCCCAATGCCCGCCCCTTTCACAAGGAAAGGATAATAAATATAGTTCCTTGTGAAAGGATTTGCAGTGGTTGCTGCTGGGGGTGGGGGGATGCTCCTTCGCCCTTAAGGAGGAGCTGCCCCTGCCTAACCGTTCCTCATGATCCAGTACTCCCAGACAGGTGGTTGTTCACAGAGTTAATAAAACACATTGTAGAGGAACGAGTTTCTCTCATGCGACCTCTAGATGGTGGAATACGCTACCTGATCACCTTAGAGTTCAGTCCGATCTACTTACCTTCAGGAAGCAACTAAAAACCTGGCTCTTCTCGTCATTGGTTTAGGTCTCCCTTCTTTTCCCCTCTGCCAAGAGTTTGACATATTAGGTAATATGCCCCTTAAGCTTGTATCACAAATGACACTAGCGCCAAGACGCCATTGGGATTTGAGCGCTCGACAAATTCATTAACATATCACCACAAGCATCATTGTGCATTTCCGATGTTACTTTGTCCCCCACTATATTTATTGGACTTTTGACCTGTTACACCGGCTATTTACCAGACACTTTTCATTAAATTTAGGCAGATCAAACCCCAGGATTTACCTAGACTAACCAACTATATGCAGTATGCATCAAAATCCCCATGGTACTCCCCAAGAAGTAGGAATTTGCAGTAATTATCACATCCCATAAATTCCGCACATCTCGGTGTCGGATTTTATCAAATGCGATAAGAATTATTTTCCAAAGGGCCTACTCGTAATCAGGCACAAAGAAACCAGTTGAGGTTGTTTTAAGACCTGACCCCTCTCCCCCCAGAGGAGCATCCTTCATCACCAGACTTTAAACTACAATTTGCGCTTCAGGGCCGATGTTAAATGGTAAACTCCCGTGACATTACAGTTAAACGGAAATAAGGATTGGTCCCAATCAAATTCACAAAGTCGCAAAAAAGTTGATGCTGCTACGAGATCCTAAATCACAAGTTTTCACATTATAAACAAATGTTAGGTGAGGGTATGTTACTCGCGCTTTAGCATTGCCATCTCTGAGTTTATCTCTAGGTGGCGCCATTCCTATATATTTACGGTGCAGGAAATCGTATTCTTTGGAGCGGAAATAGTGACTACAGAAATCAGGCACACTCATAAAACAAGAATTGTTTGGGGAAGTGGTGGGTGTGAAAAAATATCGTGCCAATGTAGTTGCCATGGCTTCTACTGCATCGTCAAAACATAGGCTTCTTCTGCCAAGATAGAAGTGTCTCACCGTTATAAAACAATGTAGACCTTCAACATAATTCATTTTTTCCCACGCTAGATGGTCTTGGTACTTTGACAATTAACTATACCAAACGTCACAAACTTTATTGTCCACACGTCACAATCCTAATTGTCGTATCGTTCTCAAATGATAGGTGTGCTATTATTCCCATCTTACCAGGGCTCACTGTATGAGCCGCAGATGGAAGAAATGCTTAATACGTTATTTTAGCCATAAAGCGGTGTCCTGCAGCTCAGATGCTAAGGGTTTATACAGAGAGGCATTCTGAAGTAAAGGTGTATTTTCTGAAGTGAAGTTGTATAGTACTCTTACATACTCTTACATGCCTCTGTGAATTAGCCCCAAACCAGCTACAATGGGAATATTCAGGGAATATTCCTTCGCTGTTACTACAAATAGAAAGGAAAGTGCCCTCTCCGCACTGTTACTAATAGAGAGTTGGACGTTTGGAGACAATATGGAAAACAGTATTCCTCTAGTACTACTCCCTGTATTCGTAATCGCTTCTGTGAACCGGCCCAATAGGTGTGCGGGCTATTCCCATGCTCTCTGGGATTCCACCTCCCCTTTCACCCTCACCGGTACGACTGACAGAGGACCATCTGTCCTTTCATCAGGAAGTGCAAGCCCTTTTTGCCAAAGGGGCTATCAAGAGGGTGCCGGATCAGAAGTGGGTCATATTTGTTACTTCCACAACTTCCTGGTGTCAAAAAAGGACTAGGTCTTTGGCCAATATTAGACCTGTGCTCCCTTAACGCCTTCCGCCGGAAGGGAAAGTTCAAGATGCTCCACCGTCGACCCTAGAGACTAGATGGTAATGTTGGACCTACGAGAAGCTTATTTTCACATTTCCATCAGGCAGGCCCACAGGCGCAATCTGCAGTTCATGGTGGGACAGGAGCATTTTCAGTTTGCTCCGTGCCCCTTTGTCTCACCAGTGCCCCTTGGGCATTCACAAAAGTGATGGAGATGGTCGCAGCACACCTTTGGAGGTCAGGGGTCTCGTTCTTCTCCTACGACTGGCTGCTGAAGACAACCTTGCCCCCAGGTAGTCATCACCCACCCCCAGACTAAAGCGAACCTGCTGACATCATTGGTGTTGACTATGAATGTGCCAAAATGACAACTGACTCCTTCTCAGATGCTCCCTTTAATCAAAGCCATTCACGACACAGTCCGGTTTTGTGCCTATTCCTTAGAACAGAGTCCAGAGCAGTCAGGCTATGATCCCGATCTTTCAGTCTTGTCCCTAAATTTAGGTGAGGCCAACTCTGAGGCTGCTGGGACTGATGGCCTCCTGCATCCTGCTGGTCAAGCAAGCTATGTGGCATATGTGAGCGCGCTCTGCAATGGGATCTGAAATCTCAGTGGGCCCAACATCAAGGAGGACCTTTCCAACCATGTTCTGATATCAGAGGAGACTTAAACAACTTGTAGTGGTGGATGCATGGCCACGATTGGATCAGCTGATGACCCGCTCCCTACCACACCCAGAGCTGACAGTGGTGACCGACGCGTTGCTTCTGGGTTGGGGTGGTCACCTGGTGGTCAACCACCGCAAAGAGATGAAGGTCAGGGGCATCTGGTCTCCGGCAGAAGCCTGGCCACACATCAACCTCCTGGAAATGCAAGCCATCCACATGGCATTGAAAGTCTTCCTTTTGGCACTGGATTGGGCAAGAAGAGTATGATATCCAAAGCTCCTGGGCATGAACATCTGTCCCCCGATCAGGCTCCCCCTCTGGAAAGCTCTGCTGTCAAAGCAACGGGTCCGGGTCCTGCACCCCAGCCCTCCACAGTCTCCACCTTCATGCTTGGAGACTGAGCAGCAAGAGCTGAACACCTTTAATGTTCCTCCGGAGATGGTTGATGACATCTTGGCAGCCAGGCGTTCCTCCACAACTATTGTATAGCTTTTTGTTTGGTTACATTTGTGGTTTGGTGCAATGCACGACAGATTGACCACCTCCAGGCCAGGTCATCTGGGCCCAAATTGATACTTTTTTTAGCGCCGCATTAGCGCCGCTTTTTGACGCAAAAACGGTGCAAACGTACAAAATACAATTGCAGTTTTTCAAGTTTGCGCCGTTTTTGCATCAAAAAATGACACAAATGCGGCGCTAAAAAAGTGTAAATATGGGCCCTGATGTTTTATTGTTTGTTCTGTCCTTTGCCTTGCAAGCCTTTGCTTTGGGAACAGTTAAGGGGCAACTTTTGGTTCTTTCGACCTTACGGTTGCCTGTTAAGCCTTCATTATTTTGAAACACCTGCTGTACTGTGTTTTTGCAAGGACTCCAGCATTTGTTCTCTCCTTCTCCCTTTGTTATGCCACAGTGGGAATCTAGTCCTCATATATTTGATGTGAACTCCCTTTGAGTTGCTACACAGCTGTCCTTTGTGGCTACTCACCCTCAAGACGGTGTTTCTCATTGCCATAATATCGGTGCGGTGGTGAATGAGCTCCTAGCTCTTTATGTCAATGCACCACATACCACTTTCTTCCCAGACAAACTGGTTCAGTGAACTTGGGCATTCTTTCTTCCAAAAGTAGTCATGATGTTCCACGTCAGTCAAACGATCACCTCGCCACCATTCTATGTTCTGCCTCACACCTCTAAGGAGGAGGAGAGACCCCATCGGCTAGACCCTAAGGACCTGATTTATGAAAAGTTAGCGCCGCCTTTATGTCATTTTTTGATGCAAAAGTGGCGCAAACTTACAAAATGTGACAATATTTTGTAAGTTTGTGCAGCTTTTGCATCAAAACATGACATAAAGGTGGGGATAACTTTTCGGATATCAGGCCATAACAGCCTGCTTAACTTTTATGTCAATCATACCAGAGAACACTGAGTGGACAATCAGCTCTTCATGGGGTTCATAGGAGCAAAGAAAGGCAAAGCTGTGAAGAAAAGGATCATCTTGCACTAGATATTGCTCTGCATCACGATCTGCTATGCACTGGCCAAGAAACAGCCCCCGGAAGGATTACAGACTCATTCCACTGGAGCCGAGACTGCAACCGCTGCGTTGGCACATGGAATTCCTCTCCTGGACATATGTCAGTCAGCTAACGTTGTGTCCCCCATATGTTCATGTAGCACTAGTGTCTGAATAGCTAGGTTTGCAGAGGGGGGCATTTCACCCACTCTGTCCTACAGCATTTTTTGGTTAGAGCCCAGTCACAGACTCACCTCCTAAAAGGTATTGCTTTGGTATCTATCCAAAAGATGAGGAATCTTCTGTTAGGAGTCTCTATCAGAAGAACAAGTTGCTTACCTTCAGTAAACCGCTTTCTGGTAGAGACTCAGTCTAATCGCAGATTCCCCACATACCCTCCCATCATCCTCGTTCTGTGAATTAGGCTGTGACCATTTAAAAACGATCTCAAGACTGCACACTGGTCAGAGTCAGCTGGATGCTGGAGCTGTGTGCTTAGAGCTGCGGATGCCTCGAATGCAACTGACACCAGAGTGCAGAAGCCTACATTGGCTTTACATAGCGGAATGGCATCAGTGCAAGGCACCACCTGAGCACGTAGAGGTACTGCTAAGAGGGATGGATAGAGTCTGACACTGGGGAAATATTTAAAAGGTGAGCATTATGCAGCTAGACAGAGTATGTACAAGAAAACGCGTAACTGAATGTAAGTAGATGGTTCAGCTTGTATGGCTCTTAAGAGTAGCCACTCTTCTATACAAGAACTGACACTGAGGTAAATATGCAATCTAATTTTGGGGCAATGGGTAGAGAACCACCATGAGCATTTGTCAGACGAAACAGCTAATTTAAAGACTAGGGCTACCTTCCCCAAGATTGCAAAATATGTGAGCCCTATGAAAACCTGGATTTCTGAGACTGAGGAAAGAACATCCGCAATAGAAGACTGCTGTACCTGAATTACCAAGCGACTAGAGAGCAAGGAGGCAAAATCTGCTTTTATCACAAATAAACTAGAGGGCTTGGAAAATTATCTTCAGAGGAATAATCTTTGGGTACACTGCATCAAGGAAAGAGAGGGGGGTGAAGAAGCTTGCAATTATAGTGCTCACCTTTTCATAAAGCACTTCCTGGGCTCTCCAAATAGCATATGGATTCAATAACTTGAAGGATGCATCAACTCCCAGTCAAATTTCAACACAGCTCAACATTACATGCCAGAGTCATATATATTGGCAATGTTCTAATTAGAGGAAGTATGGATAAACGTGCCTGCCCAAATAAGCCAATTGCTTTGTGTGGTGTATCATTCCACTTTTGATCTGATTTTGCCGTAGTACCATTGAAAGAAGATAGAGACAGATGATTCCCCCCAGTGTATAAACTGAGGGAAGTTTTCTTCAATTTTTAACAGTAACGACATAACAATCACAACATTCGTGCCCTGTTTTTCATGTTGAAATCTTGCTCCAAGAGTACTTTCACTCTTGCAAGGGTGGTGCCACATCAGATGTTGAGTACCCACTCTCATGGTTGAATTGTTTACTCATATTATGTAGTGTCTCTTGCTGCACAAGATGTTTTATCTACTTTTGGCTAGATTCTAGCAAGTCCTGCTGAGAGGAGGTTGGGGTGGAGGTGGGGGAGGGAGGCAGACCCTTGTTCACCCATATGGCTGCGAAGATCACAGGTAGGTAGTGGGTGATTCACCATCACAAAGGTTAAGTGTGATTAGTAACAGATATGTGGCTGGGTGGTGGTAGTACAGTAGGAGGGGTAATGGCTGCAGGAGTGAAAAATGCAAAAATAAAGTATTAAATAACACTTTTGTTTTCATGCCAAGGTTTTTGAAATTAAAGATATCAGGTAATCAAATACTTATAGGGGCATATTTATACTCCGTTTGCGCCGAATTTGCGTCGTTTTTTTCGACGCAAATTCGGCGCAAAACTAACGCCATATTTATACTTTGGCGTTAGACGCGTCTAGCGCCAAAGTATGAGGAATGAGCGTCATTTTTTTGCGTGAACGCCTTCCTTGCGTTAATGAGATGCAAGGTAGGCGTTCCCGTCTAAAAAAATGACTGCGACGCAAATGCGTCGTATTTATACTCCCGGGCAAAAATCACGCCCGGGAGTGGGCGGGGCAAAAAAACCCGCATTTGTGCCTCTTTTTAAAGCCTGGGTCAGGGCAGGCGTTAAGGGACCTGTGGGCTCAAAATGAGCCCACAGCTGCCCTCCCATGCCCCCAGGGACCCCCCCTGCCACCCTTGCCCACCCCAGGAGGACACCCAAGGATGGAGGGACCCATCCCAGGGACATTCAGGTAAGTTCAGGTAAGTATAATTATTATTTTTTTAAATATTTTTTTTTGGCATAGGGGGGCCTGATTTGTGCCCCCCTACATGCCACAATGACCATGCCCAGGGGACATAAGTCCCCTGGGCATGGCCATTGGGCAAGGGGGCATGACTCCTGTCTTTACTAAGACAGGACTCATGTAAATGGCGTCTGGGCGAAGTTAAAAATGGCGCAAATCGGGTGGAGGCGATTTTTTTGCCTCAACCTGACTTGCCCCATTTTAAGACGCCCTAACGCCATTTTTCCCTACGCCGGCGCTGCCTGGTGTACGTGGTTTTTTTCCACGCACACCAGGCAGCGCCGGTCTGCTAGCGCCGGCTAACGCCATTCAATAAATACGGCGCCCGCATGGCGCTTCAGAATGGCGTTAGCCGGCGCTAATCTTTTTGGCGCAAAACTGCGATAGCGCAGTTTTGCGTCAAAAAGTATAAATATGGCCCATAGTTTATTTCCCGCTAGTTAAGTGACATGAAATGTGAATGGCTTAAGTACATTCCGCGTGCACATAATACGTAGAGCAGTGCTTAATAAAATAAAGGCAAATACCGTTTGTTTACAGGAAAAGCACATCTAATTTCAAAATCATCACATTTTTGCTTTTGGGCTGTTCTCTCTTTGGCCTCATTGACTCAAAGGGTTTCTATCAGAGTGCTGGCAGCAATGTGTAAAAACAACACCTGGCAATTCTCCGAAGCTAAGGCAGATGAAGTAGCACTTAGGTTATAATACAGGTTAGCAATGGTGTGCAGGTTCTCCCTAGCTGTCCGATCTATGGCCCTAATACTGACAGCCTTGAAATGTTTTTGCATTTTTTACTGACAGAACTGGCAAATGCTGGATGTAGAGATTTTAAAGTCTCTTTAAATCCCAAACTGGATAGTGCTACTATAAAAGGAAGGAACAGAATGTCCAGAACAATCTTTGCTATTATTTTGATTAAGGGGTTTTAGGGTCAGCTAATGGCTAGAGAGAGCTGAGTGGGAACGAAGCAGGCTTCACCTTTTACTCACAGCAGCATCAAAACTATTCGAAACTTGATATTATACGTGGCTTCACTTCCATGATATACCAGGCATCAATAAGGGTAGATCCTAAAACAATATCAGATCATAACTCTGTGTTTATTGAATTGTATTATAATCTCCACATCGTATAGTATGGTATACACTCAAAGCTCTCGTGCATGATACTGTTCTTAGCTTCTACTCAGATACTACTGTGAGAGGGCATCAAAACCAAAACATCTTCGCTCTCAGATGAAGAAGGTAGAGTTTCCACATGCCCTTGTGCTTCAATCTAGAGCTTCATCTATGGTTGAAACAAGTATATTAAACACTATTTATATATTTATTAACATTCCACTTCATTGTTGCAGCACTTTTGTAATGCATTCATGACGCAAAATGCTAGTAGATATTTACATACCTGCGCAAGGGACGTTTTGTGCCACCTAGCTTGGCTTTGTCAAAAAATGTAATGCAATGCAGTGACTTTTGCTGCATTGCATTACATTTCATTCTGAGAGTCATTCCATGGGTGGAACATGGGCTGTAGTAGAACTCTCACCATAGAGATGAGACTGCTTGTTTTGGGCAACACCACCACCGTGTGTGGGGGACTGAGTCAAGCCCACACCGTCTGGCAGCTGTCTGCCTAACTTTTTCAGGTAGCTAGCAGCACCTCACACAAACCTAGAAAGTAAAGGTGATTTGTGGCAGCCTGACCTATGACACTCAGACTCCTCGGGGAAGCTGTGGCAGAACAGATCCTACCCCTTTCTCTCATTTGCACACTGTCTCATACAGGCAAGGCAGACAAAGAAATGCAGGTCAGGTTTCAATATGTTTTACTGAATTAACTGCATTCTATGTACTAAAGCATGAGTTGTGATAATTAGGAAAATGAAACACAATAAGACTATTATTGTGACCAAGAGTGTAAAACAAATAAAAAGTTCCACCATCCTGTCACACTAGTGAATCTAAACCCTCCCTACACTTCTAGCATCTACCTGAGAGTATTAGCCCTAATCTGCCTGTATTAGTCACTGGGAGGTAGTCCCGGACCCATACCTGACATAATAAGCAGGGTTCCTTTGTCTATTGTTTGCTAGCAGTCCTCCCAAGTGGCTGGAGTGACAAGGCCAAGTTCAGCAGAGCTGCAACAACATGATATAGCATGACTGGCTGAAATGTTCCCTCTAACCTCATTAGTGCCAGCATGGTGTTTTTATAATAAAATGTGTTGTTTTCTAAGAACCGGCTTAAAATGATAGCACGTCCTTTCTGTAGAAGGTGGTATACATGCTCTTGGACAGGCAATACTTGGTAGATTATCATATACCGCCTTGAGCCGAGCACAAGATGAAAATGTTGTGCAGAAAGAGCTAATAACAATCCTGCAAGAAAAAGCAATTGATAAAATATGATAAAACATCACTGCTAAAATGAAGCCATGCTAAAATAATAAAAGGAATAAATGAGAAATGAACTAGGTAAAAGGGCAGAGGCCTCAGGACCAAAGCTAAAATAAGAGTTCCCAAGCAATGCGCTAAAATAGACCTAATACAGGGCTATCCCATGCATCCACCCGTAGATTTCACGCAATCCCAGATTTACAAAGAATTGTAAACCTGGGAAAGTAGGAAATCACTACGCCTCCCAGAGGTGGCATAACAAAGAGAAAAATCATTTTTTTTCTCCTCATTTTCTCTTTCTATTGTGCTGCAATCTGCCTTCAGAGTTTGTTGTTGTGCAGGAATATGTCCCTTCCTGCACAAAAACAATTCTCCTTGTAACAAAGGGCACCCTGGTCTTAGTAGATTTGGCACATTTCTGCTCTATCCCTTTCACACAATGCAGCGCAGCAAGTTGCCTTGCTACACTGCATTGCATGAAAGGTTAGTAAATGTAGGCCTTTGTTACGTTAATAAATTATAATCTGAAAAGCACTCAATCAGCAGATTCTAGAATCTTTTTTATTCATTATTTAGTCAGTTAAAACATCTAACAGCCAACGAATTTCATTCCTTTAGAGCAGTGCTTCCCAACCTTTTGACTTATGTGGACCCCCATTTTAACATTAATGGAACCCACGGACCCCCACTGGATCATCATTGGAATCCGGGGACCCCCGCCTGAGTCATTACTGGAAGCTGGGGACCTAATTTGTCAATATTTGTTAATATTTTTTAATTTTCTAAGCAGTCGCGGACCCCCTGAGGCGGCTTCGTGGGAACCCCCAGGGGTCCCCGGACCACAGGTTGGGAACCACTGCTTTAGGGTACTTCTTCAGAGTCAACTTGGTATTTCAACAAAAATTTAGTTGAGAAAGCAGGCAAGTCTTTACAATAAAGACGTACATTTCATAGTTAACTTGCACAAAGTTACAGTGTCAATGATTCAGAAAATGTATACTTCCAAATATTTCTTTCTCTTTTCTTGTTAATACTTTAAGGCTTGGTATTATTGGAACATTTTCATACTGTTGGAAACTTGAGGTTCAATTTGTCTATTTCCCCAAAAATATTATTTTCCTATTTTGGGTCCCCTCAATTTCAGGATCTTTTATCTTGATCCTTCAATATTATTACTGTGGGTTGCTGTTTCCATAGAGTGATACGTGCTGTCATTCTCAAGCTAAGATGATTCTCCCAGAAATTAGCGTGAACAGAGTTTTCTAGGGAAGACTTCCGTAATGGGGAAAAAATTATAAAAAATAGCTACATGGTATTTATTATTTATGCCTCTCTGTACATGCTATCAGAGAAGGAGGGAGAAAGATATTTTTAGTGCACAGGTATAGTTCTGAATATGAGTATGAATCTTTCAAAAGAGTGCCTTCAGATCCTGTGTCAATGGGAAGTGATCGAGCTATCCCTAAAACAAAGGAGCAGACTTACATGCCTTTAGCGCAGGGCAGCGCCGCAAGCCTTCTTGCTGTGCTGCCCTGCGTCAAAAGAAAAGGGCAGGAATGCACCCTATCTACAAGATACAGTGCATTCCTGTCTTTTTTCCCCCTGCATTGGCACACAGTGGGCTGCCATGCACCAACACAGGTACCCTTGCACGATGGTGCAAGGGTGTCGGCGTTGCAGGGATGACCTATTTAGTGCAGGAAGGCATACCGTCCTACACAAAAACAATCACAAGAGGCGTTTTCCTCTTTCTGTGTGTGCTGCATAGTGCAGCACACATAGAAAAAGACAAAAACAAGGACAAATAAAGGTATTTCTCCTCATTGCGCCTCACGCATGCCTCCCCTGGGGAGGTGTAGGCTTTTGACGAACTCCCAGGTTTACAACTCCTTGTAAATGTAGGAATGCGTCAAAATCCACGGGTGTTGTGTGGGAACACCCACCACAACACCCATAGAATGCCTCCCGGTTGCAGGGTGAGTTAACGCAGTGACTTGCGCTGTGCTGACTCAGTCCATATTTACAAAGCCATGAAAAGGCATGCAGGGTGGCTTTATGTAGCCTTGTAAATATGACCCTGCAGTGCCTTGTAAATGTGGCCGAAGGT
Source organism: Pleurodeles waltl (assembly GCF_031143425.1). NCBI lineage: Eukaryota > Metazoa > Chordata > Amphibia > Caudata > Salamandridae > Pleurodeles > Pleurodeles waltl. The sequence goes on along the minus strand of NC_090448.1, from coordinate 267,825,832 downwards.
GTATTTAATATTGCTAAGCTGGTCTGGGCAGCGACACAGTACAGTGCATACAAAACAGGCGACAAGCCCGACAAATTGTGATTCTGATTAGCTGACCATGAACTAACATCTTGATTAATAGCATAAATTCACGTTCCATCTTTAGGCGCCTTGATAAATTCTATTAAAATGTCACAAGTGTTTGCAAACTACTGTGAGCAACTCTATACTAAAGTATTTCCACTGCCCGTCGAAATGGAAACCTCAATAATAAACGCCTTAATAATAAACAAACTACTCGAAAAACATAAATCGGCTCTAGATCTCTGAAACTCAGCAGTAAAGATACAGGAGGCTATACTGGGGATGCTGGCTACTAAAAAACCGGGCCCCAATCGGTTTCCCTTAGAATTCTTTAAAAAGAATACATCTCCCTGATCCCACAGACGCTGGCAATATTTGAGAAAGCCCTACAGGCAGGCCTGATGCAGTATGACTTGTGGGCACTATCACAGATATACTAAATCTGAAAAGCCCTCAACTGATTTAACCTGTGACAGATACATTTCACTGATCAACATACTGACAAAACGTTTACCTAAGATGCTTCCTCTAGAGTAATTACAATAATATGATCAATATCCATCAATATAAAAATGGCTTCATGCTAGGCACTTGCCACGGAATCAGGCACTTACATGTGGCACAGGCAAGTTTAGATGAATCCCAGGGCCCCTCCACACTGGTTTTAGTCTATTTTGGGAAGGCCTTTGAATCTATTGACTGGTGATTTTAGGTTCTTGTGAAAATGACTATTGCTCCCCTCTTTCTGGTATATACTGGAATGTTATAGACTGCTCCCTACGGAGTCAAGGTTAATGGCATGCTCTGTACTCTGTACTCCATTTTCTAAAGAATGTGGTACCCGACAGGGTTTCCCCCCATACGCACTTTATTTGCACACATAACAGAAACACTTGCTGAACGGATTATGTGGGATGCTCATATTTGCAGATTCTAACGGAAAGGGTATTTGAAGGCCAAATCTCTCTGCACACAGTGGATCCAATATGTATCAAGTAGGAGATCACTTCAAATACCTGGGCATACACATACCAAGAGGCGGGCAGAAGTGCTTCGATCTGAAGATAATTGTTACCTCAGACTACAATGAGCCTAGACAATTGGAGCACACCTCCATTGCCCATAAAGGGTGGAAGTTCTCCTCTGCTTAAGACTATATATAGCTGAGATCTACCGACACTGCCCCCTTAGTTTCTTTACCGGTTTACAATCCACCTTGTCTACCTACTTGTGTGCTGGGAAGGACTGCAAGGGTCTTGGTTAGTGTGTTTAATCTTGATTGCAGCCTTGCCAAAGCTGAGGTTAAATATTATTATTAGGAGGCACAACGTATTCCAATAAATGATTGGATGTTTGAAGACAGTAGTGATCTAACAACTGATCTCGAAATCAAACTTCCTGAAAAATATCATGAATCTGACAATTTAAGTAGTAAAACACATAGGTGTGCACTGCCTTCTTTTATTACAACCCCCCTTCAATGCTGGCATCAGGCCCTGAAGTGGGTCAAATAGGAGGGAAACCCACTTGTGAAACACCTCTTTGGCGTGATACGTGCTTGACCGTACAGCACATGTAGACGCTTCTGATCCTGGGACCTAATTGGGATCCAGTGGCTCAGAGATGTCTGGAAAGTCTCGCTGACGTCTGCACTAGACAAGCCCCAATGCTCTCGCTGTCTCCAGCTGTGATATGCACTTGCTACTTATAGAGGAAGGCTGTCCCCTATCCCTGAATTTAGCCACATACAGCCCAAGTCAATTGAAGGACTATAGAAGTAGGGCATTTCAACACTTCACAAATCCTATGTGGTGTATACACCTAGCCCTCTGTGTCAACTCCACACCCGTTGGAAACAGGACTTGGGTGCAGTGGCTCATGATGAATGGACAGCTGCAAACATGGCCAGAAATAGCAATGACTATCTCCTTCAGTTGAACTGCTTTTATATGGTGTATTATAACCCGGAAGGACTCCGGAAGATGAACTGTGAAGCAGTGTGCTGTTTGAAGCAATCTCATCGAACACTGCATACATCTTTAAACAAATGGGTAAAGCTGCTTCAATAGGTTTCAAACTATTACGCTTTTCTGCAGCAACAGCCCTTCAAAAGACTGAAGCTCTTGGAGGGGTTTATATCACCTGCCTATAGAATTGAGAGTGTCAGGGTTAAAGGAATTGTCTCGGTAAAGAAAATCAAGTTGCTTATGGAAATCTTCGTTTCTATTCGTTTGGAATTAGGCATGTCGGTGTTTGAAATAGAGCCTTTGGTACCGTTTTGCTAACATGGGGGAAGATTTACTAATTTATAGCACAACACAGCACGGCAACCAAAGTTGCTGCCTCGCTTTGCTCTAGTAAGAGAGAGCAGCGCTATATCTACTAAGATATGGCACCGCTGCTCTCCTCCCCGCGCTGGCCCCTTTTCAGGCTACCTAATGCAACGCGCATGATTTCACTATTGTGAACTGTGGTGCAAAGAGGTGTTCCATGATGCCTAACATGGGTTTTGTTCTGGAAGAGAAACCCCTCCAGTACTATGCTTAGATTTACTTTAAAACCTTTCCCATAAGTGTTGCTTACCATCCTCTCCTCTTTCACCCCTCTTACTGAAGACCAAATAGAACAGCTCTTGTGCTGGTGCAACCCGGATTTGCCTTTGGATCCATGCCCTGCCCAGTTTTTAAAAAGCCAGTGATTAGCCAGGACGGTTACAGAGGTACTAAACAGCTCTCAGGCTTCAGCCTCGGTGCCTGCCGAATGGAAGGTGGCTCAGGTACTCCAACTGCGGAAGAAACTCAGGGACAGACCCGCCAAAACCTTCCAACTACAGGTCAGTCACCCATAATCCAGTGTTTTCTATAATTTTGGAAAAACAGTTGAATATGCAGCTGTCGGCCTATTTGGTACAGGATGACATATTACATCCTACGTCAAAAATTCTGACTCTAGTTTTCTAACTACTGCCATGGTGCGCCACATATTAAATATGGCGCACACATGGTGGCGTTAGGGGGGCACTAAGGGGTGCAAGAAAAGTGGCCCTGCACTAGGTGCAGCACCACTTTTCATAAATCTGCCCTATTGTTTCAATCTTTGAGCCACTTGCCATCTTCCCGCAGCTCACATCGCCAGGACGCTCCTTAAGGAGCAGCTGTTGAGCTATACAAGACTGCTTCATTCATTCATTCGTTGTATGTGTGATGAACAGTGGAGCACACATGGAATGTGGTAAAAGTTAAGAGAAATAAATACATTTCTCCTCATTCGTGCCAGCCTTGAGGAGGTTTCTGTAGTAGAAAGGGCTTTGAGTCAAAAACTGTAGCTAGTAGCATGCCAACGCTCATGTTCCACCCATGTGAAACCTCCTTGACACAAAGCAGTCCAAAGTGTTATTTGCTTTACATTTATGGGCTGTTTCCAGCAAGAATGTTTTGTGCTGGAAAGTAAATACTTAGCACCAGTTTGCATCACATTTTGTGACTTTGCACCACCGCTAAGTGTTGATAAATCTGTCCGTTGGTATAGACTTATAACAAAATAAAGGAGCTTAAACTTAAAGAATGGGTTACATTAACCTCCTCAAAACGGTGACTCATGGAATATCAAGACCAGGCATTACCCAGAAGGAACTCGTAATTCTCTGGTCAAATGATTGCTTTAAGCTTTTGCTTCGGAAAGCTGATATTTAAATATTTTGCGGCAGATCCTTTAGCATTGCTGTAAGCCAGCATTTGCCGTACTGTGGGTCGCGCTCCTCTGATGGGTCGCCAGCCGATTTCTGGTTGGTTGAGAAACAGTAATTAATAAAGGGGAATTTATTTTTTGTCATATTTGCTGTGCTTCAAAGACAGTCTTACAAATTGCTGTTTATTAGTTTAGCATGGAGATTGTTTTTACTTTTCTTTCTCTGACCGCAAAGTGAGAGGAGCTTATAAAGTGATCTATGTGAAAATCGTGGTGTACGAGGAGCATCAAAGGAAAGGATGTAGGATGTCATTTTTTTGTTTAAAAAAAACAACATATTTTAAATTCATGTAAATGAACTGTACACATATTTCAGAATATATATCATCAGTCAGGAAAGCAAAAATGAAGCACTTTTTCACAATTCTGAAGTAGAATAGAAACAAAGATTTTAATAGGATCAAAACACTCAAAACACTTTACTTGGTGATGTGCAAATCATAAATATTCAGTGAAACCCTATTTCCACACATTATCATTTGTGTGCAGTATACTTTTATCAGTAAAACTGTATATCTGTGCAACATTAGTTGCCAATTCAACAGAAAATGTAAATGATAGTGTGATACTGCAAGGTGCTTTAGTAATATATTTGCAATGGTGTGCTCTAGAATGCACCACTAGCTACATACTACACGCTTACCGCTCTCCTGCTGAATACAGTTGCTACACTTTGAGTGAAGCTAGGATTTTTCACCACCTCTATAACTTTGGAGTTGTAAGAATCATGTCTGCACCCCACTCTGAAAATTGTTCCAGCACCAAAGGTGCTGTGCTATGTGCCAAAGCCAATTTTTAAAACAAACCCTAGCAAGTATGCCCAATCAAGACTTTGGGTTAATCTTCTAGTATGTTTTGTTGCTGTTTTTTTAACTTCACAAAGCCATTTCAACAGAGAATGTGCTCACTATTTGTGATCAAATATAATCATCCCACGTGTGTATGCCTTTCACATATAAATTGAGAAATATGGATTTGGCCTAACATCCAGAGCTGCCAACTTTGGATCTGGAGAACCAGGTTTGAGTTTCAGCATTAGCTATGGGCATACTACTTATGCTCCCATGCTTAGCACAAAATGAATCTGACCTTACAAATGCAATCTAATGCTTGTGTAAAGTGCTCTAATGTCCATTGGCCGTGGTCATGGTATATAAAACTGCACAGCCCGATAGAGACATATCGAAGGACGTGGTCAAGGTCGTAATATTTAACAATTGCTATTATTGAGGAATGAAAAAATGTAAAAAGTATGTTACTTTGGTAATTCACAGCATTTTGAAAGCATGTCTACTATTACATACAAAAATCGCCCCATCTCATGTCTGTTAAAGCTAAGTGACCCCCTAAAGTTTGTTATCCTAAAAAGTGGATTGTGGTTCTAAAGGAGTTTGGGAACCACTGCTCTAAGCAGACTTAATTGGATCCAGTCTGTAGACAAAACATTACATTTTGACTGACAGTTTAGATTCCAAGGTCAGACATTTTAAAACCAGGGGATTGCAATTTGCTACTAGAGGCTCGGCTTAGCAGAGGCCCAAATAATGGCTTGCAGCTTTTTATTCTGCTCTACTTCATTACAAGATGTAATGCATGTCATCTCTTTCTGTTTTGGTTTGTCTGATTATAGTTGTTTATGAATCATCTTTTTCCTCAAGAAATACTGTAACCTTTACTGATCCAATTGTTTTTATATTATCCTAATACTGTGTCTGATACAGGCTTTTTAAACTTTTTGATAGATATTTAGGTTCACGATGTGTGTATATCCTACGGAGTTTTCATCAAATAAATACATTTAAAGTTGGTGCTAAAGTATCACAGCATGGATAGGTTGAGGGTCTCCTTTGAGACAAAAAGACCACTTGACAGCAATCACAAAATGACATAAAAAATAGACATGACACAATCTGTCAAGTCACTTCATGTTTGAAAGGCACTAGAGGTTTATTCTGCAAATATACAAAATAGAAAGTGTTTGAATACAGAAAATTCTAAACCTTAATGTTTGTAAAACTATATGGACAGTGTGAAAAGTATTCATCTGCTGATAATAAAGTACAAACGTAATGCCATAATTACTTACCAGAAAGTTATTTTATTTGTTCATGGTTACAGTCCTATACTAAGGGCCTGATTTAGAGTTTGGCGGACATGTTACTCCGTCACAAACGTGATGGATACCCCTTCCGCTGTATTACGATTCCCATAGGAATGTTTGTGACGGAGTAACCCCATCTGCCAAACTCTAAATTAGGCCCTAAATGAGGAGGCCACCTCCTATCACACACACATAGGGGCATATTTATAGTCTGTTTGCACTGAATTAGCGTATTTTTTTTAATGCTAATTCAGTGCAAACCCAATGCCATATTTATATTTTGACGCTAGACCCGTCTAGCCTCAAAATATTGGTGTTAACGTAATTTTTCAGATGCATGAAACCTCCTTGCATCAATGAGATGCAGGGTTGGTGTTCCCATCCAAAAAATGACTCAAACATCCCAGTGCCAAATTTAACCACTGGGGCAAAAAAGACGCACGGGTGGGAGGCGGACCCAAAAATTTACGCTAACATTGATTTTTGTAAAAATGCATCGCCTGGCTCAGGGCAGGCGTTAAAATAAGGCAAACACACCACTACTTAAGGAAAACACACAGAAGCAACATTACAAACCACAGGAGAAGATGGAGGTGATCATGATGCAGCTTGCTAGACGGCGCAGAGGACAGCAACCACACCAGCAATCATCAGCACGACAACGCAGCCCACAAAGGCAACGCAGAAGGCAGGAGAGGGTCTTCAGAACCAGGACAACCCTCCTTGGCCTCAGGGACCTGGACATAATTAGGACTTATAGACTCAACCGGCAAGCCATACTACACCTGCTGCACCACATTGAGCCACAAATTGCAGCCAGCCTGCAGACCCCACACAACATACCACCTATAACAAAGCTGCTCGCTATCCTGCACATGCTGGCAAATGGCTAATTTCAAATAACAGGTGCACTGGTTGCTGGTGTCTCACACCCACAGTTCTCTGCATTCCTGACAAAGGTGTTGGACGCCATCATTTCCCTGACACCTTGCCACATCATATTTCCCAACACCCAGCAAAAGCAGCATGAGAATAAACAGGGGTTCTATCAAATCCAAAAATTCCCGCATGTGCTCAGTGCAATTGACTGCACTCATGTCCGGCTCGTACCACCTGCAGCAACAGAGCACTTATACCGGAATCGCAAGCATATACATTCCACTAATGTGCAGGGCATAGTGGATCACCGCATATTATTCATAAACATTTCGGCCAAGTATCTGGTGAGTGTCCATTATGTCTACATATTCCGGCACAGTACGATCAATGAACAATTCCAGGATGGACAATTTGGAAATGGCCTAATCGTGGGTAAGCGTACAAATCTAGTAATGTACACACAACTCCCCAACCCACAAGACATACACCACTACAGTAACATATGGCCAGGGTTAAACACATGTGCAGGTAATAACACATATGCACCATGATGCAGTACAGCACAATAAGTGCACAACACCTATACATACACCCACAGGTACATAACATACCCACAACTTGACAGGCACACCACAGGAATGACAGGTGCAGACGTGTACCCTTTGAAAACAGCAGAACTACACAGACCACCACAAGTGTCCTCAGGTTGCCCACTATGTACACATCACAACACTACACCAAACAAACAATATCACAGACACGTCAAAGGCATACATCATGCCCATGTCATGCAACTTCCAAATAGGCACAGATGTCTCAAGTCATGCCGGCGCAAATCACTCCCAGAACAAATATCAAACACCACACAACTTGCCCCATATCAACTGTATCTCATGAAAACATACCTAACTTACCTGTAGTGTGCAGAAACATCTGCCTGACGCATAGGCTTACACACACGGGAATACAAGATCAATCCCCATCACATACCATGAGCCAGATGTGTCAGAAGTGGAACCACAGTCACTGTAGTGCACCCTCCTATGCAACACTCACTAACTCACAACACCATCATGTCTGTACCAGATACAATAAATGGCCTAACAGGGGGCAGAGACACAGTCAGACAGTGCAGATCATGGATGTCATAGTGGGACCCAGTAGGAGACAACAGGACATCACTGACCTCACATGCACTGGGACACAGTTGCTAAGTAGCTGAGCTGCATCCCATAACCTGCACTGTGCATGTGTCGACAGTAGAAATGCACATTAATGTTTTGGAAGATAGGAGAGACACTGCTAGTTATGTTGCTCACCCTGTGACAATGGGATACACACCCTTGGATACCTCATGGCTAACACAAACATTATCTGCCAGTCTGGAACACCAAGGGAACAATGTAATGGCCCAAAGTTCCAAAGTCATGGCATGTACTGTATGTACATTTTGGCAGATGAGCATTTCTTCATTACTTGAAACCACATTCTAAATTGGCCACCATCCAATGCCTTATGTAGCATGGAAGAGGTGTGCAATGTTTCTCGCTGCAGGTCTGTCACCACAAGATACATACCATGAAGGTGCAGATTCACATGTAGCTGTCCCCTAAAACCTAAGGAAGTGCCAACAACAAATACCACCCCAGGGGTGCAGTATGCAGGTTGCAAATAGGAAGTAGACTGTGCTATGAACTCAGATGAATGTGGCACAAATGAATGCTGCACATGGCTGCACACACAGAAAGAGCCAATTGGCCATCAAAAAAAGCATATGTCCAGGGCAGTGCACCGTCCAGCACAGATACATCCACCTCCACAAGGCAGATAGCCAAGTACCCTGGTGTAGGGTAGGTAGCGTTGGTGCACGGCTACACATGAGCAACTGGCGCAGGGGAGAACAAAGGGTTGCCAAGTAACATGTCACACATGGGGCATTCCTGCATATTTGAAATGTTGCAGTACACAGCAGCCAATTTAGGAGACATGTTGTGCATTCACACTAACCAATTTCATAGGCCCTAAGTGTCACACCTCATTTTGCAATGACACATGTTAAAAGGGATGGGATTTTCAGGCACTTTAGTGCTACCATGTTGCCACCACATCTGACCCCATTGTGTTGTTAGGATGTGTCATGTCCCCTCTAGTAATAGCACACTGATACAAAGGTGCACTACACAACGCATGGTACATACATAATGACTATCAGTGTGGAATCCAAATAAAGTGTTCTAGGTCCTTGAACCAAACACAAGATTGTCATGTCCAATAACCTAGTGCTGAGGAAAGATCACACAAGGATAGGAACTCACACCAAAACACAAATACATATGAGCTACAACCAGATCCCAATATCAACTGCCATGCTACATGACTTACCTGTTGCAAGCCCTTACAACAAATTACTCCTGTAATATTTTGCAGCGGATCTGGGTTATGGCATACATCCATGGATAATGACCCCATTTCATAACCCAAGCACAGCAGCAGAGCGTGCATTTAATGAGGGACATCAGAGGACAGAGACCATTGTGGAGAGGACATTTGGCATCCTGAAGTCCAGATTCAGGTGCCTGTACATCACAGGATGCAGCCTCCTATATGCCCCACAAATGGTCTGCAAGATCATATTGACTTGTGCAATCCTGCACAGCGTATGTATATGGATGAATGTACCATTATATGAGCAGGTTGATGACCTGCCTGAGGAGGAGGAGAAGGATGGTGTAGAAGACAATGAGGGGGAAGACCACAACACAGCTGCTGGGATACGCCGCAGACTGCACATTGTACAGAACTTCTTCACATAATCAGCACATAACTCATCTTGTAAATTTTGTCAATAAACATCTCACTTATTCACACAATCTGGCTTTGGTGTCCTCAATCTCTTAAATACATACCTTAGAATTATGAGTCTAACCTCAGGGAGCATGTCACAAATACAAATCTGAAGAGTACTGAGGCAACATCACATGTGAAGCTTAAGAGTGAACTGCTACCGTCACACACATCACAATTAGCCTCATCACTTGAATGTGACAACTGAAGGACACAGGTTATGGACCACAACATATTAATTACATCCACGTTGCCAACTTGTATAACAATAGCTCATCACACACAAAGACAACATGTCTAAAAATGACCTAAATAAGGGGCCCACACATGAGGCAGTGGATGTCAAAATATGGTGAGATTGTAATGTTTGAACAGACCACTAACACAACTCAGTGTGAGAGTTGCAATGGCTGCATGGAGCATGTGTGACAAGGTGGAGACTTCATTGGTGACAATGCTCAACATGATTAGCCCAGGTATGACAAGCAATGGGAGAAATGGAGCATGCGCAGTACATCCATGGAAATCACTCCTGCCACTGCCATGGGGGCCAATCCTGTCACAGAGTACACATGACTGCACACATTGCACGGACGTGTCTGTGGAAAGCACATCAGAATGGATGAGAACATATGCAGCTAGGGCTGCAGGTCCACCACAAAGTAATTGGAATTACAAAGCAAAATGTTATGATTTACAACTGTCCGTTGTGTTCAATACATGATATGGTTGGAATGTAGGCAGAGTGTGTCAATCACAGTATGTAGCAAAGATGTACACATGTCAAACATATGTGTAGTCCACACACAAGTCATCCATATACTCAAGATCAACATATGGAGACATTTGTTGGGTAACATTTGCCAAATAGCACTCATCAGCCATCATCAACAATCCATGAGCTGTGAATGTTGTTTGAAATGTAATGCTCTGTAAGACAACTACACACAGCACATAAGTGAACACAAATCACAATCACATACTGTGACGCTTGCATAGTACTGACTGGCATACATATGTGGATACATTGTTGTAACATATACAGACATGCATGACGTGTATACATTTGCATGCTGTTGATTCTGTAACACACCCATTGGTGTAACAGACCAATCACACACAAATCACATTGTACAATGGACTACCACATGTGGCCATACACAAAATGCCATACTGCAGCCCAACACATACAATTTGTATGTTGATACAGGGTACATACATTAGCAAATGTGAAAATCACACAATCAGGATTAGAGTTAAAAAAAAAGATGCAAATGCGTCGAAAATATCTGCAAATCCAAAGTACATGACCCATGGGCCCTTAGCGTGTTTTCCACTTTCACACTCATCGCAATCCTGATTTACTGTTAAATTGACGCACAAGAGTAATGCGTCAATGTAAATAGACGCACGGAAGTAATGCGTCAGAAATACTCATGCAAATGTCAGATGCGTCAAAAAAATACACGCATAACAGAAAACGTGTTGAAAGGGCACAGAAAGTGATGTAATAGGATATCCTGTTTACAGGCATGGTACAGTGGGTGTACTTTTACTTATTCTTTACAGTTTGTGCCTCTTTTGACTGTGTGGTTGTGTTTTGGAGTTGGTGGTGTCTTCTTGCTATTTAGTGTATCGCGTGCTGTCCCTCCTGTTGGGTTTACTTTTGTATTTGATTGTCATTTGTCCCAGTGTCTGTGAATTTGTGAATCTAGTGTATTTTACCTTGTACTTGTGCTGTGGGGTGTCTCTCTGGGTTAGTTCCATGGGTGGGTTAGTTGAGTTAGTGAATTTGTGGGTGTCAAGTTTCCTTCCATTATTTCTGTTCCTCAATACTACTTTTTACACTTTTTCAACCTGTACTCAAGTGCAATGTCTGGCAGGAGGAGGCAGACCAGAATGTGGGAGAGGAGGTGGGAGGCTTTATTTGGCTGGTATTCCCTTCCTTCCATTGATGCTAGAGATGGGTGGCAGTGTGATCCAGGGCTGCAGTATGAAGGTAAGGTGGCTGCGGTGGGGAAAGGTGCTCCAACACCTGACGAGGATGTACCACAGCAGTCGCAAGGACCAGCAGCTGAAGCATCGCTGGGCTGATCTTGTGGCCAGGGAGCAGGATCTTCTGGACCATCTTGGTGTGGTGATTGGTGGCCCTGTTGGTGAGTACCCCATTGGCTAACTAATTACTGTTCACTGCACTTGAATGACAGTAGCAGATGTGTTGGTGTGTTGCATTCAATGCTTGTGGACAGGTTGCATGCAACCAGAATGAAGTGTCACTGTGCCAGTATAGATATGGGCTTCACATATCCTAACATTTTACCAAAGCAAGTCAGAAGTTAGGAGAGTCATGCACATCCATCACTAAGTCACACATTTCAGGGGCCATGCCAACATCTGTGCCCCAGCATTGTGTAATTTGTGATAATCCAAGACACTGCCAGCATACCATTTGTAAGTGGATTGTGATAACTAAGTATGACAATCCATGTATGGTGCAATAATGTCATATTTTCACATACATCATCCCTGCCATTATGTTTACAAAGGGGGAATACCCGCCTTAGGGGGCACTGGAAATGGGCCATTTGATGCCATCACCCAACTGTGACACATCAGTCATGGATTACTCAATGCATGAAAATTGCAGACTGACTATTTAGCCGCTTGTCCTCCACATGGTGCCTCTGTGTGCCTTGCAGGATAAGCCAGAATACCTGAATCAGTTGTCTTGCAGAGCACAAGGGTTGTGTCATTTCTCTGTCACCCAACTTCACCTCATTCCATGGAGTTCCATCTTCTACACATTGACCACATATGGTTGTCACAAGGTGTAGCAGTAAATGAGTCTCAGGTGCAGTGTAATAGTGCAGATGTATGGCTCTCATTCACCAGAGTGACAGTCTCATTGTGAGTTTGCAGTGGTGTGTCTGTTGCACTGTCCACAACCTGGATGATTACCTCACTCTTCTGAAATAGTACATATTGCCATATGTTGTTCACTAGTAGTGACAGTGATGTGATACTAACCATAGTTTTCCATCCATATATTTCAGGTTGACCTCCCCCCTACACCATAGGCGAGGTGGCAAGATTTGAGGACCCAGATGTATCCAGTAAGTGTAATATTATCTGTCCTGTGTAGTGTTGAAGTGTTTAGCGTGAGTGAGTCATGAGTTCTGCACCCAATGCTAGAAGTGATGAGCTGTAAAATGATCAGAATTCAAAGTAGGCTGGATGATGACACTGTGTCACATTTAAGTTGTTCCCCATGCATGTGCAGAGAGTCATACCTTGTGAGGTTTCTGGTGCTCAATGGCCAGCATTGTGTAAACAAGGTGATGACAAGCCACATGTAGCTCCATATGTGACTTAGATGTGCACCATTGTGTATATAATGGCACTGGAACACACCGTCATTCCCACAACACAGGGATGCACCATTTTGGACACAAATTGGTGCATCCCTGTATTGTAATGTACATGTATGATTGTGTGGGCATTTGTCCCCCAGCATGGTGCCAATAGTTTTGGAGTCAACTGACGTGACAACTATATGGAATGTAACAGACGTGCATGCAGGTCAAGTGCAATCGTGTGCTGGCATGGTTATGGGTGTGTGAGGAATAGTACTGGCTGATCAGGTATTGATGGGTGTCTCCACCTGGACACATGAATGTAGAAGTGATAGACCTATAGATACCAGCTTCATTTTTGTCATCACCTAAATTATGGTCCACTCCCTGACTCCATGTATGAGTGGACATGCATTGGTGGATGACCTGGACAGTTGAGATGCTGATATGCATGGCCATGCCCACTAAGGCACAGGGGTTGGTATCAACAAATGTGTAGGTAGATGTAATGCTCACAGTGTAGGTGATAGTCATTTTGATCAGGCTTGCATGTGTACCTATCAACACTGAACCCTTATGGTAAACAACAGCATCCTATACTCCCAATAACAGCATCAAGTTTCAGGTGATGTATGTTAGAAAATTTGACACATATGAAGAGGAATAGTGGCCCTGATCAATGTGAATTTGACACTGCCTTAGCATTTTCACATGTGGTGCAAAGTCTAAACAGATCTAAATTTGTTTGTTACCTAATCTTGTTGTGGTTGGCTATGGTGTAAGTGAAATGGTGCTAAGGCAGCGTTGTCGTTCCATCCATCAGGGCCATTGTATCATCTGGATTGTGAGTAGGAGTGCATGTGCTATTCGATGTAGATGATAAGCTAATTTACTGTACATACTCCACACAATGCTGACACTGATGGTTGCCTGTCTCATTTTAACAGCTGCCAACATGAATAATGACCAACTCCGTGCCTTTCAGAAGAGGGCAGTGCGCTTTAGGCACGTATTGGCAATGGAATCTGGGTTCAGGAGAATGGCATGGCACTATCGCTCAGAGAGACCCACTGTTAAGTGGAGGGCATTCAGCCAAAGGGGACCCACACTGCCCACACCAGCCGAACCAAGCACGACAGTTGTGCAGGGGCCCACAACTGCCAACATGAATATTGCTCCAGCTGCTGCACCCACAAGTACCATCACACAGCCAACCACATCTGCTGCCATGGACATGAGTGCCATTACAGATATTCAGAGTGATGTACAACCGGTCCTCCAAACGTTGGACTCCATTGAGAAGGAGGTGGCCAAGAATAGCAAGGCCCTCAAGAATATAAAGAAAAGACTGAAAAGGGCCAACCTCTGAATGGCATTATGTCACTCATCCCAAGTTAACTCCCTTCCCTCCTCTTTTTCTAAGTTTTTTGTGGATATTAGGGGGTTGGTTGTAGGTTAGAATAGGTTAGTGGGTTAGTTAGGATAAGTAGGTTTGGGGGTGGGTTTTCAACTCTTAATGTTTTACTATGTGGGTGGGTAGGTGTTGGGTGATGTTGGGACTTGTATATGTTTATAAAATAATTAAAAAATACAGACAAATATAAAAAAATATATAAATTTGTTTAGTCATAGTTAGTAAATGTGTAGTTTAGTGTATGTTGTCCTGCATGTGTCCTGTGATATAAGGGGGGTGAGGGGCAAATGTTTAGAGTGTGTAGTTAAATGTGTAAGGTAAGTGTAACTTAGAGTAGTTAGGGTTATGTATAGTTAGGATAGGTTAGATTAGGTTAGGTGTCAATTACTATTGTTTTATAGATTTAATTATCATAATACATAATATTGGGGACTCCCTTACTTCATGTGTCATATGCTTGGGTCTCAGGGTCTTCCCAGGACTGTACAGTGCAAATTGTGTGTTGCCCTGGGGACTCCATCCTGCATCCAAAATCCCTCTCTAGACATGTTCAACACCTCCTTATGACTGAGCTGTCACATTGGCTGCTACAACACATCTACGTACCTGTGCACCTGCCATCCAGTGTTCCCACCACTCAAGCTGACTATGTTGACCATGTATAGGACAGGATAGGTGTGTGAATTCAGCTGACATTGTATGGGTTTTGTTTTGGAAGGTTGGGCACTGTGGGACATATTACAACAGCCTACATATTATTCCTATCCTGCTAAGCTGACCAGTGGCAATAATGGATGAGTTGGAGTCCCTCTGTTTCACACCAGTGTGTTCTAGAGGTACTCCAGGCTGACGATATTGCCCGATTACTGTTTCACACCCATTCTTGCAGTATGTTGTGGGTGTAGCATACATGTATTCAACATGTATCACAAATTCAGTGTTTTGCTTGTAGGGGATGAGGCCAACATCGACGTACAACATGCAGGTAACATGTGCATAGATCTGTGCCCACATAGTCATGCACTCTTGTACTGACACTGTGACTTGAGACATGTTACACACATCACAATCACTAGGCATAGTATAAGTGTCACAACACATATAAACATGCTGGTTATGTAGGTAGTGTTTATTTACAAGTGTAACAGTGCTAAGTATATACAATGTCCAGGTCTGTGACCCCATTCGTGGAATCCATCTAATTGGGACACAACACAAGTCCAGGGTTGAGGGACATTCCATGGGACATGCTTGGGTAAAGTGTCTTTCAGTGCAGGAGAACATAAATTGTCAAATGGGACAATAGCAATCCATAGCAGAAAGGTCAACAGTGTGTTGAGGAGGAGTGCATATCTGTCAGAGTGCCAACACTGGCATGATGTCAAGCACAGGACAAAGGAAAACACTACCCTTTTGGCATGGACTGGTGCTACTGGGAACTCCAATGAGTGAAGATGATCTGTTTCACATCTTCATCCTCTGATGTGTGTGGTGCCTCCTCTACCCTTGATGGTGGTAGTGGGGAGGTAGAGGGGGGCCACACACACCTCTGTGGTTGCAGATGTGGAGTCCCAATTCCTGCCAGCTATCATCTGTGGCACTACATATGGCATCACTGCAGCAAGGAGGAGCTGCTAGTTTTTAAATATAGCTGCAACATCGCTGTGGCAGGCAGCCATGTCTGCCCTGAGGGAGACCAGTTCCCGGTGCATGGAGTCCTTATTGTCCTCAGGCACACTGCTGCCAGTTTGGGAGGGCAGTTGTTGTGAACTCTTCCTCATGGCAGGAGCTATGTCCTTCAGACACTCCTGTACTCCATGCATTGGGGAGTGTGTGCGTCAGTTGGCTGCAGTCTGTTCTGTTGCCGTGACTATGCACGTCCGCATCCCCTCAAGACTGGCTGCCATTGTTTGCATCCCCACTGCACCTCCTTGGCCAGCTCCCACTGGACTTCTGCCACTGTCCTCTCAAAGCTGGTGCATGGGTCCTCGGAGTCCTCTGCTGTGTCGGTGCTGGCAGGTCGTACTCTTGGGGTTCGTGCTAAGTGGGGCCTGTGGGATGTCTGCTAATTCAATACTCCTACTTGCGACTGGAGGTGGCGTCTGCATGTTCACAAGGACTTCTTGGAGGGTCTTTTGGCTGATAGTTGCCAGCTGGTCATCCAGGTCATCAGGGTACTCCAGGACAGGCAGATCCACAGGATAGCCATCACCCTCTGCAATGAGATGGTGTAAAATCAGTCTATCAGTGTTGTGGCAGTTGACAAGTCACGTCACTGACTTGATATTTGAGGATCATTGACATAATAGGCCCATGTTGATGTAAATGTGGTGCAACATGGTGCTGTGCAATAATAATCAGTGCCGCACTGCTTCACTTTGGGTGACACAAGAATGCATAGTAAGTAAGTGAATGCGGGGCACCCCTGTGTTGCCCTCCATGCTGGTGCAAGATTCAGCTGCCAGCACCATAGCAGGCATTCTTGCACCATGGTGCAAGGATGTATGCGTTTAGGGGTGTGACTGTTTATGTGCGTGAAAGTGTCCCTTCATGCACATTAACAATCACCAATGGTGCTTTGGCACTTCTGTGTGAGCTGTAGAACGCAGCACACACAGAAGTGACAAATCGTCATTTACATATGATTGTTTATGTCCATGAAGGAACACCTTCACACTCATAAACAATCATTTCTGGCATTTTGCCCTTCATATGCATGCTGCAAAATGCAGCACACATTTGAAAATCAGAAATGAAGGAGGTATAAATTAATTCCTCCTTGTTGCACCCTGCTAATGCCACCCCTGGGCTAGCGTAATAGGTTTGGCCCTACCTCAAGTTTAAAATATTCAATTTATCTAAGGCAGCATCAAAATGTAATGTGTTTTGTTGTGGCACACCCACAGCAACACCCATTGCACCACCTTTCATGCACAGACATGATCAGGTGGCTACTAATTACAAGGTGACATAATGCCAAAAAAAGTGGCTTAACACTACCTTGTCAATACAGCACAGTGCTTAGCGCCACTGGAGCTTCACTGAAAGTGACCCTCCAGTGGCGCGAGGGGACTATGATGTGCCCATTAGTTCCAATGGATTGTTCCAGTACATCATAGCTGCAGGCTACAGCCCTATGCCCAATCTGCCTGTCACATGAATTGAAGTCCACTTGCCACTATTGGCTGCGTCATATCTTCTAAGTGTGTTGTCTATCCTTATTGTGTCTTGACGGCCTCTTATCTTGTTCTACCCTTCCTTTGCATCCATTTGCATGGTGAGACCTTGCAATGTGTGTTGCTGTGCTCATGCCACAGGACCACACATGGTAATTTTCACCTCTCCCAGTCTTACATGTTTCACATACACCCATGCTGTGCTGAGACCTTGCACCAACCCAGGGATGGCATATTTGCGACACTGTGCTCTTGTTGCCATTGATGTCTCCTCATGTTGTCCTTTGTGTGCTAATTTGCATAGCACTTATGGACCTGGCAGAGTACTGTTTCAACTCCTATCAGTATAGGTTGTTTACCTTACTAAATACCAATGTCCTCCCCCTCAATGCAGCCTTCCATGCACTATGATACATGGGTGCAGCATGGTGACAGTACAGCTCATGTGACAAAAGTACAGGGTTGAACCCAGGGATGGGCAATATGGATATTAAATTTCTGCTGTGTACATCATTCTGTATGCAACAGTGCCTGATGGTAAATGGGTTAATGTACATTGCCAATTCAGAGGATTTGTACTTCAGGGCCGGAGGTAGGTTAATATTTCTTGTGCATCAGTCCAAGGGGCACCTAACTGCCACTGTGTAATTGTTCCCCCCCTACAGCACAGGTGGTAGTGGCAACTGTTGTCAATGTGTAATGCCCCATGGGCCAATGGCCTGGACATGGCAGGTTACCAGCAGCTGAAAGACTGGCTATGGCATCTGTCCTGTGACACCAGACCAGTGATACGTTCAACACTACCCTCCAGGTATATTTCCAAATTTCCTCCAGCCTTTGCATGGCGGTGTAACCCCCATGACATGGTTGTTGGTGAAGTGGTGTGGTTTGGCCCTGGGTGCCTCTGCACAGCCCATGCACTTGGCATGGGCAATGCAGGGTGTCCCATACCTTGGCCCTTTGCCCTTTCCACTGCCTGATTTGCAGGGCTGAGTGCAGCGTTTCCTGTTACACCCAATGCAGGCCACAAATGGGACTGACTCCATTTGATCCATCTATAATGTCTAGTAAGTTCCCCACAGAGCTACCATGTGCAGACATATTACCAGCCGCCATTCCAACGTGTGACTCATACTGCCAAGTGCAATGGGTGCACTGCACTGGCAGTCTTACCAACACCGGGCTCGCCCATGCACCATTCCCTGCCAGTTGTTGTGGAATTAACCGACATTAGGTGACAGCCATACCCCATGTGTTGTATGTGTGTGTTTATTTCCCAATTACCATGTGTCTGACATGGTTGTGTCCAAATAGTTGTTGGCTCAGCCTGTGACTGTTGTGGCCTACTGTGTGCTATCTGAGGTACATATTTTCTTTAGTGGCACATTTCAGTTCTGCATCAGGATGTGTGGTTGAACACAACTTCAGTTTAGTTGGTCTGGGTAATGGCATGTTACCAATGATACCAGTCCAGCCTGCTTTTCCCCTAAAACCCTGTTGAGTTAATTGTTCCATGCACCCAGGGGACACCCTGACTGCGTGATGTAGGGATGGCTACTTCATGTGGATGTGTTGTCTTAGTGTGGTGGTGCTACCGGCACATACCTGGGTACTGTTGGGACAGTTGCAATGATTGGTGTGCTGTGAGATGCAGCACACATGCGTTTGGGCAACGAGGCAAGACTGTTGCAAAATGTTACAGCAAGAGACACCATGTAGTTACCCCAGGAATTGTGTTGACTGACTACCTGGTCTCTTAGGTCTTGGTCGTGTTAGTGGTGTTGATGTGACTACATGCAAGGGATATTGTGATGTCACAACCAGTGGCAGTGATTTTACATGCCATCCACCCACGTGGTGCATTTGTACATGTGGGTATTTAGGCCTGGTGTTCTCAATACGTCCAGGTTGTGTATGTTTCAATGGTGCATGGCACTCCCAAGGCATAGGTACATGCGTATGCTTACGCTGGCATGGTGCAGCTTGCTTAATGTGCATTGTATCCCTCTGCGCTCCTTTGACTTACATTGTGTGAGTCCTATGTGCCTCCCCCTTCTTGCACTTGACATTTAGGCATATATTTCCCCCATGCAACTTACCCTGCATTTGTGGTGTTTTCTGGTATTCTGCACTGTCCTGTCCTTGCATTCCTGTGATGATTTTTTGGGGGATGACCGCTGCAACCATCTCCGCCATCTCATCCATGTCCTCTTGCGGTGCTGGACTCCCACCTCCTGTTTGCAGTGTTGCCTTCCTGTTCCTTGCCATTTTTTCCTTGGTCCTTCTCTTGCAGTCATGCCAGTGTTTCTTGTACTCAGTCAAAGTTCTCCTAACCTTGCCACGCTGTTGATCTTATCCACAATCTGCTACCATATTGCCTCTCTCCTTCCAATTGGCAATTTAGAGGTGACGAAGAGATGATTTTGATGCTCCGTCACCTCTCTCACCAGTATTTCATGCTTCTCAGTGATGAAACGACACTTCCTCTTTTTCTTCTCTCTCCCGGGGTCTTGTCTGTGTCCTGCTAGCTGGTTCCTGGTTGAATGGGGTCTCCCTGGGGTCTCTCCTGGCTTCTCACCTGGCTTCTGGGATCCATTTTGGGGCTCCTCTGCACTGTTTGCTCCGTTAGCGTCTGTTTTTGACTCTAACACAAAAATGGTGCATTTCCATTTTGCGACGTGTTTTCATGTCGTAAACCGGTTTAAAGTAATTTATCCTCTGTTAACGTAATTTTGCTTTACGACAAGGAGCAATGGTTAACCTGGGAAAAAATACTCTAAAAATTTTTTAGCGCCACCCAGCGTCAAAGTACAAATTTGACGCCCAAGTGCCGTTAAATAATGGTGCTAGTCAGCGCTAACCTTTTTGACGCAGAACTGCGTTAGCGCAGTTTTGTGTCAAAAAGTATAAATCAGGGCCATAGTTACTAGTGTCTTGTCAGTATCAACCACATAAATGAAAAAGATCCTCTCCCCATATAGAGGGGCTGCCCCTTCGAACGTTCATTCTGTTAATTTCAAACTGTTCTACAACAACAAACCTAGCCTGCAGATTACCTTCCAAATAAAGGGGTGAGAGTGTAAATAACTGACTGTAACGAGGAAGAAATAACTTACAGTAATGGAATTACCATTACGTAATTATAGCTTTACCTCTTTGTTAACTTCATCGTTGCAGTTCCAATCTAAACACCAACAGAGATCTTAAACAGTGTGTACTAGCTCCTGCACTTTTCAGCCTCCATGCATCCATAAATGGCAATGCACTAAGCATATCTAGATCAGAGAATACAGAATGACTAATTACAAGATCTGCAGTATGCTACGTTGTCACTCAGAGAGCTGAATTACATATCTACAATCGTGAAATTGAGTTAGAATTAAACAAACATAAAACAAAGGTAATGCTCTAGGCAAATGAACCCCCAAAAATGGTTTTCTTGTCCATCCACTCTGGGCTATGTTACAGCTTACAATTGGGGATGCCAAGACATCAACTAGCAACCATAAACCAATGAGGCACTACTCTGGTATTCAGATTGTGCAGACTCAACAGCAAAGTACAGAGAACACCAGCCATTGTAATTCCAAAGGTAGCAAGAGCAAAACCCCTGCCTGCCCTGATCTATCGTCATCAAAGATTCCTGGGTCGTTTTGCATCCAACCTGGACTTGATAAATACAACACAGAAAGCTGTTTCATTTGACGATAAATACATCAGGGCAAAAAGAACAGGTGAAGGGCGGAATGCTGAACAATGCAAACATTCAACCCTAGCCACAAAGATCTAGGTTTAATCCATTGTTTTTTTTACAAACCACACCACCCCAGTTTGGACTCAGCCATACGCAAATAAATCTTGACCCTGCTCCCCACGGGAATAGTCCAATCCCGAACTGCTAGGCCAGGTCCTCCTTGGACCAGAATAAGTATCCTCGTACTGGTTTCTGGGTATCACCCCTCATCAGCCAGGCTAGCTTGAATCCAGTGGCGCAGTGAGCACAGGACCCACATCTGGGCATACCGTTCCCACTTAGGGCGACAAAGAAAAAAAAACGGATGATGGACGGAATACTGAACAATGCAAAAATTCACCCCCAGTCACAAAGATGTAGGTTTAATCCATTGTTTTTTGCCCGCTACCCACCCCCGTTTGGACTCAGCAATATGCAATTCAGTCTTGACGCTGCTCCCCATGGGAACAGTCCAGCCTGAACTTCCAGGCCAGGTCCTTCCCTGGACCAGAAACAAACATCCCTGGACCGGTTTCACAGTTAGTACAGCACCCACATCTGGGCATACCCTTCCCATTTAGGACGACAAAGGCAAAAAGAACAGATGATGGACAGAATGCTGAACAATGCAAACTTTCACCCTCCAGTCACAAAGATCTGGGTTTAATCCAAGTTGAATGCCCCTATGAAGACCATTCTTGTCTCTCAGTCTGGACTGAACACTGAAAGGTACAGTCATAGGTTCAGGGACAGCCACATGCCCCCAACCCGGTTTTAGGTGGATTTCTTAGATTATCCCAGCAATACGCTGAATAGTTGGGTAAAGGGCAGCACGACTGATTATTTTACTGGGTTATTTAATCTGATACTGAAAGAGCACATTCTCAATATCTGTTTTACAGAGCTGCACCAAGACCTGGTTGACAAAAAGCTCATTGATCCCAGGGAGCTTGCTTAGGAGGCAGACCGTTGGATTAGTACCAGAGTGTGTAAGAAGGTTCCTGGGGGTGAACCTAAGAAGGGTGGTTCAGGTTCTGCCCCACAGAATGAGGGGGAGGTCAAGGAAGACACGTAATAGTCTCAAAATAAGGTGAGAGGAAAGACTTCACATGCCCCTTGTGCGAAACAGGGTGGAGGTTCTTGTGGGTGGTGGCCTAGGGCAACCCCTTTCCAGCTCAGTTGCTTTGATTTTCCAAGGGTAAGACACATGCAGGGGGACCTATTCTAAGAAACCACCCACTGGTGGGACATCTAGATGGTTAGCCAAAGTGGTCTTGGGGGGCAGGGAGGTTACTCAGAGAAGGATCATAGTTAGTCCCCAGATGCCCACTGATTGCATTCTGGGAAATTAGTTGACCCTGGTGTCAGGTGAACTGGGGTGGGCTGCCCAGGGTGCCCTGAAAGTTCAGTTTTATGGGGGTACCACTCCCAAGTGGAGGGTACAGAGGCCCAGATGGAGGATCAGGTGGACGAATAACTCTCCCCGTCACCTGGTCAGCCTTAGGGTACAGACCTGGGACTGAGAAGCCAGTCTTAGGATACCAACCCTGGACTGGTAGGAAGGAGGGTGAAAAAAGGATGCCTAAAGCCTGGGGCTGTTACCCCCCACCCTTAGAAACCTCAGAGGTCAGAGAAGCAGGGGGCAGTGTGTTTAGAACATTAGGCATGTACTTTTAAGTTTTACATGTCCTGGTAGTGAAGAAGTCCTACATTTGTTTTACACTACTTCGAGGACTAAATCTCCCATAGGAACCCTGGTTTACCTTATTACATTTTCATATGCATTGGCGTTTTCTTGTCCTAACCATTTGTTGCCTGCAGCTTGTTCCTAGTTAACTTGACTAGATGTGGTTGGCAGATGGCCTTTGTGTATTCCTCCCAGAGAGCATCCCAATGGAGGGTCTAGTTGTTGGTAGGATGGGCCATCCTGGATATTTGAGAGGTGATGCTGTTTCCCACCACAGTTGCACTTTAAAAGCATACGCCCAGCTCACACACAAAGGACTTCATACTAGACCATTGACTCCCCAGACAGGCTGGGACCAGGGCAGGGAGACAGGAAATTGAACACACTTTTGTAAGGAGAAACTCCAGAAGCTTCTCCCACTTTAAAGTGGGTACCAGGTATAAAAAGGGTACCCTCAAACCTACTCTTCAGTACCCTCCTGAGCATGTGAAAACTACAGAAGAAAACACCCTTTGCTTGAAGCCTGACCTTCTTCTTGAGTAGGAAGACTGGGCCTGCAACCTTCATTCCAGGCTGAAGTGACTCCAAGGGTCAGCTAACTGACCTCCTGTTCTGAGCTTTAGGGACACATCAACCTCCAGAGGACTCCTTGCAACTGCCCAACTGACCTGCTATACTGGATCTGCATGGACCTAGAACCGGACCTGCCTGAGTCCTGCTTGCTCTGCTGAAGTGAGTTCCTGATCCCCAAGAAGTGCTTCTCAGGTTCAGGACCCTTGGTGTGGCATCAGTTGAACTCCTCCTTTAAGAAAAGGAGAACTCTTGAAGTTTTGGGTTCTCCGCAATCATGAATGGGCCCGTTCGTGCAAATATCTTTGCCACTCATGCAGAACGCCAATGCGAAGCCTCCATGAATCCAACTCTTCACGCTACAGTGACTGCCAGCATCGGCTGGCAATGCAAGATATGCACTTCACGCTACAGCATCAACAGCCCACAGTGACCACCAACGAGAATCTCCAGCATTGACCTCCACAACTCTTGACAGGATCTTTATGCTACAGTGGTAACTGTCCGCAACACCCAATCTGCTCTTGGTGCTACAGCAACAACTATCTGTGCCACTCTCCCTATTCCTCACGTCGTCTTCCACCACAAGCTGTATTCTTCGCTCTAGACTGCAGAAGGTAACTTTTTCAGTTGGACTAACCTTGTCCGTAAAACTGGCCCTTGCTCCATCGCAGTTGGCCTGCACTTCTGACTTTCACCCGGTCTTGCACAAGTGGCGCTTGGTGCTTTTAGGTGCTGTACTTACCTTAAATCTTTAAAACTGCACAGCTTCGGTTCTACTGATTGTATGCTTGTCATTTTAGTGTCAAATAATATATTAGGTTGTACTCCATCTTTCTAAATTGTATGAGATTTTTCTTGTGTTGTGTTTTCACTTTTATTACTGTTTGTGTGCAGCATAAATACTTTACACATTGCCTCTAAGTTAAGCCTGATTGCTTTTGTGCCAAGCTACCAGAGGGATAAGCACAGGTTAATTTAGTGACTTTTTGTAGTTTACCCGGCTGTGGATTGTGGCTGTTGCTTGAGAAGGGCTCACACCCCCCCCTCAACCAACATCCAATTTTGCACGCCTCTTTCCTGTAAACAAAACTTAGCAACTTCCAGTCAATCTAAGCTTGGACAGGGACAACGGACTTTGGAAGTGGTTTAGACAGGGAGGAGGAGGCAGTGGAAGAACCCATTTCTGATCCAACTCCATCAGACGAAGAAGGGGGAACCAAGACGAGTGGGCCCAAAAGGGAACAACCATTATCACCAATGCCTTCCTTTTCTTAACCTTATTTAAGTCTATCAGAATGAGAAGATCTCACATCTACCATCCATGAGTCTTTTTCTCTGTATCTGGAGATTAATTTCTGCCATGACATATTCTCTGCAGTTGCAAACAGATCTGTTACCAGCAAACCTCACCTCCGCAAATTCTCCTGAACTACACTGGATTGAGATGAACTTCCCAAGATGATGGAAAACCACTGCTGAGTTTGTCTGCCACTCCATTCTCCTTTCCTTTATATAGACTGCTGTGAGGGAGATTAGATTTTCTTCTGCTATCTGAAAATCAGCTGTGCTCTTTCTGCTAATGCCTGGAAATAGGTGTCCCCCTTACTGTACGATAAGTTTTTTTGTAATATTGTCTGTTCTTGTTACCACTAGACAGCAAAGAATGTGTGAGGAAAAAGTCTGAGGCCTGCCTCACTGCCTCCACTTTCTTCCAATTTGAGGATTGTCTGATCATCTGAACAAGCCATCTGGCGTCCATATTTTGAGTGTCCCCGCCTGCACTTTTAAGAGGGCTGAGAGATCCCCTTGCAGGTCTGTGCAGTGAGTGACTGCATCTGCCTGCAAGGGGATGCCTGGGGGGTCCATAGGACCCCCATCAGCCCCTCCAGAGGGCTGTCATGAGGAGTGCACTTACTGTGAGCCACCTTTTTGTGGTGCACTGTCAGTGCACCTGCTGATGGCTTCTTTGCCTTTGCGCCTGCGTCTATAATATGGCACTGGCACAGAGGCAAAGATTCCCTCATTTGACTGGAGCCAGACCCCCATGCAAATGAGGAAACACCCTCTGATAATAGTGCTGGTGCTATATGTGCACCAGCACTATCTGAATTACAAAAGGAGCCGCACAAGCGTCTGCTTCCCCTTCTGTAATACGAAAGTGCCCTGGGGGCGCGCAAAGCAGGCTCAAATGGCTGTTGCGCCCCGAGAATACTTTGTATAATACGGCCCCAGTTGTGATAACTTTGGGCTGGGAAGGAGCAAAAGATGTCCCAGCTTCCTCATGTACAGGACTGAGCCACCTTTTCAGTTCTTGAATTATTTTCTGTGATATTGTAAGAAAAGCATTCAGGTTTATTGAAATTGGTTTCCAACATTTTAGCAAGTGGGGGGCAAAAAATCCTAGATGAAATCTCCCTCAAGGGATGATAAATACTGTTGCAGCTGGATCCCCTTTCACCTGCAACTAACTTCTAGCTCTTAATGTCTTCTGACTTTGCACCCATTATCTTCATATTTCTCATTGACAGGACAACTATCCGTACATCTGTCTGAAACCTTGCTCCAAAGAATTCCATATCCTGTGATGAAATCAGGTTTGATTTTTTTCCATTTTATAAGAAACCCATGATCCTGCAGAAGAGTAATCACCTTCTGAAGATAATCTACTGAACTGAGGGAGAATGAATCATCCAGTCATCCTGGTACAGGTGCATTGTTATGCCCTAGTTGTGCAACAGGCATACCAATGGAGCCAACATCTTTTTGAACACCTTCAGTGTAGTGTTTAGACGGAATGGGAAAATACAGAATTGAAAGTGTGATTACGAACTGCAAATCACAGGAAAGACTTCTGGTGGTCCAAATAAATCGGGATGTGGGGGTTGGTATTCTGCAAATCTAAGTCCACCATAAATTCCCCTTGTGCAACCAAAGGAATTATCCTCTGAAGGTCGTCCACTTTTAAATTAATCATGGCAAACCAATTGTTGACTCACTTCACGTCTAGAACAGGCCCGTAACCCCCTAAGCATTGTTCTACTAATGAGGATTGAGAATATTCCCTTGTTCTTCCCACAGGACTGTGGGAAATGCCTTTTCCCTGAGGTGATCTTGTACTACCCTCCTAAAGGGCAGATGTTTATTTTTTGTTCCTTGGAAGGGGCATAGGGATGAACACCCGTTCCGGAGGCTTTGATCATCAGTCTGTCCTTTACACATCTTAGACTATATTCACAACCCAAATATCTGGCACACACTGACTCAAGACTGAATACGCTCTACCCCGCCCCTAACCAGGGAAGTAGAGTCTAAAAATCCTTGGTTGTCAGGAACTCTGATTTTTCTGGTTAAAAGGAGGTTTGGTGGATTTTTTTTCTTTTAACCCTTCTTGGGCGATGTAGGGTGCTGGCCTGGTTTGTAGTGGGTACCTTGGTTACTTACACATTATACCTGGTCCAGTTATCCCCTTATTAGTGAAATGTAGTAGTGTTCTAGCAGCTTAGGCTGATTGAGGTAGCTATCGGCTTAGGCTGAAATAGGAGACATGCAAAGCTCCTGCAATACCAATTATAGTTACACAGAAAAAATACACAAGTAAAGACAACACTCTGTGTTACCAAAAATAAAAGGTTGTTTATTTGGGTGACACAAGGGCAAAAATATCTTAGAGGCAATACTCCTTCTGGAGGTAAGTATTATACACAATATACACACTAGACACCAAAATAAGGTAAGTAATTAGACATAGGATAGTGCAAACAATAGGAAATGCTATAGAATGCAATAGGAGAAAATAGGTCTAGGGGCAACACAAACTATATACTAAGAAAATGGAATGCGAATCACGAATTCTCCCCTGGACAAGTGTAGTGTGTAGAGAATCGCTGGGAGAGTAAGAAAACCACAAAGGTGAGTAAAATACCCCACCCCAGGGCCCAGGAAGGTAGGAGTAAAGTACTGCAAGTTTCCTTAGGACACACTAGAAGTTGTGATTAGAGTTATTGCAAGAACCAAGCAAGACTGCAAACAACAAATGGTGGATTCCCGGATCTGAAGACCTGTAAAGAGAGGAGACCAAGTCCAGAAGTCGGAGAAGCTTCCAGGAAGGACAGGTTCCCCTGCCAACCTAGAAGAGGGTGCAAAAGAAGAGTCCCTGGTTGGACGAAGACTGCAGAAATGCACTAAAGGAAGATGGCTGCGTGATGCAATGAATGTCCCACATGGAGATGTTGGATGCAGGTGAGTTTCGGTGCTGGATTCATTCAACAAGCCTTGGTTCAAGCAAAGTCGCAGATTTCGTCAAAGTGGCACTGCCTGGACCCAGGAGGGACCTGGGGGTCTCAACTCTGACTGAGAGGGCAGAGAGGGCTCCCAACACTGGAGAGAACCCACTGATGACCAGGCAGCACCCACAGAGGTCCCAGGACACGGGGACAAAGAAGGTGCAAATTGCGGTTGTTGCAGCAATACAAAAGAAGGTCCCACGCCGCTGGAGGACAAATTAGCGAGTTGAGCATTGCAGGATAGAGTGCTGGGGACCTGGGCCAGGCTGTGCATGAAGGATTCTTGCAAATAGTGTACGGTGGCCTCAGGAGGTGAAGATGACGCGATGCACAGGGGTACTGTCGCAATCGGGGAAGACAAGCTCTTACCGCCTCCAAGTTTGGACAACAGGGCCTTAGGACAGTCTATGATGAAGGGGTCCACCACCTGTAATCCAAGGAGCATGCTCATCGCCAGGAAAGGAGTCCAAGAGAACAGGTCATCGTCTTAGAAGGTGCCTGCAGCAGCAGGGGACTGACTCCGTCTCTCCACAGGAGGTTTCTTTGGTCCTTCTGGTGCACAGTGAAGACAGGGAGTCCCCAGAGCAAGCACACAGTGGAAACTGTTGCAGTTGCTGGCTGGAGCTGAAGTTGCAGAGGAAAAGTCGCCCTTCTGAATTCTCTGTTGCTGTTACAGCGCTTCCTGGATCAGTATGCGGTCGATCCGGGGTCAGAGGATGAAGTAGTAGTTGCAGAGGATTCCTGATGGAAACTTGCAAGCAGAATCTGAAGAGAAACCCACAGGAGAGACCCTAAATAGTCCTGAGAGAGGAACTGGCTACATTATCAGGTATGGACCTATCAGGAGGGGTGCCTGATGTCACCTGCTGGCACTGGCCACTCAGAGGCCTCCAGAGTGTCCCCACACCTTGGAAAACAAGATGGCTGAGGTCTGGGACACACTGAAGGAGCTCTGGGCACCACCCCTGGGTGGTGATGAACAGGGGAGTGGTCAATCTCCTTTCCTTTGTCCAGTTTCACACCAGAGCAGGGACTGGGGGTCCCTGAACCAGTGTAGACTACCTTATGCAAGGAGGGCACCATCTGTGCCCTTCAAAGCATTTCCAGAGGCTGGGGGAGGCTACCCCTCCCCAGCCTGTAACACCTATTTCCAAAAGGAGAGGGTGTAACACCCTCCTCCCAAAGGAAATGCTTTGTTCTGCCTTCCTGGGATTGAGCTGCTCAATCCCCAGGAGGGCAGAACCCTGACTGTGAGGTGGCAGCAGCTGTAGCTGCAGAGCAAGACTGAGAGAGCTGGTTTGGCAGTAATTGGGGTCCATGGTGGAGCCCCCAGGATGCATGGAATTGGCTCCCCAATACCAGATTTGGAATGGGGGGACAAATCCATGATCTTAGACACCTTACATGGCCATATTCGGGGTTATCATTGTGAAGCTACATATAGGTATTGACCTATATGTAGTGCACGCGTGTAATGGCGTCCCCGCACTCAAAGTCCGGGGAATTGGTCCCTGGACTGCGTGGGGGCACCTTTGCTAGTGCAAGGGTGCCCTCACATTTAGTAACTTTCTTTGACCATTAACCTTCAGTAAATGAAGGTTAGACATATAGGTGACTTATAAGTTATTTAAGTTCATTGAAAATGGCTGTGAAATAGTGTGTGCACTATTTCACGCAGGCTGCAAAGGGTTTGTCTGAGTTCCTTATGGGTTGCAAAAAAAATACTGCAGCCCATAAGAATCTCCTGGAACCCCAATGTCCTGGGTACCTAGGTACCATATACTAGGGACATATAAGTGTGGTCCAGTGTGCCAATTGAAATTGGTAAATGAAGTCACTAGCCTATAGTGACAAATTTAAAAGCACAGAGAGCATATGCACGGAGGTTCTGGTTAGCAGAGCCTCAGTGACACAGTTAAGCACTACTGACAACACACACATTAGGCCACAAACTATGAGCACTGGGGTCCTGACCAGCAGGATCCCAGTGAGACAGGCAAAAATATACTGACATACAGGTAAAAAAATGGGGGTAACATGCCAAGAAAGATGGTACTTTCCTGCAGGCGGGAACAAACTTTTTCTTCTGACCGACTATACGCATTTTGGGGAAAAGACCAGTTGGACATTATGGCTGATTTCTTTATTGTACACATCATTTGAAGGTCTTCATTCTTCCAGACTAGGGAAGTCTTCCCAGTCAAATTTGCCATCATGAAGTAAATCTTTATGTGGAAGGACTGACTCTGTATTCTCCCTTCCATTCTCTTGAAATGAGAGCTTTGATCTTGCCATAAAGATGGAGAGCTGTGACTAAGACCCTAAACACTGTGGAAAAAGTGTAGAACCCTTATCTTTCACTAACTCCATTGCAGGAAAACCAAGATTGACAGAATCTATTATGTTTCCTCTTTTCTCACATATTTCTCCTTCATAGAAGGACCAGTCTCTGGAGAGGATGAACTAGAAGTAGAAGAATTGTTTCCATCCACCCCCATCCATGATGCTTCTTCCTCTTTTTCCTTTCAACTTCCAACAGCTGAATCAATTAGCACTGGACGTCTAGATCCACCTCATTCCTCACAACCTGCACAGACTTAGAAGAGGAAGGATATCGCTTGGATCTGCAGCGCCCTTCATGTGCATCCTTGTACAAGGGAAGGAGTTCCTGATGCATGCTATTGTCAGTTGTTTTTACCTCCATGGTTTTTCAATACTGAACTAAAGAAGAATCAGTCCCAATAAATAGACGCCCAGAATTATTTGAAAACCCAAAGGGTATTGTAAAGAGGGATCTGACTTGGGTAAAAAGGCATTTTTTTTTATCAATCATGGAAGCAGAAAGGGAGGAAAGAGAACTTAGGAAGCCCTCGGTTCAGGCACATATACTTCTAAAAACACGACCATCCTTACAGCCTTACCTGATCATGGTTGCAAAACCTCAGTGTTTCTTACTGACAAGATTGAGACTAAACCTATTACACTAGATGTTGGGGCCCGCTGGGTCGGCGCAAGGTCGAGGAGTTGTGCCCTTGTACATGTGATAACTTTTCTTCGCGAGACATCATGCATTTTTTTATGTTTTGTGGTCATTATAGTGTCTAGCGGCAATGGTATATAGTAACTCTGTTAAGAGGGAAGCATTTCCAGCAAGTGAGACCAGTTTTGGTTTATTTACAGATGCTTTGCGGTCCCACAGTGTGTTCCTTTGTTGCTAGCTTCTTGGCAGATGCTTTTAGAATCAGGAAGAGGCAATCTAGTAAAATAGCATGCTGAGGGTAATTGTCTATAGTATTAGCGGTGTGATGTTGCACAGAAATGGATTCTCACACATTTGTATCTGTAAAAGACACACCTTTATTTAAAAATGTCTTTGTCATCTACGATAGTAGTAGCAAGAAGTATTTGGTTTTATATCTTATTACCGCTATGTTCATTTGTGATGTATAGTTGTATTTTTCGTTGCACATACTTTTAAATACTTTTTTTTATTATGTATGTATGCGCTTTTATGGTTTTAATTATCCAAATAAAGTATTTCTAACTACTGTTGCTAGGATGCACTGCAGGGTGAGGTGTAGTCTTCCCAAAGGCTTCAGTGTGGTGGGTTAGTGTTCCTCAGATATAGAGCAGTGTTCCTCGAGTACTTTATTTTGAAATAACTTCCATTAGCTATATGGAGGATTAGTGAACCTAGGGTATGTTGGTGTCATGTCCACGAGATGCAGTGAAGTGTGCAGGTTAGAGGCTTTAGTGTGCAATTGGCTTGGTTACAGTCTTTAGCATGCCATGCACTGTTTAGCGTTATCACCTCTAGGGTTACAGGGTGGTGTATACCTAGAACAATATTGTGTAGTCCTAGGGTAAAGAGTATGACATGTGGAAGGTTACTGTCCATATGATGAATGAATTGCGCTATCTTAGTTTGAAAATGGGGGGTACTCACTCCTAAATGAGTGGAGTTTAAGGAGGGGACGGAGGACTTTAGAGAGGGACATGAAAATGCAAACACCTACCCACAAAAGAGTAAGCACATTCCTATTCAAAAACTGCACTTCTACTGTTACTACAGCCAAAAAGGTCACACAAAGTGCTAAATGTACCCAGCTCAGCCTTGGAGAAAGTCTAGCACCACACATGGCCAATTATAGATACTGCAAGTCACTCACCTGGAACATAATGAAGGCAGGGATATAAGTAAATAAAGGGTCTGGAGAAGAATCACATAAAAAGATGGGTGATAACATGTTTTAGTCCCTATACAAATCATTTGTGGTTGTTCAATATTAATTTTAGGAATTATGGTGTGTCCTTTGGTGAATTTATCCAGGGAAAAATTCTGATCCTTTTCTGGGATCCATGAACCATGTTTGAAAGAAAACTGTTTTCTCTCGTGATTTTCTCCGTAAGGTTAAGGAAGGTGCACCGTAAGATAAAATGAGAGCACATTTTCATAAGTTTAAATTAGCTTCCTCAAACATGTGAGAATTAAGTCTGATATTCTGAGTAAAATATACTTCCAGCAGCAGCCTGTGACATACCTAAAGACATTTTGATGGAATCAAAGCTGTACTTACAACTTATAGCATTTACTTTAGAAATTAACAAAACAAGGGGGTTGGTTTTTTCATAGACATTATGGTTAGTGCTCTCGAAAGCGAGGACACATTTCCTATGAGTTCTCAAATATCTCCCTCATACAGTTCAGTAAAATATTCTGACGTATAGAGTAAAACATGTACGCTTAACCACAGCATGTGTGTCTGTTAACTCCATTGTAATCAACAGGGGTCTAATGAGCAACTAGAGTGCTACCATTCGGCATTTATGACAAAAGTGTGGTACACCTCAAGTCATCCTGATGCAATCAAAGCTGTGAAATCTAAAGCCTGTGCTGTATAAATGAACAATATGAGGGAGTTCTATTTATCATAGAAATTATGATTGGCTCTAAAGAGCTAAAATGAGGAAACATTGTCTATAAGATCTCAAATACCTTCTTTGTCTATTTCTATAAAACATTCTGCCTTGCAGAATGAAATGTACTTCCAAAACCAGCAGCATTTTGTCAGTTACCTCTCTAGTAATCAATTGGAGTGTCACCACACAATTCTAAAGACCAACTAACACGCTAACTGTATGAAGCTGGCTATCTGTGCAGTGACCCAATGTAAGGGGACACTATGCAGATAGAACACGGTGACCCTTATTGGTTCACAGGTATAAATAATTAAAATCCCAAACACTCTTTTGTGGTAGTGTTGGCGAGCATCTAGGATTATCAGAGGATAGTGCTAAGCATTTGTTGAACATGCAGAGTCAATAAATGAGGCACACACTCAAGAAGCAACCCGAGACCAATAGAAAAATAGTTTCTTTGTTTGTATTGTATGTAAACACGAGAACATTTGCAGGAAAATAAATTCTGTTGCAGTTCTTTAGGACGATTTGCAAGCCAGTAACACTTTTGTAGATAAATGCATTTTTACGCAGCACGGGTTCCAGAGTACTGTTCTGCATAGGAGTCCTTACACCATCAAACTTTTTAATGCAGCGTCCCTCCAGTGGGGAAAAAAAATAATCAGGGCCCCCCTCCAAATTTTTCACATTTTGTCTATTAAATTGGCAATGTTTAAACATGTATAACCTTATTTAAGCATTGCAGTTACGTTCTCTTACTGTATTAAAAATGCAATCAAATATATGATGCCAACAACCAGGCGGAAGACAATGTACCGCCCACTGCATTACAACACGCCTATCTGCCAGCTTTTCTGGGGCGGTACCAACGCCATCAAAAGCATGGCGGAAACAGTACTCAAATACTAAATGCAGGGCTGTAGACCTACGTTCGTTGTGGTTCCCTGGAACTGGCCCATTTCCGGGGAACCACAACGAACGTAGGTCTACAGTTTGCACCACAACCGAAGAAAAACCACAGAGGATTTTTCTCAACTCGATGTTTGTCCCCCGATGAGGCCCTGCATTTAGTATCTGGAGGGTTCTGCTCTCCCTAGTATGGGTAGCCCAAGTGTTTGAAGGATTAGGTACGTCTTTTGAGGTCCTGACGAAACGCATAGCGAGAAACATGTTGACCTGTGATGTAGAGTAACACAGGGGATCCTGTGTTTACCTCATTTCATTTACACCACTCTCTAGTATGAGAGTTGGTGGCTATAAATAGCATTTCTGCATTTTATGGGGAGTGTAGACATTATTTTACTATATCCCTATTCTTTGTTTTTAATCTTGCCAGAGGTACTAACATTTAATTAAAGATATGAACGGTTTTTACCTCTAGGCATTTTTAACTTGTTCCATTCCAATCCTCGATTCCTACTTTTGACCGGTACGCATTTCGCTCAAAAAGATCACCGGCAAAGAGCCGCTGTGTGGGGCCCGTCAGGCATTGCAGCGCCGGCCTGACGAGGAGCACAGCCCTATGATGAAGCATGTCACCGAAAGGTGAGTGAGGGCTCGTGCTTACAACCTTTTGGTTTCCCTGATATGCAGAACCGGTAGATACAATTCCCCGCTTTTTGGAACCGTGTGTGCAATTTTGGGGTTTATACGGATCCCTGTACTACTCACACATGAAGGTGTGTCAGATCATCGTTGCATGTTGCATGTTCCACAACCTGGCCTTGAGATGCCAGGTGCCTTTTCTGCAGGAGGATGAGCGTGGGGATGATCGTGTGGCAGCGGTGGAGTCTGTGGACAGTGACGAAGAGGAGGCAGAGGAAGAAGATGTGGACAACAGAACTACACTAATTCAACAGTACTTCCAGTGACACACAGGTAAGACACTGAAACTTCACCTTCCATTGCAGTTTTGTGTTTGACATTGAACATGGCAGCCTGAATTCCCTATTTCTATGGTCACTTACTGTACCCTTTGGCATCTCTATTTTCAGACCTCTGTGCCCCACTCTGGCTCCTGGTGTGTTTACTGCTGCTCACTACAGGTCATACCTATGTAAATATTACAGTGCATTTGAATTGCAATGTTTACAGTTTGTGAAACTAATACATTTTTCAAACAATTGACAGACTCCATATTTGATTTTGTTCCAAGGGTGTTTATTTTGGTGCTAATAAGTTCAGGGGGTATTGCAATGAGCTAGGTTGCTGATGGAGGAAGGTCCAGGGTAGAGTCCAGTGTATTTGTATCACAGGTGCATTGTCCAAGGGGGCATAGGAAGGGGAGCAATGGCACTTCAAGGTGGACAGGGTGACAGAGTGGGACACAAGGTGACAATCAGGAGAGTCTCATTTCCTGGCTGGGTTCTTGGCAATGTTCTCTGGCTTCTGCCAGGATCGCAGGGACCGTTTATGTGGCGGTTCTCCTTCTGCAGGGGGTGGGTGCTGGTGGCCTGTTGTGCCTGTGGCAGGGCCGCCTGTCCACTACTGTCGGTGGAGGTGGAGGGCTGTTCTTCGGTGTGGCTAGTGTTAGGGCCCATTGGTGTGCCACTGCCTCCGTCATGCTGTTGGCCATGTCTGCCAGCACCCCTGCAATGGTGACCAGGGTAGTGTGGATGTCCCTCAGGTCCTCCCTGATCCCCAGGTACTGTCCCTCCTGCAGCCGCCTGGTCTCCTGCAACTTGGCCAGTATCTGGCCCATGGTCTCCTGGGAATGGTGGTATGCTCCCAGGATGTTGGTGAGTGCCTTGTGGAGAGTCGGTTCCCTGGGCCTGACCTCCCCCTGTCGCACAGCAGTCCTCCCAGCTTCCCTACTGTCCTGTGCCTCTGTCCCCTGAACTGTGTGCCCCTGCCACTGACCCCAGTTCCCTGATCGTCCTGTGTCTTTGGGGTCACCTGGGGTCCCTGTAGTGGTGGACACACTGCTGATTCACGTGTCCGGGGGACAGATGGATGGGCCCGCTGGGAGGGGGCTGTGGTGGTGTTTCCTGGGGGTGGAGGCTCTGTTGTGGGTTGGGACTGTGCCTGGGTCACCGACCGTTGCTGTCATCACTGTGAGCCTCTTCTGGGGGGGACTGGATGTGGCTGGCACCTCCTCTCCGGTGACGCTGAGTGGGGGTCCTGTGGGGATGTAAATGCAGTGTTATTGTATCTGCGTGTGCCATCTTGTGCATGGATATGTTTCCATGTATGGTTGTTATTTGCAAGGCAACTTTGGCTTGTGTGAGTTGTGACTGATTTGGCTAAGTGATTGTCACTAGTGTGCATGCTGTGGTGATGGGTGTCCATGCAGGTCTGTGAGTGGTGTCCATGCATTGTTGTTGCATGCAGGGCATTGGGATAATGGATATGTGATGGTGGGGTATATGTGAGGTGGTGGAGTGATGGGGGTGAGGGTAGGGGTAAGAGTTTGTGATGGCATGCAGGTTGGGGGGATAAAGTAGTAAAGATTTGACTTATTTGAGTCCAGTCCTCCTGCTATTCCTGCCAGGCCCTCAGGATGCATGATCGCCAAGACTTGCTCCTCCCATGTTGTTAGTTGTGGGGGAGGAAGCGGGGGTCCACCGCCAGTCCTCTGTACAGCTATCTGGTGTCTTGCAACCACGGAACGCGCCTTCCCCCATAGGCCATTCCACTTCTTCCTGATGTCATCCCTTGTTCTCGGGTGCTGTCCCACTGCGTTGACCCAGTCCACGACTCTCCGCCATAGCTCCATCTTCCTTGCAATGGATGTCTGCTGCACCTGTGATCCAAACAGCTGTGGCTCTACCTGGATGATTTCCTCCACCATGACCCTTAGCTCCTCCTCTGAGAACCTGGGGTGTCTTTGTGGTGCCATGGGTGTAGTGTGAGTGGTATGTGCAACGGTGTGTGGGTTGATGTGTTGGGGTGTGTGCTGTGAGGTGCGTGGATGGTGTATGTGTGATGGTGTTTCTTGGCTCAGATTCAGTGGGTGCTCCTGGCTTGTCTCTCTCTCACTTGCCAAAATCTTTGGGTCGTAAAGGGTTGTGGTTAGTGTGGGTGTTTGTTTTATATTGGTGTGGGTGTGTGGTGTGTGTATGTGTGTCAGGTGTGTGTATTTTGAATTGTCCAATGTGGTGTTGTTTTGTTAGTGTGTGTGTATTTTGAGCGTGGCAGTGTGTACTGCCAATGGTTTACTGCGGTTGAATGACCGCCGCAGTGATTCGTGGGTCATGATGCTGTGGGCGTAGTTCTGTTGGCGTAACGGTGTGGGTTTTGGTACAGCCATTTTATCACTAACCTTCGGGCTGGCAGACTTGTGTGTGTGTCTGTACAGTGGCTGATTTCTATGTGTGGGTCATAATACGGGTAGCGGTATACCGCCACGGTTGTGGTATGTTGGCGGCAGTCAGCATGGCGGTAAGCAGCACTTACCACCAATGTTGTAATGAGGGCCTTAATGTGCACAGAGGATGCTATGCTTCCTTATTATCAGAGTGTGCTTCCACACTGCCCTCAACAATCTCAGCAATATACATCTGTCTGGAGGTTGCAGTCCCCACCTCTCCCAGCCTTTTCAGGCTCTGTGTTTCTAAAATGGAACCCATAGGCCTCCTTGTTATGTACCATACAGAGCAAACACATATGCCAGCATGCACATGTAAGTATCATGCGCTAACCAGTGCAACATAATTCATAGAGGCCAGGGGCGATTTAAGTGCACAGCTACAGCTGAAATGTAAAATGGGCATGCGGTCACCACTGAGCTCTTAATACATAATTCCAAGTAAGGGCAGTAGCCCTCTAACACTCTGAGGGTAGCACTTGGTACGTCCCTCCTTGCCCAATAGGACTGCATCACCATGAGACAGGCCAAAGTCATGGTGCACATGCATACAGTTGTCCACATATCATAGGGGTCCAGATATCCATACAATAAGGGTGCTTAGGGAAGGGGTGGTCATGTCCTTTATCATGCAGGGTACTTTTGCAGCCCAACAGCCCTCTTGTTAATTTTTAACAAGAATGCTCCTGCTTACACTATCGCAATCCTTTTTTTAAAACTAAGATAAATACATCTCAGCATTCTCTTTAGAGGCAAGCAATGAAAATCCCCTGGAATACATTTAAAGTGAAAAAAATAAGGGAGACATAAATCTGACAGACGTCTTGAGATATCAAGCAGTATTTCTCGTAAAACAAGGAGCAGGGTGGTTTGAAACAGAAGCACAATCACAATTCAGTTCTGTATAGCTACCAATTGGAAGTTATCTAATATACCCAATACCCCTATATGCTACCATGGCTATCAACAACATTAATCACATTAAGACGACCTGCTCACGCAACATAATCTATAGCATCATTAAAGCCCTCTACAAATTTGATAAGAGACTCTCATTAGAAATCCCCAAGTCACCCTTTGCTACGCTATGACGTAATAAACAGCTCAAGGTAGATGGTAGACCTATATCCTGGGAGAACTGGGTCACTAATGGCAACAACCTTAAGAAGGATCTAGGTCCACATGTCAACCCCAAAGCTTTCTCAGCGCAAAAAAATCCACCTAACTTAATCCATCTAGATTTCTATAGTGTCCTCAAGGTTAAAGTTTCTACCAAGAAAATAGGGAAACACAAAACACATTGTGGATCTCTTCTTTATCTTTAAAAAAAGATCAGAACATGTAATTTCCAAAGTTTACAAATTTATAGCACCAACTATAACCTCACTAATGGAAATGCTAATGAAAAATGGAATTCATACCAAGAAAGCAAAGAAGGACAAACTATGTTACTTAAATGTGGAACTCCCTATTCATGATCAAAATTGCACCCTAATTAACCTGAACAAGACTTTGGACAATTCATAAATCTTTCTGGACTGCAGATATGTTACACAAAATAGGCCTTCTCAAATCAAATCAATGTTGGAACTGTGGGGGAGGTACAAGTGATTCTGAATAAATGCTGTTTAGCTGCAATCATTTCAACATAGTATGACTTAAGAGACAAGGCTTTACACAAAACGTATGCAAAATCCAAATATCCCTAAACTGTTGCACAAACCTAAGCCACCTTTCAACCTACCAGCATTACTCTTAATTGACCTTCTAACATTAGTGATTAAATCGGTACTAAAAGAAATGAAAACACACCCAAACTAACAGATGAGCCTGGCTTTGCTTTATCAGGAGCGCTGATAATTCGCTTTAATCAAAAATGCATTGACGGCATACCTCAAGTCAACTATGGAATAGCACTGACATATACTTACAGAAAAAAACAATCCATCCTAGAACCTTCAAAGAGAACACAATGGTGGTCATTACAACCCTGGCGGTCGGTGTTAAAGCGGCAGTAAGACAGCCAACAGGCCGGCAGTAAAAAATTTGCAATTACGACGGTGGCGGAAACCGCCAACAAAGACAGCCACTTTAACACTCCGACCGCCACGGCGGTACAACAAACAGCGCAACGGTCACCGCCAACAGACAGGCGAGAGACAATGTACCGCCCACACTATTATGACAGGCCAATCCGCCATCTTTTCCAGGGCGGATTAACCGTGGATAAAAACACAGCGGAAAAAGGAATCCTGAAGGGAAAACGCTCACCTCTACACACCCCACGAGGAACGAGGACGCCATGGACCCGGAACTCCAAATTCTCCCTGCGATAGTCTTCCTGCTCCTCTACCAGGAGCACGAACACCGGTGGCGAAGACCACGGTGAGTACTGCACCAACGACACAGGGGAGGGGGGAGGGAAAAAACAGGGACACACACACGCAACACCCCCACCCTCACCCACTACAACACACACACTAATGCATATCAATACATCACAGTTACACCCCCCAAACCCCCTGGAAGAATGCAAAGACAATAGAAAATGAGTGTAACCATTTTAATATATTAAAAGCAAGTAGACAGAAATATATATATACACTATGTATATAATATATACCAAGCATAGTAGTGCAGGTAGTGCTCTAAGAAAGTCAGTGGAACACTGGGACCACACGGTATGGGCGAGGCCCACACAAGATCCCCAACCATGACGGAAAGAACACTGCAGGGGCATCAGACAGCAACTAAACAGGCACCTCAGGGGAGGGAAAGGGGGGGCACTTCAGCCACTTGAGTGCATGATGCCAAATCCACGAAGGGGCCACATGCCCACTGTTCCATCCTGGGGAGTGCAAAGCCACAGTCTGTCAAGTCTGTACAGTGGGTGGTTTGCCCACTGTTCAATCCTGGGGAGTGCAAAGCCACAGTCTCACAAGTCTCTACAGTGGGTGGCTTGCCCACTGTTCAATCCTGGGGAGTGCAAAGCCACAGTCTCTCAAGTCTCTACAGTGGGTGGCTTGCCCACTGTTCAATCCTGGGGAGTGCAAAGCCACAGTCTCTCAAGTCTCTACAGTGGGTGGGTTGCCCACTGTTCAATCCTGGGGAGTGCAAAGCCACAGTCTCTCAAGTCTCTACAGTGGGTGGGTTGCCCACAGTTCAATCCTGGGGAGTGCAAAGCCACAGTCTCTCAAGTCTCTACAGTGGGTGGGTTGCCCACTGTTCAATCCTGGGGAGTGCAAAGCCACAGTCTCTCAAGTCTCTACAGTGGGTGGGTTGCCCACTGTTCAATCCTGGGGAGTGCAAAGCCACAGTCTCTCAAGTCTCTACAGTGGGTGGGTTGCCCACTGTTCAATCCTGGGGAGTGCAAAGCCACAGTCTCTCAAGTCTCTACAGTGGGTGGTTTGCCCACTGTTCAATCCTGGGGAGTGCAAAGCCACAGTCTCTCAGGTCTCTACAATGGGTGGGTTGCCCACTGCCATATCCTGGGCAGTGCAAAGCCACAGTCTCACAAGTGGATGACAGTCTCCACTGGTTCTGGAGGGGGCATGGTGCCCAGAGTGCTTCATCCTGCCAAGGACTGCGATAGTGGATGTGAATCTCCACTGGTTCTGGAGGGGGCATGGTGCCCAGAGTGCTTCATCCTGCCAAGGACTGAGGTAGTGGATGTGAATCTCCACTGGTTCTGGAGGATGCATGGTGCCCAGAGTGCTTCATCCTGCCAAGGACTGAGGTAGTGGATGTGAATCTCCACTGGTTCTGGAGGGGGCATGGTGCCCAGAGTGCTTCATCCTGTTAAGGACAGAGGTAGTGGATGACAGTCTCCATTGGTTCTGGAGGGGGCATGGTGCCCAGAGTGCTTCATCCTGCCAAGGACTGAGGTAGTGGATGTGAATCTCCACTGGTTCTGGAGGGGGTATGGTGCCCAGAGTGCTTCATCCTGCTAAGGACAGAGGTAGTGGATGACAGTCTCCACTGGTTCTGGAGGGGGCATGGTGCCCAGAGTGCATCATTCACCCCGTGACGGACTCAGTTGCGTCAGTGCCCTTGCCGCTCATGGGCCAGCGGTGCTTGAGATGGCGGTGCCCTGTTCAGCAGTGCTTGAGATGGCGGTGCCCTGTTCATGAGTTGGCGGTGCCCTGTTCAGCGGTGCTTGAGATGGCAGTGCCCTGTTCAGCGGTGCTTGAGTTGGCGGTGCCCTGTTCAGCGGTGCTTGAGATGGCGGTGCCCTGTTCATGAGTTGGCGGTGCCCAGTGCAGCAGTGCTTGAGATGGCGGTGCCTTGTTCAGCGGTGCTTGAGTTGGCGGTGCCCTGTTCAGCGGTGCTTGAGATGGCGGTGCCCTGTTTAGCGGTGCTTGAGACGGCGGTGCTCTGTTCAGCGGTGCTTGAGATGGCGGTGCCCTGTGCAGCGGTGCTTGAGATGGCGGTCTCCATTGCAGGGTCTCAGCTGCTGGCGGTCCTTCATGGCCCAGCGAGGCTTTTGCTGGCGGTCCTTCATGGTCCAGCGGGGCTCTTGCTGGCGGTCCTTCATGGCTTAGCGGGGCTTTTGCTGGCGGTCCTTCATGGCCCAGCGGGGCTAGTGCTGCCGGTGGCCTCCTGGGCAGGTGGGCTGGTGCTGGCGGTGGCCTCCTGGGCAAGTGGGCTGGTGCTGGCAGTGGCCTCCTGGGCAGCTGGGCTGGTGCTGGCGGTGGCCTCCTGGGCAGCTGGGCTGGTGCTGGCGGTGGCCTTCTGGGCAGCTGGGCTGGTGCTGGCCTCCTGGGCAGGTGGGCTGGTGCTGGCGGTGGCCTCCTGGGCAGGTGGGCCGGTGCTGGCGTTCCTGTCCTGGGCAGCTGGGCTTGTGCTGGAGGTGGGCTCCGGGGCATCGGGGATGATGGCGGTCTTCTCCGCCGTGCTGCTCTGCCCATACTTGCAGGGTTTCTTGTGGCCCTTCCCCACCTTGGAAGGTGTCACAGCTGACTCCACACTCCCACCGGGACCACAGGGAGCGGGTTTGGTGGCTGGAGTCTTCCCCCTCTCCCGCCGGGCACTGGCCAACTTCTGATGCTTCACAGGTGGGGGACTGTATGCCTGCGTTTGTGTATCTTGGGAGGGGGCGTCACAGACACACTGGGAGAGGACACGGGACGTGTGAATGGTAGTGGGGCTGGTGACTGTACGTGAGCGGGGTGTGGTGGTGGGTGTGCTGGAGAGGGACGTAGTGGCTGTAGAGGTAGTGCATGCAGGTGTGAGTGTAGACGAGACTGGGAGGGAGGAGGGAGACGACGAGGAGAGGGACACAGTGGAGGCAGTGGATGTTGGTGTGTCTTCATGTGTGTGATGCTTGCGTGAGTGCCTGTGGGATGTGTGGTGCTTCCCTTGTGTGTTGACGTGTGCATGCTGGTCTGTAGGTGTGCTTGGGATAGGCTGAGGTACAGGGGTTTGTGTCTGGGTGGAGGAAGTTGGAGGGGGGAGGCTAGAGACGGGGACAATGGCTGCCATCAGTGCTGAGGCCAGAGTCTGAAAAGCTCGCTGAAGGGTCGCCTGACCAGAATGAATGCCCTCCAGGAATGCATTGGTTTGTTGCAACTGCCTCTCTACACCCTGGATGGCATTCAAAATGGTAGACTGCCCAACAGTGAAGGACCTGCTGCTGGGAGGACAGTGCTGGTAGGGGGGGTGGCGGCTCTACCTGTAGATGCGAGGGGCACAGATGTTGCCGCCACCACAAGGGAGCTCCCATCAGAGGACGAGTCCGTGTCGCTGGTGTCAGCTCCTGTCCCCGGCCTGGAGCTCCCCTCGCCCTCCGTCCCACTGGTGAACTCTGAGTCCGTAGTCTCGCCCTCCAGGGCCATGTGGGATGCAGCTCCCTCGTGCTCCGGTGCCACTGCTCCTCCGCCTGATGATGCTAATGCACACAAGAACAGGGAGACCACAAAAAGGGGGGGACGACAGAAGAAAGACATGTTGAGTGCATGCATTACCGCTACCGTTGGCGGACACGACAGACACAGAAGCCCCCTGCACTACGCCGCGCTCTTGGGGTCCACTGTTCAATTCCTGGGAAATGGCCTACAAGGCTATGGACGACATCTGCACACATATATGATACAGGGGCATGACTAGGTGTACTTGGCACTCTACAGAGGTGGGGTGGGGTGCCACATGGCCTGCCTTACGGAGGGGCCTTGCCTACGGAACTCGCCCTGGCCTAGGGAAACCCACAGCCCACCTGCCCCACCCAGACACCTCACTGCGCGCAAAGTCAGCAGAATGAGAGTGTACTCACCCCCTTGTGGCTGCTGTGATGCCCTCAAGCGCCAATCCAACTCCGGGTAGGCCACCACCAGGATCCTGAACATCAGGGGGGTCATGGTGCGACGGGCACCCCTCCCACGTTGGGAGGCCATCCCCAGCTGAGCCTCCGCCGTCTTCTTGCTCCAGCGGCGAATGTCCTCCCATCTTTTACGGCAGTGGGTGCTCCGTCTGTGGTAGACCCCCAGGGTCCGGACGTCCTTGGCAATGGCACGCCAAATATCTTTTTTCTGGTGGGCGCTGACCTACATGAAATGTACAGGGGAAAAAGAGAAGTTATAACCAACTGAACCGTCAAAGTGATTGGCCCCCATCCCTACCCTTGCCATGTGGCAC
Source organism: Pleurodeles waltl (assembly GCF_031143425.1). Lineage (NCBI taxonomy): Eukaryota > Metazoa > Chordata > Amphibia > Caudata > Salamandridae > Pleurodeles > Pleurodeles waltl. The sequence goes on along the minus strand of NC_090448.1, from coordinate 267,782,123 downwards.
ATGCATTCACCGTCTTTCATGCACGCAGCACTCTCCCCCCTTCCTTCTTACATCCAGCCCTCTCCACACAGGCATGGCCCATACAACATGCTCCCTGTGTACTTACCTGTTTGTCTGGAGGACCGTAGAGTAGCGTGTACTGGGGGAGGACCCCATCCACGAGCTTCTCCAACTCCTCCAATGTGAAGGCAGGGGCCCTTTCCCCAGACACTCGAGCCATTGTCTCTTCCAGACCGAGGTCACAGCAGCACTTGCAGAGTAGGTCCTCTCCTGTCGAAGATCAGGTATCGAGTGATTGAACAGATAGAAAATGGCGGTCACGTCCGCGGCGGTGCGTACCATCACCGCCGGCATACATCGTCATTGGCTCCTCGGACCCATAGGGTCCAATGTTAACCAATGCAGCACTGCACCGCGGTCTCCGACAGCCTACCGCGACGGTGTACAACGCCAGCGCAGTTACCTCACATCCCATTGTCCCACTTTACAGGTCAGGCAGCTGCCATTTGAGGAGCCCACATGGCTTAATTTTCAACTGTGTCGCACATACCTAGGCCTAGACTCTACACACATACAGGCCATCTTTTGTGTATGAATGGTGTTCTGTGTAAACTGTGGGTACGTACCTCTGAGTTGTTTGACTCTGTGCTTGCTGTTGTCCTTCATAGGCACCGTCCGCTGGGCCAAGTGAGGAGATGGCGGCATCCTCCGGTGTACCGACCGTTGGTGGACTTGTCGACAATGGAGGAGCAACATGTGATTATTACATACAGGCTTGACCGTGTCACAATCCAGGAACTGTGTACCCAGTTGGAGCCAGACCTGATGTCAGCAATCCGCCATCCCACAGGAATCCCCCCTCAAGTGCAGGTGCTGTCAGTGCTCCATTTCCTTACAAGTGGGTCTATTCAAACAACAGTGGCCATAGCATCAGGGATGTCCCAGCCTATGTTTTCCAACGTATTGTCCAGAGTGTTGTCTGCCCTTCTGAAACACATGCGGAGCTACATCGTTTTTCCTCAGGTGGAGGATTTGCCTACAGTGAAAGGTGATTTCTATGCCCTGGGACACATCCCCAACATCATAGGTGCCATTGATGGGACCCATGTGGCTTTGGTCCCCCCCACAGGAGTGAACAGGTGTACAGAAACCGGAAGAGTTATCATTCGATGAATGTACAGATGGTATGTTTGGCAGACCGGTACATCTCCCATGTGAATGCCATTTTCCCTGGCTCAGTGCATGACGCCTACATCCTGCGGAATAGCAGCGTCCCTTATGTGATGGGTCAACTCCAGAGGCACTGTGTGTGGCTATTAGGTGAGCACCTGGAAGCAAGTCAGTGGGAATGGTTGTCTGGGGATATCCCTCCAGGTTAGTGCGTGTCTAACAGTTGTCCCTCACCATTTGCAGGTGACTCTGGTTACGCCAACCTGTCATGGCTACTGACCCCAGTGAGGAATCCCAGGACAAGGGCAGAGGAACGCTACAATGAGGCCATGGGCGAACTAGGAGGGTGATCGAGTGGACCTTCGGCCTCCTGAAGGCCAGGTTCCGGTGCCTCCATATGACAGGTGGATCCCTATTCTACTCACCAAAGAAGGTGTGCCAGATCATCGTGGCCTGCTGTATGCTTCACAACTTGGCTTTGCGACGACAGGTGCCTTTTCTGCAGGAGGATGGTCCAGATGGAGGTATTGTGGCAGCTGTGGAGCCTGTGGACAGTGAAGACGAGGAAGCAGAAGAAGAAGACATGAACAACAGGGACTCAGTGATCCAGCAATATTTCCAGTGAGACACAGGTAAGAGTACAGACCTGCCTACTACATGTACTTTAACACTACTACCTCTCTACTGTCTGTCGTTTTCACCCAGTGTATGGCCACTGAGTTGTCACTTTCCCTTACGATTTCACAGATGTGGGTCCCACTGTGTGACATCTGTTTAGATTCCTCATGGACTAGAGCTGTGTGACATAGGTATTGTTAGACCTGACAGCCTTAGGGTGGTCACCCCTAACTTTTTGCCTGCCTCCCTCCACTTTTTGGACACTGTTTTTGCTGGTTTTTAGACTCTGTGCACTTTACCACTGCTAACCATTGCTAAAGTGCATATGCTCTCTCCCTTAAAACATGGTAACCTTGAATCATACCTGATTGGACTATTTAATTTACTTATAAGTCCCTAGTAATGTGCACTCTATGTGCCTAGGGCCTGTAGATTAAATGCTACTAGTGGGCCTGCAGCACTGGTTGTGCCAACCACTTAAGTAGCCCCTTTTTCTTGTCTCAGGCCTGCCACTGCAAGGCCTGTGTGTGCAGTTTCACTGTCACCTCGACTTGGCATTTAAAAGTACTTGCCAAGCCTAAACCTCCCCTTTCTCCACATATAAGTCACCTCTAATGTGTGCCCTAGGTAATCCCTAGAGCAGGGTGCTGTGTGGATGAAAGGCAGGACATGTACCTGTGTAGTTTACATGTCCTGGTAGTGTAAAACTCCTAAATTCGTTTTTGCACTACTGTGAGGCCTGCTCCCTTCATAGGCTAACATTGGGGCTGCCCTCATACAGTATTGAAGTGGTAGCTGCTGATCTGAAAGGAGTAGGAAGGTCATATTTAGTATGGCCAGAATGGTAATATAAAATCCTGCTGACTGGTGAAGTTGGATTTAATATTACTATTCTAGAAATGCCACTTTTAGAAAGTGAGCATTTCTTTGCACTTAAATCTTTCTGTGCCTTACAATCCACGTCTGGCTGGGCTTAGTTGACAGCTCCTTGTGCATTCACTCAGGCACACCCCAAACACAGGGTACTCAGCCTCACTTGCATACATCTACATTTTGAATGGGTCTTCCTGGGCTGGGAGGGTGGAGGGCCTGCTCTCACACAAAGGACTGCCACACCCCCTACTGGGACCCTGGCAGACAGGATTGAACTGAAAGGGGACCTGGTGCACTTCTTAGCCACTCTTTGAAGTCTCCCCCACTTCAAAGGCACATTTGGGTATAAAACAGGACCTCTGCCCTACCTCATCAGACACTTGCTGGAGAAGAAACCTGAACCAGAACCTGCATCCTGCCAAGAAGAACTGCCTGGCTGCCTACAGGACTCACCTGACTGCTTTCTACAAAGGACTGCTGCCTTGCTGTTGCCCTGCTGCCTTGCTGAACTCTTGTCTGGCTGTAAAAGTGCTCTCCAAGGGCTTGGATAGAGCTTGCCTCCTGTTCCCTGAAGTCTCAGGACCAAAAAGACTTATCTTTTTTCACTTGGACGCTTCGTGCGCCGAACTTTTCGACGCACAGCTTGTTCCGCGGCGAGAAAAACGGCGCACACCGACGCTGATCGACGCGACGCCTTCGGGACGACCGGAACTTCGACGCACGGCCTCGTAAGGACAACGCCGCCCGACCTTCAGAGGAGAAATCGACGCGACGCCTGCCGTGAGAGCGAAACTTCGACGCACAGCCCTGCAGAACGACGCGCAGCCGGTAAACAAGCAGGAGAATCCACGCACAGACCCGGGACATCTGGTAATCCCTGCGATCCACAGAAAGAGACTGTCCACGCACCGGAAAACGACGCACGACTTCCCCGCGTGAAAAATAACGACGCAAGTCCGTGTTGGCTGGGGAGAAATCGACGCACACACCCTTTTTCCACGTATCTCTTCTTCTGTGGCCCTCTGAGGAGATTTTCCACTCGAAACCAGGTACTTTGTGCTTGAAAGAGACTTTGTTTGCTTTTTAAAGACTTAAGACACTTCTCTACAAATTCACATTGCAACTTTATTCGTTTTGATCTACAATTATCCTGATAAATAATATATATTTTTCTAAACACTGTGTGGTGTATTTTTGTGGTGCTATATGGTGGTATTGTATGATTTATTGCACAAATACTTTACACATTGCCTTCTAAGTTAAGCCTGACTGCTCGTGCCAAGCTACCAGAGGGTGGGCACAGGATAATCTTGGATTGTGTGTGACTTACCCTGACTAGAGTGAGGGCTTTTGCTTGGACAGGGGGTAACCTGACTGACAACCAAAAAACCCATTTCTAACAGGTATGTTGACATTACAATTGAAAGAGCATTTTGTCACTGTAATTGCTAATACACTATTTCGAAATCACAGACAGACTCCAGATTGTTTTGTGCTTTAAGTGTGTTTATTTAAGTGCTCAATATTGGAGGGGGTAGTGAAATGGTGAGGGGTGATGGCGGAGAAATGTCCATGGCAGGGTCCAGTCTATTAGTCTCACAGGTGCATTGCCCATATGGGCATAGGAAGTGGAACTGGGGCAGTTTAAGTATGGACAGGGTGACAAAGTGGAACAGTAGGATGACAATCAGGGTGGTCTCATTTCTTGGCGGGGGTCTTGGCATCGTGCTCTGTCTTTGTCCTGGATCTCAGGGACCGTTTGCGGGGTGGTTCTCCCTCTGCAGGGGGTGGGGTGCTGGTGTGGTGGTCCTGTGGCGGGGCGTCCTGTCCACTAGCGCCAGCGGAGGTGGTGGGCAGTTCATCATCCATGCTAGTGTCAGGGGCCCCTTGTAGTGCCACAGTGTCCCTCCTGGTGTTCACAAGTTCCTTCAGCACCCCTACGATGGTGCCCAGGGTGGAGCTGATGGTTCTGAGTTTCCTCCCTGAAGCCCATATACTGTTCCTCCTGCAGGCGCTGGGTCTCCTGAAACTTGGCCAGTACCGTTGCCATCGTCTCCTGGGATTGGTGGTAGGCTCCCATGATGGAGGAGAGGGCCTCGTGGAGAGTGGGTTCCCTTGGCCTGTCCGCCCCCTGTCGCACAGCAGCCCTCCCAGTTCCCCCGTGTTCCTAGGCCTCCGTCCCCTGGACCGTGTGCCCACTGCCACTGCCCCCAGGTCCCTGTTGTTGTTGGGGTGGTGGCTTATCCTGGGTTCCCTGTAGTGGTGGACACACAGCTGATTGACGTGTCCTGCGGACGGAGGTATGGGCCAGCTGGGTGGGTGCTGTGCTGGTGTTTCCAGAGGGGGAAGGTCTGTGGTGGCCTGTGACTGGGTGAGGGGAACCGGCTGTCCCGAGGTCCCCGATGGGCCAGGCTGGTCATCTAGATCCAGTTGGACAGAGGTGCTGTCATCACTGTGGGCCTCTTCTGTTGGTGGTGTGGACATGTGTGGACCCTCCTGTCCGGTGACGTTGGGTAGAGGTCCTGCAGGGGTATAAAAGGATGGTTATTACATCTGTGTGTGTCATGGTGTGCAATGGGTGGGTGACCGTGTACCCCAGTGCTTGCATTCCTGTGTGGGACCTTGTGTGATGATGGTTTAGGGGGTTGTATGGGTATGTGCAGTGGGCATGCTTTAGTGATGTGTGTCCATGCTTTGTTGTTGCATGCAGGGCTTGGTGTTGGGATGGGTGGTTTGTGATGTTGGGACTATGTGAGGAGTTGGGGTGCTGGGGGTGAGGGTGAGGGTGGGGTATGTGCTGGCATGCAGGTAGGGTGGGGGATGTAATAATTAAGATTTGTCTTACCAGAGTCCATTCCTCCACCTACTCCTGCGAGGCCCTCAGGATGCAGAATCGCCAAGACCTGCTCCTCCCGTGTTGTTAGTTGTGGGGAAGGAGGTCGGGGTCCGCCGCCAGTCCACTGAACCGCCAGGTGGTGTCTTGAGACCACGGAACGCACCTTCCCCCGTAGGTCGTTCCACCTCTTCCTGATGTCCTCCCGATTTCTTGGGTGCTGTCCCACTGCGTTGACCCTGTCCACTATTCTTCGCCATAGCTCCATCTTCCTTGCTATTGAGGTGTGCTGCACCTGTGCTCCGAATAGCTGTGGCTCTACCCGGACGATTTCCTCCACCATGACCTTGAGCTCCTCCTCCGAGAACCTGGGGTGTCTTTGCCGTGCCATGGGGTGGTGTAGATGATGTGTGGGGTGGAGTGTGTGGTGATAAGTGTGCTGATATGTAGTGGGGTGTTGTGTGAGTTGCGTGGACGTTCTGTGGGTGATGGTGTTGTGTGTTATGTGGGTGTGTGTTTTATATTGTAATGGGTGTGTGGGAGTGGTGTGTGTATGTGTATCAGGTGTGTGTATTTTGAATTGTCCAATGTGGCTGTGTTTTGTAAGAGTGTGTGTATTTTGAGCGCAGCGGTGTGTACCGCCAATGGAATACCGCGGTTGAAAGACTGCCGCGTGGATTCGTGTGTCGTGATAGTGTGGGCGTATTTCTGTTGGCATGATGGTGGAGGTTTTGTTTTCGCCAGTTTATCACTGACCTTTGATGTGGCGGACTTGTGTGGGTGTCTGAATTTTGTCGGATTCCGAAATGTGGGTCATGATAGCTGTGGCGGAATTCCGCGGCGGTGTGTTGGCGGTCTTCTGCACGGCGGTAAGCGGCTTTTACCGCCAATGTTGTAATGAGGGCCAATGTCTCTTAGTACAACAATGCATCCAGAAAGTAGACCACCCATTTACAAACATGTACAGACTAGAGTACTGTGTGAGAGGTCTGAGCTGATGTATCAAATGTCCTGTATGCCTAACCTGCCACTTCCTCTTCACTCTCCTCCACTGCACCACAGTTCTCTTGATATCTTTCCCCTCAGCTCTCTCTAACTCTATCCTCTAGGTTGATAGCTTCTTTCCTCGTGTACTTTTTACTGTACAACTAGTCCTAACCACGCAACTCAAATGGACTACTTCATCCGGACTGACTCCACAATTGATCATATACTATTATGGACCACAGTATACAAATTGGATAGTAATGATACAAGTGTTTGTACTCCATAACCTATAGGCCTTTACCATAGCTACACAACCTCAAAGCAGAGGTCAAGGAATGTATCACTCTGTTCTGTGATGGACACACATACGGTGTACCTGATCTATGGTACACTCTACTTTTTCTTTCGAAAATTCAATAAAAAAGTTCACAAATAAAAAAGAAACATGCTAGTGTCCTTTTGAAAATAAATGAATAAATAATTTTCCTTGACACTTCCCATCTGCTCCTGCAGCAGAGAAATTCCTGTGCAACTGCTGCCCCCTTCCCCCGCTCCAAGAGGCAGTGTGGGGTTTGGAACTCAGAACTCACTGAGCCATGCAGCAGTAATTAATAAATCAGGGTTCATCCGGTCCTTTTTACCTTAGTAGACAAATACCTTACTTTGGCACACATGGCAATACTGTGCATAATGTAAGAGTGGCAATTGTTGTTTATTCTTCTTAGACTATATATTCATTTTAGTTCAACAGTTCCTACTGGAACTCTGTGCATGACAGTTTGGACACACTGCATGGAAGTTTCTGTTCCGTCATTATAGCAAAGATGAAGATAGTGTTTTTGAATTATAATGTGCAGCTCTAAAATCAGTTTCATGCAGATGCTTTATTTGCATATTCTTCTCAAACTGCTCCGGCCTGTCTTTTGTTTGCAGGTGTCAGCAAAAAGGTGGGTGGAACTAGGAAATCCTTTCAGGAGAAACCCACATTATGGGCCAAAAGGCAAGGATGGCTGAGCCTTTTAACTATATGTGGAGGTAGTCCTTGGAGTAAGCAATGGCCAGTAAAAGGAAGGGTGAATCTCCCTATCTTTAAAAGGGTGCCTCTGTCTCTTTTCTATAACTCTCCTCAGTCTGACCCGCAACAAAAGATCCCTGGAATGCAGTGGCGGCTCCTCCGCTATGGTGGAGGAGCATCGCCACCCAACAACCCCCCACCTGTCAGCAGCAGCCGCTGCAAACCATTAACAACAAAAGGACAATAAACTAAGTTTATTATCCTTTAGTTGTTAAAAGGGCGGGGCATTGGGGATGACGGGGACGAGGAGGAGTGTACTGTGCACTCCCCCTCAGTGCACATGTATGTTAGGCCGGCTGTCGTGGGCCGGCAAACACAAATGCACACTGTGCTCTCTCCAGCCCAGCACTGTTTTGCCGGGCTGGAGAGAGCATGCACAGGCTCTCACAGGCTCCTATTCAATGCTCTGAGCAGCGTCAGGATTGGCCGCAGGGCAGGCTGGGAGCCTGTGCTTCGTGGTGAGGAGATGGGTGAGACGGAGGAACGGTGCCACCTCGCTCCTTGTAATCTCCACGAGCCGCTACTGCTGGAATGTTTATGCCCCTGCTATGCACTCCTGCTGTCTGGGCTCCCCCTTCAATCCTCCATCTTAGGTACAACTAAAATGAAGCAAATACAAAATGGATCAACATGGGCAACATAATCTATACAGTGGGAGGTTCTTCCTCCCACCTCTGCTTTGTGGTAGTGGCCACCATCTCTGGACATAGCTTCATTTCCTATCTTTTCTGTCTGTAATTTAGGCTTTATGTTTGAATATAAACCTGACTGCTCTAGTCAGACCTCTGAAGTTCCATCTTCCTGCTTTTCGGTCTTAAAATTGTGAAGAAAATCCATCCTTTTCCTCCAGTTTTTTTTACAGTTCTCTGGGCTCACAAGTGGCTGGTGCTTCAGGGCGAAAACGGGTAGAGTGAATAACTCCAGCAGTATGCAGTGTGAGCTACACTTCAAGGAGCCTTTGACATGCCTTCTGACTGAGTATTCAGCTGGTGGCAAGAGGTGATACTGCCACAGGCACTATAGACTGACGTAACACTGCTGGTGCAATGCCACTGCGAGCCTGTCTGGCTGGCCTGAGCACAGCACTGCAGTCTCATGACCTATAAGGTCAGTGTTGGAGGGGGCTTGTTTATATTTCATGAAGTTTCACCCTTGTGTCCCACATGATCTGACAGGGTTCAGTCCCGTTACAGTCTCATAAAGAACAAACAGACTTGCCAAGTACCATGCATCAGCGGTTACAGGGGCCTTCAAACTGGGGGCGGCCCCTCAAAGGTGGCCTCAGGTGATCCCAGGGGGGCGCCAGGCTCTGTCCAAAAGAAGAATTATGCTGATAACAGGACTTTGTTTAAACTGAAAAAAGGAGCAGCAGTAAACTGCTCTGCAAGGGGCCATCACTAACATGTTTTGTCATTTACATCCAAGAAGGGAGGATGTGTCTAAAGGGAAGGGACTCTAAATACTCGTCATAATCCGTACCCCCACTTCTAATAGTCACCCTGGCTATACTTTTACAGGTTAGTAAGATCTGTCTGACCAGAACAGTATGTTCTGCATCATTTATTTGATTGCATTTTAAAAACACTGATATAATTTAACTGCAATGTTTAAATAAATCACTGCCAATTTAATAAGATAACTGTGGAAAATTCATAGGGTGGCCCAGATGATTTTTTTCCACGGGGGGCAGCATTAAAAAGTTTGAAGACCACTGGGTTAGACTAACACATTTTAGTGCAGTCGTCCGTATTACCGCACTAAAATGCATAAGTCACGCATTTGACGCGCCTCCTGGCACCACCAGCGCTGAGGCAGACACAAGCGAGACGAGAGTGCGCTCTATAGAAGCACTCATTGAGCAAGCAGAGCAGACCACACACTGCTGCAGAGTGTGACGACATTGACTGCACACTGTGCAGTTCTACCCTGAAACAGTTGAAAAGTTTACTAATTGGAATGCCAGGAGTTGTTTACGCCGGCATGGGGGCTCATCTGTGTTGGCTGCATTCACTATCACAGCTGCTGGAGACTCTGCCCCGGCCAGCCCCGGCAGCATTCACATGACTGCAACAATAATCACACAGTCAGTGTGTGTCCATACGCCGACAGAAGCTCACTGAGTGAGGCGGGCCACTGCGCGAGCAGCGGTTATGTTTCTTTAGTTTGCCGCTGCCTGTACCGCCACTTCAATTGGTGCCTACCGTGCCTCATCATGCACAACCGTTCATTGGATAATGAGAGGTCGCACAGTCAGTGCAGAAGCATGATTACAAAACTGGACCAGACTGTCTCCGGTGCTATACTGCACGACTACTCGTGGCTCAGGTATGTGTGATTACTACTGTTGAGAATATTTAAATGTAATTTACAGCCTGAGATTGGAGCTCACTGCTTACCTCAGGATAGTACCGCAGTGGGCTGGGCTCAGCGGACATGGACTGTAATATTGATTAGTACCAGCTGAGATCCCCTGCGGTGCCACAGCTGCTTTCATGTGGCATGTTAGTTCCCCTTGCATTAGTAAACTAAGCGAGTTCCCTTCCCTGTTGCCGAGTGATGTCCAGCAACTGGTGCTACCCAGTGCGAGTGACAGTGACCTTTTGGCAGCCCAAGCCGGGCTTCGCAAATTGGGCATTTTTAATCAGAATGCAGCCACCCATTGGTGAATCCAGCAGTGCCTTGCCTATTTTTATTTCATTTCAGACGTGGCACTCTGTCAGCACCACGCAAGCAGCTGATTGGCCCAGAGGAGTGGTGGCAGCTTTGTGTTTTTCTGTGCAGTTGTCTACCCCAAAGCGACCCTGAGATCTCTGCCTCTTCTCTGTGCTGGTGGGAGGTTTCTTCCCCTCTTACTCCTGTCTCCAGCACACTGCAGTGATACTACATGAGCAGCAGAGCAGCTCCCCAGACTCACACCATCTCGAGGCACCATGCATTTTCCCCAGCACTGACAGTGACTCTCACTTAAAATGGCAAACATCTTCTTCAGAAAAATCTAAGTTTTGTCTAGTGGCGTTTTTGAGTTCTGTCACCATAAAGTAGTGCAGCAGGATAATATTCCTGCTCCAAAGAACGTGTACCATAACATCAGAAAGCTGTATTTTATGTAGATAGCTCAGTTGGTTACTGCTTTTGCCACAGAGACCCTTTTGTTACTTGTGGGTTAGCCACACCTACAGCAGAGGTGTGGGAGGAGGTGCTGTGCTTAGACATAACTTATGTGTATAAAAGCTCCTGCTGGAGAGTTACTTGTGTGTCTGGCAGTTTTCAGGCAAAAATAAAGAAAAGTCAAAGTTAACTGATGATTAATCTTCCTGCTAGAGTGAGATTGGAGTTTTGACTAGTGGCAGTTGTAACTCACCACGAAGGAGCAGAGGGTTAAAATGCCTACTGCAAGGATCGGGTGTTGTTCACCAGTAGATTTTCTCGTTTATCAGATTGGTATAATTTCAGATATGTCTCTTTTCCCATGGACTTCATTGTATGATTTAACTTGCAAGGAAGTGTCACGCGAAGTGTCACCCATTTGGTCATTCGTAAGTACAATGAAAGCATGAAAATGTCACACATAACCAAGATGAAACCTTGGCAGCTATGAACAAATGGGGTTCACTATTTCAGACCCACCTCAGAGGACCTGAAACAAAAGGATTAAAGTTAATCTCATGACTATTAGTAGTTAGCACATTTCAACACTGACAAAATAAGGCAAGTATGTGGCTGTGTGAAAGCGGAAGTGAAACTTGTCTGCTAGCTGCCAAAACAAATTCACGTTATTAAACATCTAGTTTGTTTTCTTGTGGTAACATTCCCTGCTTCTAAACACAGATTAAGAGGGTTAACTAAAACCTATCATAAAATCGCACTACCACTTTCTGATTTCTCCAGCCACCGCTGTCCAGGTGGTTGTTGGGACACACCTGAATTATTGTAATGCGCTGTTTTGCTCAGAAGGCCGCAGTCAGCACTACTGACTGTCAACAAGTCAAATACCAAGGCTGCATAGTCTCGATTCCACTTCATGCCTCTTTAATCCCCCATCAGACAGTTCCTGCCCCTTTAGCCCACTCTTGCTGGTTCCTGCTTTCTCTCTGTCAGGTTTTCAGTCTTTCTCTTTCCGCTTACAGCCTCCTTAGACCCTCGTGTTGTTTCACTGTCTTGCTCTGAGTAGAAGGCAAGTGAGGAAGAACAAGTGTCGGTCTCCAAAAATGAGTGCCAGCGGGCCTACCTACAACCACCACCCACAGTCTGGGTCTTCCGTGCTACCAAGCTCATATACTAGACCTTGCACAGAACATGACTGCTAGAATCTTTCCAGGTCTTCCTTCTCACTTTACTATTTCTCAGCATCTTAGGCATCTGCACCAGCTTGCAGTGCTAACCGCACCATTTTTAACAGCCTCCATTTATGTCGTAAGTCCTTGTATACACGTATGTATTGACTGAAAAGATGTTATCCTTTAGAAGAGTATACGTATCCTTCACTCTGCGTCTTCTCGAATCACAACTCTTCCCAAAGGAAGCTCCACGTGAGACCAAACATTTGCCTATATGGCTGCTAAAACCTGGGATTCTCTGTCCACTGGTAGTCGGCCGACTACGAGCTCCTAGAGTTTAGGAAGTCTCCAGACCGGGTATTCTCTCGATGGTACTTCGCCTTAAGATGTACGCTGCATATTCCAGTTTATCTCAGGGCTAGGAAGCATTAAAGGGTAGCTGCAAGCTTTACCAAACCCTAACTGAAATAAATAAATAATGCCAAACCTCTGCCAGGGACAGGATTTAATTATTTATAATTACATGACGTCAACCAAGAAAACTAGAAGCACTAAATATGGGCAACCACGCAGTTTTAATTTATTATACGTTTTAACCAGCTCATACTTTAATGCTCTACTTTCCAGATACATACAATTCACTTGTGCTAGACGGTCCAATAACTTATATTTTCTTATAATTCTGAAGCTCTTTCCGCAACAAAGCCTCGGCTCATATACTCCACACCTAAAAACCGAGAACTAGTTGGGGCATACACCCCGCACCTAACCGCTCTTCCCTCTCGAAGATATTTCCTCCCCCTGTTCAGTTCACTCGCTGTATAGAGTAGCCCCGTCCACGACAACCCAACCCCCACTTCCTCTGACTGTCCCCGGCCAACTAAGCATTCAAATGCCGCTCTTCTCTAAAGAGTGAAGTTCAGCACTGTTCGCCAACTCAGTCTCGGGCCGTCCCTCCCTCGGGCTCACAGTTCATCATAAACAAACTTCTGTCCCAATTTCTGCGCCCAGTAATGGAGCCTTGCTCCTTGGAACGTTTCCAGCACTCCTCGTGGAGAACCTACCACAATTTCTGCCCCACCCAAAAGCCCCAGCCAATCAGAAGTCTCAGATTTTCTTGTTTGCCAACATAGTTCAGAGACAGAGCCGTTCTCCTTTCTCTCCAATAAACACGCCTCCTTTACTCTTTCCAAACCAATGATATGAAAGGACCAAGCTCTAATTTAGTAACTTCCTACCACCAAACACCACCCCTTCCTTGGCCGAGATCGCGACCTGCTCCGTCGAGCCTTTAGTCCGACCCATCCCCCTTCCTGTTTATCCCTATCACCTCTGTCAAGGCTGAGCAAACTCCACATTCAAGCCATTCTTTCAATAGCACCTCCTTTCTACATCTCCACGCCCTCGGCAGTCACGCGCTGGTCTCTGCACACAGCGCTTATTTACAGAAGCACGTCACGTTAGCCTGCATGCGTTTCCTTCTCCTTTCACTCTTTTACACATTCCAGGACCCTATGAGATACAGAAGTGAAGCGTCGAATGAGCAGCTCTCGATCTATATTATCATATAAAACACAATACAATTGTTTCTAGCAATCAAGTCGATAATTTTCAGTTCTATCAAGGACACGGAGGCGAGGACTCTGTGTCCTTAATAGAATTGAAAATTCTTGACACAATAGCTAGAATTTGTTTAATTCTCTGTCAGGACCGGTGGCTTCGGATTATACTAGTTCAAAGCTGATCCACCACCATAGGCACCACATCAACAATGGGTTTATGATTAAATACCTTGAAAATAGATTCCGAAGACCAGTCTGCAGTGGCCATTATGTCCTCCAAACAAAGGAACCTGTACCAAAGGCATTGGACATCATGGCCCCACGAACAGAGTGTGCACCAAACTTAGAAATGTCTATTCCAGCCTCCCCTAACAACCATCTGTCCAAGGTAGCCACAGACACCGGACCAAAGGGACTGTAAAGAAATGAGTAATTGTCTCTGAGCATCTCTATGAATCTCATGAGTACAATCCTCATAAGCCGTCAACCATTTTACCACACATAATTTGTGATTTGGGGGAATAGCTGGATAGGAAATGCAACAAGACGCAGTCTTTGTCCTTCTAGAAGCAGTGAAAGAAATTCCTTAAGGAGTAAATACATGACCCACTGAGTCCAGAGCATGTACATCAGAAACACACCGGCATGATATCAGACAAAGGAGAAGGGTGAGCTTTGCAGACAACTGCTTTCATGAAAGATCCTCGTTCCAAGGCCAGGCTCTCAAAAAAACTTAAAACAACATCCATATCCCATAAAATAAAATACTTGGGCTGCAGGTGTCTAACCATTCTATTGTCCTACAAGAGCTTACAAACCAGAGGGTCTTTACCCACCGGTTTGCCTTGTAGATGTGGGTGCCTCGCCAAAACAGCTGACCTGAAATTATTAATAGTTCTGTAAACTAAGCCCTGAGATGCTAACTCGAAAAGAAAATTGACAATCACACCGATGTTCACCAAACCAACAAACCCATCTCATCCCAGAAGCCTTGTAGCGTTTATGTGCGGAGGGGGCACAAGACTGGGATAAGAAAAACATTGCGTCATCTAAAACTCCCAGCACTTGCCATCATCTCCGGAAAGTCTCACAGCATGAGCGATAATTGTCCTGCTACTATCAAAGGATAAGGATTCCCGCCTGATCTAGAAGTAGATAAGGATAAAGAGGGATTCAAATCAGAAGTGCACACAACAGTGACATCGCCACCGGAAACCAAGACTGGGCCTTCCAGAGAGGTGTTACCAAGAACTGGGTGAGTACTCTCTGAATCATGTAAAATGGGGAAAGGCATAGAGAAGACCCATAATCCACATTTGAAGGAAGGCACCTGATCCCCCTGCTGGGGGATTCGGTCTCCAACTGTAAAACTGTGGAAGCTGAGAATTCAGCTGTGTCGCAAAGAGATCGAACAGGCACGACCCCACTGTCTTTCCAGAGCGTGGAACACCAGTAGATCTAGTTTCAAATCGCAGCCATCCCTCAAGAACCAAGAGTTCCAGTATGCCGCTATTTTGGAATGTCCCGGAATGCACTCCTCCATCACCAAAATGTGGTGCTGGAGACAGAAATGGCAAAAATCCTTGGCTATCTCCACCAGAACTCACAACCTGGTCCCTCCCAGGCGATTTATGTACCAGACTGCTGAGATGTTGTCCATGCGTAACAGGATACAGCTGCTGGCTTTGCAGGGGGAGAGAGATCGAATTGCAAAAGCCCCCACCAGAAGCTCCAGGCAATTGATATGGAGATTCAGTTCCTCAGAGGACCACTGCCCCGTCTCCACAGAACCTCACCGAGCACCCCATCCCCAATGACTGGCATTTGATTCTATCACTATCTCCTGGGCGGATTCAAAAATGTCCTTGCAGTTCCAGACTTCCATATGATCCAACCACCAAGTTATCTCTGCTCTGGCCTCACCTGATAACAGAACCTGTTACGAATAAGACAGCCCTTTGCGAAGATTCGAGATCTTCAAACATTGAAGAGCCCGATAGTGAAGGGGAACCGGAGAGATCACTTGGATCGAGGTGGCTAATAGACCTACCAGCCGTGCAAGGGTCTTCAGTGATACAGTCGGTAAGGCAAGGGCTCTCCTCAACTCTTTCTTGATAGAACTCCGTTTTGTCAGGGGTAGCAGCTGCTGGCCTCCGACAGAGTCTACCTGGAAACCTAAGAATTATATGGTTTGAGCCAAAGTCAAGATTGATTTGCCTGAGTTTATCAGAAATCCGAGGTCTTGGAGAACCTGGATGGTCCAAGACAGGTGGGTCAAGACTGACTCTCCGCTTTGAGCCATGATCAGAATAGCGGCAAGATATATAATGAAGCGGACACCTCTTTCCCTGAGGAACTGCACCACAGGTTTCAACAGCTTGGTGAAGCACCAAGGGGCTGATAAAAGGCCAAATGGGAGGACACGGAATTCGAACCATTTGTCTCACCAACGGAATTGAAGATAACAACGATGAGCGGCGATATGGGAACAGATAAATAAGCGTCTTTGAGATCCAGACGCGCCAGATAGTAGCCCTCTTGCAAAAGATCTCTTACAAGATGAATACCCTCCATTTTGAAATGGGGGTACATGATCCAAGAGTTGAAATTTTCAGGTTGAGACTAAGTGGGAACCTCGCCTTTATTCAGTACCAAAAATAGAGCCCTGCTGCGGGAGGAGTAGAATTCTAGTCTGTAACTCCGAACTGTCTGCAAGATCCACGGATCCTGAGAATTGCGTTCCCATGATGAGAGATGCCATTGTAGCCTGCCCCCAGAACCTCCTCGGAAAAGGAGATTACGCTCACCTGCAGGGGTGCCGTTCGTGGCGTTGAAGCTACCACAGTTGCTGCCTCTGAAGCCATGACCTTGAACTCTGCGAGACCGGGTAGGGTAAAATCCAGATGCGGTGTAGCTGGTACCTCAGCCTCTTTGGGGGTATCCCCCTAAGGCCTGATAGGGAGCACGGCTTGGCACTCTGACTTATTAGCGTCCGGCCCTGGTAAAAAGGCCTCGACTTAACATCTTCTTCATTGAAGACTGGGCCTTGTCTAAGGTGGAAAAAGTGGTCCCCTATTTGCCAGGTCCTTCACTAATTTGTCTCCAAATAGAAGTCAGTTCGCTAGAGTGCCTGCTTCTGTTGTGGCTAATTTCACTAACTTTGGGTCAAAACGCATTAAGAAGGACTTCCTAAGCTCAGTGGACATACAACAGTTGGTGTTGCACAACAGACAAATGGCTCGTTGAGCCCATTCCAACACCGTCTCAGGGTCGAATTTGGAATTGGATTCTTTGGCCTGCACAGCGAGTTCTAGAATTTTGGTAATAGGACCAGAAATGTCTAGGAGTTTCTCCTGGCATCCTTTCCAGGCATGGCCCAGGCCCTCCTTGGGGTTCTTGGTGAATCTTTTAAGGAATGTTGCTATATTGGGGTCCAATTCTGGCATATCTGCCACCTTACTTAGGAGATAAGGGTGAGGGCATTGGGAGCATAGAGTGTCACATACGGTCAAAGCCTTTTCTCAATCTGTCTTGGACATAGTGTGCCATCTCCATACATGGTACTCACTCAGTGGAGCGTGGGGGTATTATATTCTCTGGGTCAAATAGCAAAGTGCGTTGGACTTGCGCGTCCTCCTTTAGATGGTGAGATTTGCGTTTCCGCTTACCCGTAAGCTTGGGTTCGTCTTGTGCCTGGTCAGAGTCGGAAGAGTGGGAGGAGTTACAGGGAGGCACTTCTGTCACCTGTGTAGAGGGTATAAAGAGGGTCCGTGAGGAACGTAGTGGGGCGAAGTTCCCACATTCATGATCCTTAAGGACTGATGCTGCGATGTGTGTGAGAGTTTCTGCCGAGGAGGCAGGTCCCAATGCCTCTCTAGTTCTCGATGACCAAACCTCATAAGAGGCTGTGTAAAAGGCTTCAGGGGTTTAATGAGAGCTTGATTTATGGAGTCCTGAACATGGTTCCCCAGGGCCTCCACTACTTTCTTCTCCATTTGGTGTTCATAGGGTATATCAGGTATTTCCTGATAGTTTTCGGCCTCTTCGGCTTAGTGCGCCATGGCTCTGATGCCAAAGGAATGAAGGAGTTCACAGGGCGACTGCCCCAGCAGGTCACAATAAGTAACTCCCTGAAGGAAGGAGACAAATAATATTTCAGCTTTTTAAGTGTGGAGGGAGCACAAGCAGAGTAATTCCCTAGGCCCTGAAATGCTTAAGCACCCCGTAGGGCATTCTAGGGGACGATTTCTAATTATGTAGGTCGTCAGCGCTGCATGCGGGCCAAGCCAATAGCCTTTTCACGTGTGAAACAGCTCCGAGGACAAAGTCCTCTGTACATACACAGTGCTCACGAGACCGGCACATGATCGCGCTGTAGTGCACAATATAAAGGGTAAAAGCTCTGTACATTTAGGCGCAACAATATTGTGGGAAGTGGCACTGAAGCAAAGCGCTGGATTTAATCCCCGCTCCTGCTCCATGGATGATTAATGAAAGGGAAATTCCCAGAAATCACTAAAGAACGAGCATCTTGTCAACACAATCACAATAATAGTATTTATATATGTCATAATCACAAAAGGAGTCATAAGAATAAAGAGTAGGGGGATCTACTTATCTCTGGCTGCAAGCAGCAAAGAAAAACGAGGGACTGTGTTTTCAGAGGCATATATACATGTACATGGACAGAGTATAGACTATTGGGATATTGGGAAAAGTAGTTTTGTGTTTTAAACGTTTTGATTGGCTGCTGTTTATTCTCAGTAAAGAAAGAGAAACATAATCCGAAGCCTCCGGTCCTGATATAGAATCTTTTTGTGAATAGTATTAGCCCAGCGCTTAAGTAAAGATGTTGTTTTCAAAATTTATAAAACTTGCCAGTTTACTTGATGATCTCAACATTTAGTTGTGAATAACACATTGGACTGTCACTGAAAGTAACTGGCTGTAGTAAAAAATACAACCTAGCATGTTTTCAGATCAAGAAAAAAGTATTGTTTGTGCAATGCATCAGTGAAATACATGATATGCTGCAGGGCTACTGAGTTATGTATTGTACAATCAGGAAGCACATGGAGATATGCAATGTGGTGCACAAGGTGATGCATCAAGGATGAATCACAGAATCACTGGGTGATGATCTTCAGCATGGAGTGGGCTTTCATCTCATATATGCAGATATCACAGTTCTTGAGCATCCCTGTCATCTGAAAGCAAAATGTAATGCAGGTACACAAAAGATTTGCAAACGTGTATTGTATGTTCATGTATGTTGCTCTAGTCCTTTTTCTGCCTCCAAGAGTAATGTCATTGTAGCCCTTGTTCGTGGCTGAAGCCAATGCCAAAGTGCAGTCATTTTATGTCTGTGGCTTGTTGTGTTTTTTGCCTTAGAAAGACATCCCATCTGTCTTCAGGAAAGCATTGGTTGATGTGCTTTATAGAAGTGCTAGATACTGTACATTAGGGAAGCATTAGGTATTGTGCCTAAGATGAACAGTGAGTTTTTAGAGTCAGGGAGCCCTGTTTGATGTACATTGCACGGGCAAAGGGTGCATGCCTTCTGAGAGACACATGATGTTGCACAGCAAATTGCAGAGGGTTGTACAAAGGTAACAAATCATTCTATAGTAACTTGGCACAAGGATATCTCCGAGAGGCCAAAGTTGTGACATCCTGGCCTGAGGATCTTATCAAGTCCTGCTTTTAATTGCATTTCCCTTACTTGTAATAGTCTTCCATTACGAATGCAGGACTGCTAGTATAAGGTGTTAAGCCTATACTTATGATGGTAAAAGCAAAACTACAGGTCGTAATGATGCAGCGTTTTGTGGCTAAAAACACAGAACTGACTGAATGTGTCACTGGGGCACTTGGCTTCTACCCACGTACATGAATGGATAGAAAACTAAACAAAATGTATAGTTTCCTCTTCATGATTTTGGAAATTTGACTTGTTTTAGTTTTCTGTTTTTTAATCTATTTCCCATTCTGAACAAACAAATTGTCTACGGTAACAATTACTTGTTAGGTCTGGGTGTTCACAGCACAGTTGTTAAACTAACTTATTGTTTCCAATTTACAAAGAGTGGGTTTTGGGTCCACCACATCAACCATACACGTCTTCGACCAGCCTCTTTTAGCCACTGTCTTGAGATGTTGTCAAACACCTCTTGGCTCAGCTCAGTGGAGCATCCGGGTCTCATCTAATGCGATTGGCTATTTGAGTGTATACTTCCTGCCCCACTCAAGTGCTTGCGCTGAACTTCATGAGGTACTATTCTACAAGTACAGCACTCTTTGCTTCTTCTGGAGTCCTACCATATCTCGTTCTAATGTGATAACACTACATAGCACATTATGCCCAGACCTATCTGCTCTGCCAATGCTTGTTTTTATTTACCCTTCTCTTTTGAAACATTTTCATATCCAGCTAGAGTTTACATGTCTAAATAGCATTTCATTAAATGTTAACGCCAACAATTTTCAAACATTGATAAATATTCCATATGTAGCAGAACTAAAAGTAAAATAGAAATACAATAACAAAGGGGAAACCTCAAACAGAATGAACAGACAACAGAACCACAAAGGGAGCTTAAATGGGTAAGACAAAATAGGATAGCAGAAAAAAACAGACACACATAGAACTAGTTAACGAGAATACATCGTAAATAAGGTTTGTCAAACCCTTTCCAGATATGTTTATGATTGTGTTACATTAATTGTTATGATACTACGTGTCTGTTTCATATTTTCAGAGCAAGTTTGTTGCAGTATATCTCTCCAAACATTTTAATAGCTGTTTACATTTCAAGAAGGGCACAAATCGATGGGAGAACAAAACCACTGCAAGAGAATGTCAAAAGATAGTAAACTTTCTGAGCTTTGGTTGGGTTATTTACTGCTTTGCACAAATAGCTCTTTACACGAGCACT
Source organism: Pleurodeles waltl (assembly GCF_031143425.1). Taxonomy (NCBI): domain Eukaryota; kingdom Metazoa; phylum Chordata; class Amphibia; order Caudata; family Salamandridae; genus Pleurodeles; species Pleurodeles waltl. The sequence continues at coordinate 267,761,793 of NC_090448.1, read as the reverse complement.
TGCGAGACAAGTGGTGTATTTTTGTGATGCAAATAGCATGGAAAGTCAACTTTCAGTCACAAAACAAAAACTTAACTAACGCACACAACCAACATCCTTTGCGCTGCTGGTCACCATCACCCCTGTAATTTAGGCAGCATAATGCGGTGGGGACAATGCAATTACCCACAAGCTTTCATGCAAAGCTAGATCAACAGAAATGGGATTTCATGCAAAGTCAGATCACCCTAACACCAAAGTATATCAAGCACAAACATGGAGTAAGTGAAATATGTAATATTCCTAAGCATAGGATGTGCAATTTCTGTGATAGTACACTTTTTATATGGATTACCCTTGGATGGTTGTCGTCACATTGCAAATTGTATTACAGCGTTTACAACACGTACGAATTTCATGCAGGGCACTGCTGGGTCTCCTTTGCAACATAGCTGAACGGCTAGCATTGTGTTTAAATGTTTGTTAAACAGAAGCACAGCTGATTATATCAGGATCAACCAATCACAAAGCAGTAGTTTCAGGTTTCAGGTGCAACATCTCTTGTCCTTTTTTAATATCTCCCAAAGAATGTGGCACATCAACATTGCTTTCATCCATATTTACATTCTTTTATTTTATGGTGTGATTTTATTAATGCCAATTGGGGAATTCCTAAACAAAACCTAAAAACCATTCATCAAACATATTGCTATCAGCAGGTTCTAGATAGTCCAGGAACAAATCAGTAACAACCATAATCCATAAAAGGCCTCACAATCATAAAGTCTGCTTCTTCTTTTCTGTTGTTTCAGGTAGAGTCATCAAATTGAAATAGCACTGAGCAACCAATACGCAGAACCCTTGTGTATACACAGGCAGCTGCTTCTGCGGACAATGAGGCTGCCTCCAGGAAACCAGTGCACATATTTATCAATATTTCACTCAACACAATGCTGCATGAAAGGGAGAGAGCATGATTGTGCTGTATTTAACATTATAAGACACATTCCTGCTCTATTTTCTGCACTGGCGCACAATCTGCTGCCTAGCACCAATGCAGGCACACTTGCACCATGGTGAAAGGGTGTCTGCATCATAGGCAGGAAGTGACATTCCTGCACAAAACCAATCACCAGAGGCATTTTCCTCTTTCTATGTGTGCTGCACAATGCAACACACTTAGAAAGAGGAAACAATGAGAAAAAATAGATATTTCTCAGCATTGCACCTTTGGTGGGGAGGCGTACAATTCTGATGCATCCCTGGGTCTACCAATGTTGGTAAATATGTGAATGTGTCAGAATGCATAGGTGGATGCTTTGGACATTGGAACACCCACACTCCACCCATAGTATGCCTCCCTGCATAGGGTGACCAGATTTTCAGAATGAAAAACTGGGACACAGCTGTAGAAATAGGACAATGTTTTGGCCATGGCCGGATTATGGCCACGGAAGGACACACTAAGGGGCATATTTATGAGTGGTTTGTACCATGCTTGCACCACACAAAGTTGTACATGCATGGCTCTACCACTAGGTCATATTTTTAAACCCACTTGGAATGGCTTCAAACATACGGAGTAAGGCAAGGCAGCACAAATCTCAGCATTGCCTTATTCTGTGCAAGGAGGCATTCCATGGGCATTGCGTGGGTGTCCCTAGGCAATTCCCATGGTGTTTGACACATTTTTAGATTTACCAAACCTGATAAACCTGGTATTTGTGCCAAAAAGAAATGCCTCCCCAGGAGAGGCACAACAAGGAGAAATATCTTTATTTCTCCTATATTTTCCTCTTTCTATGTGTGCTGCCTGCAGCACACATAGAAAGAGGAGCAAGTCTCTCCGGCTTGGTTTTCTGCAGGAAGGTGCTCCTTCCTGCACAAAAAAATCCTGAATGCTTGTGCACGGATGCCTGCGTTGTTGCTAGGCTCCCAAAAGGGCACAGGACAGGGGGAAAGGAAAGGAATGTGCGTATTGGATAAATACAGCACATTCCTGCTTTTTCCCTGTGATGCTGGGTAGCACAGCAAGGTGCCTTGCACCACAAAACCCATAAATATCGGCCTAAGTATATATATCTTCCCTCTTGGATGAGGCCCAGGAGCTGGCTGCTAATGATCCTGACTTCAGGGTGATCGAACATCTATTCACCACCCATTAAATCCTGGTGTACTCCATGAGTGAGGGGAGGCAGCACAGCTGCTGGCTTTTTAATGAGCTCAGCTTCTCTTAGTGGTGTGAAGAGAGAGTTCTTTTAACAGCTCAACTTCTGTTATTGGTGTTAAGAGAGATTAGGAGGAACCGTGAGCCTGCACCGCACTGGCATTAATCTGCACACTCTCCTGACCCTCCCTCAAAAACCAGGACATATCTTTGGTTCAGAAAAAAAGTGTTGTGACGCTGGGACAGTCCTTGAAAAATCGCGACAGTCCAGGCAAAAATACGGTACGTCTGTTCAGCAGACCCTGTTGCAGAGTTGTTACTCTAGATTTATCAAGCGACGCAGGGCCACGCAAGGCGGCACTCAAGGCTTGGTAAATCTCATTTAGGATTCGCATCCCCTTGTGTCCTATTGCGTAGGGCATGCGCAATGCAAAACCTTGATAAAAATCGGCCTGGGACTGGTCCTATGCTACCGTATGTGAATAACAACCATTTTATCTACACTAGTTTGTGTAAGTATGCTTTGTATTAACTAAACATATTACATTTTTCTTTAACAGCCAGATGTCCAAGGGAGTTAGTAGATCTATGTGTGAAATGTTTTAAAGTCCGTGAAGCTGCAAACAGCCAACCTCAGAGAAGCTAGTTCTTCAGAGAAGTGGGTTTCTTTCAAGAAGCCGCACCTCCGGGTGCATTACCAGATAAACCTAGTTGAGACAGGCGGGCTAGGCTGTTAGTTCCCAGCGAATAAAGCAACTTTTTTATGGTCTCGCTCGGATGGCCACAGTGATGTCAAACGCATTTTGCGAGGGGTCCGTAGGAAAACATGAGGTCAGCTGACTGGGCTATCGATCGATTTCGAAGTCCTGTATTGCAAACTGCTAATGCATGTTTCACAGTTGGCAATTAATCCGCAGAACTGTAGCCTCAGTGTCTTGCGGTAAAATACCAGTAATACTTTATATGTGAAGGAAATATGTACTTTTGTTAAAGCTTCGGAGGCTTGGGCGCACCGGCCGTTGGGCTGCATGGCCTTTAGGTCATTCCCACGTCAGCTGTCAGCGCCTTACCCCTCCCCCCACCCCCTTAGCTGACGTGGGAGGTGCTGGCTGGGCCAGGCAGTGCAAAAGTCAGTCTAATTCTGCTAGGACCAGACAGCATCAACAGCTTTCTTGGCATCTGTTTATTTTATGTTTTTTTTTTTTCTGTACATTGCTTCTCGTAGCTTCACTGACATAATAAACACTCGTCTGGGCTACATTTTTAGGTTTGGCATCAGCCAAGACCGTTTTTTGTTTGTGTTTTTAGCGATGTGAAAACATTCATATGTGGCACTGTTTAACTTGAACTATGCAACAGACATTTTATATTCTATCACAGGACCGGAGGCGAGGATTATGCAGATCTTTCTTCACTCTTTATTCAACAGCAAGTTCAAAGTTAAACAAAACATGAACAAAAAAACTACAAGTTCCATGAGCCCGCCGCCATGGTAACGAGTATCCAATGAGGTGCACTCCTTCACGTCGGTATAAATAGCCCGAGACACGTCACACTTCCTCTTTCTTCACTGCTACGTGTCAGATAAGTGCCTTTTCTGCCTCCGGTTGGGAGTTTGTTTCTTGACTTGGCGCGCTGCCGCTCAATTGCTTTGCGGGGCTTTCTGTTTGTATAGCAACTCCGTCGCTATGAGCGGTCCGGAACGGACGGGCCGCTCGAGCGTTTCATTTCCTTTCGGCCCTCGGCGTGTTTAATACACGTCGGGCCCACCAGAGGGAGCGCGCGCTGTGTTCTTTGTTATCGGAGAGCGTGCCTCTCTCAGCGCGCGGCTCGCGCTTCGCGTTTGCTTTTTTTTTTTTTTTTTTTTTTCCTTTTCTTCCCAGAATTGAGGGTTTCTCCTCTATTACATGCTTGGCACCCTGGTGCATTTTTTCTCTTCCCTACCTTGACACCCGTTTGGGTAAGAATTACCCCATTAGGGAAGGCATTACTTCTTGACTTACTATCAGTGACAGAGAGGGTAGGGATTTTACCCTATATATTGTATATTTTTTGTTGGGTGTACACTCTGTCATAGTCCTCATTATGCATTCCTCCCAAGAGAATGAACCTTTTACCAACATGTCCCCAGGTGAGGGTCCCTCTCACCGTACCCTTCCCCCCGGAGTGGACACTTTGTTTTCCCAGGCTATTTCTCACGCTTTAGCCCCTCTTAGGGATACTGTAGCTAAACTTACTGAACAGGTGTCCAGAGGTACGGGCATGTTTGGTGTGACGGGAGCGGAGGGTGATTCCTCTACCCTTTCGGCCCCCAGGAAAATGCGCAAGCGCGACGCGGGGCACCTGGGGGATGGTGTATTTTCACCCAATCCCAAGAGTGCGCGCGCGCATAAGCGCGTACCCTCCCGGGAGGACCGTTTGCCCGGAGTACTGGGTGACAAGCTTCACCACCTATGGAACCCTGATCTGGGATCCCCCAAAGGCTTCATGGGAGGTTCAGATGAGGACTCATCATCTTTAGATGACGACTCGGGTCGCCCTTGGCATCCGGGTGCTACCCTACCAGATCCTTCGGATCACGCCGATTCTGACTCCGATATGTTTGAGCCGGAGGGTATCTACCATCCGCGTTCCTCGGAGTGGCGTCCAGACCACAAGGTGGCTTAATATGTCGCCAGTAAAATTAGGCAACCTCTGGACAAAGAGGTGCGCGCTCGTCTACGGGCGGAGTGCCCACGCCCGTCTTTATCGGATAAAGTCGCTTTCACGCCAGTTATTGACCCAAAAATGTGTACGTTTTTTTCCAAGTACACCAAGGATCCCAAAAAAGGGATTGATCGCTCCTGGAGGGCATGCCAGGATAAACTTCTTGATGTGTTAGGTCCCCTCACACAGATTATTCAATTGGCGGAGCGGGCCAAGCAAGCAAACACTCCCCTTCAGACGGACATCATAGCGGGATGGGCTCAGAGAGCTGTTTGTCTTCTGGGCAACGCGAACTGTGCCATCTCTGCAGAAAGACGCAGGTCTTTATTGATCAAAATCGACCCCAAGTTAGGGGAACTGTCTAACTCGGAGGCAGGGGCTGTTGCCCAAGGCAATTTATTTGGCGATCCCTTTGTGAAAGAGTTGGGAAAATTTGTGGCTACGTTTTCAGCTTTGGATAAAGCGCAATCTTCGATTAAGAAGGTTTTCCCCAACAAGGTTTTTGGCGGGGCCGGGCGAGGCAGGGGTCGCTCTTCCGGCCGTCCTTTCCAGCAAGGCCCCAGCTCCTTCCGCAACAACGGTTGGAGGGACGGCAGACAAGGAACCTTCTTCCCCAACAGAGGCAGGGGAAGAAGCAGAGGGTCCAGAAATGCGCGAGGAGCATATAATGCCCCAGGAGGTCCCTCGGGTGAGGCTTATCCCTTTTTCCCCAACAAATTTTGGCGGGAGATTGAGGTTTTTCAGGGACAATTGGAGGCGCATTACCTCCGACGCATGGGTTCTACAAACTGTCTCAGGTTTTCAAATAGAATTCTGGGGTACCCCATTTCAGGAGAAACTGCCTCAGCCCATCGGGTTCTCGGCAGAAGACTCAGAACTCATAGATTTAGAGGTTCAGGCCCTTCTTCACAAAGGTGCCATTTCCTTCACTTCCCTTCACCCCACAGGCTTCGTAAGCAACATCTTCTTGGTGGAAAAGAAGGACAAAGGGTTTCGTCCCGTTATCAATCTTCGTGCTTTCAACGAATGGGTGGTTTACAGACATTTCAAAATGGAGGGTATTCACATGCTCCGCGACCTCCTCTTACAAGGGGACTGGATGGTTCGTCTAGATCTCAAGGACGCGTACCTCACGGTCCCTATTTTTCCACCCCATCGCAGATTCCTGCAGTTCTTATGGAACAACCAGGTGTTCGAATTCACCACACTCCCCTTCGGCCTGACGTCGGCGCCGTGGTGCTTCACAAAACTTCTCAAACCAGTAGTGGAAACACTGAGGTTACAAGGCATTCGCCTCATAATTTATCTGGACGACATCCTTTTGATGGATCAGTCCAGGTCTCAGTTGATATACAATCTGAACACAACTATTGCGCTTTTCCAGGACCTTGGTTTTGTGATCAACCAACAGAAGTCGCAACTTACTCCGACTCAATCGTTAGTCTTCCTAGGGTTTCTAGTGGATTCCCGATCGGCGTCTCTCAGTCTCCCGGCGACGAAGATTTCCAAGATAAAGAAGTAACTGAGAAAGGTCCTGCAACGAGACCAGATCTCTCTACGCCAGTTAGCCAGAGTGGTAGGCCTGCTTTCGTCTTCGATTCAAGACATTTTTCCGGGTCCCCTACACTACAGAGCCCTGCAACGCTTGAAAGCGTTTCACCTTCGCCGAGGGGTGACGTACTCCGAGTTGATCTCCCTGTCTCAAGAGGCAAGGACGGAGTTGTGTTGGTGGCTGGACCACATGGAGGCATGGAATGGCAGGGCCATCTTTGGAGCAGCCCCGGATCTGGTGATCGAGTCAGACGCCAGTCGCCAGGGATGGGGGGCTCGTTGCGGGGACATCTCGTTGGGGGGACGCTGGACCCCGCAGGAACTAACCATGCATATCAACTGCCTGGAGCTCCTGGCGGGTTCTTTTGCAATCAAGTCTCTCACGAGAGACAAGGTCTCATGCGTAGTTCTACTACGGATGGACAACGTATCGGCAGTGCAATACATAAATCGTTTAGGGGGAACAAGATCAAGAGCCCTAGCGGGGCTAGCGATAGATTTTTGGCATTTTTGCCTTCAACACCAAATCTCAGTCACAGCAGAGTATCTTCCGGGGACCCAGAATGTGTGGGCAGACTGGAATTCTCGGTTTCTCCGGGATCCCAGCGATTGGCGACTACATCGCTCGGTTTTTCAGGCGATCATGGATCATTGGGGTCCCTGTTCAGTGGATCTCTTTGCGTCTCGTTGGAATGCCCAGCTTCCCCTATACTTCAGCTGGCGTCCGGATCCGGGAGCGATGGCAGTAGATGCGTTTCTCCAACATTGGGGCACTCTTCAGGGTTATGCTTTTCCCCCGTTTCTTCTTATCCCGCGGGTTGCTGCTCAAGTTCGCCGCAAAGAGGCGACGGTGATTCTAATAACCCCCTGGTGGAGGTCACAGGCATGGTTCCCGACTCTGCTGGAACTCTCGTGCGAGTGTCCTCTTCGCCTCCCGGATTTTCCCTCGATACTCCTGGATCCGTCGGGGTTCTGCCACCCTCTAATCCTTCAAGGTCATCTTCCCCTCATAGCTTGGAAGATTTCCGGCATCGTTGGCAAAACAACCGGCTTTCGCAGGAAGCTAATAACTTCATCGCACAGGCCTGGGCCCCTGGTACATGCAAACGATATAGATCAGCATGGAATAGGTGGTCTAGTTGGTGTGTGGGCAAACACTGCGATCCCATGGGGGCCAGTATTGCCGACATCATCAATTTCCTGGCGGAATTAGCTGCATCCGGCTTAGCGTATCGCACCATCAATTCTTTTCGCTCGGCCATCTCTGCGGGCCATCCTCCCCTGAATAATCTCCCGATTGGGGGGCATCCCTGGGTTTGTAAACTTCTTAAGGGTATTAGACTCTCCAGACCTCCACAACCTAGATATTCGGAACTCTGGGATGTGAACTTGGTTCTTAATCTCTTATCCTCTTGGCGGGACAACCAATATTTGTCGATGAAGGAATTGTCGGCAAAATTAGCCATGCTTCTCTGCCTCATTTCCTGTAAGCGTGTGTCAGATATCAGAGCACTGGATGTTTCCGCTCGAGTCTTTACTCCAGAAGGAGTCACGTTTACTATTGCAAGGAGAACAAAGAATAATACCAGGTCGGTGTCCTATCCCGTTTTTCCTGATTCCCCGAGGCTATGTGTGGTTAGATGTCTCAAGGTCTATGAGGAAGTGACCAGTTCTTGTAGACCTCCAGGTGAGACTCAATTGTTGATTTCTATTAAGAAGCCGTTTAGGGCGGTTTCTTCTCCCTCCATTGCCAGATGGATTCGGTGGATTCTCTCTGAGGCAGGTATAGATATTCGAGTTTTTGGGGCTCATTCTACTCGGGGAGCTATGGCTTCCAAAGCCATACAAGTGGGGGGCAGATTGGAGGACATCATGCATGCTGCTGATTGGTCTTCAGAGTCTACTTTTAAGAAGTTTTACTTTAAACCAATTCACGACGCAGCCGCACTGGTGGTAAGTAAGCTTTGAACTTGCATAATCCTCGCCTCCGGTCCTGTGATAGAATACGAAATTTCCTAGCTATCGTGAAGGAAAGTTTCAATTCTATTAAGGACACGGAGGCGAGGATTATCCCACCCACATACATTTCGCGGATATGTTCCCTCCCGATTACATCTATCTGCGTAGCAAGGTAGTATACTTGCGTTTATGCCTTTGTTTATTGGTTATTCTGCTCATATTTTAATTTTTCAGGTAAACACTTGATTCAGATGTATTTTCATTTATATGTGTTTTAAAGTTCATAACTTTGTTGCCTTTGGTAGGTTTCCTGTGTTCTATCGGATTTGCATCTAATTATACCTATTTTTTAGGTTCCGAAACTACGACCAATTGACTCTACCAGGATTCCTTCCGCAGTGAAGTCGAGGAAGTGTGACGTGTCTCGGGCTATTTATACCGACGTGAAGGAGTGCACCTCATTGGATACTCGTTACCATGGCGGCGGGCTCATGGAACTTGTAGTTTTTTTGTTCATGTTTTGTTTAACTTTGAACTTGCTGTTGAATAAAGAGTGAAGAAAGATCTGCATAATCCTCGCCTCCGTGTCCTTAATAGAATTGAAACTTTCCTTCACGATAGCTAGGAAATTTCGTATTCTGGTCACTATCGGGCTCTTCAATGTTTTACTGCACTCAAATCAAAATGCATGCCATGCATGCAAAATCGTAATGTTTTCCAAATAAGTGTAATTTTTGCATATACTTGGCCACTCCGTTGTGTGCAAACTGGAAGTGAGGGCGTGCCTCTTTACAAGAGGCACACGAGATACCAGTAGGAGGTTTGTTCGAGGAGAAACTGTCTCTCAACTGTGGTTTTGCTGTTCTTTTTCGACATTTTATGCTCGGACTAATCTCCCATTGGCAAAAAGTTTGCAAAGTTTTGCACTTGTGAAATGGCAAGAAACCTTGCAAAAATTGCAAAACATAAATGTGAATTTCACAAAATTGTGTCTTTGTAATGAAACTATTGCCCTGGTCTTTTGTGGATATATATGCCTCTTTTGTGAATTTTGCAGGAATCAGCGTCTGTCCTCCAGGGCACATACATTAATACCAGCAGGGTCATCCAGCCTTTCACCTTTAGATGTTTGGCAATAAGCTAACTGCATAAATCTGCTGGGCCAAGTAAGTCACTGTATATTTGTTCAATCAAGAAACAGGTATCTTTGGTTACAAAAGGAACAAACCATAATTCATAACAAGCATTGGCAAAGCCAGTAGGTCTGTTGTTGGCCGAGAGCCTTTTGACTTTCTCAGTGCTTATTTTGTTTTTGTCATGGTTTTCGTGAATCATTTTGTTAGGAGAGCTGCTGGGTCAGCGTCAATATCTATAAAAACATACACATTGCCATATGACTGTCTGGAACTGAAGGGAACCACTATCTGCAGAGGTGTAAGAACAGAATGCCACCAATCACAGTGAAGTTAGCCAGTGGCTAACTTGGGCTGACCCATTGCCCCATGATGTATGCTGCAGTGAGCAAAAGAAAATGTGAATGACACAACAGACCAGTGAATGAAGAGGGCTTTCTGAAAGTCACTAAAAACAAGTAAGTTTATTAAACGTACATTTTAGTAAAGTCAAAAGGTATTCGCTAACTCAGACCTAAAAAAAAGTCTCATAGGAATTGAAATATATCGAATGGTGCTTAAATTTTTTAATAAAAATAATGCTGAAGTATTGGTGAGTATTCCGTAATACGGCTTTGTAGGGCGCTATTAGGAGGTATATTCAAAAGCACCTTAACCTGAGTATTTCAACACCTTTGTAATGAATACAGTTAGGTTAAGGGTAAAAAACCCACACCACAATGAAGCCCCCTTAAAGACTACCCTAACAAACAACAGCTTCACACGGGCTTGGACTGCAAGACAAACTCACTTTGAGGAATACTCTGCACATATCTGGCACAACACTTACCCACTAGCGCAAAGGCTTTTCCTTGTGCTTTCTCCCGTGGAGTACTCCCTACTATGGGCCAAGCCCGTACCCCAGGCGGACTCTGCAACCAATTTCTAAGAGGCCAAGTAGTTGACAAACGTGCTATAAAATAACAACTTACATTATATGTATTATTTTAAGCATTGAGGTCTGCATGCAGAGCTGGTACGTTCATAAAGTAAGGCAAGACCGCTGTGGCATCACCAGCCTTGGGTAACAGGAGCACCACATTGCAGCTGGGAGCTGCACTAAGAGACATTTATTTGGGGATGTTGTATTATGGGATGTGCTGATATGGGAGGAGGACAAAAGCACCACAGGCAAAAATGGATTTTTGTCTGTGGCAACAATAATGTCTGCACCGTTTCTCTTTGCACTCATTGTACCTCATTGTAACGATCATTGGAAAGGCTGTACAAAGTGACTAAGAATGACTAAGTAGGGCCATGTTTTGCACATCTCCCGTTGCAAACATTGTATCATGTGGTAAACAGTGGCTATGTAGGGTTATGGTTTGAAAAGATTGGAATTGTGTACTCTGAATAGGTTTACTTTTTACATCAGATTAACAGAAAACTTGCAATAGTGTGATTTTCAGAATCCATATGGCTCCTTTTACGGTCTGTTCACTTTAGTCAACTCCTACATGTGTGATGTTTTGTGGATACCATACAAATATATATTTTTGTCTGTCAATGTACATTGCTCCAATTGCACATTCTGTGGTGCACGGTTCACTTCTAGGTTCAATGTACTTTGTGGTTGAACTGTACATTGGTTGGAATTAAGCAGCGTTGGTTGTTCTGAAGTACAAATAGAGCGCACGTCCATCTGTTTAGACTATGTTTAGTTCAATGTGTTCTGGTAGTAATGTGGGGTTGGCACCTCCCTCTTGTAATGACTGTTTTATATTACCTCGGTAATAACAGAACTTACGAAACTTGCTTTGCTAATTGTTTTAAAAAGTACCACAGAAAATGCTGATGTGGTATTTAAGGGCACAAAACAAGCAGCTACAAATCCTGGAAAATTGTGTAAATATAAAGCAAAGCGATTGAGAGGCTGCGAATGAAGGAGAAAGAAAAAAGAGGTAGAGAGAGATGGAACAGGCTGAAAAAAGAAAGATGTAAAGATACATACTGAGGAAAGATAGAAGGAGGGCGTAAGGTGGAAAAAGAATAAGGATAATGATAGGCTGTGAAGAAAGTCAGAGTGAGATAAAAATAAAAGAAGGCATGCAGAAAAGAGCAGGCAAGGAAACAAAAGAAAATAATAAGTGTGAGAGAGACAGAAATGTGTATGAAACAAAGGTGAGAAAAAAGTACAAGTGAAAGAAAACGGGGAAGCATGAACAAAGTAAGAAGAAAATGGAGGGCACACAGAAAGGGGAAGAGAGTAAGAAAGAAAAGGTGAGAGAAGGAAGTGGGAGAGAAAAGAAAATATGTAGAACTGCAGGCAGGAAAGATTGCTAAAAAACAAAGTGATGACGAATTAAGAAGAGAAGCAGAGGGACAGAAAAATTGAAGAGAAAGGGTAAGAAAAGTGGAAGAAGAAAGTGGGAGGAGAAACAAGAACAGAAACAGGAGATAAAGGATGTAGAAAAAGAAGGAAACCATTAACACAGAATCAATTTTAGCAAACAATACTGGATAGAGAAGGCAAGCAATAGTGACAGAAATATACCGAATTACGAACCTCAGAGAACAGAGAGCAGGTGGAGCGAGTAGGAAAATTAAAAGAAGGAAAAGTATGGTAGAGCTAAAGAAGGGATGAGGAAAACAAAGAGAGAATGTCAATGAGATGTAGTCTGCCTACCTTACGAGAAAGGGACCACCTCCATGCTTGGAAGCATTTCAAACTATACTTATATCTGGATGTATAAAGGGTCAGTGTTTATTCTATGCAAAAGGTAAATATCTTAAAGCTCTATCAGATTTTCACCAGTGATGTAGGCCCATTAGACAGTAAAACCAAGCATTTCATTTTGTATCAAATATCAATGCCTTTCAATTCTCCTAATCACTTCTCCTCATTCCTACCACTACCTACACCTGTCCTTTCAGCACTGTTTGGAAGGAGCGAGAGAGAGAGAGAGAGAGAAAAAGAAAAAGAAAAAAAAAAGAGAACTAGGGAGGGAGATTGTCACCAGGCGGAACAATTGTGCTTTATGAAGAGCCACCATTAAGTGCTCACCAACGGGAAGAAAAGAAGGAAACAGAGATAATAGGGAGCAGGAGAACATGACAGAGAAAAGGAGAAAAGCATGTTTAGTGACAGTGAGAGGAATCAGGGTTGACAGCAGGGCCAGCCTCCCCCCCCCTCCGTCCACCCCTCATGGTCGGGTGTACAAGTGCGAAGCACTGCTGCTTTTGTTACTGGGGGCCACGTTTGCAGCACTGCTGCAAAACATCCGCCACCGCTGCAAAACCGCCCCCCACCCTTCCAGCCTCCCGGGAAAACGCCAGATGCCCACTATGGCCAGGCAGCCCTGGTTGACAGAGAGTTAGACACCCTGATGAGCTGTTCAAGATATATTCGAGCTACTCAGAGAACTACTCAACAGGTCTGCTCACCTGTTGCTCACAGTGAGTCTGTTCCTAATAAGCACATACAGCTCAGCGAGAGATAACTTGGTTCATGAAAGGGCAGATGCCATTAGGTTTAAAGAAGTCAACAGCAGTTTAAAGTAGCCAGAGGAAGAGGAAAAGGATTACTTCAAGAGGAGGGGCGGTGCTTGAAATGGATAATACCAAATGCATGGATTTAGTGTTTTCTAGTACTTGCTTCCTACTCATAGCTTCCCACACTGATTGCTCCAGTTTGTCCAAACCTTTTTTCGGTCCTGTTTATGATTAGCCTTACTACTTCTTCCGCAAGGCCTTTGTTTTGCTACTTTTGACCCTTTCCCCACAAGTCCTATTTCATTCACCTCACAAAATAATTTAACAGCAAAACGCTCACAGTGCCAGCTGTAAAAACATATGTAACCAATCCACAAAAGTTGCAGCTGTCAGCCAAATTTTTCATGCTATTTCATGCACTATTGCCAGTTATATTCATTAAGAGTATTGTTATTTAATATTGTGCTTTTACCAGTGTATGTGCATTGTTAGTTTGGGTATAGACTCTGTGCTGCTGGAACACTATGTACGCTCACACTTTGTTCTTGGTTCCTCTGTTTTGTGTGTGTTTCTACAGCCAACTTCTTTGCAGAAATGGGTAAAATTTCAAACAGGGGGAGGAAAATCAAATCAAAACCAAGACTGTTTGATGGAAGCTGGAACACAGGGTTACCATGGAGTACATATTTCACATTCTATCCATTCTAGTGCAGGTGAGGCACCATTTCCTCCAACAGCAAGAGAACTTTCTCTTGTATTAACATCCCATCCTGAAAATAGTTTCATTGTATTATATTCTGGTAAATGCAGCATGAAAAGTGTGAGCGTTGAAATTAATACTAATATTCTTTCATGTATTTCTACATTTTATTTTATATAGAAAATGTGTTAACATAGAAAATAACGTGAACTCGAAAATGTGCCTTCTTGATTGGCCACCATCATATACAAAGTTATTCAATTAATAACGTAATAACATGTTTTAAGAGTTTATATAAATGTCATAATGCAGTAATCTGTCATCTGGTGCAGTATATTGACGATTTGCGGATGGCATCCAAAACAAGAGAAGGGTGCAAATATGACACAATTGCATTACTGAATCATTTGGGAGACAATGGTCACAAGGTTTCCCCAACCAAACTGTAGTACTGTCAGAAAGTAGTGAGATATTTGGGTCACTTGATTGAAAAAGGAATTAGAAAATATTCAGAGAGAGGGTCACAACCATGTTACAGGTGCCTGCCCCGACTACCCAGAGGGATGTCTCTAGGAATGGTGAGCTACTGCTGCCAGTGGATCCCAAATTTACAGTCATTTCAAAACACTTGCAAAAACTGACTCACAAGGAGGTTTCAGATACCCTAGTGTTAGATGAATCCTGTATGAAAGCGTTTACAGATTTGAAAGAGAGCTTGTGTCAAGCCCCAGCTTTGGGTATACCTGATTACACGAAACCCTTTCTGTTGTTTTGTCATGAACGTTGAGAAAAGTTAATCATACACCATAGCTGCTAGGCATCTGTTTATCTTTATTATGTTGCCATGTGCTCGACAAACCTCCTGAACTTTGATGATTGACCTTGTGCTCGCAGCCTTGGGCTGAAATCTGCTTATCGCTGCCATATTACTTTTTTAAATTACAGTTCAGAGAATTGTTGTGCTTAATCAGTAACTGCCAGAACAAGTTTGTACAGGTCGTTGCCACCTCCTGCCAGCTGCATCTGTACCTTCTCCCACCACACGTGTATCCCTGAAATATTCTGAAGGCCGCAGAGGACCTTGAATACGATAGGGGTGGAGTTGTCCTCTGACTAAGCAGTTTTGTGTGTATATAAGGTTGGGTGCCCCAGAGTGAAGGGGCAGCCTCCGTAGGATAGTCACTTGACTGTCCTGGGACTCTGTATTAGCTCGAGCTATAAATCCATGTAATAAAGTTCTCTTTATTCCTCCAGTTGGTGACTCCGTCTGATTTGTGAACTCTCTGCTAAATTGACCCTGAGGACATAAAGGGTGTCCCTCCACCGATGGGAAGGAGACCCCGGGTGGGGGGTCAAATCTTTCCTGGTTCCTCAACGTGATGCATGTTCTTTGTCTGTCTTGACTCAAACCCATGGCGGTGTAAATCACCCAGTGGCATATTTTTCAGCCACTTTGGACTCAGTTGCAGAAGCATTAGCAGGCTGTTTGCAGTCCGTTGCAGTAGTTGAGCAGAGCCTCGCTCAGAGTGAGAGCATTGTGACGGGTCATCCACTCACTATCATGGTCCCACATTCTATCGAAGTCTTGCTCACTGGGTCCAAGGCTCAGTATCTGACCAGTACAAGACTGACTAGGTATGAGTCCACAATCCTGGGGTCTCCCAATGTATCGATCAAGAGATGTACAGTGCTTAACCCAGCAACTGTGCTCCCAAATGAAAATGCTGACATTGATAAAATGGATGATACTGAACATGACTGTCTGGAAGTAAATGAATTGGGAATGAAGCCCAGAACTGATATTAGAAATACCTGTTTGGAGGAGAGCGACCAAAATTGTCTTTGTTGATGGTTCCTGCCTGAGAGATAACATGGGCACATTGAGAGCAGGATACGCTGTATGTACCATCTCTGGCATACTGGAAGCTTCATGGCTTCAAGGAGTGTTTTCTGCACAAGTGGCAGAATAAGTGGCTCTCACTAGAGTGTGCCATATTACAACCCAGTTAAAGGTTACCATTTACACAGGCAGTCATTATGGATTTAGCATAGTGCACGACTTTGGCCAATTGTGGTCATAGAGAGGTTTCCTGACCTCTTCTGGTTCACCATTAAGAAACGGTGAAAGAATACAATGACTGTTACAAGCCATCCAGTTGCCCGAAAAGATTGCTGATGTGAAATGCAGTGCATATCAGAGAACACAGGATTTTGTGTCAATGGCAAATGGATATGCTAATCAAGTGGCAAGGTTTTGCGCATTGAACGGTATAGCATTCAAGGAGAAGTGGTAATTGTTATCTGAAAATAATGAAATGTACATCAAAATAATGAAATGTACATCAATCATGCAATGCATATTATAGACACGATGGAAGCACTAAAAGTATTACAGGATAATGTGTCAAAAGATGAGCGGAAGGAATGATTAAAACTGAAACGCATACAAAGGGAGGATGACGTTTGGGTATCAGGAGAGGGGAAAGTGGTTTCGCCCAATAGCTTTTTGACTCAAATGGCTACTTACTACCATGGCCAATCACCTGTGGGGAGGGATGCTATGATCAGGACCTTTAAGCAGTTCTGGTTCAATCTGAAATTTAGACAGGGTGCCGAAGCAATTTGCCACAGGTGCGTCATCTGCCAGCAGATGAACGCGAGATGAGGAACTGTGGTCAACATGGCCCATATTGGAAAAGTTGGAGGTCTGTTTAGCAGAATGAAAATGGATTTTATTGAGATGCCTGTGTGTGGAGGGTTGCGATATGTGTTGGTGATTTTGTCTATCTTTACTTACTGGATTGAAGCTTATGCCACATGTAGAAATGACAGTCTCACAGTAGCAAAGTTACTGCTTAGGGAACTCATACCACGGTTTTCCGGTCTCTCTAGAATCAGATAGGGGAAGTCACTTCAACAACGAAGTGATCAAACTGCTATGCTCAGCTTTAAATATTGAACAGAAACTGCACTGTAGTTAGCGCCCCAAAGCCTCAGGTCTTGTAGAACAGATGAATGGTACCTTAAAATCAAGAATGGCAAACATGTGTGCATCCACCAATCTGAAATGGCCTAATGCATTACAATTAGTTCTCATGTCAATGAGGAGCACGCTTGACAAGAAGACA
This sequence comes from Pleurodeles waltl, assembly GCF_031143425.1. NCBI lineage: Eukaryota > Metazoa > Chordata > Amphibia > Caudata > Salamandridae > Pleurodeles > Pleurodeles waltl. The sequence continues at coordinate 267,744,999 of NC_090448.1, read as the reverse complement.
GGACTGTCGCCGCACAAAATCCTTATGGGAAAAGCCATGAGATTTTCAGCTGTCCCAGTAAATGCTCTTGTGAACATTACAGATGATATGGTATTGGACTACTGCAAAGGCCTGGCTGATGGGGTTCACTCTTTCTCTCATCAGGTGGACGCCACCACACTGCAACCGTCTCAAGACCAGGGACATAACCTGAGAGCAGGTGACTGGGTTGTGATCCAGAAGCATGTGAGGAAGTCGTGATTGGAGCCTCGGTGGAAAGGCCCCTACTAGGAAGTGCTAGTCAATACCACAGCTGTGAAGTGTGCTGGACTTCCGAACTGGATCTACGCCAGTCACACTCGGAAAGTACCCAATCCCACAGAACAAGAAGAAGAGTTGTTGAGATTACCAGCAACATCCAAACACACTCCAGAGCAGAAGAGGGGAGAAGGCGAACTGGAAACGGTGCCGGAGCACCCCACAGCCAGCATACCCACCCCTGTGAGTGACGACGTGGAAGGGGTACAGGAAAAAGACAATGAACCCACTTCAACTGGAAGAATAAGAGAGGCCGACCAGAGTAGGGCCCTCATGGAAGCAGACAGTCTTGAAAGCCTGAGAGAACAAACAACTGACCCCAGCAGGAAAGGAGCTGAGGCAGATCAAAGCCAAAAAGATTTGACTCCTCCTGGACCAGTTGCAGGAACATCAAAAGAAGATAACTCGTGTCCAATACTGAAAAACAGCACTGACAAGAAGGCTATTGAAACAAATGACCAGAATCACAGTCAAAGGCGAAGGAAGCAAACTCAGTAACAACAATCCAAGAAGAAGTCGACACCACCAGAAAAGAAGATTTGAGTGATGGAGAATTGAGTGGTGATCGAAAGCTGAAGAGAAAAAGAATCGCAATCTGTTGTAAAAAAACCATCATTACATCAGGTTTACTTTTGCTCAAGCGTGGTTTAATCGACCTACTCAAACGGTACCGTCACCCTCATTAACCGCTCCTCACTCGCTAAACCGTCTTTCCTCTCCACGAGCGCGTTCGGGACTCGAGTCACGCTCGAGCTCCCTTCACGCGCCCACACAATAATATTACACATCCCCCTCCGTCATCAATTTTTTTTTTTTCTTTTTAACAAGAATACAACAATAATAACCACATATTAAAAACAAAATCATAAACTGTTCAGATTAAACAAGAAACATAAAAATTCATTAATAGCTCGACAAAAGCTAAGAGGAAAACATTTCAAGCAAGGTTTCATTAATTTTTTTTAATTTTTTTTTAAAACATAAGAATTAAGCATAACTCAAGAGAGAATTATATTTCAGGCAATATTAAAATCAAAAATTATCAATTCTGTTTCCTGCCATCTCTCACATAGTCATTCAGATAAGCAGGAGGTCTTCTCACTCTACCGCTTCCCTTCTTGAATTCTGTCTTATTTTCATCATTCTCCACACTAGTTTGTCCCTCCAAAACCTCCATGCTATTCTCATTCTCATGCAATGTGTCGGCATCTGGTGCATCCGGTCTCTCAACACCTCCCTCAGATAGCATAAACCCACTGCAACCTCCATCTCCATTAGTAACGATTATATTTCCTGCACATCCACCACCTCTCTCATATAAGGCCACTCTCCTTTTGTTCCATTTAGTGCCATTCGCCAAAACCACATTGAAATTTCCTACGTGTTTAACCTCAAAAGGACCACGAAACTTTGTCCAACCTGCACCCACACGTCCATCCTTGACTTTCACCCAATCACCAACTTGTATACCAGAGCAACCACCTGTCTGTAACATCTCCACTTGATTCCCTGGTTTGATTCGATCGCCCTCCAACCAACCAGGCACTAACTTTGATCTGGCCTTACGCCCTCTCATGAACTCAAATGGTGTTCTACCTTTATCTCTCAGCTGCGTGGTGCGATGAGCCCATATCACCTCTTGCACAACAGAACTAACATCTTGGTTCCCCTGCACAGCCAACTGAATTGTACCCTTGACCATACGATTCATACGTTCCACAATACGATTGGCTTGGGGATTGTAGAGTGCAGTACGCCTATGGGTGATACCATGGGTTAACAGAAACTCTTTCATCTCCAGGGAGATCAACTGTGTACCATTGTCAGTAATGAGTGTATGGGGACACCCTTCCCTTTGAAACAAAACCTTTAATACCGAAATAGTACTTCTTGTCGACACTTCCCTCATAAACTCAACCTCCAACCACTTAGAAAACACATCCACCAGGACGAAAGCACATTTTTTATCGTGGCCCAAACCGGGCAGTGGCCCAACAAAGTCCATACAAATAGTGTGCCATGCTTCCTCTGGATCCTCAATATGTCCCATCCAAGATTTTTTTCCCAGCTTTAACCTTTTTTCACTTTCCTTACACTGAACACACTCTTCTACCCATTGAGCAGTTTGCAAATCGACCCCTGGCCACCAAAAGGTTTCCTTAACTCTTCTTTGAGTCAGTGTTTGTCCCAAATGCCCTTCATGTGCCAAATGTATGATTTTCCTTCGTAACTTTTCCGGAGGTACAAATCTGTCACCCCTCATTATTACACCTCCGTCCCCCAACGACAACTCATCCAGAACCTTGATGTAGGGCCTTACAGACACTGCCACAGCACTCTCTCTTCTTCCTCCCTCAACAATCATTTTACTCATGCACTGCAGTACCGAGTCATCCCTCAAACCTTGCAACCACTCTCCTTTAGAGAAAGCCGCCACTCTATGTTGTATCAAGTCCTCCATCAATGCCACCGCTCCTTCTTCTCCCTTCAATAATTGTGCCTCCCCATCAACCAACTTCCAATCCACAGCCATGCGTGAGAGAGCATCAGCTTGTATGTTCCTCCATCCCTGAATGTATTCCACATTGTATACATACTCCCGCAAGCGAGCTGCCAATCTGGCCAACCTCGCAGAACCCTTACCCGCACCACCTGCTGATAAGACCTTGACTAAAGGTTTGTGATCAGTTCTTAACTTAAAAGAAATACCCCACAAGAATGTTCTAAAATACTCTACAGCCCATGCAGCTGCTGAAGCCTCCCGCTCAATCACTGAGTAGTTCCTCTCACTCTCAGTGAGAGAGCGTGAAGCAAAAGCTACTGTCCTCTCTTCACCGCGGTGAACTTGAGACAGAACAGCACCTACACCAGACACACTAGCATCCACAGTCAGTATAGTGGGAGAAGAAGTTTCAAAGGGTACCAAAATCTTTGCAGCACACACCTCTTGCTTTATGTTATCGAAACATTCTTGCTGCACTTTTGACCACACAAAATTACAACCTTTGCGCAACAATATTCTCAACCCCTCTGTTTTGTCAGCGAAATTCTGAACAAATTTGGAGTAATATTCAATGAGACCCATAAAGGACCTCAACTCATCCTTGTTCTTTGGTGAAGGAGAGAGTTTGATTGCCTCCAACCAATCTTTCTTCGGTTTAACTCCTTCGCCCGAAATGGTGTGTCCCAAATATTCAATCTCTTTGGTCAAGAAAACACACTTCTCTTTTCTCAACGTTAGACCCACCTCCAAAAGTTTCTTCAATACCGTCCTCAAAATTTGGTTATGTTCCTCAATTGTTGACGCAAAAATTAAAATGTCATCCTGAAAGAATAAAACATTACTGAAACCCTCAAAAACATTTGTCATCATACGCTGAAAAACACTTGCAGCCGATGATAACCCAAAGGGCATTCTAACAAACCGAAAAGTACCATCCATGGTGATAAATGCTATAACATCACGTGAATTGTGGTGTAGTTGTATCTGATGATAGGCGCTTTTGAGGTCTAATTTGGAAAAAAAACCTCCTCCATTAAGCAACATAATGAGTTCATTGATGTTCGGTAGGGGAACGTTGTCTGTCACTATGTTTTGATTGACACTGCGGAGATCCACACAGAATCTCAATTGTCCATTTGATTTCCTCGTAATGACCACTGGAGAAGTCCATTCTGGAGATTCAACCAGTTCAATCACTCCCTCTTTCAACATACCCTTCAACATCTTGCTCACTTCTTCTCTAACAACAATAGGTACTTTCCTCACTTTGTGTTTCACCGCAACGGTTCCTTGCTTCATACGTATCTTGTGAACATAACCTTTTAACTCTCCCAACTCCTCTCGAAACACCTCCCCCACTTCCTCCAGGATCGCATTCACATCTCCGTCATCCACTACCAAGATTTGTTCCTTACCTCTGGGATTCACAATTATCTTTAAGTCGTATTGATGCATCCAACCCAAAATTGGTGGCCCGGACTCGGCCACATACACTTTGCCGAAGGTTTCTCTTGATTTGAAGCCTATGGCAGTTGGAAAGAAACCCAAGATCTCAATTTCCTCCCCTTGGCAACCCCCAGGACATATGTCTTTAGACTTCAATTCAATCTGAAGCCAATTCTTCATGAAGATGTCTTTGGGAATTATTGTATACTTAGATCCAGTATACACCATCAGCTCAACACTCACCTTTCCAACAGTGAACCATGCTTTGGGCCTACTTTCCCTCTTACCGCAGTAACCTTTATCAACCTCGCCTAGGCTAAGAATGCGGTCTACCACCTCATCTCTCTCCTCACACACCGCCACTCCTTTTGACTTTGACCACTCAACACACATACGCGCATAATGACCTTTGCGCCCACACTTTCTACATTCCTTCCCCACTGCAAAACACCCCTTAAAATCACTACTGTGTAAACTACTACCACATCTGTTACACTTTTTCTTGTTCGTGTTCATTTTCTGGGTTTTCAGAAGATCCTGTGTTTTCTTCTCTACCAAAGCCACACTGTTGCTTTTGTTTCCCACGTCTCCCACAACCTCCTGAAAGACTTGTTGCTCCCTACTCCCATTGCCATATCTTCCCATCTCTTTCATGCAAAGTTCTGACTCTTCCACAACTTTTGCCATGTCAACAGCATCTTTCAAAGAAGGATTTTTAGCAGCCCACAGCCTTTCTTGAATCTTTCTGCTCTTACATTGAACCATTAATTGATCCCTAATCATCTCGTCGCACATCTCCCCAAATTGACATTTAACTGACAATTCCCTTAATCTGGATACAAATTCTTCAATAGACTCCCCCACCCTCTGTGGTTGGGTATAAAACTTGTACCATGCTAAAACCACATTGGTTTCTTTAGCAAACCTATTGCTCAATCTTAATCTAGCTTCCCTAAACTCATCTGAAATACGTGCCCCATTGTCTGTAGCCACTGGCATAAATTTGAACAACCTTTGCGCTTCTGATCCTAGACAGTTCAATAAAATCGCTTTTTTATGTGCAGGAGAAAACTCTTCACTGTGCAACGCCAACAAATAGTTGTCAAACATGTCTATCCAGTCCTCCCACTGGATCGCTGGCGTACCTGGATGTATAAGAAAACAAGGTGGTGCAGTAATTGAGACGTGCTCCATTGCTCACAAAAACAGATGAGCCCACACTTCAAAAGAAAAAAAACAAAGGTTCAGAAGCAATATATAAATCCCATGCAAAGAAGATCTTTGCAATGCTGTGAAGTGTTTCACGCCTATCCACGTTGATGACTCCAACACACGAAGAATATCTACCACTGCACACCGTTAAAATCAAGTCACATAAAAAAAAATATACAGAAACGCTCACCGCCAACAATAACAGTTTTAGAGATGACTTCTTCCTTAATTTTAAGGAATCCAGCAGCTAATTACAAGAACTAGCAACTTCTAGGGTGGCTTTCCCCTTAAATTCTTGGTAACTGGTAGCTTTTCCTTTTCCGTTTCCTTTCCGTTTTAGTTGTAAAAATGCAGGAGCTTAATGGGTGACCTTTCCTTTAAGATCACAGGCAGAAACTGGTAGTTCCAGGAGTGACTTCACCTTTAAAACACTACCCTTTAAGAAATACACAGCAGCTCTCAAGAAAGATAATACACCACGCCTCTTTCTCCTGAAAGAGGGCGTTGTTCCTGGAAGGCCAGACAAACAGCTTCCTTCGTCACCCTGCCTTCGCCGGACATCAGCCTGCTGAAGAAAACACCGCTCGGCAGGTCGATAAGTAGGGGTTAATCCTCGTCGCCAAAAGAATGTTGTAAAAAACCCATCATTACATCAGGTTTACTTTTGCTCAAGCGTGGTTTAATCGACCTACTCAAACGGTACCGTCACCCTCATTAACTGCTCCACACTCGCTAAACCGTCTTTCCGCTCCACGAGCGCGCTCGGGACTCGAGACACGCTCGAGCTCCCTTCACGCGCCCACACAATAATATTACACAATCCCAAGGTACTCATGGCCATGAATGGGCACATGTAACTACCAAACAGTGGCAAGAAGAATTTTTGAATTTTTGTTTTGACCAAGACATTCCAGGTCAATATTTTGGCACTTAAATAGAACCAATGAACTTGAACTGAAAAAATAAGAAAATAGACCATTGCACTTTAACTGGAAAGGTCTTTGATAACCTGATTTGACAAGCTGCTACCTGATATGACAAGCTGCTAACCAATTTTGACGAAGGATCCTGGAAGAACGTTTAAAAGCTGTAAATAAGTGCCAAAGTTTTCTTTTTGAGATTTTATTTTGTTGCATAGCTGTACCTTTTTCTTTGGGACCCTCTTCTTTTCTTGTTTTTTTTGTGTGGCAGGGCTGCGTAATAGGAGAATCAGCTGGATTCAAGTCATCTGGGTAGTTTAATATCTCATCCACTTCTATCAAAAGGCCATTGATTTGATCCAGCACACAGTTCCCTCTCACTTATCTCGGACCATTTTTTGCAGTAGGGGAACGATGTATTGCCTCTAGTGCCTTCTTCTTTCCCATGCTCCAAACCAAATGAACTCAAGCTCGATGTCACAGATATTATCCCAATACAGCTTGCCAAATTTAATTCACCAAAAATGAGTCAAGAATAAAGAAAGAAATATGAATATACAGTAACATTGCTCAAAATGTTCGTCCTGTGCAGCGTGGAGGGTGTGTCACCTTTATGCGCTGGCTGGTGTGCTGAGAATGCGGTCTTGCAATTTCTGCTGTGGAGCATGACGGGGCCCGTAGTCCTGGGCCAATATAAGGTGTCCCGCGCAGCAGGGAGAGTGTATCACCTTTTTGTGCTGACTGGTGCACCAAGAATGCAGGCTTGCAGCTCCTGCCGTGGAGTGTGTCGGGCCTGTATTCCTGGGCCAAGTAAGGCGTCACGCACAGCGGGGAGAGTGTGGCACCTTTATGCGGTGGATGGCATGCCGAGAATGGGAGCTTGCAGCTCCTGCCACGGAGTGTGTCTGGGCCCATAATCCTGGGCCAAGTAAGGCATCCCCCGCAGCAGGGATAGTGTGTCACCTTTATGTGCCGGCTGGTGCACTGAGAATGCAGGCTTGCAGCTCCTGCCATGTAGTGTGTTGGGACCTATAGTCCTGGGCCAAGAAAGGCATCCCCAGTGAATATACTACTTTCCTGTGATGCTGGACTTTAGAGACAGCAATTCTACCTCCTGCCAGGTCTGCTGACAAAGTATTTTAAAATGCATAGTTTGACTTCCTAAATTTCCTGATGGGGGTTCCTAATACCCTCTGTAAATGTCATTAATTCTGATATGCTCTGATCATATTTACTGGCTCTGTGAGTTTAAAATACATAATTCATCACTTGTCAGAAAAAATGTTTCCCTCTTATTAGACATTGGCCCCAAACAACGACTATTTTTTAAATAAGCTTTGAAGATGGCCCGCCCCCACTCTTCGATATCTTAGCTTCCGCAACGTTGAAATCTAGTTGAACCCCTGCTTAAAGGTGTATGTTTTGATCTCAATTACCTGTGATGATTTCCCTATTGCACTCTGGCTAAGAGAAATATATGCACGTCTGGATCTTAGATGCAGACTTGTGACATAAAAGCCGCGAAGGAAGATCTTGCAGGAGGTTATAGTTAATTATATTTTCATGTATGAAGGGTTTGATGTTACTACAGCCAGTTCAAAACACCAGGAAGAAAAAGTACACATGGGTATGAACAAAAAAACAAATAAGTAAAAATCTAGTTCAACGAAAAGGAAACTAGCATTTTTCAAGCTTTCCCATTGGCTTCTAGTTGAACGCTGATTGGAAGCCTCGGTTATCCATTGAGAGGTGTCTGGTGTTTACATTAGTGCTTTCTGTAAATAGTGAACGGATTATTAACTTTAACATATTGTGACAATGGAGTGGTTGGCCGAGGCGAAGCTGACAATAGTGATGTGACACTGGGGCTGAGGAGTGTCAGAGGCCCTCTTCACACCTTTTATGGCTACATTTAACTACCAAAACAGGAGCCTGGGGGCTCCTTTTGTGGTCTAGGTTTTGACAGACAGCTGTGAAACATACTGACCATATACATAGAGAGAGCTTTGTATCAGCCACTTTTAAACACTGACTTTCTTTAACCAGTCCTTGGCTTGAAACTTTGTCAACCATCTCTTGGTTCAGTCCAGTACAGTATTTATCTCTTCCCTGAAGCTACTGGCTTTACAACTAAAGCGATGTGTGTGCGTACCCATGCTGGCTCTCTGCTGTGTCTCGATATAATGGGCTAAAAGTACATGAGTTGGCACTTTCAACCCAGACCCACTGGCGTGGCCAACGGTTGTTTTAACAGAATTGCTAGTGGCAGTATTAGGCATCAGCTTCTGCTTGTTAAATGGGTGGAACTAACCCTCATGTATTTAATCCAATTATTGTTTTCACATTATGTTGAACACCGAAACTGCAGCAGAAGCTACTACAACCACAGACAACCCAAAACCTAATTCCATCTGCGTGCACCATAGTGTTAGCTAACCATATTAATTATCTGGTTATGGGCAGGCTCAAGGAGGAAAACTGGGCACTTGGCACATTTGTGTTCGTAACCTACTGGATAATGGATATATTTTTTGTTCCCTAACTACTTTTTTCCATGTGCAGAAAATATACCTAACAGGTGGGGTACCGCAGCGAGACTGGTCACATCTTAAACTAGACAGACATTTACTCACTCAAACATATAATTGATTCTGCAAAAGGACCAGCGCAAGCCTAATTTCTATATATACCATTCTCTGACTGTATTTATTGCACCTCATAAACTTGACAAATGTTTAGCTTTCACATAAAGTTACAATATGTACAGTACAGCATTGTGATTATCACATGGTATTAACTAATACATCAAATTTCCTTCCAAATACTCCATAGCTAATACATGAAATGTCCTAGGAAATACTGCAAAGTAGTCAAGGTTGACCACCTCTCAAACCTTGTGGCATTGACTGATCCAACTGACTTGGACCCAGGACAAAACTCCACAGGCCCCTCCATAGGTTGTCTTCTACAAGGCAAACTCACCTGCCCCCTCAAGATAGAAGGAGCTTGGGCCAGCAGAACAGCTGGTTCCCCAAAACAACTATGCCAGAGCCACCCAATACAGGGATTCCTCCTGGCACCCACTGGGAGATGAACCTTAGTCCCAAGGCTCAGCCACCATCCCCCACAATCCCCAGGGCGGTGTAATGGAGTACCCTGGCTGGCTATGGACAATCGCTGTAGCGAGCGTTCCCAGCCTTCCAGTAGAGACAATAATACCCTTGCCCCCAGCTTGAGCTAATGGCTTAAAAATCCAATTCCATCTTGAAATGGTCTGCACTTATATTCTTGATGCTAAGGCTGTCTACCTGTGTTTGTGGCCAAACATGACTCCTTTTCTGCCACAGGCCTGGGTGGGTACCCAACCTACCAGGCCTCCCCCACACCCTCTTGCTTTATGTTGCAAGAAATGCCATGGAGCGAATGCCACCAAGTTCTCCATACCTAACTTGTTGCCTCTGGCTGACCAATAAACCCCATCACTGTGAAATGACAACTTTTCTGTATTTAAGGGGCCTGACCAATTTATTTGGGCCCTCAGGAAACTGGTTGCATCCCAAGACTACCCATCAGTAATATGTGGGAACATGCAATGGCCAAGCCTGCACACTATAAGTTCTCAAACAAGGCACTTCTTCTAACATTTCTAAATCGTTGCCACAAATGTGGAGGGTGATGACTGCTGGTGGCTGAAGATCCCTGGCTCCAACCTCATGGACGAGCTGGAATAGACCATTCAAGCAAAAACCTCTCCCCAGAGTCCAGTAGAACTGAAGTTCTGCTTCCGTGGCCTGTCTACTAAACGGGTTCTGGTCAAAAGTTTACTTTGAATGCCACCTGACGGCATGACCAAGGATCCAAGCACTGGCTGTAGCCATGTGACCTAATAAAAAACTGACAGGAGCTAGAATAAATATCATTACTGATACAGAAACCTTGCGAGTCAATTGTATTTACATCATGTTAGGGTGCATGCAATGCTTCTCACTTCTGCTTTCCAATCCTCTTTCTTGCCTCAGGGTGAAGCTCCGTTTCTGTGGGGATGACACTGCCCCGGTCCAAAAGGAGGGTGAACTGGTATTTAGTGAGTGTCACACCAATGATATGGACCAATAATGGGTGGCTGTCACTTTCAGCTATATCTGCAGGAATTTGTGCATGACGGACACTTGCGGCTACCCGATCATCCATACTAGATTCCTTTGCTATACTCTTGCTGTTCCCAAAAATTAATGTAAGGCTATCAAAAACCTTTTGGTCCCCTATGTCAACATTTTGATTTGATTTGATTTAGGTTTTAAAGAGTACGCAAATACCTGGCGGCATCTTGGTGCTAACCCGTCCCTTTGACTCAAACCTCAAGCAACCATAAATACAAAGTAATTTACAGAGATAAAGAAAACAGCCACGTTTGTAACAATTTGTGAAAATGAAAGAAATTTGTCTGATTTTTAAGCTGCAGAGGCATTTATGCTAAAGTTGGCTACTTGTGTACATAAAGCTGCAACCACCCCATGATACTGATACCTTCCTAATTCTTCAGATGATCACAGATCTTGAAGTCAAGAGGCGTACAGCTCTCTTCCGTATATACCGTCTAAGTTTGTTTTTTAGGAACTCTGGACTGGTTCCATGCAAGGCTTTGTGTGCCAGACACAAAGCCTTGAAGGCAGTTCTCTTTCTTAGCGGCAGCCAATGGAGTTCAACGAAAGTACCTGATACCGACTTACATTTGGGGATTTTCCTTAGTAGACGACATGCTGCATTCTGCAGCATCTGAAGCTTATTCAAACATCTCTGTTTAATGCCCATATAGAGGGCATTACAGTAGTCAGTGCTAGATAAAATTAAGGAAACAACAACTGAATTCTGCAAGCTTGTAGGAATAAAGGTTAGCGCCTTCCTAAGCAATTTTAGCAAGTAGAAAGAAGTCAAAGCTAGACAATTGACTTGGTCCATAAAAGACAACTCAATATGAAAGACAATCCACAAATTTCTTACTTTGGGAACCAGAGCTGGCAATGGACCCAGAGACTGGGGTCACCAAGATCGATCCAGAAAGTTTCATCCCTGCCAAACAAAAGAACTTCAGTTTTTTTAGAATTAAGCTTAAAACAATTTCGACTCTTCCAGCCTACAATGGCGTCCATGCATGAGTTAAAATGGTCTGTGAACTCATCCAAATTGTTGGAAAGAGATACCATGATCTGTGTGTCATCAGCATACGCAATTGAGGTAAAGCCAAAAGAGTGAATACGTTTAGCTAATGGGGCCACATATACATTAAATAGTGTAGGACTCAGGGACGATCCCTGTGGAGCCCTGCATGGCAAGATGTAAGGTCTAGACTTGAAGACCCCAAGGGTCAGCCTCTCTTCTCGCCCACTTAAGAAAGAGGCGAGGAGGTCCAAGGCTGCCCCAGAAACCCAAATTTCTGATAGCCTGTCCACAAGAACTTTGTGGTTAACTGCATCTAAGGCAGCAGACAGGTCTAACAGTACCACCGCAGCCTGCCCGCCCGCTCCTGTCCATAATCATCCTGATCTCCTCTGAAACTGCCAACAAGGCAGCCTCAGTACTATGGCCTGAATGTAAGTCAAACTGGGTTTAATTCACAAGATTGTTACTGTCCAAATATTCAGATAGAGTTTTACTGAGATGTTTTTCAAAGACTTTAGCTGGAAATAGTAACTGCGAAAGAGGCCGGTAACTATTTTGTGACAAAGGTTCTAGCTAGGGCTTCTTTAATAACAGGAAGACCGTTTTTTTTCTAGTTAACTGGAAAACAACCCTCCTTGATGATGGAATTTAACAGGATCGTTAAGATTCAGGCTATCGTAACAGCCATGTCCTGAAATGCCTTGGGCTGGCAGGGATCAGAAGAGGCTCCAGATTTAGTGATCTTGATTATCTCTGCCACTAGATCATTTGCCAGGAAAGGAAACCTGTCTAGCCCTACCCTGTCTATCTGAAATGAAGGCTCGTACTGGAAGCTGGGGGGGGGGGGATGCAGTCACATCAAAATCCCGATAAACTGCTTCCACCCTCTCTTTCAAGAAGGAAGCCAGTCCATCACAAAAGGTCTGGCTTGAGTGTTTGGCCCAAGTGTTTACGCTTTTATTGTTTGGTTATTTTATGCATGTATGTTTTATTAATCTGCTGAAATTGTTTGTTGATTTTCTGAGCCAGTTGTGGAAACCTCTCACTCTCTGGGAAAGTGTTGCCCACCCCAGGGGTCGATAGCCCCTAAGTTAAGAACCAGTGCATTAGAGAGTGTTGATCAGTGACATGGCCCCAAGAAAGGGAAGGCCTAGGCTGATTTTCTGGTATTGGGTAGTTGAACAACAGTTGTGCCAGTTGAGTAGGTAATGCTTCCCAGCCATTGTGAGAATTAAATTACCCTCCCTCCGTTTGGTAGAACGGGGGTGGGTAACATGGTGACCAGAACAGCACAAAGGGAACAACCAGCCCCTTGGATTAATTTGGGCTCTCTGGGTTCCTCGTCAACCCTGACCTTACAATGTGTGGAAAAACGGAATGAGTTTGACACCACAATTACTTAAGTATACTAGCTGTGTTGCAACATTTTTGGCTGAGACTTTAAGAGTTCTTATGGGACATGAAGTTACCCAGTGCAGTTTGAACTGTGATGCGATCTTTCATTAATAAATACCTTCTTCTGAACAGTGGCTGTTATAACATAGCTATGCATGTAATATGTGTAAGAGACCATTTTATATGACGTTGAATACTCCATCCCTAAGTGACCATGCGCTCGCTCAATCTAAGCCAAGGGGTATCACCCAAATAAATACATTCTGGAGAGCCATTTAAAGGACTTTAGATGCTGGATACTCCCCTGCAGTCCGTTAAGAAGCTCCATAATGAGCTGGTGGAACCGAAAACATTTTCCCTCCTTCCCTTTGCCTACCTTCATGAGGAGCATCAAGGGATATTTGCAGATCACACATTCTTTTTGGGTGGTATGGTCTAAGGCTGTGGTTTAGGTAGTACGAAGCAGTGCTGCAAATCATTTAGCTTATTAATGTGAGAACATTAAATTGAATTCAGGCTGCTACAAAAGTCGATATTGGCTTAGTTGAGCTATGGAAAAGTGTATAATTTTAGGAACGAATACTGCAGCACTTGAAACCCGCTGAGATTCCTTATCAAGGCCCCCAAAGGCAGGGCTTTACCATAATCTATTTAAGCATTTATAATGGTCCAGATCGATTTTCCCAACAATAGTAAATTAACTTTGCTCAGGAGTTTTAGTTAGAATTTCAAAGACTAAATCTGCTTAGAGACTTATCTCTCCATAATGAGGTGCTCATTTAGAGACTTTGACCCTAGCTTTTGCTTTAAATGACCTACAGCTGGCACAGTGGTTTGTTTTAAGGCAATGGTTCATACCGATGGAAAAGAACTCTGGTTTGAATATGTTCACACCACATCAATTCCTATTTAGGTCTGTCCCAAGGTCTGGTTAAATACCTCCACCATTTTGCGAGACAACATTAGGTTCAGTGGACAGCAGGAAAGCCACTCGAGCGTCGTCTGTCTAACTGGCCCTCATGCTGTGCAACAGCTGGTGAAGGTTTGACAGAAACGTTGAATCTTAAATATTGTTTACAAAAATATCTTTGAGTTAATAATAGAAACTCTACACCTAGTCTGATTATATTTTTGTTAAGTATATTTATGACACAGTATTTCTCTCAGCTGATAGTTTTGCTAGCACTATTCTGACATACAACCAAGCTTGTATTAGACCAGTCACAAATAGGTCCGATTCAGTGTTACCACCCTCTCTGGACCACTCACTGCCAATCACCTCCAGAGAGGTTACAGAACAAGGAAACTGCTATTACCTATTGAGTTCTCACAGACAGTGTTAAACCACCTGGAGGACTGTTAGAAATGGGGTCTCTAGTTGGCAGTCGGGTTGCACCCTGTCCAAGTAGGGACCCTCACTTTAGTCAGGATAAGGGAGATACCTAGCTTAGATAACCCCTGCTCAACCCCTTGGTAGCTTGGCACGAGCAGTCAGGCTTATCTCAGAAGCAAGGTGTAAAGCATTTGCACATAACACACAGCAATACAGTGAAAACACTACAAAAGGACACCACACTAGTTGTAGAAAAGTAGACAATATTTATCTGTGTAAAACAAGACCAAAAAGAGAAAAATCCAACATACAATAATAAAGATATGAATTTTGCAAGAATTACTTAAAAATACAGTTCCTTGAAGTCAATAGCTCCGTCTGGGGCTATCACGGCATCGTGAACAACAAATCCAACAGTCCAGGCTGGCCGTGGCGTCACAGGCCAACTACGGTGTCAGGAAGAGCCGCAAACGGTACCTTGGAAATGCAGGGCTCGTGATCCTTGCCATAAGATCCTGAGCGCGGCATTGCACATGTCGGTTCCGGAGATTTCTGTGGGCGTCATCGAGCCCTGGGAGTCACATGCATTGCAGATCGAACTCCAGGCTGATGATGAAGTTAGGAGCGCTGGCGTGGATGGTGTTGGGGCAATGCGACGTGCGGTGCCCACAGGTCACAGTTCAGGCAGCGGTTCAGTGACAGCATCCTGCGCCGTCGGTAACACCAGAGCTGCAGTGTGAAGCGGGGCGGTGCGACGTGCAGTGTCTTCAGGTCCTGGTGCAGGCAGCGTCGCTCATCATTGCTGAATCGCTGTCATCCGTAGGCTCAAGACTGAGGTGCGGCGTGGGGGCCTTCATGCAGTGCCCACAGGTTGCGGTGCAGACAGGGAGGTCTGTTGAAAATGCTGGAGTCAATGGTGCTGGCGTTGGTGGACTGGGGTGGCGGTGCGGGATGGGACGGTGCGTTGTGCACCTCACAAGCGATGTCCACAGGCCACAGGCCACAGTGCAGGCAGCAACGTCGATGTCACCGTGGAGTGGCGGCATTTGGGATGCCAAGGCTGTGGTGTGAGCAAGGCGATGATGAGTGCGGGGCCCACAGGTCACGGTGCAAGCAGTGGCTCAGTGACGGCATCATGAGGGAGCGTCGGTGAGACCAGGGTTGTGGTGCAACGTGGGGCACAGCTCCATGTGGCGTCGTCAGGTCACGGTGCAGTCAGCAGCGTCGCAATGGTTTTTCTTTTGTTGCAGCACAAAATACACAGTTCCTAGTGCTGTAGGCAGACGAAGCTGAAGTCTTTGATATCCCTGAGACTTCCAACAGGAGGCAAGCTCTACTCCAAACCCTTGGAGAAACTTCACAAGCAGGATACACAGCAAAGTCCAGTCTTTGCCCTCTTCAAGGCAGAAGCAGCAACTGCAGGCCAACCCAGCAAAGCAGACACAGCGAAGGGGCAGTACTCCTCCTCCAGCTCTTCAGGTCTTCTTCTTGGTAGAGGTTTATCTTGATCCAGAAGTGTTCTAAAAGTCTGGGGTTTTGGGTCCACTACTTATACCCCTGTCTGCCTTTGAAGTAGGCAAACTTCAAATGAAGTCTCGTTGTTGTCAAGATCCTGCCTTGTCCAGGCCTGGCCCCAGACACACACCAGAGTGTTGGAGACTGCATTGTGTGGGGACAGGCACAGCCCTTTCAGATGTAAGTGTTGGCTCCTCCCTTCCCATTCTAGCCCAGGAGACTCATCAGGATATGCAGGCTCCACCGCAGCTCCCTTTGTGTCACTGTCTAGAGGGGATTCACAACAGACTAAGGGGGTCATTCCGACCCTGGCGGTAAAAACCGCCAGGGCCGCGAATGACGGAAGCACCGCCAACAGTCTGGCGGTGCTTCCTGGCCCATTCTGACCGCGGCGGTAAAGCCGCAGTCAGAAAACCGGGTCTGGCGGTTTCCCGCCGGATTTCCCCCGGCTGGGCGAATCTGCCATGGCAGCGCTGCAAGCAGCGCTGCCCTGGGGATTCTGACCCCCTTCCCGCCAGCCTGTTTCTGGCGGGAACGGGTGTCCTGGGGCCCCTGGGGGCCCCTGCACTGCCCATGCCACTGGCATGGGCAGTGCAGGGGCCCCCTAACAGGGCCCCAGCATGCTTTTCACTGTCTGCTTAGCAGACAGTGAAAAGCGCGACGGGTGCAACTGCACCCGTCGCACACCTGCAACACCGACGGCTCCATTCGGAGCCGGCTTCAGTGTTGCAGGCCGCCTTCCCGCTGGGCCGGCGGGCGCTAACAATGTTAGCGCCCGCCGGCCCAGCAGGAAGGTCGGAATGGCCCCAGCGGTCTTTCGACCGCGGAGCGGCCATATGGCGGTTCCCGCCTGGCGGGCGGCGACCGCCGCCCGCCAGAGTAGGAATGAGTGCCTAACTGTCAGTCTGACCCAGATGTGGAATACACAAGCAGGCAGAGGCACAGAATGGTCTAAGCAAGAAAATGCCCACTTTCTAAAAGTGGCATTCTCAAACAGACAATTTCAAAAACAACTTTACAAAAAGGTGTGTTTTTAAATGGTGAGTTCAGAGATGCCAAACTCTGGATCTCTATCTGCTCCAAAATGGAAACTTCACTTAAAAGTTATTTAAAGGCAGCCCCCATGTTAACTTATGAGAGAGATAGACCTTGCAACAGTGAAAACCGAATTTGGCAGTATTTTACTGTTAGTACATGTAAAACACGTCAATACATGGCCTATCTTCTAAATACACTGCACCCTGCCCATGGGGCTACCTAGGGCCTACCTGAGGGGTGCCTAACATGTAGTAAAAGGGAAGGTTTTGGCTTGGCAAGTGGGTATACGTGCCAGTTCAAAACTGCAGACACTGCAGTGGCAGGTCTGAGACATGTTCACAGGGCTACTCGTGGGTGGCACAACCAGTGCTGCAGGCCTACTCATAGCATTTGATTTTCGGGCCCTGGACACCTCTGGTGCACTTTACTATGGACTTACCAGTAAATCAAATATGCCAATCATGGATAAACCACTCATCAATACAATTTACATAGGGAGCTCTTGCACTGTAGCACTGATCAGCAGTGGTAAAGTTTACAGAGACAATAAACCAGCAAAAACAGAGTCCAGCATACTATAAAAACAGGCAGTCAGAAGTGAGAGAGACAGGGGAAACACGCCAAAAGATGCCAGGTCTAACAAAGCCCATCAAGCAAATGTAGTGCCATGACAGGAACAAGCACTGGCAAACCAAATAGGTCTTGTCTTTTGAACCTATTAGCTTTTCAGATGCGGTTTAACAGTGCTGTAGAGCATCAGAGAGAAGTAAATTGCTTTCTGCTTTTGCTGCATCAGTAAAAAACATAACAGAGAAATGACACAGACATTGTCATTCCACAGTCATGCTCATGCGCAATTATGTATGCCAATGCATGCAACTTGAAGCCAGCATTTTTTTTTTTTTACTGTTCCACAATGATAGACACCTCATGAATTGGAAAATAAAAATAATATATTTTTTTTAGCATGGAAAATGCTTCGTGTAATGTGGAGCAGCCAGGCAGCAAATAGCAGTTCTGGGGCCCTTAAAAAAACACAGGAAAAAATTACAACTAAACCTGCTTGGGTGACAAGGATATGTGTATGGATGTGCAGTAGGAGCTAAGAATGTAAAAGTAAGAAAAATAAAGAAAATGCCACAGTCTCAAGGCCGTGAGAATATATTTGCAACAAAAAAAGTGCAAAATGACCCATCAAAAAATAAATAAAAAATGAAACAAAATTAAAGTTTTGTTTACAAACCTTAGACTTGAGGGAGCAAAATGTTGACACACACAGTGAACAGACCGATTGCTGAAGGGGATAGACCCATTACTCTTGCTTTATATTATGGTGGGTGGAAGCAGAATGTGAAAGCCAGTGCCACTTAGACCAATGAATGAAGTGTACTCAACAAAGGCCCCTGCATGAAAGGAGAGGCGAGAGCAGGATAATACATGCACTCTCGTGCAGTGCCTTGCAAAAAGGTAGTGCCCTAAAGGTGAGCAGTGGAACAATAGAAGCCGCCTAATCAGAGCGATGGTAAATAGGTTGTATCCCAGGAAAGGGTCAAACACAAGATGGACAGGCTGAAACAGGGAAAACCACTGAACAGAAAGCAAGCAAATAAGAGTGACAGTAAAGCCAAGCAATGGTAAGCGATGGGTGGCCTGCAGCTCCCTATAAAGTCTTGGTAAGCCCACAACATGTCTTTTGCAACCCAACAGCTTGCACTGGCTGGTAGGCTTGACCTGTAAATGGATGCTGCTTGTGGAACTAGCATGATACAGTGTTCCATACTTAGTAAAGATTGTGTGAAATAATAGAATCTGGAAGAGGGCTCAGAGGGAATCAGAAGTGGGATGCAATTGGATAAAAGGATCGTTGCCAACAGCAAATGTGTGAACTGATCATGACAAGGTTACATACCAAGAAAGGACTTTAGAGATGCGAAGGGTTGGGAGCCATAAGGTGAAGGACATGATTAGGATAACATATCAGTACAGGGAGTGCAGAATTATTAGGCAAATGAGTATTTTGACCACATCATCCTCTTTATGCATGTTGTCTTACTCCAAGCTGTATAGGCTCGAAAGCCTACTACCAATTAAGCATATTAGGTGATGTGCATCTCTGTAATGAGAAGGGGTGTGGTCTAATGACATCAACACCCTATATCAGGTGTGCATAATTATTAGGCAACTTCCTTTCCTTTGGCAAAATGGGTCAAAAGAAGGACTTGACAGGCTCAGAAAAGTCAAAAATAGTGAGATATCTTGCAGAGGGATGCAGCACTCTTAAAATTGCAAAGCTTCTGAAGCGTGATCATCGAACAATCAAGCGTTTCATTCAAAATAGTCAACAGGGTCGCAAGAAGCGTGTGGAAAAACCAAGGCGCAAAATAACTGCCCATGAACTGAGAAAAGTCAAGCATGCAGCTGCCACGATGCCACTTGCCACCAGTTTGGCCATATTTCAGAGCTGCAACATCACTGGAGTGCCCAAAAGCACAAGGTGTGCAATACTCAGAGACATGGCCAAGGTAAGAAAGGCTGAAAGACGACCACCACTGAACAAGACACACAAGCTGAAACGTCAAGACTGGGCCAAGAAATATCTCAAGACTGATTTTTCTAAGGTTTTATGGACTGATGAAATGAGAGTGAGTCTTGATGGGCCAGATGGATGGGCCCGTGGCTGGATTGGTAAAGGGCAGAGAGCTCCAGTTCGACTCAGACGCCAGCAAGGTGGAGGTGGAGTACTGGTTTGGGCTGGTATCATCAAAGATGAGCTTGTGGGGCCTTTTCGGGTTGAGGATGGAGTCAAGCTCAACTCCCAGTCCTACTGCCAGTTCCTGGAAGACACCTTCTTCAAGCAGTGGTACAGGAAGAAGTCTGCATCCTTCAAGAAAAACATGATTTTCATGCAGGACAATGCTCCATCACACGCGTCCAAGTACTCCACAGCGTGGCTGGCAAGAAAGGGTATAAAAGAAGGAAATCTAATGACATGGCCTCCTTGTTCACCTGATCTGAACCCCATTGAGAACCTGTGGTCCATCATCAAATGTGAGATTTACAAGGAGGGAAAACAGTACACCTCTCTGAACAGTGTCTGGGAGGCTGTGGTTGCTGCTGCACGCAATGTTGATGGTGAACAGATCAAAACACTGACAGAATCCATGGATGGCAGGCTTTTGAGTGTCCTTGCAAAGAAAGGTGGCTATATTGGTCACTGATTTGTTTTTGTTTTGTTTTTGAATGTCAGAAATGTATATTTGTGAATGTTGAGATGTTATATTGGTTTCACTGGTAATGATAAATAATTGAAATGGGTATATATTTTTTTTTGTTAAGTTGCCTAATAATTATGCACAGTGATAGTCACCTGCACACACAGATATCCCCCTAACATAGCTAAAACTAAAAACAAACTAAAAACTACTTCCAAAAATATTCAGTTTTGATATTAATGAGTTTTTTGGGTTAATTGAGAACATGGTTGTTGTTCAATAATAAAATTAATCCTCAAAAATACAACTTGCCTAATAATTCTGCACTCCCTGTATAGAAGAAGAAAGAGTTCTTACTGCATAGCTCAGGTGTGCACACTAAGCAGTGGAACACCTTGCCCTAGTGTAATTGTTGCTGGAAAGGGTGGAAGATTGATGGGTGGTGGTTCCCAAGGAATATCATTAGACAAAATAATGAACACAGCCTCCAAGTGGAATCCAGCACATGCACGCCCAGTGTTCCTGCACCCTACAGAGTGTTACAACATGAAAAGATTGGGAGCTTGGTTCGTCCTGCAGTTACCATAGTCTGAACAGTCAAAACGGGGACACCCTTCAGTTTTTTTCACTATGTGAGCAAGTAAAGCGTGCAAGACCAGTCTTTTCAAGCTTATATAAAACAGGTCAAAATGGTGTATTTTAAAACACATTTGACAACTAAATTGGTCAATCAAAACACAGATTTACTAAAGGTGGAGCTCAAGACTTCATTTAAATATCTCAAATATTTAATCCAAAAAATGTGCCAGGAGCATTCATAATTTATATGCTCAATACCGATATTAATAGTCATGCGACCACGCTAGAAACATTAATTTACGAAGAAATTATACATTTATAAACATTTTTACAAACAGAATCGTGTAGTAGGAGAGGTGGTACGAGAATAAGAAGAAGAGGGAATGTAGTCTTTGTTGAGGCTGAAGACTGCAGCATAAGAAAACCTGTGTTTGCATCCTGGTTTCCCATGTGATCAAATTAAGTTAGCTTAGGGAAATCGCGTTGTCGCCCTGTGCCTCAGTTCTCTTTATTACATTATGAGCACCAAGAGACACTTTAGTTGAAGTTGGGTGACTAAATACACCGATTAGAGAAGGAGTGAGCACGTCCACGACGAGAGAGTCACCCACGAGTATGGTTCTAACTTATACGCTGCAGCTAGTCATGTTTTCACAGCAGTGCATTTATTTGACCCAGATGTTTTCAGGGTTATGTGAGAGTAACACGGGGAGGATGTTAACCTGCGCCCTGTAAACAGTATATAGCTCCTTTATGTTTCTGATCCCATTATTAAACATTGTCGCGTCCCACAGGATTCTGTTCTTGCACTGCTCTTATTGGGTCTCTTAAACATGTAAAGCACACGCTTTACCCACATGATCTCAAGTTATCAGTTGAGGCTGTGAACATTTCCGGACTTCACTGGGGTCCAGGCATCCTCAATGGCCTCCTGAATGACAGACGTGCTCTACTAAGTGGTACCCTGCACGCTGCTGCCAGATTTCTAAGAGACACTGAAGAAAATCACATTACTCCTTACCTTACAGAGGGGCTGGCTGCTCCTCCGTTAGGGCGGAGGAGCGTCGCCCGCCCCCGCCAGCAGCAGCTAAACTTCTACAATACAACGATAATAAACTATGTTTATTAATGTTGTATTGTAGAAGAGGCGGGCCACGGGCTATGAGGAGCACAGAGGGGGAGTGCTCAGCACTTTCCCTTAGTGCGCATGTATGTTTGGCTGGCCCTCCCAAACATACATGCGCACTAAGCTCTGTCCAACTCAGCACCGCAGTGCCGGGTTAGTCTGCCTGGGACCGCCCTAGCTGGGTACTCCGACGAATTTGAAGCTGCTGTCATGCAGCAGTGTTTAGATTGGCCACAGGGCAGGTAAGAGGAGCTGTGCAGTGGGGTCGGGGGCAGATTCAGTTGTTTTTTTTTATTATTAATTTTTCTCCACCCGTGCTGCCCCGCTGCCGCCATGCACCTCGAGCTGCTCCTGTACATGGCTCTTGACTGAGGCCGTTGCTCCCTGGTAACTGGATGTCTTACCGACAAAACATAACATCTCAACAATCCCATACGCCTTTCTCACGAGTTATCATTATCAGGAGAACCTTGGAGCCTGCAATGCAAAATTAAAGGATCTCTACGTGCTTGTATGAGGTTAAATCAAGACTACAAAGTCTTGGTATTTAGTACCCTGATCTTAAATACCACCGGTTTCTGTCTTTTGAATGGATTTTTGGGCCCTGCCACTTATATTTTTTTTCCATATAAGCACTCGTCAAGATAGCATTGTGAGAGAGGAGACGGCTACACTGGGTGGGGAAAAGACGACTGTATGATGTGGCAGCTCTATGAAGTACCTCCAGAGGGGGGAGGACCACAGGGGACTTTATGGGCGTATGTTCTTCTGCAAGTATTTGTTGAGTGAGTCCCAGAGACGTCGAGGGCTCAAGGAACCATGACATTTGGACTATAGTATGTTATCAGCGCTTCTGATTGAACATAGTAGATTCTACCATTTGTCGAAGGCACAGATGGAAGTGGATTTCCAATCAGAAAGGACTGTTTTAGTGCCTAGGGTAAGGAGGAGGTCTATAAGAGGTGCTGAGAGCTGGTCTACTTCAGTTGCTCGGTGATTAGCACGGAGGCCAATGACAGATGTTAGAAAGTCAGACTCTAGTGGGACCTTTGTAAGTTGTTGTATTAAGCCTTGGATTTCAGTCCATAATGAAGGTCCCCTGGAGTCCTCTCCACAACACCAGCAAGAGGGTGCGTTCCTTAATCCCAGCTTGTGCAGTCTGGTTGGGGCCCAGTATGTTTTGTAGATAGACCAGAACCTGGATTGTGCTAGACCGTGGGTGATTTTAGTAGCAAAGGGAGAGTTCCAAATTTATTGCCATATTGTTTCACTAAGGTGTGCGTTTGTCAATACAGTATGGGATTCACATTTTTTGCTAAACAATTTTAGGGATTGGGCGTTGTGCCTCTCAAGGAATTTGTATAGGTGGGAGACGGTATGAGTATGCCTCCTAAGCGTGCCTAGCAGGGTACGAAGATGTGGTTCGTGAGGGGGTTTCAGTTTGCTCGGTGCACTTTTCAGTTGTAGGAATTTATAAAAATCGATATTCGGTAGGTCAAAATTTGTCTGCATTGTGGAAACTCGATCCTTCTTCTTTTCTTTCTCCTCCTATGAACCAGCAGATCTGTTTCCCCCCTCTATTTTTTACTTTCCCTCTCACTCTCCCTTTTCCTCTCTCCCCTCTTGTAGTGTACTCCGTTTAAACAATCTGGTCTTTTCACATCTACATCAAGCCACAAACTGCCAGGAGTACTCACCATCACGCTTGTCTTCATATGCTTAACAACCAATGACCACTATGTACAGATTATTTTAGTAATACTGTATCACTGTAGTCTTTGGCTTTCTTCAATCACTGAATTCTGGAGATCGCTGCATTGTTTGGTCCGTGTTCCTTTGTTTTCTTTTCTTTTTCCTCCATTTAGTGTAAAAATAAAAAATAGTTGAACTAAAAAAAGAAAAAAAGATAACTTTGTGGGTTAATGTACTGAGTGCAGAGAGAAGTGTTTGCATGTGAGCATGTATACACACACTGGGTCCGATTATGAGTTGCTTGGTATATTCCAACCCATGAGTAAAACCCCTGTTTATGCACAGGTCCGAATTAAGAGTTGGTATGTATTTAAAGCATCCAGTAGTTATGTGTGTATGTGTGTCTGTCTTAGACAGGGCTGCTGGACGTTTTCTCGTTGGCCCTTCTCTTCCCCAAAGTCATTTACAGTCTTGCGCACTTCCCGCTTCACCTAATCATTCTACCTGCATGAACTCCAGCAATGAACTGGGCTAAGTGTCTTGGGTTATGTGTGGGAAGTTGTAGTTATTGCATCCCATCCTCATCTGCAATGAATTAAATAATGTATGTTTTTTAAATGTAGCACTTCACGGCAAACATTTGCCTTTTCTAAGGGTTGTAAATAACTGGAGTTAATTCTTCTCGTTCTAATAGTACTTAGGGTAATATTTACGAGAAAGTGGCGCATCGGTCCCGATTTGCCACTTTTCTTGCATTCCCCCTAACAAAACCATGGTTGCGACATATTTACAATATGGTGCACCATGGCAGTCGTTACCACAACAGTGTCAAAACTTTTGATGCGGTTGTGCCGCTTTGCTGCACTAGCACCAAAAATGTTGGTTCTACTGCAGCAAAGCACTGGTAGGCCCATAGATTATTATGGGTGTATCACTTTAACACCTGACCTGGGCAGGCGTTAAAAATTACAGAAAAAATGGTGCATTGAAATGTTGCAAATTTCACTGCACCATTTTGTTGGGGCTCCCTTTGTGGGAAAGCCCCCCTTGCATACATTATGCCTGGTGCGGGCATGATGTGGTGCAGTGGGTTGCAAAATGTCACAATGCATGCATTGCACCACTTTGTAAATATGGTGTGAAGGAATTACCCCCTTAACAGCATATTAGTGTCATACAAATTACGCTAAGGTGGCGTTAAGACAGCACAAGGGTCTTGTAAATATGCCCCTTAGTTTACCAACCTCTAAAGAATGGAACGATTTGTCTCGCTAAGGTTTGAACTACTGACCTTCAGACCTGCTCATGTTTCAGCAACAAACACTCAACTATCAATCATTGTACTAACTAGAGAATGAATAAAGGAAAGAGAAGAAATACAGCAAGGGAGTAGAGAAGCAATATCAGAAAGGGAGTAAAGACTTCTTTTGGGAGAATGGGTAAATGTTTAAGCCACTGCCACAGCTGGGACCCCACTACCAGGCAATGCTGTGACTGAGGCACATGGTCACTTGCTGAACAGCACACAAGCAGCCTGTCTGGTGCCCTTTTTCCGACAGCCTATGCCACAGTGGAACAGAACTCACCACCATCATAAACACACACACTCCTGGCATTGAGTGGAGTGCTATCCCGAAACATGAGAAGCTAGAGACAAGCACTCATTACAGGTTCCGGTCCTCCAGACCAGGACTTGCCCTCTCTGGATGAAGAAACCAAGGGCTGGTCAGGAACATGTGTGGACATAATGCAGCTGGGCAACCTAGATGAGTTGGTGGTAAAAGAAAACGGAGAATAGGAGCCTAGCCTTGAGGTCAGTATGCATACCAAAGTAAAAGGAGGCAATTCTTGGAAAGCCATAAGGGATGTCTCAAACCCCACCGTGCATCTTTTGACCCCAGCAGCGGGCAGAGTGTAGCTCCAATGGGTGAAGATAGTTTACCTACCAAGGGTCCTGTAACTCTGTTTTGCTCTTTCAAAGGTACCCTCATAAATTTTTCCTGTTTACATTCTACTGCTAAAAGTATTTAATCACAGGAGTTGGTGTTATTGCATTGTTTAACATAAATGTTTGTGAGTATTATGGTATAAAGTACGAGGACTATGCATTTTAGTTCTTGCAGATTATCTGCTTAGCGCTCTGCTCAGCTCTCCTGCCCCCTCTTTCATGTCTGTCAGAGTTACCAAGGCCGAGAATATAGAGTCAGTGTATTGCTTTGGTCTGTGTCGCAGCACACCTCATTGTGTGACTACTCTTTCCTGTCTTTTTATGTGCAGAGTTCTCCTCACCAACTGTGGAGTCTCCGCAGTCGTAAAGTTACTATTATTAAAATTAAACTTGGAGTTTGTGAATGCCAAAAAATATAGTAAGCTTACACATGAATTTACGGTTACCTTTATGAATCAGGTCCTTAATCGCCCTGTTCTTTAAAAATAAAAAATAAATAAAAAGTGTTCCAATACCTTCAAAAGGAGTTTGCTCTATGTGAAGCAGCAAAAAAAACAGGATTCTCCAACATGGCACTGATCCTGGAATGAATTGTGCCCATAGAGCAAAAGGTGAGAAGATAGCAGACCGGAGAACTGTATTTGGGTTGTGAGCTTTCAGCTAAACTAAGAGAGAGTCTGACGAAAGACAAAAATCATTTTTTTTTACATTTGCAGTTTGATGCTTCTTCTTTGATTATATTTTCTATAAAAAATATACATGATATGTAAAAAAAATGAGGATTCCATGTGCTGTGCAGTAAATACAGCATAACGAAAAGTCATCTCAATGTTATATATTGTGTTATAGGCACAGTCCAATAATACATGGGCAGAACAAAGGTACTCCATGCCTCATTTACAATAAACTGATGCAGCAATCTGTCAGATTTCTTGTATTTGCTGCACATCCCCTAACAACGTCATGGATGTGCTGTATTTGCAATACAGAGCTCCACTGTACAAGTTTTCACAGATGCGTCAGAAATTCTGACGCATCTGTTGTCCCTAAAGTGTTGCATTGCTGGAGTTGCATCGTTAAACTGGCACACTCCAACATTGAGCCCCATTAGAAAAAGCCCTGAGTCAATTTTATGCCCGGTCTGAGCAAGTGGTAAAATTTTTGATACAGTGAAGTTATAGAGTGGAGCAGTGAAAAGTTGTCAATTTCACTGCATCAGTTCAATGTGGCTTCTTCCATAGGAATGTCTACCCTGCACACTTTATACCTGGCGCAGATATAATGTGACACATTGGGCCCAATGCATCAATTTGTAAATATGGCGCAGTGTAGTACACTTCTAGTGCCGCCACTGCGTCCAAAAAAATGAATGCAGTGCTGGTGCAAGGGGTTTGTAAATGAGACCCTCTGTTTGCTTGTGAACACAAATCATCTACACGTTTAGAAAAGTGAGTGAGGGACAGATCTTTTATCATCCAAGAGCATACAAAGGGCAGATCGGGTGGAAATTTGGCTAATCTGGTTTTGGGTGCTATTGTCTTCTATAGCAATCATTGGCTAGTTTCATTAAATGCAATCCTCCTATAGCATGGTTGTCAACTTGAATCTTTCCAAATTCTGCCTTTACTGCTAATTTAATAACTCAGTTTGAAATTTAATTGGGAGCCACAAACGGATTTTAAGATAGGAAAATAAGATCTCCTGACAGGGTAAAGCCTGACATTACTGACTCTGCCCAGCCCTCCTGGCCTTTCCGAGGGACCTTCATGTCAAGATAGGGCTTGATTTCCCTAAAGGCAAATCCTCTATACTTGGAAATGAAACTTTACTACTTTGAACTATGTCAGTTATAGGTTTCGAAAAAAGGACAATGGAATAGCAAAAGGGAATAATCTTGATTTCACATATTATTCTAGGAAAAAAGGCTTTTATGAGTCTGTGATAAAAAAATGAAGTGAGTGAAACTGTACTATTTTATCCTCTTTTAGTATGTGCATTTCCTTTAGGAATACTATGCTTTATGTGTGATATGTAATTGCGGGCATCCGTGTGAAAATTTGGACTTTTATACCATCTGTTCATGTGCATAAATGGCCCCAAGTAACTTTCCCTTGTGTACGTCCACTTTCCAGTCAGTGGTGAGGCAAACTTGAACAAGTTATGCACGAGTGTACAAAAGGCTCACATGAAACCTTCCCTGTTAATTTTGTTCCCATCTAGTTAAATCTCACCTACAACGAAGCATGGGTTGCATGCACTCTTGCTTGCAAGAGATATTATATACAAGGGACTTGCAGTGTGGCAGTTGCTTAAAATTTGTTTGCTTCATTGTCACTCTTATTTGCTGCCTTCTATATGGCCAGTGCATAATGACTTCTCCTCCTCTTCTTTCAGCTGGAGTATGGACCAAGTACCAATTACTTTTGCTTGATTGCTGTCTTTCTGCTGATTGCTCTGTTATGTAGATACTACTTTTATTTTTTCTTCATCCAGTTGGTCCTTGTTGAGCCTCTTGGCATTGGTAGCCATGTTCTATTGTCACACAGACTTCAAAGTAGCCCTTTTCTCCATTGAAATTAAAGTTTACTGTGATAACAGCTGTTCATCTGCTTTTAATTGTGACAACAGATGTTATCTGCTTCCAAATGTATTTTCACTAAAAGATGGAAATGGGCACAATTGCTTTCTTTAGGTGATAAGATTTTTTACAATTTACATATTTTTTTTCTTTTTCATGCAAGGGAAGATTAACTGTTTTGCTCCGAATCACATAGGTTTTGGGCCAAGACATAATAAGCATTGGCAAAGCCAATAGGTCTTGTCTTTGAGACTATTGGCTCTGCCATTGCCTTTTGTCCCTGCTGTACAGCATGGGCTTTGTCGACTTAGGCAATTATTTGTAGCTTTGCTGTATAGCTAAAAATATTAATAAAAAAGGAATATGATGAAACCGGCGCTACTCCATTTAAGAAAAAAAAGCACATTAGCCCTAGTTCCATCATAGCGCTTTTTAAAATTAGTTTTAGTCACACTGCAAAGCATCTATGTGGCTGTACAGTCTGGCTAAAAAACATTGCCAAAGCCGATAGCTCTAATAGGCAAGACCTATTGGCATTGCCAATGCTTGTTTCTGTAAATCCTGCGATGAACTCTACCTACAAGTGCAAATGGAACTTATCCGGTTGCACAGATCCCACAAGGTATTTTTGCTTGAGCAAAATCTTGTGCGAAGGAAAGCTACGCTGTTGGCATAAATTTAAGAGACAATTACATGAGCTATAGCCCTGTGACAGGGATCTATGGCAGATTAACCACTTGCCAAATAAGACTTTCAGAGGGAGGGCAGAAAGGCTCAGCTAATCAATAAAGAGAGCGAATAAGTCAAACATATTCAATCTATATGAAGTTCGTAAATCTGGGGGTTTAATACAGAAATCTCCTTAGAACTCATCTACAATTCAGACAGTTCTCTTTTTTTAAAGTAATAACGGAATATATATTCATTTGATGTTATCAAATACATAATCGCTCTAAAAGAAAAATGAAATTTATGGAGATGATCCATAGACGAAGACAGGAAAATTGCACAATTAGTGACACAATCTTTCTCACAAGCTTTAGCACATCCTATTAAATAAACATAAAACCACTCAAGTGTTAGAAAATAAAGAATGGAGTTGAGCAGAAACACAAGGGACGTCAGCTGACCAATATGATTTCACCAGCTAATCAGAATATAATTCAGGAAAGGATGTCTATATATCTTAAAGGGCCAGATGTATGAAAGCTTTTTGCATTCGCAAATGGTGCAAATGCACGTTTGCAAATGCAAAAAGCCATTTCAGAATGTATGAAAGGCATTCTGAACGCAATTTTAAGGAATCGCTAAAATAGCGATTCCTTAAAATTGCGACCCTGTTTAGAGAGTCGCAAATTGCGACTCTCTAAATAAGAAATCGCAAATAAGGATTCCTCATTTGCGATTTCTAAGCACATGTAAGAAGCAATTCCTAAATGCGATTTGGGCATTTAGGAATCGCTATTTACCACCAGGTTAAACCTGGTGGTAACCATGTGCAAATTTTAAAAATGCATTTAAAATGCATTTTTAAAATTTACATGTAAAGCACACACGCCCTTTTGGCATGTGTGCTCCTTACATGTTGCAAAATATTATTTTGGGGTGCAGCAGAGGGGGCCTTTGGCACCCAGGGGTTTTGCATTTCCAGAATTGCGATTTCTGGTTAAGAAATCGCAATTTTGGAAATGCAAAAAATTCGCAGATATGGGCCTACAGGCCCATAGGTGCGAATGGGGTCGGTATCACAATTTGCGATTTGGTAATAGCATTTGCGATTTTTAAGAAATCGCTATTACCGAATCGCAAATGTGATACATTGCATTTTGCGAATCAGAAATAGCGATTTCTCAAAAATCGCTATTTCCGACTCGCAAAAGACCTCCTTGATACATCTGGCCCAAAATGTCCTAATAATTCACTCCCTACGGCTGCTCAAAACCTCAGAAGTATATTACAGCTCTCTACCTGCACACCGCGTACCTTCCTAAAGCTGCAAAACAGCTGTACCAACTACTCGAAGAGCTGTTTTAAAAATATAGGTCCATATTTATACTTTTTTTGCGCCGCATTTGCGTCAAAATACAACTGTATTTTGTAAGTTTGCACCGCTTTTGCGTCAGAAAATGAAGCAAATGCGACGCTAAAAAAGTATAAATAAGGGCCATATTTTTTAAATGTGGAAGTGCCTCAATATACTCTTCCATTTCCAACATACCGAGGTTAAACTGCACTTTAAAGCCCGTTATTGCCGTTCTGAGGTGTTTGCTCTCAAATAGAGGCCTGAACCTCAGCACATACGTACTCCATGGTGTTCTTTCAAACCACTATTCGAGTTAATTTGTTCTTGGGGACGCTCGCAGTTGAATGTAAAATTCTGCATTCTATTTTCTAAGTTATGAGAAAGGTTATGGGAAGTTGCCAAGTCAAGACAAGAAAAATATGAGCGTATAAATCATAAAATGCCTTCACTGAATATTCACCTGCTGTAACATGAACAATGATTCCAGTGTGCTCTGAGCAGTTTGCATACTTTTAGAAATTTGGCAACCTGTCAGCGTTCGTGTATTCTCTCTAAAGTAGTACAACGTTTTGTCTCAGCTCCATGTTTACTTTAATCTTTTAAACCTGGAATGAAGCTTGCATACTATGAAGGTACTGTGACGTTTTTAAGTTTGTAAGCTAAATGCAAACTATTTGTGAGTGAAGAAATGGGGAAACACCCCCTGCCAATGTGCAGTACATAAATTCCATTCCGAAGGTCACCTGCGCACACGCAATACTTTATTTCAGGATTTCACTCCAGAGTCAAGACCACGATGAAGTAAACTCACTGAGTAATGGGGACCAGGGTCGTAATATGTATACATGGGGCTCCCGAACAACTCTGGCCAAATTATACTGCACAGCCTGAAGCTTTAATCTCGCAAGCCCAGTTACTACTCTTTCCCAGTTAAACCTTTCAAAGTGGGTTCTGAAGACAGTGGCCTTTCGGATGGTAGCTCCTATGGCTACAGAGTGGTTTAGCAACTGTACTGCAATATCCCTCTTTCCAAATCTCCTTTCCATCCCTATTTGTGCCTAGGGTTGCTTCTGCCTATTGCTGGGAGAACACATCCTATGGGCGGTGACTTTTTGAGTCTTCTGTGGCACAAGTCTGGGTGACTACTATTGGCCACAAGATGCTAGGTGTATCTCTTCCACTGTAACCCAACAATCCACTGTTGTGTGTTAGCTCCTCAGTCACTGAATTGCGATTATTTTTTTTCTGGGCTGGCTGTGTATTCCCTATGTGCATTCACACACTTTGTCTTTCCCAGCAACCTTAATTTGCAGGGTAAATGCATCTCTTTCCCTTGCGCCTTCTTCTGCCTTGCACCTCTCCATCAGCTAGAGTCTGAAGGGGTGGCCCTAACTACCAGTATGCTAGCAGGAACTCATCCGTCTCTGCTGTATTGTGGTTGTAGTCTAGTAAAGGGGGCATTGTGTAAGATGTCTGTTCGGGGTGTTTCACCAGCTCTGATGTCAGAAGGTCTGGGATATTTTGCTATGGAATCTGAGTACCCAGCCTTTCCTGACTCAGAGTTGGATTTGACAGAGTCCCCTCCGTGATTTTTCTTTCTGCCTGTCAACAAAATAGTGGTCAGATAATCTGCATGAAATTGGAGTGGGTCCAGCCCAGTTCCGGCACAATGAAGGAAGGGCTTGAAGGCACAGAGGTGGGGGCGCTCTGCCCAGGGCACTACATTCCTTTAAAGAAAAGTTTGTATTTCTTTTTAAAGAAGCGTGCACTCCTAGTTTATAAAGAGGGAGCTTACAGTGACATACTGCTGGATGGAACCAGGTGCTACATTTCCCTTTTCCTTGCAGTTTCTTCTTTTTAATACTTAGAAAAATATGTTTAGAGCCCCTGAAAAATATAGGAGAAACTCCCAGGGGCTCAACATTAAGGATTTGACCCAGATCTCACTAAGACTTTGGCAGGCCTGATCCCCCTGTGGTAGAACTTCTAGAAACGCCAATCTGAAATAATTTTCCAACTGTCCACTTTGGCAGAGAAAGAAAACTGAGTCATTCATTGCCTTGTAGGAGGGGAGTGCACCAAGGCTGTGTTATAGTGCTAACCTTATCTAACTATTT
The DNA here is from genome assembly GCF_031143425.1 of Pleurodeles waltl. Classification (NCBI taxonomy): domain Eukaryota; kingdom Metazoa; phylum Chordata; class Amphibia; order Caudata; family Salamandridae; genus Pleurodeles; species Pleurodeles waltl. The sequence goes on along the minus strand of NC_090448.1, from coordinate 267,712,905 downwards.
ATCAATGACTTGGAAGACAGCTTAGTACAAGTGAAAAAAAATTGTACCTAAGATGAATGGTTGTCCAACTCTAGTGCTATTTCTTCCAGCTGACACAGTGGTGCTAGCACAGGCAGAGAATTCTGCCAAAATATTCATTCAAGCATTTACGCAGTGCAGACCCGACAAAGTGCTGGTAATCAATAAATTAAAAGCAAAAGTGACAGCGAAAACCCCCACACTAAAATATTATTGATGGTTTCTTATTGACTATTTTTAAACCTTCGATTATATAGAAATTTGATTGACTGTTAATCTTTCAAATACCTGTCACAGAGGGAAAGCAAAGCTTTTACCAGCCAGTCTATTAATTGCTTCTTCGACATAAAGTCTGGAAATAATGTTGTACAGAAAACCCTGCAGGTTTATAAAACCAAAGAGGCTAATGGACTCCATGCGGGGTGATGTCCGGGGTTATACATCATGTAAGGATCTGGGCATTGCTGAGTGGTAAATCCTAAAACCCCTGATGGTACTACGGACAAATGCCTCATCACGCTGTGTACGGTCAGAAATGAGTATCAGACCAGTTAGTGCCATTGCTGGGCCGTGGCCATTGCTAATATGGCTAAATACCAATGGTGACATATAAGGGGCTACCCTGAAGAAGGTATTGTCTATGGGAAAAATCAAGCAAGTTATCCTGGCTAAGGTAAGTGAAAGACTTTGTATACCTGTCAAAGGTCCCTTACCTCTGCGGGGTAGAAAATATTTTGATTGCTGTTGGTTATTTTGAAGACAAGCAGCTAAATGGTTAATTGGGCGCGATAAAGGTCCTGTTACATACAAACCTCCAGCTTAAATTTAGGGTGGCTATTTTGCAACTAGAAGTGTAGCCAAAAACTAGAGGATGAAAGGAGATATAGAGAACACAAATATATAATTTTATTTTGTCCTGGCATGCACAACATATAATTTTTCTGCCCTGGCATGCACTGGTTGATGCTGGTTTTGAAAATAAATGAGGGTCAGGCATGCTGATTGTCTGTTATTACCCCTTGGTTTGGCACAATACGCCGGAGTTATTGACAGTACATCCAACTATATCTGGAGAGCTTGACTTGTGCAGTCTAAGTATGATGCTGACAATTCTTTCCAACTTCTACAGGGGATGTTAGGTGAGTGGTAAAATACAGCGTTAGGTTGATATTTATTAGATACTTAGCACTGCTGATCACCGTTTTTCACACTGTGAAAAGGTTTGTAACTAATGATCTAAGGGGTAGATTTAAGACCCCTTGCGCCAAAATATCCCCACATTAGCATCATTTTTTGAGGCTAATGTGTTGATATTATGGCAAAAACACAGTGTCAGATTTACAAAGTGGCGCAAGGCATGCATTGGGCCATTTTTTAACCCCTTGTGCCACATTATGCCTGCGCCAGGCATAATGTATGCAAGGGGGCATTCCCCCGTTAGGAGGGCTGAAAAATGGCACAAAGAAATCTAAAAGATTTCTTTGCGTCATTATTTTTGGCATTTTTAATGACTACTCAGAGCAGGCGTTAAAAGGGGGCGCACCACTGGTTACAGTGGACCCCTATGGACTGTTCAGGGTTAGCACCAACATTTTGGAGCTAACCCTGAACAGTACATCAATAGCGTAACATTTGTGACACTATTGCCCCCTCCCCTGCGCCACGGTGCACCGTATTTTAAATACGGCGCACACATGGTGGCGGTAGTGGGGCACTAAGTGGTGCAAGGAATGTGGTGCCGCACTGGGTGCAGCGCCACTTTTCTTAAATCTGCTCCTAAATATTGTAATTTTATATTGTGATGTTTTATTGTGTGTATATGTTTTTTCTACATTTCGTAACAAACCTAATTTGGCTGCCTGAGGTAGCCGTCGAAATGCTCTATGTTATCCATCTCTGCAAGGTGTGCAAGAAGAATGAAAGAGAAGGGGATGCTTGGCGGGTCTTCATGCCTTCAAACAGATAAGACGTATTGGGATTACACGCTCCGGGGATGTCACATGAAAATAACTTCACAAGACATCTGACACAGGTCATGACATAACAGGGTATATGATTTTCATATTACTATAGGGAATTGGATCTAAAGGGGTTAAGCAGTATCATAGTACGTCCAGCTGTCGTCTTGATTCACTCAATATAATGTCCATACTCACCTCTAAGCTCACCCTGGTTCACTCCGCATTGAGTCCAGTCATGTCCTTAGTAAAAAAGTCCAAAGGTCACTTAGCACGAAGCTGAAACCCACAGAACTCTTGCAAATGGTCGGACAAAGCAGCTCTTGCTAATATTTAGACAAGCTCAGCTATTGGTAGAAGCCAGACCTACTCAGTTTTTTAAAACGTCCAAACTGAATCGCTTCATGAAGACATGACATCTGGGCGCTTGTCCCTTCTCTCATGCCTTTCTGGCACAGGGGCAAGCTAAGGAAATGTGTGCCCACTATGGTAGGAAAGAATCCCTTCTAAGCAGAAAAGTGGGATAGACTGTAACCAGACATAAAAAGGTCAGATAGCTGATTGTAAGCGACAAAAGCGAAAAATATTCTCTTAAGAGGTATTCTCTTAGGAGGTATTGCACCTATGATTCTTTGACATGTTCATCTTGCTTAGGGATTTGCTGCATTTTCCTAGCATTTGAAAAAGGGCACCAGAAGGGAATACCTTCATCTCGAATTTGAATGGAATGAGAGGGGAGTTTTATGATAATGCTGCAAGAGTCCTGACTTCTTGATACCCTAATAATTCCTTTCTTTGTGGTTTTTGAAGAACCTGATAAAAGAAGATCAAGGGAAGGCACACAGTAGGGTAGTTAAGTTTGGTTTACCATGACATGAAATTGCAGGTGCAGGACCTTAAGTTCAGTTGTGCTTTGGTTCTAAGCATTGTCATGTTCATTCCAGTAGGCATCAGGATTGAATGTACAACATTATGCAATAAATAATTATATATGTCAAACCATTTGTGGACTCTTTATTTGAAGAAGTTCAAAATTCTGAGAAAGATCGTGCAGGAGTGCATGTACAATTCTATTATGTAGCCTACGTAATGATGAAAAAATAAATGGGGACCTTTTAGCTGGACCTGAGACTGAGTTCCTTGATTATATGTTTTAAGTATTTAAGGTTCTAGAAGGTAGCTCAAATTTGGCGAAATTTAATTAAGGGGATTTAGGCTTAATAAACTGCCACTGGAGAACCACTTTGTCTCAAAGAACTGAAAACTGAAAGTAGTGTGTGGTAGCAGGTACAGTATTCCACACAGAGAAGAGTCTGTGCGTCATTGTATGCCATTCAACAAAGGTGCAGCAGCATGAGACGACCAATACCAAGGGATTAACAAATCACCATCTCCTCCAAAATTCCCTCATGTCTGCCTTAGTCCACTATCACATGACTCCTATTTCCTCCCGTCCTCAGAATGTTTGCCAGCTATACGGAGGCGCAGGGGAATCTCAAATCAATGAATATCAAGTGTATATGTAGGAAAATCCACCCTCTTCCTGGAAGTTCAAAGGCCGCTCATATCAACTGAAACCAAATCACGAATAATCCAGAAGAGGCAATGAATAACCCTACTAGAACAAAGGGATAACGTAGAATTAAAGGTCATTGGTACAAATATAGAGTCAGCACAAAAAAGAGCGTTGATGTAAGAAAAAAATTGTAATCAATATGCTCCACATATTTAATTATTATGCCAACATATCTCTTCTATCACAAATCACTAAATGAGAAACACTTAGCTGACTTCACGATAACACAAAACAAATGCAGCAGTAACTGTTACACACAAAAGAAATCCTCCACAAAATGTACTTTTGAAAGTATTCATACTTCCAAGGGGAGGGGCTTGGTGACAACACCTGCACAACGTTAAACCACCAAGCAGTCTCACGCATGCATGCACCATAAGCAAGCCAGCCGTAGGGAGAGCCATCTTCCCACAAGTAGGCGTCACTGCTTGTTGTACTGCTCCTCATCCTCAGAAACAACTACTTGAAGAGAGATTATACACATTCAAATGTCAGTCTTTTTAGCATGTCTGAGAATGGGAAGTCCAGCACGGTGTTCGAAGTGGAAGGTGCCCCATCCAGCTCAACAAAAATGTTATGTTGCATAAAGTGCATACACTCCATTTCAATAGTAACCAGGAGACAGAAAGGAGATACTGAGAGACACGCTGCTTGAAAGCACATCACACTGACGACCATCACATCTTCAGCAGGAATATGGGGAGGAATGACATGGTTGAGTGATTAGGCAACATAATGATATAGGGCTTATTATGACCTGGACGGAGGGGTTTCCTCCATCACAAATGTGACGGATATCCTGTCCGCAGTATTAAGATCTCCATTGGATATAATGGGATCGTAATATGGCGGACAGGGTATCCGTCACATTTGGGATGGAGGAAACCCCTCTGTCCAGGTCGTAATAAGGCCCATAATAATGCCTATGTGCATATAGGGAGACTAGGCGTATTTATCAGGGATACGTCATAAACAAAGTTTGGGGTAAGTATTTTATCCATTGCCATAATGTCACTTTTTTCTGAATTATCTGTTAATATGGTTAGACTTCGAATACGTACAATATACAATAGTTAAGCACATAATAAACACTACGAATTATATTGGAGTCTGGAGAAACAGCTCATGAATAAGTCCTCATCCTGGAGAGCTGCCCTTTCTAAAGCTAACCCACCATGCATGTCTCATTGTCTTACTTGGCCAGCTGGATGGATAGAAGGCGAAGAACTAACATTGGCAGAGGAGATGGCTAGGGCTGCAACAGCACAGCAAGTTTTGGATGGGAGAGGTCCATTGCTTACCTGGGAGAAAACTGTGGACTTGCACCTTGATGGGAGGATGGTACAGGAAATTAATGTGGGGGTAACTAGGGAGTGGGTCCTAGGGGTAGGTGAAACAAGAGCTTGTGGCCTTAATCAGTGCACCCGAGACTTCCAATCTGGAAATAGACCCTTACAAGCAAGACCCTCAGTGACGTGGTAGTTGGTGGATCATCCTGCATTCGGCCAACAATCTCCAATGTACTGTTTGCTTGCAAGATGTGTCCTGCTGGAGCGAGGGGTTTTCCAGGGATTGAAGTTCTGCATCTGCTTGTGGATGAAACGTCATAGTATTCAACCATGCCTAGAAAGGAGAGGGTCTCTTCTTTGCTTTGTTGCATTTCTGAGTCTACAAGTGCTTCTCTGGATCAAACACTATTGCCATTAATCTCATGAACTATATGTGAAATTTCCGCAGCACCAAAACAGCATTTTATCTGCTTTCATTGTCAAGCCACCTTTCTCAAAAATATCTAATAGAGCCCTGAACCTCAAACTGTATTCCTCCCAAACCACTCCACAAACAAGTAAATCATCCTGGCAGAATGCCACACCAGCTAACTTTCTTAACAGTAATGTCATTACATGCTGGAACACAGAGGCTTCCATCACCAAACCAAAGGGCATGAACAGAAATTTAAACACACCCAGAATGTTAAATCTTAGGAATCCTCAGGAAGCCTTATCTGGTAATAGGCAGAAGCAAAATCCAGGGTGGAAAAAGTGTAGAAAAGTTATTTTCTCCCCTCCCCATGTTGAGCATATCAGTGGTGTTTGGGGAACACAAGCAACAGAAGGCTGGCAGTTCGGGCTGGACAACAACTGATTTTCATATGGGTGGGTCCAAATTGAGGTGGCATGGTGGGCGAAAAACAATGGATTGGGATACTGCCCAGAGTGATTGCCAGTGGCTGAGATTTATTCAAGCATTCCATCCATTTCATTTTTGATACCCTGCGTGTAATGGGTATGTCCGATGTGGGTCCTGTACCACCGGAGCCAAGTTATACGTGTTGATGAGCACTAATAAGGGAAAAACCGGTCCTGGGTTGCTTGTGTTCTGGTTCAGAAAGGGCCTGGCAGTCCGGGCTGGACTGTTCTCATTGGACCAGCGTCAAGAATGATTTCCATATAGCTAAGTCAAAACTGAGGTGGGTTTTTGCCTGAAAATGATGGCTTGGGATGCAGCCTTAGTGACTGCTATTTGCAGAGATTAATTCAAGCATTTTATCTACCACTAGCCGATGAGCCCTAATAAGGGCGAAACCGGTCCTGGGCTGCTTGTGTTCTGGAGGACATGGCCTTGCAGTTTGGGCTGGACTCTTCCCATTGGAACAGGGTCAAGACTGATTTGCATATGGCTGGGTCCAAACTAAGGTGGCATGGTGTGCAAGATAACAATTAATTGGAATGGAGCTCTGTAGGAAGCTGGCCTGGTGTGGTGGTTACTTATGGTACTTACACCTTATATCAGGTCCAGGTATCCCCTCTTAGTGAAGTGTAGGCAGTGTCTAGAAGCCAGGCTCTCTAGAGGTAGCTGTGGATGAGCAGCCAAGGCTTATCTAGGAGACATGCAAAGCTCATGCAGCACCACTACAGTCACACACTACTTACCCACAAGAAAGAAAACACTTTATTTTTGGGAACACAGTATCACAAAATACTAGAGAGGCAACCCTCCAATAGAAGTTAAGTAAATACAGTATATATACACTAATAAACTGTAAGAGGCATAAAAAGGTTGGAAAACAGTGTAAAATAACAATAAGCAATAGTAGCCCTAGGGGGAGCCCAAACCATATACTAAGAAAGTGGAATGCGAACAAGGGCCCCCACCTAGGTAAGTACATCATGTAGAGGGGAGCTGGGATTACTAGGAAACCACACAGGTAAGTAATGTAGTACCCCCCCAGCGACAAGGAATGAAGGAGTAAAACACTGGATTTCCCCAAAACCACCCCAAAGGATGAAAAGAAGAAAAAGAAGGCACCCAGAACAGCCTGCAAGAAATAAGCAATGGATTACCGAAGATGGAGACCTGCAGAGAGAGGGCACCAAGTCCTGAAGTGTCTGTGGAGTCCAGGGGGAGTAGGAGATACTACCCACCCAGAGGAACCTTTTGGAGTTGGTCGCTGAAGAAGGAAGGCAAGTCAACACTGCAGTACAGGAGCTGGTGAAGAGTTCCTGATGTGTTCAAAAGGTGTCCCACGCTATAAGCTAGATTGCAGATGGGTCTCGGTGAAGGATTTCCACCAACAAGCCTTGGCAAAGGCAAATTTACAGTTGGAGGAAAAGAGGTGCTGCCGGCGATCAGCAAGGTGCAGGAGGACTCTACCCAGGAGGGGGAGTCACAGGGGACCCTCTGCTTTACAGAAGGCCCACAGGAGCAGAGGCCACACCCACAGGTGTCCCACAGGACAGGGACAAAGAAGTCACTGAAGCAGTCCACGCAGCACCTCAGAAGTTGCTCCCACGTCACCTTAGGACCACGCAGAGGCCCTGAAGTTGCAGGAGGGAGTGCTGGGGGCTGGAGCTACACATTGCCTGAAGTTCCCCTTGGAGGTGAAGCAAACAAGCTTTGACAACTGCAAAGGACGCTGTGCATAGGGGTGCAGTCTTGCATGGAGTGGAAAGGACTTACCACCACCATAGTGCGAAAGCTGGTAAAGAGGACCAAGGGGAACTCTCTGGACCACCACCTGTGATGCAGGATCCACACCACTCAAGAGGAGGGGAGATCCACACAGCCGGTCGTTGATGCAGCCAGGTACTTGCGGATGAATGGGAGTGATGTCCTCACCCCAAGGGAAATTCCTTCTTCTTCTTTTGCAGGTTGAAGAGTTGCAGTCTTCTGTAGATGCACGGTTGGGGAAATGTTGCAAAGCTGGCAGGAATTCTGGATACAATGTTGCAGAAGAGTCTTCTTCATGGATCTACAGCTTGTAGGTTCCTAGAGGGTCCAGTCGCGGTTACGGAGACCAGACGTCGAAGCAGAGGTTGCAGAGGAGTCCTGCTGAAATCTTGCAAGCCGAATCTGAGGGCCCACCCCAGAGGAAGACCCTATGTAACCCAAAGAGAGGGCTTCGTCACCTAACCAGGTAACTACCTATCAGAGGGTGCCTCTGACATCACCTGCCTGGCCTGGCCACTCAGATGATCCCAGAGTTCCCTGCCAACCTTTAAATTAAGATGGCAGAATGCAGGGACCCTCTGGGGGAGCTCTGGGCAGCACCCCTGGGGTGGTGATGGACAGGGGAGTGGTCACTCCCCTTTCCATTGTCCAGTTTCACACCAGAGCAGGGACTGGGGGTCCCTGAACCGGTGTGGACTGGTTTATGCACAGAGGGCACCAAATGTGCCCTTCAAAGAAAAACCAGTGGCTTGGGGAGGCTACTCCTCCCAAGCCAGTCACACCCATTTTCAAAGGGAGAGGGTGTTACCTCCCTCTCCCAAAGGAAATCCTTTGTTCTGCCTTCCTGGGCTTGATCAGATCAAGCAGCAGGAGGGCAGAAACCTGTCTGATGGGTGGCAGCAGCTGGGCTGCCCAGAAAATCCTGTACGACTGGTGGTAGCAATGCTGGGGGTCCTCTAAGGAGTCCCCAGAGTGCATGGAATCATACTTCCAATATTTGCAACAGTATTGGGGTATGGTTTCCACATGTTTGATACCAAACATGCCCAGGTTCGGAGTTACCATTATGTAGCTGGACATAAGTAGTGACCTATGTCCAGTACACATATAAAATGGCATACCCGCACTTACGAAGTCCAGTAAAATGGGGCTGGAGTTTGTGGGGCACCCCTGGGGCACCTCTGCTAGTGCAGGGGTGCCCTCACTCACAGGTACCTGCACCATGCCCTCTGGGCTGAGAGGGCCTACCCTAGGGGTAACTTGCAGTGACCTGTAGTGAAACCGGGTGCATGCACCCAGTTCACGCAGACTGCCATGGCAGGCCTGCAGAATCCTTTGCATGGGCTCCCTATGGGTGGCAGAATAACTGCTGCAGCCCATAGGGATCCCCTGCAGCCCCATTGCCCTGGGTACCTAAGTACCATATACTAGGGACTTATATGGGGGACCAGTATGCCAATTGTGGGGAGAAAAACTTACTAACAACCACATTTAGAGGAGAGAGCATAATCACTGGGGCCTAGTAAGCAGGATCCCAGTGAACACAGCCAAACACACTGACAAACAGGCCAAAAGTGGGGGTAAACAAGCTAGAAAGAGGCTACTTTCCTACAAGTCAGAGTAATTATCAATAGCTGGGATTAATTTATCCACCACCTTTTTGTATACTTTAGTGAAATGAAACATCAACATCTCCTGAAACACCACACCAATTGTTGCACATAGTAAAGCTGTGCCAGAGAAAGTAAACCACAGGGTATGTGAACTGTATCCTGTTAGAACCTGTTTTAATCTTCATGAAAAAAGGAAATCCACAGCTCAGCAAAGTTCACCAGAATCTGGTGAAGTACCCTATTTGTCAAAATGACCATCTGTCTACCTCTTTCAGGTGGACTGTCATTTGTCAGATGGCAGTCCCCTTGCTGTCTCAGCCGTTGGAAACCCTACACCGACAGCCTGACAGAGTTGTGGCCAATGGTGTAGATACATCAAACCGTCCACCCTACTTAGATTGGATGGTGTGCTGTGCTTTTTTTCAGTGTTGTTTCCTCCAGAAAACCTGGTCGGTCTGGTTGTGCACGTGCCACACGAAGGGCCTCATCTACAAGGAAATGGCGCACTGTGGTGCCGCAAGCAGTCTTGCTGCGCTGAGCTGCGTCATTTCCAAAACGGAGGGATGTGCAGTATTTAAAAGAATATGGCACATCCCTGCGCCAGCACTAAATTAGCGGCTTAGTGCCAACGCAGCCACCCTTGTGCCATGGTGCAAGGGTAGCTGTGTTGCGGGGGAGATTGTTTTTGTGCAGGAAGGGACACCTTCAAAACAATCTTTAATGAAGATTTGCTCCTCTGAAGGACATGCATGCAGTTTGTGGGCATCTCTACTTTTTAAGAGAATGGTATATGTTTGTATCTGCACTCATGAGCGACCCTACCTGGTCTGACAAATCTGTTCTGGTCGTGACAGAGCATGCAACTGGTTGGACTGTATGATGGAGAAGATACGCTGCTCCTAGAGGGTGCGCCCACTGCCACAAAGAATTACTAGCATATCTCTCTTGTAAAATGTATCCTTCACATACCTCATCTCATCTTTCAACTTTTTCCTATGCATCACCAACAAAGGCATTCCTTCTGTCCATGAGGTCCTGCAACATGACTTGTCCTAAGCTCCCCTGAGGGCGTGTGAAGAAGATCATATAGTTCACAACAGAGGTAAACTAAAAGGTTGACCACAATGTGTGCCTCCTCCTCAGTTATGTTTTTCTTCAGCAGGATGGTCAGCATCTCCTGTGTTCTCCTTGTTCCAAATTCTCACTATTCAGGAAAAGAGGTAGAGGACAGATATGCATTTGCTTGCTTTACATTATTTCTGCTATCTGGATAGTCTGTGTGTAATTGTGGACAAGTGGGGGTATTAACCTACTTTCCCTATTTGAAATTAAAGGCAGCACATGCCCACCCTGTCTACCATTCTGCTTAGATGAAGTGTGCAGGAATCGCAAACATAATGTTACATGTAGTAACATTTAGTTGGTCAGTTTAAGATCTATGTCTACCTTTCTTTGCATAATTTTAATTGGGTGTGTCAACAGATATTACACTTAAGTGCCCATTGGAACCAGGCACTACAACTACCTAGTGAACCCTCGCTCGCCCTCCTCATGAACTATGGATGCATGGGCATTGGTAACTTGTGCACAACAGAATAACTCCTCAACACACACGTTTTTAGGGAACAACAGCAGCAATCTGTGTTTCTTCACTGATTCCTACATGTTTAGGTCTCGCCTACACAGCGCATGCACTTTGCTGTGAGATGAATTGTTTACAATTAAGTGGGTTTAAAAAACCCCACCTCATTCATTCTACTCCACTCTACACCACAGCACTCCACACAATGCCACTCTACGCCACTCCATTCAATGCCACTCTCCTAGAGTCTACTCTACGACACTCCACTCTACTCTACTCTACACCACTCCACGCCACTTTCTGCCATTCTACTCTGTCATTCCACTTTATACCACTCAACTCTGTTGCCTCCACTCATTGCACTCTATGCCACTCTGTCCTACACCACTCTACACCACACTCCTAGAGTCTATTCTACTCTGTGCGACTCCACTCTACTCTGTGGCAACCATTCAATGCCAGACTACCCTACACCACTCTCCTAGAGTTAGTTCTACACCACTCCACTCCACACAATGCCACTTTATATCATTCTATGCTGCTTTACTCTTTGCCACTCTCCTCCATTCTGCTCTACGCCACTGTACTCGAAATCTCTTTATGCCACTATACTCTGTGCCACACTACTCTACACCACTCTCCACTATGCCACTCTACTCCACACCACTCTACTCCATTCCATTCCACTCTGCGCCACCCTACTCTACGCCTCTTCATTTCACTCTACTCCATTCTACGCCACTTTACTCTGTACCACTCCACGCCACTCCAGTCCACTCTACTCTATGCCACTCTGCTCTAGCCACTCTATTCCACACAATGGCACTTTAGGGCACTCTCTGTCACACCGGTGTACTCTACACCACACTTTGCCACTTTACACCACCCCACTCTATGCCAGTCTACACCACTTTACTCTAGGCCACTCCATTCTACTTTACACCACTCCACTCTCCTATATGCCTCCCCATTCTATGGCACTCTACTCCACTGAACTCTATGCCTCTATACTCTACACCACTCTACTATCTGCCACTCAAATCTACTCCATGCCACGCCACACCACTCTAGGCCACTCCACTCTATGCACTTTACGGAACTCTACTCTAATCTATGCCGCTCAGCTCCATGCCATTCCACTATAAACCCCTTTACTCCAAGCCACTCTACTCCACCCCACTCAATGCCACTCCTTGCCACTCTATTCTATGCCACCCTACTCTATGCCACTCTACTCCATGCCATTCTACAGTATTTCACAAAATGCCATTCTAAGCCACTCTGACAATCCACTCTACGCCATTCCCATTTAGTCTATGTCACTCTACTATATGCCACTCTATGCCACTCCATGCCACTCCAGTCTACGCCACTCTACTCCACTAAATGCCACCCTACAGCACTTTATGAGACTCTACTACATGCCACTCTAACCTACGCCACTCCAGTCTAAACCAATCTACTCTACACCACTCCACACCATTCTGCCCTATGCCACTTCACTCTATACTAATCTAGGCCCCTGTACACCAATCTACTCTATGCCACTCTGTGCCTCTCTACTCCTTTCCACTCCACTCCAGTCAACAACATTCTACGCCACTCCACTCAATGCCACTCCACTCCACTCTAGGCCACTTCCATTCCTCTCCACTTTACTCTGTCCCACTCCAGGTTATGGCAATCTACTCCGCTTTTAAATTATAGACATCATAATAAATATATGTCTGGGTACATTTGTAAATGTAGTTTTCTCTTTTTGAATTGCGTTCAATGTTTTCAGCCTTTAATTGTCCACTTATTTAGCTATTACTGTGCTATCAAGAAATGGTTGTAATGGTGTCGTTTTTTAGTTCACCTGCTTGGTTTTTAATTAGTTAAATGTGCATTTTTTATTATGCAGGTTTAATTTTGTATACTTCGCTTGGTTTACGTAATTTCCTGTTTTCCTTAGGCCTAAACTGATTACCTAGCTTTCTCTTGCAGAAAGTTGTTTCGAACAGAAATGTTTTGCAGGAACTGTGGGTACTGCACTTGCAACATTTAGTGCATGACTTAAAGTAACCGACAGAGGATAATCATATGTCAAATGTATGCAAGATTATTGGCAAGAAGGGGGATCTTGCAATGAAAAGCATCACAAAAGCCAAAAAATGTTGGCGAGTCGGACAGCCACCCTCATGTAACACCTGTAAAACCTCTATTTCTTGTGACACGTACAGGTGATATGCATGAAAAAACATGCAACTCCATCATCCCTATTTTTAGCTCTTGCGTTGTCTAAAATATCTTGATTTTACTAAAAGTATGCATATTTAGAAGGAATATCCTTACTTATAGGGTCTTTTAGCCAGCTCTCTTCATCGATTGGTCTGTTGTGTCATTCAAATTTTTGTTTCACCCACTACTGCATACAGCACGGAGCAGTGGTCAACCCACTTGTGTCAGTGGCTAAATTCCCTCAGTGGCATCATTCTGCTTTTTTACATATAAAACATCCACATCCTAATTAGCTCTCTTCAGTGCCATGGATTTCTATGACAATATGTCCTTTTTGAGACCAAAAAATATTTTTTCTTTTAAGCATTTTTATATGGTGGCGAGAGCCTGGCAGCTCGCCGAAAAATAAAGTTTTAAAAGAACCATATGCATAATCCCAGACACTTAAACAGGAGTCGAATGCCACCACTCTGGCTCGGCCTCAGCTTCTGCAATTTCAGAGAAGGTTACTACAGAATGTAGGGGAGGAGGTTAGGGGTGAAGACTCCAGAGTGTAGATCCTGAGGAAGCTAGACTCTGATGTTTAATAGGCTTGCTGATAAGAATACTATACTTTCAATTGGTAAAGTAAAATGATCCTACCTTAGTCAATTCAGCATAGTTCTACCATTCTCTACTGCCCAAACCATAAGGAAAGGGTTACAAAAAAAAAACTTGCATTCCTGCAATCACACTGAATCAGATTTTCAAAGTTCCCTCAGGTTCTATCACAGAGGATTTCTTTTAACATGTCAGGCTTTATCCTCTCAGTTTACTGAATGTTTACACGTGAGGTAAGACTTGCTTACCACCAGTCAGGTGGTCACTGTGCTTCAAAAGGCCTATGGATTTCCACGTAGTGCTAGCTGCATGTACTCTCTGTGAGGTCTCAAGATCGTTGGAAAACAAGCCACGTTTGCCCGAAATCTTTGCCACGTTCTCCCAAATCGTATCCACATCCTAAGGTCCCAACAACTGCATTGACTAGTGGTTGAGTAAAGTGCGTGGTTTTCTTTTCTAGGGGAGTCCTGCTCCAGAATATATTAGACCAGCTGAGATCTTGTGGGAGTTCCAGACCTCGTGAGAACCAAGACTGCCACCCTACCAGACAGAGTGCACAGATTATTTTTCATTTGTGCTTCTCAAGCAGTGCTAAATAGGACAAAGAGAAATCAAATCCCTGCTTAATGTCCCAAGGAGTGTAGGGTGGTGTACTCCATTCTGCCCACAAGAACAAACACTGTTTGCTCTTTGCACCATAGCTTGCGGGCTATTTTCATGTGGAGGGCACAAGGAGCCATATGTCAAAGCTGGAGCACTATGGGTCTTGACACCATGATAAAACAAAACAAGCATCATCAAAGCCAAAAGGCTGGTAGCCAACAACAGACCCATTGACTTGGACAAACCTTGTTAGTATTCCGTACAGCACTAAGATGCCTAGCATATTCCGTGATAAATAAATACACTAAAATAAACAGGTCAGGAACTGGCTACTCGCAGCCTCTTTCAGAACAGTGATGCTTTACTTCATATGGAGAAATCGTGCCATCATGAACACGATTGCAAATACAGGCACCTCAAGTTTTACTCATTGGTTTTAGCTTCTCAGTTAGGAACACAGTTTCATTGTTAGGCAAATAACCTCCTTTAAGAGAAGTCAGGGATAGCAGTTGCCAAGTCAAACTATCCTTTACATTCTGTGAATTAACTATTTGGCCTTGGAACCTTTAAAAGTACTCAAGGTAAAAGTAAAAGATTACGTGATGTCACTTCCTGTGATGTCAAAAGAATGCGACAAACATTTTTGCCACGCTGAAATTACATCACTACTCACAACGGCTCGGTTTCTTCCCTTTAATATTTTAAGTTGGCCTGAAGTTTAAGGAAAGACTTCAAAAGTTCACTGCAACTGAAAACAAACTCAGTCAAGATCATGGCTTTACAAAATGTATCCTTTAAATAAGAGGAAGAAGATAACATGGTACTGTTATTTTAGGAAAAGCTGCATTAGGGAGGGAAATAGGGTAGTGCCTGGATCAAAGGCTCAGCTCTATTTTGGGTTGCCAGTTTTATGGGATAAGGGCCGAACTAGAACAAGATATTCAGCCCAAGCTAGGGTCAGGCTTTGCTTGACTTGACGACCTCTGCCCTATGAAGGACGTGTAGGCCAATCTCACGTCTAAAGGTAGATGCAAAAATAAGTACGAACATTCTAGCATCCAAGTTGTTATAAAGTCACGTGCCGTGTCAGCTATTCTAAACAATATAAAGAGCAGAGCTTGCTGGAATATGTTAACAAAAATATTTTTTCATGAGATTCAACGCTCCTAAAACAATTATTAAACAGTACGATAAAACCACGACGTTGGCTAGTTTGCTTTTAAACTGAAAAACGACATACTTGGGTGCCTCAGCATAAATTACTTTGTTGAATTTCCTGAGCAGCTCAGTTGTTCCAGGCCAAATACTGCCGAAGCGGGCACGTCCTTTCCTTGCGCAATGCATGGGCCCTGAGGGTTAGCTCATTCCAGCTCCGCTGTCAGATGAAGATTCTTAACATGCCAATGCTGCAAGTACGGATTTGTTTACAGAGTGCAACCTTTGCAGTTTTTACAGCACTCCCACTATTTTTTATTGTTTCTTGCAAGTTTAGACAACTGCTGAATTAAACTTTTTTATTTTAAAGGCTGTGAGACACTGGATCACAGTATGTCTTTCTAGATAACTAAACGTTAAGAGATTAACATTTCTAGGTGCCTGCGTGCACAAAGAATCTGCATCCATGGGAATACAACGTAGAACACAACCTTCGTTGCTGGGGCACTTCTGTGGCCTGGTTGTTCCCACCAGTGCCTTACAACCCTCCTACATACGACCCTCTGGGAAGCTGAGTACAACCACTCACATGTGGTACACAAACAGTCTACCAGTGCCTGACTCTCACACAGGCCCCAGTGGAACACAGACAAAATCTAGTGAGGTAACAACCTTCTCTTTAACCACAACATGTGGTAGGGCAGCTCTTTCTCACCATGATATTGTAGCTCCCATAAGTGTACTACACCTACTGTGGGTGGGAGATCAGCAGTGCTTAATTTGTAAATAAAAACGTGCCGGTGCTCAAAGCCCTCCTCTAAAACATGTGGTGGCTGCAATCAAATGTGGGAGCACGGAATACTGAGGCAGCATAATCCTGAAGCCATCTAGGGCCTCTTCAATCCATTCACTCCCTCCCCTCCAGCTCACTCTTGCAGCTGTTTTCTTTCTCCCATTGTGACGCTTTCACGTTTTTCTCTTTCTCTGTCTTTCCCATATGTGTCTTTTGCTGGCAGCAAAGGCTTGGGGCAGAAGAATAAGCGCCGGCCCTCAAAAATAAGTGCCGGTGCTCAGCACCGGAAACAACAAGCACAAATTAAGCACTGGAGATCAGTAAGCATGTTGAAAACTATGGACCCACCATCAACTCACCCAAAAGGATTAATAGCCCTTAATGTTGAGTTACTGTGCATCTCCCACTTAGGCACATATTTATACTTTTTTTGTGCCGCATTTGCGTCATTTTGTGATGCAAAAGCGACGCAAACTTACAAAATACAATTCTCTCGCGGCAAAAAAAATTACACAAGTACGACGCTAAAAAAGTATAAATGTGGCCTGTGGGCCATATTTATACTTTTTGACGCAAAACTGCGCTAACGCAGTTTTGCATCAAAAAAATTAGCGCCGGCTAACGCCATTCTGAAGCGTCATGCGGGCGCCGTATTTATTCAATGACGTTAGCCGGCGTTAAAAAAATGACGTACACCAGGCAGCGCTGGCGTAGGGGAATATGGAGCTTGGGCACCAAAAAATGGGGCAAGTCAGGCTGAGGCAAATGTTTCGCCTCAACCCGATTTGCGCCATTTTTTTCGACTCCCAACCCCCATTGAAATGACTCCTGTCTTAGCAAAGACAGGAGTCAGGCCCCCTTGCCCAATGGCCATGCCCTGGGGACTTCTGTCCCCTGGGCATGGTCATTGGGCATAGTGGCATGTAGGGGGGCACAATTCAGGCCCCCCTATGCCACAATTTTTTTAAAAAAAAAATACTTACCTGAACTTACCTTAATGTCCCTGGGATGGGTCCCTCCAGCCTTGGGCGTCCTCCTGGGGTGGGCAAGGGTGACAGGGGGTGTCCCTGGGGGCATGGGAGGGCACCTCTGGGCTCCTTCCGAGCCCACAGGTCCCTTAACGCCTGCCCTGACCAGGCGCTAAAAAACGGCACAAAAGCAGCTGGACGTCATTTTTTTTGACCCACCCACTCCCGGGTGTGAATTTTGCCCGGGAGTGTAAATACGGCGCACATGCCTCGGAGTAAATTTTTTAGACGGGAACGCCTACCTTGCAGATCATTAACGCAAAGTAGGTGTCCACGCTAAAAAATTACGGAATTGCGTCAAAAAAAAATACGCAATTCTGGCGCAAACAGAGTATAAATATGCCCCTTAGTGTCTAAACCATGTATTGACAGGTCTCGGTCTGGCAACTCCTCTCTGACCTATGTGCCTGGAATGATAGGCTGCAAGACATTGAGAGCTTCATGGAAAGTGAACACAGGTGGCTCCACATGATCTAGTAGACTCTGTTCAAGCCTTGGGGTCCTCTCAGTTTATTCTTTTGGAGTGAGAGCCTTGATTTAGTAGGGCCCCTCATGAGATGGTGTCATGTCTCAGCCAGCTATGCTGTGGAGGACCAGAGGTGAAACATTCAAGTCCCTCTTCTCTGTATGGAAACCAGTTCTCAACTCCACTAAAGCACAGAATAATTCCAAGCACTTAAACAATCAAGCTCATACACGATGGCAAATCACGTCACCAGCTCATTTTCAGTCACCCAAATGTCCAATGTATCATCCTCTATTCCATCATACTTCCTTCCTGAAGGTGGCACAAAGTTAACTTCCCCACGGCCTTAGAACGTGGCTTTGCATTGTGCTCAGCTATCAGTGCAAATGCACTGGTAGTTGAGTTCCATTTATGCACCTTCACACTTAACATTAGGGAAGGCGGGCCTAAATGTTGTACAGACCCATTTCTGCAAGAAACTGACTATGCTCAGCATTCAGTTAAAGAGCTACAGGAGAGCAATCAGTCCAGTACATGCGCACCATGCCAAACCACTCCTGGGAAACGCGCTACCTCTTCCCTAATTTAACCTTGTAGGTAAAGTAGGCGAGTTTAAGGACAAAGGTGAAAAATGCCCCACAAAAAAATGTATATCTAGTATTCTCATAGAAGTAGTGTCTCTTAAAGATCAGATTAAAGATTTAGGGCCTTATTTAGAGTTTGACAGAAAGGGACACCTGCCAAAAAGAGACAAATGACTCATCTTCCGTATTTATAGTGGCAATTACATCAAAGCACTCCTAATATGATAGACAGGAGATCCACGAATTATAGACAGATGCCCCACATCCACTCAACTCCAAATAAGTCACCTTGAGCCTCCCCACCAATAAGCTCAACTAGCATCCTATGGTACCTTAGATGACTATCAAGATTACAAGTTGGCAAACCTCTGTAGAGTACAATAATAAGTCACTATGAGTGTGATGCAGTACCATCCCTCTCCTTGAACTTTGGGTCAGCCTCCTTCCAATGGATTTCATGTATCTGTCATTGTTGGAAATGGTCCTCACTGCAGGGTCACCCCCGAACGTTTTGCCTTTTTCCCCTCCACTTTTTGCTGCTTTCTTTCTGTTGGCCTTAGGACTCTGGGCACTTTATCACTGCCAACCAGTGCTACAGTGCATGTGCTCATTCCTCTAAAACATAGTAACATTGATGTATCCAGAATTGACATATTTAATTTACTTGTACTTCCCTAGTAAAGTGCACTATATGTGCCCAGGGCCTGTAAATTAAATGCTGCTAGTGGGCCTGCAGCACTGATTGTGCCACTCACTTAAAAGTAGCCATTTAAACATGTCTCAGGTCTGCCACTGCAGAGCCTGTTTGTGCAGTTTCACTGCCATGTTGACTTGGCATTTAAAACCCCTTGCTTACCAAGACTTAAACTCCCCTTTTATTACACAAAGGACACCACTAAGGTAGGCCCTGAGTAGCCCTTAGGGCAGGGTGCAGTGTAAGTAAAAGGCAGGACATATTCATTTTGATTTTACATATCCTGGTTGTGAAAAACTTTAACATTCATTTTTTCCACTGTGAGGCCTACCCCACTCATATGATAACACTGAGGATTCCTTAATACATCTATTAAGGGTAATTCCTGATTAAGAAGTAGGACAGTCATGCTTCTGGACCTGAGGATACTCTGTCAGGGAGAAGGACTGCTGTGCTGCTGAAGGGACTGTCCCCCTGCTAGTCCTCTGCTGGACGTTGCTGGTCTCCTGCTTTGCTGTGCCTGCCCTGCTGCCTGTGAACTTCCAATAATAAATGTTCTTTAATGGTAAAGTTGGAATTATGATTACTACTTAAAAAATGGCACTTTTAGAAAGTTGTCATTTTTCTGCTCTTAAGCCCTGTGTGTCTGCTGCCTGACTCCAATACACGTCTGTGTTGGGAGACTGCTAGGATTTGTGCATTCCCTCTAGACAGTCACACAGAAAGGGAGCTGAGGTGTTCCATTCACATCCTGATGGCCCATCACCAGGCTGATGAGCCTCCTGAGCTAGATGGGAGGGAGTTGCTGGCACTTGCACCTAAATAGGGCTGTGCCTGTCGCAAACAAAGAGCTGCATACATCCTGTAATGTGTTTGGAGCCAGGACAGGAAAGGGAGGACATGTGTGCACTTCAAAGCACCTCATTGAAGTCACCCCCACATCAAAGGCACTACTGGGTATAAGAACTGGACTTCTTACCCTACCAAGTCAATACACTTCTGGACCTGAGGATACTCTGCCAGGAAGAAGGACTGCTGTGCCTTTTGCTTGACTCCTGCTTTGCTGTGCCTACCCTGCTGCCTGATGCCTCCTTGTCTGAAAGTGAGAAGGACTGGACCTGAGTTTCTACATCCCCAGAACCAAGTGACTGAAAGTGCTTGCTGGCTTGCCTCATGTCCTGCAGTCTCAGGGACATCAAAGATTACCTACAACTTCCCTAGAGCACCTGGACTCTGCCTCCTGGGAGTCCTGCCCTGCCAAGTGGTGCCAATCCAGTACTGGGACCTTGGAAGTGGGTTCCTCTGTGTTGCAACTCACAACGTTGATGCATCGCCGCCACTGCACTGATCGGAACCACTGTTGAGGACTTTGCATCGCTGACTATGCGGCTCCTGATCAAAGCATCACCATCGGCCCTGGCGCATCTCCTTCACATCGGTGACTGCGCAGCTCGATGACAATGCATCCCCTTCATCAACAAGGGTTTGCAGACTCACCTTGAGTACATCGATCGACTACTGTGCGGCCCGACGACGGTGCATCACCGGACTGCACAGATCGGAACAAACGCATCACCTTCTCATCACCTCCCCTACTCCTGACATTGGATCATAGATGTTGGTGCAAGCCTCCATCCAAGGTACTGTTTCAGCTGTACAAGGTTGGTCCCTGTAGCTGGCCCGCGCTCAATCGTGGTCGGCCTGAATTTTGGATTTACCGCGGTCTAGCACAGATAGACCCAGTTGGTGATTTAAGGGGCCTATTTACAAGGCCTTTTGCGCTGCTGGAACTTCACTTTTCATGACGGTCTGGTGTACACACTGCAGACACATATTAAAGCCAACCTGTGTAGCTTTTCATGGCCTTGCAGATATGGACTGAAGCAACGCAGCTCAAGTCGCTGCTTTACCTCACCCTGCAATAGGGAGGCATGCCATGGACATTGCAGTGGGGGTTCCTGCATAACATCGATGGCATTTGACACATTCCCAGATTTATGAGATTTTGTAAACCTGGTAATGCGTCAAAAGCCTATGCCTCCACAGGTTAAGTGTCAGTGAGGTGCAATAAGGAAAAATAGCTTTGCTTCTCCTCGTTTTGTCCCTTTTCTATGTGTGTTGCATTCTTCAGCACACTTAAAAAGAGGGAAATGCCTTTCGTGATTGTTTTTATGCAGGAAGATGTCCCGTCCTACACAAAAACAATTATCCCTGTAACACAAACATCCTTGCATCATGGTGCATGGTTTGGAGCATGGCAGCCCATTGTGAGCCAGCGCAGATGAAAAGGACAGGAATGAGCCGTATCTCATATATACAGCACATTCCTGCCCTGTTCTTTTGATGCAGGGCAGCGTAGCAAGAATCCTTGTGGCGCTGTCCTGCACCAAAACCTCGTGAATGAGACCCTAAGTTTCTAAACAGTACTCCTGCAGATATTCTTTAAAAATGTATATCTCGAATTCTACTTATTGAATTTTTTTCGTTTTTATCTTGTTTTACTCATACAAATATAATCTATTTTTCCTAACGTGGAGTGGAGTATTTTTGTAGTGTTTTCACTGTGTTACTGTTTAAGTGTTGCACAAATACTTTACACATTACCTCTTAAGTTGCGCCTCACTGCTCAGTGCCAACCTACCAGAGGGTGAGCATAGGTTAATTCAGGGAGTGTAACTGACTTACCCTGACTAGGATTGTGGTCCTATGTGGACAGGATGCATACCTCTGCTATCAAAAGACCCAATTTTAACAGTCATGGATTACCTTTGCTTGTCTGTGCTGTCCATCAAGGCCTCGGCATTTCATGGAAGGTTACCTCGCCCCATTTGTGTTCCCACTAGGCATTTGCTGTATTTACTCTGCTTGAAATGAAGACATTTAGGAGGCAGCCCTGTTGTAGGCGGGCCTCCACCAGTGACTGAGTGCAGGTGGAGGTAGTAGTGGCTTTATTAGAGCTCACCCTGTAGTTCCCATACCTCTAAGTGAGGCAGGAGAACCTCGACTTCCCCTAATGAAATATACATTAAAAAGGAAAATGGTCAGACCCTTAGTGATGGCAATTACATCAATTAGCAAAACATACTGGTTTCTAACTTCACCCAGAGTTCACTCTCCAGTTACAGATATTCACTGAGATACATGTGAATTGCAGTTTAGTTAAGGGCTGAGCTCTATTTTGGGTTGCCAGTCCCCATGCTATATCCATGCAATTGCCTACGACTGCAAAAGATGTATCAGTTTACCCTTACATGACATCCATCCATACTCTATCATACCTTTTATGGGTCTCTTGCATATTGATTAATTAAGGTAATCCTGGGAACTAGCACTGATGTTGGCATGCCCTTGCAATCAATGACCTAACCACTGTCCACAAGTTTCTGCACTCTCTTCCCTACATCGTCAATTGCCATTTAGGTATAGGGGCTCATTCAGAGGGCCCAAATCTTGCACTTCATCCTACTTGTGTTGCTTCTAAGCCAGTGGATCCATGACTACCAAAGGGCCGGACGAAGTGATGGTTGGTACACAACATCTGGCGCTGCTACTATTACTATTTAGACAACTCTTGTTCCTGCTGATATTCCTCTTTCTAATATTAGGCTACCAACCATCTTCATGAACCTCTTCCTTATGTTGTTCATCATCTTCAGAGCATGATGCCTTCCTCTGCCAGTCATAGGGAGACAGCCTGAGGGCAACACAGTCTAGCTTTTTGTGGTTACGGTTGCTGGCAAGTGTAGGAATCATGCATAGCTCTTGAGGCTTCTTAATCAGAACACAAACTGAAACTCCTGCCTTCCTCTAATTCTTAGATCGCGAAATACAGTCTCACATTAACTTGAGACAAGTTAAGTTCAGGAGGATGTGTTGATGGAACCAAAACAGCTATCTATTTAATACTTAAATGAAATCACTAACCCCCAGGCCAGAGATTGCACTATGTAAGGAGATCGATCCTCAGACATCATTTGTGCCATAATCATTTTCCCAAACAGCTCTGATTAATTTCTTGAGCGTGTGCTCCTTTTGCTGAGGTGATCTTTAACAACTATTCTCCTAACCACCTTGTTATACTGGTGGTGTGCCACTCACTGATCAGTGGTATGAAGTTGATGCTAAGATGTTCTGTGGTATATATCTGCCTTTGTCTGCAGAAGCAGAAAACTATTTTTCTCCTTGGAGAAATGCTTCCACTGGCAGAAACCTTATACCACAAACCCACTAACCTCCAGCTGACATTTAAGTGTCTCAGAACATCCCCCCTATTTAGGAAGGACGTTCTGGTACTTTTTTTCTGATTCGGGCCATAAGGAATTTTTTTAATGTCCCTTACACCAAAGGAGAAAAATTTAAATGCCCCTCATACTGAGGGAGAAACTAAAAGGGTTTTAGGAACATTAGGTTTTTGTTTTTGCATAAAAAACGTCTGCCTTGGAAGTTTGTGTTTGAAAATCAAAAAAGGTTTGGTTTGTGGCCACATGAAACATAGTGGCCTTACAGTGCCTTCAGAGCAAACTTACAATATCTTCAGATAAGCCGCCATAAGCTCCTATATAGAGATCTCCACATTGTATACTTGTATACAGGGATCTCTAAATATAGTGGGTGGTTATCGCCCAGGGTGGGGGAGGTAATAACTTACAGCCCCCTGCCTGACTCTGGCCTGCCTGCCATACCTCTAAATAACCCCCTGAGGTTGAGCCTGCGTTAAATTCTATTGGGTAGAACTGTGATTATTCAATCCACTTCTCCAGTGTTTCAAGCTTTGCTAAATATTTATTTCTCAGACTTGTCAGCCTTAGGACAGTCTCCCTCAAACATTTTGCTTACTCACGTCCGATGTTTGATTAAATTATTTTTGTTGGCTCCGTACACCTTTCCCACTGCCAACCGGTGCTAACTGAGTAAGCCACCCCAGAGACCCACATGTGCATACCACTTATGGCAACCAGTATAAGGAAGCAAGTGTGGACTCACCTTACCGTGGAGTGGCCCGCAGGAGCCATGCAATAGTGAAGGACTGGATACCCTTCTCCCACAAATATTGTTACTGATATTTGCAGGGTTTGTTAAGAGGCAGGCCAACTGCGGCTGCTTTGAAGGCAATTGCACACTACTGCGAAGAAACGAGGTGGAGCTATGCAGTAGTCTCCCAAATACTGTTTCTTATCTTTGGGGTTTTGGGGGCAAGAGTAGAGGCCACCACTTCAGCAGCAGAGGCGTGACCTTTCTGCCTAGGGCATCTGTCTTGCTGGGTTGAAGGAGCAGTTTGGAACCAACCAGGCCAGTTGGTTCATAGGAGGAAGCAAAGCTCCAAATCCACATACACAGAACGCAGGCCTGAGCAAGCAGACGAGAGCCCGTTCCACATCATGTGTATGGATAATTGTATTCAAAAATCAAAGGAGGCCAGCCGTAAGATGGGAACGAGTGGTTCCTGTAGAACCTGTAGGTGCCTCCCACACACATGGGACTCAAAAGGAACCAGCACAAAACAATGATATGTGCAAGGGGGCCAAGGGCTCAGTAGACAATGTGTTACAGGATGATGTGCAATTGTTTTGAATGTCTTAAATCACTGGGAGGGGCGGCACCAAGACAAAAGCCAATGGGAAATTGGCAAGGGTGGACTTTTTAGGGCTCAAACATAACTATACAGGCAGGAGGCTGGGCAACAATGTTATAGACCCCCCTTCGGGTTAGAGAGGAAGGACAATGGAACATAAGGGGTCCGCACACAGCACCATCAGGCACAAAAGCACTTGGGGGCTTAAATGTTACCAGGGCAAAGTACACTGCCAACAGTGAACTAGATAGTAGCATGGAAAGGGAGCAGGGTACCAGGTTCATCACTGGAGTCAGCTAGGGAATGACCGGGGAGCACGGAGGACAGGCTCTAGCATAGCAGCAGGGCTACCCCTCACAGCCATGCCAGAGCTGGGCACAGCATACACGACAGACTCACCCGGGCAGCTATCGATGGTAGCAAAATCAGCAGATCTAGCAAGTTTGATACCACTTTAAGTAAAAGGAAAAGATATGGAGTATAGAATTCTATAACATCTTTTCACTACTGAAAATTCAATTGGAAGGGTTTGAATAATTAAATCATGAAAAAAGAGGAGGATAGGAAAGAGAGAGAAGGGGGGTCAGAGAAAGGAGAGGAACATATACAACTGGCTTGACACTTTTTTTGTAATGACATGTAAAAGTGTTGAAAAATTCCATCAATGTGCTGCTGATTTAAAGTTCTATGAGTACAAGATACATGAGGCACTGAGAATATATGGGGGTGATGCATGGCTGCTATATGACCAAGTCTTCCATTTGAAAATGTAGACATGGCCCACACTAGAATGGGATTAAAGGATTTTGCAGATTACATGCATAAAATGGTAGTGGCAAGGGAAGGCAGTGGCGTAATATTAGCTCCTGCAGTGCAGGGGGCCCTCGAGCTCAAAAGGGCCCCCCTTAGCACAGTACAATGGGCACGAGCGGCAGGCTTCCATGTACTTTCCCGGGGAGCTCCCTCACATTTCAGTATGCCACTGAAGGAAGGAACAGCTTTGTCACACACAATTCAAAGGTAAACAAGACAGATTTAAGGAGCTCAACAAACAGAAATGGAAGTGGGGGCTGAAAGGCCCTAGCAGAGCAGAAGGGGATAATGCCATTTGCTGGAAATAAAAGAAAGGAGAGTGTTCATGGGGACCAGCTTGCACATTTAGGCACATATGCAGTGCATGTGGAGATGGGCACCAAATGTGAGAAAGGGAGATGTAGCATAGGAAAGAAGGAGCGCAACAAATGTTGAAGTGCAGGAGCCACCCATTAACCACAGAATTACACATTACACCAGGGAGAAGAACGGTTGTAGATGGCAAAAATTGTAACTTGCAAGGACTCTCATGGCCCAGTTTAGACTTAGACAACTCCTGGACGATTACCACCAGAGCAAAAAGGATAGAATTCTAATACGAGGTTTTGAGGAAAGTTTTCCCAATTCCCAAGACGCCCTTGCAAAGAGCAGGGATAGCTCTAACCTAAAGCCCGCACATGAACCCAAGGAGGTGGTCAGGGGTTATAGGGGTTATATTGTTAAAGAGCTGCTATTGGGCAGAAAAGATGGACCTTTCTTGGAACAAAACTTTCCAAACTTTGTTGTATCTCTTTTGGACGTGGTCGGATAACTAAGTAAACAATTGGTTGAATCAAGAGCAACGGGGCTCTGATGGTGAAAACCAACATAAGATCAACATTCAGGCTACTGCTGGCGCACCTGACAATTTCAACCGGCTAGGTTTCAAATCTGAAATGCATGCATAGGGATACTCATTTTCATGCAATAAGAAATTGGGTTAAAACTTGAATTGGTATCAAATTATTTATACTTGGATTTTAGTGTTACACAAATCACTGTATGACACTACACAAATACAAGTACTGAATCTCACTGCTGAACACCAATGTATGAAATGGGGTTAGTGGTTAAGGCGTAAGGCATTGGAAACCCTGCTCAAGCAGCAACCATAATTCCTGCAAGGGTGAAACATAGGCAACCCCCAAATTAACCTGTGACCAACCTTCTGGTAGCTTGGCACAAAAGCAGACCTGGCTTAGCTTAGAGGCAATGTGTAAAGTATTTTTGCAGGACACAAACAGTAACAATTTAAAAACACAAAACAGGAACAATCCCACACCAATTTAGTAAAATAGATTAAAATTTAAAAAATAATTTGTAACCAAAATGACAAAAATCCAATTAGTGGAACCGGAGGTATGCAATTTTAAAGATTAAAGTAAAAATAGTGTCTAGGAGCACAAAGCTCCAACTGTGGTTTTCTAGTTGCACCGTGCTGTAACATGTCACAAGATTAGGCCAACTGCAATTGAGTGTGGGCCGAATACAGGAGCCAAGTTAGGCCTGCTGAACTAAGTACGTTATAACCTGGTTGCAGAGCATTGCGAAATTCCGCGTTGAGGATGTTTCACGCAGCAGCGGTTTCAATGAGCTGCAGGCTGCAATGCAAAGTCCTGCATCAAGGAGGGGTGTGCAGTGGTGGTTCTGAAGAACTGCAGGATCCTGCGCCGGAATGTGTCATACAGAGGCGGTTCTGATGTAGAGTTGCAAGGAGATGCATCACCCTTCATCGGTTCTGCTAAAAGAACACAGCTCTTTCAGGCCCACTTCCAAGGGTCCAGGACTAATGTGCCACCATTTAGAGGGCAGGACCCACAGCAGGCAGAGTACTTACTTCAAGGTGCAGGTCCAGTCCTTCTCACTCAGGCAGCAGGGCAGCAGAGTTGCAGTCCTTCTTGCAGCAGAGCAGCACAGCAGTCATTCTGAGTTTTCCACAGGTTTATAGGTGAATTGAAGAGTTGGGTATAAGGGTCCAATATTTATACCTGGCCCCCACTTTGAAGTAGAAGTTGTGTAGGGTCCTCCCCGGAATGGAGGAGTCTGGAATTTTCTGCCTTCCTGCCCTGGACCCAGGTTGTCTAGGGCACAAAAGACTACTGTGAAACCCTTTGTGAGTGTGCTGAGGCAGAGTCTTTGTGAAATGCAAGTGTGGTAGACGACAGCTCCTCTCCCTATTGAGTCAGATATGGCCCATCCTGCCAATACCTATTCCCCCCTTTGTCTCACCATCTAGGACTAATACAAGTAACCAACTGCCAGCTTCCCGTTGTCATGTGACCCAAGATGCTGGCTGCAGCATCAAATAGGACAAGAAAATACCAACTTTCTAAGAGTGAAGTTTTCAGAATTGTGACTTAAAATCCAATGTTAAAGAGGGTTTAAAATTACATCTCCTTAGAGGCCAAACTCAACCTTCCTACCTGCTCCCAATTGAAAGACATCACTTATCAAATGTAAAATGGTAGTCCAATGTTATCCCATGGGAGAGGTAGGCCTTGCAATCGTGAAAAATGAATTTAAGAATGTAAAAGTTAAAAGTACATGTCCATCTTTTTAAATAAAGAGCACTCTGCCCTATGGGCTGCTTAGGGCCTACTGTAATGGTGACATATATATTTAAAAGGAAGGTTTAGGCCTGGCAAAAGATTTATTTTGCCAGGTCTTAATGGTAATTTAAAACTGCACACACAGGCTGCAGTAGCAGGGATGAGACACATTCAACGGGCTACGTAAATGGGTGGCACAATGAGTGCAGAGGGTCCACTAGTAGCATTTAATTTACAGGCCCGGGGTACACGTAGTACCACTTTACTAGGGAGGCACAAGTAAATTAAATGTGGAAATTGGGAAAAAGACAATTTCACCGTGTTTAAAGGGCGAATACAAGTATTTTAGCACTGGTTAGCAGTGGCAAAGTGGGGCGAGTCCTAAAGCCAACAAATAGACATTTATGTGTATTAGTTGGAATAAGGCAAAATATTTGGGAGAAGACCGCCCTAGGTCTGACAAGTCTAACATATGTGCATATTTCAAGATGTCTAGCATCTTCCTAAGAGCACACTAAAGAAGTGATACCCAGAATGGTGGGGGGTACTACAAATATCTGAATAATTTTCAGCTAGTGGGAGAGCTACTGGGTCATGTCTCAAAAGTTAGAACTTGCATAAATGATGCTGGGAGTGAAGGCTTTGGAATGTTGGTGGGATCTGCATGTTGTGCACAAGGGTGGCCCTCAACATCGGAGCCTACGGGGCTAAAAAAGGATATTACAATGCTAGAGCTAATTCCTTTTGTGGCAGCACTACACATATGAAAGGAAATGCCAAGAAACAGAAGAATATGCTGTGGTCAGACAATTATGCATAGATACGGGTTGGAGTGTGTCAGGAGAAACAATTATGGCAAGAATATCAGAGCCAGTGCAATGGATTCCTAATAGACAGCCCTGGGTCACCACACTGGAGTTAGATCTCTACATTGACACTGCTAGAAGTGAAGGGTACATAATGATGCTAGGCTGCACATGGTGCGCACAGGATTGGCCCTCAATATGGAAGGCTAGGGGTGCTGACAAAAATTATACTGTAGAAAGAGTGCCTAGAGCAACAGGGTGAACACAGATAACGGGTACTCTTACCCCCAGTTTAGGTAATGAAATACAGCCATAATTAGAATGGAGATGGCCTGTCATACCTGTGATACCCAGTAAAACTGCACTTGCTGCGCTACACATATGTCAGGAAAAGCTGCGAGACTAAAACAATATGCTGTGATCTGACAATTATGTGGTGGAATATCTGGCAAGCGAAAGCACAGCAAAGAGCACATAGGTGATGCAGTTAATGAGGAACCCGATATGAGCGCAACTGTGGTTTAATATCGAGCTAAAAGTGAGGTAGATAGGGGGCACAACTATCTCCAGGGCAGATGCCCGCTCTCATTTCCCATTCAAGAAATTCAGACAGCTGACACCATAGGTAGACCAAAAAATGTCCCTCTTCCCCAGTGTACTGTGGGCGCTATTGAACAGGACTGGACTGGCTGGTAAAAAAACTCCCTAGCACCAAAGTTATGGTAAAGTACCGAACATACCTGGAGACTTTCGAGAGGTCTAACAGAGCTGGGCGACGCAGGGCAAGAAATAAAACTGCAACTGGCACTCGAACAATTCGGGAAGTCAAGGTGCATTCCTAGTACTGATGCACCTCTGTAAGATCCCACTAAAAGCCATTACACAAAGGCCGCCATCAAGGGTTGAGGGCAGTTACAGCCTCCAGTAAAAGGCAACAGACTTCTGAATGGCATTCAAAGGTTGCCAGCACTGTGAGGATCCAGGATCTAGGTAAGCCAGGCCTCATAACCACACGCATTGACCACTTCTGGCCAATCAATGCAAGAGTTAAAAAGAACATTAGAATGGCGGCGAGGCCTTGAATACTATATGGTTACTATTGGGCACAGGAAATGATTTTCAGAGTTAAATGTTTCCCTTACTCAATGAAGGATGTACTGAAATCTGCACATGACACGCCTCTTTCTGCCCTTTGGTTGAGCTACAGACGTGCGGGGGAGGCACAGGCTGTATTGATTTATATAAAGAGCCACTGGAATTATGCATCAGGAGAGAGCCGAATTATGTGGCAAGACTGTCTAAATTACGGGAGAAAGAAAGGCAAATCAAACAGCATAAGGAGGCAGATTTTTGTGATCCATATTACTTCCTAAGTGACATTTAATTTTACACACGGTAACACAGTTGAGGCAAATGTTCATATATTCACACACACTCACAGACTCGAGCCCTCGAAGAGGTGGTGCTGGCGTCCACCCCCCCAGAAAGCAACTAGTGGCGAACTCTGCCGCACCTTGTAAAAATCAGGCCCACGGGAACTTAAAAGGGAGGAATGTGGGGAGTAGGAGCTTCTTTCGCGGGCCTTCCTCCCATGCTACAAACTGTTTTACAATCGCAAAAGTCCCAGGCCTTGAGAAGCACGCTCCCTTTCACTCCTCGCCCAAGCAGTTAGCGCCACAGCGCTGGCGGTCAAATTTTATGGCAAAGCGCACTGACAGGTGGCTTGATATGTACTGCAAGGGCCGGGCTAATAACCAGCAGGCCGCAGGTGGACAGCTCGCCACACTTTTGTTTTTACTATTGGATAATCCTACTTCCAGTACGAGTAGTGGCTGGTAGCAAGTGTGCAATTAGTCACTGGGCTGATTAAACCTTAAACGCTGGATGTCAGCCACTGGAATTATGTGGCAGAAGAGGGCAAAATTATGTGACAGGATTGAGTAAATTATGCAACAAGAAAATATAAATTATATGGCATAATGCAGCATTTTTGTGTAATTTGATTACGTCATTCTTCCGTCATTTTAAACTTGGTAACACTAATCTGTGGCATAATGGTTAAGGTCGAAGATCCTCACGCAGAAAGTGGAGGTTTCTATTCCAGGTGTGTACATGGTTGTTATGTATGGGCGAGTATGCACGTTGGGATCATGTTAACACTTTACCTTGCTTATGCGACCTGAAACTGCAGAAAGATTTATGTGCTAATAAGCAAGTGCCAAAGGCGACAGAAAGTTTTGTTGATTAGTCTCAGTCATCTGCTTCTGTCAGCGGGTTTGTTATGTTACTAAAGTAATGATAACGCCATTGCAAAGTAAAAGCCTAATGCTCCTGTAAACATCATTTAAAGATGGTGTTTTACCAAATGTTACAATAACACACAGAAAGCAACCAATAAAAACTAGGTTTGCTTAATTCTATGTCAGGACCGGAGGCTCGGATTATGCTGTCTCTTTCTTTTACTGAACTTTCACAGCAGCCAATCACAAAACATTAAAGGAAAAAACTACATTTCCCAAGATAACATTATAAATGCCACATGCTCCAATCACATATCGTGACCTACAACCATAAGAGTCCTGAACCCCAACGTCATATTCTCTTTCTTTGCTGCTTCGCAGCAGATAAGTGGCATTTTATCTATTCTCTTATGCTTATGTGTAAATTGTATGTGTTTCATAGTGCATTTTCAATTTGTTAAGCGTCGCGATTTCGCACGCTCTATTTTCTGTTAGCCTGTTTGTAATTTCAGCAATATTTCATTTTATAATTGGAGTCAGAGTGGGAGCACTGCGCTCGCTGCGCGCAGTCTATCTTCAGTTTCAATATTATTTTTGACGGGCACGCGCGTTTTACGAGCCGATCCATTACCTAATGATATTTCCTTTCGGCTCGTTGATTCAGCGCGCCTCGGGCAATTTACTTTATTTATGAAGGCAGACTGGAGAAGTGTGTCCCTGACGCCTAGACAGTGTTCTGCTGGGTTGTAAAATTCGATTAGGCTCTGCCTAGAGTGTGCTACAGGCAGCTCCCTCCAATTTATATTTTAAACCCTAGAATTGTGTGCTTTACCTTGCCTGTGAAGGTTTTTTTTCACTCCCCCTTTAATTTGAAGAATATATTACTGCTTGCAATGGCGCAATGGAATGATGAAGAGGCAGGGTACTACCCTGAAGATTCTGTTAACCAGATGGAGGTTAATTTGGTTGCGGCACTCAACACTAGAGTGCAACAATCTGTAAATGATGCCTTGGTGAGAGCGTTAGGCCCCTT
This sequence comes from Pleurodeles waltl, assembly GCF_031143425.1. Classification (NCBI taxonomy): domain Eukaryota; kingdom Metazoa; phylum Chordata; class Amphibia; order Caudata; family Salamandridae; genus Pleurodeles; species Pleurodeles waltl. Next base: position 267,681,012 of record NC_090448.1, on the reverse strand, counting down.
TTCCGGGCAACTACTGGAGTATGCTCACTCTCAAGGCTGGGTTCCGGATTCATCCCCTACTAATCCCAAAGGGGTCAATCCTCAAGCCCCCTCCAAAGCTAAGGCTAAAACAAAGAATATTACTAATGAGGATTCCTCTTAAGATATGCATGCAGAAGTCTTCGCTAAACTGTGCAAAAGACGTATTGATGAACACAATTATAGTACCTTGAATAATTCTTCCTCTTCAGGAGTTTCTTCCGATCAGGATTCAGATTGACCGCGCCAGCTCCCACTAAGAAAGCGAAAAAGCATTTCACTTCGCAACTGTTAGACTTCGATCCCTCTGAAATAGTTCATCCTAGGTCCTCTAACTGGCTCCCATCATCAGAGGTGGCGCAATATGTACACGATAACCTTAGGAAAGGTTATGGTAAAGAGGTTCGCACTCGCCTCAAGACTGAATGTCCCAGACCTGATTTAGATAATAATGTAGCTGATACCCCAGAGATCGATCCGACCATGGTTACCTTTTTGAAAAAGCTTTCCAAAGACCCTAAAAAAGGTTTAGACAGGTCATGGTGCTAATGCCAGGATAAGCTTCTAGACATGTCAGGACCTCTTACTAAGATTCTGGATTTTACTGCAGGGTCAAAAGAATCAGGTATTCCGGTGGATACGGATGTCTTATTAGGTTGGGCTCAGCGCGCAGTTTGCTAATTAGGCAACACTAACTGTGCTATTTCAGCGGAGTGAAGAAAATCAATACTTATGCGCATGGATCCAAAGCTGGTAGATCTAGCAGTATCTGAAGCAGGTCCAGCTGCGAAGGGCCTCCTTTTCGGATCTTCCTTTATTAAAGAACTTGCTAAATTTTGCTCCACATTTTCCACGCTTGACAAAGCGCAGTTGACCCTTAAAAAGGTTTTTAGAAGAGGCCTTTTTGTCAGGGCCGGACGTTATGGTGGACGAATGTCCGGCCGGGTCTCCTATACCAGTCCCCAAAATTATTATCCGAGAGGACGTGGTAACTGGTCCGGTGACCAATCAGATGCCACATTCTACCCCACCCGGAGCAGAGGTGGCAGACCTAGATTCCGCAGAGGACATCACAGAGGGCAGCAAGGAGCGATCCAGGACGCTTCCTATACTGGTAAGGCTCATTCACACTTATCAGGTTATTCTTGGGGGAAGAGTGGGTCTGTGTGCTCAGAATTGGAAAAGGTTTCCGGGGATCCTTGGGTGCTTCAGACGGTATCAGGTTTTCATCTGGAGTTCCTCAGCACCCCACGCCAGTTGACCCCTCCGACTCAAATGAACTTTTCCCTAGAAAATCAGACTTTTATAGATACAGAAGTACAAGCGCTCTTAGACAAAGGTGCGGTCAATTTTTCAACCCAGAAGGGTTTTGCAATCCTATTTTTGTCGTAGACAAAAAGGGAGGAGGCCATCGTCTGGTTTTGAACTTGAAAGACTTTAATTCTTGGCTTGTGTACAGGCACTTCAAGATGGAGGGAATCCACATGTTAAGAGATATCTTAATAGAAGGGGACTGGCTGGTAAGATTGGATCTGAAAGATGCTTATTTTTCAATTCCAATTTTTCCACCACACAGGAAATTCCTTCAGTTCCATTGGAAGTCTCGATGCTTAGAGTTCACAGCTCTCCCATTCTGTCTATCCTCAGCACCATGGTGCTTCACGAAGTTGTTGAGACCGGTTGTGGAGTTTTTGAGAACCAAAGGGGGTTCGATTGATTATTTACCTGGACGACATCCTTTTGATGGCCCAGGAGCCAGCTACGGTACAGACCCATTTGATTTGGACGATCAGTCTTTTGCAGGACTTGGGATTCCTTTTCAATGCACAGAAGTCATTGTTGAATCCGACTCAAGTAATAGAGTTTTTGGGTTTCAAGATCGATTCGATACAAGCTCAACTGATTCTGCCCTCATTAAAGATTCGCAATATAAAGAGGGAGTTGAGGTCAGCTCTAGCAAGTCCGAATATTTCTTTAAGAAGCATTGCTCGATTGGTGGGCCTATTGGCTTCGTCCATTCAAGCAATCTTCCCAGCCCCTCTACAATATCGAGCTCTGCAGCGGTTAAAGATCAAATATCTGAGTCAAGGTTGGAGTTACTCAACCTGGATCCCGTTGTCCAGGGAAGTCAGAGAGGAGATTCAGTGGTGGCTTCATCACATGGAAGCCTGGAATGGCAGGGCCATATTCGGGTCCCATCCGGAAGTGGTGATAGAATCCGATGCCAGTCGGTGGGGATGGGGAGCCCGTTGCGGATCTGTAGTGACAGGGGGCCGTTGGTCTCCGACAGAACAATCCCTTCACATCAATTGTTTAGAACTTCTAGCTGGCTCGTTTGCGATAAAGAGCTTATCCCCCCTCAAGACAGATTGTTGCATTCTGCTAAGGATGGACAATGTGTCAGCAGTGAGATATGTCAACAAGTTAGGGGGTACGAGATCCAGAGTACTAGCGGAGATAGCCAAGGAATTCTGGCATTATTGTCTGAACCACAGATTAGTAATTTTAGCAGAATATTTACCGGGGGCCCAGAACACTGTGGCGGACTGGAACTCCAGGTATCTGACGGATGCCAGCGATTGGAGGTTAGATCAGACTATTTTTCAACAGATAGTTCAGGAATGGGGCCCTTGTGAGGTGGATCTTTTTGCCTCTCGCCTCAATACCCAGACTCAGAAGTTCTTCAGTTGGAGGCCGGATCCTCTGGCCTCAGCGACAGATGCGTTTCTACAGGATTGGTCCCCATTTCGGGGATATGCCTTCCCTCCATTTCTATTGATCCCCAGTGTTCTGTCTCAGATTCGGAGACAGAAGGCAGACCTAATCCTGGTGAATCCTGTTTGGAGATCTCAGCCCTGGTTCCCTATTGCGCTCCAGTTAACGTGTGCTCTACCGTTGCTCATTCCTCCTCGACAGGACTTATTGTTGAGTCCGGAGGGCCTTCAACATCCTCTGATCTCATCGGGGACTCTTACATTGATGGCATGGATGGTTTCAGGAAAAATTGGGAAACCCCAGGCATTTCGCAACAAGCTAGAAACTTTATCAAACAAGCCTGGGCTTCTAGCACCCACAAGAGATATGCTTCTGCTGGGCGCAGATGGAATAGTTGGTGTGATGGAAGGAATATCAATCCCTTGGAATCAGGTATTGATTTAGTAGTTAATTTCTTAGCGGAGTTAGCATCCACAGGACTAGCTTATAGGACGGTTAACAATTTCAGGTCAGCTATTTCGGCCGAACATAAACCTATTGATGGTAAACTGGTTGGTGAACATCCACTAGTCTGTAAGTTGTTGAGAGGTATAAGATTTTATAATCAACCTCAGGCTAAATATAGCACTTTGTGGGACGTAGACGTTGTTTTAAAAAGTATTGATTCCTGGCCTAGTAATAGGTTTTTATCGCGCAAGCAACTATCGGCGAAATTGACTATGTTACTTTGTTTGATTTCTTGTAAACGGGTTTCGGATGTCAAAGCCCTGGATTTATCTGGTAGAGTATATTCTCCTGAAGGTGTTACTTTTTCCATTTCCAAAAGGACTAAAACTAACTGCAGGTCGGTATCCTATCCTTGGTATCCGAATAATCCGAAGTTATGTGTGGTACAATATTTGAAAGACTATGAGTCGGCCACTGAGGAGTTCTGACAAAATATGAATGGCCAATTATTAATTTCTATTAAAAAACCCTTTAAACCAGTGGCTTCTGCCACTCTGTCAAGGTGGGTTAAATGGTTAATGAGTGAAGCAGGTATTAATACTGATCAGTTTGGAGCTCATTCGGTGAGAGGAGCTATGGCTTCCAAATCATTTGGTTCAGGTTCTAGTTTGCAGGATATTATGAAGACAGCTGACTGGTCTTCTGAGAATACCTTTCGTAAGTTTTACTTTATACCTGTGGTTGATGTTGCCTCTATTGTTATTAATCAGCTTTAAACAAGCATAATCCGAGCCTCCGGTCCTGATATAGAATAAAAAAAATTCTAGCTTACGCGACACAAATTTTCAATTCTATTAAGAACACGGAGGCGAGGATTATCCCACCCATTATATTTATTGGAGGTTATATTCAATTGTATAATTCTATATAAAAGAATCATGCCCTCCCTTGAATTGTTGAAGAGATGTTTATAAAATTTACTCTGAAATAATTTGTCAATGAGGGGTATTATTATATATTCTTATTTTTTCCAGGTTCTGATCAGAGGTCGATGTTGGTGAGAAAATCGTTGGGTTCCTTCTTCTTTGTAGGATGCGTTTTTGGCTTGTTGCCGGAGTGGATTAATTCTCAGATTCTATATCAAGAGAGAAGTTCCGTGTTTCTTCATTATCGGAGGAAGTTCATTTTCAAGTGGTCTGTGAGACAAAGAAAGAGGATATGACGTTGGGGTTCAGGACACTTATGGTTGTAGGTCACGATATGTGATTGGAGCATGTGACATGTATTATGTTATCTTGGGAAATGTAGTTTTTTCCTTTAATGTTTTGTGATTGGCTGCTGTGAAAGTTCAGTAAAAGAAAGTGACAGCATAATCCTCGCCTCCGTGTCCTTAATAGAATTGAAAATTCTTGTCGCGTAAGCTAGAAAATGTTTTATTCAGCACAGAAGACAGATAAACAGATGGCGGGAAAACATGTAAACAAAGCAATTTGGGGTAGAGGGTGTGACATAACGGCCAGAAGGACCATCACCCACCAATTAGTGCCCTTGGCCATCTGGGACAGTGCATAAATTATACAGTGAAAGTGGGGGCCCAGATTTATGAAATTATAAGAACCTGGCATATTTGTGCAGTGAGTACAGTTGCACACGGAGGAGGCAGCGGCTGAGGGGCACTAAGGCAGAAGCACTCGTGTTGATCACGTGGTGTTACGATTACAATATCAGGTTAACGGAAGTCCTGATGGCACAAGGGGATTTCCCGTTGTAATGTTCCAATTATATTTAAGAGCCTGAAACATGATAACTATGAATTGGGGTGCTTAGAAATATCAGGAAACATTCTAAGGTAATTTGCAGGTATGCGGGGAATACTCTCAGCCACACCATTCTCTGCAGCGGAACATCGACATGCACACGCCCACAGGACACCCAGGGGAAGTTAACAGAAGCAAACACTTTACTTACCGGTGCAAGCTGTTATGGGAGTTCGTTGAGCAGGTTTTTGGTTTGGTGACAGTGTGCTGCATAGCTCCTTTGAAAACAGGTGTCTGACTGTCCCCCTGTTTTTTCTTTCACTATGACATCTGCGAGCGGAAACAACACACTGAGAGGCTGGAGAGGATACGATTGTGCCCGCCCATAACTCTGAGGAAGGAGCAGAGCGCATTAGGAACGTGTGGGGATGGTAACCAAGGGAGCCCAATATGCTTCATCCCCATGTCAGCCACGGCTAGTATTGCTAATCCAGCCCTCAATTGTATTCAATGATTTTCCCTTGATAACAGGTGAGTAACCACTGAAAACTTGACAGGGGTCCATCATACATTTGTGTATGGTATAGGCTAGAACTTTTAGCCTTCCCAAGTCCATAATGAGCCTAAGATTGCTAAGAAAGGTGGTGGTGTGTAAATACATCCTGTTGGGTACAAGCCAACTCCATTCAGGGAGGTGACTTTAAATCCCTAGCTCATGCTTTGCTGGGCATTCTCATTACAATGTCGTGTGGAGGAAGAATGTGTACCACACATTGGAGACATTTGTTATCTTAAGGAACATTTCCTGTACATGGATTTATAGCTAATAGGATCCGCTGTCTCGAGATAGTACGCCAGCGACATATAGGGCTCTGACACCCTACTGGGTTACGAGCAGTTGAATCATCAAAGAAGCAGATCATTGGGGGTGGGAGGCACTACCGTTGCTGGAGCCGGCCCTAGCAGCGTCCTATAAATCCAAGCCAAGATTTAATATTAAAAAGGGCATTAAAGTCACTACAAATTGAAGCAGGAGTAATGCTATCACCTGCAGTATGTAACACTCCCCATACGACTAACCATATTAATGGGAATGACCTGGCCATTGAAGGATTATCTCCACCTCAGGGGTAACACCCCTATCTCTCCCCAAATAAGATGACTTGAGCAGGAAGGGGAGAACAAGGACTAACGGTAGGCAGAATAACACATATAGCTCATGTCTCCTGTAAAGCAATATTAGCAAAGGCCTGGAGGTCCAACCCTCTAATATTGGTACGCCTGAGCAGGGGAGAAATGTCCTGTATAAAGTCAACGGGAGGAAGCAAAATAGAATCCCAGAGGCATTCAGTTAATCTGGGCTAAATATATGAGGACGGTATCACAAGAGAAGGCAAAGGTCAGGAGACCGCCGCCACGGTGGCAGAGACTGCACCTTTAAACGGTGTCTTTAAGAGCATAAAAGCTGCTGGTAGGCCGTCAGAAAGGAATACATTGCCATAACAGTAATCTTTGGGACGCCTCACGGCCGGGACACTGGGGTGACTGGTGAGAGCCGTACAGGTAGCCGAGGGCTGCACTGAAAGGTGGAAGAAGGAGCAAAGGACGAAAGGTGGAGCCAACTGGGGACGTGGGCCCCATAGGTGGTGTGGGGGTAAAAGGGGTACCTTGGTGGGTAAATGAGGCAGGGTAAGTAGGCTGATGGGGGAGCATGGGGAGCACGGCACTCTCAGCCCAAACCCACCAGTTGGCAGGGTACAAAATGGACAGACATGGTAGCGAGTTGAGCCTAACCGCAGTAAGCGGCTACCCCCCTCGCGATCAGAGAAAGAACCAACAAAACTGGATGACCCCCAAAAAGCGGCATGGAGGATGGCCTTAACAACAAAAGGTATCAGAATTATGACAAGCAGGTGACAAGGACTTGATTGTTTTACAGCAGAGATGATTTAAGTCATGTCACCCATTTTGGCAAAATAATTTATGTATGGCAGAGAGGATGTAAGACCTGTCACAGTGATTTATGACCTGTCTCCTAATTGTGATAACACCAGGAACGATATGTGGCACTCAGAATGAATTATGACACTGTTATAATGATTTATGACATTGTCATCTTGATTTATGACTGACCACTGTGATTGATGAGATCAATGATATATTGCAAGAGTCCATGCATGTAATAAAACTGCAGCCAAGTATTCCCACAGCAAAATTAAGACACACGGCTAATGTGAGTTTATTCATAAATGTATATGGGAAAGTGCGCTAATTGGAGTGAGCCAAGTGCGGGGGTTATGGCAGAGGCTGCCCCCCCAAGGGGGCATCAGTGGCCGGCCCCTTAACAGCCGCCGGAACCTGAAAATTACTAGTTCAAGCTGCCTCAGAGGAAAAACAACAAAGGGATGGGCATCCCGCTCTCCCATCAAGGGAATTAAAAGTGTACCAAGGTGGCGCAAAGTCATTGGGCCAATGAGGGGCCGACAGGGACAAGGATTCCTTCAAACGCCCCTCTGGGGGGACAGCACCGCTCCCTCAGCTGTGGAATGGGGGGTTAAAAGGACGGTGCTGCCCCTGCAGAAGGTACATCGTGGGGCTGGGGCAAAGCACAAGAAATTTGAGACCCACACTAGTTTCAGGAAGCTGGCCTGGCATGTGGTGGGTACCTAAGGTGCTTACACCTTATACCAGTTCCAGGTATCCCCTCTTAGTGAAGTGTAGGCAGTGTCTAAAAGCCAGGCTCTCTAGAAGTAGCTGTGGATGAGCAGCCAAGGCTTATCTAGGAGACATGCAAAGCTCATGCAATACCACTGTAGTTACACAGCACTTATACACATGAAAGAAACCGGACAGTGTTACAAAAATGAAGGTACTTTATTTTAGTGACACAATACCAAAATTACTAAAAAGGTAACACTCCCTTAGGAGGTAAGTAAACATACTAAATATGTACACGATAATCAGAAATAGGCATAGAAAAGGTTAGAAAGCAGTGCAAATAGTAATAACCAATAGTGACCCTAGGGGGAGCCCAAACCATATAATAAAACAATGGAATGCGAACACAGGACCCCCACCTAGGTAAGTCAAATGTGTAGAGGGGAGCTGGAAGTACTAGAAAAGAGGTAAGTAACTCAGTACCACCCAGCGACCAGGAAAGCAGGAGTAAATCACAAAAATTTCCCCAAACCACCCGAAAGGAAGGAAAAGAAAAGAAGACACCCAGACAAGACTGCAAGAAACCAGTGGTGGATTCCTGGAGAAGAAGACCTGTGGAGAGAGGGGACCAAGGCCAAAAGTCACAGTGGAGTCCAGGAGCAGTAGGAGCTACTACCCACCCAACTGTACTTGCAGGAGTTGGCCGACTGTGATGAAGATCATGTCAGCACTGCAGCCCTGGAGCTGGAGAAGAGTTCCTGAAGGATACAGAAGATGTCCCACACTGGAGTGAAGATTGCAGATAGGTGTTGATGCAGGAATTCCACCAAAAAGCCTTGGCAAACGCAAACTCGCGATTAATGGAAAATTGGTGCTGCCGTGACCAACAAGGCCCAGGAGGACTCAACCCAGGAGAGGGAGTCCCAAGGGACCCTCAGCATCACAGAGAGTCCACAGGAGCAGAGGCAGCACCCACAGGAGTCCCACAGGATGGAGACACAGGATTTGCAGAAAGAGCCTATGCAGCACTACAAAAAGGGATCCCACATCGCAGGAGAACCACGCAGAGGGCTCTGCATCGCAGGAAGGAGTGCTGGGGGCTTAAGCTACACATCGCCTGGAGATCCCTTGGATAAAATGCAAACAAGCCTTGGCATCTGCAAGAGCCACAGTGCAGGGGGTACTGTCCTTGCGTGGGAAGGCAAAGGCTTACCTCCACCAAAGTTGAACTGCTGGCAGAGAGGACCAAGAAGACTACTCCAGACCACCACCCGTGATGCAGGATCCACACAGATCAAGATGAGGGGAGATCCACACAGCCGGTCGTCATTGCAGCAGGTGCCTGCAGATGCAGGGGAGTGACTCCTTAACTCCACGGAGATTCCTTCTTCTTCTTGTGCAAGCTGAAGAGTTGCTGTCTTCTGAGGATGCACGGCCAGGGAAGCAAAGTTGCAGAAGAGCCTTCTTCGTGGATTGCAGCGTTGTCAGGTCCTGGAGGGCCAAGTCGCAGTTCTAGTGACCAGAAGTCAAAGTGGAGGTTGCAGAGGAATCCTGCTGGAGTCTTGCAAGACGAATCTGAGGACCCACCCAAGAGAGAGACCCTAAATAGCCCAGAAAGAGGGATTGGTCACCTAGCAGGAGGGGGCTCTGATGTCACCTGCCTGTCCTGGCCACTCAGATGCTCCCAGAGTTCGCTGTCAACCTTGGGAACAAGATGGCAGAACCCAGGGACCCTCTGGAGGAGTTCTGAGCACCACCCCGGGGTGGTGATGGACAGGGGAGCAGTTACTCCCGTTTCAATCGTCCAGTTTAGCGCCAGAGCAGGGACTGGGGGTCCCTGAACAGGTGTGGACTGGTTTATGCACAGAGGGCACCAATTGTGCCCTTCAAAGCATACCAGTGGCTTGGGGAGGCTACCCCTCCCAAGCCAGTCACACCTATTTCCAAAGGGAGAGGGTGTTACCTCCCTCTCCCAAAGGAAATCCTCTGTTCAGCCTTCCTGGGCTTGATCAGATCAAGCAACTGGGCCACTCGGATGCTCCCAGAGTTTCCTGCCAACCTTGGGAATAAGATGGCAGAATCCAGGGACCCTGGACCAGCTCTGAGCACCACCCCTGGGGTGGTAATGGAGAGGGGAGGGGAGCGGAGGGGAGTGGTCACTCCCCTTTCCATTGTCCAGTTTTGTGCCAGAGCAGGGACTGGGGGTCCCTGAACCGGTGTGGACTGGTTTATGCACAGAGGGCACAAAATGTGCCCTTAAAAGCATACCAGTGGCTTTGAGAAGCTACCCCTCTCAAGCCAGTCACACCTATTTCCAAAGGGAGAGGGTGTTACCTCCCTCTCCCAAAGGAAATCCTTCGTTCTGCCTTCTTGGGCTTGATCAGATCAAGCATCTGGGGCAGAAACCTGTCTGAGGGGTGGCAGCAACTTTGGCTGCCCTGTAAACCCTGTAAGACTTGTGGTAGCAAGCCTCTAAGGAGCCCCCAGAGTGCATGGGATCATACTTCCAATACTTGCAACAGTATTGGGGTATTGGGGTATGAGTCCAACATGTTTGATACCAAACATGCCCAGGTTCGGAGTTACCATTATGTAGCCGGACATAGGTAGTGACCTATGTTAAGTACACGCGTAAAATGGCGTCCCCACACTCACAAAGTCCAGGAAAATGGATCTGGAGTTTGTGGGGGCACCTCTGCTAGTGCAGGGTGCTCTTACACACAAGTACCTGCAACTTGCCCTCTGAGCTGAGAGGGCCTTCCATAGGGGTGACTTACATTGACCTGGTGCGCTGACCTGTAGTGCAAACGCGTGCATGCACCCGTTTTATGCAGACTGCAAAGCAGGCTTGTAGAACCCTTTACATGGGCTCCCTATGGGTGTCAGAATAACTGCTGCAGCCCACAGGGATCCCCTGGTACCCCAATGCCCTGGGTACCTAGGTACCATATACTAGAGACTTACTTGGGGGGACCAGTATGCCAATTGTGGGACTAAAAAGGCACAGTTACCAAATTAGAAGGGAGAGAGCATAACCACTTGGTCCTGGTTAGCAGGATCCCAGTGGACACAGTCAAACACACTGACAACAGGCAGAAAGTGGTGGAAACCTTGCCAAGAAAGAGGGCACTTTCCTACACAACCTCCCCCACCCCTCAAACGAAGGACAAAAAGGCTAACCTTGCCCAGATGAGTCTTCATTGTCTAAGTGGAAATATCTGGAGGGTCCATCTGCATTGAAGTGTTTACTCTTAGGTCTATATTCCACTATATAGTCCACTCCCTGTAGGGATATGGACCACCTCAACATTTTGGGGTTTTCCCCTTTCATCTACCTGAGCCATAGAAGGGGCTTGTGGTCTGTTTGAACAATGAAGTGAATGCCAAACAGGTATGGCTTCCGCTTCTTCAAGACCCAGACCACAGTAAAGGCCTCCCTTTCTATAGCTGTCCAACACCTCTCTCTGGGGGCAACTGTGTGCTTATGAAAGCAACTGGTTGGTCCTGGCCATCAGTGTTAAGTTGTGAAAGAACTGCCCCAACCCCTACCTCTGATTATCAGTCTGAACTATGAACTTCTTGGAGTATCCAGGGCTTTTTAACCCAGGTGCAGAGCACATGGTCTGTGTGAGGTCCTCAAAAGCTTTTTGATAGCTAGCTCTCCATAAACATCATTTTTAGCCATTCTTTTAGTTGTGAGTGAGGTCATTAAGATGGGCTACAATGGAGCCATACATTAATGAACCTCCTGTAGTACCCAGTCAGGCCTAAGAAAGCTCTTACCTGGGTCTGTGTAGTAGTTCCCCTGCAGTGGTTGAATCTGGCCTCCACCTACCAGGTGGTCCAGATACACAACCTTTCCCTGCCCTATCTGGCGCTTAGAGACCTTGATAGTGAGGCCTGCTTTTTGCAGAGCCTCCCAAACATTCTAGAGGTGGCCGAGGTTGTCATCCCAGGTGGAGCTAAAGACAGCTATATTGTCCAAATAAGCTGCACTATAGGCTTCCAAACCTTGGTGGACTATATTCACCAGCCTCTGAAAAGTGACAGGTGCATTTTTCAAATAAAAGGGCATAACAGTGAATTGGTAATGCCCTCCAATGGTTGAAAATGCAGTCTTTGGTTTTGCATCATCTGACAATTTGATCTGCCAATATCCTGTAGTCAAGTCAAATGTGCTTAGAAACTTGGCAGATGCCAGTGTATCTATTAGCTCATCTGCTCTGGAGATTGGATGAACATCTGTTTTGGTGACAGTGTTGAGGCCTCTGTAGTCAACACAGAACCTCATCTCCTTTTTCCCATTTTGGGAGTGAGGTTTTGGAACCAGCACCACTGGTCTAGCTCAGGGACTGTCAGAGTGCTCTATGACTACTAGGGCTAGCATCTTTTGCACCTCTGCTTTGATGCAGTCTCAAACATGGTCAGGTTGCCTGTAAAGTTTACTTTTAATAAGTAAACTTTCCACTGTGTCAATGGTGAGTTCACACCATGTTGCCTGACCAGGTGTCAGAGAAAACAGTTCTGAGAAATTCCCCAGGAGGTTACTGCAGTCCTGTTCAAAAGGGCTGTAGCCCACTCCCTTCTGAGGGGAAAAAGGAGGCATGGCAGTAGGACACCCCATCTCCTTCTGAGTTTTCAGAGAGTCCCATGATCATGCCCTTGAGAGTTTTACTGAACCCCTCTACCAAACCATTGGTTTGGGGGTGGTAAGAGGTGGTGAACTTATAAGTCACACCACATTCCTTCCACATGGCCTTAAGGTATGCAGACATACATTTTGTACCTCTGTCTGATACCACCTCTTTTGGGAAGCCCACTCTGGAGAAAATTCCCAGAAGGGTTTTTGCCACTGCAGGAGCTGTAGTATTCCTTAGAAGTATAGCCTCTGGATACCTGGTGGCATGGTCCGCCACCACCAGTATAAACCTGGTTCCAGAGGCAGTGGGCGGGTCTAGGGGGCCAACAATATCCACTTCAACCCTCTCAAAGGGAACCCCAACCACTTGCAGTGGGTTTAAGGGGGCCTTTGGGATGCCACCTGTCTTTCCACTGGCTTGACAAGTGACACCGGAGCGACAAAACCCCTTTGTATCTTCAGACATGTGGGGCCAGTGAAAGTGTGGGACAAGTCTGTCCCAAGTCTTGCTTTGCCCCAGGTGACCTGCCAGGGGTATGTTATGGGCAAGGGTCAACAAAAATTCTTTATACTGCAGAGGTACTATCAACCGCCTGGTGGCAGCAGGTTTGTGGTCCCTTGGCTCTGAGTATTGAGGTTGTCTCCCCCCCCACACCTTGTGGGTGCCACTGACATCTCCTGCTTCCTGAAGGACAGCTTGCTGTCTTAACCCTTCCAGTGTGGGACAGGTTTTCTGTGCCATACTGAATTCTTCCCTGGCAGCCCCCTGCACCTAAGAGTTCAGCTGTGTCAGCTTTCAACTCTTTAGGTGTAGGTTCTGCCAGGGGAGTGGATTCCTCATCCTCAAAGTGGGAATCTTCACTTGAGGGTGGGGTAGGGGGCAACTTTTGCCCTTTCTACCCTTGGCTTTGGGAGCCTCTTGGGCCATTATTTCAGGCTCCAAGTTTCCTTTTTCTTTTTGCTTTTTGGCCTGTGCCCTGGTCAAAGCAAAAATATGCCCTGGGATGCCCAGCATTGCTGCAGAGGCCTCCAACTCCACTTCAGACCAAGCTGAAATCTCCAAGTCATTCCCCAATAAACACTCTACAGGTAGGCCTGTGGACACTACAACTTTCTTTGTACCTGTAACCCACCCCCAGCTGAAATCAACAACTGCCATGGTGTGGCACACAGTGTTGTTGTGGATGTCAGTCACTTGGTACTGATGACCAAGTAGGTGTTGTTCAGGGGACACCAGTTTTTCAGTGACCATAGTGACACTGGTACCTGTGTCCTTGTAAGACTCTGCCTGAACACCATTTATTAAGGGCAGCTGCCTGTACTTACCCATGTTAAGGGGACAGGCAGCAAGGGTGGCAAGATCAATGCCCCCATCTGAGATTAAAACAGCCTCAGTGGCCTCCCTAACTAAGCCAGCCCCCACCACAGTTCCTAAAGTGCGCCCACGTACACTCTTGGATTGGCTATTGTTACCTGACCCACCACTACTGCTGTTACTAGGGACACTAGTGGTAGAGGTGGGGTTTGTAGTGGTGGGTGGCTTGGTGCTTTTCATAGGACAGGAGCTGTCTCCTGGCCTATGGCCTTTGTTCCTACAAACATAGCACCAAGGCTTCTTGTTATGGGAAGAGGAGGAAGATGTTTTGGACCTACACCCAGAGAAAGTTTGTGGGCCTGGTGAAGACTCTTTAGATTTGCTTTTGTCCCCACCCTTGTCCTGGGACTTACCTGCTTTCTTTTTCTTGTCTTTGCCACCCCCTGTGTGGGCTTTTCTGCTCACCCTGGTTCTGACCCATTTGTCTGCCTTCTTTCTCAAGTCTTGGGGAGAGGTCAGATCTGAGTCTATCAAGTACTGGTGCAACAAATCAGACACACAATTGTTAGCTATATGCTCTCTCAGAATAAGATTGTATAAGCCCTCATAATCAATGAATTTGCTACCATGTAACCAGCATTCTAAAGCTTTCACTGAGCAATCCACAAAATCAACCCAATCTTGGGAGGACTCTTTCCTGATCTCCCTGAACTTTATCACGTATTGTTCAGTGGTAAGACCAAACCCATCCAAAAGAGCAGACTTTAACACAGTGTAATTGTCAGCATTTTCCTCTCTGACAGTAAGGAGTCTATCCCTTCCCTTTATCAGAGAAGGCAAGCCAAAGGATAGTAGCCCACCGCGTCTGGGGAACCCTCTGTACTTTACAGGCCCTCTCCAGAGCAGAGAACCATTTGTGGATGTCATCCCCCACCTTGTAGAGGGAACAACTTTACTGAGGTTTCTTGAGTCAAAAGAGTCCTCCCTGACCCTAGGCTCCCTGAAAACAAAGCTACTGCTGCCACCATGGGGTGCTAACCCCAACCCTTGCCTCTCTCTCTCCACTGCCAAGGCTCCCTAACTAGGGCTAGATGTTGCAGCCTCAGCTTCACCTCCTCCAGCCTCAGTTTCCAGAGTTCCCTGTCTAAGGAATCTTCTTCTGGAGTTGAGCAGTGTGTCCCCTCAGATACTCAGGTGACATGGGAGTGGGCAGAGGAGGATCTGTCCCTAGCTTTGCTAACCCTCTGGACTAGCCCTCTGGGTACAAAGGGGGGCCTACTAACATGGCTTCCCCTCACACTACCTCTAGTGATCCCAGCTGTACTAAGAGGTCTACTAGGGGCCCTGTGATCCTCTGAGGGACTCCCCTGGCAATAGTCAGTGTCCAGATCTTCTCTTTCTAACACTGGGGGGCTAGAGTCTACATCCTCCTCCCTTTCCTCCTGGCCACCAGCACAGTCCTGGTCATCCTGGAGGAGAAGGCCTAGGAGCAGGCTCTTGTTAGAGTTCCTCCCTGTCTTTAGGCTCGTTTCCTTGCACTCCTCCCTCAACTCTTGAAAAGTGAGGCTCTCATAAGGAGAGTCCATAGCCTGAGATGTGCCCTGTCCTGAAGACATGCTTGTGTTAAAGTGGTGTAGGATGTGCCTAACCACTCTAAATTCTAGTCTCTCTTAGAGAGGTTTGGAGCAAGGGCTATGCTTACCCTCTATCTTGCCCAAACTTGTAGAGACTAGACCCTGACACTATGTACTGTGTGTACCCCTTAGTCAGTAAGTGGTCTTTCCTGTGGAAAGTACCAAGTGACAGAGTGGTAAGGCAATTGCAAGTGCTTAGCCCGCCGCTGAACCACCAATGTAGGAAGCTGGCCTGGTGTGTGGTGGGTAGCTAAGGTGCTTACACATTATACCAGGTCCAGGTATCCCCTCTTAGTGAAGTGTAGGCAGTGTCTAGAAACCAGGCTGTAGAAACCAGGCTCTCTAGAGGTAGCTATGGATGACATGCAAAACCACTATAGTCATACAGCACTTATACACATGAAAGAAACCACACAGTGTTACAAAAATAAAGGTACTTTTAGCGACACAATACCAACATTACTAAGAAGTCAATACTCCCTTAGGAGGTAAGTAAACATACTAAATATGTACACTAGTAACCTGAACTAGGCATAGAAAAGGTTAGAAAACAGTGCAAATACCAATAACCAATAGCGTCCCACAGGATGAAGACACATGAGTTGCAGAAGGAGCCCATGCATCACTACAAAAAGGGATCCCACGCTGCAGGAGAACCATGCAGAAAGCTGTGTGTCATAGTAGGGAGTGCTGGGGACTGGAGCTACACATCACCTGAAGATCCCTTGTAGGAGACACAGACAAACCTTGGCAGCTGCAAGAGATGCGGTGCACGGGGGTACTATCTTGCGTGGGAAGGCAAAGGCTTACCTCCACCAAAGTTGGACAGCTGGCAGAGAGGACCAATAGGACTACTCCGAACCACCACCCATGAGGCAGGATCCACGCAGCTTAAGGTGAGAGGAGATCCACACAGCTGGTCGTCGTTGCATCAGGTGCCTATGGATGTAGGGGAGTGACTCCTTCACTCAAAATTAGATTCCTTCTTCTTCTTGTGCAGGCTGAAGAGTTGCTGTCTTCTGAGGAGGCACGGCTGGGGGAATGTTGCAAAGCTGGCAGGAGCCATGGAAACAAAGTTGCAGAAGAGTCTGTGGATTGCAGCATTGTCGGTTCCTGGAGGGTCCAGTCACAGTTCCAGTGGCCAGAAGTCGAAGTGGAGGTTGCAGAGGAATCCTGCTGGGGTCTTGCAAGCCAAATCTGAGGACACTCCCAAGAGAGAGACCCTAAATAGCCCTGAAAGGGGGATTGGTTACCTAGCCAGGTAAGCACCTATCAGGAGAGAGCTCTGACGTCACCTGCTTAACCTGGCCTCTCAGATGCTCCCAGAGTTCCCTGCAAACCTTGGGAACAAGATGGCAGAACCCAGGGACCCAGGAGGAGCTCTGAGCACCACCCTTGGGGTGGTGATGGAGAGGGGAGTGGTCATTCCCCTTTCCATTGTCCAGTTTTGTGCCAGAGCAGGGACTGGGGGTCCATGAACTGGTGTGGACTGGTTTATGCACAGAGGGCACAAAATGTGCCCTTAAAAGCATACCAGTGGCTTTGAGAGGCTATCCCTCTCAAGCCAGTCACACCTTTTTCCAAAGGGAGAGGGTGTTACCTCCCTCTCCTAAAGAAAATCCTTTGTTCTGCCTTCCTGGGCTTAATCAGATCAAGCAACTGGGGCAGAAACCTGTCTGAGGGGTAGGAGCAGCTTCGGTTGCCCTGAAAACCCTGTACAACTTGTGGGAACAATGCTGGGGGTCCTCTAAGAAGCCCCCAGAGTGCATGGGATTATACTTCCAATACTTGCAACAGTATTGGGGTATGATTCCGACATGTTTGATACCAAACATGCCCAGGTTCGTAGTTACAATTATGTAGCTGGACATAGGTAGTGACCTATGTTAAGTACGTGCGTAAAATGGCATCCCCGCACTCACAAAGTCCAGGAAAATGGATCTGGAGTTTGTGGGGGTACCTCTGCTAGTGCAGGGGTGCCCTCACACACAGGTACCTGCAACCTGCCTTCTGGGCTGAGAGGGCCTACCATAGGAGTGACTTACAGTGACCTGGTGCAGTGACCTGTAGTGAAAACAGGTGCATGCCCCCATTTCACGAAGATTGCAATGGCACACCTGCAGAATCCTTTGCATGGGCTCATTATTGGTGGCAGAATAAGTGCTGCAGCCCATAGGGATCCCCTTGGTACCTCAGTAGCCTGGGTACCTAGGTACTATATACTAGGGACTTACATGGGGGAACCAGTATGCCAATTGTGGGAAGAAAAGGGTACAGTTAACAAATTAAAAGGGAGAGAGCATAACCACTGGGGTCCTGGTTAACAAGATCCCAGTGGACACAGTCAAACACAGTGACAACAGGCAGAAAGTGGAGGTCACCATACCAAGAAAGAGGGCACTTTCCTACAAAAGTACAGCAGCATTGTCGCAGGTCTGAAAGGGCATGTGATCGGTGGTAAAAGGGGTACGTTGGATGATAAAGGAGGAACATCAGAGGGCGGTGTGCCGGAGGAAGGCCGCTTACCTGGGGATAACTTACAGCAGGGTAAGTAGGCCGATGGGTGAGTAAGCGAAGCATGGCACTCGCCGCCCAGACCCACCGGTTGGCAGGGCACAAAATAGACAAACAAGGTAGCGAGTTGAGCCTAACAGCAGTAAGTGACTACCCCCACATGATCAGAGAAAGAACCAACAAAACTGGATGACCCCCAAAAAGCAGTATGGAGGATGGCCTCAACAACAAAAGGTGTAAGAATTATGACAAGCAGATGACAAGGACTTGATTGATTTACAGCTGAGATGATTTAGGTCACTTCAACCATTTTGGCAAAATGATTTATGTATGGCAGAGAGGATGTATGACCTATCAACCGTGATTTATGATCTGCCTCCTAATTATGATTTATGATCATGCCAGGAATGATATGTGGCACTCATAATGAATTATGACACTGTAATAATGATTTATGGACTTGTCATCTTGGTTTATGACTGACCACTGTAATTGACGAGGTCAATGATGTATTGCAAGATTCCAAGCATGTAATAAAACTGCGGCCAAGTATTCCCACAGCAAAATGCAGACACACAGCTGAAGTGAGTTTATTCATAAATATATATGGTAAATTGCATGAATTGGAGTGGGTCAAGTGCGGGGGTTATGGAATCTTAAAATTCTTGGCTACACCTGAACATTAAAACACTATAAAGGGGTGAGAGGGAATTCCTGTTCGACCTCCCTAAACCAATAATATTCTCACAAAGAGGACAAGGAATAATGTCTGGTATAAAGACCAGACTAGTTCAAACATCAATATGTTGAAAAAACGGCCCTCATCCACAATGTGTGGCATGCTTCATCATAGGGCCCTGCTAACACACTCCAAGATATAAATCCACTTCGGAGTGGAGCAGTAAGGGTGGGGGGACATAAAAGCACATAAGACAAGACCAACAATCATGGCACAGGGACCAAAGACGGACAACAGAAAAGGACATAAAACTGACTCAGGCTGACCACTTATCCTATTTTATTCTAGTGCAGCCTGGACAGGATTAAAAAATGTTATTGGTGGTGTTTTCAGGAATTAATTACCTGTACACCCCAATCTCTGTAGAGGGTCAACATGTTTCGGCCTATTCAAAGTGCCAACTTGGGTCATGCGGCCTTCGTCAGGACCTTCGTCCTGTCCCCGTATTTATAAATGTCCCTACCTGTCCTTCAGTCAGGAGGTTCACTGATTCGTGCCTTTAGGTACACTTTTGTTTGTCAGCACACTCAGTTGTCTGTGGGAAGAAATAGGCATGATATCCAAAAATCAGTGAGATGTGGTATCTTAATAATATAAATTATCCCCTGACCTTCCCCTTTATGTGTAGGGAAAATAGTTATTAAACTTGTGCATTCAGATCCCTTGGTTATTATCTAAATATCTAGTAGAAGAAATACAATTATACCAAATCCACCCGTGTTGATTAATTATCATAAATATATATACATATACCCAGGTCCATAAACAAATATAGAAGGCATGTGTGCGTGCACTTACCTAGTTTCATTAACACTCGCTTTCATCAAAGCTGGGTGGGAGCACCACCCTGTAGTCACACACTGTATAAAAATAAATCACCATAAATATCATGGTTGGAAGTAGCTGTATTTTACATATAGTATGTTTACCCTTCAAGTTTTTTCAAAAAAATGGTTCTGGACTGTGAATAGTCTTTTTTAGGACTTATCTATTACAGCCGTGATCCAATGGTTCCGCCCGGCGGCCCGTTAATATTTACTACTTAACATTGCGGGCGCCTAATTATATGTCATCGCCCCCCAGTCCTCATCTTTCTAATGTAGGCATTAAGGTTATGAAATAGTCATTCTGCCCGCCGGCCCTCTAATACTGATATTCAGATGGCCCATGTTTTTCATATCCGAGTGAACGTGGCGGTCAAACCGGAGAAACGGGTTATCGTAACTTGAATGCAGACAGTGAGAGAACGTCCCCCTTTCCATGGCCCCAGCCCCCCTACAACTCCTTACTTCGTCAAGGGTCCGGTGCTGCCCAAATATAGGGGACTTCCTATTCTATCATGAACAGCGATGGATTTACCGCACTAAGAGCAACAGTCAGGGACTGAATGACGATGTACAATGGCTACAATTGCTTAATCAATCATTTTTCCACTTTGAACATAACCTGGCGAGACAAGATACACTGGTGAAGGCTCAGTACGATTCACGATGCAATAGAAGGAATAATAATTATTTTAATCGCTACCCATCCCCTTTCCCCTCCCCCCTCCTTTCCTTTTAGAAGGGGCTAGATTATACAAACAACCACAAAAAAAACTCGTAAAACATACACACTTTTCAGTGATCATTAGAAATGAAGATTCTTGTTATTGGCTTAATTTTAAGAATGCATATTTGGTATCTTAAATATTAAAAGTCTCCTTTTTCCCTTTTCCCCATAATCCTCTCATCTCTATGCGCCCCCTCCCCATGTTTCCCCTCCTCCGCTCCTGTGCCACCTTGGTTTGGGCAATTCCTTTACCTCGGGTGGGATCCATATTACGATCCTACCCAAGATGGCCACCACGTTAAAAAAAATTACATTCTAGCTTCTTCTGTGACGTAATTGCCGTCACATTCGGAAGCGTTCTTTTATGGACCACCGGCTCCGTGTTTCTGTATCCACGCGGAGCCGGGGAGCGGCGTTGACCGGCAGCACCGGACCCTTGACGAAGTAAGGAGTTGTAGGGGGGGGCTGGGGCCATGGAAAGGGGGACGTTCTCTCACTGTCTGCATTCAAGTTACGATCACCCGTTTCTCCGGTTTGAGATATCCATTTGGATATGAAAAACATAGGCCGTCTGAATATCAGTATTAGAGGGCCGGCTGGCGGAATGACTAGTTCATAACCATAATGAATACATTGGAAAGATGAGGACTGGGGGGCGATGACATATAATTAGGCGTCCGCAATGTTAAGTAGTCAATATTAACGGGCCGCCAGGCGGAACCATTGGATCACGGCTGTAATAGATACGTCCTAAAAAAAGACTATTCACAGTCTAGAACCTTTTTTTTTTTTTTACTTGAAGGGTAAACATACTATATGTAAAATACAGCTACTTCCAACCATGATATTTATGGTGATTTATTTTTATACAGTGTGTGACTACAGGGTGGTGCTCCCACCCGGCTTTGATGAAAGCGAGTGTTAATGAAACTCGGTAAGTGCACACACACATGCCTTCTATATTTGTCTATGGACCAGGGTATATGTATATATATTTATGATAATTAATCAACACAGGTGGATTTGGTATAATTTTATTTCTTCCACTAGGTATTTAGATAATAACCAGGCGATCTGAATTCATAAGTTTAATAACTCTTTTTCCCTACACATAAAGGTGAAGGTCTGGGGATAATTTATATTAATAAGATACCACATCTCACTGATTTTTGGGTATCATGCCTATTTCTGCCCACAGACAACCGAGTGTGCTGACAAACAAAAGTGTACCTAAAGGCACTAATCAGTGAACCTCCAGACTGAAGGACAGGTAGGGACATTTATAAATATGGGGACAGGACGAAGGTCCTGACGAAGGCCGCATGACCCAAGTTGGCACTTTGAATAGGCCGAAACATGTTGACCCTCTACAGAGATTGGGGTGTACAGGTAATTAATTCCTGAAAACACCACCAATAATTTTTTTTTTATCCTGTCCAGGATGCAGTAGAATAAAATAGGATAAGTGGTCAGCCAGAGTCAGTTTTATGTCCTTTTCTGTTGTCTGTCTTTTGGTCCCTGTGCCATGATTGGTGGTCTTGTCCTATGTGCTTTTATGTCCCCCTACCCTTACTGCTCCACTCCGAAGTGGATTTATATCTCAGAGTGTGTTAGCAGGGCCCTATGAGGAAGCATGCCACAAATTGTGGGCGAGGGCCGTTTTTTCAACATATTGATGTTTGAACTAGTGTGGTCTTTATACCAGACATTATTCCTTGTCCATTTTGTGAGAATACACCCAAAAATTGCCTGGTTTACATGTCAGGGCATTCTTCGCAGACAGACCAGAAAGTGATTCCTGCATTTCCCACAGGAGAATGGATAATTTCTCTCTGGGTTTCAGCTTGCTAAGTTGATATGCATGGGCAACAGCAGGCAGCCCTACTGGCTGCCAGATTCAGTTTAAACACCTTCAAAATCAACATTGTTACAACAGTGGCCGGGAAAGGGGTAATGAGAGTGGACAGATTATTTCCAAGGCTTATATAGCCTAAATAAAGGGTGACTGAGCCTGACTGTGGTGTGGGCTTCTGACTTTCTGCATTCTCTCGACAAGCAGCAGAAGCATAAAGAGGATAGTCTGGTTTACAGGAAACTCTTGCATATTGAGGACGCAGAAGTGGGTGACATAAAGGACAGAAGGATGTGACACACCAGTGGCCAGGCAGAAGGCTTCTGTAGATAGGCACACCAGGTATGAAGTCCCTACCATAGAGAAGCTGTTGGCAAAGTTAAGGAGGTCACATATTATGGCAATTCACCTGGGAAGAAACTCCCAGACAACGTTAGATAGAGGACAGCTACTGGAGACCATGCTGAAAGATCTAAATACAGTATCCAGCCTATGTGGTCCTGTCTGTCTAATGTAGTCAAAAATTATATCACAAATTTAATGCATCAGAATATTGCTGTTTAACTATGAGATGCACAGGTTCTGCAGAAATACATGGTTTATCTTCATAAGGCATGGTCTTATCAATCTGAAGGTGCTTGGCTTCAATGGGGATGGCAGTGTTTACCTTTAGAGAGTAGGTTTGGAGATGTTCATGTTCAACATTATGGAAGCGTTGCAACTGGTGGGTTGCCAATACATGAGCACAGTGGAATTTGGAGCCACGAAGGGGGTGATAACCCCTTAGTGGCATGGTGGCAGAAGGCCACAAAAAATGTAAAACTACAGGCTAAAGTGGCACAAAATTACCAAATAATATTCTGCATGCTCTCTGATACCAAACGGCAGGACCAGCAGAGTTAAGAGAAAGGGCACCAAGTAATGTAGACTTTCCAGCTAGCCAAGTCTCACGAAGGGTGACATAGAGGGGATGCCATCTTAGTGTTGCTTCCCGCTAGATAGCATGGCAGCTGTGCACATTGGGTCCACATAGGTAGAAATGGCTGCAAGTCCATCTGTTCATTTGCCCTGTGCATCAGGAGGGGTAAGGCCAAAAGTGGTCTTACAAGGGGCTGTCAGGCAATGCGGGCGTGACTCAAAAAGTAATAAGTAGGATTGCAAGCTACTTCAAGTGAATGAGCTGTGTAGAACCTACGTGCATTGGGGAGGAGACTACCAACTGGATAGCTCTCTCAGAATGGGTACCAGCTGCTTGACGAACTCACTGTGACACCTGGACCGCCCGTAAACTAACCCAACTTGTGTACTCAATAAACACATGACTTATTTAACCCACAAAGAGGGTCAGTGACATTTATTGTGTCACAGGTACAGTATTATGGTATTGTTATTATAAATGTTATGGGGTCCTCACATCCACCAAGGGTTGGGGGTAGCAATGATGGGCACTTGCTGCCTAATTCCTAACCAGCTTGGAATAAATCGACTGACAGTAACAAGTTGAAGTCAAGATTTTAAAAAGGGGCAAAAATACCACTGTTAGCAACAGGAAACAAGGACTTCGAAGATAAGAACATTGACATTTTGGTAACTGGAGTAAATGCATGCGTACTTTCTTGCGAGCACATGGCTAATCGCAGTAACTAACAACATCCACTAGATTAACCCCTAACCTTGGGCTCCGGAGTAGGATGCTACTCGCCGCAAAGTGCTTCAATGCCTCATCAGGTGTTGTCAGCGCTATATAAATCCAATTACAATGCGAATTTCTGTCAGACAGTTATGTATGTTAACTTTTGCTACGAAATGATTTTGGGAAAAATAGAACCGTGGCGGGTTTACTCGCACCCCAACACAACGCCTGACGTCTCTTACTACGGTGCCGCTGATGGCCTACGAAGGAGTTTGGGACCCACCAGAAGCCTCACTGCACGGGTTAATAATACTGGTTATTGTTGATGCGCTGGAGTGCTGTGTCTGCCCCTTTAAACCTTCTGGACGTGTGTCTGTAATTTTCCTTTTCCTTTCAAGGCCATGCGTTTCGTGCGCGCGCCCGGCTGTTTGCGTTTCTATTTCACAGCAACTGATATCACCGTTGGCAAATGTGGTGTCTGATGTCAGCCCGCCCTGCCTTCTGCTGCTGGTGACCGAATGCGTGTGCCAGGAGGCGTCAGCCTGAGACAAGGGTCCCTTTCACTGATGCACTGCGGCCAAGGAGCGACCCCCTCATCTGTTGCAACACTCGCGGGGGTACCGGGATGGGTTTACCCTGTTTAAGAGAAAGTGATATCCATTTTACAGAGTAGAGGGGGCGTCCGTGTGGTGACTGACACTGGCACAAGTAAGCGTGAATGGAATGTGGGTGGCCATTATTTGAATAGTTTCACCCTCGCTGTAAGCCTAATTCGAAGGCCCTTCCATGTTGGCTGATAAAATACACTCGGGCGAAGGGTGATTAAGAAAATCTTTTACAAGAATTAAGTATCACTTTGTGCACAATCATACTGCAAGATTCACAAAATTATCGCGAAGTGTAAACTACTGTGCCTTACATGTGCAAGGGTTTTGAGGAAAACGAGTTACAGTGAAGTAACGGTTTACCGTGATCACAGTTTTTGGTTCAAGTAGGGAAGATGGGATTTCCCTCATGTTTGTCAGTTTCCAATGCAGGTAAAATAGTTAACACTTTACTTCTCTAATTTACAGTATAGGCAATTGATCTTTTAAAAGGTGTTCAATAATGCCGATTTGCAAAATTTGCAAATAAAGTGATAGTCCAGCTGAAGGCAACTGAACAAATATTACTAGAAATGCGTTAGGTAAAAGAGGAATGATGTAACTTAACCACGATAAGAACACATGCACATTAAATAATAATTATTTGAAAAATGAGCATAAAGCAAACTGCAAGGATTAAAAAACAACTAATCGTGAAGTTAAATGTAGCGCAGCAGAACCACTGATTTATGTATGTGTGCATGACTTTCTATCTTGACCTGACTAATACAACCACTTCACATGAAGGACCACACTTCCACAGCTATACAAGAAATTAACATGACAGCGAGGCCTCCGTGGAGGACTAGGCTGAGGCAGGGGTCTGGCACCGGTAGCTCGGCAGCAGCAGTGGTAGCTTGCACAGGGGAGCAGAAGCGAGCCCGATATATTGTTAAGAAGGTTTGGAGCTGAGAGGTGCTGCCTGCTTCTCCATATTGCCACTCGACTCTAAAAGCTCGGTTTGGCATTTAACCAAACCAGGGGTGACTGGCTGTTTTCAGGCCCTCATAGTTATTATATTGAAATTGAATCTGCATTTATATAGCGCTTACTATCCATGACGAGGCAGAATGTTTGAGTACTGGTCTGGAAAAAACTAATGCCAGTGGTAACCAGTGCAGCTCGAGCTTTGGACACTGGGACCCAAAGTGAGATTGCCTGCGGTGTCATTGGTCGCAGCTCAAAAGATAAAAATCCCAGGGTCCAAAGAGAGGGAGGAAAAAGGTAAGCACCTCACTTATTAGGGTGGATGGTGTGGGCTCTGTGAGCATACGTGTATGTGGGTATGCAGGTGCATGTATGTGCGTGTGAGTGAATGCACCTAGTGTGGTGGCCCGCCCTGGAAGACAGATTCCTTACCTGGCAGTGGTCTGTAGCCTTTGGTGACACCCCTTGCATATGGGGTCATCACTGGCAGATGGCAATTATTATCAGAATGGTTGCCATTCATTGCATAAGTGGAGAAAATGGCGATTCTTCTTGACTTGTTTGGACATCCCTGTACTAATTGTGCCCCATCCCATCATAATAAGGGCAGTCTTTGGCATATTGGGGGGTGGGGAGCGTCTCTGGAATTATGGTTTCCAGTTCTGGCGTAACAATGCACTGTCATAATGGTGACCATTAATGGCATATTGGTGGAATACTTTGCGTAGCCCCCTAGTGCAATGTGCGAAATGTATGGCATACCAGTGACCATTATTATCACACTATGGACATATTTAGTCTAATCGTTGCTACCCTAGGTGTAGTGTTGCGCCAGTGACGTAACTGGTCGTGGGGCACTACCATCTCTGTCAGTAATGGGACACAAGGGGAGCCTCTCCGACCCCCCTCTGTAGTTTGGTTTATGTGTTTGACCTACAGTTCATGTGATGTTAGTTATAAATAAAGTGTGGCGAGTAGGCGGGGTAGTGGATTTACAAAATACGGGCTGAGTGAGCACTGCATGCTACGCCACAAAAAAAACGACAGTGTGTTGCAGTATTAGTAACGTGCTAGCGCCCAGAGTAGTGTATCGACAAAACACTTTGGCGACAAGGGTGTCGCAACGTACTGTGCTTCCTGACGCTGGGGCAGTGCATTTCCAATGTGGTGCTAGTGCCGTGTGTGTCTGCTCAGCAATGATGCTCCTGGCCTCCCACATCCACATGAGGCCTCCCGATCCCCTGCCAGGCAGTGTGAGGACTCAGAGACTCCTCCAGTGAGCGCTGCTCTGGTTCATTTACACGTGCTCCTCGGCATGTGGCTGATCTGCAGAGCCCTGCCCCCATCTGAGTCGGTCCTGGAAGCCATATCATGCTGCTGCACGCTGCATGCCACCGAGTCAAGCGGTCAGGCACAGAAGCAGCTGGGAACTGTTTTCAGTCTGCTCCGTGTGCCTCCCCAGGAAGGACACATGTAATAATAAGGAAGACATAACAAATAAAGGTTGTGAAAACAAAATCCAAATAATTCAACCCAAGTTCAAAGTATAACTACAAAAAAAAGAAATACAAATAGGAGGAAGAAAGAAACATAGTGGTTGAGCTTTGCAACATTGAACATTACATAGTCTTTACAGTAAGGGAGAGGCACAATTAAACAAGAAGCACTCAGTGCATATAGTGAATGACAAACATACTGTGAGGGAGAAGCAAGTGTATCCTCACCTAGTGCCAGGCACACTAGAGACAGCCACACCTTGCATTACATGCGTTGACACAACATGTCTGCCATCCCTCCAGTTGAGCCTTTTGTCGTTGAAGGGGTCCCGTTCTGCACAAGCCCCGCCATGGAAGGACTGGGTTGAGAGAGACTTACTGTTCTTCGAGGCCACCAAAGTCAAAGATGCCAAGAAGAGAGCCATTATCTTACATCTAGGGAGAAAAGACATCTACAAAATATCCAAGAACCTCCCTGAGGATACCCCCAAAACACATGTAACCCTAATAGCTGCCTTAAGTAGGCACTTCAAACCCATGGCCAACACGGACTACGAATGTTTTGTGTTCAGGCAAGCCAGGCAGCAAGCAGAAAAATCGATCAATTCATTCTATATGAGGCTCAAAGACCTAGGTAGCATGTGTGGGTTTGCGGATGAGACGGAGGAGATCTGAGGCCAAGTGATACAAGAATGTGCATCGGCGAAAATGCAAGAGAGAATCCTTGAAGAATCAGGAAGGTCCCTACCTGACATTCTCACGATGGGACGCAAAAAAGAACTATCTAAAGCCCGAGCTTCACATATGGAGGCTGAACTCCAGAGACTAATTAAGGAAGAGCCTGTCAACGCTGTGGCATTTTCTCCGAACAGAGTGAGAACCCGAAACAACAGGCCCGCGCTAAGTGCAGATACTGTGGTGGACGATCGCACTGACCGAGTGACTACCCAGCTCGTGGGAAAAAGTGCACAGGCTGTGGAAAGCTACATCACTTTGTGAAGGTGTACAGGTCGAGCAAACCACAAACCGGAAATGCCTCAGTCAACGCCACTACAAGTAAATCTGAAAGAGGCAGTGACATGGATGACAATGAAGCCGAGGAACACTTTATCCATTCCTTATTCACCATTGGCAATGCGGCTGACTCGTCCGTTAAGCTGCCACGGTGCCAAATCCAGGTAGGTGCCCATCTGACCCTTGCTGTTGTCGACACCGGGCCCTCCATAAACATCCTCGCTGCAGATGTGTATCACCAGATGGTCCCATCACCCACCTTAGCGGAAGCCAGGGTAAAAGTATACGCGTATGGCCATAATACGGCACTCGTCCTCAGAGGCACACTCCAAACATCTATTGCACATAGATCTAGGGCAGTCCAAGCCAAAGTGTATGTGGCTGAAGAAGGACATGGGATGTTATTAGGGTGCCAAACAGCAGAAGATTTAGGAGGTGTCACTTTTGATTTTGGCATACATCGGGAATTGGTGACTGACTGAGCTCCTTCACCATTTCCGTGGCGTGTTTGAAGGAATAGGATGTCTGCGTCATAGAGGAGTAAAATGACATATCGACAAGACTGTGCAGCCAGTGGCACTCCGGCACCGACGCATTACGTTCCACCTCAGGCGGAGAAAGAGTTGGATCACCATAAAGCAGCCGGCATCATAGAACCAGTCACCGGGCCCACACAGTGGGTGTCGCCGATAGTGGTTGTACGGAAGCCCAACTAGCCCGGGGAGGTCCGCATCTGCGTAGACATGCATCTCCCCAGCATCGCCATCAAACGTGAGAGGCATCTGACACCCACCATCGACGATTTGATAGGTGAGCTAAGTGGATCCTGTTGGTTCTCCAAACTAGACCTGCGCTCAGGATACCACCAGCTAGTCCTAGCCAAGGAGTCACGTTATATAACCACGTTTTCAACGCATGTTGGGTTGCAGCGATTTAAAAGACTGAATTTCGGCATCTCTAGTGCTGCTGAGGTCTTCCAAAATGTAATTTAGAAGCTCTTGGCAGATCTGTCAGGCACGAACAACGTTAGTGATGACATCTTGATCCATGCAACAACCGTTGCGGAACATAACACCCGGCTCAAAACTGTGTTGCAAAGAACCTGCTCTAACCCTTCACCACAGGAAGTGTGAGTTCCTCACTAACAGAATCCAATTCTTTGGATATGTCTTCTCAGCCGACGGTGTGGCGCTTGATCGAGACAAGGTGCTGGACATTAAGCATGTGCCTCCACCTACCAATGTGACTAAAGTCCGAAGTTTTCTCGGGATAGTAAACTACTGTCACTCCGAAACCTAACGAAGTCCTTAGAACTTTGGGTATGGGGTATAGCCCAACAAACGACGTTTGAAGCCATTAAGGAAGCTTTGTTCAGTGACACCATTCTGCGGTATTTTGACTCCTGTAAGGACACGAACGTTGCAGTCAATACTGGCCCAAAGGGCCAGGGGTCCATTCTGCTTCAAAAACAAGAGAATGAAGAGTGGTCACCAGTCGAATTTGCGAGCCGGTCGCTGACCGACACTGAGCAGCGGTATTCTTAAATTGAGAAAGAAGTCATTGCTGTGCACTGGGGCTGCAAGCATTTTCACATTTATGTCTATGGCCGACCTTTCCTTGTCACCATATACCATAAACCCCTCATCCCCCTCTTTAATGGAACTGCATCAAAACCCTCGCCATGAATAGAGAAGTGGATGCTCCAATTGCAGGACTACAGATGTCGGTTGGAATATCGACCGGGATCAGATAACTCTACTGACTACTTGTCTCGCCCCCCTAGAGCAGCCACTGCCCGGGAGATCCACAAGGCTTGTGAAACTGAAGAGTATGTGAGGTATGTGTCTGACAGGTCAGGACTGCTGCTGGTCTCAACTGACACGGTAGTTCAGGCCACAGCGCAAGATGATTGAAACGGATCGCCTGCAGAGCCTTTTGAAGGCAATCAGTAGCATGTCGTAAAGAAACGACTATCCTCGCTCACTCCTGCCTCCAAGCGAATAATGGAGAGCTTATATCACATCCATGATGAACTGTCTGTGGACACAGAAGGCTGTTTGCTGAGAGGCTGCTGGTTAGTAATTCCTTCCTCCCTCACCGACAGGGTGGTACAGCTGGCACACAATGGACCCCAAGGCATGGTGAAAACTAAGAGCTGCTTAAGGTCCAAGATGTGGTTTCCCCTAATGGACAAGCACGTAGAAAATACAGTGCAGTCTTGTGAATGGTGCCAAGTGTCTGGGGAACCCAGCCGGCCTGTCCCCATTGAGACAGAACCTGGCCCGCATCAGCCCTGGGTTTCCACTAGTCTTGACTTTGGGAGTCTCCCTGATGGCCAGTACACCATGGTGATGATCGATGATTTCTCCAAATATCCTGAAGTGGAAATCATCCCATCTCTTACAGCTGATGTTGTAATTCCCCGTATTGAAAAAATCCTCGCTACTCATGTCCTCATCTCGGAGACCAAGGCGGTGATTCTAACCGCGGCGGGCGGCGGTCGCCGCCCGCCATGCGGTTACCGCCAAATGACCGCACCGCGGTCACAAGACCGCGGCGGCCATTCTGGCTTTCCCGCTGTGCTGGCGGGCGACTGCCAAAAGGCCGCCCGCCAGCACAGCGGGAAAGACCCAGCAACGATGAAGCCGGCTCCGAATGGAGCCGGCGGAGTTGGTGGAGTGCGACGGGTGCAGTAGCACCCGTCGCGAATTTCAGTGTCTGCTAGGCAGACACTGAAATTCTTTTTGGGGCCCTCTTACGGGGGCCCCTGCAGTGCCCATGCCATTGGCATGGGCACTGCAGGGGCCCCACGGCACCCCCTACCGCCATCCTGTTCCTGGTGGGAGACCTGCCAGGAACAGGATGGCGGTAGGGGGTGTCAGAATCCCCATGGTGGCGGAGCGCGCTCCGCTGCCATGGAGGATTCTCAAGGGCAGCGGAAAGTCGGCGGTACACCGCCGACTTTCCGTTTCTGGCCGCGGCTGAACCGCCGCGGTCAGAATGCCCAGCGGTGCACCGACAGCCTGTTGGCGGTGCTACCGCGGTCATTCGCCCTGGTGGTTTTTACCGCCAGGGTTAGAATGACCACCCAAGTCTGATAATGGACCACCATTTCAGAGTAGAGAACTTGCTTCCTACTTTGCGACCAAAGGTATCTGGCATCGGCGAATGACCCCGCGATGGCCTCAGGCAAATGGGGAGGTCGCAAGATTCATGCGGACACTGAACAAGTTCATACGCATTGCTACAGGCAGTGGGCAGTCAAGTGAATATGCCATATATTCTTTTCTGTGGAACTACAGAGAGACTCCCCATTCCAGTACTGGCTAAGCTCCCGGACATGTTTCATTAGGTCGAGCAGTATTAGACACTATTCCGCACCACCAGCTGTGGATCCCAGGAGCTATTGATGATTGTCAAGTATGCCAGAGGCGCGTTAGTGTCAACCGGAAGGCCAGCCGCAGATGTAGTGCTACAGCCTCGGATTTGCAAGCGGGGGATCAAGTATTGTTGAAGGAACACTCCCCTGGGA
Organism: Pleurodeles waltl; assembly: GCF_031143425.1. Lineage (NCBI taxonomy): Eukaryota > Metazoa > Chordata > Amphibia > Caudata > Salamandridae > Pleurodeles > Pleurodeles waltl. Next base: position 267,649,927 of record NC_090448.1, on the reverse strand, counting down.
GCAAATTCCGCCCGCCATTTGACAAAAATCCCTGGACCATTGCGCACCAGAGTGGATCTTTGGTTGTGGCCCAGCGGAGAACTTCCACTTTCATTCCCCACAACGGGACGGTGGAGGAGATTCTGAGCTACCGTTATCTGACATAGATCAGATGTCCGTGCCTGACTTAGACAAATGTGTCTCAACACCTCTGCTAGTGTCCATTCCAAGTCCTATACCCGCTGTAACTGGTTTGACATCCGCAGGTGGCACAGAGCAAGATCCAAATACTGACCGGTCTACTCGTACCCGATACTGTTTACGCGGCAATCCCGCTCCGTCTCAGAGATTGCGAGATCATCTGGTGTAGCAAGATTTTTATCTCTGTTTTTACTTTTCTTTTTGCCTCTCGCTCTTTGTTTTTGGGAGGAATGTAGTGTTGCGCCAGTGATGTAACTGGTTACGGGGCACTACCATCTCTGTCAGTAATGGGACACCAGGGGAGCCTCTCCAAACCCCATCTGTAGTTTGGTTTATGTGTTTGACCTACGGGTCATGTGGTAGTTATAAATAAAGTGTGGCGAGTAGGTGGGGTAGTGGATTTACGAGATACGGGCTGAGAGAGCACTGCCTGCTACGCCACGGAAAATCAGACAGTGTGTTGCAGTATTATTAATGCGCTAGCGCCCAGAGTAGTGTATCAACACTACACTAGGCACAATGGTGGCCTTCTATCATAATTATGGCCGTTGAAGACATATTGTGGGCATCCTTGGCGTTAGGGTACCGATGCTTGGTAAAATGTTGGCCCGGGGCTTAATGGAAGCCACCCTTAGTATATTGCGTACGTCCTTAGTATTGTGGGGGTAAATCTGAGTCACACAGCGGTAATAAATAGTGGTGGGCGGCAAACTCCACTTTGCTGGAGTAGTTAGCAGAGCTTTTGGCACTCCGCTTGGAGCATGGAGTTCAGCAACAAAAACTTCGCCAACTACCTTCGCTCACAGCTCACTCTGAAAAAAATGACCCCTGTGGAGCATTTAATATTTAGAGCTTGCCAGTCCAAGCTTGCCATGTGCATTTATTTCCTGGCCTGTCTTGGTGTTGGCGCTCAGTAGGAGCAGCACGGGCAGGAGTTCTGCTGGCTAGTGCAGGAGATGTTTGCCTTCACCTAGTTATTCCGCCCTGTTGCACTGATGCTTATGGCTTTATTGTCCTTTTCACAAGAGGGCGGATAGTGGGTGAGCCGGGAAGGTGGGGGGTGGGCTAGTAGAGTGTGGCCAGGGGTCCAGTGGCAGATACTGCCAAGAAGGGCCTTGAGCACCCAGGAACAGTCCGAAGACCCATCCTGTCCAGTTAGCCAGGGCAATGTTGCTTAAGCTTCTGAACTGAAAAAAGCTTTTAGAAGTGTCTAGTGGAGGTAATCAGAGATAGTGTTGTTTAGCAATATGGTACAACTTTAACATTCACTTATTCACTCAGTCTCATTCCTCTTCCATACAACCACTCACTTGCAGACTCATTCACTTATTCACTAATAAACGTACTCACTTATTACCAAACTTCCCTCTCACTCATGCATCCACTCACTTGTTCACTTATACGATCACTGACTGACTGACTCACTCAGTAAACTGAATGTAGGACATTTTCAAACCATTTGCCCTTTTGATGTTTTCTGTACTCATGTTTTGATCTTGTTCACATTTTTCTCTTTTTTAACTGTACATTAAATTCGTCATTTCATATGTTTGCATGTGTATTGTTTAAAAACCAAAGATCAGACATGCATTTGCAATGCAATGGGTCTCGCGTTTGCTCCAGGTAGAGCTATTAGCGCTGTAAATTCCTAACTGGACTTTTCTTGCCACATAAACTGAAAATGAAAAGTAAAACAGTTGACATAAGCAAGCTGATTCAAAGTGCCACGGCCGCCATGAGCATGAGCGCAAAGGAGAGACACAAAAGGAAATGAAGTTCCCTCGCAGTAAAACGTATCCGCAATATAACAGGGTCAATATTACCAGAAAGTCATATGGGCGTGTCTGAACACCGCAGCCCATGATGGGTGTGCAAGAGAGCACAATTCATGAGGTTCATTGGGGCATGTTTGAGCCCGGGTAACCTTGAAGGTGTGCAAGAAGTGTCAGGAACCACTGTTCTCTAGGCGGGCTCAATAGCGTGTCAGAGCCCAGAGACTCTGGTGGGTGTGAAAGAGCGTGCTATCAGGAAACCACTATGCACTAGAGGAAGAAGAGTATCTGAGCTCAGGGCTCATGACACATGTGCACGACAGCACTGCAAGAAAGCCATTATTCACAAGAGGGTCATGTGGGCGTGTCTCAGCTCGAGAACTGCTGAAAGTGTTCAAGAGCACACTGTCAAGAATTCTCTTTTCACCAGAGGGGCTTCAGAGCGTGTCTGATTGCGTGACAGGGGATGCTGACAGTAAACCACTGCTCGCTAGAGGGGCACAGGGCTGTCTCTGAACACAGGGTGTGCGGGACAGCTTGATCAGGAAACCACTGTTAACAAAAGGGTCATTGGAACGTGTCAGTGCATGGTGACTGCCGATGGGTGTGTTCTGCCCTGTGTGACAGAAAAAGAGCCAGAGAGTAGTGCTTTTAAACAGTGCGCGGGCCAGATGTGCAAGGGCTAGGTGACACCAACACATATGGAACAACTGCATGATACCAACAAATCTACAAACACTCCATTGCATGGATGCAACATCACATGTTTACTTGTCACATCTGTGCCCCACAAACATTCCCAGATTGGGCAGTGAACTGTCCAAGACCAAACAGTTCAGTAAAGTCGCGAAGTGAAAATCAGAGAGCGAACCTCCTAACTCGTCATCAGCCACACGCTTAACCACTTGACCACCTGGGCACATCCCTACTGATAAGCCACATCTCACCCCACGGACAGGGTCACTATGACATATGCATATTATTTGGACACTTAAGGAAAGCAATTGCTGCAAGACTACGATTCCCAGCGCGCCGCGCATGACAAGCTGGCTTCATGAAGGAATATCTGGTCACCTAGCTGTGCGGAGGCTGGTGCAGCTGCTGAGTTGAGTGGAAGATAGCGGCGGTAGTGGAGTTTCAGCTGACGTAGACCCTGCTCAGCACAAACCTGGACACGAGCTTCGGCATCCTGCATTCTATCGGTGAGAGGCAATTGTCTGCTCATACTAGCTTGTGAATTGTAGGCTAGGGTGGAGGGCTTCACTGTCACTGGCTGCTGACTCACCATGGTGGCTAGGCCGGGCTAGGTATTGAAGACTGGTGAGGTTGAGAATTATCCTAGAGTAAGACTAGGTGGCATTTCGCTGCAGGCAGAACTCCGTGGAATCTCTGTGAGTTCCACCCACCCCTAGAAATAAGTGTTCAAGTGAAGCAAAATCTGTCAATATGAAGCAGTTGAACTTCTGAGTACAGGATGAAAATTTAAAGCTGATGGTTGGGGGTGGCCAAGATGACGGGTGTGTCGGACACTTAAAGAACAGCTCTGCCTCAGGCCCGAGAAAAATCCTGCCAGACATCGTCCATCTGACAGCCACAAACATCCACACAGCAGTGGAAGAGAAGCAGAATCTGTCTGGAACAGTAGGACGTCCATCCCGGCACTGGGGCCGCTAGAGCTGACGGCAGTTGCGGAGATCGCGCTGAGGCCCGTGGAACGCGACCTGGGCTTGGGCTGATGGCAAGTGACTGATCGTGCTATGGCAGTCCTGGCCCGGCCCCCACCTGCGCTGTGGTACCTCCTGCAGTGGGGCTGTGTAGTGGACCGGGCCGGCGACCACATTGGAGATCCTGTTACTGGCCCAGGGCCGTCGCCCACCAGCAGGGTACTTCAGCGGCCATTACGTGCTGCAATTGAACGTGGGAGCCCGATGCGAGGACCGGCACTAGGGGGTAAAGAGGTCATGTGGTAAGGCTGGGAGCGCGAGGAGATTGGATCCATAATAATGCCCCCTACTCACATCTAAGAAGGGGTGGTGGAGTTTAACGTCGGCCACGAGGGAGCAGTTCCACCCCAGCGCTATTATCCTTGGACATGCTGAGCTATCAGAGAGGATACCACCTCCCCCACCACATTAATCCGAGACAGTGCATGACGCCTCCTCCCATTTCTAGGTGGTGATCACCACGAGGGGCAACTGAGAGCCACACCCCTATGAGTGTCGCACCCCACACTGGAGGCATATGCCATGCAATGCCACAGTCTTCCTCCCATGCTCGAAGGTGATTTGCTGGCGGACAAGGAACAATCTGTAGGTGGGGAACAAGGAGGTCGCACAGTTTGACACAACTATCTGAGAGGCAAAGGACATCATATGGGGAGCGTTGCTGCTGCTGAGTCCTAACCTGTGGGACTTTCTGGGGGGGATTTCCTTGTCGCTGTCGTGGGGAACGCCTAGGAGATCAGGCCCATAGGCAGGGACTTGCTGTGCCCATACCGCGAGTGGGAGTTGATATGAAGGCATGATGGGGAAAACTAAGGCCACCAGACCATCGTCACAGTGTGATCAGGTGGGACTCTCCATGCTGTCGTTAGCGACCAGGGCCCCACTGACTCTACAACATCTGGAGGCTACCCTATAATCGCACTCGGGACAATTCGAGAAAATACTGCAGGCCATACTGGACACCAAACTGTCCATAGAGAATAGACTCCGACTCCCAAGATGTTAATTTACTCAGAGCCCACCCTTGCAAATTTTCAGATAGGGTAACTGAGTGGAGTCGACCATAAACTCCATGGACCCCACTGTTCAGGAACTGCAGGACCACGTGAAGCATCTAGACTCCAAAATGAAAACCGTACACCGGAGAGCAGAGGATGCTGAAGGGCGATCTCGCCGCAATAATGGGCGATTCATGGGATTTCCGAAGAAGGTGAAAGGTCAGACCGCAGAACATTTCCTAGAACATTGGCTTACGAACACAGTACTGAAAGGGACAGTATCAAAATTCTTCTCTATAGAGTGTCCGATAGGATCCCCGGAAGGCCACCGGCCACAGGGGCGCCTCTCTGCCCGCTTATAGCACGTTTTCTCAATTATAGAGACAGGTACATGATACTGCAATGCTTCCAGAACCGAGGTCCTGAATGTTATGAGGGGCTCCCATCACGCCTACCCAGATTTTACAGTGTAGGTGCAATGCCAGGAAAAATTCCTATGTAAAAATCAAACAAAGCCTCCGCGAACATAACATCAAATACGCTCTGATGTTCTGTGCCAAACTTCTAGTGACTGTTGATGATAGAACCCACATCTTTCTCACACCTGAGGATGCCTGGACATGGATGTTGCCACATCTCCCCGGATGGTTTCCACATGGACAGCCCTCACGTATGACTGTTGTATGTTTTTTCTCTTGTCAGTATTAGGGGTCCTTAAAGGTGTGTCCATGTGCCACCAGCTCTGAGGTTCAATGTTACTGTTGGGAGGGAGGGGGGTAACAAAGAGTATGCTTAAACGGGTTGCACTACAGTCAACTGCAATGATCATACATGTACGTCACACAGTTATGAAGACACATAGGCCCTCATTTTGATCTCGGCGGTCTTTTTTAAACACCGCCGAGGTACCGCCGTGCTGAAGACCGCCAGTGCAGGTGGTTTTCCGCGCAGCGTATTATGACTGATGGCAGCCCTCCATCCTTTTTTCAGATGGAGAGCCGCCAGCAGCCATACTGTCGGTTGGCGGAGAAGTGGAGACTGCTCCTCCACCTCCACCGCCCGTCATCAGAACACCGCCCACCGAATTACGTCCCATGATTCGGTGTGGTGGTGTTCTGGTGACTGGGTGCTGGTGGCGGAGCAGCCCCCATGGATCCTCTCCCCTCCCAGAGGATCAACAGACAAGCTAAGTTGATCGTCTGTTAGGGGAGGGGGGTGGGGGGATGTTGTGTGTTGTGTGCATGCATGGGGGTGTGCGTGTGAGTATGTAGAGGAGGTGTGTGAGTGCGTGTATGCATGCGGGGGTGTTGTGTGTATGGGAAATGTGTGCGGGTCGGTCTGTGTGCATGTCTGTTTGTATGTGTGCGGGTATGTGTTGTTGTAGTGTATGTGTGCGTGTAGGGGTGTGTGTGTATGTGCATGTTGGGTGTGGGGGTGGGGAGGGGGGTCCTGCCACCTTTGGGGGGTGGCAGGGGGTCAGGGGCGTGGGGGGAGGACTCGGGTGGGGGAGGGGGATGGGGGAGACCCCTATCAGTGCCAGGGAATGAATTCCCTGGCACTGATAGTGCCTACTGCCATGGATTTCGTGGCGGTTCCAAACCACCCGAAATCCATGGCGGTATGCAGGGTCCTGATACCGCCGGCGATCTGGTGACGGCCGCCGGGCTGGAGACCGAAGTCTCCAGCCCAGCGGTCGTCACCGCCCTGGCGGTCGGAGTGGAGAAGTGGCAGATGACCATGGCGGTAACCGCCATAGTCATAATTCAAATTTTTTTTCCGCCGGCCTGTTGGCAGTATTACCGCCACTTCTCCCCCGTCCGCCAGGGTCGTAATGAGAGCCATAGTCTCATTGGTGGGAATACACAAAGTTACGTAATGCCAAAAACCCTCTTAAATCATGGGTACACACACTGCAAACAATACACAGCGCTATAATGTCTTCTCATGGAATGTGCTCAGCATGGCCACACCAGCCAAGAGACATCAAATTCACTCATTCCTGAAACGTCATAATGCACACTCTTCTTTCTTACAGGAAAAACATTTATTGGACAGTGAACTGCAGAAACTGAGGAAGCGCTGGCGAGGACAGATATACAGTACCTCCTCTTTAGCATATGATTTAGGTAGCACGGGGGTACCATATGTTCAGCGTGCCCATTGGGTGGACATGGGGGGTCGATTTGTTGTACTGTAGGGTCTATTGGAAGGAAGACCGCGGTCGATCATGGGTGTTTATGCTCCCAACTATGCTGAGGGTGAATTCTTCAAGACTTTAACTACTGCCCTCCTTGCTGATCCACTGGCTCCTTGCCTTTGGGGAGCTGACTTCAATTGTGTACCTAATGTGGAATTAGACCCCTCACCCCCCCCAAGACGGTTCGAAAAGCAGGAGAACCTCTAATTACTTGGAATCCTGGGCTAAGGATAACAGGCTGCATGATGTGGCGTATTGGCCACCAGACACAAAGAGAATACTCCTTCTACTCCCCAATACACAACCTTCACACCAGGATAGATTTAATTCGGGAACCACCTCAATGGGCCACAGAATAGTACACGCAGAATACCTCGCACAAATGATTTCTGACCACTCCCTGCTGTTGCTCACTATACAGTGGGGTAAATTGCGCTCCACTATACCTAAGTGGCAACTGCACAACGAGGCACTATCAGACACCCTATTTAGAGAGGAGCTAGCTAACTGTATTACACACTACTTGATGCTAAATAATTGCTCCACTGCCTTGCGGGCCACGGAATGGGATGCTCACAAAGTAGTAGTACGGGGCCACTGCCTTTCGACCACATGTGGAGTTTGCCATGCATTGCGCAGGGAAGTCATCACACTGGAAAGGGACATTTGGGCTTTGTAAATAGACATTGCGAATCATAGAATGCCACCTTAGCACCTTTGTGATACGCAAAAACGATACAACAAGGTGGATTTGCACCTACGTCGGCATGATTATCAATACTACCTAACTCGACTTCATGCTGAAGGTGACCGCTCTGGAAGACGTTTGGCATGGCTAGTCCATGAATAACAACAGCATACCATGATAGGAGCGATCAGGCTAGCTGATGGCACAATGGTTTCTTCCCAGGCTGCCGTTAATGACGCCTTCAGAGATTATTACACTACGCTATACCAGGCACACTTGACGCATGACCCCCAACAGCTGGAGCTGTTCCTAGCTGCGGCACCACTCACAAAGCTCTCCCCACTTAATAGGGAGGCCCTTGAGGAGCCCCTGCAATTGGAGGAAATGAAACTGGCTATCTCTCAAATAGCCTGCAATAAAACACCTGGCACAGACGGACTACTGAGCTCTATACCGCATACTCTGCACATCTCACCCAACCCTTGCTGTCGGTTTTTGATGAGGCGTGGACTCGAGGGGAACTCCCAGGCTTGCAATGAGAGGCACTGATAATAGTGCTACCCAAACCTGGCCGTGACCCCACAGATGTGAGATCTTACAGACCATTATCTCTCCTTAACCTTGACTGTACGATACTAGGCAAGGTCCTTGCAAACAGACTCACCCCCTTAGTTCATAGCTTGGTTCACGAAGACCCGATTGGTTTCATATCGGGCCGTAAAACATTCCAGACTATTATGCATTCTCCATGACACCCCAACCACAGCATACTACATTGTACCCATATCATCTAGATAAAGAAAAGGCATTTGACATCCTCAGCTGGGAATTCCTATTTGCTACGCTAAGAAATATGGGTTTTGGACAGGGATTTGTGAGATTGGTGTAGACCTTATGCGCCAAACTTCTTGCCAGAGTGAAGACACGGGGACTGATATCCGAGAGCTTTCCAATCAACAGGGTCACCCCTGTCGTTCGTGCTTGTGATGGAACCTCTTGCTGTTCATCTACGCCTGCGAGCTACGCAATGGGGGATCCGGAGGATGGGAATTCATCATTTCATATTGCTTTATGCGGATGATGCATTGATTTACCTAGAGAACAGCAGGGTTACACTACCTAATGTGATGTGATGTCATTACTGAATACCTTTGGACCAGTATTGGGCCTCTGGGTTAATTGGTCCAAATCTTGCCTTTTCCCCCTAATTAAGCTGCCAGCTACCTTTAGGGATGCACTTCCCACCTATCAATTAGCTTGGTGCTTGGACTCCTTTAAATACCTGGGCATTCAAGTGTATCACAAGATGGATGCCCTGAGAGATGGTAACCTGTGTTGTGCGCTCCGATCAAGAAGAGGATTGCTCCACTTTTGGAGTTCGTTACCGCTTTCATCACTGGACAGAGTGACGATAGCCAACATGTTGATCCTACCAAGGTTACGATACTGCTTTACAGCACTGCCCATAATCGTTCCTAAGAGCTTCTTTCAGGAATTGAATAGTTTACTAACAGGACTCATATGGGGCCGAGATAGACACCGAGCAACACTTACAACCCTGCTGCGCCCACTTCAGGACAGAGGTTTAGGCGCACAGAATTTTTCACTTTACTATGCTGCATCTCAATTACAGTGGCCTGTGCGTTGTTTGGGTGCCCCTGAGAGCGTGGAAGCCGCATGAGTGCGGACATACCTGGGAGATATCCCCCATACACTTGGCTATCAGAAAGTACACAAATGCAAACGGAAGACAACATTCTACTGAAAGCTGCTCATACATGCTGGCAGCGATACATACAGGGTGGAATGCCTTCCCCCCAATACTCACCCCTAATACCGATTGGCCAATTGCCGGGTGGTACACAATTGCCCCGATCTCATTCCATTACTTCCTGGATAGAGGCAGAGATGAAGGCGATAGGAGACTACTTTGAGGATGGCGCCTTAATGTCATTTGAAGATATTATGGAACTTACCTCCCTGGGTCTGGGACACTTTCTAACTTATCATGCTATTTGCCATTTAATCAGAGCAGCCTGGGGGCAGGGGGACAGGGAAACTCCACGCTCTCCTGCCCTTCACACATTCTTGATAGGCATCGGTTCAAAAAAGGTAATAACTACTCTGTACATAGCATTATCAGGAAGCCATGTCACGCAGCCAGAGGAGATCCTTAATAGATGGAATGCAAATCTCCCACAGCCCTTGACACCCGAAATGTGGGCGGAAGCTCTCCAACAGGTAAAAAGGGTATCCCGTAAGCCTAGATTTTGTTACACACAGTTCAATTTTGTCCACCAGACATATTTATCCCCACACCATATTCAACACATGTACCCTGCTTCAAACCCTGGCTGTCCTCAGTGTGGGTTCACTGCGGCTGGGTTTTACCATATGGTACGGGAATGCACCTCACTGCTGAAGGAATGGCAGGTAATAGTGGCAGGTATCCCTGACATTATGGACCACACATTCGCCCCCACCCCAAAGTCCTGCCTTCTGGGAATTTGCTCTAGATCCAAAAAGCATACACATATCCATAGGTTTGCTGACCTGGAATTCATCATGTACAGAAGATTAATTGCTATGAGATGGAAAGCACCCATGCCGCCAGAGGTCTCTAGCTGACGCCACCTGACACTAAAATGGTCACACAAAGAATTACACACACTCCGATCCCTCCGCGACAGGGGCCAGCTGAGCCTAGGCTATGACATATGGGACGCGCTGTACCAAAACTCGAAGCAAAATTTGACAACCGCCCACCTTCAAGAGTCCAATGGACTGCTTGACTATCGAACTACATATAGCCATCCCTTACTTTCTCAGGCAGGTCCATTCACAACCAGAATAACCACAGTCCTGCAACACGAAACGGTAAAACCTTTAAAAGTTCACTATTGGAAAGATCGTTTTATATTGACACTAACCGGACTAGTAGGTTAGACGGATCGGCTTGCCAAGTTTGGGCCGGGAAGGAGCCCCGGAGGTGCAATGTTCAATCCGTCCGATTATGTGCCATGAAAGTTTGTAATGACAAATGTTAATGCCTATATAATTGTTATTTATGGGGTCAACCAGTAAATGATATCGGTGTCTATGGCTAACAATATTGTGGGTGTTCCTATGGCAGCTCAGTATATGGTAACAATGTCATACGTCATGTAAAAAGATCCCTGTACAATGCTATTCTAATGTAATGCGTATCATACCCGTTTCTGTAGTTGCTACAGTTGATATGTTTTAAAACTAATAAAACTGATTTAAAAAAAAAAAGCTGATGGTTAGGGAAATAACTATTCGTTAAAACTAAGAAAGTATTATTTGGAGCAAAAGCTGTTTTTTCCAGAAAATGACAACTTTTGTTTGGGTAAAAAATGTATCTATGTTCAGAAACTGATAAGCCTACATTTGGAGCCAAATGGACCTCATTCATTGTAAGGTGATTGGCCTCATTCAAGCAGGTGGATATAAATGTGCCTACATTTGATGCGCTGCAGCTGCTGCTCCAATGAAGGCACTAACTTTACTGGGTGGGCACCATGTTTAATGCGCCTGCTTAGGAATGTTCTCGTTTTTCGAAACAAAAAATAAATATCCTAGACACTCGGGGAGTTTTCTCCCATCTCATGAGGGTAAATTCTCTGGTTTCCTGTTGGAGGCCTGCAGCCTTTGCCTGGTGGTCCTGAAAAGTAAAAACGTACGACAGAATAACCTTCTTAAATAAGTCGGATGTTTTGTTGTACATTGCCCGACTGCCCAGAAGCAAACGAACCACAGTCAAAGGTTTCTCCTAGCAGAGACAGCGGAGGCTCCGATGTTGGAAAGATGGTACTCCCCCTGCTCTAATGAGTACAGGGGAACACCAACTTTGGCAGATGAGACATCTGCCCTTTTTGGCAGTTGTACTTCATCCTCGAAACTCTAAATCAGGCCCAAAATATTTGTATTTCTAAAATATATTTAAATCTAAAAATTAAAAGATCATTTTTGGTGGGTTAGGAGGGTTACTGTTGGTGTTATTTCTTTGGTGCTCCATGGCAGTTTATGGTATAGTTGTTATTTAATTTCTCAAGTGGTAGAATTTCAGATTGCTAAAGCTTTTTATTACATTACTGTTGGTAACCATGTCTGATTTGCTGCACGGGTCACTCCTGCCAATTCTTTCTTGGGCTCACTATTGAGGTCTTGTCTGCTGATGTCAGTATAGTAACTGAGTTCATATTTCCTAGCAGCTAGGGGTGATTTTCACTTAGCAAAATTAGCTCTTATTATAGAGCAGACAGGTGACATCAGGTATGAGGTAACATTTTCTCAATGGAAATTATCTGCGAAGTGTGCTCAGCTGTAAGTTATATTTTCCTTTCTTAGTCTGTGTTTATTTGAAGCTGTGTTTCTAGAGGAAGAAGAAAATCATGTAGTTGATGTATTTAGGTGTTACTCTGATGAAACAGTTCCTGTTCCTTATCAGGGTATAGTGCTCTGCTGCATATGCTTGGCCTTTCAGATGAATTTCATCTGAATAGAGCATCCTTTCAGTGTCCACCACCAATAACACACAGGGCCCCAGATCCGGCACTGCGACCCGCAAACTGCAAGTCTTAGCGACTCGCAATGTGTGAGTCTCAATACCAGATGTACAACAGTGTACGTTACATTGTTTGCGATTCCCAATGGGATCGCAAATGACCTACCTCATGAATATTCATGGGGAAGGTAGCAATTTGTGACCCCACTGGGAATGGCGGCCCTCACAGGGATAGTGGCCTGCTGGAGACAGCAGACCACCATGGCTGTGATTGCTTTTAAATAAAGCAGTTTTTTTTTGTTTGTTTTTAAATGCAGCTCGTTTTCCTTAAAGGAAAACGAGATGCATTTCAAAATCAAAAATGAAAAGTTTTCTTTTCATTTTTTCAGAGCAGGCAGTGGTCCCTGGGACCACTGCCTGCTCTGAAAAAATATTTTTGCTTCCATTCACGAAGGGGAAGGGGTACCATGTGGACCCCTTCCTGTTTGCGAATGGGTTAGCACCAGTTTGAAACTGGTGCTGAATGCGATTGTTTTGCGACCGCATTCGCGGTCACAAAACAAACATACATACCAACTGGATTAGGTATGAGGAAGGGACGCCCTTGTCACGCCCCTTCCTAATACCGAATCGCAAAACCCAAACTGTGATTCGGTAACAAGTTACAGAATCGCATTTTGGGTTTTGTACATCCCAAATAGCATTTTTCAAGTCGCCAACGGGCTGATTCGTAATTTGCGACTTGAAAAATGCTTCGTACATCTGGCCCCTAGTTTTTTATTACGAGTAGCTGGGGAAATGGGCATATATTTCACCACCCCTGCAGTAACTGCTATCAGGAGAGGTGGGGAAATCCGGCCAATTCCAAGTTGGACCCTGAGGAATTACTGTGGGAACCAGAAATTCCCATGTACTTTCCTCTGGTAGTTCTCATATTGCTGCTTCCAAGGACCTGCGGTTATGTCCAGTTTTCCTTCTGTATGTAGGGAGATGTTGTGCGTAGGCAAGGCAACCAATGTCAATGCCAGGAGGCAAAGCCCACACCTCCTTGGGTTCTGTGAACGTGGCAGATATAATCACAGCTGACAACATCCTCCTGTTGAGCCTGACAGTTTATCGAAGATGACAACAGCATTTAACGGTATCTTCATGGACCTGGATGGATATGCTTCAGAACTTTTACATCAGTTGATTGAATTCCAGACATTTCGTTACACAGCTGGGGTTGGGTGTCATTGAAGGCTCCATATTACTGATGTGGGAGAGTGAGGACAAGATGAGCAAAGTCTGAGCAAAGAGGAAACAAAGGGCCTGATTACAACTTTGGCGGAGGGGGTTAATCCATCCCAAATGTGGCAGTATTACGAGTTCCATAGGATATAATGGACTTGTAATACAGCGGACGGGATATCCGTCACATTTGGGATGGATTAACCCCCTCCGCCAAAGTTGTAATCAGGCCCATAGTGTTTACTCCTCAGGGGAAATATCCTCTTCTGACCTAGAAGAGACATTCTAATACCTAGGTGCCCCTGATGCTTCCAGCATTCAGATGGAAAGGAGACATTGCAAATTAATCTCAAGGCTACAACAAAGGAGACATTGGGAGTTCTTTTGACAAAGGAGGCAACACAAACATCTATACAAAGCATTCACATTAGTTGCATAAAGATACCAGTTCCCCCTCTTCATCGTCTTCCACCAGATCAGATCAGGAAGATAATGTCCAGGATCATTCCAAAGGCAGGTCAGTTGATAAACATACGTTTTGCAAGGTGCTGAGTTTCTGAAAGTAAAAACCAGGGTTCTCATGAGGCATTGTTTTTTCTAGTACCAGTAGAGGCTTACCCACAAGAATTGAATCCAATATTGGTGATTCATAATCTCAGCAAATGCCAAATTTAAAGGGGATGAATGATTTAGAGAAGCCATCAGACACACGTTTCAAGGAGTGCTTATTGCAACTCTAGTGTGCCTAAATTGAGATGTCCTATTCATTCTCAGTTAGCTGGATACTCACCATTTTAGCAGTAAAAACATTTTCAGCAGTGGGGGCCTCTACTCCAACTGAACCAGGGGACTGCAAAGATCGGTCGCTTTCTGTAGAAAGTTTAAGTAAACATATCTAGCCATGTGAGCACATTGTTATGCAGCATATGCTTCACAATACTTATTCTCAGATAGAAAAATAGTTACTGGAGTCAATTAATCCTTTAGGTAACCATGTCAGGGATCGAACTCAGCTAGTTTAGTCTCTATCCTATGACTTGGCAGTCGGCTTCATTCCACATGCTGGTAACCTATTGAATGGCAATCACTGTTAAAAGTTTTTTTTTGTAGTTTGTTTCGGGGCGTAGTAGGGAAAAGAGGAGGAAAAGATTCTTAAGCAAACATTTATTATTTGGAAGAATAATGGAGTTGATCTCTTTAGAAATTGGGTTCCCAAAAGTGGCACAGTTAGGAGAGAAAAAAACCTCATGTACTATGTTGGCATTCCTTTCTTGTACCACCAGAAATCATATGTCAGGATAGCCACCTTAAAGAGCTCATGAGAGGACCAAAGGGATGCCCTGTGAAGAAGATGTTCTGTGTTATGGAGGCTAACTTGGTATATCAGCTGTAGAAGTTCAGAGTTAATGACCTGTGGAGGAAGATAATGAGATATTAAGCAAAGACGTCCATACTTCAGGTGGGTGAAGTTTGATGGGCTCAGAGTAAATGTTTTTAAATTATTTTCTTGCTGATTACAGAAGCTGAGGAGATTTGCCCATTAATTGGCATGTTTGTTGGCAAAAAACGCTAGTAGATTTGTATTGAAATTTCATTAAGGAACTAGCTTGGAGGATACGCTGACTAATTTTCATCTAAAAATTCGAATTAGATTTTTTTTTAAAGTGATATCACTTTTGAAAAGTACAAACCGGGATTGGAAGATCTTATACACAATCTTTCTGATCTCCCTGGATACGTAAATTCATCCGTACTATTGGACAGTTGATTGAACAAGAGGTTCAAATGTTAGAGTTATTCCAAAGAGAGATATTTAACCACCCTCTTTTGGCTATCCCTAGTTGCTTTTTATTGCTGCAGATATATATTGCTTGATATAGGCACAGGCATATCGGGACCTAGCATTTTATTAAGGATTGAGAAAAATTCAGGAAGAAGTAGCCGGTGGGCACGGTAAGCGTCTATTATTAGTTGGTGTGTATGCGTCATAAGGGTTTTAAGACAAAACTCTTAGAAAGAGGTGCCATCACTATTGGTAGGGATTCTACCACAAAGGCATAGTGTTTCATGCTCATTCCAAAAGTCAGACGCTAAGAACATGACTAGGGTCTGTGAGTGCTTATAGGAACATGAATTTCTCATTACCATTGGGAAATATGACAACTCTAGTCAAGGACCTTCAGTTCATCAAAACAAAATCTCATACTGATTCGGCCACTGGTTTTCTGTTTTAGATGGTGAAATTGAAAACACATCTGATGGAACTTACAGAATTGACGAAATCTCCTGGTTGTTTAAGGCATATGCTCCACAGGTGCATGTGAACAAAATTGTACATGCTACATCTCTTCATCTGTGGTTCATTGCAAGGTATGTCTTACATTTTTGGTCCCCTTAGTGCTCAAGTCTCGAAGATTTCATGTTCATGCTGCCTTAGATCCAATGAGAACTGAAACTGTAGACAACATCAGATCACCTAAAAAATGGGGTGCCACATCTTCCCCCCTCCCTTCTGATTGAGACATGAAATGGCAGTGTTTTAGGGTAAGGTGCAACCTGCAAATCACTTAACACCCAAGGTGTCTGGGAGCCATGGGAATTAAGTCATCTAACCAGGAGTAGTTGTTGGCAGTTCACCCTGTGTTTCAAGAGTTGCAGTGTTCATTAGCATTAATTTATGCAGACAATGCCAGCATAAATGCTTATTCCACCAAAATAAGATCCAAGAGCTCTTAACGCTATCAACAAATACTGGATGAAGGGCTTGAGAAAGTATCAAAACTGTGCCTGTAGCGAATATTACAGTGGGAAAGTCTCAGGTAGAACTTTATTGCCATATAACAGGACATTAATTTGTTCTTGCATTTTCTCAGACCTCTGCATGTGGTTTGGATATCCATTTCTGAAGCCGCTGCAGCCCCCGAAACCCTCCCAATGTCTACCAGCAAACTATTATAATAAACCCTCATTTTGCTTTTGGATTTTAGAGTCTGAATCCAATAGAAATGCATTCTTTGTCTTGCCCTTAGATGTCAGACCCTTTGTTACTCTTTCCTCCACCCCACTAAAAAAAGGTTTCCAAAGTGTTAGTTGATTCAGATTGAGGTGGTAATCATCATTTCTTTCTGGACTATGATGCCATGGTTCCTGCTGTATGGATACTTGTTGACAGCTGAAGAAACCACTATAACCCCAACCATTTGAAGTCACCTGATGTCTGCTCTCTACAAGCTCCAAATAATTGCTTGTCTGTGCACTGCTAGACCTGAAAATCCTTGGGTTTGTAGGTTACAAGGTGATGGGTGTTGAACAATCAAAGCAGGATTTCACCTTAAAGGCCTATGTTGCTCACTGCGCATCCTTTTAGAAGTCATATGCCCTTAGAAATCAGAGGTCATGGGACTGTATGGGAACTCTGTATGTATAAGATATATTGCATGAATGATTTATTGATTGCAATTTTAAGAATGTTTACATTAGAAATAAAGGAATCTCCAAATAAGAACAAATGGAAAAGAAAGGTAATTAAACTTCTTTCTCTCCCCACTTGAAAATCTGAGCTACACAGGACTCTGACATACCCGTTCCCTTTGATATCAGAGTTGTGGGTGCTGTGATACGGATACAGCCTGGATCATAACCAGGAGAAGGCTCTTGCTCGATCTGGAAACTCAAGGAAGACATCAGCTTGAACAAGTCAATGATATAATCTTTTGCTTTTACAGTTTTGAGATTTTTGATTTGACTACAGGAACAACAAAATATTTAAAAATGCGTCAAATATTCCTCACTCAACAACAGCTTAGATCCTCAAAGTGTGACTGACACATTCTATAAGATCTCAGTTATTAAGAAATTAGAAGTTCATAGGTGGCTTTTTAGACATTTAGCCAAGTCAAAGTACACTGTTTGTGCTGTTTTGTATGAGATGAAGAAAACATTGCTATGGATATCCCTGGTACATAGTCTTTGTTAGAAAAATATTGGTAGGATTATTAATGTGCGTCATTGTTTTGACAGTTATTGGGGCTGAAGTTGGCACAACAATCAGTGTCTGTCTCTACACTTTTAGCAAGAAGAACTAAGGAATTCCATGTGGGCTACCAGCAAGAATTAGAAATTCAAAAAGAAAATCAAACTGAATTAGTTTGATCAAAGTCTAGTTTCTATTAGTTTGCATTCACGATTACATATACATACTACCAGTTTTCACAAAAGACATATTTTTAGATGTTGCTGTGTGTTAAAACATAAATTACACCACACTCTTCATGTTATTCTAAGAAAGGAAAGTGTCGCTCTAGACAGATTCAGATACACTAAATCTGATGGTGAGATTATTCAGATAAAAAGGGGACATACCAGTGAGTTTGATTTGATCTGGTGTATTTTTTTGATACTCTCTTGGATGCGAACAATAAGCTTAGGTGTATCAAATCCACACATCTAGAAGAGTTGACAGAAAGCTGTAGTGCAGGGATGGTTCTTCTAAATCCCCAGTTACAAATTAACATCATCCAGCCTGGATTTTCTTGATTAAGGTTTGCCTTTCTTGCTCGCATGCTCCGATTAAGGGACACTGAACTGAAAAAAGGGGAATTTATCAAACCGTTCGGAGGAAACCTATGGCTTGGTTTTATTCATTTGTTGTGCACCTCGCTTAATATATTATTTAAATATTAAATAATAATGATTGGAAGAGGTGTATAGAGTGGTGGTATAGCACACACACACGAGTGATAGCTGTGCATTGTACTGTGATGGCCAAAGGGAACTCTGTAAATTGGACCTTTTATCCGTTAGTGCAGACCAGATGTATTTCCTTTGTGTAACTTGGCCACATTATAACACAGGTTAATAGTGTTCTACAACGGAACATAAGATGATAGGTAGATAGTGAGTAATTGCAATAAGTTTTAAATTAGGCTATATTTTTACATTTAAAATATGAAGAAGGTGAAGTCAAAGGGGCTGTTTCTCATTAGTGATCTCTTCCTTCTGGCAAGGTCAGAATTAATGTATGCAGGGTAGCAAGAGCAAAGATGAAATGCAGAGCACCTGAAAAATATTAATTAAAATATAGTGAGTAAAACAATCAGATAGCTTCAAAAGAGTCCAATATTTGCAAACGTTGTAGACCTTCCTGACATGTTTACACCCAAGGCATCAATATCTGCTACAATAAGAATGGAAGTTATGCTAAATTAAAGTAACAATATCAGAACATTAGATTGCCAGAAATAGAATCATTAGGTATTGTGAAATGTAGAAACCTTTCAAAAGAGCTAATTTCTGGGGTAGGTGAAACAGGAAAGGAAGGGCCCTTTGGAAGTCACATTGAGAAGGTCGGACTCTATTCTGTAGGATGGAGTAAAGGACGTGGCATTCAAAGATATTATTCCTAGGGTAATATCAACTTTGAAATAGCTTCCGGATCCTGTGTAAAATCTACACCCATGTCAGGGCTGGGCTAAATTTGCTGATAATCTAATCAATGCAAGTGGCTGCGCTGTATGTCAAAGGGGTGGTAAATCATATAGTGGGTTAATGAGAGGGAGAATGAGGTTACTGTAGCACACAACCAAAAAATGTCATACCGAATCTCAACGCAGTTTGCAACAAGAAACAGCTGAACTCCTTCCTCAGAATCGCAGCATGGGAAGGCTACTGAATTAAAATATCATTTTGAGCGCACACTTGATAGAGCTGCATTTGGTGCTGTTAAAATTCCAACATGCACACACTATTCTGCATCACTATTCACCTTCTGATAGTTTCATTAGAAAATAACTTATTGGAGATCAGATTCTTCTTCATTTGTGACTATGGGCCTGATTTAGATACTGGCCTACAGGTTACTCAGTCACAACAGTGACAGATATCTTGTCCACTGAAATCTAAATCCCATTGCATACAATGGGATTTAGATTTCAGCGGAAGGGATATCCATTCCCGTTGTGACAGTGTAACCCTTCCACCTCAGGCCCTTACATTTCGATGGGGAGTAGCGAAGCTCTGCCCACCGCTTTTAGAGTTGGGTGGAATGTCAGTAGGTAAATGGTGGAGACTACTTATGCTCCATCGCCTACGTACAACCCAATGGAGTAAAGGCAGTCGGAGGTTTGGCAAGATGTTTGCCTGCACCATTTAAAGTGGACGAACACAAGGTCAGTTTTTACTGTCTGTCATCACCAGGTAAAACCTTTTAGTAAGGGGCAGTGAAAACTGCAAAGTGACCCCGATGCCATGGGGGCCAGCGGGCATCTCTAACTTTGGCAGGCAGAGGACCATCGCCATGGGTAGAGTAAAGTACTCTGCCATGGCAACAGTACTTAATCGCTCTGCCAAAGTATAAATCAGGCCCTGTGTTTGCCTGGGGCTGGATCATCACAAAGTTTACATTTCTGTGATCATTTTGGTCTATCCAGTCCAAGGCTGAGGCGTAATTCCCAAGAAAGTATTCAGTTCACTAGCTAAATCATTCTCTGGGTAAAATACATTGAGGTAAGATTAACATGCTTGTTTAGTCAAACTGATTCCCACATGCTTTCATTCATCATGTTTATTTGTTAGCTAAATTAGATAACAGAGACTCCAATTTCATTATATGTGTGAGAGATCCACACATATCACCGGACATCATTTGCAGATATACATTTTAAATTTCCAATGTAAAATTCCACATATTGTGTTAATCCTTTTTTTTCAGCCTGCCTGTTAGCTAAAACAAAATGAAGTTAAAGTAAGTCATATAACAGCTACTAAAATAAAGTTTTAGCTTTACTTTAACATTATTATTGCAATGTAAGAGTATTACGTTCAGTCCTGTTTTCTAGCAAAGTTCCCTGTTTGCTGCATTCAGAACATAATGTCATCTCTACTTTTCACAGGTCATGTTAGGATTTGATATAAAAAATCGGAAACAGAGATTTGAAACGGTGCACAAGTATGCAAACTATTTTTCTTAAAGTATTGCGTTTGGATTACGCCCCACCAAAATATAGTTCTCAGCTTCCCTTGCATTTGAGTTAAATAGTTCTCATGCTAACCATTGTTTATTTGAACATCACTCCCCTAACTAGGATAGTTTGAGTAATCAACTGTTGAATTGTTATACAACTAAATTGGTTTCCGGGCCATCGAAATAATTTGCTATCTGTGTCAGTGTTTGCTGTGGTTGTTTCTGAATGTTGTACGGATTGGTTCTCTGCTGAAGTGTAAACTCAGAACACAATGCATACAACATCTAATTAAGCTTTTGTTGTGCATGGCTGGATACAAGGTAATTGGGCTGACAAGATATCCTCACTAGGATGTGCTTGAGATTTCTGAAACAAGATGGAAGTCGCCCACTACCAAATAAAAAGGTTGTGAATGTTGCATGCAAGACACAGTTCAGAAAATTCCACTCACACAGTATTAAAAAGTAACTCAAACAATAGAAGCATCCATTGACATATACATATGAGTGTCAATATAAATATATTTCCTTATTTGTATTTTAACACGTACATAAGAGGCACTGCCATCGTTTCCTTACCCTTCTGCCTGACCTTTATGTCTGAATAAATACTGTGACTACACCTTTTCCAGGCCACACTTCAATCACATGACCCCTGCAACTGCCAATTCCCCAGGCTCACCTTCTGGAAAAATATATAAAAATCCTTTCTACTCTCCCACCTGTGTGAGATATGAGGGAATCGATTTCAGAGTTGAGCCATTTAAGCTCAGTGGGAAAAAGTAAATTTCCTTTTGTTTTTTAATTAGCCAGATGCCTTTTGTAGACCGCGGTTCTTCTATCTATGGTCCAAAAAATTAAACAAAAATATTTGTGTTGCCATATAATTCGTCTTTTGCCTGTGGCCTTATAAGCCACTTTCCAATTTCGCAAACCCTTCATCTATAAGTCCCCACAGTACTTTTTCTTGCGTTGGTAAAATAATTCATTCTAATGGTGCAGAAGTGCTTGTGTAAATTAATATATGCAAGCCAAACAGTGTTTTCTGTAGCCTGACTTTACCATTTTCCAGTAATATGGTTTCATCAGTATATTGTTGACTTGTAACTTTAAGGTGCCAAAAGCTCAATTTAGGGAGAAGTACTCTGGTTCCAGACAGAACTAAACCCAGGGTGTCCCTTTATGCACAAATACAATCCTGCCTGTATGCAGACACCCTTGCATTGGCTCTAAGCAGCACAGAATGTGCCAGCACTATTAGACAGCAGGAATGCACCATATCTATGTAAATATGGTGCATTTCTGATTTCTTTCTGTGTTACATTGTGTGAAAAATTTGTAATTCTGCCCCATAATTCTTAGTGCTACATTTGCAGTCGCAGCTCACAGTGCAGTGAGTGTGCGGTGGGGAGTGCAAAATAAACATTAAATGAAAACAAAACGTACCTGTCTCGTCACCACACCGCCACTCCTTCTTCCTGGTCACTGGAGGCACAGGCTCCCAGCCTGCCCTGCGGCCAATCCTAACGCTACATGAAAGCAGCTTTAGGATTGGCTGGAACGCCCTGGCTGGGCGTGCCCAGGCAATCTGGGAGCCTGTGCTTACTCTCTCCAACCTGACAATAAAGTGCAGGGCTGGAGAGAGCATAGTGTGCATATGTGTTGGGCAGGCCTGAGACGGCCGGCCAAACATACATGCGCACTGAGGGGGAATGCTGTGCTCTCCCCCTCCGTGCTCGTCACAACCCATGGCCCCGTCCCTTTTACAAGAAAACTATAATAAACAGTTTGTCATTGTTTTCAAAGTTTTTGCAGCTGTTGCTGCTGGCATGGGGGGTGATGCTCCTCTGCCATAGCGGAGGAGCCACCCCTGTGCATTTGGACCCCCAGCCAACCAACTCTTAATAAAATACAAGTGCAGACTTTAGATTCTACATGCAGCAAAAAAACATGCTGCTTTTACAGAAAGCCATCCTACATTAAGACAGTAAATGAAAAGACTGTAGGGCGTTGAAGGACTGCGCAAATAGCAGAGGATTCTTAAGTTAAAAATAAATTAAGAAACAACAGCCAGCACAAAACTACCTTGAGAACAGGTACTGCAGAAAACTTCAAGATCCATCAATGTCCTGATGAAGACTCTAATGAGCAAGAGATTTTGGTTGCAACATATTAATTTACAAAATCATTAAAAAAACTTGCAATCACATAAACTAATTATTTCAGACTATCAGAGAACTATTATAAGCAACATAAAGATCTGAACATAAGTAAATGTACCACTTGTTTACGGAGAAAGTTAGGCTGTGGCCCTGAAACAACAACGGTTGGCAAAAAACTAAAGGTCTTGCCTTTTGGACATACTGGTCTGCTAATGCTTTTTACCAATGACGTGCAGTATTGTAAAACAAAAAAAGAAAAATGCTCACACAGCACACATTTGTCATGAGAATACTCACCCTGCGTCATTCAGCAGGGGCACACTTGCAAGAGGGCATATGAGCATGCCGATCCCTCCAAAAAATGTAATAAAATGTCAAAAATATTTTAGAACGAATGTGAGGGGTGGGTGAACTACGGGGGAGCAGACAGGGGAAAAAAATAAAGCCTATGGGTAGATGGGATAAAGGAGAGAGAGAGCGGCACGAGGGAAAGAGCAGCCTGGGGAATTTGGCAGGTGAAAACCACACAAGAGAGAGCAGGACACAGATATGTGGGAGAGAGCAGCAGGGAGCACTGGTGTGAGCATTTGAAGGGGGAAGGACAGGAGGGTGAGAGAAGGAAATCGCATGCACTTTCATGGAGTGCTTATTGAAAAAGAAAAAAAAGTACTTTCTTAAACGTGAGCAGGGACCGATGTAAGTCAGCCAATCAAAAGGATGGTGAAAAGGTGAGCTTGAGTGTCCATACAAACATAAGAAGAGGACGGTAAGCCATCAAATAAGAAGTGAGCAAAGGAGAATGACAATACAGACAACAAACGGTAAGCAAAGGATAGGCTGTAAGCCAACTGTAACGTTTTGGTATGGTCCACAAGAGCCTTTCACCAAACAACAGCTAAAATCTGTCAGGGAGACCAGACCTAAGAAAGGAAAAGATTCCAGTGCAGGCTTAAAGACATTGTGAAAAATTAAAGATAATTGTATTAATAGAACCTTAACATTATAAAGAAATAAAGCACTACCACATCATAAAAGAAACAAATAGTGAGAAAAACCTACTCCTTAAAAACATATCGGTATTAAAATCTTGAACTTTAAAAATGCATCAGCATGTTAACAGAAATCAGTGGAATTAGAGGTCTTGTTTTAACTGGCATTTTCCCATAACGATTCAATCAAAGTGATAAACAGTAAATGTTTTGCAGGAAATGTGTTAATTGGCATACGATATATATAGAGTCAGGTATGCTGTCATACTGTAAACACTGGAATGAACCTTTAATGGTCTTTCCTTATACGTAAGGGGAATTCCTACATCATAAATAGGAGGTGGAGGAGCACCTGGAGTTGCTAGGACAAGTTTGTACTGTGCGCATTGTCCTGTGCTCCTTGTAGGTGACAGTGGTGCTGCATGGTGCAACTGGGCTGAGAATACTTTAGGGTTCCCCTAACAACTGGAGCATGATCTGGGAAAAGGCTGATGCGGGACTGGTTGCCATTGTACTAGAAGAGAGAAACTGATCTGATAGTTGAATAGAGAAGCTTAATTTACTTCTGCTACACCAGAATGTTCTACAGGTGATAAGGTGACCTGCAGTTTTCTGGGTTATGTGTTTTTTAAAGCTGAATGCGTAACAGGTGCATGTTCCTGTTGGTTATTGCAGCTGCTTCAATAAGACAGAGTAGGGTTGGGATAATTGGAGTCTGACCTAGCAATAAGGGGTTGGACTGCATGGGCAAATATCTGCAACATCAACACTGCCAAAATATTATCTAGGACACAGATATCAACTTTACATACTCTGTAGGTAAAGTCAAAAACATTCTCATCAACAATATAGAAGACCACAATGCTCTCACAAAATAGGTAAGTATATTGAATTTTAAATATTATACACTATATTCATTTTAAAACATACTTTACATTACTAATAAGAACCAACACAGGAGCTCATACAGAAAAAGCAACCACAATGTGTGTTCCCTCTTCTGGTAGCAGTTAGCCCTTACTGGTAACCTGGATTTGACAAATTCAACAAATTTATAAAGAAAAGCAAGGGGCACAGTTCCTAATCCAAATGGCACAATACATTCTAGTGTTGCAATTGGTTACTCAAAAACTATAGGCCAACATATGTTTCGCAAACTTATGGCTTCATCAGTGCCTTCTCATATCATGGTGTGGTAAAGCACAACAGAGCCCACGTAGAGCCTTCATTTTAGATTGCACGTTTTAACTTAGCCTCCCTTTCTAATGGTGGCATTTTACTCACTTTTTCACTCAAGCGATAATGTACTGAGAAAACACTGTACATGCAGCCTATTCCTTGTAAGCTTTGCTGTCATGCCGTCTATACACTCCATCCAAGGAAATGAACACAATGTGATGCATTTGTATTTTGATAGTCTGCTGCAGATAGCTCCTTGCTTGCAGATATGTCATTGTATCAGCTCTGCACATCTGACTCAGTGTGATGTGAACAGTGCTTTTATTATAAAAACGGCCTCTGCGCTACATTCGGTAAAGGAGCACTTCTGCTGGGATTATCCTAGAACACTGTGCACTGAGACTGGAATGCAGCCCTGCTGACTCTGACATCCATCCTGCAAGGGACAATAGCCTGCACTACACCAGACCGGCTTCCTTGTACATCTTACCCATGTGTTGGGGAGTTAGGCAATCCCAAATGATCTGGCAGAGGGTACTCTCACTATGCTCTCGATAGTGTAAGTAGTAACAGATAGAAGTGTACCAAAACAGTAACATCATCATGGTTGAACTGTTTATCTTTGTCACCATTTTTAGAATGCTGGTTACCATGCCTTGTTTCATGTGCCTAATAATCACAGCTCATGCTTTTTATGCAAGAATATGGTTGTTGCAATAAATGTTTGAAAATACATTTTCATATCTTTTTTGTGTCTCATCTTGGGTACGCAATGACAACAAAAGGGTAGAGCTTTTGCCGTGATTTCCTTGGGATTCTGAGCAGTCATATTCAAGGTTGCAAATACCTGAATACGTTTAGGGGTTACAATAGGGCAATGTGAGCTAGCTAGGAATCATGTAAACATTTCCTAATGGTATAAACAGACTAAGGGCCTGATTATGACCTTGGCGGATGGGATACTCCATCACAAACATGACAGATATCCCATCCACCACAATACAAGTTCCATTAATCTAACCCTGGAGGGGTCAGATTTACTATTCTCACCCCACCGTAAACAACAGCAATGAAAGTGTTGGATTGGGAGGGCTAAATGTAATATTCCCACTTCAACATAAGCAACAGTAGGGAAAGTGCTGGACTTTTGAGGGGTTAGTCCTATATGCTGCAGGTGGGATAAATGTTGATGTTTGGCAGGCAGATGGAGTATTGTGCTGCCTGTGTATTATGAGATCTGCATGGCATTCTTCCTGTTCGGTTGTCCTCAGGCATAATGTCTTCTGGAGGGGCTTTGCTTGTTCTCCCCTCTCAGCTTCATCCTCCTCAAAACCTAAGGCACCCTTCCTTCTTCCCCTATGGTGCTGTTCTGACTATGCAAAAATACATTATTCAGTCTGACATGAGAGCTATTTTCGCTTTGACACTACTAAAAGGTTTGTACAGGCAGGTTCATATATTTAAAAAAAATACATTACATAGATGCTGCATTATTTTCCATTTCTGCCAATATAATGAAAACTACAAATCCCGCAATGCACTTCACTTACCATATATAACACTGTGTTGGATTATAATGTAAAACGAACTTGTCTTTGCTGAATGGTATAGACAGGATTTTATACTATCTAAGGCACAACTATTAATAGAGATTATCTAAGAAAAACAGGGGGTGCTGCTGGGCAAACCACATACCTGTATTTTATCAAATGGTGTGCTAAGATTGCAATATTAGTGTCTCCAGTCAGTCGTTTAAGTGTTATTGTTGATTTCATAAGTTCCTCCGGTGGTGTTTGGAGTATTACAGCTAAAGGCCATCCTCCTGTGCCAGCAGCTTCTTAGAGCATGGTGGATAACTTTTACTCGAGCACTGCTTCCTGATCTTCCCTATGCTGCAATTGGTTAATTAACATTTTATTTTTTCATGAATTCCCAGCCAAATTCTTTGTGTTTTTTTTATAACTTCTAACCCAGATAGGGACTTATTTCCAAACAAATGATCAATGTGCAAGATTCATTCCTATACTAGATTCTCTGACTCGACATCTAAAAATGTCTGCCCTCTCCTCTTTCTGTCTCGTGTAGCCATTTTAAAATGTGCTCTTAATGCTCCTAAGAAGCTCATTAGTCACCTCTCCAGATCAGCAATGTGCTCTTGAAAAAGGATCTCCTAGTTGTGATGTCATCAAACTTCCAATGTGACATTTGCAATTTGCAATCAAGGATTTGCAATTTGCAACAGGCACGGATTTGCAATTTGGAAATTCTTATTCAGTGAATACGAATCCTAGAGAACCATACATAAGCATTACATAACATGTACACATACCAAGTTCAGATTTTCGAATTGTGATTTGTGAACTTGTGTGAATTATGAATTGATAATTTTAGGTTTAGTGCATTTAAGGCTACATGTACATCGGCCCTTTTGCGACTAGAAAAATGCTTTTTGGGATGTACAAAGCCCAAACTGCGATTCGGTAACTTGTTACCGAATCACAATTTGGGTTTTGCGATTCTGTATTAGGAAGGGGCGTGCCAGGATGCACCTTCCTAATACCGAATCTAAATGGTATATATGATTGTTTTGTGACCGTGAATGCAGTCGCAAAACAATTACAGTTAGCACCAATTTCAAATTGGTGCTAACCCATTCGCAAAGGGGAAGGAGTCTCTAAGGGACCCCTTCCTCTTTGTGAATGCATGCGAAAACATTTTAGGCAGTGGTCCTGTGTGAATTGTGCCCTATTATTTTGACTGTTACAGAGATTGTCTAGAACTGGGGATCAGCAGGTTTCAGCACTAAAATGAAAAGTTGCTTGCTTGGTCCTTGTAACTCACCTTATCTCATAATGCAATTTGAACCTCATCAGCCCACACAACTTTGCTATTTTGGATCAAACCAAATGGACTGGAGCATGGGTTCCACCTAAGTGTAAGCCTAAGCAATCCTGTCTCTGCACCAAGCATTGGCATATTTCAGCAAATGAAGATCCAGATTTCCTCCCACCACTACCACCCTTACCACAACGAACATTCGAAAGCATCCAGTGTCATGTGGTCCAGATGATCTATACTTAGGCATAGTGGTTTGGCTGGCAAGGACATTCAATGAAGGCTTTTGTAAACTATTTTACAACCTTGAGAACAAAGCAGGGTTGCCTGATCTGCCTGAACCAAAACTACATCAAGTACCAGGGAGCCAGTCAGGGCTGCTGTTTTTGACATTGTAATTTTCATTTGCCTTGTGAGTAGCCGAAAGTTACTAATGGTTGACATTCCATTGATATGGCAGCACAGGGTCACTTAACAGTCAGTCAGAAAATTCTGATGATCCCTAAAGTCTATACTAGGAATCATTGCACTGTGAATGAATAGGTTAATCCCCAATTGTTTTTCTAAGCACAATAACCCATTAGGTACATGCCAAAGACCACCTGTTTGTTGTGCCTATTCCTAATTTCTTTCCTCTGTAACTTTTTTTAAAAAGAAATGTCATTGCCTTCGCAATGAGTTTGCTTGAATTTGGTCAGTGTGCCATTTTCAGAGCGCCTTTGATGCAGATCATATGCAAAAATGTGGCTTATATCCAGTCTAAGAGTGAATATTCACAAAGCTATTTTAAAATACACAGTACTATGTGATTTTATTTGGTTGTGACCGGTGCTCTGTATTGTGGGATACTAAAAAAATCAATCTGGTCTTCAGAGTGCAACCAAAGAAAAAAGAAGGCAGTTTCGTTTCCATCCACTTTCTCCAACCTCCTGTATTTAACTCCGGGCTACATTACTAGCTAATGGATACCTAGATGTAAATGCCTGCATGATCCCCCAAAGGTGAGGTCCCAGCAAACTCAGCCAGCATCTGACAGTTCTGCAGTCTTAAACTGAAATGTATAAAATCCAGAAGCCCTGGAACAGGTTTCAAACTTGTGCATCAACTGTATATCTTCAGAACTGGCTGCTTATTTGCATTTGTTAGTGGTGGGCACATTTTATGTGAATTCAGTGCTTGGATGTGGAAGGTGGATTAGGCAACCTGATCTGACTTGTGCAAGCTACGTGCTTCGAGTCTCAGCTTGCATCGAGCAAATACTTGTAGTCTCTTGTATACACTGAAAACAAGATCCCTACTCAAATGACTGCGAACCATCCAAACCCACAAAAACTAGAAAATTATGACGAGCGCCAATGTCATCTTTACAGCAGCAAGCTTGAAATGACAGTGCCTGATATGAAGCTTTTTTGTATTTTAAAACAATTGCAGAAGACATTATTTATACTAAAAGATGGAAGACAACTCTTCCAATAAAAAATAATTTACAGCCATACGATTTGCTTTAAAATATAATAATATACACGTTTGTAGTATAGTCCTTAGTATCTCTTGTGCCCCCACTCCCAAACTGCAACGATGGCCAAAGGCTCTGACAAGGAACTAAGGGCCACATGTATGAATATTTGGAATTTTGATTTCTTAATTGCGATTCCATGTGAATCGCAATTCCAAATCTAAGAAACTCCACTGAGTTTCTTTAGCGATTCCCGGTGGGTCGCAACTAGACCTGCCTCATAATATTAATGAGGCAGGTCGCAATTTGCAACCCACCGGGAAAAGCAAAAATCACAGGGATGGTGGCTTGCTAATGTCAGCAGGCCACCGTGTCTGTGATTGTTTTTAAGTAAAGCAATCTTTTTTTTTAACGTAGCCCGATTTCCTTAAAGAAAAACAGGCTGCTCTTACTAAGTAAAAAATGAAACGGTTCAGTTTCATCTTTTAAGAGTGCTTTTAGATAAGAGTGGCGGCACTGGTGATGGAGGTTACTTTGTTGCTTTCATGCATGATGCTCTCTACAAGAGGGCTGTTAGCGAAGAACACAGATCAGTTAGAAACTGACAGACTGCTTACTACAGCTAGTGAAACCAACAAGTAAGGGAGTGCTAAAGAAGTATTAAAATTACTCATGGAGTGATTTCCTGACAGCAGACCTCACCCATTTTCTTTGGAGGCAAACAGGACTGCTGATTATCCCAAAGCCTGTGTTCTGAACTGTTGGATACTTTGATATAGTCATTGCCTTTGTCCATCAGGAAGCTGAGACAGAACTTGGTCCATGTGAATGGTATACCCCCCTCCAGAACCAGAGTGGGACTGGTTGCTGATGCAGCGTCACCATCTGGAAAGGCCACAGGGCACAAACATGACTGTGGTCTCATGGAGGACCAAAGAAGTACTGAGGATTGGTAAATGTCCCATGCATTAGCAGTGGAAAGAAACTATTAGAATGATACCCATTGGATGGGGGTGTCGCATAAGGGTGCAATACTTCATACGTCTCTGGAGCTCCCAGAGGTGACTAGCTTTCAGGAGTATGCAGCTTCATTGAGACACTTAATGAGGCATTTGTAATGCGTTTCTGTCCTTTGTGTGGATGGTTTATTTGCCATCCGTTTGAAAATGGTGGGAGAAAGAAAACAAAAGCACTGCAACTTCTGAGTATAATCTTCTGCCTGGCAATGGAGAGGGGCACATATAACAGGAGCTAAGAATTTAACAAAGGAAAATCTCCCAACTTGCTACATTGTCATTATAAGACCATTTGTGGAGTGCCCTTACACTGAAAACATTGGGGCTAGAGGGTCTGCAAAGCCTGCTCTTTTAAAGTTGATATCTACATCTGCAGTGTAGCTCTTAGAAACTCTTTGCCAAGAAAATGCATGATGGCTGCAGTAAAATGTTAACTGTGGTTGAGCACAGTATTGCTACAGCAGCAGTTTGGGTTGTTTACATCGAACACGAAGGGTGCTATGAACTAAAGAAATCATTTTGGTACAAAATTAACACTTTCCCCCTCATTACAGGTCTGGCAGTCCTAGGAGCGCCAGACTCACGGTTGTGGTCTGACCGTGTCAAAGCGGTGGTCCGACTGCTTTGGCGGCGGTCAGACCGCCACATTATGACCGTAGCGGTTCAGCCATGGTCAGACCACCAGCACCACCAGTTTCCCTCCACTGGAGGGACTGGTGGTCCTAATCCGCCAGGGCAGCGCTGCATGCAGCGCCGCCCTGGGGATTACGACCCCCCTCTCCGCCAGTTTTTAAATGGCGGTTGCACCGCCATGTAAAACCTGGCGGAGATGGGGTGGAGGGGGCCACATGGGCATGGGCAGTGCAGGGGCCCCCATAGACAGCCGCGTTGCGCATTTCACTGTCTGCTCAGCAGACAGTGAAAAGCGCGACGGGTGCTGTTGCACCCTACACACCGCAACATTGCCGTTGGCTCGATTACGAGCCAGCGTCAATGTTGTGGGCTTTTCCCCACTGGTCCAGCGGGCGGAAACACTGTCACAGCGGGAAACTCGTAATAGTGGTCGCGGGAACGTCACCGCACTGGCGCACCTGAGTTTGGCGGGCGGCCTTTTCCACCCGCCAAACTCGTAATGGGGCCATTGTCTCTCCCTAGAAATCTATCCTTCTTTTGCACTCACTTCAAACCCTCTTTGAGAGCCTGCGCTGGTATCTGCCTCCACATAATGCATTGCTTCCCTCCACATTTCTGTACTCTAGTGTTATGTGATCACCAGTAGCCTCCAGCAATTACAAAGGAGTGTCCTCCTTGAATAGCACTTGGCTCAGCATCAACTGAATTAGCATTACATAGTGTTACCATAGGTTAAAACATGCTTTTGCCTCTACACTATTCTCTTACATTATGTATATTAACTTATAGATTGCAGTTTTAAATACCCATCCAATGGAGTTTTACACATATGTGTTCGGGCAGCTTGTGCGCTGCACCTTATCCTTATTATGTTCCATATCATGGTGTGGAGCCCTGTAGAAACTTTCCTTGGGGCACTGTGAGAAAGTGTTTTATTATTTGGGGTGGATTGGTGTCCACCACCAGTACAAAAGTCAATATTTTGTTAGATCCACACAAAGGTTTCAGTAATTTAAGCATGAACTCAACTCCCTGGTATCTATGGCACATGGCAGGCATCCTTAACTTAAAAGAAAAACGTAAACCATTTAGAAGTACCAAAACTGTTAAAAAGTTAAACACAATAGAGATACCACTTCAATTTATAAAAGTAGAGAAAATGTTATAGGCAAAATGACACCAAAAACGACAAAAATCCTTGGGGAACCGATGGTATAGATTTCATGAGGATTAAATGAAAATAGCATCAAAAAGTGAAAAGTGCCAGTGGAAGTCAATAATCGTGGTAGGCAGGGTTGGACACACCAAGTGAATTAGCCCCACTAGGTCCTGGAAGTATGGAAAATGTTGTTTTGAATATTCTTTTTGTGCCCAAAGAATACAGGATTTCACTTTCAAGGCTCCTAGGACCTGAGGGGAAGCATTCAGAGATTTCATTACAAGAATGGATCTACCAGTATGCATCAATCTTTTAATTGCCACCACAGCGTCTTTAAGAAACCTTTAGCTACAACAATTAAACACTCCAGAACTGAAATCTTTACAATCCATAAATAACACTGCAATAGAATGGTCTTCCTCTTTTAAATGCTGCTCCTGTTCAGATAAGTACCTTCATATCTGTCTTGCTTTATGTAGGCTAAGAGTGTGCAATCATTTTATTTAACAAGCCTCTAATTTATAGAAGCAGGGTGAGTGGAGTTAATTGGAATTGTTTTACTTAGCTATGTATACTTTAGATATTATTGTTTTTCCTCAGAGGGTTATGTGATGGGGAGCGAATACTTGAGGACTTAATATTAGCTTGAAGTGCATCGTTTTTATTTGGTAAGGCAAAGTATTGAGCCTGAAGTTATTTTAAACTGGTTAAAAATGCGAGATTTTTCAAAGAAAACGCTGCTATTGCTCACCTGTGCTGAAACAGAGTGTGCTTGAAAGAGCGTGCGGTGAACTGCCACACAATTGAGGTAGCAAGAGGAAGCATAGGGCAACAGAGTCAGTGCTCCAGGCAGAGTCTGTTCAACACAACACACGGTTTGACGGCAGCTCATTCCAAGCACAGGAAACCTTGGTAATTACGTGACTGCCTGAGAAGCTGTGTGAGGCAGCGCACAGTCAGTGTAAAGTGCTCTTAATGTTTTTCACTGGGGCGACTTCTAAGCCTGTATGAGCTCAAGACGTTTAGAGAAACATCATTAGCATGCAAATATTGTGTGATTTTTCAGACATATTGCTTTGGACTGGAAATAATGGAAGTGAATGCGCATCACGCTATCGCTTTCAAAAGCGCTGATTAGCAATGGTCCACAGCTCATCGGAGTGCCATGGATAGGGAGGTACAGCATCCATTTTAGGATATCCTCATTCCTCATCCATCCTTCTCATCCCTCCTTCTCATTCCTGCTTCTCATCCATCATCCCTACTTCTCCTCCATCGTCCCTGCTTCCCTTCCATCGTCCCTAGTTCTCATCCATCATACATCATCCCTATTTCTCATACATCATCCCTACTTCTCATCCATCATCCCTACTTCTCATCCCAATGGCTCATTTCTGCTTCTCATCTGTCATCCCTACTTCTCATCCATCATAAATCATCCCTGCTTCTCCTCCATCATCCCTGCTTCTCATCCATCATACATCATCCCTACTTCTCATCCATCATCCCTGCTTCTCATCCATCATCCCTACTCCTTATCCATCATACATCATCCCTACTTCTCATCCATCATCCCTGCTTCTCATCCATCATCCCTACTTCTCATCCATCATCCCTACTTCTCTGCCATCATCCCTACTTCTCTTACATCATACATCATCCCTGCTTCTCATCCATCATCCCTACTTCCTATTCCTCATCCATCATCCCTGCTTCTCATCTATCATTTCTACTTCTCATCCATCATCCCTACTTCTCATTCAGACATCATCCCTGCTTCTCATCCATCATCCATACTTCTCTTCCATCATCCCCACTTCTCATCCATTCTTCTTTTCCATCATCCCTACTTCTCTTCCATCATTCCTACTTCTCATCCCTGCTTCTCATCCCTACTTCTCATCCATCTTCCATCATTCCTACTTCTCATCCATCTTCCATCATTCCTACCTCTCATGCCTCACCCATCATCCCTACTCCTCATCCATCATCTCTACTCCTCATTCCTCATCCCTCAGTCATACCAACACATTTTCAGTTTTGTGAAACACACCTTCACACTGATGGGCTGGCAACAGCCAATCAGAGTTATGAGAGAGGCCTGCATTCTATTTCACTGCAAAACAGCCTTCTCATTGCATGTGCTGGGTGAAGACCGAGGAGAGGAAATGCAACTGTGTGTTTGTTTCCATGAATTCAAGGCTGTACAACATTTCACTTTTTTTCAACTAAGTGTTTTTCTGTTTACACAGGCCTCTGCAGAAAGCTCTACTGGTTTGGAAAATACAAGGAGCCCACAGCTTGGGCCATATGTCAGCTGGTGGAGAAAGGGTTATACAGTTCATCTATAGTTAAATGTAAACCTTTGGTATGATGGGTGAATAGTAGCCATGAGAAGTAAGGATCATGGAAGAGAAGCAGGGATGATGAATGAGAAATAGGTATGATGTATGATGGATGAGAAGTAGGGGTGATGGATGAGAACCATAGATGAGAAGTAGGGATGATGGATGAGAAGCAGGGATGAGAAGTAGGGATGATAGAAGAGAAGTAGTTTATAATCAGTGGCTAGCTGGACTCCAGTAATGAAATATAATGGGGAGCCACAACTGTGTATATAACTGTTTTTCATAAGTGTACATATATAAAATAACGGTGCATCTTTTGATGTACTCAACATAAGGAATTTTAAAAAAGGAACTAATCTTCAAATTTCCCATTCTATCTTCAATAGCGGAGAGCGGATTAAAGCTCTATCTAATAAAAGGAAATCCTGGAGACCTGAATGACTTTACTCTGTCCAGTAGTGATCTTTCATGGAAATGTGTATCAGGAGACCCATGTACAAGATTTGGTTTTCGGAACAAAACTATGAGTGCTGTGAACCTAAGGCTTGGTGACTGGGAGATGAGAGGAGGCAGACAAATTTCAGAGTAAATGGAAATGGGCATCACAGAAGGTTGATAGCAAGGTCCAAAAGAGGTGTGGTTTTTACACCAAAAAAAGTCCACTCGATTACCAACCCACACCAGAGAATTTGCATCCTTAACTACATTATCCTACCCCAGAATTACAGTATTGACACCAAAACCAATTCCACAGAAACCCAATAACGAAGCTCAACCACCTCAACTACACTAGTAAACTACCATTTCACAGTATTCTGCTACCAGTCACCACTCACTAGCGCGCCCACTGCCACAGTGCCATACATCAACACCATGTTTCCAGCCTCTGCCACCACACTACGAGCTCATAGCCAGAGACCCTCGTCTGCTATCACTGCACTTCCATCCAGTACTACTACACTACTTTGCTAAGACTGCACTTCCACCCCAAAATCGCACTAGCAAACTAAGAACTACACTACCATTGCAACACCACTATGATCCCCAAGCACGACAAATGAACCCTACTCCACACTAACATGGCCAAACAC
The DNA here is from genome assembly GCF_031143425.1 of Pleurodeles waltl. Lineage (NCBI taxonomy): Eukaryota > Metazoa > Chordata > Amphibia > Caudata > Salamandridae > Pleurodeles > Pleurodeles waltl. The sequence continues at coordinate 267,614,781 of NC_090448.1, read as the reverse complement.
TGCACTACCTCATCCATCTTCACTCTATCACACCAAGGAATTCCCCCAACTCCACAGTGCTACCTCCAAAAATGATGCCATTACCCCAAAGAACAACACTACCTCAACACCACACTTGCACACCACAACACTGCACTCCAAGCACACACATCATCATCACTGGCATACCACTGTGCCACACTACCACCCCAGGACAACATTACCCCGCTATGAACAATACAGTCAGCAATGTACTTTTTCCCTTGCAAGAAGCACCATAATACCACCCCTAGCACCGTGATACCACAAGGACCGGAATCACTGGATTTGCCAGTCAACAGCACAACACCATGAACACTACCACTCCCCAACATTGTAAATCCATCGTCTAAAATGTCATATTACTTCCACTACAACACTATTAATCACCACCACTACACAATCATCCCATGTGACAATACTATCCCACACTATCCCAATATCTTCTGCACTCCACTGGAATACCATCACCAGTTCAGAACTTAACCCCAGCACTGCCCTGTGCTCCACATCACTCCATTTCAATCTGTACCACTACCCTACCCCACAAAGTACCATACTAACACCCCACATCACAACAGGAACCAATAGTGACCCTGCTGCACTGACCTATACATAAAACGCATCTTCACACTCAACACACAAAGGTTTGTGACTATAAAAATGGCATTGCCAATGCTTCTTTGGGGCTGATGTTATTATCCAATGCATCAGAGACTGGCACGGGCCCAAGAGTTCCTAATTTTCTTTACAGGGCTCACTAATAAAACCAGTGATAAGCAAAACAAAAGTCTCTGTCTTTAGAGCATTCTCTTTAAAAATTGGTGGGGGGGTGTCCCTCATGGACTCCTCTTATCTGCCGACTTAGCACGATGATGTGCCGTGCTGTTCCTCCCTCTATCAGCAGATTTGATTCACCTGGGCTCTTGAACCATTCTGCCCGGGAGTAGGTGAAGCACATCACCATGACCAAGGCCTAAACAATCTGTATTCTTCTTTAGTCCCTCTGTCAGAGCAGAGAGAGCTCTTCAGTCTGTTCTCTGAAATCAGCATAATAATAGGGGAATGAAAGCATGGCACAAGCTCAGGCCTTTAGTAGTTGGAATACAGAAGCACTTTTGTAATCCATTTGCACTTTAAAATCACTTGTACTAATGTCTTATAGCTTGTTAAATCTTGAAAAAAGGGCATCCGCAAATCTTTTTTCAATCTGGCAGGGAAACAGCTCTAGCGCTGTCGGAGAGCAATGCATCTAAAAGAAACATAGGAGGACTCTGCTGTCACGGACTCATATTAGGTGTTCTAGCAGTTCATTGCATTGGTGGAAAGATGTGGCAGAAAGTTTAGGGCTCGATGCTACCATAGTGTTTCCTGGAGATCACGAGCTTGAACTTTAAAAAACAGATCGCTTGCTAAGGGCACTCTCAGAACTCTGGCTCCACCCGCACCGTAGAAGAGGAAGGCTAGGCCCAAACACGCCACCTGAAGATGGATCCAAGGTCTCAAGCAGCACGATATCTGCCATCAGTTCTCTGGTCGACACACCACATAGCTGTCCACCTTTCCAGTGCCCGAAGAAAGCAGACTGTAAGAAACTGGAAATGTAATGTCTGCCATGCAAAGGTGATGGCACAGCTCCAGTCTTAGGCTGTGCCAGCATAGCAAGGAACTGCTTGAATCTCATAAACAAATCCCCAGAAACTGACACAAACATTGCAAGCCGATGGTCGCTCATGCGACTCCTGAGAAAAGGCATCAGAACTGCCCATAATCTATTCCTACTGACCAGGCACTTTAAGTCTACACTAACGTAAACTTAAAAAGAGTATTATGAGGTGGGCGATCGCACAATACTCACCCAAAGCTGGTCCTGCGCAAAGTGCCGGCCAAACACACAATGACAGTGCCCTTTGCCAAGTTGCTAGAGATCACTTCTTGGTGTGCCAGCCAGTTAATAAGAGGCTACAGTAATGAAACCTCGCCCAAATAAACATGCTTCGGTAGGCGTGTGCCCCACACTGTGAGGCAGCACCCTTGCTGCCCTGGCACACCTGCCCACTCACCATAGCTACAATTTTGCTGCTGGTACAGTCTACACCCTATACCTATGTTCCTCCAACGCACAAAATGAAGTTTCAAGAGGTCTTTTTGGGGAAGAATGGTGGCATGAAGCCTCAATGTTCATCCCTCATGTGAGGAAAGTTGACGTTTGCCCTAGGGTGCCCTCGTTCAGCAGTAAGGCCACCACATACCCATATAGGCCTTGTTGGCCTGAATTTAAGAAGAGGCGCCATGCCTAAGCTCCAAGAAGGGTGGGGAAGGGAGTAATCATGCCAGTCCACTCTTTCGAAACTGAGGGATCTCCTCTAGAGGTGGAGAAATCTGTCATGGCCTTTGGTCAGGATTGATTATGCCAGAAAAATATTGCCATCACAAAGGATCCATACAACTAGTTGTGACTAAATCATCAACCCACAAAGATTTTAACAGTTACATTTCACCTATGTCATCATCTTCCTGGATGTCTCAGAGGAAATGAGTCCGCCAATATTAACAGAGAAAAGATACAGATATCCATGTCATAACCATAACTCCAAAGGCCATCAACACCGTGCCAGTTCCTCCCAGAAATACATCAATAATATCGCACCTACAAAGTGCCTCGGAATCTCAATGAAGTCCCACCATTACAGCAAAAAGTTCTTGAAGCATCCTTGGCACTCAAAGCAGCCAGTGACATTCAATGTCCTCACCCAACTGGTGTCCTGGTCCAGTTTTTAGTTCACCTTGATTACAATCCATCTGCGCCATGGTATTTTTGTGAGTAACTTGGCAGTGGCTCATTGGTGGTCATGTTGTAGCTCAAATGCAGTGCACGCATGCAACCCAAATAAGCTAACAAAGTCCCCTGGCGACATGCACAATGACTCACCCCACCGGAGAGATGGACTCAGTGCTGCCCGACTGAAGGATACCGATTTAGAGTTGGTCCTGAGCTCCTGAAGGAAGCCTTGTAAGGTAACACAAGCAATGGAAACTAAGCTTCATAATGGACTCATTAATGCTTCTTCATTACATAATTTGAACTTTTGGGCAATGACTGCAAACAAGGTGAACCAACTGTGAACTCTCAAAACATCGTTCTGTCATGTATGCCATCAAAAATCCAGGACACATCTATCAGGATTTATAAAGCAAGGCTGATCACCCACTAGGGTATCCAAGTGCTTGCAGGTCCCGGCAGGTCTTGAGGGCCATTTGGAATTACGGAAGTGAGGTGATGGTCTGGAGGTGCATGGGAAGCTGTTCCAGGTTTTTGCAACAATGTGAGAGAAGATGTATCCCTACTTCTGCTTAAGTAGATGTAGGGAGTATGGGCAAGTGAAAGGGATGCAGAGCATAGTCTTCTTGACGGTTGGTGGACGTTCAGGTGGTGGTTAATGTTCAGGGGTCCTTGGTTGCGTACAACCTGGTGTGCGTGGGTCAGGAGCTTAAATTGGTATCCCTTCGCTATAGGGAGCCAGTGGAGGTGGGGTGTGATGTGGGTTCGTCAGGGAAGGCAGAGGATCAGCCTATGATGAGGTGTTCTGTATGAGGTGTGTGGCAAATCCTGTGTAGGAGGCTTTGCTGTAGTCCAGTTGGCTGGCGATGCAGGCCAATGTCACAGTGCATCTCATGTGTAGGTGTAGCCACTTGAAGGTCTTACGTAGCATGTTCAAAGTGAGGAAACAGGGGGTGTGGGTCGCAGGTCTGATGGCCACCAGGAGTCATTCCATGTGTTGCTGCTGTTGCTAAAGATCAATACTTCTGGCTTGTCTGTGTTCAGCTGCAGGCATTTGTTCTTCATCCAGTCTGCAATGCTTGTCTTGCATCTGTGGAAGTTGGTTCTGGTGGTGGAGGGTCGTCAGTGAGTGAGAGGATGAGTTGGGTGTCATCTGCACAGGAAATTATGTTGAGACCATGGGATCTGACAATGTAGGCCAGCAGGCTCATATATGTGTTGAAGAGCGTGGGGCTGAGGGATGAGCCAGGGGGGATACCACAGATGATCTCCTTGGGTTTCGATGGTGAAAGCAGGGGTGTTACAAAGGCCCCCACAGCCCCTGCAGTGTGGGGGGGCCCTCAGCACAGTCATTTGGCATGAGAGCTTCTGAGTGAGTCTGCAGGGGGCCCCTCCATGTACTTTCCCGGGGGGCCCCCTCAAGTTTCGGTACATCAATGGATGAAAGGTGGGAGGTGGATCCTCCGTGTTCTTCCAGTGAAGAAGGAGATGATCCATCTGAGTGCATCCCCTTGTGTGGAAGAGTTTTTCAATCAGCCTGTGATGGGATACAATGTTGAAGGCTGCTGAGAAGTCGAGGCGGATCAAAGCTGCTGTTTCTCTTTGGTCGAGGAGGGCTCAGATGTCATTGGTGGCTGTGATCAGGGCAAATTCAGTGCTGTGATTGCTGCGGAAGCCGAATTGGGAGGCGTCAAGTAGCTGATTTTGTTCGAGGTATGTCATGAGTTACATGTTGATGATCTTTTCCAGTACCTTCGCTGGGAATGGGAACAGGGAGATTGGCTGGTAGTTTTTGGGTTCACTGGGGTCGGCTGAGGTTTTTTTTGAGTAGTGGTCTGAATTCAGCATGTTCCCAGGCATCGGGAAATGTTGCAGTGGTGATAGAAGTGTTGAGCAGGGTAAGGAGTTCCTGGCCAATCCTTTGGTTTCCAAGGTTGAAGATGTGTTGTGGGCATGGATCTGTGGGAGCCCCTGAGTTGATGGATTTCATGGTGGAGGACAGTGTGCAGTTCGTGTCGGATACGGTGGTGATGTATCTGTCAAGGAAGCCTGTGGGTTGGGGTTCAAAGTTTCTGTATATGGCTGCGATCTTGAGTGGAAGAAGTGGGCAAGGTTTTCGCACAGCTCCTGTGAGGTTGTGATGTTGTTTTCGCTGGCAGCTGGGTTGCAGAATTCCTTAAAGATGTTGAAAAGTTTCTTGATGTTGTTACCACTGGTTTCGATACGTGCGGCAAGGGCTGTCTTCTTAGTTGCCCTCAGCAGTCAGTGGTAGAAGCGGAGGGAGGTCTAAAAGGCTGCTCTGTCGGAGGTGTCTTTGCTGGCACGCCGTTTCATCTCCACCTGTTTGCATGTCATTTCGCTGTTCTAGTTCTTGGGTGTACCAGCTGGACTTTTGGGAGGATTTTCTCTTGATGATGCTCTTGATGGGTTCAATGCTATCTGCACAATTAGTGATCCAGGCTTTGAAGTTTTTCACTCCCTGTTCGAGGTAGTGGGGTTGGAGGTGTTGAGGGCGTCCGCCCACCTAGTCTCTTTGAGATTTTGTTCCACCTCCAGTTGGAGACGCTGGTTATCTTGGGGGTGGAGGTGCTGGGCTGCAGATGCTGAAGTGGACAATGGAGTGAACGGTCCATGTGAGTTCTGTGACATGGCTGTATTTAACGTGGTTGTTGGAGGTGAAAATGGGGTCCAGTGTGTGTCCTGTAGTGTGTGTAGGGTTGTGGACGATCTGGGTCAATTCGACACTGATCATACTGTCAAGGAGGTATGCTGTGTTGTCGTTGGGGCTGTCGATGTGGAAATTTAGGTTGCAGCGGAAGATGTAGTCCTTGGAGTCTAAGGCTAGGGGTACAATGAAGTCTGTGATGGTGCTGCAGAAGCTGGAGGGCGGGCCTGGGTGTCCGTATGCAAGGGTGCCTCTGATGGTTGTTTTGCTGTCCGTGTGGAGCTTGAAGTTGAGATGTTCCATAGGGCTGGTGGTGTTGTCGGTGGTGGTGGTGCACTGTATGGTCTCTTTGTGAATAATGGCTGTTCCTGCTCCTGGCTTGTTGGTGTGGTCCTGGTGAGTGATTTTATATCCATTTGGGATCACAGTAGCAGTATCTGGGGCAGATGTGGGGTTGAGCCAGGTCTCAGTGAGGAAAACTATGTAGTGTGTGAGAGTAGCGATGAGGTCCCATAATTCAGTGGAATGCTTGCATAGTGAGCTTGGGTTGAGAAGGGCACATGCAAGTAGGTGTTTTTGTTCAGGGGGTGTCAAGTGTGTTTGGGGTGGGGCTGGTCAGTGGGCTGGTGTGTGTGCTGTGGTAGGTGAAGTGGCAGTGGGTGCAGGTCAAAGGTCCTAACGTGGAGCATGGGTCAGCACGGTGGCAGTGTTTGTTGCAGCATCAAGGGTGTAGAGCTTAGTGATGGTGTATCTTTGGGGGTAAGGAGGGCCAGGGGTCATGGTGTTGGACGGGCTCCAAGTGCGGATGGGTGCAGACGGGCTTGCCTTTGGCGTGCCTTCAGCACACCAGCAGCCCGCCCGCTGCACACTGTTGCGCTGTGGCCTGCATTAAGAAGGTCCTGTGGTGGGCAGTGTTTTTGTTGGCGGGAAGAACAGTGAGTGGGGAAAACCTGCACCCCACTCTGGCGCAAAAACCCAGGAAGCTGCGGTGTCACTGGATCAGTCTGAAACAAGTAGGAACTGGAAGCCTAAAGGCAAGTGGCGGGCTAGGTGTCCAGGTGCATCATTGTTCATGTCTTGACTCACAATCAGTTTAAACTTCGAACTTGAGGGAAGATGTCCAGTTAGAGCTGGCATCATTTGTCCAATTATCTACCACTGTCCTGATGATTGATTATAAAGCAGATAGGCTTACAGCGGAGTCCTGTTTGGTTTGTTTTTTTGTTTTTCCTTTCATTTTTTTGGGAGGAATGTCGTTTCCATTAGGCTATGCTGCAAAAAAGGTTGTCCTTACACTACCACATATCCAACCATCAACAGTCAAGTTGAGCCTGCTAATGAAAGGGACCTGGGCGCACAACACGCCCTTAATTCAATTTACCACTGTATACCGTATTCTGTCTTGTTCTAGGGCCTGTGCAATGCGGGATACAACATTGTTCCTGGGTTTGAATACAAGCAACACAAAACTCCAGTCATGCCAATCATTATATTGATAAACTGAGTTGGGTGAAAATTACATCTGTTATTTAAAGGGCTAAGAATGCTGAATGTAAACATTCAAGTTATCATCATTAGGTTTTTTCCTGCATGCCAAAGTTGACACAAAGTTGGGGTCAGAAGAAAAATTGACTTAACTTCTGTATACAATTTTTGGCTGGACACAATATACATATTCCTGCAGATTCTTCTCTTTAAGAATATTTTCCAGGCCAGATAACATTAAGAAAACCTTCATCCCTAGCAATAGCTCTTCACAGCATAACTAGATGGCATGATGTGCCCTCAGCCATTGCTTCATCTACTCTAGATGTAACAACAATGTATAAATGTGTATATGTATGTATATACTTACTGATGCACTGGTATCTAGCATTTTATTGCACTTTCAAGCCATGCACAGAGAAACAGGGATGGCTATTGACAATGATAATACAAGCATATGATACATTTCAATACCCAGGACTATTATTAAGGTCAACACTAATTCATTAGAGGAAGAGGGAGGACAGCAATAAATCTGTGGGAAGGTATAGAATACACCAGAAAGCCTGTTACTAATGGTAAGTAACGTTTTCTTCTGATGCATAATTCTTGGAAATGCCTCATCTTATGAAAGAGTCCCAAAGCAATACTCAATGGGAGGTGGGATTGAGTTGCACTGATTAACCAAGGAAATCATGTAAGACATGCACCATAGCCCTGACAAAGCATCCATCACTGTGTGTTTCAGCTCTCAGGCAATAATGTTTTGCAGATGTAAGGAAGGCCAAGTGGGTACCCAGCAAATATCAGCAACAAGGATGCCCATGGTGAGAGCTTTAGAGACAGCCATGACCTTTATATAGGGGTCAGGCAGGCTAGCAAAAGATATTTCTTCAATCGGTCAATCATAGGATTTGTAAAGCCCCCGGGGGTTATCCAGGAGCTGTGGGTAGTTGCTGCGAGCTGGTAGCTACTCGTCAAAGAGCCATGTCTTGAGCTTCCTTCTGGAGTCGAGGAGGGTGTTGGTACTATGCAGCGAGGGAGGAGGTCGTTTGAAGATCTTGGCAGCAAGGTAGGAGAAGAAGCGCCCACTTCTGTGGCTGTATCAAACTCTTGGGACTTGAGCGAGGGCAAGAGTAGTGGAATGGAGTTCCCTGGTGGGCTGGTGTAAGGAGAGTCTGTGGTTGATGAGATTGGGTCTGATGTTGTGGAGGGCTTTGTATGCCTGGGTGAGAACCTTGAATTTGCACCTCAGCCAGTGGAGACCTCTGAGGTGGGGGGGTGATGCAGGTCCTCCTGGGGAGGTTCAGGACGAGTCTTGCTGCTGCATTCTGGATGGTCTGGAGACAGTGGAGGAGCTGAGCGGGGAGTGCAACATAAAGGGTGTTTCCATAGTCTAGTCTGCTGGCGATGATGGTTTGAGTTACTGTCTTTCTGTTTTCGATGGGGATCAATCTGAAGAGCTTACCTAGCAAGAGGAGGTTGTGGAAGCTGGAAGAGGCCACTGTGTTTATCTGTCGTTTGAAGGCGAGTTTGCTGTCGATGACGCCGAGGTTGGGGCTTATTCAGGGGTAGTTCGAGCTTGGAGGGCCATAGGAGTCATCCCAGGGGGAGGTGTTGTTCTAAAGATGATCACCTCTTGGTCAAGGCATAACAAATCTTTATACAAAGAGTAACCCAATAAGGGATTATGTGGTTGTTCAGTGGTTTGCTCATCTTGGCAGGGCAAATCCAGCAAAAAGGTCATCACATACCCTGCCTTGTCATGTTGAGCTGATGTAGTAAGATACTGCATGCATGGGATAAGCCTATGCATATAATTCCCTCTTCCTTGGTAGGATGAAAGATGTAAGAAATATAGACTATCCCATGCAGAAGGCAGTTGTGACTTCCGGGAAGGAAAAGTACAAAGTGCCTGTCTGTGTAGAACAAAATGACAGGTGTTTGGACTGGAAAGGTCTGAAGTTTACCAACCCTGCAGCTTGAACGTATACCAACGGGAAAACAGTCTTTAATGTCAGTGAATGGACAGAGTACCTGTGAATTTGCTCAAATGGAGTTGCCAGAGCAAGTTTAATACCAGATTCGAAGAGTGTGCCCCTTTGAAGGAAAAAAAAACAGTTGTTTAAACTCTCCTCAATCGTATACAGTATGTCTTGATTGAAGATCAAAGGTAACTCAAATGTACAAAAGTTAGGCATTGAGCTCTCCATAAAATAAGGGAAAAGGATTGAGCCAAGCAAAAAATCTATAAGAAAATCCATCAAAGGGAAAAACAGCTGCAAAAAAAAAATCTAATCAGGAACAAAAATAGTAGCAAGTGGCCGATTAAAGTGACAAAAATGAGGGAACAATAGCATTGCAATGTTTTTTTCACTTAGACTAGAAACCTCAGACATGACCCTCTGATTAGACCACTATCTTAGAAAGAGCAATTCATAAGGCCAGACCACTTCCCTCCCCACTAACTACTAGTGCTAACTTAGTACACGAAGAAGAAGCCCAAGTTTGATAGATTTTACCAAATGTAGAACTTTGCTGTTGAACATGGTCCTTCCCATCCAACTTTCCTTCTCACTCACAGACCACCCCGAAGTGATATTATCCATGGAATCCTCAGAGTAGCCCATGCTATTTGGATGCCCAGCTAAGCTGTGGGTGTGGGGTTCTACTACAAGCCTTCTAACTGTATGGTATATGTAATCGCTTCTTCTGAACCCTCACAAACTCTGGTAAGATCTTGGTGTGGATGTGACATTAAGCAACAGCTTACCCTCACTCTCTCCCTGATGGCCTTCAAAGAGCAAGATTCACAGAGCAAGGAGAATTGGTTGGCTTCAAGATACCACATACAGTTGGACATCTTTGACAGGGTTGAAATCCAAAGACTTTAGTGGAAGACATTTCACCTCGTCACTTTCAGTTGCTGAGGAATTACATCACTGCAACACCTAGAAGAACTTTGGACCCCTGCGGACCCTGCACTACCTCTCTATCAAGCATGTGACGATTGTCATCTCTACCACTGAGAGTCAAGTATTAAAGGAGTTGAACTGGGCCAAGTTGCAGAGGCATAATGGAACAGACCCCAGGATATCTGAGGCAAATGACCCCAGGCCCCACTACTGAGGCCCAGTAGATACTGCTTGACGCTTGGATCTTCGAATAGGGTCTACCAATTATTTATAATGAAAATAAAAAATACAAACATCTTGAGAAAGAAGCGAGGCCCAAGTCATTCGCATGAATAGCAGAGTATTGCCTGAGTGGTTGCTTGGAAAAAGCATGCTCCTTCACCAGCTGTTTTTTTAGGCCTTGGCAGAGAACAAAAGAAATGAAGAGAATGTCAGTGTCTTAACCAGAAGGTGATGTTTACATGTCTGTGACACAAATGGAACTTCAGATCCACAGAGAGCTTGGTAGGCCTGGTATTATATCAGGTGCCAAAGTAAAGACTTTCTGAGCTAGAGCAATGTGGCCACATCGACTTTTTCAGTGGGTTGTATGGCTGCCTCGTCTTGTAAGAGCTATAAGTAATAGCAGGGGTATGAAAGTAGTCCAAACTATATCTCCAAATACATTGTGTACCTTGGGAGGAAAGAACAAAGAGATTAGTCAAAGAAATTCAATTAAAAAAAATAATTGTAAGTACTGTTGTCAATTGGGTGTTTGGCGGGTTCAATGTCAAGTTTATCATCAATCATGATCCCATAGGGTTCAGCAGTAGAAGGTTTGAGGGAATATGCCAATATGGCGAGGCTTAGGCCTAGACCACTAGAATTTGTTCCTAAGTTGTTCAATGTTATCTTGCTTTTAGCTCTCCAGTTACCAGTGGCTGACAGGCACCCCTTAGCCATGTCAATACTATGGCCAATTCGAAATTACACCTATGCAAAGACGCATAGTTGTAAACAACTAAGCTCTGGGATTGGGTCAACTTGATAAGTCAGAGATCAAAAACGTTAAGGAAGTGGGGCAATATTTCAATGCCAGACTATATTATTTTATCAAACAAATGCATAGAGTTACTAGTGGTTGCCCAAACGCCCGGGTAGCATTGAGCAGTCTTGCCCTATGGACCTGTAACTTTAACAGTAGTGTTTTACACCTAACCAAAGTTTAATAAATAATCGCCGATCAGCACAATAGTGTCTGGCAGAAGCTAGTTGCCTTTTATATAGGAAGGATATCATCAGGCAGCGGGTACGTCCTCGGATGCCAGCTTTAACAACCAGAGTAAGAGCATTTGGTGGTCTCTTGTGACAAAAGCTGCTGAAACAAGGTGACCACCTCTCTGCAGGTCATTAAGGTCACAGTCTCCAGTCCTGAACATTTCACCTACAAATGAATGAACTGATTTCATGTATGTTAGTCTAATTAGTTCAATGGAAGCAAAACACAACTGCCTCACCCAAAATGCAGCACTGTTTTGCACACACAAGTGCAGGACTGAAAACAGTGTCTGTAATGACCTAAAGCAAGGTGGTCATCCCTATCCAGAAATTATTGGAGGGATAAGTCCTCCAAAACTACTATTATGTTTAACCCCTTGGGTGCATCGGAAGCTACGGTGTTCATGTGCGTCGGGCAGCTCCTCGCTGTCCACGCACATGGTACAGAAAATCCCTCTGGTGTGGGAACAAGAGGGATTCCCCACTCAAAGAAACAACCTCAGGAGATGGGGAAAAGCTTCCTCATCTCCTGAGACTGTTTCTTTTGTTTCAGTGCAATTACGATCAGCACACGCGGCGTGCTGATGTCATTTCACTGAAATTGAAAGAAAGATGAGCCGATTGGCTCATTTAACTTTCACTGCTTCAGGGCTCAGGGGCTACATCAGCCCCCGAGCATCAAGGCAGACGGGAGAGGTATCACTGGAAAGTGGAGAACCTCCCCTTTCCAATGGTACACATCCCTAGTGGATCCCTGCTTGGGGAATCGTGGCAGGAGGGCTCTACCCACTCGACACCAGGGAGGGAGGAGCGGCCTCTTGGGCAAGGGCTTTTTCTCCCCCCTTTTGGCATATTCAGTATTTCTGCCCCAGGGAGATGTGGCAGAAAGCCCACTCGGAACCAGGGATTTATTTTTTACATACATTTAGGGGTGGAGGCTGCCCTAAAACGGTATTTTAATGCCCCCTTCCCTCCGAAAGAAGTGCCACAGTCTCTCTGCCCCCCTGGGGAGGGGGGATTGGGTAATGAGAGCCCACTAGGCACCAGGATTTTTTTTTTATTCATCTAGCGGTGGGGTCTGCCCAGAATGGGCTTTGCAATGCCCCCCACCAACAAAATCATCAGTCTTTCTGCCCCCTATGGAGGGTAGATGGGGGCAATAGCACTCAATCTGCCCCCCCGGGAGGAGGGCAGAAAGCCTAGAAGACACCAGGGTTTTTTTTGTTTATCTGGAATGGGGCTGCCCAGAATGGGCATTGCACTACCCCCAGCACACTCTGCTCCAAAAAATAAGCACAGTCTTTCTGTCCCCCCGGGAGGGCAGATGGGGCAATAGTCCCCAGTCTGCCCACCGGGGGCAGTTCGGGATTATTACCTCTGATCTGCCCCCTAGGGCGCCCAGAAAGCCCACTAGACACCAGAGAAGATTTTTTTTTTAAATGAAACAAATATAGAGGGGTGGGGGCTGGCCACCACCACGGGCCCTCCTATTCTCGGGGCAACAGTCTTTCTGCCGTAGCCCCCCCGCACAGTAAAGCATCTCATCCCAACAGAAAGCAAAAGGGTATTTGACTCTTTTGGGTTTTGATTTTACAAATGGGCCAAGAGAGCTTAGCTAACACCCAATATCCTCCTAGTTGCAATGGTGAGTAGCTGCATTTTTGGGGTTTGGGTACACTGCCACCAGGGAAAACCTACCAGACCCAGACACTTCTGAAAACTAAATATCTGGAGGAGTCCAGGGTGAATTGCTTCATGTGCACTCCACACCATTTACTTACCTACAATGCCCTGCAAACCTCAAAATTGCCTGAAATCATGCATTTTCCCTACATATCTGTTATGGGAACTTCTGCAATCCGCAGGAATCCACTAAATTCCTACCACCCAGCATTGCCCCATCTGTACCAATAAAATCTCTGCCCTTCTTGTGTGGGTGCCCAAAGCAGAGTCAGCCTAAAACATATGAAAATAAACTGCCCTTTGGTCCAGCTTTGGTTCCCCCTCAATTTCTACACATTTTTGTCCCTTCCCTGTCGCAGACACTTAGCCCACCTACACAAGTGAGGTATCCTTTTTATCGGGAGACCGAGGGGAACGCTGGATAGTCAGAAATGTGTGCCAGTGTGGTACTCCAACTGAGAAATGTGAGGAAATATGATTTATTTTAGCTACATTTGAGGTTTGCATGGGATTCTGGTTAAGAAAAGATTGGGGGATGCATGCAAGCCACACCTCCCTGGACTCCTCCGGGTGTATAGTTTTCAGAAATGTCTGGGTTTGGTATGTTTCCTTATATGGCTGCCGAGCCCAGTGCCCAAAAACACAGGTGCCCCTTGCAAAAAATAGGTTGTTTTGTTATAGATAATATTGATGTGTCCACAATATATTTTGGGTCCTTCCCTGTCCCACCAACACAAGTGAGGTAGCATTTTTTTTAGAGACCTGGGGGAACGCTGGGTGGTAGGAAATTTGTGGCTCCCCTCAGATTACAGAACTTTACATCACAGAAATATGAGGTAAATGTGTTTTGTAGACAAATTTTGAAATTTGCACAAGATTCTGGGTAATAGAACCTCATGAGATCCACAGAAGTGACCACATCCTGGATTCCCCTACTTGTCTATTTTTCAAATATGTACAGGTTTGTTAAGTTTCCCTAGGTGCCAGCGGAGGTAGGGCCCAAAAACCACTGCTACCCACTTTGCAAAAAACAGGTCAGTTTTGCTTGGAAAACTGTGATGTTTCCATGTTGTGTTTTTGGCTGTTTCCTTTTGCGGGCACTAAGCCTACCTGATTCAACAGACATTGGATTAAATATAGGGCTGGTGCTACAAGTCCACTTTATCAGCCGACCACAAGAGAGTCAAGATTGAAAACAATGAACTAAAAAATGGCCTTGTTGCCCAGGAAGGTGGAAGCGTCTGAACAATATGCAAACAGTCGCCTGAATGGCTCTGTGTGATGTAAGAGAATACAGTACCCTTTTACTAACTACCAGAGGGCTGGGGAATGTCCAATTATTAAGCCCTCAAACCTCATAAGTTACCTATGCTGTCAGCATCCGTAATTACTTTGTCTGTATTCCTCGTACAAGCCTTGCTACAGGAGTAGACTTCTCTCCTCACAGATATTGTTTACTTAGCCCACCTAAAAAAATACTCCCAACATGGCGTCCTTTGTCCCAGAGGGCCATCAAAGGGGAACTCTCCAAAGTCACTTCCTCAAACCTCAGAAGCTGTGGGCCTCGGTAACTATGTGGAAGTGGGAGGAATATCATCTGACATAAATGTTGTGTCCTAAATATCATTTACAAAAATATTGCCGTACTGAAGTTAATGATAGAGGTTTACAACCTACGGGACAATATTTAGGACATAATATTTATGTCAGATGATATTTTTTTACAAGCAATATTTGGGTATACAAATTTACCAGCGATTTTAACACCTTGTGGGTCACCTGTGAATTGGAAAATTACAAGCAATAACAGGACTACCCACTCAGTTTCCATGGTACTTTACCATTTTTCTATGGCGTTTCACCCAGCCACTTGACTGCATTCAACAAGCAAACTGTCACGAGTGAAAAAACTCCAGACTCAGTGTTCCTGCAGATCTGGGAATCTAAAGGGGGCAGATACCCTTCCTTACCAGAGTCATCGGGACTTACAGACCAATTGTAATGAAAGCCTGAGAAAAATTATTTGTGACGCATGCTGTGACTTAGATTGGAAACAGTGCTGTGTTGATTTAGGTGTGCTCGAAGACTGATGTGGGTTTGTGTAGCATTGGTAGTCATTTACATAGCCGAATACTGGAGTATGTATACCTTTCATGGAGGCTGCTAGTCCACATGAGCATCACAACCAGATTTGTTTCTCAGACCATCTAGAGCATAATTACGTGGGCGTGTGTATGAAAAACTATAATTATTTTGGAACCTGGCAGGTATCTCCACCCAAGAAACAAATAACACAGCAGTTCTGAAGCAGAGAACCAATTGTAATGGTGAGCCGTAGTGTATTATTATCAGCTTCACCTGAGCAAGCAACACTTGTGCCTCTGTGTGAGATTCAATACTCAGAGCACCGCCAGCAGGTTGTGGGGTTTTAGGTCCCTACTTAAATGTCAAACGCCATGAATGCTTCAACCCCCCATCGAGATTCCCAAACTGGTTCCCAGGCAACATGTGCTCAGTCAAGTCTATCAATCCACGGCATACCTGTGTGCTCAGGAGCATGTCCACATGCCTACTGGCTATCCTTGCACAATCCCCACAACGCCCTCTGCATTCATCGACTTCTTGAGTACTGCTGTCATTCAGAGCTAAAACGCGAATGCTGGTTTTCCTGCTTTAAGCACAATTACACCAGGCTCTGAAACAAATGCTATGATGATGGTGATGCGATAGACCAAAAGGAGGCAGAGGATCACACTGGTACGTTTGCTTCAGCAACAAGTGTTTCCTCTGTCAGCTGTGGGTCTGAGTAAGCCAACTCTGACTAGCAACAGCACGCAAATATGACAGCCGCTCTTCCAGAGTTCACCATCTCACACTGAGAGCAGGGATTGATGCATTAGCTAGAGAGTGTAATGGAACGTGCACCGATTGGTAAGAGTGGGTAGCAAAATGCCTGGTACAATTTAAGTCTTCGCTAGAGATAGCTTTAGTTGCTTTTGGCAAGACCTATTGTTTACAGTACATTACATATACATAGAGTGGGCTTTGTGTCAGCTCCTTCCTCCTGATTGGGTGTCAGTTATGTGATAGTTGGAAGAAGAGCACATATACAATCGTCTCCATGTGAGTAGGAACATAATAAGTTGTTTATAAGCTCACACAAAATAATAACAGCAGGTTTCTTGGTAATCTTCTCTCAATGAAGCAAAATGGAATGTGGATTCCTAATGTCCATGTGACTTGTATTAAAGGGAAGAGTCTTAGTTTAGGTTATTTTTCCTCAGGGAGTTCAAATCCTTGTTTGTACATATATATCCCTTGGTCTGGTTCAGATGATTAGACATGTTCTGTACCTCATCCTAGTGTCTTTGATGCCTCGCTCGGTTACTTAACCCTTCTCTTTCTTGTGAAAAGAGAAAGAGGTTCTCAATTTAAATAACCCCAACCTGCTGTAAGCCCATCCATTCCAGATCCTTCAGAGACTACAAATTGTTCGGGGATCTGATGACCATGCACTATTTCCAGGGAGGGTATTTTGATGGGTGGACCAAGACTCCACCAGCTTCCTGGCTTTTTCCCCTTTTCTATGTAACCTTCCCTGGGGCCAGCCTCCTTTAAAAGTGGCCTCACCTTTCTCCATCCTGAAGATGATAGTTGCCATGGCCATTTCTTATATGCGGTCAATAAGGCTTGCAGGGTTTTTCCCAGTGTTGAAAATGGTCCTTTCGGCAGGGTTTCCCCTGTCATTTTGGCTTCTGGCCTCCTGTGTTTGATACTGTGCTGAATTTCGTTTTTGCTGGCTTTCGGACTCTGGGCACTTTTCCACTGCTGAGCATGGCTACAGTGAAAGTGCTCTCTGTCTAAATGATATTGGTAATTGGTTTATCCAAAAGTGACATATTTGATTTACTAGTAAGTCCCTAGTATAGTGCACAGTGTGTGTCCAGGGCCTGTAAAACAAGTGCTACTAGTGGGCCTGCAGCAGTGATTGTGCCTCCCACTTGACTAGTCCTGTAAACATGTCTCAGACCTGCCACTGCAGTGTCTGTGTGCAATTTCGAACTGGCATTTTGACCTGACAAGTGCACCCATTTGCCAGGCCAAAACCTTCACTTTTACTACATGTAAGTCACCCCTAAAGTAGGTCTAAGGCAGCCCCATGGACAGGGTGCAGTGTATTTGAAAGGTAGGGCATGTAATAGTGTGTTTTACATGTCCTGATAGTGAAATACTGCTAATACAGTTTTCACTATTGCAAGACCTATCTCTCCCACATGGGGATTGCCTTGAAATATCTTTTAAATGTAGTTTCTCAGTAGCAGCAGATTGAGATTTGGAGTTTGAGGTCTCTGAACTCACAATTTAAAAATACATCTTTTGGTGAAGTTGTTTTATAGATTTTATAGACTTTTAGAAATTGGGCATTTTCTTGCTTAACCATTCTGTGCCTCTGCCTGGCTGTGAAATACACGTCTAGGTCATAATGACAGCTGGGCTGTTTGTGAATTCACTCTAGACAGTCACACAAAGGGAGCTGAGGTGTGCCCTGCATTTCCTGATGGGTCTTCCTGGGCTAGAGTGGTGGGAGGAGCTGATACTTTCCCCTGATTAGGGTTGTGCCTGTCCTTACACAAAGCAGTCTGTAACCTCCTAGAGTGTGTCTGGGGCAAAGGCAAGGTCTTGTGCACTACAAACACTTTCCTTTGAAATTTGCCTACTTTTAAGGTAGAAATGAGTATACGTGTTGGACCTCTGAAACCACAACTTTAGAATCCTTTTGGACTGAGGACATTCTGCCAGACAGAAGTGATATGTTGTAGGAGGGACTGTCACTCTGTCTGTTGCTTAGCTGTGCTGGCCTGCTGCTTGCTGCCTCTGTCCTGGAAGTGAAAGGACTGGACTTTGCTCCAAGGGTTCTCCAAGGGCTTGGACTGAGCTTGCCTCCTGTTAGAAGTCTGGGGCCCATCAATCACTTCATCTGCCAATACCCGGGCTCTCTTGCTGAGAATTCTGACTTATCGAGTGGTGCCAAATCCAGTCCCTGGGCCCTTGGGAGTGAGTTGTAGTGGAACCAAGAAGAAACCAAGTGTATCAACTCTAAAGCAACTTCAAACCGGTGCCACTATCTGACTCCACACGGCTGATGGCACCGGAGCCGTGGTCCCCGCTGAGTGCAACAACTGCAACTGATGCAGCAGCCCCGACTCCACTACAGCGCCTCCGATGTCTAGCTACAGTGTGAGTCCCGAGTGCCATGTCACCGATGTCCAGGACACCAGACTCTGCTGCAGCACCTGTGGCCCTGTGGTGTGATCGTGACACTGCAAAGTAGACGCCTTGTGCATTGACCTGCTGGATTCATCGACCCCACTGGATCGTAAGGAATCGAAGCCACACCACATCACCTTCCCTGCAACTGCAGTGAAGCCTCACCTCCCCGACTCCATGCAACGCCTTTGTTTCCTCATCATTTTCAAAGGTACTGTGCCTGGGGTCCATTCGAGTCCATGACAGGCCTGCACTCCCTCGTGAGTGACATCGGACTGTTGGGAACAACTCCGTCAAGACGTTGTGATAGCCCCAGTTGGAGACATTGTGTTTCTCAGAGCTTTACTGAGATATAATCTTTAGAGATGTGTATCTTTGCTTGTGTATGTTGGTTTTTTGTTGTTTTGGAATTGTTTTACTCAGATAAATATTGTCTATTTTTCTAAACTGGTGAGGAGTACTTTTGTGGTGTTTTCACTGTGTGTGTGTGTACACACACAAATACTTTACACATTGCCTCTGAGATAAGCCTGACTCCTCGTGCCAAGCTACCAACGGGGTGAGCAGGGATTATCTTAGCTGTGTGACTCACCTACCTTGACTAGAGTGAGGGTCACTACTTGGATAGAGTGCAAACCACTGTCAGTAAAGATGCCATTTCTAACACCCAGAAAATGACTTTGCAACTCCTTTTACCATCCATTCTTGCCACAACCCCTGCCATGGGAGTCAACTAGGTTCAGAAAGCGTTTTTGGGTCCAGTGGTGGCAAGAGTTACTGACCCAGCTCAAGTCCATGCAACCAGGTAAAAACATTGGGGTAAGTAGGATTTTAGGAGTGGGATCTGCTGGCCAAAACTGTGCCCGTCGGGGACCTGTGAGGTACAGGTAAGTGAAATAGGGAAGGTACAGGGTCTACGCTAAATTATGTCTGAGGGTTTGAGGAATCTCTATTGATCTCTGCTACACATCCGTGGTAGAGCCACATTACAATGGCTTTGTTGTTGATCTCACTTCACTGCTTCCTATGCAATTTCTTTCCTCAGTTTTCATATGTTTGTCTTGCCTAGGAGCATTTTGGTCTCAGAGTGTCTTGAATGGTTGAGGTATACTTCACTTCTGACCACAGATCTTGGATTACAGTGCACGTGACAGACTACTATGTCTACCTTGCGCTCTCCTTCCCCTTACTCCTTTTTTTTTTTTTTTCCTCCATCCCACTCTTATTTAACCCTCTCTCCCCTTCAGAACACCAACCAAGAATCTTCTTGGCCCTCCAGTCCCCTTACTAATATTTGGCTGCCTACTGCAATTTCGGGGGAAACCATCTTAAAATATTTTTGTGACCATTTCAAGATAGCTGCCTGTGTGTCTGCATTAGAATGCACGTGCAGCAAGCTTGTTTCAATCAGTTTTAAATGTGTTATCAATTACATTCAAAGATGGGGGCTGTGGATGTGTGTGCATCCATGGTGGCAATCTTTGAATGGGATTTGTAAAAATTAATTTAAATGGTTTCAAAGATGGCACCCGTGGATGAATGCACATTAGTAGCCAGCTCTGAATGTATATCATTTAATTTTTTTAAATTCAGTAAAAAAAAATGGCCACCATGGATGCTTGTGCACTCACAATGGCCATCTCCCAATTAACAAAGAAAGCACTGGTAAAGCCAATAGGCTTCGGGCTGAGACCTACTGGTTTTATCAATGCTTGTTTAATACCAAGAAGGAGAGTGAGAGGAAGGTATTGACAAGTGTGGACATGGAGAGTGGTTGAACAGCAGGTACCTTTCTTTTGGTACTGAAAAGATTAGGTGGAGGAAGGTTATGACTCCGACTGCACCCCAAGGGCGCAGGACGCCAGGTATTTTTGTTTTGAGATTGCAAGAGCAGAATATACTTTTCCTTAGTGTGGTGGTGAAAGGTGGCCAGATGGCATGCATTTTTTTTCTTTTTGGGTAGGGAAGAGCAGGACACCTGGAACTTTTAAGGGAGATCTAAAGAGGTTAGCCGTGATTGGCATGGCTCCCCCTGGACTGTTTTACCCCTGTACTGCTGATCCGAACATAGGATGAGGTTTTGGGAGGAGTCACACACACCATAGAATTAGAGGTGAGTAGCTGTCATTAATTTGGTTTCTTCCAACTCAGGGTTGCAAGTGACATCATGGAGAACCTGAGCTTCTCTCTTTCTTGTCTATTTGATGTCGACTGAAATGCTTTCTATATATTGCACTCAAGTTGTAATAGCACAATGCCTGCAGCTATAGCCATAATACTGTATGAAATGTAGATTACTGACCAGAACACTGACTGCAACTTGTACAAGTAAAGAGAAGAATATCTTTTGAGAACTATTTCTTTTGATTGTTTCACCCTTAAAAGGCACAGGCATTGACAGTTTATTGTAAAAGTGTATTTCACTGCTGGGGTTCAACACGGAAAACAATGAATCTAGAAGTGGGTTACCTACACATTTGAAAACACTAATCATATCATTGATACTGGCTTAAATTAAAATGTTTCAGAGTACTGACTGCAAGAAAGTATATGCTGCTGTTTGATGTAATTATTTTCCCATTACCCTTTCCACATTTAATACTGCAATCAAAAGTCTCTTTCATTAGAAATAGCAAAAGACAAGTATTCTCAAGCAGGTGATGGGAGGAGTTATGGTGGGAGCATTGATTATATAAAGATAATATAGGCCCTACCATACATCAAAGAATACTGCTACTACCTGGGACTTCTGTCACCTTATAATGGAGCTTAGCCTACGTCCTTGTTCCACAATTGGTCATAACCTACAGTGGAGGTGCTAAATCTCACAAATAATATATGGGATTCTGCAAGCCCAGTAAAAAAAAACATCTTTAATTTCTTTATAATATGCGACTTATGACGCACCAAGTCGCCTATTATAAAGAAATGACTAGCTGCTCAACAGTAATAACTTATTACTGTTGAGATCTGACATCACAGTGTTTACTGCCAGAGACAGCAGCCAAGGGGAAAGGTAGGTCAGGTCAGAAAGCATAATTAAAGCAGATGTTTAAAGAACCAAATGAAACATGACTTTTCTTTCTTCTGCACCCTTTGTCTAGCTGTACAGTGATCAGAAAAGAGATATTTATGGTAACGTGTTTTTGTACCCCTTATGTAATTAAAGAAAGGTTAGAACCTTTCTGCATGTTTGTACACATTCTATGCTACTGTGCCTATAAAAAAATGACTTGTATTATACTGATTCTAATATTTTTTGCAACAAATATATAAGAGCTTTTTTATGTGTAAATTGTGCACTAGAGATTCTATGTTTATTTGTCATGTATTCAAACGTACTCTCTTTCATATGAAAGAGCTACACAACAAGGATTTAAATGCTATGAGGGAAAGAAGATTGTGCCACCTTGTATTATAAGGAATACAGTACCCCCTGCAATACATGATAAGGATTTTTCAAGTCACCTCGGGGTTCCACACCCTTATGATGGAACTCTGTCTTTGGCCTCATTCCTCTATTTGTTCATGGGACTCATCAGTGACATGTAATATCCTTATCATTCATGGCCGGGAGTACTTTAGTTTATATTATTGTTGAGTTGTACATGGGATAAAGTGGTAATTCAGTGCTTTTCTGCCTAGTCGCTCTATGTTAGTTTTTCACTGCATTTTCTCTTCACAGAAGGGGCCTCTAAACAAAGAGATCCCCAGACCAATGAAGATCCAGGACCAAGCCATTAGCTCTATCTGCTCTGACACCCATCTGTTCTCTTCTTCAGTTATGTCTGTTCTGTTCCCTGTTAGCACTTTAGGTGGCGAGGCGATATGTGGTGGTATATAGATCTGATAATAAATGTGAAAATAAATTCACACGCAGACATACATGGCTGTCCTTTTCATAGACTGCAGGGAGCCGGGGGCCTGTTTAGAGGGCTGACCACCTGTTCTATAGGACTTTTAATCTTTTCACTCATCCCAAGGTAACTCATTCTTCCTCTCCACGTGGGAGAAGGTGAAGAGAGGGCTTGCACCCGACTTTATCATTGTTCTCTAAGTGTAGGTAACTGCAGACCTCCCTTACTCTGTTCACAAGTAACGAGGGAGTACAGTTCTTGGATGTTATTGGCCATGTCATGCGGCATATTTTCATTGCCCTGCTTTATAGCAGACAGGCACGTGTTATGTGTTCATTGGCGGAGGGATACCTACAAGCGGAGTGGTGTGAATGTAAACCTACATGGGCACGTCAGTGCTGTCTCATTTCCGCAACTGTTGCTTCTTCCTTCTCTCCTGCTCGTCTTGAATATATTATGCTGCTTTAATGGCAAGACTAAACCGGATTAGCAGGATGCATAATTGAAATGCTTGTTTAATGCACGTGCTCCCACTGCCTGCAGCCATCATAATGTAGGCACAGTTGTGTCATGCTTCTTCCATTAATCACGAAAGAGGTTTGTCTTGTTTGCCTAGGCCATAAATGGAATGTTTTTTTAACAATAATTTCAAATATTTAGAGCTATCGTGTTAGCAATATGTAGTAAGAAACCGTATCCCAACAAAGGTTAACACCATGACTGTATTCAGGGACAACCCTCACCGAGGTGATGTCCGACAAGAAGACAATATCAGCTGAAAGGAAGTGGACTGGCTTTCAAGGGAAAACTGGAATTAGGAACACAGGAGTGAAATGAACATGGAACAAAGAATATACAAGGGGCAGCACAGCTAGAGCTCTCGCAAACCATAGTAATAACAAAAATGCAATAGTCTAAGCAGATACTACACAATAGTTGAAAATAAGCATTGACTAAGCCAACAGATTTGGATTTTGCACAGTGCACGCACACAGGTACCCAACATTATGGTGGGCAAATAAAGAGCAGGCACACTGAGCACCACACCTACAAAGCACAATTTTCAGAAGTGCCAACACACATCCAGACAACGTTGTACATATGCAGACATACAGACATCAGGCTAACATTCGCACATACCTGATGCACGAGGAACACAGAATTAAGTGCAGCAGGTGGCATGGGTGCATCAAGGTAAATCAGGTTGAGGTGCACCAGAGTACTACTCTGCTACTCAGGTAACAGCGGACGGGGTGCTTCGTGTTAGACTGGGTGAATTACCTTATGCCAGCAAAGGGTAATATTTGACCCTTGCAGACACTCGTGGGTTATTGGACAGCAGCATTTCCATTGTGGGCTTGTAAGACCTTACTTAAAATAGTAAAAAGAAAAAAACTGCAAGTTCGAAGGCTCGGTTAGCAAAACATGCACAACTAGCTGAAGGTGTCATAGGCTATGTAAGCAGCTATTTGCCATGCATGGATAGATTTAATGAGTACAACAAATATACTCTTTATGATATAAGTAAATCAATGTGTTTTTGTTTTACTGCTGTGAAGTGTTCTCTGATTTTTGGTATCATGCATTCAGAAAAGTTGCTAAAATAGCAATGTCATGTATTTTCATTTATTGTGCTCCGCTCAGAGATTTGTATTAGCCATTTGGAAATGTGATGAGGACAGGTGTACCTAAAAAGTAGTAATTTTAACACAATGATATATAATGTCAATCAGTTTCTCAGATTCGTAAGGACTGAAAAACATTGCCTCTTATATAGTGTAGCATAATTTATTAGTACAATAGCCACTCTAAAAAAAATAGCTAATGACAGAGTTCGTCATTTTTACTTTGCCCCAAGTAAAGCAGGGTGAATAAAATTCGGAATAATAAAACTTGAACTCAAATAGTGTGTCAAAGACAAAAGGAATAACCTCGAGCACGGTTGCCCCAACAGAATGGCCCATCAAAAGTCGTGAACAGATGTTTTGTACAACATCATGGATTGGAAAACAAGGCTATCAGAAATGATGGTGCCCAGAATGGGGAGGAAATCACTGACCCTTGGTGCATGACAGATAAAAGTATTTATTCCAAGAAGGACACGATGGTTTGAAAAAATGAACTGCATGAGATTTGGCCCAGACATCAATCATGACTGACAAATTGTACTTCTATCCTCTACATAAAATTCCATTTTCTTTAAGTTGAAAGCACACAGAGACAAGATGAATAAAAAATTACTTTCATAACAGACTATAAACTTAATCAATTCAATAAAGTTTTTTCTTCTTTTTTAAATATGTGTTTTCTTTTTATGCAAGAAACATTGCCTACACAAATTAATATGAGATCAACATTTTGAAGAACATTTCCATAAATCCCGAGTCGTATCCGAGTTCATACTTGTGTACTTTAGTAGGCGGATGCAATGATAAGAATCCTGAAGACAAAATTCTCACTCCGAACAACACATAGCTTATAGCAGGTAGGTGCCTAAACACGACTTCATTCCCCTGCATGGCCCTGGGATAGTGCGTCTCCAATGTCGACCTCATTCACCCCACGGTGTGTTTCACCAGGGCCAACAAATCTTATCATATTTACCAGTGCATCCCTTGTTCTCCTAAATTACCTTCTCTGCTTCTATGCACTTCAACCTTTATGAATTTTCAATTCAATTTTACATTAGAAACAAAAATAACAATAGAACATAATATAATAATTCTTGCCGGAGTGAATTACAGAGTTTTTCTCTTCGAACAGCACTTCACCTTTGCTGGGCATGGAGAATAACCTCATTCTCTTGCAATGTGTCTATGATCTCTGGCATGGTGAACAGCGTTAAGAATGCCTAAAATCATAAATTGTGCACCCCCTTTGCATACATTATGCCTGGCGCAGACATCATGTATCACAAAGGGTTACAAAGTGGCGCAATGGATGCGATTTTAGCCTCGTTGGGCCACATTATCATAAAACAAATTACACTAATGTGGTGCAAGGAGGCGCTAGGGGCTCTTAAATCAGCCCTATAATCTTTTAAATACTCAGGTGGATGCACTCTTCTCCTGTTTTCCCTTGATGGAACAGAACACTCTGCATCAACACCCATCTGGTCCCTCTCATACACCTCATCCCATCCAAGCTATATCCGTGAGGACATGTCAGTAGGGTGGCACCTATTTAGAAGTGCTGTCACTCACACACATCCCATACTATGTCACTTCATCAGAGGACTAGGCTCACAATAAGCATTGGCAAAGCCAATAACTTTCCCATTTCACTGCCATTACCTGACCATTTGCCAAGGTTGTTCCGATCCGGCAAAATAATGCTTGTTTGCTGAAGAAGAGCAAGTCAATGGGTTGTGCCAAACCCCATTGTAAGGATTGTTACTATCCACATACGTCTTGAACAACAGCGAAAATCTGGCTGTAAGTGAGACCTAAAAATGGAGCTAGGGGATGATCCTACATTTGTTAGAGCACTGTCTGATATGCTAGTGTCCGAGTTGCTCTGTGATGATCCGACCCCTGACAATTTCATGGCAACAAAGGGAGTCTGATACAATCTGCCACTGCCACCCAGAGTGTGAGGAACCTCAGCCAGAGAGGCAATGCTGCTACTTGGCCCAGTGTAGTCAACAATAGGTGCATCTCCCCTCCCATGTGCAGCAATTTCCTTGTGTTACTGGATGGGATAGTAAGGAACAGCTCATTGGGGATTGGCAGGCAAGAGCTCTTCTTTGGGAGGGTACTTTTCCCCCAATCCCTCTCTCTGGCTATTTTATTTAAACATTTCCCCTCTCACCTGGCATTTCTTTTAAGAAAATGACAAAGGTAATGGTGGGCTGTTGTCCTACTCTGTCCTGTACCTCTGCAACCAGCAATCTGTGATGTCCTCCTGACAGAGCCCAGCGAATGTAGTACATGACAAAGACCTAGCCCAGGGAGTGTCAAATTATTAACAACAGTGGCTCTTCCTGAAGTTTTGTG
Organism: Pleurodeles waltl; assembly: GCF_031143425.1. Taxonomy (NCBI): domain Eukaryota; kingdom Metazoa; phylum Chordata; class Amphibia; order Caudata; family Salamandridae; genus Pleurodeles; species Pleurodeles waltl. The sequence continues at coordinate 267,588,856 of NC_090448.1, read as the reverse complement.
AAGCCACAGCATGACTCCAGATACTGAGGAAAGAGGCTACATCAGAGATAATTTACAGTGTTTCTAAAAACCTAAGATATGATCATGAACGATCAGGATAGATTGTGGTGCTATATAGGGCAGGCATATCTAGAACCCACCTGCCTGTAGAAGGCGGACGTCTCTTGCCCACCCTGGTCTTGAAGTTTGTACCCTTAACCCTGTAAGTGCAAGCAGCCTAAGCTCTGCTACAACATGTCTTCCACTAGCACCACCTGCCCCACCCAAGAAGGCAGTACATTATCTATTTCTGATACCTTTGTAACAGTAACTCAGCATGCTTCTTCTTACACCTCATGCAGACAAAATAAAGATTTAAGCTCTGTCCTAAAGGCCGGATGTCCCAAATCACCAGTCATCTTTATGCAAAATCATGGTGTAGGCAGCCTGTTCTATCTAAAAGCAATCCAGCAGTACTCACATCTTTCTCTCATCCAAATTTAAAAAAGCAGATCATCCAGTCTCTTTCTGGTACTCAGTCAAGTCTGCATCATCAATCTGACAAGGTCCCACTGGTACGTTTTTTGTACTTCATTGCCAAATGCAGATCGTTATTTAGGCTTTCTAAACTCTCTGAGTAGTGGCTCAATGTCAACTCTCTAGCTAGACCCAGGAACTCCAGTGGACTGTAGCCCACAAACCACTGAAGCACCCTACACAACACAGGACCAGAATATCTGAACAGCTGCATGCACTAACATCAATCCACCAGACATCTGCACTCTGCCTCACTCTCACTCGCACACATTACCCGCATCTGCAAAAGCAAAACTGGAGGTTCCTCATTCTTCTACTTCACACCCAAGACATGGATCAACCGCACTCCACACAACAGAGCCTCCTCCTCACTTCTTTAGTTGTTCAAGGAGCTGGAGACCTGGCTCTTCTAGTTAGCACCTAGGGCACCCTTACACCTACACACCTGCCCAAGCGCCTTGAAACTCTCTCAGTTGATTAGTGTGCAATATAAATCAATTTAACATAACAAAACATTACACAGGTATGGTGTATTCTGGGTAATGATCAGTCCCATAGGATTTCACAGGAGTGTTGGTTGTTAGTAGGTTCTAAATCTCTTTACAACATGAACAGCCACACTCAGGAGTGCACAATAAGGAATTATTTTAGGAATTTACTAAAATCAACATCCTATCCTAGTACATTAAATGTGTAAAGCTGTAACTATAAAAATGAACAAACACGGAACAATGAACACAACAGCCCCCAACCCATTTCTCGTCTTGCCTCTAGCTAAGCTGTCTTAGCATCAAAAGGGCTCATGCGAGTTTCTAAGGTGGTCTTTCACCCATATATTTTAATGGAACAGCAGAAGTGTTGTTCTGTGTGAAAAAGGCCATTCCCTGTAATCTACCGGGTAGCTATAGTTTTCCACCAAGCTGATAAGGCCAGGGTGATGTTGAGATGCATGCCTGTGGCCTTCGTGAGAAGTGTTAACAGCTTCTGCTTGCTCAAATTCAGAGCCTCACAGGGAATTAAAGATTTCCTCTATGCCTTATACTTGTCTGTACCATGTTAAAATGCACCTTTCTAATTATTATGAAATGAAGAGGCCTCACATTGAATGATGTCAAATGCAAGAATTAACGTATCAATCGTGTTGTACATTCAATTAAATCTTTAACTTGAGTGAATAGATAGTATGAATTATTGCTGAACTATCACACACAGATTGGATTTAGGAGTAGACACAGTACAGAGACAGCACTTGTTGCGGTAGCAGACAGTGTCTGATGCCAGGTAGATCAGGGAGGGTTATCTATCTTAGTGCTGCTCAACTTGTCTGCAGCATTCAATACCATCTCGCCCTTGCCCATGGTCCAACGATTACAGCATATTGGAGTGAGTGTTACTGCTCTTAATCTTCTCTCTTTTCTGAAAATGCAAAATGTGATTTGTGGAGGATTCATGGTTAAGGCATTTAGGGGGTCATTACGACCCTGGCGGCCGGCGGTACACTGGCAATAACACCGCCAACAGGCAGGCAGTGTTCTGCCAGTGTATTATGACTGTGGCGCTTTAGCCATACCGCCGGCCCTTCCACTATACCACCAGGCTTCCGCCAGGCAGTCATAATCCCCAACCGCCAGCCTGTCCAAGGCGGTAAACACCGCCATGGAAAGGCTGGTGGTAAGGGGGACTCGGGGTGCCCCTGGGAGCCCCTGCACTGCCCATGCACTTGTCATGGGCAGTGCAGGGGCCCCCAGGCACAGCCCCATCGCCCATTTCACTGCCCGAATTTCGGGCAGTGAAATGCGCAACGGGTGCTGCTGCACCCACTTCACATCAACATTGCCGCCGGCTCTATTATGAGCCGGCTTCAATGTTGATGTGACTTTTCTGCTGGGCCAGCGGACGGAAACCCTGTTTCCATCCGCTGGCCCAGCTGAAATGTCAGAATAGGGAGCCACCAATACCGCCAGCACTTGCAGTATTGTGGCGCCGGCGGCTTCGGCAGTCTTTTTGCAAGACCGCTGAAGTCGTAATGAGGGCCTTAGTCTTCCGTATGGGGTGCCACAGGGCTCGTCCCTTAGTCTGAGCCTTTTTAATCTATATATCTCTTCTGTTGCAGAGTAGGTACATTCCTTCGGCTTCTAAGTTCTATACTACGTGGACAACACACAAATCATTGTGTCTATTCTGGGCAATTGGCATTTTGTGGCTGACAAATTCAAACAAAGTATGCCTAGTACCAGCATCTGGATAAAAGATTATTTCTTAAAGCTAAATACGGATAAAACTGAAGTGCTGATGTTTGGAGTTCAGGGTACTATCTGGTCCGAAGCCTGGTGGCCGGAGGTTTGTGTCCCACCAGCAAGCCCAGTGAAGTCTGCTAAAAATCTTGGAACCATTTTTGATAAAGCTCTCAATTTTGAGTCGCAGGTTAGTCGCACCACAGCACTTTTGTTTTGAGTTGCAGGTTAGTCGCACCACAACACTTGTTTTTATATCATTAGGGCCCCATAGGAAAATCTTTCCTTTTATTCTTTCTGAAATGTGTAATTCAGTAGTCATCGCCCTGATTACATCGTGATTAGACTACTGTAATGCACTGTATCTGAACATCAATAGCTCCTCCCTTACACTCCAAGTGGTTTAGAATGCGGCTGTGGTTCTCATTCTGAATATTCCTAAGTGTCTTTTGGTTAGAGATGGTTTTTCTGCTGTCCACTGGATTCCAGATAGAAAGTGGATGACCTTCAAATTGCTTTGCATGGTCTTCTTGGCATTACATCACAAAGGATCTAGGCATCTTAACTCTCTCTTCAAATGGTACCAGCCATGCAGACCTCTCAGATCGTCTTCTGGCAGAAAGGTGATTATTCCTATTTACTACAAAGTTAGATGGGTGAATGTTCCCTCTCAGTTAATGCAACAAAACTTTGGAATATGTTGCCTGTTCTTATTTTGGAAGTGGAATTATTTCCTTTGTTTTGAAAATGTGGCTCTTCTCTTTGTAAATTCTGCCTCTGGGATTCTCAGAATTTGTTGGGATTGTTACTTTTTTGGCTCAGCACCTGGAACCTTTAAGTTTAGTGCACTTTATAAATTAAAAAAATAAATTAAATTAAATATCAAAGTATAATAAAGAAAATGGCAAACAGTATACACGTGCAAACAGTATATGAAATGTGTTTATAAATTAGAAATGTGCACTCAAATAATAGAATATATGAAATGCAATGGGAGTACACATATGGTAAAAACGCAAAGATTATGTCACAACAGCACCACTAATTTCTTTCCTCGGGCAGGTCCCTACAAACTCTGATCTCACACCAGCCTTCAAACTGCCTACTCCTGTATCTGTAACATACTCCCACTTCAACTTAATCTGCACAAATGACCACCTGACTCACCCTCCTGATTTGCCCACTCTTGACACATCATATGATATTACCTGAATTCTGGATTCTCACAGCTACCTCACCCATGATCCCTGGCCCACCATACCTCTTTCACTCAATATGCCCCTGTGCCCCCCAGAATAGTGGAAAAGCAGTCAGTCCCCCCCCCCCCCAACTGAACATATCTGTAGCCTGGACTTAGGGTTGTGTATATGTGTCTGTGTAGGTAGCTGGAGTTTATTTTTGTCTGTATGTTCTGGGGTCCCTGATGAACTTGGAACAGACTGAACATATTTAAAATGAGTAAGAACCCATCACTGCAGACCTCAAACAACACTGATGAGCTGGCAGCGACTTAAGTTATATCTAATATCCACTTATTTGATCGAGTACGCAATAAGCTGCAACAACTTCAAAGCAGTGTTAGCACATATTCGTCGATAAACCTGTACAAAAGTGTGAATTGAAGAAAAACAAAACTGGGAAAAGAGAGAACTCCCACTGATCTCTCCCCTTTGCCCATCCTCTGAATTGTCCACTGCTTGACCTGTCAGCCTTAGGGTGGTCTTCCTGCCAGCTTTTTGCCTTCCTCCTCCACTTTTTTTGGACCTCATTTTTGACAGCCTTAGGACTCTGAGCACTTTACCACTGCTAACCAGTGCCAAAGTGCTGTGCTCTCTCTTCTTCTGGTAATGTTGGCTTATCCCCAGTTGGCATATTTCATTTATGTATAGGTCCCTAGTAAAGTGGTACTACATGTACCCAGGGCCTGTAAATTAAGTGCTACTAGTGGCCTGCAGCACCGATTATGGCACCCACCTAAGTAGCCCTTTGAACATGTTGCAGGCATGCCACTGCAGAGCCTGTGTGTGCAGTTGTAAACTGCCATATCTACCTGGCAAATTAAATCCTTTTGCCAGGCCCAAACCTTCCTTTTTAATACATATAGGTCACTACTAAGGTAGGCCCTGGACAGCCCTAGGGGCAGAGTATTTAAAAGGTTGAACATGTACTTTTAAGTTGTACATTTTCTGGTAGTAAAAAACACTTAGATGTGTTTTTCACTACTGCAAGGCCTATCTCTCCTATAGAATGACATTGTAATTGCCTTTTACATTTTTTAAGTGTCATTTCCAAATGAGAAGAGGTATTTTGTTCATTTTTGGTGTCCTAATTCTATCTTAAAATCCTAACTTATGGTGAAGTCGAATTTTAAACTACAATTCTGAAAATACCACTTTTAGAAAGCTGCCATTTTCTTGCCATAGCCATTTGGTGCCTGCAGCCTGTTTCTGGTCACATGACTGGGAGTAGTTGTCAGTTGGGCTTTGTGTATTCCTCCCTGACAGCCACATACAATGGGAGCACAATTGGAATGACTGGATGAGCCATCACTGGAATGATGGGAGGGAGGAGCTGGGCCTAGCCTCACTTACACTTGAATAGGCTGTGTCCTGTCTCCACACCAAGGGCATAACAATTCTGCCTTGTCAGTTCAGCAAGCTAGGAGCCAAGGAAGGGGAGACAGGGAATTCCATGCACTAAAATGACAATGTCCAGAAGCTTCTCCCACATTTCAGAACCTGGGCACCAGTGTATTAAAGAAGGAGCTCAGATACCACCTCTTCAGTGCACTTCTGGACATGTGGATACTCTCTCAGGAAGAAGGTCTGCCATGCTGTTACAATGACTGCCACTTCGCTGGACTGCTGCTCTTTAAGGAACTGCTGCCTTGCTGTGCTGACCTGTTGCCTGCTGCCCTCTTGCCTTGGAGAAGAAGAACCGAACCTGCAACTCCATCTTGAACCTAGAACCCCAGAGTAACTCATAAGGTTTGTCTGCTGGCCTCCTGATCTGAGCCTCAGATCCCAACAGGCTCCAATAGCTTCTGGACCTGTCTTCGGCAAGTTATTGAACCAGAAGAGCTGCCCCTCAGGTCCTGGGCCCTTGGTGTAGCTCTGGGCTCTTAAATTCAAGCTTTGGGGCACTTTGCAAACTGGCCCATTCGCCCCAGAACCGTACCGCTCACACAAATATCAGCGTGATCCACCGTGAGCCTGTCTCCTTGCACAGCAGCATCATCAGCCAGCAGGGGACCACCAACGTGAAGCTCCAGCCTGCTCGCCCATGATGCCCCACCTGTTTTTTGTGCCACATTGACTGCCACCCGCAACACTGGTCTTGCTCCTGGTGACCTCCTTCCATGTGAATGGGACGCTTGGCATAACGCTCAAGAAAGTAAACATTCAGTGGGATTAATCTGGGACTGTATCTGACCCACGCTCCATCGTAGCCAGCCTGAACTTTTGACTTTGACCCAGTCCAGGGTGAACAGATAGCTGCAGTTGACACTTGATGCTTTTAGGTGCTATAAAGCAGTAAAAAAAATCATAACTCCTGTTCTACTGATTGGATTTGTGTCGTTTTGGTCTTGTTTTATTTAATAAATTAATCTCTATTTTCCTAACCTGGTGTGGGATCTTTTGTGAGATGCTTTCACTGTTTTACATTTGGGAGGGTTGTACAAATACTTTACATATTGCCTCTAAGTTAAGCCTGAGTGTTCTATGCTAGGCTACCAGGTTGAGCACAGGTTAATTTGGGGTTTGTTTGTGCCCTACTCTCAGTAGGATTGTGATTGCTGCTTGACCAGGACTCACACCCTAGTCAACCAGTAACCCCATTTCGAACAACCACCTCTTAAAGGCGGGGTAAGTATAGACATTATTGTTTAGGGCTGCGGAATACACATCCTTTGCCATTAGGGTGGGTCCTGACACAGCTGGGATGTAATAATTATTCATCCTTGAAAATGACTGGCATAATTGGGGAGTTGTGGTGAATCACTGAGGCTTTGTTGCTGGTGGGCTATATTAGGGAACTGAATATGAGCCAGGGAGGAAACTGACACACTCCAACCACGAGGGTCAGCTGTTGTCTAAGGTATTCAGAGGAAACCCACTAAGAGGAAAGGGTAGAGGGTTAGGATCTCAATCCATCCACTATCTCATAATCTTTGAACTCCTGCACCAGGGCTTCCCAGAAGGCTGCAATGGGCATTCTGCGCAACTCCCGGTTTTACTCCCTGTGAAGTGTTTTGCTCTCAGCTCTTGCCTAAGGGACCATAGCTTGTCTCCACATTAGAAGTGTTTCGGGAGTATGGGCTTTCCAACGCATGGCTATGGTTCGTTTGGCAAGCAGAAGCACTAAATTCAGAAATATGGTTGACACATTGGCCTTTTTAGGGCAAGGATTTATATCCAGTAGGCAGGCTTCCAACTGGTATAACCAACGAGATGTCACCTCTAACAGCATCTCCAGAACACCCCCCAGAAGGTTCGAAGAGGATCACAATGACATATCATGTGGGGAAAATCTGCTAGAGAATGATGGCATTTAGGACAATTACTTATTACTGTTGTCTAAATCTGATGAAGAACTCCTCCCACCAGTCTCTAAGCAGTTATAAGGACATCCCAGAGAGGTCTATAACTGCCCTATAAATCCATGTACTAAGCCTTTGCCCATGCCCTACTGTCTACAAGGCTTGAGTTAATGCATGTGTAGGAGGTTCCTCCTGGTCGTCTCTCCACAGCTGGCACAGCGTTTGCATTATTCTAACATGTGCAAAAACTGGCCCCTTGGTAGCCCCATGTTGGACTGGAGAGTTCCCGATAGTAGAGGTCTTCCAGGGTGGTGATCCCCACAGACTAAGCTTTGTGTGTGTGAGTGGTCCACCTGTTATAGGAAAACCCAATAGTGTGGCAGTAGTAAGGTATGGTACTGTTGAGTGAGTATACTGAATACATTCTCTCATAAGTATCAATGCCATCTTCAGAAACAAGGAAGGGTTTCAAGAGGGTTTGGCAGTCTGGAACAATAGTCTCTATAATTCTTCCCTTCTAATCTGGGCCTTGCTCATTTGGACTTTTCCCTGATGGCGTCCCACCAACCAGTAAGCCAGCCACTGAAGTTCCTATGCACAGTAGCACCACTTAATATCCAGAGCCTCCATTACACCCTTGATAGTGGGAGTCTTAGCTTAGCCAAGCCAATTCTGCACCTCCTCCATCCACAGATAAGCTCAACCAATGAGGCATCAAGGCAGCAAATATAGGATGAACCACTGCTATAAATCCTGGGGCAGAGACGGGTATGGTCGTCCAGAAGGTCACTTGAGAAAGTAAGGAGCGATTGGTTTGCCAAGGTGATTATCCAATAGGTTGGAGTGAGTATGATACATATGAATACTAAGGTATCAAAAAGTGAAGAAGCCCATTAAATTTCCCTGGGCCCTAAGATGACTGCAGAGTCAGCAAAACCTGTGTGAAGGGAACATATACGATTTAGCATTATTAACCCATTCCCTGGAGGCATCTCCGAAGTCTTGTGAGATCTATGAGACTCACGTTAGGTCGAGCATATAAAGCAGCAGATTGTCTGCACAGACTGCAAATATTTTCATGTCAAGAATTTTTGAAAGGCTTTCATCTTAATGATTTTTGAATTGATGAGCATGGTTGTCCTGCATAAGCTACATGAGTATAACATCGGATTGAAAAATAGGTTACAATTTATATTGTTTGCATGTAGTTAAGAATGAACAAGAATCCACATCAATAGGATAGGCTATAACAAAGCAACTCACCCTCAAACAGGAGAAGCAACCAATCAGGAAGCAATAGGACGTTTATACTCTCAGGAATGATTAGTAACCCCCAACGCCACACCCAGTTGGTAGTCGATGTGGAAGTTTAATATTATCAACATATAAGGGGAAGACTATGATGAAGAAAAACATATGCATGTTATAAAGCCCTATGGCGAGATACAACAATGTTTATAAACAAAGGTATGAGCAGGAATGTAAAAATGCTAAAAATAGGGTGTTGTGAAAGTTCAGCACGCTGCAAACAAAGAAATGTCACACATAAGCAAACTGAAAACTTGGCACCTAAGTCTTTCCTGTCTTAGACTGTCAACAGAGTCTGCTTCCTGTTGCTATTGTCGGCGTTCTGTCTGGGCTGAATCTCTGCATTGAGTTTCTCCTGTGTGAACCTGAGTGTCTCCTCAGTTTCTCCTCTTATCCTCGTTCTACCTGTTGTTCTTTATGTTCTTCAGGTGTGTCTTTTTCGGTCTTCCCTTGCTTTGCCTAATAATTCCTCACTGTTGACAATTTCTGTTTTCTCCTCCAGGATTTCAAATAAGCGACTGGGAATCATGCCCTTGCTCTGCAGCTACATTTTCCCAGAGTTTTTGTGGTACCATCATGTTGTGTATTTTTGTCTCCTATAAATCTGACCCTCATGCAAAACTGACAAAAAAGCAAATACGTATGAATCAAACAGTAGAAAGATGTACTATGGTTCACCATGCACCCCAAACCAGACCAGAAAACACGCACACTACCTATACGCTGTTGCACACATAAAGCTCAGTGGCTACGTATCTAGGCTTGATGCTGTTCCCTTCTTCCCCTACAGGGATAATTCATAACCCTGACTTGACCCTCACTATTGATAGCACACTCTTCCAAGGGTGGAGAGAGGGAGAGACCCGATTACTAAGGGATATGATCACAAGGAGGAAGTTAAATCATTTTATTAATGTAGACTTGGTTTCCACTTCAGCAAAACTGACAGATTGGAGTACACTCATACATGCCACTGGGCACTTTACTCCGTCAATAAAGCTGCAGCAAAAAGAGACCGTAGCAACTTTGAGAATTATGTGACGAAGCGTACCCATACCAAACAGGATGGGAACACCTCTAGGCAGGATAACTGAGGTTGAAGAGTTGAACTTACCATGGGCAGACATTGCACAGTAATGTGCAGGGCAAAGGTAGCCAGCACAGGGAACAATGTTCTAAACTTATGTTTAATTAGTATTTGGCTGCTCAATAATTGCAAATGATCTATCCAGGGACAGTAGATAACTGTGAACTGTTCTGGCTCTGATGAGAATGGCCAATTTAAGGCTTTAGGACAATCTGCTGATTTCATGGTTGTGCTCTTTGCTTTTGCTTTCTCCTTTATTTTTCTCTGTCCCCAGATCCCCTTTCCCTTGAAGGTGTTGACAATTGCATATGTTTATGTTTAGGGCTCCTTTTATTCACAGATATAATAGGTAAATGCACGAGCAACATGTTCCATGGTTCTATTGCTTTCTGTGGAACTATGATGCTAATTTAAATACATTTATACCAAAAATGGAGACTGTGCATACCATGGAATAAAACACAGCACTTCTAGACTGCTGTAAATAATAGCTTGGAAACTTTACATTCAAGCTGATGGTATCGGAGCGTATTTGAAATGTTATCAGCCATAACCTTGAAGGCATGGTTAGGCGGGCGATGTATTGTGCTTACGTAAGACCAATACAGCACAAGAACCTTTGCACACGTCAAGCTGTTTCTCCAGGACCAGTAGCCGGATTGGGCTTCCAAGCATTCATTATGAAAGAATGCTAGTGCTCACATTAGCTACCTGGCTCTAGGTCAAGCATTTGACATAGAAAGTTAGCTTTACTAGGACTCCAGGTTTCTTTGAATAGTTGTGAATAAACAGTCAATGAATGGGCAAGGGAGCTGTTGAGGCAGCTGCAATTAAGTTATGGTTACACAACACTCTGAATATGTCAAGAATATACCAATATGTTACAATGTAACAGTAAGTCAAATCCACATTAAGACAACATTTGAGTTACACAGTGGACATTTAAACAATGACATAAAATATAGTAATCCTTGCTATACAAACTATATAAACACACAAAAATCAGTAAATGACCTCTAACATACTACGATCCGCCAATAGAAATCGCAATACTAGAAAATGAAGTTACAGAATCACTGAAGTGATTAAGTAATGATTACAAACAATATGATCACTAGCTGACTCCACTAAGTACAGTTTAAAATGGAGGATTCGCAAACTTCCTCTCATTATAGTTACTCTGTTGAAAAGATCTAACACAAAGCAAGAAGAGAACAAAAATGTCAAGTGATTTGAGAGTATGCGGCTAGAGCCAGGAAGCTAGGCATACCTCTTTGTCCTACATTTAGTAATGTTGGTCACACAAAATGGGGGTATCCCAATATCTGGGGGGGCCTACGCGCTCTGGGTCAACTGTGTTACTTTTGCCAGTGACCAAACTCAATGAGCAGAGGGTCATTCCACAGTCTTGCCGACAGAAACAGATGCAAGCCCATAGGCACAGATGGCCACAACGCTTCTCGACCCCATAATCCAGTTACAGTGTTGTCCAGCAGTACATAATAGGGTCATAACAAAGAAAACAATACCTTGTTTGCCAGGCAGTCTCCTCATCCAGCTCACCTGCACTTGCCCTTCAGCCGTCGTGCACAACCCTCCTCGTATGAGGAGTACAGAGGGCTTCTAGGCACTGTGAACACATCTCTGCACTTCCAACACTGGCTGTGCTCTTCCATGCCAAAACGTTCAGTAAAAGCAGACGGCCGAGTTACAGCACGGCATTTAAACTCGTACCGAGCCAACAGGAAGTGGGCAGCACTCGGCCCCTCACCCTAGAACACCATCGTCACCAGGGTCCACGCAGGTCCGGGTCCAAGAAGTAGTGAAAAAGCTGCAGGGAAGTGCCAGTTTATGTGTCCCAGATCAGACTGTTGTACAGCTACCCACTGCCAATCACAGCACTACAACCCTTCAAGTTCAAATGGTCCAGCTAATCAGGCTGCAGCAGTGTTTTCCTTCACACGCAGGAGCCTGGGAACATCCTCTTTCCATATTGCAATACAGGGACCTTTTTCTGTGCATCTGTGCAGAGTAGCCTAAGTTTCCAGGGGGCAGTGTTTGGAAGTCCACACTTCTTCCGGGGATTACTCTGGCAGGAAACGTTGTATGTTCCCATCGGACAGCTCTGGAGAACAACAATAGCAGAAGAATGGAGTATCGGGTAGCCCAATGGTGTTAGAATCAATCCTTCATATTGGAACTATCCTTTTTAAAAACATGAATATTCAGGAACCACTTTAGATAACCCTAAAGATGGCGGTACCAATAGCGCTTGACAAGAATTTGTGTGCAAATGTCTGATAATCCTAATTATATAATGCAGCATGTTGTAAATATAATATTTAGGAATATCTTGAATATTTAAAAACATACAAGAAGGGGGCGCCTTCAGGCCCCACCTGTTGGTCTTAATTTCAATAGGAAGTCAAGTAGACTTCTCCACAGGGTGAAACCATGTATCTCGAAAACTACCACTACCCGGGGCTAGAATTATGGCATGAAGGAAGGTGAGCAATTGAAAGATATACGGTGCAGACACCAACATAGGGTCTCGCTTGTCAGTGTCCACAAAAAGCGTGTTGCTTTGGATCACCAATTTGCAGTTTAATGAGTCATCCACACTGCTACCAAAGCAAAAACACAGGGGAACTTTCAGAGACAAAGGAAAATTGGGTGTTCAGTATATTCGGGAATTTTGCCCTTACATCATACATACAAAGTGTAAACGATCTTCTTGACTGGATAATGTATTTGTCCTAAGGCTAAAGCTGGGTCTGCACAGACGTGTGGAACATTTGTGCTCTTACCTACATGTTTAGCAAAAATACCACAGTCCTAATGGAAGAAACAGCCCAATAGTATAAATATTACTCTCCCGAATGGATTGCATAAGATAATTATTTGCCAAGTTTTTATTAGGATAATTGGAAAAGTGGGCATAATGACGGTTTTGTTCCAGACTACCAATCACGATTTGTGAAGAGCCACTACACAGAGGGCCAAGGTATGATTCTATCATATCACCATATCTTTATTCATGCTACTTGGGGTGTGGCAGTACTAGGGTTTGAAGAGTGGAAGATGCTATGCGGGCGTGTATATACAATGGTCCTTTAAATCTTTTGATGGAGCTGCATTCAGGAGACATGTACAGGTAATCAACCCTTTTACTTGCTAAATAACAATGAAGCACACGAAGATCTAACATGCACTAGGGGAGAAATGCATGGTTACACCGTTTGTATTTAAAGAGCATATTTCAGAGAAGACACACATTCTTAATATAGTCAATTCCTTTACTCCTGGAGTTTGCATTACATATTCAAGATGTAAGTTGGGTTTCAAAGTCTAATTTTCTTTTGCATCAGACAAAACAAAGATCTTTGGAAAGTAACGTTAAATCCATAAAAATTATGCATATGCAAAAAACAAAACAAGAGAAATAGCATGCGCGTAGTACCTGCATTGAAGAGGGCAGAATTTTGTAATGTAATGGTGTGTTATGCTTTAATTAGAAATAGGGAGGAATGCCATTATAGCCTCTTCTTCAAGTGCGTAATACAAAGTGTGCACGCCTTTTTTTAATTGGGTGCAATTGTGAAGTAATTCGATGTAAAATGTTGTGAAACATGCAAAGAAGACTGGTTTTGGGAAAAGGTGCTTGCTTTGTACACAACACACCGGTATAGGTTACGAGCCACAAACTTGACCTCCCAATTATTGTTTTCAAAGATAGTTTATTATTTTGACTGAGAAGTCGACAAAACGATCCCTATTATCATTGTGTCAACATTAAAATCTTGACCTGCAACAGGTTGTTTCTATTCTTAGTCACAGTACCCTATTTATAGGAACACTCTAAGTAATTGGGATTAAGCGTTTGAAGAAGGAAAAAAAATCAATATACTCATCACAGATAGAAATTAGTATACAAAATGTTTGCAAGCAATGCAAACATTAGAAATTGCATTCCCTACGCAAACTATTGTTTGCTAAGGAAATGTAGGGTATGGAACTGTACTTAAGGGTCTACAGTGCTCTATAGTTTGAGCAGTGTTACTATATCCAAGACTGAGACAAGATAAATGTTAGGATGTTGCTGAAAGTTGGTGCAATATACGCGTTATATAAAGCATCTGTTGGTAAGACTTTTGGATTTTGGAAATAATGGACATATTACATTGGATGTTTCCTATCGGTAAGCAGATTTGTAGAGCACTACTTGTCACCCGTGAGGGTTTTCTGGGACTGGCAGGGTCCAGTTGATTAGCCAAACAACCAGGTCTTCAGGGACTTTTGGAACTCTAGAAGACTTGGGGAGGTCCGTAGATGAAAGGGTTGCTCATTCCACGTCTTCGCTGCTAGGGAGGAGGAGGAGTGACCTTCGTCACTCGAGGGCTACGAAAAGGACATGGAGCATAAAGTGATGGAAGTTCAGGTGGTGGTTCAAATAGGCAGGTTGATAGTTGTGTAGGGCCTTGTATGCATGGATCAGGTTCTTGAACTGGTGGCATCTTTTTTGTAAAAGGATCCAGCAGAGTTCCCTGAGGTAGGAGGTGATGTGGGTTCGTCTAGGGAGATCCAGGACAAGTCTGGCTGCAGTGTTCTGTATGATCTGTAGTCAGAGTAGGAGGCGGTGAGATGTGATCCCTGCATAGAGATTCTGTCGTAGACTAGTCGGCTGGAGATCAGGGCCTGGGTGATGGTACGTTTGGAGCTTTGGGGAGTAGCCATTTGGATATCTTACTAAGCATGTGGAGGAAGAAGAAGCAGGAGGAGGAGACAGAGTTGACCCAGTTGTCATGGTTAGCGTTTTATCCACAATGATGCCTAAGTTCCTAGCGTGGCCAGTGCAAATAGGAGTAGGTCTGAGTTCTGGGGGCCACCAGGATGCAACACTTTTCTTTCTGAAAATTAGTACCTCTGTGTTGTCCGTGTTGAGCTTCAGGAAGTTGTCCTTCAACCACTTGGCGACGTCTGTCATAGAGTTGTGAAAGTTGGTCTTGGTGGTGTCTTCGGAGGGGGAGAGGATGAGTTGTGTATCATCAGCATAGGATAAGATGTTGAGTCCGTGGGTTTTGGCGATGCTGGCCAGAGGTATCATGTAAGTGTTTTAGAGGGTGGGGTTGATAGAGGATCTTTGGGTACTCCACAGACGATTTGCTTGGGTTCTGAGGTGAAGGGGGAAGGCAGACTTTTTGCATTCCAGAGGCGAGCCGTCTGAGGGTGGCTCCCTGGATGCCTTTGTTGTGCAGCCTTGTGATGAGTGTGTGGTGGGAGACTATTTCAAAAACGTCTGAGAGGTCTAGGAGGATCAAAACTGCAGTCTCTCTTTGGTATAGTAGGGCTCAATGTCATCGGTAGCTGCAATGAGGGTTCTCTCTGTGCTGTGTTTGCTGCAGAACCTGGATTGGGAGGAACAGAGTAGGAGGTTTCATTTCAGATGTGAGGAGAGTTGTTGGTTGATAACGTTTTCTGATACTTTGTCCAGGAACAGGAGCAGGGAGATCGGTCAGTAGTTGTTTATTTCACTGGGGTCTGCTGATGGTCGCTTTAGTAGGACATTGACTTCTGCATGTTTCCAGTCCTCGAGGAAGGTGGGTGTGGCATTCGAGTTGTTGAACAAGGTGGCGAGTACATGGCTGAGTCTGGCTTTGCCTTGAATATGTGGTGAGGGCACAGGTCAGTTGGGGCACCTGAGTGGACAGAGTTCAGTGGAGTGAGCTGGCTCCATTCAGTTAGTCGGATATCTGTGGTGGTAGCAATGTTGCTGTGCTGTTTGAAGAAGTTGGTGGCTTTGGGCTGGGGTTTCTGTAGATGTTGGCGATGTTGTGGAAGACGTCTGAAAGGATGTTGTGGAGTTCCTGTGAGGGGGTAATGGTAATTGCAGCTGAGGGTGGTTGGAGAATTCGTAGACAATGTAGAAGATTTCTTTGCTGTTATTGGAGCTTGATTCGGTGCCTGAGGCTAAGGCCTTTTTCTTGGATTCTCTCAACTGTCTGTGGTAGAGGTTCGTCTTGAAGGTGGTCTTGTCGGTTGTGTCCTTGCTGGTGTGCCATCTACGTTCTAGTTGTTTACAGTGTTGCTTAATGCTTCTAAGGTCTTCAGTGTACGAGCTAGCCTGCTTGGTGGACCATCTGTGATATTGTTGCTGTTAGGAGTGATGCTGTTGACACAGTTGGTGATCCAGTTGCTGAGGATTCTGATGTTCTGGTCTAGGTTGTTGGAGGAGATGGGATGGGTGGTGTTGAGGGTGTTAATCCATGTGTCCTTTGAGTCTTTGCTACAGCTGGGGTAGGGAGCGTGAGACAGACTGAGGGCAGAGGTCTGTGAGCTGGTGATGTTGAAGTGGACGATGGAGTCATCAGTCCTGGTGGGTTCCGTGGTGAGGCTGTACATGATGTAGTAGCTGGATTTAAAGATGGGTCTAGCATGTGGCCTGCAGTGTGCATGGGGTTGTGTCAGGTTGAGTGAGTTTGATGATGTTCATGCTGTCAAGGACATGGGTAGTGTTGATTGCATTGTGGTCTTCGAGCCTGAAGTTGAGGTCGCTAAGGAAAATGTGGTTGTTGGAGTCTATGGCAAGGGGGTCGATGAAGTCAGCGATGAAGTTGAAGAAGGCTTAACGTGGCCCTGGAGGACAGTAGACAAGGGTGCCCCTTATGGTGGTTTTGCTGTCTGTTTGGAGTTGGAAGTAGAGGTTGTTCCATGGCTGAGGTGGTGTAGTAATTTGTCTTAGTGCATTGGATAGATTCCTTGTGTATGATGGAGCTACCTCTGCCAGGCTTGTTGATGCGGTTGACGTGGGTGGTCTTGTATCCTTCGGGTACTCTGATGGTGATGTTGGGCATCGAAGTGGGGTTGAGCCAAGTCTCAGTGAGGAAGAGGACATCAGGTGTAAGGGTGGAGATGAGATCCCAAATCTCAGTGGTGTGTTTGCATAGTGAGCGTGTGTTGAGAAGGGCACATTTGAGTTGTGGTTTTTGTTCAGGTGTTGTCTGTGGCGTGTTCAGGGTGGGGCTGATCAGTGGGCTAATGTGTGTACTGTGGCAGGTGAAGTGGCAGTGGGTGCAGGTGAAAGAGCCTACAGTGGAGCATGGGTTGGCACGGTGACTGTGTTTGTTGTGGCATCTGGGGTCGAGGGTGTAGAGCTCGGTGATGGTGTATCTTCAGGGGGCAGGAGGGCCAGGGGTAGTGGCGCTAGGCACGGTCCAGGCGCAGATGGGTGCCGAATGGCTTACCTTTAGTGTGCTTTTAGCGCACCGGTGGTGCACCTGCTGAGCGCGTCCACTGTGCTGTCGCACTGCTGCCTGCATTAAGTAGGTCCTGGGGTGGGTTTCTGGGGAGTGGAAAAACCCAGGTGGTAAAACCCAGGTAGCCACGTTGTCACTGTATCAGGCTGGAACAAGCAGGAACCAGAAGCCACAGACAAGTGACAGGCTAGGTGTCCAGGTGCCTACACATACACTGCTGAAACTCAAGTTGTAATAATGGAGCATTGATAAATGGTTGTAGTTCAGTTGAAAGTGTACTAAAGTGCCATTTATTGCTATCTGATTGCATATCTCCTTGGAGGCAGCACAACCAATTATTTTGAAGTACATATGGATCAAAAGGGAATTGGGAGCAAGGCTTTGAAAGATGGCTCCCTGTCTGCCTGGAAGAATCCTCTATAATCTGCCATGCACACTGTACACCAGAGGCAGAAATTAGCACCCAACATTATCCTTTATACACAGAAATTGACAAAACTGAAGATTTCAGCAGAGCTGTGATCTGCGAGGGTGAGCGCTTATTGAATGGGCCTATTGAGACCTACTGGTGTTGTTCGAAGGGCTGGCTGTTGGCCCTGTCGTAGAGGCCAGCCCCTTCAGGACTGTACCGGTGTGGCAGACACGGTGACGCTCCTCCTTTCCACTACTCCTTGAGATCAGAGAGTGGCAGAACTGGGGTGCCAGTCAAGGAGCAAAACAGAAGGAGCAACTAGGATGCTGTGGGGAGGTAACAATGGAGCCACTGGCAGCCATGATCGAATCGGCAGCTGCAGCCTTGATGGCAGACAGGAGGTGGGGCTGCAGACCATGGCTTGCAGAGAAGTGAGTGTCAGGTGTGGGAGCACAAGGAATGCCTAAGATCACAGATGTTACTCCCACATCCCTCCTTCTAAAGTAATTTGCCTTTCCTGGATCCCTGTGTGGCCTTCTGGTTTCACCTTCCCCTCCCATCATCCCCTCCCACATAATTGTGTTTGTGTAGGGGGGATCTCTTATAATGCAGCCTTAGGCAACCATTGCAACAAGGAGGTATGGGTCACCACACTGGATAGCACCAAACCCGGCTGGCTCATAAATTACTATTGACAGTAAGCTTGCCCCACATCCTGGACATTTAGCCCTGCAAGCATGCAATAACAGATCATGTTAGATACCAATCTATAAGCCCCTCAGAGGCCCTAGGAAAGTTCTCCAAAACAAAATAGGCACATTGGCCACAGAGCTCTTGCTTCTACATGCTGATCAACAAAAGCTATCTGACAGAATTAAAGATAATGAACTTTTCCTCTTGGAGGTCCAGCCAGTGCAAGTGACCAGCAGGAGCAGGTAATTGACAGTGCATATACGTTTTTTGGAATACAGAGCCGAAGAACACTCGAGAAGAAACAACGTGGAAACCATAGCTCTCACAGAAAAAACTGAGTGACCCATTATGGAACTATTTTTTGGAGACTGCCTTGCATCCCAGGTCGGTTCTTGTTGTTTGTCAAAGTTGTTCTCTGACACATCTTGTTGAATCTGCCTGTCCAGAAGCCTAACCTAGGCCAGTGTGGCCAGTCTCCACAATCAGCATGAAGAAACAGCCCATACAAGATTTAAGACATTAAGATCTACTTATTTCCAGAATACACAAGCGCCCAAAGGCAACATAACAAATTCTGCAAAGTCAAGGCAACCCTACTAACACTGAACTTGAAATTGAAGCTGATGTTTGCTGCAACACTAAAAACCATAGATGAAAGTGAATCTGACTAGTAAACAGACCCACCAGAAGCCAGATATGGACTGACAAATTGATTACTCAACACCGTCTCCCCATCTCGCATCCCAAAACAGAAAGGCAAAAGAGGAAGGAGCAGAACCCAAAAACTTGAACATCAAATAAATCAATGGGTGAACAAGTAAATGCCAAACATAGATAAACACTAGAAAGGATAATAACAAGGATGGAAAGGAAAATGTTACTTGACCAGTAGGCATCTTTTCTTGGCATGTAATGCTGTCAATTCACATGGTCTGCATATCTCCAGCTATCTAATGTTCAGTTCGGAGTTGTTTTCCTTCGAAGAAGCATTTCTGAGTCACAGAATCAAGTGACTCCTCCTTCTTGGTGATACTGTGCATGGGCATCAAGTCCTTTGTTAGACTGTTTTCCTGCAGCCGGGTGAGAGAGTATAGAGAAAGTATAGAGAAAGAGATGTCCATGAAAATGCATGTACATATGTACAAATATTTACATACATAAGGTAACTGGAACGACAACTGGCATCCAGGGAGAAGGAAATGTGCATGTGAATCTACAGCACTACATGCCACAAACAGATGTCTACTGGGTAAGTAACATTTTCCGTTCAATGGCATGTATGGATGTAAATATGCATGCTCTGTATAGACTGTAAAGCAGTCCCTCCATGAAAGCAGTGGTTAGCCTGTGGGAGTTACATTTGTTTCAAAAAGTGTTCTTAATACAGCTTACCCTACATTGGCTTGCTGACATGCTGGAATATCTACACAATAATGCTTTGTGAATGTATGTGGTGTGGACCAAGTAGCTGCTTTGCAAATGTCAGCTAAAGGAATGTTCCCTAAGAAAGCTGTGGTGACTTCTTTTTTCCTAGCAGAATGTGCTCTAGGAGTTACTGGTAACTGACTTTTTTTTTTAGCATAACAGGTTTGTATTCATGTAACTATCCATCTGGCTATACCATTTTTAGATACTGGGTTATCCTTATGAGGAACAGAGAAAGCTACAAAGAGCTGTTTAGGTTTCCTGAAGTGTTTAGTCCTGGTAATGTAGTACATAAGTGCCCGAATGATATCTAAAGTGTGGAGGTCTCTTTCTGTATTTGAGTCAGGCTGTGGGAAGAAAACCAGTAACTCAATGGTCTGATTGATATGGAATTGAGAAACCACTTTGGCTAAGAGCCTTGAGTTTGAACGAAGAACCACTTTGTGTATCTGCAAGAAAGGTTCTTCTAATGTTGAGGCCTGGAACTCACTAAAATGTCTGACTAAGAACACCACTTTCCAGGAAAAGAAATGAATAGGGCATGAATGAAGTGGCACAGTGGCTCCCCTAAGCCTAGTGAGCACGATATTCCAGGATGGTGCATGAGGTGTTCTAGGTGGAATGACCCTTTTAAGGCCTTCCATGAAGGCTTTAATTACTGGAATTCTGAACATGCAAGTAGGTTGTCTGGTTTGTAAATATGCAGCTATGGCTGCAAGATGTAGATGAATAGAAGTGTAAGCCAACTTTGCTTTCTGCATGTGAAGCAAATAGCAAACAATGTCTTGGACTGAAGCCTTAATGGGGTTAATGTTTTTGGTCTGATAGGAGCAAACAAAACGTTTCCAATTTGCAGCATAACATGCTCTAGTTGTTGGTCTACAAACTTTCCTAACAATGTTTATACATTCGGAAGGCAACTGTAGATAACCAAACTCTATGACTTCAGGAGCCATATTGCAAGGTTGAGTGACTTGGGGTCTGGATGTCTGATCTGCCCTTGTTCCTGTGTCAAAAGAGCCTGTTGGGGAGCCTCTCATGGGGGACCAGCGAGAGGTCCAGAATTGAAGTGAACCATTTTTGTTGTGCCCAGGTGACAGCTACAAAGATCATGGCAAGGGACGTTTGTCTCTTCTTCTGAAACTAGGAATGGTATGAGAGGTAGAGGTGAAAAAGCATAAGCAAATATCTCTGATCAGTTCATCCATAGAGCTCTGCCCTTGAAGAGAGAGTGAGGGTACCTGGATACCTGGCTGCAAAGCTTGGGCATTTTGTGTTTTCTGCTGTGGGGAAATGGTTCATATAAGGAGTTCCCCACTTTTGGAAACATTTTTGAAGGACCTGTGGGTGGAGTTCCCGTTCGTGGACATATTGATGCATCCTGCTAAACAGGTCTGCAAAGTTGTTGTCCGTTCCTGGGAGATACTCTGCCACTAAGTGAAAGTGGTGGTGAACAGCCCACTCACATATTGTCTGTGTGAGTTGTGACAACTGAGATGACAGTGTCCCGCCCCTCGTTTTTGTAGATAATACATATCTGTCATGTTGTCCGTCCGGACTTAGACAACTTTGTGTGACAGGTGAGGAAGGAAAGCTTTCAGGGCTCGAAATACTGTCTGAAGCTCCAGATAATTGATGTGCATGGTTTGGTGATGGAGATCTCAGAGGCCCTACACTGTGAGATCCTGAAGATGTGCACCCCAACCCATCAGGGATGCGCTCGTGGTCAAAATGAGCTGAAACACAGGGTCTCAAAAAGGCCACCCTTTCAATAGGTTGTTGGTGTCCACCCTTGCAGAGAGCAGTGAGTATGGCGGTCTAACAACACTAGATCCTGAAGGTGACCCGTGACTGAGACCTCCGACGAGACACACACCGCTCTAGGGGACGCATGTGGAGTCTGGCGTGAGGAACAATGGCAATACAGTATGTCATCATCTCTAAGAGACACATGACAGTCTTCACTGTGTAGGTGTGTTATTCCTGACATTGGGGAAGCATTAGCTGAAAGCTGTGAATGCATGCTAGGTTGGGATATGCTGTTGAGACGGGGCCACTCACCTGAAAAGCAGGATGCCTGCAGGGGTGATGGTATGCCCCCCCGACATCCTGGAACACCTCTCGGCACTTCCTGGTGGACACAGAAACCCCAGCAGGTGTCCCAAAAGGAAAGGGGGAGTAGAAGAGAAAGAGACAAAACACTGCCACGTCTTGCTGGCCCAGCCAGGCACCCTGTATCTTCGGGGGGCAGGTAGTTGTTGACAGAGTGATAGTAGAGTTAGTGCACTCAACTTCCTTGAAACTAAATCTCTCTTTCTGATTTGGGGACCGGTGCTTTAGAAGAACACCGGAATGCTCCAGCACTCTTCTTGGATAATAATAACTGTTGGAAAAATTACTAACACTGCATTACCAAAAACCCAAACTGAGTACCATAACAATAAGTACTGCGACACTAGGGCTGGCTTCAAAGAAATTCACTGTTGCACACTACAATTAGAACTGTGGTTGCACTTATCATGCACAAGAAAGACAAACAAGGGCATTAATCATATCACATATAACTTTCCTGCATGCATAGGGTTAAACTAAAAGGAACAAAAACAAACCAAGAAATACAAATGTCCGCTCTGCATTTAAACAGTTAGGGTGGGACAGTTTGATTTGGTTTCACTGTGTGTGTGAAAAACCCTTCAAAAGCAAATTCCTCAAACCTGAAACACAGGCATGAATGACACAATTTAAATCCAAGAGTTACGCTATTAGAGAAAGAAAAGTCACGTAAATGCTCTTTTAAAATTGCATTGTCACTTTTTGTAGTACTTCAGCTAAAGCAGATTTCCTGAAGCACATTTAGGCAAGTAACTACAATAATAATGTAGAATGCTCAGAAATGCATTTGTCTCTTCAAAATAAGCACTCTGCCAAAATACGAGGTCTGAAATACACCAGCTGTTTTAGGAAAGCGTGGCCCTCAAAGAACACACTCCCTGGAGAATACTAGTCACTTAGCTGCAGTCTTTTCCAGAGTGCTGGAGGAATGCCTGGTGTCAGCTGGTACAGGAATGAAGAAAATAATTGCCTCAAAGGTCCTGAATACAAGGATGACAGCAGGGGCTGGACTGCCAAATCAGATGCAGAGATCAGGAAGCAAAACAAAGCCAAGCAGAGAGGCATGCTTCACTTTGCTATTTATAGCCAATCAGGAAACCAGTTGAGTTTCCACATGTGAATGAGTCACCACACCCAATTAGAAGCACATGTTTACACCACACCCAATTAGAAGCACATGTCTACACCTGCTCACATTAGCAAACAAGCATTGGTAAAACAAGCATTGATAAAACCAATTGTGTAACACAGCACATTATGTTTACTTAGAAACATGAAGGTTTAACCAAGAACAAAGATATGATTTAACCCTAATCCCTGGGGATGCTGACATAATGCAGGAGGCACCTTGGGGATTCCTGACATATGCTAACCCCAAACTACTGTGCATTGAGAATGGCTCCCAGATATGGTTGAATATGAAGAAGTTGTAGATGGGATTTGAGAAAGTTGATCGTGAACTATAACTTGTAAAACAGGTTTAATGTACTGTGGTTTGAGTATCAGACTGACACTGCTGTAGTGTGCTGGCTTTGATGAGCCAGTCGTCTAGGTAAGGAAACACATGAATCTTTTTTCTTCTGAGCTGTGCAGCGACTACAGCTAGGCACTTTGTAAATACTCTGGGAGCGGTCGTGAGTCCAAAAGGGAGGACTTTGAATTGATAATGTTTTCCTGCCACCACAAACCTTAGGTATTTCCCGTGTGCAGGGTGGATGGGTATGTGGAAGTAGGCGCCCTTTAAGGCTAGGGCCATCATGAAATCGCCCTGTTAAAGGAGTGGAATAACATCTTGAAGACTAACTATGTGAAAGTGTTTTGAGAGAATGTAATGGTTTAATGGTCTGAGATCCAGAATATATCTGAGTGTTCGGATGAGGAAGTATACCAGTATACTCCTGTTAACTGGTATTGCATTGGGAGAGCTCTATAGCACCCTTGAGGAGCAGAGATTGTACCTCTTCCTTTAGAAGGGTGAGATGTTCATGAGATAACCTGTGGGAGCGAGTGGGAATGTTTGGAGGTGTGGAAGTGAGCTCCAGACAATAACCATGTTGAATAATGGAGAGGACCCACAGGTCCGATGTTATGTCTGTCCATTGTGTGTAGTAATCCTGAAGTCGTCCACCTACTGGTGTGGGGTTTCGGGAGATGTATGTCGTCAGTGATTAGCTGATGAAGCAGAGCCACGGGTGGTAGTGCTCTTGCCTCTGTTATTATTGCCCTTGCAGGCTCCTCTGAAAAAACCTCTAGAGTAAGAGGTGGAGGCTTGCCTTGGTTGGGAGATAGACGGTTCAAAGGTTGTTACTTTATAACCGCCTCTTAATGAAGGGTGACGCAAATTGCCTCTATGCGCCTGAGACTGCAGAGCACCCATGGACTTCGTGGTGTCAGTGCCCTTTTTTAGCATCTTGAGTGGGGAGTCCATTTGAGGGCCCAAAAGATGCTCCTTGTCACAGGGCATGTTGAGCACCGCTTGTTGCACTTCTGGCTTGAACGCTGAACATCTAAAACATGCATGTCGCCTTAGCAGTATGCTGGTATTTACCCATGTGCAGCAGTGTCTGCAGCGTCTAATGCACAGCGTACTGAATTGTTTGAAATTGTCTGTCCTTCGGAAACAATCTGTTGACCGTGTTTACAGTGCTCATCTAGAAAATATTGGAGGAGCTCCTCTATCTCATCCCAGTGAGCCTGGTCATACCTTGATAGTAAGTCCTGCAAATTGGCAATGTGCCAATGGTTTGCTGCTTGAGCAGCAACTCATTTGCCTGCTGCATTGAACCTTTTGCTCGCTTGTCTGGTGGAAGAGAGTCCCCTGCAGCCTGGCTGTTCCTTGCACTGGTAGCCACTATTGAATCTGGTGGGACCGGAGACCTGACGTATAGTAGGTCTGAAGGATCAGGTTTATGCTTTTTTGTCCATCCTATGAGTTATAATTTTAGAGCGGACTGGCTATTTAAAGATATCGTCTGCATGACGAATCATGCCTGGGAGCATTGGAAGGAACTTGATGTCTTTATGGGAAGTGGTCAAAGTGTCAAATTGAAAATCATGTTCTATTGGGTCTCTGTGCAGTTTAACATTATGAAAGGCAGCTGCCCTTGCTATGACCTGCTGGTAACTGGTAGTGTCTTTTGGGGGGATGGTTATGTGGGATATAAGTCTGTATCCACACTGATCATGGGATCAGAATCAAATGTATCCCATGGGTCTGGGTCTGGAAGTGCATCACCTAACTCTTCCCCTGCAAATAAGGGTGAACCCTGAAGGGTGAGATCTTCTGCAGTTGGAGAGGTAGGAGAATGGGGAGGGGAAGGGGTAGAGAAGAAATTGGAATTGGAGGTGGTGAGGAAGGTGGAGGAGGAGGAGGCAAAAGCCTACGCAAAGAAGTGGTGGCCTTGTCCTTAAAGGCCTTTTTTTGAGATGGTGAATTGTCCAAGGCCTCTTGAAATGATAATTTCCTCTTAAAGGTGACAGGGGGAGAAGCAACAATACACCCTGTCCCTTCCTGAATGTGGAGGCGGCACTGTTTAGCGTCCATGACTTCTAATATCGGCTCGATTGGAGATGGTATAGTGGAGGATTGGCTCGAGTGCAGATGCTCCGAAGAAGTGGTCTCCTGTGTTTTCGGTACCAACGGTTTCAGCCGGTGAGTTTTTTTCTGTGCCGAAGCTGACGCAGATGCAGTTCGGAGCCAATGTGCTCAGTACCAAAGGTTTGCGAGAAGACAGTCAGACTGAGGTAGAGGAGGTCGAGGCAGAAGACAAAGGTACAGTCTTGGCTAGTTTTGGTGCCGAGCAGTGGGGCGGGACAGCCAATGTGGATTTCCAAAAACGATCATGGCCTGATGGCAGTGGCAGTCCAGTGACCTCTGTAAGGGTTGTTTTTAAAGTCTTGGTATGGACAGGAGGAGTCACAGTACTCACTGGTTGCATTGGTGTGATGTCTTGGTTCTCGATGTCAAACTGAACTTCAGAGTCAGAACCCTGAATGGAGAAGGCCTCCTCTTATTCGGGTCCTTCCTGTGCATGCTCTTCCCTAAAGATGTCTGGGGTGTCTTCTGGGGATTTGTGTGCCATATCCAGCCTACGCGGTCTTCAATCTCAAAGGGTCTTCTTTGATCTGAAGGATCTGCAAGGGTCACAGGTAGTCTTTTTGCAATGGGGACAAAGACACAAATTATACACCTGATGATGGTTGGTGTGGGAAAATTTGGACTGGCACCAAAAACAGAAACGAAACTGTGTCCGTTCCATCAGATCAACATCATCTTCGGTGGAGGAAGGCCAGAAACCAGGCAAGGCCCCCCCAAAGGGTATGCGCTTGGAACTGGCCCCTACGATTTGGAAAGTAAGAACGCAGAACATGGAAACTAGCAATCAAAAGAAGAAGAATGTCAAATATAAGATAGGTGGAAGGAAAGTTTCGGACCATTGAGCAAATTGAAAATGGAGGGAACAAATGCACTTTCGAACCTGACCGCAGAGAGAAAACAGTCTAACAAAAGACTCAATGCCCATGCGCCCTCTCACCGAGAGGAGTCACTAGATCCTGTGACTCAGAAATGCTTCTTCGAAGAAAAACAACTTGGAACACTCTGAACCCAACACTAGAAGGCATGAGATATCCAGAGAATGTGTATCTACAGCCACACATGCCATCAAACACCTACATTATGATGAATCTAAAATAATGGACTCTGAATAAACACAGAAAAGTCATCCAATGAAAGCAGCAATGAAGTAGAGGCTCTTAGAGCTTGATCAATCTCTAAATTTACACTTGTGATAGCTGATGATTT
Source organism: Pleurodeles waltl (assembly GCF_031143425.1). Lineage (NCBI taxonomy): Eukaryota > Metazoa > Chordata > Amphibia > Caudata > Salamandridae > Pleurodeles > Pleurodeles waltl. Next base: position 267,562,472 of record NC_090448.1, on the reverse strand, counting down.
GCTATTATTGACTTTACTCCCTCATGACTGTGCTAGAGTAAAATGTTTTCAAACTCTGGAAGAGGCACACCTCTTATAAGCATATAATTGGATGTACGGGACATATAGTCAGTGTTTATAGGTCACAATAGATAAGCATTTGGGGCTACCACAGGTAATGCATAGTCACCTATATTAAAGGCTGAATATAGCAACAATTGATGAGTTTAGCTTGAGATAGGCTAGAGGTAGGGTGAATGAATCTGCCAGTTCTAACACAACACCTTCCTCTTTCACTCTACTGCAGCTAAGAGCCAATGCGATCTCAGCAAAAGTTAGGATGTTCATGCACTAGTTGAGTAGCACACTGACAGCTCAGGACCAAGTCCTGTTAATGTTTAGTCCGGAGATAAAAGCTGCAGAACAGGTCTGTAATAGTGGGCATGCACTCTACAAGATTCCAAGGAAAACATGCAAACAGGGAGTATTTTTCTGGGGCTCGTAAGTCACCATTTATTAACCAAGCTCTGAACTGAGATGGCCACAACTCATCATGACATGGAACATTAGGGCCTTGACGAAAAAAAACAAAAAGACACAAGTTATATATAATGTAACTTTAATTTCGCCTTCGCTCCAGCCACTTACTCTAATGGTGAATCACAGCAGGGCGGCGTCCCCTCATATAAACATCAAGACGTTGTCAAAACCTCACGGGAACAGATGTCCCATGACGAAGAGCAACAGGCCATGATTCCAAGTCGAAAAGAATGTGTTTTATTGAACTGAAATAATCCTGACGCGTTCCGGAGCAATGGCTCCTTGCTCACAGGTCATATCCCATGTTGGATTATGCATACATTTAAATCAAAGGACAAATAAACAACATATATATATATATAATTTGTGAGTTATTGGTATCAATATGTGCATCACCTCTCACCCATCTGTTTACAGTACAGTGGCTCAGACAGTGCAGGTGCAGCTAAGAGGGAGCAGTCTCAATCGATAAGAGAGAAAAAGAAACATAACCAAGATGTAGCCAAACCGTAAACACCTAACATCCCATCCCTCCTCCCCTCTTGTGAGTGGGTGTGTGGCGAAGGGTACGGTTCAGTTGTCCCTAAAGAGGAGACCGGACCGGCATACAATTTAAAGGACCCCCAAGAAGTGCCCTATATGTCAATACTAATGTGTTACCCTGGGGTTACTCCACCTCGGTGTGTTTAATTTGTCTTATGAGCGGCTGTTCATGTTAGTGGCCTGAGGCGTCATTTCAGTGGTTTTATGTGCAGAGGATGAAACATATTCAGAGGTGTTGGTCAAGTCTGCATGTTTCAAGCTTGTCCAGCTAGGTGCCCCAATTTCTCAATAGGTCAGGGGTGTTCCCCCGTGTACCTAGGTGTTTATGAACCGTGAGCTCTGCTGATGTCCAGTGGTGCACATCTGCCTTCCATCTTGACAGCAGAGGCGCTGTGGTTGACTTCCAGGCCATAGTAATACAGCATTTAGTCAAAATCAGTGCAAGATTTTGGGAGCGCAACAAGCTCCTATTCTATTGGGTAATATGTCCAGTATAGAGTAGACATCTGAGTGGGTCATTAGGAAGTAAACTGCCTGTCACATCCGATACCGTGGTCAGTACAGATTCCCAGAAAGGACATATCATTGTGTAAGTCCATTCTATATGAATGAAGTTGGCGTCAACAGATTTACATCTTGGCAGATGTCAGAGGTGCCCGTAAACATTTTGTGAAGCCTATGTGATGTAAGATGTACGTGGTGTAAACAATAGAATTGTATAAGGTGGGTTTCCTGATTTTATGCAAATCGTCTCTCTCTACGGCTTGTAAAATACAATTCAGTATAGGAGTATATGAATATGAAACCTACAAGTACAATATCAATACTCATGACTAATATAAAAAATTGGCATACAATACCAATCATAATATAGAGAAATAAGCAGCACTTCTAAACCTATGAGGCCATGAGGTGTACACTAATATGGGCACCAGTTTAAACCATGCTAAATATAGAAGAGTACCTAGAAGGGGGCCTGATCTAGTGGTGTTAGGCCACTGATGCACACTCAGGGAAGTCTCTCAAATAATTTACACAACTCAGCTCAATGTAGGTTGACAAAAAATGCGATTCTATAAGAGCAAATCCCCATTTCTCAACCGGATAATAGGGGCTGGCAGATCATCGAGATGACATCTGGGAATGCAACATGTTGGAATTTCTTTAGTGGTAGTGTTGTAGGTATTTCCTCTTTGAATCTACATTCAAATGTATGTGAACACCCTCACATTCGTGTTTATAGGCATTCACGTAGTTTACCACCCTGGAAACAGGGACACATGTCAAAGGTAGATGTAAGATGTAAGTGTCTCTTCAGTCAGAATTGGAAGGCATGTAGTGTCTTTCACTAGAAATTATGTTATCTATTATAGTGTGTCACATTCCCAACCTGTTTCCCTCTTCCCTTTTGTGCCTCTTGTGTTTGTGCGCACGGCTCTGGTGTGCGGTGCCAGAGCAAGATTCTAAACAAGGTAATTTTGACAGATCTGGAATTCACTGCTGCGAGTTCTGTAAGAATAATGGTGTTCTCAGATTACTCGGCCCTCATCACTACAAGAGAATACACCATAATCACAGGGGTTATAGAGAAATTAGTTCCTTAATAAGGAGAAAAATGTCTAAGAAACAAATGAAAAAACGATAAATGTGCAAATGCAGATTTGCATCACATTTTCAAAGAGGGCTTATCCATCTGGTGGAAATTCTGCTTGCAGAGTTTTTGCACATGCGTGGACTCCAGGAAATGTATAAGAGAAGTAGAGACTTGCTACAAACATAGGCGTAAACCTATGATAGTATATCTTCGACTTTTCCAAAATCCCTTTGTGAATCGCGCCACTGAAGAAGTTTTGAGTGAGGGGATAGCTTTGGAGCACAAAACGCATTTAACTGGCTGTCAGAAGAAATACAATAGCCGAGAGGAGTGGGAGTTTTTCCTCTACAACCGAGCTGGTGAAAAGCAACAGCAGCACAGCAGCGATGCCGTGCACATTCATGCAGGATTTAAAATAAGAGGGTAATGATTATGCAACTATGAGATTCAGTCACACTACAACATCTGACCTTTATTAAAGATAAACCAGTGAACTATGTGCTTCATAGTCTTAGCACAGAGGTTACTGTTGTACAATGGAAAAGGGCAGTATTTTGTCTGCGACTGACAGGAATACCATGGACGCCAGAGCTGTATGAGATAATCAGGTACTAGGATAGCAGATAAACAACTCTTCTGATTAACACCTGAGGTCTGCTCATACGCAATCGAGAGATTGTTTTCCCCAGAAACAAATGAAAACACAAGTAGTACTTTAAGAGAGTTTTTATTTAGCATTTTGCAGTAGGTCTTGACATTTTAAAAAACTTTAAATATTATTTTGTTACTAGAAAATCAACATACCAATATATACATTTATGCAGTAAATAGGGTTCTGGCATATTACACGTTTACAGTAATATATAGGCATGCGATGGCATATGCAATAGTCGTTAACATTTCAAAGTAATCGAGGCTAGGCATCTGGGAATATGTCTTCATTCTAAGTAACTATAACCATAGACATTTGCAGGTACATGCTGGGATGAGGTCAGTGTTCGATGCAATAATTTGTTTTATCAATAAAACAAGAATAGATAAATTAGTTACCAGACATCATACCTTAACATCTGAAAAAAGAAAATGGAAAATAGAAATATCAGAACTACTTTAGATCCTTGCTCTAGTTTCTCTGCCTCTCTCGCAGACTCTTCTGATTCTGCCTCTGATACTTCCCGGAACAACTTAAAACCCTCCTCTCCCGAGATCACCAATGTGCTGTACGACCCCAGTCATTCTGGATGAAGGCCCATTTACAGTACCGATAAAGCCTTCTCTTGGAGCTCCATGAGCATAGAATGCTGCTAGGTGAGGATAGAATTGCCTCATTACATTTATTATGTATTTCCGCAGCTTCCAACATGCTCCTGGATTGCTACACATCTAAGGAAAAATGCCGTTTGTCGCAAAGAATTTGCATGGCTCTGCTTTTTCTGTGCTTACTATGCACACGTCCTTCACCTTACACCTCAAAAGTCCACCTTCAGAACTCTTCCCTGTGGTGTCGTCCTATACTGTTTCAATATACATATGTTGGTCTCATAGTTCACCAGCTACATTCTTATGGCCAATCACTCATTGCCTACCATCCTCCGGCTTGCATCCAAAATGAGCTTTTCTCAATCCAGTTTCCATGACTGCCTCAAGGAGGTGGTAATAAATGCTTTGAAACTTAACAGTGACAAGTCTAAAGTTCGGATCTTTGGCAGCCCCTACGTTTCCCTTCTTTCCTACTCCAGGTGCCCCTGCCATAAAAAGTATTTTGATCAAACCTTATTTTCTCCACTGAGGCATACAAAGTCTCTGGCAACTAATTTTCTGCATTCAAATGCTCTGGAAAATCGTCGACTTCCTCTTGACTGTTAGAAAAAGGTTGTACAATCTATGACCCTAGCCAGGCAGTACTATGGTATTATACTTAGAACTTCTGCATTGCCTGACTTCCCAGCTCTTTCTTATTAATATTTTTATTTTGAGTCAGATAGGACCATTGTAATTATACTTATTACAAAGGAAAAGCAGATATCAACAAGAATCAGAAAAACTAAATGTCAAAAGTAAGCAACTTAAAAGGACCATGCCAGGGAAATAAGGAGAGAAGAACGGGGGAGAAAGCACAAGGCCCTGTATTTACATACCCAAAAAGCACAAGCGGCAGCAGACGTATGTCCTATGGGCATATTAATACATATGTGAGATATCATCAGCAGGGAAGCCACACTTGGGGCAGCTGGTTCTATCTGTACCAGCATCTCTGCACCATGTAGCTATTCTTTCTAGTGTATAGTACAGCATGTAGATGGTCTTGAATTGCTGGAGCTTTTGCTGGAGCTTAAGGTTGATTTAATGTACCGAGCCATCAACTCTACAAAGCACTATGAATTTCAGAAGGTAGAACCTCAGATGCAGTTCTCTGCTCCACTTGCCCTCCAGGTGCTGGATGCCATCGACCCATTGTTTACAGAACCCACAGTAAATGGTACTAATCAGCGACTGCCTGCTTGCTCTATGCAAGCTGACCATCATATCAGCGTTTTCTGGGATCTTTTGGATTTTGGCTCCAGTTAGATAGTAATCCCTCAGCTGCAGATACTTAAAAGAATGATATGGCAAATCGTAGGCAGCTGGAAGCCCCACAAAAGAGCAAAAAACATTCTAATAATATATTCCCAACCGCTTCTACCCTTTGATCTGGCCATAGCCTGCATAGTGTCATGGAATATATCTGGAAATGCCGGATTATCCCACAGTGGTGTATCATCGTATATTATGTTAATTTCTCGCCAAATGCAAGGAATGTCCTGCACAATTTTGAAATGAACCCGCTTGTAGTAATTGGCGCCTGTCAATCTATAAAACTAGAGCCTATATTCGAGCCCCAAAGCCAGTCGATAACCAAGTACCGAGCAGTCCCGCTCAAATTGCCTTAGTAAATAGATTAAGTGTCCTGCAAATGATACCCAGCAGTACATTTTAAAATCAGGTAACTGAAAACCGCCCCGCTGGTAAGGAAACTTGATGAAGCGTAGCGCATGCCTAGCCCATTTATAGCCCCATATAAAACTACCTAGAACCCCTTCTAGACGTTTAAAGAAGAGATTAGAACTCGAAGTGGAATTTCCCTAAATAAGTACAAGAACGTTCATTTTAATGATGTTGCATCGGCCAATAATGCTGAGCGGCAGCTTATCCCAAAATTGTAATTTAGCTACAGCTGACTTCCCAGCTCTACGTAGTCCAGCTCGTGGCCAGGCTTATTCTAGGTATTACATGCAGGACACTTAGCTTTCTTTACCTGCACAAACATCGCTTGACTCCCACTTGTAAGCAATCAGTGTTTAAGGTTACCGCTTTTGCCTATAATGTGTGTCTTGAAAAATTATTTCTTGATTTGCAATTTCACCTAACTTTCAATATACCTGAAAAGTCTAAGTTCTAGTGTGTAGGAGACTGGCTCCGTTTATGGTGTACACCTATGGTGTGGCACCCTATTCTGTGTCCAGGCAACCCTTAGTGATAGTGTTTAGGTGTCCAGATAGCAAAAGCTCTCTAGGGGTAGCTGTTGTGAGCAGCTAAAGCTTATCCAGGAGGAGTGTAAAGCACTTCCGATACCACAATAGTCAATCAGGAACTGTTCACAAGAAAGAACCACACTAGGTGTTGCCAAAATAAAGTTTTCTTTGTTTCAACACTAAGATTACTCTAAGATTGGTATATCTGCACTTGGAGATATCTACTTACAAAATATACATTTAGTAACAGACAGGGAAAGCATAGTACTACATGGAGCCTAATTTGGGGGTGGGGGGAGAGAACCATATACTTAGAAAGTAATGGAGATGCCCAACCCAGATAAGTGTGTTAGAATGCTGGGGGGGTAAGAAATTACCAGAAGTAAGTACCAGAAATCCACCCAGGTGCAGTGTTGTTATCGAGCCGGGTGTCCGAAAGGCTGACACAGGACCATCACAGTTGGATTTTTATGGATTTATGACCCTTCCCAGTGGACCATGAGAAAACCAGTTGGCACAAAGAAGGTTGGTGAGTGCCCCCATCCTTGGATCCCAAGAAGACAGCACTACCTACACCAGGGAGCCCAGGTGCATATGGGTGAAGTCGCGTTGGAAACCCTCACTGGAATCAATGGAAACCTCAGCTGTCCAGGTACTGTTACGACCCTGGGACCAGGCCATTGGAACCCAAGGGTGGATTCCAGACGTGAAGAACCAGAAAAGAAGGGGACAGTGTCCAGACTGCTTTCGCCCACATGGTCCTGGTCACAACAGAAACTGACTCCTTGCCACCAATCTCCTGACTCGGGTCACTCTCCACGTCGCACGGCTCCTCCTGGGTGCCCGTGTCTCACTTCCGCTGCTGCCGAGGGTTCGCCGCTCCTGGGACTGTTGGTTGTACTGCTAATCTTTTTTTCTTCCAAATTGTCTTGTAACTTTTTGTTTATATTTTGGTATTCTACTTTTTGTCTCTCATTTTGTCTCTCTGCTAGGCGCTCCCTTTGCGCCACTGCCTTCTCTGCCCCCCCCACTCCCCACTTCCCGCCGCTGCTCCCCTGCGGCCCGCCTCCTTTTACATTCTGTCTCCCATGCCCTCGCCCATTGGCCGCCCCGCTCCAGCCTCCCAGCTGCTCCTCCCTCCCACTTCGCCTCTTATGGAGGTCACCGCGTGGCAGTGAGTGCGACCTGACCTCGGGTCGCTCCACACACCACATGGCTCCTCCTGGGGGCCCATGTCTCACTCCCGCTGCTGCCAAGGGTTCACCGCCCCTGGTGACTGTTGGTTGTAGTGCTAATCTTTTTTTCTCCCAAATTGTCTTGTAATTTGTTGTTTATAGTTTGGCATTCTGCTTTTGCTTTTTGTCTCTCATTTTTGTCTCTCTGCTAGGCGCTCCCTTTGTGCCACTGCCCTCTGTACCTTCCCCCCAACCCCCACTTCCCGCCACTGCTCCCCTACAGCCCCACCCCCTTTTACCTTCTGTCTCCCGTGACCTCGCCCATTGGCCGCCCCGCTCCCAGCTGCTCCTCCCTCCCACTTCACCTCTTATGGAGGTTGCCGCACAGCAGTGAGTGCGACCTGACCTCGGGTCGCTCTGCACAGCACACGGCTCCTCCTGGGTGCCAGTGTCTCAGTCCCGCTGCTGCCGAGGGTTCGTCGCCCCTGGTGACTGTTGGTTGTACTGCTAATCTTTTTTTCTCCCAAATTGTCTTGTAACTTGTTGTTTATATTTTGGCATTCTGCTTTTGTCTCTCATTTTTGTCTCTCTGCTAGGCGCTCCCTTTGCGCCACTGCCCTCTGTACCCTCCCCGCCCCCCACTTCCCGCCGCTGCTCCCCTGCGGCCCGCCCCCATTTACCTTCTGTCTCCCGTGCCCTCGCCCATTGGCCGCCCCGCTCCCGCCTCCCAGCTGCTCCTCCCTCCCACTTCGCCTCTTATGGAGGTCGCCGCGCGGCAGTGAGTGCGACCTGACCTCGGGTCGCTCCCCGCGCCGCACAGCTCCTCCTGGGTGCCTGTGTCTCACTCCCACTGCTGCCGAGGGTTCGCCGCCCCTGGTGACTGTTGGTTGTACTGCTAATCTTTTTTTCTCCCAAATTGTCTTGTAACTTGTTGTTTATATTTTGGCATTCTGCTTTTGCTTTTTGTCTCTCATTTTTGTCTCTCTGCTAGGCGCTCCCTTTGCGCCACTGCCCACTGTGCCCTCCTCGCCCCCCACTTCCCGCCGCTGCTCTCCTGCGGCCCGCCCCCTTTTACCTTCTGTCTCCCGTGCCCTCGCCCATTGGTCGCCCCGCTCCCACCTCCCAGCTGCTCCTCCCTCCCACTTCGCCTCTTATGAAGGTCGCCGCACAAAAGCGCAGTGGACGCGCCGCTGGCGCACCAAATGCAAGCCCGTCTGCGCCCATCTGCCCCTGGACCGCGCCCAGCGCCAGGACCCCTGGACCCCGCAACGCCAGACTACACTACGACTCCAGCACCCTCCACGCACTCAACACTGGACGAGACCACCCCTGCTACCGGGCCACCCCGAAGCGCACCAAAGGGCCCTTCACCTGCCGGAACTGCAGATTCACCAGCATCCAGCCCACCAAACCACCAACCAGAGAACCCAACCACCTCCACTGCATCCTCCTCAACACCCGCTCCGCTCATAAGCACGCCATCGAACTCTGGGACCTCCTAGACACAACCACCCCCGACGTCGCCTTCCTGGCAGAGACCGTGCTGAACGCCACCTCAGCACCAGACATCGCCATAGCCATCCCACAGGGCTACAAGATCTGCCGCAGAGACCGCACCAACGGAGTGGGAGGGGGAATCGCCATCATCCACAAGGACACCCTCTGAGTCTCGACCAACACCGAAGACACCCTCACCACTGCCAAGCACTTCCAGATCCACACCAACCCAACACCACCCTCAGAGGAACACTTGTCTACAGACCACCCAGACCACGACCACAGTTCAGCGACACCATCGCCGACCTCGTCAGCACCCACGCCCTCGCCTCCACCGACTACATCCTCCTCGGGGACCTGAACTTCCACCTCGAGAACAACAACGACGCCAACTCCACCGCCCTGATCGACAACCTCGGACTCAAACAGCTCGTGACAATACCCACCCACGCCGCTGGACACACGCTGGACCCCATCTTCTCCGCAAGCCCCCATGTGTCCTTCACCCACATCACCGAACCCCACTGGACCGACCACAGATGCGTCCACTTCACCTCCAGGAAACCCACCACACACCACCGCACCCAACAGCTACCACGCCGCTGCTGGGGCAAGATCACCAAAGACCAACTGACTACCACCCTCGCCCTGAGACCACCCACCAACCCAGACACCGCCGCGACTAACCTCAAACAGTAGATCAACGACTGCGCCGACACCCTCGCCCCTCTCAAGACCTCCACAACCACCCACACCAACAAGAAAGCCACCTGGTTCACCGAAGACCTCCGGATCTCCAAACGCACCTGTCAGAAACTGGAGAAGAAATGGCTCCACGACCGAACACCAGACAGCCACACAGCCCACAAGAGTGCCACCCACAGACACCACCAACTCATAAGGACCGCCAAGAGGACTGCCTTCAAGGACTGCTTAGACAACAACACACACAACACCAAAGAGCTCTTCAGCATCGTGAAAGAACTCTCCAACCCCAGCTCCAACGCCAACGACATCCCACCATCACAAGACCTGTGCGACTCCCTGGCCACCTTCTTTCACCGCAAGATCACCGACATCCACGACAGCTTCAACTCCGACACCCCCGCACCCACCACTGAGACAACCACCCCTGCGACCACCACCCGCCGCCTGACCGCCTGGTCCTATGTCAGTGATGAAGACACCATCAAAACCATGAACTCCATCCACTCCGGATCCCCATCCGACCTCTGCCCTCACTACGTCTTTAACAAAGCCAGCGCAACCATTGCGCCCCACCTCTGGAAAACAATCAACAGTTCCTTCGAGACAGCAACCTTCCCGGAAAGCTGGAAGCACGCCGAGATCAACGCCCTTCTGAAGAAGCCCAAGGTGGACCCCAAAGACCCCAAGAACTTCCGGCCCATCTCCCTGCTCCCGTTCCCGGCAAAAGGGACAGAGAAGATTGTCAACAAACAGCTAACCCGCTACCTCGAAGACAACAACATCCTGGACCCTTCCCAAACCAGCTTTCGCAGCAACCACCGCCCTCATCGCGACTCTTGGTGGCCCACATCACTAGGCACAGCCCCGTAACCCACAGACCACGCTCGCAACCTGGGGGTCATCCTAGACTCCACCCTCTCCATGACCAGGCAAGTCAACGCGTCCTGCTTCAACACCCTGCGGATGCTCCGCAGGATCTTCAAATGGATTCTCCCTGACACGAGGAAAACGGTCACCCAGGCCCTCATCACCAGCAGACTCGACTACGGGAATGCCCTCTACTCAGGAACAACAACCAAGCTCCTGAGACGACTACAACGAATCCAGAACGCCTCGGCATGACTAAACCTCGATGTCCCCCGACGCAGCCACATCACACCCCACCTAAGAGGCCTGCACTGGCTCCCCCGTCGACAAGAGGATCACCTTCAAACTCCTCACCCACGCACACAAAGCCCTACACAACACCGGACCTACATACCTCAACAACCGACTCAGCTTCCACACCCCCACCCGAAGCCTCCGCTCAGCCAACCTCGCCCTCGCCACAATTCCCTGTATCCGGAAAACCACCACCGGCGGCAGATCCTTCTCCTACCTCACGCCAAGACCTGGAACATTCTCCCTATCAACCTACGACAGACTCAGTACCTGCTGGCCTTCAGAAGATTTCTCAAGACCTGGTTCTTCGATCAGTAGCGATCAGATTTGGGGTCCTAATCTCGGAACAAAATACACTCAATAAGGCCAACCCAAACCGGGTGGTAATTGCAGTAAACATGAGGCCCCTCCCTTACTAATAATTTACTACAACATGGCCTTACAGCTCAGGGAGGCAATGTTACTTTTGTAGATGAGGCTCATCCAGCCTCCAGAACAGAATTTTTTTTCAGTGGGTCAATTGTCCAGCAGTAGATGGGAACAGCGACACAATTCATAATTACACTTTAGCTAATGTACCCTACACAATACAGAGCATATGCTTATTTAGAGATGACTATCTTTTCAAGACCACCATAACTGGCTTGATGGCACCCTATCCCATACACCACTAGACATTATGCTTGGTCTTTTAAGTAATAAAGGCCCTACCTGGCCAAAGTTAGCCACATACACACCACATCCTGATACAGGCACCTTGGGGGTAGCCGAGGTTCGCCGCATATATAATCAGCTAGTTAGAATATAGACTATTAGTACAGTTTGTAATCCAAATATGAAATACCAACCTAACACGAGCTGCACCAGCGCAATCGCATGCAGTCACACCAGGTATTAGCCCTGCAACTGTCCATTCAACTATGGGAAAGTACTCGCCAAACAGGAAGAAATTCCATTTTGGTTAGCTCAAAAAATTAATGCGCTGGTGGCAGTGCTTCCCCATATGGGACCTCGTGATAAACATGTAATTCTCACTATCCGCTTGCCATTGGTTCCTTCGTGGGGCGTGGAATTTCCCACTCTCTATACCACCGCACACAGTACTCCAACAACTGCCAATCTTCCGGAAGTGTTAAAACAAATACAAGATGAATATGGGGCTGCCCAGGATTTGGGGATGCAATTAACTGGCAATTTTGCCATTGTGTCTTTAATAATATTAAGCAATCTTAAAGGAGGAGCAGTAGCTTTGGCTGCACACCAGCAGCTCTGTGACGTTCCTCAACAGGAGGAAGAACGTGAGCTGCCAAAGATTATCGCAGAGACCTAATCTAGTATTGGGAGGTCATAGTCTGGGAGCCAGTCCCAGTAAACCACAATTATAGGGTAAATCCAATAAGGATTCTACGAAGGTTCTAAAAAACATTGGGATAAACAAAGCAAAAAAAAACACCTAAAAAAGGGAAGAATCTCCACATTCAGAAACCCCTCAAAACCGCTACAACTTTAGAAAGAGATAATATAAAGACTCCTGATAGATATCAATATATTGATACACGCCAATCTTATTCCTTTCAGGACTCACCAGATAAACGTAGTGAGAGAGGTGGGTGGTCAGAGCAGCGAACAGAATATGTGAAACCGAGAAAGAAGTCATAAGACTCATCAGAAGTTTCTGTTAAAAGAGAAGAGAAACTTTCCCAACAAAAACCTCAATTTAAAAAGAAGACAGTGGCAGCGATTTCTGTATGAAATGCCATTCAAGATGACAGCTTTATTGAAGAACAGGAATTGGGCACTGGCCCTGCTAGAAAGGGCGGCAGAGGTCACAAGAGTTTACCGGAATCTTCAAGAGCATCTGGAGGTGAAAGCAACTAATTACTTTTTAGACGTTGAGACTGCGGACATGTGTGCCTCCCCACCCGACAGAGTATATAGACTGAAATTACAATTAGGAGACATTGAGTGCACAATTGATGCTATCTTTTCAGATCGCATAACTAACATTTATGAAATATTATTGGGCAATAAAGATTGGCTACCAGAATTGGTCTGTAATTTCCCATGTGGGAAGAGGTAATTGAACCGTCTTTCTCACCCCTAGTTCCAGTAAAGCTCAGGGAGGCTTGCTCTATTGATCAGGCATTGGCGCAGGCACCCGCGCTGCATCACAACCATGAAGACTGGGATAAAAATTCTCCCATCCATATAATACCAATTAGGTCCCAACCACAACCTCAACCCCAATATCCTATTAAACATGCAACCAAAGCACCAGTGAGGGAAATCCTCACACAGCTAGAGCACCAGGGCGTAATTCAAACATGTGTCTCACCTATGAACAACCCGTTGAACCCCGTAGCTAAACTAGACCATTCCCATAGAAGAGTCTTAGATTATAGGAGTGTGAATAGTCATACACGCACATTTCATTTGTCATTCAAAATGTGCACAGTACAGCACTCACTAACAATATGGTGTGCAAAAAATACAAAACAACCTTTGATATTTCCTACCTTTTTTTCTGCCAAAACATAGAGCCTGAAATTAAGGATTTAACAAGCTTTAGTGTTTTAGGCTTGCAAAAAAGTTTTGCAAACTTCCACAAGGGTATAAAAATGGTCCAGGACTCTTTTCAGGTCATGTTACTTAAAGTTTACCCAACATTGACCCTGGGGCATTGCCCTAAATAGATATCATATACATAACGGATGATGATCTTGTTCAACATATAAAACGGATGAACCGCATTGTTTTGGGATTTGCAGAATTAGGCTACAAATATAATTACTTTTTTTTATTGCCTTTCTTGGTGTCCTATTTTTGGGATGCCAACAATCAGATGAAGGTAAGAAAGAGCCTAGCTTCCCACTTTCTAGAAGTGTGTACACAATTCCAACCACCCAACACCATCAAAAACCTCCAGTCATTGTTGGCTTTTTAAACTTTGGCAGAACTTACATTCCAGATTATGCACAACGCATTAAACCATTTTATGATCTAATACGTTCTGACTTTGCAAGTAAATATTTCACAGTCAAACACACATGCATTCTTAGAGCATTACAACAAGACATGCTTCCAGCAAAACACTTACACTACCACACATGGGACAACAAAACACATTTGGTCATCAATTGCTGGTGCTCTTGGTTTCACCTATGTAACGTTCAATGAGGGTGACACTGTCCCTTATAGCATATAAATCACATCTGTATTCAACAGCTGAACAACCGGTTCACTCCCACAGAAAAAAAATCTAACTGCTGTTGAGGTGGCTGTCATTAAAGAGACCTCTGGCACCGGGGAAACTCATTATTGTCGTATCTCCGATTCCAGCCCTCAAGGCTGTCACAAAAGCTAGCGTTCATAATGCAAAGGCACTAAATCACCATTGGATTTCATGGGCAACGTCTCCGACAGCCACTGATGTTGATTATGTTTTCAACCCTAAATTACAATCTCAAAAATGTCTTCAATATGAACTAGATCACCGAGTTCCAGCAAACACATTGCCTATTGACCAATATCACACAATTATTTCCACTAATTGTTCAGCCCAGCCAGCAATAGGCACTACACATCACTATTCCACCGCCTGTGCGGTTGCGAGTGGCTACATGAAGGATGACGAATTCCATCTACAACATACTTACACATAGACCTTAGGGGACTGCAATGCACAATTAGCAGACCTTGAGGCTCTGTTGATGGCACTGGAACACACAGATCCAGGACAATTAACATTAATCGCCTGTGATTCGTACTACTGTGTATAGTCCTTCAATGAATACCTGCATTACTGGAGCCAGAATGGGTTCAGAGAGTCCAAAGGCAACAACATCAAACACAAGTTATTGTGGGGGAAAGTAGCGGATCTGAAAGAAACACTAACAAATGTCAATGTAGCTCATTTATTGGGACATCAACGTATAGGAATACATGTTACAGGCAGTACCTTGGCTGATGAAGTGGCCAAGCCAGCAGCAGCTGTGGCTTCTTTTGCTGCAACAACTCGTTCACAGACGAGGTTGGATGATGAAACACTGGCTGCTGTGAAACTTAAGCTGAATGCAAGCTCATGCCAAAGGCATATCCTTCCATACTGCCCTAGTAACAATCACATTGGTGACCGACAGTGTGATTCCTAACCAAGACTAAAGACCTGAGTTGTTTAAAGCAGCGCATGAAGGAGTTGCTTCTGCCCATGCTGGTGTGGCAACTACTATTTCTCTACTACAAGCATGTTACTGATGGCCAGGTCTATACAAACAGACCAAACCATACGTCCTTTGCTATGACATCTGTCAACAAATAAAAAGGTCCACTGTTAAACACCCACCGCACACTCCCCTCTCAATTTCCAAAAATCCTTTACAATGTGTGTACCTGAACCATTGTGGTCCTTTGACACCAGATGGTGCACACAAATATATCTTAGTCGCTGTTGACTCATGCTCCAGATTTCTATGTGTATGGCCACAATGCTCTGCGGACGCTCAAACTGTTATTAAAGATTTGCAAGTCTTTATCTGCACATATACAGTTGTGGCTTTCCACTTGGACCAAGGCCCTGCTTTCCCTCAAGGCCATTCAAGGAAACCATGGCTTCATTAGGGGTCGAACTGTACTATTAGTCTCCATATCATCCAGAAGGAAATAGTGTTGTGGAGCGAAGAAACTGAGACTTAAAACAATCCTAAACAGCAAGAGTATTAGGCAAAGGTCGTAGTTGGCTTAGTCACCAGTATGGGGTCCAGAGAACACTTAATCTGCCCAGGGACAGGCTCACCCCATATAAAGTCCTGATTGAAACACAATGCATGTTCCAGATCTTGATAATCCTGGCACAGAGGTGGCAGATACACCTTTTGACATAAAGAACGTGTCACTGTCTTGCAGGACTTACAACAGTTCCGTGACGACAACCCATCTGCCAGTTCCACCTCCTTGGGAATCAGGGATGCACCAATAACATCTATCAGCTAGACAACAAAAGCTGGGGATCTAGTGCGTGAAAAGATTGTTGTGAAAATGGAGTTTGGTCCTTCTTATCGTTCACCGGTTCCAGTCCTGTATATACACGGTACCAGAACTGTTATTCTCCCACCGCTGCCTGGTTCTGAAGAAAATCGGTTTGCCTCCATCGACAATGTGAAGCTACACCATATGGCTGATCCTACACAGCAGACTTAGAGGACTCCTGGTAGGACCAGACTCCTACAGACCCGGATGTTTCTCTACAGGATTTGAAGAACAACACTGACACTTATCCGAGCTTGGTATTTCATTAGTACCACTATCTTCTTCTGTGACGAGAATTGTCCACAGCAATGAGCAATTTTTCTCATATTCAACTCAAATGGATGGAATCGTTTACTAATAACCACCAAGGGAAACTTCTGCCAGCTCGCCCCTTCCATACACGCCTCCAGTTTTTGCACAAACTGCTTCCGGATATTTTGCTGATGTCAATGACTCTTTCACCGACTAATCTGCCTCTTCTGTAACACCACTGTCAAGAGCACGTAAGTTGATAAATTGGCTCCAAATTAACTATTTCATTCATCCATGGAACTATCTGTGGGTTTTAGTAACTGTACTTGCCTTCCTTCTGTGGATAAGGTTTATAATAAACTTTTTCCTATTGATACATGGGCATTCACTTCCTGAATGCTCTGCAGTTGAACTGGTGGATGAGGTCTTAAATCCACATTATTCCTCCCATAGGGTCCGTTGTGATTTGTCACTAGTGAACATTTCAGCCATACCAATTCCTGATGGAAATGTTTGGGATAAAGTTTCTTTTGATACATACGGCCCGTCAGAGGTCATTCAAATTCCATATGTATTTAGACTTTCCCTGAATTATGTAATAACACCTGGAGTTGTTTCTGACAATTGGGATGTAAAAACAGTTGATTCTATGCTCTCTAAGTTTCAATATTTGACTGTATTTTAAAGTGAAGAGGTTTATCAATCAAAGGAAAATTATGGAGATATGTTCTGTTACAGTTATTATGGACAATATTTTATCCAGAAAGCAAGCACCCTAAAGACTATTTTTAATTACACACAATGGGAACATTGTCCAACTCCGCTAGTTGGGAGTTCAAAAACATACTCTGAAAAGTTTGTATATTTTACTGGGCATAATGTTAAAAATGCTGAGTCATATTATTTTAAATGGCCCTAAAATGGAAACACACATGGTTTTGTTAAGACACTAAATTAATTTATTTTGATTCCTTTGTTTCCTGGTTGGCTATAGAAGACTATGGATACTGGCTGAAGTCGATCGACTTAAAGAGTGTGTAGGGAACAAACATTGGCAAATAAATGTAAATGAAGCCATTTTTAGAGTATGCCTGATACTTGTTCAAAATATATTTTTTAATGAAACTACAACAGACAAGTTGTTTAGGCTTGGCAAAAATGAAGGAATTGAATGTGCTCAGTATCCCTGCCCCTGCTAAATACATTATTGCAACCAAATAACAATTTAGTGGGTGGGTCCAGAACGAAACATTTAACACATCGCTTTCACGTCCTGGCAGGTGGTTATTGTGGCCAGTGGACACAAAGGGTGTCATGTGCATTTTCTAAACTCCACTGGGGGTATTAGAACTAGTAGACCTGACCCTTGCTATATGTCATCAGAACACTCTGGTACAGTAGCAACAGTGTAGGGAAATTATGCCAGCAATGGTATTGCATGGAATCCAAGTATACATTTGGTATGATTCGTAAAGTGAAACAATGATTTGTTATCCTGATATACAAGGTGGTTGTGTTTGTTTTTTTTTTAAACATGTTCCTGGTCGAGTTGAGGAATCATCTTAATTCCTCAAATGAATCATACCAAATGTATAACTGGATTCCATGCAATATAATGCTCTCTTTCTAGATTACATGATTGTGTTTTTTCTGATCCAACAATTATACTTAATTAAATGTACCTTAAAAGATTACTGTTTAAGTATGTCACATGGTTTATGGAGTGCTCCGTTATTTTATGTTGATATTAGTAATCTAAACAGATTCTATGGTTAGATGTTACGCATTAGAGCAACAGGTGTGTTGTAAAGTTAGAGCACCTACAAATACGATAAGAAGACAAAGATCTTTTTGAGACAAACGGGATGTGCATTACCTGTTACCATTGTTGCTTTTCCTTTGAGACAAACAACACAGACTTGCAGGATTTTCCGTTAGGTCCGAGAAGACAACGTAAAAAGCGCTTCTTATATGCAATATACAATGCAATTTGAAAACTTTCCCAACAAGAAGCCAATGCCTGGTTAAGGCAAATAGATCAGGAGAATTTACAGAAATGATTAGCCATTGTAGATAATGAGATTAACACCTTGTCTGACTGCACATACACAATAAATAATTTGTTTCATCTGCAATAGACATTGTACAAAGTGACATGTCATTTTTACGATATGGACAAGGCCAGCTAAGGTCCATTATGCAGTTAAGTTGGACACTACAAACATTGAAGTCTGGTCGCGTTCCCTGTCAATACATTAGCACCAGGGACATTTTTTCAATACTTAATCTAATGCAACAGCAACAAATATTGGTTAAGAAAGAAGCAACTTACTTTATGCTAAACTTCGGAAAGTTGCCTTTTACTGCAGCTGAAATACCATCTGCTGAATGGTTAATACATAGGGTTATCAATCTGCATATTTCAACACTGCAATTCACTTCTTGCTTAAAGTACCTACTAGTGGGTGGGTACGAAAGGCTAGGAGTGTAAAAGCAAAATAAAATTAAACATAAAAACTTGAACCATTGTCCAAGCATTCAGCAATTGCATTTAGAATATTGTTCTAAGGGTGTTTTCTGCAACACGCTTACATTTCCTCTTCTATGACCATTTGAGATAAAACATGAGGTTTTTCATTTCCTGTTTCCTAATTATAAATGCAGGAGCGGTTCAGGGACAGCCTTATCTCAGCTCTGTGCAATCGCAAATCACAAAACCCTTGAAGCTGAGAGGAATAATTTTGCAAATGGAATTTCTCACAGAGCATATGAATGTAACATAGCCCATTTAGCGAAGATAAGAGTGACGTGTTCGAAAATTATAGCTTTTTACATCATGTATTCAGACTGTGACCTTCTAGGGAGGCTAGGTTGTTACACATGAAATGCAATTCGCTCCAAACAAGCGCCTTGAAATTGAGGTAAGGGCCAAGCACAGGCCCTTGCCTAATTTATTTACTGACAAGCTTGCTTTCTTTAAAAATATAATTATTTTATTGTCAATTATATGTCTTGCAACTGCTCGTAGATCATGAAATAGTGCTTGTAATGCAAACCAATGAGTGGTGAAACCTATGAAAGGCTTGTCCCAACTTGATAAGCTTGAAGTACCCCACAGTGCGACACTGAGTATCTTCCACCTTGGGCTTAAGCAAATAAACGTTTGCTTCATTTAATCATCATGACTGTGTATTGACTGTTATTTCTCTTCCAGACAAATTTTGCTTTGACAGGAGATAGTTATATTCATGAGGTGTGGGTCCTATTCTTTTCGCGGAAATGTCTCAATGGCATAAAAGAGGTCTTTCTTAGTGGCAGCGAATGTGAGACTTCTGTGAGCCATTCAGTGGTTTGTCAGCAGATATCCGTGCACGGGGCGTGCAACGATTCGGCAGCAAATTTAGTTTGCTATCTGAAGGGAATTCCAGTCTCCTTGATTAAACCAGTGTTCCAGGTGCTCTCTAAAGGAAGTTATGTGCTTCTTAATAGTGAGAGCTGTTGTGGGATGTGAGCCAGAATTGCTTATGTAGTTTTGGTCTCCAAAATTGTCACCTGTTGCTGTAACATAATTTTTCTCCAAACGCAACAGACAAAAGTAGCAGATATTTAGCTTCATATTTTTACTTCAAATGTGAATTTTGACACGTTAAGCAGACAGAAAGCTCTATTGTTGCAAAAACATGTAGTGCTGACATCTGCACGTGAGACCTATGCACTCCATGTAGCAAGGTCATCTGCAGAGAAACAGCCCCTTTTCAATACAATCTTTCTGAGACACTTCAGTGAATTTGTGGGACAGATTTTTAACGCATCCAGTACTACAGTGATTGTACATTTCTTTAAGGATGTTGGTTCTGGTTTTGTGTTATAAACGCATGATGCAGTATTTCAGAGAACCATTCCTGGAAGAACTGGCGTGTACATGGTCTCTGTCATTTAGATTGGTTTTGGATTGTGTGCAATCTGTGTTTCAGTGCCTCTGGTGCTTTTTCAAATGTGCACCGAAGGTTTAGCTTTCCTACGCAGCGCTTACTTTCATTGGCTGCAGATCTGTTGATCTTCTCGTTCAAGGTTCATTATCAGACATGTTTGCTACGGGAAGACATTTATGAGCTGCCCTGTGTGGATCATGTGGCTCTTGCTTTAACATCTGGCACAACAGGGAATGTTGCTGCCTCTGCCAGAGCTCAGGCATTGGAACACAAATGCTCTTTGATTTTCCTTGGCACCAATTTGATCACATTTCCAATTGCTGAAGTGGCACATTTCCTTGATTTAATTGTCCCAGCTGTGAGTGGAGATTTTCAAAATGACCAATACTTTTAAAATTCGGCTTTATTGATGCCCTTACTAAAATTTTAAATTGTCCATTTCAATTTTTAATAATTTGCCTGCTTAGGTATGTTTTGACTTGTTACAGTTGACTTTTATGCATGTGCGTTTTAAGTGATGTATTTTAGTTGATTTTAATTTAGGAACTAGGGTGCTTTACCCACTTTGAGCCGACAAGGGGAGGGTGAAGTGAAGCCTTTTTTAATTGTATTGTTGGGCACATTATTTTAGAAATTAGACCTGCTGCTTGTGCCTTTTAGCCTAGTTGCATACCATTTTATTCTTTTAGAAACTATCACATTTGTGATTTTTTATTTTCCTCTATTTTGCTGTCCTTTCGTCTAGGAATGCATATACATTTCTTAGCAGGATATTTTTTAACTCTGTGCTTTGTTCAAGGCTGCAACAAGATTGGGTTGCCGGCACAAACTGATACATTGCGTCTCTAAATTTTTACAGAAACGTGTATTTTTACATGGGGATACTTTTCTCAGAACACTAGCTATTATAAAACATCTCTCTGTGGCCTGCATGTTAGAGGGAGGTTCCGGCCAGATGACTGCCACAGTATGCTATTTGACTTCGCTACAGTTGCTTGCTGAGACTGCTGGTTCCCTGGCATATATGGGGAAGGTGTCTCAAAAGAAACAGGCTTCTTCACTTCTCCCATATTCGGGTATGGGGCATGATGTCTTCCCAGGGGTTCCTGAAATCCAGATTAGGGCTAATCCTGCTGTGCTCTAACACAGAACATTAGTGGTGTAGGTAGGAATCTTACATCTTGCATAGTAACAGTATGGTGGGACTTTTCTTGTGTTTCATTTTTCTTGTCACCATTCTGTTATTAGCATGTTTTATCACCATAATTATTACAGTCCATGTCTTTTTTTAATCTATAATGCTGCTGATTCAAAAAAACATATTAAACCATTTTCTGCTTCTCTTTGTCTTTGTGTGTGTGAGAGAAATGTAACTGGGAGAAAAGGATATGATCTGATTCACCAAGATTTCCTGAAAGGTCATAATGTCATGCGTCAGTCTGCCACAAATCATCCATGCTCTCAGGCATAAGAGAGGCGTTGCTAGCTAGCCGGAATCGGATAGGACTGACCGTTGTCACATGGTGTGGGATCGAACTCAGTTCCCCACAATTCAGGTGTTGCTGCCCCCAAATCCAGCATCATCATTTGTGCAATGAGAGACAGTGCAACACCTGCTATGCTCCCACACAAGAATGTTTGGTCACTCTGTGCATCATATGATCTAGATTTGGTATGCTCACCTCAGCTCAGTGACTGGTGCACTCTACACCATTTAATACTGTCATACCTCATTTGTTGAAATTATACCTTGTCTCTGTACTAAGCAAAGGTGTACTTTAATCATAACTCCCCTAAATGGTTACAATTCCTGCTACCCTTATACTGAACCTGACAATGCAACACCTGATTTCAGTGTTCCGTCCTGAGACACCTACTTGGGCATCTAACCACTATTCTCATCCTGCCCCGGACCACCGGCCTCCACAACTATTCTCAGTAGCCTTCTGACCTCCCTTCATAATATTCCTATTCCCCTCCACCATAGACTGTCCCTTCACACATTCTGACATGTCACAGACACAACCTCCTTTCCATACCAACTCAACACTAAATAGCCACCAATGACATGAAGCAACAACCCAGGATGCTCCCTGTATCTGTCTATTGAAGGCCACCCCTGCTGCCTTCATCTAAAACTATAACTTACCAATCCAACGTCCAATCCTCAGCCAACCACTCACATAGTAATGTGCATAACCTCGTTGACATCTCTTACAGACCTGCCCACCCACCTTTCTATTATCCCCATTCTCTTTCCTGCATGTCACACACATTGATAAATGAGTAAATCCGTCTCCAGCAAAATCTTCAAAATCCACCCCGTCGACAACACTGGATTCAATGCAGAAAAGCGCAACCAGATCCAAAATCACTTAGGCCCACTAACAGACACCACTCAATATGATCAGTTCAACGAAAACGCCTTTCGTTCTCTAAAAAGAGCTATTATTTAGGCACTATTACCACCAAATCCCTAAACACCCAGCCATGGATATTGCCCCAATCTGCTTTTCAATCTGCAAGAAAAACAAGGCAAGATCTCCCGCATACTTCAATAATTACCAACAAGTTGACAGCTTTGTCACAGCATTTGAAGCAGCAAAATCGAACTACTTCTAAAACCTTCAGTTTCAACAGTAACACCTGCAAGACTTAGCCCCTTCAACTCCTGTTCTCCATTCACCACTCTAATCTATTTACACCTGACTTCGCCTCCTACTTCTAAGAAAAAGAAGAAAAAATGTAACAATTCACTTACAGTGACATCTCGATACAGTTCACACCACATTTATTGTATTCTGCACTCTATAAACCTAGCAAAACTAATTCCCATGCTTTATTCGGGCCTTGTAAAATCTACTCGCCCACTCACTATATCAAGTCCTATTTTATGAGGTCGAACTACTCCCCCCTTCTGGCAAGTCGACAAAGAATAAGTGTTCTGTTAAGTCAGAAAGTGAAGGAGCAATAAAGACACCTTTAAATCTTGTTCTTGTCACATTAGCTCTGTGTTCAGAGACAGAGATCAAAAGTCAGTTTGTCTTCTTACAATTAATTTTCCTTCTGACTGCAGCTTCACAATTTTGTGAATTGAACTCTCTGACCTGCTGTACAAAGAGTGTGAAATGAAAGGCTGTAGGGTGTCAGGTGTTTCCTAACAAACATTTAACCAACTAAATCAACTGTACAAAATATATTTCAATAGTTGCGAAATCCCATATTTTGCACTTCTGTGTGATGAAAAATAAATATTTAAATAGGATGAAAACAAATCAGAAGCTGTGGCAGAAAAGCATCCCCCCAGCAGCAGAAGCTGCAAACGTTTCACAACGAAGCGATAATAAACTATGTTTATTAGCCCTTCGTTGTGAAAGGTGCGGGCCATGGGATAACAAGCAGTGAAGGGAGTGCTCTGTGCACTCCCCTCACTGTGCATGTATGTTTGGCCGGCCGTCTTCGGCCGGCCAAATGCACATGCGTAGTGTGCTCTCTCCAGCCTGTCACTCTGTTGCCAGGCTGGAGAGAGCAGACACAGGCTCCCAGTCTGCCTGGAAGCGCCCAGTGTCAGGAGATTGGCTGCAGGGCAGGCTGGGAGTATGTGCCTGCACTGCAAGACGGAGGAGCTGCAGTAAGTTTATTTGTTTTTTTAAAGTTTATTAAAATTCACCCGCCCCTTGTAACCTCAGCATGCACGACTGATCAGAACACATTAGTTGGTTAAGTACAAAGGATAAATATGTTTCTTAAAACTAACTTTCACAGATTATTGTTAATACACTAGACAGTTTTATCAGTAAAGCTACAAGTTAGTACATTTCCAAGAAATGTCCAAACACCTTCCCACTGTCTGTAAATGACAGTGTGCTACATCTTGCTTTAGTAATAGATTTATTAAAAGTGAGTGTTTAAACATGAACTGAGAAACAGTCCTGCTCTGATGACAATCCTATTAGTAAACTCAGAGGGAAGTCATGGATCATGTTTCCCCTGTATGTGGGCTAGATTCTCATTATACACGGATCAAAACTTTAGTCTATTTAATCACACAAAAGAGATATTTTTGGAGAAGAAATGCTTCATTCACACATTTGAAGGTCCACTCATGTGTGAGAATGAAGAAAAAGGTGACTATAAACTAAAATATTCACCTAAGATCACACAATTTGAAATCTGTTTATGGGTCGAGTACATTAGATTTAGGCCGAGTAGATTATTCAAGTTACTTGACTTAAAGGTTTTTATGATTTTTCGAGGACTGTTTAACACATAGCCCAACTTGTGCACAAGCTAAGCCCCTTCAAATCTCTTCTGAACATAAAGGGGGTGATTCTGAGTCTGGCGGGCGGCGGAGGCCGCCCGCCAGACTTCCCCCAACAAAATACCGCTCCGCGGTCGCAAGACCGCTGAGGGTATTTTGGGATTTGCCCTGGGCTGGCGGGCGGCCGCCAAAAGGCCGCCTGCCAGCCCAGGGCAAATCAACCTTCCCACGAGGACGCCGGCTCAGAATTGAGCCGGCGTAGTGGGAAGGTGCGACGGGTGCAGTTGCACCCGTCGCGTATTTCAGTGTCTGCTCTGCAGACACTGAAATACTATGTGGGGCCCTCTTACGGGGGCCCCGTGGCACCCCCTACCGCCATCCTGTTCCTGGCGGGAGACCCGCCAGGAACAGGATGGCGGTAGGGGGTGTCAGAATCCGGGGATTCTGTAGGGCAGCGGAAAACTGGCGGGAGACCGCCGGTTTTCCCTTTCTGGCCGCGGCTGAACCGCCGCGGTCAGAATGCCCTTGGGAGCACCGCCAGCCTGTTGGCGGTGCTCCCGTGGTTGTTGAGGGTCAGAATGACCCCCAAAGTTTGTAAGTTCACAGTTATCTTATGCTCAACCACCCTACTAATCCATTCTATACTGTCCAGTAGGATTGTGTAGTGGTATCCAGCTGCACAATCAAGCCATTATTTAAAGAAAAACACCCTAACCTTCTTCAATACAAATTGACATCCAGTTAGGTAATTAAACTGTTCTCTAAAATATTGAACCTTTCATCAAATGTTAAACATGCAGCCTCTACATGCACGACCTGCTAACCCCTGTTTAGGCAAGTCCCGGCCAATCCATTCGTCAAAAACAAACTTTACCCACAAGGCAAAATTTGACACACGGCTCATGACAACTACCAATTCTCCACACTTTGCCTTAAACTTTGTAGGTGAGGTGGGACTACTCCAAGCCAGCTCTTATAAAGCAGACAACTATCTCTCTTTTGACACCAAAATTCAAAATCCTTTAAGATATCCATAAAGCATATTTGGGCAAAGGCCATTGTGCTTATAGAAGCAAGTATATTATCCCCATACAGTCATTTTCTCAATGTACTCCACACAGATCATCTAATGATCATTCAAAGCTGAAATATGGAGGAAGATCATTTGGCATGTCATAACCTAGGCTCTGGAATGCTCTCAGCCCATAATAAACGTCTGACAACTGAACTGCATTCTATACAGAACTGAGATATAAGAAAGTCAAATATGATTGATCATTCGTCCATCTAGACTCTAATCCTGTCAACATTGCATTCCTTCACACCTGTCAAGCACACTGAAATAACTGAAAGTGCTTTATAAAACTATTAAATATTTCTACTACACATCTCAGCAGTTTGCACAACTGACCATTTCACTTCATATAAAATCACACGCCAAAGTCCTGTTGCCTCGGGGTGCCCATTACCACTCCACGCTAACACTGCCACCCACTACACACCCCAAGAATAAATCTGTCTCTCTTTCCTTACTACAGATCATTACCATAGGTGACATTTCCTGTTGTCAGATCCCATACCACTGAAACAGAAACTACACCTAAACCTCATTCCCATTCCATATCTTCAGATCTGAATAACCACCAGGCTTAATCGCAAACCATTGCTGGATTGTTCTTTTGTCTCTTGTGCAGTAATCATCAAAAAGAATAACTTTCGTCCCAGCCTCACCTGCTCCAAAGCTCTATCATATTACCACCTAAACGGCTTTGTGTGAATTTTGAATCTCAAAACGTGCCTTGGACACCTTTCTTCCAGGATGAAAGCAGTTGGTTTTAAATAGTAATAGGGTAATGATAACCTTACCTTTGTGTGCTTATTAAAACAAATTAATAGTATTTGGTTGGAGGAAAATGTTTTTCATGGCTAAATTGCAATAAAGTTAAAGTGGTCTTGCCTCACAATTGACTGGGGCTCACATTTATCCAGCCTTTGATCTGATCAGCTCAATTATGTGTAGTCTTTCAGATTCTGAGTTATATGTTGTAAATTCTGGTGGAAGGTTTTCAATGTTTTATAAAGTTTTTTTTTTAATCAGTGTGGTTATTAGTGTTTACTATTTTTTGCTCCGTACGTAAGTGCAGGGATTGTGTTTTTGCAGTGCATATAAAGAAATTTGCTTCCATTTCATTCCTTCCCTCATTCATTCTTGCTGGGTTTTTTTTGGGGGGGGGGGGGTTCAAGCTTAGTTCAAAATTTGAAGCATAAAAGGATTGGTTGAAACTTTATAAAATCAGTAATATACCCTAACCCGATTTCAGATTGCAGGATAAAGGAACTAACAGATTTAGGGACATCTAAATAAAGATATTTTCCATCATCTCCAATCCCAAAGGGTCACTATATTCCCATAATCAGGCCCCATAACAAGCATTGGATCAATATTTTGCTTTTTAAATCATTACAATCTCTTTTATGGGTTGATTTCCCAGTTTGGCTACAAAACCGTAATCCACCTCTGTAGTTTCAGCGAGAGTCGTGGTCCTGCCAGCCAGCAGCGGCCACTAGGTACGGTTTTATCAAACAGGATCCCAAGATATGGGAATGTGGGGACAGTTATATTATTATTTACTCTGAAGGCAGAGCTTCCTGTCTTATAAGTTCCAAATACCATGACATGGGATTTTGCCTGGTTAACTACCAGGTCCAAGCTAGCTATAAAAGTACAGAAATTATCCCGAATGTTGTCCTTCCGAATAGAACAGTATCATCAGCACAGTTTAGAGCTGGGATACTGCGGTTGCCAACACATGGCCAACCAAATGATTCTTAAGGTCGTTCACATACTGAGAAAACATGAAACTGACCAGGGCACAGCCGTGACATACACCTCAAGCTAATTCAAAAGGGACAGTTGTTTCACCCCTGGACTACACCTGGCACTAGCTGTCACCTTGGTGTGCAATGCTCTCAGAAAACTAACAATACTCTCTTTCACCCCCAAGTCTAAAATGATGTTCCACAGTTTTGATCAGTTTACAGAATCAAAGGCTGTGCTTGGATCCATAAAGGCTAGGTACAGCCTGCCCTTCTTGACCATCATATATTTGCCAGTCATGAAGTACAAATTGAGACACTGCTTAACTATACCGAAACCAGGGCAGAAACTGAATTGGAGGTCTGAGAGCACTTTGTGCACATCTGCTCAGGTCTGTAACCATTCCAGCAGAATTCTTCCCATAATTTTTGGCAGCTGAGATGATTAATGAAATGGGACAGGAATACTACTAGTCAGCCTTAGATCCCTTTTTAGTTTGTGCCTAGGCAGCGTGCAAGCTCGGTCTCTTGACATGTTGTAATCTGAGGGCTTTAACCACACCCATCTCACCCCCATCACTTCCATTCGTTCCTTGGCCTGCCTTTCAAAAATTCCCTTGATTTTGTAGGAAAATGCTTCTTGTTTGTCCCGCCTCGAGGCTGCTTTGTTACCGCCTTGCTGACTGACCCAGTTACATGGATGACTGCACAAGCGGCCATATAGCTTAGTGCTGCGCACTATTTTTTTTCTTTTGCCTTGCTGCTTCGCAGCCGTATGTTGTTTCTTCCTCTTCCTTTGTTTAGGACATGCTGCTGTTTCTTTGTGGTGTATGAGCGCTTTACATGAGATCAGGAGAGTACTTTACATCTCTGTGTGAAGTTACATATAGCATGACATTGTACTTATTTTTATTTTCAAACACCATATCGCTCGTCTCCCCTCCCTCATCATCTGAATGCACAGCGTAAAACTTTTCATAAAATGGGGCCTGCGCTTCATTTTTCAGCACAGTGCCCCAATGTCATTGAGGATGTGTTTAATTCAAGGTTGCAGGGTTCAGTACCTTATGCAGCAAAAAGATCCTAATGGATACCTAGGTACAGCCTGTGGTACTGCAGCCTTTCCCTGATTTGTGCACATTAGAATGTAAATGTTGCAGATTTTTTTCACCCAGCATATTATAAGTGTAAAAGTGTTAGCGTAACCATGTCCTTCCTGATTACATTTCACATGCTTTACTTAATCTTGTGGTTTTTTGTCCATGCAATCCAAAGCGTTACCACTGTAATTAACGCTCTCTGTCAACAGATGTCCCAAATGTGGCATAGTGCCAAAACTGCTGCCTTGGTAACTGGGGAACAAGGTTAGAGTATCGGCGTTGGGTCACCATCCTGTGATTCTGGGTAATTCACTTAATCTCCACGTGTCCCCCATAAAATGAATCTGCACTTGTGTAATATAATTAGTGCTACAGTAAAGCGCTTTGATGCATGCTGGTCGAGTTTGAGCTATATAAAACTGCAAAATAACTACATGATTTTGGAAGATTTTAAGCCATAAATCATTCAGTACCAAGAATTCACAAAGATGCCGAGCTTGAAGTTGCTTTAAAATGTATACCCTGTCATCCTTTTTGGCATGGAGGTGCTTTCAGTCGGTTATGGAGTTGTGTTTGTCGGTTTGCACCAGGAATTTTTACACACAGGCAAAAACACTTCCACACTCTCTCAGTCTGGAAAGATTTCAAAATTGTTGGTCATTTCACAACATAATGGTCTTTATCCCACTCACTACACCTACAAATCCACATTCCAAACTTTCCACTGTCCCTTAAGTCCCTCTCATGCACCCTGCTTACCATACATTAGTATGTTGCAGTCACGTAAAGCGTGGGATGAAAAAGTGTGTTTACAGATTAGCGCTTGTCGCGTTGATCAAAAGTCGCCCCTCCACTTCCAACTTCTTCTTAGTAACAGCAGCAAGGAGACGTCAGCCCTCATGACTCAATTTTGCCCAATGTAAATCTCTATGTCTGTTGTAAACTCTTTAAGCGAACACTTTTCAGGGAAAGAACCATCTTCATAAGATAAACTCCCCCAGCAGCTGACAACTGCAGCCTAATCCACTTCCCCACTTGTGCAACCACATTTATCATACTTTTACCCCTAGCTCTCCACTGGGGCATTTTAAGGATTTTGGGGGCCCCTGTTCGTAACAGATTTGAATTTATGATCCAGTTCCAGCTCTTTCTCGCCCTCTTTGGCCAGGTCACTGACAATGCACAGGCACATTCATCCAAATTCTTTACATCTAACATCCGCAGGGATAGTGATGTGTGTTTTGCAATTCAGCAGTTAGTGATTTCAAGGAACTATAACTTGCGCCCCCATTGTAGTTGTCTCTTAAAAACGTGACTGCTAATGCTTCATTGATATTTTAATGTTGTTATAAAAGTTGTCACGAGTGCTGTAATATCTGGGGAAGTTAGCAGGACATGATGCGAGTTATAGTTACTTGAAAGCACCAACTATAACTGGTGAATTTCTATGGTTTTCTACGCATAAATTAAGAACCTAACTATAACATCCCCGTAACCTTTTGGGTTTTCAGTGAATTTCTATGTGTTTTTTCATTCTATTTCTTAACTATAAATGCAACCTTTGGTTTTCTCAGTTAATTACTATGGTTTTTAACATAAAGTTATGTTAATAACTATACATCAATCAAATCACCTCCATGCACAGACTTCAGCCAATCATGGTGGAGGTTTGCTGCAGGGCCTGGCCTGTGATCAGGCCCTTCAGCAAAGCCCCACCTACCCTGAGCATGGCCTTTGGCCGTGTGCAGCTGTGGTTGGCCACAAAGCCTGGCCTGAGACATGGCTCTGCAACAAACCCCCTATAATCAACCAACCCTGTGTCATCTTGTCCTCTGTTTCTGCCTATTTGATTCCTCCCTTCTGCTTGTCAATCTCTGCCCACTTCTTTTTTTTGCTTCTGTTCCTGTTTTCCACCCGTTTCTTCCCACTGCTTGTGCCTTTCTGGTTGTTTTATGCTCTTTTCTTGCCCTCTTTTTCTGCCTTTCCGTTTGTTTCTTGACCTTGGTTTTTTGCCTCTTAGGTTATATTCTGCTAGTTTCTTGTCCTCTTTTTCTGTCTTTCTGTTCGTTTCTGCCCTCTTTCTCCCTTTCTGTCCATTTCTTGTTCTCTGTTTATATATTTCTGTCCATTTTTGGCTCTGTGTTTGTGCCTCTCCGCTCACTTCTGCCCTGTTTGTTTCCCTTATACTAGTTTCCGCCTTTCTGTCCTTTATTTCCCTGTTTGTGCCTCTCTTCTTTTTCTGCTTGTTTCTGTTCTCTGCTTGTGTATTTTTGCTGGTTAAATCAGTAGTCAAAAAGGCTGGGATCGGAGGGGCATGATGTGTCCATACTTTTATGATCTATGAAACACCATTCCCCTACTTTTTGTATACAAAAAAAAAACAAATGTCCTGGGATAGTTAGTTCCGACAGTTTAAATGCCTCCGCTGAAATGTCATTCAGTGAGTCTCCAGAGCGGTGAAACCACGAGCAGATAGGTAAACAAACCTTTCGGCCTGGGGCTTGCTTGCTTGCTTGCTTGAAAGAAATTATCATGTGTGCAATGAGGTAATCTGCAAATTTAAAGGATGCTTTAGAGCTGAAATTGGCTTTAATTGACCCAATCACTTGAAGCTTTGTGATGACAAAGATTATTTTGGATATGTGGTACAAAGAGTTAACAACTGGTGTGTGAGGTGCTAACTTGGCAACTTTGAAAGAGCTTTAACGTACATTGTGGGAGGCATTATGCGCACCCTAGAACGATTTTCCACTAAATAATGTCATTACCAACATTGTACTATGTCATAGTGCTAATTAAAGGTGGGACTGATCATGAATAGAGTAGACCTCAGTATTATGCCAGGTGAGCAGTGGCCTCTTCAATGATCTGGACATTATCTAGTGCTGTGAGGTAGTCTGGGCTTTTATCAGTTATGTGAGATCATGGCACACCTACCGCTGTGATGTGAAGTGTATGCTTGTAATTGTATTTTTATATGACTTACTACTCCTGCAAGTGTTGAAGGGAGTAGTGTAAAGAAATGCATAACGCACACTCTGGTTATTACTAAAATCTATATTTTGGAAGCACATTTTTTTATCTAAAACATTTTTAGCATTTTGTAGTAGTTTATCTTAAACTATGCTTAATGCAAGTTTAATGTAACAAACTACATATTCACAGTGATTTTTGTCACAGGCTGTGACCTCACAGCACTAAAAATACACAAGTCTCATTTCTCTACCTCACCAACCATGGCTTAATTCTGTGGCCCTCTGGTTACACACAGACCTCTGCAGAACATAAACTGAGAAGTTTCATAATGTACTATAGTGTATTTCTCAAAAACCCCTTTCTCAATTTATTTTTCATTAATTCTGCATGTTATTTTAAATGTAGCTACTTAACGGCTAAAGACCCAAAATAAAAAAACAAAAAACAAAAACTTATCGAATATTTTATTTTTTAGCCACTCTATTGAACCTGTCCTCAAGTTCACTGACCCACCCCACTTCATGCAGCATCAGAGATCCCATACTTTTTTTAATGTGCTTAAATCACTGAGTTAAATGCCCTTTTGGGCCATCTGGGACTGCATGGGAAGCCTACCCCACGGTCCCAGTGGGCTCCTGCGGGAGCTGGCACTGCTCTGATAGAGAGGGAGCCACTAAAGCAGCTCCCTCTCTGTCAGAGCACTTTCCTCTATCTCCCTGCCCAGAGGAAACCTGTGCTCCGACAGAGGTAGAGTTATTTGACAGGAGGGGTGGCAGGCTCCCCCCAACCCCAATGGAATAAATAATGCCCCAGGACTTAACCCACATGGGGGCTTCTGAAGAACAGAGCACAGTAACATGTGCTTCTTTTTTTATCTTTAAAATTTTGCCTGATCCACTGCAAATCGTGGCAAAATCTTTTTTTTTATGTGATTTTACTCTTGGGGGGGGGGCCTCTGGGGCCCCATCCCCAGAGCTTAGGGGTGAGGGTTTCTTTACCCTGGCCCATTTTCTTTTACCTCTTTTCTGGGACTCTGATCCAGCCGAGTCCCAAAATGGATGCTACCACTTCCTGGTCTGAAATGTTGGCAGCCAATCAGAGCTGTTGCTTTTCCCTGCAAAAGCTTGTCATTCATGAAGACATCATGGCCAGAGATATAATTTGGATTTCCTCTAATATCTCAAAAACTACAGAACAGATTTATACCAAATAAACAAAAGCATAATCTGCAGACCAAAAGTTAAGTGTTCTGTCAAATTTGGTGTAAATCTGGTCAGCGGTTTGGGCTTTAGTCGTGTCTTAAGGTCCTATGGGAATTAACATGGGAAACACAAAGTAATGTTTTAATGGAAGACATTGACTCTGGAGGTATCTATAGGCACAGGTTTTGTTGCCACAATCCTGGTGCTCGAGCCTTGAGAAAGCAAAGCTCTGTCTTGCTTCCAATAAAGCAGGATGACGTCATGGAGATCTTCCCTGAACTGAGCTGAGACACTCCAGAGTTGAGCTGCAAACTTGCTGGCCATAAAGCAGCATGTTCCCAAAACGAGAGTAGAAGTAGGTCCTAGGGCCTTACATATGTGTACAAGGGTATCTTAAGTGACGAAGCATGGCCTGAGTGCGCCATATGGGGGGCATTCATCACAGAAAAGTACTTACATGTGATAGGTGCATTTATACTGTCTGACACCACCAGAAACGAAAGCAGTATAAGTGCAGCAAAATTCAAGTGTGTAGCACTGACCAGCTTAGGTAACATCCTAGGTTAGGCCTACAGACTAGACAGTCAGTGAACATCACTAACTAGGCTCTTCTCTGACAAGTCCAACCCCCCCAAACGACCACACTATCCCTGGAGTTGCACTCACAGAAATCCTTTAACATTAGGAAAAACGGGAGGCATTACTACTAAGCCACAAGATACTGAAAGCCCATACCGTGATGCAATAGCCATATGGAAATTCATATTGTAGAGGATTTCTCTCGTTATTTCTGCCACGCTTAAGAGGATACCAACATGCTTGTGCAACACTAGTAGCGTTCAAAAGGTGGCCCCAGTGACTCGAGACAACAAAAGGCTTCCGAGATTATTAACATTTCAATTTAACGTCAAGGATTGACACAGCAAAGGGGTTCATTAAATTAGCTGAAGAGAAGCCCTTTCAACTAATACCCGAATAATTCTAAATTGTGAAAATCTGTATAAACCACAGCAAGTTACTTCGCAGTCATACAGAAGATTGTGGGGTAACGTTTTCTAGGTTGTTTTATCATCCAGACTATTTGTTGCCCAAATGCGTGTGTTGTTTTCAAGGTGGTGTCATTTAAGAACTGTGATGAAATGTGGGTGCAGGGTATAATTCTCCCCGCCCCAGAGACGGCGACTCCGTGCATAGTCAAGGGCCAGGGCCATTCTTTAAGCAATTTTTCTATATGCCAATCTTGAAAATGTATGCACATCATCACTTCTACGACCTGCAGCATCGGTAACTCTGCTAAGATGCCACTGCTGAACAAGCAGAAATACTGAATGTGCATTCAAAATGCATTGTATGGCTATAACTTAAGGTTAGGAAGGAACACACTGACCAACAACTGCAAAAAAAATAAAAACTGCCGCAACAAAACTGCACTCATTAATGGAGAAACGCTGTAAATTGGTTGATTTACAAAAAAAAAATATTGTGCCATTTTATATTTCATATGACTACACTGTTAATCGAAGT
Organism: Pleurodeles waltl; assembly: GCF_031143425.1. Classification (NCBI taxonomy): domain Eukaryota; kingdom Metazoa; phylum Chordata; class Amphibia; order Caudata; family Salamandridae; genus Pleurodeles; species Pleurodeles waltl. Next base: position 267,528,674 of record NC_090448.1, on the reverse strand, counting down.
TGTCCATAAACTTTTTTGGAAAAAAAGAATCGCCGTATAGCATTTTATTGTTCAGGCGCGCAAATGAACTGTCGCACTCGTGCAAATTATTACTGAAACTTCTGAAAAACAGATGCAACGAAACCAAACGAAGGTTATTAAAATGTATTTACACTGACAGGTTGAACGGCAATGACGGGCTAGGCACAGCTTATGAAAAAAATAAACGAATATGACATATAAAAACGTACAATCTTTTTGACATAAAAGTGCTTTTGTCGCCACCTGCAGCAAAATGAATTAGAGCATCCGATCCGCCGTTCCTATGCCCCTCCCCCCAGCACAGGCAAATTGTTGCTTTAGAAAAACATGTGAGCAAGAAATTGCTTATGTTTGTAGAATTTAGTAAAAAGTGCCATCTGGCTTCTGGCCGTGACTGTCAAAAATGTTGATTGTTGTAAGGCAATACAATGAGGCAAGCAAGTCAATTAAGTCCACAGAATACTATCATTCAATTGAGAGCTGGTCCAGCCGTCGAATTTTCAGTGTGAAATGTCAATGGTCCAAAAGACAAACATTTGCGCCCCAACCCCCACAGATTCTCATTTTTCTTTTCGCGTTTTCTTACCAAAAATATAAAAACCATAAATATAAATCTGTTTTAACAAAAAGGGGCAATGAAATAACAAATAGGTGGGAGTATCAGACCGCTCTTCCCTCTGATCTGGTTTTCATGGCGTGTGCATGTACAACGTATCATGCATTCCTTGGTATGTTTTACTCGTATGTAGCTAATAGCGTCATTTGTGTTTTCAGTTTACATAAGCAGCTTGTGTATTTTTCCGTGCTGCACTAGGTTTACAAGGCAGTGTGATGTGTGGCTTTTCTGTAGGTTGTGAGTTGTTGCTGTGTACTGGACACCTCCCGTGCTATCATTTACCAAGCAATAACGCTCACTGGGAGGTGAAGGTTCAAGGACTTATTTTGTTGCTGTTCTCTAACGATGATTTATGGGCACCTACATGCTTTTCACGTATTCGGCATCTAGAAAGGTTGTGAATTTGCTCTGTATAGGCCAACAGGGTTATTCTGCAGATGCGTTTTTTTCTGATATGTATCCGTAGGTGGTAGGTTTTAGTGTGATACGCAGTTTGGTACATTCTACACATTATCAGATTAAGTAACGAATTATTTCTGCAGTATGTCCTTATCTGTATTGTGTTTTACTGTTTGGCGTATACGTTTTCTATGCGTTATATGATGACGTGGGATGTCTGAGTTATTAATGGGCAGTGGGAGGTTCAATCTAAATTGTGCATCTTTGAGTGCTATATTTACTCTTGTTGTGTGATCTCTATGTGGGCTGAGGGACTGTGCTATCTGAATTTACCGTGCTTTATGTGGCTTTTCTGAGCGGTCTGGGTTTCGTCGCGCGGCAAGTGTTCTTATACTGTCACTGGACAAAGGAGATCTTGCTGCAGAACTCCTGGAAGTCCCTCTCCATGAACTGCTCGCTCTGCAGGACGTCGTCTTCGGAGGGGAAATACTGCATGCTGCTGTCCTCCTGCAGAAGCAGCTCAGGCACCAGGAAGCTTCCAATGAAGAGGTCAATCTGCTGGTCCGTAGTCCTGTGGGGGCTAGGTGGCACCTCCTCCCCGCGCCGCCGCCTTTTGCCCGGCTGGGGAGGGGATTCCTCGTCCAGCAGGGCCCCGTGCGCGTTCTCCAGGACGTACAAGTACTGGTCCATGTCCAGCGGGTCCATCTCGCAGTCCGAGCCGTCGCCGCTCTCGGTGCTGCCCACCGAGTCGGAGCGCAGGTGCATGAGCTGGTACTTCTCCTGCATCAGGAACTGGTTGGTGTTGAGCGGAGCCTGCATGCCCTCCAGATTGATGGGGCGTAGGCGGGGCACCCGCCGCAGAGGGCCGGGCACCACTGCGGGGTACGGCTGGTGCGGCGGCACGGCCCGGCCCCCGCCCCCTTTGCGCCCTCCGACCCTCCTCTGCCAGCGGGGGCGGAAGCCTCGACCTGTCCCTCTGGGCGGCGGCTTCGCCCACTGAGGTCCCCGCGCCTCCAGCGGTGCGGCCTCCCACGGGCAGAGCGATGCAATGCCGCGGCCGCACATGACGGGCTCAATTCTCCTCAGCATGAACCGAGGCGCCTGCGCTCGGCCTCCCCGGCGGGGGCCCTCACCCCCTGCGCCGCTGTCCTGGCCTACCCTTCCTTCTCTCTGGGCTCCCTTTCCCCCAGTCTCCTCACCCTTTCTTGTTTCGGTTCCAGCGGCTCGGCCGCCTCAGCTCCCCGCCTCTACCTTCTCACAATACGGTCGGTTTTTTTCTTGACCAGGGCTCCCGTGCGGCGCATAGCCCGACCGCACAGGCTGGCGACTGGCAGTCTTCTGCAGCTGACGGGTTAGTGGAGACTGTGGAGTTTTAGAGCTATTTCGTTTTTTTGACAATGTTTTCGGCTAATACTAATTGCTAGAGCGAAATGCAAGCGGGCGGCTCTGGAGGGCTTGTTTGGCAGGCGTAGACTGGCAGTGCACTACCCACTGTCTAAAGCTGCGAACTGTTTAGGAGCGCCGCCTACGCCTTGCTTATATACACGACGGACTGTACCAATTACTCTGGAGGCGGGGCCTTTGGTTAAGGAACATAATTCCGCTGCAGCGAAATCCTCTCATTCTTTTGAAGGTTGAAAAAAACAACCTACAAATTTAAAAAGGCGCGATTAAGCTTGCGTGTTATTAATTAAGTTTATTGTCTGCTATATAGTAGTGCTTTCTCCCAACGTAGTCTCCCTTTTATTTACGCAACTTTCGTGGCAAATGCACTACGAAAACAGCGCAACTGTTTTTGAGATGTCATTCTCAGCCGTAACCTAATACAACAAACTTGTCCTGAGACTATACCATCGGACGAAGGTGCATCAAAAGCCAACAGCGAATCATTAGCACAAACACACTTGTAATATTTTGTTTGGTATCACAAGTATTTTAAAAAAATACCCCATTAGGTGGCCACGGAAGTCTCCCTATAGTATATTACTTCAGTCCTGTAACCCCTCCCAGGATCTTGGTATCGGCTATCTGGCCAAGGTCCTCCTGGAAGAGCTTTTGGGCGGGTGACAAGGCATCTTTGTGTATATTTATGTCTCAAAGTGGGTGTGAGAAGGATAGGAGAGGATCGATGGCGTAGAGGCTCTGCTCGGCCATGCCCCGTGCAAGGCTCCGACCCCTCAAGCATACGTTTTCCCTTAGTTTCCTTTCAGAAGGACTGCAGTTTTTTTTTTTTTTTTTTTTTTAAAGATTGAGTGAAAACCCGAGCTTCACTTTCTTTCGTTACATTAGGTTTCCAACTGTAAAGATAAATATGCAGAATTTGTAAAACCAAGCTTCTTTTTACCGTTACCATAAATAAGTTTGCATCATACGTTTTTCTCTATTATCCGCAATATTAAAAGTCGATATATCGATACTTTTCTCCCACTTAAACTTCTTTTAGTGCAAAGAAATGGCTAGGGTCATTTTCTTCCGTGTTTCCTAAATTGCTTTCAGAATCAGTGTATGCATTTCACCAACATCAACTACAGGATCCTCTTTTGATTGAAGTTGGGAAGTCCCGTTTTTGATTTTCTTCGTATTTATGAGTCAAAACGCCACTTTCAGTGCAACCTCCCAACAAATTATTTTGCCCTAATACGTTCTTTTTGGTGCACGAGGGCCCAAGGATTGGGGTTGTGATGTAACTCATTTTGAGTAGCAGTTACATTCTTTCACCGAGTCTCTCTTCTCTTCAGTTACAAATAAACTGGAAAAAACTAGTTTAAATCTAAGCTCCAAGTGGGCGGGGCATTGTGTTCAGTGCCCGTTGTAAACGTGCAGATCTTTTGTTTACTAGAATCACGTGCTGCCGCGGACCTCAGCAGCACGTTTGAGTAGGAACTGGAGGACCAGTCAAAGTGGATATAGATTTATTCGAAAACGGCGGTGTATTTGTTCTTTTCATGAAGCAAGTATGTTTGTCTTCATAGTCCTTAGCACATTGCCCGTTACATAATAACAAGCGTCGACAGAGGTTTGGTACAGTGTAGTTAAACAACGTTACAATAGTGTACATGTACAGACACACACCCATATATATATACTGAATAACAAACAGGTTTAAATATTTACATGAATAACGACGGAGAGAGTGTTTCAAGAAGTAATTGCTCAGATCAGCAGGGGCATAACGGGGAGGTGGGACCTTTTAGGTGCACCACATTCGTCAGGGCGCTCCTTTCCGCCCAAAGCCAAATAATATTATCGAGATATGGGAGACTTGGGGGCGCCTCTTCAGATTCTGCTGGTGGTGTGGTGGGGGTTGGGGATCGTGGGTCGAGGTGAAGGGGTGAGGGTGTTTGCAACTTTTTCATTATACCACTGCAGGTGAGGGTGGGATGTATACCTAAATAATGCCCCAAGTTATAAGCTTAGCTCCAGCCTGAGAAGGTCCTAGAATTCCACAACCATGCAACCACCACCACACGGTCTCTAGCAGGATTGTAAATATGCCAGTAGACCCTAAGCCTAGAACTCAGTCTGAAGACTGGACTCAAGAGGGCTCACAGGTATCTGCATTACTGGGGTATATTTAGGAATTGTATGTGCGTGGACAATAGAGATTTACTATCCCACTCTGAGTATAACTCAAACGTGTACACTTATGCCTGCATCATGTTTACTTGCTTCAAGATACATGATTTCCAATGAATAAAGGCTCTCTCATCTATTCTTCGCTTTCCAAACAACTGAGCTGCTATTCTCTTCAACCACAGGCAGCTGAGCTACTTCTTAATTTACACAGAAGAATCCCTTGATCTGCTGCTGATGTCTCACTCTCTGCAGAGTGCAAAGCATACCTGTTTTACGCACCAGAGCTCCTTCGTAACGATCATAGGTAGCAAAGCTGTCTCACAGTGGTTAGATATTGCAGAGCTTTAGCTTGCTCTGCTCATCTATCCCTGGTTAGAACATTGGAATGTTGAGAGAAGACAATGGAGCAACTCCTGACATAATGTCTGGTAGAAGCCAGGAACTCCAACATTCTAGTGTTTGTCTTCATGTTTTTCCCTTTTTAATTCAGAACATTCTACTCTATATGGATGGAACATTCTAATAGTCTTATAGTTCTTCTGACTCGTGCTATTCAAGTTGTTAAAGGACGTTTCTCTCGGGTTTAGAACCTTTATCAACCTGTTACCTTCGGCAGTGGAACACAATGCTATAATAGCCACAGACCTGTCTGATTATTTGTCTATCTCCTCTTTTGTATTGGAGAACCAGGACACACAAGGTCTTGGAGAAAGAAATTTAGATGCAACTGGTGGCGAAAGAAAACCTCAGAGGCAAGTCACAGGTAGCTCATAAACTGCCTTATAATTACCTCTCAGGGTACATAGCTGCTGTATTCCGTTTATTTTCCTTTCCACCCACTGCTTCATGGTTCCAAAAATATGGAGTTGCAAGACAGTGCCAAGGGGCACTGAAGTGCAAGCTAGGATAGACTGCTACTATCCATTGCTACTCCTGATTTACATCCATGGTTAAAAATATAAGTTTCCCTAAATAAAACTATCCTATGTTTGCAAGATGCCAGCTCTGAAACACATTGAGGGAATTTGTTTACAAAAACAGTACCAACAGACTAGAAGCTGGTGATTTGTGCAATTTTAAAATACATAAACTGCACTTTAGACAACACACCTATGATCGTGGCACAAGTGAACAATTATATGAAAAGGCAAGAATGCAAGGGTCTTAATTCCTTTTGCAGTCCAAATGTTCCCAGTGGCAGTCTCTTCTCGAGGGTGGGGGAGCATCGCCCCTCCCCCACCCACTGGGAGTTGAGCAGGAAAAAACAGAATGGCAATGAAAAGATTTAATTGCCATTTTATTTTTTCCCTGCAGCGCACACCAGCCCAAAGACATGCTGGGCCGTCCTCTGCTACCAGCAGCAGAGTACTGCCTCTGCATCCGGCAGCAGCAGAATGCCTCTGCTTCCAGCAGCAGAGGACTGGAGCAGTGCCTGGACTGGACGCTCCAAAGTGCACGTCACTTTGGCCGACTGCTTGGCGCCGGCCAAAGTGACCTGTGCACTTCCAAGCACTCCACTCAGCTGTCTAAGACAGCTGGGTGGAGACCAGACAGAGGCCTTCAGGGCCTGAAGGAGCCTCTAGTCAGGACGCTCCACCCAATTCAGGCGCTTCTTTCATGCGGGTTAACAGCATGATAGCAGCACCAGGATTGGTTAGGGGAGCTCTTCCGGCATCGGAGAGCAGAAGCACACAGGGCAGGACGCGCAGCCCATGAGTAAGTGCCTTTTTTTTAATGTGTATGTAATGTTTGTGTAATGCATGTGTGTAATGTTATGTACATGTGTAATGCATGTAAGTGTGTAGTGCATGTACGTGTAGTGTTTGTGTTATAGTGGTTTTAGGGTGGAGGGGTGGTTTACGTTGGGTTTTTTGAGGGAGGGGGTGTTTTATTTTAATTTTATATTTTTTTGCAAAATGGTGCAGCACTTCACTCGCCCCACCGCTTTAAAAAGGTACAAGCTGCAGCTGAATGTTCCGCATAGCTGTATACCTTAGATGCTGGTGCACACTGTCAGAAAAGCTTTTGTTTCAGCTGCTCTATTTAGAGGCGGGTGAACCGTCATGTTTCCGCAGGCAGAACCTCTGCTTGCCGAAACCTTTAACTAATGACTTTACTGACTTTGGGCCATCAGTCTAAGTTCCTCAACTTCATTTTTTCCGGCCTGGGCCCACCAGGGGAAGCCTAGCAATCTCAAACAGGAAAATAAATTAATAACCTCATCATCCTGGTAGAAAACCCCCAGCGTATCAGTGACTTTTTTTGTTTTCCATATTCACGCACCAGCTTTGGGAGTTTGTTTATGAATAACAACCTTTTTTGCAGTGTTGGAGCACCGAACATGACTCTACAAAGCTTTAGTGCTTTCAGCAGGGCTACAGTTATAGTACATTCTGAAGGCACAGCAAACTCTGCCTGCCTTGGGAGATCTCTAAATATGTCAGGATGTAGGCTGCCAGAACAGCAACGTGCATTTCTATCTCAATATCTAAATGAATCCCTGAATATAGAATTACACATTAAAGAAGTGGCAAAAGGTGCCTTATTAACTAAAACTCATAATTCTGTACAAACGTCATGCCATCTGATGACTTACTTCAAGTTAACCAGTGGGTATATATCCCAAATTGAATAAGAAATATTAGTACTCACTGACCTCCATTTGCATCATATAATCCTCTGCAAAGGGGATTCCAGCAGCTAGAACTATGACTGGCATGAAAAAATGTTAACATATCACACTTGTCCTAGTCAAGTTCAGATAGCTCCCTCTAAAAGCCCATCCAGTTTCAGATCACATAACACCACACCACACTACCAGAAACACAACTGACTTTCTCAAGAAGAGACTACTTAGCAATACAAAAAAGCTCCATATGGAAACCAAACTATTTAAAAAGACCTCTATATCATCCTGATCTTTCTTGGGACTTGTTTCCAAGGTCTCAAATAATATACCGATCAAGGTATGGCAGGACCCCTTTCTCTCACTCCTCTTTCAGAGCTCGACTGGAAGAACCACCTACTTCTGAATCAGTTGAGCACTTCATAATCCTCTTTATCTCCCCACTAAAACACAGTACAGTAGAACAAGTTACTTACCTTCAGTAACTCTTTTTCTGGTGGATACTGTAAATGCTGAATGCTCACCTTTAAAATTTCTCCATGTGCCAAACTGGATACAATACCTTTCATAGCAATAATTCCTGTGCAATGACAAATGGGTCCATCTGACTCTGCAGTGACCTCAATGCCTCTAGGAGTGTCGGCACAGGGCTGTTTATAGGCTTTTACCTCACAGGCTGACATCAGTTTTTGTTTGATCACTTCCACGTCCTCAGACCCAGATTGGGCATGACATCTTGCTCTAATGACATGGTGTAAAATCTAACTTTGGACCTATTGTCATGTCCTGGCCTCCGTGTCTCAGCCCAGTTTCCCTAAGCCGTCCCATGACCGCCATATGCTCCGTAGGCCACCATGTCATTTGTGTTTGGGTACCATCTCAGCCCGCAAGTCTTCCTACCATATGTCAGCCCCTGAGATTTAACAGCTGAAGTTCTACACACCCAGTATTGTCTCTTGGTCAACATCAAACATTTTGTTTGTATAATGTTTGCACATGGAATATTATTTCTCTGCTCTTGGCTAATCTTCAGCATCACACATCTGTGCATGCGCTTCAGCACTGTCAGCCCATAATTTGCTGAAGTCTCACAAGAATATATGATTTTGCGAGAGCTAAGCAAATCTCAATGCCATTTTAGGCACAGTAGTATTTAAACACACCCAGGATGGTACAGTGCTTTGCCTCATGTTTTTGCCTTGAAAAGGATCTCACCTTAGTTATGCCTACTATCCCCACTTGGGTATAGGCCATCAACCAGGACTCTCCAGCCAACTGTCCTGGGCTTTTCTTTCAATCTGACTCCAGGTGTAACCTATCTCCTTACAGTCAGTCTCGACGCTAGGTGTTTCTTAGCCTTGGTCTTTTCCTTTTCCCTTGAAGGTTCCAAGTAAGGGCTTGCCTGGTGATGTTTGATGCAGGTTTGCGGAAGGTGCAACTTATCCAGCCCATGTATTTTTTCATGATTTCTTTATAAGCAGGGAGGTGGAAATTCTGCTGTTATAGGTTGTCGTTGCTTATGGTGTTTGTTTAGCAGATTTGTAGAATCATCCTCAGGCAGGTGTTGATGAAGGTCTGGACTTTGTTGGTGGTGGTCATTGTTGTCCTTCATGTTTCTGCTCCATACAGACGGACCTATTTTACGTTGGAGTGAAAAAGCCTGATCTTGGTTTGCAGCAGTAGCTTAGAGATCCAGATCTTTAGCGGAATTAAGGCAGCCCTTGCTTTGCCAGTTCTTGCCTTGATGTTGGGATCTGTGCCGACCTGCTGGTTTATGACACTACCCAGGCAGATGAAGGCCACGACATCTTCCAGTGCATTGCCTGCAAGAGTGACTGCAGTTGTGCTGGCCATGTTAGCCTTCAGAATCTTGTTTTTTCCCTTCTGAATATTGAGGCCAAGTTGTGCTGATGTGGCTGCCACCTTGTTGGTCTTCTTTTGCATCAGCAGATGGTTTTAGGAGAGTAGGGCTAGATCATCTGCAAAGTCCAGGTCGTCGTGCTGTGTCCAAGATGTCCACTGGATCCCAATTCTTCTCCTTGCTGTGGATGTCTTCATGATCCAGTCTATGATCAGCAGTAAGAAAAAAGATGAGCGACAACAACCCTGGCAGACTCCGGTCCTCACTTGGAAGGCTTCTGTGACTGTCCTCCATGGGCTATCCACAGGTCAATCCCTCGTAAGAGTTACTGATGATTCTTACCAGTTTATCTGGCACACTATTGTGATGGAAAAGTTTCCAAAGGGTCTTTCTGTCTACTCTGACAAATGCTTTCTCATAGTTGATGAAGTTGACATGGGGGGTGGGTGGTTCCATTCCATGGACTGCTCAGTGATGATGCACAGTGTTACAATCTGGTCTATACAGGATCTATCTCTGCAGAAGCTAGCTTGCTGATCTCGCAACTGAGTGATGATTTGTTCCTTCATTCTGTTCAGGATGACTCTGTTCAACACTTTGCCTGGGTTGATAGAAGAGTTATTCCGCTGTAGTTTGCATACTCAGGTTACCTTTCTTGGGGGATCTTAATGATATATCCCCCTTCAAATCTGACAGCTCCTTTTCCTCTTGCCAGATCCTTCCAAACATGGGGTAGAGCATGTCTGCTGATGTTTCAATGTCTGCTTTCGGTGCCTCTGCAGGAATGTTGTCGGGCCTTGCTGCCTTCCCATTTCCCAGATGTTTAATGGCTTGCCGTACTTCTTCCTTTGTTGGTCTGCTGCAGTTGACTTGCACGTCCTTGTAAGCTGGCTGTATGTCTGGTGGAGATTGTGGCACAGCCTGATTCAGTAGTTCTTCAAAGTGTTCCACCCATTGTTGTTGGCCTTTGTTACCCATGATTGTCTCTTAGTTTGGTCTTTAACTTGCGTTTCTGGCTTTGTTGGAAATGTCCCTTTTTGCAGGGTTATCCCAAAACCTTTTGCCTTCTTCCTCCTATTTTTTCAGGTCTGTTTTTGCTGGTTTATTGCCTCTGCACACTTTACCACTGCTAATCAGTGCTAAAGTGCAAGTGCTCCCTGGGTAAATTCTACGGTTGATTGGGGTATCCATGACTGGCATATTTGATTTACTGGTAAGTCCCTAGTAAAGTGAACCAGAGGTGCCAAGGGCCTGTATATCAAATGCTACTAGTGGGCCTGCAGCACTGATTGTGCCACCCACATAAGTAACCCTGTAAACATGGCTCAAACATGCTACTGCAGTGTCTGTGTGTGCAGTTTATAACTGCCAGTTCGACCTGGCAAGTGTACTCACTTGCCAGGCCCAAACTTCCCTTTTGGTACATGTAAGGCACCCCTAAGGTAGGCCCTAGGTAGCCCCATGGGCAGTGTGCAGTGTATTTAAAAGGTAGGACATGTAGTGGTGTGTTTTACATGTCCTAACAGTGAAATACCGCCAAATTCGGGTTTCACTGTTGCAAGGCCTATCTCCCTCATAGGGTGACATGGGGTCTGCCTTTAAATAACTTTAAAGTGCAGATTTCCCTTTGAGGGCAGATAGAAATATGGAGTTTGGGGGTCTCTGAACTCACAATTTAAAAATACATCTTTTAGTAAAGTTGGTTTTTAGATTGTGAGTTTGAAAATGCCACCTTTAGAAAGTAGGCATTTTCTTGCTGAAACCATTCTGTGACTCTGCCTCTTTGTGGATTCCACGTCTGGGTGAGTTTGACAGTTGGACTGTTCAAACTTCACCTATAGACAGCGACACAAAGAGAACTGGGGTGTAGCCTGCATATCCTGATGAGCCATCTTAGCGAGAGGAGAGGGAGGAGTGGTCGCTTGCACCTGAAAGGACTGTGCCTGCTCTCACACAATGCAGTCTCCAACCCCCTGGTGTGGGTCTGGGGCCTGGCCTGGCCAAGGAAGGATCTTGCAAACACTTGAGACTTTCCTTTGAAGTTTGCCAACTTCAAAGGCAAAAAGGGGTATAAGAAGAGGTCCCAAAACCCCAGACCTTTAGAATCTTTCTGCAATCAAGAGGAATCTCTGCCAAGGTGAAGAGCTGAAGAGGTGGAGGAGAAGTACTGTCCCTTTGCTGTGTTGATTTGTTGGATTGGCCTGCAGTTGCTGCTTCTGCTTTAAAAGAGCGCCAAGGGTGAACTTTTCTGTGTTCCTGCTTGAGAAAGTTCTCCAAGGGCTTGGAGTAGAGCTTGCCTCCTTTTGAAAGTCTCAGGGATATCAGAGACTTCAGTTTCATCTGCCTACAGAACTGGGAACTGTGTGTTAGGTGCTGCAACAGAAGAAAATCCATCCCGTGGCCGTCAACGATGCCGCTGGCCTGTACCGCGACCTGCAGATGCCGCACAGAGTCACATTGTCCCACTTCGTACTGCGACCCTGGTCTCATAGACGCCATCATCGGATGACTTCACTGAGCTGCTGCTCGCACTGCGACCTGTGGGCCCGCACTCTGGCATCGCCTGCTCACCCCGCAGTCTGGGCATCCCCAACGACACCGCTCCTGCTGACACCGGCGCTGCTGCCTGCACCGTGGCCTGTGGACACCGCTCGTGAGGTACATGAAGCACTGTCACGTACTGCACCCCCGTCCACCAGCACCATTGACTCCAATGTCATCACCAGGCATCCCTGCCTGCACCGTGGCCTGTGGACACTGCTCATGAGGGTCACAAAGCACTATCCCATTCCGCACTGCTGGCTTGGGCCTACCGATAACAGCGCTTTAGCAATGACGATGACGCTGCCTGCACCATGACCTGGTGACACCGCTCGACGCACCGCCTGGCTTCACATCTAAGGCCTGGTCTCACCGATGCCGCTGGACGCCATCACTGAGCAGCTGCTGCACCTTGACTTGTGGGCACCGCACGTCGCATAGTCCTGATTCGCACCGCAGCCCCAACATCATCCACGCCAGCGCTCCTGACTTCAGGAGTCTGGAGTTCGATCCGCAAGGCGTGTGACTTCAAGGGCCCGACGACTCCCGCACCAACTCCGGAACCGACACCGCGACTCCAGCAACGCCGATCTCCAGAGCTCCCTGCAAGGATCAAGATGCCCTGCAATTTCAAAGGTACTGTTTGCGTGTCTTTCCGACACCGTAGCTGTCCCGCGACCCTGCAGCTGGCCTGAACTGTTGGTTTTGTGGAGCATGACGCCATGATAGCCCCAGGTGGAGTTATCGACTTCAAGGAACTGTATTTTTGAGTAAATCTTGCAGAATTCATATATTGATTACTGTACCATGGATTTTATCGTATTTGGTCTTGTTTTATTTAGATAAATATCTGGTTATTTTTCTAAAACTTGTGTGGTGTCCTTTTGTAGTGTTTTCACTGTATTACTGTGTGTTATGTGCAATTGCTTTACACATTGCTTCTGAGATAAGCCTGACTGCTCGTGCCAAGCTACCAAGGGGGTGAGCAGGGGTTATCTGAGCGGGTATCTCCCTTATCCTGACTAGAGTGAGGGTCCCTACTTGGACAGGGCTCAAACCGACTGCCAACTAGAGATCCCATTTCTAAAAGGCTTGCTGTATCTGCCGGAAAGTTTCTTTGTTATGTTGTAGAGTTCTTTCAAGTTTTCATAGCTTGCTGCTTCCTGGGCGGCAGTGCAAGGCCATCAATGAATCTTTGCTTGTCTGCTCTTAAGCTTCCCTTTGTTTCCTCGTTGGTTTTGGGTGTATTCACCTTGACCTTTTGTTTTTTCTACTCTTGTTCGGCTGGTGTAAACTACAGCTTTCATTTCCTTTCTTGGACTTTGCGGAGAGTCTCAGTGGAGATTCATTCTTTATGCTAGTGTTTCTTAGGACCTAGTACCTCCTGGCAGGTTGATGCCACCGTTTCTTTGATCTTCTCCCACTGACTTTCTATTGGCTCTCTGTCATCCTGTAGTTCTTGCAGCACTTGAAACTTGTTACTGTGGGTGACTGAGTAGTCACTCTGGTTTTGTGCATTTTAAGGAGGGTGGTGTTATATCGCCTGACCTACTTGACTCGAAAAAACAGTCTTCACCTCAGCTACCAGACTTCACCTTTCACCTACTCACTAGCGACCACCTCAGGAACCTAAAAAAAAGAACAAGAGAATGCTATTATGATTACAACTCAAGATACATTTCAAATCTTACTATGGACGCATAAGTACTAAAGAGGATGATATTCGAGGTATCTTACGTGAAAGACTGCACCAATGCATAATAATATTAATAGTTGTTTACTACTAACATCACCTTGGAGTTTTTTAACCAATGTAAATGAACATGTGTCAGAGGAAATCCCCCAAAACTATCGCAGACAGTAAAAAACAAACAAAGGTATTGTTAAGGACAAGAAAATCACTGGCTTATGAAAAGATATTGCTAACTGTGTTATGTATGTGATCTTAGTTGATATATGTGGATTACAGATGTAAATATTGTTTGTGGAAGAAGACAGTAGGAGGTGCTTCTCATCCCAAGGGTTCTTAAATAGGCAAGATGGAAGCAATCAAAGGGAACCTACACACATACCCAAGCTGAATCACAAGTAGAGTTCTAGCTCTATTTAATTGAAGGGGTTTAAGTAGGAGTCTAGGGAAAGCTTCCCAACTTAACTTATGACTTGTCACTTATTTTCAAGGTCAGTAGCCATCGCCTGGATAGTGCAACTCCAAGCAATCCAAGAAACAAGACCCTCTTCACTGGTCCTAATCATCTTGGCTTGTGGGGCATCATTTCACAAGTGAGGAAGGCTGCGTGCACAAGGAGGCTTCTTATTGTCTCTGAGGAGCCACACTGTGGGCTTTACAAGGTAAGCACCCGCATTGCCCACCTGACACCTATTTAGAATCTCAAAAGTCCACAGAATGGCAAGGAGGGAGAGTGGCGAAGAATTTGCAGTTAGAGTATCCAACAGTAACAGCATCATCAATGCAAGTAACTTGTTCTTCTCATAGATACTGCTAACAGATGGTTCACCTTTTAAATACATACCAAAGTGGTACCACTCAAAAGGTGGTCAGTCTGAGGAGTGGACTTACACCAGGAAGTCCTGCAGGGCTGAGCTGGTGACAAAGTCATCCCTTTCGATTTGATTATCAAGACAGTGCTGCCTGATGAAGATGTGTATGGGTGCCTATGTAGGAGCCTGGAAGATCCCATGACAGCGTTGACACTGGTGAAATGAGCCCAAAGGCATTCTGGATGCTCCTTTCCTTTTTGGCCATAGCATAGCAAGTCTTTATGTAAAGGACGATCCACCTGGTCATGGTTAACTTCTGGAATGCTGTGCCCTTCTTAGCCCTGACAAAGCCAATAAAAAGCCTGTGATCTAACTGTTGCTCCTTCATGTGCTCAAGTGTAGAAGCAAAGAGCTGTCTTTGGGTCCAACAAGTAAAGCCTCTCCTCTTTTTAGGGTTGAGGGGGAGCAAAAAAGACATGGTGAATCATGGACTGTCCCACGTGGAAGAGAACACCACCTTCAGCAGAAAGGAAGCACAACTTTGCAGTACCTATTTATCCACTAAGGAAGCAGTATATGTAGCAATAATTTGTCTGTGAAGAAATTAGTCTATAAAGGTAGCACTTACTGCATCTGTAGCTCATGATACAGCACATATAATTAATTGCAATGAGGTATGCTAACTAGAACCTGCAATTTCAGTGAAAAACTATGGCTCGTAGGGCATGCACATTAAAAATGTGAGGACTAAGTTAAGGGCTCATTGAGGCATAATAAAGAACGTGGGATGGATCATATATGTGAGCCTATAAAGAAATTAATCACAACTGGTGACTTGAATGAAGGAGTTTGGTCAGGTAAACTTACAGAAAGGCCGAAAGGGCCAACAAATAACCTTTAACGATGCCCATTGCAAAGCCTTGCTAGACTATTAATAAATCAAACTTTAAAATGGCAGACAGCTTGTCAAGAAGAGGATTCATTTAATTGACCCAACACCAGGCCAGAAACTTTGGCCGATTACCATAATAAACATATTTGGTAGAGACAACTTGCTGCAAGAATAATCTTCACTACTACATTCAGATCAAACCTGTTCAGTTGGTGCTGCTCAATCGCAATGCATGGAGGTGG
This sequence comes from Pleurodeles waltl, assembly GCF_031143425.1. Lineage (NCBI taxonomy): Eukaryota > Metazoa > Chordata > Amphibia > Caudata > Salamandridae > Pleurodeles > Pleurodeles waltl. Next base: position 267,513,398 of record NC_090448.1, on the reverse strand, counting down.
GAGTTGTAAAGATTCAGGTATAGGACCCTACCCTATTACTGAGGCACAAGGCGTTTCTGGAGAAGTGCAGACTGGAAGGCAAATGCTCACTCTCAATAGACTGGAGGTCCATTCTCCCCTGACCCAACCTGGGGCTAGCAGCATGATCTGAGCCCAATCTTTCCTGATCTATTTCAGAACTTAGCCTACAGTAGAGAAGGTGGGAAGGGCTACAGGAAACCAGAGTCCCATTGTAGGAGGAACACATTTCCGAGAGAGCCTCAAGACTGAAAATCTAGGATGTAGTTCAGGGGCTGCTCCTCCACTAAGGAGGAGGAGCGTCGCCCGCTGGATTTTTGAAAAAGCAAAAATAAAATGATTACTGACGCTACATTATCATTTTATTTTTCATGGGAGTAAGGGGCGGGAGTGGCTGGGATGGAGGGAGGGGGCCAGAAGAGGGCTATCCACCACAATGTGCACATGTCGGTTTGGACGGCCGTGTTGGGCCAGCCAAACAAATATGCACACTTAGCTGTGCAATACAGCCTGGTAGAGAACATGCAGAGTGGAGAACATGCAGAGTGGAGAACATGCACAGGCTACCACTCCCAGTCTGAGCGGCGAAGCAGGCTGCTCAGACCAATCATGACACTGCTGTCATACTGGTGACAGCAGCGTCGTGATTGGCTAAGTGCCTGTGTGCACCCTGGAACAGGAAGAGGATGAGGACGGAGGGGAGACAAACATGTCTCCCCTCAAAGGTGTTGTTTATTTTTCATTTTTATTATCTTTTTAACCAACTCCCGTCATGCCCTGTCCCGCCATCCCCGTTCAGTGGCAACTGCCACTGGTGTAGTTATTGCGACTGTGCATTCTCAGCAATAACAAAAAGTTCCACCCAAAGTGCGCCCAACCGGGCAACAAAATCCTGAAGAACTTCCAGATTAATTGACAGTTTTGTAGTTTGACAGATGACATCAGCTGAGCTTTTCCTTCCTGGCATTCAAAACCTGCGAAATAATTTCCTATTGGAGGAATTTCAAGATACAGCTACTTTCAGAATCACAGAGCCTATTGAAATGGGCCCGTAACCCCATGTCCCTCTGCTTGTTTCAATTCCACATGGTAGTTGTGTTATCTATCAATGCCTAAACTGACTTCCCTGTGATGGATGAGAAGGCGGCCTTCAGAGCCAACTGAATGCTGCAAAGTTCCAGAAGGTTCACACACTGCCTCAGCTCTGCTGGGGACCAAAGTTTGCTGATCTCCACTGCTCCCAGATGACCACCCCAGCCCAGAAACAATCTATTCATCAGTATTGTGAGGTTTGTTTGAGGTTAGGAGAACAGCCTTTCAGGTTAGATTGGTGAACGAAAGCCACCACTGAAAATCCCTGACTGGCTCTTCTAAAATGCAAATGTTGTTCAAGTGGCAACCCTGGGCACATGTGCCAGTAGGCATGAGGGACCAACAGGATGCACCAGGCTAAGGATAGTCCGAACCGTCCACACTCAGAAGTGATCCTGAAACATCAGAGACATGTCCCAGATTCATTTCCTGGATGGCGAAGCCTTGAACTTCACCATGTCCCCTTTGAAGGGAATCCTGGGGTTAGACTGCAGGTGGGATTTCAGCTCATTGATGGAAAACCCCAGGGATAACAGCAGGGTAAAAGTTGTCTACAGGTGATCCATGACTGACCCCAAAGAGGCATTCTCCTCTGTGGGTGGCACTGGTGGAGAGTACAACTCTGCTGCAGTGGAAGTATCCAGACCACTGCCATTGTGTAGACCTAAATATAGGTCAGCATGATCAATGTAATGCGGAGGCCCTGAATGGTTTCAAAATCTGATGTGAACAAGTCTTCCAGTTTACGATAGTACTGGCATCGACGGAGAGGCTAGACTTCATTGAAAGTTGTGACCTGCTCCTTAATAAACTCATAACAAGACATAGGCCAAATGGCAATGTTGGCTCCAGATCGGAAATGGGTATCACTGTCAGATCTGAAGTAGGTGCCACTGGAGTTGATGCCGGCTCTGGAGTGGTTGGAACCAACAAGGTTTGTGACAGCACCAGTATAGGGCTGGGCGTGAGCTCAATGTGGTCAGTCTGGACCAGGGCAGGCCGCACTAGTGGAAGTCTAATTTAATGTCCTTGCTCCTCCATGGGGCTCTTTGGTGCTCCAGAAGGAGGCATTATTGTCTAGGAAAATTTGCAGCATATCTACCTTGCAGGCTTTTGACTACTGTGGGTTCTGCGATGTCTCGAGAAACTCACTGCATGTTGGGACCAGGTGATGGGAGTGGAGTTTGTTTTTCAGGTGGAGACTGCACAACATCTCCCACAGGTGGGAATGACAGAATGAAGACTTGTCTTGCTTAGACTTCTTTCATTTCTAACAAGACTTGTCTCCCAACTTCATCTTCAATTTACCTGAGGCGGTGACTTGAGGCGGGACCAAGACCTGGAATAGGAGCGGGCCCATGGTTTGTTTTTGGAGTGAGTCTGCTGTTTGGAGCACAGCCTGCTACGTTTCTTGTTTTCAGCAATGTACAGTGTCACCTCACGCTCCCTGATGATCTTCGGGTGCATAAGGAAGCATTTGTCTCAGAACTTGGATTCTACAGGCAGACATCATGCAGTTCTGTGATCGACATGTATGTCCTGCAGTTGCAGCTCGGTTTGAAGCCTGTGGCCCTCAAGGGAGACATTTCGCTAGCACAGAACTAAGGAAAAACAGTTTTGGAGTTGGTTAAACACCAACAAAAGTAGGGTGGAGTGCTACAGATCTTTGTAGAAGGGTGCAGAAAGAAAGGAACTGACATCACTGTACACAGATGGTAACTACACATGGATTATTCCTCTCACTTAAAAAAACAGTGAGGTTGCCACAGAGACTGATGGTGCCACCTATCGGTGTGTGGGAGCAGTGTTATAAAAAGTTCCAGCTCAAGTCTGGCGCCTGGGGAATTTCAAAAGGCCAGGAGGAATCTGTGCATAGAAGTATCCTTCAGACGTATTCATCATAAACTGTGTTTACCGTCTTCTACCGCACCGTGTTCTACCGCACACAATATGAAAACCAACCGCCCTTACACCCTCTCCTATATATTTGTATTAATATTTTACCACCATAATTCGGTACTTTAAAATCTGTACCCACCTTCCATTAATGTTAGCTAAAATGTAAGTACTGTTTGATACATGCCCGTACAATAAATAGTATTTGATAGTAAATGGATTGTGTCAAAGATTTTTTTCACTCAAAATACGACTGTGAATCATTCTACCTTCCCCCCGGGGTAGTAACCACTATAGAAAAAAATATCCGATGTTGTTAGTAATGTTATGTTGTTAGTTGTTGTTGTTGTTGTTAGTAATGACTATGTTTCCAATCTTTGACGCTCTGCATGCAGGTTGCACTATAGCTCAATCAATAGGTTAATTGCTTACTGCTGAATTTAGATCTAGAGTGGCTACTAATAATAACAATACTACATACAAACATGTTTTAAATAAGATACGTTTTTGGAAAGCACTATATAAATAAGTTGTCATTCTCAAAACAGAATGAGCTATTGTTTCAACCAACAAGGTATGATGTTTTTATTTCCTGCAGGCATTTTTGTAACTGGGGTCAAAGTAGAACAAAACACATGCTTGTGCCTATTCTCCATCCTCCCTGAAGAACCCGAGCCGTCAGCTTGCCACGATCTGGCATCTGCTTATAGCAGTGTTTGAAAAGTAACCTGTGCTGACTCACAGGGAAAAGTTTTCAACTGGTGCCTGCATGATGAAATCCAGACCGTTGAACTGCAATCCAATCAGCGCTATAAATATGCGAATCCAGTCGTATCTCAGATCTAGATCCAAGATCAGGCCAGGACTCCGGCAAATCGTACCATTTCTGGAATCTACCTGTGCCTCGGTGCAGTTTGAAAACACCGGGACACAAACTGCTACGCCCGCAGGGTGTAAAGCCGAACCTTCCAACTTGTGTTTTTTACGTCTGGGCCTTGGACACTTAAAACGGTAATCAGCAGCAACGTTTGTCCAAAAGGCTTAGAGCAGTTTTATGTCAAAGGATCACAGCTGAAACTGAACATTTTGAAGCAAAACCCAGAGCATTTCAAAGGAAATAAACACATGCAGCCTGTCACTTCGCAAGTTGTATGGAGACAAGCAAAGTAAATATGTACAGTTTCTTAACCCCTTCGCTGCCAGGCCTTTTCCCCCTCCTGTGCCGGGCCTTTTTTTGCCTATTTGGGGCAGTTCGCGCTTAGGCCCTCATAACTTTTTGTCCACATAAGCTAACCAAGCCAAATTTGCGTCCTTTTTTTCCAACATCCTAGGGATTCTAGAGGTACCCAGACTTTGTGGGTTCCCTTGAAGGAGGCCAAGAAATTGGCCAAAATACAGTGAAAATTTCGTTTTTTTCAAAAAAATTGGAAAAAGTGGCTGCAGAAGAAGGCTTGTGGTTTTTCCCCTGAAAATGGCATCAACAAAGGGTTTGCGGTGCTAAACTCAGCAGCTTCCCATCTTTCAGGAACAGGCAGACTTGAATCAGAAAACCCAATTTTTCAACACAATTTTGGCATTTTACTGGGGCATACCCCATTTGTGCAATTTTTTGTGCTTTCAGCCTCCTTCCAGTCAGTGACAGGAATGGTCATGAAACCAATGCTGGATCCCAGAAACCTAAACATTTCTGAAAAGTAGACAAAATTCTGAATTCAGCAAGGGGTCATTTGTGTAGATCCTACAAGGGTTTCCTACAGAAAATAACAGCTGAAAAAGAAAAATATTGAAATTGAGGTGAAAAAACCATCAATTTTTCTCTACGTTTTACTCTGTAACTTTTCCCTGCAATGTCAGATTATCGAAAGCAATATACCGTTACGTCTGCTGGACTCCTCTGGTTGCGGGGATATATAGGGCTTGTAGGTTCATCAAGAACCCGAGGAACCCAGAGCCAATAAATGAGCTGCACCCTGCAGTGCGTTTTCATTCTATACCGGGTATACAGCAATTCATTTGCTGAAATATAAGGAGTAAAAAATTGCTATCAAGAAAACCTTTGCATTTCCAAAAAGGGCACAAGATAAGGTGTTGAGGAGCAGTGGTTATTTGCACATCTCTGAATTCCGGGGTGACCATAGTAGCACGTGAATTACAGGGAATTTCTCAAATAGATGTCTTTTTTACACACACTCCTATATTTGGAAGGAAAAAATGTAGAGAAAGACAAGGGGCAATAGTACTTGTTTTGCTAATCTATGTTCCCCCAAGTCTCCCGATAAAAATGGTACCTCACTTGTGTGGGTAGGCCTAGCACCCGCGACAGGATATGCCCCAAAACACAACATGGACACATCACAGAAAACAGAGCTGTTTTTAGCAAAGTGACTACCTGTAGATTTTGGCCTCTAGCTCAGCCGCCACCTAGGGAAAACTACCAAACCTGTGCATTTCTGAAAACTAGAGACCTAGGGGAATCCAAGGAGGGGTGACTTGTGTGGCTCGGACCAGGTTCTGTTACCCAGAATCCTTTGCAAACCTCAAAATTTGGCTAAAAAAACACATGTTCCTCACATTTCTGTGGCAGAAAGTTATGGAATCTGAGAGGAGCCACAAATTTCCTTCCACCCAGCGTTCCCCCACGTCTCCCGATAAAAATGATACCTCACTTGTGTGGGTAGGCCTAGCACCCGCGACAGGATATGCCCCAAAACACAACGTGGACATATCACAGAAAACAGAGCTGTTTTTAGCAAAGTGACTACCTGTAGATTTTGGCCTCTAGCTCAGCCGCCACCTAGGGAAACCTACCAAACCTGTGCATTTCTGAAAACTAGAGACCTAGGGGAATCCAAGGAGGGGTGACTTGTGTGGCTCGGACCAGGTTCTGTTACCCAGAATCCTTTGCAAACCTCAAAATTTGGCTAAAAAAACACATGTTCCTCACATTTCTGTGGCAGAAAGTTCTGGAATCTGAGAGGAGCCACAAATTTCCTTCCACCCAGCGTTCCCCCACGTCTCCCGATAAAAATGATACCTCACTTGTGTGGGTAGGCCTAGCGCCCGCGACAGGATATACCCCAAAACACAACGTGGACATATCACAGAAAACAGAGCTGTTTTTAGCAAAGTGACTACCTGTAGATTTTGGCCTCTAGCTCAGCCGCCACCTAGGGAAACCTACCAAACCTGTGCATTTCTGAAAACTAGAGACCTAGGGGAATCCAAGGAGGGGTGACTTGTGTGGCTCGGACCAGGTTCTGTTACCCAGAATCCTTTGCAAACCTCAAAATTTGGCTAAAAAAACACATGTTCCTCACATTTCTGTGGCAGAAAGTTCTGGAATCTGAGAGGAGCCACAAATTTCCTTCCACCCAGCGTTCCCCCACGTCTCCCGATAAAAATGATACCTCACTTGTGTGGGTAGGCCTAGCGCCCGCGACAGGATATACCCCAAAACACAACGTGGACATATCACAGAAAACAGAGCTGTTTTTAGCAAAGTGACTACCTGTAGATTTTGGCCTCTAGCTCAGCCGCCACCTAGGGAAACCTACAAACCTGTGCATTTCTGAAAACTAGAGACCTAGGGGAATCCAAGGAGGGGTGACTTGCGGGGCTCGGACCAGGTTCTGTTACCCAGAATCCTTTGCAAACCTCAAAATTTCGCTAAAAAAACACATGTTCCTCACATTTCTGTGGCAGAAAGTTCTGGAATCTGAGAGGAGCCACAAATTTCCTTCCACCCAGCGTTCCCCCATGTCTCCCGATAAAAATGATACCTCACTTGTGTGGGTAGGCCTAGCGCCCGCGACAGGATATGCCCCAAAACACAACGTGGACATATCCCAGAAAACAGAGCTGTTTTTAGCAAAGTGACTACCTGTAGATTTTGGCCTCTAGCTCAGCCGCCACCTAGGGAAACCTACCAAACCTGTGCATTTCTGAAAACTAGAGACCTAGGGGAATCCAAGGAGGGGTGACTTGCGGGGCTCGGACCAGGTTCTGTTACCCAGAATCCTTTGCAAACCTCAAAATTTGGCTAAAAAAACACATGTTCCTCACATTTCTGTGGCAGAAAGTTCTGGAATCTGAGAGGAGCCACAAATTTCCTTCCACCCAGCGTTCCCCCATGTCTCCCGATAAAAATGATACCTCACTTGTGTGGGTAGGCCTAGCGCCCGCGACAGGATATGCCCCAAAACACAACGTGGACATATCACAGAAAACAGAGCTGTTTTTAGCAAAGTGACTACCTGTAGATTTTGGCCTCTAGCTCAGCCGCCACCTAGGGAAACCTACCAAACCTGTGCATTTCTGAAAACTAGAGACCTAGGGGAATCCAAGGAGGGGTGACTTGCGGGGCTCGGACCAGGTTCTGTTACCCAGAATCCTTTGCAAATCTCAAAATTTGGCTAAAAAAACACATGTTCCTCACATTTCTGTGGCAGAAAGTTCTGGAATCTGAGAGGAGCCACAAATTTCCTTCCACCCAGCGTTCCCCCACGTCTCCCGATAAAAATGATACCTCACTTGTGTGGGTAGGCCTAGCGCCCGTGACAGGATATGCCCCAAAACACAACGTGGACATATCACAGAAAACAGAGCTGTTTGTAGCAAAGTGACTACCTGTAGATTTTGGCCTCTAACTCAGCCGCCACCTAGGGAAACCTACCAAACCTGTGCATTTCTGAAAACTAGAGACCTGGGGGAATCCAAGGAGGGGTGACTTGCGGGGCTCGGACCAGGTTCTGTTACCCAGAATCCTTTGCAAACCTCAAAATTTGGGTAAAAAAACACATGTTCCTCACATTTCTGTGGCAGAAAGTTCTGGAATCTGAAAGGAGCCACAAATTTCCTTCCACCCAGCGTTCCCCCACGTCTCCCGATAAAAATGATACCTCACTTGTGTGGGTAGGCCTAGCGCCCGCGACAGGATATGCCCCAAAACACAACGTGGACATATCACAGAAAACAGAGCTGTTTTTAGCAAAGTGACTACCTGTAGATTTTGGCCTCTAGCTCAGCCGCCACCTAGGGAAACCTACCAAACCTGTGCATTTCTGAAAACTAGAGACCTAGGGGAATCCAAGGAGGGGTGACTTGCGGGGCTCGGACCAGGTTCTGTTACCCAGAATCCTTTGCAAACCTCAAAATTTCGCTAAAAAAACACATGTTCCTCACATTTCTGTGGCAGAAAGTTCTGGAATCTGAGAGGAGCCACAAATTTCCTTCCACCCAGCGTTCCCCCACGTCTCCCGATAAAAATGATACCTCACTTGTGTGGGTAGGCCTAGCACCCGCGACAGGATATGCCCCAAAACACAACGTGGACATATCACAGAAAACAGAGCTGTTTTTAGCAAAGTGACTACCTGTAGATTTTGGCCTCTAGCTCAGCCGCCACCTAGGGAAACCTACCAAACCTGTGCATTTCTGAAAACTAGAGACCTAGGGGAATCCAAGGAGGGGTGACTTGTGTGGCTCGGACCAGGTTCTGTTACCCAGAATCCTTTGCAAACCTCAAAATTTGGCTAAAAAAACACATGTTCCTCACATTTCTGTGGCAGAAAGTTCTGGAATCTGAGAGGAGCCACAAATTTCCTTCCACCCAGCGTTCCCCCACGTCTCCCGATAAAAATGATACCTCACTTGTGTGGGTAGGCCTAGCGCCCGCGACAGGATATACCCCAAAACACAACGTGGACATATCACAGAAAACAGAGCTGTTTTTAGCAAAGTGACTACCTGTAGATTTTGGCCTCTAGCTCAGCCGCCACCTAGGGAAACCTACCAAACCTGTGCATTTCTGAAAACTAGAGACCTAGGGGAATCCAAGGAGGGGTGACTTGTGTGGCTCGGACCAGGTTCTGTTACCCAGAATCCTTTGCAAACCTCAAAATTTGGCTAAAAAAACACATGTTCCTCACATTTCTGTGGCAGAAAGTTCTGGAATCTGAGAGGAGCCACAAATTTCCTTCCACCCAGCGTTCCCCCATGTCTCCCGATAAAAATGATACCTCACTTGTGTGGGTAGGCCTAGCACCCGCGACAGGATATGCCCCAAAACACAACGTGGACATATCACAGAAAACAGAGCTGTTTTTAGCAAAGTGACTACCTGTAGATTTTGGCCTCTAGCTCAGCCGCCACCTAGGGAAACCTACCAAACCTGTGCATTTCTGAAAACTAGAGACCTAGGGGAATCCAAGGAGGGGTGACTTGTGTGGCTCGGACCAGGTTCTGTTACCCAGAATCCTTTGCAAACCTCAAAATTTGGCTAAAAAAACACATGTTCCTCACATTTCTGTGGCAGAAAGTTCTGGAATCTGAGAGGAGCCACAAATTTCCTTCCACCCAGCGTTCCCCCACGTCTCCCGATAAAAATGATACCTCACTTGTGTGGGTAGGCCTAGCGCCCGCGACAGGATATGCCCCAAAACACAACGTGGACATATCACAGAAAACAGAGCTGTTTTTAGCAAAGTGACTACCTGTAGATTTTGGCCTCTAGCTCAGCCGCCACCTAGGGAAACCTACCAAACCTGTGCATTTCTGAAAACTAGAGACCTAGGGGAATCCAAGGAGGGGTGACTTGCGGGGCTCGGACCAGGTTCTGTTACCCAGAATCCTTTGCAAACCTCAAAATTTGGCTAAAAAAACACATGTTCCTCACATTTCTGTGGCAGAAAGTTCTGGAATCTGAGAGGAGCCACAAATTTCCTTCCACCCAGCGTTCCCCCATGTCTCCCGATAAAAATGATACCTCACTTGTGTGGGTAGGCCTAGCGCCCGCGACAGGATATGCCCCAAAACACAACGTGGACATATCACAGAAAACAGAGCTGTTTTTAGCAAAGTGACTACCTGTAGATTTTGGCCTCTAGCTCAGCCGCCACCTAGGGAAACCTACCAAACCTGTGCATTTCTGAAAACTAGAGACCTAGGGGAATCCAAGGAGGGGTGACTTGCGGGGCTCGGACCAGGTTCTGTTACCCAGAATCCTTTGCAAATCTCAAAATTTGGCTAAAAAAAACACATGTTCCTCACATTTCTGTGGCAGAAAGTTCTGGAATCTGAGAGGAGCCACAAATTTCCTTCCACCCAGCGTTCCCACACGTCTCCCGATAAAAATGATACCTCACTTGTGTGGGTAGGCCTAGCGCCCGCGACAGGATATGCCCCAAAACACAACGTGGACATATCACAGAAAACAGAGCTGTTTTTAGCCAAGTGACTACCTGTAGATTTTGGCCTCTAGCTCAGCCGCCACCTAGGGAAACCTACCAAACCTGTGCATTTCTGAAAACTAGAGACCTAGGGGAATCCAAGGAGGGGTGACTTGCGGGGCTCGGACCAGGTTCTGTTACCCAGAATCCTTTGCAAACCTCAAAATTTCGCTAAAAAAACACATGTTCCTCACATTTCTATGGCAGAAAGTTCTGGAATCTGAGAGGAGCCACAAATTTCCTTCCACCCAGCGTTCCCCCACGTCTCCCGATAAAAATGATACCTCACTTGTGTGGGTAGGCCTAGCGCCCGCGACAGGATATGCCCCAAAACACAACGTGGACATATCACAGAAAACAGAGCTGTTTTTAGCAAAGTGACTACCTGTAGATTTTGGCCTCTAGCTCAGCCGCCACCTAGGGAAACCTACCAAACCTGTGCATTTCTGAAAACTAGAGACCTAGGGGAATCCAAGGAGGGGTGACTTGCGGGGCTCGGACCAGGTTCTGTTACCCAGAATCCTTTTCAAACCTCAAAATTTCGCTAAAAAAACACATGTTCCTCACATTTCTGTGGCAGAAAGTTCTGGAATCTGAGAGGAGCCACAAATTTCCTTCCACCCAGCGTTCCCCCATGTCTCCCGATAAAAATGATACCTCACTTGTGTGGGTAGGCCTAGCGCCCGCGACAGGATATGCCCCAAAACACAACGTGGACATATCACAGAAAACAGAGCTGTTTTTAGCAAAGTGACTACCTGTAGATTTTGGCCTCTAGCTCAGCCGCCACCTAGGGAAACCTACCAAACCTGTGCATTTCTGAAAACTAGAGACCTAGGGGAATCCAAGGAGGGGTGACTTGCGGGGCTCGGACCAGGTTCTGTTACCCAGAATCCTTTGCAAATCTCAAAATTTGGCTAAAAAAACACATGTTCCTCACATTTCTGTGGCAGAAAGTTCTGGAATCTGAGAGGAGCCACAAATTTCCTTCCACCCAGCGTTCCCCCATGTCTCCCGATAAAAATGATACCTCACTTGTGTGGGTAGGCCTAGCGCCCGCGACAGGATATGCCCCAAAACACAACGTGGACATATCACAGAAAACAGAGCTGTTTTTAGCAAAGTGACTACCTGTAGATTTTGGCCTCTAGCTCAGCCGCCACCTAGGGAAACCTACCAAACCTGTGCATTTCTGAAAACTAGAGACCTAGGGGAATCCAAGGAGGGGTGACTTGCGGGGCTCGGACCAGGTTCTGTTACCCAGAATCCTTTGCAAACCTCAAAATTTGGCTAAAAAAACACATGTTCCTCACATTTCTGTGGCAGAAAGTTCTGGAATCTGAGAGGAGCCACAAATTTCCTTCCACCCAGCGTTCCCCCACATCTCCCGATAAAAATGATACCTCACTTGTGTGGGTAGGCCTAGCGCCCGCGACAGGATATGCCCCAAAACACAACGTGGACATATCACAGAAAACAGAGCTGTTTTTAGCAAAGTGACTACCTGTAGATTTTGGCCTCTAGCTCAGCCGCCACCTAGGGAAACCTACCAAACCTGTGCATTTCTGAAAACTAGAGACCTAGGGGAATCCAAGGAGGGGTGACTTGCGGGGCTCGGACCAGGTTCTGTTACCCAGAATCCTTTGCAAACCTCAAAATTTGGCTAAAAATACACATGTTACTCACATTTCTGTGGCAGAAAGTTCTGGAATCTGAGAGGAGCCACAAATTTCCTTCTACCCAGCGTTCCCCCAAGTCTCCCGATAAAAATGATACCTCACTTGCGTGGGTAGGCCTAGCGCCGGCGACAGGAAACACCCCAAAGCGCAACGTGGACACATCCTAAATTTTGGAAAAAAACAGAGGTGTTTTTTGCGAAGTGCCTACCTGTAGATTTTGGCCTCTAGCTCAGCCGGCACCTAGGGAAACCTACCAAACCTGTGCATTTCTGAAAACTAGAGACCTAGGGGAATCCAAGGAGGGGTGACTTGCGGGGCTCGGACCAGGTTCTGTTACCCAGAATCCTTTGCAAACCTCAAAATTTGGCTAAAAATACACATGTTACTCACATTTCTGTGGCAGAAAGTTCTGGAATCTGAGAGGAGCCACAAATTTCCTTCTACCCAGCGTTCCCCCAAGTCTCCCGATAAAAATGATACCTCACTTGTGTGGGTAGGACTAGCGCCCACGAAAGGAAAGGGCCCAAAACACAACGTGGACACATCACATTTTTTTATAAAAAGCAGTGCCTACCTGTGGATTTTGGCCTGTAGCTCAGCCGACACCTGAGGAAACCTAGCAAACCAGTGCATTTTTGAAAACTAGAAACCCAGGGGAATCCAAGATGGGGTGACTTGCGGGGCTCTGACCAGGTTATGTTACCCAGAATCCTTTGCAAACATCAAAATTTGGCCCAAAAAACACTTTTTCCTCTCATTTCGGTGACAGAAAGTTCTGGAATCTGAGAGGAGCCACAAATTTCCTTCCACCCAGCGTTCCCCTAAGTCTCTCGATAAAAATGGTACATCACTTCTGTGGGTAGGCCTAGCGCCCACAAAAGGAAATGGCCCAAAACACAACGTGGACACAACATATTTTTTCACAGAAAACAGAGGTGTTTTTTGCAAGGTGCCTACCTGTGGTGTTTGGCCTGTAGCTCAGCCGGCCCCAGGGGGGGGGGGCAGAAATGCCCTAAAATAAATTTGCCCCCCCCAACCCCCACCCTCCCCCGCCGGGAGCGACCCTTGCATACGGGGTCGCTCCCCCTGCGTGACATTGGCGCCAAAAAACAAATCCCCGGTGCCTAGTGGTTTCTGCCCCCTTGGGGGCAGATTGACCTAAAATTGGCCAATCTGCCCCCAGGGGGGCAGAAATGGTCTAAATACAATTTGCCCCCCCAGGGGAGCGACCCTTGCCTGATGGGTCGCTCCCCATCTCTAAAAAAAGAAACAACAAAAAAAAAAACACCCAAAAAAAAAATTGCCCTGGTGCCTAGAGTGTTCTGCCCCCCCCCCCGGGGGCAGTTCGGCCTAATAATAGGCCGATCTGTCCCCCGGGGGGGCAGAAATGGCCTAAAATAAATTTGCCCCCCCAACCCCCATCCCCCCCCGGGAGCGACCCTTGCCTACGGGGTCGCTCCCCCTGCGTGACATTGGCGCCAAAAAACAAATCCCCGGTGCCTAGTGGTTTCTGCCCCCTTGGGGGCAGATTGACCTAAAATTGGCCAATCTGCCCCCAGGGGGGCAGAAATGGTCTAAATACAATTTGCCCCCCCAGGGGAGCGACCCTTGCCTGATGGGTCGCTCCCCATCTCTAAAAAAAGAAACAACAACAAAAAAAACAACAAAAAAAAATTGCCCTGGCGCCTAGAGTGTTCTGCCCCCCCCGGGGGCAGAAATGGCCTAAAATAAATTTGCCCCCCCAACCCCCACACCCCCCCCCCGGGAGCGACCCTTGCCTACGGGGTCGCTCCCCCTGCGTGACATTGGCGCCAAAAAACAAATCCCCGGTGCCTTGTGGTTTCTGCCCCCTTGGGGGCAGATTGACCTAAAATTGGCCAATCTGCCCCCAGGGGTGCAGAAATGGTCTAAATACAATTTGCCCCCCCAGGGGAGCGACCCTTGCCTGATGGGTCGCTCCCCATCTCTAAAAAAAGAAACAACAAAAAAAAAAACACACACAAAAAAAAATTGCCCTGGTGCCTAGAGTGTTCAGCCCCCCCCGGGGGGCAGTTCGGCCTAATAATAGGCCGATCTGTCCCCCGGGGGGGCAGAAATGGCCTAAAATAAATTTGCCCCCCCAACCCCCACCCCCCCCCCCGGGAGCGACCCTTGCCTACGGGGTCGCTCCCCCTGCGTGACATTGGCGCTAAAAAACAAATCCCCGGTGCCTATTGGTTTCTGCCCCCTTGGGGGCAGATTGACCTAAAATTGGCCAATCTGCCCCCAGGGGGGCAGAAATGGTCTAAATACAATTTGCCCCCCCAGGGGAGCGACCCTTGCCTGATGGGTCGCTCCCCATCTCTAAAAAAAGAAACAACAAAAAAAAACTCAAAAAAAAAATTGCCCTGGCGCCTAGAGTGTTCTGCCCCCCCCCCCCAGGGGGCAGTTCGGCCTAATAATAGGCCGATCTGTCCCCCGGGGGGGCAGAAATGGCCTAAAATAAATTTGCCCCCCCAACCCCCACCGCCCCCCCGGGAGCGACCCTTGCCTACGGGGTCGCTCCCCCTGCGTGACATTGGCGCCAAAAAACAAATCCCCGGTGCCTAGTGGTTTCTGCCCCCTTGGGGGCAGATTGACCTAAAATTGGCCAATCTGCCCCCAGGGGGGCAGAAATGGTCTAAATACAATTTGCCCCCCCCAGGGGAGCGACCCTTGCCTGATGGGTCGCTCCCCATCTCTAAAAAAAGAAACAACAAAAAAAAAAAACACAAAAAAAAAATTGCCCTGGCGCCTAGAGTGTTGTGCCCCCCCCCGGGGGCAGTTCGGCCTAATAATAGGCCGATCTGTCCCCCGCGGGGGCAGAAATGGCCTAAAATAAATTTGCCCCCCCAACCTCCACCCCCCCCCGGGAGCGACCCTTGCCTACGGGGTCGCTCCCCCTGCGTGACATTGGCGCCAAAAAACAAATCCCCGGTGCCTAGTGGTTTCTGCCCCCTAGGGGGCAGATTGACCTAAAATTGGCCAATCTGCCCCCAGGGGGGCAGAAATGGTCTAAATACAATTTGCCCCCCCAGGGGAGCGACCCTTGCCTGATGGGTCGCTCCCCATCTCTAAAAAAAGAAACAACAAAAAAAAAAAAACACAAAAAAAAAATTGCCCTGGCGCCTAGAGTGTTCTGCCCCCCCCCCGGGGGCAGTTCGGCCTAAAAATAGGCCGATCTGTCCCCCGGGGGGGCAGAAATGGCCTAAAATAAATTTGCCCCCCCAACCCCCACACCCCCCCCCCCCGGGAGCGACCCTTGCCTACGGGGTCGCTCCCCCTGCGTGACATTGGCGCCAAAAAACAAATCCCCGGTGCCTTGTGGTTTCTGCCCCCTTGGGGGCAGATTGACCCAAAATTGGCCAATCTGCCCCCAGGGGGGCAGAAATGGTCTAAATACAATTTGCCCCCCCAGGGGAGCGACCCTTGCCTGATGGGTCGCTCCCCATCTCTAAAAAAAGAAACAACAAAAAAAAAAAACACACACAAAAAAAATTGCCCTGGTGCCTAGAGTGTTCAGCCCCCCCCGGGGGGCAGTTCGGCCTAATAATAGGCCGATCTGTCCCCCGGGGGGGCAGAAATGGCCTAAAATAAATTTGCCCCCCCAACCCCCACCCCCCCCCCCCCGGGAGCGACCCTTGCCTACGGGGTCGCTCCCCCTGCGTGACATTGGCGCTAAAAAACAAATCCCCGGTGCCTATTGGTTTCTGCCCCCTTGGGGGCAGATTGACCTAAAATTGGCCAATCTGCCCCCAGGGGGGCAGAAATGGTCTAAATACAATTTGCCCCCCCCAGGGGAGCGACCCTTGCCTGATGGGTCGCTCCCCATCTCTAAAAAAAGAAACAACAAAAAAAAACTCAAAAAAAAAATTGCCCTGGCGCCTAGAGTGTTCTGCCCCCCCCCCCCAGGGGGCAGTTCGGCCTAATAATAGGCCGATCTGTCCCCCGGGGGGGCAGAAATGGCCTAAAATAAATTTGCCCCCCCCAACCCCCACCGCCCCCCCGGGAGCGACCCTTGCCTACGGGGTCGCTCCCCCTGCGTGACATTGGCGCCAAAAAACAAATCCCCGGTGCCTAGTGGTTTCTGCCCCCTTGGGGGCAGATTGACCTAAAATTGGCCAATCTGCCCCCAGGGGGGCAGAAATGGTCTAAATACAATTTGCCCCCCCCAGGGGAGCGACCCTTGCCTGATGGGTCGCTCCCCATCTCTAAAAAAAGAAACAACAAAAAAAAAAAACACAAAAAAAAAATTGCCCTGGCGCCTAGAGTGTTGTGCCCCCCCCCGGGGGCAGTTCGGCCTAATAATAGGCCGATCTGTCCCCCGCGGGGGCAGAAATGGCCTAAAATAAATTTGCCCCCCCAACCTCCACCCCCCCCCGGGAGCGACCCTTGCCTACGGGGTCGCTCCCCCTGCGTGACATTGGCGCCAAAAAACAAATCCCCGGTGCCTAGTGGTTTCTGCCCCCTAGGGGGCAGATTGACCTAAAATTGGCCAATCTGCCCCCAGGGGGGCAGAAATGGTCTAAATACAATTTGCCCCCCCAGGGGAGCGACCCTTGCCTGATGGGTCGCTCCCCATCTCTAAAAAAAGAAACAACAAAAAAAAAAAAAACACAAAAAAAAAATTGCCCTGGCGCCTAGAGTGTTCTGCCCCCCCCCCCGGGGGCAGTTCGGCCTAAAAATAGGCCGATCTGTCCCCCGGGGGGGCAGAAATGGCCTAAAATAAATTTGCCCCCCCAACCCCCACACCCCCCCCCCCCGGGAGCGACCCTTGCCTACGGGGTCGCTCCCCCTGCGTGACATTGGCGCCAAAAAACAAATCCCCGGTGCCTTGTGGTTTCTGCCCCCTTGGGGGCAGATTGACCCAAAATTGGCCAATCTGCCCCCAGGGGGGCAGAAATGGTCTAAATACAATTTGCCCCCCCAGGGGAGCGACCCTTGCCTGATGGGTCGCTCCCCATCTCTAAAAAAAGAAACAACAAAAAAAAAAAAAACACAAAAAAAAAAATTGCCCTGGCGCCTAGAGTGTTCTGCCCCCCCCCCCCGGGGGCAGTTCGGCCTAATAATAGGCCGATCTGTCCCCCGGGGGGGCAGAAATGGCCTAAAATAAATTTGCCCCCCCCAACCCCCACATCCCCCCCCCGGGAGCGACCCTTGCCTACGGGGTCGCTCCCCCTGCGTGACATTGGCGCCAAAAAACAAATCCCCGGTTCCTAGTGGTTTCTGCCCCCTAGGGGGCAGATTGACCTAAAATTGGCCAATCTGCCCCCAGGGGGGCAGAAATGGTCTAAATACAATTTGCCCCCCCAGGGGAGCGACCCTTGCCTGATGGGTCGCTCCCCATCTCTAAAAAAAGAAACAACAAAAAAAAAAAACACAAAAAAAAAATTGCCCTGGCGTCTAGAGTGTTCTGCCCCCCCCCGGGGGCAGTTCGGCCTAAAAATAGGCCGATCTGTCCCCCGGGGGGGCAGAAATGGCCTAAAATAAATTTGCCCCCCCAACCGGCACACCCCCCCCCCCCCCCGGGAGCGACCCTTGCCTACGGGGTCGCTCCCCCTGCGTGACATTGGCGCCAAAAAACAAATCCCCGGTGCCTTGTGGTTTCTGCCCCCTTGGGGGCAGATTGACCTAAAATTGGCCAATCTGCCCCCAGGGGTGCAGAAATGGTCTAAATACAATTTGCCCCCCCAGGGGAGCGACCCTTGCCTGATGGGTCGCTCCCCATCTCTAAAAAAAGAAACAACAAAAAAAAAAAACACAAAAAAAAAATTGCCCTGGCGCCTAGAGTGTTCTGCCCCCCCCCGGGGGCAGTTCGGCCTAATAATAGGCCGATCTGTCCCCCGGGGGGGCAGAAAAGGCCTACAATAAATTTACACCCCCCCCCCCCCCCCGGGAGCGACCTTTGCCTACGGGGTCGCACCCCCAGCGGTGACATTGGCGCCAAAAAACAAATCCCCGGTGCCTAGTGGTTTCTGCCCCCTTGGGGGCAGATTGACCTAAAATCGGCCAATCTGCCCCCAGGGGGGCAGAAATGGTCTAAATACAATTTGCCCCCCAGGGGAGCGACCCTTGCCTGATGGGTCGCTCCCCATCTCTAAAAAAAAAAAAAGAACAAAAAAAAAAAACACAAAAAAAAAAAATTGCCCTGGCGCCTAGAGGTTTCTTCCCCCCCTGGGGGCAGATCGGCCTAATAATAGGCCGATCTGCCCCCAGGGGGGGCAGAAATGGCCTTCCCAAAAAATTGCCCCCCCTGGGAGCGACCCTTGCCAAAGGGGTCGCTTTGTTGCGTGACATTCGCGCGCAAAAACAAACTCCCTGGTGTCTAATGGTTTCTGCCCCCCTTGGGGGCAGATTGGCCTTATCAAAATAGGCCAATCTGCCCCCAAGGGGGGCAGAAATGGCCTAAATATATATTGCCCCGTAGGGGAGCGACCCTTGCCTAAGGGATCGCTCCCCACCTAAAAAAAAAGAATTCATCATAAAAAAAAAAAAAAAAAAAAAAAAATGGTCCCTGGTGCCTAGAGGTTTCTGCCCCCAGGGGGGGCAGAAAAGGCCTTCC
Source organism: Pleurodeles waltl (assembly GCF_031143425.1). Lineage (NCBI taxonomy): Eukaryota > Metazoa > Chordata > Amphibia > Caudata > Salamandridae > Pleurodeles > Pleurodeles waltl. The sequence goes on along the minus strand of NC_090448.1, from coordinate 267,494,907 downwards.
TAAAAAAATGCCCCCCTGGGAGCGACCCTTGCCCAAGGGGTCGCTCCCTTTTGCCAATTTCAAGAAAAAAAAAAAAATCCCTGGTGTCTAGTGGGGTTTCAAAAGCCGGATTGCAAGCAATCCAGCTTTTGAAACCTGTGAGAGACTTCAAAGGGAAGGAAATACATTTCCTTCCCTTTGAAGCCTCTCGGGGCCTCCCCCATGGGATTGAAAAAGAAATGCAAAAGCATTTCTTTTTCAATCGCGCTGGAAGCTCTGCTTCCAGCGCGATGGGGGAGACCCTGTGACTAATCAGCGCGCGCTCGCGCGCTGACGTCACAGGGGGGGGTTGGGGGGGGTGGGAGGGTAAGGGCTTCCCCTTCCATCCCTGACTTGGGGGGGTGGGGGGGAACCCCACAGAGGGAGCGAGAGCGCTCCCTCTGGGCTGTGTGCCGAGGACGTAGTGGTTACGTCCTCGGCACAGCAGCACTGTGCCGCAGGACGTAACCACTACGTCCGCGGCACAGAAGGGGTTAAAGTAAATAACAAGCATTTGCAATGCAACAGGTCTCGCGTTTGCTCGCGTTAGAGCTATTAGCGTTGTAAACTCCTATAACTCCTATAACCGGACTTTTCTTGCCACATAAACTGATAGTGAAAAGTAAAACAGTTTCACGTATACAAGCCACCAGCCGTCATTAGTATGAAGGAGACACAGAAAAGGAAACAAAAGTTCGCTCGCAGTGAAATTTATTGGCAAAGTGCAATTATCAATGTTACCGGCAAAAGTGCAATTATCCATGTAGCAGGGTCGATGTCATGCATATCGCTCGACTTCTGCCCAGCGAGATCGCACTGCGCAGGAAATGAAAATATAAAGTAGTCCAGAAACCAGCTGAAAACACAGAGCCTCGTATGTTTTCAGTAGTTTACCGGTGCGCTTGAGGAGGGCTAAACACCGGAAGAGGCATGACGAATGCATGCCTTTCACAAATGAAATCAATCAATTTTTAAAAGGCAAGCCCAAGAACTAATGAAAGTGATGGGCGTGGTTAGAAGCCCACATAGAGATTACAACATGGTCGCTCAACCCTAAAAACCAAAACACTTTTCTTTATGAAAGTTAAAATACAAGAAAGTTAAAATGACAAGGAAAATAACTCATCGTTTAAGCCTCAAGTAACAGCAGACCAGTAAGGGTAAATTTGCCTAGTACTTCAAACTGCACTGCATAGCAAATAAACTACAAAGTAGCGAAAGTGCTCAAAGCCAGTGATATCCATCCTATGACACATTAAATAATGAAACGGTTTTGGGGGCAAAACACTAAGGTGCTAGGTGCCAGTAATCCATCATTAAAAAAAAACACAAGTAAGAGTGAACTGTCACAATACTTTAAACTGAGGCAGTGGGCCTAAAGCACCTAAATGCACTGCATAGCAAGTAAACAACAAAGTAGCTAAAGTGCTCAAACCCAGTGGTATCCGTCCCGTAACAGCACATCATAAAGTAACAAAATAATTTTAGACACAAAATATCAAAGTGCTATCAGGTATCCATAATTCAGCAACATCTTTGTCAGCATGCTGGACATAGGGACAGTTATAGGCAGGGCCACTGGAATTATGCGGCAGCAGAGGGTCAAATTATGCGTCAAGAGGCAAATTATGCAGTATTATGCTGCACTGTTTTTAATAGTATTACTTCATTATTTCATCATATTTTAACTTTGCAACACACTCTGGATATTGGCTGCACCCTAATTAGTACCCGTTAAACACCCAAATATAGCAATAAGTATCAGAAATATTACCAGTCCACCTTTGCTAAAGGGCCTTCCATTGCAAGGCAGCACGTGTAGCCGCATTTTTAGTAAATTTTGAAATATTGGAGCTAGAAACACAATTTTTGTTAAAGTCTACAGATCATGCGGCAGATGATGAATTATGTGACAACTGTTGCAAAGGTATAATTATGTGAAAATCACAGCAGCCGCACAATCACATAATTTCCAATTGACTAAAGCGCTGGCAATAGACACTAGCGTGTTTTTGCTACTTAACGTTCACTCCACTTTGGAAAGCGGTTGCTGTCACCATCAAGTTCTGTGGGTAAGAAGTGTAGGGCCTTGCATACCAAGTAAGAATGTAAAGTGTACCTGTCTGTCGAATTATACTAATAATAATTTACTTAGCACTGAGCAACACAAGGATGCCTGCCACAAAAGCACTATCTACTGGCTTATCATGCATACCTTTCAAAAGTGACCTACAGATTATGCCCTGAAACGATTAAATTAACCAACTGTGCTATTTTATGATGTTTATAACCTCTGAGCAGACATGGCACACGCATTCCTCCAGCAAGCACATTAACACACACGTTAACGTGCTTCTGCTGTACCCTCTAACTTGATGGATTACCAAACATCTCTGTAGTAGGAGCCTTGCTCCAGTGTTGTTAGTGGACAGGTCGTGCCAGTGTCCAGCACAGAAAATGAAAAATTGTGATAAACAGAATCCCTTCTCTGTCCTCCTCCTAAAAAAACAAACAAACCAAAATCCGAATGACAATCTTGTAAGCAGTTCCTGGCTGACTCGGGGGAAGGATAATGACTTACAGGAAGAGGAGCAGGATCACGAGCATTAACTCAACCACCGAGGAGGACGAAGATTACCAGGACTAAAATGAGAAGCAGAACAGGAACCATAAGAGTCAAGAAGATATAGAACAAGAGGACCAAAAGGTCCCGGGCCAGAAGGTCTAGGCCACAGGGCCAGGCTCAGGAGTACCTGAACCAGGGGTTGAGGAAAACCAAGACCAGGTGGGTCATGTCTAGTTTGACCAAGTCAAGGAGGAGCAAAACCAGGAGAATTAGGAGCAAGGGGACCATGCCCATAGGGACCAACTCAAGGAAGATTGGCATTAGGAGGATTAGGATTAAGAGGACATGGTAGAGCAATAGGAGTGTTTAGAGGACCAGACCGAGGAGGGGGAGCAATAGAGCCAGGGTTGCAGGAGGACTGGGAATAGGACCAGGACAGCCATGACCAGTAAAATGGCAGAGTAGACCAGGAGAACAAGGAACAGGTGGACCAGGAGAACTCCTCTACATGGATTAGAGGAATCAGTACTAAAATGACCAGGAGGGATAGGATGAAGGAGGCAAAGACCAGGAACACTAGGACGGGGAAGAACAGGAGGATCTGGACCAAAAAGAGCATGAGGGCAATACCACAAGAACCAGTTCAGGACCCGAATGAGGAGTGCAAGATTTCTGAAGACTAGGACTACTAGAAGGAGTACCAGGAGGATTACCAGAAGAAGTAGGACTAAAATGCAAACAGGAAGATGAGGTCGAGCACCAGGAGTAGGAAAATGAGCTGGGCGAGAAAATCAGGATCAGAACAATCAGGACTAGGAGAACAGGGATTAGAACTAGGAGAAAAAATACCAGGGACAAGAGAAGGAGGATCAATAGTATGCAGAGGACCATGAGTAAAGTTAAGTGCAGGACGAGGATGACTAGTAGTCGAAGGTCCAGGAAGAACTAGAGAGGAGGACAATATCCGAAGAAGGCGGATGACCAGGAGGATGATGAGGAGGAGAAGAAAGGAAAGGAGGGTGAGTAGATCAGGAGTTTGATGAGGACCAGATGGAGAAGGAGGACCAGGAAGAGGCCAATATTTTAGGCCCCATGTATAATGCCTTGTACGAAAATTGATTAGTATTTGGAAAGGATGCGAGTTCTACCCAAGTAGGAAGTCCCTAAATCCTGTAGGGTCAAATGCACAGTTTCAGTAGTTTAAATCTGGGCTTCACACCTGGTGGTTATGGCACAGAGCAGACAGGCTTAACTAAGGGAAATGTCCAAAGTCAAAAGGGCAAAACACAACTCAATAAAATCCCACAACCAATATCTAAAAATGAAGAAACGTTTAATAATAAATATTATTTGTAGTTTGTTGAAATCCTGTGTGATTAATTAAAAATAATCACATGTAAAAAATATAAAAACAATTTTAATCATTGTTCTTCCCAATTTTAAAATACAGAATGAACGTCTGAACTCTTAAACCTAGAGGTATAGGTGGGGAGAGTAAAAGGTACAGTAAAAGGTACAGTCAGTGAAAAGATGCCACATTGTCTTTATGGTCATCATTGGAGCACTTACAAATTGGCGTTTGCAAGCCCTAACCTGCTCCTGCCTGTTTTCTTGAGTACTAATAATTTTGGTCATTACTGAATTGAATTTAACAATATTGTATTTGTTGAACTAGAAAGCTTCTATAACAGCCCGTTTGCATATCTGGACCTTTATGTAATTGAATAGTGTAAACAGTAAATAACTGCGGTTCTTAAGAAGTTCTACGCACAAACAGATAATATGAGTAATTGTATTGGGTTTTCTTTTACAAAGCCTGCATATGTCTGCACCTTATCTTAAGCCATTGGGGGACATAGGCCAGTGTTAGCAACTCTCATAGGTGAAATGCCATAAACTTGTCCTTCATAAATGATGAGTAACCAGTCGTTAGGTTTTTTGATTTTCAATTCTGTGTGTTTATCACCATTCAGGTGTTTAAGTGCCAAGCTGTCTCATTTTTATCCCCGTGCCTGCTTATGTTCTGGATGCTCTTATTCACAGCCTTTTTGATTTCGGACTGTTAACTTGAAGAATATAGACTTCTCTTAAGTGCAGATTAAGGCATCTTCCCAGTCGTCGATGAGCAGCTTTTTTTTAGCCCAGGCCTGGTAACTTCTTCACATAGCAGTTTATCTAATGAGCCTTCTTTTGAAACTCTCATTTTATGGCATATCTTGAGGAAGGTGCCCTGCTTTGTCATAGTTTGTTTCAAAGTGCCAGATTTAAGTTCTGTCTGGGTCGAAGAGGCTGTCTAAGGGAAACAGAAAGTTGACTTATAGGCTTTTGCTGTCAATGTGCCCAAAAGCTTGGAATCCCTTCCTAGCAGAATTTTTCTGCCATATGCTAAAACAAATAACAAGTATTGGCATAGCCAATAGGTCTCGCGATAGCTTTGCCAATATGTTTTAGTTTTGTTGTATATTAGTATGGCTGCTATTTCGTATGGCTACATTTTTTGTTGTAAAGGGGCGTTGAGTGAAGTTTTGTAAAGTTGAGTACAGTGTAGGGTTATGGAGTGGTGTGTAGTATTGTGGTGTTGAGTGGTATGGTGTGTTATGGAGTGCTTTGTAGTGTGCTGTATTAATAGAGATTATAGTGTTGTATAGTGGCAGGGCGTAGTGTTGAGTGGAGAAGATTGTTAGAGTGGAGTATAGCTTTTGAGTGGAGTAGAAGTGTTGTTAAGTTTTATAGAGTGTTGGAGTGGTGTAGAGTAGATTTGAATGGTGTAAAGGGTGCTGTTTAGACTGGAGTAGAGTATTATAGAGTACAATGGCATGGAGCAGATTGTGAGTGTGGAATGGTATAGAGTTAAGTGGTACAGAGTGGAGTACTGGAGGAGCATAATGTTATAGAGTGGAGTACGGTGTTTAGTTTAGTGGCTTTGAGTACATTGGAGTTGCATAACGTGGAGGTGTAGGGTGGATTAGTGGGTTGTATAGTAGAGTACACTGCAGTGGTATGGAGTGGTATAGAGTGTTGAGCAGAGTGGTAATGTAGAGTGGTATAGTATGAACTTGATTAGTGTAGATTAGACTTGTTTAGAGTGTTCTACAGATTTGTTGTGTATTGATAGAGATTGGAGTAAAGTATTATGTTGGTGTGTAGTTTAATGAACGTTTTGCTTTTCACAGTGGAATATTGTTGGTTTGTGTTTTGTTGCCTGGAGGTAGAGTGGAGTTTTGTAGAGTGGTTTCGGGTGAAGTTGTATAAAGCATAGTAGTGCAGAGGAGTAGGTTGGTGTTGATTGCAATGGTGTTGTTGCATTGTGTGTGAGTAAATCCACGCGAATAAGATACTCTTTTTTATATTGGACTCAAGTTTTATTCCACCTTGTAGTTTTATTGCATACATATTTAGAATCATAATATACATTCAACATTTTTTAATAGCAGTAAAACATTTTATTTACAATTAAAATGTATTCACACATTTTGCAATTTTTTACACTATGGCAATTTCTTTAAGAAACACCTTGATGCATCAATTGCTGTAAATTATTTTTCATGTTAATGGTAGATGTACCATTAATTCATCAACTACGTTTTCCACTTGTGGACTGATAATGACCCAATCCATTAGTTGCTCTTTATTTATGGCCATAGATTGTAAGTTGTCACTGTTATCAACAGGTGTCATTAGTGTGGGTATTTCCTGTGTGTTTTTTATATCCCAGCTCAGTGACCCTTCCCACCTCCTTCCCTTTCTTAATGGTGGCTGCTGCGTGGCAGCACCACTGGCGCTCCAAAGGCGCACAGAAGGCAAGCCCTTATGCGCCCGCCCGCGCTTGGACCGCGTCCCAGCACCAGGAACCCTGGATCTCTGATAAGCCATTCCCCAGCCACCCTCCAATACAACGGCAAGATTCTCCACTGCCTTAACACCTGACTTCTCAACACATGCTGCACTGCATCCCCTAAGGACACCCACGGTCATTTCTCCTGCCAGAACTGAAACCACAGCTTCAGCCCCACCAAACAACCGGAACACCCCAAACCTGAAACCACTGATGCCCGCCACAACCTCATTAACTGCCTCCTTCCGAATATACGCTTCCTCTATAAGCACACTACCATGCTTTGGGACCTGATCAACTCTGCCTGTCCAGACATTGCATTCCTAACTGAAACCTGTACCAACTTTACCTCCGGACTAGGCATCGCCATTGCAATGCTGGACGGCTTCAACATCCTAAGGAAGGACCGGCTCTCCAATCCGGTTGGAGGACGGACCAACGTACACAAGTCTTCGCTCGGCATCACAATTAACACAGAGGAACACTGCACCATATTGGGACACCTGCACTTCCTGATCCAGGCCACTCAGGACACCTCCCTCCTTGGCACCCTGATCTACAGACTGCCCGGCCCCCACCCAGCCTTCATCAACACCAATGTAGACATCACAGCACACCATGCGTCCACTGACTACCTCCTCCTGGGTGACTGGAATTTCCACTCGAGGACCCCAACGACCGAAACACCACATCCCTACTCAACAATCTTGCCATCCTCGGCCTCAAACAACTGATCACCACACCCATAAATTCCACAGGACACACACTCAACCCTATTTTTACCTCAAGCAACAGGATCACCATCAAGAATATCCCCACCCTGGCTTGGACTGCCCATCACTGCCTACACTTTGCCATCACCACACCCAATATCCGCCTCAGCATCCCCAAGGCCCCCACAGGAAATGGAACAAAGTCACTGACGAACAACTCACCTCAACCCTTTCCAGATCACCTCCGCCCCCCACTGATGACGCCAACGCCGCAACACGCAACCTAAACTCCTGGATCAACGAATGCGCAAACTCTTTGGCCACCCTCCAAATGACTTCAGGCAAGCACATCCCAAAGAAAGCCAGCGGGATCACCACCAAACTCCAAGAATCCAAACGCACCTGCAGGTGCCTAGAGACGAAATGGAGAAACAGCAAACCAGCGAAGACCTCGCCTCCTTCAGACCAGCCACTACCATCCATCACCGACGCATCAAGAACACTGAGAAAGCCGCACTCCGTGAACGCATCAACGTCTCCCCGCACAACGCTAAAGAACTCTTTGAGGTAATCAACAAATTAACCAGTCCTCCCTCCAAGGCCACCAACATCCCCCCATCACAAGACCTCTGCGACAAACTGGCCACTTTTTTTCACCGCATGATTTAAGACATCTATGACAGCCGTCTCCTGCAGAACCCGCCCAGCACTGGCACCTGCGACCAACCCAGACCCCCAGAACCCACCCATACAGTCCACATCTGGTCCACTCTCACCACAGAAGAGACTGAAATCATCATGAACAGCATTCACTCCGGAGCTTCCACAGACCCCTGCCCTCACCACATGTACAACAGAGCCAGTGCATCCATCGCCCCCGAACTCCTCATGATGCTGAACTGCTCTATCGAAACAGTCTCCTTCCCCGAAGTCTGGAAACATGCTGAAGTCTGCCCCCTTCTGCAGAAACCCACAGCCGACCCATCAGAGCTGAAGAATTTCCGTCCCATCTCGTTGCTACCTTACCCGGACAAAGTCCTCGAAAAAGCCATAAACTCACAGCTGCGATAATTAATCGAAGAAAACAACTCTCTACATACCTCTCAGTCTGGCTTCCGCAGCAACCACAGCACAGAGACAGCTCTTGTTTCAGCCACTGATGACATCCGCACACTCCTCGACCTCTCAGCAGCCTTCCACACCACAGCACTCATACTCCTCGACCTCTCAGCAGCCTTCGACATGGTCACCCATATCATCCTATGCACCAGACTCCACACTGCAGGAATCCGCGGAAAAGCCTTGCAATGGATTCACTCATTCTTCACCGAAAGAACTAAGAGTCAGGCTTCCACTCTTCATATCCAAACCAACAGAAGTCCGCTGTGGAGTCCCCCAGGGATCCTTCCTGAACCCAACGCTCTTCAACATTTAAATGGCCATGCTTGCAGCCATAGTCAGAGGCCACGGAATCATATCCCTCATCGAAGACCCGCAAAGCGAAGATGAACTTTCACACTGGAATGAAAGCCGTCACCACTTAGATGAGGGAGAGCTGCCTCAAGCTCAACTCAGACAAGACTGAGCTCATCAATTTCGGAAACTCCACTTCAGCCTGGGATGACTCCTGATGGCCCACGTCGTTCAGCGACCAGGCTACTCCGACTGACCACGCTCGCAATCTAGGAATCATCCTCGACTCTTCCCTATTGATGATCCCACAGGTAAGCGCAGTCATCTCTTCCTGCTGGCACACCCTGCACCAGCTCTGCAACATCTTCAAATGGATCCCTGCTGACTGCTGCAAGATAGTAACCCACGCCTTAGTCAGAAGCAATCTGGTCTACGGAAACGCACTCTACCCCAGCACCACAACAAGGAACATCAAAAAATGACTACTCATCCAAAACACCACCAGACTCATCCTGAACCTCCCTCACCAGGAACACATCCCCCAAAACCTGAGGAACCTCCATTGCCTCCCAGTGGAGAAACAAATCATCTTCAAACTACTCATCCACACCTACAAGGCCCTTCACAACATCAGCCTGGCCTACCTGAACCACCGCATCTCCTTCCAAAACCTCGCCCGACCCCTCCGCTCCACCCAGCAGGCACTGACTGCCATCCCACGCATCCAGAAAACCACCACCGGAGGAAGATCTTTCGCCTACCTCGTAGCTGGAACAACCTGCCCACGCACCTCAGACAGAGCCCATCACTCACCATCTCCAGGAAGAACCTCAAGACCTGGCTCTTTAAAGGAGGCACAGACCTACCACCAGAGCCTTGCGACACAGGTGAGTAGTTGCGTTCTATAAGAACTGATTGATTGATTGATATTCCATATATGTGGATGGTTAATTTTTCTTGTGGTGCTTCTGTAGGCTGTGATTAAAAGTGAGGAAAAGATTAGTGTTATATTTATATATAAAAATACACACATTAAATGTTTCAAAATATTTGTAATGCATTGATATAATTGGATATACTAAGCTGTTTGTAATTTTATTATTTTTGCTAAACGTTAACATTTAATTCTGATAATGTATATTTGGCAGCTGACATGAAAGTGATGGAGTTTTCTGTGCTCGAATTTTGAGGGAAGGGCAGACAGAAGAGAAAAATACTTGTTTGTGAGGGTGCCTGTTTTTGGAAATAAATGCCAATGTTTACAACTGTGATATAAGTATTAAATGATAAAGGTATTTGAAGTCTTCTGATGACAAAAAATTTCTTTTTGAGAGGTACTATAAGTATGTTATATTCTGAGCTTTGGAGTGCCTGCTTTTAATGGGCAGGTATTTAAATGTTTGTACTAGGTATAGCCTGCGTATTATAGAAACGTTTTCTATATGTAGACTTCCTGACACATAGTGTGTACTGTGAGACTACACCCAAGTTTTAGGTTTAAAGTTTACTGGAGGTTGAGATGAGTTGGATGTTTTTGTTTAACTTATTTAAAAGATCAGAAGGTCACTAACTTAATCGTTCCTAAATTCTTTGCTATGGCTTTTATAATGTTTTCCAACAGTGTAAATGTTGCTTTTTTTTTCTAAGAAGGATTTGTTACACTTGGTTAGGGGTGATGACCTTAACACTGTGGGCCTCATTACGAGTTTGGCAGTCCGAGGACTGCCATGTTGGCAGTGGTGGTCCGAGCGCCAACAAACTGGCGGAGAAAACCGCCAAATTATGACATTGGTGATGATGCATTCAGAATCCCACCAAACCACTGCAGATATTGCCAGTGCGGTCAGACAGCTGCGGTTGATTGGAGCCACAACCAGAACGGCAGAGACCATGTTTCCGCTGGACTCATTAGGTTGCTCCCCGCCAAGATTTCCGCAGCGGTCGGACCACCATGGAACACTAGGTAGAAACAAATAGTATAAAAGGCAACACTCACCTCTAGGAAGCCATACTCGTCCAGGGCCACCATGGAACCACAACAAGACGTCATCCCACTGCTCCTGCTCACAGAAAAACAATGGAATCATCCCCGACGAGGAAGACAAATACCGTAAGTACACACACTCATCTGATACATTTGTAAGATGTATAAAGTTGGACTGTTACATAAAATACCATGGGGGTGGGGGGTGCAAAAGCTATACTCGCATGTAAGAGAACAGGGACACCCACACTCACATACAGCAACAAATAAACCCACGCACACTGCAGCCAGCACACACACCTACCCTGCATCGATAACACACACACTTTTGCACGGCAACACAGCAGAGGCCCAGCCTCACAAATTTACACACAAAGCCAAACACAACAACAACAGACACATATCAATACTAACACAACACACCACCATGACAACAACATTTCAGCTACATACATATACACATCACACAAAACACACCCTATCGCTGAGGAATAAAAGCACTGCACACAACCTCACAGACTGTTCAGATAATATCAGAAGCATCAAGCAGTACACAGACACACACAAATACTGCTGCACAACCAATATCAGCCAGGAACAACATAAACCTAGGAAAGGAAATGCAGGACAAGCATGTAACCAGAAACCAACAACTGGTTGGTTTAATTTTACATAAATTAATTAGATCGAATAAGATTGTCCAAAGCCAGTCCTTTGCAGGTACAAACTTCACGAAAGACACTATATGGTGTCCCTACTTGACTCCTGACTACCATGTAACCTCCACAGGAACTGGCATCAAAGGGGCAGGCAGGCATCCTTAGGAGGAGGGTGGGGTGGGGGTTTGGGCTTAGGCTTGAGAGAGGGGCAGGTTAGGTTTTGGCTTGGGAGGGTGCCAAATCTTTTTGGGGGCTGTGAACTTCCTTTTGGTGGGGGGAAGGGGCATGGGTGCCCGCAGGGTGGGTAGGGGAGGCCTTGGAGATGGAAGGGATGGCCTTGGGGAGGGAAACAGACCTTTTAGGGATGTCACAGGAGGGAAACAGTTGGGAAAAGATCAAACTTGGCAAACAAAGCTCTTTTTGACACACAGGGATGGTAATCAGAAGGGGATTTAGATGTGGAGGACAAGGAAGTGGTTGTCTGATGTTTGGTGTGGATGTCTTGGGTACATGTTTGTGGGAGGTGCTTGTGGGTATTGGGTGTCTGTTGGGTGGGTGAGTGAGGGCATTTATGTGTCTTGAGCTGAAGGTGGGTGCTGGGGGATGCCGTGGTGGATGGGTGGGTGGCTGTATGTTGGGGTGGTGACTGCATGTATGGTGGATGTGCTGCATGTAGGCATGTCAGTGGTTGAGGTGTCTGCGGGTGTGGTGACTGTGGTGGATGTCTGAGGGTTTGCTGGGGTGCTGTCTGCAGGTATGATAGGTGTGGTGGCTGGAGCACTTAATGTTGGTGTGGTGTCTGCAGGTGTGCCAGGTGTTGTGTCTGTGATGGGGCGGTGGGGGTGTCAGGGGAGGTTGTGACTGTTGCTGTGTCTGCAGGTGGATGTTGTCTCTGTGTGTGTGCTGGTGGTGTGTTTTGTGATGCTTATGTTTGTCTGCGCTACCCTTGGATGTTGAAGTGGATGCATGCCTGTCTGTTTGTGTGCTTTGGCTTGGTCGGGGAAGGAGGGATTTGGACTGGGAAGAGGAAGGTGGGGGGGACGGTAGACAAGGGGTGACTGGCTGCCGTCAGTGTGGAGGCCAGAGCCTGAAATGACCTCTGTAGGCCAACAAGTGCACCGTGAATGCCATCCAGGAACACATTGCTCTGTTGGATTTGAGTTGCCAGTCCCTGGATGGCATTCATGATGGTCGAGTGCCCCACAGAGATCGACCTCAGGAAGTCATAGCCTCCTCACTGAGGGCAGCAGGGCTAAGAGGGGCTGGGCAGGCAGAGGTGCCTGTGGTGAAGGAGACACCCACCCTCTTGGATGGGCAGGCACGACCAACTGGGTGGGGAGTTACAGGGATTGCGGTGATAGAATGGGGTGTAGTGGACAGAGATGGTACTTGGGCAGTCCCAGATGGGTCTGCCACCACTAGGGAGTAGCCACTGGAGGAGGATTCCGAAGAAGATATAATGGATCTGGTCTCCCCCATGGCACTCCCCTCACCCTCCAGGCCACTAGGTCCCTCGCTGTTGGTGTTTTCGTGACTGGAGGTCCTGTGGCCAGAAGCTTTCCACTTGGCTTCGCCCAGCTTCCTTCACCTGCTGGTGCTGAGGCTGAAAAAAAGAAAGTCAGGTATGGTCATTACATTCACAAGATAACACTTCCATCATACAGTACACATAAGTCTTATTACGTCCTGTTCATCAACACCTCCAGGCATTGCCAGTAAAGTGCCAACATCATATTACAACAAAATATTATGTATGTCCCTCAATATGAACATTGTTAAACACCAGCTAAGCTAACTGACACCTACAGTACCATGAAGGAAGTTGACAAATCACACTGACCATACGATGACAAGATGAATTTGCCACATGATACAGGTTCGCTTTCTAAAACACCATAGTCAAGCACGAATCAAGCAATAGTTTAGGAATGTGCAAATTGCTAACCACTAATCAAAAACACATGCTCAACACATACAAAGTTTTTACTGTGGTGTCATGACACGTTGTAGAGTAAAGGCAAGTAAGCCTGGTATAGATAAGCCATACCTTCTTCGTGTCACATGCGTACACCCATACACAATGGGCATATGCAGACTTCTAACAACTCAAATTCTCATACATTTCAACTTAAGGTTAAGGAATAAAAACAGATGTCACACACACATGCACAAATAGTCATGTATCAAGGACTGAAAATACATTGTGGACGAAGTCATCTAGGCCATTGGTCTTCTGAAAACAGACTTCATCAGACAAGTAAGGGCCAAGTTAGCTCAGATCTATTTCCCACACTCAACCACAAGCTGTCTGAAAGAGTATACCCTACATATGGACTACTATACTGTGCATAAAGATGACAATCAGACCTACCTAATCATGCAATTAGTCTATAAATAGGGAGTGACTAAGTGGGTACATCACTACACTCACACGAGACATGGCAAGCCTTACATCTGTCTGTGGAAGATTCTCAGGGCCAAAGCTCATGGGTTACTAACATGACAGGTACACCTACCATGATTCAAGCCAAAAGCCTATATACACTTACAGTACTACTCACATGTGTATATGAACTACCACACCTGCAAGACATAGGTGTCCTTGCCAACATTAGGCTCCCAAACAGCCAGGATTCATTTGTCACATCTTTCATAGCAACAGCAAGTAGACATAACTATTTCCAATGTTGATTCATTACTGAACCTTTAAATTGATACATGATGTTGATACATATCTGTCAAGAATATAACTGTGAATAGGCTACCATTGCCTATGTGTCATGCCTACAACAGTATGCCCAAGGACAATGCTGTATGGCCACTTTCAACTAACAGAACATTGGCAAGGTTGTACCATTCCTAGCCTCCGATACCAATATATGTGTGCCCATAGAAATGTTGGAACACCTCAGTGGTATCCAACATGCATGTTATCATCTCTCATGAGACTTCACAAATGTTTATGTACATTCCTCACTTACCAAGGGGGATGACCTTGTAACAGGTGTGAAGATGTTAACCTTGTATTGCATGTGACATGTCAGATGGACATCAAAGCCTCAGATGCTGCTGTCAACTATCAGAAAGCATTAGAAAACTAGTGATGAATAGAATATATCTGACTCTATGTTGCACATAGACAGTCAGAGATCAAGGACCTACACACCTTACCACCTTGACATTGTTAATACCCACCAACAGGTCAATCCTCCCAATCACCAGAGTAGAAAATGCTGTATAGTGGTACACATATGACACAGTCATATGTGCACCATAATATGCTATTGTACTGAGGGGACAACATTGTTGAGTAACATGCCTCTAAATACATTTGTATGTGCACACCTACGTGCCATAGATGGCTAGTGTACCTCAATGTGTACACAGGAGATCTGTGATGTGGTGCACTTCCACATTGTCAGAGCCAGCATTTTGTTCCCTCACTCAATCACCTGCTAAAGGGACAAACATGAGTTAGGTCTGTACTTACCCCCGTGTGGCTGCTGTGCTGCCTTCAAATGCCCATCCAACTCAGAGTAGGCCACTGCCAAAATGCAGGCCATTAAGGGAGTTATTAGGGGAGTCATGGGCACACCGTCCTAGTTGGGAGGACATCCCCAGCTGGGCCTCTGCAGTCTTTTGGGCCCAGCGTCTCAGGTCCTCCCACCTCTTCCAATAGTGGGCACTCTGCCGGTCAGTGAACTCCCAGGGTCCGCACTTTCTTGGCAATGACACGCCAAATCCCCTTCTTCAGATGGGCGTTGACCTGCATGGATGACATAGATAAAAAAGTGGTCCACATGCACCATACTAAAGCAGGCAGGGTTACTAACTAGTTAGTACAAAAAGTCCAACACAGACTGTCTTCAACATCCCCTCCACTGATAGATAAGCATATGCAGTCAGGCCAGATGTAAGGTGGAAACAGGCAGACAACAGGCAGACAACATGCATCTCCAGCACCAGCTGTCATGTTATCACACATGACCAAACAGCAAACACATTTGCAAATATGGTATTTCAGGAGGAGTCTGGTATACCAACTCCACTAAACTTATGCAACACTCACATACATCAAACACTGTCCACAATGTTTCAGGACTCACAGTCTGTCACTAAACAAATACATGACTAGGAACGCATCCCACACAACTTGGCACTCTATAGACTTTAAGGACACAATCAGAAACATTGCCCATCAGCCTTTGCTTAGTATAACAAAGTATAGTTGGGCTAATGAAATATTTGTGCACATGATGCACTTACCTGCTCCTTTGGTGCACATAGAGCTGTTCATACAGGGGTAGGACCTAGCCACCAGCTTCTCGGTGAGAAGGCAGGGGCCCTATCACCTGTAGGACATGGCATGATTGCTCCCAGAGGCAGTTCACAGCACCTCAAGCTGTGGAAGTCTTACTGGCATCAGTTTCAGGAGTCAAGTGAGAGATGAAGTATGAAATGGCAGTCATGTCCGCCACATAAGACACAGTCACCGCCAGCTAACATTGTCATTGGCCAAGACCGCCAAAGGCAGCAATGTGTTCCAAAGGCAATATCCACTGCAATAGTATCCGCCTACAACCATAACGACTTCAGCCAGCGGATGAAGGTAATGTCCAGTACAGTAAGTCAGGCAGCTGCCTTTTCAAGGTCCTTAGATGGTCGGAAAAGTTAAATTAAAGGTGCAGCACAAGGTCAGAAACATATCCACACCATAATTTCCAGTACTGGCTTTGAGCAACCATGTATTTAAAATCCTATTTAGTAGACATGTTGTAATATTCATGATATGTGAGTAATGTATCATTAGTGGCATAGTCTGTACCCTCATGGCAATTGGATAGAAAGTATTAGTGTATTATATGTGAAACAAGGTAAGAATGTCATTATCACTGAGACTTTCAGTGACATGCATATCCATTTCCTAGTCACAAATGAGGTAAGGGGATGACATTTCAGCAATACACCATTATTTCCCTAAGTATGTCCTGTGTACCATGTTTAAACTATTTCATATGGCATGTCCAAGCATCATGTGTGACATATGTATTTTCACATTTACAATGGACACAATGAGTGATAGTCGTACCTTATATTCTTTCATATGGTTACCCTGGAATGAGAAGGCTCAGACAACCTTCAGGGTACTATATACTAGCAGTCCTGCAGACCATGGAGGATCAACATGTCATCCAGATCTACCACCTGGTTAGGCAGACAATGATTGATCTCAGTTATCAGATGTAGCTAGATCTGATGCCTGCCATTCGTCACCTCAATAGCATTCCACCCATTGTACAAGTCATGTCAGTGCTGCACTTCCTGGCCACAGGCTCCTTCCAAAATTCCATGGCCCTACCTGCTGGGATGTCACAGCCTAGGTTCAGTTTGGCCTTGAAGGATGTCCTTGCTGCACTGTTAATGCACCTGAACAGTTACTTCCGATTTCCACAACGTGAAGATTTGGCCTATATGGAGGCTGCTTTTTATGCTTTGGCACACATCCCACATGTGGGGGAGCACTTGATGGAACCCTTTAGCAATGGTTCCCCCAAATGGCAATGAACAGGTGTGTCAGAACAGGAAGCACCTCCACTCCATAAATGTCCAAGTAGTCTGTCTGATGTTCCCAAGTATGTGGAAAGTACCCAGGCCCAGTTTATGATGCCTTCACCATGCGGAACAGCAATATCCCACTGCTGATGACACAACAGTACACAGAGAGGGCCTGGCTGGTTGTTAAGTCATATTTGTGATGTGTGTCAGTATCTTATGTCTGCTGCCAAATGTAAGGATGTCCAGGATTTATGTTCGCACACATGTAAGGATTCCTTACATGGTATTCTGCCTACCTAAACAGCTCCCTGGTTGTTGACACCAGTGAGGTACCCAAAGTTGCCAGGGGAAGTTCGCTTCAGTGAGGCCCATGGAAGGAGAAGGTGTGTTGTGGAGCGGACTTTAGGGTTCCTAAAGGCTAGGTTTAGTTGCATTGATAAGTGTGATGGAGCCCTTCTCTACTCACCCCCAAAGTGTGTCAAATCATTGTTGCCTGCTGCATGCTCCACAACCTTACCCTGAGACGTCAGATCCCATATATACCAGATGAGGGGGAGCCAGCCGTTTCAGCGCATGAGAATGCAGACATGCCAAGTGAGGATGACTGTGATGAGGATGAAGATGGAAACAGCTTGGCAGATCTCATAAATCAGTACTTCAACTGATAGTAGGGGTGTGTTGTTTTGTAAAATACTTGACTCATTGGGTTAATGGGGGGCTTAGAGATGTTTGAGAATGATCTTTGTATGACCATTAGACAGCTCATTAGTTGCTTAGCAATAGGTAGCTCAGCCTGTGCATGCAAAATTGTACTTGGAGTTGTTCCTGTCGTGATGATCTGCTTTGTTAATGTTTGTTACACTGCACAATCAATGTTACTATTGCATTTGGGACATGTCTTTATAGGTCTTCTTTACCATTACCTGCCTATACCTTTTGTATTACATTTTTACTTTGCAGATTTCTAAATAATATGTGTGGTCTGATGTCTCTGACACATGTCATCCTCTGCAATCTTTAACCTCAATTTCTCATTGGTTTGATGATGATACTATTTAACTTGTATGTAGTCGTCACTGTGTTTCTTCATTGCAGGCCACTGTGCATGTGTGTCAAGACTGACATGGGTGAGAAGCATGCCTACAGAGTAAGTGGAAGATTCAATGACTGGGGCCAGTTGTACTGACCTCTGTCTGTATTATGGGGTATGGTCATTTGGGATGTATGGTATGAGTATGTGATAAGGCTTTAACTTATGACTAATTGAACCAATTTGTTTGCCTATTTGGATAGACAAAGACTGATATGTCCCTAACTTCATTAGTCTGTGGGGTGTTTGGTATTCACACCTATGCTGAAGCATTGAGTTGTGGAGCTGCACTGCACTGTGTGATATTTGGCATGTTGTCAACCTATGTGCAGAAAAGTGAAATAAATGGGATTAGGAATCTGTCCATTTGTATAATTGTACATATATCTGACCCAGATTCAACAGTACATGTGAGATGGAACCAAACAGATTTGGTACATATTTTAATATAATATGTAAGCAACAAATTGCACAGTTAACTGTTCAGTACAGCTCAGAAATGACTGTCAAACATGTATGTGGTTTAGTTGTGTTTATTTACAAGTGCACAGGAAAAATAAAGGATGGGATCAAATCAAGGTGCAAACAGTGAAGGGTTCAGTCATGGTGGATGTAATCATCAGGGTAGTTGCTACAATATTTGGAGTATTAAGTCCAGTGTCCTTGTGCCATTGAAAAATGAAGAGTAGTTGTAAATCAGTCAACTGGATGTATCTGCTACACACAAAGAGATCCAATGTGTAGAAGATCACTTCCTGGCAGTGGTTTAAGTCTTGGCATCTGCTCCTCCTGGATGTTTTGGCGGATGTCCACTTTTGCGGGGGAGTTCTCTAGCTATAGAGGCTGGAGTGTCTGAGTCATGTCCTTCACCTTGCAGAGTCTCCATTCAACTGGCTGCCACAGATGTAGAAGGGGCTGATGTTACATTGCCAATGGAAGGGGTCTGCTGTTGTGGACATAACCTACTCAGGGTGGTATTAATGTATCTTAGGGAGATCATGTTGCCATTGTGGGCCTCTCACTTTTTCATGACTTCCTGGTGGTTGTCCCCCTGCAGCTGCTTAATCTCCCCATCATGGCAAGTGCCTGGCCCATCACACCTTGGGACTGATGGTAGACTCCCAAGACTTGGGAGATGGTGTCCTGGCCAGTTGTACCTCTAGGACCCTCAATCCACTGGCCCACACCATCCCTTCCATGCACCCTGCCCCCACCTACCTGTGCCCTTGGCACAGTCTGCCCACTTCCACTGGTGCCAGGTCCTTCATTGTCAAGGTTTTCTAGTGGTGACTCTGGTACCTGTACCGGGGGACACATTATGGTTGTAACAGTCTTTGGAATACAGGTTTGGGGGTGAGTGGTTGCTTGGGATGTAGATGCAACAGGGTTGAGAGGGGTTGATGTAGCAGGCAGGGTGAGGCTGACATTAGTAGACTGACCAGGTATCCCCGATGGGCCAGAGTCGTCCTCAGTGTCCTCACTTCAAGGGGTGTTCTTCTCACTGAGGACTTCATCACGGGCGGAGGAGGCTGTCTCAGGTATCCTCTCCATGGTCACAATGGGTAGGTAATCTGTTGAAGAAGTGGAAGAGACAATTACAGATTGTAAGGCAACAGTGGTATCAAACTTTGACAGGTAGATATGCTTTGAGCCATGTACGGAAAGGCTTTGCTTGATTCCCTGATATGACAGTGACAACTGCTTTCAAATCTTGGGTGAAGCTATATGGCATATAAGGAATTCCAATATCATACACCTTGCTACAGGGTATCAGATTAACTTGACAGTTGGATCTCTATTGATAGACTCATATCTTGTCTGCTGTGTAGCTTTATATTGTTCATGTTACCTCCCAGTTAGCAATAGTCAGGATTGAGTCATCAGACAGCTGCAGAATGCAAAGTGGAAGCTGACCTGTCCATCAGCTTAGGGGTAACCAGTCTACCTGGCCATATTTATCAGGGTGCACCTACTACAGCACACTGCAGATGTGTGTGTTCCCCCAAGGTTAGTAGCTTTCAATGGGTGATGGGAGGTAAAAGGGCCATTTTAGCAGACAACACAGCTGTAGTTTTGTGTTGGTGGTATTGTACTGGCAGATGCCTATAGTATTGCTGTCCTTGCCCTAGACTTTAAAATTATGGATCATTCACGTGGGTTTAGTCGTTTGTGTAGTTGACATGCAAGGCTAAATTCATTGTGGTACACTGTTCTGGTTTTCTTAAGGGTAGGGCAGTGCCTGCTGGGAGTTGTAGTGCTGTCAGTCCCTGTACTACTCACCCCATACACAGACACTGTGCCCTGAGGTGAGTTTAGTTGACATGTGGTATGCCAGAGAGAGGTATATGGACAGTTGGACACAGGGGTGGTGAGTGTGTTGGCTGCTAAGATGTCAAAAGGTGATCAGCGACCATGCAAGAGTTGTTCCACCTCTTTCTGATGTCTTCCCTTGTGTGTGGATAGGTGCCTACAAAATGTACCCTGTTGACTATTTTCTGCCACTTCTCCATTTTCCTGGCAATTGAGGTTTCGCTGGACTTGGGCTCCAAATAGGTGTGGCTCTTCTATGATGATTTAGTCCACAATGACCCTCAACTCATCGTCTGTGAAGCAGGTATGTTTTTGTGGGGACTTTGTAGTGGCCGACAACACATTAAGGTACAAAAAAAACGGGTGATGGGGCGTGGGAGATGTGTTGTGAGTGGATGACGTGTGGTGTCTGATATGTGGTTAATAAATTGTTTGATATGTATGATGTGCAGGTGTGGGATAAGTAGTATTTGGAGTACTGAGGGGTGCCTTTTCTATGGTTCCTAATTTCTGTGTGTGGCCTCCATCTTGCTGTGTATGATGATTGTGATGCAAATGATTGTGGGGTGTGAAGGGGTGTGTTTAATAGTGCAGTTTGTAGGTTTGTCGGGTGTGTGGATGGGTGTCAGGTGTGTGGAATTCAAACTATCCAATGTAGTGTAGTGTATTATTGTGTAGACTGCTGACTGCCGCGGTTCGCACTGCCATTCATTTATCGCCATGGGAGAACCACTATTGTGATTTGTGGGTCTGAATTGGTTCAAAGGATTTTTGACGGGCTGGTGGTGCTCATGGTGGAACTGCCTCTTTTCTGCCCTCTGATGGTGGTGTCAGAATTTTGGCTTGGTTTAGGCAGTCCTGCCTTTGTAACTTCTAATACGGCGGTCTTTTGGCAGTCACCACTGCGACAGTCTTACAGTAAGACCGTCAAACTCGTAATGAGGCCTTGTACGTTTTGTATTGGTTTTGAACATGACTGAAGTATGCTGTGTTTTGTTAGTTTCAAAATTTTCTCTTCATGAAATTCACGGACAGTCACGTGAGTTATTTTAATATACATATTTCAATTTGCATTGGAAATTGTGTTGCTTCTCTCTATAATGTAATTTTTACATAGTCGTAGAGTCCTTTATTGTAATTGATTTCAGTTGGGTTTTCTGTACATCCAGTGAAGACTTTTTTATGGCACCTTCCTGTAGAATATTAAATCGTAAGTTACATTTTGAAGTTATTGTTATTATTATAATGAAAGTTGAAAGAGTTGAAGAAAAGGAATAATTAGTTGATGTGTAAATTTAGTTAAAGTGTGTGAAAGTAGTGGGGTAGATTGGAGTGGAGTGGGGTTCAGTGGAGTGGAGTGAAGTAGAGCAGGGTAGAGTAGTATGGAGTGGGGTAGACTATATTTTAGTGGTTTGGGGTAGTCTGGAGTGAATTGGCTAGATTGGAGTGGAATGGGGTGGGGTAGAGCAGAGTGCATTGGGGTAGGTTTGAGTGTAGTGGGTTAGAGTAGGGTAGAGTGGAGTGGTACAGATTGGAGTAGGGTATTTTTGGATTGAGTGGGGTAGATATGAGGTTTTGTGATGGTATATGGGATTTTGGTAGATCAGGGTAGATTGGGTTTGACTGAAGTGAGGTATAATGGTATAGATAGGAGTGATATTGTTTCTGGAAGAGTGTTGTGGATTTTGTTAGTTTTGAGTGGGGTGAGGTGAAGTGGGGTCAACTGGAGTGGAATGTTGTACTTGTCTTACCTCTGTGACTGTCCTACAAACTGTCATTAGTGTTTTTTTGTTTTTCCTTTCTTTATGACCTTAATTGGCACGGTTGGTGGAGCTGGTGGCTGCAATAAAAATTCTGCCTCTTTCACAGTTTATTCCAGAATTGTATTTGCCCGTACTTTTTGGTATTTTCGTTTTTTTATCATTTATATTGCACTGTTTTTCAGCATAAAATTTCTAATTAAAATTCCACTATTTTCTTTTGTTAAATTATAAAAGTCTTCATTGTAGCAAGTTGCTTTGATGGTTCCACTTGTGTCTGCCAATGAGAGATGATAAAGAAATTTGTTTTGTACTAGGTTTTGGTCGTACACTTGTAAATATTAGCTTTGATTGTTTTTTGATACAATTTGTCTTCTGTTGTTTTTCCATTAATGTCTTGAATTGAAATAATCTGAAATTAGAACAAAATTGTTAAAAAGTACATCATTTTTATAATCTGCTACCCGTAAAGCTTTGTGATCACTATAATAGATTCTAAAGTTCCAAAGTCTTTTATATGTTCATTAGTGTATATGTGATCTAATATTGTTAGGTAGTTTGTGGCATAAGTATTTATTGTTTGTTGGTATCAAAAGTGTGTGTGCATAAACTATTGTAGTAAGGAACTTTGCTGGTATTTGTTGTTTAAATCAATGTTAAAAATCACCCATGATGATATATGTAAAATTGAAGTAGGAGTTAATAATGTTTGTGAATAGTTTGTGTATTGGTATATGTGGTGGTTTGTACAAAATCACAACTAAGTAGTTTTTTCATTTATATGCTGTGTGAAATTTATAATGTCTATTCCTTGGGGTGCTACATAAATAGATAGTATGGGAGCCTGTTGGATAAGGAGTGAATCGGTTTGAATTGTAACTACAAGATAGCATTTGTCTGTTTATACCAAAATATTGTTTGCTTGCATGAAAGATATTGTGATTTAACAATATAGTTTTTAAAATTTGTACCATTAAAGTAGTACATGTATAACTGAAGGTTTTACCAAAAAAAGATTTACTGTGGAAAGGTAGAATTTCCTTTTCATTGTATAACTCCTGTTTGTGCAGTTGAAAGATTAGATGCACACACATCCTTGCAACATATAAAAGAAAAAGAAACACGCCACCTTTTACACAAAAAGAAAGCTTTCTACTGATCACATTTCAAAACCCCAGTCTGTTTGAAGTGAACGTTTGTTTTTAAAAATCATATCACTGGTCCCCCCTTATTGCGTTTTCATTGTTTTGATGTCATTTTGAGGTCGAGCCGAGACGGTGCTTGTGCTTTCTCTTCGAGACATGTTGTATATACTTTGTGGGCTTACAGCCCACCCATTGCTTTTCATTGGGTTAGTTCAGTGTCTTTCAAAAAATCTTTGCTTCTACGTGATTAATCTTTAATTTATTTGTCCCATCTTTTCATCAGTTGTTTACTCCCATGGAGCAGTGCCCTAGTACTTGTACCCTTCCACATCTCCCATTTTATTTCCTGGCTCAGGAACTTTTTTAAAATTTTGAACAAGTGCTTCTCATAAGTGTTCGTGTTTTGTTTTCCTTGCTCAGCGTGGCGCCTGCTTCATGACCACTGTGCTTCATATTTCAGCACTGCAGCCATTTTGGGAGGTGCTTTTACTGTCAGCAAAAGGATTAAAATATTTTTATATTAACTAGAGTTTCATGCTTGTTTTCAGAAAACAACGCTATTTAATTCTGTTGTTTCCACATGGTCCCGCTTGCTTCTTTTCTTTGTAGGAAAGACTTCTGTCAAAGTAAGGAAACGCAGTGCTCCCAAACGAAGAAAATGGACCACTTCCATTATAAATTTAGGCGGCATGCAAAGATGTAGTTGTTTATGCGTTTAGGGCCATCTTAAGCAGATATGCTGTACAGAGTTGCTTTTATTGCTGGCAGAAGGAGTAACACATTTTAGAAACACACTAGAGCTTTGTGTTTGCGGAAACCACCATTATTTATTTCCCTTGAATTGAACTTTGAACACTGAGAAGCTTAGCCACTGTTTTCTCGCCACACCGAGTTCATTGTTCCAAAGGTGTTAGTGTAATTTAGTAAAAACACAGAAACAAATCTATTTGAAGCACAATCGGACACAAATTTAGATCAGTAAAAACAAAAGTGTTCATCCCTGTTATTTAGCCATACTGACACACTCGCTCACATATGCCATCCTTACTTTGGAAATTAACCTTTCCCTGGAAGTTTCCAATTTTTTTTCTTATAGTCACTACCCTGCTTTATATTATAATTAAAATGTGTTTATCGGTTAGTTAACCTATGGTCTCATGCAGCTTTTACTCTCGACAAAAGGATTAACATACTTTTAGGGGCATCTTGAGTGCAAATGTTGTACAGAGGTGCTTTTACTGTTGGCAGCAGAAATGCTGTACAGAGCTGCTTTTACTGTTGGCAGAAGGATTAACATTTTTAAACAAACTTGAGTTTTGTGTTTGCTTGTGGAAACAGCACTATTTAATTCTGTTGTTCCTGCATGGCGCCTGCTTGTTTTCTTTTCTTTGTTGTTTGTTTTTGTAGGAAAGAACTCTGAAAAAGCAAAGAAACGCACTGCTCTTATACAAAGATAATAGATGTACAATTTTATTAATTTAGGGTATCTCCAGCAGAAATGCTATACAGAGGTGCTTTCACTCTCTGCAGAAGGATTAACAAATTTTATACAAAGTAGTTTTGTTTGTTTGCGGAAACCACCGATATTTAGGGCCAGATGTCACAAAGGGTTTTACCCATTCTGTGTCTATGGGAAAATGCTTTAGTACATATGGCCCTTAATTCCCTCGAATTGGGCTGTGAACGTTGAGAAGCTTAGCCACTGTTCTCTCGTCATACTAACTCCATCACTCCAGAGTTGTATGCACGATGGATAAAAAAGCACAAAAAAAACAAATCTTTTTTAAACGTGCATGGATGCAAATTTAGATTACAAAAATAATGTGTTTACCACTGCTCCTTAGCCATAGCATCTCGCTTGATCACAGATGCCATCCTTACTTTGGAAATTAGCTTTTCCCTTTAAGTTTCCAATTTGTTTAATTTATCTATTAGGCTCACCACCCTGCTCCTCTATATTAAAAATAGAACATGTTTATTGGCTAGTTAACACATGCTTTTATGTGGCTTCTACTGTTGCCAAAAGGGTTAACATACCTTTATACAAACAAGAGTTTTTTGTTAGTTTGAGAAAAACACCGCTATTTAATTCTCTCGAATTAGACTGCAAACATTAAGAAACATAGCCACTGTTCTTTTGCCATGCCGACTCCATCGCTCCAAAGTTGTAAATTGCTATGTATTACAAGCAAAGAAACAAATATATTTTCAGCGTGCACAGATGAAAATTTAATTCCCTGTATTTGGAATATGTTTTTTAAAATGCTGAGGCCTTGTTTTATGCTTTATGTAATTATGAAAGAAGTTCTATTTTAGGGTACTTCAAAAGTGAGGGTCCTTGTGTCTATCCCTTTGTAAAAGAAGTAAACAAATACCTCTTTAAATATTCCAGACGCTATCTTAACCATGTACACTCTTGTTAACTTTTAGTTTATTTGTTTAAAACGGATAATCACACTAAGAAATTGCATATGTGGCTTTATTGCTATTGCATCCGACTTTGATTCTTGGGAACCAACGTCTTGGCTCAGTGGGCAGTTTAACATCCTGTGATTTATGGGACTGTACTCTGTTGCTTCATCACTACAAAGAACACAAAGTGCAGCTCGTAACTGCGATAATTTTTCCTGGCATGCTAATGTACTGGCTCATATATTCAAGCAGACCCCTTCCAAAACAAATCCTGCAAGTATTCTATCTTCCTAGGCCACGCGTGACCCCATCCTGGTGTCAGTTGGAGACAAAAGGTGGGAGTCTGCAAAAATCTTCTAAAGTGCTGAAGGTTTTCTAAAGGCTGAAAGTCACACTATAGTGCTTTTAAAACATGTGTAATAAATATTTCCCCCACTTTGAACTTCAAACTGACTGCAGTTTTGAACGGCAAACAGTTGAAAGCTTTTTTTGTCAAAGGCGGCATGATTCTTCTTTATAGATTGCAAAGGTAGTGTGATAAGAACTAGTTTTTACAATATTCCACACGCTAACTTAACAATGTCCACTTCTAAGAACTTTTAGTTTATTTGCTTGAAAGGGATATTGATGGAAAGAAACTGCAGATGCAACTTTGATTCCCGGGAGCAGGGTTTTGTCTGTAGACAAAAACTACCAAGAAAAAGTAAAGCAGCCATCAGAAATCACTGTTCACGGTTGAACAGGACCTTAGTGCATTTTCAGGCCCACAGCGATGGAGCACAGGTCAGATACACCAAATGTTTTTTTTTCTTTTGACTTAGGCCCTCCTTACAAGTTCATGACAAAATTCTGATCCCTGTGATGTAAAGATGAAAGGCCCAACTTCATTCCAATTAGGCCGTGATCCAAATTCATTTTACTGATGTAGACCTCATCAGAGATCAACAATATAAATGTCACAAAAAATTGCTCAAAGAAATTAAGGAAACATAACAAGCTCTACGATTACATTCAGTTAATACAAGGATAAAAATATTTGTAAAACGTTATGCACACTATAACATTCATCAGGAGGTGACCTTACTAAAGCAATCAAGTCATTAATATTAAACACACTATATTTAAAATTCAGTTTTTTTTTTAAACCTTGCTTCCAACACTATGTCACTGGGGCACGCATATAATACTTGCTCCAAATCTCGAGCCCCCCCCCCAGCATAGATCACATAATCCTGACTTGTCTTATGAGCTCCTCCAGTTCTTTGTAACATTTAATGATAAAATGCCCAACCGTAACATGATTATGCAATGCCTAGTGCAGTGATCTAAAGTAACCTTAAATATTTTTAAGTACTTTCATACATTGTAGTTGCAAGGGGATAGACGGGGCCTTTTTTGCTTCCAGTCCATTAGCTTGGAATGAGTCCTGTTTCATAACAATAAGAAAAGAGCGTTGAGAGAAACTTAGTCCAGGCTTCTGAGTCCTCCTGCAGTACTTTTATGGGTATCCTATCGGGACCTTTTGCTGCAGTAGGTATTGCTCTCATTATATACAACTCTATCAATTTCACTTTAGGGCTGTTATGTGCTGAGCAAGCTCAAGGGCTGGCAAGGATACAGAGGATTCCACACAGTTAGACAAAATAAGGTTAGTCCCATACAGTTCAAAAAGGTGATTTATCCGTTCCTTCTAAGAGACAGGAATTGCAATTGTCATGCTACCTATGAACTTAGAGATAAGCTGCCAGAAGACTTTGCTGTTTTTTGTGATGCTGCTGTCTCCACTTTTGCCCAATTCTGGTCCATAGAAGCACTTTTGTGTGACAGGCGGATTTTCCTTGGCTTTTTCTGTAATGCCAGGCTTTCTTTGCTCCTTGAGATTGATAAGACAAATGATGACAAATTAATTTGTTTAACTTTAGAGAAAGTACAACTTCCAATGGTGCTTTTTTTCTGGGAGCCAAATAGGCTATATAGGCAGACCCCCTCAAACATAGGGATAGCTGCATAAATTATCTCTTAAGAAAACACAATTGGATTCATTCCTCCAAATGCCTAGTGCCATTCCCATGAAGAAATAACTGCATTTATCCTAGAAACATTTTTGGAATTCTTTATAATTTGTCCTTATTTGCTGGATATTAGAGCCTCTATGTTTCCTACTAAAGACCACGCTGATGCTTTATGTAGATTTAGCACAAGTTCTGAGTAAAGTAGTGCATGGTCATTACCTTGTACAAACCCAGCTTTAAAAAGTTGGAAGTTTTGATAGAGACCATAGCTAGTTATAATATAGTCTAGTAGGTAGAGGCCAGAGACCCTCACCCCCCCTTTCTAGTAAAGGCCGAGTGAATATCCCTTCTGTTTTTCCATTTAGGATCACTTTGTTAATCCCATTTAGTGATTCCAATAATATTCATCAGTGTTTAGCTGCCTTAATTGTAGCCAGAAAGACAGAAGCAGGGATAAACCACATTTTTTCAAGATCCTTATTTTTGTGTGCTTTTAGCAATGTATAGGAGATTGTTTGCATTGAAGTCACCCATTAATAACACTTGTAAGTTGCCACCTAACTCCATGGTAGATTATATTAAGTCTAACATCTCAGCCAACAGAGCATTAAATTCAGGACCTGGAGTAATATTTATGTTGAATAAAAATAATGTATCCGCTGAAGGACCATTTCCCTTTGTTAGATTTATTTTGAAGCATTTTAAGTTGTTGTTCGGGAGATGAACTATTTACAAAGTCCCACTGTGTATCTACTGTCAGTAGGCTAGAAAGACCTCCCTTGGCATGAACCGTCTGAACCTTGTAGCAGGGACATCTATAACAAAATAGTTGTTCCAATCATATATAGCTATAGACCAGGTCACTTGGAGGTAAATAATTGTTGGAGAGAATTTAGACTCACTGGTTAATTTCGATGCTTCCAATCCAGCAATATTCCAAGAAATAATTGAGATATTATTGCTAAAAAAGGGAGTTTAGAGCCACCACTTGCTTTATTTTCATTTAAATTCCCCGCCAGTCAAGACCAGGAGACATCCTCTTGTGTTTTATTCTCTCTGTGGAGGCTGTGACTCCAAATCTGTCTGTCTCTGTCTTCAATATGGATTGTTAATAAATCTGCAAATCTGTTTTTATAATCACCACCATTTTGGATGGGCAGAGATACCCAATATCTCATTTCCCAGACAGGCCTTGACTCAATTTTCTGCAATTTTGGAGAATTTTCAAAATATATGTCTTTGACGCAGATGTTGTCTGCCGTCATTTTTCCAAGAAATGATAAAGTGTCAAGTCAAAGTCAAAAAAATCTTTATTCGCAGCATGTTTGCCAAATAAAATAATAAATACATAGAATAAAATATCCTCATTTAAAAAGAAACATGTTTAACCATGTTAATGGATAACATGGTTAAAAAGGACACAATCTTCAAGCATCAGTTAACCAAACCTGTCATCTTCAAATGTGTATGCATAAATAATGAGCAATAAAAATCTCACATCCACCCTTCAATATCTGTCATCAGCATATGGCGCCTCTCTACCTCCTGTCTCCCACGGTGATCTCTCTTAATTTCATAATCTGCCAAATATAACACGGTACTGAAAAGCAGACCAAAGGATTGTGCAATGGCCATAAAATCAGTAATGCCAGTCTGCACTGCCGGAATCTTTAAACAAAGGTAAAATCATTTCTCTTCTTGGAAAATTGTAAAATGAGAAAATAAACATGAATATGCAAATTAGACTGGATTGACACTCCATCACAGGGGCACAGGCCTAAATCAGATAACGAGTGGCAGTCAGCAGGGTGGCCAACCAATAGAGGGAGATAATTGAATCGAAATCTGGTTAGGACAAAACAATATTGCTGGTTTTGGATTTCACAGAGATACGGTTGAAAGACTTCCTGCCTGGGAACTAGTTTGTAAAAAGAGACCAATGCTTTTGGTCTATTAACCCTCATCCTCAGTTGATCAGCATTGGTACAAATATTTCTCACAGTGTTGCCTTAGAGCAGCCCTGACAGGGTACTGGGGAGGTGTACAAATCCAATAACTCAATTTTCTCCTATGATGGTTCTCGCTAACGTGGCAGATCTACTTACCACCATTTCCTTCCATGAGTATATACTATCAAATAGCACCCCTAGATAAGAACACGAGGCAGTGTTACTCATTTTCATGCCATTCACAACCTGGACTATTTGTTTCTTGGACCTCTTCCCACAGATCATTCTAAAGGTTTTGCTTTCATTTACTTGGAGACCCAACTCCCACATGAAAGTAACAGTCATCTATCAGGCCTTGCAGTGCCCTCCCAGTTCTCGCCATAAGAACTGCATCATCTGTATACAGAAGAATAGGTAGGGGGTGAGTTCCCACATACAGAGTATCTTTGGAGTTAAGTATGAATGCAGCTTTAATTATATTGGTGTAAAGTAAGAATAGGAATGGGAAATGAACGCACCCCTGCCTCACGCCTCGCTGCATGTTGAACACGTCAGTGCATTCACCATTTTTTCCCAAAACTAGCACATGTTTTGGCCTCAGAATACAGCTTCCTTGTAAATGTAATGATGCCTGCCTCGATGCCTATATCAGCCATCACTGCCCAAAGTTTGGAGTGAGAAACGCAGTTGAACGCTACGATAAGTCTAAACATGCTAAAAATAAAGATCCTCTTTTTGCGACTGTGTATTTCCCGATTAGCACAGGATAGGTTCAAGCATTGTTCCGTTGTACCCATCCCCTTTTTTAAAGCCACACTTATTATCTGATGGAACCTGGTTTGCACTAGCCCACTCCTCCATTTTCTGCAACAATATTTTGCCCATTATTTTCACTGTTGAGTCTAAAAAGGGAAATCAGTCTATAGTTTCTCCAGTCTAACCTGTCCCCTTTTTTGTAAATGGCGATGATGACAGGTTTTTTCCATGATGCCAGGGGGACCAACCATTGCCACTACACCAAAAATATTTGTAATCAAGGGACCCCAGAAATCCTGGTATTCCATATAAAAATCTACCAGGGCCCAGTCAGGACTGGAGGGGAGGGCTTACCCCTACAGCTTTTCCTCAAAGATCTCTGGACCTCCCCTAGTTAAAAAATTAGGGGAATGGACTCATCTTGCAGCCCACCATCACCCATTTCCTTAGGCGACCCGAGCTGGGTGGAGTATATAGTTGAGAAATGATTCACCCATACAGAATCCTGAATGTGAACATCTACAGATGGGTCTGCCTCTTCCCTAAAGTACAACCTATTTACCACCCTCCAAAATGCTACCCAATTCTTGGTGAGGTTGCAGTATGAAAAGCCTCCCATGCACGTTCCTTAATCTCTTTTATGCTCCTCCCATGGGCCTTTTTGTACACAGCCCTTGCTTCCCTAATGTGATCCCTATCGCTGGGTGCACTATACAGGATCACATGTAGATTAGAGAGGGACTTGGTGAACGCCTTGTCAAACCAATCCGGCATACGGGGTTTATCAGTGCCCGCTACCTTCATTAGTATTTGTTTTATGCACTCTGTAATCCCTGCATAGGATGACATAATGTCAATAGCATCAGCTTTCTCATCTAGACAAGTGAGCAGTTCCGCTTGCTTGTTTTGAAGCACCATGTGCATCAGGTGCTGCCCGTTTATGTTACCTCACTTAATGCTGAGCTGGTTCTTTCTGGCTAGGGTAGGCCTAAATCCAACCTTCAGAGGAACTCTTCATCTAACTTAATTTTCCAGCAAAGCTGAGCATGGTCACTAAAACTGGAGAATGCAACCACAAAATCAAACACCCTTGCACCTATATGACAGGTGCAAAGGACATAGTCCAGCATGGAGGTACAATTTGCTCCCATATAAGTTACAGCCAGCCCCCCTGAGCGCTCTCCCACCTTGTTCGTCACTGAAAAGTTGAACTTTACCAGAGAGGTTTTAATACATTCCCATAAGTATTATGCGAGAAGTGGATTAAGGGATCACCTTTACAGTCTGTTAAACCGTTGACTGCTTTAGAGATTTTAGGACAAAAGCGGGCATTAAAATTTCCAGCCCATAGGGACTCCAGGGGCTTATCATGATTATTCATAATGCCATTAATCAACCCCTCAAGGGCTGCCACCACCGGCAGGGCTGTACCATCAAAGCAACTGTCATAATAATTTATAATCAACAGATCCCAATTACTTGAGAGGTTGCACTGAAACATTATACACATTTTTGACCTCACCCAGAAAATAGTTTATAACAAAGGTGACCAGACCCCGGCCTTTGGCCCGGCCTGCATTTGAGGGTAGTGCCGGCATACAGTAAGTGCTATAACCATCAATATAGGGCAAAGCCACCTCCCAAGTTTCTTGTAGGCAAATTGAGTGAGACTTTGTCTGAGTCCCCCACCTTACTGCAAAACCAGCAATATTCCAAGAGGTTGAATTAATTATAGGTATGGCAGAGTCATTTTGTTTGAGGGCTCCATTAATCTGTACTTCTGCCCTACTGTGCCTATAGGATTTTATAGTCAATCACATCCCTCCAACCCTTCTAGGGAGGCATATCTATTGGTAAAAGGATAGCCCAGAAGAAATCCCTGCTTGAATCATCACTTTCGGATCTGTCGGATGTCCTGAAAGTGTATCTCATTGTAATCCAGTGGTATCATGGAGTTTGTAGAAATAGCCAAAGGAAGAACCACAATCTGAGTTGAGGGCGAAAAATTGATGTTTCATTTGGCTCAAAATTCTTCATACTACAGATGGGTTTCTAAAGTTGACAACTATACAATCACCTTGAAATGTTTTCTGAGATGCACCCACCCATTCCACCCTTCTCGCCATGAAGATATGGGGTAAAAATGGGTAAGCAGAACCCAGGGGGCCAGATTTAGTCTGTGCGGGCCTAGGAACATTTGCTAATACCACAACATATGGAAGTGTCAAGTTATTTAGACACAGACAAACAAAACACCTGATGCAACATCAGTCTGGAACAAGTGCCTTGTTATCTCAATTGCAAGGTCAAACAAAGAACAATAACCAAAACAGCATAGTCCAAAATCTCATATTTGCACCTTAGATGTACAAAGGAGTGCACCCTAAACTAGCATTTTGATACTTATTGGTTATATTTAACAATCCAAAGGTGAAATTCCAAGTTCCATCTCAGATTACATACAGTATATAAGGACTGCCACTTGGCCACTTGTCAGGAGAGGTCCTTCACCAAGATTATGGAGAGCAAGATACAGCCAGACCAAAAGATGATGCTGCCTGTCAGAGATGCTACTGCCGTAGCACACTTTCTACTGAAAGCGGATATCAAGCCTGCGTCAGGGAGGAGTTGATGATTAACACAAGTTTGCTTTTCACAGGGAACACAGCCTACCTGACTCCTGATAATTACAGCCTTTTGCTGTAAATAAGGTATGCACTGCAGGCATCCTTCCTACGAAATTCTAGATGCAAGTTATTCTACTTTCCATGCTCTCCTAGTGTAGAGTATAGAAGTAGGTTTGAGGATGTTAGGTTTTGAGACGACGTTTTAAACCAGTTTAGAAATGTTCATTTCATTCCTGTTGTTTGCAACATTTACTTGTGCAGTTTTAATTTTATTCTGTGTTTTTATTTTAGATTTGTTGAGCAAAAGGGTGTACCTGTTGAAATAAATGTGATTTTTAGTTAAAGTGTTTTTTTCTTAAAGCATCTTGTCTGTATATGATTGAGAATAACAGAAAATGTGTGTTTCTGATCACCACAGTGCCCCTGAGACTGTTAGTACCCCAAGAGCATTGACCCCACTTTAACTATGTATTGGGTGGAGTTCAGCGGTCAGCGGAGCTGTAAAAAACATCTCTCATTCAGTGTTGGTACATTGAATTAAGTCCACCATGGGTGGGAAAGTAAACCTTGTGGAGCTGAACAAGGGACTCAGCTTACACAACACCTGTGTAAACACATCTTTACATATGGATACAAATTATGAGTCATGTAATAACTATCATACCCTCACAGTTTTTCCTTGATACATTCTGACAGGTCAGACCTGCTAAAACATATCAGAGAAAAAGACCCGAACAAAAGCAAAACATGAGGAATGTGGCATGTTAAAAATGAAGTCACATTGAAATTGGACAATTTTGCTGTGTGGTACTGCTGTATCTCTGGAGGTCTTGGAAGTCCAAACCTTTAGACTTCAGGAGGAAGTTCCCAAGACCTCACAGGTAGTACTTGGGGGCAAGGACACGCTCCAGTTGAGGACACCAGCAAAGTCCAGGCAGGTTACAGTAGTAACTTCCTGGAGTGACCAAAGAGCCTCTTGCAACTTGGTATGCCTCTGTAGCCATACATAAGGATAACTAATTGCCCCTTGGAGTCCATTTCAAAGACCTGGGTACAAGTGGGAGCAGGTACAGCCCATTAGGTCTCCTCAAAGGTTACAGGCAGCAAGTCCAGTCCTCTTCTGTTCTGACACAGGTTTGGAAAGTGTTTTCTCACACCAGATACCATGGTCTTACTGAGCAGGTAAATATGCTAATTGAGAATTAGCCAATTTTAACACATTTGAGGTGTCAGGGCACATACACAGGGGTCTTGTCAGGAGTACTTCAGTGCATACATTTCAAAAGACAGCAACATACCATCATCCTCCAAAAAATATGGATGACCAGGCATAAAGGCAGTTTTTCACAGGTCTTTAGTTACAGAGGTCACACCTCTTTGAGGCAGTTCTTACTTAACCTTGTTGGGCCCCAATCCCTCAACTTTTTCAGCCTATTTAAGGCACTACTTAACCCGATTGACTATTTTAAAATGCAGTCTGTGACTGATTAAATAAACCAGAACAACTTTGCTACTACATTTTTACTTAGTCCAGTCCTCTTCTGTTCTCTTTGTCCTCTCTTTGGTGGCAGAGTGTGTCAATAATAAAGATTAGGGACTTAGCCAGCATAGCAACAAGGCGGATAAAAGTCCACTGACCTGAGCCAGAGGAAATGTACGACAGGGAAATGCGCTTAAAATGTCTCATGTGCAGAGGACAGATAGTAGAAGCAAGGGGACCTGGGGCTGATGGATAATGCAGAGAAATATAAGGGTTCATATTTGAAAGTCCCATCTGCATCCATGTTGTAGGGGAGACAAGATGGTGTCACTGCAACACCGAAGGCAGATCAGATCCCAGGACTGAGCACAACAAGAAAGCTCGGCAATTGCAGCCCTGCTGAGGCAACAGACGCTGGATGGTGTAAGTGGGACCAGTGACCCCTATCCCTCTGAAGAAGTGTCCAGAGTGGAGCGAGCCCCTGGTCCCGTGACAGACGAGGAATGAGGCAGTAAGCAGTGTCTTCACAACTGAAAGCTGAGAGATCAGACCATGTCACCACTATGGAGGTGAGGAGCCCCAGTGCAACACACAGTGAGTGGGGAGGATTGCAGGAAACTCCAGCAGTAGATGGAGCACAGCAGGATATATAAGTGGGCACACTGCTTAAGAAGCTACCATGTTATGGGAAAAAAAGAAAATCACACGCACTCCAAAAACTGGATTCCACTGTCAATGAAAAGAAAGATCAGCCTGGGTGAAAGAAACTTGGGGATCGCTTCTGTAAACTTCCTTAAAAGGAACAAAAGTGGCCGTTTAAGCTGCTGGGTCACAAGAGAAGTAAAACTGCCATGGCGGGCACTTAAGACTGATAAAGTCTGATAAGGAGACCTGGCAATCATGGTTACATTTTATCTCTTATGTGTTTTTTATGATAGATTCACTGAAATATTCTTAACCTCCTTTATGAAGCAAAAAATCCTGAGGCACTGTATTCAGGCTTATTACATGATGATTAAACCTCTTTTTATGTAAGTTCTTTTCTGTGTGATGCAGTACGATCTCGGGGCGCAATGCATCCTTGTTAATGTGTTTTTATTGGTACATTTTACACAATTTTTATATTTGTATTTATAATGATATGTGTACCTCCATACACTGCAGCTTTGCTTGCCAAGTGAAAAAGGTCTAGAGAAACTGGATATTAAAGTTTTTACTGCACATTTGCACTTTTATGGCTGCTTTCGCAACTGAACTGAACTGAAACCTCGTAGTAGGGCAATTGAGCCTGCTCTGGAACGGACTATGGCTGCATTGTCATGGTTTAACTTCTGCTCTAGGCAAGACTGCTGGTTTAAGGATGACAGTACTTATGTTTGTAGGTGACTAGGCCAATCCTACAAGTCGCAACTGTCGTCCCAACCATCCCTGCTCACAAGCAGTACCTTACCAAACGCCCAAAACAGTAAAAAGTGATTAGTGGCAGCTTTTACGCATGGACTCAAGAGTGCAACATCTCAGGAAGGTCATGGTTAAACGGAGAGTACCTTTTCTCACATGATCAACATGCCTCAGTCAAACACAGGCAATGAAGGAGATGCAGTAAAGTTTCAATAGGTTGTATTAACAAGACTGCAATCTACTATATACTGCATGGGCTGCAATGATTAGGACAATGAACAATGCTAAAAACAGAATGGTAAAAATAAGAGTCATGAATACAAAGACCCCCACCATTTTGCAATATCATGGAATATGAAATAGATGTAAAGTAGGCCCTAATACCCTAGCATGATGAACCTCATCTCTAACCTAAAGAGAGCTAGGTGTTTTAAACCGAATCTGCCAGTACCATGTCCATGAGAAGAGCCCCCCAACCCTTGTTACCTTGGAACGAGGTTTCTAGATCAGACTCCACTGGAACACGAAGACTGGGTCAGCATCAAGGCGACGTGTAGCATAGATAGCGTCAATGGCTTCTGGTAGGAATCCCTCCGATTATCTTGGGAGTGTGAAATGTATTCATATAGATCTGGTAGGACGCCTGGCGCAGGTATGTTGCCAAACAATAGATAAGAAGGCAGGCTTGGGGCGGCAATTATATAAACAATTCCCTGAAAATGTACATTATGCTATTGTAACATGAAAATAGGGAAAGTACATAATGTAAACACCTACGTATCTCATTTATCTTTGATGCACATAGTGACGCCTATACAGAGTGGCACTGATAACATGAAACTAAAACATGTTCCTAACTACAAACATGGCAGCCATCCTGGAAGAAATAATTTAATTAATGTCCTAAAACAGAGCAAGCTAAATAGGTTAAGTGTCACTAGGTGACTTGGGCACAGGCCTGCAAGCCAAATGGTAAGCTAAACTCCTGATTCCCATTAAAACTAAAAAGGATTCACTACAGCATGGAGAGCGAAATATGCCTTTACCACAGTACATACATACATATAGAATAGGGTTCCAGTTAGGGACTACAGTACCCCTGACTCTTGAGCCCACCTGATGAAAATTAACACCTTGAAGTGAGGTGGTGAAATGTTATGGTTCTCATGCCTTGACAGATGGATCCACGTACATACCATAGGAAAATCTCCCCTAATGAAACCATCTGTGACCTGGGTACACCTAGTTGTTACCGTTGTAACTGTTTGCATGAACTGAAAAAAGACGTAACAAATTAATTAAGAGCACACCTTGCATTTGAAATGGGAGGACCTGGAAAACAAAGTGTTGGGGGGGAGAAAAGTCCCATGCATGGTAATGGACATGTAGTCCTGTGTGCTCCAGCTGCACTAATATCTGGATTCCTATCAACAATTTGTTGGTCATGGGTAAACATGGATCATGCATTTGTGCCATGACCATGGTCTGTATCACAGATTGCAGTCTTGTTAAGACCAGGAAGGTTTTTCAAAGCGCTACTCTTGGAAGGTGGAACACCACTGCCTTCTCCTGGAGTTAAGCAGCATGAGCATGGTGGTAGCAGCATACTTTGTTTTCAGTAATAGTAATCAGTAGAATGAATGGGACTCTTCACCCATGTCACTGGAGTTGGGCTTTGAGGCCCACCCGTCTAAATTTCTGCTGCTGTGTGCTTAACTCACCATTGGCCTGCATTGAGTTGTATGCAGTGCCAGATACACAGCATGGTTGGCATCCTCATGCTGAAATATATGTGTGCCTACGAGGTGGTATATAACATGAGAATCAGTGTGTTTGGTTGCATGTGTATGCTTGGATGTATGTGTCCCTGTGAAGTGGCACAGTACATAGGTCAGCGCACATGATTGTGTGTGTGTGCTGGGGTGTATGTGTGCCCATGAAGGGCACAATACAAGTCTCTTGTTTCCATTTTAGGAGCCTTGGGGCTTGCTGGAGGAGCTTGTGCGGTTAGGGGACCCCCCCCAGAAAGATTAGTAGATTGCTGCACTCCTGAGAGCTGGGTGGGACAGACATCCTGGAGTAAGGGCGAGCCAGGCTCTTCAGTGCACTTCAAAAGGGGCCCTTTGATTCTAAAGAGAGCTCACTAGTCAAAGGGAACTTGACATCTCAGGAAGGAGATAGGGCTGATAAGGGAATCATAAAAAATGAGTAGGATGTGGGTCTTTGGAAAGCCTTGATATACATATCAGTGAGGGTCACATCCAGGTGTGATCCTCTAGTCACTCTGTGGCCTGTACTTGGGGGCTATCAGAATTGGAGACACTCCTGCTGTGATAGACTGCTCTCTGGAGGAAAAGCAGGACAGAAGAATGGGTATTTCAAAGTGGGCAAAACCCAGCACACAAACTTCAAAGGCGAAGACACAAAAAGCACGTGTCTTGCAAAGGATTATAAAAAAAAAAAAAGAAGTTTCAGACTCCCAAATTGTCAAACCAAAGTTGTACATCAGAGACTCAGCAAGACTTCTGCCTCTTGTTACCAGGACTAGGGTCTGTCAGTCTCACATTCTGGGAGAGGGGACATCACCCAGAAGAATCAAGGGCAATTGCCCTGGAGAATGGAACACTAGCTTCTGCCTGACCCAAGACCAGTGAACCCTGTGAGAAGGAGATTGCCTGGAAGGAGTGCGGTCCAGTGGGAATTCTGAGTGGAACTGGGAAGCAGAGCGTGAGATTCTGGTCTGCTGTAAACAGCACTCCGATTGGCTTGGTTACCGGTGTGTGCTGTGGAAGACCATGTATACGGGGGGGCCGAAAAGAAGACTGGACTGCCGCACCAACAGGGCTATCCACCTGAGTATGTTGTTTATGAGCCCTCTATGCTTGGTCGGGGTGCTGACACTGTGGTCAGGAGAGGGCCACTGCCTTGTGCAGGGTTGTGACATGAAGTGGTATTCTGCATCAAGTGTGCAGAACAAAACCCTTACACCCACTGTGCCAGGCGGTGGCAGTGGAGGAAGCAGAAGGCCGTTGCCCATGAACAGTGTCCAGCTGTTAATTCTGAGCTGTTACATTGTCACTAGAACTCAAGAAGCAGTCCAAGCTTGAGACTGCATGATACTTACCATAATAACAAAAGAGCGAGTGGAGGTCTAGATACTGTGCTGGTCACGATGGGACTACTGCTCATCACTGGCATCAGCCAACAAGAGCGTGTAAGCATGAGCATCAGGATGCAGAGACCTTGGGTCCATATGCAAATAAGTCTTGACCCTACTCCCCATGAGAACAGTCCAGCCTGAACTGCATGGCCAGGTCCTCCCTGGAACGGAAAGAAGTGCCCTGGAACCAGTTTTGGCGTATCATCCCCTCATAAGCCAGACTACCTTGAATCCAGTGGTGCAGTGAGCACGAGACCCAAACCTAGGCATTCCCTTCCCACTTAGGGCTGCAAAAGCAAAACAAACAGATGAAGGATAGAATGCTGAACAATACAAACAATCATCCCCACGTGGGCCCCGTTCTCACTGTGCCACTGGATTCAAGCTTACGTGGCTGATGTTATATTCTCATCATACCAAGAAAGAAGTTAGTTTGAAAGTCAAAGAAGAAGGTAAATTCGTATTTCTACAACATCTAGCATGAACTATTCTGATGAAAAGGAGACTCTTAAAGCAAATTAAGGTAGAAAGAAATTAGATGGACGTTCCCCTTTCGGGTACACTTCCAGGTTGGCAATAAAAATGATATTGTACACTTATCTAGAGGACTTCAAAGTAGTAATGTGACTGCACAAACTGAAGAAAACACATGACCAGAGATCGAGATCACAGGAGCCTAGGCAAGAATTGTTCATGAAAGATCCAAGAAATAGGCAACAATACAGGAGAAAAACAGTGGTGGCTGGCAGCTTTAGGAGGGAAGAGGGAGGGTGGGAAGCACACACACACACTCATTCTTTCACACAGACACACGCACATCCATCAACAACACTCATAACATTCAAACATGCACGCAGGCACCAAACATTCATTTTAAAAGATCACACACACACAACACTTAACTTCAGCCTCGGAGGTCCCAGGAGGGTTGGGACTGCTGTCTTCCCTCAGCCAATGACGGAAGGCAGCAGTCCCAGCCTCGTCACAGAGTGGGATGGGGTCATATAGACTGCTGATCCCCTCTCACTCTGTGACAAAGTGTCACTGATTGACGCTCGTCCTGGGCGCTTCAGGGCTTAAACCTGAAGCGCCCAGGTCGAAGTCAATGGGTGACACTTTCCTCATCACCCAGGGGAGGGCCTCGAGGCACCTCTGCTGAGCCGAGGAGGTCAGGCCCATAGGAGCTGTGACCTCCTCAGCCCAGCAAGGCTCAGCTCAGGCAGCCAGGAGTCTGCGCAAATCCCGCATGTCTGTTCCTGGCTGCCTGACCTGAACATGAAGAGTGTCTGTCAGGCTGACCTTTGTTCAGCCTGACAAACACTCTTCATGAGGGGCAAAAGGTGGGGGGGGGGGGGGGCATGGTAGTGTTTTGAATTTGGTTAATGACTTTGACTAAAGTGAAATGTATTGTTGTGATAAATATTGATAACATTATTGATGTATTGATTGACATATTGATTAGCTATCTCGTCCTAAGGTGCCTCTCAACTGGGTCAAAAGATTCATATGCCTGAAACGAGTCCTGATGTATAATAAATTATCATAAAGGGACGAGTTCTGGTAGCAGAGCAACGGTTTGGCCCTTTGGGGCCCTAGGATGGAGAATTATTGTTTAAATTGTTTTTCTGAGATAATGAAAATTGGAGGTATGATGTGTTTCTAAATTCACCATGACTTTCCTGGGATCTCGGAGCCTGACTAAGTGAGTTGGGGATGTTCTCGGCGTTTTAGCATGTGTGGTGTAGGATTTGCGATTGCTCAGCTTATGCATTTTGCAGGTGATTTGTGAAGTTCGTGTGTATTTAGGGCAGGTAAATGTTGTTTTAGTAGGAGTGAGCGTACTCCGCAGTATGAGAGTAGGGAAGTCGGCGTACTTCATATGAGTGTGGCGCTTTGTGCTCAAAATTATCCACGTGGTTGGTTGTTAATATACGGACCCGTCGCGGTCTAAGACTCCGGAGTATATGGACAAGTGTAGGAGACACTTGGGTTTATGTTGCAATTTGTGCGGTTTAATTAGGTCAATCGGGCGTGGTTGACAAGTCGAGTTTGAGTCAATTGTGTGAGTGAAACCTTCGATGGAGATTTGGCAAGTTCTAAAGTGCACTAGAGCAAACCATTGACAAGTCGAGAGTAGGATTTGCAGGTCGAATTCTGCTTGCGTATGCGGGAACTGAGAAGGAGAGAGTAGCGGCTGAGGCTTCAAGTGAATTCTCTGTAAAGTTCTGAAGCGAATGTGTACCCTTCCTGTAGTAAACCGGCAAATTTGAGTTGTTGTTAAAAGGTGCTTGCAGTAATTTTGCAATAGTTTGGTGGGAATCCAGTGAGGGGCGGATAAGCCGCAAGACTTTGTCAGCTACAGTGTGTGTGTGTGACGTCAGTGGTGCAGCGCTGAGATAGGTCAGTTGCCGAGAGGGGTCGCACACGGATTGGCTGCCGTCCGTGAGAGGCAATAGGTTGAGAAAGGTGGGTGAAGAGTGTCCTGGGAGTTAAAGTCACTTTTTGATTAAATCCAACAAAAGAAAGATGCAAAGATGAATTTTATCAAAGCTTTTAAGAGCGCTCTGAAAGGAGACGCATACATTATGGCGAGTGAAGGGGAGCCTACACTGCCAGAGGGTACTCCAGCTTATATAGTCATGGAGGAAAAGGGTGTCGCACCTTGCTTGTGGATGAAACAGTGGCGCAAACTGACAGAAAAAGAGGGATGTTTGGCGTTCCCGGAACAT
Organism: Pleurodeles waltl; assembly: GCF_031143425.1. Lineage (NCBI taxonomy): Eukaryota > Metazoa > Chordata > Amphibia > Caudata > Salamandridae > Pleurodeles > Pleurodeles waltl. Next base: position 267,453,332 of record NC_090448.1, on the reverse strand, counting down.
GGAACGTTCAATACGAGAGTTCTAGAGAATTTGAGGTGGATGTTAAGTGTACAAAAGCCACCTCCGAGGCCAGCGCAGTATGAGGCATTAGCAGTCTGGGATTTAATGGCTATCAAACAAAGACAGCAGAGATTCGAAAGGCGAATAAAAAGAGCAGAAAAGACTTTAGCTGACGCTAGATGGGACAATGAGAGCAAAATGTGGAGACGAGGAATAGTTGACGGACTCAAATTGTTTCCAGCAATAGCACAGGGAGACGAGGCGCAGGGGAAGAAAGCAGCTTGTAAAACAGACAAGTACTCTAGTAAGCTTAAAGAGACTAAGAGATCTTGGATAGAAGAAGATGACTCAGACGATGAGGAGTTTATAAATCAGATATTACACGATCGCCCACCACCTTATGCAGTAAGTGACAATGTTCTGAGCACTAGTGCGGGTCCTGGGAACCAGATGCAGGAGAAGGGAGTTACTGATACAGTACAGACTAGTGATACGGTTTTGACACAAAATGGTGTCAGTGTACCCACTGCGCCAGACATACAGATACAGTTGCAACCTCCACCGTAGATACAGAGAATTTATCCGGACGTCCCAGTACTAGAGACTACTACAAATCTGATAGTGCCGCCAGACCCGATATATACAAAATCGAGGTTAGTACAGCTTGAGCCAACTCCACAATTGCTGCCCCAGCTGCAGCAACAGCTGATACCAAGATATAATCCAGCAGCAGGACCTCCATTTGTACCTGCCCCGGCTTCAGAGAATCAAACTTTTGGAGTTGCTACTCCACGGGGTTTGGGGCCAGGTCAGACACCAGCTGCCATATCATTGCCAATTACTGTTGGTCCGCCAGTGCCATTGTATGCGCAAGGTAAGCCTGGTGTGTGTGTGATCAGGGAGTAATGACCCAAGATACAATAAGAGGAGGGTCCATAGGAACTGCCCAGGTAATGGCCCCGGGGGAACAAGCAGTTGAAAAATCAAAGTCTTTGTTAGACCTTAGCCCGGTTGAAGCCCCGTTGGAGGCAATGAGACAGGCAGGGCTAGGTATGCCAACCCCGCAGTCAATAAGTACAAATGCTTCACATTCACCAATGATGCATACAGGGAATATTTCACTGCAAGGTTTTACAGTGCAACAAGTAAATGAGAGGTTAAAAAAAAACGTACGCTCCAAAAGCCGCAGCAACTGTAGAGAAGTTGGAAAGGTCTGAGAAAGAGGAATACCTGAACTTTGTGAGACTGGGAGTGGAGGCTGCTGAATTAGTGGAGGGAACAATGGGGGTAAACAAATTAGAGTCATATACAGAAGCAGAATTGAGATATCTGTGCCCTAAAATCACTAAAGAAGTAGGTAAGGTACATCAGAGGTTGGCGAACCTGGCAGACAAATACCATATTGATATTGAGAATACTAAACATTTGAAAAGAAGCTACAGATTAGACTTTGACTCAAAGGATTTTGAGCACATGAGGTCTGCCGGAATGAAAGTGCATCCAAAAGAAATACTGCAAAGCGCTCAGATTTGGGGAGCCTTAGAAAAATGGGAAGGCAGATGGGCAAAGAAAAGAGATAAAGAGAAAAGCGATAGTTTGGGATCAAGTCAAGCTAAAGCTTCACCAGATACGGGATCAGTAAAGATGCTATCAATGAGAGAAACAGCTGGTGGGGTTTTAATCCATGTACCATGGTCCAGGGGAGACATTCTATCTTTCACAACTGATTATCCCAGGCTGAGGGAGAAGCCAATAGAGTGGTACCAGCAAACAGATAGGTTTGTGAAGCTTGCGAAGTGTCTCTGGGAAGACTTAAATACTTTGTTTGAGATCATTGTCCCGCCCGATTTATGGCTTGAGTGCAAGAGAGATGTGGACTGGCCGACACAGGAACCGGCAAGGGATAAGGCGACCAGGGCACCCTCTGAGGAGGTGATGAAGCACTATCATAAAGTGATTGAGTTTTTGAAGCAGAAAGTGTCACCGAAAGTGACAGATTGGCAGAAAATAGACCGGACCTCGCAGGAGGTTAAAGAATTGATCCATGCTTACTATGAGAGGTTGTTGAAAGCGTTCAAACATTACAGTGGTACTGAAACTATTGAGCCGAAAGACATTAACCATCTAGTGTTTAGATTTGTTGAAGGGCTGGGACCAGAGGTTAGCCAAATGATTAAGAATCATTTGATCTGTTGGCAAGCGAAGCCGATTGATGAGGTGTTGCAGTATGCGAAATACTGTAGTGGTGAGATAGAGCTGAAGCAGAGAAAACTAAAGGAGAAAGTGATGGTGATACAGATAAGGGCAGCGCAGGCAGGTATGCAGGGGAATGGAATCCAGCAGGTGGAACAGCAACAAACGCAAGGGAATGGTGTGTTTCAGGTGCAACCGAGAGGCCGAGGTCGAGGTTTTGTGAATCGCGGTCCAGAGTTGAAAACTGTTGTGGTTCAAAATGATGCGCAAGGGATGAAAAAGATGTCACCATGTCACCATGTCACGCGTGCGGGGGCGTGGGGCATTGGAAGCGGGAATGCCCATGTGGGGCATGATGGTGTTGTTCAACAAAGCACTGATGTCGGTACATTTCAAAACATGAGAGGTCCAAAATTGAGAGGTCAGAATCAGAACTTCCAGAATAACATCGTTCAGATGCAGGAGCTACAGCCCATGCAGCAAATACAAATGCCGCGTGTTCAACCAGCGCAAATGCAGCAAGTACAACAGCAGGTTCCCATGGTACCTAGACAGCAAATGCAATTACCATTAGCTCCAATGGGACAGCAACAGGTGATGCTTCCTCAGCAGGTCACAGGCCAAGTAGTGAGTCAGAATAATACAGTGCAGCAATTCCCACTAAGTGGTGAAGATGGAATGAATGATGAATGGTCGGATGAGAGTTCAGACAGTGAAGAGTGTAGGCTTGCAGCATCCTTAGAAGTAGATCAAAGGGGACCCTATGTAGAAGGAAAGGTCACAAGGCTTCAATTTTGGTTGACACCGGAGCTACACGCTCTACAGTCAAAAGCGCAGAGGTTCCGAAATTGCCACTTTCAGGGTGTACCATAAGAGTGGTAGGAGTAGCAAACCAGTACTTGACAAACCTGATTACGGATCCTGTGCAAGTTGAGATTGGAAACTTCCAGGGACTGCATAAGTTTGTAGTCTGTAATTCAAGTCCCGTATCCCTATTAGGAAGAGACTTATTGTGTAAGACAAAATGTTCAATTACCTGTTCCAATGATGGAATAGAGGTGCAAACAAACAGTGATGATGACGGGGATGTCAGTCGGTTTTCTGAACTAGAGACTGAAACGGCAAATGAGGATTACCCTCTGATAACCTTATTCCCGATGCTTACAGTGACTGACTTACCAGCTGAGTTACAGGGAACAGTGACAGAGAAAGTGTGGGATTTGACAGGAAAGGAAGTGGGGCTGATAAAAGGAATGGAACAAGTTAAAGTAGAAGTGAAGCCAAATGCAGTGTTTCCCCAGGTGCCGCAATATCAAATGGCACAGGAAGTCCTTATTCAGGTGTCGCAAATAATTGCGGATTTTGTAAAGCAAGGGGTTCTGAAAGAGGTGTTGAGCAGCCCATGTAATTCACCAATAATGGGTCTGAAAAAGCCTTGTGGGAAGGTTCGAACTGTGCAGGACTTGAGGAAAATAAACAAGATTGTAGTAAAATGTTGCCCTATAGTACCGAACCCAGCAGTGATTATGTTCCAGGTTCCGTTTGATGCAGAATGGTTCACAGTTGTGGACTTGTCACAGGCATTCTTTTCGGTGCCTTTTCATGAGGACAGCCAATTTTTTATTAAGTTTCAAATTCCTGGACAAGGTGTACAGTTGGTGCAGAATTCCTCAAGGGTTTTCGGAGTCACTGTCCATCTTCAATCAGATATTGAAAAAGGACTTAGAATCCTTAGTACTGCCTTTCAGTTCGACTCTGGTGCAGTACATTGACGACTTGCTGATTGCGTCCATGACTGCAGGTATGACACAATTGCCTTACTGTATCATTTGGGGAATGAACGGACATAAGGTGTCCCCAAAGAAGTTGCAGTACTGTCAAAAAGAGGTGAAGTACTTAGGACACTTGATTGAGAGAGGGTCCAGGAGAATATCGAAGGAAAGGGTGACAGCTATTTTGCAAATGAACCCCCCGACAACAAAGAGGGATGTCAGGATGTTTTTGGTAATGGTGGGTTAGTGTCACCAGTGGATACCCAACTTCACAATTATCTCAAAACCATTGATAAAGGCAACAGGCAAGGAAACCAAGGATGAACCGTATACCATAACTCTGTCCAAGGAAGAGCTTGAGTCATTCATGGAATTGAGAGAGTGCATGTGCAGGGCACCAGCTTTAGGTATGCCTGATTACACGAAGCCTTTTCTACTGTTTTGTCATGAACGTGATGCTTGTTCTTGGTCTGTCTTGACACAGGTCCATGGAGGTGCAAACCGTCCTGTAGCGTATTTTTCAGCTAACTTGGACCCCGTCGCTACCAGGCTGTTTGCACGCAGTTTCAGCAGTTGGTCAAAGCCTCACACAGTGTGAAGGCATAGTGATGGGACATCCCTTAACATTAATGGTTCCACATTCAGTTGAAATTCTGTTGACTCAAACTAATACCCAGCATATGACAAATGCCTGACTTACCAGATATGAGAGAATTATTTTGGGGTCACCAAACGTCTCCTTGAAGCGGTGTACTGTATTGAACCCGGCAACTCTACTTCCTGTTGAAAGTACCAAGATTAATAATGAGGAGGAAGTGGAGCATGATTGTCTTGAGGTAACAGAACTATGTACCAAGCCCCGACCTGACATACAAGATACGCAGTTAAAAGAAAATGACTGCATTATGTTTGTTGATGGATCCTGTTAGAGAGACTCAGTCGGAATGCTAAGAGCTGGATATGCTGTATGTACAATAGCTGGTATTATTGAAGCTTCCGGACTTGAGAGAGTGTATTCCGCACAAGTGGCCGAGCTAATTGCCCTTACTAAGGCATGCCACGCAGCTGAAAATCTGAAAGTTACTTTCTATACTGACAGCAGATATGGATTTGGAATTGTACATGATTTTGGCCAATTGTGGTCACAGAGAGGTTTCATGACCTCTTCTGCTTCTCCAGTGAAAAATGGCAAACAGATTAAGGATTTGTTACATGCGATTCAGTTACCTCTTGAAATTGCCGTGGTGAAATGCAATGCTCATGTTAAATCACAAGACTTTGTGTCAATAGCTATGCAGATCAAGTCGCAAGGTTTTGCGCATTGAACTGTATATCATTCAAGGACCAGTGGGAATTATTACCGCAAACTGAAAATGAAACATGCTTGAACTTTGCATTGAGAGTGGTTGATACACTAGATTAGCTAAAATCACTACAGGGTCGTGCAAGCAGAGAGGAGAAACGCTCCTGGCAGAGAATGCAATGTGTTCAGAGAGCTGACGACTTATGAGTCTCAGAGGAGGGAAAACTGGTTTTGCCCAACAGTCTTTTGTCACAATTCGCAAGGCTCTATCATGGACAGGCACATCTTGGGAGAGATGCAATGATCAGGTAATTCAAAATTGACAGGTTTAACCCGAAAATCAGACAAGCCGCAGAGGTTACCTGTCACAGGTGCATCATCTGTCAACAGATGAATGCCGTAAAAGGGACTGTGGTAACTTTGAGCCACATAGGGAGAGCTGGTGGTCCATTTAGCAAGATGCAAATGGATTTTATTGAGATGCCTGTTTGTGGAGGATTGAGGTAAGTGTTGGTGATTGTGTGTGTTTTCAGCCATTGGATTGAAGCTTACCACACACGTAGAAATGACAGTCTCACAGTTGCAAAGCTGTTGCTTAAAGAGCTAATACCCAGGTTCGGTTTTCCAGTCTCTTTAGAATCAGATAGGGGCAGACATTTCGACAATGAGGTGATTAAGCTCTTGTGTGCTGCATTGGACATTGAACAAAAGCTGCATTGTAGTTACCGCCCTGAAGCATCAGGACTAGTAGAACAGATGAATGGTACCTTGAAGTCGAGAATAGCAAAAATGTGCGCAGCCACCAATATGAAATGGCCAGATGCATTACCTTTAGTGCTGATGTCAATGAGAAACACACCTGATAAGAAGACAGGACTATCACCCCATGAGATCCTCATGGGCAGAGCTATGAGGCTGCTCACAGTACCCGCAAATGCTCTTGTGAATATCACGGATGATATTGTGTTGGACTACTGCAAAGGTTTGGCTGATGTGGTTCGCTCTTTTTCCCACCAGGTGGAAGCTAACACATTGCCACCTATCAGTGATCCAGGTCACACCCTGCAAACTGGTGACTGGGTTGTTGTCAAGAAGCACGTGAGAAACTCGTGTTTGGAGCCGCGTTGGAAGGGGCCATATCAAGTAATACTGACAACCACCACTGCTGTGAAATGTGCAGGCGTTCCAAACTGGATATATGCCAGTCACACAAAGAAGGTAACATGTCTGACTGATGAGGAACTTGAAGTTTCCGACTCAGCAAGTCCAGAGAAGGAAGACTCAGGGCCAGAAAGTAGCCAAGGGGGAACTGAGACTGCCGAAGAGCCCACTGAGAACAGCCTAGTCCCTCAAACAGTAAACGAGTTCGAGAGCGGTGACAGTGAGCCTATCTCAGTAGAGGCAGCAGGAGAACTAAGACAAGGAGAGATTCTCCCAGAAGTAGACGGATACGGATCAGAGCTTGAACCTGTTACAGACCCAGAAGAAGAAGAAGAAGGGGAAATAGTAGAGAGAGGCCAAAGCACACCGGCATCCCCTGAACCAGTTGCAGGTCCGTCAAGAGAAAACACCATAGCACAAGAGGAGGGTGCTGTTCAACGTCCTGAAAGGCCAAGCAAGAAGAAGACGCACAAAGGTGATAACTGGCCGGAGAAGCAGGCTGCAAAAGAAAAGATCGTACCAGGTGAAAAAATAGCGGAAGAAATTGATACAACACGAGTAGAGGATTTAAGTGAAGGAGAATTGCAAAGTGAACGCAGGTTGAAAAGAAAGAGAACTGAAAATAGAAGGTACGCAGGTCCTGAATGGGCATATGCAACGACATCTGAATGACAACAAGAATTATTAGCGTTCTGTTTTGATCGAGAAGTACCAGGCCAATATTACGGTACCTGAAATCAGTCAGAGAAAGAGACTGTGTTAAAACTAAAATTGAAATTGAAAAGCTGAGAAAGAGACTTATAAACTACCGGATGTGACACTGATAGCCTAAATTGACTTTGAAACCTGATTATGACAAGCTTCTAACCTGATTGGCAAAAGGGTCCTGGAGTGAGTGAAACGATGTAAATACACGCAGAGAGAAAGAGAGACTTTGCATCAAGAAGAAAAAAAAAAAGAGCTTTTAAATCGTCCTCAAGTTGATTGTTTGCTTTGAGTTATTTTGCTATCTGATTCTTTACAGACCATGGCTTATAATAGAGGTAGTAACAAAAAGGGTAAAATGTGTGGTTGGTTAAGCCTTATATTAGGTATTGTGTGTGCAATAATAATTGTAGGTGTGATTGTGGGAATGCCGTGGTTAGATATGAAAGCGACTAACAATGCTTCAAGACCTGAGACTACAACACTAACACCGTGGGAAAGGTTTGAGCAAGATACAAAACAATTGCATGAGGGAACTAACTCAAAAGGGGAACTCTCCACTAACGTCTTTTATCGCTTGCTGAATGAGTATGTGGAGACCATGGATGCGAAAAACTGTTATGTGTGCACAAATATTCCTTCATCAGTACAAGAAGGGGTCACTTACCATAGTCTTCCATTAACCCACGGGATAAGTTGTAGTTTTCTACTAACAAGATTCTATAATAAAGAGCATGTGCAATACTTCTATTCAAATTTGGATGTGGGGTTTTCTTTTGTGCCAGTGATTGAGTTTCTGAACAAATTAGCTAAGGAACATAATATAAAAATAGTTAGAGGGTTCTTCGAACTGACACTTACATTTGGAACCGCTTATGCACACCGCAACAATCTGACTTGCTTATTAACACCTGTAGAGAAAAGCTTTTTAGATCACACTGATGATAGACTGAAAGCTTTGAAAGACAGATTAGAAAAGGGGCTAAAGAAATGCACATATGCAAATGATTATGCTTACACTGCAATAAAGACGCAAGGCAAATTAGCTATAGATGCATTACATGTAGGTAGGCTTTGTATATATAGGCCGAAATCTGAACATGACACTATTTGTGGGAACGAGTGAATGCAGGCATGTGTTTTTATTTCAGAGTAAATGGACATTCATGTTAAATGGACAGGACTCGGCGATCCCTGGGATCTATTATATCTGTGGAATTAATGCTTATTACAGTCTCCCTAAGGGATGGTATGGGACATGTTATTTGGGGATAGTTTTCCCAAAGATTTACCAGATTGATGACTTAAAGCAAATACATAAAACGTCTGAATTACAACATGCTAGACAAAAACGAGAGACAGCGACTACTGTCGTTGGTGACATATTTGGAGCCATAATTCCTTCAGTAGGGGTTATTTTAAACTCCATAAAGATTCAAAAGTTGTCTACTGTTGTGGATAACATGCTGACAAACTTTACAGGGGCTATACTTTAGTGGCTACTGAACTTGCTGCGGAAAGAGCTATGACTCTTCAAAATCAGCTTGCTTTAGACATTCTTTTAGCAAAGAGCGGCGGAGTCTGCATGATGCTCAATGAGCGTCATTGTTGCTCATATATACCGGACAGTAGTAAAAAGATTAGAGGTATGCTTACTAACCTGACTAGAGATAGTACAGATTTGAAGGAACTGAAGGAACCTGGAGTGTGGGAGAAAGTGGGAAAAGGAATTGCCAGAGTAGGGAGCTGGTTTAGCAACATTTGGAATGGGGATCTTGCTAAAATACTAGGGGGTCTATTAATTGTTCTGGCCTGTTTATTAGGTTTATGGGGAGCATGCAAAATGAATGACAAAATTAGAAGAAATTGGACTAAGAGAAATAAAAAGAATGAGGAAAGTGAAAGGGAGAAAATGTTTAACGAAATTTGGGAAAGTTCACACAAAGGACAGGATGTTTAAATGCGCACTATGCGCAAGGTGAAAAATGAACGTGAAAGGCCGAAAAGGGAAAGGTTTGTGTGATGACGAACGTCATCAGAGGAGGGACTGAGAGAGCGTAGCTTATATAATCTATATTAACATAAAATGTTTATGAATTAATGTGTGATAATGCCGCATAGAAACTGTAATAGTAAAATTTTGCTTAAACGTGCACTTGAAATGTGACCACGGGGAGTGGCCACGAATATATACGTGGACTAATAATGATAACTAAAATGTTTATGAATTATTATACTGAATAAGTTTAAACTAATTATTAATAATTGTATTATTGAATTTGTGCTGAAATCCTTGTAGGCCTTAAGTTAGCATGAGCCGAAGCTTAGCTGCTTGGCTCTCATTTTAAATGTATTTTTCTTATCTTGCAGTGTGCTGACTCGCAAAAGGACATGACCCCTTGTTTTCTTCAATCTAGAAGCCGAATGTAACCATAGTAGATCCGTTCTCAAGAATTCTTCATTGCTTGTAGGGTGATATTAGACAAAATGCAACAATGTAGATTAATGTAATGTACAAGGTCATTTAAACCGGTAAAGACAATGGAGCTACTGACCAAAAGATGTGCGAAGAATTACAGAAGGATGAAATCATACCGGACGTGCTACCTCTGAAGACGTCAATGATGAAGACCAATGAGAAGCTTGTAAAATAATATGGGGTGAAAGATTAATGACAATTTGTTTTTCCATTGGATAAAGATAGTGGGGTATAACCAACGACCAATGACATTTTAGGGGAATGTATAACGAAAAAGGGATAAAAACCCATGACACGGGGAGCCATTTAGAATTAGGTAGGGAATGCTAGAAACTTTGTCACTCTGTTTGGTGACTTATTGGTTTGCTAACAACCATCCTCATCCTTAGATTTGCCCATTTTACACTTTACCTCCTTATGAGGGAAGTGACCATTTTTGCCCCGGAGCTGAGTTCTGACTGATTGCGAGAAGACTGAACCTGTGCGTTGACTTAATCTTTGGAGGGTAATTATGACAATGCATTTGTGATTTGTCTGTTTGCTTTTCCTTTCTAGGTACCAACTGCTTACTTTTGACAGGGACCATAGTTAGATGTTTTCCAAACTGGTATTCTAAAATTGTTTTGCATGAAGCCCAACATGCTAATGCTAATCAGTGGTTAGGACAGGTGTTCACTAAATTGACGCAAATAGACAAACGACTGAATCTATGCTTTGTTGAACTGACACGTTATTGACATTCTGCCAAACTGATCTATGTTCACGCTGTGTTATGTTTTGATGTTTGTGATTCTTGCCTTAATGAAATCTTATCAAAGTTGCCATATCGTGACTATGTTATTATGTTTCTTGGTTTTGAGATTAACACACCTGCTATTAGAATTGTAACTAATAGGGAATGAAATTCATAAAATTCTACTAAACTGGTGTGGTCATTCATGACTGAAAGGTCATGGTAGTGTTTTGAATTTGGTTAATGACTTTGACTAAAGTGAAATGCATTGTTGTAATAAATATTTAGAACATTATTGACGTATTGATTGACATTTTGATTAGCTATCTCGTCCTAAGGTGTCTCTCAACTGGGTCAAAAGATTCATTGGCCTGAAACGAGTCCTGATGTATAATAAATTATCATAAAGGGATGCGTTAAAGTCAAAGATGCATTGAAAGACCTGGGATTGGAATCATGGGGAATGACACACAAAATATGTCCTGTACTTTTTATTCACATGTGCGCTGTACTTATTCCAGGATTGTTATGATTTTAACATTGAAACACCTGCAGCAGCTGTTAGGGAGGCAGATATAGCGATAATTACAGTGTCTGACAACGCACTGGTGTGAATACAAGTAAAGGGATTGTCAACTCTTGTCAGGAGAGGAGATGGCAGTTACGCAGATACTCATTGCAAGACACCTTAATCTGGGTGAACGTTTCCAAGGCACTTGATGAATACATGGAGTTTAACATCAGGCAGGTAGGGGTGAAAATAGATTGCTAAACGCTACAATCTGGTCTACAAAAATAGTACTGCCATGTGATGTTTGGGGGGGAATTCTAGGGGAACAGTCTGTGTAGTAAGTTGTTGCAGTAATCTAACCTTTCCTCACCCTAACCCAGCAAGGTCAGGGGGCCCTTTGTGGCTTTTAGGTCAAGCATAGCAGAGGGCAAGCACTGCTTTTCCGACCCATTATATATTTGGGTTTTTAACCATGCCCACCTCATGCCCATCACTTTCACTCGTTCATGGGTTTTCCCTTCAAAAATCCTTTGTTATCGTTGGTAAATGCTCACCGTTCGTCCATCCTTGGGGGCAGTTTGGTTATCACCTTGGACATCGACCCGGTTACATGGCTAATTGCACTTTTGCCAAAATGTTTGACTTCAAGCAAACATTTTTCCTTTTGTGTTTTTCCTTCACGCTCATGCCATGGTGCTTTGAATTGGCTCGCTTATGTGAAACTTTTTTACTTTTCATTTTCAATTCATGTGGCAAGAAAAGTCCGGTTATGAGTTTACAACGCTAATAGCTCTAACTCGAGCAAATGTGAGACCCATTGCATTGCAAATGCGAGACCCATTGCATTGCAAATGCTTAACAAATTGTAGCAACCTTAAGGCCGCATTTTCTTCACTCTTACCTTCTTATTATTTAAAATGTCCTCAACTTCAATTAAGCCATCAATTTCAACCAGGGTGTAATTTTTCACTGCGGGTCGGTTAATTTTCTTATTTATATTTGCGCCCTGTGGGCTATCTGCCTCTCTCCATTTGACCATCTTGCTTCCTATTAAAATAGATCAAAACATCCCATAGGAGATGCTGAGTCAAACCACAAATATATGGCTAGGACTCAACTATATGAACAGGAAAATAAATACTACTTGCACTGTGCTTCATTATATCCAATGCGAGTCGCAGCCCATCACAGCATTACGTAATTAACATATAAATAAATACACGTACCATGAAAGCATTGAAAAAGAGAAAGCCTCAACATATTCAAAATGACTTTCCTAGTTCCAGGGAAAGGTGGTGCCAGCCCCTGGCTCACCCCGGTGATGTTAACATATAAGAAGGACAGATGGGTGTTTAAGACGTACCTATGAAAACAGTGCCTTGATTACTAGGTCGCTTTTTGACTTACATAATGAATATAGAAGTTGCAGGGAGACAGGGTAATGGAGGAAACGGGCTTAGTAGTGTGGCTCAGCCCTGCCTCTTCCTGCCACTGATGAGCAAGGTGGGGCCTGTCCATGGCTTGGGCATGACCCACGCAGCAGGCTTGCAGGTGCGTTTAAGTTGCACTTCAAGAGGGTTCTCCCCCCCCGGGGTCTTGGGTAATGTAGTCCACCAGCATTGATTCAGGCATTCCATGCAGTGGACTTGCGCTTCAGTCTCTGGGGTGATGTAGTTCTCCCGAACCCACCAGCACAGATTCAGGCATCTCTTTTGTGACAAGCTGCGACACTGGGGATGGAACTTTATCTGCAGAGAACTGGTCCTTATTCTGCTGGACGGGGAGTGGAGGCTCCATTTGTATCACTCTGGTACTTTTGTTTGTCCCCACATCATATGGTGCTCCTTGGGCCTCTACAGGACTCTTCCTCATTGTAAGTCGCTTCCTTGTCACAGAAGAGGTGAAGGCCCCTCCCAGCCCACGGCAAGGTTTGAACTCATTGGAATGAGGGAGGCAAGCTGAAAGCAGGTCCCTCAAGTGAGAGTCCGAGCCTGGTTCACATTTTCCTCATGTCCTTTCTAGCCTCACTTGGAGGTTGTGGGGTTCCCAGAGAGCTGATCCAGCAAATAACTGCACTTGGTCCTTGCCCAGCAGACTGGAAAAATGTTACTTTAAAAACTTAGACAATAAGTTATATCAGTAGCCGTAGGATGCAAAAATGACCATAGCACATCTATGGAAACTGAGCTCTGTTTCTCAGGACGTTGGCAGCTTTGGGAAACAAAAGCAGTATAGAGAATTCCTGCACCTGTGAATCAAGAAAGAGACACATTTTTCGAAATACATAGGGGGGAATGTACATAATTGACTTGTTCACCTAAATTGAGGGTACTGATGATGTTCAACTAATGTAGGGAATCAGCAGATGGACAATGTAACTGTTTCTGATTTTTGTCTGCAGGTGTAGAGAACAAAGAGGTACACAAACACAATGCAGAGACACCTATCCGAAGGAGAATTCATCAGTCGGATGGGGTGTGCAAAGGCTAGTTTGGGTATGGGTATCTGAGTTGAAATTATTAATGCAAAAGGGATTAGGACAGAGTGGCAGTTAACCAGTAACTGTTTGCGGAGTAATATTTTTCACTGCATTGCTACCCTTAAAATGCAAATGACTCTGCCCCACTTTGCTGCATACCAAATATGGGATACCAGAGAAACTTTTTCTTTATTTCCATCACTGCTTTCAGACCATGGCAAGGGTAATTTCAAGACTGAAGACCGTAATTACATGCAATCAGCCTGCTTGACACAAAAATGTCTATGATGTTCAACTGTGCGCTACGAGTGGGCGGATGTGGAGTTCTATTCTGCTTGCCGCAGAAATACTTCAACATTGCGCTTTCAAAATCTTTCTTGCTCGTCCTGCGTTTCAGAGGGGGGAAAAAAACAGAAAATCTGTTTTTGAAAGTATGTCCTGAGCCAAGAATATTTTTATCAAGCTAGATAAGTCATGATGTCTTGTGATCAACCAGAAAACGGATGGCTTCCTAGGATTGTAATCTATCTTTCCAGATCACAAAGGATCCTTTTCATGGACGTCTTTTAGGCGTTGCCACCCCTAGATTGCCCCTTGCGACCCCGGCCGGTATTGTGTGTGGCTTCAGAGGTGGCAAAATCAGTGCCAGGAGCAAAATGGCAGTGCGTCCTTACGGACGTCGGGTGAGCCTCCTTTCTCGTTCTTTTCTCTATTTTTTTTTTTTACACTAATGGTAAATAATGTTTAATTATCCTCTATTAGTGTACTAAAAATACAATTCGCTGGACAAAGACCCTCCCTGGCAGCTGAGGTAAGTAAAAAGTGCTTTTAACTGCAGGCTGTGTGTGTGCTTGAGGGTGAGTGTGTGTTGCTTGAGAGAGAGTGTGTGTGTGAATGTGTGTATGTGTAAGCATGTGTGTGTGTGTGAATGTAATTGAAGGTCAAAGAGCGTGTGATGTCATTTCGCTACACGGGGCATTTTGGTGCATTGGCGTTCATGGCCCTTTCCTAGATGAAATCTTATCTTATGTTTCTGTTAGCATGTTTTCTGTTTTAGAAACACAATATTAATAACATTCTAGAACATTGTGCTAAAGCTCCAGAAATGTAAAAGGTATTGCATGATAAATAGTAGGTCAGTCTTGCTGGCAGACAAAATATACACCATTCCACCACTGCATAAAAGGGATTGTCCTATTACTGTGCTGACAAAAGACTGTGTCATGTTTTATAAAGGAAGCACAAGTTGCATCATGTAGGAAGCTGGCCCTTTATGTGGTATGTGAATACCGTGTAAAGGGTCCAGGGGTTCCCCAGTAAGTGGACAGGGCTTGCTATGCAATCCCACAGTGCTTTACTTAGGGGTAGTGTGATCAAGCAGCCTTATGCTTAACACAAAAAAGTGCAAAACACAATTGTTACTAAATGAGACCCACAACTCAAGAAGGAGACCCACATCAATTTATAAAAATAGCAGGTATCTTTATATATGGGTAGGCATCAGAGAAAAATTGTTCAGGCAAGTACGTTTTTAAATAGGAATTCTTTTCACTTTAAAAAGTGGATACTTCAATTTCTGAGTTCTGCAATATTATCCTACGAGAGGAAAACAGGTTTTGCAAGCAGGAAGAGAACAGTAACTTATAAGATCACTCTCCTGTGGTTAAAGTGAGTAGTGGGCAAGGTCATAAGCAGTACCCACAGTACATCCTCAGCAGCTCAGGGGCGGTCAGGTGCAGAGTGTACATCAGCGTCGGGTGCCCAATGCGTTCCTATAGAAATCATCACTGTGAAAAGAGGCTGCAGGCTAGGACTGGGTGTCCTGTTTGGGTGAGCCATTGAGTGGGCTCAAATCTTGCAACGCTTGGGGATGTATGAACACCAGTGATGCTCTTCTCCTCTGTCCAGGGCATCCGGGTGCAGAGGGTTCGTGGACGGTCACATGTCCATCACCGGTGGTAGTCGCGCTGGAGTGGGGCTCACAGAACAGGCTCAGGCATGGTCTAGGGGACCAGTCCGGGTGTACAAACAAGTGGGCTCAAGTCTCACAAGCCTGGGGGACGCAGAGACACCAGTGGTCCTCTTCTCCTCCATTCGGGGCATCCAGGTGTAGAGGTGCAGTGGACTGTCGGATTGCCATCACCAGAGGGAGTTGAGGGAGGCCTTCACAAAGAGGTGAAGGTGACAGTGGGAAAACCCACAATAGACTTTCTTTCTGGAGAGGCTGGGGACCAGGTTGTGACTGTTCCCCCCCCTACCCCCCACTTCAACATGGGCTTTGGTGCAGTGGTGGTTTTGGCAGCCCAGAGTCCTCTTCAGCAGTTCTTGGGTGCCTGGAAGGATGCAGGGGAGCAGCTCCACTACTCCACAGGAGTTCCTTGTGCTGGGTTGAAGGCTGGCAGTCTTCCTAGGCTTTTGGAAGTTTCAGCAGCTGCAACAAGGCGCCTTTTTCACAACTGTAGCCCACAGGCAGGCTGGCGCCGAGTCTGTCATGGATATTCAGTTCTTGCCTTTTTGCATCTCTGGAGAGTCCTCCTTCTTCAGGTCAGCAGGGATCAGCATCTCTGGTGCAAGGGGGCTCCCATACGTACTGAGTTTAGGGGCATTAGGAGTGTTTAGTAGCTGCCAAAGGGCTACTGACCTTTGGGGTCACTAAGTGACAGATATGACCACTTCCTGTGGGAAGTGGGCATAACCCTGACCCAGAATTCTTAAGTATGCCATCACCAAGATGGCTACTTCTGAAAAATCGTGTCCACCTGTCAGTAGCCCACTTTAGGGGTGGTAGTAGCCGGAAGTGACACGCCTACCCGACAAGCTAATTTTCCCACCTGGCCAGGTGCCAGATGGGCTCTGGACAGGGGGTGGGGCTTCCTCTCCTGTGAGGGGAGACAGATTTGCATTTGAAAACCAGCAGCCCTTTGAGGTTTCCCCCCCTTAGGAAGTCTAATCATCAGGTCATCCTGTGGGAAGAGGTGTTGCACCCTCTTTCTGGAAAGGCTTTTGTCCTGGCCCTCTTGAGAGTAGAAGGCTCTCCCTCTAGGTATCTAGAACAGTGTATCTGGTGACAGGCTGGCAGATACTGATCAACGAGCACAGTAGGTTTTCAGGGAGCACGTTTTGCTAAATCCAACACTGGAATTGGTGTGGGCTCACCGATACGAGATGTTTGATACTAAACATCCCTATCTTTAGTGAAGCCGTCATATAGCTGGGGAAGTTGTATTGACCAGTGTCCAGCACATGCATTTAAAATGGCTTTCCTGGTCACTTACTATGTCAGAGAATAGACAAAGACATAGCAAGATCATAGCTGCTCGTGCAGATATGCCCTCATATGTAATATAATGCACCCTGCCTTAGGGCTATAAGACCAAAGGGGTGACTTACATATATTGCATGCAGTGTTGAGGGGAGGGGGGCTAACCATGCCAAAAAGAAGCAGTTTCCTACACATCATTAATGTCATGCCCTGAGACAGGTTTAGTGGTTTGTAGTGTATTATACATGTACACAAAGTCGGTTTTTGGTCATATTTTAGAATGGTCACATTCTTTGTAAGTAATTCTTAGTTTTATTAACTGTACATGTAACTACATTTATCCGATGTGTATATTCTGTAACTCTAGAATGTATACTAGCCTTATGAACCATCCATGAATATCGCTGTTATATATATTCTTTTTTGAGGAGCACATTGTACTACTAAGCTTCTAAGCGAACTGTAGTTTTTGACTGTCATAAGAAATGCATTATCATACGCTCACATGGAACACTTGGATATTATTAGTTTCCAAAATAAAACAGTAAAATTCATTTTGAAACACCATGAATAATGTGTGAGTGATCTGCCGACAGATGCAGTGCTAAGATTCAGTACTTTCATAAACAATTTCTCCTTTGTGCAAGTTGCTGATGCAGCAAGGACAAGGCAGTTTTAAATTGGCAATCTTTATGTATGTTCCTTGAGCTCCAGATGGGGACTAGGGGTAAAAAAAAAACAGTTTACACTTCCACTGTGTTTCAGCTCATAAATTTCAGGCTGAGAATGTCTCCTCAGAATGCAAATTTGCTTCCTAGTCGATGTACTACTGAGATATAGTCGTCAATCTGCATTTATTTGAAGACTCTGTCTCAATATTTTCTCCTATTTAGATGCTGTTACAGCTGCAGGTTTGTTCCTGCCTGCTGTCACTGGAAAGAAAACAATATTAGGGTATTCTTGCAAGTGCATGATGCTGCAGATTACTTTCTTGAATGTATGCACGCGCCTTTCATTATTGTTGACGTATCTTCGTATATGCTTTTGCCAAAGAATAGAATTACGTGGCCTGACCTAACACAACATCTCCATCAAGCTCCTAGTTTTGAGTGCAAATCCTCGAGTTCTAATTTAGAGCGCCTAACCTTAAGGTTTTCAGTAACATGGCCTCACCACCTTTTTTACTCCCCTTCGAAGCGCCGAGGAAACTTTACACGCAGCAGCGAAGAGGTTCTCTGTTTCCTACGACAAAGTCAACCTCATATTTTTTTTTTTTTATGGAAAGTACTATAGTGCACTAGTTAATGAATACTAGAGTAAATATAGCGTGCATTTTAGAAAAATGTCTTGACTCAGTACAGTGCACCGACCTGTCCCATGTGGAATAGATAAGAGATTGCCACCAGCAACTAACGAAATAAATAGTTGTAAGGGTCACTGTCCACACCATGTCGTCTGTGTAGGGCATTCTAGTTACTTATTTTTTTAAACACGCTATTTTAAATCAGTAATACGTTTTTGTTAAACACTACGTGCTTTCTACTTAGCAATTCATGGATAATGGCTACAGAAGTACACCCCTGCCTCAGTAGCAGTGGCGGCCCGTCCTTTAGGGCGGAGGGGCCACGCCCACAACCTTTTGCCCCCCATGAAGAGTGTCTGTCAGGCTGAACAAAGGTCAGCCTGACAGACACTCTCCATGTTCAGCTCAGGCAGCCAGGAGCAGACGTGCGATTTGCACAGACTCCTGGCTGCCTGAGCTGAACTTTGCTGGGCTGAGGAGGTCACAGCTCCGATGGGCGTGACCTCCTCGGCTCAGCAAAGGTGCCTCGAGGTCCTCCCCGGGTGACAGGAAAGCATCACCCATTGACACTCACCGTAGGCGCTTCAGGTTTAAGCCCTGAAGCACCCAGGGCGAGTGTCAATCAGTGACACTTCGTCACAGAGTGGGGTGGGGTCAGCAGTCTCACTGACTCCATCCCACTCTGTGATGAGGCTGGGACTGCTGCCTTCCCTCATTGGCTGACCTTAGGTAAGGCAGCAGTCCCAACCCTCCTGGGACCTGGAGGCTGAAAGTAAGTGTGTGTGTGTGTGTATGTGTGTGATGTTTTAAATTGAATGTTTGGTGCGCGCGTGCATGTTTGAATGTTATGAGTGTTGCTAATGGATGTGCATACGTGCATGTCTGTGTGTGAAAGAGTATGTCTGTGTGCGAGTGTGTGTGTGTGTGTGAAAGAGTGTGTGTGTGTGTGTGTGAAAGAGTGTGTGTTTCCCACCCGCCCCCCTCCCTCCCTCCTAAAGCTGCCGGCCGCCACTGCTCAGTAGCAAAGCCAACTTCAGACAGTGCCAGTTTATTGTTTTGTCACAGGACAGATGGCCTCACACGTACGTCACCTGCTGACGTTATTTCACAAAAGAATACCTGGCTCTTGTTTATAGACACCGAGCCTGACTACCTGTATCACCAGTGTGTAACGCTGCTGTCACACACTGTACCAGGTCCAGTGTCTGACAATGAAACGACGACCCCAGCATCAAAACTAGACTGACCTCTTCTCTTCACGTCACGTCATCTCAGACGGTTTCAATTCCTGGAATTTTGTATAATGCGTTCTGGATGTTGTAGTGTTTTAATAATTTGAGTTAACTAAATAATGCCTGAAATCAATGATTTATAGGTGAAAAGTTCAGGACTGCATACAGTGTCCCCAGGGCCCTGCAGTGAAGTGCCCTAATGAAAGCAGAGCTGTCTCTGCGTCCACCTTCGCCCATCTGGTGAGTTTAGACTGGAGATTCGTACTGTTGGAAGACACAGATCTCTGGTATTCGGCCCATGACTGCAAACATGAGACACCTATCTGCCAAGCAATATCAGTTTTCATCACTGAACAACGGAAAACACCCTCATGTAGTTACATAAGGTTTGCAGTGCTATAAATGGAAATATAAAAGTGCCGGTACTCCCTAGACAGAGTGATGCACAAGTGCTGAGAAGAGCAGGTACTCTCTCTGTATAATTAAAGTGTAGGCACTCAGTACCGGACACTACCTGCCAATTTAAAGCCCTGTTTGTTAAAAAATAAAGGGCCCACAGGGAACATTCCCGATCGCGGCAGGCACCGAGCTGCAACTAACACTACGCTCAGCAGAAGCTCTAGACCCCTCACAAGCAGAGCCTTTTGCAGAGGTGCAAGTGCAAGAAAAAGAGATTCAAATTGTATAATCCCTTTACTGGAGGTCCACCCTCGCCTTACAGCAATAAATCAATACAAGGTTTGGCTTCAATGACCTGTATCTGGAGACTGGGCCAGGTTTAGCTCAATCCCAGTCTCTAGCTACTAAATCAAAACTGCCTCACAGACGGATTTCAAACCAACCAGCCATCATTATGTGATGAAATAAGACTCTGAAGCTCCCAGAGAAAAGCCACCCTAGCATTTACACAGCCAGAGCCAGCCAGTATAGAACTACTAAAGCATAACAATCTGTAATCCGATCCAAACGCTTCCTCAGAAAAATAGAGGGACATTGAAGTTCCACTTCTGCCAGGCAGTTTTCAAGTACGTAAATCCTCACTGTACTCCTTGCACTGGACAATCCTCTGATTTTCGACTTAAGTGGCAGGTCTGAAGAATCCACCAGTCAAATAACCTCCACCATGGTTGTTAGAATGGTGGAGGATATTCCACCAGGGGTTTCTCCTCCAGAAATTAAGGGATGTTGCATTACCACCCACCTTTAAATCCGTATTTTACATTCATATTAAGTGTTCTCTATCAAGCAATCCTCAGAAACAGGCAGGGTAGGACTGGACCTAGAAATAGGCATTTGCACCAAAATAATTGTCCTCCATTAGAAAATCTTATAGCTAACAAAGCGTCCCACATGTGCAAATCGGGGCAGCTTTGACCGTATAAAGATCCACTTATAGGCATTTTAGAAGGTATGAGAGACTGTGGGCCTGATTTAGATCTTGGCGGTGGAACTGCCAAGCCGAGTCAGCGTCAGACCCAAAAAGACGGTCAAGTCAATGTGTTCTGCCCGCTGTATTTAGATGTTACAGCTCTGCAAGAGGTGGACTGGCAATGGAATGCTGAAGGAGAGAGACTGCGGCGGAAATCAAGGGACTTCTTACAAAGGCTTGAGCTATGGAATAGAGGTAAGTGACACACACACACTGTCCCTTAGACATATGTGTCTCCCTGAACTACATAACACATTCACATCATCATCCAATACAATTCCAACACACTCGAACATGCCGAAACACACAGTGACATACATCCATGACATCCACAGACGACATCAGAAGCCAAATGGACAACAGCGAAACATCAGCCCTCATCCTCCTGGACCTATCTGCCGCCTTCGACAGTCTGCCACCACACCCTGAAAACACACCTCCACGAAACCGGAATTCAAGGAAAAGCTCTCGACTGGCATTCCTCTCCGGCAGAACCCAGAGAGTCCGCCTCCCCCCCTTATGCTCCGAAGCCACCGACATCATCTGCGGCGTCCCCCAAGGCTCATCCCTCAGCCCGACGCTGTTCAACATCTACATGGCCCACGTGGCACAAGTGGCCTGACAACACAACCTCAACATTGTCACCTACGCCGACGACACCCAGCTCATCCTCTCACTCACCAAAGACCCACGCACCCCCAAAACCAACCTCCACGAGGGAATGAAATCCATCGCCGAATGGATGAGAAACAGCCGTCTGAAACTGAATTCGGACAAGACGGAGGTCCTCATCCTCAGATCCACCCCCTCTGCCTGGGACAACTCCTGGTGGCCCACTGCACTAGGAACCCCACTGACACCGACCGACCACGCTCGCAACCTGGGCTTCATCCTAGACTCCTCCCTCACCATGTCTAAACAGGTCAACGCACTTTCCTCCTCCTGCTACAACACACTCCGCATGCTCCGTAGGATCTACAAGTGGATCCCAACAGAAACAAGAAGAACAGTGACACAGGCCCTCGTCAGCAGCAGGCTAGACTACGGCAACGCATTCTACACAGGCATCCCAGCGAAAGACCTACTACGCCTCCAACGCATCCAAAACACCTCCGCCCGGCTGATCCTCGACGTACCCTGCCACAGCCAAATCTCCCACCACCTGAGAAACCTTCACTGGCTCCCCGTGGACAAGAGGATCACTTTCAAGCTTCTTACCCACGCTCACCAAGCGCTCCACAACACTGGACCAGCCTACCTGAACAAAAGACTCAGCTTCTACACCCCCACCTGTCAGCTCCACTCCACAAACCTCTCCCTCGCCATCGTCCCCCGCATCCGAAGAAAGACCTCCGGCGGCAGATCCTTCTCATAGCTCGCCGCCAAAACCTGGAACACCCTCCCTACCAACCTGCGACAGACCCAAGACCTACTCACCTTCAGAAGACTCCTCAAGGCCTGGCTCTTCGATCAGTAACAGCAGCAGCCCCTCCTCCCAAGCGCCTTGAAACCCTCACGGGTACGTAGAGCACTTTATAAATCCAATGATTGATTGATTGATTGATGACATACACACAACATTCACACTCCCACACACAACACAACCACAACAACCAACACAACTACACACTCATCTATGCAAACTTCCACACAAGCACAACTGCACACAGCATGACAGCGTCCTCCACACAACAACACCCATCTGAATGTGTCACAAGGCAATATGCAAGTTGCACATACGGACATAACCACATCACCCATTTCGGCTCCCTTCCCCTCAACCTGCCAATCCATGCATGCACACATGCACGTACTGACTCATACACAAAAGATGGCACAAACCTACCAGTACAGATTCCCTTGCAATGCCCACACATGGATACCATTGATAAGTGTGAATGCACAGTCATTGTGGTGCCAGCATTCATTTGGCAATGAATGCGGACACCACAATGACATGTGTCTATGTATGTGCAACATGTGTGTTGTGCTAGTGTGTCCCCAGCCATGTGTGACAATTGCCTGGCTGACATATGCATGTCACAATAATAAAAAAAAAATGGCTGTGACATGTATATGCCTGCAGTGGTCCCGACCTCCCGTGCAGGTCCCACCCAACCTACCCTGACAATGTGGCGTTCCTATCTTTGAGTCCGGCGATGGTGGGGTTGTGTTTTCTCTGTGAGTCAGTGGCAACAGCGATGGCAAGTGTTGTCCAATCATGTCCAGTGGAAAACAAAAGTTAAATCAGGAAAAAGGTGAGTTTTCACTCCCTTTTTTCCCCAATCTGCCAACTCAGAAGTGGCGGTTGGACCGTCACTTTTTGCTTGATGATAAGGCGCATCCAGACCAGCACAGCAATAAGGGTGGCTGGGGTCCTGCCAGCATCCACTTTTCCCTCTCCAACCATCGACGTAGGTGGTATTTCTTGGTGGAGACGGAGGTTCGAATGCGGCCTTTCAGCTATGGGACCGCCATTTAAATATGGCAGGCGGACCATCATGGCGGTGGATGGGTTTTCAGTCAAAACTCGATGGCGGGAGCGTTACCATCAACATCTAAATCAGGCTCTATGTGTGTTTTTGGTTGTTGAGTGTGGTAATATCAGGGCAAGCAATAGTAAAACAGGCCCACCAGACCAGAATCAGGCCAATAAGCAGTCAAAACAATTGTCCCACTCACTGGCTTGTCACACTGGCACTGCTAGATTATCCTACAGACCAGTCATACCCTGGACACTGGCAGGTGGGAGTCAAGTCCACAATCGGATTGGATTGAGCCCAAGGGGGTGAGAGACGGAAGCAAAGCTGAGCCCTATACCAAGTAAATTTGCTTTTCAGCATATCTGCTTTCCAGTCTACAGAAGCAAATGTGTCTCCCTCCTTACCGGGGAAACTTAGGAGATATTACTTTGGTCAGACACCTGTCTGTTTTTTTAGTTTTCTAGCAGCAATGACACAGGAAGAATTCGTTCCTTTTTGTATCCTCAGAAAATACCAGTTTAGCTAGGCCCCATTACCACTGAAACTACATCATAAAGTGAGAATAACAACTAAATGAACTTCAAGGGATTACTGGAATGAAAACACCCCACTCTGGGACTACATATACTATAGGCAAAGTAGATTTAAACAAGGACTGATTTGTTTATGAATGGACACTGTAAGTATTTGCTTTGCGTGGTCTCATTTAATTTTTGATGTATTCCTTCTCATATTTTTGTATGTGAAATATTTACTTCAATTTGATGTGACTTGCTAAGAAAACTAGAAACGTTTTTGGAGTAATATACCTATATGCATTGATTCAATTATTTGTTTATTTTTATTTAACATAAAGTATAATTGATGGCTAATGCGGGCCACTCCCCTTTTCTCTGTATTCTCTTTGATCCACCCCCGCATAAACTCTAAGAGGATCAAACACCAATATGGTTATGCTACCAC
Source organism: Pleurodeles waltl (assembly GCF_031143425.1). Lineage (NCBI taxonomy): Eukaryota > Metazoa > Chordata > Amphibia > Caudata > Salamandridae > Pleurodeles > Pleurodeles waltl. The sequence continues at coordinate 267,429,324 of NC_090448.1, read as the reverse complement.
TGAAACTTGTAAAGCATATGGTTTGCAGGCACAGTTGTGATCCAGAGAGCTTTCCAAGATGTCCCAACATGGACTCATGTCACTTTGTGCACTACTGTCCATAGCATCACAAACCGCTCTATACAGGCTTCCACCACCAGATATCATACTGCATTATATAAAGGATTCTGCTTTGGAAGCCATGTCGAAGACATGAAAGTTCCCAATTCTCTCCTTATTGATGATACAATAAAAAATAAAAAAAAAACATCAAGGAGCTGTTATCCGATTCATGCTCAATTGACAGTCAAATCACATTTTATAGCAGAGATTAGAAAACATCTATTCATTTTCAAGCTTGAGTGAAAATAATCTCACCTCTTTTGATGAGCAACAGATTTCTTTTTGATGTTGAAGTACACCAAGTAATATGCAAGTGTCTGCCCGGTGTAATTCCAATACAGCAGGACCAAGCTTTGACCCATTCCAGACAGAAGATAACAGGTACCCCACCGGAACCTTTCCTTATTCGAAGTCAAATCTTTGCTACTGTCATTTGATCAGAATGATAATCTGGAAGAGGAACGCAAAGAGCACCATTGCTGTGGTGGAGCTGTTTTGTTTATTCCTCAGCACTGGCCCCTCTCTCAAGAAATAATAACAAGAGGACCATCATCTGACTTACTAGCCCCCTTTACTATGGCCATCGGGTTGGGCAGGGATGCTCTCCCTTCTAGAGAAGATCACATGAGCTCTCTTCTCACACATCTCAGCCTTCTCCCTAGCAAGATCATTATAAAAAGTCCCCTGTCAAAGGATGCCCATTGTGGGGCAAGAAGTTGGCCTTTGCCAATTACACCTTGATGGCAGCAGTAACAAAAAAAAAATGAAGAACTGCAGAAAGGTGACAAGATTGCTGAGAATACTATCACTCCATCCTAGCTCTGTCCCCTTTCAACAAAACCATTATACAAGTGGTACCACCAGATGCATGCCTTCATCGCCAGATGCCTTTTGGAGGAGCAAGCAGTCTTCAATGTGCTGCAGTTCCTTAACCGCAGATGCCATTGCAGGTATTGTAGCCTTGTAGACAAGGGTACATCAAGGCTGATGGTGGCTTTCCATTAGTTTCCTCTCAGCCACAACATAATAGGAGCCCTACTGTGGAAATTACTTTAAAATGCCCACAAATGGTTTTAAGCTGCCAACTTTTTCCCATTGTCTCATGTCAGAAACTCTTGTGAAGCCTGATCACAAAGTATTAATATATAAGGAGTTGGCCTGAGTGAGACCACCACCCTGGGCAAGCCAGAGACTGCTCTGACAAGAAACTACTTGTAGACTTCTTTGGAGCAGAACACTTCTCTGTGATATGTCACTTGAGAGAGGGCATTAATCAGTGGTTTTCAAAGCCTCCTGAAGGTGCCTCTTCATTCATCATCACTCGACTTTTAACTCAATGATATCTAGACATGGTGCTGCTTGTGGCCAGAGAAAGAAGAGACACACAATTCTGGGGTGCCAAGTTGCCCTTCTATCCAGAATTTACCTCCAACTGTGCGGCAAGAACATCTTACGCAGAGATTATGAAAAAACGATGTGCCAGGGAAGTCCAGTAAGTAATGCTTTACCTGGCTCAGTTAAGAACTTGATAGGAGGACAAACCTCATGTATTTGAGAAGCCTGTGCAGGCCGTTTAATTGTTCAAGAGACATATTAAGAAAAATAGTTGTACGAAGATAAAGTCTGACGGACACAAGTGAGATGAAACCGCATGGAGACAAGACTGCTCTCAATGATGACAACTTCCAGAGAGGGCACTGCTAAAAATCAACCACTATTTGTAGATCACTAGTAGCGTTTTGAGACAAAACCTTACACAGGGGAACCAGTGTGGGACATGTGAGATTACAGTCTGGGCTATCGGGCATGGATGGCCTAGTGCCCACTTAATGGCATGTCACACATGTTGGAGTAAGTTTAATTGTAAATGCTTATGCTGACATTGGTATCGGGAGTCACAGAACAGTTCCAGAGTCAGTGTGGATGGAAGAGGAGGATGGAAAGGGGGAGGAATGCTGTAGTGTGATGAACATGCAAACCGGGTGATCAACGTGAGACTAAATCCACCATCAAAATGTCGTACAGAGACTCCACATAGAGACACATGTCTAACCACTTCATAGTTTGCTAAGGAAGCAATTAACCTTATGTCCTGGACCGTACGGCGGATTAAACAACCCGAAAAAGGTGAGACACGTTTTAGCGTACTTGGGCATACACGGATGGATATATCTTCTTACAGGAGACCTTCCTCACATCTAATAATCTCATACAACTAGCAGACAGATCGGGTCTGAATGTATTCTTTGCACTAAATAATTCCTAAGCCCGGGAAAAGGTAATGTTGATATGTAAAACAGTAGATTTTAAATGTTGCTGGGTCCTGCTCATTCAGGTCAACAGGTACAAAATAGTGACAGACACTGCTAGAGAGTCATAGAAAATCCTAGTTTTTCTACACCACCGGACACATAATATGTTGTGGAGAGGGGACTTCAGTTTAATAACTGAGAAAGACAGGTCTCATAACTCAAACCAATATACTTGTTGTGTCACACAGAAGTGGGACCGGGGCTCAGGATTATTCTGCCATGGAGGCCCACAATCGTGGAACTGCAATATTAATTTGGGGCTTCTACAGCATCAGGAATTTTCCAAACATGCTGTGGCCTCCAAAAGCCCCTTACGTTAGTGCCTGACGTCTTCTAGGTTCTCTTGCTGGGGCGTGTGCTGGCCACAGGTCTCTGGCACATTTGCTCAGTCACTGTTCGGCCTCCTCTGCATGAGCTGTTCCCAGCTTGGACAGACACAGTGGCAGGCTCTTGGGATATAACAGTGGAGAAGACAAAAGGAGAATCAGATAGATAATTAATACAAGTTTAAAGGTCTTTTCCCTCGCCATATATCCTCGTGCAACTAAACCTCAACCCAAGATAGTGGATTATTCTATTTGCATTAGCAGTGAAAAACCACTCCTAGATGGCCACCACACTTCGTGCAACACATGTTTCTGTCTACCAGTATATCTTCGTTTAGAATGTTTCAATTCACTATTTTGTTACAGAACGACCAGTGAGACCAGCCATTCTACAGAAAAATGCCAGAACCCACCACCGGTAAGAGAGAGAGGTACAGGTGCTTCTTTGATCCCTTTTAAAGTCTTTCAAATACAGCAGCAAGTTTTCATTCTTTTCAACTGCCATTCGATCTACATGGGAATGATGGACTCATCGTTCAAGCGTCTTCCTTGTTTGACTGTGGAAACCTCTGTGATGTGAATTGATGATACCCAGAATATCTAAAAAGATATCTAAACTAACATAGATTTTGAATGGAACACCTCTCTTCTCTGGCCCAGTTAAAGACAGGCCTGTACCCTTATCTATTTCCTTGAGTTTGCACAATGAGGTGGCTACTTTCAACACGATTGCTTTGCTTAATTATGTCATTATAGTGGTATAATACTGGTTTGGGAGACCTACTCCCTACACAAACCGGGCAACCCATATTATTTCTTTGTCTTCCCAACTTTTTCATGATCTCATGATCATTGCTATGCACGCATTGCGCCACTTTGTAACCCTTTGCGCTACATTATGCCTGCGCCAGGCATAATATATGCAAAGGGGGCATCCCCCCGTTAGACGGGGCCAAAAACATGACGCAAAGAAATCTGTCAGATTTCTTTGCGTCATTTTTTCCCCGGCACTTTAATGCCTAAAAGCAGGCTTCCATTGGTTACAATGGGCCCCTGGGTGCTTTGCAAGATAAGCGTCAACATTTTTTACACTAATCCTCCAAAGCGCTGGACTAGCGTAACAAATTCTGAGGCTAATCCCCTAACTAGTGCGATGGTGTACCGTATTTGAAATATGACACACACATGGTGGCGATAGGGGGGTGCTAAGGGGTGCAAGAAAAGTGGCGCTGCACATTGTGCAGCGCCACTTTTCTTAAATATGCCCCATAGTTCTGTTTTTTGCAGCAGGCATATTAACTCTCTATGCTACTTTATGTTGAGCCAAAGCTGCCACTAGGCAAAACTCCCATCTCTCTCTCTAGCAGGAGCATTAATCACAAGAGGTATCTTGACATTTTAATTGTTACTTGAAGGCTGGACACAAGGAACTTTTCATTGGGTGCTTTTAAATCGCAAGTTTCGGAAGTTATTGCTAAACACAGCGCCCCCCTGAGGTCAGCGCCCGGTGCGAGGATGGGTTGTAAAGCGTTCATTCCCCTATTTTTCGACGTTTCATTGCCCTCTTTGATGCATTTTTGTCGATGACGTTTGCTGCAGCTGGGTTTTTGTTAGGTTCTTTTTTTGTGGATGACGCTGTGCTTTGCTCTGCCTAAACCCCTATTTTAAAGACTAGTTTTGGTGCCTTGTTTGTCAAGTACTTATCTTTATCTTCAATCAAGAAATACCAACATTGTCAAGGAGTGTTTTTCCTGTCCTTTTGGCTTTTTCCTTCTACTGGGAGACACTTAATGAGACAACGGACATCTTTTACAAGTATAAAAAGCACAGGGTGTCACTGAGCACAGGGTGTCACCCCTTCTTCAGGCAATCAAGAAGTAAACTAGTACGACTTTCACAGGGTCAAAGAGGTTTTACCTGCTCAGAATTTTAACCTTATCACAATGCCATTCATAGCCGAACCAGTAACAGACAAAAATTCCTACAGGTGATGCACACAATGGGTCACAGCAGACACCTGATCCGCTGGTTGTACCAAGGGCTCCGTTCACATTTGTTGGTTTCTTTAACTTCCTTACGGGCCAAATGGGAAAGGGACCTCGCTCAAGGACTCCATGATAAGTAATGGGCCTTTCTTCTTGAATACCTCAAAAGAATCACCTGCAACTCCTGCTTCAAATGTATTCAGTTTTCTATATTGCACTGGGCCTACCTCACGCCACACAGACTCCACACAATGTTCTCCCTGTATCTCCCACATGTACCCGTTGTCGTGCACTGGACGCTGTTCTTCTGCATATGCTGCGGGCTACTCCTGCGCTGTCCTCTTACTGGGCAAAGACCCGGGTTGCATTATCGGAATTGACCGAGTTGAATCACTGGCAATCGGTAGAACACTGTATCCTAGGGGTATTCCCAAGATCCAAGGGTGCTAAAGTTGTGACAAGCTTCGTAGATTTGGTGCTTTTACTGGTTAAGCAACTCCTGAGAAGATGCTGGAAATCCTTGGCGGTGCCCTTGGTTCCCTAGTGGAGGGAGGAGGTGGAGCGGTGGAGGCTGGCGGAAAGTGGTGCCTTGCACAAGAAAGAATACCTGGGCCTACAGAAAAAAAACCATAGCAATGGAGTGGGACACACTGTTGGAATCATTCTAAGTCCATGAGGCTTCCGACAACTGATCTATTATACAAAATCTTCCCCTTTTGGTGTGATGCCCTGTTGTCCCTGGAGAGGGACCAGTGTCCATTTTGCGATGTACCTCGATGTGATTTCTCTTGGCAGAGGCTGATGTTCAGGCCACACATTACCATTAGTGCCGGGACACGGCTGGCTCCATGCATCCATTAGCTGCATTCTCATATCACCACTACTCCTCATCTACAAGATACAGCAGAATGAATACCCACAGTGACAATGTCAGGTTCAGAGAAGGGAGGGAAGAGGTTCTCCTAGTTTGTAGTTTGCATCCAATGCATTTCAATGGCAAAATGTAAAATTACTTGATCTACAACACTGTATCATTCATGCCTATTGTAATGATGACCATTGTCTGCTGTCGTCATCATAATAGTTTTGTAAGGTGTTATTCCTTATCAAATGTTTGTCTATATATTGAAAATGCATTAAAGTTTGCGTTAAAATAAAACCTATGTTGGTGACTAGAGCAACTATTCTCCACTGGGACAAGAAACCAGAAATAATCCATCTTCACCCATTTCAAAATGTTAATATGGGAAAATGTTCTACATTAAGTACATGTACTAAACGAAAAGTGGATTTCCATTGCGCAACATACAGTCTCAGGAACTGCATGGATACTTGACTCCCACGATGCACATCAAGCTGCAATGTCTCTCAGACATTACCCTAAAAGGCTGCCAAATTAACAGCATATTTTCTATGCTCACCACACAGCGTAAGATATCAGAATTTCAAACACAAAGCCTGTGCTAACCAAATAAAAAAAAAAACACGTGGAAGGTAACATCCCAACATAATTATGACGACAACCGAGCTGTTACATGGGTAAAACCCGAGGCATTCCAATGCCAACTCGATCTAATGTTTCTGCTTGAGATCCTTGTGGACTCCAAAAAGATGCCCAAAATAGCACCTTTCATCCATCACCTTTCAAATGTATTGTTATAGGTCTGTGGGATCCCTAAAGCACATTGCATTCAGCTGTGCTCAGTTGCACACATTTCGGGCAAATGTACGGACTGTGATTACAGCCCATTAACAAAATTAACTAGCTCAACGCTCTTGATAGCGATCATTCTGAAATCAGCTGGTTTTATAGCGCTCATTTTGAATAGTTTTCTTGCAACTGTGATTACCTCAATCAGTTACACCTAGAAACAAGCACCGATGATATCTTCACAGCCATGGTCAGTTTGGGTAACTAATGTCAAAAGATCCATTTCCCTTTCGTCATCAGTGAGGCTTCATTCAAATGAGTTAGCTTAGGAGCTGGAAATCTTTGATGTATTTATTTTTCACAGTGACTGCCAAAATAAGTTCCAAGCAGAATATACTAATTCATCAGATCTACAGCCAATCAATGGTTTTTGTATGTTGTGATCGTAGGGGTTTATGGACACAGCTGAAAAAGCTGGAGTCCACCCAGGTTACCTTTCACTGATTATAACATTGCATAAGAACATCTCTGAAGTTTCAAATAATCAAGGGGCATGTCCAGGTGTTGACATGGATCAAATCCTTTCTACATCATTCTTTAATAAAAGAGCCGCCAAAAAATGAATGCATTGTTAGAGGTCATGCCCCAAGGTTGAGAAGTTATTCAATTGCAATACAATACTTGGCAGTGATCTTGCGCTAATCTCAAGATCAGCAATGGGATGTCAACAGTTTCAGAACAAGTCACATTAATTATCTTTGTATGAAGTTCTCAGAAGATCTGATAGACTTCTCACTCTGAAAATCCTACTGGTATATTGCCTCTTAGGTTATCCGCTTTAGCCTGATTTATTAGAAAATTTGAAAGGTGGGTGGTGGTCCCAACCAGAGAAGCATTTAAAATCTACTCAGTTTTGGCCACATTGTACAGTACAGATGCCTGGTGGCACATATATAACACATACACTGTAGTAGAGAATCGTTTTTACAAATATTTAACTTCCTAACAGGGTCTCCTATAACACCTATGGACTAGAAGCAAGAGTTAGAGGGCTTATCTTTGAGATCTGATCAAAGCTTCTGTTGTCCTGGAGCAGTTGTGTATAGGAAAAGATCATTATCCATAAGGGCAGACCCTAACTAATTTAATACATATAACTGGGACCATTGCAGTAGTTTCTTTATATTATGAAAATATTTAAGTGACTGACCTTAGAGCCATTTGGATCTTATGATGTTGCTGTAACTAATGCTTCCTTAATACAAATAAAAGAAATATTTTGGCAGTGGGTCGTAGATAGAAGACCATACAAGAGAAGTGAGAAGAGATATATAGATAGTATATTAACAGAACATTGTGAGGCATAATTGGGTTTAATATTTCGTTGTTAATCCCTGTATGTAAAATTTCATCTTGGAATCTTGGCACATGCAGGACCAAGAATTAGTCCTAATGATCTAGGAATTCAGGAGCCATTACAAATGCTGCAAAATCTCCTTCTGAACTAACCAGTAGGGAACAGAATAATAGTTTCTATTTCTATGCCCATTATACCATAAACAAAAAAACTACTGTCTGTTACTGCCATTATGGGATACAGAACTGTAGCCGTAAACTACCAGTCTGTACAGATGTATGCCATTTTGGTGGAAAACAACTCTAATTAAACCTGTAATTTTTCAACTTGAATTACATTTTCCAGCCTGAATACCCAAACGATGAAAGCCCTTGTTTGTGAAAAATACTTTTCACTTTCTCAGCTACTTGCTGCTTTTTCCTGGGTTGGGTCAAGCCTAGGCAGCGTGCATGCGCTGTCTTTCGTACTTCTGTACACATACTGCTGTACTTCTGTGGGCTTTCACCACACCCATAACTTTAATTTGTTCCTTGCCCTGCCTTTCAAAATACCTTTTGGTTTGTTAGGTAAATGCTTTAAGTATATCTACCTTGAGGCTGTTTTGTTACTGCCTTGGAGAATGACCCTATTACGGATTATTGCATGGTTGGCCATATACCTTAGTGACAGTGCACTACTTTTTTCTTTTGCCGCGTCAAACTCGTGGTAGTATGTTGTTTCTTCCTCTGGCATCTTGCTGTTTCTTTGCATGTCTGCACTCAACAAAGGCCGCAAGCTGGAGTAGGATTATTTTTTTATTTATTTATATAGCGCAAACTTGACTGGAAGATTGGATCGATTCACATGTGCACTGGTTAAATTTGCAGCCCCATTCTAAATAGTTCCCAAATTTAGCAGTTCAAAAGTATACAAACTGGCATCTTTAAAATAGAAAAAACACAAGGAAAACCTTAAAGCAGCTCTGCCCAGCACAGCGGGAGAGCCGATACTACAGTATTCAGTGCACTCGGGAAACTCGCCCCATAATGCTTTGTGGGGCATTCCTCTTACAACACATTGTTGCCCATAACTCAGCCTGTGGTGGTCCTAGTGTCGCCTAGGTTCTAATTATCCTACTGAGACTACTGGATTCAGGATGCAGAATCACTTGTACTGCAGGGACGGAGTCTGATCCCGCACCATGCGACTCCTGTTGGCCTAATCTGGGTTTGTTCCGGCTAACTAGCAGTGCCTCAGCTCCACCCAAGAGCAGGGATGATTGGGGCAACCGGGCGGATGACATACACGACTCCTCAGGGGAATCGTGGTCACTCAGATCGCATCCGTTTCTCTCAGTTACATTAGTCTCACATATGCAAGCACAATCAGAGGCAGAGTAAGGTTCAATAAGATTTTATTGAAGTAACTGCATCTTAGATAATAAAGCATGTATTGCAATAACTAGGACAATGAAGCACAATAAGATTAAAATTGTGACAAGGAGAGTAAAACACAAGAATAACACTACCATACTGACACGAAGGTTTTAGGGATAGTTCCTACCTAAGCTATGTTAGAGCACAACAGGTTGAGCTCTAATTCTGCCTTTCAGGTTCCCCCTGGGAAGACATCATCCCTCATACCTGAGCAAGAGGCCTGTAGTCTACATAAACAGCTGTAGCGAAGCAATCAGCAACCAGTACGCAGTCATGGTCATCTGGCTGGAATCTCCCTCTAATGTACATGGGTCAAAGTAGTGTTTTTATAATAAAACATCTGATGTTCCAGGAAAGGATCCCCACATAAGAGTGTGTATGTTTCTGTGAACATTGGAGACAAAATGAACCACTTTTGCCAGCAACCTATCTTATTGCAGCCTTGAGAAAAGCACAGAGTGAAAGAAATGTCTTGTTTAGGAAAGCAGTGCTGACCTAGGCGAAGAACAGCTAGATAGAGAAAATAAAACAAGACTGCAAATGTGGCTAATGTTAAAATAATATAACAAAGCTAAATAAAACATATCTAGATTAAAGTGCACAGCGGCAGGCCTAGTTTGCTAAATTAACGTGTATAAAACTATAGCTAAAAATGGCTACACAACATCCTCCCCTTGCCGGTTTAAAGGTGGTTCAAAGCCTAAATATATATATATATATATATATATATATATATATGCTACTAAGATTCTTCCTATAATGACAAATTAAAAGACACTTGAGCAGGTATGAAAAGGACAATTTAAAATATGAACTGTGGCGTCAAGAAAGCCGAATTTCAAAAGTCAGTCAGTTTTAAAGTCGCCAATTAAATCTGGGATAATTGAAGATAAGAAATCTTCCACATCGGCAGGTGGTAAAGTAGGAAGTTCCCTGCCAAGGAAACCCAAGGAGCATTCACATTCGTAATCCAAAGCCTGAGCTCCAGCCGAGGCAGCAGCATTACGTGGTGTGCCCAGCAGTGAGTTTAGAGCTGCTTGATCCACAAAGGGCAACTCATAAACAGCATCCCTTAGCAAACGCACCCTCAACGTGCATGTCTGGTAATGAGCCCTCAGCGAGATCATCAACAGATCAGCGTCCAGTTAAAGCAAGCACTGCGCAGAAAGAAACTTTCAGTGCACATTTGAAAGGGCACCAAAAGCACCGAAACATGGGCTGCACACAATGCAAAACCGGTCTAAATGAGAGACAAGTCACACTCCAATCGCTCCAGGAGTGGTGCTCCAAAGTACTGCATCTTGCGTTCACGACACAGCTGCGCTGGTGGAAGCGCTTCCAGTCCTCCTTGGTGTAACAGGACAGCCATTGCGCAGAAAAAATAGTAATAGCAAAATGGCACCTATTATAGCCAAAGTTATCAGAAATCCCCTGAAAATACCAGAAAATATTGAGTGTATGGCTGAAGGTATTAAGCCAAATATAGAGGAAAAGGTGTGAATGAAACCAGAACCAACAGCCTTAAAGAAATGTGCGATTCCAGTAGTTTGGGAAGCTTTAAATATCCGACCCACAAGTTCACCAAAGTGTCTCGGAACGTTAGTACTTAAAAGGGACTGTACCTCTGCGGATGACCTCGCAATTTGAAGTGCATAGGTCTCGCCTGCAGAAGTAAGCCCACATGTTTTTGAAACAATAAAGCCCTAACGTCTGCTCACCTTGCCAAAATTTCCATTTGAAGTAGCGATATGAGGCCAAATCTCAGCTACTTCCCTCTGTCGTGTACGAGGAAAATGTTCCTTCCCACAGCATGTAACAACGTTGGAGACCAAAACGACAAACTATTCTGGCTTGCATCCCACACCAGCTCTCACTATTAAGGAGCACATAGCTGCCATTCAGAGCACGTGGAGCGCATGTTTAATCAAGGGGACTGGGACTCCCTTCAGATGTATGTAACTATCTCCTAGGCTTTCATATCTGCCCACTGGAATGTGTTTTAAGCAGGATGTGAATTGAAGTGTTGAAATAGGCAGATTGATGGCCCGTGCATTAACCACTCGGCAGATGGTATTTCAGCCACAGTGAAAGGTAACTTTTCTAATTTTTCTATATTTAACATGATATAAGTTGCTTTCTTCTTAGCCATTAGTTGTTGTTTTTGCTTTAAAATTAAACATAGGAAATATGTCCCACACACAAACGTGTTGCCAGGGAATACGACCTGCTTTCAGTGTTTGTAGTGTCCAACCTAACTGCATAATGGATCTCAGTTGACTCTGTCCATGGTGTAAAGAGGACATGTTGCTCTGTACTATGTCTACTGCAGAGGAAACAATGATGTTTAAGGTGTATATTCAGTCGGACAGGGTATTAATACCATCATCCACAGCAGCTAATGCCTTCTGTAAATTGTCCTGATCTATTTGCCTTAACCAGGCAGCAGGTTGAGAAAGCTTCCAAATGTAATTATAGACTACATATAAGAAGCGCTTTCTACGTTGTTTTATGGAGTTTAACAGGAAATCTTGTAAATTAGTACTATTAGACAGGAGACTGAGGTGATCTTTAACAGCATCTAGTGAAGAACTCTTCAACCATTGCTGGCACAGGTTCCCTACACTGTATGTTGTCACTATACCCTCGTGTTTAAACGACACATCGCGGGGGTCAGGCCTACTCATTTTAAAAACCCCTGTGGAGTTTACAAAATATTTATTACACCCATTGGTATCTATTGGCCACATTAACCACCCACTAGGATGTGAAATTGAAGCATTAAATGTGCCATTTTGGACCCATTCATCGAGCTGATCTTCTGTTGAATTTAATACGTTTTTGTCATTTGTAAAATTTTGCAGGGGCAGGTATACTGGTAGCATTCAAATCCTTAATTTTTGCTAAGCCTAAACAACTTGTCTGTTGTACAGTTTCATTTAAAAATATAATTTTAACAGGTATTGGGTATGCTCTAAATAAAGCTTCCTTTCCCCTTATTTGCCAATGTTTTGTTCCCCATACACTTTTTAAGTCAATCGACTTCAACCAATATTCATAGCCTTCTATAGCCAACCAGGAAACAAAGGAATCCGAATAAATGAATTTTGTATCAGTCAATAATATATGTACATTTTCCATAAATAGCAAATAAAAATAATATGACTCAGCATTTGTAACATTGTGTCCAGAAAAATATGTAACTTTTCCAGAAAATACTTTAGAACTTCCTTGTGGAGGAGTTGGACAATGCTCCCATTGTGTGTAATTAAAAATAGTTTTGGGGGTTCTTGCTCTGTGAATGAAATGATGTCCATAATAATTATAGCAGAACGTGTCTCCGTAATTTTCTATGGATTGATAAACATCCTCACTTTCAAATACAGTAAAATACTGCAACTCAGTCATCATAGAATCAACTGTATTCACATCCCAGTCATCAGAAACAACTCCGGGTATTATTACATAATTCATGGAAAATTTAAACACATATGGGGGGTCATTCCAACCCTGGCGGTCGGTGTTAAAGCGGCGGCCAACCCGCCAACAGGCAGGCGGTAAAAAAAATGGAATTCTGACCCTGGTGGAAACCGCCAACACAGACCGCCCCTTTAACACTCCGACCGCCACGGCGGGACAAACAAACAGCGCGGCGGTCACCGCCAACAGACAGGCGGCAGACAATGTACAGCCCACCCTATCACAACTCACCAATCCGCCACCTTTTCCGGGGCGGGAGCCCCGCCGATAAAAACACGGCGAAAACAGACTACGAACCTCTACACACTCCACGAGGAATCTGGACAGCATTGAACCAGAACTACACATCCTACCAGCTATTGTCTACCTGCTCCTCTACCAGGAGCACGAACGCCGGCGCAGAAGACAACGGTGAGTACTGCACCTACGACACAGGGGAGGGGGGAGGAGAAAAGATTACGGGCACACACATAAGCAACACACCCACCCTCACCCACAACTACCTACACATCAATGCAGAGGAACCACTCAGAGTGACACCCCCCAGAAGAATGCAAAGACAAAATAATATGATCATGAAATTCAAATATATTGTAAGGCTAAGTAAAAAATTATTCGAACATCTTATAACTATATACACATATGTAAATTGTCCTGTCAAAATAGGCATTCAGTCATTGTACGTGGGCCAATGGTCCTCAACACATGGGCAAAGCCCACACAGGAGACCCGAATCTATTGGAGAGAACACTGCAGGGGCATCAGATAGCAAAACTACAGGCACCTCAGGGGGAAGGGAAGGGGGGGCACCTCAGCCACATGAGTCCACGACGCCAGATCAACGAGGGGCCTCCATGGCCACTGTGCCATCCTGGGGAGTGCAAAGCCACAGTCTCTCAAGTCTCTACAGTGGGTGGGCTGCCCACTGTGCCATCCTGGGGAGTGCAAAGCCACAGTCTCTCAAGTCTCTACAGTGGGTGGGTTGCCCACTGTGCCATCCTGGGGAGTGCAAAGCCACAGTCTCTCAAGTCTCTACAGTGGGTGGGTTGCCCACTGTGCCATCCTGGGGAGTGCAAAGCCATGGGTGGGTTGCCCACTGTGCCATCCTGTGGAGTGCAAAGCCACAGTCTCTCAAGTCTCTACAGTGGGTGGGCTGCCCACTGTGCCATCCTGGGGAGTGCAAAGCCACAGTCTCTCAAGTGGATTACAGACTCCACTGATACTGCAGGAGTCTTGGTGCCCAGAGTGTATCGTGCAGCCCTGCCCGACACAGATCCGGCCCTGCCCCTTCTACCAATGGGCCAGTGGTGCTGGAGAGGAAGGGCCCAGCGGAGCGGTGCAGAGATAGCGGTGCCCAGCGGAGCGGTGCTTGAGAGGAAGGGCCCAGCGGAGCGGTGCAGAGACGGCGGTGCCCAGCAGAGCGGTGCTTGAGAGGAAGGGCCCAGTGGAGCGGTGCTTGAGAGGAAGGGCCCAGCGGAGCGGTGCAGAGACGGCGGTGCCCTGTTCAGCGGTTCTTGTCTTGAAGGGCCCTGTTCAGCTGTGCTTGTCTTGAAGGGCCATGTTCAGCAGTTCCCGAGACGGCGGTGCCCTGTTCAGCGGTGCTGGTCTTGAAGGGCCCTGTTTAGCAGTTCCCGAGACGGCGGTGCCCTGTTCAGCGGTGCTTGTCTTGAAGGGCCCTGTTCAGCGGTTCTTGTCTTGAAGGGCCCTGTTCAGCGGTTCTTGTCTTGAAGGGTCCTGTTCAGCGGTTCCCGAGACGGCGGTGCCCTGTTCAGCGGTGCTTGACATGCGTCTCCAGGGCACCAGATCCGGTCAATATATGGTGTTCACTCGCCATCCGACTTCTCGCTTGCGGGGCCCTCATGTGCTGGTGTCCCGTGCCCGTGGGTGTCCTCCTTCACACCTGGAATGGGGCTGGTTGGCCCCTCCTGGGCAGCTCGCCTGCTGCCGGACTTGTCGGCCGTGCTGCCCTTGCCATCCTTCTGTGAGTCTCTGTGGCCCTTGCCTCCCTTTGTTGATGTGCTAGGTGGCACCCCACTTCCTGACGGTGCCAGGGTAGTGCCTGTGGAGGCTGCCGTCTCTGTCCTCTCGCGCCGGGCCTTCCCTTTTTTGGATTTCTTCCCAGGGGGTGGGCTGGCTGTCCCTTTACTGCTGGCCGATGTACCTGCCCTTGAAGGTGGTGGACTCCAATATCCCTGGACGATGGTCCTTGTAGGTCCAGGGGTTGTGGTGGCTGAGGTGCTGATTGGACTCTTACGAGATGGAGGGGGTGGGTCAGGTGATGGAAAGAGGTTAATTTTGGAGAGGAAAAACTTTTTAGGAGCAATGGGAAGGGTAGGGGCAGTGGGTATGGGAGTGGAGGAAGAGGATGTGGTTGTAGGAGAGTCAAGTGTGCTGTCTTTGGGTGCAGGTGCTTGTGCTGGAGGCTGTCGTGAGGTGGATGGCTGTTGGGTGGGTGGCTGCCTGCGTTTGTGTGGTTTGGAAGAGGGGGTGACAGACACAGTGGGAGAGGACACAGGGGACGTGTAAATGGCAGTGGGGGTGGTGACTGCACGTGTGCGGAATGTTCTGGTGGGTGTGCTGGTGATGGACGTAGTGGCTGATGATGTTGTGCATGCAAGTGTGAGTGGAGACGTCACAGGGAGGGAGGAGGGAGACGAGGAGGAGGGGGACACAGAGGAGGCAGTGGCTGTTGGTATGTCTGCATGTGGCTGTTGCTTGTGTGAATGCTTGTGTGATGTGTGGTGCTTATGTCTGGATGAGCTGCCCTTGGGTGTTGAGGTGTGTGCAGGCTGGTCTGTAGGTGTGTCTGGGATAGGCAGAGGAACAGGGGAGTGGGACTGGGTGGAGGGAGTTGGAGGAGGGAGGCAGGAGACGGGGACAATGGCTGCCGTCAGTGCTGAGGCCAGAGCGTTGAACGATCGCTGATGGGCAGCCTGACCTGAATGAATGCCCTCCAGGTATGCATTGCTCCGGTGCACCTCCCTTTCTACCCCCTGGATGGCATTCAAAAGGGTAGACTGCCCAACAATGAGCGTCCGGAGGAGGTCAATGACCTCCTCACTGAGGGCAGCAGGGGTAACTGGGGCAGGGACTGAGGTGCCTGGGGCGAAGGAGATGCCCGCCTTGGTGTGCCGGCGGGCACGGGGCGAACGCTGAGGGGCTGCTTGGAGGGCAGAGCTGGTGCGCTGGGTGGCGGCTGTACCTGTTGTAGCGGTGGGCACGGATGTTGCCGCCACCACAATGGAGCTCCCTTCCGAGGACGTGTCTGTGTCGCTGATGTCTCCACGGGTCCCCGTTGTGGAGCCCCCCTCGCCCTCCGTCTCACTGGTGAAATCAGAGTCCGTTGCATGGCCCTCCGGGGCCATGTGAGATGCAGCTCCCTCGTGCTCCGATGCCACGTCTCCTCCGCCTGATGATGCTAATGCACACATGAACAGGAAGAGCAGCAAAAAAGGGGGGGGGGGAAATAAAGACATGTTGAGTGCATGCATTGGCAACACAGTTGGCGGAGAGGACAGACACAGAAGCCCCCTGCACTACGCCGCGCACTTGGGGTACACTACTCAATCAGTGAGACTTGCCCTACAAGCCAATGGACGACAACTGCACACATAGGTGACACAGGGCCATGGATAGCTGTACTTGGCACCCTACAGAGGTGGGGGGCGGGGGCACAGGGCCATGCCTTACGGGTGGGACTAGCCTACAGAAATCGCCCTGGCCTAGGGATACCCACAGCCCTCCTCCCCCACCCAGACACCTCCACTGCGCGCTAAGATAGCAGAATGTGCTGGTACTCACCCCCTTGTGTCTGCTGTGATGTCCTCACGCGCCCATCCAAATCTGGGTAGGCCACCGCCAGGATCCGAGACATCAGGGGAGGTCAATTGACGAGTGGCACCCCTCCTACGTTGGGAGGCCATCCCCAGCAGAGCCTCTGCGGTCTTTCTGCTCCCGCTGCGGATGTCCTCCCACCTCTTGCGGCAGTGGGTGCCCCGTCTGTTGTGGACCCCCAGGGTCCGGACGTCCTTGGCGATGGCACGCCAAATGTCGATTTTCTGATGGGCGCTGACCTATGTGACATGTACAGGGAGAGGAAATAAAATATCATAATTTTCTGCATGCTCGATGTGAGTGGCCCCCCCTCCCCACCCTTGCCATATGGCACATGCTCTCATCTGTCGTTTGATGCATGCCTCATTCGCTCCACTCCCCACCATCGTCCATTCACCCCACTCAACCCAGGCATTGGCCACAAAGCTTGGTCCCAGTGTACTTACCTGTTGGTCTGGAGGACCGTAGAGTAGCGCATACTGGGGTAGGACCCAATCCACGAGTTTCTCCAATTCTTCAGAAGTGAAGGCAGGGGCCCTTTCCCCAGTCGCAGCAGCCATTGTCTCTTCACGACCGAGGTCACAGCAGCACTTGCAGTATAGGTCCTCTCCTGTGGATGATCAGGTCTCGAGTGATTAAGCAGATAGGCGCACATTGTCATTGGCTCCTGAAACCCATAGGGTTCAATGTTAACCAATGCGGCTTTGCACCGCGGTCTTCGACCGCCTACCGAGACAGTGTGCCACGCCAGCGCATTGACCTCACATCCCACTGTCACACTTCACAGGTCAGGCAGCTGCCATTTCAAGGGCCCACATGGCATAAATTCTACTGCGTCACACAGGCCTAGGCCTTGCATAGCTACTCATATAAGCCATTCACTGCATAGAGAATCGTGTACTGTGCAAGCTGTGGGAACGTACCTGTGGGTTGCTCGACTCTGTGCTCCATGTTGTCCTTCCTAGGCACCGTCCGCTGGGACTTGCGAGGAGGTGGAGGAATGTTCCTGTGTACAGACTGCTGGTGGACCTGTCGACAATGGAAGAAAGACATGTCATACTGACATACAGACTTGACAGAGCCCCTATACAGGAACTGTGTGCCCAGCTGGAGTCAGACCTGATGTCACCCATCCGCCAACCCACAGGGATTCCCCCTCTAGTGCAGGTTCTGTCAGTACTCCATTTCCTTGCAAGTGGGTCATTTCAATCAACAGTGGCCATTTCATCAGGGATGTCTCAGCCTATGTTTTCAAAGGTGTTGTCCAGAGTGTTGTCTGCCCTGATGAAATACATGCGGAGCTACATTGTTTTCCCTGAGGTGGGCGATTTAGCTACAGTGAAGGGTGATTTCTATGCCCTTGGACATATTCCCAACATCATTGGTGCCATTGATGGGACCCATGTGGCTTTGGTTCCCCCCAGAGAAAGTGAACAGGTGTACAGGAACCGAAAAAGTTATCATTCGATGAATGTCCAGGTGGTCTGTTTGGCTGACCAGTACATCTCCCATGTAAATGCCAAGTTCCCTGGGTCAGTGCATGACGCGTACATCATGGGAAATAGGAGCATCCCTTATGTGATGGAACAGCTACAGAGGCACCGTGTGTGGCTAATTGGTGACTCTGGTTACCCCAACCTGTCCTGGCTACTGACCCCAGTGAGGAATCCCCGGACCAGGGCAGAGGAAAGGTACAATGAGGCCCATGGGCGTACTAGGAGGGTGATCGAACGCACCTTTGGCCTCCTGAAGGCCAGGTTTAGGTGCCTGCATATGACAGGTGGATCCCTAATGTACTCACCAAAGAAGGTGTGCCATATCATCGTGGCCTGCTGTATGCTTCACAACCTGGCTTTGCGATGCCAGGTGCCTTTCCTGCAGGAGGATGGTCCAGATGGTGGTGTTGTGGCAGCTGTGGAGCCTGTGGAGAGTGAAGAGGAGGAAGACGACGGGGACGACACAGACAACAGGGACACAGTGATACAACAGTATTTTCAATAACACACAGGTAAGAATCAACACCGGCATTTTACAATTACTTTCAGTCTCCTGCCTCTCTACTGTCTGAGTTTCCCCCCAGTGTATGTTAACCGAGTTGTGACTTTCCCTTCCGTTTTCAGAGATGTGGGCCCCACTGCGTGACCTCTGCTTTGTTTCCCCATGGACTACAGCTGTGTGACAGTGGTATGTTGTCATCACAATGTAACTGAACATTTTGGCACCGTTATGTCTAATACATTTGTTCAAAATACAAGCAGACTCCAGAATATTTTTGTGCAATAAGTGAATTTATTTAAGTGCTAAATTTAGGAACATGGTTGAAAATCAGTGATGGGTGATGGTGGAGGAATGTCTATGGCAGAGTCCAGATTTTCAGTCTCACAGGTTGTGATGCTATTAATGGAGTTTGACCAATGACTTTGTGTTTCACCACTGCGCATATTATTTGCTCAATGTTCACCAGTAGCACATTATGGGGGTGATTCTAATTCTGGCGGCCGGCGGAGGCCGCCCGCCAGAATTCCGCCCCCATAATACCGCTCCGCGGTCAGAAGACCGCGGAGGGTATTATGAGTTTTTCCCTGGGCTGGCGGGCGGTCTCCAAAAGACCGCCCGCCAGCCCAGGGAAAAACTCCCTTCCCACGAGGATGCCGGCTCGTAATCGAGCCGGCGGAGTGGGAAGGTGCGACGGGTGCAGTAGCACCCGTCGCGTATTTCAGTGTCTGCAAGGCAGACACTGAAATACCTTGCGGGGCCCTCTTACGGGGGCCCCTGCCGTGCCCATGCCATTGGCATGGGCACGGCAGGGGCCCCCAGGGGCCCCGCGACCCCCCCTACCGCCATCCTGTTCATGGCGGCTTTCCCGCCATGAACAGGATGGCGGTAGGGGGGGGTCAGAATCCCCCATGGCGGCGCAGCAAGCTGCGCCGCCATGGGGGATTCTGAGGGCAGCGGTAAACCGGCGGGAGACCGCCGGTTTACCCTTTCTGACCGCGGCCAAAGCACCGCGGTCAGAATGCCCTGCGGGGCACCGCCGGCCTGTCGGCAGTGCTCCCGCCGACCCTCGCCCCGGCGGTCGTCGACCGCCGGGGTTAGAATCAGCCCCTATATGTTTTGTTCAGTTTAGCCGCCTATTGGCTTTGACATGGCATTAGCCATTACTTTCTGTATCCAGTTTAGCCGCCTACTGGCTTTGACATTGCATTAGCCATTACATTCTGTATTCTGCCTATTGGCTTTGACATGCTGTATTCAGTTTAGCTGCCTATTGGCTTTGACATGATATTAGACATTACATTTTGTATTCCGCTCAGCTGCCTATTGGCTTTGACATGATATTAGACATTGCATTTTGTATTCAGCTTAGCTGCCTATTGGCTTTGACATGATATTAGACATTACATTTGATATTTAGGTTAGCTGCCTATTGCCTTCAACGTGGAGTTAGACATTGCAGTTGAGAATCCAAGCTGTATTTTTCCAAGCTATGTTTTTCCACAAGATGAATCAAGCTGTTTTTCTCACACCAGACTAGACCTGATAAGAGAGAGTACATTTGGTGTTTTCCTTTCTGCTCAGGCTTGGGAAGAGGAGCAGTCTAGGAGATCTGGCCAGTCTCCAAAGGCTTGCGTAGTTTTCCCGAGTCTGAGAGGAGGGGGCACGCTTTTGAAAGGATGGCTCGGGGCTTCAGAGAATTAGATTCAAAGCTGCCTGACTTCGGACTGGAACTTGGTGCCAGTTGCCAGTCTCCCGTGTGGGTAGATAATCTCTTTCTCGCAGTTGACCGGAGTCATCAACTTGCAGACCCCAGAAAGATGAAGCTGTAAATAGTTTCTCACACGGTGAAGTATTTGTTTTGCTTTGCATTATATATATATATAACCTGCTGTGTACATTGCAACTGAGAAGAACTGAGATATATTTTGTTTTCATTGCTGCGATACTCATTTGAACATGTGCTTGAAATCTATTAATTTGTCTCTCACGAACTTGTGGGTGGGGAAGAATTAACAACAATAAAGGTCTTCTTTGAACTCAGAAGTGCATTCTTGATATGTTCTGTAAGCTCTGATACGAGATAAGTAGGAAAGCAGAACACAGGTGCATTGTCCATATGCCTGTGGAAGGATGGAGCAGGGGCAGTTTAAGGTTGGACAGGGTGACAATGTGGGACAGTGGGATGACATCAGGGGGTATCCTTTGCTGGCGGGGGTCTTGGCATCCTACTCTGTCTTCTTCCTAGATCTCAGGC
This sequence comes from Pleurodeles waltl, assembly GCF_031143425.1. Taxonomy (NCBI): domain Eukaryota; kingdom Metazoa; phylum Chordata; class Amphibia; order Caudata; family Salamandridae; genus Pleurodeles; species Pleurodeles waltl. The sequence goes on along the minus strand of NC_090448.1, from coordinate 267,408,613 downwards.
CCCGCTTGCGGGGTGGTTCTTCTTCTGCAGGAGGTGGGGTTCTGGTGGCCTGTTGTTGTGTGGGGGCCTCCTGTCCACTAGCGCCGGCAGAGGTGGTAGCCTGTTCTTGGTCCATGCTAGTGACAGGGGCCCTTTGTGGTGCCACATGGTCCCGCAATGTGGTGACAATCTGGTTGAGAGCCACGACGATGGTCCCCATTGCGGAACTAATGGTTCGGAGTTCTTCCCTGAACCCCATGTACTGTTCCTCCTGCAGTACCTGGATCTCCTGGAACCTGGCCAGTACCGTAGCCATCGTCTCCCGGTAGTGGTGGTATGCTCCCATGATGGAGGAGAGGGCCTCGTGGAGAGTGGGTTCCCTGGGCCTGTCCCCCCCCCCCCTGTCGCACAGCAGCCCTCCCAGTTCCCCTGTTTCCCTGGCCCTCTGTCCCCTGGACCGTGTGCCCACTGCCACTGCCCCCAGGTCCCTGCTGTTGTTGGGGTGGTGGGTTAACCTGGATGCCCTGTAGTGGTGGACACATCCCTGATTGACGTGTCCTGGAGACAGAGGCATGGGCCCGCTGGGTGGGAGCTGTGCTGGTGTTCCCAGAGGGGGTTAGGTCTGCTGTGGCCTGTGGCTGTGTGAGGGGAACCGACTGTCCCGAGGTCCCCGATGGGCCGGGCTGGTCATCTGGGACCAGGGAGACAGAGCTGCTGTCATCACTGGGGGCCTCTTCTGAGGGTGGGATGGACATTTCTGGACCCTCCTGGGCGGTGTGGTGGCGTTCGGGTCCTGCAGGGGTATAAGAGTATGGTTATTGCTTCTGTGTGTGCCATAGTGTGCAATGGGTGGGTGCCCGTGTACCCCAGTGCTGGCATTCCCTTGTGGGGGCTGTTGTGACGGTGGCTTGTGGGGGAGATGGGTATGTGCAGTGGGCATGCTTTGGTGATGGGTGTCCATGCTTTGTGGACGCATGCAGGCCTAGGTGTTGGGATGGGTGGGTTGTGATGGTGAGCCATTTGCAAGGAGTTGGTGTGATGGGGGTGGGGGTGAGGGTGGGGTATGATTTGGCATGCAGGTGGGGTGGGGGGAATGAAGTAGTGAAGATTTGCCTTACCAGAGTCCATTCCTCCAGCTACTCCTGCGAGGCCCTCAGGATGCAGGATGTGCAAGACTTGCTCCTCCCATGCTGTAAATTCTGGGGGAGTAGGTGGGGGTCCGCCGCCAGTCTTCTGCCCCGCGATGTTGTGCCTTGATATCATGGAACGCACCTTCCCCCGTAGGTCGTTCCACCGCTTCAAGATGTCATCCCAATTTCGTGGATGCTGTCCCACAGCGTTGACCCTGTCCCTATTCCTTGCCATAGCTCCATCTTCCTGGCAATGGTGGTGTGCTGCACCTGTGTCCCGAAGAGCTGGGGCTCTACCCGAACTATTTCCTCCACCATGACCCGGAGTTCAGCATCTGAAAACCGGGGGTGTCTTTGGGGTGCCATGGGGTGGTGTGGATGAGGTGTGGGGTGGTGTATGTGTTGTAGAGTGTGGTGAGTGTGGTGGTGTGTGGTGTTTTGTGCATGGATATTGTGTGGGTGATGGTGTTGTGTTCCTCTGTGTGATGGTGTTCTCTATTCTGTGCTGTCTCTGGCCTTCTGTCGGATTTTTTGGTGGTAAGGGTTTGTGGGTGATGTGGGGGTGTGTTTTATATTGTATTGGGTGTGTGGGAGTGTTGTGTGTATGTGTCTCAGGTGTGTGTATTTTAAATTGTCCAATGTGGTAGTGTTTTGTAAAGGTGTGTGTATTTAGAGCGCGGCGGTGTGTACCGCCAATGGAATACTGCGGTTTGAAGACCGCTGCGGGGATTTGTGGGTCGTAATGGCATGGGCGTATTTCTGTTGGCGTGACGGTGGAGGTTTGGTCATCGCCAGTTTTTCGCTGGCCGTTGGTGTGGCGGACTTTTGTGGATGTCGGGTTTTTGGCGGTTTGCCAGTTGCGGGTCAGAATGACCGTGGCGGTTTACCGCGCCCGCGGCGGTGTTATGGCGGTCTTCTGACCGGCGGAAAGCGCCTTTTACCGTCGAGGTCAGAATGACCCCCATGGTATTTGAATGGCCTCCGTCGGGCCGTAAATATCAAATGTGACTTTATCCTACACAATCCCATCAGGAATTGGTATAGCGGAAATGTTCACGAAAGACAAGTCTCTGTGGACCTTGTGAGAAGAGAAATGGGGTTTCAGGACCTCATCCACCAGTTCAACTGTTGATCGTTCAGGAAGGTAATGACCATGTACTAGTAGAAAAAAAGTAATAACAAAGGAGGAAAGCTAATATAGTCAAGAAAAGCCACAGATAGTTCCATGGGAAAATAAAGTAATTTGCTTTGAGCCAAATTATCAGCTTACGTGTTTTTGACAGTTCAGATGCGGAGTGTCATTGATGTCGGCAGAAGCAGTTTGTGCAAAACCTGGAGGCATATTCTGAAGAGAAGAACTGACAGAAGTCTTCTGCGGTGGTTCGTAGTAGACGATGACATCCGTTTGTGTAGAATTTGAGAAAGATCGATCAACATTTTCTGTGTTGCTTGTTGTAAAAGATGCTAGTGGGAGTAATGAAAGATCATTTTGCACCGTAACCAAGCTCAGTGAGATGTCAGTGTTGCTGTTTAAAACTTGTAGAGGGACATCTTGACCAGTAGTTAGAGGGATTTGGGTACTACTGGTTGTTCCTCTTGGTCTGCCGTGCAGGATCTGCCACATAGTGTATCTTGACATTGTCGATGAGACAAAGCGGTTTTCTTTAGAACCAGGCAGCTGTGGTAGAATAACAGTTCTGGTACTGTGTATCCCAGGACTGGAACCGGTGCACGATAAGAAGGACCAAATTCCTTTTTCACAGCAAGTTTTTCACGTACTAGATCCCCAACCTTTGGAATCCAGCCGGTGGATGTTATCGGTACATCCTTAATTCCTAAGGAGGCAGCAGTGGCAGAAGTGTTGTCGTCACAGAACTGTTGTAATTCCTGCAAGACAGTGACACGTTCATTTATGTCAAAGGGTGTTTCTGCTGCCTCCACGCCAGGACCATCAAGATCTGGAACATCATACGAATGCCTGTTTGGAACTCGAATGTAAGTACGAATCCCAATGGACCTTCTAGGCCATGGGTACTCACAAACTTTTTGCCGGGGGCCAAAATTACAGTCTGGTTTGTGGCCAAGGGGCAGCGCTACTGGTGTAAAAAAAAACTTACTAGACAACGCTGTATTTTGAAGTCAGATGTAAGTACAACGCTAGTTATTTTGACAAAACATTTTTATTATCTTACAATAGCATTCTTAAGAGGCATTGCATGGTAATCCTCGCTAAGCAGATATTCAGCACAGGTTTAACTGAGACGCAAAAATAGGTACGTCAAAGAAAGATATTCTAAGAACTTGTTTTACACTTCATTTCTCCTATTAGTGTCCTATAATCTGGTACTACGTCTGAAACGGCAAGCCTTAACAGTTGATCCAGATGTAAGTCTGTTAGCTTATTTCTGAGTTTACTCTTCAACTGTCCCATTGTGGAAAACAAACTTTCACAAACATATGTTGACCCAAACATACAAATTACTTTTTGGGCCACTGTAAAAAGAACACATAGGCAGCTACACACGCCCCACGAACACATTCCGCTAGCCTCCTGCATACACATACACGCCGAACACAAACACACACACACTATACACACATAGGCACTTACCCAACAGAACCACAAATACATATGTGGATGCACACCCACGCACACATTATTTACACACAAAGGCGAGCACGCAAACAAACATTCTGTGCACTACATATTCATCTCAACATTGGCTCGGCTCCTTTGATGTATGCCACCACTAAAGGTTTGTGCTCTAATCAAATGTACATTTTGAGTGCAGTCTGCTGGGCTACCGCTGAAACAGCCGAACATTATTTCCATTAAGGTTTTGCTGAGCTGTTCACACTTTCCCACCTCAGTCTGTGTTTGCGCAAATGAACACAACAACCCATAACATTATTCTGCCCTGATAACTCAATCAGTGTTTAGGAGCCATGGCCAGGACTCGGAGGAGCAGAGGGGCACTTTACATATAATAATGAGCAGTGGCAGGGAAGGCCCTGCTGATTGCTACCACTTTCATTGGACTTCAGGTGGAAAATACTATACATAATTTTCATAGGAAAGATGCAGTGCTCAAGAATCCCACAGAAACAGAAGCACAGATATACATACCTCTTCCCACTCCACACAAAAGCACATCAGGGGCACGCACACTCAAACATAATTACACACACAGAAGTTACTTTTGTTGCCGCGCAACCTGATGCATGAAACTGGCAGTTTAACCCATTAGAACCCTGGCTGTTGCTGTGCACTTTAACCACCATTACTATAATTAGGCTTCGGTTTCTAAGAATGCAAATAAATAAAAATTAGGCAGACTAGAATTATGATCAGTGCTTATTTTGTGCTCGTTGTTTCCGGTGCAAAGCACCAGCACTTATTTTTGAGGGCCGGCACTTATTTTTCTGCCTCAACCATTTATTGTGAGCAAAAGACACATATGGGAAAGATGGAGAAAGAGGAAAAACTAAAAAATGTCAAAAAGGGAGAAAGCAGAAAGCTGCAAGAGTAAGCTAAAGGGGGCAGGGAGTGGTTTTATATGGATTGAAGAGGCCAGAGATGGCTTCAGGGTTACGCTGCCTCAGTATTCCGTGTTCGAAACTTTAATTGCAGCAACCGCGTGTTTAAGAGGGAGTTGAGTAACGGCAAGTTTCTATTTACAAATTAAATATAAAGTACGATACACTACCCCCCGTACCTCTGACCACCCATAGGAGAGCAGATCGTGGGGGCTTACCTTTGAATCAGGGAGAGTGAAGAGACATTGATGCAGGCGGTGAAGGTAGCGGGAAGCTTTCAAAAGACCGTTTAAATGTCAGCTGCGTCCCGCTACCACAAGCGTGTGATGTCACCCCGGCTCCAGGGCAGGAAGCACAGAAGTGGGCCTCTGGAATGGGAGGCATGCACAGCAAAGCTATCGCGCATGCTCGAGCAGCCCTCTTTTGTGTTTACCAACGGGACGTAGTCGTAGGAAAAATGGTCCGCAGGCTGCCACGGAAGGTCTGCTGGGCCGTACTATGCATACCACGGTTCTAGGCAGGTTATTAAGTGCTCTCTGGACTCCGTACAGGTGAATAAGCCAACTACGACCCGTACCTAGTACTCTGGTTGTTAAGGATTGCTTTAAATCTCGGTTTCATCGCTCCACTACAGTATTTCCCTCAGGATGAAATGGAGACGAACGATGGAGTTGGACCCCTAATGTAGCCATGGCGTCCCTGAATGCCCTTGAAGTGAAAGCAGGGCCCTCGTCCGAGTGGAAAGTCGCAACTGCATAGGTGCCGATAAAGACTTGTAAATCTTTAATAACAGTCCGAGGGTCAGCCGAGTGTTGTGGCTACACCCATAGAAATCTGGAGCAGGAGTAAACAGTGACTAGAATGTATTTGTATGCACTATCAGGAGTCAAAGGACACAATGGTCCAGGTAAACACATTGTAATGGTTTGTTAGAAATTAAGAGAGGTGTCTGCATTTGGTGTTTAATGGTGGACCCCTTAATTTGTTGGCAGATATCACAACAAAGGACTTAGGGCCACATGTACGAAAGCTTTTTCCCATAGCCACAGAATGGGTAAAATCCTTTCGTACATCTGGCCCATAATGCTTTGTCTGTTTTTATAGAATGAGCCTGCAACAATGATATTGTAGCTGCCACACCTGCATGAGCAGAAGCAACTCCCTCATGCGCTGCTTTAATCAACTCTGGTCTTCGATCTTTGTTGGGAATCTCGCGATTATCCACACCTGGTATTATAGCTATGGCGGGAAAAAAATCTGCCATCTGGTAGGAATATTTAGCAGGATATGCTTTTGGCAAGGGCTTGCCTTCAACCATGGCTGTCACGGCAGCCCATATGTCATCGTCCGGTTTCGTCCTAGAACGAGTTACTGCAGCAACAGAAGCCGTAGTTACTGCTGATTTGGCTGCTTCATCAGCCAGTGTATTCCCAGAAACGTGTATTCCAACGCGCTACCGTCCAAGTGTATGTACTACATGGACATTTGGTAGCGTTTCCTTCAGACCCGCTACTTTCCCCCACAGAAGTCTGTGTTTGATGGTGTTTTCTTTTGAATCTCTGAACCCATTCTGGCGCAGAACGCAGATATTCATTGAAGGACTGGACACAATAGTATGAATCACAGACAATCATTGTTAGCTGGTCAGGATCCGTATGTTCCAGTGCCATCAGCAGAGCCTTTTTCTCTGCTAGTTGTGCAGTGCAATCCCCTAGGGTTTGCTTATAAGTATTTGAGGATAGAATTTACTACCCTCCATATAGCCGCTTACGGCTGTGCACACAGCGGAGTATTGATGCTTTGTGTCTATAGCAGGTTGTACTGAGCCATCAGTGTACATGACTCTTTGATATCGATCACTAGGTAATGTATTTGACGGAACTTGGTATTCTAGTTCATATTGTAAAAATTCTTGAGTTTGTAACTTTGGGTCAAAAATATAGACAACATCAGTGGCTGTCAAAGACATGCAGGTCCGTAGTTTCAACTTGTAAGAAGTCATCAGTTGCTTTCACCTCCAGATGCTCTTGAAGATTCCGGCAAACTATTGTGACCTCTGCTGTGCTGTCTAGTAGAGCCAGTGCCCAAGTCTTGTCCTTCAATAGAGCCCTCTTCTTGAGTGGCATGATGGGTCGCAATGCTGCCACTTTTTTCTTTTTGAATTGGGGTTTTTGTTGGGGAAGTTTCTCTTCTTTTTTAAACAGAAACTTCTGTAGAGCGTTGCGATTCCTGTCTCGGTTTCACATACTCAGTTCTTCGCTCTGACCGCCCACCTCTCACTGCGTTTTTCCGGTGAGTCCTGAAAGGAACGAGATTGGCGTGTATCAATATATTGATATCTGTCAGGCGTTTTGTATATTATCTCTATTTCTGAGATTATATCTCTTCTGAGGGGTCTTCCAATGCGGAGATTCTCCCCTTTCTTTTTTAAGTGTTTGTTGTTTTTTATCCCAACATTTTTTTAGAACCCTCAGGTGCTTGCTTGGTAGAGTCTTTATTAGATTTCCCCTGAAACTGTGGTTTCATGGGTCTGGCCCCCAGACTATCTCAAATACTAGAATAGGTCTCCGCAATAATCTTTGGCAGCTCACGTTCTTGATCCTGTAGAGTAACATCCCGGAGCCGCATATGTACTGCTAGTGCAACTGGTTTCCCTTTAAGGTTACTTAATATAATTGAAGATACAGTGGCAAAATTGCCCATAAGTTGCATCCGCTAGTCCAAGGCTGGGGCAGCCCCGTATTCATCTTGAATTTGTTTTAACACTTTTGTAAGATTGTCAAGTGTCTGTGTACGGTGTGCGGTAGTATACAGCATGGCAAATACCGTGCCCCAAATATTGCAGTTATCTACTGTGGGAACCATCCAAAAATCAGTGCCTGACCAAACGTTGGCAGCGCCATGTTGCGTAGATTCTCATTATCTTAAAGAGACTACTGGATTCGGGCAGCAGAATCTCTTGTACTGAGGGAACGAAGTCTGATCCCGCACCATGTGACACCTGTTGGCCTAATCCGGGTTTATTCCAGCTAACTAGCAGTGCCTCATCTTCACCCAAGAGCAGGGATGATTGGGGCAACTGGGCGCATGATATACAGGATTCCTCAGAGGAATCGTGGTCACTCAGATCTCATCTGTTTCTCTCAGTTACATTAGTCTCAGGTATGCAAGGACAATCAGAGGCAGAGTAAGGTTCAATAAGGTTTTATTGAAGCAACTGCATCTCAGATAATAAAGCATGATTTGCAATAACTAGGACGATGAAGCACAATAAGATTAAAATTGTGACAAGGAGAGTAAAACACAAGAATAACGCTACCATACTGTCACTAAGGTTTGTAGGGATAGTTCCTACCTAAGCTATGTTAGAGCACAGCAGGTTGAGCTATAATTCTGCCTTTCAGGTCCCCCCTGGGAAGACATCATCCCTCATACCTGAGCAAGAGACCTGTAATCTACATAAGCAGCTGTAGCGAAGCAATCAGCAATCAGCACTCAGCTATGGTCATCTGGCTGGAATCTCCCTCTAACATACATGGGTCAAAGTAGTGTTTTTATAATAAAACATCTGATGTTCCAGGAAAGAATCCCCATGTAAGAGTGTGTCTGTGAACACTGGAGACAAAGTGTACCACTTTTGCCGGCAACGTATCTTACTGCAGCCTTGAGAAAAGCACAGAGTGAAAGAAATGTCTTGTTGAAGAACGCAGTGCTGACCTAGGCGAAGAACAGTTAGATAGAGAAAATAAACCAAGACCGCAAATGTGGCTACTGTTAAAATGATATAATTAGACAGATAATCAGAGGGATTCCGACCAGAGGGCATCGCCACCATTGCGGATACCGATGCTGCAGTCATCTTGACGCTGACCCAGTCTTCGTGTCCCTGCGGAGTCTGAGATAGAGACCTCATTCCAAGGTAACGAGGGTTGGGGGCTCCTCTCATGGACACGGCTTTGGCAGATTAGGTTCAGGAAACCCAGCTCTCCTTTAGGTAGGAGGTTAGGCCTATTCTCATTAGGGTATTGGGGCATATTCCATCTTATATATACATATATATTTCTTTCATATATTGCAAAATGGTGGGGGTCTTCATAACAATGACTCTCTTCTTCACAACACTGTTGCTTGGTATATTTATTATCCTAATCATTGCAGTTCATACAACTTATCGCACATTGCATTTATGTTAAATAAAAACTATTATAACTTCACTGCATCTGTGTTATTGCCTTTGTTTGTATGAGACATAATATATCTGTGAGAAAAGGGTAATCTCCGTTTAACCACGACATTCCCTGAGATATCTTATTTTTGAGTCCATGCATAAATGACTGCCATAAATCACCTTTAATGATAGTGTTTCTGGTGAGGTACTGCTAGTGAGCCGGTAAGGTTTGGACAACAGTTGCAACTAGTTGTAGGTAAAGACTTAGTCACCTACAAACGAAAGTACTGTCATCCTGAGACCAGCAGTCTTGCTCAGAGCAAGAGTCCAAACTACGACATGGCACCACCAACGATGGTGTTTAGGCACTAATTTACGGATACCCTGACTATCACTGTCTCACAGACAACAGGTACCCTAAGTACTGTTATACGGAGACGTCCGTGGTCTTTGTGAGAATCCGCCTCAGCTGAACAGGTAACACCTAATTAAGCTGTAGGTTGTTCAAGCTCGAACTCATAAAAAGGAAAAATTCCCCTATTTGGTGTTCCGTTTATCTAAACGACCATGGCTAATACTATAGACATTCCTGCGAATGCTAGACATGCACTTACACAACATTTATTAGGGCATGGCCTTACAGAAGAGGGCGGGGATGTTACACTGATAATAGAGGCAACTGAAGCATACCAAACAGAAACGTTTTACTGTTGGGTCACCTTTCCTGAGGCTGACCAAAGAACGCACACATTTCACACAAATGAAATTGCGGACGTACCTGTGTGGTACGAAGCATACCAGTATCATGAAATATCGCTCACATATCAAGAGCATCAGAACTGTTTTGAAGGCACCCTACCACGTGTACTACAAAGAGTGAGGCTAGGTCCTTTAAGTAATGAGGGACCTACATGGCCTATGTTTGCCACATATACACCTCACCCAGGCATACAGAATATGACGATTGTGGATTTACGAGTATTATATAATGAATTAGTGGCATTATATAGTCGATTGGTTCAGTTCGTAATGCGAACGTTGAGCACTACACCAGCGCGTCCAGCACCGCCAGTAGCTGGTGGTTATCAATTGGCTACTGGGATTAATCCACAAATAGTGCATACTATTATGGGTAAAGTGCCCATGGAACGGGAAAAAATACCGTTCTGGATAGCCCAGAAAACTAATCAGCTGGAAGCTGTGTTTCCCCACACGGGACCACAGGAAAAACATAGACTGCTCACTATGTGCTTGCCGTTTGGGATGGTTCCCTTGGTGGATGACTGTGCCACATGGGGTACAGTCTTCGCTGCCGTTTATACTACCACACATGGTACCCCGACACTTGCCAATTTACCGGAAGTGTTAAAACAAATACAAAATGAACATGGGGCTGCACCGGCCCTGGATCTGGGGATGAAATTGATGCGTAACTTTGACGCCGTCTCCTCGATAATACTGAGTAATATTAAAGGGGAAGCAGTGGCACTGGCAATATGCCAGCGTCTCCGGGAAACTCCAAATCTGGAACAAGAGAGACAGCTACCGAAAATAATTTCCAATACCTATACTAGTATAGGACGGGATAGTTTGGGAGCCAAACCTAAACAATTGGAATTACCATGTACCACCCATAAGGAAGGTACAAAGCAGGCAAACGAGGGCTCTAAAAAGCGCTGGGACAAACAAAAAGATTTCAAATAAAAAAGAAATAAGAGAGCTGATTCTCCACATCGGGAGTACTCCGAAAGGAGGTATAATCTCAGAAATAGGGAGCACATTAGAACTCCAGACAGATATACTGATTCACGTCCCTCTCGTTCCTTTCAGGACGCACCGGATAAACGTAGCGAGAGAGGGGGCCGTCAAGATCGATGTCCGGAATACGTGAAAGAAAAGAAAGACTCACCACAGTCTGCCATTAAAAAAGAAGAAAAGTCTCCTCAGCAAAAGCTGCAGTTTAAAAAGAAGAAGGTGGCAGCACTGACAGTTAAAAATACCAGTAGTATTGAGAACACTGTTGAGGAACAAGAAGTGGGCCGTGACTCTGTTGGGCAGCACAGCAGAGGTCACGATATGTCGCCAGAGTCTGAAAGATCATCTGGATGCGACAGCAACTAGTGATTACATCGCGGTTGAGACAGCGGATGGCCGCGTTCTCCCACCCGATCGGGTTTATGATTTAACAATTCAGATAGAGGGAGATGTGGAATGAATTATTAGTGTAATATTTTGGGATGAACTTACTAGTGATATCCTGTTGGCCGAGAGAGGCTGGCCACCTGAAAACGTCCGCAAGCTCCCGCATGGGGAAGATGTCATTTTGCCTTCTTTCTCCGATCTTGTTCCAGAAGCAGCCAAAGAAGCCTATGCTGCTGAATGGGCTTTAGCGCAGGCACCTGCACTATACCGTTATCATGTAGGTTGGGACAAGGAGTCTCCTTGGCATATTATTCCCGTTAGATCTACACCCCAACCACAGCCACAATACCCTGTTAAACATGAAGCGAAAGCTCCGGTGAAGGAGATACTATCACAACTTGAGTACCAGGGGGTAATTGAGCCCTGTACATCTGCAATGAATAATCCACTATCCCCCGTTGCAAAGCCAGATCATTTGTATAGAATAGTGGTTGATTATACACACTTAAATAGTCATACACGCACATATGCTATACAAAACTCACACAGCACAGCACTAATAAACAATATAGTGTGTAAGAAATATAAAACTACATTGGATATATCTAATGGATTTTTCTGCCAGAATTTAGCACATGAAAGTAGGGACCTAAGTGCATTTTCATTTGGCTTTCAGAAACGCTTTTGTTGTTTACCTCAAAGCTTGATTCCGATGCATTGTCCTATGTGGATGATATCTATCTCACTGACGACGCCCTCGACATTCATCTTGCGAGGGTCGATCGGATCATTTTGGGATTTGCAGACCTCGGTTATAAATTTAATTTTAAGAAAAGTAAGCTAGCCTTTCTTAGTGTATTGTTCCTGGGATATGAGCTATCGAACGAGGGGAAGAGCCTGGCCCCGCACTTCCTAGAAAAGTGTGCTCAACTACAGTCTCCGAACACACTTATTAAGAAATTACAGTCATTACGGGGTTTCTTCAATTTTGGCAGAACATACATTCCAGATTATGCAGAACGCATCAAGCCACTTTATGACTTAATTCAGCCCAATTTTTCTAGTAGATGATGGACGATTGAACACACACACATCCTTAGGGACATGCAACGGGACATGCTAGAAGCTAAACACTTACATACACGTGACAATAAAACAAATTTGGTCATCAGAATAATTGCTGGTGCCCTTGGATTTACTTATGTCACCTTCAATGAGGATGAGACAGTGCCGATAGCATATGAATCGCATTTATATTCAAATGCTGAAAAACGTTTTGCACCTACAGAAAAGATTCTGACAGCAGTTCAGATGGCCGTCATAAAGGAGAGGCCACTTGCCCAGGGGAAACGCATTATTGTCGTCTCCCCGGTGCCGGCCTTAGAGGCTGTCACTAAAGCGAGCGTTCCGAACGCTAAGGCATTACATCCACGTTGGATTCAATGGGCAACGTCTCTGACCGCCACTGATGTTGATTATGTATTTGACCCAAGACACAAGAATTTCTCCAGTATGAACAGGAGTACCCCGCTCCTCTAAATATCTTGCCACTAGACAGTTATATTACTATCATTTATACTGATGGATCAGCACAACCGGCTGTAGGTACAAGGCATCAATACTCGGCAGCTTGCGCAGCCGTGTGCGGAGTGATGGAAGATTGAGTTTTCCACCCTCACAATACCTACACGCAGACCTTAGGGGATTGCATGGCCCAGTTGGCTGAGCTTAAGGCTCTTCTTCTAGCGCTCTAACATACTGAGGCAGGAAGCCAGACTTTGATAGTCTGTGATTCATATTACTGCGTCCAGTCATACAATGAATATCTCAATCATTGGAAACTGAACGGGTTTAGGGATTCTAAAGGGAACACCATTAAACACAAAATGTTGTGGGGAAGGTTGGCTGATCTTAAGGATAAGCTACCATGTGTCCATGTGGTTCATACATTCGGACACCAATGTGTAGGAACACACGTTGCCGGCAATACATTGGCAGATGAAGCGGCCAAAGCATCAGTAGCTACGGCTTCTGTGGCTGCAGTGACTCGTTCTCAGACGAGATTGGATAATGAAATACTGATTGTCGTTAAGGCTTCGGCTGCAGGCAAGACCCTTCCGAAAGGATACCCTACAAATTATACTTACCATATCAGTGCACAGAATGTTGCTTATGCAACAATTCCTGGGGGTGGAGATAGAGTGATCCCTAATGAAGACTAGAGATTGGAGCTGATTACAGCAGCACATGCGGGTGTCGCTTCTGCACATGCTGGTATACAGGCCACGATAACAATTTTACAGCAACGATACTGGTGGCCTGGTCTATGCAGACGAACTAAGCAGTATGTCCTTTGCTGTGACATTTGCCAGCAGATTAAGGGCTCTAATATTAGACGCCCTCCGCAGACATCCCACTTAGTGTCAGACAAGCCCCTTCAGTGTGTGTACCTAGACCATTGTGGTCCCTTACAACCTGATGGTGCATACAAATACATTCTAGTGGCTGTGGATTCCTGTTCTAGATTCCTGTGGGTATGGCCACAGCGGTCGGCTGACGCCCGGACTGCTATAAAAGATTTGCTGATCTTTATCGGTACATATGCGGTTGCAGCATTCCATTCGGAACAGGGCCCTGCATTTGCCTCTAAGGCATTTAGGGATACGATGGGGGTCGATGGGTGTTGAACTCCATTACTCCTTACTATACCATCCCGAGGGAAATTCGGTCGTGGAGAGGCGGAATCATGATCTAAAGCAGTCCTTAACAGCTCGAGTATTAGGTTCAGGCCGCAGTTGGTTACATCACCTATTTGGGGTCCACAGAGCACTGAATATTCTGCCAAGACGGTCCTTGGGGGAAGTCTCCATATGAGGTTCTCTTTGGGATACCTATGTATGTCCCCGATCTTGATGCCCCTGGTATGGTGGCAGCAGAAACACCATGTGACATAAAAGATACGTCTCACTGTTTTACAGGAGCTTCAGCAATTTCGTGATGTTAAATCATCTGCAAGTGCTGCCACCTTAGGAATAAGGGAATTGGCGAAAACTTCAACTGGCTGGATTCCTAACGTTGGGGATCTGGTTCGTGAGAAGATTGCTGTGAAAAAGGAGTTCGGTCCATCATACAGAGCACCTGTACCGGTCTTGGGAATAAAAGGCACCAGGACTGTCATCCTACCACCATTGTCTGGTTCTAAATCGAATAGATTAATCTCCATTGATAATGTCAAATTACACCATGTGGCTGATTCTCCACAGTAGACCAGGAGGTCCCTTGGGTGGTTCCCGATCCCCTCTCACTACCCAACAGGACAACCATCTACACAGTAGGATGAACATCACTACTACTGACTATGCAACTATGTCAACTGCTGTTCCAGACTCTTCCTCGACCATGGGGAGGGCGGAAAATGAACTTTAGTTGGTTCCAGTCACATCTTCGGTGGCTACCCCGCTTCAAGATTTGGCTGTATTTTATACGAACACTTCCACGACTAATGACGTTGTCTATCAAGAACCTCCCCGAGCGGTGGATCAGAATACAGCGGGTCCTGTGTTTGCAGAGACTTCCTCTGGCTATTTCGTAGACATTGATGATTTTTCGTCGGATTCATCCTCAACTGTGACTGACAAACTTTCAAAAAGTAGTAAGCTGTATCGATGGCTTAATAAGAACTATTTGATCTACCCATGGACCTATCTATGGTTCTGTTTGACATTTATTGCATTATTTTTATGGATTGGTTTTGTGACTGTTTTCTTTTTGCTGATTAATGGTCACTATATTCCTGATCGCTCCTCTGTGGAGCCTGTTGATGAAATTTTAACACCACATCGTTCTTCACATAAGGTGCGACGAGATTTGTCCCCTGTAAATATTACAGCTATACCAATTACTGATGGGATTGTGTGGGACAAAGTTCCATTCGATATATACGGGCCTACAGAGATTATTCAAATACAATACGTGTTCAAAATTTCGATGTCTGATGTTATTACACCTAATGTTGTCTCTGATGATTGGGATATCCAAACAGTTGATTCCATGCTAGCTGAAATGAAGGACTATTCCGCTTTTGGAAGTGATGATGTATATGATTATACAATGAATTATGGGGAAATGTTCTGCTATAACAATTGGGGACATCACTACCTACACCGTGCAAATAGATCTAGGCCTCTCTTGAACTACACACAATGGAAACACTGTTCAACACCACAGGTGGGGAGTCCAAAGTATTACGGCGATAAATTTACATACTTTTCCGGACATGATACGAAAAAAGCAGAGTCGGATTATTTTAAATTACCTCCGGCACAAATTAGAAAACTTTTGCTAACAGATACAAAACTGATTTATTCAGATCCCTTTGTTTCCCGGCTCTCGCTTGAGGGTTACGAATATTGGAAATACACTATTGATTTGAAAAGTGTATGGGGGACACAAGATTGGCAGATACAGGGTAAGGACGCTTTGTTTCGAACATGCCTGATTCCTGTGCAAATGATTTTCTTAAATGACACTATTGAGCAGACATCCTGTCTGGGGTTAGCAAAAATTAAAGACCTGAACACGCCCAGTATCCCTACTCCGACAAAATTTAGAGATTGGCAATGCTTTCTTAATGTCTCAGAGGACAGGCTAGATGCAATGGTTAAGGCTGGTGCCTATAATTCTTCATTTTCCAGTCCCGGTGGGTGGTTGGTATGGCCTACCGACACTGATGAGTGTCAAAAGCGTTTCTTGAACT
Organism: Pleurodeles waltl; assembly: GCF_031143425.1. Classification (NCBI taxonomy): domain Eukaryota; kingdom Metazoa; phylum Chordata; class Amphibia; order Caudata; family Salamandridae; genus Pleurodeles; species Pleurodeles waltl. Next base: position 267,392,901 of record NC_090448.1, on the reverse strand, counting down.
CTTCAGGGGTTTTTTCAATTAACAGGCCTGACCCTCGCTTTCTATCAGGTCAACATACGGGTATAATTACAACATACAGTGTGGGTAAGCTGTGCCAGCAATGGGTGCAGACAAACACATTACCAGCGGTTAAGAAACACCTGAACACTCTTTCTGACAGTATAGACTTACAGGATTTCCTGTTAGGTCCTAGAAAACAACGCTCGAAACGTTTTTTGTTATGCTATGTACAAGGAAATTTTGAAACTTTCCCAGATTGAGGCTGCTGTACGTTTAAGGCAACTAGATAAGGAGAATTTGGAAAAAACGTTAGCTGTTGTTGACAATGGCTTGAACACACTGTCCAACAGGATTTATTCACTATCAAATATAGTGTTGTCTGCTATTGATATCACTCAGACAGACTTGTCCCGGTTATATCATGGGCAAACACAGCTACGTTCCATCATGCAGCTGGGTTGGACATTACAGACACTGAAAAGTGGCCACATTTCATGGAGGTACATTAATTGGAGTGAACTATTCACTGCTTTTAATTTTTCCAGGGAACAAGAGACAATGGCTAAAAGGGAGGCTAGTTTCACCCTGCTTCAAGTAGAGAAGTTAAATAAGTTGCCCTTCACGGTTGCAGAGAGTCCTTCAACTATCTGGCTCTTACATGGCATTATTAATTTACTGATTTCGACCTTTCGTTTCTCGAGCTGCCTGAAACATCTTGCAGTGGGACGGTATGAGCAGCTAGGAGATAGCTTTATTAAGGAAGAGTGTGAGTTGCCCTTTAACTATAGATGTCTGAACGGTGAACAGGAGGTCTTTCTTAGCGGAAGTGAATATGAGACTGCTGTTCGTCATTCTATGATATGCAAACAGGTGTCTCTTCACGGTCTTTACAATGCGGGGGTCGCGAATTTGGCCTGTTTTCTGAAGGGTACTCCTGTCCCCTCGATTCGTCCAGTATTTCATGTACTTTCCAATGGCAGTTATGTGGTACTGAACGATCAAAGCTGTTGCGGCTTGCGACCTGAAAATGCCTACGCAATCTCAGTCACGAAGGTCGTGACTTGTTGTGGACATGTTTTGTTTCTCCCCACACGAGAGATAAAAGTATCTGACATGTGGCCCCACATAGATACTATTAAAGTGAACTATGACAAGTTAAGTAGACTAAAGGCGCTATTGTTTCAGAAACAGGTCACCTTGACATCCGCAAAAGAGACGTATGCTCTCCAGATTGCGAGATCAGCCGAGATACAATCCCTTTTAAATACCGATTTCCCCAAACACGTTGGAGAGCTGGTATCCAGAATATTCAATGCTTCAAGCACCACTGGGATTGTTCATTTCTTTAAGGCTGTCTGGTCTGGTTTCGTGTCCATCTTCCAGACTGTCTTTGGAGTCATCCCATCAGCCATCCATTCTCTCTTTTCAAGTGTGTTTGGTGGCTTTCCAATTATTTTGGCTGTAATTGGCGGACTACTGCTGCTATTTCTTCTGATTCGCGGTGGTTGTTTCTTTCCAGCAACGCAGAGCAATGGAGCCGCTCCCGCCAACTCCACTGTGCCGTGAGCGCATGGTTCGGATCGTCGGTGCACCTTTGCTGGTGGAACTGGAGCTTGACTGGTTGTTAACTTCCGGCCACTTCTCTGGTGTGTACAACCAGTCTTCTGCTGCATTTGGTGTCTCTTTGAACATCTGCCTATGGTCTGTCTTGCTGTTGCACCGACATCTCCTGTGGACCACGAACTGCTGATGTCCCCGATTAGGGTTCATACACGGTCATGCCCCTTGAGACTGAGGTTGCTCCGCGAGGCCACTTATGAGCCTTCCGTTATAAGATCTACCATGGATGAGGACACTGCAGCAAGTATCGATGCACCGGGAAATATGGCTCACTTCTGCTCTGTGGATCCATTTGTCCGCCCAGCACTAGACTTAACTTCGGACGATGTTGACTCATTTTTGAGGTCCTTTACTGGTGACTTCGATGACATTCTTCAAGATCATGCATATAACACATAATTTGATGAATTGACTTGCCATTCCCGATTCCAAATTATGCAATTAAAATAGATGTTTGCTGTACTTGTCATAGTTGATATTAACATCTCTGTATGTATTTTTAGACAGATTTGCTTTAACATGTTTTAACACGTGCAGAAATTTTTATTATTAGCTTGTTTTTGCTTTTAGCATTTAGTTCGGAAGCAGCTTTTAGCATTTGGGTTCCTGTACCTTCATCATACCTGTTACGGCAATGGGGAGGGTGTAGTGAATCCTAGTTTGTTTTAATGAGATAGCAGGAGTTAGCTTAGCTGCTGGCTTGTAGACTCGTGCCCCCGTCACCTAGTGACTTTTAACCTACTTAGCTTGCTCTGTCTTAGCCCATTTAATTATTTATTTCTTCTAAGATGGCTGCCTTGTTTATAGTTAGGCCACCTGTTATGAGTTTCATTATCAGTGTCACGGCGTCAAGATCTAGCACACAAGACAAACAAACAGTAGGTGTTCACACTTAGGGATTTTCCCTCTCTATACTTTCGAGGGATTGTTGATATTAATTGCCGTCCCAAGCATGCCTGTTATCTATTGTTTTGGAATACACCTACGTCAGGGGACCTTGTAGATCTGTATAAATACATCACACTTTAGACAGATAATCAGAGGGATTCCGACCAGAGGGCATTGCCACCATCGCGGATACCGATGCTGCAGTCATCTTGACGCTGACCCAGTTTTCGTGTCCCTGCGGAGTCTGAGATAGAGACCTCATTCCAAGGTAACGAGGGTTGGGGGCTCCGCTCATGGACACGGCTTTGGCAGATTAGGTTTAGCAAACCCAGGTCTCCTTTAGGTAGGAGGTTAGGCCTATTCTCATAAGGGTATTAGGGCATATTCCATCTTATATATACACATATATATATATATATATATATATATATATATATATATATATATTTCTTTCATATATTGCAAAATGGTGGGGGTCTTCATAACAATGACTCTTCTTCACAATACTGTTGCTTGGTATATTCATTATCCTAATCATTGCAGTTCATGCAACTTATCGCAAATTGCAGTTATGTTAAATAAAAACTATTATAACTTCACTGCATCTGTGTTATTGCTTTTGTTTGTATGAGACATAATATATCTGTGAGAAAAGGGTAATCTCAGTTTAACCACGACATTCCCTGAGATATCTTATTTTTGAGTTCATGCATAAATGACTGCCATAAATCAACTTTAATAATAGTGTTTCTGGTGAGGTACTGCTAGTGAGCCGGTAAGGTTTGGACAACAATTGCAACTAGTTGTAGGTAAAGACTTAGTCACCTACAAACGAACGTACTGTCATCCTGAGACCTGCAGTCATGCTCAGAGCAAGAGTCCAAACTACGACAAGTGCTTGTCTTTTGTCTGCCAACCCCCATCACCCTTCAAGACCTCTTACTGTTTTCAATAGGATGAGCAGTATGCCTCCCTGCCTCATTTTTTTGGAGTTTTTTTTAGGTGTTTGGTGTGGCTTATTTCTCCATCCTCTTCATGTTCCCAGAGTTCTATGTGTCTGGGCCACAGGAGTGTGCACAAACTCTTCTACCGGTCGGGAAAACCATGTCATGAAGCGATGATCCCTTGCATTTAGATGCAATATGTTTCTAGTCACTCTATCCATAGAGTTTTACTTCAATTAACTTGGAAATTCCCAAAGGAATGGGGCATACACCCTTTGAGATTCTGTGACAACAAACAGCATTCAAAAATAAAAGACAACCAAATAAATATTCCAATAGTCTAGACTTATCATTTGGTCTTTGTGGGAGCTTGCCAATCAATTTATCAAAAGATGATGAAATTGAATTTCCTATGGCGTCATTTGAGGACTGGAACAAGGCTCAATGAATCACAAGGAGACTGCATAAAACATGTTATCTGAATCTCCATGAGGCTCTATGTCTGGCATCATACCATAAAAAGAAGTCTCCAAACCCATATGGGTTCTCCTTGCCTGCTGAGGAATGATTCAGGCAAAAAGAACAGATGATGGCCGGAATGTGGAACAAATCAAACATTCACCCCAGTCACAGATTTGGGTTTAAACCAAACCAGGGTGGCGTGGTGAGCAAAAACAACAATGAATTAAACCCAGATCTGTGACTAGAGGTAAATGTTTGCATTGTTCAGCATTCCATCCATCATCTATTCTTTTTTTCTTTTGTCACCGTAAGTGGGAATAGTATGCCCACACGTGGGTCCCATGCTCACTGTGTCACTGGATTCAAGCTAGCCTGGCTGATTACGGGGTGATACTCTGAAACTGGTCCCAGGTTGCCCGTTTCGAGTCCAGGGTGCGCCTGGCAGCTCGGGATAGACTGTTCCAGTGGGGAGCAGGGTCAAGATTGATTTGCACATGGCTGGGTCCTAACTGGGGTGGCATGGTGAGCAAGAAAACAATGGATTAAACCTAGATCTGTGACTGGGGCTTAATGTTTGCATTGTGCAGCATTCTGTCCATCATTGTGTTCTTTTTGCTAGGGATGATTCAGAGCTATATTTATTGACTTCTACCTCAAAAACAACAAAAAGCACCATTCCAAACTAGTGGCGAGCAGCCTACCAAGTCTAACTCAAAAGTCTATTTGTCCTGTGCATTAAACACGTTCATATTTCTCACTCATTCTCTCTGACTAGATTATTTAGCTATAACAGGAGAAAATAACTAGAAAGCTTAGCACAAGCCAGTAAAAACACAAATGCAACAGAACTCACAGGAGATGAGTAGCCATTGGAATACAGATGTGGCCCAGCGCCTGACAAAAAAAAAACAAAAAAAAAACTTTCACCTATGCAGGGGTGTATAAGTTCCTGAATCATTACATAGACTGAAAATATTCCAGGCCTTTACACAAACTGCATGTTGTGCACATAATGTAGTACTACTTGCATACTACAAAATGTTATTCACAGCCCTACATGAGAGGCCTCTGTATTTTCTATCTTCTCCTTATAGAGATCTTTGCCAATGTGCAAAGATATCCACACATAATTTTGTAATAAATGTGGGTGGGACTTTGGACAGTGGCTGGAAAATTGGAAATACTTACTTAAAAATGGGTAGGGCTAAGGGAATTTAAAGGGGGGGGGGGGGGAGTAGTGAGGGGCAAGAAAGGGTTTAGAAGGACATGTTGATACAATTTGACCAAGACTGATGTAGTCACTGGTGAACCCTTGAATAAATCCAGAAAATACCATGAATTGATGGAAATTAAATGACAGTCTGCATCATGAGTAATGGAGGGTGTGGCCCTCTGGATAAAAAGATTACGATAGAAGAATAAAAATAAGTTAGAGCCTTTGGTTTTGCAGTAGAATTGCCACCAGATCTTACAGCAGGTATCCAACGGTTACAACACAATGTCAAAATGTTTTGACTTTCGATAAGTCATATCACCTTCATTGTTTAGAGTTACACTGACTCAATTGACTGTGATCATCAATTGGACTTATTGTTTCAATTATATTGACTATTCAACACAATACAGATAAGGCCTGATTTAGAGTCTAGCGGACGGGTTACTTTGTTACATATGTGACAGATATCCCATCCACCTTATTATAAGTGTATTATATCTCATGACACTTGTAGTAAGGCAAAGGGAATATCTGTCAGGTTTGTGAAAGAGTACCTGTCCACCAAGATCTTAATCACGGCCATACCCTCTAGGTGCTTGGGTACTAGGTTTTATTGTGAAACGCAATAGTAATAGTTTTGTCAAAAGATAAAATGCTACTGCAGCTTTGCCTGCATGTGTCTTTACAGGTATTACGTCCAAAGGCCCGGACTGACCATTTATCTTGTGCAAAAAGAACATCACCATGTATGGGCATACCCTTTCCTAATTGGGAAGAGAGTATGCCCAGACGTGGGTTCCATGCTCACTATGCCACCGGATTCAAGCTAGCCTGGCTGATGAGGGGCACTACCCCGAAACCGGTCCCAAGATGCTTTTTTACAGTCCAGGGAGGACTGTTTCGATGAGGATCAGGGTCAAAACTGATTTGCATATGGCTAGGTCCGAACTGGCATGGCACAACAAGAAAAAAGCAATGGATTAAACCCAGATCTGTGACTGGGGTTTAATGTCAGCATTCCATCCATCATCTGTTTTTTGCATTTATCTCATGGCATTTCCCTGGGATGGGTTGGCGCTGGCTGGAACCATAGGAGTCCAGACTTTGAACCTCTGTCACTTTCTCAAGCTCCATCAGAGTAACTGCAGCAGGCATACCAGGAGAGGCAAAAGAGAATAATAGAGAGATTTAAAGAAGAGAGGGAGAGGTAAAGGAGAGAGAGAGAGAGAGAGAGAGAGCGAGAGATAAAGGAGAGAGAGAGAGGGGAGAGGAGAGAGGTAAAGAAGAGAGGGAGAAATAAAGGAGAGAGCAGGAGATAAAGGAAAGAGAGAGAGAGAGGGGTAAGAGGAGAGAGAGGTAAAGAAGAGAAAGAGGTAAGAGGAGAGAGAAGTAAAGGAGAGAGAGATAAAGGAGAGAGCAAGAGGTAGGAGAGAGAGAGGGGTAAAGGAGAGAGAGAGAGAGAAGTACAGGCAATACAGAGGGGCTAAAGGAGATAGAGAGGGGTAAAGGAGAGAGAGAGATGTAACAGAGAAAAAGGGTGAGGTAAAGGAGAGAGAGAGGTAAAGGAGAGAGGTAAAAGTTATAGGAAAGAGAGAGAGAGATATGGGAGAGAGGGAGCTAGGAGAGAGTGGTAAAGGAGGGAGGGGTATAGGAAAGATTTAGGAGAGAGAGAGAGGTGAGGAAGAGAGGTATAGGAGAGAGAGGTAAAGGTCAGAGAGAGAGGTAAAGGGGAGAGAGAGGGAGGTAAAGGGGAGAGAGAGGGAGGTAAAGGGGAGAGAGAGGGAGGTAAAGGAGAGAGAAAGAGAGGTAAAGGAGAGAGAAAGAGAGGTAAAGGAGAGAGAGGGAGAGAGGTATAGGAGAGAGAGGGAGAGAGGTATAGGAGAGAGAGGGAGAGAGGTATAGCAGAGAGAGGTATAGGAGAAAGCGGTGAAGGACAGAGAGAGAGAGGTGAGGAAGAGAGATGGGGTAAAGGAGAAAGAGAGGTAAAGGACAGAGAGGCAGAGACAGGTAAATGAGAAAGACAGGTACATGAGAAAGAGAGGTAACGGAGAGAGAGAGAGAAAGGTAAAGGAGAGGCCGAGAGAGGGGGCAGACACAGCGAGAGAGAGAGAGAGGGGGGGGCAAAGAAGGAGGCAAAGAGAGAGAAAAAAATACCACCACCTGCATTTCAGATTATGTCAGGCGAACCTCCCATGGATTGGAAAACATGGCAAGTTGTATTCCTTGCTTATGTGGAGTTCGGGAGGAAGATGACTGTAGACCAAAATGAAAATTATTTTTATTGAATCACTGTTCAGGAGGATTGGTTTAGGAGTATAAAAATGTACCTGTTCTGATTAATACGGATAATTTGAAGGTTTTCCAATATGCTTTTAAACAAATCAAGGTGTGGTAGGAAAACTGAAGTAGTTATAGAGAGATTTAAATTATTGTAGGGAACTGCAGAAGAATCTATTGAGGATTATGTGTCAGAATTAAAATTGTTAGCACCTACTTGTGTTTTTTTGTTGTTTTATAGATAAGCTATGATCAGATATGACCTGATCTGGATTTTATGAAAACTAATAAGAAGGTCAAAGTAAGAATTTGGAGAAGTGGAGATATATCTCTAAACACGGCCATTGAAATATCCAAAGCTATTGAACATTCTGAAAAATGTGGGCAAGAAATAAGGAGGTTATGGAAGTGAAGTCCATGCTGTAACTGAAAACTTTCCAAATAGGATTAAGAAAATATCATTTAGGAAAAATGAAACTAAGAAAACGTCCCTCTCATACTACAGATGAGGGAGTTTTCCCCCATCTCGGTAATTTTAAAATTTACCCTGCCATAAATGAAGTTTGTTCAATATATAAATCAGAAAGGACATTTTAGTAGGGTATATAGATCCAACAGTACATAGAAAACCTAATAAATGATAAAGAACTGGTTATCTATGGAGATACTGAATAGGATCGCAATACCAATTTAAATGTGGGCAGTGAAAGCATAAAGTAAGCAATTTCTCCCTGTAAAATCACAGTTGATAGAAAACAGATTACCGTTCTGGTTGATTCTTGTGCTTGGTACAGTATTATAGGAGAAGATACCGTTAATTAATTGTGGTCTAACAGTGCATTGTTATCCCCCGATATATCTTCTGGAGGACATACTGAGCATAAGATTAACTTGATTGTGTATTTTGGGGCTGATTTGTATTTTTTAGGGTGAGCCACTCGCATCAAGAGGAGATGGACATCAGATTAGACATTATGGCCAATCCTCCTGGTTATGTGACTGACAGATCGAAAGATGACTTTTCAGTGAATATCAATACTTTGCCACAGGTGAATATTTTAATAATTGACGTGTTCAGGGAGAAAGTGGGTGAGTTTTGAGATTTTAAGCGTTGTATAATTCTCAGGGAAGATGCTCTGCCAGTTCGGCATAAAGTCAGGATTGTTTCACTTTCTTATAGAAAGAAACTTAAAGTGAAGTTAGATGACTTATGCAAACAGGGTATTACTGAACCACTGGAAACTTCTTCTTGGGTGTCTCCTATTTTTATTTCAGTGAAAGCATCTGAGGAGTTAATCCAAATTGCCTTACTGAGACTGTATAAGCTAATGCAAAGTTTTGACTCCCATCCTCTTCCAAATTTGCACGGGATGGTTTCAACATTGGCTGGAGCTAAAGTTGTTTCTAAATAAGATCTAGATAGAGCTTACCACCCAGCTGAGCTAGATCAGGAATCCTGAGTGTTAACTTTGTTACTCAAACTAGAAGGCTTGCTTTGCTATTGTAGGATGCCTTCTGGTTTGACAGCGCTGCTTCAATGTTTCAAAGTCTAATGAAGGAAACACTTGGAGGTTTACATGGTGCAATAGCTTTCCAGGGTGATACATTGGTTTTTGGTTGTGATGAGAAAGAACACAACAAGAATCTTCATTGTGTTTTACAGGCATTATCAAACAGGTGCCAGACATTGAAAATAACAAAATGTAAATTTCAAAGACATGAAGTACAATATCTTGGACATTTGTTATGTAGGCCAGTTATTAGACTTAAGTGAAGTCATGAGGAAGCTATTTTGAGTTCAAGAGAACAATTGGTAACTTTTCTTGGATTAACTAAATTGTGGCTTAATTGCGGTACTGATGCAAAGGGAGAATAGAAAGAAATTGATTATTTCATATGCACACAGAACACTTTGTGAGGCTGAATGAAACATATTCTGTTATGGAAAGGGAACCTATAATGTGTGTTTTGGGTGGTAAACATGTTTTGATGTTTTTGTGGGGAACCAGGTTGTGATTTAAATGGACCACAAAGCATTGGTACATGTGCTGTTACATGGTGGGGGCTCACATTACAACAGCCAAGCTAGATTGTAGGTATTGCGCTGTGAAACTAAATTTGTACCAGTAAAGAACAATGTCCATGCTGATGTCAAGGCTGCCTTTGTCTGAGGGAAGTTTTATTGAAGAAGATTCAGATGACTGTGAGGAAGAAAAAACACATTTTCTGATATCAATCTGATTAATGTTGACAATTATGTGGTGGATTGGACTACATGGTGTGAGGAGAAAAATGTTGATTATATTTGAGCACTGTGGCTAAATCCATTAAGGATGATTGTCCAAAGAAACAGAATACTTTGAGGGAAATAATGAGTTTCTTTAAAGTGCATGTAAAGCTTGCTGTTGAGAATGACGTGATAATGAGGGCAGACAAATTTGTACTTCCCTTTGGTTTTAGGAAAAAGATCATTGACTATGCCCATGAGGGTCATGTGTGAATTTCAGGTACCAGAAGACGTGTTATATAGAAAACCTCTTGTGGACCACCAAGTGTGGGCTTTTCAAAATTGCACCATTTGTGATCAATCATCTAAGCCTTTAACTACTGATGCATGTCCTTTTGAATTCCCTGATGGACCATGGGGGAAATGGAGGGTAAATATTAATGCTCTGTTTGCTTTTTTGCCTAGACAAGAAGCACATAGTATTGTTGTAATGGATTATTTTTCAAAATGGCATAAAATTAAGATGGTTAAAGAAGTCACTTCAGAAATGGTTTTAGGGTTTCTGAATGAATTGTTTTGTAGAGATGTAACTCCCAAAGAGATTGTTTTGGACAATGGCCCACCGTTAGTTAGCACGAACACTCAAGGGTATTTAGCCAAATGTGGTATTAATCATAAATTAATTTCTTCTCTCCATCCTGAAGCTAGTGGTCAGGTTGAGAGGTTTGACGCAGAGGTGAAGGACGCGATTCAGCTAGCTTTCAAGGGTGGGATAGACTAGAGGAAAGCATTGAAGTCTTACATTGGTGGAATATAGTATACTCCCAATTCAGTCACCTTGGTGAGTGCTCTGTCCCCTGAGCAACTCAAATGGAGAGTACTAAGCTTATGCCATGGTGGTTGAGGAATAGGAAGGGAAGCTATTAGGAAATTGATTTTTGGAGTGTACAGAAAAGTGTAGAGGATTAGACCTATAGAATGAAACTCAATATGGCTATGAGAAAGGGAGATTGTAGTAAGCAGTGTGTGGAGATTGCTGATTTTGTACACCTCAAGAAAAATGTTATGGACAAAAGGGTCAGGATGTTCGTTTGTTTCTATGAGAGTCACTGAGGAATTAGGGAAGTATGTGAATAGCAGTGAGGACAGAAATAATGCATTTTTGGATGCTCCTGAAGTAAACTATCTAAGAGAAATATGCAGTGACCCTGCATCATTAACAGAACAGCCCATGGCAATGCTGATTGACAGAAAAAGGTTCCTTTTGAACAAGGTCATCAACTTTGTAACCGGTGAACAATGGCAATCAATCAATCAATCAAAATACTTGTAAAGCACGACTAGTCACCCACTACGGTCTCAAGGCGTGGGGGCAGTAAGTGAGACTTCATTGATAAACGGAGGGGATCAGGTGAAGAGCCAAATTTTGAGGTCCTTTCTGAATTGCAATAGAGTGAGAGACCTTCTGAGGTGGATGGGAAGGGAGTTCCAGGTCTTGGCGGTGTGGTAGGAGAAGGATCTTCCTTCGGCAGTGGCCTTCCGGATGCGTGGGATGGCGGCAAGTGCAAGGTCGGCGGGGCGGAGCAGAGCTGTCTGTTGGGCATGTAGAAGTGGTCTTTAGTTGAGGTATACTGGTTCGGTGTTGTGGAGGGCTTTGTAGGCATGTGTGAGAAGCCTGAATGTGATTCTCTTGTCTATTGGGAGCCAGTGCAGGTCTCTCAGTAGAGCGGAGGTGTGGCTGTGTTTGGGGATGTTCATGATGAGACGGGCAGAGGCATTCTGGATGTGTTGCAGTCTTTTCTGTACCTTGGTGGTGGTTCCGGCATAGAGTGCGTTGCCGTAGTCTAGGCGGCTGCTGACGAGGGCCTGGGTGACTGTTCTTTTGGATTTGGTTGGGATCCATTTGAAGATCTTCCAAAGCATGCACATGGTTTTGAAGCAGACGGAGGAGACTGTGCTGAGCCCTTGAAATTGACGGATCATCAAGGGTGTTGAGTCCAGGATGAAGCCAAGCTTGCGGGCGTGGTCGGTGGGGGCCGGTGCGTTCCAAGGGCAGTGGGCCACCAGGAGATGTCCCAGCCTGAGGGTTTGTTGCCAATGACGAGGACTTCTGTTTTTTCGGTATTAAGCTTGAGGTAGTTCTCCTCCATGCAGGCGGTGACTGCCCTCATTCCGTTGTGGAAGTTGGTTTTGGCTGTGTGCGGGTCGTTGGTGAGGGAGATGATTAGCGGAGTGTCGCTGGCGTACGAGATGATGTTGAGTGCGTGGTGTCTGGAGGTGGGGGGGGCCTTGTAGCGGTTGAGGAGAGTGGGGCTCAGACAGGAGCCTTGTGGGAAGCCGCAGATGATCTTGGTGACCTCTGAGTGGAAGGGGGGCAGTCAGACTCTTTGGGTCCTGTCAGAGAGGAAGAAGTTGATCCATTCTAGTGCATTGTCTCGGATGCCGGCGTCATGGAGACGAGTCTGTAGCATGCGGTGACAGATGGTGTTGAAGGCGGTGGACAGGTCGAGGAGGATGAGAGCTGCGGTCTCACCCCTGTCTAGGGAAATGCGGATGTCGTCTGTGGCGGTGAGGAGGGTGGTCTCGGTGCTGTGGTTGCTCCGGAAGCCTGACTGTGAGGCGTCCAGAATGTTGTTGAGTTTGATGTGTCTGGTGAGTTGTCTGTTGACAGCCTTTTTGATTACCTTTGCTGGGAAGGGGAGCAGAGAGATGGGCCAAACGTTCTTGAGGTCGTCTGGGTCTGCAGTGGGTTTCTTCAGTAAGGGCTTGATTTCGGCGTGTTTCCAGATTTCTGGGAAGGTGGTGGTTTCAAAGGAGCGGTTGATGATGTGCCAGAGTTTGGGTGCGATGGTGCTGCTTGCTTTGTTGGAAGATGTGGTGGGGGCAGGGATCAGAGGGAGAGCAAGAGTGGCTGGAGTTCATGGTGTTGAGGGTTTCTTCGTCGGAGATGTTGGCCCAACAGAGTAGGTTGTGGGGGTTTGGAGAAGCTTCGGTGGTGGCTATGCCGGTGGTGGGCGTGGGAAGGTCCTGAGTCGGGAAGCTGTCATAGATGTCTGCTATCTTGCGGTGGAAGTAGGTGGAGAGGTTATTGCAGAGTTCTTGTAAGGGGAGGAAATCCGTGGAGTTCGCTCTAGGGTTGGTCAGTTTGCTGATGATCACAAAGAGTTCCTTACTGTTGTGTGCGTTGTTGATGTTCCTGGAAGGCGTTTCTCTTGGTGGTCCTGATGAGTTGGTGGTGTGTGTTTATGGCTTTTTTGAAGGCTTCGTGGTTGGTGGGGATCTTGTCGGTGCACCATTTTCTTTTGAGGTGTCTGCCGTTTTGTTAGGACTCCTTCAGGAAGCGGGTGAACCAATTGGCTTTCGTTGATGTGCTCCTGTTGGAGGGTTTGTTGATGGGGGCTAAGGTGTTGGTGCAGTCTGAAATCCAGTTGATGAGGTCTTGGGTAGCTGTGTTAGTGTCACAGACGTCGGGGGTTGAGTTGTCGAGGCTGGTGAGTAGCTGGTCCTTGGTGATCTTGTTCCACCTCCTGCAGTGGGTAGGTGAGCGAGGTGTCAGTCAGGGATTTTGCTGAAGGTAAAGTGGATACAGTGGTGGCCGGTCCATTGGAGTTCAGTGATGTGGCTAATGGAGATGTGGTTGCTGGCGGTGAAGATGGGGTTGAGTGGGTGGGCGAGGTGATGAGTTGCTTGAGTCCAAGGTTGGCGAGGTTTTTGAGCAGCATTGTAGAGTTGTTGTCATTGGGGTTCTCCAGGTGGAAGTTGAGGTCACTCTGGAGGATGTTGTCTTTGGAAGCGAGTGCGTGGGTGGTGGCGAGGTCAGCTATGGTGTCGCAGAATGGGCAGCGGGGGCCCGGCGGCCTGTAGATGAGGGTGCCCCTCAGAATGGTGTTAGGGTTGGTTCCAATCTGGAAGTGGAGGAGTTCCATGTTGGTGGTGGAGTCTTTGGTGCTGGTGGAGAGGCGTAGGGACTCTTTGTGGACAATGGCGATGCCTCCCACAGGGCGGTTCGTGCGGTCTTCGCGGATGACCTTGTAGCCGTCTGGAGCCGAGGAGGGGTTAAGCCAAGTCTCTGTGAGAGAGGCGACATCAGGGGATGTGGTGTCAACGAGGTTCCAGAGTTTGATGGCGTGCCTGTGGATGGAGGGAGTGTTAATCAGAATACATCTGAGGTTTTGTTCTGCTTTGGGGCTCCTCAAGGGTGGGCTTAAGTGACGGAGGATGGTGAATTTGCAGTGGCGACAGGTGAAGGGTCCCTTGGTGTTGCTCGGGGAGGCCTGCTTACAGTTGTGGTTGTGTCCCAGGTTGAGAGCGTTGAGTGCTGCTGGCGTGTAGCGGTGGTGGGCGAGAGGTCCAGAAGTCTTGGCACTGGTAGTGGACGGGCACAGACGGGCTTGCCTTAAGCCGCCATTAAGTAGGGGGGGGGGGGGGAGAGGACAGCTGAGAGGTGGGAATGGTGCAAAAAAGAGGGTGGGCTGCCGGGGCAGCAGCGGCAGGGAGAGTAAGAGAGAGGAGAGGTAGAGAGAGATGTGAGAATGACAGGAGTGAGGGGAAAAATGAGGAAAGGATAGAGAAATGCACAGAAAGCGAAAGGCATAAAAAAAGCAAACAAAAGAAACAAAACAAGGGGAAAAGAGGTAGAGGGCAGCCCAACAGAAGAGCAGAGCTCTCCCACTAGACACCAGGGATGAGGTGCAGGCAGAAGCCTGCAGGTGGAGGAGGGCCTCGAACTTCTGACCAAGGTCAGAGTTCCAAGTCAGAAGGGGCTTCCACTTACTGGTGGAGCTACGTGGAGGCAGAGCAATTCACTGACCAGGTCAGTGAGGTAGCTCTTCCTACCGCACAGCGGCTGCCGTTTAGTAGGGAGGGGGAAAAGGGGTGAGAGGAGAGCACAGCTGGGAGGCAGGAGCGGCGCAAAAAAAGGGGGCGGGCCACAGGGCAGCAGCGGCAGGGGGAAAGAGAGAGAGGAGAGAGAGAGATGCAAGAATGAGAGGAGTGAAGAGAAAAACAAGGAAAAGATAGGAGTAAAGCGCATAAAATGAAAGGCACAGAAACAGTTTACAAAAGAAAAAAACAAGGAGAAAAGAGAAAAGAGGCAGAGGGAAGCCCAGCAGAAGAACAGAGCTCTCGCACTAGACACCAGGGATGAGGCGCAGGCAGAAGCCTGCTGGTGGAGGGCCTCAAACTTCTGACCGAGGTCAGAGTTCCAAGTCAGAACGGGCTTTCACTTACTGGTGAAGCTAAGCGGAGGCAGAGCAGTTCACTGACCAGGATACACAGAATGCCTGCTAAACTCAATGATTATATTTTGCATTGAATTAATTGTGGGAAAAGAAAGACTATGGTTATATTTTGTATTGGATCTATGTTGAGAAAGAATATTGTTTTGTTATATTGTTTGGGGCAGGGAGGGGATGTGTTAAATATAGTTTTTGAATCGTTTTCATGCCATTTGTTGTTTTCTCCGAAAGTAGTTGAGGGCATGCATTGTAATGTAGGTGGAGGATAAACTGACGGGTGTAGGGAGCTGCGTTCTTATTCCAGTACCCCTCACTTTTTACCTGTTTTTTAGATGCAACTTAGACTGAAGGTCCCCGGTGCTGGGGTTCCCTCACCAAAACAAGACAGCTGGTAACTTGATCCCCAAGTGACCAGGCCGTAAGCCCCTCTGTAAGTCCCTAATAAAGGTTATCCCTGGTACCTTGGGCAACAGGTACTGAAGAGGGTCCTCTCAGAGCTGCAGCACAACTTGCGCCACTCTGAGGGGCTCAGCACCAACCTTATACAGACTGCATGACAAGGTGCTCCCAAAATTAAAAATATAACATGGCACACACTTGTGTGCCATGTCCACCAAAACACTGCTTGTAATTTCTGTAAGTCACCCCTACAGCAGACCTTCAGCTTTAATGCACTGTGTGTTATATTACAATGAGGGCATATATACATGAGCAAATATGCCCCTACTACGTCTTTGTCAATTCTTAAACATAGTAAGTGTGCAGGGAAGCCATTTTAAATACATGTGCTGGACACTGGTCAGTACGAATTCCCCAGCTACATGATGGCTTCTCTGAACCTAGGGATGTTTGGTATCAAACAATTCATGTTAATAAACCCTCACAGATTCCAGTGATAGATTTATTAATACATGCACCCAGAAGCACCATAAAGGTGCCCCCTGAAAAACCTACCAACTGCTGGTGAGCTCACTGACCAGTTTTGGCAGTCTGCCACCACCAGGCAAGAATCTGACCTCCCAGGGTGAGAGCCTCTGCTCTCAAGACATCAGAAACAAAAGCCTGGTCGGGCGTGGGTGTTACCCACCCCTTCCCACACAATGACTTGCTTTTCAAGGCAGGACCTTCAAAGAAACCCACCGCCATTGGTATGCAGATTTTGCCTTCCTCAGAGAAAGATGCCAACCCTCCTGCCCCATGGCCCATTTGACACTTGGACAGGTGGGGAAATTAGCTATGCAGGAGGTGTGTCACACTTCCAGACTGGGAACTCCCCTAGGGTGGCTAGCCTAAAGTGGACACAACTTAAGAAATTCTGCCATCTTGCGTGTGGTCGAATTTAGGAACTATGGACAGGGTGATGCCACCTCCCCACAGGAAGTGGTCATTTAGGGGGTGTAGTGGCCCCAAGGGTAAGTAGCCCATTGGCTACTATCCTTCACTCCCCTTAATGCCCCCTACATTGAGTATTTAGAGAACTCCCTGATACCAGATATTCAGATCTTTGCTGGACACAAAAGGAGTGGACAAGAAGCCTGCTGAACCAGAGAACTGAAAAGCACAACTGACTTGGCGCCAACCCTGACAGCCTTCCTGCTGCACCCAACCCTCGAGAAGCAACTGACTTGTCCTGTCGCTGCAGCCTCCACAAACTGGGAGAGCTGCCAGTTCTTCGCCAGGAGGAACTCCCTTGGAATAGAGGAGCTATATTTTATCTGGTCTGCCGTCTTCGCTTTCCTCCATAGGATTGCATAGCAGCTTCCTGAAAAATGCACACAGTGTCAACTTTTGAAAACTCTGAGAAATCCTAAAGTAAAATGTACTCACCTGACTCCAATGATCTTGGTACCAACGTTTATATAAAAGTATGTGTCAATTTTATAAATTGGTGTTGGATTTCTTTATTGAGTGTGTGTCCCACTTACTGCATGAGTATGCCCTTTACATGCTTAGCACTACCCTCTGCTATACATAACTGCTCGACCACACTATCCAAAAAGAGGGCATTTGGAATGTCATTGGTGCCTCTGCGATATCTCTGGGGACTCTGTGTAGGAACTCATTTTGGTCCACTTTATATCGAGCCAGCTTCCTACAACCGGAAGTTCTCAGGTGGGATTCAGTTGGAAGGAGTGGCATATGTGCCCCACTCTCTTCCTGCCTGCTGTATCATTAAAGAAGTTAACCACATTTCGTTCTGGTGGATCCTTGAAGATATGCGATCTTCTGGGCACCAACAATAGTTGCTGTGTCTTTGGACGGACTACATCCATGCTGTACCAAGCACACTGTATCCCCAGATTTTAAAAGAAACTCTGGCAACAGCCTTTATTATACTGAATACGTGTGAACACAGCGGGGGCTTGGAACACTTCGTCCTGTTTGCTCAAGCACTTACACTCCGTCCTAATGAAATGAACAGCGAGCACCTCTAAAGCGCACTCCTTTTTTAAAGTCTCTTAATATATCAACAATATTCTCTAATTTCTCAGTGGTTAAATACAACTTGCCATTAAAGTGGACTCAAAGATTTGGAAACCGGTTCTTCCGTCATTAAAGCGAGATAATTAGACGATTTAGTTGCTTAGGGCATGTTGCCATGGGGAAGGACTGATGACGCAAAAGAAGGTTTATACTTACCTAGAGTTTAGGCGAAGGTTAGCGTCGAGTTCCTTGTCTCCTGTTCTCCTTGGCATTTAATGTTGTGGAAACATCGCAGTACGTGCAAGTCAACACTCCGTTTAGAGGAATTAGAACTCGAGAGTATTTCTTTGCAGTCAGTTTTCCTTCTTTTAGACCCCAGCATTAGGAATAAAACGGGCCCAAATGGTCTTTGCACAGCACACATTTTAACATTAGAGCCTACAATGTGCAAATTGTTTTAACTGGGGCAAATGGGCTCCCTGTTAGGTTACTAACGTGCATAAAACAATCACAAACATCATTTATGCGCATTACTCCACATTTTTTTTTAAACATACGGCTTATACCAGTAAGAAAACGTCGGCAAAACATACCCAGTTCAAATAATAATTGTACAGGGTTAGTTTTGCACCAGTGATTAGTTCCTTGGCCTCAATGATCCCAGCCGACCGAAAATGTCAGCATCTCACCAAATCAGAATAAGTATCTCTATGATAATGCACGGCTCAGTATGGCAACTTCTGTTGTTCCTTGAGAAAAATCCTTCCAACCATTGGATTTTACTAAATGCATTGTAAAACTGCTAGTTTTTCATCTTTTTTACGCCAATATCCTCTGGATAGTTACAGAGCCCATCTGACAAACTGATAATTATGTTGTTTTCAATGAAGACACACTCTTTGGGCCCTCATCTTCATATAGACAGAAGAGGGTCTAACATCATTATTACCATTTGTAAATTCTGAATATGGTCACTGCGATTCAAAGTGGCTGTGCAGTAGCTAGTGCTTGACTTTATTTGTCACTGGGAGTAAGGTCAAAAGTGAATGCAGCTGTATGTGTGGCAAGTTGCTCCTGATTATACCGCTTTAGTAAACCCAATGTATTTTTTTTGCAGTAGAGCCATATCACAAATCTGCTAACAATCGCAATACAAGATAATGATAGGTGGCTCACCAAACGAATTCCAGGTTCTGGTGGGTGATGGGGTACGTCCAAATGGAAAACCTTTATCATGGCTTCCATACCAATGGGTAGCTTTTTGTCTGCACCCAGAGGAGGGACTACCAACGGCCTCTGCAGGTAAATCCATAATATATTTTAGCATTAGACCCCTCCCCGCCGAATGTATGTGGTGCACATGAGTGTTAGCTACATTGCAAGTGGGATCCCCAGGCTAGGCTTTCAATTAGATGTATGCGCTCCCTAAAGTTGTAGGGTGCTCCATGGGGTTTAGTGGTAATGAATACTGCTGTCTCCCCTTCTCCCTCCATGGACACATCTGCTGTGCTCAGATTCCACCCTATTATTTGTAGAGCCAAGTATTGTGACTGGGTTTTACTTTCTGTCTGTCGAATCAATCAGGATGAACCCTTTGAGCTCAATGGCCTTGGACCAAGCCACTGTTAGCAGGTGACCTGGGAAGAACAACATTCAGACAATGAATGACTTGGTTAATGGCATGGACTGTGTTGCACGCAGAGGAAAAAGACCCTTGTAACAGCACTTTCCCTGGATCCCTATTAACTGCCAGAAAACTTTCAAATTCAATTAATCAAGTGGGTTTGCTATCCCCCCTTTGCCACTGAGTCTCAAATTGCAACAGTGGAATCCAAATCATGTGGTCAGTAAGGGTATCCTTTACAAGAAACACAAGCCCTCACCAACCAAAGTGGCATACTTCATCATTGGGCTTTGCTCCTCGCTGTGTGGGCGCTGCAATACCTAGTGGACACCACAAGGGACCTTTTCCCCCAGAGATCTTTAAATCTTCCTGACTAGTATTTGTCATGGTGTGGGATGGTGCCCTTATCTCCGATCTGAGTATAATAGTAGATTGGGAGAGAAAATCATCATAATTGGCTATGGACAATCCTATAGTCTCAGCATTTGTCCGTACAAAGGTAAAAAATTATAGATGAAGCAGATGGGTTTAATAATAGGCCCATGGTTCCATCTAGCAGTCGACATATTTCATGCCCTATTAGTGCCCTAATCAGTCACTGGCAATTCCACAGGACCGAATTAAAATTACCTTAATCTCTAATATCGGGGTTCAATAGTATGTGGTCCAGTGCCCCTGTGGTGTACCCAAAAGATCGAACAGAAGTAAAGAAAATGCAAGTGGTGGAACTCCCATAGGAAACATGGGTACTCCTAATAAATATGGGAAAAATAGACAAAACAACATAAAATCCATATTTATTAGAGGGTTAAAAAGTTTTGGTTTTACTTGTGTAGTAGCAACCCAGCAACCTTTTCAGGACCTATGCACCCCTATGGGATGTGTGTTGGCTCAAAATAACTACGAAGTTGCTGCATCACATTAGACATTCATTTTTCACGCTGCTTGTGAGGATTTGTTCCATCTATGAAGTTCGAAAGCATATTTGTGATCCTTTGTTCACCACAGAGCTTAATTTGGAAATAAAAACATGCCGGTGCCCAAAGCTCTCCTCTGAAACACACCACTACTGCAATTAAATGTGCAAGCACAGAATACTGAAACAGCATAATCCTGAAACCATCTGGGGCCTCTTAAATCCATTTACGGCCACTCCCTGTTCCTTCAGCTCACTTTTCCAGCTTTCTGTTTTCTCCCTTTGTGATGCTTTTTCGGTTTTCTCCTCCGTCTTTACCATATGTGTCTTTTGCTCGCAGTAAAATCTTGAGGCAGAAAAATAAGTGCCGGTCCTCAAAAATAAGTGCCGGGGCGGGGATCAAATTAAGCCCTGTTTCACCAATCATAATAGTGTGATGTATGCTCCACAAGACACCTCGAGGTTACTTCAAAATGTTACTTATTTAAGTCTAAACTCACCAGAAAGTGAAAAAATGGTGTGCAAATGTCATGCAAATCTGACGAAGTCAGGAGCTTCATTATTAATTGCTTGTAGTAAAACACAGAGCATCGTACCTCTCTAGAACCCATGGTTCATTCACTTTTGCACAGGTGCAATCTAAAAGAAGAAGCTCCTACAACCTGATTTATGACATTCTTGCTTCAGAAAGAGAAATGCCTGTGGTAGTTTTAATATTTGCGGACCTCCTACTTCCTGGTTGTAACATCTAGGACTGGCGAAAGAATGATCTTAATATTCTCATTCTAGTGGCTAAATTGGTAACTCGACCTAAAACCAAAAGAACTTATAAAAGAGCATGCGCTGGGCCCAGTCAGGTCTATGTTTTTAAAAGCCCTTCTCTGAATTGAATGTATTTATGTTCAAGCTCTGAGTGGTAACTACTTGGACCACTTCACTTTAAGGACTATGGGGGTCATTCTGACCCCGGCGGGCGGCGGGAGCCGCCCGCCTGGAGGGAACCGCCAGAATACCGCTGCGCGGTCAAAAGACCGCCGCGGGTATTCTGGGTTTCCCACTGGGCTGGCGGGCGACCGCCAACAGGCCGCCCGCCAGCCCAGTGGGAAACACCCCTCCATGAGGATGCCGGCTCCGAATGGAGCCGGCGGAGTGGAGGATGTGCGACGGGTGCAGTGGCAACCGTCGCGAATTTCAGTGTCTGCTAAGCAGACACTGAAATTCAGGGTGGGGCCCTCTTACGGGGGCCCCACGACACCCCATACCGCCATCCTGTTCCTGGCGGCCGAAGCCGCCAGGAACAGGATGGCGGTATGGGGGTCAGAATCCCCATGGCGGCGCAGAGGATTCTACAGGGCAGCGGAAAACCGGCGGGAGACCGCCGGTTTTCCCTTTCTGGCCGCGGCTGAACCGGCGCGTTCAGAATACCCTGTGGAGCACCGCCAGCCTGTTGGCGGTGCTCCCGCCGACCCCGGCCCCGGTGGTCCTTGACCGCCGGGGTCGGAATCAGGCCCTATGTTATCTAGCAATCTTGTGCAGTATAATTGGCTACTAAATGTTTCACAGTTCTTGGTGACATCATGAGCCCACTCAACCCATTCAAATAATCAGTCAATGGAATTGTAGTATACAGAGCAGAGTCGCATCTACTCAACACCACTACAGGGTGTGGTTCACTATGCTGCCTCATTTGATTATTAATAAACGTGGTAGAGACCATATGTAGGATGAAGAAGGACCTCCAGGGCTTCTGATAGTCCCAAGGTGTGATTGTTTACATGAAACTGAAACCATTTAAATATATATTTAGCTTCTCTAAGGATATAGTACAGGCAAGTAGATTAGGTAATTAATTAACTTGCTGCCACAGGCCCAAAACATAAAATAATTTAGAATCCGACTGTGCCTGCTACATGCACAATCTGGTACTTGTATGTCACGGATTTATATTTTATGCAATGGGACCCTGTGGTTTAAGACGTCTATTGCAGAGATGCTGTGTACAGGCCTATCAGACGTTTCAAGCGAGATGAAATCACTTAGTGGCCATTTAGACCCTGTAAGCTAACATGCCTATTCACCACAATCGCAGGGGTCATGGCCTCCATCACCCTTGCAGATGACCGTTGGCACTGTTGAGAAGTCCTTCCCTTCCTGGTGTGGATCGGAGTGGCTCCCCTCTCAGCGCTGACAAAGCCATTAGGTCCCGCCTATACAAGAGAATTGGATTTGGCAATCTGTTTTGCCATGTTTTACCCCAGTGTGGCTGCTGTCCAGAATGGCTAAAAGTTAGTGATGTATAGTGTCAGAGGGTGGAGTGGGGGGTTAGAGTGCATTTGTTGGAGTGTTGTAGAGTGCAGTAGAGGGAGTAGTGATGTAGAGTTGAGTAGAGGGGAGTAGAGTTCAATGGCAGAGTGTCAGAGAGGAGTGGGGTGGAATAGGGTGGAGTGGATTGTGGTAGTGGGGTAGTTTGGCTTACTGTGGGTTGATTGGATTAGGGTAGAGTGGGGTGATTTAGATTGGACTGGAGTTGGGTGGACTGGAGTGGGGTGGGGTTTGACCGAAGTAGGGTGGGGTGGACTGGAGTGGGTGGGGTGGATTTGGGTGTGGTGGGCTGCAGTGGTATGGATTAGATTGGAGCGGGGTGGATTTGAGCAGGGTGGCTTACATTGAGGTGGGGCAAATTGGAGTGGGGTGGATGACTGATGTGGATTGGATTGGGGTGGGGGGGAATGGATGGAGTGGACTGTGGTGGATTGAACTGGGATGGGGTGGATTGGACCAGGGCAGAGTGGGGTGGACTGGACTGGGTTAGGGTGGTTTGGATTGAGTTGGTGTGAGGTGAACTGGCTTGGAGTGGGGTGGATTCGAGTATAGTGGGTGATTTGGATTGGGTTGATGCAAGGCAAATTGGACTGGAGTGGGGTGGGGTGGTTCAGATTGGGGTGGACTGGACTGAGTGTGGTGGATTGTATAGGGGTGAGGTGGATTGGAGTGGACTGGACCGAGTGGGGTTGACTGGATTGGTGTGGATTAATTGTAGCGGGGTGGACTGGATTGGAGAAGGGCAGATTAAGGTTGTTTGGAGTGAGGTGGACTGGACTGGAGTGGGATAGGGTGGATTAAAGTGGACTGTAGTGGAATGGGATGGACTGGGGGTGTGGGTGGGCTGGATTGGAGCGAGATGGATTGAGTAGCAGTGTACTTGACTGGAGAGGGATGGACTAGAGCGGGCTGGACTGGATTGCAGTGTGCTTGGTTGTATTGGGGTGGGGTGGATTAGATTGGGGGAATTGGAGAGGGGTAGATTGGACTGGGCTAGATTGGTGTGTGGTGGACTGGACTGAGGTGGCGTGGACTGGAGTGGGACAACTTCGGATGGAAAAGGATGGACTGGATTGGAGCTGGGCGAGTTGGTGTGGGGTAGACTGTTTTGGATTGGAGTGGGTTGTTTAGAATTGGAGTGGGGCAGGGTGGAGTGGATTGGAGTGTGGCAGATTGAAATAGGGTGGATTGGAGTAGGGTGGACAGGGTTGTTGTGGGGTGGAATAGAGTTGGGTGAGCTGAAATGGAGTGGGGTAGACTGGATTGAGGTGAGGTGAATTGAATTGAAGTGAGGTGTATTGTTTTGGATTGGAGTGGGGCAGACTGGAGTGGGGTGGATTGGATTCAGGCAGGTTTCTCTGGATTTGAGTGGGACAACTTTGAGTGGGACAGATGTTTTGGAATGGAGTGTGGCAGATTGTTTTGGACTGAAGTCGCCAGATTGGAGTAAAGCGGATTAGAGTGGGGCAGATTGTTTTGTATTTCAGTGGGGCACATTAGAGTGGAGAAGATTGTTTTATATGGGAGTGCAGCAGGTTGTATGGGGCAGATTGTTTTGGATTGGGCAGACTGGAGTAGGACAGATTGTTTTGGGTTGGAGTGGGGCAGATTGTTTTGGATTACAGTGCAGCAGATTGCAGTGGGGCAGATTGTTCTGGATTGGAGTGTGGCAGATTTATTTGGATTGGGCAGATTGGAGTGGGGCATATTGTTTTGGATTGGAGTGGGGCAGATTGGAGTGCGGCAAACTGAAGTGGACAGAATTAACTGAGGTAGGTTGGAGTGGATTTGATTGGGATGGGGTGGATTGGTGTGAGGTGGGGTGGACTGGAGTGGAGTGGATTGCAGTGGGATTGATGGAATGTGGCAGATTGTTTTGGATTGGAGTTGGGCAGAGGGGAGTGGGGCATATTGTTTCGTATTGAAGTGGGGCAGATTGTTTTAGATTGGAGCACACTGTTTTTGAGTGGTGCAGATTGGAGCGGGGCAAGCTGAAGTTGACAGATTTGACTGAGGTGGATTGGCGTGGATTGGGTTGGGTACACTGGAGTGGATTGCAGTGGGGTGGACTGGAGTGTACTGCATGATTATTTCTTACAGCATAATTTCAGAAATTATACATAATAAAGTAACAATGTTGCTTTGCAATATTTAGAACAAGATAATCGTCCTCTTTTGAGAACAGCGCCCACAAGGAAAGACAAAAGAAAACATGAGTGCAAAGTGAGAAAAGACGACTTTGCAAAATAAAAGACAGCTAACTATCAAAAATAAAACTATGCAATTTTGTTTGTCTTGCGGGCACGTTTTTGACAGTCACAAGCCTTCTGTCTGCAGGGCACTAGAAATTAAAAAGAACAAAATAAAACCTCAATCACGTTGGGAGCCGGGGACAGGCACTGATTAAGTTGAATTAATCAGTGCTTGGTCTCTGCTCCATACAGGGGAATGGAAATGATGTCAGACCTGCAGTGATGAATTACGAGGCTGTAAAGAAGAGTGCCACGCAAGCCAAAAAAAAATCGAAAGTAACGAGAGGGCTCCAAGCCCTTACTGTATACAACAGGCTCGCAAGTGAGACGCATGCGCTGGTGCATGCACTCACAGGCTTGACCTCAAAAAGGTAAATTGGAAAACTTTTATTTAGAGAAAACAAACGCACATTTAGAGTTTGTTTCACTAATCAAAAAACCTAGGCTCTGATGTGCAAGGAGTTGTCTCCCTGGGTGTAGGGGGACATTTTATATTTCCCCCCTTTGTGTCAGTGTGACACTCACTCTAGTCTAAAAAAAGGTAAGGTGACCACTACTATGACCTTGTGCTCTTGTGACAGACAGACTGTCTAGTCAGGGGCTTATCAGTAGCGGAGCCAGATAAGGCTCCACCAATGGTAAACCAGTGGTCCCACCCCTGTAATGAGGGAAAATCACAACGTTCGCCTAGATCCACAAACCCTAAATAAGGCCTTGCAAGTTTGTTACTGCTCAGCACAACTCATTTTTATCAGCCCGAAAAGTAAGAAAAGAAATGTAGTACAAAGACTTTAAGTGAGACAAAAATTATTCAATGTGTACAGTGCTCCATATAAGGTTATTATCAGTGTATTTATTTGATAATTATTAAGAGGCTTTATACCTCCTTTTGGATATTTCAATGCATTTGTTGGAGAAGAGGAAAAGTGCAGAGTTACCGGATGAGGTAGTTAGAACCAAGAGTTGTGTAATCAGCAGTGTCAATTAGTCTTCGATCAACTCCTGAGTTCTGTTTTGAAGTCAACTGAACGCAAGTTCAGGTTACTGAGGTTTCCTGAACCAATTTTGGCTAGACTTGTGTCTAGTCAAAGGTGTCCAACCTTTTTAGGCAGGCATTGAGTTAAGATTTTCTTCATTATTAACAGAATCTGCATAAGCATTACACCAACTTTGCCACCAAGTACATCACAGAAGTTCAACTCCAAGGAAAGGCCAGGGTCTTATGATTAAGTCGTTGATATTGAAACCAAAAGACTTATGCAAAGGACTTTCACACTCTGGTTCCTAAACAGCTACACGCCATAACTGATTTCATATTGATTCAACTGTTAAATATTACAGATTAACAGTTTCTACTTGAAATCCCATTTTCCAGTCAAATTTAATGGCCTCCTCAAGAGAGGCCCATCACGGGTCACACATTACACTTACTTCACTGCCTCATCTCAAGAGCCTCGAGTTGCAGGGTATTTAATGTCTAGCACAATATGGAATCCTGATCCCTTGAAAGAGACACTTGCAGGGCAGAACCCTGGGATGTGCTGCAGATCATATCTGGACAGTTGGGCATTGCTCTGCCTGCACTTCTGTTGCTGAGGACCACGACCTTGAGTGTTCCTCTCAATGGACGCAGCAGATGAGCACAGGTGAAAGAGTAATTTTACAAAAATCCAAACTATCTAGATCCTGAGACAGAGAATTTTACTAAGGTGCATTTCAGTGTTGCTGCACCTTCATGCTAAAGCCTACATTGTGATTAGCAACAAAGTGCAACTTAATAAGGGTCATTCACTAGTCCTAGATAGATGATGTACACAATACCAGGCAGAAGCTTTACTTCCGACATCCCTATTTCAGGTCTGACGTTAGCTAAGGCCATTTGAATTTACTAACATTATATGTACGCTATATTTAAAGGGATTTTCATCCAGCTCTCATCATACATTGGTTTCTTATTATGTAATCCATATTCTGCTTTCACCCACTACAGCATACATCCTGGGGCCTGCCTACTTCAGCCACTGTCTAACATCACTTCAAGTGATGCATTTTGCGCTTCACAATACCAAATCCGCACACAAGATAATTTCCTTCAGTGTCAGTGTTTTAGTTTATACTTTACTACTTTAGTGCCGCCTTTGTGTTTGAAGCCTGATGTGATAGTGAGACACTTTCTACCAGTTCATGTGGTTTTTGATGTGAGCATAGGGCACATACCAGCTCCTCAATTCCTCTCTTCAGTTAACGCTGTTGCAAATTCCTTTTGGACTGGTCTCTTTCAGGTTGCAGCCTACTGGACAGCACAGCTGTCTGCTGTCTGGTTTGCTAAAGGCATCGTGGGGACATTCAGAAAGCTGAGATAGGAATGCTTTCTGCCCGTTGCTTGCCATTGGCTTTGTAACTACATTTTCTTGGGTTCCATTTGTTGCTGTTATTTGTTTCAGGTTGTCCAGCTCGAGTTCGTACCTTCCCTTGGCCAAAACTTATTTACAGTATCCGTCTGGGTGTTTCTATAAACAGGCCTGTAAATCGTGTTCCTATCACATCACATTGGCTGTACAGTCAAAGACCGAGGTCAATTGTCAGGTGCTGTTGTCTAAGGGAGCTTGTTTACTTATCTTTTACTGACTTCAAAGTGAGAGGATTTGAGTGACAATCTTGCTGAACACTGATAGTAGGAAAGTGCTTTTTTTCCTCGGCTACATTAATATGAACTGTACTAAGAATTTCAGAATATATCAAAATTAGGAACATAAATTAAGTACATTTATTGTTATTTCTGATGCAATGTCCACACATTTTTGTCTATGCATTGTATAGTTTTATTGGTAAACCTGTATGCCTCTGCAAATGTAGTGGTCATTTTAATTGAATGTGTTGTCTGTAATGGCAGTGTGGTACCGCACCATAAATACTCCATTGTATGCCACTCAACTCTATTCTGTACCATTCCACACCACTGCACTCTACTCTACTCTGCACCACTCTACTCTACGCCACTTCACACTACACCTCCCAACTCTACAATGTACCACTCTACTTAATGCCAATGCACTCTTCACCACTGTACTCTAGCCACTTCAGTCTAGGGCCATCAATCTACTCTGCACAACTCCACTCTATGCCACTGTACTCTACACCACTCTGCAAAACTGCACTCTATGCCAATGCACTGTATGCCACTCTAATCTACTCTACACCATTACGCTCTATGCCACTCTTCACAACTGCACTCTACCCTACACCACTCTACATCACTTTACTCTGAAATAATCCACTCTATCACTGCATTATATGCCACTTCACTCTGTTCCAGTTCACTCTACACTGCTGCACTCCGACGCTCTACAACACTGCACTCTCCACAAATCCACACTACACTACTTTGCACTCTAAGCCACTGCACCGCTCTATGCTACTCCACTCTGTGCCACTGCATGCAGTTGCCCTCTTTGCCACTATACACTGCAACACTGTACGCCAATGCGCTCTACACCAGTCCAATCTACGCCACTCTCCTGTATGCTACTGTATGCCACTCTATATGACTCCACACTATTCCACTCAATACACAATACTCTCTGCCACTCCACAACACTCTAGTCCACTCTTCGCCATTCCACTCTATAACACTCCACATCACTCTTCTCTACGCCACTAACTTTTAGCCATGTTGAACAGCAGCCACCCTGGTGTACAACATGGGTAAAACACATTAACAAAACCAATATCTCTGGCAGAGACAAGACCTATTCACTTTGCCAATGCTCATTTATCAGACTGCTGGTATTTTACAGCATACCAGATTGTGTTCATTTGCAACTATTCTTATGAAGTTATTCTCTTTTTAGTATCACTCGATGAAGTCAATTTATAATTGCACTCTTGTAGGTCACACTGGTATGTATTTTATGTGTGGACTACAGTTATTTTTGTTAACCAGTTTAGCCTATATGTCCTTCTTGTATGGATTTCTATTTTGCTTTCATAGCTCTTGTATGTAGTGCTTATATAGACATTTAAATATTATATTACTAATTGAAGTTGTGCCGTTTAGTCCAATTTCATGTCCTGTCACTCTATCTTCATACCTATTTAGGTGTCCATTAAACTGTCCGTCTTTGCATATCCATCTATGTCTATCTATCCAGTTATCTCTTTGCATATCAATCTGCTTGTCTACTGGTCTACCAGTCTGTCTTCCCATCTACCTGTATCAGCCTATTTACCGGTCTGTCAGGCTATCTGTCTACCTGTCTCTCTTTGTCCATCTACATCTCTTTCTCTTTTCAAATCTATCTACTAATCTACCTACTTTTGCAATTCTATAGATCTATCTACCTATATTTGCAACCTTATCGGTCTGTCTGTGTAGCTATGAAACCCTATTTATCGGTCTCCATCTTTGCAACTCTGTCTATATTTGAAACTATATCAGTCTAGGCAACAATCGCTATTCAACCTGCTGTATGTATGTATGTAACAATCTCCATCTAGCTGCCCATGCGACCATCTCTATATATGTAATCGACTATTAATGTATCTAGCTATATATCTATCTTTCTATGCAACACTATGTATCTATACAACCCTTTCTGTCTTCGCAAGTCTCTTTATGTATTTATCTTTGCAAACCTGTCAATCTATCTTTTCAACCGTGTTTATTTGTAATGAAAAATTATAAAAACATTACCAAAGAAAGCATTAGCAAAAGGCACCAGACTAATTGTTTATTTTAGGTCTGGTGTTACCCAAGAAATTTTGACTTTACAAAATTATGTACATAAGTTACTTATACCTGTTGTCAGGCATATTACCCATTAGGCTGTTGTTGTGTCATTTACATTTTTCTTCCACCCCTCCGGCGTCATGTGGCGGTCAGTCAGCCCGCTTCAGCCAAAGGCTGGCATCACTATGAATTAGTGCATGCTGCCAAGGTCTACTAAGGTACTGTGTGCTTTCTGAAACCAAAAAATACTTTTGCCTTTAGCCCAGCAGCTTCCCCAATAGTAACAGTTTGTAAAAACCATGATAGAACAAAACAAGAAAACTGCCAAAGCGTAAAGACTGGCGGCTAGCACCAGATCTATTGGCTTTTTTTTAATGGGTTGTTCCCTCCCACTTTCCTAAATATGGAGGACAGATTGCAATTTCTGAAAGCTCTTTTTCAGATGATCACAGAGACAGGAGCTTAGGCTCTGCCCACGTTGGTGGTTTGATTGAGTAGCAGTTGTGCGGTTTCACTGATAAAGAGTGCTTGTTTTGGTTTTGTATGTTTTGTCCTGTGGAAGAGCATATGCTCAATACATCTGGCTATGTTGGTTTTGGTGGCAAGCTAATAATCAAGGCTACTGAGCCGGCAAATTTTTGTGAAATGTATAAGTTAAAGTGAATAGGCTTTTAAGCGTGGACTATTAACGCTCTTTAATAAAGCCTACAGATGTATTTTGTACATTGTTCAGATTACCATAGTAGTAAATGGTTTTTGTTTTTAGTTAACCCTTCTGACAAACTGTGGGATAGATGATTTGCACGGTCATTATCCTTATTAAGCCCTCTGAGGTGAGACATTTTGTACACAATTTTAATTTTATGACAATGGGCCAGATGGTTGCTTTGGGGTAAAGCTTAAAGTAAATAGGGTAGCCCTGAGATGTTTATGGTGACAAGCCAATGGTAAAATCCATAGGCTTGAAAGGTTCACTTGAAAAAAGAGTTTGCTTGATGTCATAAGCCAGGTTGGTTTATTAGGAAAGGTCCTGGCAAAGGCAGTAGGCCTGGCCTATTTACAGTGAAAAGCATTTGATAAAGTCAATATCTCATAGATTACCATGCAGCAGGGCAAAGGCAGGGTGAAGGAGAGGGTGTTGTGTGTGTGGGGGAAAGATATTCACTGTGATAATTTTTGTGTTAGCCCTTTTCAGAAGCGTTGTAGATTGTTTTGTCAACGGTAATGTTATACATATTAGTACATTTTTAACCATATGCACAATGTATGCTACCTTGCACACTTCAACAGGCCTGTGTTGGTTATTATGTCAGGTCAATAAAGGCTGTAGAACTTACTAGTTTATTGGGGAACGTTATGCCAGATTACATAGGCATGATCTGTTTATTATGAAAAGTTATAGCAAAGCCAGTAGCACTTGATTACTTATTATGAAAAGCATGTGATCAAGGTAGTAGGTTAATAAGGGTGGATTGTTATTAAATTGTGCTAAAGCCTGTTGTAGGAGGCTGGCCTGGTTTGTAGTGGGTACCTATGGTACTTACACCTTATAACAGGTCCAGTTATCCCTTATTAGTGAAAGGTAGGTACTGTCTAGAGCAAGGCTCTCTAGAGGTAGCTATGGATGAGCAGCCAAGGCTTATCTAGGAGACATGCAAAGCTCATGCAATACCACTGTGGTCACACAGTTCTCATACACATGAAAGAAAATACTCAGTGTTACAAAAAATAAAGGTACTTTATTTTGGTGATACAAATACCAAAAATACCATAGAGACTATACTGCCTTAGGAGGTAAGTAATACACAAATTATATACACTAGTATGCAGACGTAGGCATAAACCAGTTCGAAAACAGTGCAATTAGTGAAAATCACAATAGTTAGAAATGGACCTAGGGGGAGCACAAACCATATACTAAGAAAGTGGAATGCGAAGGTCCGGTCCCCACCTAGGCAAGTGTAGTGGTAGAGGGTAGCTGGGAGTACTAGAAAACCCCAAAGCTAAGTACTAGAACCCAACCCAGTGGCCAGCAAAGCAGGAGTAAATCACAGTAACTTTCCCAGAACACACACAGAAATGAGAAGAAGAATTATGCAAAACCCAAAAGAGACTGCAAGACACCAACAGTGGATTCCTGGACAAGAAAACTTGTGGAACAAAGGGACCAAGTCCAAGAAGCACAGAAGAGTCCAGGATGAACAGGATCCCCTGCTAACCCAGATGAAGGTGCAAAAGAAGAACCACTGGTGAAGAGGAAAAGTCAGCACTGCACCCTAGAAGACAAAGTCGGGTTCCTGGAGGGTGCAAGTGATGTCCCACAACGGATGGAGGATTGTGTTGTCGGAATCCGCCAACAAGCCTTGCCACAAGCAAAGCTCATGGTTAGCAGAAAATGGCGCTGCCCGGGACCAGGAAGGACCAGGTGGACTCTACTCAGGAGAGGAAGGCACAGGAGTCCCACAGCACAGAGACAATTAAGGTGCAAAAGGCCCACGCAGCACTACGACAAAGGCTCCCACGTCGTCAGAGAACCACTCAGGAAGCTGTGCGTTGCAGGAAAGAGTGCTGGGGGCCAGAGCTACAAGATGCATGAAGGACTTGAAGGAAGGAGGCCAACAAGCCTTGGAAGCTGCTAAACACGCGGTGCACGGGGGTACTGTCTTGCGCTGGGAGACAAGCTCTTACCTCCACCAAAGTTGGACAGTTGGAAGAGAGGACCGTCGGGACCACTTCAGTCCACCAGCCGTGATGCAGGATCCACACAACACAGGAGGAGAGGGGATCCACGCAGCCGGTCATGGTTGCAGTTGGTGCTTGCAGAAGCAGGGGAGTGACTCCTTCACCCCAATGGAGATTCCTTCACTCTTCTGATGCAGGCAGAAGACGGGCTGTCTTCAGAGGATGCACAACCGGGAAACAGTTGCAGTTGATGGCAGTAGCTGGAGATACAATGTTGCAGAAGGTGTCTTGCTTCTTTGTTGCAGCTTGTAGAGTTCCTGGAGGGTCCAGATACAGTTTCTTCAGTGAGAAGTCGAAGTGGAGGATGCAGAGGATTCCTGCTGGAGTCTTTCAATCCAAATCTGAGGAACCACCCAAAGGAGAGACCCTAAATAGCCCTGAATGGGGGGTTAGTCACCTAACCAGGTAAGCACCTATCAGGTGAGGGCTCAGACGTCACCTGCTGGCACTGGCCACTCAGATGCTCCCAGAAATTTCCTGCCAACTTTGAATCCAAGATGGCAAAACCCAGGGACCCTCTGGAGGAGCTCTGAGCACAACCCCTGGGGTGGTGATCGACAGGGGAGTGGTCACTCCCCCTTTCTTTTGTCCAGTTTCACGCCAGAGCAGGGAATGGGGTTCCTTGAACTGGTGTAGACTGGTTTATGCAAGGAGGGCACCAAATGTGCCCTTCAAAGCATTTCCAGTGGCTTGGGGAGGATACCCCTCCCAAGCCTGTAACACCTATTTCCAAAGGGAGAGGGTGTAATACTCCTCTCCCAAAGGAAACCCTTAGTTCTGCTTTCCTGGGCTTAAGCTTTTCAGGCAAAAGGAGGGCAGAAACCTGTCTGTGAGGTGGCAGAAGCAGGGGCTGCCTGGAAAACCTCAGAAGGCTGAAATGGCAAAACTGGGGGTCCTTTAAGGAGCCCCCAGAGTGCATGGAATCACACAACCAATGCTTGCAAAAACCTTGGGGGTATGATTTCAACATGTTTGATACCAAACTTACCTATGTTTCGGAGCTACCATTATGTAGCTGGACACAGGTAGTGACCTATGTCCAGTACACGTGTAAAATGGCATCCCCGCACTCATGAAGTCCGGGAAAATAGTCCTGGAGGTTGTGGGAGCATCTATGCCAGTACAGGGGTGTCCTCACACACAGGTACTTCGCAACCTGCTCTCAGGGCTGGAGGGCCTGCTATGGGGGTGACTTATAAGTGACCTGGTGCAGTGTAAATGGCAGTGAAAGGGTGCTTACACCGTTTCACGGAGGCTGCAATGGAAGTCCTGCAGAAGCCTTTGCATGGGCTCCCTATGTGTGGCAAAATATATGCTGAGGTCCATAGGGATCCCCTGGAGCCCCAATGCCCTGTGTACCTAGGTGCCATATACTAAGGACTTATAAGGGGGCACCAGTATGCCAAATGCGAGTGAAATACAAACTTTTGGGAGAGAGAGCATAATCACTGGGGTCCTGGTTAGCAGGATCCCAGTGAACACAGTCAAGCACACTGACATCAGGCAGAAAATGGGGGTAACCATGCCAAGAAAGAGGGTACTTTCCTACACCTGTAGGCAGATATTACTTGAAATCTCAAAGATTACCATAGTAGGCATGAATTTTGGCAATGACCCATTAGACAAAACATTGGGGAT
The DNA here is from genome assembly GCF_031143425.1 of Pleurodeles waltl. NCBI lineage: Eukaryota > Metazoa > Chordata > Amphibia > Caudata > Salamandridae > Pleurodeles > Pleurodeles waltl. Next base: position 267,359,383 of record NC_090448.1, on the reverse strand, counting down.
AAACAATTGGTATTGTGGGAATCCTTATAAATCCCTCTTAGGAGTGATTATGTAATACTTTGACAATTGTGGTGCCCATAGTACATTATTGTTTTACCATTCAAAGATGTCCAACATGGTTCATAATGTGGTGACCATGCTGAAACTTTAAAACAATCATACACAACGTACTTTGTACCATTGCAATAAGACACACGTTATCCTCTTTAATTTTATTATTGCAAGCACATGACTGCCATGTTTAGGTGCCATCATGTTTCCTTTTTAATACTTTTATTGTATTACATTTTTAAATTTACTTTTCCTATGCTTATGCTGTTGAATTTTTGTTTTTTATGTGGTTGTGCATGTGGGTGGTTGCAAGAAGGAGTCAGAGTAGGTAAAAGGATGCATGAGCATAAGGATGAGTGACAAAACGCATGTGTGATGACTTATTGAGTGTCTGAAACCAACAAGGACTGAAGAGTGGCTTTTGTTTTTAAGCTTGAACTCTTGATATTGCCAATGCTTGTTTTGTTTTGATTAAGACAATATACTGTATTTTCCTTTAAAATTTGCTAATAGTGTATGTACTCACAGGACTTTAAAAAAAAAAAAAAAAAAAAAAAATGGAAAAAATGTGTTCCATTTTTAACACTGAAAAGGGCAGGTTGCTCCATGCTACAATATTTACGCAGCAAAACTATTGCCCAATTATTTATGCACCTAACTAAATGATTGCTTCCTACCTCAAGGACAGACAGCACTTGATTTTCTTAATACCCATCATATCTGCCCCTTGCAGCAAACATTGTGGTGTCCCTTAGAGGTCCATCATCTCTCTGCTCCTATTCAACCTCTACCAACCCTCCCTTACAAGTCTTGATCATTATGTTCAGCCTTAGATTTTGAACTATGCAGATGATACACACCTCATTCTAAAAATGGATGACCCAGAAGACCATTAGACATGGTTGCCTCTGTGCCACAAATGCAAGGATGAGGAAAACCTGCAAGACAGAGAGCATGTCCTGTAGGCAACTGCACAAACAACAGCCTATGGCCATAACTCCCATGAAGCTTAATGTTTGCCAGCCGTGTCAAAAGAGGTAAGAAACCTATAGGTAACCATAGTCTCAGATCTATCCCTAACACCACGTGCCAATGAGGTCACAAGGACCACCTTTTGCACAGTAAAAACACAGTGAGACATTATCCCATACCTTGGACACCACAAAACACAGTCTATCCTCACATGATTGATAAGGCCAGCACCGTGACACCAACAATATAATACTCAAAATAAATGAATTTAAAATGTTGCAGCAATAATTATTCTGTGCTTTCACCCCAGAGAACACATGACACCAGTGCTATAAGCACTCCACTTGCTATCTTTAGATAGGCAATCATGGTTCTAGTACATTTGCATTGTTCAAAGAGATTCTCAAGCAAAAGGACCACTGAACGTACAATTCAAATTTAAGAAATGCAAAGAAAATAGGACACTCAACACCAGGTTAGCCCCACAGATCACATACTGCCTGTACAATAACAAATACATGGGAGGCACAGTTTCTCTGCACAAGCCAGCATTTACAGGTCAGAATACAGGTGAAAACCTGGCTGTTCCTAAAGGTAATTACATCAACTGCTGACCCTGCATTAGAACCCTAAATGAGAATCCTTCCTTTCAGTATAAGTACTGTCAGCACCTAGGAGAACGTCTTGACCAGCGCATGTTCACGAAGATGGCAGAGAGTGGTATCCTACCAAAACTTTCAACCTCTGCCCAATGTAGCCTTGTAGTTAGTTATCTTAACATGCACACTGGTTATAATAACTATGCCACCCCAACCATATACTATGCATTTCCACTCAAGATCGGAAGTACCTTCTGCCACTCTGTACCAGAAGCCACACTTCCTGATTAATGAGATGGAGGACTTTAACCTTAGTACCTGTGCTCACATTAGGGACACAGAGACTGTCTGCACTGTTTCCTACCTCTGATCAAAAGATGCTGCAAGTAACTCTAAACGTAACCGGCGGTCTTCTAGTCCCAAACTGATAGAATCCATGTAACCAAATGATCCCCTATAAGACTTCACTACTTGATCCCTCATCATGAATGGAACATTTATGTAAATGTATGAAAGAACCTGTGGAACCTTAGTGGCAAATGGTGGGCATAGGCTATACTAGCCTGCTAAACAAACCACACATTACTAACCAGACAGGCCTGCAAAAAACAGAACTTAGACACACATTGTTGATCCATGGATCTCTCTCAACACAGTCTACCCTGCATGTCCTTAATAGTTACATAGTCAGCGCACCAACATCATATAATGTTAAGAATAAAAAAAGATGAGTATAATTAGAAAGCACGGGGAGGAAGGAAATACTCAGGTGAGCCCATCACGGAGAGCAACAAGGGAGAAGCATACATGCAAGAGAGAGCGGTACGGAGCTGCAGAGGAGGCAAGTGACGTACACGAAAGAGACAGCTGGAAAACATGAATTTTCGTGGAGTGCTTGAAAAGAAAAAAGTAGAGCTTGAAAAGTAAATATTAGCAGGACAAGATTCTAGAATAGCTAGGAAACCACACAGGTCAAGAAATATAAAGTAAGCAAATGAGAGTGACAATTGAGTCAACCAATGGTAAGCAGTGGGTGGACTGTAATCAAACAAAACCTTTGTCGTGAACAGACCGCTTGCGTTATCTATTAGGCGACACCGAAAAATTTGTGTCTATCTCTCATAACTTCTCTATCCTTCACACAGCCAAGTACAGCACCACATAACACGATAACTGCACCTCAGGGCCATCATGCACAACATGGAAACACTTTCCCCATAAGCTTATAGTAAACACTCCCATTAGCACATCCACTCATACAGGCTGCCATCTTTGTGAGTAAGCAGTTCAGCGCCCACATAGGGGCAGTGAGGGTTATACAAATGATAGAGTCCAATACAGGAATACAATCTGTATGCCACTGTCCTTACTCCACAAGCAGAAAGACATTTGGAAAAGGACGTGCTTCGTTTTTTTTTTTTTTTTGTATTACTGTAAAAGGTATCGTAACATGACCTAATTTTCCTTCACTGAAAACCTTCTCTGGGCATATTTTGTCGTATATGCAGCCCATATTCAAAATAATAAAAATGCTGCGGCACAGTCTTGGATCTGGTTACTGTGCAAACTATCAGCGTTCCCCTCCTCTGAAACTTTCCACGGAGGCCAGCCAGGATCCCCCTCCTGTTCACAACGTAAGCCAATCAGTGTCAGATGCTGGAGGGTGTGTGAGCAAGGCATGCGAATTGTTTGCCAATTTAAGCTGCAGCTGGAGGCTAGGAGCATGCAGGGGCTGCAGATCGTGTTTGCAGAGAAGGGATGAAAACAATTCTAGTATGAAAAACAAGAGCTTGCAAGAAAACATACACGGGTCTCCACTCCCAGCCTTCGTGAAACGTTTTGTTAATTTTTTGAGTATCAACTCAGCTTATGTTATGACAAAAAATATCTTTTAGTTCAAAACCTCGGAATGCGACACTGAAAAATAAAGATTCTAATTGAAACAACAAAGCACTGAACTGAATTTGCTGATTTTTACACAAGCAGGGAATGAATATTTTCAGGTAACTGGGGACTGAGAGTAAATGTAGAAAAATATAGGAAATGGCAAGGCACTGCATAGTGCAACCGGGTACTGAACAGTGGCTAGCAAGGAAGCCCTGGTCTCTGGTACAAGTAAAGAACATCGGCCCTCCTAACCCTCGTGGTGTATTGTATTGCAGTATTTATATAGCACGCTTACTACCTCTATGTGGGGTGCTGAAGAGCTAGTCTACATGAGTAGCACCCTTCACCATGTAGGGGGTGTGGTTGGAAGAATGTTTTTGTTTTGATCCTATGTGAGAAGTGTTCCACGTCTTGCGTGATGGCCACCAAGCTGTGGTATCGAGTTATATAATTCAGCACGTGGCAGTGTGTTGGATGATGTGTAAGAGACAGACATGCAGCTTTATGGTTACCGGCAGGCTGGTAAGCTTTAAACAGCTTTGCAGGTCCCTTTATGATATTTTGTATGATAAAATGTTCTTATCTGGTTAGGGCACTGGACTGTCGAATGTGAGATTCTGTGTTTAGTTGTGGTTCTAAGGTGACATGGTTGGAGGGAGAAAGGAGTAGCAAGATCTGCTGGGATGGACATTCTGTATTATCATTTTATATCTGAGTGTCTTTGTGAGTATAGAAGAAGTCAGCTTGAGTAGATATTTGGGACTTGCAGTGAATGGACTATGTTTAAGTCCTCCAATATTGTCCAGTAATGTGTGGCAGGGCTCTTCAGTTTTTCCATGCCTGATCATTTGATGATGTTTGGCAGTAGAGCCCCAGTGATGGACAACCCTCAAGCAGACATCTGTGTTAATTTAATGGGTGTAAGTTACACGTTGTTGCTGACCGCTGCACATTATGATTTTAGTATTATTGTGAGCCATAACTCCCATTTGGAAGTACATAACTACATAATGCCACAGCAAACCGTAGGTCAGGCCTTTATTTGCTTATGAAAGAAGTTTGCTGGTTGAGTGGTTTGTAATTCCTTGGTTGTAAACTGATGAGTGTGCTTAACGGTGTGACTGTTTTCTGGGCTTTGTTGCTGGGGTGCTGGGGGTACAAATATATAGGAAATAGCCAAGCTTTCAACGGTCTTCTGCAGTGTATATGGTCCCGGATGCTCCTAATACTGGATGGTAGTGAGTTCCAGAGATTGGTGGCTTGTACTGAGAAAGCGGTGCCTCCGTCTGATTTCTTTTGGTAAGGTGGTTTAATAAGTGGTGGAAGCCTACAGCACAGTGTTCTGTTTGTATTGCTTGAGTTAAACTTGTAGGTATAGTGGGCCTTTTTATTAGGAGGCTCTGTGGACAATGCAAAGTGCCTTGAACATTGCCATTCCAGCTATACGTAGCCAGTTGAGCAACTGCTGGACCGGAGTCCTCCGTTCTCCTGGGTGAAGGCGGAGAAGAAATCTTGGAACCACATTTTAGATGAGTTGTATTTTGAGAATAATGGGTGCACAAACAAATAGGCATTGGCATAGTCAAGCATGGAGATTACGAGTGCGAGTATGGTTTGCATTTCATACTGGTATGCGATGTATGGGAAGATGCAATGTAGTGTTTTCGTTGTGCAAAAGTCACCTCTTTGTGACGATGTTAGCATGCGGTATCAAGGATAGGTCTGAATCCATGGCTACTCCTAGCTTTCCTTCTCTCGATGTTGTCAGAGGGGCTTCAAGTTTCTTAGGCCAGATGGCAGAAGGCTGGTAGTTTTACCATTATGTGCATCAGTGCTTAATTTGTGCTTGTTGTTTTCGGTGCTGAGCACCAGCACTTATTTTTGAGGGACGAGGCTTATTCTTCTGCCTCAAGCATTTGCTGCAAGCAAAAGACACATATGGGAAAGATGGATGAAGGAAAAAACGAAAAAGCGTCACAAAGAGAGAAAGTAGAAAGCTGCAAGAGTGAGCTAATGGGGCAGGTAGTGGCTTCATATGGAATAAAGAGGCCTGAGATGGCTTCAGGATTACGCTGACTGAGTATTCCGTGTTCACACATTTAATTGCAGCAGCCGCGTGTATAAGAGGAGGGCTTTGGACACCAGCATCTTTTTATTTACAAATTAAGCACTGGTGTGCATGACATAATTTCTGTGTTTGCGGAACTGAGCTTTAGATGGTTATTCGTCATCCATGCGTTTACGGTACAAAGGCAGCCACTGAGTTTTGAATAGTAGAGGTCCTCAGGGCTATCTATTTTTAAAATGATTTGAGTGTAATCTGCATATTGTAACAGCTAAGGTTGCATAATGTAACCAGATTTGGTAAGGGAGTTAGGTAGATGTTGAATAACTGAGAGGATATTATGGAACCCTGAGGAAGGCCACACAGTTCTGTGTAAGGAGGTGGTGTGACAGAGATAGGTAGTCTACGTTTTGGCTGTCTGTGAGATAAGAATCAATCCATTTTAAAGCGTTTTCACTGTTTCCAATATTGTGAAGTCTTTGCAGTAGGGTATGATGGTGGCAGTGTGAAATCCACATGATAATTCTCGAAGTAATAAGGTCCTATTCAGTTTTAGACAGCTGTTTTTTGGCAGGCTATACGCCTCTGCCTGGTCTGAAACCAGCACGTTGGTCTGATAGTAAACTATAATCTTCAGTTCTGTTAGACAGTTGAGTAAAAAAAACTTTCTCAAACATTTTCCTAAGAATGATTCATTTGATATGGGCCTGTAAGTTGCTGGATCAGACGAGTCGAGGTCTTATTAAGGAGAGGTGTAATGTAGGAGGTTTTGAGCTCAGGTGGGAGTGAATTTACTTCCAGGGACTGGAGGATTTGGCATCTAGATACCTCTTGTGCTCAAACTGAGTGAAGCATATCTTTAAAAGATTCTTAGCAGCGCCTGGTCTGATAGTGACCCTGATGGTCTGGCTTCAATGATAATATTGAGGAAATCTTTTTGTGACAGTGTTTCTTTCTCTGGTAGTTAGGTCATGCATTGTTGGAGTGTTGTCTGTGTTCTCTTCAGGGAATTTCCAGTGTTTGTAAAAAAAATTAGATACATTAATTGGTGATTTTATCAAAAAAGTCTTGCGATTCTGATGTCTCTGTGTTTAGGTACCGTGAATTGCGAAAATCTGTTAGAATTTCATAGAATTCTTTCAATAGCAGTCTGTTTCAGTTATACATGTGGAGTAGTACTGTCTTTTTGTGGCTATTATAGCTCTTTTTTTAAGGCTCTGTTAGTAAAAGTCACTCCTAATTAGGGAAAGCTAGGGCCTCTTACCTTTGAGCCTCAGTACTAGTGCACCTGGATCAAAATCCACCCCTGCCATACCCCTCTCAGATTCCACTGCTCAACGTTATTGCCAGCTACATGTTTTTTAACTTCTACTCTAGTTTAAAACAGTTTAATATTTTGCATTCCCCAGTGAAATTAAATTCTGGTATCGCCCTCTCCTAATGCCCACCTTTTAGCTTACCCATGGGCTCATTTATCCAGACACCCATAATCACAGCCACTTCCATCATTAAAAGGGCTATCGCTTTATATCCCATCCCTAGAGCCTCTATCACCAACTCATCCATCTCTACAGACACTAGCACTCCCTTGTTCAACCCTCGAGACACAAAGTCTCTCTCGCTACTTTCCTCACAGCACCTATCATATCGTTCTCCTTCATTACAGGTGACAAATTACTCCCACATGCTAACAGACCCGAATCATGGTAGGAACACCCGATTTCTAAAAAACAAACAATTTTTTTTTTTAGCTATCTGTCAAATAAAACTCTTAACACTCTGTCCTTTACACATATGGCCTTGCCTTTCTCACTCTGGCTCTGTCTTGGATTTTCAACACCTCGGTCTCTCTTTCTCCATTTGGTCCCCTCTAAACTGTGAATCCCACCACCCAGGGCCATCCCAGGCCAAGAAGACCCAAATAGGCATGCAGAAAAAAAATAATTAAAACGGAATGCTTCATAAAAGACACTTTTGCACCTATTTAAGCTTTTGACAATCCTAATAGCTATATCATAAACATGTATTCGCAGACTGCAATAGATCTGTCACATCTGAAAAGAAGACTAGCAAATGCGTAATGGGGTAGAAGTAAAGATGTGTCTTTTTTTCATGAATGCCATAAGGTCTTTTGGGGTTCTGAAGCAGCCTGTGGTTTCAGAGCAGTATCCAGGGAGGTACTGCTCTGTATCACTGGTATTTCAGTACCTTAGACACCATTGTCTGCCAGTTAGATGGTCAAGCACTCACTCGCTTTGTACTCCTGACACTGGTATAGCAACTTAAGTGAGCAGTCAAGGTATACTTGACTATTCTTTAGGACACAGAATAAACTTATGTGGTTTAACATTTTACTCCCTTGAACACTCACATCCATGGGCAATGTAATCCTATGAGGGGTGGTGGAAGGAGTGGTTGTGAAGGATTTGCCCTATTTCAGATTCCGTAAAGTCTTTTTATGCTTCTACGGGATTTCATTTCCATGCTGTAGTCCAGAGGTCTCCAACCTTTTCTGTATTGAGAGCTGCTTCTGATCAGTGAAAATCATTGTGAGCTTCTAAATGCCTAGCAACTCTCTATCATAGTTACCAGACATCCCCACGCCCAGTTTCATTGACTTTAAGCCTAACGTACAAGGAGCCAGATACTATGGTTTAAACAATATACTTACTGGGGGCACTATGACAGGGCTATTTTGTTTCAAAAAGAGTGTGGTCTGTGGAAATGTATGCATGTGTGTACATGAACAGAATATATGTGTATGGGTGAGTGAGAGACGTTTGTGTGTGCTTGTGGCACAGGACATACCTTTCACCATAGGTGGCATCTTTACATGTATCACACAAATGTCATTTAAAAAAAAAAAAAAAAAAACAGGAGGAAATTAAAGTGAAGAAAAATGTTCCATAATGTGAACATTTTTGTGCACTTTAAATTTCTTCCACTTAGATGTCTATATTTTTCAGTTATAAATATGTGGAGTCTATCAATTAACTGGGAATGTTAGAAGTGGGTCTCTAGTTGGCAGTGGTTTGCACCCTGTTCAAGTAGGGACCCTCACTCTATTCACGGTAAGGGAGTCACACACCTAAGATAACCTCTGCTCACCTCCTTAGTAGCTTGTCACGAATTATCAGGCTTATATCGGAGGCAATGTGTAAAGTATTTGTACAAACAAACAGAGTAACACAGTGAAAACATCACAAAAGTACTCCACACCAGTTTAGAAAATATTTATCTGAATAAAACAAAGCCAAAATGGCAAAAATCCAACATACACAAGCAAAGACACAATTTTTTAAAGCTTAAGGGCCAGATGTATCAAAGGGTTTTTCCCATTCTGTGTCAATGGGAAAATGTGTTCGTACATATGGCCCTAAATCTCAGTAAAGTGCTTAGAAACACACTAGGTCCATCTGGAGCTATCACAACATCATTCACAGATTCGTTCCCAACAGTCCAACGCCACTCGCAAGGAAGTGCAGGCTGGTCACAGAGTCACATGGACCCCCAGATACAGTACCCTGGAAACGGATGAGGAAGCAAAGACATTGCAAGGAGTCAGGGAGGTGAGGCGTCGCCGGATTGGTGTCAGTTCCTTACTACTACTGGGAAGGTGAGGCGTCTGTTCCTTACTGCGGGGCAAGGGAGATGAGGAGTTGGATCTTTATGGTTGCGGGGGAGGTGATGCGGGTCGATGGCGAGGCGTCGGCTCCTTACGATCCGGAGGGGGACAATGATTCCAGCAAGTCAAGATGTGCGCCGTTGACTTTACTGTGTCGCAATTACACCACGGGGCCACAGGTGCTGCGGCAGGGTCGGAGTCTGGTGTCCCGGACGGTGGTGACACAGCACTCAGGACTCACGCTGTGGGAGGACTTTGGAGGTGCTGTAGCAGCATCAGGCCTGGAGTGTTGGTGGCAGTCGTTGCACTCAGTGGGGACCATGGCTTCTGGTGCAAGCAGCGGTCTGCATTCGGATGGTGGTGCCAGTTTTGAAGTTGAGCTTTGGTGATGTACTTGGGTTCTTCTTGGTTTCACCAGAACTCACTTCCAAAGGCCTAGGAACTGGATTTGGCAGCACTTGGCAAGTCTGGACTCTCAGCAAAAAAGTCTGTGTGCTGGCAGGTGAAGTCTTTGATGTCTCTGAGACGTCTAACATGAGGCAAGCTCAGTTCAAGCCCTAGGAGAACCTTGGAAAGCAGGATGTAGAAAGAAAAGTACAGTACTTTCACTCTCAGGACAGAAGCAGCAGGCCAGCACAGTGAAGCAACAGGCACAGTGGCAGTCTCTCCTACAGCATCCACCTGCTCTTCTTCCTTGCAGAATGTTCTCAGTCCAGAAGTGTTCTCGAGTTGTGGGGCTAGCAGTCTAAACCTTATACTAATTTCTGCTTTTAAAGTAGGCAAACCTCAAAGGATAGTCTTTGTAGTGCACCAGACCCTGCCTTTCCTGGCCTGGCCCCAGACACACTTGAGGGGGTTGGCGACTGCTTAGTTTAAGGACAGACACAGCCCCATTCAGGTTCAAGTGTTACGCCTTCTGCCACTCTAGCCCAGGAAGACCCATCAGGATATGCAGGGCACATCTCAGCTCCCTTTGTGTGGCTGTCTAGAGTGCATTCACAAACAGCCCAACTGTCATCCTGACCCAGACGTGTATTCCACAGAAAGGCAGAGGCACAGAATTGTTAAGCAAGAAAATGCCAATTTTCTAAAAGTGCCATTTTCAAACGTATAATCGAAAAACCAATACAGGGAGTGCAGAATTATTAGGCAAATGAGTATTTTGACCACATCATCCTCTTCATGCATGTTGTCTTACTCCAAGCTGTATAGGCTCGAAAGCCTACTACCAATTAAGCATATTAGGTGATGTGCATCTCTGTAATGAGAAGGGGTGTGGTCTAATGACATCAACACCCTATATCAGGTGTGCATAATTATTAGGCAACTTCCTTTCCTTTGGCAAAATGGGTCAAAAGTAGGACTTGACAGGCTCAGAAAAGTCAAAAATAGTGAGATATCTTGCAGAGGGATGCAGCACTCTTAAAATTGCAAAGCTTCTGAAGCGTGATCATCAAACAATCAAGCGTTTCATTCAAAATAGTCAACAGGGTCGCAAGAAGCGTGTGGAAAAACCAAGGCGCAAAATAACTGCCCATGTACTGAGAAAAGTCAAGCGTGCAGCTGCCACGATGCCACTTGCCACCAGTTTGGCCATATTTCAGAGCTGCAACATCACTGGAGTGCCCAAAAGCACAAGGTGTGCAATACTCAGAGACATGGCCAAGGTAAGAAAGGCTGAAAGACGACCACCACTGAACAAGACACACAAGCTGAAACGTCAAGACTGGGCCAAGAAATATCTCAAGACTGATTTTTCTAAGGTTTTATGGACTGATGAAATGAGAGTGAGTCTTGATGGGCCAGATGGATGGGCCCGTGGCTGGATTGGTAAAGGGCAGAGAGCTCCAGTCCGACTCAGACGCCAGCAAGGTGGAGGTGGAGTACTGGTTTGGGCTGGTATCATCAAAGATGAGCTTGTGGGGCCTTTTCGGGTTGAGGATGGAGTCAAGCTCAACTCCCATTCCTACTGCCAGTTCCTGGAAGACACCTTCTTCAAGCAGTGGTACAGGAAGAAGTCTGCATCCTTCAAGAAAAACATGATTTTCATGCAGGACAATGCTCCATCACACGCGTCCAAGTACTCCACAGCGTGGCTGGCAAGAAAGGGTATAAAAGAAGGAAATCTAATGACATGGCCTCCTTGTTCACCTGATCTGAACCCCATTGAGAACCTGTGGTCCATCATCAAATGTGAGATTTACAAGGAGGGAAAACAGTACACCTCTCTGAACAGTGTCTGGGAGGCTGTGGTTGCTGCTGCACGCAATGTTGATGGTGAACAGATCAAAACACTGACAGAATCCATGGATGGCAGGCTTTTGAATGTCCTTGCAAAGAAAGGTGGCTATATTGGTCACTGATTTGTTTTTGTTTTGTTTTTGAATGTCAGAAATGTATATCTGTGAATGTTGAGATGTTATATTGGTTTCACTGGTAATAATAAATAATTGAAATGGGTATATATTTGTTTTTTGTTAAGTTGCCTAATAATTGTGCACAGTAATAGTCACCTGCACACACAGATATCCCCCTAACATAGCTAAAACTAAAAACAAACTAAAAACTACTTCCAAAAATATTCAGCTTTGATATTTATGAGTTTTTTGGGTTCATTGAGAACATGGTTGTTGTTCAATAATAAAATTAATCCTCAAAAATACAACTTGCCTAATAATTCTGCACTCCCTGTATATATTTTTTAAGTTGTTAGTTAATAGACCCCAAACTCCATATCTCTCTCTGCCCACGATAGATGGGAAATTACACTTAAAATATAGTTTAAGGAAATCACCAGGCCTTGCAATAGTGAAAACGAATTTAGCAGCTTTTCACTGTTGGGACATGTAAAACACACCAGTACATGCCCTACCTTTTAAATATATTGCACCCTGCCCATGGGGCTGCCTTTGGCCTACTTTCGGGGTGACGTACATTTAGTAAAAGGAAAGGTTAGGGCCTGGCAAGTGGGTACACTTGCCAGGTCGAACTGGCAGTTCCAAACTGCCCACATCGACACTGCAGTGGCAGGCCTGAGCCACGTTTAAAGGGCTACTCATGTGGGTGGCACAATCAGTGCTGCAGGCCCACTAGTAGTAATTGATTTACAGGCACTGGGCACACACAGTACACCTTAATAGGGGGTTACTAGTACATCAAGTATGCCAATCATGGATAAACCAATTACCAATACAGTTTAGACAGAGAGCATTTGCACTATAACACTGCTCAGCAGTGGTAAAGTGCCCAGAGTCCTAAACGCCAGCAAAAATGAAATTCAGCACAGGATCAAAACATGAGGTCAGAAGCCAGAAAGACAGGAGAAACCATGCCAAGAGCTGACAGGTCTAACATGGAGCAAGATGCCTGCTGTGTGTAAATGAAACACTTTGAAATCATTTTGTTCTCATCCTCCAATAAGGAGTTCACATAAACGTTTATTTAAGAATTAAATACTTCTGTGCTACATCGTGGGTCATAACACAGAGTCAGCACTGGTTATTATCAGACCCTGATGTCTGCAGCTGAAGAGGTCTGATTAAAATAAACAGTCTTCCTTTAAAAATAAATAAATAAAAAAAAAAAAAGATCAAATAAAAAACTTTATTGACCTGTTCTGATTTAAAAATGAACTCATGGCTGCAAGCTACTTTGAAGGTGTCAACAAGCTGCCAGTAGCTTGCGATCGACTAGTTGAAGATACCTGCTCTAATCAAAGGAAGATAACGGCTACAATGTATCTTAAAGGCCAGTGGTATAGCTAACCTTTGAGTTTTTCTGTAGGTCTTGAATCAATGAAAGAAACATTGTGGGTCTGATACCTTACTGTAGCACCTTTACCAATTCTCACCGCCCAACTTTTGGTGAAGGACCCAAAGCACAGAAAAGGTGGTTGCTATTTGGTAAAGAAAGCACCATATAGTAGGCCAGTCAGGTGGCAGGTGTACCAGGTGCCTGAGGTGGTTGTAAGAGTGGGGCATGGTCATTAGAGATGCTGTCCAGAAAGCTGTCCCAGGACCAAGACAACAGGACTCACAAACAGAGGAAACTGCCAAATACTCTCTCCAAAGCTCAAATACTGACACATAGATGTCTCGTTTGGGTTTTGCAGAAAGGTGTGGCTAAGCATGTACCATGCATACACATCACATTTGTTCACTTACTCTAGTTCATCTCTTCTCTGCTTGAACTTTAATGTATTCACAGTTATTTACATTTGTGCCTTGATGCCATCATTCCATGGTCACTCACAGTATAAATGAAATTAGTATGGTTAGGCTTAAGATTATGGAAGGGCTGGCATCATCAAATTATGTTTGGACTCAAAATATCACAAATTACCACAATAAAGCAGAGCCTAGCCGTTACAGCAGAGGTGAATAACTGGGATGCCCACAATATGTCAGGTATTGTCACCACTGTACAATGAATGCCCACAATAAGTCAAGAATTATCACAATTGTTCCAGAGTGAACATTATGCCAGGGATGGACGCTGTTTTGCAATAGATACCCGTGATATGACAACAATTACCACCATACAAACTTGAGTGGCATTATGCCATGAGCAACACTGACCCATAGATTTGTTAAATAAAAATCTGGACTAAAAATGCAGTGTTTGGTATATTTGAGATAATCTACCTCCACTGGTTACATTGCAGTCTGCATTAATTAACTTTTGTCATGTATCCACTTATTTCCGTTTTCCTGCTTTCAGAGGAATGAAATGAGTTTGTGTTGCCATTAAGCCTTAGAATCGGTAACAAAAAGCACACATCCTACAGTATGAATTTGTTTGCTGTTCTTGACTACTGCTTTTATTACATGAGATTTACATTTCACTGCAGACAATAAGAGCCACATCAAGAATTGTAATGATGTAGAGTTGTTTAAAGAGAAGGCTTATCAGTTCTTTCCTAAATTGGAGCAGGGTTGGGATGATCCTGTTGGATGCAGTTATGTTGCTTCAGATCCTGGGTGCACTAATGAACAAGTCCTATTGCCTTCCATTTTTTCCTCATCTACATTGTCTGTATCCAGTCTGATTGTGCCTTGTTTGCAGGAGTGCTGAGAGCTATCGGAGGTACTGAGCTTGTCAACTAGATAGACAGAGGTGACGGGCATGGCGGCTTTATAGATAATGCAGCTAGTTCTGAAGATAGTGCTGCTTTGCAATGGGCTGACATGGATTCAAATAAGGGAAGTGAAGGGGCAGTGGTTGTTAAACTTCAGACTTCTGTGGTTCCCCACTTATTTTTCCTGGAACAGAGGGGCCACTACTGAATCATTATTGGAAACTGGGGACCCCAACTAAGTCATTAATGGAAGCCGGAGACCTCTGCCTATGAATTTTCTATTATTTGAAAGGCAAAACAATCCACAAAAAAAGCAGAAATAGGCATTCATCAAGTAAATACACAAACGACTAAACATGTTATTTATTTCACAGCCAAATATATACAAAACATATATAAATTTTAATTAGAAAGTTGGAGCTTGTCTAAATTCAATTGAGGGCACTCATCGCTCGTGCTACATTTTGTTTGTTGCAACTACACTGCTCCCATGAAACAGTATGAGAATACTAACTTAATTTTTACCAACCAATTTCAAATTCCTTCATTTTTACAGGATATTGTAAAATTTCACATTTTGCTTCTTTATTCATATACACTTTATTATTCTGCTAATATTATTTGATTTCCTAAGCTGTCAGGAGTACACTTTGTGGCCTCCAGGAGTCCCTGGACCGCAGGTTAAGAACCACTGATCTAGGACAAAAGGGCAGGGATGTGGAATTCCTATCGCCCGACGCCCGGGACATCTTGTTTGGGGTCAAGGGCAACAAGTTTTTATGTTTACTTTGTCCTTGGGACAAGTAGGCCCAACCCTCTGCAGCACAAACCCTTTGGCTGCCTGTTTACAGAGAGTAGAACTCTCTGCAGTTGAGGTAATGTTTCTCCAAAAGATAATGCTGTTCGAACTTGTATTTATGGTTCATTATTTGAAAGCCTTCATTATTAGGGTGAGTGCTGTAAATAAATGTTTTAAGGTCACACTTTACTACTGACGTTGGTTCCAGTACAAAAAACAAACAAAACGTGTATACACATGTTTGAAAAGTTTAGGATATGAGGCTAAGTATAATGCTCCCAGAATGCTCTCTGATTAGATGCAAATGAAGTGTCATTTAGTAAAATGTGTTGATGCATGCTAGTATTTCCCAAAAATATTTCTAATGGAAAATCAGAGTAACCATTTTCAACACGATTATGGGAAGCATGAAAATAAACAAACACTGACAAAGCCAACTGATCTGACATATTTTTATAAGTCTTTTAGTTTCATCAATGCGTGTCTTGTTTTGACATGGCTTTTGTAACACTTTATTGTTGTGGGAGCTACCAGGCCCTCAACATTGTAACAAACACTGGCAAAAAAAAAACCAAACGTTTTTGAACTCTAAAAGCACACGTTGCCACCAGTGGCATAACAAAGGCCCCGCAGCTGCTCTCCAGGGGGGCCCTTCAGCACAGCACCTGCCCTGAGTGAGTCTGGAGAGGGGGCTCCTCCATGTTCTTTGCAAAGGGGCACCCTCCAGTTTTGTTACGTCACTGATTGCCACTGTAGTTCCTGACACTGAACCAAACTACTTTGTGTGCCAATATGCTCTTTGTGAAAGAGCAGAATGCGATCACTCACAGTAAAGCCAGCCAAAAGAGAGAGAAATAGAAGTTTAATAAAAACAAAATGTCTTTGTTAACACCAGACCTAATTAGGGACCAAGACCCACATGTAGGTAGCTTTTTGCATGTCGCAAACAGCGACTTTCACTGTTTGCGACGTGCAAAAAGCACATTGCGATGCACAACCCCAGTCTTGCGATTCGGTAACCTGGTTACCGAATCGCAAAACAGGTTTGCGACTCGCAATTAGGAAGGGGTGTTCCCTTCCTAATTGCGACTCGCAGTGCAATGTAGGATTGTTTTGTGACCGCGCAAACCAATCGCAGTTTGCACCCATTTCAAATGGGTGCTAACACTTTCGCAAAAGGGAAGGGGTCCCAATGGGACCCCTTCCCCATTGTGAATGTCACTGTAAACATTTTTTCAGAGCAGGCTGCTCTGAAAAAATGAAACGAAAACGTTTCATTTTTCGTTTTAGTAATGCATTCTTGTTTTCCTTTAAGGAAAACGGGCTGCATTACAACAACAAAAAACTGCTTTATTGAAAAGCAGTCACAGACATGGTGGTCTGCTGTCTCCAGCAGGCCACCATCCCTGTGAGGGCCGCCATTCACAAGGGGGTCGCAAATTGCGACCCACCTCATGATTATTCATGAGGTGGGCATTTGCGAAGCCCTTGCGAATCACAGATGGTGTCAGGGACACCATCCTACATTCGGATTTGCGACTCGCAAATTGTGAGTCGCTCTGACTCGCAATTTGCGGGTCGCAAATCTGAACCTACCTACATGTGGCCCCAAATTCTTAAAGAAAGTCACAAAAGTGCACCCATGGTATATGTCGTATCCCTATAAAATATTTGTGAACTGCATTTTAGCATGGGTAAATACGCATGTGTAGATTTGCTCATGTGAAAATCTATTGAGCATTTGCAAGTTCATTTTCCCTCCAGCCACTTTCTTCCCAACCCTGGAAGAAGTTCTAATTCTGCCATTGTCAGGAGTAAATGTCCAACCTTTCTTATTATGGGAAAATATTAGAGAGAAGCTGGTGAAAATCTTTAAAACATGCAGGTTAGTAGGTTTGCAGACTCAAAGGCATTCCAGCCCTGGAACTATTGCTTACTGCTTCCTCCAGCCCCAGTATGCAGATCTGCAGAAAGGTGGCAAAATATGGAAAATGCTACAGTAGGGATTGAAACTGCAAGTATTCGAGCTCTACTATGGTAGTAGCCCTGGCATAATCAGAGAGGCTATTATCAGAGCTCTTACATAATGAAATTGCTGCCATAATTTGTCGCCACACTACATGGCACCAAAGGGACAAGTAGATCTTTTTACAGGACAAGTAGATTTGAGAAGCAACCTGTCCCCTGGACAAGTAGATATTTTAATAAATTCCACACCCCTGAAAGGGGCTCCCATCATATTACTGCATGTTAAACATGAAGCTTTTAGAGGAAGTGTTGTTTGTCCTCACTCTGAAATTGGGCTCTGCGTGTGTCAGTTGGATAGTATTCATACTAGTCCATGTTGCATCAGTGATATAATTTAAGATGTCATGAATGACGAGAGAGATCATAAGCAGTGCACGACCAAGATGCAAGTTACAGTTAGTTTTCCTGCTATTACTGGAGAATTTCAGTGATTTTTAGACTTTGTTTGTAACCATGACTTTACTATAAACTTTTTTCAGTGACCCCTACACACAGACACATACATACACACACAATTCTCCTATTAGCCAACTGACCTATCTCACCTGGGTAACACTCCGAGACCTGCTGTAGACACTAGATCTCTGCACCATTGTGTGCCTTAGCCATATAACACGGTGTGCTGAGAGCCCAAGGATGTCTGTTATTGACTTGCCGCTCACAAATCCGACCTGGGGAGTGGCCCTGTCTGAAGACCCTTATTTCTGCCCACAACGCCTTTCTCTTGGTTCTATGTTTTTTTCATTCATTGAGCTTATCATGGTCGCATCTATTGTCATATAAAAACATTAGCAATCATATCATGCATCCTTTTGTAACTCACCTTTTACACTATATGTTCCCGGAGTCCTGATGGTAGTTCGCCTTTGCTTTGAGTACAAAAATCACCCAGAGCATGAATTTTTCAGACTGCATCTTTCACAGTCCATGTTCCCCAAGCTTGTGGTTGTTGCTTGCTTTTTCTTTACATACTTTACCACTCTCAAACACAAATATGAATGAAAGACCATGGACAACAAGGAAGATAGTATTTTATTACAAATGATAAAAACAAAGAACACAATGTTTACATTACATTGGATTCAGTGTCTGTTGCAGGGATGACTAGCTTTGACAAGGCCCACGCATGTACTGTAAGTTTGCAGTGGTTTGCTGTGTCACAAGTAAGTCTGTCACATTCAAGCACTTCTATTTATTGTCAAATGTCGATACTGAAATAATAGAGGAGCTACGCAGGGGTAGCTGGAACTCTCCGCCCAGACAGATACAAATCTAAGAAAATGGTATTGAATTACAGTTATATGTGGTCATATTGTTTTCCAACGATGTCTCTATCTGCATCTTAACTTCACTATAGGGTTCCCTCCAAGAGGAGACATACATTAGATGAGAGCCTCAGGCCTCATTTTTTACACATGGTAGGAATGAGTTGCCAGGCAGGAATGCATTTAGCCCCGTCAAAGGCATCAGACCCAAAGGGGCTTTAGATGAGGGCCAAAACATATTTCCAATTTGAGCAGGGTGGCTAAGCCACGGTTACTCTTATGCACCCTGTATAATACATTTTAATCATGTCACAGGTACCCAAAAAAGGAAATTTCCTCAGGTATACCATAAAATATTTTTAATTTTCTGGATCCCTGCTTCAAGTCCAGCAGGTATTAATCTAACAACTCCCATTTAATGTGGACTCCGCCAAGGTGGTATCCACCTACCATGGTGAGGTTAGACGTCCATGACAAAGCATGCCACGATAAGTTGTGGGTGAGGTGTCAATTCCAAAATCTCTTTTGAATTTGTTCAAGGGAATGACCACTAGTTGAGACCTGGTTGCATGTACTTCAAATAATAATCCAGTTTCTTACAACTGGTGTCTGCCTTACAACTAGTCTCACAGAGGAGAGGGAACATCGCCCATAGTCTACACTTTTTCCTGGAAGAACTGAGAATCTGCCTAGTGTCTAGACACCTGCTTGTTGAGAAAGGGAGGGAGTCTGCCTAGCTGTGCATGGTAAGAGACTGTCTACGGGGAGAAACCCGGTATGATCCAGGTCCATAACACCCAGTGAAAGCAAAGTGCATGAGACAATAGTGGGTCTCCCATTCTGTCTCCACAGCTGCCATTGAGAAACACTTTGTTGGGCTACAACTTCAATGCTCTATAATTCTGCAGTAGCCCATTCCGTGCTGCAACTGCTGTGGGTCCTACACTGGCCAAGACTGGGCTGCTACTAATATACTATGTGAATTCTTCATCAACGCTTGTTGGGCTACAACTGCTGTGCTGCCTGAATACTATACAGACCAGTGTTGTGCTGCAACTGCAGTAAAATTTCACACTGGCTCTTGTTGAGCTGCACATGCTTGGCCCGTGGCAGGCCACCTCTGCCATGCTGTGTGTTCAACGATGGCGGCCCAGACGTTTGTCTTCACTACCCTGCGAGTCAAGTGCAGAGAGGATTACTTGGCCCAGTTAGCGGAGCCACAGAAGGACACACCTAAGGACACCAGTGGTATAAAACTTAAGCTATCATGGTTTATGTCCAGTAGTGAATTTGTCCTGTGGCCCCTAGAAAAGAGCCTGACAACATTCAACTCAAATCAGTGTACATGATTCATAGAGCCCTATGTACACACAATCCAGCCTACCTTGCTGAAACACTCGGAGGCCAGTTGTTCCTGCATGACTCACAACACTAACTAAATGATCATATAAATGCCTAAATCTACATGACAGAAACAAAGAAAAGCAAGCCTTCTCTTCTTTTGTACCAACTTTCTGGAACAACCTTCCCCTCTCTAAGCCTGGCACCAAATCGAATAATTTATGCCAGACTTATTAGCTTGGCCAAAGCTTGTTTTTACATATATTCCACTTCAGTAACTGGCAGGAGAACAAAAAACACTTACTGGTTCTTTAGTTATATAAAATATTTAAAAGCTGTTCAGGCTTACCCTATTGAGTGTCACTCATCACGAGTTAGACTGACGAGTTATGTTAATTTTTACCACATTCCTCCATGTGAACATTTTAGGGCCTATTCAAAAACTTTTGTGTAAGGTAGTACTACATCACTACTACTCACATAACAAAAAAAATACTATTAATCAAACTCTGACTCTTATCTTTTCTGTGCAGACATCTCCACCATGGTGACGGAGATCTCCACCTGAGTGTGAAAAGTTACTAGTATTAAAACTTTACACTCCAATCCTAATTCGTGTTGTAAGCGGCTCCACTCCCTGGTTTCAGGGTGTGAAGATATGCAAGTCTACACCCAGGTGTGACTCTACATTTGAAAATGGTGAATAGCAAAAAAAAAGTATATCCAGATGTAGACAGGTTTTACCTTTGGGAATATTCTGTTTTGTCACTTAATGCATAGCTCCTATGAGCTCAGATACAGTCACTCACAATGTGCACCATGTCTTAAAAACTTGAGCTAACAATATGCTCGACACTAATTGACACTGCACAATGCTGCTGCCCAGTCTGATTCCTCGGCGAAGAGAGATGGTTGTGATGGTAATATGTTTCACCTGTGTCTCATCATGCACATGTTGTTAACCAATTAAGATTGTCACTCTGCTCACTAAAGATGCAATGGAGAATCCTGATCACAGTATGATCATCCGAACAAGATGGTCTGCTCAACACAGCACAGTGATATTGAAGGACAGTTCAAGCAGACAACAGGCAAGGCAGTGCATCTGTCTGAATACTCACTGCAGACTCTTGCGACACACCTTCACAGTAGTCCATGCACGCAGTAGCGATATGCATGAGGTCGTTCTACGTGCATCTTGCTAGTTTGGCTTTTCTTGATGCCAAACAAATTTGTGTGGGCCAAGTGCCTGATGACAGAGTGACCTTAGCCGTCTAGATGATGTTTCTTTTTTTTTTTGTTTAAACAACCCAAGTAACCTTGTGATAAAAAGGAGTGAACAAAGCCATTAATGACCATGTTGTCCTAGAATATCAGGTGGAAAGAAGTGCAATGCTGCAAAGAAACAAGTGCATTAACATTTTGCCTTAGCTCATAGTATGATTCAGAACACAGGTTTCTGAATTACATTTCATCTCTACAGCGGGGAGGGAGGCACGGTTCAAAAGTAGAACTGGTCCCCTGTTTATAGTGACTGCAGAAAATTAATGACTCAGCAGAAGCACAATATTGGTTGCAATAAACATCTGAGGCGACGCTGACAGTCCTGCCAAGTAACAGACACATATCATAGTGTTAAAGAATCTAAATATGAAGGAGATCGCAATGTTGCAAAAGTGCTATAAACCAGATAAGTAAAAATAGGAAATGCACACCACAATACTAGACTCCTGTACCGCTTTTCAAAATTATTTGCACCCTTTCAAGATCTGCTTGCAGAGGTAATGAGGACATATTTCTGTGTCTGCAAATTTGATTTCCAGAAAGCACATAGTTCTCATTTTTGCTTATATTAAGATTTTTTAGTAGAGGTAGCGAGCCACTGACGGTTCTAGCCAGGTGCCTGACTATTTCTCAGCTCAAGGTCCTCTTGGAAGCGAGTCAAGCCTTCATGTGACTTCTGCCGCCCACCCATCTACCTCAATCATGCAGCTCCCTCCCCAGCAAACCTACAGCACAGAAGTGCTGCCCAGCTGTTGTGTGTGCTTTGCATATACAGGGAGTGCAGAATTATTAGGCAAATGAGTATTTTGACCACATCATCCTCTTTATGCATGTTGTCTTACTCCAAGCTGTATAGGCTCGAAAGCCTACTACCAATTAAGCATATTAGGTGATGTGCATCTCTGTAATGAGAAGGGGTGTGCTCTAATGACATCAACACCTTATATCAGGTGTGCATAATTATTAGGCAACTTCCTTTCCTTTGGCAAAATGGGTCAAAAGAAGGACTTGACAGGCTCAGAAAAGTCAAAAATAGTGAGATATCTTGCAGAGGGATGCAGCACTCTTAAAATTGCAAAGCTTCTGAAGCGTGATCATCGAACAATCAAGCGTTTCATTCAAAATAGTCAACAGGGTCGCAAGAAGCGTGTGGAAAAACCAAGGCGCAAAATAACTGCCCATGAACTGAGAAAAGTCAAGCGTGCAGCTGCCACGATGCCACTTGCCACCAGTTTGGCCATATTTCAGAGCTGCAACATCACTGGAGTGCCCAAAAGCACAAGGTGTGCAATACTCAGAGACATGGCCAAGGTAAGAAAGGCTGAAAGACGACCACCACTGAACAAGACACACAAGCTGAAACGTCAAGACTGGGCCAAGAAATATCTCAAGACTGATTTTTCTAAGGTTTTATGGACTGATGAAATGAGAGTGAGTCTTGATGGGCCAGATGGATGGGCCCGTGGCTGGATTGGTAAAGGGCAGAGAGCTCCAGTCCGACTCAGACGCCAGCAAGGTGGAGGTGGAGTACTGGTTTGGGCTGGTATCATCAAAGATGAGCTTGTGGGGCCTTTTCGGGTTGAGGATGGGGTCAAGCTCAACTCCCAGTCCTACTGCCAGTTCCTGGAAGACACCTTCTTCAAGCAGTGGTACAGGAAGAAGTCTGCATCCTTCAAGAAAAACATGATTTTCATGCAGGACAATGCTCCATCACACGCGTCCAAGTACTCCACAGCGTGGCTGGCAAGAAAGGGTATAAAAGAAGGATATCTAATGACATGGCCTCCTTTTTCACCTGATCTGAACCCCATTGAGAACCTGTGGTCCATCATCAAATGTGAGATTTACAAGGAGGGAAAACAGTACACCTCTCTGAACAGTGTCTGGGAGGCTGTGGTTGCTGCTGCACGCAATGTTGATGGTGGACAGATCAAAACACTGACAGAATCCATGGATGGCAGGCTTTTGAGTGTCCTTGCAAAGAAAGGTGGCTATATTGGTCACTGATTTGTTTTTGTTTTGTTTTTGAATGTCAGAAATGTATATTTGTGAATGTTGAGATGTTATATTGGTTTCACTGGTAATAATAAATAATTGAAATGGGTATATATTTGTTTTTTGTTAAGTTGCCTAATAATTATGCACAGTAATAGTCACCTGCACACACAGATATCCCCCTAACATAGCTAAAACTAAAAACAAACTAAAAACTACTTCCAAAAATATTCAGCTTTGATATTAATGAGTTTTTTGGGTTCATTGAGAACATGGTTGTTGTTCAATAATAAAATTAATCCTCAAAAATACAACTTGCCTAATAATTCTGCACTCCCTGTAAGTTCAAAATGAATACCAAGTAGAGTGGCGTAGAAGTACTTGGAAACGGACGTAATGCTAAAATGTCTTAAGTGAGCAGTTTGTCAGACTTCTGCAAGATCTTGTTGGCTGCAGCATTTCCAATGGGCTGGGCATCACAGGGGGACACGAAAAATGCAAAAAGCCTACAAGGAGCAAGCTTCCTGTGAAAGTCATCTGGCAGCTGAACTTTAGATTTCACTTGTTTCATGTGAACTCCTGTTCCATGCCAGACCTTTGTTTCAGTAATGCATGTAACTGCTTTTATTGAACACTTACTGGTCACGTTGTTAAATTCAGGGAATCCAGTCAGAGTACTTGGCTGTCCTGTAACTCAACTTTGTGATTTTTTTTCTAGAAAGTCTTCTTGTTTCAGGTGGATTTATCCTGGTTTCCATTTATTTATGTAACAACGCACTGATATACCTCCTCACAGAATTAAAGACAAAGTATGTATTCACTTAAAAAAACGCAAAGGTTATGGGGACATTATAGTTGGGTTCACATTTTAAACATACAAAACCATAGAAATTCACCTGTTAAGAGTTCTCTCAAGCAACTAGAACTCGTGCCCTATGGTAACTATAACTCGCACCATCTCCATGCACAGTTTTTTCATCAATTTACTGCAAATATTGCATTGATATTATGAATGATGTCATCAAAGGTTTCATGAGTGCCATAGTTTGAGGGGCAATTAGCAGTGCATGACGCGGGCACAAGTTATAGTTACTTGAGATAACTAACTATAACAGCTGAATTTCTATGGTTTTTTATGCTTAAAATGTGAGCCTAACTATAAACGTCCCTGTAACCTTAGGTTTTTCAAAGTGAATTCCTATGTTTTTTTTAAATTCTATTTTTTAACTATAAAGTCCCTGCAACCTTTGTTTTTTCCAGTGAGTTTCTATGTTTTTTTTTTTTTTAAACATGAAGTAATTTTCATTACTTTACATTAATCCAACCACAGCCATTCTTGGCCTTTGGCTGTGCGAGGGGGTGGTTGGCTGTAAGGGCTGGCCTGTGGCCAACCCCTATAACCACACCCCTATAACAACCCAACCCCGTGCTGCGCAAGGCATTTGGCCAGGAGGCCAACCCCTATAACCACCCAAACCTGCACCACGCAAGGCTTTGACTGTGCGCAGCGGGAGTTGGCTGCAGGGCCTGGCCTGCAGCCAGATGCTGCAGCAGACCCCACCTAACTACCCAAACCCACACTGTGACCGGCCTTTGGCCGTATGAGGCAGGAGTTGGCTCCAGACTGTCTATTTGTGTGTGTGTGTGTGTGTGTGTGTGTGTGTATGTGTATCTGGGTGTGAGTGGATGTGAGAGCGGGTCCATTGGTGTCTTAGTGGGTATGTGAGTGGGAGTGTCAGTGTGGGTATGTGAGTGGGAGTGTCAGTGTGGGTCTGTGAGTGGGTGCGGGAGGGTTTCAGCGGGTCGGTGAGTGGGTATGTGAGTGTCTGAGTGGACGTGTGACTGGGTGCGTGAGGGTCTGAGTGAGGCTGTAAATGGGTGCAAGGGGGTCTGAGTGGGGCTGTAAATGGGTGCCTAAGGGTCTGAGTGGGCGAGTGAGTGAGAAAGACTGAAAATGAGTAATTAAGAGACAGCAAAAGAGAGAGAGTGAAGGAGGGAGATAAACATTTCTCTCTCTGCCATCCCATTATGGGATACGAGAAAGAGAGATTGAGTGACAGGACTGTGGGTGAGTCTCAAGGACCTCGCAGTCCTGCTGGCTCCCCGTGTCCTGGGGGAGCTTGCATTGCTCCAAGAAGCAGGGAGCTAATTTAAGTAGCAACTCCCTGCTTGTGGGATCAATGTTTTCATCCATTTCCCAGCAACATATTTCCGTGCAGGGAAACAGATGAAAACCCTGCTTTCTGCCAGCAGGAGCTGTGTGACAGCTCAATGAGTGAAATGGCTGCAGATCTTACATTCACAAACAGTTGTGTTGAAGATATTTATTTCACTGCTTTACTTCAGGGGACATTGTTTCTTATTTACACGTTTTACATTGTCAAACACTTACATCAGATGCTTTTAATTGGCTGACTGATCACCACCCATAATCATCCATAGCTGACCTGTCACAACCCCTAAACACCATCAATCCCTGGTATCTAAAACCACTCGCCACACCTAAACTATACTCATCCCTGAAGCCTAAAAGCCCTTTCTATCCTATAAATCCACCATCCCTGAACTATAAAGCCAAACACTACCCCAAACTCCACTCATTCCTGAACTTTAAAAAATCCCTTAATTCATCTTAGCACACCCAAACTTCACCCATCTCTGAACCCTAAATACTCATCACCACCCTTAAATACCAACCATAAATACCAACCATCCAGGACCCATAAGAACTTCTCATCACCCTAAATTACTCATCCTTGAATTCTAAAAACCCTTTTCCAATGCAATGCTGATGTTAGACCTATGAAAGAGAGTGACAAAGCTTGAAAGAGGATTTGGCGTGACAAGGAGAGTGGCAAGCTGAAGGGAGGCAAACTTTCTTAGAGAGAAATACCAGCATTTTGTTTGTTTTTGATTAATCGTTTTTAGCGAGGTAAATCTGCCTGTTTTCGCTTTAATAGCCGATTTAAAAGCAGTGCAGACAGCTCTAAAATACCTTTCACTTGATGTATTCCTGTATTTGCTCTGGTAAATTTACATTTCAGGGGGTAAAAATAACAAGTTGTACACGGTCCCAGTTGTTTTTACAGGCCGGACATAAAAATATCACTTTTGCCTGTAAAATACTGGCGTGGTGGCAAACCCACAAAGACTCGCCGTAACTGCCAAGCAGTCTTCTATCTTGTTTGACTAACGATATTGGGTGACTGTATCTTTCAAACCAAATGCTTTTCACATTGTGAGATGTTCTCAGTTTCTAGACCATTATGCTGCACAAGGGAAAAATGCTTTGCTCCGCTCGTGAGAAGGCGTCACTTAACCAGTGCTGGAATGAAGGCTGATGCAGTTGGATCCCGGATCTGGCAGCTATTATTGAGCCAGATCGGGGGAATACATCTTGGTCAACTGAAGTTTGCTGAGTTTGTCCTGGTGTAATTTGCCAACACTTCGACACATTTCAGCAGCGCCCCATGTTGTTTGCTTTCTGTTCGGAGCACCAACATGCAGGCTCCAAGAGTGGTGGTGGTGGTGTTCTTATTTTAAATTCCAGCTGGGCCTGAAACAAATGTTTAATTAAAGGCCCGTCAGCCCTCCTTTTGGTCAGGCATAATCCTGGCTGGGAGCCATGTTCAACCTTACAGCGCAATGAAGGATAAACAAAGGCACACAGTTTGTTAATACTGTACAAAAACTTAAGAGAAACTACGATTTGGATGCAAGCTTTTGACTTTGTTCATGCACTGTAACAATCATACATCTCTGTAAACCAATGTACAGAATGTTGTGTAAGACAATGATGGTGTCAAGGTGTATGTGGTCACGTCATCTTTATTTGTAGGATTCATCTGTTAAGAGTACATATCCTGGAGACTCAATGACAGGATTTGAAATGTAATATAGCACTTGAGGTTGTCTGTAATAATAACGGTTTATTATAACCAAAGAAATCCTTTTATCAGCCACAACAGATTGAGGAAAATAAAACAATGAGGTTCTAAAACCATGCCTTACTGTAAGCATGCAGTTCCTTGATACCGGTTCGTTGCTCGCTGTGCTTTATTAGGAGAAAAGCAATTTATTACTGCAGCTGATAAAAAGGAAATCTGCGTCAGAAGTAATAACTCACTTACCAAACTATATAAAATAAAAAAATTGTCATGTGCGTGTTTTACAAGATGCGCTTTGCAGGAAACACAAACCTCTGTTGTGATTTAGGAGTCAAAACGGCGACTAGACAAAACACAGCTCTCCAGCACATGTATAAACCACCAGATTTATCTCACATAATTCCCCGATATTTACAGGACACTAAGCTCGCTTAGTATTCATACAGTAGAACTAATTAAACCAGAACAGATTTACTGTCACGTTTCTCTCTGTTGCCAATTTTTTACATCCAGGCACCGAAATACCACAGTAACACCTCGAAAATATCCCACGTAAGGAAAATGAAGAAGTCGTGACAGCCCTCTGTGCCACTTCATTGAAATGAACCTGCGCGGTCTAGTGTTTAGGCCTCGTGTGAAAAATAATATCAAAGAACTGACACCCTTTGTGAACCGAGCGTGCCTGCTCAATCAACATCTTTCATATCAGCTTACAAAGGACCTCCGATTAAACCCCCTGCTAAATATTACTTTATCCATTCGTTCTTGCACGGTTGGCTTTTTTTGCACTACGCCGCCGCTTACCAGCGTCTCCGGAATCGGTCTAGCTCGCTCCTCTTGTCGCCACGCCCTCCCACTGGCGCGTCATAAAATCGTATCTGGCAGGCAGCGCACTGTAGTCCTTCTTTTGTGCTTCCTGTCTGTATTCTCGTGGCCTTGATTTGATTGGTTAGACGCGGTTTCATGCTTTCTTTCACTTGCATCATTCGGTAGAGCCGGTAGCACCGGCAGCGTGGAGCTTACAGTGAAGTAGAAGTTGACATACAGGGTAAGAATCTCGGCTTCTGCATTTACGTCTGCAGTCTCAGGAACATAGGATGGGCGAGTCATAAGTGTATGTCTCTAGTATAAAAATGTAGAACTGTTTACACGGCTACCGGCATATCAACTGTACTGTCAAGCTCGTAAACCACTGTACTTCCTGCTCTCTAACGTCGCAGACAGCAGTTTACGTGTACATCCCTCCCAAGTGATACAGTGCAAGCCAGCTAAACAGCTCCACCTGCTCAGAGGCTTTCTCCAGTGCCAGGGTAGTATTGGGATCACAGTTAGGGCTGGGCACTCCCAGAAAAAGTGGCCCACATTCCCAAATCGCTAATTGTTTTGTGGTTTTATATAGTGTGAACTGGGCCCGCATTGGAGCAATTTATATGAGCACCAGTTACATTGCACATGATCGTATCAGTTTTTATTTGTGTTGGGGAGATAAGTGATTTGACCACAATCACAGGGTATTGAGCAGATGACGTAGCTCGAACCTATTACTCAGGTTCCAACATTGCAGCTGACTGTAAGGCTACATCGGGGGAGGGGGGTGGTGACACGGCACATCAAACAAGGCACAGAGTGCAAGAATGTATAACACCGCAATATTTCTATATTTCAGAGCAAGCGGCTGCTGAATTCGCTGTTGGTATGGCCATTGTTTGCTAAATGAAGTGAGGGAAGAAGACGAGAAAATGTAGAACATGAAATACCACAGGCTACGCAACTTAAATTGCTGAATTAGACATGTCATTACATCTTTGGATGCAGGGGCCTTCAGAAGGCAGTTTGACATTCAGCGAAGTGGACGGGCGAGCGACTGAATGCGCTGCGAGGTTCAGTGGGCAATTTGACTTTCAGTGAGAGGGGCGTGAAACAGAGATGTTAGTGGGTTTTTTTTGGGTTGCAGTTTTACACAGCACAAAATTAGCCTAATGCAGAGGTCTTCAAACTGGGGGAGTGGGCCCCCAGTGATCGGGGTGGTGCGGGGGCGCCAGACTCTGGCCCAAAGAAGCATTATACAAATAACAGGCCTTTGTTTTAAGCAGAAGCATGCTATTGCATTTTTAAAAAGGTAACAGTACTTAGCTGCAAAGTTTAAATGGGTCTAGACATATTTAAACATTACCACCTTTATAAAATAATTGTGAAAAATTCTGAGTGGGGCCCAATGATTTTTATTTTTCAACTGGCGGGCGCGGTATTAAAAAGTTTGGAGACCACTGCATTATAGAGCTTCACACAGACACCGTATTTCATTACACAAAATCAAATCCATTAAAAAAATATATTTTTAGGCATGCGGAGAGCTGGTAATTTGCCAAGAATCAGAGCATGTTGAGCTGAAACCAGGACTCCAACCCAGTTTCCTAATTTTAGTGTCAGTTAAGGGCACATTCTTTCCCAGTTAGCAGCAGTAATTGATATCTGGCAGGAAAAGAACAACGGGACTATTTTATCCCTCCCACTCGGTTCCATGGAATATAAAGGGGCACAGATAAACTGATCCTCACCAGCTCCCACCATCCTATCTTTCTGGACCTCCTCTCTACCCCATTTCTCTGCAAAGCGAGAACTAATGGCTTCGCATCAGCAGCTCATTTGTGGCATCTGTCCCACCTGGAGGGAGTCGGGGGCTGGCATACTTCATGCTGTGACAAAAGGAGCAGCCCATTGTCCCTCTTTCTTTTGACAGTTAGCCAGCCTGACGTGGGTCACGCTCAGTGTATGTATGCAATGGCTGTAATAGCCTTTCACTTGTGCACTTGCAGTAGAGACGGCCCTGCCTAATTGGACTGCTTAACCCCAAAAAAGGGGCACACCAACTGGCCTCGGCCACAAGCCCATCAGCCCAGGTCCGATTACAACAACACAAACAAAACTTAAACGATTATCAGAGTGCTTTACAATAGTAAAAGGTAAAACATAGTGTCAAAAAAGGGTAGTGGATGAGATATGACTGTAGATTAGCAGTCAGCTGGGCTGCGGAGGATGAGCAGTTCATCCAAGTTTGGATGCTCTGGTGCCCGATTCATGATGGAGATGGAGCTTAGAGAGGGTTGGATGTTATGTAGAAACCCACACAGTGTTTAATATACAAGCTCAGATAGAGCAAGCACATAGTGCAAGTACAGCTAACGTCTCTCCAGCTTCCTCGTTCTATCTCAGCTTACTCCTGACTGTCGCTTACAGAATTCACCTACTATCTACATTCTACTAACACCAGCATTCCATTAGTACGTAACACATCCCCCTTTTAAAAAAAGTAGAAAGGAAACATAAGAGTTGGCAGAACTAAAGTCACAAAAAATAAAACCAAATAATTACTTCAACTATCACATTACAATGGAAAACCATAAATCACATTACAGTGGAAAACTGTCTGAAGTGTAATATGTTAACCGTACAGGAGGTTTCCTTTTCCTCCTGCTGTTGCTGGTTAATGGACAGTCCGGAATAGATTTATCACCTTCTTCCATCTCTTCTTCCTGATAATCTGCTTCGTTAGGATTATCTGCTTCGCTAGGTGAGTTTCGTTCGCCTATACTAGTACGTGCTTGAGAAACACCACTGTCTTGCAAAATGTTCTCATCTTCATTATTATTCAAAGCAACGTCATTGTTTGTGTTTGAGTCAACATTTTTTCATCTATTCCTCAATACTGTTACAGTACCTGGACCATAATGCAGAGCATTTTGCTATCTTTTGAGATTCCAGACTTTCCCATTTGATAAACGTACAGCATTACTCAATACCTCAACAACGTCCATCGGTTCATAGAACTGTCTTTCAACTTTCCAGATTTTACCAGGTTTCTTTACTCTTACCCACTGACCTACATTAATTACACATTTCTTTGTACCATGTTTATTGTCATACCACACCTTACTCTTGGATTGTAATATTCCGTCCTACTTTGAACGTTTTCTTCAGACCAATGCACAATACTGGGTTTAAATAGCCAACCAGGAGTATATTTGGGCCTGGGATTTCTCCCATGCATCAAAACAAATGGTGAATAACCAATGGTTTCATTTATAAACACACAGTAAGCCCAAAACGTTTTCACCTGAATCTTCCAATCGTCACCTTTGTTGGAATATTGAATAATATTCTTTATAACTATTAAAATGTTCAACCATGCTGTTACTGTTAGGATTTCAGGGATGTGAAACTCCTCTATCGCCCGGGACATATTGTCTGGGGTCAAGGGCAACACATTTTTTCATGTTTATTTTGTCCTTGAGACAAGTAGGTCCAATCCCCTGCAGCACAAACCCTTTGGCTGCCAGTTTACAGAGAAGGAAACTGTCTACAGTTGGGTAATATGTGTGTCCATTTGTTAATGCTGTTCAAGCTTGTATTTGTGGTTCATTAATGAAAAACCCTTAGTATTAGGGTGAGCACTATAAATAAACATTTTAAGGTCACACTGCACTACTGGCAGTGATTCCAGTAAAAAAAAAAGTACACACATGTTTGAAAAGTTTAAAAATACAAGTCTAGGTATAATGCTCCCAGATTAGATGCAAATGTTTGCAGAAGCTTGGAAGCAAGAGTTATGATTCTTTGCTTTCAGAACAAAATGTTCAGAAAAAATGCAAGTAGGAAATTTTAGGTGCTATTTCTTTGAAGCGTCACTTAATTAAATGTGTTGATGCATGCTATTGTTTCCAAAAAAATGCCCTAATGGAAAAATCAGTATAACCATTTGCAACGAGATTATGGTAAGCATGACAAAAAGCAAGCACTAGCAAAGCCAACTGACCCCATCAATTTGTTTTGTGAGTCTTGGTTTTGTCAATGCATTTCTTGTTTTGACATGGTTTTTGTAACACTTTATTGTTGTTGGAGCTGCCAGGCCCTCACCACTGGCAAAAAGAAAAAAACGTTTTTGCTCTCAAAAAGCACACATTGCCACCAGTGGCGTAACAAAGGCCCCTCAGACTCCCTCAACGGAACCCCTTCAGCACAGCATCTGCCCTGAGTGAATCTGGATGGGGGGGTGGGGGACTCCATGTTCTTTGCGGGGGCCTCCAGGTTCGTTATGCCATTGATTGCCACAGTAGTTCCTGGCACTGAACAAAATTACTTTGTGTGCCAATATGCTCCTTGTGGAAGAGCGAATGAGATCACTCACAGTAAAGCCAGACGATAGAGAAATAGAAGTTTAATAAAAACAAAATGTCTTTGTTAACACCAGGCATCATTAGGGACTCTATTCATAAAGAAAGTAACAAAATTGCACCCATAGTATATGTCTTTTAATTAGTGGCTTTCATGAATTCACAAGAACTTACAGAAGTAGACCAGGAAATCGGACTCCTAAAAAATATTTGTGAACTGTATTTTAGCACCAGCAAATATTCATGTGTAAATTTGCTTATGTAAAAATCTCAGTTTCCCTCCAACCACTTTTTTCCCAACCCTGAAAGAACTTCTACTTCTGCTATTGTCAGAAGTAAATTTCCAACCTTTCTCATTATGGGAAAAGATTAGAGAAGAGCTTGTGAAAATCCTTAAAAACTGCAAGTAACTAGGTTTTCAGACTTGAAGGCATTCCAGCCCTGGGACTATTGCTTACTGATTCCTCCTGCCCCAGCCCCAGTATCTAGATCGCGGAAAGGTGGCAGAATAAGAAACCTACTATAGTAGGGACTGAAATTGCAAACATTCAAGCCCTACTATAGTAGTCCCCTGGCATAATCAGAGAGGCTATTATCAGAGCTCTTACATAAAGAGATTGCTGTCATAATTTGTCGCCGCACTACATAGGACCAAAGGGACAAGTAGATTTTTTTTTTACAGGACAAGTAGATTTAAGAAGCAACCTGTCCCATGGACAAGTAGATATTTTATTAAATTCCACACCCCTGGGATTGTATAACAAAGTGGTCCTGTGTCTGATCCCCAACCTGTTGAAGTACTCTGTAGTTTTGTTGGATGTAAATTGTACACCATTGTAACTTAACAGGTTACTTGGTATGCCTTCTGTTAAAAATGTTTGATCCAAAAAATGTAACACTAATTCTGTGTCTATTTTCTCTATTACATGAATGATAGGCCATCTCGAAAACATGTCCATAAGGACCATCAAAACCTATAGGGGCCATGATATCAATGGCAACACTTTCCCAAGGTGATTTAGGATTTGCAACTTCATCTAATGGAGGTCTCATGGTAATTAATGCCTTGTCAGCCGTTTTACACACCTGGCAACCACTAACAAATTGTTCCATGTCCCCATCAATACCAGGCCACCAAAACAATGCTTTGATCGTCTGATTCGATTTCACAGTGCCAAAATAACTCTCTCACCCCTCCAGATATTCTCATTCTCCACTTCAAGTTTGAACCTAACTTCCCAATAGAGTTTCAATAAGTTTTCTAAATTGTTCTTTTTGGGCCAAGATTTCTCTATATAATCCCTGATTTTGGTTAATTCTTCATCACAATTAAGTTCTGATACCCATTCATCCTTTTTTATACACACATTTGCATAGCCTTGAACAAGTGCCATTTGATCAGCGTTCCATATGTTTAGTCATTGTAGATAAAAAGTCTGCTATTAATTTGTTTTCCTGAAATATATTCAACTTTATACAAATAGTCTTGTAATTTGATTGCTAATCTGGCTACCCTCGCAGATGTATTACCAGTTCCTTCATTGGTGAGAACTCTAGAGGCTCATGATCACAGCGTAAAGTAAAATGTCTCCCCCCGCCCCCAAATAAAAGCCCTGAAGTGATCCGCTGCCCATGCACAGGCCATTTTTCTTTTTCTGTTAAGGAGTATTTCTCCTCAGTGGATGATAATGATGTGGCTGCATAAGCGATAATAAATTCAGTACTTTTGTCATCCATTTGGGACAATACAGACCCTAAACCTTTACTACTTGTATCTGCTGTTATTACACTATGTAAATCTGGGTCGAAACTTTTACGAGAAGCATCATAAGCTATACATTCCTTGATATTGCAAAAGTCAGCATCGCATTCTGATGACCATCCAAATTTAACCCTATTTTTTAACAATTGTCTAAAGGTATAAGTTCTAGCAGCAAAGTTGGGGATGGACTTGGGACAAAACTCAACTAGCCCAAGGAAAGATATGTCATCTTTACAATTTAGAGCTGGTGCATTTCTAATAGCGTCCACTAGGTTCGGTTTGGGCTTCATCCCATTGCAATCTATGATATGACCTAAATATGTGACGCAGTTAGCTGCAAAAGTACATTTTGACTATTCTATGGTCAACCCATTAGTTTCTAGTGTTTTCATAACTTCCATCTGTGTTCTATCATAGTCCATCTTATTTTTCCCAAAAACTAAGATATAATCTTGAAAGAACTTTGTGTTACTTATTTTGCCCAATAGCTGTTGCATTAAACGTTGGCAGTCCGCTGATGCTAAACCGAACGGCATTCTCTCAAACTGAAAACAGCCCTGCGGCGTTAAGGATGCTGTGTATTGCTTACTATTATCTGCAAGTGGGATTTGATGATACGCTATGGATAAATCTAATGTAGAATACAACTCGGTCCCTTTTAATAGAGATAGCATTTAATTTATTTTGGGCAATGGGAATTGATCGACTAAAATGTTGTCCTTAAGGTACCTTAAATCAACACAATATCTAAGTTTACTGTTACTCCGCTTCACTGCAACAAGTGGAGAAACCCATTCAGAAGATTCTATAGGTTCAATTATACATGAGTTTACTAATTTTTCTAATTCATATGCTTCCTCATTTCTTAAGGCCATCAGTATGTTTCTGACTTTGTGGTGTTTGGGTACAGCCCCTTTTTAAAGTTTTATTTTATGTTCAAAACAATTCAGTTTACCAGTGCTCTTCTGAAATACAGATTGAAACCTTTCCAAAAGGCGATTTCCCATTTTCAAGCCCTCGTCCATAACTAACGCTTGTTCTCTTCAATTGGAGTCCAGAATGATGTGCAGATTCTTTTGTTCCTTTCATCTGAGAACAGACTGACCCTTTTTTGAAACATATAATTTACTCTAAGTGTTGTGATTCTTGAAATCAAACTTAAACCAACAGTAGCCCACAATATCTGTTTCTCCCCCATAACCCTCCAGATCAATGTCTGAGGGAAATAATTTGACTCCCATTTTGTTAATATAAAAACTTTTTCCAAACCTCCTCATTAACAATTGTATAGGGTGAACCTGAATCAGCATAAACTCTAATGCTCACCCCACCTATTTTCATGCTACACTCTGGTTTGTTTCCAGTTAACATACATCTATTGCTGATGTTCGAGATCAGTTTTTCCTTGAATTGTGAACCAATTTCTGAAACGCCATCCTCTTTGCTGCATCATTGCTCTCAGTTTCTAATTTTTCTTGAATATATTTTACCGATTTGGTACAAACTTTTATAATGGCCCATAATTCCACATGCTCTGCACCTGACTTTCTTTGCTGGACAGGATTTGGTAAATACCAAATGCTCTCGACCTCCACATCTGTAGCATTTAGAACTTTCTTTGTTAGGTTTTGAAATTTTGCCTGTCTTATCTTCAAACTTATGTTGTCTTATGGAGCTCTTATCTGTGATCTTAGCAGCCATTCCGTCATCTTTAATTTCTGTTTTTAAGGCATTCACGCATCTACTAGAGGTCTCTGCTTTACGTAATATTGCTAATATATCATCTAAACAAGCATTTCCATTCATCCATAACTACTTGGTCATGCACAAGGTCATCCAACAACACCCCCCAAACGCACAATCAATGGGTAACCTTTTTAACTCACTCACATAGTCATCAATAGTTTCCGTTTTAAGTTGTTTCCTTTGAAAAAATGTGTAACGTGTAATGCCTATGAAAACTTTTGGAGAAAAATGTTTATCAAGATCATCTATTGCTCTGAAGAACGTGTTGTCATCAACCCTGCCAGGAGTCGATTTCCTCACCTGATTAAAAGTCTTAAGACCTTGAGGGCACAACGAGTGTAGTAATATGTGTTTTTTGTGTTCAGCAATCATTTTACCGTCTGAATCCACTGTCTGAATATAATTAATATACTTTTCACTCTGACCATTTCAAAGTGGGTTCAGATCCTGCTGGTCAAAACACCTGTGGAGGACTTCATGAGAATGTGTGTTGACTCACTGTAAAATGTAATTCCCGGAAAAGCCCAGAATTTATGCAACTCTAAGTCACTGAAGTAAATGTTCTGTGCTGTATTAGTAGAAAATGGTGTGCGGCTCACCAGGAAACTCTGCTTGTGATCCACACAGGTGTGCGAATCACCGCACTAAATTTTATCTTTGTATGAGTTCTGTGCTGTATCAGCAGAAAATGGTGTGCAAATCACTTAGAAACTCTGCTTGTGGTCCACACAGTTGTGCAAACCACTGCATTAAATTTTATAATGTTAACACCCAACTCTTAAAGGGTCAGTTTCACTTATCCGCACAGGTGTGCGAATCACCGTAAATTTTTATCGGTCTGAGTCTACATGATGTTTACAAAATGGTGGCATTTAATGGACATACGTGCCGAGTGGTTCACTGCTGTCCGATGCTTGCACTGAACTGCTGGAGTGAGAGACGCAGCTAGTGTTATGAGCTGATGCAGCGTGCGTTCTGAGTGATGAAAGCCTCCAACACTACGCACAAGGGTAATTGTATTCAGAGAACGAGCTGCAAGGTGAATTAGCCTTGACAGGCCTACCAGAACTGCCAAAAGGCCCGTCTCTGGTAAGTTACTCACTCTGTATAATTTGTCCCCATAAGTTCAATGAGAAAGTAGTTACAGCAGGTACAGATAATATCTCTGTAGCTCTCCAGCTTCCTCGCTCTATCTCAGCCTCCACTCAACTGTCACTTACAGAATTCACCTACGAACTACATTCTACTAACACCAACATTCCTTTAGTACATCACAGTGGGGCACTGCATCATCACAGGATACAGCATGGAGCAGTAAACAGAGTGGTGGCCTTCTGAAGTCACAACGTTCCGTTAGCCTTCCTCCGCTGGCGACCTCCCAGAAGTGACAAATTGTAGGCTGCTCAGGATTGGAAGTAGGAAGGGAGAGAAAGGTTATTAAGTTTTCATTTTGCCAGAGTGTGACGTTCTCATGTTTTCACCGTACGTTTGACATTTAATGCATTGTTTGTGTGACACTTTTAGTAGTAACACTTAACTGGAGCACAGGGGGAGAACAATTACGCAGAAAGAGAAAAGAGTTGATATAGAAGATTTAGAGATGGAGCTGAGAGACACACAGGTGCGAAAGTGTCATTGGGTAAAGAGGTGGGTGGGCATGAAGGTAAGGGTCAGAAGGAGGTCAATCTTTTTGTCTTTGTTGATCATGGCTGAGAATTACTCTACATAAAGTTTATGTGTGGGGAACAGACTGGAGAGGACACATGAAAAAAACACTCCAGGCCAGTTCTTTGTATTTTAAATGTCTTGTTTGAAATAGGAATTTGTTTTTCTGCAAATTTGAATGATGTTTTGTTACTGCATATTCTAAATCCATGCTACTAAGTAGTACCTTGCTGTGCTCTATCTTTAGATGAGACCGCGCTGCCTGGGTGTAGAATAGTAAGATGGTTTCTTCGAAATAAATCCTCTGACAGCGAGCTCTGATAACGAAGTTGTCTGTTTTAATAAGGGTCCACGACAGTCATCAGAAACAACCGTACAGCTTGAGCATCAAAACAGGAATGCCAGCACACGGATCTAGAACCCAGCAATAGGTTCTATTCCAACAGTATGGAACCTACTACAATTAAAAGTAAATACTACTATAGATAAGGATTAATGAACGGGTAAAACAGAATAACAAAATACAATATTAAAATACTAATATAACTAAATATTAAAGATAACTTAAAAGATAATAATATAAATAAGTATTACAGATTACTACATCATCTTCCCCCTTAACAACCAAAATAAATAGAGACATTATATAAACATAGCCTAATATGTAATCATCAAACTTTGAGGGAACTCTGACAAGTCTGTGACTACGCGTATACACAGGATCAGCTGCAGGACACGGAGAATTAATGAGTTCATGTTCGTCACAAGAGTTCTCCAGTTGGCAAGGATTGCTTCTACTTTCATGAGTTTTCCGTGCAGGATCCTCTATAAAAGTGCTACTAGAGCTGGCATCATCTTCTTGCCCAGCATAAACGCGTTTAAAAATTTCTGCTTGTGGCGAGGATATGGGAACAACACAATTTCTGTTCCACCATCCTTTACCTTCCAGGAGAACAGAATACTTAGTAACTTTAATCACTTTAGCAGGTAGAGAAAATCTTGATATACCTTTAGACACTTTGTATGGTTTTTTAATTAAAACCCAGTCATTCACATTAATTTGAATATCATACACACCTCTTCTTGAGTCATAGTCATGTTTCTGCACCATCTGTTTTTCATAAACTCTTTGTCTCAACTCACTCAAATCCACATTTGTAGCTTTATTACACAAAGGAGACATCCATCTTGGACATAAGCGGGATCTAGATTCCCTACCTCTAAGTAGCACAAAAGGAGAAAGACCAGTAGTAGAATGTGGTGTATTTAAATATGCCCATATTTTTTCATTCCAAAACTCAACCACATTGCAATTAGTCGCTATGGCTGTCTGAATACCTTCTTTCAAAATGCAGTTGGCCCTTTCCACTAAGCCATTTGAAGCTGGACTATATAAGGATACGCGTGAATGTTTAATGTCGAAACTAGTCATAAAATTTCCAATCTTGGAAGAAGTAAATTGTACCCCATTATCGGTAATAATAACAGACGGTGGGCCTTCTACAGAGAATATAAAAACGATATGACTGATTCTGTGTCAGCATGCGCAACAAAAGTATAATAAATCCACTTCGAAAAATAGTCTATGGCAACTATCATATAACTCATGTTCTTGGGTAGCATGTGAAACGGACCTGAAAAATCAATAGCAATATTTTCCCAAGGAGCACTAGGAAAAGGAATGGTATGTAATGGTTTGCTGTGACATTTCCAATGTTTATCAGACACCACACAAAAAGAACACTGACTTACAAAATCTGCTACTTGTTTGTCAAGACCCGGCCACCAGTACTTTTCCTGGAGCCTCCAGCAGGTGGCTGATATGCCCAGATGACCTTCGTGTGCAGCTTTTATCAAAAGAGGTTTCAATTCATACGGCGGAATGCAAACTGAACCCCTCATGCAGACTCCATTTTCACACGACAACTCTGAAGCCAGCTGACAAAATGTGTTGAGCTCCCCACTAAACTTCCTGTTGTTAGGCCAACCATGTTTAATGTGGAACATTACTTCAGACAATAAAGTATCCTTGGACATGCTCAAATTCCAATCCTGCTCAGAGAAAAGGCCTTCCGAAGCGGAAACAATGTCTAAAGTTCCAACTACACATTATATATCATCATCCTCAGTATTAGATTGAGACAAAGGCAAAGGCAAACGAGAAAGACAGTCTGCCCTAACATTTTTACCACCAGGAAGATACTTGACATCCAAATTGTAATCTGGAAAGTAGCCTAACTAATCTAGCAGATGCTCTTCCTAAACTATTTCCATCCATAAGATATACAAGAGGTTTATGATCTGTGTATAAAGTACAACTCGTGCCCCAGATATAAGTTTTAAATTTATGAACTGCCCAGACACAAGCTAACGCTTCTCTCTCAATAGTACTATAATTGCTTTCAGCTTCAGTGAGAGATCTGGATGCAAAAGCAATAGTATGTTCTTGATCCCTGACCCATTGTCCAAACACTGCCCCAAGACCTTTAAGACTAGCGTCAACAGTAATAAATGACTTAGCAGAAGGTATGAAAGATTTTAACGCTGGAGCCGACACAACAATTCTTTTGATGGCAGCAAACGCATCAAGTGCTTGCTCACCCCAATCAAATTTACTACCTTTCTTCAACAAAGACCTGAGCGGTTGAACAATCATGGCATAACCTTCAACAAATCTAGAATAGTATTCACACAAGCCCAAGAATGAGCAAATCTCATCTTTGTTGGTGGGGCAAGGTGCATTGGTAATTGCTTCCAAGTTCCCTTGTTTGGGTCTGATTCCTTCTGCAGAAATAGTGTGGCCTAAATATTCCACACTCTTCACCAAGAACTTACATTTTTCGCTTTTAATGGTCATGCCACAACCACTGAGAATAGTAAACACTTTATCCAAAAGAATTCTATGTTCCGCCATGTTCTCAGTGTGAATTAAAATGTCATCCTGGAAAGCACACACATTAGTAACATTTCCAAATAAAGAGTCCATCATCTTCTGGAAGACACTAGCCGCAGACGCTAAGCCAAAAGGTAATCTAAGGTATTTGAAAGCACCAAATGGTGTTACAAATGTAGTAAGATCTTGAGAACATTCACTGAGAGCAATTTGATGATACGCAGAACGTAAGTCTATTGTAGAAAAAACTTTTGAAGTACCCAAACTAGAGATAATTTCTTGAATGCGAGGAAAGGGATGACAGTCTACAAGTATATTCTTGTTAAGAGATCTTAAGTCTACACATAACCTCAAATCCCCATTCTTTTTTTTCGTGAGTACAACTGGCGAAACCCATTCCGACGAATCAGTGTAAGTTGTTACGCCCTCTTTAACAAGTTTCTCTAAAAGACTTTTTAATTGTCCCCTCACCGAAACAGGAACTGGCCTTACTTTGTGTGTAATAGGAACAGCACCATCTTTCAACTTAATGCAATGTTCAAAACCTCTAACCATGCCAACATGATTAGCAAATACCTGAGGAAACTTATCCATAAAAGATTTAGGGAGAATGTTACATGAGTCTTTTAAAATGTCATTGTCAGAATTAAGTAGTGTAATCTCTGACACTTCTACAGGTAAATCTCCTAATGCAATAGGGTTGTCACATCCGGGACGAAGTATAATTCCCAATTTCGCCAAATCTTTCCACCCCACAATGTCTCTACCATTCACTGCCACATACATTTTCGTTACTGTACTTCTTTCTAAAATAGTTAGAGTGGCCAAGAAATAACCTAAGAGATCAATGTCATGATCCCCAAAAGCTTTGGGACTGATGTCAGCATCTTGTAAAATTTTTGTAGACTGCCAAAACTTGCGGTATGTCACATCTGCAAGTATAGTGATAGGTGAACCTGAGTCAGCCATGACAAATATCTCTATTAAATCCATTCTTGCC
This sequence comes from Pleurodeles waltl, assembly GCF_031143425.1. NCBI lineage: Eukaryota > Metazoa > Chordata > Amphibia > Caudata > Salamandridae > Pleurodeles > Pleurodeles waltl. The sequence goes on along the minus strand of NC_090448.1, from coordinate 267,318,271 downwards.
TTACAAATAGGTCCTTTGACCTTCTTGGAAGAAAGAATGTCTACTGTTAACACCATATTGGATAACTTATTCATGCAATCCTTCATCATACAACTTTTATCTGGCTGTTCCTCAGAAGTGTATACATTGTTCACTTTCATTTGCATACTATTGGAAGAAGGTCTATATGTACAATTGATTTGTTTGCAAACAGCTTGAAAGTGGCCAACTCTATTACATTTCAAGCATTTTTTGCCCAATGCTGGACAGAATTGACTATTGCCAAAATGACCACGTGAACCACAACGGAAACATAGAGCAGTATTTCTAGTTTGTTTCACGTTTCTATCCTTAATGTAACAGATTTCAGAATCTTCAGTCACTTGATTTAGATTTATATGTTCAGACTGTCCACCAATCACCTTGGATGTAACAATAGATCTCTCTACAGCTTTGGCTATGTCAACTGTTTCATCTAGAGAGGGATTGCGACAAGCTAATAAACGTTCTTGAATTTTCTTAGAATAGCAATGGAATACAACTTGATCTCTAATATGCACATCCACATTGCTACCAAAGTCACATCTTGCAGCGAGCACACGTAAGTTTGCCACATATTCATCAACTGACTCATCCATAGCTTGTTTGCACATTGCAAAATTAAATCTATCAAGTAAGACGTTGGACTCATCCGAAAATTGTTTCCTAATCCTTTCTTTACCTTCCATGTACACATTCCACGCGGCATTATCTCCACTACTTCCACTGGGTAAAGGAATAGCAGGTAGATTATCAAACACACATTGCCAGGCCACACCGAGATGATTGAAAAGTAGGGCTAATTTTCTAGTAGGAGAAAAATCATTAGCATCAATGGCAACTAAATAATTTTCAAAAATTCTTGTCCACTCACTCCACTTAATGTCAGGTTTACCACCCCTGGATAAAAATGGTGGTGGTTGAACCACTGTATGATTGGAAGCCATATTGCATAACTACCAGTTCCCTACTTATCAGTAACTTACTTATACTCTATAATATATATATATATATATAATTTTTTTTTATATCATAGTGAGAAGTTATGACTGAAACCTTGTTCACAATCTGTGACTAATATAACAATTAAGCGAGACTCAGTTTCCTTTGATATCTATCCCAACAGTCCAAATAAACTCGAAGATTTATCCAGAAACGACGAGTGATCGCAAATTAAAACACTCGATTTGTATTCAGCTCGAGTAAACTAAAAAACAATGTCAGAACCAAAATAATGCTGTCCGTAATGAGTCACGTATCCAAGCAACTAAAGGCTTGTGAGAGACGCACTCCGTATGCAACAGGTAACTAGGCAACGCTTGTAAACAAGCTCCCAGAATGCCAGAAATAGAAGAAGGATTCCGTGTATCCACCTTGCAACGTCACAGTAGAACTGTTCACGCGATTAGCTGAACTCGCGCATCCACGCCGCAACGTCCCCAAATAAATCACTGTTTAAATGAAAACAGTTCACGTGCGATGAAACCGACATGTGGAGTTTAACGCTAGACGACAAAACGTTATCATCCAAAGAAAAAAAAATACGTGTACACAGGATTGTCGGTCTAAAACTGTCTTTCTCCGACGAACTGCAAGACCTCTCCGGTGATCTGGCCGCTGAGCACTGGTCGGTGAACCCTTCCCAATCGATGACTCACGAACACAAGGAATTTCTTTAACACCCCACTCCTGGTACCAATGTAGAATAGTAAGATGGTTTCTTCGAAATAAATCCTCTGACAGCGAGCTCTGATAACGAAGTTGTCTGTTTTTAATAAGGGTCCACGACAGTCATCAGAAACAACCGTACAGCTTGAGCATCAAAACAGGAATGCCAGCACACGGATCTAGAACCCAGCAATAGGTTCTATTCCAACAGTATGGAACCTACTACAATTAAAAGTAAATACTACTATAGATAAGGATTAATGAACGGGTAAAACAGAATAACAAAATACAATACTAAAATACTAATATATCTAAATATTAAAGATAACTTAAAAGATAATAATATAAATAAGTATTACAGATTACTTCATCTACTACACTGGGGTATGTGCTCCTTCCTGGTACCTGCTCAATGTGGGGTTATTGGAGGGTATGAGGGAAGGGGGACGGTTTTCCAGACAAAGTGTACAAGGAGCTCCTGGATGTGGAGAGTAAGGCTTAGGATGAAGGCTTTCATGGTGTGAGTGATAACATTTCCATATGCTCACCGCTGAGATCGACAAAGCTCCAATAAGTAGTAAAATACTACTTATTTCTCTAAGATGCAGGCACCAGGGGAGAGTAGAGACAGGGCATTAATACCCCTTCTCTTCCGAGGATTCTCACTTGACTGCACAGTGTGACCTCAGATGCATAACTTTTAACTTGCTCTTTCTCTGGCCCCTTAACTGAAGAAATCGGGAGTGCTTGGAATTAGACTCTTAAGAACTTTAGGGCACAGATAAAATATGGTCTGAAAGTACAAGAATAGGGTTTATTGAAGCGACAAAAGAATTAAGATTTGTTCTAGCCTTCTGTCTTAGAATCGCAGGCTGTCCTGATTTTCAAGTGACAATCGAGGCTTACTTTCAAGGGAATGTAAATATGTTCTAAATGGGTATTGTGGGCTGAGAAGCCGGATGGTTCGAGTTCTATCCCCCAGCCTTGATTACATGAACGAACAAGGGTTACTTCAGCATGCAACATTATGTGTATTTGCTCTAATTCAGTCGATGCCGAAAATTAGAGTGCTCAGAAATGGGGCTATTTTGTGCTCAAACTAACTTTTATAGCAGGTGCCTACCCCCACCGAAAAGCAGGAAGTTTTTACCAAGTGTACAGTGAATACTTCGTGCCTTGTGCATAATGTCACAGTTTGATGCCGCTGGGAGGGGAGACCCTGGCCCACTGATTTCTTCACTCTAACTCCCAGAAAAGTGACAGATGTATGGTATTACCTAATATTTATTTATGCTAATTTATAGAGCACGGACATTACCCAGAGGTGCTAGAGCACTTTGCAAGAGACTACATGCGCTTCCTTTTGAAGCGCGAGGAGTCTTTAGGCTAAAGCTTATACTCGGTTGGGCACGAGGGCCATGGCGTTAGCAGGAATCAGTTCTAAGCTGGATGTGTCACGCTAGGGAGTGCTGCAGTCTGGCTGGTGGATGCAGTTGCTTAAATATTTGATGTTTTTGTGTGTGAACAGCACATATTACAATATGTTTTTCATGCGCTGCACCTGCCTGCACCAGAGGCAAAACATGCCTATTCACTGCCTTTAGCAGATCCACCTGCGGTGGAAGATCCAGCAGGAGCAAGTTTGCCTCAGAGGGGCCGAGTGGGGCTGCCAAGAAAAACATAATTCTGTTTTTGCGTTATGGGAAACAAACAATGTATCCCACTGCCGGGTCACCATAACAATGAGTCCACGGGCAAGGTAAATTTGATTCGCAGGCAGTGCATCGATACAGAGATTCTGTGCTCTGCACTGGGATGTTTTTTGGAGAGTTTCACGATCCACAATGTGTGTCAGGGAGCTATGTGTGCATGACTTAACCTTTTTATAATGGTGATGCGGACACAAGCATTAAAATGCGTTAGTGTAACCCCTAATGCTTGGTACGTGGCAGGGCTAGACATTGATATGTGCACCAAAATTTAGAGTCTTCTGCTGTGTGAAATCTGAGGGTGTTGCTGTGTCGCAATGGTTGGTTTGCAATTGAGCATGTTTGGGTCATCTAACCATATTTGTACAAGAGGGATGATGGGAGATACAAAGAAACCCTGTCTTCTGTGAATTAATTTTAAGTTGATGTATGGTCATCCAGGATTGTAGCTTCTTCAGTGTTCTTATGAGCATATTAATGTCATCAGGAGATGAAAGGTTCACATATATGTACATCAGCAAATAAGTGGAATGAAATGTTTCAGCTGCTTAAAAGCGAAGTCAAAGTTTCTATTTAATATTTGGAAAATGTGGGTGAATCAATGGAGCATTGTGGGACTCCTTGTTCAAGAACTGCAGGAGTTTAGAAGTAATTTTTATTTGTTGTGAGCATTTGGTTATAACTCAACTATGATACAATAGAACCCTCTAAGCCCATACATTGTTTAAGGATCTTTTAATAGATAGGCATATTTGACAATGTCAGTCGTTTCTGACAAGTTAAGAATAACTGGAAGGTAGGATTCACCTTGTTTTCTAGGGTAAATAGGGGATGTTGAAGTTTCTCATCTTGCCTTTCGATATTTGACTCCAAAACTAGCATCTCGTCCCTAAGATGTTATTTTAACGCATAGAATTGCGAAGACTATGAAGAGGTTGTAAGGCCAGTCAGCGTGGATATGAGCGCCAGTCCTGTGATTTCCCTATTTAGAGATTATCAGGTCGAAAATATTGCCTTGTGTGTAAGTGGGGTATAAGCATGATTTGTCAAGGTTATTGCTGAGTAAGATAATTTTCAGCTGTTAGGCTGCAGGGTCCTGATTGTTTCATTCCCATAGGACATCTGGGCTGCATTGGAGCTAATATTCTGCGCAATGCATTTATATTGTAACAGGTAAGGAAGGTAGCATGAAAAGGTATGACCGGGAAATTGTGATGGATAGGAATAAACAATGAGGTCAGGACGTATGATATAATTCTGAGTGCAGGGGTTGAGAAGCTACTATGAGTGAGAATGTATTGGCCATTTCATTTGAGAGTGGAGTTGATACCATCTTTTCTGTTGGAATGTGTATTCGTTGTATATAAGGGGAGAGAAACTGACTGGTCTTTTGTCAGCAGTGATTCCCTTGAGCATATATGGCACACAATGAGGAAGCAAGAGGGTAGGAAAAACCTGGTTGAGTCCTCCCTAAGGTACACAATAACACGCGTATGCATCCAGGTCTCAACTGGTGGTCATTCCCTTGAACAAATGCAAAAGAGATTTTGGAATAAACACCTCACCCACGCCTTATTGTGGTGTGCTTCATCATGGGTGTCTGTCCACACCATGGAAAGATGAATACCACCATGGAGGACTCAACCTTATGTGGGAATTCTTATAAAAAATCACACCGGTTTGGAGCAGGGATTCAGAAAATTAAAAATGTCTTATTTCTGTGGAAATTTCATTTTATTTTTTGGGTACCAATGACCTGATTAAAATGTATTATTTAGGTTGTATAAAAGTAACAACATTATACTTCAGAAGAGTGTTTGTTGAAATGGAGATCGGAATCCAAAAGGACATAAGCAGCAATTGTAAACGATATAGGGCACATAAGTCCATTTTCTGTTTCCTTGAACACTATACTTGAACCAGAAAACTAACCCTACTGTTGCCAAGTACACCATCCCCTAACCTTAACATCTAATTTTCATCCGGCCCACGTTATCATTTTTGTTTTTAAGCACAACAAAGCAAGTAGAACGCTACAAGAATGCACATATATACAATGATTTAAAATTCCTGCCGGTGACACCCACATGACCACAAACAAAACAGAACTCCAATGACCACACAACTTGCACACTATTGTGGTCGCTAGTCCAGGGGTGTAAAACCTTTTGTATGAAGAGAGCCCCTTATGTTCAATTAGAATTATTGCAAGCTACTATTGTTATTAGTGCTGTAATAATGACCACTTCAGGAAAAATTACATTACTAGCAACCATATGCAAGATTACCAGCGTGACCACCTCAGTGCATCAGGCAGGGTTGCCAGCAGTAAGCAAGCATTGGCAAAGTCAATAAATCTTTCCTATGAGAACTATTGGCTGTGGCAGTGTTTTGTAGCCATGCTGTGCAGCAGCATGGATGCTTTGCAGTGTGGCTAAAACTAATTTAGGAGGGCACTATAACACAGTCAGTGCTAATGCACTTTTTTTAAGGCGCATTAGCTCTGCATCTATCATAGCCATTTTTTTATTAATATTTTCTGTTGCGCTGCTACAACCATACACACAAATCATTGCCAAAGTCCGCAACGTCCTTGGTGTACAGTATGAACAAAAGGCGATGGCAGAGGCAGTAGTCGGAGTCGAGACCTGTTAGCTTTGCCAAAGCCTGTTAGGTATCAGTACAATATCCCTGTAATTCTTAGCAAATCAGTTAATCTCCCATGAGTGAAAAAGTAAAAAATGACACTTGGCAATGAATCCTATCACATAAAGAAAGCAGTTGTGCCCATGTCATTGTCTTAGTGGAAATACATTTGGAAGCAGCTAAAATCTGTTTTCACAATAAACATCCATTTCAAACGAGAAAAGGTCTTCTTTGAAGTGTGTTTCGCACAGTGAAACATAGCTATAAATGGCAAGAGGCTCAACAAGGACAACAGAGAAGATGGAAAAATATAAAAGTAGTGTCACAATGCAATCAGCGGAAGGACAGCGGTCACAAATGAACAATAAGTGCTTGGTCCATGCTTCTTCTGAAAGAAGGGGAAGTGAAGCAGCATGCGCTGGCCAATTACAAGGGAGCAAATAAAAGTGACAATGAAGCTAATAAATGTTAAGCAATGTGCGGGCTGCAGGTCCGTTGTATACAATATCTCTAACAAGCCAGAGCACATGCAGTGCATGCGCTGTCCCAGGTGAGACTTAAAAAAACATTATCTGTTTGAACTGCCTCTATGTAGGTAAAACATGCCAGCCACAATGCAGTGCTCCTGTCACAAAAGTAATAATATTCGTAATAAGGTATCCACATAATGTATCACTCAAAAATCAGCTTTAAATATATTTTGGGAATTCATTCAGTTTTCTCCAAATATCAGTTTATGAATTCTGAAAATAGACACATTTTCATCTTAAATAGACAGTTGTAGCTTAAATACATTTGATTCAACCAAGCAAACGGTTGCAGTTTAGTAGGCTAGGGTGCACACAGGATAGCTGCTTGCAGGTACTTGGAGGGATACCAATAGCACCAAGCTACTTGTTGGAGAAGCCCACACTATCCAAAGTCTGACCAACGCAAACTACTCTAAAATACACATTTCTGTAGCTAGCCTTCTCATTGTATCACATGAGATACCTTCATCTCAACAGATGCACCAAGCCTACCTCAAAGTCCATTTCTTAATTCCATACACCCCCGCCAACATGAAAATGACGCCAACACATCATTCATACAGGCATTTCTTCTGTTATTGTTATATATTTACTTTGATCATATTCCAAAACAATCACATCACACAGATGTTTTTTCATCACCAATGGCAGGTCATATGTTAATAAATGTGCTTTATGGCCCACAAGGCAATCTCACCTAAATAACATGTCCACCCACTAAGTCCCTATTTGCCTTTTGTAATTTTCCCTGATGTTCCCCTCCTGTGTTATTAACCACCCTCCCCTCATCTCACCAAAGCTAAAAGTGACCACCTTGTCAATTTCAAAGCACCACATCCACTTTAAAAAATGCTGTCCTCACTGTAAATTGTATTGCAGTATCCATCACTACTTCATCTAGTGAACTGTCTTTTCTAGAATATTTAACCAATCCTTGAATAATTATTGCTGTTACATTTTATCCCTACCTGCTTGAACAAATAGCCACTGCCAAAGCCTACTGTCTAGCTAAGAGCAATCTAAGTATCATCCCAATGAAGTCTAGACCCAACCTTATTTGAAATGTTCAACTGTGACAATATGCGAACTATATGGTAGGAGTTTCTTCTTACATCTTGGCCACTGTTCAGGACATTTCTGGGCACCTTTTGCAGTAATGGCCACAAGAATCTTCTGCTCAGCTTCTCCCCCCCCCCATTTTTTTCTTGCAAGATTCCCCTTTAGGAGCCATCTGTAGCAAATCCATTCTTCCACTTGGAGAAACTGAAAGTAGTCCCTAGAAAACAAAACACCTTACTCTACCGAAGCCAACACTTCAAGCTTTTCTGTAAATTACAGCGTTCTACTTAATACTTTTCTATTTGTTTTACTTTTCCATTGCCTCATTTTACGTCCTTGACATTTATTTATTTTACTTTTTTGTTCTCAGATGTAGACTTTTTAGATATAAAATGTTCTTTGTTCAGTTTGCCTCTTTGTTTGATAAAAATACAATCTGCCATATTTTGGGTTGAGAATGCCCCTTGCACAGTGAAACAGGCATGTGCCCCTGTCCTGTAAGAGAGAGCTGCATGTCATCTTGGTATCCTTACTTTGTTTTGACTGAACACACTTGAAATTCTACATGCACACTGATGTCTAAGCTTTTTGTGCACAATTTGAGACGAGTGGTCACGAGGAGTGCACGGAGCAAGCCCTGTCATGGACACAAGGCAGCTGTCTGGTTCTTGGGTAATGTACATTAAGCAGTGGTGCCAGCATGCCATTTTGTTTTAAAATTCATTTAACTTAGCAAGATTTTTTCATGGTTAGGTAAGTGCGGTGCTCAATTGCATATTGTTCTTCTTATATTGTAGTGCCCAGGACCTGCATTGACATCCTGTTTGTAAGTGTGTGCTGTGAATGGTGTTGGTAGTATAAGTTGTAAATGTGAGTGTTACTTCAGAGTACAGTGGAATATATTTTGAATTCCAGAGCACAACTGCGCACAAGATAGAGGTTGTGATCAACCTCCACAGACTTGAAAGTGCATTGCTAGAATTCCCAACATAAAGGGTGCAGTCCAGACACTGTAGTCTGGGAAAATGCAGACAGAACAGCCTTTGGAATTACAACAGTAATCCTTTGGAAAGGAACTGTCAGGATCATAGGCACTGGTAATTGTTTAGACGGTGCTCCCGCTGATGTACAAGTTTGTGTTTAGAGTGAGCAAGAAGGCCCTTGTCCCCTACCAGGACCACACTGGAGGGCATGGAGAGTGAGACAACAGGTGAAATGGCTGGGTTGCACTGCTTTCCTGGCTCTCAGTTTTTATCTAGAACTTGGAAGGTATAGTGGGTTGGAGACGCTACCCTCTCCCACAATAACAAGAAATAGAACAAAGTGAGATAAGGAGGGGGAGTCAGTGTAATTGCTGTGGTCTTCTCCCATTATTGGCCTTCCATCTGATCTCCTTGGTGGACTGGGAAGAGGAAAGCAACTTCAGTATCTGGGTGAAATGAAGCACTAGTCACCAGAATAGCACTTACAGAGTGACAGAAGGTAACGTGCAAAGAGGGAACTGGCAGTGAATCGTTGGTGCCTGATATCTGGCAATGTTGTGCTTACTTACAACTGGCAATGGCTTGCTTGTGGGGTGGTGATTTTTTGCGTCATCTAAATTGATTAGTGCTAATTGGAAAAACTTAAGTAGGCAAATGTGGGATAGTTGTTAGCTTTAATTAATGTACAGTGCAATGCCAGACTGAGCGCTACATATTTTGGAGGTAGTCCCCATCTTTCGCAGGTTGACCACTTAACATCAGCTGGTGAACATGGGCAGTAAGGACCTAGTCTGCTGATTCTCATATTTGTGTCTGAACTAGAAGGGGATTGAGGAGGAGGGTAGGAGATTGCCAATCTCTTCCAATCTTTCTTGCACCCTAGACTCAAACTCTTGGGCTAGAGTTTGGTGCAGGAACTAAAATAGTTGGGATTGCTCTGTCCATTCACTTCACTTAATATACTCGCTACTTTGCCTTAAGATCTTTTGCAGCAGTACAAGTGGAAGGCAGAGAGAACCCTCGCCTCTGCCTGGCTCGCTCTTCCGGCATAAAGAGAGAATCTAAAACGCCCCATGCCAAGCCAAATATGTCCATGCTTACAGTCACCCTCCTTTCTCTACTCCCGCTTGGCTCCTCAACCCTTGCTCACATTTACCACCCACTCAAAGCATTAATTGCAACGTAATTTGGAGTTACAAGCAGAATTTCACCTGGAAAAAATGGGTCCACTCATTTCTTCCCTGTGCCATGGGGGTTCATTGGTACAAATCTGTTTTAGGTGTGGGAATACAGGGAGTGCAGAATTATTAGGCAAATGAGTATTTTGACCACATCATCCTCTTTATGCATGTTGTCTTACTCCAAGCTGTATAGGCTCGAAAGCCTACTACCAATTAAGCATATTAGGTGATGTGCATCTCTGTAATGAGAAGGGGTATGGTCTAATGACATCAACACCCTATATCAGGTGTGCATAATTATTAGGCAACTTCCTTTCCTTTGGCAAAATGGGTCAAAAGTAGGACTTGACAGGCTCAGAAAAGTCAAAAATAGTGAGATATCTTGCAGAGGGATGCAGCACTCTTAAAATTGCAAAGCTTCTGAAGCGTGATCATCGAACAATCAAGCGTTTCATTCAAAATAGTCAACAGGGTCGCAAGAAGCGTGTGGAAAAACCAAGGCGCAAAATAACTGCCCATGAACTGAGAAAAGTCAAGCGTGCAGCTGCCACGATGCCACTTGCCACCAGTTTGGCCATATTTCAGAGCTGCAACATCACTGGAGTGCCCAAAAGCACAAGGTGTGCAATACTCAGAGACATGGCCAAGGTAAGAAAGGCTGAAAGACGACCACCACTGAACAAGACACACAAGCTGAAACGTCAAGACTGGGCCAAGAAATATCTCAAGACTGATTTTTCTAAGGTTTTATGGACTGATGAAATGAGAGTGAGTCTTGATGGGCCAGATGGATGGGCCCGTGGCTGGATTGGTAAAGGGCAGAGAGCTCCAGTCCGACTCAGACGCCAGCAAGGTGGAGGTGGAGTACTGGTTTGGGCTGGTATCATCAAAGATGAGCTTGTGGGGCCTTTTCGGGTTGAGGATGGAGTCAAGCTCAACTCCCAGTCCTACTGCCAGTTCCTGGAAGACACCTTCTTCAAGCAGTGGTACAGGAAGAAGTCTGCATCCTTCAAGAAAAACATGATTTTCATGCAGGACACTGCTCCATCACACGCGTCCAAGTACTCCACAGCGTGGCTGGCAAGAAAGGGTATAAAAGAAGGAAATCTAATGACATGGCCTCCTTGTTCACCTGATCTGAACCCCATTGAGAACCTGTGGTCCATCATCAAATGTGAGATTTACAAGGAGGGAAAACAGTACACCTCTCTGAACAGTGTCTGGGAGGCTGTGGTTGCTGCTGCACGCAATGTTGATGGTGAACAGATCAAAACACTGACAGAATCCATGGATGGCAGGCTTTTGAGTGTCCTTGCAAAGAAAGGTGGCTATATTGGTCACTGATTTGTTTTTGTTTTGTTTTTGAATGTCAGAAATGTATATTTGTGAATGTTGAGATGTTATATTGGTTTCACTGGTAATAATAAATAATTGAAATGGGTATATATATTTTTTTGTTAAGTTGCCTAATAATTATGCACAGTAATAGTCACCTGCACACACAGATATCCCCCTAACATAGCTAAAACTAAAAACAAACTAAAAACTACTTCAAAAAATATTCAGCTTTGATATTAATAAGTTTTTTGGGTTCATTGAGAACATGGTTGTTGTTCAATAATAAAATTAATCCTCAAAAATACAACTTGCCTAATAATTCTGCACTCCCTGTATGCACAGAAACTTTGTCTGGCCACGTAGTGTGGGCGCAACGTACTCCTAAAACTTAACTCCCAAAAGACAACTCCGTGATATTCCCATGGATGGGTGGAACAGAAGCAATGTTAAACCACAAGTACATGTGACCATGTGTCCCAAGATCAGGTACAAAATCATCATATCAGTAAGACATTCAAATAAGAAAGGGGTGACACAAATGAGTTTTATGGCAGAATTAGAAAATTTAGGAGGTTTATTACAAAAATTCAAAAGTGTACAATACAGAAATTGTAAAATGCAGATCCATAAAGATTCTCAGTCCTACAATACAGGCAAATTAACAAAATCTAAAATAGTCTCAAATTTGCAATAAAATCAGTAAGAAATCGGACATCATCCCAAATAGCATAGCAAAAGTCATCTGTCTCACCCTCAAAATTCGAGGCTTTATGTATAAAAAGAATTCTCAGAATAAAATAAAAACTGCAGATTCATCCTGGTATGAGCAACAGAAATATATCTGCAAATAAGAGAGTTAGATTAAGAGAGTCAGCAAGGCTTGCCATAAATATGGATTCAGATCCTCTGAGCTAATGTCATCTGGAGATGTCAGAACAAACACGTTACAAAGCAACAGTAAATATTGTGAATGAATGCAATGCTGTGTGAAGGCGGAAGAACCTTGACACTTGCTCCATTACAGAGCCCATGCTAGAGAGTCTTCTTCGAGAATTAGTGTCATTCAGAAATAAATAAACATGACTTATTTGACTACATGCAGCAGAAATAATAAACCGACTATGAACATGATGAGACATCTGTTTTGAACAAGACGGCGTCGAGGCCTACTTAGCATGGTCGTAGTTCCCTGGTTTTAAAGGCCGTAGCTAAATTGTTTCAAAGGGAGTAGCAACCTAGTGTACACATGTGAATTTGAGTGTAGATTACTATTCAGCACAGGGTTAATAGCTTCACGTTTCTGATTAATGCTCAAAAGCTCGCTTTCCTTCAGTATTTCCTATGCTTCATCTGCGTCACTTGTAATCATGACAACTCCGCTATGTGGATGTCAGAAGCGAAAAACCTCCAAGTAATGCTGGTTGGGTTATGAAAAAAATCTGTTATTTGATGGAGGAAAACCTGGTAGCCGCGTTGTCTTTGACCGCTCGGAGGATTGTGTTGTGTATTTTTGTGTTGGGAGTGGGGAGCTTTCCCGTTTGCAGGATCTCCTACCCCCCAATAATGGAAAGAAATCACATATTACACTCTCCACATCTTCATGTATTGATTATGCAATGCATTTTTGTCAGGTGTAGTACTCACGAGCAAAGTTATACTCGACTGTTTTCAAGCTACAGTGGGTCAAATCAGTTCTCTGAGGTAAAATCACACCCACCTGGCCTCGTGACCATTATCCTCTTCCTCTGTGATGTCATTGTAACATGCTTTAAATGGGAAAGTAAACAGTGTTTTCTCATGTCAGCAATGCTGTACTACAGTAATAAATGTGTTTTTGTTAGACATATGCCCTAAATAAAGCATGCTACTGGACTACATTTATTTTCAACAGCATGATATATAACAATGTATGGTGTGTACTGTCTCTTGGAGGGCAGGTTATCAATTCTGGAGCACTGATGAAGTTCCGATATTCCATCCGCACATGTAAGCAGCTGAGTGAAAAGGCTCATCGTGTTTCTTAATCTAAGGCTCCCATCCATCAGCTTTTATGAAACTACACCTTACCCTAAAAGGCAGCACAAGTCATGACACACATCAACAAACTGTAATGAGCAATGTGTTTCACTTTGAACTGCTAACTGGCGCACCTGTTCTCTCAGAAATCACTTCAATCCATCTAAAGGACCAGAGTGTGATTTTGCTTTGGTTTTCTCCAAGCAGCATTTTTGATGCAAGTCTTTTCCATAGCTTTGTACGAACCGTAAAGGCAAATATTTTTTTTTAATGATTATTTATTATTGATGCAGGTAAGTACATAGTAGACAATTAGAGATGATCAGTTGAACATTATAGACAATGTAACATACATGACTGGCGATCAAATGTGTAATGGCTCACCAGAGCCGAAATCCCACAGGAGCATTTTGCAAAAATATAAATCAAACATTTCTAGTAACATACTCTTGCAGTGAACCCATAATAGAAAACCCTATCGGCTTCGGACAGGTTCTACTCCACTATCCCAAATTAAGAAATATTATCCAAACACAGGCTCCTCACTGAGCAAGAGAAGGCAGGTATATCCGAAACAGCTTCTCGAAGTCTTTAGGTCTTGAAGCGCTGAGAAGAGTTGCAGAGTAAGTTAGTTTCTGACCATTCCTCACAAAGAGTCATATCTTTAAGCAGCTTTTGAAATCGAAGGTATGGATGGCCCTGGTGCCTCTCCTCCCCCATGGTAACTCGACGCTTTACCAAGAGAATCTCAGTAGAGATGAGCTTGCAGAAAACCTTAGGAACATATTTAACGTACCCAAGAAATGCAGGGTCTATTGAGAGCTGTAGCCCAGGTTGGGTCATAGACTCAACTGTATGCAGAAGGTGGTCCCAGAACACAGCATTGATCGAGAAGTTCCAGGCTAAATGTAGAAGATCTGCATCCCGCCCCCCCCCACATCTTTTACATCACGTGCCCTCAGAATGAGCATACTTAGTTACGATCTTTGGGGTAAGGTATGGTTCCTGGAAGAACTTATAGTGGATTCATCAATATCAACCACTGGGGAAACCTCTCCAGTCTGCTAACGGTAGTAGTGCCACATCTCATCCATGACCTTAATGCTTGTGTTGTCGCACATTGTAATTGTGCTCGGGGTGACTCCCCATCTATCAGTGACCTGACCCCAGAGTACACGTTCGAGAAGTTTAATGGGATGTGTAAACAATAATAGAAGGGACAGTACTGGTGGTTCTTAAAGAAATGTAGGGTAAAGACTAAGAAAAGTGTGGTAAAAAGTGCCCTCCTTAATGGTGCCCATTAATGTGGCCTCTGAATCCCCCAGGTACCTCTCATACTTTAGTCATGATTCTGGAGCAAGTCACCTAAAGTAACACTATGTTTGTTGTGGAGATGTCATCATGGCCAAGAAGCAGTCTATGTGAAGAGGGAAATAGTGTTTAATAGAGATGAATGGGGGAGCAGGCCACTGTCATGCCTTTCAGCGTAGCTAGTGAAGACAAGGCCCAGGCTGTGCATGGTACTGTGTGGATCTTAGTTTGGTCTTGCACATAGGGTATAGGGGGGCTTCCTATATGGGATGTGCGTGTATTTGTCCCTGTTATAAAATGAGTTGCAGAACAAGCCAGCTATTATGAATCCAATGTGCATAAATTGTACCTGGGCCACCAAGTAGTATACCTCAAAATGAAGTTAAACCCCACCATCATTTAAAAGACATAACTGACTCCAACTCCGATAAGGATGCTTACCCGCCCATGCCAAATGAAGCTTAAGCGAGTTTAGTTGTGTAAAGCCTTGTTCATAGAAATAGGTATGTTCCGAAACATGTAGATTAACTCTGGCAATATTATCATTTTCATCAGCGTTACCCTACCCGCCAAAGACTGGGGGACAGTAATCCAGTGTTCCACCCTAACATGCAGGCCTTCAACATATACATATTCTTAAGCTGTTGAATCTCAGATTTGATCCCTTCTAATGTAATAGGTTGATTTATTGTAGTACGCTCCTCCAGTCACAGTCATGCTAAAGTTGCCTGCTGTTGTTAAGAATGAATATCCTCGCCATCAGCCTTCAGTTAGGAGGTATACAGACCCCTTTAGAATGCAACAAATGTGTCTGGGATGTAAAGGGTCCTACCATAGGGTGACTGTATGCAAGTAATATGACAAGCAGCCCAGTTAGGCCTGAGCAGGGAAGTTAGTGTTCGCACTGACCTATCTCCGTCCCCATATCTGTGGACTAATGCATATTTGCCCAGAAAGTTTACCTCTCTGTCCGCTTTCTCCTTAAACTCTGTTAATTTAGTTTGCATAGGTCCTAGAAGGGTTTTATCTCCAGGTTTTATCTCCAGTCTATAAAGAGGAGCTTGGATGGACTTTAAAATCCAATTACCAGTGGCGATGCATTTCCTGCAGATAACAACCTTATAGTTGTCCTACAGAATAGCTACCTTATCAACTGAACTCCTACTGAACTGCTGAAAGTTTGTAATAGCTTGACGAATTTCCTGTCGAAATACTATATCTAATAAATTCTGAGGAGAGAGGTGCCATAAGTATGCCTGTTTACAACCACTGGGGAGTTCCAGAGCTAACATCACCGGGCAGTGGTCGGGCAGGGTTTGGGAAAAATGTATTATTTCCCCAAGCCAGCCCACCACGTCTCTTGAGCCCAGCCAAAAATCTATGCGGGAAGAGGTGTAGTGTACTGATGAATGAAAAGTGTATTCAAGGTGTGACAGACACTTTTTCAACCAAAGATCAACAAGGTCAGAGTGTTGCATTACCCCTAGAAGAGTCTCGCAAGCTTTAGTGTGTTATAGAGTCCTCTGTTCAGAGCAGTCGAACTTCACATTCAATACAATGTATTGATCGCCTCCCCATATAATAGTTTGTGGATCCAACTCTGAACAGTGTTTCATGATTGTAAGGAAGCACTCAGGGCTGTTTGTATTCGGGCTTTACGTATTGATCAGGGTGACATTAGTGTACTTAATGAGGCCCTGTAGGAGCACAAATAGAACCTCCTGGTCAATTGTACTTTTGCATTTTTTGAAACTGAACTAACTTCAGTATAAGAATGACCACACCTCTGGAGTAACCGGAATATGAACAAAAGTATCTGTGAGCACCGCATGTGGAGGCAAAGGAATTCCCCTGGGGAGGAGAAAGGTGCGTCTCTTGCATAAAGATAATATCCATTGCATGCCTTTTTAAGTAAGCATGGACCGGTCTGTTTTCCTCGATTTGAGCTGTGTAACATTCCATATTACCAATCTTAGGGGCTATGGTGCTGCTGCTTCTAGAAAACCTTTTTCATGGTGGTAATGGTGGTGATGTGCATGATGTTTAATTTAGAGAGACTCTCCGTTTAGTGCATATGTTCTAACTCCAAAGCATGGTTTATGGACACCTTTGCCATCGCTTGACCAATGTGCCTTGTGTTTGGCTTCCCTACATAGCTCCCAAATTAGAGGGTACTTATCAAGTTGAAACAGTCCAAGTCCGAGTTTGACTTCCGTATGGTGTCTTTTCTTCACTCTCCTTTCTCAAGATTATGTCTGGACAATGTTCCCTCAAGGGAAAGCGTGGTTGATCTGGAGGTGGAGCTGTAAGGCTTTCGAAAGTGGTGGTTGTAAAGAGAATTAATTGAACCGATAGGTCTTGGTGGCTGTCCACACTACAAGCACATAATAAGCTTTTGGATTATTCCAAGGTTGGTATGATCAGTGCAAGATGAACACAGCAACCTGTAAACATCCTGAGATTTTTACAGGTTTTACGGAATGGTTTAAAGTGTGGTTTGACTGTTTAGTTCCTAAAGATTAGTGGGCAATGTTAAAGGCTTTCTGGGAAGCAGGGGAGATTTTTAAGGGGGAGTTGAGGCCTTCTCTTGCTCGTAAGGATTGTGATGACTAATATTCAGGGTAGGTGAAATGAAAGCTAAGAATAAGTAATCAGAGCATCTCTGCTTGAAGTCAAGATTTTTGTTTATATGGAGATGGATTTTATGGATGATTGAGCTCTAGGTAGTTCAAACGTCATGCTTCATAGATGTCTTGAAACCTTTGTGAATGCTTTGAATCTAGTTGGTGAATGGGCTTGACAGAATATTGGAGATAATTGGTTGTGTTTTAATAACTATTTTTTGGTTGTCTACAGGATCAACATGATTCAGCTTGTTTCTGAGAATATCAATTTTCCGTCTGAAGAAGAAAAAATATTAGAGCTCTGGAAGAAACTTGATTGTTTTCAAGAATGCATGAAGCAGTCAAAAAACAGACCTAGGTAAGAAGTGAGAATCTAAGCAACATATAGAAACGTGGGAAATTTGCATTTTGTTTTTTAAAAGAAATTAGTTAAATATATGCTCTCTGAAGTGGTCCCCTCATTGATATGGCGCAGACTTTGGAGGGTTAAAAAAAAAAGAGGAATTTTTCTTTGTGCCTTCTGACTCCTATTCTGTTTTAGTCTCTGCAGCAGTTTGAAGGTATGATTTAGAAAAGTATTACTTTTTTTTAAATTCCAGCCACCACTGGTTGTTTTTGAAGCGGGCGTCTTCAGTCATTTAAAGTCTAACTCATATTTTCCTAAATATTGAATCAAAGGCAGACACTCCCTGGCAGATATTACTCTGTAAATGCCATTATGTGCTCAAGCATAGGTTGTGCTGAGAATGCCTTGACTTTTGTAGTTTTGATCTCTACATGAATACATAACTGTAAGAAACAAAACTCACTTCCATAATAAATGTTGTTCTTTTTTTGACAAGGCTGGAAACAAACTACCAACAAAAATATTGTATCATTACTGGGATTGTATGTGCATAAAAACGTATTTTTGTTGATGCGTAAAGCCACAACATTTTTGTGTTGTTGTGTTTTTTTTCTTCTTCTTTTTAACCGATTTATATTAAGTCTCAATATGATTTTCATTATTACACTTAGAGCCGGTATTCCAAGGCTTCTCAGAATCATATCAATAAAAGAAATACCCTGTGTACCCGATTTTTCACTGTGAAAAAACAAGCATGAGAGCATTCTTTACCTAAATACTTGAAAATTTCCCCTTTCCTCTACACACTGATAATTTAGGATATTCCTCGTTTTTTTGGCCTGGGATAATCTAAAGATATGGCATATCATTACAGAATATCTGTTTGTCTATGACACAATTTGTCTGCTATTATTCAGTCAATCAAGTGAAGGTCTCATAGGGATAGGCTTGAAAACATTTCCTACAATTCCTTTCCCAAGTATTTCTTTGGGTTGGTGTATATGTTGACAGAAGCTATCCTTCTATTTTGCCAGATGTTTTGCCAGTCTCTCTATTGCAGTTAAATCACAAACTTTCCTCTCCCACTTCTTAACTTTTGGCCATGCACACTGTCTCCAAGACCTAACTATTGCCATCTGTGCGGTCAAGGGCAGTTGAAATATAGCTTTGCCTTCCCTTTGTCTAGCATCTTCCCATTTCACTGTGGAATTCCAAATTGTGGTATGCGTGTCCTAAGGAGGAGGAATTCCATGTGCTTACTGTTGCTAGATCTTCTTTACATTAAATTGCCAGTCTAGGGCATTCCCACTACATATATGGAGGAGCTCTTGCATACTTCTTATGTTGTTTCTTGGCTAAGCTGGAGGTTCTGGTTTAATATTCCTCCCACTTTTTTGGATTCATATACCAACCAATTATTATTTTAAAGGTTGTTTCTCTATGATAAATTGCCTTGTTATACCTCTATATGTACATTTTTGGCCAGCTTATGCGTTGTGTGGTATGACTTTAAGTGCGGATCCCCACCTCTTGAAGGTGCTTTCACATTACTTTTCTTAAAGAAGATGAGGAGTGTATATATTTCTGAAATTAGACCCCAAGTTCACCTAAAGTAGTAACGCACCTCTCAGAAGATGCTTTCTGATAGGTACCCTCCTCCCTTGCTTCTGACTGTGACACCCAGTGCGTGAATTGCTAATATCTGAATCTTTCTGTCTCTGAAACTGTAAATACTGTCTTGCAGTCTTTAAAATGCCTTATTTGTCCATTGTGACCCTACAGTCCTCTTCTCTCCATTTATGAAAGATATCTGGCCTTAGCCAGCTGGTGGAAAAAAAGTAGACAGGTTAACATGAAGGGTGAGAGAAATTTCATCAAATGTTGAGAAGCTGCAACTAAATTACAGACTTCAGTAGTGTTTTGATGTCCTGTATGTAATCTAGATTCTGTGGTCTGTCTCTTCTGGGAAGCCAGAAAATAACTGACAAAGGCCAGCGTTCTGTTCCTCAATTTACATGGGCTCAATATTTATTTCAAACCTTTTGGGACTATTCCTTTATAATTCCCAAGTACGGTACCTTGTAGGAACCTTAAATGTCTTAATGACAACATCCTTTCCTGGACTGTATGGCCACTTTCAGCATCTTAACTGAAACCCAGGGTTGGACAAAGAAGGTTGTGTAGCTCTTTGCATGACACACCTGGTAATATCCCTTTGTAGTGTCTCTTTCTTTATTTGTATTGGCAGAACATGTCTTCAGTCCTGTACCTTGTGAAGGAAGCTTCTCACAAGGGTTCATTTGGGTATGTAATAGACCAGGGTATTACTAAACTGTGCTAGTACCCGTGTATAATATTGCTTAAACAGATGCAAGACACAACCTAAGGTAAAAATTAGTAACATGCACAGAGATGTGATGGAGCCAGGTAAGCGCTCCACTTTCCTGAAGAAAATTAATTAAACGACTTTCTAACCACCCGTTCCATTATTAGCCATTAGGCCAGTAAATTCTTCCTACCTAGACAAAAGGTAACAGGACACCTAATGTACCTTAAGAAAAAGCAAATCAGGATGAATGTACAAGGCCAAGCGCTTTCAGAGCATTTAAAAGCAGCTATTGTTCATGAGTTGTGGGTCAAAAAATGTCTAAGTAACATTAGTAGAAGATGAACAATGCAAACCTAAATATATCTAAATACAAACAAGTGATCTGGAGATTTAGATGGCCCTCTCCATTGAAACAGGACAATGAGTAAGTCAACAAGCATTTGCAATGCAACGGGTCTCGCATTTGCTCGAGTTAGAGCTATTAGCGTTGTAAACTCCTAACAGGACTTTTCTTGCCACACAAATTAAAAGAAAAAAGAATGACTGCGATGGCGTATGTAAAATGCAGAGCGATCGCGCTGAAATTGAAAATGAAAAAACAAGTGAGATCGCGCTATGTAAAACCGAGCGCGATCTCGCTGCTTGGAAAATAAAAAGATAAAGTAGTCCAGAAACCAAGCTGAAAACATGGAGCCTTGTATGTTCTCAGTAGTTGGCCGGTGCATTCGAGGAGGGCTAAACACCGGAAAAGGCATGACATACGCATGCCTTTCACTAATGAAATCAAGCGGATTTTAAAATGCAAACCCACAAACCAATGAAAGTGACAGGCGTGACATGGGCGTGGTTTAAAGTCCAAAGAGCGATTACAACAGGCTTGTGTGCTCAACCCTAAAAACCACTAGAGGAAATTAAGGAATTAAAACTGTTTATTTAAAAAATATATATATGTATCTTAGTCACGATCAGCAACGAACTACTAAAACCTAAGGATAAACAAGTCCAAGAGTTCAAATATAGCCTCTACCCACATACGTTAGGCTTAGTGAATGTTGTGGTATCTCACGACTTTAGACCAATTTTAATTTTCTTAAGTTATTTACTTTAAGCATAAAAAATTAAATTAGTAGGTCACATAAATTATACCATATTGATGGTGGTTAATATACGCATGCTTTACCGTATGAGACTTCTTAGGTTGCTGCTGCTTCTACAGTATCTTGATTACTCACGCATATTACTGTGTGTTTTCAGTAGCAGTGAGTTTACCAGATATTGTAGTCTGTCCGCTGGCTTGGCTTATGAAATAGGCCAACGTCCGTTCAGGTTTTTGCATGATATCAAGGTAGCTTTTTAGCATAGTTATAGTTTATACTCTTGCACAGTTGTCATGTTATTCCAGGTAGGGTGCTGGCATCCTGTCCACGTGTATTTTGTTTCTTGCATTTTGCCATTTATATCCCTGCAGTTTACTTGGGAAGAGTGACCTACAAGTTCTAAAGGGCAAAGTAGAAACCAGAACATCGTTGATTATTCACATTTCACGTTTTTAGGAACGTTTTGTTTATAATGAATTGACAATTGTTCAAATTCAGTCTCTCAGCAATAATCCTGGTTAGACGTTCACTGACAAGCTGTACTAAAAGCTGATATATTGATGTACATAGATTCAATTTTGTGAAGAGGTTGAGGAATAAGTGCACAGAGCATCAGCATAAACCCTGCCAGTCAGCCTATAGGATTCAAGGCTACACAATTCTCTCCTAGTCCCTCTTTTTATGTATAAGGATAAAACTCCGGATCTGAAATTGTAAATGTGAATCATGTGTGATGATTTGGTACCAACCAACAGACGCACGAACTCTGACATGGGATGGGGAAGTTGAGTGATGTATACAGTCTGGCCTTTTTTGCTTCCTGGTACATGTAGAGGTGATGGTAATTTAAGTAATGAGATTTTCTTTTTCTTTTCCTTCAGGTATACCTTTTATGATGGTCCTCCATTTGCTACTGGGCTTCCTCACTATGGCCACATCTTGGCTGGGACAATTAAAGATATAGTGACACGATTTGCCCATCAGAGTGGATTCTACGTAGAAAGACGGTTTGGCTGGGATTGTCATGGTCTACCTGTGGTATGTTTGAATAAATACAGGCTTTCTTCTTCTTGGTTACGCTTAGATCCGAGAACTTTTTTAACACCCCTTTAGCCAGTCTTCCATATTTTCCCAACATCCTAGATGGAATCTTAGTACAGCGGTCTCCAAACCACGTAAGCTGGAATCGCACTGATTTGTATTGCAGTTTTTGGCTATCCTACCTTCATGAAGTTTTTGCACATGGCTGACAACTAGGGCCTGTAATCATTGTGTTTTTCTTTTGCAATGTAATGCAATGCTTTTATTTGCAATTACCATTAGTTATCAAAGTTTATGGTAGTTGCTTGTGTTTGTTCCGTTTCATACTATGAATTAAAATGCAGAGTCCTGTGTTTTTTTCTGTCTTTACTAAGGTGCTACTCTACCCCTTTTCTATTTAATTAATGGGAATCTTAGCTTCGTGATTAACATAATTTGTAGATATGACTAAACATTTATCCAAAAGAAGCAATTTGATTGTTGTTCAGGTGAGAAGATACATGTCGATATAATCAGATTTTTAGATGGGTAGTTGTCCATAACCTTTTTCTCACCGAGGCAGTTCAGATGGCATCTACTAGACTTCTAGCGAAGTTGGATCCCCTGTTCATGTTGCCCATTTCTTCTTCTCCTCAGAGTAATCCCAGTCTATTTCTTTCAGATTCTAACAAAGGGCCCTGAGTTTCTCCATCTGAATATCCATACCCGATCAGTTAGAAATTTGTCAGTAGCCCCTAAGTCTCTTTGTAAATTTGATCATATATCCCAACATTCTCATTATATGTTGCCTTTCTCTTTTTTTCATGTTTTCTTGCTTAAGGCATTTCCTCTTTTGTTGAGCATACTTCATTAATCCGGAGTGCTAAATTTCTCCCTTATCTATTGTGGTTGTATTTAATGATGGATATTTTTAGAGAACTGTATTTGTCTGCTTTCGTTTGTGTGCCCAGTGGTTTCTGGGGTCTGCTGTGTGTGCAGCACTTCAGTTTTTTCAAAGGGCAAACAGTACTACTGTGATTTTTGCATGGAGTTTGGTTTCACTGCAAAGCCTCCTTTGCCCCGTCACAGTGACAATAATACTGTAAACAAATGTTTCCTGTTAATGATAATTATGAATTTCTCTTGTGTTTTTACTTTTAGGGAAGAAGAGCAAAGCTTAAACGGATTTCTTTGCATAAAGTGTTTGGAAGTAAAGGGCTTATGTGATAGAGGCTTCTAGCTGCAGATTCCTTACCTTAGAATATTCCTCAGGCGTCGGACTGGATCTGGAAATGTTTGAGCCCTACCTCTGTGCTCCAGTAGGTGGCATCGTTCAGGTCTGGGTCGGCCATGCCGGAGTGACGTGTGTGGTGCCCATGTGGGTACCAACCCAGCTCGCTGACGTCGGCTCTTTTCTTTCTGCGCCAGTCAGAGCAGATCTGGAGAGAGCTACTCCCAGTCAAATTTAAACTGACTTTTTCCTCACCTTTTTGTCAAAGCTTTTTTGAGATTTTCATCTTCTGGCGTATTGGGGATGTACCCTAAAAAGCCAACAGGATTTAAACTATATGGTGCCTGCCTCAAGCAGATGTCTGGGACATACCCTCATTTGGTTTACCTATGGTGCTTGGAGCGGAACCATGACTCCAGCACCTGTGAGGACTGCTGCACCATGAATCCCAAGGTGCTGAGGGAATTGTCATTGAAGCCTCCCGACACCCGATGACCCCACAGCATGCTCAGTTGCGATGAAGGTCCTGGGTTCACTCTTGGAACTGCGTCCGACAATAATCGCCACGATCCAAGTCGCTGGGTAGTTCCCACAAGTGGAAGAAGTGGAAGACGTCAAAGTGGTCTTTGATGGTCCAGGTCATCGGACCATATGAGGGATTGGAGCGTTGGTTATCTAATTGCTCTCAGGTTGTGACAGGTTATGCTCCGTGAATCCTCGACTTTCCCAGCGTGACGCCAGCCCAAATCAAGGAGTTTTAGTAGGCCATACACTCCTCACATGTGGGTGGCTCGATCCCTCTGGTGTGCCTCGAGCCCCATCATCCTACCTGGCTCAGATACATAGCCGGATGGGCGGTGTCCAGTGCCAACTCTGATGCCGACCGGGCCTTCTGAATCTGAGCCAGTGCACTTTTCCTTTGAAAGGCCTGGATGGGGTGGTGACTGGGAGGGGCCAAGGACCCTTGTGGTTACCACCATCCTCTTGATGAACCAGAGGACAACCTGTGCAAGGAAAAGGTGGATACCAGTGGTTAATACACCCCATGAGTCACTTGCCTTGTTTGTTCCCCCTAACGTGGCTACGGAGGAGGGTGCCTCATTTGCAGTGGTAGTACGTACGGCAGCTGAGGTCTTGAACCTTCAGTGGCCCACAGTGGTGGTCTAAACTAATGTTTTGATAGAGGTGCTTCAGCTGGTAGTTGCCCCTTCTGTACCATTACTCCCATTCAACAAAACCATTATAGATGTGGTCCCCAGGGCCTGGTCGAAGCCCTGTGCATGACGGTTGCTTGTCACATTGCCCTTCTCCTGGGGACCCCAGTTTCCTCACCCAGCACCCCACCCCAGTGAGCTTGATGGTCCAAACCTCCACTTCCAGAATCAATCCCAGAGTCTTCCTTATCTCTCCATCGGATAGGGGAATCCAAAAGGCTGAATACCTTTGGTCTGAATATTTTCTCTTCTGCCAGCTTGGCACTACGGTTAATGATACTGTGTGCCTTTTGGGCCGATAGCCACACTGTATGGGATTTGGTTACGGAAGTGCTACCTATGGTCTCGTATTGGCCCCGAGCAATACTCTTTCAAGTAATTTCTGACAGACAAGATGCAGCAAGGTTCACCATCAGATGTGGACTTGACATGATCGAAGTGATAGGCAGCGATTTCATCATGAGTGCCACATAGGTGTGGTGTCTATCTGAGAACCACTGTTTTTTCAGGCGATGTCTAAGCTTCGCTCCTGAACATGGCCTTTGATTTCTCTCGACTCTTTGGTGAGTAGGTGGACTCAGTGATGGATCACTTTAAGGATAGCAGAGCTACGGTCTTGGACATATACATGGCCCCACTCCAACCACAGTCCGCCTTTAGAGTCTTCTGTTGCTTCTGTAGGGTCTACCAATTGCATTCCTTCCATCCCTGCCACCAAGGCCAACAGGTTTCCCAGCCTTTTTGTGGCTGCAGGTCCTACAGACTATGTGGGACCACCAGCCATAGGTCGTGTTAGTCCACCACCCTGTGGCAGCCTAAGCTTCCAAACCATTTTAGTTTGTGCTTATACCAGCACCGGCAGGAGGCAGAATCTGCCATCACCTGCCCCACTGGCTGTCTGTAGCCTTGGACAAGTGGGCTTTGCAAATAGTCCAGAGTTGCTACTCCATCTCCTTTCTGGAACCTTCCCCGCCCGTGCTACCCACTCACAACCGGCTGACGGAGAACCAGCTCTCCTAGCTCTGTCAGGAGGAAGCTTTGGCCTATTTGGCCAAAGGGGCCATAGAGTGGGTGTCCGCATCAGTTGTGGTTGCTATTCCCGCTACTTTCTGGTGCCCAAAAATGATGGAGGCCTCTGTTTTATTCTAGACCACCACCTCCTCAGATTTTTCCTTAAAAAGGAGATGTTGAAGATGTTCACCTTAACTCAGGTGCTGTCTGCCCTGAACCCGGGAGACTGGATTGTAGCACTGGACTTGCAGGACACATTTCCACATCCCCATGCTGCCTGCCCACATGCGCTATGTGCGGTTGACTGTGGGACAAGATAACTTTCAGTTTGCCGTTTGCCCTGCTGGTGTTTACCAAAGTGATGGCGGTGGTTGCAGCTCATCTTAAGAGGTCAGGAATTCCAGTCTTCCCTTCCCTTTTACTATTGGCTGTTAAAGGCAGGCTTGTCCTGAGGTAGTCATCTCCTACCTTCAGACTACGGCAGACTTCCTGCATTTGCTGCGGTTCACTTTTAATGTGCCAAAGTCCTACCTGACTGACTGTGCACGCTCCGGCTTCATGCTTGGAGATCGTGTGGCAACAGCTTTCGACAATATGCGTCTGCTGTTGTGACATTTTGGGCATCCAAGGATATTGATCCTCTTTCTGCACCCTTAGCCCAAGTTATATTGTTGGTTCTTTCTTTGGCCCAGCCGAGCTCTGCTCTGGGTGTAGTTAAAAGTTACTTGGCCACCATTTTGGTGTTCTTGCATTCCCTTCCAAGCCATACATGATGTTCCGGTGGGATTGTAATTTGGTTCTGACCTTTCCTAATGTGTGCGCCTTTTGAGCCTCTACACAGCTGCCCATTCTGCCTGCTTACCACCAGGACTGTTTTTGTGGTGGTCATAATATCCGCAAGGAAGGTCAGTGAACTACAGGCACTCTTTGTGCACCCTTCTTATACCACCTTTTACCCAGACAGGCTTGTTCTGCGGATTCATTTTGTCCTTTGTCCTGAAGTTTGTGACACTTTTTTTTTGTAGGTCAAAACATCACCTTGCCTATCTTTTCTCATTTTTTAAAGAAGAGGAGAGTCTCCTGTCTGGACCCAAAAAGAACGTTGTTGTTGTACCTAGATCGCAGAAAAGAATTCCGGGTGGACATTTAACTCTTTGTAGAGTATGTCGGGCTAAGAAAGGGAAGGCCATGCTGCAAAAAAGGAGCATGTCACAATGGATAGTACTCTGCATAAAGATCTGCTATGCATTAGCTAAGTAACAACCACCTGACGGCTTACACGCTCACTGTGCCAGAGCCAAGTTTGCGACCTCGGAGTTAGTTTGTGGAGTCCCTGTTCTGGACACTTGTCAGGCAGCATCGTGGGCGTCACATTCCCAGGTGGGAGAAAATAGGATAGATGATGGTGAAGGGAACCTGTAAAAAGCAAGAGGCAGCAGAAGAGGGAGGTGACTGAGATAGTAATGTGGGATATTGAGATAAATCAGAGCCTAATGGATATTTTGAAACAACGGTTCACTGCTTGGCGATTTCCAGGGCAGATTAGTGACTGCCCATATGAGGCAGATTTTCCCTTTCACGTCTTGAAAGGATCATTTCTCAAATCTTGATAATATACATCTGAGCATACAGCTGAGGGGGAAAGAGTGAGGCCAGATAAAAACTTTAGGGCTTCTGTTTTCCCAGGTGCCGAGGCTTCTGTGATGATTGCAATATTAGTAATAGAGGAATAGCCCTCCTCTTGGTGGTAAAGGCTTGACCCCAGCATTTGCCTTGCCATGAGTGGGTGCTTTCATCACTTTAGACCTCACCATGGGTTATCCATGTACCTGATCGGTGTGGCCCATGTGCTTTAAGTCTAGGGGGATTGGCAATCTCATTTGGGACACATTTGCTGCAGATGGAGGACACATAGGAAAGAATCCTATCCAGTTCACAAAATAATTTCAGGAGTAACCGATTTGCCAGACCTGGTCTGTGTGAATAGCAGGCTGCCTGCACAGTAAACGGATAATACTCTGTGGTACAGCACATTGCATTACATTACAGTACAGTGCAAATTACTTTACTGCTAATGTTTGTCATAATCTACTAATAATTAAGCATCATGATATTTTGTTTAACGTCCTTCTGCTATAATTTAAAATCATTTTGATTATGGGGAGTACAATATTATATCATGTTTATGATTGTATATGGAAAGTGGCTGCTGTGTTTTAGTTGTAAAGAGTTTGTAGTTTCTAATCTGAAAGCAACATGTTACCTTTTACAGGAGTATGAAATTGACAAGAGCTTGGGGATCAAAGGACCAGAGGATGTTGCCAAGATGGGCATTGCAGAGTATAATAAGCAATGCCGGGGAATCGTCATGCGATATTCTCAGGAGTGGGAGGTACAGTATGTTTTATATGGGTTTTTAGACTGCTTTAAATGTTCAGGCGTTATTCCATAACTGAAGGGTGGTATTCCCATCTGGGCCCCCAAACGTGAACATTAGGAATGAGACAAACACCTCACTTATGTCCCATCGATTGCCTTTTTCTATGAACGTATTTTAAAAATGTGATTGATTACTTGAGTGTATTTTTTAAGCCACTTTATTTAAAAATTTGGCCTAGTGGTTTCTGAACACTATAATTTGTGCAGTTCTTTAGTATATAAAAATGGGCCTAAATTAACATTGGTTTTTGCATGGAGTCTGTAATAATTTAGCAGTGTCCAGAGCCCTGCCACATTTACACACATCTTCCTATTTTTTTTTCTTATAAAGTTTTTGTAGGACATCAGTCACTTTTTGGTCAATTCAGGGTGCTGCAGGTATCCAACTGTATGTGCATTAGTTGGGTGTGTTGGTTGGGAGTAGGAAAGGTGGGCCTTTGTTTGATTTTCCTCACGCCCAACCGTGCACGCATGAAGTTCCTGAAAATTAAGTTTTTATGTTTTTTTTTATTTTTTTAATAACATAAATTTTCACTATGTCCTCTCGATAAGATTGAAAAAGTTCCTCAGCTTGGAACTCAGGATTCCTGTGGCATTGCATCTTAATTTAGTTAGTAGAGGGATTTCTGACTGATCAGATGTGCAGGTGCCGAATACACAGTACTGTTGTGCACATAGCTTCTGCAAATAACTTGTGCCTTTACCTCAGTAAGCCTTGGACAGTGTATACAGAGTTTAAAACCTGAACCTTGCATCCAAGGTTGGAGAGTCTTATCACTTTTAGAGTTCCTATATCTGGTTTCTTCTTCAGTTTCAGGCATGTTCTGGCTGCTTGGGTTCTACCCTCCATAGAGAGAGTTGCTTTGTGAACTGGTAAAGACTATGTTCCACTGGTCTAGTTGTGCTAACATCATATCTTGTACCAGTATCGCACAAGGTTTCTTTGGAGCAATACAAGTATTTTTGACAGTAGAAAGAATTGCGGGCTGATGGCCTCTGATATCATCCTCCAACCTGATCGTGCTACCCTCAACTGCTGTGCAAGCTCTCAAGCCCAAAGCACCCCTCACAACTTCCTCATTCATTTTCTCTTTCACCCAGTGTATCAGACAGAAAATGAATTTTCCCTGCAATAATGTCATACTGTATCCTTTTATGGAATACATGAATCCACACAGCTGGTTGAAAGCACCAGTTAGTCCATTGTTCACTACAGTGCATTATCATTAGCAGTGAATTTTGGTCAGAGTGTGATCTTTCGTGTTATTTCACATTCATCACTAGCTTGCTGGACACTCTATCCAAGTTACTAGAGCCCATTGCATCATTTAATTGCAAGACTTTTGAAGGCCAGTAAAGTCATGGTTCTGACTACAGGAGCAAGATGATGAAAGGATTTAAAGTAGAGGGTCTGCAGTGAAATTGAAGTTTTCCAGTATGCCCTGAAGACACTCCAACCCTCCCCCAGTGCCAGCCCTCCGAATCAGCATATAAAAAAAATCACATTCAAATGGAAGTCGAGGTATGATCCTGATTAAAACCCACCTAGCATTGAAGGAGGATTTTGGTACCTCCATCGCCTAGACAGCTGGTCCCTTTACTCCGTGACGTGTGTAACACAAAGAGGAGAAAAGTAGCAGTGGTCAGTCATGTACAGCACCTCCTTAAGGGCCAGTTGTGTAGACATAAATCACTCCATAGGTAACGGCACTATGCTATCCAAGTAGTGCCATATGTTATGGGAAAAACTCAGACAACAGACGTGCCCATAAAGTACACCTAGAGCTGTAATACTGTGATACCAAAGTGTGCAGGGACCATCCATTCAGTCCAGTAAGAACATCATTCCAGTAAAAGAAGAATCTTTTTATTCCAAGAGATGCAGACAGCCGACACGTGTTTCGTCAATGACTACTTTTTCAAGGCTAAATGCACATCAATGTAATGCCTGTCTTACTTGGCCAGAAAACAGGCACCCTTAGCCGTGAAATCTAGTTAGGCTGCAAATCTAAGATCTGGTAGCCAAGATGCTGTGTTTAAGTATACAACAAGGCCATGATAAGCCCCCCTCCCTCCCGAATACTGGCATAAAATTGCCTTAGATTTAATCAAAAGGCAGCACAGGAATTACGTTGATCTGCGTTTTATACCAGCTGCCTACTAGAATACTCTTAATGTGTTCTTTACTATGCCTCTGAAATTGTTTGCGTAACTGTATCAGAGTACTTGACCCTACCTTGGTAATGATACACCTGTGGTCACTGCCTTTAACTTTATCAGGGCCTTCTTGATGTTGAATCAGATTTGCAGCCATATTTGAGTTTTTTAACCTTGAGAAAGTCGTCATCAACGAAACACGTATCAGCTGTCTGCATCTTTTGGAATAAAAAGATTCTTCTTTTACTGGACTAATGTTCTTACTGGACTGATTGGATGACCCTTGCATACTTTGGTATCACTTTATAACTGCAGTAGATGTATTTTATGCACATGTCCTTAACTTGTCTGTTTCTCTTATGACTTTTCAGATACAATATGAGTATGTGATGCTTAGTTGATGTCGCCATAAATTTCCCATTCCATATCAGTAAACAGCACTCTGTTCTGAATGTCATTGGAAAACAATCAAACCTGACATTCAAGGCAGGAGTCCCTACCTCCAACTCTGGGAACTGAAGTGGGACTTGCATTCTTTTCTCGGTTATTGAGGTGGAGTAGAAGGCAGGGCTGGGTGAGCTTTATCCTATCTACTTTAGATTTATGGGCCAAGAGCTAGGTAAGTAGCCAGCGACAGATCAAACCAAAAGCAATCCCACTGGTATCCTAACTTTTCCCTGAGCCCTAATCCAAAATTCTACACCCAAAAATACAACCCAAGAGCCATCACATTGCGTACCAGGATGAAATGCCCCAGGCCAAGGACAACCTTGTTGGGAATTAGCTTGCTAATGGAGAGAGGGGACCCACTGCATGACAGCTCTTCACAACCCTCAACCCCAGTTTAAGAACAGCTCATATCTTCATCAGATTGATTGATTTGGAAAGTGATCCTACTGGACAGTGTGCCTTGAGATGTGTTTAACAATCCTCTGACATTTTAGATCTACCAATTCTCTAAAGCTGGAAGTTACTCATTTGTCATGAATGACACACATGGCTCAGTTGACTAAGTCTCCATGTCCTCAGATGTGTTCCCAGAGTGAGTATCAGAGTCACAGGACTACTGGTGTGCTGGTGGGGGAGCACACAACATAAGGTGTTTACTTTGGCAACTAGTCTTTACTCTAGGGGTGTCTGGTTTCAGACTGGTCAGTTTGCACTGCCTTGCTTTATCTCCTCTTTGTTGAGACTCTTAGTGAAATAACTGCACTTGTCAGCCAGTCTGTTCACTCCTGTGCTGTCTTGTGCGTGGCAGGCCTTATGTGACCTTGGCTTGCTTCACGTGCACTGAAACTCTAACTAATGAAATAACAGCACACACTTTTCACCAAGACTTCCTCACAACTTCAAAGGATCTTTGATTGTACTGGTTGGAAGTAATATGAGGAAACCAGCCCAGCAGCATTCTCATGTCTCAAGGTTATAATGCTTGAACTTGTGTTGAACATGGTCTCGTAACTGCAATTAAAAACAAATGCTAGAGTGGAATGAGGCGTGGAATGTGGCAGTGGAAGCAGTGCTCTACGTGCCGGCTCCATAGGGTATTTAGAGAGACCCATTGGAGAGACCACTCTGGTAAGGCAGACTTCAAGGAAGAGCTCATCCTCCGGTCCTATGTTGGTCCTGGCTGGTCCACAATTCCTTATGTTATTGCACCTATATACTCCCTCCAAATATTCAGCTTGGTGTTCAAGATACTTCCAGCATCTTCATCGGTGGTTTGAGTGATGACTCCTGATTCTAGTCACTAGATCATACCTCTGATTGGCCATCAAATGGTACAGTGCCTAGACCTGAAGGTCTGTGTGCTTATCTTGGTTTGCCTGGAGGATATTCGTGAAGTGGGTTGGATTGTTAAGAGCTAGGTGTCACCTGAGGGTCAGACTTTACAGAAATTGTGACAGCCTTTAGTGTAGGCTGGTATTAATACTGCAGCCTGCTTTTTGCTCATCACAGCGGGTGATCTTGTGGATTGCAGGGCAGCAGCTCGGGTATAGAGATCTTCAAGTTGGCAGATGCTGAACAGGTACCTTTTACTAATTAAAGGACCTGCAAGAGTGACAGTACAGTGTTAGCTGTCGGCTAAACCTCTATATCCTTCTGAATTAGTAACACATGTAGGTCACTTTTCTGGTATACCTCCAGACGTCTTGCATCTACCTTGTGAGTCTGCATCAATAATTAAGAGCCCTCGGTAATACAGAAGTAGTAAATGAGCTATTAGTCTTTGAACCTTTTTGATCCACATACTTCACACCAACAACAGTGTTAAATCAGTGCACCCTCCCTCACATTTTAATGTCCCTCAACTAAAGTATTTCTTCGCTTAACCCTCATTGAAGACTTTAGAACACCCATGTACAAAATAATTCATTCTGTTACGTCAGCACGCCTGGCAAATACTCGGTTTTACTCTACCTGCCTAAGCAGCACCCCCCCAGAGGCTGAGTCACGGGCTGCCCACCTTTCTATTTATTTATGAAGCTTCAAATATTTGTAAGGCACTAATGAAGGTGAGAATCTGCTTTTAAGTGCCTATGGCAAGTAAAGGGCTAACTTAGCATGATAGGAGGGGGGGACGGAGGATGGTTAAGTGCAGCTATCTCGTCTGCAGAAGTTACAGATGAGTCTTGAGTAAGCAAGGAACGTTAGGGCATAAAATGTTCTTTGATGGATGTTTTGGACGTGCCCTGAAAAAAGTGAGCCCAAGGGCAGAAAGTTCAAACGTCGTAAATATTTATGCAACAACAAAACCTAGTTTACTTTTGATTACCGAGCCACGCTATGCACATCTTGAATGTGCTTTGCCCACCATGAGCTTCTCTTTTGAGGGGGAATATTTCCATATGAGGTATGCCTGAAAAGGGGAGAACTGTGTTCAAACCATTGGTATGGTTATGTAATGAGAAGTCTCCAGAGGGAGAGTGCGGTAGTCTGAGAGTAGGTCACAAGTGAAATGAAATGCACTTTTTACTTTGCTGCTTCTGCTAAATGGCTGCTAACCTGCAGTCTTCAATCTTTTGAGTAATGAGAG
Source organism: Pleurodeles waltl (assembly GCF_031143425.1). Classification (NCBI taxonomy): domain Eukaryota; kingdom Metazoa; phylum Chordata; class Amphibia; order Caudata; family Salamandridae; genus Pleurodeles; species Pleurodeles waltl. Next base: position 267,285,307 of record NC_090448.1, on the reverse strand, counting down.
ATACTTATGTTTATTGGAAATCATTCTGAGCTACTAATATTAGTGTTGGTAATAGTGACCTCATCAGATAAGATTACGTTGGTGGCCAGCCTATGCAATAATGGCAGCAGTGATCACCTCCATGCAGGATTGCCAGCAGTAATGTACAAAAAAGGCTTTTTAAGTTTAAAATGCCTGTACATGCATAGTACATAGCAGCCACAGCAGCAGTGCCATTGGCACTGAGGTACTAATATTAGTGATTACTCTACAATGATGGATGATTGATCAGTCAAATACCAGATTGAACTATGTTTTGGAAGTTCTAAATGCACTTCTGTTTTGCTATACTTGTATTAGTTCAACCAAGCAAGGATGGGCTGCACACAGGAGAGCTACTTACAAGTAGTTGCAGAGCCGCCAGTAGCTCACGAGCTGCTCGGACGAGCCTGTTGTGGACAGCTCAATGTAGCAGACAGCTTGATGTTCTTTGTGTCTCTCGTACAGTATACATCAGAATGATCTGGGGACCATAGCAGAGATTGCTGAGAGGGGCCCACGCATTCTGAAACTCACCATAGTAGAACAGTGCAATTTCCTGTCCGGTCAGCTGTATCAAAATTGTAATAGAAGAATCCTGCTGGGCAGCCAACTAGAGCACACCAACGAGTTCACCTTCAGATCTGGAGTCTTGCCCCATCACTGCTGCTACTTCAGAACGCTACTGGTAGTGCTCTGCCATTGTAAAAGATATTTGCTTGACTTGGTGATCGTGGTGTTTTCGTCAATGTCTGAGAAGTGAATATAGTGGTTTGACATTTGCTTGATTTATGTATGTTTTACATCTTTACAGGTCAGTGTTACCAGACTCGGACGCTGGATCGATTTTAAGAATGATTATAAGACTCTGTATCCCTCATTCATGGAAACCGTTTGGTACGTAATCCCTTTCAGTCACTCGATCAGAAATATGTATGAAGGGAGGGTTTTGCTTGTCAACTTGTTGAATTGAATTTAATGTGGACTTGCATGTACTTTACTGCCAGGCCTCCAGATGCCCGTATAAAAGCAGTGAGGTCATAACACTGCAAATACAGAGCATGGCATAACACTACTTTTTTATTTTTTATTATTTAAAATTATTTCTATTTTGCTCATTCCACCAGTCGTTCAACAGTTTTCTTCCTTGATTGTCTAGTGAGACCTACAATACTCAATTCACAAACCTTAATTTTTTTCCTCCTTAAGTGATTTACTGCGAGTCTGTGCATAGATCACTTATGAACAGTGCTTCTTTTCATCCCAAAAATTGCTCTACACTAATACGCATTTTACTACAAAAAACTGTTTCCATATCAAATCTGTTAAAGGCTTGTCTCTGGGAACTAGCCCATAATGCGGCAGTAGTAAGTGGTGCCCGACTGCTATGAGTAGAAGGAGTATTAAGGATGTGGGTGAGGATAAGGAACCTTAGGCGTCGCGGCATGGCTTTATGATTGATGGCTTCCTTGTCTATCTCAGTCTGTATCTGCCATGGGTGTAGGAACTGTGGGGGGACGCAGGGGGTTTATCCCCCCAGATTTTGGAGGTAGAGGGACACAGGGAACAAAGGTGGGGGAATTAGGGGGGCAAACAACCCTGAAGTTTATAAAGAGATTCCGCTGCAGTCCCTGTGTAAAGTTCATTCGTTTTTCAGTGCATTAAAAGCATGGGGACTGAAAACAAATGACATTTGCACTAACTGCTGACTTAAATTGAACATATCTTAAGAGGCTTCAGATCCCCCGCCCCACCCGCCTCCTGTGCTGTAGCCAGGACTGTTGCAGCTTGAATGATACAGAGCAAAGATTTTTATCTGGTGTGTGTGCTGGACTCTAGTACTTGAAGGGCCTTTTAAAAATAGAGGAGGCAATGTTTTCATAATTGCTTCCTGTGCCTCCTACTGTCTTGCTCTCCTAAGCCCACTTACGAGGTGCCAATTAAAGACTTGGTGGGGATAGATAAATGAATGAATGAATGGCTTCATTAGCATATCCCCCCCATTTACAAATACATTGAAGTAGAACCTTGTCACACTTTTAACTACAACAGTGAGGTTACGCAAGTATCCTTTAAAACATAAATGAGCAAGACAGTTAAAATTTGTGTTGTATTGGCATTTCAATAGCGCTGTACTAAGGCTGGTGTCCCATGAAACTGTTATATAAATATTTGACAGAATATAAATGTCAAATTCTTAGCACCTTGAAACCATTCATAACATAAGGCACTATTTAAACAGAATCTTCAATGAAAAAAATTATATTCTGTCATCAGGTTCTATAAATGATTTTATTTAGTGACCCACCCCTCCATGTCCATCCCCTTTTCTCATTCCAGATAATTGTTGCCTTTAGCGAAGTGTACTGTGAGTTCTGTAGGCCCTATTACACTGTAAAGTGTATGTCACATTTTTCTTCTCTATCTTTCACTTCTTTTCATCTCAAATGTATGCATAAAAGCAACAAAGCCACACAGTAAGAGAACAACTCTGATCATCAGATGCAACATATATGCAAGCTTTAGGTATTAAACTGGTTCTAATTCCCATACAGTGATAGGATTTATTTAAAAAAAAAAAGGCAATATAATGAAGTAATACTATCTCAAAAAAATGTCAGCTTATACAGCATAATTTAGTTTGTGTTGCCACATAATTCCAGAGGCCCTGGCCATGGGCAATAACTACATTTAAATAAAATTTCAGACACCTTAAATGAAAAACAAATGCAAAAAAGAAAATAATGTGTGGGTAATGCATTGTTCTGAGAGTAAAGCTCAAATGGTTAATATGGAAATGGATAAGCCAACAAATTAACAGGGCGAGCTCAGTCAGAGCCGAGACAGAGGTCTGGCTTGGCTCTTAAAGCCCATGCACAAGCAGAGCCCTGAAAATGTTTACCATGAACATCATATGCCAAACATCATTTCAAATATGATTAAGTCTCTTCAAAATTCAAAATTGTATTTTTTGAAAGAGTTCAAGCAACAAGACAGGCCTCAAGAAGCAGGGCAGTGCTATGAAGAACAAGGCAGGCTTCGAGCTGCCTTGTTGTCAGTGGTGACCAAGGCAGGCCTCAAGCTGCTGGACAGTCCTCTGAGAAACAAGCAGGTTTAAAGCAGCAGGGCAGTCCTCTGAGATACAAGGCAGGCCTCAAGCAGCAGAGCATTTCCTTGCAGGACAAAGCAGTCCTTCTGTAGCCTCCCACAGGTCCAGGAGTGTACTGAAGAGCTGGTCTGAGGGTCTAATATTCATACCTGGTGCCAACCTTTGAAAGGGGAGAAACTTCTAGATGTCCCCTCACGTGCTTCTGGAATTTCCTTCCTTCCCCCTACCCAGGCTCCAAGAGGTCTAGGGTGACAGTTAGCCAGTGTCAAGTTCTGTGTGAGTGTGCTGATGCAGCCCCTTTGAAATGTAATTGGGCCAGGGAACAGCTCTGCTCCTCCCATCTTGCTTACACCTAATCCTCCTTTCCCTCACTGTTTGAGAAGAATACACATAGGCCAGCTGCCAATTACACGCATTCATATGCCCCAGGACACAGGCACCAAATGGTTAGGTCAAGAAAATGCCAACTTTCTAAAAGTGGCATTTTCAGAATTGTGACTTAAAATCCAACTTTTCCATTAAAGATTTTTAAATTACAATTTGATCTTCCTACGTGTTCCCAATTGAAAGTTATCACTTATGTAATGTGATAAGGTAACCCAATACGATGCTAAGGGAGGGGTAGGCCTTGCAGTAGTTAAACAAAAATGTTACCGGTATTTTTTTCTTTATCTTTTTTTTTTCTTTCTTTTTTCGACCAGGACATGTAAGACTTAAATTCACATGGACAACATTTTAAATACACTGCAACCTGCCCTATGGACTGTTTAGGGTCTGCCCTATAGGTGACTTATATGTACTAAAATGTAGGTTTAGGTTAGGCAAAAGGCTTATTTCTTTTTTTTTTTTTTAACTCAGTGCATGCTGGAGTTGCAGGCGTGAGGGCTTTTTCACTGGATTGGCACAATAAGTGCTGCAGCTCCACTAGTAGCATTTATTTTAAAGGCCATGGGGGCATGTAGTACCACTTTACTAGGGACTTACACATAAATTAAATTTGCCAATTGACTGTAAGCCAATGTTCCCGTGTTTAAAGGGGAGAGCACCAGCTCTTTACCACTGGTTAGCTGTGGTAAAATGCACCACGTCCTACAAGCCAACAAAAACAGGTTTGGAAAACAAGAGGGGAGAAGGGAAAACATTTAAGGGTAATTCCAACACATACTGTTTTTTATGACTGGTGTCCCGTTGCCTGAAATACTTTTAAATTCCAATTCAATACATATTTATACCATTAACTCTCCAAGAGAAGAAACAGTGGGGAGTAAAAGTTTAGTCGAGAGGCGTGGTGACTTCCATACAGCATGACACAGTAATTACACCAAATAAAAGTCAATGAGTGATTACAGATTTATCTTTGAAAAAGACTGAGGGCTTGTTGTAGAGAATGGCAGTATGGACTCAAAACTCAAAAACAAGCATAGGAACACACACAAGACACCATTGCTCAATACCGGGAAATTGACTATGCTACCCTCATAGTGATGAATGTCACTAAGAAGATTTTGTTTACTCTTCCCTTTTTCTTTCCCACCCATGTATGATTGATTGGTGCATGAAAATGCAAGATTTACGTATTTTTAACATATTTTCTAAATACTTTCTAGAATGTGACTAACAAAGCATAATTACAGATTGTGACGACATGCCTCCTTCCTTGCTATTTCGCTTCAGAACTATACAACTGTATACATTTATAGAAGCCTGTGGCTCTCAGATGACGGGCACTTTCTATAGGGTCCATAAAAATACTGAAAGGCTGTCCTTGTGCCTTGGTTCCCCCCCCCCCCCCCCCCCCCACTCTACCTCCCGAGATATTTAGTGGCTCCTACACCACTGGTATCTGCTGACTTGATGAGTCATTTTTTAAATTTTTCTTTCGGCACATAATGTTCCTCACTTTATACCCATCTGCTTATTGTCTCTACCACCGCCCTCTTTCTGCTTCGTAAACCCTGCTCTTCTGTTGCTTCCTGTCGTTCTCCTTGTTTTATTATTCTTTTCTTAAAAAATGTACACGTTGCACCACAAGCTATGTTTTGCAAAGTGCATTTTATCAGTATCGCCGTGACATATAATGATCGCCCTAAAAAACCGCGTGCCGTCATGCGCACTTTCAAATGTCTTCCTTTATGCTTGCCTTGTACTGGCTATTCAGCATAAAACATTCGCATGAAACACTGCCTTCTCTTGCTTCTTGGATGCCTTCTTTAGTTAACATTTACAAAATATGGGCTTGGTCGCCACCTAGTGGTGTAAAGTATTTTAAATGCTTGCGATTTTTTCTTTTTTTTCAACCGCTGGGTATATAGCGACAGATGTAAAATCGTACCACATTGTGTACAGACGTTTTACTATTCATATGTCGTTGCATCGTTGGTGACATGGGAAGCACATTAGAGAGAATACATTTTCTTCATCCATGATATTCATAATTTTAAATTGTATATCCGTATGTAACCCTGTCCTCCGGAATTTAGCTCGTGTATTTGGAAAATACGGACACCTGACAAATGGCCATGTGAATGTGCTAAGGCTGCTTCTAGGTCTGTCCGAAAGCCAACTGTTTATGTGTAAGCCAATTATTAAATGTGAAACTCCTCGAAGTCCTCAACCATTGGACATTTTTCCACACGCACAATGAAAGTAGACCTCTTGTTTCAATGTTTAATAGTGTTTGTCTCCAACTGGCCAAGTGAATTGTTCTTATAGCTTTAAAATTCCAGATTTTCTGTCACTAATGATGTTTCTAGGGTGTCAGAATGCTTCCACTGTTTCACAGTAGTAATTTTAGCGACGACAGGGAATTTTGTGTCTTTTTATTACTGAATATCGACCGTAAAAAGAACCCAGCACTGTTACAATGGAAAGAAAACATTGTCGTAACTGCTTAAGTAAGCTGTGAGTAGATGCAATTGGTTTAATAAAAGGAAAACGTAAACGCCATCTGGCTTTCTTTGTTTAGCCTGTTGATCAATCTAAATTGTGAATATGCTAACAACGATAAACCATTCTAATTTATTAATTAAATTATACACGCCTAAGGCAAGCCCGTCTGCGCCTGGACCGCGCCCAGCGCCAGGACCCCTGGTCACCGCGACCGCCACGACGACCGACGCCAGCACTCTCTTCGCACTCCACACTGGACGATCACACACCTGCATCCTGGCTGCCCCGAAGCACACCCAAGGACCCTTTACCTGCCGGAACTGCAGCTTCACCAGCTTCCAAACCGCCAAACCACCCGCCGAGAAAGGTCGCATCCACCTCCGATGCATCCTACTGAGCAGCCGCTCCGCACGCAAACATGCCGTCAAACTCTGAGACCTGCACCACACCTCCTCCCCAGACTTCACCTTCCTGAGGGAGTCCTGGATGAACGCATCCTTGGCCCCGGACACCACCATAGCCATTCCGGACGGCTACAAGATTACCTGCAGGGACCGCACCAACGGAGTCGGAGGCGAAATCACCATCGTCCACAAGAACACCATCAGGGTTACGACCTGCACCGACAACACCCTTAGGACTGCCGAACACCTGCACTTCCAGATCCACACTGACTCCAACACCACCTTCAGAGGAACTCTCATCTACATACCCCACCAGCAGGCACGCCCTGGCCTCCGCAGACTACAAACTCCTCGGAGACCTGCACTTTCACCTCGAGAACAACAACACCAACTCCACCACCCTGATTGCCATACTCGGACAGCTCGTCACAACACCAACCCACTCCGCCGGCCACACGCAGGACCCAGTCTTCTCCGCAAGCTCCCACGTCACCTTCAGCCACACCACAAACTCCCCTGGACCGACCATCGCTGCATCCACTTCACCTTCCGGAAGCCCACCATGCACCACATCTTCAACAAAGCCATCGCCACCATCGCACCCCACCTCTGCAAAGTCCTCAACATCTCCTTCGAGACTGCGACCTTCCCTGAGAGCTGGAAGCATGCCGAGATAACGCCCTACTCAAGAAACCCATGGTGGACCCAAGAGACCTCAAGAATTTCTGGCCCATCTCCCTGCTCCCGTTCCCGGCTAAGGTCATCAAGAAGATCGCCAACAGACAACTGATCCACTGCCTCGAAGAGCAAAACATCCTGGACCCATCCCAGTCAGGCTTCCACAGTACCGAAACTGCCCTCATCGCCGCCACCGATGACATCAGGGCCCTGCTTGACAACGGTGAAACCGCGGCCCTCATCCTCCTGGACCTCTCTGCCGCCTTCAACACCGTCTGCCACTGCACCCTACGCCCATGCCTCTACAATGCAGGGACCTAGGACAAAGCTCTGGAATGGACCACCTCCTTCCTCACCGGCAGAACCCAGAGCATCAACCCCCCCACCCCCATTCTGTTCCGAAGCCTCCAAGATCATCTGTGGCGTACCCCAAGGATCTTCCATCAACCCAACACTATTCAACGTCTACAGTCTGCTTGCCCACGTCGCCCGGCTGCACGACCTCAACATCATCTCCCACGCCGACGACACCCAACTGATCCTCTCCCTCACCAAGGAGCCCCTCACCGCCAAATCCAACCTCCATGAAGGCTGTCGCCGAATGGATGAACAACAGCAGACTGAAACTGAACTCAGATAAGACTGAGGTCCTCATCCTCAGCGCCAACCCCTCAGCCTGGGACGACTCCTGGTGGCCGACCGCACTGGGAGCAGCCCCGACACCGACCACGCACTCAACCTGGGAGTCATCCTCGACTCAACACTCTCCATGACCAAGCAAGTCAACGCTGTCTCCTCCTTCTGCTTCCACACCCTCCGCATGCTCCACAAGATCTACAGGTGGATCCCCACAGAAACAAGAAGAACAGTAACCCAGGCCCTTGTCAGTAGTAGACTTGACTACGGAAACACGCTCTATGGGGGAGCCCCGGCCAAACTCCTCAAACGACTGCAATGTATACTGAACGCCTCTGCACGACTGATCCTCGACGTACCCTGCCACAGCCACATCACTCCGCACCTGAGGGACCTACACTGGCTCCCTGTCAACAAAAGGATAACCTTCAAGCTCCTCACCCACGCACACAAGGCACTCCACAACACCGGTCCAGCCTACCTCAACAGACGACTCACCTTCTACACCTGATCCGCCACCTCCGCTCAGCCGACCTCACCCTTGCCACGTCCCTCGCATCCGAAGAGTGACCACCGACGGCAGATCCTTCTCCCACCTCGCCTCCAAGACCTGGAACACCCTCCCCTTGCTCCTACGACAGACCCAAGACCTGCTAACCTTCAGGAGGCTACTCAAGACCTGGTTGTTCGAGCACCCCGCGCCTTTAGACCCTCACAGGTGAGTAGCGTGCTTTACAAGTTTACTGATTGATTGATTGATTGTTGGTCTTGGAGATAAATAATCATATTTACACCTTCCTTAGAACAATTTAAATGTGTGCTTCCTTTTAAAAATTAAATGATTTCGCTGTTCTGGCTGTGTCGTGCACTTTTGTCTGAGGGTGACTTTGTCAGTATCTGCGCTAATGTTACAGTTCCCTATGTTTGCATTAAGTAGGGCAGTGGCTTTGTCAGAGACTTCATCATTGCGAAATAACTTTTTCAAGTCCCTTAATTTCTAAGGAATTAATGAACTGAATCATAAACCATTCGGACTGACTGATTTATTCTCTCAATATCACACCACATGTTCAAGCTGAAGAGCAAACAGTGTAGCTGGTTTCATGTTTCTTACGCTAATGGTGGTTGCAGTGCCCTGTCATAAATGTGAGGTAATTTATACTCTCCTCGTTGTACCTAAAGTACGTAAAGGAAGTGACAGCCTGCGCGGGTATCATTGGACGTTTGCCCAACGTTTTGGGAGCACATGGTTTTTCAAATACCTATTTTCTTGAGGGAATACAATCCAAATTGCCAGTTTGTCATTTCTAAGGGACTGCGTTCTAGGTTTTCTGAAGGGCAGAATGTTTCAGTTTGTTTTTTTGGCTGGATTGTTCACCTAAGAGCAAATAATAGCCACAGTACCTCTTTCTTGTCGCAGCAGTCTTGCAGGCACTTTGCATCAGTATTGCATGAAAGAATGCTCTCTCTGTGACATCGCAGGAATGTGTTCCCCTCTTGCTCTGTTGGCATAACTGACCAGCTCGTGTTAGTGATCAGACCCAGAAGCCCAATCTCTATCTCCTTTAGCATTGCTAAAAGGGATGGATGGCTGCTGTCTGCCATTGCCTGCTGGTGATGGGTTACTTCAGCTTGTGGTAGTATGTCTGGGGTGAATGATGCCAGTAAGTTACTAGATTTTTTTTTTTATAGTCTAGAAAGGTTAGTATTCCGTATTATTGTTTATGCGTAGTGAACACTTTGTTTCCTTTTTACATACTGATGTTTGATCTCGGGTTCTGTCTTTACTAACAATGCTTTTGTGTTTCTTCAGGTGGGTGTTCAGGCAGCTGTATGACAAAGGCTTAGTTTATCGAGGGGTAAAGGTTATGCCATTCTCCACTGCATGCAACACCCCTCTGTCCAACTTCGAGTCTCACCAGAATTACAAGGTTTGTATCATCCCTTTAATAGTTATTTGGCCACATGAAGTTTCTCTGAAATTTATTTTAAATGTGAAGTCAGACTAGTTAATTGTAGAAGGTATAAGGAGTACTGCAGATACCTCAACATTGGAATGTTTTAAAAAATCAGCAACATTTCCTGACACTTGGATTACTTAGATGTAGCCATTTAAGGTAAATGAAGGACACAGTCGTTTAAATGACTCCTGCACCTCCCCATGTACTGCAAAGCTCTACTCATTACCTATTGTGCCTGCACCCCAGTCTCTCATCTACATTTCATCCCAGCCATACATTACTTGTTCTCTTGTAACTGTCGAGAGTCAACATTTTGTACTATGTCTGAGAAATAAGTAGATGCAGATCAAGAAGGGTCATGTCTTTTTTTTGCATGTCTATTGTATGCTATTAAGGACTGAACTAAGGGTACCCCTTATACTGTTGTATTGTCATTTCCTTAAGGCACTTGGTTAAAATGTTGGATTTAGACCTGTATTGTGTGGCCTAATAAAAGTGCCTCTTCTGTGTCTTTAAATGCCCTTTCATCCCTCGGCACCAAGTCGGCCTATAGGAAAATCCAGAATAAACCAGTAAATGAAAAAAACAACTTACAATTGTTTCTTCCCAATGCAGGCGGCTTAGTTCCTTAAGTACTAGTCATTTGGCCTGCAGTTGCAGCGATTTCATGGTCTTGTACACATTTAACGTGGGAAGATTGAGCTTACCATATGCTTTTGCCCTAATTGATCCAAGATTGTAACGTATCCGGTATTGTTAGCGTTCCGTTGTAGAAATTGTGCCTTGTATTGAAGACTGCATCCAAACTTCTAGATGGGATACTGATAAGCTGATATGCTATTCGAATTTTGATCAACACAGCTTTTTCAAGGTGCTCTTCATCTGAAGGTCTTTGAAAACGGTCCTCGTCTCCAAAGGTGCATTTTGTTTTTGTGAAGGTTGAAATACATGTGTAACTTCTTTGTTTGCAAGAATGCCCACCCATCCCCAAGACGTGACTCAGTTAAATGCGCTCATGGGTGTTTACTTGCCCAACCCTCAGCTTCATCATGCGCAAATAGTTTGTCTCAGTTTTAGCATTTAGAAATAGAGTTCCTAATTCAAATTGTCATTGCAAGAGTTATTGTTCTTAAATGTACACTGCATAATCTGTACAATTTTAGACTAAAGTAAGAAAGAAAATTGTGTATCTTCAAACCCTAAATAATAACTCTTGTTAAAGTTAAATATCTCTCGACTGAAAAGTAATTTCTTGATTTACTAATATCTTTGAGGATGTTAGCTGAATCTGCACAACATTTGGCAGTCAATGTTTGTGTGCTGCTTGGATTTGTTTTGTCTACCTTTTTGCAGAGTTGTTAAAAGGGAGAGCGTGTGGACATAGTTAACAGGAGTCTCAAAAGTTATCTTCAATCTAAAGGCCATTAGAAAATATTGCCTTACTCTACAGCATTAACTACTGACTAAAATCACATCAGATTTGATCGAGACAGACAGGGGCGGAGCTTGGTCAGTAAGATTTGGGGTCAAACACCGCCCTGAAGCTAATCCCCTGGAGATATATCTTGAGTCCGAATAACCACCTTCTGTGGTTTGGTGTAAATCTGTTGAATAGGTTTTGAGACATTTCTATTTCAATAAGGTGGACTGCAAAAGTGTAACTGTGGGTATGACACTTGAGTTTGTTTTTTTGTATTTATAATTCCAATCTGTGGATGATACAACTCTATTACTGTAGAAAGTTGGCTCTGTATATACTATTTCAAAGTAAGAAATAGTGTGCACAGAGTCCAAGGGTTCCCCTTAGAGGTAGGAAAGTGGCAAAAAGAGAATTCTAATGCTCTATTTTGTGGTAGTGTTGTCGAGCAGTAGGCTTATCAGAGGGTAGTGGTAAGCATTTGTTGTACACACACAGGCAATAAATGAGGAACACACACTCAAAGACTTACTCCAGGCCAATAGGTTTTTATATTGAAAAATATATTTTCTTATTTTAGTTTAAGAACCACAGGTTCAAGATTTACAAGTAATACTTCAAAGGAAAGGTATTTCACTTAGATACTCTAGGAACTTTGAATGAACACAATATCATGTACAGTTTTTGTAAAAATGGCAATAAGCTATTTTAAAAGTGGACACATTGCAAAAATCAACAGTTCCTGGGGGAGGTAAGTAATGGTTAGTTTTGCAAGTAAGTAAAACACTTACAAGTCTCAAAGTTGGGCCCTTGGGGGTTCAAGGCAACCCCAAAGTTACCACACCAGCAGCTCAGGGCCGGTCAGGTGCAGAGGTCAAAGAGGTGCCTAAAACACTTAGGCTTCGATGGAGAACAGGGGTGCCCCGGTTCCAGTCTGCCAGCAGGTAAGTACCCGCGTCCTCGCAGACCAGGGGGGTTTTGTAGGGCACCGGGGGGGGGGGGGTACACAAGAAGGCACAGAAAGTACACCCTCAGCGGCACAGGGGCGGCCGGGTGCAGAGTGCAAACAGGCATCGGGTTTTAGATAGGAAGTAATGGAGGGACCTGGGGGGTCACTTCAGCGATGCAGGCACGGGGGGGGTTCCTCTGGGTAGCCACCACCTGAGCTCAGCAGAGGGTCACCTGGGGGTCACTCCTGCACTGGAGTTCGGTTCCTTCAGGTCCTGGGGGCTGCGGGTGCAGTGTTGGTTCCAGGCGTGGGGTTGCTTGTGACAGGCAGTCGCGGTCAGTGGGAGCCTCTGGATTTCCTCTGCAGGCGTCGCTGTGGGGGCTCATGGGGTTCGTCTCTGGCTACTCACGGGCTCGCAGTCGCCAGGGAGTCCTCCCTGAAGTGTTGGTTTTCCGCAGGTCGAGCGGGGGGCGTCTGGTGCAGAGTGGGAAGTCTCACGCTTCCGGCGGGAAACGTGAAGTCTTTAAAGTTGTTTCTTTGTTGCAAGAAAGTTGCAGGTTGTTGAACAGGGCCGTTGTTCACAGGAGTTTCTTGGTCCTTGGTTGCAGGGCAGTCCTCTGAGGCTTCAGAGGTCGCTGGCCCCTGTTGGATGCATCACTGTTGCAGTTTTCTTCGAAGTTGGGAGACAGGCCAGTAGGGCTGGGGCCAAAGCAGTTGGCGTCTCCGTCTTCACTGCAGGGCTTCAGGTCCTTCTTGTTAAGGTTGCAGGAATCTAGTTTCCTAGGTTCTGGGGAGCCCCTAAATACTGAATTTAGGAGTGTTTTTAGGTCAGGGAGGGCAGTAGCCAGTGGCTACTGTCCTTGAGGGTGGCTACACCCTGTTTGTGCCTCCTCCCTGTGGGGAGGGGGCACATCCCTAATCCTATTGGGGGAATCCTCCACTCACAAGATGGAGGATTTCTAAAAGTAAGGGTCACCTCAGCTCCGGGCACCTTAGGGGCTTTCCTGACTGGTGGGTGACTCCTCCTTGTTTTTCTAATTATCTCCTCCAGCCTTGCCGCCAAAAGTGGGGTCAGTGGCCGGAGGGGCGGGCATCTCCACTAGCTGGGATGCCCTGTGGTGCTGTAACAAAAGGGGTGAGCCTTTGAGGCTCACCGCCAGGTGTTACAGTTCCTGCAGGGGGAGGTGAGAAGCACCTCCACCCAGTACAGGCTTTGTTCCTGGCCACAGAGTGACAAAGGCACTCTCCCCATGTGGCCAGCAACATGTCTGGTGTGTGGCAGGTTGGCAGAAACTAGTCGGCCTACACTGGAAGTCGGGTATGTTTTCAGGGGGCATCTCTAAGATGCCCTCTGGGTGTATTTTACAATAAATTGCACACTGGCATCAGTGTGCATTTATTGTGCTGAGACGTTTGATACCAAACTTCCCAGTTTTCAGTGTAGCCATTATGGTACTGTGGAGTTCGTGTTTGACAACTCCCAGACCATATACTCTTATGGCTACCCTGCACTTACAATGTCTATGGTTTTGCTTAGACACTGTAGGGGCATAGTGCTCATGCACATATGCCCTCACCTGTGGTATAGTACACCCTGCCTTAGGCCTATAAGGCCTGCTAGAGGGGTGACTTACCTATGCCACAGGCAGTGTGAGGTTGGCATGGCACTCTGAGGGGAGTGCCATGTCGACTTAGTCATTTTCTTCCCACCAGCACACACAAGCTGTGAGGCAGTGTGCATGTGCTGAGTGAGGGGTCCCTAGGGTGGCATAAGACATGCTGCAGCCCTTAGAGACCTTCCCTGGCATCAGGGCCCTTGGTACCAGTTACAAGGGACTTACCTGAGTGCCAGGGTTGTGCCAATTGTGGAGACAAAGGTGCAGTTTAGGGAAAGAAAACTGGTGCTGGGGGCTGGTTAGCAGGGTCCCAGCACACTTTCAAATCATAACTTAGCACCAGCAAAGGCAAAAAGTCAGGGGGTAACCATGCCAAGGAGGCATGTCCTTACAATGGGATTTTAGAAATTCTGTATTTTTTAATTTCACAAATTTGTTTTATTTTGAACCCATTAGAAGTCAATAGGCGAAGGGGCTCGGACACAACCAAATTATCTTTCGTGTGGGGATTTCAGTGCTAACTTGGTGGCCAGGTTTGAGGAGCAAGGAACCAAGGATTGATCTGCTTGCTGTGGTCATCCTAATAACAGAGGTAAGGAGTTAGGCTATCACCTAGCCGGACAGAGAGAAGACGTTAGGCTACCACCTAGCCACACATGACCTTGTAGATTTAGTTTGCATGTTTTGGGTCGATCCTCTCCTGTTTTGCAACGTAACAGGCTCCGAATGGATTAAGCATTTTAGCTCCATTTATCATATTGTAGAAGAAAAGAGCTTGAGGAACCTTCTCCAGGATAAATTGAGCGACTCCCCTTCTCTGTCCATCACCCTACCGGAAGTGGCAGATGCCATAAGGCTTAGTCCTGGTGGTAAAGCTCCAAATGGGGTACACATGTACCTCCTAAAATGCAATATCAAGTTATGAGGCCCTGTGTTTACCCACATATTAAATAATGAATTGTCCATTAAGATCCTGCGCTCTTGGATGGCTTTCATTACAGTTCCTATTTTTAAAAGGGATTGAAAGTCACCGAAATGTAGGGAAGTACCCGCATAGTGGCATAGGTACCCCCACATTTTGCTTGATGTGTGTTTTGACTGTGTTTACTGGAATCCTGCTAACCAAGACCCTAGTAACTGAGCTCTCTCCCTCCGAATTTGGTTGTGCCTAACTTTTTACAATCCATAAATGGCATACTGGTGCCCCATATAAGTCCCTAATATAAGGTACCTTGGTACCTAGGGCATTAGGGCAACAGGGGTTCCCCATGGGCTGCAGCATTTATTATGCCATCCATGGGAGCTCATGCAAAGTGTTTCTGCAGGTGTGGCATTGCAGCCTGCGTGAAAGGGTGCATGCACCCTTTTCACTACGGGTCACTGCACCAGGTCCTGTAAGTCACACCTATGACAGGCCCTCCTAGCCCAGAGGGCAAGTACCTGTGTGTGAGGGCACCCCTGCATTAGCAGAGGTGCCCCCACGAACTCCAGCTCCACTTTCCTGGACTTCATGCTTGTGAAGGGAAGCCATTTTACTTGTGTACTGGACATAGGTCACTATCTATATCCAGCTACAAAATGGTAACTCCGAACCTGGGAATGTTTGGTATCAAACACATCGGAATCATGCCCCAATACTGTTGTTAGTATTGGTTGTATGATTCCATGCACTCTGGGGGCTCCTTAAAGGACCGTCAGCTTTGCTCCTACCAGTTTGCAGTGTTTTCCCAGGCAGCCTGCGCTGCTACCATCCTATAAACGGGTTTCTGCCCTCCTTCTGCTTGAACAG
This sequence comes from Pleurodeles waltl, assembly GCF_031143425.1. NCBI lineage: Eukaryota > Metazoa > Chordata > Amphibia > Caudata > Salamandridae > Pleurodeles > Pleurodeles waltl. Next base: position 267,269,841 of record NC_090448.1, on the reverse strand, counting down.
CTCAAGCCCAGGAAGGCAGAACAAAGGATTTCCTTTGGGAGGGGGAGGCGACACCCTCTCCCTTTTGAAATAGGTGTTACATGGCTTGGGAGGGGTAGCCTTCCCAAGCTAATGGTATGCTTTGAAGGGCATATTTGGTGCCCTCCTTGCATAAACCAGTCTGCATCGGTTCAGGGACCCTCAGTCCCTGCTCTGGTGCGAAACCGGACAATGGAATGGTAAGTTACCACTCTCTTGTCCATCACCACCCTAGGGGTGGTGCCCACAGCTCCTACAGTTGGCCACTTGTTTCTGCTATCTTGAATCCAAGGTGGGCAGAGCTCTCTGAGAGCCTCTGAGTGGCCAGGTTAGGCAGGTGACATCACAGCCCCCTCTGGATAGGTGGTCACCTTGCTAGGTGACAGTCCCCCTTTTAGGGCTATTTAGGGTCTCCCCCTTTGGGATCGGTCCTCAGATTTGCTGTGCAAGATTCCAGCAGGACTCCTCTTCAACGTTTACTTTGACTTCTGCCTACTGGAACCGCAACTGGACTTCACAGGAACCTACAATCTTCAGCTCCAGCGACGACTTAGCTCTGCAACATTGTTTTTTCCGGCTCCCTCCAGCAACTGCAACATTTCCCCGGCTTGCTTCCTCTAAGGGGGTCATCTCTTCAGTCTTCACCAAGAAGCAAGGAGTCACTCCCCTGCATCCGCAGGCACCAACTGCAACGATGACCGGCTGTGTGTGTCCTCTCTCCTGCAACTCTCTGTAGATCCTGCAACACAGATGGTGGTTTTGAATGGTGCCCTTGGTCCCCTCTACCAGCTGTCCAATTTTGTGGTGGTGAGTCTTTGCCTCTTTTTGCAGGACAGTACCCCTGTGCTTTGCAACTCTTGCAGCTACCAAGACTTGTTGGCTCTTCTTCCAAGGGATCTTCAGGCTCCGTGTAGCCCCAGCCTCCAGCACTCTTCTCTGCAGTGCGTAGTGTCCTGCCTGCTGCTTGAGCGAAGTGTGCTGAGTGGGCCTCACTGCTACTCCTGTGCATGCTGCCTGTGAGTTGCCTGTGGGGGCTGCATCCTCGACTTCTGGCTCTCCTCACTGCTGAGGGTCACCTGGGACTCCCCTCCTTGGGGTTGAGTCCCCTCAGACCGTCGTGCCCTGCAACTTCCCTTCTGCGACTCTTTCCTTTGCCAAGGCTTGTTGGTGGTTTTTCCACACCACTGACAAACTGCAACTCTTCTTCTGACGAGGGACATTGACTGCATCACTTCTGGAACTCTTCCTCTGCTCCTCTGCTGCATAGCCGATTCCTGGTAATCACCGTTGACCTGGTCTTGCATCTCCAGAAGGGTGGGTAGTGGCTCCTGCCCCAACCAGACACTTCAGCTGGAGCTGTACTTGGTTCCCTTCATTTGAAGGTCCTCTTCTGCCTGGATCCATCTTCTGTTTCTTGTAGTCGTGCTTGGGTCTTGCACAGTCCTTTTACAAAGTTTATCTGTGTGTTTGGGGGAAAAAAACAAGTACTTGCCTCTTCACTCCTGGTTGCTTGGTGGCACTCTGGTACTTACCTTTTGGGGTCCCTAGTTCCACCAGCTCCCCTCTACATATTCCACTTACCTGGTGGGGGTCTGACTTTCACATTCCATTTTTTTGTATATATTTTGGTCTCACCCTAGAGTCTCTGTTGTTTACTGTTATTTCACTGTTTTCTACTGCTTTCTATGCCCATTTCTGATTACTAAGGTGTATATAATAGTGTGTTTACTCACCTGGTAGTAGGGTATTGCCTGTACAGTATTTTAGTATTTGTGTCACTAAAATAAAGTACCTTTTATTATTGTAACACTGTATGGTTTTTTCATGTGTGAGTGCTGTGTGACTATAAGTGGTGTTGCATAAGCTTTGCATGTCTCCTAGATAAGCCTTGTCTGCTCATTCACAGCTCCCTCTAGAGGGCCTGGCTTCATAGACACTGACTACACCTCACTAATAGGGGTTACCCGGACCTGGTATATGGTGATAACACCATAGGTGCTCACCACACACCAGGCCAGCTTCCTACATTATAAAACAGAGGATCCTTCATGAATGGATTAAAAAAGAGCTTAACTGGAGAAAAAAAGAACAGGAGTCTCAGAAATGTTTCCTTATCACGGTAGAGCCATTTTTGGTTTTAAACTCTCTGACTGATGTTTCTAGCCTAAAAGCAAGTGCAGACCACAGTAGAGATTGTGAGTGCTCTGGTCCACATGTGCAGCATCCAGGCCAGCCTCTACAATTATCTGTGAGGTTGATGTCCCTCCTGCTTGTGCTACAGGTGCCTTCTGACTTGCCATGTCCTTTTGTACTTTTTGCTAGCACATTGATGTCACACTGATAATGTGCTGTGGCAAGGTGTGGATGCCAGATCATGTTGCAGAGGATGTAAAACAGTGATCTAGATGTCATATTTGGTCACCCACCTCAGACAGCCCGGTTTAAACCTATGACGTCTGTGGAGGTGGAAGGTGCAGCTTGTACCTCCATCAACACATCGTAAGACAAATCTGTAGGGTCTGTCAGACGAGGACCAGTAATGGCAGGGGCAGAGGAAGTTGTCAGATTCTGAGGAAGCACTTTCAGTAATACACATTTTCCATTATGTGTGACAACAAAATAAAGTATGATATATTTTTCTGAAATCCTCCTGGTTCAACTATAATTTTCCTGCAGAGACTTGAAACACATTATCATATTTTGAACAATTCACAGGTTTTTGTTGAACTTTAGAGAAAATTTGGAAATATAGTCGTGCCGTTTTCAGTATTGGTGCAATTTAAGAAAAACTTATATTTAATTTAAAGTAAATAACATTATCCATGAAAATGAGATCTTGGCTATTTACACCTGTTAGAAATGGGGTTTCTGGCTGGCTAGGGTATGTACCTAAACCAGGCAGAACCCACCCATTCTAGTCAGGGCGAAGGGGGGGGGGGTTTACAGACCCAGGTTAACCCCTGTCCACCCCCTTGGTAGCTTGGCAAGGGCAGTCGGGCCTAACCTGTAGGCAATGTGTAAAGCAATCGCACAGCACACGAGACACACTATCCCTACCACAAAGGAAACACAACTCCAAGTTATATTAAAATAAACTGTATTGTACGCAACATCATTAGACCAAACACATGTCAGTAATACCCTGCTACCCAAGCAGTTGTCAGAACATTACACAGTACTATTAATTTGTGGAAGCCAGCAGTAGTCACATAAAACACATAGGTTACTGATTATTCTGCAACATAAGCAGTAGTCCGGAAAACATCACTAAAATAATGCAAATGTCATAGAATCATCATGCATGCCCATAAAAGGAACATCAGGAAACTTATGTTAAGTCATGAAAAACACATAATCCTAAATGCCCATAACAGGAACATCAGAAAATATATAGCGAGCCATGAATGCCAAACACTTTATTGTCAGAAACACACCCTCATCTATAGTGCCCCAGGGGCAGTAACTCCAGAGTAAGAGCTCTCATGGTCTGATGAGTGGCAATCTGACAAAAAGGCGGTGATGTGGGAGCGCGGGTGGCCCCATTCCTTACTCGGGTCCACCTCGCTTCTCTTACACTCAGCCGGACAAGGGGGCTCTCCTGCCCGCAGGCAAGGGCACGAGTGCCTCGATCGGCACACTTTGCAGTTGTAGTGGGGGAAAGGGCCCAGTGGCGCGGGGGCCTCAGATGGGGCTTCCAGCCTGCCCGAGGGGAAGCGCCAGCAATTGATACTGTATGCAAGCCTCGCTGCAGTCCTCCCGGGCTGCAGCAGTGAATCCCCGCCAAAAGAAGTTCCGTTCTGCACTTTGCGGTGCCCCAAGGGCATGCAACACAGCGTGCTTTCAAGGGGCTCGAGGATCTTTAAGTGCCCGGATTGCGGCTGTGATCTTTCAGGCAATAAAGTTGCGGACCGCCTCTCAAGGCGCTCCGTGGCAGAATAATAAACCTCTCAGGCCGCGCTTTTAACAGGGGGATAAAGGGTTCAACAAGTGCTGGTTTGGGGCTCCCTGGGATCAGGGAGGAAGCATCCTTCACGTGCTGAGCTCCTGGGAGGCACTTTGGGAGGAGCGGTTGGGGGAGAACACAAGGATAGGCAGCAGCGAACAGGGAGACCAGCACCCCACAGGTAGGCGGGGGCGATCTCTTCACTCAGTCCAGCAATGCCAGTCCAGCCCAAACCGAGGGGCGGCTGGTCAGCAGTGCAACAAGCAGAAAAGCGATCCTGACGAGTCCTTTGTGTCACCTAGCAGAAGTCAGGCAGCAGGGAAACCATGCAGAAGGACAGTCCAGATGAGGCCCTTGCGTAGTCCAGTAGCCTCTTTGGCAGAGGTTTGGTTCCAGTTCCAAAAGTGCTCTAAAACATGGGGAGAACACCTGTACTTAAACTCATTTTGCACAACTGTTACAAAAGGGGGGAGGGGAGGTTCCAACCAGTCCTAACTGGTTCTAGGAGTGTCTCCTCTCTCCTCCAGCACAGGCTCCAGACATCAGTTGGGGGTAAACGAGCCACTTGTATGAGGCCAGGGCACAGCCTTTACAAATGGCTTCTCCTTTCAAACCAGGAAGACCATTCAGTATGCGGATGCACCTCTGTGACACCTCCACCTACCTTGTGTACAGGCTGTATGAACAGTATGCACAAAGCCCAACTGTCAGTCTGCCCCAGACGTGGACTGGAGTCAAGCTGCAAAACACCAGAGTTATAAGCACAGAGAAATGATCACTTTCTAGATGTGCCATTTCTTTAATGGTAATAAAAAATCCACTTACACCAGTAAGCAGCATTTCTCCCTACCATTACAACCATACCAAGCATGCCTAAGCTACCCCTCATAAATCAGACAATACCCCCTAGATATAAGGCAGGGCATTTCCAATGCAATCCTATGAGCAAGGCGGCACTCACAGTAGTGAGAAACCAGATAGGCTGTTTGTCACTACCAGGGGAGGCCACGCTACTAGGCACATGTCCTGCCTTCTATATACTTAGTATCCTGCACATAGGGCTAGCTAGGGCCTACCTTAGGGGTGACTTACATGTAGTAAAAGGGGAGTGTCAGGCCTGGCAAGTAAATTTAGATGCCAGGTCCCTGTGGTAGTAAAACTGTGCATGCCGGCCTTGCACTAACCTGAGACAGGTTTGGAAGGCTGCTTCTGTGGGTGGCGCAAGCAGTGATGCAGGCCCACTTGAATCATTCAATTTACAGGTCCTGGGAATAGGGATACCACTGTACAAGGGATTTACAGGTAAACTAAATGTGACAATCAAGTATAAACCAATCATATCAAGTTTATAAGGGAGAGCACATGCACTTTAGCAATGATCAGCAGTGATAAAGTGACCAAAGTCATAACGTCCGCAAAAAGGGTCAGAAAAAATAGGAGGAGGAAGGTAAAAAGTCTGGGAAATTACCCTGTGGAAAGGACCAGGTCCAACAACACCCCTTCTTTAAAAAAAGAAATAAAAAAATGGCAATGCTTTGTATTTAGAATTCCTGTAAAAAAAAAAAAATAGCTGATGCTTTAGTGAAAATTTAAAACAAAAAAGTCCTTGTTTACTGGCAAACATCCTTAGCACTTCAAATATACAATTATGAAGGTGGTTGTGCTGAAAGACATCTTAAGTTGTTTTGCACGGTGGACTGCTTTCTGATTTTTCTCAAGAGAATTTTTTTGCAGTGTGTCTTATATCTACCTTGGGGATAATTTCATTTGCTTTTGAAGCCTGGTTTCTCCTTAAACTCTCCATATTCTGAGAAATTGCTATGGCCAACCTCTTCACCAGAGTTAGCCAGGCTGGAGAAGGGAATCTTGGTATTGCCTGCTTAACCATATTGCGTTGTGAACTATTGTACTGAAAAACAAACTTATGTGGATGGTTTTCCTTAAAAAGGAAGCAGCTGTGAATTCTTGAGTGATGCTTGTGGATATCTTTTCTTAAACGTCAATGGCATCCTTCCGTGTTGCTGAACAATTTTTAACATAAACTCTGTCCCTGTGATAGGTAATTGGCATCTATTCCTCTTTTGTGTTCCATTCTGAGCAGCTCTTGCAGGATAGGGAACCAGTGCTACAGACCTTCATAATGTTGCAAATATCAAGGAAAGCATGACAGATGCAGGGTCATCTACCTAACTCTTTCTTAACCCTAGATGGTTCACCTCCTAGAATACAATTGTTCACCTTATGTCTGATAACTAACAAATCATAAATTGTACCATCAGCAGATATTGGGGTCATGTCTCAGATGTCTATTTTTCATTACACTTCAAGGATGTCCAAGATCCTTCTGTGATTGTAACATTTCCCCTTGATGAAGATGAAAATGTCTCCCTGGTTGCATGGACCACCACTCCTTGGACCCTGCCCAGTAACCTTGCTCTGTGTGTTAATCCAGAATTGCAGTATGTGAAGCTGAGAGGTATGTACACTTTACTTGAAATATATTAGAATGCCAAAATTAATCCTGACCTATTTTGTTTACCTAAATGTTAAGATGTGTTTTCATGCTTTCCAACTTCGGGGCTTTCTTCTGAGTAAGGATTACAAAAACGGAGGCAATGCATCAATTTCTACTATGCATGCACAAATATAATAGCTACTCTCGTGTCAGTGGTAACCTCAGTTAGGGATACATATCAGCCATCTAATGCTCTGTTCAAGTTCATACCCATACTTTGAACGTGCAAAGTTGGAGGAATAGGTGAATGCATGTCTTTATGATCTGGGAATTTCAAGACTCAATGGGGACTTTATACCAATTAAGAAAAATCGGCTTACAGGGTAGGTTGAGGCATGAAAAGGAAATCGATATTTTGGGTAAGGGATTGGGGGTTAATTGCCATAGACTGAGTAATGCTTGTGTATTTGTCAGCGGATGACAAGTTGAGGACAGTCATTGGCTTATTAGAGCTATCTTGGGTTACTTTCATTTTCATTTACATAGTCATTATGCTTAGTTCAGATTATGATGTACTTCTGAAGTAGTAGAGCGTTGTCCACCTTGGAGGGGTATCTCGTGGCCATATCTCAAGCTGGGGATCTTTTGCCTGATCACTTCATCTCTGCTGTTGGAGTTTTAGTATATGGGGGGCCAGTTGTTCAACGTAGCTTACCTTGGGCTGGGCTCCATTTTCTTTGTTGCCCAGCTGCCAGTCTTCTAGTCAGTCTTCCTAGTGTATCAGGTCACTCACATCTAGTGTCTCTCATATTTCTCTTCTTTTTTCCATTGGTGTTCAGTATCTACTCTTCATGTTCTCAGTTGTTTTATCCTCAACTTCCATTAAGAGGTGTCCCGTTTACATGGTTTAAAGATCTTATGTGATGGTCAGTGGCTTTTTTGGTTGCTTTTCTATGCAGGCAATAACAGAACCCCATTCGGTTCTCTTTCGCCATGTTTGGTCATTTGTGAAAAACGAGCAGCAGTGAGACTCCCTTTTCTTGTGGAGTGTGCGCTTCTTTTAGTTGTCCCATAATGTGACAAAAGTTCACAGATACTGTTACGAACAAACTGGTAAGAATAGAGTTTATAACATGCAAATCTGCCTTTAAACTCCATTGCCTCCATAGTCCCTATAGCCACCGACTGAGGTTGAGAACACAAGTCTTTAGCTTGCCAGTCCTACTGAGATATCTAGAAGCCAATGTGACCTTTGGCTGCTGGTGAATAGTTGCTGAAACACTGGCGGGGCAGTCACTTGGGATGCTTTGTCTCTCAGTGACTCAACTATCATCTTGAAGGAGTCTGCTTCCTTGCATGCGAAGTGTCTCTTTGCAATATTTTAGTGGTGCAATATGTGTGACTATACCTTTTTTATATGCAGTTTAAGTGACAGAGTGTTTTCTGGGTTTTAGGTTTTGGGGTGGGGTTGGGGAGGTGGGGCGTTTTTGGTTTTGGGTAGGGGTGGGGGGTTAGGGGGTTTTAGGTTTTGGGGTGGTGTTGGGGGGTGGGGCGTTTTTGGTTTTGGGGAGTGGGTGGGGGTCAGGGGGTTTTGGGTTTTAGGGTGGGGTTGGGGGGGTGGGGTGAGGGATGTAGGGTGAATGGTGCCAATTGCTAATGATTTTATCAGGAATGCCTTTACAACGAAATATCGTTGTTAAGGCATTCGTGGTAAAATCATTAGTAGTAAGGACGAGGTCGGTGTTCCGACCTCGTTGTTAAGGTTAGTAGTTGTTTTTAATTCGGTGTTCCGTCATATAATCCGTGCAGACTACATAGCAGCAGTTGAAGTGTAAGCATCACTAGTGAGTAGCCCTAGGATCGCCAAGTTGAGAAAAGCAAAAGCATTTCTCAGAACTTTTGAAGTGCTCTACTGCAGGTCTTACTAACTACCGAATCAAGCAGTAGGGTTAGATAGGAACCTACACAGGTGGAACTGAAGCTCCCTATATTGGACAGAACTAAACATTTTTATCTTACCTCAAAACGTTCTCTTGTGAAAATACAAAAAAAATAGTTGGCACACAGTGGAAGGAGAAAAGAAACTAGAGGCCTTGGAAGGTAACTGAAAGAAAAATTAAACCTTAATCTTAACTGCATTGAAGTCAAGTCAGTATCTACATAGAACTCTCAGACTATCTTCCTTAAATTGTGACCAGAGAGATAAATGTAGATAGTGTCTAGTGTATCACATGTTGGAACTATACCTGATGCTAAGCAAGGGTTGTTTGAAAGAAATGAAGGACAAGTGGATGAGTGGCAGGGCCCTCACTATGCCATAAATGCATCATCGCTCTAGTGAGAGACAAAGACTGCCATGCAACCCTACTAGAGCATTTGCGCTGCTACAACTCTGCGGTCTACACTGCTCATATACATTCATCAGGGTACAAGCAGGGCCATTTTCTGGCGTGCCAAGAGACGAGCGCTCCTCCTATCATGAAAATAGACCCGGGACCCCCATCCCATCCCTACGTTCACAGCATGCCATGTTACAAGCATTTTATGGCTACTACTCTGGCCTTTATAGGACAAAATCCGCTGTTCAATGTGATGCAGCAGCAATGTTCCTGGCAAACCTCACCCCTACCCAGCCTCTCAGCAATTGAGCCCGAAGAACTAGTTGATCCTATTACAGTGACTGAGGTGAAAAAAGCTATGCATGACTTAGCCAGAAATAAACCGCAAAATATGGACAAACTCCCTTTGGATTAGTGCAGTCGCTTTTCTACCCCTAAATTGCCTGACATGTACAATGAAGTACTCGATACCAGCACACTCCCAGCGTCTGTCTGGGAGACTTCCCTCCTCTCCCGCCTAAAACCTGGCACAGATCCCACCCTCTTGTCCTCTTATCGACCCATAGCCATTCTGGGCGCAGCCTACAAAATAATTTGAAAGACATTAGCGGACCACTATCTCCAGATAGTACCCAATATTATACATCCCTGGCCATAGCACGCCAAATAATTTAAGTTGGCTATTCCATGTGATGGACCAGGCGTTGCTGCGATTCCCTCATGCAGCGTGTTTGATACTCGACCTAGAGAAGGTGATTGATATGCTGACTTGGGACTACCTCTTTAAGGTGCTTGGCATTGGCAGACGTCTCTTAATATACACAAAGCTATTGTATATTGCCCTATCCCCTTGTGTGCAAATCTGCTGCTTAAAATCCACTCCTTTCTCAGTTGGCTGCGGCACCCCCCATAGCAATGAAGCCCTTGGCTATCCTCCTGGATGGAAGGGGAGCAATGGGGGATTCCGCTGGACAGAACAGCCCATGTGGTATTGCTGTACACCAGTGACCTGCCATTATACTTTTATATAATGTCAGCACCGGTGCTGATGCGTTATATGCAACTCTACAAGATTTTAAGGAGAGTGGGTCTGTGAGTGAACTGACATATGGCTTCCTCCCCTGCTATGAGGAGCCGCTGACTTTGTGGTATAGCGTTGACCTGGGCGGGAGAAATGGCGGGAGAAATGGCTAGTTATTTAGGAATTCAGTAATACCATTTGCAGCACTACCTGTTTGAGGGAAAACTGAGACAGGCGATCACAGCCCTAAAATCCCAGACCAACTTCTGGAATAGTCTGCCCTTGCCATTATGGGAAAATCGCCCTCTCTAAAATGTTAGTCCTTCCCTGTTTACCGTACTATTTTGTAAATATATCGGTTTGCCCACCCAGACAATTCTTTCGAGCTGGGTTCGATGCTGGGGGAGCCGACAAGTTGTTTTGAATAGCTCTAAGAAAATTGCAAATGCCAGTGGGGCACGGCGGGATGGGAGCCTCCTCTTTTCAGTTTTGCAACCTTGCTGACCTACTCAAGTGGGTATCCCACTAGCTGGTTGGTAGTAACCTGTACAAAGCCAACGCCAGAGATGGGGACGTCCTTACCATCTGATATCCTTAATCAGCGCCTGGTACTCATGGTTAAACTGCAGTTCTCATGGTTTCTGGATGTCTGGGTAGTTTGCAGGTGTCTAACCCAGGTTTTCCAACCGACAAGTAGTTTCCAACCATTTGCTTCGGCAGTTCCCCTCCAAGGCTTACAGAGATTTCCCGGGTCCTTCACTGCAGAGGTTATAACTGTCGCAATAAATCCATTGATACAGTAGGCAATTCATTCCAAGACCAACATTTACTAAAATTGGACTAACTTAGACAGGACTATGACACTCCACCCAGTTAATTACTTCTCTATGGCCAATTACTGGCAACGTTTAGCCTCTTATGGCACACAGTTGGTGTGGAACGCCCCACCCCCTTTGACGACCTATACACCCTATACACCATGGGCTTCCAAAGATATATTGGGCACCCACTGCATGATTCTGAGTGGAACGCAGCACTGGAATCCCCACAGAGAATCTCCTGCAATGCAAAACTTAAAAATATGATATAAGGTACTGCATAGGGCCTACTTAACACCTTCCAAACTAAATTGTATATTCCCAACTTCACATGCCCCAGATGTCATTCCAATGCTGCCGATCTCCAACATGTGCTCTGGTCATGTCCCATCCTGGCACACTATTGTCAAGTCAAGCGTGATACTCTTGCTTGCCACAGTCACTGAACTCACCAGTGCATAGCGACTGCCCTGGGAACCTACAAACGAGGGTAGAACCAGAAAGTGCGAGCACGATTTGCGGATCTAGCCTTATTGCTTGCCAGAAACACCCTTACACTGCATTGGAGACCCCACCAGCCTCCTGCATTCACACTATGGTGCAAAGCACTCCTTCACTGGGGAGAAGCGGAAATCGTCAATCTATGCTACGAGGAGGCTCAGTGTCTCCCTAAAAGACCTATTGCTGCAGCCTGGAATACTGTGCTCACACAGTTTAAGGAACTGGTAATCAAGGACAATAGATTACTTCGCATGAGCCCACCCCAGCACCCAATGTCTGGACTGCTGGCTTTGACACCTGACCACAGAGGTGTCATTGCACCTGGTCCTCGTACAACACAGACACTCTTGACAAATGGGTAGCAGACCCAGTGGGCCAATGATGTGCCGCCGATGGCACCCGCCAGTCACTGTTCTCTATGTAGCTTTGAGTATTACTTGTGCTGCGCTTTAGTTGTTCCCCTCCCCAACAGGTGTTTTTTTTTTTTGAGAGGTACACTTCCTTTACAGCCTGCAATTTAGCTCTGTTCACCTCTTGACATAGCCTTGTTGCAAATTGACAACCCAATCCATATTGTTCCTATTCATGGGCCACTCCACTTTTCTGTCACCTAGATCTGACACATGCCACATACTACAGTGTGGAGCAGTAATTGAGATCCATTGCCATGTGCCTGTTTTGCAACCGTTGCTTTACTCATGAATATATAACCTTGGTAAGATATAACAAAAGTCTCAATAAAAAAAAGTTGAAAAAATGAAGGACTAGTGGATGCTGAGGCTGAAGTCTGGCCACATTTCAGGACAATAGTAGGTTTATGTTGGAGGCGCTGCTTCCTTCAGAGAGGTGTATTGAGGAAACGGAGAGAAAAGGAGAAGCAAGTTAATGTCAGATGCTTTGACATGAAGATTAACTCGAACCCATGATTATGACTTATATTTAAAAAAAAAAAAATGACACAATGAAGTAAGTAAGCTACTAGAGTGGCTAGTTGGAAGAAGGTCATTAGACGGTTATTCATTGCGTCTCATAATTGCATCACAGTATGGTCCGCTGTCTTTCAGAGGGGGCGGCACTTCCCCAACATACTGCTGGCACTTACGGAATGTTACGAATCCTAAGTTAATCAGCAAAAAGATTCATGGGCTACACAAATGATGCAGAGAGATAACATTTTTGGAGCAGACCGTTTCCCTTTTAAGAAGTCAAGACTGCAGTTTCCTGGACCTTCAACTGACCCTACATAGGTCGAGGACTTCCAGCTAGCAATGCTGGATGCTTTCCACTTTTAAGTACAGCAGCTTCGACCCAGATGGGTCCCAATGTGACCCCTGCATTGGCTTTGGCTGTGGTGCCTAAGGCGAAATGGACAAAGATATTGTCTCACGTTCATTTGAGACTTTCTTCTGCACCACCCTTAAAGCTCCAGCAGCAGCCATGGAGATGACTTGACAAAATCTGTTCATTTTATAAAAGGAGCAAGTCGGGCTAATTTTAGCGATGAACCATTATGTGTACACCTCCCCAGGGCCCAAAGGTTTGCCTGCTTGGAGAAGTTATTTGGTTCGGATTCAGTTGCGTTGGCTATGGAGGATGTATACAATGGAAGCAAATACTTCCCACACTTATGGCACTGTCTTGGAGGAGACTGGGTCTTTCTGAACCATTGTTAGGTTGTGGCTGAGGTGTTGAACTTTACTTTGACTTCTGCGGAAATAGTCTGATGGAACTATTTCACCCTTCTACAGTTTATGCTGGGACACTGCTCTCACTTAACATGGCTATCCTAGGTCTTTTAATAGCTTCATGGTAGAAACTATTTTGTTTGCCAAAGAGCCCATAGGCAGATTAACTTAAGTCACTCCGGGTGACCCACACTGGTGGATTGACCCCTTCAACCATCTGAAATGTTGCCCTTTTAGCCTCCTCATGCTGGAGCTACTGTGCTGGTCATCTAGAAAGTAGACAGCAATTGTTCTTTGGTCCTTGTCGGAGCAGCATCTGCACATAAATGTGCATAGATGTGGGTGGTCTGTCTTGTCCTGAAAGCCTTTCTCTTTTCTGTTTCAGGGCGCAGTGTGAAGATTCTTTCACTCATCAGTACTATCATACATTATATCACACAGGTATTTAGGGTTGTGGCTCCTATGTTGGGTGATGGTTCATCTGTGGACATGGGTACAGCTACGGTGTATCTTCTCAATTATCATCTCAACTTGCCAGCTTCTCCGTGTGATATCGATGTCCTAAATTGTTTCTTGCAAGAGGACCCTGAGTGGAAAGTGTGCCTTGAGGAGACAATAGATCTTCCCCACATTGGCGTTTCTTGTTGTGGATTTCTTTGCCACAGCCATGAACAGGTATTGCTGTCAGTTTTGTGCTGTACATTTCTTGTCAGTTGGTCCTCTGATAGATGCCTTTTGAAGAGATTAAACATAATGAATGCGACATGAAATGGTGCAGCTTGGAAATTCTAGAATTATCACGAAGCCGAGGGAACCTAATCCTAAAGCAAAATCAGAGGGAACAATTCTTCTTGTCGAAATTTGCTATCCATTGGAAAGGCTTAAATAACTGTGAAGAGTTTTGAATATTATAATTAGAGTTCTGCCTTATCTGAATAAAAAAAATGACCATGTGAAACAACAGAACTCAAGGGGTGTAGTATGTGGTGTTGTGGCTGAGAATTTGATGTTAAATTGCTACAGCGAGATTAACAAAACTAGAATAATGCACAGCATCAGTACACTAACAAGTAAGGTTTTTAGCATGGTGGTATAAGGACAAAAACAGGCAGGCTAAACAAACAAAGGTACAGTTTGAATAGACCACTGGGACACCACAGACACAAAAACAGCAGTAGGTCTCAGAGTTGTGTTGTTACTTTAAAAAAAAAAAAACAGTTTGTGTTCCTGTTGGACCCTGACTTCAATGAGGTGACCTCTAATTAGGCAAGAATGATATCCAAATAGGTGGCTTTTAACATAGTAATAAACTGAATATGCATGCATGCATCTGTGTTTTTAGAAACACTGAACAACGAATTGGCAGCCTGCAAGACCTTTGTCAGTTCGTAAATAAGTAGATATAATAAGCTGTGTGAACCGCGCCAAATAGACAGGAGAGATTTTTAGTGAGAAGTTATAAATAGGAAGAATTATAGCGCTTTTATTTATGGTAGAGAGCACATTAAAAACTTCATGTACTGTAAGCTGAGTTATAAAATTGATTTTTACGTAGTGCTGTAATTGAAAATGCCGCTTATAGGAGCAGGTTATTGACTGCTGAGAAGCGGCATCTTGCTCGGGGCAGGAAAGGAACAGTTGACTTGCTAAAGTTGGTTTGCCCATGTGAAATTTGAGCTGCGTGTTTTATTTTATTGGGAAAGAAACACTGTTCATATTATTATAGGTGAAGGACAGTAAAACCACAGCATGTTCAATATAAAGCCCTGGAAAGTACTAATGGATAAGAATATTTGTATAATAAGTTAAAATGTAAAGGAAGGAAATTAAGGATGTCCCTTGCGATTTCTCTGGTGGATACTCATGGTGATGTTATACGCTGAACATATTAATTTAACCCCCTCGCTGCCAGGCCTTTTGCCCCTCAGGTGCCAGGCCTTTTTTGGGGGGGCTATTTGGGGCAGTTCGTGCTTAGGCCCTCAACTTTTTGTCCACATAAGCTACCCATACCAAATTTGCGTCCTTGTTCTCCAACATTCTAGGATTCTAGAGGTACCCAGAGTTTGTGGGTTCTTCTGAAGGAGACCAAGAAATTAGCCAAAATACAGCAAAAATGTCATTAAAAACAAAACAAAAAAACAATGGGGGAAAAAAGGGCTGCAGAAGAAGGCTTGCGTTTTTTCCCCTGAAAAAGGCATCAACAGAGGGTTTGCGGTGCTAAAATCTCCATCTTCCCAGCTTTCAGGAACAGGCAGACTTGAAACAGAAAACCAAATTTTTCAACACAATTTTGGCATTTTACTGGGACATTTAAAATAAATGTTGTGCTTTCAGCCTCCTTCCTGTTAGTGACAGAAATGGGTGTGAAACCAATGCTGGATCCCAGAAAGCTAAACATGTCTGAAAAGTAGACAAAATTCTGTATTCAGCAAGGGGTCATTTGTGTAGATCCTACAAGGGTTTCCTGCAGAAAATAACAACTGAAATTAAAAAATATTGAAATTGAGGTGAAAAGAACAGCCATTTTTCTCTACGTTTTACTCTGTAACTTTTTCTTGCAATGTCAGATTTTTGAAAGCAATATACTGTTACGTCCGCTGGACTCTTCTGGCTGCGGGGATATATAGGGCTTGTAGGTTCATCAAGAACCGTAGGTACCCAGAGCCAATAAATGAGCTGCACCTTGCAATGGGTTTTCATTCTATACCGGGTATACAGCAATTCATTTGCTGAAATAGAAAGAGTCAAAAATAAGTATCAAGAAAACCTTTGTATTTCCAAAATGGGCACAAGATAAGGTGTTGAGGAGCAGTGGTTATTTGCCCATCTCTGAATTCCGGGGTGCCCATACTAGCATGTGAATTACAGGGTATTTCTCAAATAGACTTCTCTTTTACACACTGTCTTATATTTGGAAGGAAAAAATGTAGAGAAAGACAAGGGGAAATAACACTTGTTATGCTATTCTATGTTCCCCCAAGTCTCCCGATAAAAATGGTACGCCACTTGTGTGAGTAGGCACAGCGACCGCGACAGGAAATGCTCCAAAACACAATGTGGACACATCACATTTTTCTACAGAAAACAGTTTTTTTTTGTAAAGTGCCTACCTTTGGATTTTGGCCTCTAGCTCAGTCAGCACCTAAGGAAACCTACCAAACCTGTGCATCTTTGAAAACTAGAGACGTAAGGGAATCCAAGACGGGTTGACTTGTGGGGCTCTCACCAGGTTCTGTTACCCAGAATCCTTTGCAAACCTCAAAATGTGACTAAAAAAACACCTTTTCCTCACATTTTGGTGACAGAGTTCTGGAATCTGAGAGGATCCACAAATTTCATTCTACCCAGTGTTCCCCCCAAGTCTTCCGATAAGAATGGTACCTCAATTGTGTGGGTAGGCCCAGTGCCCGCGAAAGGAAATGCCCCAAAACACTATCTGGACACATCAAAATTATCAAATACAAAACTACCTGTTTTTGCGGGGGCACCTGAGTTTTTGGTCCTGGGCTCAGCAGCCATACAGGGAAACCTACCAAACCCAGACATTTCTGAAAACTAGACACCCGAGGGAGTCCAGGGAGGTGTGACTTGCGTGGATACCCCAGTGTTTTCTTACCCAGAATCCTCAGCAAACCTAAAATTTAGCTAAAAAAAATCACATTTTTCCCACATTTCTGTGTGGGATCACCGCACCGGGACAAATTTCCTACCACCCAACGTTCCCCTCAGTCTTCCGGCAAAAATTATACCTCACTTGTGTAGGTGGGCCAAGTGCCTGTGACAGGGAAGAACCAAAAACATGTAAAAATTGAGGGGGAACCAAAGCGGGTTTAAAAGGGCAGTTTGAAAAAAAACAAACATTTTTAGGCTCACAAGTGGGGCAGAATTTCTATAGGTATAGATGAGACAATGCTGGGTGGTAGGAATTTTGTGGATTCCTGCAGATTCCGGTAGACTCCATCACAAAATGTGGGAAAAATGTGTGATTTCCAGCAAAGTTGGAGGTTTTCAGGGCATTGTGGGTAAGGAAATGGTGCGGATGCATTTGAAGCACACCACCCTGGACTCACCCAGATGTTTCGTTTTCAGATGTGTCTAGGTCTTGTGGATTTTTCTACATGGCAGCGTCCCAAAGTCCAAAAAGTGCAGCCCTCACCGTTCCAAGTGGGACAATTTTGAGAGTTAGCCAAGCTCTCATGGCCCAAATGTAAAACCAAAACCCCAAATAATCAGATGTCCACTTGCTTGCCGTGGGATGAGATGTTTTAGTGTGCAGGGGAGAGCTGATAGAGTGTTACCCCCTTCAGTTGGGGGTAGGTGCATAACCATGCGCCTACTGGTTGGTAGCCACCACCCCACAATTTTTTGTTTTTTAAATTCCCTGGCATTTAGTAGACTTCCTGCCTCCCCGGGGTGTGGATCGGGGGTAATTGGCCCATCTGCCCACTGGTGGGCAGAAAAACTTGGGCCCCATTTATTTGCGGTGAGGGTATGGCCATAACCACACCCTCTTATTTAGAATAAAAATCTTCCCTAGTCTCTGGTGGGCTTTCTGCCCCCCTTGGGAGGCAGATGGGCCTTCCAAAAATAAGCCGATCTGCCCCCAAAGGGGGCAGATATGGCCAACAGTAATGTGCCCCCATGTGGAGCGACCCTTGCCCAAGGGGCTGCCCCCCCCCCCAAAAAACAAAACACACACACCAATCCCTGGTGCCTAAGTGGTTTCTGCCCCCCCCGGGGGCAGATCGGCCTAATAGAAATAGGCCGATCTGCCCCAAAGGGGAGCAGAAAGGACCTAAAATGCCCTTGGAGGCAGATTGGCCTAGTAAACAAATAGGGGGGCAGAAATGGCCTAAAATAAATTTGCCCCCCAGGGGAACGACCCTTGGCTAAGAAGTCGCTCCCCTTGCGTGAAATTTTCGCAAAAAAATTAAAATCCCTGGTGTCTAGTGGTTTCTGCCCCCGGGGACAGATTGGCCTAATAAAAATAGGCCGATCTGCCCCCATGGGGGGGCAGAAATGTCCCAAAGGTAATTTTGCCCCCAGGGGAGCGACCCGTGCCGAAGAGGTCGCTCCCGACATATATAAAAAAAATAAAAAAAAAAAAATCCCTGGTGCCTAGAGGTTTCTGCCCCCCCTCGGGGCAGATCAGCCTAATTACAATAGGCCGATCTGCCCCCAAGGGGGGCAGAAAATGTCTAAAACAAATTTGCCTCCCCCCCTCCCCTCCCCAGGAGAGCGACCCTTGCCTATGGGGGCGCTCCCTTCAAGAGAAACTGAACCTTGGGGGCAGATTAGCCTAATAGAAATAGGCCGATCTGCCCCCAAGGGGGGCAGAAACGGCCTAGAATTAATTTTGCCCCCAGGGGAGCGACCCTTGCCTAAGGTGTCACTCCCCACATATAACAAAAAAAAAAGTACCTGGTGTCTAGGGGGTTTCTGCCCCCCTGGGGAGCGGCCCTTGCCCAAGGGGCCGCTCCCCTTATGTGTACATATAAAAAATAACAAAATCCCTGGTGTCTAGTGGTTTCTGCTCCCCTTGGGGGCAGATTGGCCTAATAAAAATACCCTAAGGGGGGCAGAAATGGCCTAGAATTTTTTTTCCCCGCAGGGAAGTGACCCTTGCCTAAGGGGTCGCTCCCCACAAATAAAAAACACAAAAAATAAATAAATCCCTGGTGTCTAGGGGGGTTTCTGCTCCCGTCTGGGGGCAGAAACAGCCAAAAAACAAATGCCTCCCCCCGCAGAGCGGCCCTTGCCCAAGGGGACGCTCTCCTTATCAAGTAAATTTAAAAAATAAAATAAAAAAATCCCTGGTGTCTAGTGGCATTTCTGCTGCCCGATCGGATCACGATCGAGCAGCAGAAATGCTCAGAGAAGCCTGAAAGGTGAGGAAAGCCCTTTCCTCTCCTTTCAGGCTTCTCTGCCTCCTCCAAGTGATCGGAGGAGAAATGCGAAAGCACGCTGACGTCATCAGACGCCATGGAGGGGTCACGGGGGGCGGGGTGGAAGGGGAAGCGATTCCCCTTCCATCCCTGCCTAGGGAAGGGGTGTGCCTGGCCATCGGGGAGCCGGCGCCTTCGACGAGATCACCTCGTTCTGGGCACTGTACCAGTTAATATGTAGCATTTATGAAAGAATCATAGTAAGAACAACATTGTATGCCCAACCGTATTTCTTTAGATAAGTTTTTAACAGTGGTGTTTATGGAGATATATTTTATGTTTGTTTCTTAGTTTTAATTCAGTAGTTGGTCTTGACAGTGGGATAAAGGTCAAGAAGTTACTGAAATGCTGCTTTGACACAACCTTTTTTTAGTACTTCGATTGAATGTAGTTGTTTTTTATGTTATTTTTGGGCTAAACGTTTTGGTTGATGTATGTAGACCAGTGGCTGATGAATTTTACTAACAGATATCAATCGTGTTTTGTGCATACTTTATCAAATATTCCTGAGATCCTAAATATTGTGGTCAGAGCATAATTGGTTATTATTGATATTGAAGTGTTATCTATTGTTCTTAGGTTGATATTTAATCATCCACATAGCGAAAGATTGGATTTTAAGGCCCTCATTATGATCTCAGCGGAGCTCTGGCGGTCAACAGAAGACCGTCAGCGCGATGACTCCCTTGCCGGCCATAGTGTTTTCCCTGCAGGGCCATAACATTGACAGCGGCTCCAAATACTTCACAGTTTTCGTTCAAGATAAGTTGGATTTCACACTTGTCCATGCTGCTTACACAAGGGTTATTGGCCTTTCATTTGACCCAATATATCACTTTCTTCCCTCCTTTGCAGCCAACCGAGAAGAGTTGACTGAATTGATTGGATTCCAGGTGTGCAGAATTCTACTACATTGAACATCCTAGACAGGGCAGAGTAGATGATCAGCTCTTTGTGAGCTTCCCTGGAATAAAGAAGGGTGAGGCGGAGACCAGGCACACCATTTCACGTTTGGTCATCCCCTGTATCTAAATCTGGTATGCCATAATTTGATAGGGACTTCTAGTTGCAGATACCTTACCTTATAATTTCCTCTAGTTTGCAGACTGGATCCCGAGATTTTTCTTTGAGCAGTACCCTTACATGCCGTCAGGTGGCATCGCTTGACTCTGCATCCGTTGTTGGCTTTGTGGTCGCCATGACGACGTTGCGGTCATATATATGCCCCACCCCAGCACAATGACATCAGTTTCTTTTTACAACTTTAAACGCCAGAAGCGCAGCGCCATGAAGAACACTGAGACTGGTGCGCCAGAACTAGGGCCCTGAAAAGGACTCCTGCCCTAGAAATCAGTTTGCAGAGTTAGGATAATAGGTGGGTCGGTAAGGAATCTGCAACTAGAATATGTTTCTACCAGATAATGTGTTGCCAAAGGTAAGAAACTTGTTCATCTGATAGAGACTTTTAGTTGTAGATTCCTTACCTCACATTAGATACTCAAGCACTAACGTCCCCCGAGGTGGGTCTGCAAACCAAAATCATACTAGAAAGTCCTGTAAAACCGAAGGGCTGAATTTAGCCGTCCTTGCGGACCTGGCTGTCCAGGCAGTAGTGTTTCGTGAACATGTGCAAGGACGCCCACGTTGCTGCTTGGCAGATGTCCAGGACTTGAAGTCCATGTGCTAATGCTAATGCGCTGGATTGGCTCACCTCCTTCCTCTCCGCAAGAACCCAAAGAGTTCGCCTCCCTCTTTTCCGGTCTACAGCCACCCAAGACCACCTGTGGGGTCCCCAAAGGATCCTCCCTCAGCCTACCCTTTTCAATATCTACATGGTTCCTCTCGCCAACATCATCCGCCCCATGGCCTCACCATCATTTCATACGCTGACAACACCCAGCTCATCATCTCCCTCACGAGGAACCCATCTACTGCCAAGAATAACCTACACGCCGGACTCCTCGCCATCGCTAACTGGATGACAGCAAGCCACCTCAACTTGAACTCAGAAAAAAAATGACATCATCATCTTCGGCCCCAACAAGACAGCATGGAACGCCTTAGTGGCCCACCACCCTTGGACCACCCCCAACACCCATCACCCACGCACATAATCTTGGCATCATACCGGACTCATCTCTCTCCATGACTCAGCAAATCAACGCCTTTTCATCCTCCTGCTTCAACACCCTTCACATGCTACGCAAAACCTTCAAATGGATTCCTTTAGAAACAAGAACGGTCACTCACGCCCACATAAGCAGCAGACTGGACTACGGCAACGCCCTCTATGCAGGGACCACAGCCAAGCTTCAGAGAAAACTCCAGCGAATCCAGAACGCAGCCGCACGTCTCATCCTCAACCTCCCCCACCACGAACACATCTCCGCCCACCTCAGATCCCTACACTGGCTGCCAATCAACAAAAGGATAATCTTCAAAATCCTTGTCCACGCTCACAAAGCCCTCCACGACACCGGACCAGCCGGTGAAACCTTGTCTCAGGCCTGCCATTGCAACGCCTGTGTGTGCAGTTTCACTGTCACCTCGACTTGGCATTTAAAAGTACTTGCCAAGCCTAAACCTCCCCTTTCTCTACATACAAGTCACCTCTAATGTGTGCCCTAGGTAACCCCTAGAGCAGGGTGCTGTGTGGGTGAAAGGCAGGACATTTACCTGTGTAATTTACATGTCCTGGTAGTGTAAAACTCCTAAATTCGTTTTTACACTACTGTGAGGCCTGCTCCCTTCATAGGCTAACATTGGGGCTGCCCTCATACATTATTGAAGTGGTAGCTGCTGATCTGAAAGGGGTAGGAAGGTCATATTTAGTATGGCCAGAATGGTAATACAAAATCCTGCTGACTGGTGAAGTTGGATTTAATATTATTATTCTAGGAATGCCACTTTTAGAAAGTGAGCATTTCTTTGCACTTAAATCTTTCTGTGCCTTACAATCCACGTCTGGCTAGGTTTAGTTGACAGCTCCTTGTGCATTCACTCAGACACACCCCAAACACAGGGTACTCAGCCTCACTTGCATACATCTGCATTTTGAATGGGTCTTCCTGGGATGGGAGGGTGGAGGGCCTGCCCTCACACAAAGGACTGCCACACCCCCTACTAGGACCCTGGCAGACAGGATTGAACTGAAAGGGGACCTGGTGCACTTCTTAGCCACTCTTTGAAGTCTCCCCCACTTCAAAGGCACATTTGGATATAAAACAGGGCCTCTGCCCTACCACCTCAGACACTTGCTGGAGTAGAAACCTGAACCAGAACCCGCATCCTGACAAGAAGAACTGCCTGGTTGATTGAAACGAATCAACTTTCACAAACCAACTCGACAGCTCCGCTCTGCCGACCTCACCCTCTATACAGTCCCCAGCATCCAACGCACCACCTCCGGCGGCAGATCCTTCTCCAACCTCGCTGCCAAGACCTGGAACTCCCTCCCCACCAACCTACGCAAGACCCAGGACCTCCTAAACTTCAGAAAGCATCTCAAAACATGGCTTTTCGAGCAGTAAACCCCCCGTACCCACCAGCGCCTTGAGACCCTACCGGGTGAGAAGTGCGCTTATTGTTTGTTTGATTGGTTGCAGCAATTGCTGTGATGGAGTGAGCACGCAAACCCTCATGGGGTTGCCTCTTAGCCAAAGCGTAGCGCATATTGATGCAGAGAACAACCCACCAAGAGATAGTCCTTTTCTACACTGCCCATGCTTTCTTTACACCCACATAATCAACAAATAGTTGATCGTCCACTCAGAAATCTTTGGTACAAATGAGGTAGAATGCCAACCCTCTTTTTGGATCCAGAAGGGGAAGTCTCTCCGCCTCATGAGAAGGATGTGGGGGTGCATTAAAAGTAGGTAAGGTGATAGATTGGCCTACATGAAAGAGCGTGACCACCTTAGGGGGGAAAGAGGCCCTAGTATGAAGCACCACTTTATCAGGATGGACAGAGAAAAAGTGTGGCTTTGAAGAAACAGTTTGCAGCTTACTCACTCTGTGTGCAGAGGTGATGGCAATAAGAAAGGCTGTCTTTAAAGTGAGCAGCCGCAGAGGACAATTTTGAAGGTGATCAAAGGGAGCACACAGAAGGTAAGTGAGTACCAACTTCAATTCCCACTGGGGCATTATGAACAGGGTAGGTGGAAACCTGTGGTTAAGCCACTTGAGAAACCTTCCAACAATGGGAGATTTAAACAATGAGGGTTGATCTGGTAGTCTAAGGAAAGCTGAGATGGGAGACAGATAACCTTTAAGGGTGCCCAAAGCAGAGCCCTGCTGGGCAAGAGAGCATACAAACAAAAGAACCTCAGACAAAGGTGTAGAAAGGGGATCAACATACTTGTTGGTACACCATGCTACACATTTGTTCTCAAGACAGGCTTATACCGTTTTGGTGGAGGGATGTTTGGCTGTCAAGATAACATCACAGACTTCGGACGGAAAGTCAAAAAGCTGTCCACTGCTGTTGATCAATCTCCATGCCAGAAGGCGGAGACTGGATAGGTTCAGGTGGAGAACCACCCACTGCTGCTGCAACAGAAGATCCTCTCGAAGAGGCAGTCTGAGTGGAGGATCGACAGCCATGCTCAGAACCTCAGGATACCAAACTCTTTGTGCCCAGTCTGGAGCAACAAGGATCACTTGGGCCCTGTCATTCTTGATCTTCTTGAGAACTCTGGGCAGAAGTGGTATTGGCGGAAAGGCGTACAGGAAGCCTGAGTTCCACTCGAGACGAAAAGCGTCGCCGAGCGAGTGCCGTGCACGTTCTCTGCGGAGGCGAACCGATCTAACCAAGGCCCTCCCCACTGCTGAAAGAGTCCTTGCGCCACCTCCGGAAGGAGATGCCATTTATGACTGACCCTTCATTGACGGCTGAGTTTGTCTGCTCTGGCGCTCAGAGAGCCCGTCAGATCTTGAAACACCAGGGATATGCCATGATGTTCCTGCCATGTCCAGGGGCGTAGAGCCTCCTGACAAAAGGTCCACAATCCCCTCACCGCCCTGCTTGTTCCAGTACCATATGGCGGTGGTATTGTCTGTGAACACCTGCACCACTTTCCCTTTGAGAGAGGAAAGGAATGCTTTCAATGCAGTGCAAAGTAGTGTTGTACCATGAGGTATGCAGACATAAGTTAGTTGTCGCTCTCATGGCCCTCTTGTTTCCCGTCTGTATGCTTTGATGAAAAACATATCAGGAAATGACATCTGTGTGCAGGTAAGTGCCTAATATCTTACTGTAATGTCCTGTACGAAATTTGAATCCTGGCCAAAGCCACTGGCGTCACCTGGTGCTGCTGGGGAGGAATGTTTCCAAACCAGTCTGAAAGTAGTATTCGTGAGGTGATTTAGTCGGCAAGAAGATTATGTATTGATTAACGATCTTGTTAGTGAAGATAAGAAACCTGCACGTCAGAATTCTTCTTCTAGCATGAACCCAGTTAGGTAGAGATTATCTGGGTTGTGTGGAAACACCAGTGGGGTTAGGGCTGCATTATTACGTATTGTTCATAGACATGTATCTTGCTCTACTACTGTCTGATTGCCTTTTAATTTATTAACCTTTTTGAAATATTGTGACTGCTGTATTTATCAGATTGTATCTGTTCGGAATGAGAATTGATTTCATCACTAAGTTGGTGACTTGTTTTGGTGTTCTGGGTTTTGACCCGACTCCCCTATTGACAATATGGGCCCTGGTCTTGATCAGATCACTTTATTTTCCTGAAAGCACCTTAATACCAGTAATTGAAAACGAAATAAAATGGGCATACGCTTCTTCACGTTTACATTGCTATTGACTGTTTGTTAGAAATGGGGTCTTTGGTTGGCAGTCAGGTTACCCCCTGTCTAAGCAAGGACCCTCTCTCTAGTCAGGGTAAGTCACACACAATCCAAATTATCCTGTGCACACCCTCTGGTAGCTTGGCACTGAGCAGTCAGACTTAACTTAGAAGGTAATGTGTAAAGTATTTGTGCAATAAATCATACAATAACACAATATAGCACCACAAAAATACACCACACAGTGTTTAGAAAAATATATAATATTTATCTGGGTATTTGCAGGTCAAAACGATAAAAGATGCAATATGAAATTGTAGAGATCACTAAAAAGTGATATAAAGTGTCTTAAGTCTTTAAAAAGCAAACAAAGTCTCTTTCAAGCACAAAGTACCTGGTTTGGAGTGGAAAATCTCCACAGAGGAGGAGATGCGTGGAAAAATGGTGTGTGCGTTGGTTTCGGCCCTTCACACACGGACTTGCGTCGTTATTTTCCACGCGGGGAGACGTGCGCCGTTCTCTGGGAAGAAAAATGGTGTGTGCGTCGGTTTCGCCCCTTCACACACGGACTTACGTCGTTATTTTTCACTCGGGGAAGACGTGTGTCGTTTTCCGGCACGCGGACTGTCTCCTTCTGTGGGTCGCGAGATTACCAGATGTCCCAGGGTCTGTGCGTGGAATCCTAGGCTTGTTATCCGGCTGCGCGTTGTTCCGGTGGGCTGTGCGTGGAATTTTCCTCCTCACGGCAGACGTTGCGTCGATTTCCTCTCTGGAAGTCGGGTGCCGTTGTCCAGGCGGGCCGTGCTTCAAAGTTCCGGTCGCACCGCAGGCGTCGCGTCGAACGGCGTCTTTCCGGATCGGCGTGCAGTGAATTTTTCACCGCAGAGCAAGCTGTGCGTCGAATTTTTCGGCGCACAAGGAGTCCAGTTGAAAATGAGAAGTATTTTTGGCCCTGAGACTTCAGGGAACAGGAGGCAAGCTCTATCCAAGCCCTTGGAGAGCACTTTTGCAGCAAGGCAAGAGTTCAGCAAGGCAAGAGTTCAGCAAGGCAGCAGGCCAACAGGAAGGCAGCAGTCCTTTGTAGAAAGCAGTCAGGTGAGTCCTTTGAGCAGCCAGGCACTTCTTCTTGTCAGGATGCGGGTTCTGGTTCAGGTTTCTTCTCCAGCAAGTGTCTGATGAGGTAGAGCAGAGGCCCTGTTTTATATCCAAATGTGCCTTTGAAGTGGGGGAGACTTCAAAGAGTGGCTAAGAAGTGCACCAGGTCCCCTTTCAGTTCAATCCTGTCTGCCAGGGTCCCAGTAGGGTGTGTGGCAGTCCTTTGTGTGAGGGCAGGCCCTCCACCCTCCCATCCCAGGAAGACCCATTCAAAAAGCAGATGTATGCAAGTGAGGCTGAGTACCCTGTGGTTGGGGTGTGTCTGAGTGAATGCACAAGGAGCTGTCAACTAAACCTAGCCAGACGTGGATTGTAAGGCACAGAAAGATTTAAGTGCAAAGAAATGCTCACTTTCTAAAATTGGCATTTCTAGAATAGTAATATTAAATCCTTCTTCACCAGTCAGCAGGATTTTGTATTACCATTCTGGCCATACTAAATATGACCTTCCTACTCCTTTCAGATCAGCAGCTACCACTTCAATAATGCATGAGGGCAGCCCCAATGTTAGCTTATGAAGGGAGCAGGCCTCACAGTAGTGTAAAAACAAATTTAGGAGTTTTACACTACCAGGACATGTAAATTACACAGGTAAATGTCCTGCCTTTCACCCACACAGCACCCTGCTCTAGGGGTTACCTAGGGCACACATTAGAGGTGACTTGTATGTAGAGAAAGGGGAGGTTTAGGCTTGGCAAGTACTTTTAAATGCCAAGTCGAGGTGACCGTGAAACTGCACACACAGGCGTTGCAATGGCAGGCCTGAGACAAGGTTAAGGGGCTACTTAAGTGGGTGGCACAACCAGTGCTGCAGGCCCACTATTAGCATTTAATCTACAGTCCCCAGGCACATATAGTGCACTCAACTAGGGTCTTATAAGTAAATCAAATATCCAATCATGGATAAACCAATCAGCAGTACAATTTACACAGAGAGCATATGCACTTTAGCACTGGTTAGCAGTGGTGAAGTGCCCAGAGTTCAAAAGCCAACAACAAGAGGTCAGAAAAAATAGGAGGAAGGAGGCAAAAAGTTTGGGGATGACCCTGTAAAAAGGCCAGGTCCAACACTGTTCGTTGACTATAGATGATTTGTTACGTCGAGAGAAATAAATTGTATCTTAAGATATAATGGGTGCAATGTGAACGTGATGAAAAATGGGCATTTGAAATGTTAGTGGCAAATTTCACTATAAAGCAAAACATGCATCTGCATTATATATTTGGAACAGCGATCCAATCTGTGTAAAAATTCAGCAGCATCTTTGCTACTAAGGTCAGTGAATTGCTTGTAGAAGAGTAATCCTTTTCTCTCTCTGCACAGAAGCTCCAGGAGTGACCTACTAATACTGAGAATGATGGATTTCCTCTAACTCTTATTGTATTTCTCCTACTGATACTATATTAATTCTCCTTCATGAATTGATCTGGCCAATAAATGATTAATCACCGTTTCTTTGATCAGAGTGGTCAGTCAGAAGAGAAATTTAGTCAAGCAAATGTAGAATATATTTATTTTTTGGTAAGAGGCAAGTAGTTGGGCAGACCGAACACTGTATAATGGTCTTTGAAATTATATTTTAAAACATTTGTTTAGTTTCATCCCACCTGCTTTTCATGTTATTAGGTTTTATTCTTTGTAGGCGAGCACTTTTATCTATTGTTGTGGTGTTTTCTTGTTGTCATATGTATTGTGGTCTGCGTCATAGCCCTTATTAATGGTGCAACATTGAATTCTAGATAAGTCTACTGAAAAGACGTACATCTTGATGGAATCGAGACTAGTATCTCTGTACAAATCTGAAAGCGAATATGAAGTTCTTGAAAGGTAAATTAATATATTTAACTGCTTTATAACTTCCAGTTCTCAAATTCATATTGACACAGTGCTTATATTTCATCTGTAGAGTTCCCCACTAGCTTTAGTCTCTTGGAGTGCAGTATGTTTTATTATCATGTTTGTTGTTTACTCCATTTAGTAATTACTTGCACTAAATGATGAGCTTACTGACTCTGGTACGTCCACAGGGGAGGGTTTAAGTACACAATAGAGTTAGAGAATCTGCTATGTCCTTTTTTTGTTTTACCCCACAAATATTCCAAACATAAACGCCAACTGTAAGAGGTAGATTATCCTAAAAGCAATCACGTTCATTTTCATTGTATTTAGTGAATTTTACCAGCCACTTTTTGACAGTGGGTGGCCTAATCCCAAACCAGCCCCGATCTAACAAACTTCAGGTTCACTTTGAAAACTGAGAGACCAGTCACTGTGCACAACACTTTCCCTGGTAACTGGCAGCTGGTAATACGTTCAAGCATTACCTGAATTTCTTGCCATTTTGTGTCACTGCCATGCGCATTGTGCAAAAAATAGCCTCAGGCAAGACTGTTAATTTATAAGTACAAGTACTTCCTGCATCTCATTATCCAATAGTGATGTTCACAAGTAGGAAATGGCCACTGCCATAATAATAGTTGTCTGCGCCCAGTGAATTCATTTTATGTGGTCATGAAATTAATCTTCCTCGCCATGCACAATGCCTTCTTGCTCAAGACCACGTGCTATGGCACAAAAATACCTTGGGTGGTCCTAGGTGGAGGCAGTAGCAGGACGCCTCTCCCATGGCAGCACAGTTGCAATCTCAACCCTGCTTGTCACTAGAAGTCCTTCCGTTCTCCTTGTAGTGATCATCTTCTTTTGGAGGTTTTCTACCGTTTGACTTGTTCTGCCTCAGAAGTAAGTCCTTCTTAGAGGCACTTGTTGTTTCACCCCTTCAAAGCGTCCACAGCATGGTGACTCCGGAAAGGAGTCCCCATTTCTTCTGGCAGTCTTGACTAGAGAAAAGAAAATGATCTAAGTGCCCTGCTCTGACAATGCAAGGTAGTCACTCAGTTTAAAAGGCTTCTCTTTGTAGGTTGGTAGGTAACCATTCAACAAGGTTGTACAGGACTAGCAATATATCCAAAGTAGTTGGTGTGTTCTGCAAGACGCACACCGGAATTGACCTAATACAAGTCTCCCAGAGCATAAAAGCCAAGTCTGTTTAACAGTTGCTTGAACACTATTTAAAATGTATCTAGAAGTTGAAAATGTCCGTGCAATGGGATTGAGCAGAATATACAGACACCTACTCCCTGCCAGTTGTTTCCAAGCCCATTCTGGCATGTATTGACCTCTGATTTTGGAGTCTGCATTTCTTTTAATATTTCCCCCTGTTCTTGTGCCTCATAAACATGTGGACTAGGGTCCCTTTGCAAGGCCCATTCGCTTGTACACTTTTTAAAATGTTACCTAGAAGTTGAAATGTCTGTGTAATGAGACTGAGGATACACAGACCCACACTCCCTGCTTTTAGTTTCCAAACCCATTCTGGCTTTATTTGACCTCTGATTTGTGGAGTCTGGATTTCTATTAATATTGCCCCTTCTACTTCTGCCAGGTGCACATGCATCATAAACATGTGGATTAGGGTGCTTTTGTGAGACTCAGTGTGTCACAATTTCCTTTTCTGCAAGTATATATGGTTTTCGAGATCTGAGACTGACATGATGCAAATCTGACATGGGTGCACCAATAGCTCTCAATTCATCCGTGATTGACTTCATGCCTTCCTCAGGCAAGTGCAGACCGATCTTAGTGAACATTTCTGCTGAGGGACATATGGGTACGTTAGTGAAAGGATAAGGAAACCGCCTCTGTGGAACCATTTTTCATTGGGAAATGAGACCAATTAGTGAGAACAACAATTTCACCCATCTCTTTACCAGATTTTCAAACCTATGGAAGGCATTAATAAAGTTGCTCTTGTATAGTGTCTCTATACTCATACGTTCACTGGGGATTTTCTAGGTAGTTACCTATTGGGGTTCCACTCTCCCCCAGCGCTTGTCTAACTACTGCAAACACTCTGGTGAGGGACACCCATTTGCATTCCATTTCTTTTATTTTATGGTTTGGCCCCCCCAATAGGGCCCTTGCTAATTTATGCTTTTCCGCAGTACTTACCTGTGTATATCTTGAGTGTTCATACCCCCAAAGAGAGGTATACTAATGGTAGTCTAGTTTGGTGTGCCTATAATAAAGTACTTTTATTTTTGCAACACTGTGTGGTTCCTTTCATGTGTGATAACTTACCATGTGACTCCTGTGGTATTGCAAGTGCTTCACATGCTTTCTAGATACATCTTGGCTGCTCACCACAGCTACTCTAGAGAGCCCTGACTGTCTAGACACTGTAACACTATCTAATTGGGGGGTTGTCTGGACCCAGTATAAGGTGTAACACCATAGGTGTCAACCACACACTGGGCCAGCTTCCTACAATTGCTTTACCACTCTGTCACCAGTGACTTTCTACAGGAAAGGTCACTACTGGTCCTTGAGGACACACTACTCTGTAATAGTAGGGATTTCTAGACTTTTAGTTTAGGTAGGTTGAGGGTCTAGCATAGCCCTTCCTCTAAACATGTAGGAAGTCTACAGAACTTTAGAGGAGGTAGGTGCACTTACACTCCTCTAGGTGTAACATGCCTTCTGCAAACCAGGCCTCAGAATCTAAGTATGAGGGCCTCACCTTTCAGGAACTGAGGAAATTATGTGCCTCTAGGAAGCTGAAGAAGGGGAACAAAACTATACTCTTGGGATTGTTAATGCAATCTGACCTCCAAAGCCCAGAGAGCCGGGTAAAGGAGGAAGACTGACTCTCCAGTGTTAGGCAGGATGGACTTCGAACCTACTGGGGAGGGTCGGGAAGATTCTGGGGAGCACTCATGGTAATGAAAAGGAGGAACATACAAGTAGGCCCACTTTTTTTCTCCTAGGGGGTTGGTGCAAAGGGTCCCCAGGAGAAGGGATAAATGCTCCTCATCTGTCCACACCCAAGTCTCAGCAGCTTCTGATGAGACTGACCACTCTAGTTCTGGGGGGGAGGCCCTAGACAGGGAATTCAGTAGAATGAGACTAAAAGAGGCCACACTGAGGCTGCAGCACTTAGTCCTAGATAGGGAGGTCTTAGCAGTGGAGTGGGAGAGACAGAATTTGGGCTTGGCACCCCATGGTGGCAGCAACAACAGGTATATAGAGACCAGGGTTGGGGAGGACTCCTATGACTCTAGGAATCCTAGCAAAATAGTCCCAACTTATGTGGTTGAGGACGACATCCACAAGTGGATCACTGCTTTGGCGAGGGCCTGTAGAGCTCAGAAGGTCCCTCAAAGGCAGTGGGCATCCTTCTTGTGGCTTTCCTTTGCTGACAAGGGGAGGGACAAACACCTAACTGTTAGAGAGGAAGATGCAGACAATTATCAGGTACGTAAGAATGCTCTCATTGATGGATTTGGGTTGACCGCAGAGGAATATAGGGTCAAGTTTAGGCAGACACAGAAGGAGTCCTCCCAAGACTGAGTAGATTTTGTGGCCAACTCTGTCAAGGCTCTGGAAGGCTGGTTACATGGAAGTTATGTGCATGACTATCAGGGCTTGTATAATCTTATCATGAGGGAGCACATTCTTAACAACTGCTATTCTGACAAACTGCATCAGTATCTGGCGGCTGAGATCTGACCTTTCCCCAAGAATTAGGAAAGATGGCAGAGAAATGCTCGCACCAGAGTGGGTAAGAAAACTCATCCTGGGGTGACCAGAAAGATTCTTCCATGAAGCAGGAGGAAGGTGGGGACAAATCCAAAGATAAAAGGAGTCCTCATCAGACCCACAAAACTCTTCTGGGAGTGGGTCTAAGTCCTCTTCTTCCTCATCCCACAAGAAGAAACCTTGGTGCTACTTGTGTAGACAAAATGCCACCGGGCAGATTACAGCACCGGTCCTAAAAAGAGCATCAAGCCTACCACTACCACTTCTACCCCTAGTGCCCCTAGAAATAGCACTGGTAGTAGTCAGTTGAAAGGTGAAGCTGGGTTCACCTTGCGAACTGCATGGGCTCTGGGTTAGTCCCTAGTAACTTGTCCCATTAATATGGGTAAGTACAGGCAGCATCTCCTTATCATTGTTGTTCAGGCCTGCAGGGACACAGGTGCCAGTGTCACAATGGTGACTGAAAAATTGGTGTCCCCCGAACAACACCTATTTGGGCAAAGTCACTGACGCTCACAGCAACACTAAGTACCACCCCTTGGCCGTTGTTGACCTTAGCTGGGGGGGTAGAGGGGTGTTTACTGGTCCTAAAAAAGTTGTGGTATCCTCTGACCTGCCTGTGGAGTGTTTACTGGGCAGTGATTTGGAGACTTCAGCCTGGGCTGAAGTGGCGTGGGAAGCCCAGACAGCAATGATGGGCATCCCTGGGCACTTCTTTGGACTGACTAGAGCACAGACCAAGAAACCGGTAGATCAAGGAACCCTGGAGGCTGGAAACATGGCCCAGGAGATTTCCAAAAAGAGAGGCAGGGTAAGACATTTACCCCTGTACAAACTTCTGCCTCTTGTGTGCCCCAGAGGAGCCGATAAAGCTGACCTCTTAGATGCAGGAGGACCCACCAGGGAGGAACTAAACCTAGAACAGAATTGCTGCCTTCTCTTGAGAGCCTGAGACAGCAAGCTGCTGCTCAGGAGGCAGGGAATATCAGTGGGACCCATAAGGCATACTGGGATAATAGCCTCCTTTACTTTGAGGCGCGGGACCCCAAGTCTGGTGCCATCAGGAGGTTGGTCATCCCTCAAAAGCTTATGGAGTTCCTATTGACACTGGCACATGATATTCCCCTTGCAAGCCATTTTGGGCAAAGCAAGACTTGGGACAGACTTGTTCCCCACTTTCACTGGCCTCATGTCTGAGGACACAATGGAGATTTACAGAAGCCTTAATGCAGTCATTAGGACTGATGCCCATTGAATCCCTAGGAATGATGAACTGATAGTTATTCTGGATGAAGCCAAGTATCTCAGCACATTTGACTTGACTACAGGGTATTGGTATCAAGTTATCTGATGCTGCAAAGCCAAAAACGGCATCCTTAACACATAGTGGGCACTATCACTTTAAAGTGATGCCCTTTGGATTGAAGAATGCCCCTGAAACATCTGCAACATTTCAAAGGTTGGTGAACAAAGTTCTTAAAGGCCTGGAAAGCTTCAGTGCAGCATATCTAGATGATATAGCTGTCTTTAGCTCCATCTGGGAGGATCACCTGGACCACTTTGGAAGCGTACTAGAAGACTTAGAAAAGGCAAAACCTCACTATCAAGGCATCCAAATGCCAGATAGAGCAGGGGAAAGTGGTTTATTTTGGCCACCTGGTAGGTGGAGGTCAAATTCAGCCACTGCAGGGCAAAATCATAATGGATTGGGATGCCCCACCCACTCAAACCCAAGTCAGAGTCTTCCTATACCTTCCTGGGTATTATATGATATTCATAAAAGAATATGGTATGGCTATATTTAGCCCCCTTGAATAACCTCACATCCAAAAGGATGCCAAAAAAGGTCTTATGGACAGTCAGCTGCCAAAAAGCCTTTGATGACCTAAAACAGGTCATGTGCTATGCTCCCATTCTCAGAAACCCTGACTACTCCAAACAATTCATTGTCCAGACAGATGCTTCTGAGGTAGGGATAGAGGCAGTAGTTTCACAACTTAATAAAGAGGTCGAGGATCATCATGTTGCTTTTATAAGTAGAAGGTTGACCCCCAGAGAAAAGCGTTGGTCAGCCATTGAGAGAGATGCCTTTGCTGTGGTCTGGGTCTTGATGAAGCTGAGGCCATACCTGTTTGACACTCACTTCCTGAGAGACAGACCACAAGCCCCTCCTATGGCTTAAGCAAATGAAAGGTGAAAATCCCAAACTGTTAAGGTGGTCCATCTCCCTACAGGGAATGGACTATTCAGTGAAACATAGACCTGGGAGTAGCCACTCAAATGCAGATGGACTCTCCAGATATTTCCACTTAAGCAATGAAGGAATGAATGAAGGAAAGGATAGTATTATTGTCCTTCATTGTGGTGGAGGGTGTGGGGGGAGGAGGTTGTGTAGGAAAGTCCCCTCTTTCTGGAATGGTTACCATCACTTTTCATCAAACCATGAGAGGGACAGGGGGATTATGTTGGTCCAGTGTACGGCCTTCCTACTCGTAATGTTAATCAAAAAGGTACACTGTTCCACAGGGAAAATCACAGACCCACGAGGCACTTCTAAAAAAAAAAAAAAAAAATACAAGGATGAGCCCTCGCACATCCATTGGATGTTATGCTTCATCATAGGGCTAGCTCCTAGTCAGACTGGCGCTGCAATACCTGATGGGCCCCACATGGGGACTCTTTGCTGGAGTTCTTAATTTGTAATGCTTGCCATGGTTAAGAAAGTAGGAGTAAATTTAAACCTACAGTCAGAAAGGAGCTGGAGCAAAAAGAACTAAAATTGGCTCAAGAATGGAGCAAAAAGAAGTAAAAATTGGCTCAAGAACCTCAGAACCCTATGTTTTATTGATCATGAAGGGTCTCAATCAAGGTTAAAAACAATAGAGAGTGGAATGGAGATAATGTTCTGCCACTCTACTAACGCACAGAGGGGTGAAAGAAAAGTCTCCCTTCAACCACTAGTAAAGGCCTGAGAAGTCCCTATGGATCAGATGGCGTTTCATCAGGACCAAAAAATTGAACGTCGCCTAAGCTACACTAAATACCAAATTAAGAAAAGGAATTTGTAAGAAAAAATCTGAGTTAACTTACTTAAGGAGCTACACATCTAATAATCTAGGTAGGTGAGGACCTGTGGAAAAAAAGATAAACAGACCAACAAATGTATGTTAAAATGTAATGCACATATAAAATCGATCAAACACACAAAGTGTTGTGGCACTGGGTGATGACATGCTGTCATGCTTGGTGTAAAGGCAAACTCAAGTTAAAACTGCTTACCCTCCTCTATTAAGGACTGGGCTCCATGGGAACATGGGCACCAAAGGACTATTGTCGCTTCTACATGAATCAAAACAGTACATCACTACCATTTGAAAAATGTGAAAACCTTCTAGGGAACATGTCAAATACAAGAGGAACTATATAACCTGGACGGGCAATGTTTGCGATAGCCTACAGGTTAATCTCAAAGGTGACACGATGCCTTACCTCTACAAAATCTCAACTGTGATTGTAATGAACTGATGTAATGTAATAGTGAACCAAGAAATGGCAATGGCATACTACAAAATGCTGTTGCAACCTCTTTTCTAGGAAAACATTGTAATTGTAATGTCCCTGTGAATTGAAATTCCGTGAAGCATTTCGATGCTAACTTTAACTCGGTCATATATAACAATATGAGCACATCAACGTAGTGGTGTAAAAAAAATAACATCTTGGTCTAGTGATCACCGTGAGTATAGAGAAACTCCCAACAATCATCAGTTCTCACTATTTTAGGCAGAGGTCCAAGCCCGGTGACCTACCCGGCGGCCACATTCCCGCAAGTGTAAAGGTGAACGTGGCCGTCAGGTAAAATAGTCAGGTCACAGAACGGGGCTCCAATCAAAATGGATCTTGTATTGTGTGAGCACGTATCGGAACAGTCAAGCCCTGCCTTCGAGCCAAAAATAGAGAAAGGACCAGTAACCCGTCTCGGTATGGAAACAATAAGTACCTTCAGGCGAAAAACAACCTTACTAGTCCGGCAGTAAATGTAAATAAAATTTAAAGTTGACATAGCGTGTGCACACCGGCCCTGTCGTGGGATCAAATTGGAGGAGGGAGTTGGGAGCAGGAAGTACATATGTGAATGGGACACTTAGTATGCTCAAACGTAAATGAGCTTAATCAGAAAAAGTGTAATCAAAAACAGTCATAATGGCAGAGAAAAAAAAAAAAACGTAAAAGCGTAATAGGGGCACCAAATGAATGTCATAAGTGTCACCATAGATGTGAATTGGTGTCACATGCTCAGAACATTGTTATCTTGAGTCACCGTTATTGACTGGTGGCATATGGTTGGACAACAACAACATATTGTCCAGGCGCCTCGCAGTGGTGATCATACGATGTATTCTGAAACAGTACCAAAGCCTTAGTACTGAAGTTGGCAGGGAACCATCAGGTGTTAGGAAAAAACTCACCCATGGAATATCATCGTTTAATCCATAGCTATTGATCCCAAGTTTGTACACCCAGTGTTGTTCCCTTTCCAGTAGGCTTTTGGGACCATTCAACAAGTGATTGGGTGTATCAAGAACTACGCACCACATGTCATCAGGAGTGTGGTTTTTGTCAAGATAGTGGACACTTAGTTTAGTAGTCGATCGTCCACATCTAATGTTACTGCGATGTTCATTTATCCAAACCTTCACTGGCCTAGTGGTCATTCCAATGTAATGTAAATGGCAAGGGCACATAATCATGTAAATGTAATTACGTGTATTGCAATTAGTGTGTTTCAAAAGGTGCCATCTGCCTATGGGTTCCAAATCAAGGGCTTCAACCTGTTTGGTCAGAGATCATACATTGCAACTACCATACGGATAATGACATTATACTGGTGGGAGTTGCCATAATGTCGTGTGACTAGATTCTGAATGGACAGTCATTTTGCGGGTGTGCACCACCAAGTCCTTTATGTTTCTTGTCCTGTTGAAAGCAAACACAGGTTTTGGTATTGACGCCTCACCACTCCTGAGTATAGTCCATTGTTTGTTTATGAGCTTTTTCATGGTATTTGATTGCCTGGTTCCTGTCTTGGCTCCTGGGATTGGGAGACTTATGGGAGAATCCCCACCAACTTGAGAAGTCCCACGTAAAAGTATTGAAGGGTGCTTATTGGTCTTATATACTGAACAATTACATTTCTCACTAATGTAATGGTCGTCTAACTAATCTTTTCATTGTTTTTAAATGGTACCCAGAGTTCGAACTATACCTAGATATAATACCTGACCTACTAGGCAAAGGACTGTATGCCAGATTCCGTTTTGGAACATTACCATTGATGACCTTGACGAGCAGATGGGGATCCAATACCACTTCTGACATTTGCCCTGTGTGTGGCAATTCCCCTGAAACAGTAGAACATTTTATGTTTTTTTTGTCCTGCTTATTTAGTTCCAAGGTCTAAATGGATCTGTAAAATTTGCCGGGAATTAAAGATAAGAAAATGTGACCTAGCCCTGAGGATTTTAAAAAGTCACAATTCCAATGTGTTAATTTATGCAGTAAGCAAGTTTTTAGTAGCGGCTTGTTGTAAACGTAATTTTTATATAAACAATGATCTTAATTGATTTTAAGTCTGGATAACCAGGGATTTTATTGATTTTTATTACTTTTAGATTTGGTTCATGGTAGATTTGTATTGTTGTATTCATGATGCCTGCTTATTTTTGTATTGTATTGCTCTGATGGTGTGCTGACCGAATAAAGCTGGTGTACCAACAAGTGTCCCTATTACGCATTTAGGGTGCCTTTTACAGCTATTTTTTGATTCTGCCATAATGCCTCTGGTTGTGATTACACCTTTTCTGATTAAGCTCATTTACGTATGAGCATACTGATTGTCTCATTGTACTTCCTGCACCCCCTTCCCCCTTCCTCCAATTTGATCCTTCGACAGGGCCGGTGAACACACGCTATGGGAACTTTTAATATTATTTACATTTACTGCCTCAACCTCGTACTTGTTGACATTATAATAGGAGTTCGACTAGTAAGGTTGTTTTTCGCCTGAAGGTACTTATTGTTTCCATTCCGAGATGGGTTACCGGTCCTTTATCTATTTTTGGCTCAAAGGCGGGGTTTGACTGTTACGATGCGTGCTCACACAATGCAAGATCCATTTTGATTGGAGCCCCGTTCTGTGACCTGACTATTTTACCCGATGGCCACGTTCACCTTTACACTTTCGGGAATGTGGCCGCCGGGTAGGTCACCGGGCTTGGACCCCTGCCTAAAATAGTGAGTACTGATGATCACTGGGAGTTTCTCTATACTCCCGGTGATCACTAGACCAAGATGTTATTTTTTTTACACCACTACGTTGATGTGCTCCTATTGTTATATATGACCGAGTTAAAATTAGCAGCAAAATGCTTCACGTAATTTGTATGCACAGCGACGTTACATTTACCATGTTTTCCTAGAATAGAGGTTGCGACAGCATTTCGTAGTATGCCATTGCCATTTCTTGGTTCTCCTTTACATAACATCAGTTCATTACAGTCACAATTGAGATTTTTTTAGAGAGAAGGCATCGTGTCACCTTTGAGGTTAACCTGTAGGCTACACATACATTGCCCGTCCAGGTTATATAGTTCCTCTTGGATTTGACATGTTCCCTAGAAGGTTTTCATGTTTTTCAAATGGTGGTGTTTAACTGGCATCACATATCTGTGTCTGGAGGTATGCCTTCTTCTGTTTTTTTTTTTACCAGTAGTGCTATTGTACTGATGTACCGTTTTGATTCAGGTAGAAGCGACATTAGTCCTTTGGTGTGCATGTTCTCATAAAGCCCCGCCGTTAATAGAGGAGGGTAAGTAGTTTTACCTTGAGTTTGCCTTTACACCAAGAATGACAATGTCATCACCGAATGCCACAACACTTTTCGTGTGTTTGATCGATTTTATATGTGCATTAAATCTTAACACACAATTGTTGGTCTATTTATCTTTTTCTTCACAGGTCCTCACCTATCTAGGTCATTAGATGCGTAGCTTCTTAAATTAACTCAGATTGTTTTCTTACAAATTCCTTTATTTAATTTGGTATTTAGTGTAGCTTAGGACACGTTCATTTTTTGGTCCTGAAGAAACTCCATCTGATCCGTAGGGACTTCTCAGGCGTGAAACATGTTGACCTTTACTAGTGGTTGAAGGAAGCCTTTTCTTTGACTCCTCTGTGTGTTGGTAGAGTGGCGGGACATTTCAATTCCACTAACCTATTGTTTTTAACCCTGACCGAGACCCTTCATGATGAATAAAACATAGGGTTCTGAGGTTCTAGATCCAATTTTAGTTATTTTTTTCTCCATCTCCTTTTTGACTGTAGGTTTAAGTTTACTCCTACTTTCCTAACCATGGCACGCATTACAAATTAACATCTCCGGCAAAGAGCCCCCTTGTGTGGCCTGTCACATATTGCAGCACCAGTCTGACGAGGAGCTAGCCCTCTGATGAAGCATGACATCCAATGGATGTGTGAGAGCTCTTGCTTCTATTTTTAGAAGTGCCTTGTGGATCTGTGATTTTCCCTGTGGAACAGTGTACCTTTTTGATTTACCATCACTTTTTGCTTGATGTCTGTGTGCTTAGACTGTTTTCACTGCGATCCTGCTAATCATGAACCCAGTGATTGTGCTCTCTTCTAAATGCGGTTGTCTTGGTACTTCTTACACCCCACAATTGGCATACTGGTGTACTCCTGTAAGTCCCTGGTAGATGTTACTTGGGTACCCAGGGCATTGGTACACCAGGGGTCTCCCATGGGTGTATAATGCCACCCACGGGAGACCATGCAAGTTTTCTGCAGGCCTGCCCTTTGCAGCCTGTGTGAAATAGTGCATGCACCCTTTCACTTCTGATCACTACACCAGGTAAGTCAACCCTGTGGTAAGCCCTTTCAGCCCAAACGGCAGGGTGCAGATCCCTGTGTGTATGGGCACCCCAGCATGAACAGAGATCCCCCTATGAACTCCAGTTCCAATTCCTTGGACTTCGTAAATGTGGGGAAGCCATTTTAGCTATGTACTGGCCACTACCAGTGGTTCAGCTACATAATGGTAACTCAGAACCTGGGCATATTTGGTATCAAGCATGTCAGAATTATAGCCCCATATATTGATTCCAGTATTGGTGGCATGATTCCAGGCACTTTTGGGGTTCCTTAAAGGATCCCCCAGTTCTGCTCCAACCAGTCTTCCAGGATCTGTGGGTAGCCCGTGCTGGTGCAGTCCCCCAACACAATTCTTCCCTTCTGCTGCTTTACCAGCTTGAGCAGGGGACAGCAGAAGAAAGGATTTCCTATAGGAGAAGGGTGCAACCTCCTCTTAAGTGTTACTAGACTGGGGAGGGGTAGCCTCCCCACACCACCGGGCTGCTCTGAAGGGCACATTTGGTGCCCTCCATGCATAATCTGATTTGCACCAGTCCAGGGACCACTGGTCCCTTCTCTGGCGCGAAACACAAAATAAAGGGGAATGTCCACTCCCCGGTCCAACTCAACCCCCTAGGGTGTTGCTCTGAGCTCCTCCAGGTGGCCACTTAGTTCTTGGAACCAAGATGGGCAGAGGCCTTCTGGGAGCATCTGACTTGGTAGGCCATCTAGCTGACGTCAGAGACCCCTCCTGATAGGTGGTAACTCCAGAGAGTGACCAACCCCCCCTTTTAGGTTATTTAGGGACTCCCTTGAGAGTGCGTCCCCAGATTTGTTGTGCAAGACTCTACCAGGAGCTCTCTGCAAAGACATCTTATGCTCCTGGCCTCCAGAACCACTGTTGGGATACACAGAAACCAGACAAGAGTGCACTGCCAAGAAGATTTCTCCTTGCAACATTGTTTCTGCAGCTCCTGTCAGCATTCTACAGCATTTCTACTGCTGTGCATTCTCTGGAGTCTGCAAAACTTCAGCTGCACCAAGAAGCAACAAGGAATCTCCCTTGGAGTGAAGGAGTCACTTCCCTGCATCTGCAGGCACCTAAGGCAACGACATCCGGCCGGTGGGATCTTCTGTCCTTCAGAGCACCGAACATTCTCCAATGCAGGTGGCGTTTCTAAGGGTCCCCCTGCATCCTCTCTGCCTTCTATCCAACATAGGAGACGGTAAACCTGTGCCCTTGCCTCATCCAAAACTACTAATAAGCCTGCAAAAGCTGTTTGTTTTTGTGTGTCCGATTGTGTGCCAGTCTTTGTCTCGCACATGAGGACACACATAACAATCCTAGCAAGGTTGTGCCTGATTCTGTCATGTGGTTGGGACAGATGTTGTAGGAAAGTGCCCTTTTTGGACATGGTCATCCTCAACTTTTGGTCACTGGTACTGAGGTTTTTTGACTGAGGTGCCCTGGGTTCCTGCTAAACAGTTCCCATGCACCAGTGCGCTTTGCCTAAAACAAGGTAAATTGTGTACAGTTGACACTCATGTACTTCTGGAAGTCCCTAGTAAATGGTACTCCTGTTACATATAGCCGGAGTACTAGGGAGGGGGCCCTAAAGGCTGCAGGATGTATTTTTCCACCCTCGCGGACCCCCCCCCTAAAAATTGCACACAGCCTGCCATCGCAGATTGCATGTCATGGTGCAAGCTATGAGAGAAAACGGGACATGGCACACAAATTGTGTGCTTTGCTCCACTCACTGCATCTAAGTGATTGTAAGCCACCTCTATAGCAGGCCTTAGAACCCTAGAGCAAGGTGCATTATACTTGAACGGTGGACATATCTGCACAAGCAGATATGTCCCTGTAATGTCTGTGTCAATTACTAAATGTTGCAAGTGAACAGGGAAGCAATATTAAGTTATGTACGGGAGACTCGTCATTATGAGTTACCCAGCTACATAATGGCCTCACTGTGTGTGAATCTTTATTGTTTAGTTAATGAAAACCATAACAATCAATGCATTGTATACAATATATAAAATTCTATAAAAGAAAGGACAAACAAAAGGAGAAAATTCTTTAAAATCTTTGAAATAAATACACTTGCATTTCTAGAGCAGTCGAGGGGCGGGGTGACCATTAAACTAACTTTGCAGACACTTGATGCCCGTGGTGCGGTTGATGTTACATGCTAACTCAATGTGTACAGTCTGAGAACCTGCTGTTGAGCCTACGGGCTTTTCCTTTTGCCTTTTTAACTGAGTCATCTTAAAATGTGTCCTTCCACATGCTATAACGTTGTCAAAACTTTAATACGCGACTAATAAAATAAATGAACACTAAGGTGTGTCCTAAATAGTAAGTTTACGCTTGCGGTGTGGACAGTCAAAAAGTTGATGAATCTGCAAATTGACTGCGGATCGTGTGGGTCAAACATTGACATCACTGCTGGCCGACAGGAACGAGTCCCATTCCTCTTGAAGACTGGTTTTAACAGTTGTCGTCATGCTTTCTTTAAGGCCGGGCAAATACAAATCAGAGTCTTCCTTGGGACCTTTACATAACCTACAGGAAGATTCTCCTCCATTCTTCCAAGATGGTTGGTCCGCTCTGGATGGTAGAGCGCCTAGACGAAGAGCCAGCAATATGTAGTGCGAAAGTTGAAATCAAATATTGTGATGGCGCCAAGGTGGTATAAGTGTGCA
Source organism: Pleurodeles waltl (assembly GCF_031143425.1). Taxonomy (NCBI): domain Eukaryota; kingdom Metazoa; phylum Chordata; class Amphibia; order Caudata; family Salamandridae; genus Pleurodeles; species Pleurodeles waltl. The sequence goes on along the minus strand of NC_090448.1, from coordinate 267,227,931 downwards.
TAAGAAGCCAGGCGTGCAAGCGTTGTGCAAATTTCGATTTATCAGCTAGAAAGGACTGCAATCCCATTTCCTTTTTTAACGCTCAACACAACAGTGGATATGAGATGTTGGAGTCCCACAGATGCATCTTTTCTGTCTCTTGCAGAGAATTATACAGATGCCTTTTTATATACTGATTTTGGATTGTTGCTCACTGAATACCATAAAGCCATGACTAGGGGGCTGGTCATATTTTTTCTTATTTTGTACCAGGACTTTATTGTATGCGCTTTCCTGCTCAACTGCTGTTGTATTAGGCCAAATTCTAGTCTGACCTGTGCTGGAGAGGTGGAGCCAGGAAGTTTAAAGACCTGCTTATAGATTTTTATTTGTTGTTGGTCCAGTAGCGGGGCGTCTTTCCCGTATAAAGCCTTGCTTCCGTATGTAGTGGCTGGAAGGAATTTGGCCGACATAACAGACAGTAACGGCTTATACAATGGGCCATTTAATCTTTTTGCTAGGGTACAGAAAGCAAACGTTAAGGCTTTGCACTTCTGTGCAATGTTGCGCTTCTGCGGTGCGAGATTGGCCTTTTTATCGATATGATGCCAAGGTATTTATAGCAGCGAGTTGTTTCAAGGGTAATGCCATTCAACTTTATATTGTTGGCTAGATTCAGAGGACATCCCATGGACATGGTTTTGGTCTTTGAGGTGTTAACTTCTGATTTGTTTATCTTTGCGTATTCACCTAAAGTAGTGACCAGCCGCTGCAGCCCTATTTTCGTGTGGCTTAGCAGAACAATATCGTCAGCGTATGAAAGGTGTGATGGGAGTCAAACTTCCCATCCTTGGAGAGTGCGAGTTGGTTGCATCCAGCTTCAAGGAGAGATCTGCTGTGAAAAGGTTGAAGAGGTGCGGGGCCAGAACACAACCCTGTTTTAGTCCTATATTTGTCAGAATCCTCCTAGAAATTTGTGAGCCATCTGCTACCTTGACCTGCACCCAAGTTTTATCGTATAGCATTTCTATGCATCTAAGTGTTCGCTCTTGCAGGCCCCACCTTCGCAATTTGCTCCAAAGAAGTGCTCTATCGACTCGGTCAAAAGCACTTTTGAAGTCCACAAAACATAAATATAGTTTTTTCTTTAAGCATTTTGCTCGGTTGGCAATGTCTCCTAGTGTAAGGATGTTAATCACTCTACCATATCCCTTCCTAAAACCAGTTTGATTCAAAGGAACCAGGTTATTTGAGTTTGACCAATTGAGCAGGTCGGCCAGGACTAAGGTGGCGAAGTATTTGGCCTTGCTGCCATTAACGCTATCAATCTGTAACTGGCTGGGTTTGCTCTACAGCCCCCTTTGAATATTGGGTTAATGATGGAACTTTCTGGAATGATTGTGTTACACTCAACTTCAGTATACAGGATTGACAGTGTTGTTGACCAATATTCAGGGTCAGCCTTAAAGATAGCTTGTGGAAGACCATTAGGACCAGGGGCCCTGTCCCTGCGACCCTTCCTGATGGCTAGGGTGACGTTCTTGGCGCTAAACCCTGTCCCGCTCTGACTGACGTCTGTGAGTTTTATTCACTCCTTCGGTGACTGATTTACTTCAGATGAGGGTGGTTTAAAGAAAATGTTGGCAAGGTATTCCACCCATTTTCCTTCTGGGACTGATGTGAAGTTTATTGTTCTTACCTGCCGGCCGATTCCATTCACTGTTGTGCAAAAGGCCCTTGAATTAGCCTTCCTTGAATTATGAAGTAATTTGAGCCAGAAGTCGTCCTCCTTTTTGGTTTGCATTTGCCATATCTGATTCTTGTAATTTTTCCGTAGGGTTTTTATTTGGGCGCATTGGGTTGCTGTGGGAGAGCTATCTTTTATTAGTCTAAGGTTGCGCCTCAGTTCCTTCCTTAGTTCTAAAATTTTTACTGGTAGGTTTGAAGACCTTGCCTGATTATTGTGTGGCAATTGACGCTTGGCGAGGCCAAGAGAGGGTACTGACTGAAGAAAAGTGGCCCACGCTTTCACTGCTTCATTTGGCAATATGTCTGGACCTACCATCAAAGATTTTATGTTTTTACACAGCCTTGGTAATGAAGACTCTGACCAGATCAGGTGGTTTAGGTTGATACATGTTATTGTTCCTAGTTCCTTTATAGCTGGAAGAAGGCACAGACCATTCCAAACAAGTTCTGTGTTCTGAAATGATTGGTCACTATGGAGAGTAGGTTTCATTTTAAATTTGCTAACATGAGCAACATTATCAGTGCTAGAAGATGCTCCTCAATTGCCTTGCCCCATAATACCTTGCACATTAGGACCTGCCCCCCAAACCATTCTGGCATCTGTTTTAAATATGTGGGGCTGAGGGTAGTAGGCCAATTGTCTTTCGAAAACTCAGCTGGTTTAATATCAGAATTTTCAGGGTTGGATAATAATGACTGACAGTCGGTAGACTTTGATAATATTTTGAATTTTTCACTTCAATCGAGGGTAGTCCTTGAGAGTTCCCCTGCCTGCAAAGCAGCACAGGTTTCGGTTCCAGTAGCTTCCATAAGCAGTGCTACTTTGGTTGGTGACAAATTTACTGGCTCCAGCACCTCAAGTGGTTTTCAATCTCAGTACCCTTCAGTGATTGCATCTTTCAATGATAGACTGCTGGGTTCTCAGATCACAGCTAAGATGTGTCCAGTTAGTGCACTATGTGATGGTAGAGAAGAAACATTGCCTACTGTTCTGCGTAATGAAATTCAAGATCCAGAGGCTAATTCTCAGGCACCCACCAGGTACACTGACACCCATCCACCACCGCAGACATCAGTTGTTTCTTGAAACATGGCTGGCCTTAGGTTCTAATTTGACTCAACCTTGCTGCTGAAAATGTATTGATAGCTGCGATATATGCCTGTTCCAAAAAACTTGGAGTATCAAATCGGTATTTAAATTGGGCTACTTAAACGATTACATTTCAGTTTGGGAGGCCCGCGGGTGGTTTAACAACTTGGGTGAAGTTCTCTCTAAATTGTAAAATTCAGCAATTAGCAATTGATAGCCTTGATAAAGGTGACCTTGCTGCAAAGAATATACAATCCCTAGACTTTCTGGAGTGTGCCAGTTGTTCTCTGACGTGACACTTGCTGGAGATTTTAACACTACTTTTGTGCCCCTTGATAATGAAGGCATTAAACTTATGTTGGAGGAGGATGAAATATGGGTTATTCCCCAGCTGGAGATTGCTCCAGTCAAAAGATGATGACAGGCTGCTCTTCACAATGAAAAGCTCTTTCCATCGAATTATGCGTTAAGGCCGCTAATGGCCGGACAAAATCAGATCTTAAGGGGGCGTACACTTTTAATAATCAGCTTTCTAGGAGTCGAGTTGATTATATTTTGGTGACTTGAGATTATGGCCTCTAGTAGTTGATATGGTTATTTGTGAAAGAGTCGATGGTGACCATAATCCATTATGTCTTACAATGTCCACCCTTTTTGACGAGCAAATTGCTGATTCTTCTCCTCTCATCAGTACAAGAATAGCTGGTTCTTCTCCTCACAGTAGTACCAGAGATATTGAGCACACGTCTGACAGACATCTTCTTAAATGGCATCAAGTCATTGCGAATCCAGGAATTCTGTCTAACATTAGAAATGATGTAGAAGTTATATTAACTAAGTTTTTGAATAGTTATAACAAGGATGCCCATGTAGCAGCCATAAATGAGCTTCATAAAAAGTTATTTGAGTATGTAGCAGCCTACTTTATAATTCCATCTACAACCAGCAAGACGTTCTCACATAAAAGTGACATTTGGTTTAACAGGGAGTGCAGGCAGCTCGGGCCTTCTCTGGCTAAGGCTATAAAGACGAAAAATACTGCCCAGATCTCTGCAATCAGTAGGCCTATACATTTAGCATGTAAAAGCTAAGAAGGATTGGGATGCCTAAAAGTGGCAGGATTTAGCAGATGCTTTTCTATCCAGTGATCACTCGCGCTTTTGGCAGTTGGTTGCCAAGGGTGATGATGTTCCAGGTCCTGAGCCTTCTAACCATGCTTCTTCAGATTGGTTTACTCATTTTTTTGCACTCTACCAAGATGATCTGTCTACTTTTTGTGAGGGAGCTATGTTGGACAGTGGGCATTCGATTTTTCCCTCTCAGCTGTTCACCTTAGCTGATGTCACTGTTTCCCTGACTAGCTGTTTGAGAGGCAGGGCTCCAGCCCTCCCTCCTGTCTACCAGTAGATGTCTTCATACCTGATGTAGACGTTTGGGCTATATATATATATATATATATATGTTCGGTAGCATGTGTAGTTGCAGATACACATGCTGTGCATTATCCTGCCATCTAGTGTTGGGCTTGGAGTCTTACAAGTTGTTTTTCTTCGAAGAAGTCTTTGCGAGTCACGAGACCGAGTGACTCCTCCCTTTCGGCTCCATTGCGCATGGGCGTCGACTCCATCTTAGATTGTTTTCTTTCCGCCATCGGGTTCGGACGTGTTCCTCTTCGCTCCGTATTTCGAATTGGGAAAGTTAGCAAAATTATCAAAAATTCGACAGTATCGTTATCGTTCGGTACCGGGTTCGTGTTAGTGTATCGGCACCGACATCAAGAGCGCTCCGGCGGCCCTTCGGGGCTTCCGTTCTTCACTGAGGCCTGGTCGGCCCAGACTAATGGACCGGACCCCCTTCCGCTTCTGTCCTAAGTGTCATTCGAAGTATCCTTATACAGACCAGCACCAGGTCTGTAATCTGTATTTATCACCTGAACACGGAGGATACTTGCAAGACTTGTCGAGCGTTTCGATCGAAAAAGACCTTGAGAGATCAACGCGCAAGAAGACTACAAATGGCATTGACACCGAAAGAGCACCTCGACGTCTGAGAGGAGGAAAGCATTTCCATCCAGGGGACGGACTCGAATGAATCCGAAAGTGAACGACCCTCAACGGTGCAGCGAACACTGAGTAAACCTGCCCCGTCCAAAACTCACACAAAGAGATTTAAGGCCATGGGGACGCCACCGCCAGCAGGCCATGGCTTAACCCACCGAAAAGAAGGTGACAAACATCGACACCAAAAAAGGCCAGAGAATTGCTGAAGACTTCTGACTCCGGTCGAGATTCCGGCACCGAGCGATCTCGACACCGAGAGTTCTATTCACCAAAGTAAGGAAAATATCTTCAGAACCGAAAAAGACAATACCTGAAACCTCGGTACCGAAAAAAGCAGCTTCGGAGCCGAGAAGAAGCTCTTATACAGAAGAGCAAGGACTTTCCAGCCAATTAAAGGAAAGACATAGATTTGAGCAGGAGTTAGGTATGGAAGAACCGGACCATACGCAAAGGAGATTAAATATCCAGAAAGAGACTGGAAAAATACAAACTTTACCTCCACTCAAATCTAAAAGGAAACTTGCATTTCAAGAGACAGAAATGCAACCTAAAGCAAAGGTGGTTAGAGACAAATCCCCACCACCAAGGTTATCACCACAACCGTCCCCACCTCACTCTCCACAACTGTCACCAGTGGGAATACTTACAATGCAGTCACCCACACATACTGGGATGACACAGGATGATGCTGATGCATGGGACTTATATGATGCACCAGTATTGGATAACAGTCCGGATTGTTATCCAACAAAGCCGTCACCACCAGAAGACAGTACTGCATATACGCAGGTACTATCCAGGGCAGCTACGTTCCACAACGTAGCAATGCACACAGAGCCAGTGGAGGATGATTTCCTGTTTAACACTTTAGCATCCACCCACGCTTCCTATCAGAGTCTGCCAATGCTCCTGGGCATGCTCAAGCACGCAAAACAGGTCTTCCAGGAGCCTGTAAAGGGAAGGGCTATCACGCCTAGAGTTGAGAAGAAGTACAAACCTCCCCCAAAAGATCCTGTGTTCATAACACAACAACTTACACCGGACTCAGTGGTTGTAGGGGCGGCAAGAAAGAGAGCAAACTCTCAATCGTCAGGAGACGCTCCACCGCCTGACAAAGAAAGCAGAAAGTTTGACGCAGTCGGAAAACGAGTGGCAGCACAAGCAGCCAATCAATGGCGGATTGCAAATTCGCAAGCCCTACTTGCTCGCTACGACAGGTCACACTGGGACGAGATGCAACACATCATACAGCACTTGCCCAAGGAACACCAGAAACGTGCCCAACAGGTAGTGGAAGAAGGACAGGCCATATCTAGCAACCAGATAAAGTCTGCACTAGACTTGGCAGACACGGCAGCACGAACAGTCAACACGGCTGTAACCATTCGCAGGCACACATGGTTGAGAAGTTCTGGATTCAAGCCAGAGATTCAACAAGCGGTATTGAACATGCCGTTTAATCAAGAACAGTTGTTTGGGCCGAAAGTTGACATAGCAATTGAGAAGCTAAAAAAAAACACGGACACGGCCAAAGCCATGGGCGCGCTCTATTCCCCACAAGTCAGAGGCACCTTTAGGAAACCACAATTCAGAGAAGGTTTTCGGCAACAAACCTCAGAGCCTTCCACCTCTCAAACCAGACCCACCTATCAGGCACAATACCAAAGGGGAGGGTTTTGTGCTTCCTATAGAGGACAATTCCCAAGGGGAAAGTTCCAAGCCACCAAGCCAGACCAAACAGTGACTTCAATGTCACAAAACCCCAACACTTGTCACCAGTGGGGGGGAGGTTAACCACATATTATCAAAACTGTACACATATTACCACAGACGCATGGGTCCTATCAATTATCCAACATGGTTATTGCATAGAATTCACAAAATTCCCGCCAGATGTGCCACCAAGAACGCACAATCTGTCCCAACAACACTTAGACCTATTACAAATAGAGGTCCAAGCACTACTACAAAAACAAGCAATAGAGCTCGTACCCAATCATCAGAAAGGAACAGGCGTCTACTCACTATTTCCTGATTCCAAAAAAGGACAAAACGTTAAGCCCTATCTTAGATGTCAGAACACTGAATCTCTTCATCAAATCAGACCACTTCCACATGGTAACACTTCAAGACGTGGTTCCCTTATTAAAAAAGGAGGTATACATGACAAAATTGGATCTCAAGGATGCGTATTTCCACATACCCATCCATCCTTCTCAAAGAAAATACTTAAGGTTTGTAATGCACGGCGTACACTATCAATTCAAAGTGCTACCGTTGGGAATAACAACAGCACCAAGGGTATTCTCAAAATGCCTAGCAGTAGTAGCCGCTCACATAAGGAGACAGCACATGCACGTATTCCCATATTTAGACGACTGGCTAATAAAAACCAACACTCAACAACAGTGTCTTCTTCACACGCAATACGTCATAGAAACTCTACACAAACTGGGGTTCTCTATAAATTACCAGAAATCACATCTGCAACCATCCCAAATACAACAATATTTGGGAGCAACACACAAAGGGCAATTGCCACTCCAAGTCCACAAAGGGTCCAAACGTTCCAAAATGTAAGATCAAGCCTACAGTCAAACCAACACTACCCAGTAAGGCTTGTAATGAAACTTCTAGGCATGATGTCTTCACATGCGGCCCTTACAACAGTGCCTAGCAAAACAATGGACACAAGCACAGGGTCAACTTCAAGATCTAGTGTTGATAGACCGCCAAACACACTCCTCGCTTCAATGGTGGAACCCTATAAATTTAAACAAAGGGCGGCCATTCCAAGACCCAGTGCCTCAAGCTGTTTTCACAACAGATGCTTCCGTGATGGGGTGGGGAGCACACCTCAACAAGCACAGCATACAGGGTCAATGGGACAATCAACAAAAACTTCACATAAATCATTTGGAACTGCTAGTGTTTTTTTTTAGCATTAAAAGCATTTCAACCACTGGTAGCCCACAAACACATCCTTGTCAAAACTGACAACATTGTATTATCTCAACAAACAAGGGAGGACACACTTGTCACAACTGTGTCTCTTAGCACAAAAGATTTGGCATTGGGCAATTCACAATCACATTCGCCTGATAGCACAATACATACCAGGCATTCAGAATCAGTTAGCCGACAATCTCAGTCGAGATCACCAGCAAACTCAAGAATGGGAAATTCATCCCCAGATTCTACAGGATCACTTCCTCTGCTGGGGAACACCAAACATAAACCTATTCGCAACAAAAGAAAACGCAAAATGCCAAAACTTCGCATCCAGGTAGCCACACCCTCAATCCAAGGGCAATGCACTATGGATCAGTTGGTCAGGGATATTTGCTTATGCTTTCCCCCCCTCCCACTCATTCCTTATCTGGTCAACAAACTAAGTCAAAACATACTCAAACTAATACTCATAGCACCAACCTGGGCTCGCCAACCGTGGTACACAACACTGTTGGACTTATCAGTAGTACCCGACATCAAATAACCAAACATACCAGATCTGTTAACACAACACAAACAACAGATCAGACACCCGAATCCAGTATCTCTCAGTCTAGCAATTTGGCTCCTGAAGTCTTAGAATTCGGACATTTAAATCTTACACAAGAGTGTATGAGGTCATTAAACAAGCGAGAAAACCTACAACAAGACATTGTTACGCAAACAAATGGAAAAGATTTGTTTGCTACTGCCACACTAATCAAATTCAACCACTACATGCCCCCACAAAGGACATTGTAAGCTACTTATTACACTTACAAAAGTCTAATCTAGCATTCTCTTCCATTAAAATCCATCTCACTGCAATATCTGCAGATTACACATACAACATCACTTTTTAGAATCCCAGTCATTAAAGCATTTATGTAGGGACTAAAAAGAATCATACCCCAAGGACACCACCAGTACCTTTGTGGAACCTTAATATTGTATTAACACGACTCATGGGCCCACCATTCGAACCCATGCATTCTTGTGAAATGCAATATCTGACTTGGAAAGTAGCCTTTCTAATAGCTATCACATCACTTAGAAGAGTAAGTGAAATACAAGCATTTACTATTCAAGAACCCTTTATACAAATACATAAACATAAAGTGGTTCTCCGTACAAATCCAAAATTCTTACCAAAGGTTATATCACCATTCCACCTTAACCAAACTGTGGAACTCTTCCAGTCTTCTTTCCGCAACCAGACTCAGTAGCCGAAAGAGCCTTGCATACATTAGACTTAAAAAGAGCACTAATGTATTATATTGACAGAACGAAACAATTTTGTAAAACAAAACAATTGTTTGTAGCTTTTCAAAAACCTCATGCAGGTAATCCTATATCCAAACAAGGCATCGCCAGATGAATAGTTGAATGTATTCAAACTTGCTATATTAAAGAAAAAAAAGAGAATTACCTATTACACCAAGAGCACATTCCACTAGAAAGAAAGGCGCCACAATGGCTTTTCTTGGGAATATACCTATGACAGAAATCTGTAAGGCAGCCACCTGGTCTACGCCTCATACATTTACTAAGCATTACTGTGTGGATGTGTTAGCAACGCAACAAGCCACAGTAGGACGGGCTGTATTAAGAACATTATTTCAGACAACTTCAACTCCTACAGGCTAAACCACTGCTTTTTAGGGAGATTACTGCTTGGTAGTCTATGCACAGCATGTGTATCTGCAGCTACACATGCCACCGAACGGAAAATGTCACTTACCCAGTGTACATATGTTCCGTGGAATGAGACTCTGCAGATTCACATGCGCCCTCCCACCTCCCCGGTAGCCTGTAGCCGTTTTTAGTTGAATGAAAATTGTAAATATGTAAATAAATATTCTTTTAATACACATTAGGTACATACATAACTACTCCATTGCATGGGCACCTCTAGTATACTCACAACTAACTCCTACCTCACCCTCTGCAGGGAAAACAATCTAAGATGGAGTCGACGCCCATGCGCAATGGAGCCGAAAGGGAGGAGTCACTCAGTCTCATGACTCGAAAAGACTTCTTCGAAGAAAAACAATTTGTAACACTCCGAGCCCAACACTAGATGGCAGGATAATGCACAGCATGTGAATCTGCAGCGTCTCATGCCACGAACAGATGTACATTGGGTAAGTGACATTTTCCATATATATATATATATATATATATATATATATATATATATATATATATATATATATATATATATATATATATATATATATATATATAATACTAACACTTGTGAATGCTATTGTCATGGGAGCTCCCATTCCAGATTCGTGGCAGAGTGCCGAGGTAATACCGGTCTACAAAAAGGATAACAAGTGCCTCCCACTCAATTATAAACACATTAGCCTCCTTGACTACATACATATTTTTTTTGCTGCATAGTGCTAGTAAAAATCCAGCATTGGATTACAGAGAAAGACATTTTGACTTTGCTGCGTGCTGGGTTGCGAGCAGAAACTTCTACCATCAACCAGGTTCTTCGATGTGTTATAATTTATTATAAGATTGTACGGATCGGCAGGGGCAACATACATGTTGCCTTTGTCAATCTAAAAACTGCTTTGGATTTGGGTCCTGGTCTGAAGCTGTGGCAGGTCTTAAGGCGATTGGTATGCCTCATGATGATCTATCTTTACTGATTCAATTACATGATAAGAATTTTCACCCAGGTGCGATGTGGGGAACTCTGGGTCAATTGATGAACAGGATTCCGGTATTGAAAGAGGTTCACCAAGGTTGTGTCTTGTGTCTCCTCCCCCCCCCCCCCCCCTGTTTTATTTGTACATAAAAGATATAGTGCATTTCCTCTCTGAGATGTCAGCTGATGCTCCCACACAGCTAATGCTAACACTCTTATAATTTTATTTGCTGATGATAACTTGCTGATCTAAAATAAAACCCAGAAAGGCCTGCAAAAACTTCTAAACAGATTTGGCGCTTTTTGTCTGGAGTGTAGTTTAGAGATAAACATAACCAAAACAAAATTCATAGCATTTAACCATCACAAAAAATTCGAAGTGAGTTCAGCATTAAGGGGTAAGAAATTTTAAGGGATTGAATACTTAGGCATCACACTCTTGTCTTCTTTTACAAAGCCTATTGCACCTGCTCTCCAAATCGACGAGGCTAAGCCCTAGGAGCTGCCCTTTATTATGCCGAGTTATGGGGCTTAGAATAAATTCCTAAGATCATTAGCTTGACTCCCACCAAGTACTCCACTGTATCCTTTATCATTGCACATGGGTTTAAAAAAGATAACCTACAGAGCAACCCTGCGTCCACTGTTATTTTGGAGAAGAAATTGGGCTACTCCTGAGTTGGTGCATTGTGCAGCAGCCCTTGACGACATCATCAAGGCTGATCAATTTAATGAAATCCCCTGTTTGTCTTCAATTAAAAAGCTCTTAATTTTGTTGGGCTTAAATGATCTCTGTATATATCCATCCACAGCCCAAATTCCTCATAAGAAAGTATTGAAGAAACAATACTGAGTATATGCTCTACAAATGGGATGAACAAAAAGTCGCTGTTGCCACCCTGACTGGGGAATTTGTAGATTTCAAGTCCTACCCATGGCTTACAGCGCTACTGGGGCCTGATCACTGTTCCGCTAGACAGGAAGTTAAACCATCAATTTAGAATGGGGTTACTCCCCTTGAAGTCATTCACAGCAGAATGGGTGGGTTCAGCCTCCATATCCTGCCCTTTTTGTAATGGCCAGAACGAGACTGTCATACATGTTTTATTTGTGTGTTCTGCATGTGTACAGTTTCAAGCTACATGGCTAGTACCCATTTGTAGACAATTGGGACCTCCAGTTATCATGCTGCCATGCAGATTCTAAGAGCTGATTCTTGTCCTTTGCAATTGCAAAGTATTTGGGATTAATGGGGGCAAGAATTAGAAAAGTCATGCAAGATTTGGGTTCGTATAGGTGGTCATTTCGGCTTTTAGAGATGCCTTTTCTTTTTGATGAACTTTTGCACTGTCTGTTGTCTTCATGGGAGATAATACTGCACTACGACATTGTTTTTATCAAATGTTATGCTGCGAACTGTGGTTTTTAATTGTTGTATTTATTGCTGCATTTTATCATATTTATTGTATACTTTATATTTGACTATTGTATAGTTTTATATGTGCTCCTTTGTGAGAAACATGTATGTATGTTTGTGTGTGACGAAGAACTAAACTGCTTTGCCTTGTAGTGTACCTCACAACCAGCAAAACTAAATGTGTTCTGATGTAGTCTGACTGAAAACTTGGAAGAGGGCTAGATAGAGGACAACACCCAGGCACTTGAACACCCAGGCACTTGAACATTCACCATTTTATCCTGAATGTGGTCTAATACTTTGTGATCCCTGCACGTAGAATTCAATTATTGAGTTTTTTGTTATCCATTTTATGAAAAACACACTTACGTTAGTTAAACCCTTTACTCATGCAAAGACCAAAGAAAAAGCATAAATGTTGGAAATGTAATACACTGTACACAAACAGCTAAAATAAGCATATAATAAGCAGTGTCTTTGCTGAATTGCAAGTAAGAAGTCTTTTAACAGATGCCAATTTTCTGCATTCTTCTTCTTGAGGATATGATATTTTAAATCAATGCAGTACAATGTTTGCAAACCATATATGCAAAAGGTGGTTATGTGTTGCTTCTTGACCACAAATTTTCTCCCATAAGCTTTACATTTTAACAATTTTGTTGAGGCCTTGCTTTTTTTGTTAATTAGGTTATCTTTTCTTCTAGGTTTCCAGGCATTGCTCTCAAAGGAAAAACATACAAGCCACTGTTTGATTATTTCTTGAAGGTACAGTATTTTGTTGTGACAACCTATAATATATAATAAATAATGTTGAAACTTGGTCTTTCCTCGGTTTCTGCAGAATCAACTGTGATTTTAGTCTTTAGGTGCCTTGTGTGTGTTCTAAGTTACAGCTCACCTAACATTTTAGCCTAAATACTAGCATTTCTTTTTGAAGCAGGGCACCAATGGTGGAAGATGATCTGACAATTGAGGCTTTAGATGCATGGGTCTAGGTCTGTTCTTTTAAAGGGCATACCTTGCAGGTGATAACTTTGTTCTGCCTGTGTTTTCTCACCTATAAAGGCTGACATGAGTTCCTTCTTTCCAAACCAACAGCATGGATCTGGAAGAGCTACCTTGGTTAATTTTTGTCCACTTTTTCTACATTTTTTGTCACCTTTTTTGAGCGTTCTGTTGCCAGTGTGCTAGGGATGTCCCATAAGAAACCAGTGTTTTTTTTTTTAACCCTCTGGTGCCTGTTACTAGCAAAGGTCTGCGACAGACCCTCATCTGGTTTATCTATGGTGCCTAGAGTCGGGCCACGACTCTAGGAGCTGTTGCGACTGCCACACCATGAATCTGATTCAGGATTGGTAGACAAAGCTCCTGGTGGCTCTCAGATTCTTTCTTGTAGGTGGCATTTGTCGGGTTAGTCCCACACACACGAAAACATTTTGACATGTGTTTGACATAGCCGCACTGGTCCAAGTCATTGGATGAGGGAAACTGTGTCACAAATAAAGGCCCTGCGCCCATACTCCATCTGCGAAGCCTAAGTCTGTTCCACTCATCCCTGACTTCCCTGGAGCCAGGGCGACCCACACCCAACTCAAAGAATTTTATGAGGCTATGCCCCTTAAATGTGGATTGTCTGACCCCTCTGGGGCCCCATGGGTCTTGGAGGTGCCTGACTGGACTTACACCGGTGAGTGTAAGCTCTGCGCTGGTCAATCCCTCTGGATCTGTTCAAGGATCTGGAAAAGCTCCAGTTGCGAATCCATGATATTGGTTGGGCTCACTGCCTTTCCCAACACTGAGCCCATAGTCATTCCTGACTCCGACACGGAGCCAGACCAGCATTGCTCAATGTCGGCACTGGCGTTGACTGGTCCTCCAACAACTGTCCAAGTCAGAAACAGTCTCCTGTGGGGATTTTGGCTGGGGTGGGTCTGAGGATATTATGGCTACCCAGAAACCCATGAAGATCATTTGGCTCAGTTGGAGGATAACTGGTATGAAGAGTTGGCAGATGCCAGTGGACTAGACACCTCACCAGATACGGGCCTGGTCTTATCCTCCTAGTTTGAGTAAGGGACATCTTTTGCTATGGTGGTGAGAAGGGTGACTGACATCCTAGACCTCAATCTACCCTCCATGGAAGTCACGACCAATGTTTAGATGAAGGTGCTTCAGCCGGTCCACACACAGCCCCTCTGCACCTCCCCAAAGCCCTCACTGATGTCTTGCTTGGGCCCTGGGCATCTGCACATCGCAACTGCCCTGCTCCTAGGGACCGATCTCTCCTCATTAAGCACCCCATCCACAAGAGCCTGTTGGTGCAGGCCTCAACGTCCAAGGTGAATCACAGCATGTTCCCTACCACCATACCTGTCAGGGAATCGAAGAGGCTGGATACCTTCGAAAACAGGCTTTTCTCTTCTGCCAGCCTTGCACTGCGGTCTGTGAACACCTCATGCCTCCTGGGCTGATAGAGCCAAACTGTTGTGAGACTCTGAAACAGGCTATCATTTGTGACAGGTGCACAGCCACGCCTGGCTGAGGTCATCTGGCTTTTCGGGGAATGTACGGGTATCCTTTATGGACATTCAATGCAACTCACCTGTTAAGAGACAAAGCCGGATCAGCGCTTGAGCACTTCAAGGAGAGTAGAGTTAGCACTGGGTGTTGTCTACCTTTTGTTTCTTCCCTGGCTACAGTAGAAGCCACCAGCCGCGGCCTTTCCAGCAGAGCAACAATGACCATCAGGCTTCTCAGCCTTTTCAGGCCTGTGGATGCAGTCCTGCAAGTCCTGTGGAACCAAAGCCAGAGATCTGCTCAACCCCCGCCCCCCAGCCTCCCACAGATGCCTCCATACCACCTTAGTATGCCCTCACAACACCCTCTTACAGACAGGATTAGACACCACTTGCCCTAATGCCTAGTGGTGACTTAAACAAGTGAGTGCTCCAATTGTCCGGCAGGGTTATGCACATCCATTCCTAGAAACCGCACTGTTTCTGCCACAATCCTCAGTTGGGTTGACAGAGGACCATCTCTACTTGTTGTGTGAGGAAGTGATGCTTTTTTGGCCAGAGGGGTCATTGAAATGGTGCCAGAATCGGAAGTAGGTTGTGGTTGCTATTCTCACTGCTTTCTTGTGCCAAAGAAGGATGAATACCTCCTTAGAGCTGCTCCCTCTCAATGCCTTCATGAGGAAGTGAAATTCAAGATGATGATAGTTGCTCAGCTTCTCTCTGCACTAGACCCTGGAGACTGGATGGTTGCGTTAGACCTGCAGCACACCTATTTTCATGTCCGTGTCCTACAAGGCCATCGGCGTTACTTGCGGTTCTGGGTGGGGCATGAGCATTTCCAGTTTGCTGTGCTCCCCTTCGGTCTCACCGGTGCCCCTTTGGTGTTCCTGAAGGTGAAGGCAGTTGTTACTGCACATCTGTGGAGGTTGGAAGTACCAGTCTTTCCCTACCTTGAACACTGACTGGTGGAGGAGGTCTCACCACAGGAAGTTGTTACCTACCTCCAGGCTATGGCAGACCTGCATTTCCTGGTGTTCACTATCCACATGCCAAAGTCCCACCTGACTCCTTCTCAGACGCTCCCTTTCATCTGAGCCACTCTGGACACTGTGCAATAGCGTGCTTATCATCCAGAGTGGTGAGTCCAGTGCATTTGGGCTATGATGTTTGATGTTTCAACCGCAGTCCTGGATTTTGTTGAAACTGAGACTGCTGGCCTCCAACATCCTGCTGGTGAAGCACTTTCACTGGCATATCAGACTCTGCAGTGGGATCTGTAGTCTCGGACCTGGTACAGATTTCAAAAGAGACTGTGAAAGACCTGCCATGGTAGCTAACGGACCATGATTGGGTCACCGGTGAACTCCTCTTACTTCCCCGCCCAGAGCTGACTGTTATGACCGATGCATTGCTTCTGGGCTGAGCGGCCATCTAGGGGGAGGTGGAGATCCGAGGTCGCTGTCCCATGGCGGAGGCTCTGTTCCACAACAACCTTCTGGAACTGAGGGCAGTTCTCTTGACATTGAAAGCTTTCCTGCCCTCGATAAACTGGAAGATGTGCCAGGTGTTCACAGACACTACCTCCATGGTTTACTGCAACAAGCAGGGCGGAATGGAGTCTTGGACCTTGTGATGGGAGGCTCTGCGCCTCTGGATGAAGCTATAAGGTCAGGACATTTTCCTGGTCATGCAGCACGTTGGGGGATCTCTAAGCGCCAGGGTAGACAAACTCAGCCGTCAATGTCTTGTGAACCACGAATAGCATCGGCACCCGGAGGTGGTTCAAGATCTCTTTCAGGACTTACAAGAGCCTTGGCTAGATCTGTTTGCCACTGCAGAGAACGCATAATGTCAGCACTTCCGCGCTTTGGAGTTTTCAAGGCAACTGTCGCTCTCAGAGACACATTCTGACTAGACTGAAATATGGGACTCCTACGCCTTACGGACAACACCTCTCTGTAGGAAGCTGGCTCTGTATATACTATATCAAAATGAGATATAGTGTGTTTTTGACTCTGTTCACTGGGATCCTGACAACCAGGACACCAGTGCCTGTGCTCTTTCCCTCTAAATTTGGTTGCTCAGGACTTAGCACACCCCACAATTGGCAAACTGCTGCCCCCATATAAATCCCTACTGTAGGAAACTGGCTCTGTACATACTATATCAAAATGAGATACAGAGTCCAGGGGTTCCCCAAGAGGCTTGACAGAGGCAATACCTGATAATCCTAATGCTTTGTTTGTGCAGCTAGGCTTATCAGAGGGTAGTGTTAAGCATTTGTTGTACCCACACAAGCAGTAGGTGAAAACGCACACTCAGTGACTTAACTCCAGACCAATAGGTTTTTATATAGAAAAATATATTTTGTTTATTTCTAGAACCACAAGATTCAGTTTGCAGGTAAGTACATTTAATGAAAGGTACTTTGCACAGTATTACTTAGAACTTAAAATGGAATCAACAATGTACACAGTGTTCTTTAAAATGGCAGAAAGATATTTTAAAAGTGGACACTGCACTTTTCAACAGTTTCTGGGGGAGGAAAATACAGTACAGATTTGGAGGTAAGTAATTGACTTACAGACTCAGTCTCTGGGGCATAGGTATCCCACCGTTGGGGGTTCAAGATAACCCCAAACACCCAGCAACACAGGCCCGGTTAGGTGCAGAGGTCAAACAAGAGCCAAAATAAGATGGGCGCCTATGGAGACAGGGGGTACTCCGGTTCCGATCTGCTTGCAGGTAAGTACCCGCGTAGTCGGAGGGCACACCAGGGGGGTTTAGAGGAGCACTGGAGGGGGGGGGTCCCAGTAGACACCAAACAAGCACCCTCAGAGGTACGGGGCTGCAGGGTGCAAACAAGGTGTCTGGTTACCAATGGAACTCAATGGGTGGACCCCGGGGGTCACTTAGGCGCTGCAGGTGAGGCACAGGGGGGGCCTCTCGGGCAAGCCACCGACTGGACAGGGAGGAGGGCCGCCTGCTTGTAACTGCTGCACTGGTGGTCTGTCTCTCTCTCGAGTCTGGGGCTGCGGTGCAGTCCTTCTCCAGGTGTCGGAACCCTTCGTCCTGGGCATTTGCAGTCAAGAGGGGGTGGGGGGGGTCCTCGGGATTCCCGCTGCAGGCGTCATCGTGGAGGGGTAGAGAGGTCAGCCCAAGATGGACACTGGGGGTCCTCTCTGGCTGGTTGGTTCCTCTGGACACGGGCCAGGGGTGGCTGGTGCGGAGTAGTTTTGGACTCCCACTTCTGGAGTGAGGTGGTAGTCCCTTTTAAAGATGGTTGCTTTTTCTTGTTGTTGGACAGGTCAGCTGTCCACAGGAGTGTCTTTGTCCTCGGTGATGCTGGCAGTCCCCTGGGGGCTTTTCAGGGGTCGCTGGTCCTGTAGAACGCATCGCTTTTCCTTTGCATGGTCTTTGAAGCAGGAGATGGGCTGGTAGGGCTGGGGCCGAGTCAGTTGGTGTCACCTTTTCTTCTCTGCAGGGTTTTCAGCTCAGCAGTCCTTCTTTTTTTGAGGTCATCAGGAATCTAAATCTCTTGGTTCAGGAAACCCTTAAATACAAGATTCAGGAGCGTTTTTGGGGTTAGAGGGCAGTAGCCAGTGAACATTGGCCATCCTTGTGCCCACTCCGTTTGAGGTCCTAATCCTCCAAAGCAAAATGGAGGATTTCTCCAGGAAGGGGTCACTTCAGCTCTGGACACCTTAGGGGGTGACTCCGCCTTGTTTTTCCTAATTATCCCTCTGGACTTGCCGCTAAAAGTGGGGGCTTGTCCTGGGGCCGGGCATCTCCACTACCTGGAGTGCCCTGGGGCACTGTAACACGAGGCCTGAGCCTTTTAGGCTCACCACCAGGTGTTACAGTTCGTGTAGGGGGAGGTGTGAAGCACCTCTACCCAGGACAGGCTTTGTTTCTGACGACAGAGTGCACAAAGGCACTCACCCCATGTGGTCAGAAACTCATCTGGGAGTGGCAGGCCGGCACAGACCAATCAGTCTTACACTACCAGGCAGGCTGACATACAGGGGGCATTTGTAAAATGCCCTCTTTGTGCATTTTTCAATATATCCCACACTGGCATCAGGCAGTGGTTTGTGGGCATGGCACTCTGAGGAGAGTGTCATGTCGACTTTGTCTTTTCTCTTCACCAGCACAGACAAGCTGCAAGGCAGTGTGCATGTACTGAGTGAGGGGTCCATTAGGGTGGCATAATGCATGCTGCAGCCCTTAGTGACATTCCCTGGCCACAGGGCCCTTGGTACCAAGAGTCCCTTTTACAGGGACTTAACAGTGTTCCAGGGTTGTGAAAATTGGGTAACAAAGGTACAGTTTTTGGGAAAGAACACTGGGGCAGGGGCCTGGTTAGCGGGGTCCCAGCCCTTTATCAATCAAAGCTGGCATCAACACTAGACAGAAAAGTGAGGGGGTAACCGTGCCAACAATGGAATTTTCCTACACTTTCCTTTCCCCCAAATCTGAAAAAGATGAGAACTGACCGAGCCAGAGTCATCCTGGTGACTCTGAATTGGGCCTGGAGAGTATGGTATCCAGAGCTCCTGGGCATGTGCATCTTTCCTCCAATCAGGCTGCCTCTTCAGGAGGATCTCCTTTAACAACTACAGGGGAGGGTTCTGCACCCAAACCTGTGCACTCTTCAGCTCTGTGTTTGGTGATTGAGCTGTGGCAATTGGAGGTATTTAACCTTGCTTCTGAAGTTTGTGAGTTCATCTTGGCAGCCAGGTTTCCATCAACAAAAACTATATACTACTGTTGTTGAGACTGGGCTGTGACTTGGTGCACTGAGAAACATGCAGACCAACTTTGGGGCCCCCTTGTCAAGGTGCTGTTGTTTTTGTTCTTAGCCAGGCAAGGACTTCCTCTGGGCACAATTAAGGGGTATCTTTTGACCATGTCAACTTTTATGTGGTTGCCGGACCATCCCTTTCTGTTTTAGTCACCTGTTGTAACTTGTTTTCTGAAAGGTCTTCAACACATGTTTCTTCCCAAACCTTTTCCTATGTTCCAGTGGGATCTTAATTTAGTTTTAACCTGTTTCATGTGTTTCCCCCTTTGAACCCATGGATAGCTGCCCTATAATACTTCTGACTTTTCAAGACCCATTTCTTGGTGGCTATCACATTGGCCAGGAGGGTTAGCTAGCTGCAAGCTATTTCTGTTCATCCTCCATACACCAGCTTATTCCCAGAAGAAAGACAGGTTCTCCGAACCCATACCTCTTTTCTACCAAAGATGGTGACTAAATTCCATGAAAACAAAATCACACTATCAACTTTCTTTGCTCCAATTCACGCCTCCAAGAAGGAAGAAAGATTTCACCGCCTGAACCCTAAGAGGTCACTGTCAATCTATATCTCACTCACCAAAGAGCAATGGATGGAGGTCTGTCATGACCAACACTTTGCCTGTTTAGTCCTCAACGATTTGTTTTATTTGAGCCAGTTCACATGCCCACCCTGGGGTAGGTATTGCTTTGGTATGCATTCTAAGGTACGTAATCTGAGGCTGCAAGTCTCCATCATATGAACAAGTTACTTGCCTTCAGTAATGCCTCAGTTGGTAAAAACTGGGTAGCCCTTTCATCATCCCCGTTCTGCAAACTGGACTTTTTTTTTTGGCCTAAAAGGCCCTCACAGTCTGCACACTAGTTGATCAGCCTTGTGACATGGCTTGTTGATTCTGGTGTGTAAATAGTCACAAAATAAACGGACATCACTGCACTCGTGTGGTGCCTATGTAGGCACCATGCAAGCCACATCCGGTGTGTATGCCGCCGACAGACGTGTAGCCTTTTGACACCCACTACCGATGCTCAGGAGTGCTACTCATTATTTTCTGGATCCAGTCTGATGCTTGGGGGATATTCTAAGGTGAGGAATCTATTGCTAGATAGTCTTCACCAGATAAGGCACTAACAACGGTAAGTGACTTGTTCTTCTAGTTTTCATGACCAACAACACTATATTGAGGATGGGCAAGTCCTGAGTTTATACCAGATAGTGTGCATCACTGATGCACCAGCTGCACTGGTCGAGGCAGCATGCTAAGAGCTTGGATGAATGTGAAAGAAAAGACCCTTCCCTTGAGTTATAGACTTCTCTCAGAGGCGTTATATATGAAAGGCTGGTGTGCTGGTCCTGGTTTATTCAAGGGTAACACTCTCTGCCATTGCACTACAACTCTTGCCATAGAATGACCCCATCCCCCCTGCTCTGTGGATGGAGCCTGATGCAGTCTCTAAATACCTGTGCCAAAGTAGCAAACTTCCTCCAGTCCAGCCACAGCTGACCCTGATTACAACCATTGCAGTGGCTTTTGAATGAGCATCTTATGCTCCTGATGGACTGAATCGGATTCTGAGGTCTAAATAGGAAAGAAGAACATCCCTAAAAGCTGACGTAGTATGACTTGCGCCTTACTTGTTGACCTGGAGTTTGCCGCCAGGGGGTATTACAAGTCTACTTTAACACCACTGAATGTAAGCTTACTTTAACCACAGAGCTATTTTGCATTTGTCTTTGGTTTTCGGGGCCAGAAAGAACAAACTGGACAACTGTATTTTACTTCCTTATCTTTGTATTCCAGAGGGTTCTGATCTGTATCAAGTCTGTGGTTCAATTTGGGAAAACTTCAAAGCAGTTTGACAGGGAAGACCATTATGACCCA
Organism: Pleurodeles waltl; assembly: GCF_031143425.1. Taxonomy (NCBI): domain Eukaryota; kingdom Metazoa; phylum Chordata; class Amphibia; order Caudata; family Salamandridae; genus Pleurodeles; species Pleurodeles waltl. The sequence goes on along the minus strand of NC_090448.1, from coordinate 267,206,780 downwards.
TGTCTTTGCCCCAAGTGTCCTTCCTGTTTACAAATTGTGGCAGACGGCCAGAGGAGGGGGTTGCATAGAACCACGATTTGGGAGCGACTTCGATTGTGTTGCTGATATTGCACTTGTTAATCTCAACAGTCATCTCTAAGACATTTGCAGCATTCGGAGACTTGCTATCACACTGAGTGCTTCTTGATGTCTGGCAAGACACACCAGCTAGACAGTGAATTTTCAATTTCGTCCCCATTTATGTATAGCAGACAAGGTTAGATAGATAAATTCTTGATTATTGTAGGATTTGTAGGAACAGATACCAACTTGGTTTGTATTGGACCCTCTAAGACCATGATCTGCTCGTACTAATGGTGAGATGAGGTAGGTAGTAGGAAAGTAGGATCTTTCTGACATAGTTGTCCCCTTTTTTTGCCTGGTGTCAGTCTGTTTTGACTGTAGTACACTGGGATCCTGCTTACTAGGACCCCAGTGTCCGTGTTCTCTCCCCAAAATTTAGTTGGTAAGCAACTTTTACATCCCATGATTGGAAAACTGGTTCCCCCCGTAAGTCCCTGGTATATGGTACTTGGGTACCCAGAGCACTGGTACACCAGGGGTCCCTCACAGGAGCCCATGCAAACTGTGACTGTAGGTCTGCAATTGCAGCCTTTGGGAAATGGAGCATGCACCTTTCACCCCAGATACCTTGTATCATGGTTTCTGCACGCTGACCCTGTATGTCAACCCTAAGGTAGGCCCTTGAGCCCAAGGGCTGGGTGCATGGTTCTAAGTGTGAGGGCACCTCTGCATGAGCAGAGGTGCCGCTAGAAATATCACACTACATGTTCTGGGCTTTGTAAGTGTGGAGAAGCCATTTTAAGGTAGGCAGGGGACATTGGCCATCACAAGATGCCCAGCTACCTAATGGCTTCACAGAACCAGTTATGTTTGGTATGAAAAATGTTGGAATCATTCAGTTACACTGATTCCAGTGTTTGTTGCATGATACCATGTCTTGTGGTGGCTCCTTAGAGGATCCCCCCTGTATCTGCCTGTGCAGCCTTGCAGGGTCTGCGTGCAAGCCAGTGCTGCCAGCGACCCCAACACCGTTCTGCCCTCTTGCTGCTGAGCTTAACTCAGGCTGGTGAAGGCAAAACAAAGAATTTCATGTAGAAGGGAGGTGTTAACCACCTCTCCTTTAGAAATAGCTGTCTCTGGACTAGGGTAGGGGTGCTACCAGGTCAGTAGTCACCGACTTCTCCTCTGACGCGAAACCACACCAAAGACAGGGAAGTGACCACCCCCTGTCCAGCTCCTCCCCTAATGAGGTGCCCAGAGCTGTGCCAGGTGGCCACTTGGTTCTGCCATTTTGGAAATGAGATGAGCAGAGGCCCCTGGAAGCATCTGACTGGTCAGACCCCCAGATTAGCGTCCCTGAACCCCTTGATAGGTGGGCCACTGTGGAAGTCGTCCAGCCTCATTCCTGGGTTATTTAAGGGCTCCACTGAGGGTGGGGACCCTAGATTTGTCAGCAAGACTATTCTGCAACCTGGACACTGGAACTATTGCTAGATTTCGCTGGGAATCAAGACAAGACTGCAACTGGTAGGAGGGCTTCTTCTGCACCTTTGTCCCTTTGCATTGTAAGGACTCTGCAATGTCCGTGGCTGTGCATCCTCTAGAGTCACAAGGACTGAGCCTGGACTTAAGACAGCAAGAAGGAATCTCCATTGGATTGAAGGAGTCCATCCCCTGGGAACCTCATCATTGACCAGTTTGTGGATCCTGCTGTTCCATGGACTCTTCAAGCCTCTCCAGAAGTCTGACCTGTTTTCTTTGCAACTGAGAAGTCTGTGGTCCCTCGTTGGAGCTGATTGGCCGAAACACCTGTGCCCGCATCTGTTTGCCGTTGCCAAGGCTTGTTGGCTCTTCAGCTAGAAGACCTCCTAGCTCTGAGAAGCCCCAGCCTCCAGCATCACACAACTCCGAGAATGATGTCCTCCCTGCAACCTCTGAGACTTTTGCATCTGTCTTTGTTGTGCTCCTGACGCCTTTCTGCGACTCCCTGTGACTGCTGCCACTGGGTTCTCCTGTGGTCTTCAATGATTCCTCGAGGATCTCCTGCTTGCTGAGGGATGACCATGAATTACCTACAAAGGCTGTGTCACTTGGACCTTGCTGGTCCCCAAATCCTGCAACACTTCGTGCAATGCTTTCTTGCATTTGCCAAGGTTTGTTGGTGGCCCTGCTGACCACTGACCCCTCTGCAATCCGACGACTGGTGTGGGACAGCTTGTGGATGACTCCTGGGATCTGCCTGCATCACCTGGACACCACAGCTGCACGTCCACGGCAACTGTCCCTCAGGGAAGCATCTCCAAAAAGGATGAGCATTGCCCTCCTGTGCACCCCCTGGGCATCTCTGGGGGGTCTGGACTCTGTCCTCTCTTTCCCTAGGTCCTCTTCATCTGGAATCCACTCCTGTATTCCACTGACCTGCTCCAGGGGTCACGGCAGCAGCTGGACAACTGACGTAACCATTGACTTCAAACGGGATGCTCGTACACAACGTCACTCCTATGCACCTGGGCACCCTGTTGCAGATACCCACTTCTCTGGATATCCACCGGTGGGGGCACTCGAACCTCCCTTAACTCAACGGTTTTCCTCTGGGAAGGGTCTTAGAATGCGAAAAATCTAACCCGACTTCCCCAAGTTATCCTATGGACATTGACCAGGGATTACAACTCTGCGTACGGACGCCTGGGGAATACTAGCTACTTACCTTTGGTGTTTTAGTGCTTACCCCAGTCCTAAGGGTCCCTGGGTGATAATATTTGTAAGTAGTGACTTTCAAATCAAATTTTTTTGTACGTTTTCCCCCTCTGGCCCAATAGGGGCACAATTTATTTTATGCCTTTACTCACCTGTTTCTAAGTATATTTTTTGTGTATATAGCTCCGATTAGGAGATATTCCAAAGTTAGCTTAGTGCCTGTTTTTAATAAATAATACCTTAGTTTTCTAACACTGGTGTGTTTTTTTTCTGTGTGTACCCTCACTGACTGAACTATGTGGTATTTGCAATTACTTTACACCCTCCTAGATGAGCCTTATCTGCTCCCCACTGCTACCTTTTGAGAGCTCTGTTTATTGGAACCGCTTTTACTAACGGTTGCCTGGACTCAGTACAGGGTGCCTCACCTATAGGAGTACACCATATACTGAGCCAGCCTCCTCATAGGCAATGTGTCTTTATGCAGTCATGGTGCCTGCAGGTAATGTCACTTCAGCATTTGGTCCTCGGGGAGATTATGGGGGGCACCCGTAAACATTATGTTGTTCAGAAGGGTGGCTCTCTGACCACAATGTTGCATTATGAGGAATTTATATATTAATAATTGAAAAAATCGGAAAAGAATTGGCCTGTTTAGGCTGTGGCGATAAGACCTGTATTTGGATAATGACAGATCACCTCCAAAACTATTCTTTGGTTAGGTTTATTAAAAAGAAAAGTGTTCCTGGAACCCCACATATAAAGGGGAATATTCTAGATTTATGATTTACATGAAGATTCCTACAGTGCAGAAATAGGATTAAAAGTAAGTAACATTTCCTGCTTCCTTTTCTTTGGCATTGGTTAATTAATGAAACATAATTTCTGTGTTGTCTAGAAACACTTATGTATCTCTTTACCTGCATAACGTTCACTTAAAATATATTTTTGTTATCTTCTAATTTTCTTCAGGACAAGCAGGTTATAGTATGACAAATGGTAGCTTTCAGTGTGATCATCTGTGATTTCCTTTAAACGGTGAGACTAAGATAGTTTCCAATTAGTCATAATTAAGATGAAGGATTTTATTAACCTTCCAACACCCTCCCTTAGATCTCTCCTCTCCTTCCCTTGCCTTGGACACCAGTAGTGAACTCTTTGTATAAATTTGTGTTTGAACATACTTTCTAAAATGTTTTTTTTGTAACTACTATTTATTCTAGAAATTAATTTTGACTATTAACAAGCCACAGTTTTTCTTTGGGGCCTATATTTGGTGTAACAGCTGAACAATATTAGAAATGTCTTGTTCCATTTTCATTGATAAATCTATTTTCAGACTGTCTGCCTATCCAGAAGACCTTTTGTGCTTTCTGGTTCACACTCCTGGAGAATGCCTGCTGCAACACTCTGGTTTCAGTACAGGCAAGCCCAGCTCTCTGTGTAATCCTTCCGAGACCAGTTAGGTTGAATGAATGAAGATATAGTAGATTCATAGACCGCATGGTTGCCCAGGATACAGGCATCCTGGAGCTGATGCTGATACTGATCCATAGGGTTTAAGTGAAGAAAATATGTAGCCTTATAGAAGTTTCTGAAATAAATTGTAATTTTGCTAGCCAAGACGTGAGAGGGAAGGCTACTTCTGCCATTGGCAGTAATGACTGAAAATGTGTAGCTCTCAGTACATGACCGTTCTAATCTTAATGCAGAGGAGAAGATGAAAGTTAGTGGATCAGTGAGTGTGAGCAGAATTGTAGAAGGCATAAAGGGCCTGATTTAGAGTTTGTTGGACACGTTTCTGTGTTACAAAAGTGACGACTTTCCTGGCCAGACTATTACAAGTGCATTACATCCTGTGGCACTTGTAATGAGGAAGATGGGATAACTGTCACGATTGTGACAGAGTAACACATCTGCCAAACTCTAAGTAGACCGCTTTAACCATGGTTTTGCTAAATTGCCTCTGGCTATTCCAACTGTCTGTGAACAGAACATGTCACCTTCTCAGTTAATCTCCACCAGTGATTCTGCATAAACTGGATAAACTAGTGTCACCTTAAATTTAAATGCATTTCACTGCGTTATTCAGTTTTGGTGTGAACAGATACTTGCCATGAAGGTGGCCCGCAGCAGGTATGGACCATTTTAAGACAAAGGCACTTTGGCCTGTATACCCCGTTACAAAAGACATTGTAGGATTTAAGAAATAGTGTTGGATTGGGTAAATTTGGTTAATTTTACTTCTCAGGCTCGATTGAACCTCAAAAGCAAGCCCTTGAATTTACTTTTAATTAGTAGGGTGGTTTCTAAATTTCGACTACTGAAACTTTCAATGATGTAGCCATTCATGATCTAGAATTGCCACTTTGACATTTTGTCCTTTTAAGCAAATGTGGCTTTGCACAATTAATTAAACGGGTGGCAGAGTCTGTATTGCTCTTTCTTACAGCAGTCTTTTTATTGCAGTGTAAAGAAAGTGGTGCCTTTACCGTTGTGATTGACAGTTATGTGAAGGAGGAAGAAGGAACTGGAGTTGTACACCAGGCTCCTTACTTTGGTGCTGTAAGTATAATTTTATAAAACATTTATTCTGTTGTTCCCATGCTGTTTTCCAGCAGTTACTAATATGTTTAATGGGGAAAAAGTTAAGAAACTGACGGTCAGAACTGGGAGACCAGTGTGCTGGAAGCCAAGAATGCTCTGAACTGTCTTTTCATGATAAGTGTTTGAAAACCCATTGTATCATGAAGCACTTTATTGCGTGGACACACACACACACACTCCCACTCTGTCTCTCACTCTATCTCTCTCACTCTGTCTCTCTCACTCTGTCTCTCTCCCTCTCTAGCTCACTCTGTCTCTCTCACTCTCTATCTCACTCTCACTCTCACTCTCACTCTTACTCTCTCTCGCTCACTCTGTCTCTCTCACTCTGTCTCTCTCACTCCATCTCTCACTCTCACTTTTGTCTCTCTCTCTCTCACTTTTGTGTCTCTCTCTCTCTCTCTCTCTCTCTCTCTATCTCTCTCTCTCTCACTCTGTCTGTCGCACTCTGTCTGTCGCACTCTGTCTGTCGCACTCTCACTCTCAAACTCCCACTCTATCTCTGTCTCTCTCTCTCACTCTGTCTCTCTCACTCTGTCTCTCTCACTCTGTCTCTCTCACTCTGTCTCTCTCACTCTGTCTCTCTCTCTCCCTCCCTCTGTCTCCCTCCCTCTGTCTCCCTCCCTCTGTCTCCCTCCCTCTGTCTCCCTCCCTCTGTCTCCCTCCCTCTGTCTCCCTCCCTCTGTCTCCCTCCCTCTGTCTCCCTCCCTCTGTCTCCCTCACTCTGTCTCCCTCACTCTGTCTCTCTCACTCTCTCCCTCCCTCACTCTCTCCCTCCCTCACTCTCTCCCTCCCTCACTCTCTCTCCCTCCCTCACTCTCTCTCCCTCCCTCACTCTCTCTCTCTCCCTCTCTCTCACACACTCTCTCTCTCTCTCTCTCTCTCTCTCCCACTCTGTCTCTCTCACTCTCTCACTCTGTCTCTCTCACTCTGTCTCTCTCTCTGTCTCTCTCACTCTGTCTCTCTCACTCTGTCTCTCTCACTCTGTCTCTCTCACTCTGTCTCTCTCACTCTGTCTCTCTCACTCTCACTCTGTCTCACACTCTGTCTCTCTCACTCTCACTCTCTCTCACTCTCTCACTCTCTCACTCTCTCACACTCTCACACTCTCACACTCTCACTCTCACACTCTCACACTCTCACACTCTCTCTCTCTCTCTCACACTCTCTCTCTCTCTCACACTCTCTCTCTCTCTCACTCTCTCTCTCACACTCACTCTCTCACACTCTCACTCTGTCTCTCACTCTGTCTCTCACTCTGTCTCTCACTCTGTCTCTCACTCTGTCTCTCACTCTGTCTCTCTCACTCTGTCTCTCTCACTCTGTCTCTCTCACTCTGTCTCTCTCACTCTGTCTCTCTCACTCTGTCTCACTCTCTCTGTCTCACTCTCTCTGTCTCTGTCTCTCTCTCACTCTCACTCTCTCTGTCTCTCTCGGAGGTAGACATAGGCAAATTTCTGGAATTCTGAGCCCCAATGCCAATTAGATGATGTGATTTTAATATTACAATTAGTTTGTTGGTTCAGCAATTTAGTTGCCTTATTAAGTTCCAAGAAATAGTTTACCAAGAAGTTACACTTTTGCATGTTAGTTTGTGGTAGTGAAATGCACTGTCAGATACATTTCGTTTCATAGTTATATTATTTTATAGACCACAAAAATGTAATGCTGAATTTGCTGAAATGTATGGTGTTGTAGATAAACTCCACATTAACTGAACAAAAAAACTTACCAACGTTTTGGCTTTTGCATTACATCAAAGGTCCTGTTCACAAAAAAGATAAACTTGAGTCTAAATATTCAAGTATAATTGTTTTCTAATTTTTCATTCTTCAAGTCCTGTAGTATGGACCAATCACTGTGGAATAATACTTGACATTCCGTATTTCAGGTCTTTGCTCATCAAGCCTTTTAAATCAAATGATTAAAACCAGACATTGGAAATGGTGGCACCAGAGAAATAGAACCCATTATTAGACAGACCTCCACAGGTTAATATATGAAGGAAGATCCTGATGATATATTTTACTGGAGTCGATTCTCAGTACTTTATGGTTTAACTTGGCTCTGTAGGGTTTGGTAACTACCCAGTCCTCCCACACCTGGCAGCCAATAGCCTGCTAAGCCACTTACATTCAGAGTTCTTTCCCCTTCATATCTGCAAGTGACTCTCTTGAACACTGGAAGAGACATAACAATGGCCAGTCCTGGACACTGATGCTACTAGACCCCCTCAAGTTATCTAAAAGCTGGATTGTTGCGTCTTGTGTTTTTGATGAGCACTTTTGAAACAGTGGCTTAAATGCAGACCTGCACTCCATATATCCTACGAGCTAGAAAAGGAAGGTGGGCGAAGCTGCAAAGCTTAAAATCGGGGGGCATGACCTGCAGCCGATGACCGCAGCCTGATTTGGCAGCTCCCCTCCCCAGCCCACATTGTCTGTCAGCATCGATTCCCCTCATCAAATTGATTGCTGGCTTTCCCACTTCAAGGGCTCCAGCAAAACAGTCTTCTCTTTGGCAGAGCTGCTACTGTGACGATTTGGCACCCAACAGTGGAGGCGTGGCAGGGACTATTTTTCCTCCTGCGTGGATCTGGACCTGCACTTCCCCTCTCTGACGGCCTGCGGTGTGGGCTGCCTTCCTACATGGATGTACTGGGTGGCTCACCCATTATCTGGAGGGTCCTGACCACTCATCTGAGGCCCGGTTACTTGAGGCTACGCTGCTGTGGGTAGGGGCAGGAACTGTGGCACAGACCGGCTTTCCCAGTGAGGTGTAGCAGGTCCTGAGGGATATTTTCCTTTTTGGGCTTTCCATCTGTGCCTGATTGTTCCCTTTTGCGGCCCAGAGACAGTTGTGGTTGGGGCCTGGGGCGTGATTGCTGGCCGAGGTGGTTGCTGCATGGGGTGCCCTAGTGTGTTACTGGGGGCTGGACAGTCGTACACTGTAGGTCTTGGTGGTACCTAGTCAGTTGGGGGGGAATCCCTTCCAGGGCCCTCGCGGTTCAGCAGGACCAATAAGGTGGCACTTGTATCTGTGATGGGCTTGGGATACCCTCGTATTTTTCTTGAAGCGAGGCCACTCCTGTTTATTGTGCTGATGGCGCCTGATGGCTCACACTCTTCCAGCGGACTGCAGCCCTAGGAGGCCTGTCCACTAAGTCCCCACAAAAACAGATGCAACTGCAGTAGGGTGGTGCTATATGGTGGGACTGCATTTAGCGGGCACTTCTGGGCGAGTTGGTGAAAAGGGGGGACCTGGTGGGTGGGATAGCGGCCCCAGAGTCCATACCAATTGCTGGCTTTCTCTTCTCAGCCTTCACTCCTATTGACCGACAGCAGCAGTGCCTTGTGATGCTGCTTTGAGAGCTTCTACACTAGCCTGCACCCACAACTATAAATAGATAGCACCACTGCAGTGGCCTCGAATGCCCTACCTGCATAAACTGATACGCATACTCTATTTCTCCAGATGACTACCAGCCTCCAACGCGTTGACTCCAAACTAGATCACCTGACGGGCTGCCTGGACTTGTGGGAGGCTTGTCCCATTAAAACAGGAGACCAGGGTTACTGATGCAGAAATGCGCCTTGCATCAATGGAACTGGGACAAACTGTGTTGGCTAATGAACTTCAGAAGCTGAGGACTAAACTCCTAAATGTAGCCTCCAAGAGCGAAGACTTGGAGTCCCGCTCTGGATGTAACAGCCTGCGCCTCACCTGGCATCCCAGAAACCCCTAACACTGGGCGAATGGAATTGTTAGTTGAGAAACTTCCTTGTGACTTATTTGGCGTGGTATTCTCCCTTCAATGTTTTGTTGTGGAGCGCACCCATCTCTTTATATGGCCTTGTCCAGTCCCTGGCACGCCTCTGCACCCCATTGTTACCAGGCTCCTTAACTACCCTCATCATGACGCCGAACTTCTCCAGGCTAGATCGAGCTTACTTACCAAGGCTCAAAATTCTCTACCTTCCCGGACTTTACACTTTGCATACAAGAAGCTCGGAGCTCCTACCAAGACAACAAGGCTCTCCTTCGAGGGCACAATGAGCCCTACGCCATATTATATCCCACCAGACTTCACTGTAGGTTGAATGGGATGACGGTCATCTTCACCTCGTCAGCGAAGGCTCTTCGCAACATCAAATCTGCCCTGGGGCTGCAGCACAGGTGCTAGTGCAACACCCATTCCTCCACACCTGACAGTGATAACGGAATGCCCAACATTGTAGGGCCAGATGCTTAAATTACACAAGACCCATTGTTGCCCTTTTGCTCAGACAATCCCTAACTAACAAGGATGAACTTTTGGGCTATATACTGCACCAGTGGACCTGTTCTGTTTGATTCTCATATCGGCCTTGTATTGATCTATATAGACTAAACCTACAAAGATCGCTGCCCAGTAGCTGTTTGCTGACTATGTGCATTTTCGTCTTCTCCAGTTCTGTCTTTAAAATGACACGTGACTCGGATGGCGCACACCTAGCAGTCAGTTCTCCCACTGGCTGCCCTAATGGGTGGGGTTGTTGACTGCAGCAAGCTTCCCCCCCATGCATTTGCTCTTTAACTACTTGTTGTGCTTGTGTTTTATTGTCATGTTATGGGTTTTTCTATTTGGGATTTTACTGATGTCAGGGGTGATCAGTGTGGGCAGGAGTAGGTTGTTTTTCGGTCTTTTGACATATCTACATTCTTCTGTGTTGGCTGCTAACCTACTGTTTTCTCGTACACATGTGGGTGTAGACCTGGAGGGGGGCCGGGACACTCCTTAACACCACTTAGGCCTTGCTGGTCCCCTAGGCTTATTCGCATGTCACATGTCATGCTCTTACCATGGCCTACTCTGCCCCAATGACCGTGGAGGTCAGCCTCATTACATGGAATGTGCGCTGTTTAAATGATCCACGGAAAAAATGCAATGTCCTAGCATACTCAACACATCACAGCATACATAATGGTTTGCTGCAGGAGACCCACCTTTGGCTACAGACACGACTGGATTTTGCCACTGACTGGGCTGCGCATGGGGATCTATGCAAGCTACCCCACAACGGCTAGAAGGATGGTCTTCTTGGTGAGGAGGGGCCTTTTAGCTACAGGAGGTCTCTGACCCACAGGGGAGATATATTAGTCTGCAACTGGTACTGTGTGGGAAGCAGTTCAGTATTGTTAACACCTGTGTTCCTAATGTTGACGATCTGGACTCAGTTTGGACTGTCTGGAAGCACTGCTTAACCTTAACACCTGGCAGTATCCTCTGGGGGGGATATTTTAATCTTGTCCTTGATCGTGTCCTAGACTGCTCCACTCGAACCCATTGAGCTGTGGCTCTTATGCAATCTTATGCACACTAATGATTTTCTGGACTTGTGGAAAGTCCGACACCCTGCACTCCGGAAGGGCACACATATCTGTGTTGCATGATTCCTGGGCTAGATAAGATCATTGGCTAGGCACCCCTGACATTTATGGCTGGGTTGCAAGTGTTGAGCACTTGCTGAGAACCTTGTTCTATCATACCCTTGCACTTCATTCCTTCTAGTACACAGCTTTTTCGTGGACTCTTTACCCCCGCCCCCTGCGCTGCAGGACCCAGTGTTTCGTTCGGATATCCAGTTTGACAGAACTGACTTTTTTGCACACAATGAGGGTTCTGTTGTTTCGGTGGGTTCGGTCTGGGAGGCCTTCAAGGTTTCCATTGGAAGGATGTGCATCTCTAAGCAGTTTTCAATCCAAAAAAATGACCTTGCCGCCAACTAGAAATACATGAGCTCTGCCTTCGCCAATTTAAATGTATCAGCTTGGTATTGTTATGGAGTTAAAGGAGACCCCAGCAGAATATTCTTCCCTTGTGGAAACAGAGCGCAAGCACTTGCAAAAATATTATACTGCACGGGTGTGTGGCGAGGGGACAGGCCCGTTCAGATGCTTGATTGTGTGCTGGACCGGTCCTCCTGTTGTGACTCAACTAGCCCTCATGGATGACACTGTTGTGAGGTTATTTTAGCATTTACACTGGCAAATTATTTTAGCTCTGGGCCTGTAGCCTATGCCCTTTCACTTAGTCACAAGTCGTTTTTATTCTTATTATTATTTTAACAAAGCTTAATTTTAGTGGCAATGTTTTATTATTGTTATCAGTTGCCCTTCTATGCAGGATTGTTATTCATTTCCTTGCAGATTTTCATCCTGTGCTCACCTCAAGGCTGCACACAATAGTTTACTGGTTTTGCCAGTACCAAGAGTAAAATGTCTACCCTACACCGAAAAATATGTTTTGTCAACTCAGGGCAGTTCTTAGAACAACAGCATGTTTTTATTATAAAACACTACACAGCCCCCACCACATCAGAGGGAGCATGCCAGCCAGCTGGCCATCTTATGTTGCATGTTGTAGTCCCAGTTTCTGCCAAACCTCTGCATCTTCTGTTCATTCATGAGGGAAGACTCCCAGCAGACGATCAGACCTCTTCTGTACCTTATTGCACAGGGTTGGGGATTGGGTTTCCTTCAGGGGACTAGACTGACCGATTAGGGCCAGCATTGCTATTGCTCTTATGTGGAATCTTAGTAGTGCAGGTAGGGATTTTAGAATCACTGTTGTGACTATGGGGGGACTATTCCTCTGTTTCACTTTTCTAGCCCCCATTCTAATAGTGTTGTTTCATTATCTTGATAATCGTAATTCATGCCTTTCTACATAAAATTCAGTTGCTTCAATAAAACATATCGAACCAAATCCTGCTTCTGTTTGTCTTTGCATGTATGAGATGTGTATAACTAATAGAAAGGGGTAAGATGTGTTCACCATGACTTCCCCTGAGGAGTCTTAGAGTGTCATGCAATAGCCTACCACAAATCTCCTTTACTCTTGGGTTCTCGTGAGGTGGCGCTAGCTAGCCGAAAGGGTTAGGCCGACAGCTATCACACATTATGGTATCGGACTCTGTCCCCCCATGCTCAGTGGTGCCGCTGCCCAAACTCCAGCAGTCTCGTTTTTACAACAAGAGTCCTACAACAGCATGATGATCTTCGATGCCGAGGACAGCATGCAGTAATTTGCAGGGTACTACATGCAGATATAGTCCTCGTGGCAAACGCACGCCCCAGAGGACTATACTGCTTACCTCATCCGCCTCACTTTGGCTTGGCTGGAGGGGCCCCATCAGGCTTTTCTGTCTGAGCCCGTCACTCTTGATGAGGTTGCTGCAGCCATTGGTGGGCTTCCCACATGTAAATCGCCAGACAGCAATGGGCCTTCCTTACGAGTTTAAGACTTTTTCGTCCCTTCTAGCTACCCTCCACTTGCAAGTATATGATGAGGCCTTGAATGCCTCCTTTTCTGCTCAAGAGCATCCTGATAACGCTCTCGAACTTAGAGTGTTACTAGGTGGAGCCATTTTTTTATAGGCCTCCTGGTTATAACTCTCAGCTGGCAGCTAAGCTATTTGACAGGCTGTCCCCTTAGGTTTTAAAATATGATAATTGTTTTTTACTAATAGGTGATTTTAACCTCCATTTTGAAGATACTGAGGACGTCTGAAGCAAAATATTGGAGAATGAGATGCAGAATTTACAATTGAAGCAAATGATTAAGGGCCTGACTGTTAGGGCAGGGTACTACTTGGATCTGATATTCTCAAATATTGCGATAATTATGATTATTGATATCGACCCTATAGTTTGATCTGATCACTTCCTAATTAATTTCTTGTTTATACTGTGTTGGAAAGTGACCCTTGTTGACATGGTCAACATGGTCACCCCCACTTGACATGGTCACCCCCACTTTTTGCCTGGTAATTGATGCAGTTTTGACTGAAAGTGGGTTCCTGCTAAATAGGTCCCCAGTGCCAGAGCTCTTACCCCAAAACCGTGCAATTTTTCTCCAGTTGCCCATACCTTTGGAACACCTAGAAGGCCCTAATTAATGCTACCCCTGGTACCTAGGGCATGTGTACCAAAGAGGGTCCCCAAGGGCTATAGCATGTATTGTGCTACCCTCAGGAACCCCTCACCTGGCACATGCAGACCGCCATTGCAGCCTACATGTCTTGGTGCAGCTAAAAGGAAAAACAACACCATGGCGTCCCCTAACACTGCATGCAAAATATGTAAGTCACCCCTACAGCAGGCCTTGCAGCCCTAAGGCAGGGTGCATTATATGATAAGTGAGGACATATCTGCAAAAGCAGATATCACCCCACTATTCGTTGTCTATTCTCAGACATAGTGAGTGGAAAAGGGAGCCATTTTAAGTATGTGTGCTGGACACTGGTCAATAAGAGTTCACCAGCTACATGATGGCTTCATTTCAAATAGGAATGTTTGGTATCAAACATCTTAATTTGATAAACCCTCACTGATGCCAGTGATGAATTTATTTATACATTCGCCCAGAGGCCTCTTTAGAGGTGCTCCCCTAAAAACCTACCAGTTATCCTTATGCTGGCTGGCCAGTTATAACTGGCCTGCCACCACCAGGCACGTTTCTGACCTCCAGGGTTGAAATCCTTTGCTCTTGGGCAGACAGAAACAAAGCCTGTTCTAGCAGGGATTGTACCACACCCCTCCCAACAGGATGACCTGTGAATCTGCATTCCAAGGCTGGAGGGTTCAAAGAAGTCCATCACCCTGGATATGTAGATCTGGCTTCCCTCAAAGGAGAGGATGCCGACCACCCTGCCCCCGGGCCCCTTTGGCACCTGGACAGGTGGGAAAATTAGTAGTCAGGGAGGTGTGTCCACCCCACAGGTAAGTTCCACCCATAAGGTGAGCTACTTGATGTGGACACAACATTTAGAAATCTGCCATCTTGGTGTTGCCAGAATTAGGGACTCTGGGACAGAGTTATTCCTACCTCCCATAGGTAGTGGTTGTAAAGAGGGTGTTGTGTACCCAGGGGTAAGTAGTGCATTGACTACTACCAAATGCTCCCTGAGATGCACCTAAATTCAGTATTTAGAGGAGGCTCTGGCACCAGGAAATCAGGTCCTCCTGAACAGAAGGACACTCCAGAGACGCAAAAGTGAGAACTGAAGCCCAGTGTCAGACTTGGCATCAGCCTGCCAGCTAACTTTGTCAATTGTGCTAAAGTCACCTCATCCTCCAGGTGCTGAAATCTCCAGAAGTCCGGGAAGACTGCAAGCCTTCACACCAACACAAGGGAACTCCAGTGGAATAGCCGACCTGCTTCCTGTAACCTTGCCGGCACCCAAGAACCGCTGAAGACTCCCCAGCCCGAGTTGAAGTAGCTCAATGGTGCCAGCATGATCCCCAACCCCTCCAGAGACAAAGTTCCTAGTGGGCTTCCCCACTGTGACTTTCACACAGATGCCTGGAATCTTTGTGTAGGCCCACCTCAACCATGACCGCGTCCAGTGATGGCAACCCGACGGTCCACTGCACCTCTGCACTCGGATGCCCTGGACTGAGCAGAAAAGGACCACTGGTGTCTCTGCGTCACCCAGGCTTGTGAGACGTAAGCACATCTGTTGATTCACCCAGACTGGTCCCCCAGTCCACTTCTACAGCCTGTTTCTGTGTGCCTCCCTGCACCGCAACCGCCACCGGTGATGGAGACTTGATGGCCCAAGGACCCTCTACACCCGGACGACCTTGGACCGAGGAGAAGCCCCCCCTTGGTGGTTCACCCTTAACTGGACCCTCAGTCCTAACTTGCAGCCATTTTGTCAGCTGGATCAATCTCCATTGACTGAAATGTGGCACCCAACATAGTCCTACACCTCTGCACCCGACCGTGCCAGTGCCACCTGGTGTGACCTGCTGGTGTGGTGCTGACCCTTGCCCTGAACTTACCTTACATCCAGGAGATTGATCCTGTAGGTCGCAGTACTATAACTGTTTGCCGTATTTGGTTTTCCTCAATAGGGTAACATTGCAGCTTTCAAGAATTGCACTGTCGGCTTTTCTAAACTGTAGAGATTTTTCCTAGAAAACATAATCACCTAATTGTAGTGATTCTGGTGCCAAAGCATATATAAAGATTTCTTGTCATTTTTTGTAAATTGGTGTGGATCTCCTTATTGAGTTGTATGTCTCATTTATTGACTGTGTGTATTTGCAGATGTCTAACACTCCTCTCTGATAAGCTTGATAAGCCTAAAGCTGCTCAACCACACTACCCCCTAAAACAGCACCTTAGGATTGCTAGAGGAAGCCCCTGTCCACTGGTAAGGGAACCCCGGGACTCTTTTCAGGATATGTCTGATTTGGATATATCATGTAAAGAGCTAACCTCCTACATGCTGCCAGTGGGCAGGCCAAAAGTTCCTGGCCCCACTCCAGCCACGAAGAAAACCTAGAGGAAAGTCAATCTTGGGTCTTTGTTCTGGAATGGTATTCCTCTTGAAACAAACTTAGAGGATTTTAATCTAACCATGTAAAAGACATGTGATTGATGTGCCACATGGAAGCTAGGCAACTCATTTAGGTCATCTTCATCATAAATAGCTCAGGAAAGTGAAAAAAGATTATTTTAAAGGAATGTGGCTAGAGGAAAATAGTGGTTCCTCAAAAGTGTTATTTAAGATTGTAAAGGAATTGACCTACCCTGTAAGTCTAAACCAGACGATCAATTCCTCAGTTGAGGTTTGTAAAGAGAAGGCTACTTTTTTTTTTTTTTATGATAAAAGTGAGAAGATGTATTTGTCTTCAGATGAGATCCCTCTGGAGCACTTTGGCCCCATGAAAAAGCATAGGCCCATTAGGTAATTCTGCAACATTGAATTCAGAAGGGGTTAAGATGGTTATGCTTGCAGTGGATCTGTCTCTCCCTTTGATGCCTCTCCTTACTTAATTTTCTCGCCTTTGCCTTCTTTATGAAGTCCTTTTCTTATCCAAATATTTAATTCTTCCTTAAACTCTGTAGAAATTCCCTGCTAGATGGAAGCAGGCACTGATCTTACTTCTGGCAAAGAAAGCGGGGATGGATGTTTTTGTCCTGTCCAGTTATTGTCCTATCTCTGTTTTACCATATATGTCAAAGGTTTGTGAAATGCTAGTAAATGCTCACCTAACAATATTTTTGGAAAGCAGTAACTTACTTGACTCGACCCAAACAGGTTTTAGAGCCAGAAATAATAGAGTCCACCTTGCTGGCAGTACTAGTCAGTATTAGATTGGAGATTGATCAGGGGAAGGTGGCGGTTTTGATCCTTTGGATCTGTCCGTAGCCTTCGACGCAGCCTTTCACTGCCTACTAACAAAGGGGCTTCACAAGAGGGTGTGTATTTGAAAGCTTTACAGTGGTTTAGATCTTTTTTTAATAAAAGATCTGTCAGTTCAGGTGGCCATTTTCAAGTCTACCCCTCGAACGTTCAAATGTGGGGTGCCACAGAGATCTTCCCTCAGCCCTACTTCGTTCACTATCCCTGTCTCCTCCTTGAGTATCGTCAAATCTTGGGACTTAGAGATCTGCTCCTATGCTGATGATACTCTGCTTATCATCTCAGTAGGGAAGAGACAGGGGGAGACTCCGGAAAACCTCCGTGGCTGCCTATCAGTAGTAGCCACTGTGATGCCAACGTTTTGTCTTAATTTTAATGTGGAGAAGATAGAGATCTTGTTTTTGGTAGAACTCGTAGTATCTGTAATGATTCGAGGTGGCCGTTGGCACTAGGTACTGTTCCTGAACTAAGGAGAGTAGTTAAGAATCATGGATTCTTAATTGATGATTCTCTCTCCATGGAAGGCCAGGTAAATGCCACTTGCGTCAAATATTTTGGCCATCTACGATTACTGTGCAAGCTCTTCCGATGGATTCCGATAGACTGGCATTGGACGGTTGTTCAGGCTTTAATTATGAGCAGGCTGGACTATAGCAATGCTCTTCATCTGAGAATGGTTGTTTTTCTGTTTACTCAATTACAGTCCATTCAAAATGCAGCTGCCAGACTTATCTGCAATAGAGCCTGAAGTAGTTCAGCCTTCTCCTGTTTAAATTCATTTAATTGGCTGCCTGTATACACAACAGCTAAATTCCAGTTACTATGCTATGTTCACAGAGCAATATACAATACAGGGTCTGCTGCTCGGTGCGGCGGAGTGGCTATGCGAGCACGTTGCCTTGCTAATCTAGCGCTGATTAACGCTAAGTGCCTTAAAAAAACAAGAATGGGCGGTCTCTCTTTTTCTCACTTAGCTGCCATGCATTGACAGTCTCTGCCTATTGATCTTAGCTTGACTTCGGACCACCCTATGTTTCAGAAGAGGTTGAAGACCTAGTTCTTTACGGTGAGACAGGTTGCGGTGTAGCCTTTGATCTAGCACCTTGATAGCCCTTTGGGGATGAGTGTTGCTCTTTATAAGTAATGTAAATAAATAACTAAATGAATAATAAATCCTTCCCCTGAGCTGGCGCTGTTATGGCTTTTGGTCGAAATGCCTGATGAGCGTTTTACTACCCTGGCCCTGCTCCTTGCTAACCAAAGAGTGACCTGCGCATGGGGCCGTTGTAGGGTGCCCACTATTCGTATTGCTTTATGTGGGCACCCCCAGTCAACCCAGGGACATTTGGGTGCCGTTCCAAGACTACAAGCAGACTCAAAGTCTGATACTGCTCACTGATATCTGAAGGGACCTATAGCCTTCTCTATGCCACCACGCCACTGACATGAATGACCTCTGCTTCTTCGTTGCATAATTGTAATCTGCTGAATAAATTACTACCAGTGGTCAAACTATTATTCTCCTGGTTCCATATAAAATGTAGTGTAAGTGCCTCCTATGTTTTTTCTCCCCCGTCTTACCCAATGTGCCGATGGATTATTTCTATTTATGAATGTAATTTGTATGGTGATGCAGCACTTTCATTTGTTGTTGTGATTTTAAATTTAAAATGATAAAGATTACATGAAACATCTGAATACATAGCGTATGGTTCCACACTGCACTAGGCCTGCATCATTAATCAGCCTATTCTGATGGATACAACTACCTGTGGATTCCTCACATAATGAATACTCCCATGGCGCCAGCATTCGACGGAAATCTTCTTCCTAGTCTCTGCACGTCGACGAGGACGTCACTCTAGCCCACGCGACGCCGCCTGACGTCATACAGGCAATAAGAGGTCCTCGACGACGTGCCGACGTCAGTTCCCTTTTTTCCGTGCATTCGAAACGGTTATCTTCGAGGGAGCAACTGTTACTTTCGTGGTTACAGTGTATTTTTGCTGCGTAGTCCTTCGCTACAGTAAGAATGTCGCAGAGAAAGTCGGGTTTTAAGCCTTGTCGTGAGTGTGGGGGCAAGATGTCAGTTACGGACCCTCACTCCGACTGCCTTTGGTGTTTGAGCTCCGACCACGACGTCGCGACTTGTGATTCATGCCAGCACATGAATCCAAAGGCCCTCAAGGAACGTGAGGCGAAGTTGTTTATGGCGAAGTCGAAAAAAGAAAAACATCACAAGAAGTCTTCTTCACCAAGGCATCGGCGTCATCGAGACTCCCGGCGCCGTAAAGAATCACGGCGCCATTCAAGCAAGGAGACTCGTTCCAGGTCTTCGGATCGGCGCCGGAGGGCTTGGGAGGTCAGTCCCACGGGCACGCCGCATCCATCGACGCCGTTGCCCTCTCCTGCGTCGCCGACATCACCTGGACAGGCGTCAATGATTGAAGTGGTGCAGCCTCAAGTGTTGTCTCCGGCGTCTCAGACGTCGAGGCCGGCGTCGGGGTCGCCTTCGAGACAGGCACCCCAGTATCCGGCTTTCCCCACCCCTGGAGCCGATAGTACTGCATTCCTAAATGCGATGTATACCATCTTCCAACAGATGGCTCCAGGGGGTGCTCCAGCTGGCCCTCTGGCCTTTTCTTTGGGTGATCCTGCGCCTCTACGGCCGGCACCCTTTATGCCCTTTCTCCCTTTTGGGAACGTGGGCTCGGCGCCGGTGGCTGCTCCGGTGGCTTCAGAGGGATTGGCTCCGGAGATTTCCATCCCGTCGACGTCGGGATTTCGTCCTGTGACTCCGTTGGGTCCATCCGCTCCGAGTGCTCTTTCATCGGCGCCGAAGTTACCTTGGCGCCGCACGTGGCGTCGGTGGCTTCTGAAGATCGGCGCCGATCTTCGAATTCGGCGGAGGCATTGTCGACTCCGCGTATCGAGCATAGGCTTCATTCGAGGAGACGTGCTCTCCGTTTATTAGAGGAGAAGGAGTACCAAAGAGTCCTGGAAGAAGAACTAGAGGACTCGGGTGATGGACTGCATGGTCTAGAGACGGCCAGTGGGCTGGACACTTCCCCTGAGTGGGATCTTTCGTCTCCAGGGGAATACACGGAGGAGGCTGCTTCCTTTCACGCAGTGGTACGGAAGGCGGCTAGTTTTCTGGACCTGCCTTTGCCGGTGGTAGAGGCAAAACAGAACATTTTGACAGAGGTGCTACATCCGGCCTCAGCTGCGGCGGAACCACTCTTGCCGTTTAATGACGCTTTGCTGGATCCGGTGCTAGAGGTGTGGAAGAGACCAGTATCTTCCCCAGCGGTTCACAGAGCCGTAGCCAGGAGGTATCGAGCTGCACCAACTGACCCTGGCTTTCTTTCTAGGCACCCTACACCGGAGAGCTTGGTGGTGCAGGCCTCCTGTTCATCCAAATCAGCGCCTGGTTAGTTCCCGACGGTGCCTGGAGACAGGGACTCGAAGAAACTGGATGCGCAGTCCAAGAAGATTTTTTCGTCCTGCAGTCTGGCGTTGAAGGCCACCAATGCAACTTGTATCCTGGGGAGATATATTCATGCTCTTATGGATGACATTTCCTCATCATTTACGGAGCTTCCCCAGGGTCTTTTGGATGTTGTTTCAAATGCCCAGGCTTCCGCGACCCAGATTATTCAGACTGGGCTAGACACAACCGACTCGGTGGCCAGAGCGATGGGCACAACTGTGGTGGCAAGGAGACAGGCCTGGCTCCGTAACTCGGGGTTTTCTGCGGATGTGCAGTCAACCTTATTGGATGTCCCTTTTGATGGGGACAAGCTGTTTGGGGCCAAGGCAGATTCGGCCTTGGAACGTTTTAAGGAGAGCAGGGCCACAGCTAAATCATTAGGGCTCCAAGCTCCTTCTTCCTCTGCCTCTTCCAGATTTTTCAGGAGGTTTCGTGGATTTGGGCGTGGCTCTTCCTCCTCTTCCTTTCGGGGGAGATACCAGCAACCTGCTTCTTCCCATCCCTATAGATCTTTTAGAGGGAGAGGGAGGGCCCGCACCAGAGGAGCCTCTCAGCAGCACTCTGCCTCTTCCTCATCCTCTGGAGGGGTGCAGCAGGGGAAGCAGCCTTAGGCTTCCACCATTTCCCACTCACTCCTCTCCTGTAGGGGGAAGATTACAGCATTTTCTCCGCAAATGGAAGACTGTTACAACGGACACTTGGGTTCTCAGTATTGTGGGAAAAGGCTACACCCTTCCCTTTCGGGAGTTCCTGCCCCTCATCCCGCCCATCTTATTGTTCAGAAGAACACCTCCTGTTGCTAGAACAGGAGGTTCAAGTCCTCCTTTCAAAGGGCGCGGTGGAGTTGGTCCCAGAGCAGGAAAGGGGTCGAGGTTGTTACTCAAGGTATTTCCTGATTCCCAAGAAGGATGGTCGGTTGAGACCAATCCTGGACCTGAGGATCTTGAATTGGTTCCTCAAACAGGAAAAGTTCAATATGCTGACCCTAGCTCAGGTGCTTTTGGCGTTGAACAAGGAAGATTGGATGGTGTCTGTCGACTTGCAGGATGCTTACTTTCATATCCCGATACTCAAGTCACACAGGAAGTATCTCCGGTTTATGGTGGGATTGCAGCACTATCAGTTTGCGGTCCTTCCGTTTGGTCTTACTTCAGCACCTCGAGTCTTCACGAAGGTGATGTCGGTGGTTGCGGCAGAGCTCAGAAGGAAGGGGATAGCAGTATTCCCTTACTTGGACGACTGGTTGATCAAAGCCAAGTCGCCGGAGCTTGTGTCGCATCATCTGCAGTCAACGACTCAGTTGTTGTTCGACCTGGGTTTTTCGGTGAACGAGCCCAAATCTCACCTGGAGCCCTCTCAGCGCCTCCTGTTCATAGGGGCAGTACTGGATACAACATTGAGTCGAGCCTTTCCTCCGCCTCAGCGGATTCAAGATATTCAGGAATTGGTTCCAATGTTTCGAAATGGAGCGGTAGTTCCAGTCCTCAAGGTCCTTCGTCTGCTCGGTCTGTTTGCCTCCTGCATTCTGTTGGTCACGCATGCTCGCTGGCACATGAGGGCTCTTCAGTGGTGCCTCCGAAGGCAGTGGTCTCAACACAAAGGAGATCTAGAAGGTGCTGTCAAGATCTCCAGAGATGCTGCTGTGGACTTGAAGTGGTGGATTGCGAGCAACAATCTTTCACAAGGAAAGCCGTTCGCGCAGTCGCCACCAGTGGCCACGGTCATAACGGATGCTTCCACTCTAGGGTGGGGAGCTCATCTGGGGGATCTGGAGATCAAAGGCCTTTGGTCTCCAGAGGAGCAGATGTTTCATATCAATCTGTTAGAGTTACGGGCTGGACGTCTGGCTCTCAAGGCCTTCCTCCCTTCCCTTCGTGGTCAGTCGGTACAGGTCCTGACGGACAATACTACCACGATGTGGTACATAAACAAACAGGGAGGAGTAGGGTCGTACCTTCTCTGCAGAGAAGCTCTTCGACTATGGTCCTGGGCAAAGGACCATCAGATTTGCTTGGTAGCAAATCATCTGGCCGGGGTCTTGAATGTACGTGCGGACAGTCTCAGTCGCCAATTCTCGGCCGACCACGAGTGGCGTCTCCATCCAGATCAAGTCCGTTTAATCTTCCAGATGTGGGGGTTTCCTCGGATAGATCTGTTTGCCACTCGGGAGAATGCGCATTGTCCGTTATTCTGCAGCCTCCAGTATCCGATGCAGGGAGCGTTAGGGGACGCGTTTCAAATAACCTGGTGCGGCCAGTTGCTTTACGCGTTTCCTCCCATACCCTTGATTCCTCGAGTATTGAGGAAGATTCGCCAAGACCGGGCGCTAGTCATCTTAATAGCTCCGGATTGGCCAAGGAGGGTGTGGTACTCCGACCTTCTCCAACTCTCAATGTGCCCTCCGCTCCGTCTCCCTTTCAGGGCAGACCTCCTCTCGCAGTCGCAGGGGCAGGTTTTACACCCCAACCTCCAGAGTCTGCACCTACATGCCTGGAGATTGAACGGGGCAACCTGAGTTCCTTCTCTCTTCCGCCTGATGTAGTGGATGTTATATTAGCGGTCAGGCGACACTCCACTAAATCTATCTACGCTAATAGGTGGTCTAAATTTGTTGCGTGGTGTGGAGAGAGGCAGATTGATCCCTTACATGCTCATCTATCGGACGTTTTGTCTTTTGCTCTCTCTGTAGCGCAGAAAGGTTGTGCAGTGGCTACCATTAAGGGTTATTTGTCGGCCTTGTCAGCCTTCATTTGTCTTCCAGACCAACCATCATTATTTAAATCCCCTATTGTTATCAGATTCTTGAAAGGTCTTCTAAATAAATATCCTCCAAAACCATTCGTTATGCCGCAATGGGATTTGTCCTTGGTCCTGACTTTCCTTATGGGGTCCCCTTTTGAGCCTATGCATTCTTGCCCCTTAAGGTATTTGGTTATAAAAACAGTTTTCCTGGTAGCGATAACATCTGCAAGGAGAGTGAGTGAGTTGCAGGCCTTATCGGTAAAGCCCCCTTATACAACTTTTTATGGGGATAAGGTGGTGTTGAGGACCAAGGCTGCTTTCCTCCCGAAGGTTGTTTCACCCTTCCATTTGGCTCAGACAATTACTTTGTCCACGTTCTATCCTCCGCCTCATCCTTCTAAAGAGGAAGAAAGACTGCACCGTCTGGACCCAAAGAGGGCGTTGAGCTTCTCTATTGATAGAACAAAGGATTTCAGGCTGGAGGATCAGCTGTTCATCGGGTACGTGGGCAAGAGGAGAGGAAAGGCAGTCCACAAGAGAACACTCTCCAGGTGGGTGGTTCTTTGCATTAAAATCTGTTGCTCTTTGGCAAAGAAGGACCCTCCTGAGGGCATTAGAGCTCATTCCACCAGAGCTAAGTCGGCCACTTCGGCCTTGGCCAGGGGTGTTCCTGTGGTTGACATCTGCAAGGCCGCAACTTGGTCGTCCCTTCACACTTTTGCGAAACATTACTGTTTGGACTCTGAGGTCAGAAGGGACGGCCATTTTGCACGGTCAGTGCTGCAGGATTTCTTGGTTTGACCATTTAGGCACCCGCCACCGGGCGTGGTACTGCTTTGGGACTCTATTCATTAGGTGAGGAATCCACAGGTAGTTGTATCCATCAGAAGAACGAGTTACTTACCTTCGGTAACGACTTTTCTGGTGGATACATTAGCTACCTGTGGATTCCTCACGGTCCCACCCGCCTCCCCGTTGCCTTTCTGGTCTTACCAAGTAATCCTTGAGTGCGCTCCTCTTGGTCTTCAAGGTTGCAATAGACGTTGTATATATGGATACGTGTGTATATTATCTGTATATATATATATATATATATATATATATATATATGTATATATCTTTGTGTACATACATGATTTGCATATATTTGTTCGTTATATTAAATTTACAGCTATTCATTGCAATATTGTGTATTTTACAAGGTTATGGGATGTTGCCTTGCTCTTTCATTGCATTGGGTGGTTGTTCTCATGCACGTAAAAAATGTTGGTACTGACGTCGGCACGTCGTCGAGGACCTCTTATTGCCTGTATGACGTCAGACGGCGTCGCGTGGGCTAGAGTGACGTCCTCGTCGACGTGCAGAGACTAGGAAGAAGATTTCCGTCGAATGCTGGCGCCATGGGAGTATTCATTAGGTGAGGAATCCACAGGTAGCTAATGTATCCACCAGAAAAGTTGTTACCGAAGGTAAGTAACTCGTTCTTCTGAGCCAATGATGAAATGTGGTTTAAACATAACCCCATAATTTAAATCCTGCATAACACCACTATTTAAATCATGCATTTAGTGGTAGAGTTCTGTAGGGGACAACAGTATGTGTTGTAAATGTCATACTTCACTAACCTGCTGACCCTTCTGTTAATAATATATTCATGCAAAGGTTATCCTCGTACTTTGCCATGCTTAGCCTGTGCAGCATCCGAGACCACACCATTGTAATTCTATCTCTGAGTTCAGAGTTCATTTACTTATCTCCGTGTAATGTGTTTTTCAGAGCTGTGTAGTTTTCAGCATTTCCCCACGGATGCCTTATATTAAAGCATATGTACTTGAAGAAAAGCCTAACATTGACAAACTAGATAATAAAGGTGGACATTTTAAAGGCAAGCCCATTAAAAACAAAATCTGATACAAAGCAGTTGTGTTAGAATAGAAATGGTAAAACTAGAAAGACTGTTGTGTTTGTGCAGGAAGTGTAGGCAAGGAAATGGGGCATTATGAGTTGTCCAGATAATGGTTCTTGACCAAAGAATCTATCATTTTTTTAGGTCAAGCGCACAAGTGCTTTTCAACCTGTTGTAAGTTTTCTGCGGGCTTTTAACCAGGCCCATCTCATGCCCATCGCTTTCACTTGTTCGTGAGTTTGCCTTTCGAAAATCCCGTAATGTCATTGGTAAATGCTCTACATTTGTCCCGCCTTTGGGTGGTTTTATACTACCTTGCAGACTGACCCTGTTACGTGGATTATTGCATGGTTGCCATTATGGGCAAACTATTGTTTTTTCTTCTGTCTCTCTCCCCTTCGTGCTCCCTGGTGCAAACAGCGCAGAACAGTACGAACTCCATCGGTGGTATTGAAGTGCTGGTCACATGGTTCACACTATTACCTAATAAGGATCATTTCTTTTGGCTGTCCCCTTTGAGCTCCATAGCTTTCACAAAAACACTTTTAATTGAAATATGCTATATGTAACAAACACAGAAATCCTCAAAGCGGCTCTCCCAATACAGCTGGAGTGTCGATAAAAAAATATTCACTGCACTCGGGAAACTTAACACATAACTCTTTGCTGGTCTTTGCTTGTAGAAAACAGTCTTGCTCATTTCTCAGCCTGTAGTGGTATTAGGACAATGAGACCACAACCAGAACGTTCACCATGACATCCTCTTTCTGTCTACACGATCTCTGTGTCCCCACACTAGGTTAGTGGGGACCCCAAAATAATAACTCCTCCCACCATTGGCTGGAACTTTTGTTTTACTGCTGGGAGTAGTATGCATTTTAAGGGCCTTGTTTTTAATAATATTGCAGCAGGCCTGTTAGCTCAGAAAATGTGTAATGCACTATGCCCTCTAGAGGCTAGATATATGGGTACACTGCATTACTTTCTGCCATTCTTTTTATGTGGTTATTGCCTCTAGGGGCTAATTACTGTCTAATGCAAAAGTTTATTTCTGATAAAGGTTTTTATTGGGGCCACATGATAATTGTATATATCTTATTAATCTCTTTTTTATTGCAGTTATGACCATGAATCAGGCCACCTTAACATCCTTAATACAGTATGACTGTTTGAACACTCTGTATATTTTTGGGTGACCCATCTAGTTTATTTCTCTCGGTACTCCTCTGTGTTTGTATTGTGTCTTTTATGTGTGAATTGTGTTAGCCAGCCAGCAACTCTGATGATGTGGTGGCGAAAATGGTATTCTTTTGGAATTAGCATGGCTGATTTTAATTTGCTGAATGGCATAATTTTCATTTTTGGCTCCTGCTAGAGGAAGAAGGTAAATAGAAGTCCTTTAGTTATTTGCAAAGCCACTGGAATTATGTTGCAAGGAAAGACCAAATTACGAGGCAGCGTTGACCAATTTGTGTGGCATAAAAAGTCCACTTATGAATTTACAATGCCAATAGCTCGAACTCAAACAAATGCAAGACCCATTCCATTACAGATTCTTGTTTTCATTTAATGTTAGAATGAATAGTGACTACATCATTGTGTGCTAACTCCCAATGATGACCGTAATGTTCAAATTTTTTTAGACTTTGCCTAAAATGTTATCTTTTTCATTGGATTGTGACTGTTTAATAGTACATTAATGTCATCTGTTGCCTTATGAATGTTGATTAGGAATCCTGTTACTGGTGTGTTAGTATAGTTCAGTTAAATAACATTAAATGTGGTCAGTCCTCATAATTCCAATGACCTTTGTTTGTTGAATGATTCCACAAATATATATATATATATATATATATATTCGATGGCATGTGTAGCTGCAGATACACATGCTGTCCACATCCCGCCATTTGGTGTTGGGCTCGGAGTGTTACAAGTTGTTTTTCTTCGAAGAAGTCTTTTCGAGTCACGAGATCGAGGGACTCCTCCCATTTCGGCTCCATTGCGCATGGGCGTCGACTCCATCTTAGATTGTTTTTTTTTCCGCCATCGGGTTCGGACGTGTTCCTTTTCGCTCCTTGTTTCGGGTCGGAAAGTTAGTTAGAATCTCGGAAAAACCATCGGTATTGTTTGCGTTCGGTATCAGGTTAGTTACAACAGATCAACACCGACTTTTGAAGAGCTCCGGTGGCCCTTCGGGGTTTTTTCGATCCCCCGTCGGGGCCTGGTCGGCCCAGCCACGTGTCTCTTCAAGGCTGATGGAACGGACCCCATTCCGCTTCTGCCCAAAATGCCATAACAAGTATCCATATACAGATCAGCATCTGGTCTGTAACTTGTGTTTGTCGCCGGAACACAAGGAAGATACTTGTGAAGCCTGTCGAGCGTTTCGGTCCAGGAAGACACTAAGAGACCGAAGAGCAAGAAGACTGCAAATGGCGTCGGTGCCGACAGGACAAGGGCATTTCGAGGAGGAGGAAGAAACCTTCTCCGTCCAGGAATCGGACTCGGATGAGATCGATCCAGAGGAAACGCCGAAAACCGTGAGTAAGACGTTGAAACATAAAACTCACGAAAAGAGCACAAAAGCCCAGGGGACACCACCGCCACCAGGCCATGGCTTAACCCGGAAAATAGGTGACCGAATATCGGCACCGAAAAAGGGCACGCTGGTGTCGAAGTCATCCGACTCCGGTCGAGATACCGCCACACAGCAATCTCGGGCCCGAGATAGCGGCTCCGAGCTAGTTCGACATCGAGACAGCAGCACCGAAATGAGTCTGCACCGAGAAACAACGACGCCGAAAACAAATAAGGTTTCGTCGGAACCGAAAAAGGTAGCCGAAAAGGTTTCGATGCCGAAACATCCGGCTTCGGAACCGAAATCAAGTTCCTACACAGAGGAACAAGGACTGTCCTCACAAATGAAAATACATAGATTTGGACAGGAATTAGAGGCAGTGGAGCCAGACTACACCCAAAGACGGCTCCACATCCAAAAGGATACGGGAAAGATCAGCACTCTCCCTCCTATTAGGATGAAACACAAACTTGCCTTCCAGGAGAAAGACAAGCAGCCACAGGCAAAGGTGGCTAAACAAGTAACCCCGCCACCATCTCCACAACGCTCTCTGCAACCATCACCTGTAGCCACTCCACCTATGATGCAATCACCGACCCACACAGGGATGAGTCAAGATGACCCTGACGCATGGGACCTTTATGATGCACCAGTGTCAGATAATAGTCCTGACTGTTATCCAGCTAGACCGTCGCCACCAGAAGATAGTACAGCCTACGCACAAGTGGTGTCGAGGGCAGCGGCATTTCATAATGTCAGCCTACATGCAGAGCCCATTGAAGACGACTTTCTATTTAATACACTGTCGTCCACACACAGCCAGTACCAGAGTCTTCCCATGCTACCCGGGATGCTAAAACACTCCAAACAAGTGTTTGAGGAGCCGGTAAAAGGAAGGGCCATTACTCTGCAAGAGTGGAGAAAAAATATAAACCGCCACCAACAGACCCCGTGTACATCACACAACAGCTAACACCGGACTCAGTTGTAGTAGGGGCAGCTCGCAAAAGAGCAAACTCACATACTTCAGGAGATGCACCACCTCCAGATAAGGAAAGTCGCAAATTCGATGCAGCAGGCAAAAGAGTGGCGGCACAGGCAGCAAACCAGTGGCGTATTGCAAATTGTTGGCCCGATACGATAGGGCTCATTGGGACGAAATGCAACATTTTATAGAACATTTGCCCAAGGAGTTCCAGAAAAGAGCACAGCAAGTAGTAGAAGGACAGAGTATCTCCAACAATCAGATACGTTCAGCTATGGATGCTGCAGACACAGCTGCTAGAACTGTCAACACAGCAGTAACAATAAGGAGACATGCATGGCTGCGGACATCAGGATTTAAACCAGAAATCCAGCAAGCTGTGCTGAATATGCCATTTAACGGACAGCAGTTGTTTGGGCCGGAGGTGGACACTGCTATCGAAAAACTTAAGAAAGACACTGACACGGCCAAAGCCATGGGCGCACTACTCCCCGCAGAGCAGAGGCACATTTCGAAAAACACAGTTTCGAGGGGGGTTTCGAGGGCAAAGCACAGAACCCACGACCTCACAAACAAGGCCCACTTATCAAAGCCAATATCTGCGTGGAAGTTTCCGGGAACAATATAGATGGGGACAGTTCCAAAAAAATAGAGGAAAGTTCCAAAGTCCCAAAACTCCTCAAAATAAGCAGTGACTTACAAGTCACGCATCCCCAAAACATAACACCTGTGGGGGGGAGACTAAGCAATTTTTACAAACATTGGGAGGAAATAACAACAGATCCTTGGGTACTAGCAATTATCCAGCATGGTTATTGCATAGAATTTCTCAAATTCCCTCCAAACGTCCCACCGAAAACACACAATATGTCAAAACAACATATAGATCTTTAAGACTAGAAGTTCAGTAGTTGCTACAAAAAGAGGCAATAGAATTAGTAACAAACCAACAGAAAGGAACAGGAGTTTACTATCTGTACTTTCTGATACCCAAAAAAGACAAAAGTCTGAGACCTATATTAGATCTCAGAACATTAAATACCTACATCAAATCAGATCACTTTCACATGGTGACATTACAGGACGTAATCCCACTGCTCAAACAACAAGACTACATGACAACACTAGACCTAAAGGATGCATATTTCCATATACCGATACATCCTTCACACAGAAAGTACTTAAGGTTTGTATTCCAAGGGGTACACTACCAATTCAAGGTGTTGCCATTCGGAATAACAACTGCGCCAAGAGTTTTTACAAAATGCCTAGCAGTCATAGCTGCACATATCAGAAGGCAGCAAATACATGTGTTCCCGTACCTAGACGATTGGTTAATCAAAACAAACACGCTAGAACGGTGTTCACAACACACAAAGTATGTCATAGAAACCCTCCACAAACTAGGTTTCTCAATCAACTACACAAAGTCACACCTTCTGCCGTGTCAAACACAGCAATACTTAGGGGCGACAATCAACACAGCAAAAGGGATTGCCACGCCAAGCCCACAAAGGGTTCAGGCATTTCACCGTTTAATACAGACCATGTATCCAAAACAAACAATACAAGTCAAGATGGTGATGAAACTCCTAGGCATGATGTCCTCATGCATAGCCATTGTCCCAAACGCAAGGTTACACATGCGGCCCTTACAGCAGTGCCTAGCATCACAATGGTCACAGGCACAGGGTCAACTTCTAGACCTGGTGTTGGTAGACCGCCAAACATACATCTCGCTTCAATGGTGGAACAGTATAAATTTAAACCAAGGGCGGCCTTTCCAAGACCCAGTGCCACAATATGTAATAACCACAGATGCCTCCATGATAGGGTGGGGAGCACACCTCAATCAACACAGCATCCAAGGACAATGGAACACTCAGCAAAAACAGTTTCACATAAATCACTTAGAACTATTGGCAGTATTTCTAGCGCTAAAAGCTTTTCAACCCATAATAAGCCACAAACACATTCTTGTCAAAACAGACAACATGACAACGATGTATTACATAAACAAACAGGGAGGGACACACTCAACGCAGTTGTGTATCCCGACACAGAAAATATGGCATTGGGCGATTCACAACCACATTCGCCTAATAGCACAATTTATTCCAGGAATTCAGAATCAGTTAGCAGACAATCTCTCTCGGGATCACCAACAGATCCACGAATGGGAGATTCACCCCCAAGTACTGAACAGTTACTTCCAGAGTTGGGGGAACACCACAAATAGATCTATTTGCAACAAAGGAAAACGCAAAATGCCAAAACTTCGCATCCAGGTACCCACAAGATCAGTCTCAGGGCAATGCGTTATGGATGAGTTGGTCAGGGATATTTGCTTACGCTTTTCCCCCTCTCCCACTCCTTCCATATCTGGTAAACAAGTTGAGTCAAAACAAACTCAAACTCATACTAATAGCGCCAACAGGGGCAAGACAACCCTAGTACACAACACTACTAGACCTCTCAGTAGTGCCTCATGTCAAATTACCAAACAGACCAGATCTGTTAACGCAACACAAACAGCAGATCAGACACCCAAATCCAGCATCACTGAATCTAGCAATTTGGCTCCTGAAGTCCTAGAGTTCGGACACTTAGACCTCACACAGGAATGTATGGAGGTCATAAAACAAGCTAGGAAACCTACCACTAGACATTGCTATGCAAATAAGTGGAAAAGATTTGTTTATTACTGCCATAATAATCAAATTCAACCCTTACACGCATCTGCCAAAGACACTGTAAAATACTCACTGCATTTGCAAAAGTCAAAGCTAGCTTTTTCTTCCATTAAAATACATCTTACCGCAATTTCAGCTTACCTGCAAATTACGCACTCAACTTCACTATTTAGGATACCAGTCATAAAAGCGTTTATGGAGGGCCTAAAGAGAATTATACCACCAAGAACACCACCAGTTCCTTCATGGAACCTCAACATTGTCTTAACACGACTCATGGGTCCACCTTTTGAGCCCATGCACTCTTGTGAAATACAATACTTAACATGGAAAGTTGCATTTTTAATTGCCATTACATCTCTAAGAAGAGTAAGTGAGATTCAAGCATTTACCATGCAGGAACCATTTATTCAAATACACAAGCATAAAGTAGTTCTACGGACAAATCCTAAATTTCTACCAAAAGTCATATCACCGTTCCACTTGAATCAAACAGTAGAATTACCAGTGTTCTTTCCACAGCCAGATTCTGTAGCTGAAAGAGCACTACATACATTAGACATCAAAAGAGCGTTAATGTACTACATTGACAGAACAAAACCTATTTGAAAACAAAACAATTATTTATTGCTTTTCAAAAACCTCATACAGGAAATCCAATTTCTAAACAAGGTATTGCTACATGGATAGTTAAGTGCATTCAAATCTGTTATCTTAAAGCAAAAAGTGAACTGCCTATTACACCAAAGGCACACTCAACCAGAAAGAAAGGTGCTACCATGGCCTTTCTAGGAAATATTCCAATGACCGAAATATGTAAGGCAGCTACATGGTCTACGCCTCATACATTTACCAAACACTACTGTGTAGATGTGTTAACGGCACAACAAGCCACAGTAGGTCAAGCAGTACTACGAACATTGTTTCAAACAACTTCAACTCCTACAGGCTGAACCACCGCTTTTGGGGAGATAACTGCTTACTAGTCTATGCACAGCATGTGTATCTGCAGCTACACATGCCATCGAACGGAAAATGTCACTTACCCAGTGTACATCTGTTCGTGGCATTAGTTGCTGCAGATTCACATGCGCCCACCCACCTCCCCGGGAGCCTGTAGCCGTTTAGAAGTTGATCTTGAACACTTGTAAATTTGTAAATACATAACTTTAAACTACATTAGGTACATACCTATTCACTCCATTGCATGGGCACTATTACTAGTATACACAACTCCTACCTCACCCTCTGCG
This sequence comes from Pleurodeles waltl, assembly GCF_031143425.1. Lineage (NCBI taxonomy): Eukaryota > Metazoa > Chordata > Amphibia > Caudata > Salamandridae > Pleurodeles > Pleurodeles waltl. The sequence continues at coordinate 267,174,568 of NC_090448.1, read as the reverse complement.
GGGAAAACAGTCTAAGATGGAGTCGACGCCCATGCGCAATGGAGCTGAAATGGGAGGAGTCCCTCGATCTCGTGACTCGAAAAGACTTCTTCGAAGAAAAACAACTTGTAACACTCCGAGCCCAACACCAGATGGCGGGATGTGCACAGCATGTGAATCTGCAGCGACTAATGCCACGAACAGATGTACACTGGGTAAGTGAAGTGACATTTTCCATATATAAAAACACACACACACACACACGTATGTTCGATGGCATGTGTAGCTGCAGATACACGTTATGCACAGGTCCTGCCATCTAGTGTTGGGCTCGGAGTGTTACAAGTTGTTTTTCTTCGAAGAAGTATTTTCGAGTCACGGGATCGAGTTGTTTCTTTTCACTCCGGTAGTTCGAGTCGGAAAAGTACTACAAACTCTCTAAATTCGTCGGTATTGTTTTCGATCGCGTACCATCTATCATAGACAGTTCTATACCGGCGAATACAGCTCTATACTTGCCCTTCGGGGTACCCGTGCCCAACTTGAGCCTGGTCGGCCCGACCAAAGACTCGTCGAAGCCTCATGGATTGGACTCCGTTTCGATTCTGCCCTCAGTGCCACACCAAGTTCCTGTATACGGACCAACATCTAGTCTGTAACCTGTGTCTATCTCCAGACCCCCAAGAGGATACTTGCGAGGCCTGCAGATCTTTCCGCTCGAAAAAGACTCTACTAGACCAAAGAGCGCAAAGGTTGGAAATGGCGTTGAAGCACTGAACGCCTTGGCGCAAAAGAGGAGGAGATGATCCACACCGCAGTCTCTGTTCGGGGGTCCGACTCCGAGTCCGACAACGACAGACCAATAACAGCGGGCCAGCACGTGAGTACGCCTGCCCCTACCCAGTCCAAGCCAAAACACAAGGCCTCTGGGATGCCACTGCCGGAAGGCCATGGCTCCACCCGTAAAAAGGATGCTGGTGACCAAGCAACAACTTCGGCACCGAGAAAGGCCACGCCACCGAAGCCTTCGGACTCGAGCTGAAGCATAGGCTCCAAAATACTCAAGCACCGACCCATCGAGTCGAAGCCCCGAAAATCCCTCTCTGAGCCGAGGTCAACGTCTACTCCAGGCCTTTCGATCCCGAGAAAACCGACTTCGGAGCCAAAAAGTCTTTCCAAACAATTCAAAGAAAGCCGTAGATTTGCGGAAGAATTTGTGCAAACGGAGGAATTTGACGAAAAACAGGCCAGAATCCAAATTCATAAAGACACTGGCAAGATCCTCACTGCACCTCCTCTAAAAACAAAGAGGAAGCTGTCCTTTCAAGGACATTTGGACACTGACCAGCCACCGGCTAAAGTGCCAAAATCGAGACAAAAATCTCCACCTCCTCAGTTCCAACCTCATCAGTCTCCTCCTCATTCTCCTCAACTAACTGTCTCTCCACCTATTATCCCCACTGCAGAGTCTCCAGTACACTGCAGAGTCACACCAAGATGAGGTCGACCCATGGGACCTTTATGATGATCCCATTTCTGACAATGGTCCAGAATGCTATCCGTCAAAGCCCTCACCCCCAGAGGATAGCACCCCATACACTCAGGTTCTTGCTAGGGCAGCGTCATACCATAACGTAGCCATGCACAGAACCCCTTGAGGATGATTTTTTTTATCTAATACTTTGTCCTCAACTCATGCCACCTACCAGAGTCTACCCATGCTTCCTGGCATGTTAAAACATGCACATCAAATCTTTCAGGAACCAGTTAAGGCAAGAGCAATCACTCCTAGGGTAGAAAAGAAATATAAGCCGCCTTCTTCTGACCCAGCTTTTATTACCCAACAGCTACCCCCAGATTCTGTAGTGGTCAGCGCAGCAAGGAAAAGGGCTAACTCCCAGTCGTCTGGTGACGCACCGCCACCAGATAAAGAAAGCAAAAAAATTGATGCTGCTGGTGAAAGAGTAGCATCACAAGCGACTAATCAATGGCGCATAGCCAATTCCCAAGCACTAATGGCTAGATACGACCGGGCACACTGGGACGAGATGAGACATCATCCAGCATCTCCCCAAGGATCAACAGAAAAGAGCCCAGCAAATAGTCGAGGAGGGGCAGGCCATTACCAGTAATCAAATCAGGGCAGCGTTAGACTCCGCAGACACAGCCGCAAGAACTATTAATACAGCTGTCACCATTAGACGACACGCATGGCTTTGGTCGTCAGGCTTTAAACCTGAAATCCAGCTAGCTGTTCTTAACATGCCATTTAATGAAAAACAGCTGTTTGGCACACAGGTTGATACAGCCATTGAGAAAATGAAAAAGGACGCCGGCACTGCTAAAGCTATGGGGGCGCTTTACTCAACACAATACAGAGACTAATTTCGAAAGCCTCAATATAGGGGAGGCTTTAGAGCCCAAACATCTGCGGCATCTACCTCACAATACAAACCCTCTTACTAGCCACAATACCAAAGGGGGGTTTCAAGGAAACTACAGAGGACAATTTCCCAGAACTAGGGGAAAATATCAGCCCTCAAAGCAAACCACACACACCAAGCAGTGACTTGCTCTACATCTTCCCTCACCACACTTCCCCCTGTGGGAGGAAGACTGCAACAGTTACACACACACACACTGGTTACCCATCACAACAGACAATTGGGTCTTATACATTATCCAACATGGTTACTGCTTAGACTTCGCACAAATTCCTCCAGATATACCTCCAAAACCACACAAACTCTCCTCCCAACACATTTCAATGTTGCAAGCAGAGGTACAATCATTATTACTCAAACAAGCCATGGAGCTTGTACCACATCATCAAAAAGTAACAGGGTTGTACTCCCTATATTTTTGGAACATTGAGACCAATACTAGATCTCAGAACTCTCAATCTTTACATCCTATCAGAACACTTTCACATGGTAACACTACAGGATGTAGTCCCACTGTTACAGCAACAAGATTTTATGGCAACACTGGATCTAAAAGATGTGTATTTTCACATACCCATCCATCCAGCGTACAGAAAATATCTCAGGTTTGTAATACAAGGAAAACATTACCAGTTCAAAATGTTACTTTTTGGGATAACAGCTCCCAGGTTAATTACAAAATGCCTTGCCGTAGTCACAGCCTACATAAGAAGACAACACATCCATGTCTTTCCATATCTCGACGACTGGCTAATAAAAGCCAACAGTCAACACAGTGCCAATACCATAGACGTTATGTAATAAAGACCCTACACACAATAGGGTTCTCAATAAACGACAAAAAATTTCACTTACAGCCAGCGCAGGTTCAACAGTATTTAGTAGCCACATTAAACACCCAAACAGCACTTGCAAGCCCAAGCCCAAGTCCACAAAGGGTACAATCATTCCACAACATATTACCACGAATCCAGCCAAACCAACAGTACACACTCAAATTTGTCATGAAACTGTTGGGCATGATGGCATCATGCATCACCATTGTCCCCAATGCAAGACTAAACATGCGGCCCTTACAACAGTGCCTTGCAAAACAATGGTCACAGGCACATGGTAAACTTCAAGATCTAGTGTTTATAGACCGCCAAACACACATCTCGCTTCAGTGGTGGAATTTCACACATTTAAACAAAGGGCGGCCATTTCAGAACCCTGTTCCTCAAGCCATACTTACAACAGATGCATCAATGATTGGATGGGGAGCACACCTCAACAATCACAACATTCAGGGACAATGGGACAACAAACACAAACAACTTCACATAAATCACTTAGAATTGCTAGCTGTATTCATAGCACTAAAAGCCCTTCAACCTCTTCTCGTTCACAAACACATTCTCTTCAAAACAGACAATATGACTACTATGTACTACCTGAACAAACAGGGAGGAACCCACTCATCACACATTTGTCTTCTAGCACAAAAATATTGGCATTGGGCAATTCACAACAACATTCACCCTGTAGCACAGTACATTCCAGGGATTCACAATCAATTATCAGACGGTCTCAGTCGGGATCATCAGCAAACACACGAGTGGGAAATTCACCCCCAGGTACTTCACAAGTACTTTCGCCAATGGGGAACACCAGACATAGATCTATTCGCCACCACCATCAGAATGCAAAATGCCAAAACTTTGCATCCAGGTTCCCACGCCCTCTATCCAAGGGCAATGCTCTATGGATCCTACTGGTCAGGGATAATTGCTTATGCTTTTCCCCCTCTCCCACTCATTCCATTTCTGGTCAACAAACTGCGTCAAAACAAACTCATACTTATAGCGCCAACGTGGGCACGTCAACCATGGTACACGACATTGTTAGACCTACCACTAGTACCACACATCAAGCTACCAAACAGGATGGATCTGTTGACACAAAACAAACAACTGATCAGGCACCCCAATCCAGCAATACTCAATCTAGCAATCTGGCTCCTGAAGTCTTAGAGTTTGGATATCTACATATTCCACCAGAATGTATGGAAGTAATTAAACAAGCAAGAAAACCCACTACCAGGCAGTGCTATGCAAACAAATGGAAAAGGTTTATCTTTTACTGCCAATCCAAACATATAACACCTCTTTCCGCATCCATACAAGACAATGTAGGCTACTTACTTCATCTACAAAAAGCAAATTTAGTTTTTTCATCCATTAAAATACATCTCACAGCTATTTCAGCCTATTTACAAGTCTCTATTTAGAGTCTGTCATCAAAGCGTTCATGGAAGGACTAAAACCTATCATACCTCCAAGAATAGCACCAGTGCCTTCATGGAATCTCAATATTGTACTCACACGGCTCATGGGTTCACCGTTTGAACACATGCACTCGTGTCAGATTCAATATCTAACATGGAAAGTAGCATTCCTCGTTGCAATCACTTCATTACGAAGAGTTAGTGAAATACAATCATTCACTGTTGAACAACCCTTTATACAAGTACACAAACATAGTCGTACTTCACGCAAACCCAAAATTCCTACCTAAAGTTGTCTCACCGTTTCATATCAATCAAACAGTGGAACTTCCATTCTTCTTCCCACAGCCAGACTCTAAAGAGCTCTACATACATTAGACATTAAAAGGGCTTTAATGTATTACATTGACAGGACAAAATCATTTAGGAAAACGAAACCGTTATTTCTTGCATTCCAAAAACCCCATACTGGTAATCCTATCTCAAAACAAGGAATAGCCAGATGGATAGTAAAGTGCATCCAAACCTGTTACCTAAAAGCACAAAGACCGCTATTAGTAACACCAAAGGAACACTCCACCAGGAAGAAAGGAGCAACAATGGCATTTCTAGGGAATATACCAATGACAGAAATCTATAAAGCAGCCACTTGGCTAACACCCCATACATTTACCAGACAATTCTGTGTAGCTGTGTTAGCAACACAACAAGCCCCAGTAGGACAGGCTGTACTAAGAACACTATTTCAAACAACTTGAACTCCTACAGGCTGACCACCGCTTATGGGAGGAGAACTGCTTTGTACTCTATGCATATCATCTGTATCTGCAGCTACACATGCCATCGAACGGAAAATGTCACTTACCCAGTGTACATGTGTTCGTGGCATGTTCAGCTGCAGATTCACATGCACCCTCCCTCCTCCCCGGGAGCCTGTAGCCGTTTAAGTTACACTTCAATTTGTACAAATGTATATATATCTCTATTCCATTGCATGGACATCTCTTTCTTTACACTTTATCACTCCTACCTTACCCTTTGCGGGAAAACAATCTAAGATGGAGTCGATGCCCATGCGCAGTGGAGCTGAAAAGGAGGAGTCACTCAATCACGTGACTCAAAGACTTCTTCAAAGAAAAACAATTTGTAACACTCTGAGCCCAACTCTAGATGGCAGGACCTGTGTATAGCATGTGAATCTGCAGCTGAACATGCCACGAACAGATGTACACTGGGTAAGTGACATTTTATTTATATATATATATATATATATATATATATATATATTTATTTTGGGAAACCTAGCTGAGAGAAAACATGTTTGTCCTCTCTTCTGTTGACAAAATTATTCACCTAGCACGCATTTGGCTGCATGAAATCCTTTTTCTTGTGCTTGCAGGACAGAGAAAATTGATTCTGAAAGCATCTGTCTTTCTGTCTTTCTTACTGCCCGGATGATCATATTTGTGTAAATGTCAACTTCTGTTGTGTGCTTCGGAGTGGTGTGTCCATTGGTAGCACACAAGGTGTTTAATGTTAGCTCATCTAAAGGTCCAATAAGCACCAGATCTTTTTCTCCTTAAATGTATTGGGATCCATTATTTAAGTATCCACATATGGAGAGGACATGCAAGGAGAATGATGAAATAATACTGTTTGTTTCAAATGTACTAATTGCTGAATAATATTGTGTTTTATTAACTGCCTGTAAATATTTGAGGTTTGTTATATAGCACTATGCAAATGTATTTAAACTTAATGAGAATTGGACAGCATTACTGCAGACAATCGCGCTTAGGTTCTGTTTTCTTCTGTAATGTGGTTCGTTTATTATTCTTGTTCCACAATTTAGACGGGCGTGCTGTGTGATTTGCTCCTCTTTTCCGCATAAATCCTGTTCCCAGAGTGATTATCCTTTCCATCAAATCTTCATAACTCTCCAGCAAGGCACTCACTTTTTACTTGAGTTTTTTAATCAACAAAAACATCAAGTGTAGCAAACGGTGCAAATGTGACTGCTGCGACTGGCCCCTCTTGGGCTGCCGGTTGCATAACGAGGTATCAGATGCTGCAGGTCTCTGAGTATCAGTTACAGTTTATAACTATTGAAAGAGTGCCCTCTTCAGTTGAAGTTCTTTGTCTATTGTTCAGGTAAATTGTATCAAGATTGTGCTATATTTTTGACATAAGATGATTGAAGGTGTATTTCAGTATGCCCAGCATTGCTGTCTATCAAGGTGCAAAAGCCCTTTTCTAATTAACATAACAATATTCTGCGTTATTACTGGTGTATGTTTTGCTCTGGTAAATTATTTATCTGAAGTTAGCCCCTCCTTAACAGTGTTTTTGTTTTTTCTTAAGGATGACTACAGGGTCTGCATGGATTTTAACATCATTCAGAAGGACACTGTTCCGGTTTGTCCTGTGGATGCATCTGGCTGTTTCACCGCTGAAGTGACTGACTTTGTGGGACAATACGTGAAGGTTGGTATGCTTATAGATAAATTCTGCCAATTGAGGGAGGAACACGCTTCAGGGCCTCTTTTTGCTCAAGTGGTTTTGTCGTCTCAAGTTCATACTTCACCACTGTGCAGGGATGAGTCTGACCGAAGTGGGAAACGCTTCTCACACTGTTGGGGCGTAGCATTAACTTGACTGATCTAGATTTGCATACTGTGAAATTACAGTCTTGTTGATGTATGCCTTCTTTTTTCTAGACTTGATTTGCCATGTGAATTAACTTTGGAAAAATGGACTTTTGAAAAACCCGTAGGACAAAACTTTCAATGTATTATTTTGTCCCTCTGACAGGTCAGGCTCCTCCTGCTAACATACCGGGCCAAGTTCCAAATCTGGGAATAATAAATTATTTCCATCAGCCACCTGACACACTGATCCATCCACAGAGCTATATGCCATTGGCATCATAGCGCAAAAGTTCCCTAGTTATTTGTCCTCCCCTCTGAAATTTTGGGACATGAGGCAACTTCTCCTGCCTTGTCAAAACAAGCATCCAGTGATAAGGAACTTTTCTTTGATCATGAATAATTATTTCTTGTCTGTATTCTTGAGCATTTCTAGACGCTTGAGGGCCTGTTAAGTACTAGGTCTTCACTCATTGTCCAGCACATTGTGTCATTTTGGATCCAGAGATGCAGTAGGCCCCACCCCTTCAGTCTTTTATCATCTAGTTAGGAGAACCATCAGAGTCAGGCTAAAGCACTGTGAACCCAGATCATATCTTAAGAGTAGCAGAATCTCAAAACAGGCAATATATTTAAATTATCCCATGAGACCTTAAGTCATTTTCACAGAATTGTATTTTTCCTTTGCCCTAGAGCCCTGCTTTTGCCTCACAACACAGCCAGCAACTACTTCAGTGAACCAGCTGCTTATCCATTTATGGGAGCTACTTGATAGATACTTGGTGGTGCTGACATTTCAAATCGTCTAGGGACTTTGTCTCTGGACAGCTCCCTATAACAGTGAATGTAATGCAGAATTACGAGTTCAACAACACGTTTTCCTCGATAGAATTGATTCAGAAATCTATGTTGGACTTGTGTGTCTGTTGTAATTGCTCTCTCTCCATACATTCAGCTTTATATTTGAATTGTGTTCTGAACTGCGTCCCTTTTAAGAGGGTTTGTGAACCAGCAGAGTAGGTAATTTGTGGGTCTATTATGTAATTTTTAAAAATGATATCTGTTGATGTTGTTTAATAATTTGACTTTTCTTAACCTAGATTCTAATTTTTTTACAATACTAATATCTAATTTGCTGAAATACGCTATTTTTTTTTTATCACCTCACTGCAGATCCACTTGATATTGCAAACAAATTGACTTATTGTGCTTCTGTGTTTTGTTGAAGTTTGACATTGATGACATCATTGGCACTCTTTTCTGTGTTTTTATAAGTCTTATTAGGCAAGGCAAATACTAGTTTAATCGTGGCAGTTGTATGAGTGCCCTTCCTTTGCCATAATGATGACAAAACAAAGAATTTTGGTAATGGGTTCATTAGGGAAAAAGAAAGTCAATTTCCAACTTTTTTATGCTATTTAAAGTAACTTCAGGGTGATTGTGACAAGATGTCCGAGGATCAGGGAAATTGTATTGTGTTCTATTAAGGCCGGTCAAAAATGTTAAATATGTTACATTTCTAACAGTGTAAAGTTAGCTTGATATAGTGACCTTAAATCTGAAAAATGTGAGCAGCCTTAGCTGCACTTCACTGACTGGCTAGAATACAGAATCAAATTCAAAGTTCTCCCTCGTCATGAGGCTTTTTGTATCTAAACGAAGAGGACATTCAGGAGATGACCCACCTTCCACATACCAATGAGGAATCTAATCAATGCTAACATGAAGAAAAATCCCCAGCAGAGAACTAAGTGCCAAAACTAGGAGGCAAATTCACAGGGAGAAAATAAATTGCTCTTCTGACCATTTTAAGCTTAGCCTGTAATAATTTTCTCATAATTTTGAAGATCCTTTTGTTTACCAGAATTATTTGTTTAGAGCAAGGATATGCCTATGTTAGAGAGTAGCAGATACAAAGCCAACAAGGTGATGGATGGAGTGCTTGAAATAATCACGGCCACTGGCAATCACTTGGGCCGCAGCGCAAATTCATTGTTTTTTCCCAGCATGCCATCCCAGTTTGGAACCAGCCATATGCATATCAGTCTTGGTCCTGCTCACCATGGGAACAGTCAAGCCTGAACTGCCAGGCCACGTCTGCCTGGAACTCAGACATACATCCTGGGACCGGTTTCAGGCTATCACCCCTATATCAGCCAGGCTAGCTAGAATCCAGTGGCCCAGTGTGCCTGGGTCTCATGTATGGACATACCCGGCACACTTAGGATGGCAAATGCAAAAACAACAATGTGAGGGATGGAATACATGAATTAATCTCAGCCACTGGCAATCACTAGGGCCACATCCCAATCCATTTTTTTTGCCCACCATGCCACACTAAGCCTGGCAAGCAAAAAAACAAAAAAAAACAATGGAGTTAGGCCTAGATTTGTGACTCGGGGTAAATGTTTGACATTGTTCAGCATTCTGTCCATCATCTCTTCTTTTTGCATGTGTTCAGTAGTAGATCACATGTAATATCGCTGGTCACCAGCACACCCAATCTGTGTTACTGTGGAAATATGCTTTTTGCATGTGTGTTACCTAACATCTTATCCCATGACAGAAAGATTCTTCACTCCTTAACCTACCAACAGATTTTCATTTATATATATCTACTGTTTAATTTTTGGAGCTGACTGATGAATTTCCACTGTCTAGTATTATGTGTTGGCCCAAGAATTGTTGTTGCTTATTGAGTTACATTTAGGGATATATTTGTCACAAGAGTCTCTATAGCCCTTGGGTATTATTGTTAAAGGGGTGTTGCTCCCGAAGCAGTGTCTGAATTGCTGGTATTCCTATATTCCTCCCTAGGTATTCAGTTCAATGACTGTAGATCCCAGAAAGAGGATTTTTCCCATTTAAGAAGCACTGGCCTAATGTTACCCACCCAGTCATATTCCTTGATGCCCAGATTATGACATCGCTTCTGTAGGAAATGCTTACTCTGCCAAATTGGTCCTTGATAGTTTGAAGTTAAGTCCCAGCCTGCTTTTTTATGTAGGAGAGTCTATACTTCTCTCGTGTGTGCCAATAATGGGTTATATGCCGAAGGCTCAGTGGAGTACATAGCCCATTCTTTTGTGAGGAATGACAGTAACAGATCCTTCTTCTTAGATATATTGTTCTGTTCATTCTTGTAATGCCTATTACAAGAAGGGACAGAAGGAACCCTCAGATCTGTGGGGACTTGTACAGGGGTCTGCGGTGACCAACAAGTGTATAAAACCCACTCAGTCAGAAATCTACAAAAACCAAGATCCTTGTGTTAACTGTGTGAAGGGGAATAAGAGGAAGGGAGTAAAGAGAAAACACTTGCCAGGCACATTTGTATCTTGGATTTCTAGTAGTTGGGATTCTCAATAGGTAGACCTACTCTGATATACTAGATGCAGACAGCTTACTAGAACCGGGCAGAGGCAGGAGGCAGATACTTGCAATAAAGTAAATAAATGTGCTGCTAGGGTTCGAGGTACAGACATGGTTGACTAAAGTTCTGGAGGGCCAAGTAGTTGGGTAGGAGGGAGATGAGGGAGGAAGAGACTGGTTTTCCCAGGTGGGTGTTCCACCACAAGTCTGGATGAAGGAACGGAGTTTCTGAGGTGGCCTAGGTTATCAAGTAAGTGTTGAAGTATCTGGAGGATCAGTTGTGTCACATGAATGGGAGTGGCCACTGTGTGGCACGGGGGTGGTTCATCTTTTTCGACTTATAGAAGGAACTGTGTATAAAGTGTAGCCCATTGTAAAGATATGGGACATTTGCGGAGATGACATACCTTCTCATAGCAAAGGGCATCCTCCTCCGTTAGTTCGCATTCTTGCCTTGCCCCATGCCAACACTGACGGGGCAGTCGATGATTGCCACTGAATTGGGAGCACGTCCCTAACTAGAAGAAGCTCCACCACAGTGAAACTGATGCATACTTTATGTTGCTTCGGACGCTTGAAGACTCCCAGGGCTGGACCGCCCCTTCCCATGTACACAGATAAGGTAATTCTGTGACCTCCTGCAGAGCATTATGTACTGTTTGCCAGTAGTACTCCAAGGCTGGACACGACCATAATGTGTGTAAACTGATAATAGTGGTTTAGTTGGTGAGGGAATGGTACACTGGGTGCAGTGTAAAGAATTGAATGTTTTTAAAACAAGAGTTTTGAGAGACCAGTTGAGGATGTTATAGCGCCTTTGTCCATTCCTTATCATGTTACACTCATTTGTGTTGGAATGTAGTGAATAGGATGTTGACTAGCTCGTGAATAGCTTTATATCGCCATGTTACTTGGTGAGGACCATCAACCATAATGAACATTGCATGGGTGGGGTGGGAGGTTCAGTGTCAGATGTAGAACTATGGAATTTAATCGAAGCCAACCACTCCCTGGACAGCCCCCAGTCCGGCTTCTGCAGTAATCACAGCATGGAGACCGCACTAATGGCAGCCTCTGATGACATCTAACCGCAGCACTCGTACTCCTCCACCTTTCAGCAGCTTTTGACACTGTCTCCCACAGCACTCTACGCACCAGACTCCACGACATATGAATCTGCGGAAGTGCCCTGGAATGGATCCACTCCTTCCTTTCCGGGAGGACGCAGAGGGTCAGAGTCCCGCCCTACACCTCTAGACCCACAGGAATCAACTGTGGAGTCCCTCCAAGGATCCTCACTGAGTCCCACACTGTTCAAAGTATACTTGGCCCCTATTGCTGCCATAGTCAGAAGCCACGGTATGAACATCATGTCATATGCCGATGACACACAACTCATCATTTCCCTCACCGAAGACCCGGACATGGCCAAAAGGAACTTTCACGCAGGAATGGAAGCCGTCCCCACTTGGATGCGAGAAAGCTGCCTCAAATTCAACTACGACAAGACAACGGAGCTCATCATCTTTGGAAACGCCACCTCAGCTGGGGCCGACTCCTGCTGGCCCACAACCCTCAGCACCTCCCCTGCACCGAACAAGCACGCCTGCAACTTAAAAAATCATCCTTGACTCCTCTCTATCCATGACCTCCCAAGTAAACTTTGTCGCCTCCTCCTGCTGGCACACACTCCGGAAGATCTTCAGATGGATCCCAGCAGATTGTTGCAGGACAGTCACCCACGCCTTAGTCACAAGCAAGCTTGACTACAGCAACTCTCTCTATGCCGGCATCTCAGCCAGGAACATCAAAAAATTTCAACTCATCCAGAACATTGCCGCCAGACTCGTTCTGGACCTCCCTCGCCGAGGACACATCTCCCAACACCTGAGGACCCTCCACTGGCTACAGGTCGAGAAACAAATCACCTTCAAGCTTCTCTCTCGCACATACTAGGCCATGCACAATGCAGGACCAGCCTACCTGAACCACTGCGTCTTCTTCCACACCCCCACCAGATCCCTCTGCTCCCCCAGATGGCCCTGGCCACCGTACCTCGCATCCGCAAAACCACAGCCGGCGGATGATCTTTTACCTACACTGCAGCGAAGAGCTGGAACAACCTCCACCTGCACCTCAGACAAAAGCCGGTCACTCGCCATCTTCAGATGGAACCTCAAGATGTGGCTTTCGGATGAGATCCCCCCCCGTCAGCCCTCTCCCCCACTCCCCCCCTCCCCCCAAAAAAGAGCCTTGAGATCCTCAAGGGTGAGTAGCCACACTTTACAAAAACTGATTGATTAAGCCCCAGAGGGTGCAAAAGGTGGCATGAAGTTGGCGGTGAATATGAGATTGTTCCGGCGGGAGGCCATGGTCTGTGGCCAGCTGCTCAAAGGTAAGGTAAGTGATTGACCCTCTGAAATCAGGTCAACCACTGTGGTCACTGAGCTGTCAGACCATGGGAATGGTTGGTGTATAAGCTTGAAATCCACTCACAAGGCAACGTATATAGAGCATGCAAGAGCGTGCCACAGCCACTTGTAATGGCCAGGGCAAGGAGGGTACAGCCTTCAGTAAGAGAAAGCCTCTGAGGGTAGCTGCAGAGATGGGTCCTCATTCTTCTCTAGCCTCCCTCATGTGTTGTTGTGCTGTCCAGCACAAGAGCCATTGTAGCTGGGCAGCTAGGAAATATGCTTTGAAGGAGGGAGCACTTCCTCCTCCGTGACTCACAGGAAGTTGGAGAATCTTGAGGGCGACACTGCAACACCTGCTGCTCCAGATAGGCATGCACAAGAGAGTCGAGTTCAGTAATGAATGCCCTCAGGGGTATCACAGATATGTTAGCAAAGTAGTATAAGAGGCAGGGCAAGAGGACCAACGTAGCTAGTACAGTTTTTCTAATCGGGGCCAAGGGTAGGGCATTGCCAGAAATGTACTAGTGATCGGATGCCAGCCAAGGCCCTACAGAGGTTACCCTCTTAGAGTTAGGTTGGAAAGTGATAAAGGCGGATCCCTAGATAACGGATCTCTTCATGATGCCGGTGAAGTTGTGCATCTCCAAAGCTAGGACATACGGGGGTGGTCAGAGTAGAGAGGATAAAATGCATCCAGTTTACCTGTAGTCGTGCCACAGTGGCAAAAGCGGTGAGGGTTTCATAGATGGTGGAGGGGGAGATGAGCTGTGACGTCCTGGAGGTATAGTAGGAGATCGCATATAGAGATACAGCGTGCATTCGGTCTTCCAGGGTTATGCCCCATTCTTGGCCCTCCCTGAGTAGTCATATAGGTAGGGTTGCCATTGCAAATAGCAGTGAGTAGAACGGACATCCCTGCTAGGGGCCATGTCCTCCCTGAGAGGGAGCCGAAATAGGACTACCTAGGCGAATCCTGGAGGTTGGGTTGGTATAAAGCAGATAAGGCAGTTTAGTATGTGCAAGTAATCATTGCCCTTTGCCCATGCAGGATACCACCTGGAAGAGAAAGTCCCAAGACAGCGTGTCAAGCACCTTTTTAAAGCATGAGACAGTCCATTGGCTACATCCATGCAAGATATTCAAGGCATACACAGAACATAAACATACATATTATTCTAAATGGAAATAATTTACCTAGTAAATGGTTATCCTCAATGTGTCATGGATCCTGCCTTCTGGCCCTATTTTGGACACCTCTGCTTCAAACTAATGTCTCATATTGGATAACTAAAATTGCAAGCTTAAACAAATCTGTGCATATCTGGGCCCTCCCAAATCTTCTGAGAATTGTGTATTAGATTTTATTTCTTAGTATTTTTTTTATTTTTTTTGTCAAAAACAGTGACCTGCTTAATAGTTTTCATAAAGGAAACAGCAAAAACAGTAAAGCTGGAAGAAAGAGAGAAAAAAGATATATAAAAGAATATAAAATGATTGTTTAGAGTGCATGCAAAGGGCATTGGCATAAATACACATTTTTAAATACATCTGGTGCTATGCACTTCTCCCGCATTGTGCACATCTGAATATAGTAACTTGGATGTCATACATGATCAGAGAGGGAATTTTGTAGTACACTGTAGTATATTGCAAGTATTCATCTGTGTGGGCACTGTGTGCCTTCCTAGACCTTGTCAGTAGTGTCCAGGTCTCAAGGGGAGATCCTCCAGATAAAGCAGATCCCATAGGAACAACTTTTATGGTCTCTAAGATCTTCTGAAGGAAACTTCCACTACAGATTCCTCACCTGTTGATTGAAAATCCCAGGAGACTGGTTGGACCCAGAAACTTCAGCATAGCTCTTCAGCACTAGTAGGGAATGCTGGCTGTATCTTGACCCCAGAAGTGACACTAGAATAACTTCACTGGGGCCATATATTGCCCTGCTCGGCTCACTGACATCAGTTTATTTTTCTCAATGCCCCATTTAATGCAGATCTGGAGTTTATTTTTGCTTTTCATCACTGAGGTGCAGGGAATGTCTCCTCCCAAGAATTCAGGGTACTGCCCCTGTTGCAACTGCTGTAAGCAAATCTATATTGCAGAGACCCACAAGGTGTGTCTGTGGTGCCTGGGTTTTGGAATGACTTGTGGCCCTGCCAGCAGTGCAGCCTCAAGTCCCTCAAGGCCATAAAAGAGCAACTGGCCCAACGTTTCATGGCCCATGACATGCGTCTGACTTGATGCCTGTCTTGTTGCAGGTTAAGGTCACCCTTCAGACCCTTTTCTTTGCCTTCACTCTAGCCCTCAAGAGACATGGAAGAAGCATAAGAAGAGGAAAAAACATAGGGAACATTCTCCTCTAAGTTGGTTAAGATCAATAATTAAGTCATATCAGCCTCCTTTTGTTCCTAAAGAGTAATCATTGTAACTGGAGTTCGTAGATATTGCTCTAGCGCCACCCACAATGCCAGCACCAGGATCTGTTCCGGATCTGTGTCACAATACAGTTTGTGGTGCCGACACTGGCTTATCCTGAATTTCTGGCTCGGGTGCAGATCTAGCTTTCTTTCATCATGCTATGAAGGAAATTTACTTGTTACGTTGATCTTCTCAGTCATGCCTCCTGCGACTTTTATGGGCTGTGTAGGAAGCTGGCTCTGTACATACTATACCAAATTAAGATATAGTGTGCAGAGTCCTGTGGATCACCTGAGGCTTTACAGAGCCTAAAGTAGATAATATTAATGCTCTCTTATGTGGTTGAGAAGTTAGGCTTATCAAAGGGTAGTTCCAAGCATTTGTTGTACGCACACAGTCAAGAAATGAGGCACACACTCAATGACTAACTCCACGCCAATGTTCATGTATGAAAAAAATATACTTTGTTACTTTATTTCTAGATCCAAAGGGATCTTTGTTGCAAGTAAGTGCAGTTTCAAGAATGTTTCACTTTCAGCACCTAGTTTGTAGTTCACAGTTAAAACAGTTTTCAGGTAAGTAATACTTTTCAACATCAAAAGATAACAGTGCAATTTTGATAGAAAGCAATGCAGCCTAGGGGAGGAAAAGTATCAACACAGTTTGCAGTTAAGTGCTCGACTTAGTCCCAGTCTTTGGGGGATTAGGATGTCCAGAGGGCAAAGTTTAGGAAGACACCAAGGATGTACCACTGGGAGCACGGGACCAGCCGGGATGCAGAGAGAGAGGTAGGGGGTGTGTGTGTGTGTGTGTGTGTGTGTGTGTGTGTGTTACGGGTGGTCACAGCCAGGTTAGACACTCTCCTAATGTTTACTAATCTTTCTGCTGGACCTGCTGCCAGAAGTTGGGCTTGGTCCGGGGAATCGGCATCTCCACAAGCTGGAGTGCCCCGAGGAAGCTTAACAAAAGCCTTTGAGGCTCACTGCCAAGAGTTGCTGTTCCTGCAGGCAGAGGTGTGAAGCACCTCCACCCAGAGCAGGCTTTGTCCCCGACCCCTGAGAGCACAAAGGCCCTTATCCCATGGGGTCAAAAACTTGTCTGGTGGAGGCAGGCTGGTGCAGACCGGTCAGCCACACACTAGGGAGTTGGCTGAATTTCAGGGGGCATCTCTAAGATGCCCTCTGTGTGCATTTTATAATAAATCTAACACTGGCATTAGTGTGTTTTTTTTGAGTGGAAACGTTTGATACCAAACTTGCCAGTTTTCAGTGAAGCTATTATGGATCTGTGGAGTTCATAATGAGCCTCCCAGCCCATGTACTCAATATGGCTACACTGCACTTACGGGGTCTACGAATGGACTTAGACACTGTAGGGGCATATTGCTCATTCAGCTATGCCCTTAAGGCGGCAAAGCCTGCTAGAGGGGTGACTTACCTGTGCCACAGGCAGTGGTTTGTGGGCATGGCACCCAAAGAGGGGTGCCATATCAACTTTACCCTTTTCACCCCACCAACACACACAATTTGCAATGGCAGTGTGCATATGTTTGGTAAGATGTCCCTTAGGGGGGCACAACACATGCTGCATCCCTTAGAAACCTTCCCTGGCCACAGGGCCCTTGGTACCACTGACACCTGTTACAGTGGACTTAGCTGTGTGCCACAGATGTGGCAATTGTGGAAGCAATTGTACAGTTTAGGGAAAAAAACACAGGTGCTGGGGCCTGGTTAGCAGGATCCTGGCACACAGTCAGCCAAGTTAGCATCAGATATCAGACAAGAAGTGGATGGTAACCATGCCAAAAGGGGCACTTTCCTACAGTCTGTGCTTGCGTTCCTCCTGGCTGGCCCTCCACTAGCACCATATGTCCCTTCTTTCCCCAAGGAACTCCTTTGGTGCCAAGACCCTCGCCAGTTGATCCCTTGCCAGAACTGATACAACCCTCTCCAGTGCAGTTCCTCCTACAGAGTGACCCAGGTCAAATTCTGCTTTTCAAGAGAATTCCAGGTGATGTTAATGGATATGCTGTTTGACATAAGACAGCTTTTCAGGGACAAGGCTAATGCTGTCCTGAATGACTTAAGGTGCAAAGCCTGATAGCTTGATCTTTGGGGCTCCAGTCTCCAACTAGAAAGAACCGACAATTTCAGAAGTTTTGAGGGTTCACCGACAGGCTTGAACAAGCTCCACCTCTCATACCTTTTTAGTCCCTCCAGTCAGAAGAAAATTTGTACATCCATAAAACAGGAGATGGCTGTCAGTTGCAAAAAAAAAAGCAGTAGAGCTTGTCCAAGAGCAAGAGATTGGACAAGAGTGCTATCCTATGTTCTTCCTGGTTGTAAAGGATGTTTGTCCTAGTCCCATCCTACACTACAGGATCTTGAGCTTTTACCTCCACAAGGAAAGGTTCAAGTTGCTGTCTCTACCTCAGGTCCTTGTGGCGCTGGAAGTAGAAGGCTGGATGGTGCCACTTGACTTGCAGGATGCACATTTATGCATGCCAATCTTGCATTCGCATAGAAGGCCCCTGTTTTCGTGGCTTAACTCAGACCCTGTTAGCATTCCTCCCTTTTGGGTTGATATCTGCACTCCAAGTCTTTACAAAGATGATGGCCGTGGTGGCCAATCTGAGGAGGTTGGGGATCTCAGTAGTCCCAAACCTGGACGACTGCTCAGAGCCAACTCCCCCTAGATGGTATTGCATCGCTTTCAGGGAACAACTTGCCTGCTGTTGGATTTGCACTCCAACAAGGTTCTTAGGTCCCACCTAGAGCCCTCCAGTGCCTCATGTTCATATGGGTCGTACCGGACATAACATCTGTGAGTTTTTCTTCCTCTTCAGAGGATCCAGGACATTCAGAGAGGAGGGGCCTTGAGTTCCAGTCCTGAAGGTTTTTCACCTGCTGTATTCTTGCATCCTCCTCATCACACATGCACAATGATACATAAGGGCTTTTCAGCAGTGTCTTTGTTGGCACTGGTTCCAACACGAGGGGTGATCTGCCATACTTAAAAAAAAAAAAACTTTAACAAAAAAAAAAACTCCCCAGATGCTGCAGTGGGACCTCTGTTTGTGGTCAGTGGAGGAATGCCTGTCTCAAGAGATGGTTGCTCACCTACCCCTAACTCTGACTATGATGATTATGTATGCCTCCCCTTTCTGGTTAGAGGTTCATGTGGTGGAGCTATAGATCAGACCCCTGTTGTCTCCAGAGCAGCAGCTACTTCGTATCAACCTGTTTGACTGTGGGCAGTCTGCCTAGCCCCAAAGGCATTCCAGTCTTCACTTTGTGCTCCATTCATTCATATCTTGACTGACACCACAACTCTGATGTGTTATGTCATCAAACAGGGAGAGTAACAACTTCTCTGTGGGGAGTTGCTGAGTCTCTGTTTATTGGAATACCAGCATGGGTTCTACTAGTCGCCAACCATCTGACTGACTCTCCCAGCATCAGGGCTGACAGCCTTAGTCGACCCCAGCTGTAAGGAAATGCCTCCTTGGCATGGTTACCCCCTGGCTTTTTGCCTTTGCTGATGCTAAGTTATGATTTGAAAGTGTGCTGGGACCCTGCTAACCAGGCCCCAGCACTAGTGTTCTTTCCCTAAACTGTACCTTTGTCACCACAATTGGCACAACCCTGGCACTCAGGTAAGTCCCTTGTAACTGGTACCCCTGGTACCAAGGGCCCTGATGCCCAGGAAGGTCTTTAAGGGCTGCAGCATGTCTTATGCCACCCTAGGGACCACTCACTCAGCACATAAACACTGCTTGCCAGCTTGTGTGTGCTGGTGGGGAGAAAATGACTAAGTCGACATGGCACTCCCCTTAGAGTGCCATGCCAACCTCACACTGCCTGTGGCATAGGTAAGTCACCCCTCTAGCAGGCCTTACAGCCCTAAGGCAGGGTGCACTATACCACAGGTGAGGGCATATGTGCATGAGCACTATGCCCCTACAGTGTCTAAGCAAAACCTTAGACATTGTAAGTGCAGGGTTGCCATAAGAGTATATGGTCTGGGAGTCTGTCAAACACGAACTCCACAGCACCATAATGGCTACACTGAAAACTTGGAAGTTTGTTATCAAACTTCTCAGAACAATAAATGCACACTGATGCCAGTGTGCAATTAATTGTAAAATACACCCAGAGGCCATCTTAGAGATGCCCCCTGAAAACATAACCGACTTCCAGTGTGGGCTGACTAGTTTTTGCCAGCCTGCCACACACCAGACATGTTGCTGGCCACATGGGGAGAGTGCCTTTGTCACTCTGTGGCCAGGAACAAAGCCTGTACTGGGTGGAGGTGCTTCTCACCTCCCCCTGCAGGAACTGTAACACCTGGCTGTGAGCCTCAAAGGCTCACCCCCTTTGTTACAGCGCCACAGGGCATCCCAGCTAGTGGAGATGCCCGCCCCTCCGGCCACTGCCCCCACTTTTGGCGGCAAGGCTGGAGGGGAGATAATGAGGAAAACAAGGAGGAGTCACCCCCCAGTCAGGACAGCCCCTAAGGTGTCTGATCTGAGGGGACTCTTACTTTTAGAAATCCTCCATCTTGTAGAAGGAGGATTCCCCCAATAGGATTAGGGATGTGCCCCCTCCCCATAGGAAGGAGGCTCAAAGAGGGTGTAGCCCCCCTCAAGGACAGTAGCCATTGGCTACTGCCCTCCCAGACCTAAACACACCCCTAAAATCAGTATTTAGGGGCCCCCAGAACCGAGGAAGGTAGATTCCTGCAACCTAAAGAAGAAGAAGAAGGACTGCTGACCTGAAGCCCTGCAGTGAAGACGGAGACGACAACTGATTTGGCCCCAGCCCCACCGGCCTGTCTCTGTACTTCGAAAACTGCAACAGCGATGCATCCAACAGGGACCAGCGACCTCTGAAGCCTCAGAGGACTGCCCTGCATCTAAAGGACCAAGAAGCTCCCAAGAACAGCGGCCCTGTTCAAGAAACTGCAACTTTCTGCAACAAAGAAGCAACTGTAAAGACCCCACGTTTCCTTCCGGAAGCGTGAGACTTTCCACTCTGAACCCGACGCCCCCCATTCGACCTGCGGAAAACTAACACTACATGGAGGACTCACTGGCGACCGCGAGCCCGTGAGTAGCCAGAGTTGACCCCCCCCCGAGCCCTCACAGCGACGCCTGCAGAGGAAATCCAGAGGCTCCCCCTGACTGCGACTGCCTGCAACAAGGAACCCGACGCCTGGAACCAACACTGCACCCGCAGCCCCCATGACCTGAAGGAACCGAACTCCAGTGCAGGAGCGACTCCCAGGCGACCCTCTGCCTAGCCCAGGTGGTGGCTATCCTGACCTGTGCCTGCCTGCATCGTTGAAGAGACCCCCGGGTCTCCCCATTGATTCCTATCTGAAACCCGACACCTGTTTGCACTCTGCACCCAGCCGCCCCTGTGCCGCTGAGGGTGTACTTTCTGTGCCTGCTTGTGTCCCCCCTGGTGCTCTACAAAACCCCCCTGGTCTGCCCTCTGAAGACGCGGGTACTTACCTGCTGGCAGACTGGAACCGGGGCACCCCTATTTCCATTGAAGCCTATGTGTTTTGGGCACCTCTTTGACCTCTGCACCTGACCGGCCCTGAATTGCTGGTGTGGTAACTTTGGGGTTGCCTTGAACCCCCAATGGTGGGCTACCTTGGACCCAAACTTTGAACCATGTAAGTGTTTTACTTACCTGTGAACTTATCATTTACTTACCTCCCCCGGGAACTGTTGATTTTTGCAGTGTCCACTTTTAAAATAGCTTATTGCCATTTTTGTCAAAACTGTACATTCTATTGTGATTATTCAAAGTTCCTAGAATACCTGAGTGAAATACCGTTCATTTGAAGTATTACTTGAAAACCCTGAACCTGTGGTTCTTAAAATAAACTAAGAAAATATATTTTTCTATATAAAAACCTATTGGCCTGGAGTAAGTCTTTGAGTGTGTTCCTCATTTATTGCCTCTGTGTGTACAACAAATGCCTAACACTACCCTCTGATAAGCCTACTGCTTGACCAAACTACCACAAAATAGAGCATTAGAATTATCTTTTTTTGCCACTGTCGTACCTCTAAGGGGAACCCTTGGACTCTGTGCACACTATTTCGTACTTTGAAATAGTATGTACAGAGCCAACTTCCTACACCACCTCACTGCCCACAAGTGACCTCTTCACCTGGTGATGATGCAGAACATTTTTGCTCAGTGTTGACTGTAGGAAGCTGGCCTGGTGTGTGGTGGGTACCTAAGGTACTTACACCTTATACCAGGTCCAGGTAACCCCTCTTGGTGAAGAGTAGGCAGTGTCTACAATCCAGGCTCTCTAGGGGTAGCTGTGGATGAGCAGCCAAGGCTTATCTAGGAGACATGCAAAGCTCACGCAATACCACTGTAGTCACACAGCACTTACACACATGAAAGAAAACACTCAGTTGTACAAAAATAAAGGTACTTTATTTTTGGAACACACTACCACAAATTACTAGAAGGACAACCTTCCAATAGGAGGTAAGTAATACTCTAAATTTATACACTAGTAATCAGAAATGGGCATAGAAATGGTTAGAAAACATTGCAAATAGCACTAACTAATAGTGACCCTAAGGGGTGCACAAACCATATACTAAAAAAAATGGAATGCGAACACAGCACGCCACCTAGGTAAGTGGAATGGGTAGATGGGAGTACTAGAAGACCATGGAGGTAAGTAACACAGTACCCCCCCAGCTACCAGGAAAGCAGGAACAAATCACTAGAATTTTCCCAAACCACCCAAAAGGTGGAAAAGAAGAGAAAGAAGACACCCAGAGAAGACTGCAAGAAATCAGCGGTGGATTCCTGAAGAAGAGGACCTGTGGAGAGAGGGGACCAAGTCCAAAAGTCACAGTGGAGTCCAGGAGGAGTAGGAGCTACTACCCACCCAGCTGTACTTGCAGAATTTGGTCGACAGTGAGGAAGAACAGGTCAGCACTGCAGCCCTGGAGCCAGAGAAGTGTTGCTGATGGATGCAGAAGTTGTCCCACGCTTGAGTGAAGATTGCAGACGGGTGTCGGTGCAGGAATTCTACCAACAAGCATTCGCAAAGGCAAACTCGTGGTTAGTGGAAAAGTGGTGCTGCCGGGGACTAGCAAGGCCCAGGAGGACTCAATCCAGGTGGGGGAGTCACAGGGGGCCCTAAGCGTTGCTGAGAATCCACAGGAGCAGAGGCAACAACCATAAGAGTCCCACAGGACGGGGATACAGAAGTTGCAGAAGGAGCCCATGCAGCACTACAGAAATAGATCCACTGCCGCAGGAGAAACCACGCAGAGGGCTGGGCGTCACAGGAAGGAGTGCTGGGGACTGGAGCTGCACATCGCCTGGAGATCCCTTAGAGGAGATGCAAACAAGCCGTAACAGCTCAAATGACACAGTGCACGGGGGTACTGCTGTGTGTGGGAAGGCAAAGACTTAACTCCACCAAAGTTGGACTGCTGGCAGACAGGACCAGAATGACTACTCCGGACCACCACCCTTGGTGCAGGATCCACGCAGCTCATGATGAGGGTAGATCCACGCAGCCGGTCGTTTGCTTTAGGTGCCTGCGATTGCAGGGGAGTGACTCCTTCATTACAAGGGAGATTCCTTCTTCTTGTGCGGACTGAAGAGTTGCTGTCTTCTGGGGAAATGTTGCAAAGCTGGCAGGAGTCGTGGAAACAATGTTGCAGAAGAGTCTTCTTTGTTGATTGCAGCGTTGTCTGTTCCTGAAGGTTCCAGTTGCAGTTCTGGTGGCCAGAAGTCGAAGTGGAGGTTGCAGAGGAATCCTGCTGCAGTCTTGCGAGCCGAATCTGAGGACCCACTCAATAGTGAGATCCTAAACAGTCCTGAAAGGGGGATTGGCCACCTAACCAGATAAGTACCTATCAGGAGGGGGCTGTGATGTCACCTGCCAGGCCTGGCTACTCTGATGCTCCCAGAGTTCCCTACCAACCTTGGATTCAAGATGGCAGAACCCAGGGACCCTCTGGAGGAGCTCTGGGCACCACCCCTGCGGTGGTGATGGACAGGGGAGTGGTAACTCCCCTTTCCATTGTCTAGTTTCACGCCAGAGCAGGGCTGGTTTATGCATGTATGGCACCAACTATGCCCTTCAAAGCCTACCAGTGGCTTGGGGAGGCTACCCTTTCCAAGCCAGTCCTTCCTATTTCCAAAGGGAAAGGGTGTTACACCTCCCTCTCCCAAAGGAAATCCTTTGTTCTGCCTTCCTGGGCTTGATCAGATCAAGCAGCAGGAAGGCAGAAACCTGTCTGAGGGGTGGCAGGAGCTGGGCTGCCAGAGAAACCCTGTAGGACTAGCGGTAGCAATGCTTGGGGTGCTCTAAGGAGCCCCCAGAGTGCATAGAATCATACTTCCAATACTTGCAACAGTATTGGGGTATGATTCTGACATGTTTGATACCAAACATGCCCAGGTTTGGAGTTACTGTTATATAGTTGGACTTGGGTATTGACCTATGTCCAGTACACACATAAAATGGCATCCCCGCACTCACAAGGTCCAGGAAAATGGGTCTGTATTTTGTGGGGGCACCGCTGCTAGTGCAGGGGTGCCCTCACACTTGGGTACCTGAACCCTGCCCTCTGGGCTGAGAGGGCCTACCATAGGGGTGACTTACAGTGACCTGGTGTGAAAACAGGTGCTTTCACTTGTTTCATGCAGACTGCAATGGCAGGCCTGCAGAACTCTTTGCATGGGCTCCCTATGGGTGGCAGAATAACTGCTGCAGCCCATAGGGATCCCCGGGTACCCCAATGCTGTGTGGGTACCTAGGTACCATATAATAGGGACTTACACGGGGGGACCAGTAGGCCAATTGTGGGGAGAAATAGATACCAGAAACCAAGTTGGAGGAGAGAGCATAATCACTGGGGTCCTGGTAAACAGAATCCCAGTGAACACAGACAAACACACTGACAAACAGGCCAAAAAGTGGGGGTAACCATGCTAGAAAGAGGCTACTTTCCTGCAGGGACCACCTGCAATGAACCCTTACACCACATGCGAGAACACACATTGCAGACGTTTTTGTTCCCTCCAGTGTCCCTTGTAGGGAGGTGTGGGGCATGTTCTATTAATTTAGAGGTTTCCACTTAACCACACATTTACGCTCATACCCCCTAATTCCTTGCGTTCTGAGGAAGTTTCATGTAGACCAGGCCCAAAATATTCTTATGTTGTGCTGGCCAAGAAGGGGTATGGTACTCAGACATCCTAATACACTTCCTGTGTTCCTGATATGTCTGCCTCTAAGACTAGGGGCCTGATTACAACTTTGGAGGAGGGTGTTAATCCGTCCCAAATGTGACGCATATACCACCCGCTGTATTATGAGTTCCTTAGGATATAATAGACTCGTAATAGGGTGGGTGGTATATCCGTCACTTTTGGGACGGATTAACACCCTCCTCCAAAGTTGGAATCAGGCCCAGAATCTCTTTTCCCAGTTGGAGGGTCAGGTGCAGCGCCCCAATTTCCAGACCCTCAACCTTAATGCTTGGAGATTGCAAGGTGACATCCAAGCTCTGTTCATCTACTTCCCAAGGTTGTTGATATCATTTTTTGGGAATGTCGCCCCTCCACAAACACTGTCTGTTCTGGAAGGTGGAACAGGTTTGTTCTTATGTGCACAGAGCAAAATGTAATCTCTTTTAAAGGCACGTCTTTCGGAGTCCCTCATTTTTGCTCTATCCTTGACCCACAAGGGCATTGCAGTCAATTGCAGTTCATTTCATGCTGAAATAATTAAGTGCACTAACATTCCAGTACAGAAATGTAATTCCCTCCTGCCTAACAATAAGAGGAGAACTTTAATCCCCCCAGCTCCCTTGGTCACTCAGTACTTTTTCCATTTATGATGTCCATGGTGTGTCTTGAGCAATAGAGAACTATACAACACAGAACAACGTAGAGTGGCTTCACAGTCTGTGTCGTAATTATCCAATCCTCTACAAAGGCACCCAAGCTACTTTCTTCACCGCTGAACCCTCCATGTGCATGGAGATTTAACCTCCTCATCCTCTGCGTGTAACGCTCCAGTGTCTTGGTTCTGTTCCAC
The DNA here is from genome assembly GCF_031143425.1 of Pleurodeles waltl. Classification (NCBI taxonomy): domain Eukaryota; kingdom Metazoa; phylum Chordata; class Amphibia; order Caudata; family Salamandridae; genus Pleurodeles; species Pleurodeles waltl. The sequence goes on along the minus strand of NC_090448.1, from coordinate 267,148,923 downwards.
AAGGCGTTAATTATATTGTTTCTTGTTGCTTCAGCTTCCATTGTCCTGTTCCAGAACTTGCGCAGGTCTGCTGACAATGGTCAGATTTATTTCCACTGGATCTTTACATAATTCTAACACTGTGCTGGAAGACCTGCAGTATACCTTGTAGGTTTGGTGTGGTAACTGCCCCGGGAAGGTAGCTCATTTGCCCATCATCAAATGTTGCTGGAGCTAGCTGTCTTTTTGCCGCTCCAGTGTACTTGGTCAACATGATGGTCATGGACATCGGAACTTGTTTTTCACAGACTATGTAGTACTTTGTGAATCTGGTTCTCACTATCTGGAGTGGTTCCCTTGGGCCATTCACTGTCTATTTTTGTTGCATTGGTCCATTGGAGGCTTCCACTGCCCTTCAAGTCTTGTTTAACCCTTCCCTTTAAGATGCAGTCAGATGAACCTCCTACTTCGGATGACCGGCAGGAGAGGAACGAGTGTGTTTCCACCCAGGCTTAAACTATTGGTCTTAGGAATGCAGCCAAGACCACGGACTGCAAGAGCCAAAACTTTGGTGCTAAACTCAGAGCCCCTCTGCACACCACAGTCTCCTGTGCAAGCGTGGGCCACCAGTCTTACAGTCCTTATCACCCATTGTCCGATGTTGGCTCTCTTCTGCACTCAGATGCCATTGACGATGGGTCTCCAAGCTCCTTTGTGCTCTCCAGCTTGCTCCTTTGCTGCAAGGGCTGTGGTCAGAGCATCCCCAGATTCTCAAGCTGCTGAGTGCCATCCCAATCCCTTAAATGGAGCCAGCTACAAATTCCCTTTCCCAGCAGGTCTTCCAGCCATGCCAGGCAGCCATTAGATTTAAAACAAATTTAAGCTCCTCATAGTAAAGAGTAAAACAGATCATTCTTTCTCACATACCTGATTTTACAACCATCCTGAACATTTCACCAAATTATGAAAAGGGAGTTGGCAACAAGTAAAGAAAAGTAATGCTCATTTTTATTGATGACATTCATGTCTGAACTAAGCCTTTTTCTGGAAGAATGCCTGCACTGAAGGCAGCTAGGACTTATTGCATACCTTATAACGTAGATCGATTGGTGATAGCTAAAAGAAGTATTTTTGTATTGTTCAACAGCTTTAAAGTTCCTGGGTGGGTTCAAGGGGGCCAGCTTGACATTTGATACTGACATTTCTTCAAAATCAGAGGTTTAAGAAGAATTTTTCAGCCCTCAGTTACTTGTCCTTAAACGTTGAACACAATAAATTAATTTCACCAACATAATATACCCAATAACATGTACAAAATGAGTTTACATAATTTCAGTCTGAATCATGTGGGTCTCCCACATACATTTTTCTTTGGTCTTTTAAGAACAAACTGAAAGGTAAGAAACCCCTATTTTGACTGTCTATTACAACTGCTTTTCCCATAGGATGCAGATAAGAACATCATCAAGATGCTGAAAGAGCAAGGAAGACTTGTTTCTACTGGCACATTTAAGCACAATTATCCCTTCTGCTGGAGGTATGCATATTTCATAGACATGTAAATGTTTGTTGACATTTTGTTTATTTATTAGTCATCAACTGGGTGGTTAAGTGGGAAATAGTGGGCTGCTCTGGGTTTCTATGTATAGTTTGTAAATTCCCTGAGGATGTACCACTAAGGCACACACAGCTACTGGAGTGTGCTTGTGATCCATGTGGACCATTTTAACACCATGCTTTTGTCCCTGTATTTTCAGAGGTGCTCATATTGCCTGTTATCTCTAAAGAAATACTCTCTGCACTGCATTCTAAATTCTGATTAATAATTCATCTAGAACGACCGTGTTTGTTGGGTGATGACTTCATTTTCGATTATCTTTCGATACCCGTGACATCAAGTGAATGTTGAAAGGCAAGCCCAGGAAAGGATGAAAGTGATGAGCATGTGGTGGGCATGGTTGAAAGCGGTGGGCATGGTTGAAAGCCCACAATACTTACAACAGGTCCAAGCGCGTGCGCGCTCAACCTAAAAATGATTCAAGAGATGATGTTTGCATTGTAAGTGATGAACCTACATGACACAGACAGTAAAATATTGCATTTTTAGAAATCAGCAATGATACTGTCATCATGTTGTTAAATAAATCAAAGTACAAGCCAACATGTCATGACACCTGCCCGGAGTGCCTAACTGCTTGTAAAACTGCTATCCTGACTTTTTCTTTGGCCCTGGCCTCATGCAAATCTAATTTGCATGCCTGTACCTGGTATTGCAAGGTCTAGAATTTCTTATGTGACCTGGAAGCATTCACCAAGCGTGCCCCCATAATGGGTATAGAACTAATAGGACTACTATTTGGTAGATAATACTACTTTGGACAGTGAGATTTGTATGCCTTGTACGCTCCCATAAATGCATGTTTGCAAGTTTGATACATTTAAATGTAGATTGCAGCCATAAATCAGTTGCTGTTACCCGTAATACATGTATTGTATTATGGCTTTGACATTTTGTTGTTTGCTCTTGTGCACTGTGGATAACTAGTGTTATGTATCGAGACCACCTTTGACATACCTTTGTTGACAGACTGTCTTCTGAAAGATGCATCTTTCTAAAGTTAACAAAAACTCTCTAAATAAAGTTAATATAATATACATATATATTATGTTCGATGGCATGTGTAGCTGCAGACACGCATGCTATGCATTATTCCGCCATCTAGTGTTGGGCTCGGAGTGTTACAAGTTGTTTTTCTTCAAAGAAGTCTTTTTGGAATCACGGGATCGCGTGACTCCTCCTCTCGGTCATATTGCGCATGGGTATCGACTCCATTGTTAGATTTTGTTTCCCACAATAGAGTGTAGGAATGAGTGATAGAGTGTAAGAATATAAATGTTCTATAAAATTAGTAAGTAAAAATAGATGTCCAGGCAAATGTATCTACATATGTACAAATAATAAAACTGCAACGAATACAGGCTTCTGGGGAGGAGGGAGGGTGCATGTGAATCTGCAGCACTACATGCCACAAACAGATGTACACTGGGTAATTGACATCTTCCGTTCAATGGCCTGTGTAGCTGCAGATACACATGTTATGCATAGACTACAAAGCAGTTAATCTCCTCAAAAATTGTGGTGGCTAGCCTGTAGGAATTGAAGTTGTTTGAAATAATGTTCTTAAGACAGCTCGGCTAACATTGGCTTGCATTTTCAAAGCTCGGCTAACATTGGCTTGTATTTTCAAAGCTATCTTTGTAAAAAAAAATGTTCCTCTCCTATAGATTTTACAAACAAACTTAAGTAACAAATGAAAACCAATTAGAAAAATGTATACATTTTATTCCTAATCACATATACATTAGTGATGAAAAGAAAACTTGAAAAAAATACTGCTAACACAAAGACAATTAGTAATTAATGACCGTCACAAAACAGACTCTAGACTCACTCACAACAAGACAACAAATTAGACAATTCTAATTTCCAACCAACAAATACATATCTCAATACAAAAAATACCTATAGATTTCAATATTTTAAATGTTTCTTTACTTTTTTTTATATAATATAATTTCAAATAGTCTTTTTACAGTTCATCCAACATAACCCTCACCCTACTGGTAGAAGTCTTTATATTCCAGCATCCTTTGCATATATATTAATCAGCCACCATTGGCGTTCCATTCTCCTACGGATATTACCAAGCTTCAGCTCCCAGATGTCAATGCAACATCTACACAATAACGTTATGAGGAGTAGACCATGTGGCAGCTTTACATGTATCTACCATTCCAGACCTTCAGTTTCCAACCACTTTGTCACTTTTGTCATTAACCTTTAACCATTAATCAGTCTTGATCCTTCTCCAATAAGACCACTCGAAGATCAACTGCCAGGACAGGTCCCCTCCAGATGGGTCCTGTGTTCTCTGTGCCCTCGGGTGCAAGCTGCACCCCACGGATGAGGCATAAATAAGCCAAAACCGGTCTGGAATCGCTTCTGCTCTCTTTCACAGGGGACGTACCATGGTAGATGAGACCCAGTTGTTCGTATTGGAGCTTTAACAAGACTGACTTACATATGTATGGATGGTGTGTAATAATAGCATGGTGAGCAAAAAACAGTGGATTGGATTGCAGCCCAGAGTAATTACCAATGACAGAGATTAATTCAAGCATTCCACCCATCACCTTTGACCTCAGTGCAATTAAATATATAGCTTGGTGAGATAATGTGGGGGAGAGAAACTACATCACTAGAGTCCTGAAAATGTTACACTTTTAAAATAGTTGTTTTTAATTTCCAAGTACAGGTTATACTACAGTACTTCTATTAAATTCTGTCTCAAATTGAATGCTCTGGTTATTGCAGACTCGAGGAGATGTGGTCAGCTGGCTAAGCTGCTGACATTGGATCTTAGGCTCAAATTCTGTCCCTTTCAGTTGACTAAAAATCATTTGTAGCCACCCCATATCAAATCCTAGTTAGTAAAGAACATTTTTGAAAATGTCAAAACATACCAAATTTTACTGCAACAACTAAAAATGCATGGTGTGTTACTAATAGTTTTCTAAAGAAATCGTTTTGAATAAAAATTCAACTATGTCTGCTATTTTATCTGGGACACACAATTTATGCAAACCTTGTCTTGTCTATGTAAACCTCGTACCAAATTCATCAGACAGGACTCTTTAAAGATTAACTACAATTCAATCATACAAAATAAGAATGTAGTAAGCAACTTTGGAATAAAGACATTCTATGAACTGGTTTTTCTGAGATGTAAATGCCATTCATCTCGAAATTTCCATTAAACAGTTCAGGTGAATTGGTTTTTGCGTAATGATATTCTATTAAATTGGTTTTGCTATGAAATAGAACCCTTTATATCAGAGTTACAAACTTTCAAATAAGTGTTTTTGTTTCTTTCACTTTGGCATGTGAGAATGTCATTGCACTGAGTGGCCTTTATTAGAGTTAGTGAACGACACCCCTTCTCCCCTGACAAAATTTATAATGACTCCAGGGGAAGTAAGTTGTCTTTTGCTTCATATATAGGCCTATATTCCATATGGGTGTGTGTGCCTCAAACCCCTTTGAGATCGTTCGGGGCAGGGGTGCCGTCTCTCCCCCATGCTCTTTGCAAAAGCGGTGAAGCCATTTGCTTGTCTTCTGAGAGTGGAGGGGCAGGACAGAAGTATCCTTTGGGAGATGGGGGAGCGTATGTGCTCCCCCTCTATGTAGATGACATGCTGATATTCTTGAAGAGTCCCCGAACAGGTATCCTGTGGTGCTTAGCATTATTGGACGCCTTTGGCCAGGTCTCTGGTCTTAGTACCAAAGGGTGGAAGTCCTGTGCCTTTCCGTTCTCCACAGAGAACTTTAGCCCTCTGGAGCCAGTTGATGTCCTAGATTTGCAGTGGTAGCCTAGTTATCAGTTATTTGGGGATTAGAGTATATCATTTGGACACGGATATTTGGGACAGCAATTTTGGGGGCGTCATGAGGGGCCTTAATGGATGTGTGACCTTCTGGAGAACAATGCAGCTTCCTGTTATGGCCCGAATAGCACTGACTAAAATGATGTCCCTGCCTAGAGTCCTTTATTATTTCATCTCCCTCCCAAACTGGATACCCGGGAGTGGTTCAGATCCCTAAACTCATTGCTTAGAAAATTGATCTTTGAGTGGTGAGCCAGGGTTTCACTGCGTGCACTCTAGAGACCCACAGCTTCAGGTGGTTTGGGTGTTCCCCTCTGTGTAGGCCATAGTTACTCCATACGGCACTTTGGTGTTGGAGGGGGGCGCACAGTCCCATAGGGACAACTACTCTGTCTGCACTCTCGATGCTGCTGGTGGGTTAACAGACCATGAAAGGGTGCTACTTCACTGGCCGCCGGCTGTTACCCTGGACAGAGTTGGGAATTAATATGTTCGGGGACTGTTACTTTGAGAGCACCTTCTACCTGCTGGAGGAATTGATAGCTGAACATAATTTGCCAGCCTGTTAGTTCTTGACATATGGAGTGCTGACAGGGGCAATCAGGCTTCTCCTGGGGGTCCTGGAACCTGAACCTCCGGTGCACGATAGTCTACAGACATTGCTCATCTTTGGTGGACGGTCGCCACCAGGTCTCATAAGTGTATAAAAGAGCGCTGGCCATGACAATGGATGACCTACCAGCTTTAAAGGCCAAGTGGGAAGAGTACATTGGCTGATCATCTGACTGGTCTGGTGTGAATCAGACCTGCCTCAGCTGTGCCAGTCAGAATCTTGACATGGGGTGGTCCCCAGCTAGCCTTGATCCCCTTAGCTATTGTTTTTGTCTGATATTGCTTCCCTTCTATCCTCAACCATTCATGCTCTGTGTGCTACCATCAGTATGAGGATCCTAAAATTGTGTGTGTGTGTGTGTGTGTGTGTGTGTGTGTGCGCGTGCCCCGTCCGTCCGTAACACGTCCCATAGGATTACATAATTTCTGTGTAGAGTCCACCCAGGACCGCGAGGGTCCTAGCGTGCATGATGTCAAAGACGGTACATGCCCTCCTTTTAAAGAAAAGTACAAACAACATTAGCATCATATTTCCTCAATGAGGCGCTCGCACTGATCTGTCAGATCAGGTATATGAAGTAGTTGAGATGCATCGTCATCATGCTTTGATGACATAGGCTGAGATGTGCGATATGGACTTTCAGGCTGGGTCCCCTCCCTTGTGATTTCAGGAGCCGATGAACATTGTGGTAGGTGTTTAAAGTGTGACGAGTCCCATGTGACGAATTTTCAGGGACAGTGTGCTGTCACCATGTGTTCTTTGCACGTCACAGCAATCAAGGGGGAACATCAAATGGAGTGTCTGTTTTCCGCTTCCCCTTCTGTTTGACAAGTACCAAGTCCCCTTTCTCAAAGACTGTTTTCTGGGTGTGTTGTCGCTTGTCGGCATAGGTTTTCCTTTTGCACTTTTGAGAAGTATCTGTGACACAAACCTTCTCGACATTCATCGATCGGTCCAATGTCCATTGTGGTAGCTTGATTCCGATGGCTGGCCCAAATAGCAAGTTGGCAGGGCTCTCACCAGTTGTGGAATGAGGAGTTCATTAATCGGCACGAGGTGCTGGGCACAGGGCTTGATTTAAATTGATTCCCTCCATTGATGCCCGTTGAATTGCCCTCTTAAATGTGACCATAAATCGTTTACCAACACCATTGGCTTGGGGCCAGAGAGCTTACAAATATGGCATGCTTTTAGCTCTTTCTCAACTTGTTAATCTAGGCGAGGGATCACACTCAGTCATGAATTTGTAAAGAGCACTACTCACCCGTGGGTTCTCAAGGAGCTGTCTCTTAGGATTCTTGTGGTGGCTACAATGCCACAATGTCCTTAACTGGCTAGCTCGATGACCTGTCTTGGGCATGACAATTCTCAAGCCTCTCAATATGACACCTTTGTTTGATGGATAGCTAATCTTTTTTAATTTTTGTAATACATCAGCTAGAGGTCGAATACTTGTCTTCCAAGATTGTGTTGTAATGAGGTCTTTAAGGATGATAATGTTTTTATCTCCCTTTGTAGCAGCAATAATCTGTTAAATGGATAGAGCTACTGGTGTGCTGGACCTCAAAGTGAAATTGAGATACTCTTCAGCTGCTTGGATGCTGAATGTTGGCGATGTAGCAGCACTCATGAAAAGTAACCTGCGTGGCTTTTGCCTTTTCAAGGCTTGCATACAATTATGTAAGCCTACTCTTTCAGTCGCAACCCCTACCTCTTGATGCAAGGTGGCATCTAAGCTTTCAGGTTTCCAAAAATAGCAAGCAATGGCTGGTGGTCTGTGATGATAGTGAAGCGTTTCCCATATTTAAACACACAAACATTTTCCCAGGCCCACGGTACAGCCGGAATCTCCTTTTCCATCTGAGAGTAGGCATGTTCTGTTTGAGATAGGCTTTTTCTGGCATAGGCCATAATGTGTCTCGGGATGGCCATTGTGTTGAGCAAGGATTGTTCCCAGCTCAACCAGGCTCGCACCTACTGTGATCTCAGTATGTAACTTGGGGTCACAATAGGCCATTTCAGTTGTGTTCTCAATTGCATGGTTTATTGTTCTGAAACGTTGATCAAATTCAGAAGACCACTGAAATGGGATATTCTGTTAAGTCTGTCAATGGGGTACTCACTGTAGCAAAGACACAAATGTATCTTGAGCATAACTGCCTGTGCCTAATAAGGATCGTAGCATGATTGCATCTTGTGGGGGCAGGTAGATGACAGTGCTTGCACCTTATCCGGGCCAGGAGACATTCTTCCTTCAGAGAGTATGTGACTAAAGAATTTAAGTATGGTTTTGTGAAACTCACACTTTGCTGCATTCAGAGGGAGATCTGTATCAGCAAGTATCTGACACTCATGCATAAGAGCCTTGTCATGCTTGTTGTGTTTCCCTAAATACCAGTATGACATCACTGTAATTGAAAGCATGCGTAACAGGTTGAATATTTCGGCAAGTAACATCCTGATATATCTCTGCAGCTGAAGGTGCTCTAAAACTCAGTATTTGGATCTGAACAAACCAACATGAGTTGAAAAAGTTGTAATGTAATTACAGGTTCGGTGGCATGTGTAGCTGCAGATACACATGCTGTGCATAGTCCGCCGTCTGGTGTTGGGTCGGAGTGTTACAAGTTGTTTTTCTTCGAAGAAGTCTTTTCGAGTCACGAGACCGAGGGACTCCTCCTACTTTGGTTCCATTGCGCATGGGCGTCGACTCCATGTTCGATTGTTTTTTTTCCGCCATCGGGTTCAGACGTGTTCCTTTTCGCTCCGTGTTTCGGGTCGGAAAGTTAGTCGGAATCAACGGAAAATTTGTCGGTATTGTTTCGTTCGGTATCGGGTTAGATTGGAATCGACACCGAATCTTGAAGAGCTCCGGTAGCCCTTCGGGGTAATTTCGATCCCCCGTTGGGGCCTGGTCGGCCTGACCGCGTGCAACATCGAGACTGATGTAACGGACCCCGTTCCGATTCTGTCCTAAATGCCACAGTAAATATCCCTATACAGACCAACATTTGGTCTGTAACTTGTGCCTGTCACCCGAGCACAAAGAAGAAACGTGTGAGGCCTGTCGAGCGTTTCGGTTGAGAAAAACGCTCCGAGACTGAAGAGCCAGAAGGTTGCAGATGGTGTCCACGCCGACAGGACAACAACGGTTCGAGGAAGAGGGAGAAGAAGAAACATTCTCCATCCACGAATCCGATTCTGAAGAATTCGACGTCGAAGAAACCGTGAGTAAGACGTCGAAACAAGCATCACACAGAAAAACAGACAAAGCCCAGGGGACGCCACTGCCGACAGGCCATGGCTCAACCCATAAAGTAGGTGACCGCCCATCGGCACCGAAAAAGGGCGAGCTGGTGCCGTGATCGTCTGACTCCGGTCGAGACACAGGCACGCAGCAATCTCGGGACCGAGATACTGCCGCACAAAAGGGTCGACACCGAGACAGCGGCACCGAAGCTGCTCGGCACAGAGATAGCGGCACCGAAGATGGTCGACGCCAAGAAGGTACGACACCGAAAAAGAGGAAAATCTCTTCGGAGCCGAAAACAACAAAAGACACGGTTTTGGTGCCAAAACGCCCAGCAACCGAACCGAAAGCCAGTTCCTACTCAGAGGAACAATCACTGTCCTCCCAACTTCAAAAACACAGGTTTGAGGAGGAATTACAAACAACAGCTGTAGATCACACGCAAAAGCGGATCTTTATACAAAGTGGTACAGGGAAGATCAGCACCCTTCCCCCAATCAGAAGAAAAAGGAAACTAGATTTCCAACAACAAGAAACAACACCACAAGCAAAAGTGGTGAAGAAGGTAACTCCACCACCCTCTCCACCACCGGCACCTCCTATATCACCGGCACAGACTCCGTCACAATCACCAGCTCATACCACCATGAGCCAAGATGACCAGGACGCATGGGATCTCTATGACGCCCCAGTATCGGACAATAGCCCTGAGTCGTACCCCACTAAGCCCTCACCACCTGAGGACAGTACAGCGTATGCTCAGGTGGTAGCTAGGGCAGCAGAGTTTCATAACGTATCGCTACATTCAGAGCCTATCGAGGATGACTTCCTTTTTAACACCCTGTCCTCCACCCATAGCAATTATCAAAGCCTTCCTATGCTCCCTGGAATGCTAAGGCACGCTAAACAAATCTTTAAGGAGCCAGTTAAAAGCAGAGCAATAACCCCAAGGGTGGAGAAGAAATACAAGGCACCACCCACAGACCCTGCCTTTATTACATCACAACTGACACCAGATTCAGTTGTCGTAGGAGCAGCTCGTAAAAGAGCCAACTCGCACACATCAGGCGACGCACCACCTCCAGACAAGGAGAGACGAAAGTTTGATGCAGCCGGGAAAAGGATTGCAGTACAAGCTGCAAATCAGTGGCGCATCGCCAACTCGCAGGCACTCCTAGCGCGATATGACAGAGCCCATTGGGACGAGATGCAGCATCTCATCGAGCACCTCCCCAAAGAATTCCAAAAACGGGCAAAACAAGTGGTTGAAGAGGGACAAAACATATCCAACAACCAAATCCGTTCTTCTATGGATGCAGCAGATACAGCTGCAAGAACTATAACTACTGCTGTAACGATAAGGAGGCACGCATGGCTGCACACATCCGGCTTCAAACCTGAGATACAACAGGCAGTGCTCAATATGCCGTTCAATGAACAACAATTGTTTGGACCAGAAGTGGACACTGCAATTGAAAAATGAAAGAAAGACACTGACACAGCTAAAGCCATGGGCGCGCTCTATTCCCCGCAGGGCAGAGGCACATTTGGCACATTTCGCAAAACTACTTTCAGAGGAGGGTTTCGAGGTCAAGCCACACAAGCCAGCACCTCACAAACTACACCGTCTACCTACCAGGGACAGTATCAAAGGGGAGGCTTTCGGGGCCAATACAGAGGGGGCCAATTCCCAAGAAACCGGGGAAAATTTCAAGGGCCCAAAACCCCACAAAACAAGCAGTGACTCACAAGTCACTCAACCCCTTCACACAACACCAGTGGGGGGAAGACTAAGCCAGTTCTACAAATCTTGGGAGGAGATAACAACATACACTTGGGTCTTAGCAATTATCCAACATGGTTATTGCATAGAATTTCTCCAACTCCCTCCAAACGTCCCACCGAAAAAACACAAGATGTCCAAACAGCATATAGACCTTCTAGGACTCGAAGTTCAAGCATTACTGCAAAAAGACGCAATAGAATTAGTACCAAAAACACAAAAGAACACAGGAGTTTACTCACTGTACTTTCTAATACCGAAAAAGGACAAAAGTCTGAGACCAATATTGGATCTCAGAACACTAAACACCTACATCAAATCAGACCACTTTCACATGGTCACGTTACAAGACGTAATACCACTACTGAAACAGCAAGACTACATGACAACGTTAGATCTAAAAGACGCGTATTTCCATATACCGATACATCCCTCGCACAGGAAATACCTAAGGTTCGTATTCGAAGGAATACATTACCAATTCAAAGTGTTGCCATTCGGAATAACGACAGCACCAAGAGTCTTTACAAAATGTCTAGCAGTAGTAGCTGCACATATCAGGAGGCAGCAAATACACGTGTTCCCGTACCTAGACGATTGGTTAATCAAAACCAACTCGCTAACAAAGTGTTTACACCACACAGATTATGTTATACAAACCCTTTTCAAACTGGGTTTCTCCATCAACTATGCAAAGTCACACCTTTTGCCGTGTCAAACACAGCAATACTTAGGAGCGACAATCAACACAATAAAAGGGGTAGCCACTCCAAGTCCACAAAGGGTTCAAAATTTTCACAAGGTGATACAAGCTATGTATCCAACACAAAAGATACACGCAAAGATGGTCTTAAAACTCCTAGGCATGATGTCCTCATGCATAGCCATTGTCCCAAACGCAAGATTGCACATGCGGCCCTTACAACAGTGCCTAGCATCACAATGGTCACATGCACAGGGTCACCTTCTAGATCTGGTGTTGATAGACCGCCAAACATACATCTCGCTTCTATGGTGGAACAGTACAAATTTAAACAAAGGGCGGCCTTTCCAAGACCCAGTGCCACAATATGTGATAACAACAGATGCTTCCATGACAGGGTGGGGAGCACACCTCAATCAACACAGCATCCAAGGACAATGGGACGTACATCAAAGAAAGTTTCATATAAATCACCTAGAATTGTTAGCAGTAGTTCTAGCGTTGAAAGCATTCCAACCAATGATAACCCACAAATACATTCTTGTCAAAACAGACAACATGACGACAATGTATTATTTAAACAAACAGGGGGGAACACACTTGACACAGTTGTGTCTCCTCACAGAAAAAATATGGCATTGGGCAATTCACAACCACATTCGCCTAATAGCACAGTTTATTCCAGGGATCCAAAACCAGCTAGCAGACAATCTCTCTCGGGATCACCAGCAGGTCCACGAATGGGAAATTCACCCCCAAATCCTGAACACTTACTTCCAAATTTGGGGAACACCTCAAATAGATCTATTTGCAACAAAAGAAAACGCAAAATGCCAAAACTTCGCATCCAGGTACCCACACCGGCAATCTCACGGCAATGCTCTATGGATGAATTGGTCAGGGATATTTGCGTACGCTTTTCCCCCTCTCCCTCTCCTTCCATATCTAGTAAACCGATTGAGTCAAAACAAACTCATACTAATAGCACCAACATGGGCAAGACAACCTTGGTATACCACACTACTAGACCTGTCAGTAGTACCTCATGTCAAACTACCCAACAGACCAGATCTGGTAACACAACACAAACAACAGATCAGGCATCCAAACCCAGCATCGCTGAATCTAGCAATTTGTTCCTGAAATCCTAGAATTTGGACACTTGAACCTCACACAAGAATGTATGGAGGTCATAAAACAAGCTAGAAGGCCATCCACTAGACACTGCTATGCAAGTAAATGGAAAAGATTTGTTTGTTACTGCCATAATAATCAAGTCCAACCATTGCATGCATCTCCAAAAGATGTAGTAGCATATTTACTACATCTACAAAAAGCAAATCTAGCTTTTAATTCCATAAAAATACATCTCGCAGCAATATCTGCTTACCTGCAAATTACTCATTCAACTTCCCTATTTAGAATACCGGTCATTAAAGCGTTTATGGAGGGCCTAAAGAGAATAATACCACCAAGGACACCACCTGTTCCTTCATGGAACCTCAACATTGTCTTGACAAGGCTCATGGGTCCACCTTTCGAACCCATGCATTCTTGTGAAATGCAATACTTAACGTGGAAAGTTGCATTTCTCATTGCCATTACATCTCTAAGAAGAGTAAGTGAAATTCAGGCATTTACTATACAAGAACCATTTATTCAAATACACAAAAATAAGGTAGTTCTAAGAACCAACCCAAAATTCTTACCAAAGGCCATCTCACCGTTCCACTTAAATCAAACAGTAGAATTGCCAGTGTTCTTTCCACAGCCAGACTCAATAGCTGAAAGAGCACTACATACATTAGACATCAAAAGAGCACTAATGTACTACATTGACAACAAAACTAATTAGGAAAACAAAACAACTATTTATTGCATTTCAAAAACCTCATACAGGAAATCCAATATCAAAACAAGGTATAGCTAGAGGGATAGTTAGGTGCATCCAAACCTGCTATCTTAAAGCAAAGAGACAGCTGCCTATTACACCAAAGGCACACTCAACCAGGTGCTACCATGGCCTTTCTAGGAAATATTCCAATGAACGAAATATGTAAGGCAGCAACATGGTCTACGCCTCATACATTTACTAAGCACTACTGTGTAGATGTGTTATCTGCACAACAAGCCACAGTAGGTCAAGCTGTACTAAGAACTTTATTTCAAACTACTTCCACTCCTACAGGCTGAACCACCGCTTTTGGGGAGATAACTGCTTACTAGTCTATGCACAGCATGTGTATCTGCAGCTACACATGCCACCGAACGGAAAATGTCACTTACCCAGTGTACATCTGTTCGTGGCATTAGTCGCTGCAGATTCACATGCGCCCACCCGCCTCCCCGGGAGCCTGTAGCCGTTTGGAAGTAATCTTCAACATTTGTACATTTGTAAATATATTACTTTAACATTCATTTTGTACATACTTAGTCATTCCATTGCATGGGCACTATTACTAACATACACAACTCCTACCTCACCCTCTGCGGGGAAAACAATCTAACATGGAGTCGACGCCCATGCGCAATGGAACCAAAGTAGGAGGAGTCCCTCGGTCTCGTGACTCGAAAAGACTTCTTCGAAGAAAAACAACTTGTAACACTCCGACCCAACACCAGACCGCGGACTATGCACAGCATGTGAATCTGCAGCGACTAATGCCACGAACAGATGTACACTGGGTAAGTGACATTTTCCTTATCTTTCATCTCGAGTTGATGATATATAGATAAAGACGAGAGAAGATTTTAGCTCCGTTCAACTTCATGATCATGTCGGCTATGGGGGTACCAGGATGCCTTTCTCTCTCAATTGCTTAGTTGGCCTGGTGCATATCAACACAAATGCGCATTGCACCCTTACTGTCTTTTTTTGGCCGCCCCATCTATGGACAAAACCCACTGCTTAGGTCAGTTGGAGCATTCAATGATTTCATGTTTCAACAGTGCTTTTAGTTCTTTCTCAGTGGCTGTGACTCTGAAGCATCGTTTTGCAACCGGGCGAATGTCGTCATTAATACGAAGATGCATTTTCATCACTTTGAGTTTTCTTAAGCCATGAAACAACAATGGGAACTGACTCACAAATTCAGCCTTAGTATGGATGTTGTAATTGAGAGATATCAGTCCCATGTCAGTAGGAGTGGCAAAGTATAAGTAGTCATGCACTAGGTGAAGTTCCCTGAAGGACCTGATTTGGTGCTTTCACAGATGTCGTTTTGTGTTTCAAGGTTGATGTAAATGACCCTTGACTCTGTAACGGTAGCGAAGCAGCCTTTGTGTTTACCTTTGTGTTTGACAGAGCAAAGCGTGGCACAGGAGGCAGGCTGTTGAACATTTCTACTGGCATGATAGTAATCAACGCACCACTGTCTATAAAGTAGGTTATGGGGCAACCGTTCAGCTTTATTGTGACTTTAGTACAATGTCCAAAAGAATTTTGTTGCTACGCTGGGTGATTGATTTTGGATCTTCTTTGCAAGCTGGAAACCCTACATGTGCGTGTTGTTCTTTGGTTGATATCATCAATGCAAATCTGTCTTTTTCGCTAGTGCTTAAAAATGACGCTGACAAGCCTTTATATGATGAACTTGACGATGATTGACTGTGCTTGGTTTCTACTTGTTGTAATTTATGTTGCCTTTTGGTCTTGTGGGTGTGGCAAAAATGCTTCTGGAACCTTCTGGTGTCCATTTTCTTTTCTCTCTGTGAACATTTAGTTTCTCTTTCACTTTGCAGGCCGCTATGAAGTGATTTTCTTTCCCACGGCCCTTGCATTTCTATCCCAAGGCTAGACATTTACCTTCATGGGGAAACAAAACCCACATCAGATGCATAACTTTTGTTTCTTCAGAGACGTCAATTTGTGTGCCTCTATTTTGTGCTTTTGCCTGCTTTTCATGATCAACGCTGATTCATTATGCGCTCTTCCTGCTTCCATATCAGCAGCTTGTCAATCTGCTCATTCTACTGCCCTTCCAGCCATTAGCATTTTCTCTAAACTGAGTGGCTGTCTCGACATGCGTCTTCTGAAGGAATCTGAAAGGCAGCCATCAGTGACTCAAAGGCACATGACTTCTTCCTCATTAAAGGCTCAGAACTTAGTGTTGATAAGTACATCAAGTCTCTCAACAAATTCATCCATTGTTTCACCAGCTTGTTGTCATGCTTGGTTGAATCTGTACCTCTCGTGATCGTCATTCAACAACGGATTGCACTTGGCAGTCAACACTTTATCTTTTGCTATGATGTTGCATCAGCTTGTGAGACTTTTTTTTTTTTTTTTTTTTTTTTTTTTAAGCACTTCTTTCACTCCTTCACCAGCAAGGTTTTTCAAATATTTAATGATTTTCTTATTGTCACCTTCTCCTAGTGCATCTGTGAAGTCATCGAACGTTTCAATCCATGCATTTCACTTGGCTCTTATGTTCTGTTTCTTCATGGTCCCAAAGAAAGGTGATGGCTTGAGGAATGTAGCTGCCTCATAATTTGACCTTCCTTTTTGTTGTCATTTAGAGCATATGCTGTTCAGTCAGCTATTCTTGCACTGCAGGGCTAGCAACCTCTCTGGTTGTCACGCCTGATGTTTGAGGTCATATAGCACTTCACTCACTTGACCAGTAAGTATGTTTCTGTTTTCGTACCTGGTCATCACTGCCTTTAGCGTTTGCTTCGTATTGATGACGGCGCTGTGATAAGGTGCAGTGCAGTATCTCTCCTTTCAGCCTCACCAACGGGTTTTGGTGGGCTTTTCAAATGCACTGCTCTGCAGAGTCTTCAGCTTTTTTGATGTCTGTGTATGGGCTGGAGTGGGGCTTTGACTCCACATATGCATATCGCAGACCCGTTTGCATCTATTTGGGGTGCATGTGGCACACAGCAGCAGTTTGCTGCACCTTTGCAAACTCAGGGAAAGCATTTTTGCTTCTTCAAGGCATGTATTCTCTACTAGTCACCAGTTACAGCGTCCTCCACTGCCCATGAGTATGTAAATTAATATGCCACATGTGGAGCTTTGTAACAGACTTCTTTATTATTACTTATACTATCCCGCTCCGCACGCATTGTGTCATGACTTTTATAATCACACCTTAACATCTCCCAGAAGATGAAGTAATTCCGTCTAAAGTCCACCCAGGACCGTGAGGGTCCTCACGCGCATGATATTAAAGGCACTAACTGCAGAGTGCACCAGTCCTTCAAGAGATCTTGGATTTCTTCATTGGAAAAAAGATCAGGAGGTAAGGATAGTTTCTGGGCAGTGCTGAGTACTCTGCTGATCAAATAGGGTGGTATATTCCTTTACCTCCGCTCCACTGCTGCTCAGGCTTCAGTTGTTAAGGAGATTCCAACCCATTGGATTAAAGATATTTAATATAAGAAGCGTAAGAAATGGCCTCCCCCACTGTGGAGGTGCACATCAGGCACTTCTCTCTACCAACTGAATGCAATCGGAAAAAGTGTTCGTTTTGGTCTGCTATATTTCATCCACTTGATACCCAGTAACAGCAACTCTTTTGTGAGTTCATCTATGCACTCAAGGCCACTACACCTAGGAGTGTTACTCCTCAACCTTTTCTTTTGATTGAGTTTTTGGGGGAATCAGGAGTTGGTGTCAGCCCACTTAGTTCAGTCTGGAAGCTCCAAGGAGTCTCTTCTGGTAGTGGAGATCCTTCTCCTCCTCAGAACTCACTCCATGTTAGACTTTTTGGTTCACCTCTCCATTGCGGACACGTTATGCACATCTGACCAGGAATCACTAAAACAACTTGCCTCACAACAACTCCCTTCTACCTTCACCCAAGATGTGGCAGCCTGTATCTGATAGAGATGCAGATTCCTTACCTTAGAATAATCCTTAGACCTCAGACTGGATCCATAAGATTTGTGAGCAGTGCTCTTGTGTGCTGGTATGTTGCGTCATTCATCTCTGCGTGGTGTCGTCAGCATCTGCACCGGAAGTGACCTGCACAGTACCTATATAGGCATCACCTCGGAGCAGTGACATCAGTTCATTCCCATGCCAGATATCACTGATCTGGTCTGAGCTGCCCCTTAGTCACTTTTTGAGAGGCTTTTTAAAATGTTTTTCTCAGTCTTTTTTTTATTTTTTTAAAGTTTTTCTCTTGGTGAGAAGATTTGTTACCCAAGAAAGCTGCTGGTTTTAAACCATGTGGGCCTGTCACAGGCAAATATCAGTGATGGGTTCCTACTGTGTCTGTTTGTGGTGCTTGGAGTGGGGCTACGACTCCAAGACCTGCGAGAACTGCCGCACCATGCATCCTGCGCCGCTGAGGGAGCGTTTCCTAAAGCTCCTAGTCTCTCAAAGTATGTTCACTCCAAGAAGCTCAAGGTCCTGTTCGCACGGAAGGTCTCAGGAGCAATTGTGAAGCTTTTCCCAACATTTGTCATCACATTCCAAGTCATTGGGGAAGTTGGGTAATTCCCACAAGAATGAAGTCAAAGAGGTCTTAGACTTCGCTGCGTCTACCGGAGTCTTACGACAAGGCGCAGGAGCATTGGCACTGCAGGCCCTGCGAGTAGGTGAAAACTGATCCCGGGTCCACTCCCCTGATTTCCCCAGAGTGACCCCCACCCAGGTAAAAGAGCTTCATGAACCCATTTGCCTCATATTTGGGTGGCCCGGTCCCTTTGGAGTGCCTCCAAGCCCCATCGGCTCGGTAGGGCCCCTACTGACTCGACGTTGGCGGGCTCACCCTCAGCACCAGTCGAGCCCCACAGACCCCTTGCTGGATCAAGAGTGTAGCCGTCGGCAAAACAGAGACCTTCCTCAATGCCCTCTCCAGTCCGCCACTGTTATCGTTATTACCGGCACTGAGCCAGAGTGACATCATCTGGCGCCGACTGGGTCTGTGGTTCATGGAGTGGAGCCAGTGCCTTATTTAATTGTCAGGCCTGGGAAGAGAGATGAATGGGAGTTGTCTGTGGACCTTTACGGTTACCCACTCCCTGAAGAAAAATGGGAACAGGACAGCTGGTATGAGGGACTGGTGGAGGCCAGTGGGTTAGGCACGTCACCTGACGCTGGCCTGGTGTCTCCTTCTAGCATGGCTACGGAGAAGGGTTCCTTTTTTACTAAGGTAGTGCATAAGGGGGCTGATGTTTTGGACTTTCAGTTGCCCTCGGTGGCGGTCAAGACTAACATCTTGATGGAGTTGCTTCAACCAGGAGTCTCCCCTTCTGACCCCCTTTTCTCTGCTTCAATGAATCCCTTACATTTGTGCTACTTGGTGTCTGGTCCAAGCCCTGCACAGGGGCTCCTGTGCATAGGACGATTGCCTGCTGCCATCACCCTGCTACTGGCGATCTTAGTTTCCTCACCCAGCACCCCACCCTGGAGAGCTTGGTTGTTCAAACCTCCACATCCAGGATTAACCCACGCTCATTCCATACCACTCCACCAGTGGCTGGTCAGATTTGGCAAGAGAATTTTCACTTCTGCCAGACTACCACTGTGGTATGTGAACATCACGCTCTTCTAGGGCCATTATTCCTGTACAATATAGGACTTGGTTGCTCAAGTGCTGCCCATGGTCTCAGAGGAGGCCTGAGATACAGCAAACTTCACTATACAGTGTGAACTTGAGACGACCGACTCGCTAACCAGGGCGATTTCTTTGTCAGTGGCATTACTGTGCCATGCCTAGCTGAGAACAGCTGGTTTTTCCGGGTCAGTCCAGGCTTCCCTCATGGACATGCCCTTTGATGGCTCTCGACCCTTTGGAGAGAAGGCGGATTCAGCGTGCTGTAGCACTTTAAGGACAGCAGAGCTGTAGGCAGGTCCTTGGGCTTGTCTATAGCCTCTTACCAGCCCCAGTCCGCCTTTTGCCTGTTCGTAGCCACAAATGGGTCTCCAACCGCATCCATACCTTCCAAGCCACAAAGGTCAACAGGCTTCCCAACCTTTTCGGGGCCCGGGTACAACAAATGGTGTGGGGCAGGCGGCCAGTCAAACCACCACCCCCCTCGCAGCCACTGCTTCCACTCCTCTTTAGTGTGGCCTCCAACCATTGTGGGCATCCAGTGGGAGGCAGGATATGCCATTAACTGTCCCACTGGCGATCAGTACCATCAGACTGCTGGGTTCTCCAGATTGTCCAAAGGGGCTACTCCCGCCCTTTGTGACTACCTCACCACCATGACACCCACTTATGATTGGCTGATGTAGAACCATATCTCCTTGCTCTGTCAAGAAGTGCGGTTCCCATGACCATGGAAGCCATTGAGCTGGTGCCTGCATCAGAAGTAGTTTGTGCTTGTGTTTTCCCCCTACTTTCTTGTGTCGTGACTTTGTCCTATTTTCTTGATCTGCATCTTCTCAAACTCTTCTTTAAGATAAAAAGTTAAAAATGCTCATGCTCTCCCAAGTTCTGTCTGCCCTTGACATGGCAGTCTGGATGCTAGCGTTGGACTTGCAGGACGCATAATTCCAGATTTTTCATACTTCCTGCCTACAGACTTTACCTGCGGTTCACGGTAGGCCAAGAGCACTTTCAGTTTGCTATGCTTCATTTTGACCTACCAGCGGCCCTCGGGTGTTCACAAAAGTTATGGCGGTGGTTATAGTTTGTCTTCGGAGATCAGGAGTACCAGTCTTTCCCTCCCTCAACCACTGGCTGTTGAAGGTGGGCTCACTCCAGGTCATTTGCTGGGTTTCATGTCAACATGCTGAAGTCGCACCTGACATATTCTCAGACGCTCCTCTTCATCACAGCCGTTCTGGACACAGTTCAGTTTTGTGCCTATCTTCCTGAACGGTGGGCCTAAAATATTTCAGCTGTGATTCTGATATTTTAGCCTTTATCCTGGATTTTAGTGAGACTGACTCTGAGGCTATTGCGCCTAAAGGCCTCCAGCATCTTGCTGGTCACTCATTCCTGATTGCCTTTGCAGGCTTTGCAGTGTGACCTGAAGTCCCAGTGGGCACAGCATCAGGGGAGTCTCTCTTACATGTTCCAGATCTTGGAGGGTACCGCAAAAGATCTGCAGTAGTGGCTAAGGAACTGTGATTGGGTCGGTGGCAGACCCCCCTCCCTTCCCCAACTGGAGTTGACTGTAGTGACAGAGGCGTCAATCCTGGGCTGAGGTGGCCACCCTGGGAGAGATGGAGATCATAGGCCTCTGTTGGAGTTCTAGTTCCACACCAACCTGCTTGTTCATGGGTCAGGATGGGGTCATAGATGCTTTTCAAGAGACCATGTGTCTCGGGCATGGCTGACTCATCAGAGTATTTCCCTGGTGGTTCAACAAATGGTGGGCTCTCTAAACACCAGAGCAGATGAACTCAACCTCAAATGCCTAGCCAGCCACAAATGAGGTCTCCATTGGGACTTGGTGCAAGAACTCTTTAAGCAGTGGGGAGAGCTTTGGTTGGATCTATTCGCCATCGTCGAGAACCCACAGTTTCCAAGGCGACTCTCGCTCAGAGACTGTTATGCGCCGTTCTGCCAACACCACTCCTATCAAGACTTCTCAAGAAGATCAGGAATACTGGGCTCAACTCATTCTTGTGGCTCTATATTGGGCACAGAGTCTGGTATCTTGAGCTGTTGAGCATGACCATGGGTCTTCCAGTCAGGTTGCCTCTTTGAGAGGATCTTCTTTCGCAGCAACAAAGCAGGGTTCTGCACCTGAACTTGCACACCCCTGGCCTTCATGTGTGGCGATTGAGCAGTGACAGTTACCAGCTTTTGACCTTCCTGCCAAAATCTGTAATTTTATCCTGACAGCCACGAAGTCGGTATATGCATG
Organism: Pleurodeles waltl; assembly: GCF_031143425.1. Taxonomy (NCBI): domain Eukaryota; kingdom Metazoa; phylum Chordata; class Amphibia; order Caudata; family Salamandridae; genus Pleurodeles; species Pleurodeles waltl. The sequence continues at coordinate 267,127,376 of NC_090448.1, read as the reverse complement.
CTGTTGGGACAAGTTTGTGTCATGGTGTGACTACTACAGTATTGACCCCCTCTCTGCACCTTTATCAAAAGGACTCTTGTTCACAGTGTCCTTGGACCAGCAGGGCTCTGCAGTGAGCACAGTTAAGGGTTACCTTTCTGCCATCTCTCCATTCTTGTGGTTGCCTGTCCAACCTTCCCTCTTTGTCAGCTGTTGTAGAGGTTCATTAAAGGCCTGCAACATAAGGATCCACCTACTCCCTTCATCATGCCTCAGTGGGATCTTAGCCTGGACCTCGCCTTTCTCATGCGTGCACAACTGAACCGCGCCACAATTGTCCGCTTTGGCTCTTGGTTATAAAAACGGACTTTATAGTGGCCTTAACATTGGCAAAAGGGTCAGCGAACAGCAATCGCCCTCTGCACACCCTCCTTATACCACCTTTTATCTGGACAAGCTGATTCTCTGAACATATGCCTCCTTCCTTCCTGCGATTGTGACCCCTTTCCATGTAGGCCAGAACATCAGCCTGCCTACCTTCTTTGCGCCACCTCATCTCTACAAGAAGGAGAGACTGCAATGCCGGGCCAAAAATGAGCATTGACCTTGACCACACAAAAGAATTGTGGTTGAACGATCAACTCTTCGCGGGCTGTGTAGGAGTAAAGAAAAGAGAAGGCATTACAGAAAAGGACCCTCTCAATATGAATTGTCCTATGCATTAAGATCTTCTACTCATTGACCAAAAAGTAACCACTGAGGGCCTGCGGGCTCACTCCACCAGAGCCAGGGCTGCGACCACTGCATTAGCTTGCAGAGTTTCCAGTCCTAGACATCTGTCAGACAGCAATGTGGGCCTAACAACACACGCTCACCGAGTCCTTCTCCTCAGGATATTCAGGTCCGTAGTGACGGGCACTTCGCCTGTTCATTCCTACTCGACTTTCTGATCTATTTGGTTTTTCAGTCCCACCTCTGAGGAGTTTTGCTTGGATATATATTCTAAGGTAAGGAATCTGCTGCTAGAAGTCTCTGTCACATGAACAAGGTACTTGCTTTCGGTAAAGCCTTATCTGGTAGAGGCTCTATCTAACCACAGTATATTTACCGACCCACCCAGGGCCCTAGTTTGTCACAACAGTGGTCAGTGCTCATCACGGCTCTGCGCTCCTGGCTTGGAGAGTCACAAAATTTGCTGACATCAACACACCGAGGTGGTGTCTATATAGATACTGCATGTGTCACCTCTAGTGTGGACTACTCCATCTACCGGTGCGTTGGGGTGCTGCTCGAAAATATGTGAGATCCAGTGTGATGTCTGGGGATTATTCTAATGTGAGGAATCTTCGGCTAGAAAATCTCTACCTGATAAGGCATTACTGAAGGGTAAGTAACTTTTTCTTTTCTTCCACACTGCCCACTGTCCTCATCTCAGCTGCCTTCCTGTATGTTCTGATTGCACAGTTGAAGGCTAAGAAGTAGCTTCGATCCCTTAGCCCCCACATCCTTGTGGAGCGTCATCCGCTACAGGGAGACTCCCTCATTTCCTGTACCAATCCCACCATCCTCAGTACAAGCTCCTGGGACCAGAAGACAAACTACAAGCAGAATAACTCATGACTCCTAAAGGGCCCAGTTGATGACTGAGGAGTGGACCCTACTAGAGCACTGGATGGAGAGACCACTCATGCCTAGACATTTGTCCTCTGGACCTGAGGAGGCAGGAATGACCAGTAAGAACTTTCTCAGCAGTTGGAGAAAAATGGGGTGTATTAATTTTCCACCTTCAGAAGAAAGAGAAAAGATGCTGAGGCCTCTTCAAGAAATGCACACACCTCGTGTCTATGAAAGCCAGGTTTGCACCGCTCCCAGCATTTGATTGTGCTGAAAACAGTTTCAGACAGACCTTGGAATAAAAGTATCTGGCGTTGTGGAGCTCAGCCAGGGTACAACTTCAGGTTTTGTGCCATTTGTGGAATTTGAAAATCAAAAAAGTAATTAAAACAAAAGGTCTGTGACATGGCAACACATTTACTCTGGTGACCATTGCAGCTACAGATTCCAGATTTGTCCCGCTCTGAGCTTCTGGGTCAAAATCTGATGTCCTCCGATATTGAGTGCTATTAGAGTACATTGATTAGGAAAATGAAGTACACATTAATTTGTCTCAAGAACATTTACATACAGGACTTCTAGAATGCCAGTGGTTGAGGAGCGTTCCAGATTCAGATCCCCCACCTAAGTGGAGCAGGCCAACCGAACAGGTGTAACTGAGAAAACGTCCTCTGCACATCGGCTAATCTAAGGCAGATTAATTCACAAAAGTTTGGCAGCAGTGCTGATCTACTTTACTTTCTTTTAAATGTTATTTTTTTTAATTTTTTTTATTTCTGAACCTGCGATACTTAATGAACAGCACCTGAACACCACCTGAACTCCACCAGGCCCAGAATTCAAGCCGATGGATGCTTAAGGATGCAGAGGTTTCATGTCTGAAGTTTCTGTGAACCAGTACAGTGACTTACCTAACAACATGGTACACCTATCCATTGAGCTAGTTGTAGGTAGCTAAACAGTGCCTACAAAAAAATCAGGGCACCATGACTGTTTATAAGTTTTGTGAGCTCTGGAGTACTCATTGGTACCATGCCTAGCTATAGTCTAGTAGTGTTTCAATGATTATTCAAGCCCAGTTGCTCAATAGACCTTGAGACCTTGGGATCACAAAAAAAGACAATGAAAGCAGATCATTGTCTTGAGGAATTTAAGAAAATGTAAGCTTTTGTCACCAGTTCTCTAAAGGAAAGCAACAGACCTTGCCTCTTTAATACTTTCACATTTACAGGGTAAGAGGAATGGATAGCGCAAGAGAGCAACAATCTTCATTCTCATGCTCTGATGCCACCAAGACATCTCTAGGTGTTTAATTCCTTAGAGTCCTTATTCTTGCACAGACATGAGCACCATTGTTCCTTCAGAAGCTGAAGAGGAATACTTTGTTTGTTCTACCAGATATTGAAATCAGATTTTGCTTTCCTCTTTTTGATAAAGTGACAGCTTGTCTCACCACAAACTCCTCCGCCCTCAAATATTATGATAGGAAATATAATCTTGGTTTTAACATGGATTGATAGTGCCCCATTCTTAGAGAAAGGCATTTGTGTCTTTTGTGTGCAGTTTCTAAGTCCCAAGAAAGGGGATAGTTTGTAACCAATTTTTGATGTCCGCTTCCTTAACACATAAAAAAAAAAACAAAAAAAAAAACGATGCTAAATGTGGACACTGCATCAGATTATGTGGACCTTACAGAGACTTGATTCATTGGTCTCAGTAGACCTTCAGGGTGCATACATCCACCTCCCTATCTGGATTTGTCAGAAGAAATCCACAGTGTTGTACTTTGGTATGTTGGAGGTGTTGGGTTGCTCATCTATCTCATTGGGGGCTGCATATCTAACCTTACTTAGACAACTGGCTTGTAAAGACCAATAAGCCAGGTTTGTGAATGCAGTTTTTAGGTTCTAAAGATGTTCTTTTGCATGAGCTAGGCATTTTCAAGAGTGGTAAACTCTTGGTGATGCTATTGTTGAGACTTGATTTCTTAGCAGTGATCTGGCTTCATGTTTCAACTACACCTACTGGGTACACCACAATGGTGACCTTTGAAAGTTCCACACCTGTCAGTCGTTATATCTTTCTGGTTTCTTCATAGCAACTTCTAAATTTGACCAATACAGTAGATATTATGCCTTCAGTAACACTTTTTTTATGGTATTTTGTTGTATATGATTTGATATCTACCAATCATACCTTTAAACTTAATGGTAGTGGAGTGTCCGTATGAACATGTTAAAGGAAAAACCTTGCATGAACTCCCCCAAAACCTGCAGGTCATCATTGTGGTGATGCATCTCTCCCCTCTATGGGACCTCAGTTTGAGAACATTGCCATCAACAGTTTAAGGTTAAATCAAGAATGCAAATGTCACATGAATCTGCTGTAGCAAAGAGTGGTCCAGTTAGCATTAAAGGCCACTCCACCAACATTCGTGCAGGTCTAGGTATTAACATACATCATGAAATGTTTTACATCAACAAAAGGGAGGAGTAGGTTACATATCCCTCTGCGTAGAAGCAATTTCATGTTTCGGCCTTTCAGAGGTGAAGTAAGCCAAGCCAATCTGTTTGCTAACAGAAAATGCCTCTAGTTCTGCTTGATGGTTTTTCCAGTGAATGATTTGTGGGTGATGCTCTTTCTGTGGGGTGGATGTTTAACCTTCATTATTTGTTCCTGTCAAGCCACCTATTTCAGAAAGTTCTGTATAAAATTAAACACCATAAATCATCTTTTGCAGATAGAGAACCTTCTCTGACAGCGCAGCAAATCGATTTTGCACACCAGTGCATACACCTAGTGCTCGCCTGTTTGCTTCGATCTTTAAATGGTAGCTCCCATTATGCCTTGCCATGTGAGGAAATGTAGGTTCCCATCTGCAAGGTCAATAAAATTTTGAACCCATGAGTTATTCTCATCATAAATAATTGAGTTAGAAAACGGTCCTTTTGGTGGCATTCAGCAAGGTGAGTGAGAGGAATGCACCAAATATTTTACCCCTTTGACTGCCCTCTATAAACAAAATAAAGGGACCATGAGAGTTGAACAGTCCTTTTTGCCTTAGGCAATTTCAGAGTACCAGCATTCTTTTCTCCACAAACCCCTTCAAAGGATGAAGCAAGGTTACATGGATTACACCTTTAAAGATGCCTCATTCGTCCGGTTCCACTGAACAAATGGTTCAAGCGTAGGCGAAGCTCATTGCAGCCTATGAAAGACCCAACTAGTTAACGCAGTATTGAAACAAACATTCTCTTGATAAGGCTCCATGTGTGTTGAGCATAAGTATACTTTAGTGTGGAAAAAACAGATGCTTTTAGAGCCTTTACAACCAGAGACAAAACTGCACCTTCTGCCTTTATTGGTTTACTAGGAATTTGGTTTACTAAGTGACTGCCTGGCCCCTCTCTACATTCTTCCTCTAAGTGCTATTGTTTTGATGTAGATGTGAACGCAGAATTGCAATTGACAAAGCTATATTTTGAAGCATTGCATGGTATAGTAATCATTACCTGTACTTTAACCTCCTTTCAGCGATTGCTAATCAGTTGGCTTAGATAAGGAAGGACATAATAGGTTGTATATTGTACATGTTACTCTTGATTTAGCAAGACATGTAAACTTAATAAAATGGCCCATCAAGCAAATCGTCAGTTACTGTCTTTTAGTGTTGATGTTTTTCAACATTTACCTGAAAGAGATTTCACAATTTTTCAGCAAAGAGATTAAAAATATCTTCAAACACTTCAGTTTTTTCACAGAAATGAATCCTATTACTCTAGAGCTTTTATTGAGCGGATTCAGCCATCTAATTCAGCATTAAACTAGTGTTTAATAAGCAATGTAGGTATGTGTTGTAACTTCTAAAGCACCATTTACAGTGGAAACTCTTTTTTCAGATGACCAGATCACACAGTGTCATTCCCTACGGGGCTGCATCGCCCCTTCTTTCTTAGTTCTTAGAGTAGGCCGTCTGATAGACTCCTTGCTGAAGATTTCTTATCTTGGAATTCTCCCCTGGTGTCCATTGTTTGAGTCATCCGTGCTGGAAATGATGTCCCGGTACCTATATAGGCACCACCCAGGCGCACCAAAGTCAGGCTTTTTCTTTCAGCACCAGCCAGTGCTGATCCGTGAGAAGAGCTACCTTTCATTTTTTGACTAGACTTTCAACTTTTTGTCGACCATTTTTGAGGTTTACCTCCTGGTGTATCTAGGATGTCGTCACACAAGACAGGTTTTAAGCACTGTGGAAACTTTCACTGGCCTGTGCGGTGATGGATCTGCACTTCGCCTGTCTGAGGTCTTTAAAGCACGACCATGACTCAAAGTTCGTGCTCCGATTTCTGGGCCATGCATCTGAAGGCTTTGAAGGAGCGATCCCTAAAGCTGGTAGCAGCCTGGCATGCATCTCCACGCAGGTCGAGAGTAAGGTCCTGGTCGCAGAGCCCAAACTTATCTTCGTCCCATTACAAGTCCTTGGGGTGATCTGGTAAGTCGAGACACAAGAAGAAGAGCAAGAAGACTTCTCATCTGTCGGCTGACGCGATGGAGTGTCTGCATTCTAGACTTTGAGTTATGTGAGGCCATGCCCCTAATTTTTGGGCAGTCCGACCGCATTGGTACACCTTCGTATCCCTTGGAATTAGAGAGGCCCTAAAAGGTCTGTGCCAGTGGCTTCGGCCTCAGCGCCAATGGGCCCCAAGGATCTAGTCCTGGATCTGGACTGGTGCCAGTCGAAACATCTCAACCTTCCCTGACTGGTCCCGATGCTGACTTTCCTGGCGCCGCCAGCGCCCACCAGAGATGCCACCCCATTGTCATCTTCGACTCGGACACGGAGCCGGATGGACGTTGCCAGACTCCAAAGCCAGCAGGAGCCTTGCCTCTTAGATCAAAGCCTGAACTATATTCCATTGGACCCTTTAGAATACAATCCCTATGAGGAAGAACTGGACTGACATGAGGATTTGGGTGAAGCTAGTGAACTGGACACCTCACCAGATCCTGATACAGATTGCTGTTTTCTTCCACCAGCATGGGATTGCGCCGGTGAGCACCGCATGCCTTTTGGGCCGTCATTCCCTCACTCTGGTACATGGTTGCGCAAGTGCTGCCACTGGTTCCAGAGCAGGCCTGGACCATACTCTTTCAGGCTGTTGCCGATGGGAGAGATGCAGCAAAGTTTACAATTTGTTGCGGACTTGACTCTGCTAGGCAGAGCAGTTTCCACAACATTGGCCATGAGGTGTGACACATAGCTAAAGACGTCCTGGCTTTTCTGGAGATTTCTAAGCTTCTCTTATGGACTTGCCCTTCAGTGTCACAGGTTTCTTCGGAAATAAGGCAAATTTGGTGCTCCAGCGCTTCAAGGACTCTTGGCCCCCAATTTCCCCTGCAATCTGCCTTTCGCTCCTTTCGTGGCTACGGAAGGGGTCTCCAGCCATGGCAATTCCTGCTCAGCCACTGTGCCACACATGGTTCCCCAGCCTCTGCGTAGACAAGGGTGCGGTATCCACTGACCTTATGGATCAGGTGCCAAGTGGCTTGGTGAAACCTCTGCTATTCCCCAACTGCAGCTTCTCAATCCTACTAGTCTGCCCCTTTAGCGGCAGGATTTGCCTTCACCTGCCCCACTGCCGTCCATAAAGTTGGGCAGGTCTGTTTTACAGATTGTCTGAATGAGCTACTCTCTCTCCTACAAGACTACCTCTCCCTCCAGTCATACCGGATGACAGAGGTTCATCTGTCTCTTCTCCGTGAGGAATTCACGGCTCTCTTGGCCAGGGGAGCCATAGAGAGGGTTCTAGTGCTAGAAGGAGTCTGTGGTTGTTATTCCCTAGCCTTTCTGGTTCCCAAAATGGACAAAGGGCCTTATTTTAGATATGAGCCCTCGATCTCTTCCTCAAGAAGGAGAAATTCAAAATACTCATGTTGGCCCTGGACCCAGGAGACAGGATGGTAGTGTTGGACTTGCAAGAGGCTTATTTCCATATCCTCATCCTGCTTGCCCACAGACGTTACCTGCGGTTTACGGTAGGCCACAAGCACTTTCCATTCATGTGCTCCTGTTTGGCCTTACCAGCACTCTTCAAGTGTTCACCACGGTGATGGCAATGGTTACAGCTCATCTGTGGCGATCAGGGGTTCCAATGTTCCCCTATCTCAATGACTGGCTGTTGAAGGCGGGCTCGACCCAGGCTGTTGTCTTCTACCTCCAGGCTACGGCGAACCTCCTGCATTTGCATTCGCTGGGGTTCACTATAAACATGCCAAAGTCACACCTGACTCCCTCCCAGAGGCTACCTTTCATCAGAGCTAGTCTGGACATGGTGCACTTTTGGCCTTATCGTCCCGAGCGGTGTGCCCAGGATATTCAGGCTGATAAAGATGTTTCAGCCTCTATCCTAGTTTCTGGTGAGACTGACTCTGAGGCTTTTGGGATTCATGGCCTCCTCCATCCTGCTAGTGATACATGCAGGGTGGCATATGCAGGTTCTGCAGTGGACTCTGAAGTTCCAGTGGGCGCAGCATCAGGGTAATCTCTCAGAAATGGTCCATATCTCGGAGGGAGCTGCAAAAGGTCTGCAGTGGTGGTTAACGAACCATGATTGGGTCAGAGGCAGATTCCGCTCCCTTCACCAGCCAGATCTGACGGATGAGTCACTCCTGGGATAGGGTGACCATCTGTGAGAGGTGGAGATCAGAGGACTCTGATCTCAGGCGGAGTCCAGACTCTACATCAATCTTCTGTTGCTCTGAGCGATACGGCTGGCACTGAAAGCCTTTCTAAGCTCCATCAAGGGAAGGCTAGTGCAAGTGTTCATAGACAACTCCACCACCAAATGATATTTTATTAAGCAGAACGAGATGGGGTTGTGGACTCTTTGTCAAGAGTCTCTGTGCCTCTGGACTTGTCTGGACCATTAGGGCATATCCCTGGTGGTTCAACACATGGCGGGCTTTCTGAACGCAAGAGCAGGCAGATTCAGCTGAAGATGCCTAGCAGATCACCAATTGCGTCTCCGCCCGGAGGTGGCATAAGTCTCTTTCAGCAGTGGGGAAGAGCCTTAGTTAGACCTGTTTGCCTCTGCCGAGAAGTCGCAATGCCAGCAGTTTTGCACGCTGGAATTTTCAAGGCAGCTGTTGTTCGAAGATCCTTTTCGTCTCAAGTGGATTTCGGGCCTCCTGTACGATTTTTTGGCCCTTAACGCTCCTGCCAGAGTTCTCAAGAAGATCAGGAACGACCGGGCCTAAGACATCCTTGTGACTTCAGACTGGGAATGGAGAGTCTTGAATCCCACGCTACTGAGCATTGCCATCAATCCTCCCATCAGACTGCCTCTTCGGCAAGATCTTTTGTTTATGTCCCCTATTGTACATATTTTTCTCAAGGGTCTTACTCATTTCTTCCCTTCTACCCCATTCATTATGCCGCAGTGCATCCTTATGGCCTAATCACGATCTAGACAGATATTCTGTCCGCTGAATTACAATCTCGATAGAATATAATGGATTTGTGATACGGCAGACAGGATATCTGTCACATTTGTGATGGAGTAACCCAGTCTGTCAGGATTGTAATCAGGCTCTTAGTTTGGTTTTAACCTTTTTGATGTGTGTTCCTTTCATGGCTCATGTCCCAGCAGGCTTCTCACATTGAAAACAGCCTTCCTTGTTTCAAATACATCTGCCCGTTGAGTGAATGAGCTGCAGGCCATGTCATCTAAGCTGCCTTACCTCTCTATATATCCTGACAAAGCAGTGCTTTGCACAATGGCCTCTTTTCTTCCAAAAGTGGTCACATCTTTTTATGTAGGCCAACCAATCTCCCTCACAGCTTTCTAAGTAGGAGGAGGGACTTCACTGCCTGGACCCACGTAGAGCATTGGCGTTCTATCTTGATCGCACCTGCGAGTTCCTGGTGGACGACCAACTCTTCGTGGGATATGAAAAAAGGTTGGGTGGTGCAGAGCAAACCTCTCATTTGGTCGTACTCTGCATCAAGATCTGCTACGTGCTGGCCAAAAAGACACCTCCTGAAGGCTTGCAAACTCACTCAACCAGAGCTAAAGCTGTGACCAATGCATTAGCAAGCGGGGTTCTGATTCTGAACATCTGCCAGGCAGCAACATGCGCCTCTCTGCATACATTTACTAAACATTAATGCCCGACCAGTCATGTCTGTGGGAATGGGCACTTTGCCGGTTCGGTCCTGGAAGAGTTTTTTGTTTGGAATTGGTTTGCCAACCCAGCTCTGGGATTGTACTTCTTGGGTGTAAGAAAGAGCCCTTTTTAGACATGGTCACCCCCTCTTTTTGCTCACTGGTACTGAGGTTTTTCAATTGAGGTGCACTGGGTCCGTGCTAAACAGGCCCCCAATGCCAGTGCTTTTTCTCTAAAGCAGGTAACAATTTTAACAATTGGCCACCCTCCTCTACCTCTGTAAGTCCCCAGTACATGGTTCACCTGGTTCCAAGGGCCTGGGTAGTGGAGAGAGTCCATAAGGGCTGCAGCACACATTGTTTCACCCTCAGGGACCCCCCTAAAACAAGTTGCACGCAGCTGCCAATGTAGTCTGTGTGTCCCGGTGCAAGCAAGCAAAAAAACATTGTTTGCCATGCCCTCATCACTACTGTTAAGTATATGTAAATCACCCCTACAACAGGCCTTGTAGCCCTTAGGAAGGGTGCATTATATTTGATGTGAGGTCATATATGCATAAACTCAAGCGCAAACTACAGCGCATCCAGAACTCAGCAGCACGACTCATCCTCGACCTCCCCCGACACGAACACATCTCACCACACCTCAAATCCCTCCACTGGCTCCCCATAGACAAAAGGATCACCTTTTAAGATCCTCATCCTCGCACACAAATCACTCCTCAACACAGGCCCTGCCTACCTCAACGAAAGAGTCACCTTCCACACGCCACCTCCGCTCAGCCGACCTCTCCCTCGCCTCTGTCCCCTGCATCAAACACACCACCACCGGGGGCAGATCCTTCTCCTACCTAGCACCCAAAGCCTGGAACTCCCTCCGCAAGACCCAAAACCTGCTTCTTTTCAGGAAGAGCCTCAAGACCTGGCTTTTCGAACAGTGATCATTCCCAGCCCCTTCCCCCTCCCCATCCCCCCAGCGCATTGAGACCCTCACGGGTGAGTAGCGCGCCATTTATAAATCTCTTTGATTGATTGATATGCATGAGCAGATATGACCCTGTGATGTCCAGGTCTATTGCCGAGTATTACAAGTGAGCAGGGAAACTATCATAATGTAGGTACTGGACTCCCATCATCACAAGTTCCCCAGCTACATAATGGCTTCACTGAAACCCATGGTGGTTGGTATCAAACAAATCGTCATAATAAATCTGGAGGTGCCACCCCTAAATTTATTATGACATGCACCCAGAGCGCACCTTAGTGGTGCCACCTGAACCTCACTAGTTTCCAATTTTGTTGCGGAGTGGTTTTGACCAGTCTGCCATCACAGACAGGTTTCTGACCCCCTTGAGGTGAGAGCCTGCTGTGTGAGGCCAGAAACTAAGCCTACTCTGAAGAGAGGTGTTGTCACCTACTCCAGCAGGGTGGCTAGCAAATCTGCATACCAAGGCCAGGGACTTCAAAGGCCCTGCCGCCTTTGGTGCGCAGCTGTGGGTTCCCCAGACCTTGGTGTAGCAACCCCCTGCCTGAGACCCACTTGGCACTAGGACAGCAGGGAAAATTAGGTACTCGGTAGACGTTTGCCACCTTTGTATAATCACACCTCTATGGTGGCGTACCTAAAGTGGACACTCGAGGAAGGGTTACACCATCTTGATTTTGGTGGACCTAGGCCTTCTGGGATAGGGTTATGCCCACTCTCCACAGGAAGTGGTCATATAGGGGGTGTAGTCACCCCAAGTGTGAGAAGTCCATTGGCTACTACTCTACACACATCTAAACGATCCGAAATTTAGTATTTAGGTGGCCGCCTGACACCAGAAGAACACATTTGTCTGATCTAATGAAGAAGAAGACAAATGAATGAGAACTGTGGACAACTGGTGGGCTTTTGGTGCAAAACCCTGCCTGCTTACCAGCACCTGTCCTGACCGTCGTGACAAAGCAACTGATCCTGGCAGGTGTGGGGATTCCAAAAGCCTCAGAGGTTCTCCAGCAATTTGCGAGCCCGTCAGTTACTTTGTTTATATTATGTTTCAACACCAGAACACTTTCAAGAGAATAAGTACTGTTGAAGTAAATAACACTTTCAAATGAGCTTTTAGGTGGTAAAGGTACTTTATTTTTGTGACACAATTACCAAAAAGTACTAGAGACAACCCTCCAATGGAGGTAAGTAACTCACTAGATATGTTCATTAATACTCAGAAATAGGCATAGAAAGTGATAGAAAACAGTGCAAATGCAAATAGTCAATAGTGTCCCTAGGGGGAGCCTGAACCATATACTAAAAATAATTGAATGCGAATGCAGCACCCCCACCTAGGTAATTAGAATGTGTAGAGGGGAGGTGGGGGTACTAGTAAACCCCAAAGGTAAGTACCACAGTGCCCCCAGTGAACAGGAAAAAAGGAGTAAGTTACTGGTTTTTCCCTAAACCACCCAAAACGAAGGAAAAGAAGATACAACACACAGACAAGACTGCAAGAAACCAGCAGTGGATTCCTGAAGAGGAAGACTTGTGGAAGAACGGGGTCCAAGTCCAGAAGTCACAGAAGAGTCCAGGGGGAGCAGGAGCTACTGCCCACCCAGCTGTTGATGCAGGAGCTGGTCAATGGTAGGACGAAGACGGTCAGGAATGCAGCCCTGAAGCAGGTGAAGAGTTCCTGGAGCATGCAGTCGACGTCCCAGGCCGGATGGATGATTGCAGTCGTTCAATGGCATGGAAAAGCCACCCTCAAGCCTTGTTAAAGGCAGAAGTCATAGTGTAGCAAAAGTGGAGCTGCCGGGGACCAGGAGGACTCAGTCCACAGGGGGAGACCCTGTGGGGTGGGGGAGAGGACCCTCAGCAAGGCAGAGAGTCCACAGAAGAAGAGGCAGCCCCATCAGGAGACCCACTGGAAGAGGAACCAGGAGTTGCAGAAGAGCCCACGCAGCGCAACTGGACAAGGGTCCTACGTCGCAGGAGAAGTACACAGAGGGCGGTGTGTCGCAGGAAGGAGTGCTGGGCATGAAGATCCCTTGGAGGAGATGCCAACAAGCTTTGGCAGCTGCAAGAGACTTGGTGTATGCGGGTACTGTCCTGCGTGGAAAGGCAAGGGCTTACCTCCACCAAAGTTAGACAGCTGGCAGAGAGGACCAAGAGGACTACTCGGGACCACCACCTGTGATTCAGGATCCACTCCATTCAGCTCAGTATGAGAGGAGATCCACTCAGCCGGCCGTTGTTGCAATAGGTGTCTCCGGATGCAGGGGAGTGACTCCTTCACTCCAAGGGAGATTCCATCTTCCTTCTCGAGCAGACTGAAGACCTCAGAGGATGCACAGCCGGGGAATTGTTGCAGAAGTGGAAGGAGCTGTGGAAACAATGTTGCAAACAGAGTCTTCGTCGTGGATGCAGATTGCCGGTTCCTTGAGGGTCCAGTCGCAGTTCCAGTGGCCAGAAGTCAAAGTAAAGGTTGCAGAGGAGTCCTGCTGGAATCTTGCAAACCGAATTGGAGGACCCACCCAAGAGAGACCCTAGATAGCCGAAAAAGGGGGATTGGCCTCTTAACCTGGTAAGCACCTATCAGGAGGGGGCTGTGATGTCACCTGCCTGGCTTGGCCACTCGGAAGCTCCCGGAGTTCCCTGCTGCCCTTGGAAACAAGATGGTAGAACCCAGGGACCCTCTGAAGGAGCTGTGGGCACCACCCCTGGGGTGGTGACGGACAGGGGAGTGGTCACTCCCCTTTCCGTTGTCCAGTTTTGTGCAGCGCAGGGACTGGGGGGTCCCTGAACCGGTGTGGACTGGTTTATGTACGGAGGGCACCAAGTGTGCCCTTCAAAACAAACCAGTGGCTTGGAGAGGCTACCCCTCTCAAGCCAGTCACACCTATTTCCAAAGGGAGAGGGTGTTAGCTCCCTCTCCTAAAGAAAATCCTTTGTTCTGCCTTCCTGGTCATATCAAGCAGCAGGAGGGCAGAAACCTGTCTGAGGGGTGGCAGCAGCTGGGCTGCCCGAGAAACCCTGTAGGACTGGTGGTAGCAATGCTTGGGGTGCTCTAAGGAGCCCCCGGAGTGCATGGAATCATATTTCCAATGCTTGCAACAGTATTGGTGTATAATTCCGACATGTTTGATACCAAACATGCCCAGGTTCGGAGTTATCATTATGTAGCTGGACATAGGTAGAGACCTGTCTCCAAATACAAATATATAATGGCGTCCCTGCGCTCGTGAAGTCCAGTAAAATGGGGCTGGAGTTCGTGGGGGCACCTCTGCTAGTGCAGGGTTGCCCTCACACACCGGTACTTGCACCCTGCCCTCTGGGCTGAGATGGCCTACCATAGGGGTGACTTACAGTGACCTGGTGCAGTGGCCTGTAGTGAAACTGGGTGCGTGCAGACTGCAATGGCAGGCCTGCAGAACCCTTTGCATTGGCTCCCCATGGTTGGCAGAATAACTGCTGCAGCACATAGGGATCCCCCTGGAAACCCACTGCACTGGGTACCTAGGTACCATACACTCTGGACTTACATGGGGCACTAGTATGATGATAAAAAGTTACCAGTAACCAAATTTAGAGGAGCGAGCACAGTCACTGGGGATCCTGGTTAGCAGGATCCCAGTGAACGCAATCAATCACACTAACAAACAGGCCAAAAGTGGGAGTAACCAAGCTAGAAAGAGGCTACTTTCCTACTCCCACAACACATGCAAAGAGCATGTATAACAGGTAATGAGGACACTTCACATTGGGTTTCTCTATTAACAGAGAAGTCACTACCAACATCAAAACAATAAAAAATATTTCTGGGAGCAACAATGAACTCATTCCAAGGGAAAGCATATCCCAGGGAAACTAGAATACAGTCATTGTAGCTGGAAATTCGCCTTTACCCGAGAGGGCAAGCTCTGACAGTGAGGACGTTGGGGAAATTGTTCGGGAAGATGGCGTCATGCATCCCTTTGATTCCATATGCAAGATTACACATGAGACCAGTTCAGGAATAGCTACAGAACCAATGATCACAAGCCACAGGGAGTTGGGAGGATCTATTGGTTGTCATGCACAAAGTAATTCAGGAAATTACGTGGTGAAACAAATCACATGTAACGCTAGGAAGGGCATTTGCACAACCAACTCCAACAATAACCATTACAACAGATGCCTTTCATATGGGCTGGGGCACATGAACACAATGAAAGTATGAGGAGTCTGAAAGCAACAGGATGCCATACAGCAAATCAGTATCCTGGAACTGAAGACATTGTTTCTAGCCCTAAAAACCTTTTAGTAAGAGCTACAGGGAAAGACCATGTTGGTCCAAACCAACAATACAACTACAGAGTTTTACATCAACAAGAAAGGTGGGACTCAATCCCTTTCATTTTTGAAGCTAGTCCAAGAAATCTGGAAGTGGTCAATACAGAGGAAAATAGAAAATTAGCAGTTTATCTACCAGGCAAGGACAATGTAAAAGCGGACAAGCTAAGCAGACAAGCATCATGCTCTCTCAAATGGGAACCCAGAGTACTCCTAAAGATATTCAGGCATTAAGGAATGCCAAAAATAGATCTATTTGCAACTCCAAGTAATGCAAATTGCCATAACTTTGCAGCAAGGCAACCATACCACCAGCCCCTAGGGAATGCTCTCTCGATAGACTGGTCAGAGATATTTGTATACACATTTCCCCCGATACCACTGCTACACAGAGTGACCAACAAATGAAGGAGAAGCAAAATGATTTGCATACTAATTATCCCTCAGTGGGAGGCAGACATGTTTTCAGAGCTGATGGAAATAGCACAAGGAAACGTTCTAAAATTGCCAACACAACAATATATGTTGTCAATTGAAGAAGGAAGGGGGATACACACAGAACCAGAGTCTTTGAGCCTGACACCAGAAAACTTAAAATTAAGTAATCTAAACCTACCAGAGAGCATAATGGCTGTTCTTAGAGAAGCAAGAAAGCCAACAACAAGGAACCTGTTACATTGCTAAATGGAAGAGATACTTCTTATGGTATCTTAAAAGGGGCTTATTATGGAAAAACAATATGTACGCAATAGTGTTAAAAAAGCCAAGACCCCTACTACAATGCAAGATAACATGGATCTTTGAAAGTACCATTAAATGTAGAAACGGCCTTCGCAAGAGGTCACACAAGAAGAGGCTTCTTCACAGCTCCGGTAATAAAATGTTTTTTAGAAGGGGCAAAGAAAATTGCACTACCAAGGAAGGTACCTGCACCCACATGGAATCTAAATGTGGTACTGACTCAATTAATGAAGATGCCCTTTGAGCCTTTACAAAAAGCCACATTAAAGATGCTAACGCTAAAGACAGCATTCCTGGGAGCCATAACATCTCTTCGCAGGATGAGTGAAATAGAAGCGCTCACAATTCAAGAACCATATTTACTGGTTCACAGACAGAATTGACAAGAGGACAGACCCACAGTTCGTACCCAAGTTAGTTTCACTCCTCCGCATAAATCAAACCATACAAATACCAAGTTTTTTCCAAAACCCAAAAAATCAAGCAGAAGGTTACTCATGCTGGACGCACTATAATATACTACATGGAAAAGCAAAGACAAGCAGGAAGACAAAGCAACTATTTGCCTCTTTTGCAGACAACAATATGGGAAAACCGGCAGCTAGGGCCACAAGTGCCAGATGGATCACACTAACTATTCAACAATGCCACAAAAGTGCAGGGGAGGAACTAAACTCAGTCCCAAAGGCACACTCAACAAGGAAAAAAAGAGCAACCATTGCCTTTCTAGCAAATACCCCTTTACAAGATATATGTATGGGAGCAACAAGGTCATCTCTACTCATGTTCACAAAACAGGACTGCATAAACATTAAAATGAACAAGGAAGCTCAAGCAGGACAAAAGGTGTTAAAACATCTATTTACAATTGTCACTCCATTTTCAACCCAACCTATGCAAAAGTAAGAAAACCGCTACAAAATCGATGCACAACTTGTGAATCCAGAAAAGATTCACACTGCAAAACAAATAGTTTCTTACCTGTAGGTTTAGTTTTGTACCTTCAAGAATTTTTAGGATTCACAAGCAGCCCACCAACATCCACCAGGAAGAAAAACATTTTTTGAAGATTGCACCGAAGGTGGAAGCTTCTGGGGGTAGGACGTACAACATTACTGGAAGCATCTAGTGGGGGGATCCGTTGACGCCCAAAAAAAAACAAAAACAAAAAAACAGAAGGATTACAAAAAGTGGAGAATTCTATAACTAACCACTAGTTGGAGAAATAATGCACAACACGTGAATCTAGAAAATTCTTCAAGCTGCAAAACTACACCTACAGGTAAGAAAGTATTTGTTATGCCTTTGACTTTCCAAGAAGTGTGAGTAGCTTTCCTTTCTATTTGATAATTATAGGTGTAAGTACAAAATGTTTACAGACCTTGGAAGACCATTTTTGCATGGCTACTTGACATTTTACAGAAACCCCTGAATTTTCTTAGTTGTGCTTATTAATGTACGTTTTTCGTTTGCAGGTCTGATACTCCTCTGATTTACAAAGCTGTTCCCAGCTGGTTTGTGAGAGTCGAACACATGGTTGACAAGCTGCTAACCTGTAACAGTCAGTGCTATTGGTAATGTACCACCAAATATTCCCATCATTTATAGATTCCTAACCTCTGAAACGTTACTCATCACTTCACTTTGCTGGACTTTGTTGCAAAATCTTATAAAAGCAGTCAGTACTGATGGTATTTGCTCACAACTCTTTAGAGAGAACTGTGAGCAGCAACCATCTGTAGGAAGAACTTGTTCCATCACTGACTTTGCTCTGTTATCTCTCTGTTAACTTGGCCTGAATTGCACCCATGCATGCCAGTTCACATTGCCAGTAGAAATTGTTGTTGAATAATGGTTTAAAACATTAGAAACATTTAAATGTTATGTGATTTATGTATAAACATCTTTCAGTAGATTAATCAAGTGCAAATAAGTTACCTTTCATTTCAGTTTGATGGCATAAGTAGCTCATTAATCAGTACAGCCTCATACCAGTGGAAAGTGCAACCCTCCTGTCCCTGCCTAACTTGTGTTCACACCACTATGTTTCTTCAGCACCAAGTATTTATCATTCAACCCTTGATGGACGGGATTCTACAGTTTGCATTATCCAAATCTTGGCTTAAGCGAATGCATACTAAAGTGCTGCTGCCAAATGCCCAATATTTGCAAGTGCCTGCATGAGCAACGTAAACAGCTAAGAGATATGTTTTTTAGTATATTTTACACAATGAGTCACCTAATGTTTGAGTGAAGTATATTAGTTTAAGGGGTTGCATGCACTTTGTGTACTTAGGAGTGTCCTGGGTGATTTTGTAGACAGTTGTATGTAGATTGCGAAATTATTACCCTGCCTGTGTTGGCAAAAAGTCCTTGCAACACATTAACCACAATCTGATTCTCTGGCATTCAGTTTAATTTCTTTCATAGCATACCCTAGAGCATGAAGTTGAGTAGAAAGCTTGCCCCTCTTTAGTGTTCTGTAAGATGTAGCCAACTGATATTCTCTTGGGTCTGCCTAACGTCCAATGTCCATGCATCGGCCCTGAGAGTATGTCTGACTTTTGTAGAAGTTTGGTAATCTGTGATTGGGGTATGTTTTTGTTTTAGGACATACTTTTGTTTGTTAAAACATCAACGTATAATTGAAATACAGAATAGAATACAAGAGTGAAATAAAGAGCATTGTTTTTTTTTGTGTTCTTATGGTATGATATCAGGTAGAGGTTATATAATTATCAAGGCCGGTGAGACATACAGACAGCGCCGACTGATGCTAATTCAATCATTCAATAAATAGTTAACTTTGATTAGTACTCAGAAACATAAAAACACAATACATCAATTCACCAAATGTTAGAGTGATACATCTTTAAATAATTTCAAGCATCTATACAACTACAATTGTTGAAGTGTGCAGGAACAGAGAGCACTATAATACCCATTGCTGTCAAATAACTGTACATTCCATCTCTAAATACATTCCAGGGTCTTCCTAGATCTGAAGAAAGTACTCAGAAGTATTACTGATTGCAAACGTAATGAAGAGTATTTAGTTGCGTAGAGTCAAACAAGCCAGATGACAGTACCTATGCCAAGTATAACACTTACAAAAGGAGTTTTTCAAGTATAAAGAGAAATGAGGTAACACACTCTAGGGGTCCACTGCAACAACAACAAAGAGATGGATGGAATGCTAGAATTAATCTAGCAATAGCTTGGGGCAGCATCCCAATCCATCGTTTTTCACCCACAATGCCACCTCAGTTTGGACCCATCCATGTGCAAATCAGTTTTGACTCTGCTCCATTGGGAACAGCTCAGCCCGAACTGCTAGGTCAGGTCCTCCTTGTACCAGTACGCAAGCAACCCAGAACCAGTTCTACCATGCTTAGGGCTCATCAGCCAGGTGTAGCTTGGTTCCAGTGGCACAGTGAGCACAGGACCATTGTGTGGGCATACCAGTCGCACTTGGGACGTCAACTGCAACAACAACAAGGTGATGGATGCAATACTTGAATTAATCTCAGCCACTGGCAATCGCTTCGGCTACATCCCAATCCATCATTTTTTCACCTGTCATGGAGCCTCAATTTGGACCCAGCCATATACAAATCAGTCTTAACTCTGCTGCGATGGGAATAGTCCAAACTGCCAAGCCAGCACCTCCCGGAACTGGAACACAAGCAACCCATGACTGGTGTCACCCTTGGGGATCTTCAGCCAGTTATAGGTTGGTTCCAGTGGCATAGTGGGCACGAGACCCACGTCTGGGCATATCCGTCACAATTATGGTGTCAACTGCAGCCCAGATGTGGGTCCTTGTACACTGTGCCACCTGAACCAAGCTACACCCTATTGATGGCTCCATTCAGAGCAAAACTGGTCTTAGGCTGCTTGTGTTCTGGTTCAGAGAGGCCAAGATCGGCATACTCTCCTTGCTTTTTTCCTCTGACAGAGAGCTGTTGCTTGACTACCATTCAAAGCCTTTCTCTGTCAATGATCTCTTTTGCCAAGACTGAAATTGTTGTCTTCTTCTAAATGTCAGATTGTGACTGGTGAAGTTGTAAGCAAACATCATATTTGCTACATTTAAACTAAGAAGGGCACTCACTCCCTTGAACCACAATGAGCGGCACTTGAAATGTGGAAGTAAGGCGTCATCAAGTGCATGGTCTTGTTGGTCTCTCACAATCCATGGGTTGAAACTGTACAGCAGCAAGCCTGAACATGTTTCTACTCCCCCACAAATGGAAAATCGAATCATAAATCCTCAAATCTGAGTAGCAGGTCTTTGGGGCTTCAGCAATTGACTTAAACATTCGCGGCCCACCAGAACTCCAAGTACACAAAGTTTGCTTCCTGGATGGGCAGGTGGCAGTAGTTTGCTAAAGTACAAACTGATATTTATTTGGAGAGGCTTGGGTCAGTCTGCCTTTCCTCTGATGCCTGAATAATAAGAGCTCAATGGAAAATAAGGGACGGCTGCAGATCTTTTTTCATTGTAGTAGCCCTAACCTTAGTTGGGTCAGGTTCTCAAATCTCCTATATCTCCAGTAGAATAAATGCATTTGCCTCCTGCACAGTGGATAATGCCTGTCTATGAATGATGGCAGTGGTTTGTGCTCCCTTCAGTACCATTGTTCAGTTTCATTGTCTGGCCTAAGAATCTAGGTTTTGTACATCTAGGCCTTTCTTCTGAGAACTTAGTCATCCTGATGGCTACGGGCAGGTTCTTCTTTAGATTGCAATGTAGGTTGCAACTGGC
Source organism: Pleurodeles waltl (assembly GCF_031143425.1). Classification (NCBI taxonomy): domain Eukaryota; kingdom Metazoa; phylum Chordata; class Amphibia; order Caudata; family Salamandridae; genus Pleurodeles; species Pleurodeles waltl. The sequence continues at coordinate 267,106,801 of NC_090448.1, read as the reverse complement.
TAACAATCTGTTACTGTGTTATTCCCTCTGGTCAAGCCCTCTCTGGCCTCTTGGATTCTAAACATGATTGTGGTCAGGTTAATGCATGAAACCTTCTAGTTTTTGGAGTTCTGCAACTTGAAGGACCTCTCTTGGAAGACTTTTTCCTCATCAGCATAACTGAGGCCAGGCTTATTGGTGAGCATCTGATGTATGCATCATTTTATAGATTTGTCACCTTACGAATTACCCATCCAGGTTTCAGACAGGTTCATAAATCTTTTCCCCAGCAATATCTGATAGTGCTGCTAGTGGTGCCATGACTTCAGCCATCTCTAGTCACAATGACATCAGAGTAGATTTAGTGCTAACTTGCTTGCCTGGTGTCAGTTACAATTTGTCCGTGACACATTTACAGGGAAAGGCAAATGTCTCATGGTATCTGACCAACAAAATTTCTCAGCTTTTCAGCAGCAACTAAATCAATGTCTCTTCCAAAAGTTTCAGAGTTTAAGCCTTGTTGCAGGTGCTGCAAGATGGTGCCCCTGTTGAACCCACCTGACATCATGTGGGGTCTGGAATTCAAAGAACACAGCTGCTTGTGATGCTTGTGCCTCCATGCACCTTTAACAACAAAGTGATGCTTGAAATAATCTCAACCACTGTCAATCGATCAGGACGCATCCCAATCCATCGTTCTTTGCCCACCATGCCACCTCAGATTGGAACGAGCCATATGCAAATCAGTCTTGACCCATCTCTAATTGGAACAGTTCAGCTCGAACTGCCAGCCAGGTCCTCTCTGAACCAGAACACTAACAAACCAGGACTAGTTTTGTCCATATTATGGGCTCATCAGCCAGGTATATCTTGATTCCAGTGGCACAGTGTGCAAGGAACCCACGTCTGGGCAGACCTGTCGCACCTAGGGCAGCAACTGCAACAAGGTGATGGGTGGAAAGCTTGAACTAACCTCAGCGACTGGCAATTGCTCTGGGCTGCAGCCCAATCCATTGTTCGCCCACCATGCTAACTCAGTTCAGACCCATTCATATGCAAATCAGCTTTGACCCCGCTCTAATCGAAACAGTCCAGCCCAAACTGCCAGCCAGGTCCTCCCTGAACCGGAAAACAAACAACCTAAGACCAGTTTCTCCCTTAATATAGGCTCATTGGCCAGTTAGAGCTTGATTCCAGTGGCACAGTGAGCAAGCGACCCACGTCTGGGCATACCAGTTGCATGCGCCCCAAGGCCTGCAGGGAGACGCCGCTAAGTTGTTTTGTTTTTATTTTTTCTCTCCCAAGGCTATCTATGAGATGGCAAAGCAATCTCCTTCACTCACAGTTAAGTCTCACCGAACAAGTAACGATCTGCCAAGAGGACTTAACATAAACAAAAAAAAAAACACAAAAAGCGATATGGGTTTGAGAAGTAGTCTTCTTCCTCGAGGAAACAAGACTCTCTTCTTGACTATTCAGAGTATTTGCGCTGTGTCCAACACTGGTCTTCTTCGTTGTCAGATAAGACCATGATGCTGAAAAAGATTAGAACAGAATGTCCAAGTCTATCGGCCGTCCCCTGTACAGTTCGAGACCTTCCAGCTGGCAATACTCGAAAGGTTTAGCACCTCTCCTGGAGCCTCAGGGCCACCACCCAAGTTGAAGCGCGTACCTGCATGCTTGGTGACTGTGGCCGTTCTGACCCTGATGTCTCCGATGCTGCACCTCCACAGGCTCGGACTCGAAAGAAAAGGTTGAAGTGTGTCAAGCTACAGTGTCCCGTTCGGTTGGAGCCTTCCTCCTTGGCGATCTGTGGCGGTTGATGACATTTGAAAGTACAAATCTTACACGGCTTTCAAGGTGCGACCGAGACCAACAAACACAAGAGGGAGCTAGAGGGAGGATTCCTCCCCATGTACATTTTGGTATTTGGTAAATGTTTTGCATAAAAATCTCAAGCTCGAGAAGGCAAGTAGGTTAAAGGAAAATCAGGTCTGTGCCACGGACTTAAAATCAGTAGAAGTAAATGTATGCCTGTATCACCAAGCTTTGATTGTACAGAAGTGCACTAATTTCAGTCTGTTTTCAATACGTGTTTTTATTGTCACTCCGTTGATATGTACTAGTATATAAGCCGGACAAATAAATTGATGCTGAAGCACATTGTTTTTTATTCACCAAGGAGGCAAGCTTAGCAGAGTGGCTTTACAATGGCATAAACTCATCTTGCAAGTCTAGCTGTAACACAGTATTTTGACACAGTGAGAAAGCAATTTATCAGCGCTATATTCGACACCATCAAATAAATTATAGAATAAATTTAGCCTTGTGCAGTAGTTCAGTTCAGGTGTACATCACAGAGGCATGTAAGTGACTACCAGGCAAGTGACTACCAGGTATTTTTCTTTTTTATTTGATAACCACAAATTCTGCTCACACTGTCTGTGCAGTGTAATGAAACTGCTTCAGGTAGTGATCCGAAAATAGAATGACGATTGCCTATTCATTCACTAGCCAGGGAAATGTAAGTATAACGCTTTATGTGCTGTTTGCACAGTGATATTCAAAATGTTATTATTTTTGCTCTTTTCTCTACCTGTATTATTTAGAATTCGTTGGATTAATTAATGTTTTTCAGACAGTGCATTTTTGTACATGTTGCTGGAGGACGTTTGATTTAAATTTGGATGATGGTTTCTAGTGCAATGCACGGTGGAATTAGACTGTGAGGGCCCTACTCTGAAGAAATAGGGCCATGAGCCCATCTGGTCCTATAAAGTGCAAGTGGCCTGGATACTTCCCCAGAAGGGGACATCCCTTGCCCCCCTCACCCTTCTTCATAAGACGTTTCCTTGTTTATAATTGTTGTTTGAAGATCAGTGGAGAACTTGGAATTGGTCTTGACTTCTGAATCTAATATTTTGACTGTGATCCTACCACCCTCTATAGTGATAGAGGGTTGGCTTTGATTCAGTGGGATTCTCTTTTGTGGCTGTATGGGGAAAAAAAACTCTTTTTGGTTGCAGCAGGCCACAGCCAGGTAGTCAGATAACGTAGGAATAATCTGGATGGCTCACACTTTTGTCATATTACACGTCCACTTAAAATCTGCAAGTCTAAACCTCCTACTTGAATCAAAATCCCAATGCCTTCACCAGAGCATCTCCCGAAAGTAGAAAAAAACGTGACTCTGTAGGCAGAAAAGTTGGTCCTTCACAACTTCATACCCAGGGTGGTTTCTGTATTTCATATAATCCAGTCTATCAGACTTCCATATGTCTTCCCTCCTCTGTATACAACCAAGGAGAAGGAAACGCTACATAGACTGCATACCAGATGTGCGATGTAGCATACCAATCACACTCGACAGGACGGACTATATGATCAGATGCTTGCAATAAGTTTAACCAATGGCAAGCATTAGCGGTAGCATTCCAACCTATTGTTCTTTTGCCCACCATGCCACCTCAGATTAGACCCAATCATATGCAAATCAGTCTTGACCTTGCTCCAATAGGAACAGTCCTGCCAAACTTCCAAGCCATTCCCTCTCTGAACCAGATCACAAGCAACCCAAGAGTGGGACTGGTATGCCCAGACGTGGGTCCTGTACACACAGTCACTGTAAAAAATCTATACCTGGCTGATGAGCCCATAACTAGGGCAAAACTGGTCCTGGGATGCTTGTTCCGGTTCAGAGCAGACCTGGCTTGACAGTTTGGGCTGGAGTGTTCTCATGGGAGCAGGGTTAAGACTCATTTATAACATGCATATGGGAGCAAACTGAGGTGGCATGGTGTGCAAACTAACAATGGATTGGGATGTGGCCCAAGAAACTACCAGTGGCTGAGAATAATTCAGTCATTCCATCCATCACTTTTTTGCATATTTTGATATGTAGAGTAATCCTTTCGGTAGAATTCCTCCTTCTCTTATTTCTAGCCCTTTTGTCAGCCATTATGTAGCATGGGCTCCTCTGTTGGGTATTCAAGCATCAGAAGTACTAAAACTAAAGCATGTGAACACGATGAACTCAAGAGGGCAGCATTTGCTAAGAAAAAAGATGATACTCTCATTTCTATTCAGGCTGTGACTGCAAAGAAATCCTAATGCTGCTCTAGTAAGCACTTTCAGAATTGCTTTTCTAATTTTTACTTGCACGTCTCTGGCTTCTGTTTCTCGGCTATATGAGCTTGTTTGAACAGCATGTTGTAAATTGTGATAAAGCCAATTGTAATGTAGTCATTGGACGAATGAGTACAAGTGAAGGTTCAGTGTAATTGCAAATGGGATCAATTCAGAATGGAAATAAAGATGTATTTCTAAAAAGCAGACTATTAAAGTAAACTAGAAGACCTCCAAAAGTGCAGCCCTAGCGTTTAAGCTCCGTTGTCTTATCAGCATATATAATCAACGATAATAATGATCCAAAGCTAAGCAGCCAACATTGAGGGCTGGTAAAGGAGGTGAATATCAACCATTAACAAAGCCAGTAAGACTGGTTAGTTTGTAAGTGAAAGGGCTTCGTCGTTGATTATCAAATGAGTGATCGCACAAATGGATGAACTGGTGAGTGCATGGATAGATGGGTAACCTGATGAGAGAGCACAAACGAAAGAGGCTTTTTATAAATATGTATATAGCATGGTTTGCAGTCACCAGATTAGGAAGCAAGGGACGTGTATTCCTCATCCTTTCTAATATTGTGTTAACTCTCCATCTGTGACAAGATTGGCTTCTATGATACTAGGACAAGCATTGTACCATAAGTTAGTATCTTCATTCCATGGATTTCAGGACTTGCTTTATTCTAAGGATGCCCACGGTATGCCACCATAAATTCAGCATTATGAGGAAATACAAATGTCCTTATTATGGAAGAACTCAAATTATGCAAGGAATATGGCACCAGTATGGCAAGAATGCTTACAGTATGCCAGGAATTAACACCATTACGTAGAGGGCAGCATTAACAGTAGGTGGAAACCAGCATGCTATTTATGCCCATATTATGCTTATGTTGGAAAGTGGTTTATTGGTAAGAGCAGGTAAGTACCTACACTCAGGAATAGGCAACTAACCCCCAATAGGTCCAGTTAGGTCTCAATAAATTAATCCCAGCTCAACCCTTGGTAGCTTGGCAATGAGCGACAAGGCTTAATTTAGGAGACAAGTGTGTAAAATAAAAATAAATAAAAAGAAGTACAAATCACAAAACAGTAAATAAGTAAAACACTATAAAAATCCAACACCAATTCATAAAAACGGATTATATTTTTATCTTTAAAATGACACTAAAACGTCAAAAATCCAATATAGGGAACCTGAGATCTGAATTCCTAAAGATTAAAAGTAATTCTAGCGCTTGGAAGCAGATAGAGCTCAAATGATTTTTAAAAAAAGTCATACTGGACCGGGACAAAGTCCAGAGTTCAGGCCACCCACGAGGTAACACTGTTACACCTACTTTCAGAAGTGTTTCTTAAACCAGGAAAGTTGTCCACAGCACCAGCCAAGGGTTCGGAGGTTCTGGTTTGCCTCTTAGGGCCTGGGACTGTAACTCCCACAGTGCACCTCTTCAACTTATGGAGCTGTTTACAACAGTTACTCCAAATTTCTCCAAATTTTGGATCTCTTTCTAGAGGTCTTTTTTGGGTCCTTGAAGTGTGCAAAACTTGATCCAAGGTTCCAGAAACTCCGAGTTGCTCCTTGGGCGTTGGGACTACAGTTCCCAGAATGCACCTAGTCAGAATCCTCAAATGGCCACTGGACCCTGGTCAGCTGGGCTCTCCTTGCAGGACTTGATGCAGGGGACTCTAGGTAGCTCCTCTGTACCTGGAGCTTACAGGAAGTCCACTTCTGGAGTTGCAGAAGCAAGGCAAAGTCATTTTCTTGTTGAAGCCCAAAGTGTGCAGCTTGTGCACTCTGTGTGAGTGCAGTGTCCAGGGGTCCAGCAGGGCAGTCCTTCTTCTCCAATATTTTCTTCCAGCAGGGATCTGTGGTGTGGGTGCAGCTCTGCCAGATTCATCCCTTGCTTCAGGGGTGGAAAGGGGGGGGGGGGGCAACTGTCCAATCACAGGCAGGCCACCACCCTCTTTTTCTGGGAAGTTTGGTAAAAATCAATCCCAGGGAGCAACACTCGTTAAAAATCCAAAATGGCAGAATCTGAATTTTGGAGGTTAGGTCTGGCTGAGTCCACCCACTGGTGTGGCTAAGTTCCCTTAACACACCCCTCTCCAGCCCTCCCCTAATCTAATCAGGAGGGCACCTGGCTGTCTGGGTTGGCAGGAACCTGGGGATGTCCTGCACTGCTCCAAATGTCCTTTCCTCCTTTGAAGACCAGTTTGGCTGCTCTCCCCCATCCTGTTTCACCATCCGGTGCAGCAGATCTCCTCCCCCAGGCATTTCTTTTGTGTTCAGCCCAGGCCACTTCACACCTCATCATGGCAGCCTGGCCAGTCAGAGAAGGGCACTACAGAGCTGACACTGATAACTTTTAGGGAGAGTTCTAAAACTCTTTCTAGTTGAAAATTACATTCAATTCAACAGTGACAAGTTGTTGCATTTATTATAACATTAAATTTGATGCCAAACTTGACAGGACTAGCTCCTCTTGAGACTTTATTAATTAAAATAAAGTCTCCCCATTTTAGCCTACACAGCTTATTCACTACAGTGGGGGAAAACAAATTTGGCTATTTTGCCTCACTAGGGCTTATAAAACATACTTTATAAGGTCCCTGCTTATAGTTAAACTGCACCCAACCCTGGGGGTGGAGGGGAAATCAAGGGCACACCTTAGGGATGACTTGTATGTACAAAAAAGGTAGTTTAAGACTTTGGAAGTACTTTTAATTCGAAAGTTGAATTTGCATGTAACTTTAGTGTACAAGCAGCCAGCAAGGCAGGCCTGCCTTTAAAATGACACTGGGCACCTATGGGTGCACTACCTATGCTTGGGTCCCTAAGCCTACATGCCCTAACAAATACGAGGGACGCATAGGTAGGTTGATACAGCCAATTATAATTAGCATGATAATTTTAATCAGAGTGCATGCCCTGGGACTGGTTAGCAGTGCCCAGGGCACCATCAGAACCAGGAAAACACCAACAAAAAATGAAAAATGGGCGCAAAAAGTTATTGGGCTTCGGCAGTTAGCCCAGTTTTCTCACAGCTGACAACTAACATTATGCCAGGATCAGCTTTGTCAGGGGTGTGGGCTATTATCATGACATGCATGCCCACAACATTCCAAGAATTGAGACTACTTATGTCATGGCTAGGCATAGGAAAAATTGGGTACCATCATGCTATAAATGCTTGTCACGCTAATAATTGACAACATTATGTCAGCATTAGTGTTTGGAACCATCATGAGATGGATGCCTACATTGTACTGATAATGATCCCCTCAATGTTATGATAGTGCTGGCCGTGGAGGGAGCTTGGACATACTTTAAACTGGCGAGTCCTGACCTAGAAGGATGTGGATATTCTATAATGAATGTAGATCGTCAAGGAGGGGGAGGGGGCGGGGGGGGTGGGGTTACGCACTTATTTGAAGTTTGAATGAAGCGTACGAGGCGCCAGAGGGGCTAGACTAGGTAAAGAATAGACATATTAAAGCAGAAAAGGAAGGTAAATAGAGGACAAGAGTCAAGCACTGCGAAAACCTGGGGTTGCAGAAGCTCTGCTAGACAACAGGGTAGACCATGGTTTACGCTGATGACGACAGTGTGAGGCACTCTGAAGGCTACACCATGAATGGAACAGGAAAGATGCTCCGAGTGAGAAAGCAGTGGCTAGTTTTAGGCACGTTTACTTTGTGATGCAGAAAAGCCCATGTGGATCCCAGCTCAGGAACCCTCCCTGTGGAAAAGTATACTTGCTGCAATTACATGACAGAAGACCTCTCGGAAAGGCGTAGTAATAATGGACACTGGTTTCCAAAGTTAAATAAAAGGCTTCGTAGCAAAATTGTTTTTTACAGGGTGCCACCCCATCTGCACCATCAAAGATAAAATTAGATCACAGTTGTCTGTCTCTTGTGCAACCCAAAATAAACCAAGGAAATAGACAACACTAATATAGAGGTAATACTCCATATGTGATGAATAACATTTAGAACCTCTGACTTTCAATATGAGTGACCAAACAAGTAAATGTCCATTGAAACCATCAAATAAAGAGGCAGGTGATATAAAGCTCCTCTGTGTATCGAGGATATAAACACTGCAAAACAGCTAGGTCTCTAGCCAGACCTACAAAACTACTGCAGGACCTTCTGATGTGTTAGTGATACACTTATAATCTTTATGCTCCCACCCGCTTCTGTGGAATGTCCTGTAATTGCTACATGGGTAAGGCATAAGTAGGGAGCAGTAGATAAAAAATGTTGGGGGACTAACAACATAAACAATGCCTCTTAACATGACAGGATGTATTCTCACTGCACTTCAACTCACCCACAGCACCTCCATCAGATCACTTCGTAATAGCAAATGAAGGGTGATGGGGTGGATAAAAAGATGGCTGTACAGGAGAATCATGTCGCTGTTCTCTCTTTCCCCCCTTTTCCCTGAACTGTATTCAGTTTTCATTCCCTCAGGCTTTCATTGTTTTGGGGTCTATGGTTAAGATAAATAATATCAAGATTTGTTTTTAATGCTGTGAAGCGGAGAATGGCACCACATGCTATATCCTTTTTATACAAGAGGGATATTCCTGCAGGAGTGTTGTGGACCAACTAGGTAGACCAAACACAGGGAAAGAAAACAAACTGGTCAAGGGTTTAACCTATACAGTTTTGAAAGTTTCAGCACATGGAGCTAGGAAATGTTCATCCATGATGTAGATGTGTCTAATCCACAGGGGGACCTCTCTTTGGCACAGCACCATGCACTGACAACAGTTTGAAAAAGCTATTGGTTAACCGTTGACCGTATAGTCTGCAAAATGTTTCCTCTTTGCAGTGCTGTTAAATATCGTCTGTTCCTGTTGCATAACTAAAATATTGTAGTCAACCTTGGGAGATTAAAAAGCAGAGTCCTCTCCGTCAGAAATCCTCAGACTGTGCAGCAATTATTTTACTTCTTCAGCTAAACTGTGCCGCCAAAGTTACTGTGTAGAGCAGTGGTTCCCAACCAGTGGTCCGGGGACCCCTGGGGGTCCGCGAAGCCTCCTCAGGGGGTCCGTGACTGCTTTGAAAATGAAATAATATTAACATATTAGGTCCCCAGCTTTCATTAATGACTCAGTGGGGGGTCCCCGGATTCAAATTATGATTCAGTGGGGGTCCCCGGGTTCGAGTAGTGATAAAGTGGGGGTCCACAGAAGTCGAAAGGTTGGGAACCACTGGTGTAGAGTGTACATCTGAAAATAAACTGAGCCGGTTGCAATAGTTACTGTATGAGTTCACAAATTCTTATTAAAGGGGCCTCATGCATCCTCAGGCGGAACAGAAAAGAGTTGCCTCTCTACAAATGGGGGAGCACCATCCGTCTGTTTGTGCTCACCCTCAGTTTGGCTTCCTGAGTCTTAAATTCAAAATATTTACCATAACTGTTGACCATCTAAGAGCGTTATGATAACATACCTTCAACAGCTCAACAATAACTTCCTACCACCTAACTTTACGCTCCGTCTCCTGATAAAAATGATCTCACTTATGTGGGTGGGCCAAGTGCCTGCGACAGGGAAAGACAAAAAACTTTTAGATTTAAGGGGCACCAAAGCGTGTTTATCAGTTCAGTATGTTTTTTTTTAATACGTTTTTAGGCTGAGTCTGCTTTGGGCTCCCACACAAGTGAGGTTTCATTTTTATCAGGCTGAGTGGTAGGAAATTCGTGCCGGTGCGGTGATCCCATACATAAATGTGAGGACATTTTTTTTTGTTTTTTTTTGTTTAAAGGTAAACTTGAGATCTGCAAGGGATTTGGGCAGAACGACTTTGCCTATTGATTAAAATAGGGTGGGGGCATTGGCATGCCCATTTTGAGCAGCCCCCACCCACTTCACGCTGTAGGAAGCTGGCTCTGTATATACTATCCCAAAGTAAAGTATAATGTGCACATTCTAGTGGCTCCCCAGAGGCTTTACAGAGGCTACAGTAGATAATACTAATGCTCTGTTTTGTGGTAGTGTGGTAGAGCAGTTAGGCTTATCAGAGGGTAGTGCTAAGGATTAGTTGTACACCCCCAGTCAAGAAATGAGGCACACACTCAATGACTAACTCCAGGCCCACGTTATCCTTGTTGCAGATAAGTACAGTTTCAAGAATGTATCACTTTCAAGTATCGCATGCATTTTGTTTAGAATTAGTAAATAGAGCAGTGTACAGTTAAGTAAGGTTTTTCAGTTTCAAAAGTGGACACAGTGCAATTTCTCATAGAAAGCAATGCAGCTCTAGGGGAGAAAAAGCAACACAGTTTGCCGGTAAGTACTCAACTTACGATCCCAGTCTTCGTGGGTTAAGGTGTTCACAGGGTAAAGTTTGGTAAGACACCAAGAGTGCACCACCAGCAACACTGGCAGGCCTGGTGCAGAGGTTAAAGTTTGAGTTTGAGTTGTGCATCCAATGGAATCCTATGGAGACAAGGGACGCTCAGATGGAAGCAGCTTCCAGGTATGTACCTGCAGTTTCAGGACACAGACCTGGAGGGTTTAGATCAACACCGGGGAGGGGTGGGGGAGACCCAGGTCAGCACCAAACACCTGCACATGGGAGGCAGGGTGCAAATGCAGCATAGAGTGCCCAATGCTCCTCCATGAGGGAACCCCGGGGGTCACAAAGATGCTGCAGATGTTGTCCAGGGAGTCGATTGAAGAAAACCAACTGCTGGACAGGTAAGTAGAGAGCCCACTGGACGTTGCTGGACATCTGTTGGGTTTCCCAAGGCACGGTACAACATTAGTGTCGGGCACTCTTCAAAACTTCAAAAAGAGTAATGAAATCTGAAGACCAACTGTTTTTTTTTTTTTTACCGATTTAATAGTAGGCTTTGTTTTGTTTTCTAAGTAAACAAGCATTGGAAAAACCAGTAGGTCTCAGCTATGCAAGAAGTATTTTCTTTGCCAGTGTGTTTTAGCCACTACTAAAGTTGGCTAAAAGTTAGTAGTGTAGAGAAGAGTGGCATAGAGTGTAATGGTGAAGATTGGAGTAGAGTGTTTTAGAGTGGCACATTGTGTCGTGTATTGGATTGGCATAGTGTAGAGTTGCATAGAGTGCCATAAACTGGAGTGGCATATAGTAGCGTGGTCTGGCATAGAGTGCATTGCCGTAGTCTTGCTGACTATAGTGCAGTGGCATTCAGTGGATAGCATTGAATTCAGCACTTATAATGCAGCATTGTAGAATAGAGTGACGCAGATTAGATTGGAGTGGGGAAGAGTTGAGTGATGCAGAGGGCAGAGCTGCAGAATAGAGTCGAGTGGTGTAGAGTAGATACGAGTGGCATGGAGAATACAGTGGCGTAGATTAGATTGGAGTGGCATGGAGTTGGGAAGAGTTGAGTGATGCAGAGGGCAGAGCCGCAGTATAGAGTCGAGTGGCGTAGAGTAGATACGAGTGGTATGGAGCACAGTGGTTTATATTGGTGCAGAGTAGAGTAGCGTAGAGTATAGTGCCGTAGCGTGCAGCGGTGTACAGTGGAAAAGTGCAGAGTAGAGGGGCATAGAGTTCAGTTGTGGAGAGTACAGTATTGCGTAGTAGTGTGTCAGAGTGCACGGGTATATAGTGGGGGTACAGTAGAGTGATGCAGAGTAGTGTGCAGTGGCAGCGTGTAGTAGTGGAAGAGTGCATTGGTGCAGTGGTTAAGAGTAGAGTGCAGTGATGTAGACTGTGTCAGAATAGAGTGAAATGGTGTAAATTGCAGTGGTGCAGGGTTGAGTGTAGTTGCATGGAGTGGCATAGAATGTAGTGGTGTAGACTGCAGGGGCATAGAGTGCAGTGGTGTGGAGTAGATTAGGTTGATGATCAGTGGATTCGAGTAGAACGCAGGGGCATAGAGTTGAGTGTTACAGAGTAAAGTACAATGGCGTAGAGTGGCGTACAGTAGAGCTGTGCAGAGTAGGTTGGTGTGAGCTTGACCCGAGTGGTCTAGAGTACATTGTCAGACTGTAGTAGTGTGGCGTGGTGAATAGTACTTTGGCTTAGAGTGGTTGAGTAGAGAGTCGTAGAGTGGTGTAAAGTAGAGTGCAGTGGTGTGGAGTGGTGCAGAGTAGAGTGGAGTGGCGTAGAATGGAGTATCATTGGTGTGGTAACACAGTACCATTACAGACAACACATTTTCAGTGGAAATGACCATTACAGTTACACAGAAATACAGTTTTACTAATAAAACTATACAATGCACGGATGAAAATGTGTGGAAATTGCATCACGTAGTGTAATTATTTTTTTTATCATATTTTAAAGTATTTGTTTCTAACACACTCCAGAAATAACAATAAACGTGCTCCACTGTGTGCTTAACTGTGATGTATTCTTGAATGCTTAAGTCCATTTAAATGTTGTTGTGTACTAGAAAAAACTCTTTCCTACCCCCAGCATCCAGCATGATTGTCACATAAATCTTCTCACTTTAAGGTCAGAGAAAGAAAATTAAAAAAGCGCCCTCAGAAGACAGCACCTGACATTTGACCTCGGTCTTTGAATGCACAGCAGATGTTTTGAGATAAGAACAAAATTCACAGGCTTGTTTACAGAAAGGGAGCACGTGGAAAGATATAGTAGATCAGGTTTTCGCAAAGGAAGAGCCTAAAACAAATAAAGCCATCAAATAGAAAGCGAGAAAATATGAGTTACAAACCACAAAGCGAATGGCAAGCAATGGCCAGAATGCCTTCCTATGTCATCCTTCTTAATGTTCCCAAGATGTCTTTAGAAATCCAGACAGCTGTAGTGTCTAGTAGGCTTCGACCTAAGAAGAAGGTCTGTTGGCTGACCTAGTAAAACGAGCATTGGGAAGTCAATAGGTCTGATCTAAATGTGCTAACAAACGGAAAGCCACATGTGCACTAAAATTGTATGTGCTAAAACATTAAAGCCTGACCTTTGACTTCGCCAGTGCTCGAAACTTGCATATCATTCACAGTGAAATAGGTTCCGGGCAATAGAAATAACACAGTGCTGAGCGATGGGAGTTATTACCTTGCTTTATGATAGGAGTGTAAAGTATTTGTAAGAATCTGTTTCACCACATGGTCATTTGTTTGATTCAAGGACCCATGAAAGGGTGAAGAGAACGTTGAATAAGAGCAAAGCAAACTCCTGTGAGATAGAATGAAGACCAATTAAAAATGGCACTCAACAGTCTCTGAAACCTAGGCATTGAAAAAACTTTGGGCCATATGTACGAACACATTTTCCCATTGACACAGAATGGGAAAAACCCTTTGCTACATCTGGCCCTTTGTCCCTTGGTATTAAGTGGATTATGCAATTTCTTTTGGGTGTTTTCCTGGTATGTTTTTAAGAGTGGTAAGACCAACAGCAGGCTGCTGCTTCAGTTATGGTTAAAGTGTGTACTGCAGCGACCCTTACCTATAGCATAATGAGGTTGGCTGCTGTATTACATGTACAGGTCCAGCAGTCAATCCGATCTCGACATGGCCACAAAGTTGTGTGATATAATGTGGAAGTTGCAGGATTTTAACAGGATCATGTTGTCACATGCACTCATTGATTAGATATTCAACAAAGAAGCACAGGGAAAGGCCAGGGAATCTCACCGTGGACCTTTGCATTCTAATTACACTATACAAATGACCACCACACCTGGACATGGGACCACACAAAAGCCATCCAAACTGTTGTAATGGAAGACTACCATATTTTTCCTTCCTCACACTGTGAAAGTGAGCTAATTGAGGAGGAACGTTAAGGGGACTCATCTCCGGCGGAATGGTAGAAAATATTTTCTTGAACACCAAGTGTTTGGCTATTTCGTTTTCATCCAACAGATAGCTTCATTGAGTGAACACTTGACTCCTTGAGAGAGTTGATCTTTGAATGCCTGCTTAATCAATGGATAACCACTTAGTCACAGAACTTGAATACCCATTGTACCCAATTAAGCTAAAACCGTAGACTGCACCCCCAGGACAGATCTAAAAGATGAGGACTCTCTGTACCAACACCAGAATGCACATATACACCTTTTGAATGCAGGTTTGCATACTGACGGGTGTGTTCAAATGCTCTTATTTTCCATTACCCGTTCGACTGCTTTTGTTGTTTTGTTTACTTCAGAGCTGAGGAAATTGGGTCGAGTGCTAGATTTATGGGGCAGACGCCCACAAAGAACTTTTGGGCATCACACGCTCACCAAGATCAAGTGGGTTGGCAATGCTGTTCTAATGCTAATGCAGTTTTGCATATATGACTGTGGATTGACGATCGTCAGGACAGAGTACTTATTTTCTTAGAAAAAATTGGTCTTAACAGACCTGCTTGATTATCCAATGGTTATCACCCCCCTCTGTACACAATTCAGTTAATTGAGTGAAACCGTATTTGAGCGGATTAAAAAGTCAAAATTGCATTAAGCAATATCTAGTTTCAGCCCTCTAATAGAAATCAATTTCAAGCTTTCGAGTAGAACAATTGGAAACGGGGTCACGCTTGGCTAGAGTAACAATTAAGTTGATTTAAGATGCAATTTTTAGACACTAATGACAGTATTTATAGCATGCTTCCTTCATAAACGAACACATTTCACAAATGTAATCTCGTTGCTCTGCAAACACCAATTATTTTATATATTCATATGTGAATTTGAGTCTATTAAGTTACTTATAGGACATTACTAGCATTGCTAAATGCACTGTAGGTTGTGTATGTATGTGTACACACACACATGTTCATATATACATACATAAAAAAAATGTTTGAAGTGACATTATAGTAAGGTTGTGAAGCTGCACAAAACGTGACTTTAACAAAACACTGAAATTCATCTGTTGCTGGTTAGTGAGCTGACTAGAACTTACAGCTCTGCGATGCACTGATTATGACCTCTTCTTTATTAGTTCTCATATTTATCATGATTTTTAATGGTTGATAAGGCCACTATAGAGAAGGCGGTTAGATCCAACTCCTGTGGATGGTCTACCCATTGGGTGTCACAGTCTTCGGACATGCATGGCGTGGGTTTGGCTGTAGAGCCTGGCCTGCGACTAGGCTCTGCATCCATCTGCTTGTCGACAGGCAGCGACCTCCAGCTCACAGACTTCGGCAGGGCATGGCTGTGGATTGGCCGCAAGGCTTATCCATCGGCCAGGCCCTGCGCTAACCTCCCGGCATGGGTGGCAAACCCCTCAAAGCACACAGTGCGACATGCAGTTGGCCTCTCTCCAGTTACTTTGCCAACCACCAGAACCACTGTCACTTCTCTCTTCTGGCGTCAGTGATCTGACTTTTAAGGGCGAGCAGGACTTTTCTCTGTCTCAGAGGTCATGTTGTAAAGGGTCTTTCCAGTCGCTCATTTCTCACTTCTTCAGCACCATGTCCAGTCTTTCACGCTTCAGGTGAGGGTCTGCATGACTGTCCTTATTGTTTGTCATTGTAGTTCCTCTCAAAACTGGATCATCCAGGATATCAGTGGAACTTGATTTATCCATGTCGTTTGTATCGGGAGATTTGAGTAACTGTTTCAGGTCTTCTGGCTCATCAAATTCCCTGTGTGTGCTCTTGATGGTAAGGAACATAGTTCTAGGAGGCTCTAACTGAAGTCTGTTTTCTGAAGCAAGGGGCATAGTGCCAGGAACTTATTCCTCCAAATAATGGTGTCATGTGAAAAGCCTACAGCATTGAAAACCTAAGATTATCTATTTGTAAAGGGACCAGTGGAAGGTGGAGGAGGCAGGCAGTGATGTTGCTTGGTGTTGCCCTTTTTCTGTCTACTCTGGACCTGGTTTGATGGACGTGCTGTAACTCAAGTGGTGAGGTGAAAATGATACCAGTTAGTTTAGGTAGAAATGTTCCCAGCATCTCCTCAATATCCACTGCCTCAGATCCTACCAGTATCTTTAGGAAGGCCCCCCTGACCCCCCCCCCCCCCCCCCAAAAAAAAAACATGAACCCAGACCATCCCGCCCTGAGCCCAAGCCCCAAAACCCTGCCCCCTGTTAAAAAAAAAAATTAAAAAAAATACCTGGACCCCCCCCCACCCAAAACAAAACATGGCCCCTGTTTGAAAAAGAAAATAAATACCCTGAGCCTCCCACCAACCCATCCTGAGCCCTAAAACCTTCACCCACCTCTAAAACCGAAACTACCCCTACTCCCCACCCATCATAAGCCCTGTACCCTCACCAACAACAAAGAAATTGGCAAAACCATCAACTCCATCCTCTCAGGCTCCCCAACAGACCCGTGCCCCCACCACATTTTCAACAAAGCCAGCCAAATCATCGTTCCCCAGCTCCGTGCCGCCATCAACAGTTCCTTCGTCACTGCAACCTTCCCAGATATTTGGAAGCACGCCGAAGTCAACGCTCTTCTCAAAAAACCCAAAGCAGACCCAGAAGACCTCACAAACTACTGACCCATTTCTTTTCTCCCCTTCCCGCAAAGGTTGCTGAGAAGATAGTTAATGCACAACTGTCTCGCTTCCTAGAAGAAAACAACATACTCAACGCCTCCCAGTCTGGATTCTGCAAGAACCACAGCACTGAGACCGCCCTCATCGCCTGCACAGACGACATCAGGACCAGAATGGACAAGGGCAAGACCGTCGCCCTCATCCTCCTAGACCTCTCTGCAGCTCTTGACACAGTATGCCACCAAACCCTCCGCGCATGCCTTTTGGACACCGGAATTTACCACAAGGCCCTGGACTGGCTCACCGCCTTCCTCTCCGAAAGAACCCAAAGAGTTCGCCTCCCTCCTTTTCCGGTCTACAGCCACCAAGATCATCTGTGGGGTCCCCCAAGGATCCTCCCTCAGCCCCACCCTCTTCAACATCTACATGGCTCCTCTCGCCAATATCCTCCCTCCCCACGGCATCGCCGTCATTTCATACGCTGACGACACCCAGCTCATCATCTCCCTCACCAGGAACCCAGCCACCGCCAAGATTAACCTGCACGCCGGACTCCTCGACATCGTCAAATGGATGACAATAAGCCACCTCAAATTGAACTCAAAATAGAGATCCTCATCTTCGGCCCCAACAAGACAGCATGGAATGACTCCTGGTGGCCCACCACCCTTGGACCCCACCCAACACCCACGCACGCAACCTTGGCATAATACTGGACTCATCCCCCTCCATGACCCAGAAAATCAACGCCATAATCATCCTCCTGCTTCAGCACCCTTCGCATGCTACGCAAGACTTTCAAATGGATACCTTTAGAAACAAGAACAGTCACCCACGCCCTCATTAGCAGTAGACTGGACTACGGCAACGCCCTCTACGCAGGGACCACAGCCAAGCTTCAAAGAAAACGCCAGTGAATCCAGAACGCAGCTGCACGTCTGATCCTCAACCTCCCTCACCACAAACACATATCCACCCACCTCCGATCCCTACACTGGTTGCCCATCAACAAAAGGATCATTTTCAAAGTCCTCGTCCACGCTCACAAAGCCCTCCACGACACTGGACCGGCCTACCTCAATGAACGAGTAAACTTGCACATACCAACTCGCCAGCTCTGCTCTGCCGACCTCGCCTTCCCTACAGTCCCCCGCATCCAACACACCACCTCCTGCGGCAGATCCTTCTCCCACCTCGCCGCCAAGACCTGGAACTCCCTCCCCACCAACCTACGCAAGACCCAGGACCTCCTAACCTTCAGAAAGCACCTAAAAACATGGCTTTTCGAGCAGTAACCGCTCCCCCCACCCTGCGCCTTGAGACCCTACCAAGTGAGTAGTGCGCTTAAGAAATTATTTGATTGATTGATTGATTGAATCCACCCCACCCCTACAAAATTCTCCCCAAACCCTTCCCCAGCCCCACTTAACTCACTGCGTCCTCTCCCAATCCTTCCCGCTCTTCCTGCTACCATTTCCCTGCCATTCCTAAAACCTTCCCTAAAAAATAAACTACCCTGACCCTCCCTCACACTCTAAGCCCTAAATCCACCCAACCCCTAAAAGCTACCCCCCCAAACCCTGCCCCAGCCCCACTTATCTCACTGCGTCCTCTCCCGATCCTTCCTCCTCTTCTGTCCACCCTTTCACTCCACTAGGCTGCTCTCTACCTTAACCACGCATATGGGTGGTTTAGGCCCATGCGTGGTTAAGTCACTGGTCAAGGCAGTCGTGGTTAAGGCAATCGTTTCTGTTGCGTTCTCAGCGTGGCTTAGCCTGCGTAGTTGAGGACGTTTCCCGACAGAGAGCTATGTGACGTTTGTCCTCCTTTATAACTTTGTTCTATGGTAGTGTTTGGTGGAGGTGGCGGAGTTTCTTTATATGGAGCAGATGCAGTGTCACCTACCGCTGCTATTTGTTTGGCTTACCTGTGATGGGAGTTGTCACTTGGGCGTAATGCAAACCTGTCTGTTTAAGTCTGACAGGAGTGCACCCTCCTGGGTGCTCTGATTGAGATAGGCAAAGGAGGTGCTTAATCGTCAGGTGATTTCCAGTGGGTCGTAGTAACGTTCAGATGTTGTCCTTTGCCTGGGGTGATTCGCGACTGTCTGCTCCTGTGTCATTGACCATGGTATTCTCATTAGCCAGCCAGCTTTTCCCCAATGAAAGTTTGTCTGGGCATAGAGGAGACGTTCTCTTGTGCATCAAGCTAGTAGATGGTCCTGCTGGTCTGATATTGTGAGCCCTTCTGCCTGGGTGAAAAGCAAGCTCTCTGGTTGGTACCAGTGGCTGATGTCTGCTCTGGGTCGCAGAGGTATGGATACGGGTACAGGCTGCAGAGATAAGGTACAGAGCAGGCCTTCATGGTTGTGGCTAATTTCCCACTACCCCCCCCCCCCCGCCCCCCCACCCCTGTTAAATCCCCACACCCCTCTGATCATTCTGATTTTGTGCTTGGTTCTGGAGGACCTAATCTTTTTCCACCCAAGTCTCTTCTCTGGTAACCTGTAACCTGAATGTTTTGGCAGCTGACAGAAAATCCCCCACTATGTCCCAGTACAAGGAAAGTAAAAAGTTGAGGTTTGGTTTCATGGTCTTTCTGCTCTATGTACATCATCATGTCATTCACCAGGCAGTTGGCGGAGTCAGGCTTATTGGCAAATCGTTTAGTTAATATTAGTGGAATGGGCAGTTTTTTCCTCCTTATGGACCCTCAGGTGTCCTCTTTTTTTTTTTTTTTTTTTTTAAATCTGTGTCCTGTAGGGTACCATCATGATACGATCAGAATCCTGTTCTTTTTCAATCTGACGTGAAGCTGCCTCCCTGGAAGAGACTCTTCTTGATTGCAATCACACCTGTAAATGCGTTTGTGATCTACCGGTTCTACACTCTTCTGAACTGTACTCTGCTTTTTAATACGACTAGATGGTAATATAAACATAGCCTTCCTAAGGTGTTTATTCAATTGCACTTCAGTTAATCTATGCGTTGACTGGTTTACTTGCTATGCCCTTAATGCGTTTCCAGATAACGCAGTGCTACTTAACATAGGTGTTCTTTTTGATGCTCTCTTTGCAGAACAAGAGATCTGAGCTACTTACCACTCCTTTTTAACTACTGTGTTGTTACAGAGGGTGATGAACCCACATCCACAATCACCATTGACTGAGTACCTTTCTCCATTTTTCACTCCTACTTGTTACAGGAAACAGCTGTTCGGCAAAGCACATTTTCAAAAGAGTGGGCACACCATCCTTTGAAATATCCAGACCTCAGTCTGTTATTTATAGGTACAGGATCACCATGTCTACCACTTAACACCTTCTGCAAGTGCTATAAGAACACCAGGCACATTTTACAAATGACTCGCACGTCTTTCACAATAGTGTTTTTAAGTCGGGTTTTTATTTTCATTTCCCATTAATTCTTAATTATCTTAGTTTAGGCTTTATCAAATATCTTTGCCTGTAAGGGAATATTCATAGTGTATAACAGGTGGCACCATCTGAAGGACTGATTTTGTTACAGTTATGTATAAATCTACATTACCTGGGTGCATTATAAACAGTAGGCAAGTGGTGTTTCAATTGGGCCCCCAGGAAAGGTTCACCACTTATCTCATTCCATTACAGTGAAGAGCCACACACGTTCTGTGTTCCACCAATGACTCAAATAACCGAAATTGCTCAAAATTCTTACTGATGTTTGTAGGAAGCTGCCTTGATGTGTGGTGAGCATCTATGGTGTTATCACCTTATACGAGGTATCCCCTATTAGTGAGGTGTAGACAGTGTCTAGGAAGCCAGGGCTCTCTAGAGGTAGCTGTGGATGAGTAGCCAAGACTTCTCTAGGAAACATGCAAACTTATGCATTACCCCTACAGTCACCCAGCACACACACACACACACACACACACACACACACACATGAAAGAACCACACAGTGTTACAAAAATAAAGGTACTTTATTACAGTAACACAATTACTAAAATACTATGTAGGCAATACTCCACTAGGAGGTGAGTAAACACACTATTATGTACACATTAGAAGTCCGTGATTAGCATAGAAAGTAATAGCAAATATTAAAATAAATAGCAAATAGTGAAAGCCCCAGGGGGAGACCAAACCGTATACTCAGTAAGTGGAATGTGAAAGACATTCCTCCACCCAATGAAGTGGAATTGTAGAGGGGAGCTGGAGGACTAGGAACCCCAAAAGGTAAGTACTTGGGTGCCCCCCCCAATCCCTGGGACCAGGAGAGGAGGGGTAAGTGCCTGGTTTCACCCCCCCCCCCCGACAGGAGAGCTTTGGAAAAGGACTGTGCAAGACTAAGAAAAGAATGTAAGAAACCAAAGGTGGATCCTGACAGAAGAGGACCTGCAAAAGATGGAGACCAAGTCCAGTTTGAGTTGGAATGCCCGGCTGTGGCAGGAGCCACTACCAACCCTTCTGTGGATGCAGGACCAGGTCGAGAGTGGATGGAGAGTCTGCAGTGCAGCACAGGAGCAAAAGAGGAGTTCCAGAAGTGATACAAGTGATGTCCCACATCGCCAGGCGGGATGCAGTCAATCAGTGGTGCTGGAAAACCACCAACATCTTGGCAAAATGCAAGAGTCCGAGAAGAAGGTTTTGCAAGGCTGAAGAGGACCAGCAAGGCCCAGGGGACTCGACCCAAGGAGGAGAGTCCGGGGTGACCCTCAGCAGCTGGGAGAGTCTCCCTGAGAGGATGCACAGCCAGAGAAATGTTGCAGTTGCTGGAAGGAGCTGGTGAAACAATTTTGCAGATCGCAGTTGTCGCTGGAGTTGCAGATTGTCGGCTCCTGGATGGTCCAGTTGCAGTCTCGGTGGCCAGAAGATGAAGTAAACTATGCAGAGGAGTCCTGCTGGAATCTTGCACGTCAAATCCAAAGACCGCCCTGGAGGGTGACCCTAAATAATCCAGGAAGAGGATTGTTGTGACCACCTATCCGGAAGGGGCTGTGACTTCACCTGTCTGACCTGGCCACTCTGTGCTCCTAGTGGCCTCTGCCCATCTTGGAATCAAGTTGGTAGAATGAAGTGGCCTCCTGAGGAGCTCTGGGCACCACCCCTGGGGCGGTGATGGTGGGGAGCGGTCAGAGCAGGGACCGGAAAGGGGAGGGGAGGTGTAATCCCTGACCTGTTGCGAAAAACGGTGTATGCGAGGAGGGCACCAAATGTGCCCTTCAAAGCATACCGGTGGCTTGAGGAGGCTACCCCTCCCAAGCCATGTAACACCTATTCCCAAAGGGAGAGGGTGTTGCCTCCCTTTCTCAAAGGAAATCCTTTGTTCTGCCTTCCTCTGCTTTAGCTGGTCAAGCAGCAGGCGTGCAGAAACCTGTCTGAGGGGTGGCAGCAACGTGAGCTGCCAGAGAACCCGTGAGGACTGGTAGGAGCAATGTTGGAGGTCCTCTAATGAGCCCCCAGAGTGCATGAATCCTACAACCAGCGCTGGTAACAGTATTTGGGTATGATTCTGACATGTTTAATACCAAACATGCCCAGGTTTGGAGTTACCATTATGTAGCTGGACACAGGTAGTGAATGGCCTCTGTCCAGTGCACGGGTAAAATGGCTTCCATTCACTTACGAAGTTCAGGGAATTGGAGCTGGAGTTCATAGGGCCACCCTTGCCCATGTAGGGGTGCCCTCACACACAGGTACTTACACCCTGCACTCTGGGCTAGGAGGAACTGCCATGGGGGTGACTTACAGTGACTTGGTGCAGTGACCTGTAGTGAAAGGGTGCATGCACCTTTTCACACAGGCTGCAATAGCATGCCTGCAGACACATTTTACATAGGCTCCAATGGGTGGCACAATACATGCTGCAGCCTATGGGGAACACCTGTTGCTCCAATGCCCCTGGGTACCTAATTACCATATACTATGTGTAGGAAAATGCCACTGTTGCATTGGTCATCCCCCCTTTTTTGCCTGGTGTTGATGCCAGCCTTGCTTGGAAGTGTGCTGGGACCCTGCTAACCAGGCCCCTGTACCAGTGTTCTTTCCTTAAAATTTTACCTTTGTTTCCTCAATTGGCACAGCCCTGGGACACAGTTAAGTCCCTTGTAACAGGTACCCCTGGTACCGAGGGCCCTGTGGCCAGGGAAGGTCCCTAAGGGCTGCAGCGTGTATTATGCCACTCTCTGGGACCCCTCACTCAGTACATGCATACTGCTTTGCTGCATGTGTGTGCTAGTGGGGAGAAAAGACAAAGTCGCCTTGGCACTCCCCTCAGGGTGCCATGCCTACAACCCACTGCCTGTGGCCTAGGTAAGTCACCTCTCTAGCAGGCCTTACAGCCCTAAGGCAGGGTGCACTATACCACAGGTGAGGGCTTAGCTGCATGAGCACTATGCCCCTACAGTGTTTACGTCAAATCCTTAGACACTGTAAGTGCAGGGTAGCCATACTGAGTATATGGTCTGGGAGTTTGTCATTGCAAACTCCACAGCACCATAATTACTACACTGAATACTGGGAAGTTTGGTATTAAACCTATCAGCACTATAAACCCACACTGATGCCAAGTGTGGGATTTATTGAAAAATGCACACAGGGCATCTTAGAGATGCCCCCTGTATGTTAGCCCAACTGCTAGTGTAAGGCTAACCAGTCTGTGCCTTTGTGCAATCTGTGTCCAGAAACAAAGCCGGTCTAGGGTGGAGATGCTTCACACCTCCCCCTGCTGGAACTGTAACACCTGGCGGTGAGCCTCAAAGGAGATGCCCGCCCCTGGATAAGCCCCTACTTTTGGCGGCAAGTCCGGAGGGCTAATGATAAAAACAAGGAGGAGTCACCCCCTCAGCCAGGACCACCCCTAAGGTGTCCAGAGCTGAAGCGACCCCCCTCCTTGAGAAATCCTCCATCTTGCTTTGGAAGATTAGGACCAATAGGGATAGGGATGTGCCCCCCTCCCCAGAGGGAGTGGGCACAAGGAAGGTGTAGCCACCCTCAGGGACAGTAGCCATTAGCTACTGCCTCCGGACCCTAACACACCCCTAAATGTAGTATATTGGGGCAACCCTGAACCCAGCTCTTCAGATTCCTGACGACCTCAAGAAAGAAGGACTGTTGCGCTGAAAACCCCGCAGAGAAGAGAAGGAGACAACATCTGAGTCTGCTCCAGCCCTACCGGCCCGTCTCCTACTTCAAAAAGATGCAAGAAAAGAAGCAACGTGTTCTGCAGGACCAGCAACCCCTGAAAAGCTTCCAGTGGACTGCCTGCATCACTGAAGACGAAGGAACTCCAGCAGAACTGGCCAAAAAGAAGGCAAAGAAACCACCTTTAAGGGGTCTCTCACTTCACTCCAGAAGCGTGAGTCCAACTACTCTGCACCCAACGCCCCCGGCCTGTGTCCAGAGAAACCAACAAGCCAGAGAGGATCCCCAGACAACTCAGACTATGGGGGTCATTCTGACCCTGGCGGCCGGTGGCCGCCAGGGCCACCGACCACGGGAGCACCGCCAACAGGCTGGCGGTGCTCCAACGAGCATTCTGACCGCGGCGGTTCAGCCGCGGTCAGAAGCGGAAAGTCAGCGGTCTCCCGCTGACTTTCCGCTGCTCGTGTGAATCCTCCATGGCTGCGGAGCGCGCTCCGCAGCCATGAGGATTCTGACCCCCCCTACCGCCATCCTGTTCATGGCGGGAAAGCCGCCATGAACAGGATGGCGGTAGGGGGGGTCGCGGGGCCCCTGGGGGCCCCTGCCGTGCCCATGCCAATGGCATGGGCACGGCAGGGGCCCCCGTAAGAGGGCCCCGCAAAGTATTTCAGTGTCTGCCTTGCAGACACTGAAATACGCGACGGGTGCCACTGCACCCGTCGCACCTTCCCACTCCGCCGGCTCGATTACGAGCCGGCATCCTCGTGGGAAGGTCGTTTTCCCCTGGGCTGGCGGGCGGTTTTTCAGCAACCGCCCGCCAGCCCAGGGGAAAACTTGTAATACCCGCCGCGGTCTTTTGGAGGGCGGCATCCTGGCGGGCGGCCTCCGCCGCCCGCCAGGGTCATAATGAGGCCCTATGTGTCCACCCTGGGCTGACCTCCCTACTCCCCCCACGACGACACGTACAGAGGGAATCCCGAGGACCCCCCTGATCGCGACTGCCCGGGACGAAGATATCTGTTGCCTGGAGACACATTGCACCCGCATGCCCCCAGGCCCGAGAGAGACCGACCACCAGTGCAGCAACAACCAGCAGGCGACCCTCACCCTTGCCCAGTCGGTGGCTTGCCTGAGAGACTCCCCTGTGCTCTGCCTGCGCCTAAGTGACCCCTGGGTCCCTTCATGGAGTTCTATTGAGAACCCAATGCCCTGATTGCACCCTGCACCCGGCCGACCCTGTGCCGCTGAGGGTGTGGTTTTTGTGCCTACCTGGGGCCCTTCCAGTACTCCTTCAAACCCCCCTGGTCTGCCCTCCGGCAACGCAGGTACTTACCTGCAAGCAGACCGGAACAGAAGTACCCCCTGTCTCCATAGGGGCCCATATTATTTTGGGTCCTGTTTGACCTCTGCACCTAACCGGCCCTGTGTTGCTGGTGCTGGGTGTTTGGGGTTATCTTGAACCCCCAACAGTGGGCTACCTACACCCCAGAGATTGAACCTGTAAGTTTGTTACTTACCTCAGAAACTGTACTTAACTTACCTCCCAGGAACTGTTGAAAATTTCAGTGTCCACTTTTAAAATAGCTTTTTGCCATTTTAAAGACAACTGTGTACATTGTTGATTCCATACAAAGTTCTAAGTATTACTGAGTAAAGTACCTTTCATTTAATGTACTTACCTGCTGAATGAATCTTGTGGTTCTAGAAATAAATTCACAAAAGAATATGTTTCTATATAAAAACGTATTGGCCTGGAGTTAAGTCATTGAGTGTGTGTTTTCTCTTATTGCTTGTGTGTGTACAACAAATGCTTAACACTACACACTGATACGCCTAACTGCTCGACCACACTACCACAAATAGAGCATTAGTATTATCTATTATTGCCTCTGTCAAGCCTCTTGGGGAACTCCTGTACTCTGTGCACACTGTATCCCATTTTGATATAGTATGTACAGAGCCAGCTTCCTACACTTGGGATTTATATTGGGGCAGCAGTATGCCAATTGTGGGGTGTGCTAAGTCCTGAGCAACCAAATTTAGAGGGAGAGAGCACAGTCACTGCTGTCCTGGTTATCAGGATCCCAGTGAACACAGTCAAAAACACACTGACAGCAGACAAAAGTGGGGGTAGCTATGTCAAAAAGAAGGTAC
Source organism: Pleurodeles waltl (assembly GCF_031143425.1). Lineage (NCBI taxonomy): Eukaryota > Metazoa > Chordata > Amphibia > Caudata > Salamandridae > Pleurodeles > Pleurodeles waltl. Next base: position 267,080,997 of record NC_090448.1, on the reverse strand, counting down.
TTTTCTACAACGTTGACATTGTGAACTAGGATCCCTCCACTGGGAAATACATCATTAGATAGGCATCTCCACGGAGAGGCCTGTCCCCGATCCTAGAATCTGAAAATGGACAAGATCCTCCACCATCCACAGATGATATGTTGTGTAAGTGTTAAACCATTTGGTGGCCCAGGAACTCCAAGAACACATAATTTGGTTCTTCAGTCAGAATGATCGGTTGTCCTTGTATGATCACATCGCTACAGATGATGAATATGAGTAGCAAGAAAGAACGCGTACCCTTAACCCCTTGTTCCTCCCCTATGGCATTCTGCTATAGTCGTATTGACTTGGGGCCTGATTTAGAGTTTGGCGGACTCACAAACGTGAGGGATATCCTGTCTGCTGTATTACAAGCTCCTTAGGTTATTATGGTATCATCATACGGCGGAATGGATAGCTGTTACGTTTGTGATGGAGTAACCCCCTTCGCCAAACTCTAAATCAGCCCCTTAATCTGTTACATTCCGAAATTACATTAACACTTTACTATTATTAGAGACTCCCCATCTCTTGTAATTCACGTTTTCTAGACTCGAAGCTGCACTCCTAGATCGACTGATCCTCTTGTTTTAGTGCTTCCAAATACGTTTTGCTATATGGGTAATATCTTAAGAAAAAGGTTATGAAATTTCAGTTTGAAGTACAACACGTTTCACAGTGAAGTGTAGTTTTGAAAGGCACAAATTGTGAGAGTACGTCTTTAACAGAGCTTGGCAAACCAAGCAGACAGCAAGAACCAATAACGGTGTGGTATTCGGTGACGATATCCACCATTACTACAAGCTGGAATGTATGGGTATTGATTTTGCTTGGGTTCTGTGACTTACATTGCCAACTACTCAAGTGATTTGCTGTGCATAGGCCATTGTACATTTGGTTTTGCAGCCCATCAATGCAAAAAACTATTTAAGTAAATAGTTACATTCACGATGAAAGAGAAAACATGAAAGCCAAAAAGTGAACTGATTGAAAATAGGTTTTGTTATGTGGTCACCTAAAGTGAAGTCCAAATGAAAAACATTCTAAACAAATGGTTCACTGTAAGAAATCAATGGGACTCGACCATTTTCTGCCTTGTGTAGCTTATCAACAGTAGATTTGATGCGCTGTACTTTGAATTAATTACTTTGGTGTTAAAATTCCAATTCCGAAACGTCTGTGGAACAACAGTACATCCACACACTGTTCTTAGCCATTCAGTTTCAGTTTCTAATAACTAAGCAGTGACTGTTATACAAGTTACAAATTAATTACCTGCTTTTTAGCATTATTATTATTTTTTTCTCTTTTGCTGCGAGTCTTTTTCGGAAGAGGGCTTTAATCTTCCAGAAGTCTTTGCTCGTCCCATGCCAATTGCATACCTATGATGTGACCTGATACAAAGAAATATTCGAGGCCTCTCACTGATTTTGAAGCGAAGCTCCTCATTTTGTGTTACGACCCTGGATGTTAGGATAGCTCCAATTTCTTTGATTCTCTTTTTCACTGCAGTGTTTACACGTTTCCCTTTTAAGTGAAAAGTAGTATAGTATATAAACTCTTTATTTGACTTAAAACTTTAAAAGTATCAAACATTATTAACTATACAATAGTTTATTAAAATTATCTATTACATGATGCTTTCCAACACAATATTCTTGATTCATTCCAGTTCATAGTTACCATGACCTCCTTAAATAATTCAAATGATTATTCTAACCTCAAATACAAATTATATTTTCCTACTAATTTTACAAAGTGCATTGTGCATACTCACTTAACCTGCTTATAATTCTGATGAGCCTTGGGTTCTTATAATTTCCATGGGGGGCAAATTCTAAATAAAGTGACTCCACATTTTGCTTTAAACCTCATTATAACAAGACAAATGTCCTATGTTACAAACAATCAGTATAATTTTTTAAACAATCAATTTGTAGACTTAATTCATCTAAGAAAGTGCCATCTCTTGTTCAACTTCACTTCCTACATTTTACAGGACCCTAAAGTCCAGTTAAAACCCCTTGTAATCCAATTAAAAATCAGCCTAGCGCACGTTACATTAAAAAAATCTAGTAACTTAAGCGATTGATCCTGATTAAAAAATGTATATTCCTTAAAAATAGTTTTTTTTAAACTTCTTACGCACTTCTAAAAACCAATGACAATCCAGAAGTATATGTTGAGTGCTAAATTTCTGTTGTAAGCCACATGTGCAGAGGCCCTGGACATCCTTAAGAGTAGCTTTTTCTTTATGGTCCATATAACCAGGGTTTAACCCGATTCTAAACTGTAACCCTGCGTCCCTTAATCTTGGGTTGGGTAGGGCCTCTGTATAGGGGAAACTAGCGGGATTCCTCCATTTACCTACCAAAAACTGGGTGGAAATTTTACACTCCAGGTACTTCAGATCTACTTCTCTTGCCCTTTCCTTTACCATTATACATAGTCTGCTTCAGAATTTGTTCTCCGCACCACTGCTTACCAGTTAGACCTAAGAGGACGCACATTCTTTCTAACCGGCCTCTCACTTGTAATGCCCAGTGTAAATCACTTGTTGTTGTTTCTTTTTTACACATACTTGCGATCTTAGAAATTCCCTCATTTCTTATGTTTAACCAAAATTTCAACGCAGCTTGCAAACCCTTGTAGGTCCATGCTGTCATTTGACATTCTGCTCTTATCATGCTTGAGGGAGGCAGCGATAGCATACTCTTTACACATGCTTTCTTCTGCCTCCCAATTTAATTTCCCAGAGAGTGTTAATGGTCCCCCATATTTACTGCTAAACTGTTTCAATCCCCAAACCGATGTTAGAGCTCTATTCTTTAGAGCTTCAATATGATCTTTCAATCTTAATTCAGAGTCAGACCACATTCCTAAATATTTATATTTTTTTACCTTCTCTACTTTTTCTCCTCCCAAAAAGTAGGTAAATACACTCTTCTTTTTCCCTATTGACATTATTTTCTTTATCCATATTTACTACCATTTTTTTTCCTTTGACAGTAAGAATTAAACACATCCAATTTTCTTTGTAGCCCTAGCTCCGTCATATCGATTATCAGTAGGTTTGTCCGCATATTGTAAGCAGGAAATATGGACCCCATCCATTTTTGGGCATAGGCCTTTCGCCTCCTTCAACAATTCTGGTAAGTCTGACAAAAATATAGTGAATAATAATTGAGCCAGAACACATCCTTGGCGTAAGCCATTCCTTACAGGGATCTTCTTTGAAAGTGAACTACTCGTGTCTGAAATTACTTGGGCAGAGTTTTGTGAATGCAGACCCTGAAGGAGAAATAATAGATCCGAATCAATCCCCAACTGTTTTAACATGTCTCATAGTAATTTTCTATCTACCAAATCAAATGCGGTGCGAAAGTAAACAAAACAACAAAGCAAACTTCTTCGCATTTCAATTGATTTTTTTTTTGCTACTGACCACTGGATGAAAAAGTGGTCGATTGTCGAATGACCTTTTTAAAACCGCCTTGCTCTACTGGTATCAAATCATTTATCTCTGCCCATGATTAATTAACCCCAGTAATAACTTTGTGGAAACCTTTTCCCCTACATCTAAAAAACTTATTAGGCAATAGTTTTTTGGTTGTGTTGGGTCATCCTTTTTATAAATCGGTCTTATAATGGCACCCTTCCAGTTCTCAGGGAAACAGCCATAATCAAAGATTTTATGAAACATAGCTTGAAAGAATTTAGTCCACCAATCAATATTATTTTTTATTATTATTGCTGGAAGATTGTCTGGGCCCACAGCTTTGGTTAATTTGAGTTCTACAATAATTTATTTTAACTTTTGTAGGGCAAAAGCTGATTTCACGTTCCTACCTATCTTCCTAGTAACTCCATATTCTTCCCCTGCATCAGTGCCTTTATATACATTACACAGATGTTTATTCAAATCTTCTTTTCCAACCAAACACCGCATAATTCCTGTAGTTTTCCCCTCCCTTATCAACTGCCAAAAAACCCTCATATTCTCTGTTCTTATCACCTCAGTCATTGTCTCCCAATTCCTATGTATATATGCCCATTTCCTCTGTCTTATAATTGTTTTATAAATTGGCTTTGCATGGCGAAGCTTCTCTTTTATATCAGTAGAGGGTCTTTTCTTATATTCCCTTTCTAATTTCCGCATCTTCCGCTTCTGGCACCTACACTCCTGGTTGAACCATATATTAATATTGTTGGTCTTACATGCTTCTCCCTTCATCTTTTCCTATTGCGTTGTTTTTAACTTAGCTTTTAAACAGTCAACTATTAGTGCAATTCCCCTATTGCAACCCTTAAATGTGTCCTTTGGATCGTTCTCCATTCTGATATTTGTATAATTTACTATCAATTCATTAAGCGCTTTTTTAAACTACTTTCTGTGATTCGGGTAGTTGTCCTACGAGGATACTGTACCTGCACTATCAGCACCTTTTCTCTTTCTTTTTGGGCTTTATTTGCTGGCCCAACTGTTAACCATAAAGGCCAACGATCGCTGCCCTCATATGCTCAACTCCGAAGTCCAATACTTCTCCAAAATGCCAAGTATTTATAAAGGCATAGTCAATAGGGCATTCCTGATTGCCTATACGAAAGGTCTGTTTTGCCGGGCAATCCGTATTCATACGTCCATTTATGCAGAACATACCAAGGGATCCTAGAGTTCTTGCTAGGGACAAGTCCCGGGCAGATCATTCTACATTTGGAAAAGTGCTATATGGAATGTGTGCAGCTGCAAGCAGCTCCTTATGCAACTAATCGTTTCTATTGGGGTCAAGTCTATGGTTAAAATCTCCCAGCATTAAATCAAGTGTCCTGATTACCTATACATATTGCTTCCAAGTCTTCCTCAAACAAACCCTGCTGGATGTCATAATCATGCGTATTCCCTGGTTATATGTATACATTCATTATCATAAGCTGTCTGCACCCTCCAAATATATTATAAAGATCTACCTGACCTGCCTGTAACCAGCGACATTTAGTTTTACCTCTAAGTTTGTTCGCTATTCTAGTTAAGGCCAAAGTTATTAGGCCCCCTGACAGACTGCCTGAACCTTGCAGAGTTGCTCCCCTAAAGAGCTTCATAAAACCATCTACTGGTTAAGGTTTGTTGCACAACCAGGTTTCCCGGAAACACATATCGCATTTTTCCAGTCCTCCTTTAAATAGATCTTGTTTTAATTGTTTTTTATAGCTTCCTAAATTCCTGGAAAAAATCCAATGGCCATGCGAAGAGCTTAATTCCTAGTCCACATCACTCAATTCCCCCCGCTGTAATTATCATGGGAGTTTACAAGGGGCTCAAAGCGGTTCCTCAACTGTGGGTCATTATACTCAGTAACGATAGTTCCACTTAATCTGCCCTTATTTCCATCCACACACGTTCTTTGGTTTTTATTACTTGCCAAGTTACAATGCACTTGATTTGGGAGCAGACCTGCATGACACTTAAGGGCTCTACTATTTCTTTCCTCTACCTCTGGCTCGCTTAATTGCACCAATCTTATGCCCTCCTTCATTAACTCCATCTTTGCTTGCAATACCAATTGTCTGAAGCATTCAGAGTAAGAGTGCCTTTGTCACCTCCTCCCCTTCTGAATTTAAGGTAAATCCTATTTGCGTTATGTCTTCCGACTCAATCTCACATAGGCTTGGACACAAGGCCATAACTTCTAGAAGGCGCGTGCGATTAAGGGCTTTAGCTTTCTCTGCCGTTTTCTCCCGATCTCCCTTCCCCAGGTCTCCAAATATGTCCACCTACTGGTACTTCCTTTAGGGCTATCAATCTACCTCTCATTCCCAGGGCCCTTTGGTAGAGACAAAACCCTCTTCTTCACCAGGCAAACTGAGTTATCTACTTCTCCACTTCCCCCTCTTTTTACTAATCTCCTAACATTGTTCTCTCCCTTTAATCTCCTACTTTCCCTTCTTTCTTCCGTTAACATTCTTTGGGTGCCCTTCTTTCCTTTTACTCGCTGACTATCTTCTCAGTGAGGTACCCTGGGTACCTTTTGTGGCATGCTCTCCCGGTCTGGGACTACTGCTTCCCATCCTTGTCATTGGATTGTCCTTAATTTCTTATCCTGGACTACCTTCCCCCCTCTCTCTGCTGGTGTTTTACTCCTGACGTTTCTTTGCTTACTTTGCTTACTTCTTTGGGAGTTATGATAGTATCTACAGGTTCTATATTCTTTTCTCCCCCATCCTTGATTCCTTTTTATCACTAGCATTGGTTGTTTAGAAACATATACTGACGGCTGATTTGATGTATTTTTTTATATCTCCTACCCCTCTTTCTCTACTTTGTTCTGGGGGACCTGTTTCCTGATTATTTTTTTCCGGCACAGGGCGTACCAGTGCTGGCATGCTGCCATTGATGTGTTTCAACTCCTTTGTTATCCCTTGTAATTGATTTTTATGTACTTTTCCCAAGCTATTATTTGCCGTCCGTCTAGAATTTCCTGCAGAGTTTTTTGCATTAGGAACATTACATCTAGTAGTGATTCGGCAGGTACGCCAGTGGTGTCTAAAGCAAGTGCAGACTGTTTACCCAAGGGGGAAGACGGCAAGTGTGTATCCATTTTACTTTATCCTCTGACACCTCGTCCTAGTCCTCCTACAAAGCCCTCCTTCTCCTCCTTTTTCTCTGAAACAGAACAATACAGAACTCTCTCTTCTAGCCTAATGCTATCCCTCACTTGGGGTGGGAGGTATGGGGATGAGGATTGCCTAGGTTCCAGCGAAACCCTCCCCCAATAACATCCTCTAACCCTCCCCCCCTAGGAATAAATCCTATATCTGCAGCAAGTCTGAGGTCTGAAAGTCATTCCTTATAGATTGTTCAATTTCACTCTGGTTAGAATAAAAAATATTATTTCCTTCTGACACATGTGACATGTAATGAATCTTTTAAAAATATTTCCCCATAAATTCTCTAATTGATGCCCCAAGTGGGGTTACTGAAGATCCTTCGCCATTGTCTCAATTATCTTTCTGGGTATCCTCTTGTTCCAACAATTGGAGTATATTCCCTCCTCCTTCTTGGCTACTGACTGTTACCCTGAAGGCTGGCACACATTCATAGTCTCCTTTACTTTAGAAACTGTCTTCAATCCCTTCTTTACGCCACACGTACCACCTGATCTAGCTTTGTTTGCCGGAATACTGCACCTTACAGCGGGTACTCCACGCTCCAAATTCCAGTCTGTAAGGGGTTCTTCAGTTCTTGGGTAAATGCTGGGGAGGGCAGACCCCTGAGAGGAGCAAGCCGCACTGGCCTAATACCAGCCGCCTCTGCACCACCACTGAGAACTGCAGCTCTGAGCTTACCTCGCCTGGCTCAACTTTAGCTCTTTTTTAGCTCTCCCAGGACTAGCGTATCCTGCGCTTAATTTGTGCTTGAATATAGCCCTTGTAATAGTAGCACTTGTAATAGTACTTCGGGGGTCCAGCAAAAATTCTTAGGGCTCGAAGTCAAGGAAGCCACTCACCATAACCAGGTTGGCTGGTCTTACAGTTTCCAGTCTACCTGGGGAGCAACCTGCGGAGCAGAGAGGCCCCCCCACCCCCGGCTCCTGGTCCCTTTGTTGTCAAATCAAATCACAGCCAAATCTCTGCCACTCCTGCGCCCATCGCTACTCCTTAGCTCCCTCTGCGTTTTGCTGCGTTGCTGCTTTTTACTCCCCCACGCTAACCACTACCTTCCCTACCTAAGAAAGCCATTGAATAGCACTGGGTACCTGGGAGGTAGCCGCGGGGGCAGGGAGGGTGGAGCACAGGCTGGCGTTGGGTACTCTGATTTGAATCTTACTTCTCTTGCTGTGCTACATTGATCCAAAGTGACTGCAGATGTGAGCAGACTACGCAAGTGTCGCGCCTCCAACTTCTTGCTTTTTTTTTTTTTACTTTACTTTTTTACTCCGCCGCTACCTTAAGCGGCTACGGCTATGTCAGGGCTACATCAAAGGCGGTAATAGCCGGCAAAGGCAATGGCTGGTAATGCGGGCGGGCGTGGGATGTGGGATGCCACAGTATGCGGCTGTACCTCAATCGGGGCTCCCAGCACTTCTCCGCCCTTGCTTTCTCCCTGCTTCGCCTCTCTGCTGCGATCCTTGCCCATGCGATCCTCGCGGCGACGACACCTCTGCTTCCTCTTCCGACGTAATACGCAACTTTCAGTTCAACTTTTAAGTGAAAAGGGCGTGACATTTTTATTCTTGACATCATTGAGGTATTTATTTTCCAGTTTCAAATACTTACGCCACGTTTTGTTATTGAGATGTAATTTCGCCCTCTGGATCTTGGTTACCGAGCTTGTGTGATGGAAATGCTTTGAATGTTAGCGTCCAAGAACTATGCACACTTAACCTTCCAGTGCCCCATAATTCCATTGCCTATTTGCTTCAGAAAGGTACTAGAGCAACATCCACCCTGTCTTCCTGACATCCACTGTTTAAAAGGTGCGATACTTACAAAGATTGAATGCAATGTATTTAAACTTATTTTTCCTTATTTTGGCTCCCATATTGCCCCTTTGGACAATATAAAAGCTTTATTAGCCTTCGATGAACAATGCGGTGATATTTGTGGTTATACATGTTCCCTCCCATTTAATAGGACCTTCTCCTGGATTGCCCCATTTTCCTGTTGGTACATACCCATAATCGCTGCAAGGGTCCATTATGCTAAATGTTGTAGTCTTGTATAGTTGTTGTATTTCTTTAAATGGAGTGTTTGTCTCATGCCAGGATTTTTTTAAGGTCTTCTGAATGGCAGTGTCGTTGGTAGTGTATCTTATCCAGCTAATAAAGCCTGAAACTAATTAAAGAAGTCGGAGCCTTCTTAGCAATAAAATGAAGTTGTCTTGGTTTCCCGTGCGAAGCCTTCTAATTGCATTCAGAATTCTGCTTCGCTAAGGGGTTTCCCGACTTTGTCTCTTTTCCTAAATGCATTTTTGTGTTACGTAGTGAAGTTCAACCCATTTGGTTGCATCTCCTAGCAAATGTATTTTCTGCCCCTGAACAGTCACTAACCTTTGTTTCTCATAACTAGTGAAACCCTGCATCTTTTTAATGTGTTTTTGCGAAATATTCATTGATGTTTTTTTCCTGAGTGCGGTCTAAAAATCACTGTGGCGCTGGATAGTTTGTTTTTCCGGACTTCAAGAGTTATGAAGTTGCTCTTCTTTATTGTGTGGACTAAAAGGTTATGCTGGAGACACAAACATTTGCATAGGGTCTCCATGAATAGGCAGCACAACAGTATCTACATTGCAAAGGAAGACCCACAAGCTATAGTAAGAATCTGTGGGATCAATGTCTGCTGGTCCATGTATAATGTAAGGGTCTCGGGTATGTGCAAATGTTTTTAAAATAGATTTATTTTCTACCTGGTGTTGAGATGCAGATCAAATGTCTAGAAGTGGGTTTTAACATGCTAAATGTATAGCCATTGATATGTTTTGTGCAACAGTGGAGATAATTAAAAAATCTTATATTCATATTGCATTACTCGTTGACTTTTAGGCCCTTAATGCTATTTTAAGAGTATTACTTTTACATTAAAAATAGGGTTCCAGAGTTTGTGAGAGAGAAGCGATTTGGAAACTGGTTGAGAGACGCTCGTGACTGGGCTATTTCAAGAAACCGATACTGGGGAACCCCCATCCCTTTGTGGGTCAGTGATGACTTTGAAGAGGTATGTAAAATTTCAAACTATATTCCAATTTCATTCAGTTATGTAAACTGTATATGCTTTGTTCCTGCTCGCACTTGTTGAGGTTATTTTTTCAATACATTTGATGCTATACATTTTATTAACATAATATATTGAATTTTTCCATAAATTGCATTAGGACCAGGAATCATCACTATTTGATAGACTTCTAGCTGCAAATTCCTTACTTTTGATTTTCCCTGGTGTCAGGATGGATCTGGAATTTTTTTTGCTGAGCAATACCTTTGGTGCGCACCGTCGGGTGGCTCCATTCTGCTCCATGTGGCATTGTTGGTGCCGGATGTGACATTGCTGCACCTATATAGGCGCCACCCAGGCATGCAGGCATAGGTTCTTATCTTTCCATGCCAGGTAGCGTATATCCGGAGAGATCTACATCTCTCTCACTTTCTGACAGGCCTTTTTTCTACATTTTGTCAAGTTTTTGCTAATGTGTTGAGAATGTCTTCAATGAAGTCTGGGGTCAAACTGGGTGGTGCCTGTCACCGCGCCCTGTCGGTCAATGATCCCCATCTTGTTTGCCTCTGGAGCTTTGAGCGCAACCACAACTCCAGGTCATGCTCTAACTGTCGGGCCATGGCACCAAAGGCTTTGAGGGAGCGGTCCCTAAAGTCGCTTGTGACCCTGCAGTTGGCAACACCAGCACGTGGGACTCCAAGAAGATCCCGGTCCCAGTCAAGAATGAAGTCGTGGGACCAATCTCAGAGCCTCGGGTCCACTTCCTTCCATTCGAGGTCTTCAGGGCACTCTGGAAAGAGGCACAAAGAAGAAGAAGAAGTCCAAGAGGACTTAGACTTCACCTCGTCCATCAGCAGTCAAGACAAGCGGGGATCATTGGCATTCCCGACATGGTTCTGCAGAGCTGTTAGCCAGTTTGACTGTGTCTCCCACTTTTCCAGGGACTGGATCGACACCCGCTCAAATAAGAGTTCTACAAGGCCATGTGCCACGTATTTGAGTGGGCCGACCCCTCTAGCGTGCCTTCGGGCCCTGCGGATGAGCCTCTATCCAGATCCACACCCGTGGCTTCGGTCTTGGCTCCTGCAGAGTCTCTGGGAACCAAGTCTGGGTCCGGACCAGCGCCGTTTGTACCCAGGTGACCATCCCCATCGCCAGTCATGATGCCTATGCTCCCGGTGGCGCAGGCCCCATTCTTATACACGATGATCCAGAGCCCGCGGCACCCATAGATGCCAGATCATTGCCTGACCCTTATATTATGATTTCAGGCATGGGAGAAGAGTGGGAGGGGTTGCTGTACCCTTTAGAACACTAGCTAGAAAGAACCATGGACTAGTATGGGGAGCTAGGAGAGACTGGGGGTCTGAACACCTCTCAAGACTCTGGATTTCACTCTCCCCCACTGTGGCTATGGCAGAGGGAGCATCCTATCAAATGATGGTGTGTAGGGCAGCGGAGGTGCTTGACCTCAAACTGCCCTCAGTGGTGGTCAAGTCTAACATCTTGACAGAAGTGCTTCAACCTAGGGCTTCCACATCTGAACCCCTTTTGACCTTCAATGAGGCACTCAAAGTGGTCCTGCTGGGACCTTGGACCAAGCCCAGCATAATAGGACGATTGCCTGCCACCATCCACCCACTCCGTGTGACCCTAACTTTCTCAGCCAACACCACCCCCCCAACCTGAGAGCTTAGTTGTACAAGCCTCTGTTTTGTGGAAAATTCCCTTCCGCTCCCCTGGATAGGGAATCCAAGAGGCTGGACCTTCTTGGGAAGAATTTGTTATCTTCCACCAGCCTGGCACAGAGGTTGGTGAACACCTCATGCCTATTGGGCCGTTTCTCCCTTACCATTTGGGACATGGTTGCGCTAGTGCTGCCTGAGGTCCCGGAGGAGTCCCGGGTCATACTCTCTCAAGTGGTGAAAGACAGGAGAGATGCAGCTAAGTTCACCATACGGTGTGGACTAGGCACGACTGACTCTTTGGTCAGAGAGGTTATATCGACAGTGACCTTAAGGCGCCTGGCTGAGGACATCTGGTTTTTCGGGGGATTCTCAAGCAAATCAAATAGACGTGCCCTTCAATGGCACTCTGTTGTTTGGAAAGAAGGCAAACTCTGCTAGGGAGCACTTTAAGGACTCCCGGGCTACGGCCAAGTCCTTAGACCTCTCAGCAACCCCTCATCCACCGCCTGCCTTTTGCCCCATTTGTGGCAACCTTCTCACGCCACCAACCCAAGTTATGTGAGGGTGCGGTGTCTTCAGATCTAGAGCATCTGCATGCCAGAAGTCGTCTACCACACAGCCCCCGGCAGCTGTAGCCTCTAAGCCTTCCTAGTTTGAATCTGTAGGACCATGCTTATATCATTCTCTCCTCCACTGGAAGCCAATAACATCATACGCATGGGTACTGCAGATCATCAGGAAGGGCTATGTCCGGCCTTCTCAATCCTTTCCGCCTCCTCCTATACCACCTATGTTCGAACGGCTGGAGGAGGATCCTTTGCATCCTGCTGGTAAAACATGCCAAATGGCATATGCGGGTTCTATAGTGAGACCTGAAGTTCGAGTGGGCACAGCATCTGAAAAATCTCCCGGACATGGTCCAGAACTCAGAGCTGTAGCAAGCTGGCTGTCTATATGGTGCGCTAAAATACAGTACACCATGCAGAGAGTCCAGTGGATCCCCAAAGGTTTGCAGAGGCAGAAATAGATGGTCTAGTGTTCTATTTGTGGTAGCGTGAGCTAGCAGGGTTATCTAGGAGTCATGCAAGCATTTGTTGTACTCACAGAGGCAATAAAGAAGACACTTAACGAATAGATACGAGACTAAATTAGAAAAATAACATTTGCTTTTATATATGCTTTGAACCGAAGAACTTCGTTATAAGGTAAGCAGATTTTAAATTAAAAATACTTTTCAATTTAAAAAATGGACAGTGCAATTTTCTTCAATGTTAACCTATGGGAGGAAAACAAGAAAATAGGTTTGCAAGTAAGTACTCAACTTACAAGACCAGTCTTCGGGGGTTTTAGGTCAACACCAGGCAAGTTCGAATCATCACCAAGATCGCAGTGGCACGGGTGACCGGGTGCAGAGGTCAATTTCAGGATCAGGTGCCCAATGTTAACCAATAGAGACTGGAGGTGAATGAAGATGTGCTGCTCACAGGTGAGTCAAGCGGTGTCAGGGGTCAAGCTCTTGTGTTGAGATAAGACAGGGTGAGGGAGGGTAGTGGGTTGGACAAGACAGCACCAAACTTACACCCTCAGTGGCACAGGGACGGCTGGGTTCAGAGTGGCAACACAGCGTCAGGCGCCCAATGCAAGTCAATGGAGGAGGTCGGTTTTGGAAAAAGGCTACAGGGTCGGGCCAGGAGTTGAATGATGAAAACCCACTGCTGCCCAGGTAGGTTTGGATGTTGAGCCACTTGGAGACATGGTCGATCCAGCTCCCCAAGGTCCAGGGGCTCCGGATGCAGGGCTGTCCTTTGATGTCGGAGAACAGCTTACTGGGCAGTCATGTGAGGGGGAGTCTTTGGATTGAGGCTACAGGCTTCGAGGCAGAGTCTGGCAGGGGACAACCCACTGTGGACTCTGGCTCAATCGCTGGGAAACCTTCACGCGACTGGTGGGCTACTCAGTCTCGGGTCTGAGCGTCTGGTACAGAGGTGGGTCTGGGTGCAGTTTTGCAGTTTCTCAGGTCAGAGTTCTTTTTCTTTAAAGTTGGTATCTTTTTCTGCCCAGAGTTCTCAAGAAAATCAAGTACGACCGGGCCCAAGTTATCTTGGTGGCTCCGGACTGGGCTCGAAGAGTGTAGTATCCAGAGCTATTGAGCATGTCCATCGATCCTCCACTCAGACTGCCTCTTCGGTCGGATCTTCTGTCGCAGCAGCAGGGGACGTTTCTCCACCTGAACCTGTCCAACCTCCGCCTTCATGCGTGGAGATTGAGCGGCAACGGTTGACAGCATTTGCCCTTCCACCCGAAGTCTGTAATGTTATCTTGGCAGCCAGGCGTCCATCGACTAAAACTGTATATGCCTGTCGTTGGAATACATTTGTGGCATGGTGTACCAACAAATCTGTTGACCCCCTTTTCTGCTCCTCTTTCAGAGGTTCTTCTGTTCATTCTTTCTTTAGCCCAGCAGGGCTCTGCCTTGGGCACTCTTAAAGGGTATTTGTCTGCCATTTCTGTCTTTCTTAGGCTTCCTGATCAGCCCTCACTCTTTAAATCTCTTATTGTGAGTAGATTCTTAAAAGGGCTCGCCCACTTATTTCCTCCCACTCCCTTCATCATGCCTCAGTGGGATCTTAATCTTGTTCTTACCTACTTGATGTGTACCCCCTTTGAGCCAATGCATAATTGTCTGTTGCAGCTCCTCACATTCAAAACTGTCTTTCTCATCCCTATCACCTCTGCTCGCAGGGTGAGTGAGCTTCAAGCTCTTTCTTCAAAGCCTCCATACTTGTCTGTACACCCTGACAAAGTGGTGTTGTGCACCTTCCTTCCTTCCTAAGGTGGTTACACCATTTCATGTAGGCCAGTCCATCACTTTGCCTACCTTCTACGCACCCCCACATCCTTCCCATGAGGAGGAGAGACTCCACCGTCTGGACCCAAAAAGAGCGTTGGTGTTCTACCTCAATCGTACTAAAGATTTCCAGGTGGACGATCAACTCTTTGTTGGCTATGTGGGTGCAAAGAAAGGGAAGCCGGTGCAAAAGCGGGCCATCTCTTGGTGAGAGCTTCTTTGCATCAAAATGTGCTACGCTTTGGCTAAAAAGCAACCTCCTGAAGGCTTGCGGCCTCAGTCTACCAGAGCAACTGCTGCATCCACTGCGTTAGCACGTGGAGTTCCTGTCCTGGATATCTGTCAGGCAGCTATGTGGTCATCCCTGCATATGTTTGCTAAGCATTACTGACTGGATAGTCAGGTCCGTCGAGACTGCTACTTTGGCCGTTCGGTCCTGCAGGACTTTCTAGTATGATCTTGGTTCGCAGCCCACCACCGAGGATGGCATTGTTTGGGTATCAATCCTAAGGTAAGGAATCTGCAACTAGAAATCTCTATCAGATGTACAAGTTACTTACCTTCGATAACGAAATATCTGGTAGAGACATATTCTAGGTGCAGATTCCTTACCGCCTACCCATCCTCCCCGTTTGCGAACTGATTTCTAGGGGCAGGGATTCCCTCATTCAGGTCCTTAGCTCTGGCGCACCAGTCTCAGTGTTCTTAGCGGCTCTGTGCTCTGGTGTGGAAAGTCATTAAAAGAATCTGACGTCACTGCGCGAGGGCGGCGTCTATGTACTACTCCCGACATCATCACGGCGACCATGATGCCTGAGGAGCCGACCGACGCCACCTACCGACGCGCAAGGGTACTGATTGAAGAAAAATCTCCGGATCCAGTCTGACGCCTGTGGGAAAATTCTAAGGTAAGTAATCTGCAACTAGAATATGTCTCTACCAGATATTTCGTTACCGAAGTAACTTGTACATCAAAGCATTGTGATCACCAAAAGTAGTTTTCATTTCCTACCCATGCACTATATTATCCATCAGGCTTGTGGATACAAACATATAGTCAATGAGAGTGGTTTTACCCCTCCCCCGATAAGTTAGTTGATTATGCTTTTCCTCTCCTGAGTATTTCATCCTGTTAATCAGATCAAATTCTGCCAAATAACCATCAAGCCCTACACCTCTATTATCACAACACCCATGATGGTGCGAGTATCCCTACTTAACATAAATTATTGTACTGGTGCAAATCTTGGCATTAAAATCCCACACAATATTAAAGACAATAATGTCCATTCCAATCTTTTCTTGCCCATCAGATTGGTTGTACATCCAGCTCCTTGAGCATGATTGATATTTGCCTGCTTAGAGAAATCATTATAATAAAAAATTAAGTAAATCTGGAAATGATGCAGCCCACTAAACATTACTAACTAATTATAAGAAAGAGGTGAATTGGATTGTAAATAAATTCTGAGATTTTGTACCTTTTATACCAGGCTTTCTATCCCATATATGCTTGGAAACACCAGATTGATAATTTCAGACTAACCCCAAACACAATATGTTAATTTTTGGGGTTGTCCTTTTGAAATTTACAGTTGATGACGATCACACAGTTGAGCTTTGTCAGGTGAAATGTCTAATGCTTCTTTTGTCCCAGTCATAGCTCACTTTCGAGTAATTGTCTGTAAAATGAAATATTTGCCCTCAAAATGTACACCATTAAGGGCATATTAGTTAAAAAGCCTTGTGTCTTACCAGCCCATTTGTCATGTTCTATACCAGAGCCTATTCAACCTTGGCTAACATTTGCTTTCCTGGTGAAAGCTAGCCTAAAGGTTTTTCGTGCCCAAATGAAACCCACCACATATTTCCATGGTGTTATTCCTGCATTTTGATGAAAAAATAGTTCCTCTCAGATTAGACCTCAGGCCCCCTGTAATCAGTGCTTGCTCAGGATGTTTTCTTGATGTACTTAAATCTAGTCCCATTCTACTTCTGCTCAAAAAGGCCATGTTAGATTCCACTGATCTTTCCAATTGTTATCTAATGCTCATAATGCCTAGGAGAGTCCGACTGGTAAGTTGCCTAGTGGGGTGCAGCATACAAACGCCAAAGACACCGTTCTTCTCTCAGCAATCTCCTTTCCAAACAATCTGGTTTCCTTCCTTGGTATAGCACAGAGTGTGCCTTTATCCAGGTGATGATTTATTCCCGCTTTAGATGATGGGGGATGCATGTCAGCCTTTCCTCTTAGCAGAATTTGATACGCCTCTTCATTGACCACCTCTGTCCTTCATGTCAAAGTGAATGGACTTGGGCGCCAGGGTCCTGGATTTCTTTATCTTCTGTCTTGCTCGGTGTTTCCACTTCATATAGATAGGTTATTGTAGGAGCCTGTATTCTTTTTCTCGGTGCCTCAGTGCTCTATTCTGGCACCCACGCTCTTCAATTTAGGTTTCCCCATTGACTCATTACCTCTAAACACCTTCAGCTGATCTCTTTTGCGTAGTTCGCTAAGCACCCACATGACCACATGATGGGAGGGAAAGTGCCCACCCCCAGGGCCAAACTCAAATTGACATTTATACCCATATCAGTTATCAAGTTATCATGCAAAGATGATATAAGTTATCATGCAAGTTACCAATAACAGCTGTACTCCTAAATCCTCCTAATCACAACTGTCATGCATACTACTATCTTGTGGTGTTAGAAACTACTTTTCAAGGTGGTAAACTTCAGAGATTTGCACACTTGTGCTGTGCATGCACAAGGACATGATTTCAGATGGAATATCTGTTTCTGCTGCAACCTGTCATAAGAGTAATGAGCCTTTCAGCAACTTTTTTTCAAATAATTTTTTGTTTTGCAGCATCACACGTAACACATACGATGTATGTAAATAGCAATTATCCATTATTAAACAAAGATGATTACTCCGCGTATCGTATTGTTCCGGACTATTTTTGCCCCTTTACAAGACAGGAAAGTAGAATGTTTTGCCCCTCTGATTCATGTTCCCTTGACATTTTACCCACAATGGATTTCTAAGGTGGTCACTAGAACAAGTCTTTCTCCTTGGAAACGTGCTCCAATTTGTTGGTAGCTGTTATATGTTTAATTTCTTTTTTATTTGAAAGACAAAGTAAAGACATTTTCAGGTAGGTTGTAGATTGAAGATCTTTTTCTGTAAAGCAAAATTATTTGAAGAATTTGATTGTGCCACAATTGAAAAATGATCGCGTTCAAGCCTTCAATTTACAGGGCCAATTAAAGCGCAAACGATTAACTGACATTCATTGTTTAATACAGGAATGTGAATTAATTGACATTAAAAGAGAATGCATTGAAAATCAATAGGACCTGTGCTACCGTTTAATTTCAGCCGCACGATTCCAGCATAATTGTCAGATAATGGAAGATGACTCACAAATCATTTTTTTTTGTTCTTTTTTTTTTGCTCCCGACAAGAAGTCTTTCATGGGTAAAAGAATAATATAATATCACCTGTTGTGAGAGGCATAGCAAAGGAGCTTTGTCCATTAGCTGGTCCGTGGGTTGGCAGCGATGCCTTTAATGGGGTGCAGCAGTGTGTTAGTTCCTCCTACAGAACTTTAAGTGATTGTGTGTGTGATTGATGTGGACGGGCAGGAATACCGATGTTATTTATAAGGCCTTCATAGACAAAAGATTCCTAAAGCCCTGCAGCCTGTCCAACCCTGTGAGTCCCTACGAAAAGATGGTGGTATGATGTAATTTTATGTTTCTCGTTTAAAAATGTTTGGTTTCCGGAGTGGCAGTTAAGGTAGCCAGATCTGATTTGTGCCTTAAACGTGAACTACCACAGTTTTTATCTACCGCTTAGTCAGCTTGAATGGTTATGTGATTTTGTATGTGCTTAGTATTGTAGATAGACGAGTGGTTAACTGCAGCATTGAGTCCATGGGTGGATACATGGATGCCTAGTGATGATAATGCACGCATACATGGTAGGTGAGTGCATGCATGAAAGCATCTGTTCATCCAATCATTCACTTATTCTTTCATCCACCCTCTCTCTTACTACGACAAACTAAAACCCTCCAAACACTGAAGAGGCACTTCCAGTTGTAAGCCAGAAGCATAGCCTTTGGCAGTGTTCGTTTGTATGCATTTGTTTTTTGTATAGATGTGTCACTTGGCATTACAAGTACATTTTATAAGTTAAGATGGTATATCTGGTTGTGCTGCAACTGGAATATTAGATACATAGCAGAAACTGATACACATTTTTATACCAAGTTTGTGTGACAAAGGATTTTTTAGCCGTAAAGTTAGACAGGTAGGGGTACTTGAAGATTGTAGGTGCAGATCTAGATGTCTGGTCACAGAGATGGGGATGACCACCGCTCTCTGATGTAAGTGACTTGGTTGGGAGAGGAAGTATTTTGAAATGGTGGTGGGGTGCTGTGGCATTATATGATGTTCCACTAATGAGCAACAGAAATTTTGAACAAGTGATCTCTAGTAGGTGGATCTTAGACCTTGGGACTACCAGGAGAGTTAATATAGGTGAATATGGTGAGTTTATTTGGTATACGTTAAGTGAAATTGTATGTCTGCTTGCCAGTATGCAGTGCATTTTTCTTGATGTGGAGGTACTTAAACTAAATTTCATCTTTGTTAGTTTTTCGAACAGTGGATGAAATATAATTAGCTCATCAGAGGCCTGCCACTAGCCTTGCCTCCAAGGTGTTGTGTTTTTTGTTCTAGTGCTGGGTGCCTGTTAGGATAGAGCAGGCTTCTCCAATGACTGGCACTTGAGTAACTGGTACCTCTCTATTTACCCATAAGTGGCTCTCTGGTGTGCAGCCAAACCTACTAAAATAGAAGCTTTTGCTTGATTGAATTCATATATGCATGGTGTTAGGAGAAGAATGATTACATTTTCAAGATATATTAAAAGCTGAAGTTTGAGTGGTATGTCATGTGGCTCTGGGTAGACTTATTACTAATATCATTAACTTTCTGCCAGATGAATTGCAGCTATAGCTGTTATAAATTACCCATGTGGAGTAATTCCACACTGATAAAGCATTTTTTACAATACTTCTCTGAATTGTGGCTGATGCCCTGCATGGATCAGTGCTGGTAATCTTGCAAGTAGTGGCCTCAAATGTAAACTTGTCTCAGGTGATGAATGTTACAACTCTAATAATAGAGGCTCGGGATGATTTTCATTGTGCATAAATAGCTCTTTACTGATAAGGTTGGAGACCCTTGGGGTACTGTTTTGATAATTTTTTCTTGAGGGTGTTAGGGTTTAGAAGTCAGTTTTGAAAAGAATAGTGATAGCGTAGAAAGAATACTCAGTGAGTGTGACTAAAAAACAATTGCTGTATAAATGCATGGTTCTTACGAAACAAGCATTGACAAAGTCAATAGGAATCACCTTTCTAATGCTGGCACCAAGCGGTTGGCTTTGCCAATGTTAGTTTGTAAAGTACTGCTTAAAAAATAGAAATGGAAAGAAAAATACTGGAGGAAAGCAGATGCCTTAACTTATGCTATCTCAAAACTGTACATTGAAGTCCGTGTTTTCAATCTTTGTATATCACATGGGTTATTTTTCAAATACGTTTCACTGAGGAAATTCTGTGCAGATTTTTTAAAAAAAAGTAAAAAAGTGCAAGGATGTAAAGGGAAAAACATGCCAATGCCGGAGTTCTGATTTACTTTCAATTAGATTTCACCATTTAGTTCTCTGCTGTAGCCCAAAGAGCAGATTTATGGACATGCTATAAGATACACCATCTGCTGCAGACACCAGCTGAGTGAATGCAGAAGATGGCCCATCCCAAACTCCATAAAAACTTGTGTGCCAAAATTTTTGTTTTCATGCAGTATGTGGAATGCAAGAGATAAAAACAAAAACAACCCTTACAGTTTGCTCTTTATCCAGGTATTGCCTGTGGCGCTTGCATGTTGCATTGGCGCATCAGCACACTCTCCCGACTCCACTGGCCTTACTGCTGATAGATTTCGAGAAAGCATTTGATGCAGGGGATTGGGGCTACCTGAGTCAACTCCTCAAACGCTGGCTGTAGGAAGTTGGCTCTGTATATATACTATTTCAAAGTAAGAAATAGTGTGCACAGAGTCCAAGGGTTCCACTTAGAGGTAAGATAGTGGCAAAATTACATAATTCTTATGCTCTATTTTGTGGTAGTGTGGTCGAGCATTAGTCCTATCAGAGGGTAGTGTTAAGCATTTGTTGTACACACACAGGCAATAAATGAGGAACACACACTCAAAGACTTACTCCAGGCCAATAAGGTTTTATATTGAAAAATATATTAGTTTATTTTAAGAACCACAGGTTCAAGATTTACATTAAACACTTTAAATGCAAGGTACTTCACTTAGATACTTTAGGAACTTTGACTAAAAGCAATATCATATACAGTCTTTGTAAAAATGGCAATAAGCTATTTTCAAAGTGGACACTGCAAAAATCAACAGTTCCTGGGGGAGGTAATAAAGGTTAGATTAGGAAGTAAGTAAAACACTTACAAGTCTCAGTTCTGGGGTATAGGCAGCCCACCGTTGACCCCAAAGTTACCACACCAGCAGCTCAGGGCCGGTCAGGTGCAGAGGTCAAAGAGGTGCCCAAAACACACAGGCACCAATGGAGAACAGAGGTTCTCCGGTTCCAGTCTGCCAGCAGGCAAGTACCTGCGTCCTCGGGGGGGGGGGTGGGAGACCAGGGGGGTTTTGTAGAGCACTAGGGGGGGGGGGGGGCACAAGTAGGCACACAAAACACACCCTCAGCGGCACAGGGGCGGCCGGGTGCAGTGTGCAAAGCAGGTGTCTGGGTTCAGGTAGGAAACAATGGAGGGACCCGGGGGTCACTCTAACGGTGCAGGCGGGCACGGGGAGGGGGGGGGGGGGACTTCTCGGGACAGCCACCACCTGGGCTAGGCAGAGGGTCACCTGGGGGTCACTCCTGCGTTGAAGTTCGGTTCCTTCAGGTCCTGGGGGCTATGGGTGCAGTGTTGGTTCCAGGCGTCCGGGCAGTCGCGGTCAGGGTGAGCCTCTGGATTCTCTCTGTAGGCGTCGCTGTGGGGGCTCAAGGGGGGGGGGGGGGGAGGGTCGTCTCTGGTTACTCATGGGCTCGCAGTCGCCGGGGAGTCCTCCCTGAGGTGTTGGTTCTCTGAATCTCGAGCCGGGGGTGTCTGGTGCAGAGTGAGAAGTCTCACGCTTCCGGCGGGGAACGTGCAGTCTTTAGAAGTTGCTTCTTTGTGGCAAAGAAGTAGCTGGTTTTGAACAGGGCCGCTGTTCATAGGAGTTTCTTGGTCCTTTAGTCCAGGTCAGTCCCCTGAGGCTTCAGAGGTCGCTGGTCCCTGTCGGATGCGTCGCTGGTCGCAGGTTTTTTAAGTTGGAGACAGGCCGGCAGGGCTGGGGCCAAAGCAGTTGTCGTCTTCCTCCTTCTCTGCAGGCTTGCAGGTCAGCAGTCCTTTTTGTTTCTTCAGGTTGCAGGAATCTAGTTTCCTAGGTTCTGGGGTGCCCCTAAATATTGAATTTAGGGGTGTGTTTTAGGGCTGGAAGGGCAGTAGTCAATGGCAACTGTCCTTGAGGGTGGCTACACCCTCCTTGTGCCTCCTCCCTGAGGGGAGGGGGGCACATCCCTATTCCTATTGGGGGAATCCTCCAAAATCATGATGGAGGATTTCTAAAGGCAAGGGTCACCTCAGCTCAGGACACCTTAGGGTGGGTGACTCCTCCTTGTTTTTCTCATTATCTCCCCTGGACTTGCCACCAAAAGTGGGGCTGTGTCCAGGGGGCGGGCATCTCCACTAGCTGAAGTGCCCTGGAGCATTGTAACACGAAGCCTGAGCCTTTGAGGCGCACTGCTAGGTGTTACAGTTCCTGCAGGGAGGAGGTGTGAAGCACCTCAACCGAGAGCAGGCTTTTGTTTCTGTCCTCAGAGAGCACAAAGGCTCTCGCCCCAGGGGGTCAGAAACTCGTCTCTCAGCAGCAGGCTGGCACAGACTAGTCAGTCCTGCACTGAAGGATTGGGTAAAATACTGGGGGCATCTCTAAGATGCCCTCTGTGTGCATTTTTTTAATAAATCCAACACTGGCATCAGTGTGGGTTTATTATTCTGAGAAGTTCGATACCAAACTTCCCAGTATTCATTGTAGCCATTATGGAGCTGTGGAGTTCGTTTTTGACAAACTCCCAGACCATATACTTACTATGGCCACACTGTACTTACAACATCTAAGAATAGACTTAGACACTGTAGGGGCATATTGCTCATGCAGCTATGCCCTCACCTGTGGTATAGTGCACTCTGCCTTAGGGCTGTAAGGCCTGCTAGGGGGTGACTTACCTATGCCACAGGCAGTATTTTGTGGGCATGGCATCCTGAGGGGGATGTCATGTCGACTTTGACCTTTTCTCCCCACCAACACACACAATCTACAATGGCAGTGTGCATGTGTTAGGTGAGTGGTCCCTTAGGGTGGCACAACATATGCTGCAGCCATTAGGGACCTTCCCTGGTCACAGGGCCCTTGGTACCACTGGTACCTTTTACAAGGGACTTATCTGTGTGCCAGGGGTGTGCCAATTGTGGAAACAATGGTACATTTTAGGTGAAGGAACACTGGTGCTGGGGCCTGGTTAGTAGGGTCCCAGCACACTTCTCAGTCAAGTCAGCATCAATATCAAGCAAAAAGTGGGGGTAACTGCAACAGGAAGCCATTTTCCTACACTGGCTTTGGAAATAAATTGTTGCCATATAGTCCAACTGTTGTATTTGCAACTTACTCATTAATGGGACAGTATCAGAGGGCTTTTCTGTTTACAGGGGAATGGAAGGGCTGTTCCTTATCCCCTCTCATTTTTTTGCCTTAGCCATAGAGCCCCTCGTGCGGTTGATCTGTTGTGACACATTACTTACTAGCTGGAGATGGCCCAGGGGTGATGAAGACCGCATCGCCCTTTACGCAGACGATGTACTGTTACATCTATCAAACCTGGCCGAAAGTGATGCCCCCTGTCTCCATCTCCACGCCTCTTTTGAATACATCTGCCAGAAAATCACACAACACACTCCCTTATGGCAAGGGACATATCTGCATGAGATAGCTGCTCCAGAGGGCTTTTCTTGCTGGGATACCATAGACCTCACACTATTGGGCGATATATGGTCAGGCGCACACATGTCTTTCCAGGTCCTCCAACAAACATACTCATTGCCCACTACACAATTCCAATATTCTTGCAATTACGACATGTTCTGAGGGCACACATCTGAGGATACTCCTGTACCTGAATTTAGTCCTATGGAGGCCGAGGTGTCCAAATTGAGATTGGGCACCTTGGGCAAGGCTAGAGTCTCACAAATATATTGCTCACTAACATTAACTCCCTCTGAGACCCTCCAGCACTTGCCGTCCCGCTGGTAAAACTGTCTTGGCCCGATGGAAAATGAGGATTGGCGAGTTGCGCTGATGGGTCATTGCGATCTGTGCCAAGCTGCAGCAAATGCAGACATTCTACCTGCAATGTGCTTACCTTACCGTGGCCATACTGCATAGAGCTGGACACTGGCTGACCCTCCCAGTGTACACGCTGCTCTTGTTTACTTGCTGATTTTTTTCCATTTCGTCTGGTCCTGTCGAGTCATTACACGCTACTGGTCACAGATCCTAACTGAACTTTCCACGGTGCTAGGTCAAACCCTGGAACCTTTTTCTTTGATGGTCCTATTGAGTGTAATGGAGGGTGTGGGGGGTTCCTTGGCAGATAAGGCGTTGATGGGCTCAGCTCTTTTGGTGGCAAAAAGAGACATTGCAGCACAGTGGACAGCAAGCAGTTCACCCATGCTCTCGAAATGGAGGCGAGGGGTAGACTGGTGCACCTAGATGGAAAGACCTGTGTACATGGCACGGAGATGCCCGAAGAAGCACACTAAGATTTGGTCCAAGTGGATGGTAAACTCTTCAACAGAAGCAAGACGGTGATAGCTTTGTACCAGACTGCAAGACACTGGAGCCAGATGGATCTTCACATAGGGTGGAGTTGGGCTCCTCCGGGCACGCAGGTTGTAGAAATGTTATGCCTTACTTTATCAAGTCTGTAAATGTGACATGTTCCTTTATGTATAAAACATGAAAATTGGTTATAAAAAAAAAGTTTGCTTTTCATCTATACCCCAGTAAATATAGCCCTATTGCTGCACTTTACAGACACGCTTGGGAGGGTTTAGAGCAAACATCAGGGAGTTGAGATGTGCCCAAGGGGGGAAGCAGCACATGAGAGAGAGAGAGCTAGAAAACACATGCACTCCCATGGATTATTGACTGAAAAAGAAAATAAATATTTCTCAAAATGTGAACAGTGGAAAAATACATGTCAGCTAATCAAAAGGAATGTAGAGAGGCTATGCTCCAAGGCAGGCACAAACACAAGAAGAGGAAGGGAGGCCATTGAATAAGTAGTAAGCAAATGAGTGACAAAGCCAATCAATGGTAAGCAATGGATGGGCTGGATACTATACGTTCACAATAGGTATTTCACTGTTACTGTTTTGTAAGTGAGGCCCAAAAATAACGACTAGATGTAGGAATAGTTACCATATAATTATGACCACTGAATGAATTGAATGATGTGAATGAGTAATTAACATACAAAATTAAGGAATTCTGAAAATGAGAAAGGAATGATCACAGGCCAAAGGGATAGTGAAAATGAAGAAATAACTTCCTGACACTGAAAGGACGAGCATGAGAGAACTAGTAGGACTGGTTGAAGGAACGATAAACTTGGAGCAGAACGACCACCAGACAATGGAATGTTCAAAGTGAAGAAAAACATGATCACAGAGGAGGGAATTGTGAAAATGAAGAAATAATGGGCATTGGATGAAGAAATGGCCAACATGAAGAAAGGCTGATCGCTTATTGAGAAATATTGAATATAAGAAAATCTTTGACACTGGATGGAAGTGATAATGAACTGCAGTCATGTAATTTGGTTCGCTGAATGAAGAATTGTCAAATGAACAAGCAGTGACTAAAGTGTGATGGGATGTCGTCCATGAAGAAAGAATAAGCCGTGAACAAAGGAACTGGGTAAATGGAAAAAATAAGGACCATAAATAGACTGAATGAATGGTAAAAAAAAAAGGAAAAGGTGGCATTTGAATCAGAAAGAATAGCTATAGTGCAATTGAACCGTGTGTGGTTATCTATTTTTGAGTGCCCTTCTTTCACTGTAGGTGCATTCTTGGGGGACATCCTGTTTGGATTGATCTGTAACAAGCTGGTCGGTTGTTTGGATTAAGTGCAACTTAAGGAAGCTTCCATTTCCATACACCATCTCTTCTTCATCTCTGGCATTAACCATGCAGATATCGTGCCGCCTCTCTAACTCTCCCACCACCCTTTCTAATTGCCAAATGTGCAAATATGGTTCTGTATAATGGTTTGTAGAAGTTAGATGTGACCAAACTGGGCCTTAGCTTCTTGGTTAGTAGGCACCAATGTGTTCTGATAATACCGTTACTAAGCAGTAACTAGGGATCTGAGGCACAGAAAAGTAAAAGCAATTTATTCAGATTCATACTAGACTGTGAGGCTACGAAGCCAAACTTAAATGTGCGGATCTAATGAATGGTACTAGAGTAACAGAGTAGGCAACATAGTACAGCTCTGTCCGATCTCAAGAATAATTTACAGCTGGTGCAGATGATACAGGCTAATTAAAAATAAACAATCATCAGGTGTCACCACTTCCAGACAAGTGAGCCTGGACTTGATGGGCACCCATCTAATAATAACAGACCCAAACATTTCCGAAAACTAGACATGAAGACGGAGTCCAGGATGATGTCTTGCCTGGATCCCTCTACGTTTTCTTGCCAAGATTGTCTTACAAGCATCAACCTTTTGCTAAAAGCACAGACTTGTTTCACATTTCTGTGAGAGAAAATTCCAACATCAGTGGTGATTCACAAAACTCCTCCCATCCAGCATTCCCATATTTCTGAATAAAATGATACTCCACTTATGTGGATGAGTCTAGTGACAGGAAAGACTCCAAAACGCAACAAGGAAACAACAAGATTTTTTGGTGGCTTTGTGTTCCCTGGGTTGGCATATTGCGGTATTTACAGGCAAAGTACTTCTCCAAGGGGTGAGGAAGCCCACCAGAGCACAAAGTGAGAAACAGAGGGGAGTGCCCACTGTGACACTGCACTGCAGCTCAGGCCGCAAACAGTCCTTTTGTCAATCGCAGGAGGCAGAAAGGAGGGGCTAACCCAGTCTCTGCTGACTCATAGGTCAGAACTGCACCCAAAAGCATTACAACGTCCTCTCTGTTGCCATGGGGGATGGATGCATAATTCAGTCTGTAGGCCCCATGGGGCACAGGGAGGGTGTTTCGGCCAGAAAATACTGTTGTGTCCTCAGTGGTGTGTAGAATGGCCCAGTTCCACGTAGGGTGGAACCACTCCCCTTTTTCTTTTAACAGATTCATTTCTGGCATACAGTGGGCTATGCCCCCCCCCCACACCAACCTCAAGTGCGGGCAGAATGACTGTTGGGCTATAAGAGTTGGGCGTTATGACCCGGTGCATGGACTGTCCCCCACCCCATTTTATATTTTTTTAGTAAAACAATATGTCATTGGCTCGTAGTGGGGTTCTGCCCCTTCCTCTCATCCCAGGGGAAATTATAGTGGTAAATCCTCCAGTCTATGTTACGGCACTAGGGACAGTGGGGTAGGGATCAATGGCCGAGCATTACAGCGCCTACCACATTTAAAACAAAAGTCTATCTCTGACATCAAGTGGGCTTTGTGTGCCCTGCACGTCCTTCCTATCCAAGAGGTTCAAGGCTTTTCAGTGTCCGATACAAAAAAGTGTCTTCATATTCAGACAACACAACAGTGTTGCACTTGAGCAGGTAGAGTAGCAAAATATCCTTTTCTCTGTCAACATCGACAGACCACGTGCCAGGTGTGCAAAATGTTCAGGCAGATTGCTTAACTGACAGAAATGCCACATGAATAGAAGTTAAAACAAACTTATCCAGCATTTTCATCGCATGGGCAAAACCAGATGTGGATCTGTTTTGCACCTTGTAAAAATGCAAATGACAAAGTTTTGCATCCCAGGTATTACCATCCACAATCCCACATATGAATGCTGTGTTCGTAGGGGAAATTTCCATACACATTGCTACTAATACCTCTTATCCCGACTGCAGTAAAGTAATTGAAAATGCCACTATTTCCAGTGGCCCCCAGATGGCTACACCCGATATGGAACTTACTTTAAATGGATGGAAATGTTACATCTTAATATAATCATAAGTCAAGCACACAAGGATTTGCTATCATTGTAGGATGCAAATATGTTTCAATCTGAACCACTAGATCGACAGATCGTCCAATGGATTCTGAGATAGCAGAGAATGGTATCCCCCAGATAACTTTGAGTGCTTTTAAGTAGGAAAGAAAGCAAAAAACAAAGGCATGTTAGAAAGAAAAGTATTATAAATCAGTAATTAGGAAACACTAATATTACCTTCGAATCTGAACTCCGTTATGCATCACCCATTGTGGCATATATAAGCAGTACACATCCAGCTCAGCTCTTTACAAAATCGGTCATTAAACCATTATTAGAACGGGTCAGCAATCTTTACCTGCCGCATGGAGTTCTGCCACCTCAGTGGAGCCTAAAGTTAGTGTTAGGTGGGCTAATGAATGCATCTTTTGAACCAAAGTATAAGATAACATTAAAATCTATTGCTTTGAAAAACAGAATTTTTAGAAGCATTCACGTACCTAGTCTAGGTAGAAGTAGTGAATTAAACAGACACTGACAGCAAAGAAGATAAATCCTACTTTATGTTTCACAAGGTCAAGACAGTAATGAGTACAATTTCTACTTTCATCCCAAATGTATTGTCACATTATTATGTAAAACAATCTATAGAGTTGCCGTCCTTATAGAACTAATCTACTGTAGTGGAAGGTGCTTTACACATATTAGATGTAGAAATATTATGTACTACATTCAAGAGACACAGAATATCAAAGTGTAAACAGTTCTTTGTGGCACATGTCCTTCAGCTGCTGGGGACAATGTGTCTGAAGATACCGTAGCAAGATGGATTGTTCAGACAATTCATGTTTTCAGTTACCCAATAACATTTTAGACCTTAAACCAATAGCGCATTTGACAGGGAAGGGAAGGGCTACATTAGCGTTTATAGGCAATGTCTTTAAAATAGATTTTTATTGCTGCATCAGGGCCTTCTAGATATGTGTCTACAAAAAAATTCTGTGGGGATATTCAAGCAAACAGAGTCTGGAGAAGGTCGGGCAGTTTTAAAGCAGTTGTCTGGTGCTACTGTCTCTTCACACACTCTTCTATAAGTGCAAATACCACTATATAGTCAGTGCACATCAGGTGACTCAGGAAGACTTTTCATGCTGCTGAAGATACTAGTTACTTGTCTGTAATGATTTTATGGCTCCACTAGATTCACCTGTAAACCTCCCACCTCTCTAGTGAAGGAGGGGAGTCATTGCCAATAAAACTAAACATACAAGAATAATCTAACATGGACGTCGCGTAGGGGGGTTTGTAGGATTACGGTTGACACTATAGTGAGTCATACGGACTCCACCCATGGCAATACATTAAAAGTAAAAAAAAAAAGGTTTTTGAGATTCAGAACACAGCTGGACCCAACCACTTGATAGTGGAATATTGCACAGTGTATGAATCTAGATGAGCTTCAAGGTCAGAATCTATGCAACGGTTAAGCAACTACTATTGTACACCCTCAGCTACTAAAGCAGACCTTATTGAATTTACAGCCCCCTAGTTGTCCAGGCTCCACCTCAGATGACCTGATGCTGCCTCAACTGGCTAGATGCTGTCTCAGATTCTTAAGTACAGGTGCAGGTACCTAGGCATAGCTCCAAATGTTCCCAACATGTTCTAGTTTACTAGGTGTAGTTTCAGATGTCCAATTATATCCATGTGGGATACAGGATTGTGTGTTCTAAGGTAACGACAGCTTCTCAGTGCATCCTCCACAAATACAGTTTTGGTCTCAGATTCCTAGTGTAGTCTACCCCTAGTTTATTGAAATGCCTAGTTTAGACTGTGATACCAGTCACATGCCCTTTGCTGCATCCCCATGTCTATGTATTGTTTTAAGTGCTCAGTATTGCATCCCATGAATGGGGATCGCCGTAAAGGCCCAGTCTTCAGATAGCAACACCAAATGCTCAGTCCAGGGTGCAGATTTGGCTTCAAATGCCAAGTGCAGTTTTCCCACCTGCTGGTACAGCCTCAGATGTTTAGACTAGGCTCCAAATGCACAGATCAACATCATACAGATTAGGTTAGTTTGGTACCTATGCAGATCCTTTTTACCAAAAAGGATTAGTTGCTGTGTCACTTGCATGTTCTCTAGGTACTATCACTTAAAGTATGGCAGTAGTATAGCAGAGGGATATGCCGGCCATTAAAGGCTTGCACCAGCATTTGCCGATGCCAAAAGTAAGGACCAGTAACATGGGAGCGGTTTACTAACCTGTATTATTAATACCAAATGCCTAGAAGTAATCATCCTTTTAATTAGTACCACGCTATTGTATCATCTGCAAAGTGCAAAACCTGTTGTCAATCTTTATATTATATTTTACTTGTCATAATAGATGTGCATACATTTCAATTTTCTTCCACAGGTGGTTTGCATTGGATCTGTGGAAGAGCTTTCAGAGCTGACTGGTGTGAAGGTGACCGATCTGCACAGAGAGAGGTTAGTATCATGGTGAACCTGAATGGATTGTTATCGTTAATCAGTTAAGGCAGAGCAGTTTGAAATGATTCCGTCTCATACTTAGTTTTGTTTTTATTCTGTTTCAAAACGTACAAACATTCATACGTGCAGATGCCTCTTGGATAAGAAGCAGAATGTTCAGTTGCATGAAATAAATTGTTTTCTTTATTGTGTAAAACATGCAACATATGGCACAATAACTGTACACTGCTGGGATCCCATTGAACTCTACCTGTATACCACTTTTGCGACGTCCCAGAGCTCATAACTCCAAATCCACGTACTTAGGGAGAGGTCATGCACCTCAGGGGAGGAGTATTTATTTTTCAAAAAGCGCTTTTAGCGCGGTCCTCCAATGCTACATCTAAATGTGATTTTGCACCAAAATGCTGATTATTTTGCACTGAGAATAATTCTGCACCCCATTATGGTGTCCACCAAATTTGATGTCAAACGCCTGTACGTATTTTACACCTAATGTGACCTCTCACTACAAAATTTTCTCTGTGCTGAGTGTTGTGTCTACAAACAGACTGAATCAGGATGATTTTTCTTGAGCAGTACCCCTGCTCTACCTAGGTGCGCTGACGTCACTTCTTTTCGTTCCATTCCAGCAAGCGCTGATCCAGAGAAGTGCTACCTCGTCAGTCACTTTTTGACTGACAAAGGCCTATGCTTGCTTTCCCCAATATGTATTTTTCCCTTAAATGGGGCTTTGCATTAATAAGTGTTTCTTTCCCCTGCTTACTTTGCTCCTAAATGTGATTTGTTCTCCAATGTAATGTGCTCTCCTGTGCGTAACAATTTTTCTCCTGAATGATTTTTCACTCACCTGTCGATGTTGGACCACAGTACTTTTGCATCTAAATGTGATACCACAATCCTGCTTACATTGTGCCAAAGTTGATTTTGTACGTAAAAGTGATCGCGTTTTTGCTTGGAAAATTAAAAAGATGGGCAAAAAGTGGAGTGGTGCACAGAGACATGACCCATCTTAGAGTATCTCTTTATTTTCATTCTTTAGAACAATAAAGCCTGACCTATTTCCTTTGCTAGTGCTTGTTTGAGAGATGCTATTTATGCCTAGCTTTAGACTGACCTGGAGTTTCTCTGATTGCTTGATTATATAATTGTTGATGGTTTACAATTTGAAGAATGTTCAAGACCTCATTTTACAAATTATTAATTTTTCAAAAAGTAGACTTAGGGCCTTGTTACGACTTTGGCCGTTCGACCGTCGGACCGCCAGATGAGGCCACATTCAACCTGGCGACCTCACCCCCCTTGTATTACGATTTTTCCACTGGGCTGACCAGTGGAAACATTGTATTATGGAGTTTCAGCCGGTCAGCCTCGCAGAAACAGTGCAGCAACATTAGCCTTGCCTCCCTTAATAATGATGCGAGGTACTGGATGGCTGCGTAGGATTAAGAGTAATTCAGTAATACTTAGTGGATGCCTGAACCTAAATATGTTAAACCTCTAGGTCACCCTCACCTATAGAAAGTAAAGGATTAGCTAAAAGCAAACCTGGCATTAGCTATGTGTCTCTTGCAAGAGTCCAGAAAATCTTTGTGTATGGCCTGGATGTCCTTGTAGCACAGTTCTGATGAGTGCTTCTAATTGCAGATTTCTTACTTTGTGAAAAAAAAACAGGTGCCAGACTGGATCCAGAGAATTATTTATTTATTTATTTTTATTTGTTAGCAATACCCATGCTTGCTGATTAGTGGTGTTGTGTGGACTCTCTTCATATCCATCCTATCCTCAATGTGACTTCGGGCCCCTACATAGTCATTTAAACTTTTTTTCCAGTGCACAAGGGACATGTCCTCTCAAAAAGCAACCAGAGATGAAACATTGTAAGGATTGTAACAAACATATGTTGATGATGGGCCCCTCATACGACTCAATGTTCTGTGTCAAATGCTCTTGAATGAATCCAAAGGCCATCAGGGACTGAAAAGCCAAATTCTGTGTTGCAGAACATCACATAAAGTCCTGGTCCCACTAGAAGTCGAGGACGCAGATGCGTTCTCATCCCCAAGGTCATTCATGCAAGCGTTCTTCCTCCAGACTGAAATCGTCAACCAAGTCTAAAAATAAGAAATATAAGTCAAAACATGGATCTTCTTCATCCCATCACAAGGAGTCGCACAACAACCAGGGTACTCCCAAGCCACGAATTCTGTCTCGGATCTCAGATCTGATTCCAAAGCTGACACTGAAGCAACCAGAGTTCTCGGATCCATTAGTGATACAGCAGCAAATCTGAACCTTTAGAAAGACCATGCTGTGGCTGTTTGGTACCATACACGATCCCTCTAGAGTGCCCTATGGGCCTCCAGTTGTTCCACTGCTGGTCAATTTCTCCCCGAAGCAGACTGTGCCTCTCAACCCCATTCCGCGGTCAGCCCTGAGTCCAGGGACATGTCAAGTCCAGTACCTCTTATGGCACTTTGACCGATGCCAGAACGCTGATGATGCCGGAGGGAGAGGTAATAGTCCTTTTAGCCACGAAAGCAAATACACAATGACCTCCACCGAAGTAGCAACCTCCTTGCCCCTTAGCTTATTCAGCTTCAGAAATGTTAACTTTACATTACAGACTGCCTAACACTGATGAAGAAGGTAATTCACACATTTATGATGATGACATTCTGTTTTTTGACCTTCAAGCTGTCCGTTCCTGGTAACTCCCTGTACACTACCCTTCATTTACCTACTTCTGGCACATCAGCTGAAGAGTCTGTCTTCTTTGCCGTGGTTATTTGGAAAGCAGCTGAGATCCAATAACTACAAATGCCCATTTACTGAGGTAATCACAAATCTCCCCATAAAGGACCTCACAGGAACCTCTTTAACAAACACTGCTGACTATGCTGCGAACCCGGGTCTTGCCCAGCAGATAATAGACTGAAAGTCAGGAGACCTGGCCTGCCCCTGGAGACGCCATCATTTCTCCTGCAATACACCACACAAGAAGGTCTGGTGGTCCAGGCCTCTACCAACCGGTTCAACCCCCTATGTGTTTCTGACTGCCCTGCCAGATAGTCGAAATGCATGGAAACGTTTGCCAAATGTATGTTTTCTGCCAGACTCTCCTTATGCTCTGTGAACGCCAGCTGCCTCCTGGGATGCTATTTGCATGAGTTATGGGACTTGGTAGTATAAATCTTGCCAGCAGTCCTGGATTACCTTCAAACTGGTCAGGATGCAGCAAAATCTGTCATGCGGTCAGACTTGGACACTGCAGACTGGTTGGGTAGGGCAGTTGGGAGCAGTGTGTGCATAAGTGCCACACTTGGATTCCCTCCACAGTGTTCTCAAGAGACGTGCAACAGTTCCTGATCGATAGGTCATTTCATGGCACATGTCTCTTTGGAGATAAGGTGGACTCATCACACTTTAAGGAAAGCAACAGCATGCTCCCTCACATGGGCAGCCCCTCCGGGCAGTTCTCCCACAAAACTTTGCTCCTTTTGAGGCTCCTGAAGAGGGTTCCAGCAAAGGCCATGTAAAACCTTACCTCAGCAACAGCCTTTCGAGGCAGAGGTCGGGGATCCCACCACCAGTGTCCAGGCCCTCAGGGGCAACAAACTACCCAATCGCGAGAACAAACCTCCACAGCTCCTGCAAAAACTTTCATATGCCATTGGCAGCACACAGTCGCCATGTAGAAGGTCAAATCACCTTTTATCTCCATGGGTGACAGTGCATCACATCTGACCGATCAGTTCCACAATGTCTAAAATGGATATACCCTCCCTTTGCTCTCCATCTCTCTGGGGTACACCACAACGCCCCTTCGAGGAACACATGCCCATTCAGGCCCTGTTAAATAATGGAACCAATGAGATGGTGCAAGCATCAGAAGTTGGGACTGGTTGTTAATCCTGTTACTTCCTGCTGCCAGAACAAAGATGGAGGCCTCCATCCTATAGTCAGTCTTCACTATCTGAACTTTTTCCTCAGGAAGTAGAAGTTCAAGATGCTCATTGTGGCCCAAGTTCTGTCTGACCTAGATCCAAGAGTCTGGATCTACTGGATGCCCTTTTCCACATCCCCGTCATTCAGTCAGCCTTCCCTGCAGGTTCTGGTAGGCTGCAGTCACTTTGAGCTCTCTTTGCTCACCTTCGGGGTTACCAGTGCGCGTTGGGTGTTCAAGATAGTGATGATGTTGATGGTTGTTACCCATCTTCTAAGGTTTGCAATATGAGTCTTCCCATCTTGGTGACTGACTACTGAAGGTGGGCTCTGCACCACCTCCAGGCGATGGCCATCCTGTTGACGTTCTTGGCGTTTTGCATCAACTTGCAGAAGTTACACCTGGCCCCTTCACAACTGATCACCTTCTACTGAGCCTTTCTGCATACTGGGCTTTTCCGAGTCATCCTACCGCCTCAATGAGTCCAGGACATTCTGACTATGATCTCCATGTTTAAGCTTACAGCATGGGTTTCAGGGAAGTCAGCTGCAAGACTTCTTGGCCTTGTGTATCCTGCTTGTGGACTAAGCAAGGTGGAACATGTAGGCTTTGCAGGTGGATCTGGAGTCCCAGTGGGCTCAGCAACAGGCCATTGTGTCAGATTTCATACAGGTGTCGAAGGAGACAGCAACGCACCTGCTGTGGTGGCTGCTCACCCACAGTTGGACCTGCAGCAGACCACTCTACCCCAGCCAGAACTAATGGTCATGACGGATGCATTGTTACTGGGTAGGGAAGGTCACTTGGAAAGGTGATGATCAGAGGACTCTGGTCTGCGGCAGAAGCTCAACTTCACATAAACTTGTTGGAGTTGTAAGTGGTTCTCTTGGCGTTAAAGGCGTTCCTCCTGACTTTCAAGGGTTCATTGATACAGATAGTCATTGGCAACACAACCACTATGTGGTACTGCAAATCACAGGGGAGAGTGGGGGTTATGGCCTCTGTGCCAGGATGCGCTATGTCTCTAGAAGTGACTGAATGCTCAGGGCATAGCCCTGAATGCACAACACTTGCCAGGATCTTTGAACGCCTGCACAGACAAACTCAGCTGCAATTCCTTAGCAGATCACGAATAGCAGTTGCACTACTGCCTACACTGGGGATCGGGACTTCCGCAGTACCTGGAACTTCTTACCATGAGCATTTGACTTCAATCCGGTTGCCCTTTGGAGGAACCTCCTGTCGTAGCAGCATTGACAAATCCTACAACTGAACATGCACAACCTACAACTCCATGCTTGGAGATTGAGCAATGAGATGACAGTTGATGGCTTTTGATCTTCCTCCCGAAGTGGTCTGTGTCATCTTGGCAGCCAGGTGTCCTTCAACTAAATCTATTTATGCAGGAGGCTGGGAGAAGTTTGTTGTCTGGTGCTCGTCCCAAGACATACTACCCCTGTATGTGAAATTATTGGATGTTCTTTTGGCGCAACAAGGTCTTCCGTCCTTCCTTTAATCTGATCAGCCATCCACGTTGTGATAATTTTTTGAAGGGACTGGTTCATAATTCCCTTCAACTCCATTCGTCATACTGCAGTTTGATCTTTACTTAGTACTCCTATACATTTTATGTGCACGCCCTTCAAACCCATACACAGTTGCTTTCTTCATCTTCTTACCATCAAAACAGCATTCCTCATTGACTTCACATCGGTATGGCAAGTGAGGGGAGAGTGTTTCCCTCCTGTACATGTTTATTCCTGGACAAATTAGTCCTCCAAACAATTGCGGCATTCCTGCCTAAGATAGCCATTCCCTTTTGAATAGGCCGATCCATCACCTTTTTGGCTTTCTATTCATCACCTCACCCCTCCAAAGTGTGGCTTTATCGCCTGCACTATAAACAGGCACTTGACTTCTTTGTGGACCGAGCCAGAGATCACTGACAGGCTGATCAACTTTTCATCGGTTTCTCTGGGGCTAAGAAAGGCAAAGCAGTGCAAGACATGAACATCTCAAGATGGATTATACTGTGTGTCAAAATCTGCTATGGGCTAGCCAAGAGGCAACCGCTAGAAGGTTTGCCAGGCTCATTCCACTAGAGCAAAGGCTGCTACCACTGTGTCTGTGTGTGGTGTGCCAGTCATGGACATATGCAAGGCTGCTACGTGGGTGTCCCTCCACACATTCACAAAGCATTACTGCCTGGATCACTGGGTCCTTGGAGAACTAGCATTTCACCCAATCGCCTGGTCAGAGCCATTTCACAGACTCCCCACCTTAGAGTTAAGGCTTTGGTATCTGTTCACAAAGTGAGCAATCAATAGTTTTAAGTCTCTATCAGAAAAACAAGTTACCTTCAGTAACACCTTTTTTTGGTAGAGACTGTCTTACTGCAGATTCCTCACTGTCCCTCTCTCCTCCATGTTCTGTGGAATAAAATCATATTGTGTACTAATAAGATTTCAACATTAAGTCTGCACACTGCCAAAATTAAATGCATTCAAAGTGTGGACCTAAACCACCATAACTCTAAATTGGTGCAGAAGCATCCGATTGAGAAACTGACTCGTAGACCTAACCACGCAGTATACTTGCTTCGCAAGCCTACACGCAAAACTGCGGTTCTATCCTGGTCATCCAGACGTGAACTGAAAGGCTTCTTGTCTACTGTGGCTCTGTATTGAACTGTAGCTGGCCTCAATGTGACATCAGGGCAAACAACCCCCCAAAATCACAGGTCATCTATCCAGGTTTATATGAAAAATATATGTTCGGTGGCATGTGTAGCTACAGATACACATGCTGTGCACATCCCGCCATCTGGTGTTGGGCTCGGAGTGTTACAAGTTGTTTTTCTTCGAAGAAGTCTTTTCGAGTCACGAGATCGAGGGACTCCTCCCATTTCGACTCCATTGCGCATGGGCGTCGACTCCATCGTAGATTGTTTTTTTTCCGCCATCGGGTTCGGACGTGTTCCTTTTCGCTCCGTGTTTCTGGTCGGAAAGTTACTTAGAATCTCAGAAAAATCGTCGGTATTGTTGGCGTTCGGTATTGGGTTAGTTATAACACATCGACACTGACTTTTGAAGAGCTCCGGTGGCCCTTCGGGGTTTTTTCGATTCCCCCCGTCGGGGCCTGGTCGGCCCGGCCACGTGTCTCTTCAAGGCTGATGGAACGGACCCCATTCCGCTTCTGCCCAAAATGCCATAACAAATATCCATATACAGATCAGCATCTGGTCTGTAACTTGTGTCTGTCTCCAGAGCACAAGGAGGATACCTGTGAAGCCTGTCGAGCGTTTCGGTCGAGGAAGACATTAAGAGACCGAAGAGCAAGAAGACTGCAGATGGCGTCGGCGCCGACAGGACAAGGGCGTTTCGAGGAGGAAGAAGAAAGCTTCTCCATCCATGAATCGGACTCGGACGAGCTCGATCCCGAAGAAACGCCAAAAACCGTGAGTAAGACATCGAAACATAAAACTCACGAGAAGACAACAAAAGCCCAGGGGACGCCACCGCCAACAGGCCATGGCTTAACCCGAAAGATAGGTGACCGATCATCGGCACTGAAAAAGGGCATGCATGTGGCGAAGTCATCCGACTCCAGTCGAGATACCGCCACACAGCAATCTCGGGCCCGAGACACCGGCCCCGAACAGATTCGGCACCGAGACAGTGGCACCAAAATGGTTCGGCACCGAGAAACAACGACGCCGAAAATTAAGAAGGTTGCCTCGGAGCCCAAAAAGGCGACCGAAAAGATTTCGATTCCGAAACATCCAGCCTCGGAACCGAAAACAGGTTCCTACACAGAGGAACAGGGATTGTCCTCCCAGATGCAAGGACATAAGTTCGGAGAGGAACTTCAATCTGTTGAGCCAGACTACACTCAAAGAAGGCTCCACATTAAAAAAAATAACAGGGAAGATAAGTACTCTTCCCCCAATTAAGATGAAAAGAAGACTTGCCTTTCAAGAAAAGGACAAGCAGCCACAGGCAAAGGTGGCAAGACAAACAACTCCGCCACCGTCTCCACCACCATCAATGCACACATCACCGGTAGCCACTCCACCACTGATGCAATCTCCGACTCATACTGCAATGAGCCAAGATGATCCTAATGCATGGGACCTTTATGATGCTCCTGTATCAGATAACAGCCCAGACTGTTACCCTACAAGGCCGTCGCCACCTGAAGACAGTACATCCTACACGCAGGTGGTCTCAAGGGCAGCTGCGTTTCATAACGTCACCTTGCATTCAGAACCAATTGAGGATGACTTTTTATTTAATACACTCTCCTCCACTCATAGCCAATACCAAAGCTTACCTATGCTCCCAGGAATGCTAAAACATTCAAAACAAATATTTCAGGAGCCTGTTAAAGGCAGAGCCATAACTCCAAGGGTGGAAAAAAAGTATAAGCCACCACCAACAGACCCTGTTTATATTACGCAGCAATTAACACCAGATTCTGTGGTTGTTGGAGCAGCTCGCAAGAGAGCAAACTCTCATACCTCGGGAGATGCACCACCTCCAGACAAGGAGAGTCGCAAATTCGATGCTGCGGGTAAAAGAGTTGCAGCACAAGCAGCAAACCAATGGCGTATTGCCAATTCACAAGCACTTTTGGCAAGATACGATAGAGCTCATTGGGACGAAATGCAGCATTTCATAGAACACTTACCCAAAGAGTTCCAGAAAAGGGCACAACAAGTGGTAGAAGAAGGACAAAGTATCTCCAATAATCAGAAACGGTCATCAATGGACACAGCAGATACAGCTGCAAGGACAGTAAATACTGCAATAACAATAAGGAGACACGCATGGTTGCGTACGTCAGGATTCAAGCCGGAAATACAACAAGCCGTGCTGAATATGCCCTTTAATGAACAGCAGTTGTTTGGGCCGGAAGTCGACACTGCTATTGAAAAACTCAAAAAAGATACTGATACCGCAAAAGCCATGGGCGCACTCTACTCCCCACAAAGCAGAGGCACATTTCGCAAAACACCATTTAGGGGAGGGTTTCGAGGTTAACCTACAGAGGCCACAACCTCACAAGCAAGGCCCACTTATCAAAGCCAATACCAGCGGGGAAGTTTTCGGGGGCAATATAGAGGGGCACAATTCCCCCAAAATAGAGGGAAGTTCCAAAGCCCCAAAACCCCTCAAAACAAACAGTGACTTCCAAGTCACACATCCCCAACACATAACACCTGTGGGGGGGAGACTAAGACAATTTTACAAACATTGGGAGGAGATAACAACAGACACTTGGGTACTGGCAATTATCCAGCATGGGTATTGCATAGAATTTCTCAAATTCCCTCCAAACGTGCCACCGAAAACACACAATATGTCAAAACAACATATAGATCTTCTAGGACTAGAAGTTCAGGCATTACTACTAAAAGAAGCAATAGAATTAGTACCAGAACACCAGAAAGGAACAGGAGTTTACTCTCTGTACTTTCTCATACCCAAAAAAGACAAGACTCTGAGACCTATATTAGATCTCCGAACATTAAATACCTACATCAAATCAGATCACTTTCACATGGTGACATTACAAGACGTAATCCCACTACTCAAACAACAAGACTACATGACCACACTAGACCTAAAGGATGCATATTTCCATATACCGATACATCCTTCACACAGAAAGTACTTAAGGTTTGTATTCCAAGGAACACATTACCAATTCAAGGTGTTGCCATTCGGAATAACAACTGCGCCAAGAGTTTTTACAAAGTGTCTAGCAGTCGTAGCTGCACATATCAGAAGGCAGCAAATACATGTGTTCCCGTACCTAGACGATTGGTTAATCAAAACCAACACTCTAGAAAGGTGTTCACAACACACAAAGTATGTCATAGAAACCCTACACAAACTAGGTTTCTCAATCAACTACACAAAGTCACACCTTCTGCCGTGTCAAACACAGCAATACTTAGGGGCGACAATCAACACAGTAAAAGGGATTGCCACTCCAAGTCCACAAAGGGTTCAGGCATTTCACAATGTAATACAGGCCATGTATCCAAATCAAAAAATACAAGTCAAAAAGGTGATGAAACTCCTAGGCATGATGTCCTCATGCATAGCCATTGTCCCAAAAGCAAGGTTGCACATGCGGCCCTTACAACAGTGCCTAGCATCACAGTGGTCATAGGCACAGGGTCAAATTCTAGATCTGGTGTTGGTAGACCGCCAAACATACACCTCGCTTCAATGGTGGAACAGTATAAATTTAAACCAAGGGCGGCCTTTCCAAGGCCCAGTGCCACAATACGCAATAACAACAGATGCCTCCATGATAGGGTGGGGAGCACACCTCAATCAATACAGCATCCAAGGACAATGGGACACTCACCAAAAACAGTTTCACATAAATCACTTAGAACTATTGGCAGTATTTCTAGCGCTGAAAGCATTTCAACCCATAATAAGCTACAAACACATTCTTGTCAAAACAGACAACATGACAACGATGTATTACCTAAACAAACAAGGAGGCACACACTCAACACAGTTGTGTCTCCTAGCACAGAAAATATGGCATTGGGCGATTCACAACCACATTCGACTAATAGCACAATTTATTCCAGGAATTCAGAACCAGCTAGCGGACAATCTTTCTCGGGATCACCAACAGATCCACGAATGGGAGATTCACCCCCAAATACTGAATACTTACTTCCAGAGTTGGGGAACGCCACAAATAGATCTATTTGCAACAAAGGAAAACGCATAATGCCAAAACTTCGCATCCAGGTACCCACAAGATCAGTCTCAGGGCAATGCGTTATGGATGAGTTGGTCAGGGATATTTGCTTACGCTTTTCCCCCTCTCCCACTCCTTCCATATCTAGTAAACAAGCTGAGTCAAAACAAACTCACTCATACTAATAGCACCGACATGGGCAAGGCAACCTTGGTACACAACACTACTAGACCTCTCAGTAGTGCCTCATGTCAAACTACCAAACATACCAGATCTGTTAACGCAACACAAACAACAGATCAGACACCCAAATCCAGCATCGCTGAATCTAGCAATCTGGCTCCTGAAGTCCTAGAGTTCGGACATTTAAACCTTACACAGGAATGTATGGAGGTCATAAAACAAGCTAGGAAACCTACCACTAGACATTGCTATGCAAATAAGTGGAAAAGATTTGTTTATTACTGCCACAATAATCAAATTCAACCCTTACACGCATCTGCCAAAGACATCGTAGGATACTTACTACATTTGCAAAAATCTAAGCTAGCTTTTTCTTCCATTAAAATACATCTTACAGCAATTTCAGCTTACCTACACATTACGCACTCAACTTCTCTATTTAGAATACCAGTCATAAAAGCATTTATGGAAGGTCTAAAGAGAATTCTACCACCAAGAACACCACCAGTTCCTTCATGGAACCTCAACATTGTCTTAACACGACTCATGGGTCCACCTTTTGAGCCCATGCACTCTTGTGAATTGCAATACTTAACATGGAAAGTTGCATTTTTAATTGCCATCACATCTTTAAGAAGAGTAAGTGAGATTCAAGCATTTACCATACAAGAACCATTTATTCAGATACACAAGCATAAAGTAGTTCTACGAACAAATCCTAAATTTTTACCAAAAGTCATATCACCGTTCCACTTAAATCAAACAGTAGAATTACCAGTGTTCTTCCCACAGCCAAACTCTGTAGCTGAAAGAGCACTACATACTTTGGACATCAAAAGAGCGTTAATGTACTACATTGACCGAACAAAACTAATTCGCAAAACAAAACAATTATTTATTGCTTTCCAAAAACCTCATACAGGAAATCCAATTTCTAAGCAAGGCATTGCTAGATGGATAGTTAAGTGCATTCAAACCTGTTATCTTAAAGCTAAAAGAGAACTGCCTATTACACCAAAGGCACACTCAACTAGAAAGAAAGGTGCTACCATGGCCTTTCTAGGAAATATTCCAATGACAGAAATATGTAAGGCAGCTACATGCTCTACGCCTCATACATTTACCAAACACTACTGTGTAGACGTGCTAACAACACAGCAAGCCACAGTAGGCCAAGCAGTACTACGAACATTGTTTCAGACAACTTCAACTCCTACAGGCTGAACCACCGCTTTTGGGGAGATAACTGCTTACTAGTCTATGCACAGCATGTGTATGCCACCGAACGGAAAATGTCACTTACCCAGTGTACATCTGTTCGTGGCATTAGTCGCTGCAGATTCACATGCGCCCACCCGCCTCCCCGGGAGCCTGTAGCCGTTTAGAAGTTGATCTTGAACATCTGTATATTTGTAAATATATATATTACTTTAAACTACATTATGTACATACGTATTCACTCCATTGCATGGGCACTATTACTAGCATATACAACTCCTACCTCACCCTCTGCGGGGGAAAACAATCTAAGATGGAGTCGACGCCCATGCGCAATGGAGTCGAAATGGGAGGAGTCCCTCGATCTCGTGACTCGAAAAGACTTCTTCGAAGAAAAACAACTTGTAACACTCCGAGCCCAACACCAGATGGCGGGATGTGCACAGCATGTGAATCTGCAGCGATTAATGCCACGAACAGATGTACTTTGGGTAAGTGTAATCCTTTGTGAAGTGTAACTGAATATGGAAAATGTCAAAGTTGAAAATTGAAAGTCGGAGAAATAAAAAAACAGTATGGAATTTAGCCCACCTTTGATGACAGCTGCTTAAGCTATAGCTGGCATTTGCAAAGTTTTGTACGAATGAAAAATCCAAAATACGCTGTTGCCACCTGAAGAGTTCCAGTACTAGATGGCACTGCCACACTGGGAAAGACCCCTGGAGCATAGCTTTAAGATTCCTACTGATCCTGCTTGTCTATAGTTCGATTTCTTGTAGTTAGGTGTGAATGAGTCCGAGTAATGGGTGGTTGCTCTCCGCAGCTCAAAAAAGGAACAGCGCTCAGACTTGTAACTGTGATAGTATCTGTTTTTGCACCCTAACAAAGACAGTCTGATATCTGCTCATTGTTGCTTGCAGTGAAAGCTTGTTCATGATCACCGTTACCAGGGAATAAATTAACAGGCCAATGGTGACCGCAACTCAAATGTCTCAATAATACAGGTTTTACTGTGAGGTACGCATCCATTAGTATACAGAAGCATAATAGAAATAAATAAACCAAGTGCACATCAAAGTCAGCCAGCCTCAAGTGTTTGCTTATCTGACATCCTTGCAGGTCTTTGTAAAGATGAATAGACATTAACTGAGCCGACTTACTGACAGAACTGGGGCTGTGGGAGAACAGTTACTTACCTTAATGACTCCAACCATAGATTCCTCACCTTGTGAATTTCCCTAGTAGACAGACTGGATCCGGAAACTTTCTCAGCAGTGGACTGGTGGCATCTTGCACCTTCGTCCCTGGCCCGTCCTGCCCTGGAGAGGATGTCAGGGCACTAAATATGTGTCACCTCCGTTGTTTTTAGTTATTGTGCATCGTTTGGTAACTCTGTTTGATGTATATGCTGGATAACCAATTTTGTCCTTAGCTTTCAATATTTTTCTTGTTTTAATTTTCACTGATTCGGTGACATGTGCCTTTATGAAAATGACACAATGCTGATTTACTGCATCACTGCCTCTTACCTTTGATTTACATTTAAGGAGCGGCACATTTAGAGCATCACTCTCCATTTCCCTACTTTCTCTGATAATGTGTAGATCATAAATTCAGATCTTGAAATAGGCAGCTGTTTGGTA
This sequence comes from Pleurodeles waltl, assembly GCF_031143425.1. NCBI lineage: Eukaryota > Metazoa > Chordata > Amphibia > Caudata > Salamandridae > Pleurodeles > Pleurodeles waltl. The sequence continues at coordinate 267,037,170 of NC_090448.1, read as the reverse complement.
GGTGAGACATTTCTTGTTAATCTTTAACGTCATTCTCATTCACCAATATGTGTTTTACTTAAAATGTATGTATCTTGATACTGTGATCACTGGTGTTAAAGTAACCATTGGTGAGCATGAAACTGTGTTCGTTTCCAAATAATTATTGTCTCTTTCAGCGTTGACCATTTAACCATCCCTTCTCGCTGTGGGAAAGGGGTGCTAAGGCGCGTCCCTGAAGTCTTTGACTGCTGGTTTGAGAGTGGAAGCATGCCGTACGCCCAAGTCCACTATCCCTTCGAGAATAAGAGGGAGTTTGAGGAGTCCTTCCCTGCAGACTTCATTGCTGAAGGCATTGACCAAACAAGAGGATGGTAATTTTCTGTCCCTCTTTCCCCCTATTACTCCTATGTAACTTTACACAACTACTTCACTTTATTACTAACGACCATAGTTGTTTGTTCTGTAGTCAATTATTACCTAATTGAATAATTCCAAACCCAATTCACATACTTTAAAACATTTCCCTAAATTTTATGCAAATGAAAATATTTGTTAAAAATGTAAGCTTATTTGTGCTCATTATCCATCTAACTAGGCCATTTTTTGCTTTTAGGTTGAATTGTAAGTACTTAATTATTTTTATTTAGGCTCATTTGATAGTATTTTGCTGTCTCTTTTTGCAGTTTTATTGTCTTTCTAACACTGTTGGTAAAGTTGTACTATTTTGCGGGATAAATTCACTTGCAGGTGATAACCGACCCTAAAAGTGGATTAGTTTGGTTCTTATGACAACTTTGACTTTGATTACTCTGTTCAGGGTGGTATCTTGCATACCATTTACATTTGTAGCATTGTGGGAAAAGTTTTCTTTTACTTTAACTCCTTCTTTTTTTGTCCTTCACATGGTATCATCATCCCTTTGGCACAGTGTGCAAGTACTTTCTGGCTTTGTCTAATGATTTTACAGTGGTATTTAGCCTGCTGAGATTGTTAGCTAGTATTGGTTAATTTTTGTATTAAGTTCCCCAACATTTGTCGATTCTGGTAAAGACCCCTTATTTGTGAATTTAGGTGTGTTTTGCCCTTATTGTGTACTGGCGAATGCTGCTAGGTTTTTCCTGTTGCCTGCATTTAGAATCCACCACTTGACTACCATTGTCTATTTGGTAGTTCATTTGAGCTGCATCCAGATAAATGAAAGTATATTTTGTTCGATGGCATCTGTCGCTGTAGATACACATGGTATGCATGAGCTCGCCATCTGGTGTTGGGTCGGAGTGTTACAAGTTGTTTTTCTTCGAAGAAGTGTTTTCGAGTCACGGGACCGAGTGACTCCTCCTTCTGTGCTCATTGCGCATGGGCGTCGACTCCATCTTCGATTGTTTTCTTTCCGCCATCGGGTTCGGACGTGTTCCTGTCGCTCCGAGTTTCGGAATGGAAAGATAGCTGAAAACGGAAGATTTTCGACGGTATCGTTGCGATCCGGTTCGAGATAGACACATACGACGACGCATTGAACATCGAAGCGCTTCGGTGCCCTTCGGGGTAGATTTCGGCACACCGTCGGGGCCTAGTCGGCCCGACCGCGTGGAGAACAACGCCGATGGAACGGACCCCGTTTCGATTCTGCCCCGAATGCCACAACAAATATCCTTATACGGACCAACACTCGGTCTGTAACCTGTGCCTGTCACCCGAGCACAGCGAAGAATCCTGTGAGGGCCTGTCGGGCGTTCCGGTCCCGAAAAACTCTGCGCGACCGTCGAGCGAGAAGACTGCAGATGCCGTCCACACCAAAGGAGCGTCGACAGTTCGAGACAGAAGAGGAACAGGAGGAATCCTTTTCCATCCAGGATTCAGACTCCGACGAACTAGACTCTACAAAAACTGTGAGTAAGACGTCGAGATCAGAACTTAAAAAAGGAAAGAAGGCCCAGGGGACGCCACTGCCAACCGGCCATGGCTCCACCCAAATTCTCGGTGACCAACAATCGGCACCGAAAAAGGCCCATTCAGTGTCGAGATCGTCCGACTTCGGTCGAGACACCGGCACGCAGCCTCCTCGGGACCGAGAGAGTGCTAAAGAGAAGCATCGACACCGAGAGTTCGGTGTCGACACGGATCGACGCCGAGACAGTGGCGCCGAAGACCATAGAGGCCAAGAATTTTCGGCACAGAAAAAGAGGAAGGTTACCTCGGAGCCGAAAAACCAATCAACAGGGAGCCGAAAAAAGCGACATCAGACCCTGTTTCAGGCTCCTATACTGAAGAGCATTCTATGTCTTCACAAATGAAGAAACACAGATTTGAACAAGAACTGCAATCCACTGACGTGGATCACACGCAAAAGCGTATCTTTATTCAGCAGGGGACTGGGAAGATCAGTACCCTTCCACCTGTCAAAAGAAAGAGAACGCTTCAGTTTACTCCTCAGCAACAAACAGCACAAAAGGTAACACCTCCTCCCTCGCCTCCACCTGTAACTCCGGCTTCGCCAACTTACACCCCGTCACATTCGCCAGCTCACACCGCCATGAGCCACGATGACCAAGATCAGGATGCGTGGGACTTGTACGACGCACCAGTGTCTGATAACAGCCCAGACACATACCCAACTACGCCATCACCACCGGAAGACAGCACAGCCTATTCACAAGTGGTGGCTAGAGCAGCACTATTCCATAATGTGGAACTACACTCGGAACAAGTAGAGGATGATTTTTTATTTAACACCCTCTCTTCCACCCACAGCTCCTACCAAAGCCTGCCGATGCTCCCAGGCATGCTACGCCATGCAAAGGAGATCTTCAAGAAGCCAGTTAAAAGTAGGGCAGTAACGCCTAGAGTGGACAAAAAGTATAAGGCGCCTCCTACGGACCCTGTATTCATCACCTCTCAGCTGCCACCAGATTCTGTGGTGGTAGGGGCTGCCAGAAAACGGGCAAATTCACACACTTCTGGGGATGCACCTCCCCCAGATAAAGAAAGCAGGAAGTTCGATGCAGCCGGGAAGAGGGTCGCTGTCCAAGCAGCAAACCAGTGGCGCATCGCAAATTCACAAGCGCTGCTAGCGCGATACGACAGAGCCCACTGGGATGAGATGCAGCATCTCATTGAACATCTCCCAAAAGATCTGCAAAAAAGAGCAAAACAGGTTGTTGAGGAGGGTCAAAACATTTCCAACAATCAAATACGCTCCTCCATGGATGCAGCAGACACGGCCGCAAGGACCATTAATACGTCGGTTACCATCCGTAGGCACGCATGGCTCAGAACGTCTGGATTCAAGCCAGAAATTCAGCAGGCAGTACTTAACATGCCAGTAAACGAAAAACTTCTGTTCGGTCCGGAGGTCGACACAGCCATAGAAAAGCTCAAGAAGGACACTGACACTGCCAAGGCCATGGGCGCACTCTACTCCCCGCAGAGCAGAGGATCTTATAACACCTTCCGCAAAACACCTTTTAGAGGAGGGTTTCGGGGTCAGGCCACACAAGCTAGCACCTCACAGTCCGCACCGTCCACCTACCAGGGACAGTACAGGGGAGGTTTTCGGGCCAGTATAGAGGGGGGCAATTCCCTAGGAATAGAGGAAGATTTCAAAGCCCCAAAACCACTACCAACAAGCAGTGACTCACACGTCACTCACCCCCCCCACACAACACCAGTGGGGGGGAGGATACGTGAATATTACGAAGCATGGGACAAAATAACTACAGACACATGGGTCCTAGCAATTATCCAACATGGTTATTGCATAGAATTCCTGCAATTCCCTCCAGACATACCACCAAAATCACAAAATTTATCAAAACACCATTCACAGCTTCTAGAGATAGAAGTTCAAGCACTACTGCAAAAAAATGCAATAGAATTAGTACCAAGCACACAAATAAACACAGGAGTTTATTCACTGTACTTCTTGATACCAAAAAAGGACGAAACACTGAGACCAATTCTAGACCTCAGAGTAGTAAACACATTCATCAAATCAGACCACTTTCACATGGTCACACTACAAGAAGTGTTACCATTGCTCAAAAAACACAACTACATGACAACCCTAGACCTCAAAGACGCATATTTCCATATACCAATACATCAATCACACAGGAAATATCTAAGGTTTGTATTCAAAGGAATACATTACCAATTCAAAGTATTGCCTTTTGGTTTAACAACCGCTCCAAGAGTATTCACAAAATGCCTAGCAGTAGTCGCTGCACACATCAGAAGGCAGCAAATACATGTGTTCCCGTATCTAGACGACTGGCTAATCAAAACCAGTTCGCTCACACAATGCTCAAACCACACAAATCAAGTCATACAAACCCTCTACAAACTAGGGTTCACCGTCAACTTTGCAAAATCAAACATTCTGCCAAGCAAAGTACAGCAATATCTAGGAGCCATAATAGACACGACAAAAGGAGTAGCAACGCCAACTCCACAAAGGATTCACAATTTCAACAGTCATTCAACACATGTCTCCAAACCAAACAATACAAGCAAGAACAATACTACAGCTCCTAGGCATGATGTCCTCATGCATAGCCATTGTCCCAAACGCAAGACTGCACATGAGGCCCTTACAACAGTGCCTAGCCTCACAGTGGTCTCAAGCACAGGGTCACCTTCTAGATCTGGTGTTGCTAGACCGCCAAACTTACCTCTCGCTTCTATGGTGGAACAGTATAAATTTAAACATAGGGCGGCCTTTCCAAGACCCAGTGCCACAGTACGTAATAACAACAGATGCTTCCATGACAGGGTGGGGAGCACATCTCAATCAACACAACATAAGAGGACAATGGAACATACATCAAACAAAACTGCATATAAATCATCTAGAATTATTAGCAGTTTTTCAAGCACTAAAAGCTTTCCAACCAATCATAACCCACAAATACATCCTTGTCAAAACAGACAACATGACAACAATGTATTATCTAAACAAACAAGGAGGAACACATTCAACGCAGTTAAGCTTGTTACCTCAAAAAATATGGAAGTGGGCAATCCACCATCAAATTGGTCTAATAGCACAGTTTATTCCGGGGATCCAGAATCAGCTGGCAGACAATCTCTCTCGAGATCACCAGCAAGTCCACGAATGGGAAATCCACCCACAGATTCTGAACACCTACTTCACACTCTGGGGAACACCTCAAATAGACTTATTTGCAACAAAAGAGAACGCAAAATGCCAAAACTTCGCGTCCAGATACCCACACAAGCAATCCCAAGGCAATGCCCTATGGATGAACTGGTCAGGAATATTTGCTTACGCTTTTCCTCCTCTCCCTCTCCTTCCTTACCTAGTAAACAAATTGAGTCAAAACAAACTCAAACTCATTTTAATAGCACCAACGTGGGCAAGACAACCCTGGTACACAACACTGCTAGATCTGTCTGTAGTACCCCACATCAAACTGCCCAACAAACCAGATCTGTTAACGCAACACAACCAACAGATCAGACACCCGGACCCAGCATCGCTAAATCTAGCAATCTGGCTCCTGAAATCCTAGAATTCGGACACTTACAACTTAGCCAAGAGTGTATGGAAGTCATAAAGCAGGCCAGAAGGCCATCCACTAGACACTGCTACGCAAGTAAGTGGAAAAGATTTGTTTGGTACTGCCATCATAATCAGATACAACCACTAGACGCAACTCCAAAACATATAGTAAAATACTTGCTCCATTTACAAAAAGCAAAGCTAGCCTTCTCTTCTATTAAAATACACCTTGCAGCAATATCTGCATACCTGCAAACTACCTATTCAACTTCCTTGTATAGGATACCAGTTATCAAAGCATTCATAGAAGGGCTTAAAAGAATTATACCACCAAGAACACCACCTGTTCCTTCATGGAACCTAAACGTGGTTCTAACAAGACTCATGGGCCCACCTTTCGAACCCATGCACTCTTGCGGAATACAATTCCTAACCTGGAAAGTTGCCTTTCTCATCGCCATTACATCTCTAAGAAGAGTAAGTGAAATTCAAGCGTTCACAACACAAGAACCTTTTATACAAATACATAAAAATAAGGTCGTCCTACGACCTAATCCAAAATTTTTACCAAAAGTTATTTCACCATTCCATCTAAATCAAACGGTAGAACTACCAGTTTTTTTTCCCACAGCCAGATTCTGTGACTGAAAGAGCACTACATACATTAGATGTCAAAAGAGCATTAATGTACTACATTGACAGAACAAAAAACATCAGAAAGACTAAACAGCTATTTATTGCATTCCAAAAACCTCATGCAGGTAACCCAATATCAAAACAAGCCAGATGGATAGTTAAATGCATCCAAATCTGCTACCTTAAAGCAAAAAGACAACTGCCCATTACTCCCAGGGCACATTCAACAAGGAAAAAAGGTGCTTCAATGGCCTTTTTAGGAAACATCCCAATGCAGGAAATATGTAAGGCAGCCACTTGGTCTACGCCTCACACATTCACCAAACACTACTGTATAGATGTGCTATCCGCACAACAAGCTACAGTAGGTCAAGCTGTATTAAGAACTCTATTTCAGACAACTTCTACTCCTACAGGCTAAACCACCGCTTATGGGGAAATAACTGCTTACTAGTCTATGCATACCATGTGTATCTACAGCGACAGATGCCATCGAACTGAAAATGTCACTTACCCAGTGTACATCTGTTTGTGGCATTAGTCGCTGCAGATTCACATGTGCCCACCCGCCTCCCCGGGAGCCAGTAGCCGTTTGGAAGTTATCTTCAACATTTGTACATTTGTAAATATATTACTTAAACCTTATTTGGTACATACTTATTCAATCCATTGTATGAGCACTTTTACTAACATACACAACTCCTACCTCACCCTCTGCGGGGAAAACAATCTAACATGGAGTCGACGCCCATGCGCAATGGAACAAAGGAGGAGGAGTCCCTCGGTCTCGTGACTCGAAAAGACTTCTTCGAAGAAAAACAACTTGTAACACTCCGACCCAACACCAGACGGCGGACTATGCACAACATGTGAATCTGCAGCGACTAATGCCACGAACAGATGTACACTGGGTAAGTGACATTTTCATTACCGGTGTCTGGCACATAAATTTAAAATGGCTTCCCTGGGCACTTACTATGTATCGGAATCAACAGACATAGCAGGGACATACGTGTTCATACATATATGCCCTCACATGTATCTGTATGCACCCTGCATTAGGGGTGACTTAGCCTGGCACATGCAGAGTTAAGGGACATGGCACACTGCATGTGTGTATCAGGTCGTTTTTTCAATTTAGCTTGCACCAACACACGCAGTCTGCAGTGGCAGCACTGTGTGGGTTTGGTGAGTGATCCCTGGGGTGACTCAACCGTTGCTGCACCCCTCAGAGACCTTTCTTAGTACCCCAGGCAAAAGGTACCAGGGGTACCATTTACAAGGGACTTACAGTGGTACCTAAAGAGTTTGCCAATTGTAAAAAAAAAACAAAAAAAAACAAAAAAAACTGTGCAGTTTTGGGGCAAGAGATCTGTCACTAGGGACCTAGTTAGCAGGGACCCAGTGCAATAATAGTCAAAATTAGACCAGAAACCAGACACAAAATAGGGGGTGATCATGTCAAAAGAGGCACTTTACTACAGTGCCTTTCTAGCACTTCTGCAGATACTCTGTGTATTCCTTTGTTTATTGATTGAAAAGTAGTGTAGAAAGATGCCTCTGTATATATTGTATCAAAATGAGATATAGTGTGCACAGAGTCCAGGGGTTCCACAGAGGCTTAACAGAGGCTAAAGTAGATAAAACAAATGCTCTCTTTAGTGGTAGTGTGGTGGAGCAGTTAGGCTTATCGGAGGGTAGTTTAAAGCATTTGATGTACACGCACACACGCACACACGCACACGCACACGCACACGCACACACGCACACACTCAATGACTTAACTCCAGACCAATAGTTTTTATATATGAAAAATATATTTTGTTAGTTTATTTTTAGGACCACAAGATTCAAGTTGCAGGTAAGTGCTTCAATAGATTCATATTTCACACATGTATCAACAGTACTTTATTTGAAATCGATAAGTTTTACTGTTCTTGAAATATTGTCAAAAATCTGTTTTAAAAATGGATTCTGCAATTTTCAGAAACCGTTCCTAGGGGGAAGAAAAGTTAGATCGTTTTACAGGTAAGTTCAACACTTACAGATCCAGTCTCCGGGGGTTAGGAAGTCTACAGGTTGGGGGTTCAAGTTAACCCCAAACACCCACCACCAGCAACACAGGGCCAGCCGTATGCAGAGGTCAAAGTGTAGGCAAAATTACCATGGGCTCCTATGGAGACTGAGGGCACTCTGTTTCAGATCTGCAGACAGGTAAGTACCTGCGACTTAGGAGGGCAGACCTTGGGGGTTTAGAGGAGCACTGGCAGGGGGAGTGTGGGGGGCACAGATAGGCTCCAAACATACACCCTCAGAGGCACTGGGGCGGCCAGGTGCAGGGTGCACACAAGATGTCTGGTCTCCTATGATTCTCTATGAGAAGGCCCACGGGGGTCACTCAGAGGCTGCAGGCAAGGCCCAGAGGGACGTCTTGGGCACACCACCGGTTGAACAGAGAGGAGGGCTGCCTGCTGAACGTGGCTGCACTTGGGTGTCTGTTTCTCTACGGCCTGGGGCCTGGGGGTGCAGTGGGTCCTTTGGCTTTGGATATCTTCATCCAGAGCTTTCACGGTTAGGGAGGTCCTCGGGGATTCCTTCTGCAGGCGTTGTTGTGGAGGGGTGGAGAGGTCAACTCAGGGTGGGCACTTTCTCGGAATCGCCTGGGGATCCTCTCTAGCTGGTTGGATCAACTGGACTCGGGTCAGGTGCAGAGTGGTTAGGACTCATGCATTAGGAGTGAGATGGGAGTCCTTAATTGTTCTTGGTCCTTTTGGATGCATGGCAGTCCTCTGGAGCTTGTCAGAGGTCGCTGGTCACGCTGGGTGTGTTGCTGTTCTTTTGCAGGTTCTTTGAAGCAGGAGACAGACCAGTAGGGCCAGGGCCAAATCAATTGTTGTCTTCTTTCTTCTCTGCTGGGGGTTTCAGATAAGCAGTCCTTCTTGTCATGTCGCCAGGAATCTGGTGAGCTGGGTTCAGGCAAGCCCTTAAATACAAGATTTAGGGGTGTTACAGGGGTCAGAGGGCAGTAGCCAATGGCTACTGTCCCTGAGGGTGGCTACACCCTTCCTGTGCCCACTCCTTTTGGGGAGTGGGACACATTCCTATTGGTCCCTGTCTTCCAAACCAAGGTGGAGGATTCTGCAGGGAGGGGATCACTTCAGCTCTGGACACCTTAGGGGTGGTACCAGCTGAAGTGGTCACTCCTCCTTGTTTTGTTTTTGTTTTAAATTTCCTGCTGAACTTGCTGCCAAACATGGGGCTTTGTCTGAGGGGCAGAGACTCCACTAGCAGTCACCACTACCTAGAGTGCCCTGGGGCACTGTAACATGAGGCCTGAGTCTTTGAGGCTTACTGCCAAGTGTTACTGTTCCTGCAGGGGGAGGTTTGAAGCACCTTCACCAGAGCAGGCTTTGATTCTGGCCTCAAAGAGCACAAAGGCCCTTACCCAGTGGGGTCAGAAACCTGTCTGCTAGTGGCAGGCTGGCACAGACTAGTCAGCCCTACACTAGAGGATTGGGTAAAATACAGGGTGTATCTCTAAGATGCCCTCTGTGTGCATGTTTTAATAAATCCCACACTGGCATCACTGGGGGTTTATTGTGCTGAGAAGTTTGATACCAAACTTCCCAGTATTGAGTGAAGCCATTATGGAGCTGTGGAGTTCAAAATGTCAAACCATATACTTAATATGGCCACACTGCACTTACAATGTCTAAGAATGGAATTAGACACTGTATGGGCATGTTGCTCATTCAGCTATGCCCTCACATGTAGTATAGTGCACCCTGCCTTAAGGCTGTAAGGCCTGCTAGAGGGGTGACCTACCTATGCCGCAGGCTGTGTTTTGTGGGCATGGCGCTCTGGGGGGGATGCCATGTCGACTTTGCATTTTTCTCCCCACCAACACACACAATCTTCAATGTCAGTGTGCATGTGTTTGGTGAAGTGTCCCTTAGGGTGGCTTAACACATGCTGCAGCCCTTAGGGACCCTCCCTGGTCACAGGACCCTTGGTAGCACTGGTACCTTTTACACTGGACTTATCTGTGTTCCAGAGGTGTGCCAATTGTGGAAACAATGGTACATTTTTCAAAAAAGAACAGTGGTGTGTGGGCCTGGTTAGCATGATCCCAGCACACTCTTAGTCAAATCAGCATCAATGTCTGACAAAAAGTGCGTGGTAGGGCGGGGGGAGGAGGGGGATTGCAACAAGTGCAAAGTTAATGTTAAGGCATGGTCTCCCTGTGTACAAGTATTATCTGATTTTGGTGAGAATTCTAGTTCATAGGTGATCTACGTTGTGCCGCTGACTGCAAGTCAAAAATAATATACATAGCAATGGGTTAGTAACTGCAGTTGATGGGAGCAGCAGTACTGGTGGTTTCTATGAGTTGATTAGGTGGAGCTCCCAAGCTGTGTCCGTATTGGTACCTTATCCCTAAGTATACATACAACCTTCATTAGTTGGGTGGCATATGCAAATTCCAGTTTGGTTGGGTAGAGCTGGGTGAAAGTGGTACTTTGTCCTCCACAGCAGAGCTGGGAAAATTGTTCAAGTTCAAAAGCATACTTTTAATGCAAGAGTTCCCCCCAGTAGTACTTACCTGTTAATCCTCGAGGATGATTATTTTCTATAAGCAGCATAGTAGGCATGCTCTTAGCAATTTCCCAGGTTGTTCGGTGAGAACTATTGCCACATTACTTAATTCTATTTTCATTTCAAAGGGCAGCTCTGCCAAGTTGTTAGAAGGCTTGAGTTTTGCTACTGTGTTATGAACTAAATGGAAACTTGCTGTTTGTCTCATTTCAGGTTTTACACGCTGCTGGTGCTGTCAACGGCCCTCTTTGGAAAGCCGCCATTCAAGAATGTGATTGTCAATGGGCTAGTGCTGGCCAGGTGAGGAGAGTTAGCTGCACTGTAGCAACTTCGACATAATCGTGTTGATTCAAATATGTCTTTTTTTACTCATGGAAGCTTCATCAGAATCTTCTCTGAAATGCTCTGCATATACATGCCAGATTTACATTGAATGTTCCTTTCAATAGGGGGCCTGGGTAAAGATGAAACTATTTAGAATAAACAGCAAGATAAGCTCTCTCCTCTTAGTCTGTGCAAGTAAAGGCAAAATATTGTAGTTACCCTGTTATAACCCGAGGATCATAGGTGTGAAACCTGAAATTTTTTGTCCTGCAGAGGTTGATAAAAGGAAGTAGTATTGAGTGTAAAATTACATCACCTGTTAGAACATTTCTTAAACTACAAAAATTTGAGCTGGAGTGTGTTGACTAAACCATGGTAAAACATTTCATCTCCTTGCGAAGAGAGATTGTATATTTAATTATCTTAGGTTTATGATTGAAACCCACACTTCTGATGCATGCTTCCTCTGGCAGGTTCCTTATCTTGGAATATCCTACAGGTGCCAGCCTGGTTTGGAAATACATTTTTACCAGCAAATGCTTTGTAGGCTTTTGGTTGCTCCACTTTAGCCAAAGACCTGGAGCTCCCTGAGTTGACTAAGACCGAATTGAAAATTGCGCTTTCAACGAGGATCCGGAGTGGTCCCTTAGATATTTTGTGCCTATTTCGACAATTTTCTGTTGAAGGAACACTATGCCCCTTTTTTTTCATATGTCCTCAAGGTTCAAACCTTTTGGGTCCTGGGTCAGGCAGAAGTCGCCCACGGACCCTCATACTGTTTGTTTGGGGAGCACCACAACTTTGAGGATTGCGGCTCAACCCATTGTATTCAGCCATAGGCGTTGCAGGAAGAGCCTGGTGGTGCGACTGACAGAGGCTCGATGTCATCGTCGATTTCCTTCAAGGTGCTGGGAATGATCGCAAGACTGATCCAGGAGTTGTTCGCGCAAGCGCCCATTGCCCTTGACGTCGAAAGATAAGACATTGAAATGCAAGCGGTCAATGTCACTGTATCCCCTCGTGTCACATAATTCCTGCATTTCGTACGCCTTCCGCCAGTCTAAGGAGTTGGTGCATGAATCAACCCCATGCCTCCATGCTTTCCCTGGGGCCGCTGTAATTCTGGCCCAGTTGCAGGATTATTATAATTCGCTCCATGAGATCTTTGGGCCCCTACCTCCCACTGGTGTGCCTTCGAGCCCCAAGGAGTTGAGATGCATCCTACCTGACTCCACGTTGGTAGGTTTGCCCACTGCGTCAGATAGGCTGTCTGGCTCTGTACTTGAATCCGTACCGGCTCAGGTGCACAGCCCTTTGGGGTTCCCATCTGTGATGCTAGAGTTCATTCAGCCGATGCTGGTCACTCTCTCTGATGCCGAGACGCACCGGATGGCGTCGGAGCGATGCCAGTGGTGCCGGATACCTTCCCTCCTTCTTCTAAACACTCACTGGCTGTTTTTCCTACAGCGAACAGGCTTTTGGAGGTGAAGGAGAGGAGCTAGGGTTTAGCAACACATAGACAATACTGTCCAGCCTCCTCTAGAGGGTAGTTGCCTGACGGAACTGGGAGAGGCTAGTGGCCTAGAGTCCTCGCTGGCTTCAAACCTCCATCCACCGCTTGCCTTGCTGCAGAGGTGAACTTCTCCTTCGCTGGGGTGCTGAACAGGACAGCTGTGGTCCTAGAATTGCAGCTCCCCTCTGTGGAGGTGTCGACTGACCACTTGATAACAGTTGTAGGAAAGTGCCTCTTTTGGCATTGTCCACCCCGACACACACTTTTTCCCTGGTTTCTGGTGCAATTTAAATTGAAAGTGCACAGTAATTTTTCCCAATTGACAAACCTTTAGCTACCACTTTAGGTCCCTAGTGTAGGAAGTTGGCTATGTATGTACTATTTCAAAGTAAGAAATAGCATGTACAGAGTCCAAGGGTTCCCCTTAGAGGTAAGAATGTGGCAAAAGAGATAATTCTAATGCTCTATTTTGTGGTAGTGTGGTCGAGCAGTAGGCTTATCAGAGGGTAGTTTTAAGCATTTGTTGTACACACACAGGAAATAAATGAGGAACACACACTCAAAGACAATTTCAGGCCAATAGGTTTTTATATAGAAAAATATATGTTCTTAGTTTATTTTAAGAACCACAGGTTTAAGATTTACAAACAACACTTTAAATGAAAGGTATTTCACTCAGGTATCTTACGAAGTTTGAATTATCACAATAGCATGTACAGTTTTAGCAAAAATGGCAATAAGCAATTTTAAAAGTGAACACAGTGCAAAAATCAAAAGTTCCTGGGGGAGGTAAGTAAATGTTAAGTTCAGTTCACAGGTAAGTACAACACTTACAGGGTTCAAAGTTGGGTCCAAGGTAGCCCACCGTTGGGGGTTCAAGGCAACCCCAAAGTTACCACACCAGCAGCTCAGGGCCAGTCAGGTGCAGAGGTCAAAGTGATGCCCAAAACACATAGGCTTCAATGGAAATAGGGGTGCCCCGGTTCTAGTCTGCCAGCAGGTAAGTACCTGCGACTTCGGAGGGCAGACCACGGGGGTTTTGTAGGGCACCAGGGGGGACACAAGCAGGCACCGAAAGTACACCCTCAGCGGCACAGGGGCGTCCAGGTGCAGAGTGCAAACAGGCGTCGGGTTTTCAATAGGATTCAATAGGGAGACCCGGGGGGGTCTCTTCAACGAATCAGGCAGGCACAGGGGGGCTCCTCGGGGTACCCACCACCTGGGCTAGGTAGAGGGTCGCCTGGGGGGTCGCTCCTGCACTGGAGTTCGGTTCCTTCAGGTCCTGGGGCTGCGGGTGCAGTGTGGTTTCCGGGCGTCAGGTTTCTTGAAGCAGGTAGTCGCGGTCAGGGGGAGTCTCTGGATTTCCTCTGCAGGCGTTGCTGTGTGGGCTCAGGGGGGTCAACTCTGGCTACTCACGGGCTCGCAGTTGCCGGGGAGTCCTCCCTGTAGAGTTAGTTTTCCGCATGTCGAGCCGGGGGCGTCGGGTGCAGAGTGGAAAGTCTCACGCTTCCGGCGGGAAACGTGTGATCTTTAAAAGTTGTTTCTTTGTTGCAAAGTTGCAGGTTTGTTGAACAGGGCCCCTGTTCTCAGGAGCTTCTTAGTCCTTTTAGATGCAGGGTAGTCCTCTGAGGCTTCAGAAGCCTCTGGACCCTGTGGGATGCGTCGCTGTTGCAGTTTTTCTCGAAGTCGGGAGACAGGCCGGTAGGGCTGGGGCCAAAGCAGTTGGTGTCTGTCTTCTCTGCAGGGCTTCAGGTCAGCAGTCCGTCTTCGTCTTCAGGTTGCAGGAATCTATCTTCCTCGGTTCTGGGAGCCCCTAAATACTCAATTTAGGGGTGTGTTTAGTTCTGGGAGGTTAGTAGCCAATGGCTACTAGCCCTGAGGGTGGCTACACCCTCTTTGTGCCTCCTCCCTGTGGGGAGAGGGGCACATCCCTAATCCTATTGGGGGAATCCTCCATCTGCAAGATGGAGGATTTCTAAAAGTCAGAGTCACCTCAGCTCAGGACACCTTACGGGCTGTCCTGACTGGGGAGTGACTCCTCCTTGCTTTTCTCATTATCTCCTCCGGTCTTGCCGCCAAAAGTGGGGGCAGTGGCCGGAGGGGCGGGCATCTCCACTAGCTGGGATGCCCTGTGGCGCTGTAACAAAGGGGGTGAGCCTTTGAGGCTCACCGCCTGGTGTTACAGTTCATGCAGAGGGAGGTGAGAAGCACCTCCACCCAGTACAGGCTTTGTTCCTGGCCACAGAGTGGCAAAGGCACTCTCCCCATGTGGCCAGCAACATGTCTGGTGTGTGGCAGGCTGGCAAAACTAGTCAGCCCACACTGGAAGTCGGGTATGTTTTCATGGGGCATAAGATGCCCTCTGGGTGTATTTTTACAATAAAGTGCACACTGGCATCAGTGTGCATTTATTGTGCTGAGAAGTTTGATACCAAACTTCACAGTTTTCAGTGTAGCCATTATGGTGCTGTGGAGCTCGTGTTTGACAGGCTCCCAGACCATATACTCTTATGGATACTCTGCACTTACAATGTCTAAGGTTTTGCTTAGACACTGTAGGGGCATAGTGCTCATGCACCTATGCCCTCACCTGTGGTATATTGCACCCTGCCTTAGGGCTGTAAGGCCTGCTAGAGGGGTGACTTATCTATGCCATAGGCAGTGTGAGGTTGGCATGGCACCCTGAGGGGAGTGCCATGTCGGCTTAGTGATTTTTTTCCCCACCAGCACACACAAGCTGGCAAGCAGTGTGCCTGTGCTGAGTGGGGGGTCCCTAGGGTGGCATAAGACATGCTGCAGCCCTTAGAGACCTTCCCTGGCATCAGGGCCCTTGGTACTAGCGGTACCAGTTACAAGGGACTTAACCTGGTTGCCAGGGTTGTGCCAATTGTGGAGACAAAGGTACAGTTTAGGGAAAGAACACTGGTGCTGGGGACTGGTTAGCAGGCCTCAGCACACTTTCAAATCATAACTTGGCATCAGCAAAGGCAAAAAGGCAGGGGGTAACCATGCCAAGGAGGCATTTCCTTACACCTAGTAAATGGTACCTCTGGTACGGGGTACTAAAGGAAGTCCCCTGTGGACCGCAGCACAGATTGTACCCTCTCACTAAGTGCCAGCATTACTGCTTTCGCAGGTTGCATGAATTGGTGCAGAACTAAAATGAAAACACGACATGGCACAGAGCCTGTATGCCCTGTCCCCCTTTGAACTGCATGCAATGTATGTAAGCCACCCCTCTAGCAGGCCCTACAGCCCCAGAGGCAGGTTGTATTATATTACATGTGAGGGCATACCTGCATTATCAGATATGCCCTACTATGTCTTTGTCAATCCTCACTGAAGATAGTGATGTTTGTTGTCAAATATCTCGTGTTAATAAACCCTCACTGAATCCAGGGATGGATTCATTGATACATGCACTCAGAGTGCAACTTAGAGGTGCCCACTGAAAACCTACCAACTCCTAGCATGGACACTGACTGGTCAAAATCGGTGCTGCCACCTTAGACAGAGTTCTGGCCCCCTGAGATGAGAGCTGAAGCTCTCGAGGGCTCAGAACAAAGGCAGGACTGACATTCTAGGGCAGGGAGCTTCAAAGGCTTTGCCCCCTTTGTGATGCGACCCAGGTCTCTACAGATGGTGGAGATGACATACTTCTGTATCCTTGGCAGGAGCTCAGGCAGGAAAATTAGTTAAATTAGAAGTGCCCACTTCATGACAGTCCCACCCTTAAGGTGGACGAGCTGAAGTAGACACAACGTTTTGAATTCCTCCTTCTTGCCTGGAAGGAATTAGGTAACTAGTGTTGGGGCTATGCCCACTTCCCAAAGGGAGTGGTCATAAAAAGGGTGTAGTCACCCTAAAGGTGAGTAGCCCATTGGCTACACCTGGCACTCCCTGTAGCGCCCCAAAAGTAAGCATTTGGGTGGCAACCCTTGACACTAGAACTCAGATTTCTGATGACCTAAGAAGAGCTGGACACTTCAGAGTTGCACCAGCAGAAAAGACTACATGTACCAACTGACTTGGCCACAGCCCTTCCGGCCTGACTGCAGCCTTAAACGATCCTGCGCCAAAAGACGACCTGTCCTGCACCCCAGCGTCCTCCAAAACTTTGGGAGTACTGCCTGCCTTCGACCAAGATCTCCGAGAACAGCGGACCTGTTCAAGAAGAAACCAACCTCAAAAGAAAAGAATTCTGCCACGAAGAACCGCAAAACCGCCTCTGGATCCGCCTCTGCACCTGACGCCAATGGTCGGAGTCCAGGTGGCCTACCAGTCCTGTGAAGGTTCCCCCATGATTCTGAGTCTGTTGGCTGACCCTTCCCGGACTCTGCCTCAGAGCCTGCAGGCTCAACGTGAAGACTCCTAATGGCAACCTGCCTGGTAAGCTGGTCCTGATGCCAAAAGACACCCCTGCCCCCGGAGCTCCTGGGCCTGAGGGAGCTGGACTGTCAGTGCCCATATGTCCCCCAGTATCAGAACGTACTTGGGCAGTGGTGGGTTTTCTTCATTCAGCCTCCTGGCCTGAGCCTGAAGCCTTTTTTCCAAAAGTGATCTTCCCCATTGCTTAAAATTGGGCGCCGAATGCTGTTGGCAGTCTGCACGTGGCTGCACCTGTGACACTGAGGGTGTAAGTTGGTGCTGCCTTGTGACCCCTGACATCGCTTTACTCACCCGTGAGCAGCGCATCTTCATTCAACCCCAGTCTCCATTGGTTAACATTAGGCACCCAACTCCGAATTTGACCTCTGCACCCGGCCGCACCTGTGCCGCTGTGGGTGCATTCTTAGTACTTATTTGAACCTTGCCTGGTGTTGACCTAAAACCCAGAAAACGGGATTAGTAAGTCGTGTACTTACCTTCAAAGATGCATTCTTGTTTTCCTCCCATAAATTAACCTTGCTGATCTGAAAAATTGCACTGTCGATTTTTGGAACTGCAAAGTATTTATGCTTGAAAATCTACTTACCTGATTACGAAGTTCTTGGGTTTGAATCACATATAAAAATAAATGTTATTTTTTTTAATTGGTCTTGGTTAAGAGTGTCTGCCTCATTACTTGCCTCTGTGAGTTCAACAAATGCTTAGCACTACCCTCTGATAAGCCCAACTGCTTGTACACCCTACCACAAAATAGAGCATTAGTCCTATCTACTTTTTTCTCTACAATACAAATTGGGGATCCACTGTACTTTCTGCACAGTGTACTTCATTTTAGCGCACTATATAGAGAACTAGTTTCCTACAATAGTACTTCACCAGGGCCAAACCTGAATAGTTGGTGCTTACCTTTAGTGAAGCACTATATGAGCTTTTATTAGTGGCCTGGGCCAAGCTCTTATGGGTACACCTATGAAGAGGTCCATAACATCCGGCCCTCCCCCGAGGATCCAGCTTGTCTCTTCCGGCACCCATCTCCAAGAAGTTTTGTGGTGCATATATAAAAGCTGGGTGCCGATACGGCCTCTTTTGACCCCAGCATCCACCCCAGCGTTCCTTCAGACGGGAAGCCCATATGGCTGGAAACTTGTGGAAGAAACATTTTCTCCTCAGCCAGCTCAACTCTGTGGTCAATAAACAGTACATGTGCTCTGGGCCGCTTTTCCTGTGCGTTGTGGGATTCGGTGACGCGCCTGCTACCTTCCCTTCTGGAGGAGACCTGAAACAAACTTGCCCAGACACTCCGGGATCAGTGAGAGGCAGCTACGTTTCCAATAAAATGTGGTATGGATACCATGGAATCAGTAGGCCCAGCCATGGCTCATTCTGAAGTGACACACTGACTTTTTTTGAGGCTGTCCAATCCACCCTGGAGGACATGACCTTTGATTGCACCCGCCTGTTCGATATACATGCGTATTCTGGAATGCATCGCTTCAGTGACAGTTGGCATGGAAAAGACTCTTAAAGTCTGTTCTTGTATTCCTTTTTTTCGCTTCATCACCATTCCACCTTCTGGTGTCTTCCAGTGCGGTGTTCCTTCCTTGTGTAGATAATATTATTGTAATTTATTTTGGCCTGTCGATGACAGCTCTTCGCTTCCTATATCTAGGAGGTATTTTCTTTGTGACCTTAAGTGGGTGTTCCGCCTGATGGAACATGTTTTAAAAAAAAAAAATTCTCTGAAGATTGGCTTCATGCCCAAGAGAGATTTGCCTGTATGGTATGTTCGTTGCTCTGGCTAGAGCATCTTCTGTATGCCTTAAACACATTGCTAAGTGGTCCTTATCATTCCCCTTATAGAAATGCTTATAATTCTAACACCCTGGGAGCCTTTTTACATGGCTCCACGTTGTTTTGCTTTACTTTGGACTGAGCCAAGATATGCAAACTGAAAGGAGTCAAAACTATTCTCTGGAATGCACTTCTTAATCTGAAGAAGACATTTATTATAGCTTTTTGCAAGGTTCGTGAAGGAAGGTTTGAACAGTAAAAAGTGTACCTTCAAAATGTGCAACAACAATGTAAGACCATTTGTAAAGAATCTTCAGTCTATAAACAGCAAATATGTACATGCAACACAAACACTTATATTGATATATATTCCTACGCAGTGCAAAGCAAATAATTAATCAAAATTCATCACCGTAGGGCCTGTCAGATGCTTCATCTTTCTCATGCCAGCAAGAAGATGTACCCGTTCAACTGCGAGAAAGAGATCTCCACCCTCACGGGACAGATATGTCAGGCATTTGAAGTCCATTCCTGACGGAGGTCTCGGAATTTACCGCTACTGAGCAGGGCCATCTTTTTATATCTTAAAGAACCGAGGAAAGGGCTTTCTGGAAAAACCCCTCCTCTCAGAAGGAAATATTCAAAAATGCTGGCTAGTTTAGGTGAGCTTTGAAAGGAACGCATTGAGAATTGGCCAGCATCCCAAGGCATTTCTCCCAAAGTCAACCCGTTCTCTGCTCGTATTATAAACATCAGCCTGGTACATTCTTATCGTGCTGACTGCTTACCTCCTACATGTTATGTACCAGTCCTAGGTGATATGTCCTAGCTCTTAGGTGAGAAGGAAAACACGCAGAAATGATGAACACGTTGCATAACATGTTTGTGTGGAAAAGTGCTTGTATCTTCAAGTTGGCGGTGAAGTTAAACGAACACAGAATGGAGTCTAGGCTGAATACAAAATGGAGTATATAACCAGGGACCACTAAAGTGACAGTGGGCAGCTAAGCCAGATGCAAAGTGGAGCGACACAACATCAGTGGTCAACACACAAATATCACTACATTCCACCCTTTGACCAGTGACTCGTGTAGCCTGTAGGTTTAAAATCAACTTTTTTCAGACTAAACATTGCAAGAAAATTAGGAATAGATTGTACACAGCAACTTAATGATATAATAAGAACTAATGCTACAAAAATTCCAACAAAAACTTTGCTTAATTTTCCGAAATCAGGTAACCATTGAAATAACCAGTCCCACCATCCCTGATCTATATCCTGCTTTACCCCTTTCACTAATGTAAGTAGGGTATCAATGTGGGCCTGGATAGATTTAGAGTGGTCAGAACGATTAAAACAACACATGCCTTCAAATTCATTGCAACCGTGGTTATGTTTTAGCAAAAAATAGTCTATAGCATTTCTGTTTTGTAATGCAGCTTTCCGGATACCACGCACATCTAATAAAAATTCAGATAAAGCAATAGAAGTATTGTTAATATTTTTAACTATTACACACGCTAGCTTATTGATTAACCTAGTGTTGTGTTCAGTTAAACCAGGCACTCCTACAATGGAAAGGCTTAAGCTTAGATACTCTGATTGGGATGATAGTTGGATATCTGAATCACAATTTTCATCTAGCTGCATTGTATCTCTGGGATAGCAAGTATGTATACAGTTAGATGGAAACATCATGAGTCCCAGGCATGCAAAGGCACACGGCCCACCTGTTATGTTAGCCGGAATGTAAGTAAAAGTCAGGTTTCCACACGAAAACAGCAAGCCAACTGGCAACTTGACATGTTTAATGTGACTGGCAGCAGTCGCTAGATGACGACAAGCCATATGATTCGACATATTTTTGCAATCTCTGTCCGTTTGGTAAAAGCCCAAAACTCTGGGTTCCCATGGTAAGTTTTGAGAGGTTGATGTTTTCTTTTCTAAGCACCATTGAATGCAGTCTCCAATGTCACGAGAATTACAGGACATGTAGTAACATACATCATCGATAGTAATGTTGTAGGTGATTATATGAGTGAAATTGTCCCACTTTTCATTGGTTGTTTCCTGACAGCCCCTGCAATACTTATAGGGACTGAAGTGGGTTTCAACATTATGGGGGTGATTCTGATTCTGGCGGGCGGCAGAGGCCGCCTGCCAGAATTCCGCCCCCATTATACCGCTCCGCGGTCAGAAGACCGCGGAGGGTATTCTGAGTTTTTCCCTGGGCTGGCGGGCGGTCTCCAAAAGACCGCCCGCCAGCCCAGGGAAAAACTCCCTTCCCACGAGGATGCCGGCTCGTAATCGAGCCGGCGGAGTGGGAAGGTGCGACGGGTGCAGTGGCACCCGTCGCGTATTTCAGTGTCTGCAAGGCAGACACTGAAATACTTTGCGGGGCCATCCCGCGACCCCCCCTACCGCCATCCTGTTCATGGCGGCTTTCCGCAGCCATGGAGGATTCAAACGAGCAGCGGAAAGTCAGCGGGAGACCGCTGACTTTCAGCTTCTGACCGCGGCTGAACCGCCGCGGTCAGAATGCTGGTTGGAGCACCGCCAGCCTGTTGGCGGTGCTCCCGTGGTCGGTGGCCCTGGCGGCCACCGGCCGCCAGGGTCAGAATGACCCCCTATGTTCTTTCACGTCTTTGTCACGGTTAGTAGCATTGAAAATTTCTGACAAGATGCTTGTTGGCATTGGTATGGCGATCAAACATGTTGACAAAACATCCACAGCGCTTCTCATCGCGCCCATGCAGAAATCAGATCGGTTGAGCATGGTTTGCTCCAAATGAATCCAAATGTCATTCAGATGCAGTAAAGGTGTCACACGACCTGGTCGATCAATCAAGTTCAAATTGGGGATGTTGGGTCCCTCCTGACCCCACACGCCCAAAAGGAGACCACACGGAACACTTGCGGCAAAAACAAGCTGAGGTATGATCTGTAAAAGAAAAAAGTATGATAATTCTCGCAAATAACATTTATCACCTGCAATATGTTCCCATTTTTCCTTTCCTGGTTTTATGATCAACAGAACATTATTGGGGCCCTTTGCTATAATTTCTGCAGGTTCTGGATGGCCATTTGGGAATTCCACCCACACTTTAGCACCAGGGTTCTTATCAGTGGAACCAATACCTCCCTCCCCACATACAGTAAGAAGGGCTGGGGCGGTCCCCTTCCTTACCAATCCCTCATACACTGGAATTATAACAAGTTGGGTAATTCTGTCTCCAATTTGAATGAATAAGTCAACTTCTCCACTATTCAACAGAATAACTTTGATTTACTCCAGTATTGGAACTTTCATAGATTCACATGCTTGAATCATTCCCCATCGTCGAAATGGGAGCCCCCGGTACATTTAACCAAACAGTTTTGACATAGATATAACCTAAGGGCCCTAGGCCTCTTAATTTAACAGTATCAGAGTCATTTTAAGAAAAACGACCAAACTTGAGCACCCATCAATCAGAAGACACCTCCCTCTAGAACCCTCCTGAGAGAAGATCCAGGACTTCAGATTTTCTACTGCACGTCGTGCACGTCGTGAGGAGTCTCCTCAGAGCTCTGCTCTTGCTTCACACTTTTGGATTAGCTCTAAGCTGATTTTTCTTCTGCTAACCTTGTTTTGACTGATTGTGGGTAAGGCTTACAGTATGTCTGACAAGGAAAAGACCGGTTAATTCAGAGCCTGCAAGATCTGTGGCAAAAAGAGACTACACTCGGAAGACCCTCATCAGGACTGCATATACTGCCTCTATCCAGACCACTCAGCTAAGGACTGTAAGGTTTGTCGTACCTTTTCTTCTAAGACTCTGAAGGTTAGAGAAGGCAGATTATTGACATGGCTGCAAAAACTTAAGTCCAGAGATAATCCAGTCTCTGATTCAAATGGTGATGACTCCTCAACATCGTCCAAAAAGTCATCAAAAAGGGCTAGATCACATTCAAGATCTTCTTCAGAGCAATCAAGAAAAGCCCACAAAAAGACCACCTCAGGGTCTTACAAAGGCCGCAGCCCCTCCACTTCCCCTCATAGATTCTCCAAAAAAGGGAAAAGAGGTCATGCAAACAGCTCTGAAAGGCACAAAAAGTAATCTTCTGTACCTCCATCTGTGTCTGCTGGACCTTTCAAAAGGCCCTCATCTGCTCCTGGGGCAAAGATTATACAGTCGACGACAGTCTCATCGTCGACGACGTCGGTGAGTGCATTTTCACCGTCGACAACGGTTTCCACTTTTTCAGCGCCAACAGCAGTTCTGACGACAACATTGTTGACGAGAATCTACACATCATCATTTTCGACGGCAGTAACAATGGTGTCCGCATTGCCGTAGTCATCAACGGTAGATTCTTCAGTAAGGCTGCCGAAGATTAAGATCTCAATGCGTTTGTCGTCGTCGCCGACTCCACCGTTGATGAAGGCTATATCTGCGCCGTCTACGACACAATCGACGAGGGCAAAACTGCGCAAAAGCCAGGAAAAACTTACCCCACGGCATACTTCACCTAGTAAAGTAACCCCTCTCCTGCCAGTACATCTGCTGGAGGGGGATGAAGAATCAGACGAAGAGGGACCATTTGGAACAGCACATAGCCCCTCTCAGTTAAATGTGAAGTATCAAGAGGAGGATGATGAGTATGGCAAGACCTATGACTCCCAGTACTATGTAGGGGATCAGGCATACCAGGAGGATGCATACATACCAAGCTCTTTGTTGTCTGATCTCAGAGCAGTGCTTGCTGATTACAGTAAGCGTTTTCCACCTCAGGAACAGAGACAACCAAAACCTCTTTCGTCGCCTGTTTCAAGGGTTACCACTCCACGTCCGAGGCCAACCTCTTTGCCACTAGCGAATGTGGCCACACCGGATATGACCATACCACAGGACACTGATGTTTCAGAAGGTGATCAAGAAGAAGGAGAACTCCTTGACACTGAGTCGGAATTCCAGCTCCTTCTTCTCCTTCTCAGCCGAAAGTGGATTCTCCTCCAGATGACATCAGAGGATTCCATAATCTCCTGCAGAGAGCGGCTAAATGGTTTGCTCTTCCAATGACATCCAAACAAACATACCATTACTCAACTTCTTATGGGAAGAGGGTTTGAAAGTCATGCACAACCCTGCTATGGTCACAGCGGTGCTTCCTCGACTGGACAAAAAGTACAAGGCACCAGAGGATGCCCCAGCATGTCTGACTGGTCACCCTCATCCAGATTAAGTGGTCACTCAGGTGGCACAGAGAAGGTCCAAAAATCCCTCTACTCCAATTTCCGCACCTCTGGACAAGTAGGGTAGATGGTTGGCCAATATTGGAAAGAGGTTTTCATCAATGTCTAGCCTCGTTATAAGAGCGACTAACTGCCTGGCAGTGTTAGCCAGATATGACAGACAACTATGGGCAGACATCGCCCCGCATATTGACCAGTTGCCGGAGGATGTTAAGTTGGAGGTGAAGAGGACATTACATGAGGGAGAGCGTATGTCAGCGGAACTGATAGATTGTGCTATGGATATAGCCACAACTGCGTTTCATTAGCTCGCAGGGGCGGCAGTCCTTCTGAGGCAAGGCTGGCTAAAGGCTACATCGTTCCGTCCTGAGGTCCAGAATAATATCATAGATCTTCCTTTCGATGGACAGGCATTGTTTGGAAAACATATTGACGAGACACTTCAGTCAATTAAATGCAATACAGATACGGCAAAATCGTTGGGAACTCTCCAGTTTCGGAAACCTTCCTTTCGAGCCACGAGAGGACATGGAATGCCTTCATATAGGGGAGGCTACCAGCAATACAGGTACTGGACGTATCCTTCCTCCTCTCAGCAGTTCCGTCAATACTACACACAAAGGCAGCCGCCACAAGCGGCTTACGGCAGATCTGGCTCTAGAGTACGCTCAACTCGCCCTGCTATAGACTCAGCTTGCAGAGCGTGATACACCCAAGGCTCTGCCTGCATCCGACCACCCTCCTCCGGTTCTAGGCAGAAAGATATCCCTGTTTTTCCAACAATGGCAAGTCATAACTTCGGACAAGTGGGTCTTACAATTAGTGAAGCATGGCCACACTCTAGAGTTTGTCCAAATGCCTCCTCCCAATCCTCCTCGCAGGACTTCCCCGAAGTATCTAGAACAACTAAAAAGGGAGATCAACAAAATGCTCCTCAAAGGAGCAATAGAGAGAGTACCTCCATCACAGCGAGGACGTTTTTTTTAACTCCAGTTTCTTTCTCATTCACAAAAAGTGGAAGGACTGGAGGCCGATCCTTGACCTCAGAGAATTAAACGCTTACTTGAAAAAACAATCCTTCCGCATGATAAGCCTACAGGATGTCCCTCTGCGATTGAACCAGAGAGATATTATGTCTACACTAGACCTAAATGATGCATATTTCCACATCCCCATTCACCCAGCCCACAGACAATACCTGAGATTCATGGTAG
The DNA here is from genome assembly GCF_031143425.1 of Pleurodeles waltl. Lineage (NCBI taxonomy): Eukaryota > Metazoa > Chordata > Amphibia > Caudata > Salamandridae > Pleurodeles > Pleurodeles waltl. Next base: position 267,011,967 of record NC_090448.1, on the reverse strand, counting down.
CTGGAAGCCATTTTCAATTTTGAGTCCTCCCTTTTGGACTAAAGTCAGCTCCCAGGATATTTACAAAGTGCCTAGCGCTGATTGCAGCCTTTCTCAGGAGAAGAAGACATCAGGTATTCCCATATCTAGACGATTGGCTGATAAAGGCAAACACCTACGCCGGAGCGCGCAAGTCAACAAGAAAGTGCGTTTCCTTGCTCAGGAGCTTAGGCCTGACCCTCAACTGGGAGAAATCCAAACCCCTACCATCACGCAGGATCACCTTTTTAGGAGCAAAACTGGAAACTCAATCCACCATGGCATGTCCTACTGTGGAGAGACAACAAAAAATATTAGCTGTAGCAAAATCGATTCAGAGAAAGGACTACATTTCAATTCGCCTCTTCAAATCTTTACTGGGTATGATGTCATCATGCATACCTCTAGTTCCTCTCTGCAAGCTCAAGATGCGCCCCCTGCAAGAGCAGCTCAATCTACAATGGCTCCAAATTTCAGGAAGTTCTGAAGATCAGATAAACACAACCCCAGCAATAGTCAAAGCTCTGGTATGGTGGTCTCAAAAACATAATCTGTCTATCGGCCTATTGTTTCTCCATCGCCCAGCACTGTGGACTATCACCACAGATGCCTCCCTGGAAGGTTGGGGATCTGTTTTACAAGACCTAAGAGTAAGTGGCCACTAGACTTGAGGACAATGCATATCAATCTGCTGGAGCTCAAAGCAGTTTATCTGGCTTTACAGGCTTTTCTCCCAAAGATTGTTGGTTCAGAGGTGGTAATAAGAACGGACAACACCACTACGATGCATTACCTCAACAAACAGGGAGGCACAAGATCTCTTCCTCTCTCCAGGGAAGCTCAAAGAATATGGAACTGGGCGTTGCAGCAAGGCATCAGACTCACAGCGGTGCACCTTCCAGGTATACAGAACAAGATAGCGGACTCGCTCAGCAGACAAAAATCGATGTGTGACGAATGGGAACTGGAACAGCCCACAGTCAACCACATTTTTTCCCCAGTGGGGAACTCCCAAATTCGACCTATTCGCCAGCGAGTTGAACGCCAAATGCCATTACTTTGCAAGATGGCATCACCAAAAGGAATCATGGAATGCGTTTTCCATAGCTTGGTCAGGATTCTTTGCATACGCTTTTCCTCCAATAACATTGATCCCGAGAGTCCTGACAAAGATGAAGAGGGAACCGTGCACTCTGATATTAATAGCTCCGTACTGGCCTCGCCAACATTGATTTGCAGAGCTTCTTCTTCCGTCAGTGAAGCCTCACATCCCACTGAAACTATCTCTGCACTTGCTGACAATGAGCAGAGGGCAGATATTGCATCTGGATCCTCAGTCAATGCGATTATCAGCATGGCTCATGAGCATAGGGAGTTTGCACATTTAAATATTCCACAGGAGTGCAGAGACATTCTATCTAAGGCCAGAGCAGCTAGCACCAATAAGGCTTACTCTTGTAAGTGAAAAATGTTTTGTTTGTGGTGTCACCAACAGCAAATTGATCCTCTTTACTCATCGCCAGAGCAAATATTGCCTTACTTACTGCATTTAGCGCAATCAGGACTTGCTCATTCCTTTATAAAGGTGCACCTGGCAGCGATTGCAACGTACAGACCTTCGTTATGGTCCTCTAGATTGATAAAACAATTTCTGAAAGTTCTTTTCAGAGTCTTTCCTCCATTCAGGCCTCCTCCTGCCTCGTGGGATCTGAATATTGTTCTTGCGCAACTGATGAAGCAGCCTTTTGAGCCGATTCATCGAGCTTCTCTGAAATTCCTCTCCTGGAAGGTAGCCTTACTTGTGCCCTCACATCAGCTAGACCAGTCAGTGAGATACAAGCACTTTCCATACAAGAACCATTTTTACAGATCAAACAGGACCGACTAATCTTGCACACTAACCCGCATTTTATCCCAAAGGTCCCTGCGGATTTTCATCTGAATGAGCCCTTAGTTTTCAAGACATTTTTTCCAGATCTGTCACCTCCTGCGGAGAGAGCGTTGCACTCTTTAGACATTAAAAGGTGTGCTAAATTCTATTTAAGCCACTACATTTGTCTGTCCGTGCACATTCTACGCGGGCAGTTTCTTCTTCAGCAGCCCTGTTTGCTGGGGTACTGCTGCAAGACATTTGTGGAGCAGTGACATGGAAAAGCTGCCATACGTTTACAAGACATTACTGCTTGGAAGCACTATCTCAAGGAGAAGTAGTGGTGGGTCAAGCAGTCCTCAGGAACCTTTTCCAGTGAAGGTGAGCCACCTCTTTCATCCTACCATCCTGATGTCAGGTATGCACATTGTTTATGACTTATAGTCTCAGATTCAGGTCCAATGCTTATTGCTATGTGATAATATTGTTAAAAAAAAAATAATGGGGAACAGACAGAATTGATTTGAAATTTTGGTGTATATTAACATGTTTTCTGTGTGTTTCTTGAACAGTCGGCTAGAGTGTTACAATGTGCATAGGTACTGCTCGCTACTCTGATTCAAGCATGTGAATCTATTAAAGTTCCAATACTGGAGTAAGAAAATTAGTTAGTTACCTGTAACTTTAGTTCTCCAGTATTGACATCTTTCATAGATTCACATGCGACCTGCCCGCCTCCCCGGAGAAGCTCACCTTCACCTCTCTTCTTTTTGTCATGTTGTACGCACTTGGGCTCTAAATATCTGAGGTACTGGAGCTTCTCTCAGGAGGGTTCTAGAGGGTGGTGTCTTCTGATTGGTGGATGCTCAAGTTTGGTCCTTTTTCTTAAAATGACTGATAGACTGTTACATTAAGAGGCCTAGGACCTTTAGGTAATATCTATGTCAACACTGCTTCGTTTTTTGTACCAGGGGCACCTATTTTGACGATGTGGAATGATTCACAAGCATGTGAATCTATGAAAGATTCCAATACTGGAGAACTAAAGTTACAGGTAAGTAACTAATGATCTTCTCCTTGGTAATCTGCATCAATCACTCCCTCTAAAATCTGAATACCTTCGAGGGCCACCCCAGTTCTGGGAGCAGTCAATCCAAAATGCTCTGGGGGAATCTGTACTCTAATACCTGTTTCACACAACGCTATGTCTCTGGGTTTCAGTCTGTTAGCTTGTAAAGCATATAAGTCAAGACCTGCAGATTCGAGTGTGGCTCTGTAAGGAGCTAAGGCTCCAGACTTTATTTCCCAGTACGTGATGGTATTGGTGGCCATGTGGTTGTATTTGCAAAGCTGGAGTTAACATTTGCATCAAAGGTGTTTCAGCATTTGTTAATGGTCTATTGTTCAGAATCTGGAGGGCTTCATTTAAATGCTCTCTCCAGTTTTTTTATTTCCATCAGATAATTCTCGCAATTGAGCTTTCAGTAAACCATTCATTCTCTCAATCAGTCCTGAGGCCTGTGGATAATAAGGAATATGATATATCCACTCAATATTGTGCTGAGAACAGTAGTCCTGCACCAATCCGCCTTTGAAGTGTGACCTATTGTCACTGTGGACCTGGAGAGGTACTCCATAGTATAACATTAACAAGTCCAAAGTTCTGATGGTATTGTGCTGAGTAGCACGTTTGAAAGGGACAGCAATCAAGCATCCAGAATAAGTGTCCACTACGGTGCAGGCATATTGACACTGCGACTAATCAGTAGTGGTCCAATGTAATAAATTTGCCATATCTGTCCTGGTAACTTTCCTCTCCCCAATTGACCTTTAACTGTTTGCAGAACAGATCTCTGTTGTGGGTGCTGACAAATAGGACATTACAAAATTACAGTTTTTATCAAGTCTAGGGGAATGTGCATCCCTCTAATCTCTGCCCACCTGTAAGTGGCTTTTTCTCCCAGGTGTCCACATTTTTGGTGCGCCCATTTAGCCATCCCCACCAAGTCAGAATCCGGTATTGCCACTTCTGTCTCTGAAACTTTGGCTTTATCGTCTGTAAGGGAATTGAACCATCGTTCTAATGAGTCAATGGGACAATGAGCATCCATGTGATAAACTGTGACTTTACTTTTTTCTAAAATTTCCCAAATTTCCTGACACAACTCTTTGCCCCACACCTCCTTTGAGTGGTTAAACCAGTTATGTGCATGTCATGTGGGAAGCCAAGTGGCTAACCCATTGGCAGTGGACATGAATCAGTGTAAATGTGACAAGTCTCAAGCAGCTCTTGCTTTAGAGCCTGATACACAGCATACAATTCTGCATATTGACTACTTTTTCCTTCTCTTTTGATGGTCAGCAAACATTTGGTAACTGGATTGTATGACACTGCTTTCCAAAGCCTTTTGGTACCCACATATTTGGATGAACCATCCATAAACCATACATGTTTCCTATCCTCAGGGGACAAGGACTCAAATTGCACACCCCATCTTACTGGTGACTCTTTTACCTGTGATACCTCCTGCACCCTTTCCTCATCCTCTATAGGGGCTTGAGACACCTGTTCATGTAGGGCTGCAGCGCCTCCGGTCCTACACAAGCCTTGTCCTGTATGTACCATTTCCAGCGTATGATGCTGTCTCTTGTGCATGTCCTATACGGTGAGATTTAGGTGAACTCATCACCCACTGCATAATTGGTATTTCAGGTCTCAGAATTACATTATGACCTAGTGTTATTTGCTCAGTATCCACTAGAGCCCAATAACAGGCCAAAAGCTGTTTTTTCAAAAGAAGTATAGCCCTCCCCAGAGTCGTATAGTTTTCTGGTCCAAAACCCCAAGGGCACCCTCATCCGTCCCTGTTTTTGCCACATTCTCCAATTTGCATATTGTCCCTGAACAGTTACATGTAACTCAATGTCTCCATCCTGTACTGGCCACAAGGCCTGTTGAATTGCTTCCTTTGCCAAATCAAAAGCACGCTGCTGCTCTTCACCCCATTCAAACTCTTATTTCTTCCTTGTTACTTTGAACATAGGGGCCAAAATCTGACTCAAATGAGGAATGTGCTGTCTCCAAAAAACAAACAATCCAATGAATTTCTGTGTTTCCTGCTTAGTGTGGGGTGTGGCAAACTCAAGAATATTTTGCTTTGCTTGTGGCAACACCTCTCTGTGTCCCTGATTCCACTGAATGCCTAGAAACTTCACATTTTGAGATCGTCCTTGTGTCTTATCTGTGTTAATCATCCACCCTTTACTCTGCAAGAGTTCCACTACTCTCTCCAACTGAATCTGCGCCTGTTCTTCTGTCTCTTCCTGAATCATCACATTGTCAATGTAATGGGTCAGTTGCACACCCAGAATAACATACATTTCATCCAGGTGCTCTGCACCAGCCAGTGACAGATAGTGGGACTATGTAAGTACCCCATGGGTAAAGATACCATATTAAATTGTCTGCCGCCATGGGAGAATGAAAATTGCTCTTGGCATTCTGACGCCAATGGTATAGAGAAAAACGCATTGGCGATATGGATAGTGGCATACCATGTCCCTGCAGGTTTCTGTATATGTTGAATCAAAGTAATGGTGCCTGGGACCACAGCTGTCAAAGGAGGTGTATATTTATTCAGCTTGCTGTAATCAGTGGTCATCCTGTACCGCCCGTCAGGTTTACGCACTAGAGGATTGTTCCATTCAGTAGTGGTTGGAGCTATTACACCAACCTCAAGCATATCTTTTATGGATTCGCTTATTTCATCATGTCCTCCAGGAATGCGGTACTGTTTCAAATGATTTACCTTAGTTGCCAAGGGCACCTTCACTGGGGGAATCTTTAAATGACCCACTCTCATGGCAGCCACCAAAATGTATCTTTTTATTCCAAACTGATAACAACCATCATCCAAATACAAAGTCATTCCTTTCAAAATTTCAATTCCAAGTATGTATTCTAAAAGAGGCAACACAGTATATTCTCTTTTTGCTGTTCTCCCTATTTTAATTTGTACTGTGTTTTGTACAGCAGGGGTCTGCCTAAACCCCCCCCCCACCCAAGCCTGTGATGGTGTAATGCAGTCTGTTAAACTTCTTAGGGTTCCCATAAATCAAAGAGGCCTCTGCTCAGGTGTCAACCAAGGCTCAAACTTTTTGCACATTTTTGTGTTTACAGTGTATTTCTAAATCAACATGAGGTCTGTTATCTCGACGAGCCCAACGTTGTACCGGAGCTTGGCCAGTTTCCTAGTCTGATTTAAACCTGTCAACTTTTGCCCAAGTGAGATCTGGATATATGCTTTCATATTTGCAAGCAGGCTTGCCCAGTCTCTGTTCTCAAAAGTTAACCAGTCACTGTCCAGGTTTTCCTCACTCACTCGTGAGGAAATCATTTTCTCCCTTCCCTTTCCTTCCCTTGATATGTGTGACTGACTCTGCATTTCGCGCTTGCTATCTTGCTTGCTTATCTTTTTGCTTCCTTCCTCTCCATCTAAACCCCTTTTACGGTACATTTCCCACCAGCTTTTGGTATCTATCTCATCAATCTGTTCTTTTTTGACACCATCTGTTAATAGCGCTGTGAACATGTCTTTTTTTTTTTACACTCTGTTGTTATCTGTGCGACCCTCCGACCTTGAAGATCTCTCAGGTTTATCCCAAATTCCTAATTCACCTAACTCTCTTACTGCTTCTAGTACATCTTTCAAAGCCTGACAAGCCTGGTTAATTAATAAAGTCATAATTATTTGGTTATAGGCAGGTAGAGCAAGGCAAATTATTTTGTTTCTGATTGGCACAGTAAGCTGTCCATCTAACAATTGGTGTGCAGTGCCCAAGAAAATAGCAGATTTCATTGCCTCTTCCTTAATTTTCTTCATTGCATCACGTAATGTATACCAGGGTTTCTCATTGGGAGGCCACTCTGCATCAGTGGGGTACTTCAAATTACATCCCTCAACAACTAGTTGCAACAAAGTAGTCTGATGGTTTCTTTGGAAACCCCTGAACTGTTCCTGTATTACTGGATTAGAACTTAGAGTACAGAATTTGCGAGAGTCCCCAATATCTAACATAACACCGAAAGCACCAGTTTCAAACAACCTCGCAACCCAAGCAAGTAGGGACTCCCCTGTTCTCTGTTTAAAACGATCCATAATGTCATTTACCTCTTGCTGAGTGTAATCTTCTAAAGCATGTAATGCAACTCCTGCTGGATCTTGTGGTGAGTGCTGGAGTTTTCGTCTAAAAATAGGTTGCGCACCCACCACATTGTGCTTATGTAGGTCCCCCTGGTCCCCACCTTTTTCCACTCTTCTCTTCACTAGAGTTTGACGGCTCACTGCCTGTCCAAACACTATCTGTCCAAGACGATTCTGGGCAATGACAGGCCTGTAGATGCACTTTGCATGGACTCCCCATGGGTGCCATATTACATGCTGTATCCCATGAGGGACCCCTGGTGCACAATGCCCTGAGCACCATATACTAGGGACTTATATGTGGGCTCCAGTATGCCAAATGCGGGGGGTTGTTGTCCAAGCAACCAAATTTAAAGGGGGAGTACACAGTCACTGGGGTCCTGGTTAGCAGGATCCCAGTGAACAGTCAAACACACTGAACAGCAGGCAAAAAGTGTGAGTAACCATGCCAGAAAGAGGGTACTTTCCTGTAGTGACAAGTATGGGCCTGAGGGGTTAATTTTTACATACCCGCCCTATGGTGTCACCGCACACCCAGATGGCACAGGAAAACACATAACAGGCCCGTTTGCATGGGCATCAAAGCTTACAGGCTGTCAGGGCTGAGAACTGTGGCCAAGGCTCCGCCACGTGTAGGGCAGCTCCTCCATTGCAGAGTAACAAAGCACGCAGTGCTCATGAAGCCAGACGAGCGCCTTGTCCAGCAAGCACCCTCTATTGGCCAGAGGTCACCACCACTGCCATAAGGCCCCCTAACACTTGAACTACACTCCGCATGAAGAGCATCGGAGAGTGCTCCTGCGGTCACATGTAAAGGAAATCTTTCATGTTAAGCAGAATCAAATATCATACACATATTAGCCCAAAAAGGATGGCAGTACTACAATATATCCTAAAATAAGCCGAGAATACAGACATGTTAACTTCTGGCTGCTGGGGCATGAACAGTGTTGAGGGACTATATTATGAGGGGTGGTCAATGATTGGTTGATCTGTTGTTCTGCTTTCCCCTAAGGTTATGAGGAAAGGGAGTTTGTTCTTGAGTAAGGCTGCTGTTAAAGTGAAGAAAGGAGCATAATCCGAGCCTCTGGTCCTGACACAGAATTCTAAAGTAAGGATTCTGCGTCTCTACCAGAAAAGGCATTGGCAAAGGCAAGTAACTTGTGCTTTTAGTTGCAGATTCCTTACCAACCCACCCATCCTCCTCGCTCTGAGATCTGATTTCTAGGGACAAGGACTGCCCTTTCTGGGCCTTAGTTTTGGCGCACCAGTAATCAGTGTTCTTCATGGCTCTGCTGTTCTGGCGTGGAAAGTCATGAAAAGAAACTGACGTCAGCGCATCAGGGTGGTGTCTATATAGGACCCTTGAAGTCATATCTGTCGCCGATGACAGTCACAGAGCCGATCAATGTTACCCAAAGACACACAGGGGTACTGCTCAGAAAATTTTCCAGATCAAGCTGCGGCTGGGGGTATTTCACAGGTAAGGAATCTGCAAATAGAAAATGTCTCTACCAGATAAGGCGTTACCGAAGGTAAGTAACTTGTTCAATATCGCTTCGTTTTTAAACACTTGAAACCTGTGTATCAAATATTGTACCTACGTTGCTTGTATATGATTGGCGACATACATAAGCAGGCCATTGCTGCGCATGGTCCTGTCATCTGTGTGTGAGATAGAGGGAGATGGCAGTGTGATATACGCACTTGAGCAGGTGCTACAGAGGGCCAGTCGAAAGAGATGTAAGAGATTCTGTTGTTGCAGACCCACCTGTCACTGCAGCAATTCTGAATAAATAGTCCGAAATTGTCGGGTGCATTTCAGGCCTCTGCCAAGTCTGACTTCAGGGCCATTTGACGGGTGTGCCCTATAAATGGAGATGCTTCAGCCCTATGGCTACAACGAGCATGCATATTCCGAGCTAATAGAGTTAGTCTGTGCAGTAATGCCCTCCATTATGTTAAGGGTGATCTGCAGCTGGTCCTACATCTTTTCACATGTTCCTTAGTTAATTATTCCAGACGAATCCGGATTCTCCAGAGTAAAGTGCTGCATATTCTAGAATAAAACAATTATGTAAACTAGGACGCACCATGTTGTCATACATCTGCCCCCTTCATTTTCTCTCTTTTGCAGTAAACTGATCCCTCCTTAGTTTTAGGATTATCACATCCAATAGTACAACAAGAATAGTGATGATATTTTAGTGGGGTGACAATGCAGAGTGCGAGTAATTCAGAGTTCAGGCTAAGTGTTGTACAGTTTAGAGATTTGAAGGTGCGTGTGCATGTGCTGTGTTGTGTGGGTATGTACTTATTTTAAATCTATGCTGCCTGCTAATTACATTGTGTGAAGTAATCGTATGCTGCCGCTAAAACGGTATCTGTGTGCTTGAAGGGAACCTCGGACTGCAGATGGACATGAGGTATCTGCTCGTTTTTCTTAAGTATTCGAACGCCTTTTCACTATACCAAGTCAAACCATTTGACTTTGGCTGTGCTTGTTTAACGTTCTGCTTTGGTTTATTTTTAGTGATGGTCAAAAAATGAGCAAACGGAAGAAGAATTACCCTGATCCGGTTACAGTCATAAACAGTTATGGCGCTGATGCCCTGCGGTAGGTTACTTTCTCGATTAGTAAAATGGTTAGAAAGTATCTTTATCTTTGTTTTGTCCTTCGACAGTCTTTGTATGCACTTGCCCAACCTATAAGTGCCAGCAGGAGCACACACACTATATTCCAAGATATATTATCTTGTGCTTATTGTGCTCTGAAACGCTCCAATTGTACAACTCTTATTTTTCCCCAACTTAACAATGGTATTAGTGAAGACCATCAGCCGCATATCGAATACTAAAGTGCCCAGCGCAGTAATGGTAAATGGCAGCAATATTGAATAGGGTGCTACACCACACTACAGGGAGTGCAGAATTATTAGGCAAGTTGTATTTTTGAGGATTAATTTTATTATTGAACAACAACCATGTTCTCAATGAACCCAAAAAACTCATTAATATCAAAGCTGAATATTTTTGGAAGTAGTTTTTAGTTTGTTTTTAGTTTTAGCTATGTTAGGGGGATATCTGTGTGTGCAGGTGACTATTACTGTGCATAATTATTAGGCAACTTAACAAAAAAAATATATATACCCATTTCAATTATTTATTATTACCAGTGAAACCAATATAACATCTCAACATTCACAAATATACATTTCTGACATTCAAAAACAAAACAAAAACAAATCAGTGACCAATATAGCCACCTTTCTTTGCAAGGACACTCAAAAGCCTGCCATCCATGGATTCTGTCAGTGTTTTGATCTGTTCACCATCAACATTGCGTGCAGCAGCAACCACAGCCTCCCAGACACTGTTCAGAGAGGTGTACTGTTTTCCCTCCTTGTAAATCTCACATTTGATGATGGACCACAGGTTCTCAATGGGGTTCAGATCAGGTGAACAAGGAGGCCATGTCATTAGATTTCCTTCTTTTATACCCTTTCTTGCCAGCCACGCTGTGGAGTACTTGGACGCGTGTGATGGAGCATTGTCCTGCATGAAAATCATGTTTTTCTTGAAGGATGCAGACTTCTTCCTGTACCACTGCTTGAAGAAGGTGTCTTCCAGGAACTGGCAGTAGGACTGGGAGTTGAGCTTGACTCCATCCTCAACCCGAAAAGGCCCCACAAGCTCATCTTTGATGATACCAGCCCAAACCAGTACTCCACCTCCACCTTGCTGGCGTCTGAGTCGGACTGGAGCTCTCTGCCCTTTACCAATCCAGCCACGGGCCCATCCATCTGGCCCATCAAGACTCACTCTCATTTCATCAGTCCATAAAACCTTAGAAAAATCAGTCTTGAGATATTTATTGGCCCAGTCTTGACGTTTCAGCTTGTGTGTCTTGTTCAGTGGTGGTCGTCTTTCAGCCTTTCTTACCTTGGCCATGTCTCTGAGTATTGCACACCTTGTGCTTTTGGGCACTCCAGTGATGTTGCAGCTCTGAAATATGGCCAAACTGGTGGCAAGTGGCATCGTGACAGCTGCACGCTTGACTTTTCTCAGTTCATGGGCAGTTATTTTGCGCCTTGGTTTTTCCACACGCTTCTTGCGACCCTGTTGACTATTTTGAATGAAACGCTTGATTGTTCGATGATCACGCTTCAGAAGCTTTGCAATTTTAAGAGTGCTGCATCCCTCTGCAAGATATCTCACTATTTTTGACTTTTCTGAGCCTGTCAAGTCCTTCTTTTGACCCATTTTGCCAAAGGAAAGGAAGTTGCCTAATAATTATGCACACCTGATATAGGGTGTTGATGTCATTAGACCACACCCCTTCTCATTACAGAGATGCACATCACCTAATATGCTTAATTGGTAGTAGGCTTTCGAGCCTATACAGCTTGGAGTAAGACAACATGCATAAAGAGGATGATGTGGTCAAAATACTCATTTGCCTAATAATTCTGCACTCCCTGTATACTCTCCTACCAAATAGAGCATCTAGAGTGATGATGAAAACCATCACTCTGAAAATGAATAAAGTTTGTTAGCACACTAAGCAGTGAGAATAAGTACATTGTTTGTTTTTGGTGATTGACCAAAGGATGTCAGCTACTTATACAATTTTATATATTTATTCATGCAAAGAAAAGTTAAGTAATCACAACTAATTTTGATAGAACCATCAATTTCTTTGAACTGGTGAGGTAAAGAAATGACAAATGTTCACTTTGTTTAGTCACATGGAAGACAATGATGTGACATTGGTACGCTCTGACAGTTCAAGACGCACAGACGACATGCTTCAAGGCTGATAATGAATTGAAGATAGAAAGTAGTATCCAAGTCTTGAGTATGTATATTCAATTTGATAGGTAACAGCAAAGAAGTTGTGTGAAAATAGTGTGGTATCCAATCAGATAAATCTGGAACTAGGATATCTTTGTACTCTGAACCAGGCAAACCATATACTAAAAATAAATGGAATATGAAAATCTCTCCCAACCCAAACTACCACCCAGGGACCCTTAGGACTGGAGAAGCATAGGGACATCCAAGGTAAGTAGATAGGATTCCCCAGGCACCCGTGTGCAGAGTTGTAACCCCAAGTCAGTGTCCATAGGATAAGAATTGGGAAGTCATGGTTGGAGTTTTCGAACTGGACGACCCTTCCCAGAGGACTCAGAGGAAACCTGTTGAGACAAGGAAGGTTGGATAGTGCCCCCACCTGTGGATACCCAGAACAGTGGAGTACCTATACCAGGGAGCACAGGTGTATAGGGGTCAAGTCTTGTCAGAGCCTCCGGTTAAAGTCAGTGGGGACCTCGGTTGTTCAGCTGCTGTCGTGACCCATGGACCAGGTCAGTGGAACCCTGAAGCGGGCTCCTGAAGAAGCGGACCTAAGGAAAGAGGGGAAACAGTCCAGGCCACCTGGAGGTGCCCAGGCAGTGCAGATGGTCAATGCCCACCCTTCTCAGAGATGCTTTCCTGTTGGACGGTGGTCGAAGAAGTGCAGCTGTGGAGTCCAGGCAATGCAGGAAGACCCCTGGAGTCCTGTATGAGCCGTCCCACGCTGGTCGTCGGATTGCAGAGGGGTCAGTGGTCAGCGGGACTACCAACAAGTCTTGCCAAATACAGGGAAGCATTGCACGAAGATTGCAGGATTTGTGGGGACCATCAAATTCCAGGTGACCCAGCTTTTGTACGTAGGTCAGGGCTAGTCCTCAGCAAGCGAGAGAGTCAGCAGGAATTGATAAAGCTCCCGGCAGGACCCTCTGGCAACAGAAGCAGGGAGTCACGGGGAGCCCTCAGCAGCACAGCAAAGAGGGATGCCCACATCGCAGCAGTTGCAGAGAGGGTCGTTCTTGGAGCTGGGGAGTGCTGGAGTCCGGGGCTTCTTGAAGCTAGGAGATCTTCAGACTGAAGAGCCAACAAGCCTTGACAATGACAAAAACATGCAGTGCACAGGGTGCCAGTCAAGCAGCTCTAGTGGGGGACTACAGACTTTTTAGTTGCAAAGAAGACAGGTCAGATGTCTGAAGAGCCACAGAACCACCACCACCTGTGTTGTAGAGCCTTGAAGAATCCGTGAGACAGCAGGATCCCCAGACCAGCTGTCGTCTTTAAGTTGCATGCGGATGCAGGGGAGTGACTCCTTCACTCCAGGGGAGATTCCTTCTTGCTTTCCTAAGTGCAGGCAGAGTCCTTGTGACTCTGGAGGATGCATGGCCACGGAGGTTGCAGAAGTCTTGAAGAACTTAGAAACAAAGTTGCAGCAGGAGCCTTCCTACTGGTTGCAGTTTGTTCCAGTGTCCAGTTTGCAGAAGTGTCTTGCAGAGGAGACTTATACACGAGTCTTAATGTCTTCTAGGCACATCTAGGGTCCACCCTCAGGGGAGCCCCCCAAGTAACCCATAAAGGGGGGATGTCACCCTGCTGGATTAACCAGTCAGATGCTCCCAGGGGCATCTGCTCATCTTGTTTCCAAGATGGCAGAATCAAGTAGCAATCTGGCAGAGCTCTGTTCACTGTCGTAGTTGGACGCTTTCTCTAGGCCAGACTGTTGGTTTACTTATGTTTGTAGGCGACTATGCCAATCCTACAAGAAGTTGCAACTGTCGTCCCAACCCTTCTGGTTCACAAGCAGTACCTCACCAAAAACCCAAAACAGTAAAAGGTGATTTGTGGCAGTCTTTACGCATGGACTCGAGTGTGTGACATCTCAGTGAGTGTCATGGTTAAATGTCTCAATCAAACACAGGCAATGAAGAAGATGCAGTAAAGGTTCAATAGGTTTTATTGAGTAAAACTGCATTTTGCGATAAGTTGCATGGGCTGCAATGATTAGGATAATGAACAGTGCAAGAAACAGAATGGAGAAGACAAGAGGAATTAATACAAGACCCTCCACCATCTTGCAATACCATGAGAAGACATGAAATGTGAAATACGTCCTAATACCCTAGCATGAAGAGCCTAACCTCTAACCTAAAAGAGAGCTAGGTATGTTAAACCTAATCTGCCAATGCCATGTCCATGAGAAGAACCCCCAACCTACATTACCTTGGAATGAGGTCTCTAGCTCAGACTCCGTTGGGACACGAAGACTGGGTCAGTGTCAAGGTGACATGCAGCATCGATAGCAGCGATGGCATCTGGTCGGAATCCCTCTGACTATCGGTTTAAGTAAGGAATATTTATGCAGATCTACTTGGACCCCTGACATAGGTTTGTTCCCAAACAATAGATAACAAGGCATGCTTGGGACGGTAATGTATATAAACAATTCCCTTAAAAGCGTGAAGAAGGAAAGTACCTAAAGTGAACACCTACAGTTTGTTTATCTTTGTCGCTTGATATTGACACCTTAGCGCGGTGGCACTGATAACGCAAACTAAAACATGGGCCTAACAAGGCAGCCATCTTAAAAAGAGCAAGCTAAGTAAGGTAAAAGTCACTAGGTGACGGGGGCACGAGTCTGCAAGCCACAGGCTGAGCTAACTCCTGTAACCCATTAAAACAAACTGGGATTCACTACAGCACCTCCCAAGGGGAGGTGCTGGATGGGGGGAATGGGAGGAGGGCAATCCCCTGTCCTTTGCGTGCTTTCGCACCAGAGCGGGAACTGGGGGCTCTTGCACTGGCGTCTACATGTTTATGCATGGATTGCACCAAATGTGCCTTTCACATCAGTCTGGTGGTCTCAGAAGCACCCCTACTCCAGCCCAGTGACACCTATTTCTAAAGGAGAGGTGGTCACACCTCTCCTTTACAGGAAATCCTTTGTTCTGCCTTCCCTGCCCAAGTTATGCTCAGCAGCAGGATGGTAGAACACTGTCTGGGGTCGACAGCAGCACTGGCTGGCATGCAGACCCTGCAAGGCGGTACAGGCAGACTAGGAGAATCCCCCAGAGAACACGGTATCATGCAACTAGCACTGAAATCAGTGTAGTTGCAGGATTCCCACATGTTTGATCCCAAACATGCCTAGGTTCAGTGAAGCCATTATGTAGTTGGACATTTCGTGTTGACCTGTGTCCACTTCATACCGTAAGACTGTTTCCCGACACTTACAAAGCCATGTAAATGGAGTCTGGGGTTTTATAGGGGGACATCTGCTCGTGCAGAGGTGCCTTCATACTGAGAACTAAGCACCTTGCCCTTGCCCTTGTGCTGAAGGGCCTACCTTAGGGGGTGACCTATTGGGCCCGAATGCACTGCCCATGATACAAGGAAAGCCTTATATCTGGGATGAAAGGTGCATGCACCATTTCACACAGGCTGCAATTACAGTCCTGTGTGGCACAATACATGCTGCAACCCATAGGGGACCCCTGGTGTGTATGCACCTGGGTACCTAAGTACCATATACTAGGGATATATATATATATATATATATATATATATATATATATATATATATATATATATATATATATATATATTTTTTTTTTCGAAGAAGTCTTTTCGAGTCATGGGACCGAGTGACTCCTCCCTTTCAGCTCCATTGCGCATGGGCATCGACTCCATCTTAGATTGTTACAGTGGGTAAGTGACATTTTCCAAATATATATGTGTGTGTGTGTGTATATATATATATATATATATATAATATAGGTGCACCAATATGCCAATTGTGGGATGTAAAAGCAGTCACTTACCAACATAATTTAGAGGAGAGAGCACTGACACTGAGGTCCTGGTTAGCAGGACCCCATTGTACTGCAGTCTAAACACACTGACATCAGGCAATATGTGGGGCTAACTATGTAAATAAAAGTGCTACTTTACTACACTATGATGTCATTAATGTCAAAGGTTGTGTGATATCACTGTGGTTACGCCAGGCATTGTGGTGAACTGACATCCATGCCAGTCAGGCCTAATGCCTTTTTCATTGGCTTGCCATCAAATATGTAGGAAAATGGGCTACTAGTTTAGGATGCTGTGAGTCCTTCTCAAGTAATATGCCCAAAATGCCTCATGTTAAACACAAAGGTTTAGCAATTGAAACCTGGGCTCAGCCTTTGGTAGCTATAGCACACAACAGAAAAATTTAACTTGGGAAAATGGACTAAGTATTTAGCAGTACCAAAACAGTCAAAACACAATAAAATAAACAATAACCCACACCCAGTTTCTAAAGATCAAGAAAAAAGTACAAGAAAAATGCCACAAAAATAATTAAACACTATTGAGGGTCTCAGGTGATAGGAATGATTTAATGAAGTAAATGCTGAGAAAAGCACAAGTCAGAGTCACTGTTCTTGTCTGACCAGGACCTAGGCTTGAACTCAAGCTGATCATGATGGAGCGCTGTTCGTATAAACCAAGTTGGTGGTCCCAGTCAAAGTTTTTACCATGTGACTTAGACTACTTTTTGGAAGCCAAAATCTTTGAGCGGGACAAAGCTGAATGCTGTATCTGTTGAACAAGATCCTGTAGAAGCAGTTGATTTTTGCAGGGAAATCCAAGAGTCCGAAACTTCAAATTTCAGAGCTGCTGAACTATTTCCATCAGCCACATACTTTTCACATGTTTGTCTGGTCATGGACTTAGTCTTTTTTTTTTTTGGAGCTCAGAAACGTCCAGTGAGGCAAGCCTGGAAGCTGTATCTGTCCAAGTCCTTGCAAAATTGGATACCTTTTATGCAAGGTACAGTTGAAGCGCCTCAGGTCTTGGAGAAAAAGGTTTTTTAAGAACCTCTTTTTCTAACTTCCTTGAGATCGTCATTTCTGAGGCCACTAGGACCTCAAGGACAATACTCAATTCCATAGAGATCACCAGCAGGATCCAGTATGGGTCCAGCTGGAACTGGTCAGTTGGTCACTCCGGAAACAGGGCCCTTTGCAGCTTTTAATGTACTTGTAGCCACTCAGGCATTCAGCCAACTCACCCTTAGAGTCCACATCTCAGTCCTGGGTACGCTTTGGAGCAGATCCAGCCTTTCAGGCCTCCACACACACAGCTGGTACAGTTCGGACAAGGTGGATGTCAGATAGCATTTTGTGCAATTCCGTGACCAGTGGGTGGGGTGGCTCCTGGACACTTCTTAACTGATGGGCAAAAGGTCCCCAGGGCAAACCTTCCCCCTTTTGCAGCATATCTAGTTTGCCGTACTTAAGACTCTGCCACTGTACAGTATTCTTACTGAAACCCAACATGACGAAATCCATGTGCGACTGGAGGTTTCTGGTGGTCCACCCTTAGGTGTGTCTATGGAAATGAGCAGTACCCTCCTCTTCCACACTAGACTGGGTTAGGACCAATTACTTCTCCAACTGGAATTGAGCCAAGCCGACTAGAGGTGGCCCTGATATCAGAGGTCTCATCTTAACCAAGTCTCAACTTGCCCATAACTTTGAATGGACTGGCTTCACTCTAGTCCCTTTCAAATTAATTAATTTCCTAAACCCTCCCCTCCTCACGCCTGTTTCTTAAAGAGTGAGTCACATCTCTTACTCATAGGTCTTTCTGTAAAAAGTCTCAAGCCATTTTTTATGATCTGGGAGTATTTTCATATCTCATGAAGGGGAAAGCCTTAACAGGGGACAGTTGCTGGCAGGCTATTGCTAGTTAGCCATTGGAACTTTAGGAAAATAGAGTCTAACTTCTTAAAAGTTACTTTTCTTATATATCAAAATTACTAATTCAACATTGAATTTGATTTAAAATGAAATGGTGGGTTGCCTGGAGAATGTAGATTGTTCTAAGCCTAAGTTACCAAAATGGCACTTTCATTGTAGTTTTGTTTTAGATTTCCCATTAAGAAAAGCTACTGCCCTACCCAGCTGTAGCAAGGGGAAGGTATTATATGGTATGACTAGGTATTCTTACCATGGAATACCAACACAATACCCAGTAGTGGACCTCAGATTCACTCTCAGCAAACCCAAGCTCAGTCCTGGTAGTGTGGTGAATAACTCCCCGTGCAGAGGTAGCGCCTAGCTTTCGATCACCAAGCTGGTTGTGCCAAAGCTGCTTTCCTGCTCCAGTCGAAGTCACTTCTTTCAGGCTGCAAACTCACAGGAAGGGGGGTTACTGGTGACGTCTGTCTCCATGCAGAGGGGGTGCTCTGGGGTCAGTGAAGGTTGTGTGGCCCTCGGTTTCCGTGCAGGCATCCAACAAGCATTAGTAGCTGCAAGGGTGGTCCATGGGCATTCTGACGGCTAGAGGTTGTTTGGTGGGGAGTAGAGACTTGAAACTTGGCACCGGCCTTACTCCCACTCCTCAGATGCTGGACACAGAGTTTCTGTGGTCTCAGGCACGCAGAGCTCAGCTCTTCTTAACTCCTGTAATTTGCAGGGGACTGGTCCCACCAGTCAGGGTAGTCTCCCTTGGGGTTTCGGTGTCAACAGGGTTCCCACTGGTCGGGACCAATGAGTTTTCACCACTGTCACACACTGGGCACCCAGTTCCAGTACTGGTCTCCGTAGGTCACTCTGTGTCCTCTTCTTCGTGCTGGGGCTGGAATGCCTGTCCTGTTGTTAATGTAGGGGGTCTCTTTTTGCTTCTTTCTTCTTGTCCAGGTAAGATCTAAGTTCTGGTGCGAAGGGGTCCCCCTTAAATCCTGGTTTAGGGGACATTTAAGTGTGTGAGGGACAGTGGCCTATTGGCTGCTTTACCTGCGGCATGTCTGCCTCTGCAGTGATGACTTCCTGTGGGGATTACGTCACCTTCTCTCCAGAACACACTATTCTAGGAGTCTGCCAAGATGGCAGAACCCTCCTTGGTCGTGAAGACCTCCTTGCCCACCCTCAAATGTGTGGCTACTTTGAGGGAGGTGCACACCACCTACATAGCTAATTTCTCATCTGCCTGGCCGGGCAGGGCAGGAAGGCATTCTCCTCCACTGGGGGGACAACCACATCTAAGGCTGGTGAAGACTGATGCTTTTCTCACTAGCCAGACTGAGAGGGAAGAGGTGTGACCTCCCTCCTGCCCAGGCCCTTTGTTTTACATCCTGCCAAAGTGCTAGCACCACCGACAGGAGGTCATACTTCAGCCTGTGGCGGCAGCAGCTCAGGAGAGCCTGCCAAAACAGTACAGGACTGGGTAACTTGATGGGCACCCTCTATAGGTGCCGCCTGGTCATCTGCTTGCACAGTGTTTGATCCCAAACACAACGGAATTAGGCCAGGCCATGGCAAAGCTGGACATCTGAGCAGTGATCACCTTGCAGTTCGATAAGTTTAGATAGTTTTACCACCCTAGACCAGGTGGTCAGACAGATCTTTCAGCTTGGCCTCACAAGTTGTTTCTGTCATTTTACCCAGCCAGGCCGGCAAACCCTCAATGCCGTACATAAGATGACCACCACTACGAACAGAGTAACGTCTCCTGGGGGCCAAAAGAGGTCTGGAGTTGTTTGATTTATGGGTGCTGCCTTTTTGATTGTTTGATGCTCGGAAATTTAGCATGTCTAAGGGAGAGCTTAGTTGGGGGAAGGGCACATGGAGGAGATGATGCAACAGGGGGAAGGGCACGTGGCTGAGCCCCCACATTAATGGCCGAGGCTTCTTCTGGCTGGGTTATGGGAACAGGGGGAAAGTCATGGAAGAAAGTCTCATCCTCGCTGGTAGAGATGGGAGCAAGAGAGAATCTTTGTTCAACGCTCAGGATTTCTTTTTCAATTTTTCACACTACTTTTTCAATATAGCCATCAAGCGTACTGGTCTTGCTGTTGGCCAGAGAACCCCATGTTCTGTATTCCAGCTTCCGTTTTGACATATTTTTCAGAGCACACCTGCTCGTGGCTTGAAAACAGAGGTAGCTAACTGGACTGCTGTCAGCCCAACTCACAGGACTTCAGTAACCCAAAGGATAGCTCCCACTCCTTGAGCAAGCAACTGCAATAGAAGGGCAACCACAAAGAGGATAATAAGCTTACCCCACGCAACCAAAGATAGATGGGTGGCCTAACCCAGCGTCATTTGGCCATGGGTGGGCGGGACATGCTTTAAGTGCTTGTCAGATAATGGCTCTGCCGCTCTCCGGTGCTTGTTGCAGTGCCTCCTGGCGGTTGTAGTGCCTGTAGTGCCAGACACACGGTATGGCCTGATGAAGTTAGGCACGCTGTAACAGTTAAAGTCTGGCAGTGGGACCAGTGCAGGTCCCAGTATGGTTCTGCGCAGGCTCGCTATGGGCTTGGTTCGACCTTGACTCCTGTCATAGACCCAGGGAGCCCAACAGTTCAGGATTCGGTCTAATTTGATGGACCGAACGATTCAACTCGCAGCCGCAGCCTCTGTCATGGCTTTCCTCGCAAACGCCCAGAAGTGTAGCGTGAGAGGCTTGTGGGCGGGCACCAGCACGGCACAGGAGCAGGGGGTAGGTGGACTGCAATAATCAAAGTTACATTCTTAAATGTTCCCAATTTAAATACTAGTCATGCTACTTTATGGGCTGCAAGGCCTGTTTTAATAGTTAATATTTATAAGTAGGATCCGTTTTGTCAAAAAGCGTTATTTTAGCAGGTTTCTCAGCAGGTTTAAAAGCTACAGCAGCCAAACTATACATGCAGACTTGAAGCCACATTTTCATTGTCATCCTTATGGATGGCACAATATGTGTTGCGGTGTACAAGTGACATTTAACTTTACATGCCATTGGTGTATTTCCTAGCACCATATACTGCAGCCGTGCTGGAACCTCAAATGTGCCAGTTGGGAATTAGTCAATTTTACCATGTTTGGGGGATTCTGAGCATATATACTGGGGGCTGGTTAGACCTACTGAATTGCGCATGGCAACTTAATGTAATAGCTATCCACTGTTAAAGGCCTATTGACTTTAACAAATCCATTTCACGTAAATAAGCCAAACCCACTGCTTTGGTCATAACTTCCAATAACACTGAACAAATCAGGACTAAAACCTTTATCATTGGCTTGCCAGCATAACCCATTCAGGCCTGTTGTATTGCTTGTGAGCTCTCTCACAAGGCAGCTACTAGTAACATAGGTATAAAATTACAAATGTATACAAAACAAAATACTAAATTGTCAATGAGTGCCTAGCAGGGAATTTCACAGTGCAAGTATTCTACTCCAGTTTGTGGCAGCGGGGATAACCAATACAACATCCTTTGCCCACTATGACAATCTGTAAGATTTCTTGTAACAAAATATTATTCTGCTGGCTTAGTAGAGAGCAATAACAATCCACCCTCAAATGCCTGTTGACTTTAACCTGTACTTTTAATAATAAATATGTCAGGCCTACTGCCTTTGTCGTTAAGTTTTATAATAAACATTTCAGGGATATTACCTTGATCAGTGACTTGCCACTAAAATCAACACAGTCCTGCTGTATTGGGCATAAGCTTTAACACAAGGGAAAAAGTGCAATACCTGCAGTACTTTTCAATTGATGCGCACAATGCTGCACTCATAGAAATCAGCATATGGATGGAGCCAAAGCCCCTTGCACTCTAGTGCTTCTGAGAGCTCTTTTTCTGTTGCTCACATAAAGTCTGATGACAGCTGTGCTGTCAAGCCATACCTAAAAACAAGTAAATGAATTGCAGCCTTTTCAAATCTTTAAATTATGACTCTCAAAGAACGAGTTGAAGGGGTTTGGAAAGGGATAATTAAGAAATTATTTTTCCTTTGTTGGGATGGGATGATTTCACATCAGTACTGACTTGATTCAAGTGTAGCAGCAATGCCTGGAATTTGGTTGACATGAGGACTTAACTGAGACCCCAAATCAATCCTGCCTTGGTCTGTTTGCTTTTGTAGTGTCACTGTGGATAGTGATTAAAGGGGAGATGGGAATGAGGAAAGTTGAAACCAATGAACATCAACTTTCTGACTCACCTGAGACCTTTTCCAATGCAAGGGATTTCTCACTTTGTTAGCTGCTTCTGAAGTCAAGACATAGTGCTGGAATGAGACTCTGCGGTACTAATGAAATTGTGGCAAGGGGCCTAAAATAATAACCAGGCCTGAGTTGCAGGTAGAAATGGTTAATAAAAGGTGCATAGTTTCACCAAAACATTATAGCACATAAGTGTTTTTGTATTTTTCTCTATGGTTGAGTTTACTAATGAAGGACTACAACTCCCAGAATGCACCTTGCACAAACTCCTTTTTGGCCACTGGGCAGTGGTCAGCTGGTTGATTTCTTCAGGAGTTGGTGCAGGGGACTCTGGTTAGCAAGTTTTCACCTGTAGCAAACAGGGAGTCCCTCCTTGAACCAGTTGAAGCCAGGCAAAGTCCTTCTTGTGGGGAAGCCCAAGTGTGCAGCTGGTGCAGTCCTTCTGAATGCAGGTTCCAGGTGCAGGCCAGGTGTCCAGCAGGGCAGTCCTTCTTCTGTAGTTCTTCCTGATAGGGATGTGGTAGGGAACTGAGGTGTGGGTGCAGGTCTGCCAGTTTTATCCTTGCTCCTGGGTGAAAAACAGGGGGGTCCGGATTCTCCAATCAGGTGCAGGGTCCTTCCCCCTGTGATGACCACTTCCTGGGAAGTGTGGCAAAAATCAATCTCAGGAGGCAACATTCTTCAAAAATCCATCATGGCTGAATCTGATTTTTGGAGGTTACATCTGGCTGAGCCCACCCACTGGTGTGGCTAAAACTCATAAACACACCCCTCTCCTGACCTCTCGTAATCTAATCAAGGGGGCACCTAGTTGTCTGGGGTTGCAGGATGTGGGGGTGTTGCTGGGGTGCTCCAAATGTCCTTCTCTGCCTTTGAAGACCAGTTTGGCAGCCCTCCCCCTTCCTGCCTCACCATCTGCTGAGGGGAAATTCCTTCCCACAGGCACATCTCTTTGTGTGAAGCCAGGCCACTTCACACCTCATCAAGGCAGCCTGGCCAGGCTGCCAGAGGCTGGCCAATCAGAGCACAGCAGTAAAAACAATGCAGGGCTGAAATTGGCAACTTTTCAGGTAAAGTTTAAAACTCTTTACCTGAACAAGTTATATTAAATCCAACAACTGGAAGTTATGGGATGTATTATAACAATTAATTTGATACAAAACTCTTGGTATCCATTACTTAAGGGGACTTTTAAAATTAAAATAGTCTCCCCATTCTAGCCTATGAAGGCCATTCACTACAATGAGGGAAAAACTAAATTGGCTGTTTTTACCTCACCAGGGCTTATAAAACTATTTTTATAAGGTCCCTGCTTATAGTTACATGGCACCCAGCCCTAGGGGCACATAGGGCACACCTTAGGGGTGACTTATATGTCAAAAATAGGTAGTTTAAGACTTTCGAACTACTTTTAATTCCAAAGACGAATTTTATATAACTTTAAGTTAAAAGCAGCCAGCAAGGCAGGCCTGCCTTTAAAATGACACTGGGCACCTCAGCAGTGCACCTATGGGTGCACTACCTATGCTGTGGTCCCTAAACCTACATGCCCTACCATATACTAGGGACTTATAGGTAGGTTGATTTAGCCAATTATAATTAGCCTAATTTGCATATTGATTTTACACAGAGCACAGGCCCTGGGACTGGTTAGCAGTACCCAGGGCACCATCAGAGTCAGGAAAACACCAGCCAAAAGTGGAAAATGGGGGCAAAAAGTTAGGGGGCCTCTGCATTCAGTCCTGTTTTCTCACACACACCCAGAGTGGAGAGGAAATATAAACATTCCACTCAGGACCCAAATGTCACTACTGCGAGGAAAAGAAACAATGTACCCACCGCCACAGGGCCACCACCGAAGAAGGAAAATAAGAGGCTGTACTTTTGGGTAGAAAGATGGAAAGGAAGGCCGCTTCACAATGGATGATAGCTAACTCCAACGCTCTCATGAATCATTATGGGCCTTAACAGTGGCAGGAAATTCAAAGTCCTCTTCAACACCTCCCAGAGGAATACAGAAAGAGGGCCAAGGCTGTCATACAAGAGGGGGAAGGGCATTGTGAAGACATGCCTAAAGTAAGCACTAGATGAGGCAGATACAGCCAGCAGGCAAATGTGCACATGAACCATCCTGTGCACATGGGGGCGCCTGGCTTAGGAGCTCAGGTTTGAAACCAGAGGTACAGACATCTATAATAAACATGCCCTTCAAGGAGATGCTCTTTTTGGACAGGCAATGGACAGTACTCTGCACCCGATAAAGAAGGTCAGCAAAACTGCAAGAGAAGTGGGAGCACTGCAATTCAAGGGCACACACAAGAGAGGCACCCCCAGCAGAAGACCCACTGGTAGGGTGCCCTTTAATACAGGGCAGCAACACCAACAACACAGTCCCTATTCACCAAGCCACACAGCCTTTGGCTAGCCAACAGTGGCAACACCCAACGAGACAGCCCTTTAAAGGAAGGGCAAGAGGAGGGGGGCACCTCTCTAAAGGTCGCCGGAACATCAAACAAATGACTCCTACAACAAAAGCTCACAACACCTGTGGGGGACAGAATCAAAGGGTTTCTCCAGGACTGGAGAAACGTAACTGCAGGCATGTGGATCCTGAATATAATCTGTCACATAAACTGCATAGAACTAATCCAACATCCTTCACAAATGCCTTTGAAGGCGAGGTTCTTCAGAGGAGAGGAACTCAGAAAGGAGGTCAAGGAATTACTCTTAAAAAAAAAAAAGCTATAGAATGCATGCCAACGCAGGAGTAAAACATGGGGAACTATTCACCATATTTTCTAGTTCCAAAACAAGATCTACCCTTAAGACCAATTCCGAACCTCAGGTTTATAAACAAATTCATTCTAACATGACACTACAAAATGACAACATTGCAAGAAGTAATACCTCTTCTGCGAGAAGGAGATTACATGGCCACGTTAGATCTAAAGGATGCATAACTACATATTCCTATGAACCAAGGTCACAAATATCTCTGGTTTGTCTTAGATAAAAGACACTACCAATTCACAGTATTGCCCTTTGGCATAAAATCTACGTCACAGGTCTTCACCAAGGTTCTCTCTTCAGTAGTGGCACACTTAAGAAAACACGGAGTCCATGTCTACCCATACCTAGATGACTGGCTGGTAAAAGCACATTCAAAGAACAAGTGTAAAATGGACATACAAATGGTCTTGCAGACTCGATAACTCAGTCATCACCCTAACCAGAGCAAGCAAAGCTGTTTCTTGGAGCCACACTAAATTCCAAGACAACAAGGGCATATGTGGTTCAGAAGAGGATATAGGCCATCGAGAAACAGACTTACCTGTAAGAGAAGGGTCAGTCTCTGACAGGAAGGGCTGTCATGAAGCTCATGGGTATGATGGCATTGTGCATCCTATTGATCCGACAAGCAAGACTGCACATGTGCCCCATTCAAGAATGGATCTGCAATAAATGGTCACAACCCACAGGGAGCTGGGAGGATCTAGTGGTTTTCATAGCAATTGAGAGATACAATGGTGGAATCCAACAAACATGAGTATAGGGCCAATTCAGGACACCAGCCCCAACTGTGACAATAACAACGGACGCATCCCACAAGCGTTGGGGAGCTCACACAGGCACCATGAAGGTATGTGGCCTATGGACCAATACAGACGCCGTGAAACACATCAGTTACCTGGAGATGAAAACAGGCTTCTTCGCTCTAAGGGCATTCCAGGCACACTTGATGGGCAAAACAGTTTTGATGCAAACAGACTATACAACAACCATGTTCTACTTCAACAAACAAGGGGGAACAAAATGCTTCACCCTATGAAAGCAAGCCCAAGACATTTGGAACTGGGCAGTACAACAGCAAATAGCTCTATAAACAATCCCCCTGCCTGGAGATCTCAACTCAGAAGCAGACAAATTAAGCAGGCAAGAAACCATTTCCCACGAGCAGAAGATAAAACAAGAAGTCATCCAAAGGATCTTCAACATTTAGGGCACACCAAGCATAGACTTGTTCTCCACAGCATCAAACGTGAAATGCCAACACTTTGCCTCCAGGTTTCCTCACCACCAGTCAAAAGGGAAAGCCCTGTCGATAAATTGGTCAGGGAAATTTGAATACACTTTTCCTCCAGTTCCCCTGATCCCCGTGGTGCTGGAGAAGGCCACACCCAAGTCGTCCTCATAACCCCCCCAATGGGCAAGACCGACATGGTACTCAGATCTACAGTAAATGTCCTGGGGACAAATGATTACTGGAGGAATCTGGCTCTGTATATACTATCTTAAAATGAGAGATAGGTTGCACAGAGTCCAGGGGTTCCCCAAGTGGCTTGATAGAAGCAATATTAGATAATACTAATGCTCTATTTGTGGTAGTGTGGTCGAGCAGTTAGGCTTATCAGAGGGTAGTGTTAAGCATTTGTTGTACATACAAAGGCAATAAATGAGAACACACACACTCAATGACTTAACTCCAGGCCAATAGGTTTTTATATAGAAAAATATTAATTCTTAATTTATTTTAGAATCACAAGATTCAAATTGCAGGTAAGTACATTAAATGGAAGGTACTTTGCATAGATATATATAGGACTTAGAACCAAAACAGTAATGTACACAGTTTGGCATAAAATGGCAATAAGCTATGTCACAGTGCAAAATTCAACAGTTCCTGGGGGATGTAAGTACAGGTTGGTTAATACAGTAAGTAAAGCACTTACAAGTTCAGTCTCTGGGGCATAGGCAGCCCACCGTTGGGGGTTCAGGTCAGCAGCAAACACCCAGCACCAGCAGTAGCAATACAGGGCCGGTCAGGTGCAGAGTTCAAAGAGGGGACCAAATAACATAGGCGCCGATGGATACACGGGGGTGCTCCGGTTCTAGTCTCCTGACAGGTTAAGTACCTGTGTCCTTAGGGAGCAGACTAGGGGGGTTTAGTAGAGCACTTGGGGGGGTGTGGGGGGAGTCCCACTTAGGCACACAATGCACAGACTCAGCGGCACAGGGGCGGCCGGGTGCAGTGGGCAAACAAGGCATCAGGTTTGTAATTGAAATCAATGGAAGGACCTGGGGGGTCACTCAGATGTTGCAGGCAGGGCACAGGGGGGCTTCTCGGGCCAGCCACTGACTGGGCAAGGGTGAGAGCCGCCTGTTGGTCACTGCTGCACTGGTGGTCGGTTCTTCATGGGCCTGGGGGCTACGGGTGCAGTGCTTCTTCCAGGCATCGGGTTTCTCCGTCCCGGGCAGTTGCGTTCAGGGGGTCCTCGGGATTCCCTCTGCAGGTGTCATCGTGGGGGTGCAGAGAGGTTAGTCCAGGGTGGACATGTCGTCAGTCACCTGGGTTTCCTCTCTGGGTCCTTGGTTTCCCTGGACACAGACCAGGGGTGTCGAGTGCAGAGTGGTGGGGACTCACCTTTCTGGAGTGAGGTGAGAGTCCCCTTAAAGATGGCTCTTCTTGCTTGAGGTAGACAGTTCCGCTGTCCTCTGGAGTTCTTGGTCCTTTGTAGTTGCAGGGCAGTCCTCTGAGTCGGCAGAAGTCATTGGGCCTGCAGCATGCGTCGCTGGTGAAGGTTCTTTGAATCAGAAGACAGGCCGGTAGGGCTGGGGCCAAAGCAGTTGTCTTCCTTCTTCTTTGGGGGTTTTTCAGGTCAGCAGTCCTTCTTCTTGTTAGGTAGTCAGGAATCTGATTTCCTGGGTTCAGGGTCACCCCTAAATACTAAATTCGGGGGGGGGGGGGGGTTGTTAGGGATGGAAGGCAGTAGCCAATGGCTACAGTCCCTGAGGGTGGCTACACCCTCCTTGTGCCTCCTCCCTTTTGGAAGGGGGCACATCTCTATCCCTATTGGGCCAAATCCTCCAAAACAGGATGGAAGATTTTCTAAGGAGGGCTCACATCAGCTCTGGTCATCTTAGGGGTGGACCTGTTGAGGGGTTGACTCCTTCTTTTTCTCATTATCTCCCCGGACTTGCAGCCAAAAGTGGGGGCTGTCTCCGGGTGGCGGGCATCTCCACTAGCTGGAGTGCCTTGGGGCATTGTAACAATAGGCTTGAGCCTTTGAGGCTCACCGCCAGGTGTTACAGTTCCTGCAGGGGGAGGTGTGAAGCGCCTCCACCCAGGACAGGCTTTGTTCCTGGTCACAGAGTGCACAAAGGCACTCACCCCGTGTGGCCAGAAACTGGTCTGGAAGTAGCAGGCTGGCAGAGACCGCTCAGCCTAGTACTAGCAGTCGGGCTGGCATGCAGGGGGCATCTCTAAGATGCCCTCTGTGTGCATTTCTCAATAAATCCCACACTGGCATCAGTGTGGATTTATTGTGCTTAGAAGTTTGATACCAAACTTCAAAGTATTCGGTGTAGCCATTATGGAACTGTGGAGTTCATGTTTGACAAACTCCCAGACCATATACTCTATATGGCTACCCTGCACTTACAATGTCGAAATATTGGCTTAGACACTGTAGAGGCATAGTGTTCATGCAGATATGCCCTCACCTGTGGTATAGTGCACCCTGCCTTAGGGCTGTAAGGCCTGCTAGAGGGGTGACTTACCTATGCCATAGGCAGTGGGTTGTGGGCATGGCACTCTGAGGGGAGTGCCATGTTGACTTAATATTTTTCTCCCCACCTGCACACACAAGCTGTGCGGCAGTGTGCATGTGCTGAGTGAGGGGTCCCCAGGGTGGCATAATACATGCTGCAGCCCTTGGAGACCTTCCTTGGCCACAGAGCCCTTGGTACCAGCGGTACCTTTTACAAGGGACTTATCTGTGTGCCAGGGCTGTGCTAATTGTGGAGGCAAAGGTACAGTTTTTGGAAAAGAACACTGGTGCTTGGGCCTGGTTAGCAGGGTCCCAGCACACTTGCAATCAAAGCTGGCATCAACAAAAGGCAAAAAGTGAGGGGGTAACCATGCCACAGTGGCATTTTCCTACAATTCCATTGAGGCCAGTAAAGGACCTATTGACAATACAACATGGGAAAGTATATCACCCAGAGTCAGCCACACTCAGCCGAATAGTTTGGCTCCTAAATACTTAAAATTCGGTCACCTACAACTCCATGCAAAGTTGATGGAAATCTTGAGGGAAGCATGAAAGCCAACCACACAAAAATGCTACACAGAAAAATGGAAAAGCTACATTCATTGGTGCACAAGCAACAATATAATGGATTCAAGAACACATCAGGACGCAGTGTTAATATAACTCTCCCACCTGCTGGACAGTGGTCTCACTTATGTATCTCAAAGTACCTTTAGCAGAAACAATGGTCTACACTAGGGGCACATCAGGAACAATCTCTTTACCTCCACAATACTGAAGAGATTATTGGAAGGACTGAAAAGGGTGACACCACCAAGATCTGAACCAACGCCTTTATGGAACCTGATTACGGTGTTAACACAGCTAATGATAGAACCATTTGAACCCATTCACAAATCAGATCTAAAGTCACTCCCCGTCAAAACAGCCTTTCTAATAACAATCACCTCACTACACAGTCAGCACTTTACAAGAACTGACAGTCCAAGAGCCATACCTGCAAATCCACAAGGGCTGGTCCTTAGAACTAATCCACACTTCCTTCCAAAGGTAGTGACACAGTTCCATGTCAATCAAAGCATACTATTACTGGCATTCTTTCAGGGACCAAGAAGCAGGCCAAAAGGTCCCTACACACTCTGGACGTTCGAAGGGCTTTAATGTACTATCTGCAAGAAACCAAAATGGTGCAGCACTAGAATTCCTAGCAAATGTGCCCAGTGAGGAAATCTGTGCTGCAGCAGCATGTGCATCCCCACGCACTGTTGCAGAACACTGCTATGTGGACATTCAGATGAACAAGGAAGTACAAGTTGGTCTGAAAGTACTACAGAACATATTATCCAACTCATCTATATTTCATTCCAACCAACCCAAGAAAAGGAGTACCGCCATATAATCTAATGCACAGCATGTGAATCCAGAAAAGGATTCATGCTGGAAAACGAAATGGTTTCGTACCTTTAGGACTAGTTTTGCAGCTTGAAGAGTTTTCTGGATTCACATGTGACCCTCCCATTGCCTCAGAAATGGGGCAAGAAGCAAACGGGGGAAGGGGAAAAAAAGAAGACGAAGAAGAAGAAACAAAATCGGAAGATAGCGACCAACACAGGAACTTCTGAGGCCGTCTGATGTCACACAGAGGATGGACTTAGCGTCTGATGGTGGTCAACGATGACACCCAAGAGGGGAAAAAAAAAGACTAAAAAACTATTTTTCTGGACTTAGATCACTAGATGGTGGAATAATGCACAGCCTGTGAATCCAGCAAACTCTTCAAGCTGTAAAACTACTCCTACAGGTAAGAAATCATTTTGTTTCTATACAGTTGACGCCCACTTGCTTACTTGCTTAATTGATTGAACAGGACTTTGGGCAATATTTTGCTATACCTGGTTTTCTCTTTATTTTGAGATGTTTAAAAAAAACTAATGTTTGGAAGCAGATGGAGGAGGCTGTTGAGCAGTTACATTACTCATACATTTTCCTTGTTGTATAATATTTTGGCAGCAAAGTGTGGTTCATTGGCTACAGAACTTCTAGTATTGTCTTGCAAATTGTTTGATTTTTTTTTTTTATTAGAACATTTTGTTCATGCATCAATGTGGAAACTTGGTCATACTGATAGTGATAACTCTTTCTTTTCTGCTTATCGTCTTGCATTGGGAAAGGCTTCAGGTGCCATCTTGCAAACCTGAATTTCCCATTGATGTCTGTCGAGTTCATTGTTTGTCTTTTCGTGGTATAATCCAGTGAATTGTGTTGTATGTTCCTGACAGTCGACAAACATATGCACCTCTGACCCTAGTTGAAAAATGTTTTTACAGGTTGTTCAACAAACTGTTTTTCATCTTTACCTATTGCAAGTTTAATAGAGCTATGTCATCCATGTGGAATTCTTTCATCTGACATTTTGGGCGAGTTTACATTTCTTTTGTCTTTCCCATTTATTTTTTAAGTAAACTGTCAATTTGTTTAAATGAATGTTCTGAATTTAGAACCAGCTTTTATATCCATCAGAGTCCGTATCCTCTTTGGCTTCTTTGTTTTGAATGTTATTGAGTCAGCTTGTTTCTGTTAGCGCGCCCATGTTCACAAATGTTGCCATTATTTGTATGGGTGCATTTGTACGTCTGTAGCCTAGAAAGTAACATTATTGAACTCCTTTGTTCTAAAACAATATTGAAGCAGTTGGGTTTTAGCTGTTGTGAAGTGGATGTTTATTCCACAACTTGAGTTTATAACTGTTGACAGCATTGGTGACATGTTGCTAGCACCATTGATGCACAGGACTTTCTCAACTCCTACAGGCACTTAGGGCCATATGTACGAACACATTTTCCCATAGACACAAAATGGGTAAAACCCTTTGCTACATCTGGCCCTTAGTTCTCTAAAAGAGTGATTTGCCTGTAATGATACTTCAAAATCAATGTTTATTAATATGAGTATAAGGCAAATATGTACCTTAGTCAGGAAAATGCATTCTGTTTTTTTCACTTTGATCAAGAGTCACTTAATCGTGATTCCTGAACGTTGTACCCAGTAACAAACAGCTCTTTCCTTAAAGAGCCCCATGAACTATCATGTTTTGCTGCTTCATCTACATATTGTCTGTGTGTTGGTGTTTCAGTAGTTTACCTGTTGTGTGCATTTTGCCCAGTTGATTTCCTTACCCATGAATCTGCCCTG
Organism: Pleurodeles waltl; assembly: GCF_031143425.1. Lineage (NCBI taxonomy): Eukaryota > Metazoa > Chordata > Amphibia > Caudata > Salamandridae > Pleurodeles > Pleurodeles waltl. Next base: position 266,980,306 of record NC_090448.1, on the reverse strand, counting down.
AGGACTTTTGTAGCCTACTCCTCTTCCCTAGCAGACCAGCTGTTTGTGGTCACCTGCCTTTCACTTCTATTTAGCTCCTCCTCCATATGCATCCAACCCAAGAGTACAGGTGAAGGTCGGAGAGGTTATTGGTCTTCTGATGGTGTCTTCTCTTTTTGTGCCTGTTAGGGCCAGGTAGCACTAGTGGCAATAGCCTCCTCCTTCACCTTTATTTGAACCATTCCTCTGTCCCTCCCTCTGTTGTTCTATCTCACTGCTGTACTTCCATAGAATTAATCATTGGTTCTCACTTTCTTGATTCCTTAATGTTACTTAAGTTGATGTACTGTGCTATCACCTGTCCTGGGTGGTCTGGAGAGATGCGTGTGGGTTTTCTATTGTTTACTTGGGTTGCTTTTCCACCTCTCCTAGGTGGATCCTCAGACCATAAACTACCGCTGGATATAGTGACCATTGATGTCCTGTCAAATAGCAGATTTTTGAGGTTAATTGTTTTATTGTGCTATGTATAGGTTTGTCACAAGTTTTTGAACTCTTGAAATGTGCTTCAGGGTTTTATCCCTCATAACCCCATGCCAAAACCCTATTACCAGACTCTGCAAAGCTGATCAGTTAATATTGGTTAAACTCTCACTGTGCGTGTTTGAATATTAGTTTTAGGGCATGATGTGCCAGGTATATGTGCACTATTCTATTACAGTTATGATCTGGAGTTGAGTAATTCCGCAAGCATAACAGCTGCTGTCTCTGCAAGTATACTTTTGTTCTAAATAGAAATAGGATTCTGGAAATTGAATTGATATTCTTTACCAGTTTTCTTCGTTGTTGAATGCATAGTTCACAAGTGGATATTCATGATAAATGCTATGTGGTTAATTAATATGCTTAATCTCTGCACAGATTAGCCCCCACTGTTTGCCTGGTTTCTGATGTGGCTGTGACTGTTAGCGCACTGGGTCCCTGCTAACCAGGTCCCCAGTGTCAGATCTTTCACCATAACTGCACAGTTGTTTTGCACCATTGGCTAACTCTTAAGCTACCACTGTAAGTCTCTAGTAAATGGTACACCTGGAACGTAGGGCCTGGGGTACTAAGGAAGGTCTCTGAGGGCTGCAACACCAATTGAGCCACCCTCAGGGACTACTCACCAAACCCACACAGTGCTGCCATTGCAGATTCCGTGTGTTGGTGTAGGTTAGATTGAAAACACGACCTGTCACATACCCCTGTGTGCCAGGCCCCCTATCAGTGCGTGTGCCAGGTGTAAGTCATCCCTAAAGCTGGGTGCATCCAGGCACATGTGGGGGCATATATACATGAGCAGATATGGCCCGGCTATGTCTCTGTTGAGTCTGAGACATAGTAAGTGCATATGGAAGCCATTTTAAATGCATTTGCTGGGCACTGGTCATTACGAGTTCCCCAGTTCACATCGCTTCTCTGAATCCTGGGATGTTTGGTAACAAACATCTCAGAATAATAAATCCTTGCTGACCCCAGTGACGAATTTATTACAAAATGCACACAGAGGGCATTTTAGAAGTACCCCCTGAAAACCTTCCAGCTACCAGGGTGCAGACTGAATGCTCCTGACCAGTTCAGAAGCTCTTGAGGGCCTAAGACAAAGACCTCCTCTAGATGGACATTCCAGGGTAGGGAGCTTCAAAGGCCTTGCCGCCTTTGTAAGGCAACCTGGGTCTCTCCAGATGGTGGAGGTGACCAACCCCCTGTCGAGACCCCACTTTTGGTGTCAGCACTGGTGGGAAAAATTGTTAAATTATGAGTGCCCACTTCATGCCAGTCTCACTCCAAAGGTGGACGAGCTTAAGTGGACACTACCTTTCAAATTCCTCTATCTTGCTTGGAAGGAATTAGGCCACTGGGTTTAGGGTTATGTCTACTTCCCAGCAGAAAAAGTCATAAGAAGGGTGTAGTCACCCTAAAGGTGGTTAGCCCGTTGGTTACCTCTTGGCACTCGCCTAACACCCCTAAATTGAGTATTTAGGTGGCACCCCATAACCCTAGAACTCAGATTTCGACAGCCTAAGAAGACCGGGACAAAGAAGAGTTGCACCCACAGAAGAGGAAAAGAAGCAGCTGCTGACCTTGAAATGGCCCCACTGGGCTGCCTACTGACCTCGTAGGATCCTGCATAAGAAGCCAACTTGTCCAGCTGTGGGCAGCAAACATGTCCTACAAGAAGAAACTCCAAAGAAAGGCTCTGCAGCTGCTGGAACCCCAGAAACCTGACACCAGATGTGACCACTGCACCCGACGTTCACGACCCGAGGTGAAGCCAACCAACGATGCCAACATCTTGGACTCCCCCGAGATGCCTGCAGCCTTTGCACACAGGTCCCTTCTCCCAGAGGCTTATGAAAGGATAGAATCCGACATCTCCAGCACCTGTGAATCCTGACCACAGGCGAGGTGGGTCATCAGTGCCATCAAAGTCCCCCGACTCCTAAGAGCTCAAATTCACCCCTGCTGGACTCCACCATGATGTCGGCAGCCTCAACACACAGGACGCCCTGACCACTAGTGTTCCTGGATGTGAAAACCTGACGCCTAAACACACCTCTGCATCCGTCACCCCTGGGCATAGGAGAAAAGGACCAAAGGTGCACCTACAACCCTGAGCTCCCCAGGTCTACTACCTACCTGTTTGTTGGCCCCGACTAGCTTCCCAGCCAGAGCCTGCCGCCTGTCTTCATGAGGATCAAACTCTCTCAGGAAACCATTGGGCACCAGTGCCTTACTGCACCTCTGCACTAGGTGGCTCCAGTGCGGCCCGGTGTGATCTGTTTTTGTGGTTCTGATCATTGCCCAGTACTTACCTTAACTTCCTAAGATTCGCTTTCTAAGCTGTTGTTAACCCTATGTTTGCTGAACTTTGTTTTCCTCTATAGGATAACATTGAGAGAACTCTGAAAATTGTACTGTCTATTTTTGAAACTGCAAAGTAGTTATGCTTAAAAGTCTACTTACCTCATTACAAAGTTATTGGGTTTGAAACATATATAAAAAGAATTTTCTAAGTTGGTCTTGCGTTTATTCATTGAGTGTGCCCCATCTCATGTATTCCCCGCTGTGAGTACAACAAATGCTTAACATTACCTTCTGATAAGCCTAACTGCTCACCCACACAACCACGACTAGATTATTAGTCCTATCTACTTTTGCTTCTGCAATACCAATTGGGGATCCACTGGACTCTGCACAGTGTAATTCATTTTAGTGCACTTAATAGAGAGCCCTCTTCCTACATTATGTTATCAAAATACTTCTTAAATTACTCTAACCTTCAGGTTCTGGCTAGAAATCTTTTTTTATTTTTTTTGCATTTCCCAACCAAATTCTTTGGCCTTAAAGCTGTGTTCTACTAGTCTTAAGCAGATGTCTGCAATAAATGATTATACAGATTGCCTCAGGTACCTGGTTCTGTAACATAACACCTTGACATGTGTTCCCACTGACGTATAAGTCAATTTGCTAGCAGGACTAAGAATTAATGTTGGCCTCTTTGAATGAGGAGTCCGTTCTCAGTCGAAATCTTGGATCACTCCAGAAGGATCTTCCCAGAAAAACACACCTCAAATTCAGTATCACAAATTGGCCCTCCTCACCCTGCTTTTGAGTGAAAATAATCTTGGTGATTGTTCAAGAACCAGTTGGAATCCATTTTGGAATCCATTCTCAATTTTCAGTGTGCACCCATTTTTCATTTTCTGGTTTCTCTCAAAATCAAATAGATGCTTAACAAAGGCAATTTAGCTATTATTAGTGTCCTGAAACCCATCTCATGCCTCTTATGTGCTGCTATGGTGCAGTGTATAGTATTTGTGTTACTGGTGCTCCTGCTGTGGCATCTATACCCCTAGACAAGATGGAAGAAAGCCTGCAGCACTACCAGTTGCTCATATTGTTGACTTCAAAGATACTGACCGCTTCAAACACACCAGTGATTTATCTCATGCTGCAATCTGCCAAAGGAAGACTTGCTATCTGACTCAAAATAAGTAGGATATGCCTCAAATATTAAAGGTCTCTAGATCCCTGTCTTTGTTTTACAGATTTTGAGAGCATTACTGCTCATTGGTTATTATCGGTCAGACTCCTCATTCTTTCTTTTCTGGAATTTGCTCCTCCTTCGACAAGGGTGACCAGCTGATTAAGGAAATACATTCTGATTTGGGCCTGTAATTGCAGTTGTAGAATAGAAGAGAGCAAAAACATGTGCTACTGAGCAAGTCCACGTAGTAGCTGTGGTAAAGAAGGCAAGTGAGGTCTTTGCTGGGACCTTTGCACTTTTCTTGCAGACTGACCAGGCTTTTTACAGAGAAGTCAAGAAGTCCATTTTCTCTGGCTATTGTGCCCATCAGTTAGGTTCTAAGTAATGGAATATTGGAGACTGAGGAAATACTTCAGTTTACGCAGCTTTGTTGAGAAATGCTTCTAGAAAGCATAGGCCTGAAGCTTTAGGCCGTTCCTGTGCTTTACCTGCATCTTTGGAAAAGTTTGGAAAATGTACATTCCTATTAGCTCAACCTGTGAGGCAGTCTAAATTGACTTGACATTTGAGGATAAAATGATTTTTCTTTGGGCGGTTGCTTGGTATTAAGCTCAACCAGTCTTATGTACCTGCTGGCTAGTTAGAAACATGCACTGCATGATATGTCATCTATAGTGACACTCAGTCTACCAGATTCACTTCATTATCGCAGAGTGGACTGGACTTAGCCAAGCAATTCATGCACATAGGTCTGTAAACAGTGGACATTGCTCCTGGCTAAGAGCATTAAAATGCTATTGAGAAAGCATGCATGGCTTTAAAAGAATGACTGTATTTTTTTCTGACATTCAAGCCTAACATCTGTGCAAGTACTTCGATGAGCAGAGACTCTTTGTAGAAAGAGAATATCACTTACTTGAAGAAACGTAAACGGAGAAGAAAAGCTGCTAGAGCCCTGGGGCTAACATTCCCACCAAAATATCCATTGTCTGTGCTGAAGATTTGATGATCAGCCCGGGTATATAATAAACTCTGGTAGCAGTCTTAACAGGCACGCCAGCAGCAATTTTGACCTTACAGAGGAAAAGGGTCTGGCAGAGGAAGACAACTCACACTCTTTTCCATACTTAATGTACGGAGTAGCACCCTTTTCATGTGTCTGCAAGTGACACCTTCTCTACAGCACCTGTCACAAGTAGGAAGCAAGACTCATTAAGAGGTTTTTGTGGAGGGGAACGAACGCTGGGGGAAACATGTATTAGCCAACTTTACTATCTGTTGGAACCCTTGGACCGAAGTTACATTCTGTCAGTTCCAAAAAGGACACCACAAAGGCCCCTGATTAGAGTGCTTTGAGATGAAAGTGCAAAGCGCTTTAAGTGCTTTAGGTCTTGTGTGAGTGGAAGATGAGGTAGGGGTTTGCAGTTATACTCGATTTTTAATAACAAGTTTCTTCAAAACAAAGTAAGATGACTATAATAGATCGTACAATCCTCGAAGATGTAGGATTGGCTAGTATTGTGGAACTCCCAAGATGGATACCTGCATGTGGAAGCTGCAAAAGACTGCAAGACATTTTCTAAAAGACAAACTATCAATTTTGAGTGCTTGGTTTTTGGCTTACGTCTGTCTCCAGGGTGTTTTTTTATGAAGGCCATAGCTGTCGCAGTAGCTTATCTACATCTTCAGGGAATTCAGTTTTACTCTTACGTGGATGGATGGCTACTAAATGCATTTGCCCCAGATGTCTTCTATGAGAACTTTAACCTCACACTCACAAATTTGCCCAAAAATATTTTCACATTCATTAGAAAATAATCTTTCTGGATTAGATGGCTGACTGTAGGACTGCAGGCAAGTGTCCAGATTTTCCAAAATCACAGCTCTACCATGCTTTATGTACAGAGACTCCACGCCTGTATGAGTAAGCAATGAGCCACTGCTTACTGGCCAGAGATAAAGGAACCTGTCTGTCAGCTGTTCATCTAGTAGGAAATGCAAACACTGCAGTATATCTCCTAAACAGATTGAGATCTGCTTCTAAAGTAGATTAACTTCATTTTCACCAAGTTTTGTTCACTGTATAGATCGATGGTAGAACTCGGATGTTGAAGCAGATCGCTTTTATGTTAACTTCTCATCAATGAGTCTTCCAAAACAAATATGCCATCACATTACTGATTTGATACTGATTGCCCCAGACCCGATAAGGAAATTCTATTACTTAGACCTGTTGCAAGTCAGTTGAGCACCACCTTATCCTCTCTGTAAGGTGGACATCCTGTCCCTGCTGAACAACTGTCTTCCAGCTCCAAGACCTGTGCTGGCTTCTTCATTAATGCTGGTCCTGAAGTTGCCAGTGCTGGAGGCCAAGCATGGTGTCTGATCCTGAGCCAAATTCATCTTGAGCCCTACTGAGGTTGGGTTTTGACTCCACTCCAGCACACCTGGGTCACATACAAACTGACTCCCTTTACAAAGGTGCCATCCTCCGAAGTTCCACCATCTTTTTGGCTAGGATTCTTACTAGAGTGTGCCACCACCTGATGATACCTGTGATAATTCACACACACATTTCTATGATCATGCTCTATATATGGACCTTCAGGAAGTCAGTGGGCTTGATACATCCCCTAATACAGGGTTGAGCTTGCCACTTGAACCCCCCAACCAAAGGAGGGTAGGGCCTATTTTGCCTTAGTGATTAGATGAGCAGATGAGGTTGTGGCCCTACAGATGGCTTCTGTTCTAGTCAAGAGAGATTTCTTTACTGAGCCGTAACTTCCATTTAATAAAGCCCTGACTGCCACCTTTATGGGCACTTGGGTTGAGCCTTGCTCTTATCCACAGGTGAAGAAACAGGTGGCCAGATACCACAGACTGGGCTTGGCTAGCTGGATTTTCTTACACAGCATCCTACTTCTGAAACTTTGGTGGTCCAGGCTTCCACCAGCAAAGTGAACCCTAATGCACTCCCCCATGACTCCTCCAGACACAGATTTGTAAAGGATTGAGGCATTTGGGAAGCGAATATTCTCTTTGACCAGTTTGACTTTGAGGTCAGTCAATATAGGCTGCCTATTAGGACGTTATACTCATACAGAGCGGAAAACAGCCACTGAGATCCTTGTTGGAAGTCCCTGAAGAGTTCAGGGCCTCCATAGCTCAAATCATTCATGACACCCAGAATGCAGCCATATTAGTACTTTGGGCTGTCCTGGACACTACCAAATGTTGCGAACGAGCAGTCACCACTAATGTGGTGCTCTGTCACCATGCGTGGATGAGATCCACAGGCTTTTTTGGGGAAGGGCAGGCATCCCTTATAGATATGCCTTTCGATGGATCTCTCTTATTTGGTCAAAAAGATGAGTCTTCCCTTGAACACTTTAAGGAAAGCAAGGCAATTGTGTGTTTCTTGATCCTTTCCATCCTGGTCACACCAATCCCTCATCAGTTTCAACACTTCTGAGGTTACTCCAGAGGATTGGCAAATATATATATATATATATATATACAACACTGCACTCCGCCACCACTGCTAAAGTCATGAAAGTCTTTTTTTGTCTGTGATGGTGATCAACTAGACATTGCGCAGGTCACCAGGGACATTGTTCTTCTCAGTTCCACTCCCTTGCCACATCGGCCCCCAAGTAGCTTTAGTTTGGCTTTAGCGGCACACAACCACCCTGGCACAATCAGACATATTCTCCCAAGGTGATAGTCTGTCCCTTCCAACAGATCGGTACACCAGATCGTCCAGCAGGCATGTGCCCTTCTGTCTCTGTGACCATCCACAGCTTCCATTCACATCAGAGTGGCTGTCAGAGGAGTAGCTATTCCTCTTACTGTAAGATGTGCGAACCCTGTTCTTTAAAAGGTCCATAGACTGGGTGCTGGACTCAGAAATAGGGAAGGGCATTTACTTCAGATATTCCCTTATGCCGAAGGAGGACTGATGTCTTCATCCTATTTTAGAAATCCACCCTTTGAATGCCTTCCTGTGGAAGGACAGATTCAAAATGCTCACACTGGCTGAGGTTCTAGCTTCCCTGGATCTGGGCAACTTGTGGGTAACCTTAGAACTGCAAGACACATACTTTCATATGCCTTTCCTGCAGTCCCACAGACGTTACTTGTAGTTCAAGGTCAGCCAAGAGCATTTTCAGTTTGCCAGGCCCCCCCTTGTCTTTACCAGTGACTCTCTGGTGTTTTCCCCTATATGAATGACTCGCTGTTGAAGGGGATCTCACCATTATTAGTTGTACAAAACCTCCTTGTATTAGTGGACCTCCTGATGATAGTGAATCTCCTGACATTTTTTCTCTATCAACATGACTCCTTTGCAAAGACTTTTTATCAAAACTGTCTTGGACACTGGGCTGCCCAGAGCTTTAATTTGCTGCAACAAGTCCATGACATTCAGATTATGATTCCTGTTAGGAAATGTATCTTTATGTATGGCCACTCCCAAGTTTTTGGACTGATGCTGCTGCTTTTTGGACTCAGAGTGCGCTGAGGCCTGCTAACCGGACCTTGGTGTCTGTGCCCTTACCCTTAATCTGGTGTGTAATTTTTTTTTTTGCCCAGTTGGGTGAGCTGACTTATGTGCATGTCCCTAGTAAATGGTACCCAGGGCATGTACGTTAGAGGATCTCCCCAGGGATTGCAGCACTGATTATGCCACCCTGGGTGAGACTCCCAGTCCACCATTTGCTGGCTGGAAGAGACGTTTTAACTGCTGGCCATTTAAAGCAATGGCAAAGTCAGACTTCCCTTTGGTATACGTGTAAGTCGGTTATATGGCAGGCCTACCAAGTCCTAAGGCAGGGTGCAACATATTCCGTGGACAGAACATGTAATTCTACAAGTTCTGACAGTAAAAACACAGATCTGTTGTTTTTACTATTGAAAAGCTTGGTTGCCCAATTGGCAAGTGCAGGGGTACATCCTGACCCCTCACCTTTGCTTACTCTGGAATGGTGGGACAAAAGTAGGATATCCAGGGTATCAAATAACACTTTACATTATGCCTGACTTGATTCTCAAGTCGAAATTAATGCAGCAAAGCAAAATGCAGCAAAGCAAAATTAACTTTAGCAAAGTTGCCACTTGGTTGAATTTAGTCCCGATGCCCATACTGGTTGCACACAGGGTCCTGTCACTGAAACAGCTTTCTGCCGTCCTAGGGAGACATGCTAATGTCTCCCAGAAACGTTACAATAGGGGCCTGCTCTGGAAGGAGGTGTCACCTCCCTCCTGCAGGATAACACATGGGTGTTGGCCCAAAAGGTGAGCTTCAAAAGAGAAGCCGCCATTAAAGTGTAATTGGGTAACATTTGGAAGTGGGGTTGCTCCATTGTTCAGGCCGATAGACTGGCACTTGAGAGGGGAAACCATTTGCCATGCCAGTTTTCCACAGCACCGAGAGGACTTTGAGGGAAGTCAACTGTGTGGCCCGAACCACTTCACCCCCTGCATGGACCAAGGAATAGCTGCAGCAAGACCCCTGTCGATCTCATCGCATCCACAGCATCCTTTGGGCATCTTCAGCATCCTTCATCCCCTGCAGCAGGAACACTTCCTTAGGAAAGCCTTGCAAAGTACAAAAGTGTCTTGAACAGACTTAAGACTGCTTCATCTGCTGATCTAACTGTTTGCGGACATTGCTGGTCTCCCTGGCTGCCACCCTCCTGTAGTTGGTCAACTAAAGTAACATTAAATGACCAGATTCCAAGTAGCTCATGCTTTTTTGGTGAAAAGGTTTGTATGTGTCAAATTTATTGAATTTAACAATGCGTGTTCATGGTTGAGGAAATGCTTTGCTTTATTATATCTTGTAAATTCTATATCTTCTGAACCCTTTGCTGGATCTCTTTTATTGTGGTGCCTAAAAATACATAAAAAATACAATCTAATTTCATATAAATTGATGTTGGATTTCTTTGGTGTGTGTTGATTTCTTCAATTGTTTTGGTGCTGTTTGAATGTTTTACACTTGTTCCTTTGTGTAAGCCTTGCTGCTCAGAGCCACAAATGCCCAGGGTTGAGCTAAAGGTTTGACAGACAATGCCTAAGGGTCCTAAAAGGGTTGATAAGTGTATTACACTGTGAGGTCGCACAACCACCTCATATAATAAAACCCATTTCCTCAAACTCCAGTTGCACATTTTTGGTTCCCTTACAAACCTTTCACTTACCATTCTCAGTCTTTCTTGTCTTCACCTTCTACCCTTACTTAGCCTTTTTTTATACTCTGAACTCTCTTTTGTGTTCCTCACTTTCTTATCTTCTGTTGCTTACACCTTTTCTTTAGACTTTGATAGCCCGAGACAAACTCGAGTCTGAAGCCTGCCTCTGATTCAGCCCGAGAGTCCTGTTGGAACCGTGGGCCCATAACAAGCCGAGCCTCCATGTGGCTCCTGCCTCTCTCCCTCTACCTGGCATATGGTGTTATGGCCAACTCTGTCAACTATGAAACTAGAGAACCACGTTCAACTCTAGGCGTCGGCTGAACATCATGTGATTATGGGCAAATCACTAAATCTCCCTTTGCCTATAAAAACTGCATTGTACCTTGCGTAATGTAACTGGCGCTCAGATAGCGCCCTCCAGTACCTTCTGGTCGAGTGCACACTATATTTAAAAAAATTCAGAAGAATGCACTAAGGAAAGACAAATAGATGCCCACTTACTTGTTGATTTGTATAGCATGAAACCAGAAAACCTGAAAAAATCGCGGCTTCCCTACTTAAATTATTTGATCTCCGTAAATATTTTATTTTGCCAAGGCATCGGAATAGAGGACAAGAGGGGGAGAGATGTGATGAGTCAGGAGAGCACACCCTATAAACCAAAACCTGCACCCCTGCGGAAGTGCTAAGGAAGTAATGTCATTATTATTATTATTATTATTTTTTAAACCACATAAGTAGTTACATGATGTCAGCAGTGGGAGTCTACACCCTAGCCAATCAAAAACAAACATATAAGCTGTGCTGAGGGGAGGGGTACACACAATAGAGGGATTAAACTAAAAATAAAAAGAAGCAAACTGTGATTGACAATAAAGCCGTCTAATCATGAGCCAGGGCTAACTCTCTGTAGTATTTTATACAGTGTGTTCTCCAACAGAGCGTCAGCTTGGTCTAAAGCGTGACTGCAAAAAATACCCTAAAGAAATGACATTATGATCTAAGACATGTAGGTTGGTGGAAGAAAAAGCCGTAAGGTAGAACCAAAAATAGCTTTGACAGTCCCTGTATTCACAGCGGCTGGAGAATGCTCCTAAAAAAAAAAAAAAAACTTTGTCGCCTGAGCATAACCTTTTTAAATCTACAAATAAAACATTGCTATTAGATCACTGTTATTAATGACACTCAAGACAGGCACATATGCATATCTTTTTTAAAAGGTTTTGAATGTACAGCCGCTTGGTGCCTCAAGAGTCCAGCCTGGGTGTTGCATGTGTTGACATTGTTGAGTGCTGCCTCTGCGACATATTGTTTATTATATGTCAAACTTTTAAAGTTGTTTTAAGTCTGATAATAATTAACGTGAATCTCGCCAGTCGGGAGGCCTTTGCTGCTTAGAAAGCATTTTACGGCCGCTAGTCTGTTAAATTGGCTGGTCTGTAAAAGGTTAAACTCTCTTGGAAGTGATTAGTTGAGCTCATTTGTAAAGTATGTCTTTCCATGAACAATTATAGTGCCCCTAACGTGTTTCTTCAACACAGACCGTCCTTTGCCAAACGATTGAACTTTCTTTCCCTAATGCAAAACTTGTCAGAGTAGTAGATACTGCTGATTTGTAAGTCCTTTTTGATTGCATTAATATCCATGCGAGTACTGGCGAAATGACGCATGTCTTGAAATCGGCCAAACTTCTGGTTGAAGTTTCTAACTCCTACAGCTTCCTGTTTCAGACGTTCATTAGATGAAAACACTGCAATGGAAACGTGACTCCACAGACAGGGCCCACATTTACTGCCTCAATTGTTGGCAACCTTTCTATGTGCTCAAACTTGAACACGTTTCTTTACATTTTCAATTCTTTTTATTACATTTACAGACTGAACGCAAAACGAAAAAGAGGGCTCATAGCGGAGGTCGGGAACAGCTAACGTAGATTACCATATATTCACTCAGAATCATTTAACAGAGAAAATGGAATTATTAGTACATACATTGTCTCATCATCGAATACACCAGTTCACCGTATTGGACAATCCCAGGTCCCGCCACCAAGACAACTCTGGCAGTGCTTTAAGGCGTTAAGCTATTATCCGTAGCCTCCAGGGCTGCTGTACCAGATAGAGGCGGGCATCACTGTCAGCCTCATGTTCCTCCGTCATATACTCATTAAGGGCCTTCATATGTCTTTCTGTTGAGATATACGGACCAGTAAAGTAGCTCGTTACAGAATTCTGCGTCTCGCAGCCATCTTTAATCTTCGGTGTAGGTAGGGTCTTTGAGCCAGGAGTTGGCCACTCGGCTAGTCGCCTTGCCAGCAGCAAAAGCAACTCAACCACTGTCTATTCATAGAGACTTTACATCTTTTCGATAAATGCGAACTAAGATGTGTGCCTTTTGTTCCCTCGTGAAACTGGCATTTCTTGAGACCTTTTATAGATCACAGCAGAGAGAGATGCTATCTCCAGGGAGATATGCACTGTGTAAATGTTAAAGATTTGTCCCCTCAAATAGAGGCAACACTGTCGTTCACTGTCTATCATGGACTCTAAGCAAAAAAAATGCCACTATGTGTGATGCTGAGGAGTGGGAAAGGAGATTTGATTTACTCAGACACACTGTTCAACCATCTGATAACATTTCGTCTTGTATTCCCTGGTTAACCTCCTATTGATTTGTTCCCATATTTTGTTTATTGGTCAGAATCTATCATAACATACATAAGGCAGTGCCAAGTGTAGGAGGATGGCTCAGTTTATGGTGTACGCCTATGATGTGGCACCTTATACTGAGTCCAAGCAACTCTTAGTGATAATGTTTTGATGACTAGATAACCAAAGCTCTCTAGAGGTTGCTGAGGAGAGCAGCTCAGGCTTATGTTGGAGAAATGTAAAGCACTTACAAGACTCATAGTAGTCAGTCAGTAACTGTTCACAAGAAAGAACCACACCAGGTGTTGCAAAAAGTATTCTTTATTGCAACTCTAAGACTATACCAATGTTGCTATATCGCCGCTTAGAGATATCTACACACAAAAAGTACACTTAGTAACAAACAGGAAAAACATGGAGCCCTATGGCTGGGGCCAAACCATATGTTAAGAAAGTGGTATAAAAATGGAGGTCCCCAACCAAGGTAAGTGTGTTAGAATCCCAGGGAATTACCAGAAATCCCTCAGGCTCCCGAGAGCAGAGTTATCATCGAGCCAGGTGTCACATAGGCTAACACGGGACAGTAGCAGTTGGATTTTTATGGTTTCAGGACCCTTCCCAGCGGACCCCAAGGAAACCAGTTGGCACAAAGAAGGTTGGATAGTACCTCCACCCGTGGATACCCAGAAGATTGGAGTACCTACACCAGGGAATCCAGGTGCAAAGGGATGAAGTGACGTCAGAAAACTCTGTTGGAATCAGTGGAAGTCTTGATTGTCTAGCTGCTTTTGTGTCCCGTGGACCAGGTCAGTTGAACCCTAGGGTGGATTCTGGAAGGGAAGAACCTGAAGAAGAAGGGGGCAGTGTCCAGACCACTCCGAGATGTCCAGGCGGTGCAGGTAGGCAATGCCCACCCTCTTGGAGCGGAAGTTCCTGCAGGACGGTGAAGGAAGAAGTCCAGCTGCAGAGTCAAAGGGATGCAGGAGACCCTTGGAGTCGCACACGAGCTGTCCCAAATCGGTTGACGGACTGCAGGAAGGTCAGTGGCAAACCTTGGCAAGAGCAACAGTTGCGGTGCACAAGTGTTCAGTTCCAGTGGCTGCAGCAAGGGCCCACTGCCTCCCAAGTTGGTCAGAAGACAAGGGAGACCCGAAGAGGACCACAGAACCACCACCTGTGTTGAAGAGCTTTTCGATGTCTGTGGGACACTGGGTTTCCACCAGCCAGTCGTTGTCGTCTTGAGGTGCCTGCGGATGCAGGGGAGTGACTCTTTCATTCCAAGGGAGAGTCCTTCTTGCTTCTTGGATGCAAAGAGAGGCCACGTGATCCTGGAGGATGCTCAGCCATGGGTGTTGCAGAAATCTTGCAGGAGCTAAAGAAACATTGTTGCAGTGGGAGCCCTCTCAATTGGATACATACTTGTTTCAGTGGAGCCCTCTCAACTTGATACAATCTTGTTTCAGTTCCAAAAGCAGACCAGCATCGGTTTCAGAGGCCAGGAGCAGAAGATGTCGTGCAGAGAGTTCCTTGTAGAGTCTTGCTCAACGAATCTGAGGGCCAACCTTCCAGGGAGCCCTTAAGTAACCCTAAAAGTGGATTAGTCACTCTCTGCAGTGACCCACCTATCAGAGGTGGTCAGGGTCATCTTCTACCTGGCCTGACCAGTCAGATGGTCCCAGAGGCCTCTGCCTATCTTGTTTGCAAGATGGCAGAATCAACCGGCCACCTGGCAGAGCTCTGTGCACCTCCCTAGGGGTGGAGCAGGACAGTGGGTAGTTACTCCCCTGTCCTTTGTGTCTTTCCGCACAAGAGTGGGAACCAGAGGTCCTTGCACTTGTGCCAACCGTTTATGCAAGGAAAGCACCAAATGTGCCCTTCAAAGTAGCCTTGTGGCACTGGAAGACCACCCTACCCCAGCCCAGAGACACCTAGGGGGTCATTACGATCCTGGCGGTCAGAGATCGCCAGGGGTAATGTAGCATCCGTACCGCCAACAGGCTGGCGGTACGGAGGCCCTTATTATGACCGCAGCGGTAGCGCCGCGGTCGCACCGCAGGGGCCGGCGGTTTCCCGCCGTTTTAGCCCCGGCGTGATAATCCGCCTGGGCAGCGCTGCCCTGGGGATTATGACACCCCTACCGCCAGCCTGTTACTGGCGGTTTGCACCGCCAGGAAGAGGCTGGCGGTAAGGGGTGTCCTGGGGCCCCTGGGACTGCACTGGCATGGGCAGTGCAGGGGCCCCCTAACAGGGCCCCCTAACAGGGCCCGGGCCAGCTTTTCACTGTCTGCATAGCAGACAGTGAAATGAGCGACGGGTGCAACTGCACCCGTCGCACGGCCGCAACACTGCCGGCTCCATTAGGAGCCGGCTCCTATGTTGCGGCCTCATCCCCGCCGGCCCAGCGGGAATGTCGTAATGGGGGCCGCGGGACTCCCCCGAGTCCTAGAGGAGAGGAGGTCACACCTCCATTATCCAGGAAATCTTTTGTTCTGCCTTCCCCTGCTCGAGTTAGGCTCAGTAGCAGGAGGGCAGAACCATGTCTAGGGTCTGCAAGATCGTGGACTGGCAGGCAAGACCCTGCAAGTCTATTCAGGCAGAACTGGGAGATCCTCTAAGTAACCCCCAGATTACATGGTATCATGCAACTAGCACTGCAATCAGTGTATTTGTATGATTCCAACATGTTTGATACCAAACATGCCTAGGTTTGGAGAAGCCATTTTGTAGTTGGACCACTCGTACTGACCAGTGTCCAATGCATACCTTAAAATGGCTTCCACTCACTTACAAAGCCCAGGAATTGGAGTCCGGGATTTGTAGGGGTACCTCTGCTCATGCAGGTGTACCCTCACACTTAAGAACATGTAAACTGCCCTTAGGCTGAAGGGCCTACCAGAGAGGTGATTTAATGCCCAAGTGCACTGACTGCGATATAAGGCAAGCCTTATATCTTAAGTGAAAGTTGCATGCACCACTCCACGGAGGCTGCAATGGCAGGCCTGCAGACACTGTTTGCATGGGTTCCCATAGGTGGCATAATACATGCTGCAGCCCATGGGAGACCCCTGGTGTAACAATGCCCTGGGTATCTAAGTACCATACACCAGGGACTTATGGGGGGCACCATTATGCCAATTGTGGGGTGTAAAGGTTTACCAGCAACCACATTTAGAGGAGAGAGCACTGACACTGTGGTCCTGATTAGCAGGATCCCTGTGTACTACAGTCTTAACGCACTGACACCAGGCAAAAAGTAGGGGTAACCATGTCAGAAAGACACCACTTTCCTACACCAAGTTTCCAAAAAAGAGGTACAACAAGCAGTACGTACATAAGCTAATGCCTAAAAACCTAAAACATAGTAGTGCTTCATCCAACCCAAACAAAAGAAAAAGGAGGGCAGCATATTGTTCGATTAACTTCATTGTCAGTTTAAGGTTAACAATAGGGAGTTCCTAATCAAATTTACTGATTGACTCCAAGATCCCAGTTGAACCCAGACCAAGTTCTATCAAACCTTTTAACTGACTGCACCACCCTTGCTTTGGCAAGTGCGAGTTTTAGCTCATATATCTGCAACATGTTGGGCCACCATTCCATGGCCCACGAGGGAACTGGGGACACCCAGCATCTAGCAGTACAAAGTCTAGCTACAACTATAATATTAAACAGCAGCCATCTTAAACCAACATCATACACCATTCTGTACCCCATCATTATCTCCTTATGGGTGAGTTGCACGTCAAAACCACAGCATAACTCTATTAGTTAGCTTACCCCACCCCACAAATCCTGTAGAGCTGTACAGGTCAAAACATGTAAAATATTGGCGGCCACACACCCACACTTGGGGCAGCTAGTTTTATCTGTGCTGATATTCCCGCCCCACTACAGAAGTTTCTCAGCTGTATGATATAACAAGCAAATGGTCTTGCATTGCTGTAGCTTGAGCTTAACGGAGTGCACAGATTCCTCCACAGTCTTCATAGCACCATATATTTCCATGGCTGCAACCTCCCTATGCAGCACGTTGCTCCACTTGTGAGCTATTAGTAATCCTTCATCCACCCAAGACTCACAGAACCCCAGAAAGATCGTGCAAATTAATGATTTACTGCTAGTGCCATGCAGGGAGTCCAAAATAGAAGAATCTGCTAAATCAATAGAGATTTACAGCCAGACAGAAAAATAACTTCTTAGCTGTAGATACTTAAAAACATGGTGTTGGGTAATATTATAGGCAGCTTGAAGCGCGACAAACGAGTGAAACCCAGTCATTTCATCTAGCTGCCCTACAGTTTCAGCCCCCAATCTGGCCCACCACCTGCCAATACTATCGTGAAATGCCTCTGGAAATGCTGAATTATTCCATAGCGGTGTGTAGCGGCTAATTAGTCCTAGGGAATATTTAGCACGGATCTCCTGCCGTATATGAATAATATCCTTAATGATCTTAAATCTGACTTGTTTGTAGTAATTCGGATCAGTTAGTCTAGAAAGGAAAATCCTTTATCCTGGCCCCAACGCTAATTGATATGCTTGCATTGAAATATCAGGTTCTTTAGCCGTATGCAAATTACGAAGCCGTCCAGCAAATGTTGCCCAATAGTAAAGTTTAAAATCTGACAATTGTAGCCCGCCTGCTTGTATGGTAGCTTACGATACCGGATAGAGTGCTACACCGGCTTGCACTCCCAGATAAAGCTACTTAAGGCACCTTCGAGCTGTTTAAAAAAGGAATTCAGGACCCTAAATGGGACTGCCCAAAACAAATATAAAATTTTTGCCAAAATATTTGTTTTAATGATATTACTCCAGCCGATAATACTTAGCGGAAGCTTATTCCAAAGCCATAAATTGGAGAGAAACACCCAGGATCGATCATCCACATTTGGTCAATGTATCACACAGACAACATATTTCTGACCATATCTCATAAATTGTGCTACTACCCATCTCTTCTGTAGGTCCGCAGCTGTTTTTAAAACTTTGATCACTAAATTCTTAGCTACCATAATAGAGACTCCCCCCCCCCCCCCCCCCCCCCTCCCAAATGGAGACAGGTTGAGAAGTTCTAATAATATTTTTATATCCCAATTGAGCTAGTAGGAAGCGATCTTTATAAGCAAGATGTGTCTCTGTAAGTGCCACCAAATGCGGGAAGTACATCCTGATTTCTTCTCAAACTAGTTGACGTTTATTGGGTGAGTTTAGGCCTGACACATTCCAGCACATGCACTTAAACATAGAGCACACTAACTGCCACCAACAGGAAACAATACTTAGCATGAGTCCCTAAACACCTATATTTTATGATCATTGCTTGATCGTTCTGACCTTTTTTCCCCCATTTGACCCCAGCCAATACAAGTTGCATCCGTAATGCACATTCCTCCGCCTCTGCCTCTCCCTCCCCCTACATGACCCCCACCAACCCCATATGTGGCTAGGAGAATCCTCCCCATCCCTAGGCTGCCGATGGAAAATAGCCATTGGAGCCATTCGCCCCCCCCAAGACCATCGCCCACTACCAACCCGCACCGCTCGCCACCTAAAAGAAAAGAGAAGGAAACAAAAAGAAACTACAGCATCCTCAATCCTGCTGTGAAAAAAAAAAAAAAAAAGTATAAACACTTCAATTATTATCCAGAGAAGAGATACCTTGAAAAATTAAGCAGATCAGAAAGCTCAATCAAGACTAACCACCATCCCGCCTAATGTAGCCAAGTCTTTAGTAAAGTCCTTGACACCCATTTAGGTTAAGACCCAGAACGTTTTAAACTGCTTAGGACTTCTGCACCATCTTGCTCTGTAAAACAATTCCTAGTAGGGTCTTCCTTGATAACCTTACGTCTAACTGGCTCCTGCAGGAAGGCTTGGGCCCCTACTGCTTTGAATGAATCAATCAGCTGACAAAGCTTTCATTTTCTGTTCATTGTAGATTTGCACAGGTCTGACTGAACAAAACTGGAGATAGAATCAACAAGCCAGGCAGGGTGGGCTTTCAAATATATTTCCTGCCTTAACAAATAGTTACCAGCGTGGATTAGAATTGGTCTTGGAGTGGCAGAACTAGCTTTAGCCTTGAGCGCATAATTGATCCAGCTAACTAGAAGTCGATGTGCCCGTTGGATTTGGGAGTACATGTCCCAATCCGACAGATCAAGGAATGCCCTCCCAAACAATTGCCCATTGTGTTGCCTAGGATCGTCATCTTCCCTCCGTTCCAGGATTCCAAAAACCCATAGGTTATTTCTTCATTGGTGATTCTCCAAATCCTCTATTCTGGACTGGACAAAAGCCAGATGTGATTGTGATTCTCCACAGTTTGGGCCATTGTTGATCCAAAATCTTTCTCATTTGATACTCGTTGCTGCAGTTCCAAAACGTACTTAGAGAGGTCTGTTACTTTACTACCCACCGACAGCAATGAATGCTGGATAGACAAATTATCAGCCCCATCCTGGACATAAAGTTGCTGTGCTTCCACACACTGAGTTTGAAATAGCTGTATAATTGAAGATCGAGATGACTCCTGCGCTCCAGACTCAAAAAGAGCATAAATAGATGAGGCTGGTGGAGGAAGGGGGGCCACCCAGAACATTAAAGCTGCTTCCAGGGGATGTTGGGCTCCCAGATCTGGGCGGTGGGGGTGGCTGGATTGAGTGCCGTTGCTCCTCTCTGTTTATCTGTTGGTTTTAACAGCTGTGCAGAAGCTGAAGCTAATCGAGAGACCAAGGCTTTCACCTCCCCTTTGGACATAACCCAGTCCCGTAATGGACTGCTAGTAATGCCACTGCTGGTCATTCTCATCCTCCCTCGTGATGGAATAGTCTTGCCAAGTTGAGGGACTCTCTGCGTTGCCTTAGCCTGATACCTGTGAGACATTGTCCCGTTCTAAAGCCTCAAAACTAGTGAATGTAATGCCCCTATCTAGACCCCGAACACCATCAGACCCCTCCACCCCCAAATAGGAGGGAAAATGAGGCTAACAGTAGAAGAATAGGGGGCCCATGGTCTTCCTCAATAGCCTGCTGGATTAGTGCTTCTCCTGAATCAACAGCACATACCAAGACCCCCACAGAACTCACCGGTAGAGAGACAGCACAAGAGTCGGATTCGAAATTGCCAACAATGTTGGTACCGCCTGTCAGAGTAACAGAGAAGAGTCTGCACTTTTAGCTGTTTGAACGTCCTAAGCAGGGCTAAGATAAAATAGAGTCCCAGCCTCCCGCAGACCTGCAACATTGTTACCTTCCGTTTTCTGAGCCGCTTGGCTTCTCCTTTCCGTTACTATCAGCCATTGCAATGGTGGTGAGCAAAGCCTCTCCCAGTGAAGGTTAATTTCCTGAGACTGGCGGCCCCACATCATGTACGCAACAGATGAACAGCTCCCCCTGACTCGAGCAGTTTCCGTACTGGAAGCCCTAACCCGAGCTCTGGTCCCGAGGCAGTAACAAACATCCAGGTGCTTCGGAAGCATCACCTTTTTCCTGCTCATGACAGACTTTGGTACCGCCGCGGGCCCCATAGCCCCCTGAGACGCATTAATAGGCGAGTGTGTCATGCTGCCCCAGCCTCTGGTCCTGTTGATGATTGAGGCAGATAAGGGGTAAATGGCCTTATGTGTTCCTGCTTCCTCCCGGCCCACCGTAACAGCATCCACAGACCTGCGGCAGCCCGGTCCTTCCTTCCACATAAAAGAAAGCAGAGCAGACTCCAGGCGGCTTCAGATAGCTGACCATAGCAGAGTCAGGTGGCTGGGCTGAAGCCATGATGGTTGTGGTGGACGATCCCGCATGGCAGCAGAGCAGGAGAGGGGAGGGACTAACTCTCACTGGAAAGATGAACCCGCAATCTACTCCCGCCCCCACATTTTATCAATGTGATTTAAGATAACATCTTTCTGCTTAATTCCAGCGTAGCCCAAACGAAAATAAATAATGTAGGATTCTTTATCAGTCCAATTATTTGTATCTCCTTTATGGCACACCCAGTCTGTAAGTAGTTCCTTAGCGTGCCATTCGGTCAATACTGAAAGAAAATGCCACTGATGCAGTTGCAAAACAGCACAAATGCTGTTAAAAGGCGAGTACAGTAAGCCTGCGGAGCTTGTATGAGCTTTAATTTGTATGAGCTTCGTTGAGTTCAAGACTGGAAGGGCCTGGTAGCATCCAGGCCCCGGCGGTAGCCATGCACTTACATATTATCAAGCATAGTGGTACATTATTTTCACATTATTTTAGTTTTAGCACCATTTAGACAATTTTTTGCCCATCAATCAAAAGAGTTGGAGTGCAAAATTATTATTGTCGTTTTACACGGAGGTGAATGCGGGGCGTTTGTAATTTATATAATGCACAATAAGTAATGGATTCCCTAATGCATTACAAAGCTGGTATTAATAGAGTTTAAGATGTAATCCTGCCTGTTTAGGTGTGGCCGGATTGCTCAGCTATCAAAGTCGCTTTGCTAACAATATAAAGTAGGCTTTCAACTTTTTTTTAATTTTTTTAGTCGTTCATCCATTGGCTTGAGACTGTCGTTCACATCGTGGCTCAGCCCAGGAAGCAATATAATTGGCTATTAGGATTTATCATTCACCTCCAAATGCCTTGTATTTGTTGGTCCATTACAAAGCTTATATTGAACTGCATGAAGAACTGCTTCACAAGTGTGGGCTTTTGTCCGGCTCTACTGGCTACCTGGTGCCCTTCTCTTTCGCTCTTCCTTGCTCACGTCCACCACCCTCTTTCGTACCTCTTCCCCCTGTGTGGTCCTTGTCCCCATACCTGCTATCACCTCGTGCCTTGTGATGCTCATTAGCCTCGGTAAATGTTAAAAAAATGCTGTCTATATAGGAGGCTTCCTTGCTGCGATACATTCCCTCTTTGCTTTCCATGACAAGTGTATCGAAGAGAAGGAAGCGTGCAGTGTAGACAGCCTTTCCTTTCTGCATGTGGCTTTAATGTGCATGCTCAACCTTAGAGCTGTTGTTCTGTGTGCTTGGGGGTGCCTGTAAGTATACCGGCCCTTATACACGGTTGCCTATATCCATCAATATGTTTGTATGGCTTTCTGTAGGTTTGTTTGGGTGTGAATTTAGCCTTTAGGTCTGGTGGTGTATGGATCAATGACTGTAGATATGTGTGTTGCTCTGTGTGAGCAAAACATTTTTGACAATAATATTGATTTAATTGTGCTTTTAATGAAACAATGTAACTTTACATAGCTTAGTTTATGCTGTTGTAAAAGTCAGCTTGCAAATGTTTATTTTATTGTTACATTCCTGTAGATTGTACCTCATTAATTCTCCTGTGGTAAGAGCGGAAAACCTGCGCTTTAAGGAAGAAGGCGTGAGAGACGTGCTGAAGGATGTTTTCCTCCCGTGGTACAACGCATATCGCTTTCTAATGCAAAACATTCTGCGTCTTCACAAGGTAGCTTCTTTAATTAACGTTCATGCAGAACACTTCCACCTGTATTCATAACTGTTTGCAGTAAAATTTAAACCATTGCTGTACTTGTGATCTTTAGTTTCTCTTTTTTTATCAGATTTAAGATATGTTTCCTTTGCTTGTTTGTCACCTAATTTTATCTTCTGTGTGTCAAATTTCGGTTCTTTTAGAGGTTCCAAAATGTCTACATTAAATTGTCACTAGCAAGTGTTCATGCATAACTTTTTTTGTTTGTTTATCGAAGTAGGAATTGAATAGAGTGTTTAAACACATTATTCACAGTAATATATTGGAGCAGTTAGGCATACATAAACCGAAAGGAAACTCACCTTTACAGAATGTGGGTTATGTTTAATGCATAGAGTTTGCTAAACATATTTTTGCTCCTGTTGTTTCCTATCTATTGTGGTCCTGCTGCCAGGATGTGAGTGTTCTGTGGAGTGCATGATGTCTTGAGACATATTTGAGTATTCCACTAGTACTGCACTTGTGTCCGTCTTGCACCAGACCAGACGGCCATATTCAATACAGTTGACCACTAATTCCTTCTAGGGAGCCCAAAAGAAATCAGCATGAAAGGAATCAAGCATCATCTCCTTTTGACGACTAGCATTGCTGCCTTCCAGCATGAATACTTGTGTACTGCAAGGGTCAGTCAGTGCCTCCCTCCTCTTCGTTCTGTACCTCACCACAGTACCTAATCTGATCAAACCCCTCAACCTAACATGTTCCAGTTACATGACAGTCAAATTATACCACTACTGGGAAATTATAAAGACCTCGACAAGTCATGAGTAGACCAGTGTCTCAGAGCTGTCAACAACTGGAAGTTGAATAACCATCTTTAACTTAATTGAAATCCAAGATCTGGATATGCAGAGTTTGGAAGAACTACCATCCCTCATTAGACTGCCACAGAAACATAAAACATCACTACCAACATCAGCAGACACCTGGAAGTAATCATATACTCCAGTCTGTTCCTGGTTTCTCAACAAAAACATGACACCAAAAATGCCTTTTATTCCATGTTTAATAATAATAATTGGTTTATTCGGTCTGAATTTTAGACCATTGGAATACAATAAAACAATCATACATAACAATGATAAAAACTTATATCCAACGTTCAAATAAATACAATTAATATGTTCCTTAAAACTAAAACCGATAGGTCCTGTGCCCGAGACATGGAAAGGGGCAGAAATAATCCCAGTCTTTAAAAAAGGTTCCAGGGATGAACCAGGGAACTATAGACCTATCAGCCTCATAGATGTCACACACAAAAGTATATGCAAGACAGCTGCTGAATAGGATTAACAGCTGGATAGATGGAAACAGCATACTGACTATATACCAAGCTGGCTTTAGACAGCAGACGAGCACAGTCGATCAGGCCTTTAGGCTATTGACGTTAATGTGGAAATATACTAGACTAACGAAAGGCCATCTCTACATCGCATTTGTGGACCTGCGCGCAGCCTTTGATCTAGTGCCAAGAGACTCCTTATGGGCTGCTCTAGGGAAACAGGGTATGCCAGGGAACCTCTTGAGCCAGCTAGAGAGACTACATGAAAACACATTTGCAAAGGTTCGGTGGGGGCCAAAGGGTGAGTTGACAGACTCAATACCTATTAAGAGGGGGGTGAGACAGGGTTGTGTGCTTGCCCCAACCCTCTTCTCACTATACATTAATGATCTGGTTCAATATCTGAAGCAAAGCAACCATGACTCACCAAGATTGAACGGTGATCCTGTCCCCGCCCTCCTCTTTGCAGATGATACCATCCTATTATCTCAAACTCCCATGGGCTTGCAAACTCTATTAGATAAATTTAGCGAGTACTGCAGCCTGAAGGGACTAGAAATCAATACAAACAAGACCAAATACCTGACTGTTAACCCTCATAAAGCACTTAAGAGAAACATTCGGATTAGAGGGCAGGCATTGGAACGAGTAACAAATTTCAATTATCTAGGGATACTCCTTGATGCTAAATTGTCATGGGCACCGCATGTTAACAAAGCTGCTATTTCCTTAGCGCATAGCTCCATGGCAATTAGCAAAAATTATAAATGTTCAAGGTCTAGTATTGTTTCACCAGTATTTGAGATCTATAGGTGCAAAGCACAGGCTGCTGCCCTATATGGTGCTGAACTCTGGGGATTCACAAACCTAACCCCATTGGTTACCCAGGAAAATAATTTTATGAGGGGGGTACTGGGTCTCCCTCCATCTACTCCACTGATTCCTTTAACCTATGATATTAACATGAAACAAATAGGTAAATTGGCAGCCTTGAGGCCCTTGCTCTACTGGTGTAGACTCTGGTCTACCCCTGAATTAATCCATTATAGGCAAGCGCTAATTGAGATTATAGACTTGGACAAGGCAATTTCCCTCCCGTGGCTCCATTATATAAGACAATGCTTTTACACTCTTGGCCTTAAATTTTACTGGGAAGAACCACATACACTAACAAAACAATCTAAGATTCAACTAAAACAAGTATTTTGGGACTTTACCTTAAACAGCCCTCTCTACAGCAAGGATCTAGGCAGACTTACTTTAAGTTTCCTGGACATTAAACCATTACCGTATGCTGAGGAATGGATAGATACTATCCAACCTAGACGAGCAAAAGTTTTATTCATGAAGCTTCGATATGGGACTCTCCAGGTTAAGGCTTTTACTTCTAAATGGGGCCCCTTCAATGGGAGAAGACAAGAGGTGATTTGTGGGCTGTGTAATATGGAGACTCCTGAAACGACGGACCATGTCCTCTTAAACTGCATTGCCTATGATAAACCAAGGAGGAAATGGCTTCGACCGATTTGCAGGAACGTTGGAATTAGGAACTATAATGAAGCAGCAAGATTCTTGAGATCTAGTACGATACCATATGTTGTTTTTGGTTTAAGCCGGTTTTTACTAGCAATTTCATTTATCAGAGACAAGGCGGGCCTAAGGCTCTAGGATTCAGTTATTTACTCATTTTATTTTAAATAGTCCTCACCTACCAAAGCAAAATAAGTCCCTGATGGCACTGGAGGCAAATTCTAAGGGCTTTATAAAAATGTAATACTGTAATTGATTCTTATTTATAGCTTTTAAGAATAATATTTGCTTTTATCCAGACAGTTGGTTTTAGTCGCTAAATGAATATTTATTGTTGTTGGAATAATGTGTCTTTTGTAATACTTGATTGTTTGCCTCTTTTTGGCCTTCAGCCGAATCTAGGCATGTATGGGAAAAAGAAATCGTTGGGCATTAGAGATTTTCACTCAGCTCTTAAAAACTAGCAAAACAAGACCACATGTGATGGTGGTAGGCACATTGCCAAGATTCTTAGAGGCACTTTGGTATGCTAGGGACAAATGTCTTACAAAAGAAGCACGAAATTCTATTTTTACAATGATCATTATTTGTGCGTACTTATAGTTCAAGAGACCAAGTGAACTTTCTTGCCAGTACACAGCCACTCCTATTAACAGTCAGATATCAATCCCATTTGTTTTGTGCACACAGATTGTATTTATGGTGATTCTATAATATTCTTGGTGTTTTGTAAAGTGATGTGTACTGTGTATTTCTACAATGTTTTAATCGCTCAATTGCTTATTCTTTTCATTTATCTAATTGTATTGTATGACCTTGGGGGAGTCCTGGATTTTTATTTTTTTTAATCTTATGATGGGTTTGGTTTTACTGCTTTTATCAAATTGCTTTTGTTTTCTTTTAGAAATGTATGATTTGTGTCGGTATGCTTTTATGGTATTGTCTTACCGAAATAAAGCTGAAATTGAAAAAAAAAAAAAAAACGATAGCATGATCGCTTTGTGGATACAGTAAAACAATCCTACGTAGGAATGATAAAAACTTGTGTCCATCATTCAGATAAATACAATTAATGCGTTCCTTGAAACTGAAACCGGTGGCATAATCGATTTGTGGACTGGCACATTTCTTATCATATCAGTGTAATTTATAGGATGCCATGCCAATTAATAAGGCCTTAACCTCTCACACTAGATTATATAAATAATTATAAAAATAGTCCACACTTTTGAATTGTATTCAATCACCAGGGCCCTTAATTAGTAATAGTTGGAGATAAAACATACATTAAAATAATAATAATAAATCGTGAAGCCCCCCCAGTGATCCAAAGATTTTTTAAATCCACACATTGGTTAAGTAAAATTCCCAACCAAGTTACAATATATGACACATCTGAGGACTAAATAAATCTGATTAAAGTCCCCATCCATAAGCAAAAGAATACCTGCCCGGCTCATAGCCCCGGAGCTAGAGTGAACCTATGGCGAATGGACCAGGCTGCAGACAAATATTTGGAAACTGAGCTTACTACCAGCGTGGATGTATCATATTTGCATATTCTAAAAGCATTAGCACGGTCCTGCAATAGTAAGACTTTGCACAGAGGGATAATCCATCTCCCTCTAGGACTCTTACATAGGGGACAGAAGAACAGCACATGCTCAGGTGTTTCCTTGCATTGGTGGCAATATATACATCGGTCAGTCGTGGGATTACTTGTCGACCAACGGGCTGTGAAGCTATTTCTAGGTAAAGTGCCATATCTTAACTGGAGAAATAAGGCGCGGGCATGTGCAGGTATAGGGAAGTCCATGAAAATTTTGGGCCGGGGTTCATGCTTAACCTGCAAAAACTCTACTGTTAACCTGCCAACCCTGTTGCGGTGGATAAGCTCATCGTTGGTTTTCTCCCAGTACCTCCCTCTAACAAGTTGTCTAGCGTTAGCAGGGATCAACTCAGGGTACTTCCAATAGTGGGGGAGACCTAACTTATCCCAAGCAAATTTCATCTCCCTCAACCAAATGATTTTTTCCCATCCCTGTGAGGATATCATGAGATCTCTTATTGCCACCCTAAATGGTTCAAGTTCAACCGTTTTCCATAATCGAATCCAGTATAGAAGCGATCTCAGACCCGCTGTGGCTTTAATGCGGTTTAATCCTAAGTCGAGTCTGAGAGGGATCATTGGTGTGCCCTTCCCTGAATACATGTCTGAGAAAGTGATTTTCTTTGGTTTGTAGAATATCCAGTTGTCTGTGGGAACCCCAGAGTTCCACTCCGTACAGGGCCGCTGCGCAAATTTGGATTTTGTAAATCTCAGAAATTGGATTCAAGGGGGGGGCTCACTGCAGTTCGAGCCTTACGTACTAATGCCCCACCTCTTTGACTTATAATGAGTGCCCCTTTACTGATGGCTGCCTCCCATCTACCAGAGTCCGAAAGCCTAATGCCCAAATAATCGAACTCTGAGACTCTTTCCAGAGGAGTTGAATTCATTACTATTCTTGCACATAATCTCTTTCTCGAGGCACTGAATAACATAAGTTTTGTTTTCTTGACATTAACATCCAGCCCATAGTCTCTACAGAAAACACAAAATTGATTGACCAAATCTTGGATTCCCATCGGTGATTTAGCTAGCAGGATAGTGTTGTCCGCATATAGTAGACACAGTATTTTCTTCCCAGCCAGCTTGGGCGAATCGTTGATACAATTCTCTAGATATTGGATGCAATTGTTTATGTATAAGAGGAAAAGGGTAGGGGCTAGAAGACAACCTTGTCTGACCCCTCTTTTGATAGCTACTCGGTCTGTCAGTTCGCCGTCCTTACCACACCTAATTTGTGCATAGGTATTCTCGTGCAGTCGAACAAGAAGTTTCAAGAGAAACACCTCTCCCCCCCGGTCCACATTCTTCCATTTGACTGCTAAGAACCTCAGGGCTTGATCTATGGTACTAACTGCGGGTCTAAACCCTGCCTGTAGATCAGAGATAGCTTCAGGCTCTGAAATCCATTCGTCAAGATGGAACAAAACTTGCTTCGCAAATTTTTTTGGGGAGTTGTCAAGTAAACATATGGGGCGGTAGTTGGCAGGATCACTGGGACTACCTTTTTTGAAGAGGGGAACTATCTCGGCTCCTTTC
Organism: Pleurodeles waltl; assembly: GCF_031143425.1. Taxonomy (NCBI): domain Eukaryota; kingdom Metazoa; phylum Chordata; class Amphibia; order Caudata; family Salamandridae; genus Pleurodeles; species Pleurodeles waltl. Next base: position 266,952,007 of record NC_090448.1, on the reverse strand, counting down.
CAAGAGGGTGCGTCTGCCGCAACTGCATTACAGACTAAATTTAGGTAAGGGGCCCAAATGTCAGGTCTAGTCTTATATAGGTCACCAGGAATCTTATCAGGACCCGGGGCATTTCCCCAGTTCAGTGAGATTATTGCAGCTTTGGTTTCAGCTAGAGTGAATTTGATTGGGGTGGCCCCGGAGGTCAGACTGTCATCAAGGTTCCTAAAGGTAGCTTCGGGTGGCCCATCATATAATCGACCAAAGTGCTCGGCCCACACTGCGGTGAGGACTGAGGTGCCAGGCAGGGGGGATGAATCTCTACTGTCATCTGCTATCAATTTCCAAAAATTAGAAATATCGTTAGCTTTTGAGGTCTCCAGGATAGCTGCCCATCTGGCCTTCTCCCAACTCCTGCGCTCCCTATGACATTACTGTTTGTAGTCCTTCCTTGCTAGTCTTATATACTCTGCATGGCCCCCTTTTAAGGTTCTCAGTAACTAATGCTGAGCTTCCCTGCAAGTAATACTAAACCACCTTGCGCTGCACTTTTTCCTAGGTTTACTAATAATCTCTTTTGTGAAAAGATACTTTAAAGAGTTAAACAGTTCAGTATGAGCTGCTACAAGCCCATCACCGTCCTCTAAATGCAAAAGCATATGCTCCATTTGGTCAGCTACTAAACTATATATTGATGTGAGGGAACCAGAGGAGGTATTTCCAGACTCCCATTTGACATTACGTCTATTGTTTGTCAGAGCGAGCTGTTGTACATATGCCTTAGAGTGGGGGACTTCAAGCGAAGGCAAAAGATCCCTGGTCAATAAGATCAGTGGATCGTGGTCACTCTCTTCATGTTATTGCACCCTCATGTCAATCATGTGACCCCACAGTCGGATGCCAAATAAAATGTAGTCAATCTGACTCCTAAGAGCTCCTTGTCTAAAAGTGAGGTGAGAGTTAACATCTGAACGGGAGCGACCATTGCAAGCTCGGAGACCATGTGTTAGTGTAATGTCGGCGACTTGATGCGCTATTCTATTCATTCTGGGTCTTTTACTTGACACTAGCTGGGGGATGCCCCAATAGGCATCCTCTTCTTTATATAACTCTTGGACCAGAGGATCGGGCTGAAAGGTAACGTTAAAGTCCCCTGCGATTAAAATGAAATGGGATGAGGTGTTGCTATGAAGGAGGCTGTCCAATCTGATCAAAGCGTCGGAATCATAGTTCCTGCCCGCACTCCTATTGTATATGTTAATTAATAATAGGTCTCTCCTTAAGGGTCGATACTATTAAGGCCTGTAAATCAGGGCAGCCCGTATCTACAACTGTATTGCATGTTTAACTCAAGATGGGTTTTCCCACATCTACAGTTACTGTAGAAGCTCTACACCAAAATCTCCATCGTTATATCACATCTTGACTATGGAAAGGACGTTGTGTGTGTGTACTCATTCTCATTATCCATAACGCCACAGAAAGGCAATTACTGCACGTTCACATACTTGACCATATCTCACAGCAATAGAAGCCCTTCATTGACCACCAATCAGCAGACACTCTGCTTGCAATACTTTGTGTGTCACTCAGGACAGTCTATGGCAAAAAAACAACATTTATCCAAGTAAAACGCCAGAGATATTCAAGAAAGAGGAGACAGTGCTCCGGGGTTAGCATCACAGCTTAACATCTCTGCAAATAAGGAGAAGGGAATCAGCAGAACCTCCTTCTCTGTACAGGCAGTGAAGATGAAAATCATTGAAAACTGTAAGATTAACAATATGATTATTTAACCCCTCTTCATGTCCTGAGCACTACAGCGATTGGTTTGCGACTGCGTTCGCGGTCACAAAGCAATCTGGCATTGCACTGCGACTCGCAATTAGGAAGGGGACTACCCTTCCTAATTGCGAGTGGCAAACCCATTTTGCGATTCAGTAACCAGGTTACCGAATCACAAAACGGGTTTTGTGTCGCAAACAGCGATTGTCCCTTAGCAGTTTGCACCCATTTGAAATGGGTGGTAACCCATTCGCAAAAGGGAAGGGGTCCCGATAGGACCCCTTCCCCTTTGTGAACGGAACTGTAAACATGTTTTCAGAGCAGGCAGTGGTCCTATGGACCACTGCCTGCTCTGAAAAAATAAAACAAAAACGTTTCATTTTTCGTTTTTGTAATGCATCTCGTTTTCCTTTAAGGAAAACGGGCTGCATTAGAAAAAAAAAAAAACTGCTTTATTTAAAAGCAGTCACAGACATGGTAGTCTGCTGTCCGCAGCAGGCCACCATCCCTGTGAATGCCGCCACTCGCAAGTGGGTCGTAAATTGCGACCCACTTCATTAGTATTAATGAGGTGGGCCTTTGTGACCCCCTTGCGAGTGGCGGCATTCACAGGGATGGTGGCCTGCTGCGGACACCATCCTACATTCGAATTTGCGACTAGCAAATTGCAAGTCGCTCTGACTCTCAATTTGCAAGTCGCAAATTGGAATCTTCCTACATCTGGCCCTAGAAGTAATGTCCTGAAGAAAATATTTTTCATACAAACATCATAACCCAGGATGGTCCTCTGTGTTCGCTTCTGCTGTTGTTTGTGTGTGGAATCTGACACAGATTGGTAATGTGGAACATACCTCTAGCATGCTGAATACACCAACCCAGAGATGCTACTGTTAGCTGTGAAAGTAAGGACATTTAGTAGAAACTTCAGGGGACATAAGTCTGCTCTTGGGGCTACAATTTCCGTAGAGTCTCATTTAGAAAGTGGATACTCTCCTCTTTCTAAACTATTTCTCTCTCTTATTGACTTTTTCTTAAGGATCGTGAAAGGACCCTGATTCCCAACCTGATATCACCCATTCGACCACTACGCAGTGTTTAAGGGGGAGCAAACCCCTGTTGGCAACACCCCTGTATCCCTACTATACGCCGGTTTTTCCTCACCCTTAGGGGTCAAGCAGGCCGGTATTGATTCTCTAATGAAGCCACTAGGGATGTGAAAAGTCCACTGGACAACCAAGAAACGTCGATCCTCCAGACATAAAGGCTTGACTCCCTGAGGGCACAAAATATTTACAGAGTTTTACTATGCCTTCAAGTCCCTCTGTTATCTTGGATACTATTCTCCCAACTCTAGTGGGGCGAATACCAGAGAGTAGCAAAATGGTGAATTTTCCTGTGAGAGTTTAGGGACAGACTCCTCTTTAACGGATAAAATTACACAAAGACCTTCTTGCCGCTAGGAAATTATAAGAATCGTCCCTCCCACTCTTCAAGATCGGTTCCCCCTCTCACTGCTAAAGATACTACCACCCAATACCAAGAAACAATCAACTGACTGAAGCTTCCCCTCATGGTTTAAAGCCCATGATTACTCCCACTCCTGGATTCCTCCCACTCTTGTACCCGCCAAACATGGCTCACCTCAATAAACGTGTAGGTGGGTAGGTATCTGCATAGGCATAGTGGAGTATGACTTGTGCCAAGGCCAGCTCCCTACCCTTTTTTTTAGGGTCGAGTGCAAAGCGCTCTGTCCCTGGTGTAATCTCTCTATGGGCTTTTAACAACGCCCATGTCAAGCCCAGCAGTTTGGTTGGTTCGTGGGCTTGCCTTTTAAAATTAGCTTGATTTAATTAATGAAAGGCATGCATACGTCATGCCTTTTCCAGTGTTTAGCCTGCCTCGAGTGCTCCAGCCAACTACTGAAAGCATACAAGCCTCAATGTTTTCCATATGCTTTCTGCACTATTTTTTCTTTTTATTTCGTAGGCAGTGTGATCTCGCCGGGCAGTAGTAGAGCGCTTTGCATGACATCGACCATGTTACATGGATAGTTGCACCTTTGCCGGTTACATGGATAATTGCACTTTGCCGATACGTTTCACTGCAAGCGAACTTCTGTTTCCTTTTGAGTGTTTTCTTTACGCTCAAGGCAGCCGTCGTCTCGCTTATGTGAAACTGTTTTACTTTTCAGTTTATTTGGCAAGAGAAGTCCGGTTAGGAGTTTACAACGTTAATAGTTTTAACACGAGTAAACTCAAGACCCATTGCATTGCAAATGCTTGTTGTTTTTTTTCATTTCACCAGAAATGACCCTGATGCCCACGGGCATTTCAAGTAATCTGAAAGATCAAATCAGGGGCCACATTACCCATCTGCTCCCCTTTTCAGTAATGCTTCTTCAAAATGGAATTCTACTCTGTAGTGGCAGCAGACTTAAGACTCTGAGTAGGAATCCTTTCAGACGAGTGTTGGGTGTCTGTCTCGCAGAGATGCATCCTTGAGACTCCTGCTCCTGCTTCAGTCACAAAGCAGAAATCCTTTAGGGAGCAGTAAATTTTTAAAGGGGTGAGTCTCCAATTTCCAATACCATGTCTCTCTCTCTGCCTCCCTCTCACCCCCTCGGCTTGGCACATGCAGGCGGTAGAAAAATGTCTGCCATCTTTCCGGAGGGGGTTGGTTGGTGGGTTGTAGTCCAATACTCTTACCCTTGGTAAAGAATGTTAGAGAAACAAGACTAAAACGTGTTTGCAGAAAAGTGAATTCTGTGTGGGAATTTAAGGCCTGATTTTCAGGAAGCACTAGGAAAGTGATAATGCCTTCTTGGCTGTGAAGAGAATTCCACTAAAAAGGCACCTTTGCCCAAATCAAATCCTGACCTGATTGGAGACACGTCACCTTCGACCCGCTGCATGGACTCTTCATCCACAAGTGATATCTCCTTAATGTCATTTCATCAACCTATTGTGACAGGCATATGTGATGTTTAATAGGCACTCTAGCCCCACCCATTCATGCTGTGTTTAGAAGCTAAAAAGAACAGTGAATTATGAACTGAATGGTAGCCTTCATAAAGCAGTGCAGTAAAAGGCTGGGGTGCTTCAGCAAATACTTCCAAGATTTGGGAATTGCTGTTGTCATGGGTTTTGTTACATGTTTTTGGGGCATTAGGAATCTCCATTCGTACCAGTCACCTCAAGCAAATATGGTGAAAAAGAGGGCTAAACTAAGAAATTGGGGACTGCATACGTCACCTAAAATGGGATATGATGAATAAGGGGGACATATTAAAAAATTGGTGACCACATAAAAGACCTAAACATGAGTCACAGGGGTGAAAAGTACAACAGACATCCTGGAAAGCTCACAGCTATCTAACATGGAATTAATACAAAAATAACCAGCAAGCATAAAAAATAATTAAGTGCACATAACCATATCAGTAGGCCTGAGCTTCTCCCATGGTTAGTTGGAGTATTTCAGTGCTACCTTTATAGACTAGACTAGAATTACCATTAAACACTAACAAACAGCCGCCAGGCTCTTCTCGTGGAAGAATGTGCAAAGACATTGAAGGCAATACAGTATGCTAGAGTCAAATGGCTGATTTCACAAATTTCTGGATTCCTCGCTCCATTGTGCCAACTTGAGAATGAGGCTGCTTTTTCTAAAACAGTTAGGCTAACTGTGTATTGTACGATACAGAATAGGAAAATGCCCTCTTGAATACCCTAAAATTAAAAATGTGTGTAACTATGCAGTAATGATGTGCTTTAAGCAGGTATAAAAATCAATTCACAATTGTTAATACTAAAAGAAAGTTGTAAGAAAAGTTTACGTCCCCTGGGGAGCAGTGAGATATGTAAAGGAGAGAATGAAATACAAAATAAGAATCGGGTGAAATGATAGAAGAAAAGAGTGAAGCTGCAAGATGAGACTTGAAGAAGAATATGAAACATAAAAGAGGCAGGAAAAAGTAGAGGAAGTGGAGAAGCTTAGTCTTACCACGTTTTTGTGCAGTTCAGACGTACTACGCAAAAGTTATACCAGTAAATCAGACATTTTGCAACATGATATTGCCTGTGTGAATTACACCAACCTCCATAATCAAATAATATTGTAACAAAAAAAATCATCTCTAATCTACTCAGAGGTAAAGAGCTCCTCCCAGATTTGTCATAGTCAAAATAAAATGTTATGCGCTATATTTGTACAGTCTCTCCCCATTCAAACGGTAAAAAGCAATTTTAGTGAAAATTAAGGCAGAATACACATAGTAATGGTTGACACATTGGCCTCTTTTCATATGAAGTTACACAACTGTTGATTTTAATATCCCCTCCTTTTGATTGCTTTTCCAGGAGGATGGAGTTGAATTCCTTTACAATGAAAACACAGTGAAAGAGACCAATAATATAATGGATAAGTGGGTTCTTTCCTTCACCCAGTCACTTGTTCAGTTCTTCAAGCTAGAAATGGCAGGTAAGGTGCATAAGCGAAACATGTGCGATTTATGTGATTTGTCTGGAAAGTATGTGTGCTAGTGTGGGCTACATGTTGGGTTTCATATGGTATAACAGGTTTCCTCCAGAAGAAGTGCAGATGGAAATGAACGGGGAAAATCACCTCTCACGTGTCGGCTCCATAGTGTGGCTGCCAAACACCAGTTTGAACTGGTTTGGTGATAAGGTCACAGGGTAATCAGGGGTTGTTGGGTCCCAAATGTAACATTTAGAGTCATCTACTGCTAGGGATCTGTGCCCCTTTGCTCTTGGACCCAAACTGAAGACAAAGTACTTCTCTGTAGCACTTGATTCTAAAGACAGCAAGAAATATCAGTCCAGGGCTTAGTCAGGGCATTAGTGTGGACAGACACTCAAAACTCAGAAAAACACCAATTACTACCAATAAACCAATGCCCAGTAAGTTCTTTACTTTGAAAAATTAAACACATTTTAATTCACACACTGCTATATACTGCATATAAAATGAAAATTGGCACACTGATCAGAAGATCTCTTGAGCCTCTCCTCAGCAAGGGGGCTAAATAGGAATGTCTTTAAAAATGCAGATACTACCAAACCACTGTCTAAGGTGATTGACACAAGGCTTGCACAACATAGAAACCTTTGCCTGTGGTGTTTGTCATGGGACTTACACAGTAAAAAAAACTCTAGCTATTGCCTTTGTCTCAGGAATTAACAATATACAATCCAACGATTACAGCATTTATCAGCAGTTTTGCACAATTCAAGTCTTTTTACTATTATGTATGGCACAGGGCTTATAAAATATGGATGCCCTGGCTTACAGTATTAGACATAGTGCACAATGCAAGACTTTTTGATTAGATTGTCACAGGCCTCAGTTTGGAACTTGATCTCTGTCACACAAATTGGTTTCCTTCCAAGGAATACAATAGATATGGGTCACCTTACACATCATGTAGGTGTACCCTAGTTTATGTACCATTTGATAAAGGTGCGTAAATTCCCTAATGTTAATGTCATTTGTTTATGTATAAGGTTAGTGGTGTGGGATGCTGGTGAACTTCACTTCCTACTGGTTGTCTATCTCCTACTGTGATTTTGTAATATTTCCCATCACCTTAAAACCTGCACCCGTCCTTTCGATGCTTTGTATTGATATAGGTCTTTGTCTGTAGTAGCAATTTTTAGGTCGCCCACGCAAGCACTTTGACCTGTTGTAAGTATTGTTGGCTTTTAACCACACCCATCTCACTCCCATCACTTTCATGCGTTCATGGGCCTGCTTTCAGCAATCAGATGATGTAATTGGTAAATGCTTTACGTTTGTCCTGCCTTAAGGCTGTTTTTGGCACGCCTTGCAGACTCCCCCGTAACATGGATCATTGCACGATTGCCAATATACTTTAGCGTGGGAAACAATTCTTTTTCTTTTGTCTCTGCCCTTTGTGCTGCATGGCGTTCACTGTGAACAGGCACAAAAGCTTGAACTCGATCGGCAGGATTGAAGCGCTGGTCACATTATTCACAGTCAGCAAATCAGAGACATCCCTTGTGGCTCTCTCCTTAAAACAGTTGAAATTGGTAAATGCTTTACGTAATTCAGAAATCTTAAAAACGAAAGCAGCTCTCCTGATACTACAATATTCACTGCTCACGGGAATCTTGTCCTATAATGCTATACAGGGCATTAATTTTCCAAAACATTTTTGCTCATAACTCAGCCTGTGGTGGCCCAAGGACAATGGGATCACCACCAACATGTTCACCAAAACACACTATTTCTGTCTAGGTAATCTCTGGGTCCTCACACTAGGTTAGATCTTTTGCTGCTAGACAAGAGAAGGAGTGACACCCCTACACCCCCAAAACTGGATCTCTTAACTGCGGGATAGTTCATAGGCTAGCATCAGAGAATTTAAGTGGTCTTGTAGGAGCAGAGGGACAAGTGAGATTCTGAAGGTATTTTGGACCCTTATTTGATAGGACATGGAAGGTGAGTGCTAGTGCTTGAAAATTAACGGCCTTTAAACTGTGAGGCAATAGATAGATTAGGTACATTTAGAATTAGTTTATTTGCAACATTCTGCTTTCCGGTCTTAACTTAAGTGGTCTTTGGCATCAAATAAAATACGTGAGCCAGGATTGATCAACAAGTCAATTCAGCCACATTTTTACGCTTAATTAAATTGCACATTTAAATCTTTAAAAATATTTCATGCACTTCAAACAACTGGTGACAAGAATGCCAGGTACTGAAAACTCGATATTTATTGTTGAAAAAGCCACACAACAGATGCATGGTCTCATCCATTGTTTGTCGAGTTTGCATATACATTACATAGGTACTGTTTTGGTTTTGTCTTCTTGATTGTGATACTGTAGTTTTGTGTGAGCATAGCCACCACCACCTTTCGTCTGGGAATCTGTGTCTATATTCCTTTCAGTCTAGTTCAACAATCATGACCATCCTAGGACTGTACTACATGCTGCATCTGTAAGCCACTGGTGTGTTAGTGGCTACACAACTTTTCCAGTACAGTAACATTGTTGGCCTTTGTCCATCTTAATGTTCCACTAATGCTGCACATGCTTTAATATGTAGTTAAAGCAAATAATAGTTGAAGTATGTTTGTTGTTAGAAATTGAGTTTCTGGGTAGCGGAAGTATGCACCCTGTCCAAACAGGAACCACAATCCTATTCAGGGTAAGTTGGATGCACACCATAAATTAGCCTGTGCTCACCCTCTGGTAGCTTGGCACATAGAAGGCAGGCTTAATTTAAGAGGCAATCTGTAAAATATTTGTGCAACACTTCAAACAGTAACACAGGTCCAGGAGCTGTAGCCGATGAGCTGAAAATCTTTTGTGTCTCTGAGACTTAAGAAAACAGAAGGCAAGCCAGCAAGCCCTTGGAGTCACTCTGGGATTTGGGTTGGAGAGATTCAGGTCCAGTCCTTCTCACTACCAGGCACAGAGGGCAGCATGCAGCAAGTCAGCAGAGCAGGAGTCCGGCTGAGTGACAGTCATTTCAGTCGCACAGCAGTCCTCCTTCCTGGCAGGGTATCCACGTGTTCAGAAGTGTACTGAGTAGGTAGGGTCTGATGTCCATTTCTAATACCCAGTGGAGCCTTTGAAGTGGGGTAGACTTCATAGAAAAGGCCTTTAAAGTGCACAGGGTCCATGCCCTGGCTCCAGACTCACTACAGGGGGTTATGCAGCCCTTTGGTTGGGATCAGGACACTGTCTGTTCAGTTTTAAGTGTCAGCTCCTCCCTCCCATTCTGCTCAAGATGGCCCGTCAGGCTGTGGATGGCTTATCATTCACATCTAGGCTCCTCTATTTGAGACTGCCTGAAGGTAATGAGGAAGAGCTCTGTATTATCCACCCAGATGTGTATTCAGAGACCGGCAGAAGGCACCAGATGGTTAAAGTAAGAAAATGCCAATTTTCTGAAAGTGGTATTCTCAGAATTACAGTTTAAAATCCTACTTTACCATAAGTTGTGATTTTCAAATTGTGATTCTAGAGACCCCAAACTTGGGGTTCCCATCTCTTCCAAAGTGTCCGTCACACTTATAAAAGGTAATAAGGCAATCCCAATGTTATCCTGTGGGAGAGATAGGCTTTAAGTAGGAAAAAACAGATTTAAAAGTTTTCATTACTAGGATATGTAAAATATAAAAGTACATGTCCTACTTTTTAAATACAATACACTGCACTGTGCCGTTAGGCTGTCTAGTGCCTACCTTAGGGTGAAGTGTATGTATTAAACAAGAAGGTTTGGGCCTGGCAAGAGAGTTAACTTGCCAGGTCGACATGGCAGTTTAAAACTGCATCCACAGGCTCTGCAATGACAGGCCTGAGTCGTGTTTAAATGACTACTGAAGTGGGTGCTGCAGGCCCACCACTGTCATTTAATTTACCGGCCCTGGGTACAGGTAGCGCACTTTACTAGGGAGTTATACGTAAATTAAATATGCCAAGTACAGACAAGCCAGTATTACCATGTTTCAAGCAGAAAGCAAGCCCACTTTAGCACTGGTTAGCAGTGTTACAGTGCCAAAAGTCCTAAAGCCAGCAAAAATGAGGTCAGCAAAACAGGACGTCAGAAGGCAGAAAAGTTAGGGAAAGCACGCCAAAGATGACAGGTCTAACATTAGTCAATAACCAGTTTAAAATCTGGTGAGTGTTGTGCATTATGTGCCCTCCTTTGTTGCCCAGGAACTACAAAACATAGTTGTAATTACAGTTGTACAAGGTAGCTTGGCCTTCAGTGAAGTTTTAGACTTTTGTTAAAAAAAAAACAAAAGTGAATATATGTGAAAGCTTCCTGTAGGAAACTGGCACTTGTTGCAGTTACCCCCACTTTTTGCCTGATATTGATGCTGGCTTGACTGGGAGTGTGCTGGGATCCTGCTAACCAGGCCCCAGCACCAGTGTTGTTTCCCTAAAAATGTACCACTGTTTCCACAGTTGACACACTTCTGGCACACAGATAAGTCCTTTGTAAAAGGTACCAGTGGTACCAAGGGCCCTGTGACCAGGGAAGGTCCCTCAGGGCTGCAGCATGTGTTATGCCACTCTAAGGGACCCCTCGCCAAACACATGCACACTGCCATTGCAGATTGTGTGTGTTGGTGGGGAGAAAAATGCAAAGTCAACATGGCATCCCCCTCCAGGTGCCATGCCCACAAAACACTGCCTGTGGCATAGGTAAGTCACCCCTCTAGCAGGCCTTACAGCCCTAAGGCAGGGTGCACTATACCACAGGTGAGGAGCTAGCTGTATGAGCAATATGCCCCTACAGTGTCTAAGCCAGTTCATAGACATTGTAAGTGCAGTGTGGCCATATTAAGTATATGGTCTGGGAGTTTGACATTTCGAACTCCACAGCTCCATAATGGCTTCTTTGAATACTGGGAAGTTTGGTGTACTGGGTTGTCAGGGTGTGATTTGTTAAGAAAATGCACACAGAGGGCACCTTAGAGATGCCCCCTGTATTTTACCCAATCCTTTTGTATAGGACTGACTGGTCTGTGCCAGCCTGCCACTAGTAGACAAGCTTCTGACCCATGAGGCGAGGGCCTTTGCGCTCTCTGAGGCTAGAAACAAAACCTGCTGTGGGTGGAGGTGCTCCACACCTCCCCCTGCAGGAACTGTAACACCTGGCAGTGAGCCTCAAAGGCTCAGGCCTCGTGGACTCTCCAGTTAGAGGAGATGCATTCCCCCTCAGATAAAGCCCCACTTTTGGCTGCAAATTCTGTGGGAAACTTAGTGAAAACAAGGAGGAGTAACCGCTTCAGCTGGGACCACACCTAAGATGTCCAGAGCTGAAGTGACCCCCTCCATGCAGGATCCTCCATCTTAGTTTGTTGGACAGGGACCAATAGTGATAGGAATGTGCCTCCCTCCCCAAAGTGAGTGGACACAACGAGGGACACTACTGCCCTCTGCCCTCTGCCCCCTGTAATGCCCCTAAATCTTGTATTTAAGGGCTTCCCTGAACCCAGCTCACCAGATTCCTGGCGACCCGACAACAAGGACTGCTTAGCTGAAACCCCCAGCAGAAAAGAAGGAAGATGACAACTCATTTGGCCCCAGCCCTTCCAGCCTGTCTCCTGCTTCAAAAAAGCTGCAAAAGAACAGCGACCTGTCCAGCAGGACTAGCGGCCTCTGTCAAGCTCTAGAGGACTGCCATGCACCCAAAAGGACCAAGAACTCCAGAGAACAGCGACCCCGTCGAAGAAAAACCAACAACCTCACTCTGAATGCGTGAGTCCTGATAACTCTGCACCCGATGCCTATGGCCCGTGTCCAGGTGGTCCACCCAGCTAGAGAGGATCCCCAGGCGATTGAGAGTAAGTGCCCACCCTGGGTTGACTCTCTGCCACTCCACGACGACGCCTGCAGAGGGAATCCCGAGGACCCCCCCTGACTGCAAACACTTAAAACGAAGATATCTGACCCCAAAGGACCCACTGCACCTGCAGCACCCAGGTCTTGGAGATACCAACAACTGGTGCAGCCAAGTTCCCCAGGTGGCCCTCCTCCCTGTCCAACCAGTGGTGTGACGGAGACACCACCCTGGACCACGCCTGCAGCCTCTGAATGAACCCCGGGGTCCCCTCTTAGACCAGCATTGGAAGTCCGATGACATCTTTTGCACCCTGCACCCGGCCGCCCCTATGCCACTGAGGGTGTGTGTTTGGTGCCTATTTGTGGCCCCTCCAGTGCTCCTCTAATCCCCCCGGGCGGCCCTCCGAGCCACGGGTTCTCACTGCAGTCAGACCTGATTCCGAGTACCCCCTCTCTCCATAAGAGTTACATTTGCTAATTTTTTACGTCTGCACCCGGCTGGCCTGTGTTACTTGTGGTTAACTTGAACCCCAACCAGTGGACTTCCTAAAACCCAGAGACTGAAACTGTAAGTGTTGTACTTACCTGCAAATGGAACTATAATTTCTTCCCCCCTCCCAGGAACTGTTTATGAAATTACAATGTCAATTTTTTAAACAGATTATTGCAAATATTTCAAAAACGGTAACTTATCAATTTAAAAAAAAAAGTACTGTTGATACAGGTGTGAAATACAAATCTATTGAAGTACTTACCTGCAACTTGAATCTTGTGGTTCTAAAAATAAACTAAGAAAATATATTTTTGATATAAAACCATTGGTCTGGAGTTAAGTCATTGAGTGTGTGCATCTTCTATTGTGTGTGTGTGTGTGTGTGTGTGTGTGTGTGTGTGTGTGTGTGTGTGTGTGTGTGTGTGTGTGTGTGTGTGTGTGTGTACATCAAATGCTGATCATGTGCAAAAAATATTTCAATTTTCCATAAAAGCCAACACGAGAGTAGTCAAATGGACACATTTTTAATGTATTTTTGTGAGTCCCATTTAAAATTGTGACAGAACTACACTAAACAAAAGGTTAAGATCACCCTGGCCATCCATGCATGTTTACATGCAGATTTAAAACATTTTCTAAAAATGACTGTACAGAAAAAGCTCCCATACATATTCAAAAAGTGGTTGGCATGCTTTCGTTCAGGCATTTTCTAGAGTAACTGTACAAAAAGTGGCCCCATACATTTACGGAAAGTGTTGATGTGCTTCGATAAACATGGAACAAAATTAGGGACAGCTAAAAAGGACCATAGTTCCACATTTCCATTGCCAGACCCTGTAAGTCGATACAATTCATCTAAGCGTACACATAGTCAATGTATTTTATAAAGTTAAACAAGAGTTGCATGTGCTCCTCAATTAGACATTGTATCTGATAGAAGCATCTAGCCACAGATTCCTTACTTTAAAATCTTCCCCAGGTGCGAGACTGGATCCGTAAACTTTTTTCCACCAGCATGTCTGCATGTCGGAAGAGGGCATAGCACGACTCTGTACTGATGTCGTCCACCGGATGGGACGACAAAGTAGTCCATATAACCTCCTCGATGCACCAACGTTAGTTCCTTCTTTTCTTCCTTTGCAAAGCTGATCCAGAAATGGTTGATCAGGCTGTTTTTTGCCTACTTCAACATCATAGTTGAAGGAACAATGTGCTTTTCCCCTTCTGTGTCTTCAGGCTTGAAACCTTGTGGATGACAAATGTCGACCATGGACTCTCACGCAATGTGTATGTTGTGACTCCTCCGTAGAGTGCAACTCCTGTCGTCAACTTCGACCGAAGGAGCTGTGAGAGTGCCTTATGAAACTTATGGCAGCACGGCTGTCAGAGCAGTCTGACTTCCTGTCGACCTAGGTCTCCTTCTCGTATTAAAGTCCATTCACTGGCCCTTTCAAGAAGTCGTTTTCGTGGACGTTGTTCTCCATCGACTTCACATGGTAAGTTACAACTCAAGCGGGTGAAGTTGCAGCAGTTGCCATCTTCACCACGTACGGCCTCCCACCATTCCTCAGATGAGGAGTCGAGGCCTGAGTCCACCCTGTGTTTCCCTCCCCCACCCCGAAGGTGGTTCGAGACTGACCTAGATGCGCCTATGGGGCCCAAGTAAGTACAAGATGCATTGACTCTGTCCCCAACCCTTGACTTCAGTTAGGCCTTTAGCTTCTGAAGATGTTACGACACTGGTGCACAGCCCTCGGGGTACCCACCCTTGCCACTGGTATCTGATCAGCCGACTCCGGAGGCACCACAGGCAGCTCCGTTTGAAGTTGTGCCCCTCTTCCCTTCTGAAGTTGAGACGGCATCATTTAGGCATCGGTCGATGTCGGGTACTGCGCCGGTCATACCAGTCATGCTCCCTCAGTCTTCTGGAGAGTCTCGTCATGGTTGTTCTTTACAGAAACATGGTTTTGAAGGTGTTGTGGAAGAGTTGGGGTTTTCGCACAATGTTCAACCTCAATTGGAGGGCTGTTGGTTGGCTGAACTAGGGGCATCTAGTGGCTTCGATTCTTCCTCAGCCTCAAGCCTCCTTTCCCCACCTGGCCGTGCTACAGAGGTGAGTTCCTCTCTAGCTGATATGCTAAAGAGAGATGCTGAAGTATTGGATCTGACATTGCTGTCTGTGGAATTGACTATTGATCCTCTGATTGGTGTCCTCTGTCACGGCCAAAAGGGGGTTAAACCTGTACAGCCTCACAATGAAGCCCTACATGTCATTTTGTTAGAAACTTGGAATAAGCCTGGTACGGGGCCCCCTTTTGATCGGACTATATCTCATCGGCACCAACCAGCCCCTGGTGAGCCAGGCCTGCCTTCTATGACATCCTACTCCTCGCAGTTTTGTGTGCAGGCTGTTTCTTCATCACTTGATATCGACTCTCTCCCTTATGTTACATCTAATAGAGATTCCAAAAACTTGACAATTGTGGCATCCTGATTTTCTCCTCCAATAGTTTTGCAACTCACTCTTTTAATACATCTTGTGTTTTTGAACGTTTCCTACATTCATTGTGGGACTCATTGAAACGCATCTTGCAGTCATTGCCAGGTGATACCCAGAATATCTTGCCGCTTTGATCAGAGATGGCTAGCAGGCAGCTAGGTTAACGATTGATTGTGGTATGGATACCACTGAGTCTGTTGGTTGAGGCATGGTCTGTTCAGTGCATTACGCCGCCATGCCTGGTTACGTACCTCCAGATTTTCAGAGGTTGTTCAAGCTACTTTGTTTGACATGCATTTTGATGGTGCCCATTTAATCGGTGCACATGCT
This sequence comes from Pleurodeles waltl, assembly GCF_031143425.1. NCBI lineage: Eukaryota > Metazoa > Chordata > Amphibia > Caudata > Salamandridae > Pleurodeles > Pleurodeles waltl. Next base: position 266,936,577 of record NC_090448.1, on the reverse strand, counting down.
CACTCTGCCATAAGACTTTTTCGCAACAGTTGAAGTGGAACAACAAACTAGCAATGTTCTTCAGTATATTCTGCCTAGTCGTTTTCTCCCATACTAGATCATATAGGGGACATTTGTATTTTATCACAAACGACACATGCTTGGGCATTGTCCATGAGTTTTTTTTTCTTTCCTGTACTGATTTCTGCAGAACTTATTTGTTTGTACACTGTCAATAACAGATTATTTTTTGCCCTTCCTGGAGAGTGTATATATATATCCTTAGGACCCTATTGGGGTTTTCATGACTGCTGCTTTCAGGCAACTTTCTTAATGGTGTTTTGCTAGCATTATGCAGATGCATTGTTGCTTTCTTCCCAGTTCTACAATACGTGGTGCAGAAGTGGTAGATTTTCACTACAGGCTTATCAATGACTGCTATTCAGCTCTTTATCCTTTTTGTTTATTAAATGATACCTGATATACAAGTCTTATCATTTCCTTTACTCTGAAGAAGAGTTTGGGCTCAAGAGTTGATACCTTGATGGTATTTACCTTACTCTAGGGGGAGTGTATTTTTGTATGCTTAGTGAGCACATTTATATGCATGTGTGTATATGCTTAGCCGGGATAGATCAGCTTGTGAAAGGTTAGTACCATGTTTAAGGGTAGAGTTCTCCCCGCTGTACTGTTATTGTTTCTAACTTAGTATCCCTTATAGGAAAGTATTGTTATTAGTGGCTTTAGGTGAGTATGAGAATTGTATTTACCTTCTGATAAGGGAGTGTATTTGAATGCACCTCATATTTATTATGGTTGATATGTAGAAATGTCTTTTACTTCTTTGTGGTATTCGTGGGACATTCATCAGCAGAATGATATTCCATTGATCGGATTATACCTGTTGAGGATTTCTGTCTCAAAATTCCTTATGTTTTCAAAAAGGGCCGATTGTGACCTTGATTATTTGTTTATATGGGTTGTATTTTTAACCTTGGTACATGCATTGTGTTGAGTGATGCATGAGATTACTTATCATTCAGAGTAAAAGTTCTGTACTTTTGCTAGGTTTGATACATTGTACACCAGAAGGTTATATTATGAGCCTTAAGACACTAGGGGGGTTATTACAACTTTGGAGGAGGTGTTAATCCGTCCCAAAAGTGACGGTAAAGTGACGGATATACCACCAGCCGTATTACGAGTTCCATAGGATATAATGGACTCGTAATACGGCTGGTGGTATATCCGTCACTTTACCGCCACTTTTGGGACGGATTAACACCTCCTCCAAAGTTGTAATAACCCCCTACGTGTTTCTGTTCTTAAGGTTCTGTCATAAAGTCATTACAGTTTTGGGGGATGTTCTATACCTTTGTGTAGACATTGTTGGATTTTTTTCTTCCTGGGAATATGTCATGCTTTTATATGTCTCCTAAGAGACGTAGTCTCTCAATCAATTGTATTCACTCCATTGAGAAAAAATGCTTAATATTCTTGACTCTTTAAAGGTTGTTATGGTGCTTTTCCATGTTACTTGTGATACCTTGATTTTCTGAAGATAATTCCCTTCTAATGGTGTACATTTTCTTCTATATGGAGATGTTCATATTCGTTTGTAAATGGAAGGAGTAGGTGTTTGCCTCATAACTTCTACTTTCTGTGGAAGACTTTTATTACTGAATTGAAGAATCCATGCTCTTTGGGTGACAAAATAATAAATCCAGTATTTGTAGGGTGCAGCATATCACCTGTGATGGTCTCAAGGTGCTGAATTTTGTCAAATTTTGTCATCATTCAGTTGACTCTGGTTGTTAGTAGTTTTTCTTTACACCTTAAGGAGTGTTGTCCATAGTTGGAATTTACAAAAGCAGTTGGATTCTTTTTATTATTGAATCATTTAAATTTTCCAGTTTAAGTATGAGAGACATTTTCTAGGTCATCTGTAGATGAGCCTCTATTCGGATAGTAAGGTCACATCCTAACATTGGTTTCCATCAGGTTATCAAGGTCTTTTTCAAACTCATCTTATTAAACCCTATACCACTATTATGTATAAAGACATATCCTAGAGGTATTTGTATTTTCTCTAGTTAAGTTTCCTAGAGAAAATCTGATTTAATGCTAATAGTTGCTACTTCTTTTTAATAGAGTATTTTTTGATGCTTTATCTATGGGAGATGGACCTTTCACAGTTTTTTCCCACAGAACAGGTCTATATAGGATAGACCCTAGTATAACATTGAGGTATTGCCAGTGGCATGGCCTCATGATTTATATTTCATACACGCAGTCCAGGTCTGATTATACGAGCAAATGAATTTGTATTCCTAGGGTCATTTGGCAAATTTGTCCTACTGTCATGGCTAACGTTATCCCTATGCTTTCAATGTCTTTTTTTTTTATTATTGTGGTCTTTTCACCAGTTCTTGTGTGGTGAGCATGCACAAGTTAGGATACCATTATGGGTGCCAATAGTTTTATATTCATATTGTTAGGTTGCTTCTGACACAGATTTGTCATACTAACATGGATCCTTTTTTCCCCATGTTTTTTTTTTTAAATGTCTTATGACTTTATTTACCTGTGGTTCCTTCCACAGGTTTTTATGTTGTAGAGTATGTTATTGCTCACCTACATTATTATGAATGCCCGATCTTTTTCTCTTTTTCTAGACCGGTTTTGTTCTACTTAGAGACTTTTAATGGTCTCAGTTCGTATTCCCTCCGCCAGGGGTGGTATGACATTGGTATCTGATTCTAAAGTAAGGAATCTGCGGCTAGATGTCTCTATTAGATAAACAAGTTACTTACCTTCAGTAACGCATTGTCTGGTAGACACAGGATCTAGCTGCATATTCCTTAACGATCCTCCCATTCTCCCCACTCTGCGAACTGAGACCTCTTTTGTCTCAAAGATTTTGTTATGGAAATTCATATCCTGAATTGAGAATTCAGTGACTTTGACACAAACGTGCCTTTTATTTTAGCACACTGTTTCGAAAGGCAGTTTTGATATGTGGCTTCACGTTTTGAGCGCAGAAAAATAGTCACTGAAGAAACTGACGCTGGTGCGCTGGAGAGGAGATTGTATGGACTCAGTTGACGTCCCATCCGGTGGACGACGTCAGTACGGAGTTTCGCAATACTCTCTTCTGACACCTAGATGTGTTGGGGGGAAAATGTTTCCAGATTCAGTCATGTGCCTGAGGAAGATTCTAAAGTAAGGAATCTGCGGCTAGCTCCCCGCTCTACCAGATAATGTGTTACCGAAGGTAAGTAACTTGTTTATCACCGCCACCGTACATGATCTTATATTGAAGTGTGATTGTAGAAAATATCAGCATGTCAATCAGGTTGGACAAACTCATAAAATATGTTATTGGGTCTTCTTTTTATCCTCATAGGCGACATGATTGTTTCGGCCAAGTACACTTTCAGAGTGGAGTTGTGTCTTTTGACCCCATCCCTAACCTCATGTACTTTAACTTATAATGATAAGGAAAAAAGCATGGATCTGGCTTTAAACTAACATAAAAATGTATGAGCATATAGGCGTGAGCTCTCTTATCGCATTGATTTTTATCCTGAAGGTACGAGACAATTCTAACTGACCTACCATTTTCTTAAAAGACGAACATGAGAATGTGCAGATACTGTCCCATAGTGACAATAGGCCTAAGGTGGTTAATGCAGAGGATAAGTACTCTTGCCAAGATATACATTTCTTACCTAATCCCAAATCAGGCAAAGGAGGGCTCGGGCGCTTGTACTAACATTTTGCAAAACTTAATAAACGCACCCTGGTGTGGGAAGGCGTTGTTCACTAAGTCAAATTCCAGGCAAACTTGTCACTGAGAAGAATTTGGTTGTAGGTTAAAAGACATCTGTATATATTCGCCTGATGTGTTTAAAAGCTTGGAGCCTCCTCCATGCATTATTTCAGATCCATAGGTGGGAGATGGTATAAATTTGACCTCCATCGTCTTGAAGATGGGAGCCATTGTTAAACCTTTCAGGTTAGTATATAAAGTTTAAAGGCAGCTAACAATGCCTTTTGTTCTATTCATTATATGTGTCGGGCAAACTGAAGTTTTGGAGCAAGGATAACTCCTAGATATGTATATTTGTTAGTTATAGCCAATTTTTCATTCAAGTACCAACTGAAGATTTTTTTTGCTCCAACGATCACCAAAATCACCAAATACTATAACTTTTGCTTTCTTGTTATTTATTTCCAGCCCATTCATTCTCGTGTAAACAGCAAAAGCTGTTAAGTGGTGCAGGACTATAGGGCTCCTATTAAGCAACTCAGTGTCATCCACATATTGGAGGCTGGTCAGAGGGGTCTGCACTAACTGCAGTGCGTCTAGGGTTACTGTGTTTAAACTACCATTTAAATCTGAGATACATAGATTAAAAATAATTAAAAGTAGTGCCACCACAAAACCTTGTTTTGGACCGTCTCTAATTTCACTCTCAACCAACTATTTTAGTGTAAACGCTGAAGGGTACTGTCCGTAGTGTATCGTTTTACTGTTTCAAAATGATCGCCACATTTAGAAGCAACAGCACTTAATTGCTACAGCAGATCACTGTGGGCAATGCCATTCCAGTATGGCCGCTCATTGCTTTGTTCAATTTTTACCTACTCTTAATTACAAGCACATGCCCGCCACATTTGTGCTGTAGTAGTTTTTTTTTTCTACTTTTATTCTTTAACCTTATCTTCTATGTGCCATGCTTGTTAACTCTATTTTATTGTGGATAAGTTGAGTGCATGAATGTAAAAATATGTAAGTGTATGAATGGATGCCTGAGTGCAAGGATAAATAAAAAATGCAAGCATGACGAGCTATTGAGCATCTAAAATCACCAGTAACTGGGGAGGCACTTTAAATTCTAGCTAGACCTTTTGGCATGGTTAGAGCAGGTTTAATATGCTTTACTACTTATGCCCAAGTGATCATTTGCTACCGATGTGAATTCAAGACAAGAGTTGTCTCTTTGTAGGCCCTAATTTTCTGTTGAGTCTTTCTCACCCTTACATTTCAACTTGTGCACATACACCATTAATGAGTGTTGTAAATGGTTTCAAAGCTTTAATACATTTTACCCTGAATATATAATGGTGTAATCTTAGGGTAAAAGGATTTACCCAATTTAACTGCTTAAAATGGATCCTGTTTTTGTGATTGTTAAGGCACTTGCTGTGCATCGTTATGACTTTTATCTGTACATATCTTCCTATTGATTCCTCACCTTAAGAATTATTTCACCAAACATTACTCATCTGGCACAGCTTTTTCCCCAGCAGCAGCTCTTTAGATCTGTGAGGCAGCGCCATGCGGTTTCAGACATGACTCCAGAACTCTGGAACTCTGTCATGGTGCTTCACAGAAATGTATCCTAGCTTCAACAGTGAGTAAATATCCCATCTGAAGGTTTCATGGATCAAACTCTGCTTTAAGTGCTGCAAACAGATGCCTTTTTTTGGTTCCGGACGACATCAGAATGTGGTTTCTAGTATCCAACCTTGACGCCGCAGTCTGAGACACATGTGCTTGAAGGCCACCTGGGAGCAAGAAGATAATTCATTCTTGGCTAAGCCCGTAGGCTCCCTCTCTTACACCATTTTCCAACACAGTCAAAAAAATAATTAACAAAAGATGGTCAGTCCTCTGCAGTGGAGGTGAGAATATTCCCAAGCCTGTTTTTGCTTTCAAGAGAACCTCCAACATTAAAGACATGTTGGTACATACTCGACCAAGACCTACCATGACCCCGACCAGTCAAAGGTCACTGGGACCTCCCCCCGGTTAAGGGCCATTTCCATGTGGAAACTGCAATGTTTGTTCGCTTACTAAACGGGTAGACACCCTTGAACTAGAACCCCTACTAACATGGCGATTGATGAAACATACCAATTGCAATACTCGCAATTGTATTTATCTCATCACGTGTCCATGTAATCTGCGATATGTAGGGATGACCACACGACCTGTGAAAGTAAGGATAAATGAACACCGCAGCAACATCCGCTGTGGACGTGCCACAACGAAACTTAGCATCCATTTTATTGAATTTAATCACACACCAGATGACGTGGTGGGTAGTACTACAGACCTGTGCCCTGACAGGTACTCGCCCACTCTTTGAGCTTGAACAACGCTGGGTATACAGACTTAACACCCACCGTCGAGGATTGAATGATGACATTCCTTGGTTCAATCTCTCAATGTAGACGGTTGCTGGCTTTATAATGACTCACCCCTAGTCTGGATCTTCTTCTGACTGCTGCAAGATTGATTACTGACAGGGTCAAAGACCATATCATTTTATAATTTTTTTTAATTACCATTCTTTTCTAAAAATATGTCTCCTTTTACTAACATAAGGAGTTTATGACCGGTGTTTTCATAACTTACGTTGGTGGACAGTCCTTAACTCAATCTGTAAATCGTGACTGGAGTATTTACCCACTTTTTCGGTGACTACTCACTAGCTCAAGATGGCCGCCGCAGTGATTTGTATTATAGTGATCTTATAGGTAAAGTCCCTTCTCCCTCTCTGATCGCTTTTACCAAGCTCGAAGAAGTTGCTTGGCAACTAATTGACTAATTGTACAACGCGCGCTCAGCACGCAGATTATTTATACTCCGAGTTCCCGGCTCTATTCACATTTGGGAACGCAGCCGCAGGGGTAGGTGCTGCATCGAACGCCGGCAATCACATAAGTAAGTGCTTCGGGTCCGTTCAGAGCGTCGGTCAGGACGCGATACTTAGATCGCTTGTCCCCTTATATGCTCTTCGGCTCCTTGGGTGGGGCGCGCTGCTCATCTAGCGGCCCGCTTTAGTAATCTGCTTGAAATACAATGATGGGACATATATCCCCCTACCACTTGGGCTCAGTGCTGTCTACATGTGAAGTTGATTCTGATATGAATAGGGAGGGAACTAGCACGGATAGGACACCCTGGCCCCCCTATCACTACCTCCTATATTTATTGTTTATTATTTTATTTTTTTATACACTAACCCTCGTTATATAACTTGAGTGTATTCTTACCTTGCTGTAGGTTTCTCCCTGAAGGTGGGCACTTTACAGACCTCATGTACATATATCAAAAACCAGGGTGATTATCACTATCACCATGTAACCTATGACGATATATCTGTAGTTTTACTGCTGTGTTTCGGGTTTTATTGTGTGCGTGTGGATGCATACTACACTTTATCTGTATCCAGTCTACACTTCCAACTTTGTTTTTGCTTATTCCCAGTGACCATGTTATAGCTCTGGCTGATGATTTAGTAACAGAGACACCCGGTCCCTCTGTTATTTGTCTGTGTTTATCTCATAACTAGATTCATTGTGAACTGGGCAACAGGCCTGCGTGATCCCATGAAGCCCTTTCTCTAATGGAGATGGTAAGCCCTCCTATATATCACGAGCATGGGTTGCTATCATCCACTTTATCACTACGTGTTGCACAGTTTGTCACTAATTTTTTACTTTTTACTTAAACGTACCACTCTCCGAGTGCAGATGAAGTAGTTACGCAATTTGTTAATCTCAGTTTTCTCCCTGTATCTAGGGTGACTGATAGGAAAGGAAAGCCAGTCCGGTTTACCTCTAGTAAGTGACTGATGACGTCTTGACTGTGAGCGCTAGATCGCAGGAGCTGATAATTTTTTTGCCTTTGTTTTCAATTGGAGAAGTCCAATGATTAAGTAGGTCCTGAAGAAGCGTCAGGGGATCCTGTTGGACCATAAGAGACGCGAAACATGTCGACCGCATATTGACCACATATTGAGGGATTTCGGATAATCACCGTCTTCCTCTATCCTGATTTTTGTGTGAGTGTCTGAGCATTATCTCTTGTTTCACTCCCTCGTTATTTTAATATATATATATTTTTTTAATCTTGACCATTTCCCAACAGCAAGTAATAAATTATTTAGTGAGGGTCTTGAGCCAATTTTACTTTTTCTTCTTGTTTTTTCCTTCCTCTTTCTCAGACCCATACTTGGTTCCGCGGCATCATCGTTAACAAAAAGACCTCCGGCAAAGAGCCCCCCTTCGGGGGGTGCCCGTCAGGCATTGCAGCGCCGGCCTGACGAGGAGCTGTCCGATGATGAAGCATGACACCGAATGTGGTGTGTGAGGACTTTTGCTCCTGATTTTTAGGACTCCTTCTCTTTTCCTCCCGCTAGTTTTGGAACAGTGTATTATATTATATTATCAGGTTGACTGGAGGGTGTACACTGGACCATAAAATCCTCCGATCCCTTCTCTTTATTCAAAATATTCAGAACAGCAGGTCTGCTGTGGGATTATTGATCAGATAATTTCTCTGAGATCCTCAATATGGATAATTTTCAAGGTCTCAGCTTCGATGATGACATTGTGTATGCTATCTTGCAGACCCCTTCCATTCTTACTAACAATGGTGCAGGACCATCCGGTCCCACCAAGGAAGAATGGGACAAACTGTCTTCACTTAAACGTGACTTGATAAAAACAGTCTTACATGGGACCATCAAGACCGAATACCTCAGAGCTAACATAGCCCCCAATGGACTACTTGTGTCCAATATGCCCAGGATCTTTCTACAGGACCTTGTCTTTAGGAAGGACTGGGCTCAGATTGCATGGAAGTGCACTCGGGACTGGCTAGTCCTAATCATTAATACATCCAGACGACTAGCAGAGTCCATGGCTATACAGATCACCTTTATGGAGAATACACTAAAAACTACAATTTCTATAGCAGCATTTAAGAGCAGACTAGCAGAAATCAATACTGATCTAAATGAAACAAAAGAGTTCTTAACACAACAGAAGATCACAAAGTTACAGAAAGATATCAACAAGTTCAATAGAGAGAAGGTCTATCCTTATATCAAGGAAGACTACACTATAGATACGCCATCCATCTCATCAGACGAATCTTCTTCACCCGGTAGAAGACCTCGCAAATATAGCCATAGCTCATCCTCTGACGGATGGAGTACTGAAGACGAGAGACCACAACCTTATTACAACTTTCCACAATACCATCCAGGTCACCCGATGGCATGGCAACAACCCTTCCCTTTTTATCAACCACGCCCAATGCCACCATACATGCCTTTTTTAGGCCAGGGCAGGGGCAGAGGAAGAGGCAGAAGAAGAGGAAGAGGCAGGAGAGTTCATTGGTCTCAGGAAGAACCACAGATGGTCACAAGGAGCCAGGGCAAGACCCCCCCCAACCAAGATCTAGTGGTAAATTTGTCCTCAAGGCCTCTCTCCCTTTATGAAACAAGGGCATTGAATAAAGGATTGGGGTACGTTCCTACTCCTAAGACTGACCCTTTTCGTTTGCAATGTGAACTTTCTCAGTTCTTCAGAAAAATTTGTCTTCAATTCTTTTTCAAAGACAGATCCACTGATGACTCTCCTTTGGACTCTGGTCTCAGACGACCTTCAAAGTTCATACCTCCCTCTTCCTCGATGCCTTGTGAGGTTCTGGCTTTTGAAAAAGCGGTCACCTCTGACGTTACGAAAATATGACCACAGCATAGATTTATCAATATACGTAAAGTTGAGAATGAGGCACTCCGAGATCTATCAGCTGATACCAATATCACCATTAAACCAGCGGACAAGGGAGGCGCGATTGTTGTGATGAACACAGAGGACTATAGACAGGAATGTCTTCGACTTTTAGGTGATTCCACTTACTATGCTCGGATTGATCAGGATCCTACAGCTAGTCTGCAAACAGAGATCCGAGGTATGATAGAGGAAGCCTACAGCAATACTTGGATAACTCAGAAAGAAGCAGAATTTCTGGACACTGAGGATCCACGTATTCCGTACTTTTACTGTCTCCCTAAGATTCATAAGGGCAGATCTCCTCCTCCTGGACGCCCGATAGTCTCAGGGATTGGGTCCGTTCTCGAACCACTATCCACATTTTGTGACCATTTTTTACGACCGCTTGTACAACAATCTACCACTTACCTCAGAGACACTAAAGACGTCCTGAATTTCATTGAGTCCATCAACTCAACAGTCCACGTCAATGCCCTCATCACCCTTGATGTCGAGGCTTTATACACTAATATTCCGCAGGCAGCTACACTGAAGGTAGTTGAGACATCTCTTTTGTCTGCCAGCTTAGATTCAATGACTCCTGTTCACTTCATCATGCACTGTGCTAGTTTAGCCATGACTAAGAATTTTTTTCAGTTTGAGGACAAACTCTTCCACCAGATTCGTGGCACTTCGATGGGCAGTACCTTTGCCGCGAGCCTAGCCTGCATGTATATGTACGATTTTGAGAAACGTTTTATCCTACCTGAGTCCAACCCTTTTTTTGACAACATAAAACTATGGCGTCGGTATATAGACGACATTCTTGTCATATGGCACGGCTCCATATTTGAAGTAGACTCGTTCACCACTTGGATAAACGGTCTGGATCCCTTTCTGAACTTTACATCTTCTATCTCTACTACAGAGATCTCTTTCTTAGACTTGCTGATTAGTATTGAGGAAGGCCAACTGAAAACTCGAACCTTCCATAAAGTGACTGATCGGAACAGCTTGTTATTATATGACAGCCACCATCCTAAGGCATTAAGAGACAATTTACCGTATGGGCAGTTTTTACGCCTCCGACGGAACTGCAGTAATCTGCAGCTATTTAATACCCAAGCTGCTGATTTTAAGACTAGACTACATGACCGTCACTATCCGAACAGAGTCATCAATACAGCCTACAAACAAGCCAAATACCTTGACAGAGAATCACTACTACAGTTGACTCCTAAATCCAAGGAAACCAAACTTACCTGTGTATCTACATTTACACCATTTTCCAACACAGTCAAAAAAATAATTAACAAAAGATGGTCAGTCCTCTGCAGTGGAGGTGAGAATATTCCCAAGCCTGTTTTTGCTTTCAAGAGAACCGCCAACATTAAAGACATGTTGGTACATACTCGACCAAGACCTACCATGACCCCGACCAGTCAAAGGTCACTATGGGACCTCCCCCCGGTTAAGGGCCATTTCCCTTGTGGAAACTGCAACGTTTGTTCGCTTACTAAACAGGTAGACACCCTTGAACTAGAACCCCTACTAACATGGCGATTGATGAAACATACCAATTGCAATACTTGCAATTGTATTTATCTGATCACGTGTCCATGTAATCTGCGATATGTAGGGATGACCAGACGACCTGTGAAAGTAAGGATAAATGAACACCGCAGCAACATCCGCTGTGGACGTGCCACAACGAAACTTAGCATCCATTTTATTGAATTTAATCACACACCAGATGACATGTGGTGGGTAGTACTACAGACCTGTGCCCTGACAGGTACTCGCCCACTCTTTGAGCTTGAACAACGCTGGGTATACAGACTTAACACCCACCGTTGAGGATTGAATGATGACATTCCTTGGTTCAATCTCTCAATGTAGACGGTTGCTGGCTTTATAATGACTCACCCCTAGTCTGGATCTTCTTCTGACTGCTGCAAGATTGATTACTGACAGGGTCTCTGACCATATCATTTTTTAATTTTTTTTAATTACCATTCTTTTCTAAAAATATGTCTCCTTTTACTAACATAAGGAGTTTATGACCGGTGTTTTCATAACTTATGTTGGTGGACAGTCCTTAACTCAATCTGTAAATCGTGACTGGAGTATTTACCCACTTTTTCGGTGACTACTCACTAGCTCAAGATGGCCGCCGCAGTGATTTGTATTATAGCGATCTTATAGGTAAAGTCCCTTCTCCCTCTCTGATCGCTTTTACCAAGCTCGAAGAAGTTGCTTGGCAACTAATTGACTAATTGTACAACGCGCGCTCAGCACGCAGATTATTTATACTCCGAGTTCCCGGCTCTATTCACATTTGGGAACGCAGCCGCAGGGGTAGGTGCTGCATCGAACGCCGGCAATCACATAAGTAAGTGCTTCGGGTCCGTTCAGAGCGTCGGTCAGGACGCGATACTTAGATCGCTTGTCCCCTTATATGCTCTTCGGCTCCTTGGGTGGGGCGCGCTGCTCATCTAGCGGCCCGCTTTAGTAATCTGCTTGAAATACAATGATGGGACATATATCCCCCTACCACTTGGGCTCAGTGCTGTCTACATGTGAAGTTGATTCTGATATGAATAGGGAGGGAACTAGCACGGATAGGACACCCTGGCCCCCCTATCACTACCTCCTATATTTATTGTTTATTTTTTTTTATACACTAACCCTCGTTATATAACTCGAGTGTATTCTTACCTTGCTGTAGGTTTCTTCCTGAAGGTGGGCACTTTACAGACCTCATGTACATATATCAAAAACCAGGGTGATTATCACTATCACCATGTAACCTATGACGATATATCTGTAGTTTTACTGCTGTGTTTCGGGTTTTATTGTGTGCGTGTGGATGCATACTACACTTTATCTGTATCCAGTCTACACTTCCAACTTTGTTTTTGCTTATTCCCAGTGACCATGTTATAGCTCTGGCTGATGATTTAGTAACAGAGACACCCGGTCCCTCTGTTATTTGTCTGTGTTTATCTCATAACTAGATTCATTGTGAACCGGGCAACAGGCCTGCGTGATCCCATGAAGCCCTTTCTCTAATGGAGATGGTAAGCCCTCCTATATATCACGAGCATGGGTTGCTATCATCCACTTTATCACTATGTGTTGCACAGTTTGTCACTAATTTTTTACTTTTTACTTAAACGTACCACTCTCCGAGTGCAGATGAAGTAGTTACGCAATTTGTTAATCTCAGTTTTCTCCCTGTATCTAGGGTGACTGATAGGAAAGGAAAGCCAGTCCGGTTTACCTCTAGTAAGTGACTGATGACGTCTTGACTGTGAGCGCTAGATCGCAGGAGCTGATAATTTTTTTGCCTTTGTTTTCAATTGGAGAAGTCCAATGATTAAGTAGGTCCTGAAGAAGCGTCAGGGGATCCTGTTGGACCATAAGAGACGCGAAACATGTCGACCGTATATTGACCACATATTGAGGGATTTCGGATAATCACTGTGTTCCTCTATCCTGATTTTTGTGTGAGTGTCTGAGCATTATCTCTTGTTTCACTCCCTTGTTATTTTAATTTTTTTTTTTATCTAGACCATTTCCCAACAGCTAGTAATAAATTATTTAGTGAGGGTCTTGAGCCAATTTTACTTTTTCTTCTTGTTTTTTCCTTCCTCTTTCTCGGACCCATACTTGGTTCCGCGGCATCATCGTTAACAAAAAGACCTCCGGCAAAGAGCCCCCCTTCGGGGGGTGCCCGTCAGGCATTGCAGCGCCGGCCTGACGAGGAGCTGTCCGATGATGAAGCATGACACCGAATGTGGTGTGTGAGGACTTTTGCTCCTGATTTTTAGGACTCCTTCTCTTTTCCTCCCGCTAGTTTTGGAACAGTGTATTATATTATATTTACACCAAAACGTAACCATTTTCCGACAGGTAATTCTCCTTATGCTGAACGATCTCCCAAGAGATCTTTCCATAAGAAACACCAAAAGTGTCATAGGCAAAATAAAATAAATTCTTCATGGAGGAAACAAACACCACTCCTGTGAACCGATCTCAGTTTCTTTCTTTCTGCACCTTCCAAATGTGGAACTGGACTTTCACTCCCTTTTTAGTCAGTTTGACAAGTTTTCAAACTGAATTCCAGTTTGCATGGGTACGATGTTCCCACTTAAAACTACAAGGTCCCAACCAAGCCATGAAGGTTGTAAACAGATGTTGGTGACTGCACAGTGTGTGCCTCTGGTGTTCCGCTTGGGGCATGACTCCAGGAATATGACCTCATGCACCTGAAGACGAACCAGTACCTTGCAGCGAACATGTACGTCATAGAACCTCTTAAATTGTTTTAAAAAAAAGCTTTGTGTGCCCGCTACTGCTCTAAGTGGAGGTTGCTGACCTCTACCTACTCTTGCGTCTGTTCTTGCTTTGTAGGGAAGTACCCTCTTTTTGGCACAGTTACCCCCACTTTTTGCCTGCTTGTCAGAGTGTTTTGGCTGTGTCCACTTGGATCCTGCTAACCAGGACCCCAATGACTGTGCTCTTTCCCTCTAAATTTGGTTGCTTAGGACTTAGCCCACCCCACAATTGGCATACTGATGCCCCCATAAATGTCCCTAGTATATGGTACTTTGGTACCCAGGGGATTGTGGCACCAGGGATTCCCTGATGGGCTGGAGCATGTATTGTGCCACACATGGGAGCCAATGCAAAATGTCTGCAGGCCTGCCATTGCAGCCTGCGTGAAAAGGTGCATGCACCCTTTCACTGCAGGTCACTGCACTGTCACTGTGAGTCACCCCTGTGGTGGACCCTCCTAGCCCATAGGGCAGGATGCAGGTACCTGTGTGGAAAGGCACCTCTGCATGAACCGAGGTGCTCCTATGAACTCCAGCTCCATTACACTGGACTTTGTGAGTTCAGGGAAGCCAATTTACCCGTGTACTGGACACAGGTCTGTGTCCACCTACATAGTGGTAACTCCAAACCTGAGCATGTTTGGTATCAAACATGTTGGAATCGTACCCCAATACTATTGCCAGTATTCGTTGTATGATTTCATGCACTCTGGGGGCTCCTTAGAGGACCCCCAGCATTGCTGCTAGTAGTCTTCTGGGGTTATCCAGGCAACGTGCTCTGCTGCCACCCCTCACAGGTTTATGCCCTCCAGCTGCCTGACCAGCTCAGGCAGAGGAAGGAAGAGGACCCAGGCGTTGCAGAGGAGCCCACACAGCACAATTGAAGGGTCACACGACGCAGGAGAGCACGCAGAGGGCTGTGCATTGCAGGGAAGAGTGCTGGGGACCGGAGCTACACGGAGCCTGAAGACCACTTGGAGGAGATGCAAACAGGCGTTGGTAACTGCAAGAGATGCAGTGCATGGGGATACTGTCCTGCGTGGGAAGGCAAGGGCTTACCTGCGCCAGAGTGGGATAGCTGGCAAAGAGGACATAAGGGAACCACTCCAGACCTCCACCCGTGATGCAGGATCCACGCAGCTCAGGATGAGAGGAGATCCACACAGCCGGTCGTTGTTGCAGTTGGTGTCTGCAGATGCAGGGGAGTGACTCCTTCACTCCAAAGGAGATTCCTTCTTCCTTCTCTTGCAGACTGTAGACTTGCTGCCCTCAGAGGATTCTCAGCCACGGAAATGTTTTAGAAGCTGGAAGGAGCCGTGGAAACAATGTTGGAAGCAGTCTTCGTTTTGGGTGCAGATTGTTGGTTCCTGGAGGGTCCAGTTGCAGTTCCAGTTTGCCAGATGTTGAAGTAGACGATGCAGAGGAATCCTGCTGGAGTTTTGCTCGTCGAACCTGAGGACCCACCCAAGAGGGAGACCTTAAAGAGCCCTGGAAAGGGGATTGTGTTCAGGAGGGGGCTCTGATGTGACCTGCCTAACCTGGCCATTCAATCCATCCAGAGGCCTCTGCCCACATTGGATTCAAGATGGCAGAATCAAGGAACCCTCTGGGCACCACCCCTGGGGCTGTGATGGACAGGGGAGTGGTCCCTCCCCTTTCCATTGTCCAGTTGTGCACCAGAGCAGGGACTGAAGGTCCCTGAACTGGTGCAGACTGGTTTATGCAAAGAGGGCACCAAATGTGCCCTTCAAAGCATACCAGTGTCTTTGGGGGGGCTACCCCTCCCAAACCATGTAACACCGTTTCCAAAGGGAGAGGTGTTGCCCCCTCTCTCCCAAAGGAAATACTTCTTTCTGCCTTCCTGGGCTTGAGCTGTTCAAGCAGCAGGAGGGCAGAAACTCATCTGAGGGGTGGCAGCAGCTTGGGCTGCCCTGGAAAGCCCCAGAAAGCTGGTAGGAGCAATGTTGGGGGTCCTCTAAAGAGCCCCTAGAGTGCATGGAATCATACTTCCAATATTGGCAACAGTATTGGGGTATGATTCTGACATGTTTGATACCAAACATGCCCATATTTGGAGTTACCATTATGTAGCTAGACATAGGCAGTGACCTATGCCCAGTACACTCTTAAAATGGCATCCCCGCACTCAAGAAGTCCATAAAAATGGAGCTGGAGTTCTTGGGGGCACCTCTGCTCATGCAGGGGTGCCCTCACACACAGGAACCTGCACCCTGCCCTCTAGTCTGGGAGGGCCTAACATAGTGGTAACTTACAGTGACCTGTAGTTTAAAGGGTACATGTACCCTTTCACTCACACTGCAATGGCAGGCCTGCAGATACACTTTGCATGGTGCCCAATGCCCTGGGTACTGTATGCTAGGGAGTTATAAGGGGGCACCAGTATGCCAAATGCGGGGTGTTTGTGGTCCAAGCAACCAAGTTTAAAGGGAGAGAGCACAGTCACTTGGGTCCTGGTTAGCAGGGTCCCAGTGAACACAGTCAAAAACATACTGACAACAGGCAAAAGTGGGGGTAACCATGCCAGAAAGAGGATATTTTCTTGCACCCCTCCCCACCCCCCACTAAAACGAAGGACAATAAGGCTAGCCTTGCCCAGATGAGTCTTCATTGTCTAAGCGGAAATATCTGGAGAGTCCATCTGCATTGGTGTGGTTATTTCCAGGTCTATGTTCCACTGTATAGTCCATTCCCTGTAGAGATATGAACCACCTCAACAGTTTGGGATTTTTCACCTTTCATCTCTTTTAATCATAGAAGTGTCTTGTGGTGTGTCTGAACAAGGAAGTGAGTGCCAAACAAGTTTGGCCTCAGCTTCTTCAAAGCCCAAACCACAACAAAGGCCTCCCTTTCTATTGCTGACCAATGCTTTTCCCTGGGGGTCAACTTTCTGCTTATAAAAGCTACAGGTTGGTTGTGGTCCTCTGTATTAAGTTGTGACAAACCTGCCCCAATCCCTACCTCAGACGCATCTGTCTGAACTATGAGCTGCTTTGAGTAGTCAGGTCTTCTTAGAATAGGTGCAGAGCACATGGCCTGTTTAACATCTTCAAAACCTTTGACAGCTAGCTGTACACAAAACTTCCTTAGGCTTCCTTTTTGAGGTGAGGTCATTAAGAGTGGCTACAATGGACCTATAGTTAATGAGCCTCCTGTAGTACCCAGTGAGGCCTAGGAAGGCCCTCATTTGGGTCTGGGTAGTAGGGGGAGTCCAATCCATAATGCTTTGGATCTTCCCCTGCAGTGGCTGAATCTGGCCTCCAGCTACCTGGTGGCCTAGATATACAACCTTCCTCTGCCCTATCTGGCACTTAGAGGCCTTGATGGTGAGGCCTTCCTCCTGCAGAGCCTCCAAAACATTCCACAGGTGGACCAGGTGATCCTCCGAGGTGGAGCTAAAGACAGCTAAATCATCCAGATAAGCTGCACTATAGGCTTCCAATCCTTGGAGGACTGTATTCATCAGCCTCTGAAATGTGGTAGGTGCATGTTTCATTCCAAAGGGCATTACTGTAAAGTGATAGTACCTTCCAATGGTTGAAAAATCTGTTTTGGGTTTAGCATAATTTCATAATTTGAGCTGCCAATGTTCAGCCCAGCAGTCATATGAAATGTGCTCAGATACTTGGCAGATGCCAGTGTTTCTATTAGCTCATCGGCCCTAGGGATAGATGAGCATCTGTTTTTGTGACCGTGTTGAGCCCTCTATAGTCAGCACAAAACCTAATTTCTCTCTTTCCATTTTGGGAGTGAGATTTTGGGACTAGAACCAGAGGACTTGCCCAAGGGCTGTCTGAGTGTTCAATGAATCCCAGGTCTAGCATCTTCTGAACTTCAGACTTGATGCAGTCTCTGACATGGTCAGGTTGCCTGTAAATTTTACTTTTTATTGGCAAACTGTCCCGTTTGTCAATGATGTGTTCAGACCAAGTGGTATGACCAGGTGTCAATGAGAACAGTTCTGAGAGCTGTCAATGGAGATTCCGGCAGTCATCTTTTTGTGACTCAGAGAGGCAGTCAGCAAGGACTATCACATCAACTGAGCCATCAGCTGCAGTGTGGGAGAAGAGGTCAGGGAGAGAGTCACTGGCTTCTTCCTGCCCCTCATCAGTAGCCATGAGCAGGGTCATATCAGCCCTGTCATAATAGGGCTTTAGGCGGTTCACATGAAGCACCCTGAGGGGGCTTCTGGGAGTGCCTAGGTCTACCAGGTAGGTAACCTCACCCTTTCTCTCCACTATTGTTTGGACCACTCCACTTGTTCTGGAGTGCCCTAGGAGCAGCAGGCTCCAGGATCCACACTTTCTGTCCTGGCTAATACACAGTCAGTACAGCCTTCTGGTCATGCCATTGCTTTTGCTGCTCCTGACTGGCCTGAAGGTTTTTAGTGGCCTTCTTCATATACTCAGCCATCCTTTATCTGAGGACTAGTACATAGTCCACTATGTCTTGCTTGAGAGGTTGCTCCCGGCCATCTCTTACAAGAGCAAGAGGACCCGTAACAGGTTGCCCAAACATAAGTTCAAGTGGGCTGTAGCCCACACCCTTGTGAGGGACCTCCCTGTAGGCGAAAAGGAGGCATGGCAGTAGGACATCACATCTCCTCCTGAGTTTTTCAGAAAGTCCCATGATCATGCCTTTGAGAGTCTTATTAAACCTCTACCTAACCATTGGTTTGGGGGGTGGTAAGAGGTGGCGAACTTGTGTGTAACACCACATTCCTTCCACGTGGCTTTTAGGTATGCAGACATGAAGTTTGTTTCTCTGTCTGACACCACCTCTTTAGGAAAACCCACTCTTGTGAAGATTCCAAGAAGGGCTTTGGCCACTGCAGGAGCTGTAGTGGTCTTAAATAAGACTAGTCTCTGGGTACCTGGTGGCATGGACCACCACCACCAGAATGAATCCTTTCCCAGAGGCTGTGGGAGGGTCTAAGGGGCCAACAGTTTCCACCCAACCCTCTCAAAGGGTACCCCAACCACTGGAATAGAATTAAGGGGGCTTTTGGGTTGCCACCTGTCTTGCCACTGGCTTGACAGGTGACACAGGATCGACACAACTCCTTTGTGTCTTCTGACATATGGGGCCAGTGAAAGTGAGGGACAAGTCTGTCCCAAGTTTTGCTTATTCCCCTGGAAGGTCACCTGGGGCAGTCATGTGCTAGGTTAACAAAAAATCTCTGTACTGCAGAGGAACCACCAACCTCCTAGTGACACCAGGTTTGGTTTCCCTTGATTCTGAGTACAAGAGGTTCTCTTCCCAATATGCATTGTGGGTGCCACTGACATCCCCTGCCTCTTAAGTGACAGCTTGCTGTCTCAAGTCCTCCAGTGTGGGACAAGTCTTCTGTGCCCTACTGAACTCCTCCCTGGCAGGCCCCCTGCACCCAAGAACTCAGGTGTGTCAGATTGTAGCTCCTCTAGTGTAGGATCTGCCAAGGGAGTGGATTCTTCCCCATCTAGGGTTAAATCCTCACTGGAGGCTGGAGTAGGGGGCACCTTTTTACTGTTTATACTCGTAGGTTTGGGAAGTTGTTGGGCCATTGTTCCAGGCTCCAGGTTTCCCTAACCTTTATTCTTTTTGGCGCTGTGCTCCAGTGATGGCAAAAATATGCCCTGTGATGCCTAGCATTGCTGTCTGGGCTTCCAACTCCACTTCAGCCTAAGCTGAATCACCAAGTCGTTCCCTAGTAGACACTCTACAGGTCGGTCTGCGGACCAGTGACCCTCCCACCCCCCATAAATCAACAACTGCCATTGGGTGGCACACAGTGTTGTTATGAGCATCAGTCACTTGTTACTGGTGACCAAGTAGGTGTTGCTCAGGAGACACCAGTTTTTCAGTCACCATTGTGACACTGGCACCTGTGTCCCTGAAGGCCTCAGCCTGAACGCCATTTATCAGAGGATGCTGCCTGTACTTGCCCATGTTAAGGGGACAGGAAGCAAGGGTGGCAAAGTCAGTGCCCCCATCAGAGACATACACTGCTTCAGTGGTCTCCCTAACCCGCCCAGACCCCACTACAGCACCTAAAGTGAGCCCAGCTACACCCTTAGACTGACTACTGTTAGTAGTCCCATGCAGGAAGCTGGCTCTGTATATACATATATCAAAAAGAGATATAGTGTGCACAGAATCCAGGGGTTCCCCAAGAGGCTTGACAGAGTCAATAGGATCTTCAACATTTGGGGCATACCAAGCATATACTTGTTCACCACAGCGACAAACGTGAAATGCTAACGTTTTGCCTCCAGGTTTACTCACCACCAGTCAAAAGGGAAAGCCCTGTAAATAAATTGGTCAGGGAAATTTGATCCACTTTTCCTCCAGTTCCCCTGATCCCCATGGTGCTGGAGAAGGCCAGACCAAAGTCATCCTCATAACCCCCCAATGGGCAAGACCGACATGGTACTCAGATGTATAGGAAATGTCCCGGGGACAAATGATTACTGTAGGAAGCTGGCTCTGTATATACTATCTCAAAATGAGAGATAGGTTACACAGTGTCTAGGGGTTCCCCAAGAGGCTTGATGGAAGCAATAATAGATAATACTAATGCTCTATTTGTGGTAGTGTGGTCGAGCAGTTAGGCTTATCAGAGGGTAGTGTTAAGCATTTGTTGTACACACTCAAGCAATAAATGAGAACACACACTCAATGACTCAACTCCAGGCCAATATGTTTTTATATAGAAAAATATTTTTTGTTTCATTTATTATTAGAACCACAAGGGTCAGATTGCAGGTTAGTACATTCAATGAAAGGTACTTTGATAAGGTATAGTTAGAACTTTGAATCAAAACAGTAATGTACACTGTTTTTCATAAAATGGCAATAAGCTATTTTAAAAGTGGACACTGCAATTTTCATCAGTTCCTGGGGGGAGGTAAGTACAATTTAGTTATCATGGCAAGTTAAGCAGTAACACATTTCAGTCTTCGGGGCATAGGTAGCCTACCATTGGGGGTTCAAGTAAACAACCAGACACCCAACACCAGCAACTCAGGGCTGGTCAGGTGCAGAGGTCAAACAAGAGCCAAAATAGCATGGGTGCTTATGGAGACAAGGGGGTGCTCCGGTCTGCTTGCAGGTAAGTACCTGCACTGTCTGAGGGCAGACCAGGGGGGTTTGGTAGAGCACAGGAAGGGCCCCAAGTAGGCACACAACACACACCCTCAGCGGCACGGGGCAGTTGGGTGCAGTGGGCAAACAGGGCGTCGGCTTTTCAATAGGACTCATTGGAGGGACCCGGGAGTCATTTGGATGCTGCAGGAAGGGCACAGGGGGGCTTCTCGGGCCATCCACCGACTGGGCACTGATGAGGGCCGCCTGCTGGTCACTGCTGCATCGGTGGTCTGTTTCTCACAGGCCTGGGGGCTGCAGGTGCAGTGCTTCTCCAGGCGTCAGATATCTTCGTCCCGGGCAGTCGCAGTCAGGGTGGTCCTCGGGATTCCCTCTGCAGGCGTTGTCGTGGGGGTGCAGGGAGGTCAGCCTAGGGTGGACACGTTGTCAGTCGCCTGGGGGTCCTCTCTGAATAGTTAGTTTCTCTGGACACGAGCCAGGGGCATCGGGTGCAGAGTGTTGGGGACTGGAGTGAGGTGGGAGTCCCTTTAAAGATGGTTTCTTCTTTCTTGTTTGGACAGGTCAGCTGTCCACGGGAGTTCTTGATCCTTCTTAAGTGCAGGGCAGTCCTCTGAGTCGGGGGAGTTCTCTGGGCCCGCAGGATGCGTCGCTGCTGCAGGTTCTCTGAAGTAGGAGACAGGCCGGTAGGGCTGGGGCCAAAGTAGCAGGGTTTTTCAGATAAGCAGTCCTCCTTCTTTGTAGGTCGTCAGGAATCTGATGATCTGAGTTCAGGGTCGCCCCCAAATACTAAATTTAGGAGTGTGTTAGGGTCAGGTGGCAGTAGCCAATGGCTACTGTCCCTGAGGGTGGCTACATCCTCCTTGTGCCCACTCCCTCTGGGGAGGGGGGCACATCCCTATCCTTATTGGGCCTAATCCTCCAAAGCAAGATGGAGGATTTCTCAAGGAGGGGGTCACTTCAGCTCTGGACACATTAGGGGTGGTCCTGGCCGAGGGGGTGACTCCTTGGTTTTCTCATTATTGCCCTGGACTTGACGCCAAAAGTGGGGCTTTGTCCAGGGGCTGGGCATCTCCGCTAGCTGGAGTGCCCTGGGGAATTGTAAAACAAAGCGTGAGGCTCACTGCTAGGTGTTACATTTCCTACAGGGGGGAGGTGTGAAGCACCTCCACGCAGTGTAGGCTTTTTCTGGCCCCAGAGAGCACAAAGGCTCTCACCCCAGGGGGTCAGAAACTCAGCTCTCAGTGGCAGGCTGGCACAGACCAGTAAGTCCTTCACTGAAGGAATGGGTAAAATACAGGGGTCATCTCTCAGATGCCCTCTGTGTGCATTTTTTAATGAATCCAGCACTGGCATCAGTGTGGCTTTATTATTCTGAGAAGTTTGATAAGAAACTTCCCAGTGTTCAGTGTAGCCATTGTGGAACTGTGGAGTTCGTTTTGACAAACTCCCAGACCATATACTTAATATGGCCACACCATACTTACAATGTCTAAGAATGGACTTAGACCCTGTAGGGGCATATTGCACATGCAGCTATGCCCTCACCTGTGGTACAGTGCACCCTGCCTTAGGGGGGGGGCTTTAAAGCCTGCTAGAGGGGTGACTTACCTATTCCACAAGCAGTATTTTGTGTGCATGGCATCCTGAGAGGGATGCCATGTCAACTTTGCCTTTTTCTGCCCACCAACACACACAATCTGCAATGGGCAGTGTGCATGTGTTAGGTGAGGGGTCCCTTAGAGTGGTACAACACATGCTGCAGCCCTTAGCGATCTTCCCTCATCACAGGGCCATTGGTACCACTGGTACCTTTTACAAGGGACTTATCTGTGTGCCAGGGGTGTGCCAGTTGTAGAAACAATGGTACATTTATAGCGAAAGAACACTGGTGCTGGTGCCTGGTTAGCAGGGTCCCAGCACATTCTCAGTCAAGTCAGTATCAATATCGATATCAGGCAAAACGTGTGTGTGTGTGTGTATTGTGTAACTTCAACAAATGGCATTTTCCTTGATCCCACCACCTCTGCTATTGCTAGGGGCACTAGAAGTAGAAGTGGGGTTGGTAGTGGTGGTTAGCTTGGTGCCTTTCTTAGGGCAGGAGCTGTCTCCTGGCCTATGTTCTTACAGACATAACACCAAGGCTTTTTGAAGTTGGAGGAAGAGGATTTGACCCCACCCTCAGAGGAATTTTGTGGGCCTGATGAAGACTCTTTGGTTTTGTCCCCACCCTTCTCCTGGTGCTTACCTGTATCTTTCTTCTTGTGAGTTTTCCTGGTCACCCTAGTGCGGACCCATTTGTCTGCCTTCTTTCCCAATCCTTGGGGAGAGGTCAAATCAGAGTCCACCAGGTACTGATGCAACAAATCAGACACACAGTTATTCAGAATGTGCTCTCTCAAGATTAGGTTGTACAAGCACTAATAATCACTAACTTTGCTTCCATGCAACCAGTCTCCCAAAGAGTGGTAATCGGCTCCTCCCCCATAGACATGCAATACAGAATATGGGCAAGAAAAAGTTGATGATTCAAAGGGCTGACCATTTGCTTCCTCTTACTCTGATGCAAGTCTTATAAACTACCAGTGGCCAAGACACTTCTCCTGAAGGGGACAATTCTTTCCTCTGAGCCCTGACAAAGACACTATTCTCATTTACCACAGTGTAGCTCACGGCTGCAGGAACTCAACTCTGAATACGACGTGGTCCTCCAAGGTGCCTATATACTATATTTTGACTGTAGTCTTGCATCTACTTTCTCATTTGCAAAGATCTTTCTCCTGTTTAATGAGCCACTACTGCAACCTATCTTGGCTGCCTAAGAGAACCTTTTCTTGGGCACAGCAGTCCACATGCAAATTTTCAAATGCCATAGGCCTGCTATGGGTGACCCAAATTTGTTTGCCCTCTCTCCAGTCGCAAGAAAGCCTGGCGATTCAAGCTTCATCTTCCAGACTGAATCCTAACTCTGTCTCTGTCTCCTCTGACCATGGAGTCAAAATATCTAGGCTCCATGGGCTGGAAGGTTTTTCTTTCAAGCAGTCTTACTCTCTGTACGGAGAATCACTCATGACAGCTGGGCTTTTTTGCCACTTCTTGTGGGAATTGGCAAAAATGACAGCCATAAGCCTACTGGAAGCATGTAGAAACCCTTTTCCAAATTGGACAGTGATGGCTCGGATAACTCAAAAACGAGATTTTGGTGTGTGACTTGGATTCTGCAAGTGCAATGGGTGGATCCTTGGACACAGCTTTTACATTATGTGGACATACTCTTTTGTGTTAAACTGTTTTTTTCAAGAATCATGCAAGTGACTTTTATAGACATGCCCTTCAGTGGCAATCAGCTTTGTGGTTAAATGGCGGTTCTTCCCTTTAGTGCTTCAAGAACAGCAGTGCTATAGCACAGTCACAGTACCTGGTCCTGCCTGTGATAGAGTGCCATCAGCGATACAGAAAATTCAGAGCCTGTTACAGAGCTCCGCTGTCCCAACAGAGACAGCCCTCTAAGCTGCTCATGACACCTCAGTGTACCTCTCCTTTTGATGCAGGGGTGGATCAAAAGTTGCCATTGGCAGCTACAGCAGACCCAGTCCCCTCTTCCACTACCGCATCTGCTGTCTCAGAAAATGGGAGGTCTTCCACTTCACCAATTGGCAGTTGATCATAACAGACTGTTGAGTCATCCAGTCCACTTCTTGCTCGATAGAAAGGACAGTGGTCTAAGACCATTTATAAATCTCAGCCTTTTGAACTTGTTCATTTGGTAGGACAGGTTCAAGATGCTTTCTCTGAGCCCAGTTCTTCTGGCACTGAACACAAAGGATTAACTGGTGTCCCTGGACCTCCAGGATGCTATTTCCTTCTTCTAATTCTCTCTGCTTGTAGGTGTTACACAAAGTTTAATGTAGGATTCCAGTTCGTCCCTTTGCTTTCTTGTCATTTGGGCTGATGACCACTCCTCATGTTTTCACAAAACTATTTCTATGTATTTCTGTGCTTAGATGACTGGCTGGTCATGACCGTCACCAGCGCTCCTAAAAAAAAATCTTTGTAACGTGATGAGACTTCCTCATGATTTAGACTTTGCCATCACCTAACAAAAGTCTCTTCCCACTCCAATGCAGAGGTTGACCATCAAAGGTGCAGTGCTAGAAGTCTGCAGGAAAGTATTTCCTTCTTCTCAGAGAGTCCTAGCTGTTCAGGCAAACATCAGAGGTTTATGACTTGAGTGCATCTGTCTGTACTATGGGTCTTGTATCTGTTTGGCTTTACAGTTTTGGGCATCGTGCTGTTTTGTATACAGGGACCATGCAATAGCAGTGGCTCCAAGTCAAGGGTGTTTATCAGCTGAGGTGCAGATCTTCCAGTCAAGTTTGCCTAGACTTACTCGGGTGGAAATACCACTACAGTCTGGAGATGGGTTGTCTATCCCTCCACAAGCACAGGCTACTGTGGTAATAGTCGCCTCATCACTGGGGCGCAAAAGGGGGCAAAGAGTCTTTAGTCTGTTTTAGAGCAATATCTGCACGTAAATTCGATAGTCAATTTTGTCCTGAAGGATTTTTCCCTTCAGTATAATTAAACTCCACTTAGATCATTTCTGGCAACACAACCACCGTCCTTTTGATCATCACACAGGACAGTATTGGTTCATGGACTCTGTACTGTGTGTCTATTCACCTGTGATACTGGACTCAGTGAAGGAATTTTTCCATTGGTAGCCTATCTTGCGATATATCTCTAAATGAGTGGATTCTATGGTGCCTCTCACTGAAGAAGCACAAGTGTCTGAAATTACAGAGTTGATCATCTTCAGATTGGGGTGTCAGTCCGTGGATGTCTTCAACATGGTCCAGAACAGGAAGCGTCCTCAATTTAGTGCCATAAACCTTTGTCTGTATGGTTCCGTGGGTGATGCCTTAAGGCTGACCTGGTCTCAGCACCTGTTGTATGCATTTCTAAAGATAACACTTTTGTCAAATGTCCTCTGAAAGGTGCAGGAGGATCAAACATAGCTGATCCTTATCACCTTAGATTGGACACGGAAGATCAGATACACCCACTACATGGCGCTGAGCATTTGACAATCTGTCTCTATTCTCCAAGGGTTGAACCTACCCTACAGCCGGATGGCCAGGTCCTCCAGTGTAATCTTCAAATGCTGTGACTGAAGGTGTGGAAATTGAGCAGTGCCAGCTGTGGAATACGTTTACCTTCTTGAAGAAGTTGTAAACATTATCTTGACTGCTGGAAAACTGGCAATAGATCAATTTCTGCAGGTGGATGGAATAAATGTGTATAATGTTGTGAATCAAAAGGCTTGAATCTATTTAATTTGTGTTTTTGTAGGTTTGCATTGTTTCTTGTACAGCAAGGCTGATCTGGCTTCCTGTCAGCTTTCATGTGTCTCCCTGATCAGCCATCGTTGTTAGAATCACCCTTAGTGGCTTGTTTTCTGAAAGGTTTGCTTTACCTTTCTTCTTTCACTCCGTTCATTGTTTCTTATTGTCATAACTTAGTCCTTCTTAGCCCAGCCTTCTTCCCCATGGTGGTGTATGTGCTCAAGTCTGTCACTTCTTACCTTTTTCTCCTATTGATTATCCCACCAAGGAGGAGGAGAGATTTTGTAGTCTTCCTTTAACAGTAAAGTATTGATCATTTATCAGTAAGGTAACCACCTTTCATTTTAACAGTATTATTCAGGTTTCACTGACTTGACATTTATCTTTGATTAAAGCTCTTTAGAGAAACATAACCTTTTTAGGCCCAACTGACTTTGAATGCTGCAAAACAATTAAAACAGTAAAATATTTACCTATTAAACCCCTCAGTGCAGGCCATCCTTCCTGAAAGCCACAGGCTTCATAAACAAACAGGTTGTGAAAGCACTCAGAAAAACAGCTCAGAACGTTTCACAGGTGTGTGCCTTCATAGCATTGTGGTAGATCTGGTCTTGCGTGTTCTATTTCCTTTTTGAATCTTAATTTATCATTAAAGTACTGATGAGTTACCAAAGAGGTAATTCCACTTCATTTAAACAGTTAGTACCTACGGTTTTCATGGAGGTGATCTTATATCATGATGTATCACTTTCACTGAAGCACCTTTGAAAAGTACTACATTCTTCGTCCGAGTGTTACCACCATATTGCATTTTTCTTTAAACGCTCGCTGAGGACAGCCAGCTCTTTTCTCAAAGTATTATCAGGTTCATGAGGACACTAAACTCCCCAGGGCAGTGACATTTTCATAAGGCAGTCTACTGGAACCAGGCAAAATGATTAGCTGGTAAGTAGTCTCCTTCTCAGTCATATTCTGGAATTTCTATATGTAATACATCTTTAGCCTGAAATTGGTATCTGTATGGGTCATGTACTGGTCACCTAGGCATTCGGTAAGTGTTTTGTAACAAATACTGTCGTCTTCTCTAGAAGGTTAGGCATGTTAAATGCTCTAACCCAATGCATATGCCTTTTTTGCTTTTGTTTGCCATGCCTACAAGTTATCTTTCAAAGAAGTTGGGAAATCTGTTAACCTCAAAGCTTTGTTTAGAGAATCACAGCAGTGACATTTCCTGCTCTCCAGGTGATCTAAATCAACAGATCAAAGAATCACCATGAACAATGGCCTATCTCTTTTGTCAGAGGTCCATTTTTAACTTGAAGACTCTGTGGTGGGTGTAGATTTACCACATACTCTTCTCTCTCTGTCTTTCTGATTGCCTCATGCTTATCATACTGAATCCTTCCTAAAGCCAGCATCTGATTTTATGATGTAGTCTGTTCTTCTCTTTCTCATTGTCAACAAGGTTCTGTCTGTTTCACTTTCTTTCTCTGACTTCAGAGGTGTTTGTGTCCAAAAATGTATCATTTGTGGTTATTTTGGGGTTAATCAGTTGTGGTGAAGTCATATGTCTGAGTCTATGAAGCATGAAGAAGAAACATTCTGTGAAAGGAAACTTTTTTTTATTTTTTTACTTTGTGTTATTTTCTTCCAGCCTACAGATTGTTCACAGTTGTGCCCCGACTAGTAAAGTTTGTGGACATGCTTACAAACTGGTATGTTCGAATGAATCGCAGGAGGCTAAAGGTAGGTCATTTAATGTGAATGTTATATTTATTTACTCTAATAACTTAATGTCATGAATACTTTTTAGAGAGTTAATTGTATTTTAATTTATATTACCAGCCTAGATGCGATTTGTGAGGCCTTTTGGAATCTTTGGGCAGTCGAGGGTTACTGGGCAATAGGCATTCATCACTGGTTTCCTAGACTTCCATACCATTGCACTCCATGTGCAATTGCTTCATTTGGCAACATTTGATTTTTGGTTTTGGTCTATGTAGTAAAGGTGCCAGACATAAAAATAAAATGTAACAGCATTTTACGCTATGCTATGTCTGGCCCTCTTCGACAGTATCTTTGTTGTGAGCTTCAGGAATTTAAGGAATGTAAACAGCCCAAAATAACCCACCAATTCAAGCTTTTGGGCATCTTTGAAGAAGTGTCCTTTAGGACACTGTCCAAGTAACAGGAGACTTTAATCTTGCAGGCCATCTTAGGGACTGTGACTTGCTAGTGGAACTGTACCTCTTGGTTTCCCAAAAGGATTGTTTTTGAGGCTAGGGTTTTGTACCTATGCAACCACCAGTTGTTAGGATTTAGAGTGGCGAGACACTCATTGCTTGGGTACTTACACAGGTACTAAAGTGACGAGGTGGTACCAGAACCCGATTTGCCCAAAAGTTGATTGCAGTAGTTCCATAATAGACCTCCGACCCTAAGGACAGAAACACATGATGGATAGAAACTTAGGTCCCCATTATAAATGCCATCAGGCGGCCTCAACCCTGCCGGCCCTAATTTGAGTTCCCCACTGGGCCGGGGGGGCGGAAACAATGTTTCCGCCTGCCAGCCCAGCAGGGAACAGGGCCTTAACATTGCAGCCAGCTCCTAATGGAGCCGGCGCCAATGTGGTAGTGCAGCAAGTTCAGCAGTTCCCGTTGTGCATTCCACTGCTTGTAATTTGGGCAGTGGAATGCACAACGGGGCTGTACATGGGCAGTGGAGGGCCCCCCGACTTCCCCCATTCCACCAGCCTTTCGTGGACATGCTGGCGGATGGGGACTCTGGTGACCGCCAGGGTTGTAATCAGGCCCTTAATGATTTCTGGGTCCCACTGTACTGTGAAGAGGGCACCCGGTGGCAGAGAGGGATAAAGATTGGTGTAGGCTCACCCTTCTGAATAGCTGAAGGCGATGGAGCAATTCCTTTCTGTTTGACCTGTATGTTGTGTGTTTACAGGTCAAAGTGTGACCGTAGCTTTGATATTTTGAAATAATCAAATAGAAAGTCTAGTCTTAACAGTTGGTAAGTGTAGGAAAGTGCCTCTTTTGACATGGTTACCCACCACTTTTTGCCTGGCTTCTGTTGCAATGTTGACCGAAAGTGCATTGGGTACCTGCTAAACATGTCCCCAGTGCCAGATCTTTCTCCCAAGCTGCACAGTCATTTTTCCAATTGACAAACCCTTTAGTTGCCACTGTAAGCCCCTAGCAACTGGTACCCTTGGTACTAAGGGCATGGGACCTTAAAGAAGGCCCCTGAGGGCTGCAGCACAGGCTGTGCCGTCCTCAAGGACCCTCTCACCAACTGCACACAGTGCTGCCATTGGAGACTGCGTATCTTGGTGCACAGATACAATTTAAACATGACACAGCCCACAGCCTGTGTGTCATGTCCCCTAACACTGCCTGCAGTATATGTAAGTTACCCCTCCGGCAGGCCTTGCAGCCCTAAGGCAAGGTGCATTATATTACATGTGGGGGGCACAGCTGTGTGAGCAGCTATTCCTGTGTTATGTCTTTGTCGATTCTCAGACATAGCAAGTGATCAGTAAAACCATTCTAAATACATATACTGGATACTGATCATTACGAGTTCCTCAGCTACCTGATGGCTTCACTGAAGATAGGGATGTCTGGTATCAAACATCTTGTATTAATAAACCCTCATTGAATTCAGTGATGAATGTATTAATACATGCACACAAAGGGCACCTTACAGGTGCCCCATGAAACATTACCGACACCTAGCTTGGTCACTGATTGGTGCAAACCAATGCAGCCACCTTAGACAGTGTTCTAGCCCCCTTAGGTGAGAACCAATGCTCTTGAGGGCTCAGAACAAAGGCCTTCTCTGGGTGGAGGTGCACACACTTCCTCCAGGCACGTGGGACGTTCCAGGGTGGGGAGCCTCAAAGGCCTTGCCCCCTTTAAAATGCAACCCAGGCCTCTCCAAATGGTAGAGAAAACGGCCCCCTGTTCCAGACCCCACTTTTGGTGGCAGAACTGGTGAGAATGTAAGTTAAATTAGGATTAGTGCCTACTTCATGCCAGTCCCACCCTTAAGTTGGACTACTATTTAAATTCCTTCATCTTGTTTGGAAGGAACTAGGCCAGTAGGGTTAGGGCTATGTCCACTTCCCAAAGGAAGTGGTCATAAGAAAGGTGTAGTCACCCTAAAGGTGAGTAGCCCATTGGCTACCGCCTGGCACCCCTGTAATACCCCTAAATTCAGTATTTAGGTAACACCCCTGAATCCTAGAACTCAGATTCTTGACAACCTAAGAAGAGCCGGACACTACAGCATTGAACCAGCAGAGAAGACTTCAGACACCAACTTACTTGGCCCCAGTCCTACCTGCCTGTCCGCAGCTGTCAGTGATTCTGCATCAAAAGGCAACCCGTCCTGCATCCAGTGACCTCCAAATCCCTAGGAGGACTGCCTGACTTAGACAAAAAGACCAAGATCTCCAGTGGACAGTGGACCTGTCCAGAAGAAACCAACTTTAAAGATAAAGAACTCTGCCTTGAACTGCAAAACTGCACCTGGACCCCCCTCTGCACCCGACCCCCAAAGCTGGAGTCTGAGTGGGCCACTGGTCCTGTGAAGGTTCCCCAGCAATTCTGAGTCCGAGTCCACTGTGGGTTTGACCCCTGCTGGACTCTGCCTCGAAGCCTGCAGCCTCAATCCGAAGAACACCACTGACCATGACCACCAAGTAACCTGTTTTCATATGTCAAAGGATTCCCCTGCATTTGGAGCCTGTGGACCATGGAGAGCTGGGCCGACTTTGTCCCTGAGTCCTTCAGCATCCCAACTTACCTGGGCAGCTGTGGGTTTTCTTCATTCAGCCTCCAGGCCCAAGCCTGCATTCTTTTTCCAAAATTGCCCCTTCCATTGACTTGCATTGTGCGGCTTACGCTGTGTTGGCACTCTGCACCTAGCCACCCCTGTGCCACTGAGGGTGTAAGTTTGGTGCTGCCTTGTGGCCCCCCCAGGTGCTTGCCTTAACACCAGGAGATGAACACCTGACACTGCTTTGTTCATCTGTCGTGAGCAGCAAATCTTCGTTCACTTCTAGTCTCCATTGGTTTACATTGGGCACCTGATCCCGAATTTGACCTCTGCACCCGCCCACCCCTGTTCCGCTGTTGGTGCACTCTTGGTGCTGATTTGCACCCTGCCTGGTGTTGACCTAAAACCCCAAAGGCTGGATTTGTAAGTTGAGTACTTATCTACAAAACTACATCCTTGTTCCCCCCCCCCCCCCACCCACCCCCTCCCCAAAATAGGTTAGCATTGAAGACTCTGAAAAGTATTTTGAATTTCAAAACTGCTTTACCTTATAACAAAGTTCTTTGGTTCAAAGCATATATGAAAGCAAATTTTATTTTTCGAATTTGGTATTGGATTTATTCTTTGAGTGTGTGTTTCATTTATTGCCTCTGTGAGCACAACAAATGCTTAACGCAACTCCTTGATAAGCCTAACTGCTCGCCCACACTACCACAAATAGAGCATTAGACCCCACTATTTCTGCCTCTGTGAACCTTTGGGGATCCACTGGGTACTCTGCACAGTGTATTTCTTTTTAGTACAACATATAGAGAGCCAGCTTCCTACAGTAAGGATGTTTTCTGAAGGGTGATCATTCTATTCCTTTGCTGCAATTGCTTCATGTGAAGCAGTAAGTACCTTCTGTGTTTTATTTCGGTTTAATAAATGGACATTATCTCAGTAGTAAAATCATTCATATTTGTATACATAAATGAGGTCCATTTGTTGTGACCTGACTTATCAGGTAGGATTTTCCTTTCAATTTCTTTGGTTTGCCTAAATTGAACAGTAATTTCCTTTTATAAATCTTTATTGTTTTCTAGCTAGTTGTTTCTAATTGTGCTTCGTCTGCTGTAATTCGTTTGGTTCTGTATGCCACATAAGTAAAGTAGAATGATTTCTCAGTTATCTATACACAATCCTTTCACGTTAGAACACCAACGTTTAGCTGTCTTTCTTAAAGATGACTTATGTTTGATCAGAATTTGCAGAAGTATGCTTTACTTTCACATTAGTGTTTCATCTTTTCCTGATTGGGCAGTCAATATGTCTCTGACAGTTTACTTTTGGCATTTTTATTGAATAGATACTTATGACCATAAATCTTATGTAGTCCATTGTTGTCTTAAGCCCACTTCTCATTGCTTTGTTTTATTGTGTCGTGCATAGGGTGAAAATGGAACTGAAGACTGTATAATGGCTTTGGAGACCTTGCTAAGTGTCCTGCTTTCTATGTGCAGGCTTATGGTAATCAAACTTTTACTATTTTTCTTTCTCTCATGTGCCTTTGTTTTTCCAAGTTTATAACAAATACTATCCTACAGAAGTTTCACACAGTGAATTCATCCAGATTTTCAACAGGTATATTTGTATTCATTTGATAGCCATGTCTGTGGCCAAGGTAATTACATTAATTGCCTGAACACCATATATTAGTAGCTCTATTGTTTCTTATTTTTTTCAGCTCCCAAAACGTGCTGTGGGGAGTGAAAGCCCTCAGTATCAACAATGAATTGTTTTTCACTATTCTCATTCACAACACTCTTAATTTTGTTCAGATAAAAACAAACTCAGATGACCAATCTGCTGCTCTCAGTATATCCTCCAACCGATCACCTAATGCTAAAGCTTTGGTTGCCATTGTTTTCCTCCTGGAGGGTGCACCACAAAAGGACAAGTCCAGGACAGCTTCCTGCACCACCCAGTGAACTAGTCCTCCCACAGAGGGTGAGGAAACCACCCTGGTTTCTTGATGTCATTTACCAGTTGATGCAGTTCAGTAGAATGGATTTATCTGGTTGTCTCCTCAAAAGCCAGCGTTCATCTTATTAGACATAGGTTAGGTGTAACAGGGAAAGCCAATGTAAGATGGATTAACTATTGGATATTGCACACCTAGCATTTGTGAACATATCCCTTTCTGGAGTAAACATCCTTCCCTGTCCAAGACTCATACATCCAAGACCCACCAACAAGATACCAGTCATCTGAGTATTGCTAACTTAGTGGAAAGCTGTTCCCTTGAAAGATAGTTGTTCTTTGGCTAGGACAAGATTCACAAGTACTCTGACATATGACAGTTTGGTGACTTGGGCTCCGAGAGAAAGGACAGACCAATCTTTTGAAATCAACTTGCATACTATCAGGTACTCTTCTGTCATTAAATCATTTACTGGCATTTGTCACATCGAAATGAGAGATCTAAAGGTATTGACTAACCTACACGTCATTCTGTCTTCTGCTGCCAGTTGTGAAAGGAAAATCTGAATGTGGGGCAACCTCTTCCCTTGTAGGATTCAAATCCCGTGTTAGACACCCACTTGACCATAGTTGCCAGGCCGAAAAGTACTGCTTGACCATGCCCTTTGACCAACCTTATTGAATGAATAAGGCGCCATTGCCCAAGAGGCCTGTGGTCCTCCAAAGTCCTTTGTAATCCAGTAGGCCGTGAGTTGTAATGATCCAGCTAGGACCCGTTGATGAAGGAGTCCTTGAGCGTTTATCGGAATCATCTGAAACAGGGTGAGAGTGTTTAGAAAATCTTAGGAAATTTCTAGAAGGGCTGGAAATCAAACTTGAGGCCCCTAAATTAGCTTTACCAAAATAAGTTCTGCGCCTTTCCTATTGCTATCATGATAAATAGAGAGATGGTATAATTTGTCGTTCCTGACCAGTCCTGCAAGAATGCAAGGTTACCATCAGAGCATCATCCCCTGAAAGACCTGCAGGGCTAGTTTTCGTTCTCTGGCATCTTAGATATAGCTGTAATAACTGCCCCCACTATGTTCTGGCCCGGTAAGTATTCCTGCCATCACTGTAATTCTCCTTTCATGTTATTTGCTATTACTAAAGTGTTCATACACCCAGGTTTCATGGTGCTTACTGAGGCAATAGCACTAATGTACAGCACATCTTAACTGTAAATGGTTCAATAAAATAAGAGATTCTTTAGTTCCTTACTAAAGAAGCACAGTGAGGGAGTGCAACAGAGAAATTGGAAGCATATTCAACTCATGTCCAGGCAGAGGTGGCAAAAGTCCTGAGGCAGTTGTGATAACTCCCTGAGAATTGTTCCCCCAAATCTTCTGATAGAGTGGATCACAGGGATGATGTCCATCGTGATAAGGACTCAACAGATCACCTTGTCCTTGGTCCAAGGGAAAAGAGCCTGCTGATATGGAGGTTGAGCTTGTCTCCTGTCCACATTCTCCTGTGAACCATTCCCTCTATTAATTGACTGCTAAGGTCCAGTAAGGTACAAAAGATGCCCTTGCTGTTCCATGCTTCTCTTTGTTCCAGCTACCATTGAATCTACCTCTGGGTTCCTCGGACAGAGTCAAAATTCTGAGTCTGCCAGGCCATTTTGAAGATGGGACATTTTAAATATTTTGAGTGGTCTGTAATTGAGTGGGTCTGAGAATATCATCTGAATTAATGAGGAAAATACTCCCACTAACCTGGCCGTTGTCTAAGGGAAACTCATTCCATGAGGGGAGCTCTCCTCCACTCTTTAATCCTGCCAGCAGAGTGTACTAATAGGTCTTGGAAAATCCTTCTTTGGTTGAGGCATAACTCAGATTTCTCTCCATTAACCACCTGAACCCCCAAAACTTTATTCAATTTCATTGTCATCTCTAAGTGCAATTTCAGCTTCTTCTGGCATTGGTTTATGAGTATCACCTAGATTCACAATCAGACATGTCTCAGGAACTCTGTAACCACTTAAGCAATTTTGTGAAGCGCCTTTCAGTTGAGGACAGCATGAAAGGGAGAGTTGCAAAATCATAAACCTGTCCTCTCGGGGTACAATGTAGATTTTCCTAGTTTTAATGACGAAAAGTCTTAATTTTATTAAAGACACGGAGGCGAGTATTATGTGTTTCTTTTCTTGCTTTATTAAACAGCAGCTAGTGAAGAAAAAACTACAAATCCCAAAGTTGAAGAGAAACGAACCAATGGGAAAAGATTTGTAGTCCATGTTAACAAGAACCAATAAACAGCACAGTATGCTATTGTGACGTAACTTGACTGCGAACAGCCCTCTTTTCTTGCGTGTTAAAGTCAATTAGAACGAAATAAAGGAAAAATAGAAGGTAAAATAAGAACTGCCATAATAAAGGATAGTAATTCAGAACAAAAATTCAATAGTCCAGGACACTGTAGATGAATAGAAGCACACTGGTGGTCTGTCACGCCCAGGAGTGTAGAAGAGGAAGGACGAATAAACGATGACGGAACATCCGACGAGTGAGATAACTTCTTAGGAGGCCGGTTGAACAGCTGATGTTGACACTGAAGGGATGGGGGGAAAAAACAGAAAACAAACAGCAGTTACTGATAATAGAGGTGGGATAATACTCGCCTCCGTGTCTTTAATAAAATTAAGACTTTCCGTCATTAAAACTAGGAAAATCTACATTTTATGACAAGACTGAAGGCTCCTATTATGCGAGTTCAAAGCAAATTAACAACATTGGTAGAGACATTATCAACCGGTTTACAGTAAAAGAAATTCTGAAAACATTATCATTAGACCAATCAGCGGATCTAAGAATGTCCTCAAGGCGGAAACCTGTCCAGAAGGCTTTAGATGCCATAGCACCTCTGGAAGAGTGAGCTCCAAATCTGGATGTGTCAATGCCGGCCAAAGACATTATCCATTTAATCCAGCGAGCTAAAGTAGCCGCAGACACAGGACGATAAGGGCTCCTGAAAGAAATAAGGAGTTGTGGAGTTGAGGACGTTCTTAAATGAGCTGTCATCTGTTCATAAACTTTTAAACATTGTGCAAGAAATAATTTGGGTTGGTCCGGGAAATATGGATAAAAGACAGTATGTAGATTTGTTTTAGTTCTGCGAGATATAGAAAATAATACACCAGAAGGAGTAAATTGCCTGGAAGAGATATCCAACGCTTGAACATCAGAAATACGCCTAATAGAAATGAGACATAACAGCATAGTGAGTTTTGCAGATATAATTTTCAAAGTAAGAGAGGAATTATCCGGCCATGCAAGGAGGAACTTCAACACTACATTAACATCCCATAAAAACCTGTATTTAGGTAAAGGTGGATTAGAAAACTTTACTCCCTTTAACAGACGACAAATGAGAGGGTGTTCACCCACAGGTTTTCCATTAACGAACTGATGACCAGAGGAAATAGCTGATCTGTACAGATTGATAGTACGGAAAGCTTTGCCTTTGCTAGCTTCGGCGGCCAGAAAGTTCATGATAAAGGTGGCATCTGCTGAAAAGGAATCAATGTGTTTTCCCAAACACCAGCTGTGCCATAAAGCCCATGCTGACTTAT
Organism: Pleurodeles waltl; assembly: GCF_031143425.1. Classification (NCBI taxonomy): domain Eukaryota; kingdom Metazoa; phylum Chordata; class Amphibia; order Caudata; family Salamandridae; genus Pleurodeles; species Pleurodeles waltl. Next base: position 266,899,864 of record NC_090448.1, on the reverse strand, counting down.
AGGCCTTTCTAGTTCCTGGAGCCCAGGCCTGTCTGATATAGTCCGCAGCTTGCGCCGAAATAAAAGGGAAAGATGAGGAATTCCCAAAATTTTCCATGCTGAAAGATAAAGAAGCTTGTCCAGGACAAGACTGTGAGGACGCTGAAGGGGGTCTAAAAGAAGGTCTGGAAAAGGAGAAATAAGGAAAGGACAATCTATGGCAAGTTCTAGAAGTGTTGGAAATCAAATCTGGGATTGCCAAAAAGGAGTAATTATGATTAGAGTGGCATGTTGACGTCGGACCTGCACTAGCACCCTGCTGATCATAGCAAAAGGGGGAAAAGCGTAAGAGAGGAACTTGGACCAATCTTGAAGAACTGCATCCGAGGCCATTGCCAAAGGATCCGGACGCCAACTGTAAAATAGAGGAAGTTGGCAATTTAGGCGAGATGCGAATAGATCGATCGACAAGGGACCCCACTTGTGTTGAAGAATTTGAAAGATCTCGGGAGGGAGTTTCCAATCGCTTGAATCGTGGAGATGACGAGAGTGCCAATCGGCGATGGAGTTGAGGGTTCCTGGAAGATACTCTGCATGAACTGAAATTTGGTTTGCAAGGCAGAACTCCCAAAATCCCTTTGCTAATTCTGCAAGAGGTTTGGATCTGGTACCTCTGAGATGATTTATATAACGGACTGCCGAAATGTTGTCCATTCTGAGAAGGATGGCGCAACAAACCCTGTCCTTTGCGAGGCTTCTGATTGCAAGGGAGCCCGCAAGCATCTCTAAAGAATTGATATAAGCAGGGTAGCCGAAAGCGAATTGATTTGGAAACCTAAGAATTCTATAATTTGGGTAGGGCAAATAAGGGACTTCTCTTTGTTGATGATGAAACCCAAGTTCGAAAGAAGTGAACTGGTCAGGTTGAGATGATTTAGAAGCAATTGTGGAGATTGACTCATCAGAAGAATGTCGTCGAGATAAATAAGAAGTCTTACTCCCTGAGCCCTGAGGTGAGCCACCACTGGCTTCAAAAGCTTGGTGAAACACCAAGGAGCCGATGAAAGACCAAAGGGTAGCGACGTAAAATGAAATGTTTGATCCAGCCACTGGAATTGGAGAAACTTCCTGTGATCTGGATGAATTGGAACAACTAGATACGCGTCTTGTAAGTCCAGGCGAACCATCCAGTCGTCCTGAAGAAGAGAATCCCTGAGATGGAGAATGGTTTCTATCTTGAAATGTAGATAAACAACAAACTGGTTGAAGAATTTTAGATTGATAACCGGACGCATTTTCTTGTTTTTCTTTTGGACTAGGAAAATGGAGCTGGTAAAACCGGCAGGATCGAGACGAGTAATTGCAATAGCTTGTTTTTGAAAAAGAGACTGGAACTCCGAAGAAATGAGAGCGGACATGTCTATAGATAAACGTGGAGGAGGAGGTAGCAGGGCCTGAATTGGAGTTGAATAAAACTCTATCATATACCTTGGACTGTGTTTAGCACCCATGGGGCTGAGGTGATTGATAACCAATTTAGGAAAAAATGACAAATACGACCGCCCACAGGAAACTGGGAAAGAGATTGATTCACCTGATTGATTGGAATTCCTGGAGTTCCTGTAACCTCTGGACCGGAAGCCTCTGGCCCTTTGTGGGTAAAACTGTGGTCTGAAATCCTGGTAGGCTGAGTTGTAAGCGCCACAGGAGCCTTGATTATAGTAGGAAGAGCGGCCGGCAAAGCGGCTCCTGCCTCTGCCGGCCCTGGCGAAAACCCGTTGATTAAACATCTTCTTTAAAGATTGTTGGGCTTTATCTAAAGAGGTAAAGGTGGTTACATATCTGCCGAGTACTTTGATAAAACTGTCACCAAACAGAAGACCCTCTGTTTTCGCTTGAGGTTGGATCGTTGCCAAGTTGACGAGCTTTGAGTCCAATTTGAGTAGGAGACCCTTACGCCTTTCTTGAGAAATGGCAGAGTTGGCATTTCCGAGAAGACAGACCAATCTCTGAACATATAGTGAGAGTTCTTCAGGATCAATAATGGAACCATCAATCCTGGCAGCCTCAGTGATGTCAAATATGCGGGTGAGGGGACCGATGACATCCATCAACTTGTCCTGACAGGAGGACCAGGCTTTGTCAATGCCTTTTCGAGGATCTTTGCCGAACTTGGTAAAGAAAGTTAGTATGGGCTGATCAATGGCAGGAGTCAGAGAAGACTTGTGTGCAAGAGAAGGGCGTGGACACTCAGACTTGAGCTTGGCCCTTGTTTGCTTATCTAGGGGGCTGAAAAGTTTGGCGGACACATAGTCGCCACATGAGCGGCTGGAAACCATTCGGTAGAATTGGGATGCAAGATTAAGGAAGGATCAAACATCGGTAAACCCTTGCAGTCTAGCAGGGGTGTAAAATTAGAGGGTTTGTAAGAGTGTTTGGATTTCTTTGCTGCAGGAGAAGCACAGGAATCATCCTGGTCAGAGGGGTCCAAGTCTGAGCTTGCGTCAGGTAAGTCATCGTCAGTGTCCTGAATGGACGAAATCACCAAGGGGGACACAATATGCTTGGTTTTGGATTTACATTTTTGGGAAACATTCTCCTTAGACGGAGTCTTTTGAGGAACCGCGTCCTCCGCCATGGGTGAGGGAACCTCACAAATCTTTAGCGCCAATTTTTTAATACTTTGGGGGCAACTGGGGGCAGGCGCTGTCTGCACTCCCCTGCAGACTGGGCAGACATGGTTTGATTCAACATTTTCAAAACTGACGATTCCAGGTTTTCAGATAATTTATTTATGGAACTGTTCACAGCCTGTTGAACTGAATTCTGAATAAATATATTAATATCCTACTTAATAGCAGAAACTTCCTCAGGGTCAACCTGAATGGAAGAGGAACCATTAGTTTCCATGCTGACCTGAGTGGAAAAAAACCCCACAATTAATGAAAAAACAGGTTAGAGGCAGATACAGGGCAAATAGGGAAGAAAGGGTTAATCTTTCTGTCCAGGAAAGAAAACCCAGCCCCTGGGCGTGGATGGGGAAAGCCTTACTGCTCTCCGGCACACTGACGCGAGGAGGCAAAGGGGCTCCAGAGCGTGGAACAGAAGGTGAGGCACACTAGAGGCTCCTCGCTCCTGGCGCGCAGATCGGGAAATGTTGGTCCGACACGTTAGAAGCGGTTAGAACAATTGGAGAAGGGGAGCGCGCGTGAGGGAAAGTGTTATGAGGCACGAAAATAAAAACGTATGCGGCAACTTACCAGCTACACAATAGGTTTTACAAACACAGCATACGAGCGACGCGCGCCTCATTTGAAAAGCAAGCAAACAATTAAATAACTAAACAAATGTCATGAAACACGGAAATAAACGGAGCGTAAAAATAAAAAGGACTTAACTTGGCTGCGAACAGCAAGGAAAAAGGGCTGTTCGCAGTCAAGTTACGGCAAAATAGCATACTGTGCTGTTTATTGGTTCTTGTTAACATGGACTACAAATCTTTTCCCATTGGTTCGTTTCTCTTCACCCATGGGATTTGTAGTTTTTTCTTCACTTGCTGCTGTTTAATAAAGCAAGAAAAGAAACGCATAATAGGAGCCTCCGGTCTTGTCATAAAATTGGGGAGCCTGCATTAGGGTGCAAAGATGGCAATAGTGAGATAGGCAACCTTTAAGTCCAAGCAGAACTTCCAAAGGTTTGCCAGCTGAATGTCTTTGAGAAGGTGGATGCACTTTCCCTTGAAATCCTGAAATGCCAGTACACCACCCTCTCATAGAATTTGTATGGGTCGATTACTGGACGATGGCCCTTATCCTCTTTCCCTCCACCAGAATAATGTTGTTCAAAATGACCTGTGTGTAGAACTGCTTCCGTGATCACCCCTTTTCTCAGCATTTTGTGCTTACCCTTATTAATAAGTGTAAGAAATCAGGTTATTACTTAAGGGAGGTAAGTACCCACCTCAACTAACAATCGCAGTCCATGTCAGGGTGAACCCTTAAAGTCACCAAATTAACCTGAGCTCAACCCCCTGGTATCTGTGGCAAAGAACAGACAGGCTTAACTTAGAGGCAATGTGTAAAGTATGTAGGAAGCTGGCCTGGTGTGTGGTGAGCACCTGTGGTGTTATCACCTTATACCAGATCTAGATAACCTCCATTTGTGAAATGTAGGCAGTGTCTAGGAAGCCAGGGCTCGCAAGTGGTAGCTGTGGATGAGCTGCCAAGACTTATCTAGGAGACATGCAAAGCTTATGCAATGCCACTATGGTCACACAGCACTATCACACATGAAAGAACCACACAATGATACAAATATAAAGCTACTTTATTAGGTAAGACAAATATTAGAATACTAATAGGCAGTCCCTCAACTGGAGGTAAGTAAACACTCTATTATATACACATGATCAATCAGTAAAGAGCATAGAAAGCAATAAGGATTGGCAAAAGTATAGGTGAACAGTAAGGGACAAACCATATACTAAGAAAGTGGAATGTGAAAGAAATGTCCCCACCCAATGATGTGGAATCAGTAGAAGGGAGGAGAGTTCCAGAGTGTCCCCTAGTGACCAGGAGAGCAGAGGTAAGTACCTGTTTTCCCCAAAACAAACAGGAGGACTTTGGAAAAGGATTATGCAATACCCAACCAAGACTGGAAGACCCTAAAGGTGGATCCTGACAGAAGAGGACCTGCAAAGAAAGGGGACCTCATCCAGTTCTAGTTGGAGTGTCAGGTTGTGGCACAAGCGACTATCCACCCTTCTGTTGATGCAGGACCACGACGAAGGTGGACGAAGAAGGTCAGCAATGCAGCACAGGAGATGAAGAGAAGTCCCAGAAGTGATGCAAGTGATGTCCCACGTCGGCAGTCGGTTAGTGGTGCCGGAAAGCCACCAACAAGCATTGGCAAATGCAAGAGTTGGAGAAGATTTGCACGGGTGAATAGGACCACCAAGGTCCAGGGGACTCGACCCAAGGACGGGAGTCTGGAGTTCAGCAGCTCGGAGAGTCACAAGAAGAGGTGCAGCCCCCACATGCAACCCACTGGAAGCAGGTACAGGCGTCGCTGTGAAGCCCAGTCAGCACACCTGAAGAGGAGTCCCACGTCGCTGAAGCAGCAGGCAGGAGACTGCTTTGCAGGAAGGAGTGCTTGGGGCTGGGTCTACACAGAGCGTGATGATCCCTTGGAGGAGGAACAAACAAGTCTTCGTAGCTGCAAGAGTCGCGGTGGACAGGGGTACTGTCCTGCAAGGAGAGGCAATGGCTTACCATCTCCGAAGTTGGACAGCTGGTAGAGAGGACCAAGGGGACCACTCCAGCCCACCTCCAGGATTCACACAGTTCAGGAGGAGCGGAGATCCACGCAGCCGTTCGTCATAGCAGTTGGTGCCTGCAGATGCCAGGGGAGTGACTCCTTCACTCCAAGGGAGGTTACTTCTTACTTCTTGTGCAGACTGTAGACTTGCCGCCCTTAGAGGATGCACATCCAGGGAAATGTTGCAGTTGCTGGAAGGAGCCGGATAAATAATGTTGCAGAGCAGAGTCTACGCTGAGGTGCAGAGTGTCGGTTCCTGGAGGGTCCATTTGCAGTCGCAGTGGCCAGAAGATGAAGTAAATGATGCAGAGGAGTCCTGCTGGAATCTTGCATTTTGAAACTGAGGACCCACCCAAGAGGGAGACCCTAAATAGCCCAGGAAGGAGGATTGGTCACCTAGCAGGGTGACCACCTATCGGGGCTGTGACGTTACTTACTTGACCTGGCCACTCAGATGCTCCCAGGGACCTCTGGCCCACCTTGGGTTCAAGATGGCAGGATCAAGTGGCCACTTGGAGGAGCTCTGGGCACCACCTCTAGGGTGGGGATGGAAAGGTGAATGGTTACTCCACATTCCTTTGTCCTGTTTCGCGCCAGAGCAGGGACCGGGGTACCTGGACTGTTTAAACCGGTTTATGCAAGGAGGGCACCAAATTTCCCTTTCAGAGCATACCAGTAGCTTGAGGAAGCTTCCCCTCCCAAGCCATGTAACACCTATTTCCAAGGGAGAGGGTGTTATCTCCCTCTCCCACAGGAAATCCTTTGTTCTTCCTTCCCCTGCCTGAGTTGGTCTAGCAGTATGAGGGCAGAAACCTGTCTGAGGGGTGGCAGCAGCGCTGGCTGCCTGGAAAAGCCCAGAAGACTGTTAGGAGCAATGCTGGGGGTCCTCTAAGGAGTTCAAAGTGCATGGAACCATGCAGCCAATACTGGCAACAGTATTGGGGTATGATTCCTACATGTTTGATACCAAACGTGCCCATGTTCGGAGTTACCATTATGTAGCTCAACACAGGTCCTGTGTCCAGTACACAGATATAATGGCTTTCCCGCACTTACGAAGTCCAATGTAATTGAGCTGGAGTTCATAAGTGCAGCTCTGCTCATGTGGGGGTGCCCTCTCACACAGGTACCTGCACCCTGCCCTCTGGGCTAGGAGAAGCCTACCATAGGGGCGACTCACAGTGACCTGGTGCAAAGACCTGTAGTGAAAGGGTACATGCACCTTATCACGCAGGGTACAGTGGTAGGCCTAAAGGAACATTTTCTATGGCCTCCCCTGGGTGGCACAATACATGCTGCAGCCCATGGGGAACCCCTGGTGCCCAGTGCCCTGGGTACCTAGGTGCCATATCCTAGGTGTAGGAAAACAGCCCTTGTTGCAGTTACCCTCCACTTTTTGTCCGATATTGTTGCTGACTTGACTGTGAGTGTGCTGGGACCATGCTATCCAGGCCCCACCACGAGTATTCTTTCCCTAAAAATGTACTATTGTTTCCACAATTGGCACACCCCTGGCTCACAGAAAAGTCCCTTGTAAAAGGTACCAGTGGTACAATGGGCCCTGTGACCAGGCAAGATCCCCAAGGGCTGCAGCATGTGTTGTGCCACCTTAAGGGACCCCTCCTCACCTAACACATGCACACTGCCATTGCAGATTGTGTGTGTTGGTGGGGAGAAAAAGGCAAAATCGACATGGCGTCCACCCCAGGGTGCCTTACACACAAAACACTGCCTGTGGCATAGGTAAGTCACCCTAGGCCTTAAAGCCCTAAAGAGAGAAAAGAAATGGGTTTAGAACCCATAAATGGTGGCAGCAACAAAATAACTAGGGACAGAGAGTATTCTGACATCCCTAAAATTCCCAAAGGGATGTCCCCAAATATGAGGATGAAGATGAGAAGATTAAAAAAAAAGTCTCATTGGGGAGCTCCACCTGCGCAGCTCCACCTTACTGTGCCCGTGCCCTTTACCCCGCCCTCGCTACTGCCGCGAATTTGAGGCCCTCCACAACCCGCAGGCAACCGCCTGCACCTCATGCCTGGTGTCTAGTGGGTTATGTGAGTATTGTGTGTTTGTTACTGTATCTGTCTCTGTTTTTTGTGCCATTTGCTCTTTGGCTGTGCCATTTCTGTGCTTTTGTGCCTTTTTTTCTGTGTGCCTTAATCGTCTCTTTTATCGAGCATTTTCCCTCACGTTTTCGGCATCTCAACCGCTCCTCCCTGCCGCTGCGTCCCTGTGGCCCCGCCCCCTCACCCCCGCTCCCAGCTGCTCCTCCCTCCCTTTCTTAATGGGGGCTGCTGCGTTGCCGTGCCCCACACCACCCGTCGCCGCTACAGTGCCAACAAACTCCATGTCCTCAACCCAGGCCCCTCAACCGCCTACGTCCAAGCCACCCCGAGGCACACCCACAGACCCTTCTCCTGTCGGTCCTGCAACTTCACCTGCCTACAAGCCACCAAGCACCATGCCAGAACCAAACACAACCACCTCAACTGCATCCTCCTCAACACCCACTCTGTCCACAAGCACGCCATCGAACTCTGGGGCCTACTCACCTCATCATCCCCGGACGTCGCCTTCCTCACCGAAACCTGGATGAACACCTCCTCGGATCCAGACATCGCCACAGCCATCCCCGAAGGTTATAAGATCACCCGCAGAGACCGCACCAACAGACCAGGAGGAGGAGTCGCCATAGTCCATAAGAACACCATTAGAATCTCAACTAACACCAATGACACCCTCGACACTGCCGAACACCTACACTTCCAGATTCACATCAATGCCAACACCACCCTCAGAAGAATCCTCATCTACAGGCCCCCAAACCCCCGCCCACAGTTCAGTGACTCCATTGCCGAAATAATCACCCAGGCCCTTACCTCCACAGACTACATTCTCCTCGGCGACTTGAATTTTCACCTTGAGAACGCCAACGACAGCAACTCCACTGCCCTGATCGACAACCTCGACAACCTCGGCCTCAAACAACTGGTCACGACGCACACCCACTCCACCAGCCACACGCTAGACCCCGTCTTCTCTGCCAGCAGCCACGTCTCCTTCAGCCATACCACCGAACTTCACTGGACCGACCACCACTGTGTCCATTTCACCTTCCAGAAACCCACCGCTTACCACCGCCCACAACTGATCCCCCGCCGCAGTTGGAACAAGATCTCGGAAGACCATCTGATCTCCACCCTCGCCCAGGCCCGCCACCTAGCACCACCGATCCCAACACAGCCGCCATCCACCTCAGACAATTGCCAGACGAATGTGCCAACACCCTGGCTCCGCTCAGAAAATCCCCAAACAACCGCACCAGCGCCAAGGCCATCTGGTTCACCGCCGACCTCCAGTCCCCCAAGCAAGAATGCTGGAAAATCGAGAAGAAGTGGCACCACAAACCAACAGAGAGCAACCACGCGGCCCTCAAGACAGCCACCCGCAAACTCCACCAGCTCATCCGGACCACTAAAAGATTCTTCTACAAAGACCGCATCAACAACAACGCCCACGACAGCAAAGAGCTCTTCAGCATAGTCAAAGAACTCACCAACCCCAGGTCATGCTCCATCGACCCCTCTCCTTTGCAAGACCTCTGCGACTCCCTCGCCACCTTTTTCCATCGCAAGGTCACGGAAATCCATGACAGCTTCAACTCTTCACCCTCCATCACCACCATGGCCACCACCAACTCTGACGCTCCCAGCCACACCAACCTTTTGCTCTCCTGGACCCACAGCAACGACAAGGACACCATCAAAACCATGCGCACCATCCACTCCGTCTCTCCCTCCGACCCCTGCCCCCACCATGTCCTCAACAAAGCGAACCCCATCAGCGCCCCCCCAACTCCGTATGATCATCAATAGCTCCTTCGAGACCGCCACCTTCCCAGAGAGCTGGAAGCACGCCAAAGTCAACGCCCTTCTGAAGAAACCCAAAGCGGACCCCGAAGACCTCAAGAATTACCTACCCATCTCCCTCCTCCCCTTCCCGGCGAAGGTCATTGAGAAGATCGTCAACGGCCAACTGACTCGCCTCCTGGAAGACAACAACACGCTGGACATCTCCCAATCAGGATTCTGTAGGAACCACAGCACCGAGACCACCCTCATCACCACAACCGATGACATCAGGACCATGCTCGACAAGGGCGAAACCACAGCCCTCATCCTCTTGGGCCTCTCGGCTGCTTTTGACACCATCTGCCACCACAACCTCTGCATTCGCCTCTACGATGAGGGATCCGCCAAAAAGCTTTTGACTGGATCACGTCCTTCCTCTCCGGCAGAACGCAGAGAGTCCGCCTTCCTACCTTCCTGTTGGGGGGTCACCAAAACCATCTGCGGCGTTCCCCAAGGATCTTCTCTCAGCCCAACTCTTTAACATCTACATGGCACCGCTCACCAACATCGTCCGATCCCACAACCTCAACATCGTCTCCTGTGCCGACAATACCCAGCTGATCCTCTCACTCACCAAGGACCCCGCCACCGTCAAACCCAACCTTCATGACAGACTGCATGCTATCGCCACCTGGATGGAGAAGAGCCGCCTCAAACTTAACTCGGACAAAATAGAGATCCTCATCCTTGGCTCCAACCGCTCCGCATGGGACAACTCCTGGTGGCCAGCCACCCTAGGTACCGCACCAACACCCACGCACGCAATCTAGGCTTCGTCCTAGACTTGCCGCTCACCATGACCCAGCAAGTCAACGCTGTCTCCTCTTCCTGCTTTAACACTCTCTGCATGCTTCGCAAGATCTTCAGATGGATCCCCACCAAAACAAGAAGGACGGTCACCTACGTTCTCGTCAGAAGCAGACTGGACTACGGTAACGCACTCTACGCAGGAACCACAGCCAAGCTCCAGAGAAACTACAACGTATACAGAACGCCTCCACGCGCCTCATCCTCAACATCCCTCGCCGCAACCACATCGCAGCTCACTTCAGAGACCTGCACTGGCTCCCCGTCACCAAGAGGATCACCTTCAAACTCCTCATCCACGCTCACAAAGCCCTTCACAACACAGGCCCAGCCTGCCTCAATGAGCGACTCACCTTCCACACTCCCACCCGCCAACTCCGCTCCGCCAACCTTGCCCTTGCAGCCGCATCCACTGAACTACAGCCGGCTGTATATCCTTCTCCCACCTCACCACCAAGACCTGGAACACCCTCCCCACCCACCTTCGACAGACCCAGGACCTTCTGACCTTCAGGAAATGCCTCAAGACCTGGCTATTCCAACAGTAGCAGTCCTTCCCTCCCCCCCCCCCCTCAGCGCCTTGAGACCCTAGCGGGTGAGTAGTGCACTTTACAAATATTTGATTGATTGATTGAATAAGGCATGGTGCCACAACTGTAGACAGACAGGGCACCATACCAATGACACTTCTTGTCCCAAAAACAAACCCTCTAGCAAAACCCCAGGGGTGAGCAGTGTAGCCTTTGGGGATGACTCCTCAGATGAGGAGGTTCTCATAGCCTTCACCAGGAAAATGGGCCCAACGGGTGAGTTGGAGATTCCAGAGGGAAGTAGACACTTCCACTACCTACTGGTGAATGGAATCCAAGCCCCTGCCCTGAAAGACAGTTGTGCCAGTCACACTATTGTGCATGGCGGGCTGGTGCTCGCAAACCAGTACATCCCAGGTGATACTGCTAGAGTAAGGGTTAGCCCAGGCAAGGTCACTAATAGGCCTGTGGCTTTAGTGGCCCCAGAAGTAGGTGGGACATTTAGCTGGAGAAGGGTGGTAGTCAGTACAGACCTCCTCCTTGATTGTCTCCTTGGAAATGACTACCCAGAGGTTAGAGCCCAAAAGAGGAACTGGTCCAGTGCCAGTCCTCTTCCAAAGATTCTGGTAGGACTGCCCCTGCAGTCTCTAAAGGTAGGCCCCAGAAGAGAAGAAAGAGAAAACAGTGAAGGAAAGGTGGACAACCTTTAGCCAAGGTTCCAGTAAGCCCAGGAGATTCTGCTCCAGTAGGGGAGAACTCCAGCAGTGGCACTGGTAAAGTCCAACCTGACCTACAAGAACTGTTACGCTTGAGTGGGTGGCTCTTCAGCTACCAGAAGAAAGAGTGGAAGAAGGGTAGCAAGATGTAGCAACCCCCACTCTACCACAGCAGACAGGCACCCTGAACCCAAAGAAGCATGTAACTGAGCCTCTTCCCTTGTTGGTGAAGAGCTGAAGGTGTGGTTCTGGCACTGACAGCTGTAAATGGCCTCTACAGGGTGTTATTCTTTATGACTGAACTGTCCTTGGCATGGTGGTCTGCCCCTATGCCAAATAGCAAGTTAGGCCCCCTGTCACTTTTGGTCATGGTGGGGTTACTCCAGCTGTGGGTAAGCTAGAGGTGGATACCTCTAACCCCAAAATAATAAGAATGGGTGAAGACACTAAAAACACAGACAAGGCAATTCAGATTGGGTCCTATCAATGTTGAGGGAGGTCCATTCCTCAGAGGGAATGACCTAGACAGGAGATTGTAAGGTAGAGAAGGCCCTGCAACAAAACGGCCTGTTTCCCTGCTCTTCCTCGTCTGACAGACTAGGAAGACTCTCCCATGTTTGGCTGAGTCTCCTGGCCTGTGGGCTGGGGGGTACGGGGGAGCGGGGGGGGGCTTGTGTGGGAAAATGGCCCTTGTTGCAGTTATCCCCCACCTTTTGCCTGATATTGATGCTGACTTGACTGAGTGTGTACTGGGACCTTGCTAACCAGGCCCCAGCACCAGTGTTCTTTCACTAAAAATGTACCATTGTTTCCACAATTGGCACACCTCTGGCACACAGATAAGTCCCTTGTAAAAGGTACCAGTGGTACCAAGGGCCCTGTGCCCAGGGAAGGTCCCTAAGGGCTGCAGCATGTGTTGTGCCACCCTAAGGAACCCCTCACCTAACACCTGCACACTGCCATTGCAGATTGTGTGTGCTGGTGGGGAGAAAAAGGCAAAGTGGACATGGCATCCCTCTCAGGGTGCCATGCAAACGAAACACTGCCTGCAGTATAGGTAAGTCACCCCTCTAGCAGGCCTTAAAGCCCTAAGGCAGGGTGCACTATACCACAAGTGAGGGCATAGCTGCATGAGCAATATGTCCCTACAGTGTGTAAGTCCATTCTTAGACATTGTAAGTATGGTGTGGCCATATTAAGTATATGGTCTGGGAGTTTGTCAAAACAAACTCCACAGTTCCATAATGGCTACACTAAATACTGGGAAGATTGGTATCAAACTTCTCAGAATAATAAACCCACATTGATGCCAGTGTTGGATTTATTAAAAAATGCACACAGAGGGCATCTTAGAGATGCCCCCTGAATTTTACCCAATCCTTCAGTGCAGGACTGACTGGTCTGTACCAGCCTGCCACTCAGAGACGAGTTTCTGACCCCCTGGGGTGAGAGCCTTTGTGCTCTCTGGGGCCAGACACAAAGCCTGCACTGGGTGGAGGTGCTTCACACCTCCCCCCTGCAGGAACTGTAACACCTAGCGGTGAGCCTCAGAGACTCAGGCTTTGTGTTACAATGCCTTAGGGCACTCCAGCTAGTGGAGATGCCAGCCCCTGGACAAAGCCCCACTTTTGGCAGCAAATCCAGAGGGATAATGAGGAAAACAAGGAGGAGTCACCCCCTCAGCCAGGACCACCTCTAAGGTGTCCAGAGCTTAAGTGACCCCCTCCTTGCAGAATCCTCCATCTTGGTTTGGAAAAAAGGGATAGCAATGTGCCCTCCTCCCCAAAGGGAGTGGACCCGAGGGTGTAGGCACCCTCGGGGACAGTAGCCATTCGCTACTGCCCTCTGACACCTAAAAAAAAAAACCTAAATCCTGTATTTAAGGGCTCCCTGAACCAAACTAGTCAGATTCCTGATGACCTCACTAGAAGAAGGACTGCTTAGCTGAAACCCCGGCAGAGAAGGAAAGAAGAAAACAACTGACTTGTTCCCAGCCCTACCGGCCTGACTACCGACTGCTTCAAAGAACCTGTAGAAGAAAGGCAACGCTTCCTGAAAGTCCAGCGACCTCTGAAAAGCCTCCAGAAGACTCCCTGCATCACAGAGGATCAAGCGGTCCTGTCTAAAGAAGAGCAGTAGAAGAAACCTCTTCTGAATGACTCCCACCTCACTCCAGAAACGTGAGTCCTAACCACTCTGCACCCGACACCCATGGCCCGAGTCCAGGTGGCCCAACCGACCAGACAGGACCCCCCAGGTGACGGCGACCAAGAGCCCACCCTGGGTTGACCTCCCCACCCCTCCACGACGAAGCCTACAGAGGGAATCCCGAGGACCCCCCGCCCGCTGCCTTGGATGAAGATAACCAACGCCAAAGGACCCACGGCACCCGCAGCCCCCAGGCCTTGGAAAAATCGACACCCGGTGCAGTGACGATCAGCAGGTGGCCATCTTCCCAGTCCGGCCGGTGGTGTGCCCAAGACACCCCCTGGACCTCACCTGTGGTGCCTGAGTGACCCCCGATGTCCCCTCATAGTTTCATTGGAAACCCGACACCCTATTTGCACCCTGCACCCGGCTGCCCCAGTGCCACTGGGGGGGGGTGGGATTGGTGCCTACTTGGGGACCCTCCAGTGCTCCTCTATTCCCCCCTGGTCTGCCCTCTGAGCCACGGGTACTTACCTGCTGGCAGACCGAATTCCGAGTACCCCTTCTCCATAGGAGCCCACGTTAAAATTGCTCAACTTTGACCTCTGCACCTGGCCAGCCCCGTGTTGCTGGTGGTGGGTGTTTGGGGTTGACTTGAACACCCTACGGTGGACTACCTTTATCACGGGGACTGGAACTGTAAGTCGTGTACTTTCCTCTAAAACTGTACTTTATTTTCTTCCCCCAGGAACTGTTCTAAAAAATGCAGTGTCCACTTTTGATAGAGATATTCTCTGTTTACTTAAAAACTGTTTTCTTGACTAAAGTGAAACAAAGTTACATTGATGTCTATGCTTAAGTACTTACCTGCAGCAGTATTTACTTCTGAACTGAATCTTGTGGTTCTAGTAATAAGGAACAAAATAAAAATGTTCTATATAAAAACCTATTGGTCTGGAGTTAAGTCATTGAGTGTGTGTTTCTCTTATTGTCTGTGTATGTACTACAAATGCTTAACACTACCCTCTGATAAGCCTAACTGCTCAGCCACACTACCACAAATTGAGCATTAGTATTATCTATTATTGCCTTGGGGAACCCCTGGACTCTGTGCACACAATATCTCATTTTGAAATAGTATATATAGAGCCCGCTTCCTACACTAGGGGCTTATATGGGGGCACCAGCATGCCAATTGTGAGGTGTGCTAAGTCCTAAGCAACCAAATTTAGAGGGAGAGAGTACAATCATTGGGGTCCTAGTTAGCATGATCCTGGTGAAAACAGTCAAAGCCTACTGACAGCAGGCACAAAGTGGGGGTACCCATGTCAAAAAGAGTGACTTTCCTACAAAGTATTTATGCAATACTAAAACAGTGATAAAGTTGAGATGCATAGAAGTAAAAATCCCCCCCTAAAAAGTTCAAAATTGAGTAAACGTTTTTAATGAATATGGCACAAAAATGATATATTCGCTTACGGGAACCGGAGATATGAATGTTTAAGGTTTTAATTAACAATAATGTGACAAGGCCCAAAATGGCAATAATGGTCAACTGTTGCAAAAGAACAGGACCTAGTTGGAATTTGTATCTGACAACGATGGAGCGCTGGTCTGATAAACCGATAGGGTTCGTACTGGTCAAAGCTTTTACCTTCTGACCTCCACAGGAGAATGCTTCAAAAGACCTCCAAGACCTCAGAGAAGGCACTTGGAAACTCAAAGGATGGCAGGCAGAGTCCAGTCAAGGTCCTGTTGCCACTGCTGCCAGGTGCCGGAAAGGCTTCTTGGAGTTGTTGTGTCCATGTAGCATTAGCAAAAGTTCTGCCTTATGGCACTTGGAGTCCAGTTGTTTGTGTTGGGTACAAGAAGGACAGCAGATCCAGTCTTCTAGACTCTTCTCAGGTCTCAGACAGTGGTTCCAACCCTCTATCTTCCATAGGTCAAAGAATGTTCTGAAATGGGTGTCTGGAAATGCCAAATATATGCCTAATATAAGCTTGTGGAAGGGAATGACCCCTGGGGAAGCTCTAAAAAATGAGAAGGTTCTGAGGGTTAACCCTCCCCATTTTGAGCATCTTCAAGATGGCCAAATTCACCACACTAAACTTGGTCGCTGAGGACTAGGAGTGTGTGTTGGGAGTGTACTAGGGAATTCTGCTACCCTGCCACATCGGACACTAAAATCCAGTTTGAGGCAGTCCCTGTAACCCACTAACCCAGAGACAGTAGTCTGGTAAATCAAAGCAACTAGACAGTAGATACATACAGTGATTTGGCATTCTGTTTTACTTCTTTGATGTGCTCCCTAAATGTTGTATGTAAAACAGCACCAGACCTGTCAAGTAGGATGTTACTTTCAAGGAAGAATTGACACACTAATGTCAAAGAAGATGCACACAGCCTCACCTTGGT
This sequence comes from Pleurodeles waltl, assembly GCF_031143425.1. Taxonomy (NCBI): domain Eukaryota; kingdom Metazoa; phylum Chordata; class Amphibia; order Caudata; family Salamandridae; genus Pleurodeles; species Pleurodeles waltl. The sequence goes on along the minus strand of NC_090448.1, from coordinate 266,884,039 downwards.
GGCCATTTTAAACTAGCTCTGGAACAGTTCTCCCTCTCACTGGCTGACTAGAAGGGCAAAAGAGGAGGCACGCCTATGTGTGAGCTACATCTGCATATGATAAGGGATGCTTCAAGGGTCTGCGCCAAACCTCAAGGCCATCCTGTCAAGGGGACAACAACGCCTCCCCATAGCAAAGCCCATTGTCCCTGTCCTAGAAGAATTTCACATCTTACCACAAGGGAAAATAATAAGCTGCCAGATAACAGTTGTATACTTAGAGAAAGGCCTCCAGAACCATAGGCAGGCAGGAGATAACCTTTCTAAAGTACAGTTTCTGCAATAGTTAGACCAAATTCAACTATAGCAATAAACTTGATTTTGTTTAGCTATTAAAAGAAGTCCCTAAATATTTCTTGAGCTGTTTCAAAGGCAGAGATAACTTTTATTAAGCTTAATATTGTGTCCTGTGCATTCCTGCAGAACAGCTAAACATGCTATAGTGAAACTGGCGTGTAGGACCTTATAACATTAAACCGTTCCACTGCCTACGTTTAGATACCATACTCCCTGCATTATTGGTCAGTAAGGCTTACTATGGGGGGTGATTTTTAAAAGGAGGGGTTTAAGCCTGTCAAAAGGAGTTATTTTCTCAATCCAAATTAGCCTCTCGTCCCATCACATTTTGTCTCTGTTCGAGGGAATATATCTGATAGTGATTTCTAGTTGCAGATTCCTTATCTTTGAATTTCCCCCAGGTATCAGACTGGAACTGGAGAATTTAGTGAGCAGTACCCCTGCGTGCCGTCGGGTAGGCATCGATTGGCTCAGAGCCCCTCATCGGCTGCATCCCCCCCCCACCCCAGATCTGAATTTGCAGTTCCTATATAGGTGCCACCGCGGCACGCTAACGTCAGTACTTTTCTTTCCACACCAGCAAGCGTTGATCTGAAGAGAGTTACCCCTCAGTCATTTCTTTCACTGGCTCTTTTTGTCGAAGATTTTTTGGGATTTTCAACTCCTGGTGTGTTGAGGATGTCATTGAGGAAGACTCTGTTCAAGCCCTGCGGTTCTTGTCATCAGGTGTCTGTGACTGATCCGCACCTTGTGTTTCTTTAGTGCCTGGAGCGCAACCACGACCCAAACTTTTGCTCTGAATGTCGTACCATGCATTCAAAGGCTTTGAGGGAGCTGTCCCTGAAGCTGATGGCGTCCCAACACGCAAGTCAAGATCTTGGTCGTGAGGAAAGTCCAGTGATCGGTTGCAGAGTCCTCCATCGCCGTTGTTCCACTCCAAGTCCCCAAGACGATTGGGTAAGTTGAGGCACAAGAAGAAATCTAAGAAGTCGAAGCATTCTTCGACTTGTCCTCGTCCGTCGACCAACGAGATGGAGTGTCGACATTCTTGAACTCATTCTGCAGAGCCTGCTTCTCGGCAGACCCCCCTCCTCACAGAGTTTCCGGGAGCTGGAGCAACCCCTGCCCAACTCAGAGTTCTATGAGGCCATGTGCCTCATTTGTGGGCAGTCCAACACCGCTGGAGTGCCTTTGGGCTCCGCAGAGTCGAAAGGGGCCCTCCCGGGTTATGCACTGGCTGCTTCCGCCTTAGCTGACAGGGGCACCCAAGGATCCAGTTTTGGATCCAGACTGACATCGGTCGTCCTACTCCGACCTTTGCCAGCGACAGTCTCGACGCTGATGCTCCCTGTGCCGTCCGTGCCCATTGGCAGCGACATCCCCATTGTAATCGCCAACTCCGACACAGAGCCGGATGGGTGTTGCACAACGCTGATTCCAATGCGAGAAGGAACCTTGCCTCCTAGGACAGATCCTGAGTTCCTTTCTTTTGGGCTAGGTTACCGGTATGAATGGGAGGGGGCCACTGACCCTTTTAGAATACCAGATCCACGACAAATAACCTGTGGACTAGCATGCAGTGTCGGGGAAGCCAGTGGACTGGATACTTCTACATATACTGGCATTCTTTCTTCCCCTGCCATGGCACGGATGGGGGACCTTCCTACTGTATAGTGGTGAGGAGAGCAGCTGAGGTCCTGGACCTCGAGTTGCATTCAGTGGCCCTCAGAACTAATCTTCTGACTGAGGTGCTGCAACCAGGAGCTTTCACCTCAAAACCCATGCTCCAGTTTAATGAGGCCCTCACACATGTCCTAATGGATACCTGGTCCAAACCCAGTAAGGGGCTCCTCTGAACAAGACAATTGCTAGCCACCATTGCCCACTCCAAGGGACTCAAGTTTCCGGACACTACACCCCACCCTGAGGGCTTGGTTATTCAAGCCTCTACCTCCCAGGGTGTGTTCCCTTCCACAACCACAGATAGAGAATCCAAAAGGTTGGACACACTTGGGAAGAAGATTGTTTCTTCCACCAACCTTGCATTGCAGTCTGTGAACACTTAATACCTTTTGGGCTGTTATTCGTATATGTTGTGGGATATAGTTGCGGAAGTGCTGCAAAAGGTCCTGGAGGAGGCCCAAGTTGTATTCTCTTGGGCTGTTGCCCATGGGAGAGACTCAGCAAAGTTCACAATCCATTGCACACTGGACATGACAGACTCTCTGGACAGAGAGGTTTCCTCAACAGTGGCCTCGAGGCACCATACCTGACTGAGGACATCCGGTTTTTCAGGGGTTGTCCAAGCTATCTTGATGGACTTGCCCTTGGATGACACCAGTCTCTTCGGAGACCAAGCAGATTCTTTGCCTGAGCTACAGCCCAGTGCTTGGACCTCATGGTGGCCCCTTGCCCTAGCCCCTGTGCCTCCCCCTTCTGCTTTTCACCTGCTTTTTTGTGGCTAGGGAAGAGGTCTCTAGCCATGACCATACCGGGCCAACCACCGTGCCATGCATGCTGCCCAGCCTCTGTGTGGCCGAGGGTATGGGATACACCATCCTTGTGGATTGGGTAGCCATGGGTCGGGAATTGGAGGCAGGGTTCACCATCATCTTGTCCACTGGCAATCCATCACGTCAGACAGGTGGGCTTTGCAGATAGTCCAAAGGGGCTACTCCCTCACTATAAACGTGCCAAAGTCACACCTGACACAGTGCAGTTTTGTGCTTATCATCCCGAGCAGCAAGTCCAAGTTATGCAGGCTGTGATACCAATGTATCGGCCTCTATCCTGGATTTCAGTGAAAATGACTGTAAGGCTGCAGGGCCTAATGGCTTCCTGCATCCTGCTAGTGACACATGCCAGATGGCATATGCGGGCTCTGCAGTGGGGCCTGAAATTCCAGTGGGCACAGCATCCTGGGAATCACTCCAACAGGGTCCGGATCTCAGAGGGAACTATGTAAGATCTGCAGTGGTGGTTAACGATCTGCGATTTGGTCAGAGGCAGATCCCTCTCCCTTCACTAACCATATCTGACAGTAGTGACAGATGCGTCACTCCTGGAATTGGGCAGCCATCTTGGATAGGTGGAGATCAGAGGCATCTGGTCTTCAGCGGAATCTGGACCCCACGTCAGTCTGTTGGAGCTCTGTGCAATCCAGCTGGTATTGAAAGTATTTCTTCCCTCTATCAAGGGAACAATGGTGCAGGTTTTCACATACAACACCATCGCCCTGTGGCACTGCAACAAGCAGGGCAGGGTGAGTTGTTGGACCCCTTATCAAGAGGCTATGCGTTTCTGGACGTGGCTGGAACAGCAATGCATATCCTTGTTGGTTCAGCATCTGGTAGGATCTCTGAGCGCCAGAGCAGATTAATTCAGCCAAAAATGTCTAGCGGATGAAATGGTGTCTCCATCTAGAGGTGGAACAAGGTCTCTCTAAGCTGTGGGGAGAGCCTTAGTTAGATCTGTTTGCCTCTGCAGAGAATGCACAATGTCAGAAGCTTTGCTAGTTGGAGTTTCCAGGGTGGCAATTGCTCGAAGTAAACCTTGTGGCTCCAGACTGGGCACGGAGAGTCTGGTATCCTGAGCTACTGAGCATGTCCATCGATCGTCCGATCAGACTACCCCTTCAGGAGGATCTTCTTTCGCAGCAGCAGAGGAGGGTTCTGAACCTCAACCTGTCCACACACCACATTCTTCTAGGGAGATTGAGGGTTGACAGTTAACAACTTTAGACCTTTCTCCTGAAGTTTGTAACTTAATCTTAGCAGCCAGGCTTCCCTCACTAAAACAGAATATGCCTGTCATTGAAAGAAATTTGTGGGATGGTGCACAGACAATTCTTTTGACCCCCCCCCCTCTGATGTCCTGTTGTTTATCCTTTGTCACAGCAGGCCTCTGCTATGGGCACTCAAAGGTTATCTGTCTGCTATTTCTGCTTTTTTGGAATTGCCTCCATCCCCATTCATTATGCTCCAATGGGATCTGAATTTGGTTTTGACATTTCTGATGTGTGACTCAAATTCCCGGGTACACCAGCAACACTGCAATAAGTTGAATAGTTGCGCACCTTTGGCAACCTTCTTGCTCCCCCTAGAGCCCCTCCAGGCCCCAAGGATATGAGGAGGCCTGCAGATGGGCTACCATCGGCATATCTGTCCTCAAAGCTATCTGCATCTCTTGACTCAGCGGCAGGGTTCCCCACCCAATTCCAGGACTGATGTCCAATCTGACTCTGAATCTGGCACCACGATTTTCACTGGTCCTGCACGAATTGATGCCGCTGATGGGGAAGAGTCCATCTTCTTATGGGACCCTGTTAGACTTTTCATCCTTGGCGTGGTCTCTCTTACCTTTTTGCCTCTGTTCCCCATGTTGTTGATGTGTGCTGGGCTCAGTTTTCTGCTGTTTTTGTTTCTCAGGGCACTTTACCACTGCTAACCAGTGCTAAAGTGCAAGTGCTCCTTTACAAAATGTGTGTAATTGGCTTATCCATTATTGGCATATTTGATTTCCTAGTAAGTCCTTAGTAAAGTGCACTGAAGGTGCCAGGGCATGAAAATCAAATGATACAAGTGGCCCTGCAGCACTGGTTGTGCCACCCACATAAATAGCTCTGTAATCATGTCTCAGACCTGCCATTGCAGTGTCTGTGTGTGCAGTTTTAACTGTAAATTCGACTTGGCAAGTGACCCACTTGCCAGGCCTAAACCTTCCCTTTTCTTACATGTAAGGCACCCCTAAGATAGGCCCTAGGTAGCCCCAAGGGCAGGGTGCAGTGTATGGTTAAGGTAGGACATATAGTAATGTGTTTTATATGTCCTGACAGTGAAATATTGCTAAATTCGTTTTTCACTGTTGCAAGACCTGTCCCTCTCATAGGTTAACATGGGGGCTACCTTTAAATCTGATTAAAGTGTAGATTCCCTTTGGGAGCGGATGGACATGTGGAGTTTGGGGTCTCTGAGCTCACAATTTCAAAATACATCTTTTAGTAAAGTTGATTTTAAGATTGTGTGTTTGAAAATGCCTCTTTTATAAAGTGAGCATTTTCTTGCTTATACCATTTCTGTGACTCTGCTTGTTTGTGGATTCCCTGTCTGGGTCGGTTTGACAGTTGGGCTGGTTGCACCTCGCATTAGACAGTGACACAAAGGGAGCTGGGGTGTTGTCTGCATTTCCTGATGAGCCATCTGTGCTAGAAGGGAGGGGAGGAGTGGTCACTTATACCTGAAAGGGCTGTGCCTGTCCTCACACAATGCAGTCTCCAACCCCTGTGGTGAGTGTCTGGGGCCTGGCCTAGGCAAGGCAGGATTTCACATTCACAAGAGATTTTGCTTTGAAGTAGGCCTTCTTCAAAGGAGAAATTGGGTATAAGAAGGGCACCCAAAACCACAGACTTTAGAACACTTCTGGAAACCAAGAGGAACCTCTGCCTGGAGAAAAGCTGAAAAGCTGAAGAGCTGAGGAAGAAGAGCTGCCCTGCCTGTGACTGTGCTTTGTGGAGCTATCCTGTAGTTGCTGCTTCTGCCAGAGTAAGGGGACAAAGTCTGGACTTTGTGTACCTTCCATCTTGGGAAGAACTCTCCAAGGGCTTGATTTAGAGCTTGCCTTCTGTTGTTTGAAGTCTCAGGGACAGCAAAGACTTCTCTCTGCCAGCACGTGGAGTCTCTGGAGAGACTCCTACTCTGCCCTGTGGTGCCATCCAGTTCCTGGGACCTGCGGGAGGAGAAGCTGGCAGCCTAAAGAAAAGGAAATCCACGCACAGAGTGCCGTGCGGGGAAAGATCGACGCGACTCCTGATCTGCGGCTGAAGAAATGACGTGCTGCCAGCTCCGCGGCTAAGAATCGACACTCTCCGGAAACACGAACGAAGAATCGACGCACGGAGCAGGAGAAACTACACGCAGGATCGCTGACGGAGGCTGGGAGATCGCAACCCGCGCTGCGTGGTTTTCGGACCATCGTGAGGCTGGATTTCCGACTCCAGCAACGCTGGGCGTGTAAAAGCAACGCAAGGCCTGCCCGGACCCGAGAGTGCTGACCGGATTGGCGCATCGCTCTCCTGCGGAGAGAAGAAACGACGCGCCCGACCCAACGAAAGGAGAAACGACGCAAGGTCCCACTCGTGAGTGGAATCGCCACATCTCAAGCCCTTTTTGACGCAAACTCGCCCGTGCAGGGTTATCTTTGACGCACCCAAGGTACATCTTTACGCTAACAGTGTTAGTGTGTGTTTAAAACTACTTAAAGACTCTTTGCATTTTTATTAATAACTTGACTTGTGTATTGTGGATTTTTGTGGTTTTGGTCTTGTTTTATTTAGATAAATATTTCCTATTTTTCTAAACCTGTTGTCATTTTGTAGTGATTTCATTAAGTTACTGTGTGTTTTGGTTCAAATACTTTACACCTAGCACTTTGAAGTTAAGCCTACTGCTCTGCCAAGCTACCACAGGGGTAAGCGGGGGTTAGCTGAGGGTGATTCTCCTTTGCCCTGACTAGAGTGAGGGTCCTTGCTTGAACATGGGGTAACCTGACTGTCAACCAAAGACCCCATTTCTAACAGACCCGCAAGTGAACTCGACCAAAGATGTACCCTTCACAACCTTTGGTGTGAAGTACCCTTGATTGCATGGGCTCTGAGGAAGATTCACCAAGTCATTCTCATTGTCCCAGATTGGCCAAGGAGGATAGAGTTTGTGGACCTTCTACGCATGTTCACTTTTCACCTCAAGCTGCCTGTTTAAGCTGGACCCCCTCCTTTTTGGGAGGAATGGTTTTGCGCCACAGTCTCCAAGGCCTACATCTACATGCCTGGTGACTGAGTGAAGACATCTGAGATCCTTTCTGCTGCCACCGGAGGTGGTTGATATCATCATCTGAGTTAATAGCCGTTAAAATCATGCTAATACACCGATTCCAGTGCAAGTGCCATGATACCATATACTCTGGGGGTTTCCCTAGAGGATCCCTAAAGTCTGCCTGTACAGCCTTGCAGGGTCTGCATGCCAGCCCATGCTGCTGCCGGGCCCAGACACTGTTCTGTCCTCCTGCTGCTGAGCTTAACTCGGGCCAGGGAAGGCAGAACAAAGGATTTCCTGTAAGCTAGAGATGTGACCACCTCTTCTTTAGAAATAGTTGTCTCTGGACTGGGGTGGGGTGCCTCTGAGCGCCACCAGACTGCTTTCAAGGGCACATTTGGTGCCTTCCTTGAATAAACTGTTTTGCACCAGTGCAGGAACGCCCGGTTCGCACTCTGGTGTGAAACTACACAAAGGACAAGGAGTGCCCACCTGCCTGTCCAGCTCCTCCCATAGAGGGATTCCCAGAGCTCTTCCAGCTGGCCTCTTGATTATGCCATCTTGGAGATAGGATGTGCATAGGCCCCTGGGAACATCTGACTGGTTAGTCCAGCTGGGTGATGTCCCTGACCGCCTCTGATAGGTGGATCACTGCAGTATGTGTCCAACCCCCTTCCGGGGTTACTTAAGGGCTCCCCTGATGGTGGGACCCTAGATTTGTCTGCAAGACTTCAGGAACTGTCTGCAAGTCTCCTCTGCAAAACACTTCTGCAGCCTGGACCGCGGAGCCGCTGCTGATCTTCCCTGGAACCAAGAGCAAGACTGTAACTAGTAGGAGGGCTTCTACTGCAACTTTGTTTCCAAGTTCTGCAAGACTTCTGCAACCCTGTGGCCCTGCATCCTCCAGAGTCACAGAGACACTGCCTGCACTCATGAAAGCAAGAAGGAATATACCTTGGAGTGAAGGAGTCGCTCCTCTGCATCAGCAGGTACCTCAACAATGAGGCCACTGCTAACCCATGGACTTTTCAATGCTCTACCAAACAGGTGGTGGTTCTGTGGCTTTCCAGAGGTCTGACATATCTTCCTTGCAACTGGGAAGTCTGTGGTCCCTCGCTGGAGCTGCTTGCCTGGAACCCCTGTGCACCGCGGCTGTTTCAGTGCCAAGGATTGTTGGCTCTTCTGTCCGAAGACCTCCTAGCTCCACGTGGGTATCTCTCTTTTCTGTTGAGGACTCCCTGTGCCTGCTGCCAGAGGGTCCTGCTGGGGGGGGGGGGCACAGATTCCTCCCGGCTTTCCTGTGTGCTGAGGACTGGTCCAGACCTACCTGCCAAGGTTGTGTCACCTGGACCTTGCTGGTCCACACAAACCGTGCAAACTATGTGCAACACTTCCCTGCTTTTGCCAAGGCTTGTTGGTGGTCCTGCTGATCCCTCTGCAATTCGACTGGCATGGGACAGTGCCTGGACAACTTCTGGGATCTTCCTGCATCGATTGGAACCCACAGCTGCACTTATTCGTCCACTGTCCAACAGGAAAACATTGCTGCAAAAGGTGGGCATTGCCTTCGTGCACTGACTGTGGGCGCCTCTGGGTGGTCTGGACTCTGTCCGCTCTTTCCTTAGGTTCTCTTCATCTGTAATCCATACCAACAACCTGGGCCACGGGTCACGACAGCAACTGGACAACCACAGTCCCCTTTGACTTCAACAGGAGGTTCAGACACAACTTCACCGCTATGCACTTGGGCTCCCTGGTGTAGGTACTCCACTGTTCTGGGTATCCACGGGTGGGGCACTATCCAACCTTCCTTATCAAAGTGGGTTTTCTCAGGGTCCTTTGGGAAGGGTCCTAAAATGCAAAAACTCCAACCGCGAATTCCCCATGTTATCCCATGGAACTGACCTGAAATTACTACTCTGCACACGGGCGCCAGGGGAATCCTACCTACCTACTTTTGGGGTTTTAGTTCTTCTCCATTCCTAAGTGTCCTTGGGTGGTAGTGCATGTTGAGAGTTATTTTCAAATTCCATTTTTTTTAGTGTATGGTATGGACGCCCCATAGGGGCCCATGTTATTTTATGCCTTCACTTACCTGTTGCTTAGTACATTTTTGTATGTTCATATCTCTGGTCAGGAGATATACCAAAGTCAGTTCTAGATTGTGTGTTACAGTAAATATAAAATATTTTTCTCACACTGGTGTGGTTCTTTCTTGTGTGTATATTACAGTCTGACCTGTGTGGTATTTGCAACCTCTTTACACCCTCCTGGATAAGCCTTAACTGCTCTCCACAGTTACCCTTATGAGAGCTCTGGTTATCTATAACCGCCTACACTATCACTAAGGGTTGCCGAAACCCACTTAAGATGCCTCACCTATAGATGTACACCATATGCTGAACCAGCCTCCTACAGTGACCAGTTGGGTGAGGCCAGTGTTGTTCATGCTTTTCAGAGGGTTGGTGGTGGGTTTTGGTGGTGTTGGGGTGGAAATTGAGGTCGCCAAGAAAGTAGTGTTTGGCGAGTGAGGCAATGAAGTCGGGGATGGCTTTGCAGATGGTGGGGTGAGGTCCTGGAGTCTGTAGGCAAGGGTGCCTCTTATGGTTGTTCTGCAGTCGGTTTGTAGTTGGAAGTTGATGTGGTGTCGTCTTCCATGGTGGTGCTGCAGATGGTTGCTTTGTGGATGGTGGTCGATGCTGCCTCCGTGTTATTGGTGCGGTCTCAGCGAATTATCTTGTATCTGTCAGAGTGGCAGTTGTGATGTCAAGATCTAAAGAGTGGTTAAGCTAGGTCTTGGTGATAACAATGGCGTCTGGGGCGAGGAAGGTGATGGTGTCCCAGATTTCAATGACATGCTTGCAGAGAGATCGGATGTTGAGCAATAGGCAGTGTAGTGGTTCAGTGGGTGTGGGGTTGGTTTCTGTGAGGCGGTGTTCCGGAGATGCAATTAGAAATGACAGTGCAGGCAAGTGAATGGTCCCACTGTTGACCGAGGCAACGTGATGCAGCAGTAGTCGCTGCATTGTTTGGGGGTGCCGATGTTCGGAGGTCAGCGGCGGAATAACTCTGGCAGGGAGCCAGGGTTCCAGGTACGGGCAGGCAAAGACAGGCTTGCCTTTGGCGTACCTTCAAGTGCACCAGTGGTGTGCCCACTGCGCGGCTGTGCTTCAGGCTCCATTAAGTACATCAGAAAGAGAGCGGCAAGGCGGGCCGGTTCGCTGAAACAAAATGCAAAGTACAACAGAGCACAAAGGAACAACAGTAATGTAATGGGACTGACAGGTCTATAAGGATATAAAACCAATAAGAGTGGGCACAAAAGCCCACGTTTTACTGGCAGACAATAGGATAATAACGATATAGTGGCAATACAATAGGAGACAAATCGGTTAAACAGCAGAGCTATCACAGAGGGTGGGAGCGGCAAAGCAGCAGCAGGCAGGGAAACAGAGGAGCGAGCATCTGAGAGACCTGCTCGGGCAGCAAGGGGGTAGCTGGCACACGGATCTGCTCGTTCCGTTAGATACTCTAACTTTTTAGGATGATCATCACCTTTCTCCCTCCTTAGTAACACCTGCTTTTTCATAATGGTTTATTTACACTTTCTGCCCTCAGCTGCTTCTGTCTATATGGAGTGGACAGAATGGATGGAGCAGACATCATAGACATGATACAAGACACGCATGCAGCTACTTGAGCGTACCCATTTCTGCGCAACTTAGCACCATTACTGGAAGATTTCTATAGAACTTGTGGGGTATTTGAAGTACTGATTAGTTCATAGGAAGATAGGATATCCACTAGCAAAGGTATTACTTCAGCTAAGTATCTTGTTTAGCTATAGTTTCAACTATTCAATGCATTACGAACATGTGGGAGCAATACAAGATAGTAATGCACCTTTCCCTCCCTTTGTAACCCCAGCTCAGTTCAGAATAGTCGCAGACAGGTTTAATAGTTTCTTTCTGTCATCTTGGTGAGTGGAATCAATCTTGTCCATAAAGGGCACATCGAGTGGGCTACACAGTCACAGTGCAATATGTTGAGCTCCTTTCTCCCAAGCATTGAAAATTCATTAACGATACTTGGATTATGTATGAGTTTTTGGATTTGAAGAGAGAAAAAGCATGTAACCAAATTGTATGTTTATGTTAAAACAGGCTCCTTTTACTCCATTTATCACTGAAATGATGTACCAGAACTTGAGGAAACTTACTGACCCATCCTCTGTCCAGGAAAAGGACTCACTTAGCATTCATTATCTCATGCTTCCTCCAGTCAGGTAAGAAAACGTCTATTTTGTTATTTGTTAAGTAGCAGTGTGTTGAAAATGCCCGTGCTTTTTAGCTTGTTTGTTTTTCATGTGGCAGCAATATACAGTAGAGAGACTTACCTTGTAACCTCTGGGATATCCTAAAACTGAAAAACAAGATAAAAAATCTCTATGGTACCGAATTGCACGAAATTATCTTGGAGTCAAAGAAACAATAAAATAAAGGCCTGGTGTACCAAGTTGGCCTGATGTTTGGTGAGTACCTCTGGTATTATTATCTTATACCAGGTCCAGGTATCTCCTTATTAGTGAAGTGTAGGCAGTGTCTAGAAGCCAGGTTCTCTAGAGGTAGCTGTGGCTGAGGAGCCAAGGCTTATCTAGGAGACATGCAAAGCTCATGCAATACCACTGTAGTCACACAGCACTTACACACGAAAGAACCACACAGTGTTACAAAAATAAAGGTGACACAAATACTAAGATACTAGATGGGCAACCCTCCAATAGGAGGTAAATAGACACATTATATATGTACAATAACAATCAGGGCATTAAAAGCAATAGAAAACAGAGAAAAGCAAAAGACAATACTGAAGGCCTAGGTGGGGAGACCAAACTATATACCAAGAAAGTGGAATGCGATTGTCGGGTACCCACCCAAGGAAGTGGAATCGGTAGAGGGGAGCTTGAGGTACTAGGAAACTCCAATGGACCACTGCCTTCTCTGAAAAAATGTAACTGAAACGTTTCATTTTTTCATTTTGTAATGCATCTCGTTTTCCTTTAAGGAAAACGGGCTGCATTACAAAAAAAAACTGCTTTATTTAAAAGCAGTCACAGACATGGTTTTCTGTTGTCTCCAGCAGGCCACCATTCCCGTGAGTGTTGTGAGTCGCAAGGGGGTCACAAATTGCGACCCACCTCATTAATATTAATGAGGTGGGCCTTTGCGAGCCCCTTCGCAATTCAGGACATACCTACATCTGGCCCCAAGTCCAGTTCCAGTCGAGTGTCCGGTGATGTCAGGAGCCACTACCCACCTGTCCATAAATGCAGGAGTTGGGCAACAGGGAGACGAAGCCGGACAGCAATGCAGCACTGGAGCAGATGAAGAGCGATGCAGTCGAAGTCCCATGCCGGATGAAGGATTGCAGTCAGACTGTGGTGTGGAAAAAACACCAACAAGCCTTGGCAAAGGCAAATGTCGCGGATGGAGGAAAAGTGGAGCTGCTGGGGACCAGCAAGGTCCAAGGGGGACTCAGCCCATGGGGGGAGTCCCAGGCGATCCTCAGCAGTGCAGAGAGTCCAAAGAAGAAGAGGCAGCCCCGCTGAACACCCACAGGGAAGGGGCCCAGGAGTTGCAGAGGCCCACGCAGCACTCCTGAGACGAGGTCCCACGTCACAGGAGAAGTATGTAGAGGGCTGTGTGTCGCAGGGAAGAGTGCTGGGGGCTGGGGCTACACGGAGCCTGAAGATCCCTTGGAGGAGATGCTAACAAGCCTTGGTAGCTGCAAGAGGCGCAGTGCACAGTGGTATTGTCCTGCGTGGGAAGGCAAAGGCTTTCCTTCACCAAAGTTGGACAGCTGATAGAGAGAACCAAGGGGACCACTCCAGACCACCATCCGTGATGCAGGATCCATGCAACTCAGGATGAGAGGAGATCATGCAGCCAGTCATTGTAGTTGGTTCCTGTGGATGCAGGGGAGTGACTCCTTCACTCCAAGGGACATTCCTTCTTGCTTCTTGTGCAGACTGAAGACTTGCTTCCTTCCAGTGATTTACTCCTGCTTTCCTTGTCGCTGGGGGGGGGGGGGAGGGGGGTAGGTAGGGGGGAGGTATTGTTACTTACCTAAGTGGTTTTCTAGTACTCCCAACTCCCCTCTACACATTCCACTTACCTAGGTGGGGATCCTGTGTTCACATTCCATTTCTTTAGTATAAGGTTTGGGCTCCCCTTAGGGTCACTATTGGTTATTGTTATTTGCACTGTTTTCTAACCTTTTCTATGCCTGTTGCTGAACACTGTCAGACACATTGAAAAACAGGCAAAAAGTGAGAGTAACCATGCAAAAAAGAGGATACTAAGGTTCACTTCTTACCTCCCTGCATTTCTGGGAGCCAAAGTGACCCCCACTCAATTCAAGGAGTTTAACGAGGCCATATGCCTCGCCTTTGAGTGGGCCGATCCCTCCGGATCACCTTCGGGCCCGTGGGATTAGTGGGGGCCCCGTTAGGTTCTGCACCAACAGCTCCACCCTCGACTCCAGCGGGGACTCGTGGATCCTAGCAGGCATCCGTATCAACGCAGGTCATGCCAACGCAACCTTCTCCGGCGCAGGTGCAGATATCGGTGCTCCCAGCTCCAGACCCATTCTCATCCCCAACGATTTGGAGGCAGAACGTCATTGATCGATACCGACTCCGGTGCCACTGACCCATTGGTCCTAGGTTGTTGCCTGTGCATTTGTCTGAGGAACTGGGCAGAGGGGAGGAATGGGAGAGGTCACTGGATCCTTTAGAAAGCCAGTTGAAAACATTTTTGGACTGGTATGAGGAACTGGGTGATGCCATTGGAATGAACACATGGCCACATACTGGTTTGCTTTCTCCACCTACTGTGGCTACAGAGGAGGGAGCATCATATGCAATGGTGGTGAAGAGGTCCTCAATTTCAAACTCCCCTTTGTGGCGGTCAAAACTAACCTCTTGACAGAACTGCTTCAGTCTGGACCTTCCTCATCAGAACCCTTGGTCCTCTTCAACGAAGCACTGACTGATATCCTGCTGGGAATCTGGTCCATGCCGAAGACAGGGGCTCCTATAAACAGAACAATTGCCTGCCACCATTGCTCTGCCCCAGGTGACCACGCAAACCCCTGAAAGCTTGGTAGACCAAGCCTCAACTTCCCACAGCACATTATTCTTAAGTTCCCCCAGACCGGGAATCCAAAATGCTGTATACCTTGGGGAAAGAAAATGTTTTTTTCTACCAGCCTAGCATTGCGGTCGTTGAATACTGCATGCCTTTTGGGCCGTTATTCCCACACGCTGTGTGATATGATAGAGCAAATGCTACCACAGGTCCTGGAGGAGGCCCGGGCCGTACTCTTTCAAGCAGTCAAGGATGGGAGGGATGCAGTAAAATTCACCATTAGGTGTGGAATGGACACAACAGACTCGCTGGGCAGAGCGATTTCACAGACAGTGGCTATTACACGCCACGTCTGGTTGAGAACATCTGACTTTTTGGTGGATGTCCAGGCCAGCCTCATGGACATGCCCTTCAATGAGACTTGCCTCTTCGGAGAGAAGGCAGTCTTTGCACTAGAGTGCTTTATGGACTCACGAGCTACAGCCAAGTCCTTGGGCCTCTCAGCGACCCCATGTCCCCCAGTCTGCCTTGCATCATTACAGAAGGGGCGTACCATCACGCCAATCCTATGCCAGCCACTGTCCTGCACTAGCTCCCCAAGCTTGATGTGGAAACGGTGCATCCCAACCCCATGGATCAGGGAGCCAGGAGTTGTCCACCACCAACCCCTCCAGCAGCTGAAGCCTCTAAGCCCTCCTAGTCTCCCAATAAGAGATCATGGCTGTCCAGTTGGTGGGAGAATACATCACCATCTTCCCCAATGGCAGTCTATTACATTTCACAGGTGGGTCATACCAATCATTCGAAGGGGCTACTTTCTCCCCTTCAAATCCTCCCCTCCCCCTATCCCGCCAACACAAGATCGGCTTTGGGAGGATCATCTATCCTTACTCCGAGAGGAAGTTAAAGCTCTCTTGGCCAAGGGAGCCATAGACATGGTTCTGATATCAGAAGTAGGCAATGGTTGCAATTCCCACTACTTTCTGATTCCCAAAAAGAACAAAGGTCTTCAACCTATTCTAGACCTCTGATCCGTCAGTCTCTTCTTCAAGGAGACTTTAAGGATGCTCACTTTGGCTCCTGTCTTTTCTGCCCTAGACCAAGGAAATTGGTTGGTAGCGTTGGACTTGCAGGATGTGTATTTCCATAACCCCATTCTGCTGGCCCACAGATGTGTCACTCCTGGGATGGGGCAAGCACCTGGGAGAGTCGGAGATCGGAGGCGTCTGTTCTCCGGCAGAGTCCGAACTCCACATCAACCTATTGGAGCTCTGGGTGATCAGGCTAGCATTGAAAAATGTTGTCCTTTACTCAGAGGGAAAGTAGTGCAGGTGTTCACGGACAACCCCACCGCCAATGTGGTACAATGTGGTACTGCAACAAGCCGGTTTGAGTAGGGTCGTTGATCCTTTGTCATGAGGCTGTGCGCCTCTGGATGTTCCTGGAACATCAGGGCATTTCTCTGATGGTTAACATTTGATGGGCTCTCTATTCGTGTGGACAAACTCATCTGACAATGCTTAGTCGATCACAAGTGACATCTCCATCCGGAGGTGGCACAAGGTTTCTTTCAGCTGTGGGGAGAGCTGTGGTTAGCTCTGTTTGCCACTTCAGAGAACGTGCAGTGTCAGCAGTATTGTGTGCTGGAGTTGACAAGGCGACAATCACTTGGCAACGCTTTTCATCTCAAGTGGAACTCAGGTCTCCTGTACGCCTTTCCGCCCATACCACTTCTTCCCAGACTTTTCAAGAAGATCAAGAATGACCGGCCCAATTAATCCGGCGGGGGGGGGCATGAAGAGTCTGGTGTCCCGAGCTACTGAGCATAGCCATCGATCCTCTGATTAGACTGCCTCTTTGAGAGGATCGTCTGTCGTAGCAGCAAGGGAGGGTTCTCCATCCAAACCTATCCAGTCTCTGCCTTCTTGCGTGGAGATTGCAGCAGTTGACAGCTTTTGACCTTCCGGCAGAAGTCTGTACGTTAACGTTATCTTGGCAGCCAGGCATCCCTCCACCAAAAACATTATACACCTGTTGTTGGAAGAAAATTTGTGGCATGGTTCTTTGACAAATTTGTTGATTAACACCCCCCCCCCCCCCCCTCCCACACCACCACACACACACACGCACAAAATGATGTGCAGGGGTACTGCTCGAGAAAAATCTCTGGATACAGTCTGATGCCTGGGGAAAATTCACAAGGTAAGGAATCTGCAACTTGAATATGTCTCTACCAGATAAGGTGTTGCTGAAGGTGAGTAACTTGTTCTTCAGGGCCCTAGTTTTAACACACCAATTTCAATACTGTTTATGGCTCTGCGCTCCTGATGTGGATAGTAGTGAAAAGTAACTGACACCTGCACGCCAAGGTTGTGTGTATATATAGGTGACCACAATGTCACTTTTGGCACCGTCAGTGCTGCATGGAACCCAACTAAGCACCTGATGGCACGCAAGTGTACTTCTCACGCAAATTTTTTCAGGAACCATCCTGGCGCCTGGTAAATTCAAAGGTAAGGAATCTGCAGCTTGATACAGTCTCTTCCCGATAATACATTATTGAAGGTGACTAACTTGTTCTTCTGGATGCCTGGCAATACTATGGGGGTCATTACAACCCTGACGGACGGTGTTAAAGCGGCGGTAAGACCGCCAACAGGCTGGCGTTTTTTTTTTTTTAGCATTATGACCATGGCGGTTACCGCCATGGTCATCCGCCGCTTCTCCGTTCCGCCCGCTGGGCTGGAGACCTGGGTCTCCAGCCCGGCGGCCGCCACAATACCGCCGCCGGTATTGTGACCCGGCTTACTGCCGTGGATTTCCAGTGGTAGGAATTCCTTCCCTGGCACTGATAGGGGTCTCCCCCACCCCGACTCCCTCCCCTACACCCCCCACCAACCCTGCCACCCCCCAAAGGTGGCAGGGCCCCCCTCTCCACCCCGACCCCCGACATTACCTTACACATACACACCCGACACGCACGCAGGCACCACCAACACACATACACGCACACACACTGACATACATGCCAACATCCACACACACAGTCAGACATGTACACCCACATTCACACATTCACGCACACATCCACACAGACATACCTACAGACATACACGCACTCATTCCCAAAACACGCAACACCCCCGCAAGCATACACGCACTCACACACCCCCTACATACACAGACGCACACCCCCATGCACCCACACAACACACACCCCCACCCCCTCACGAACGATCGACTTACCTGTTCCGTTGATCCGCCGAGAGGGGACAGGAGCCATGGGGGCAGCTCCGCCGACACCACACCGCCAACAGAACACCGCCGCGCAGAATCACAGGACGTGATTAGCTGGGCGGTGTTCTGTTGGCGTGGAGGTGGAGCAACCTCCACTTCCCCGCCGCCCGCAAGTATGGCTGTTGGCGGCTCTCCATCGGAAAAACGACGGAGGGCAGCCAACGGTCATAATACGCCGAGCGGCAAACCGCCACTACTGGCGGTCTTCCGCACGGCGGTCCCTCAGCGGTCTTGTTAAAAGACCGCCGAGGTTGTAATGACCACCTATGTCTGTGGCTTTCATGTGCCAGACAGTTTTTCTGTTGGGCTGCAGATAGGACAGAGTGTCCTCTAGGCTTATTCACTAATTTTATGTTTCCATGGTAGGATTCCTAATTAACAATTTAAGCTTTTTGTGCCAAGCAGACACTGAGTTTAGCCAAATAAGGGGTATTCAGCTCTTTATTTTAATTCTATATGAGAGCTTTTCAACGAATTATCCAGTCAAGTTGCATGGGTACTTCAGTACCTTTATACCTACTTAATTTACCACGCCTGCAACATCTTGAGGAGTGATAGTGCTTGGTAAGGAGGGTCACTTTGCAAATTTTTAACAACTTGATTTTGCTTGCCATATTTGCAAGCATCTTTATTTCAGTTCCCTACTAAGACTCTGTCCATGACTATTGAGCTTACTCTTTTTCCTATTCACCATTGAGATACTGCAGCCTCGTATTGCACATATTCTCATTGTTCTGCATATGGTCTGACATACATTTTAAATCCACATTTTGCTGTTGAGGGTTCTGCATCTGGGGGCATGGACAGCCTTGAAAGCAACTGAAGTTAGCGCACGTTAGTGGTACCTATATAGGCAGTTTGTCATTTCTGGAGCAGAACGGCCCCCGGGTGGATAGCACAATACCACTTAGCACACAGAGGAACAGTGCAAAAGATTCTGGATCCAATCTGACACCCGGTGATATTCAAAAAGTGAAGAATCCGTAGTTAAACAGTTTCTTCCAAAAAGAGCGTAAGGTAACTTGTTCATTTAGTGAATGTGTGCTTTATAGCCTCTGCAAGCTGTTCAGGTGCCTCAAAGTGAAAATTTGCATGCCACTCTTTCTTGTTGGCATTCGTAACATCTAGCAATTCATATGCAACCGAACGCATGGTACCTTTTTGTTCTGATTTGCTGATGTAAATTGAGCAGCGAACAAAATCAAAGTGTTTTTATTCCAGCTTTAAGTTACTCTTAGCTGTGGAGTGAAAGGTGCATTTAAAATTTGTGAAAAGCTAATTAAAGTCTTGTTACTTTTGAAAAATGACACTGGTATTATTTGGCGTGAATGATCTTTAGTCAGTGTTTCAGTACCCTGCCGTACAAACTGTTTAAAATAGCTTTGTTGGATGAGTGTGACCAAGAGTTTGCGACCGCTAAGGCTTGGCTAATTTTTTTTTTTTGTTTGGTAATAAACTGACAATATTAAATGTGCATTAGCGTTTGAGGCAATCAATTGTATTTGATTTGACTTCAGATATGCTTACATTACTTTGAATAGATAGAAAATGATGATTTAAATGAATGAAGGTGACCCTAGCTGTTGTTGAAGGTGAGCCTCTGAAAAGGCGTAGGTGTTATTTATGACTATTTGCTTTAATGTATGCAGTTTATTGACTTTTCAGGGTTCTTATTCATGCACGAATCCATTAATCAATTGAAAGACTGATGTGTTTCAGAAGTATATTGCACAGTTTTATAGTGTACGCTTTACTATTTACAATTAAAAATGGCTGACGTTATTTTTTTATTGGTGTCTGCTGTCTCATTTTTATGTATTCATTAAGGTTTGACTTTTTGTAGCGTTGGAAACTCAAAATTGGAGGAGGTTGGCTCAGTTTACAATGCACACTTATGGTGTGGCACCCTATACTGAGTCCAGGCAACACTTAGTGATAGTGAATAGGTGTCCAGAAAGCAAAAGCTTCTCCGGGGTAGCTGGGGCAAGCAGCTAAAGCTTATCCAGGAGGAATGTAATGCACTAGCAATACCAGAGTAGTCAGACAGTAACTCACTCACAA
The DNA here is from genome assembly GCF_031143425.1 of Pleurodeles waltl. Taxonomy (NCBI): domain Eukaryota; kingdom Metazoa; phylum Chordata; class Amphibia; order Caudata; family Salamandridae; genus Pleurodeles; species Pleurodeles waltl. The sequence continues at coordinate 266,864,388 of NC_090448.1, read as the reverse complement.
GAAAGAACCACACAAGTGTTGCGAAAATAAAGGATTCTTTATTACAGCACTAACTACTGGACTAGCATTGGTATAGCTCCCTTTGGAGATATCTGCTCACAATATGTACACCAAATAACAAGCACAAATAGCATAAAATATGTACAGACCTATGGGGGTGAAAAACCGTATACTAAGTGGAATGCAAAATAGGGATCCAACCATGGTAAGTATGGTAGTTAGGAGCTGGGGAAGGATGAAAACACCAGAGGTAAGTACAGCAGGTGTCCCCAGCGACCAGGTGCAGAGTGGTTACCTACCCAATCGTCCCATAGACTAACACAGGGAAGTTGTGGTTGGAGTTTCTGTGTTTCAGGACCCTTCTCAGTGGACCCCAAGGAAACCGACCGACAAGAGAAAGGTTGGGGAGTGCCCCCACCCAAGGATACCCAGAAGACAGGAGTACCTACACCAAGGGATCCGAATGCATGGAGAAGAAGGAACTCTCACTGAAGTCAGGGGAAGCCTCGGATTGACCAGCTGCTGTTGCAACCAGTGGACCAGGCCGGTGGAACCCAGGGACAGATTCCATATGTGGAAGACCTGAAAAGGAAGGGAACAAAGTCTAGCACCCTTGCAGGTGCCCAGGTGGCAATTCCCACCCTCCTATAGATGACGTTCCTGAAAGTCAGAGGATGAAGAAGTCCAGCTGCGGTGTCCAGGAGCAGCAGAAGATCCCAGGAGTCGCCTACGCCTGTTCCTTGACTGTTACCGGGTTGCAGGAGGGTCGGTGATCAGCCAGGTTACCAACAAGCACTGGCAAATGCAAGCAGGAACTGATTAATTATTTATAAAGTTTTGGACACCAGCAAGGTCCAAGAGACTCTACCTTTGAGTGGGAGTCAGGACTGTCTCTCTGCATGCAAGAAGGCCAGCAGATGTCGTTGGAGCCCCTGCGAGTGACAGGTGTCGGACACAGAGAGTCACAAGGAGACCGCCGTAGCACAGCAAAACAGAAGTCCCACCTTGCAGGTGTTGCAGTACAAGGGTTGATCTTAGAGTTGCAGAGTGCTGGAGGCCGGGACTTATTGGCTTCTGAGAATCTCTTGGAGGAAGAGTCAACAAACCTTGACAAGAGCAATGGTAATGATGCACAGGGGTTCAAGTCCATTAACAGGAGCATGGGCAAACAGTCTCCCAGGTTGGTCAGAAGACAAGTAGAACCCACCTGTGGTGCAGAGCCTTTCGATGTCCGCAGGACAACAGACCCCCACCAGCCGGTCGATGTTGTTTTGAGGTGCCTGCGGATGCAGGGGAGTGACTCCTTCACTCGAAGGGAGATTCCTTTGTGCTGCCAGGTGCAAACAGAGTCCTTGTGACCCTGAAGGATGCACAGCCTTGGGTGTTGTAGAATTCTTGCGGGCTCTGGAGAAACAATGTTGCAATGGGAACCTTCTCACCAGAAGCAGAGGTGTTTCGATTCCAAAGCAGTCAAGCAGTGGTTCCAGAGGCCAGGGGCAGAAGATGTCTTGCAGTGATCCCCTTGTAGAGTCTTGCTCAATGAATCTGAGGACCCACCATCAGGGGAGCCCTTAAGTAACCATCAAAGGGGGTTGGTCACTCTCTGGGGTGACCCACCTATCAGAGGGGGTCAGGGACTCCATCTACCTGGCCTAACCAGTCAGATGCTCTCAGGGGACTCTGCACATCCTCCCTTCAAGATGGCAGAATCAAGTGGCCACCTGGCAGAGCTCTGTGCATGTCCCTAGGGGAGGAGCTGGGCGGTCACTCCCCTGTCCTTTTGCACTTTAGTGCCAGAGTGGGAACTGGGGGGTTCCTGAACTGGAGCAAACCAGGTTATGCTAGGAGGGCAACAAATGTGCCCTTTAAAGCAGCCTGGTGGCACTCCGAGGCCACCACACCCCAGCCCTTAGACACCTAATACACAGGAGGAGGTGGTCACACCTCTCCCTTGCACAATCCTTTGTTCTGCCTTCCTCTTCCTGAGCCAGGCTCATCAGCAGGAGGGCAGAACAGTGTCTGGGGTCAGCAGCAGCGTGGACTGGCAGCCAGACCCCGTAAGGCTGCACAGGCAGAACTGGGGGATCCTCTAAGGAACCCCCAGAGTGCAGTGGATCATGCAACTAGCACTCAAATCAGTGTAGTTGCAGGATTCCAGCATGTTTGTTAACAAACATGCCTAGGTTTGTGGAGAAGCCATTATTTAGTTGGACCACTTGTGTTGACCAATGCCCACTACATACCTTAAGATGGCTTCCCCACACTTAACAAACCCTAGGGAATGGGGTCTGTGATTTGTAGGGGCACTCTTCCCATGCAAGGTACCCTCACACTGAGGGACATGCACCCTGCCCTTGGGCTGAAGGGCCTACCAGAGGGGTGACTTGTAGTGTCTAAGTGCAGTAAACAGTATTCAAGGCATGCCTTATATTTGTGGTGAAAAGTTGCATGCACCATTTCACACAGGCTGCAATGGCAGGCCTGTAGACAGTTTCCGTGGGCTCCCATGGGTGGCACCGTACATGCTGCAGCCCATGGGGACCCCTGGTGTACCAATGTCCTGGTTAGCTACGTACCCTGTGCTAGGGACTTGCATGAGTGCACCAGTTTTCCAATTATGGATGTGAAAAATGTACCAGCAACCAAATTAGAGGAGAGAGCATAGACACTGGAGTCCTGGTTAACAGGATCCCAGTGAACTACACTCTAAACACACTAACAGGCAAAAAGTGGGATAACTATGCTAGAAAGATGGTACTTTCCTTCAGACATAAGCTACCCTTTCCTTCTAGGGATTGGCACATGCTCTTCCATTCATTGACGGGTCATCAATAATTTTTAAGCACTTTGCAGTTTAAGGTATACACGTTCTTTGTAGGCTTGTGGAGCTTAGTGCCTTTCTCACATTTCTTAATCATCAATCTGCATTGATTGCCTCTCCTTCCCTACTTTTGACCTCTCAGTACTCAGCTTGTGACAAATCATACTGTGCACTTGAGAAGAATACCTGAGATTGCCTACAAAGTGAAAATTAACATACAAATGACTCACAGTAAGTTACATGTTAAGATTTTGAGAGGATGTGGCATAACAGCCACAGCTATCAACCTTGGAGCTGGGGATCCCGGTTTGAGTCTTGCGTCGGCTCAACATCCTGTGATTCTGGGCAAATCACTTAATCTCCCAGCGCCTACCAAAAATGAATGTGTCCTTGTGTAATGTAATGGGTGCTCAGGAAAAGCGCTTCAATACCTTTGGGTCGAGTTTGCGCTATATACAGCACCCAAAAAAAAACAAAAGAATAAAATAATGAACGTCTGGAAGCCCGAAGAAAATTCAACACTAGAGTTCAGTAAAAACAGACATTTTTAGACAATTGACTATTGGTCCTTTCTTCATACTATTGAATACAAGTGCATCAGCCTATTCTTTGTAAATATAAATTGCATAAAGTTGAGACATCTTTCCATGTTTCATAGAAACGTTTATGCATATTTATTTGGTTTGGTCTTCGTGAAAACTCTCCTTTTAAAGATTTTTCTCCTTGTTTGTTAAAAGAAGTCCCAACCCTTCTCAGTCTCTTTCTTGTAGTTGACATTTTGAAGGGAGAAATGCAAGAAGTCGGAAGTTCAGGCAGTGCAAGCAATAAATAGAGGGATAAACAGGACCAGATTAGGGAGCCAAAAGCTACCTTGGCAAAAAATAATCAAACCAGCCCGCTACCTAAGTCTCCCCTTGCTCACTCTCCTTTTATATCCAATTCTCTCTGTTTCCTTCCCTTTGTCTCTTCTCTCTTGTGATTCTTTCTCTCTACCGTCTCTCTCTCTTTGCATAATTAACCTTAGACAGCTGGAAAAGGTGACATAGGCACCAGGAGCGATCAACCCAGGGCTTTCAAACCCTACCTCCAGGGCCTACAGCCTATTGTGGAAACACCTGGTGGAATAAAAGGCCTGTCCAGCCCTGGAATCACAGCCTAAAGAACAACAAGGCTGATGCAAGCAAGAAACCGAGTCACAGGGCCCCAGGGCAGGCACCAGGGGCTGTCCCCCAAAAGGAATAACTGCGTATCTCACCACAGTAATCTTGTGGCATCCATAGAACTCAGCAGTTAATTGGGAATCAAGTAGCCCTTTTTAGCATGTGATTCTCAGGGAAGTAAGACAAAGCAGTCGAAGGCTTACTCAGGGGAGATGCTCTTGGCTGGACCCTTATCACTCAAAGACATTGAACAATGTGTGCAATATTTCACTGTTGATGAGGTAACTAAGTAAAGATTTCAATGGTCAGTATTATATGGTGCATGAATACTTATTCTGCTTTCATACCAGCTGCAAAGCAGTCACAAGGCTTTGAAAGAACGGTCCCTGTACCCCAAAGCCATGTGACCAAAACGTTCCAGCTTGGAGAGTGCTTAAAACAAGCAAAAGCTCTCGGGGTCATCCATAAATTCAATCCCTTGAGACGTTTAAAGTGACCCGGTGTAATTCAGTGAGGTATGGAAGTTGATGTGCTTACTGTAGCTCTTAGTGACTCACTTGTGCAACAGAACTATCATGCTGGGGTCCAGTGCTCCTGGAGCACCATATAGAACCAACATGCATTTTTTTTTTTAGTACCTTTAGGGCCTTCTGCAAGATCTCACAGGCTGTTACTCTGCTGTTTGATGCACGTGCACACTGTCTTGGTCTGTATTTCGTTTTTCTTTTTTTTTTTAAAGCACTTTTTCCTTTTTTTAAATAAAAGTTTTCTTATTGACCCTAAGAGGGCCTTTGCAGCGGGCATGTTGGGGACTACGAGAGAGCCCCTACACCCTCTGCCGGCTGCCCATCCGTGTTCTTTGTGCCGGCCTATGAACTGGCTGCCTCTTTCTGTTCTAGCCTGCAGTCAGCGCTGGCAGGGACCTTCGTGTCTGGTGCTTTTGACATCCTTGCACACTGGCATTGGGTGCAGTCGAAGGTATCCTATATTGCTTTTGTGGTCCTGGCCACCGGGGAAGGGGTGTTCTAGAGTAGTGGGGAAGTTCTCTAATTCCCCCATAGTGCTTTTTTCCTTGTGGAAACAGCTATTTACATTGGCAGGAGTGCTATGCTGCTTAGCCTCATCTGGAGCATTGACCCTCCCTATGGTCATAAAGTTGCACGAAGGAGTAGCGCCACAAGTAAATACCACACCTTTGTGCAATTTCTTTGGGGCACCGGCCATCCCAGTGGGCTATCTAAATAACTGTGACTGCGGTTAGGGTTTTGCAGGTCCGGCGGCACTAGGGACATTCTGGGCAGCTGGCCAATGCTTGGAACAAAAAAATCCAGTGTTTTCTGACTCCCCTTGGCCTAGCGCTTTCTGCATCTTGCACCTGGTTGTGCATTCAGCTGCTAAACGCAATAGGTTGAGGCACCCCTCTTCTAAATCTCTAACTTTTTGGATTTTCAGGTAGCTTTTTTTTGTTTAAACTGCTCTCCCTCTGATGAAAGTGATCTCTGGGCCTGCCCTTTTTCCCTTTTAGCTCCTCCTAGCCTGCTTTGGTGTTGCGAGGCCTTTCTGCAACTCCAGCACCCAGGACCTACTCTTCTGCCTGGGCTAATAGTTCTTCGTAGCCCAGGGTCACTGAATGAAGATTATCCTCTTATAGGCACTCCCCAGCTGCACAACCTCCTGCCTACTTGCCTGTTTCTCCAGCAGGAGCCAGAGTGGTTCCTTGTTAGGTGGCCGTACCCACAGGACCATTCTATAGACGTTCAAGGGGAACCTTTTACTTCTGGGTCCCCTTTATTGTTTATCCTGAGTGGTAGTTGGAAGAAACAAACCCTCAGGCAGGAATACATCCATTAGGTGCACTTCCGTCCTTGGGTCCTGCAGATTCCAGTGCTTCCATCGGGCCCAGCCTTCTGCAGGGGCGTTTAGAACCTGGGCCCCTCTACCCATTAAAAACATGACATTTAATTATTCACCCCTGTCTCATTCCTCCTATGCAGCAACTTCAAGTGGTTAATTATAACAGCTCTCTGAGAGCTTTAAGTTACCATCAACAACCTTTGCCAAACTAATTTATTCCCTTCTATTTAGTGTGTCAATTAAAATCGGTACATATCTGTAAAAGGATAATAAAATCGCAAACAATGTCATTATGTGGGCTTCATAGTGCTTAAATCCCTAACCGAAATAAGAGAGTATATCAAATAAAATAAAATAAATGCCAAAGTAATTTCTTCCCACCAAAATTTCAAAGGTGCCTTATGAATAGAATGGAGGTAGTGGTTTGGCTGACAACCTATTGTTTGCTTGAGAAGGGCAGGCCCATTCTTGACAGACGGTGTGACTGCACATAAATAAACCAGATTCTTCCCCCCGCTCCCATTGTCTTCCTCTCCCAGGAAAAGCTTTAATTCCCTACAGATGGGCCTAATCAGTGGGGAAGACGTTCAGCTTCTTATTGACCAGCAGACTAATCAGCTTGTCCTAGAAGGATAGTTCAAAGCCTGAATCTAATTAAGGACTGACTCACAGAAAAATCCTCCTTAGGGAACCATACCCTGGTAAAGATACCAATGAGTGGTTTCACTACTGCAGGGACTGTAGTAGACTTAAGAGGAATTGCTTCAGGATACCAGGTAGCATGATCCACTACTACCAGTATGTATTGGTTTCCTGAGGCTGTGGGTGGTTCACGTGAACCCACTATGTCCACACCAGCCCTTTCAAAGGGAACCCCAACCACTGGTAGTGGAATTAGGGGGGCCTTTGGGTGGCTACCTGCCTTAGAACTGGCTTGGCAGGTGACACCAGAGCTGCACAACTCCTTCACCCTTTGTGACATGTTGGTCCAGTAGAAATGGCTGACAAGACTAGTCCAAGTTTTAGTTTGACGCAGATGCCCAGCTAGGGGAATGTCATGGGCTTTTGTGGGGATACATTCCATGAACTGCTGAGGCACTACTGCTCTCCTGATTGCACCAGGTTTGGGGTCTCTGGCCTCTGTGAACAGGAGTCCCACCTCCTAATATACCCTGTCGGAACCAGTGACATCTCCCTTTTCCTGTCGCAGGCCTTAATGAGTGTGACAGGTTCTCTGTCCCTGGCACAGCATGTCCCTCGAAGGTCCCTCTGGGCCCAAGAGCTCAACCTTATAAGATTCAAGTTCGATGGGCTCATTTCCTTCTGGGGTTGCTAAGACTTATTCCTGAGAAGAGGAGTCTTGTGCCTTTTGCTGTTCAGAAGCTGGTCCTCTAGTCTGCTTGCCTTTCCTCTTGGAAGGTTGGGCCATTATTCCAGGCTCCAGCACTTCTTTTTCACCCTGTGTTCGGCTTTGTGCTCTAGCCTTTACACATACCATCTCAGGGATTCACAGCATGGCTTCATTGACTTTGAGCTCTACCTCAGCCCATTCTGAAGACTCCAGGTCATTCCCTAGCAGACATTCAACTGGGATTGCAGAAGAAACCACTACCTATTTCAGGCCAGAACCCCTCCCCAATTTGAAGGTCACCATAGCCATGGGATGGACCTTAGTTGCATTGTCAGCACTGGTAACTCAATATTTTTGTGCAGCCAAGTACTATCCTGGGGAAACCAGTTTTTCTGTCACCATATTGACACTGGCACCACTATCCCTCAGGGCTTCTACTCTAGTCCCATTAATCAAGGGTTGCTGTCTGTGTATTTGTTCGTATTTGGGAGCCAGACAGCAAGAGTGGCAACATCTACCCCACCCTCAGATACTAAAATAGCTTCAGTGTGAACCCTGATTTGCTCTGGGCACACTGTACATCCCACCTGGAGACTGGTTATACCAGTGCTAGCTGGTGCAGTACTTGGAGGGAGGGGGGGGGGGGTCTTTTTGGGGCAGGCCATGTCTCCAGTTTGGTATCCATTCTGTTTATATTTGAAGCACCAGGCTTTTTTTGGGATCAAAGTGTATATGTTTGTACCATGGGAAGTCTGTGAAGAGGCTCTGGTTCCACCCTCCGGTTCAGATTTTTGGAGGCCTTCAGAAGATTATTTACTTTTATCCATTGGTGTCTCACCATCCTTCCCCTGGGAGGCTTAGTAACCCCTTTTTTTGGTCACCCTTGGTGGAAGTCTTGGTCAACCTAGTCTTGACCCAATGGTCTGCCTTCTTCCCAATTCTTGGGGAGAAATCGGACCAAAGTCTACCAGATATTGATGCAATTTGTTATTGAAGCATTTACTTAAAAGGTGTCCTTTCACAAACAAGGTATAGTGCACTTTATTTTCAGTTACCCAGCAATCTAGTGCTTTCACTGAGTGGTCAACAAAATCGACCCTGGACTGGCTTGAGGTTTTGTGACCACCCCTGAAACTAATTCTGTTCTCAGTGGTGAATACAAAGACCTCAATCAGGGTATCCTTTATGTAGTCATAGGATTCAGCATCTGCACCAGTGAGTGTGAGGAGCCTATCCTGTAGGAAAGTGACACTGTTGGCATGGTTACCCCCCCATACTTTTTGCCTAGTGTTCATGCCAACTTTGATTGAAAGTGTGCTGGGACCCTGCTAACCAGGCTACAGCACCAGTGCTAATTCCCTAAAACTATACCTTTGTTCCCAAAATTGGCACAGCCCTTGTAAAAGGTACCCCTGGTTCCAATGGCCCTGTGGCCAGGGAAGGTCTCAAAGGGCTGCAACATGTATTATGCCACCTTGGGGACCCCTCACTCAGCACATACACACTGCCTTGCAGCTAGTGTGTGCTAGTGGGTAGAAAAAGACAAAGTCAGCATGACACCCCTCTCAGGGTTCCATGCCCACAAACCACTGCTTGTGGCATAGATAAGTCACAACTCTAGCAGGCCTTACAGCCCTAAGGGAGGGTGCACTATACCACAGGTGAGGGCGTAGCTGCATGAGCAATATGCCCCTTCAGTGTCTAAGTCCATTCTTAGATATTGAGTGCGCAGTGTAGCCATGTTGAGTATATGGTCTGGGAGTTTGTCTTTACGAACTCCACAGCACCATAATGGCTTTACTGAATACTGGGAAGTTTGGTATCAAACTTCTCAGCACAATAATCCCACTCTGATACCAGTGTGGGATCTATTGAAAAATGCACACAGAGGGCATCTTAGAGATGCCCCCTGTATGTTAGCCCAACTGCTAGTGTAGGACTGACAGGTCTGTGCCAGCCTGCCACTTTCAGACGAGGTTCTGACCACATGGGGGTGAGTGCCTTTGTGCAGTCTGTGGTCAGAAACAAAGCCTTTCTAGGGTGGAGGTGATTCACACTTCCCCCTGCAAGAACTGTAACACCTGGCGGTGAGCCTCAAAGGCTCAAGCCTCTAGTTGCAGTGCCCCAGGGCACTCCAGCTAGTGGAGATACCCGCCCCCGAACAAAGCCCCACTTTTGGCGGCAAGTCAGGTGGGAAAATTAGGGAAAACAGGGAGGAGGGGCCACCCCTAAGGTGTCCAGAGCTGAGGTGACCCCCTTTCTGCAGAATCCTCCATCTTCGTTTGGAGGACAGGGACCAATAGGGATAGGAATGTGCTCCCCTTCCCAAAGGGAGTGGGCACAAGGAGTGTGTAGCCACCCTCAGGGACAGTAGCCACTGGCTAATGCTCCCTGACACTAACACGCCCCTAAATCTAGGTGTTAAGGGCCTTCCTGAACCCAGGTCACCAGATTTCTGGCGAGCTACAAAGAAGGACTGCTAAGCTGACACACCAGAAGATAAGGAAGACAACTGCTTTGGCCCCAGCCCTACCGGCCCATCTCCTGCTTCAAAGATCCTGCAAGAAGACCGGTGACTCATCCAGCGGGTCCAGCGACCTCTGCCAACTCCAGAGGACTGCCCAGCACCCAAAAAGACCAAGACCTCCCGAGGACAGTGGCTCTGTCCCAATGAAACTTTCTACCAAGGACTCCCACCTCACTCCGGATGCGTGAGTCCTGACCCATGTGCACCTGACGCCCACAGCCCGTATCCAGGTGGTGCACCCAGCAAGAGAGGGTCCCCAGGTGATTGGAAACAAGAGCCCACCCTGGGTTGACCCCTCCAAGCCCCCACGATGACGCCTGCATAGAGAATCCAGAGGTCCCCCCCTGACCGCGAGCTCCGGACTAAGATATCCAATGCCTAAAGGACACACTGCACCCGCAGCCCCAATGCCTTGGAGAACCTGACCCCTGGTGCAGCATCGACCAGCAGGCGGCTCTCTTCCCTATCCGACCAGTGGTGTGCCTGAGGTACCCCCCCCGGACTTCGCCTGCAGCATCTGAGTGACCCTCGCGGTCTCCCATTGATCTCCATTGAAAACATGACGTCCTGTTAGCACCCTGCACCTGGTCGCCCCTGTGCCGCTGAGGGTGTGTGTTTGGTGCCTACTTGGAGCCCCTCAAGTGCTCTTTCAAACCACCCCCCCTCCCTGTCTGCCCTCCGAGTCGCGGGTTCTTACCTGCTGGCTGACCAAGATCTGAGTACCCCCCCTGTCTCCATAGAAGCCAATGTTAATTTGGTTCCTCTTTGACCTCTGCACCCGACCGGGCTCGTGTTGCTAGTGGTGGGTGTTTGGGGTAAGCTTGAACCCCCAAAGCCAGACTACCTATAATCCAGAGATAAAAACTGTAAGTCGTGTAACTTACCTGTGACAATACCACTATAGTCACACAACACTATCACACATGAAAGAACCACACATTGTCACAAAAATAAAAGTACATTATTAGGCAGTATCCCAACTGGAGTTAAGTAAACACACTAATATATACACATTAGCAATCAGTAAAGAGCATAACAAGCAATAAGCATTGGCAAAAGCAATGGAAAGTGGAATGCGGGATACAGTCCCCGACCCAAGGAAGTGGAATGTGTAAAGGGGAGTAACTAGGAACCCCGAAAGGAGAGTACCAGAGTGACCCCCCCAGTGACCAGGAAAGCAGAGGTAAATACCTGGTTTTCCCCACTGATCTGCATTCGAAACCAGACATCCTGTTCGCACCCTGCACCCGTCTTCCCCTATGCCGCTGAGGGTGTGTGTTTGGTGCCTACTTACTTGTGGCCCCTCCAGTGCTCTTCTATCCCCCCACTCCCTCCGATCTGCCCTCCGAGTCGCAGCTACTTTCCTGCTGGCTGACCAAGATCCGAGAACCCCCATGTCTCCATAGGAGCTAAGGTTAATTTGGTTCTTCTTTGACCTCTGCACCCAACCGGCACCGTGTTGCTGGTGGTGGGTGTTTGGGGTTAACTTGAACCCCCAGCGACGGACTACCTAAAAATAAGAACTGTAAGTCATGTAGTTACTTGTAACAATGTTTCATCTTTTCTTCCCCTCAGGAACTGTTGAAAATTACAGTGTCCACTTTTAAAATAACTTTATACATTGTTGATTTCATTCAAAGTTCTAAGTATAACTATGCAAAGTATCTTACATTTTATGTGCTTGCCTGCAAATTGAATCTTGTGGATCTAGAAATAAATTAACAAAATATATTTTTCTACATAAAAACCTACTGGTCTGAAATTTGCTAATTTTCACAATTTATTTTTGTGAAATTATCACAAAGTCTTTAATTTCTCAAAAACTACTGAATGGCTTTACAACAATTAAAGGAAAGCACAATCTGTGTACCGAAAGCTAGCTTTCTGATAAATTTAAAAAAATTGTCAATGTGTGTTTCTTCTATTGCTTTTGTATGTACAGCAAACTCTTAACACTACCCTTCGATAAGCCTAACTGCTAGACCACACTACCACAGATAGAGCATTAGTATTATCTATTATTGCCTCTGTCAAACCTCTGGTGAACCCCTGGACTCTGTGCACACTATATCTCATTTTGATATAATATATACAGAGCCAGCTTCCTACATTGGTGGATCAGCAGTGGGATGTACAACTTTCCATTTGCTGGACTACTCAGCCAATACCTGATCACACTACTAAATTCCAAAATTGTCATTAGAATTTATTTTAATTTTTACTATTTTTCTAAATTTGTAAAAGTCCTGCCAAGGCCTTGTTTAAGTCCCTGTTAGCATCTCTTTTTTAAGTTTAAAAGTTTTGTAAAAATTAGGATTTAGTTAATAGAAGTAGTTTTAAGTTTCTAAAAAGTAATCCCAACTTTAGTAGCATAATGAGCAGCTCAGAGGAAATAGTGATGGAACTCAACCTCACTCCTTACCCCCATCTAGGGATGGCAGAGCTAAGGTCCCTCTGTAAGCTGAAAAAGATTAGAATTGGTTCCAACCCTACCAAGGTCAAGCCCCAGGAGCTCTTGGCAGAGTACACCATGGGCCACCCTACTGAGGAGGAAGAACTCCCCTCAGATGGGGAAGAAGGTTCCAAGATCCCGGTCTCCAAAGATAGTACTCACAGGATCTGGATCTTCCGCAGGGGAGTCCAGTTCCTCTGGGAACATTGAGGACAGCCTCAATGAAGAAGACATTCTTTTAGCAAGGATGGCTAGCTTTGGAGCAACAACTCCTATCTGTAGAAAGGAAGAGTGCAGAAATGGGCCCAGTACCCATTTATGGTGGCAGCAACATAAATAGGATCAGAGAGAAAACTGACATCCTAAATATCCCCAAATGGGTTGCCTCAAAATATGAAGAGGGTGATGATATCACCAAGTGGTTCACAGCCTTTGAGGGGGCTTATGCAACCAGAAAGTTAAACGGATTACACTGGGGAGCTCTCTTCGGGAAATGTTCACTGGTAAGTGTAGGGATAGACTCCTCTCACACTCTGGCAAAGATGCAGAGTCCTTGCCAATTTACCGGAAGTGTTCAAACAAATTCAAGATGAATACGGGGCTGCCCCGGCCCTGGACTTGGGGATGCAACTAATGGGCAATTTTGCCACAGTATCCTCAATTATATTAAGTAACCTTAAAGGGGAAGCAGTTGCACTAGCAGTACGCATGTGGCTCCGGAATGTTCCTCAACAGGATCAAGAACGAGAGCTGCCAAAGATTATCACTGAGACCTACTGTAGTATTATTCGAGATAGTCTGGGTGGCAGACCTACAAAACCACAGTTTCAAGGTAAATCTAATAAAGATTCTACAAATCAAGCTCCTGATGGTTCTAAAAAAAACGCTAGTATAAAAAAAAAAACACCTAAAAAGAAAGGGGAGAATCTCCGCATACGAAGACCCCACATATAATAGATATAATCTCAGAAATAGAGATAATATTAAAACGCCTGACAGATATCAATGTACACGCCAATCTCGTTCCTTTCAGGACTCACTGGAAAAACGCAGTGAGAGAGGTGGGCAGTCAGAGCGAAGAACTGAGTAGGTGAAACAGAGAAAGGAATCACAACGCTCTACAGAAGTTTGTTAAAAAAGAATAGAAACTTCCCCAACAAAAACCCCAATTTGAAAAGAAAAAGTGGCAGCATGCCACTCCAGAAGAGGGCTCTATTGAAGAACAAGAAGTGGGCATTAGCACTACTAGACAACGCGGCAAAGGTCACAATAGTTTGCCGGAATCTTCAAGAGCACCTGGAGGTGAAAGCACTGCGTTCTTAAACAAGACATTTCTTTCACTTAAGTGCTTTTCTCAAGGCTGCAGTAAGATAGGTTGCTGGCAAACGTGGTAACGTTTTGTCTCTAGTGTTCATAGAAACATACACACTCTTACGTGGGGATCCTTTCTTGGAACATCAGCTGTTTTACTATAAAAACACTACTTTGACCCATGTAAGTTAAAGGGAGATTCCAGCCAGATGACCACAACTGTATGCTGATTGCTGAATGCTTCGCTGCAGCTGCTTATGTAGACTACAGGCCCCTTGCTCAGGTATGAGGGATGATGTCTTCACAGAGGAACCTGAAGGGCAGAATTAGAGCTTAACATGCTGTGCTCTAACTTAGCCTAGGTAGGAGCTATTTTTAACAACTCTAGTGACAATATGGTAGCATTATTTTTATGCTTTACTCTCCATGTCACGATTTTAATCCTGTCATGCTTTATCATCCTAGTTATTGCAGTACACGCTTTATTATCCAAGATGCAGTTACTTCAATAAAACCTTATTGAACTTTATTCTGCCTCTGATTATCCTTGTATATGTGAGACTAATACAACTGAGAGAAATGGATGAGATCTGAGTGACCACTATTTCCCTGAGGAGTCACTTGAGTCATGCGCTCGGTTGCTCAATCATCCCTGCTCTTGGGTGGAGATGAGGCACTGCTAGTCAGCCGAAACAAAACCTGGATTAGGCCGACAGGTGTCACCTGTAGTGGGTTCATACTCGGTCCCGCAAAGCGCAGGTGATTCTGCCGCCCAAATCCAGTAGTCTCATTAGGATAATGAGAGCCTATGGGACACAACTACCAATAAAGCTGCAAGCAACTACAATCGAAGGAGAATTTTAACTCCATGCCGGAATACTGCAGAACATAGAAAGTAGTTGCCTAGTCATGATCATGATCCGATACATGTGAAGCAGATAAAATAATTTGGATCCATAATGCTATTACCAAGAAGGATCCCAAGAGGCATGCTACAGATACCCTTAAAGTATCTTTTTATAACCCTGTTGAAATGTGAGTGGAGCTGAAGCCTTAATTCTCCTAATGTTTTCAAGTGTGTCCCAGGATCAACAATTTAAAAAGCTGTATAGCTGGGAACATAAACAACATTAACCATTGTTCTTTTTAGCTGGATCAGGTGAAAACTTTGCCGAATGCACGGATGCACAAAGTCGTAGTGGTGAAGGAGGTTTAACCTAGTGATAAAAAGTGACTTTTGTACTTAGAATTTAGAAGATGAGAAAAACCTGCTGAAAAGGAGCAATGCACCCTTAGATGAATAGAAAACGACAAACAGTTATCAGATGTACAGAGCAACTTCCTTGATCGCTTCTTCCACCAAAGGTTTTACAGAGTTTGAATCTATCCTGTACGAGGTTGTTATAAGCTGAAGCCAAACAGAGTTGAAGCCCTCCAAATAAGCTTGTTGGCAATGCATGATGAGGCTGAAGGGAGAGGTTGAAGACTTTGGATAGATACTTAAAACTGCATATTCATCTCCTTAAAATGCTCCCTAGGGGCCAGACTGGATCCGGAATCTTTTCCCCATAGCACTTCTACAGCAAGCCACTAGGTGGCACCATGTGGCTCCATGCTGCCTCCACACCATCCTGGAAGTGAGAGCTGCATAAGTCCTTTATTTCTGCGCCTTCTAAAGCTGATACAGAGCTCTGCTCTCAGCTTTGTTGTTGTTTTTTTCCAGCAAATTCTAAACAGCTTGACAAGTGTGCTAGGAAGCAATGCCTTCACCCAAAACAGTAGGTTTCAAGCCATGCCACGACTGCAGGAAGCAAATGCTGGTAACAGACCTGCAGAAGGTGTGTTCTGGTGTCTGGGCTTGGGCTATAATTGAAAGGTATTTAATAAGTGCACTCTCATGCATCCCGAGATTGTGAAACAAAGCTGTATGTCGCCAAACACAAGAACTCACAGACCCAAGTCTCTGCTGCAAATCTGGTCCCAAAGTTGTTCCATCAACATTGCGCTCGAGGTCCTCTGGTAAGTACAAGCGCACGTATAAGAAATCAGAACTGGACTCAGCCCTGTCGCGTAGGCTCTCATTATTCTAATGAGACTACTGGATTTTGGGCGTCAGAATCGCCCGCGGTGTGGGGAGACTGAGTCTGACCCACTGCAGGAGACAACTGTTGCTCCAATCTGGGTTTTGCTCCGGCTAACTAACAGTGCCGCATCTCTACCCGAGGGCAGGGATGACTGGGCAGCTGAGCGCATGACATAATTGGTTTCTCAGCAAAGCCATGGTCACTCAGGTCTCATCCGTTGCTCTCAGTTACATTAGTCTCATATATAAATGACAAACAGAGGCAGTATATGTTTCAATAATGTTTTTAATGAAGCAACTGCATCTTAAATAGCAAAGCGTGAGCTGCAATAACCAGGACGACACAGCATGACAGTATTAAAATTGTGACAAGGAGAGTGAAGCATAAGAATAACGCTACCACATTGTCACTACAGTCAGTAAACTAACTTCTACCTAGGCTATGATAGAGCACAGCTTGTTAAGCTCTAATTCTGCCCTTCATGTTCCCCTGGGAAGACATCATCCCCCATACCTGAGCAAAGGCCTGAAGTCTGCAAAACAGCTGTAACAAAGCATTCGGCAATCAGCATACAATCGTGGTTCTCTGGCTGGAATCTCCCTCTAACGTCTAAGGGACAGGGAAGTGTTTTTATAATAAAAAGACTAATATTCTGAGAATTTCCCCTACGTAAGGATGTTTTCTACGAATGTCGGAGACTAAACTTATACCACGTTCACCGGCAATGTACCTTGCTGTAGCCTTGGAAAAAGCACAGAGTGAGCAAGCATGTCTTGTTTGAGAACGGAGTGCTGGCCTAGGCAAAACAGCTAGATAAACAGAAAATAAAACAAGACCGTAAAAGTGGCTATTGTAACAATAATAAAAGAAAGCCGAATAAAATATATCTAGGTTAGAGTGCACTACGGCTTGGCCTAGTGTGTTAAAATAACGTGCATGGAGCTATACCTAAAATGGCTACACAACACTGCCATTCAGAGAATACGCAAGGGTGTCACACCTCTTGGAGACCTTTGGCCACAGAACCAATTCCTCAGTTAGCCTAGGCATGCCCCAAAGTTCCCAGGCCTTTGTGGACCCCATAAAAGATCAAGACCTTTAAGGAGACCATGCTACAAATCTTCGGTGTGCTTGCAGACCCCACTGGCATGTCTTCAGACCCAAAGCAGAGGTCTACAGTTTGGTTGCCATCAGTGGGTCCATCCCTTGCACTCTGTCCACATGGGATTAATTATTGGGCCTTCCACTCTGCCTTAAGTTCCGCATTGATTCTTGCTACACCGACAATGGTGTGAGAAGAGGACCTAGTGGAAACACCAATGTCGGACATCCCGCCCCCTCCACCCAAAAAAAAAAAAAAAACTGACTTCAGTACGAGCCTGTCTATTGTTGTACTACAAAATTCTAAAAGCGCAACCAGTTGATATGCAACCTGACTTTAACACATTGCCTCTGCCATGTAACACCTATCAATCAGCCAAGGCTCCGTTATCTTTATGGTTCTGAGACTGATCCTATGTCAGAGCAGTAGGCATCTCAAGATGAAGTTGATGGTAATGGGGTGTCTTTATTTCTTCCTCACTGTACTGATGATGCCTTACAGATTGATTTACAGAATGCCTTTGGGCTTGAGACTTCCTTTTTGACAGTACTTGAGTCACCACTTGGGCCAGCAGTGGAAGAGTGTGCCTCCTTTGCATGATGTCCGGAGGGCAGCTGAGCTACTAGAATTGCAGCTGCTCTCAGTTGACACTAAAACAAATGTCCTTATAGACATCCTACAGCCTGGCCCAGCTACTTTGGAACCCTTGATTCCTTTTAACAGTCCCAATGCAGATACTTTGATGGCTACATAGTCATCTTGTGTCTTAGATGACGTAACGATTACTTGGGCTGTTGTGCTCTTCTGTTATGTCAGTCTTCATCTTGGCACTAACCTTTTGTCGAAACTGCATATGTAGATAAATGTTGGACCCTTTAGGTTACCGTGGTAGATGTTTTTCCCCTTGTCGTCTTTTGCACACACAATTTATGGGGCGTCGTTTGTCAGATGGGCTCATTATAAGAGCAGTGCACAATTGCTTATTGGCTGTTTTATATCCGTCTCTTCTCAAGGCTACGGTTTTGGCTGGTGTTCTACATTACCACCTTCATACCTAACATGTTTGTGTTGCTACATGTAGATCTGCTCCTACTTCTTCAACACTGTTGGTTCTCTTTTCTTGTTGAATTTAAAAAAGGTGCTACTTTGCTAGCTTCTGTTGGTTTTGG
Source organism: Pleurodeles waltl (assembly GCF_031143425.1). Taxonomy (NCBI): domain Eukaryota; kingdom Metazoa; phylum Chordata; class Amphibia; order Caudata; family Salamandridae; genus Pleurodeles; species Pleurodeles waltl. Next base: position 266,846,557 of record NC_090448.1, on the reverse strand, counting down.
GTGCACAGATATTGCTTTCAGCAATATTATGGGTGGCTTATACTTAATTGTATGTTGATCCCTAGTGGGAATGTCTGACTCAGTTTAGGTCGTTGTCTGGTGGCTTGTTAAAAATAAATACATTTATAGAATTTTGAAACAAAATTTTGATCAGGTGAACATTTATAGGTTCATAGGCCGGTTGTTTTGGAGATATCAGACCACTTTGCTGAAGCAATACCAGTTCTTTTTGCTGTCCAGAAGTGCCCTTGGTTGGGCAGGGGTCTAGATTGGTTAGTAAGGAGGGGGGGGGGGGGGGGGTGTGGGAGGGAGTTTGAGCTTCAGATTTTCCAGCAATAAAATGTTAAAATACGTATACTACAAGCAGTGCGCATCAGAGAGGCTTAAGTGGTAGTGACAAGGGAGAGGAATGCGGATTGGTAGGGATATGAAGTGAGAGGAATCACAATGTTTTGTAAAATAACCAACATTTTTTTTTTAACTTTCAAAACCGAGACCGTATATGCGTGTGTCTGTGTGTATGTAAAAAGTTGTGGTGAAATCTGACAGACACCTCACTATACCTAAAACAAAATACCTGCACCCACCTATTTACCAGAAAACACATTTATTAGGGGTGGTGTAATACCCAAAACACCCAACAGCTCCCCCACCCCCCAAAGCTAGGCATGTGTAGCTGGAGTGTGCATTAGTCTGTCTGGGTCTGGTTATTCGTGTGCTAAGCACAACATAAATAAAAATGTTTTACATAAATTTAGAGAAATAGATTGGGTGTCCATAAGCTTGTGTAAAAAAAAATAAAAAATTGGTTTAGAGAAAGATAGAAGACAAAAGAATCACATTATCTACATGCATAGCTGTTTATTTTATATTGTAAATAGTGCTATTGAGTTATGGATAACTGAGACCAGTGCTTAGGAATTAGTAAATTGTTCTTGGTATGATTGAGTCTACAGTATATGTTAGATCCAGCCCCCTTTGAGCCTGGCTAAGACAGCCCCCACCCCCCAACCCCCCTCCAATCTGTTTTGTTGCATCTGTAGGGGCACGAGTTGAGTTGGAGCTGTGATGCCACCAGCTGGTGGAGGAGTGCTATTTTAACTTTTCAAGATCTAATCTGGTATTTAGGGAGGGTCACAAGAGGATGAATCTGCAGGTAGAGTATCCACCAGTAATTTGTTACTAAAGTTAAATAGTATTTTTGTTGTCAGCATATGGCTGACGCTTGTGTAACAAACTGGCACTCTGCTGTGGAGGGCTGGCAAGTTAAATAGTGGGGTTTGTAAATCTGGCATTAAACGAGTAGATGAATCCAAGCCATGGTGAAATAGATAAGACACAGATAAACCAAAATGAATAGAGAAGGGGCATAAGTGAGAAGGCAAAGTCAAATGTATTTATTTTTAGAGAAATTTTGAGTGCATTCAAGAAGAAGACTGAGATGCAAATTACAGTCCTGCAAATGTTGCACAGGTTACAATTGACTTTACTTAGTAAATTGCATGTTAATATTGAATATTGGGTTTCCTAAACTTTCGGCTGTAAATATTTGCTCCCAGTTGTTGATTGTTGATGCTCATAAACGCTTACAGTGAAATACTTCCCGAAAAGGTAAATATTTGGGGAGCTAGGTCTATTTAATCAAAACACTTTACATAAGTATACTTTGGTGGGCATAAGCTGAATATTATTCAAGGTTACCTCGTAAGTCAATTGTTCATAATTTTCTCTTTTGTTTTAGGGAGAAACTAATTGACAGGAAAATAGAAAACGCAGTATCCCGGATGCAGTCTGTCATCGAGTTAGGACGTGTAATACGTGATCGAAAAACTCTTCCAATAAAGGTTAGCACTCTGCAGTTTGTAATAAAACTTAGCCAAGTTTCTGATTTTCCTAAATCATATATAAAAGTGCAGTGTTTGCTAAGCAAACCTTACTTTGGGGTGGAACTAGCAGTGCAAGATCTGAATTGTCTTTATCAACCATTGTTCTTGTCAGTTGTCTTTTGAAGACTTGTTCTTCATGAACTGTAGCACAACTTTACTTGCGGGTGAAGTATTTTTTTTTAATAACAATATTAGTGTGAAAAATATTTTTTTGTTTACATTACCGGAAATACATTAATAATCTGAAACACACACAGGCTAGTCACCTAAATGGAAACACCCAAATTTGCCCTATGGCTGTACAGCAAACAAACCCTTCAACCATCAGTGTTTTTTTTTTTTTTTAAGGGTCCAGCGTAAGCGTACGATCTCTTGTAATACTTCTTGTGGGCTTAAAGCCATTTCATTTGTTTTTTTCATTGTCCTTTAAAAAGCCTTGCTTACTGGTGGTCAGTCCGGCCTCTTTGTCCCTCCTTTTTTCTCTTTCTTTCTCTCGGGGAGCAGGGACCAAGTACTGTTTGGTTTGTTATCTGTTCTTTGGCTTACTATTGTTTTCTTGTTTTCCTGCTCCTCTTACTGTTTGCCTGTGTTCAGCTTAGGCACCTGTGGCTGCTTGCATTTTATATAGCATTCCTCCCTCCCACCTCCTCCCATGTCACTACATGCCCCTCCCACTTCCCCTTGTTCCTGGTGCTCCTGTCCTGTACCTCACCCCTTCTGCCACATTACTTGTTTTATTTTACGGTCTATTGGTGCTAACGTACAGGGGAAGGCATGGCCCCTCATAGTTCTGTGTATAGTTTGTGCTACAATCACTTAAGGCAGGCATGGTGCTTGTGCTCCAGCGGCTTGGGTTGTGCCTCCTTCATTACCACACGGTGCCATCAAGATTATTTGGCCGCACTGACCCTTTAGGAATGCTAAATTCCAGTGCCCGCGGCCATAATGTGGGGTGCGGACGGATTGTGGACGATTCCTGCAGTGACCGGTGTGAGTAGCCAGCGGGAGCAGGCAGGAAGTACTGTGAGGGAGGAGGGGTCTGCCTGTGGGGCAGCAGCTTCTGAGCCTCCTCCCTTCCCCTTTTTCTGTGCCTGAGCCAAAGGCCGGCTGTGCTTGCCTCCGGCTGACTGGGGGAGGCGTGTCTGTGTTGCTCCTTGGTGATTAGCAGCAGGCTGGTTGACTATAATGTATGTGGGCATTAGGTCAAGTGCTGGTGGGTGGTGACTTCTGCTTCCCTTATTCATTATTTCTTGCTGGAGGAGTGTGTTGACTTGTTTTACATAGCTCAGCGTCCGCACTGCAAGTCTGGCGGACCGGGAGCAGCTCTCTTGAGATACTCCAGGGGCGACATGGCAGGTTTTATTTGCCTGACACTACAGTGGGTGCTAGTCATGACCAGACCGCTCCTCAACAGGCTTCTCTGGAGGATACTGCTGACCTCATTGTTTGGAAACCCCATGCATGCTCTGCTGCAATTGTCGCATTTACGTCTGTTGCTTTGGGGCGCTTGCATGTGCTGATCCTCGTGATTAGGTACTGCACTTAATTGTTGCTCTAAGTACCTGTGTAGCCTTTCAGTCCGTGGCGGCACAGCACCAATGTGTACCAATTAATGTGCTGCATGGCTAAATATTTATAAGGTCCTAAAAGAAAGACCTGTTGGCTATGCCAATCCTTGTTTCTTTGTGTGGCAGTGGGAAAGCAAGAGCATCAAGCAACATTTAACTTAGTGTTGCAAGTTGGTGTGCTGTGAACAGTATCTAATAGAGACTTCTTGTTGCAGATTCCTTACCTTAGAATTTACACCAGGCCTCTGTCTGGATCCAGAGATTTTTCTTTGAGCAGTACCCTTAGGTGGCGTTGGTCAACTCTGCATCTGTCTTTGGCATTGTGGTCACCAGATATGACATTGCGGGTCATAGATAGGCGCCACACCGGCACGCTGTCGGTTCTTTTCTTTCCGCGCCAGCCTACGTGCAGATCTGGAGATAGCTACCCTTATGGTTAATTTTTGACTGCCCATTTAAAAAAAATAAAAATAATGTTTTTTTGACTTCTGATGTTGTCTCGTAAAACCGACTTCAAGCCCTGCGACTCCTGTCACTGCATGACACATGACTGATCCGCACCTGGTGTTTTTTGTGGTACTTGGAGTGCAACCACGCCCAAAGTCCTGCTCCGTCGGCTGGGCCATGAACCCTAAGGCTCCAAGGGAGAGGTTCCTAAAGCTGCTCGCAGCACAGCTTCTGGCTCTGCATCACTCTCTGTTGAGAGGGAGGTCCTGTGACTGCTCCCGGAGCCATCACCACTCCTCCCCGTCTCAATCCAAATCCTTTGGTCACTCGGGTAAGAAGAAGTCAAAGAAGCACAAGCATTCTTTGACTTCACCCCGTCGGGCGGACGGCACGATGCAGGAGAGGGAGCATCCTCGCTCCAGGCCTCTGTCCTCTGAACCTGTTTCCATGTCAGCTCCGTGCCTCCCGGAGTTTCCGGGAGCTGTAGCCACCCCTGCCCAGTTGATAGAATTTCCACTTATGCCCTGCAGGGTTGTAAGGGGCCCCCTCGGTCCCGTGCGAGGGCTTTGGCCTAATCTCTGAGGGACACTTAAGGATCTGCTTCCGGATCTGGACCAGCGTCGGTCGTACCGTTGTGACCTTCCCCGACTACGGTTCTGGCGTTGATGTTCCTGACATTGCCTGGGCCCACAGGTGGCATTGATCCCATATTCCTCTCCGACACAGAGCCAGAGCAGCATCGCTCAACACTGATTCTGGCTTTGGCAGGGACCCTGGTCCCTAGATTGGAGATTGACGCGTATTCCTATTGGTATGACCTTGGTGAGGGTATGGAGGGGTTTCTGGACCTTTTAGAATTCCAGCTTGAAGACCGTATGGACTGGGCTCAAACTGAGTGAAGTCAGCAGTCTGGAGACCTCCCCTGACACTGGTATGCTTTCTCCCCCTACCGTGGCTACGGAGGAGGGGGGCCTCCTACTTCATTGTGATGCGGCGAGAGGCGCCCCGGTCTTGGGCCTTGAGCTGCCTTCGGTAGTTGTCAGGATCAGTCTCCTAAATGAGGTGCTTCAGCCTGGGGCTTCCACATCAGAACCCTTCATGCCCTTCAGTGAGGTTGTCATGGATGTCCTGCTGGGGACCTGGTCCAAACCCAGCACAGGGTCTCCTGTTAACAGGACAATACCCTGCTGCCATAGGCCTGTGCCTAAACCCATGGCATTTCTGACCCAACACCCCACCCCGAGAGCTTGGTCATCCATGCCTCAACGTCCCATGGTATGTTCCCTTCCACTCCCCCAGATAGGGAATTTAAGAGGCTGGACCACCTTCGGAAAAAGTTGTTCTCTTCCTCCTCCCTGGTATTGCGGTCTGTGAACACTGCATGCCTTTTGGGCTGTTACACCCATACTTTTTAGGACACGCTTGCGCATGTGCTGCCACAGGTCCTGTTGCTGATGGGAGGGACGCAGTCAAGTTCACAATCAGATGTGGGCTGAATATATCTGACTCTCTGGGCATATTGGTTGCTTGAGGCGCCACACCTGGTTAAGGACATCTAGCTTTTCAGGAGATGTCCAATCCACTCTCTTGGACATACCCTTTGATGGCACCCGTCTCTTCGGAGACAAGGCGGACCCTGCGCTCGAACGCTTTAAGGCGTCCCGGACTATGGCCCGGTCCCTTGACCTCTCTGCTGTCACTCACCCCCCCTCAGTCTGCTTTTTGCCTCTTTTGTGGCAATGGAAGGGGTGCCCAGCCACACCGTTTGCGCGCCAGCCACCGTGCCACAGATGCTGCTCAGCCTCTTCGTGGCTTGGGACGTGGGATCCAGCACCCGCGTGAATCAGGTAGCCCACTGTCTGGCCAATCTGCTGCCCCCCTCCCCTCAGCTGCAGCCTCTAAACATTCCTAGTCTGACCCTTCCCCATCAGGGACCAGTCAGTGGCAGGATTCGCCATCACCTGCCTCGCTAAAGCACCATCACGTCAGACAGGTGGGTTTTGCAAATAGTCTGAATGGGCTACTCCCTCCCCTTCAAGACTACTGTAGGAAGCTGGCCTGGTGTGTGGTGAGCACGTATGGTGTTATCACTTTATACAAGGTCCACTTATCCCCTATTAGTGAAGTGTAGGCAGAGTCTAGGAAGCCAGGGCACTCTAGAGGTAGCTGTGAATGAGCAGCCAAGACCTATGTAGGAGACATGGAAAGCTTATGCAATACCACTATAGTCACACAGCACTTACACAGATGAATGAACCACCCAGTGTTACAAAAATAAAGGTACTTTATTATAGGAACACAAATACTTAAATACTGTATAGGCAATACCCCAACTGGTGGTAAGTAAACACACTATTATACACATTAGCAATCGGGAAATAACGTAGAAAGCAATAGGCATTGGTAAAAGCAATAGCAAACAGTGAGGGCCCTAGGGGAGGGCCATAGCATTTACTAAAAAAGTGGAATGTGAAGGGCAGTCCCCCACCCAAGGAAGTGGAATCCGTAGAGGGGACCTGGAGAAACTAGGAACCTCAAGGGGTGAGTACCAGAGTGACCCCAAGCGACCTGGAGAGCAGAGGTGCATACCTGGTTTTCCCCAAAAACAAACAGGAGCACTTTGGAAAATGACTGTGCAAGACTCATACAAGACTGGAAGAAACCAAAGGTTAACCCTGACAGAAGAGGATCTGAAAAGGAAGGGGACCAAGTCTAGTTCGTGATGGAGTGTCTGGCTGTGGCAGGAGCCGCTACCCACCTTTCTGTGGATGCAGGACCAGGTCGACGGTGGATGGAGGAATTCAGCAGTGCAGCACAGGAGCAGAAGAGGAGTTCCAGAAATAATGCAGGTGATGTCCCACGTCGGCAGTCGTGATGCAGTTGACCAGTGGTGCTGGAAAAACACCAACAAGCTTTGGCAAATGTAAGAGTCAGAGAAGACGGTTTTGCAAGGCTGAAGAGGACCAGCAAGGTCCAGGGGGACTCGACCCAAGGAGGGGAGTCCAGCGTGACCCTCAGCAGCTGGGAGAGTCCCAAGAAGAGGATGCCACCCCCAAGGGCGACCCACTGGCAGCAGGCACAGGAGTCGCAGTGAGGCCCACTCACCACAGCTGGAGAAGTGTCCCACGTCAGTAGAGCAGCAGGCAGGAGACTGTGCGTTGCAGGAAGAAGTGCTGGGGGCCGGGGCTACATGAAGCCTGACGATCCCTTGTAGGAGGAGAAAACAAGCCTTGGTAGCTGCAAGAGTCCTGGTGCACAGGGGTGCTGTCCTGCAAGGAGAGTCAAGGTCTTTCTGTCTCCCAACTTGAATAGCTGGTAGAGAGGACCAAGGGGACTGCTCCAGACCACCACCTGTGATGCAGGATCCATGCAGCTCCGGACGAGAGAAGATCCATGCAGCTGGTCGTCGTTGCAGTTGGTAACTGCGGATGCAGGGGATTAACTCCTTTACTCCAAGGGAAACTCCTTCTTACGTTCTGTGCAGGCTGAAGACTCGTCACCCTCAGAGGATGCACAGCCGGGAAAATGTTGCAGTTGCTGTAAGGAGCCAGAGAAACTGTTGCAGAGCAGAGTTGTGGCTGTAGTTGCAGATTGTCAGTTCCTTGAGGGTCAAGTTGCAGTCCCAGTGCCCAGAACATGAAATAAAAGATGCAGAAGACTCCTGCTGGAATCCTGCACGTCGAATCTGAGGGCCCACCCAAGAGGGAGACACTAAATAGCCCTTAAGGGGGTTTGGTCAACTGCAAGGTGACCACCTATCAGGAGGGGGTTGTGACGTCACCTGCCTGATCTGGCCACTCAGATGCTCCCCGGGGCCTCTGCACATCTTGGATTCAAGAAAGAGGTGGCCACCTAGAGAAGCTCTGGGCACCATCCCTGGGGTGGTGATGGGCAGGGGAGTGGTCACTCCCCTTTCCTTTGTCCAGATTTGTGGCAGAGCAGGTACTGGGGATCCCTCAACTGGTGCAAACTGGTTTATGCAAGGAGGGCACCAAATGTGCCCTTCAAAGCATACCGGTGGCTTGGGGAGGCTACCTCTACCAAGCCATGTCACAACTATTTCCATGGGGAGAGAGGGTGTCGCCTCCCTCTCTTCCACAGGAAATCCTTTGTTCTGCTTTCTCCTGTTTGAACTGGTCAAGCAGAAGTAGGGCAGAAACCCGTCTGAAGGGTGGCAGGAGCGCTGACTGCTTGCTACACTGTAGAAAAATGGTAGGAGCAGTACTGGGAGGGTCCTGTAAGGAACCCCCCCCAGAGTGCATGGAATCATACAATCAATACTGTCAACAGTATTTGGGTATGATTCCGACATGTTTGATACCAAACATGCCCAGCTTCAAAGTTACCATTGTGTAGCTAGACACAGCTATAGTACACCGGTAAAATGGTTTTCCTGCACTTACGAAGTGAAGTGCAATGGAGCTGGAGTTCATGGGGCACCTCTGGTCATGCAGGGGTGCCCTCACACACAGGTACCTGCACCCTGCCCTGTTGGCTAGGAGGACTGCCATAGAGGTGTCTTACAGTGACCTGTAGTGAAACCGGGTGCATGCACCTCTTCCCCCAGGCTGCACTGGCACACTTGCGATCAGATGACAGAGGATTACCTGGCACTTCTCTGCGAGGTGGTTACGGCTCTGTTGGCCAAGGGAACCTTAGACAGATGGTCTCTTTGCCAAAAGTAGGTCATGGTTGTTATTCCTGCTACTTTCTGGTGCCCAAAAAGGAGAAGGGCTCCGCCCAATCCTCGACCTCCAGTCCCTCAATCTCTTCCTCAGGAAGAAGTTCAAAATGCTCTCTCTGGCTCAGGTCCTATCTGCCCTGGACCCTGGAGACCGGATGGTAGCGTTGGATTTGCAGGATGCTTATTTCTATATTCCAGTCCTGCCTGCCCACCTGTGGTTCGTGGTAGGTCAGGAGCATTTTCAAATCCCCATGCTCCATTTTAGCCTTACCAGCGCCCCTCGGGTGTTCACCAAAGTGATGGCGGTGGTCATATCTCATCTACGAAGGCTAGCAATGACTGGCAGTTGAAATCGGGCTTGCCCCAGGCTGTCGTCTCCCACCTCCAGACTATGGCAGACCTACATTCGCTGTGGTCCACTATACAAGTGCAGAAGTCGCACCCTCTCAGACGCTCCCTTTCATCGGAACTGTTCTGGATACAGTGCAGCTTCAGGCCTATCCTCCCCAGCAGCAGGTCCAGGATATTCAGGCTAGGATTCCAATGTTTCGTCCTCTATCCTGGGTTTCGGTGAGAATGGCTCTGAGGCTGCTGGCCCTCATGGCCTCCTGCAATCCTGGTGGTGACACATGCCAGATGGCATATGAGGGCTTTGCAGTGGGACCTGAATTTCCAGTGGGTGCAGCATCTAGGGAATCTCTCTGATACGGTCCAGCTCTCGGAGGAAACTGCACTAGATATGCAGTGGTGGCTTTTGAACTGTGATTGGGTCAGAGGCAGATCCCTCTCCCTTCCCCAACAAGATGTGACTGTAGTGACAAATGCGTCGCTTCTGGGATGGGGTGGCCACCTTGGAGAGGCGGAGATCAGAGATGTCTGGTCTCTGGCAGAGTCCGAGCCCCACATCAACCAGAGCGGTCTGGAGTGGTCCCCTTGGTCCTCTCTGCCTGCTGTCCAACTTTGAAGACGGTAAGTGTAGGAGGCGGGCTCTGTATATACTATATCAAAATGAGATATAGTGTGCACAGAGTCTATGGGTTCCCCACAGCATTGACAGAGGCAATAATAGATAATACTAATGCTCTATTTTTGGTAGTGTGGTTGAGCAGTTAGGCTTATCAGAGGGTAGTGTTAAGCATTTGTTGTACATACAGAGGCAACAGATGAAACACACTCAATGACTTCTCCAGACCAACAGTTTTTTATATAGAGATTTTTTTTTATTATTAATTTATTTCTAGAACCACAAGATTCAGTTTGCAGGTAAGCAAATAAAATGAAAGGTACCGGTCATAGGTATAATCAGAACTGCAAATAGAATCAACAATGTATGCAGTTTTCTTTAAAATGGCAAAAAGCTATTTTAGGAGTGCACACACTGCAATTTTCAACAGTCCTGGTTGAAGAAAAGATGAAACATTATTACAAATAACTACATGACTTACAGTTCTTATCTCCGGGTTTTAGGTAGTCCATCGTTGGGGGTTCAAGTTAACCCCAAACACCCACCACCAGCAACACGGGGCCGGTTGGGTGCACAGGTCAAAGAAGAACCAAATTAACATTAGCTTCTACGGAGACAGGGGGGTTCTCAGATTTTGGTCAGCCAGCAGGAAAGTACCTGCGACTCGGAGGGCAGACCAGGGGGAGTGGGGTGGGGATAGAAGAGCACTGGAAGGGCCACAAGTAGGCACCGAACACACACACCCTCAGCGGCATAGGGGAAGACGGGTCCAGGGTGCAAACTGGATGTCTGATTTCGAATGCAGCTCAGCGGGGAAAACCAGGTACTTACCTCTGCTTTCCTGGTCACTGGGGGGGTCACTCTGGTACTTTCCTTTCGGGGTTCCTAGTTACTCCCCTTTACCGATTCCACTTCCTTGGGTCGATGACTGTATCCCGTATTCCACTTTCCATTGCTTTTGCCAATGCTTATTATGCTCTTTACTGATTGCTAATGTGTATATAATAGTGTGTTTACTTACCTCCAGTTGGGATACTGCCTAATAATGTACCTTTATTTTTGTGACAATGTGTGGTTCTTTCATGTGTGATAGTGTTGTGTGACTATAGTGGTATTGCATAAGCTTTGCATGTCTCCTAGATAAGTCTTGGGTGCTCATCCACAGCCTCCTCTAGAGAGCCCTGGTTTGCTAGATGTTACCTGCATTTCACTAATAGGGGATTCCTGGACCTAGTATATGGTGATAACACCATACGTGCTCACCACACGCAAGGCCAGCTTCCTACACTGACCACCGCTCTAAAAAATAATAAGTAACAGTACTTACAAGTTACTAATAGCAGTAGAAGCGAGCATTGTACTCTTACTCCTAAACTCATTTCCTGCAGATGAGCCCACTTCCTTTCCTGTTCTCCGATATAGTGGCCATTTTAACCTTTCCCATTAGAGAGTAGAGTAGAGATTGAGGATCTAGAAGCTTGAAGCCAAAGTGGATGGTGAGGAACATACAAGTTCCTGGACAAATTTTTTCTCTATCTTGTGTTGGACAGAAATGATCTATCTACATGTCCGCTACCTGCCATCTGGATTTTAAATATGTGGATAAAATGGATTACCAGTACCAAAGTCATTCCAATAAAAACAAGTTTTGTTTTATTAATTCTCTACACAGAGTAATTGTTCCATTTGTTGTAGTTGCTTTATTTTGTGAGTAAATGAAAAACAGCAATTTTCATGATAATCACCCATATTCGTCACAAGGTAAGGTGGTATAGTTGCAAATTATTTTATGACCTAGAATATTGCCACAGGCTTGCATAGTATACATAATTATGTTTTTCTGACAATCTTTATCTGGCTGATATGAGGTTTTTTTTTTTTTTTCAAAGTAGGGTTTCCCCAACCCTCCTGCTCCAGTTTCTGAAACACCTGACTGCATGCACTTCCTGATAACACATTGTATAAGTTTATAATACATGAAAGTCATAAAAGAACAACAAAGGTGATAAGTTGTGCAAAGGTCATGAAGCTACATAGCATGCCCGCTGGATTTTTTTTAAAGCTTGATCAGTGTTCAGGCCTATCCATAGATAATGTAGACCGTGATAGAGCAGTTGATGAGTGCTAGTAGAGCAGGAGTTTAAACGCAGATGACACAGATGGAAAACTTTAAGTGGCAGAGACAAGTGACATAATAAGTGAGTTCCACACTTGAATGTGGTGTTTGATATCGTGGAACGGCCTGGCGCTTACATTAAAAAATATGCTACCAGGAAAAGCCCAATTGCAAATATCATGTTTAACCACTACAGAGGCACTTGCAAAAATATATTTACTGTGTGCCTAGGAAAGTTGTGATGCCTTGGGAGGTTCCAAAATGTTTCGGGTTACTATGTCTTGCTCTGTCAGTTGAATTTTGATTTACTTATTGATTTATACTGGAAGGCGTGGGGCTGTCTTTGTTGCACTGATCAGTGTTGTGTCAACCATCTCCAGGGGCACATTGATGCAAAGGTAAGGCAAAGGGTGTTTACAGATTACTATGTCATTACATCTGTCTCTCTAACACTCATATTCTCGCTTGCCCCTCCCCCCCCCCCCCCCCCCCCCACCGACCCCCTGAGTGGAAAAAGGGGGTGTTGTGTGCTACTAGTTCAGATACATCTTACTGCAGCACTTGTCAGAGTTCAGTATCTTTTTCCTATTTGTGACAAATACACTATCCTCTCTTTTCCCAACTTGTTTGCACCTTTAGTTATTTAGTTTTGAGTTGGCAGTATTTAATCTCTCGAGTGCAGCCTGGTCCTGAGCTTAATGTAGTGGATCATAGGACTCCAAAAAGGACTGCTTAAATATCCACATTTAATGATACAATTCTCGTAGCGCTTTCTGTGTGAGTCTGTTCAACCAAATATTTTATCAAAGTTATACTTACTAGCATTAAGACTAAGGGCCTGATTTAGAGTTTGGCTAAGGGGGTTACTCTGTCACAAATTGATGGATATTCCATCCACTGTATTACAAGTTCCATAGGCTATAATGGAATAGTAATATGGCAGATGGGATATCAGTCACATTTGTGACGGAGTAACCCCCTCCGTCAAACTCTAAATTTAGGCCTTAGTTTAGTCATTCTTAGCTAGAGACTGACCAATTTGTGCATTAATTCTGGTACTAAAATATGGAGTTATATACTATCTCGGTCTATTCCTTTAACTATTTTTTAATTTTTGTTAGGTAGAGTTTGATATTAGAAATGTAGTTTAGGAAGGACAGGTATCACCTGAAAGAAATTTTCGACCTTCAGTATGTTCAACAATTTTTTTTTTTTAACGTGTTTTTCACTTGTATGAAATGTTTATTTAATTACAGTACCCCCTTAAAGAAGTGGTGGTTATCCATCAAGACCCAGAGGCATTGGCAGATATCCGGTCCCTGGATAAATACATCCTTGAGGTAAACATGCTGTTGGTTATTTCTTTTGGCAGAGTACTCTACTAAGACACTGCTTGGTCTGAACTGGTTTCAGGGATTATCTTCGTTGTTATACAATATTCTCAGATGCTGATTTCACTTTTTACATCCAGTACTCTGTCTTGGCTGCCATTTTAAGTCATCTCTAACATTGTTGTAGTCTTTTGGCAATGGTCTATAGAAATCTATGTATTTGTTTTCTTGTAGCAAATACATTCTTTATATTTTTGATGTGGTATTTCTTCCTCTTTTATTTTCAATGTTTTCTGCTGTATTTCGTTTACTGACTCTTAACTCTTCTGAAATAAAGCTTTATGTATGGACTTATTAACATTCAGAGACTTGGTAACTTTAAACAAACTATGGTACTGGTTTATAGTTGGTCTACACTTATGTTGGCAGTGGTCCTAGGAAAAGACTCACAAAAGACCCTTTCAGTTCTGCTGCTGACTGAAGATAACAAAATGACCACAATGGACTTTTAAGATTGTATTTTTCTTTACATCAAAAATATATTTTTAAAATAATATACATGGCTTTTGCATGCTTCTTTAAATCTGCATGCCACCCTTGATGCATTTCCCTAAAAAGAGAGACATCTTAAAAAACTGAAGTGGAATCAGAGCTATTTTGCTGAGCAAAAGTCCCACGTAAAACTCACTTCCCATATATTTGGCTGTCCATTCTAACTTTATCATCACAGAAAAAGTAGTCAAAGTAATGGAATCTAAAATGTAGGTATTGGCTGGTTGGATTACATGTGTAAAGCAGGGCCTACCAAAGCTTGGTCAGAGACTAATTAGCTACCTTGAATCATTGCATGGATCATCTGAGTCTTCGCCAAAGCACTGTGCAGGATGTTGGCAATGCATAATGAGCAGTATTAAACTAAAAGCAAGGATAAACTCTCAAACCTACATTGGAAGGGGACAAATTGGAGTAAATTAGAATTCCAGAGAAAATTGGCAATATAAGGCGTGCTCACTGTAGTTGGTGAAGATAACTTAGAATGTATTGGATTTTGGTGTTAAGTAAGTGATGGACAACAAAGCATTCAGAATAGCATAAAAGAAATTCATCATTGAGGGTCAATGTTGGAGTGACAGTGATTTTGATGGTGAAATCATTTGATTGTAGAGACAATCTTCTGTGTGCAGCCATACAGAGGAAGTTTGCGAACTATTGAGGTATTTTCCTTGAAAGTGAATTATGTTGAAGGTCAGAAAAGACTTGTTAAACACTGAGATCCCTGCTGCTATTGGCATACAAGTGAAGACCATCTATATGTACTCAGTTGGTGACTTAGGCACTAGATACCATCTCTTCTGTTATATTTTCCCTGCTTCTTCACCCTTATTCCTTTGATTAACTCCCTTTGTCACTTAGTGCGCTGTAGTATAAGCCCATGTTAATCAGTGACGAATAAAGGCACGAATTATAGATATTGTTAAATGCCAACACAGTGGAATGGGAGTAGTCACTTGTATGCCAGTGCCGGCAAGCTTTAACTAACAAAGTTCTTGAAAGGAAGAGCTAACATCTTAATAGAACACATGAACCACAGGCACACATGAAAACAATGAGCATGTTGTTTATGGTAGCAGGCTCCAGTTACACTAAAATTACTTTGGAAATACTGTAACAGTTACATATCTAGAAACAATGCAAATACATTTGCACTGGTAACAATCTGCTAATATTCTTTGTTAGTATTTTGCAATATGGGAATAATGTGCAGTAAAATGTAATTAGCTGACAAGGTTAATTATGTAGGCTGTGCTAATTTGAAATGCACTAGTGCAAGCTAAGCTTTGTTTCTCAGCAGGAAAATGTCAAAAGAATAGCTATTTACATAGTGTTTCTTCATTTTGGGGCTACGTTAATGCAGGAACTTAATGTACGTCAAGTGACGCTATCTACTGATAAAGATAAGTATGGAATACGATTGAGGGCCGAGCCTGATCACATGGTTCTGGGAAAGCGTCTTAAGGGAGCCTTCAAGAACGTGATGGCTGCCATCAAGGAAATAAAGAGTGAACAGTTGGAAGAATTCCAGAAAACAGGTAGGTGGTAGGCATAAATCAGTGATTTATATGCAAATTATGATACATTTGTACACTTGCTGCTGCTTTTTTTTTTTGGTTTGCTCCATTTAGGAATTTGCTTGAATTGATTGCTCAAACAGTATAAACACTTAAATGGTTGACGTTATGTTTTTTTAGGCATATTTGTCAGCCTCATCAACAGGCCACTTTAGCTATCTGTTGTTGAAGACCTATTGACTTCAACACATGAAACACATTAAACTATATATAGTTTAATTTTATGGCTTTCTTGTTCTAATTTCCCGGCTTCTTATCTGACAATGTTTCTCTCTGGTCTCCCTGGAACATTTAATCTTTATGATGTTTTGATTGGATGGCTTGTCATTCTACCGTTTACGTTCCGAGAACTATTTGTTTGATGACGTGTGGCTGTAGGTACACGTGCTCTGCATACTTCCGCCGTCTTGTCTTGGGTCCGATTGGGTGCAACTTGTTTTTGTTTGAATAGTCTTTTGAGTCACAAGGTAATGCGCATGGTCCTCGACTCCATCTTCAGATTGTTTTCTTCTGCTGTCGAGTCTGGTTTTCCTCTCTTGGAACTCTGGTTTGAGACTGTTTTACGTCTCTTCTGTTCTGAAAAACCTCTTGAAGCCCGTTGGTATTGTTACCGCTTGCGTTTCTCTTTATTCCTCTGAGTTTCAGGATCAAAGAAATCTTTGTTGTATCAAACTCTTCTGTTCCAGACACTGAGGGCCACGCCCTTTGGGTGGACATTTTCTTGAATTCTACACCTTAGAGAATGAAAGCCTGATGGAACGGTGCTTTTCTGTTTCTGTCCGAAGTGTCACTCTAAATTCCCCCAGACTGATTAACATCAGGTCTGCAACCTCTGCTTGTGTCGCCTGCTAGTAGATTAGGTCGAAAAAGACTCTACAAGACAGAAGAGCCCGTTGCCGAAAAATGCAGAGGCAAGAAGTTAAGTAAACGCCCAACATCTTTAGTTTCCAAGGCACCATGCTGGACACAGAACAGGAGCAGAACATCCAGGAGGCTTCCGCTGGCCAACAGGAGGTGGTTTCCATTCAGGACGCCGATTCGGAGGCCGAAATGCCTCTCAAAATGCAAGCAATCCCTCCAGGGCAACAAAATGAGTAAACAACCCCCTGCTCCACCCAAAACACTCACCATTTCGTAAGCAAAGGTTATCAAGTCGCCACTGCCTTCTGGACATGACCGGCATCTAAATACTTTTTTGGGTGCTCCGGCTCGGAAGTGAAACCTAAACCGAAGATAACCGCTTCCATCCCGACCCGCACCCATCGGCTCCGGCGCCGAAACCTTCTACATCCCAATCGACGCCCACTGTTTCGGCACCGAAAAGAGTGCCTGCCTCAGCTCCTGCAGTATAAGCACTGAAAGAACAAGTTACTTTACCTTGATAATTCTTTTTCTGGTGGATACATTATCTACCAGTGGATTCCGCACCATTTGAATATCCCCATGCTCCAGTATTCCATAGAATCTGTTCTCCATAACTCTCCCACGTCGACGAGGACGGTACAGTTGCACGGCTCCACACACGACTCCATGTGATGTCACTTGAGCCATAAGAAGTCCTCGTTGGCATGCTGACGTCAGTTTCCACCCACTTTTCTCGTGCCTTTGAGGCAAAAAGATTAAACCAACAACATGTCACAAACCAAGTACAAGAATAAACCAATATGTATGTGCCTTGAGAAATATATACATAATATACAAATAGATTCCTTTTTGGTGTTAGCAAACAGGCAATGGGGAGGCGGGTGGATCAGTAAGGAATCCAGAGGAAGATACTGTATCCACCAGAAAAAACGCTACCGAAGGTAAGTAACTTGTTCTTCTGATGGAAACATCAACCTGTGGATTCCTCGCCGTTTGAATAGAATCCCCAAGCAGTCCTGCACACGGAGGTGGGTGCCTGTCTACCGATACCAAAAAATCTTGCATGACAGGAAGGGCAAAGTGACCGTCCCTCCTCACCTCGGAGTCCAAGCAGTAATGCTTTGCAAAGGTATGGTGGGAGGCCCAAGTTACCGCTTTACAAATGTCAACAACAGGGACACCCCTAGCCAGTGCAGGGATGGAAGACTTAGCTCTGCTAGAATGAGCTCTGATATCTTCCGACAGCTCCTGGTTAGCCATGGCATAGCAGATCTTAATGCAAAGGATGATCCATCTCGACAGTCTCCTCTTGTGGATTGTCTTTCCTTTCATCTTGCCAATTTACCCCACAAAGAGCTGATCATCAAGTCTGAATTCTTGTGTTTTGTCTATGTAAAAGATGGCCTCTCTCTTTGGGTACAGGTGATGAATACTTTCCTCCTTATTAGAAAGATGGGAAGGAGGATACAAAGTAGGAAGGGTGGTAGGCTGGCCCAAGGGGAAGGGAGTAACCACCTTTGACAGGAAAGCAGTTCTGGTTCTTAACACCAACTTATCTGTGTAGAAAGTTGTAGAAGGAGGCTTTACCCTGAGGGCCTGCAATTCGCTGACTCTCCTAGCAGATGTTATCGCCACTAGGAAAACTGTCTGGAGTCCTTTTGGATGTTTCTTGTAGATAGTGCCGTTTTCCACAGGAGTTCCTGGTCCTCTGGTGGGTAGGCAGTCCTCAGTTTGTAGAGGTTGCTGGTCTTGCAGGATGCATCGCCTTGGAAGGCAGGGGGGGTACCTATTTTCTTCTTGGAGCTTTTGCTTCAATATTTGAAGCATTGGCTCAGTTGGTGCTTTCAGTTCCAAGAGTTTGGGTACGTGTTTTTTCAGTGCCGAAACGCTTTTAATTTCTTATGGATACATCTACCTGTGAATTCCTCACCTTTTGAATATCCCCATGCGCCAGCATTCAACAGACACTTTTCTACATAGCTCTTCCACGTCAATAAGGGCATCACAATAGAATGGCCCTGCATGCAACTCTGTGTGACGTCACTGGAGCCTTAAGAAGTCGTCACCTGCGTGCTAATGTCAGTTCACTGGCTCCTTCGATGTGTAACATTATGTTTGATGGCATGTGTAGCTGCAGATACACATGCTTTGCACATCCCGCCATCTAGGGTTGGGCTCGGAGTGTTACAAGTTGTTTTTCTTCGAAGAAGTCTTTTCGAGTCACGAGATCGAGGGGCTCCTCCCCTTTCGGCTCCATTGCGCATGTGCGTCGACTCCATCTTAGATTGTTTTCTTTCCGCCATCGGGTTCGGACGTGTTCCTTTTCGCTCTGCGTTTAGGTTCGGAAAGATAGTTAGAATCTCGGAAAATTCAACGGTATTGTTTGCGTTCGGTATCGGGTTAGTTACAACAGATCGACACCGAATTTTGAAGAGATCCGGTGGCCCTTTGGGGTTTTCGATCCCCCGTCGGGGCCTGGTCGGCCCGACCACGTGTCTCTTCAAGGCTAATGGAACGGACTCCATTCCGCTTCTGCCCCAAATGTCACAACAAGTATCCTTATACAGATCAGCATCTGGTCTGTAACTTGTGTTTGTCTCCAGAACACAAAGAAGATACTTGTGAAGCCTGTCGAGCGTTTCGTTCGAGGAAGACATTAAGAGACCGAAGAGCGAGAAGACTACAGATGACGTCGGCGCCGACAGGACAAAAACACTTGGAGGAGGAAGAAGAAACCTTCTCCATCGAGGATTCGGACTCTGACGAGGTCGATCCCGAACAGACGCCAAAAACCGTGAGTAAGACGTCGACACACAAAGCTCACGGAAAGACCACTAAAGCCCAGGGGACGCCACCGCCAGCAGGCCATGGCTTAACCCGAAAAATAGGTGACCGATCATCGGCACCGAAAAAGGGCACGCATGTGTCGAAGACATCCGACTCCGGTCGAGATACCGGCACAGAGCAGACTCGACCCCGAGACAGCGGGTCAGAGCAAGTTCGGCACCGAAACGAGTCGGCATCGAGAGACGGGAACGCCGAAAAATTTAAAAAGTGTCGTCGGAGCCGAAAAACACTGCCGAAAAAGTTTCCATTCCGAAACATCCGGCCTCGGAACCGAAAACAAGTTCCTACACAGAGGAACAGGGACTGTCCTCACAAATGCAAGGACATAGGTTCGGACAAGAACTAGAGTCAATGGAGCCAGACTACACTCAGAGAAGGCTCCACATCCAAAAGGACACAGGGAAGAGAAGTACTCTTCCCCCAATTAAGATGAAAAGAAGACTTGCCTTTCAAGAAAAAGACAAGCAGCCACAGGCAAAGGTGGCAAGGCAAGTAACCCCGCCACCATCTCCACCACGCTCAACGCACACATCACCGGTAGCCACTCCACCACTGATGCAGTCCCCAACTCATACTGGAATGAGTCAGGATGATCCCGACGCATGGGATCTTTATGATGCGCCAGTATCAGATAACAGCCCAGACTGTTATCCAACGAGACCGTCGCCACCTGAGGACAGTACAGCCTACACACAGGTGGTGTCAAGAGCAGCGGCGTTTCATAATGTCACCCTGCATGCAGAGCCTATTGAGGATGACTTTTTATTTAACACACTATCCTCCACACATAGCCAATACCAAAGTCTCCCTATGCTACCTGGAATGCTAAAACACTCCAAACAGGTGTTTCAGGAGCCTGTGAAGGGCAGGGCCATAACTCCAAGGGTGGAGAAGAAATACAAGCCACCGCCAACAGACCCGGTATACATCACGCAGCAATTAACACCAGACTCTGTGGTAGTAGGGGCAGCTCGCAAGAGAGCGAACTCACACACCTCGGGAGACGCACCACCTCCAGACAAGGAGAGTCGCAAGTTTGACGCTGCGGGGAAAAGGGTTGCAGCACAAGCGGCCAACGAATGGCGCATTGCCAACTCACAGGCATTGCTGGCGAGATATGATAGGGCTCATTGGGACGAAATGCAACATTTCCTTGAACACTTGCCCAAAGAGTTCCAAAAAAGAGCACAACAGGTGGTGGAGGAAGGACAGAGTATCTCGAACAATCAGATGCGCTCGGCAATGGATGCGGCAGATACAGCTGCTAGGACTGTAAATACAGCAGTGACCATAAGGAGACACGCATGGCTGCGTACATCAGGATTCAAGCCAGAAATACAACAAGCCGTGCTGTATATGCCATTTAACGGACAGCAGTTGTTTGGGCCGGAGGTGGACACTGCTATCGAAAAACTTAAAAAGGACACTGATACGGCCAAAGCCATGGGCGCACTCTACTCCCCACAGAGCAAAGGCACATTTCGTAAAACACAGTTTCGAGGGGGGTTTCGAAGACAAAGCACAGAACCCACAACCTCACAAACAAGGCCCACTTATCAGAGCCAATATCAGCGGGGAAATTTTCGGGGACAATATAGAGGGGGCCAATTCCAAAAGAGTAGAGGGAAGTTCCAAAGTCCCAAAACTCCTCAAAACAAGCAGTGACTTCGACGTCACAAATCCCCAACACATAACAGCTGTGGGGGGGAGACTAACCAAGTTCTACAAACATTGGGAGGAAATAACAGACACTTGGGTCCTAGCAATTATCCAGCAAGGTTATTGCATAGAATTTCTCAAATTCCCTCCAAATGTCCCACTGAAAACACACAATATGTCAAAACAACACATGGATCTTCTACAACTAGAGGTCCAAGCGTTGTTACAAAAAGATGCAATAGAACTGGTACCAATTCATCAGAGAAGAACAGGAGTTTACTCGCTGTACTTTCTCATACCCAAAAAGGACAAAACTCTAAGACCTATATTAGATCTCAGAACATTAAATACCTACATCAAATCAGATCACTTTCACATGGTGACATTACAGGATGTAATCCCATTGCTCAAACAACAAGACTACATGACAACACTAGACCTAAAGGATGCATACTTCCATATACCGATACATCCTTCACACAGAAAGTACTTAAGGTTTGTATTCCAAGGGGTACATTACCAATTCAAAGTGTTGCCATTCGGGATAACAACTGCGCCAAGAGTTTTTACAAAATGCCTGGCAGTAGTGGCTGCACATATCGAGAGGCAGCAAATACATGTGTTCCCGTACCTAGACGATTGGTTAATCAAAACCAACACGCAAAAACGGTGTTCACAACACACAAAGTATGTCATAGAAACCCTCCACAAACTAGGTTTCTCACTCAACTACACAAAGTCACACCTTCAGCCGTGTCAAACACAGTAATACTTAGGGGCGACAATCAACACAACAAAAGGGATTGCCACTCCAAGTCCACAAAGGGTACAGGCATTTCACAATGTAATACAGGCCATGTATCCAAAACAAAGGATACAAGTCAAGATGGTGATGAAACTACTAGGCATGATGTCCTCATGCATAGCCATTGTCCCAAACGCAAGGTTGCACATGCGGCCCTTACAACAGAGCGTAGCATCACAATGGTCACAGGGTCAACTTCTAGATCTAGTGTTGATAGACCGCCAAACATACACCTCGCTTCAATGGTGGAAAAATATAAATTTAAACCAAGGGCGGCCTTTCCAAGACCCAGTGCCTCATTACGTAATAACGACAGATGCCTCCATGATAGGGTGGGGAGCACACCTCAATCAACACAGCATCCAAGGACAATGGGACACTCAGCAGAAACAGCTTCACATAAATCACTTAGAACTACTGGCAGTATTTCTAGCGTTGAAGACATTTCAACCCATAATAAGCCACAAACACATTCTTGTCAAAACAGACAACATGACAACGATGTATTATCTGAACAAACAGGGAGGAACACACTCGACACAGTTGTGTCTCCTGGCACAGAGAATATGGCATTGGGCGATTCACAACCACATTTGCCTAATAGCACAGTTTATTCCAGGGATTCAGAATCAGTTAGCAGACAATCTCTCTCGGGATCACCAACAGATCCACGAATGGGAGATTCACCCCCAAATACTAAACACTTACGTCCAAAGATGGGGAACACCACAAATAGACCTATTTGCAACAAAAGAAAACACAAAATGCCAAAACTTCGCTTCCAGGTACCCACAAGATCAATCTCAGGGCAATGTGTTATGGATGAGCTGGTCAGGGATATTTGCATACGCTTTTCCACCTCTCCCACTCCTTCCGTATCTAGTAAACAAATTGAGTCAAAACAAACTCAAACTCATACTAATAGCACCAACCTGGGCAAGACAACCTTGGTACACAACATTACTAGACCTCTCAGTAGTGCCTCATATCAAGCTTCCAAACAGACCAGATCTGTTAACTCAACACAAACATCAGATCAGGCATCCAAATCTAGCATCACTGAATCTAGCAATTTGGCTCCTGAAGTCTTAAAATTCGGACATCTAGACCTTACACAGGAATGTATGGAGGTCATAAAACAAGCAAGGAAACCAACCACAAGACATTGCTATGCAAATAAGTGGAAAAGATTTGTTTATTATTGCCATAATAATCAAATTCAGCCATTACACGCATCTGCTAAAGACATTGTAAGCTACTTACTGCATTTACAAAAGTCAAAGCTAGCTTTTTCATCCATTAAAATACATCTTACCGCAATTTCAGCTTATCTGCAAATTACGCACTCAACTTCATTATTTAGGATCCCAGTCATAAAAGCATTTATGGAGGGCCTAAAGAGAATTATTCCACCAAGAACTCCACCAGTTCCTTCGTGGAACGTTAACATTGTCTTAACACGACTCATGGGTCCACCTTTTGAACCCATGCACTCATGTGAGATACAATATTTAACATGGAAAGTAGCATTTCTCATTGCCATCACATCTCTAAGAAGAGTAAGTGAAATACAGGCATTTACCATACAAGAACCCTTTATTCAGATACACAAGCATAAAGTAGTTTTACGAACTAACCCAAAGTTCTTACCAAAAGTTGTATCACCGTTTCACCTAAATCAAACAGTAGAACTACCAGTGTTCTTTCCAGAACCAGCTTCTGTAGCTGAAAGAGCACTACATACATTAGACATCAAAAGAGCTTTAATGTACTACATTGATAGAACAAAACAAATACGGAAAACAAAACAACTGTTCGTTGCTTTTCAAAAACCTCATACAGGAAATCCAATATCCAAACAAGGCATTGCCAGATGGATAGTTAAATGTATTCAAACCTGTTATCTCAAAGTATAAAGAGAACTGCCTATAACACCAAAGGCACATTCAACTAGGAAGAAAGGTGCTACTATGGACTTTCTAGGAAAGATTCCAATGACTGAAATATGTAAGGCAGCCACATGGTCTACGCCTCATACATTCACCAAACATTACTGCGTGGATGTGTTAACAACACAACAAGCCACAGTAGGACAAGCAGTACTCCGAACTTTATTTCAAACAACTTCAACTCCTACAGGCTGAGCCACCGCTTTTGGGGAGATAACTGCTTACTAGTCTATGCAAAGCATGTGTATCTGCAGCTACACATGCCATCGAACGGAAAATGTCACTTCTCCAGTGTACATCTGTTCGTGGCATGAGACGCTGCAGATTCACATGCGCCCACCCGCCTCCCCGGGAGCCTGTAGCCGTTTCAAAGTTGATCTTGAACATTTGTAAATTTGTAAATATATCATTTTAAACCACATTATGTACATACATATTTACTCCATTGCATGGGCACTATTACTATAATACACAACTCCTACCTCACCCTCTGCGGGGAAAACAATCTAAGATGGAGTCGACGCCCATGCGCAATGGAGCCGAAAGGGGAGAAGTCCCTCGATCTCGTGACTCGAAAAGACTTCTTCGAAGATAAACAACTTGTAACACTCCGAGCCCAACACTAGATGGCGGGATGTGCAAAGCATGTGAATCTGCAGCGTCTCATGCCACGAACAGATGTACACTGGGTAAGTGACATTTTCCTTTCTCCCTCTCTTAGGTAGCTGTAGGTTGCAGTGTTTCTCATAAGAATATCAACAGGGTATGTTTTTTTTGGAACAATTTCTCCTCAAAACACCAAGGAAGTCTGGATTAAAGCCCTGTTGAGAGTGCAAAGGCCATATATAGATCATGGACCCGTCTTTGGTGTCTCAGCTTGGACCACAACGTCGACGCCTGTTACTTGTGTCAGAAGATGAACCCAAAGACCTTGAAAGAAAGGGAGATGAAGCTCTTCACGGCCAAGGTGAGGAAAGAGAAGGAGTTGTCAAAGTCACTGCCTCACTCGGAGTCGCAGTCTCCCCAATCCTCAGACGCATCAAAGAGGAAGCACAAGAAGAAACAGCGTCACAGTTACCAACACCGGTCTTTGAGAGATGTTTCCCCGACTGTGTTCTTGCTGTGTCCAAGGTCGAATGAAGGCTCTCTGGCTCCATCCGCCTCACTGGTCCGACGTCACCTTCGAGTCCATTGAGACCAGTGAGACCATCGACTTCACCTGTGCCTCCTAATCTACAGCCAGAAGTGGCCCCTCTGACTCTAGTTCTCTCTCAGCCTCATCGACAGGACTAAGATTATCCAGCCTTCCCTGCTCCTTGAACTGATCCTTCTAGCTTCCTCAATGCTATGTTTAGCAGTTTTACCAAGGGCGTGACTCCATCTGGTGCACCTGCAGGCCCCATGGTCCTTGGGAGGTTTCACAGTGCTGTATCATCAGGCTCCATTCCTGCCCTTCATGCCGATGGTCCAGTTATACTGGCCTTCGCCCACACCGAGGAAGATGAGTCCTTCGCCAACTGACACTCGCCAGGAATCATGGGTGCCAACTGCACCTGCACCAACATTGGAAGGCTCCATGCTGGCATTGCATTGTTTGACTCCATTCCCTGTGGATTTGGCTTCTCCAGTGTCCAAGTCCTCTGCACTGATACCGGTGTCACCGGTGCGGTTGTTGGAGTCAAGGCATAGACAACAGTCAACAGTTTCTGGTGGAAGAACAGTATTTCTGTCCACAGCAGGACCCTGAGTTTGAGGAAGGTGAAAGTTGGTCGCATGAACCCGATTTTTAAGGACTGGATGTGGCAAGTGGTCTGGACACTTCCCCAGAATGGGAATTGTTGTGACCAAACGGCATGCCTCCTCCTGAGGTCACTTCCCTCACATGGTGATAAGAAAGGCTGCTGACATGCTGGAGTTGGCCCTGCCTACAGCAGAACTTAAGCCTAAGTTGCTGACAGAGGTCCTTCCTTTGGCTACTTCAGTGTCATGACCAGTTTTGCCCCTTGATGAGGCTCTGACGGAACCTGTGTTAGACATGTGGCAGAAACTCTTGCCTATTTTGCAGTGTTTCATCCCTTAATCAGAAGGTACAAGACTACACCAGGGGATCCTTTGTTTTTAAGCAATCATCTAACACCTGAAAACTTAGTGGTGCAAGCTTCCTGTTCCTCAAATTCGACTCCAGGGTCTTTCCTGACATCTCCAGCTGACACGGAGTCGAAGAAAGAGGAGCAGTCAGCAAAAACGTTTTTTTCTTCGGAGAGTATGGCTTTGAAATCTGCCAATGCCAAGTGTCTTTTGGGCCACTATAGTTATGCTCTGATGGATTCTGCTAGGACAGTAGTTCCAAAACTGCCTGAGGATGTACAGGGGCTCTTTGCAGAGCTTTTGAAAGATAGCTATGCGACGAGACAAGTCATCCAGTGGAGCCTGGATATGGCTGATTCAGTGGCTAGGGCGATGGGAATCCCAGTTGCTGCGAGAAGGAACTCCTGATTGAGAGGATCCAGATTTGTGCCTGATGTCCAAGCCACTCAAATGGATTTGCCTTTTGATGGTGCAAGACTGTTGGGTGCTGTAGGGAAGTTCCAATTTTGGCACAATTACACACACACACAACACACAACACAACACAACACACACACACACACACCCTCCTACCTCCGTGACAAGCTTTTTGCCTGATATTGATGCTAACTTGACTGAGTGTGTGCTGGGATCCTGCCAACCAGTCCCCAGTACCAGTGTTCTTTCCGAAACTGAACCATTGTTTCCACAATTGGCACACAGCTAAGTCCCTTGTAAAAGTTACCAGTGGTATCAAGGGTTCTGTGGCATGGAGAGCCCCTAAGGGCTGCAGCCTGTATTATGCCACCCTTAGGTACCCCCTCCCCAAACACGTGCACACTGCCACTGCAGCTTCTGTGTACTGGTGGAGAGAAAATGGTAAAGTCGACATGGCATCCCTCCCTGGGTGCCATGCCTACAAACCACTGCTTGTGGCATAGGGAAGTCCCCCTCTAGTAGGCCTTACAGCCCTAAGACAGGGTGCACTATACCAAATGTGATGGCATAGCTGCATGAACAATTAGACCCTACAGTGTCTAAGTTCATTCTTAGACATTGTGAGTGCAGTGTGGCCTTATTAAGTACATGAGCCAGGAGTTTGTGATTTCGAACTCCACAGCTCCATGATGGTTTCACTGAAGACTGGGAAGTTTGGTATCAAACTTTTCAGCTCAATAAACCTACACTGATGCCAGTGTTGGATTTATTGAAAAATGCACATGGAGGGCATCTTAGAGAGGCCGCCTGTAGTTCACCCAACCCTTTAGTGTAAGGCTGACAGGTCTGCACCAGCCTGCCACTAACGGACAGGCTTCTGGCCCCCATGGGGTGAGAGCCTTTGTGCTGCCTGGGGTCAGAAACAAAGTCTGCTACACCCCCCCTTGCAGGAACTGCAACACTTGGCGGTGAGCCACAAAGGCTCAGGCCTTCTGTTACAGTGCCCCCAGGGCACGCCAGCTAGAGAAGATGCCTGTGCCCCAGATCAAGCCCTACTTTTGACGCCAGGTCCGGAGGGAAACTTAAAGAAAATAAGGAGTGACAACTGCATCTGATACCACCCCTAGGGTGTCCAGAGCTAAAGTGACCTCCCTCCTTGCAGAACCCTCCATTTTGCTTTGGAGGAGAGTAGCCGATAGGGAGTGAGCACAGGAATGCTGTAGCCACCCTCAGGGACAGTAGCCATTGACTACTGCCCTCTGCCTTGTAACACCTCTAAATCTAGTATTTAGGGGCACCCCTGAACCTTGCTCTTCAGATTCCTGGCGACCTCAAGAAGGAGGACTGCAATGCCGACTCCAGCAGTGAAGACTCAAGACGACAACTGACTTGGCTCCAGTCCTACCGGCCTGTCTGCAGCTTCAGAACTCCTGCTACAAAAAGGGATGCATCCTGCAGGACCAACTACCTCTACAAACCCCCAGATGACTGCCTACCCACCAGAGGACCAAGAACTCCTGAGGACAGCGGCCCTGTCCAGAAGAGACATCTTGGACAAGGGCTGCTAAGTCGACCTCCCAGCAGTGAAGACTCCAGATAACAACTGACTTATCCCCAGTCCTACCGGACTGTCTGCAGGTTCAAGGCTTCTGCTACCAAAAGCCAATGCATCCATCAGGACCAACGACCTCTCCAAAACCCTAGAGGACTGCCTGTCCACCAGAGGACCAAGAATTCCAGGGACAGCGGCCCTGTCCAGGATGAACCCCACAGAAGAACTCCAGAGCTACCCCGGATCCGCAAGTCCTGCCCACTATGCATCTGACACCCTCAGCCTGAGTCCAGGTGGCCCACTGGTCCAGAGCAGGTCCCCAGGCGATTCTGGCCTTGTGTCCACCCTGGGTAAAGCCCTCCCGGCCAGCACGACAATGCCTGCAGCGTAAATCCAAAGATTTCCTCCCCCCCAC
Source organism: Pleurodeles waltl (assembly GCF_031143425.1). Classification (NCBI taxonomy): domain Eukaryota; kingdom Metazoa; phylum Chordata; class Amphibia; order Caudata; family Salamandridae; genus Pleurodeles; species Pleurodeles waltl. The sequence continues at coordinate 266,818,836 of NC_090448.1, read as the reverse complement.
CCCTGACCGCAAGGAACCGGACAAAGGTTCCCGATGCCTAAATACGTACCCCTTCACCCACAGCCCCCTGGCCTTGGGTAACTAAACCACCGGTTCAGCAGCATCCAGCAGACAGCCCCCCTCCTTGTCCAGCCTGTGGTTTTCCAGAATTAACCCCCTGGACCTAGCCTGCAGCATCTTTGTGACCCCCGGGGTCCCCATATTAAAAAGCATTGGGTCACCGATGCTGTGTTTGCACCCTGCACCCGGCCACCCCTGTATCGCCAAGGATGTGTGTTTGGTGCTAACCTGTGGCCCCCCTGCAGCTCATCTAATTCTCCCAGGTCTGCCCTCCGAAGTTGCGAGTATTTACATGCCAGCAGATCTGTTTCTGAGTGCCCCCAGTCTCCTTAGGATCCTGTTTAAATCCAGCCCAATCTGTGACCTCTGTACAAGGCCAGCCCTGTGCTGCTGGTGGTGTATGTTTGGGGTCATCTTGAACCTTGACCAGTGGACATCCTAACTCCCAGAGACTGGAACTGTAAGTCAAGAATTTATCTCAAACAGCACCAACCCCCATCCCCCACAAGACTGTTCTGAAAATTGCACTGTCTGCTTTGGAAAGTAAAAAGTGATACCTCATTTCTTGACTGTGTACGTACAACAAATGCTTTGCACTACCCTCTGATAAGCCTAATTGCTCGACCACACTACCACAAAAGAGAGCAATAATATTATCAACTTTAGCCTCTGGAGAACTCCTGGACTCTGTGCACACTATATCTCATTTTAATATAGTGTATATACAGAGTCAGCTTCCCACATTGCTGGATCAGCGGTGGGGTCTACGACTTTGCATTCGCTGGACTACTCAGCCAAAACCTGATCACACAACAAAATTCCAAAATTGCCTTTAAAGTCAAATGATTTTTTAATTTGACAATTTTTCAAAATTCTTACTAGTCCTCCAAGGGCCTTGGTTAAGTCCCCTTTAGCTTTTCGTTTTTAGATTTAAAAGTTGATATAGTTAGGGGTTAGTAGCTAGAAGTAGTTTTTAGTTCCTAAAAGTAATCCCCAACTTTCAGTCAGTCAATCATGGATTTGTAAAACGTGGCTAGTCACCCATAGTGTCTCAAAGCACTGAATGTAAGCATGCTGCTCAGTCAAAGAGCCACGTCTTGAGGGCCTTCTTGAACTGCATCAGAGATGCGATCTGCCAGAGCTTGAGGGGCAGTATGTTCCATGTCCGGACAGTCTGTCGTAGGGGGTGGAGTGGGAGACTCTAATGCAGTGGATACGTCGAGGAGGATGAGTCCACCAGTGCCTCTGGTCCAGTATGATACGTATGTCGTCGGTGGCTGTTAAGAGTGCGGTTTCGGTGCTGTGGTTGCTTCTGAATCCGTACTGGGAAGGGTCTAGGATCAGTGTGATGTTTCGGCAGAGCTCTGGTGTTATGGAGGCGCTGGCGAAGTTGAGGATGTGATGAGTGCATGGATCTGAGGATGCTCCCGAGTGGATGGAGTTAATCAATCTTTGAGTGTCCTCTATGGTGATGGGGGTCCAGGAATTCAATATCTGGTGGGGCGCTAGGTTCGTGGTGGTGAGCGGTGCTGGTGGGCTTTGGTTCCTGAAGCCTTCGTAGATGTCCTGGATCTTACGGTGAAAGTAGGTGGTAAGGTCATTTCAGAGGTCATGGGAGGGAGGTATGAGGTGACTGCACTGGGGTTCGTGAACTCTTTGACGATGGCGAAGAGCTCTTTGGTGTTGTGAGTGCTGGTGTTGAGGCATGCTTGAAAGTTGGCTTTTTTGGCTCTCTGATGTTCTGGTGGTGCATGTTGACTGCATTATTTGTAGGCTTTGCAGTCTTTGGTGGATTTGCTGAGCCTCCATTCCAATCATCTGCAGGTACACTTGGATTCCTGTAAGTCTGGCGTAAACTATTTTCTCTGGCCATCCCCTGCTGGTTACCTTAGGTAGGGCTACATTGTTGGTGCAGTCTGAGACCCAGTGGTGTAGGTTCCTTGCGGCTTCATTAGCGTCTGTTGCTTCCAGTGGAGGGAGTGGTTGAGAGCGTTGGTGAGCTGTGCTTCTGTGACTTTGCCCCAGTGTCTGCTGGGGAGACGGGGGTGGGGTGGTGTGCGATGTTCTTTGTGTAGGTAAAGTGAATGCACTTGTGGTTGGTCCAGTAGTGTTCAGAGGTGTGGAAGATTGTGATGTTGTCCCGTGCTGAGAAGACAGGGTCGAGAATGTGTCCTGGTCTCTGGGTCAGGACATTGATGAGCTGTTTGAGGCCGAGAGTTGTGAGGTTGTCCAGGCGGTTTGAGGTGTTTGGGTTATCGAGGGCATCAAGGTGGAACTTGAGGTCGCTGAGTAGGATGTAGTTGGAGGTGAGAGCTTGGGGTTGCAAAGAGGTTGCCGATGTCTTCGCAGAACTGGGGTCAGGGTCCAGGTGGCCTGTAGATGAGGGTGCCATGCAAGAAGGTGTTTGGGTTGGTCTGGATCTAGAGGTGTAGGTGCTTGTGGGTTGACTGTAACTGTGACTCAATGGTGGTAGTCAGACGGAGGTTGTTTTTGTAGATTATGGGAATGCCTCCTCCAGGCTGATCGGCTCTGTCCTTGTGGATGATTTTGTAGTTGTCTGGGATGGCTGTGGTGATGTCTGGGGCAGCGGTGGGGGTGATTCAAGTCTCTGTGAAGAAGGCGGCGTACAGGGCTGTTGAGTCGAGGAGGTCCCAGACTTCTACTGCATGTTTGACGAGGGAGCATGTGTTGAGGAGTATGCACTTGAGGTGGCTGTCCATGTTTGGTGCGAGATCATGGGGTGGTCCTTGGAGAGTGCTGGAGCAGGCGCAGCAAGAAAAAGGTCCATGGGTGTTCCCATATTAGAGAGATACTTCTTTGTGTGTGCTCCGTTCGCATTTTTTCGCAGAGTTTATTTGCGGGTACAGGTTTTCCTGTCCCGACACACATGTGTGACAACAGACATGTTTTGAATGTATGAGCACCTACAACAATTCTTGTTACTATAGGAATGTGCGGCAACCATAGGTTTTCTGTTGTGTATTACCTCTGGTGTTCCGAGGGTCGTCTTGGTGGCAGGCGATGATCTTCCCAGGTTGAGGGCGCTGGCTTCGAACCAGCACATGGGACGAGAACCAGGGTCTATGGCACTGGGCATAGTCCAGGCGCTGACCGGTGCAGATGGGCTTTTGCCTTTGGTGAGGCTGCTCTGCAGTCTCCATTAAGAAGGGGAGGGAGGCGGGGGTCCGGTCTGCTGGGAGGGGGGGGGAAGAGCGCTTCGCTGGGGAAAGGGGACGTGAGAAGAGGGAAAAAATAAGGGACAGAAAAATACGAACAAAGTAAAAAAGAAGAAAGGCAGAAGTAGAAGGCAAGACTAAAGAGAGACAGAGGATACTTACTTGCAGATGGCCACAAGACCACCAGGGATGATACGCAGGCAGGAGCTTTCAGGTGGAGGAGGGTCTCAAACTGAGAGTCAGGTAGGCTCTCAGTTCTTCAGAGGCAGCAGTAGGAGGAGCTGCACAGGGAGGGCAACAAAATGAGCAGCTCCAAGGACATTGTTGTGGAGCTCAACCTCACCCTTTACCTCCATCTTGGGAGGAGAGCTCTTGGCAGAGTATACAAGGGAACAGCCTGCTGAGGAGGAAGACCTTCCTTCAGAAGGGGAAGAAGTTGAGATCAGGTGGATTAACTCCTCACTCCTAACCTATTTAGGGAGGACAGAGTCCAGTTGGACTTGACTCCAAGGATAGTGTTAACAGGATCTGGGTGCCCCACAGGGGAGTCCAGTTCCTCTGGAAACATTGAGGGTAGTCTCAATGAAGAGGACCTCCTTTTAGCAAGGATGGCCAAAAGATTAGCTTTGGAGAAACAGCTCCTGGCTATAGTTAGGGAGAGAACAGAAATGGGCTTAGCACCCATTAATGATGGCAGCAATACAACAGTTAGGGACAAAGAGGAATAAAACCCCAAAGGGACTGTCCCCAAGTATGAGGATGGTGATGACATCACCAGGTGGTTCACAGCCTTTGAGAGGGCTAGTGGAACCAGAAGGTTACAGAAATCTAATTGGGGAGCTGTCCTTTGGGAACTGTTTATTGGTAGGTGTAGGGATTAGCGCCTCGCACTTACTGGTACAGATGCTGAATCCTAGGACCACATGAAGGCTACTCTGATTGAGGGCTTTGGATTCACCACTGAAGAGTAAAGAATTAGGTTCAGGGGGGCTCACAAAACTTCGTGCCAGTTCTGGGTTGATTTTGTAGACCTACTCAGTGAAAACACTAGAAGGTTGGATAACTGGCAGTGGAGTGCAGGGCTGTGATGGGCTTTATAATTTATTTGTCTTTTAAGTAACTGCTTCAATGACAAGTTGCATCAGTATCTGGTAGACCTAGGTCCAATTTCTTCCCAAGAATTGTGAAAGGAGACAGACCAAAAACTTCCACTGGGGGGTTACCAAAAGAATGAGGTTACAAAGCCTCCCCAGGGAAAGGGTGGTGAAACACTTACAGATAAAAGTAAAGAGTCCTCTCAATTACCCCAAAAACCTGCTCAGGAGGGTGGGCCCGAGCCTCTTCACAAGCTTCACATGTGTACGAGGGTAATAACGTTGATTCAAAAAAGACCTGGTGTCACAACTGTCACCAATGCTGGCAATGCAACTAAGGTCCATCCCATGGCAATGGTCACCTTAGAATGGAGAGGGGTTACTGGCCTTGTAGGAAGCTGGCCTGTTGTGTGGGGAGTACCTAAGACACTTACACCTTGTTCCAGTTATCCCCTATTAGTGTAGTGTAGCAGTGTCTAGAAGCCAGGCTCTCTAGGGAGAGCCCAAACCATATACCAAAACAATTGAATATGAATACAGGACCCCCACCAAGGTAAGTGGAATGTGTGGAGAGAAGCTGGGGGGTACTAAGAAACCCCAAAGGTAAGTACTGCAGTGCTCCCTAGCGACTAGGCAGAAATGAGTAAGTTACTGAATTTTCCCCCAAACCACCCAAAAAGGAAGGAAAAGAAGGATATGCAACACTCAGACAAACTGCAAGAAACTGTCAGTGGATTCCTGAAGAGGAAGACCTGAGGAAGAAGGGGACCAAAGTCCAGAAGTCACAAAAGAGTCCAGGAGGAGTAGGCACCTACTACCCACCCAGCTGTGGTTGCATGAGTTGGTTGACGGTAGGACGAAGATGGTTAGGAATACAGCCCTGGAGCAAGTGAAGAGTTCCTGGAGGATGCAGTCGACGTCACACGCCAGATGGAAGGTTGTAGTCGGTCAGGCCTTGGCAAAGGCAGAAGTCGCAGTGAAGCAGAAGTTGAGCTGCCGGGGACCAGCATGGTCCAGGAGGACTCAACCCACGGTGGAGTCTTAGGGGAACCCTCAGGAAGGCAGAGAGTCCAAAAAAGGAGAAGCAGCCCCCCCACAGGGGACCCACTGGATGAGGAACCAGGAGTCAGAGGATCTCACGCAGCACAACTGAAGAAGAGTCCTGCGCTGTAGGAGAAGCACGCACAGGGCTGTGCGTCTCAGGAAGGAGTGCTGGTGCTACACGGAGCCTGAAGATCCCTTGGAGGAGATCCAAAAAAACCTTGGTAACTGTAAGAAATGCGGTGCACAGGGGTACTGTCCTGCATGGGAAGGAAAGGGCTTACCTCCACCAAAGTTGGACAGCTAGCAGAGAGGACCAAGAGGGCTACTTTGGACCACCACCTGTGATGCAGGATCCACGGATCTCCGGCTGAGAGGAGATCCACGCAGCCAGTTGTTGTAGTTGGTGCCTGCGGATGCGGGGAAGTGACTCCTTCAATCCAAAAGAGATTCTTTCTTCCTTCTCATGCAGACTGAAGACTTGCTGCCGTCAGAGTATGCACAGCCGGGAAATCTTGCAGAAGCTGTTTGGAAGAAGCTGTGGAAGGAATGTTGCAAGCAGAGTCTTCCTCGTAGTTGCAGATTGTTGGTTCCTGGAGGGTCCAGTCGCGGCTCCAGTGGCTAGAAGTGGAAGTAAGGTTGCAGAACAGTCCTGCTGGAATCTTGCAAGCTGAATCTTAGGATCCCCCCAAGAGAGAGACCCTAAATAGCCCTAAAAGGGGAATTGGCCACCTAGCCAGGTATCCACCTATCAGGAGGAGGCTCAGACGTCACCAGCCTGACCCGGACATTCAAATGCTCCCAGAGGTCCTTGCCAACTTTGGATTCAAGATGGCAGAACCAAGGGACCCTTTGGAGGAGCTCTGGACACCACCCCTGGTGTGGTAATGGACAGGGGAGTGGTCACTCCCTTTTCAATTGTCCAGTTTTGCGCCAGAGCAGGGACTGGAGTCCCCTGAACCAGTGTAGACTGGTTTACTCACGGAGGGCACCAAATATGCCCTTCAAAGCATACCAGTGGCTTGGGAAGGGTACCCTTCCCAAGCCATGTAACACCTATTTCCAAAGGGAGAGGGTGTTACCCCCTCCCACCTCCCAAAGGAAATCCTTTGTTCTGCCTTCTTGGGCTTGAGCTTTTCAAACAGCAGAAGGGCAGAAACCTGTCTTAGGGGTGGCAGCAGCTTGGGGTGCCCGGTAAACCACATAAGGCTGGTCGGGGCAATGCTGGGGCTTCTCTAAGGAGCCCCCAGAGTGCATGGAATCATACTGGCAACAGTATTGGGGTATGATTCCGACATGTTTGATACCAAACATGTCTAGGTTCAGAGTTACCATTATGTAGCTGGACATAGGTATTGACCTATGTCCACTACACGCATAAAATGGCATCCCCACGCTCACGAAGTCCAGGAAAATGGGACTGGAGTTCATGGGGGCACCTCTGCTAGTGCAGGGATGCTCTCACTCACAGATACTTGCACCCTGCCCTCTGAGCTAGGAGGGCTTGCCATAGGAGTGACTTACAGTGACCTGGTGCAGTGACCTATAGTGAAAAAGGCTGCATGCACCCTTTCAGGCAGGCTGCAATGGCAGGCTCACAGATGCACTATGGATGGGCTCCCCATGGATGGCATAATACATGCTGCAGCCCATGGGGGATCCCTTGCTACCCCCAATGCATCTGGTATCTGGGTACCATGTACTAGGGGCTTACATGAGGGCACCACTATGCTAAATGGGTGTGTGTGTGTGTGTGTGTGTGTGTGTGTGTGGGGGGGGGTGTAACCATGCTAAAAAAAAAAAGACTGCTTTCCTACAGGCCTGAAACAGATGGTGGTCTCCTGCAATCCTTGGTGAGTGTCTGCTAGGGAATGATCTGTAGAACTCAAACCCCATGCAGCCATGCTGGGACTCCCTGAGATGGTGTGTGTGAAAACTAGAGCACAAAGACGAGCACAGGGTGAAAAAGAAGTGTTGGAGCCTGAAATAATGGCCCAACTGTCCAAGAGGAAGGGCAAAAAGACTGAGGGACCAGCTTCTGAACAACAACAAACATAAGACTCTCTTCTGGTGAAGAAGTCTTAACCTGTGAGGGAACTGAGTCCATGGAGCTGGATCCTTATCCGGTTGTGCTCTTGGGCCAAGGGGGGCCCTCAAGGGACCAGCTGTGCCAGGGAGAGAAAACCTGTCCCACTCCTGAAGGTCTGAGGTAACAAGCAACTGCACAGGAAAAGGGAGATGTCAGTTGCTTCACAGAGTCTATTGGGAAAAGGGACACCTTTACACTGAGGCCAGAGACCCCAACCTTGGTGCAACTAGGAGAGTGGTAGTACCACAGCAGTTTAAAGAGTTTCTTCCTACTCTAGCCCAGGACATATCACTACCTGGGTATCTGGGACATACAAAAACATGGAATAGGCTTGTCAGCCATTTCTACTGGCCCAATATGTCCCAAAAGCTGAATGAGTTTTGTAACTCTTGTGTCACCTGTCAAGCCAGTGGTAAGGCATGTGGTCATCCAAAGACCCCTCATTCCACAACCTGTGGTGGGCATTCCCTTTGAAAGGGTTGTTGTGGACATTGTGGGTCTACTTCAACCACCCACAGCTTCAGGAAATCTGTATATACTGGTAGTAGTGGATCATGCTACCAGATATCTTGAAGCAATTCCCCTTAGGTCTACTACAGCTCCTGCAGTAGCCAAGGCCATTATTGGCATCTTTACCAGGCTAGGGTTTCCTAAGGAGGTGGTTTCTGACAGAGGTACAAACTTCATGTCATCTTACCTAAAACACATGTGGAATGAGTGTGGGGTGTCACCACCATGCCATACCATCCACAAAACAGTGGACTTGTTGAAAGGTTCAACAAGACATTGAAGGGCATGATCATGGGGCTCCCTGAAAAACTCAAAAAGATGGGATGTCCTCCTGCCATGCTTGCTTCTCGCCTACAGAGAGCTGCCTCAGAAGTGAGTAGGGGTTTCCCCTTTGAACTTCTGTTTGGACACCCTGTTAGGGGCCATTTGCTGTGCATTCAAAGATGGAGAGTTTTTTTCCTAGCGCACGTCAACATTTAAATGAACTGTAGTAACTATCCTGGTCAGGGACAGCAAATACATGGCATAGGATATTATGAGATAATGGCAACTAACACATGGCACAGGACAATACGTGTTAAGGATCTCACTCCACACAACGCCACTCGACCCCACACAGTCCCACTCCACTGTACACAACGCCACTCTAAACTACACCACTTCACTCACCTCCACTGCACACAATGCTACTCAACTCCACACAGTGCCACTCTGTGCAGCGCCACTCCACTATGCAGTTCCACTCTACTCTGTGCAATGTCACTCCATGGAACTGCACTCCATGCAACTCCACCCCACTCTAGGCAACACCGCTCCAGTCCATGCAGTGCTACTCCATGCAACGCCACCCAATGCAGCACCACTCCACTCTTCTCAGCGTCACACCATTACACTCTATGCCACACTATTCCAGAGTATACCACTCCATTCTACCCACTTTGCTCCATGCAGCTGCACTCCACTCTATGCCACACAGCGCCACTCTACAGCATACCACTATACGGCATGCAAGTCTATGGCATGCCACTCCCTGCAACTGCACTCCTCTCTTCGCAACGCCATGCCACTCCACTCTATGCAAGTGAACTCCATTCTGCGCCGCATCACTCCCTGCAACATCACACCAGTCTATGCCACTCCACTCAATGCAACACCACACCACTCTAAGTCACTCGACTCTACGCCACTCCACGCAGCGCCACTCCACTTTACGCAGCATCCTGCCACTCCACCGAGTTGCAACGCCACTTCATGCAACTGCACTCCACTCTACCATGCCAGTCTGCTTTACTCCATGCATGGCCACCAAATGGCAATCAACTCCATGTAATGCCACTCTTCTCCACGCAGAACCACTCTACTTCACGCAACGCCATGCCACTCCACTCCGCAATCTCACAAACATATGGCTAAAAAGCATTCACATTTGCAAAAGCTCAGAGCCCGGCCATTGCCAAGACCTATTAGCTTTGCCGATGCTTGTTTTGTTTCTAATTTAATTTTGTGAAAACATTATAACAGGGCTAGGCAGCTGCATTTTGAAGCTGGGTTCCATCTTCCTGCTCCAAGGGTGTTTGCCATTTTGGAACAACAACATAGCTGCTACTTCATAGCATAGGTGCAAATTTGTGCCGATACTTGCATTCTGACATGTAACCACCTGGCGACCGCCATAGTGTCATGAAACATTTGTATGAATGCATGATGACATGTGATTGTATGCATCATCGCACTTTATTTTTATCTAGCATTGCTTTTTAGCCTCCGAAATAAAAATGTGTTCTCTATTTTTGCTGGTGCTGAACACCATCAACAAAATTATCAGCAATGCCCATGGGTCTGCATTGGGAAAGACAAAAAAGTGAGAAAGACTGACTTTGCCAATGCTTGTTAAAGAATGAGGGGCATGACAAAGAAGATTTTGTTACTAATATCCTTTTATCTAGATAATCGTATTCCCTGCGAGTGTGAAACATATACATATTGTATTCATACATGGTCGACCTTTTTACCACCCTCGCACTACCTAAAAAAAAAAAAAATGCCTGTGTAGCTCCATTTCATTTTCTTAATCGGGAGCTAGGTCACCCATCATACTTCTAATTTCACGTATGGTTAGCAATACTCTGAGGTAAATTTATACCTTGGCCACCTAGTTTCAGGCAATGATCTGCTATACACCTTATTACTCCACAGGGCTTACAGTGTTTGTGTAATATACATCCTCTCAGCTACTGCCAGTTCTTCAACACAGTAGTCTGAAAATGTCCATCAAAAGATTATAAAGTTGTCTTTCAACAAAGCAGTTCATCAGTCATTAACAATGGTGTAGAATCACAGTGTGTAATGTCTGCAAGAGGTGCCATTGGCATATTTGAAATACTATTTTGGTCTGCACTTGGCTTTGAACTTGTAGGAAGGCCACCTTCCTCTCCTTTGCCCTCTGTCATTCTTTGAAATGTTCTTTAAGGAGAAAGTCGGCTAGCTAAAGAAAAATGTGAAAACTGAATCCCTGCCCTCTTGGAAGACTCATTTTAAGATAGTACTCAATGTTCTCAAGTACTTGCATGATTCACTGGTAACTCCAAGAACAAAATGTGTTTGGTCTACTGTGGAATTGGCTGTTTATCTTTGAAATGCATTATGAAGATTGAACATGTTCTGACTTCACCCCTAAATGTAATCAAGATACCAATTTCATACTGGTTTATTAGAAGTTCATGTTCCCTGGCTACTCCCTCAAAAGTGCAGGTGAAGATTTTATACATGCCTTTTGATGAAAAAACTTTATTTGGAAAACATGTGGCTGACCTAGTGAAAAGTGTTGAGATGTTCTGATAGAGACCTCTAACCACACCTCACCTTTCGTATATTCCTCAGGCGTCAGACTGGATTCAGAAAAATCTCAAGCAGTTCACCTGTGGGGCTAACAGGTCGGTGAGTTGTGGCTATGCACAGATGTTGCTCAGGTACGAAAGTGAAGAACAGTGCCCTATTTAGCACTGACATTAGCTCCCCTCTTTTTGCGCCCACAGATGTGGATCCGGAGCTACCCCTTGTCTCTTTCGAGACTGTAATTTAGGAATTTCTTTAAAAAATGCTTCTCAGATGTTTTGGGGAAACGCCTCCACCTAAACCTACATAGTTCAAACCTTGTGGGGAATGTTGCAAATGACTGACAGACCCACACATGGTTTGACTGTGGTGCTTGGGTTTGGACTATGACTCCAAGGCATGCAGTGACTCTCCATTGATGCACCCCCATCTGGGATCAAAAATTGAAGCTGCTTGTTTCAAAGCACTGCACAACTCCATATTGTGACCGGTCAAGGTCCAAGGGAAGATTCAGGTCCCAAAGCCTTTCCTGCTGCAGATTGTAACTGCAGTCCAAATCTCCAGGTAAGTCAAAGAAGAAACACAAAATTCCCAAGCGTTACTGAAGGATAAACTCAGGATGATCACCCTGGTCCAAGTCTTGCCTGACCTCTATCTTGGAAACAGGCTGGTAGTGGTGGACCTGCAGGACGCTTATTTCCCTATCCTCATCCTACAGGTGCACTGACGCTACCTGCTGTTCATGGGAGGGCCAGGAGCATATTTAGTTTGCTGTGCTCCCCATTGACCTCACTAGTACCCCTTGCGTATTTACAAACATGATGGCAGTGGTTGCAGCACATCTTCAGAGGCCCCAGTCTTCCCCTACCACAACGACTGACTGCTGATGGCGAGCAAACCCCAGATTGTTGTCACTAATCTCCAAACTACAGAGAACCTTCTAACATTTTTGGGGCTATACATGTGCCAAAGTCACACCTAATTCCTTCGCACACGTACTGCCCTTTACCGCAGTCATTCTGGACAGAGTGTGGTTTTTGTGCCTATCCCCCAGAGCTGATAGTCCAGGGTATTCCGGCTATGGTCTTGATGTGTCAGCCTCAAGCCTAAATTTATGGCTTTTGGGACTTGATGTCCTGCTGCAACCTGCTAGTCAAGCCTGCCAGGTGGCATATGGGGACTCTGCGGTGGGATCTGAAGTCCCAGGGGGCACAACACCCGGGGTTCTCTCCGATCAGGTCCAGATTTTGGAGGAGACTGCAAAAGACCTCCCTTGGTTGCTGCTGGACTATGATTGGTTCGGGGGCAGACCGCTCTTCTTACCCCCACACAGGGCTAACAGTGGTGACTGATGTATTGCCCCTTATTCAGGATGGCCATCTAGGAGAGGTGAAGATTAGATGCCTCTGGCAAAAGCTTGACTCCGCGCCAGTCTTCTGGAACTCAATGCAATCCCATTTGGTGTTGAAGGCTTTTCTTCCTTCCATCAAAGGGAAACTGGTGCAGGTACTCACGGACACCACCACCATCATGTGATAGTGCAACAAGTAGGATGGGGTTGGGTCCTGGATCCTGTCCCAGGAGGCCCCATGACTCTTGGAAGAACCTCAGAACACTAGGGCATTCTAACTCAGTCATTGACGCTTTGTGGGTCATGAATGGCAGTTACACCCTGAGGTGACACAAGGACTCTTACGCAAATGGGGAAAACCTTGGCTCGATCTCTTTGCCAGCATTGAGAACGTACAGTGTCAGCACTTATGCATGATGGAGTTTCCAAGGTGTCTCTCAATCAGAGACGCTTCTTATGTAGAGTGGAACTTGGAGCTATTGCACCCCTTTCCCCGAATACATCTCCTGCGCCAAGTTCTGAAGATCAGGATTGATTGGGCACAATTTATCTTAGTAGCCCCAGATTGGGCATGGAGATTATCCTGAACTTCTGATCATATGTCCTCACATCAGGTTGCTCCCTCGGCAGGATCTCATGTCGCAGCAACAGGGCAGGGTCTTTTACCCGAATCTGAGCACCTCCATGCTTGGTGACTGAGCGGCAACAGTTAAGGGCTTTCAGTCCTCCTCCTGAGGTTTGTGATTTGATCTTGCCAGCCAGGCATCCCTCAACCAGGTTTGCATATGGCTGCTGCTGGGAGACGTTTGTAGGTTGGTGTTCTACCAGGCTGATTGATCCACTTCATGCCAAACTGTCCGAGGTGTTGTTTGTGTTGTCCCTAGCTGACAAGGACTTGCTTTAAACACTATTAAAGGGTATCTATCAGCTCCTTTAGCTTTGTCATGGCCAACAACAGAATCTTTTGCTACCCTGGACAACAAGAAATACTGGCACTACACCAGCAGGTTCAGCTAACTGGGATCTAGGGGCAATGTCTTTAAGTAGATGTGGTTGAATATCTTCATTTATGCATTTCTGCCTTTTCCCTTTTTTCCCAGGGTGCTGAGGGAAACAAAAGCAGATCACTGTTCCCTGGTCCTGATTACCTTGGCATGGGCTTGTCAGTTTTGATACAGTGCTGTTGTTGACGTAGCCACTGGTCCAGTTGAAGGAGCATCCCAGGATCCTGGCCAGATACAATGGAGAGATAGTCCATCATTATCTCCAGTCACTGAGCCTGATGGTATGCTTCCTGACCACTTAGAGTACAGCCATCTGGCTAACTCTTCAGACTGCAGAGACATCTTAACACAGACGTACACTGTCCTCAACTAAGAACTATGACACTCAGCAGAAGATCGCCTTCAGGTGGTGCAAAAATAAGGTCTATGATCCCCGCAACCCAATTAAATATTTGTATGCTTGCTTCAGCTATTCAGGAGTGGTCTCGATGTTGATTAGGCTGCACTTGGCTGCAATTCCTGGCACTGGAGGACAAAAGAATCTTACTAATTCTTATTCTCATGGAGGACTATAAAGCAGTATGTGAGTGTTTTAGGGCCTTTCCTCCAATGAGGTGTCCTCCTGGGAGTTGAACACTGTTCAGCCAAGTTATGTTGCCTTCTTTCAAACCATTCAGTTCCTTTCATGGAAGACCACTCCTTTGTACACTTGCTTCATCTTAGAGAGTCTGAGAGTTACAGGCATTTGAGATACAGCAGCTATACCTTAGCCTCACAAGTGATTCTACGGACCAATCCAAGATTCATCCTAAAGTCCCTACAGATTTTCTCTTAAACTATTTTCCTGCAATTTTTCTTTCCTATTCCACCTACTGCTTCAGAGAAGTCCTTACACTCACATCAGGTTCATCAGGTTCTCCCTGGACAAAACTAAGGCCTTGCATTCTTCAGATCAATTATTTGTCTCATTAAGCCATCCAGGAAGAGGTTGCCCATTAGCTAAGCAGGGCTTTGCACATTGGCTGTCCACCTGTATCACTTTCTGCAATATTAAAGCTAAGGGGCCACTCCAGGGCAGAGCAAGAGGGATGCTTCACCAGATAGCAGTACTGTTTGCCGAACTGTCTTTTCAGGACATTTGCTGTGCAGCCATGTGGAAAAGACTGCATACTGTCACCAAACATTACTGCCTAGATGTGAATATGGCAACCAGCTGTGCAGTGGGACAGTCAGATCAACACAACCTGTACAGTGCTCTGTTGCTTCCTAGCTACGTTTACGCTATCTATATTTACTAAGACATACCTACCTAATTCGATGAGGTGAGCATGCTTTCCACTTTATTCAAATGTTGTCATCCTGATTTAATCATGTGGGTATATCAAAGATTGAGTGCTGTACAAGAAATTAGTAACCTGCACTAATTCTAACTCTTGAACTGATATATTTCATATGTTAACATAAAATCCTCCTTCCTCCCTGGTCAGAGATTCACTTTTATCAAAAGTTCCCTTCACACTTGTGCCATGAAATCTGAGCTGGGGGTGTAGGAGAGCTCAGAACTTAATTTATTGACTGCAGTTCTGTTGTTTCAAATAGGCAGGTGTGCTAAAGTATAGACACCGTTGTTGAGGCCTATAGCCATTTTAAGACTGTTATCACTATTTAAAAGTACCGGCCTGTTGACTGAGAGTGATTCAAGCACATGAGTATATGAAAGCTACTAATGCTGGGAAACTAGATTTACTTGGAAGTCATTAATTTCTTCCTCACAAGGAAACAAAAAGGAAAAACACTTAAATAGTAATACTCCTTTCACAAACCGATATTAATAACGGAAAAAACACCAGGCTAATTCTGAAGTCACATTAAAGCTCCTGACCTTGTTACCTGCATAAGAACATAGACAATTATTGGAACTTGATCATTGAAAGAAATGGATATTTGAATGGTGCTGAGAACATAACAAGTGTATACTCCTTTCAGTGCAAAAATTACTGGTTACAATAGCAACTCTTGTTTGTGTTTGTTTATAGGTTGGCCCCTCTGTTAGCAACCATACAGGTATGTGGCCACTCTTCAACTTTATTTAGGTTCAGGTCTGAGCTTCTCTTTAACCTGTCAAACCTGCTCTTGGACCTACTAATGTCTAGGAGCTCTTTTGGACACATGGCATTGCACCAGGAACAGCCTTAGGACTCCTAAAAGTGACAAGATGAAGTGTCCTAACCAGTAGTTGTATTTTATAAAGTACTGATGGCTATGAGATTGCCAGAAGTATCCGCTTTCAAGGTGTACTCTAATGCCACATTCAGGTGGAATACTGGTGAGATTTTGAATACTGTCCATAGTGTCTGAAAGGTTCCCTTTGTCCCCAATAGACCATGTATACGCTCAATATTGAAAGGTCACTTATAGGAGCATTAACTCAGCAGTAATATATCTATCATCTAACTGGGAGTCTTCTGTCCCACAGACTGGTGGATGCATTTGCAAGTGGCTTGTAGGGAAAAGCCTTTGTGAGGAAGTATGACATTATCACCATAATGACTTCATACTTGGAAACCATGCTTTTCACGAATTGTCTTACATATGAAATATGTTGTAAATATTTTCAAATATGTTATATATCTGTTTTTATGCAGGTACTATTATTGTTGAGGGGCATGAACTTCATGAGGAAGATCTGCGCCTCTTGTATACATTTGACCAAGCCTCAGGAGGAGATGCACAGTTTGAAGCCCATTCTGATGCTCAGGTAATGAACATATTCAAAATCCATTAGTGTGTTTCATTAAACGTTTATATGTTCTGATAACCATCGTAAGTGACATTGAGGTAAACACACATTGTAAACAGGTTGGAGAGGGCAGATGTGGTCATGATTGTCGGTAGGCATATTACACAGTAGGAGTGGGGTTATCTTTTAAAGTACATTGTAAGGAACATTTGTCTACTTTCACAAGCCACAACATAATCAGAGCGTCAATAAAATGGTAGAAATCTGGAAGAACCCACATGTCTTTGTTACAACATTTAAATAACTCCACTACATAACTAATACACAAGCAAACCTTCTCTACAATGGAAAAGGATTGTGACTAGAGGGTAAGTTAAATCACTTTCTCTCCCTATTCTTCAAATTGTATGTACAGTAACAAATGACATTCTATATAAATGTGTATATCTGTGTAATAGGAATTGCACCGTTCCAATTCCATATTCCCACCCATCCCCAACTCATACATGTTTAATAAAGTTACAACTTGACACTCTCTTCTCCACTTAAAGTGTTGTTTTGTTAAAGTGGCTCAATATTTGAGCTTCTCTCACTGAAATAAGTGTTCTCTGTAAGAGGCTGTGCGTCTCCTTCACACTACATTACATCTGAAAACTAAACTACATTTAGTGCTTGGTAGTAAAAGCAAGGTAGGAGTGGTCTGTGACCTACAAGTAGGTAGTAAATGGACAGGCAGTGTAAGGGATGTGAGATCAGGCCAATAAACAAAAATAGAGGGTTCAGACCAAATGGTCCAGAAAGTTTTGACCGATGGTGGGATTCCTGTGAACAGAGTGCTGTTTATCTGCAAAATAAGAACATATTTTGTTTGTAACATAGTTTTATTTTGTCTTGGTCTTCTGCTTGGATACAGGGACAAATGTAAATACGTATATAATACTGTAGTATTTGAATTAAGACACAACTAGTTGTAAAGAAATTCTGATCTCTTAATGGTCTTAGTGGAGACCTTACAGTTCAAATGGAAACATGGCAAAATCTCCCAATCATGAATTCAAAAAATGATGATTTGTATATGCACTCCTTTATTACCTTCTCAATTTTATTCTTGTTAACTAATTTCCGTTTTCCCAAGGCTGTACTTTTCCATTCCCAAGTGTGATTTACCATTAATGAATGACACATTGTCTCTGGTCAAGGAGACTGCCATGCTACACAGTTGTTCAGTGCTGAAGCTCTACAAATTCTTAATGTTCATCCAAAATTATTCCAACCAAATTCAGCAATATTGGTATTGGTATAATTTCCTAATCGCACTTTTGCTTTGTGGTGAAACAAATGGTGAACTATTTAGTTCTGGAAGGAAATCAAAGCAAGACCAACAGAAGCCCAAAAGAGCAAGCAATCAAGACACTTTCTAAATAGTTACTTCTTTCATTATTCTCTGCTGTGGTTACTGCCAGGATTACGGTGTTTTGCTTCACTTAACTGACCGAGATGAAACATACACACACTGAAAATAATTTCTGATATGCAGCGCTTAGTCTGAGAAATGCATTTATTAGACCACTCTGCAAGGCTCGTAAAGAAAGGTCAGTACAACTGAAAGTGCCTGTTCAAAAATGTGCCCAGCACTGAAATGACAATCTTGTACAAAGAATTCTCTACTTCAATCTATAAACATTAACTATATGTTCGATGGTATGTGTAGCTGCAGATACACATGCTATGCATATCTCTTCCGACATCTAGAGTTGGAATCTGAGTGTTACAAGTTGTTTTTCTTCAAAGAAGTCTTTTCGGAGTCACAGGATCGAGTGGTGACTCCTCTCGGTTTCAGTGCGCATGGGCATAGTCTCCATTGTTAGATAGTTTTCTTTCCGCGGTCAGGTTCGGACGTGTTTCCTATCCCTCCAAGATTTCGATTTGGAAAACCTCAGAAAACCTTCTTACTCGTCAGTATTGTTTCAATCGCGTTTCCCATCTAGCATTGAACTGGTATTACAGTTGGAACCTTAATTTTTGCCCTTCGGGCTCCATTCCGATTCTGTCCTCGGTGCCATGCAAAGTACCCCTATACAGACCAACACTTGGTTTGTAATTTGTGCCTTTCTCCAGACCATCGGGAGGAAGAGTGTGAGGCCTGTCGATCATTTTGGTCAAAGAAGACCCTGGGAGATCGCAGGGCCCGAAGACTTGTAATGGCGTCGAAAAGCAGTGAACATCTCAACGTCATGGAGGAAAAGCAGGTGCAGACAGCAGTCTCCATCCGAGGCACAGACTCCAAACAGGAATCGGAAGACGACAGACCCATCACAGCTGGCCAGCATGTGAGTACGTCTGCCCCTACACCCCTGCACAAAAAACATTCAAAGGCCTTGGATAACCCACTGCCGGAAGGCCAAGGTTCGGCCTGAAAAAAGACTGTTGGCGACAGTCCTTCGGGGTCGGCGCCGAAAAAGGCCACTCCTCCGTCCACTTCGGAGTCGAGCAAATCCGCTAAAAGCACCACTTCAGACTCCAGTAAAAGACCCCATTCCTCGGAGTCGAAAATTCAGCAATCAACTTCGGAGCCAAGACCTCCAACTACTTTTTTGGGACTGAAAAAGCTACACACCTCGGAGCTGAAAAAATCCTCATATACAGAGGAACAAGGACTTTCCAAAAAATGAAAACAGATTGCGAGGCCAATCATGGAATCTCATAAGACTTCTGAAGAAGAGCCTGAGATTGAACCAATATTACAGGTTATGGATGAGAGACAGTCCAGAATCCATATTCATAAGGAGACATGAAGAATCATTACTGCATCTCCTTTAAAAAACAAAAGAAAGCTGGCTTTTCAAGAGGAACTAGACTCTGTGCAACCGCCAGCGAAGGTGCAAAAACAAAAGAAGACAATTCCTCTTCAACCTTCTCCTCCTCAATCTCCACAGCTCCCTTTCTCACCTCAGAATAGCCCATCACCACTGCCTTCCCCCAACATCTTCTTTATACTCACATGGAGATACAGCAGACCCATGGGACCTCTGTGACCCTGATTCCATCCCGGACAATGATCCAGACATTTATCCATCAAAACCTTCTCCTCCAGAAGACACCACTGCATACACCGAAATAATATCTAGGGCAGCAGCTTAATATGGAGTAACCATTCATTCTAAGCCATTAGAAGAAGACTTTTTATTTAATACACTGTCTTCTACTCATTCCAGGTACCATTGTCTCCCAATGTCACCAGGAATGGTTAAACATGCAGACCAAATTTTTAATGAACCTGTCAAAGCTAGGATCATCACCCCTAGAATTGATAAAAAGTATAAGGCTGCCCCTACTGACCCAAATGACATCACTCATCAGGTCCCTCCAGACTCAGTAGTAGTCAGTGCGGCAACAAAAAGGGCAAGCAGCCAGTCATCAGGAGACACACCGCCTCCTGATAAGGAGAGTAGAAAATGTGATGCAGCTGGGAAAAGGGTTGCCACACAAGCAGCAAATCAGTGGAGAATTGCAAATTCTCAGGCACTTCTAGCCAGGTATGACAGGGCCCATTGGGACGAAATCCAAAGGAGCACCAAAAAAGAGCACAAGAAGTGGTGGAAGAGGGACAAGCTATCAGCAATAATCAAATAAGATCTGCCCTCGATGCTGCTGATATAGCTGCAAGGAGTGTGAATACTGCCATCACAATAAGAATACATGCATGGCTGCTGTTACAAGAGGTACAATCTCTACTATAAAACAATCAATCAAATTAGTTCTACATTCTCAACTAGGAACAGGAGTATACTCACTATACTTCCTGAGTCCCAAAAAAGACTGCACCCTCAGGCCCATCTTGGACCTCGGGCCCCTCAATCTTTACATCCTGTCAGAGCATTTTCACATGGTAACTCTGCAAGATGTTATTCCACTACTACAAAAACAAGATTACATGACTGCTCTAGACCTCAAAGATGCGTATTTCCACATACCCATCCATTCAGCTCACATAAATACCTCAGGTTTGTCATAGCACGAAAACACTACCAGTTGAAAGTGTTGCCATCTGGCATAACAACAGCTCCAAGAGTGTTCACAAAGTGTCAAGCAGTAGTAGCAGCCTACTTAAAAAGACAACACATCCATGTCTTTCCATATCTAGATGATTGGCTAATAAAATCAAGCAATTTTACACAATGCCAACAACACACTTGTTATGTGCTAGAAACCTTGCACACCATAGGGTTCACTCTAAACTACCAAAAGTCACACCTTCAACCAGCACAGGTACAACCTTACCTAGGTGCTATCCTAAATACTCAACTATTCCTAGCTTATCCAAATATACAAAGGATACAAGCTTTCCAAAATCTCATACCACTCATACAGCCAAATCAACAATACACTGTGAGATTTATCATGAAGATTCTACGAGTGATGGCATCTTTCACAACTATGGTCCCACATGAAAGACTAAACATGATGCCCTTACAACAGTGTCTCTCACAACAGTGGTCACAAGCATATGGTCAACTTCAAGATCTAGTGTTGATGGACCGCCAAACACGTGTGTCCCTTCAATGGTGGAATTTCAGCAATCTAATGAAGGGGTGGTCATTTCAAGACCCTGTGCATCAGACCATAATCCCAACAGACGCATCAATGATCGGTTGGGAAGCTCACCCAAACAATCAGACCATTCAAGGGCAATGGGATGTCAAACAGAAACATCTACACATAAACCACTTAGAATTATTAGCTGTGTTTCTTGCCCTGAAAGTGTTTCAACCTCTTCTCAAACAGAAGAATGTTCTCATAAAAACAGACCACATGACAACCATGTATTATCTCAACAAACATGGCGGGACACATTCATCTCAACTGTCCGTTCTAGCCCAAACAATTTGGAAATGGGCAATTCACAATCAAATTCATTTACTAGCACAATATATTCCAGGGATAGACAATCAGCTGGCATATCTCCTAAGCAGAACCACCAACAAACACACGAATGGAAGATTCAGCCCCAAGTACTTCAAAAGTACTTTCAAAGGTGTGAAACACCAGACATAGATCTATTCGCAACAAGCAAACGCAAAATGACAAAACTTCGCATCCAGACACCCACATCCCCTATCCAAGGGCCATGATCTATGGATCAATTGGTCAGGGATATTTGCTTACGCTTTTATCCCTCTCCCACTCCTTCCCTTTCTAGTCAGCAAACTACGTCAAATGTCACTCACCATGATACTCATAGCACCAACATGGGCACGCCAACATTGGTACACAACACTCCTAGATCTGTCTGTATTACCTCATACCAAACTCCCAAACAGACCAGACTTGTTAACACAGAACAAAGGTCAAATCAGGGACCCAAACCCCAATACTCTATATCTAGCGATTTGGCTCCTGAAGTCATAGAATTTGGTTACCTAAAACTTCCGGCAGAATGTATGGAAGTAATTAAACATGCATGTAAACCTACTAAGAGACAATGCTACGCAAACAAGTGGAAAAGATTTGTCTACTACTGTCAGTCTAAAAACACTGATCAGCATCTATAAACTTACAGCATCTATACAAGATATTGTATGCTATTTACTTCATTTGCAAAAATGAAATGTGGCTTTCTCATCCATCAAGATACAGCTTACGCAGTATCTGCATACTTAGACTATTCAACATACTTCTCTATTCAGAGTTCCTGTTAATGAAGCCTTCATGGAAGGATTAAAACACATTATTCCACCTAGAACACCACCTGTTCCATTGTGGAATTTAAATATCATACTTACCAGACTCATGGGACCACCTTTTGAACCCATGCACTCTTGTCAAATCCAGTTTTTAACATGTAAGGTCGCCTTCCTTGTATCTGTTACTTCTTTAAGAAGTTAGTGAAATACAAGCATTCACTCTTGAAGAACCTTTTTTCCAAGTGCGCAAACATAAAGTTATACTCAGAACAAATCCAAAATTTCTACCAAAAGTAGTATCTCCATTTCACATCAACCAAACAGTAGAATTGCCAGTCTTCTTTCCACAGCCAGAGTCTGTGGCAGAAAGAGCTCTATATACCCTAGATCTCAAAAGAGCTCTTATGTACTAAATAGACAGAACTAAAGATTTTAGGAAAACAAAGCAACTTTTTGTTGCTTTCCAACAACCACATAAAGGCAATCCTATATAAAAACAAGGTTTAGCAAGATGGATTGTTAGATGCATACAAACATGCTATATCTAAGCAAAAAGTCAACTTTTGATCACTCCCACAGCACATTCTACAAGAAAGAAAGGTGCGTCAATGGCATTTTTAGGAAGCATACCAATGGTTGATATATGTAAATCAGCCACATGGTCAACTCCCCATACATTTACAAAACACTACTGTGTTGATGTTTTCTCACAGCAACGAGCCACTGTAGGCCAGGCTGTCTTAAGGACATTATTTCAAACAACTTCAACTCCTGCAGGCTAGCCACCGCTTTTTGGCAGGACTAACTGCTTTCTAGTCTATGCATAGCATGTGTATCTGCAGCTACACATGCCATTGAACGGAAAATGTCACTTACCCAGTGTACATCTGTTCGTGGCATGTGGTGCTGCAGATTCACATGCACCCTCCCTCCTCCCCGGAAGCCTGTAGTCGTTTAAGTTTTACATCTGTACATATGTGTATACATTTACATTTGCATGGACATCTCTTTGTAATCCTAAACTCTATCACTCCTTCCTTCACCCTTTGTGGGAAAACAATCTAACAATGGAGTCAATGCCCATGCGCACTGAAACCGAGAGGAGTAGTCACTCGATCCTGTGAATCCGAAAAGACTTCTTCAAAGAAAAACAACTTATAACACTCCGAGCCCTGCAGCACCACTTGCCACAAATAGATGTACACTGGGTAAGTGACATTTTCTGTGTGTGTGTGTGTGTGTGTGTGTGTGTACACGGATATATTCATGCACAATGCAGAGCAGATAATAAGAGTTCAAAATTCATCACCATGGGGCACAGTTGAATCGCCTCATCTTTTTCCTGCCAGCAACAGGTCATTGACCCCAAGATCGACAGTGAAGAGAAAGAGATCTACCCTCCCGGGAAAGATAACAGGCATCGGCATCCCGATCCTGCCAGAGGTCTGCACTTCATGGTCAGTCCGGTTTCGGGCTCTTATATACCTTAAACAAGCCAGAGAGGAGATTTCTAGAAAACCCCTCCCGCTCCGTAAGTAGTTGTTAAAAAATGCTGGCTACTTCAGGTCAGTTTTGACAGGAACACATTGGAACTGGCCAGGATCCCAAGGTGCTCCTTCAAAACCAAACCGTTCCCTGCCGTACCATATACATCACCCTAGCACATCCTTATCGCTCTAACTTGCCCATGTTATGCTTTAGCCCTTGGTGAGAAAAAACACGCAAAGTGAAAACATGAGCTAAAAATACATTGCATAACCATGTGCGTAGAAAAATACTTGCAGCTTCTGCACATCTGCACCTCTAACGTGGCAGTGGCTAGCGCTAAGTTAAACATAAAATAAAGTAAATAGTCAAAATGAAGCTCGTGGTCACCAGTGTGACGGTGTGCTGCTAGGCTAAGTACAACGTGGAGTCAGTGGTCAAAACACAAATACCATTACAGGTGTAAAGAGGAATACATACTGTTGCTCCAAGACTGGTTTTTCAGCAACAAAAATAGAACACTGTAGGTAGCTGGCTCTCTATATAGTGCACCAACATGAATTAAACTTTGCAGTTAGTCCAGTGGATCACCAATTGGTTTTGCAGAGGCAAAAGTAGATAGGACTAATGTGCTTTTTTGTGGTAGTGTGGTCGAGCAGTTAGGCTTATGAGAGGGTGCTGCTCAGCATTTTTTGTACTCACAGCGGCAATAAATGAGTTACACACTCAAAGAATAAATCTGAGACCAGTTTGGAAAAATAACAATTCTTTTTATATATGTTTCAAACCCAAGAACTTGGTAATCGGTCAGAAGACGTTTAATCATAAATACTTTGCAGTTTCAGAAATCAACTCTTAGTACAATTTTCAGAGTTCTCCCAATGTTGTCCTATGGAGGAAAAACAGTGTTCAGCAACCACGGGGTTAACAACGACTTATGAGGTCGAGCTCAGGAAGCAGAGGTAAGTACTGGGCATGAATCAGAACCATACCAACAGGTCACACCAGGCAGCACTGGGGCAGCCAGGTACAGAGATGCAGAGATGCAGTTAGGAGTCAGGTGCCCAGTGGTTCTCTATGGGAGTTGGACCTTGTGACAAACAGGCTGCAGACTCTGGCTAGGAAGCCAATCAGGGACAATAAGCAGGTAGATAGTAGACTTGGACTGCTTGGGGACGTAGGACACAGGGTGTCTTTAGGCATTGGGTTGTTTCGTCTGAGCACTCAGTCAGGTGTCTTGAGGCTCCAGATACAGGGGTGTCTTTAGGTGTCTGGTTGTCTCATCCATGAGCACTCAGTCAGGGGGTCAGGTGTGTTGAGGCTGCAGGCGTTGAGGAGTCCGGCAGAGGTGTACCCAGGGTGGACTTGAGCTCTTAGGAGCCAGGGGCTGTCGTTAGCACCAGTGACCCACCTCAGATGGGGTCAGGGGTGATGGGTGCAGTTGTTGGAGGCGTCTGGTTTCCCCTCACCACAAGGCTGCTGGAGAGGGGGCCTGCATGCAGAGGCTACAGGTATTTTGAGTGAGCCCAAGATGGGTGAGACCACACTGGATTCGCTTTCTGGGCAGCTGGGGACCTTCATTGGTACTGTTGGTTGGCTTCATCCTGGGTCATGGACATCGGGTGCACTGGTCACTTCTCGTGTCGGGTCTTTGGGGTTCCAGCAGGTGCAGAGTCTTTTGCTTGGAGTTTCATGTTGCAGATCAGGATTGCTGCTTATAGGAGACTTGAGTCTTTGTTGAAGGCTGGACGAGGTGGCTTCTTGGGCAGAGGCTTTTGAGGTCAGTAGGCAGTTGCTTCTTCTTTTCCTCTTCTGCAGGTGCAACTCTTCTTTGTCCTTGTCTCCGTAGGTCATCAGGAGCTGAGTTCTAGGGGTCATAGGTGGCACCTACTTTCTCAATTTCGGGGTGTTAGAGGGCATGCCAGGTGGTAGCCAATTGGATGCTCACCTTTAGGGTGACTACACCCTTCCCATGACCACTTCCACTGTGCCTAATTCCTTCCAAACAAGATTGAGGATTTTAAAAAGTAGTGCCCACTTCAGCTCGTCTACCGATGGGATGGGCATGAAGTGGGAACTACTCCTAATCTGCATAATTTTCCCACTTGTGCTGCTGCCAAATGTGGGATCAGGACAGGGGGGTTGGTCATCTCCACCATTTGGAGAGACCTGGGTTGCATTACAAAGGCGGTAAGTCCTTTGAAGCTTCACGCCCTGGAATGCATTCTGCCTGGGTGTGTTGGTAATTCCTCCACCCAGTGCAGACTTTTGTCTCATGCCCTTGAGAGCGCTGGCTGTCACCTTGTGGGGACGAGAAACGTGTCTGTGGTGGCTGAACTGGTCAGGTCCAGTCAGTCCACACACTAGTAGTTGGTAGGTTTTCAGGGAGCACCTCTAAGGTGCCCTCTGTGTGCATTTATTTATAAATCTATCACTGGGATCAGTGAGAGTTTAGTATTCTGAGATGTTTTGTACCAAACATCCCAGGACTCAGACAAGCCATCATTGAGCTGGGGAACTCATGATGACCAGTGTCCAGCACGTGCATGAAAAGTGGCTTCCCTGTTCACTTACTATGTCTCAAAATAGACAAAGACCTAGCAGGGGCATATCTGTTAATGCATGTATGCCTTCACATGTCCCTTGATGCACCCTCACCCTACCTTAGATGTGACTTTCACCTGGCACTTGGAGTGATGGGGGATCTGGCAAAGAGGGTGTGTGCGGCATGTCATGTTTTTAAGTTAGCCTGCACCAGCACACGCACTGGCAGCACTTTGCGGGTTAGGTGAGGGGTCCCTGGGGTAGCACAACTGGTGCTGCAGCCCTCAGAGACCTTCCTTAGCACCCCATGCCCAAGGTACCAGGGGTACCAATTACTAAGGACTTACAGTGATAGGTAAAGAGTTTGCCAGTTGTGCAAAATAACTGTTCAGTTTTCGGGAGAGAGATCCGACACTGGAGGCCTGGTTAGGAGTGACCCAGTGCACTTACAGTCAAAGCCACATTAGAAACCAGGCAAAAAGTGGGGTTAACCATGTCAAAAAGGGTGCTTTCCTGCAAACACCATTGCATTATCTCCATATAATTAAGTGCTATTAAGTACTCAATTGCAACAAAAATGGTGCATCATTTGGCTGCACAAATCCTAATTGCTTGTTTTACGTCCACAGCTACACTCATCTAGTCATGCCTCAGATAGAATTTCGCTTTGTAGATTGAAATGCTTAATGATGCAGCTACAGCATACATACTTCAGCTCTCACAGTTCTATATCACTTCCATTCTTGGTCTTGGTAGTCATGCAGGTCAAGTTTGAGTGGTGTGTATCGCCCATTATGCCTGTCCTGAGCTGGGCCACACACTGCCGGACATCAGAATGGTGTGGGCTGCTATGTGTTGCTTTAGTACAGCAATCCCTATTTGTGGCGATGTCAAGGTGGTGCACTGTGTCCTTGGGGTCAAGTGGTGCCATTTGATGAATATGCTGTGAGATACATAAAAATTACACAGAAGAGCCCTAATCTGATGCCCTACTTTTCTCACAGCTGTCACTTTGGGGGTCATTCTGACCCCGGTGGTCCTTGACCGCCGGGGCCAGGGTCGGCGGGAGCACCGCCAACAGGCTGGCGGTGCCCCGCAGGGCATTCTGACCGCGGCGGTTTGGCCGCGGTCAGAACAGGAAAACCGGCGGTTTCCCGCCGGTTTTCCGCTGCCCTGCTGAATCCTCCATGGCGGCGCAGCTTGCTGCGCCCCCATGGGGATTCAGACACCCCATACCGCCATCCTGTTCCTGGCGGTATGGGGTGTCGTGGGGCCGCCGTAAGAGGGCCCCACAAAGAATTTCAGTGTCTGCTCAGCAGACACTGAAATTCGCAACGGGTGCAACTGCACCCGTCGCACCTCCCCACTCCGCCGGCTCCATTCGGAGCCGGCTTCCTCGTGGGAAGGGGTTTCCTGCTGGGCTGGCGGGCGGCCTCCTGGCGGTCGCCCGCCAGCCCAGCGGGAAACACAGAATAACCGCAGCGGTCTTCTGACCGTGGTGCGGTATTCTGGAGGGGGGAACTCTGGCGGGCGGCCTCCGCCACCCGCCAGAGTTAGAATGACCCCCTTTGTCTTGGTGTTCATCAGCAATATAAGTAGGAGATTTTCAAGAGTCTCATTCATCTTCTTTCTTCATGTGAAGCTGCTCATAATGGAGGACTGTACTTCTCATTTGGGAAGGACAGACAAAGGAAGCTGGAACTTTAAACTAATCTTTTTAAGGTTGGTAGGACAGTTTGGCCCCTAGTTCATAAGTTGCTGATACATATCTTTAGAATCATCCCATACAGCCTCATGCATCAAGAGGTCAGAAAATGCTAACACTAACATCTTGCTTTTCAGAAAAGTCTCTTTGGTTTAAAGGCATTATCGGAATGAAAATAAATCATTTAAGCTTTGTTGTTTGCTTACATTTTTCCAGGATTATAGCATACTGCTATTTCGGTGTCCCGTCAGCATCTGAGTTCAGAAAATGTTATAATTACAAGGATCCTTTAAGTGACTAATATCTGTTCTGTGCTTCTATCTCAAAATGAGATAACATACATTTTAGAGATTGCAGGTTATGCAACTCTATTAGAGTATGTGTAAAATAGTGTTAATGGACTTTACAACTTTATTTTTCCTTCCTCTTTTTCAGGTTCTGGTTCTGCTGGATGTCACTCCAGACCAGTCCATGGTTGATGAAGGAGTTGCACGTGAGGTGATAAATCGCATTCAGAAACTACGAAAAAAGGTTGGTATTTTAGAATTCCATGTATATTTTGGTAGTGGTACATCTCACATTTTCTTCAACTGTGATTCGAGTAGCATGATTGTGTCTTTTTTGGTGATCTAGTTTGATCTGTACCTAGGGTATTCATGAAGTATTTCTCCTTTCTACATAGTTTGACTATACATTGATATAGATAAGGAAAAGCAATTTACGAAATGTTAAATCAACAAAGATTTAAAAAATAAATAAAAAAAAAGACGTCTACTGTACATGTAGTCAACAGGGAAATCAGAAAATATGAAAACACACAACAGAAAACACAATCTTCTGCCTTAATTACTTTAAGTGGTCCATATTTAGTTGGAATGATGCAGATCTGTCTTTGTTCACTGATTCTTTCATACGAATAACAGTCCGCAAAGGAATTCCTTTGTTCTTCAAAGTATCATGGCTGAGCCTGTAATCCACATTCTGTCAATAATTGAGCTGACACCACACTGTATAGAGCATTTACATAAAGTACTATCAGCTTTTCGCACGTAGTATTAGTCTCCTACGGAAGATGAGCAGCCAGTAGTGCTCAGCAGCTGGACACGTTGCGACATATGCACTAGATCTGCCTCGTCCTGACCACATGCCGAGGAAGACCTGAAGTGCCACTGGCAATGTTCTCCTGGAGTTCTGCTAAGCCTGCAAATAGTAAATTATTACCTGAAAGAGACTTCTAGCTGAAGATTCTTTACCTTAGAATTCCCTGGTGTCAGCTTCGAATCTGGAATTTTTCTGCTGAGCAGTACCCTGTGCACGCCGTCGGGTGGCGTTGTTCGGATCTGTGTGCGTTGTCCGTCGCTGTGTTTCTTTGTCAGCGTCGTTGGAGCAGTCTGTGACATCACAGTCGTTCTATACAAGTACCACCACGGTGCACGTATGTCAGTTATTTTCCTTCCACGTCAGTTAAGCGCAGATCTGGAAAGAGCTGCCCTTTTTTTTTTCTCGACATATTTGTCTAAGATTTTTTCAAATTGTCAGAGTGCTGTCTTTGAGAAAGACTGGATTTAAACCGTGTGGTGCATGTCATCGCACCATGTCGGTTACGGATCCACACCAGGTGTGTCGCTGGTGCCTTGAAGAGGACCACGATTCGAAGTCGTGTTCCGACTGTCAGCCCATGGCTTTGAAGGCCTTGAGAGAGAGAGAGATCTCTCAAGCTTCTAGCGGCCCGGCAGCCATCTTTGGTTAGCGCGACTCCGAGGAGATGACAGTCCCGCTCTAGGAGTAGGTTACGACACCGCTCCGCGAGCCCCAAGTCACCTTCCTCGCATTAAAGGTCTTTGAGGCATTCAGGTAAGAGGCACAAAAAGAAGAAGTCCAAGCGGTGTTCGACTTCACCACACCCGTCGGCCGACGAGGCGGCCAGGGAACGTCAACATTCAGGGCGCGGCTCAGCGGAGCCATCGCCAGGGCCGACTCCGCGTATTCCTCCTTTTCAAGGGACCAGAGCGACCCCTGCTCAAATCAAAGAATTTTACGAGGCTATGCACCCTTTTTTTTTGTGTGTGTTTGGGAGTCCTCATTTATAACAAAAGACAGGAGGAACAGCAATGTGTCCCGACTCTAGTCAGATCCCTAACCCAAGAGTTGACTCCAAAAGGGCAGCCTCCATCAACCTGTGGAGCGGAGATATGAGGGGGAGGGAGTAAGAGCAAATCCACACCCCCTCCTCCTCTCTGTTGCGTCTTAATAATCATTGGACTTTTACCATATTCAAATGCCAAAAGGTTTATTCAAACATGTCTCCCGGACTACAAACGGGAAAAATTAGCTCTGTAGAAAGCCAGAAAAGGTTCCCACATTCTCTGATACTTAACTTAGCCATTACTACAATCTAGATAAGAGATTCTCATCACCGACAATAGCCAGTCAGTATGAGTGGGGGTGAAAACTCGAAATCCGCTTAATACATATTTCCCACCGTGCTATCTACACCAAATAAAAAAAAGGTGCGCCTGGGGTTTTGCCAATTTATCATGTATGTTCCTTCCAAAACCCTCATATAGTCCAAATACAATCATTGGTAGGCTTATTTCTACTTGTCTATTTATGATGGATAAAATGATCTTGCCCACTTTTTCCCAGTAGGTTTGAATTCCCGGACACCTGCACCCTCTAAATCGCACTTCGGGCAGTTGCTCTTCCTTTGAAATCCTATTCTAGCTAGCCTTCTGAGAGTCCAATAGGCCCTGTACAAAGTGAAGGGGGCAGATTTCACCACAGACCAAAGTGTATTCATAGATGCCTACCACAGATAAGGGAGGTCAAGGGCTGGGAAATCAGATTTCCAGTCCTCTATGGGTAATGGAAGAGAGGCATCTTCTGCTTGTGTTAATACCCAGTACCATCTTGAAACTTCTTTCTTTAACCTCTGGGTACCTATAATTTCACGTTCCCGATCCGTGACAAGCCCGACCTCAGGCTCTCCTAGTCCCCAGTATTTAATTTGTATATATTTAAACCTGGATAACTTAGCATATTTTGCATCGGAAAGGGACTCCCATGTGATCGCAGAGCCACTGCTAACTACTTGTCCCCATCGTACAATTCCTCCCTCTCTCAAAGGAGTATCTTGCATATCTTGTAGACATATCGGTGTACCAGGCGAATCCCAAATTGGAGCCAACTCACTGTAATCCGGATTTCCCAATCTCATTCTCACCGCAAACCATATCCTACAAGCAGTATTAAGAACTTTTAATCTTACTTTTTTGTAATGCCTAGGATGGCTGAATTTATAGAGAAAATAGGTGCCCTACTCCTCGAAGCTGCCTGTTAGTGCCCGCAACCGGGGAGATTCGTATTCTTTAGAGAATAGTGGTCTAATGTTTTTCAGTTGAAATGCCCAGTAATAAAGCTAAAAATCTGGTAGTGCAATTCCTCCATCCCATCTAGCTTCTTCTTCCTCAGTTTCTTCCAGGCTATTCTTTGATTTTTATATGACCAGATGAAACTAACTACTTCCCCCTGCAATTTCCATAGCCAGTCAACTTAAAAACAAAATAAGGGGAGAGCATTAAAGATGAAAGTGAATTTTGGCAGTATCACTATTTTTATTAAGTTAGTTCTACCTAGAATAGAGAGTTGCAAATGCGACCATTGGAGGAGAAGCCTCTGTGTTTCCCTAAAAAGGTTTAAAAAGTTCACCTGGGCCATCTCCGCCAAGTTTTTGACCACTTTTACCCCTAGATAACGAACTTCATCTTTCTCTAGTACACTGTCCTGTGGACCATCCCAGGTCATTGCCTCAGATTTATCAGTATTAACTAAGTAGCCCGATATTTCCCCAAACCCTGCTATGAACTTTGAGGATTCTGCCTATAAACCAGGAGGTCATTTGCATATAGGGCTTCCTTCAGAACCCAGCCTTGATACTGACTAATTCTCCTAGCCAAAGGTTTAATATACAGATTGAAATAAATTGGAGAAACAGGGCATCCCTGTTGTGTTCCTTGTTCAGTTTTAAACTGTGGAGATAAGATACCATTAACCAGAACCCTGGCTGTAAGTGCTTTATAAATAGCATTGATTGCCTTAAGGAAATTGTCTCTTAAGTTGTTATGTTCCATTACTATCTGCAAGAAAAGCCAGCTCACCTTATCAAACGCCTTTGCGGCGTCGATTGTTAGTATGGTTAGAGGAGTATTATTGGTGGTGGCAATGTCAATTGCAGGAACTAAATCATGAATCGGATCCCCAAAGTGCTGATTTCTCATAAATCCTTTCTGGTTGTTGTGAACCAGGTCACCAATCACATTATCTAGTCTCCTGGCGAGTAAATGTGTAAAGATTTTATAGTCATTATTAAGCTATGAGATGGGTCTGTACGACTCACATCTCCTAGCATCTTTCTGTGGCTTTAATATTAAAGTTATAATAGCTTTGTTCCATGAAGTCGAAACCGGGGTAGACTGTATGAATATCGAATTCATCAACTTAGTTAAAACTGGCACAATTTCTTCTTTCAGGAGTTTGTATACTTCGGCTGGTATTCCGTCTGGACCCGGACCTACCCATTTTCCAACCAAACAATAACATAATCTACCTCGCCGAATTGAAAACATTGATTAAGAACCTGATTATTATCTAGTTCTAGCCTGGGGAGGATATCTCCCCTCAACCAATTTTCAATCACCTCCATCGAAGCCACAATGTCTTTCCTGTATAATTCAGAGAAAGATTTAACAAACGCTACTGCAATATCTATCTTGATCTTCTGAAGACACTCTACCCGACTCGGCCATCACTATACCTTTAATAGTATTCCTAATATTGTCAGACCTGGTTTTCCAAGCTTGTAGCCTCCCACATCCTTCGCCATACTCAAAGTGAGCTAGTTTACTAGTTTCCCATTTGCTCCTCACTGTTGATTCCAAGAAAACCTCGAATGAATTATTAACTTCCTGGATCAGTTCTGTAAGTCAACTTGTGTTGTTGCTCCCTTAGAGATGTCCATCTAGGGTTGTAATCTGCGGAGTTTACCCTCCAGGGTCCTTACTGTGTTTTGGTTCTCTTAGCCTTGTAACCTGCATAGCTAATCAATTTCCCACGAATAAAAGCCTTATATGCTTCCCAAACTGTGGTTATCGATACTGAACCCACATTGATCTAAAAAAAAAAAAAAAAAAAAAAAGGAATCTGTAGGAAGTTGGCTCTGTATGTACTATTTCAAAGTGAGAAATAGTGTGGACAGAGTCCAAGGGTTCCCCTTAGAGGTTGATAGTGGCTGGCAAAATTAGATAATTCTAATGCTCTATTTTGTGGTAGTGAGGTCCAGCAGTAGGCTTATCAGAGGGTAGTGTTAAGCATTTGTTGTTCACACACAGGCAATAAATGAGGAACACACACTCAAAGACTTAACTCCAGGCCAATAGTTTTTATATAGAAGAATATCTTTTCTTAATTTATTTTAGAACCACAAAATTCAAGATTTGAGGCAAGTACAAAAAATCCAAGATACTTCACACAAGCAAGTATAGAACTTTGATTTAAAACAGTAGTAAACACAGTTCAGGTTAAAATGGCAATAAGCTATTTTAAAAGTGAACACTGCAAAATCAACAGTTCCTGGGGGAGGTAAGTTTGGTTAGTTTTCTCAGGTTAGTAAAGCACTTACACAGTCAGTCTCCTGGGCATAGGCAGCCCACCGTTGGGGGTTCAAGGCAACCCCAAAGCCACAACACCAGCAACACAGGGCTGGTCAGGTGCAGAGGTCAAAGGAGGGCCCAAAACACATAGGCACCTATGGAGAACAGGGGTGCTCTGGTTCCAGTCTGCTATCAGGTAAGTACCTGCGTCCTCGGGGAGCAGAACAGGGAGGTTTTGTAGAGCACTAGGGGGACACAAACAAGCCCACAAAATCCACCCTCAGCGGCACAGGGGCGGCCGGGTGCAGTAGGCAAAGTAGGCGTTGGGTTTGCTATAGAAAGCAATGGAGGGACCCGCGGGTCACCTAGGCGATGCAGGCAGGGCACAGGGGGGCTTCTCGGGCCAGCCACCGACTGGGCTAGGAAGAGGGCTGCTGGTCACTCCTGCACTGGAGGTTGGTTCCTCTCGGTCTTGGGTGCTGCGAGTGCAGTGGTTGGTCCAGGTGTTTGGTTCCTTGTTACCAGGCAGTCACGGTCAGGGAGCGCCTCTGGAGCCTGTCTGCAAGCGTCTCTGGGGGGTGTGCAGGGGGGTCGACTCAGGTTACTCATGTCGTCGCAGTCGCCTGGGAGTCCCCTCTGCAGTGCTGTTCTCTGGAGCAGGAGCTGGGGGAGTCTGGTGCAGAGTGTGAAGGCTCACGCTTCTGGCGGGAAGGGAGAGTTCTTTGAAAGTTGTTAGAAGGTTGCAAAGTTGTTGCTGTTTTTGAACAGTGCCGCTGTTCTTGGGAGTTGCTTGGTCCTTCGGGTTCAGGGCAGTCCTCTGAGTCCTCAGAGGTTGTTGGTCCCTGTCAGATGCGTCGCTGTGCAGGTTCTTTGAATCTGGAGACAGGCTGGCAGGGCTGGGGCCAAGTCAGTTGTTGTCTCCGTCGTCTCTGCGGGGCTTTCAGGTCAGCAGTCCTTCTTCTTTGTGTAGGTTGCAGGAATCTGATTTTCTGGGTTCAGGGTCACCCCTAAATACTAAATTTAGGGGTGTGTTTAGGTCTGGGGCTGTGGGCCAGTAACCAATGGCTACTGTCCTGGAGGGTGGGTACACCCTCTTTGGGCCTCCTCCCTGAGGGGAGGGGGGCACATCCCTAATCCTGTTGGGGGAATCCTCCAATCTCAAGATGGAGGATTTCTAAAGGCAGGGGTCACCTCAGCTCAGGTCACCTTAGGGGCTGCTCTGACTGGCTGACTGGTAGGTGACTCCTCCATGTTTTTCTCATTATCCTCTCCTGCCTTTCCGCCAAAAGTGGGGGCAGTGGCCGGAGGAGCGGGTATCTCCACTAGCTGGGATGCCCTAGGGTGCTGTAACACCTTACATCCTTTGAGGATCACCACCAGGTGTTACAGTTCCTGCAGGGGAGGTGGGAAGCACCACCACCCAGTACAGGCTTTGTTCCTTGCCCCAGAGTGACAAAGGCACTCTCCCCATGTGGCCAGAAACTCATCTGGTTGTGGCAGGCTGGCAAAAACTGGTCAGCCTAGAACTATGAGTCGGACTGGTATTCAGGGGGAATCTCTAAGATGCCCTCTGGTTGTAGTTTACAATAAATCCCACACTGCATGCATTTATTGTGCTGAGAAGTTTGATACCAAACTTCCCAGATTTCAGTGTAGCCATTATGGAACTGTGGAGTTTGTGTTTGACAAACTCCCAAACCATATACTCCTTATGGCTACCCTGCACTTACAATGTCTAAGGTTTTGCTTAGACACTGTAGGGGCATAGTGTTCATGCACATATGCCCTCACCTGTGGTATAGTGCACCCTGCCTTAGGGCTGTGAGGCCTGCTAGAGGGGTGATTTACCTATGCCACAGGCAGTGTGAGGTGGGACATGGCACTCTGAGGGGAGTGCCATGTCGACTTATTCATGTTCTCCCCACCAGCACACACAAGCTGTGAGGCAATGTGCATGTGCTGAGTGAGGGGTCCCCAGGGTGGCATAATACATGCTGCAGCCCTTAGAGACCTTCCCTGGCCACAGGGCCCTTGGAACCAGGGGTACCTTTTACAAGGGACTTATCTGTGTCCCAGGGCTGTGCCATTTGTGGAGACAAAGGTGCAGGTTTAGGGAAAGAACACTGGTGCTGGGGCCTGGTTAGCAGGGTCCTAGCACACTTTGAATCATAACTAGCATCAACAAAAGGCAAACAGTTAGGGGGTAACCATGCCTACAGTGGCATTTTCCTACTGGTACGCTGAAGCAAAGAAGGGTCAGGCAGTCCAGAAACAAACCATTTCGCGCTGGGTAGTTCTCTGTATTAAGCTCTGCTACGCATTGGCTAAGAAGCAGCCTCTTGAGAGCTCACTCTACAAGGGGTAAAGCTGCCACCATGGCGTTAACTCGAGGCATGCCGGTACTAGACCTCTGCCAGGTGACAACATGGGCTTCCTTGCACACGTTTGCAAGACCCTACTGCCTGGACAGCCATGTGAGAAGAGAGGGGCATTTTGCTCGCTTGGTCCTACAGGACTTCCTTGTGTGAAGTATATCTTTGCAGCCACCCGCCAGGAGGCTATAGCTTGGGTATCTATTCTAAGGTAGGGAACCTGCAGCTACAAATCTGTCAGATGATCAAATTACTTACCTTCTGTAGCAAATTATCTGGTAGAGACTCTATCTGCGGATTCCTTACACCCACCCAGGCCTCCCCACTCTGCGGATAAATACTATGTTTTTTTCAGATTTTTACCCCTTCTCCAGGGCATGTCAATTTGCTCAGACAATCAGGAAAAAAAAAAAAAAAGGTTGGTTGTTCCATGACTCTGCGCTTCTGGTGTGGGATGTTGTGGAAAAGAACTGACGTACGTGCGCCGGGCGTGGTGCCTATATAGAAGGCCGTGACTTCACAGACGGCGCTGATGACGCCACGTGGAGCCGGACGACGCTTGCGGATCCGAGCAAAGCCGCTTGACGGCTTGTGCAGGGTACTGCTCACCAGAAAAATTCCGGATTCGAAGCTGATGGCAGGGAGTTCTGAGGAAAGAAATCTGCAGCTAGAAAGATTATCTACCAGATAATGTGTTACCGAAGGTAAGTAATGACAATGGACTATAACACACTGTTAACATCACACGTTTCAATAAAATATCAGTATTGGCAGGAATTTTCAAGTCCCTACTTTATACACTGTAGGAAGCTGACTCTCTCTATAGTGCCCTAAAATGAAGTACACTATGCAGAGAGTCAATTGGATCCCCAATTGGTATTGCAGAGGCAAAAGTAGATAGGACTAATGCTCGATTTCTGGTAGTGTGGGAAGCAGTTAGGCTAATCAAAGGGTAGTGCTAAGTATTTGTTGTACTCCGAGGCAATAAATTACACACACACACACTCAAATACCCAAGAACTTTGTAATCAGGTAAGTAGATTTTTAAGCATAAATACTTCGCATTTTCAGAAATACAGTGCAGTTTTCTGAGTTCTCTCAGTGTTATCCTGTGGAGGAAAATAATGTTCACCAAACGCAAGGTTAACAACGACTTATGAAGCCAATCTCGGGGAGCAAAGGTAAGTACTGGGCACTGATAAGAACCACACCAACAGGTCACACTGGGTGGCAATGGGGTGGCTGGGTGCAGGAAGGCATCAGGTACCATGTGGTTCTTTGTTGAAATTGGACCTCGTGACAAACAGGCTACAGTCTCTGGCTAGGAAGCCAGTCAGGGGAAACAAGCAGGTAAGTAGTAGACTTGGGGTGCTCGTGGATGTGGGTGCACATTTGGTCCTCTTCTCCTGCTTAAGTGTTGGGTTTTCTTGTCCGG
Organism: Pleurodeles waltl; assembly: GCF_031143425.1. Classification (NCBI taxonomy): domain Eukaryota; kingdom Metazoa; phylum Chordata; class Amphibia; order Caudata; family Salamandridae; genus Pleurodeles; species Pleurodeles waltl. The sequence goes on along the minus strand of NC_090448.1, from coordinate 266,782,063 downwards.
GAACACTCGCGGTCAGGGGGTCCTGTGTGTTGAGGGTGCAGGCATCATCAAGGAGTCCGGCAGGGTTGGACCCAGGGTGGACCTGAGCTCTTACAAGACAGGAGACGTTGTTGGCACCAGTGACCCAAGTCAGCTGGGGTCAGGGGTCACAGGTGCAGTGGTTGTCCTGGGTCGCATTATAAAGGCGGCAAGGCGCCTTTGAAGCTCCCTGCCCTGGAATGTCCGTCCTGCCTGGGAGAGGAGGTAATGCTTCCCCCCAGTGCAGGCTTTTGTCTCAGGCCCTCAAGAGTTCTGGCTCACCTTGACCTTGGGGGGACAGAAACACATCTATGGTGGCTAGACTGGTCAGGACCAGTTAGTCAACCCACTAGTAGTTGGTAGGTTTTCAGGGGGCACCTCCATGGTGCCATCTGTGTGCATTTTTTAATAAAACCATCACTGGGGTCAGTGAGGGTGTATTATTATGAGATGTTTGATACCAAATGTTAGACCTGACAGCCTTAGGGTGGTCATCCCCCAACTTTGTGCCTGCCTCCCTCCACTTTTCTGACACTGTTTTTGCTGGTTTTAGGACTCCCAGTGCTAAAGTGCATATGCTCTCTCTCTTAAACATGGTAACATTGGTTCATTCCCAATTGGCATATTTGATTTACTTGTAAGTCCCTAGTACAGTGCACTACATGTGTGCAGGGCCTGTAAATAGAGTGCTACTAGTGGGCCTCTAGTATTGGTTGTGCCACCCACACAAGTAGCTCCTCAACCATGTCTCAGGCCTGCCACGGCGATACTGATTGAGTGGTAAATTCGGATCAGAAAGGGTAACCAGATCATATTTCGTTTGGCCAGAATGGTAATAGGAAATCCTGCTAATTGGTGGGTTTCAATTTTATATTATTATTTTAGAAATGCCACTTTTAGAAAGTGAACATTTCTCTGCACTTAAAATCCATCTGTGCCTTACAGCCTGTCTCCAGTCAAGGTCCGGGCTGGGCTGGTTGACATCTTCCTTGTGCATTTCACCCAGACAACCACAAACACAGGATACTCAATCACAACGGCACTCATCTGCAATCTGAATGGGTCTTACTGGGCTGGAAGGGTAGAGGGCCTGACACTTAACAATTTCAAAGGCAAGTGGCCTGCCCTCACACAATGGACTGCCAAACCCCCTACTTGGACCCTGGCAGACAGACCTGTACTGAAAGGGGACCTTGTGCACTTCAAAACCACTCTTTGAAGTCTCCCCAACTTCAAAGACATTTTGGAGTATATAAACTGGGTCCCTGACCCCACCAAATCAGACACTTCTGAACCTGCAACCTGTCAAGAGGAACTGCCAGGCTGCCCAAAGGACTGATCTGGAATGCTGCTTTGCTGAGAAGGCCTGCTGCCCTGCTGTTCCCCTGGTGCCCTCTGAATTTGCTGAGAAGTGCTCTCCAAGGGCTTGGATTGAGCTTGCCGCCTGTTTTCCCAAGTTTCAGGGCCAAAAAGACTTCATCTCTTCAAGGAACTCCTTGTGCGCCGAAAATTGATGCTCAGCCTGCCAGAAATGATGCACAACCGCGGTGCGAGCGAGAAATCTGCGTTTCAGCAGAACCGGAACGATGGAGCCTGACTTCCAGAGTGAAGAATTGATGCAGCGCCTGCCTGGCAGCCGGAAATTCGACGCACAGCCCTACCAGGTCGAAGCACAGCCAAACCGGAACAACGCTGCCTGACTTCCTGAGTGAAGAATCAATGCAGCCCCTGCCATGCGACAGAGAATTCGACACATCGCCTATGGACCGACGCCACGCCTGTGACTTCATCCCACAAGTCCAGGATTTCCACGCATCGTCCCTGGGTGTCAAAAAGATCCCAGCATTGCAGTGAAGAATCAAGACTGCGTGTCGGAAAATGATGCAAAGCCTCTCACAGTGTGGAAAGAAAACGTATCGTCTGTGCCACATCAGAAATTTGTTCCGCGCATCTCCTCCTCTGTGGTCTCTGTGCGTGTTATTTTTCACGCAAACCAGGTACTTTGTGCAAACAAGAGATAACTGTTGATATCCTTGTGCTTATTAAATCTTTATCATTTTTACCTTAATTTAACCAGATAAATATCTTATATTTTTCCAGATCCGTGTGGTGTATTTTTATGGTGTTTTCACTGTGTTATTGTATGATTTATTGCTTAAATACTTTACACATTGCCTTCTAAGTTAAGCCTAACTGCTCAGTGCCAAGTTACCAGAGGGTGGGTACAAGATAATTTGGATTGTGTGTGACTTACCCTTCCTAGGATTGTGGTTGTTGTTTGGACAAGTGTGAATACCTCTGCCAACTAGAGCCCCCCTTTCTAACACCAAACATACCAGGGTTCTGAGAAGCCATCATGTAGCTGGGGAACTCTTAATGACCAGTGTCTAGCACATGTATTTAAAATGGCTTACCTGTGCACTTACTGTGTCTCAGAATCGACAGACATAGCAAGGGCAAATTTGCTCATGCATATATACCCTTACATGTGCCTTGATGCCCCCTGCCTTAAGGGTGACTTGCACCTGGCACTTGCAGTGATAAGGGACCTGGCACACAGGGGTGTGTGACAGGTTGTGTTTTCAATATAGCCTGCACCAAAACACCCAGCCTGCAATGGCAGCAGTTGTGTGAGTTTGGTGAGGGGCCTCACAACTGGTGCTGCATCCCTCAGAGACATTCCTTATTTCCCCAGGCACCATGGGTACCATTTACTAGAGAGTTACAATGGTAGTTAAAAAGTTTGCCCATTGTGCTAAACAACTGTGCAGTTATGGGGAAAAATCTAAAACTGTGGACCTTGTTAGCAGGGACCTAATACGCTAACAGTCAAAGCCACATCAGAAACCAGGCAAAAAGTAGGGGCAGGATTTGTGGCAGATTATAAAGTCTCATTAGTCATAACCCACTTAGGGGGTCATTCTGACCCCGGCGGTCTAAGACCGCCGGGGCCAGGGTCGGCGGGAGCACCGCCGACAGGCCGGCGGTGCCCCGCAGGGCATTCTGACCGCGGCGGTAAAGCTGCGGTCGGACCGGCAACACTGGCGGTCTCCCGCCAGTGTACCGCCGCCCTTTGGAATCCGCCAAGGCGGCGCAGCTAGCTGCGCCGCCGAGGGGATTCCGACCCCCCCTACTGCCATCCAGTTCCCGGCGGTCCGCCCGCCGGGAACCGGATGGCGGTAGGGGGGGTCGCGGGGCCCCTGGGGGCCCCTACAAGTATTTCACTGTCTGCTTGGCAGACAGTGAAATACGCGACGGGTGCAACAGCACCCGTCGCACCTTCCCACTCCGCCGGCTCGATTACGAGCCGGCATCCTCGTGGGAAGGGAGTTTTTCCCTGGGCTGGCGGGCGGTCTTTTGGCGACCGCCCGCCAGCCCAGGGAAAAACTTAGAATACCCTCCGCGGTCTACTGACCGCGGTGCGGTATTTCGGAGGGGGGAACTCTGGCGGGCGGCCTCTGCCGCCCGCCAGAGTTAGAATGACCCCCTTAATGTCCCCGTTTATCATTCTTGCTCCCACAAAAGACCTGTGTATTTTTATATGCTTTTGTGTGAGGTAGAAATTTTTCCATAGCAGAGAATACTTGAAAGAGACTAACATCACTGTTTGTCTCCAAATGTGCAGTTGTCTAAAATATAATGATTGTGATTTCTTTGAATGATTACTTAAGGAGGTAATGTTGGCAGAATGAGATCTCTGCATAATTGTGCTTAGCTGTTGTGTAATCATTGTTTTTTACGCATACGTTGTTGACTCTTTGCAAAGGTGTAATTTTAGAGTAGGTTTGCTTTATGGTAATACAGACAGGATTTTACTGCTGGCACTAGTCTTTTGATGGTGCAAAGAAATTGCTCAGAGCATAGGGCCAGAGTCCGTGAGGAAGGGGTCTTGGAATACCCTAGGTATGACTAGATGATTTCCCTCTGAGGTTTCAGTAGTGTCATTTGGCAGTGTAGTAGATGATGTGGTGGAATATCTTGAGAGTGAGCTTCAAGAGCAGGCTGCTTGAGATGTAGAACGCACTTCGATGGGCTGATCTCAGCCCAAGCTCACTGTGTATGTTGAGTGACAGAGTTTTGTCACTGTTTCCTGTGGCAGCATTCTCTGCTGTTGGCAAATTCAAAGGCTTGGAATTTAAGTTCACTTTTAACTTTAATAATTGTGATCTGGAACAGACCCCCTGTCTGAACTATTCTGTCAAGATTTGTGCTGGTAAATGGTTTTCCTAAAAGTTTGAAACTTAATGTTAAGTGTGTAAAGGATCTTATGAGTCTTTCTTACTTATGTATGGTAAGGGTCCCAGTTAGTGAGATGTCTGATTGAGACATCTGGTTGCAGATTCCTTACCTTAGAATTTCTCTTGGGAGGTGGGGGGAACTGGAGGGATCTAGAGTAAGATGGATGCCTCTTAGTGCGACTGCGCACCTTGGCCAAGCTTCTGCATCAATCCTTTCCCTGAGAGAAGTCCAGCTCTGCTGCTGATGGGCATGGGACACAGAGTAACACAGAGGGCTCCTAGATACCAGTAGAGATCCCCTGAGCTGCCTAATCGGTCAACGTTGATGGCAGCAGGGTGGCCTGTGTGCATAATAGCAGCTGTAGCAATGTGATCGGGCTCAGGACCGCGAACAGCCGCAGGAGGCAGCATTTCATGAGAGCTGGTTGGGGAGGTGAGCCCCACGCGGAGACTGCAGACTTGTGAGCGATCTCTGAGAGCAACCACGGCTGGGCTTGGCGCTGCTCTCTGCTTGGTACTAGGTGTGGTGAGAGGTCTGCCTGAGGACATGGCTGTAGTATGGACAGGCTTTGCGCCACCTCCCCATCAACAACAATGGAGCAGCTCAGACATTAGCGGCACGAATTACCAACCCACCGGGCGGTAAGCGTTATTACTGATGTGGGCCTGGCGAAGAGCAGGCTTGATAGTCTGGATGGGACTGCATGCAGATTAAATATCACTGTCTTCCGTTGAGGCCTAGCTCATGCAGGGGCCCAGGAATAAAAGACTAATTGGCAGTGATCGAAGCTCCTGGTGAAGACCTGAGGACAGATAAATCGCGCCAGAGAATGGACTGTGTGGCACCCAGGGTGCATTGAGGCCCGAATTATTAGCTGTTTGCTTCGCCTATAACGCTCTGTACTGGAGACAGCGGTTGTTGTGTCCTCTGGCACTGTGATGGGTGGCCCTTATTTATCAGACAATTCTACATACAGAAAATCCACAATAAGAGGGGCACTTGTTCAGCCCACTGGGGTGTGAGAGGGGTGTATAGGCACTCACTACATTGTGACCAGAAGTGTACTACCATCTCTGGCCCTGGAGTGGCCCGGAGGCCAAAGGACTAAATAAGCTGCGTGACTGTCGCTGGAAGGGAAGGGTCACACCATCACACCTCTAATCTATATAAGATGAGGAAGGCAGATCAACACCTGGCGTGCTTCACTTTTGAATCTGAGTTTGTTTTCAGGCCCCCACGTGAAGTCTCCCCTAGTTCTGAGCAGGATGAATAGGCCTGTGGGGGCCCCACATTAGAGACCACACTGCTAGCCATGCAACAAAGTCTGCAGACAGTTCACAGAAAAATTGACATCCTAAATTGTTGGCTAGACCAAATGACACTTAAATTGGATCGCCCTGGCACGTGCCTCGCCGAAGCAGAACAACGTATCTCCATGACAGAGGACACCCTACAGAACACAAGAGAATCTTGCCTCAACATGGAAAACGTGCTTGCCCTCCTACAAGCCAAGAACGAAGACCTTGAGGCTAGGTCCCACAGAAACAACATACGTATTCTTGAAATCCCAGAGACCACAAGTACTGGGAAACTGGAACTGTATGTCGAGCAGCTGTTGAAAGATGTCTCCTAGTGGTCAAGTGAGCGCATAGATCCCTGGGGCCCAAGCACCCGCGTCCTTGCGAAGCGCTGTATCCCATAATCGTTAGATTACTTCACTAAACATAGGGCCAAATCTCGAATGTGTTTGTTAAGTACCCTCTTTTTGGCATGGTTACCCTGACTTTTTTTGCCTACTATGAGTATGCTTAGACTGTTTTTACTGGGCTCCTGCTAACCAGGACCCCAGTGATTGTGCTCTCCCCTACTAAATTTAGTCACCTAGGACTTTGTACACTCCACAATTGGCAGTGCCCCTGTAAGTCCCTAGTATATGTTACTTGGGTACCCAGGGCATTGGAGCACCAGGAGTTGCCCATGGGCTGCAGCTTGTGTTGTGCCACCCATGGGATCCCATGTGAAATGTGTCTGCAGGCCTGCCATTGCAGCCTGCGTGAAAAGCTGCATACACCCTTTCACCACAGGTCACTGCACCAGGTCACTCTGCACCTATGGTAGGCACTCCCTGCCCAGAGGGCAGGGTGCAGGTCCCTGTGTGTGTGAGGGCACCCCTGCATGAGCAGAGATGCTCCTAAGAACTTCAGCTCCATTACACTGGAATTCATAAGTGCAAGGAAGCCCTTTTACCCGTGTACTGGACACTGTGTCCAGCTACATAATGGTAACTCCGAACCTGGGCATCTTTGGTATCAAACATGTCTAAATTATACCCCAACTGTTGCCAGTATTGGTTGTATAATTCCATGCCCTCTGGGGGTTCCTTTTAGGAATCCCCAGTATTGTTTCTACCAGTCTTCTAGGTTGTTCTGGACAGCCTACACTGCTGCCACCCCTCAGACAGGTTTCTGCCCTCCTGTTGCTTGACCAGCACAGGCAGGGGAAGGCAAAACAAAGGATCTCCTGTGGGAGAGGGAGGCAACACCCTCTCCCTTAGAATTATGTGCTACAAGGCTTGTGAGGGATACCCTCCTCAAGCCACTTCTTTTCTTTGAAGGGCACATTTGGTGCCCTCCTTGCATAAACCGCTTTGCACAAGCTCCGGGACCCCTGGTCCCTGCTCTGGCATGAAACCGGACAAAGTCCATCACCACCTATTGGTTGGTGCCCAGATCGCCTCACGGTAGCCACTCGATTCCACCATCTTGAAGCTAGGATGTGCAGAGGCCCCTGGGAGCATCTGAGAGGCAGATGTCATCAGAGACCTTTCCTAATAGGTGGTCACCGTGCTAAATGGTGAGTCCCCAGATTCGACGTGCAAGACTCCACCAGGACTCCTCTGCATCGTTTACTTCAACTTCTGGCCTCTGGAACCGCAACTAGACTCTTCAGGAACCGACAAGACTGCAACTTCAGAGATGACTTCGCTCTGCAACATTGTTTCTCTGGCTTCTTCCAGCAACTGCAACATTTTCTCCGGCTGTGCATCCTCTGGAATCAGCGAGGCTTCAGCCTGCACCAAGAAGGAATCTCCTTGGGAGTGAAGGAGTCACTCCCCTGCACCTGCAGTCACCTACAGCAATGACGTCTGACTACGTGGATCTGCTCTCCTCTGGAACTGCATGGATCCTGCATCACAGGTGGTGGTCTGGAATGGTCCCCTTGGTCCTCAGTTCCAAGCTATACAGCTTCGGAGACCCTGAGCACTTGCCTGTACTTGCAAGAGAGTACCGCTACTCGACTCTTGCAGCTATCAAGGCTTGTCACTTGCTCCAAGGGATCTTCAGGCTCCAAGTTGCCCCGGCCCCCTGCAGTTCTTCCTGCCAAGTACAGTCTCCTCTCTGCTGCTCCAGCGATGTGGGACTCCTTTTCCGGTGTGCTGACTGGGTTTCACTGCGACTTACTGTGCCTGATGTTAGTGGGGGCTATGACTGCTTCTGTTGACTCTCCTGACTGCTGAGGGTCACCTTGGACTCCCCTCCAAGGGTCAAGGCCCCAGTACCTTGCTGGTTCAGCCTTGCCACTCTACTTTTGCTTCTCTTGCATTTGCCAAGGCTTGTTTGTGGTTCTCCTACACCACTGACCATCTGCAACCAGACAACCAACAAGGGACACCATCTGCACCGCTGCAAGGTCTCCCCTTCAGCTGCTGAGATCCACTGCTGGTCTTCTTTCCCCATCAGTCCGGTTCTTCATCCACTGAAGGGTGGGTAGTAGCTCCTGCCCCCCCTGGACACTCCATTGTGGACTTGATTCTGTCCCCTTCTTTTGCAGGTCCTCTTTCAGAATCCACTATTGGTTTCTTCTAGACTGGTCCTGTTCTTGCCCAAACCCTTTTCTAAGTCCTGCTGTTAGTCCTTGGGAAGACCAGGTACTTACCTCTGCTCTCCTGGTCACTGGGGGTCACCCAGGAACTCACCTCTTGTGGTTTCTAGTTCTTTCAGCTCCCCTCTAACAACTCCATATCCTTGGGTGGGGGTGGGAACTTCACTTCACATTCCACTTTCTTAGTATATGGTTTGGCCCTTCCCTAGGGCCCTTATTATTTTCACTAAGTATTTTTCCTATGCTAATTTATGATTGCTATTGTGTATATAACTAGTGTGTACTTTCCTCCAGTTGGGGGGACTGCCTATAAGTAATCTAGTGTGTGTTACTATAATAAAGTACCTTTATTTTGGTAACCCTGTTTGGTTCTTTCATGTGTTACAAGTTACTGTGTCACTATAGTGGTATTGCACAAGCTTTGCATGTCTCCTAGATAAGTCTTGGCTGATCATCCACAGCTACCCCTAGAGAGCCCTGTCTTCCTAGACACTGCCTACACTTAACTAATAGGGGTTGCCTGGACCTGGTATAAGGTGCCAATACAATATGTGTCCACCACCCACCAGGAAAGCTTCCTACACTTTGGCTTTCTAGGGACCGAAAGACTGTTCGGCATCAACAAGCTGAACGTGCATATTTTCCAGACTTCACCGCAGCGGTCCAAATAGCTCGTTGAGAGTTCACATAAAAATAAAAAAATGCAGCAAACTGGACTGAAATACACCATACTGTATCCGGCGAGGCCTTGTGTGGACCTGCCAGATGGACCGAAGACCTGTACCAGGTTGCAGGCAGTCATGGAATGCATCAGGAAAGTGGGGCTCTGTCGCAAGCCACTCCCAGATACTGACTGAAAGGATGTCTCCATGTATTGTTAATGCAGAGGACCCTCGCACATATTACAGGCTGCATGGTACTGGGAGGACATCTAATGGTCCAGGACAGTGGGCCACTCCAGAATATGCTCTGAGAGCAATAAATTGTTTGGATTGCTAGGTCACCTCCGTACCACCGGAGGGGGTGATTGTTTTGCTTTACTGCTGATCGAGCCAAAATACACATACTGAGAGGAGTCTAAAAGATTCCCTGGGATGCACTTCTTAGTCTAAAGAAGATATTTATTATATCTTTTTGCAGGGTTCGTGAAGGAAGGTCAGTATAGCCGAAAGTGTACTTTTAAAATGTGCAACAATGAAGTAAGAACCTCTACAAAGACTTTTCAATCTATAAATAGCAAATATATACATGCAAAGATACAAACACCTATGTTGATATATGTATATATATTCATACACAATGCAAGCAAATAATTAATAAAAATGCATCATTGTAGGGCCTGTCTGGTGCTTCATCTTTCTCCTGCCAGCAAGTCGTTGACCCCGTTTCAGCCGCAACAAGAGAGAGAGAGAGATCTACCCTCACGGGAAATATATCCGGCATTCGACGTTGCAGTCCTGATTGAGGTCTCTGAATCTCCCACTGTTGACCTGGGTTTCTTATATACCTTAAACAAACAAGGAAGGAGATTTCTTGAAAAACCCCTCCTGCTCCACAAGAAGTATTAAAAAATGCTGGCTATTTTAGGTCAGGGTTGAAAGAAACAGGTTGGAACTGGCCAGTTTCCCCCAAGGTGTCTCTCCCAAGCCTAAGCCATTCCCTGCTGTACCAGAAACATAATTCTAGTACATCCTTATAGTGCTGACTGACTGACTCCTCCACATTATGTCCTAGCCCTTTTGGTGAGAAAAGAACAAGCAGACACGTAGAATAGAACACGCTGCATTACATGTTTTGTACGGAAAGATACTCTCACTTTTTAAGTGGCGGTGAAGCGAAGGTTAAGCTGAATACAAAATGGAGTCTTTAAGTTGTGACTGCTAATGTGATGGTGGACAGCTAAGCCAAGTGCAAAGTGGTGCGACAGAGTCAGTGGTCAAAACACAAATATCAATATAGTGATGCATTCTCTATCTGAATTACTCTAGTGCCTTGGATGGCACTGCAAATGTGCGAAAGTGATGGATGGCTGGAGGCATTATGGTTGGTTGTGTTTTCTTGCTGTTTACAAGGGTGGAACTGTGCCTTTAGCAAGCTGGGGTGCTAAAGTGGGTGTTTTTTTTTTTTCTCTAGTTATGTGTTGCCCATATACAAGGTTACTTTACTGACCAACGTGGGGTGAACTTAAGCTGAGGGCGATAAATACTTTTGGGGTTCTAAGGTGTCCTCTTTAAATTTTATGGCATGGAATGTACAGCGCCTGAATAACCCCGAAAAGGTTAGACAGGTGCTTGCTTACCTCGTCAGGCTTCATGTGCACGTCACCTATCTACAAGAAACGCACCTGACTAAACACTCAGCTGCTATGGTGAAGGGGGAGGTGGGTGGGTGGGCGGATGTGCAGGTTGCCTCTTTGTATTATACCTGTTCCCAGAGGTGACTCTATTGGTAAAGGGATACAGTTCAAACTTATACATTCTGAGACTAATGAACAAGGTTGATACTTTTTAGGGCAGAGCAAGATTTTTGGCACATTGATCAGCATTGTTAATACTTATGGACGAATATAGATGACCGGGACTTCTTCCTACATATGTGGGGCCTCATACACCCCCTCCCAGTGATGCCCTTGATTTGGGGTGGGGACCTCAATATATGCCTAGACCCTGCAAGCTAAAGACTCCACGTTCTCAGGCACAAGTTGTTAATATACTGTCTACGGATAGCGAACTATGTCATAGCACTAACTGTATCCAGGAGCAATTCACTGCCTTCTATGATGCGCTGTATGGGCACAGGGATACGGCAACGTCAGGTGAAATAGCTGACTATGTAGACAATTTTGCCTTATTGTGGCTGTTGTGAGGCCAAAGAGAATATTTTAGTCAACCCTTTACTGTAGACAACATTAAAAATGCTATACACAGTCTACTCAATGGAAAAACGCCAGGTTTCAGTGGTATCCCTGGGGAGTTTTATAAAGAATACACCAAATTATTGGCATTCAAAGAGGTGGTTGCAACAAAGTGTTTTTGCCTCCTTTACTCGGGGGAAACCCATATTGTCCTGTTTCTTAAACCCGACAAGACACCAGAGCGATGTGAGTCATATCGCCTCTTGTCTCTCCTCAATATAGATAAAAAATTATGGCCAAATTGGTGACCACCAGACTGCTGCCACTGATGCCCAATATGGTCTTGCTGTACCAGGTGGGATTTATTCCTGCCCGATACGCCACTCATAATTTACATACGCTGTTCGCCTTATTACACCACCGTGACCCCACTATGAAAGTAGCTGTGATCCTTCTCTTCGCCGCTAAGGCTTTTGATTTGATCGTCTGTTTACCATACTGCAAGAGTATGGGTCTCCCTACTGGCTTTCTTGCATGGATCTGGCTATTGTACTCCGAGCCTGTCACAAGTGTGTGGGTGAATGAGGTTACCTCAGAACCTTTTGCGTTGGGCAGGGGTACCCAACAAGGCTGTCCCTTGTCACCATTGTTATTTGCTTTGTCTCTGAAGCCCCTTGCTGCATTGTCCTTCTGCGGCACGGCGCAGCAACTCTAATGTTTTGGCTGCGCCTGTTAGCAGTTTCTTTGTATGCCGATGACATGGTGCTCTATGTGAGAGACCTCGGAGATCCACCTGGATATTCTCCTTCGAGAATATGTATGATTTGAGAGGATGTCCGGGTTAAGTATCAATTGGGATAATTCTTATGTTACAGCTTACGGCTAGCACGGTACAGTATCGCACTGATTTCCCATTACAATGGAGTACAGACCCTGCAAAATATCTGGGTATATGGGCACACAGGGATCCGGACCTTATGATCTGCTATAACTATGGTAGAGCCATTTCTGGCCTGGAGGAGTGGGTCTGGTGATGGTCTCGCCTCCTGCTTTCTATGGCTGACTGCATTGCGGTCATGAAAATGGTCATACTACCTCAATTCCTAAACATGTTTACTAACATCTCAATCCCGCTCACCCAGGCCTTCTTTAAGATTTTATGCTCCTTGCTGACATCATTGGCCTGGGCTTGCAAACACCTGCGTTTTACGTGGTGACAGCTAACTTTGCCTTTTGAACAATTCGGCTTTGATGCTCCAGATTTCTCCCTCTATTATCTCTGCATGCTGGCACAACACGCTTACTTTTGGACACCCCATGAACACTATACCCCCATCTGGCTATGGAGCAAGTTTCGGCAGACCCTATACCATTATCATCATTAAGCTTAATTACATGTTGTGTGTGTGGCAGGCATTAGGGGCACAGAGGGGCCAGCTCCCTCTGCACACCCCAGCGATGCCACTGGCCAATCATCCTGCTATATCTGTGATGCAAGAACCTAGGGCACAACACATGGGCTTTTGAGAGCTGCAGAACTACGGCTGATACGGCATGTTTTCCTCGAAAGCCGCTTGTTGGACTTTTCTGCTTTACTGTAGGAGAGCCAAGACTTCCTTCTTATGCATTTGACATATATCCTACTACAATTGGCTTTACAAGAATATTATCCGACTTTCCCACTGGCCCCTGCTGTTTCCAGTGCATTACAGTTGGTTCTCACTAGCACAACACATACAGGTCTGCTCACAGGGTTATATAATGTGGTGCAGTCAGAGTCGCGTCAGCCCTGGGTGCACTGATGGCTAAATGGAATGGGTTGCTTGAACCCCGCTCACTGAGACGGAATGGGCACACTATTGCACTCCACTGCCAGACTCATGGCTAATGGTAATTTACGGATCATCCATTTTAATTTCCTACAACAGATGTATTGCACACCGGTGCAGCTGGCTATATTTGGGCTCCAAAGTTAGAATAAATGCATCCACTGCGGGATAATGGGGGCAGACATCTTGCAAGGGACTGTGCTGATATACACAAGTATTGGGCACAGATGACACAGACACTCAATAAGGTAATTGATGAAATAGTACAGTGCGACCCTCGCACATGCTTACTGGGGTTTGTTCAGCCTCTCAAACCAACAAACTGAAAGTTGACAGCGGTGGCCCTATTGCTTGCTAAGAGGTGGATTGCACTACACTGGGGAAGCAAAGCATATTCATCATTAAAACAATGGTTCCACGACATAGTCTACTGTAAGGATTAACTCAAAACATACTCCTAGGAGCTCCCCCAGAGCCTTCCGGCTAAGGGATTATTGGGCCCTCATGACAGCGTATCTCATGACATTGCCTGCCGAGGGGTAATTGGGCGGTGGACTCTGGTTCAGATGATAAATTCATTGAATTCAGGTTCTGTATTGCTGTACTGGGAAGGGGTTTTATAATGTACTTATTTGTGAATGCATACATGTTCACTAGGAGATGTACTATGGGCATGAAGTTGAATGTTGTTGATGTTTTTGATTTGACCTTATCACTTAATAAAACAATAAAAAAATAATTTCACCCATGCATCAGTCTGGATCCGGAGATTTTTCTTGAGCAGTACCCCTGCGCTCCGTTAGGTAGCGTCTGTAGGAAAATGCCACTGTTGGCATGGTTACCCACTAACTTTTTGCCTTTGAGGCTCACCGCCAGGTGTTACAGTTCCTGCAGGGGGAAGTGAGAGGCACCAGGTTTGGGATCTCTTGCCTCAGTGTAAAGGAGTCCATCCTCCCAATAGACCCTGTGGGAGCCACTGACATCTCCCTTCTCCTGTTCAGCTGCTTGCTGCCTCAGGCCTTCAAGAGTGGGACAAGTCTTTTGTCCCTGGCACAGCTGTTCCCTTGAGGGTCACACTGGGCCCAAGAGCTCTACCTGATAAGGCTCCAGCTCCAAGTACTGAGTTCCCTCAGGGGATAGGACATCTTCCTGGTAAGAGAGGTCCTGTTTCTTTTGCTGTGTAGAAGCTGGTCCCTCAGTCTTCTTACTTTTTCTCTTGGAAGTTTGGACCATTATTCCAGACTCCAACACTTCTTTTTCACCCTGTGCTCTGCTTTGTCCTCTTGTCTTAACACATACCAGTTCAGGGATACCCAGCATGGCTGCATGGCTCTTGAGCTCTACCTCAGCCCATGCTTAGGACTCCAGATCATTCCCTAGCAGACATTCTACTTGAATTGCGGAGGAGACTACCACCTGTTTCAGGCCAGTGAGCCCTCCCCATTCTAAAGTTACCATTGCCATGGGATGGACTTTAGTTTAATTGTCAGCATTAGTGACTGGATATGTGTAAGGAAATGCCTCCTTGGCATGGTTACCCCCTAACTTTTTGCTTTTTGTTGATGCTAGCTATAATTGAAAGTGTGCTGGGACCCTGCTGACCAGGCCCCAGCACCAGTGTTCTTTCCCTAAAACTGTACCTTTGTTCCCACAATTGGCACAGCCCTGGCACACAAGTCCTCTATAAATGGTACCCCTGGTACCAAGGACCCTGATGCCAGGGAAGGTCTCTAAGGCCTGCAGCATGTATTATGCCACCCTGGGGACTCCTCACTCAGCACATGCACACTGCCTCACAGCTTGTGTGTGCTGGTGGGGAGAAAATGACTAAGTTGACATGGCACGCCCCTCAGAATGCCATGCCCACCTCACACTGCCTGTGGCATGGGTAAGTCACCCCTCTAGCAGGACTTACAGCCCTAAGGCAGGGTGCACTATACCACAGGTGAGGGCATATGTGCATGAGCAATATGCCAATATGCCCCTACAGTGTCTAAGTCCATTCTTAGACTTTGTAAGTGCAGTGTGGCCATATTAAGTATATGGTCTGGGAGTTTGTCATTACAAACTCCACAGTTCCATAATGGCTATACTGAATACTGGGAAGTTTGATATCAAACTTCTCAGCACAATAAATCCGCACTGATGCCAGTGTGGGATTTATTGAGAAATGCACACAGAGGGCATCTTAGAGATGCCACCTGCATGCCAGCCCAACTGCTAGTGCTTGGCTGACCAGTTTCTGCCAGCCTGCCACTTCCAGACTAGTTTCTGGCCACATGGGGTGAGTGCCTTTGTGCACTCTGTGTCCCCTGCCGGAACTGTAACACCTGCCGGTGAGCCTCAAAGGCTCAATCCTGGTGTTACAATGCCCTAGGGCACTACAGCTAGTGGAGCTGTCAGCCGCCCTGGACACAGCCTCCACTTTTGGCAGCAAGTCTGGAGGAGATAATGAGAAAAACAAAGAGGAGTCACCCTCCAGTCAGGACAGCCCCTACGTTGTTCAGAGCTGAGGTGACCCCTTCCTTAGAAAATCCTCCATCTTGCTTTGGAGGATTTAGCCCAATAAGAAAAGGGATGTCCCCCTCGCTCCAAAGTGAGGAGGCACAAGGAGGGTGTAGCCACCCTCAGGGACTGTAGCCATTGGCTACTGCTCTCCAGTCCTAAACACACCCCTAAGTCGGTATTTAGGAGCCACCCTGAACCCAGGAAAACAGATTCCTGACAACCTGAACAAGAAGGTCTGCTGACCTGAAAACCCCTCAGAGAAGGAGGAGACAACAACTGCTTTGGCCCCAACCCTACCGGCCTGTCTCCATATTCAAAGAACCTGCAACAACGGCACATCCAGCGGGGCCAGCGACCTCTGCCGACTCAGAGGACTGCCCTGCAAACCCAAAGGACCAAGAAACTCCTGTGGACAGCGGCTCTGTCCAAAGCAACAAGAAGAAGCCATCTTTAAAGGGACTCTCACCTCACTCCTGAAGCGTGAGTCCCCAGCACTCTGCACCCAACGACCCCGGCCCGTATCCAGAAAAACCAACACTGCAGCGAGGACCCCCAGACAACTCCCACGGCGTGTCCACCCTGAGACGACCTCCCTGCACCCCCACGGTGACGCCTACAGAGAGAATCAGCCTACAGAGAGAATCAAGAGGCTCCCTGCTGAACGTGACTGCCCGGTTACAAAGAACCCAATGCCTGGAAGAAGCACTGCACTCCCAGGCCTGAGAGGAACCAACTACTGGTTCAGGAGTGACCAGCAGGCGGCCCTCATCTTTGCCCAGTCAGTGGCTGGCCGAGAAGCCCCCGTGCCCTGCCTGCATCACAGAGTGATCCCTGGGTCCCTCCGTTGACATCAACGTAAAACCCAACACCTTCTTTGCACACTGCACCCGGCTGCCCCTGTGCCGCTGAGGGCGTATGTTGTGTGCCTGTTTGGGACCCCACAGTGCTCTATAAAAGCCCCCTGGTCTGCTCCCCAAGTCGCAGGTACTTACCTGCTAGCAGACTGGAACCGGAGCACCCCTAGTCTCCATAGGCACTTATGCAATTTTTGCCCCTCTTTGATCTCTGCACCTGACCGGCCCTGTGTTGCTGGTGCTGGGTGTTTGGTGTTGACTTGAAGCCCCAACGGTGGGCTGCCTATGCCCCGGAGACAGAACTTGTACGTGCTTTACTTACCTGACAAACTAACCTTTACTTACCTCCCCCAGGAACTGTTGAATTTTGCAGTATCCACTTTTAAAATAGCTTATTGCCATGTTATGCTAAACTGTGTACATTACTGTTTTACTTCAAAGTTTTATATTTACCTATGCCAAGTACCTTACAATTTATGTATTTACTTGAATTCTGAATCTTTTGGTTCTAAAATAAATTAGGAAAATAATATTTTTCTTTATAAAAACCTATTGGCCTGGAGTTAAGTCTTTGAGTGTGTGTTCCTCATTTATTGCCTGTGTGTACAACTAATGCTTAACACTACCCTCTGATAAGCCTACTGCTCGACCACACTACCCCAAATAGAGCATTAGTATTATCTAATTTTGCCACGATCAACCTCTAAGGGGAACCCATGGACTCTGTGCACACTCTCTCACTTTGAGATAGTATACACAGAGCCAGCTTCCTACAAGCGTCGATGGGCTCCACGTCCATCATCGGTGCCGACTGTGCGAGATATGACATTGAGCCCTCTATAGGGGCCACCCCAGCGGGCTGACATCAGTTCTTTTCTTTCGGCAGCAGTCTAGCACTGATCGGAAGAAGAGCTACCCCTCAGTTGTTCTTTGACTGTTAATTTTCGACTTTTTTGTCAAAGATTTTTTGAGTGTCTACACTCCTGGTGCATTGAGAATTTCTTTGTGTAAGACCGGGTTCAAGGCATGCGGATCCTGTCATTGGGCGATGTCTGTAATGGAACTTGTGTGCTTGTGGTGCCTGCAGCGCGACCACGACACAGTCACTCTCTGAGTGCCGGGCCATGAATCCAAAAACTTTGAGGGAGCATTCCCTAAAGCTCCTTGCAGCTTGGCACTTGGCTTCATGTAGGTCCCAATCTCAGTTGAGAGGAAGGTCCCGAGATTGGATGCAGAGTCCTCCCTCATCGTCGTCCCACTCCAGGTCCTTGGGACGATTGAGTAAGTTGAGGCACAAGAAGTTGAAGAAGAACAAACGTTCGTCTATTTCACCCCACCTGTCTGCCAACGAGTCGGGAAAAAATAAGCATTGTCGTTCTACGCCTCCGTCCTCTGGGTCGGCTCCGTGCCTCCCAGAGTTTCCGGGAGCCATAGCGACCCCTCCCCAAATGAGAGAGTTTTATGAGGCCTGCCCCTCATTTTTGGGTGGTCTGACCCCACTGGAGAACCCTTGGGCCCCTCTGGTTTGGAGGGGCCCCCTTGGGTTCTATGCCGGCGGCTTCGACCTCAGCTCCATGGGGACACTCATGAATCGGTTCCTGGATCCAAACCGTCATTGGTCGTTCCACCTCTACATTCCCTGATGCCGGTCCTGATATTGAGCTCCCAACGCCGCCAGTGCCCCCAGGCAGTGTCACCCCATCCTCATTGCCGACTTAGACACAGAGCCGGAGACTTTGACAGGGGCCTTGCCCCCATGTTGGATCCTGACCATTATTGTTATGGGTTGGCGTATGGTGAGGAAGGGAGGGGTCGCTAGACCTTTGTAGAATACCAGATACAAGACCCTATGGACAGGCGTACGGACCTGGGTAAAGCCAGTGATCTGGATACTTCCCCTGACACGCTTTCTCCCTCTACCGTGACTATGGAGGCTGGAGCGTCCTATTCCATGGGGGTGTGAAGAGTGGCCAAGGTCCCGGACCTCGAGCCAGGACTAACCTCCTGTTGGAAAACACCCTTTTGGTTATGGTTAGCCCCCACTTTTTGCCTGCTATCTGATGTGATTTAGACAGAAAGTGCACTGGGTTTCTGCTAACTAGGTCTCGAGTGCCAGAGTACAGTATTTTAGGAAGCAATCTCTGTATATACTATATCAAAGGGTGATATGGTCTGCACAGTGTCCAGGGGTTCCCCAGAGGCTTAACAGAGGCTAGAGTAGATAATAATATTGCTCTCTTTTGTGGTAGTGTGTTTGAGCAGTTAGGCTTATCAGACGGTAGTGTAAAGCATTTGTTGGACACTCACAGAAAATAGCGCACTCAATGACTTAACTCCAGACCAATGGTTTTTATATAGCAAAATTATATTTTCTTAATTTATTTTTAGAACCACAAGATTCAAGCTGCAGGTAAGTACCTTAAAAGTTTCGTATTTCACACAGATATCAACAGTACTTTGAAATAGGTAAGTAATAAAGTTTTTGAATTATTGGCAATACTCTGTATTAAAAGTGGATATAGTACAAATTTCAAAACAGTTCTGCGGGGGAAGGGTAGAAATGTTAGGTCGGTTTACAGGTAAGTACAACACTTACAGTTTCAGTCTCCGGGTTTTAGGAAGTCTACCGGTTGAGATTCAAGCTAACCCGAAACATCCACCACCAGCAACACGGTGCCGGCCGGGTGCAGAGGTCAAAGTTGAGCAAATTTAACGTGAGCTCCTATGCAGACAGGGATACTTGGAATCAGGCCTGCCTGCTGGTAAGTACCTGCGGCTCAGACGGACCGGGGGGGGGGGGATTAGAAGGGCACTGGAGGGGCCACAAGTAGGCACCAAACACACACCCTCAGCGGCATGGGGGTGGCCGGGTGCATTGTGCAAACAAGGGCGTTGGGTTTCCAATGCTGGTCTATGAGGCGACCCCTGGGTCACTCAGAGGCAGCAGGTGGGTCCAGAGGTGTGTCTAGGGCACACAAACGGTTGGACAGGGAGGCGGGACCGCCTGCTGAACTTTGAGGCTGTGGGTGCAGTGTGTTCTTAGGTGTCTGATATCTTCGTCCAGAGCTTCGCAGTCAGGGGGGTCCTTGGGATTCCCTCTGCAGCTGTCGTCGTGGATGGGTGGAGAGGTCAAGCCATGCAGGGCACTTGCTAGCAATCGCTTGGGGACCCTCTGTTGCTGGATGGGACCACCTGGACATGGGCTGTGGGTGTCAGGTGCACAGGGGTCAAGACTTGCGCATCCAGAGTGAGGTCGGAGTCCTTCCTTGTAAGTTTCTTTAGACAGAGCCGCTGTCCTCTGGAGCTCCTGGTCCTTTTGTGTGCAGGGCAGTCCTCTGGAGTTGGCAGAGGTCGCTGGGCTAGTTGATGCGTCACTGGTCGTTTTGCAGGTTCTTTGAAGCAGGAGACAGGCCGGTAGGGCTGGGGCCAAAGCGTTTGTCGTCTTCCTTCTTCTCTGCTGGGGGATTCAGCTTAGCAGTCCTTCTTCTTGTAGGTCTCTAGGAGTCAGGTGAGCTCGGTTCAGGGAGGCCCTTGAATCCTAGATTTAGGGTTATGTTAGGGGTCAGAGGGCAGTAGCCAATGGCTGCTTTCCCTGAGGGTGGTTATACCCTCCTTGTGCCCACTCCCTTTTGGGGAGAGGGGCACATTCCTATCCCTATTGGGCCCTCTCCTCCAAACGAAGATGGAGGATTCTGCAGGGAGGGGGGTCACCTCAGCCCTAAACACCTTAGGGTGGTCCTGGCTGGGGTAATCACTCCTCCCTGTTTTCCCTAATTTTCCCGCCAGACTTGCTGCCAAAAGTGGGCCTTTATACGGGGTAGGCTTCTCCACTAACAGGAGTGCACTGGGCACCGAACCTGAAGCTGGAGTCTTTGAGGCTCACCGCCAGCTGTTACAGTTCCTGTAGGAGGGGGGAGGTGTCAAGCACCTCCACCCAAGGCAGGCTTTGTATCTGGCCACAGAGTGCACAAAGGCACTCACTCCATGTGGTCAGAAACTTGTCTGAAAGTGTCAGGCTGGCATAGACCGGTCAGTCCTACACTAGCAGTTTGGCTCACATACAGGGGGTATCTCTAAGATGCCCTCTGTGTGCATTTTTCAGTAAATCCCACACTGGTATCAGTGTGGGTTTATTGTGCTGAGAAGTTTGATACCAAAGTTCCCAGTATTCAGTGAAACCATTATGGAGCTGTGAAGTTCGTGATGACAAACTCCCAGACAATATACTCAATATGGCTACACTGCACTTATAATGTCCAAGAATGGACTTAGCCTCTGTAGGGGCATATTGCTCATGCAGCTGTGCCCTCACTTGTGGTATAGTGCACCCTGCCTTAGGGCTGTAAGGCCTGCTAGAGGGGTGACTTAACTATTCCACAGACAGTTGCAAGGCAGTGTGCATCTGCTGAGTGAGGGGTTGCCTAGGGTGGCTTGATACATGCTGCAGTTCTTAGAGGCCTCCCTGGCCACAGGGCCCTTTGTACCATGGGTACCTTTTACAAAGGACTCAACTGTGTGCCAGGGCTGTGCAAATTGTGGAAACAAAGGTACAGATTTAGGGAAAACACTGGTGCTGGGGCCTGATTAGCAGGGTCCCAGCACACTATCAATCAAAGTTGGCATGAACACTAGGCAAAATGTGGGGGGTAACCATGCCAACACTGGCACTTTCCCACAGTATTGCTAAGCAAAAAGATTCCGAATTCGAAGCTGATGCCAAAGAATTCAAAGGCAAGGAATCTACAGCTAGATAGTCTCTACCAGATAATGCGTTACCAAAGGTAAGTAACTTGTTCCTTTGTCCCCCCACATCCCTCTAAGAAAGAGGAGCGACTCCATCAACTGGACCCAAAAAGAGCATTTCTGTTCTGCCTTGACAGCACAAAAGTGTTCCGGGTGGATGTCCAACTCTTTGTGGGGGACATGGGAACAAAGAAATGGACAGTGCAGAAGCAAACCATTTCATGCTGGGTCATTCTCTGCATAAAAATCTGCTACATTCTCCCCAAAAAGCAGCCTCCTTAGGGCGTTAGGGCTCAATCTACCAGTGGCAAAGCTGTTACCACTGCGTTAGCAAGAGGTGTACCAGTCCTCAACATCTGCCAGGCTGCAACATCGGCGTCTCTGCTATGTTTATCAACACACTACTGTCTGGACAGTCAGGTCCGCAGAGACGGCCTTTTTGCCCGTTTGGTCCTGCAAGACTTTGTAGTCTAAATTGAATTGGTCAGCATCCCACCGTCAAAAGGTTATGGCTTGGGTATCTATTCTAATGTATGGAATCTGCAGCTACAAGTCGCTAACAAATGAACAAGTTACTCATCTGTGGTAATGCAGTGTCTTGTAGCTGCAGATTCCTTACACCCACCTGTGCCTCCCCACTCTGTGGACTCATTTATTAGGGTTACGGATTAACCCTTTCACGCCCCTAGTTTTTCACACAGACAGAACTGTTGGTTCGTCCATGGCACTGCGCTTCTGGTGTGGAAGTTTGTGGAAAAGTACTTATCTACACGTTCCTGCGTGGTACCTTGATAGGTGACCGTGACGTCTCAGACGGATCCAGTGACACTGCCATGTGGATCCTAACACCACCACCTAATGGTGCCGCAGGGCTGTTGATCAGCAAAAGCTCAGGATTCCAAGCTAACACCTCAAAATTCTAAGGTAAAGAATCTGCTGCTGGGGTCTTTACCAGATAATGCGTTACCAAAGGTAAGTAACTTGTTTGACAGTGAACCGGGGTGACTCCTATATAGGACCTGAGACGACATATCTGATGCCGACGACAAACGCCGAGCCGATTGACGCCACCTAACGGTGTGCTGGGGTACTGCTCGTAAACAATTTCCAGATTCAGACTGACGCCTGGGTGAGATTCTAAGGTAAGGAATCTGCAACTAGATATTGTCTCTACCAGATAAGGTGTTACTGAAGGTAAGTAACTTGCCTGTTAAGAAG
Source organism: Pleurodeles waltl (assembly GCF_031143425.1). Classification (NCBI taxonomy): domain Eukaryota; kingdom Metazoa; phylum Chordata; class Amphibia; order Caudata; family Salamandridae; genus Pleurodeles; species Pleurodeles waltl. The sequence continues at coordinate 266,759,918 of NC_090448.1, read as the reverse complement.
CAATGCCTTCCATCGCTGGTTTTGTACATCTTAAAGCTAAACATCTCTTCTATTTCAACATGTTTAGCTCATTGTTGTCCGAACAATGCAATCATTTAATCCACTTTGAAGAAACTGAAAGCAGATTCTCAACTCTTGTTATGCTTCTGTCCTATTTCAAATCTACTGTGGCCTTTCAGAATCTCAGAAGAAAAAGTAACGACAATTAAAAGGCCCCCTTCCGTACACCAGTAACTTTAGCGATCAGCATTCTGGGTTCCGATTAAAGAATGGAACTGAAAAAACCCTAGCCAATATAAAAGAAGAACTCCTCACTAACCTGAATAAAGGCAAGCAAGTCAGCCTGATTCAACTTGATCTCTTAGCAGCTTGAGATTCAGTGGATCACACTAGTCTTTGCTAAAGACTTAAAGGAGACTGTAGTTAACATTTTCACCTGGAAATGCATCCACTTTTTCTAGTCAAGTGGTGCATGGTAACTCTTTGTTTTTTACATCACACACCATGAAGTGCTGCATGTGATTTTGTTCTTCTCTTTCTCCTTTACTGCTCAATATTTATATGCCTACATTAATACAAGCCTTCATGAATTACCAGCTCCATGTCCAAAAGAAAACAGATGTCTCCTAAATTCTCACCACATTAGAGTATGACATTGTGTATTCCGTCATTGATTACCAAATATCTTAAGCATAAACAGCATAGGCTGAAAAAAAGCTGCATCTTCTTTAATAAAACCAAAACTGGAATCTTACGGGAAGTGTGACCACTCTGTCTGCCCATTCAGATGGCCTACCGTTCTTGTAATGACTCTGAACGCCCTTAGGAAGTCCAAAACCTTGTGATCTCCATTTTCATGGGTCTAACCTTTTCCCTTCAGATACAAGCAGTAGTAAAATGTGTCACCACCTTTGCATCTTGCAGAAAGTCTTTCCTCTTCTCCAAACCCAAATTTGAGAGAAGGTTCCCTGTGCCTGTAATAGCACTGTCATGGACACTGCTTTCCCAAAGAAATTTACCCGGGCTATAGTGATTGCAAAGTTGGGCTGCTATACTTTGTTTCAATCACAGGACATATGACCACATGAAACAGACATTAAAAGTAGTGTACTGGGTCGCTGTGTCCAGAACGAAATTAAATATTTTTTGCACCCCCTTGCAAAGTCTTCTGGGCAAAGGCTTGTGGTGCTTTTAAATAAAAGAAAAATACAACTGAACCCTTAGTACACTCCAGACAGAGATCAGCAAACTCCAACCAGATCCTGCCAAACAGGATTCCAATAAATGAAATATGGAGGAAGTCTGGAATAAGCAATCGTTGAAACAGTCTCATCCACAGCCTCAGTACAGAACCGAACCATCTTAATTTTTTGAAAACAGAACTGTTCAGGATGGCTTTTCAACTAAGCTCTCTGATAAAGGGTTGTGTCTAAAGAAGTCCGGTTTTCGATTCTGCACATTCAGTTAATTAGACTAATTACCCTGCTCAATGCCTATTTCACATACTGCCCAAACTCTTCAAGTGACCAGAACGTGACAATGTTGAGATTAATAAAACTCTTTAAATACATAAATAAAACAATAAACATAGGCAAAAGTTGAAATTGAGTAGCCCAAAATTATTTTCCACCTCAAAAATGCTCACTGAAATTTAAATCATTGCTAACTAGTGAGCCCAAATAAGTTTGACCCATCCCCCAAGGATATTTTTTTCACTGTTCACATTTATGTTCTTACAATGACATTACAGAGTTAAAACACAGTAATGTTACTTTTACCCTTTTAGCAGTGCATTTTTCCAAGTTGCTTTACCAAAACACTGTTTGTGTTCAAGAACACTTGTGCAGATTGAATTCCCGTATATCCCCTCATTCTCCCCAGTAACTGAGACCAGAGTTTGAAAATCTCTCCTTCGTTACAGAAAAGTCAATATGTAGTCAGAGTAGTGCATGTTAGTATCTGTCAGCACTTTTATGCTTGTGTCTTTGCTTACAGGTTCATATGGGAACTTACCACTATAGACATTTGTGGGTGTTGTGGTGTTTTTTTCAGATATGGGTCTCCATTTTCGCTGTATTCTACCACAAAGTTATAACAGTAAAGAGTTGAAAGCCACATACAATCTTTGAGATGGATCACTGTAACATGTTTTCTTCTCTCATTTCACTGTGCAATATTACGTAACCTTTCTGCTGATTTATTTACTTCCAGGGCAATCTGGTTCCTACAGATGAGATTTCCGTATATTACAGATGCCAGTCTGATGGAGATTATTTAGATTCTGTTATCAAGGGTCACACGGATTTCATTCTTGCAACTATCAAATCCCCTCTGAAGTCTTATCCAGTGCCGAGCTCCTCCAGTGTGATCATACAGGAGAAGACCCAAGTAAGAGGAAAAACTTCTCAAGGCCAATCGTTCTTGTTTTAAGCGTTTATCCTACTTGTTCTTGCTTTAAACTGACAAACTATACTCTCTCAGCATAGGTGACATGCATATCATAGCAAGGGGGCTACGAAATGTTGTAAAAAGGTGTGCAAGTTAATGAAGGTATTCTTTTTAAATCCCTTCTGTCCGCCACACTGCAAGAATGGATTTTCTAATGCAGTGGTTTTGGAATAAGGTTACTAAAATCCGAACAATGATAGAGGTTTGTTTTCCGTTTCAAAGATGTGTTTTGTATTTAGTTATGTTTGTTTTGAACTTGCTTGTAAATTGAGACAAAATTAGCAAATAAAAACCTATTTTGTATATTGGGCATGTAGAAATAGCAAAATATGATATCTAACTTACTGTATTGTTTAGAACTGTTGGCACAGGAGCAGAAGTGAATGTGATACCATGGTAGGAACAACTTCACACCTTACATTTGCTTTTTATGGATTTGTTATAAATGTAATTTTTTTTTAATATACCCTATTGATTACTTTTTCTCATCTATTTATGTGACCCGAATTATAATTTCAAAAATAACAAGTGATAGACGGAATGCTGAACAATGTCAAGCATTCACCCCCAGGCCAGAGATCTGGGCCTAAATCCATTGTTTTTTTTGCTACCCATGCCCTTCCAGTTTGGACCCAGCCATATGCACATTAGTCTTGAACCTGCTCCCTAGCTATTAAATAACAATGTTCTGTTCCCTTCAGCTACAGCTTAGAGATCTGGGCCCTCAAAAAGCTAAAATATATGACCTTTGGAAGGTCATTCCGATGTGGACAATCTCACTGTGAGCCCCTACATGGCACAGAGAAACTCACAAAAATAGAAAAAAGTTAATTGCTTGTGTGACCTGAGTGTGTGGACCAATCTGTGGCTCCCAATCTGTGTATAAAACAAGTCATAAAGGCTGTCCTAATATGTGCCGACAACTAAGACCCAGGTTTGAAAAGTTTTTCTATGGCAGCCATTCACTGCAGAATCCTGATCTAGAAATATCCACCTCTGCCACACCTTTTCCTGCAATATATTTATATTTTACTTTTTTGCAGTTCTGCTGTGCAACTGCCCAAGTGACTAGAAACGAACCACTTGGCTTGCTTCTCTCCAAGTGTAAGGCAAGGCCCAAGTGTAAGGCAAGGCCCATGGAGGTGTCACCAGGATTCATAAATACCATTCTTTTTCACACTTGCCACTGACTTGGCATAGAGTTTGCCACTAACCCACAGCCATGTGATGTAGTCCAAGCATCACCGAATCCAAATTTGTGGATGCTGCTTTAGAGTAATTTATGACTCCACCTTTGCGTTCCTCCTAGTGTAGCCTTTGACAACAACACTTTTGTGAAACCATGACGTATGCTGCATTACACTGCCCACAGATGCTGGTTTTGGAGCCAGCTAAAAGTCCGCTTTTTGTGCCTTCTAAGACAGAATCTGGACTTCATTATATCTATAACGAGACAATGAATGAGAAAATAAATGTAGCATACTGACCTCTTTCATAAGATTTTAACAGATTCTGTTATGTTCCCAGATGCAAGAAGTTTGATAGCACCAATAAACTATCTTTGACTGATCTTGTCAGCATTCACCAAGGTGGTGATGAAAAGCGGCTGATGCCCTCGATCGAAATGTACAGACCAATGAGACTAGAATAAAAAGGGAAACCGAAATCCTGAAGCATATTTCCACTGGTTCTGGCCACTTCTTCTATATAATTAAGCTTTTCTTGAGTCTTACTTTGAGATATTGGGTCGCCTTTCAAGGTTGGTTTTAAACAAACTCTTGTCAAATAAACACTGAACTTTTTGGATCTGGATTTCTTGAAAACACATTCGATTCAGAGGTGCCCTCCTGCAAAAGCCACGATCTGATGAGTTCAAAATCACATTTAATATTATGAAACATCACAGAGCATCTTTGAACAAATAACTTCTTTACAGTGCTGCCACAGGACTGGCCTATATAGTAGCTATATTGGACAAGTACATTGACCCAGATGTAGTCCTTGATGGGTTTCTTCTTCTTTGTTGACCTCCCAAAAAAGCAAAACCTACTTCTCCCACAGTAGGTGGGTAGAGCAAAACAGCAGGCAGAATATGGCAGTGTTGTCATGGCTGACTGGATGAACTGATGCACGGATTCAGTTCAGCAGACTAATTGTCTTCTCTCACGAGTCAGGCAACCTCTTCATAATTCGATTACTACAGTCAGAGGGCCTTAGCATGGTTTGGGGAAAAAACTGTGCTCCATTGGAGCCCTGTTTAGGTCTTGCCTGACATTATTATCTCTAATTTTGGGATAATTTATTTGCGTATGTGTCGATTTGTTCCTAGTAATGGTCTTATAATTCAGCATAGTGGCCTTTATACAGATCTTGACCCACAAAGAGCATCAATGACAGTCAACTGAGTATATGATAAGATTTTGGTAAACAGTGGGCATCACTGAGTTTATCATCTTCAAAAGTGACAGACAGCTATGCTAACTTCTGTATTTATATATTAAGTGGGTCTTAAATCTATAGTTTTGTAGCTCAAGAGTGTGGATGAAATTAAGACATCTATGTTTTACTTTCCCAGAAGATCTCTTTATTGCAGATACATGCAGTTTGGTTATGTGAACCATTACATTACGTCATTTGTAAATGCTATGCCTCTGTTTGTATCATAATATTTCCAAACGAGAGGACAAAAACAATTGTAAAATGAACTGTCTTATTGGCGTTGACCCAAATCCAATACTGTACAATTATGTTTGCTGTTAAATCTTTAAAGAATTGAGTTTAGTGCAATTTAAATGTCTTGTTCTTTAAATACTGTCTGAATTAGTGTTTCTCAATTCTGTATGATTTGTCTAAAATGTGTTTAGGTCAAAACAATAACTTCTTTAAATTACATTCTCTTTTTAGCTGAAAGGATCAGAACTGGAAATCACGCTTGTGAAAGGTGTATCAATTTCTGAGAACTTTATCGTTGGTCCTGCTTGTTCTTATGTCAACCTCAACATTTCCATTAATGGCACTGACCAAGGTACCATGGCTTTATTGTTTGATTGGTTTATAGATGGTATTTAAATGAACGAATGTCAGGTGAAGGTGAACTAATTGCCTATTCAGGTCCCCATTAACGGGGCAAGATTTGTTGCATCTGTTGTGGGCCAGCATGTCCAAGTCGTGCTTCCTAACATCAGTTTCAAGATTGCTGTTTCTTAGAGCCAGCTTGACTGTTCATCAAGTTTATCCATGAATGCAAACATGTCTGAATACAAATCACACTCCACGCATTTCATTAAAACTGCGTATTTTGAGACAGTTATGTTACTATTTTTTTTTCCCTCAAGCAGTTCCAAAATATATTCTTGTTCTACCACATAACTTTGTCATGCAAATGATGCTCACATTTAGTCTTCCCTCTATTTAAGTAAACCTCACCACATTCTTTGACAAAGGCTTTCAGTTTCAAGGCTTGTTGAGAAATTGTCTTGTAACTTAAGTGTTTGTGGAGATTCTGTGTAGGTTAACCAACTATCTTGAAATGTAGCAGTGACGTTTACTTGGATATGCTACGGATTGCTGCCACTTGTTCTCCTGTACCACCTTTTACATCCATCTCTGAGAAGGTGAAACAGTTCAAGAGGAAGTGTAGCAGGAAGAGCTTATATCAATTGTGGCCACGCACACCGCATAAACATATTTTGTTTGTTAGTCTTTAGACTTTTGGAGCATAACAAGTATAACAACTGGGATTACCCTTGGACTAGAGGCTATGTGTCTTAGGGCTCTATGACTTGGGTGTCAGTAGTCAACCGCTTTTTTAAAGCCCACTAGCAGATTAAAGTTAGATATTTTACAAGCCACAGATCTTGTATATAATGTGTTTAAGGTTTTCTTTTTAAAACTTATGTGAGTGTTTTTGTGGTGATGAATCACTTTTTGTTTTCTCTCTTTGGTGTCTGGAGACCAGCGATTGGGGCAGTTGCAGGATGCGAAATAGGGCATGGATCGCTCGCATTGTAATCGATCACATGATTGAAAATGTTCCGTTTTAGTATATTACATTGTAGCCTATGCCACTTGCTCCTTACTGTAGATTTCCTTGGTGGTGGTTTCTTGCTTATGTCTAAAGTGTACTCCTCTGCTGGTAAGTGGTATCTTTTATTCCAGGTTGACATTAGCGATATTCTTTCATTCAAAGGCTTTTGTCCTTTCCCTAAAATAGAATTGACTGTGTCCTTTTCTCTCTTAGGAAAGTTTTTATTTTACTAATGATAGGCTTTTTATTGAGGGCCCTAGACTAGCTTCTCTAGGTGCGACTACTTTGTCCCTCTACTCTTGTAGTTTTCTAAACAAAATTGTGATACATTCTAAGTCCCAATGGTAAACAACACGTGTAGGTAATTTGGAGAAAATGTTGCTGAAGAACCAGTCTCTGCATGCCCTACTACCAACATTAACTGTTGTGCTAGGCGTTTCTTTCATTGGAATATTTTTCCGAGTGTTGTTAATTAATCTTACTCAGTGGAATTGGGGGGGGGTCCCACATTCTTCAAGGGAGGACACTGCCACTCTTTGTCCTGGATTCGCTCCGCCAGTAATGGCCAAGGTGAATTAATTCAACTCTCAAAAAAACGTCCAGTGATCAGATGCATACCAGATACAAGTAATGTTCATAATTTCCGTTGTGCATTTTCTGTGTGTTAGAAACTGATATGTTGCATGAAACAACCTCGTACTATTGTCACAGATGCAGCATAGGAATACATAAACTTGTTAAGGCCGAGCCTTAAAATGTCTGGCTAAGGCTTTTGACCCATAGAGCAGTTTTACAGGACTGCCCAAACATATTGACAATTTGGAAAGACAGCCGGGCAAAAATAACCCACATCCGTCAATTACATTACAGGTTTGAATCCAGCAGTGGCATCCCAGAATGAAATATTTTCGTTGCTAGCCCCGGGCTGTTTCATTATTTTTCCCAAGGCCTCAAAACATCTTAAAAAGTCCTAGATCCACATCAGACAGATGAGCCCACTTGATAACTTTATAGAGATCTGGGAGTGGGAAGCTCGATGATGAAGCATCCCACTACTTGTGAATAAGGAACTTATTTTTCCCATGGAAATGTCTCTATAATTAAGTAGAATGAGACATCGTTTTTAAGCCCTAACCTTTCCATTTGTGTGCATTCAAAATAGTAAGCGTGGATGATAGTACAGGTTGAGCACCTTTCTCCTTCTTTAATGTGTTAAGTGGCCAACCCCTACACTGCCATGAACAAGTTGATCTTATCCTCAACACTGTCCAGAATGTACTGAGTACTAGGTCATTGTATTCTGGCAGATAGGGTTTTGAAACGTCTCTGGTGCTCCAAACTAAAAGCTTCCCTTTGGAGGAGTTTGCATTGGACTGCTGGGGTAATGTTTGACCTGTAGTTCAAGGTTTTGTGAATCAATATCTGTGTGCATGACACGCTGCTGTCCTCAATATTGAAAGTGATGGACATTTCCCATCATTACATTTGAGCCTGAGGGGAGCATGTTGGATGGTTTATCCCCAGTCTTCCCACCACAGGTGTGACGAAAGCCATATAGATACCAGGGTTTTTCTTTTAATACAAAATGTAAATGTTGTGTGCGTCCAACCCATCCTGGCATCAGGCCCTACTATGCCCTTGACAGTCTTTCTGCTTCCCAAAGAGAGACAGAAAATCCAGTAGCCACCAGGGTGTTATGTACAAAGTGTAAATGAGGTCAGAAGTCAATCATCCTTCACCGGGTGTGCCCCCAACCTCCCCGCCCCCCCAAACCTGGTTCCAGATTTCCCCATGTGGGGGAGGGGGAGCTCGAGATCGGCTGCACCTACATCGTACAGCCAAGATAGTCTTTCTACTTCCTGGGGGTGACAGTTTTGCGAGGTTACCCCAAACGTACCCACCCTAGGAGGGCAGAAAAGCCACAGCAACACAATAGGTAGGATTATCTAAAAAGCTGAAACAGATTTGTGGAGAAGTGCCACCTAGGAATCGAGCCTCAAATTCCCACCCATCCATAATTCCCCCGACACCAACACTCCTATTAGGTACAGGCGCAGTGTTGGTTGTAGAACCGGCAACCTGGGAATCTTAAAAACCCAGGCATTTGTAAAGTGTTGAGACACTGAGAAATCCAGTGTGGTGTAGCTTAGATGGATCCTAGCAAATGTTCTTATACAGCGTGCCTTGCAATCCTCTTAATGTATGGTTGAAAGTAATAGAATGTCTTCACAATTAACTGTCCGAAAACTGCAGAAATCCCACCCAGTGACAAAATTCCCCTCATCTAGTATCCCCAGTTTGGCCAGCTGAAAAGAATGGGCCTATTACAAATTAGTGGAATGAATCTTTAATTTCTATGGAGGATGGCCAGTTTTTTTGGGCTCAGTGTTGTCCAGCACCAAGGGAACCCTACATACCCAAAGTATTTATGAAAACTAGATACCACGAGGATTCTAGAATCATGCAGTGGTTTTCATGGAGCCCACCTCTGTTTCTTACCCAGAATGCACTTGACATGGCAGGATATGGGTGAAGAAAGTAAATTTCCACAGTTATGTGACTGAAAAATCTGAAACTTTCAGACAGTTTCAAAGGTAGAAACAGTAAGTTTAATGTGTTGATGGGTCTTTCTTAGGTAACAGGAGTGGACCAAAATGGTGATCGTATTAAAAACACAGTGAATCTATATTGACTTCATATAATCACTGTTTTCGCCTATTCTTGCCCAGCATGCACCACCCACCCACTCGTGCCATATGCTGTTTTAATTAGGAGAAGCTAAGAACACCAGAATGGTAAGACATTTGCTGTTGACTGCAGGTTCTGGGTTTTTCTTTTGTATCAGTGTGAGGAAAGTTAGTTTCGACCTTAATATTTCAAAGGCATTCTAGTTAGGAAACAGCTGTGGGGTTCATGCAAACCATTAGAAAACTACAAAAATAATGTTGATAAAGATTGTTTTGCTTGCTTCCTGTTTCTGGAAGCTGTGAATAGGGTGTTTTTATCACAGAAAACCTTTTGAGGTTTTGACTATTTTGATTAATTTCTAAGGCCCCTCTCAGGTAACTCAGAAATCTAGGATTAGCTGCAAAGTGGTTACGTTGTTTGCAATGCTCTTTTCTTCTGTCATTGTTGTCATCTTAAGTAGTATAGTTATTTTGTATTGTACTGTTATTTTGTCATTGTGTTGTTGTGACACTGTGATCCTGTGCTGTAGTACCTGGTTGTGTTTGCATTATGTGTCAATGTTATGGCATTTAGTTGTGATTTGTAGTGTTGTACCATTATGGTATTGGGTTGTAATGTATTGTACTTTCTGCTATGTTGTACTGTGCTTTTGAGTTTATTTATTTCTTCCGTTGAGGTATTATTTGTTTGTGTTTTCATTGTTATCTTATGAGGTGTTGTGTCATACTTTAGGTGTTGGTTTGTTTTAATGTTATGCACTGATATTTTAGATTAGTGGTGTCATTATTGTTTAGGTCTTTGTTAGTGTTTGATGCAATTTCTCCCATATTTGCCAAAATCTGTCTCTAGGGATGTACCACAGAGATGTTGATTGACCATTGACCATAAATAAACCAATCAGGAGCCAGGAAAATCTGGAGTCTACTGAGAGGTTTTGCATTCTAAAACTTAGCTGAGTTTTTTAAAATACTTTTTTGTCCTTTGGTAGGAGTAGAAGGAAGAACATTTGTGCTTTTTTCTTCTGTGATGCTTTGTAAGGGAGGCCCTGCTGGGCTAGGCTGTAGATTTAGGTGTCCAGATTAATAATTCTTGAGGGAAATCTAGAGATAATTGTCCTCTTGCTTCCTGGTGGATTTAAAGTGTGTAAGAGGACATAAATTATAGGAGTAAGCTATATGTGTGAAAGACAAAGGCACTGGATATACTGTTTATGTGGGTACATTACTGACATAAGCTGCATACACCTACCATAAGGCTTTGAACCTGAGGACTTTGGAGGAGTCATAATGTTTGATATCAATTTTCACAGAAAAAGTCCTCATTACACAGGTAAAAAAATAAGTTAGTCAGCGCTGTTGGGTGTTATGTTATAGGTTTTATAGAGCACGCAGCTGCCCCAGCAACAGGGCTTTCCAGCGCTAATCCCAATAAAACAAACCTGCTGCAACAGAGGCCAAAGAACAGAGTGCCCATCAGAGAGTTCAGGAAGAGAAGAGCCAGGTCATAAGAATTTCCCTAAAAGACGTGTGCTTCTGGACCTTCCAGATAGCTAGGGGAAGTGTATTCCAGAGAACTGGAGCTTTTGCACAAAATGAGCGGCCACCTGCTCTTATTCTCCTTTCACGCAGCACAGTGGACAGTTTAAGATTGGCTGAGCGCAGGGACTGAGAGGGTTGGTACAGGAACCTCAAACTAGACAAAAAGGGAGCCCCCCGGGACAAGAGAATTTTATGAGCAGTGCACAGGGTTTTAAACTGCACACACTTCTCCACAGGAAGCCAGTGCAATTTGTGGAGGAGGCCAGAAGCTTGGCAGAACTTTGGCAGAGAAAACAGCAGCCTGGCTGTGGCATTTTGAACCTTCTGGAGTTAACAGAACACTGATTTGTTAGCTCCTAGATATAAGATGTTAGAGTAGTCCAGTTGGGATAAGATTGCTGCCTAAATAATGATCTGACGAGTGCCGGGATCAAAAGATCCAAGAATGTTTAAGGCTCCGCAGGAGGCAATGTTTTTGATAGCAGTCTTGGTTTGCGGGGGAGGCCCAGGAGAGGGGGGCTGCCATTGGTCGTTCCAGAATTGGAGGTCTTTCCCTAATATGATCATTTCTGTTTTATTTGTGTTCAGTTGTAGGCAATTGGTGTCCATCCACTCTATGAAAGTAAGCATACCTCTATGAAATTTGGCCAGGTCTCACCTGGGATTGTCAGAAAAAGAAACCACAAGCTGGGTGTCATCTGCATAAGACACCAGCGTAAGCCCTAAGGAATTCCCAACTGGGCCAGAGGTTAAATGTAGATATTAAACAGAATTGGGCTCAAGGAGGAGCACTGAGGAACGCTGTGGCGCAGAGGATGTGATTGGGAAAAGTACTAGAGGGAAATGACCTGAAAGAATCGCACTGAGACAAAAGAGACAAACCAGGACAGTGCAAATCCGCCTATGCCAATGTCCATAAGCGTAAAAGCAAATTTATATGGGACACCGTGTCAAATGCGGCACTTAGGTTGAGCAAGATCAAATCAGTTGGCCTGCCTTCCTCTAAATTATAGCCTAGGTGCTCTGTACAGTAAGGAGAGCAGACTCCATATTGTGTACTGGCCTAAAGTCATTCTGCAAGATATCCAAAATCTGGTTTGCTTCTAGAAACTTAATTTAAATGGCATTGACGTGTTTCTCTGTCACTTTACCCAGTAAAGGCTGGAGAGAAATGAAGCGAAACATTTCTGGTTTAGAAGCATCCAAGGACAGTTTCTTCAAAAGGGGGATAACCTTGACATGTTTCCAGGAACCCAGTATAGATGCCAACGACAAGAAAAAATTATTACGTTCAAAATTAGGTGGTAGAAGAACTCTGAGCCTGCATTTGGAGCAACCCTTGCCCAACTCTGAGTTTTATGAGGCCTTGTGCTTCATCTTTGGGCAGTCGATCCCCGCTGGAGCGGCCAGAGCGCCTTGTAGCCCAGCGGGGTCAGGACGGGCCCCCTTGGGTTCCATGCTGGCAGCTCCGGCTACCTGTGGATCTGTTTCTGGATCCGAACTGGCGTCACAACCCTCCCAGATGCTGGTTCAGGCGTCGACACTCCCGACGATGCACACCATTATCATTGCCGATTCCGACACTGAGCCAGACCAACATCGCACAACGCTTGCTCTGACTTCGACTGGGGCCTTGCCTTCTATGTCGGATCCTGACCTTTATGTTTATGGGTTAGGGTTTCGGTGAGGAATGGAAGGGGTTACAGGGCCTTATAGAATACAATCTACAACTCTGTGTGGACTGGCGTATGAACTTTGGTAAAGCCAGTTGTCTGGATACTTCCCCGGACACTGGAATGCTTTCTCCCGCTTCCGTGGCTATGGAGAACAGAGCGTCCTATTCCATGGTGGTGCGAAGAGCAGCCGAGGTCCTGGGCCTCGAGCTGCCTTCGGTGGCAGTCAGGCCTAACCTCCTGACAGAGGTGTTTCAGCCTGGGGCTTCATCCTCTGAACCCCTATTGCCTTTCAATAAAGCCCTTACCAATGTCCTGCTGGGTACCTGGTCCAAACCCAGCACAGGGCTCCTGTGAACAGGACTGTTGCCCACCGCCATCGACCTGCTCCAACTGACCTAGTGTTTCTGATGCAGCATCCCTCCCCTGAGAGCTTGGTTATCCAAGCCTCTATATCCCAGGGCACATTCCCTTCCGCACCCCATGATAGGGAATCCAAGAGGTTGGACCATCTTGGGAAGAAGATGTTTTCTTCCTCCAGCCTGGCATTGCGGTCCGTGAACACATGCCTTTTGGGCCATTAATCCCAAACACTGTGGGATGTGGTTGCACAAGTGCTGTCCCAGTTCCTGGCAGAGACCCCGGCAGTACTCTCCCAAGCTGTTGTTGATGAGACAGATGCAGCAAAGTTCACAACCAGATGTGGACTGGACATGACTGAATCACTGGGCAGAACGGTTGCATTGACGGTGTCCCTGAGACACCATGCCTGGTTGAGGACGTCTTGCTTTGTGGGGGATGTCCAAGCTAATCTTCTGGACATGCCCTTTGATGGCACCAGTCTTTTCGGAGACAAAGCAAACTAGGATACTCGTGGCTATCGGCAGGTCCTTGGGCCTCGCGGTTGCCCCTTGGCCTTTTGTCTGCATTTCACTTTTTTTGTGGCTACGAAAGGGGCGTCAACCACTTCTTTTCCCCTCCAGCCACTGTGCCGCGCATGCTGCCCAGCCTCTGCATGGCTGGGGATTGGGATCCGCTGTCCTCATTGATCAGGGAGTCATGGAATTCCCCACTGAGGACAAGCTTGAGACATGAGTCACCATCACCTGACCTCGCTGGCAGTACATCACGTCAGACAGGTGAGTTTTATAGATAGTTCCAAAGGGTACTCCCTCCCCTCCCGAGACTTCTCCTCCATTCATACCACCATCATACAGTTGGATGACAGAGGATCACTTGCAGCTTCTCCATGAGGAGGTTACAGCTCTCTTGGCCAAGGGAGCCATAGAGAGGGTCCCTGTACCAGACGTAGGTTGTGGTTGTTATTTCTGCTACTTTCTGGTGCCCAAAAAAGGCCAAGGGTCTCTGCGCTATCCTATACATACGATCTCTCAAGCTCTTCCTCAAGAAGAAGTTCAGGATGTTCACTCTGGCTCGGGTTCTCTGCCCTGTACCCAGGAGAAAGGATGGTAGCTTTGGACTTGCAGGACACTTACTTTTACATTCCCATCTTGCCTGCTCCAAGACGTTACTCGCGGCTCATGGTAGGCCACGAGCACTTTCAGTTCACAGTGCTCCCATTTGGCTTACCAACGCTTCTCGGGTGTTAACCAAGGTGATGGTGGTTGTTGCAGCTGACCTGCGCAGATCAGGGGTTGCAGTCTTCCCCTATCCCAATGATTGGCTGTTGAAAGCAGGCTCGCTCAGCCTGTCACCTCCCACCTCCAGACTACTGGGGACCTCCTGCATTCGCTGGGGTTCACTATATGTTTTCTGAAGTCACACCTGACTCCCTCTCAGATGCTCCCTTTCATCGATGCTGTTCTGAACGCAGTGCAGTTTTGGACCTATCCTCCCGAGCGGTGAGTCAAGGATATTCTGGCTACGATAATGTTTCATCCTCTGTCCTGTATTTTGGTGAGAATCACTCTGAGGCAGCTGGTCCTCATGGCCTCCAACCTAATGCAAGTGACATATGCCAAATGGCATATGTGGGCTCTGCAGTAGGACCTGAAGTTCCAGTGGGTGCCGTATTAGGGGAAATCTGTAGGAAAGCACCCTTTCTGGCATGGTTAGCCCTCACTTTTTGCCTGGTATTTGATGTGATATCGACTGAAAGTGCACTGGGTTCCTTCTAACAAGGACCCCAATGCCAGTTTAGTTTCCCAAAATAGTACAGTTGTTTTCCCCCAATTGTCAAAACCTTTAACACCCTCTTTAAGTCCATAGTAAGTGGTACCTAGGTTCTGGGGTACTAAAGAAGATCCCTAAGGGCTGCAGCACGAATGATGCCGCCCTCAAGCACCTCTCACCAAACGCCCAAAGTGGTGCCCTCACAGGCTGCCTTTCTCAGTGCAAACAAAAGTGAAAACATGAACTGTCTCTCATCCCCATGTGCCAGGTCCCCTACCACTGCATATGATTTTTGTAAGTCACCCCTACAGAAGGCCTTCCAGCCGTAAGGCAGTGTGCATTACATTGTATGTGAGGACATACCTGCGTGAGATCATATGCCCCTGCTATGTGTTTGTTGATTCTTAGACATAGTAATTGAATAGGGAAGCTATTTTGATGCATGTGCTGGACAATGGTCAATACGAGTTCCCCAGCCAGCTACATGGTGGCTTCCCTGAAACTAGGAGTTTTTGGTATCAAACATCTCATATTAATAAATCCTCACTGATCCCAGTGATGAATTTATGAATACTTACACACAGAGGGCACCTTAGAGGTGCACCCTGAAAACCTAGCTGACTGCTAGTGTGTTGACTGCTAGTGTGTTGTACAGCCACTATAGACATATTTCTGATCTTCTGAGTGAGAGCCAGCGCCCTCAGAGTCCAGGCACAAAGCCTTTCTGGGCACAGGTATAATCACTGTAAGAAAGTGCCCCTTTTTGGAATGGTTACCTCCCCTCCCTCCCTCCCCCCACCCCCAAACCACCCAGATATCTGAGGCTAACTTGACTGAGTGTGTGCTGGGATTCCCTGCACTAATGTTCTTTCCCCAAACTGTACCATTGCTTCCACAATTGGCACACCCCTGGCATACAGCTAAGTCCCTTGTGAAAACATACCAGTGGTACCAAGGGCTCTGTGGCCAGGAAGGGTCTCTAAGGGCTGCAGCATGTATTATGCCACCCTAAGGGACCCCTCACCAAACACATACACATTGCCATTGCAGCTTGTGTGTGCTGGTGGGAAGAAAAAAGTAAAGTCGACATGGCATCCCTCTCTGGGTGCCATGGCTGCAAAGCAGTGCCTGTGACATAGGTAAGTCACCCCTTTAGCAGGCCTTACAGCCCTTATGCGGGTGCACTATACCACAGGTGAGGGCATGGGCAATATACCCCCACAGTGCCTAAGTCCATTCTCAGACATTGTAAGTGCAGTGTGGCTATATTGAGCACATGTGCTGGGAGTTTGTCATTACAAACTCCACAGCTCCATGATGGCTTCACTGAAGACTGGGAAGTTTGGTATCAAACTACTCATCTCAATAAACCCACACTGATGCCAATGTTGGATTTATTGAAAAATGCACCCAGAGAGCATCTCAGAGATGCCCCCTGTATTTCACCCAATCCTTTAGTGTAAGGCTGACCAGTCTGTGCCAGCCTGCCACTAAGACAAGTTTCTGAACTCCTGGGGTGAGAGCCCTGCTCCACTCCTACCCCTTCAGGAACTGCAACACTTCGTGGTGAGCCTCAAAGGCTCCTGCCTCCTGCTACACTGCCCCAGAGCACTCCAGCTGTTTCTTTCTAAGTGCCCCCAGCCTTCTTAGGATACCATTAGGCGCTCTACACCAACTTTGACCACTGCAACCGGGAGGCCCAATGTTGCTGATGGTGCACCCTTGAGTCTTTGCCCTGTGGGCACCCTAACCACTGAAAACTGGTATCGTAAGTCAAGTACATACCTGCAAATTGTGTTGTTAATTTTCCTCCCCTAGGATTGCGTTGCTTTCTATGAAAAACTGCAGTGTCTTCCTTTGAAATTGAAAATATGACTTACTTGTAAACTGTTTTACTTGTGAATTCTAAACAAAGTGCTTATATACTTGATAGTGATACATTCTTGAAACTGTACTTACATGCAACAAATATCCTTTTGGTTCTAAAAAATAAAGTAACAAAGTATATTTTTTGTTACATAAAGCATTGGCCTGGAGTTAGTCATTGAGTGTCATTTCTTCACTCTATGTGTACAACAAATGCTTAGCACTACCCTCTGATAAGCCTAACTGCTCAACCACACTACCACAAAAGAGAGCATTAGTATTATGTACTTTATCCTCTGTAAAGCCTCTGGGGAACCCCTGGAGTCTGTGCACACTATACCTCACTTTGGTATAGCATATACAGAGCCAGCATCCTGCAATCACCTCTTCCAGGCAGGATGGACATTCCAGTGTGGGAAGCCTCAAAGGACCAGCCGCCTTTGTTCTGAGGCCCAGATCTTTCCTAATCCCGGAGAAAACCACCCTCCTGTCCTGACCCCACTTCTTTGCGGCAAGACAGGTGGGACAATTAGTAAGATTAGGAGGGGTGCCTACTGTAGGAAAGTACCCTCGTTTTGCCATGGTTACAACTACTTTTTCCTGCTGTCAGTATGCTTGGTCTGTTTTCACTGGGATCCTGCTAACCAGGACTCCAGTGGTTGTGCTCTCCCTCTGAACCCAGAAACACGTGTCTAGAGATTTAAAGCAATGTCTGCACCAACTTTGGTGAAAAACTCCAGTTAATTTCAAAGTAAGAGCTAACTGTGAACTGCATTTACCAGGATGCAAAGGGGTGAACTGTGCTGGGATGTGAGAATATTGCTGCTACTAGTCTTCCAGGATTTTGCAAGCAGCCTGCGCTGCTGCCACCCTCCACAGCGGTTGCTCTCCTGCTGCTTGACCAGCTCAAGCAGGGGAAGGCAGAAGAAAGGATTTTGTATTGGAGAAAGAGAAAACACTGTCTCCCTTTGGAAATAGGTGTAACGTGGCTTGGGGGGGATAGTCTCCCCAAGCCAACAGTATTCTTTGAAGTGCACATTTGATGACCCTCTTGCATAAACTGATTTGCACCAGTCCAGGGACAACCGGTTCCTGCTCCGGTGTGAAACTGGACGAAGTAAAGGGAAGTGACAACTCTCCTGTCCATCACCACCCCAGGGGTGGTGCCCAGAGTTCCTTCAGGTAGCTACTTGGTTCTGCCTTCTTGAAACCAAGATGTGCAGAGGCCCCTGGGAGCATCTGAGCAGCCAGGTCAGGTTGATGCAGTTTTGCAGGTAAGTAAACAACTGACGGTCCTATTCTTCAAGGGTTTAGACTAGCACCGGGCAAGGGTCAGGTTGGTATTCAAGGTGCACCCACAGCAGCAACAGGGCGGCTGGGTGGAGAGGTTGAAGTTGAGGTTGAATTTGAGGTTGGTGCCCAATGTTGGTCAATGGAGGCTGGGGGGTGGAGGGGAGAGCCGATGCACTGCTCACAGATAAGTACCAGCGGTACCAAAGTTTGGTCTCCGGGGCTTTAAGTGAGCACTTGGGGTCCACAAGTTAGCACCAAACCCACACTCTCAGCGGCACAGAGGCGGACAGGTACAGAGTTCCAACATGGTGTTGGGTGGTCAGTGCTTTCCAATGGAGACAAGGGGTATCCCCTGCAGCACTGCTCACAGGTGAGTAAAGCAGGGTCAGAGGTCGGTCTCCTGGCATTGAGGTAAGTACAAGGGGGGCCACAAGTTAGCCTCAGCGGCTCAGGAGCACCCAGGTGCAGTGTGTCAACATAGCGTTGGGTGCCTAATGTATTTCAGTTGAGGAGATTGCTTCCAGAAGTGGGCTGCAGGCTCTGCCAGGAGGCTGGGGGGAGGGGGCGCTACCAACCTCTGCCCAAGTAAGCATAGATGCCAGGGGTCATAGAAACACCGTTGGTTCAACTCCCCAAGGCCAAAGGGCTCTGGGTACAGGGGTGTTTTTAGACGTCAAAAGCAGCTCACTAGGCAAGTCTTGGTTGGATGAGATCCCTCAAATTTAGGATTTATGCATCGCTGGGTGCGTCCGGCAGGACCAGCCCATGATGGCTCATGGTTGGAAGCGCTGGGGAACCTTAACTGGACCGGTAGGCCACTTAGACTCAGGCCAGGGGCGTCGGGTGCAGTGGTCACTTCTGGTATCAGATTTTGCAGTTCCTCAGGCAGGCTTCCTCTTCTTTAAAGATAGTTTCTTCTGGACAGGTTGGCTGTCCATATGAGTTCTTGGTCTTTTTCTAAGGCAGACTGTCCCCCAAAGGCTTTGGAGGTTGCTGGACTTCAGGACGGTCGTCCTCTGAGTGCCTGTTTCTTTGAAGGCTATAGACAAGCCGGTAGGGCTGGGACCAAGTCAGTAGGTGTCTTCATTCTTCTCTGCTGGCAACGGGTGCAGTTCTTTTTAGGTTGCAGGAATCTGATTCTAGAATTCAGGGGTGCAACTTAAATACTGAATTTTGGGGTGTTAGAGGGAGTGCTAGGTGGTAGCCAGTGGGCTACTCACCTATAGGGTGACAACACCCTTTCTTTGACCACTTCCTTTGGGACATGGCATAGCCCTAAGCCTATTGGCCTAATTGCTTCCATGCAACTTGGAGAATTGTCCACTTCAGCTCACCCACATTAGGGGTGGGACTGTCAGGAAGTGGGCACGCCTCCTAATTTACTTACTTTTCCCACCAGTTCTGCCCCCAAAAGTGAGGTCTGGAACTGAGGGTCAACCTCCTCCACTTTTTGGAGAGGCCCGGGTTGCATTTCAAAGGCGACAAGGCCTTTGAAGATCCCCGTCCTAGAATGTCCATCCTGCCTGGGGGAGGTCACATCTCTGCCCTGAGCAGGTCTTTGTTCGGAGCCCTCAGGAGCACTGGCTCTCACCTTAGGGGGGCAGAACTTTGCCTAATGTGGCTGTACTGGTTTTGCCCAGTCAGTGCCCACTCTAGGAGTTGGTATGTTTTGCAGGGGGCACCTCTAAGGTGCCCTCTGAGTGCATGTATTAATAAATCCATCACTTTATTCTGTGAGAGTTTATTAATACGAGATGTTTGATACCAAACATCCCTATCTTCATTGAAGCCATCATGTAGCTGGGGAACTCGTAATGATCATTGTCCAGCACGTGTAGTTAAAATGGTTTTACTGTTCCCTTACTATGTCTGAGAATCGACAAAGACAACAAGGTCATATCTGCTCATGCAGGTACACTCACATGTAATATGATGCACCGACATGCACAGGTTGTGTGCTATGTCGTTTTTTATTTTGGGTCTGCACCAAAACACGCAGTCTTCAAAAGCAGCACTTGGTGCACTTAAGTGAATCGGTCCCTGAGGGTGGCACAATCTGTGCTGAAGCCCTCAGGGACCTTCTTTTAGTACCTCATGCGCTAGGTACTATTTACTAGGGACTTACAGTGGCAACTAAAGTTTTCCAATTGGAAAAACAACTGCAGTTTTAGGGAAATAGATCTGGCACTGAGGACCTGTTTAGCAGGGACCCAATGCAGTTGCAGTCGAAATAACACCAGAAGCCAGGCAAAAAAGTGGGGGTACCATATCAAAAGAGGCACTTTTCTACACCCTGCCTGCATCTCTCTTGACAGTTGCGACAGAGTAACTCATCCTGCAAATCTAGAGAACTACCAAAGCCTCAGGTAGCCTGCCAGCACCTCGTAAATTGCCACAAGTCTACCTTGGAATAGAGCATCTACTTCCCTGCAGTCGGCAGGCACCAAAAAGCAGAGTCCGATCCATCGCCTTGCAGCTCCCAGGCCTCGACCGATGCTGCAGACGATCAGGAGGAGGTACTCGTGCTCAGGAGGACCAGGCCCAACTCCTCACCAAGTGTAAAAACACCAGGACCTGCCGAAGCTGTGCAGCACCAATCCGCGGGGTAATGGACGCCCTGCGCCAGGCACCACCAGTGAGAGTCCAGTCTGGATTGCTTCTGCCAATCCCAGACAGTGCTCTGCCCTCCTGCTGCTGAGCCTAACTAGGACAGGGGAAGGCAGAACAAAGGATTTCCTTTTAAGATAGAGGTGTGACCACCTCTTTTTTTTTTTTTAATTAAGTGTCTCTGGGCTGGAGTGGGAGTGCCTCTGAGCACCACCAGACTGTTTTCAAGGGCACATTTGGTGCCCCCCTTGCATACATTGGTTTTCACCAGTGCAGGACCTCCCGGTTCCCACTCTGGTGTGAAACCACACACAGGATAGGGGAGTGACCACCCATCTGTCCAGCTCCCCTCCTAGGGAGGTGCACAGAGCTCTGCCAGGTGGCCACTTCATTCTGCTTTCTTGGACATAAGATGAGCAGAGGCCCCTGGGAGCATCTGAATGGTTAGCCCAGCTGGGTGATGTCCCTGACCCCCTCTGCTAGGTGGGTACCTGCAGTAAGTGTCCAACCCCCTTCCTGGGTTACTTAAGGGCTCCCCTGAGGGTGTGACCCTAGATTTGTCTGCAAGACCTCATGAACCATCTGCAAGTCTCCTCTGTAAGACACTTCTGCAGTCTGGACAGTGGAACCTCTGCTGTTCTTCGCTGGAACCAGAAGCAAGAATATAACAAGTAAGAAGGCTACTACTGCAACTTTGTTTCCAATTTATGCAAAGACTTCTGCACTACTGTGGCTGTGCATCCGTCCGAGTCAAAGGGTCTCTGCCTGCGCTCAAGAAAGCAAGAAGGAATCTCCCTTAAAGTGAAGGAGTTATTCCTCTGGATCCACTGGCACCTCACTGACGACTATTGGCTAGTGGACCCTTTGAGGCTCTACAACACAGGTGGGGGTCCTGTGGCTCTTCAGAGGTTTGACCTATCATCCTTGCAGCTGGGAAGTCTGTGGTCCCTTTCTTGTTCTGCTTGACTGGAACCCCTGTGTCTGAAGACCTCCTAGCTCCAAGAAGCCTCGACCTCCAGCACTCTCTAGCTTCAAGAATGACGTCCTCTCTGCAACTCCTGCGACGTGGGCATCTCTCTTTGCTGTGCTATTGAGGCCTCCCTGTGACTCCCTGTGCCTGCTGCCAGAGGGTCACCTTGACCTTGCTGACCCCCACAAATCCTGTAACCTCCTTGCAACCCTTCCCTGCATTTGCCAAGGCATGTTGGTGGTCCCGCTGACCTCTGAACCCTCTGCAATTAGACGACTGACGTGGGACAGCTCGTGGATGTCTCCTGGGATCTTCCTCCATCGCCTGGACTCCACAGCTGCACTTCTTTGTCCACTGTCCAGCTGGAAAGCATCTCCTAGAAGGGTGGGCATTGGCCTCCTTCAGTGCCTGGGCACCTCTGGGTGGTCTGGACCCTGTCCCCTTTTTCTGTAAGTCCTCTTCGTCAGAAATCCATGCTTGGGTTCCACCGATCTGGTCCACGGGTCACGTCAGCAGCCTGTTAACCGGGTCCCCGTTCACTTCAACCAGAGGTTCCGACATGACTTCACCCATGGTGAAGGTAATCCACTGTTCTGGGTATCCACAGGTGGGGGCACTATCCAACCCTCCTTGTCCCAACGGATTTCCTCAGGGTCCTCTGTGAAGAGCCCTAAAACACGAAAACTCCAACTGTGACTGACCCAGGATTACAACTCTGCACACATGCGGTTGGGGAACCCTATCAACTTAACTCTGGGTTTTACTACCTTCCCAGTCCTAAGGTAGTAGTGTGGGTTGGGAGTGATTTGTGTGCATTTCATTTTTTTAGTATATGGTTTGCCACCCCACATGGGCCCATGTTATTTTATGCCTTTACTTACATGTTGCTGAGTTTATTTTTGTATGTTCATATCACCGATTCCAAAGTTAGTTCTAGAATGTGCGTTACAATAAATATAACCTATTTTTCGATCACTGGTGTGGTTCTTTTCTGTGTGTACATCACTGACTAACCTGTGTGGTATTTGCAACCACTTAACACCCTCCTGGATAAGCATTAGCTGCTCTCCCCAGATACACACTATTGAAGTTCTTCGTTGGCCTCAAGGTTTTTAGTGCCCCTTGTCATGTATTCAGCAGGGGGTGTTACCCAGGGCGGTGGGCCACCAAGAGTCGTTCCAGGAAGAAGGAGTGGAGATGATCATGAGGATCTCTGTCTTTTTCGAGTTGAGCTTGAGGCAGCTGACCTCCATCCAGGCGGCGATTGCTCTCATCCCGTTGTGAAAATTCCTCTTGGCTTGCGGAGATTCCTCAGATAGGGAGAGGATCAGTTGGTGTCGTCAGCATAGGAGACTGTTTAGAGCGTGTTGTCTGGTGATCTTAGCGAGCGG
Source organism: Pleurodeles waltl (assembly GCF_031143425.1). Lineage (NCBI taxonomy): Eukaryota > Metazoa > Chordata > Amphibia > Caudata > Salamandridae > Pleurodeles > Pleurodeles waltl. Next base: position 266,737,284 of record NC_090448.1, on the reverse strand, counting down.
GACCATGTAGATGTTGAAAAGCGTTGGGCTGAGTGAGGACCCTTGGGGCACTTCGCAGCAAGTGTCTTCAGGTTCTGATGTGAACGGTGGTAGTCTGACCCTCTGTCTTTTGCTGGCGAGGAAGTTCCTGATCCAGTTCAGGGCTTTGTCTTGAATGCTTTCCCACACTTTCCAGTTCCAGGGAATTGAAACTGGAGGCCGTAGGGGTACCTCTGCTCCTGCAGGTCGGGTGTGGACAGGGAGTTTGGTCATCTCCACCTTCTGGAGACATCTGGGTCGCATTACAAAGCAGTTAGGCCTTTGAAGTTCCCCGCCCTGGAATGTCCATCCTGCCTGGGTGAGGTGATAACAACCCCGCCCAGTGCAGGCTTTTGTCTCTGGCTCTCACTTGGGGGGCCAGAAACGCAGCTGTGGTAGCTGACTTGGTCAGGACCAGTCAGTCAACACACTAGACTGTTGATGCCCTCTCTGAGGTTCTTCTCTTTATTCTCACTTTTGCCCAGTAGGGCTCTGCTCTGGGCACCCTCAAGTGCTATTTGTCTGCTATCTCTGCCTTTTTAAAGCTACCAGACCAACCTTCTCTATTCAAATCTCCCATTTTTGGGAGATTTCTCAAAGACTTCACACGTGTTTTCTCCCATCCCGTTCATAATGCCGCAGTAGATTTAAACTTGGTCCTCATAAACCTTACGTTTGCTCCTTTCGAACTGCTCCACAATTGTCCTCTACAGCTCTTGACCCTTAAAACTGCCTTCTTAATTGCCATTACTTCTGCTTACAGAGTGAGTGAGTTTCAGGCTCTCTCGTCGAAGCCACCATTCCTAGCAGTGCATCCTGACAAGGTGGTGCTTCGTACCAGGGCATCCTTCCTTCCCAAAGTTGTGACACCTTTTCAAGTTAGCCAATCAATCAGCTTATCTACTTATTACACACCTCTGCATCCCTCTCATGAGGAAGAGAGACTCCACTGACTGGATCCAAAAAGAGCATTGTTGTACCTAAAACGTACCAAAGATTTCTGGGTGGACAATCAACTCTTTGTGGGTTATGTGGGTGCGAAGAAAGGAAGAGCAGTGCAGAAGAGGATGGATAGGTCCTCTTCATGAAGATGTGCTGCACTTTGGCAAAAAAGCAACCCCCTGTGGGTTTGTGTGCTCATTCAACCAGAGCGACTGCTACGACCATAGCATTAGCACTCGGAGTTCCATTCCTGGATATCTGCCAGGGCGGCAATGTGGGCGTCTTTTCATACGTTCACCAAGCATTACTGCCTGGACAGTCAGGTCCGCAGAGATGGCTACTTTGGCCGTTTGGCCCTGCAGGAATTTTTGGTGTGATCTTGGTTCTCAGCCCACCATCGGGGATGGTATTGCTTGGGTACCTATTCTACGGTAAGGAATCTTCAACTAGAAGTCTCTATCAGATGTACAAGTTACTTTACTTCAGTAACGATATATGTGGTAGAGACATACTGTAGTTGCAGATTCCTTACCGACCCACCAATCCTCCCCGCACTGCAAGCTGATTTCTAGGCACAGGAACTTCCCTTTATGGGCCCTAGTTTTGGCGCACCATTCTCTGTGTTTTTCATGGCTCTGCGCTAGTGGCGTGGAAAGTCCTGAAAAGAAACTGACGTCAGTGCGTCAGGGTGGCGCCTAGATACGACTGCAGCGTCATCACAGTGACCACGATGCCAATGATGCCAGTGGTGTCGACTAACGCCACCTAACAGCACGCAGGGGTACTGCTCGAAGGAAAATCTCCGGATCCAGTCTGTAGCCTGGTGGAAATTCTAAGGTAAGGAATCTGCAACCAGAATATGTCTCTACCAGATATATCATTACCAAAGGTAAGTAACTTGTACAACAAGCTGACCCTCTATGTGTACCCCTTTGCCAGGTTCTTATGTTCATTCTTACCCTAGCCCAGCAGGTCTCATCGGCACATTGAAGCATTGTTTGGCTGCCTTATCTGCATTTTTGCAGTTGGCAGGTCAGTCATCACTTTTCAAACCCCCATTGTGAATAGATGTCTCAAAGGACTTCAACACTGGATTCCACCAGCTCCTTTCGTTATACAGCAGTTTGACGTCAACTTAGTTTGCACATTTTTGATGTGTGCACCCTTCAAGCCGCTACGCAAATGCCCTCTCAGGTTCCTTACCATAAAAATGGCCTTTCTAGTGGTAGAGGGTCAGTGAGCTACAGGGTCTTTCATCACAGCCTCCATACCTTACCATCTACCCAGACTAATTGGCCCTTTGCACTAGAGCATCCTTCCTACTGAAGGTGTTAACCCCCCTTTATATAGGCCAGTCCATCACTTTACCGTTCTTTTACGCTCCACCATACACCTTCAAAGAAGAGGAGAGACTCCAGCGACTGGACCCAAAAAGGGCTTCGTTATTGTGTGTCTACCTTGACTGCACAAAAAAGTTCAAGGTGGATGATCAACTTTTTGTGGGGTATATCAGAGCCAAAAGAGGAAAGGCGGTGCAGACATGGACCATCTTCCTATAGATAGTTGCCAAAAAGCAACCTCCTGAAGGTTTGCAAGCTCCTTCTACCAGCGCCAAGATTGCAACCACTGCATTTGCTCGCAGCATTTGTCCTGGATGTCGGTCAGGCAGCAATGCGGGCTTCCCTGCACATGTTTATGAAATGCTATTGCCTTGACGGTCAGCCCCAGTGAGATGGGCATGTTTCCTATTCCATCCTACAAGATTTTCTAGTCTAATCCGTCTCACAGCCCCACCTCCGGGAAGGTTTTGTTTGAGTATCTATTCTAAGGTAAGGAATGTGTGGCTAAAAGTCTCTAACAGATGAATATGTTACTTGCATTCTGTAACAACTTAACTAGTAGAGACTGTACATCAGTGCTTAATTTGTAAATAAAAATGTGCCAGTTCTCAAAGCCCTCGTTTTAAATACATGACTGCTGCAATTAAATGTGCAAACACAGTATACTGAGCAGCATATACCTGACGTCATCTCGGGCCTCTTCAATCCATTTACAGCCACTCCATGCCCCTTCAGCTCATTCTTCCAGCTTTCTGCTTTCTCCTATTGTGACGCTTTTTTGTTTTTCTCTTCCTCTGTCTTTCCCATATGTGTCTTTTGCTTGCAGTAAATGCTTGAGGCAGAAACATAAACGCTGGCCCTCAAAAATAAGTACAGGTGCTCCGCACTGGAATCAACAAGCACAAATTAAGCACTGCTCTACATAGCTGCAAAATTCCTGGGCTACCCACCCACCCATCCTCCCAGCTCTTTGAAATGATTTCATAGTAAAAAGGTTGCTATCTTTTTAAGGGCCCTAGTTCTAACACTTCAATAGTCAGTGTTCTTCATGGATCCGCACTTCTGGCAAGGAAAGTTGTGAAAAGAAACTGATGTCAGCGTGCTGTGATGGTGCCTATATATGTGCCACGCACCTCAGTTCCAGTGTGGATGACACCATGCAGAGTCTAACAACACCACCTCTCGGTGCTCAGGGATACTGCTCACGACAAATTTCCAGATCCTATCTGATGCCTGTGGAATATTCGGAGCTAAGGAATCTGTGGATAGTCTCTAGAAGATACAGCGTTACTGAAGGTAAGTATCTTGTCCATCAAGTAAATAGAGTGCTTGAGGTTGTGCCAGAAACCCAGCCAGTCAAGAGTTAATGCAAAGCTCGTTATAGGTCTGTAATAAGTAATCCCTGATATTGCAAACAGACTGTGGCCACACATGAATGGTTCTAAATTCACTGCACAGATACTTAGGATTTATATCATTTTTACCACAATGATGGACCACCCCCAAAATATCTCCTGAGCACAGTAGAGAGGATTCATCAGTTTCTAATGCTGAGAGCTGAGTTAGGAATGTGAAGGGGAGTCTTATATATGGGGTCGCTGGAAATATACCTTTGAACCATTCTCCCAGGCAGATCAAGATCAAGTATCATCTGCATGCGTTTGAAATGAGATCCTGAATTGGTGAATGACGTCTGCTAGGGAGCCTAACCATACATTAAGTGACAATGATGTCCCTGGGATTCTAGCCAAAGTATTCCTTGGGTTACCAAAGTAAACTTCCCTAGTCTTCCGTTCCCTGTATAATTTTGAATGAATGACTTAATTTGTGCTAGCCTGTTGCATTTTGTGGAATGAGGCAACTATGGAATTGCATGATGAACAGTGGCATAAGCTGTTGAGCGATCTAAAACAAAAAACTTCTAGTCAGGTTCTTTTCAAGATATCCCCCTCAACATATGTCAATGGTTATTGAATCTGTGCCTGTATTAAACCTGTTTGCTGGTCATATAGAAGAGATGGCTGTTAGATGTGCTGTTGCAGCTGTCTTGCACCTCACTTTTTATTACCTTTGCCACGATTGGAAAGTGTGAGCTGGGCCATTGTTAGATAGAGGATTGATGTCCACATTTAGCTTTTTTAGGAGGCTACCGTTTTTTTGTTTTTTTAAATTCTCGACAGAGAGCACATGAAGAAAAGACAAGTTAACAGAGTTAGCACGAGAGCGTGAGTGGTAAATTGGATCTTGGTGCAACTAACCTGTTGAGTAATAATGAGATCTGAGAGTTCTTTGATATTCCTTACCATTTTGGTCCTACCTTCCACTGATCTTATAAAACGTTGCTGTGAAAGAAAAAGCAGGTGTTTCAGAAGTGCTAGCTACATAAATTGGGTTGTAACTTTAATTGACACTAGTGGTGGTGCATGTATGCTGTGTTCGTTAAGGTCCCCGGTACCTGGAGTCTCCCAGAAAAAAGGAGCATGTTCACACAATACCACAATTCTGTTAGCTCTACAAATGTGACATTACTGTACTCTGTAGTGAAATGTTAAGCTTTAACCTGGATGCAGCAACTCATCGGTGATGGGGCAAGTGATTTACTGGACATGATGAAAAGGGGTATGTTATTTACTGGACATGGTGATGGGGGCATGTTATTTCCTAGACATGGTGATGGGGGCATGTTATTTACTGGTCATTTATATTTTGTTTTGTGCATGAAGTTTTACAGAGTGATTATTTCTCTAATTTGTTGTTTAAGAACCATTTAACCACTTATGAGGGCTACAGTTGCAATATAATACTGTAAATAAATACATGGATATAGAATACATTTTTTGAAAGTCAAGCTTCTCATTTCGTTTAATATTCCATCTAAGATATGGATATCAAAATCTACTTTTGCATTCTGTAGTCTGTCATTTCATAGGATAGGACAGTAACTTACTTTTTTCACTTGTGTCCCTTGATTTTCCCGTTGTTATTTAGCAATTTACCTTTGGTTCCGAAAAAGTTCCCTAAATTAAGGACTCTGATTAAAAGGATGTCACTGTATTTGTGGACATAAACAGTTTGCTTTTTGAGTCGGGGCACTTGTAACTGGTGTGGGCGTGTGGCCTCCTATATTAGGTTAAGGTGAGAAGTAATAGGGCAGTGACATCTACTACCCTCAGAGGTTGACTCGAATCTTTTGACTTAGGAGTGTGAGATCATCTGATCAGACAATATAAACCAATAATCATCAAATAAAACATCAAATAATCAATATATTCAGTGTGGAGTCAGTAGTTTAACACACCATGACCTATGTTGCTATGAACCACCACAACAGTTTAGTAAAACTTAAACATTTATTGCTCTCAAATTAACAATGCAAAAGTCACATAAATGGATGCGCAAGACCAAATGATAGAAATACAGAAAAAACACAGGCTGTCCAAAGTGTCTATAAGGAATCTCAATCTTACCAATGTATTTACAATTAAACACTCCATAAGAACAACACAGAATAGCAACAGATTAAGTGAAGAATAGAAACAGTATATATTTAGTTTGTGCAGTTGAATTAATCACGATCAATTCATATACCTTCAAAATCAAATATTAGGTCAGGCATCCCTAACAATCACTATTTTTCGAAATTCATAGATGGGCTTCATGCAAAAATCAAAAATAAAACAAAAATTAATTTGGAAAATATCTAACCTTGGCGCTAACAGAAATAAGCGGTTGGATTTTCTAAAGAGAAAACCTGCAAAGTAAAACAAGTGCACATTGGTTATACCTCTCCTAAATGGGTCAGCAGCCAGTAGTATCTTTGTCGATAGAGCGCAGGAACATCAGATTTTCATTAATCAGCATCGGAATATGAAGGGGAAACGATTCAGTAAAGTTGGGCCTAGTATGACTGAACTGTTAGCATCATAAACAAGAACTGACTGCACAAAAAGCTAAACAGAAAAACACTGAATTACATCACCTAAAACTTTGCTATATAAAAGTCCCAAAAGTTACTAACTAAGCTTCTATTGGACAAGACTGTGAGATGGGTTGGCGCACACCCAATCAGGCTTTATCTGCACCTCAGATGTAATTCTTCTCTAATCCTCTACCCAGGATTGGTTCACGTTGTTACTCCATTCTTCTCTCTGGTCAGCAGTTTCTGTACAAAAAGTACATTTAAAACTACATAGAAACAGGTCATGTTGCTTTCTGCCAAAGACTAAGGCCTATTGTAAATGTTGCAACTATTAATTCAAGGAAAGTGCAAGAAATGAAAGATGAGCACAAGACAGGACCCAGTTCAGAACTCCAGCACACAGCAGTTGTCATTACCAGAATAATCTGGTATGGGCCCTTTCACCTAGGCTCCAAGGAAGCCTTCCACAAGCGCTTCTTTATCACCACCCAATCACCAGCCCGAAGACTGTGACTCTGCTCTTGGGATGATGGAACGGCTGTTGCTTCCACCTGGTGAGACAGAGAGAACCACATCAGCTAGACCCTTCCAGCAATCTAGCACCAAGGCATCTGTTATGTTTATAAGTGCATTTGCAGGAACAGCTGGCAATCTCATTGCTCTGCCCATCAGGATTTAATGGGGAGAGAGTCCAGGTCAGGTGTACTTTTCATGCTCATTTGAACCAAAGGTAAAACATCTGCCCATTTCAGGTTTGTGGATGCACACATTTTTGTCAGTTGAGCTGTCAGAGTTCTAATCATTTGTTCTACTAATCCAGAAGCTTCAGGACGGTAGCTACAATGCACGTTCTGCTCATTGTTAAAGGCTGAACATAGTAATTTAATCACCCCGTTATTGAAGTGACTTCCTATGTCTGAATCTAAAGAGGCCGGAAAACCAAATTTAGACCAACTCTCTAAGTCACAGCATTGCTACTGTGTGACTTTCATTTCTACGTGTAGGGTAGGCTTTAAACCAGTTACTATATAGGCAATCACCAACACATATCTCAAACCACCACACACGCTTCTCAATGAAATCTATCTGCATTCTGTTAAATAGATCACCCGCTCTTCCAGTGTGACTCAAATTGACAACAGTTCTCTTTCCTACATTCATTTGCTGACATGTAGTGCATCTGTGACAAATTGCTTCTGCAACCTGTCTACATTTTGGATTAAACCAGGATTGCTTAAATGTTCGAATCATTGCATCTCTGCCAATGTGAGTTTGACCATGATAATATCTAGCCATTTGCGTCAGTAGACAGTTTGGCAAGACCACTGGTCCTTCATTTGAAACCCAAATTCCATCAGTTTCTCTTTGAATGCAACCCCATTTTATCCAGTTTTTTTTTTTTAATCTTCTGTAACCTCATCTTGTAGTTTTAATTTCTTACCGAATATCAAATACAGCAATAACACAGGTTGTTAAATCTCTAAAACATCTGAATCTTGCCAATGCAGTTACAATTAATCACTCAAAAAGAACAACCCAGAATAACAGAATTAAGTGAATAATAGAAACAGTATACATTTAGTTTGTGCAGTTGAATAATCACAATCAATTATTATACATTCAAAATCAAATATTAGGTTACACATATCTAACTATTACTAATTCGAAATGCATGTATGGGCTTCGTGCAAAAATCAAAAATAAGACAAAAATGTATTTGGAAAACAGCGCTAACCAAAATAAGCAGCTGGATTTTCTAAAGTGAAAACCTGCAAAGCAAAACAAATGCACATTGGTTATACCTCTCCTAAATGGGTCAGGAGCCGGTAGCATCTTTAATAGAGTGCAGGAACATCAGATCATTTATCAGCATCAGGATATGAAGGGGAAACAGTACAGTAAAGTTGGGCCTAGTAAAACTGAACTGTTAAAATCATAAACAAGAACTGAACAACAGACTCTGACTGCACAGAAAGCTAAACAGAAAAACACTGACTTTCATCACCTAATACTTTGCTATAATAAAGCCCCAAAAGTTACTAACTAATCTTCTATTGGTCAAGACTATGAGGTGGGTTAGTGCACATCCAGTCAGGCTTTGTCTGCGCCTCAGATGTAATTCTTCTCTAATCTGGATTGGTTCACGTTGTCACTCCATTCGTCTCTCGGATCAGCAGTTTCCGTACAAAACTTACGTTTAAAACTACATGGAAACATGACATGCTGCTTCTTGCTAAAGTCTAAGGCCTATTGTAAATTTTGCAACTATTATCTCGAGGAAAGTACAAGAAATGAAACGTGAGCGCAAGACACAATTTTCCACTGTGCAAGTCACACAGGATGTTTGATGAAACATTATTTGCAAAGTTAGCACAACATTTAAACATTGTGTTTTTGGAAAAATACTAAAACGTGGGCCTTTTAACTAATGCTAAACACAAAGAATAAAATATTTCATAATAATTTCTAACCATTAGTTTTTGTAATACATTAATAATCTTCTTTTGACAGTACATGTACTTATTATTAAGCAAAATACATTTTCATTAGCATGTATTATTTCACATAGAAGTTCATTGTGGCTGACACCATAACAATCACTTTTCCAAATCACATTTTTATTTTTCTAACGCATGTTTTTCCGTTAGGCATTTTAATACATGTTATTACACATTATGTTTTACTGGAACATTTTTATTAATAATGTTTGCTCTCTCACACTGGCCATTTATGCAGCTTCTTGCTTTCATTGACTGATAATGTATTTTCTTTTTTGTTTTAAATGATTTGAGTGTTTTTATCACCCCTGTGCCCCAAAATCATTTCATCGCTAGTGTTCAGCACTTTGTATTAAAATTATAATAATGTTTGTTTCACATTCCAGCACATTAATTGCACAGTTTACCATTATCCAAATATGGATCTAACTATGTTTTCTTGTGTTGTGTGTTGTCACAAGATGGTGTGCTGCTCTTGGAAAATCCCAAAGGAGATGGTATACCTGACTTTTCCAGGTTTAAAGATGCTATTGCCTCAATATTTGGTGTGAAGGATATAAATTTTGCCGTTTACTTTGGAACCACAGGTGGGTGTTTTTGAGTTTACATAAACATTAAAAGTAAACGTGAAAACATATGTCCAGTAGCAGTCAACTGTCCTAATTCCAATTTTTGAGTGTAGTAAAGTACCTTCTTTTTGCCATGGTTACCCCCACATTTTGCCTGCTGTCAGTATGCTTTGACTATTTTCACTGGGATCCTGCTAACCAGGGTCCAAATAATTGTGCTCTCTCCCTCTAAGTTTGGTTGCTTAGGACTTTGCACACCCCACAGTTGGCATATTGGTGCCCCCATATATGTATCCCTAGTATATGGGACTACACAGGGCATTGGGGCACCAGGAGTTCCCCATGGGCTGAAGCATGTATTGTGCCACCCATGGGAGCCCTTGCAAAATGTGTCTGCATGCGTGCCATTGCAGCCTGGGTAAAAAAGGTGTATGCACGCTTTCACTACAGGTCACACTACACCAGGTCCCTGTAAGTCCCCGCTATGGTAGGCCCTCCTAGCCCAGAGGTCAGGGTGCAGGTGCCTCTGTGTGAGGGCACCCCTGCAGGAGCAGAGGTCCCCCTGCCAACTCTTACTCCATTACACTGGACGTCATGAGCCCGGAGAAGCCAATTTACCCATGTACTGGACACATCATGGTGAATCTGAACCTGGGCATGTTTGATATCAAACATGTCGAAATCATACCCCAGTACTGTTGCCAGTATTGGTTGTATGATTCCATGCACTTTGGGGGCTCCTTAGAGGACCCAAAGCATTTTCCCTACCAGTCTTCTGGGGTTTTCCTGACAGCCCACGCTGCTTCCACCCTTCAGACCGGTTTCTGTCCTCTTGCTGCTTTTACCAGCTCAGGTAGAGGAAGGCAGAACAAAGGATTTCCTGTGGGAGAGGTAGGTAATAACCTCTCCCTTTGAAATAGGTGTTGCATGGCTTGCGAGGGATACCCTCCCCAAGCCACTGGTATGCTTTGAAGGGCACATTTGGTGCCCTCCTTGCATAAACCAGTTTGCACCAATCCCGGGTCTGGTGCTCTGGTGCAAAACTGAACAAAGGAAAGGGGAGTGACCACTCCCTTGTCCATCACCACCCTAGGGGTGGTGCCCAGAGCTTCTGCAGGTGGCCACTTGGTTCTGCCTTCTTGACTCTAAGGTGGGCATAGGCCACTAGGAACATCTGAGTGGCCAGGCCAGGTAGGTGACGTCACAGCCCCTTCCTGATAGGTGGTCACCCTGCTAGGTGACCAATTCCCCTTCCTGGGCTATTTAGGGTCTCGCTGTTAGATGGGTCCTCAGATTCGACATGCAAGATTCCAGGACTCCTCCTCTGCAGTGTTTACTTCATCTTCTGTGCACTGGCACTGCAACTGAAGCCTCCAGGAACCAAGAGTCTGCAACTCTGCTCTGCAGCATTTTGTCTCTGGCTCCTTCCAGCAACTGCAACACTTCCCTGGCTATGCATCCTCTGAGAGCGACGGGCCTTCAGCCTGCACAAGAAATAAGAAGGAATCCCCTTTGGAGTGAAGGAGTCACTCCCCTGCATCCGCAGGTGCCAACTGCAATGACAACCGACTGCGTGGGTCTGCTCTCCTCCGTAACTGTGCGGATCCTGCATCACAGGTAGTGGTCTGGAATGGTCCCCTTGGTCCTCTCTGCCAGCCATCCAACTTGTGAGACGGTAAGCCCTTGCCTCTCGTTGCAGGACAAGACCCCTGTGCACTGCGACTCTTGCAGCTACCAAGGCTTGTTTGCTCCTCCTCTGAGGGATACTCAGGGCTCCGTGTTGCCTCGGCCCACAGCACTCCTTCCTGCAAAGCACAGTCTCCTGCCGGCTGCTCCAGTGACGTTGGACTCCTCTTCAGGTGTGCTGAGTGGGCCTCACTGCAACTCCAGTGCCTGTTGCCAGAGGGTTGCCTATTGGGGCTGCCACCTCTTCTTGTGACTCTCCCAGCTGCTGTGGGTCACCCCGGACTCCCCTCCTCAGGTCCACTGGATCTTGCTGGTCTTCTTCAGCCTTGCAAACCTTCTTCTCAGTCCCTTGCATTTGCCTACACTTCACTAATAGGGGATACCTGGTATGCGGTGATAACCCCATAGGTGCTCACCACATGCCAGGCCAGCTTCCTACATTGGTGGTGCAGCGGTGGGATAAGACACTTCCAATTGCCTTACTGCTTTGTCACTAACCACTTTCCATTGGAAAGACCATTACTAGTTGTCAGGTAAACACTGCACTTAATTGTCAGGATTTTTAGTCTCCTAGTTTGGGTAAGGTAGGGGTCTAGCATAGCCCTTGCTCCAAACTTTTCTAGGAATCCTAGTTGTTAGAATAGTTAGGTTCACCCACACCACTCAGGCCCCAGACGCTCACTATGAGAGTCTTAATTTCCAAGAGCTGAGGGAGATGTGTGCCTCCAGAAAACTAAAGACAAGGAGTAATTCCAATAAAAGTCTGCTTCTAGGGTTACTCCTCCTGGCTGACCAAGACAATGCAGGCAGCCAAGAGGAGGAGGGGGAAATAGAAACTGACCCTCCCATCCTTGACAGAGTAGATTTTGACTACACTGAAGGGGGGGGGGGGGGGGGGGGTCAGGAAGAATCTGGGAAGCCCTGTTAGGAGCATTGCAGGTAGTAAGAGCGGGGGGCATTCCAGTAGGCGCACCTTCACTCCTAGAGGGTTGTTTGAAGAGAGTTCCCAGGAGGAGGGACCGGTCTGCCTCTGTCAATACCCATGTCTTCTCAGTATCCGAAGGGGCCCGCTGCTCCATCTCAGGGGAAGATTCCTTAGATAGGGAGCTTAGGGAACTGAAGTTGGAGGCCAAGCTGAGGCTGTAGCAGCAACAGCTAGTCTTAAGTAGGGAGGCCTTAGCAGTGGGAAGGGGGAGATCGGGTTTGGGGTTAGCTCCCCATGGTGGCAGCAGTCTTAGCTTTAGGGACACCTGGGTCAGGGAGGACTCCTATGATTCTAGGGACCTGAGGAAGATAGTCCCACCTTACAAGGTGGAAGATGATATTCATAAATGATTCACTGCTTTGGAGAGGACCTGTAAAGTACAGAAAGTCCCCCAAATACTGTGGGCAACAGTCTTGTGGCTCTCCTTCCCTGACAAGGGTAGAGACCAACTTCTCACTGTCAGGGAACAATATTCAGATGATTATACATCCCTCAAAAATGCATGGTTTTGGCTTGATCCCTGAACAATACAGAGTTAGGTTTAGGGACACCAAAAAGGAGTCCTTCCAAGATTGGATAGATTTTGTGGACTGCTCTGTTAAAACTGGAAGGCTGGATGCATGGGAGCAAAATGAGTGGTCATCATATTGCTGGTGACCTCAAGAAGAAGAAAGAAGAAAAGGAGGTCTGCTAAGCCGACTCCTAGCAGAGAAGACTGAAGACGCCAACTGACTTGGCCCCAGCTCTACAGTCCTGTCTCCAGCTTCCGAAGCCCTGCTATAAAAAGGTGGCGCATCCTTCAGGACCTGCAACCTCTTAAAAGCCTCAAGAGGACTGCCGGTACCCCAGAGGACCAAGATTTCCCATGGAGAGTGGCCCTGTCCAGAAAGAAACACCAGCAAAGGATTCCAGAACTGCCCCAGATCCGTGAGCCCTGCCCACTCTGTACCAGATGCCCGTGTCCAGGTGGCCCAACCAACTAGAGCTGGTCCCCAGGCAATTCTGACCTAGTGTCCACCCTGGGTTGACCACCCTGTCCAACACAACGATGCTGCATCCTAAATCCAGAGGCCCTCTCCGACCGTAAGAGAACCAGGTGAAGATTCCCAATTCCAAAAGATACCTCTGGTGCAGCAGGCGTCCCTCTTCCTTGTCCAGACTTTGGCTTTCCAGAACTGACCCACTAGACTTAGCCTGCAGCATCTTTGTGACCCCCGGCATCCCCCTATACAAAAGCATTGGGAGCCCAACGCTGTGTTTGCACCCTGCACCTGGCCACCACCGAGGGTGTGTGTTTGGTGCAGCTGTGTGCCCCCCCCCGGTGCTCACCTAAACCCCTCAGGTCTGCCCTCCGAAGACGCAAGTACTTACCGGCAAGCAAGCCTGATTCCGAGTGCCCCCAGTCTCCATAGAACTCCATTTTAAAACTTGCTTCATCTTTGACCTCTGCACCCGGCCGGCGCCGTGTCGCTGGTGGTAAGTGTTTGGGGTTAATGTGACTCCCAACCTGTGCACATCCTGGCCCCTGGAGACTGGAATTGTAAGTCTTGTACTTACCTTGAAACTGTGCTAACGTTTCTTTTCGCCTAGAACTGATTCTGAAAATTGCACTGTCAACTTTTAAAACTGATATTTACTATTTTCTCGAAAACCTTGCCAAATTGAAACAAAGTGGGTTTGATATATATGTCTGATACTCACAAATGTGCTTACCTGCAAACTGAATCTTGTGGTTCTAAAAATAAAGTGCATAATATATTTTTGCTATATAAAAACCACTGGCCTGGAGTTAGTCATTGTGTGTGTTTCCTTTATTGCCTCTGTGTGTGCAACAGATGCTTTGCACTACCCTGTGATAAGCCTAAATGCTCTACTTCACTACCACAAAAGAGAGCATTAGTATTATCTACTTTAGTCTCTGGGAAACCCCTGGACTCTGTGCGCACTATAGCTCATTTTAATCTGATAGAGACAACTAGACTGGATCCGGTAACTTATCCTTAGCAGTATCTCTGCACGTCGGTAGAGGCTGTCGGGCGACTCCGTAGAGACGTCATCTCAGAACATGATGCCAGCGGAGTCATATAGTCCCTACCCCGACACGCTAACGTCAGTTTTTTTCTTTTCCGCACAGCAGCGCAGATCCAGAGTAACAGTGTACCTCTGGCCTTTTGGCTTTTCACCTTGTTTTTTCTGGGTATTTTTCTTTAAATTTCATTTTTGTAGTGTATATTGTATTGTATGATTCTGATGGATACAACTACCTGTGGATTCCTCACCTCATGAATACTCCCATGGCGCCAGCATTCGACGGAAATCTTCTTACTAGTCTCTGCACGTCGACGAGGACGTCACTGTCGCCCACGCGACGCCGTCTGACGTCATACAGGCAATAAGAGGTCCTCGACGACGTGCGGACGTCAGTTCCCTTTTTTCCGTGCATTCGAAACGGTTATCTTCGAGGGAGCAACTGTTACTCTTGCGGTTACAGTGTATATCTTGCTGCGTAGTCTTTCGCTGTGGAAATAATGTCGCAGAGAAAGTCTGGATTTAAGCCTTGTCGTGAGTGTGGAGGCAAGATGTCGGTGACGGATCCTCATTCCGATTGCCTTTGGTGTTTGAGCTCCGACCACGACGTCTCGACTTGTGATTCATGTCAGCACATGAATCCAAAGGCTCTTAAAGAACGTGAGGCAAAGCTGTTTATGGCCAAGTCAAAGGAGAAGCATCACAAGAAGTCTTCTCCAAGACATCGGCGTCATCGAGACTCCCGGCGCCGTAGAGAATCTCGGCGTCATTCAAGGGAGGCTCGTTCCAGGTCTCCGGATCGGCGCCGAAGAACATGGGAGGTCAGCCCCACGGTTACGCCGCATCCTTCGACGCCGTTGCCTTCTCCGGCGTCTCCAACTTCACCTGGACAGGCGTCGGTGATTGAGGTATTGGAGCCTCAAGTGTTTTCTCCGGCGCAGACGCCGAGGCCGGCGTCGGGGTCGCCTCCGAGACAGGCACCCCAGTATCCGGCTTTTCCCACCCCTGGAGCCGATAGTTCCGCATTCTTGAATGCGATGTATGCCATCTTCCAACAGATGGCTCCAGGGGGTGCTCCGGCTGGGCCTTTGGCCTTTTCTTTGGGTGATCCTGCGCCTCTTCGGCCGGCACCCTTTATGCCCTTTCTCCCGTTTGGGAACGTGGGCTCGGCGCCAGTGTCGGCGCCGGTGGCCGCTCCGGTGGCCGCTCCGGTGGCTTCGGAAGGATTGGCCCCAGGGATTTCCATCCCGTCGACGTCGAGATTTCGGCCTGTGACTCCGGTGGGTCCATCCGTTTCAACTGCTCTTCAGTCGGCGCCGAAGTTACCTGTGGCGCCTGATGCGGCGTCGGTGGCTTCGGAAGATCGGCGCCGATCTCCGACTTCGGCGGAGGCATTGTCGACTCCGCGGATTGAGCAACGACTGCATTCAAGGAGACGTGCTCTCCGGGTACTAGAAGAGCAGGAGTACCAACGAGCCCTAGAGGAAGGAGAGCTAGAGGTCTCGGGTGATGGGCTGCGTGGACTGGAGTCGGCCAGTGGGCTGGACACTTCCCCTGAGTGGGACCTTTCGTCCCCGGGGGAATATACTGAGGAGGCTGCTTCCTTTCATGCAGTGGTACGGAAGGCAGCTAGTTTTTTGGACCTGCCTTTGCCGGTGGTGGAGGCGAAACAAAACCTTTTGACAGAGGTGTTACATCCGGCCTCAGCCGCGGCGGAGCCTCTGTTACCTTTTAATGACGCTCTGCTGGATCCGGTTTTAGAGGTGTGGAAGAGGCCGGCATCTTCCCCAGCAGTTCACAGAGCCGCGGCCAGGAGGTATCGGGCGGCTCCAACTGACCCTGGTTTTCTGTCCAGGCACCCTACGCCGGAGAGCTTGGTGGTGCAGGCCTCCTGTTCGTCCAAGTCAGCGCCTGGTTCTTTTCCGACGGTGCCTGGGGACAGAGATTCAAAGAAGCTAGAGGCGCAGTCGAAGAAGATTTTTTCGTCCTGCAGTCTGGCGTTAAAAGCCACCAATGCAACCTGTATCCTGGGGAGGTATATTCATGCTCTGATGGATGACATCTCCTCTTCGTTTACAGAGCTTCCCCAGGGTCTTTTGGATCTTGTCTCAAATGCCCAGGCTGCTGCGACCCAAATTATCCAGACGGGACTGGATACCACCGACTCGGTAGCCAGAGCAATGGGCACAACTGTGGTGGCAAGGAGACAGGCCTGGCTCCGTAACTCGGGCTTTTCGGCTGATGTACAGTCCACATTGTTGGATCTCCCGTTTGATGGGGACAAACTGTTTGGGGCTAAGGCTGATTCGGCCTTGGAACGTTTTAAGGAAAGCAGGGCCACGGCTAAGTCCTTAGGGCTCCAAGCTCCTTCTTCCACGGCCTCTTCCAGATTTTTCAGGAGGTTTCGTGGATTTGGGCGTGGCTCTTCCTCCTCTTCCTTTCGGGGAAGATATCAGCAACCTGCCTCTTCCCATCCCTATAGATCTTTTAGGGGGAGAGGTAGGGGCCGCACCAGAGGAGCCTCTCAGCAGCACTCTGCCTCTTCCTCATCCTCTGGCGGGGTGCAGCAGGGGAAGCAGCCTTAGGCTTCCACCATTTCCAACTCACGCCTCTCCTGTAGGGGGAAGATTACAGCATTTTCTCACCAAATGGGAGACTGTTACGTCGGACAATTGGGTTCTCAGTGTTGTGGGAAAAGGCTACACCCTTCCTTTTCGGGAGTTTCCGCCCCTCATCCCGCCCCGCCCTTCGTATTGTTCACAAGAACACCTCCTGTTGCTAGAACAGGAGGTAGAAGTCCTCCTTTTAAAGGGCGCGGTGGAGTTGGTCCCGGAGCAGGAAAGGGGTCAAGGAGTTTACTCAAGGTATTTCCTGATTCCCAAGAAGGATGGTCGTTTGAGACCAATTCTGGACCTGAGGATCTTGAATTGGTTCCTCAAGCAGGAAAAGTTCAAGATGCTGACCCTAGCACAGGTGCTTTTGGCGTTGAACATGGAAGACTGGATGGTGTCTGTCGACTTGCAGGATGCTTACTTTCATATCCCGATACTCAAGTCACACAGGAAGTATCTCCGGTTTGTGGTGGGATCGCAACACTATCAGTTTGCGGTCCTTCCGTTTGGTCTTACTTCAGCACCTCGAGTCTTCACGAAGGTGATGTCGGTGGTTGCGGCAGAGCTCAGAAGGAAGGGGATAGCAGTATTCCCTTACTTGGACGACTGGTTGATCAAAGCCAAGTCCCCGGAGCTTGTGTTGCGTCATCTGCAGTCAACAACCCAGTTGTTGTTCGACCTGGGTTTTTCGGTGAACGAGCCCAAATCTCACCTAGAGCCCACTCAGCGCCTCCTGTTCATAGGGGCAGTACTGGATACAACATTGGGTCGGGCCTTTCCTCCACCTCAGCGGATTCAAGATATTCAGGATTTGGTTCCAATGTTTCGAAATGGAGCGGTAGTTCCAGTCCTCAAGGTCCTTCGTCTGCTCGGTCTTTTTGCCTCCTGCATTCTGTTGGTCACGCATGCTCGCTGGCACATGAGGGCTCTTCAGTGGTGCCTCCGAAGGCAGTGGTCTCAACACAGAGGGGATCTAGAGGGTACTGTCAAGATCTCCAGAGATGCTGCTGTGGATTTGAAGTGGTGGATTGTAAGCAACAATCTTTCGCAAGGAAAGCCGTTCCAGCAGTCGCCACCAGTGGCCACAGTCATAACGGATGCTTCCACTCTAGGGTGGGGAGCTCATCTGGGGGATCTGGAGATCAAAGGTCTTTGGTCTCCAGAGGAACAGATTTTTCACATCAATCTGTTAGAATTACGGGCTGTACGTCTGGCTCTCAAGGCCTTCCTCCCTTCCCTTCGTGGTCAGTCGGTACAGGTCCTAACGGACAATACTACCACGATGTGGTACATAAACAAGCAGGGAGGAGTGGGGTCGTACCTTCTCTGCAGAGAAGCTCTTCGACTATGGTCCTGGGCAAAGGACCATCGGATTTGCTTGATAGCAAACCATCTGGCCGGAGTTTTGAACGTGCGTGCGGACAGTCTCAGTCGCCACTTCTCGGCAGACCACGAGTGGCGTCTCCATCCAGATCAAGTCCGTTTAATCTTCCAGAGGTGGGGGTTTCCTCGGGTAGATCTGTTCGCCACTCGAGAGAACGCGCATTGTCCGTTGTTCTGCAGCCTTCAGTATCCGATGCAGGAAGCGTTGGGGGACGCGTTTCAAATGACCTGGTGCGGCCAGTTGCTTTACGCGTTTCCTCCCATACCCTTGATTCCTCGAGTATTGAGGAAGATTCGCCAAGACCGGGCTCTAGTAATCTTAATAGCTCCGGATTGGCCAAGGAGGGTGTGGTACTCCGACCTTCTCCAACTCTCAATGTGCCCGCCGCTCCGTCTCCCTTTCAGGGCAGACCTCCTCTTGCAGTCGCAGGGGCAGGTTCTACACCCCAACCTCCAGAGTCTGCACCTACATGCCTGGAGATTGAACGGGGCAACCTGAGTTCCTTCTCTCTCCCGCCTGAGGTAGTGGATGTTATATTAGCGGCCAGGCGACACTCCACTAAATCTATCTACGCTAATAGGTGGTCTAAATTTGTTGCGTGGTGTGGAGAGAGGCAGATTGATCCTTTGCATGCTCATCTATCGGACGTTTTGTCTTTTGCTCTATCTCTGGCGCAGAAAGGTTGTGCAGTGGCTACCATTAAAGGTTATTTATCGGCCTTGTCAGCCTTCTTATGTCTTCCAGACCAACCATCTTTATTTAAATCCCCTATTGTTATCAGATTCTTGAAAGGTCTTCTAAATCAATATCCTCCAAAGCCATTCGTTATGCCGCAATGGGATTTGTCCTTAGTCCTGACTTTCCTTATGGGGTCCCCTTTTGAACCTATGCATTCTTGCCCCTTGAGGTATTTGGTTTTAAAAACAGTCTTCCTGATAGCTATAACATCAGCAAGGAGAGTGAGTGAGTTGCAGGCCTTATCAGTAAAACCCCCTTATACAACTTTTTATGGGGATAAGGTGGTGTTGAGGACCAAGGCTGCTTTCCTCCCGAAGGTTGTTTCACCCTTCCATTTGGCTTAAGCAATTACTTTATCCACGTTCTATCCTCCGCCTCATCCTTCCAAAGAGGAAGAAAGACTGCACCGTCTGGACCCAAAGAGAGCGTTGAGCTTCTTTATCGATAGAACAAAGGATTTCAGGCTGGAGGATCAGCTGTTTATTGGATACGTGGGCAAGAGGAGAGGAAAGGCAGTCCACAAGAGAACACTATCCATGTGGGTTGTTCTTTGCATTAAAATATGTTACTCTTTGGCAAAGAAGGATCCTCCTGAGGGCATTAGAGCTCATTCCACCAGAGCTAAGTCGGCCACTTCGGCCTTGGCCAGAGGTGTTCCTGTGGTCGACATCTGCAAGGCCGCAACTTGGTCGTCTCTTCACACTTTTGCAAAACATTACTGTTTGGATTCTGAGGTTAGAAGGGACGGCCATTTTGCACGGTCAGTGCTGCAGGATTTCTTGGTTTGACCATTTAGGCACCCACCGCCGGGTGTGGTACTGCTTTGGGACTCTATTCATGAGGTGAGGAATCCACAGGTAGTTGTATCCATCAGAAGAACGAGTTACTTACCTTCGGTAACGACTTTTCTGGTGGATACATTAGCTACCTGTGGATTCCTCACGGTCCCAACCGCCTCCCCGTTGCCTTTCTGGTCTTACCAAGTAATCCTTGAGTGCGCTCCTCTTGGTCTTTGAGGGTGCAATAGATGTATATATAATATATTTATATATATATATGTATATATGTATATACTTGGTGTGTGTGTATATTTTAAAAGAGAGAGTTTTATATATATATGTACATAAAAAGATTTACAGTTATTCATACAATGTGGTGTATTTTTACAATATAATGGATGTTGCCTTGCTCTTTCATTGCATTGCCTGGTTGTTCTCATGCACGTAAAAAATGATTGGTACTGACGTCCGCACGTCGTCGAGGACCTCTTATTGCCTGTATGACGTCAGACGGCGTCGCGTGGGCGACCGTGACGTCCTCGTCGACGTGCAGAGACTAGTAAGAAGATTTCCGTCGAATGCTGGCGCCATGGGAGTATTCATGAGGTGAGGAATCCACAGGTAGCTAATGTATCCACCAGAAAAGTCGTTACCGAAGGTAAGTAACTCGTTCTTTAAGCCCTGTGGGGCCTATGCTTGGCAAATGTCAGTCACAGACCCACATTCGGTGTGTTTATGGTGTCTGGGCACTCACCACAACGTCAACAGTTGCGATGCCTGTAACTGGCTGAAGCCCAAGTCTTTGCAGGAGCGTCAAATGAAGCTCCTCCTGGTGCGAGCGGAACACTCTTCTTCCCGAAGACGCTGGAGTCCGTCTACTTCCTCGAGGTACCGGGAGTGCTCTCAGTCATTCACGTACAGCACCTGCAATTTCCCGTGGTCCATCGGCATCCCCAGATGAGTTGTCCCGGGCAAAATAACGTCCTTCTACGTCACTGCCCTGCACACCTCTTCTCCACTGGAGTCTGCGCTTGAGTCGACTCCTTCCCTTCCGCCCTATCCCAGAGCCGGGGCGAGACTGGCCCAAATGCGGGACTACTACTCCTCCCCACACACTATTTTTTGGTCTTCCCCTCCCTCTGGAGTGCCTTAGGGCCCTAAGGAGGAGGCAAGTGCTCCGACGGGGTCCCACTGCTGGCTTCGTCTTCAGGGCCCACTCAGCCTCTAGACTCTGACTCAGGCACCGGATCAGCGCCAATGCGCGACCTATGGCAGCCTCCACTGCCTGCACCTGATCCTGTAATCCCGACGCCATTCACAGTGCCTGTGACTCACTCGACTTCGCTCGGTGCCCCAATTGTCATTTCTCCGGAGTCGAACAATGCCGTTTCCGAGGAGGCTTCCCCCTCTCAACATCTGCCAATGTCGACACTCTTCGCCAGAAGTGGCGCTGTTAGATTTGGATGTAGATACAGGGTTTGGCCCTCTTGAGCCTCCTTCGGAAGTTCCTACTCATCCTCTGCCTCCTTTTTCAGGCCCCATTAAATTTTCGTCATCGGATCGGGTGCTTGACTTAGCCACTGCGAGTGGCCTTGATTCCTCACTGGCGTCCAGCCTCCTCTCGTCACCTGGTATAGCGACTGATGCAAGTACTGCTTTTGCAGACATGTTGAGACAGGTGACTGATCTGTTGCACTTACAGCTTCCTGTTGTACAGTTACCAACAAATCCGTTACTGGATTTACATCCTGATCAGTCTTCCACTGAACCAATCCTTCATATTGTGAGGCTATTTATGACATCCTCTTGGGTGTTTGGAACCAGCCTGTTTCTGGTCCCCCTGTGGAGCGTGCTATCTCCCACCGAGACAGGCCTGCACAGAAAGCTCCATTATGCCTTTGCTGCCATCCTACCACTCAGAGTTTTGTGGTACAAAATGCTTTGGCTACCCATGACGTAGGGCAAATCCCAAAACGAAAAAAGTACACTGTTCCAAAAAGAGAAGAAAAATCCAGATAGGACGCCGGATATCGGTATGATATTAGGAGTGCCCTCATGCGTCAATGAAGACGCTAAGCATCATCATTGGGCTAACTCCTCGCCAGACCGGCACTGCAATATCTGACGGGTCACCACACAGATGGTGGTGGCTCTATACCGAAAAAGTGGTTGTGCAGATCCGTAGGTATCTGCAGTTCGTGCTGACAAGAAGAGAAGGAGAGTGCAATGTGGGGTTAAAATTGGCTCTGCACATCCAAAGACTAAATTTAATAACTCAAAGATGGCTGTCAGGCCAAGATTAAAATCGGTGGCGGAGTGTTCGGAGGAAATAATGACCGCCGTCACTCCTACATAGGGGGAAAGAAGAGAATTGCTCTAACCTTCCACTAAGGGGTCGACATGTTTTGCGCTCATGCGCTTCATCAGGACCAAAGTTCGTCACTTCTCCTACAAAAGAGGGTACAGTATGTGCTAAAAAGTCACTTACTGTACGTCATTAGTCATCAAGGTCAGACACCCAATAGGTCGCCCTAAAAACAGGAAAAAGAACATAAAAACATATATTGGTGCCTAAGCACAAAACAGGTACCCATAATTAAAGGGGGTAAACATCATACCTAAAACGGCATCATCAGGCACAAATCACACTATAAAGCGAGCTTACCATCCCAGGTGGAAACCAGGCATCCTAGGGACGCGTAGCCCTCAGACAAACGGAGAATGCACTGTGTAGAAGCATAGTGGCAAAATGTTTCATCAAAAAACAATCATGTGACATATACAATTCAAAGAATATAAACTCATGTTAACCTCTCTGTGTACACATGTAGTCATATCCAGGTGACGCCGATGATATAATGAATATAAGGAGTAGTAAATCATTATGCTGGTGTAAGATGAAAGAGTCAAGCTAATGTGACAGTCAAAACTAATTAATAAAGTACAGCTATAATTTAGAATTTGCATCAAAATAATATTGTCATAATAAACGGTGAAAGCATGTAGCAATGGTCAAAATTCAGACATTACCGCTTAATCAAATTAGGAGCCAATGTAACGTTCTGATATAAACGCACAACGCCGTGTACGATGGTGTCAGTAACGTATGGAGAAGCCGTCAGAGCGGCTCTCACAAAAGCCGGTCAAATCAGTAATGGACTAGATGACCGCCGCGGTGAATCCTCAAGTAGGCGCACATACTAGGGAAGATACCAGAAAGTAACCCAAAAAGCCCCCAAAAAAGGGGGGGGGGGTTGGAACCATCCCAGGTGTTAAAGCGATCGATAAAGCATTGTTACGTAAAGTAAGTCGGTAAACTTCATTACCAGCAAAATGTCCTCACAGGTACCAGGGTTTTGACTTACTTGATATCTTCCTCTTGTCCAGCCGTTCAACCTACCCGGAGACGCGTGCCTGAAAAGTAAGGCGCGACGTGTGTGGGAGGTTTTAAATCAATATCGGAATCGCAGGGCTGTGGGCCGGCACAACATGTGACCGGCTAAACACTAAAAAAGGACTAACTAAGCCAGTAAGAGCACAACTGTAAAACTGGCGGCCATCATGGAATGGTCCTTAAAGTAACTTTGTACTTATTCAATTCCTATGTCATATAGACCACCAGAGATGAAAGTAAACCCAGGAAGGCCACACAGAAACCAAAAGTTAAAAATTCATACTCCACTCAACAAGTATGGTCCAAAATGAGAATATATCAAGTTATGTCGACTGAAAATTAATATACATGGACGTCAGTATATGAACACTAAATATTGGTATACATAAGGATCAGAGGGTCCACCAAGGAATCTCGTCGTTAAGGCCTTCGTTGGATGTCTTAAGTTTGTGTATCCAACGTTGTTCTAACCTGAACAGATAGTTGGGATCATTGTCATTGCGTACAGGCACCTGAAGAACAGTCCACCACAAGTCATCAGGACCATGTTTAACTTCAAAAAGGTGTGCGCTAAGTCTGGTCGTGATGCGTGAGCATCTAATGTTGCTGCGATGTTCGTTTATTCGCTGTTTAACTGGTCTAGTTGTCATGCCCACATATTGGAGATTGCAAGGGCATGTTATCAAGTAAATGCAATGGTGAGTGTTGCAGTTTGTGTGTTTAGTCAATCGCCACACACCAACATGCTTAAGGTCTAATGAATCTGTCCGTTTCGTCAGTGGGCAGACATTACAGGAGCCACAAGGATGATGCCCAGAAATGGGAGGTAAATTCCATAGGGTGGATTGTCCACTAGAGCTACCTTGTTTACGTGGCCGCGTATGTACAACCAGATCTCTAATATTAGGGGATCGCTTGAATGCAAAAAGAGGTCTGTCAATCTGTGTCCCACCACTTTGTAATATGTTCCATCTATTGTTAATAAGTTTTTTAACAGTGTTGGACATAGGGGTGTAAGTAGATACACAAGTCAAACGTGATTGTTCTGCCCGCATACTGGGTGCAAGGAGAGCATCCCTATGGTTATGTCGGGCTCGTTTGTAGGCTGGATTGATTATCTTAGTAGGATAGTGACGATGACGTAGTTTATCCTTCAGTTCCAATGACTGTGCTTCAAACAATTGGGCTGTGGAACAATTCCGACGTAGCCTCAGAAATTGACCAAACGGAAGGTTATCGCGTAGAGCCTTAGGATGGTGGCTGTCATACAACAGTAAACTGTTCCGATCAGTACTTTTATGGTACGTGTCGGTGACTAATTTACCATTCACAATTTGTATCAAAAGATCTAGAAACGGGACTTGAATGGTAGAGACGTGTGCTGTGAATCTCAAAAACGGATCCAACGTATTGATCCAGTCGGTAAACATATTGATGATCTGCAGTGGACCTTGCCAGATAATAAGAATATCATCAATATAGCGACGCCATAGTTTGATATGGTCGAAAAAAGGGTTGTCAGTTGGCAAAATAAACAGTTTCTCAAACTGATACATGTAAAGACATGCCAGGCTGGGGGCAAACGTGCTCCCCATCGAAGTTCCTCGAATCTGATGATATAGTGTTTCTTCAAATTGGAAGAAATTCTGTGTCATTGCCAGAGTAGCACAGTGCATAACAAAATGCACCGGAGTGGGTGAGGTCCACGGATGCTGGAGGAGGGCTGCCTCAACTACCTGTAAGGTGGCTGTTTGAGGAATGTTTGTATACAGAGACTCAACGTCTAAGGTAATCAGAGCCTCAACAAAGGTGGTGGCATTGATGACCTCAATTAAATTGAGAACGTCTTTGGTGTCTTTCAGGTAAGTACTTGAGTTCTTCACTAAGGGTTGCAAAAATGAGTCACAGAAGGTGGAGAGTGGTTCCAACAGTGACCCAATGCCAGACACAATAGGTCGTCCAGGTGGAGGAAAGGTACCCTTGTGTATTTTCGGGAGGCAATAGAAATATGGGGTGCGTGGATGAGAAGTCACCAAAAATTCAGCTTCCCTAGGGGTGACCCAAGCATTCGTTTTGGCTTCTTCAACCATAACTTTAATCTGGGACAATAGCCCATTGGTAGGGTCCCGAAAAAGGGGAGCATAGTAGGTGGTGTCGCTTAAAAGACGAAGACACTCCTGCCTATAGTCCATCGCATCCAAAATAACTATTGCTCCACCTTTGTCCGCTGGTTTGATAATAATTGAAGGGTCAGAAGTCAAAGTCTTAAGTGCGTCTCGTTCAGAAGTTGGTAAATTAATGAACGGGCGTTTGGGAGTAATCTGGTCAAGATCGGTTAAGATAGCTTTCTCAAATGCTAAAACTTCACAAGGAAGTAAGTTAGTTGGAGGCATAAATGTAGAAGGTTTTTTGAGACCTGTGTCAATGATAGGAGTTGGATCGGGCCGATCTTTAAAGAAAAAATGGAGGCGTATTTTCCTAAAAAATTGCGACAACTCGCAGTTCAAACGAAAAGAGTCCTCTGGGGGAGTCGGGACAAAACCTAGGCCACGGTTTAGGACTCTAGATTCATCCACAGACAATTGTCTATGAGATAGATTCACCACTAGGTCTTTGGAGGAGCTGTCTTGTTCTGGCTCCGTGTGACCATCTGTGGTTCTTCCCGGGCCCAATGTACTCTTCTCCCTCTTCCTCTCCTTCTGCCTCTTCCTCTGCCCGGGCCGCGGCCTAAAAAAGGCCCATAGGGTGGCATGGGGCGCGGCTGAAAAAATGAGTAGGGGGGTTGCCAGAAAAGAGGTTGATTGTGAGGATATTGGGGAAAGTTGTAATATGATGGGGGCACGTTCTCATCCGTGCTCCATCCATCAGACGAAGAGCTACTACTATAATTACGTGTCTTCTTGTAAGAGGTAGTAGATTCATCTGATGACCGGGACTGAGTATCTGTCTCAAAGTCCTCTTTGATATACGGATAGAACTTTTCCCGTTCAAATTTGCCAATATCTTTTTGTAGTTTGGAGATTTTTTTGTTGTGTGAGGAACTCCCTGGTTTCATTGAGTTCCGTGTTGATCTCAGAAAGGTGACTCTTAAATGCCGCTAAAGTGACGGTTGTCTTAATGGTGCTCTCAATGCAATTAATCTGTATTGTGATTGAATCAGCTAGGCGCTTTGAAGTGTTGATAATCAATACTAGCCAGTCACGGGTGCATTTCCATGCAATCTGTGCCCAGTCCTTCCTGAAGGCCAAATCCTGTAGGAAGATCCTGGGCATATTTGAGAACAATAACCCATTCGGGGCAATGTTAGCTCTCAAATATTCAGTCATGATTGTGCCGTGTATGATGGTTTTTATCAATTCACGTTTCAAAGAGGATAGTTTGTCCCAATCCTCTTTCAGACTCCCTGACGGAGCAGAGCCGTCATTGGAAAGAATAGAGGGAGTCTGCAATATGGCTGAGACAACATCGTCGTCGAAGCTTAGCCCCTGGAAATTATCCATGGCAATGAAGATTATTACAGAAATACAATATGTCCCACAGCAAAACTGCTGTGCAATATCATTAAACAATAAGAGGGACTGGGAGATTACTGGTCCAGTGTACGTTCTCCCTGTACATGGACTAATCAAAACGAAAAAAGTACACTGTTCCAAAAAGAGAAGAAAAATCCAGATAGGACGCCGGATATCGGTATGATATTAGGAGTGCCCTCATGCGTCAATGAAGACGCTAAGCATCATCATTGGGCTAACTCCTCGCCAGACCGGCACTGCAATATCTGACGGGTCACCACACAGATGGTGGTGGCTCTATACCGAAAAAGTGGTTGTGCAGATCCGTAGGTATCTGCAGTTCGTGCTGACAAGAAGAGAAGGAGAGTGCAATGTGGGGTTAAAATTGGCTCTGCACATCCAAAGACTAAATTTAATAACTCAAAGATGGCTGTCAGGCCAAGATTAAAATCGGTGGCGGAGTGTTCGGAGGAAATAATGACCGCCGTCACTCCTACATAGGGGGAAAGAAGAGAATTGCTCTAACCTTCCACTAAGGGGTCGACATGTTTTGCGCTCATGCGCTTCATCAGGACCAAAGTTCGTCACTTCTCCTACAAAAGAGGGTGCAGTATGTGCTAAAAAGTTACTTACTGTACGTCATTAGTCGTCAAGGTCAGACACCCAATAGGTCGCCCTAAAAACAGGAAAAAGAACATAAAAACATGTATTGGTGCCTAAGCACAAAACATGTACCCATAATTAAAGGGGGTAAACATCATACCTAAAACAGCATCATCAGGCACAAATCACACTATAAAGCGATCTTACCATCCCAGGTGGAAACCAGGCATCCTAGGGACGCGTAGCCCTCAGACAAACGGAGAATGCACTGTGTAGAAGCATAGTGGCAAAATGTTTCATCAAAAAACAATCATGTGACATATACAATTCAAAGAATATAAACTCATGTTAACCTCTCTGTGTACACATGTAGTCATATCCAGGTGACGCCGATGATATAATGAATATAAGGAGTAGTAAATCATTATGCTGGTGTAAGATGAAAGAGTCAAGCTAATGTGACAGTCAAAACTAATTCATTAAGTACAGCTATAATTTAGAATTTGCATCAAAATAATATTGTCATAATAAACGGTGAAAGCACGTAGCAATGGTCAAAATTCAGACATTGCCGCTTAATCAAATTAGGAGCCAATGTAACGTTCTGATATAAACACACAACGCCGTGTACGATGGTGTCAGTAACGTATGGAGAAGCCGTCAGAGCGGCTCTCACAAAAGCCGGTCAAATCAGTAATGGACTAGATGACCGCCGCAGTGAATCCTCAAGTAGGCGCACATACTAGGGAAGATACCAGAAAGTAACCCAAAAAGCCCCCAAAAAAGGGGGGGGGGGGTTGGAACCATCCCAGGTGTTTATCTGAAGGTACATCTGTGGATCAACTCCATATTTCTGAGTTTTTTTCTTACCACATAGAGTGGGTCTCTTTTTGTTGTGCTTTCAAACCAAGTCTGCCTCTCTTTCATTTTACCTTTAGGCAGCTAGCCTATAATCTGTTTAGTGGAGCTTGGTTCACCCATGGCTCTTTCGAACATTTTTGTGTAAGCTCTTTGCTACATTTTCCAACGACGTTGTTTTTCTCTGCTTTAATCACGCATGTCTGAACAACAAACATGCATGGTTAAGGCAGCGGAAAACAGACTCTGGATCAGAGAGGACGCGGTCAGGTAAGTGGGGTTGGGGATGAGTTTTAGGGGCAGGGGTGGGGGTAATTTCAGTTTTATGTAGTGGGTTGGGGTAGTTTAGGTTTTAGGGTTGGGGTAGTTTTAGGGGCGGGTGGGGGAGTCAGGGTACTTTTAGGTTTTAGGGGCGAGGGTGGGGGGTCGGGTTAATTTTAGGGGTGGGTGGATGGGGTCGTTCTAGGGGCGGGTACGGGGTCAGGGTAGTTTTAGGGGCTGGGTGTGCATAGTTTTAGGGTCGGGTGGGGAGACGGGGTAATTTTAGGTTTTGGGGGTGGGGGATCGAAGTAGATATAGGTTCTAGGGGTGGGGGGGGTCACAGTAGTTTTAGGGTCATGGTGGTGGGGGTCGCATGCTGGAACCACGCATGCCTTCCACACATGCCTTCACCAGGAATGCCTTTACAACGAAAAATCGTTCTTAAGGCATTCGTGATAAAGGCATTAGTGGTAACAACGTGGTACTTGTTCCGACCGCGTTGTTCAGGCATGCGTGGTTCCAGCATACTTTGTTCCAACATATATTCCTAAGGGAGTGTTGGACTTTTTCTCTTTTGCAGGGTCATCTCCAATTTGTTTTGCCTCCTTCCTCCTATTTTTTCTGACCTGTTGTTGTTGGTTTTAGGACTCTGGGCACTTTACCAATGCTAACCAGTGCTAAAGTGCATATGCTATCTGTGTAAATTGTTTTGTTGATTGGCTTTACCATGATTGACATATTTGATTTACTAGTAAGTCCCTAGTAAAGTGCACTAGAGGTGCCCAGGGCCTGTAAATCAAATGCTCCTAGTGGGCCTGTAGCACTGCTTGTGCCACCCACATTAGTAGCCCTATAAACATGGCTCAGACCTGCCACTGCAGTGTCTGTGTGTGCAGTTTTAAACTGCCAATTCGACTTGGCACTTGCCAGGTCTAAACCTTCCCTTTTTGTACATGTAAGGTATCCCTAAGGTAGGCCCTAGGTAGTCCCATGGGCACGGTGCAGTGTATGTTAAAGGTGGGACATGTACTTATGTGTTTTAAATGTCCTAACAGTGAAATACTGCCAAATTTGGTTTTCAATGTTGCAAGGCCTATCTCTCTCATAGGATAACATGGGGGCTGCCTTTAAGTATTATTAAAGTTCAGATTTCCATAGGGAGCAGATAGAAATATGGAGTTTAGGGGCTCTGAGCTCACAATTTAAAAATACATCTTTTAATGAATTAAGTTGGTTTTTAGATTGTGTGTTTGAAAATGCCACTTATAGAAAGTAGGCATTTTCTTGCTTAAACCATTCTGTGAGTCTGCCTGTTTGTGGATTCCCTGTCTAGGTCAGTTTGACAGTTGGGCTGTTTGCACCTGTCTCTAGACAGTGACACAAAGGGAGCTGGGGTGTAGCCTGCATATCCTGATGAGCCATCTGTGCTAGGAGGGGGGGGGGAGTGGTCACTCACACCTGAAAGGGCTGTGCCTGCCCTCACACAATGCAGTCTCCAACCCCCTGGTGTGTCTGGGGCCTGGCCTGGGCAAGGCAAGATTTCCCAAACAAGAGAGACATTCCTTTGAAGTAGGCCTACTTCAATGGCAGAAAAGGGTATAAGAGCACCCAAAACCCCTGAAAATTATATAACTTCCGAAATCAAGAGGAACCTCTGCCAAGGAGAACAGCTGAAGAGCTGAGAAGTGCTGCCCTGTCTGTGACTGTGCTTTGTGGAGCTATCCTGCAGTTGCAGCTTCTGCCTGTGAAAGGGGACAAAGACTAGTCTTTGTGGTATATTCCTGCTTGAGAAGAATTTCCAAGGGTTTGGACTGAGCTTGCCCCTGTTCTGAAGGCTCGGGACCATCAAAAGGCTTCCCCTACCAGCATCTGGACTCTCTGCTGAGACTCCTGCCCCGACAAGTGGTGCCCTATCCAGTCCCTGGGCCCTTGAAATGAGAAGCTGGTAAAAATCCAAGAAAATCGACTTCGAACGACTCCGGACCAATGCCACTGCCGAATCCCGCAACACCGCCTGCGACCGACACCATGTTCCTTGCTGGAGTGCGACGACCCTCGCAGGCCTGACATCGCTCTAGCTCCGCCAAAGTCTGCGACTCAGCGTAAGTCGCTGCACCACAGCGTGACCACCGGCTATCGACTCTGCCTGAAGTGCATGGATTCAGCGCTTTGCACCGACACTGGCTCACCTCCACTGCTCCGCAGCAAGGACCCAGCAGTTCTTTGTGATGCCTCAGCTCCTCTGCCCCGCAGCACCGGAACCGTCAACGCCTCGGATCCAGAGATGCCTCGATCCCCAGCTTCGTGCACTGGCTTGTTTTCACACTTTACTAAGGTACTGTACCTGGGGGTCTGCGTGACTCCGTGCCCGGCGCCGTTGGTGTAGGATTGTTGGGAACGACTCCGTCACAACGCCGTGTTAACACCTGATTGAAGCATTTTTTGTTTCTTAGCGCTATTTTTGAATTTAATCTTTCAAAATTTGACCTTTGTATGTCAGATTTTTGTTGTTTTGTCTTGTTTTGTTTAGATAAATGTTGGTTATTTATCTAAACCTTTGTTGAGTCATTTTGTGGTGTTTCTACTATATTACTGTGTGTGTTCAAACAAATACTTTATACCTTGTCTCTGAAGTTAAGCCTACAAGCTCTTGCCAAGCTACCAAGGGGGTAGGTGGGGATTAACTGGGTGTGATTCTCCTTTACCCTGACTAGAGTGAGGGTCCTTGCTTGGACAGTAGGTAACCTGACTGTCAACCATAGACCCCATTTCTAACAGGGAGCAATTTATTCACCTAACTTATTTTAGGCTTGATGTTCAGCAGCGCTGCATTTAATCCTTCTTTTACAGGAGGTCTCTTCTCCTATGTTTTCTATTGGACTTATAATTGATATTGTCTATGTTCTGTTCTTTACCCACCTGCAGGACCATATGTGGGGTTTTTGGAGGTTCTAATTTTTCCCTTCCTCCTGTCTTGGTGGGTGATTGTGTGTGTCATACCTCGTTTAGCAACAAAAAAAAAAGGAGAGAACAAACCAAATAGAAAAGGAACACATTTTATCGATTCACTTGCTCAACATTTGCTTATATATTCCTTTTCTGTACAAACCATGTAATTGTTTGGGATGCTACTATTCCCCATGCTGTTACGATCATGGTTACTACCCTTCACACAGAATGACAAAGGTTCTGTTCCAGATGTCTCTTCAAGCAGCCCACCCTTTTATCTCTTTATCTATGCCGCGGAATCGCATAATTTCTTCTAAGTCATTCTTGACTGGATTCTGTGCTGCTGTGTTTGCTTTATGATGTATGCTACCTTACACTATCTCATCTCATAGATATATATTACCGTTATCTGTATTCATTCCGTCACTAATGGTTTTCTTGAGTGTCATCTGGTCTGTTATTAACCATTTGTACACTTTGTTATGGGTTGTTTTCCCCCAACATGCTTTTCTCTCTTACGTCTTCACACTTCTAACAGTACTTTTTCCTACCTTTCCTCCCCTGACATTCCCAATTTATGTAGCTCCATGTTGGGACTCTTTTTTCTCTTTCCACTAGGTGTCCTCCTTTCTAACCTTATAGTTTTCTAAGGTCCATTACTTTGCTCCTTTCCAGACATTACCTATTCTGCTGGTCTTCAGCATCATGTTGTTTTCAAACTAGATTTTCTCTTGCCCTCATGGTCACGGTTACAGACCCTCACTCTAGTGGTGGGACTCTATTTTAGGTCTGTCTGTTGACATGCCTTGCCACTCATGTCTTTGCTCCTGCTGCCCTGGTGTTACCTATAAGTTTTTCAGGGCTGTTGCACTTCCTCTTCAGTGTTTTTTTTACCATTGATTGCTTTGCTTGTTTTCTTATGTTCTTCTCTGCTGCACAGTACCGTCAGCCCTTTTGAGCATCTGTTACCCTTGGTGGCCACCTTTGTTTCCTCTTTATTACTGTTTTCATTAAAGGGTGTTTCTTCCTCCCCTTCAGTTTCTGTCAAGTTATTTCATTGTATTGTGGGCGGTGTCGTTGGGTTCTTTTACCCAATGTCATACCATTCCCTCTAACAGGGTACTCTTACCAACCCTCCTATAGGTTCTAGTTTGTCTATGATGGGCATTCTTTGCCCTTCCAAGTCTGTCCTCCAGTTGGGCTCTAGAGCTTGTTTTCCTAGTTCTTCTAGGTCAACCATTGCTGTTTGTATTTATTCACCTTATGGTGTTGTGTTATTTACTTCAGTACATTCTGTCCTTCTGTTTTCGCATAGTGTGTTCCTTCACACGTTTGCTCTATTTTGGGCAGTATTACTGCTGTCCTAGCACGTTTACTCTAGTCCTTCTGGTACCAATGTTGGTATCTGTGACTTCTTTCCAGCCTAATGTCTCCATGTTGTCACTTGATAATTGTTCTATGCCTATCTCTCACAGTCCATTGGACGTTTTACCCATTTTTCATTCTGTTATTTATTGGCAGCCCTGCCTGCATCACTTGTTGTGTTTGTAGGAAGCTGGCCTGGTGTGCGGTGGGTAACTATGGTACTTACACTTTATACCAGGTCCATGATTCCCCCATCAGTGAAATGTAGGCAGTGTCTAGAAGCTGTGAATGAGCAGCCGAGGCTTATCTGGAAGACATGCAAAGCTCAAGCAATACCACTGTAGTCACACAGCACTTACACACATGAAAGAAAACACTTGGTGTTACAAAAATAAAGGTACTTTATTTTAGTGGCACAATTACCAAAAGGTACTAGGGAGGCAACCCTCCAATAGGAGGTAAGTAACAAACTAGATATGTACACTAGTAATCAGCAATAGGCAAAGAAAGTGTTAGTAAACAGTGCAAATAGCAGTAGACCATACTGACCCTAGGGGGAGCCCAAACCAGATACAAAAGAAATGGAATGCGAGTGCTGGACCGCCTAAAAGTAAGAGATAGTGTGCACAGAGTCCAGGGGTTCCCCAAGAGGCTTGACAGAGGCAATAATAGATAATACTAATGCTCTATTTGTAGTAGTGTGGTCGAGCAGTTAGTCTTATCAGAGGGTAGTGTTAAGCATTTGTTGTGCACGCACAGGCAATAAATGGGAACACACAGTCAATAACTTAACTCCAGGCCAATAGGTTTTTATATAGAAAAATATTATTTTCTTAATTTATTTTAGAACCACTTTAAATTGCAGGTAAGTACATTAAATGTAAGGTACCTTCCATAGGTATAGATAGGACTTTGAATCAAAACAGTAATGTACACAGTTTGGCATAAAATGGAAATAAGCTATTTTAAAAGTGGACACAGTGCAAAATCCAGAAGTTCCTGGGGGAGGTAAGTGCAGGTTAGTTTTTGAGGTAAGTAAAGCACTTACAAGCTCCGTCTCCGGTGCATAGGCAGCCCACCGTTAAGTCAACCCCAAACACCCAGCAACACAGGGCCAGTCATGTGCAGAGGTCAAAGAGGGGCCCAAATAACATAGGTGCCTATGGAAACTAGGGGTGCTCCAGTTCCAGTCTGCTAGCAGGTAAGTACCTGTGTCCTCGGGGAGTAGACCAGGGGGAGTTTTATAAAGCACTTGGGGGGGGGGGGGGGGGGGGGGGGGGTTACAAGCAGACACACAAAATACACCCTCAGCGGCACAGGGGCGGCCCGGTGCAGAGGGCAAACAAGGCGTCAGGTTTGTAATTGAAATAAGTGGAGAGAACCGGGGGTCACTCTGACAATGCAAGCAGGACACAGGGGGACTTCTCAGGCTAGCCACCGACTGGGCAAGGGTGAGGGCCGCCTGCTGGTCACTGCTGCACCAATGGTTGGTTCTTCACGGGCCTGAGGGCTGCGGGTGCAGTGCTTCTTCTAGGCATCAGGTTTCTTTGTTACCAGGCAATCGCTGTCAGGGAAGCCCTCTGGATTCCCTCTGCAGGCATCGTAGTGGGGGTGCATAGAGGTCGGCTCGAGGTGGACACTTCATTGGAGACTCCTGGGGGTCCTCTCTGCGGCATTGGTTTCTCTGGTCACGGGCCAGGGGCGTCGAGTGCAGAGTGGTGGGGACTCACGCTTCCGAAGTGAGGTGAGAGTCTCTTTAAAGATGGTTTCTTCTTGTTGCTTTAGAGAGGGACGCTGTCCACTGGAGTTTCTTGGTCCTTTGGAGTTGCAGGGCAGTCCTCTGAGTCGGCAGAGGTCGCTGGGCCCACAGGATGCATCGCTGTTGCAGGTTCTTTGAATCAGGAGACAGGCCGGTAGGGCTTGGGCCAAAGCAGTTGTCGTCTTCCTTCTTCTCTGCGGGGTTTTCAGGTCAGCAGTCCTTCTTCTTGTTAGGTCATCAGGAATCTGAAATCCTGGGTTCAGGGTCACCCCTAAATACTGAATTTAGGGGTGTGTTACGGTCACAGGGCAGTAGCCAATGGCTACTGTTCTTTAGGGTGGCTACACCCTCCCTTTGCTCCCTCCCTTTTGGGGAGGGGAGCGCATGCCTGTCCCTATTGGGCTAAATCCTCCAAAACAAGATGGAGGATTTGCCAAGAAGGGGGTCACTTCAGCTCTGGCCACCTTAGGGGTGAAGCTGGCTGAGGGAGTGACTCCTCCTTGTTTTTCTCATTATCTCCCCGGACTTGCTACCAAAAGTGAGGGCTGTGTCGGGGGGCAGGCATCTCCACTAGCTGCCCTGGGGCATTGTAACACAAGCCTGAGCCTTTGAGGCTCACTGCTAGGTGTTATAGTTCCTGCAAGGGGGAGGTGTGAAGCACCTCCACCCAGTGCAGGCTTTGTTTCTGCCTCAGCACAAAGCCTCTCACCCCAGGGGGTCAGAAACTCGTCTCTCAGTGGCAGGCTGGCACAGACCAGTCAGTCCTGCACTGAAGGATTGGGTAAAATACAGGGGGCATCTCTAAGATGCCCTCTGTGTGCATTTGTTAATAAATCCAGCACTGGCATCAGTGTGGGTTTATTTTTCTGAGAAGTTTGGTACCAAACTTCACAGTGTTAAGTGTAGCCATTATAGAACTGTAGAGTTTGTTTTGACAAACTTCCAGAACATATATTTACTATGGCCACACTGTACTTACAATGTCTAACAATAGACTTAGAAACTGTAGGGGCCTATTGCTCATTGAGCTATGCCCTGGCTTGTGGTATAGTGCACCCTGCCTTAGGGCTGTAAGGCCTGCTAGAGGGGTGACTTACCTATGCCACAGGCAGTATTTTGTGTGCATGACATCCTGAGGGGGATGCCATGTCGACTTTGCCTTTTTCTCCTTACCAACACACACAATCTGCAATGGCAGTGTGCATGTGTTAGGTGGGGGGTCCCTTAGGGTGGCACAACACATGCTGCAGCCCTTAGGGGACCTTACTTGCTCACAGGGCCCTTGGTACCACTGGTGCCTTTTACAAGGGACTTATCTGTGTGCCAGGGTTGTGCCAATTGTGGAAACAATGGTACATTTTTAGTGAAAGAACACTGGTGCTCTGGCCTGGTTAGCAGGGTCCCAGCACGCACTGTCAAGTCAGCATCAATATCAGGCAAAAAGTGGGGGGGAGGATAACTGCAACAAGGAGCCATTTTCCTACAAAGGGCTTACCTCCACAAAAGTTGAACAGCTGGTAGAGAGGACCAAGAGGACGACTACTGACCGCCATCAGTGATGCAGGATCCACGCAGCTCAGGATGAGGGGAGATCCATGCAGCTGGTTGACTTTGTAGTTGATGCCTGTGGATGCAGGGAAGTGACTCCTTCACTCCAGGGGAGATTCCTTCTTCCTTCTCTTGCAGACTGAAGACTTGACGCCCTCAGAGGATGCACAGCCAGGGAAATGTTGCAGAAGCTGGAAGGAGCTGTGGAAACAATGTTTCAAGCAGAGTCTTCGTTTTGGATGCAGATTGTCGGTTCTTGGAGGGTTTATTCGCGGTTCCAGTGGCTACAATTTGAAGTAGAGGTTGCAGAGGAGTCCTGCTGGAATCTTGCACCCCAAATCTGAGGATCCATCCAAGAGCGAGACCCTAAATAGCCCTGAAAAGGGGATTGGTCACGTAGCCAGGTGACCATCTATCAGGAGGGCTCTGACGTCACCTACCTGACCTGGCCACTCAGATGCCTACAGAGGTCCCTGTCAACTTTGGATGCACGATGGCAGAACCCAGGGACCCTCTGGAGAAGCTCTGGGCACCACCCCTGGGTGGTGATGGACAGCGGAGTGGTCACTCCCCTTTCCATTGTCCAGTTTCATGCCAGAGTAGGGACTGGAGGTCCCTGAACCGGTGTAGACTGGTTTATGCACGGAGGCACCAAATGTGCCCTTCAAAGTATACCAGTGGCTTGGGGAGGCTACCCCTCCCCAGCCATGTGACACCTATTTCCAAAGGTAGAGGGTGTTACCACCTCTCCCAAAGGAAATCCTTTGTTTTGCCTTTCTGGGCTTGAATTTTTCACGTAGCAAGAGGGCAGAAACCTGTCTGAGGGGTGGCAGCAGCTTGGGATTTCAGGAAAACCCCAGAAGGCTTGTAGGAGCATTGCTGGTGGTCCTGTAAGGAGCTCCCATAGTGCATGGACTCATACTTCCAATACTGATAACAGTATTGGGGTATGAGTCTGTCATGTTTATTATCAAACATGCCTAGGTTCAGAGTTACCATTATGTAGCTGTACATAGGTAGTGACCTATGTCCAGTACACGCATAAAATGATGTCCCTGCACTCACGAAGTCTATGAAAACTGAATTGGAGTTGTAGGGGCACCTCTGCTAGTGCAGGGGTGCCCTCACACACAGGTACTTACACTCGGCCCTCTTGGCTAGGCCTGCCATAGGGGTGACTTAGGGACTTTGTGCAGTGACCTGTAGTGAAAAAGTGTGCATGCACCCTTTCATGCAGGCTGCAGTGGCAGGCCTGCAGAATACTTTGCATGGGCTCCCCATGGGTAGGATAATCGATGTTCTAGTCCATGGGGATCCCCTGGTACCCCAATGCCCTGGGTACCATATACTAGAGACTTACATGGGGGCACCAGTATGCCAAATTTGGGAAGAAAGTAACTATGTTACCAAGTTAGAAGGGAGAGAGTATAATCACTAGTGTCCCGGTTAGCAGGATCCCAATGAACATAGTCAAACACACTGACAACAGGCAGAAAATGAGGGTAACCATGCCAAGAAAGAGGGTCCTTTCCTACACACACATTTGAATAATTAATCTGAGACCAATTCAGAAAAATAACCATTCTTTATATATGTTTCAAACCCAAGAACTACTTAATCAGTTAAGTAGGCTTTTAAGCATAAAACCTTTGCAGTTTCAAAAATAGACAGTGCAATTTTCAGAGTTCTCTCAATGTTATCTTATGGAGGAAAAACAATGATCAGCAAACAGAGGGTTAATAACGACTTACGAAGACAACCTCAGGAAGTTAAGATAAGTACCCGGCACTAATTACAACCACACCAACAGGTCACACCAGATGGCACTAGTGCAGTAAAGCGTCGGGTGCCCAGTGGTTTTCTACAGATTGACCACGTGACAAACAGGTGGCAGGCTCTGGCTGGGAAGCTAGACGTGACGACAAACAAGTAGGTAGGTAGGCTTGGGGTTCTCCGGAACGGAGGCGCACCTTTGGTCCTCCTCTTCTTCTGTGCCCAGGGGCGATGGATGCAGGGGTGTCTTTTGGTGTCGGGTTTTCCTCTCCGGGAGCACTTGTGATCGAGGGGTCCTATGAGTTGAGGCATCAGGTGTCATGGGGGAGTCCAGAAGGGGTGGACTCAACCTCTCAGGAGCTGAGGTACGTTGTTGGCACAGATGACCCACCTCGACTGGTGTCAGAGGTCACAGGTGCTGTGGTTGGTGTAGTCATTAGGTTTTTCTCTCACCACCAGGCAGAGGGAGAAGGGGGCCTGCATGCAGGGGCTGCAGGCGATTTGGTCGAGTCCAGGAGGTGTGACCCTTGGGTGGACTCAGGCTCTGGACAGATGGGGAGCCCTGCTAGTACTGTTGGTGGGCTTCTCACCGGTTCGAGGTCGGCGGGTGCAGAGGTCACTTCAGGTGTCGGGTTTCCAGGCTGCCGATTCCTTGTTTGATACTTTGTTGCTGAGCAGGTCCACTGCTTACAGGAGTCTGAGTCTTTTTAGAAGGCAGGCTTCCTGGGTTTCTTGAAGCTGCAGCTGCAGGATGATTTTTTTGTGTGTAGTCCAGTGAGGTTAGCAGGCAGGCTGGAAGGCCTGGTACCAGGTCAGCTGCTTCTTCTTCCTCTTCTTCTATGGGGTTGACTCTTCTTTGGTCTCCTTCTTTGTAGGTAGTCAGGAT
The DNA here is from genome assembly GCF_031143425.1 of Pleurodeles waltl. NCBI lineage: Eukaryota > Metazoa > Chordata > Amphibia > Caudata > Salamandridae > Pleurodeles > Pleurodeles waltl. The sequence goes on along the minus strand of NC_090448.1, from coordinate 266,698,878 downwards.
CTGACTTCTAGGGTTCAGGGGTGCCACTTACAGGGAGTATGACCACTAGTGGACAAAACCCTAACCCTAGTGACCTAATTTCTTCCAAACGAGATGGTCGAATTTTAAAAAGTAGTGTTTACTTTGGCTTATCCACCTTAGGGGTGAGACTGGCATGAAGTGGGCACACCTCCTACTTTAACTAATTTTCCCACTTGTGGTGCCACCAAAGTGGGGTCAGGACAGGGGGGTTGGTCATCTCTGCCATTTGTAGAGACCTCAGTTGCATTTTTAAAGGCGGCATGGAATTTGAATCTCCCCACCCTCGACTCTCCATCCTGCTTTGGACAAGGTGTTATCTCCTCTTCCCAGAGCAGGCCTTTGTTCTGGGATTCTGAGACTTCTGGCTCTCTCCTCGAGCCAGAACTTGATCTAGGGTGGCTGCACTGGTTTTCACCAGTCATCAACACACCATTAGCTGGGTAGATTTTCAAGGGGTATCTCTAAGGTGCCGTCTATGTTGTGCATTTTTAAACAAAATTCACCACTGGGGTCAGTACGTGTAGGAAAATACCCTCTCTCTTGGCAATGGTTACCCCCATTTTCTGCATGTTGTCAGTGTGTTTGACTGTGTTCACTGGGAACCTGCTAACCAGGACCCCAGTGATTATGCTCTTTCCCTTCTAACTTGGTAACTTGAACCATTTTCACCCCACATTTGGCATGCCCTGAAGGGCACATTTGGTGCCCTCATGCATAAACCAGTCTACACCAGTCCAGGGACCTCCAGTCCCTGCTCTGGCACGAAACTGGACAATGGAAAGGGAAGTGACCACTCTCCTGTCCATCACCACCCCAGGTGTGGTGCCCAGAGCTCCTCCAGAGGGTCCCTGGGTTCTGTCATCTTGAATCCAAGGTTGGTAGGGACCTCTAGGACCATCTGAGTGGCCAGTCCAGTCGGGTGACATTTGAGCCCCCTCCTGATAGGTGGTCACCTGGCTACGTGACCAATCTCCCTTTCAAGGCTATTTAGGGTCTCTCTCTTGGGTGAGTTCTCAGATTCACCTTGCAAGATTCCAGCAGGACTCCTCTGCAACCTTACTTCGACTTCTAGCCACGGGAACCGTGACTGGACCCTCCAGGAACCGACAATCTACATCCCCGAATAAGACTCATCTTGCAACATAGTTTCCACGGCTCCTTCCAGCTTCTGCAACATTTCCCAAGCTGTACATTCTCTAATGGCAGCAAGTCTTCAGTTTGCACAAGAAGGAAGAAGGAATCGCCCATGGAGTGAAGGAGTCACTCCCCTGCATGGTCAGGCACCTAGTGCAACGGTGACCTGCTGCATGGACCTACTTTCATCCTGAACTGCTTGGATCCTAAATCACAGGTGGTGGTCCGACGTGGTCCTCTCTGCCAGCTGTCCAACTTTGGTTGAAGTAAGTCCTTGCCTTTCCACGCAGGACAGTACCCCCATGAACTGCATCTTTTGCAGCTGCCAAGGCTTGTTTGCATCTCCTCCAAGGGATCTTCAGACTACATGTAGCTCCAAGCCCCAGCACCCCTTACTGCAATGCATAGCCTTTTGGTGGTTCTCCTGCGGTGTGGGACCCTTCTTCAGCTGTGCTGTGTGGAGTCTTCCGAGACCCCTGTGTCCCCATCCTGTGGGTGCTGCCTCTTTTCCTGTGGGCTCTCTTGGTCGCTGAGGGTCCCCTCTGACTCTCCCTCCTGGGTTAAGTCCTCCTGGGCCTTGCTGGTCTCTGGCATCTCCACTTTTCACCAACCACGACCTTTGCCTTTGCCAAGGCTTGTTGGTGGATTTCCTGCACCAACACCAATCTGCAAAACTTCTTCCAGCGTGGGACGTTGTCTGCACCCCACAGGAACTCTTTACCGAATCCAGGGCTGCAGTGCTGACCTTCTTCACATCACAGTCAACTGACTCCTGCATCCACTGCTGGGTGGGTAGTAGCTCCTACTCCTCCTGGACCCTTCTGTGACTTCTGGACTTGGTCCCCTTCTTCCACAGGTCTTCCTCTTCAAGAATCCACCACTGGTTTCTTGCAGTCTTGTCTGGGTGTTGCACTTTATTTTCCTTCTTTTTGGATGATTTGGGGTAAAGCCACTAACTTACTCCTTTTCTCCCTGTCGCTAGGGGGCACTGTAGTACTTACCTTTGGTGTTTTCTAGTACCCCCAGCTTTCCTCTACACATTCCACTTACCTAGGTGGAGGTCCTTGTGTTCACATTCAATTTTTTATAGTATATGGTTTGGACTCCCCTTAGGATTACTATTGTCACACATTTGCACGGTTTTCTATCACTTTCTATGCCTATTTCTGGTAACTTGTGTGTGTGTGTGTGTGTGTGTGTGTATATATATATATATATAAAGTTCGATGGCATGTGTAGCTGCAGATACACATGCTGTGCATATCCCGCCATCTAGTGTTGGGCTCGGAGTGTTACAAGTTGTTTTTCTTCGAAGAAGTCTTTTCGAGTCACGGGATCGAGGGACTCCTCCCCTTTCGGCTCCATTGCGCCTGGGCGTCGACTCCATTTTAGATTGTTTTCTTTCCGCCATTGGGTTCGGACGTGTTCCTCTTCGCTCCGTGTTTCGGTTCGGAAAGTTAGTTAAATCTCAGAAAATTCGACGGTATTGTTGGCGTTCGGTATCGGGTTAGTTAACGCAGATCGACACCGAATCCAGAAGAGCTCCGGTAGCCCTTCGGGGCTTCTATTCCCCGGCGGGGCCTGGTCGGCTCGACCGCGTGCGTCTTCAAGGCTAATGGAACTGACCCCATTCCGCTTCTGCCCCGAATGCCACAACAAGTATCCTTACACAGATCAACATCTGGTCTGTAATTTGTATTTGTCCCCCCAACACAAAGAGGATACCTGCGAGGCCTGTCGGGCGTTTCGGTCGAAGAAAACGCTATGGGACCGGAGAGCACGAAGGCTTCAAATGGCGTTGGCGCCGTCAGGACACCACGACATCGAGAAAGAGGAGACTTTCTCCATCGCTGACTCGGACAAGCCTGAAACAGAGCAGGCACCGAAAACCGTGAGTAAACCAGCCCCAGCCAAAACTCAGCCAAAATCATGAAGGCCCAGGGGACGCCACCGCCGGCAGGCCATGGCTTAACCCGTAAAATCGCTGACCATCCATCGGCACCGAAAAAGGGCACACACGTGTCGAAGTCATCCGACTCCGGTCGAGATCCCGTCACAGAGCATACTCGACACCGAGAACATGGCTCAGACCAGACTCGACACCGAGAGACCGGCTCCGAGATAAGTCAGCACAGAGAGATCGGCACACCTAAACCTAAAAAAGTGGCTTCGGAGCCGAAAAAGACTGTAGAAAAAGTTTTGGTACCGAAACACCCAGCTTCGGAGCCGAAAACAAGCTCCTACTCCGAAGAACAAGGCCTTTCAGAACAACTACAAGGCCACAAATTTGGATAAGAGCTAGAAGCAGGGGAGCCAGATTATACACAAAGAAGGCTCCATATTCAAAAGGAAACAGGGAAAATAAGAACTCTCCCTCCTATAAGGATGAAAAGGAAACTTGCTTTCCAAGACAAAGAAAAACAACCACAAGCAAAAGTGGCAAAAGCAGTAACTCCACCTCACTCTTCGCCACAACCATCACCACACCACTCACCGCAACTGTCACCAATTGCAACCCCCCCTATGATGCAATCACCAACGCACACAGGGGTCAGCCAGGATGACCCAGATGCATGGGATCTATATGATGCGCCAGTATCAGATAATAGTCCAGACTGCTACCCAGCGAGACCATCACCACCTGAAGACAGTACTGCCTACATGCAAGAGGTGTCCAGAGCAGCAGCTTTTCACAATGTGGCACTGCACGCAGAACCCATTGAGGATGACTTTTTATTTAATACTTTGTCGTCGACACACAGTCAGTACCAAAGTCTCCCGATGCTACCAGGGATGTTGAAACACGCAAAACAAGTATTTCAAGAACCTGTCAAAGGCAGAGCCATCACACCTAGGGTGGAGAAAAAGTACAAGCCTCCCCCTACAGACTCTATATACATCACACAACAACTGACACCTGACTCAGTAGTAGTAGGCGCAGCACGTAAAAGGGCTAATTCACACACCTCAGGAGATGCACCACCACCCGACAATGAAAGTCGAAAGTTTGATGCAGTGGGGAAAAGAGTTGCAGCACAAGCGGCCAATCAATGGCGCATTGCCAATTCCCAGTCTTTATTGGCAAGATATGACCGGGCACATTGGGATGAAATGCAGCACTTTATAGAACATCTGCCCAAAGAGTTCCAAAAGCGTGCACAACAAGTGGTGGAAGAGGGCCAAAGTATCTCGAACAACCAGATACGATCAGCAATGGATGCAGCGGTCACAGCCGCAAGAATTGTGAATACAGCAGTCATCATTCGGAGACACGCATGGCTACGCACCTCCGGATTTAAGCCCGAAATCCAACAGGCTGTGCTTAATATGCCTTTTAATGGACAGCAGTTGTTTGGGACGGAGGTGGACACAGCTATAGAGAAGCTGAAAAAAGACACGGATACGGCCAAGGCCATGGGCGCGCTCTACTCCCCACAGAGCAGAGGCACATTTAGGAAGACACAATTTAGAGGGGGGTTTCGGGCCCAAAGCACAGAACCCTCAACCTCACAAACCAGACCCACATACCAGGGCCAGTATCAGAGAGGAGGCTTTCGGGGACAATACAGAGGTGGACAGTTCCCTAAAACTAGAGGAAAGTTCCAAAGCCCAAAGACCCCTCAAGATAAACAGTGACTTCAGTGTCACAAATCCCCAACACATAACACCAGTGGGGGGGAGACTCATAGATTTTTTACCAAAACTGGGTAGAAATAACAACAGACTCGTGGGTCCTAGCCATTATCCAACATGGTTATTGCATAGAATTCCTACAATTACCACCAAATGTGCCTCCAAGAACACACAACATGTCCAAATAGCACTTGGATCTATTACAACTAGAAGTCCAAGCGTTGTTGCAAAAAGACGCAATAGAACTGGTACCCAATCATCAGAAAAGAACAGGTGTTTATTCTCTGTATTTTCTAATACCCAAAAAGGACAAAACTCTGAGACCCATCTTAGATCTCAGAACACTAAATCTTTACATCAAATCAGATCACTTTCACATGGTGACACTTCAAGACGTAATCCCCTTGCTCAAACAACAAGACTACATGTCAACATTAGATCTCAAGGATGCGTACTTCCATAAACCCATACATCCTTCACACAGGAAATACTTAAGGTTTGTATTCCAAGGAGTACATTACCAATTCAAAGTGTTACCATTCGGGATAACAACAGCACCAAGGGTAATTTACAAAATGCCTTGCAGTAGTAGCAGCCCATATCAGAAGACAGCACATACACGTATTCCCGTATCTAGACGATTGGTTAATCAAGGCCAACACGCAGGAACAGTGTCTTCAACACACAAAATACGTCATAGAAACCCTTCACAAACTAGGGTTCTCACTAAACTACCAAAAATCACACTTACAGCCGTGTCAAATACAACAATACTTAGGAGCAACAATCAACACAAAAAAAGGATTGCCACTCCAAGTCCACAAAGGGTACAAGCATTCCGAAACGTAATAAAAAGCATGCACCCAAACCAAAAGTTTCAGGTTAAATTAGTGATGAAACTACTAGGCATGATGTCCTCATGCATAGCCATTGTCCCAAACGCAAGATTACACATGCGGCCCTTACAACAGTGCCTAGCAACACAATGGTCACAAGCACAGGGTCAACTTCAAGATCTAGTGTTGATACACCGCCAAACATATACCTCGCTTCAATGGTGGAATCCTATAAATTTAAACCAAGGGCGGCCTTTCCAAGACCCAGTGCCTCAATACGTGATCACAACAGATGCTTCCATGGTAGGGTGGGGAGCATACCTCAACCAACACAGCATCCAGGGACAATGGGACACTCAGCAGAAACAACTTCATATAAATCATTTAGAACTACTAGCAGTGTTTCTAGCGTTGAAAGCATTTCAACCACTAATAGCCCACAAACACATTCTTGTCAAAACAGACAACATGACAACAATGTATTACCTAAACAAACAGGGAGGGACACACTCAACACAGTTGTGTCTCTTAGCACAATAGATTTGGCATTGGGCGATTCACAATCACATTTGCCTGATAGCGCAATACATACCAGGAATTCAAAACCAGTTAGCCGACAATCTCAGTCAGGATCACCAACAGATCCACGAATGGGAAATTCATCCCCAGATACTACAAACCTACTTCCAAACCTGGGGAACACCGCAAATAGACCTATTCGCAACAAAAGAAAACGCAAAATGCCAAAACTTCGCATCCAGGTACCCACAGCCTCACTCCAAGGGCAATGCGTTATGGATGAGTTGGTCAGGGATATTTGCTTACGCTTTACCCCCTCTCCCACTCCTTTCGTATGTCGTAAACAAATTGAGTCAAAACAAACTCAAACTAATACTAATAGCACCAACTTGGGCACAACAACCTTGGTACACAACACTACTAGACCTGTCAGTAGTGCCTCATATCAAACTACCAAACAGACCAGATTTGTTAACTCAACACAAACAACAGATCAGACACCCGAAACCAGCATCGCTCTATCTAGCAATCTGGCTCCTGAAGTTTTAGAATTCGGACATCTAGACCTTACACAAGAATGTATGGAGGTCATCAAAGAGGCTAGAAAACCTACTACAAGACATTGCTACGCAAATAAATGGAAAAGATTTGTTTATTACTGTCATAATAATCAAATTCAACCATTACACGCATCCGCGAAAAACATTGTAAGCTACTTACTACACTTACAAAAGTCTAAGTTAGCTTTTTCATCCATTAAAATACATCTCACAGCAATTTCAGCCTATCTGCAAATTACACATTCAACTTCAATATTCAGAATCCCAGCCATAAAAGCATTTATGGAGGGTCTAAAAGATTATTCCACCAAGAACACCACCAGTTCCTTCGTGGAACCTCAATATTGTATTAACACGACTCATGGGCCCACCATTTGAACCCATGCACTCTTGTGAAATACAATCTGCAGCTACACATGCCACTGAACGGAAAATGTCACTTACCCAGTGTACATCTGTTCGTGGCATGGGATGCTGCAGATTCACATGCGCCCTTCCCGCCTCCCCGGGAGCCTGTAGCCGTTGTTAGTTGAATAAGATTTGTAAATTTGTAAATAAATATTATTTTAATACACATTATGTACATACACACCTACTCCATTGCATGGGCACATCTAGTATACTCTCAACTCCTACCTCACCCTCAGCGGGGAAAACAATCTAAGATGGAGTCGACGCCCATGCACAATGAAGCCGAAAGGGAGGAGTCCCTCGGTCTCGTGACTCGAAAAGACTTCTTCGAAGAAAAACAACTTGTAACACTCCGAGCCCAACACTAGATGGCAGGATAATGCACAGCGTCCCATTCCACGAACAGATGTACACTGGGTAAGTGACATTTTCCATATATAAAATGTTGTGTGAAACTTACCTCCTATTGAAGGGTTGTCTCTAGAACTTTTTGGTATTGTGTCAAAATAAAGTACCTTTATTTTTGTAACACTGAGTGTTTTCTTTCATGTGTGTGAGTGCTGTGTGGCTATAGTGGTATTGCATGAGCTTTGCATGTTTTCTAGATAAGCCTTGGCTGATCATCTACAACTACCTCTAGAGAGCCTGGCTTCAAGTCACTGTCTACACTACACTAATAGGGGATACCTGTACCTGGTATAAGGTGTACCTTAGGTACCCACCAGGCCAGCTTCCTACAGTGAGGGTTTGATACCAAACATCCCAGGATTCAGAGAAGCCAAATGTAGTTTGGGAACTCGTAATGACCAGTGTCCAGCACATGCATTTAAAACGGCTTTCGTGTGCAGTTACTATGTCTCAGAATGGACAGACACATAGTAGGGGCATATTTGCTCATGCATATATGCCCTCGTGTCTGGATGCACCCTGCCTTAGAGGTGACTTACACCTGGCACATGCAGTGTTGTGGGACCTGTTACAAAGAGGTGTGTGACAGGTTGTGTTTTCAATTTAGTCTGCAATGGCAGCACTGTGTGGATTTGGTGAGGGTCCCTTGGGTGACACAACTGGTGCCGCAGCCCTCAGGAACCTCCCTTAGTAACCCTGGCCCTAGGTACCAGGGAGGCCATTTACTAGGGACTTACAGTGGCAGCTAAAAAGTTTGCCAATTGTGCAAAACTTTGCAGTTTTGGGGAAAGAGATCTGGCACTGGGGACCTAGTTAGCAGGGACCCAGTGCACTAACTGTCAAGATCACACCAGAAACCATGCAAACAGTGGGAGGGGGGGGGCTACCATGGCAAAAGAGGCACTTTCCCACAAATTGCTAATGCAGTTGTAGTTTAATTTGGATCTATAATGTATATTTATACTCTCCTGACTCATTTTTGGCCCTGCACCTTTTGAAACTGTGATGCTCTGGGTGTTCAGACATTAACTATCTCAAGTAATAGTTTGCCTAGATTGATTCAACTCAAATTTGTTCAGAGATTTTTATGACATCCCTGTTAAACTACAGAGGTTTGGCCTGAGGATGATTACCAGAAGCCTCATGCGCTGTGTGGAGAAGGCTGATTTTATACATTTAGCTTGGGTAAGAAAGTTATTGGGTCAATGTTTTTATGGAATTTATTTGAATGATATAGTTTGTCTCTCACCCCGCAGCATAATTCCAGTGGCCCCGATTATAATAACCCACCCAACCCCTTCCTGACACTTCTTGGATATGTGAGGGATGTAAAAGCACCGAGTCATAAATGCATGGCACTGGCATTGTTACTTACCGAAAGATGGGTTGTACTGCAATGGGGCAGAGATCCTCTCCACATTGCCGATGACTGGGTGAAGGATCTAATACATAGTAATAATAATAATGCGTCAAACAGTTTTAATCTGTGGATGCCAATAAAATCGAAGCCTAGAGATATCTGTGCTCCACTGCAGGCATACCTGATGCAGCGTGCCTTAAATAGCTCGGATTATGAGCCTGACGTCGTTATTGGGTAATTGGTTATATGTACCTAGGGAAATTGTTTTTCCCCTGAAATCTGTATAAGAAATGTTGAATGAAATGTGCTGCTGGATGCTTATTCGAACTGCTGCTAAATTGTTGCTCGACCTGTGATTGCGTTCACTGGACTGCCATAAAACCTCTACTTTCCTGGTGTCCAAGACATGTCCTCATCACGGGCTGGGCTTGGCGCCTCCATTGAAGACCAACTGCTGCTGCTGTTGCTCGCACTCACAAACACACCGCTTCTGAACATAACTCAGCTCTTCCAAATAGAAGTCCAAAACCCATGTCCCTTTTGCAGTGAATGCAGCAAGAGCTTCCGGCCGGAGCGTTGATGAAAGTGTTCATCATATTTACTAACCCTGTCTACGTTATAGCCTGTTTAACTGAGCTCTCGCTTTCCAAACTGCAGCCTTGAGAACGAGTGTCTCGTCAAAGAGCTCCCATTGGCAAAGTCTTGGAATACAGTTGTAAGTAAGAAGGGTAGCATATGGTTTATTTTGTCCTCGAGATGTCTTCTTGACTATACAAAAGGTGTTCTTGTCCTCTGAGAACTGTGAAAAGGACCCTCTCCAGTCCCAGCATCCCACACATTTATCCCGTTGTGCCTATATCTACATAATGAAGTGCATCGTAACACGTATTTACACTTATTTAAATTTCTTACTGTTAGACTTTTCATCCTTGGCGTGGTCTCCCTTAACTTTTTGCCTCTGTTCCCCAGGTTATTGATGTGTGCTGGACTCTGATTTTGCTGTTTTTATTACTCTGGGCACTTTACCACTGCTAACCAGTGCTAAAGTGCAAGTGCTCCTGTTTAAAATGTGTATGTAATTGGTTTTCCATGATTGGCATATTTGTTTTACTGTTAAGTCCCTAGTAAAGTGCACTAGAGGTGCCCAGGGCCTGTAAATCAAATGTTACTAGTGGGCCTGCAGCACTGGTTGTGCCACCCACACAAGTAACCCTGTAATCATGTCTCAGACCTGTCACTGTGTGTGTGTGTATTTTTACACTGTAAATTCGACTTGGCAAGTGTACCCACTTGCTAGGCCTAAACCTTCCCTTTTCTTACATGTAAGGCACCCCTAAGGTAGGCCCTAGGTAGCCCTAAGGGCAGGGTGCAGTGTATGGATAAGGTAGGACATATAGTAATGTGGTTTATATGTCCTGACAGTGAAATACGGCCAACTTCGTTTTTCACTGTTGCAAGGCCTGTCTCTCTCATAGGATAATATGGGGGCCACTTTTAAATATGATTAAAATGTAGATTCCCCTAGAGAGTAGATGGACATGTGGAGTTTGGGGTCCCTGAACTCACAATTTAAAAATACATCTTTTAGTAAAGTTGATTTTAAGATTGTGCGTTTGAAAATGCCACTTTTAGAAAGTGAGCATTTTCTTGCTTATACCATTCTGTGACTCTGCCTTGTTTGTGGATTCCCTGTCTGGGTCAGTTTGACAGTTGGGTTGTTTTTCACCTCACACTAGATAGTGACACAAAGGGAGCTGGGGTGTAACCTGCATTTCCTGATTAGCCATCTCTGCTAGGAGGGATGGGTGGAGTGGTCACTCTCATCTGAAAGGGACTGTGCCTGCCTCTGACAATGCAGACTTCAACCCCCTTGTGTGTGTCTGAGGCCTTGCCTGGGCAAGGCAGGATTTCACAAGTAGGTGTGAGTCCCCTTTGAAGAAAGGTGACTTCAAAGACTAAAATGGGTATAAGAAGGGCACCCAAATCTACAGACTTTTGAAACACTTCTGGAACCAAGAGGAACCTCTGCCGGAAGAAGAGCTGATAGCTGAGGAAGAAGTGCTGCCCTGCCTGTGACTGTGCTTTGTGGAGCTTTCCTGCAGTGCTGCTTCTGCCAGAGTAAGAGGGCAAAGACTGGACTTTGTGTGCCTTCCATCTTGTGAAGAAATCTCCAAGGGCTTGAGTTAGAGCTTGCCTCCTGTTATTTGAAGTCTCAGGGACAGCAAAGACTTCTCTCTGCCAGCACCAGGAGTCTCTGGAGAGACTCCTGCTCTGACAAGTGGTGCCCTATCCAGCCCCTGGGCCCTTGAAAGGAAAGCTGGTGGAAATCCAAGGAAATCGACTTCCGACAACTCCGGACCGACGCCGCTGCTGAATCCGGTGACGCCGCCTGCACTCGACGCCGTAACCTTTGCTGGAACGCGACGCTCTTCGCAGGCCCGACGCCGCCGCAGCCCCGCTGAAGTCCACGACTCCGTGGAAGTCGCCGCACCACGTCGTGACCGACGCCGCTCGAAATGCGTGGAGTCAACATTTCGCACAGACGCCGCGATCCCCGACTTCACGCATCAGCTTGTTTTCACTCTTCACCAAAGGTACTGTACTTGGGGGTCTACACGACTCCGTGTCCGGCGCCGCTGGTGTCGGCTTGTTGGGAACGACTCCGTCACGACGCTGTGTTAACATCTCATCGAAGCATTTTTGTTTCTAAACGCTATTTTTGAGTTTAATCTTTTAAAAATTCATAACTTGACTTGTGTATGTCGGATTTTTGTCGTTTTGGTCTTGTTTTGTTTAGATAAATATTTCCTATTTTTCTAAACTGGTGTTGTCATTTTGTAGTGTTTTTATTAAGTTACTGTGTGTGTTGGTACAAATACTTTACACCTAGCACTCTGAAGTTAAGCCTACTGCTCTGCCAAGCTACCAAGGGGGTAAGCAGGGGTTAGGTGATGGTGATTCTATTTTACCCTGACTAGAGTGAGGGTTCTTGCTTGAACAGGGGGTAACCTGACTGTCAACCAAAGACCCCATTTCTAACACTTACCATCAAGTTATAATAATGTAAATACATCTCTGCATTTCTGTCAGCAATTCATTGATCTTGTTTGTGTCGAGTCGCTGGTAAATATTTCCATTTGCCTTTCAGAAGTAACGAATAACACGGACTTGCAGAGCCTCAATGGAAATATTCTGCATGTGACCTCAGGGCCAGCTCCCTCTTTGCTCAAGAGCAGTGATAAGACCTTCTGCCAATACATCAACCTGCAGCTGCAGAATGCGGAGCCACAAGGTAACGTGCGCATTACAAACCAAAGCATTGGCCATGCTTGCATGCATTGTATATTGTACCGGTTATGACAATTTCCGTCGTGCCCGGACTGTGTCAATTGGCACTGGGTTAAAATACCTCTTTTCTTTGGTTAGGAGCTATTGTTTGCCACTAGGCTAAAGGTTATCATTTATGGATTTTTTTTTTATTTTGGGAATTTTATATAGCACGAATGTGACCCAAACGTATCAGAGCGATGTACAGCGCAAAGGCAGTTGCCGTTACATACTTCTTACAAAAACATCAGGAGAATCTTATTGATATAAAAGATAACTTTGTCCGCTAACATCTTATGGGAAGTATGCTGCATCAACCCTACTACGTTCATTGTCCTCATCGCATTAACTAAAAATGGAAAGGACATTGACCCATCTTTCGTTGCTCAATGTACTTAAGATTATGATACATTAGTTTGTGTGTTGTCGTATGTACTTGTCTTCATGTCTCAAAATATGTCAATATACATGCCATATGGGGGCTGGTGGGGGTTGAGGGGTTATGGCCGGGCTGAATGGGCTCAGGGCATAATTTGTACCTCTTTTCTTCTGTGCCCTGTTTGTAATTGGAGATCGGAGCTTGCTGGGGCTGTGAGGGCACGGGGGACCCTCAGCCACCCACCAAGCCCCTGAGGGAATCAGATGGTGATGTACATCATGGCAGTAGCCCCCATTCCCACCCGCTGGGTCACAGACTGAGCAGAGGTGTCTAGCGACGGAGAACTTGGGCCTGGAGTCCTGCTCAAGGCTGATGGGATTTGTTGGGTGGATCACACTGCACACAGAATCCCACCCAGAATGAATGGCACGAAATCCTGTCCTGTAAGCTCCACAGACCGGGCACCATGACTGTTCCTTGTGAGTCTGGCTGCCTGGGGCCAGTTATTCATTTTCAGATGCACGTTTAGCGACAATTCAAAAATTGACTTTTGAGGCTGATGCACCCAGGAGACACAAGGATCTTGCTGCATATTACTGTACCCCATTTGGCGGAAAGTCCTTTGGTATCTAACTGATTGGAATTGGTGAGCTCAGTCTGCATTGAAGACTAAGTTCGCATTTTTCCAACTGGGTGAAAATGCAAAAAACAGTAGATGTTAGGGGGTGTTATCGCTAACATTTACAAATTTTTTGGGGGGGGGCGGGGGGTGTTGCAGCCTAGACAGTCGGATTTGATTAATATTTTGCTGAATGTGAAAGGCACTGTGTGATATTCTTGGTGCTGATAGTAGTACGCTTAGAAGACAGTTCAAGGACCTGTACTGTGATACATACCATCCCTGAGGCTCATAGGGGTTGCAAAGTGCCTCACTATACGACAAGCAGAGGAAGCCTGCCTCATCTAACAGAACGGATAATTACAGCCAAGCTACCAGCATACTGATAAGACTGTAGCGGGGGTCCCATCCATTGTACCATGAGAGTGGTCAGTGTACCTTCCATAACAGATGTCCTACAAACGATCAGTAACTCCTGCACCTAAGTGGAAAATCAATTAAATGTAATGGTCTTGGATCTAAACGTGGTCCAAGCTGACCTGCACAGATTCATGAGAGCCCGAACTACAAAGGTAAATTTCCTACTTCGGAGAAATGGGGATTTGGCTAGCCTGTTTGCCAGCCTTGGGGTGTAATACCCTTAGAGCAAATATGTGCTGCTGGTTGAGATGGTAGATTGGGTGGACGTCACATTGCTGAAAGTATTTGTGCGTTAAATGTCAATGATACTCCACTAGCTCAATTAAGTGCCTGTGTGCTACCCACACCCTTGATATATGGGCTGAAAATGGTTTTCTTGACAGGAATCTCCTGATTATTAAACATCCATCCTGTAAAACTAAACCTTAAAGAAGGTAGTGCACAAGTTGGGGGTTACTGGATATTTCGAGGGTGAAACACATAGAGCAAGACCCTTTCTGCTCTCCAGACTGGGTCTCATACTGATGTCACTTAGTTATGCAGCACACTTTGATGGAATCAATTACCAGGGAAAGGTGCTCTCTTATCAAGCCACTCTGTGGGCAGTATGTTCCTGGAAGAAACTGAGGGCCAGTGCTTGGACTTGAAAACCAACCCTGAATCAATTGCTAAACTCGACCTTCTCTAGTTGATTACATGGGAATAATTTGCACTATTTTGAGTTTAATGAGGGTATGGGGTTGGGCAGGAAGCAATAAGGACACTTTGGGGAAATTTCAGGAACCCTCAGATGCCTACAACAAGATATAGGAAAATGCAAGAAAATATTCGCTGAGATGGGTACATGAACAGAAGCTACCCCCACATCTTGCTAGCAAGGTAAAAGGAGATTCTAAAAGATCTCCTGATGTCCCTGGAAAAGATCCAGAGGATATTGTACTAACAGCCACAGCACCGAGGAGCGTAAATTAGATAAACCAGTAGCATCACTACGGGAAAGGGAGAACCCTGCCATACCATAGTGTTGCAGTATCTAATAACAAGCAAGATAATATATAAAGTAGTGGTTATTCTTGAAGTTCCCTGTGTAGGAAAGTGCCCCTTTTGACCTGGTCACCCCCCACTTTTTGTCCATTGGTCCTGAGGTTTTTCGATTGAGTTTCACTGGGTTCCTGCTAAACAGGCCCCCAGTGCCAATGCTCTTTTCCCCAAAACAGGTAACATGATGTACAATTGGCACATTGCTCCACCCTTGTAAGTCCCTAGTAAGTGGTACCCCTGGTACGTAGGGTCTGGGTAGAGAAGAGTGCCCCTGAGGGCTACAGCACAGATTGTGCCACCCTCAGGGAGACCCCTAAAGATGAGAAACACACAGCTGCCATTGCAGTCTGCGTGTCCTGGTTCAAACCAGGAAAGAATATGACATTACATGACATGTATCACTGTAGCTGGGTATATGTAAGTCACCCCTAAGACAGGCCTAAGAGCCACAAAGCAGGGTGCAGTACTCTTAGTGTTGGACATATCTACATGAGTGGATATGGCCCTGTGATGCTCAACCCTATTGCTGAGCATTGCAAGTAGGCCGGGAAGCCATTTTAAGGTATGTGCTGGGCACTCATGAACACAAGTAATCTAGTCACATAATGGCTTCACAGAACCCATTTGGTGTTTGGTATCGAACACCTCGTCCTAATAAATCTGGGGTGATGCTAGCTTCAGATGTGTTCAGACGTGCACCTGTGTTGATAGAACAAAACCCTTCTATAAGACACAGCAGTTTATCATTTCTTTCTCAAAGCCACACAACGGCTATGCTCTTTTTGAAGCAGGCATAGCAAGCTGATTGGTCAAATGCATGAAAACCTGTTGTGCAGAAGCCAAGTGACTGTTGCCTTTCCCTCCCAGACCCCACTGTACCTGCAAGAAAGGGGCTTCCATGGCTATATTTGGTAACATCCCCATAGCTGATATCTGCAAAGCAGCTACCTGGTCTACTTCACACATTTTCACACACTTTCGCACACTTTCACCAAGCATTACTGTCTGGATATCTTAGCACACCAACAAGCCAACGTTGGCCAGACTGTGCTATGCACACTTTTCCAATTCTCTGCAACATCCGCTGGCTGGCCACCGCTCAAGTGAGAACTGCTTTACAGTTTATGCCTAGCATATATAGCTACAGCTACACATGCCACATACTGAAAATGTTACCCTGTAAGGTAAGTATCTATTTGTGGCATGTCGTGCTGCACACTCACGTGTCCACCCTCCTTCATGGAAGCTTTGGGCTGGTGCAGATGCCTTTATTGTCTAACTTTCATTCCTGCGTGGTCATCATCTTCCCTATCTCTATGCTCATTCTCATCCTCACCCACCATGTGGAAAAACAATCCTAACAATGGAGCCAATGCCCATGCATATTACCACCAATAGGAGGAGTCACTATGCCTTGTGACTCTAAAAGACTTCTTCAAAGAAAAACAAGTTTCACACATCCTAGACCAGCACTAGATGGAAGGAGAGTATGCACAGCATGGGAATCTACAGCACTAAATGCCACAAACAGTTGCTTACAGGGTAGGTAATATTTTCTTCCCCAATACCATTGCTATGGGAAACTCAGCCTTACTCCTTCCCTTTTTGCTTAATTCATTTTTGTTGGCTTTAGGACTCACCGTACTTTACCACTGCTAACCAGTGCTAAAGTGCATGTGCTCTCTGCTTAAAACATAGTAACATTGGTTTGTCCACAATTGGCATATTTACTTTACTTATAAAACTCCTTGCAAGCCTTAAACCCCCTTTTTATTACCTACAGTCACCCCTAAAGTAGGACCTATGTAGCTCATAGGGCTTGCTCTCAAGGCCTTCCTCCCATCCATTCGCGGTCAGTCGATACAATTCTTGACAGACAATATTTCCACATTGTGGTACATCAATAAACAGGGAGGAGTAGGGTCATACCTTCTCTGAAGAGAGGCTCTGCGGCTCTGGTCCTTTTCTCAGGACCGTCAGGTTTGCGTAGTGGGAAGCCATTTGTCCGGAGTTCTGAACATACATGCGGGCTGTCTCAGTCTGTGCTTTTCGGCCGATCACGAATGGTGTCTTCATCCGGTGGTAGTTCTTCACATCTTCCAGTTGTGCGGGAACGCCTTGGATGGACCTGTTTGCCACTCAAGAGAATGTGCTCTGCTCATCGTTCTGCAGCCTCCAGTATCCGATATAGGGGGCATTGGAGGACGTGTTGCAGTTGAGCTGGAGAAGCCGGCTTCTTTATGCGTTCACCACCCCCCACCCCCAATACCTTTGATTTCTCTAGTTCTGAGGAAGATTTGCCAAGACTGGGCCCAAGTCATATTAATAGCCCCGGATTGGCCAAGAATGGCGTGGTACACCTCCTTCACCTCTCGCTGTGCCTTCCGCTCAGTCTCCCTCACAGGACAGATTTCCTCTTGCAGGGGCAGGTTCTACACCTCCCACCTCCAGAACCTGTACCTTCATGCGTGGAGATTGAACGGGGCAATCTGGCAGATGGGCAAAAATGTTTAGTTGGTATGGGGAGAGACACATCGACCTTTAAAGGTCCATTTGTCTGATGTTTTGGGGTTTTCGCTATCCTTGGCCCAGCCAGGGTCTGCTGTGGCGACAGTAAAGGGTTACCTTGCCGCACTGTCTGCTTTCATTTGTCTTCCTGATCAACCCTCTTTGTTTAAGTCCCCTGACTTAGATTCCTTTAGAGTTTATCAAACAAGTTTTCTCCCACTCATTTGTTATGCCTCAGTGCGATTTAAATTTGGTATTAACTTTTTTGATGGGTTCACCATTTGAACCAATGCATAGTTGCCCATTGAGGCTCCTTACTTTTGAAACACTTTTCTTACCATCCATCATGTCAACTAGACATGTGAAAGAGCTGCAAGCTCTTATTGTAAAACCTCCTTTCACTACCTTCCATGCAGGTAAGGTGGTTTTGAGAACCAGGGCGGCTTTCCTGCCTAATGCAGTTACACCCTTCCATCTGGGGAAGACTATAACACTTTCATCTTTTTATGGAGGAAAAGCTGCATCGCCTGGATCCAAAGAGGGCTCAGCTTCTATATGGAGAGGACAAAGAGCTTCAGAACTTCTGAGCAGCTCTTCCTTGGCTACGTGGGCAAAATGAAAGGCAAAGCTGTCCATAAGAGGACTCTTTCAAGGTGGGTCATTCTTGGCATAAAGATTTTTTTACTCGCTGGCAAGAAAGTATCCTCTTGAGGACATTAGGGCTCATTTAACCAGGGCCAAGTCTGCCACTTCTGCTTCAGCCAGGGGTGTACCTGTTGTTGACATTTGCAAGGCAGTGACTTGGGCTTCCCTCCACACTTTTGCGAAACATAATTGTTTAGACTCTGAAATGAGGAGGGATGGTCATTTTGCCTGTTCTGTTCTCCAGGACTTCTTGGTTTGTCCTTTCAGGCACGTACGGCTGATTGCGGTACTGCTTTGGGTTTCTATTCATAAGGTGAGGAAGTTGTATCCATCAGAAGAACAAGTTTCTTACCTTCGTTAACGCCTTTTCTGGTTTGATACAGTAGCTACCTGTGGATTCCTCAAAGGAATTTTCCCCTTTAGGGATGTTACAGGGGTCAGAGGGCGGTATCTAACGGCTACTGTCCCTGAGGGTGACTACACCCTTCCGATGTCCACTCCCTTTGGGGAGGGAGGGACACAGACCTAACCCTATTGGTCCATGTCCTCCAAACCAAGATGGAGTTTTTTGCAAGGAGGGGGTCCCTTCAGCTCTGGACACCTTAGGGGTGGTCCTAGCTGAAGTGGTCATTCCTTCTTTTTCCTAATTTTCCCGCCAGACTTGCCACCAAAAGTGGGGACTGTGGCCCATCTCCACTAGCTGGGATGCCCTGGGGTGCTGTAACAAAAGGCATGAGCCTTTGAGGCTCACCGCCAGGTGTTACAGTTCCTGCAGGGGGAGGTGAGAAGCACCTTTACCCAGTGCAGGCTTTGTTTCTGGCCACAGAGTGACAAAGGCGCTCACCCCGTGTGGCCAGCAACATGTCTGGTGTGTGGCAGGCTGGCAGGAACTGGTCAGCCTAACACTAGCATTTCGACTGGTATACAGGTGGCAACTCTAAGATGCCCTCTGTGTGCATTTCTTCAATAAATCCCACACTGGCATCAATTTATTGTGCTGAGAAGTTAGATACCAAACTTCCCAGATTTCATTGTAGCCATTATGGAACTGTGGAGTTCGTAATTTACAGACTCCCAGACCATATACTCTTTATGGCTACCCTGCACTTTCAATGTCTAAGATTTGGCTTAGACACTGTAGGGGCATGGTGCTCATGCAACTATGCCCTCACCTGTGGTATAGTGCACCCTGCCTTAGAGCTGTAAGGCCTGCTCGAGGGGTGACTTACCTATGCCACAGGCAGTGGGCTGTGGGCATTCAGGTCCGTAGGGATGGCTACTTTGGTCATTCGGTCCTGCATGACTTTCTAGTATGATCTTGTTTCACAGCCCACCTCCGAAGATGGCATTGCTTGGGTATCTATTCTAAGTTAAGGTATCTGCAACTAGAAGTCTCTATCAGATGTAAAAGTTACTTACCTTTGGTAACAATATATCTGGTAGAGACATTCTAGTTGCAGATTCCTTACCAACCCACCCATCCTCCCCGCTTGCGTACTGGTTTCTAGGGACAGGGCTTCCCCATTCAGGGCCTTAGCTCTGGTGCACCAATTTCAGTGTTCTTTGTGGCTCTGCGCTTTGGCGTGGAAAGTTGTGGAAAGGAGTGTGTGTAGAAATAGATATAGATTTTTTTCTTTTTTTAGGAACACATTATGAATGTCTGAGCACTAAAGATGCGTCTAGGCCTGTACTAAAAACAAAGCCGTCAAGTCCCTGTTATTTTGCAGTCATCAGCATTGGTGGAACGTTCTGCATAAGATGAAACAAGCCTGTAATTTGTGTAGTGTTACATCAGCACATATATAAGGAGATGCAATAGGGATGCGTTCGGCCTCATTAGTTTATGTATATGCATTAGCCTCATGGTAATTGCTTCTACAGTATTTGCTGAACAAGTGAAGGCACTAATTTATTTTCACAGTGCGATCCTGCTGGAATGTATTCTTAATTATTCATCAACAGTGCACCTTTCTACATTGCCTGTACTCAAACGGGATGTTAATAAGGTATTCTGCAGGGCACAGTCAGTTTAAAGGAAAGCTTGCTAGAACTATTTTCAGAACATATCTTAATTGCAAAGTTATATATTAAACAACTTACTTATGGTACAAATGCATTCTGAAAGCTCTATGAAACAGTGGCAACAAAAGTGACATGGGCTACGCAGTCACTGGCATCAAATCATGGATTAGAAACTATTCAGTTTCAGGTACTTTGTTTTCTGAGTTGGTGTCAGAATAGTGATATGACACTTGGATGTTGCCAGTATACGACAGCCTTGCATATTGCAGGTTAAATAGCCTTAGCAGCAAACCTTGACATGTCCCTCTTTTGCTTCATGATAGAGGATTGCAGGAAACTGGCACTTGTTGCACCCACGCAAAACAAACAAACAAAAAAAAACACACACACACACACACTTATTGCCTGATATTGATGCTGATTTGACTGAGTGTGTGCTGGGATTCTGCTAACCAGGCCCCAGCACCAGTGTTCTTTCCCTAACAATGTACGATTGTTTCCACAATTGGCACACCTCTGGCACACAGATAAGTCCAGTGTAAAAGGTACCAGTGGTACAAAGGGCCCTGTGACCAGGGAAGGTCCTTAAGAGGTGCAGCATGTGTTGTGCCACCCTAAGGGACCCCTCACCTAGCACATGCACACTGCCATTGCAGATTGTGGGGAGAAAAAGGCAAAGTCGACATGGCATCCCCCTCAGTGTGCCATGCCCACAAAAAACTGCCAGTGGCATAGATAAGTCACCCCTCTAGCAGGCCTTTCAGCCCTAAGGCAGGGTGCACTATACCACAGGCGAGCGCATAGCTTCAGGAGTAATATGCCTCTACAGTGTCTAAGTCCATTCTTAGAAATTGTGAGTGCAGTGTAGCCATGTTAAGTATATGGTCTGGGAGTTTGTCATTACAAACGCCACAGTTCAGTAATGGCTTCACTGAATACTGGGACGTTTGGTATCAAACTTCTCAGCACAATACACCCACACTTATGCCAGTGTTGGATTTATTCTAAAAAAGCACACACAGGGCATCCCCCAGAGGGAAGAGATTCCCCCTGAATTTTACCCAATCCTCGAGTGTAGGACTGACTGGTCTGTGTCAGCATGCCACTAGCAGGCAAGTTTCTGACCCCATGGGGCGAGGGCCTTTGTGCTCCCTGAGGCCAGAAACAAAGCCTGCTGTGGGTGGAGGTGCTTCACACCTCCCCCTGCAGGAACTGTAACACCTAGCGGTGACCCTCACAGGCTCAGGCCTTGTGTTACAGTGCCCCAGGGCACTCCAGCTAGTGGAGAGGCCTGCCCCCTGGACAAAGCCCCACTTTTGGCAGCCAGTTCGGCTGGAAACTTAGGAACAACAAGGAGAAGTGAACACTTCAGCTGGGACCACCCCTAAGGTGTCCGGAGCTGCATTGACCCTCCCTGCAGAATCCTCCATCTTGGTTTGGAGGACAGGGACCAATAGGGTTAGGAATGTGCCCCCAACCACAAAGGGATTGGGCGCAGGAAGGGTGTAGCCACCCTCGGGGACAGTAACCATTGGTGACTGCCCTCTGACCCTTGTAACGCCCCTAAATCTTGTATTTAAGGGTTTGCATAAACCCAGCTTACCAGATTTCTGGCAACCTACAATAAGAATGATTGTTTAGTTGAAACTCCAGCAGAGAAGAAGGAAGACGACAACTTCTTTGGCACCCAGCCCTACTGGCCTGTCTCCTGCTTGAAAGAACCTGCAAAAGAAGAGCGACCTGTCCAGAAGGCCCAGTGACCTCTGCTCAGCTCCAGAGGACTGCCCTGCACCCAAAAGGACCAAGAACTCCAGAGGACAGCGGTCCTGTCCAAGAAAAACCAACAGCTATGGACTCCTGTAGGAGGCTGGCCTGGCTTATAGTGGGTACCAATGATACTTACACCTTGTGCCCGGTCCAGTTATCCCTTATTAGTAGATTAGTAGTGTTCTAGCACCTTAGGCTGATAGAGATAGCTATAGCAGAGCAGCCAAGGCTGAACTAGGAGACATGCAAGGCTCCTACTATACCACTTATATCATGTAGGTACTATATCATAAGAAAGACAATACTCAGGGTTACTAAAAATAAAGGCACTTTAGTAAATAGTAAATAAAACAGTCAGAAAGTAGTGCAAACATTGTAGAATACAATAGGATGCAATAGGCCTAGGGGCAACGCAAACCATATACTAAGAAAGTGGAATGCGAACCACGAATGGACCCCTAGGCTAGTGTAGTGTGTAGAGGGTCTCTGGGAGTGTAAGAAAACACTAAGGGTGTCCAAGGTACCCCACCCCAAGACCCTGGAAAGTAGGAGTTAAGTACTGCTATTTCCCCAGAAACACACTAAAGTCGTGATAAGGGATTTTGCAAAGACCACAACAGACTGCAAAGCACTGAAGAAGGATTCCTGGACCTGAGGACCTGCGAAGGAAGGGGACCAAGTCCAAGAGTCGCAAAAGTGTCCAGGGGGGGCAGGAGCCCACTAAACCCTGGATGAAGGTGCAAGATGGCTGCCTCCGGATGGAAGAAGCTGAAGATTCTGCAACAATGAAAGGTGCTAGGAACTTCTCCTTTGTGCAGAAGATGTCCCACGGCGTGCTGGAGGATGCAGAGTTGTTTCCTTGGCAAAAAAACGCAAACAAGCCTTGCTAGCTACAAGAGTCGCGGCTAGAGAAAAAGGGGGCTGCCCGGGCCCAGGAAGGTCCAGGATGTCGCCACTTGGGTGGGGAGACAGAGGGGGCCTTCAGCAGCGTAGAGACCCCACGCACAAGCAGGAAGCACCCACCGAAGTCCTTGAACACGGGTTCAAGAAGTCTGAACACGGCAGTCATCAACACTGCAGAACGAGGTCACACGACACCGGAGGTCAACACAGGGAGCTAAGCATCGCAGGACAGAGTGCTGGGGACCTAGGCTCAGCTGTGCATGCAGGATTTCTTGGAAATGTGCACAGAAGCCCTTGTAGCTGCAGTTCACGCGGTGTACAGGATTACTGTCTGGAGAGGGGAGGCAAGGACCTACCTCCTCCAAATTTGGACAGTTGGACCACTGGACAGTCTGGGTCTCGTGGGCCCACCACCTGTGTTCCAGGGGCCAAACTCGTCAGGATGAGAGGGGTCCCAGAGTACTGGTGAAGCTGAAGTTTGTGCCTGCTGAAGCAGTGGAAAGATTCTGGCGACCCACAGGAGATTTCTTCGTGGCTTCCAGTGCAGGATGAAGGCAGGCAGCCCCCAAAGCATGCACCACCAGGAAACAGTTGAGAAAGCCAGCAGGATTAGGCGCTACAATGTCGCTGATAGTCATCTTGCTATTGAAGTTTTGCAAGCGTCCTGGAGCAGTCACCGGTCGATCCTTGGCATAAGTCAAAGAGAGAGGTCCAGAGGAACTCTGGTGAATTCCTGCAAGTCGTTATCTGAGGAAAAGCCCACTTGAGAGACCCTAAATAGCCTTCAGAAGAGGATTGGCCAACTAGTCAGGTAAGCACCTATCAGGAGGAGTCTCTGACTTCACCAGCTGGCACTGGCCACTCAGAGGCCTCCAGAGTTCCCTCACACCTCTGGAAACTAGATGGCAGAGGTCTGGGACACACTGGAGGAGCTCTGGGCACCACCCCTGGCGTGGTGATGTACAGGGGAGTGGTTGATCCCCTTTCCTTTGTCCAGTTTCACTCCAGAGCAGGGACAGGGGGTTCCCTAAACCAGTGTAGACTGGCTTATGCACAGAGGGCACCATCTGTGCCCTTCAAAGCATTTCCAGAGGCTGGGAGAGGCAACCCCTCCCCAGCCTTTAACACCTAATTCCGAAGAGAGAGGGTGTAACACCTTGCTCTCAGTGGAAATGTTTTGTTCTGCCTTCCTGGGACTGGGCTGCCCAGACCCCAGGAGGGCAGAACCCTGTCTGTGGGGTGCAGCAGCGGTAGCTGCAGAGAAAACCCCAGAGAGCTGGTTTGGCAGCACCCGGGGTCCATAGTGGAGCCCCGGGGATGCATGGAATTGGCTCCCCAATACCAGATTTGGAATGGGGGGGACAATTCCATGATCTTAGACATGTTACATGGCCATATTCGGCGTTACCATTGTGAAGCTACCTACAGGTATTGACCTATTTGTAGTGCACGCGTGTAATGGTGTACCCGCACTCACAAAGTTTGGGGAAATGGCCCTGAACGATGTGGGGGCACCTTTGCTAGTTCAAGAGTGCCCTCACACTTACTAACTTTGCACCTAACCTTCAGCAAGTGAAGGTTAGACATATAGGTGACTTATAAGTTACTTAAGTTCAGTAAAAATGGCTGTGAAATAAGGTGTGCCTTATTATTTCACTCAGGCTGCAGTGGCAGTCCTGTGTAAAGGTTTTTATGAGCTCCCTATGGGTAGTAAAAGAAATGCTGCAGCCCATAGGGATCTCCTGGAATCCCAATACCCTGGGTATCTAGGTACCATATACTAAGGAATTATAAGGGTGTTCCAGTGTGCCAATTGAAATCGGTAAAAGTTGTCACTAGCATATAGCGACAAATTTAAAGGCAGAGAGAGCATAAGCACTGAGGTTCTGATTAGCAGAGCCTCAGTGACACAGTTGGTGACTACACAGGTACACACTTTCAGGCCACAAACTGAGCACTGGGGTCCTGGCTAGCAGGATCCCAGTGAGATAGGCAAAAACAAACTTACATACATGTAAAAATGGGGGTAACATGTCAGGCAAGATGGTACTTTCCTACAACTCCCACTTCACTCCAGGTGTGTGAGTTCTGACCACTCTTCATCCGACGCCCACAGCCCGTGTGCAGGTGGTCCACTCAGCTAGAGAGGATCTCCTGGCGATTGCGAGAAAGTGCCCTCTCTGGGTTGACCTCTCAACCCCTCCACAACGACGCCTGCAGAGCGAATCCCAAGGTCCTCCCTGACTGCGAAGCTCCGGACAAAGATTTCTGACGCCTAAAGACAACCTGCACCCGCAGCTCCTAGGCCTTGAGGAACCCGACCTCCAGTGCAGCAACGTTCAGCAGGCAGCCCTCCTCCCTGTCCAACCGGTGGTGTGCCCGATACACCCCACTGGACCTCGCCTGCAGCTTCTGAGTGACCCCCTGGGTCCCCTCATAAACCAGCATTGGAATCCCGGCGTCATGTTTGCACCCTGCACCTGGCCGCCCCCTGCTGCTGAGGGTGTGTGTTTGGTGCCTACTTGTGGCCCATCCAGGGCTCCTCTAATCTCCCCTGGTCTGTCCTCCGAGTCGCGGGTACTTATCTGCAGGCAGACCTGATTCAGAGTACCCCCGTCTCCATAGGAGCCCACGTTAAAAAAAATTGCTCATCTTTGACTTCTGCGTCCAGCCGACCCCGTGTTGCTGGTGGTGAGTGTTTGGGGTTAACTTGAACACCAACCAGTGGACTTCCTAAAACCCGGAGACTGAAACTGTAAGTGTTATACTTACCTGCAAATCGAAGTAACATTTCTCCCCCAAACCACCCCCCCAACCACTCCCCAGAACTGTTTCTGAAAATTGCAGTGTCCATTTTTAAAACAGATTATTGCCAATAATTCAAGAACTTTGTAACTTATCGGTTGCAAACAAAGTACTGTTGATACATGCGTGAAATACAAATCTACTGAAGTACTTACCTGCAACTTGAATCTTTTGGTTCTAAAAATATATTAGGAAAATATATTTTTATCTATATAAAAACCATTGGTCTGGAGTTAGGTCATTGAGTGCGTGCTTCTTCTATTGTCTGTGTGTGTACAACAAATGCTTTGCTCTGCCCTCTGATAAGCCTAACTGCTGAACCACACTACTATAAAAGAGAGCCTTAGTATTATCTGCTTTAACCTCTGTGCACACTATATCTCATTTTGATATAGTATATACAGAGCCAGCTTCCTACAAGGATGTCAAGCAGGATCTGGCTGAAATATTAGGCATATGCCAACTTCTGGTGTGCATATATTAATTTTTCCCATAACAGTGCCAATTAGATAAAGATCCAAACCAACCCTATCTAGCAAGCACCTAGAGCATTTTTGTTTGGATTTCTGGTGGTGTTCTTGAATACTTTGACATACCGGAGATTCATGACTTTGACGATGCAAGATAGGCCTCAGGTTAGTCTTTACCTTCTCTACTTAGAGACTAGGCCTTCTTCATCTTCCTTCAAAGTTCCACGACAGCAAGTTTGGCTTCTCATTCACAGATAACCTTCCAATTAATTTAAGCGCAGTAGCCACACAACGCCGAGTTGTGTTTGGAGCCAAGACATCAGAGGACAGCTGCTTTGGGTGTCTATCAGTGACATTTGATGGCTACAGTCCCTGTACTGTTTGAACCCTATGTTTTTTTAATGGGACTGTTCCTAAAACACTAGAAACGTTTTAGGGATTTAAATTCTTGCAAGGATTTGATAGATGTTAGACCTGACAGCCTTAGGGTGGTTTCCCCCAACTTTTTGAAGGCCTCCCCCCATTTTTCTGATCTAATTTTAGCTTGTTTTAGGACCCTGCACACTTTACCACTGCTTGTGCTCTCTCTCCTAAATATGGTCACATTGACTCATACCCATTTGGCATATTTAATTTAGTTAAGTACACTAGAAGTACCCAGGGCCTCTAAATTAAATCCTGCTAGTGAGCCTGCAGCACTGATTGTGTCACCCACATAATTAGCCCCCTGACCACATCTCAAGTCTACCATTGCCAGGCCTGTGTGGAGTTTCACTGCCACTTCGAATTGGCATTGAGAACTACTTACAAAGCCTTAAATTTCCCTTTTCTTAGACATGTCAACCGTAAGGTAGTCCCTAGGTAACCCATAGGGTGCGATGCAATGCAAGTAAAAGGCAGAACATGTACTTAAACGTTTTACATGTCCTTGTAATGAAAACCCCCCGATGTCATTTTTCACTACTGTGAAGCTTGCTCCTCTCATAGGCCAGTATTAGAAATTCTTTTTATGTTTTTTGGTGGTAATTTCTGATCTGAGAGGAATAGATTTGTCATGTTTGGTATGGTTTGAATGGTAGTGAGAAAACCTGCTTACTAATGAAGTTGGATTCTACATTACTATTTCAGAAATGCCCCTTTTAGAAATTAGGCATTTCTCTGCTCTTAGTGCTATCTCCTTTACAGCCTGTCTCCAATCCAGGTCTGGTCTGTGCTGGTTGACCGCTCTCCCTGTGCATTCCACCCAGATAGCCATAAACATGGGACACTGAGCTGCATCTGCGTTTATCTATGTACAGATGGGTTTCCCCGGGCAGGAAGGATAGAGGGGCTCTCTTACACTTCAAAGGCAATTGGCCCACCCTCACAGAAATGACTGATAACTCCGCCCAGGGCTCCTGTCAGACAGGGCTGTGTTAAATGGGGACCTTGTGCACTTCAAAACCGCTCTTTGAAGTTTCTTCCACTCGAAAAGGTACTTTTGAGTATATATACTGGATCTATGACACCACCAGTTCATATGCTTCTGGACCCACAATGGACTCTGAGGGACTGCCTGGCTACCCAAAGAACTCATGTGTACTGCTTTGCTGAAGTACTGCTGGGCCTGCTTGTTGGTCTGCTGACCCGACTCTGCTGGAAGGACTCTGCCTTCCTCCTCAGGTGCTCTCCAAAGGCTTGGATTGAGCTTGCCTACGGTTCTAAGGTCTCAGGGCTATCTAAGACTTCACCAAATAAAAGTAAATCCAGCGTGTTGGAAAATCAGCACATTGCCTGCAAAATTTGACGCAATTCCTGCTGGATCGATGCAGTGCCTGTTGCTGCTGCTCAGCATGTTCTGGATTTTCCACCCATCGTCCCTGGGCGTCAAAATATCCCTGCATCACAGTGAGCAACCAAGGCTGCACTCCTGAAAACGGACGCATCGCCTTGCAGTGTGAAAAGAAACAACGCATCGCCTTTGCCACGCCAGAAAAATCAACGCACTGCTTTACTTTTTGACACATCTCCTCCTCTGGGGCCCCTCTGCATAATTATTTTTGATGCATTCCATGTACTGGGTGTTAAAAGGATACAAACACTGATTCTTAAGTATTGAGACTCATTTAAACCTTTAAAAAGTGATATCTTGACTTGTGCATATTGTATCTTTGTTGTTTTGGTCTTATTTTATTCAGATAAATATCTATGTTTCTAAATTGGTGTGGAGTAATTTTTTAGTGTTTTCACTGTGTTACTCTATGAGTTATTGCGTACATACTTTACACATTGCCTTCTAAGTTAAGCCTGCCTGCTCTGTGCCAAGCTATCTGAGGGTGAGCACAGGATAATTTAGGTTGTGGGACTTAACCTGACTAGATTTGTGGTCCCTACTTGGACAGGGCGCATATTTCTGCCAAATAGAGACCTGATTTCTGACAATTGAGCTCTGGATCCATTTTGAAAGGTACAGAAAGAAAGACCCTGTAATCAGCACGCAGAAGTGACGCAGATATACCGGCCTCAGTGTCACTTCCGGGGCAGGACAGATCTGAGCTGCACCACACCACCTACCGAACATAAGGGAATTGCTGTTGAAAATTTTCTGGATACAGCCTGGCACCTTGGGGGTATTCACAAGTTGAGGGATCTATGGTTTGAGTCTCCACCATAAAAGGCATTGCCGAAGTTGAGTAGTTTTTCTGATAGAGACTTTTAGCCATAGATTCTTCACCTTTTGACTATTTCCCAGGCATAGAGTGGATCTGGAAACCTTTCAGAATTACCTGAATGGGGCAGTAGGCGGCACTGTGCGTCTCCACACCAATGCTGATCTGCATAGAAAATGACGTACCAAAGCCTATATGGGCACCACTCCCACCGCTGAGCCAGTTCCTTTCTTTCTATGGCACCAGACATAATCTGGAGCTACCTCTTGTCTCTTTGAGACCCTTACCAGAAATTCAGTTTTGATCGAAATTTTTGGCTAACTCGAAGAAAAAAACACAAGAAATCTAAATGGGACTCTGACCCCTTCCTCCCTCTCGCACTCCCCTGAAAAGGCACAGGGGAGCGCCATGCATTTAATTCTCGCTTCCAAAGTCATTCGACTTTGGAACGGATTCTGCAACTTGTTTGGGCACAAGTGGAGTTTCCAGGACCATCAGCTACTCCTAAACAGATTGAAGAGTTCTGTGAGGCCATGCTTAGACTTTCTGGATCCTTGCCAGCTCTCTCTGTTGCACCTGCGAACGTCACAAAGATGCTCCCCTTTGGTCTCACCAACCCCCCTTGGTTGTTCATAAAAGTGATGTCTGGTGGTAGCACACCTCCAGAGGTCAGGGGGTGCCAGTTTTCCCCTATCTCATCGACTGATCATTGAAGGTGGGGTCGCCCCAGGCAGTTGTCAGCCACCTCCAGACTTCAGCGACCCTCCTGTCATCTTTAGGGTTCCTTGTCAACATGCTAAAGTTATGCATGGCCCCTCAGTTGCTCCCCTTCATCAGAGCCATTATAGACACTGTTTGGTTTCATACCTTTGCCCAGGGAGAGAGTCCAGGACGTTCAGGCAATGATCCTGATCTTTCATCCTCAGGCCTGGATTTCAGTGAGGTTGACTTTGAGGCTGCTTGAGTTGATGCATCCTGCTGATCAAACACACCAGCTGCCATATGAGGACTCTGCAGTGGGATCTGAAATCTCAGAGGGCCCTACATCAAGGGGATCTCTCAGACCATGTTCACATTTTGGAGCTGACTGCAAAAGATCTGCAGTGGTTGTTACTGGACCTCAATTAGGTCAGCAGCAGACCACTCATCATTCCCCACCATGAGCGGACAGTGATGACCAGTGCATCGGTTCTGGGTTGGGGTGACTCTGAGGTGGAAATCAGTTTTCCTGGTGGGGAACCACCTGGGAAGGATTGTTAAATTGCCAGGGCAAACAAGCACAGCTGTCAGCGGATCAGAAGGGGCAATTGTCCCTGGAGGTGGCTCAGGGTCTCTTCTGCGAATGGGGAGAACCTTGGCTCGATCTGTTCACCACCACAAATACCTCTCAATGGCAGCAGTTCTGCATGCTGGAGTTTGAAAGGCATCTCTTGCTCAGATGTATTCCACTTCGAGTGGAAGTTAGGCCTCATCTATACCTTTCTGCTGAAAATACTCCTTCCCAGAGTTCTCAAGAAGATCAGGACCGACTGGGTCCAAGTCATCCCGGTGGCCCCAGATTGGGCACGAAGAGTATGGTGCCAGAACTCCTATACATGAGCATTTGTCCTCTGACCAGGCTGCCCCTCTGGGAAGTTCTGCTGCTGCAGCAGCATGGCAGAGTTCTGCACCCAGGCCTTCACAAGCTCCACCTTCATGCTTCCAGATTAAGCTGCAACAGCTGAATACCTTTAACCTTGCTCCGAAGGTGGGTGATGTCATCTTGTCAGCCAGGCGTCCCTCGACAAAAAGTACATTCACCTGTCAAGGGGTCAAATTTGCACCCTGATGTGGTAGTCAGCAGGTAGAAGCAAAGCAAAGTTATCTGACTATATTTGCTTTGTCCCTGGCCCAGTAAGGCTTTGCTCCGGGCACGGTTAAAGGATACCTTTAGTCTCTTTTGCTGTTGCTGAATCAGCCCTCATTGTTTAAGTCCCCAATTGTTATGTGCTTTTTGAAAGGTTTACATTTGTTTTCTCCCTCTCCCTTTGTCATGCCACAGTGGGACCTTAACTTAGTCCCTACGTTTTTGATGTGCGGTCCGTTGATGTGCTTCACAGCTGCTCTTTGCATCTTCTCACCCTCAAGACACTGTTCCTTGTCTTCGTAACATGAGCACAGCATGTGAGTTTTAAGCTCTCTGTATCAGCCAGCTGTATACCACCTTCTTCCCAGACAAGCTGGTTTTGCAGACTCTGGCATCTTTCCTGCTTAAGTTGTCACACCGTTCCACATCGGCCAGAACATCACCTTGCCGGCATTCTGTTCCCCGCCTCTCTGCTTTGAGGAGGAGGAATTACTCCATCGCTTGGGCTCCAAGTGCTGAGCTTTTACATAGATCACACCAGAGAACACTGAGGGGACAGTCATCTATTTGTGGGATTCTCGTGATCCAGAAAAGGCAAGGCTGTGCAGAGGTGAAACATCTAGATCATGCTCTGCATTAGGATCTCCACATTGGCTAAAAACAGCCTCGGGAATGACTTTATGATCATTTTACCAGGGCCAACGCAGCTACCACTCATTTGGCATGTGGAGTCTCTGTCTTGGGCATTTGCCAGGTGGGTATGTGGACATCCCGCCATACATTCACTAAACACTATTCTCTGAACAGCCAGATTTGCAAAGAGAGGCATTTTGCCCGTTTGTTCCTGCAGGACTTTCTGGTTTAAGTCCACCAACAGGCCCACCTCCTAATAGGTATTGCTTTGTTATCTATTCAGAAGCTGAGGAATCTGTGGTTAGAAGTCTCTATCAGCGGAGCAAGTTACTTGCCTTTGGTAACACTATTTCTGGTAGATGTTCTATCTAGCTGCAGATTCCTCACTGATCCTCCCATCTTAAACGTTCTGTAGTTGGACTCAAACCATTAATAAGATCCCAAGTCTATGAATCTGCACACTGGTCTCACGAATTTGCTTTTGGGGCTCTGCACCTGGGAGAGCGGACACTCTAAAGAAACAGGACGTCATTGCACAGGAATTGTGCCTCTATAGGCTATGCACTGTATGGAATGGCATCAGTGTGGCGCCACACAGCACCACCTACTGGAGTGCAGAAGCACTGCTGAAAAGTTTGTTGGTCCAGTCTGAGGTTTGGGGTACATTCGGAAAGAGAGGAATCGGTGGCTATAGAGTCTCTACCAGAAAGAGTGCTATTGAAGGTATCTAACTTGTGCGTTCTTTACTGTCATCTAGTGCAGCATTCATATATATAGGAGCTCATTTCCATGACGTGTGTGTCCTTTACGAATACCAACAGTTGGATTTTTGTGTTTTCTATAGAATGCCTGAAAGGAACGGTTGGCACTTTACTGGTGGAAAACCCGGTTTGTCAGAATGGGCTCACGTACAAAGGCCTTGTAAAGGAGTGTGGAAAACTCTTCGGTCTCAGGGGCAGGAGAATGAAACTATACCAAGACGAAGCTGAAACACTGGGTATGTTTAATATTTGTGTTGGCATGAATGTTTTGGCTGATGCCACTAGATACTTTATTTTTAAAAGCGCTTCATTTACAAATATGTTGAAAAATGCCACTGAATTCGCGTTTTCCAAGTCCATGTTAATTTTTCAGAAAAGCAGACTGCAGTGTGGGAGTAAACAAAGCTTCTCCGAAAATTATTTGTGTCAACGTTCTTGATTAAAAGCTGTTATAATCAATATTTTCAGTGATCTTTTCAAAGCAGTGCACTCGTCGATGAGCCTGAAAAAGTGCGCAACCAGCAGGATGAAAATCAATGTGTAGTTAAGTGATGGGAAGTGATTAGCTTCCCTAATAACGTTCGGCCAGGAGTTTGGCATGAATGGAGACTTCCAGGCGTGATTGATTAGAATTCTTTGAAGCGGGAAGGTCTGGTAGGTTCATTGGACATTCCTTGAGTTTCAGGAATAGGAGGTACAGCGAAGCTATAAAACAGCTTGACAAATTGATGAAGTCGGTGCGCGTTCTAATTACTATTGAACATTCCCTGCATATGAGTTAGGGGTAGATAGTTCCTTAAGGCGACAGTGAAAAAGCAATATGGCAGGTGTCAATCGAAACATCATACTAGAAAAATGTATTCGTTCTGGTAGTTGAATCTTAGTTTCTTTTCTTTTAATAAGGTCGTGTGAAGTTAATATATTGAGTAGGAATACGTTAGACAGTTGTCACAGATTCTCTTTGTAAAAAGTGATACCCTAGCATGAGATGTCTTTTTAGTCAATTTTCTAGTAAGTAACAATGCAGAAACAAGTTGGACCTGAGATAAAGCTAAAACTACTTGAAAAGAAATGCAGGCTCAGGGTTTGCCGAACCAGCATATTTCATAATTCATAGTTTGCATTTTGTTACACTTCAGGGACAGGTGTATTTAGTTTGTGTTCTGTGAGCACTCACAAGGAGGGGAAAAATCCCCCATCCTTCTTTGACCAACATATTGTTAGAGATAATGTACTGTCAATTCAAGGACCGCCACTACAAAAGTGCCTAACAGTGCTATTCATTCACATATTTTTCTTTACTTTATTTTCGATTCTAAAATGTGATTTGTCATTTAAAAAGAGCATGTTATTTTTTGCAAAAATGGAACATCAGTCATATTGTACATCATTTCTGACAATAGATCATTTTCTGCCAGCACATTTTGCTTGTGTATGGATGATGGCCCCATGGGTGTGCTCTGTCAATCAAGTTATTAGGTCGAGCGCGCAAGCTCTCTGGCCTGTTGCAATCTCTCTGTGGGCTTTTAACCGTGCCCCCTGCATGCCCATCACTATCACTTGTTCATGGGCTTACCTTTCAAAAATCCTTTATCGTTGATAAATGCTTCATGTTTGTCCCTTCTTGGGGCAGTTTTGTTACCGCCTTGGCCATCGACCCTTTTACATGGATAATTGCACGTTTGCCTGTGATTTTGAGTGAACAACTTTTTTTCCTTTTGTGTCTCTCCTTCGTGCTCACGCTCATGGCAGCCGTGGCCCTTTGAATCAGCTTGCTTATGTAAACTGTTTTACTTTTCATTTACAATTTATGTGGCAAGAAAAGTCCAGTCAGGAATTTACAGCGCTAATAGCTCTAACTCAAACAAACGCTAGACCCATTGCGTTGCGAATGCTTGTTTTAAGGGTGTTGACATTGATTGGTTTCCAAGGACTCAAGTATTTCAAAACATATTTTCTGTAGTACCTTCTTAAGTGTCTCGAGAAATCCAAATGTGTTTGTTGTAATGTACTGTGTTGGCTACAACAGTGTTAGACTTCTCTGCTACCACGAAGGAGTCATCTGAGGCCGTTAGACCTTAAGGATAACACTACTATAAAGATGCATTGAATAGTCAAGCAAAAAAGTTAATTTTACTTAGCGTTTGCAGCGAGGGAATGTCTCAGTGGAAGTGGATGTATTGCATGGAATCATTTGTTATACCCTTTACCTGTTTTGCTGTGGAAGGTTTCCACTGAAAGATTCACTGAGGGATGGTTTGAGGATAAACACAAATATACGGTGATTCTGTGCACATCTAATGATCCCTCTGATTCCATTGGTTGTGAAGGATGACTTTGTAGGGGTGAGTCTCACACACGGATAGGGTCAGTAATAAGTGGTAATTTGAATTGATTTAACTGTACAAAAAGGGAACAAAGGAGCTGGTTGTCCCAGAGAGAATTGATCACAACTTGTGCTGCTAATCCTGGACAGTAGATCAACGTCCTATTAACCAGTAGGCTGCTTTAGTGCAGTCAGCATGATACGGTTGGCATGCTCTTGTTCTGAGGGCAAGGGTTGGATAGAGCAGAGAGTGGGCAATCTTGATTAGTGCCTCAGAGTAGAAGATGAGGAAAAAAGATTGTAGGTTACAGCCTACCTGTTAGTGAATTATTTTTAGAGATGTATCCATCCAGGAGCTGGAACCCTATCCCCTGTGCTACGTTTATTAAGAGTTCAGTAGAGACACTTGTCACCTTGGCTCATTTGGGCACACGGAATTGTGCAATGGCATGCCGGCAAGTCTAGTGGCCTGAGGTACTGTTGGCTGTATATTGAGGTCCCTTCATATCCACCCACACATAATTAGGCATCCATCTTTGGATCTTGTACAAAACACTAAAAACCAAATAGAAGGTACCTTGCAGAATCGATGAGCAAGACCTGGACGCCAGATGGGGATAAATGTATTTAGTTAAAGACAACCATAGAAGACCTGTTTTAATAGGCATTCTATAAAATGTGGTTAGCACCAGCATCGCTGCCAACTTGCAGTGTAGCAAGTGCTGGGGGACCCTCACCTTCCAAACATTCAAAGAAGAGACTACTGATATAATGTCCCATATCATATGAAAAAAGGAGAAACATGACAGAGCAAAGAAGATATCTTGGGAATGATTGAGCTAGATCAAACCTGACAAAGAATTTCGCTCTCGTCCAAACTGCAATTCCCCTATTGCAGAAGGGGTATCATGGGTTTAATTTGCCCAATATCTAGCCATTATTTATCCCCTATATCTTAGCTTTTTATGATTAAAAAAGGGCTTTTGGTGTTTTGCAATCATGCGTTGAATAAGAATGTGCTGTTGGATATGAGGTCTTTAAGCTCAATACTTTTCACAGATTTTGTTGTATGAGAAAGCTTCTGAGGTAATCTAGGAGTTGATTGATGCATTGTGGAGTTTTATTGTTGTGAAAGCTAATTACACCCAAGGATGTCTGCTCCCAGTAGTGACAAAACTATCTCTGTTATGGAGTGTTATCCTTAATATACCTTTCAGGTAGTAGAGAATCTCCAGTATGTCTACAGAAATGTGTGCTTCCAGTAAAGCATATTCAAAAATACTTGGTGTAATTTCTTCACATTCATTACGTTTCAATACCACTTCTCCTCTCATGTTAAAGTTTACTAGTCTCAGATTACAGGCTCTCAATCCCAAAATGTAGGGGCAAGCCTCAACGCAGCCATACATTGGTAAATACCATCATGTCCATGATCAATTTGAGGGATGGTCGGACCATCTCTCACCAGAAAAACAATACCCTCCTCAGGGTTTGAAATTCCTATAGCTGGACACCCAGAACATAGTATTTAGCGTCAACGACAACAAGTTTTCATGTTTATCTTGTCCTTGGGATAAGTAGGCGCAACCCCATGCAGCACAAACCCTTTGGCTGCCAGTTTACAGGAAGGAAACTGTCTGCAGTTGAGGTAATATTGGTGTCCATATTAATGCTGTTCGAACTTGTATGTATGGTTTATTAATGCAAAGCCATTATTATTAGTGTGAGCACTTAAAATAAATGTTCCAGTAAAAAAAGTATACACACATTAGAAAATTTTAACAATATGAGGGTACATATAATAATCCCAGAATACTCTCTGATTAGATGCAAATTTTTTGCAAAATCTTGTAAGCAAGATTGATGATTCTTTGCTTTAAAAAAAAAAAAGTTCAGAAAAAACGCTAGTAGGACTCA
Source organism: Pleurodeles waltl (assembly GCF_031143425.1). Classification (NCBI taxonomy): domain Eukaryota; kingdom Metazoa; phylum Chordata; class Amphibia; order Caudata; family Salamandridae; genus Pleurodeles; species Pleurodeles waltl. Next base: position 266,662,959 of record NC_090448.1, on the reverse strand, counting down.
AATCAAATCAGGGTTTATAAAGTGCAACTAGTCACCCGTAAAGGCCTCAAGGCGCTAAGAGGGTTTGATAAGGGGGTTTGACCTCTGAGCTTCGGTTGAAGAACCAGGTTTTAAGGCCCTTCCTGAATTGAGGTAGCGATGGTGACTGCCTGTGGTGCAGGGTGTGCCAGATCTTTGCCACGAGGTAGGCGTCGGATCTCCCACCAGCCAAGTTCTTCTGTATGCGGGGTACGTGGCTAGTGCTTGTTGAGCGGAGAGGTTTCGTGGGGGAGTAGAAGGTGATGCGGTGGTTGAGGTAGGCGGGTCCTAGGTCGTGGCGGGCCTTGTAAGCATAGACGAGGAGCTTATAGTTAATTCTCTTCTCAATAGGGAGCCAGTTTAGGTCTCTTAGGTGATTGGAGATATGTTTGCTGCGGGGAATGTCCAGGATGAGTCTGATGGAAGCGTTTTGGATGTGCTGTAGCTTCTTGATGTTCTTCTGGGTGGTACAGGCATAGAGGGTGTTGCCATAGTCCAGTCTGCTGGTAGCTAGGATATGGGTTACGGTTTTGTGGCAGTCCTTTGGGATCCATTTGTAGATCTTCCAGAGAAGTCGGAGTGTGTGAAAGCAGGAGGATGCAACTGAGTTGACTTGGCAGGTCATGGTGAGCGGTGAGCTCAGATGATGCCGAGGTTTTGTGCATGGTTTGTTGGGGGTGGGTGTTGAATGCCACGGGCCAATAGCCACCAGGAGTCGTCCCAGGCTGATGTGGATGGTCCCAGGATGAGGCGCTCGGTCTTGTTGAACTTGAGGCAGCTGTCCTTCATCCAGGCGGTGACTGCTTCCATCCCGTTGTGAAAATACTTCTTGGCAGTAGTGGGGTTTTTGGTCAATGAGATGATCAGCTGGGTATTGTCAGCGTAGGAGACGATGTTCAGTCCTTGGTCCCTAAAGATGGATGTGAGCGGGGCCATGTAGATGTTGAAGAATGTGGGGCTCAGGGAGGAGCCCTGGGGAACTCCGCAGCTGATCTCTGTAGGCTCTGACAGGTGAGATGGGAGTCTGACTGTGTGTTCTGCCAGACAGGAAGAAGCGTATCCATGGTAGAGCCTTTCCGTGGATGCCGGCTGCGTGAAGCCTGGAGCAGAGGGTGAGGTATGAGACCGTGTCGAAGGCGGCCGATAAGTCCAGTAGGATAAGTGCTCCTGAATGGCCACGGTCGAGGAACGAGCGGATGTCATCTGTGGCAGCGAGGAGGGCTGTCTCCATGCTGTGATTGCTCCTGAAGCCTGATTGGGAGTTGTCCAGGATGTTGATGGCCTTTTCGATGACCTTGGCTGGGAAAGGCAGCAGAGAAATGGGGCAATAATTCTTAAGGCCCAGTGGATAGGCGGTGGGTTTATTCAAGAACAGGTGGATCTCTGAGGGCTTCTAGTCCTCTGGGCAGGTGGCTATCTATATGGAACAGTTGAGGGTGTGTTGGAGCTCGGTGCGATGGATGTGTTGGCCTTGTTGAAAATGTGGCGAGGACAGGGATCTGTAGGGGCTCCGAAGAGGATACTGCTCATGATGGTGTTGGTCTTGTCTGTGGTGAGGGTGGTCCAGTGGTGCAGGGTCTGTGGTGGTTTGATGGGACGGATCTGGGGGGTTGTTGGAGGTCTTGGGATCGAAAGCTGTCATATGTCTTTTATTTTCCAGTGGAAAAAGTTGGGTAGACTGTCACAGAGGTCTTGAGATGGAGGGATTCTTGCCTTTTCTGATTGTGGGTTGGCAAACTCTTTGACCACAGCGGAGAGTTCTTTGGTGTTGTGAGCGGTGGCACTGATATGTTGCTGCAAGGCGGCTTTCCTGGTGACTCTGATGAGGTGGTGGTGGGATTTGGTGGCTGCTTTTAAAGCCTTAAAGCCTTCCGGAGACTTCCTCTGTCTTTTCTCTAGCCGTCTGCAGGTGCGCCTGGAGTGAAGGGGAGAACCAACTGACCTTTTTGAGGTGGTGTTTAGCTGAGGTCTTATGAAGAGGTGCTAGGGTATTGGCCATTCAAAGACCCATTGGTGGAAGTTCCATTTTGAGATCTTAGCGTCTGCTGTGAGGGGCGGGGTGGGGGAGAGGCTTGCTGAGCGTGTTTGATAGCTGTTCTTCGGTGATCCAGTTCCATTTTCTGCTTGGGGCTTTGAGTGTGTGGAGGTGGATGGTCGGTAAGGTGATGGTGAAATGGATGCAGTGGTCGTCAGTCCAGTGAAGTGTGGAGGTGTTGTCGACAGTGATGTTCTTGCTGGTGGAAAAAATGGCGTTGAGCGTGTGTCCTGCGATGTGTGTTGACGAGGTAACCAGTTGCTTAAGTCCTATTGTGGCAAGTTGAGGTCGCCGAGGAGGAAGTAGTTTGAGGAGGGAAGAGCATGAGGAGAAATTATGTCTGCGATGGAGATGCTGAAGGCTGAACGGAGGCCGGGTGGCCTGTAGTTGAGGGTGCCGGGGAAGGTTGACTTGGGTGTGGCCTGTATCAGGAAATGAAGGCGCTCCATGAGGGAGCAGTGTTCTTCCGCATTGGTTGTCAAGTGGAGGGAGGATTTGTGTACAATGGCCAGGCCGCCACATGGGCGAGAAGGCCAGTCTTTGCGGAGCAGTTTGCAGTCACTGGGGATGGCGATGTCCGGTGCAGATGGTGGGTTTGTCCAAGTTTCAGCGAGAAAGGCGTTGTCTGGGTGAATGGAGTCCAGTAGGTCCCAGAGTTCTGTGGCGTATTTGTGGAGGGAGTGGATGTTGAGGAGGATGCAGCTGAGGTGCTCCGGGTTGGTGTTCGATGGCTCCACGGCAGGAGGGTCCGGTGCTTGGTGTAGGGCGAGGGCGCGGTGGCAGTGTTGACAGGAGAATGGTCTGTCTGTGTGTGTGTGTGTGTGTGTGTGTGTGTGTGTCTGGGTGATGCGAGATGCGAGATGGCAGGCGGTGGATCGTCCTGTGTTCAGCGCGTTGAGGGTCTCCACATTGTAGGTCAGAGCACCAGGGTTCGTGGCACTGGGCGCAGTGCAGGCACAGATGGGCTTGCCTGAAAAGCGCCTGCTGCGCGCACTCGCCATTAAGAAGGGGAGGAAGGCAGAGGGTCTGGTCAGCTGGATGGCGGGAAAGCCCTTCACAGGGAGGAAGAGGGCAGGGCAGCAGCGGCACAGAAAACGCAGGGAGTGTGAAAAGCTGATTGAGAGAGAAAGACAAAGAAAGAAAAGATCAAATAAAGAAGTGAAAAAATAAAAATAACATAAAAATAAGCATAAGTAAAAAGAGACAGCAAGATACTTACATACAGATGGCCTCTAGGCCACCAGTGACGAGGCTCTGAAATTTTAGGTACTGTTTCTTTGAAGCATCATTTAGTAAAATGTGTTGATGCAAGATAGCATTTCCAAAAATATTCAAAATGGAAAATCAGTTTCAACAAGAATATGGTAAACATGAAAATAAACAAGCATTGGCAAAGCCAACCGATCCAACAGTGGTGGTCAGTCTTTTGGTTTTGTCTTTGTGTGTCTTGTTTTGACATGGCTTTTGTAAAACTTTGTTGTGGTAGCTGCCAGGCCCTCACCATTTTAACAAATTTTGCCAAAAAGCACAAAAAAATGTTTTTGGTCTAAAAAAAACACACATTAGTAGTTCCTGACACTAAACAAAACTGCTTTGTGTGTCAATATGCTCCTTGTGGAAGAGCAGAGTGCTATCACTCACAGTAAAACCAGCTGTTACATAGATAGGAAGAGAAACAGATAAAAACAAAAGGTCTTGGTTAATGCCAGACCTAATTAGGGGCCAAGTCTTAAAGAAAATGCCAAAGTGCAGCCAAGGTATATGTCTTTTTCCTTAGTGCAAAATTATGACTTGCATGAATCCACAAGACTTTACAGAGGTAGACCAAGAAATCGTACTCCTGGAAAATATTTCTGAATTTTATTTATTGCGAGCAAATATGCATGTGTAGATTTGCTCATGCAGAAATTTATTGAGTGTTTTACAAGATCACCTTCCCTCTAGCCATTTTTTGCCAATTCTTGAAGAACGTCCATTTCTGCCCTTGTCAGGAGTAAATTTCCAACCTTTCTCAGTATGGCAAAAGATTTGAGAGAAGAGCTGGTGAAAATCCTTAAAACATACTAGTAGGTTTGCTCAGACTCAGTCGTTCCAACCCTGGAACTATTGCTTACTGCTTCCTCCAGCACCAGTATGTAGATTTGCGGAAAGGTTCCAAAATAAGTATATTGCTAGTATTCAAGTTCTACTATAGTATTACACCTGGCATATTATCAGAGCTCTTATATAATGAGATTGCTGGCATAATTTGCTGCTACACTACATGGTAGCAATGGGACAAACCGAGATTTTTACAGGGCAAGTAGGTTTATGATGCAACTTGTCCCATGGACAAGCAGATATTTTATTAAATTCCACACCCCAAGGCCCTTCATTTCAGCACCCTCTGAAAAGAGAATATTCACAATCACCCTCATCTCCAGGAATGCAGAGCAGGGTAGGTTGCCGGTACTAGCCGTGCTTGGATCCCTGTGTGACTCATTGAGCGCGGCTTCTCTGCAGAACCTTGGCGGTATGACAAACCTTCCAATAAGGTTGGATCTGTTTTAGTTAGATAAGGTATTAGTTTCACTACACTTGTGGGGTGAATTGTAGATTGGGCACCTATTCATGCTTTAGACACATCCATATGTAGATTAGGTACCATGGTGCTGATGAATTGCCTAGATCTATTTGATTGTTATTTGGCAAGAAACTTGTTGACCTATTCTTGGTAATACACTTTAGGAGACTTGTAGGATCGTTGTGTTCTGTATTGCTCTTAGCTGTTTTTAATCATGACTGGAGACACCGTCCTCATAAAACTTTGGGTTGCTCTTAGTCATTTTTATCCCTCTCACTATTGACGTCCAATCTATTCCTTCATCAGCTCCCTCGAAGCTCATCATGGCTGATATTCAAAAGATCTCCAGCAAAGTTTTCCCTTGAGTGGCCCATTAGGCATTGCAGCGCCAGCACAACGAGGAGCTGCCCGATGATGAAGCATGCCGCCCAATTGGGTGGGGTGAGGGCTCTTGCTTCTGATTTATCAGATCTCAGATCCCCATGGCCTGTCCATTAACTGGGTGGTGCCTTTGGACCCCCTATCCAAGGTCTAAGTATAGGAACTACATTCTTCAGGTCTAGTGATTCCTTTTAAGAGTGTGTATGCTGGACTTAAACGAGCTCCTACTCCCTCCTTGTTTGCTGGCTCACCCTCATCTCCTGTCAGCAAGATTTGGAAAAACAACAGCCCTTACTGACATAGATGTCTTAGGAAGTAATCTACAGGTAAGAAATTTCACCAGCGTACTGAGTGGAAGTGTCAGCTACCTCTTTTATCTGTGTTTTTTTGCTAGGAAAAGTACCCCTGAGACAGCTGTTTTGAAGTTGTCTTATTTGATCGAACCTGATTGAAAAGACCTATTGTCAGTTTACCAAGAACCTGCAGTAGGCAAGCATTAGTTGACTTTGTCAATCTCGCCTGCTTTTTACTCAATGCTTGCCCTGTCCATCTTGCGTTTGTCCCTCTCCCGGCACATACCCACTTTACTTGTTACCATCCACTGCTCACTTTAAAAAAAAACTATGTTTTACTTTTTGCTTAAGCACTCCATGAGAGTACAGGTGTTTTCCAGTTGTTTCCTTCATGTGCATCTCTACCGCCACTCTGTGTTGTCCTCTGTTTTCCATGTGCTTCTTTTCTTCAGTGCCCAGTATTGCACTCTGTAGTCAGTGTCCTTCTCTCTTTGTTCCCATGTTGTTCCTTTCCTTGTCAATCACCTCCGACCCACTTGCTTCTCTCATTCTCGCGTGCTTTCCCCCCCACCCCCGAAACTACCCCTGCCAGCTCCTCTGTTTTCTCTCCCCATCTCGGATTGGTAAATAATTTTAAAAGAACATGGTGTGTCTTTCATGCGCATGCATCGTGGCACGCGTACATGCTTACAAAAGTATGAAGCCTTGTCATTATGCATTTTTTAAATTGTGTTCATGGTGTACAGTGTGAACATTTCGGAAATCGCTGTACAGCGAAAACAAAATGCATTAGCAGAGCCGATAGCCCTCAAAGTCAAGAACTTTTGGCTTTTTCAGTTCCTATTTTCATCCTCTTTCTTGGAAGACCTTTAATGTTCACATCAGTTGTTGTGACAGCTGTTTGAGCCCAGATGATGCCTGCGCGAGTCTGCATGAACAACTTAATGGCAGCATTTGACATTTCAAAGTGGTGGAGCAGCCCTGCCAAGTGTAACGCTTCTCGAGTAAGAATACCACATATCCGGTTATTTTCCCGTATTACCACAATGTCAGATTGTCACACAAAAGAAGCGTGTCCTGAAGTGCGATAAAACTTCCTTGTTTGTTTCTCACTTTGCTAAGTAAACTTCGAGTAGTGTTTATCAAAGGCCACAAGGTGGCGCTGGTGCACAACAGGAGGTATAGGATTCTCGATATATAACATCTCTATGTTTCTCTCTGCTTCATCGCTTGATTTTGCTTGCGAGAAAGTGTAACTCATAGTTGTTGAAATCTCACTCATAATTACACTGAAATGATGAAACTGACACGCATGTTATGTTGGGAGATAGCCTGAACAACATAATGGCAAATGGTAAAAAGAAAACCACTACTTAATTAGCCGTGGCAGTCCACCAGAGCATGAACGTATCCCGATTTCAGTGGGGGCACCGTCAGAGAGCTGGGTCTGGGTTAAAGACTGTTAAAAAGGACACCTTATTCTGTACCTGTTTTGCGAGTCTTTCACCTTCAGCTAACTGCATGGGAAATAGCACACGCACCTTAATGCGACGATAAGTGCCAGTTAAAGAAAATGTGTGAAATGCGCTGTTTTAGGTCATGAAACCTCAGTTGGTTAACACAGTCACTGCAGATGTTTTTGTGTGACCAGAGAGAACCCGAATTCAAAATTGAATCTTGTGTAGTGCGGCAGAGTCACTTGACTGTTTATAGGGCAACGAGACCCCATCCTGCAACTGAGAAAATACTCTAAATAAGCCACCGAGTATTTTTAATTGTATTACACATAGCATAAGCCAGGTTGTCACAAAAAGTGCAAAGAGATTGTTTAACACAATACAAGTGTTTGCTATACTCCCACACACACTTATTTGTTAAGGCCCGTGTGTCCCCAGAGCCAAGGCAGAACACCTGAGGAGGCGCCGGTAGCAGGGGGAGTACGGCGCTGTGGGTCATTGGACTGTCCTGGCGGGGACTTTAACTCTGATCAGCCTTTTACCCCATGGATTGTGTGGACTTTCGGAGTTGGGCACCATTTAGGATTCAGATTAAGTGGTGGAACGAGAAACTGTGATATTACAGCAGCGCTCGTGAGAAGGAATGAATGCGGCACCTACTAGTATATTTTGGAGGCATGTAACCTTACCTGGATACCAAATGAGTGACAGTTTGAGGTGGTGGGTGCTATAATCTGAACATTTGTCACGCAGGGCTGTGCAAACTGCTGAAGTATGCCAGCTTGTTTATTTAAGACTATTACTTTGCATGGAGAGTGTGCAGATTTTGCCTGCTCCAGAACGAAATGAAAAGTGCAAAACAAGCTGCCACATGCTGAATTTTAAGCAATTAAGAATTGACACTTTTATACAGACTTACCCGTTTACTGTTGCTAGGCAGAGCTGCCGTTATATTATTGGAGAGACTTGAAAAGCGGCCTGGGAACGTATTTCTACCATGTTAGTTGTAGTTAACTCACTTGCAAAATATAAATACTTTTTCAAATGTGGCGTTTTTCAGTTTTTCAAAGGCGGAACAAACAGCCGAAACTCATTCTGAGTTGAATACTGCTAAATAAATAATATTATTTCCTAGCTCGTTCGAGTGCAGGTTTTTTTTTTTTACTGAGGGAAATTTGGCTGCTGATTTTTTTAATAATATATATATATATATGTGTGTGTGTGTGTGTGTATAATATATATACATATATATGTGTGTGTGTATAATATATATATGTGTGTGTATAATATATATATATATATATATATATATATATATATATATATATATATATATAATGTGTGTGTGTGTGTATATATATATATATATATATATATATATATATATATATATATATAAAACCTAGTGGTTATAGTTAGGACCATGTTTCCATAGAAAAAGTGTTATTTGACTTGCCTATTTCTTTGGCACCATTTGACAAATCTTACGGAAATTTTCCAAAAAAAGGTCTGCTTGTGATTCTTGTTGCACATGGGAAGTTTTGGGGTGATCCGTGAAGCGGGGGCCAAAAAAAAGGGAGGAGGGGTAGAAAAACATGCATTTCCTATGTTAATTCCCATAGAAGATTTGAACACGGTTACATCCCAAACTGCGGGACGAAATTACACCAATTTGGCAGAAAGCTAGATTTTGTTCAGCAGATTGTGCTTTTGCTTATTTGGTGCAAATCCGTTCTGTAGTTTTTTTAGATATTAAAGGGAAAATAAATGTGTATATCTAGGGCTGTAGATCCTACAGAGTGACTTTGTGAATAATAAGACCTTTTGCGAATAATAAGACCTTGTGCATGGAGCTGCAGAGCTCTGATTGGCTGGCAAAATACTTCAAACCAGAAAGTGTTGGAAGCCATCTTGGGACTCAACCTCAGCCGAATTCCCTAAAAAAATTTTTAACAAGCATTTGCATTGCAATGAATCTTGCATTTGCTCGAGTTAGAGCTATTAGCGTTGTCCTAACTGAAAAGTAAAACAGTTGAAATAAGCGAGCCAATTTAAAGCACCATGGCTGCCATGAGCATGAGCGCGAAGGAGAGATACAAAAAGAAAAAGAAGTTCGCTCGCAGTCAAACTTATCGGCAATCGTTCAATTATCCATGTGATCGGGACAGTGTGCAAGGCGGTAACAAAACTGTCCAAGGAGGGACAAACATAAAGCATTTACCAATGATGATAAAGGATTTTCGAAAGGCAAGCTCACAAATGAGTAAAAGTGATGGGCATGCAGTGGGCATGGTTAAAAGCCTACAATACATAAAACAGCTCAAAGCGCTTTTACGCTTGACCTTAAAATAGAATAGAGGCCAGGGTAGGGAGGGGACACCTTTTCCCTTAGGCCTGGTGCTGGGGTCCCAGAGGGAACCCACGAGGACAAAAAAAGCATTTAATTTTTTTGCTTCAAATTCATGGCAAAACTTTAATTAAAAAAAAAAAAAAAAAACGTTCTCCCGTGCTATTTTTTATGAAGCCCCGGGGTACGCCAGGTCCTGGGAGCATGTTTAAAATAAATTAGGGGGGTGCACAGTGTAGGAAAGTACCCTCTTTTTGGTATGGTTACCCCCACTTTTTGCTTGCTGTCACTATGTTTGGATGTTTTTTTACTGGGATCCTGCTAACGAGGAGCCCAGTGATTATGCTTGCTCCCTATAAATTTGTTTGCTTAGAACTTTACGCACCCCACAAATGGCATATTTGTGCCCCATATAAGTCCCTAGTATATGGTACTTAGGTACCCAGGGCATTGGGGAACCAGGGTTTCCCCATGGGCTGCAGCATGTATTGTGCCACCCATGGGAGCCCATGCAAAAGGAGCCTGTAGGCCTGCCATTGCAGCCTGAGTGAAAAGGTGCATGCACCCTTTCACCACAGGTCACTGTAAGGCACCCCTACGGTAGGCCCTCCTAGCACAGAGGGCAGGGTGCAGGTACCCATGTGTGAGGGCACTCCTGCATGAGCCGGGGTGCCCCTACTAACACCAGCTACATTACGCTGGACTTTGTAAGTGCAGGTAAGTCATTTTACCCGTGTACTTGACACAGGTCACTACCTGTGTCCAGCTACATAATGGTAACTGTGAACCTGGGCATGTTTGGTATCAAACCAGTCGGAATCATACCATATGATTCAATGCACTCGGGGGCCTCCTTAGGGACCCCTAGCATTGCTCCTACCAGTCTTCTGGGGTTTTCGGGGCAGCCTGCGCTGCTGCCACCCTGAGACAGATTTATGCCCTCCTGATGCTTGACCAACTCAGGCAGAGGAAGGCAGAACAAGGGATTTCCTGTGGGAGAGGGAGGCAACACCCTCCCCCTTGGTAATAGGTGTTACATGGCTTGGGAGGGTTAGCCTCCTTAAGCCACCGGTATGCTTTAAATGGCACATTTGGTGCCCTCCTTGCATAAACTGGTTTGTGCTGGTCCAGGGACACCCGGTCCTTGATTTGGTGTGAAACTGGACAAAGAAAGGGGGAGTGACCACTCCCCTGTCCATCTCCACCCTAGGGGTGGTGCCCAGAGCTCCTTCAGGTGGTCACTTGATTCTGCCATCTTGACTTCAAGGTGGGCAGAGGACCCTTGGAGCATCTGAGTGGCCAGGTCAGGTAGGTGCCATCACAGCCTCCTCCTGATAGGTAGTCAGCCTGCTAGGTGACCAATCCAACTGCTGAGGGTTACCTCAGACTTCCCTCCTTGGGTCATGTCCTTTCGACCTGGTTGGTCCTCTTCAGCCTTGCAAATTTTTTTCTCTGTCTCTTGCATTTGCCAAGGCTTGTTGATGGTTTTCCACCACCACTAACCGACTGTGTCTCGAACGCCGACGTGGGACACCACTTGCATCACTTCTGGAACTCCTCTTCAGCTCCTGAGCTGCATTGCTGACCTTCATCCACTGTCGACCTGGTCCTGCATCCACAGATGGGTGGGGAAGTGGCTCCTGCCACCACCGGACCCTGCAATTCCAACTAGATTTGGTCCCATTCCTTTGCAGGTCCTCTTCTGTTGGGATCCACATTTGGGTTCTTCCAGTCTTGGTTAGGTCCAGCATAATCCTTTTCTGAGGTCCTGTCTCTCCTGGTCACTAGTACTTATGTCTTGGGGTTCCTAGTTCCTCCAGCTCTCTACTGATTCCACTTCCTTGGGTGGGGGACTGCCTTTCACATTCCACTTTTTTTGTATATGGTTTGGCCCTCCCATAGGGCCCTCACAATTTGCAATTGCTTTTACCAATGCCTATTGCTTTCTATTCTGTTTACTGATTGCTAATGTGTATATAATAGTGTGTTTACTTACCTCCACTTGGGGGATTGCCTATACAGTATTTTAGTACCTATGTTACTATAATAAAGTACCTTTGTTTTATTACACTGTGTGACTATAGTGGTATTGCATAAGCTTTGTATGTCTCCTAGATAAGTCTTGGCTTCTCATCCACAGTTACCTCTAGAGCCCTGGCTTCCTAAACACTGCCTACACTTCACTGATAAGGGGATATCTGATAGAGACTTCCTGCTGCAGATTCCTTACCTTAGAATTCCCTGGCGTCAGCTTCAAATCCGGAATTTTTTCTGCTGAGCAGTACCCTGCGCGTGCCGTCGGGTGGCATCGTTCGGATCCGCATGTGTCGCCCAGCTCCGCGTGGCTTTGTCAGCGTCATTGGAGCTGTCTGTGACTTAACAGTCTTCTATATAGGCATCTCCCTGGCGTGCGTACGTCAGTTCTTTTCCTTCCACGCCGGTTAAACGTAGGTACAGATAGAGCTATCCTTCTTTCGACGTTTCGCCGAAGACTTTTTCAGTTGTCTGTGCGAATGACTTTGAGGAAGACCGGATTCAAACCATGTGGCTCATGTCATCCCGCCATGTCGGTCACTGATCTGCACCAAGTTTGTCTCTTTTGCCTCGAGAAGGACCACGATGCGAAGTTGTGCTCCGACTATTGGGCCATGGCTCCGAAGGCCCTGAGAGAGAGATTTCTCAATCTTCTAGAGGCCTGGCAGTCATCTTCGGTTGGCGCGACTCAGAGGAGATCGCGGTCCTGCTCTAGGAGGAGGTCGCGGCACTGCTCCAGGACTCACAAGTCATCTTCTTCGCATTTGAGATCATCGGGGCATTCAGGTAAAAGGCACAAAAAGAATAAGAAGTCCAAGCGGACTCCAACTTCTCCACGTCTGTTGGCCGACGAGGCATCAAGGGAACATCAACGTTCCAAGCACGTTTCTGCGAGCCATCACCCGGGTCGACTCCGAGTCTTCCCCCCCGTTTCTGGGAACCAGAGCGACGCCACTCAAATTAAGGAACTTTATGGGGCTATGCGCCTTGTTTTTGAGCGGGCTGCACCCTCGGGTGGGTCTTCGGGCACCGCGGGGCCAGCAGGGGCCCCATCGGATTCGCTGGATTCGGACTCAGCGCCTTTGAGGACCCCAGGATCTGATAGTGGATCTGGACCGGTGCCAGGTTCTCACAGTCAACCTCCTCCAGCACCGGGCCCGACGTCAACTAGTGGTGGTAGCCCCATCTTCATTTCAGATGATCCGGAGCCGGAACGACATCGTACGACGCCGATTCAGACTTCAACTGCATCGATTTAGGCCCAGATCAGTGCCTGAGGCTTATTTGTAACAGCCAGGCACAGGTGAGGAATGGGAGGGGTCTGAGGACCCTTTGGATTATGGATTGGAGCATGAGGACTGGTATGAGGATCTAGGAGAAGCCAGTGGACTGCATACTTCTCCAGATACTAGCATGCTCTCTCCTCCCGCTGTGGCTACAGAGGAGGGGGCATCTTATGCTAAGGTGGTGCGTAGTGCTGCTGAGGTCTTGGACCTAGACTTGCCTACGGTGCCAGTCAGGACTAATCTCCTGATGGAGGGGCTTCAGCCAGGGGTTGCTACATCGGAGCCAATGTTACCCTTCAGTGAGGCCCTCTCAGATGATCTTCTGGGACGTGGTCCAAACCCAGCACAGGGGCTCCTGTGAATAGGGCAGTTGGCTGCTGCCATAGACCAGCTCCAACTGGCCCTAGTTTCCTCACCCAACACCCCACCCCGGAGAGCTTGGTGGTCCAAGCCTCCACTTCCCGTGGTGCCTTCCCTTCTGCTCCCCTGGATAGGGAATCCAAGAGGCTGGACCAACTTGGAAAGAAGTTGTTTTCTTCCTCCAGCCTGGCATAGAGGTCAGTAAACACCTCTTGGCTGTTTGGCCGTTTTTCACATACTTTATGGGATACGGTGGCACAAGTGCTGCCCCAGGTCTCGGAGAGCATACAGGACACACTCACCCAAGCTGTCAAGGATGAGAGAGATGCAGCCAAGTTCACCATCAGGTGTGGCTTGGACACGACCAACTCGCTGGGCAGGGCGTTTTCTTCGACAGTAGCCCTTCGATGCTGCGCCTGGCTACATACCACTGGCTTTTCGGGGGATGTCCAGTCAAACTTGATGGACATGCCTTTTGATGGCACATGCCTTTTTGGTGAGAAGGCAGACTCTGCACTTGAGAGGTTCAAGGACTCTCAAACTACGGCCAAATCCTTGGGCCTTTCAGCGCTGACTTGTCAGCTGTCTATCGCCCCTTTCGAGGCTTCGGGAGGGGTGTGGTCCCACGCCAACCACAGGTTAGCCACCGTCCTCCGGCTTCACAGCATCCCGTGTGAGGACGCGGTCATGGTACCTTCAGACTCAGAGGGTCTAGCCTGAGGTTGGCCACCACCAAGCCCCCCTCTTCCTCAGTGCCCAAGCCCTCCTAGTATGGTTCAGCAAGACCATGTCCAGCCAGTTGGAGGGAGGATTCAATTTCATCTCCCTCACTGGAGGTCCATAACATCGGACAAATGGGTCTTGCAGATCATACAGAAGGGCTATTCCCTCCACTTCCAATCTTTCCCTCCCTCTATCCCTCCAGTAAAAGAACAGCTGATGGAAGTTACAGCTCTCCTGGCCAAGGGACCCATAGGACCCATAGAAAGGGTCCCGATGTCAGAAGTAGGCATTGGTTGATATTCCCACTACTTTCTGATTCCAAAGAAGAACAAGGGTCTTCGCCCTATCTTGTATTTAAGGGACGTCAATCTCTTCCTCAAAAAAGGGAAATTCAAGATGCTCACTCTTGCTCAGGTCTTGTTTGCCCTGCACTAAGGAGACTGGATGGTGGTGTTGGACTTGCAGGATGCGTATTTTCACATCCCCATCCTACCTGCCCACAGGCGTTACTTGCTGTTCAAGGAGGGCCACAAATACTTTCAGTTTACTGTGCTCCCCTCTGATCTCACCAGTGCCCCTCGGGTGTTCACCAAAGTGATGGTGGTGGTGGCAGCTCATCTGTGCAGGTTGGAGATTTCAGTCTTCCAGTACCTGGACAACTGGCTGTTGAAGGCTCTGACACCCCAGGCTCTTGTCATTCACCCTCAGACTACTGCAGACCTCCTGCATTCGCTGGGGTTCACTATAAATGTGACAAGGTCACACCCGACTCCCTCTCAGAAGCTCCCTTTTATTGGGGCGATTCTGAACACAGTGCAGTTTCGGTCCTATCTTCCCGAGCAGCGAGTCCAGGATATTCAGGTTATTACACTAATGTTTCAGCCTCTATCCTGAATTTTGGTGAGAGACTCTGAGGCTGTTAGGATGCAGGAAGCCATGAGTCCCATCAGTCAAACATGCCAGATGGCATATGAGGGCTCTGCAGTGGGACCTGAAGTTCCAGTGGGCACATCATCAGGGAAATCTTAACGACATGGTTCATATCTCAGAGGGAACTGCGAAAGACCTGCAGTGGTGGTTAGTGAACTGCAATTGGGTCAAAGGCAGACTCCACTCCCTTCCCCAACCAGATCTCACGAGAGTGACAGATGCGTCACTCCTGGGGTGATGCGGCCATCTGGGAAAGGCGGAGATCAGAGTTGTAGGAAAATGCCACTGTTGGCATGGTCACCCCCTAACTTTTTGCCTTTTGTTGATGCTGGTTATGATAGAAAGTGTGCTGGGACGCTGCTAACCAGGCCCCAGCACCAGTGTTCTTTCCCTATAACTGTACCTTTGTCTCCACAATTGACACAGCCCTGGCACACAGATAAGTCCCTTGTAAATGGTACCCCTGGTACCAAGGGCCCTGTGGCCAGGGAAGGTCTCGAAGGGCTGCAGCATGTATTATGCCACCCTTGGGACCCCTCACTCAGCACATGCACACTGCCTCACAGCTTGTGTGCTGGTGGGGAGAAAAAGACTAAGTCGACATGGCACTCACCTCAGGGTGCCATGCCAACCTCACACTGCCTGTGGCATAGGTATGTCACACCTCTAGCAGGCCTTACAGCCCTAAGGCAGGGTGCACTATACCACAGGTGAGGGCATATGTGCATGAGCACTATGCCCCTACAGTGTCTAAGCAAAACCTTAGATATTGTAAATGCAGGGTAGCCATAAGAGTATATGGTCTTATGGTCTGGGAGTTTGTCAAACACAAACTCCACAGTTCCATAATGGCTACACTGAATATTGGGAAGTTTGGTATCAAACTTCTCAGCACAATACATCCACACTGATGCCAGTGTGGGATTTATTGAGAAATACACACAGAGGGTATCTTAGAGATGCCCGCTGCATGCCAGCCTAACTACGAGTGCTAGGCTGACCAGTTTCTGCCAGCCAGCCACATCCAGACGGGGTTCTGGCCACGTGGGGTGAGTGCCTTTGTGTACTCTGTGACCAGGAACAAAGCCTGCCCTGGGTGGAGGTGCCTCACACCTCCCCCTGCAGTAACTGTAACACCTGCCGTTGAGCCTCAAAGGCTCTAGCCTGGTGTTACAGCGCCCCAGAGCATTCCAGGTAGTGGAGATGCCCGCCCCCCAGACACAGCTCCCACTTTTGGCAGCAAGTCCGGAGGAGTTGATGAGAAAAACAAGGAGGAGTCACCCTCCAGCCAGGACAGCCCCATAGGTGTCCTGAGCTGAGGTGACCCCTGTCTTAGAAAACTCTCCATCTTGCTTTGGTGGATTTCCCCCAATAGGATTAGGGATGTGCCCCCCTCCCCACAGTGAGGAGGCACAAAGAGGGACAGTAACCATTGGCTACTGCCCACCAGCCCTAAACACACCCTTAAATTGAGTGTTTAGGGGTGACCCTGAACCCTGGGCAGAAGGGGTATGGGCGGAAATGCGTACAGGAGGCCTGAACTCCACTTGTGATGAAAAGCGTTGCAGAGCGAGTGACGCCTTGGAAACGCCAAATCGCAATATTGCTGGCATTGCGTGTTCTCTGCGAAGGCGAATAGATGTAACCAAGGATCTCTCCACTGCTGAGATTCCTTGTGCCACCGCTGGATGGAGACACCACCCATGATCCGCTAGGCCTCGATGGCTGAGTTTGTCTGCCCTGGCATTCAGAGAACCTGCAGGTTTGAACCTGCAGGATTATGTCCTGCTGTTCCAGCCATATCCAGAGACACAGGGCCTCTTGACAAACAGTTCATGACCCCACACTGCCCTGCTTGTTTCAGTACCACATTGCAGTAGTGTTGTCCATGAACACCTGCACCATCTTCCCTTTTACAACAGGAAGAAATGCTTTCAATGACTGCATGATCGCCCGGCGCTCCAGTAAGTTGCTATGGAGTCCGGATTCCACCGGAGACCAGAGGCCTCTGTTCTCCACCTCTCCCAGATGGCCACCCCAACCCAGAAGTGACACATGTGTCACTACTGTGAGATCTGTTGAGAAAGGGTGAGAATCCACTGATGGTTCCACTGCAGAGCCCTCATATGTCATCTGGCATATTTGACAAACAGGATGCAGGAGACCATGAGGCCCAACAGCCTCAGTCTGTCTCACCGAAATCAAGGATAGAGGCTGAAACATCGGTATCATAACCTGAATATCCTGGACTCGCTGCTCGGGAGGATAAGCCCGATGAAAGGGGGCTTCTGAGAGGAAGTCAGGTGTGACTTTGGCAGGTTTATAGTGAACCCCAGCAAATGCAGGAGGTTCGCCATAGTCTGAAGGTGGATGACAAAAGCCTGGAGTGAAGGAGCCGTCAACAGCCAGTTGTCGAAGTAGGGGAAGACTGAAACCCCTAACCTGAGCAGATGAGCTGCTACCACCGCCATCACTTTGGTGAACAACCAAGGGGCACTGGTGAGACGGATGAGGAGCACATTAAACTGAAAGAGCTCGTGGCCCACCTTGAACCTTAAGTAACACCTGTGGGCAGGCAGGATGAGGATGTGAAAATACGCATTCTAAAGTCCAGCGCACCCATCGAGTCTCCTTGTTCTAGGGCAGACAAGACCTGAGCAAGAGTGAGCATTTTGAATTTCTCTGTTTGAGGAAGAGAGTGATGTCCCACAAATCTAGACTAGGGTGAAGACCCTTATTCTTTTTGGGTATCAGAAAGTAGGAGGAATAACAACCTCTGCCTACTTCTGATGTCTGACATATGGCTCCCCTGGCCAAAAGAGCCATAATTTCCTTACGGAGCAAGACTAAGTGATCTTCCATCAGCCGTTCTTTCAATGGAGGCATAGAGGGAGGGAAAGACTGGAAGGGTAGGGAGTAGCCCTTCTGTATGATCTGCAAGACCCATGTGTCCAATGTTATGGACCGCCAGTGAGGGAGATGAAATTGAATCCTCCCTCCATCTGGACGTGTGTGGTCTTGCAGAATCACACTAGGAGGACTTAGGTGCTGGGTAGTGGATGACTTCTGGCCAGACCGTTTGAAGGTACTATGACCTCCTCCCCACACAGGATGCTGACCTGACAGAACACAGTGGCTGGTCTGTGGATGGGGTGGTACCCCACCCCTTCTGAAGCCTCAAAAGCAGCGAAAGAGAGACTGTTGGTGAGGGGTCACCGAAAGGCCTAAGGACCTGGCCGTAGCCCGAGAATCCTTGAAGCACTCTAGCGCTGAGTCTGCCTTTTCACCAAATAGGTGGGACCCATTGAAGGGTATGTCTATAAGTTTTGCCTGGACATCCCCTGAAAAGCCAGGTGTACGAAGCCAGGCGTGGCGACAAAGGGCCACCGTTGACGAAATCACTCTACCCAGCGAGTCAGTCATGTCCAAACCACTCCTAATAGTAAACTTGGCTGCATCTCTCCCATCTTTGACTGCTTGTGAGACCGCGTCTCGCACGACCCTCTGGGACCTGAGACATCACCTGCGTCACCGTATCCCATCACCGTATCCCTTAAAATATGTAAAAACGGCCCAAAAGGCATGAGGTGTTTACTGGCC
Organism: Pleurodeles waltl; assembly: GCF_031143425.1. Lineage (NCBI taxonomy): Eukaryota > Metazoa > Chordata > Amphibia > Caudata > Salamandridae > Pleurodeles > Pleurodeles waltl. Next base: position 266,644,932 of record NC_090448.1, on the reverse strand, counting down.
TCAATGCCAGGCTGAAGCAAGGAAACATGTTCTTTCCAAGTTGGTCCAGCCACTTGAATTCCCTATCTAGGGGAGCGCAAGGGAAGGCGTCATGTGAAGTGGAGGCTTGGACCACCAAGCTTTTCGGGGTGGGTGTTGTATGAGGAAGCTAGAATAATTTGGAGCTGGGCGATGGCAGCAGCCAGTTGTCCTATTTGCTGGAGCCCCTGTGCTGGGTATGGACCACGTCCCCAGCAGGACATCAGTGAGGGCTTCATTAAAGGGCAACATTGGTTCTGATGTGGAAACCCCTGGGTGAAGCACCTCAGTCAGGAGGTTAGTCCGGACCTCCACTGTAGGCAGGTCTAGGCCCAAGTCCTCAGCTACCCTATGCACCACCAGAGCATACGATGCTCCCTCCTCCGTAGCCACAGTATGAGGTGAGAGCATGCCAGTATCTGGAGAGGTGTCCAGTCCACTGTCTTCTCCTAACTCCTCATACCAGTCCATTTGCTCCAATCCATACTCAAGAGGGCCCTGTGACCTCTCCCATTCTCCACCAATGCCTGGTTGATCATAATAAGACTCAGGCAATGCTCTGGCCCCTGTTGGTACCAGAATTGGCGTCGCATGACACCGTTCCAGCTCCGGATCATCAGGTATCAGAATGGGGCTTGCACCACCTGTGGGTGCCAGTGGCGCGGGGAGCATCTATGTTGGGAACAATGTCGAAGGAGGCCGGTCAGTGTGGACTCAACGTTGTTCTGGATCTGATATTGGATCCAAGAGACCCATCGGCGCTGAAGCCGCTGGGGTGGACTCTGATGGGGCCTCTGCCGACCCCACGGGGCCAGAAGGCACGCGCCAGTGGAGCCAGCCTTTTCAAATTTGAGATACTGAGCGGGGGTTGCTCTGGCTCCCGGAAAGGGATGGAGACTCAAAGCTGGCCCTGTCATCGGCTCTGTGGAATCATGCCTGGAACGTCGATGTTCCCGACTCGCCTCATCAACAGACAGACAAGGTGAAGTCAAAGTGTGCTTAGGCTTATTCTTCTTCTTGTGCCTTTTCCCCGAGTGCCCAGGGAACCTAAAGTGACATGAAGAGGACTTGGGGCTCCTCGAGCTGTCCCGCGACCTCTTACTCGAACAGGACCATGGCCTCTGAGGAGTCGCGCCAGCTTACATTGACTACCAGGTGACCATGAGCTTCTGGGAACGCTCCCTCAAAGCTTTCGGGGCCATGGCCCTGCAGTTGGAACACGACTTGGTCCAAACACTGGGGACATACCTTATGGGGCTATGTCACCGACATGGCGCGGTGGCAGGTGGCGCATGGCTTAAACCCCGCTTTCCTAGACGTCTTTCTCGCACAGACTTGAAAAAATCTTAGACAAAAGGGTCAAAAAAGGACTGTCAAAAAGATAGAGGGTAGCTCGATTCTGGATCTGCACTAACCGACGCAGAAGGAAAAGAATTGACGTACTCACACCTGTGAGTGACATCACAAACTGCTCCAAAGACGAGGCCACTCAGATCCACACCACGCCACCTGACATTGCGCGCACTCAGTTCTCAGATCTGTGCTACATATTTTTTAATTCATTCATTCACCTGCAGTCAGATATATATTGCTGTGTTATAGTAACTTTTAGACCTGACAGCCTTAGGGTGGTCACCCCTAACTTTTTGCCTGCCTCCCTCCACTTTTTGGACACTGTTTTTGATGGCTTTTAGACTCTGCGCACTTTATCACTGCTAACCAGTGCTAAAGTGCATATGCTTTCTCCGTTTAAACATGGTAACCTTGGATCATACCTGATTGGACTATTTAATTTACTTATAAGTCTCTAGTAATGTGCACTATATGTGCCTTTGGGCCTGTAGATTAAATGCTACTAGTGGGTCTGCAGCACTGGTTGTGCCACCCACTTAAGTAGCCCCTTTTACCTTGTCTCAGGTCTGCCATTGCAAGGCCTGTGTGTGCAGTTTCACTGTCACCTCGACTTGGCATTTAAAAGTACTTGCCAAGCCTAAACCTCCCCTTTCCCCACATATAAGTCACCTCTAATGTGTGCCGTAGGTAACCCCTGGAGCAGGGTGCTGTGTGGGTGAAAGGCAGGACATGTACCTGTGTAGTTTTACATGTCCTGGTAGTGTAAAACTCCTAAATTTGTTTATAAACTACAGTGAGGCCTGCTCCCTTCATAGACTAACATTAGGGCTGCCCTCATACATTATTGAAGTGGTAGCTGCTGATCTGAAAGGACTAGGAAGGTCATATTTAGTATGGCCAGAATGGTAATACAAAGTCCTGCTGACTGATGAAGTTGGATTTAATATTACTATACTAGAAATGCCACTTTTAGAAAGTGCACTTAAATCTTTCTGTGCCTTACAATCCACGTCTGGCTGGGTTTAGTTGACAGCTCCTTGTGTATTCACTCAGACACACCCCAAACACAGGGTACTCAGCCTCACTTGCATACATCTGCATTTTGAATGGGTCTTCCTGGGCTGGGAGGGTGGAGGGCCTGCACTCACACAAAGGACTGCCACACCCCCTACTGGGACCCTGGCAGACAGGATTGAACTGAAAGGGGACCTGGTGCACTTCTTAGCCACTCTTTGAAGTCTCCCCCACTTCAAAGGCACATTTGGGTATAAAACAGGGCCTCTGACCTACCTCATCAGACACTTGCTGGAGAAGAAACCTGAACCAGAACCTGCATCCTGCCAAGAAGAACTGCCGCCTTGCTGTTGCCCTGCTGCCTTGCTGAACTCTTGCCTTGCTGCTGAAGTGCTCTCCACGGGCTTGGATAGAGCTTGCCTACTGTTCCCTGAAGTCTCAGGACCAAAAAGACTTCTCTTTTGCATCTGGACGCCTTGTGCGGCGAAAGATTTGACACACAGCTTGCTCTGCAGTGAAAAATTCACCGCACGCCGATCCGGAAAGACACCACGCGACGCCTGCGGTGCGACCGGAACTTCGACGCACGGCCTCGCCTGGACAACGCCGCCGACTTCATAAAGGAAATCGACGCAACGCCTGCCGTGAGCGAGAAGATTTCCCGCACAGCCCACCGGAACGACGCGCAGCCGGAAAACAAGCCTAGGATTCCACGCACAGACCCCGGGACATCTGGTAATCCTGCGAACCACAGGAGGAGACTGTCCGCGCCGGAAAACGACACACGACTTCCACACGTGAAAAAGAACGACGCAAGTCTGTGTGTGAAGGGGCGAAACCGACGCACACACCATTTTTCCACGTATCTCCTCCTCTGCGGCCCTTTGCGGAGATTTTCCACTTTAAACCAGGTACTTTGTGCTTGAAAGAGACTTTGTTTGATTTTTAAAGACTTAAGACACTTTATATCACTTTTTAGTGATACCTTTACAAATTCATATTGCATCTTTGGTCGTTTTGACCTGCAAATATCCAGATAAATATTATATATTCTTTTTCTAAACAGTGTGGTGTATTTTTGTGGTGCTATATTGTGTTATTGTATGATTTATTGCACAAATACTTTACACATTGCCTTCTAAGTTAAGCCTGACTGCTCGTGCCAAGCTACCAGAGGGTGGGCACAGGATAATTTGGATTGTGTATGACTTGCCCTGACTAGAGTGAGGGTTCTTGCTTGGACAGAGACTGCCAACCAAAAACCACATTTCTGACAGTAACTATTCAGAAAGCGCAGTTGACTAATAAAGTCATATTTCTAAAGCATGCATTGGAAGAGTATTGGCAAATGTTCTCCTCACAGGAGAAAATGTGAAGTTCCCATATAGCTGAAAAAACAACACTGCGATATAGTCATCGCTTCAATTTTTGGGCAAGATTTATTACTCTGAACCTGCTCAGGCAGTGCTCGATGGTGCATGTCCCTTTCAACACAATCTTTCATACTTTAATAAACAATGGACTTCTAGTTAATAATTTCACCTTTATATAGTGCTTTACTATGTTAGTAGGATCGTAGAAACCCTGTTGATTTTAGAGTATAATTTTGCTACATTTTAGTTTGTTACAGTTCCATATGAGCCATTTAAATGCTTTTAAATAAAAATAAAAACAAAATGAGGGATGACCGGTAATATATATTTAACTAAAGGCACCTATTTTGTCGCAGCACAAGCTGTTACAAGATTGGAAAACACCAGCTTTTCTGTAAATACTAGAAGAGAAGTAATTTACCTGTCATGCATGCTTGGGAGTTGACAAAAAATATACATGTTAGCACTATAGAACCTGTAAAATAAACATATATTGTTCCTAGGGAAAAATGTAGGCTTTGGCCTGGAGCGTTCCTTCCTCAGTCAGAATCCAATAACGGAACTAGTGGGGAGGAGGGACGGAACACCAAGGCAGTTATATTTCAGCTGGGTGGTGTACCACTTTATCAATGTGAGCTGAAACTTGTAAAGCAATCATTGAGTCGAACCTGCGTTGGCACCTGTTTTTTGTCGGGTGCTCTTTCTTTAACAGGCGATTTAGCGTCTACATTTTCAATTAAACCCCACGTTTTGTATTTCTTTTAAACAACCACCTTGCTTCACCTTGTAATTTTCCCTGTAGTTATGCTATGACTTGAGGGGTGTGTTATTCATTGAAGCCAAGTGCTAGAAAGTGTAATGTACTGCTGCATAACCCCCATCAAGTTACCGAAACACGTTTTCCATCCATTGAGTCCGTAGCTCTACTTTGGATGAACGTGTGGGTGTCTGTCTTGTGGCAAGTATTTGTAGTGTTTGTATTTTTTGTGTCAAGACCAGAGTTCTGCTCTTCTTATGTCTTCCTCTACACCTTGACGTAAATTGGAGAAAAAAGAAGTAAGCAATATAACTTTTAATCACTCAATGTTATGGTTATTGATGGATAGTAAATGTGTTAATGACTTGTGGCCTATGTAACAAGTGTTTTTGGTGTCATGCATGTGTGGCAGAAACCGCCCAAGCATTTATTTTTTGCAGTAATCGTGTTCTCCACAAATGCATTGTGTAGGACAAAAATGTGAAAGGACACACACACTGATATGTACCATCTTTGGGGTGTTCTCTATCATATAGTTTAAACCATATTAAGAATGGAGAAAAGTGTGCATTTGTGAAGGGAAGCACTGCCTTCGATCAATTATGGCATATGCTGTTGCAATTACCTAGGAGCAGCAGATAAGCATACAGTAGGATTGGGTATTATGCAGCCTGTCATTGTGTATGCTCTTACTAACAAATATTATGAAAGTGGCTTGGACCAGCCCCTAGAAATAGGTATTATGTATTCAGCCATTGTATAGGTTCCAGTGGTACCCTCGAAGGCTCGCACGAAGCAACGCATAGGAATACTCTGAGGAGTCCACCCATGTTCAGCAAAGGAGAGAACCTTACAAATGGGCACTATATCACCTACCTTGGTGTATGATCAGGGCGGCCTACCAATGAGCAGCATTGGATCACCCTATACAAATAGACATTTCACAACCATCCATTCACAATCAGTGCTGTAAGGTCATCTTTTCCATAGCCCACAAATAAGGTACATTTGAGCAGTGGATGTTCTTGCAGTCATTCATTAGCTAGCACCTGGGAAATTGCATCATATTGAGGCAAGCTGCTAAAAGCACAGCTAGTACTTTGCCAGTAATCACGTGTTGCAAAGGTTGGTTGCACATAGATCTCAGCCATGATGCGTATGTATATATTTGTTGCTATTTCCAAAGCTGAACCTAACTGGCTAGCAACGGAGCCCCTGTGAGAATGCATAGGGACAAAGATAAAGATAAAGAAAGTGGAAGGGGTAGAAGTCAGCCTGTCTGAGAGAGGATCCTTGCAAAGGTGAGTTTTCAATTTCGTCCTTAGTTGTGGAAAGATCGGTGCTTTTCTGCGGTCATAGAGGGGATATTGTTCCTGATGCTGGAGCATGTGCTGAGAATGCTTGTTTCCGTGTTGCTGAGTGAACTTTATTTTAGCAGTTACATTGATCTTATATATGAAAGGAATGCATTACTATGGCAGCCAAACGGAAGTTAAACACATTTATTTTCTCATTGAAATTTACACAGTTACGAGCAAGCATGACTTAGCTCGTAGAAATATTAGTACCCCCTAGATTACTACTCTGCGTAATCTGTGATTATCTTGAATCCATTAACTAAGAGAGCCTGCGGTGTTACTATACTGAAATCATGCCTTAACTATAAACATGAGACGTCATCAGAACGGAATATATGTTGGGGTCCATCAAGAGCGACACGATAAAGGCCCAGACCACTAACTTGTGACACATTGATTTATTTAGTCTGTTCATGCATGCTTCCTTTGCTAGGGTCGGGTCTGAGTTGATGCCTTCTATACATAAAGAAAACGTTTGGTGCATTATGAAGCTTAACTTCATATTTACACAGGAAGTTGCATTGTAAAGGGAATCCTATGTTTAGGACTATACCTAGGAAAGAAGACACAATTAGAACACTAAGGGCCTTATCACAAGACATGCAGGAAGAAGTTGGTGTATGCATTCATGCGTCAATTTTGTCCTGCTTGATTATTAGTGGTCCGGTTTAGAAGAATGTTTGTATGTATATAGTATTTCAGGCGAAAAAACATAGGAGGCTTTGGCTGCAGCAGAGGCGAAGTTTAATTGGTTTGCTTTAAATATATAAAAGAGCTTCCCTCTGCGAGAATATACGTTCCCATTTCCCTGTCACCTATTACCCGCACTAGCTGCCGCATACATTTCCCACCTCCTCAAAGCTAGCGGTAAATGTATACAGAAAAAGTCCATAGAATGGCGAGGTCTGTCATTTACAACCAGATTAAATAGCCCTACTCCGTATTCCCCATTCTGTGTGTAACTGCACCGTACCTGGCGGATTTATTGCAAACTGAAGGTAAATGCGCATGTTAATTTACTCTGACTTTTTGATTTTTTGTAATAAAAATGACAATATCAACGTCCTCAGTATTTGTAGAGTAAAACGTTCAGATTTTTCCACTATTATCTATTTCAAGGGGCATATTTTATACTAAAATAATTTGCTTTGTAAAGTGCTGGCTTGTGATGGCTTGACGCTTCATACCACCCATGACCGTGTAGGCAAGAGTTCTTAGTACTTAGTACCTGTCCTCTTCCTGCATGATGAAGGCAAAAATCTGATCTTCAATAGGTGTCAAACTAACCTGTCTCTGGAATTGTGTTAGTCGTTGGGGAGGAATCCCAATAGTTTCATGAACGATGGGAAGCCTCCTTTGAAAGGTTCATTTTCCGTTTTTTAGTTCGAGCTTACCAGACAGCTCAAGTTGTCAGGCCGTAAAATAACTTTTGTCGGCTTAACAAGATGTTACTGTAGGCTTAACTGTGGCAATGGCTTGCCATTGGTTGTCTTAATTGTCACTCATTTGCTTGCTTCTAATTCGATAGATTCCCTTGACCATCTTGTGTTTGTCTCATCACTTGGTCTTACCCTTTTTACTTGCATCTATCTACCTCTCACTTTTAGGGACCTACTTTTCTCTTTTTGCCTAAAAACTCCACGAGAGCATGCATTTTCCAGCTGTCGCATAAGAGAATGCGCATTCAGATTAATATGTAATTTGTAGCTGGCATCGATTGTGGTAATACAACAAAACTTCACAGTCCGTACCCATTTTTTTGTATTTAATGTAAACTGTGTGCTATGTGACTAAAGTAAAAGACGATTATGGAACATTTCTGTAGATTAATAAAAATTATTTTCTTGTCTGTTTTACAACCCCTGTTTGCGCTGAAAGAGGCTGTGCTATCGCTCACAGTGAAGTACTGTTACATAGGCTTCATTCTTTGTATACATTAACAAGTCTACTAAAGGAGCTTCTGTCAATGCAGTGGCTCCTGAGAGGGTAGTTGTAAACATTTTGACGTGAAAATTTGGCTAACGTGCAAGTTCACACCATTAATATGGTTGTTCACTGAAGAGCACTTCATGGTAGTCATGAACGGGGGGGGGGGTGGGGGTGGAGGGGAGGGCGGCGGCAGAGCAAGCTCTTTCCTTCAGCATAGGGCTGCTTAACCTTTTTGCGGGCCAGTAACTACCAGAGTGAACCTTCCACTCAACAGTATTTTTTTAATACATTTTAGAATTACTGTAATTTATTATGAAACTGCATATATTAGTGGAGAGTATTGAATAAGATACGTGTATGGATGGATGCATGTCTCATTGTTATTCTTGGAATGGAAAAAACTTGTTGAAATGGTCATAGTCATTTTTCAATATGGCAAAGTTGAAGTTGTTTAATCCGGAAAGTAGATCACCCCATAGTAGGGTTATCTGCAACAGGGCCCAGTGTTTAACAACTAAAGTCTCATACTTCCCTATCAGTTGGTGAAAGGGAACCTCATAACTTTGATATAGTGCTTCAAACATGCCTCCTCGGATCCTCATTCCGTATTACCAGATTCTTCTGGCAATTCGTTCCGATTAAAGTTGGGCGCCACAGAAGGCGTTGTCATTTTGAAAAGTTGACTTAGCCAAATGTCACCAGCTCTGAACTGACCAAAAGTGATACTTTTGAACCAAACGTCATGCTCTCAGAAGTTAACTGTGAAACGACCTGGTCATAAAAAATGCTAATAGTGATAACGGGCACAGATGTTTCAATGAGTTTGGGTAGTAAAACAAGTTTGAATAACATACACTCTTCTGGACTTGTTAATTAGATATGTTAAATCTTGTCGACTTTGTGAGAGGAATGCTTTTGAAGATGTTGTTCAAACAATCCCTTCATAAGCATAACCTAGTAATGAAAAAACACACTTCACTATATTACTCTGTCATAGAAAGCCGTAAAGTCAGTGGTGCACAGCTACCTGCTAAATACAATTATATTATCGCTTCACAGATGGAATAAATGAATCTGTAAAAACAATGTCTCTGTAATACATGCAAACATCATTTTTATCGATTAAGTTTAAGAAGCAAACTATATATCTCATTTAGTTTACCCTTTAAAAAAATATTTGCTTAATATTTTGCTTGTATTACAAACTTCCCTGCACAGACTGCTTATTGGGAGAAGTATCCATGTGTATCCGACCTGATCTGCACTTCAGGTGCCATAGCACCTTTGTTAGAAGAGCTACACAGGTGTCACCCCAGAAGTGACAGCACTCTCCACCTGTGACATTGCAGCTTGTTTTCTAAGCCCACAGAAGCCTTAAATCCGGAACAGTGCTGATTATTGGCTTTCTTCAATTATGATTCTTTATTCAACCGCGCTTGATGCTGAGGATGGATATTAAGCTTTGCTGGATCAGCAAGACTAGATACTTGTATATGGTGCAAATCTAGCCGAAAGGCGGTGGAGAACTAAATAGGGCAACAATAATATCAGAGGAAGTGAATATAGGCTGGGAGTTGCTGGTTTCTGAGTAGTAGACTTTTTATTGTCATATAGTATGCTTCAAAGAGGTGTAACTTCAGCTCCTTCCTTAATTGAAAAAAAGGGTAGGAGTGGTCCTGTTAAATAAAGGGATGTTATTTAATACCTGTACTGCACAGATGGAGAAGGCCAGTTGCCAAATTTTTTGCTTTCTTGCTTTTCTTGGTCTTTAGACTGATTGTATTTTTCCTGCAAGAGTGGCCAGAGCAATGGAGATGGTGAGTTTGTCAGCCAGATAGGTGGGAGTGCTGCCACAATCACTTTGTTGATGATGCAGCTAGCCCACAAGATGGTGCAGGCCACCAGTTGGAGCCAGTGGAATTCTGTTATCGTGAGGGCAGTGTAGGCATGATCTTCAAGCACTTGATGAGGCAATCTGATAGCGACTTCTATCTGCAGATTTCTTACCTTTAGAATTTCCAGGCGTCAGCTTGGAATCCGGAAATGATACCGACGTGCACTGCATCTCTTGCAGCCGCTATGATATTGAAAATGCACTTTGGTAGTCTGTTTTTCTGTGTAAGCAAAAGAGATTGCCTCTAGCCTGTTGCCCCTTCTTATGCTTCAAGTCAGTCACTAATTACACATTAGTTGTCAAGGCTAAACCCCTGCCTGTCATTGCTTTTTCAACTAGTGCATATTGTATTCCACTTGTCCGCACTCTTTTTGCGTAAGCAGCATGCCCTTTGTGGGCCATGTGGACTTCTTAAGGTCATCAACTTATAGCTGTGAAAAATTCTATTATAGAACATTGTGTAGTGATCTCATAGATACCAAACAGGCATCCTCACCCATTTTGAGGTTATAAGAAACAGGATGCAGGAGGAAGTTACAATGTCCTGATGATGACTCATGTCATGCATAGTGTTTCTGAACTGAAACGTCTTAAGAATCTTTGGACTCCGAATTCCTTCAATAAAAACCTGTGCTTATTTTGTGCTGTATGGTTTTCCCATTTGTGTGGATGTTTACTGTATATTTATATCATATACGTTCAGCCACTTTATTCATAGATCTATTCAATAATGAGTCATTTTTAACAGCTACTGTTTCAGTTTCTGTACCAATGTAGTGTGACCTTACCTAAAAACCGGAGATGGCAGTTGGTTAGCAAAATATTTTCAATATGTAAAGGTTAGAACACGTGCGCTGGGTGGCATGTAGCAGCCTCCTATTACCCAGACTTAAAATATGCCAACACATCCAGTCGAAAAACTGAAGTAACAAGTTCCTGATGGATGCAGAAGATGTCCCACGCTGGAGTGAAGATTGCAGATGAGTGTTGGTGCAGGAATTCCACCAACAAGCCACGGCAAAAGCAAACTTGTGGTTAGTGGAAATGTGGTGCTGCTGGGAACCATCAAGGCCAAGGAAGACTCAACCCAGGAGGGGAAGGCACAGGGGACCCTCAGTGACACAGATGACCCACAGGAGCGGAGCCAGCACCCACAGGACGGGGTCACAGAAGTCGCAGAAGGAGCCCACGCAGCACTACAGAAAGGGATCTCACACTGCAGGAGAACCACGCAGAGGAATGCGCGTCTCAGGAAAGAGTGCTGTTCTTGAACGGCAGAATGATCTCATTGCTATGTTATGTGGTGCATGTGCATTAAAATCATTTCAATTCCTAAATAGCCATTTTAAGATGGAGCCAATGCTTAAAATGTGTTCAATACTTTGATGCAGTCCTGGTGTTATTCTATGAATTGTCATTTCAATAGTCTACTAAGGCCTCTCTGTGTTCGTCATTGACTGATTCTGGAAAATCGTAATCTCCTCCCCGGATGCCCCCTCTGAATACACACACAGGATGAATATGTTCTGTAATAGTACCCTGGGATCAACATGTATGTGATAGAGACTTCTAGTTTCAGATTCCTTACCTTAGAATTTCCCTGAGGCCTCAGACTTGATTCAGAGACTTTTCTACGAGCAGTGCCCTTGCGCGTCATCAGGTGACGTTGGTCGACTCTGCGGGTATCGTTGTCGCCTGGAGTCGTACATAGACGACATCTCTGTGCAGTGACATCAGTTCTTTTCTTTCCGCACCACGCGCTGATCCGGAGAGAGCTACCCTGGGCATTTTTTGACTGACCATGGTGCCCATGCTCCTACGAGTCTTCTGAGGTTTTTCAGGCAGCACACACACACAGGTTACTGCCCTCTTGCGGCTTGACCAGCTCAGGCAGGGGAAGACAGAAAAAAAAGGATTCCCTGAGGGAGAGGGAAGCAACACCCTCTCCCTTGGAAATAGGTGTCACATGGCTTGGGAAGGGTAGCCTCCCCAAGCCACTGGTATGCTTTGAAGGGCACATTTGGTGCCCTTCTTTAATAAACCAGGTTGCACCATTCCTGGGACCCTTAGTCCCTGCTCTGGTGTGAAACTGGACAAAGGAAAGGGGAGTGACCACTACCCTGTCCATCACCACCCCAGGGGTAGTGCCCAGAGCTCCTTGAGGTGGCCACTTGGTTCTGCCATCTTGATTCCAAGATGTGCTGAGACCCCTGGAAGCATCTGAGTGGCCAGGTCAGGCAAGTGACATCACAGCCCCTTCCTGATAGGTGGCCACCTTGCGAGAAGCAAAAAGGAATCTCCCATTGGAGTGAAGGACTCACTTCCCTGCATCTGCAGACACCAACTGCGATGACGATTGGCTGCGTTGATCTGCTCTGCTCTGGAGCTGCGTGGATTCTGCATCACAGGTGGTGGTCTGGAGTGGTCCCCTTCGTTCTCTCTGCCAGCTATCCAACTTGGGAGAAGGTAAGCCCTTGCCTCTCCCTGCAGGACAGTACCCCTGTGCACCGCAACTCTTGCTTCTACCAAAGCATGTTTACTCCTGACCAAGGGATCTTCAGGCTCTGTGTACCCCCAGCCCCCAGCACTTCTTCTTGCCAAGCACAGTCTGACCTCTGCTGCTCCAGCAACGTGGGACTCCTCTTCAGGTGTGCTGAGTGGGCCTCACTGCGACTGCTGTGCCTGCTGCCAGTGGGTTGCTTGTGGGGGATGCCTTCTCTTCTTGTGACTCTTGTTAATGCTGAGGGTCACCCCGGACTCCCCTCCTTGGGTCGAGCCTTGCTGGTCTTCTCCAGCCTTGCAACTCGTCTTCTTCCTCTTTTGCATTTGCAAATGCTTGTTGGTGGTTCTCCGGCACCACTGACCCACTGCAACCCGACAGCCGACGTGGGACACCATCTGCATCACTACAGGAACTCCTCTTCATCTTCTGCGCTGCACAGCTGGTTGTCTTCTTCCCTGTCGACCTGGTCCTGCATCCACAGTAGCATGGGTAGTGGCTCCTGCAATGACAGTACACTCCATCATGAACTGGACTTGATCCCCTTCTTATGCAGGTCCTCTTCTGCCAGAATCTACCTTTGGGTTCTTCCAGTCTGGTTTGGGTCTTGCACACTCCTTTTCCTAAGTCCTCTTGTTATTTTGGGGGAAAACCAGGTACTTGCGTCTGTTCACCTGGTCGCTGGGGGTCACACTGATACTTACCTCTTGGGGTTCCTAGTTCCTCCAGCTCCTCTCTAACAACTCCACATCCTTGGGTGGGGGACTGTATCTCGCATTCCATTTTCTTAGAACATAATTTGGCCCTTCCCTAGGGCCCTTGCTATTTTCTAATACTTTTGGCAATGCTTGTTTTTCTTATGTTCCTCACTGATTGCGGTTGTGTATGTAATTAGTGTTTTTACTTACCTCCAGTTGGGGGGGACTGCCTATTAGTATTATAGTGTTTGTGTTACCATAATAAAGTACCTTTATTTTTGTAACACTGTGTGGTTCTTTCATGAGTGAAAGTGCTGTGTGCCTATAGTGGTATTGCATAAGCTTTTCATGTCTCCTAGATAAGTTTTGGCTGCTCATTCACAGCTACCTCTAAAGAGCCCTGGCTCCCTAGACACTGCCTACACTTCACTAATAGGGGATACCTGGACCTGGTATAGGGTGCTAACACCACAGGTGCTCACCACACACCAGGCCAGCTTCCTACAGCCTAATTTCTTCCAAGCAAGATGGAGGGATTTGAAAAGTGGTGTCCACTTCAGCTGGTCCACCTTAGGGGGTGGGACTGGCATGAAGTGGGCACACCTGCTAACCTGCCTAATATTCCCGCCTGTGTTGCCACCAAAAGTGGGGTCAGGATTGAGGGGTTGGTCATCTCCACCATTTGGAGAGACCTGGGTTGCATTACAAAGGCGGCAAGGCCTTTGAATCTTTCGGCGCTAGAATGTCCATCCTGCCCGGTAGAGGAGGTAATGACTCCGCCCAGTGCAGGCTTTTGTCTCAGGCCCTCGAGAGTGCTGGCTTTCACTTTTGGGGCCAGAAACGCATCTGTGGTGGCTGAACTGGTCAGGACCAGTCACTCAACACACTATTAGTTGGTAGGTTTTCAGGGGGCACCTATAAGGTGCCCTCTGTGTGCATTTATTAATAAATCCATGACTGGGGTCAGTGAGAGTTTATTATTCTAAGATGTTTGATACCAAACACCCAGGATTCACAGAAGCCATCATGTAGCTTGGGAACTCATAATGACCAGTACCCAGCACATGCATTTAAAAAGTCTTCCCTGTTCACTTAGTTTGTCTCAGAATCGACAGGGACATAGGAGGACCGGATCTGTTCATGCATCTCTGAAAGAGACTTCTAGTTGCAGATTCCTCACCTTAGAATTTCCCCCAGGCGTCAGACTGAATCCAAAGGTTTTTCTTCATTCAGTACCCCTGCGCCGTCAGGTGCTGTCGGTCGACTCCGCATGCGTTGTTGGCATCCTGGTTGCCATGATGACATCACGATTGTATACAGGGGCCACACCGGCGTGCTATGTCAGTTTCTTTTCATGACTTTCCACCCATGATCTGTCACTGGGGACCTGGTTAGCAGGGACCCAGTTCACTAACAGTCAAAGCTACATCAGAAACCAGAAAAAGTGGGGTCTAACCATGTCAAAAATGGTGCTTTCCTTAAAGGAGTATTTAGCGGTAGTGGACAACAACTTTGCAGACCTGCTCAGCAAGTGGCAGCAACAAGCCTCCCCCCCCCCCCCCACCAAAAGGTTACTCTGTCCGCACATTCTGTTTCCATGCTTCTGTTGTTGGGTGTTCCCCAACATAGACCTTCACCACAGCCAAAAACACTGAATGCCCAAGCAAACTCTGAGTTCCCATTGGCAATGCACTGTTGATTAACTGGTCAATAATTTTTTCCTATGCTTTTACCGCCTCTCCCACTCCTTCTGTTCACAGTTCGGAGGGTTCAGCAAGCATCCATCATATATTCAGCTTGGTGGTTCCCACGTGGGCCAGGAAACTCTGGTTCAACACCCTTCTTGACCTCTCCAGATTGTGCCCAACTGGCCAGACCTTCTCACTTGGAATCAGGGCACAGTCAGGCACCCGAATGCCAGCCAGCTCAATCTTTCAGTTTGGCTCCTGAAGTCCTAGAATCTGGGTTTCTTCAGCCTGCCTCCTGAATCTATGACCATTCTCAAGGAGGCCAGCAGGCCTACAATGCGGGCCTGCTATGCATGGCTTAATGGAAAGGATTTGTCCACTACTGCTTCCCTAAAAACATTGACCCACTCAAGCCAGCAATGCCAGACATGCACATTGACCCACTCAGGCCAGCAGTGCAAGACATAGTTTGCTACATGCTTCATCTGCAAACGTCAGGCCTCACCTTCACATCTGTCCATCTTCGCTTAGCTGCAGTTGCAGCTTACTTCAAAATAGGGAACATACTTCACTATTCAAGGTTCCGGGTGTCAAGGCCTTCATGAAAGCAAGTCATTCCACCCAGGGTACCCCCGGCCCTTGTCTGTAAGCTCAGTATTGTTCTCATATGACTCATGGTCCTTCCTTTTGAACCCCTTCATTTGTGCATCCTGCTGTTTCTTTCCTAGTGCCTTTGTCCTCTCAGGCGTGTAACTTCAAGCTCTTTCCCCCCAGGAACCTTTATTTTAGATGCACAATGAAAGAGTCATCCTTAGGGCGAATCAAAAATTTCTGCCGAAGGTGGGATCTTTTTTCCACTTTACCCAAAAAATTGAACTCCTTGTCTCACACCCAGGCTCCGGCAGAAAGGGCCCTTCACACACTAAAGGTCAAGAGGGCCCTCATTTATTAACTGGCAATACAAAACCCTTTTGGAAATCTCAGGAGCTCTTTGTCTCATTAAAAAAAAAAAAAAAAAAAAAACACAAAGGCAATGCCTTCTCTAAAGGCTGAATAGCCAAGATGCTAGTCAAATATTTTCAGGCTTGTTATGCTTAAGCCAAGAAGCAATTGCCCACGCCACCCAGGCCCCACTCCATCCACAAAAAGGGGCCTTCAAGGCTTTCTTTGTTAACAGTCCCATAGATGATATGTAAAACATCTACTTGGCCCACTTCACACACATTCACTAAGCACTACTTTAAGAATATCTTAGGACCTCTACAAGCTAACATTGACCAAGCTGTAGCACTTTTCCAGCATCCTCAGGCAAGTTACCTATTACAGTCCATGTAGAGTAAGTGTATTGTCAGCTACACCTGCCACAAATGGAAATGTTATCTTGTAAGCATCTGTTTGAGGCATGTAGTGCTGTAGATTCACATGCACCCACCCTCCTCCCGGAAAGCCTCAAGATGTTGCAGATGCCTTTGTTTCTTTGTTCTCTTGCATGGTTAGCTCCATTTCATCCTCACCTGCTGTGCAGAAAAGCAGTCTAACAATGGAGCCAATGTTCATGTGCATTACTAGTCATAGCAGGAGTCACCATACCTTATGATTCAAAAGACTTCTTTGAAGAAAAACAAGTTGCACACATCCAAGCCCAACATTAGATGGCAGGAGTATGCAGAGCATGTGATCCACAGCACTACATGTCACAAACCGATGCTAAATGAGTAAATCACATTTTCCTTTCTTCTCATTTGGTGTGCCAGTTCACCTCTATTTCTTGCTACTATCACCCCAGTTTTCATGACGATAAACAATTTAGATGCAGCTAGGGATTGCAGATAACTTTTCGCGCCCTGTCCATGCATAAGTCAATGGTATACAGCAAATTTGTACTAAATCAATAATGTCTGAAAGTACTTGCAAAAGTATGTATGTTGTTCATGTACCTTGCACAGCAGTAGCTCAGGAATAGTTTGAATGTACCTTCATCAGATATTTACATTAAATCAACTCATTTATTTTATTGTTCATCTCTTTAGAAATTACGGATGGTACGTCCCTGGAGACCCTTCACATGAAGACGGTATATATAAGGGTTTTACCTACAACTGCTGACAGCTAAAGACTTGACTTTGGCTTTTCAGTAGACCCTCATCCCCTTTGCTCGGAAGCTGGAATCCTGGTAAAGATTGTTTGCTTTGTGACCATCACTCCAGTCCATTTTAAAGAAGTATACACTGCAAGTTGTTCTATGTCTGTGCGTGTCTAAAATGCTGCTAATGGCTATGGTGATGTTACCAATAAAAAAAAAAACTTTTCTGAAAACATGCTTGTGTTCTCACTTTCTTTAACATATTTCTCTCCTTGCTTGCCATTCTTCGCATGACATAGGCCTATAGGAAGAGGGGGAATATAACCTAATCTGAATTCCCCTTTAATCAAAGACATTTTAACAAACTCCATGCATCTCCCCAGCCTTCTTTACTTCTCAGCTGTCGTCATTCATGCATAATTTTCCCCCGCCCCCTTGCTGCCATATTCTCCCAGCCACTTCCCATTTTGTTTCCGCCCTAAGCTGTCATCCATGCAGCTGCTAGTCCCTGCCTGTCCTGCTATCTTTCTCCTGCAGCACTGTTTCTCCCTTAATAGCATTTGTGCTTGTCCTCCTTCTCTGCTCCCCTAAGATGCTACCTTTCTCCCTCAGCACTGTTCCTCCCTTAATAGCCTTTGTGGTGCTTGTCCTCCTTCTCTGCTCCCCTCAGATCCTCCCCCTTGCAGCCTTGGTTGTCTGCCATCTCCCCCACTGCCTTGCAAACCACAAAGTCATCTTCTACCCTTGGTGAGCCCTTCAGTTGGCCTTGACCTTCCCCTCATCCTTTTTCTTCCCCTCATGTTTTTTTCTTTCCATCAGCCATCTTCTACTCCTGGCTATTTTCTTTCTTCCTTAGCTCCCTTGCCTGTCTTCCTTAGCTCCCTTGCCTGTCTTCCTTAGCTCCCTTGCCTGTCTTCCTTAGCTCCCTTGCCTGTCTTCCTTAGCTCCCTTGCCTGTCTTCCTTTGCTCCCTTGCCTGTCTTCCTTTGCTCCCTTGCCTGCCTTCCTTTGTTCCCTTACCTGCCTTCCTTTGTTCCCGTACCTGCCTTCCTTTGCTCCCTTACCTGCCTTCCTTTGCTCCCTTACCTGCCTTCCTTTGCTCCCTTACCTGCCTTCCTTTGTTCCCTTACCTGCCTTCCTTTACTCAATTCCCTGGCTGTTTTTTTCTGGTTAATATGTCTTACTCAAAAATATAATGCAATACCAAACAAACAAATAATGCCTCAACCTGTATGCCAGAATCCCAATTGTAAAGAAAGACAATCTGATAGAGACTACTAGCTGCAAATTCCTTACCTTTGAATTCTCCCCAGGCATCAGACTTGATCTGGAAGATTATTGTGAGCCGTACCCCTGCACGCCGGTGGGTGGCGCCAATCGGCTCCCAAGTCCACCATCTGTGTTGTTCACGCTGGATATGACGTTGCTGGTCCTATATGGGTGCCATTGAGATACACCAATAAGCAGTTCTTTTTTTTTTTTTTACACTATCTGAGTGCTGATCCAAGGAGAGCTACTCCTCAGTCACTTTTTTACTGGCTTATCTGATAGAGACAACTAGCCGCATATTCCTTAACTTAGAATTCTCCCCAGACATCAGACTGCAAATTTTCCTCAGCAGTAACTCTGCGCGTCGGTACAGGGCGTTGAGCGACACAGTCTCCAGACATGACGTCAGTAGAGTCCATATATTCCCTCCTCCAACGCGCTGACATCAGTTTCTTCTTTTCCACGCAGCAGCGTGGATCCGGTATACAGAGTACCTCAGGCCCTTTGGCCTTTTCTACCCGAATTATGTTGTTTTTTCTACAGCTTTCATTCACAATAGTGTATATGCCTTCTGGGTTTAAACCCTTTGGCTCCTGTTCCCAACATATGTCGGTCACGGATCCACATTCCGTCTGTTTGTGGGGTCTCGGGTCTCATGACGTTGCTGACTGCGACGCCTGCCATCATATGAAGCCGAATTCTTTGAGGGAGCGTTGCATGAAGCTCCTAGCGGCGTGGGCGGACAAGTCCTCTCCCCATCGGAGTCCATCTTCTTTTTCACGTGAGCTCTCCAAAGGTCTTTCTCGGATGACTCTGTTGACCTTGGGTGGTCCATCGGCATCTTCCTGGTGAGTTTTCCCGGGCGCCCTCTCGCACTTCAGCATCACAGTCCCTGTTTTTTCCTCATGTGTAGTCTGCATCCGAGTCGACCTCTTCACTTCTGCTGTATCCCGGCGCTGGGGCGACTATAGTCCATATGCAGGATTACTATACGTCCCTGCATTCCATCTTTGGATCTGTCCCTCCCTCTGGAGCGCCTTTGGGCCCTAAGGAGGTGGTGAGTGTTTTGACGGGGTCTTCGCCGGCGGTTTCATCATTGGTGCACGTTCAACCAACTGCCCCAACTTCAGAGTCTTATCACTGCCAGTGCACGGCCTCTTACGACTTCCGTAGCCTCCGCCTGATCCTGTTGTCCAGACACCTCTCACAGTGCCGTTGGACCGGTCTACTCCTATATTGATTTCCCCGGAGTCGGATGATGCAGCTTCCGAGGAGATTTCCCCTACTCGACGTCGGCTGACGTCTTCTCCGACGCCTGGAGCGGCGTTGCTTCCTCTGGATATGCTGTCTGTTCTGGATCCTCTCCCTGCACTGCCACAAGATCCCTTTACGGAGCCCCCTCCGGGTTCCTCCTCTGAATGGGTGTTTGCTTTAGCTACTGCTAGTTGCCTTGATTCCTCGCCAGCGTCCAGCCTGATCTCTTCCCCTGGATTTGGCGACGAAAGCCAGCACTGTTTTTGCAGATGTGTTGCAACGGGTCGCTGAGGTTTTGATCTTGCAGCTTCCCATGGTGCAGTTATCTACGGATCCATTGTTACCTTTTCATTCGGATCCATTTACCACTGAACCTGTTCTACCTTACTGCGAGGCTCTATATGACATCATTCTGGGTGTCTTGAATCAGCCTGTCTTTGGTCCTTCTGTGGACCACTCCATTTCACACAGGCATCGACCAGCACAAGAAGACCCCTTGTGTCTTCGCCACCACCCTACTCCTCGGGGTTTTGTTATTTCACATCCCCTTGCACTGTTACGTTGCGACTCTTTTGGAACTGCCCATTTCCTGTAAGGTGTGAGTTCTATTCAGGCTCACCCCATTTTTCAGTTGCATGTTATTACATTTCTTGTAGTTCTTATCCTTTGAGTCGCTTTTAAGAACCCCTCGCTTTTTACGGTGGGGTTTTTGTATCCATGTTGGATCTTGTTGTATTGCGTTCCTTTCCATGATGCTGCTGCTGTCCACGGAGCTGTAGTTCTCATTTCTATTTGTCGGCATATTGCCGTGTTATGTAGTAGCACACTTCTGAGGCAGGGCCGGGTGCCCTCTTATCATTTGGCCATCTCTGTTGGCAGATTTTTTGCCTACTTATGGTCTTTTCATGCGACGGTTCGTGGATCTCCTTTTTGTTGTAGTTTTTCTGACTACATTGCCTTTCATTAGTTTACCTAGGTAATTTGCCTGTCGTCTCTGTTACTAGATTTGGATTTGACATTGGCTCTTTTGTGCTTTTGGAAGTATGCTACTTGCTGCAGGTGTTTCGTTTTGCTTACCATGTAAGTATGTTAGTACTCCTACAGGAGCCTTTCTCTTGTTTTTTTCAATTTTTCAAATTGTTTTTTCTTGTCTTTGTTTTCCTCTGCTTGCAGGCTCATCTTGGTGCTTGTTGCAGTTTTACCACCCTGTTTTATGGGTGTTGTTGGTCACTGTTTCGTGTCTTCCGACCTTCACATTTCCTTAAGGACTGCAACGCTCACTGTAGCGTCTATTGCCCTGGTGGTTCCGGCCCCCCATGACATGGGTTACCAGCTATCCACTTCAGCACTGTTTTATTTTATTTTTTAAACAAAAAAAAAAGGGACGAATACCGTGCTCTGCAATGGAGGGTCCCTAACTCTCTTTCCATTTTTACTCTCTTGCCCGCTCTTCTCAGGCCATTCTGAGCTTGAGTTTTTGCCTGTGCTTGTTTATGGGATATCTCTTTCCCACATCATATGTTGGGTTCTTTTGGGCGTACTTCATCTTCTTGAGGAAGTGCTGTTTCTCCTTCTAACCTATTCAGGGTTATCCCTTGTTTTGTCGAATCTATCCTGTTATCTCCCTTCCTCTCCCCCTTTCACAGTATAGTGCTACTATTAACGCTGGCTCCTGCAACCCTTTTTTCTCGGCTTGCTTATTGCCTTTTCCCTCGCCTTCCCTGTTCGTTGTGGTGGGTTGGGAAGCATTCTATCTTTTGCCTCCCTTTTTCGGCATTCCCTCCATTACTCTTGATTGATTGGCTGACGACAGATTGTTTTGTCCCTTCTATGCACTCCATGTGGGCTGCTTCCTTACACAAGTAGTCATGTGCACTGATTCTTTCAGTTGCTTCCCTCCATTCCATCCTTATGGCTTGGAGATGGCGCTGTGTTATTCATGTACTTTTGTTTTTTTGACACTTTGCATCATGTTTTCTTCAGTGGCCCCGGTCAACGGTTGTCTCTCCCTGCTTCCCCCCGTCCTCGTCGATGCAGTCATAGACCCTCGATCCTTATGTCTTTTGACCTTCTACATGTTTCCCCTTTCATGCGATTACCTGACCTTGTATTCCTTCGGGGTGACATGGTCGGTTTACTTTGGGGTCATGATCTTCCGATATGTTCTGTGCTTCCAGCTGCACAGTTCTGTGGGTTCCCTTGTGTGCGGACGTTTACTCTGCCTGCAGTTCCCATTCAGGCTGCTTTCTTATGTTTCATGCTTGTTTCCATTGTCAGGGGCTCTTTTATTCCCCTTAATTTCGTTTTTCAAATTCACTTTGCTCTGGCTTCGCACGGGAATGTCTCTTTGTCTCTTGTCGTTCCTGTTCTGCTGCCATGTGCCTTTCTTCATACACTGCCTTGTGTATGTTGGTATGCTTTGCACTTTTACGCAGGGCCTTGTTACCCTTTTCCACTTATGCCTGATGCTGCTTCCCAACTCCTTCTGAGTTGCCCATTGCAACCTGTCTGCCTGTATTTTTGCAGTTTTCATTCATTCTTCCTGATCCCTGGCTTTAGCTTGTGTGAGTTGTCACATATCGCCTCTGCTGGGGTACTATCTCATTCTGACTGTGAGATTGTTTGAATGGCACACTGTTTGCCATTTTTCTTTATCCTGTCACGCGTCTTGTATCACATGTTTATGGATCTATCTCTGTTGGCCATAGCCGTGTTTCCCTTCATCAACTACTGCTGGTTTTGTTTTGCAGTTCTCCCTCTCCTAGGGCAGGGTCGCTGCCCAGGTTCCTTTGGTAACTTCATGTTCCAGTCCAACCTTCGCATACCCCTGTGGCTTTGTTGGTCATTCTTTCAGATGAATACCTTATGTTATTTTCTCTCCCTCTCTGTCTTGAGCCTGGTTCTTCCTGTGTGTTGCTAGGTTGTTCCATGCAAGACTGAGATGTTTTGTTCGCACCCATCCTCCGTGGTGGGGGATTGCTTGGGTATCGAATTCTAAGATAAGGAATCTGCCGCCAGTTGTCTCTATCAGATGGACAAGTTACTTACCTTCAATAATGCCTTATCTGGTAGAGACATAGACTAGCCGCAGATTCCTTATTGACCCACTCAACCTCCCCGGTTGTGAACTGTCTCTTCAGTCTCGCTTGAGGTGATTTGGGGGTTTACTAGTTCTTGTACGTCTCTCGGGGTCCCTTCTATTTTGTGGTTGGCATATACACTATTTCACTGTTTCTTTCTTTCATTGCCAGTTTCTCTGTGTCTCTGCGTTGTGCTGTGGCCTCAAGTCACTGACGAAATTGACGTCGGCGAGTCGGAGGAGGGAATACATGGACTCTGCTGACGTCATGTCCGGGGACGACGTCGCTGCGGAGTCGCTCAACGCCCTCTACTGACACGCAGAGGTACTGCTGAGGAAACATTTCCGGATCTAGTCTGAAGCCTGGGGACAATTCTAAGATAAGTAATCTGCAGCTAGTATATGTCTCTACCAGATAAGGCATTACCGAAGGTAAGTAACTTGTCCTTTTAGACTTTTTGTCAAGTCTTTTTCAAATTTCACTCCCGATGCTTCGAGGATGTCTTCATGGAAGACAGGATTCAAGCCCTGCAGGTCCTGTCATAGAGCGATGTCCATGACATATCCGCACCTCGAGCGTCTTTGGTGTCTAGAGCATGACCACAACCCAAAGTCGTGCTCTGGGTGCCGTTCCATGCATCCAAAGGCTTTGAGGGAGCGGTCCCTAAAGCTGATGACAGCCCGGCACTCAACTCCATGCAAGTCAAGGTCCCAGTTGAGAGGAAGGTCCTGGGACCATCGCAGAGTACAAAGTTGTAAGTCAAGGCACAAGGAAAAATCCAAAAAGTCAAAGGGCTTTTTGACGTCTCCTCGTCCATTGGGCGACAGGACAGAGCATCTATGCTCTAGGCCTTGTTCTGCGAAACCTGAGCCTGGGCAGACTCTACGCCTCCTCGAGTTTCTGGGAGCCGAAGTGACCGCTGCCCAACTCTGAGAGTTTTATGAGGCCATGCATCTCACCTTTGGGCAGACATGATCCTGCTGGAGTGCCTTCGGGCCTCACTGGGTCAGAGGGGGCCCCTTAAGGTTCTGCGGGTGGATCCGGCCCAGTTGCCAAGGTGCTCCCAGGCATCCAGTTCGGAATCCAGACCGGCACCGGCTATGCCACCTCGACCTTCCCTGACTCTGGTCCTGATGCAGAAGTTCCTAGCGCCGTCCGTGTCGATGGGCGTGCCATCCCCATTGTAATTCCCGACTCCGACAGGAAGCTGGATGGGTGCCATACAGACACCAGTGCCGGCAGATGCTTTGCCTTCTAGTTCAGATACTGAGCCCTTTTCCTTTGTGCTTGCCTTCGCAGATGAACGGGAGGGGTTGCTGAACCTGTTAGAATACCAGCTCCATGAAGAAATGGACTCGCATGAAGACTTGGGTGAGGCCAGCAGACTGGACACTTCTCCAAATACTGGCATGCTTTCTCACCTTACCGAGCCTACAGAGGATGGAGTTATGGTGGTGAGAAGAGCAGCTGAGGTCTTAGACCTTCAACTGCCCACAGTGGCCATCAAGACTAACCTCTTGACAGAGGTGCTGCAACCAGGAGCTTCCTTCTCAGAACCTCTGCTCCCTACTTTCTTGATGCAGCACCCCTCCCCTGAGAGCTTTTTGGTCCAAGTCTCTACCTCTCATGGCGCGTTCCCTTCCGCTCCCCCGGATATGGAATCCAAAAGGTTAGACTTGTGTGACAATACGTTTTTTTCCACAAGCCTTGCATTACAGTCCTTGAACACCACATTCCTTTTGGGCCGTTGTTCCCTCACTCAGTGGGACAGGTTGCACAAGTGCTGCCACAGGTCCCAGAGGAAGCCCGTGCTGTACTCTCTCAGGCTTTTGCCAATCAGAGAGATGAGGCAAAGTTCACAATTTTTGCAGACTTGACACAACTGACTTGCTAGGCAGATCGGTTTCTTTCAACAGTGGCCGTGAGGTGCCACACCTGGCTGAGGACGTCTGGCTTTTGTTGGGCTGTCCAGGCTTCTTTGATATACATGCCCTTTGATGGCACCCGTCTCTTCTGAGACAAGGCAGACTCGGTACTCCAGTGCTTCTAGGATTCTCGGGCTACGGCTAGGTCATTTGGCCTCAAGTCAGCTCCTCGTCCCCCTCAGTCTGCCTTTTGCCCCTTTTGTGGCTATGGAAGAGGTCTCCAACCACACCCATTCCCAGTCAGCCACAATGCTGCGTATGCTGCCCATCCTCTGCTTGGCTGAGGGCAGAAGGACCAGGTACCCAGTAGGACCTATGAGAGGGCTTCATTAAAGGGGAGCATGGGTTCTGAGGACGAAGCTCGAGGTTGAAGCACCTCTGTCGAGAGATTGGTCTTGACTGCCACTGAAGGCTACTCAAGGTCCAAGACCTCAGGTGCTCTACTCGCCACAATTGAATACGAAGTTCCCTCCTCTGTAGCCGTAGTAGTGGGAGAAAGCATACCAGTATCTGGAGAAGTATCAAGACTGCTGGCTTCACCCAAGTCACTACATGAGTCCATATGGTCTTGGAGCTGGTATTCTAAAGGGCCCAGCGACCCCTCCTGTTCCTCACCGAAACCTATGCCATAAGAAAGGTGCTCAGGATCCAACATATGAGGCAAGGCCTGGGCCGGCATCAGAGTCAAAGATATTTTCCACCGGTGCTGCTCATTGCTGGCTGTGTCCACTGTAATTGTGAGTGCAGCACCTTTTGATGTGTTACTTTCTTTGACATAGTTTGATATCACTGCGTTTGCTATGTGCAGCACTCCATTGACCAATAGGCAATTTTGTGCACCCACATGAAACACCAGTGTACGCATCAAAGTTCGTATTTTGTTTTTCTTTTAAGCATCGTTCCAGATTTATGCGAAGAATGACAGACAGTGAGTTGTTTCATGTCTGGTTGTGCATAGCTTCCTCAAAGCTTATTTTGCTTTGTATTCTGATTTTTGCAATTGTACTTGTGCATTGGTAGTAAACTATGAACTACAAGAATAAGAATTCAGTGAAAAAAATATGGTTACTTAGCTGTGAAGGATCAACGTGAGAGTTTCCAGTTGATCTGACAGGGTTTCTAAACCTAAATCTGGCCACATCCATGCTGGGTTACTTACGTGGTCCAACATCACTGAACGCTTCTCCAAGAGGCAACTTGGAACTGTTGCACTGTCCTGGCTCTCCTTGGTGGAAATCAGTCAATCATAGGCAAGCTTGTTGTTCTACCCTCTCTGGTGGGTGTGGTGGAACCTAGTGTAGGCCATGTGTGCCACCTGGATCACTGCTCTTTGCTATAGTAGCAGGGCCATTCTTAAAATATAAATACATGCTCCACAATTATTGATGGTTTTCAAAATCAGACGTTCTTTAATGTAAAATGTACAATTATCTGGCCGTTGCACAATAACTGCAATCATGAATGCGTTCATCTCAGTCAAATCCAGTTGCTGTATTATAGATAGTGTACGGGGGGCTATTGTATTTGGACCCATTTTTTTCACCACTACTGCACTTTCGTATTACAAAAGGGGCAGCAGGCAGTTGTGCTGCCCCTTCTATGATATGACAAGGTGGTATTCCCTCCATGCAAATAAGGGAACCCTTTACCTTTGCACCTGTGGCGTATTACAGAGGCTGGCACAGTGACAAAGAAGCTGCCACGATGTGCACTGATAGTGCGACTCTTTTGAAGTGCTGCACAGTCATGGTATGCCTTGAGAAGGGTTCCAGGAACTTGTGGTTACTAGCTGGAAAAGTCAGTCACTGCACCCACCTGTGATAGGATCCCAGCTCCCTCTTGAAAGTGGGCTGGGTCGCTGCCTGCAGTGAAATGTAGATCAGCAGCTTTAAACAGCCAGTTCACCTATGCACTTTCACAGTGAAGGCACAAGTTTGTGCTGCACTTTGCACAGAACTTTTTGTGTATTCAGGCTGTGCTGAGCACAACAAGTTGAGGGTGCACCGTGTCACAAATTGAAACAGTGCAGCCAAACTGTTATTCCGACGCAGGTGCCATAAAATGAGTTCTTTGGCTGAGTCCTGGCATGCAAACTTAATGAAATACCCTAACATTTGCTGCTAGTATAATTGCCACATCTTATGTTTAAGAAGAACTGGGGTAGCATGGAGAGCAAAAGAACAATATATTAAACCCAGATCTGTGACTGGGCGTCAGTGTTTGAAACGTTTCAGCACTCCGTCCATCATCCTTTTGTGTTGCTAAAGTTGCCCAAAGTGGGAAGGGTATTCCTAGATGTGGGTCCCCTGCTCACTGTGCCACTGGATTTAAGGTAGTTTGGCTCATGAAGGGTGATACCCTGAAACTGGTCACAGAAGGCTTGTTTCCAGACCAGTGAGGACCTGGCCTCGCAGTTCGATCTGGACTGTTCCCATGGGGAGCAGGGTTAAGACTGATTTGCATATGGCTGGGTCCAAACTGGGGTGGCGTGGTGAGCAAAAGAAAGATGGATTAAACCCAGATATGTGACTGGGGGTGAGTGAAACGTTTCAACACTCTTTCCATCATCCTTTTGTGTTGCTAAAGAAACAAGATCTTCAGTCCTGCCCTCCAACTGTGCCAAGAAATCTGACTCTTCAATAATTGAGATTTTGGAGTCCTTAACCAATACCACCAACTTGGTCATTGATTTTTTATCTCACACTTGGGATTCTTTTGGCATGGTTGCCCCCGCGTTTTGCCTGATAATGATGCTGACTTGACAGGGTGTGCTGGGATCCTGCTAACCAGGCCCCAGCACCAGTGTTCTTTCCCAAAATCTGTACCATTGTTCCCACAAATGGCACACCCCTGGCACACAGTTAAGTCCCTTCTAAAAGGTACCCATGGTACCAAGGGCCCTGTGGCCAGGGAAGGTCCCCATGGGCTGCAGCGTGTGTTATTCCACCCTGGGGGACCCCTCACCAAACACACTGCCATTGTGGCTTGTGTGTGTTGGGAAGAAAAAGACAAAGTCGACATGGCACCCCTCTCAGGGTGCCTTGCCCACAAACCACTACCTGTTGCATAGGTGAGTCACCCCTCTAGAAGGCCCTACAGCGCTAAGGCAGGGTGCACTATACCACAGGTGAGGGCGTAGCTGCAGAAGCAATATGCCTCTACAGTGTTTACGTCCATTCTTAGACATTGTAAGTGCAGTGTGGACATACTGAGTATATGGGCTGCATGTTTGTCATTACAAACTCCACAGTGCCATAATTTCTTCCCTGAAGTCTAGGAAGTTTGACATCAAACCTCTCAGTACAACAAACCCACACTGATGCCAGTGTTGGATTTATTGAAAAATGCACCCAGAGGGCATCTTAGAGATGCCCCCTGTATTTTAGCCAGATGTCTAGTGCAGGACTGTCTGGTTTGTGCCAGCCTGCCACTTCCAGACAGGTTTCTGACTGCATGTGTGAGAGCCTTTGTGCCCTCTGTGGCCAGAAACAAAGCCTGGACTGGGTGGAGGTTCATCACACCTTCCCCCTTCTCCCCCCCCCCTCCCAGAACAGTCACACCTTGCTGTGAGCCTTAAATGCTTAGACCTCGTGTTACAGTGCCTCAGGGCATTCTAGCTAGTGGAGATGCCCGCCCCTGGACAAAGCTCCGCTTTTGGCAGGAATATTAGGGGAAAAAAGGAGTGACCACTTCAGCTGGACCTCCCGTAAGGTGTCCAGTGCTGAAGTTACCCTCCTCCTTGCAAAATCCTCCATCTTGGTTTGGAGGAGAGGGATCAATAGGGTTAGGTCTGTGTCCCCCACCCCAAAGGGAGTGGACACCGGAAGGGTGTAGTCACCCCCAGGGACAGTAGCCATTGGCTACTGCCCTCTGACCCCCCTGGAACGCCCCTAAATCCAGGATTTAAGGGCTGCCTTGATCCTAGCTCCTCAGATTCCTGGGGACCTTAAGAGGACAAGAAGAAGAAAGAAGGACTGCTAAGCTGACCCCAGCAGAGAAGACTGAAGACACCAACTGACTTGGCCCCAGCCCTTACAGGCCTGTCTCCAGCTTCTGAAGCCTTGCTACAAAAAAGCAACACATCCTGGAGGACCAGCGACCTCTGAAGACCCTCAAGAGGACTGCCTGCCCGCCAGAGGCCAAAATCTCATGTGGACAACGGCCCTGTCCAGAAAGAAACTCCAACAAAGGACTCCAGAACCACCCCGGATCTGCGAGTCCAGCCCACTCTGCACCCAATGCCCACGGCTTGTGTTCAGGTGGCCCAACCGACTAGAGCTGGCCCCTAGGCGATTCTGACCTATTGTCTACCCTGGGTTGACCCCTCATGTCCACCACCACAACGCCTGCAGCCTAAATCCGCAGGACCCCCTGACTACAGAAGAAACAGATGAAGATTACCAACGCCTAAAGATACCCCTGCACCCGCAGCCCCCTGACCTTGGGAAATCTGACCACCTCCTCTTTGTCCAGCCTGTGGTTTTCTGGAACCGAACCCCTGGACCTAGCCTGCAGCATCTTTGTGACCCCTGGTGGTCCCCCTTTTGAAAAGCATTGGGAGCCGAACGCTAAGTTTGCACCCGGCCGGCCCTGTGTGTAGGAAAGTACCCTCTTTTTGGCATGTTACCCCCAATTTCTGCCTGATTTCAGTGTGTTTGACTATCTTCACTCGTATCCTGCTAACCAGGACTCCAGTGATTATGCTCTGTCGCCTCTACATTTTGTCAATGCATACTGGTAACCCAGTATTTCACCCAAAATTGGCATACTGGTCACCCCTTATAAGTCCCTAGTATATGGTACCTAGGTACACAGGGCATTGGGATTCCAGGGGATCCCTATGGGCTGCAGCATTTCTTTTGCCACCCATAGGGAGACCATGCAAGGCTTCTACAGGACTGACATTGCAACCTGTGTGAAATGGTGCATGCACCATTTCACTGTCATTTACACTGCACCAGGTCATTTATAAGTCACCCATATTGCAGGCCTTCTAGCTCTGAAGGCAGGGTGCAGAGTACCAGTGTGTGAGGGCACTTGTGCACTAGTAGAGGTGCCCCCACGACCTCCAGGACCATTTTCACAGACTTCGTGAGTGCGGGGATGCCATTTTGCATGTGCACTCAACATAGGTCACTACCTATGTCCAGCTCCACAATGATAACTGAATATTGCCATGTTTGGTATCAAACATGTTGGAATCATACCCCAAGGCTTTTGCAAGCATTGGTTGTATGAGTCCATGCACTCTGGGAGCTCCTTAGAGGACCCCCAGTACTGCCATTACAGCCTTCTGAGGTTTTCCAGGCAGCCAGAGCTGCTGCCACCTCACAGACAGGTTTCTGCCTGCCTGTTGCTCAAGCAGCTTGAGCTCAGGAAGGCAGAACAAAGCATTTCCTTTGGAAGATGGGTGTTACACCCTCTCCCTTTGGAAATAGGTATTACAGGCATGCGAGGGGTAGCCTCCAAGAGCCTCTGGAAATCCTTTGAAGGGCACGGATGGTGCCCTCCTTGCATAATCCAGTCTACACCGGTTCAGGGACCCCCAGTCCCTGCTCTGGCACGAAACTGAACAAAGGAAAGGGGAGTGACTATGCCCCTGTTCAACAACACCCCAGGGGCGGTGCTCAGAGCTCCTCCAGAGGGTCCCTGGGTTTTGCCATCTTGGATTCCAAGTTGGTAGGGCACTCTGGGAGCAACTGAGTGGCCAGTGCCAGCAGGTGACGTCAGAGCCATCCCCTGATAGGTGCGTACCTATGTAGCTGACCAATCTCCCTTTCAGGGCTATTTAGGGTCTCTCTCTTGGGTGGTTCTTCAGATTCAGTTTGCAAGACTCCAGCAGGAGTCCTCTGCATCCTTTACTTCCCCTTCTTACCGAAGAAACTGCATCTGGACCCTCCAGGAGCTCTACAAACTGCAACAAAGAAGCAAAGACGACTTCTGCAACATTGTAACTTCAGCTCCTGCCAGCAACGGCAACTGTTTCCAGGTCGTGCATCCTCCGAGGACTGCCTGTCTTCAACCTACACCAGAAGAACAAAGGAATCTCCCTTGAAGGAAAGGAGTCACTTCTCTGCTTCAGCAGGCACCCCTTTGCAGCGACGACTGGTGGCTTAGGTACCCTCTCCTGAAGAAGTGCGTGGATTCAGCAACACGGGTGGTGGACGGAAGTGGTCCTGACATCCAACTGTCCAACTTTGGTGGAGGTAAGAGCTAGCCTCCCCACGCAAGTCAGTACCTCCATGCACTGTGTGTTTTGCAGTTGCCAAGGTTTGTTGGCATCCTTCCACGAAGTTCTTTGTGCACAGTGCTGCTCCGGCCCCCAACCCTCTATCCTGTGACGCACAGCTTCCTAAGTGGTTCTTCACCGGCGTGGGATCCCTTTGTGTAGTGCTACGCGGGCCTCCTTTTGCACCTCCTTTGTCCCTGTGCTGTGGGATTCCTGTATGCGCTGCCTGGTCATCTGAGGGCTCTCTGAGTTACTGAGAGCCCCCTCTGAGTCCCCCTCCTGGTCCTGGGCAGCAGCATTTTCTGCTAACTGCATGCTTTGTGTTTGCCAAGGCTTGTTGGTGGAATCCAGCTACGCAAACCAGACTGCATTCATCCATCCTGCGTGGAACATCATCTGCACCAACCAGAAACCCGCATCACTCTTCTTGGGTGCAGTACTGACTGTTCTTCTTCGCTGATGGTTCTTCTTTTGCACCTCCATCTAGGTTAGCAGGGGCTCCTGTTCACCCTGGACTCTTCAGTGCTTCTTGGACTTAGTCCCCTTCTTCCACAGGTCGTCAGGTCCAGGAATCCATCGTTGGTGTCTTGTAGTCTCTTCTGGTTCTTGCATTCTTGTGTTCTTGTGTGTTCTAGGAAAGTTACTTTGATTTACTCCTGCTTTCCTCTGGGGTGGGTTCGATTACTTAGCTTTGGTGTTTTCTAATACTCCCAGCGCCCCTCTACACACTACACTTGCCTAGGTGGGAAAGCGACTTTTGCATTCCACTTTCTTAGTATACGGCTTGTGTTCCCCCTCTGCCCATTTCTAACTATTGTGATTTTCACTATTTGCACTGTTTTCGAACTGTTTTTACAGCTTTTTCTGCATACTACTGAATATAATTGGTGTATTACTTATCTCCTAAGAGAGTGTAGTCTCTTTGGCATTTGTGTCACCAAAATAAAGTACCTTTATTTTTGATCACATGGAGTATTTCATTTCATGTGTGTGAGTAGTGGGTGACTACAGTGGTATTGAATGAGCTTTGCATGTCTCCTAGTTAGGCCTTGGCTGCTCATCCACACTACCCCTAGAGAGCATGGCTTCTAGACACTGTCTTTATTTCACTAATAAGGGATAACTGGACCTGGTATGAGGTGTAAGTACCTTAGGTACCCACTACAAACAAGGCCATCCTCCTACACTGTGCCGCTGAGGGTGTGTGTTTGGTGCCGACCTGTGACCTACCATCACCATCCTCCCCCCGGTGCTCTCCTAAACCCCCAGGTCTGCCTTCTGAAGACCCGGGTACTGCTAGCAGGACTGATTCCGAGTACCCCAGTCTTGAGAGGTCTCCATTTTAAATCCTGCATCATCTTTGACCTCTGCGGCCAGCCCTGTGTTTCATGTGGTGGGTGCTTGGGGTTAACTTGAACCCCAACCTGTGGACTTCCTAATCCCCGGAGACTGGAACTGTAAGCCTTGTACTTACCTCAAAACTGTTCTAACTTTTCTTCTCCCCTAGAATTGTTCTGAAAATTGCAGTGTCAACTTGATATTTGCTATTTTCTTGAAAAGTGTATAACTTGGCAAATTGAAACAACAAAGTGATGTTGATATATATGTTTACTTACAGATGTACTTATCTGCAAACTGACTCTTGTTTCTAGAACTAAAGTAACAAAATGTATTTTTGCTATATAAAAACCATTTGCCTGGAGTTAGTCATTGTGTGTGCGCTTCATTTATTGCCTGTTTGTGTACAACAACTGTTTTGCACTTCCCTCTGATAACCCTAACTGCCCGACCATACTACCACAAAAGAGAGCGTTAGTATTATCTATTTTAGCCTCTGTAAAGCCTCTGGGGAACTGCCAACAGTCAGCCACTTTAACACTCCAACCGCCATGGCGGTAGCAACAAACACCGCAGCGGTCACCACCAACAGACAGGCGGAAGCAGTGTACCGCCCACCCTATCACAACCCACCAATCCGCCAGCTTTTCCGGGGCGGTACCAACGCCATCAAAAGCACGGCGGAAACAGTACACAGAAGGGGAACCACTCACCTTTTGACACTCAACGAAGAACCAGGACGCCATGGAGCCCGAACAACAGGTCCTGCCAATGCTGGTGTATCTGCTAATACACCAGGAAAATCAAAGAAGGCAGCGGCGACAACCACGGTGAGTACTGCACCTATCACACAGGGGAGGGAGGGGAGGAAAAAGAGAGTGACACACACACGCAACATCCCCACCCTCACCCCCAACACCATACACACAAAAACATGCAACAACATGACATTTACACCCCGTAACCTCTGGAAGAACACAAGGACAAAAGGAATTGAGTGCAAATAGAGATCTTTAGAAATATGCAGATAAAGTTAACGATTGTAAACAGCAGTATACACAAATATTTACAATATATACAGAAGGCCGTACACTGTCCTTTGAAATTGTCCGTGGCCCAGTGGGCAAACAAACATGGGCGAAGCCCACACTCGACTCATGCCTCAAAACGGAGAGAACACTGCAGGGGTATCAGGTCGAAAACACACAGGCACCTCAGGGGGAAGGGGAGGGGGGTTGCACCTCATCCGGAAGATGGTACTACGCCACTGCTCCTCGAGAGGGCAACATGCCCACTGCTTGGTCCAGGGGAGTGCAAAGCCACAGTCTCTCAAGTGAGTGGTTTGCCCACTGCTTGGTCCTGGGGAGTGCACAGCCACAGTCTCTCAAATGGGTGGTTTGCCCACTGCTTGGTCCTGGGGAGTGCAAAGACACAGTCTCTCTAGTGGATGCATATCTCCACTTGTTCTGGAGGGGGCTTAGTGCCCAGTCTGCTTCATCCTGCCAAGGAAAGTGATAGTGGATGCATATCTCCACTGGTTCTGCGGGGGGCCTTGTGCCCAATGATGCTGCACCTGGGGTGTGGCAGTTCCCATTCCCTCACCTGGGTGTCTGAGGCATGAGATGTGCAGGGAACAAGTAGCATGATACTCCATGGAGGCAGAGCCACACTCCATCCTGCGGCGACAGGCTGAAAACTGCTGGTAATGCCAGTGCTGGTGGTGGTGCTTCAAGTGGTGGGTGGAGGGTCCAGGCCGCCTCCTTCATCCTCGGGCGGATGCCCACTGGGGATGCTGCTGATGACAGATGTAGTGGCACTGGCTGGGCATGTGGCGGTGCTTGTGACGATGTCTGTGGCGGAGGTACTGCCGGTGCAGGCCGTGGTGCAGGTGCTGGTAGTAGTGGAGGGAGACATCAGGCCGTCTCCTGCAGCCTCGGACGGCTGCCCACTGGGAATGATGCTGCTGACTGTTTTTGTGGCAGCGGCGGTGCAGGTGGCAGTGCAGGGGGCGGTGTATGTGGCGGGGCAGATGGCGGTGCAGGTGGTGGTGCCTGCGGCGGTGCCTTCTGCGGCACAGGTTGCTGGGCTGTCAGTACTTATGATGGGCACCAGTCCCTCACCTGGAGGGTCCGAGGCCTGAAATGCCTTGCCTTGGGTTTTCTTTCCCTTCTCCACCTTGCCAGACGCTGCTGGGACCTTGGCACTGGCAGATGCAGTTTTTGAGGAGGCCTTTCTGGGTGGGTCGTGCTTTTTGGCCGTGCTGCTTGCTGGCACCCTCTTCACCTTGGCAGGTGGCAGAATGGGTTGGTCCTTTGCCGGGGTCGCTGGCACACTGGCAGCCCTGACAGGTGCCCCCTTTGATCTCCTGGGACTTGCGGGTACCACCGCGGATGCCGACTTGGTGGCTGAGGTGCTGGCCTGGGATCTTGACACCCTGGCCCAAGGAGAATGAGTTTTGGGGGGGGAGGCCAAGGGAAGAGGTCAACGTTTGCAAGGAAAAGTTTTTTAGACATACTGGGACGGGAAGATGGAGAGGGTTTGGGAGTGGAGGAAGTGGGAGTGGTTGTAGGAGGTGTCTTTCTGCTGAGTTTGGGTGAAGGTGGATGGGCTGGATGCTGTTGTGAGGTGGATGGCTGTTGGGTGGGTGGGTGCTTGTGTTTGTGTACTTTGGGAGGAGGGGGTGGTGACTGCTCGTGATGGCTGTGTTGTGATGGGCGTGCTGGTGATGGAGGTAGTGGATGAGGATATAGTGCATGCATGTGTGAGTGGAGACGAGACAGGGAGGGAGGTGGACGAAGAGGAGGAGGGGGACACGGTGGAGCCAGTGGATGTTGGTGTGTCTGCATGGGCATGGTGCTTCTGTGAGTGCCTGTGAGATGTGGTGCGGTGCTTATATTTGCCTGAGACACTTTTGTGTGTTGATTTGGGTGAATGCTGGTCTGAAGGTGTGCTTGGGATAGGCTGAGGTTGAGGGGATTGGGACTGGGTAGAGGAAATTGGAGGGGGGAGGCTAGACACAGGGACAATGGCTGCCATCAGTGCTGAGGCCAGAGCCTGAAATGCTCTCTGTTGGGCTGCCATGCCAGAGTGAATGCCCTCCATGTATGCATTTGTTTGTTGCAAATGCCTTTCGACACCCTGGATGGCATTCAGAATGGTTGACTGCCCAACAGTGAGGGATCTCAGGAGGTCAATAGCCTCCTCACTGAGGGCAGCAGGCATGACTAGGGCAGGGCCTGAGGTGCCTGGGGCGAAGGAGATGCCCACCCTCCTGGGTGAGCGGGCACGGGAAACATGCTGAGGGGCTGCTGGGAGGGCGGTGCTGGTAGGGGGGGTGGCGGCTGTCCCTGTTGTTGGGGTGGGCACAGTGGTATCTGCCACCGCCAGGGAGCTTCCATCGGAAGAGGAGTCGCTGTCACTGGTCTTCCTTCCTGTCCCCATCGTGGTGCTCCCCTCGCCCTCCGTCCCACTGGTGCCTTCACCCTCAGTGGATTTGCCCTCATGGGCCATGTGAGATGCAGCTCCCTCCATCGCCAGTGCCTCTGCTCCTCCGCCAGATGATGCTAATGCACACAAGGACAGGGTGACAAAACAAAAAGGGGGGGGAGACAGAGGATACCATTTGTCAATGCCAGCAACAACACTACCATTGTCGTACACAACACACAGGGAGCTCCCCTATGCACTAGGCCATGCCCAACCAGTCACTAAGGTAGTCACAAGCCCATGGGGGTACAATGGCTAGCGCCAGCATCTGCACACCTGACACCCACAGGACCCTGCCCAGTAGTATATGCCCACTTACACCATTGGGTTTGGAGTGCTTCAGAGCCTGCACACAAGGGACCTACCCTGCCATGATCGCCGTGGCCTAGGTTCACCCACAGCCCTCATACCAACCCAGCTACCTCCTAAAGTGCGCAAAGTCAGGAATCAGAATCTGTACTCACCCCCTTGTGGCTGCTGTGATGCCCTCAAGCACCCATCCAACTCCAGATAGGCAACAGCCAGGATGCGTAACATCAGGGGGGTCATGGTGCGATGGGCACCCCTTCCATGTTGGGAGGCCAGCCCCAGCTGGGCCTCCGCCGTTTTCTTGGTCCAGCGGTGCAGGTCTTCCCATCTCTGGCGGCAGTGGTTGCTCCGCCTGTGATAGATCCCCAAGGTCTGCACCTCCGTGGTGATGGCACGCCAAATATACTTTTTCTGGTGGGCGCTGACCTAGAGGGTAAAGACAGGAGGAAAGGAAATTACTCACCCGTCCGGACCGGCATACTCATTGCCCCCAGTTCCCACCCATGCCCTGACGCACATACACTGACCACCTCTCATGCAACACTCAGGCCAGGACGCCTCAGCACCCCCCAACATGTGGCTTACATCCACACCACTCAAAACATGTATGTCCCACACATCATGCTCTCAGTGTACTCACCTGTTTGTCTGGGGGACTGTAGATAACGTGTACTGAGGTAGGACCCCATCCACTAGTTTCTCCAACTCCTCCACAGTGAAGGCAGGGGCCCTTTCCCCAGACACTGTAGCCATTGTCGCTTCCAGACTCGGGTCACAGCAGCACTTACAGTGTATGTCCTCTCCTCTTGATGGTCAGGTAGCGAGTGAGTAGTTAGAAAATGGCAGTCACGTCCGCAGCGGTATGTACTGTCACCGCCGGCGTACATCGCCATTGGCTCCTGGAACCCTAGGGCCCAATGATAACCAATGCGAAGTTGCACGGCGGTCATTGACTGCCTACCGCGATGGCGCACAACGCCAGTGCACTTACCTCATTTCCACTTGTCCTTCCTCACAGGTAAGGCAGCCGCCATTTCAGGGGGACACATGGCATGGTACCTAACTGCGTCACAGCAGGCATTGGTCCATCCCATCAACTGACTCTCGACTTCACATACTGCTTCTGTGACCTAACTTCGGCAACAGTTGTGCATTCTGTGTGGAAATATGACCTTCTGCACACCGTTCTCCTCCATAGGCTACAACCGCAGAGGCAGATGATGAGATGGCGGCATCCTCCGGTGTACAGACCCCTGGTGGGCCTGTCTGCAATGGAGGACAGACACATCATCACATACAGACTTGATTGTGCCACAATTCAAGAGCTGTGTGCCCAATTGGAGCCAGGCCTGATGTCAGCTATCCCCCAGCCCACAGGAGTACCCCCTCTAGTGCAGGTTCTGTCAGTGCTTCATTTCCTGGCAAGTGGTTCATTTCAAACTACAGTGGCCATGGCATCAGGAATGTCTCAGCCAATGTTCTCCAAGGTGTTGACCAGAGTGTTGTCTGTCCTGCTGAAACACATGCGCAGCTACATCGTATTCCCGCAGGTGGAGGATTTGGCCACAGTGAAAGCTGACTTCTATGCCCTGGGACATATCCCCAACATCATTGGTGCCATTGATTATACACATGTGGCATTTGCCCCCCCCCCCCCCGCCCCCCAGAGAAATGAACAGGTTTATAGGAATAGAAAAAGCTATCACTCGAATGTGCAGATGGTGTGTTTGGCGGACCAGTACATCTCCCATGTGAATGCCAAATATCCTGGCTCTGTGCATGACGCTTACATTTTGAGGAATAGCAGCGTCCCTTATGTGATGGCCCAACTCCAGAGGCACCGGGTGTGGCTGATAGGTGATCCCAAGGTCCCCAACCGCTATAAGTAGGTGTCTGGGTATCGGGTTGTCCCTAAGGGTTAGTGTGTGTCTAACAGTTGTCCCTCAAAATTGACTCTGGTTACCCCAACCTCTCATGGCTACTGACCCCCGTGAGGAATCCCAGGACAAGGGCAGAGGAACGTTATAATGAGCCACATGGGTGTACAAGGAGGATTATTGAGAGAACCTTCGGCCTCCTGAAGGCCAGGTTCCGGTGCCTCCATCTGACTGGTGGATCCCTGTACTAATCACCCAAGAAGGTGTGCCAGATCATTGTGGCATGCTGTATGTTGCACAACCTGGCCTTGAGACGTCAGGTGCCTTTTCTGCAGGAGGATGAGCCTGGAGATGGTCTTGCGGCAGCGGTGGAGCCTGTGGACAGTGAGGAAGAGGAGGCAGATGAAGAAGATGTAGACAACAGAACAAACATTATACAGCAGTACTTCCAGAGACACACAGATATGCGACTGTAACCCAACTTTACTTTTCAGTAATGTTTTGGACATTGTACATGGCAGCCTCTTACCCTCTGTCTATGGACACTGACTGTACCCTTTGGATTCTCTATTATCAGATCTGTGTGCCCCATTCTGGCTCCTGCTATATGTACTGCTGCACACCAAAGGTCATCCTGTAGTACATTTCACTGTACATATACATTGCAATGCTTTGATAATGTTGTACTAATACGTTTATCGATTTGTGACATTGACTCCAATATGGTATTTGTTTCAAGGGTGTTTATTTTTGTGCCAATAAGTATCGGGGTATGTGCAAGGGACTGGGGTGATGGTGGAGGAATGTCCAGTTAGAGTCCAGTCTATTGGCATCACAGGTGCATTGTCCAAGGGGACAATGGAAGTGGAGCAATGTCAGTTCAAGGTGGACAGGGTGACATGGTGGGACAGACGGGTGACAATCAGGAGGGTCTTATTTCCTGGCGGGGGTCTTGGCAATGTTCTCTGTCTTCTGCCTGGATCGCAGGGACCGTTTGCAGGGTGGTTCTCCTTCTGCAGGGGGTGGGGTGCTGGTGGCCTGCTGTTCCTGTGGTGGGGCCTCCTGTCCACTAGCGCTGGCGGAGGTGGAAGGCTGTTCCTCGGTTTAGCTAGTGTCAGGCGCCCGTTGTTGTGCCACTGCCTCCCTCATGGTGTTGGCCATGTCAGCCAGCACCCCTGCAATGGTGACCAGGAACGTGTATATTTTTGTTAGGTCCTCCCTGATCCCCAGGTACTGTCCCTCCTGCAGCTGCTGGGTCTCCTGTAACTTGGCCAGTACCTGGCCCATGGTCTCCTGGGAATGGTGGTACGCTCCCATGATGTTTGAGTGCCTCGTGGAGGGTCGGTCCTCCCCCTGTCGCACAGCAGTTCTCCCAGTTTCCCTGTTGTCCTGTGCCTCTGTCCCCTGAACAGCGTGCCCACTGCCACTGACCCCAGGTCCCTAATCTTCCTGTGTTTGTGGGGTTGCCTGGGCTCCCTGTAGGGGTGGACACACTGTTGATTGGCATGTCCTGGGGACAGTGGCATGGGCCCGCTGGGTGGGTGCTGTGGTGGTGTTTCCTGAGGGGGGGGGGAGGCTCAGTGGTGGGTTGGGACTGTGGCAGGGTAACCGACTGTCCGGAGGTCCCTGATGGGCCAGGTTGGTCATCGTGATCCAGGCGTGCAGAGCTGCTGTCATCACTGTGGGCCTCTTCTGGGAGGGGGGGCTGGATGTGGCTGGCACCTCCTCTCCGGTGACGTTGGGTAGGGTTCCTGTTGGGAGAAAAATACATTGTCAATGTATCTACGTGTGCCATCTTGTGCATGGCTGTGTTTCCCTCTATGAATGTGAGTTCCCTGTTGTCTTGGACTTGTGTGAGTGGTGATTTTGTGGGCTGGGTGAGTGTCTCTATTGGGCATGCTGGGGTGATGGGTGTCCGTACAGGTCTGTGATGGGTGTCCATCCATTGGGGGTGCATGCAGTGCTTGGTATTGGGATGAGTGGGTTGTGTTAGTGGGGTATATGTGAGTTGGTGGAGTGATGGGGCTGGGGGTAGGAGTTTGTGATGGCATGCAGGTAGGGTGGGGCATATAGTAGTAAAGATTTGACTTACCAGAGTCCAGTCCTCCTGCTACTCCTGCAAGGCCCTCAGGATGCATTATTGCCAAGACTTGCTCCTTCCATGTTGTTAGTTGTGGGGGAGGAGGTGGGAGTCCACCGTCAGTTCTCTGTACTGCTATTTGGTGTCTTGAGACCACAGAACGCACCTTCCCCCGTAGGTCGTTCCACCTCTTCCTGATGTCATCCCTTGTTCTTGGATGCTGTCCCATGACGTTGACCCTGTCCGATTCTCCGCCATAGCTCCATCTTCCTTGCAATGGATGTCTGCTGCACCTGTGATCCGAATAGCTGTGGCTCTACCCGGATGATTTCCTTCACCATGACCCTTAGCTCCTCCTCTGAGAACCTGGGGTGTCTTTGGGGTGTCATTGTTGTGGTGTGAGTGATGTGTGTGGGGTAAGGTGTGTGGGTGCTGGTGTTCTGTGGCTCAGATTGAGTGGGTGCTTCTTGTTTGTGTCTCTCTCTGTTCGCAATTTGTTTTTTGGTCGTAAAGGGTTGTGGGTAATGTGGGTGTGTGTTTTATAGTGTTGTGGGTGTGGTGTGTGTATGTGTCAGGTGTGTGTATTTCGAATTGTCCAATGTGGTGTAGTTTTGGAAGTGTAAATATATTTTGAGCGCGGCGGTGTGTACCGCCAATGGTTTACCGTGGTTGAAAGACCGCTGCGGTGATTCGTGGGTTGTGATACTGTGGGCGTATTCCTGTTGGCGTAACAGTGTGGGTTTTGCTATCGCCAGTTTATCACTGACTTTTGGTCTGGCGGACTTGTGTGGGTGTCTGTATAGTGGCGGATTTCTCTGTGTGGGTAATAATACCCATGGCGGATTACCGCCGCAGTCACGGTATGTCGGTGGCCGTCTACACGGCGGTAAGCGGCTTTTACCGCCAGGGTTGTAATGAGGGCCTATATCTCATTTTGATTTAGTATATACAGAGCCAGCTTCCTACATCCAGTTCATGGTCATTTGCCTTGTCTGTCACCTGCAGTTTCAAGCTTAAACTTCTACTTTAACTCCACAATTTTCGGTGCTATGATTTGACACACTCTTGCATTCTGCCTATGTTTATTGCACTGGAGGCAAATTAGGTACTTTCTAAGCTCTCCTAGGCTTTCCCCATATGGTCTACCAAAGATTTCACCAAGTACATGCTTCAATTACACTTCGGAATCTTTTCCACAACAGAATATTTATTGCATGCTCCTCTCCCTTATCTCATATTATTCCTGTGTCTACTTTGTCCATGTTGCTTATCAGCCTTTATTCACTATCACAAAATGCACGTGCTGCCCATTTGTTTCATTCACTATCCTCAAAGACTTTGAGTCAGACCTCCCTTTTCGCAGCATCTAAATCCTCAGTCAACAAGAGTTACTTACCCACTTGCCACAGTTTCTCCTGGTTACCTATTGTTGGATGTGTGCACCATTACTTGATTTCTGACATAATCTTTATGCGCTACAGCAAATTATAACGTGCTAACAATCTTCTCAAACTTGGCAGACAGTTGTCTAGAGTTTCATGAGGTCTCTCAACTCTTTGTAAAATGTATAGCCTTCCAGAATGATATTCTTCTTTGGACCAAATGGTTCTCTAAAAGCTTCATACTTATATTGCACAAAGTTCCATTGCCCCCTCTGCCTTCAACTCTCGGTTATGGTAGCTTTCTCAGTACTCCACGTCAATATTATCAAGTTGATAAACATAGTTTATTGTATGAGGAGAGGATTGTAGAATACACCCTCCCACTTCAGTTAAATTCTACACATAAGATGTAGTTTTTGTTGCCTGGGAACGGCGACCCTATCATTTCACTCAATATGGCAAATATAGGTTTTTTTAAATAAATGATTGCTTGACCCAATAACAAAAACTTAATTTTTTATGTTGGACCCTCACCCACTCATTAGTGGCATGTTTCATCATCTGGTCTCATCCTGGTCCCTCAAAACCATGATAAGCTCCACCATTTTCCAGGGAGCACTTTGCATAATCTCTTGCTGGAGTCTTCGAGGAAATAAAAATACCTCAGAACACCTGGGTATTCCTTTATTAATGGTGTTCCTGGTTTGATTGAAATGTTCAATTAAAGGGGATATTTATTGGGAATGATGGCCCTAAACCCTATTGTCAACATATTTCCTTCCTATTTTAATGGCACATGGAGTCCGGGGCTTTCATCAGGACTACACTTCTTGTGCCCTGGAAATTCTCTTTATTAGAGGCATACACATATATGTAACACATAAAACATGCAACAAAGGCCACTCACCCTATCCCAGGGACTTATTTGTCTGGATTCCTGAAAAAACGCCAGAAAAACTGACATGAATCAGAAAGAATCAGGATGCAAGAAGTTGGAAATGTCGAAAAACCGGGCTAATGATATTCACATGTTTGTGAGGTGCCCAAAGCATCAGAACTTCTGGATGGCGGTAGGTGATGTGCTTTCCATAATTATGAGGCTTAAAGTGGAAGTAAGTGAAAATTTGATTATATATGGTACAGATAGTCAACTAAAAAAAGTAAGTCACAATCTAAAACAACTTATTTTTTTTGCCTAATATTTGTTGCATGAAGAGAAATCAGTATTAAATTGCTGTCACCCGCACCTCCCTTGGTTCATGAATAGCTGACCACCCTGGATAAAATCTCCGTGCTGGATAGTGAGTCATTCAAATGAGAGTCAAGGTCCAGTGGGCTAAATATAAAAAATTGAGTCAATCAGTTCCATTGATTAACCCAGGGAGACCGGAATAGCTACAGCAAGAAAAAAAAAATTCTAAGTGGCATCCGATGAACGGGCCCCCAGAATAATTTTTGATGGTGAATGTAGTAAGCTGGGTTCTGGTTGTAGTACCCCCAACTTTGTTCGCCTGTTGTCAGTATGTTTTGGACTGTAGGGCATTGGAATCCTAACCAGGGCCCCCAGTGCCAGTGCCCTCTCCCCCAAATGTGTTCCCTTGGTAACTTTCTGCTCCCATTTTTGGCAAATTGGTGCCCCCATGTAAGTCCCTAATATATGTTTCTTAGGTATCCAGGGTATTTGTTACACCAAGGGTCCCCCTTGGGCCGCAGCATGTATTGTGCCACCCATGGGTGCCCATGCAAATTGTGTCTGTAGACCTGCATGAAATGGTGAATGCACCCTTTCACTTCAGATATAAGGCAAGCCTTATATCCTGGTCACTGCTCTTAGACACAGTAAGTCACCCCTGTGGAGGCCAAGTGCAACCTTCACAACCCAAGATCCAGACAAATCTGGATTGGGAAGTTCCAAAAACCAAGTCGCAAGTCCAGGCATTTCTTGGATTGACTAGGTACTACAGGAGGTTTGCGAAGGGGTATGGATCCATTGTGACTCCCCTCACTGAACTGACCTCAAAGAAGATGCCAAAGAAAGTAAACTGGACTCTTGACTATCAAAAGGCCTTTGAGACCCTGAAAGAAGCAATGTGCTCAGCACCAGTTCGTAAAGCTCCAGATTATTCTAGGCAGTTCATTGTGCAGACAGATGCCTCTGACCATGGGATAGGAGCGGTTCTGTCCCAAACCAATGATGATGGCCTTGACCAGCCTGTTGCTTTCATTAGAAGGAGGTTACTCCCTAGGAAGCAGCATTGGAGTGCCATTGAGAGGGAGGACTTTGCTGTGGTTTGGTCCCTGAAAAAGCTGAGACCATTCTTGTTTGGTACTCACTTTGTTGTTCAAACTGACAACAGACCTCTCAGATGGCTTATGCCAGTGAAAGGTGAGAACTCTAAACTTTTGAGGTGGTCTGTAT
Organism: Pleurodeles waltl; assembly: GCF_031143425.1. Taxonomy (NCBI): domain Eukaryota; kingdom Metazoa; phylum Chordata; class Amphibia; order Caudata; family Salamandridae; genus Pleurodeles; species Pleurodeles waltl. The sequence goes on along the minus strand of NC_090448.1, from coordinate 266,601,620 downwards.
TCTGAAAGGGAATGGCTTTTGTAGTGGAACACAGACCTGGGACTGCCCTTGCCAATGCAGATGGCCTTTTCAGGTTCTTCCACTTAGATAATGAAGACTTTCTTGGGAAAGGTTAGTCTCATCCTCTTTCGTTTGGGGGTCAGAGGGTGTTGGGAAACTGCCACGGTTGGCATGGTTACCCCCCACTTTTTGCTTAGTGTTGATGCCAACTTTGATTGAAAGTGTGCTGGGATCCTGCTAACCAGGCCCCAGCACCAGTGTTCTTTCCCAAAATCTGTACCTTTGTTCCACAATTGGCACAACACTGGCACACAATTAAGTCCCTTGTAAAAGGTGCCCATGGTACCAAGGGCCCTGTGTCCAGGGAAGGTCTCAAAGGGCTACAGCATGTATTATGCCACCCTAAGGGAACCCTCATCAAGCACATGTACACTGCCTTGCAGCTTGTATGTGATAGTGGGGAGAAAAAGACAAAGTCGACATGGCACCCCTCTCAGTGTGTCATGCCCACAAACCACTGCCTGTGGCATAGGTAAGTCACCCGTGTAGAAGGCCTTACAACCCTAAGGCAAGGTGCACTATACCACAGGCGAGGGCATAGCTGCATGAGGAATATGCCGCTACAGTGTCTAAGACCATTCTTAGGCATTGTAAATGCAGTGTAGCCATATCGAGTATATGGTCTGGGAGTTTGTCATTACGAACTCCACAGCTCCATAATGACTTTGCTGAATACTGGGAAGTTTGGTATCAAACTTCTCAACACAATAAACCCACACTGATGCCAGTGTGATATTTATTGAAAAATGCACACAGAGGGCATCTTAGAGATACCTCCTGTATGTTAGCCAAACTGCTAGTGTAGGACTGACCGGTCTGTTTCATCCTGCCACTTTCAGACAAGTTTCTGACCCCATGGGGTGAGTACCTTTGTGCACTCTGTGATCAGAAACAAAGCCTCTCCTGGGTGGAGGTGCTTCACACTGCCCCCACTCCCTTACAGGAACTGTAACACCTGGCGGTGAGCCTCAAAGGCTCAAGGCTCAAGCCTCAGATTACAGTCCCCCAGGGCACTCCAGCTAGTGGTGTTGCCCACCCCCTGACAAAGCCCCCCTTTTGTCAGTAAGTCCGGCAGGAAAATTAGGGAAAACAGGGAGTGACCACTACAGCCAGGAGCACCCTTAAGGTGTCCAGAGCTGTCCCCCCTTTCCTGGAGAGTCCTCCATCATGGTTTGGAGGACAGGGACCAATAGGATTAGGTGTGTGCCCCCCTCCCCAAAGGGAGTGGGCACAAGGAGGGTGTAACCACTCTCAGGGACAGTAGCCATTGGCTGCTGCCCTCTGATCCCTAAAACACCCCTAAATCTAGGATTTAAGGACCATCCTGAACCCAGCTCACCAGATTCCAGGCGACCTGACAAGGACCGCTTAGCTGAAAGCCCCAGCATAGAAGAAGGAAGACGACAACTGCTTTGGCCCCAGCCCTACCGGCCTGTCTCCTGCTTCAAAGGACCTGCAAAAGAACAGCGATGCGTCCAACAGGACAGCGACCTCTGCCCAGCTCCAGAGGACTGCCCTGCAACCACAAGGACCAAGAACTCCAGAGGACAGCGGCCCTGTCCAAGAAAAACCAACAACCAAGGACTCCAGCCTCACTCTGAATGCGTGAGTCGTGACCACTCTGCACCCGACGCCCATGTCCAGGTGGTCCAACCAGCTAGAGAGGATCCCCAGGCGATTGCGAGAAAGTGCCCATCCTGGGTTGAGCTCTCCACCCCTCCACGACGACGCCTGCAGAGGGAATCCCGAGGATCCCCCTGACTGCAAAAGCTCCAGACAAAGATATCCGGTGCCAAAGGACCCACTGCACCCGCAGCCCCCAGACCTTGGAGAAACCGACACCTGGTGCAGCCACGATCAGTAGGCGGCCCTCCTCCCTGTCCAACCGGTGGTGTACCCAAGACATCCCCGTGGACCTCGCCTGCAGCCTCTGAGTGACCCCATGGTCCCCTCATAAACCACCATAGGAGACCCAACGTCTTGTTTGCACTCTGCACCCAGCCGCCCCTGTGCCGCTGAGTGTGTGTGTTTGGTGCTTACTTTTGGCCCCTCCAGTGCTCCACTAAACCACCCTGGTCTGCCATCCGAGCCGCGGGTACTTACCTGCAGGCAGACCTGATTCAGAGTACCCCCTGTCTCCATAGGAGCCCACGTTAAATTTGCTCACCTTTGACCTCCGCACGCAGCTGTCCCCATGTTTGCTGCTGGTGGGTGTTTAGGGTTAACTAGAACCCCAACCGATGGACTTACTAAAACCTAGAGAATTAAACTGTAAGTGTTGTTCTTACCTGCAATTCGAAGTAACATTTCTTCCCCCTAGGAACTGTTTCTGAAAATTGCAGTGTCCATTTTTAAAACAGATTATTGCCAATAGTTCAAGAACTGTATAACTTATCAATTTCAAAGTACTGTTGATATATGTCTGAAATACGAAGCTATTGAAGTACTTACCTGCAACTTGAATCTTGTGGTTCTAACAAATTAAGAAAAGTTATTTTTGCTCTATAAAAACCATTGGTCTGGAGGTAAGTCATTGAGAGTGTGCTTCTTCTATTGTCTGTGTGTGTACAACAAATGCTTTGCACTACCCTCTGATAAGCCTAACTGCGCGACCACACTACCACAAAAGAGAGCACTAGTATCTACTTTAGCCTCTGTTAAGCCTCTGGGGAACCCCTGGACTCTGCACACTATAACTCATTTGTAAGTAGTACATACAGAGCCAGCTTCCTACAGTGTCACACCATAGGTGTGCACAATAAACTGAGCCAGCCTCCTGCATTGGTGGTGCAGTAGTGGGATACGACACTTACACTGCTTTAACACTTGGTCAGCAGTGACTTTCTATAAGAAAGATCACTGCTAACTATTGGTTACATACTGCACTAGTAACTGATGGGAAGTCCTAAACTTTTGCCTGGGTAGTCAGAGGTCTAGCATAGCCTTTTCTCCAAGCCTTTTAAACGTTTAGAGCCTTAGAGTAGGTAGGGGCGTCCTATACACTACTCTAACACCATGGCTGTAGTTGAGGGAGCTGACCAGAATCAGGGTTTAGGTACAGAGGCCTTAGGTGCAAGGAACTTAGGACCCTGTGTACAGCTAGGAAATGTAAGACAGATAGTAACCCTAACAAAACTATTCTCTTGAATCTACTTATTCAAGGTAACATACAGAATCCTGGTAGGGAGAGGGAATTAGATGAAGAGGGTGAACCTCCACTGTTGGAAAAAGAGGTACCGGTTATTTTCTCTGACCACCCTGAACAAGACAATGAGGATTCTGGGGATAACCTTGAAGCTGCAGGGAGCTGTGTTGGTAGCACAAGAGAGTTGTAGTAGTAAGCCCACTTTTACTCCCCCAGAGTTAGTAAAGAGAGCACCCATGAGGAGGGAATCTGCCAAATGACAGTTTCCCTTGCCTCAACATCTGCTGTTGGCTCCATCCACTCTACCTCAGATGGGGGATCCATAGATAGGAGGTTCAGTTTGCTGAGATGTGAGCAAGCCAAACTCAAGTTCAAACAACGACAACTGGCTCTAGAGAGTGGTCCTGGAGATGGAGAGATAAAGAAAGAATTTGGGGGTAAGAACCAACACAGCACAAGAGAGTCCAGGGTCAGCGGAGGCTTCTTTGATTGCAGGATTCTCAGTAGAATAGCCCTCCTTACAAGGCTGTGGATGACATCCATAAGTAGATCACTGCTTTAGAGAGGGCCTGTAAGGTACAGAAGGTCCCTCAGAGGCATTAGGCAGGTATCCTGTGTCTCTCCTTTGCAGACATATACCGAGACAACATTTTGACCTTAAGGGAGGAGAATGCGGATAACTAGCAGGTCTTGAAAGAGGCTCTGTCTGATGCGTTTGGGCTTACAACTAAGGAGTATAGGATTAAATTCAGAGAAAGTCAGAAGGAGTCCTCTCAAGACTGGGTAGTTTTTATGGAGTGTTCAGTTAAGGCTCCGGAAGCCTGGTTGATTGTAATGCGCATGACTATGAAGGGCTGTACAATCTTATCATGAGAGAGCACGTCCTCAATAACTGTGTCTGAGAAACTGCATCAGTACCTGATGAACTCAGATCTGACCTCTCCCCAAGAACTGGGAATACATGCAGACAAATGGGTTCACACCAGGGTAAGTAAGAAAACTCACAGTGGGGGTGACCAAAAGAAGAAAGGTTCTTCTAATACCCAAGAGAAAGATGTGGAAAAACCTACTGACAAGAAGAAAGAGTCTTCATCAGGTCCACAAAATTCTGGGGGTGGGTCCAAACCCTCTTCCTTCTCCAAAAAAAACTTGGTGTTCCCTGTGTAAGGAAAAAGGCCATAGGGCAGGTGACAGCACTTGCCCTAAGAAAAGCACCAAGAATACTACCACTACACCTTCTAGTGCCCCTTGCCTTAGCACTGGTGGTAGTACTTCAACCAAGGGGGTAGCTGGGTTCACCTTGGGGAGTGCAGTGGACTCTGGCCTAGTCAGAGACCACTGAGGCTGTCTTAGTATCAGAAGGTGGCATTGACCTTTCCACTCTGCCTGGCCTTCTAATATGAGGAAATACAGGCAGTACCCCCTCATTTAATGGTATTGAGGTAGAAGCTTACAGGGACACAGGTGCCAGTGTCACTATGGTGACTGAAAAATTGGTGCTCCCCTGAGCAGATCTTACTCGGTCACAGTTAGCAAGTCACCAACCCAGATAACATCACAAAGTGCCACCCTATGGCAGTTTCCAACCTTAGCTGGGGTGGGAGATGTTACTGGCCCTGATAGAGTTGTAGTGTCCTCTTCTATTCCTGTAGATTATCTAATGGGCAATAATGTAGAGACCTCAGCATGGGGTGAAGTAGAGTTACAGGCCCATGCAGCAATGCTGGGTATTCCTGCTGATGTCTTTGTGACAACTAGATCACAGGACAGGAAACAGAGAGAATCAGGAGCACTGGAGCCTGAAAGTATGGACCAGTCAGTTCCCAAGAAGAGAGATAGGAAGGGAAAAAATGTACCCCCTGCCTAGTACTCATGTGAGGGTCAGGTTCCTCGGGGTGATGATTTTACTACTTGTGAGGAACTTGCATCAGAGGAGCTTTATGCTGACACAGCAGAGCTCTTGTTTGCAGGGAAGAGCAGAGTTTGGAGCAGAAGTCCTGCCCCTCTCTTGAAGGCCTCAGACAGTAAGCTGCTGCACAGGAGGCAGGGGATGTCAGTGGGCCCCACAGGGTCTGTTGGGGAAATGGGCCTCTATACTCTGAGACTAGTGACCCCAAACCTGGTACCACCAGGCGGCTGGTCATACCTCAGACGTTTAGGGAGTTCATATTGACCTTAGCCCATGACATTCCCCTTGCAGGACATCTTGGGCAAAGCACATTGTGGGACAGACTTGTCACCCCACTCTCACTGTCCCCATATGTCTTAAGACACCAAGGAGTTTTGTCACTCCTGTGTCAGCTTCCAAGCCAGTGTCAAGGCTGATGGCACTACAAAGACCCCCTTAATTCCACTTCCAGTGGTTGGGGTTCCCTTTGAAAGGGTAGGGATTGACATTGCCGGTCCCCTTGACCCTCCAACATCATCTGAGAACAGATTTATTCTAGGGGTGGTGGACCATGCCACCAGGTACCCAGAGCCCAATCTTCTTAGGTCCGCTAAAGCTCTTGCAGTGGCCATGGCCCTCCTGGGAGTCCTTTCCAGTTTGGGCTTTTCTAAGGAGTTTGTGTCTGACAGAGGTGCAAACATCATGTCTCGATACCTCAAAGCAATGTAAAAGGAATGTGGTGTAACCTATAAAATCACCACTCCTTATCATCCACAAGGAAATGGTTTAGTTGAGAGATTCACCAAAACCCTAAAAGGTGTGATTATGGGACTCTCAAACACTTGGGAGAAGATGGAATATCCTATTGCCTTGCCTTCTATTTGCCTACAAAGAGGATCCGCACAAGGGAGTGTGCTACAATCCATTTGAACTTCTGTTTGGACATCCAGTTGGGGATCCTCTTGCTTTTGTGGAGGAGGGTTGGGAGCAACCTCTCAAGCCCCCAAAACAAGACATAGTAGACTATGTACCAGGCATGTGTTCTCACATGGCAGAGTAAATTAAGACTTCCAGAAACCTTGAGGCCAGCCAATTGCTCCAAAAGCAGTGGCATGACCAAAAGGCTGTTTGCCAGCCAAGTCTGAAAGTATGGGTCCTAGAGCCTGTGGCCCCAAGAGCACCCCAGACAAGTGGAGTGCCCCCCCACACCATTGTAGAACAGAAAGGTGAGGTCACCTATTTAGTTGACCTGGGTACTCCAAGAAGCCCGTACAGAGTACTTCATGTGAACCACCTCAAACCTTATTATGTCAGGGCAGACATGTTTTTGCTCATGGCCACCAATGAAGGGCAGAATCCAAAGAGTGACCCTTTCCCTTACCTTCTTTCTAACAACCCTGTTGATGGTCCAGTAGACGGAGTAGTCTTTGCAGACTACCTCTCTGAACAGCAGCAAGCTGACAGCAGACAAGTTCTCTGTCAATTTGCTGACCCTTGGGTAGACAACCTGGTGTGCACATGATGTTGACACAGGTGATAGTCTCCCTGTGAAGAGTAAAGTCACAGGCAGCCTGACCATGTCAGAGACTGCATCAGGGGAGAAGTCCAAAAGATGCTGGATTTGGGGGTAACTGGGCCTTCGCATAGCCCTTGGGCTAGCCCCGTATCCCCTGTATCAAAACCTAATTCCCAGGGTGGAAAGAGAGAAATTAGGTTTTGTGTAGACTACAAATGCCTCAATGCAGTCACTAAGACCCATCCATTCCCTAGGCCCTATGAGCTGATTGATACTCTGGTTTCAGCCAGGTGCCGGGCACTTTTGACCTGACAGCAGGCTATTGGCAGATCAAGTTAGCTGACGCTGTCAAGCCTAAAACAGCATTTTCCACTCCTGGTGGGGGTAGGAGGCTGGCCCTCTATGTAGTGTGCAAAACAAGGCACACTGTGCAGGGGGTCCAGGCAACCACACATTTGTTTCCAGAGGCAAAAATTAGACCACCTAATGCTCCAATTTTTGAGGTAGCTGGTTGAGCAGTTAGGCAAATCTAGGAGATGTGATAAGTGTTTGCTGTACTCACAAATCCAATCATGTACCACACACACTCAATGAATAACTCAAGACCAGAATTTATAAAATACTTCAGACTTTTATATAAATTTTAGGATCAAAATCTTTAGAATACGTTAAATACTTTTTGAGTTATGACTTTCTGAAATTTTAATAGAGTTAGTCTTTATGTGCGTAATTACGAATCATAGAAATCAATAGGCAGTCACATTAAAAATGCATTAAACATCGTACAGTTGGGTTACTAGTCTCTTATCTTGCAGTGTGGTCGGTGGGCACACTGTACCAGCTGGAGAGCCACAGGCAGCTCCCTGTTTCGGTGGGAGCAGCTTCGGAAAGCCTCTTGGCAAAGGCACAGGGCCACCCGGAGGGGCTACTTGGAAAAAGAGTTGGTTTGCAGATTTAAGGTTGGTGCCTGGGGGTCCCCTTGGGCTGCTGAGGTCACAAGGGGTTGGGGAAGCGGGACACACAGCAGATCCTGTGATGCAAGTCTCAGGGTGGCCAGGTGCAGGGCGTTTTGGAGGTCTTGGATGCTGTGTGCAAAGGGACCTTTAAAGCTGGAGGTAAGTCTTCTTCTTGGCGTCCTGCAGGACGTACAGGGTGCTCTGGTGGGAGGTCTAGGGTGTCACTGAAGTCCCTCGACTGGGGCTTCCTCTTGGTCCAGTTGCAGCTCTGGAGGAGCTGTTTTTGATGTCTGACATGCACTGGTCAGTACCTGGGGTAATGCCACAACTCAGCCACAGGAGGGAACTGTGCCACAAAACTGGGCACACTTGCAGGTCTCCTCAGGCTGTCATTGGTGTGTCGTTGGGTCTGGCTACGACTTCCGTTTGCAGAGATATCATCCAGTCGGTAAAGTGTCCCTCACCGGTTTGCAGGTTCCTTGCAGGTTTCTGTGGTTTCTTGAGTAGTGCCTCCACTCAGGAGGGAGTTTTCAGGCTATTTGCGAAGCCTGGAGGTCCTCTGGGTCTTTTAAGGTCAATACAGTGATCAGCTCCTCTGCACTGGTGATTGTCGGGCCACTGGTGCAGCAAGCAGGGGTCTTGGAGCCTCCTCTGGTGCAGCAGGTCCTCTGTTCTTGTCTTGGCGGGTTCTTTGGTGCTGTCTTCTTTTCTTCCAGATGATTCTGATTTCTTGGGCTAGGGGAGCCCACTAAATACTGCATTTAGTGGGTATTTTAGGGGGAACCTGGTAGTGTCCAATAGGACACTTACCGTTGGGTGGATACACCCACTACAATGACCACTTCCTGTGGGAAGGGTCACTTCCCTGAACCTAATTGGCTATTTTCCTGCCATTCAAAATGGAGGAAAATGAATTGAAGGGTCCACTTCGCCTGCAAGCCCCTAGGGGTGTTACATGCTCAGTGGGGGTCTGCAAAGGGGGAGGCCATCTGCTGCTAGCAGCAGGCCTGGGGATCAAGTTTTAAGGGTGGTAGCCCTTTGAAGCTCACTGCCAGGGCAGTGCACATTCCTGAGGGAGGGGGTGTTAGCTCCTCTACCAGGAAGGGTATTGTTTTACAAACCCCAGGTTTTTATATTGGCTGTCCAGATGTGGCAGGCTTGCTGGAACTAGTGAGCAACCATGCCAGGATAGTTCGTTTTTGCATGGGGCACCTCTAAGGTGACCCCTGGGTACATTTTATAATAAATCCAGTGCTCATACCAGTTTGGACTTATCATTCTGAGTTGTTTGATACCAAACAACCGAGGGTTCAGAGTAGCCATTATGTAGCTGGGAAACTCTTGTTGACCAGTGTCAAGTACATATATTAAAATGGCTGCTCTGTTCACTCACTATGTCCCAAATTTGGCAAGGACACAGTGGGAGCATATTGCTCATGCAATTATGCCCTCACATATACTATTGTGCACCCTGCCTTAGGACTGGAAGGCCTGCTAGAGGGCTGACTTACCCATAGTATATGCAGTGTATAGTGGACAGGGCACACAGAGAGTGTGCCATGTCGAATTTATACGGAATGAGGATGGGGCTACCACCAGTGGGCGCCGGTGGTGGAGAAAGCGTTGACGACGGACCCGGCGCCGGAGGAAGTGGACTGTGCGAGACCAGCGCCGGTCCGGATCCGTTATCGGATCCTGGGGTCCCCAATGGCGCTGAGGCCAAGGCCGCTGATGTTGCATCCGATGGGGCTCCTGCTGACGCCGCAGGGCCCAAAGACCCACCCGAGGGTGCAGCCCGCTCAAAAACAAGGCGCATAACCTCATAAATTTTTTCACTTTGAGCAGGGATCGCTCTGGTCCCCTGAAAAGGGGAAAGACGCGGAGCCGGCCCTGGCGACGGCTGCACAGAACTGCGCACGGAACATCGACATTCTCTAGATGCGTAGTCGGCCAGTGGGCGTGTCGAAGTTGAAGTCCGCTTCGACGACTTCTTTTTGTGCCTCTTACCTGAGTGGCCTGATGACCTCGAATTTGAGGAAGAAGACTTGGGGCTCCGGGAGCGGTGCCGCGACCTCCTCCTACTGTGGGACTGAGACGTCCTCGGAGTCGTGCCAACGGAAGACGGCTGTTTAGCCGCCAGAAGTTTGAGGGATCTGTCCCTCAAGGCCTTCGGAGCCAAGGCCCGACAGTCTGAACACAACGTCGAATCGTGGTCCTTCTCAAGACACCAAAGACACAATCTGTGCGGATCCGTGACTGACATGGTGCGATGAAATGCACCACGTGGCTTGAATCCTGTCTTGCTCGAAGACATCTCAAACAATCAAGAAAAAAACCTCGACAAACGTGGAAGAAAAACGGTAGCTCTACCCAGATCTGCACTTAACCGCCGAGGAACGAAAAGAACTGAGGTACGTGCGCCAGGTAGTGCCTATATAGAAGACCGTGATGTCACAGACGGCTCCAATGAAGCTGGCAAAGCCACGTGGAGCCGGACGACGCACGCGGATCCAAACGACACCACCCGATGGCGTGCACAGGGTACTGCTCAGCATAAAGATTCTGGATTCGAAGCTGACGCCAGGGAATTCTAAGGTAAGGGATCTGCAGCTAGAAGTCTCTATCAGATAAGCCACAGGTTGATCCTAGCCCTCTTCATTTAGTCATGATTGCACTGCTCCTATTCCTACTTAAGAAGCATCAGTCTGGACAATGAATTGTTTGAAATAGTCTGGACGTTTCAGAATTTGAGCTGAGCACATGGCCTTTTTTAGGGTATCAAAGGTCTCTTGATAGTTAACTGTCCACTGTACCTTTTTAGGCATCTTTTTAGACGGAGCCGGATTAATTTTGGAGCCGGAACAATGTCGTACGACACCGATTCCGACTTTGACGGCGCCGATTAGGCCCAGATCATTGCCTGAGCCTTATTTTGAACAGCCAGGCACAGGAGAGGAGTGGGAGGTGTCTGAGGACCCTTTTGAGTGCAAGAACAGGACTGGTATGAGGATCTAGGGGAAGCCAGTGGACTGGATACTTCTCCAGATACTGGCATGCTCTCTTCTCCCAATGTGGCAACGGAGGAGGGGCTTCTTATGCCATGTTGGTGCATAGGGCAGCTGAGGTCTTGGACCTAGACTTGCCCACGGTGCCAGTTAGGACAAATCTCCTGACGGAGGTGCTTCAGCCAGGGGTGACTATACATTTTAGACGATGTTGCCCATAACGGACGTCCTTCTGGGAACATGGTCCAACCACAGCACAGTTGCTCCTGTGAATAGGACAGTCAGCCGCCGCCATAGACCTGCTCCAAATTACCCTAGTTTCCTCACCCAACACCCCACCCCAGAGAGCTTGGTGGTCTAAGCCTCCAATTCCTGTGGTGCCTTCCCTTCCACCCCTCCGTATAGGGAATCCAAGAGGCTGGACCAACTTGGAAAGAAGTTGTTTTCTTCCTCCAGCCTGGCATTGAGGTCAGTAAACACCTCTTGCCTATTGGGCCATTTCCCCATACTTTATGGGATACAGTGGCACAGGTTTCTGCCTCAGGTCCCGGAGGGCATACAGAACACTCTCACCCAGGCTGTCAAGGATGGGAGTGATGCAGCCAAGTTTACTATCAGGTGGGGATTAAACACGACCAACTAGCTGGGTAGAGCGATTGCATCGACAGTGGCCCTACTTCGCCACGCCTGGCTTCGTTCTACTGGCTTTTCAGGGGCTTTCCAGTCAAGTTTGATGGACATGCCTTTTAATGGCTCTCGCCTTTTTGCTTTTTGGTCGAGAAGACAGACTCCATACTTGAGGTTCAAGGATTCTTGAGCTACGGCCAGATCCTTGGGCCTCCCTGCGCCAGCTCGTCCACAGTCTGTCTTCCGTCCCTATCGAGACTTTGGAAGGAGCGCGTACCACACCAGCCACAACTTAGCCACTGTCCTCCGGCTTCACAACATCCCGTGCGAGGACGTGGTTGTGGTACCGTCAGACCCAGAGGGTCTGGCTAGAGGTCGGCCACCCCACAGCCACCTTCCACAGCGCCCAAGCCCTCCTAGTGTGGTTCTGCAAGACCATGTCCGTCCAGTTGGAGGGAGGATTCAATTTCATCTCCCTCACTGGCAATCCATCACATCGGACAAATGGGTCTATCAGATCATACGGAAGGGCGATTCCCTCCCTTTCCAGTCTTTCCCTCCTTGTATCCCTCCGATAAAAGAACGGCTGATGGAGGATCATTTGGTTTTGCTCCGCGAGGAAGTTACAGCTCTCTTGGCCAAGAGAGTTATAGAAAGAGTCCCGATGTCAGAAGTAGGCAGTGGTTGTTATTCCTGCTACTTTCTGATTCCCAAAAAGAACAAGGGCCTTCGCCCTATCCTGGATTTAAGGGATGTCAATCTCTTCCTCAAGAAGGAGAAATTCAAGATGCTCAACCTTGCTCAGGTCTTGTCTGCCCTGGACCAAGGAGATTGGATGGTAGCGTTGGGCTTGCAGGATGCGTATTTTCACATCCCCATCATGCCCGCCCACAGACGTTACTTGCGGTTCAAGGTGGGCCATGAGCATTTTCAGTTTACCATGCTCCCTTTCGGTCTCACGAAGGTGATGGTGGTGGTGGGAGCTCATCTGCGCAGGTTAGGGATTTCAGTTTTCCCCTACCTAGACGACTGGCTGTTGAAGGCCCCGCCCTCTAGGCTCTCCTCACCCACCTCCGGACGAGGTGCGAACCTCCTGCATTCCCTGGGGTTCACTATAAATATGCCAAAGTCACACCTGATTCCCTCTCAGAAGCTCACTTTCAGATAGTCTCTACCAGATAATTTGTTACCGAAGGTAAGTAACTTGTTCATCAGCAGAAGGTTGGCTCCGATAGAAAAGCGTTGGTCAGCCATTGAAAGGGAGGCCTTTGCTGTGGTCTGGGCCTTGAAGTTGAGGCCAAACCTGTTTGGCACCCACTTCTTTGTTCAGTCAGATCACAAGCCCCTCCTCTGCCTAAAACAGATAAGGGGTGAGAACCCCAAACTTTTGAGGTGGTCCATTTCCCTTCAGGAGATGGACTTTTCAGTGTAACATAGACCTGGGAGTAACCATGCCAATGCAGATGGACTCTCCAGATATTTTCACTTAGATAACTAAGACTCAACTGGGCAAGGTTAGTCTCATTAGCTTTTGTTTGGGGGTGGCAGGATATGTAGGAAAGTGCCACCTTTCTGGCCTTGTTACCCCCAGTTTTGCCGGATGTCAGTGTGTTTCGCCTGTAGTTCACTGGGATCCTGCTACCCAGGACCCCAGTGACTGTGCTTTCTCACCTAAATTTAGATGATCGGAACTGTATTTCATCCACACTGGCATACTGGTGCACCCTTATATGTCCCTAGTGTTTTGTACCTAGGTACCCAGGGCATTGGTAAACCAGGAGTACCCCATGGGCTACAGCATGTATTTTGCCACTCATGGGAGCCCATGCAAACTGTCTGCTGGCCTGCCTTTGCAGCCTGTGTAAAATGGTGCATGCACCCTTTCACCACCAAACCTGACCACTGCACTTAGACATTATAAGTCACCCTTCTGGTAGGCCCTTCAGCCCAAGGGCAGGGTGCGTGCCTCTAAGTGTGAGGCTACTCCTGCATGAGCAGGGTGCCCCTACAAACCCTAGGCCAATTCCTGCAGTCTAAGTGCGGGGAAGCCATCTTAATGTATGTAGTGGCACTTATCAACACGAGTGGTCCAACTTCATAATGGCTTCTCTACGAACCTAGGCATGTTTGTTAACAAACGTTGGAACCTTGCAACTACACTGATTCCAGTGCTAGTTGCATGACCCACTGTACTCTGGGGGTTCCTTAAATGATCCCCCAGTTCTGCCAGTGCAGCCTTACCGGGTCTGGCTGCCAGCCCACGCTGCTACTGACCCCAGACACTGTTCTGCCCTCCTGCTGATGAGCCAGTCTCAGTCCAGAGGAGCAGAACAAAGGATTTCCTGCAAGGGAGAGGTGTGACCACCTCCCCTCTCTATTAAGTGTTTAAGGGCTGGGGTGGGATGGCCTCTGAGTGCCACCAGACTGCTTTGAAGGGCTCATTTGGAGCCCTCCTTGCATACTCCGGTTTGCTCTAGTTCAGGAACCCCAGTTCCCGCCCTGGTGTGAAACTACACAAAGGACAGAGGAGTGACCACCCCCTATCCAGCTCCTCCCCTATGGAGGTGCACAGAGCTCTGTCAGGCAGCCACTTGATTCTGCCATCTTGAAAATAAGATGGGCAGAGACCCCTGGGACATATGACTGGTTAGGCCAGAGGTCTTCAAACTGGGGGTCGGGCGCCCCTAGGTGGGCCTCAAGTGATCCCAGGGGGGTGCCAGGCTCTTGCCAAAAGACAATATTATGCAGATAATAATGTTTTGTTTAAAGCAGAAACATGTTTATTGCATTTTAAAAAGGTAACAGAACTTAACTGCAATGTTTACAATGTTAAACTAAGTCTAGACTTATTTAAACATTGCCAACTTAATAGAATAGTTTTGAAAAATTCTGGTGGGGGGGGGGGCGATAATTTATTTTTTTCCACTGGGGGGGCTCGGCATTATCAAGTTTGAAAACCACTGGGTTAGGTTAAGTAGATGACATCACTGACCCCCTCTAATAGGTGGGTCATTGCGGAGAGTGACCAACCCACTTTTAGGGTTACTTAACGGCTCCCTCCCGGGTGGGTCCTCAGATTCATTTAGCAAGACTCTCCAAGGAACTTTCTGCAGGACATCTTCTGCTCCTGGCCTCTGGAACCGCTGCTGGTCTGCTTCTGGTGTGAAGGCTCCCATTGCAACATTGTTTCTCTGGATCCTGCAAGATTTCTGGAATATCCAAGGCTGTGGAAGCTCCAGGGTCACAAGGACTCTATTTGCACCAGGAAACATAAAGGAATCTCCCTTGGCGTAAAGGAGTCACTCCCCTGCAAACGCAGGCACCTCAAGGCAGTGTCAACCAGCTGGTGGGTCTGCTCTCCCATGGACATCCAACGAGACTGCAACACAGGTGGTGAGTCTGTTGTCTCCTCTGGGTCCTGCTTGTCTTCTAACAAACTTGGGAGACTGTAGGCCCCTGCCACTGGACTGGAACCCCTGTGCACCATGATTTTTGCACTTGTCAAGGCTTGTTGACTCTTCTTCCAGGATATCTTCAGGCTTCTTGAAGCCCCAGCCTCCAGCACTCTGCAATCCAAAGATCAGCCCCTGTCCTGCAACTCTTGCAACGTGGGACTTCTTTTTTTGTTGGGCTGGTAAGGCCCCCTTGTGACTCCCTGTGTCCATCACCTGAGGTTCACTCATGGGGGCTCCATTGACTTCTGTTGGCCTTCCTGTGTGGTGAGGGCCAGTGTTGACTTCCCTTCCTGGGTAAAGTCTCCTGGACCTTGCTGGCCCCCTAAACTTTGCAAACTCTTCTGCAACTCCTGTTTGCATTTGCCAGTACTTGTTGGTGACCTGGCTAGTCACTGACCCTCCTGCAATCTGGGGACTATCAAGGGACAGCTCATAGGCGACTCTTAGGATCTTCTGCAGCTGCTGGACCCTGCAGCTGGACTTCTTGTTTCACGACTTGCAGGAACTTCACCTTCAGGAAGGTGGGCATTGCCACCTTCGCTACCTGGACACCTCCAAGGGTGCTAGACTCTGTCCTCTTCCTTTGCGTATTCACCACGTCCGGAAGCCATCCCTGGGTTCCACTGGCCTGGTCCGCGGTTTCCGACAGCAGCTGGACAATCCAAGGCATCCACAAACTTCAGAGAGAGTCCCTTCTCCCCTCTGCATCTGGGTCCCTGGTGTAGGTACTCCTGTCTTCTGGGTATCTTGGGGTGGGTGCACTCTCCATCCATCCATCCATCCTCTTGCCTGTGGGTTTCCTCGGGGTCCACTGTGAAGGGTTCTGAATTCAACAAACTCCAACCACAACTCCCTGTGTTAGTCTATGGGACAACTGGGTGGGTAAATACCTTGCACCTGGTTGCTGGGGACACTTATTGTACTTGCCTCTGGTGTTTCTAACTGCCCCCAGCTAACTACCACACTTACCTTGGTTGGGGTCCTAATTTCACATTTCCCTTTTACAGTATATGGTTTGGCCCTCCCCAAAACCCCATGTATTTTTATGCTATTTCTGATGGTTATTGCGTGTATATATTGTGTGTAGTTATCTCCAAACAGAGATATACCAATGCTAGGTTAGTATTAGTGCTGTAATAAAGTACCCTTTATTTTTGCAACACTTTTGTGGTTCTTTCTTGTGAGTGAGTTACTGTCTGACTACTATGGTATTGCAAGTGCTTTACATTCCTCCTGGATAAGCTTTAGCTGCTCATCTCAGTTACCCCTAGCGAGCTTCTGCTATCTGGACACCTATTCACTATCACTAAGGGTTGTCTGGAGTCAGTATAGGGTGTCACACCATAGGTGTACACAAGGTGTGACACCAAAAACTGAGCCATCCTCCTAGATTATCTCTTCCAGATTGTGAATTGCATTTATAAAATGTAATAAGGTAATCCCAATGTTAACCTATAGGTAAGATAGGACTTGCAGTGGTGAAAAACTAATTTAAGAGTTTTTCACCACCAAGACATGTAAAACTTAAAAGTGAATGTCCCACTGTTTAAATACACAGCATCCTTCCATTGGTGTCCATCCAGGCTGTCTAGGGCCTACCTTAGGGGTGACATATATGTATTAAAAAATGGTTTGGTTCTGGCAACAAGTTTACTTTCCCAGGTCTAAATGGCAGTTTAAAACTGCACACACAAAATCTGCAATGGCAGGCCGGAGACATGTTTAAAGGGATACTTGAGTGTGTAGCACAATCAATGCTGCAGGTCCATTAGCAGCATTTAATTTAGAGGACCTGGGCACATATAGTGCACTTTATTAGGGACATATAAGAATATTAAATATGCCATTTGGGGATGCGCCAATGTAACCACATTGTAGCGAAAGAGCACAAGCATTTTAGCACTTGTCAGCAATGGTCAAGTGCGTAGAATCCAAAGTCCAGCAAAAACAAAGTCAGCAGAAACAGGAGGTCTGAAGTCAAAAAGTTATGGAAACCACACCAAGGATGCCAAGTCTATCAAGGACAAAAAAACTAAACAAATGTGTGTTTTTTTTTTTTTTTTAAGAACCCACAAAACAAATAGTGTTTGTATCAAGCTTTCCATGCTAATAGCACTATATCACATTCACTCATTGTAGTGACCACACAGCACTCAGTAACCTAGAATGTGATTGTGTATCATAATCTGGATACACTTCTATTCCTTCAACGAGGTATGCACACCGGCAACATGTAGCCAGAAAAAATAAACAAATCTTTGCTATATAGCGAGCGACACTGCAAATCATGATGTGCAATACACTCATAATTCTTTCCCACTTATGGGAACATTTTCATTTTTGTCACATAAGAGGGAAGGGGGACACTTCCCTGTAGTCACATTCTGCTGTGTCATGATAGTGAAGAAGTTTAATTTATTAGTTAGAGTGTCTCACAGAACCTGTTGTGGGATGTGGGAGAGAAACAAAAAGTGAAACGACTACTAACAGCCGTTCTTATGCTGAACACCATTGCTTTGCAGTGGTACGGTGTAAGTACTCACTTCGTCAAGGGTGCCATGTCTCCTTCAGTACCTATCCGTGCCCTACCCTCTACTGTCTGCTTGGCATATAGAGGTAATCCCCATTATCGAAGAGGCTTTAACCCAGGAAGCTGCTGTAGCAATAGGCCATGCAAACTGTTAGTGTCTGTGTTACGTGCTATTTCCTCATGGGAAATGTAGTTCTCAAGGTGCAGTGCCCGTCTCCACCATGCTTGCTGTATTCAGGCAGATGACAAGGGAAAAATAAGGTAAAAACAAACACACAAAACCATTGGACCGCAAAGTATGAAGCCACAAACCCAGAACCTGAACAAATCTGAGGTTGTTGTTTTGAAAAAAACACGGTTAAGTAAGATTTTAAAACTGTATCAACTTTGAGAAATGATTGATCCTCTACATAGTTTACTAATACCAAAAACGAGTGCTTATGAGTTAAATTTAACAAGACATCATTAGTGTACCAAGATGTGGAGCACAATAGTAAAAAGTATAGAGCACAAGAGGTGGGAATGTATTGTAACACATTTATCTGATAGAGACTTCTCACCGTAGATACCTCACCTGGCATGAGACTGGATCAGGAAAACCTTGAGTAGTACCTCTGCCTGCTGATAAGTGATGGCAAGTAGCTCCACATCAATGCTGTCCATGTTGGAAGTGACATTGCGGTGTCTACTTAAGTGCCACCCCTGCAACATCAGTTAATTTCTTTCTGCTCCAACAGCGTGAATTCGGAGAGCTACTTTGGCCACTTTTTGGCCAACTCTTTTTGACTTGTCAATTTTCTCTTTTTTGAGCTTGCTCCAAGTGTGATAGGGACATGTCCCCTGCGAAATTCTCAGGTTTCAAGCTTTGTGGGGATTGTCACTGCCAGATATTGGTGACAGATCCCCACCTAGTTTGTCTCTGGTACCTGGAGTCAGGACACGACCCCAAGGCCTGTGCTGATTACAAGTGGATGCACCTGAAGGCAATTCGCTAGCGGGCACTAAAGCTCCTAGGGGAGTGGCAGAAAGAAGGCTCTGCATCGTTCCCAATCATATTACGGTGGAAACTCTCAAGGCTGTTCCAGGAGTCCTTCCCATAGATGGCTGTCTTCAAGATCTAAGACCTCATCGTCTAGGTCGGGTAAGTCTAATAAGCAGAAGTAGTTGAAGTGTTTTTTGGCTTCCCCCGTTCAGCCTAAGCTTCTAAGCCTGCTACCACACTGTACTTGCAGAGCTGGTGTCAGGGCCTGCTACTCGAAGTTTACTGGGGCCGGGGTGACACCTGCCCAGATACAGGAATTTTACAACACCATGCGTGCCATCTTTACGGCCCTACTCCTTCTGGAGCATCTTTGGGCCCCATGGACCTGAGAAGAGCCCTGGCTGGGGTATCACCGGTGGGTTCACCCTCGACCCCAGATGGACCCTCAGGATCCATCTTTCAGTCCAGGACAACTTTATATCTGACAGAGACTTCTAGTTGCAGATTCCTTACCTTTGATTTTCCCAGGCTTAAGGATAGATCTGGAAACTTTTGCTGAGCAATACCCAGTGCATTTGCTGTTGGGTGGATCCATTCGGCTCCACGTGGTGCCGTTGTGCTGGATGTGACATTGCGGCAACCTATATAGGTGCCAGCCAGGTGTGCGGGCTTCAGTTATTTTCTTCCTGTGCCAGTTAACGCAGTTATGGAGAGAGCTACCCCTTTGTCGCTTTTTGACAGGCCTTTTTAAAAACTTTTTGTCGAGTTTTTCTTCATGTGTGTTTAAGATGTCATCGAGCAAGGCGGGGTTCAAACCGTGTGGTGCCTGTCACCATGCCATGTCAGTCACTGCCCCCACCTCATTTGCCTCTGGTGTCTTGAGCGCGACCATGACTTCAAGTCATGCTCGTACTGCTGGGCCATGGCGTTGAAGGCCTTGTGGGGAGTGGTCCTTTAAAGCTGCTTGTTTGCGGCAGTCAGCAACACCGGTGTGCTGACTCTGTGAAGGTCCCGGTCGAGAAGGATGTCGTGGGATGGATCTCGGAGTCCCAAGTCCTCTTCCTCCCCTTCAAGGTCCTTAGGACACTTAAGAAATGCGGCATACGACGAAGAAGGAGTCCAAGAGGACTTCGACACCACCTCGTCCGTCAGCCGATGAGACGAGCAGGGAACATCGGCATTCCTGGCACGGTTTTGTGGTGCCATTAGCCAGTTCCACTCCATTCCTCACACCTTTTCCAGGAGCCTACGAGGCCTGCCTTCAGGCTGCGTGGGGTCTTATGAGACTTGAACCAGAACCATGCTGGCTGCTTTGTCCTCAGCTCTGGCAGAATCTCATGGATCAAAGGCTGAATCCAGACCAGCACCGTTCGTACACAGGCAACCTTCTCCAGAGCCGGTCACAATGCCAATTCTTCTGGCGCCAGGCCCATTCTTATCCCCGATGAGCCGGAACGGCATTGCGCGACGCCGATTCCAGTGCTAATGGTGCCCACAGGTGCAAGATCACTGCCTGAGCCTTATTTTCTATGCAGCCAGGCATTGGGGAAGAGTGGGAGCGGTCACTGGATCCTTTAGATTACCAGTTGGAAAGATGTTTGGACTGGTATGAGGAGCTAGGAGAGGCCAGTGGTCTGAACACCTTTCCAGATACTGGCTTTCTCTTTCCCCCCACTGTGGCAATGGAGGACGGAGCATCCTATGGAATGGTGGTGCATAGGGCAGTGGAGATTGTCGACCTGTCCTCAGTGGCTGTCAAGACCAACAGCTTGACAGAAGTGCTTCAGCCTGGGGCTTCTACATCTAAACACATTTTGCTCTTCAATGCGGCACTTACAGATGTCCTGGTGGGAAGTTGGTCCAAGTCCAGCACAGAGGCTCCTGTCTACAGGACAATTGCCTTCCACCATTGATCCACTCTGGGTGACTCTAGCTTTCTCAGCCAAAACCCCAACCCTGAGAGCCAAGACTCAATGTCCCACAGCGCATTCTCTTCCACTCCCCGGGATAGGGAATCCAAGATTCAGGAGTCTGGGCCAGTGGACCATCTGAGAAAGAAGTTGTTTTCTTTCACCAGCATGGCAGTGAGGTCGTTGAACACCTAATGCTTATCAGGCTGTTTCTCCCATACGATTTGGGACATGTTTGCGCAAGTGCTGCCTAAAGTCCCGGAGGAGGCCCGGGCCATACGCTCCAAATCGGTGAAAGATGGGAGGGAAACAGCTACGTTCACCATATGATGTGGCTTAGATACGACTGACTTGCTGGGCATGGATCAACAGTGGCCTTAAGGAACCATGCCTGGCTGCGGGCATCTGGTTTTTCGGGGATGTCCAAGCAAATCTGATGGACATGCCCTTCGATGGCACTTGCTTGTTTGGCGAGAAGGCAAACTCAGTACTGGAGTGCTTTAATAACTCTGGGCTATGGCCAAATCCTTGGGCCTCTAGGCGACCCATCATCCATTGTCTGCCTTTCGTGGCTACAGATGGGGTGTGGCACTGCGGCAACCCTATGCCAGCCACCGCCCTACGTAACTAAACCACAATATGTGAGGATGTGGGCGCAGTACCTTCAGACCTAGAAGATCTGCAGACCAGAAGTCTTCTACCACACATCCCCGGCAGCTGCAGCCTCTAAGCCTTCCTAGTTTGCATCTACAGGACCATGCTTGCCCAGTTGGAGGGAGAATACACCATCATCTCCTCCACTGGATGTCTATAACATCAGACACATTGGGTACTGCAGACCATCAGGAAGGGCTGTGCCCTGCCTTTTCAATCTTTTTCTTCTCTTTTTCCACCAACATTCGAACGGCTGGCGAAGGATCATTTGTCTGTGCTCTGAGAGGAAGTTATGGCTCTTTTGACCAAGAGAGCAATAGAAAGTGTCCCAATAGCAGAAGTAGGCAATGGTGGTTATTCCCACTACTTTCTGATACACAAAAAGAATAAGGGTCATTGCCTTATTCTAGACCTATGGACCGTAAAGCTCTTCCTCAAGAAGGAGAAGTTTAAGATGCTCAAATTGGCTCAGGTCTTGCCTGCCCTAGATTTAGAAGACTGGTTTGTTGCGGTGGACTTACAGGATGCATATTTTCATATCCCATCCTGCCAGCCCACAGACATTACCTATTGCTCAAAGTAGGCCAAGAACAATAGTTAAATTTTCAGTTCACCCTGCTGCCGTTTGGCATTACCAGTGCCCTTCTGGTGTTCACCAAGGTGATGGCGGTGGTCGCAGCTCATCTGCGCAGGTCAGGGGTTTTAGTCTTCTCCTACCTCAACGACTGACTGTTGAAGGCTTGTTCGCCCCAGGCTGTCATCTCCCACTTTCAGACGATGGCGGACCTCCTGCATTCGCTGGGGTTCACTATAAACCTGCCAAAGTCACACCTGATTCCCTCTGAGAGCCTCTTTCATAGGAGCTCTTCTGGACACATTGGTATTTCAGGTGTATCCTCCCAAGCAGTGAGCCAAGAACATTCAGGCTATGAAACTGATGTTTCAGCCTCTGTCCTTGATTTCATTCAGAATGACTCGGGCTGCTGGGCCTCTTGGCCGCCTACATCCGGCTTGTAAAACATGTACGATGGCATGTGTGGATTATGCAGTTGGACCTGAAGTTTCAGTGATCGCAGCATCAGGGAAATCTCTCTGATATGGTCCAGATCGCGGAGGGAACTGTCGCGGTGCGGCGGCATGCGCATGCGGACCGCGGGGGAAGCCGCGGCCTGCATGCAAGCCGCGAGGGAAGCCGCGGCTTGCGTGCGGGTCGCGGGGAAAGCCGCGAGTTCGTCCGGGGGTCGCGGCACTCGCCGCGCCCCCTTCTTTTGTCTTTCCAGGAAAGACAAACGCGGCGGGAGAAAGACCTCGAGTTTGGTCTAGATCCTGCTGCGCACAGCGCATTAGTGCGCTTTACATTTTTGACAGCATGTACTTTGGGCACTTACCAGCATGCACAGGCAAAAGCCGGATATTTGCACATGATGGTGCTTTTATGCAGACCTTTTCCCTTTCCCAGCATGCTACCCACTTCCTCTCTTCCCAGCATGCATTATTTTTCTTTGTTTGGACGCATGTACCTGATTCACTATTATACTCTTTTTCCCAATTCAAGATGGTGGTGTTTCTACTTCCTGTTTCCTACTTCCTGTCTAGAGGTATATAAGGGGAAGTCAGCTGCTTGTTCATTGCGTTGCAACACTCCTTGGTGGTAGTCACGCTCTGACTGGTTTCTTCCTGTGAATCCAGTGTTTCCTGACCTGTCTTCGTTTTCCAGTCTTCCTGCACTCCGGATCTTCAGCTCTAACGCCTTGGTGTCCTCCTTCCTTTTCAGGGAGTTCCTGTTGGAGGTTTTTTACCCTACTGGGGTTTTTCCTCTGGGACTCCTTCTGGAGGGCACGGACTGTAGTGGCTTGCAATTGTCAAACAGCACCGTGGCTACCGGAAGGGGTCGCCCCTACCTCGGCCAGAGCAGAACCTGCCGGACCCGGGGCCGTTCCCCAACTCTTCTCAACTTCGACGGTAAGCCCATTGAAAACCGTGGCAGATTGCAACGCCAAAAAATCCAGTTGCAGTCCGGAACCATGGACAATCCAGTGGCAAATACGGAACCTACGAACCAGACCCTGCTTATGACGATACAACAGCAGGCTCAAGAACTCCAACAGCTACGTACTGAAACTACCGTCTATCGACAAGCCTTTGCATCCAGGACCACAGATGTACCCTCAGTAGCTGCCACTACACCCTGTTTCTCCAGAGATCCCAACAAATTAAAGGAATTCCTGGATGTCTTGACGGTTTATTTTGCCTTTCGCCCCTCGCAATTTGTACAAGACAAAACCAAGGTGGGGTATTTGATTAGCGCCTTATCGGGGCCAGCATTGGCTTGGGCCACTCCTTTAGTGACAAGAAATGATCCTTGCCTGTCTAATTATTCCACCTTTATCACTAATTTTAAACAGATGTTTGAACGCCCTGGACTCGAGGCGTCAGCAGAAGAAGCTCTTTGCGAAATCCAACAAGGGAATCAAGATGTATTACAATACATCACCCGATTCAGACAATTAGCAGCAGAAACATCCTGGGTGGAATGTACCTTAGTGACACTGTTCCGTAGAGGTCTCAGAGAGGACATTAAGGACGAATTGGTGCACTCTGCTAGAATAGAGAACCTTAAAGGATTGATGGATCAGACTCTAACAATAGAATATCGGTTGAACGAACACAGAATGGAGAAAAAGAAGAGTCGTTTGCCATCTCACTCAGTGACGACTCGCACCTTCTCTCATCGTACCGAGGAAGTCCGTCCTGAACCTAAGGGGAATACCGAGGAAGAACCAATGAAAATTGACATGGCTCGAGGACCTTTATCAGCTAGCGAAAGAGAACATAGACGAAGGAAGGGCTTTGTCTATATTGTGGTGCAGCTGGTCACCTAATTCGCACCTGTCCCATTCGCCCAACCAAGCCCTTGGGAAACGCCAACTCCCGTCCTCGGTGAGAAGGGTGAGGACGGGATATCGTGAAATACCTTCCATTTGTTCTTCCAGGGAGGAAGGAACTGCTCTTTTTCTTTTACCAGTTATCCTTCATTTAACTGATGGCCGGGAAGAAAGAACCTTGGCCTTATTGGACTGCGGAGCCAGTGGTATCCACTTAGATGAAGTATGGGCAAAAGAACGACAGATAGTACAAATACCTAAGGAAGTACCAGAACAAGTACACACGGTGGATGGATCACTCTTAGCCTCAGGACCCGTACAATATACCACCCCTACCTTCTGTCTACAGTTTGGGAAACACCAAGAAAATCTTTAGTTTGATTTAATTTCATCACCACACCATGTCATGATCCTGGGAATTCCATGGCTCACACGGCACAATCCTTATATCAACTGGGAAACAAGAACTATTTCCTTATCCTGTCACTTTTGCCAACAACACTGCTATCTCGCAGGGGATTATTGGTCCCCAAAAAGTCTTTTAGCAGCACCCCCTAAGGTGGGATGCTCTATTAACGTCCTGCAGGGAGTTCCCAGGCATTATCAGGAATATGCCGATGAATTCCAGAAGCCAGAAAAACCTGAACTGCCACCCCATAGAGAATACGATTGCGCCATCCCTTTAGAACCAGATACAGTGGTTCCTTTCGGGCGAATGTACTCTCTCACAGAACCGGAGAAGCAGATTCTTAAGGAATACCTTGATGAGAACCTACAAAGCGGGTTGATTGCTCCCTCTTCTTCACCTGCGGGGGCTCCTCTCTTCTTTGTGCCTAAGAAAACTAAAGATTTGCGTCCCTGTATTGATTTCAGAGGATTAAACAAGATCACTATTAAAGATCGGTACCCACTACCCCTCATAAAGGACATCCTAGAAGCAGTCAGAGGGGCAAAGAGATTCACCAAGCTGGATCTTCGAGGAGCCTACCATCTTCTAAGAATTAAAGAGGGTGATGAGTGGAAAACCGCTTTTAGAACACCCTTTGGTCACTATGAATATAGATTAATGCCATTCGGACTCACCAATGCCCCTTCCATTTTTCAAAGGTTCATGGATTCTATCTTTTCTGATCTTTTGCAACAAACAGTAGTGGTGTATCTCGACGACATTTTAATCTTTTCTGTTCATCCAGAGGAACACTCTAAGCATGTTCGCCAAGTTTTAGAGAGACTCCGACAACACCATTTATTCTGCAAACCTGAAAAGTGCGAGTTTGATCAGTCCTCTTCCTTTGCGTATTCACCACGTCCGGAAGCCATCCCTGGGTTCCACTGGCCTGGTCCGCGGTTTCCGACAGCAGCTGGACAATCCAAGGCATCCACAAACTTCAGAGAGAGTCCCTTCTCCCCTCTGCATCTGGGTCCCTGGTGTAGGTACTCCTGTCTTCTGGGTATCTTGGGGTGGGTGCACTCTCCATCCATCCATCCATCCTCTTGCCTGTGGGTTTCCTCGGGGTCCACTGTGAAGGGTTCTGAATTCAACAAACTCCAACCACAACTCCCTGTGTTAGTCTATGGGACAACTGGGTGGGTAAATACCTTGCACCTGGTTGCTGGGGACACTTATTGTACTTGCCTCTGGTGTTTCTAACTGCCCCCAGCTAACTACCACACTTACCTTGGTTGGGGTCCTAATTTCACATTTCCCTTTTACAGTATATGGTTTGGCCCTCCCCAAAACCCCATGTATTTTTATGCTATTTCTGATGGTTATTGCGTGTATATATTGTGTGTAGTTATCTCCAAACAGAGATATACCAATGCTAGGTTAGTATTAGTGCTGTAATAAAGTACCCTTTATTTTTGCAACACTTTTGTGGTTCTTTCTTGTGAGTGAGTTACTGTCTGACTACTATGGTATTGCAAGTGCTTTACATTCCTCCTGGATAAGCTTTAGCTGCTCATCTCAGTTACCCCTAGCGAGCTTCTGCTATCTGGACACCTATTCACTATCACTAAGGGTTGTCTGGAGTCAGTATAGGGTGTCACACCATAGGTGTACACAAGGTGTGACACCAAAAACTGAGCCATCCTCCTAGATTATCTCTTCCAGATTGTGAATTGCATTTATAAAATGTAATAAGGTAATCCCAATGTTAACCTATAGGTAAGATAGGACTTGCAGTGGTGAAAAACTAATTTAAGAGTTTTTCACCACCAAGACATGTAAAACTTAAAAGTGAATGTCCCACTGTTTAAATACACAGCATCCTTCCATTGGTGTCCATCCAGGCTGTCTAGGGCCTACCTTAGGGGTGACATATATGTATTAAAAAATGGTTTGGTTCTGGCAACAAGTTTACTTTCCCAGGTCTAAATGGCAGTTTAAAACTGCACACACAAAATCTGCAATGGCAGGCCTGAGACATGTTTAAAGGGATACTTGAGTGTGTAGCACAATCAATGCTGCAGGTCCATTAGCAGCATTTAATTTAGAGGACCTGGGCACATATAGTGCACTTTATTAGGGACATATAAGAATATTAAATATGCCATTTGGGGATGCGCCAATGTAACCACATTGTAGCGAAAGAGCACAAGCATTTTAGCACTTGTCAGCAATGGTCAAGTGCGTAGAATCCAAAGTCCAGCAAAAACAAAGTCAGCAGAAACAGGAGGTCTGAAGTCAAAAAGTTATGGAAACCACACCAAGGATGCCAAGTCTATCAAGGACAAAAAAACTAAACAAATGTGTGTTTTTTTTTTTTTTTTAAGAACCCACAAAACAAATAGTGTTTGTATCAAGCTTTCCATGCTAATAGCACTATATCACATTCACTCATTGTAGTGACCACACAGCACTCAGTAACCTAGAATGTGATTGTGTATCATAATCTGGATACACTTCTATTCCTTCAACGAGGTATGCACACCGGCAACATGTAGCCAGAAAAAATAAACAAATCTTTGCTATATAGCGAGCGACACTGCAAATCATGATGTGCAATACACTCATAATTCTTTCCCACTTATGGGAACATTTTCATTTTTGTCACATAAGAGGGAAGGGGGACACTTCCCTGTAGTCACATTCTGCTGTGTCATGATAGTGAAGAAGTTTAATTTATTAGTTAGAGTGTCTCACAGAACCTGTTGTGGGATGTGGGAGAGAAACAAAAAGTGAAAAGACTACTAACAGCCGTTCTTATGCTGAGCACCATTGCTTTGCAGTGGTACGGTGTAAGTACTCACTTCGTCAAGGGTGCCATGTCTCCTTCAGTACCTATCCGTGCCCTACCCTCTACTGTCTGCTTGGCATATAGAGGTAATCCCCATTATCGAAGAGGCTTTAACCCAGGAAGCTGCTGTAGCAATAGGCCATGCAAACTGTTAGTGTCTGTGTTACGTGCTATTTCCTCATGGGAAATGTAGTTCTCAAGGTGCAGTGCCCGTCTCCACCATGCTTGCTGTATTCAGGCAGATGACAAGGGAAAAATAAGGTAAAAACAAACACACAAAACCATTGGACCGCAAAGTATGAAGCCACAAACCCAGAACCTGAACAAATCTGAGGTTGTTGTTTTGAAAAAAACACGGTTAAGTAAGATTTTAAAACTGTATCAACTTTGAGAAATGATTGATCCTCTACATAGTTTACTAATACCAAAAACGAGTGCTTATGAGTTAAATTTAACAAGACATCATTAGTGTACCAAGATGTGGAGCACAATAGTAAAAAGTATAGAGCACAAGAGGTGGGAATGTATTGTAACACATTTATCTGATAGAGACTTCTCACCGTAGATACCTCACCTGGCATGAGACTGGATCAGGAAAACCTTGAGTAGTACCTCTGCCTGCTGATAAGTGATGGCAAGTAGCTCCACATCAATGCTGTCCATGTTGGAAGTGACATTGCGGTGTCTACTTAAGTGCCACCCCTGCAACATCAGTTAATTTCTTTCTGCTCCAACAGCGTGAATTCGGAGAGCTACTTTGGCCACTTTTTGGCCAACTCTTTTTGACTTGTCAATTTTCTCTTTTTTGAGCTTGCTCCAAGTGTGATAGGGACATGTCCCCTGCGAAATTCTCAGGTTTCAAGCTTTGTGGGGATTGTCACTGCCAGATATTGGTGACAGATCCCCACCTAGTTTGTCTCTGGTACCTGGAGTCAGGACACGACCCCAAGGCCTGTGCTGATTACAAGTGGATGCACCTGAAGGCAATTCGCTAGCGGGCACTAAAGCTCCTAGGGGAGTGGCAGAAAGAAGGCTCTGCATCGTTCCCAATCATATTACGGTGGAAACTCTCAAGGCTGTTCCAGGAGTCCTTCCCATAGATGGCTGTCTTCAAGATCTAAGACCTCATCGTCTAGGTCGGGTAAGTCTAATAAGCAGAAGTAGTTGAAGTGTTTTTTGGCTTCCCCCGTTCAGCCTAAGCTTCTAAGCCTGCTACCACACTGTACTTGCAGAGCTGGTGTCAGGGCCTGCTACTCGAAGTTTACTGGGGCCGGGGTGACACCTGCCCAGATACAGGAATTTTACAACACCATGCGTGCCATCTTTACGGCCCTACTCCTTCTGGAGCATCTTTGGGCCCCATGGACCTGAGAAGAGCCCTGGCTGGGGTATCACCGGTGGGTTCACCCTCGACCCCAGATGGACCCTCAGGATCCATCTTTCAGTCCAGGACAACTTTATATCTGACAGAGACTTCTAGTTGCAGATTCCTTACCTTTGATTTTCCCAGGCTTAAGGATAGATCTGGAAACTTTTGCTGAGCAATACCCAGTGCATTTGCTGTTGGGTGGATCCATTCGGCTCCACGTGGTGCCGTTGTGCTGGATGTGACATTGCGGCAACCTATATAGGTGCCAGCCAGGTGTGCGGGCTTCAGTTATTTTCTTCCTGTGCCAGTTAACGCAGTTATGGAGAGAGCTACCCCTTTGTCGCTTTTTGACAGGCCTTTTTAAAAACTTTTTGTCGAGTTTTTCTTCATGTGTGTTTAAGATGTCATCGAGCAAGGCGGGGTTCAAACCGTGTGGTGCCTGTCACCATGCCATGTCAGTCACTGCCCCCACCTCATTTGCCTCTGGTGTCTTGAGCGCGACCATGACTTCAAGTCATGCTCGTACTGCTGGGCCATGGCGTTGAAGGCCTTGTGGGGAGTGGTCCTTAAAGCTGCTTGTTTGCGGCAGTCAGCAACACCGGTGTGCTGACTCTGTGAAGGTCCCGGTCGAGAAGGATGTCGTGGGATGGATCTCGGAGTCCCAAGTCCTCTTCCTCCCCTTCAAGGTCCTTAGGACACTTAAGAAATGCGGCATACGACGAAGAAGGAGTCCAAGAGGACTTCGACACCACCTCGTCCGTCAGCCGATGAGACGAGCAGGGAACATCGGCATTCCTGGCACGGTTTTGTGGTGCCATTAGCCAGTTCCACTCCATTCCTCACACCTTTTCCAGGAGCCTACGAGGCCTGCCTTCAGGCTGCGTGGGGTCTTATGAGACTTGAACCAGAACCATGCTGGCTGCTTTGTCCTCAGCTCTGGCAGAATCTCATGGATCAAAGGCTGAATCCAGACCAGCACCGTTCGTACACAGGCAACCTTCTCCAGAGCCGGTCACAATGCCAATTCTTCTGGCGCCAGGCCCATTCTTATCCCCGATGAGCCGGAACGGCATTGCGCGACGCCGATTCCAGTGCTAATGGTGCCCACAGGTGCAAGATCACTGCCTGAGCCTTATTTTCTATGCAGCCAGGCATTGGGGAAGAGTGGGAGCGGTCACTGGATCCTTTAGATTACCAGTTGGAAAGATGTTTGGACTGGTATGAGGAGCTAGGAGAGGCCAGTGGTCTGAACACCTTTCCAGATACTGGCTTTCTCTTTCCCCCCACTGTGGCAATGGAGGACGGAGCATCCTATGGAATGGTGGTGCATAGGGCAGTGGAGATTGTCGACCTGTCCTCAGTGGCTGTCAAGACCAACAGCTTGACAGAAGTGCTTCAGCCTGGGGCTTCTACATCTAAACACATTTTGCTCTTCAATGCGGCACTTACAGATGTCCTGGTGGGAAGTTGGTCCAAGTCCAGCACAGAGGCTCCTGTCTACAGGACAATTGCCTTCCACCATTGATCCACTCTGGGTGACTCTAGCTTTCTCAGCCAAAACCCCAACCCTGAGAGCCAAGACTCAATGTCCCACAGCGCATTCTCTTCCACTCCCCGGGATAGGGAATCCAAGATTCAGGAGTCTGGGCCAGTGGACCATCTGAGAAAGAAGTTGTTTTCTTTCACCAGCATGGCAGTGAGGTCGTTGAACACCTAATGCTTATCAGGCTGTTTCTCCCATACGATTTGGGACATGTTTGCGCAAGTGCTGCCTAAAGTCCCGGAGGAGGCCCGGGCCATACGCTCCAAATCGGTGAAAGATGGGAGGGAAACAGCTACGTTCACCATATGATGTGGCTTAGATACGACTGACTTGCTGGGCATGGATCAACAGTGGCCTTAAGGAACCATGCCTGGCTGCGGGCATCTGGTTTTTCGGGGATGTCCAAGCAAATCTGATGGACATGCCCTTCGATGGCACTTGCTTGTTTGGCGAGAAGGCAAACTCAGTACTGGAGTGCTTTAATAACTCTGGGCTATGGCCAAATCCTTGGGCCTCTAGGCGACCCATCATCCATTGTCTGCCTTTCGTGGCTACAGATGGGGTGTGGCACTGCGGCAACCCTATGCCAGCCACCGCCCTACGTAACTAAACCACAATATGTGAGGATGTGGGCGCAGTACCTTCAGACCTAGAAGATCTGCAGACCAGAAGTCTTCTACCACACATCCCCGGCAGCTGCAGCCTCTAAGCCTTCCTAGTTTGCATCTACAGGACCATGCTTGCCCAGTTGGAGGGAGAATACACCATCATCTCCTCCACTGGATGTCTATAACATCAGACACATTGGGTACTGCAGACCATCAGGAAGGGCTGTGCCCTGCCTTTTCAATCTTTTTCTTCTCTTTTTCCACCAACATTCGAACGGCTGGCGAAGGATCATTTGTCTGTGCTCTGAGAGGAAGTTATGGCTCTTTTGACCAAGAGAGCAATAGAAAGTGTCCCAATAGCAGAAGTAGGCAATGGTGGTTATTCCCACTACTTTCTGATACACAAAAAGAATAAGGGTCATTGCCTTATTCTAGACCTATGGACCGTAAAGCTCTTCCTCAAGAAGGAGAAGTTTAAGATGCTCAAATTGGCTCAGGTCTTGCCTGCCCTAGATTTAGAAGACTGGTTTGTTGCGGTGGACTTACAGGATGCATATTTTCATATCCCATCCTGCCAGCCCACAGACATTACCTATTGCTCAAAGTAGGCCAAGAACAATAGTTAAATTTTCAGTTCACCCTGCTGCCGTTTGGCATTACCAGTGCCCTTCTGGTGTTCACCAAGGTGATGGCGGTGGTCGCAGCTCATCTGCGCAGGTCAGGGGTTTTAGTCTTCTCCTACCTCAACGACTGACTGTTGAAGGCTTGTTCGCCCCAGGCTGTCATCTCCCACTTTCAGACGATGGCGGACCTCCTGCATTCGCTGGGGTTCACTATAAACCTGCCAAAGTCACACCTGATTCCCTCTGAGAGCCTCTTTCATAGGAGCTCTTCTGGACACATTGGTATTTCAGGTGTATCCTCCCAAGCAGTGAGCCAAGAACATTCAGGCTATGAAACTGATGTTTCAGCCTCTGTCCTTGATTTCATTCAGAATGACTCGGGCTGCTGGGCCTCTTGGCCGCCTACATCCGGCTTGTAAAACATGTACGATGGCATGTGTGGATTATGCAGTTGGACCTGAAGTTTCAGTGATCGCAGCATCAGGGAAATCTCTCTGATATGGTCCAGATCGCGGAGGGAACTGTCGCGGCGCGGCGGCATGCGCATGCGGACCGCGGGGGAAGCCGCGGCCTGCATGCAAGCCGCGAGGGAAGCCGCGGCTTGCGTGCGGGTCGCGGGGAAAGCCGCGAGTTCGTCCGGGGGTCGCGGCACTCGCCGCGCCCCCTTCTTTTGTCTTTCCAGGAAAGACAAACGCGGCGGGAGAAAGACCTCGAGTTTGGTCTAGATCCTGCTGCGCACAGCGCATTAGTGCGCTTTACATTTTTGACAGCATGTACTTTGGGCACTTACCAGCATGCACAGGCAAAAGCCGGATATTTGCACATGATGGTGCTTTTATGCAGACCTTTTCCCTTTCCCAGCATGCTACCCACTTCCTCTCTTCCCAGCATGCATTATTTTTCTTTGTTTGGACGCATGTACCTGATTCACTATTATACTCTTTTTCCTAATTCAAGATGGTGGTGTTTCTACTTCCTGTTTCCTACTTCCTGTCTAGAGGTATATAAGGGGAAGTCAGCTGCTTGTTCATTGCGTTGCAACACTCCTTGGTGGTAGTCACGCTCTGACTGGTTTCTTCCTGTGAATCCAGTGTTTCCTGACCTGTCTTCGTTTTCCAGTCTTCCTGCACTCCGGATCTTCAGCTCTAACGCCTTGGTGTCCTCCTTCCTTTTCAGGGAGTTCCTGTTGGAGGTTTTTTACCCTACTGGGGTTTTTCCTCTGGGACTCCTTCTGGAGGGCACGGACTGTAGTGGCTTGCAATTGTCAAACAGCACCGTGGCTACCGGAAGGGGTCGCCCCTACCTCGGCCAGAGCAGAACCTGCCGGACCCGGGGCCGTTCCCCAACTCTTCTCAACTTCGACGGTAAGCCCATTGAAAACCGTGGCAGATTGCAACGCCAAAAAATCCAGTTGCAGTCCGGAACCATGGACAATCCAGTGGCAAATACGGAACCTACGAACCAGACCCTGCTTATGACGATACAACAGCAGGCTCAAGAACTCCAACAGCTACGTACTGAAACTACCGTCTATCGACAAGCCTTTGCATCCAGGACCACAGATGTACCCTCAGTAGCTGCCACTACACCCTGTTTCTCCAGAGATCCCAACAAATTAAAGGAATTCCTGGATGCCTTGACGGTTTATTTTGCCTTTCGCCCCTCGCAATTTGTACAAGACAAAACCAAGGTGGGGTATTTGATTAGCGCCTTATCGGGGCCAGCATTGGCTTGGGCCACTCCTTTAGTGACAAGAAATGATCCTTGCCTGTCTAATTATTCCACCTTTATCACTAATTTTAAACAGATGTTTGAACGCCCTGGACTCGAGGCGTCAGCAGAAGAAGCTCTTTGCGAAATCCAACAAGGGAATCAAGATGTATTACAATACATCACCCGATTCAGACAATTAGCAGCAGAAACATCCTGGGTGGAATGTACCTTAGTGACACTGTTCCGTAGAGGTCTCAGAGAGGACATTAAGGACGAATTGGTGCACTCTGCTAGAATAGAGAACCTTAAAGGATTGATGGATCAGACTCTAACAATAGAATATCGGTTGAACGAACACAGAATGGAGAAAAAGAAGAGTCGTTTGCCATCTCACTCAGTGACGACTCGCACCTTCTCTCATCGTACCGAGGAAGTCCGTCCTGAACCTAAGGGGAATACCGAGGAAGAACCAATGAAAATTGACATGGCTCGAGGACCTTTATCAGCTAGCGAAAGAGAACATAGACGAAGGAAGGGCTTTGTCTATATTGTGGTGCAGCTGGTCACCTAATTCGCACCTGTCCCATTCGCCCAACCAAGCCCTTGGGAAACGCCAACTCCCGTCCTCGGTGAGAAGGGTGAGGACGGGATATCGTGAAATACCTTCCATTTGTTCTTCCAGGGAGGAAGGAACTGCTCTTTTTCTTTTACCAGTTATCCTTCATTTAACTGATGGCCGGGAAGAAAGAACCTTGGCCTTATTGGACTGCGGAGCCAGTGGTATCTACTTAGATGAAGCATGGGCAAAAGAACGACAGATAGTACAAATACCTAAGGAAGTACCAGAACAAGTACACACGGTGGATGGATCACTCTTAGCCTCAGGACCCGTACAATATACCACCCCTACCTTCTGTCTACAGTTTGGGAAACACCAAGAAAATCTTTAGTTTGATTTAATTTCATCACCACACCATGTCATGATCCTGGGAATTCCATGGCTCACACGGCACAATCCTTATATCAACTGGGAAACAAGAACTATTTCCTTATCCTGTCACTTTTGCCAACAACACTGCTATCTCGCAGGGGATTATTGGTCCCCAAAAAGTCTTTTAGCAGCACCCCCTAAGGTGGGATGCTCTATTAACGTCCTGCAGGGAGTTCCCAGGCATTATCAGGAATATGCCGATGTATTCCAGAAGCCAGAAAAACCTGAACTGCCACCCCATAGAGAATACGATTGCGCCATCCCTTTAGAACCAGATACAGTGGTTCCTTTCGGGCGAATGTACTCTCTCACAGAACCGGAGAAGCAGATTCTTAAGGAATACCTTGATGAGAACCTACAAAGCGGGTTGATTGCTCCCTCTTCTTCACCTGCGGGGGCTCCTCTCTTCTTTGTGCCTAAGAAAACTAAAGATTTGCGTCCCTGTATTGATTTCAGAGGATTAAACAAGATCACTATTAAAGATCGGTACCCACTACCCCTCATAAAGGACATCCTAGAAGCAGTCAGAGGGGCAAAGAGATTCACCAAGCTGGATCTTCGAGGAGCCTACCATCTTCTAAGAATTAAAGAGGGTGATGAGTGGAAAACCGCTTTTAGAACACCCTTTGGTCACTATGAATATAGATTAATGCCATTCGGACTCACCAATGCCCCTTCCATTTTTCAAAGGTTCATGGATTCTATCTTTTCTGATCTTTTGCAACAAACAGTAGTGGTGTATCTCGACGACATTTTAATCTTTTCTGTTCATCCAGAGGAACACTCTAAGCATGTTCGCCAAGTTTTAGAGAGACTCCGACAACACCATTTATTCTGCAAACCTGAAAAGTGCGAGTTTGATCAGTCGGAAGTAAAATACTTGGGGTATTGCATAAACCAAACTGGAGTCGCCATGGATTCAGACAAAGTGCAAGCTATATTGAATTGGCCATTTCCTTCTTCTATCAAGGAGACTCAGGGCCTGATTCTGACCCTGGCGGTTGACTACCGCCAGGGCAGAGTGCCGCGGATGCACCGCCAACAGGCTGGCGGTGCATCCATGGGCATTCTGACCGCGGCGGTAAAGCCGCGGTCAGAAACGGGAAACCGGCGGTGTCCCGCCGGTTTCCCGCTGCCCTAGGGAATCCTCCACAGCGGCGCTGCAAGCAGCGCCGCCATGGGGATTCCGACCCCCTTACCGCCATCCTGTTCCTGGCGGTGACAGATGGCGGTAACGGGTGTCGTGGGGCCCCTGGGGGCCCCTGCAGTGCCCATGCCAATGGCATGGGCACCGCAGGGGCCCCCTAACAGGGCCCCACTAAGATTTTCAGTGTCTGCATAGCAGACACTGAAAATCGCGACGGGTGCAACTGCACCCGTCGCACCCTTCCCACTCCGCCGGCTCCATTCGGAGCCGGCATCCTCGTGGGAAGGGGTTTCCCGCTGGGCGGGCGGCCTTCTGGCGGTCGCCCGCCCGCCCAGCGGGAAACTCAGAATAACCACGGCGGTCTTTTGACGGCGCAGCGGTATTCTGGCGGCTCCCGCTGCCCGCCAAGCTCAGAATCACCCCCTCAGTGTTTTTTGGGATTAGCCAACTTCTATCGACAATTCATAGCAGACTTTGCCCAGAGAACCAGCTACATTACTCAAACCCTTAAAAAAGAACATCTAAAGAAGGGCTTTTGTTGGACACAAGACGCAGAGTCAGCCTTTCAGGATTTAAAGAAAGCCTTTATTCAAGCCCCTATTCTACGACACCCAGACACCAGCAAACAATTCATTGTTGTCGCAGATGCCTCAGAAAGAGCCATTGGGGCTGCCTTATTGCAAAGACAAGACGATTATGATTTAGAACACCCTGTATTCTACCTGTCACACATTTTATCCGATTCTGAGCGGAACTATTCCGTGTTAGAACGTGAATTACTCGCCTTAAAAACCGCTTGCACAGAATGGAGGCACTTTTTGATGGGCTCAAAAGAACCTTTTGAAGCCCGGACAGACCACAGAAATCTACAGTGCTTAAGAAACTTTCAGTGTCAAAATAGCCGGCAGGCTCGATGGGCTTTCTTTTTCAGCCAATACGACTTCTATATCACTTACGTCCCTGGTTCTCAGAACATCCTTGCGGATGCCTTGTCCCGACGTTACCCTGAGTGCAGCGATTCTACTGTACAGAACCTATTTGATAATAACAAGATCATTGGAGTAGTACAGACTTTTCTAGACCAAGTCAAGTCCGAATATGCCCGTCTAGAAGAGACAGAGCTGAATAAGTTGCGGCCGCAACTTCATAGAGATCAAGAATATTACTATCATGATAAGGCCCTGTTTTTACCCACTAAAGTAGTACAGACCGAAGCCTTACGTATGTGCCATGACTCCCCCATCGCAGGTCATCGAGGAATGAAAGCTACTCAAGAACTTCTGCTTCGCTCCTTCTGGTGGCCAACTCTCAAAACGGATACGGAAGAATATGTATCAGCCTGTCCTATCTGTGCTCAATCTAAGACACCCCGTACTAAACCAGTAGGTTTACTTCACCCACTACCAGTTCCTCCAGGACCATGGCACACCATCTCCACAGATTTTATGTGCTCCTTACCCTCTTCGAATGGAAATCACGTAATAATGGTAACTGTGGACTCCTTCACTAAGATGGCGCACTTCACGGCCTTAAGAAAGTTGCCAACGGCAAGAGACTTAGGTCAAATCTTTACACAAGAAATCTTTCGACTTCATGGATTACCTCAGGTCATTATATCAGATAGGGGTCCTCAGTATATCTCCCGATTCTGGAAACAATTCTGTAAGACCCTAGGAATCGAAGTAGCTTTATCATCAGGGTTCCATCCTCAAACTAATGGTCAGACGGAACGACTCAATCAAGGCCTCGAACAATATTTACGTAGCTTCTGCAATGCTACTCAGAGTAATTGGGCTACCTATTTACCGATTGCAGAATTCTCCTATAACAACTCCATACACAGTGCCTCGAAGGTTTCCCCTTTTTATGGCTCCTACGGTTTCCATCCAAAGGCCTTTCCGACTCCCCTGAAAGATACTTCCAATCTTCCTGCCATCTCCTCCTATGTCCGACAACTACGGGGTGTCCAATGTGTTCTCCATTCCAACCTTGTGGCCACTAAGTCTCGCATGAAAAGAATAGCTGATAAGAGACGTTGTGAGGCGCCTCACTATCAGGTCCATGATAAAGTTTGGCTCTCCTCTAGATTCCTACCTCTCCGACTCACTCAGAACAAATTCAGACCCCGTTTTTATGGTCCCTTTCTGATTGTCCAAAAGATTAACCCGGTATCTGTGCGTCTCCGTCTGCCCCGGACGTGGAAAATACACCCTGTATTCCATGTCTCTCAACTTAAACCTTACCTACCTGATCCTTTTCACAGACAATTCTCCTGTCCTCCCCCTCTGTTGGTTGATCATGTGCCCGAGTACGAGGTCCAGGAAATCTGTGACTCCCGGTTTTTCCATGGGCGTCTCCAATATCTTATTCATTGGAAAGGCTACCCTATGAGTGAGTGCTCTTGGGAGGATGCCCCTTCAGTTCATGCCCCTCTTTTAGTCAGTCGCTTTTTCCGACTCTTCCCTCACAAACCTGGGGCCTCGGAGGGGACCTACTGTTGCGGCGCCGCAGCCGCAGGCTCAGGCGGCCGCGGCATTCTACCGCGGTCTGCGTGCGGGCCGCGGGGAAAGCCGTGGCTGGCATGCGGACCGCGGGGGAAGCCGCGGCCTGCGTGCAAGCCGCGAGGGAAGCCGCGGCTTGCGTGCGGGTCGCGGGGAAAGCCGCGAGTTCGTCTGGGGGTCGCGGCACTCGCCGCACCCCCTTCTTTTGTCTTTCCAGGAAAGACAAACGCGGCGGGAGAAAGACCTCGAGTTTGGTCTAGATCCTGCCGCGCACAGCGCATTAGTGCGCTTTACATTTTTGACAGCATGTACTTTGGGCACTTACCAGCATGCACAGGCAAAAGCCGGATATTTGCACATGATGGTGCTTTTATGCAGACCTTTTCCCTTTCCCAGCATGCTACCCACTTCCTCTCTTGCCAGCATGCATTATTTTTCTTTGTTTGGACGCATGTACCTGATTCACTATTATACTCTTTTTCCCAATTCAAGATGGTGGTGTTTCTACTTCCTGTTTCCTACTTCCTGTCTAGAGGTATATAAGGGGAAGTCAGCTGCTTGTTCATTGCGTTGCAACACTCCTTGGTGGTAGTCACGCTCTGACTGGTTTCTTCCTGTGAATCCAGTGTTTCCTGACCTGTCTTCGTTTTCCAGTCTTCCTGCACTCCGGATCTTCAGCCCTAACGCCTTGGTGTCCTCCTTCCTTTTCAGGGAGTTCCTGTTGGAGGTTTTTTACCCTACTGGGGTTTTTCCTCTCGGACTCCTTCTGGAGGGCACGGACTGTAGTGGCTTGCTATTGTCAAACAGCACCGTGGCTACCGGAAGGGGTCGCCCCTACCTCGGCCAGAGCAGAACCTGCCAGACCCGGGGCCGTTCCCCAACTCTTCTCAACTTCGACGGTAAGCCCATTGAAAACCGTGGCAGGAACTGCCAAAGACCTGCAGTGGTGGTCAACGAACCGCAATTGGGTTAGAGACAGACTCTGCCCCTTACCCAACTAGATCTCACAGTAGTGACAGATGCATCTCTCCTGATATAGGGCAGCCATCTGGAGGAGGTGGAGATCAGAGAACTCTGGTCTCTGGCGGAATCCAGGCTCCACATCAACATGTTGGATCTCAGGGCAATCCGACTAGCGTTGAAGACATTTCTTCCCTCTGTCAAGGGAAAGCTAGTGCAGGTGTTAACAGACAGCATCACTGTCATGTGGTACTGTAACAAGTACGGTGAGGTTATGGAAACTTCGTCAAGAGGCCCTGCTTCTCTGGACATGGCTGGAATAGCAGGGCATAACCGTGGTGGTCCAACACATGTCAGGTTCTCTGAACAGCAGGGCAAAATAACTCAGCCGTCGATGCTTAGCGGATCACAAGTGGCGTCTCCATTCAGAGGTGGTACAAGGTCTCTTTCAGAAGTGGGGAGAGCCTTGGTTAGATCTGTTCAACTCCGAAGAGAACACGCAGTGTCAGCAGTATTGCGCTTTGGAGTTTCCAAGGCGGCTTTCGCTCGGCAACACTTTTTGTCACAAGTGGAGCTCAGGCCTCCTTGTACACCTTTCTGCCCATACCACTCCTGCCCAGAGTTCTCAAAAAGATCAAGAATGACCAGGCCCAAATGATCCTTTTGGCTCCAGACTGAGCATGGAAAGTCTGGTATCCCGGACTTCCGAAAATGAGCATCAAGCCTCCAATCAGGCTGCTCCTTTGGGAGGATCTTCTGTTGCAGCAGCAGGGGAGGGTCCTCCACCCGAACCTGTCAACTCTGCGCCTTCATGCATGGAGATTGAGTGGTGGCACTTGACAGCCTTCAACCTTCCTTCCAAAGTCTGTAACGTTATCTTGGTAGCCAGGCATTCCTCCACAAAAATGGTTTACATCTTCCGTTGGTAAAGATTTGTACGATGTTGTATAGAGTAGACTATAGAGCCTCTCTCTGCTTCTCTATACGATATTCTTCTCTTGATTATTTCTCTTGCCCAACAGGGTTCGTCTCTGAGAACACTGAAGGGCTATCTCTCTGCTCTATCAGTCTTTCTGCAGCTGCCTGATCAACCCTCTCTTTTCAAATCCCTATTGTACATAGGTTTCTTTAAGGGCTTGTAAATATGTTTCCCCCTACACCCTTTGCCATGCCTCAGTGGGATCTCAATTTAGTTCTCACATATCTCTTGTGCTCCTTTCGAACCATTGTAGTGGCAATAACATCTGCCCAGAGGGTGAGTGAGATACAGGCCTTATCATCTAAGCCGCCAAATCTCACAGTATTTCCAGAAAAGGTAGTGCTACACACCCATGACTCTTTCCTCGCAAAGGTGGTGACCCAATTCTATTTGGGTCAAACTGTCACCTTGCCCACCTTTTTTACTCCCCTACATCCCTCTAAGAAAGAAGAGTGACTCCGCCGACTGGACCCAAAAAGAACATTCTTGTTCTACCTTGACTGTACAAAAGAGTTCCAGGTTGACCACCAACTCTTTGTGGAGTATGTGGGAGCAAACAGTGGACGGACAATACAGAAACTGACCATTTCATGCTGGGTCGTTCTCTGTATTAATATCTGCTATGCCCTGCTATGCCCTTGCTAACAAGCAGCGAGGGCTTAAGAAAGGGCCCATTCCACCAGGGGAAAAGCTGTGACCCCACAGCATTTGCACATAGAGTTCCAGTCCTGGACATCTGCCAGGCAGCAACATTTGCCAAACACTACTGCCTGGACGGGACTTTCTAGTCTGAGACGTCTGCAGTCCACTGCCAGGAGGATATGGCTTGGTTATCTAATCAAAGATATGGAATCTGCAGTTAGAAGTCTCTATCAGATGAACAGGTTAGTTACCTGTGATAATGCATTATCTGAAAGAGACCCTATCAAACTGCAGATTCCTTAACCCACCCATGCCTCCCTGCTCTGCAGACTTGTTACTAGGGTTAGGGTGATCCCTTTTTCAGGGCCCTAGTTGTGACACACATTGCACCAATTCCTATCAAGGCTCTATGCTTCTGATGTGGAAAGTTATGGTAAAAGTAACTGACACCCGCACGCCTTGATGGAGCCACCCAATAGTGCGTACAAGCGGTATTGCCAAGCAAAGGTTTCCGGATCCAGCCTGATGCCTTGGAAAACCAAAGGTAAGGAATCTGCAACTAGATAGACTCTCTACCAGATAATGCGTTACCGAAGGTAAGTAACTTGTTCTTCAGGTACCACCACCATTCTGCCCGTCACCTACCATGATGCTGTTGGCGCCATTTGCAGCCCTTATATCTGGGGTGCGAGGTGCATTCACTATTTCATACAGGCTGCAATGGCAGGCCTGGAGTCACAGTTTGCATGATCCCCATAGTGGCATAATACATGTTGCAGCCCATTGGGAATCCCTGGCATACCGGTGCCCTGGGTACCTGAGTTCCATATACTAGGTACTTACATGGGTGCCCCAGAATGCCAATTGTAGGGTGTAACATTTACATACCAACTCAATTTAGGGGAGAGAGCACTGACACTCTGGGGTCCTGGTTAGCAGGTTCCCAGTATACTACAGCCTAACCATACTGACACCAGGCAAAAAGTGGGGGCAACTATGCCAGAAAGATGCTACTTTCCTACAAGAACTAACAACAATGCTTTAACAGAAAGACAGGTGATTAGAAAATAAAAACATCCCTGCTAAACGTAAGCCATGCTAAAATATAATAAAATGAATGAAGAAGCAAAATGTATAAAAGGGCACAGACCGCAGGCCTGAAGGTAAAATAAGTGTGCTCAAGCCAAGCGCTAAAATGAATCCACGACACCCTCCCCACTTATGGTACAAGAGTGCAGGGTCCATGATCTAACATAACCTGTACTAAAATTATTGCTCCGTAAAAGCAGGCTAAAAATATACATAAAATAGATAAAATGTCAAGGTGGCAAGAATTGCAAGCCAAAGGCTGCCCGATTTAAAAGGGCAGTTTAGAATTTGAATACAATATGAATAGAAATCCATTGTCGATGTTAACAATAATCGTGATCCCACAGGAAATCATAGATGTGCTCAATAGTGATGGAATCCAGAAAAGATCTGTAGGAAAGCACTCTTTTTGGCATGGTTACCACCCCCACCCACTCCCTGCTAACCAGGTCCCCAGTGCCAGAACTCTTTGCCAAAACTGCACCGTTGTTTTGCATAATTGGCACACTCTTTAGCACCCACTGTAAGCCCCTAGTAAATGGTACCCCTGGTGCCTAGGGCTTGGAGTAATAAGGAAGGTCCCTTAGGGTTGCAGCACCAGCTGTGCCACCCCCATGGATGCCACACCAAACCCACACAGTGCTGCCATTGCAGACTGAGTGTGTTGGTGCAACTCAAAATTGAAAACATGACCTATCACACACTCCTGTATGCCAGGTCCCCTACCACTGCATGTGACAGCTGCCAAAGGGAGGGTGCATCCTGACATATGTGAGGGCATGTGTGCATGAGCACATATACCCCTGCTATGTGTCTGTCTATTCTTAGACATAGTAAGTGAACAGGGAGGCCATTTTAAATGCATGTGCTGGACACTGGTCACTACGAGTTTTACAGCTACATGATGGTGTGGTGAATCCATTTTAGTTTCCCCTTGGGACACAGGAGTCAGCTTAGCCTTTGGCTTGCAGGCCTGTGCCTCCGTCACTTAGTGACCTTTTATCTATTTAGCTTGCTCTGTTTTATTTCATTTATTTTATTATTTCTTTTAGCTTTTCAACATGTGCTCACATTTTATAAGAAATGTTTTGATTTTCTTTATCAGTGCCATTCTGAGAATGCATCCTTAACGGCGTCACTATCCGAGATACACATAAGTATTGTCATCATCTTCCTTTCCCACTTACGTGTGATAGGAACATCATGCACACTTGTTAGGGATTGTTTATGTGATTGCCGACAACAAGTCTGCCACATTATCAGTTGTTTAAAAACATACCTGCATCAGGGATCCTACATGGTCTGTATAAATACACCTCATATGGACAAGGTCATTAGAGGGGTTCCTTCCAGATGCCATCTATGCTGCACGCCACCTTGCTGCAGAACTCAGCCTTTGTGTCACCTCGTAGTCTGACCTTGAGACCTCATTCCAAGGTAACAAGTGCTCGGGGCGCTTCTCATGTACATGGTATGGCAGATAAGGTTTATCATACCTAGCTCTCACTAGGGTAGAGATTATGCTTTCTTGGTTAGGAATTTTATATCTTATATTTATTGTAAGATGGTGGGGGGGTTTTATATTCACAACTCTCATCTTCACAATTCTGCTTCTTTTACTGTTCATTATCCTAATCATTGCAGCACATGCATTTTATCGAAGATTGCAGTCAATAAATATATTCAAAACTCTCCTGCATCTCTTTCATTGCCTATGTGTGTATGAGACTTTTTGCTAATGAGAGAAAAGGGTTACTTCCATTCCAGCATGACTTCCCTGAGAGGTCTAATCTGTTATCCATGTGTAAGGCTGCCAGAATCACCTTTGTTATCTGAGTTTTGGTGAGGTACTGCTTGTGAGCGCGGAGGATTGAGCCGACAGTTGCAACTTGTTGTAGGAGTGACTCAGCCACCCACAAAGAAAAGTGCTGTCATCCCTAAGCCAGCAGTCTCGCTTAGGAGCGAGAGGGCAACTACGACAATGGCTGCTCTGAATGTAGGGATGTTTGGTATTATACATCTCAGATTAATAAACCCTGAATCATTCCAATGAGGAATTTATTAATAACTGCACCCAGAGGGTCCCAAAAAACACCTCCCAGCTACTTGTATGTTGACTGACTGGTCCTGACCGGTTCAGCCACCATATGCACATTTCTGCCCCCCAAGGTGAGAGCCAGCGCTCTCGAGGGCCAGAGACAAAAGACTGCACTAGGTGGGGGTGTTAGCATCTCACCCAGGCAGGATGGACATTCCAGGGCTGGAAGCTTCAAAGGCCTAGCCGTTTTTGTAATGTGACCCAGGTCTCTCCAGATGGTGGGGATGACTGACCCCCCTGTTCTGACCCCACATTTGGTGACAGAACAGGCAGGGAAAATTAGGCAGATTAGGAGGTGTGCCCATTTAATGCCAATCCCACCCCTGAGGTGGACGAGCTGAAGTGGACACCACCTTTTAAATTCCTCCATTATTGTTTGGAAGGAATTAGGCCACTAGGGTTAGGGTTATGCCCACTTCGGAGCGGAAGTGGTCATTAAAAGGGGTAGTCACCTCAAAGGTGGTGAGTCTATTGGTTACCATAAGGCACTCCCTGTAACACACCTAAATTGAGTATTTAGGTGGCACCCCAGAACCCGAGAACTCAGATCCTGATGACCTATGAAGAAAAGGACACAAAGGAATCACACCTGCAAAAGTAGAAAAGAAGCAGAAGCTGACATGGTACCAGCCCCACCGGCCTGTCTGCTGACCTCGACAGACTACCCAAAAAGGCATTTCGTCCTGCAGCTGAGCCTCCAGAAACCCAGGAAAACTGCCTGCCTCTCACAAGGACTCCCGTGAGCAGCAAATCTGCTCTACAGCAAAGTCTCAAGAAAGGCTTCTGCAGTCTCTGGAACAGCAAAGACCCAACACCTGAAGTGACCTCTGTACCTGATGTCCACGATCTGAGGTGAAGAAACCAACAGTGCCAGCATGGTCCTCCAGCTGTCCAGTGTCCACCCGGGTTTCACCTCTCTTGGACTCCGCCAAGTTGCCTGCATTTTCTGCTATGCAGACCCCCCTCTCCTGCGACCTTGTGGTGAG
Organism: Pleurodeles waltl; assembly: GCF_031143425.1. Lineage (NCBI taxonomy): Eukaryota > Metazoa > Chordata > Amphibia > Caudata > Salamandridae > Pleurodeles > Pleurodeles waltl. Next base: position 266,557,519 of record NC_090448.1, on the reverse strand, counting down.
AGAAAACCCGACACCACCAGCAACCACTGTACCCGTCGCCCATGATCCAGTCTGAGGTGGGTCACCAGTACCAATGACGTCCCCGGCTCTCCTGAACTTGAGTCCACCCAGGTTTCACCCCTGCTGGACTCCCTGACGGACACCTGCAGCCTCAACAAGCAGCCCTGCATCTATCGCCCCTGGGCCTTGGAGAAAAGGAACAAAGGTGCACCAACGTCCCCTGCACACCCTAAGTCTACAACCTACCTGCTTTTCGTCCCTGACTGGCTTCCTAGCCAGAACCTGCTGCCTGTTTGTCCCGCAGACCAACTCCCCTTGAAAACCACTGGGCACCTGACTCCTTACTGCACCCCTGCACCCAGCAGCCTCAGTGCTGTCCGGAGTGACCTGCTGGTGTGGTTCTGATCAGTGCTCAGTACTTACCTTAGCTCTCTGAGATTGGTCTCATAAGTCGTTGTTAACCCTGTGTTTGCTGAACATTGTTTTGTTCCCTAGGTTAACATTAAAGAACTCTGAAAATGCAGTCGATTTTTTAAACTAAAACGTTTTTACGCTTGAAAACATACTTACCTTGTAACGAAGTTCTTGGGTTTAATGTATATATAAACAAAAGTATTTTTTTTCTAAATTGGTCTCAGACTAATTCTTTGGATGTTTGTCATTTATTGCCTCTGTGAGTACAAGAAATGCTTAGCCTTACCCTCTGATAAGCCTAACTGCTCGCCCACACTACCACTAAAATAGCGCATTAGTCCTATCTACTTTTGCCTCAGCAATACCAATTGGGGATCCACTGGAGAGACTGCACAGTGTATTTCATGTTAGTGCACTATATAGAGTGCCAGCTTCCTACAGTAGCCCAATGAGGCGAATCCAAAAACAATGCGATTCACCCGGGCGAAGTGTGTGTTGAGATTGTCATCTGTCAAAAAGATGTCATCGACATAAGACAGCGCTTTAAGAGCAACATCATATTATAATGATTTCACGCAGGCAGTGAACAGTTGTGGGCTGTTCTTGTACCCTGAAGGGAGTCTACAAAATTTTCTTTGAGGACCCTAGCGCTGTGAAGGCACTTAAATCCCAGCTTTCATGCACTAGATTTTGACAGAAAAACCATTGGAAATATCCAAGGAATTTTTGTATTTTCTGTGCACTATGTTGTATAGAAGTGCTGTGCTATGTGAATTTTGTATGGCATGTGTGCGTGTATGACTGTTTAAGTGTCTGTAATCTAAGACTATTCTATATGAATGGTCTGGTTTTGCTACAAGAAATAAGGGGTTGTTTATTGGGGAGAGACAGGGTTCGATTAAGCCCTAGTGCCCTAGTTGTGAGAGAATTTCTTTCACTGGTGCTTTAGCCTCATGTTTAATGGGATATTGTGGTTAGTTCTGTGCAGTGGATCTTATTGGTGTTAAATGATAAGGGGAATCCCCATCTCACCCCGCATGGTTGCAGCACCAAAACCCAAGCAGCATCGTATGCATTGTTTATTGAGCTTGGAACAAGAACTGAGAAAGAAGGCAAAATAACATCTTCTCTGTTGTAATGCTATCTGTATTTTACCCCCAGCTCCATCTTGATCACTGACTCCATTTTGTGCTTAGCTTAGCTTAAAAACCATCATATTGGTGGTGCAGGTATTTTTCCGCGCACAACTTGTTTTTCACTCCTCTCACTCTCTTTCTCACCAAGGTAGCAACATAACATGGTGGAGTGAGGGAGAGATAAGGATGTACCAGAGAATGTTTATGGTATGGCAGGAAACAGTTCGGTCTTGGCAACGCACCTTGGGATATGGCAAATCTCTAACTGTGCTCTTTCAACACTGACCTGGTACAGCCAGCGTTTGAACAACAACTTACTGTATGGGAGGGGGGGAGTTTCTAGAATTCTCCTTTCCAGCTTGTTTAAAGTATATAAGAGGGAAGCTTGATGACTGGGGTTAGACAGAACTCATTTCCGGGAGGGGATGCCTTGCTCAGATCCCATTGTGGGTAGATCTCTCTTTTCCCTGTACTTTGGGTTCACAACTTGATGATGGCAAAGATATGATGTCATTGTCAAGCCCCAGGGTGATGCGTTTTTAATTCTTATTCTTATTCTTAGCTTTGTGCATTAATATATTATCACTATATATAGATATCCTATCCATGGTTGAGGTAGTGTATTTTCTTTGTTTCTATGATCATTACTATTTTATTGTGATTATTTTCAGGAGTGTACTAGTGTTGCTGCATTTGACTTTAACGCTTTCCCTGTAACAACCTTGAGATGTGCCTTAATAAATTCATTACTCAGACTAAGGGTGCTGCATTGTTGGTATTCCTTTCATTTTGTCTTCTCTCAGTCTGAAGTATAGCAAAACACTTGTGTGGGACTGTATGGACAAACTCAGGTAGCCAATCTTTTTCTGATAAGAGGATATTATAATTGTTAATCTTCCCCAAAGAATTACATTAAAGGTGTTCTCTGTGTCTCCCTCAATCTGTATACTTACTTTATAAACCCTGTCGGGTGGGGAGACACGCCTGTCTACCATTTTGACTTCAAGGAAGTTGTTAGTCATTATCACATCCAGAAGTTCCATAAGATTCTGTCGACATATCGTGACCTCTACAGTGCTGTCTAGCAGAATCACTGCCCACATCCTGTTCTTCAGGAATCTTCTCAATATGTTTAGCCAAAATAGCTGCAACCTTTGTTTTTTTAAACTGGGGTTTTTGTTGTGGAAGTTTCTCTTCCTTTTTATGAAGCTCTCCAAAGAGCTTTGTGACTCCTTATCTAATAGATACTTCTAGCTGCAAATTCCTTACCTTTGAATTTCTCAGGTGTCAGACTAGATCCAAAAACTTTAGCTTGAGCAGGACCCCTGCACGCCGTTGGGTGGCTTAGTTCAGTTCTGCGCGGTGTCGGCAATGATGTTGATATCGGAAGTGACGTCTTGTTCACCTATATAGGCACCTCCCAGACATGCAGACGAAAGTTATTTTCTTTCTGCGCCAGGTAGCGCTGATCCTGAGAAGAGCTATCCCTCTGTCTCTTTTTGACAGGTGTTTTTGACTTTTTGTCGACTATTTTTGAAAGTGTGTCAAAGGATGTCTTCCAGGAAGGAAGTTTTCAAGCTGCGTATCGCCTGTCATCATGCCGTGTCTGTAACAGATCCTCCCTTGGTGTGGTTGTGGTGTCTCGAGTGCAACCATGATTCAAAGTCATGCTCCGATTGCCAGACCTTGGCACTGAAATATTTGAAGGAGCAGTCCCTAAAGCTGCTTGTGGCCCAGTGGTCGACACCAGCTGCTGTGACTCCAAGAGGTCTTGGTCCCGATCGAGAAGATAATCATGGGACTTCTCCAGGAGCCCCAAGTGCTTTTCCTTGCACTCGAGATCCTCAGGACAATTGGGGAAGAGGCACAAGAAGTAGTCCCTGTGACAAACTGGCTGCAGGCTCTGGCTGGGAAGCCAGTCGGGGACAAAATACAGGTAGGTAATAGAGTTTGGGTGCTCGGGACATAGGTGCACCTTTGGTCCTCGTCTCCTGTGCCCAGGTGACGATGGATGCAGGGGTGTCTTTAGGTGTCGGATTTTCTCATCTGGGAGCACTCGCAGTCAGGGGGTCCTGTGTGATGAGGCTGCAGGCTTTGTAGAGGAGTCTAGCAGAGGTGGACCCAGGGTGTACTCTAGCTTTTAGGAGCCAGGGAACGTCGTTGGCACCGGTGACACATCTCAGATGGGGTCAGGTCTCACGGGTGCAGTGGTTGCTGTAGCTGTTGGATTTTCTTACTCCACAAGCCTGTAGGAGAGGATGAGACTACACCGGATTTTGTCTCTGGGCAGCTGGGGAACCGCGTTGGCTCCATTGGGTGGCTGCACCTCGGGTCTTGGATGTCGGGTGCACTGGTCACTTCTGGTGTGGTTTCCAGAGCTCTAGCAGCTGCTGAGTCTTTTCTTCAGAGTTTCTTCATGCCCTGGAATGTCCATCCTGCCAGGGAGAGGAGGTTACACCTCTGCCCAGAGTAGGCCTTTGTCTCAGGACCACAACAGTGCTGGCTCCGGGGGGGTGGGGGGGAAGGGGGGGAACATATTTCTGGTGGCTGAATTAGGTTTTTAAGGTGCCCTCTGTGTGCTTTTTTTGTTTTGAATAAATCCATCACTGGGGTCATTGAGGGTTTATTATTCTGAGATGTAAATGACCATTGTACACTACATGAAATTAAAATGGCTTTCCTGTGCACTTATCATGTCTCATAATCAACAGAGACTTGGCAGGGGCATACCTGCTCATGCATATCTGCCCTCACATGTGTTGGTACACCCTGCCTTAGGGTGACTTAAACCTGGTACATGCAGTGATAGGGGACCTGGCACACAGAGGTGTGTGACAGGTCATGTTTTCAATTTAGCCCGCACCAAAACATGCAGCCTTCAATGGCAGCATTTTGTGATTTTGGTGAGGGGTCTCTGGGGGTAGCACAACTGGTGCTGCAGTCCTCAAAGACCTTCTTTACTACCCCAGGCCCTAGGTACTCAGGATATCATTTACTAGGGAGTTACAGCGGTACCCAAAGAGTTTGCCAATTGTGCAAAACAATTGTGTAGTTTTGATGAAATAGATCTGACCTGGTTAGCAGGGACCCAGTGCACTATTAGTCAAAGCCACATCAGAAATAAGGCAAAAAGTAGGGGCTAACCATGTCAAAGAGGGGGTTTTCCTACGTGACACCCCTCCCAAATAAAAGAGGATGAAACTAATCTGCCCCTAGAGAGTCTTCATCTTCTAAGTGGAAGATCCTGCAATGCCCCTCTCCAATGGCACAGTCAGTCTCAGGTCTATGTTCCACTGTGAAGTTCATTCCCTGAAGCGAGATGGACCACCTTAAGAGTTTAGGATTTTCACATTTCAACTTCTTCAGGGACCAAACCACAGCAAAGGCTTTCCTCTTAATGACATTCCAGCTCTGGTCTCTGGAGAGTGTCCTCCTGCTAATGAAAGCAACAGGTTGATCATGGCCATTATCATTGATTTAGGACAGGACTGCTCCTATCCTATGTTCAGAGGCATCTATCTGTACTGTGAACTGCTTGGTGGAATCTGAAGGTTTGACAACAAGTGGTGAGTACATTGCTTCTTTCAGGGCATCATAGGCCTTTTTACTTCTCACTGTCCAGTTTACCTTTTTAGGCCTTTTCTTGGAGGTCAGTTTTGTGAGATGGGCCACAATGGAGCCATACCCCTTCACACACCTCCTGTAATACCCAGTCAAGCCTAGAAATGCCCTTTCTTGAGTCTGGATGTTGGAGCTGTCTAGTCCAGAATTATGTGGATCATGGCTTGCAGTGGTTGAACTTGGCCTCCACCTACAAGCTGCCCCAAGTATACAACCTGGCCCTATCTGGCACTTGCTTGCCTTGATAGTGAGGCCTGCCTTTCTTAGAGCCTCAAGTACCTTCCCCAATTGAATTAGGTGATCCCGCCAGGTAGAGCTAAAGACAGCAATAGCATCTAGATATGCTGCACTAAAGTCTTCTAACCCAACCATGACTTTCTTCACCAACCTTTGAAAGGTGGTAGGGGCATTCTTTAGGCCAGAGGCCATAACAATGAATGGATAATGCTTATCAGGATTCGAGAATGCAGATTTTTCTTTTGCTCCATGGGTCAGACCGATCTGCTAGTACCCTGTTGTAAGATCAAAAGTACTGAGCTTTTTGGCTGCTCCTCACCTGCCAACTAGCTCATCTGCCCCTAACCTGAGAATTAGCTCATCAGGGGTGAGCATCAGTTTTTGTCACAGCATTGCGACCCCTATAGTCCACGCAAAATCTCATTTCTTTCTTTCTACCTTGGGAATGAGGCTTGGGGACTGAAACCACTGGGTAGGCCCAGGGACTTTCATAGTGCTCAATTACTCCCAATTCCAACATCTTGCTGACCTCAGCTTTGATACTCTCTTTCACATAGACAGTCTGTAAATTTTGTTTTTGACAGGTAAGCTGTCCCCAGTATCCACACCATGTGTGCACAAGGTAGTCTGACCAGGGGTCAATGAGAAGAGCTCCGTATACTGTTGTGAGACTTGCTTACAGTCAGCCCGCTGTTGGCCAGTGAGGGGGTCTGAAAAGCCCACATCCTCAACGTAGCCATCTTTTGGATTGCTGGAGAGAAGATTAGGGAGATGTTCACTCTCTTCTTCCTGTCCCTTATCAGTGACCATGAGCATGGTCATCTTAGCTCTGTCATGATAGGCTTCAAGGCAGTTTACATGGATAACCCATTTGGGGCTCCTGTAAGAGCCAAAGTCCACCAAATAGGTGACTTCCCCTTTTTTTTCTAGGCTGAGGTATGGTCCACTCCACTTGTCTTGTAGGGCTCTAGGAGCCATAAGCTTCACACCCACACCTTCAACCCTGGTGGAACTCCACCAGCGCAACTTTTTGGTCATACCAGAGCTTCTGGAGCTCTTGGCTTGCATCAAGATTTTTTGAAGCCTTTTCAATAATCTCAGCGCTCCTGAAATGAAGGCCATGCACAGAGTCCACTATGTCCTGCTTAGACTCTCTGAGAGGTCCCGCCCACCCCTCCTTCACAAGACAAAGCTGGCCCCTTACAGTATGCTCAAACAGAAGCTCAAATGGGGCACACCTACTCCCTTCGGTGGCACTTCCATGTAAGCAAAAAGCAGGCATGGAAGTAGGACGTCCCATCTCCTTCAGGGAGCCCACCAATCATACCTTTCAATGTCTTGTTGAATCTCTCAACAAGGCCATTGGTTTGTTCGTGATAGGTAACACCACACTCAGTCCACATGTATTTTAGGTAGCCAGATATGAAGTTGGTACCTCTGTCTGACACCACCTCCTTTAGAAAGCCCACTCTGGTGAATGCACCTATAAGGGCCCTAGCTACTACAGGGGCAATACTAGCCCTCAGAAAAATTGCTTCAGGGTACCTTCAGGATACCTGGTTGCATGATCCACTATAACCAGTATAAATCTGTTCCCTCAAGCTGTTGGATGGTGGAGAGATTCACAGTGTGAACCCCTACCCTTTCAAAGGGAACCTCAACCACTGGAAGTGGAATTAAGGGGGCCTTTTGGTGGCCACTTGTCTTGCCACTTGCCGCTGGCTTGACAGGTGGCACAGGAGCTACAAAACGAAAGCCCTCATTATGACATTGGCGGTCTTTACCGAAGACCGCCAAGGTGACGGCAGCCAACAGACTGCAGCAGAGGTGGTAATCCGCCCGCCAGATAATGAGACACAAACACACAACCAACAGAAACCAGCCACAACCACAATTCTGCAAGACCCAACGGAGGCAAAAAAAAAATCTGACCCACCACCCTCCCCGCTACACCAGCAAAACACCGCCCTCCAAATTATGGACCACGAATCACCACAGTGGACACTCAACGGCGGACAGTTATTGGCGGTGCACACTGCCGCTACAGAATTGGGCACCCAACACCACTAGAAGCCAACAATGGCCAGATTAAAAAACCCACACCTGACATATTTACACACACCGTACACACCCACCAGCAGCACTATAAAACACCCCCCCACACAACCCACAATCCTTTGCAAACACGAAAAGACTGCTACACGTTGACAGGCCAAACCTTTAGAGAACTGCACACACACACCACATCCACCTATGCACTCGTCATGCATCACACACTACGCACCCTACCTCAACACCTAACACCCTCTGCACAACACATACACTACATAATAGGCATGTCCCCACAAAAGAACCCCCGTTTCACTGATGAGGAGTTGCAGGTGATAGTGGAAGAAATCGTCAGGGTAGAGCCACAGCTGTTTGGTGCACAGGTCCAACATATCGCCATTGCCTGGAAGATAGAGCTATGGCAGAGGATCGTGAACAAGGTGAACTGCGTGTGACAATATGCACGCACAAGGGACGACATTCGAAAGAGGTGGAACGACCTACAAGGGAAGACGCGTTTCATTGCATGAAGGCACTAGGTCGCCATCATGAGGACTGGCGGTGGACCTTCACCTCCTTCCCCACAGTTGACAGCATGGAGGGCTGGACACAGGCAAGTCACCATTACTACCCTACCTCCACTGATACCTGCATGGCATGTCAATCCTTCACCCTGACTCCCTTCACCCCCACTCCATCCCATACAGTGCACCAACCCAAAAACCACCCTCAATTGTGTACCCCTGCATGCCCTACCCACTGCAAGCACACCCCTCCCAGCTCTGCATGCACACACAACTGCAATGCATGGGCAGCATGTAGCACTACCAATCCCACAATCCATCACCACACACTAACCAAAGGTGGAAAGACAACACCAAACCCATAGGGAAAGCTAGAAATGCGGAATATGTGACAGACAATGATTGTAACAAATCACTGATATCTTCACAGGTGCACCAGCCAATGTCAGCGGAAGGCAGGTGCCACAGCAACCCAGGCCTCCACCACAAGATGTCCTCAGTGAGGACAGCAACTCTGGATGTCCCGAGCTGGATGAACTCCCAGGCCCTTCTGGGACCACTGGTCAGTAGGTTTCCACAGCCAGTCCACCACAACACCCCCTGACTCCAGCACCACAGCAGCCAGCCAACGTCCCCAAACCTCTGTCCCCAGGACGTTGATCAATAGTGTGCCCACCTATACAGGGACCCGATTTGACACCACACAGGCAAGACGGTGAAGGTCAAGGTGTAAGTGGGAGTGGGCACACCATTCAGGGGGCACAGGGCACCAGGGTTAGTGGGAGGTCAGCTCTGCACCAGGGGGGAGGCCAGTCCCAGGGAACTGACTGCCCAGGAGGCACTGCCACATGTCCTGGGGGCATACCAACAATCCCAGGACAGGATGGGCCAGGTGATCACCATCATGCAGGAGAATCAGCAGCTGCAAGGGGTACACCACCAGGAGGTCATGCAGCAGTTGCAGTGCCTAAATGCCAACACTGTAGGGGTGCTGGGTGACATGACCAACACCATGCGGGAGGACAGAGCACACCAGTGGCCCACTTCCACTAGCCACTCCACTCAGCAGCCATCAACATCTGCTCCAGTCAATGGACAGGAGGACATGCAACACCACCCACAGGCCACCAGCACCCCCCCCCCCCCCTTCAGAAGGTGAACCACCCCACAAACGTTCTCTGCGACCCAGACAGACACCAGAGACTGAGAGACTGTTGCCAGGACCAAGCCCACAGCCAGGAAATGAGTCCCTTCTGAATGTCCCCCTTGTGTGCCACTGAGCCACCTTGTTCACTTTGGACTGCTATTGCTTCTTTTCCTATGGAGACTGGACCTGTGCAACAATCCAACTGGGCCACTACACTGAAGTTTTCGTCCACCCTCACCCCACTCTATTGCACTATCCCTTCCTTTTTGTCACTTCAATAACCACCCTTGAACACAACTGAAGTATTTGTGCTTTATCATACAACAATTTGCAATGTATTGAACTGCATTATCCTGTGCAAATGTCCTGTAATGTGTGAATCCATCCAACAAATGTTTAAGCAGTCTGTAGTCATCACATCAGTACACAGTTGTGACCACACCAACAACTGCAAAAAGGTAAAGCATAAGTGACAGTCAATTGGAAAGTAAAGGTATTGCTTGGTACAACACAGCAGGCACACAGCAGTTAACTGATATAGAGATATGAACAGAAGTACAGTCTTACCCGAGTGTCATTGGAAGTACTGCTGTATGATATGTTTCCTGTTGTCCAAATCCTCCAACTCCTCATCCTCATCACTGTCTTCATTGTCTTCTGCTGCCACAGGTGCATTGTCTCCCCCCTCCTCCTGCAGGCAGAGCACATGGCATCTGAGGACCAAATTGTGCAGCATGCAGCAAGCCACCACTATCTGGCAGACCTTCTTAGGGGAGTAGCATAAGGATCCACCTGTTAAATGGAGGCACCAGAACCTGGTTTTCAGTAGACCAAATGTGTGTTCAACAACCCTCATGATACGGCCATGTGCTTCATTGTACTGATTTTCTGCCCCTGTCCTCGGATTCCTCACTGGGGTCAACAGCCAGGACAGGTTTGGGTAGCCGGAGTCACCTGGAAGTAGTGAGGGACACACATTACTCATGTACAATGGCATGGAGTACAACTCCAGTTGGCATACACTGACATACATTGTGTAAAGATTCAAGCTCACCTATGAGCCACACTGTGCCTCTGTAGTCGTGCCATCATCTGTGGGACGCTGCTATTCCTCAATACATAGGCATCATGCACAGATCCAGGAAAATTGGCAGTGACGTGGGAGATGTATTGATCAGACAGGCACACCATCTGGACATTTAGAGAGTGGTAACTCTTCCTATTCCTGTAGACCTGCTCATTTGTGCTGGGAAGGACCAAGGCAATATGGGTCCCGTCAATGGCCCCCAATCACTTGTGGTATGTGTCCCATGGCGTAGAATCCAGCCTTCACAGTGGGCAAATCTTCACTCTGGGGGAATGAGATGTAGCTGCTCATGTGTTTGAGCAAGGCAGCCAAAACCCTTCCAAGCACAATCGAAAACATTGGCTGTGACATTCCTGCAGACAAGCCCACTGTCCCCTAGAATTAACCACTTGCCAGGAAGTGGAGCACTGACAGTAACTGTACTGCAGGGGGTATTGTTGTAGTGCTACGGATAGCAGGAATCAGATCTGGCTCCAATTAAGGACACCGCTCAGTAACTGCAGCCCTGTCCAGACGACAAGTGAGTATGATGTTTCATCCTCCAGTATAGCCAAGTCCAATAGGGGGCTGTACACGGGTGCTTGCCTCCTCCTCCGCAGTGGTAGCTATCTAAATAAACCATACATGAGATGTGTGTGACTACAGGAAGTATGGATACACAATATCACAGTACACAGAGCATATATGTATGTAGCAGACTGGAATTGTCTTGCTGAGTACAATCGATACCTATGACGCACATTAAATTGTCCAATATAAGTTAACATTAGGAAATGATAACTGCTTGTCCTGTATGCAAGGACAGGTGGAAGTGACCTCACTCTGCACGGCCATGCAATTCCTCATTGGCTAACATGGAGCTCTATGGAGCACAGGAGCCAATGATGATCAACGTCCGCCGTGGACGTGACCGCCATTTTCTCTGTACCACTTCACTTGATTACTGACTCTCTACGGTTCAGCACCTCCACTGCATGTGCTGCTGTGTCCTGTGTCTAGAACCTGAAGTGGCCCGTGAAACAGGGGAAAGGGCCCCAGCCTTCGCATCAGAGGAGTTGGAGAAGCTTGTGGATGGGATCCTACCCCTGTATGGGTAGTTGTATGGGCCTCCAGACCAACAGGTGAGTACATCATGGGTACGTTGAATGTGACATGGCTGCATGAAGATGTATGTGTGTTTCTGGCACTGTGCCATTTGGGGTGGGTGTTTTGGCTGCATGCAATGTGTATGCAGAGGTACAGGTCATGTGTGTGCTTAATGTGGGATCCATGCTGTATGTAAGCCATTTCAGTTACAGAATGGAGTGTTGAGTTCATGGTTTCCTTCTGTCTGTGTTTCCTATCCAGGTCAGCACCCATCAGAAAAAAGGACTGTGGCGTGCCATCGCCAAGGACGTGCGAACTCTGGGTGTCCATAGCCGGTGGAGCACCCACTGCAGGAAACGGTGGGAGGACCTGAGACGCTGGGCCTGGAAGTCCACAGAGGCCCAGCTGGGGACAGCCTCCCAACGAGCGAGGGGTGCCCGTCTGACCCTGACCCCCCTAATGGCCTGCATACTGGCGGTGGCCAATCCTGAGTTGAATGGACGCTTGAGGGCAGCACAGCAGCCACAAGGGGGTGACTACAGACTGTGTGGTATTTATTTTTGTTGCCTGCGATGGGGTTTGGGTTCTAGGTTCTAGTCAATGGATGCCCCTATATGCCGGTTTAGCTATTCATGTGGTGTCCTGCTTAGGTGTGCTAAGGTGGTATGTATATGTGGTATTGGTAAGTAGCTGGCATACCATGGCAGACATAGCTTAGTGAGTCACAGTAGGTGTGCAGATAGTAGCGTTTGGGTTTTTTACTGCTTTTGTACCGAGGTAATGGTTTGTCATTGAGATCCATACTGCACAGTGTTAGTCCCAGTGAGTGATTGTGATGTGTATGCCATATGTCCTGTTGTTGCTGTGATTGACCCTGTGCTCCGTTTCTTTCTCCCCTACCCTCTCCTTTTCTCATCCTGTCCTGGTGTGCATTAGCATCATCTGGTGAAGGAGCAGGGTCACCGGGGAGTGGGAGAGCTGCAGCCCACGGGACCCAAGGGCCAGAGTCCACCAACGCTGAGGGGTCCAGTGGGTTGGAGGGTGAAGGAAGCACCATGGGGGAGACTGGAGCAACAACATCTGACTCAGATTCCTCCTCTGATGGAAGCTTACTGGTGGTGGTGGCCCCCTCTGGGACCACCCCAGCTACAACATCTTCCGCCATGCTGCGTACCTGCACTGCTCTCCTAGTAGCCCCACCCAGTGCCTGTACCACCTCACCCAGGAGGGTGGGTGTTTCCTTCGCCCAAGGCACCTCAGGTCCTACCCTAGTCAGCCCGCTGCCCTCACTGAGGAGGCTATTGACCTCCTGAGATCCATCTCTGTAGGGCAGTCAGCCATAGTGAATGCCATCCAGGGGCTGGCATCCCAGATGCAGCAGTGCAATGCCTACCTGGAAGGCATTCATGTTGGCTTGGCTGCCCTTCAGAGATCGTTTCAGGCTCTGGCCTCCTCTTTGACGGCAGCCAGTGTCCCTGGTTCTTCTGTTCTCCCCTCCAACTACCTGTTCCCAAGCCCTCTCCCCAACCCATCCCACGCACACAATCAGACAAGCATTCACCCAAAACAACAGACAGGACCTGCACAGACAAGCACAGGCACCACACTTCACTCCACAAGCACACACACAGCCAACACACAGAAGCACATACAACAGCCACTTCCTCCACTGTCTCCCCCTCCTCATCCTTACCCCTCACAGTCACATCAACACACACACCTGCATGCACTGCGTCATCAGTCCCAGATCCTGCCACCTGTACAGCCTAACCCACAGTCACCACAACAACAGACATGCAGACTAGCACCCCATTCACCACAAGCAGTCACCACTATCAACTTCATGCAGCACACCCACCTCACTTGCAGACACCACAACAACATACATACACAAGTCCTGCTTGTCCTCCCCCACCCTGTCTGCCCCCTCCCAAAACATAGAAACGCTCCCACTCAGACACTCAACAGCCATCCACTTCACACATGCACACTATCCATGCACCTCCACCAAAGTCCAGCACACCTACTCCTCCTACAACCACTCCCAAACCTCCTCCCACTACCCACCCCATTGGACCTAAGAAACATTTCCTTTCCCGCCTTGACCTCTTCCCTCCCTGCCTACCTGTAAGAGGAAGATCTCTCTCCCCCAGCCCGATACCTCCAGCTCCCAGTCCACTCCTGTACCTCCCCTTAAAGCTTCACCTGCCACTAAGGGGCACAGGAGTGGCACTCCATCCCCCTGCCCCAAGCAACCACTTCTGCCCCCTAAACAATGGAGCAAAGACCCGCCCCCTCCCAAACCCAAGTCCAAGGACCTCCCTCCCAAGAAAACTCCCCCCACCCTTCCTGCCCCCCCCCTGAGGTGCCTGCCTACCATCTGCATAGTGCCCCTGCCCAGTGGAGTGACTTGGGCTGTCAGGAGTCAAATTGGGCCTTGGATGCTGCCCTGTGGCTTTATACTTACATTCGACTGGCTAATGGCCCTTTCGGTAAATATATATATTTTATGTAATTGAGGTGGCTATACCCAACGTATTACAGTGGTTCGACCAAAGGCATGTGTCCTGGCTTTCTCTGCTCCTGGCTTATCTTGTTGATGAATTGCTCTTCAGCTAGTTCTCGGTGTGTGGTATGAGTGTATGATATGTGTTGTGCATGTGGATGTGTCACTCTCACCTCCCTCCCTTGTGTGCTAGGCACCTGTACTCACCGTAATCGCCTTCGTCTGCGTTGCTGCTCCTGGACTGCCATCACGTGGTACAGCATCAGCAGGACTTCCAGTTCGGGTTCCATGGTGGCTGCGGACTCCTCTGTGTCCCTGGAGGTGAGTGTCTCCTTTTATATGATGTGTTTCTGCCAGGCTTTTGGTGGCAGTGGTTCCTCTCTGGAAATCCTGGCAGTCTGCTATGTCATAATATGGTGGGCGGGTTGTCTTCCGCCAGCCTAAAGATGACTATCGCCATGGTCAGTGGACAGACTGCACTGGCGATTCGGGTGGTACATTGGCTGTCTATGGGAGGGATCACCGCCATGGTCATAATTTGGCAGTCTTCACCACCAGCCTGGCCACGGTACTACTGCCATCGCCAAAGTAACGGTCAGCTGACCGCCAATGTCATAATGAGGGCCTAAGTGTTTTACCAGCCCACTCCATGTTTTTGCCTGGCCAAGATGCCCAGCTAAGGGAATATCATGGGCCAACGTGAGGAGAAGCTCTCAAAACTGCTGAGGCACTACCACTCTCCAAGTGGTACCAGGTTTTGGGGTCTCTGGCCTCAGTGATTAGGAGTTCCTCCTCCAAATAGGTCCTGTGGGATCCACTGATATCTCCCTTTTCCTGATCAGCAGCTTGCTGTCTCAGGCCTTCAAGAGTGGGACAGGTCCTCTGCCCCAGCACAGATTTCTCCTAGAAGGTCCTCCTGGTCCTAGGAACTCTGCTAGGTAAGGCCCAAGCTCCCGAGGCTCAGTTTCCTCTGGGGCTATCAGGTATTCTCCATGTGGAGAAGGGACCTTTTTCTGGTGTCTGATTGGAAGCTGCCTTCCCAGAGTTTTTGCCTTTCCTTTTGGCAGGTTAAGACATTATTCTAGACTCCAATTCTACTTTTTCACCTCTGGCCTTTTGTTTTTACACAGACCCATTAGGGATGTCCAGCATAACTGCAATGTTTTTCCTTCTACCTCAGCCCATGGTGAGGACTCCAGATCATTTCCTAGCAGACATTGCACAGGGATTGCAGGAAATACCACCACTTTCTTCTGACCAGTAACCCCTCCCCTTTCTAAAGATACTTTTGCCAAGGGATGCACATTAGCCTAATTATCAGCGTTGAGGACTGTGTATGTCTCACCCTTCAGATACTGTTCTGGGGACACCAGATGCTTAGTCACCATGGTGACAGTGGCACCAGTATTTCTCAGTGCTTCAACTTGAATTCCACTAATATGAGGCTGGTGTCTGTATCTCTCCAGATTACTAGGCCAGACAGCCAGGGCAGCTACATCCACTCTACCCTCTGAGACTAAAGGTGCCTCAGTAGGCTCACTGACATGGCCAGGGCCTACTTGGAAACCCATCTGGAGACTTACCACTGCATTTACTGCAGGAGCACCAGAGACAAATTATTTTTGTGAGGACAATTATGTTCTCCAGTTTGGTGTCCATTGGTTTTGCAGGTATGGCACCAAGTCTTTCTGGGATCCCAGTTTTTACCCTTGTACCTACCCTTAGGCTAGGAAGAGTCTTGAAGCCCACCCTCCTGTACACATTTTTGGTGGCCTTTAGAAGATTCCTTGTTTTTGTCCTTGTTTTGGTTACCATCTTTCCTTTGGGAGGGCTTCTTGGTCTTCTTTTTGTGGTCTCCCTGCCAGTGGAAGCTTTGGTCACCCTTGTTTTACCCAGTGGCCTGTCTTCTTTCCCAATTCTTGAGGAGAAAGTGAACCTAGGTCTTCTGGGTACTGATGTAGCTTTTCCTTCACACAATTACTCAACAGATGCTCTTTTATTAGTAAAGTGTAAATTCCTTCATGATCATGCACATTGTTACCTTCTAACCAGCCGTCTATTGTCTTCACTGAAAAGTGCACTAAATCAACCCAAAAGTGTTTCTGGGTTTTTCGAGTCTCTCTGAATTTGATCCTGTACTCCTCAGGAGTAAGGCTGAAGCCCTCAATCAGGGAAGCTTAAGACCTTGCATCTGCCTCATTCAGTGTCAGAAGCCACTTTCCTGAGAAAAGGTTCCACAAAGAGCCCAATGCTGTTTAGCAAGTGTTTTGGCTACACAGGTCCTCTCAAAGGCTGTGAACCATTTGGTGATATCATTACCTCCCTCATTTTTAGGGACAATCCCTTTGGGAATTTTAGGGTCACATTGCTCTATTCTGTCCCTAGTTAAGAAATTGCTGCCACCTTCCATGGGTGACAGCTTTTAGTAGCTGCTAATGGCTATTTGCCTTGTAAGCAGAGTTTTCACTGGGGTGGAGGCATACACCTGACCCAAGAGGCTGAATGGGCCACATCACCTTGTTGGTAATGGTGCTACAATCTTCATTTTAAAATGCATCTTACAAAGCAAAATTGAGGTTAGGAGTCTCACAAATGACTAATGCTCTATTTTGTGGTAGAGTGGGCCAGCAGTTAGGCTTATCAGTGTAGCGCTAAGCATTTGTACTCAGACAATAAATTAGCCAAATACTCAAAGAATAAATTTGAGACCAATTTAGAAAAATAATTATTTTTATATATATTTCAAACCCAAGAACTTTGAAATTTAGTAAATAGACTTTTAAGCACAAATACTTTGGAGTTTTAAAAATATACAGTGCCCTTTTCAGAGTTCTCTCAATGTTATTCTATGGAGGAAAACAATGTTCAGCAAACACAGGTTAACAATGATTCACAAAGCCAATCTCAGGGAGTTAAGGTAAGTACTAGGCACTGATCAGAACAACACCAATAGGCCACAACGGGTGGCACTGAGGCAGCTGGGAGCAGTAAGGTGTCAGATGCCCAATGGTTTCCTATGGAGTTTGACCCCATGACAAACAGGCTCCAGGCTCTGGCTGGAAAAGCAGCCAGGGACAACAAACAAGTAGGTTGTAGACTTGGGGTGCCTGGGGACGTAGGTGCACCTTCGGTCTTTTTTCCTGTGCCCAGAGGCGACGGATGCAGGGGTGTCCTTAGGCATCGGGTTTTCATGTCCGGGAGCACTCACAGTCAGGGGGTCCTGTGTGTTGAAGCTGCAGGTGGCATGGGGGAGTATGGCAGGGGTGGACCCAAGCTGGACTCGAGCTCTTAGTAGCCGTGGGACGTCATTGGCACTGGTAACCCACCTCAGCTTGGGTCAGGGGTCACAGGTGCAGTGGTTGCTGTACCTGTCAGATTTTCTCTCTCCATAAGCCTGTGGGAGAGAGAGCATGCAGAGGCTGCAAGTATCTCAGGCGAGCCCAAGATGGGTAAGGCCACACTGGACTTGGTCTCTGGGCAGCAAGGGACCCGCGTTGGCACCATCAGTTGGCTTCACCTCGGGTCATGGACGTCTGGTGTGGGGTTTCTGGGGTTCCAGCAGCTGCAGAGTACTTTCCTTGGAGTTTCTTGTTGCAGGGCACATCTGGTGCCCACAGGAGACTTGAGTCATTATTGAAGGCTGAACAAGTTGGCTTCTTGTACAAGATCCTTCGAGGTCAGCAGGCAAGTTAGAGGGGCTGGTGTCAGGTCAGCTGCTTCTTTTTTTTTTTTTTTTGTGCAGGTGCAACTTTTCTTAGGTTATTGAAATCTGACTTCTAGGGTTTGGGGGTGCCACCTAAATTCCTAATTTAGCGGTGTTGCAGGGAGTGCCAAGTGGTAGCCAATGGGCTAACCACCTTGAGGGTACACCCTTCTTATGACCACTGCTGGAAAGTGGGCATACCGTTAAACTTGTGGCTTAATTCCTTCCAATCAAGATGGAGGTATTTAAAAAGTAGTGTTCACTTAGCTCGTCTACCTTAGGGGTGGGACTGGCATGAAGTGGGAACTTCTCCTAATTTAACTAATTTCCCTGCCCGTGCTTCCACAAAATGTGGGGTCAGGTCAGGGGGATTGGTCCGCTTCGCCCTATGGAGAGACCTGGGTCACATTACAAAGGAGGCAAGGCCTTTGAAGCTCTCCGCCCTGGAAAGTCCATCCTGCTTGGGAGAGGAGGTTGCATCTCTGTTCAGAACAGGCCTTTGTCTCAGGCCTTCAAGTGCGCTGGCTCCCACCTTGGTGGGCCAGATTGGCTTCTTTGGAAACTGAGCTGGTCAGGACCAGTAGGCACGCTTGTAGGTAATAGGTTTTCAGGGGGGACTTCTAAGGTGCCCTCAGTGTGCTTTTTTAAATAAATCCATCTCTGCGGTCAGTGACCGATTATTATTCTTAGATGTTTGATACCAAACATCCCAGGATCCAGAGACGGCATCATGTAGCTGGGGAACTCATAAAGACCAGTGTCCAGCACATGCATTTGAAAAAGCATCCCTGTGCACTTACTATGTATCAGAATCAACATGCTCATGCATCTATGCCCTCACATGTGCCTGGATCCACTTAGCCTTAGGAGTGACTTACACCTGGCAGATGCAGTAATAGAGAGCCTGGCAGACAGGGGTGTGTGCCAGGTCATGTTTTCAATTTAGCCTGCACCAACTTCTGTAGTCTGCAATGGCAGCACTTTTGTGAGTTTGGTGAGGGGCCCTTTAAGGTGGCACAGTTGGTGCTGCAGTCCTCAGAGTCCTTCCTTAGTACCCCAGGCCGTAGGTACCAGAGGAACCATTTATTAGCTAATGAGTTGCTAATTGTGCAAAACAACTGTGCAGTTTTGGGGAAAGAGATCTGGCACTGAGGACCTGTTTAGCAGGGACCCATTGCATTAACAGCCAAAACCACATCAGAAACCGGGAAAAAAGTGGGGACTAGCCATGTCAAAAAGGGTGCTTTCCTACAATATTCTTTCGAAGTTGCAAATTAACTTCATCCCCAAGTTCAGGGCAGGAGTCACCCTTGTTCATTTTGTATTTGTTTTAACACTTCAGAAAGATTCACAAGTTACGGTGTACAATGTGTAGTGGTATGTAAATAGCAGCAAAGGTTGAGCCACAATCCTATTGAGGGAACCGTCCCAAATGGCAAGCACATTGTGAAAATTCTATGTTTACCTTGGGGTCCCATAGGAGGAAACACTGCTTCTAGCTGATTTGTTTTTGTGCAATGGAAAACGGAATTTCCTCCCATTTGGTGGGTGGTTTACCCTCTTCTGTATATACAGTTACCGAATTTATTCGTGCAATAGCCAATTGATGTTCAGGTGGAGCAGCCTTCACTGGGGTGCTGTTTAATGCCCACATTATGAATTGTATAAAGCTTCTATATATACCTACGAGGTCATTATATATTGTACATTATTCTGATACCAGCATAGCTTGTATATTGGGATGTGATGCATATGTAGCCAATGTTGGCCATGTAGGTCCCTCATTACTTAAGAAACTTAATCTAACATTTTGTAATAAATGTGGAAGGGCGTCTGCAAACCAATCTTGGTATTCTTCATAAGTTAAGGTATCTCTAGGTATTGATATTCTCTGTACTGTTGAGGTATGTAGGAAGTTGGCTCTGTATATACTATTTCAAAGTAAGAAATAGTGTGCACAGCCAGGGGTTCCCCTTAGAGGTAAGATCGTGGCAAAATTAGACACTTCTAATGCTCTATTTTGTGGTAGATTGGTCGAGCAGTAGGCTTATCAGAGGGTAGTGTTAAGCATTTGTTGTACACACACAGGCAATAAATGAGGAACACACACTCAAAGACTTACTCCAGGCCAATAGGTTTTTATATTGAAAAATATATTTTCTTAGTTTATTTTAAGAACCACAGGTTAAAGATTTGCAATAAAAACTTTAAATGCAAAGTACTTCACTTAGATACTTTATTAACTTTGAATTAAAGCAATATCATATACAGTCTTTGTAAAAATGGCAATAAGCCATTTTCAAAGTGGACACAGTGCAAAAATCAACAGTTCCTGGGGGAGGTAAGTAAAGGTTAGATTAGGAGGTAAGTAAAACACTTTCAAGTCTCAGTTCTGGGGCATAGGCAGCCCACCGTTGGGGGTTCAAGGCAACCTCAAAGTTACCACACCAGCAGCTCAGGGCCAGTCAGGTACAGAGGTCAAAGAGGTGTCCAAAACTCATAGGCACCTATGAAGAACAGGGGTGCTCCGGTTCCAGTCTGCCAGCAGGTAAGTACCTGCGTCCTCGGGGGCAGACCAGGGGGTTTGAAGAGCACTGGGGGGGGACACAAGTAGGCACACAAAACACACGGCCGGGTGCAGTGTGCAAAGCAGGCGTCGGGTTTCAGGTAGGAAACAATGGAGCGACCCAGGTGTCACTCTAGCGGTGCAGGCTGGCACAGGGGGGAGGGCTTCTCGGGACAACCACCACCCGGGCAAGGCAGAGGGTCGCCTGGGGGTCACTCCTGCGCTGAGGTTCGGTTCCTTCAGGTCCTGGGGGCTGCGGGTGCAGTGTTGGTTCCAGGCGTCGGGTCCCTTGTTACAGGCAGTCGCGGTCAGGGGGAGCCTCTGGATTCTCTCTGCAGGCGTCGCTGCGGGGGCTCAGGGGGGTCGTCTCTTGTTACTCACGGGCTCGCAGTCGCTGGGGAGTCCTCCCTGAGGTGTTGGTTCTCTGAATCTTGAGCGGGGGCGTCTGGTGCAGAGTGAGAAGTCTCACGCTTCCGGCGGGAAACGTGCAGTCTTTGGAAGTTGCTTCTTTGTTGCAAAGAAGTAGCTGGTTTTGAACAGGGCCGCTGCTCACAGGAGTTTCTTGGTCCTTTAGTCCAGGGCAGTCCTCTGAGGCTTCAGAGGTCGCTGGTCCCTGTCGGATGAGTCGCTGGTGCAGGTTTTCGAAGTTGGAGACAGGCTGGTAGGGCTGGGGCCAAAGCAGTTGTCGTCTTCCTCCTTCTGCAGGCTTGTAGGTCAGCAGTCCTTCTTGTTTCTTAAGGTTGCAGGAATCTGGTTCCCTAGGTTCTGGGGTACCCCTAAATATTGAATTTAGGGGTGTGTTTAGGTCTGGGAGGGCAGTAGCCAATGGCTACTGTCCTTGAGGGTGGCTACACCCTCTTTGTGCCTCCTCCCTGTGGGGAGAGGGGCACATCCCTAATCCTATTGGGGGAATCCTCCAAACTCAAGATGGAGGATTTCTCAAGGTAGGGGTCATCTCAGCTCAGGACACCTTAGGGGCTGTCCTGACTGGTGGGTGACTCCTCCTTGTTTTTCTCATTATCTCCTCCAGCCTTGCCGCCAAAAGTGGGGGCAGTGGCCGGAGGGGCGGGCATCTCCACTAGCTGGGATGCCCTGGGTGCTGTATCAAAAGGGGTGAGCCTTTGAGGCTCACCGCCAGGTTTTACAGTTCCTGCAGGGGGAGGGGAGAGGCACCTCCACCCAGTACAGACTATGTTCCTGGCCACAGAGTGACAAAGGCACTCTCCCCATGGGGCCACCAACATGTCTGGTGTGTGGCAGGCTGGCAGAAACTGGTCAGCCTATACTAGGGCCCTTGGTACCAGGGGTACCAGTTACAAGGGACTTATCTGAGTGCCAGGGTTGTACCATTGTGGAGACAAAGGTACATTTTAGGGAAAGAACACTGGTGCTGGTGCCTGGTTAGCAGGGTCCCAGCACACTTTCAATCAAAACTTAGCATCAGCAAAGGCAAAAAGTTAGGGGTAACCATGCCAAGAAGGCATTTCCTTACAAGGTACATTTGCAACTGTATATATATGAAATTTATGTGTATCTGCATTGACTGCAGGAAAAGTTCGGTACGCATTGTGTGCCTCTATCACAAATGAAACTTCACCACCCTCATCGGTGAGACCATTAGCATAAATACTGTATCTGATAGAGACTCCTAGCTGCAGATTCCTTACCTTTGAATTTACTGGCCTCAGCTTGGAATCTGTAATTTTTTGCTGAGCAGTAACCTGTGCATGCCGTCGGGTGACGTTGTTCTGATCCGCGTGCATTGTTTGGCTCTGCATGTCATTGTAAGCTTCGTTGGAGTCCTCTGTGACTTCATGGTTGCCTATAAAGGCACTACCCAGCACACGTACGTCAGTACTTTTCCTTCTGCGCTGGTTAAGCGCAGGTCCAGATTCGAGCTACCCTATGCCTTTTTTGGCAGGCCTTTTTCGACGAGTCTTTTGCAGTTAGTGCAGAATGACATCGAGGAAGACGGGATTCAAACCGTGTGGCGCTTGCCATCGCACCATGTTGGTGACGGACCCCATGAGGTATGTCTCTGGTGCCTCCTCAGAGACCACGACTCGAAGTCGTGTTCAGACCGCCAGGCCATAGCCCCCAAAGCTTTGAGAGAGTTGTCTCTGAAGCTCATGGGGGCCCGGCAGTCGACTTTGGTTGGTGCGACTCCTAAGAGGTCACGGTCCCGATCGAGGAGGAGGATGCAGGACCGCTCCAGGAGCCCTACGTCCTCTTCTGCACACTTTTGGCTTTCTCCGGGCACTTGGGGAAGAGGCACAAGAGGAAGAAGTCCAAGCAGACTTCGACTTCGCCACGCCCGTCGGGTAACGAGGCATCTCAGGAATGTCGACGTTCCAGGCACAGTTGTGCTGAACAGATGCCAGGGCCTATTTGAGCCTCCCCTCCTTTCTGGGAGCCGGAGCGACCCCCTCTCAGCTCAAAGAGTTTTATGACGCCATGCACCTCAGTTCTGAGTGGGCAGGGGCACCCTCGGGTTCAACACCGGGGGCTTCGGCCTCAGAACCTTCGGGGACTCCAAGATCCGATACTGGATCAGGGGTGACACCAAGTTCACCCAGTCTGCCTCCTCTGGCATTGATCCTGACTTGGATGCTCCGCCGGTGCCCACCGGTGGAGAAAGCCCCGTCCTTATCCCAGATGATCTGGAGCCGGAACAGCGTCTTATGACGCCGATTCCCATTTTAACGGTGCCGACAGGGGCCAGATCAGTACCTGAGGCTTTTTCAGAATAGCCAGGTACAAGGGAGGAACGGTGCCCACCGGTGGAGAAAGCCCCATCCTTATCCCAGATGATCTGGAGCCGGAACAGAGTCTTATGACGCTGATTCCCACTTTAACGGTGCCGACAGGGGCCAGATCAGTACCTGAGGCTTTTTCAGAATAGCCAGATACAAGGGAGGAATGGGGTGGGGGCCCTATGACCCTTTAGAGTATGGATTGGAGCATATGGACCGGTATGAGGAACTAGGGGAAGCCAGTGGACTGGATACTTCTCCAGATACTGGCATGCGCTCACCTCCTACTATGGCTACGGAAGAGGGAGCTTCATATGCTTTGGTGGTTCGTAGGGCAGCTGAGGTCTTGGACCTAGATTTACCTACAGTGCCAGTCAGGACTCACCTCCTGACTGAGGTGCTTCAGCCGGGGGTTTCCACATCGGAGCGGATGTTACCCTTTAATGAAGCTTTCACTGATGTCCTGCTGGAGACGTCGTCCAAACCCAGCACAGGGGCTCATGTCAAAAGGACTATCGGTCGCCGCCATAGACAAGCTCCAAACAATCCTAGTTTCCTCACCCAACACCCCACCCCGGAGAGCTTGGTAGTCCATACCTCCTCTTCCAATATTACCTTCCCTTCTGCTCCCCCGGATAGGGAATCCAAGAGGCTGGGTCAGCTTGGAAAGAAAATGTTTTCTTCCTCCAGCCTGGCATTCAGGTCTGTAAACACCTCATGCATATTGGGCTGTTTTTCCCATACTTTGTAGGATACCGTGTGTAGGAGGCTGGCCTGGTTTGTAGTGGGTACCTTTGGTACTTACACCTCATACAAGGTCCAGTTATCCCTTATTAGTGAAATGTAGGCAGTGTCTAGCAGCCTGGCTCTCTAGAGGTAGCTGTGGATGAGCAGCCAAGGCTTATATAGGAGACATGGAAAGCTCATGCAATAACACTGTAGTCAAACAGTACTCACACACATGAAAGAAAATACTCAGTGTTACAAAAGTTTGGTGACACAAATACCAAAAATACCATAGAGACTATACTTCCTTAGGAGTTAAGTAATACACAAATTATATACACCAGTATGCAGAAATAGGCATAAAAACAGTTTGAAAACAGTGCAATTAGTGCAAATCACAATAGTTGGAGATGGACCTGGGGGGGAGCACAAACCATATACTAAGAAAGTGGAATGCAAAAGTCAGTCCCACACCTAGGCAAGTGTAGTGTGTAGAGGGGAGCTGGGAGTACTAGAAAATGCCAAAGTTAAGTACTAGAACCTACCCCAGTGACCAAGAAAGCAGGAGTAAAACACAGTAACTTTCCCAGAACACACACAAACTAGAAGAACAATTATGCAAAACCCAAAGAGACTGCAAGATGCCAACAGTGGATTCCTGGACTAGAGGACCTGTGGAAGAAGGGGACCAAGTCCAAGAAGCACAGAAGAGTCCAGGAAGAGCAGGAGCCCCTGGTAACCCTAATGAAGGTGCAAAAAAAGAACCACCGGTGAGGAAGAAAAGTCAGTACTGCACCCAAGAAGACAAAGTCCTGGAGGATGCAAGTGATGTTCCATGCCAGATGGAGGATTGCAGTCAAGCTTGCATTGTCGCAGTCCGCCAACAAGCCTTGGTAAATGCAAAGCTCGTGGTTAGCGGAAAATGGCACTGCCCGGGACCAGGAAGGACCAGGTATACTCTACCCAGGAGGGGGAGTCAGAGGGGGCCTTCAGCAACTCAGAGAGCCCACAGAAGACCAGGCAGCATGCACAGGAGTCCCACTGCACGGGGACAAGGAGTGAGCAAAAGAGGCTCATGCAACACTACGACAAAGGCTCCCATGTCGCCAGAGAACCAGTCAGCAAACTGTGCGCAGCAGGATAGAGTGCTGGGGGCTGGAACTTCAAGATGCATGAAGGACTTGGAGGAAGGATGCCAACAAGCCTTGGCAGCTGCAAAACACATGGTGCACGGGGGTACTGTCTTGCGTAGGGAGGCAAGCTCTTACCTCTACCAAAATTGGACAGTTGGACATCAGGACCGTCGGGACCACTTCAGTTTACCACCCATGATGCAGGATTCATGCAGCTCAGCAGGAGAGGGGATCCACGCAGCTGGTCGTCATTCAGTTGGTGCCTGCAGAAGCAGGACAGTGACTCCTTTACCCAAAGGGAGATTCCTTCGCTCTTCTGATGCAGGTTGAAGACGGGCTGTCTTTAGAGGATGCATGACTGGGAAACAGTTGCTGGCAGGAGGCGGAGATACAATGTTGCAGAAGGCGTCTTGCTTCTTTGTTGCAGCTTGTAGAGTTACCGGGGGGGTCCAGATGCAGTTTCTTCAGTAAGAAGTTGATGCAGAGGATTCCTGCTGGAGTCTTGGTGTCCGAATCTGAGAAACCACCCAAATGAGAGACCGTAAATAGCCCTGAAAGGGGGATTGGTCACCTAACCAGGTAAGCACCTATCAAGGGAGGGCTCTGACGTCACCTGCTGGCACTGGCTACTCAGATGCTCCCAGAGTTCCCTGCTGTTAGAAATAGGGTCTTTGGTTGACAGTCACGCTACCCCCTGTTCAAGCAAGGACCCTCACTGTAGTCAGGGTAAAAGAGAATCACCCTCAGCTACCCACTGCTTACCCCTTTGGTAGCTTGGCAGAGCAGTAGGCTTAACTTCAGAGTGCTAGGTGTAAAGTATTTGTACTAACACACACAGTAACTCAATGAAAACACTACAAAATGACACAACACAGGTTTAGAAAAATAGGAAATATTTATCTAAACAAAACAAGACCAA
This sequence comes from Pleurodeles waltl, assembly GCF_031143425.1. Classification (NCBI taxonomy): domain Eukaryota; kingdom Metazoa; phylum Chordata; class Amphibia; order Caudata; family Salamandridae; genus Pleurodeles; species Pleurodeles waltl. The sequence goes on along the minus strand of NC_090448.1, from coordinate 266,531,912 downwards.
AAAGACAAAAATCCGACATACACAAGTCAAGTCATGAATTTTTTAAAAGATTAAATAAAAAAATAGTGCTTAGAAACACAAACTGCTTCGATGAGGTGTTAACATGGCGTCGTGACGGAGTCGTTCCCATCAATCCGACACCAGCGGCACTGGCCACGGAATCACGTGGACCCCCAGGTACAGTACCTTGGTGAAGAGTGAAAACAAGCCGATGCGCGAAGTCTGGGATTGCGGCGTCCGTGCGAAACGTTGAATCTGCACACTTCGAGCGGCGTCGGTCACGACATGGTGCGGCGACTTCCATGGAGTCGCGGACTTCAGCAGGGCTGCAGCGGGGTTGGGCTTGCGAAGGTGATTGCGTTCCAGCGAAGATCATGGAGTCGGTTGCAGGCGGCATCACCGGATTCCGCAGCAGCGTCGGTCCGGAGTCGCCCGAAGCCGATTTCCTTGAATTTTCACCAGTTTTTCCTTTCAAGGGCCCAGGGACTAGATAGGACACCACTTGTCAGAGAAGGAGTCTCTCCAGAGACTCCAGGTGCTGGCAGAGAGAAGTCTTTGCTGTCCCTGAGACTTCAAACAAGAGGAGGCAAGCTCTAAATCAAGCCCTTGGAGATTTCTTCTCCAGATGGAAGGCACACAACGTCCAGTCTTTGCCATCTTACTCTGGCAGAAGCATCAACTGCAGGAAAGCTCCACAAAGCACAGTCACAGGCAGGGCAGCACTTCTTCCTCAGCTATCAGCTCTTCTCCAGGCAGAGGTTCCTCTTGTTTCCAGAAGTGTTCTAAAATCTGTAGTTTTGGGTGTCCTTTTTATACCCAATTTCTCCTTTGAAGTAGGCCTAATTCAAAGCAAAGTCTCTTGTGAATGTGAAATCCTGCCTTGCCCAGGGCAGACTCCAGACACTCACCAGGGGGTCGGAGACTGCATTGTGTGAGGGTAGCACAGCCCTTTCAGGTGTGAGTGACCACTTCTCCCGTCCCTCCTAGCACAGATGGCTCATCAGGATATGTAGACTACACCCCAGCTCCCTTTGTGTCACTGTCTAGTGCGAGGTGCAACCAGCCCAACTGTCAAAGTGACCCAGACAGGGAATCCACAAACAGGCAGAGTCACAGGAAATGGTATAAGCAAGAAAATGCCCACTTTATAAAAGTGGCATTTTCAAACACACAGGGGGTCATTCTGACCCTGGCAGTCCATGACCGCCATGGCGGAGGGCGGCGGCGGAAGCACCGCCAACAGGCTGGCGGTGCTTCCTGGGCGATTCTGACCGCGGTGGTAAAGCCGCGGTCAGAAAAGGGGAGCCAGCGGTTTCCCGCCGGTTTCCCGCCGGCCCAGGGTATCCGCCATGGCGGCGCTGCTTGCAGCACCGCCATGGGGATTCCGACCGCCTTCCCGCCAGCCTGTTTCTGGCGGTGTCCACCGCCAGAGCCAGGATGGCGGGAACGGGTGCCGTGGGGCCCCTGGGGGCCCCACAAAGATTTTCACTGTCTGCTTTGCAGACAGTGAAAATCGCGACGGGTGCCACTGCACCCGTCGCACCCCTGCAACTCCGCCGGCTCCATTCCGAGCCGGCTTCATTGTTGAAGGGGCTTTCCCACTGGGTGGGCCGGCGGTCTTCTGGCGGTCGCTCGCCGGCCCAGCGGGAAAGCCAGAATGGCCGCTGCGGTCTTTTGACCGCGGAGCGGTCTTACGGCGTGAACCGCTTGGCAGGCGCCGACCGCCGCGGTCAGAATGACTGCCACAATCTTAAAATCAACTTTACTAAAAGATGTATTTTTAAATTGTGAGGTCAGAGACCCCAAACTCCACATGTCCGTCTGCTCCCAAAGGGAATCTACACTTTAATCAGATTTAAAGGTAGCCCCCATGTTAACCTTTGAGAAGGACAGGCCTTGCAACAGTGAAAAACAAATTTAACAATATTTCACTGTCAGGACATATAAAACACATCACTCTATGTCCTACCTTAACCATACACTGCACCCTGCCCTTGGGGCTACCTAGGGCCTACCTTAGGGGTGTCTTATATGTAAGAAAAGGGAAGGTTTAGGCCTGGCAAGTGGGTACACTTGCCAAGTCGAATTTACAGTTAAAACTGCACACACAGACACTGCAGTGGCAGGTCTGAGACATGATTAGAGCTACTTATGTGGGTGGCACAACCAGTGCTGCAGACCCACTAGTAGCATTAGATTTACAGGCCCTGGCACCTCCAGTGCACTGTACTAGGGACTTACTAATAAATCAAATATGCCAATCATGGAAAAGCCAATTACATACACATTTTGTAAAGGAGCACTTGCACTTTAGCACTGGTTAGCAGTGGTAAAGTGCCCACAGTAACAAAAACAGTAAAATCAGAGTCCAGCACACATCAATAACCTGGGGAACGGAGGTAAAAAGTTAAGGGAGGCCACGCCAAGGATGAAAAGTCTAACACCTGCCAACCTTGAATCCAAAATGGCAAAACCCAGGGACCCTCTGGAGTACTACCCCTGGGGGGGGGGGGGTTGATAGAAAGGGGAGTGGCCACTGTACTAGAGACTTATAGGGGGGCACCAGTATGCCAATGTTGAGTGGAATACAGACTTTTGGGACACATAGCATAATCACTGGGGTCCTGGTTAGCAGGATCCCAGTAAACATAGTCAACCACACTGACATCAGGAAGAAAATGGGGGTAACCATGCCAAGAAAGAGGGTACTTTCCTACACAGTGGCACATGTGCTGCCCCAGGTCCCGGAGAGTGTGCGGGACACTCTCACACAAGCTGTAAAAGATGGGAGAGATGCAGCCAAGTTTACAATATGGTGTGGTTTGGACACAACCGACTCACTGGGTAGGGTGATTTCATCAACAGTGGCCCTTCAACGCCAACCCTGGCTCTGTACGTGAGGCTTTTCGGGGGGATGTCCAGGCAAGCCTTATGGTCATGCCCTTCATTGGCTTGCACCTATTTGGAGAAAAGGCAGACTGGCCCTTGAGTGGTTGAAGGACTCTCGAGCTACGGCCAGGTCCTTGGGCCTCTCTGCACCTGCTCGCCAGCAGTCTGCCTTTCGCCCCTTTTGAGGTTTAGGAAGGGGTGTGTGGTACCACGCCACCCACAAGTCAGCCACCGTCCTCCGTCATCTCGGCATCCAGTGTGAGGACGAGGTAGTGGTACCTTCAGACCCAGCGGGTCTAGCCAGAGGTCGGTCTCCACCCAGCCTCCCTCCTCCACAACACCCAAGTCCTCCTGGTATGATTCTGCAAGACAACTCACACCCTGTTGAAGGGACTATTCAATTTCATCTCCCTCACTGGCGGTCCATAACATCGGACAAATGGGTCTTGCAGATCATGAAGAAGAGCTATTACCTGCCCTTCCAGTCTTTCCCTCCCTCTATTCCTCCATTAAAAGAACGGTTGCTGGAGGATCATTTAATCTTGCTCCGTGAGGAAATTATGGCTCTCTTGGCCCAGGGAGCCATAGAAAGGGTCCCGATGTCAGAAGCAGGCAGTGGTTATTCCTGCTACTTTCTGATTCCCCAAAACATCAAGGGTCTTCGCCCTATCTTGGATTTAAGGGACGTCAATCTCTTCCTCAAAAAGGAAAAATTCAAGATGCTCACTCTTGTCTGCCCTAGACCAAGAAGACTGGATGGTAGAGTTGGACTTGCAGGATGCCTATTTTCACATCCCCATCCTGCCTGCCCACAGACGCTACTTACGGTCCAAGATGGGCCATGAGCACTTTCATTTTACTGTGCCTCCTTTCTGTCCCACCAGTGCCCCTCGGGTGTTCACCAAAGTGATGGTAATGGTAGTAGCTCATCTGCGCAAGTCAAGGGTTTCAGTCTTCCCCTATCTCAACGACTGTCTGTTGAAGGTGGGCTCACCACAAGTTGTTGCTTCCCACTTCCAGACTACAGTAGACCTGCATTCACTGGAGTTCACAATAAGCGAGCTGAAGTCACACCCGATTCGCTCTCAGATTCTCTCTTTCATTGGAGTTGTTCTGGACACAGTGCAGTTTCAGGCTTATCCTCGTGACCGGCAAGTCCAGGATATTCAGGCTATGATACCGATGTTTCAGCCTCTATCCTGTATTTTGGTGGAATGACTTTTAGGCTGCTAGGCCTCATGGCCTCCTGCGTCTTGATGGTGACACATGCCAGATGTCATATGCAGGGTTTGCAGTGGGTCTAAAGTTCCACTGGGTGCATCAGCAAGGAACTCTCGCCGACAAGGTCCAGATCTCGGAGGGAACTGCGCAACATCTGCAGTAGTAGTTAACAAACTGTGATTGGGTCAGAGGCAGATCCCTCTCCCTTCCCCAACCAGTTCTGACAGCAGTGACATATGCTTCACTTCTGGGATGGGGCAGCCATCTGGGAGAGGTGGAGATCAGAGGACTCTGGTCTCTGGCGGAATCTAAACTCCACATCAATGTGCTGGACTTCCAAGTGATCCAACAGAAATGTAAAGCCTTTCTACCCTCCATCAAGAAGAGGCTAATGCAGGTGTTCATAGATGACACCACCACCATATGGTATTGCAACAAACAGGGCGTGGACATTGACCCTTTGTCAAAAGGCTTTGCGCCTCTTGACATACCTGGAACAGCAGGGCACATACTTGGTGGTTCAACACCTGGTGGGCTCTTTGAATGCCAGAGAAGACAAACTCAGCTGAAGATGCCTAGCAGGCCACGAATGGCGTCTCCATCCGGAGGTGGTGCAATGGCTCTCTTTCATCAGTGGGGAGAGTCTTGGTGTAGGAAGCTGGCTCTCTATATGGTACACTAAAAAGCAGCACACCGTGCAGAGTCCAGTGGATCCCCAAATGGTTTGCAGAGACAAAAATAAATAGGACTAATGCACTATTTTGTGGTAGTGTGGGCGAGCAGTTAGGCTTATCAAAGGGTAACGTTAAGCATTTGTTGTACGCACAGAGGCAATAAATGAGGCACACACTCAAAGAATAAGCATGAGAGACACTTAGAAAAATAAAACTTCTGTTTACATTTGCTTTACACCCAAGAACTTCGTTATAAGGTTAATACGTTTTCAAGCATAAATACTTCTTATTTTGAAAAATCAACACTGAGTGCAATTTCAGAGTTCTACAATGTTAACCGATGGAGGAAAACAATATTTTAGCAAACACACAGTTAACAACAACTTCTGAGGACAATCTCAGAGAATTAAGGTACTGGGCAGTGATCAGATCCACATCAGAAGGTCATTCCAGGCAGCACTGGAGTGGCCAGGTGCAGGGATGTAGCAGGTCGTTGGGTGCCAAATGATTTGCAATGGGAATTGGTTGTTGCAAAAACAGGCTGCAGGCTCTGGCTAGGAAGCCAGTCTGGGTCAACAAAAGGGTAGGTTGTAGAGGTAGAGTGCTCGGAATGGAAGTGCACCTTTGGGCATTTTCTCCAGGACGTTGGGGCGACGGATGCAGGGGTGTCTTTAGGTGTTGGGTTTCTCTGTACGGGAGCACTAGCGGTCATAGGGTCCTGTGGATTGAGGCAGCAGGCATCGTCGGGGAATCCAGCAGGGGTGAAACCAGGGTGGACTTGAGCTCAAGGGAGCCGGCGGACATTGTTGGCACTGGTGACCCACCTCAGATTGGGTCATGGGTGACGGCTGCAGTGGTAGCTTGAGGTGTTGGGTTTTCACTCACCACAAGGCCGCAGAAGAGTGGGTCCTGCATGCAGGGCTGCAGGCAACTTGGAGGGGGGGGGGGGAGGGTTCAACAGGGGTGAACCCACAATGGACTCAGACTCAGGACAACTGGGGAACCTTGCTGGCACCCTTGGTTTGCTCCACGATGGGTCGTGGACATTGGGTGCAGTGATCAGTTCAGGTGTTGGGTCTTTGCTGTTCCAGAGACTGCAGAGCCCTTTCTTGAGACTTTTTTGTAGAGCAGATTTGCTGCTCACGGGAGTCTGAGTCTTTGTGGAAGGTAGGCAGTCCTCCTGGGTTTCTGAAGGTTCTGCCCAGGATGACTCATCTTTTTGAGCAGAGTCTGTTGAGGTCAGCAAGCAGGTCGGTTGGGCTGGGTCAGCTACTGCTTCTTTTCCTCTTCTGCAGGTGCGGCTCCTCGGTGTCCTTTTCTTTGTATGTCATGAGGATCTGAGTTCTAGGGTTCAGGGGTACGCCCTAAATACTCAATTTAGAGGGTGTTACAGGGAGTGCCAGGTGGTAGGCAATAGGCTGACTTCCTTTAGGGTGATTACACCCTTTTTATGACCACTTCCTCTGGCATAACCCTACCATAGTGGCCTAATTCCTTCCAAACAAAGATGGAGGAATTTAAAAGGTGGTGTCCACTTCGGCTTGTCCATCTTAGGGGCGGGATTGGCATGAAGTGGGCACACCTCTTAATCTGCCCAAGTTTTCTGCCTGTCCTGCCGCTAGTAGTGGGGTCAAGACAGGGGGGGTCGGTCATCTCCGCCATCTGGTAAGGCTTGGGTCGCATTACAGAGGCAACTAACTCTTTGAAGCTCCCTGCCCTGGAATGTCCCCCTTGCCTAGGTGAGGTATTAATATGCCTGCCCAGTGCAGGCTTTTGTCTCTGGCTCTTTATAGTGCTTGCTGTGACCTTGAGAGGCCAGAAATGTGTCAGGACTAGTCAGCCAACACACTAGTAGCGGGTAGGTTATCAGGAGGCATCTCTAAGGTGCCATCTGGGTGCAGTTATTAATAAATCAATCACTAGAATCAGTGAGGGTTTATTAATCTGAGATGCTTGATTCCAAATATGTCTATATTCAGAGAAGCTATCATGTAGCTGGGAAACTCATAGTGAGCAGTGTCCAGCACGTGCATTTAAAATGACTTACCATGTCTAAGAATCGACAAAGACATAGCAGGGGCATATCTGCTTGAACAGATATGCCCTCACATGTAATATAATGCACCCTGCCTTACAGGCTGTAAGACCTGCTAGAGGGCTGGCTTACATATATTGCATGCAGTGTTTAGGTAACATGGCACACAGATTGTGTGCCATGTTGTGTTTTCACTTTTGTCTGCACCAAGACACACAGCCTGCAATGGCAGCCTGTCATGTGATTGGTGAGGTGTCCCTTAGGGTGGAACTATTTGAGCAGCAGCCCTTAGGGTACCCTCTCTAGTACCCCAATGCACCAAGAGTACCATTTACTAGGGACTTCTAGTGGGTGCTAAAGGTTTTGCCAGTTAGGAAAAATTACCAAGTGCACTTTCAGTCGAAGTTACACCGGAAACCGGGCAAGAAATGGGGGTGACCATGTCAAAAGAGGCACTTTCCTGGGGTTGGTTAAAAAAAAATCTGTTAGCATCTGCCAAGAATGCTCAGTGTCAGTTCTTTTGCATGTTGGAGTGTCTAAAGAGGCTCTCGCTCGAAGGTGCTTTTCATCTCAAGTGGAACTCAGGCCTCCTGAACGCCTTTCTGACCATATCACTCCTGCCCAGAGTTCTCAAGAAGAGCAGGACCAACCTGGCCCAAGTCATCGTTGTGGCTTGGACTGGGCACGGATAGTCTGGTACCCCGAGCTACTGAACATGTCCATTGATCCTCAGATCAGACTGCCCCTTTGAGAGGATTTTCTGTTGCAGCAGCAGGGCAAGGTTGTTCACCTGAACCTGTCCACTATCTGGCTGCTTGTGTGGAGAATGAGCGGTGGCAGTTGACGGCTTTTGACCTTCCTCCTGAAGTCTGTAGCACCATCTTGCCAGCCAGGCGTCCCTCCACCAAAACAGTATATGCCTGCTGTTGGAAGAAATTTGTGGCATGGTACATAGAAAAGTCTATTGATACCCTTTCTTCCAGTTTCCACGAGGTCCTGTTGTTTATCCTTTCTCTGGCCCGGAAGGGCTCAGTTATGGGCACTATCAAAGGTTATTTATATGCTATTTCTGATGTTAGCGCACCAGATTAGTGCCTTTATAGGACCAGCAATATCACTTTTGACGCGGATGAAGAACCGATTGACACCACCTAACAGTGTGCAGGGGTAGTCCTCAGAAAATTCTCTAGAATATGTTTCTGCCAGATAAGTCGTTACCGAAGGTAAGTAACTTGTTCATAACACCTGCTTTCTGTGCCCTGCCTCACCCTACCAAAGAAGCACAATGGCTTCACTGAAGATAAGAATGTTTGCTAGCGTGTTCGAGGCCCTCCTCCTTCTGGTAAGCGTCGCTAGACCTGTGTGCATTGTGCCGTTTTCACCGTATTTGTGACTGTATTCTGTGCCTTGCTTTATTGTGCCTTTGCTCCATTTTGCCTCCATTTGTGCTCTTTGACTTCCATTTGTGCTTTTTTTGACTGTTTTGTGACTCCTTTTTGCCCCTTGTGCGCTCCCCTTAGCCGCGTTTCCCTGCCGCTGCCTCCCTGCGGCCCTGCCCCCCTCGCGCCCCCATTTGCCTCTCCCTCCCGCCTCCCAGCTGCTCCTCCCTACCACCTCCCTTCTTAATGGCTTGCGCTGCGCATCCGCGCAGCGGGCGCGCCGCTGGCTCACCGGAGGCGCGCCAGGGGCAAGCCCGTCTGCGCCCATCCGCGCCTGGACCGCGCCCAGCGCCACCCCCCCTAGTTCGCACGACCCCCGCACCACCAGACGCCGCTACTCGGCCAACCAGCTCATCGCCCTCAACCCCGGCTGCTCCACAACATGCTACCAGGCCTCACCAAAGGACCCTTCTCCTGCCGCGCCTGCAACTTCACCTGCGACAGAACAAGGAAAACTGCAACAACCGGCACAAACCACCTCCACTGCATACTCCTCAACACACGCTCCGCACGCAAGCACGCCATCGAGCTTTGGGACCTGCTCGACACCACCTCCCCAGACGTAGCCTTCCTGACCGAAACCTGGTGGAACGACTCCTCAGCACCTGACATCGCCATAGCCATCCCGGACGGCTACAAGATCATCAGAAGGGATCGCCCCAACAGAATCGGAGGAGGAATAGCCATCGCCCACAAATCCACCCTCAAAATTCACACCCACACGGACGACACCCTCAAGACCGCAGAACACCTACACTTCCGGATCCACACCGACCCCAACACCACTCTCAGGGGAACTCTCATCTACAGACCCCCAGGACCACGAGCACCCTTCAGCGACTCCATCGCTGACCTCACGAGCACCCATGCGCTCCCTTCTACGGACTACATCCTCCTTGGAGACCTCAATTTCCACTTGGAGAACAACAACAACGCCAACACCGCATCCCTGATTGACAACCTCCCCAACCTCGGCCTCAGACAACTGGTCAACACACCCACCCACACCGCCGGCCACACGCTTGACCCGATCTTCTCCGCAAGCAACCACATCACCTTTAACCACACCACTGAACTTCACTGGACCGACCACCACTGCATCCACTTCACATTCAAGAAGCACACCGAGCATCACCGCACCCAACAACCACCACACCATCGCTGGAGCAAAGTCACCGATGACCAGCTGACCAGCACCCTCATCCAGAACCCACCCACCGACTCCACAGACACCGCCGCACTCAAAATACGACAGTGGATCAATAACTGCGCCAACACCCTCGCACCACTCAAGAGGTCCACAGACAACCAAGAAAGAAAAAAAGCCGCCTGGTTCACTGACGAACTCCTATCCTCCAAACGCGTCTGCCAGAAACTAAAGAAGCAATGGCTCCTCGAACACACACCCAACAGCCTGTCAGCCCACAAGGAGGCCACCCGCAAGCACCACCAGCTAATCAGACTCGCCAAACGATCCCACTTCACAGAACGCCTGAACAACAACGCACACGACAGCAAAGAACTCTTCTGCATCGTGAAAGAGCTCTCCAACCCCAGCGCCAACGTCTATGACATCCCACCATCCCAAGAACTCTGCGACGCCCTGTCCACCTTTTTTTATCAAAAGATCACAGACATCCACGACAGCCTCAACACCACACCTCCGTCAGACCCCACCCCCAGAAACTCCACCTGCACCAACCGCCTGACCACCTGGACCTACGTAGACGACACTGAAACACGCAGGATCATGAACTCCATCCACTCAGGATCCCCTTCGGACCCATGCCCCCACCACGTTTACAACAAAGCCGACTATACCATCGCCCCCCAACTTCGAAAGGTCATCAACTTACCCTTCGAAACCGCAACTTTCCCGGAAAGCTGGAAGCACGCTGAAATCCACGCCCTCCTTAAGAAGCCCAAGGCAGACCCCAACGACCACAAAAACTTCCGACCGATCTCCCTGCTCCCTTTCCCGGTGAAGGTCACCGAGAAGATCATCAACGCTCAGCTTACCCACCACCTCGAGGACAACTCCATCCTGGACTCCTCCCAGTCAGGTTTCAGACGCAACCACAGCACCGAGTCAGCACTCCTCGCCGCCACAGATGACATCAGACAGCAAATGGACAACGGCGAAACATCAGCCCTCATCCTCCTGGACCTATCCGCAGCCTTCGACACGGTCTGCCATCGCACCCTATTAACACGCCTCCACGAAGCCGGAATACAAGAAAAAGCCCTCAACTGGATCTCCTCATTCCTCTCCAGCAGAACCCAGAGAGTCTGCCTCCCACCCTTCCGCTCCGAAGCCACCAACATCATCTACGGCGTACCCCAAGGCTCCTCACTGAGCCCAACGCTGTTCAACATCTACATGGCCCCCCTCGCACAACTGGCCCGTAAGCACAACCTCAACATTCTCTCTTACGCCAATGACACCCAGCTCATCCTCTCCCTCACCAAAGACCCACACACCGCCAAAGCCAACCTCCACAAGGGAATGAAGTCCATCGCCGAGTGGATGAGACACAGCCGCCTGAAATTGAACTCCAACAAGACGGAGGTCCTCATCCTCCGACTCACCCCCTCCGCCTGGGACGACTCCTGGTGGCCCACTTCGCTGGGAGCCCCGTCAACGCCAGCCAACCATGCACCCAACCTGGGTTTCGTTCTCGACTCCGCCCTCACCATGTCCAAACAGGTCAACGCAGTTTCCTCCTCCTTCTAAAACACCCTCCGCATGCTCCGTAGAATCTACAAATGGATCCCGACGGAAACCAGAAGAACGGTGACCAGGCCCTCGTCAGCAGGAGACTAGACTACGGCAACGCTCTCTACACAGGCATCCCAGAAAAAGACATCCGACACCTCCAACGCATCCAAAACGCCTCCGCCCGACTGGTCCTCGACGTACCCCGCCGCTGCCACATCTCCCACCACCTGAGAGACCTCCACTGGCTCCCCGTGAACAAGAGGATCACCTTTAAGCTCCTCACCCACGCTCACAAGGCACTCCACAACGCCGGACCAGCCTACCTGAACTACAGACTCAACTTCTACGCCCCCACCCGCCAACTCCGCTCTGGCAACCTCGCCCTCGCCATCGTTCCCCGCATCCAGCGCAAGACCTCCGGTGGCAGATCCTTTTCCTACCTTGCCGCCAAGACCTGGAACACCCTCCCGACCCCCCTGCGACAGACCCAGGACCTTCTCACCTTCAGGAGACTTCTTAAGACCTGGCTCTTCGACCAGCAGCAGCACCTCCCCCCCCCCCCCCCCCTTTTTCCTCAGCTCCTTGAAACCCTAACGGGTACATAGTGCGCTTTACAAATGTTGTGATTGATTGATTGATTGATTGGTATTGTATAAAACATCTTTTATTGGTGAGCCTACACTGATGCCACTGTTGGATTCACTAATATATGCACCCAGAGGGCACCTTAAAGGTGCCCTCTGAAAACCTCCCAACTACTAATGTGTTAACTGACTGATCCTGACCAATTCAGCCACTCTAGCCACTTTTATGACCCTCCAAAGTGAGAGCCAGAACTCCCTGAGGCCAGAGACAAAAGCCTGCACTGGGTGGGGCTGTTAGCACCTCCACCAGGCTGGATGGACATTCCATGGCAGGGAACTTCAAAGACCTAGCCGCCTTTGTAATGAGACCCAAGTCTCTCCAAATGGAGGAGATGACCACCCCATCTATCCTGACTCCACTTTTGGAGGCAGAACAGGTGGGAAAATTAGGCAAATTAGAGGTGTGCCCCCTTCATGCCAGTTCTACCCCTAAGTTGGATGAGCTGAAGTGGATAACACTTTTTAAATTCCTCCATCTTGGTTTGGAAGGAGTTAGGCCAATAGGGTCAGGGTTATGCCCACTTCCCAACGGAAGTGGTCATGGAAAGTGTAGTCATCCTAAAGTTGGGCAACCCATTGGCTGGCCTGTAACATTTCAAATCTAAGAACTTTGTTACAAGGTAAGTATGTTTTTAAGCATAAATTATTTTCAGTTGCAAAAATCGACACAGCAATTTCAGAGTTCTTCAATGTCAATCTATGAATGGTAATTACATTTAGCAAACAAGACATTACGGCGACTCAAGGGAAAAATCTTGTAGACTTAAGGTGAGTACTGGTCAAGGATCAGGACAACACCAACGGGTTACTCAGAGCAGCCCTGTGGCGACCGGGTGCAAAGGTGCAGTACAGCATTGAGTGCCCAATGTATTTTAATCGGGATTGGTCCCTGTGTATTTAGGGTGCAGGCTCTGGCTGTAGCAGGGAGGGGGGGCAGTCAAGGAAAATCAACAGGTAAATTGCAAAAATCGGGGGCTCAGTGATGTAGGTGCACCTTTGGTCCTCTTCACCAGGGACGACGGATGCAGGGGTGTCCTTTGGCCTCTGATTTCCTTGTCAAGGAGCACTTGCGGTTGGAGGGGTCCTATGGTCTGAGGCTGCAGGCATCATCGTGGAGTCCAGAAGGGGTGAAATCACAGTGGACTCGAGCTCAGGAGACCTGGGGGACGTCATTGACACAGGGGTCCACTTCAACTCAGGGCGATGGTAATTCCCACAGTTGTTTTTCACTACTGTGAAGCCTGCTCCACTCATAGGCCAGCATTGGAAATTCCCTTATATAATTTTTAGTGGTAATTTCTTATCTGAATGGAGTGGCATTGTTATGTTTGGTATGGTTGGAATGGTAGTGAGAAATCCTGCTTACTGGTGAAGTTGGATTTAACATTACTGTTTAGAAAGTAGTAATTTCTCTGCACTTCTTGCTCTCTCTGCCTTACAGCCTGCTTCTGGTCCAAGCCGTGTCTGTGCTGGTTGACAGCTCCCCTTGTGCATTCCTCCAACAGCCATAAACGCAGGACACTCAGCTGCATCTGCATTCATTTGCATACTGATGGGTCTTTCTGGGCAGGAAAGATGGAAGTGCTCTCAGTTAAACTTCAAAGGGTAGTGACCTGACCCGACACAACTGACTGATAACCCTCCACTCATCTCCTGGCAGGCTTGGTTGAAAGGGAAACTGGTGCACTTCAAAACCACTCGATGAAGTTTCCTCCACTTCAAAGGCACATTTGGGTATACATACTGGGTCTGTGACCCCCAAGAAGCAGACACTTCTGGACCTGAAACTGGACTCTGTCAGAAGGGATGTGTGTTGCCCAAAGGACTCATCTGGACTGCTTTTCTGGAAGTACTGCTCTCCTGCTTCTTGCCCTGCTGCTCCCTGACTGCTGGAAGGACTTTGCCTTTCCCCACAAGTGATCTCCAAGGGTTTGGACTGAGCTTGCCTCCTGTTAAGAAGTCTTAGGTACATCAAAGGCTTCATCAGAAAGAGAAAATTCACTGCACTGGAAAATCGCTTAAACGCCTGCAAAATCAACACAGCGCCTGTCTCGCAGCTGAAAAATTGCTGCAGCGCCTGTTTCACCAATGCAGCATGTTTTGCATTTTCCACTCGTCATCCCTGGGTGTCTAAATATCCCCGCACCGCAGTAAGATGCCAAGGCTGTGCAACCAGAAATCGACACATCACCTCCTTTGTGGCCCTTTGGATTGTTATTTTTAGCACGTCGAAGTACTTTGAGCTAAAAAGAAACATCCATTGATTCCTGTGTGTTAAGACTAACTGAAACCTCTAAAAAGTGATAGCTTGGCTTGTGCATATTGGACTCTTTTTGTTTTTGTCTTATTTTATTCAGCTAAATATTATCTGTTTTTCTTAACTGGTGTGAAGTCCTTTTTGTGGTGTTTTCACTGTGTTACTGTATGAGTTATTGCATAATTACTTTACACATTGACTTCTAAGTTAAGCCTGCCTGCCCTGTGCCAAGCTACTGGAGGATGAGCACAGTATAATTTAGGTTGTGTTGTGACTTACCTGACTAGGATTGTGGTCCCTACTTGGACAGGGTGCATACCGCTGCCAACTCGAGACCCAGTTTCTCACACTAACCATTTGGCAGGGACCACCTGACAACCATTTTAGGGCTCAATTCTTTATCCGGTGGCTTTCTTTCTTAGCTGATAACTGACATGTGACTCTGGAGCCCACTGTTCTTGGCAGAGGCAATACTATGCAAGCCATCCTACCTTCCTGAGCTGGTGGTAAGTGTACAGGAATCTAAATAAAATGCACTGTAGGTTGTATAACCAGCAGCTACAGTGAGTAAATTGGATTTGAAATTGATTTAGGAAAGACAGTAAGTTACCAACATTTCTAGAAAACAATTATGGCATTTACAATAAAAATATATGCACTGCAAATATTTATATTTCCATTAATAAGTCTGCAAGATGGTCCTTCTGATCATGCTGCAAACAACTCTTGCTGTCTCTCTCAGACAACATTGTATACAGAAATGCATAGATTCATCCTGTGAGGAATTGGAGTATTAGTTGAGGGGGGAGGGGGGGGGGGGGGTACCCACCTCAAGTAATGACCACAGTCCTTGTTAGGGTGAATGAGTGAAGTCACCAAATTAATCTGAGCTAAACCCTGGGGTAGCTATGGCAGAGAGCAGACAAACTTAACCTAGAGGCAGTGTTAAAAGTACTTATGCAATACCAAAACAGTAATAAAGTCAAAACACAGGAAAAATCCCAAATCAATTTTGAAAATTAGAGAGTTTTTAATAAAAAGACAACAAAGCAGCAAATACTCAATAAGGGATACTGGAGCTCTGAACTTTTTAAGTTGCAATAGAAAAATAATGCCAAAATGTTAAATGCGAATCATGGTGATCTGGTTGGGCACAAATTAAGGCTAACCGTAATGGAGCGCTGGTCAGGTACAAAACCCAGGTTCGACCCACCTAGAACTTTGGACTTAGGGCCTCATTACGAGTTTGGCAGTCCGACCGCCAGGTTATGAGTCATGTGGGCCTATGGAGCAAAGACCTCTGTAGTCCCACCGGCACCGCCAGGCAGCACAGACCACCACGGTCACCAGGCAGCACAAGCAGGCCTGCAGAGACAGTGTTTCTGGCGGACACATTATGAGGTTGCACACTGCCAGTGTGACTGTGACAGTCCAACAACCACGGCTCAGCAGGCGGAAACGAGGACTATAAAGGGAGACACTTACTTGCAGGCAGCCTCACACATCTTTTGCCACCCTGGAGCTCATCACACATGTCCTGCCACTGTTGTTGATCATTGATGGAGCCCAAAATCCACGCCGCTATGGACGCAACTGATCAGAAGTACACACACCTACCTGTGTCATTTTGCTCAACAACAGATTGTTGCACCGTCATCCACCTGATATTGGGGTCACGCTATGAGCACCAACTATACGTCTCATTGTGTACACAGTCGGAATCATACATAAAGATGAACAGATTCACAGTCACAATACACACCCTTTGGGCAGGTCACTCTGACTGCACTGCAACACTGCACAAAAAAACTCATGTCCACTCATCTTAGGCACAAGGATAATGAAAGCTACACAACATTGTCTCACCCAACACCAACATCGCATATAAAAATGCAACTCACACACTCCTCTCATGCCATGGACTGTTGTCACATGCAACACACATATGTAAGAATGTGCCCTGCAATGAACACACACATCACAGCATAATGGAAGGACAATGGCATGCAAAATAGACAGAGAGACAAATATTCAAAGATCACTATGCTAACAGTACCTGCAAAATAGGGATGGGGCATCAGGAACACTCAGAAGGATGCTGCACTGGGACACATATCACTTTGCACAAATTTACACAGGAAATGGCCCTACATAGGTCTCAGGGACAAACAATACTAGACCCAAAATGACATGCCCACAATGTGGAAGTGCAAGTCAACAAAGCACATACAACTCCAACTGCATGGGACATACCGCTACATGACCTAGCTGCATGGTACACACAGCTGAATGGACACATGCACAGCCAAATGCAAACAAACCTAGCACAACTAAACACACTCCATGTCTGCGCAAACAAAACCCAAGTTGACACACATCACATAGATATATAATCCATGTCAGAGGGACAGGTCTAACACAATAAATGCTCACATTGGACAACACAAGATGAAATACTTACAATAACAAACAGTACAGAATGCCATGACACCACCATTGCATTTACACCCACATATCCATACACTTAGCATATACCCTTGCCTTGGGGTACACCTGCAGGTTGTATGGCAGAACCACGCATGCCGGAACAATGCATCCCTTAACAGTGCGGTCTGAACCATGACTCTGTCAATGCCACACATGCCTTTATAACACATGCCTTTGCAACAAATACGTTGTAAAAGCATGCTTAATAAAGACATATGTGGAAACGGTATTGTAGTTCTGTCATACAACCCCCCACCTGCACTGAGGCACTAATAGCTAAAGTACCTCAACCTCCCACCCCTCCCCTAACAACTACACTACCCTAACACCCCTCGCCCACCCTGAGGCCCAAAACTACCCCCACACCTAATAGCTAAACTACCCTGACCCCAACCCACCCTAAGACCTAAAAAACAAAAACACCCCCGCCCTGCCCCTAAAAACTAAACTTCCCCAACACCCCCTACCCCACCTGAGCACTAAAAATGACCCCACCCCAATAGCTAAACTACCCTGACCACCCACCCTGCTCATAAAAATTAAATTAGAGCCCCACCCACCTTAAGCCCTAAAAAAAATATACTCCGACCCCTACATCCAACCCCTAAAGCTTTCCCTCACCCCTAATGACTAAACTACCCTGACATCCCCTACCCACCCCAAGCTCATAATCCACCCCACCCCTAAATACTACCCCCAGCCCTGCCCCAGCTCCACGTACCTCACCGCGTCCTCTCCTGCTCTTTGCCTTTTTCTGTGCGTTAACCACGCACATGCTTATTTTGGTCCATGCATGGTTAAGACAGAAAAAGGCAGTTGTTGTTCCAGCAAGCGTGGTTACGCTTGCATGGTGAACGTCTGCGTTGTTTACAACATATGGTTAAGGACATTTCCCACACAAGCACTGCACACAAAGTCAGAAACTGCAAACAGCAGAAAATGGATCAGCAAGCAGGCTAAAACACACACAACTGTAGGCACATAACACAAGTCACGCAGGAACATTATGGTAGTAAAGGAATTGTACGGCAAATGTGCACCCAACAAAATAACACATGTTTGAGTTTATAAATAGTAAACTTTTACAGGTCAAGGTGATTGTCTGATGCACAGGCACCTCATGGTGCCCTCACTTGACTCTTAACTGCCATGGAACCTCCACAGAAAGGGGCATCAAGGGGCAGGCAGGTACCTCAGGGATCATCCTTTGGGGGGGGTTGGAGTTGGGAGGGATGGTCTGCTTTTTGGGAGGGGCGGGCTTCTTTTTGGGGGAGAGGTATGGGTGCTTGTAGGGATACAGGGGAGGTCTTGGAGGTGGAAGGAAGGAGCTGGGTTGGGGCCTCTTGGGGTTGGGATGGGGTGGAGGGAACAAGGGAAAGGTCAAGATCAAACAGAAAAACTTTCCTAGGGACACAGGGACGGTCATCAGAAGGGGTCCATGATTTTGAGGTCGAGGGAGTGGTGGTTTGCTGTGTTGGTGTGGATGTCATGGGTGTGTGCTTCTGGGAGGTATGCTTGTGTTTGTGTGGTATCTTTTGGGTGGGTGAGTGAGTGCATGCGTTTGTTTGTCTTGGGGGACTGGGAGGTGGAGGTGCTGGGGCATGGAGTGGTGGATGTGTGTGTGTGTGTGTGTCTGTTGGGGTGGTGACTGCGGGTATGCTGGATGTGGTGGATGTCTGTGTCTGTAGTTGTGCTGTCTGCAGGTTTGGTGCTTGTGATGGATGTCTGGGGGTCTGCCGGTGGGTGTCTGTGGGTATGATAGGTGTGTCACTGACTGTTGGTGTGGTGCCTGTGGGTTTGCTAGATGTTGTGTTTGTAATGCTGAGGGTGGTGGGAGTGTTTAGGGAAGTGGTGACCGTTGTTTTGTCTGTGGGTGGCTGATGTTTGCTTGTGTGCCAGTGTGTTTTGTGGTGCCTGTGTGTGCTCCTCTTGTGTGTTGACGTGCATGCGTGTAGATCTGTGTCTGTGTGCTTTGGGTAGGTATGAGAAGGGGGATTTGGATTGGGAAGTGGGAAGTGGGAGGTGGAGGGGGGATGGAAGGTGGGGGGTGACGGAAGGTGGGGGGTGACTGGCTACTACCAGTGAGGAGCCCAGAGCCTGAAAAGATATCTGAAGGCCAGCCATTGCACCTTGAATGCCTTTCAGGATTCAATTTGTCTGTTGTAGCTGAGTTGCCAGTCCCTGGATGGCATTCACAGTGGCTGACTGATCCACAGAGAAACTTCTCAAGAGGTCAACAGCCACCTCACTGAGGGCAATAGGGATAACGGGGGCTGGGGCAGTAGTGCCTGCGGCAAAGGAGAAGCCCACCCTCTTGGGTGAGTGGGCATGGCCAACTGGATGGGGAGCAACAGGGATGGGAGTGATAGAACAGGGGGTGGCGGACAAGGATGGTAAAGGAGGATGCCCAGATGGGTTCGCCACAACTAGAGAGTGTCCATTAGAGGAAGAATCTGATGATGATGATGAGGATGGTCCGGTCTCCCCTGTGGCACTCCTCTCACCCTCCAGGCCACTGAGTCCCTCTGTGCAAGTGGTGTCTTGATCCGAGGTCCAGTGGCCCCATGCTTTCCCACTCGGCTGTGCCCCTTCTCCTGTGCCTACCGGTGCAGGTGCTGCAAATACCAAGAGAAATAGGGTCATCACATGTCCATGATTGCACCTGAACAACAGCTCTGATTAGCATACATTACCATGATGTCAAGTAGGTCCCAGCAAAACTCAACCTAAGTAGCCCTCATATGTGCCATACCATATGCATGCATTCCATATGAACTGTAAACAGTTGCCCACAGGAAAAGCTGGATCTCAGAGAACTAAAATTGCATGGCTACATTTGTGCAATCACAATACCCATTCAACAAGTTGGGGACACCATCACCCTCAAACCTTTGCTCCACGGAGCAGACATCAGTCACCTGTTGGCATACAATAGTAGGCCAATGTGCATTTCCACAGATCCCACACAAGGTCATGCACACATCTTGTTGTCACATACATAATGACCCAACAATAAGAAATTATGGTACAAAATCATGCCATGTTGATGACAAAAGTGCAATAGCCTGGAGAAGGTGACATGGAAATACCTATGTCACACTGGAAACATATCAACAATGCACACATCACCAAGAGATATTGGCCCAAATAGAATCATGGAGGTAGTATTAATGTTGCTCAGATAGGCCACACATGTGGCATGGAAATGGACCATGTCAACATCATGTGCAATTTGTCAGGGAGAGATGTCCCCAAAAATCCACAACACTATGAATTCGCAAGCCCCAGGGCAATCACCGCTAATGTCTGGCACCCCTTACAATGACATAATCTGAGTGCATCAGTGGAAGCCATTAGTCCTTTGTATGATGGAGAGGCCCTGAGATTAGCAAGTACTTGTAGAAGGCCCTCAACATGTTGCCCAATGTGTAGTTACATCACTGTCTCCATGTTGGTCATACAAACCCAGGTGTATGTGGATGAATGGATGTACCCAAACACATGTGATTTCAACATAACTGCAAGTTACTCAATGATGCTGGCCAACAGACCGGGCACAAACCTTATCCATTACACATGTGTAATACACTTTTTCCACATGAGGCCACACTGAGGACATAGATATTTACATTGTGGCTCTAAAGCCTAGGCCTACCTGTCATGTCTCTCATTGCTACTGCAGTTGTTCATGCCAAATGGCAGGCTACGATAGCTGAGGGTATGTATGAACCAATAAACAATGGCGACACACTCGTGTATGTGGCACAATAATAAATGTGTCCCCATTGTAAATGTACTACACCAGTTTGCCCTGCACATATAGGTGAGGGAATACAGACATCATCCCATCATACTAGGTAGACCATGCATGAAACTGCAGCATACTAATGTTTTGCAAAAGAGAAAGGGACACATGCTTGCAACAGTGATGGCACATAAATCATGTCAATGGACATTTCCCACTTACCAAGGGAAAGTACTGACCTATAGCTGCATCCAAAGAACAATCTAAGCCCTGTCCCATGTATGTTGGACATCTTCACATTACAGACTGCAGTGAGGTACCAGCATTCATCACATGCCATAGACAACTAGCTTCTGGGTGGCAGATGCCTATATACCCATTCACCCAGAAACATGGCAGAGGACAGTGTTCCATCACCTACTTACCTTTAGCTTGGACCATTAAGGAGTACTGGTATGTGGCATAGAAATTACACATACTACACCAACAACCGGTACTTGATTGATCACTGTACCCAGCCATATGTCGCCATTGTAGAGCAAGTGGTTTGTGGATTCCACCCAGTTGTGTCCTAGACCACTCGGCAAATATACAAGGCACATCAGTATACACCACATGACGTGTCTACACATACACACTCATCTACTGTGTGACACATGGCTCATTCCTAATTGTCAGAGGGAGCTGTTGGAACCTAGCCCATTCACTTAGCAATGGGACAGGCAGGAATATGCCCTGTACTCACCCCCTTGTGGCTGTTGTGCTTCCCTCAAACACACACCAAGCTAGAGATAGGCCACCACCAGAATGCGGGCCACTAGGGAGGTCATGGTCCGACGGACACCCCACCCACCTTAGGGGACATCCTCAACTGGACCTCTGCGATCTTCTGGGCCCAGTGTCTGAGGTCCTCCAACCTTTGTCTGCAGTGGGTGCTCCACCGGTTGTGAATGCCCAGGCTCTGCCCCTTCATGGTAATGGCTCTCCCCAATCCCTTCTTTTGATGTGCGTTGACCTGCATGGATGCAAACGTAAAATCAAGAGATCATGATCTCAAGTCTCATCACAAATGGTTGAGTCACATACACGTCAGTAACATCAAGTTAGAACTTTCCTATTTATCAGTACTCTGCAAGTGTGGCACATATTAGCCAATAAGTACAGGGACTTGACTACAGACATAAATATCTCCATCAGTAGACTAACCCAATACCCTTCTCAGGCCCTACAATGGCTTAAGCAAGCTTACTGACATCATGTAGACCATGCTCTAGCAACCTGACTGAGATGTAAGCCACTATGAGACACATCACATTTCTGTGGCTTCTGAAGGGTAAACTCCTTAGATATTAATGGACCAACATATTCGCAATCTGTGAAAATGACTCTCTTCATACAGTCCCTACAGGCAACTGCTAGAGTACAAACTCAGATTTTACACATGGGTAACAATGAAGGGACTGGCATAGTGAGTGCAGAAGGTGTCTTCCATGTCCACGTGTGGGCATGTAGACTAACAAATGAAGACTCATTCCACTTCAGGGGGTGTGGTCCTGTGGTATGTACCTGTACCACAGAACCCTCCTTTGGACATATGTGTCCATCCTACAGAGATGGCATCCAACAAAGGCATGCATTGTATAGTTTCTGCTATTTGATCAAACTACTGAGTACCATATCTTGGCCTCCCAGGAATCAACACACTGTCTGTACTGTTGGACTGTCATTTATGCAATAAGCTGGTACAGGACAAATATAACTTCTGCACGAAGGTGACAACAGGGCAGTGGGACTAAGGGACCGGTCATGAGTCAAAGACACACATTGACAATGATGCTAAGTGCACATATGGACTGGCTTAATGAGTTACCTCTGTACCCATTCCTAATCTAATCAAGGAAATGATGCATTCTGGGCAGTATTTTACACCAGAGCCTCATATAACCAACATGACAGGATCTTGTAGGGTACATGGAGTGGGCACAGCGCCACAGTTGCATAGCCATAGTGACTCCACCCCAGCCTAGACCAGGACCCATACTGGGAGATACATTTGTCAGACCCTGGTCTCTGCAGGCTGCGCAGTTTGAACCTACATGATACTCCATTCCCATCATTTCCATGCATGACAGTACAAAGAGCCAACAGCAATTTGTGTGTGGCAGCCTGAAGGGCAGAGTGAGCCATGATATGCCTTCCAAACAACAGTTTAGCAACAGTAGATGTGTTTAGAAATCTCTGTGGCACCATGCACATTGCTCACATTACTCTCAACTGAGTTATACAACATGCATACTCAGCTCATGCTTTCATGCTCATACATGTTGCCTGACATTTATAACAATTATGAAGAAGGAGATGTCAGTGGATAGCACTAATGTCTCCTCACCTCCTTATGTGCATCCAACACAAGGAGGATCTAGAGACCTAAAATCCTCACACAACACAATGTACTGAACTTTACATATGGCACTGGCCACCAATACCTGCACATTGTACATCCCATTGATGCCGCACAGACTGCAACAACAGACACATAAGTAGTCAACCTGGCACACATGGCCACATTCTAGCCTGTGAGGAGGGAAAGGATGGTGAAGTACAGAGAAAACTGTGCACATGAGGTGCTTATCTGCTCCTCTGGTGCACCATAGAACTATCCATACAGTGCTAGGACCTCATCTAGTAGCCTCTCCAGCTCCCCTGGAGAGAAGGCTGGAGCCCTATCACCTGCTGGACATGGCATGATTGCTCCCAGAGGTGGTACACAGCAGCTCAGTTCATGGAGGTCTTGCTGGCAGCAGTGTCAGGAGTCAAGTGAGTGAATCTGTAGAACATGGCGGTCATGTCCGCCAATTGTGCAGTCAACACTGCTGCCAGATACAGCCATTGGGCCGTGACCGCCACTGGCAACATTGTTAGTCTATGGTTGTGTTGTAGGTGGTTGCAGCCGCTTACCTCCATGATGACTTCCGCCGGCAGTTGCGGGCGGTTCCTAATGGCCAATGGAGTTGGTCAGGCGGCCGCCATTTTAGAGGCCTGAAATGTGGTATTGCGCTTCACAAACTTTCTCACACCTCTGAAAATTATGTTTTGAGCTCACAAACTTGCTTATCTTGTCTTGTCATGTAGGTCCTACTACACAAACACTACTGTATTATGTTACAGGCCACAGTTGGCTTTTAACAGTGGGGCACAATCCACCTCCACGGATGTCATTTTTGTGGTCAGGATATCTGATATATACTTCTAGTTGCAGATTCCTTACCTTAGAATTTTCCCCCAGGCGTCAGACTGGTTCAGGAGATTTTTTATTTGAGGTATCCCCTTGTGCGTCGGTAGGTGGTGTTGGTCGACTCCGCTGGCATCATTGGTGTCGTAGTCACCATGATGACGTTGGGAGTAGTACATAGATGCCGCCTCAGCGTAGTGATGTCAGTTCTTTTCTTTCTGCGCCATGCGCTGATCGGGAGAGAGCTACCTTTTGTCAACTTTTTAGTGAGTTTTTTGGAGCATAGAGGGATGTCCCGGAAGACCGGCTTCAAACCGTGCAAGGACTGTCACCGCATCTAGTCTGTTTGTGGTGCCTGGAGCGCGACCACGACCCGAAGTCATGCTCAGAGTGCTGGGCCATGCACCCGAAGGCCTTGAGGGACTGTCCCTCAAGCTTATGGCGACCCGGTGCTGGACTTCGCGTAGGTCTCGGTCTCACACAAGGGGGAGGGCTTGAGACCAGTCGCGCAGCCGCCACCATTCTTCTTCTTCAAAGTCTTCGGGTCAAGGTAAGAAGAAGAAGTCAAAGAGATCCTGTCAACCTTTGACTTCCACACATCGCTCGGCTGATGTAACGCGGAAGGAGCATCGATGCTCGAGGCCTCTGTCTTTGTTGCCTGTTTCTGGGTCCACTCTGGGCTTCCCCGAGTTTCCGGGAGCCAGGGCGACCCCTGCCCAATTAAAGGAGTTTTATGAGGACATGGGCTTCATTTTTGGGCAGACTGACCCCGATACGGCACATTCGGGCCCAAGGGGTTCGGTCGGGGGCCTTTGGGTTCAGCGCCGGCAGCTCCGGCCACCAAGGACCTCTAGGATCTGCACCGGTGCTGGTCATACCATTGAGACCTTCCCCAGCACCGGTTCGATTGTCGACGCTCACGACGTTGGTGGTGCCCACCATCAACGTTGACCCGAACCTCATCCCCGAAGACTCGGAGTCGGACTGGTGTCGACTGACGCCGCAAACTTCTTCGATGGGGCCTATTCACCCCAGGTTGGATTCTGACCCTTTTTCTTATGGGTATGAATTTGAGGAATCATTGGAGGGGTCCCTGGACCCTTATAAATACCACGATAACCCTAACTTGGACTGGGCACAGGAGCTGGGCGAGGCCAGTGTTCTGGATTCCTGTCCAGATCCTGGCATGCTATATCCTCCGGCCCTGGCTACGGCGGAGGGAGCAACTTATTCCAGGGTGGTCAATAGGGCGGCTGAGGTCCTCTGCCTTGAGCTGCCTACTGTTCAGGTCTGGTCTATCTCCTGACGGAGGTGCTTCAACCAGGGGCTTTCACATCTGAGCCTCTCCTTCCATTCAATGAAGCCCTTACCTTTTGGGTACTTGGTCCAGACCCCTCGCAGAGGCTCCTGTGAACAGGACTATTGCACGCCGCTGTCGGCCCGCCCGAACAATCCTAAGTTCATGTCTCAACACCCCACCCCTGAAAGCCTTGTCATCCAGGCATCCTCATCCTCGGGCGCATTCCCTACCACACACCTGGATAGGGAATCAAAAAGGCTGGAACAACTTGGGAAAAAGATGTATTCTTCCTCCAATATCGTGCTGCAGTCAGTGAACACCGCATGCCCTTTGGCCCGCTTTACCGACTCTCTGTGGGATATGGTCACACAAGTTCTGCCGCAGATACCAGAGGACGCCTGTGCTATTGTCTCCCAAGCTGTCAGAGATGGGAGAGATGTGTCAAAGTTCACTATCAGATGTGGGCTGGACACGACCAACTCTCTAGGTAGATCGGTTGCGACAACGGTGGCCTTGAGGCACTACCCCTGGTTACGTACATTTGGTTTTTCAGGGGATGTCCAACAGCCTCTTTTGAACATGCCCTTTGATGACTCCGGTCTCTTTGGAGACAAGGTGGCTTGGCTTTGGAGAGGTTCAAGGACTCCCGGGCTACACCTCGGTCCCTCGGTCTTTCCACTGTCCCTCGACCCAAACAGTCCGCCTTTCGCCCCTTTCATGGCCACGGAAGAGGCTCCCTGTTGCATCCCTATCCCAGCCACTGTGCCACCCATGCTGTTCAGCCTCTGCTTGGCTGGTGACGCGGAAACCCACGTGGGTGTGGGATGGGGAACCAGAGGTCTGTCCAATCCACCCCTGCCCTTGGTGCAGCCTCCTAAACCCCCTAGTTCATTCCCTCACTCCGGTCGAGTTGGCGGCAGGATTCGCCATCATCTGCCCCACTGGTATCCATCACTACGGACAGGTGGGTTTTGCAGATTGTTCGAAAGGGGCTACTCCCTCCCCTTCGAATCTGCCCCCCAGCCATGCCTCCATCAGTCAGATGTATTCCGGAGGATCATTTGGCACTTCTCCTCCAGGAAGTTGTGGCTCTCTTGGCCAAGGGAGCCATACAGAGCGTCCCTGCGCCAGTAGATTGTGGTTGTATTTCCTGCTACTTTCTGGTGCCCAAAAAAGACAAGGGCTTACGTCCTATCCTATACCTTCGGGACCTCACTCTCTTCCTCAAGAAGGAGAAATTTAGAATGATCACCCTGGCTCAGGTCCTGTCTGCCCTGTACCCAGGAGACTGGATGGTAGCGTTAGACTTGCAGGAAGCTTATTTCCATATTCCCATCCTGCCTGTCCACAAACGTTCTATCATTCATGGTAGGTCACAAGCATTTTCCAATTTACCATGCTCCCCCTCAGCCTTACCAGCGCCCCTCAGGTGTTCATGAATGTACTGGCGGTGCAGCTCATCTGCGTCAGTTGGGGGTTTCAGTCTTCCCCTACCTCGACTACTGGCTGTTGAAGGCGGACTCGCCCCAGGAAGTCATCTCCCAACTTCAGACTATGGTGAACCTCCTCCACACTCCGGGGTTCACTATAAAGGTGCCAAAGTCACACCTGACTCCCTCTCAGATGCTCCCTTTAATTTAAGATGTTCTGGACACAGTGCAGTTTAGGGTCTATCCTCCTGAAAAGTGAGTCCAAGATATTCAGGCTAGGATTCCGATCTTTCAGCCTCTGTCTTGGGTTTCGTGAGACTGACTCTGAGGCTGCTGGGCCTCATGGCCTTGTGCATCCTCCTGATAACACATGCCAGATGACATATGCGGGCTCTGCAGTGGGGTTTGAAGTTTCAGTGAGCGCAGCATCAGGGAAATCTCTCTGACATGGTCCAGATCTCGGAGGGGACTGCGAAAGACCTGCAGTGGTGACATTTGAATCTGCATTGGGTCAACGGTAGATCCCTCTCCCTTCCCCAACCAGATCTAGCCAGAGTGACAGGATGGGGCGGTCACATGGGAGAGGTGGAGATCAGAGGCCTCTGGTCTCTGGCGGAGTCTGGGCTCAATATCGGTCTTTTGGAGCTCTGGGCGATCAGGCTTGCGTTGAAAGCATTTCTTCCCTCTCTCAAAGGGAAAATAGTGTAAGTGTAGATGGACAACACTACCGCCATGTGGTACTGCAACAAACTGGGCAGAGTAGGATCATGGGCCCTTGGACAGGATGCCCTGTGCCTCTGGACATGGCTGGCACATCAGGATATTACCCTGGTGGTTCAACATCTGGTAGGCTCTCTGAACGCTAGAGCAGACGAACTCAGCCGTCGATGCATAGCCGATCACGAACAGTTTCTCCATTCAGAGGTCACACAAGGTCTCTTTCAGCAGTGGGGAAAGCCTTGGTTAGATCTGTTCACCTCTGCAGAGAAAACGCAATGTCAGCTGTTTTGCATGTTGGAGTTTCCAAGGCGGCACTCGCTGGGAGAGGCTTTTCGTCTCAAATGGAACTCCGGCCTCATTTACACCTTTCCACCTATACCACTTCTGCCCAAAGTTCTCAAGAAGATCAGGAACGACCGGGCCCAAGTTATATTGGTGGCTCTGGACTGGCCACGGAGAGTATGGTATCTAGGGCTATTGAGCATGGCCACCGATCCGCTACTCAGATCGGGAGGATCTTCTGTTGCAGCAGCAGGGGACGGTTCTCCACCCGAACCTATCCAATCTCTGCCTTCATGACCGCTTTTGACCTTCCACCCGAAGTCTGTGAAGTTATCTTGGCAGCCAGGCATCCCTCCACCAAAACGGTATACACCTGTCATTGGCATAACTTTGTGGCATGGTGTACCAACAAATCTGTTGACCCCACTCTCTGCTCCTCTTTCTGAGGTTCTTTTGTTCATTCTTTCTTTAGCCAAGTGGGGCTCTGCTTTGGGCATACTCAAAGGTTATTTATCGGCTCTTCCGGCCTTTCTTAGGTTGCCTGATCAGCCTTCACTCTTTAAGTCTCCTATTGTCAGTCGTCTCCTTAACGGTCTCACTCTTGTTTCCTCTCACTCAATTTATCATTCCTCTATAGGACCTCAATCTTGTACTTACTTTCTTAATGTGTACTTCATTTGAGCCAATGCACAAATATCCATTATGGCTCCTTACTTTCAAGACTGTTTTTCTTGTTGCTGTCACTTCTACTCGCAGAGTGAGTGAGCTTCAGGCTCTTTCTTCAAAGCCCCCTATACTTGTCTGTGCACCCTGACAAAGTGGTGTTACACACTAAGGCTTCTTTCCTTACCAATGTCATTACACCTTTACATGTAGGCCAGTCCATCACCTTGCCTATTTTTTTTGCACCTCCACATCCTTCTCATGAGGAGGAGAGACTCCACCATCTGGACCCAACAAGAGCGTTGGTGTTCTATCTCAATCCTACTAAAGGTTTCCGGATGGATGATCAACTCTTTGTTGGATATGTGGGTGTGAAGAAAGGGAAGGCGGTGCAAAAACATACCATCTCTCGATCGTTACTTCTTTGCATCATGATGTGCTCCGCTTTGGCCCAGAGGGAAACCCCTGAGGGCTTAAGCGCTCATTCCACCAGAGTGACTGCTGCTTCCACTGCATTAGCATGCAGAGTTCCTGTTCTGGATATCTGCCAGGCAGCTACGTGGGCATCCTTGCACACGTTTACTAAACATTACTGCCTGAACAGTCCGGTCTGTCGGAACGGCTACTTTGCTTGTTCGCTCCTGCAGGACTTTCTAGTATGATCGTGGTCCTCAGCCCACCTCCGCGGATGGCATTGCTTGGGTATCTATTCTAAGGAAAGGAATCTGCAACTAGAAGTCTCTATCAGATGTACAAGTTACTTACCTTTGGTAACAATATATCTGGTAGAGACATATTCTAGTTGCAGTTGTTTATGTTGTGACTTACCAGATTCCAACCCCCCAAGTATTCCTGTCAAGCCCTCAGGATGCAGGATGGTTGAGACCTTCTTCCAGGGAAAGAGATGTAATGGGGCACTGGGAAGGCCACCGCCTGTCTTCTTGGCCTGCAGCTGGTGCCTGGAGACCAGAAAATGGACCTTACCCCTGAGGTCATTCCATCTCTTCCTGATGTCCTCCTTTGTGCGCAGGGGGGTGCCTACAGCATTGACTCTGTTGACTATTCTGTCTCAGATTTCCATGTTCCTACTGAGAGGAGTGTACTGGACTTGTGCGCCAAACAATTGTGGTTCCACTCTTATGATTTCATCCACCAGGACTCTTAATCATCTTCTGAAAAACAGGGATTTTTGGAACGTGACATGGTGGAAAAAGAAAACTAGGGGTGACAGTCACTTACTAAAGAGGGGAAGTGCAAAATGGTGTGACTGGACAAAAGTGTGTGCAGGGATTTGCATGGGATGGTGATTAAAAAATATGGTGCGTAGTATCTGTGCAGTGTGGGAAAAAGTTGCCTGTGTCTTGCCGGGTTTTGCTGTGAAAATGCAGAGGATTGTGGTGTGTTAAGGGGTGTGTTTCATTGTGCCCACTGCAGGTTTGTCCAGTGTGGCAATGTGTGTCATCTGTGTTGTTTTCAAATCCATCCAGTATGGTGTTGTGTATTACTTTGGTGACCACGAACCGCCGTGGTTCGGACTGCCATTGGTTGACCGTCATAGGTGCCCACCACTGCGACTTTGGGCTTGTAATATGGTAAGTGGCCGATCGCTGTGCTGTCGGGGGCTAGAGGTTGGACCACCTATTTCTGGGCATTTGCACCACTGCCTGCCTGCCTTTTGTGCTTAGTCGTCAGCAGTCCGACCTGTATGACTCATAATAGGGCGGTCTGTGTGACCGCCAACATGGTGGTCTTTTTATGACGGCCAACATGGCTGTCTGGTGATCCGACCACCAAACTCATAATGAGGACCTTAGTCTCTGAAATGGAAGTTGAAAATCTTCAGCCGGGAAGCACAGCATTGGCCAAGGAGGGCTCCATGACTTCAAATAGCCATTGGATGAGGTCCCGGTGAAGCTGTTGACTTTTGGAGGGAGTGCTAGGAGTGGGAGAAATTTGAATTTCGCACCCAGAGAAGGTCTCTCGACAGCCAGATTTTTTGGCACCTTCACCAGATGGTGATTTCTACTTTCTGACCTAGGGCCAGGTGTACTAAGGCAGGATTCACAAAATGTGGTTGCAAATCGAGCTCCAACGTTCTGTGAAACCCTTGATATTTTGTGAACTACACTATGTACTAAGCGGCTGCTTCACAAAATACCTCACAAATACTAATGAAGTAGGTCACAAATTGCGACCCACTGTAATTCACTGCCACACAGGGATGGTAGACTTCTGGGATCAGCAGGCCACCATGTCTATGGTTGCTTTCAAATAAAGCAATCTTTCTATTTTTTAATGCAGCCCATTTTCCTTAAGGGAAAATAAGAATGTTAAAAAACATGTTTTTGAAATTATTTTTTAAGACCACTGAAACACGTCCTACTCCAAACAGTGTTTCTCACTGACCATTCATGAAGGGTAAGAGGTCTTTAGGTAGGTTGAGGCCTGTCTCTACCCTAGGGGGGTAACAGTTCCCAGGGGCAACACTACCCACTTTTGCAGCACTTCCTGTGTCCTCTACTGCAATCAATCCCATAGTGCCTCTCTGCCTAAATCCAGTGTGATGAAACCCTTCTGTCCTTGCACAGAGCCTGTGTGCCTACCCCAGAGGTGTGAACATGGAGATGAGCAACCTAAATCAGTTCTGAGTGTGCAGCTCCCCTCTCTAGTATTGGTGCCTATCGCGCTGGGGGATAAAAGAATGGGGCAGGCCTGGTGTCAGTTAACGTTTACTTATGACAATGGAGGCCTCTTTGAAGTTAACCAAATTCGACTTTACCATTGAACTGGATTAGAAAGAACTATTTAAAATAGCCTTTATATTTCTAGCTGTTTGCCAACCAAAAATAGAAGAGTTAAATGCAATAATGTAACCCAGTATTTTTCTATGTCCAGCCTTGCAAATTGAGAATAGCTTTTGGGGCTTTTTCACTCTATGGACCTGGGTAACATCAAACCATTACATGTTCTACTGATAACTAACAAGCCCCCTGCCTAATAGTCAATAAGGCCTACTTAGGACTGGGTTATTCACAATTAAAGGATGGTTTTAGAAAATGCAACAGTCAGGGTACAAATGGTAGGCCGGCAGTCATATTTGCCCTGTCACTGCAGTGAATGGAACAATGGGTGCTGCAGGCCCACTTATGGCATTCAACTTACATATCCTCTGTACACTTTGTATTGTATACTATAGATGTATAGGTGAGTTTAATATGCAAATTCTTCATATTGAAAGGGTTAGCAAAAACACTTTACCACTGGTTAACAGGGATAAGATGCACAGGGTTTTAAAGCCAGCAAAAATATAGGGTCCAGCAAGAGATGACAAATCAAGGGTGACCATCCAGAAAGGGCAAATATCTGGAACAGCCCCTCCTCTCAGCCTAGAGCCAGGGTAGGCTAATCATTACATTTATGGACTTCCCTGCTCAACCGATAGAACAAGGACAGTTCTGCTCTTCTGCAGTGGCACTCGTCTATTCTGTGCTCATTTGAGTCCATCAGCTTTGAGCTCATTGAGCTCTGTCAACATCCTCCTGAGACACTAAACTGGCCCATTGGAAGCCTTCCACTCATCTGCAGACCTCATTTGTGAGACTCCTAACCTCAACTTGCTTTGTAAGATGCATTGTAAAATGAAGATTGTAGCACCATTACCAACAAAGTGATGTGGCCCATTCTGCCTCTTGGGTCAGGTGTATGCCTCCACCCCAGTGAAAACTCTGCTTACAAGGCAAATAGCCATTAGCAGCTACTAAAAGCTGTCATCCCGTGTAGAAGATCCAATCTGGGGCACTTGACAGGACCCACTTTCTGCCGTGGGGCTGATATGGAGTCCCCCACTTTCTCTTGATGTGTCCCTGGCGTCTTAGGTAATTCAGAGTGCTAGACCACACCCTTGCGGGAGAAACATCCAGCCCCCCACAAGGGTTGACACACTTTGGGGGTCGTTCTGACCCTGGCGGCCGGTGACCGCCAGGGTCACCGACCACGGGAGCACCGCCAACAGGCTGGCGGTGCTCCCTCGAGCATTCTGACCGCGGCGGTTCAGCCGCGGTCAGAAACGGAAAGTCGGCGGTCTCCCGCCGACTTTCCGCTGCTCGGGAGAATCCTCCATGGCGGCGGAGCGCGCTCCGCCGCCATGGGGATTCTGACACCCCCTACCGCCATCCTGTTCCTGGCGGGTCTCCCGCCAGGAACAGGATGGCGGTAGGGGGTGCCGCGGGGCCCCTGGGGGCCCCTGCAGTGCCCATGCCAATGGCATGGGCACTGCAGGGGCCCCCGTAAGAGGGCCCCGCAAAGTATTTCAGTGTCTGCAAAGCAGACACTGAAATACGCGACGGGTGCCACTGCACCCGTCGCACCCCTGCAACTCCGCCGGCTCCATTCGGAGCCGGCATCCTCGTTGCAGGGGCATTTCCGCTGGGCCGGCGGGCGCTCTTTTGGAGAGCGCCCGCCGGCCCAGCGGAAATGTAAGAATGGCCGCCGCGGTCTTTTGACCGCGGTGCGGTCATTTGTCGGCGGGACTGTGGCGGGCGGCCGAGGCCGCCCGCCACAATCAGAATCACCCCCTTTGTCTGTGACATGCATGGGCCTGCCTGGGGCAGGTCTCCTGTCCCCTGTCTCTGTGACAATACTTCCAGGTGTTGAAAGTAGCCTCACCACGGTCAGTCTTAGGGTGCTCTTCTCTCAAAGCAAGTAACCCCGAATGTATTGGTCTTCTCATTATGGGTGTCCTCTTCGTCCTACACCTTACTCTCCACCTGGGCCTCTGCAGTCTCTGTTTGAGAGCATTACTCTCAGAAATCTGTGTTTTTGGGACAACCTGGGTGACCACCACACCCAGCTATTTTTCCACTTGTGGGTAGTCCATCTCTTTTAACACTGCTTTAGCTAAAAATTCCTGCCTTAGCACTTTGTGTGGACAAAACTCAAAATCCTGAATTTGTAGGTAATAAAGAAAAAATGAAATCCATATTTCTGGGTTGAAAAAATTGTCGTCAAAATTGGACAAATGTTCGGAATTAGGTTTATCTGGAATACGGAATATTGGTTTAGTCCAACTAATCCGATATTTTTATTACCTAAGTAAGGCGCCAGAGGATGTATTCACGAGGTTTATTTAGAAAGAGCTGTGTGAAGGTGTTAACCTTAAGTATATATTTTTTACACACTTGAGTTTGTCCCTTTAAGAGCTTTAATTGACAAAGGAGAAGGTTTTGGATCAAACCAGTAATGTAATTACTGGCTGAGGTTAGTAATAATTTAAAGAAGTTATGAGCATGACATTTGGCATGCATCGTGCATAAGATGTGTTGCTTGTAGCTGTTGTTTTGATTGTGCAGGCAAGTTATGTATACAAAAAAAAACATGATCCTGAATATAGGATACTTTATATGAATTTTAACAAAGGCAGGGGACCGTGTCTACCAATCGGAAACAATATTTGAATATGATGTAATAATGGTGTCAAATACGTTGGTTGCTCATTTTCTCTTAGTTCTCGAAAATATTTGAGTCATGTTTTTTGTCCTGAGTTGCCCATCATTCAATTAAGATACCTATCTCGGATTTTCCATCAGGAAATATTCGCCTGATTAACTTTTACATAGTTCTGTTTTGTTTCTGTTTATTTACATTTTGTAAACAACTTTTTGTGCATATTTTTAAAGTTAGTGTATATTTTATTTTGTTGAAATGTTACCAAATAAGTAAATAAAACTAAACACCTACTGAAACTAACTTACAATCGTGCTTCTAATCAATCTAAAAATAATATAACTAAGAGAGATGAAACTAGGTGTTAAATGATGCAAGTACATGCTTAACATGCTTGAAGTAGGCAGTGAACTGCAATTGTTTTGCAACCGCATTCCGATCGCAAAACAATCGTACATCCCTCCTGAGACTCGCTACTAGGAAGAGACGCCCTTTGCACGCCTCTTCCTAATAGTTACTCGCAAACACTATTTTGCGAGCCGGTAATAGGTTACCAATGAACAAAATAAGGTTTGTACATGCCAGAGGCTGTTTTAGCAGTCACAAACGGCCCGAATGTCCATTTGCTACCGCTAAAAACAGTTGTACATCTGGCCCTTAGTCCCACGTTTACTTTGTGAAGATTGTTTTAATGCCTGATCCACATAAATACTTTCAGAAGATAAAGCAGTTTTAAGTTTTGGGGGGCTAGTGATAATGTTGATGCCTTCCATGTGACTTCAAAAAACTGCCCTGCTCCTTACAAAAAATAGAACTAGCTACACACCAATGCATTGGGGAAAAGGTAGAAACTGCCTACTAGTCAATTTTCTGCTCTAAATTGTGCCTGTGAAATGAGGATCGTGATACCATTTTCTGTGCTGCACCAGCACAGAAGGAGATTCTGCCCTTCTGTTTTTGACTTCTTGAGCGTATGCATTAGCTTAAAAAAACTCCCCAGTGAAATCATGGTTTGCTGATACCAAAGCTCCTAAACACTGAGTAGCAATTGCCTCTTTGTGTTCTGACAGGGCTTAATTTGTGCCAGCGCTCTGCACTGGCACTTAATACTCAGCACCGGCACTTTAAAAAAATACATAAGATGCATTTGCAGGCCTCTAGACACATCTCCTACATTATAGAACATTAATGCAATTTCCTAACTGTTATGTTTACTGAACTAAGAAATCTCAACTATTAATCTACAAAAACGTAGAAGATGTAAGTAGTAATTCCTAGTGGATTGCAAATCGACTGACTTCTTGTCGTTAGTGAGGTAGGTCACAGTTTGCGACCCATTAGGAATTACAGCCATCATAGGGATGGTGGCCCGTTGGGGTCTTTTTTTGTTGTTGTTGCAACCTGTATGCCTAAAAGGAAAAAGGGATGTGTTTAAAAAAAATAAAACTTGGGGCCAGATGTACAACGCGTTTTGCATGGCGCAAACTGCGAAATTCTGCAGTGTGCAGCATGCAAAACACGCATCGCGATGCACATTCCCATTTTGCGAGTCGGTACCGACTCGCAAAATGGGAATGCGACTCGCAAATAGGAAGGGGTGTTCCCTTCCTAATTGCGATACACACCGCGATGCAGAATTGCTTTGTGACCGCGAACGCGGTCGCAAAGCAATTCGCAGTTAGCACCTATGTCAAGTGGGTGCTAACTCATTCGCAAAAGGGAAGGGGTCCCCATGGGACCCCTTCCCCTTTGTGAATGTCGCAAAAAGTATTTTTTCAGAGCAGGCAGTGGTCCAATGGACCACTGCCTACTCTGAAAAAATGAAACCAAATGGTTTCATTTTTTCTTTTGTATTGCAACTCGTTTTCCTTTAAGGAAAACGGGCTGCAATACAAAAAAAAACCTGCTTTATTCAAAAAGCAGTCACAGACATGGAGGTCTGCTGTCTCCAGCAGGCCGCCATACCTGTGAGTGCAGGGAACCGCAAGGGGTTCGCAAATTGTGACCCACCTCATTAATATTAATGAGGTGGGTCTTTGCGACCCCCTTGAGATTTGCAGATGGTGTCATGGACACCATTCTGCATATGATTTTGCGACTCGCAATTTCCGAGTCGCAAAATCATATCTACCTACATCTGGCCCTAAATGTTCAAGTTGCATTTTTAAGAGTAGGCAGTGGTCCTTGGGACCACTGTCTCCTCTTAAAAAATATTTGTTTCAACATTCAGAAAGGGGGAAGGGATCCCTTGGGGACCCCTTCCTGTTTCTGAATGGTTACCATCACCTTCGAGGTATCTGTAAAAAGTAAATGTTTTCCAACCTCAATTTGGTTGCAAAACATTCTTGCACAGCACTGCAATTTGGTATTTGGAAGAGATGCCCTAACCAAGACTCTTCCGAATACCGAATTGCTAAACACAAGTTGTGATTCAGTAACATGTTGCCAAATCACAATTTGTGCTTTGTACATATGAAAAAGCCTATTTGTGGTCGGACACAACCTGATTCTGTAAATCGGGCAGTTTGTAATCATAAAAATGCTTTTGTACATATAGCCTATAGATTCACAGGTGCTACATATATACTAGTATAAACAACGGATGCTTGCGACAAGGTTATAGCCATTAGGTGACATGCTTGTTTGTACGTGCTAATGCGTTTTCCTCCTTCGTAGGATTTGAAAAATGCTTCCTTTCCTTTTTCCCTCAGGTTGATGGATCTTTTAGCTCAGTGAAGAGTGTGGTAATCAAGCAATCAATTCAAATACAAACAGCAAATTTAAACACCATGGCCCATGTGGCCATGGAAGAAAACTCCAATCAATTAAAGTTTCAAAGCTTTATTTTATAACCACAATGCCAAAGTCACAAAAAGTGTGTGCAAAATCAAATTCTAAAGATAACTGAACACCATAGGCTGATTAAATCTACAAAGCAAATGTAATATACTCAACATCAACACCATTAAACATTCCACACGAGGAATAATGCACATTAATAAAGCAATTACTTGTGAGACAGAAACACGTTTCATCTCAGACATTGAATGCATCAGTCAAATCAATTGCACAGATTCAAAATTCGGGGGTTGGGACATAGGTTCTCCCTACTTATAACCAAATTAGGACAAGCATGTTTGCAAGCAGGCAACACATGCAGGCAAAAGTCAAAAAGAATAGACAAAAATAATTTGAAAAACATCTATCTCAGGCTAAATTACACTAACTAAAACAAAAGTGGCCAGTGTCAGCATGCTAACTATACTCAGGAAAGCAGGTCAGGGGAAAATAACATTTGCATTAGAACATACCTTTCCTAGGTTCAGCATTCAATTCCGTTTCACCAGTAAACCATGTAGATCATCAGCAAGGTTCGTTGGAAGCAACATCGGGGGAAAATGCAGAACACGAGCTGCACATGGAAATCAGGAAACGTCCAAGGGGACAAGTTAACAGAACAAGATTCAAGAGGGGACTGGCACTGGAACTTACAAGTCCTTCCCCTTACTTAGAATTACTCAAATCAGTTCGATTGGTCCATTCACTGTGTCCACATTATGCAAAAGGGGCAATATCCATTCAAATTATTACACAAATCAAGTTTGCAACATCATGTTAAGTTCCCAGGTTTGGTGTGAAGTAATCTCTACTTTCCTTATGACTCCAAAAGTTTAACAATTTGTACATCACTTGTTGCAATCCACTTTACTTCCCATGGCACAAGACAATTTTCTCCTTTCTCATGTGAACAAGTCTATTAAACAATAGTACTACTCTCCTTTCAGCCATCATGCCCATTGTTGAAACATTCAAGGACACTACAGTGTAAAACCTACACATAATACAGTAGTACTCCTTACTAATCATGTAAAACAACCTAGTGGAAAAATTCATGTAGAGAGAAAGAAACGAGTTATGCTGCTGCAAATATGAAGACTTTAGGCCTATTTTTGCTAACATAAGAAATACAATACATTAATATTGCAATTAATAAAACACACATAGGGCCTCATTACAACCCTGGTGTTAAAGGCCGCTGACCGCCGTGCTGACGGCCGCCAACATACCACGGGCACGGCGGAAATCCGCTACAGGCATTATGACCCACATCTAGAAATCTGCCACAATACAGACACCCACACAAGTCCGCCACACCAAAGGTCAGTGATAAACTGGCGATAGCAAAACCCACACCGTTACGCCAGCAGGAATACGCCCACACTATCACGACCCACGAATCAACACGGCGGTCTTTCAACCGTGGTAATCCATTGGCGGTACACACCGCCGCGCTCAAAATACACACACACTTACAAAACACAACCACATTGGACAATTCAAAATACACACACCTGACACACATACACACACCACACCCACACACTCACACCACTATAAAACACACCCACATTACCCACAACCCCGTACAACAACAGTTTTGGAAGAAGCAGAGAGAGAGAATAGCAAAGACAACACCAGCATCCAGAGACACAAAACACCATCACTCATACACCATCCATGCACCTCAAATAACACACCCCAACACATCACAGCACACATCACATCAACCATCACCTCACACATCACCCACACCACATCATGGCACCTCAAAGACACCCACGGTTTTCTGAGGAGGAGCTCAGGGTCATGGTGGAGCAAATCATCCGGGTAGAGCCACAGCTATGTGGATCACAGGTGCAGCAGACATCCATTACAAGGAAGATGGAGCTACGGCAGAGAATTGTCGACAGGGTCAATGCAGTGGGACAGCATCCAAAAACACGGGATGACATCAGGAAGAGGTGGAACGACCTACGGGGGAAGGTGCATTCCATGGTATCCAGACACCAGGTAGCAGTACAGAGGACTGGCAGTGGACCCCCACTTTGTCCCCCACAACTAACAGCATGGGAGGAGCAAGTCTTGGCGATCATGCATCCTGAGGGCCTCACAGGAGTAGCAGGAGGACTGGACTCTGGTAAGTCAAATCTTTACTACTATATCCCCCACCCTACCTGCATGCCATCACAAACACCGACCCCTACCCTCACACCCATCACCCCAACACCTCACAGATACCCCACTATCACAACCCACACATCCCAATACCTGCATGTGACAACAATGCATGGACACCCATCACAGACCTGCAGGGACACCCATCACCACAGCATGTCCAGTAGAGAGACTCAACCAGGGCACACAATCACCACTCACACAAGGGCCATTGCGATACTGCAAGCATAGGAGTAGATCGAAACTCACCCATTGCACAAGATGGCACACACGGACACAATAACTATGCATTTACACCCCAACAGGACCCCTACCCAGCGTCACCGGACAGGAAGTGCCAGCCATATCCTGTCCCCCCACAGAAGAGGCCCACAGTGACAACAGCAGCTCTGCACGCCTGGATCAAGAAAACAAGCCCTGACCATCATGGACTTCTGGACAGTCGGTTACCCTGCCACAGTCCCAAACCACCACTGAACCTCCCCCCTCAGGACACACCACCACAGCACCCACCCAGCAGGCCCATGCAACTGTCCCCGGTACACGTCAATCAGCAGTGTCCACTACTACAGGGACCCCAGGCAAACCCACTAACCCAGGACGATCAGGGACCTGGGGTCAGTGGCAGTGGGCACACGGTTCCGGGGACAGAGGCACAGGACAACAGGGAAGCTGGGAGGACTGCTGTGCGACAGGGGGAAGACAGGCCCAGGGAACCCACTCTCCACGAGGCACTCTCCAAC
Source organism: Pleurodeles waltl (assembly GCF_031143425.1). NCBI lineage: Eukaryota > Metazoa > Chordata > Amphibia > Caudata > Salamandridae > Pleurodeles > Pleurodeles waltl. Next base: position 266,492,974 of record NC_090448.1, on the reverse strand, counting down.
ATCATGGGAGCATACCACCATTCCCAGGAGACCATGGGCACGGTACTGGCCAAGTTTCAGGAGACCCAGCGGCTGCAGGAGGAACAGTACATGGGGATCAGGGAGGACTTGAAGTCCATTAACACCATCCTGGTCACCATAGCAGGGGTGCTGGCAGACATGGCCAACACCATGAGGGAGACAGTGGCATACCACTGGGCCACTGACACCAGCCCGAACGATGAACAGCCCTCCACGTCCGCCGGCGCTAGTGGACAGGAGGTCCCGCCACAGGACCAACAGGCCACCAGCACTCCACCGCCTGCAGAAAGAGAACCACCCTGCAAACGGTCCCTGCGATCCAGGCACAAGACAGAGAACATTGCAAAGGCCCCCGCCAGGAAATAAGACTCTCCTGATTGTCACCCTTCTGTCCCACTAGGTCACCCTGACCACCTTGAACTGCCATTGCTCCACTTTCTATGCCCCCTTGGACAATGCACCTGTGATACAAAGAGACTGGACTCTACCATGGATATTCCTCCACCATCACCCTAGCCCATTACACATCCCCCTCCACTTATCATCACTTAAATAAACACCCTTGAATCACAAAATAATCTGGAGTCAGTCTGTACTTTCACAAATGTATTATTACAACCTCTTAGACAAATATCAATATTAATGTTCATTTGCACATACCAAAGTATGACCGTTGTTGGGAAGCAGTGAACATAGCAGAAGGCAAAATGTGGTACCCAGATCTGTGAAAAGGAAAGCCAAAGTGGACTGTCAGGGTCCATACATAGAGGTAAAAAGGCAGACTTATACAGTGTCCTACAGTAGTCTGATATGAGAGGAGCTGTCGCGGTTCTCAACGGTCTTACCCTCGCAGCGGAGAGGCGTAGGGGAACGGTCCTTGTTCCGACGGGTTCTGCTCTGGCCGAGGTAGGGGCGACCCCTTCCGGTAGCCACGGTGCTGTTTGGTATGAGCGAACCACTACAGTCCGTGCCCTCCAGAAGGAGTCCCAGAGGAAAAACCCCAGTAGGGTAAAAAACCTCCACAGGAACTCCCTGAAACGAAAGGAGGACACCAGGGTATTAGGACCGCAGTTCAGGAAGGCAGGAAAACAAAGCAAATCAGGAACAGACAGGATTCGCAGAAGGATATCAAATAGGAGCGTGACTATCACCAAGGAGTGTTGCAACGCAATGAACAGGCAGTTGGAATCCCCTTAAATACCCCTGGACAGGAAACAGGAAACAGGAAGTAGAACACCGCCATCTTGGATTGGGGAAAAGAAAACAGTAATGAATTAGGTATGTGTGTTAGACAATGCATGCTGGGTAGAGAGGAAGTGGTAAGCATGCTGGGAAGAGAAAAAAGGCAAGTATAAAGAACCCCCAGTGTAAGGGTTCGGTTTGTCCTAGGAACATCGGTAAGTGGTGGTGGGCAGGTGAATACATGCAAGAGAAATAAATGTTAAGCGCATAATGCGCTGTGTGCGGCCATGCCTGAAACCCCCTCGGGGTTTCAGGCTCTGCCGCGTCTGCCTTTAAGGCAGAACTTGAAAAAGGGGGAGCGGCGAGCGCCGTGACCCCCAGACCGGCTCCCTGGAGCCTTTATGGCCCTCGCCGGAGCCGCGGCGACCCCCGCGACCTGGGTGTCTGCCTCGGCGTCTACCGCGGCCCTGGCGTCGGCCGCGGCAAAATTAACGTGCCGCGCCGCGGCAACCTGAGCCCGCGGCCGCAGCGAGCGCTGCGGTGTAACAGTATGCCCCCTCCCCGAGGCCCCGGGTTTGTGAGGGAAGAGTCGAAAAAAGCGGCGGATTAAAACAGGAGCATGGACTGAAGAGGCATCCTCCCAGGAACACTCACTCAAAGGGTACCCCTTCCAATGAATAAGGTATTGGAGGCGCCCATGGAAAAATCGAGAGTCACAGACCTCCTGCACTTCGTATTCAGGCACATTGTCAACCAACAAAGGAGGGGGACAGGGCAACTGCCTATGAAAGAGATCAGGACGGTAAGGTTTCAGTTGCGAGACATGGAATACTGGGTGGATCTTCCATGTCCGAGGTAGGCGAAGACGCATGGACACTGGGTTGATCTTCTTGAGAATGAGAAAGGGACCATAAAAGCGGGGCTTGAATTTGTTTTGGGTGAGTCGGAGAGGTAGGAATCTAGAGGAGAGCCAGACCTTATCATGGACTTGATATAGAGGAGCCGCACAGCGTCTCCTATCTGCTATTGTCTTCATGCGGGACTTGGTGGACACAAGGTTAGAATGGATAATTCGCTGTATACCCCGTAGCTGTCGAACGAAAGAGGAGATGGCGGGAAGGTTGGAGTTGTCTCTCAGGGGAGTTGGGAAGGCCCTGGGATGGAAACCATAGGAGCCATAGAAAGGAGAGACTTTAGAGGCACTGTGTAGAGAGTTATTATAGGAGAATTCGGCAAGCGGTAAGTAGGGAGCCCAATTACTTTGTGTAGCGTTACAGAAGCTACGTAAGTACTGCTCGAGACCCTGATTGAGTCGTTCTGTTTGTCCATTGGTTTGAGGGTGGAACCCGGATGACAAGGCCACCTGGATCCCCAAGATCTTGCAGAATTGGTTCCAGAAACGGGAGATATATTGGGGACCTCTGTCTGATATAATAACTTGGGGTAGCCCATGTAGCCTGAAAATTTCTTGAGTAAAGACCTGACTTAACTCCTTTGCCGTGGGTAACTTTCTCAAGGCCGTGAAGTGGGCCATCTTGGTGAAGGAGTCCACAGTTACCATTATGACGTGGTTTCCCATTGAGGAAGGTAAGGCGCACATAAAATCGGTGGATATGGTAAGCCATGGGCCTGGGGGAACAGGTAATGGGCGGAGTAAGCCCACAGGTCTGGTTCGGGGTGTCTTGGCTTGAGCACATGTTGGACAGGATAACACATATGCCTCAGTGTCAGCCTTGAGAGTTGGCCACCAGAAAGAGCGAAGCAAAAGATCTTGAGTCGCTTTCACTCCTCGATGACCCGCAATAGGAGAATCATGGCACATGTGTAAGGCTTCGATTTGCACTGTTTTAGTGGGTAAAAACAGGGCCTTATCATGATAATAGTAGTCATGATCTATGTGCAGCTGTGGACGTAACCTCTTTAGTTCTGTTTCGTGTAGACGGGCATATTCAGACTTAACTTGATCTAAAAAGGTCTGTGCTACCCCTATGATTTTATTGTTGTCGAATAAGTTTTGAACCGCGGAATCACCGCACCCAGGATAACGTCGGGACAGGGCATCCGCCAGGATGTTCTGAGTACCAGGGATGTAGGTGATATAGAAATCATACTGGCTGAAGAAGAAGGCCCATCGAGCTTACCGGCTATTTTGGCACTGGAAATTTCTTAAACACTGTAGATTTCTATGATCGGTCCGGGCTTCGAAGGGCTCCTTTGATCCCATCAAAAAGTGTCTCCATTCAGTGCACGCGACCTTTAAGGCGAGTAATTCGCATTCTAGCACCGAATAGTTTCGCTCAGAATCAGATAGAATGTGGGATAGATAGAATACAGGGTGTTTTAGGTCATCATCGTCTTGTCTTTGTAACAAGGCAGCCCCAATGGCTCTTTCTGAGGCGTCTGTGACAACAATGAATTGTTTGCTAGTGTCTGGGTGTCGAAGAATAGGGGCTTGACTAAAGGCTTTCTTTAAGTCCTGAAAAGCTGACTCAGCGCCTGGTGTCCAACAAAAACCTTTCTTTAGGTGTTCCTTTTTGAGGGTTTGAGTAATGAAGCTGGTTCTCTGGGCAAAGTCTGCTATGAACTGCCGGTAGAAGTTGGCTAGTCCCAGAAAACATTGAGTCTCCTTGATGGAAGAAGGAGATGGCCAGTTCAATATAGCCTGTACTTTGTCTGAGTCCATGGCAATTCCGGTTTGGTCTATACAGTATCCCAAATATTTCACTTCTATCTGATCAAATTCGCATTTTTCAGGCTTACAGAACAAATGATGTTGTCGGAGTCTTTCTAAGACTTGGCGGACGTGTTTGGAATGTTCCTCTGGATGAACCGAATAAATTAGGATATCGTCAAGATACACTACCACTGTTTGTTGCAAAAGATCAGAAAAGATAGAATCCATGAATCTTTGAAAGATGGACGGGGCATTAGTGAGTCCGAAGGGCATTACTCTATATTCGTAGTGACCAAAAGGTGTTCTAAAGGCGGTCTTCCACTCATCACCTTCTCTGACTCTTAGCAGATGATAGGCTCCTCGGAGATCCAGCTTAGTGAACCTCTTGGCTCCTCTGACTGCTTCTAAGATGTCTTTGATGAGGGGTAGCGGATACCGGTCTTTGATAGTGATCCTGTTTAACCCTCTGAAGTCGATACAGGGACGCAGGTCTTTGGTTTTCTTTGGTACAAAGAAAAGAGGAGCCCCGGCGGGTGAAGAGGAGGGAGTTATTAACCCACTTTGTAGATTCTCATCTAGGTACTCCTTCAGAATTTGTTTCTCTGGTTCGGTGAGGGAGTACATCCGCCCAAAAGGAACTACAGTGTCTGGCTCTAAAGAAATGGCACAGTCGTATTCTCTGTGGGGTGGCAATTCAGGTCTTTCTGGCTTCTGGAATACATCGATATAGTCCTGATACTGTCTGGGAACTCCCTGTAGAACATTAATGGATCCTCCCACCTGGGCAGGTGCTGTTGAGAGACTTTTTGGGGACCAATAATCCCCGGCCGGATAGCAATGGTGTTGACAAAAATGGGAGGATAACGAAATGGTTTTTGTTTCCCAGTTGATGTAAGGATTTTGCCGTGTAAGCCATGGAATTCCCAGGATCATGACATGGTGTGGTGATGAGATTAAGTCAAACGAGAGAATTTCCTGATGTTTACCGAACTGTAAACAGAAAGTAGGGGTGGTGTATTGTACCGGTCCAGAGGCCAAGAGTGACCCATCAACAGTATGTACCTGTTCTGGTATTTCTTTGGGTATTTGTGTTATTTGTTGTTCTTTGGCCCAGGTTTCATCTAAATATAGGCCACTGGCTCCGCAATCCAATAAAGCCAAAGTTCTTGCTTCGCGGCCATCAGTTAAATGGAGGATAACTGGTAAGAGAAAAAGAGCAGTTCCTTCCTCCCTGGAAGAGCAAATAGAAGGTATATCACGATATCCCGTCCTCACCCTTCTTACTGGGGACGGGAGTTGGCGTTTCCCAAGGGCTTGGTTGGACGAATGGGGCAGGCGCGAATTAGGTGACCAGCTGCACCACAATATAGGCAAAGCCCCTTCCTTCGTCTATGTTCCCTTTCGCTGGCGGATAGAGGTCCGCGAGCTGTGTCAATCTGCATGGGCTCTTCCTCGGTATTCCCTTTGGATTCAGGGCGGGCTTCCTCGGAACGATGGGCGAAGGGACGAGATGGTACTGAGTGAAAAGGCAAACGACTCTTCTTTTTCTCCATTCGTCGTTCATTTAACCGATACTCTATAGTTAGTGCTTGGTCCATCAACCCTTTGAGGTTTTCTATCCTGGCAGAATGTACTAGTTCATCTTTGATGTCCTCTCTTAGACCTCTACGGAAGAGTGTCACCAAGGTACGTTCCACCCAGGTTGTTTCTGCAGCTAATTGTCTGAAACGGGTGATGTATTGTAATACATCCTGACTCCCTTGTTGGACTTCGCAAAGAGCCTCTTCTGCTGACGCCTCGAGTCCAGGGCGTTCAAACATCTGTTTAAAAGTAGTGATAAAGGTGGAATAATTAGATAGACAGGGATCGTTTCTGGTTACTAGAGGTGTGGCCCAGGCCAAGGCTGGTCCTGATAAGGCACTAATCAAATACCCCACCTTGGTCTTATCTTGTACAAATTGCGAGGGGCGAAAGGCAAAGTACACCGTTAAGGCATCCAGGAATTCTTTTAATGTGGTGGGATCCCCGGAAAATCGAGGTGTAGAGGCGGCTACTGCAGGGACATCTGTGGTCCTGGAGGCAAAGGTTTGTCGATAAACAGTATTCTCAGTACGTAATTGCTGGAGTTCTTGAGCCTGTTGTTGTATCGTCGCCAGCAGGTCCTGGTTAGTAGGTTCCGTGTTTACCACTGGGTTATCCATAGTTCCGGACTGCAACAGGAATTGTGGGCGTTGCAATCTGTCGCGGTTCTCAACGGTCTTACCCTCGCAGCGGAGAGGCATAGGGGAACGGTCCTTGTTCCGACGGGTTCTGCTCTGGCCGAGGTAGGGGCGACCCCTTCCGGTAGCCACGGTGCTGTTTGGTATGAGCGAACCACTACAGTCCGTGCCCTCCAGAAGGAGTCCCAGAGGAAAAACCCCAGTAGGGTAAAAAACCTCCACAGGAACTCCCTGAAACGAAAGGAGGACACCAGGGTATTAGGACCGCAGTTCAGGAAGGCAGGAAAACAAAGCAAATCAGGAACAGACAGGATTCGCAGAAGGATATCAAATAGGAGCGTGACTATCACCAAGGAGTGTTGCAACGCAATGAACAGGCAGTTGGAATCCCCTTAAATACCCCTGGACAGGAAACAGGAAACAGGAAGTAGAACACCGCCATCTTGGATTGGGGAAAAGAAAACAGTAATGAATTAGGTATGTGTGTTAGACAATGCATGCTGGGTAGAGAGGAAGTGGTAAGCATGCTGGGAAGAGAAAAAAGGCAAGTATAAAGAACCCCCAGTGTAAGGGTTCGGTTTGTCCTAGGAACATCGGTAAGTGGTGGTGGGCAGGTGAATACATGCAAGAGAAATAAATGTTAAGCGCATAATGCGCTGTGTGCGGCCATGCCTGAAACCCCCTCGGGGTTTCAGGCTCTGCCGCGTCTGCCTTTAAGGCAGAACTTGAAAAAGGGGGAGCGGCGAGCGCCGTGACCCCCAGTCCGGCTCCCTGGAGCCTTTATGGCCCTCGCCGGAGCCGCGGCGACCCCCGCGACCTGGGTGTCTGCCTCGGCATCTACCGCGGCCCGGACGTCGGCCGCGGCAAAATTAACGTGCCGCGCCGCGGCAACCTGAGCCCGCGGCCGCAGCGAGCGCTGCGGTGTAACAGGAGCAGTGCCAGTCTCTTACCTGTGTCTCACTGGAAGTACTGCATGATGATGTTGTTTCAGTTGTCAATATCTTCTTCTTCTGCCTCCTCTTTTTCACTGTCCACAGGCTCCACAGCTGCCACAGGACCAACATGAGGCCCATCCTCCTGCAGAAAAGGCACCTGGCGTCGCAAAGCCAGGTTGTGCAACATACAGCATACCACGATTATCTGGCACACCTTCTTCGGTGAGTGGTATAGAGAGCCACCTGTTAAATGGAGGCACCGGAATCTGGCCTTCAGGAGGCCGAAAGTCCACTCTATAATCCTCCTAGTTCGCCCATGTGCCTCATTGTAGCGTTCCTCTGCCCTTGTCCTGGGATTCTTCACTAGGGTCAGTAGCCATGACAGGTTGGGGTAACCAGAGTCACCTGCAAATGTAGAGGGATGTCTGTTAGACATACACCAACCCTTAGGGACTATCCCATACCCAGACATCTATTCATACTTTGTGGGGACCTTGGGCTCACCTATTAGCCACACACGGTGCCTCTGGAGTTGCCCCATCACATAAGGGATGCTGCTATTCCTCAAAATTTAAGCGTCATGCACAGAGCCAGGATACTTGCCATTCACATGAGAGATGTACTGGTCTGCCAAACACACCATCTGCACATTCATAGAATGGTAGCTTTTACGATTTCTGTACACCTGTTCATTCCTGCGGGGGAGACAAATGCCACATGTGTACCATCAATGGCATCAATGATGTTGGGGATATGTCCCAGGGCATAGAAGTCACCTTTCACTGTGGGCAAATCCTCCACCTGGGGGAAAACCATGTAGCTGCGCATGTGTTTCAGCAGGGCAGACAACACTCTGGTCAACACGTTAGAGAACATTGGCTGTGACATCCCTGATGCCATGGCCACTGTTGTTTGAAATTAACCACTGGCCAGGAAATGGAGCACTGACAGGACCTGCACTAGAGGGGGGATACCTGTGGGATGGCGGATAGCTGTCATCAGGTCAGGCTCCAATTGGGCACACAGTTCTAAGATTGTGGCACGATCAAGTCTGTAGGTGATAATGATGTGGTTGTCTTCCATTGTCGATAGGTCCACCAGAGGTCTGTACACTGGAGGATGACGCCATCTCATCATCTGCCCCAGCGGATGTGCCCTATGGAGGAGAATGGTGAGCAGAGGGTCATGTACCACATAGGTTGCACAAGGGTGTTTTACACTAATGTGATTTAATCGGTGTGTGGTGCTGTCTGTCCGTATTCCTGCCCAAATGTGCTGTGACACAGTTAGGTGCCCTGCCATGTGCCCCCCTGAAATGGCGGCTGCCTGACCTGTAAGGAGAGACAAGGGGAAATTAGCTAACTGGGCTGGCGTTGTGCAGCTTCGCAGGAGGCGGTCGAAGACCGCCCACAATTCAGCATTGGTTATCATTGGGCCCTATGGGTTCCAGGAGCCAATAACAATGTACGCCGGCGGTGACGAAACGCACCGCCGCGGACGTGAACACCATTTTCTATCTGTTCACTCACTTGATACCTGACCTTCAACAGGAGAGGACCTACACTGCAAGTGCTGCTGTGACCTCAGTATGGAAGCGACAATGGCTACAGTGTCTGGGGAAAGGGACCCTGCCTTCACCGCAGAAGAGTTGGACAAACTGGTGGATGGGGTCTCCAGACAAACAGGTGAGTACACTGTGAGCATGATGGATGGGACATGAATGTATGGAGTGGTCTGGATGGAAGATACATGTTGTGGGGGTGGGGGCTGTGGCCTGCATGTGAGGATGGTCAGTGTATGTGTTTCTGGGCATGGGTGGGAACTGGTGGGCAATGAGTAAGAAGAACCGGACGGGGGAGTAAGTTACATTCTTACCTTTCCTCTAGGTCAGTGCCCACCAGAAGAAGGGTATTTGGCATGCCATTGCCAAGGAAGTGCAGACCCTGGGGGTCTATCATAGATGGAGCACCCACTGCCGCAAGAGATGGAAGGACCTGTGCCGCTGGAGCAAGAAGACGGCGGAGGCCCAGCTGGGGATGGCCTCCCAACGTGGAAGGGGTGCCCGTCGCACCATGACCCCCCTGATGTTCCGGATCCTGGCGGTGCATATCCGGAGTTGGATGGGCGCTTGAAGGCATCACAGCAGCCACAAGGGGGTGAGTACAGTCTCATTCAGCTGACTCTGCGTGCTTTACGAAGTGTCTGGGTAGGGGATGTGGGCTGTGGGTTCCCCTAGGCCAGGGCGAACTTGCTAGGGTAGGTCCCTTGTTAGACAGGCTCTGTGCCACTCCAACCCCAATAGTGGTAGTGGCCATCTACAATTAGTTAGGCTCCTGTGGGTTCCAGGTGTGCAGCAAAAGGGGTTAGGCATAGTCCCCCATGGGCAGGTGATTTTCCTAAGAACTGTTAGTGCATGGGCTAGTGCATAGGGCTGCTCCCTGTGTGTTGTGTCCACCAACGGTAGTGGTGTTGCTGGCATTGACCATGTGTCTCCTCTCTCTTACCCCCCCTTTTTGTTTTGTCACCCTGTCTTTGTGTGCATTAGCATCATCTGGTGGAGGAGCAGTGGCACCGGAGCAGGAGGGAGCTGCAACCCACATGGCCTAGGAGGGTGAATGCACGGAGTCTGAAGGCACCAGTGGGCCGGAGGGCAAGGGGAGCTCCACGACGGGGACAGGAGGGGACACCAGTGACAGCGGCGACTCCTCTGATGGGAGCTCCCTTGTGGTGGCGGGCACATTTGTGCCCAGCACAACAACAGGCACAGCTGCCACCCCCCTACCAGCACCCCCCTCCCAGCAGCCCCTCAGTGTGTTTCCTGTGCCCGCTCACCCAGAAGGGTGGTCATCCCCTTCGCCCCAGGCACCTCAGGCCCTGCCCCAGTCAGCCCTGCTGCCCTCAGTGAGGAGGCTATTGACCTCCTGAGATCCCTCACTGTTGGGCAGTCAACCATTTTGAATGCCATCCAGGGTGTAGAGAGGCATTTGCAGCAAACAAATGCATACCTGGAGGACAGTCATTCTGGCGTGGTGGCCCAACAGAGAGCATTTCAGGGTCTGGCCTCAGCACTGATGGCAGCTATTGTCCCTTTGTCCAGCTTCCCCTCCAACCTCCACTACCCAGACCCAATCCCCTCTACCTCAGCCTATCTCAAGCACACCATCAGACCAGCCTGCACACACATCAACACACAAAAGTGGCTCAGGCAAACATAAGCACCACACATCCCACAGGCACTCACACAAGCACCATACCCATGCAGACACCAACATCCACTTCCTCCACTGTGTCCCCCTCCTCCACGTCCTCCACCTCCCTCCCAGTCTCGTCTCCACTCACACCTGCATGCACTACATCCTCATCCACTACCTCCATCACCAGCACGCCCATCACCACACACCACTCACGTGCAATCACCACCCCCACTACCATTCACACGTTCCCTGTGTCCTCTCCCAGTGTGTCTGTGAGCCCTCCTCCCAAAGTACACAAACGCAGGCACACACCCACTCAACAGCCATCCACCTCACAACAGCCTCCAACCCATGCACCTTCACCCAAACTAAGCAGACGTACACCTCCTACAACCACTACCTCTTCCTCCACTCCCAAACCCCCTCCATCTTCCCGTCCCAGTGTGTCTAAGAATCTTTTCCTGGCTAGCATTGACCTCTTCTCTACCCCTCCCCCCGTCCTTCTCCTAGGGCCAGGTTGTCTAGATCCCTGACCAGCACCTCAGCCACCAAATCCTCGTCCAGTGTGGTCCCTGCAAGTCCGAGAACATCGAAGGAGGCACCCATCAGGGCTGTCAGTGTGCCACCTAGTGAAGCCAAGGACCACCCTATTCCACCACATGCCAAGGTAAAGAAGGGGCCAGCATGCAGAAGAGAAAAGCCGCACCAACCACCCAACAAGTCCTGGTCCAGAACCAAACACAGTGCCAAGGTCCCAGCAGCGAGTTCCAAGGTGGGGAAGGGACACAGGAGCAAAGGGAAGTCAGCTCAGGGCACGGAGCCTCCGGGTGAGGGACTGGTGTCACCCCTTTCGCAAGACAGCCCAGCAACCTGTACCGCAGTGGGCACCGCCGCAACAATCACCACCTGCACCGCCACCTGCAAGGCAGCTGCCTCAACCACAGTCACCAGCATCATCCCCAGTGGGCAGCCTTCCGAGGCTGCAGGAGACGGCCTAGTGTCTCCCTCCACAAATTCAGATACCTGCACCACTGGCAGCGTCTCCGCTGCAGACACCGCCGCAGCCACCGCCACCTGCCCCCCGACATGCCCAGCCAGTGCCACTACAGCAGACATCAGCAGCATCCCCAGTGGGCAGGCGTCCGAGGCTGCAGGAGATGTGAGGGAATGGGAACTGCCACACCGCTGGTGCAGCATCACTGGGCACCATGCCCCCTCCCGAACCAGTGGAGAACAGCATCCACTACTCCAGTCCTTGGCAGGATGAAGCACTCTGGGCACACTACATGAGGCACCAGCACTGGCATTCCCATGTGAGGGAATGGGAACTGCCACACCGCTGGTGCAGCATCACTGGGCAGCATACCCCCTCCAGAACCAGTAGAGAACAGCATCCACTACTCCAGTCCTTAGCAGGATGAAGCACTCTGGGCACCATGCCCCCTCCAGAACCAGTGAAGAACAGCATTCACTACCCCAGTCCTTGGCAGGATGAAGCACTCTGGGCACCATGCCCCCTCCAGAACCAGTGGAGAACAGCATCCACTAGAGAGACTGTTGGCTTTGCACTCCCCAGTACCAAGCAGTGGGCAAACCACCCACTTGAGAGACTGTGGCTTTGCAATCCCCAGGACCAAGCAGTGGGAAAACAACCAACTTGAGAGACTTGAGAGACTGTGGCTTTGCACTCCCCAGGACCAAGCTGTGGGCATGGAGCCCCCTCGAGGAGTAGTTGCGTCGTCCCATCATCCGGCTGAGGTGCTCCCCCTCCCCTTCCCCCTGAGGTGCCTGTGTTTTTTTCAACCTGATGCCCCTGCAGTGTTCTCTCCGTTTTGAGGCAGGTGTCATGTGTAGGCTTTGCCCATGCTTTTTGGGACCACTGGTCCATGGACATTTAATGGGACAGTGTACGGACTTGTGTACTTGCTGTAAATATTTGTATATACTGATGATTTAAAGTATCTTGGGCTACCTGATTGTTCGATTATTACACTCGTTAAACTCATTTCATTTGGTCCTTGCGTTCTTCCAGGGGGTGACGGGGTGTATCTGTGACGTAACTGGATGTGTGTGTGTATGTTGTTGTGGTTGGGGGTTGAGGGTGTTGCGTGTTGCATGTGTGTGTCACTCTCTTTTTCCTCCTCCCCTCCCCTGTGTACTAGGTGCAGTACTCACCGTCGTTGTCGTCGCCGTCTTTAATGTTCCTGGTAGATGAGGAGGTAAACCAACATGGGCAGGACCTGTAACTTGGGCTCCATAGCATCCTGGTTCCTCGTTTGGTGTCGAGAGGTGAGTGGTTTCCCTTCCAAAGACTGTTTCCACTGTGCTTTTGATCGTGTTGGTACCGCCCCGGAAAAGCTGGCGGATTGGTGCCTTGTAATAGTGTGGGCGGTACATTGACTTTCGCTTGTCTGTTTGCAGTTACCGCCGCGGTGTTTGTTTCTACCGCCATGGCAGTCGGAGTGTTAAAGTGGCTGCCTGTGTTGCCGGTTTCCGCCATGGTCGTGATTTCATTTTTTTTTACCGCCGGCCTGTTGGCGGTATTACTGCCGCTTTATCACCGACCGCCAAGGTTGTAATGAGGGCCATAATATGCAAACTTATGAATTCAACATTAATATGTCATCAGAATATGTAAAAGCATTACATTAATAATTGCAATATTTAAGGCACCAAATTAAAGTATGACAGAGATGTGCAATTATTTTTCTGCACACGTAACGTTATACTAATTAATCATAAATCAGTATAAATCATATTCATTTTTACTGATAGTAATTGATTCTAATGAGTAAAATTATTTTTCAACATTGTTTTAAATCATGTTAGCACATTGTCAGTTCTTGTAGGCACAATGTCTGCCATATATATAAACGATGATACTTTTAAAATATGTGTCAATGCAGTTTTTTCTCCATGTTAGGCTGTTAAATGTGAAATTAAGTTACACCAAATGCTGACTCCTGGTGCACTAAAAGCATTACTAACATCTACGCTACAACATATGTACAGTTAAAACTTACTTCTTTAATCTTCTGGGTCCTTTTTAAGTGCATGTTGTCTAATTTTGTTCCTGAAATTCAATAATGTTTATGCTCCAGGAAAGTGCTCCACTGCTAGCCAGTATTACTTAGTTTATTTATATTCATAAATATTTGTTGATGAAAAGTTGCCAGCACTTCCTTACACAATTAGCTCATTACAGAAATATACTGTTGACTTGAGTGGACAGTATTTTTCATCCACAGGGTGGAAATGCCTTTTGTGCAAAAATGAAGGTAAAGGTGACCATTTTCTTTTATTTCCGGCCATTTTAGTCTGGTGCTTAATAGCAACACAAGGAGATAAAAGTTTTACTGCTTTCAGGTGGATTGTGTGGTTCCCACCTTTTTTGAAGGTCTACTGTGCCCAACGTTTGCCTACATTTCTACTGTGTTTTATATGTCACATCTGAGTATGTAATTCGCTTTAGTGCCAGGCAGTGACATGGGCAGTGGCCATATGTGCAAGAGGAGAACCCTATGCCAATATGGCTTGGCCCTTCATGCCAGTGCAGGCTCTACCAGTCACCACTTGGAATAGTTTCATTGGGTACTAGTGGCGTCCCTGAAGTCAACCTGCTTGCTGCTATGCGGATCCCACCTCATTTATTTTAAATTTGACCTGCTACCTGTGAAAAGAGTTACAGAGGAAGAGATCTCCACAACATTAAAAGGGAATGGATTGTACAATACTGGTGACAATAGCAATGGAATTAATGTAATAATGACTTGTCCATCAAGAAGGTGTTGCTCTCCATGCAGTGCTCTATACTGTACGCATGTAGGATGTTTCTCCCTACCTTTACCCCAATGGTGGCACTAGTTTCTTAAACCGGTGCTATATGTCAACATTACAAAGGAGTAGACATTCTACCAGCTGAAAGATTTGTTTCCAATAATATTGGCTTATATTCTTGGTTTTGTCTGCAGGAAAGACCTTTAGATGTTTTTAACCATGTGATGTTCGTATGCCTCCTTTCATGTTGGCAGCAAATCCTGCTTTATTTTACTGTTCAGTCCTCTTAAAAAGTTGTTTTTGTGGGATTGATGTGACCTAGAAGCAGTTTATTAATTACCCCAGTGCTCATAACAAAGAATGCGATATTAACATGTAACAAATGTCACTTAAGATGATCGTTTCTCGGGCGCAGCATCAGAGGTAGTGTTTAGTTCATTCATAACAACAGAGTATTGCCTTTGAACAAACTCAGTAAGTTACAAAGGAGGAAGTGAAATAACACTTGCATTTACTGGGGCCACTAATCTTGCGGATATGGAGAACGCTTAGAGTCCTTAGTGATCTGTATTCAAGGCACCAACTCAGTGTCAGAAAGCAGGCCTCGTGTGAGCCTCTTTGACTCTCTTGGTCTTTGCATGTGTCTAGTTGGCCAGTCAACTGTGTGCTGTACCTCCATACTTGGCAAGTGGGAAAACAGCAAAACAAAACTGAAGCTGGTGCAGTGTTGAGTTTGTTTACCAAGTAGTGCCAACAGTGTCTCACATACATCTCTCAGCAGCATGCCATTGCGAGAGGTTGAGATGGCTCAAATGAAGTTTGGAACCTCTATTGAAGTGTATAGTGGGCTTCAAGGCACCAGGTACTCTTTTGTGTTTCATTAGTCTGGTTGGAGGCTTCCACAAAGGGTATGGGAAGCAGCATGTCGGGCCAGCAGAGCTTCAAGAGGGCCTTCAGTCTTAGCCCTCAGTGTCTGCAGTCCACCTAAGTATCACCACTGATTCTCGGAACCCACAGAAGCAAGACCAGGTGGGGAAGGAGACCTCTGTTGTGCCACAGGTTCCCTTAAAACCCACTGTTGACTATCAGTAGTGCAGCTTTGCCTTTATGCTTTAAAAAGCTTTTAACAAGATGGTTGCCCATTCTACGTGATCATCAAAAGCTCATGTTTTACAATAAATAGGGACCACAATGAGAGAGAAGGTTTGTAACCACCAACAGAAGGGACAAGGGAGGCCAAACAGCATTCTGGGACAGGCCCAACATCACCCCACCACAAAATAGCCCCATGCCCTTGGAGGACGCTTACTGGTTGGCAACAAGTATTGTATTTTTCCCTAGCTGCTGATGTGGCCAAGGAGGACCAAATGGTGACAGTCCCATCGGGGTAATGATGGTTAATGTTGCCAGAAGAATACAATGGGATCTCAGAAGTCAGGTAGTCTTTAGAAAAAGGATGACTGGGTTGCACACCCCATTTTAGGCTGACTCTGATGGAGTGAGGGTCGGTTGCAGAGCTCACTGGCAAGACTTTTTACCTTCTTACTTGTTCGGTGTGATGGAAGGCAAAATCTTCCAGCTCGAATTAAAAGATACTGTAGCTAGCAAAAGGTCAGGTAAGTCAATTCCAAGAACCTGCTGAAGTCTTGAACTTTACATTGGTCAGGTAGTCCTGTCATCTTGTGTAAGTGTCACAAGAATAGAAATAAATTCAAAGGCTCGGTCTCAGGAGCAGCTAATTATCTTCTATGTGGTCAGATCCAAACTCCAGGTACAGCTTCTAGAGTACCAGAACATAGGTTGCATAAATTACAGTGCAAGCAGGCACTTTCTTCAGCAACAGCTACAGCCAAAATCGTGGCCCACTGGCCTACTATTTCTTTGTCTAAGATTATTCCTCCTTTTTCTGGGGACTTTCAGAACATCAGCTTCCTAAGCCCTAGGAATGGCTTTCAGCTCTGCAGGTTCACTTCTTCCCAAGGATAGGGGCAAACATTACGGTTAACCCAGCACAGATTCCTCATATCCGATAAATCTGTCCCTGTAGATTTTCCAGGGTGTCCACGCCTATATTTTGTAATACTTTCTACTTTTTGGCGAAAGAAATGACAGAAGGCATCATTACTTGATTTTCCAACATGGCAGTAATTAACCTACCTCAGCTATTTGGTCTTCATAATCCTGTCTCCTGTGTTCTGTACATCCAAAAGAAAACCCATCCAAACTAATCATCAATTTATCCCTCACTTTGAAAGGAAGTAGCATTGTGTCCATGGGAAGGTCTGCTTCATAGACGGCTTCCTACTTTTTTCATACTACATGGGAGACAGACAGCAGAAGACCAGTCATGGCCTTATGTGACCCACCTAACAAACACCCCTCTCTAAGAGTCACACTACCTGAACAAAAACGTTTTTTGCCCAGGAAAAACATAACAAATGTTCTAGAAATCACTGTGCCATTTGTACTCGAAATTTAAGTTCACCATTGAATTAGATTTTCACGAATTAGTAAAATGTCCCAAAAATTAAACTTCAATCATGTTCATTATGACTTTTAAACACCGGCCTGGTTCTGTCAAGGCAGACCTGCCACCACAGTGTAAAAAATAAAAGCACTGAGGTGGGACTGTCAATACTGAAACACAGGCACACCTAAGGCTTAAGGCCTTGTTGTGTCTCACATTGGTTGCCTTACATGCCAATTGCATTGCTTTTGTTTTGTTTTACTTTGCACTTATCTGAAAGTCAACAGTTGTGTTTCTTTATCAGTTGCCACAGTTGAGCTGTAGAACATATGCAGTGAAGAGTAGGGTACTAGCCCTTGCTGCCCATAGGCCTAGCAGTCTAGGTCCATAAACTCCAACAATCATAGCGCGGCGGGGCGGTTGGGCACAAAAAAGTAGATTTTCCTATACTTCAATTCAGTATATAGCATTTAAAGCACTGGAAAGTGTAACCAAATGCAGAACTCGATGATGAGAAATGTAATTGAAATTAATATGTACAAATGTAATCCAAAATAATGCTTTGAAATGTAATTAAAAATAATGACTAGAACAAAATGCATTATCATGAGTGTGTGTATATGTATATATGTATATATATGTATATATATATACATATATGTATAATGCAAAGTGGCAGTCACCGCTGCATAGTTACAGTTGTCAGAGTTTCCGTATTGTGATCATTTTTTATTTTGCTAATTACTTTGGCCCTTTTGACAGAGCAGAGGTCAGCAGGCCTCAGGGCAGCTCAGCAAAGCAATTCAGCAGTTTCTGAGAACAGTCAGGCACAGCAAGGTGGCAATCTTTTCAACACAGTAGCCTTTACTCCAGCAGAGTTTGCTTCAGGCCCAGACGTGTACTGATTTCAGGGGGTCGGTACCTATACTAAAAAGTGCCTTTAATATGGGGGATGACTTACAAAGGATACTTCTGAAGTGTGCAGGTCTCCCTTTCAACTATCAGTAGGGGGTAATCAGCCCTATGTGTGGGGAGAGGCACTTCACCCTTCAAATGTAGGTGTGAGTTCCCCTTCACCTTTCCAGTCAAGGAAGACCCATCAGTATGCAGATGAATGCAGATGCAGTTGAGTGTCCTGTGTTGTGGGTGTCTGGAAGGAGTGCACAAATGTATCTGTCACCCAGCCCAGACCGTATGTGTATTGGAGACAGGTTGTCAGGCACGCAGAGCAGTGAGAGCAGAGAAATGCAGTTTCTAAAAGTGGAATTTCTAAAACAATGATAAGAAATCCAACTTTACGAGTAAAGAGGATTCGTCATTACCATTCCAATGATAAAACATGATGCACCTACTCCTTTCTGATCAGGAAATACAACTTTAAAGTATATTAAGGAATTCTCATTGCTGTCCTATGGGGAGCAGGCTGCACAGTAATGGAGAAATGACTTTGCAAGTTTTCATTACCAGCACATGTAAAACTTAAAAGTACCTGACCTGTGTTAGACCTGGCATCCTTGTCATGGTTTCCCCAGTCTTTTTGCCTCTGCTTCCTTTATTTTTGACTGTATGCTGGACTTTGTTGTTGCTGGTTTTTGGTACTCTGGATACTTTACCACTGCTGACCAGTGCTAAAATGCAAGTGCTCTCTGTATAAATTGTGATTATGATTGGTTATCCCTGATTTCCATATTTGAATTACTAGTAAGTCCCTAGTAAAGTGGACTAGAGGTGCCCGGGGCCTGTAAATCAAATGATACTAGTGGGCATGCAGCACTGATTGTGCCACCCACATGTGTAGCCCTGTAAACATGTCTCAGACCTGCCAGTGTCAGTGTGTGCAGTCTTGCACTGCCAATTAAACCTGACAAGTGTGCCCACTTGCAAGTGCCCAAACTTACTACATGTAAGACACCCCTAAGGTAGGCCCAAGGCAGCCCACCTGCATGGCACATTGTATTTAAAACCAGGACATGTACTAGTGTGTTTTACATGTCCTGATAGTGAAATACTGCTAAATGTGTTTTTCACTGTTGTAAGTCCTTTCTCTCCCATAGGTTAACATAGGGATTGTCTTTCAATCTCTTAAATTCAGTTTCCCATTGGGAACAGAAAGAGATTGGGAGTTTGGGGTCTCTGAACTCACAATTTAAAAATACCTTTTTTTGTAAAGTTAGTTTTCAGATTGTCATTTTTAAAATGCCACTTTTAGAAAATGGGCATGCTCTCGAATTACCATTCTGTGCCTTTGCCTGCCTGTGGAATCAGACTAATGGTTGAGCTGTTTGTGAATCCTCTAGACAGTGACACAAAGGGAGCTGAGGTGTGTCTTGCATATCCTGATGAGTCTCGCTGGGCTAGCATGGTGGGAGGAGCTGACAATTGCACCTGAATGGGGCTATACCTGTCCTTGCACAAAACAGTCTCCAACCCCCTGGAGTGTGCCTGGGAAAGACCAGGGAAAGGCAGGGTCTTGTGCACTACAAAGACTTTTCTTTTTTTCTTTGAAGTTTTCCTCTTTCAAAGGCAGAAAGGGGTATAAAATTAGAATCCTTCTGGACTAAAGATATTCTGCCAGGAGGAAGAGCTAGATGCTGTAGGAGGAACTGCCACTCTGCCTGCTGCTTTGCTGTGCTGGTCTGCTGCTTGCTGCTTCTGTCCTGGGAGTGAAAGGACTGGACTTTGCTTTCTACATCCTGCTTTCCAAGGTTCTTTAAGGGCTTGAACTGAGCTTTCCTCCTGGTAAGATATCTCAGGGACATCAAAGACTTCATATGCCAATGCCTTGGCTCTTCTGCTGAAAGTCCTGACTTGCCAAGTGGTGCCAACTCCAGTCCCTGGGCCGTTGAAACTGTAAGCTGGTGACCTGAAGGAAAAAAATCCATGCACTGACGTAGCAAAAAAATTGGTGGAGCGCCTGTCCCGCAGCTGAAGAATCGACACAGTGACTGTCTCGCGGCTGCAGAATCAATGCAACACCTGTTTCACTGTCCAACAACCTGGCGTGTATGGATTTTCCATCCTTCATCCACGAGGTGTCAATTTCTCATCAACCCCATGCCACAGTAAGGAACCAAGGCGGCGTATCCAGAAATCAACGCTTCACCTTCTCTGCGAGGTAAGAATCAATGCATCACCACTCATGCCTGTAAGGAACCGTTGCATCGCCTCTCCTGCGAGGAAAGCATCAAAACATCAGCTCCCCTGTGCAGTAAGGAACCAACACCTCGCTTTGCTTTTTGGTGCCTCACCTTTCCTGTGGCCTGCATCCCAGGTACCTTGGCCCTCATTACAACATTGGCGGTAAATGCCGCTTACCGCCGTGCAGAAGACCGCCAACACACCGCCGCGGCCACGGAATTCCGCCACAGCTATTACGACCCACAGCTCAGAACCCGCCAAAATCTAGACACCCAAACAAGTCCGCCACACCAAAGGTCACTGATAAACTGCCGATAACAAAACCTCTACTGTCACGCCAACAGGAATACGCCCACACTATCACGACCCACGAATCCACGCGGCAGTGTTTCAACTGCAGTATTCCACTGGCGGTACACACCACCGCGCTCAAAATACACACACATTTACAAAACACTACCACATTGGACAAATCGAAATACACACACCAGATACACATACACACACCACTCCCACACACCCAATACAATATAAAACACACACCCACATTACCCACAAACTCTTACTACCCAAAAATTTGAAGAAGGCCAGAGGCAGCAAAGCAAAGACAACACCAGCATACAGAGGCACACAACACCATCACACATACACATACACATCCACGTACAAAACACCACACACCCCTAAACATCACCCCACACATCACAACACACACCACCTCTACATCACCCACACCACCCCATGGCACGGCAAAGACACCCCAGGTTTTCTGAGGAGGAGCTCAGGGTCATGGTGGAGGAAATCATCCGGGTAGAGCCACAGCTATTCGGATCACAGGTGCAGCACACCACCAGAGCTAGGAAGATGGAGCTATGGCGCAGAATCGTGGACAAAGCAGTGGGACAGCACCCAAGAACATGGGATGACAGCAGGAAGAGGTGGAACGACCTACGGGGGAAGGTGCATTCCGTGGTCTCCAGACACCACATTGCGGTTCAGAGAACTGGCGGCGGACCCCCACCTCCCCCCCCACAACTAACAACATGGGAGGAGCAGGTCTTGGCTATACTGCATCCTGAGGGCCTCGCAGGCGTAGCTGGAGGAATGGACTCTGGTAAGTTAAATCTTTAACTATTCATTCCCCACAGTACCTGCATGCTATCACATACCCCCACCCTCACCCTCACCCCCATCACTCCAACTCCTCACATATGTCTGACTATCACAAACCACACATCCCAACACCAAGCCCTGCATGCAACAACAAAGCATGGACACCCATCACCAGTGCATGTCCACTACACATACCCACACAGACCCCTAAACAATTATCACACAAGGTCCTACACAGGAATGGAAGCACTGGGGTACAGGGTCACCCACCCATTGCACACCATGGCACACATAGATGCAACAATCATGCCTTTACACCCCTGCAGGACCCCTACCCAACGTCACTGGACAGGAGGTTCCAGACATGTCCACTCCACCCACAGAAGAGGCCCACAGTGATGACAGCAGCTCTGTCCAACTGGATCTGGATGACCAGCCCGGCCCATCTGGGACCTCGGGACAGTCGGTTCCCCTGACACAGTCACAGGCCACCACAGAGCCTCGCCCCTCAGGAAACACCAGCACAGCACCCACCCAGCGGGACCATCCCTCTGTCCCCAGAACACGTCAAGCAGCAGTGTGTCCACCACTACAGGGAACCCAGGCTAACCCACAACCCCAAGAACAGCAGGGACCTGGAGGCAGTGGTAGTGGGCACACTGTTCAGGGGACAGAGGCCCAGGAAAACCAGGGAACTGGGAGGGCTGCTGTGCGACAGGGGAAGGACAGGCCCAGGGAACCCACTCTCCACAAGGCCCTCCAACATCATGGGAGCCTACCATCATTCCCAGGAGACGATGACAACAGTACTGGCCAAGTTTCAGGAGACCCAGCGGCTGCAGGAGGAACAGTATTTGGGGTTCAGGGAGGAACTCAAATCCATCAATACCACCCTGGTCACCATTGTAAGGGTGCTGAAGGACCTCGTGAACACCAGGAGGGACACTGTGGCACAACAAGGGGCCCCTGACACTAGCCTGGACGATGAACTGCCCACCACCTCCGCCGGTGCTAGTGGACAGGAGGCACCGCCACAGGACCACAACACCAGCACCTCACCCCTTGCAGATGGAGAACCACCCCACAAGCAGTCCCTGAGATCCAGGACAAAGACAGAGAACAATGCCAAGACCCCCGCCAAGAAATGAGACCACCCTGATTGTCATCCTTCTGTCCCACTTTGTCACCCTGTCCATCCTTAAACTGCCCTAGCTCCACTTCCTATGCCCCTTTGGACAATGCACCTGTGAGACAAATAGACTGGACTCTGCCATGGACATCCCTCCACCATCACCCCTGACCATTTTAAAACCCCCTCCACTAATTTGCACTTAAATAAACACCCTTGAATCATAAAACAATCTGGAGTCAGTCAGTGCTTTCACAGATGTGTATTTGCTATAACTAAGGAAAATACCAATGTCCATTGTATTGTCAACATACCTATGTCACACAGCTCTAGTCCATGAGGTAACATAGCAGAGGTCTCACAGTGGGACCCACATCTGTGAAATAGAAAGGGAAAGTGACAAATCAGGGTCCATACACTGGGTGAAAGTGACAGACAGATGAGAGGTCGAACAATTTTATCAGGTGTAGGAGGCAATGAGGTCTTCTTACCTGTGTCTCACTGGAAGTATTGATGGATCACGGTGTTTCTGTTGTCTATGTCCTCTTCTTCTGCCTCCTCTTCTTCACTGTCCACAGGCTCCACAGCTGCCACAACACACCTGCTTCAGGACCATCCTCCTGCAGAAAAGGCACCTGTCATCGCAAAGCCAAGTTGTGCAGCATACAGCAGGCCACGATGATCTGGCACACCTTCTTTGGTGAGTAGTATAGGGAACCACCTGTCATATGGAGGCACCTGAACCTGGCCTTCAGGATGCTGAAGGTCCGTTCGATCACCCTCCTAGTTCGTCCATGGGCGTCATTGTAGCGTTCCTCTGCCCTTGTCCTGGGATTCCTCACTGGGATCAGTAGCCATGACAGGTTGGGGTAGCCAAAGTCACCTGCAAATGTCGAGGGACACCTGTTAGACACACACTAACCCTTAGGGACAACCCCAGACAACTATTCACACTGTATAGGGTCCATGTCCTCACCTAATAGCGTCACACACGGTGACTCTGGAGTTGCCCCATCACATAAGGGATGCTGCTATTTCTTAGAATGTAAGCGTCATGCACTGAGCCAGGAAACTTGGCGTTCACATGGGAGATTTACTGGTCGGCCAAACACACCATCTGCACATTCATTGAATGGTAACTCTTCCGGTTTCTTTACACCTGATCACTCCTGCAGGGGGGGGGGGTACCGAGGCCACATGTGTCCCATCAATGGCACCTATGATTGTTGGGTATATGTCCCAGGGCATAGAAGTCACCTTTCACTGTAGGCAAATCCTCCACCTGAGGGAACACGATGTAGCTGCGCATGTGTTTCAGCAGGGCAGACAACACTCTGGACAACACGTTAGAGAACATTGGCTGGGACATGCCTGATGCAATGGCCACTGTTGTTTGAAAGGACCCACTTGCCAGGAAATGGAGTACTGACAGGACCTGCACTAGAGGGGGTATCCCTGTGGGATGGCGGATATCTGACATCAGGTCTGGCTCCAACTGGGCACACAGTTCCTGGATTGTGGCACGATCAAATCTGTAGGTGACAATTACATTTCACTCTTCCATTGTCGACAGGTCCACCAGTGGTCTGTACACCGGAGGATGCCACCATCTCCTCACCTGCCCCAGCGGACGTGCTCTATGGATGAGAACAGCGATCCGAGGGTCAGCCAACACTGAGGCACGAAATAAACAACTTTATTGCACACATTTCTCAATCTGCTATGTGCCTGCCTTAGTGTGTATGCAAGGCCTAGATATGTGTGACGCATTTAAAATTCATGCCATGTGGCCCCCTGAAATGGCGGCTGCCTGACCTGTAATGTGGGACAAGGGGATATGAGGTAACTGCGCTGGCGTTGTAGAACTTCGTGGTATGCGGTCGAAGACCGTGGTACAATCCTGCATTGGTTAACATTGGACTCTATGGGTCCCAGGAGCCAATGACGATGTACGCCGGCTGTGACGATACGCACCGCCGCGGACGTGACCGCCATTTTATCTCTGTTCACTCACTTGATACCTGATCTTCAACAGGAGAGGACCTAAACTGCAAGTGCTGCTGTGACCTCAGTCTGGAAGCGACAATGGCTCAAGTGTCTGGGGAAAGGGCCCCTGTCTTCACATCAGAGGAGTTGGACAAACTAGTGGATGGGGTACTCCCCCAGTACACGCTACTCTACGGTCCTCCAGACAAACAGGTGAGTACACTGTGAGCATGCTGTATGGGCAATGCCTGTTTGGAGTGGTGTAGATTGGAGATGGGGGGGGGGAATGAGGCGTGCATGAAACAACAGTGAGTGGGTGTGCGTCAGGGCAAGGGTGTGAACGTGGGCCAATGACTGTGACGGTCCGGAGGGTTATAGTTTTTCCTTTTCCCCTATACTATTCCTGTAGGTCAGCGCCCACCAGGAGAAGGATATTTGGCGTGCCATCACCAAGGACGTCCAGGCCCTGGGGGTCCACCACAGATGGAGCACCCACTGCCGTAAAAGATGGGAGAACATTCGCCGCTGGAGCAAGAAGACGGCGGAGGCCCAGCTGGGGATGGCCTCCCAACGTGGGAGGGGTGCCCGTCGCACCATGACCCCCCTGATGTTCCGGATCCTGGCAGTGGCGTATCCGGAGTTTGAAGGGCACTTGAGGGCATCACAGCAGCCACAATGGGGTGAGTAACGTCCCATCCATCTGATTCAGCATGCATTGGAGGTGTCTGGGTGGGGGAGGTGGGCTGTGGGTTCCCCTAGGCCAGGGCGAGTTTTGTAGGCAAGGTCCCTTCGTGAGGCAGGCTATGTGTCACCCCACACCACCAGTGTTAAGAGCCATCTACCTCTAGTCAGGCTCCTGTGACTTCCATGTGTGCAGCAATCGGGCATAGGCCTTGTACCCAATGTCCCTGTGATTAATTAGGGAACTCTAAGTGCATGGCGTAGTGCAGAGGGCTGCTGTGTCTGTAGTGTCCGCCAACGGTTGCGGTATTGCATGCACTGAACATGTATTTCTACTTTCTTTCCCCCCCTTTTTGTGGTCTCCCTGTTCTTGTGTGCATTAGCATCATCAGGCGGAGGAGCTGTGCCACCGCAGCAGGAGGGAGCTGCATCCCACATGACCCTGGAGGGTGAGACTATGGACTCAGAATTCGCCAGTGGGACGGAGGGCGAGGGAAGTTCCACGGCGGGGACAGGAGCTGAGACAAGCGACACCGACTCCTCCTCTGCTCCCTTGCGGTGGCGGGCCCCTTGCCCACCGCATCTACAGGTACAGCCGCCACCCACCCCTACCAGCACCGCCCTCCCATCAGCCCCTCAGCGTGTGCCCCGTGGCCGCTCACCCAGGAGGGTGGGCATCTCCTTCGCCCCAGGCACCTCAGCCCCTGCCAGCCCTGCTGCCCTCCGTGAGGAGGCCATTGACGTCCTCAGATCCCTCACTGTTGGGCAGTCTACCATTCTGAATGCCATCCAGGGTGTAGAGAGGAAGTTGCAACAGACAAATGCATACCTGGAGGGCATTCATTCTGGTCAGGCAGCCCACCAGCGAGCTTTTCAGACTCTGGCCTCAGCACTGATGGCAGCCATTGTCCCTGTGTCCAGCCTCCCCCCTCCAACTTCCTCCACCCAGACCCAATCCCCAGTACCTCAGCCTATCCCAAGCACACCATCAGACCAGCATGCACACACCTCAACACACAAGGGTAGCTCTGGCAAACATAAGCACCACACATCCCACAGGCACTCACGCAAACATCATACCCATGCAGACATACCAACAGCCACTGCCTCCACTGTGCCCCCTCCTCCAGGTTTCCCTCCTCCCTCCCTCCCACGTCTCCACTCACACCTGCATGGACTACATCTTCAGCCACTACGTCCATCACCAGCACGCCCATCACCACACACCGCTCACGTGCACTCACCACCCCCACTACCATTCACACATCCCCTGTGTCCTCTCCCAGTGTGTCTGTGAGCCCTCCTCCCAAACTACACAAACGCAGTCACACATCCACCCAACAGCCATCCACCTCACAACAGCCTCCAGCCCATGCACCTTCACCCAAAGTCAGCAAACAAACACCTCCTACAACCACTACCTCTTCCTCCAATCCCAAACCCCCTCCATCTACCCGTCCCGGTGTGTCTAAAAAACGTTTCCTGTCAAACCTTGACCTCTTCCCTTCACCTCCCCCACCCCTTATGCCCCCTAGGGCCCGCCTTTCCAGGTCCCAACCCAGCACCTCAGCCACCACATCACTGGTAACAGTGGTGCCAACAGTAAAAGGCTTCTGGAGTGTGCCAAGCAGCAGGGCAGCCAGTGTCCCAAGGAGCCAGGCCAAGGACATTCCCTCACCTCCAAAACAAAAGAAGTTGCCCACAGCCTGGAGGGAGAAGGCCAAAACACCTGCCACCAAGAGCTCAGCCAGGACAACAGTTTGGAGTGGCAAGACAGCTGTGCCACCATCCAAGGTGGGGAAGGGCCAGAGAAAGAAAGGGAAGTCGCCGCCAACCTGCACGTCGGACAAGACTGCCACCAGCACTGCCACATGCACCACCGCCACAGGCACCGCCGCCCAGGACACTGCCGCCAGCAGCACGCTCAGTGAGCCCCCCAACTGCACCGCCGCCCAGGACACCGCCGCCAGCAGCACGCTCAGTGAGCCCCCCACCAGCACTGCCGCTCAGGACACCGCCGCCAGCAGCACGCTCAGTGAGCCCCCCCAGCAGCACCGCTGCCCAATGAGCACCGCAAGCACCGCCGCTACTGAGGCCGGCGCCAGCACCGCCAGCGGCCATGCCACATCCTGTGCCAGTGGCACCACCGCAGATATGGCTGCCATTCCCAGTGGTCAGTCGTACGAGGCTGGTGGTCCGTTCCAGGGGCCTGGACAGCTTCCATGTTGCCCCACTGTCAGTGGAGTGTCAGATCCACTACCTCAGTCCTTGGCAGGATGAAGCACTCTGGGCACAGAGGCCCCTCCAGAACCAGTGGAGAATGACATCCACTAACTCTGTCCTTGGCAGGATGAAGCACTCTGGGCACAAAACACCGACCAGAATCAGTGGAGACTGTTATCCACTTGAGAGACTGTGGCTTGCACTCCCCAGGATAAATCAGTGGGCAAACCACCCACTGGAGAGACTTGAGAGACTGTGGCTTTGCACTCCCCAGGATACAGCAGTGGGCAAACCACCCACTGGAGAGACTTGAGAGACTGTGGCTTTGCACTCCCCAGGATAAAGCAGTGGGAAACCCACCCACTGGAGAGACTTGAGAGACTGTGGCTTTGCACTCCCCAGGATAAAGCAGTGGGCAACCCACCCACGGGAGAGACTTGAGAGACTGTGGCTTTGCACTCCCCAGGATAAAGCAGTGGGCATGGAGCCCCCTTGTGGAGCTGGCGTCGTGCACTCATGTGGCTGAGGTGCCCCCCCTTCCCTTCTCCCTGAGGTGCCTGTTTTATTTCGATCTGATGCCCCTGCAGTGTTCTCTCCGTTTGGATCGGGTATTGAGTGTGGGACTCGTTCATGCATTTTGGGCCCAGTGGTACACAGACTATGTAGGTGCAGTACATGGACTTGAATTCTTGGTGTACATATTTGTTAATAGTGTATATATATTTTTGACTAATGGACTTTTCCTGATTATAATCGTTCACCTCATTTCCTTTTGTCCTTGCGTTCTTCCAGGGGGGGTTGAGGGGTGTAAATGTAATGTTTCAGCATGTGTTGGTGTGTGTTGTTGTGTGTGTCACTCTCTTTTCCCTCCCCCCTCCCCTGTGTCGTAGGTGCAGTACTCAGCGTGGTCATCGTCGCCGCCGTCGGTCATGCTCCTAGTAGAGGAGCAGGAAGACAATCGCAGGTAGAATTTGGAGTTCTGGCTCCATGGCGTCCTGGTTCCTCGTGGGGTGTGAAGAGGTGAGAGTTTTCCCTTCCAAGTCCAATTTCCACCCGTGTTTTTGTTCGCGTTGAATCCGCCCCGGAAAAGGTGGCGGATTAACCTCTCATAATGGTGTGGGCGGTACATTGTCTTCCACCTGTCTGTCGGCGGTGACCGCCATGCTGTTTGTTTGTACCGCCGTGGCGGTCGGAGTGTTAAAGTGGCTGTCTATGTTGGCAGTTTCCGCCGTGGTCATAATTCCATTTTTTTTACCGCCAGCCTGTTGGCGGTCTTACCGCCGCTTTAACACCGACCGCCAGGGTTGTAATGAGGGCCTTTGTGCTAAAATGATACATTAATTTATTCCTATGGACTAAACCTCAGTGAAACCTGTAAAAAGTGATATATGTTTACTTGTGCATGTTGGATTTTTGTTGTTTTGGTCTTGTTTTATTCAGATAAATATTAGCTATTTATCTGGTCCAGTGTAGAGTCCTTTTGTAGTGTTTTCACTGTGTTACAGTGTGTGTGTACAAATACTTTACACAGTGCCTCTGAGATAAGCCTGACTGCTCGTACCAAGCTACCAAGGCAGTGAGCAGAGGATATCTTAGCTGTGTGGCTCATTTACCATGACTAGAGTGAAGGTCCCTATTTGGACATGGTGCAAACGACTGCCAACTAGAGACCCCATTTCTAACAGACATAATTGAGTTGAAAACTGGAAAAGGCATCAGAATGTTTCAGGCTAAATAGGAAGGACTCTAGAGCTAAAATGACAGCCAAGGTGATGAAGGATAGTCCTGCCTTGTAGCTTTGTTTAGAAAGAAGAATGGGGATTGTATATCATTGACTAATACAGTGGAATGGGGTGAAGTGTATAGTAGAGAGATTAGTTAGAGATATTGTGAGCAAAAACCCATGCCAATGGAGGGCATGAATTTGGAAGTGCCAATTAAGTCTGTCAAAAGCCTTTTTCACATCCAAAGCGATAAAGAATATTTTACTTTAGGTGCTTTGCTGAGAATATTAAGAAAAACACTTTTTCAAAGCTGGACTGTTAAGTGTCAACTACATCAGGCATGAGATTAAGTCTGAAGGCCAGTGCTTTAGCAAAGATTTGCAATCTGTGTTGATTAGTGATATGGGGCAATAATTCTTGCTTTGGGAAAGGTCTCTGTCCTTTTTAAGAATAAGACAGATCATAACTTCTGTACAAAAAACTGTAAGATTTATTCAATAGAAGCTAATGATTAATTTGTTTAAATAATTTGGGGAACAGTCAAGTCGAAAAATGAAGGTAAAACTCAACTGTGAACCCATCCAGTCCAGGTGGCTTACCTACTGGGAGAGGTTCGCTGCAAAAAACAGTTCTTCTAATTGTAATGGAGTCCCAAGAGTGGCCAGATCAATCTGTGAAGATTTGTGCATTGTAGGATTGAAGAGAAGGACTTAAGGGATGGATCAGAAGGTATATATTGAGGGGTATATAGAGCTTGATAATAGTCAGCAAAACAGTGAGCAATGTTTGAATCTCAAAAATAAATTGGTGCCGAATTTGTTGGTAAATGAATAGAAGACTTACTTTTCTGTATCTTGGGTAATTAGCTAACAAAAAGCCTGTTTTGTTAATACCTCCTTAATATCTAGCATTGATTTTGAGGAGAGTACCACATGCTTTCTCTGTAGTAGATTTATTACTGGATTTTAGCTGCAAGTAGTGAATCCAAATCAGCTTTATTATGTTAAGACGTGAAGTATTTGTGCTCTAATATTAAGATGGAGGCAGTTTCTTTTTCCATAGCTTTTGTTTTGTTGGAAAAAGTGTTCCTCTGAATGCAGATTTGAAAGTGTCCCAGAAGAAGTGGAAAGAGGTCGTTCATGCATTATTATTGTCTAAATAATCAAGAACCAACGCTTTGTAGGAGGTAAGGAAAACCTTGTCCAACAGCAGGTGATAATTGAACCTCCAGCGGGATTTGGGTGAAGTGTTGCAAGGAGCATCTAGATCAATAAATAGAGGGGTGTGATCTGAAATCAAATGTAGAAGGTGTTGGGTTAGGTTTTTGCTAAGGTAAACATAGTCCATTCTGCTCTAGGATCTGTGAGGGGTGAAATAGAAGAAGAGTTCTTGATGAGTAGGGTGCGCTAGTCTCTATGAATCGGAAAGGGCACTTTCTGGATTGTGTGCTTGAATACTTTGTGGGCTTTATGAGGGATAAACTTTGTAATTGAGTGTCGGTCAAGAAAGGATTTGATAATTTGCAGTCACCTCCTAGGATGCAGTGGAGTGTTTCGTGACCTTTTGGGAAATATTCCACCAAAAATTGGGATCAGCATTAGTAGGACCATCAACATTCATTATTGTGAAAAAGATAGCATTAATTTTGAGTTGTATCAATGCCCATCTACACATCTCATCTTTCTACAAAGTAAGAAGTGATATATTTAAATTTTTATGACAAAGTATTGCCACACCATTCTTACATTGCACAGAGGGCGAGAAGTAAAGTTTGCCTACCCATTGTTTTTTAAGCTTGTTGATGTCTGCTTCAGTGAGGTGTGCTTCCTGGAGTAATGCGAGTTGGGAACGTAATCTAGGTAGGTCAGGGAAACGACAGTGCTGTTTACCATGGTTTTTCAAACCTTTTACATTCCTAATTGTTATTCTAAGTAGCATTCTAGGAGAAGTCATGAATGTACATCAAATAAACATACAAGTTTCATAAGGTAAATCGAGGAAGTTTTAACTGTGAAAAGAAAAGTAGAATGAAAGAAAGAGAAAAAGGTAAAGAAGAAAAGGGTGTGAGAGGACCCCAACGATCAAGGAAAACAAAAAGGCAACAGAGGAAGAATTAACCATGGTTGCAATATTAGCATTACGGTAGGAGTGGAACATCTGTAGGGATGACGAGGTTGCAGAGCACCTAAACGGATGGAACCAGACTCAACTCCGGTGAACAAGGGAAGAAAACACACTGAACATTTAAAGGAAGAACTTTAGAAGTAGCTGGTGGGTAAAAAGACATGGGCTAGAGGATCCATGGCCACATTAAAAGATTAATAGTTAGGTAGAACGACGAGGATAAAAATTGTACCAATTTACTTACCAGGAATGACGGAGGGTGCGAAGCAGGAGGATCAGCATACAACAGCATTGGGTAAGGTGTACTATGACAGGTGAGAAACCCAATTTAATACTCTAGGGCTAATAAGATTGGTGAGAAACATGAAAAAAAGGTCAAAACAGAGTACATAGCCAGGAAAGTCACTGTACCTAAATAAGAGTAAACAATATGTTAGGCAAGAATGACAATCATGTTTTAGCTGCAGCCCCAATCGCCATATCCTCAAGGCGATGCTGTTGAAGAAAGTCCTGCAATTTAGCTGGGTCTTCAAAGGTGTAACAATTCTACTTGTGAATGTTTTTGAAAAAATCATGCGGGTGACTAAACTGTATATGATTTTTATGATTTTCAATAGTGGATGAAATTCAAGGAAGCATTTTCTTCTTGGAGCTGTTGCATTGGAAACATCTTGCAAGAAAATGATCTTGTGAACAGACCATTACAAAAGAAGCATTTGTTTAGTGTCAAAGAGTATGTATTACCTCAATGTGCTGCACAAAAAGGATAGTAATGCCTTTTAGTATAATATTTAAAGCATTAGCCAATGGTTTTGGACCGAGGTGACTTACTCCTTGAATGATAAGCAGGTAGTGATCTTGTAGATGGACAATTCACTGGAATACCATAAAGACATGTTATTTCTGCTATTCCTGTTTTCTAAGTCCCAGGTAATTCATCTTAGTAGATCAATTTCCTTTGTCAGCTGAGCCGTATCCAGGATCGAATCTTCCATATTGCTAATCCTCTGCTACATTGTTGTGATGCGTTGGTCAGAAGTAGTCCATTTCTTCTTTAAGGCGTAAGAGGGGGACATTGGTTTCCAAAACAAAAGGTTTTAGAACTCTTATTTCTTCCATGACGTCTTCTAGGATGAAAGGAGGGGGTGATTTAGAAGGGAAGTCTGAGTCTTTCTTAAGCCTTTTAACTGATGCAGAGGGTTTCTTTGACAAAGAACCAGATGTTGAAGGAGAACACCCCTTCCGTATGTCGCCAGAGCGCTCCATTAGGACTGATAGGGTCTTAGGGACAAAGCCCTGTTGGTGACTTTTAGGATGTGTGATGAGCTTGGTGGAGGATATGAAAGGTTTGGCTTTATCCTTCCACTTCTAGGATCTATCCATATAGGAGAAAGGAGTAGCAAACCAACAAAATGGAGACTAATCTATTAATTACTTCTTGGAGAGAACTCAGTACAAGGTGCAAATCCCATTACCCGGCCCAGCCAGGTGCTCTGTGAGACAAGTGCCTGCAGTAAGAGATAATAATCCTGAGGGTGAAAGTTGTGACTCTGGTGGCAATAAAGAACAGACTACACCGCTGAATTTATTGTTTGTGAGATACTAGATAGCACCAGTGAGCAGAAGAATGCAGCCACAGGAAAACAAAGTCTACTTCGAAAATAGTATACCAAACTTCTCAATGTGATTAATATATCTAAATGATGCAGCTCAATGGAGAGGGAGTGAATGACGCTGTCCACTGTAACGCAGCAAGTGGTTCCTCTAATGGACGCATGAAGGACAACAATGGCAACTCCACCTGGCGCTATCAGCATAGCCTGTAATATTCAAAGTCAACATTGCCATGAGTATAGGGAAAATGGAAATGTTCATGTGAATATGCAAATACTGCCAGATTTGAAGAGATGAATGCCAATGGTCACCATGTCACAGCCTGTCAGGAGTCTCAAAATGAAGGCACCTCACAATGCGCACAGCACTGCATGAGAATCTCTATGCATCCGCTGTGCACAAAAAGCTTAAAATTAATCAGGAAATGTGGCATCCACCTTCTGAATACAAAACCCAGGGCCCAAGGGAGGAGTAATGGGAAGAAAAGCTGTGTTACCAGGTATTCACCAGACCCAACAGGGAGGATCAAAGCCTGGTGGCCATCTTGAACGGCGCTCACACCCGCCTCCGACCCAAAGGCATGTTAAAACGGTTTTTTAGGTTTGACTTCGGAGTGTGGCTGTCGACTGACCTTATGTGGTAAACAGAAAAATAGTTTTAAGATGCACAACTGAGGGAGGGGCTTTAGCTCCACTTACCTATTAATTCCCCTTAACATTTGATTGGGTAGAAGATTTGCGCGTCAGTTGGAAGAGTGATTGTATTGCTCTTATACTGCCTTCTAAGAGGTTTCACCTCACCGAACATGGTTGTGGTGTTGAAACCTAATTATATGGTGGCTTGCAAGGGGACAGCCTTCAAAATGGAGCAATACCATGAAAAGATAGGTTTTCTCCTCAAGTAAGTTGGCTGGAACATTGAAACAGGCTCATTGAGTTATCATAGCCTTAGTTCAATTGCATGATGTTTTCCATGTTTGCATCAGAGAGGCCCAAAGGTGGTCACGGGAACACTGCCAGAGTCACTGCTGCCTCTCTCTATGGTCTTTTTGGCTACTTAAACAAAATACTGAGTAGCTTGCCTCTGCCCCTGGCAGTCAATTGAGAGTGGCCCACATGGGTGGATGAGGCCGGAGCAATTGGCAGGAAGCACCGGGGTCATCAACACCCCTCCCAACAGTTTTATGCCAAGAGCTGGCAGATGAAGTTGGGCAAACTGTGCTCCTCCCCTCAGCCTCACACAAGTGTCAGGTATGTGCATCTGCGACAGTCATCATAGACGCTTCCCACTGACCTTGAGCACCAATGCACACAATCAGGGTGGCATGGTTCTGCCATCAACAAAGAGATCAGAGCTCAAAATTGAGAGTGGCCAGGTGGCCACATAACTCTTCTCAGCCTCACTTATATTTCGGGGAGCCGAAGCAGTGCGCCCCCAGGAGCCATATATGAGCCAATTCTACTCTATTTTCTTTAACATAAATACTGCTCTACACAGCCTGTACAGTTGGAACCAGATTGTAGAAACCATTCTGTTGCTTCTCTGTAGACTGGTCCAGACTCCTGGTATATACATTTGGAATGGATGAAAAATAGCAACTTGTTTAAGTCCGATACTAGAGCCTTTCACCTGTCCATGTGTAGTGTGTAAACCATGATTTCAAAAGGTGCTGCCACCTTGTAATTCAGGAGCTACCTATCAAAAGACATGCATGTCCTCTACTGCTAGAGAGAATACAGAGACCCGGCAGAACACAGACTGGCTCAACCTCTCGTTCCATCTGATTTTGCCTAGCCTATTGCTTTGAGTTCCAACCTCCAACCTGCCTTTGGAAAATGCAAGCAGGTCTTTAGTTCCTGTAAGTATGTGGGGAGCAGAGGAGGTAAAGCATTATATAGTGCTCCAATAACATCCTGAAATAGCCACTGTAGGACACTTTGAGAGATGCAAAGGACAGGAGAAGAAGGAAGAGAAAGTGAGAGAGAGAGAGAGAGAGAGAGAGAGAGAGAGACACAGGAATTCATAGAGATAGGCACGGGGGTAAGAGAAAAAGGCATGGAGGTTGAGAAGGAAGTGAGATAAGGGAGAATGGATGGCTTATTGAGACTGAGGGGTAGACAGAAAGAACAAGGAGAAAAAAATAGAGTTTAGTAGATTGCAGCATTAAATAAGACAGTGGAGTACGGAAAGAAAAGAAAAAAGGTTGAGGAGGAATTGATTTGAAATGGTTATGGGGAGCTAAAAACAAAAAGATGAATAAAGACAGAGATTAAGATTGACAGGTACATATAGAGATGGAAAGATGCAGGATAGAGAAAGCTAGCAGAAGAAATGCAGATAGAGACAGAGTTAGATGAAACAAGTTATTGATTGAGGAAAATAAGGATATCTGTAGTGATAAAAAGAAAGACTCAAGAATCGATGTAGGATAGAAGGGAAGAAATGAAAAGCTAAAAATATGAAGAGATGGAAAAAGACATGGGGTGATCGAAAAAGTGGTAAAAGGTAAAATTGTGAAAATCCACTTTACTGTAGGATGGATCTTTAGAAAATATGTGACTCAGAGTGACTATAGAGGGCATATTCAGGATGCATTTTGGTGGATATGGAGAAAAAAAAACTCCAAAGGTTATTAGTGGTTGTTAAAATTATGAAAGATAATCAAAGTTGTTTTTCCAGCTAATCTCAACTATTCATAAAGTACTTAAAATCATGGAATACTTAAAGAGGAAGCTAAGGTTCAAATGGCCCTTTCAAGGCAGAAGACAATGAATTATGACTGGCAAGCATCTTATGCCACCATCAGGCTCCAAAAATCTAATAATCATTGGCAAAACCAATAGGTCTTTCTTCAATTTCTTTTAAAAAATGGCAAGAGTCTGGCTACAGTGTGCTAATACATACAAACATAGGCGTGCATACATCTGCACAGAGTATTTGTGTCATTTTTCTGTGAAACCTCCACAAGAAACTGCAAACTTGAGAATTATATAAAAAAAGACATCTGAGGCATGGAAAGAGTTGGGATGCCAAAGGACAAGGCACAAATAGCTTGTGCACAATTTTTGGCACATTAAAGCCAAAACTACTGACATTCCAATTCCTTTGCTATCCAGACTGTAGGAGCATGGTTTGCTTCCTATTGTTTTGAATGCTTCCCCCAAGTATTTTAGGGGTTATCTGACTTGAGTAAAGGGAGATAATGAACACAGTTCAGGTTTTCATGGTCAAACTATGCCCAATATTGGAAATCTACTTCTGCCATGCTTATGTTCCTTATTTTAAAAATGTATTTTGCGCTCTTGAGTGATCAAGGGAAGGTGTGAATGCGGATGTTTTTTGTTTCTGAGAATTTCCATGCGTCTGTTGTCTTTGCGTTTTCTCTGAACCTTTAATTTACATTGGAAACTATTTTGTACAGGAATGTCATTAGTAGATCATTTGACACTAAATCTGACATTTTTGTATCATTTGATTCTGAATAAATGCAGGCTTATTCTGTAAACTACTTAATGTGCATACTGGAATACCTGGATTCAGGCAGGCATACTGAATATCAACAAAATTTATAGACCTAGTTCGATCATCGAGGAATTCAACCTTCCAATGTTCAGAGTTAAAAAATTCAAAAATGTATTTTCAATATACAAAAATTGATTGGAAGGAAAGATTTCTTTAAAAAGTATAATTATAACTGGACCCATATAAATCAAGCACCTGCACAAAAAGACATTTCAACTTTCTGCATTCACATTAAATCTAAACCACAGGAAAAGGTGGAGATTCGTGATAAAAACTCTATTAACACTTGATCTGAGAAACTAGACATTAACATACCTGAGGAAGCCTTTGACCTCATCAGGCAAAAAGCCATGAAGTGCTTGGCTCAGCCTCAATCACTGGATCCACCTTCTTTATTCAACATAGATCTCTGTGGATGCCAGGCTGACTATATAGGGAAGATTATACGCTAATGATTGTTGTTGAAAATGCCTCCATAAAACTGAAAATTTGAAGAAATTTCTTCTCTTATGCCTAAAGATCCCACATTGTTGGTCTTATGTTTGAACAATTACAATGAGCATTATCCACCCAGATAGAAATATGACATGATACTAACAGGTTTTCAGGAAAACCCACTATAAACAAAACACATTCAAAACTTCTAGGCAACCTGGTAGTAATTGCTCTTCGGAGAATTACATCTATTTGGAAATCGCTGCACCCCAAGAGTCTTTCAAAGTGTTGGCTATTTGCACACATAATTAAATCACAGTATTTTGGAACACATAAAGATAAGGGAAACATCCTTTACAATGTAGTCTTGCTAACGCAAGGCTGTTATAACAAAGCAAAAGCAACGCGGGTGCTTTTACAACAAAAGGCTTAAAAACGCAGGTAGATTATAATGCATTGAAATAGCACGCATGCTATTGCAACTTTTTTTTTTTTACCACTCATGTCGTCTTAACGAGATGCTTTTACAACGCATGTTTTTATAACGCATCCGGGTACAATGGAAGTCTTTACAACAATTTATGAGTTTGAAAAGGAAGATAAGTTGGTTATTTATTAATATGTGTTTTATATATATGTGTGTGTATATATGTATATATACATATATATTTATACATATATGTGTATGTATATTATATATGTATATGCATTTATGTATGTGTATATGTATATATTATTACTTATTTTCCAAAAAATAAAAATATTTATGATTTTGGGTCATGATGTAGAGGATTTGGGGGTTATATTTGGGGAGGTTTTTTAATGCTCTTGTACTCCAGAATTTTATTTTGATACCTGAGTATTAAAAGTTTTAATTTTACATAAATACACTGGTATATGTGTGTATATATATATATATATATATATATATATATATATATATATATATATATATACTTTCGTGAGATGGGTTGTCAATTAATTAGAGGTAATGAGTGTGTAAGTATGATAATACTCTAGTATTAAAAATTACTTCTGGAGTATTAAGTTGTAGGATACTATTTTTATTTATGAAGTTAAAAGCAAAAATAAAGTAACTATTACATGTTGCACATAATGTGTAGGGTCGGAACGTAAGGGTTTTAGGGGTAATGGGTGGGGAAGTGTATACGTACTCAGGTATTAAACTTTAAGTAAACATTTGTACATATTTCTATATTTTATATATATATATATTCACAGATGTATATATGAAATGTTTATGTATGATATGCACAGTTTTAGTATTGTGTTCTGAAATATTTAGTGGCAATAGGTGGGAAAGTACATTAATACTGTTATACAAAGTTTTATTTTTATCAGTATTAATTTATATGTATAATTTTTAATTTTATTTTATATGAATAGATGCATATATATAATTATTAAATGTGACGCTCACCAATAGGGTCAGGTTGAATGGGATTTAGGGTTATGGGTTGGGTAGTTTATTAATATTCAAGTATTAAAATGTAATACCTTAGTATTATTTTTTTATTTTCTTTAAACATTTAAATATATATAAAGATATGTATAAATAATTATCAGAACATAATTAAAATATAGTGCACACATAGTGGTGTTAGGGTGTGCAGCGTCACTTTTATTAAAGAAGGTAAGTTGGTTATTTATTAATATGTTTTATGTATGTGTGTGTATACATGTGTGCATATATATATATATATGTATATATATATATATATATATATATATATATATATATATATATATATATATATATATGTTTATACATACGCAACCACAGCACAGAGACTCCTCGCTGCCACAGATGACATCAGACAACAAATGGACAACGGCGAAACTTCAGCCCTCATCCTCCTGGACCTCTCCGCTGCCTTCGACACGGTCTGCCACCGCACCCTACTAAATCGCCTCCACGAAGCCGGTATCCAAGACAAAGCCCTCAACTGGATCTCCTCTTTTCTCTCCGGCAGAACCCAGAGAGTCCGACTCTCACCCTTCCGCTCCGAAGCCACCAACCTCATCTGCGGCGTCCCCCAAGGCTCCTCGCTAAGCCCAACGCTGTTCAACGTCTACATGGCCCCCCTTGCACAACTGGCCCGTCAGCACAACCTCAGCATCCTCTCCTACACCGACGACACCGAGCTCGTACTCTCCCTGACCAAAGATCCTCACACCGCCAAAGCCAACCTCCACGAGGGACTGAAATCCATCGCCGAGTGGATGAGCAACAGCCGTCTGAAACTAAACTCCGACAAGATGGAAGTCCTCATCCTCGGCCGCTCCCCATCGGCCTGGAACGCCTCTTGGTGGCCCACAGCCCTGGGCCCCCCACCCACCCCAGCCAGCCACGCACGAAACCTCGGCGTCATCCTCGACTCAGCTCTCACCATGTCCAAACAGGTCAACGCAGTCCCTTCCTCCTGCTTCAACACCCTCCGCATGCTCTGCAGAATCTTCAAGTGGATTCCAACAGGAACCAGAAAGACGGTGACCCAAGCCCTCGTCAGTAGCAGACTCGACTACGGCAACGCACTCTACACAGGCATCCCAACTAAAGACATCCAACGACTCGAACGCATCCGCCCGCCTGATCCTCGATATACCCCGCCGATGTCACATCTCCCACCACCTGAAGGACCTTCACTGGCTCCCCGTGGACAAGAGGATCACCTTTAAACTTCTCACCCACGCACACAAGGCACTACACAACACCGGACCCACCTACCTGAACACCAGACTCAACTTCTACGTTCCCTCACGCCAACTACACTCTGCCAACCTCGCCCTCGCCATCGTCCCCCGAATCCAGCGCAAGACCTCTGGCGGCAGATCCTTCTCCTACCTCGCCGCCAAGACCTGGAATTCACTCCCGACCTTGCTCACCTTCAGGAGACTCCCCAGCACCTCGAAACCCTGACGGGTACATAGCGCGCTTTATAAATCTAATGATTGATTGATTGATTGATTGTTATATGTGTTTATACATATATATATGTATATAGATGTGTGTGTAATATATATATGTATATATTAATATGTAGTTTTTAAAAAATGTATTTGTTTTTGCATCATGATATAGAGGATTTGGTGATATATTTATGGAGGCTTGTTACTGCTCTAGTACTCCAGTATTTTGTTTTAATACCTGAGTATTAAATATTTTAATTTTACATACATACATGTGTATGAATGTGTATATGTATATATCTATCTATATATATATATATATATATATATATATATATATATCTATATCTATAAATTTATATATAAAGTTAAATATACTTCTGTGGGATGGGTTGTCAATGATCTAGGGGTAACGGATGTTTAAGTATGATAATACTCTGGTATTAAAAAATTTATACTGGAGTTTTAAGCTGTCGGACACTATTTTATTTTTTTAACGGATTAAAAGCATATTAAAGTAATTATCATCTGTTGCACATACCTTTCACAGTCGGGAAGTAAGGGATTTAGGGGTAATGGGTGGATGTAAAAGTATTCCGGTATTAAACTTTAATACCTGAGTAATGATATTTAAGTTAAAATTTGTACATATTTCTATATATATGTATATATACATAGACGTATATATAAACTATTTATGCATGATATGCATAGTTTTAGTATTGTGTTCTGAAATATTTAGTGGCAATAGGTGGGAAAGTATATTAATACTGTTATACAAAAAAATGAGTATTGATTTATATGTATAATTTTTAATTTTATTTTTCATGAATAGAGACATATATATAATTATTAAATAAATGTAATGCTTACATGTAGGGGCAGGTTGCAAGGGATTTAGGGGTTATAGGTGGATAGTGTATTAATACTAAAGTATTAACATTTTATACCTGAGTATTTTTTTAAATTTTCTCTAAACTTTTATATGTATATAAAAGATATCATGTATAAATAATTATCAGACCATAGTTTAAATATCGTGCACACATAGTTGCGTTAGGGTCTGCAGCATCACTTTTATTAAATATGTCGGCAACATTAGTGGTCAGCAGAATTCATTAATTTTTCTAAAATACTAATGTTTTATTTTTACTTATCTTATCTTTAATTACTAATTCATAATGCATGCAATAAAAAAAAA
This sequence comes from Pleurodeles waltl, assembly GCF_031143425.1. NCBI lineage: Eukaryota > Metazoa > Chordata > Amphibia > Caudata > Salamandridae > Pleurodeles > Pleurodeles waltl. The sequence goes on along the minus strand of NC_090448.1, from coordinate 266,452,684 downwards.
TATATTGTCATACAAAAAATAATTGCATTTTAAATAAAAAAATTCAAGTAAAGTTTCAGGTCTTTTGCAGGTTTTTATATTTTTTTCAAAGCAAGATGTCGAAGAAAATAAATAACAAATTTTAAGTAAATTGAAAAAATATATTTAGCATTCATTAAAACATATATAACATATGCAAAAAAAGTAAGCAACTGTATTTTTTTAAACATTTTTATTACATTTTTAAAGTATTACAACAGTTTTTAAACACATTTCAAAAGTATGTTTGTTCACTTCAACTTGAAATCAATCAGTTTTTTGTTTCTACTATTTCCTTAACTGTACGTTGCTCTGTGTCTGTTTCCGTTGTTGGTGGAGGTTCCAGTCGTGTTCAGCAGAGAAACAGAGCTCCGATCAGGTAAGCAAACTTTAAACATTTTTTTCTACTATAGAGTGTAAATATTTACCGCAACGAAAGGTGGGGGTTTGAAACAATGTGTTATCGTTTTCTGATGTCAGTTTTTTAATCTGTAATCACATTTTTATCCCTATGCACATTGCTGTTCATAACGCTACACGGGAGGGGCTCGTCGTTATAAAACCATATACGGTAAAAGGTATTTTTCTTTTTTAACTAAAATGTTTTTATGTAGTAAGCTGTTGTTTTTGTGAAACGTGCATTTTTTTTTTTTAAAGTGTTTTATTTGAAGATTTTCCCTGTGGAAGATGTTTAAAAGGAAGAACTACTGGACATCAGAGAAAATTTCTGGATGTACCGTTTAAAATCACTGCATCCAGATGGACTGAACATCACTGACAATACCACTTGATTTCTGCATATCTGAAGAGTTCTCAGGACTGCATTGATTCCACATTCCAATTGGAATCTTCACTCATGATGCTTTTTGAGAATCCAGGAAGTGTCAGCTGTGCAGCCACTAGCAAACCATCTTGTACTACCTGAGGAAGGCGGAAGCTGAAACGTTGTAGTAGAAATATATTTTTGTTCTTTAGTGATATCATCTGTTTGAGTCATTTCTTTCTTGGATATTACATTTTCTTGTGACTCATTGTATCCTTTGGGATCCAGATTTTTGCCCTGGCTGGCTGTTTTCTTGTGATCCTGCATCTTCCAGTATATATATATGGGAAATATATTTTTGTAGATCATTTCCCTCATTGGTAGTGTTACGATTTTTTTTCTCCAAAAACATAACAGCCAAACATATTTATTCCAGCTTTTTTTTTGCTACTCTCAGCATGTTATATTCTTGAATAAAAATGTACAAAAAAATGGTTTTCTTCCTATGTACAGTTATACTTTTGTTGTGTAGATTGTTTTTAAATTTTTCAGATGAGGATCCATTATGAGCCATGTTGTAGGTGCTGCACCGTTAAAATCAATGACTCAAAGTATGAAGACATCTTATGGTAGGATTTTTTGTTTACATTATTAAAAAAAATATTTAGGTAGAATTGCCAATTGTATATGTGGTTTTGGTTTAAAACAGGCAAGTAATTTTCTATGTCAGTAGAGAAAGTTAGTAATGTACTATGTAAGAAATATTTTCTAGGTACTCTGAAGTGCCCATTAGTGGAAATTGTTATAGTTTTACCAATAGCTTTTCACTCATTTCTTTTTTTTGTTTTTTTAAACACGTGGGTTCAGAGCACTAGAAAATGGCTGTGCCATTTTCATTTCTTGGAAACTTTATTCTTTTTTCAAAATTTCCAAAAAATTACAGAAGTTAGGATGACTTTTACCTATAGATTTATTAAAATAGTTATGCCATCCCTCAACAGCATTATTTGTTTTTGTGCCCCTTCTAAGCAAGTGGAGTAGCAGTTCCACCACTCTTTAGGAAACCCTGGCTTCCTCCTACGACCTGACTGGCTTAGATTCCTAATCCAGGTTTCCTCAAAGTAATTTAAAATAGGTTCCAATCTTTTTTCATTTTCGACAAAATAATTTGGTTGTATAATTGATGCGTAGAATTCATCTATACATTCAAGGGGAACAAAGGAGGACGTTTTTTTAAATTCGTATTGAAGTTTACTATCTGACTCTGACACATAATCCTCTGCTAAGGTTGTGTTTTGAATTTTTCTCCAACATGCCTGGGAAAAGTAAAAAAAAAAAAAAACACACCTTGAATTTGGGTTTCTGGATGAAGCGTTGCAATGGTGTTCTGAGGACTCTTATTGTTAGTGTAGAGGATTGGCTATCAAGTAACAAACCATATACTAATGCCACAGTGGTATTATTAATATTTTCATGAATGGTATAGATTTGAATGAATGGGGTGTAGATTTAAAGGTCCCGTCCATCATACAATTTTCTGTATTTTCAAAGGTGGGCAAATATACGTTTTATAGGGTCTTGATTATCATACAGAAGAAAAGGTTTGTTAGTATATGTAATAGTAAGTTCAAGAGGAATGTTAATATCAGAAAAGGTTTTGGTGTTATTGCATGAGGATTATTTGGCTGTTTTGTACGTTGTATCATGCGCCTTAAGTTAGGAATTAAAGGCATTTTAGTTACAACGTGTATAGGGATATTTTGCGCAATTTCACATAGGACTGAGCCGCAGGGTTCATTGGAGATGGATGCCAAATACTTTATTTGTTCTAAATTTAACCTAAATTCTATATCCATTGCAGAGGCAGAGTGGTCGTGCTCTGTCGACCTTTCTACCATGTCACCCAAAGTAACCGCTCTGCCTTTGCAATGGGTAGAATAGTATTCAACACACCTCCAATGACTCCTGGGCTCAGTCAACCTTTCTTTGCAGTAAATATATTCTTCATACTTCAAAAGTCTATTACTGCGTCTCGATCTTCTATAATTAGTGTGACGACTGCAGTCACTTATATTTGCAGCTATGTAGAAGTAAAAAGAAATATTAAAAAATACATGAAAGTTTCAGAAACATTTTCTCATTTTCTTCTGCTTTTATTTACTACTGTGTGGGAGAAAAAATAATTACATTAATGTATTTTCCAGTTGACCTCTTTCTTTAATTTGCACTGATTACATCCATTGCAAAAATAATGCATTTTAAGATTGTGATTACATTTTTATTTCTACTACTTAATTTCCTATAGGTTTTTATTTAATTTTTATCCAAATTCACTGAAGGGCCAATTATATGTTTGATGATACACAGGAAATCATATCCATTAAACTGCTCACAGGTGGCCACCATATTTATTCTGAACATCTGTCAGACCTATTTGGTGTTTCCTCTTGGGCTGGCAAGCAGAAACTTTGCTTTCTGCCCACTAGCTTACTGGGAAACAGGTGGTAATATTGGGCCATATGTACGAAATCTTTTTCCCATAGACACATAATGGGTAAAATCCTTTCGTACATCTGGCCCATTGTCTCTAACTTATAATTGAGACAGTGACAGTGTTAACACCTGCAGGGAATATCAGTACCTTAACTATGATCTTTGTCTACACAATAGAAAATGAACATCAAAATGGTGCTGGGGAGCCTGACCATTCCACTACCTATGTCTAGTGCATGGGTAGTTCAGGGGTTGCCCCGTGGTCCCCTGTACTTGTGCTTCAACTGCTTTTTCATAGTACTGAAACTGTCTCAAAACGTTTTGCTGTAAACAAGGTCATAAGCCATTGGTTTGCACTGCATGCAATGTCCTAGTGGATTATGACCTATACCACTATCAGTCCATCGGGTTTACCAATCCTAGCGGAGATATTGAAACCCTGACAGTTTGGCCACCATAGTCTTTGTGTGACTGTCGGACCTTGAAAGCAGCAGCAGTCCTGTCTACCACCGGTAAGCCAGTGGTCTTGAGACTCACAGATTTGTAATGGGCCATTTTCTCTTTGATTGAACAAGGCAGGTTTTCCTTATGAATTAAAAAAAATCCTTTAACAATTTTTTTTCTTCACCTGAAAGGTAAGTATTTAGAAGGTATGATTTTTTTCACCTGTAGGTTCCATACCAGATACTTTTCAATTTATTGCAGCTTAATTTAGTTGTTTTTATTCTTCTTTGTTATTTATACTTCTACAGTACAAGAGACGAAATAATTTCAAATAAGTATGTGACAATTATGCTACTAAACAGTAAAAATGTCCTTTATTACTTCTTAATCTTCTATACCAATGGCTTCCAACCTGTGATCCGGGGACTTCTAGGGGTCCGCAAAGCCTCCTCAGGGGGTCCGTGATTGCTTATAAAAATTAAATAATATTAACAGATTAGATCCCCAGCTTTCAGTAATGACTTAGTGGGGGGTCCCCGGATTCCAATAATGATTCAATGAGGGTTCCTCTGTTCCAGTAATGATAAAGTGGGGGTCCATAGAAGTCAAAAGGTTGGGAACCACTGTTCTACACAATATATTAATACAAGTGTGTTTCTCCCTTAAAATGAAACTTATTTTACTTTGATTGCTTAGGTATCTTGGTGGTGAAAAAACAGCTTCTTTCACATAAATATGGTTTTTAGAGTGGTTACCTGTTCTAGCTTTCTTCCTTTTCTTTCAAGTTATAGATATTTTTCTTCTGTATTATCTTGTCTATCCAGCCTATCAACTTCTGGATTATGAATGTAACTCAATTACCTATAGAAGTGTAGTTTGTAAAAAAATAAATATTTGGGGTACAAGTATCCTGTTTTATGTACACAGTGCACTATCTATATCATCTTTATCCATAGCCACTGCTTACAGTAGCACTAATGTAAGTACTTACTCCATGAAGAGTAGTAATTTTTCACCCGTCATTGTCCAGCACTTGCCCTGAGGGAAGTACCAGGTGCGTTTGATTAGTAACTTTGCCTTCTATTCACTGTCCAGCACCTGACCTGAGGTAAGTATCCAGCGGAGTTGGAATTGTAACTTTGTCCCCCCAGTCACTGTCCAGCACCTGCTCTGAGGTAAGTGCCTGATGTTGTTGGAATAGTAACTTTGCCCCCAAGTCCCTGACCCTGAGGTAAGTACCCGGTGCAGTTAGAATTCTAATTTTGCACCCAGTCACTGTCCATTACCTGCCCTGAGGTAAATACCCGGCCGATTTGGAATAGTAAATTTGCCCCTACTCACTGCCCACCACCTGCCTTGAGTTAAGTACCTGGCCGAGTTAGAATAGTAATTTTGACCCCAGTCACTGGGGTACAGGTAAGTACCCGATGAGTTGGAATAGTAAATTTGCCCCCTACTCACTGTCCACCACCTGCCCTGAAGTAAGTACCCGGTGGAGTTGAAATAGTAGATTTGCCCCCTACTCCACTGTCCAGCACCTGCCCTGAGGTAAGTACCTGTTGGAGTTAGAATAGTAATTTTACCCCCAGTCACTGTCCCGCACCTGCCCTGAGGTAAGCATCTGGCAGAGTTGTAATACTAACCATCCCTTTGCGGTCACTATCCAGCACTTGTTCTGAGCTAAGTAACCTATACAGTTTTGACAGTAATTTTACCCATATGTCACTGTCTTAGAACTTTACTAAGGTAAGTATACATTACACTAGGTATAATGTCTTCAAGTTAGTTTCTCTGCTTCACCTTACCTAATATAAGTACTATAGAAACTTCTAATAGTCATTTTTGTTTCTTTACTGTGTAACATTACTTTCTGAATATTTTTTATCTCTTTTTTTGTAATTATACTAATTTATTTTAACTTCTCCATTCAATATTAAAAAACACATCAACATATTTTTACTATACTGTCTTATCAAATGTTTTTTCATTAATAGAAACAGTTTTCCATATTTTCTTATGATTTATATTGTACTTTTACCTGAGTGTTATATGAAGATTATTTCTTTAAATCTGTAACACTGCCTTCGAATTTTAAAATTCTCTGCAAATAATTTTTTTAAAAATGTTAAATTTATCATTTTAAATTAATTATTAATTGAGATTTTCCTAGCCTTGGTGTCAGAAAGGCTAGATTTTATTAAAGACAAGGAGGCGAGTATTATGCTATTCTTTTCATGCTTTATTTTAAACAGCAGCCAAGAACTACAAATCCCAGAATCCCTGGGAAAAAAACTACCAAACTGCATCACAATGGGGTCTTCCAATCACACGACGAGCCCCATAATAATTATCTTGACTGAGAGCAACATGCCCTCTTTTCTTGCTAAAGTCAGTCCATATAACGATGCGAGAAAAAGAACAGTAGACCATAAAGAGTCAAAAATGCGGAAAGTACGTCGAAAGCGAAGGCCTTGAGGAAAGGATGACCTTGTGTAGATCCTGTTTGTTGAAGAGGAGGTCAAGAAGGGGAAGCTGAAGAAAGCTGGCCAGACAGTAGCGTTGCTGTTGGTTGCGGTTGAGGCAACTAGAATAAAAGAACAGGGAGGGTTAGAAGAGGCGGGATAATACTCGCCTCCTTGTCTTTAATAAAATCTAGCCTTTCTGACACCAAGGCTAGGAAAATCTAAATTTTATTACAAGACAGGAGGCTCATATTATGCTTGTTCAAAGCAATGAAACAACATTTTGCATAGGATGATCAACTGGTTTACAATAGAACGTTCTAAATGTATTAACGTTAGACCAATCTGCAGATCTAAGGATATCCTGCAAACTAGCCCCAGCAAAAAAGGCCTTAGAAGCCGTAGCTCCTCTAACGGAATGGGCACCATAAATGTCAATAGGGACACCAGCCAAATTCATCATCCACTTGAGCCAACGGGCTAAAGTGGGAGATGAGACAGGTTTATGGGGTTTTTGATAGGAAATCAGCAGTTGAGAAGAAGAGGCTGTCCTGAGATCTGCAGTTCAGGAAACGTACGTTTTTATGCAATTAGCCATGCACAACTTAGGTTGGGAGGGAAAAAAGGGATAGAGCACAGAAGACAAATTAGTCTTGGTACGCCTAGCCACATTGAAACACACACCGAAGGCAGAAAAATGAAAGGAGGAAACATCCAGAGCTTTAACATCAGAAACTCGTTTGATAGAGACCAAACAGAGGAGCATAGTAATTTTAGCAGATAAATATTTTAACGAAAGTTCTGAATTATCGGGCCAAGAAAGAAGAAGATGGAGAACGGAATTTACATCCCACATAGACTTATATTTGGGGTTTGGGGGTTTGGAAAAACGTATTCCTTTTAGTAGGCGGCAAACTAAGGGATGCTCTCCCACTGGTCTACACTCCACTCTGACGTGTTCTGAAGAAATTGCTGATCTATATGTATTGTAGGTACGATACGCCTTGCCCTGAGAGGCTAAGGAAGCTAGGAAATTTACGATTAAGGTAACGTCAGCTGAAACGGGATTGGAATCCCTGTCCACACACCAGCTGCACCATACTGCCCAGGCCGCTCGATAAACCTTCATTTTTTTTTTTTTCTTTTTCTTTTGAACTAAAAAGATATTGCTGAGAAACCCCGAAGCGTCGAAGGGCACTTCTTCGATCGCTTGCTTTGACAGTAAATCTTGTATCTCGACTTGAATGAGGCGAGATTGATCGTGAGAAAACCGAAGAGGGTGAGGAAGGAAGGGTTGAAAGGGAGTCTGGTAAAGTTCTATGCAATAGCCTTGGACGGCTTGGATTACCCATGGATCGGAAGTTATTGACAACCAAGCGTTTAAACACAAAGCTAGTCTGCCTCCTACTGGAGGAAGGCCAGAACTGAAAGTTCTTACCTGCAAGTTGTTCTCCTTTGGTTCTATAACCCCTGTTGCGGCCACCGCTGAATCTGCGGGGATAGAATTGGGGCTTGCATCCTTGATACACTTCAAGCTGGTTAGACTGGGTGTAGGAGCCTCTGTTGAGGGGTTGACCTCTTGCAGAGAAGCAGCCGGCAAAACGGCTCCTTCCTTTGCCGGCCCTTCCAAAAACCCGATTGGAAAATATTCTCTTCATTGAATAATGTGCTTTGTCCAGAGAATTAAAAGTAGAGACGTACTTGCCCATCTCTTTTATGAAAGAGTCTCCAAAGAGAAGACCATGAGCATTAAGGCCTTCCTCCTTAGAAGCAAGAGTGCTGAGTTTTGGATCAATCCTGAGGAGGAGGCTTTTCCGACGTTCCTGGGAAATGTAAGAGTTGGCGTTGCCCAACATACAGATTGCCCGTTGAGCCCAGTTGGATAGGGTATCGGGATCCACATGTGAGCCCTCCAACTTGGCGTCCTCAGCAAGGTCAAATATCCTGGTGAGGGGACCCACCAAATCTAGGAGCCCGTCTTGGCAATTTGACCAGGCGCGGTCAACTCCCTTCTTGGGGTCCTTGCCAAATTTTGTGAAGAAAAGGAGCATATTGGGATCAATGGCAGGGGTTCTGTGACTTTACAGGGAGGGAAGGTCTGGGACATTCGGATTGTAATTTATTTCTGGATGATTTATCCAGGGGGTGTCGGAGATAGAAAGAGGCATAATCCGAAACGTGATCAGAGGAGTTGGGATGATGGATGGAAGTAGGGTCGAACAGAGGTTCGCCAACCGGGTCAACCAGGTCCTCGGGCACTAAGTGAGGGGAGTACTCATGAGGAGAAATTTTTCGCCTTTTCTCCGGAGGCCCATCAAAATAATAATCATCTATAGTGTCTTGTAAGACATCATCATCCCATCACTGTCCGTGTCCCGTAAATGAAGGATATTAAGGGGGGAGGAGGGGAGACCCGAAGATTTCGCCTCTCGGGTTGGAGGCCCAAATTTATGAGAAACGCCTTTAGAACTGTCCTTAGAATAGGACACACGTTTCTTGCCTCTCAAAAGAGGGTTTACTCTGGATGCGTGAAGCATTTTTGAAATAGAGGCCTCCAAATTTTTTGAAACGTCCAACATAGACACTGAGACAGCGTGTTGGACTGAATCCTTAATAAAGGATTTTAAATTGTCCTTAATGGACTGGGTTTGATCGTCTTCTGACATGGTGGGAAGAGAAACAATAGTTAAAATTAATAATAAGGGGAAAAAACAGGAAAAAATCCTGTTTAAACTGAAGAAATAAGTGGGAAAGGGTTAACTGGACAGGGGAGGCTGGCCGGGGGTGTGAGGAGGTGTGTCACTAACCTCAAGAGCAAACGCGTTTGAAATAGCAAAGCGTGTGAGGGCCGAGTGAGTTCCTTGGAGAAAAATCAATAAATGAGCAGGCAGTGAAGCGTGTAAGTTGAACACGCTGAAGCTGCTCAATGAGGCGGAAAGGATTTAAAACAGATGCTCGTAAACCCAACCGAGCGTGAAGGAAGTTCAACACGAGCCGAGGCTGCCGCGTGTGAGGCAGGAATGCCAAGAATGCCGTTGCTTCAGGCGTGGCTGTCAGAACATTTACCGAACGTTCTGACAGACGGCCTGTCAGCGCGAAAATGCGCACCGGAGCGCACGAGCGCGTTAAGGAATTAAACTACCAAGGGGCAAATAAAATACAACATAAATTCCCACAGGAACGGAGACATAATATAAGGTTAATATATAAAGACACCAAATACACTATTATACGATATACATAATACATAAAAAAAGCAAGCAGCGTACTTATCTTGACTGCGAGCAGCAAGAAAAGAGGGCTTGTTGCTCTCAGTCAAGATAATTATTATGGGGCTCGTCGTGTGATTGGAAGACCCCATTGTGATGCAGTTTGGTAGTTTTTTTCCCAGGGATTCTGGGATTTGTAGTTCTTGGCTGCTTTTTAAAATAAAGCATGAAAAGAATAGCATAATATGAGCCTCCTGTCTTGTAATAAAATTGTTTAAAGGTTTGCAGACTTGTACTAAACTTACGTAAACCAATAGGTGGCAGTGTTTTACTATTTTTCAAGATTTGATCCCAGAGTTCTTGCAGTCGCTTGTGTTCACTTCAAATGACAGTGCACCACTGCTCACAAAATGGTGGACAGCACTTTACATAGTTTTCCTCAAAAATGATTTTTAAATGAAACTAAAATATGTTTTTGAATCATTTTTTTTATTAATCTTAATTACCCGACTAAACAGACACTTATTTTGGAACAGGTTTAACTATTGTTTGACCTTCTGACTGTACGTTCGACAGCCATTTTGGTGGGGAAAAATGGCTAAAGTAATTGAAATAGAAAATGGACTGATAGGAATATATACTCCAGGTAAACACTGAGTGAACGCCTTCATATTACTGGCATGTTTTTCTGAGATTTACTGTTATTCTTTCTTTTTTGGCAATGCATTTTTACTCTCTTTCACTTTAAGGTAAATTTTTGTTGCCTTTTGTGTTTTATGAAAAATGTAAGTTTATATGTATCGATGTTGTTTTACACTGTTTATATCGTTTCTCATAAATAGATTCCAACATATTTCTTACGTTATATATAAATACGCCATATATGCTTATGTTGTAATGGTGTGCGCGGTAACAACATGCGTTGTTATTGGTTTTTAGTTTGTGTTAAACAATGTCCGTTGTTGTTGTAAGCCTGGTAGTTACGTCTGTGGTAGTGTTTAATGCATAGTTGCGGCTGCGCAGTAAAGTCATCCGTGTTAATTGTAATTGTAGTTCCATCATCCATCCAAAGATAACTATTGGTATCCCTTGATGGAATATTTTGAATGCATGTTAAATATAGTACACCAGGGTAAACATCAGCATTAGTTTGTGTAATGGAAATTCCCCATAAAAACTTTGATTTCTCTTCATCTTCCTATATACTCCTGACCCCAATGAAACATACTCTACAGGCACCGTCTCACATGCCCTAAATAGACTTCGAATTCTCCATGTCCTATTAGTTTTTAAAACCCTACATTCCCATCCCAATCGTTTTCTATGATGTGTATTAAGTATTCCTAAAAGAAAAAAGGGAGCACACTGCCTCACACTCCAGCAAAAAGTTAGCACCAATGCATCATGGTAAATGCAGTCACTTTGTTTTGTGTTGAAAAAGTAATCAAAAGTCTTTCACCTAAGTAGGTGCAGCAAGTGCTGTGTATCTCTGGACACGTGTTTCTAGGTTTAGCCCGTCATCAGCAGAGAGCAGCCAAAGTCTGTGGGGTTGCTTGAAATGCCGCCAAAAGTCTTCTCAGGTTTATGTACCACTCACTGGCGCACAGGTGCCTCACCAGAGCTCGTCAGCTCGTTAGCTCAAGGGAGCAGTCATTGGACAAAAAGAAAAAAGGGAGCACACTGCCTCACACTCCAGCAAAAAGTTAGCCCCAATGCATCATGGTAAATGCAGTCACTTTGTTTTGTGTTGAAAAAGTAATCAAAAGTCTTTCACCTAAATAGGTGCAGCAAGTGCTGTGTATCTCTGGACACGTGTTTCTAGGTTTAGCCCGTCATCAGCAGAGAGCAGCCAAAGTCTGTGGGGTTGCTTGAAATGCCGCCAAAAGGCTTCTCAGGTTTATGTACCACTCACTGGCGCACAGGTGCCTCACCAGAGCTCGTCAGCTCGTTAGCTCAAGGGAGCAGTCATTGGACAAAAAGAAAAAAGGGAGCACACTGCCTCACACTCCAGCAAAAAGTTAGCCCCAATGCATCATGGTAAATGCAGTCACTTTGTTTTGTGTTGAAAAAGTAATCAAAAGTCTTTCACCTAAGTAGGTGCAGCAAGTGCTGTGTATCTCTGGACACGTGTTTCTAGGTTTAGCCCGTCATCAGCAGAGAGCAGCCAAAGTCTGTGGGGTTGCTTGAAATGCCGCCAAAAGTCTTCTCAGGTTTATGTACCACTCACTGGCGCACAGGTGCCTCACCAGAGCTCGTCAGCTCGTTAGCTCAAGGGAGCAGTCATTGGACAAAAAGAAAAAAGGGAGCACACTGCCTCACACTCCAGCAAAAAGTTAGCCCCAATGCATCATGGTAAATGCAATCACTTTGTTTTGTGTTGAAAAAGTAATCAAAAGTCTTTCACCTAAGTAGGTGCAGCAAGTGCTGTGTATCTCTGGACACGTGTTTCTAGGTTTAGCCCGTCATCAGCAGAGAGCAGCCAAAGTCTGTGGGGTTGCTTGAAATGCCGCCAAAAGTCTTCTCAGGTTTATGTACCACTCACTGGCGCACAGGTGCCTCACCAGAGCTCGTCAGCTCGTTAGCTCAAGGGAGCAGTCATTGGACAAAAAGAAAAAAGGGAGCACACTGCCTCACACTCCAGCAAAAAGTTAGCCCCAATGCATCATGGTAAATGCAGTCACTTTGTTTTGTGTTGAAAAAGTAATCAAAAGTCTTTCACCTAAGTAGGTGCAGCAAGTGCTGTGTATCTCTGGACACGTGTTTCTAGGTTTAGCCCGTCATCAGCAGAGAGCAGCCAAAGTCTGTGGGGTTGCTTGAAATGCCGCCAAAAGTCTTCTCAGGTTTATGTACCACTCACTGGCGCACAGGTGCCTCACCAGAGCTCGTCAGCTCGTTAGCTCAAGGGAGCAGTCATTGGACAAAAAGAAAAAAGGGAGCACACTGCCTCACACTCCAGCAAAAAGTTAGCCCCAATGCATCATGGTAAATGCAGTCACTTTGTTTTGTGTTGAAAAAGTAATCAAAAGTCTTTCACCTAAGTAGGTGCAGCAAGTGCTGTGTATCTCTGGACACGTGTTTCTAGGTTTAGCCCGTCATCAGCAGAGAGCAGCCAAAGTCTGTGGGGTTGCTTGAAATGCCGCCAAAAGTCTTCTCAGGTTTATGTACCACTCACTGGCGCACAGGTGCCTCACCAGAGCTCGTCAGCTCGTTAGCTCAAGGGAGCAGTCATTGGACAAAAAGAAAAAAGGGAGCACACTGCCTCACACTCCAGCAAAAAGTTAGCCCCAATGCATCATGGTAAATGCAGTCACTTTGTTTTGTGTTGAAAAAGTAATCAAAAGTCTTTCACCTAAGTAGGTGCAGCAAGTGCTGTGTATCTCTGGACACGTGTTTCTAGGTTTAGCCCGTCATCAGCAGAGAGCAGCCAAAGTCTGTGGGGTTGCTTGAAATGCCGCCAAAAGTCTTCTCAGGTTTATGTACCACTCACTGGCGCACAGGTGCCTCACCAGAGCTCGTCAGCTCGTTAGCTCAAGGGAGCAGTCATTGGACAAAAAGAAAAAAGGGAGCACACTGCCTCACACTCCAGCAAAAAGTTAGCCCCAATGCATCATGGTAAATGCAGTCACTTTGTTTTGTGTTGAAAAAGTAATCAAAAGTCTTTCACCTAAGTAGGTGCAGCAAGTGCTGTGTATCTCTGGACACGTGTTTCTAGGTTTAGCCCGTCATCAGCAGAGAGCAGCCAAAGTCTGTGGGGTTGCTTGAAATGCCGCCAAAAGTCTTCTCAGGTTTATGTACCACTCACTGGCGCACAGGTGCCTCACCAGAGCTCGTCAGCTCGTTAGCTCAAGGGAGCAGTCATTGGACAAAAAGAAAAAAGGGAGCACACTGCCTCACACTCCAGCAAAAAGTTAGCCCCAATGCATCATGGTAAATGCAGTCACTTTGTTTTGTGTTGAAAAAGTAATCAAAAGTCTTTCACCTAAGTAGGTGCAGCAAGTGCTGTGTATCTCTGGACACGTGTTTCTAGGTTTAGCCCGTCATCAGCAGAGAGCAGCCAAAGTCTGTGGGGTTGCTTGAAATGCCGCCAAAAGTCTTCTCAGGTTTATGTACCACTCACTGGCGCACAGGTGCCTCACCAGAGCTCGTCAGCTCGTTAGCTCAAGGGAGCAGTCATTGGACAAAAAGAAAAAAGGGAGCACACTGCCTCACACTCCAGCAAAAAGTTAGCCCCAATGCATCATGGTAAATGCAGTCACTTTGTTTTGTGTTGAAAAAGTAATCAAAAGTCTTTCACCTAAGTAGGTGCAGCAAGTGCTGTGTATCTCTGGACACGTGTTTCTAGGTTTAGCCCGTCATCAGCAGAGAGCAGCCAAAGTCTGTGGGGTTGCTTGAAATGCCGCCAAAAGTCTTCTCAGGTTTATGTACCACTCACTGGCGCACAGGTGCCTCACCAGAGCTCGTATGCTCGTTAGCTCAAGGGAGCAGTCATTGGACAAAAAGAAAAAAGGGAGCACACTGCCTCACACTCCAGCAAAAAGTTAGCCCCAATGCATCATGGTAAATGCAGTCACTTTGTTTTGTGTTGAAAAAGTAATCAAAAGTCTTTCACCTAAGTAGGTGCAGCAAGTGCTGTGCATCTCTGGACACGTGTTTCTAGGTTTAGCCCGTCATCAGCAGAGAGCAGCCAAAGTCTGTGGGGTTGCTTGAAATGCCGCCAAAAGTCTTCTCAGGTTTATGTACCACTCACTGGCGCACAGGTGCCTCACCAGAGCTCGTCAGCTCGTTAGCTCAAGGGAGCAGTCATTGGACAAAAAGAAAAAAGGGAGCACACTGCCTCACACTCCAGCAAAAAGTTAGCCCCAATGCATCATGGTAAATGCAGTCACTTTGTTTTGTGTTGAAAAAGTAATCAAAAGTCTTTCACCTAAGTAGGTGCAGCAAGTGCTGTGTATCTCTGTACACGTGTTTCTAGGTTTAGCCCGTCATCAGCAGAGAGCAGCCAAAGTCTGTGGGGTTGCTTGAAATGCCGCCAAAAGTCTTCTCAGGTTTATGTACCACTCACTGGCGCACAGGTGCCTCACCAGAGCTCGTCAGCTCGTTAGCTCAAGGGAGCAGTCATTGGACAAAAAGAAAAAAGGGAGCACACTGCCTCACACTCCAGCAAAAAGTTAGCCCCAATGCATCATGGTAAATGCAGTCACTTTGTTTTGTGTTGAAAAAGTAATCAAAAGTCTTTCACCTAAGTAGGTGCAGCAAGTGCTGTGTATCTCTGGACACGTGTTTCTAGGTTTAGCCCGTCATCAGCAGAGAGCAGCCAAAGTCTGTGGGGTTGCTTGAAATGCCGCCAAAAGTCTTCTCAGGTTTATGTACCACTCACTGGCGCACAGGTGCCTCACCAGAGCTCGTCAGCTCGTTTGCTCAAGGGAGCAGTCATTGGACAAAAAGAAAAAAGGGAGCACACTGCCTCACACTCCAGCAAAAAGTTAGCCCCAATGCATCATGGTAAATGCAGTCACTTTGTTTTGTGTTGAAAAAGTAATCAAAAGTCTTTCACCTAAGTAGGTGCAGCAAGTGCTGTGTATCTCTGGACACGTGTTTCTAGGTTTAGCCCGTCATCAGCAGAGAGCAGCCAAAGTCTGTGGGGTTGCTTGAAATGCCGCCAAAAGTCTTCTCAGGTTTATGTACCACTCACTGGCGCACAGGTGCCTCACCAGAGCTCGTCAGCTCGTTAGCTCAAGGGAGCAGTCATTGGACAAAAAGAAAAAAGGGAGCACACTGCCTCACACTCCAGCAAAAAGTTAGCCCCAATGCATCATGGTAAATGCAGTCACTTTGTTTTGTGTTGAAAAAGTAATCAAAAGTCTTTCACCTAAGTAGGTGCAGCAAGTGCTGTGTATCTCTGGACACGTGTTTCTAGGTTTAGCCCGTCATCAGCAGAGAGCAGCCAAAGTCTGTGGGGTTGCTTGAAATGCCGCCAAAAGTCTTCTCAGGTTTATGTACCACTCACTGGCGCACAGGTGCCTCACCAGAGCTCGTCAGCTCGTTAGCTCAAGGGAGCAGTCATTGGACAAAAAGAAAAAAGGGAGCACACTGCCTCACACTCCAGCAAAAAGTTAGCCCCAATGCATCATGGTAAATGCAGTCACTTTGTTTTGTGTTGAAAAAGTAATCAAAAGTCTTTCACCTAAGTAGGTGCAGCAAGTGCTGTGTATCTCTGGACACGTGTTTCTAGGTTTAGCCCGTCATCAGCAGAGAGCAGCCAAAGTCTGTGGGGTTGCTTGAAATGCCGCCAAAAGTCTTCTCAGGTTTATGTACCACTCACTGGCGCACAGGTGCCTCACCAGAGCTCGTCAGCTCGTTAGCTCAAAGGAGCAGTCATTGGACAAAAAGAAAAAAGGGAGCACACTGCCTCACACTCCAGCAAAAAGTTAGCCCCAATGCATCATGGTAAATGCAGTCACTTTGTTTTGTGTTGAAAAAGTAATCAAAAGTCTTTCACCTAAGTAGGTGCAGCAAGTGCTGTATATCTCTGGACACGTGTTTCTAGGTTTAGCCCGTCATCAGCAGAGAGCAGCCAAAGTCTGTGGGGTTGCTTGAAATGCCGCCAAAAGTCTTCTCAGGTTTATGTACCACTCACTGGCGCACAGGTGCCTCACCAGAGCTCGTCAGCTCGTTAGCTCAAGGGAGCAGTCATTGGACAAAAAGAAAAAAGGGAGCACACTGCCTCACACTCCAGCAAAAAGTTAGCCCCAATGCATCATGGTAAATGCAGTCACTTTGTTTTGTGTTGAAAAAGTAATCAAAAGTCTTTCACCTAAGTAGGTGCAGCAAGTGCTGTGTATCTCTGGACACGTGTTTCTAGGTTTAGCCCGTCATCAGCAGAGAGCAGCCAAAGTCTGTGGGGTTGCTTGAAATGCCGCCAAAAGTCTTCTCAGGTTTATGTACCACTCACTGGCGCACAGGTGCCTCACCAGAGCTCGTCAGCTCGTTAGCTCAAGGGAGCAGTCATTGGACAAAAAGAAAAAAGGGAGCACACTGCCTCACACTCCAGCAAAAAGTTAGCCCCAATGCATCATGGTAAATGCAGTCACTTTGTTTTGTGTTGAAAAAGTAATCAAAAGTCTTTCACCTAAGTAGGTGCAGCAAGTGCTGTGTATCTCTGGACACGTGTTTCTAGGTTTAGCCCGTCATCAGCAGAGAGCAGCCAAAGTCTGTGGGGTTGCTTGAAATGCCGCCAAAAGTCTTCTCAGGTTTATGTACCACTCACTGGCGCACAGGTGCCTCACCAGAGCTCGTCAGCTCGTTAGCTCAAGGGAGCAGTCATTGGACAAAAAGAAAAAAGGGAGCACACTGCCTCACACTCCAGCAAAAAGTTAGCCCCAATGCATCATGGTAAATGCAGTCACTTTGTTTTGTGTTGAAAAAGTAATCAAAAGTCTTTCACCTAAGTAGGTGCAGCAAGTGCTGTGTATCTCTGGACACGTGTTTCTAGGTTTAGCCCGTCATCAGCAGAGAGCAGCCAAAGTCTGTGGGGTTGCTTGAAATGCCGCCAAAAGTCTTCTCAGGTTTATGTACCACTCACTGGCGCACAGGTGCCTCACCAGAGCTCGTCAGCTCGTTAGCTCAAGGGAGCAGTCATTGGACAAAAAGAAAAAAGGGAGCACACTGCCTCACACTCCAGCAAAAAGTTAGCCCCAATGCATCATGGTAAATGCAGTCACTTTGTTTTGTGTTGAAAAAGTAATCAAAAGTCTTTCACCTAAGTAGGTGCAGCAAGTGCTGTGTATCTCTGGACACGTGTTTCTAGGTTTAGCCCGTCATCAGCAGAGAGCAGCCAAAGTCTGTGGGGTTGCTTGAAATGCCGCCAAAAGTCTTCTCAGGTTTATGTACCACTCACTGGCGCACAGGTGCCTCACCAGAGCTCGTCAGCTCGTTAGCTCAAGGGAGCAGTCATTGGACAAAAAGAAAAAAGGGAGCACACTGCCTCACACTCCAGCAAAAAGTTAGCCCCAATGCATCATGGTAAATGCAGTCACTTTGTTTTGTGTTGAAAAAGTAATCAAAAGTCTTTCACCTAAGTAGGTGCAGCAAGTGCTGTGTATCTCTGGACACGTGTTTCTAGGTTTAGCCCGTCATCAGCAGAGAGCAGCCAAAGTCTGTGGGGTTGCTTGAAATGCCGCCAAAAGTCTTCTCAGGTTTATGTACCACTCACTGGCGCACAGGTGCCTCACCAGAGCTCGTCAGCTCGTTAGCTCAAGGGAGCAGTCATTGGACAAAAAGAAAAAAGGGAGCACACTGCCTCACACTCCAGCAAAAAGTTAGCCCCAATGCATCATGGTAAATGCAGTCACTTTGTTTTGTGTTGAAAAAGTAATCAAAAGTCTTTCACCTAAGTAGGTGCAGCAAGTGCTGTGTATCTCTGTACACGTGTTTCTAGGTTTAGCCCGTCATCAGCAGAGAGCAGCCAAAGTCTGTGGGGTTGCTTGAAATGCCGCCAAAAGTCTTCTCAGGTTTATGTACCACTCACTGGCGCACAGGTGCCTCACCAGAGCTCGTCAGCTCGTTAGCTCAAGGGAGCAGTCATTGGACAAAAAGAAAAAAGGGAGCACACTGCCTCACACTCCAGCAAAAAGTTAGCCCCAATGCATCATGGTAAATGCAGTCACTTTGTTTTGTGTTGAAAAAGTAATCAAAAGTCTTTCACCTAAGTAGGTGCAGCAAGTGCTGTGTATCTCTGGACACGTGTTTCTAGGTTTAGCCCGTCATCAGCAGAGAGCAGCCAAAGTCTGTGGGGTTGCTTGAAATGCCGCCAAAAGTCTTCTCAGGTTTATGTACCACTCACTGGCGCACAGGTGCCTCACCAGAGCTCGTCAGCTCGTTAGCTCAAGGGAGCAGTCATTGGACAAAAAGAAAAAAGGGAGCACACTGCCTCACACTCCAGCAAAAAGTTAGCCCCAATGCATCATGGTAAATGCAGTCACTTTGTTTTGTGTTGAAAAAGTAATCAAAAGTCTTTCACCTAAGTAGGTGCAGCAAGTGCTGTGTATCTCTGGACACATGTTTCTAGGTTTAGCCCGTCATCAGCAGAGAGCAGCCAAAGTCTGTGGGGTTGCTTGAAATGCCGCCAAAAGTCTTCTCAGGTTTATGTACCACTCACTGGCGCACAGGTGCCTCACCAGAGCTCGTCAGCTCGTTAGCTCAAGGGAGCAGTCATTGGACAAAAAGAAAAAAGGGAGCACACTGCCTCACACTCCAGCAAAAAGTTAGCCCCAATGCATCATGGTAAATGCAGTCACTTTGTTTTGTGTTGAAAAAGTAATCAAAAGTCTTTCACCTAAGTAGGTGCAGCAAGTGCTGTGTATCTCTGGACACGTGTTTCTAGGTTTAGCCCGTCATCAGCAGAGAGCAGCCAAAGTCTGTGGGGTTGCTTGAAATGCCGCCAAAAGTCTTCTCAGGTTTATGTACCACTCACTGGCGCACAGGTGCCTCACCAGAGCTCGTCAGCTCGTTAGCTCAAGGGAGCAGTCATTGGACAAAAAGAAAAAAGGGAGCACACTGCCTCACACTCCAGCAAAAAGTTAGCCCCACTGCATCATGGTAAATGCAGTCACTTTGTTTTGTGTTGAAAAAGTAATCAAAAGTCTTTCACCTAAGTAGGTGCAGCAAGTGCTGTGTATCTCTGGACACGTGTTTCTAGGTTTAGCCCGTCATCAGCAGAGAGCAGCCAAAGTCTGTGGGGTTGCTTGAAATGCCGCCAAAAGTCTTCTCAGGTTTATGTACCACTCACTGGCGCACAGGTGCCTCACCAGAGCTCGTCAGCTCGTTAGCTCAAAGGAGCAGTCATTGGACAAAAAGAAAAAAGGGAGCACACTGCCTCACACTCCAGCAAAAAGTTAGCCCCAATGCATCATGGTAAATGCAGTCACTTTGTTTTGTGTTGAAAAAGTAATCAAAAGTCTTTCACCTAAGTAGGTGCAGCAAGTGCTGTATATCTCTGGACACGTGTTTCTAGGTTTAGCCCGTCATCAGCAGAGAGCAGCCAAAGTCTGTGGGGTTGCTTGAAATGCCGCCAAAAGTCTTCTCAGGTTTATGTACCACTCACTGGCGCACAGGTGCCTCACCAGAGCTCGTCAGCTCGTTAGCTCAAGGGAGCAGTCATTGGACAAAAAGAAAAAAGGGAGCACACTGCCTCACACTCCAGCAAAAAGTTAGCCCCAATGCATCATGGTAAATGCAGTCACTTTGTTTTGTGTTGAAAAAGTAATCAAAAGTCTTTCACCTAAGTAGGTGCAGCAAGTGCTGTGTATCTCTGGACACGTGTTTCTAGGTTTAGCCCGTCATCAGCAGAGAGCAGCCAAAGTCTGTGGGGTTGCTTGAAATGCCGCCAAAAGTCTTCTCAGGTTTATGTACCACTCACTGGCGCACAGGTGCCTCACCAGAGCTCGTCAGCTCGTTAGCTCAAGGGAGCAGTCATTGGACAAAAAGAAAAAAGGGAGCACACTGCCTCACACTCCAGCAAAAAGTTAGCCCCAATGCATCATGGTAAATGCAGTCACTTTGTTTTGTGTTGAAAAAGTAATCAAAAGTCTTTCACCTAAGTAGGTGCAGCAAGTGCTGTGTATCTCTGGACACGTGTTTCTAGGTTTAGCCCGTCATCAGCAGAGAGCAGCCAAAGTCTGTGGGGTTGCTTGAAATGCCGCCAAAAGTCTTCTCAGGTTTATGTACCACTCACTGGCGCACAGGTGCCTCACCAGAGCTCGTCAGCTCGTTAGCTCAAGGGAGCAGTCATTGGACAAAAAGAAAAAAGGGAGCACACTGCCTCACACTCCAGCAAAAAGTTAGCCCCAATGCATCATGGTAAATGCAGTCACTTTGTTTTGTGTTGAAAAAGTAATCAAAAGTCTTTCACCTAAGTAGGTGCAGCAAGTGCTGTGTATCTCTGGACACGTGTTTCTAGGTTTAGCCCGTCATCAGCAGAGAGCAGCCAAAGTCTGTGGGGTTGCTTGAAATGCCGCCAAAAGTCTTCTCAGGTTTATGTACCACTCACTGGCGCACAGGTGCCTCACCAGAGCTCGTCAGCTCGTTAGCTCAAGGGAGCAGTCATTGGACAAAAAGAAAAAAGGGAGCACACTGCCTCACACTCCAGCAAAAAGTTAGCCCCAATGCATCATGGTAAATGCAGTCACTTTGTTTTGTGTTGAAAAAGTAATCAAAAGTCTTTCACCTAAGTAGGTGCAGCAAGTGCTGTGTATCTCTGGACACGTGTTTCTAGGTTTAGCCCGTCATCAGCAGAGAGCAGCCAAAGTCTGTGGGGTTGCTTGAAATGCCGCCAAAAGTCTTCTCAGGTTTATGTACCACTCACTGGCGCACAGGTGCCTCACCAGAGCTCGTCAGCTCGTTAGCTCAAGGGAGCAGTCATTGGACAAAAAGAAAAAAGGGAGCACACTGCCTCACACTCCAGCAAAAAGTTAGCCCCAATGCATCATGGTAAATGCAGTCACTTTGTTTTGTGTTGAAAAAGTAATCAAAAGTCTTTCACCTAAGTAGGTGCAGCAAGTGCTGTGTATCTCTGGACACGTGTTTCTAGGTTTAGCCCGTCATCAGCAGAGAGCAGCCAAAGTCTGTGGGGTTGCTTGAAATGCCGCCAAAAGTCTTCTCAGGTTTATGTACCACTCACTGGCGCACAGGTGCCTCACCAGAGCTCGTCAGCTCGTTAGCTCAAGGGAGCAGTCATTGGACAAAAAGAAAAAAGGGAGCACACTGCCTCACACTCCAGCAAAAAGTTAGCCCCAATGCATCATGGTAAATGCAGTCACTTTGTTTTGTGTTGAAAAAGTAATCAAAAGTCTTTCACCTAAGTAGGTGCAGCAAGTGCTGTGTATCTCTGGACACGTGTTTCTAGGTTTAGCCCGTCATCAGCAGAGAGCAGCCAAAGTCTGTGGGGTTGCTTGAAATGCCGCCAAAAGTCTTCTCAGGTTTATGTACCACTCACTGGCGCACAGGTGCCTCACCAGAGCTCGTCAGCTCGTTAGCTCAAGGGAGCAGTCATTGGACAAAAAGAAAAAAGGGAGCACACTGCCTCACACTCCAGCAAAAAGTTAGCCCCAATGCATCATGGTAAATGCAGTCACTTTTTTTTGTGTTGAAAAAGTAATCAAAAGTCTTTCACCTAAGTAGGTGCAGCAAGTGCTGTGTATCTCTGGACACGTGTTTCTAGGTTTAGCCCGTCATCAGCAGAGAGCAGCCAAAGTCTGTGGGGTTGCTTGAAATGCCGCCAAAAGTCTTCTCAGGTTTATGTACCACTCACTGGCGCACAGGTGCCTCACCAGAGCTCGTCAGCTCGTTAGCTCAAGGGAGCAGTCATTGGACAAAAAGAAAAAAGGGAGCACACTGCCTCACACTCCAGCAAAAAGTTAGCCCCAATGCATCATGGTAAATGCAGTCACTTTGTTTTGTGTTGAAAAAGTAATCAAAAGTCTTTCACCTAAGTAGGTGCAGCAAGTGCTGTGTATCTCTGGACACGTGTTTCTAGGTTTAGCCCGTCATCAGCAGAGAGCAGCCAAAGTCTGTGGGGTTGCTTGAAATGCCGCCAAAAGTCTTCTCAGGTTTATGTACCACTCACTGGCGCACAGGTGCCTCACCAGAGCTCGTCAGCTCGTTAGCTCAAGGGAGCAGTCATTGGACAAAAAGAAAAAAGGGAGCACACTGCCTCACACTCCAGCAAAAAGTTAGCCCCAATGCATCATGGTAAATGCAGTCACTTTGTTTTGTGTTGAAAAAGTAATCAAAAGTCTTTCACCTAAGTAGGTGCAGCAAGTGCTGTGTATCTCTGGACACGTGTTTCTAGGTTTAGCCCGTCATCAGCAGAGAGCAGCCAAAGTCTGTGGGGTTGCTTGAAATGCCGCCAAAAGTCTTCTCAGGTTTATGTACCACTCACTGGCGCACAGGTGCCTCACCAGAGCTCGTCAGCTCGTTAGCTCAAGGGAGCAGTCATTGGACAAAAAGAAAAAAGGGAGCACACTGCCTCACACTCCAGCAAAAAGTTAGCCCCAATGCATCATGGTAAATGCAGTCACTTTGTTTTGTGTTGAAAAAGTAATCAAAAGTCTTTCACCTAAGTAGGTGCAGCAAGTGCTGTGTATCTCTGGACACGTGTTTCTAGGTTTAGCCCGTCATCAGCAGAGAGCAGCCAAAGTCTGTGGGGTTGCTTGAAATGCCGCCAAAAGTCTTCTCAGGTTTATGTACCACTCACTGGCGCACAGGTGCCTCACCAGAGCTCGTCAGCTCGTTAGCTCAAGGGAGCAGTCATTGGACAAAAAGAAAAAAGGGAGCACACTGCCTCACACTCCAGCAAAAAGTTAGCCCCAATGCATCATGGTAAATGCAGTCACTTTGTTTTGTGTTGAAAAAGTAATCAAAAGTCTTTCACCTAAGTAGGTGCAGCAAGTGCTGTGTATCTCTGGACACGTGTTTCTAGGTTTAGCCCGTCATCAGCAGAGAGCAGCCAAAGTCTGTGGGGTTGCTTGAAATGCCGCCAAAAGTCTTCTCAGGTTTATGTACCACTCACTGGCGCACAGGTGCCTCACCAGAGCTCGTCAGCTCGTTAGCTCAAGGGAGCAGTCATTGGACAAAAAGAAAAAAGGGAGCACACTGCCTCACACTCCAGCAAAAAGTTAGCCCCAATGCATCATTGTAAATGCAGTCACTTTGTTTTGTGTTGAAAAAGTAATCAAAAGTCTTTCACCTAAGTAGGTGCAGCAAGTGCTGTGTATCTCTGGACACGTGTTTCTAGGTTTAGCCCGTCATCAGCAGAGAGCAGCCAAAGTCTGTGGGGTTGCTTGAAATGCCGCCAAAAGTCTTCTCAGGTTTATGTACCACTCACTGGCGCACAGGTGCCTCACCAGAGCTCGTCAGCTCGTTAGCTCAAGGGAGCAGTCATTGGACAAAAAGAAAAAAGGGAGCACACTGCCTCACACTCCAGCAAAAAGTTAGCCCCAATGCATCATGGTAAATGCAGTCACTTTGTTTTGTGTTGAAAAAGTAATCAAAAGTCTTTCACCTAAGTAGGTGCAGCAAGTGCTGTGTATCTCTGGACACGTGTTTCTAGGTTTAGCCCGTCATCAGCAGAGAGCAGCCAAAGTCTGTGGGGTTGCTTGAAATGCCGCCAAAAGTCTTCTCAGGTTTATGTACCACTCACTGGCGCACAGGTGCCTCACCAGAGCTCGTCAGCTCGTTAGCTCAAGGGAGCAGTCATTGGACAAAAAGAAAAAAGGGAGCACACTGCCTCACACTCCAGCAAAAAGTTAGCCCCAATGCATCATGGTAAATGCAGTCACTTTGTTTTGTGTTGAAAAAGTAATCAAAAGTCTTTCACCTAAGTAGGTGCAGCAAGTGCTGTGTATCTCTGGACACGTGTTTCTAGGTTTAGCCCGTCATCAGCAGAGAGCAGCCAAAGTCTGTGGGGTTGCTTGAAATGCCGCCAAAAGTCTTCTCAGGTTTATGTACCACTCACTGGCGCACAGGTGCCTCACCAGAGCTCGTCAGCTCGTTAGCTCAAGGGAGCAGTCATTGGACAAAAAGAAAAAAGGGAGCACACTGCCTCACACTCCAGCAAAAAGTTAGCCCCAATGCATCAAGTAAATGCAGTCACTTTGTTTTGTGTTGAAAAAGTAATCAAAAGTCTTTCACCTAAGTAGGTGCAGCAAGTGCTGTGTATCTCTGGACACGTGTTTCTAGGTTTAGCCCGTCATCAGCAGAGAGCAGCCAAAGTCTGTGGGGTTGCTTGAAATGCCGCCAAAAGTCTTCTCAGGTTTATGTACCACTCACTGGCGCACAGTGTCCAATGACTGCTCCCTTGAGCTAACGAGCTGACGAGCTCTGGTGAGGCACCTGTGCGCCAGTGAGTGGTACATAAACCTGAGAAGACTTTTGGCGGCATTTCAAGCAACCCCACAGACTTTGGCTGCTCTCTGCTGATGACGGGCTAAACCTAGAAACACGTGTCCAGAGATACACAGCACTTGCTGCACCTACTTAGGTGAAAGACTTTTGATTACTTTTTCAACACAAAACAAAGTGACTGCATTTACTTGATGCATTGGGGCTAACTTTTTGCTGGAGTGTGAGGCAGTGTGCTCCCTTTTTTCTTTTTGTCCAATGACTGCTCCCTTGAGCTAACGAGCTGACGAGCTCTGGTGAGGCACCTGTGCGCCAGTGAGTGGTACATAAACCTGAGAAGACTTTTGGCGGCATTTCAAGCAACCCCACAGACTTTGGCTGCTCTCTGCTGATGACGGGCTAAACCTAGAAACACGTGTCCAGAGATACACAGCACTTGCTGCACCTACTTAGGTGAAAGACTTTTGATTACTTTTTCAACACAAAACAAAGTGACTGCATTTACCATGATGCATTGGGGCTAACTTTTTGCTGGAGTGTGAGGCAGTGTGCTCCCTTTTTTCTTTTTGTCCAATGACTGCTCCCTTGAGCTAACGAGCTGACGAGCTCTGGTGAGGCACATGTGCGCCAGTGAGTGGTACATAAACCTGAGAAGACTTTTGGCGGCATTTCAAGCAACCCCACAGACTTTGGCTGCTCTCTGCTGATGACGGGCTAAACCTAGAAACACGTGTCCAGAGATACACAGCACTTGCTGCACCTACTTAGGTGAAAGACTTTTGATTACTTTTTCAACACAAAACAAAGTGACTGCATTTACCATGATGCATTGGGGCTAACTTTTTGCTGGAGTGTGAGGCAGTGTGCTCCCTTTTTTCTTTTTGTCCAATGACTGCTCCCTTGAGCTAACGAGCTGACGAGCTCTGGTGAGGCACCTGTGCGCCAGTGAGTGGTACATAAACCTGAGAAGACTTTTGGCGGCATTTCAAGCAACCCCACAGACTTTGGCTGCTGTCTGCTGATGACGGGCTAAACCTAGAAACACGTGTCCAGAGATACACAGCACTTGCTGCACCTACTTAGGTGAAAGACTTTTGATTACTTTTTCAACACAAAACAAAGTGACTGCATTTACCTGATGCATTGGGGCTAACTTTTTGCTGGAGTGTGAGGCAGTGTGCTCCCTTTTTTCTTTTTGTCCAATGACTGCTCCCTTGAGCTAACGAGCTGACGAGCTCTGGTGAGGCACCTGTGCGCCAGTGAGTGGTACATAAACCTGAGAAGACTTTTGGCGGCATTTCAAGCAACCCCACAGACTTTGGCTGCTCTCTGCTGATGACGGGCTAAACCTAGAAACACGTGTCCAGAGATACACAGCACTTGCTGCACCTACTTAGGTGAAAGACTTTTGATTACTTTTTCAACACAAAACAAAGTGACTGCATTTACCTGATGCATTGGGGCTAACTTTTTGCTGGAGTGTGAGGCAGTGTGCTCCCTTTTTTCTTTTTGTCCAATGACTGCTCCCTTGAGCTAACGAGCTGACGAGCTCTGGTGAGGCACCTGTGCGCCAGTGAGTGGTACATAAACCTGAGAAGACTTTTGGCGGCATTTCAAGCAACCCCACAGACTTTGGCTGCTCTCTGCTGATGACGGGCTAAACCTAGAAACACGTGTCCAGAGATACACAGCACTTGCTGCACCTACTTAGGTGAAAGACTTTTGATTACTTTTTCAACACAAAACAAAGTGACTGCATTTACCTGATGCATTGGGGCTAACTTTTAGCTGGAGTGTGAGGCAGTGTGCTCCCTTTTTTCTTTTTGTCCAATGACTGCTCCCTTGAGCTAACGAGCTGACGAGCTCTGGTGAGGCACCTGTGCGCCAGTGAGTGGTACATAAACCTGAGAAGACTTTTGGCGGCATTTCAAGCAACCCCACAGACTTTGGCTGCTCTCTGCTGATGACGGGCTAAACCTAGAAACACGTGTCCAGAGATACACAGCACTTGCTGCACCTACTTAGGTGAAAGACTTTTGATTACTTTTTCAACACAAAACAAAGTGACTGCATTTACCTGATGCATTGGGGCTAACTTTTTGCTGGAGTGTGAGGCAGTGTGCTCCCTTTTTTCTTTTTGTCCAATGACTGCTCCCTTGAGCTAACGAGCTGACGAGCTCTGGTGAGGCACCTGTGCGCCAGTGAGTGGTACATAAACCTGAGAAGACTTTTGGCGGCATTTCAAGCAACCCCACAGACTTTGGCTGCTCTCTGCTGATGACGGGCTAAACCTAGAAACACGTGTCCAGAGATACACAGCACTTGCTGCACCTACTTAGGTGAAAGACTTTTGATTACTTTTTCAACACAAAACAAAGTGACTGCATTTACCTGATGCATTGGGGCTAACTTTTTGCTGGAGTGTGAGGCAGTGTGCTCCCTTTTTTCTTTTTATTAAGTATTCCTGTTTGTTGTTTAAATGCAAGCACCAAGTACACACAAAAGAACATTAATGGGCGCTCCTGCATTATTACATGGGTTGGCTGACACTTTAATATGTAATCTGAATAACATGAGGTTTAGGATGTATTTCACATAGACACTCATTAGAGCGCCTGAGTTGATTTCTCTGAACTATTTGGGTGACTGGAATGTAGCATATAACATTCTGCTCATTAGAACTCTGGGGTCTGTAGGGTTCTTGAGGTGGCAGTTGATCCAGAGAGCCTGTGTGTGTGGTCCTACTTTTTTTAAAAATATTCGGCCCAGAGGTTCATAATATTGATGAGGAGTGACCTTCAAGACACGAACACAATTTGGTGTTACACAGATGTGCATGTTGCAGGTTTGGAGACATGTTGTGGATGAAAAGAGCATCAGTGGTCAGATCCTACACATCTTTCAGGATGAACAGTGGGACGAGATGTCAACTTCAAAGTCCATGATGAGAAATTACTTGTGAATCAGGCACGGACATGGTAGGATTTGCAGTTGAAAACGGTGCAGCGGAACACAGGAAGATTTATATTCCACAGTGAGAGCAGAGATCCCGATGCACAGGAGAAATGGACTGAATAGCACTCTAGCATGATTTTAGCATCTGCTAAGTCCAACATTCCAAGGAAACAGAGGATCCGCAATGAGTCCAGAACAGTGTTGGACTCGGACAGAAAATAGGCAAGGGCATCAGAATAAAAGTGGCCTCCATTGGTGAATTAGCTAGCTAAAATTGGTCTGTCTTTGCAAATTGGAGCAGTTTTGAATTTGTAAAGATGCACTGTATGCATGTTTTGTAAGGTTATAGAAGACTGCATGGGTCTGAGCTTGCAGCCGGCAATGTTTGTTTTAATACCAGGGAAATCAGCAGAAAACAAGCATTTGCAATGCAATAGGTCTTGCATTTGCTTGAGTTAGAGCTATTGACGTTGTAAATTCATAACTGGACTTTTCTTGACACATAAATTGGCCAACCCTGCTTATAGTTTGGTCTTTTCCTGCCACATAATACCAGTGGCCCTGCATATAACTGAAGCACTTCTGTGTACCTGCTTCCTCTATCTGTGGCAAAAAATGAAAATGTTTCCATTTAACATCCTAATTCAAATCTGTCATGCTAATTCCAATAGAATACCACTTTCACCACCCCACCATCAGAGTTGCTGGATGGCTAACACAATTCCTGAAAAAAGACACAAGACAGCCACGGAGGAGTAAGGTGAGAAATAAGCAAGAAGGGTCACGCAAACATATAACGACCAATTTTGGGGCATGCAGGAAGACTTAAGGAAGGCATTAGATGTACTTTTACTTTTTAAAAGAAAATTGGGGATGAGGAGGGGTACTACACGTAAGTGGATATTAAATACTGTCACACGCAAGGATTGGTAAACATAGTTTGGAGGAAAACATGGTAGCGAACTTGGGCATGAGTGGTTAAGCAATTGTGCAAAAATGAAGGACATGCAATTGTTCCAAACAGGTCCTCCTGGTGGAAACTGGATGGAGGGTTGGGCTTGGTGCGAGGGAAGGCTGCCTACCTTTCATGAACTGGCTGCCTGTGGAAATATCTGGGCAAGAGGAGCATTTGAAATGATGACATGATCTTCAAACAGATGTTCAGCAGCCTCATTACAACAAAAATAAACCAACCCTGCTGCACATGAACATTATCTCGCTCCACCCTGTGCAGCATTTTCAGACCTCCATTTCTAGCTCCATATGATAAAATAAATGCACAAGCAGTAGGAGAGCAGGATAAAAAACAATTTTAACAGCTAAAATACAAAATTACTTCTGTCAGGCTTCGATTTCACCTGCTGACATTAACTTCTGCCATCCAATCCTCTCGTGCGTCTTTGAAGGACGAATTAGCTTTAAGGTTGCAGGTCCAAAGTGGAAAAAAAAAGTTGAAGCACATAACGAAAGACAAACTTGGCACTAGGTTGCTGACTCAAACGTCAGGCACTGACAAAGCAAAGAGACATTTTTATTATTAGTTCGAGTGAAATACCTGTGTGTCAAGTTGGAAATATAATGAGTTTAGCTGTCAACAACTGGTGTAAGATGTTACTAGCCATTGTTGGTACTCTCAGGGGGGGAGCAAGGAATAAATGGGCATGGACAGGGCTTTAACTGGGATAAAAAACTAGCCGAAGCATTTCTGCTCTCCTGCCGCCATTAGGTGCGAACGGGATAGACAAAAAAAAAGGAGTTCCCCCACCCTGAACTATATTGGCCATCGTGCAATTATCCATGTAACAGGGTCAGTCTGCAAGGCGTAACAAAACAGCCTCAAGGGGAGACAAATGTAAAGCATTTACCAACAACATCAAGGTATGTTTGAAAGGCAAGACCAAGAATGAATGAAAATGATGGGCGTGAAGTGGCTAAAGCTCACAGAATAGATGACAACAGGTCTCTAATGCTTGCACTCTTGAACTAAAAATATTGTTCTTACAGGTGAGTGGGTTTGTGCAAGTATAGGGCAGATGGTGAAGTGAAGGAGATGTGAGAAAATGCAGTCAGAACAGAGTGAATAGAAGGTGCTGTAGAGGAAGGGGATGAAGTTTGCAATATGTAAATGTAAGACTTCAGAAGGCTGAAAAATGGTCCAAGTGTCTGGCGGACTGCAGAGGAAAGTGGGGTGAAGAGATCAAGAGTGATCGGCACACTCTGTACACTACTACCCCTGCCACTGACCGTAGCAATGTTTAATTCACAGTCTAAATGTCAGAATTTAAAGATGTTCAATATTCATCATTTACAAGAAATGGTTACTGTTACTCGCAAACAGCCACTAATTAATCTAAAAGCCCTGGACACCAGTAGAGTAGCAGGCTATGGGAAGCACAGGATTTTAGTTTACATGTTTAAGTCACACCCTTACCTTACAAGCATTTCCAATGCAATGGGTCTTGCATTTGCTCCAGTTAGAGCTATTGGCACTGTAAATTCCTAACTGGACTTTTCCTGCCACATAAATTGTGAATTAATAGTAAAAAAGTTGACGTAAGTGAGCTGATTCAAAGCAGAACGGCCGCCATGAGCGCAAAGGAGACACACAAAAGGAAAAAGAAATTCCCTCACAGTCAAACTTATCGGCAATCGTGGAACTATCCATGTAACAGGGTCGATGGCCAAGGCGGTACCAAAAGTGCCCCAAGGAGGGACAAACGTAAAGCATTTATCAAAGTTAACAAAGGATTTTTGAAAGGCAAGCCCACAAACAAGTGAAAGTGATGGGTGTTCGGTGGGCTTGGTTAAAAGCCCACAATACATATAACACACCATGAGTGCATACAATTTGCACAACTAGCAATGCCATACTCAATCTATAGCTTCATGACCATCTGGGGTACATAATCAGTATTTTATAGGATACTACAGACAACAGTGGGGGGCAGGCAATACGCCAGTAAAACATCATGCACAGCGAAGTATTACATTTCATAAAACACTATATTCAACATTGTAGCACTATTTCCAATGGGTGCACGTTTTTAGTGACATAAAACACGCATGTATGGCCATTGCAACTATCGGATCAAAGGATGCATGCATGATCAATGCAAACCCAACATAATGCCTCATTCACTGTAAGCAATGTTACACAACATGCGTCAGAACACTGGGAATGCGTCAGCAATATGAGTTATCAAACAAGACATGAAAAAATGTGGCGCATGACATAAATAGCATTCATCATGCAACATCCATGAGACCATCTGGAAAAGTATCAGCAACGTTGCATAAACACGCAGTGATATATTTTTGGTGCATGCATGCATGATTCTCCAAAACAAGTGCATAGAAATATTATGCTTTTTGACAAAGATGTGGTAGGTCAACGGCTGTATACCAAGCTATGAGCAGACAATGACATAGAGGTGAATCTGCATAGCGCGTGACAATCGTCGCAGATGCATCAAATGAAAATATTACTCGTCAGCAATAAAGATACTGCCATGTATTCTTGCTATTAGAGCTCGGTTGTGCGTGCTCTCCAATCTAAATGTGTAAGTGCGACCAGCAGGCAGCACCATCTATTAGTGCATATGTGTCATGCATTGACAGGTTGACCACACAATGTCATGCCACGTACTGCTCTATTCCCAGACGCATGTTTGAACTAACTGCAATGACTGAATACCAGACACGACTGGAGGTAGTATGTTGGATACATATGACCTCATCAACCACGGTACCCTCGTCCTTTAAATATTGTAAGTTTCTTATTTATGACAGACGACTGTGACTGGGTTGGATTTTTGTAATGCAGGAAACTTTGTTTCGATTGCATTTTGATGATCTGCAAAAAGCCCGGAAAATAGATTTATTATTCAGTACTGATTTTGTTGTTTCGCCTTGGGTGGAGTCTGTTTACACACCCTCGCTATTCTGCCAGACTAAGCATGTTTGTGTAAAAGAAGAGAAAATATAATCTGTACAATAAAGGCAACTCAGGTTAGAAAGAAAGATTCTTACCACCTACATGTATAACTATAACACTAGCTAAATTATACAAGGCATGTGTTTGTTTTAGTAATGTGCATGCTTCATTTACCATGCAGCTGGCAACCACGCTTGCTTACAAAAGAGCTTTTGGTATACTGTAAAAATCGCAGCAGCACAAATACCTTGCAGACACCTAGCAATGCTAATTTATTCCTGTTATCCACGCTTGCTTAATAAATGTTTTTCATATTCTGTAAAAATCACAGCATCATAAATTCCATGCAGAATCAAACACACTTGCTTATAAAGACAAGCTTCTTGGAACTGCAACAACAAAACCTGGCGACTGGAATTTAATCTGTCACCGCTGTTAAAGCAAGCATTTGCAATGCAATGGGTGTTGCGTTTGCTTGAGTTAGAGCTATTAGTGTTGTAAATTCCTAACTGGACTTTTCTTGCTACATAAATTGAAAAATGAAAAGTAAAACTTTTGACATAAGTGAGCTGATTCAACGTGCCACGTCTGCCATGAGAGTGAGCGCAAAGGAGAGACACAAAAGGCAAAAGAAGTTTGCTTGCAGTTAAACGTATTGGCAAATGTGCAATTATCCAGGTAACAGGCTCGAAGGCCAAGGCGTAACAAAACTGCTCCAAGGAGGGACAAACATAAAGCATTTACCCATGTCATCGTAGGATTTTTGAAAGGCAAGCCCACGAACAAGTGATAGTGATGGGTGTGTGGTGGGCGTGGTTAAAAGCCCACATAGATTCCAACACGTCGAAAAAGAGGCGCTTGCGTGCTGCTATGCTCGACCTAAAAACAGCCCAGCAGACCACAAACCAGGCCCACAAAGCAACAAAAAAAAAAAAAAACAGCCCATACACTGATGTGTCAGACCAGCACTTGGAACACTGCCTGATTACCCTATAGGACATTTAAACCCTGGTCCAAAAATAAATCAACCTAATGCATTAAAGAACCAGATGTTCTCCATTAGACTAGCCTACTCACCTCTGGAAAGGATTGGGCTTCGACACACTTGGCACATTAGTGGTGATCATCCTATCAAGTTGGGAAGAATTCCATGTGAAGTCATGCACACGTGCAGTTTGACCTGGCAGGAGAAACGAATGCTTGAGGAGGAGAGAAAGAAGTTTAACTACAGGATAATTCAGCATATAGGTCTGGTTTACAGGCATGTTACTACTTGGTGAGCGGCACACCTCAGATACATGATTGATTATTGTCTTATCCAGGTGACTGGTTGACACCTGTTCGGTATAAGTCAATAAGGACGCTCAATGAAGGACCACACGCCAATTATGAATACAATTTATCTTTACTAGAATTTCAGGTAAATGTAGGCATTTAGCACATTAACAATAGTGGAATAGGAATAGCAACGAAAAGCATCTATTTATATATAAGTGCACTACAAAGAGCATCTATGTATACATATGAGCAAAGAGTTCATTGACAGATATAAGCTTGGAATAACTGTATACCAACAAAATGTGTTACACTACGATGTTCAGGAAGTAAAATATAAACAAGTTGAATACTTTAGATAAGCTTTGATTTACTTCACACCAAAATGTATGTTTCAAATACTGTAGTAGGCTCACACTACGATGTTTTAGAAAGCAAAAAATAAACTAGCTGAATACTTCAGATTATAAACACAGTGCAAGCATAATAATCAATCATAATAATAGAGCAGAGAAACAAAGGCCTTTCATCCCTGTGTGGAACTTAACTTAGTCCACGAAACGCTGGGAAGCCCTCCATCGCCTGCTTGGACCTCTCTCCTCTTCATGCATCACGGTCTCTGAACAGTCAAAACAGGGAGGCAGCGCTGGGCCATGGCAGCTTTCACAACCCCATCTGCGAGCTTCAAATCCCTCACCCGCACTTCAGTGCTTAAATAACTCAAAGCTTGGATTCAATCTCTTTCTGGCATTTTCTAGCTATGTTATCAGCACTTGGCTGCTCTGCCCTTCCCCAGCCTTTGTTTTAATTCCATCTTCTCCCTGTACTCTCGTTCTCAAGGTTGAGACGGAGTCTTCTACACAATCAAGCTTGAAAATAATATCATGAACTTTTCCACGTTATTAGGGGGTTTCAGCAGGCATCACGCTCATCTACACTGTTCAAGCTAATTAACCCTTCGTGTCACAATGTCTTCCACACATTTCCCTATACTGATCAATTATCAAGTCTGTTGCTGCAGTGATTGGAACACTTTGAGCACATAGCTAGTCTGCATGCAGTGATGGGACCACCTAAATGACACTCCGGTACTAAGAGTTTCTGCTCTGGGGTCCTTCGCAGATCTTTTCACTAACAATTGTCTACATATGGCTATGTTTCTAGATGTAGAGACAGTGAATTTTAAGTCTCCTCTGGACTGAAAAGGGGTTAACAATCTGACTTTCAGTATTTATGTAGAAGGACTGTGGGTGGTTTAGGAATGATTTCACAATGGTATTTGCGGGGTGCCATTGTGGTGCAAGTCCTTGTTATTGTATTATCCTGTTCATAGAAGTTTGAAAGAAAGGAAACACACTCCAGCAACAAAGTATGACCCCAGAGCATCATGGTAAATGTAGTCGAATTCGTAGTCTTTTCAAAAAGTAATAAAGTCTTTCACCTCTGTAGGTGCAGCAAGTGCTGTATATCCCTGTACATGTGTTTCTGGGTTTAGCCCGTCATCAGCAGGGAGCAGCATGGTATAGGGGCTTGATTGAAATGCCGCCAAATGTTTTCTCTGGTTTAAATACCACTCATGGTGCACAGGTGCCTCCCAAGACTTGTCAGCCGTGGCTCAAGGGAGCCGTCAATAAGACAGTTTTAAAGAAAGCAGCACACTGCCTATACTCCAGCAACAAAGTATTACCCCAAAGCATCATGGTAAATGCAGTCGAATTCTTGGTCCATTAAAAAAGTAATAGTCTTTCACCTCCGTAGGTGCAGCAAGTGCTGTATATCCCTGTACACATGTTTATGGATTTAGCCCGTCATCAGCAGGGAGCAGCATGGTACGGGGGCTTGCGTGAAATACCGGCAAATGTCTTCTCGGGTTTAAGTACCACTCATGGCACACAGGTTCCTCGCAAGAAGTTCATAGAAGTAGTGGGAGAAAGTAGTTGTCTGTTGCAGTCTAAAGACGCAGAACAGCTACTCTTTTCTTTTTAGCTCAGCCAGGGGAATCACCCATCAAATTAAGCCCATGTATGTGCTAGCAGTGTGACAGTAGAGAAGATGTTAAGTTTTCTTGTGCACTGTTTGATTGTTGAAGGGCACGGGATTCTAGAGTATTTGCTTGAATCAGAACACAGAAAAGCTACTAGGTTGAATGAAATTTAGATTTGCATGAAAAAGCTTAATTTCCACTACTTGCCAAAAGTCAGTAAAGCTTTGGAACAGTACCATTTTGGTAAAAAGATGGTAGGTGAAAATGAAGGTGTGGAAGAGTATGTGACAAGTCTAACAAACCTTGCTGGCTCATGTAAATTTGGTGCATTAAAAGAGGAACGAGTAGATGACCAATTCTTAAAGACGAGAGACAAAAGGTGGTGCAGCGGCTCAAAGATCAGCCTCCTTTGGCTGAGGTGTTGACGATTGCTTAAGCAGTATCATATCATGGCATATGTAGCAGAATTAAAGAAGAATAAGAGAGAGGAGGCTGCGGTGGATGTGGTGAAAATTGCTAAAGGTGTGGAAGCAAAGGAGACAGTGGTGAGGTTTCAAGGCTTGTGCTAAAGGTGTGGGCAACCGCAACATATGGATAACAATAAGGTTTGCCGTGAGCAAAGGGCACCTGTGAAAAACTAGGGAGAATAGAAACTATTATTTGAAGTGTTACACTTTTGCTAACAGAAAATGTGATACGGTGATTGCAAGGGCATCAGCTACAAAATATAACAATGAATGTCTGGAGCACAATTTATTCTCTGTTAAGTACGAAGAGTATGTCCAATTTGTATCAGTTTGCTTCAATCAAGTGCCTATTTATTCTGTAGTAACAAATAGGTGGACTCATTGCAGTCAATCTGCCAATCGTAGTGGACAGTATAATCAAAATGCATTTGTCACAAACTGGACATTGGTAATACAAGTGCCACAGGAATGTTTTTCTCCTGATGTTAGGTAGAGGAATGGCTGTGGATTTTCAAATAACAACTAATGCAGCCAACACCTGCTTCATCACTTTGACTTTCAAAGCTACTAAGGTCTGC
Source organism: Pleurodeles waltl (assembly GCF_031143425.1). NCBI lineage: Eukaryota > Metazoa > Chordata > Amphibia > Caudata > Salamandridae > Pleurodeles > Pleurodeles waltl. The sequence continues at coordinate 266,417,204 of NC_090448.1, read as the reverse complement.
AGATGAGATGACATTTGTTATGCTTGTGATGACGGATTTGTAAGCCCGGAAGTGCAGAGCGCCACTGTAGATAAGTGTTATTCGTAAAGGTAAGCAAAGTATATTCACCAAGTTGTGATGAACGGAGTAGGTCGTATGCAGGTAAAGACTGTACATATCAGATGGTGTATTACGAAATTGCTAATACTAGGGATGGTGCAGATACTCACTTGCGGAGTCAGTAAACACCAAACAATAGTCAAATCTCTGAGTCTGTTGGGTTCTTTTAGTGACAGTTGATCCATTTTTATTTATTTGGCTTCAGACTTTCATTAATCTGTGCTAAGCCAATTTCATGAAAGCAATCACTCAATTACAAAACTTTATCAATAGAAAAGCCCTAAGAACCCAACAGAAACAACTACAACACCAAAACTACGCAGTCTATCACAAACAATACAACAAATCAATAACATTAAACCAAATAACCTACAAACACAATGTCACTTGTCAGAAGGAAACTAAGAATCAAGGGAAGGCACACTCAAACGTATGAACAAAAGGATGCCTGATCATAACTTTCAACGACAACTTCCCACAGTCTACACAAATCACCAGACAACACAGCAGTTACAACATCACCCACCACAAAAGCCCCCACACACAAACATAACTCAAAGTCCTCATTTTCCTAACCAAACAACCTCCCTTCCTCCTCCACCAAAAGCCACAATCACAATACTCCCCCAAACCTGCCACATCAAAATGCCCTATGCCCTTTCACCTATTCTGCAGGAGATGTAGAGAAAATAAATCCAACTACTAAAACGCATACTCTTGAACATAAAATCCATGAACAAAAATTGTTAAACATCTTTGACCTACCCTTAGAAACATTGGACCTAACCTTCATTAAAGAAGGATGACTCAGCGAAGAATCTGCACCTCCATGCCACAAAGCCATTCCTCCTGATTTTCACATCACTAACAGAAATCATATTTGCAACATTGGAGGAAGCCTAACTGTCACCCATAAAAAATACTACCACAAATAACAATAATTGAAAACCTCACAATGGTCAGCTGGAAACATTGATGATGAGATGTCACCCCGCCCCAATTATAGTTTATTCCTTTCCTTTACTATAGAGATCATCATGCAGCAATGCTACTTTTAAAGATGTCCTACTTGATACAGTAACCAACACCCAATTGGACCACCCAAACCTATAGATTGTAGGAGACCTTAGCAGCTAGTTCAACAAGAAGAATCTAACCACAACCAACCTTGATTCTGGTCCAACTCACTGCTCGAGACAGATGCTCGTTAACATATTTGCACCCTTAGAACAAGCCACAGTTAAAGAAAACTCCCAGTAAAACAGAGTGACCACAACATCAACACTTTTAAGATTTATACATGTATCAATGACAGAACTTCGAAGACAACAAAAAACAACAACAACAAGCGCTCGCATAGACAATGGAAAACACTAGACATCCAGCAACTTAACACTCACTTTGAAAGAATCCCAAAGAACATGTGTCCAAAAGACATAGACTCCTTCTACAACTGTATCGCCAGTGTGCTGGACAAACAGATACCAACAAAAAACACATCCAGTGTTGACCACAAAAAGTACACTGAATGGGTAATGACAACATCAAAATAATGAAAACACAACTTACTGCAGTGCAAATGGAGAAAATCAAGTGGTGAAATGGACAAAAGCGTACTGCGGTACTGTATCAAAGCCTACAAAAGAACCATCAGAACCACAAAAAAGACACCACTACACCACATACATAACAAAAGTAGACTGCCCTTCTAAGAACCACATACAGCTCTAACAGAATTCTGTAATCCATAGTGCCTAAACATAGAAACTCCACAATCACAAGATGTCTCTGTCCTCCTGACGCTCTCGTATGCTGTATTGGAGGAGCAGAGTGGGAGATACATCTCAACCCTTGCATGATATAAAGTGGACATGCTGTGCATGGTGCTGCAAGGCACAGTTCACCAGCTTAAGAACTTGGGGTGACTGAAGGCTGATGCGCCTCCTTGGCGCAATCCAGGGTACATTGGTTCACAATGGGAAAGATAGATAAAACACAGCCTAAACTCCATTTTGATTTGCGAAAGATCCATAGACCTCATGAGGAGGGCACATCCACGTCTGCGGCTGGTCTAGAAACTCAAGGATCGGAGGAGAGTGGTGAGTTGCATCAAATACTTACGGGCATGCTGCACAGCCTCACTTCAATAGACAGATGGACAGAATGATGGAGCGCCTGGACAAACATGAGGAGCATCTGGACATGGTCGAATGGTGAGTTTCAGAAGTAGAAGATGAGCAAGGCACCTCTCTATAGTGCCCAGAACCAGATGGAGAAGGTTCCCTCCTCTCTGCAGGCCAAGGCGGAGGACTTGGATTCCTGCTCACGTTGGAACAACCTTCACATCGCTGGCCTAGCTGAATCTACGAATATAAGAACTACATGAAGGTACGTGGAACAAATACTCTGTGATCTGCTGGGGCATGAGAACTTCTCTGACATCTTTGTGGCGGGGCAAGTCCCTTGTACCCTTTTGCCTAGACCGGTGCCGAGGGCAAAACCTCACCGATCATTGCTAGACTATTTAACAACAAGAACCTGGATGCAGCGCTATGTTGAGCTCGTGAACTGGGGGGTCCTCTGCCATGAGGGTGCTGAACTTTCTATTTTTCAGGACTTTAGTTAACAGGTGCAAGAGGCATAGAAGCAGTTTTACACCAGCCAAGCACAAGTTTCAGTAACTAAAATTATAGTACACTATGCTTTAATCTTGCCTCAGGTATCTGTTGATGAGAAAGGCAAGATCTTCAGTGACCCTATGCTGTTCCAGCAGTTCCTCAGGCAGCATTTGGTACCTGGAGGTCAAAGATGTTCACCAAAATCCGATGACGGACAGGGACTCCCCACAATCTAGCGGAGTAAGACTGGTGCCTTCACCCCCTCACTCCATTGTCCTGTTGTATTTTTCCCTTTGCTGCATTATTTTTACACTGTATTGTTGGTTCATCATATGTCACAGCCTGAGGGCTAGTACTGCTTGTCGTTCAGGCAGCTCAAAGTGATAGGCTTGGAGAATGGCTACTGCTAAGTCATCCTGCTTTCTCTTGTGTCAAAGTGGATGTATCTAGCTATGGCTAAGTTCTGTAACTTGTTGCAGGGTTGATATTGTACATGAGCCTGACTGTTTGATATGCTACGTGGAGGTGTACGAGTAGTAATGAATTATGCTGTGCAATAAAAGCTTGATTATTGCTACTTTAGCACACACTATCTTACCCCTGCACCGCCCTGCGCATATGACCAGCAGAGAAGCTCGGCTGGACATCTTCTGTCCTCATGTATGCACCTTTGGGTACTGCCCTTTGGGTTCAGGATGGGATTGGGGTGGGTATTCTGCTACTGTGTAGATTGGTGGGAGATTCAGCACAAGTGTGGGAAGGGACTGGCTTTATACAACCAGTAATCTTGCGTTGCTGACTGCAGACTGTGCTGAGAGTTAAACAATGTGCATGAACTGTACAATTTGAGCAACACATTAGTGTCTGACGGTGTGTAATTCTGCGTGTGAGTGCTCAGTGCCCACACCTATTGAAGTTTCTCGTGTGGAATTTCTGGGGCTGAATGATGGCAGAAAAGTGTGCAAAATAGTGCTGTACTTGCCGAGAGATGGTATCGATGTTGCAATACTACAGGACAGTGGTTCCCAACCTGTGGTCCGCGGACCCCTAGGGGTCCGTGACACATTCCCAAGGGGTCCGCAGGCCTGGGCTTACAGGAAGGCACTTCTCCAGCTGCTGTCTCTGACAAACATGTGCATGCGTGTTTTTATATTTTTTACTTCCTTTCTTCAGTTGGTTTAAAAGCACTGCAAAGATCCTTGTAGAGTGAAAATAAAAGCGTCAAGATAACTCTAGTGATTAATGTACCTGCTGGAGCGGAATGAGAGTTTTGGACAGTGGCAGTTTTGACTCAAAGGTAGCGCAGATGGTTAATATGCCTGCTGGAAAGGACATGCATCATGCAAAGAACAGTATTTTATGTGGATGGCACAGTGGGTTACTGCTTTTGTCACACAGATTCTTTTGTTACTGTGCAGTTCATAATCATAATCTAGCATAGTGAGCTATGAACTGCCATTAAGGAGCTGCATGCCAACTGCATGGCACAAACTAGAAAGTTGTTTTTTCCCAGTCTTTAATTTTCCTTATGGTGCTAAAAAAGCTTTGCTTGTTTAGAAATACATTCTTATTATTAAAGACAACGCTAACCACTGTGGTGTGTTCTAAATCCTGAATTTGTGGTTCTCCAGACCAAGCACTCTTAGAAAATGCATACTAGTGTGGATGACGTGAATCCTACACCTTGTAGTCCTCTGTAAAGTGCTCCAACACCCTACACTGGTATGAGAGGTACTATTAAACAAATGAATTACATGTGACAGAGAGTATGGGGAGAGATGAGAGGTCTTTATGGTTTATTTCCTTTCCCCACCACATATTTATGTGAAATTGCTGTCTTAGTTCTTACGTACCTAAAAAATAAAAACAGAAATCGCCCTGGAAATAATTACAGAAATCTCCCCAGAGGATTCACCTTTCCTAAATAAAAGTAAACATTGAAAAGTTAGTCGCCGAGATGCAGCACCAACATTCCCAATAAAATGTTTCGATTTTTGCATATTTCTTCAATATATAAAAATTATGGCCCCTATTACAACTTTGGCGGTAAGCACCACCTACCGCCGTGGTGACGGCCGCCAAAAGACCGTTGCTGCGGCTAACATCAGTCCACCATGTTATGACCACAGCCAGATTTCCGCCACAAGAAGGGTGGAAATCCAGCTGTGGTCATGCTGGCGGACGGTGTTAAGGCAGTGCTGCTACCACCAGCAGTGTCACGCCAGTAGACGGCCGCCAGCCATATTATGAAAAATAATACAGCCTGGGGGTGTTCTGCTGGTAGGCGCTGCTGGCGGGAGCAGTGCCCCATCCCGTCCCCCGCCGGAAGACCCCCTGGATTCAGGTAAGTCGGGTTTCCAACAGAGGATGGGGGAGGGGATGTTGTTTGTGTTTGTGTGGATGTGTGAGTGTGTGTGTGCATGCGAATGAGTGTGTAGTGTTGCTTGCATGTGTGTGCATGTGTGAGAATGCATGAATGAATGGAAATGTGAATGAGTGTCTGCGTGTAAGTTTGGATGTGTGTACGGATGCGTGCGTGCATGAATGCATGTATGCCTTTATAAGTGAGTGTCTGAATGGAGTGGTGTGTGCCTGCGAGTGTGCGTGTATAGGGGCGTGGATTGGAAGGGGGGAGCGTGGATGGAGGAGGGTAGCGGGGGGGTGTCTGGGGAGTGTAGGAATTCCCTGTCACTGATAGGGCCTACCGATATGTTTTTTGTGACGTTATGAATGCCAAAAAAACCATTGCCAGGACCAGGATCAAAATGACGCCGCCAGTACTGTAGCGGCCGCCGGACTGGAGATTGTTATCTCCAGCCCGGCTGCTGCTACCGCCATGGCGGTCGGTGTGGTACATTGGCAGGTTGGCTTCAGTCAAGCCAACCCACCAATGTCATAATGTGGCGGTATGTACCGCCAGCGTGTTGGTGGTACTAGCTGTCAACACCAGAGCAGTATGCACTCTATTGGCGACAAAAATGCAAAAACCAAGCACTCTCAAAACGAAGTAATTTATGCATTGTGCTGATATGTTGTGGTTTAACCTTTTGCATTGCAGAGTTCAATCCTGAAAACTTATTTTTAATATGCTTAAAAAAACTGTTCCTTTGCAATGTATTGCTGCAGGTTTTCAGAGTGTGTTAGGGTGTGGCCCCTTTCCAGGGCCTTCCAGAGACTTTCCCTGCAACATGCCTGGGCGTGGTTCTGGGCTGGGTTAAGACTCTATAAAAGAGACCCAGCCAAACTCCCAGTGCTCACTATTCAGAGGTCCCAGTGCAGAGCAGCAGCTTCTTCCTGAGCTCCTGTCCCGCGGCCTATTTGGATCTTCCAGTCTTCTGCCCTAATCCTTCATTGGTGTTCATTGTTCCAGGCGGTAAGACGGTGGTTGGACTGTCCCGACACCGTTATTTAGAATTTTTATATTCTTAGTTTAAATTCTTAAATGAGTAACAGATTACTTGCGCGCTACCATTTCTTGACATTTATATGGTAGTTTACAAATAGGCAAGAAGCACAATTTATTTCATAAAGGTTTGACTTTGTTATTCATTACGCGCTACCATTTCTTGACATTTACATGGTGGCTTAAGAATCGGCAAGACGCGCAATTCGTTTTATGGTGTTTAAACATTGTTGTCCATTGCGCGCTATTATTTCTTGACATTTACATGATGTTTTACGAATTGGCAAGGCGCACAACTCGTTTCATGAGCATTTAACTTTGTTGTTCATTGCGCGCTACCATTTCTTGACATTTTACATGGTGCATTAAGAATCGGCAAAAGAAGCGCGATTCGTTTCATTGTACTTTGATATTGTTATTTATTGTGAGCTGTTATTCCTTGACATTTACATCGTGTTTTACGAATCAGCAAGACGCTCGATTCGATTAATGATGATTTGACTTTGATATTCATTGCGTGCTACCATTTCTTGGTATTTTACATGGTAACACTCGAATTGGCAAGACGCACGATTCTCTCCTCGAGTTTAATTCATGTTGTTTATTTTATGCTACTATTCTAAGATATATATTATGTAATATTCGAGTTGACAAGTTATGTGATTTGTTTCCAGAATCCATATTGTGTTATTCATGGTGCACAATCCTTTTATGGTGTTTACTATATGTATATATATATATCCATAGAACTCTGGTCTCCAAAGCAACGCGCCTTTCTGCCGGTGCAGACGTCAGGGTAAAGACCAGCAACCCTCATAAATTAAACAAAGAAGAAAGCGTCGCACTCCCGAAGACTGTCAAAACAATATCCATTTATTTCCAAATAGAAGCATCAGAACCCTACTGACGCGTTTCGACATGTAGTCTTTCTCAAAGTGGTTTGGTTCATAGAGGCGATTTTCTCTTGACATCAGCATTTAAATAGGAAATAGTTAAACAATTAATCTACGAGTCTCCACACCTGTTTGAAAAATCCCACGCTCCTCCTGCAAGGCACGTGATATTTCACTTCTAACAGCTCGTAAATAAACAGTGCCGAAAAAGTTGTAAAACATTTTCAATATGCGCTCGGTGAAATGGCTGTCAGCGCTGTGCTATATTCGCAATGTAATGATGATTTATTGCAGCATGCCAAGGAAAAAATATTTGCGGACTTTCATATCCGCAACTCAAGAACATATCAGGGAGTTTGGTTCATGTAACACTCAACCAAAATACGGCTTTATGGGATTTGCAGTTCATCGCCAGTTACCACCTCACTCATCACTCGAAATGTTCAATTCACCTCTGGTGTAAAGGAAATGTTCGTACTGCAGTTATTGACACTTAATCCAGCAACTAAAAGCGGCACATTGCTATAATATACAGGGGTTGAAACACAAACAATTTCACTGTGTCTGTTTCAGTCACTTAAGTCTATACCAAATTATCATGAACAGTTCATATAAGAAGGCCGTGCCGTTCCAATCCATCTCAAACGTGTTTAAATAAACTCAATGTTACTTCCTCGAATGCTCTCTCCAATACAACCATGAATTGAAAAGACAGTCTTCGGACCCTATTCATTCAGGGCCGCATCAGCAATGTTAGACTTGAAGGGCAACTACTCACAATTCTGAATGAGATAGTACCTTTTTTCCGTTATGGCGCTAGGCATATTGGAAGTCAGGAAATACCAAAATTCTTCCAGTGTACTGTACACACGCAGGAGATAAGTATCTCCTTGCTCCTTCCGGACAAGATTAACCAATGCCGGGCGCTGTCGCTTTTTAATAATGACATCCATAGAACTCTGGTCTCCAAAATATGCGCTCGGTGAAATGGCTGTCAGCGCTGTGCTATATTCGCAATGTAATGATGATTTATTGCAGCATGCCAAGGAAAAAATATTTGCGGAATTTCATATTCGCAACTCAAGAACATATCAGGGAGTTTGGTTCACGTAACACTCAACCAAAATACGGCTTTATGGGATTTGCAGTTCATCGCCAGTTACCACCTCACTCATCACTCGAAATGTTCAATTCACCTCCGGTGTATAGGAAATGTTTGTACTGCAGTTATTGACACTTAATCCAGCAACTAAAAGCGGCCCATTGCTATAATATACAGGGGTTGAAACACAAACAATTTCACCGTGTCTGTTTCAGTCACTTAAGTCTATACCAAATTATCATGAACAGTTCATATAAGAAGGCCGTGCCGTTCCAATCCATCTCAAACGTGTTTAAATAAACTCAATGTTACTTCCTCGAATGCTCTCTCCAATACAACTATGAATTGAAAAGACAGTCTTCGGACCCTATTCATTCAGGGCCGCATCAGCAATGTTAGACTTGAAGGGCAACTACTCACAATTCTGAATGAGATAGTACTCTATATTCCGTTATTGCGCTAGGCATATTGGAAGTCAGGAAATACCAAAATTCTTCCAGTGTACTGTACACACGCAGGAGATAAGTATCTCCTTGCTCCTTCCGGACAAGATTAACCAATGCCGGGCGCTGTCGCTTTTTAATAATGACATCCATAGAACTCTGGTCTCCAAAGCAACGCACCCTTCTGCCGGTGCAGACGTCAGGGTAAAGACCACCAACCCTCATAAATTAAACAAAGAAGAAAGCGTCGCACTCCCGAAGACTGTCAAAACAATATCCATTTATTTCCAAATAGAAGCATCAGAACCCCACTGACGCGTTTGGACATGTAGTCTTTCTCAAAGTGGTTTGGTTCATAGAGACGATTTTCTCTTAACATCAGCATTTAAATAGGAAATAGTTAAACAATTAATCTACGAGTCTCCACACCTGTTTGAAAAATCCCACGCTCCTCCTGCAAGGCACGTGATATTTCACTTCTAACAGCTCGTAAATAAACAGTGCCGAAAAAGTTGTAAAACATTTTCAATATGCGCTCGGTGAAATTGCTGTCAGCGCTGTGCTATATTCGCAATGTAATGATGATTTATTGCAGCATGCCAAGGAAAAAATATTTGCGGAATTTCATATCCGCAACTCAAGAACATATCAGGGAGTTTGGTTCGTGTAACACTCAACCAAAATACGGCTTAATGGGATTTGCAGTTCATCGCCAGTTACCACCTCGCTCATCACTCGAAATGTTCAATTCACCTCCGATGTAAAGGAAATGTTTGTACTGCAGTTATTGACACTTAATCCAGCAACTAAAAGCGGCACATTGCTATAATATACAGGGGTTGAAACACAAACAATTTCACCAAGTCTGTTTCAGTCCCTCAGGTTAATACCAAATTATCATGAATAGTTCATATAAGAAGGCCGTGCCGTTCCAATCCATCTCAAACGTGTTTAAATAAACTCAATGTTACTTCCTCGAATGCTCTCTCCAATACAGCCATGAATTGAAAAGACAGTCTTCGGACCCTATTCATTCAGGGCCGCATCAGCAATGTTAGACTTGAAGGGCAACTACTCACAATTCCGAATGAGATAGTACCCTATATTCCGTTATGGCGCTAGGCATATTGGAAGTCAGGAAATACCAAAATTCTTCCAGTGTATTGTACACACGCAGGAGATAAGTATCTCCTCACTCCTTCCGGACAAGATTAACCAATGCCGGGCGCTGTCGCTTTTTAATAATGACATCCATAGAACTCTGGTCTCCAAAGCAACGCGCCTTTCTGCCGGTGCAGATGTCAGGGTAAAGACCAGCAAACGTCATAAATTAAACAAAGAAGAAAGCGTTGCACTCCCGAAGACTGTCAAAACAATATCCATTTATTTCCAAATAGAAGCATTGGGGTTTCTTTAATTTTTTCAAACAGGTGTGGAGACTCGTAGATTAATTGTTTAACTATTTCCTATTTAAATGCTGATGTTAAGAGAAAATCGCCTCTATGAACCAAACCACTTTGAGAAAGACTGCATGTCGAAACGCGTCAGTGGGGTTCTGATGCTTCTATTTGGAAATAAATGGATATTGTTTTGACAGTCTTCGGGAGTGGGACGCTTTCTTTTTTGTTTAATATATATATATATATATATTATATCATGAATCCAAACTCTCCAAAAGAGAAAACGCACGCTCAGGAATTCAAAAGTAGAAGTGTTTATTCAACACACAACGCGTTTTGGCTGACAAGCAGCCTTGATCACGTGTATAGTTCAACCAATGTGCTATCCTTTAAATACCATCTTGACAACACCATAAAAACAGGACTAAGTAATTATTTTCGTACAAGAAAATATCCTAGAAAGGATTTTAAGTGGATGACATAAGCAAAACTGATTCAATTAAAAACTGATTCAATTAAATAAATATATAAATATATATGTACACAGCCACATAACTTATTATTTCACTAAATTACCACCAAGTTATTAAGTAGTAAAAACATTATAAATATATATAAATATGATTGTACATTATTCATATCAGTATACATATAAAAATCATCATAAATATATAAATATAAGTGTAATTATAAGTAAAAATATTGCTCTATTAACATTTATAAGAAGAAATATCATTTTTACATTTTTACAATAAGAGTATCAACAGAGTCTCATTCCCTTTTCTCCTTCACCTTTTTTTTATAATTTCATTCTGCTTAGTACATAACATATATATATATTTCTTTTTTTTGTTTTTTTGTGTTATATCTTCCACAAATAGTGCTATACTCCTAAGATATTGAACAATATCAATATTTTCATAGGAAACACTTTTCATCCAAAATCATAACAAAAAACTTGTCACTGTTTTTTTGTGTGTAGTCAATAACCATGTAGAAGAGTAGGTACTATTAAATTAAAAAACTATCCAAACTCCAACCATTAGAAAAAAGTGATAAGAAAAATTACAAAAATTACAACAATTATAACAATTACAAAAATTACAAAAAATTACAAAAATTGCAAAAATTTACAAACATTATTGCTGCTCATAATATGAAAAGTCACTACTATAATTCCTCATAAACTTACTGAATTCATTAATCATCACACAAGTGAGTATTGAGTTATTCACCAATATTCAATCCTCTCGGTGTCTTAGTTTCTAAATCCACAATATATTTGGATTCTTTTTTCCGTAGAGTTAGCTCTCTATTGCCACCTCTGTGGTGTGCTGGCACATGTTCGATACCAAAAAAAGATAGCAAGGTGGTATCAGAATTGTGGAAATCTTGAAAGTGTCTGGCTACAGGGTAATGTGGATCCTTTGATGTAATTGCACGCATATGTTCAAGAATACGTTTCTTTACAGCATGTTTCGTACTGCCTACATACCAAAGATGGCAAGGGTATTCTAATATATAGATAGTAAAAGGAGTACTACATGTCAAAAACTGTTTAATTTGTCTCTTCATTCCTGGTTTACTAATGGGGTATTCTTTCCTAATCACACTGTTGCGGCAAGCTTTGCAATGTCCACATGGGAAAAATCCCTGTAGATTATGTTCTTTTATTTGGGAGATAGAGGTGACATCATTTGATCTCAACATATCATGAAGATGACATCCTCTTCTATAAGTGATCAAAGGCCACTTCTGAATCTCTTTACCTATAACAGGATCACATTTCAAGATATTCCAATGTTTGGAGAAGATCTTTTTAATCTGGGTAGTATCCTCATTATAGGTTAGGATCAGCCAGATGTTTTCACTATTCTCATTTTCCACTCTGGCCGTATTATCAAAGAGGGTCTGAATTCTCTCCACCTTCTTAATTTTTTCTGTAGCCTTTTTAATTACCCAATCCGGTTAACCTCTTTGTTTAAACCTTATTATCATCTCTCTCTGTTCTTGTTCAAATGCCTCAACTGTATTGCTTATTCTTTTAGCTCTCAATAGTTCACCATAGGGGATACTCCATTTCAATTTATCAGGATGTCCACTAGTAGCGTGTAATAAACTATTTCCGGCTGTGGTTTTACGGAAAAGTTCAGTGTGAATCATCTTGTCTTTGATCTTAACTTTAGTATCCAGAAATTCAATCGAAGACCGGCTGATGTTATATGTTAGTCTGATGTTGTAATCATTTTCATTGAGTTTTTTAATAAATCGTATAGCTTCACTCTCAGATTCTTTCCAAATTATGAAAAGGTCATCAATATATCTGAGCCACAATGTGGCCTGATTTATTTCTGGATATTTTTCTTCATTTTTGAAGATCTCTTCTTCCCATAAACCTAAAAACAGACAGGCAAAACTGGGATATATATATATATATATCTGCAATATGCGCAATTTGTGTTGAAACATTTTAAGAGAACACAGAAGGCCAGAGTTTCTAGATGCAATATTGTATGGTCCTAGTATACATTCTCAAAACAGGATTTATATGACTGGTTTAAAATTTAGCCAGAATGTTTTTTCTGATTCTCATGTAAAGAAAAGTACTTGAATAAGAAAGTTTTCATTTAATTCATCTTGATTCTCCTACAGGTATTCGGCCATCTTGAAACTTAGTCATTTTAAACTTAACTCTTAGATTGTTCATGTTTTCAGAGTGACTAGGCTTAGAATCATAACCTAGTATTGATTTCAGGAGATATAATTTTCAAAATGTGTGTTTTAACCTTTTTCTTACTACAGGTCTCCTTCCCAGCTGTTCCCTTCCTAATCCCCTCTTCCCCTCTTGAACTCTCTCAGTCTCTGTGATTTTTCTATCAGAGTCTTGGAGCTGTTCAGTGGTGGACGTGTTGGGAATGTGCACAGACCCCGAGGATCTGGTGACTCTGACACCAGCGCCACATTATCACCTACTGCAGGGATCATAATGACCCCCTATATCTTTAGTAATGTTAGTATTTTTTTGGGTGTGTACTGTTTATTGTGAATTACTGTTTTCATGTTTGAAATTTAAATTGTGCAAATTGCTTGGGGGTCCCTATCTTCCAGTAATGATTCAGTGGGGGTCCTCAGGAGTCAAAAGCTTGGGAACCACTGCTACAGGAGATGCACCTGGACCCAGGGAGTGGGCTACTCATGCAGAGGCCCCGGAGGGGGACATGTGTTGTATCAGGCTTTACTGCACACACCCATGGTGTGCTAATTTGGGTCAGGCGTAACTCTGGTATCAAGTTGAACGAAGCATTAGTTGACCCTGATGGTCACTATATCATTGAGCGCTGCTACAATGACAAATTTGCTGTATTGTTTGTGGGCTGCAGTGGACTATCTTGCTTATATTACCATGAAGTGGCTAATGGCGGCTCATAGGGAGCCCATTATGGCACTGATTTTCCCTACTGAGATAGTGGCAGCACTGAAGGACATGCTGGGAGGGAAGAAGCCAGGTACAGATCTGTTGATAGTGGCCTTTAATAAGACCTACCAGGATAGGTAGTCCCCCACTTGGTCACCTTGAGTGAAGAGATGGTGAAGGATGGTTGCATGCACTCCATGATGCGTGAGGCCTTGCTTGTTATGCTCTTAAAACCAGGCAAACCAGCAGACAATCGGTCATCATATCATCTGCTGCCATAATTTAACACTGATACCAAAATATTTGCCAACATTTTTGCAAATTGCCTGGTGCCCATGCTCCTCAGTATAGTGGGCCTGCAAGAGTCGTAATTCATACCTACTCAGTCTTTTATCCACAGTCTTGAGGCCCTTTTCAGCAGGTTGTCACGCACAGATATGTATGTGTGAGACAACTCTGTCTTCCTTGATGCCAACGAAGCATTTGACTCAGTTGAGTGAGGGTTTATATCCTCTGCATTGCGATGCGTAGAAGTGGGTGATGTGTTTCTATAGGTAGTTCAGGTGCTCTACAATGTGCTGACTGCCCATATCTACGTCAGTAGGATGGTCTTGAATCCAATAGCCATTACAAAGGGCACTCAGCAGGGATGTCCTTTGTCACCACTATTGTATGCAGTAGTTGCAGAGCTTCTGGCTTGTGCTCTGTGTAAGTATCACATGCACCGTTGTATTTGCTTCCCGCACTACAACCTCATAGCCTCTGCCTATGCTGTGGATGTGCAGCTTTATGTATGGAACCCAGAGTGCAACCTGTCTCGAGATCTTGGGAAGGTTGTTCTTTTTGGTGTGCACTCAATGCTGTGAATTAATTGAGACAAGTCCTTAGTGTTCCCTCTCATGCCAGACACTAAGCGAGTAGAGCTTGAGTACCTGCCCCAGTGAGCTTAAGACTCAGGGGGTCATTCTGACCCTGGCGGTCCATGACCGCCATGGCAGAGGGCGGCGGAAGCACCGCCAACAGGCTGGCGGTGCTTCCTGGGCGATTCTGACCGCGGCGGTAAAGCCGCGGTCAGAAAAGGGGAGCCAGCGGTTTCCCGCCGGTTTCCCGCTGGCCCAGGGAATCCGCCATGGCGGCGCTGCTTGCAGCACCGCCATGGGGATTCCGACCACCCTCCCGCCAGCCTGTTTCTGGCGGTGTCCACCGCCAGAAACAGGGTGGCGGGAACGGGTGCCGTGGGGCCCCTGGGGGCCCCACAAAGATTTTCACTGTCTGCTATGCAGACAGTGAAAATCGCGACGGGTGCCACTGCACCCGTCGCACCCCTGCAACTCCGCCGGCTCCATTCCGAGCCGGCTTCATTGTTGAAGGGGCTTTCCCGCTGGGCCGGCCGGCGGTCTTCTGGCGGTCGCCCGCCGGCCCCGCGGGACAGCCAGAATGGCCGCCGCGGTCTTTCGGCGGGAACCGCTTGGCGGGCGGCGACTGCCGACCGCCGCGGTCAGAATGACCGCCTCAGTGTGGTGCCTGGGCATACAAAACCATAAAGATCCCACTGAAGTAATGACTGACAATTATGGTCGAGAGGTGCACCGCTTCACGAGGGTAGCGGAGCATTGGATATGCTTACCCTTAACTCTATGCAGTAGTATCACCATTATGAAGTTGTTCCTGTTGTTCCACAGGCCAATACATCACTACCCTACTGTGGATTGTTTGGTCACCACTCAAAGCATGTGGAAGAAGCTAAAAGATACACAGTTTGAGCCCCTGCTTTACTCCCCACAGGCACCACTGGAGTGGTGGATGTGGTTTCCCTTAGGTCAGGAGGGGGCTGTGACGAGGGCATTGTGGGAGCTGTGTATCAACCGTATGGGTGATTTCTTTGCAGACGGGTTCCTCTGCAGTTGGAAGCAAGTCAGCTCACAGACTGTCGCTTCTTCCATTCTAGCCCAGTTTAATTATTATAGGGTGTGCCACATGATGCGAGAATTACTGAGAGAGACCATGGCAGAACCAACTGAGCTGCCTGCGCTGACCTACTTGTTGTAAGCATCGACTCCACAATGCATGATGACTAAGATGTGTGCGTACTCACAGTAGGCACGTTGCCTGGGGGTTTGCAGGACCTGCATGGATTGGCAGGAGGATTTAGGCTTGGTGATTACCAATAAATAATGGACTTACTGCTGCTCTGTTGTCCATACTGTCCATTTCAAGTATCTTAATTAAGTGTACTGCACCCTGGTTCAACTGCATCATTATGGTTTGCACGACAGCTCCTGCTGCCCCCGTTGTGGTGCAGAGGGTGGGGGCTTTACGCACATGGCTTGGATTTGCCCCGGTGTGCAACACTACTGGACTGTGGGTTTCTGGACACTTTGGGAAATTACTGGAGTGTAGTTTGCATCATCCCCTTTATTGGCACAGCTAGGCAATGATAGAGAAGTACCTAAGACCGATCTACGCTTTTTTGCCTTGGCTTTGATATGATATATTGTAATACTCAATCTGGCTTGTACCATGATCTCATGCTGATCCATAATGGACCGTACCAGAAGTTCTTTCCTAGGCAGCGTACTGATGTATTGGTAGCTACGAGAGAAGGCAAGGTGGGGACACAAGCAGTATTGCAAGCTTGGAGCTAACTTTCTCTAGACTATAAGATTCAAAGGACGCTGTTTAGTGTGTGGTTGCCCCGTATGCTGATGAGATTGCCTAAATGTGCTGTTGTGTTGTGTTAACTGTGATGGGGTTGACCACCAGCTCTCTGCATCGGTGGGTATGTGTGTTGCGACGCTCATGTCATGAAGGCTACAGTTTGCATTATGTGTGCAATTATGCTCTACTGGACTGTACCCTGACTACAGTCTTGCTAATGGAACACCTGTGTATTAAGCATTTGTTCACAATGTATCTTGCCAATGACTACCAAGTCATGATGTGCTGTATGGTTGTTGAAAATGAAAAAAAAGTATTACAAAAAATCACAAGATGTCTGTGGCAAAATCTCCATTGAATTGATCTCAAAAATGAAAAAGAATGAAAATTACCTTAACCCCTTCGCTGCCAGGCCTTTTCCCCTCCTGTGGCGAGCCTTTTTTTTGGCTATTTGGGGCAGTTCGCGCTTAGGCCCTCATAACTTTTTGTTCACATAAGCTACCCATGCCAAATCTGCGTCCTTTTTTTCCAACATCCTAGGGATTCTAGAGGTTCCCAGACTTTGTGGGTTCCCCTGAAGGAGACCAAGAATTTAGCCAAAATACAGCAAAAATGTAATTTTCTTTAAAAAAAATGGGAAAAAGGGCTGCAGAAGAAGGCTCATGGTTTTTTCCCTGAAAATGGCATCACCCAACAGTTTGCGGTGGTAAAATCACCATCTTCCCAGTTTTCAGGAACAGGCAGACTTGAATTAGAAAACCCCATTTTCAACACAATTTTGAAATTTTACTGTTTGACATAACCCACTTTTACTATTTTATTTGCTTTCAGCCTCCTTCCAGTTAGTGACCGAAATGGATGAGACATCAATGCTGGATCCCAGAAAGCTAAACATTTCTGACAATTAGAAAAATAAATTGAATTCAGCAAGGTTCATTTGTGTAAATCCTACAAGTGTTTCATACAGAAAATAACAGCTGAAATAAAAGAATATTGAAAATGAGGAGAAAAAACTGCCATTTTTTTCCACATTTTACTCTCTAACTTTTTCCTGCGATGTCAGATTCTTGAAAGCAATATACCGTTAGGTCAGCTGGACTCTTCTGGTTGCCAGAATATATAGGGCTTGTAGGTTCATCAAGAACTCTAGGTACCCAGAGCCAATAAATGAGCTGCACCTTGCAATGGGTTTTCATTCTATACCGGGTATACAGGAATTCATTTGCTGAAATATAAAAAGTGAAAAATAGGTATCAAGAAAACCTTTGTATTTCCAAAATGGCCACAAGGTAAGGTGTTGAGAAGCAGTGGTTATTTGCACATCTCTGAATTCCGGGGTGCCCATAGTAGCATGTGAATTACAGTGCATTTCTCAAATAGACATCTTTTTTACACACTGTCTTACATTTGGAAGGAAAAATGTAGAGAGAGACAAGGGGCAATAACACCTGTTTTGCCATTCTGTGTTCCCCCAAGTCTCCCGATAAAAATGGTACCTCACTTGCATGGGTAGGCCTAGCTCCAGCAACGGGAAATGCCCCAAAACACAACATGGACACATCACATTTTCACAAAGAAAACAGAGCTGTTTTGTTGCAAAGTGCCTAGCTGTGGATTTTGGAGTGCTGGGAAGAGCTGAAAGACTGCTATCCCCTTCAGTTGGGATGGGGGCATAACCAGGCCCATACTGGTTGATATCCACCACCCCAATATATGTATATATTTTTTTTAATTCCCTGGCATCTAGTAGACTTTCTGCCCCCCGGGGTGTGGATCAGGGGTAATTGCCCCATCTGCCCACTGGTGGGCATAACAACTTTGGCCCCATTTATTTGGGGTGGGTTTATGGTCATACCCCCACCCTCTTATTTTGGAGAAAAAAAAACTTCCCTGGTCTCTGGTGGGCTTTCTGCCCCCCCTTGGGGGCAGATGGGCCTTCCAAAAATAGGCCAAAAGGTGGGCAGATATGGCCAACAGTAATGTGCCCCCATGGGGAACGACCCTTACTCAAGGGCCTGCCCCCCTAAAGAAAACACACACATACACACACACCAATCTCTGGTACGTAAGTGGTTTCTCCCCCCCCGGGGGCAGATCGGCCTAATAGAAATACGCCAATCTACTCCCAAGGGGAGCAGAAATGGCCAAAACTAAATTTGTCCACCCCGGGAGAGCGACCCTTGCCTAAGGGGTCGCTCCCCACCTCTAAAAAAAAAAAAACAAAAAAAAAAAAAAAACACAAAAAATTATCCCTGGCGCCTAGAGGCAGATTGGCCTAACAAAAAAATCATCCGATCTGACCCCAAGGCAGAAATGGTCTAAATACAATTTGCCCCCCAGGGGAGCAACTCTTGCCTAAGGGGTCGCTCCCCACCTCTAAAAAAACAAAACAAAAAACAGAAAAATGATCCCTGGCGCCTAGAGGTTTCTGCCTGCCCTGAGGGCAGATCGGCCTACTAACAATAGGCCGATCTGCCCCCGGGGGGGCTGAAATGGCCTAAAATGAATTCCCCTCCCCCCCGGAGCGACCCTGCAAACTACCAGCATACTGAAAAGCATAAAACTGTGCATCGGTCTGTCTCACCTAATCAACTAACACTGCATCCCAAAACACAATAACCACACCGCTGTGGTCATCACGCACAACATGGAGACACTTCCCCACAGGTTCAATACGAAGACAACATTCTTTCAACCACCGCCCTATATGGTGTAACATGATATTCAAGTAAACAAGCTCTTTCGTATAGGGGTAGTAGGTGGTACATAAGTACTGCAATACAATACTTGTTATTAACTATTAATTTCCATTGTTATCGAGGGGAGAGTAAATGATAATGTGTTCATGGATTTCAATAATTGTAATTTATGTTTATGTGTGCAGTTTTTGATCAAGGACGGTATTGAGCCAATTGAACCTCTGATTTAAAAACCTCTCTTACAACGAGTCACCTGAAATAAAGCAGGAACGAGCCAAAAGATTGCCTGGGTTCCTAGCAATATACACCACATCATTCAATGGATTTAATGGAGTCTCTAAACCCAATGGACCCATTTGCCAATAGACTTCCAGACTCTTTAGAAACAAGGAACACATTAATTGATAGGTTGAAATATGGCCCCAAATTTAAGCTATTAATTTGCCAATAGATTTTCTGCCATTTCCAGGCATTAAGGGGGCCATTCCAACCCTGGCGGTCGGTGTTAAAGATGCGACTAAACCGCCAACATGCAGGCAGTAAAAAAAATGGAATTCCGACCCTGGCGGAAACCGCCAACAGAGACCGCCACATCAACACACCGGCCACCCCGGTGGGACAAACAAACAGCGCGGCGGTCACCGCCAACAGACAGGCGGGAGACAATGTACCGCCCACCCTATCACAACACACCAATCCGCCACCTTTTCCGGGGCGGTAGCCCCGCCGATAAAAACACGGCAGAAACAGCCATTTCAAACGGAAAACGCTCACCTCCATACACCCTACGAGGAATCAGGACAGCATGGAACCCGAACTCCACATCCTCCCAGCGATTGTCTTCCTGCTCCTCTACCAGGAGCACGAACGCCGGCGCAGAAGACAACGGTGAGTACTGCACCTATGACACAGGGGAGGGGGGAGGGGGGAGGAGAAAATATTACGGGCACACACATACGCGACACACCCACCCCCACCCTCACCCACTACAACACACACATCAATGCATAGAAATACATCACAGTTCCCCCCCCCAACCCCTCCGGAAGAAAGCAAAGACAAAAGGAAATGATTCTAAACATTGGAATATATTGTAATACTGGCTGAATTATATATACATATTTCTACACATCAAAAACACTTATAAACATATATGTACAAGTCCGAGCATTGTAGCAGGCATTGTCCGTGGACCACTGGGCCAAATCACATGGGCAAAGCCCACACAGGATACCTGACTCCAACGGAGAGAACACTGCAGGGGCATCAGATAGGAAAACTCCAGGCACCTCAGGGGGAAGGGAAGGGGGGGCACCTCAGCCAGATGAGTGCACGACACCAGATCTACGAGGGGCCTCCATGGCCACTGTTCAATCCTGGGGAGTGCAAAGCCTCAGTCTCTCAAGTCTCTACAGTGGGTGGGTTGCCCACTGCCATATCCTGGGGAGTGCAAAGCCACAGTCTCTCAAGTCTCTACAGTGGGTGGATTGCCCACTGTTCAATCCTGGGGAGTGCAAAGCCACAGTCTCTGAAGTCTCTACAGTGAGTGGGTTGCCCACTGTAACATCCTGGGGAGTGCAAAGCCACAGTCTCTCAAGTGGATGACAGTCTCCACTGGTTCTGGAGGGGGACTGGTGCCCAGAGTGCTTCGTGCAGCCCTGCCCGACACAGATGTGGGCCTGCCCCAGCTGCGAATGGGCCAGCGGTGCTTGAGACGGCGGTGCCCAGTTCAGCAGTGCTTGAGACGGCGGTGCCCAGTTCAGCGGTGCTTGAGACGGCGGCGCCCAGTTCAGCGGTGCTTGAGACGGCGGTGCCCAGTTCAGCGGTGCTTGAGACGGCGGTGCCCAGTTCAGCGGTGCTTGAGTGAAAGGGCCCAGTTCAGCGGTGCTTGAGTGAAAGGGCCCAGTTCAGTGGTGCTTGAGACGGCGGTGCCCAGTTCAGCGGTGCTTGAGACGGCGGTGCCCAGTTCAGCGGTACTTGAGACGGCGGTGCCCAGTTCAGCGGTGCTTGAGACGGCGGTGCCCAGTTCAGCGGTGCTTGAGTGAAAGGGCCCAGTTCAGCGGTGCTTGAGACTGCGGGCCCAGTTCAGCGGTGCTTGAGACGGCGGTGCCCAGTTCAGCGGTGCTTGAGTGAAAGGGCCCAGTTAAACGGTGCTTGAGTGAAAGGGCCCAGTTCAGCGGTGCTTGAGACGGCGGTGCCCAGTTCAGCGGTGCTTGAGACGGCAGTGCCCAGTTCAGCGGTGCTTGAGACGGCGGTGCCCAGTTCAGCGTTGCTTGAGTGAAAGGGCCCAGTTCAGTGGTGCTTGAGACGGCGGGGTCCAGTTCAGCGGTGCTTGAGACGGCGGTGCCCAGTTCAGCGGTGCTTGAGATGGTGGTGCCCAGTTCAGCTGTGCTTGTGACGGCGGTGCCCAGTTCAGCGGTGCTTGAGACGGCGGTGCCCAGTTCAGCTGTGCTTGAGTGAAAGGGCCCAGTTCAATGGATCCGGCCATGGCGTGCAGGTCATTTGCCACCTGTCCTGTGGCTGGCGGGGCCTTCCTGCCCATCTGTCGGGGGGCTGGCGGGGCCTTCCTGGTCTGCAGTACCGGGCCTGTTGGTGTCCTCCTGCCCACCTGGGATGGGGCGGGCGGGGCCCTCCTGGCCAGCTGGGCTGATGGCGGTCTCCTCGGGCGTGCTGCCCTTCCCATCCTTCCCTGTTCGCTTGTGGCCCTTCCCCACCTTGGGCGGTGTGCCACCTGTCTCCACACTTCGTGCCGGAGCCATGGTAGGGATTTTAGTGCCTGGCGTTTTCACCCTCTCGCGCCGGCCGCTGACTATCTTCGGGTGTTTCTCCGGGGTGGGCTGCCCGTGCCTTGGCTCCGTACTGAACTGGCTGCCCTTGAGGGTGGGGGACTCCACAGTCCATGGCAGACTGTCATCACAGGGCCCGGTTTTGTGGTGGCTGAGGTGCTGACTGGAGTCCTATGAGATGGACGGGGTGGGGGAGTTGTAGGAAAGAGGTCAAGTTTGGACAGGAATAGCAATTTAGGACCAGTGGGACGGGTAGGTGTAGTGGGTATGGGAGTAGAGGAAGAGGTTGTGGTTGTAGGAGTTTTAAGTCTGGTGTCTTTGGGTGCAGTAGCTTGGGCTGAAGGCTGTCGTGAGGTGGATGGCTGTTGGGTGGGTGGCTGCCTGCGTTTGTGTATCTTGGAAGAGGGGGAGACAGACACACTGGTAGAGGACACAGGGGACGTGTAAATGGTAGTGGGGGTGGTGACTGCACGTGTGCGGGGGGTTCTGGTGGGTGTGCTGGTAATGGACGTAGTGGCTGAAGATGTTGTGCATGCAAGTGTGAGTGGAGACTTGACAGGGAGGGAGGAGGGAGACGAGGAGGAGGGGGACACAGTGGAGGCAGTGGGTGTTGGTATGTCTGTATGTGGATGTTGCTTGTGTGAATGCTTGTGTGATGTGTGGTGCTTATGTCTGGATGAGCTTCCCTTGGGTGTTGAGGTGTGTGCAGGCTGGTCTGATGGTGTGTCTGGGATAGGCAGAGGTACAGGTGATAGGGTCTGGGTGGAGGAAGTTGGAGGGGGGAGGCTAGAGACAGGGACAAAGGCTGCCATCAGTGCTGAGGCCAGAGTCTGGAACTATCGCTGATGGGCAGCCTGACCAGAATGAATGCCCTCCAGGTATGCATTACTCTGGTGCACCTCCCTTTCTACACCCTGGATGGCATTCAAAAGGGTAGACTGCCCAACAATGAGCGTCCTCAGGAGGTCAATGACCTCCTCACTGAGGGCAGCAGGGGGGACAGGGGCAGGGCCTGAGGTGCCTGGGGCGAAGGAGATGCCCACCTTCCTGGGTGTGCGGGCACGGGCCAAACGCTGAGGGGCTGCTGGGAGGGCGGTGCTGGTGCGCTGGGTGGCGGCTGTACCTGTTGTTGCGGGGGCACGGATGTTGCCGCCACCACAAGGGAGCTCCCTTCAGAGGACGAGTCCGTGTCACTAATGTCCGCTCGTGTCCCCGCTGTGGAGCTCCCCTCGACCTCCGTCCCACTGGTGTATTCGGAATCCGTTGCATGGCCCTCCAGGGCCATGTGGGATGCAGCTCCCTCGTGCTCCGATGCCACTTCTCCTCTGCCTGATGATGCTAATGCACACATGAACAGGAAGACCACAAAAAAGGGGGGGGGAAATAAATACATGTTGAGTGCATGCATTGGCGACACCGTTGGCGGAGAGGACAGACACAGAAGCCCCCTGCACTACGCCGCACACTTGGGGTCCACTACTCAATCCGTGGGACATGGCCTACAAGCCTATGGACGACAACTGCACACATAGATGACACAGGGCCATGGATAACTGTACTTGGCACCCTACAGAGGTAGGGGGCGGGGGCACAGGGCCATGCCTTATGGAGGGGCCTAGACTACAGAAATCGCCCTGGCCTAGGGATACCCATAGCCCTCCTCCCCCACCCAGACACCTCCACTGCGTGCAAAGTCAGCAGAATGAGGTTGTACTCACCCCCTTGTGTCTGCTGTGATGTCCTCACGTGCCCATCCAAATCGGGGTAGGCCACCGCCAGAGTCAAAGTCCGACTGGCACCCCTCCCACGTTGGGAGGCCATCCCCAGCTGAGCCTCCGCCGTCTTCCTGCTCCAGCGTCGGATGTCCTCCCATCTCTTCCGGCAGTGGGTGCCCCGTCTCTGGTGGACCCCCAGGGCCCGGACGTCCTTGGCGATGGCACACCAAATGTCTATCTTCTGGTGGGCGCTGACCTATGTGAAATGTACAGGGGGAGAAAAAGAGTCATAACCTTCTGAACCCTCAATGTGAGTGGCCCCCCATCCCTACCCTTGCCATGTGGCACATCCTGTCATCCGTCGTTTGATGCATGCCTCATTCGCTCCCCTCCCCACCATCTTTCATCCACCCGACTCAACACAGGCATTGCCCCCAAAGCATGGTCCCAGTGTACTTACCTGTTGGTCTGGAGGACCGTAGAGTAGCGCATACTGAGGGAGGACCCCATCCACGAGTTTCTCCAATTCCTGAGCAGTGAAGGCAGGGGCCCTTTCCCCAGTCGCATGAGCCATTGTCTCTTCCAGACCGAGGTCACTGCAGCCCTTGCAGTGTAGGTCCTCTCCTGTCGAAGATCAGGTATCGAGTGATTAAGCAGATAGAAAATGGCGGTCACGCCCGCGGCAGTGCGTACCGCGACCGCCGGCGCACATCGTCATTGGCTCCTGAGACCCATAGGATTCAATGTTAACCAATGCTGCTTTGCGCCGCGGTCTTCGACCGCCTACCGCCACGGTGTGCCACGCCAGCGCATTGACCTCACATCCCAATGTCACACTTCACAGGTCAGGCAGCCGCCATTTCAAGGGCCCACATGGCTTACTTTTAACTGCGTCACACATACCTAGGCCTTGCATCAACACTCATACAAACCATTCAATGCATTGGGAATCGTGTTTTGTGCAAACTGTGGTTACATACCTGTGGGCTGATTGACTCTGTGCTCGCTGTTGTCCTTCATAGGCACCGTCGGCTGGGACATGCGAGGAGATGGAGGAATCTTCCCGTGTACAGACCGCTGGTAGACCTGTCGACAATGGAGGAAAGACATGTCATGCTGACATACAGGCTTGACCGAGCCACTATTCAGGAACTGTGTGCCCAGCTGGAGCCAGACCTGATGTCACCCATCCACCAACCCACAGGGATCCCCCCTCTAGTGCAGGTGCTGTCAGTACTCCATTTCTTTGCAAGTGGGTCATTTCAAACAACAGAGGCCATATCATCAGGGATGTCCCAGCCTATGTTTTCCAAGGTGTTGTCCAGAGTGTTGTCTGCCCTTCTGAAATACATGCGGAGCTACATTGTTTTCCCTGAGGTGGAGGATTTGCCTACAGTGAAAGGTGATTTCTATGCCCTTTGACATATCCCCAACATCATAGGTGCCATTGATGGGACCCATGTGGCTTTAGTACCCCCCAGCAGGAGTGAACAAGTGTACAGAAACAGAAAGAGTTATCATTCGATGAATGTACAGATGGTGTGTTTGGCAGACCAGTACATCTCCCATGTTAATGCCAAGTTCCCTGGCTCTGTGCATGAGGCCTACATCATGCGGAATAGCAGCATCCCTTACGTGATGGGTCAACTCCAGAGGCACCGTGTGTGGCTAATTGGTGACTCTGGTTACCCCAACCTGTCATGGCTACTGACCCCAGTGAGGAATCCCCGGACAAGGGCAGAGGAACGGTACAATGAGGCCCATGGGAGAACTAGGAGGGTGATCGAGCGGACCTTCGGCCTTCTGAAGGCCAGGTTCCGCTGCCTCCATATGACAGGTGGATCCTTATTGTACTCACGAAAGAAGGTCTGCCAGATCATCATGGCCTGCTGTATGCTTCACAACCTGGCTTTGCGACGCCAGGTGCCTTTTCTGCAGGAGGATGGTCCAGATGGTGGTGTTGTAGCAGCCGTGGAGCCTGTGGAGAGTGAAGAAGAGGAAGCCGAAGAGGACGACATAGACAACAGGAATACAGTAATACAGCAGTATTTTCAATGACCCACAGGTAAGAGTCCAACCCGTCATATTACATATACATAACCCCTGCTACCTCTCTACTGTCTGACCTTTTCCCCCTGTGTATGGTAACTGAGTTGTGACTTTCCCTTCCAATTTCAGAGATGTGGGACATACTGCGTGATATCTGCTTTGTTTCCCCATGGACTACAGCTGTGTGACAGTGGTATGTTGGCATCACAATGTAAATATGCATTTTGGGACGGTAATGTCTAATACATTAGTACAAAATCACAGCCAGACTCCTGATTGTTTGGTCGTATAACTGTTTATTTCAGTGATCTATATTGGTGGGTCGTTGCAAGTCGGTGAGGGGTGATGGTGGAGGATTGTCCATGGCAGAGTCCAGACTATAAGTATCACAGGTACAATGTCCAAATGCCTGTGGAAAGTGGAGCATGGGCAGTATAAGAATGGACAGGGTGTCAATGTGGGACAGTGGGATGACAATCAGGGCGGTATCCTTTGCTGGCGGGGGTCTTGACATCTTACTCTGTCTTCTTCCTGGATCTCAGGGCCCGCTTGCGGGGTGGTTCTCCTTCGGCAGGGGGTGGGGTGCTGGTGGCCTGTTGGTCCTGTGGCGGGGCCTCCTGTCCACTAGCGCCGGCGGAGGTGGTAGGCAGTTCTTGGTCCATGCTAGTGTCAGGGGCCCTTTGTCCTGCCACAGTGTCCCGCAATGTGGTGACTACCTGATTCAGAGCCCCTACAATGGTGGCCAGGGCGGAACTGATGTTTCGTAGTTCCTCCCTGAACCCCAAATACTGTTCCTCCTGCAGAAGCTGGATCTCCTGAAACCTGGCCGGGACCGTCGCCATCGTCTCCTGGGAGTGGTGGTAGGCTCCCATGATGGAGGAGAGGGCCTCGTGGAGAGTGGGTTCCCGGGGCCTGTCCCCCCCCTGTCGCACAGCAGCCCTCCCAGTTCCCCTGTTTCCCTGTGCCTCTGTCCCCTGGACCGTGTGCCCACTACCACTGCCCCCAGGTCCCTGTTGTTGTTTGGGTGGGGGGTTAACCTGGGTGCCCTGTAGTGGTGGACACACCGCTGATTGACGTGTCCTGGGGACTGAGGGATGGGCCCGCTGGGTGGGTGCTGTGCTGGTGTTCCCAGAGGGGGGAAGGTCTGCTATGGGCTGTGGCTGTCTGAGGGGAACCGACTGTCCCGAGGTTCCCGATGGGCCGGGCTGGTCATCTAGATCCAGGTCGACAGAGGTGCTGTCCTCACTGTGGGCCTCTTCTGGGGGTGGAGTGGACATTTGTGGACCCTCCTGCACGGTGACGTGGCGTTCGGGTCCTGCAGGGGTATAAAAGTATGGTTATTGCATTTGTGTGTGCCATAGCATGTAATGGGTGGGTGCCCTTGTACCCCAGTGCTGGCATTCCCGTGTGGGGGCTTTTGTGACGGTGATTTGGTGGGGGATGGGTATGTGCAGTGGGCATGCTTTGGTGATGGGTGTCCATGCTTTGTGGTCGCATGCAGGGCTTGGTGTTGGGATGGGTGGGCTGTGATGGTGAGACATTTGCAAGGTGCAGGATGTGATGGGGGTGAGGGTGAGGATGGGGGTATGAGTTGGCATGCTGGTGGGGTGGGGGGATGAAGTAGTGAAGATGAGACTTACCAGAGTCCATTCCTCCTCCTACTCCTGCGAGGCCCTCAGGATGCAGGATCGCCAAGACTTGCTCCTCCCATGTTGTAAATTCTGGGGGAGGAGGTAGGGGTCCGCGCCAGTCTGCTGCACCGCGATGTTGTGCCTGGATACCATTGAACGCACCTTCCCCCGTAAGTTGTTCCACTGCTTCCTTATGTCGTCCCTATTTCTTGGGTGCTGTCCCACAGCGTTGACCCTATCGACTATTCTGCTCCATAGCTCCATCTTCCTGGCAATGGTGGTGTGCTGCACCTGTGTCCCGAAGAGCTGTGGCTCTACTCGTACAATTTCCTCCACCATGACCCTGAGTTCATCCTCGGAGAACCTGGGGTGTCTTTGCGGTGCCATGGGGTGGTGTGGGTGATGTGTGGGGTGGATTGTGTGGTGATGTGTATTGGTGTGTTGTGTGAAGTGCGTGGAAATATTGCTGGGTGAAAGTAAAGTGCGCGTCTGAGTGCTCAGTTCTCTTTTTCTTAGTGCGTGGTCCCGATTCTGTAGAAGTGGGGGTTTGTGAGTGATGTGGGTGTGTGTTTTATAATGTATTGGGTGTGTGGGAGTGGTGTGTGTATGTGTATCAGGTGTGAGTATTTTGAATTTTCCAATGCGGATGTGTTTTGTATATGTGTGTGTATTTTGAGTGTGGCGGTGTGTACCGCCAATGGAATACCGTGGTTGAAAGACCGCCGCGTGGATTCGGGTGTCGTGATAGTGTGGGCGCATTTCTGTTGGCGTGACGGTGGAGGTTTGGTCATCGCCAGTTTCTTGCTGCCCTTTGGTGTGGAGGACTTTTGTGGATGTCTGTATTTTGGCGGTTTGCCTGTTGTGGGTCAGAATGACCGTGGCGGTTTACCACGGCTGCGGCGGTATGTTGGCGGTCTTCTGACAGCGGTAAGCGGCTTTTACCACCAAGGTTGGAATGACCACCTAAGTGTTCATAAGCCGATAGTGTCAAGGAGCCTACGGAATGAAATGACTCATCTGCTAATAGATATCCTGCACTGCCGAGAAAAAAAATATATATATATTCATCATTAAAGATAATGCGTCAACTAAGCCCCAGAAAATAAATTACTCATCTGCCATTAAATTCGATGGAGTCCTTTCATAGAACGCAAATTCCCTGCTCACCTGGTCATCCCGAACTGCAAATTTCTGGCTAAATTAATTTTATCTAATTTATTAAGTATTGCTGACTGAAATTTGTGGCTTATCTTCGTACGCCTGCAAGTGTGTAAGTATTTTTGTGAACACTGCATAATCTAGGCACCCACCACCTACACCCCGAGGGAAGTAGAAATGGTGATTATGGTTACGTTGGACTAGTTGTCACCTCCATAGTTTATTTGCTTGATTTGCTTGCTTTCAAAGATATTTAGTTGAGTGGGATAACTTAAGGTTATGCTTAAGCATCCCATTCCACCTGCCCTTCGGGAGAGTTAAGGATCAGTTTGTATGTTGAAGGTGGAGGGGGGAACTGCGCAGTGCAATTTATCTGCAGCAGTTACACGCTCCATAGATCAGGATGCTGCTTCCTGCCTGATGCCTCATAAGGATGCTCACACAGGGGCACTATGTCCTTCTTCCCATCACGCACCAGTGTAGGTCTGTGAAAACTGGTTAAGAACGTGCATTTACATCATTCACAATCAAGCATCTTGATATTTATCCCATTGACATTTCAACAGTAAGAATTAGTATGAATTTTTATTATTGTGAAGTAAAATAAAACAACTCTGAATCTTTGACAATTTTCATCAGACACTACTCAAGATGTTCACTTCTATTGGGAGATATGTCTTCCTGCATGTTATAATTGTAGCATTCTAAGATGGATGGATGCTTTCGCCATGAAAGCTGTACACACCTGAAAGAGAATTTACTAATCTTCTCCACATATAGTTATGCCAACACCTGTCCCTAACCAGGAGAGAAGCAGTTATAAAATGACAGAGAAGAGTCACACCAATCAGGCTACCCTGCGATAACATTATTAAAGTTATTTTAAATGTATTTTTCATAATTGCCGTACTTTGGGTGTTGTGACATAATACACTGCAGTTGCCATGTGGTTGCTAAGCTTTTCTGTGTGAGGCCTGTTTTTGATTATTGCAGGATGGGTCAGCCATGTGCAGTGTCCTATTTCAACAAGCTGACACTTTGTGGCTTATGCAGCTGCTTCCTGCAAAGTGCTCCTTGCCTAGAAAAAAACCCAGCCCAGAAAAACATCAATACATAGCCTTTTTGGCGCATGTGCTGCCAATGCACCTAATCGAGTAAATGTAGTCAGTAGATCTAGCTTGCGATAAATAGCCATCGTAAGCTAAGACGATGGCTATTTATTTTTATGACTAGCATTATGCCTCAAAAAGGAAAAGTAAAAGTAAAAAGGGAAACATGCCACTGCCAAACATGATGGTCTCATGCTTGAAATAAAAATTTACACTGAGCAAAAACAACCGTTGCACATAATTTTAATGCAGCACTATAGTTCTTCTTAGCATGCAGCTGTACTTAGAACGGGTATAGAAGCAGCCTTTAGCTCTAATGTATATCGCAGGAAATATAGGGCCACATGTATCAAACCTTTTTGCATTTGCAAACGGTGCGAAATGCACAAATCGTCTGTTGCGAATGCAAAAATGCCTCCCACGATGTATGAAAGGCATTCGCAGTTTGAAAATAAGGAATTGCTAAAATTGCAAATTTTAGCGAATATGACATGGTTTTGCGTGTCGCAAACTGAGTATCGTAAATAGCGACAGGATTTACTGAATCGCTATTTGCGTGACGCAAACTGCAACAAAGTTTTGTGATTTGCAGATAGCGATCCGCAAAATCCTGACACAATTTGCGACACGCTGAATGCGACACGCAAGACCATGTTGCAATGCGATGCATCAAAAAATTTGCAAATTGATAATATTCGCAGAATGGCCTTTTGCACATGCAATTTACCACGAATTGAAATCATGGGGTAACCAGGTGCAACCTATGTAAAGAAGCCCAGAATGACTCAGCTGCTTTTCCACAATGGCTGCACTCGATGTGATGGCGAGGAGAATGAGGATCTTGGCAGGTTTGAGGAGAGGGAGGAGGAGACAGGAACGCATTTTCAGAGTGCGCATAACCCTATTTGACTAGGCAGAGGAGGACATTTATGAGAAGTACAGGTTAAGCTCAGCCATGATATTTGACCTGATAGCAGATCTACAACCCACACTGCAGCGCACCACACACAGGACCAATAGTATTCCCACCGATGTGCAGGTATTATGGTCCCTGCACCTATTGGCCTCAGGGAGCTATCAAGGGGTCATAGCAGCAGCAGGAGGGGTCTCACAGAGTGCCCTTTCACGCTTCTTCAATACATTTCTAAATGCCATGCTGAGGAAAATACAAGAGCACATAAGATTCCCCAACACACCACAGGAATTACAACAGACGAAAATCAATTTCTATCGGATTGCACAATTTCCACATGTCATAGGTGCCATCGATGGGACACATGTAGCAATCTGTCCGCCATCAGCCACCGAGTGTGTATATCGCAACTGTAAGAACCATCATTCTATGAACATACAGGTGATTAGCAATGACTCCCCCATCATTACCGATCTCGTGGCCAGATACCCAGGTAGCACACATGACTTGTACATCTTTCACCACAGCGGGATTCACACAAGACTGCTAGCTGGAGAGTTTGGCGAAGGATACCTACTGGGTGAAGTAATAGTTGACAATGTTGCATTGATGTTATAGTGATGTCAGATTTCAACAGTACTCATTTTACTTTCTGTTCATTCCAGGAGACAGTGCCTTCGCAGTGCGGACCTTTATACTGATGCCCTACCTGAGCCCTGCAATGCCAGCAGAGAGGAGGTACAATGCTGCACACAGGTAAACCCGCATTGTGGTGGAGCAGACCTGCGGACTGCTGAAGAGCTGCTTCAGGTGCATCCATAAGAGTGGAGGGGCACTACAGTACAGCCAGGGACAACCTGCACAATTGTGGCTGTATGTGCAATGTTGCACAACATTGCAACAAGAAGGGGCATACCAGTTGAACCAATGGAGCCTGACTCAGATGAAGATGGTGATCCCTTACCACCCCATCGCCCAGTAGACATGACCAGTGCAGCAGAGGACAGGCAAAGACATGTTGACATCACGCACAACTATTTCTGATGTAAGTAATGACAACACCACTTCAATATTAAGTATTTCTGTAGTTATCAACTTTATTACCTTGACTTCAGGTAACGTATGTGTCAATAGGACATAGCCATCTACTATAGACAAACATGTGAGAATAACAGTGTCACACTATTAGCATCATAGTATAACTGTATAGCTACATGTTACGGTAGTCCCCTGTAGGCCTTAACATTACTTCCTACGTCCACGCACTTCACTTGAGTGCTCAGTGGCCTCACTGGCAGTACTGTGTCTGGTACTGCGACGCCTAGGATCGATCACAGGGGCTATAAGACTGCTGAGGCTAGAGAACTCCTCACTCTCTCCACCACCCAGTTCGCTGTTTGTAGCACTGCGTGCTGTCTGCATTGCATCCAGGACATTGGTTATTTGCACCAATCGCTGTGCAATGTCCCAACTGCAATGTACCATCTCCACCTGTATGTCCACAGCACGTCGGGAAATCAAGAAAGTTGAGCTAGCAAGGCGATTGACCGATCTGCAGAGCCCATCAAACCTTCCCATAAATTGGTGATGGCGCTGATAGTGCTGACACGCTCCTGCTGAATCTCAGTGCAGAGGTCCCTAATGGAATTTGTCAACTCCCTTGTGTTTTCTGCTGCTGTTTGCTGTCCCTCATTCAGAGACTCCAACTGCTTGTTCATTGATCCAATGTTTTCATTGAGTGCATCCATCTGCTTGTGCAGTACTCCCATATTGTCATTGTGAGACTCAAACTGCCTGTGCATTGCGCCCATGTTCTGATTGATTGTCACCAACTACCTGTGCATTGACCTCATGTGTTTGCATTGCAGGCGCTGCACTTTCAGCATGCAAGCTTCAAGGCCGCCAAAGATTGATGGGCCCTCTCCTTTCTCTGTGCACTGTCTGCCTGTATTGTGATGCCTCCTGAGGGGAGTTGACTGATGCTGGGGCAGGGACTGCTATCTTCCTGTGGATCTAGCCTCTGGGGGTGGTGTGGGGACCTCATATGGCATCTCATCTTAGTCCAGGTTATTCTCTGGGAGAGGTAACACCCTTGCCCTGCGTCTAGTTGGTGCAATACTGAAAGACTCACTGGTGTTTGAATCGGACTGTGGCTGTGTTTCGACATCCCCCACATTTCCACCTCCTGCTGCAGCAGGCCCCGGGACATCTGCAACAACAATGTGCAGCATGTCATTTATGTATATATCACAAGAAGTTGCACAATGGTAAAAATTGTACACTGACATCATATCACTGTGAGTTGTGTGTGTTGTTTCTCTATGCGGCTGAACACAAACTTGCTATTTATGTAGTGTTTAGACTTTAGGGTTGTGGACTACCACTCCCATGAGGCATAGTTGGGTTGTTTGTAAGATGTGCCAGGGACAACTTATCACAATGCATCTAAATAATAGCTATCTTCTAAGGGGCATTTGTAAATGCATATATGGGGATACACATCATTGGTGGTGCTGGGTGTCCCTGAGGTGTCAATGTCAGTGACACCACTGACAGCTTCAGGTAGCCGTGTGGACTCCAGCATGTCTTCCATTGGTGTGGATGGTGTCTGGGTTGGTGGTCCTCCTTTAGCCTGCTGGCTACCCTTACTTTGGCACGTGAACGCAGGTCATACCATCTCTTGCGTATCTCCTCCACAGAGCACTGCGCAACACCCATTGCGAATATTTTGGTCTGGATTTCTGACCACAGTTTCCTCTTCTCACTTTCAGGTACCTGGAGTGAGTTCTTCCCAAACAGGTTGTCATGATTCCTGACCACCTCCTCAGTGAGCACCTCCAATTCCTGCTCACTGATTGTGAGTTTGCGCTTCCTGTCTCCTTTGTCCTTCACCTTCCCATCATTGGCCATGTTGCAGTTTGGTCCTGGAAGGCTCAGAGCTGGCTCCCTGGTGCTGGGCTGTGTCTCCCTGCCTGCTCCTGTGGGTGTGGCTCTTGGAAACAGCATGGGCTGACTCACTTCCTGGTTGTGATGTCATCATGCTGTTCCAGTTTGTCATTTTCACAATTTGCGATTTTCAAATACCGATTCGCTATTTATTTGTGACTCAGTATTTGCTACTCGCAAATTGAATTTGCAAATTTTAAGAAATCACAATTACCGACTCACATTTTTGTTACATCCCATTTTGCATTTTTAAAATAGTGATTTCTTAAAATTCACTATTTAAGAAATGCAAACTGGGAGCTTAATACATCTGGCCCATAGTTTCTATTTGAGCAAAGCAAATACACTATTGGGTTTAAATTACTTTAACCTAAAGTGAGAGTTTAAACACAAAATAAAATGGATAGTGAATGGAAAGAAAAAACACTGGCAAATTAAAGTATTGGCCACCAGCCCTGGAATTGGAGTGCTGTTCATTTTAGGTGGCTGTGCACATATGATAGGGACATATGCCATCAGTGTTAGGGTAAGAGAGTCAATCATTGATGTTGACCATTTTTTTATTACATGATCCTAGCGAGACAGTTAAAGATGTGTGTAGGCCAACTTGAAAATTATTTGGGATTGTTTGAAATATGCTCATGGCAACAAAACCTAGTGGCCATGGTCCACTGCTCCTTTCATCCTTTGGGAAGTGACGATTAAAGCAATCCAGGTAAAGTTTTTCAACCACAGTTGCAGACTGCCAGCTACACCTGCTGAACTGGTGAAATGCAAAAATATATACCCAGTCTTTCACGACTAATGTAAATAAGTCATATATCCCTGTCAAAGCTTCACTTAGCAAGTCCTTGTATGACCATTTGTGTAAGTGATTAATTGACCCTTTTTGTTTTCAGAAAATTAGTTAGTGTCAAAAATTGGAGTTCTGTTTGTCAGAGTATGCACTCTGTACAAACAGGAACCACAATCCTAGTCAGGGTACATCAGATACACACTAAAAGATAACCTGCGCTCACCCTCTGGTAGCTTGGCACAGAGCAGCAAGGCTTATCTAAAGAGGCAATGTGTAAAGTATTTGTGCAACACACAATAACACCACAAAAATACTCCGCACCAGGTTAGAAAAATATACAATAATTGTATAAATAAATCAGACCAAAATGACAAAAATCCAATAAGTAGAAGTCATGTTCTGAATTTTTAAAGAAAAAAGAGTTCTAGCACTTAGAAGCAATAATCGCCAATGAGAGTTATCTGGTCACACTGGACCTAGGCAAATTCAACAGTTCAGGCTTGCTTTGAAGGAACGTCTGGGGACAAGAGCCCCACATGCCCGGTGAACAAAGTACCTTGATCCTGGTCACAACAGTGAGCTGTGGGGTGAAGGCAAGCAATGCTTCAATCTCGGATCTGCAATTGAGGTGATGCATTGATTTTCTTCATGCAGTGCTGGTGATACATCGGTTCGGAAGACGAAGCTCCAAGTTGAGATGCGTTTGTTCTGAACTACTATACACCGGGTTTCTCTGTGCAGTCGAGGGGATGGGTTGATCTTTTCAAGCTTCTGCAAAGATGAAGCATGGTTCCGAACATCGGGCTCTCAAGGTGATGTGTTGGTTCCAAGTGTGATGCGGTGGTTCCACTCCTGCAACAGGGTTGATGTGCCAGTTCTACCTCTTGCAGTCGGCAATGTGTCATTTCCTGCTGAAGCAAGTATCTGGGTCCACTTGCAGTGAACCAGGCACAGGTGCAGTCCTTGATAAAACCTGAGTCTCAAGGACAGGAGGGAAGCTAACAAGCACTTGGAGGTTGCTTGGAGTGCAAGGCAGAGTCCAGTTCTCCTGTATCAGTGTCAGAGAGCTTCAGGCAGCAGGTCAGTACAGCAGAAAGCAGGCCTTCCAGGTCAGTAGTCCATCAGAGTACCAGTCGTTGATGCAGACAGCAGTTCTTCTGACAGAGTCCAGTTGTAGGTCCAGAAGTGTCTGATTTGGTGGAGTCAGAGACCCAGTACTTATACCCAGTTATGCCTTTGAAGGGGGGTTGGCTTCAAAGAGGTGTCTTTGAAGTGCACAGAGGTCCTTTCTTCCTAGCGCTGGCTCTAGACTATCAGTAGGGGGTAATCAGCCCTTTGTGAGGGGACCCTGCCAAAGAAGAGCAATCAGAATGCAAATTAATGCAATGTATAAGATGATGATACTGATTTCTATGTCTATTTGTTTTTAGGTACCAACCGCTAATTTTGATTGTCATAATTAGACATTTTTCCAAATTTGTGTTGACTAAATTGTTTTGCATGAAGCCCAAACACGCTACTCTAATCAGAAGGTTCGTTAGTATACTCACTGAGGATGCTTTCTAAATATTAACAACAGTTGATGTCTTTTCTTTGCTGAATCTAAATTTATGCCATTTCTAGTGCACAGTTATTCTTGCTACTGATTTGTATCATAAATTCAGAATGTGTAGTGATCCAAGCTTAGATTAAATTGAGATTCTTTAGAAGATTCGGTCAACCAGTGTTGTTTCTGTATGCTTATCATTTGATTTTGAGATTAAGTTACTTGATATTCACATTGTTAATATAGGGAAATAAACATTCTAATGTTTAAGTAAGGTGTGGTTATTCATGGCCAAGGGGTCATGGTGTGTAGAAATTATTGACTCCTAAGATTATTGATGTTATTGATTAGTATTGCTATTGATTTGTATTGGAACTGGGTGTTATGGTGGGAACTACTCTAAGAGCAGTCAAAAGGTCCACCGAACCTCTAACATGTCCCCTTATAATCTAATGATAAGAAACTAAATAAGGTCAAACGTGCTAACACTGATGGTAGCAGAGAATGATGGTTAGTCTATTTAAGAGCCCATCGTAAAGGCCCAGTACAGAATTAGTCCCTTAAAAAGAAATTAATTCACAGAAAGTTTGGATTTTCAGATTTGATGATACAAGGTGGAGAGAAAATGTGTCCCTAACTACCTAGAATGATTTTCCCAGAATCTTGGAGCTTGCCAATGATTGTTTAAGGATGTTCTCAGTGTTCTAGTGACAGAGTAAATAGAATAGGTTTTGTGCTTGCACAGCTTCTGCAAATCACATGTGAATTGTGATGTTTGTGAGAGTTTAGGGAGTTTGTGTACTCCAAATGAAGTTGGTGAAAGGAGTATGAGTACTCCACAGTGTGAGAGTAGGGAAGTCATCGAACTTAACATGTGTTTGGTGATTTGTGCTAAAAAATTGTCCACATGATTGTTGGTATACGGGCACTGCGAGGTCTAAGACTCTGGAGTATATTGAAATGTGTATGAGACACTTGGTTTTTGTTGTAATTTGTGATTAGTAGGTCAATCGGGTGTGGTCAGCAAGTCAGAGTGTGAGTCAAAGGGAGTGAAACAATTTTTGACTGAGATCTGGCGAGACCTATGTGCACCAGGATAGACCAACTGATCAGTTGAGGGTAAAATTTGTGGATTGAGTGTGAATCTGAGGTTAGGAGGACAAGCCACAAGACTTTGTCAGCCTCCGTACGTGTGAGTGTGACATCATTGGAGCCACACTGCAATAGGGTGGTTAGTAAGAAGGGTCGCACACGGATTAGTGGACAACCGTGAAGCGCAAATGGTTGAGAAGGTTGATGAAAAGGATTCTGGGATTGCAAGTTACTTCCTGATTTGATTTAGAAAAGCATAATGGTTGCATTAATTAAATTTTTCAAAGCTTTAAAGAGTGCCCTAAGGGATGATACATACATTACAACGAGTATAGGAGATATTGCACCGCCAGAAGGTGCACCTGGTTATATTGCAATCAAAGAAAAGGGTGCTGCACCACGTCTTTGGCTGAAACAATGGTGCACAGTGACAGAAAAGATGGTAGTTTAGCATTTCCTTCCCACTGAACATTTAATTTGAGGAGCTTAGAGAATTTGAGGAGGGTGCTATACAATTTGAACCCTCTCCAAGGCCAGCACAGTTCGAGGCATTAGCACTCTGTGAATTAGTAGCCAGACAGCAACAGCAACAGAAATTTGAGAGGGGAATGAGAAAGGCAGAAAAGACACTAGTGGAGGCTAGATGGGACACTAATCAGAAATTTTGGAGAACTGAGACTCTCCAGGGAATAAGTTGTTTCCTGTAATAACACAGGACAGCAAGAAAGAAGAAAGGAAAGCTACCAGAAAGACAAACAGAA
Organism: Pleurodeles waltl; assembly: GCF_031143425.1. Classification (NCBI taxonomy): domain Eukaryota; kingdom Metazoa; phylum Chordata; class Amphibia; order Caudata; family Salamandridae; genus Pleurodeles; species Pleurodeles waltl. Next base: position 266,379,972 of record NC_090448.1, on the reverse strand, counting down.
GTCCTTCCAAGAGTAGAGAGAGGAGATCAAAAGAATCTAGGAGATCTTTAACACTTGAGGAAGAGTCAAACGATGATGAGTTCATTTTTCAGTTTCTGAGAAATCGTCCCTCACCATATGCACCACAAGAGAGTGGTCTGGGCACTAGTGTAAACCCTTTGGCACAGACACTGGTTAACATGATGACGAGTCCAGTGCAGATTAATCCTAGCATGATGCAGAGCAGTCTTAATCTACCTACTACTTCGGCAGCTCAAGATCCAATGCCACAGCTGATTGTCCCGAGAATTTACCCTGATGTACCCATTGTGGAAACTGCCACAAACGTAATAGTGCCAACAGGACAGGTTTTCCCGAAACCAACTTTGTTTCAGACAGAGCCAACTCCACTCTTACTGCCTCAAGTGCAGTCATAAGCAATGCCAAAGTATACCCTTATAACAGGAACACAGACAGATATGTCCATACTGATGAGTCAGAATACGGGAATCATGCACCCACAGAACCCGAATGTTAGGTCAAGTCCATGCGCTGTGTCTGTATCCGTCACCACTGGTCCAGTCATACCTTTTTTTGCCCAGGGAAATAACAGCACAAACGGACAGGGAGTCATGAGTCAGAATTCAACGAGCGGAGGACTCAATGAGAGTACCAGAGTAGTCTCTCCGTGGGACAGACTTTTAATGGAACAGGATCATTGTTAGACCTTAGTCCCTTCGGAGTTCCTCCAAATACTGGAACAGTGTCAAATTCCAGTCACAGCCTGAAGTTACTGACACCACAAGCTCTGAATCTAGCTGCACAGCCGTTGCCAAATATTCAGCCCAACAACATTTCACTGCAAGGTTTGACTGCCCAACAATTGACTGAATGGTTAGATAAGCTGAATACCCCACAGAGTGCTCCTAGAGGAGAAGAGTACTTGAACTATACTAGACCAGGGATGGAAGCGGGTGAACAATTTGAAAGAACTATTGGTGTGAACAAACTAGAATCCTACACCAAAGCAGAACAGAGATACGTGTTCCTGAAAATTACAAGGGAAGCGAGCAATTGCATCAAAAGCTAGCAGACTTAGCAGAGAAATACGGAATACAAATAGAAAAAACAAAACACTTGAAGAGGAGTTACAGGTTATATTTTTACTCAAAAGATTTTGAACTCATGAGATCTGCAGGAATGAAGGCACACCTTAAGGAGTTACTTCAAAGCGTTCAGACATGGGGAGCATTTTAAAAGTGGGAAGGCAGATGGGTAAAAAAGAGAGATAAAAGGAAAAGGGATTCAGCGAATCTTACTGCAAATGTGCAGTAGATTGAGAATCCGATAACATTTTTACCAGAGAGAGAAATTCCAGGAGGAAATTTCATTCATGTCCCTTGGAGCAGAAGTGAAATTCTGTCATTTACTAATGATTATCCCAGGTTGAGAGAGAAACCAGTAGAATGGTACCAGCAGACAGACAGGTTTGTGAAGCTTGCAAAATGCCTGTGGGAAGATTTCAACATCCCGTTAGAGATTGTAGTTCCAGCAGACTTATGGATCAAGTGCAAGCAGAGTGTAGATTGGCTGACGAAGGGACCAGAGAGAGATCCGATTACAGGTGCACCATTTCCCGAGGTATGGAAATAATACTATAAAGTGATTGAATTTCTGAAAACAAGAATTTCGCCAATAAACATTGATTGGCAGAGAATAGATAGGACTGCCCAGGAGGTGAAAGAATTAATACATGTGTATTATGAGAGATTGTTGCAGGTGTTTAAGTGTTACAGTGGTACAGAAACAATTGAGCCGAAAGACATGATTCATTTTGTGTTCAGATTTGCAGAAGAATTGAGACCTGAAATTAGCCAGATGATTAAGAGTCATTTAATTTGCTGGCAAGCAAAACTGATTGATGAATGAGGTATTGCAATGTGCAGGGTATTGTAGTGACAAGATTGAGTTGAAGCAGAGAAAGTTGAAAGAAAAGGCGATGGTGATGCAGATTAACAGCAGGGAAATGTGGTATTTCAAAATCAGTCGAGAGGTAGAGGTCGCGGAGGAATTGGAAACTGAAACCAAAGGCCCAATTTGGGTACTGTAGTGGTTCAGAATGATGTGCAGGGAATGAAGAGATTGTTGCTGTTTCACGCTTGTGGAGGGATCAGACATTGGGAGCGGAAATGTCAGATGATGGTTCAGGAAGGTGTTGTTCAGCAAACAAGTGACATCAATTCGTTCCAAAACATGAGAGGGCCGAGAATGAATGGCCACAATCCAAATTTCCAAAGTAATGTAAATCAAATGCAAAATTTTCAACCCATGCAGCAGGTGCAAATGCTACGTGTGCAGATGACACAGTCACAGCCAATGCAACAGCAGATTCAAATGGTACCTAGCCAGAAAATCCAAATACCTTAAGCCCCAATGGAGCAGCAGCAGGTGATGCTTCCTCAACAGGTCACAGGTCAAAGGTTTAACCAGAGTAATAACACAGTACACCTAATCCTGTTACACAGTGAGAATGGAATAAACAATGATAGGATAAGCGAGATTTCAGACGAGGAGGAATGTGTGCTTGCAGCTTCCTTAGAAGTAGATCAGAAGGATCCATATGTGAAGGGAGAAGTAATGGGTCACAAAGTTTCATTCTTGGTTGACACAGGAGCTACACGCTCTACAGTGAGAACTGCAGAAGTTCTAAACTTGCCCCTTTCAGGAAAAACAGTCCAGATTGTAGGTGTAGCAAATCAATATTTGACCTACCCGATTACAGAAGCAGTTCAGGTTAAAATTGGCAACTTTAAAGGATTACACAAATTCGTAGTCTGTGATTCAAGTCCGGTATCCCTACTGGGAAGAGACTTGCTGTGTAAAATCAGATGTTCGATTACTTGCTCGAATGATGGGATTGAAATACAGACGAACAATGATTATGAGGAAGATACAGCTCCAGAGACAGCGGTGAGATATTAAACCAGGAGTACCCCCTGATTGGCTTCTTTCCAGTCTTCACAGTAAAGGATCTTCCTTCCGACTTACAAGGAACAGTTAAAGAGAGAGTGTGGGATTTGACAGGGAAAGACATTGGTCTGATAAAGGGAGTTGAGCCAGTTAAGATTCCAGTAAAGCCTAACACAATTTTCCCCCAGATTCCCCGTTACCACATGACACAGGACATCATTGAGGTTGCTCCCTCAATTGCAGAATTCATGAACCAAGAAGTGTTGAGCATCCCATGTAATTCACTGATAATGGGATTGAGAAAGACTTGTGGGAAAGTTTGAATTGTTCAAGATTTAAGGAAGATAAATGACATTTTGATGAAAGGTTGTCCCATAGTGCCAAATCCAGACGTGATTTTGTTTCAAAATCCATGCGATGCTGAATGGTTCACTGTTATAGACTTGTCATAAGCATTCTTTTCTGTACCTCTACAGGAGGATAGTCAATTTATCTTCTGTTTCAAATTCTTAGATTGAGTTTACTGTTGGTGTAGAATGCCTCAAGGGTTTTCAGAATTACCTTCCATATTCAACCAGATCTTGAAAAGGAACTTCGAGTCATTGGAATTGCCTTTCCAATCGACATTGGTACAATATATTGATGATGTGTTAATAGCGTCCAAAACAAAGGAAGAGTGCAAATATGACACAGTTGCCTTACTGAATGATTTAAGAAAGAATGGCCATAAAGTATCCCCAACTAAATTACAGTACTGTCAGAAAGAAGTGAAATATTTGGGTCACCAGATTGAGAAGGGAATTAGGAAAATATCCAGAGAAAGGGTCACAGCCATATTGCAAATGAGTCCCCCAGCCACACAGAGAGATGTCAGGATGTTTTAGGGGATGGTAGACTACTGTCGCCAGTGGATTCCCAACTTTTCAGTCATATCGAAGCCATTGCAGAAGCTGACTCACAAAGAAGTCACTGATCCCCTAGTATTAGATCAGGCCTGTATGAAAGCATTCTCTGAGTTGAGAGAAAGTTTGTGCAAAGCCCCGGCTTTGGGAATACCTGACTTGACTACACAAAACCCTTCATGTTGTTCTGTCATGAGTGTGATGCATGTTCTTTGTCTATCTTAACTAAGGTCCATGGTGGTGTAAACTGCCCAGTAGCATATTTTACAGCTACTTTGGACCCAGTTGCAGCAGCTTTACCAGGCTATTTGCGTTCAGTCGCTGCAGTTGGACAGAGCCTCACACAGTGTCAAGGCATTGTGATGGGAAATCACCTGACTATAATGGTCTCTCACTCCATTGAGTTTTTACTTACACGAACCAAGACGCTATACCTAACAGGTGGCAGGCTGCCTGGCTATGAAATGAGCATCCTGGGGGCCCCGAACATGTCATTGAAAAGATGTACAGTGTTTAACCTGGCAACCTTACTCCCCAATGAAAATGTTGAAATTTAAAAATTGGAAGATATTGAACATAATTGCCTTGAAGTAACTGACCTGTGCACAAAAGTGAGACCCAATTTTAGGGTTGGAAGAAAATGATCAAATTGTCTTTGTTGATGGTTCCTACATAAGGGACAATACAGGAATACTGAGAGCAGGATATGCTGTGCGCCCGATTTCTGGTATACTTGAAGCATCCTGACTTCCAAGAGTATAGTAGGGGAACTGGCAGCCCTTACTAGAGCATGCTATTTTTCCACGCAGCTTAAAGTTACAATCTATACGGATAGCAAGTGTGGATTTGGAATAGTACATGATTTTGGCCAGTTGTGGTCTCAGAGAGGTTTTCTGGCCTCTTCTGGTTCACCAGTAAGAAATGGTGAGAGAATTCAGGAGTTGTTGCAAGCTATCCAAGTGCCTGAAAAGATTGCCGTGGCGAAATGCAGTGCACACCTCAAATCACAAGACTTTGGGCCTGATTCTAATGTTGGCGGGCGGCGGGAGCCGCCCGCCAAGCTACTGCCGCTGAATGACCGCACCGCGGTCAAAAGACCGCGGCGGCCATTTAGACATTTCCTCTGGGCCGGCGGGCGCTCTCCAAAAGAGCGCCCGCCGGCCCAGAGGAAATGCCCCTGCAACGAGGACGCCGGCTCAGAATTGAGCCGGCGGAGTTGCAGGGGTGCGACGGGTGCAGTTTGCACCCGTCGCGTATTTCAGTGTCTGCTTAGCAGACACTGAAAAACTTTGCGGGGCCCTCTTACGGGGGCCCCTGCCGTGCCCATGCCATTGGCATGGGCACGGCAGGGGCCCCCAGGGGCCCCGCGGCACCCCCTACCGCCATCCTGTTCCTGGCGGGCGAACCGCCAGGAACAGGATGGCGGTAGGGGGTGTCAGAATCCCCCATGGTGGCGCAGCGAGCTGCGCCGCCATGGGGGATTCAAAGGGCAGTGGTAAACCGGCGGGAGACCACCGGTTTGCCTCTTCTGACCGCGGCCGAAGCGCCGCGGTCAGAATGCCCTGCGGGGCACCGCCGGCCTGTCGATGGTGCTCCCGCCGACCCTGGCCCCGGCGGTCTTAGACCGCCGGGGTCAGAATGACCCCCTTTGTGTCAATGGGAAATGGATATGCAGATCAAGTTGCAAGGTTTTGCGCATTGAACTGTATATCATTCAAAGACAAGTGGGAACTGTTACCTGAGGAAGATGAGACATGTCCAAGTTATGCATTGCATGTTATAGATACCTTGGAATAGCTGAAGACATTGCAAAATAATGTTGATGGAGAGGAGAAAAGGTCATGGGCCAAAATGAAATGTCTACAGCGTCAGGATGAACTGTGGATTTCAGAAGAAGGTCAATTGGTACTGCCGAACAGCTTGTTGACTCAAAAGGCTAGATATTACCATGGTCAAGCACATGTTGAGAGCGATGCCATGATTCAATTGTTCAAGCAGAATTGGTTCAATGCAAAGTTTAGACAGGTTGCTGAAGTAGTTTGTCATTGTTGTGTCATTTGTCAACATATGAACGCGGTAAAGGGACAGTGGTCAATTTGAGCCACATTGGAAGAGCAGGAGGTCCATTCAGCAGAATGCAGAAGGATTTTATTGAAATGCCTGTGTGTGGAGGATTGCGAAATGTGTTGGTGATTGTCTGCATCTTTAGCCATTGGATTGAAGCTTACCCTACATGAAGAAATTACCGTCTCACAGTAGCAAAACTACTGCTTAGGGAACTGGTACCATGTTTTGGGTTTCCAATCTCTTGAGAATCAGATAGGGGTAGTCACTTCAACAATGAAGTAATTAAATTACTATGTTCAGTCTTAAACATTGAGCAGAAGTTGCATTGTAGTTACTGCCCTGAAGCATCAGGACCAATGGTACCTTGAAATCAAGAATGGCAAAAATATGTGTGTCCACAAATCTGAAATGGGCGGATGCACTACTGTTAGTTCTAATGAGAAATACACCTGGCAGGAAGACAGCCGAAAGTCACTGAATGAGATCGTCATGGGCAGAACAATGAGGCTGCCAGCGGTTCCTGCAAATGCTCTTGTGAATATAACCGATGACATGGTGTTGGACTACTGCAAGGGTCTGGCTGATGTGGTTTGCTCTTTCTCTCATCAGGTGGAAGACACCACGCTGCAACCATCTCAAAATCAGGGACACAACCTGAGAGTGGGTGACTGGGTTGTGATCAGAAAACATGTGAGGAAGACGTGTCTGGAGCCTCAGTGGAAAGGCACTTTCCAGGTAGTTTTGATCACTACCACAGCTGTGAAGTGCACTGGAGTTCCGAACTGGATCCACGTAAGCCATACGAGAAAAGTGGCATATCCTTTGGACAATGAAGAACAACGACCAGATCAACCTTAGAGCTATAGAAAGAGGAGAAAAAGGAACTGAGACTGGATCTGAGCAGATCGAGAATGGTTCAGCCACTCCTGTGAGAGACGAAGGAGAAGGTCTACAGGAAAGGGAAAGTGAACCAATCTCAATGGAGACAGCAGGAGAGTCTGGTCAAAGGAGGACTCTCAAGAAGTAGATGATCTTGAGAGACAAACGGAGCAAACAACAGACCTAGAGGGGGAAGAAGCTTAGGCGGATCAAAGCCACTGCGGTCTGAGTCCTCATGAACCAATTGCAGGTCTCTCGAAAGAAAGTCCTGCAAAGCAAGAAGAAGTCACCAGTTTGATACTGAAAAGAGCATTGACTAAAGGTCCACTGAAAGGAGATAAGTGGCCAAAATCACAAGCAAAGAGGAAAGAAGTTGTTACAGTTACAACTATTGAGGAGGAAGTAGATACGACACGGATAGAGGATCTGAGTGAAGGAGAGAAAAATGGAGATCAAAAATTAAAAAGAAAGAGAATTGCAAGTTGAAGGTACGCTGGTCCTGAATGGGCACATGCAACAACAAGTGAATGGCACAGATAATTTTTGACTTTTTGTTTTGATCGAGACATTCCAGGTCAATATTTTGCCACTTGAAGAAAATTAACTGAACTGTTGAAATTATTCGCTGAAAGAAGTGCCAAGAAGAAAAAGACACTATTGAAGGAAACCGGAAAAGGCTTTTGATAACCTGATCTGACAAGATAACTTGATTTGACAAGCTGCTAAACTGATTTTTGACAAATTTACAGTTTTTTTGACAAAAGATCCTGGAAATAAGACTGAAAGCTGTAAATAATTGCAAAAAGAAGATTGAAGATTTTGTTTTTGATTTTTGCTGCATAGTTATTAATTTCCTCTTCTACTTTCTGATTCTTTACAGAGCATGAGTAACATTAGCCAGCAAGGTAGGAAGAATAGGTGCTGTAAATACTTGGGTATTGGTTTGGTTATTGTATGCATGATATTGTGCCTGGTATTGATTGTGGGAATGACGGTTTTTGACAGAGTAAAGCCAACCATGCTTCAGCTTTAGAGACAACCACTGCACTCACAGAAATAAAGAAGTTCAGGTTAGATGAGAAGTATCTGCACATAGATAATGCACAAGGAGAACTTTCTTCTAATGTTTTCTATTGCTTATTAAGTGAGTATGCTGGGACGATGGATGTGGGAAATTATCATGTTTGCACGCAGATTCCTTCATCAGTCGAGGAAGGAGTTACCTATCATAGTTTTCCCCTCACTTATGGGATAAATTGTAGTCTGTTACTAACACGATTTTATAACCAGGAGTACATCCAGTATCTTTATTCCAATTATGATGTCATGTTTTCATTTGTCCCTATAATTAAGTACCTGAGTAGAGTAGCTAAGCAAAACACAATTACATTATTGAGAGGATTCTTTGAGTCTACATTAACCTTTGGCACTGCATATGTGCATACAAACAATCTAACATGCTTGCTTACACCACTAGAGAAGAGCTTTTTAGATCAGACCGACAACAGGAGAAACACCTTAAAGGAGAAATTAGGAAAGGGCTTAGAGAAGAGAATATTTAGAATTGATTATGCATTTAGCTAAATAAAAACACAAAGGATGTTAGCTCAAGATGTGCAACACACAGGAAAGCTTTGATTATATAGGCCTAAATCTAGTACTGATACGTTGTTTGTGGGAATGAATGAATGTAGACATGTGTTTTTGTTTCAGAGTAAATGGACATTTATGTTGAATGGACAGGATTCAGCGATTCCTGGAATTTATTACATCTGTGGTTCGAATGCTTATTACCGTCTTCCGACAGGATGGAATGGCCATGTTACTTGGAGACAGTTTTCTCAAAGATATTTCAAGTTGATGACTTGAACAGATTACCGAAATCACCTGAGGTACATCATACAATACAAAAGAGAGAGTCTCCTTCTAGTGGGAGATATATTTGGAGCAATAATTCCTTCAGTAGGAGTTGTTCTGAATCATATAAAGATTTGAAAGTTGTCTATTATTGTGGATAACATGCTTCTAATTTTTCAGGAGCCATGATCCTAATGGATACAGAAATGGCTGCTGTAAGATCTATGACTCTTCAGAACCGCCTTGCGTTAGCCATTCTTTTAGCAAAGGATGGCGGAGTTTGCAAAATGCTGAACTCAAAGAATTGTTGGTCATATATTTCTGATAATAGCAAAGAAATTAGAAGCTTACTTACCAATCTGACTAATGATAGTGCTGATTTGAAAGAGATGAGAGAACCAGGTGTTTGGGAGAAAGTTGGCAAAGAATTTGCTTCTGTGGGAAATTTGCTCAGCTCAGCTACATTGGGAAAGGAATAATAATGAATGAATGAATAATGAAAATAATACAAGGGATATTGATTATTGTGATTTGCATAATTGGGACATGGGGAATATGTAAATTGTATCATGTCATTTGATCAAAGAAAATGAAAAGTGATCGGAGGAGGGAAGAAATGAAAAAGCAAAATTTGTTTAGAGAAAATTCAAAGAGGGAATGAAGGTTAAAAGGGATAGAGATGACAAATTTTAGCTGAAGCAAAAATTAGTGTGGGAAGATTTAAATGTGATTACATATTTAGTCTTCAGAAGAGGGATTGTTAACTCTGAAATTTTACTAATGAATATTTATGTATTCTGAATGTGAAATCTGCATTGAGAATGAGTGGACAGAAAATTAATACACAAGTTTGAAAATGTGCCTACTTGAGTGACCATCAATAATCACAAAGTGTACTTATTAACAGCTTATTTAAATGTCGTGCTCGTGTTTGGATTAATGTAGCAGTATGTCATATTAATGGTCATGTATTAAGTATTTGCTTTATCAATCATAGGCCTTAATTTAATGAGGTCTTGGGCCTAGTTACGTGGCCTCATGTCAAGTGACATTGCTTAGATGAATGATAAAATGGCTGCTTAGAGAATTAAATTGTACATTTCCATTGCTTTGACCGAGTGATAGTGGTTGAAATTCTTTCCCATGAGAACTTCTTGCTAGAAGATGTTGTTCTAGCTATGGATACATTATAGAACATAGGGCCTCATTCTAAGTCTGGCGGGCGGCCAAGCTTCCTCTCCAGAAGTTTCCAAAAGAAATCACAAACCTCTATGGAAGATACAAAGCAGTAGAGGAACCTTATTGTGAGACAATACATAGGGAAAGACAAGGGCTATGCCAGACAGCTTACTCTCTCCTCTTGCTTCTCCTCCTCTTCCCCAGAGCCACCAGGGAAGCAGCAGCAGTTTACCTTGGAAGGAGCACAATATGTTTGGAAGGCCATCGCTTTCGGTTGCTGGGCCCTACACATCGTAGAGGAGTACAGCCTGCCCTCACAAGAGCATCCCACAACTGACCTCCCTGTCCCCCGTTATGGAAAAAAACCTGCAACAGGAGGTAGAGATCCTGCTGTAGTAAGGGACAGTAGAACTGGCGCCAGACCAAGAACTGGGAGATTGTTGGGTCTGTTCTAATGTGTGTTTGTAGTTGCTGAGTCTCATTGTTATCGCAGAATCTTGGGCACAAGACTCGACTGAATGTGAGGGGTCATGGAAAAGGTTGGAGGCAGTCGGAAGAGATGGAAGCAGAGTTGTATTGTTTTGCTGTTCTCAAATAAACTTACCTTTTCTACATCAAACCATGTATTGGCGACGAGGGACGCTGCAGGACAGTATGATTTTCCAAGCATGCACTTTGGTGAGATCTTCAGCTTCGTAAGCGGTCACGGAGCTGTCTTAGGATCTTCCCCTGTTTTCACTTCCGATGATTTCTGTTCCTGGAGGCACGGTTCGCGCTCTTTCAACTTGTGTTCCTGGCCGTCTTACTGAAGTTGTTTTTCGGGCGGCGAAGAGGTGGAGGAGCCGATTTCTGAAAGGCGCGCTGTCTCGAAGGAACGTGCGAGGTGGGGGAGCCGATTCCTTAGCCGCGCGCTGGCTCGAGGAACGCGCGCACCACAAACGTTGCAGTTGTGGGCGTGTTTCTGGGTAATACGCTGCCAGCACGTTGCCTGGAAACCTAGTTTTTGTACTGTTTTCAATGCGGGTCGTGTCTCTACGTGATACGCTTCCAGTGCCTGGCAATTCCCTACGAGTGAAGCTTTGTGGTTCTGTTTAAAATAAAAAAGGTATTTGGCAACAGAACGGAAAATAAAAAAAAAACACTTATAGTGCTATTCTTGTCAGCGCTCATTGTATGCAGTGCTGTTTTCTTCCGGCTCTAGTTTCTTCTTTAAGCCGGTTAAGACTTCAAGTGAAGGACAGCACTTTATTTGGACTTTATTGGGATTCTACCTATTTCACTGCACCCTGCTTCTGGTATTAAGCGTTTTCGGTGGGTTACATCATTTCCAGCTGTTATTAACTTTTATAATCCTCTGTCTTCTAACATCAAGTGATGACACGCACACCTTAACATACGGGTGTGTCACTAACTTTTGAGTATTTGTTATTTTGTGGCACAATTTTGTGTTCATTTTACGGTGACATGCACACCTTACAATTTTAGTGTGATTAACTTTAATTGCCATGCATCACTCTATTGTACCCCCTCCTATTTTTACTCCGGATCTAGTTTCATCAGAATCGGACTGGAAACTGTGGAAAGAAGGTTTGGAAGCTTATTTGGATGCACTGGATGGTGATTCCTTTACTCATAAGAAAAAATGTGCCACTCTTCGACATTGTTTAGGTCCTGAAGGTCATAAAATTTTAAAACACATTCCTCAAGTTGCCGTACCATTGGCAGAAAGAGAGGGAGATGGAGGAATTGATGAATATGCTTCTGCTATTAAGTCTCTTGATGTTAGATTTTAAGCGTGTAAGAATGTCATTATGGAGAGACATACGTTTTACAAAACAGTGTAGATTTCTGGTGAACCTGTTGCGAGCTTTGTGGGTGCTTTAAGAATGGTAGCTGTTTCGTGTGATTACAAAGCGTGCGAGGACAAAATGATAAGGGATCAACTTGTTGAGAAAAATAATAAGAAGAAGGTACAAGAGACTCTGTTGTCAACTCCAAACTTAACTTTAGAGAACGCTGTGGAAATAGCCACTAGAATAGAAAATACTACAACGTACGTGGAGTAAATCAATACACTTGGTGACAAAGACTTGCACCAGAGTGTATCACTAGTTAAACAAAAGTCTAACAAAAATCATATAACTGTTAGACCTGAGACATCTGTTAAAAAGGAGAATTTCAAGAAGCTCGAGTGTTATAGGTGCGGTAGCTCTTCCCATTTAGGAAATGCAAGTGGTTTTCCGGCATTGGGAAAGAAAAGTTCCATATGTCTTAAAATGGGTCATTTTGCCAGGATGTGCAGAGCCGGGAGTAAGATGGTGTCTGGTACAAGAGACACATTTCTTAAAGTGCTTAACGATAATGTTGGTGGATTGGAGTCTACTACTAGTGGGGAGGATGAAATACTAACCGTCACCAATGTTTCTAAATTAAGCAAAGGGAATAATGGTGGGATGTTTTCAAATAGGTCTAAAAGGCCTTTCTACAAATTGTTAATCAATGGCTGTGAAGTTGTTGTGGTGGCTGATTCAGGCTCACATTATACTCTCTTGAGTGAGAGACAATGGAAAGAATGTTTTGACCATATTGAACTTAGGGAATCTCACGTCAAGCCAGTGGCTTGTGGAAGAAACCTGTTGAGGTGTTGGGTGAATGCGAAGTTGATTTTTGTTTCCAGGGAAGCACATCTAAAGGAATGGTGTATGTTGCGAAGGATGATACATGTTTGTTGGGTTGGGATGATCAAAAGAGTTTAGGAATTTTACTGGATCCTAAAAATCCTGATCAAGTAATTTTAAGCAAGAACTATAAACGTGTTGTCAGTCGGACATACATGGTTAGATGCTTTTCCATGGTGTTTTCAACGAGGAGATTGGAATGTTCAAAGGTTTTTCTCACAGGATTAAGCTACCAGACAATGCTGTTCCTAAAGTACATAAAGTTCGAAGGGTACCTTTAGCGTTAAGGGTGGAGTTGAGGAAGGAACTTGACAGGTTGTGTGAACAGGATGTTATTGAAAAAGTAGAAGCCTCAGATTGGGTGGCTCCAGTTGTGATTGCTTGCAAGGCTAATGGATCGATACTTATGTGTGTGGACTTGCAAGATCTTAATGGACAAATTTGGATGGATCGTCACCTCTTGCCTAATATTGCAGAGATGTTGTCTACTCTTGGCAATGCTAGTAAATTCAGTTTGTTGGAGATGGCCTCGGCATATCATCAAATCAATTTACATCCTGAGTCTAGACACTTGACGGCTTTTATTACGACTGAAGGGTTGTTCCAATTTAAACGCATGCCATTTGGTTTGGCATCGGCTTCTGCTGTGTTCCAAAGGGTTGTGGATAATTTATTCAAGGATATGGAAGGGGTCATTGCATTCCAGGACAATATTTTGATTTTTAGAAAGAATCAAATGCAGAATGATGGAAGGATGAAACAAGTGTTATCTATTTTGAATGATAAAGGGATCACTCTCAGAGCTAACAAATGTAAATTCTGCACATGTATTGATTACTTAGGTTTTAAGATATCAGAACGAGGGGTTGAGCCAAAAGAGAGTTTGATTAAAGCCATTGAGGATTTCCAATCACCGTGTAATAAGGATCAAGTTAGATCTTTTATGGGTCTGATTGAGTTTTACACCAGATTTATTTCCGATTGTGCAAGTAAAACTCATAACATTAGGAATCTTTTTTTTTTAAATATAAAATTTGAATGGTGCTCGAAATGTGAGCAGGAGTTTACAGTTATAAAAAAAGAGGTTGCACATGCCATTCCATTGAAAGCATTTGATACTAAGGATGAAATTATAATTATGACTGATGCCAGCCAACTAGGTTTGGGGGCTGTACTGTTGCAACAGAGGCTTGGTAAGGATGAAGTGATTGCTTGTGCATCACGAAGTCTGATAGGTGCTGAAGCTACATATTCAACTATAGAAAGAGAAGCTCTCGCATGTTGGTGGGGGATTATGCACTTCAAATCTTATCTGTGGGGTGTGCATTTTATGGTCAGGATGGATCATAAACCCTTAGCGCAGTTGTCTTCTACCACTGGTGCCCAACGTGCTACTCCCAGGATTGCCAAATGGCAATATAGGTTGCAGATGTATGATTACCATGTGGAATATGTGCCCGGAGCTAGAAATTTGCTTGCTGATTGTCTTTCTCGTCTTCCAAGTGGAATTGTGCATGATGGTAATGGAATAGATTAGGATGATGTGTTGGTGTGCTCCATAGATTGTCATCTGGATGGTGCTGTGACGGAAGTTGAGTAGAAGGAAGCATGTGGAAAGGATGAACAAATAAAAGAAGTTATGGAGGGAATTCTCCAAGGGTGGTCTGCATGTAAATCTAATTGATGTGAGGCTTACAAACAAGTCTTTGAGGAATTGTCAGTCGTGAACCACATTTTAATGCGTGCTGGTGTTCTGGTTGTGCCGGAAGGCATGAGGAATAGGATATTAACCTTGGGGCATGAAGGTCACATAGGAATGTGGGCCATGAAGAGAAGGATTTGTGAGAATTTTTGGTGGCCTGGTTTGGATAAGGGGGTGGAACACTTAGCGAGAGATTGCTTGGTGTGTGCAATAAGTGACAAGTCTCAGGTCACTCTACCCCCTCCTGTTGAAGCAATTGAGGTACCCAATAAAGAATGGAGTAAAATTGCCATGGACTTGATTGGTCCAGTGGTCCTGTCTGGAGGTGTGGTGGAATATGGAATAGTATTCATTGACTTTTATAGCGATTGGCCCGAGTTTACGTTGGTTAATGTACCGAATTCTCAAAAGGTCATTGAGTTTTTAGAATCTGTTTTAGACAGGGAAGGTACTCCTGATGAGATACTGACAGATAATGGGGGTAAGTTCATGTCGGCTCAGTTTTCCAGTTTCCTGGCATACATGGGTATTAAGCATGTTGAAACATCGCTATATCATTTTAGGAGTAATGGGCTTGTTGAACAATTTAATAGGGTGATTAAGGAAAATGTACAGCTAGCTAAGGCCAGTGGTTTGAATTGCAAGGTGGAGTTGAGGAAGTTGTTGTAGGCAGTGTGTACCATTCCCAATGTGGATACAGGTGTGTCCCCTTTTGTGTTATTGAGAGGTAGGGTTCCTGCAACCAAGTTAACAAGACAATGGTTGGGTGAATTTGTAATTAATGAAGGCTTGATTGAGAAGGTGAATGAAAGAAGGAAGTCTGCTCAGAATAAGTATAAGGGGGAACTGAGAAAAACGATTTGTGTTAAGGTGGGGGATTATGTGAAGATTAAGAGTGCACGTATTGTTGAGAAAGGTGAATCTAAGTTCTCGATCCCTAGAAGGGTTGTCAAAATTTGCAAAAATGCAGTCAAGTTAAATGATGGTAATTTGTGGATTAAGGAGAAGTTATCCTTGACTCGTGAGGTGGAACTGTTGAATAAAGGAATGAATGGAACTACCATGGTGAAGCACGAAACAAAAGACATAAAATGAAGAGCATCGCCTAGGAACAAGGTTCTTCCTAGCAAATACCGTGATTATGTGCTTTTTGCATGAACGTATGGTATTTATTTTTCTGCTTATGTTTCCGTGTTTGTTTTTATTTGCTTAATGATTATATAGGTTTAAGTTCTGCATAGCAGGTTTATTGTTGTGCTGTATCATTAAGATGTGTTTTTATTTTTATTGTTGTTAAGTGGGAATATGTTTTGGGTCTGTTCTAATGTGTGTTTGTAGTTGCCGAGTCTCGTGCTTGTTGAAGAATCTTGGGCACGAGACTCGGCACAATGTGAGGGGTCATGGAGATGGTTGGAGGCAGTCGGAAGAGATGGAAGCAGAGTTGTATTGTTCTGCTGTTAGCAAATAAACTTACCTTTTCTGCATCAAACCGTGTAGAGATCAATGCTACTCTCTGTACTTTGTAGTTCATAAGAAGGACAGCGGTCTGCGGCTGATCCTTGTTCTCAGAATCTTGAACTGGTTCCTCAGGAAGGATAAGTTGATGATGCTTTTCCTGTGTAAGGTTTTATTGGTGCTGTGGGAAGACTGGATGGTGGCTTTAGACTTGCATGATGCATACTTTGCATTCTGATCCTTCAGTAACACTGGAGGTACTTGCAGATTGTGGTGGGTACTATTCATCACCAATTCACAGTACATCCTTTCATCATTTTAGATTGACCTTAGCATCTTTAAGTCATGAAGGTGATTTCTAAAACTTGCTGGATAATCCAATTTAGAGGCCCTGCACACTCCCCACAGTGTGTGTAAGTTATCCATCTAACAGACACATTACATCAATGGCAGAGGGTTGTGGGGAGTCAAAACAAACACATGAATCACCAATATGTTTAAATTTAGATTTGCATTATACATTCATTCTGTTATGGAAGAACATAGTTCAACAAATCCGTGGCATTGGTGGAAGGTGATTAAGTGGGATCAATTGATAAGGAAAGTGGTCTGAGGCTTAGAGGTAGGATGACATTTTGCAATCTGTTGAGAAATTTATGAAAGATAGATGGTGTGGTAAGAAAGACTGTCCAGACTCTTTAGCATGATTTTGGGAATTTAGAAATGAACTAGGCTTTGATGGACTCTGGCACATGAAGGCTCTATAGTGGTGCTTTCGTGAGCCATGGTTCCAACATCACAAGGAATAAATCATTGTAAATTCCAGTATTTTGCATCAGAGTTAACAAGAGGAGTTAATGGAAGGAGAACCTGTTGCAAGGAAGGCCGCCTTTCTACTCCCCTTCTGCAGTGGCCATGGTTGGAATGGATGCTTCCACCCTAAGCTGGGAGCACATCTGGAAGACCTGGACATTAAAGGCTTCTGGTCTCCAGTAGAGCCTAGTTGCCACATCAGTATGCAGGAATTGAAGGTGATCCAGTTGCTTGAGAACTTCCTCCCAGCATTTTGTGATCAATTAGTCCATCTTTTGACTGACAGTATTCCTATGATGTGGTACCTTAACAAAAAGGGAGGGATACAATCTCAGACTCTCTGTCAAGAAGCTCTGAGACTCTAATCCTGGGCAAACCAGCACTGTCTGTGGATGGTGGGCAACCACCTGGGTGGTTCACTGAACACCAGAGCTGACAGTCTCAGTCAGTGTCATCTTGGTGACCAAAAGTAGCATCTCCTTCTGGAGATGGGAGACCTCTTTGCCCTTTGGGACAGACCTCATGTGGACTTCTGTGCAACTCAAGACAATGCCCACTGTCTGAATTTCAGAATCCACCAACATTTGTCGTGTGGAGGTATGGGAGATGCATTTCAGTTGGAATACACATTTCCTCTCCACTACTCGTTTCCAGACATACCCATGATTCTTTGGGTTCTGATGAAGATTAGTAATTTTTATTGAGACAAGCTGCCCTCTTTGTAATCCACTTAGAAAGAAGCGAATATCAGGGGGAAAAGTCCTGCATCCCAATGTTCATTGCCTACACCTTCATGTGTGGAGTTTGTGAGGACAAATCCGAGTGCTTTCAGCTACCACTCCAAATGGTAGACGTGTTCCTTATGGAGCATTGCCCTTCCCCAAAGTCTGTTTACTTGGGGAAAGACAACTATTATTTTTCTTTTGACCTGAGAGGATGATTGTTGCTTTAAAAGTAAAGAAAATATGTTGGGATTCACATAAATCAAGCCACCCTGGATTTTTCTGGGTGCCCGTTTTTCAGAAATGTCAGGATTGGTAGAGTTACTTAGGCACTTGGGTCTCTAGGCCCAAATACTGCAGTCACACCCATTTAAAGTGAGAGTAAAATCAGGCTAAAATGGTTACAAGATATTTTGAGAGGACCACAGAGAGTTCACACAAATACACAGATGTTTCGTACAGGAAAAATAATAAACAACATTCAGTCATTCACATACAAAAGTACTTTATATATTATGCCCAATCTTCACAGAATTAAAAATAAAGTAATTGGAATAAACTAATGACAATACAGGCAGTGGAAGCAAAAGATTCAACAATTAACTCAAGCAACACATGTCCTCTGCTGCTGAAGGGCTCACTGTAAAGATGGTAACAAGTTAGAGAAATGTGGTTTTGGGTAGATTGGAAAAATGCCTGGTAAGGACCCAGAAGTGTTAGATATGAGCAAATGTTGCTACTGGTCTAGTCATGAATTCCAACCCTGCTGGGGGCAGGTCAGCCATAAACGTGGTCAAACTGGTGGAAGGACAAGACCACAAACTATTTGCCCCTGACATTGTGCAAAGGGAGAGACTAACTGGCAAGAGGCCATCTCCCACACTGCATATCACAATCCCTGGTGGCTGGTGATGCTTTCCACACTCTGGAGCCAGAATTGCTAGGAAAATTGGAAGTCGAAAACAAGTCACATATATGCCCCAAAGATTCTGCAAGAGAGGAGACTATCTGGAGGGGCCACTTCTACACTGTATTGCATAATCCCTGGTGGTTTAGTGCAATTTCCACTCCCCTCTGGGCGGACCAACCCCCAAAACAGCATTACTATATGCAATTATATAGAATGCTTTGCAATGGGAGAGAGACCATCTGCTAGTGTGGTAAAGCAATCCCTGGTGGTCCATTGGCATTTCACCCCCTCCCAGAGGCCAGTCAAGTACAAATTGCCAATCTGTCCCTATGGGGGCCGAAACTGTGCCACACACAAATATATAACAATATTGTGTAGGGGGAGTGACTGTCTGCCAGGGGCCCACTCCGGTACCACACAAAGCAATTCATGGTGATCGATTCTATGTCCTATTGTCAGGTTGGCTGCAAAAATGGCTCATCTGTCGGTGGGAGTGATGGAGGGCTGCACCCATAAATAAACACTTTATTGTGCAGGGGGAGCTTCTGTTTGCCAGGGTGCCACTCCCACACTGTACCAAGGAATCCTTGATGGTCTAATGGAGGATCCACCCTCAAGGAGCAGAATGGGCGCAAAAATTATCAGTCGGCCCCCAGGTGCCAGGGGCCAGGTAGCATGCTGATACCTAACAAGGTGAAAATGTTGAGTGGATGGAGTGAACATCTGCCAGTGGCCACTCCTACACAGCACAAAGCAGTCCCTATTGGAAATTTTTGCTGAGGGATAAAGTTCTTACCCATTACCTCTATGAGGAATACGCATTTGGATGGCAGTGTGGAAATAGTCCTGAGGAATCATACAGCACGCAATGAGTTTAGAGTCAGTTCTAAACTGCTGCTAGAAACATGGGCACATCATCTTCTTAGGTGCAAGAGGGAAAACATATCTTTTACTCTTATGCTCCATAATTTAAATGTGTATAATTGCACAAAACATATGCTTACAACGAAGTTGACTTACATGTGAGAAAGTGGCCCTTTGGCATCACCTCGATATTTTTTTATGTGATGCTGCTGTTTTTGTGGACTGTGGTACAATGCTAATATTACTTCAGGGCAGGTACTTTGACCCCTAGGTTATGGTAAAATTGACTACCTCTTAATTGGCATATTTATCATGGCTTGAGAAGTTACATGTCAGCTGTGAACTACAGCACTTATTCTGCCATCCATTGATCTGATAGGGAACACTTAACTTCTGGCCTAACAGTGTTGCCTAACTGCTACAGTTTAAATCTGCAGTCTGACCGGTCAAAAACTCTTAGACAGGGAAAAGCCTCCCTTTTAATTATTGTTATTAACTATGTAGGCAGTATAACCCACAAGGTGTGGAACATGCAGAAATGTAATGTAAACATTTCCCTACATTGACAAGTCCTCAAAAGCTATTTTCGCTTTGGAAGACTTAGGCTGCCCTAAGATAAATACTAGAGTACAGCTTAAAAACATAATTCTGCTATCTTGGGTTTGGGACCAGCTAGAAAAATAGTTCAACCACTATTTCTAATATTTATTAAATTTCAAATTAAATGGCAAAGTTAGCTTTTTAATACCTATTTAGGAATAGTAACTATTAGAAAGTCACCTTTCCCCTGTCTAGCAGTTCCCTACCCAGTGCTTGACCATATTGAGGTGTAAAAACTGACTCCAGAGCAGAAACAATGGCCTGAGAGGTGGGAAGTTGTTTCTTCTTCCCTTTGCAGGAAGAAGAGTTAGACGGACCGCAGGAACATAATTTACTTGTAATTGACCTGCTTTGTCACAAATGTATGTAAAGGGAAGGCAAACCTTTGTTCCCCAAACCAGGCTGGCCCTGAACCCAGTGAGGGGAGCTACATTTTCAGAACATGTTTTGGGTGACACAGAGGAGAGAACTGCTCATTTCCCTGGCCACATCTCTGGGTGGGCACATAGACTCTCCACAAGGAAGAAATTATTTCTCCATCCATTTAGGAGTACGGTGCATTGTGGGATTGTTTGCAGTAGGGCAAACAAGAACTGCTGAAAACTTAGGTAGGGTAGCCCCTGGGACCTTTTATCCCATTGGCCTGGGAGGAGCCAGGAGGCACTTCGACTCACACGCTAGTGACAGCCACAAGTTTGGCACACCAACACACTGTCTTCAGAACACTTTCTGGACCTGTGGAAGAACAAAAGATTGACTGCAACTTAGGTCTCACTGTTTGAGGCCCGTGAGAAGACCTGAGGGCTGGACCAACTACCACCTGTACTCCGGAGAAACCGAAGCCAAGGGTCTGTTTGGTGACCTCCTTGGGGCTACAGGGACCCAAAGTTAAGCCTGTCTGTTCTATGCCATAGCTTCCAGGGAGTTGAGATCAGGGTAATATAATAACTTTGAGATGTTCGCCCTGATTATTCCTTGTGTGGGCACAGAACTCACCCCCAAAAAATAATCCAGTTTTTACACACAGGCTCATTCTAAAAAGAAAAGCAATTAGGTCTTCTACACTTTCATGGCAGTGAGCCCGTGTCCGATTTCCTGTTCAATCAATAGATATCATGCTCGATTTGCAAATACTTTTCTATGGGCACTTGTGATTTACTCTTCAAGTATTTATTTGAGTTCATTCGGTCTAGAGATCTAGGCCATTTTGAGTAACAAAGATAACAATCATACATGATAAAATAGTATTTGTTAAAAAAAAAAAAAACAAGATAACAATAAAAAAAAACAGTAATAATCAGGACAGTATAACAATAAGATCAACAAGACTAAGTATTTGATTATAGATAAAAAGTACAATAAATAAGACATGGCTAAAATATTAAGGATAAAAGAAGATAAAAACTAGAATATAAAATTCTGTCTAACATACCAATGTGTGCAATTGCTTCCCCGTAAGACCTGGCCCTCGTCAATCCTCATATAGAGGCAAAAAAAATAACAGTTGAGACTCCTTCTGACGACTAATGTCAGGATGGCTCACATGCCCTTTGAAACAATAAGCCTACGCCGGATGTACCAGGCCTCCGCTAAAAATTTGGTAACTGTAGTAGCTACCACGGAGGATGAGTCGTATGTACAGATTCTGGTGGCGTTTGCTCTATCATGTAATGACATATTTTTGCAGAGGGGAATGATCCAACTCCCTCTGGGACTTTTATACAGAGGGCAGAAAAATAGTATATGCTCTATTGTTTCTTTACAATTATGGCAAGAGAAACATCTATCATTTGGAGCGATGTTAGATGACCAGTGAGCCGTAAAACCATTAATAGGCAGTGTACCATATCTTAGTTGGAGATATAAAGCACGGGCGTACGGAGGCATGGGAAGGTTCAAGAAGTTCTCAGGCCAGGGCTCGTGCTTTAATTGGAGAAATTCCATTGTTAGCCTGCCCGCCCCTTTTTGGTGCAAGGAGTCTTCGTTAACTTTCTCCCAATATCTTTTTGTGACAAGTTTCTTTGCATTATCGGGGATTTGATCCGGATAGTTCCAGTAGGAAGAAAAACCTATTTTGACCCAGGCAGATTTCATTTCCTTCAGCCATGGGATTTTCTCCAGCGCCTGGGGGGTGGCTATGAGCTCTCTTATAGCCAGCCTATATGGTTCGAGTTCAACAGATTTCCATAAGCGAATCCAATAGGAGAGAGGCCTTAGGGCTGCTGTGGTTTTGATATTGTTTAGACCTAGGTCTAGCCTTAGAGGGGTCATTGGTGAGCCCATACCTAGCCGGGCAATCTGTCTAAGGAAATGGTTTTCCTTGGTTTGCAGAGTGTCAAGGTTTTTGTGGGACCCCCAAAGTTCCGCTCCATAGAGGGCCGCTGCTCTGATTTGGACATTGTAAATCTCTGCAAGTATGTTCAAGGGGGGACTTGGAGCCTTTCTCGATCTACGGACAAGGGCCCCACCTCTCTGGCTTATAATGAGAGCCCCTTTGTCAATGGCTGCCATCCATTTGCCTGTGGTCGATAGTCTGAAACCCAAGTAGTCAAACTCTTCTACTTTCTCCAATGGAATCGAGTTCATTTCTATGCTAACGCGCGAGCGTTTCTTGGAGGTACTATATATCATGAGTTTTGTTTTCTTAATGTTTACGTCCAGACCATAGTCACTACAAAAAACACAAAATTGGTTGATCAGGTTTTGGATTCCCATTGGTGATTTAGATATCAAAATTGTGTCATCTGCATATAGCAGACACGGGATTTTTTTCCCAACCAATTTAGGTGAGTCATTTATGCAGTTCTCTAAGTAGTGGATGCAATTATTGATATATAGCAAAAAAAGAGTGGGTGCCAGAACACATCCCTGTCTAACTCCTTTTTTAATAGCTACGGGGTCAGTCAACTCACCCCCCTGGCCACATCTAATTTGAGCGAAAGTATTTTCATGCAGTTGAGCAATGAGTTTCAGGAGACCAGATGGCACTCCCATGTTTGATAATGTTGACCACAGCAGGTTCCTGGGGATCAAATCAAATGCGGCTCTGAGGTCTATGAAGACCACATAGAGATTACCCCTCCCCAGGTCAACATTCTTCTATTTTATTGACATGAATCTTAGGGCTTGGTCAACTGTACTCACTGCAGGTCTAAATCCTGCTTGTAGGTCAGAAAGAGCTTCGGACTCCATAATCCATTCCTCAAGATGGAGCAAAAGATGCTTAGCATAGATTTTTTGGGAGTTATCAAGGAGACTAATCGGACGATAATTGGCAGGGATGTTCGGATTTCCTTTTTTAAAAATGGGTACTATTTCGGCCCCTTTCCAAGTGGGAGGAGCGGGGGCCCCTGCTGCAATAGCATTGCAGATAAGGTTGAGATATGGTGCCCATATATCTGGTCTTGATTTGTATAGATCACCTGGGATCTTGTCTGGGCCAGGGGCCTTTCCCCATTTCAGTGAGTCTATTGCTGCTCTTGTTTCGGTTAGAGAGAATGTGATCGGGGTAGTCTCATGGTTTATTGGGGCATCAGGGGCCCACAAAGATGCTTCAGAAGGCCCTTCATATAGTTGCCCAAAGTGCTCTACCCATGATGCTGAGAGAATTGAGGAGCCAGGTGCGGCAGGGGAGATGCTACAGTCATCAGTTATTAGTTTCCAGAACCTAGATGTGTCATTGGATTTAGCAGTCTCCAAAATAATAACCCATCTGGCCTCTTCCCAACTTCTACGTGCCTTAGAACATTCCTTCTTATAAACTTTTCTGGCTGTTCTTAACAGCCCAACATGGCCATCTTTTATTGCTTCCAGGAGAGACAGTTGTGCTTCTCTGCAACAGTTGTCAAACCAAGGAGCACAGTGCTTTTTGTTAGGATTAATGAGAAACTTTTTTGTGAAAAGATGCTTTAAAGATTGGAACAAGTCAGTGTGGGCTGCTAAGACTCTGTCACCCTCCCCGTTCTCGTTTAGGCGGATCATACACTCCATCTGGTTGGCAAGCAGGTTGTAAATAGATGCCAGGTGTTTAGGGGAAGAATTAACAGATTCCCATTTTAGGTTGCGTCTGTTATTAGTTAGAGCCAGCTGGGAGGCATGGCTCTTGGAGTAGGGCACAGTAAACGAAAGAAAAAGCCCTCTGGTCGATAAAATCAATGGGTCATGATCACTCTCAATTTGCTTTTGGACCCTCATATCAAACATGTGGCTCCACAGTCGGATGTCAAGAAGTATATAATCGATACGACTGCTGAGCCCTCCGCGCCTAAAGGTAGCTTGTAAATTTACATCCGAGCGTGAGCGACCGTTGCAGGCTCGGAGGCCATGGGCTAGTGTGATGTCGACCAGTAAGCGCGCACATTTATTCAGCCTTGGTCTTTTGTTGGACACTAGCTGAGGGATGCCCCAATGGGCATCCTCTTCTTTACATATTCCTTGGACTAGAGGATTAGGTTCAAAAGTGACATTAAAATCCCCTCCAATCAAAACAAAGAAGGAAGGATTGTTTTTAAGAAAACTGTCCAGAATGGACAGGACATCAGAATTGGTGTGGGAGCTCACATTCCTGTTATAGATATTAATTAAAAGTAACGGTCTCTCTTCAGAAATCATTATTAATAGGACTTGCAAGTCAGGGCAACCCGTGTCTATTTCTTCTATCTTGCACCTAAGAGAAGTGTTGATCCACACAAGCAGCCCTCCCGATGGTCTCCCAGAAGAGGACTTGCGTGCTGGAACCCAATAGCTTTTAAAGCCTAGTCTATATTTGGGTTCTAATGCCCACGTTTCTTGGAAGAGGCAGATCAGGTGATCATCAATAAGACTGCCCCATCCTGGACTTTGTAATTTGCTTTCCAACCCTGCTATGTTCCAGCTGAGTACCTTATCGAGATCCTCTGTTTTTATGGACCCTGCTTTATTCTGAGGCTATTTCCTACAGGGGGAGGAACTGCTAGGAACCATACTAGTTCCCTCAGGTATATTAGGACCAGTGGCTTTCTCGCTATGTTCCATGTGAACCTCGCTGGATGTGGCCCCAGCTATATATGAATTAGGTAGGTTGGACATGCGGGTGGACACCAGAATGTATGGAACAATTGACAGGTACGGAATACATTCCTCGCTGACTTGGCTCGTGGTGCTTATGGGTGATCCCTGGTTAACAGGATCTGCCAAGGTCGAAGGGGCAACAGAGTTAGAGATGCTGAGGGCAGTAGGGTGAATGTCTTCAGCCTCACCATTGCTCGGAGCCACTTCCGAAAGGTCGTCTCCTAGTCAGTCTGTTTCAGAAAGAGATGACGAAGGGCATCTGGGGCCAAATAGAGGGATAGACTGTGTGTGGATAGCCGGGGAAGCCCCGTATAACGTTGGCGGTTGTCTACTCCAAACTGGCGTGGGAGGTGGATAAAACACTTGTAACCGGCAAAGGGAGGCTTTTCCAGTTATAGGATAAGGTCTGTTAGCGTTTGTAAAGAGCC
This sequence comes from Pleurodeles waltl, assembly GCF_031143425.1. Classification (NCBI taxonomy): domain Eukaryota; kingdom Metazoa; phylum Chordata; class Amphibia; order Caudata; family Salamandridae; genus Pleurodeles; species Pleurodeles waltl. The sequence goes on along the minus strand of NC_090448.1, from coordinate 266,354,918 downwards.
GTTGGACAAGGTCTGGAGAATTGAAGTTGATAACTATGCAGTCCCCTGAACCGATCTTTGCTAGGGAACCCACCCACCCTACCCTTCTCACCATCAGTATTGAGGGTGTCATGGAAAAAGCAAACCCTGCATTCACGTGCAACCAATGAATAACCTTGTTTTTAAGTTCGGTAAAAGATTCAGTGGAATGAGGTTTGAGTTCAGGAACATTCGATATAATGAGTACATAATGACATGATTCTGGTGGCAAATGGAGCACTTTTGGATCTGACAGACCCCTGAACTTGTCGCTCTTCTGGTGTTCTGTATGCAGGTGATCCCAAGTGGGGTTGCCATCTCCTGGATTAGTTACAGGGTTATTCCATGTGGCGGTTCCTTTTAAAAGGGGAACTGGAACCATATGGGGCTTATTCATTAAAATACTAGCTGTTTTGACGGAGCTGGACCAATCTTGGTTTAAAGAGGAAAAAGGGATTTTTGCTATTTGGCCAGTGGGTCTGTTGGCAGTGATGGGGTCATGGTTGGCAAGGGGATGGGATTTAATTTCTACGGATGGAGCAATTTTTGGTGGCTGGCTATTGATAAGGCTTTCCAATTTGTCCTCAATCGATTGGAGGCGGGTTAAAATTGGAAGAAATAGTTTGGAAAGCTCATCTCTTATGAAATCCCTGGTGTACTCATTTGTATGACACTCATTTGTGTTGTGTAAGGGGATTGATACCGTATCCTTATTAGAAGGTTGGGCCGTGTTAGAGGGGCTCAAAGTCCTAGATCGTTTGTTTTTAAAAGCGGGTTCCCTTCGTTTCCTTTTTCCTTTAGTATTGGAATCTGCTAAGGTGAGGGGGCCTTCGTTTGGGGGACTCTGGGCCAGCGGAATAGGTGCAGCACGGGTGGTAATTACAATTGGGGTTTCGTCCTGATTCTCCTGGGAATTTTTAGAGGGGGAAGGGAAAGGGGTAGTCATTACAGACTGTAATTCTGGACGCGGGGAGGGCTGTGGGGCTGAGCTATCATGAACTAGGCTGTTGGTTGAAGAAGGGGGGGCAGCTAAGCGTCGCTGCACTAACTCTATTTCTTTTTCAAGTTCCCCAACAGCCTTTTGCAGAAAACCATCTAAGTTTCTGTTAGAGTGCTGCTTACCTTCCAACCCACCCCCACGTCGACGGCCCATTATTCTTTAAAACAGGGGCCTTTAGTGGGCCCCCGGCTTATAGGGGTGTGTAGGCCTTTGTGACCCAGCCACTGACACTATAGTGTGATTAATAAGCTTCTCAGACCCTACTGTTAACAAATCCCAAAGACAAGACCACAGTAAGACGTCCAAACGTATATATATAAAGCCTGGCCCAACCACTTATCGGGCACAGACAGGCGTAGAGCGGGTAATGAATTATGGGCTCCTGCTCTTGGGGGAAGAAGAATGGTGCCGCCTCCTTCCACCCTCCAAGAAACGGAATTCAATAAGCAGTTATATGATGAACTGAGATAAATTCAGCTGAGTACACGGATACACCTGCAAGTATCCGGTTTGGGTTAATAGTTTTCCACGTGCTTGATGGGGCCTGGGGCTCTATGGGAGAACTACCCACGCGCCGAGCAGGGGAACTTGAGATCTCCTTCAGGCAGCCATAGACAAGTTTGCTGTATGGACCACGTCTTTGGCTAGATGTCAGGGGGGTGGCCCTGCCCTGCCTCTTCCTGGCAAGGACGGGCCCGCCCTTGGCCCGGGCTTTGCCCGGGCGCCGCCCGCGCGCGTCCCGCGACGGCGGGAGCGCGATTTAGTTTTTAAAGGGCTCCTGCCCCTTGACCTCCTCCCGGCAACAACAGCGCTTCCCGCGACGGTGGGAGCGTGATTTAGTTTTTAAAGGGCTCCTGCCCCTTGACCTCCTCCCGGCAACAACAGCGCTTCCCGCGACGGCGGGAGCGCGATTTAGATTTTAAAGGGCTCCTGCCCCTTGACCTCCTCCCGGCAACAACAGCGCTTCAAGTACCCATGGCTTACTCCTGAATTCCAGAAGAAAACTAGTAGTTCTTCTAGTTTATTCCTGATATACTCCTAGAATTCAGGAGAAAGTTAGGTGTACTAGAAGAATATGTCACAACGCAATCTTTACGAACCAGGTCCCATGTATGTAAACCATTCAAGGTATAATCTACAAAAAATTATATAAAAAGAATAAAGATGAGCGGTAGCATTTGTTTCGACTTTGCATTTAGGTTTGATGTTATTCCATTTAAAGAGAAAGACTTTGAAGATTTTGAAGTTAGCCATGTTTTGTATGTGTCACTAGAGGGTTATATGTCAAGCAACTTCAGACACAGCCGGCCGATTCAAATGGTAGTAGAATGTGGTGGAATGTGAGTGTTTTGCTATGAAGAGTTTACTGAATAGAACATGCTGCACATTTTGGCAAAAAAGATGCTATACTCATTTTTTGCTGAATTTACTGCAGAAGCGAATGTGTTGCGTAAGAATGCATGAAAGGGTCCGTGTTCGCCTTAAAATCAGAACTTATCATAGATGCAGAACAAACAAATGGATAAGTGCCTGTGACTGCAGTAAAATTGAACTGTACAGATATGCATCACAGCCAGTAATCTGGCAGCAAGTACAAAGGGACATCTATGGCAATTGAAACCAACATAGGTGGATTTTTTAATTCTATTTATTTTTGTAAGCCAAATTTGCAGATAATCTTTTTTTTGTGCTCATACTCCGTTTGCCCTTCTTAAGAAAAAAACATATTGTTCTACACCAAATCTATTTATTAGTAGTCACTTTATTCAGCACAGCTCAAAGAATTGTCCTGTTCTGTATAAGTAAAAATTAAGTTAAGATAACTCACTTGGCAGAATTACAGGCTGCGTGACTGAATTCCTGACTCGACCAAACTGTGTGAAATTGGGAAAATTTAGGTTACAGAGTTCATTGTTTATCTCCTCCGCCCCACCTTCCACTGTTCCCCTCTCACGCTGTCAGCGTTTCAAGCAAAATACCCATGAAGGTACTGAAGTCCTGTAGCACCACAGTGTTCTGCGAGTATTTTTACTAATTTTCTGCACAATAAAACTCTTGGAAACCCTGATCAGAATCCATTGGCAAAATCAAAAACTCTTGTATCTCCAAGTGTGAAGGTGATCTACAGAAGAAAGCATGGTACTCATGATCAAACGTGTGCTTTATAACTAGAGAACGACACACAAAATAATATTTATCACGTATGCTTACCTACTCCATAGCCTCAACAAGGCCAGCACTTTAAAATTTTAAATAAATAAAAATAGCCCTAGTTTTTAAATGAACCTGAATTCCACATGGAGTATTAAAATGGAGATAAGCCAGTGCTTAATTTGTAAATAAAGAGATGCCGGTGCTCAAAGCCCTTCTTTTAAACACGAGGCTGCTGTAACTAAATCTGCCAGCACTGAATACTGAGGCAGCGTAATCCTGAAGCCACCTCGGGCCTCTTCAATCCATTTACGGTCACCCCATGCCCCTTCAGCTCACCCTGCAACTTTCTACTTTCTCCCTTTATGACGCTTTTTAGTTTTTCCTTCTTCCGTCTTTTTCATATGTGTCTTTTGTTCGCAGCAAATGCTTGAGGCAGAAGAGTAAGCCCCGGCCCTCACAAATAAGTGCTGGTGCTCAGCACCGGAAACAACAAGCACAAATTAAGCACTGAGATAAGCTAACCCAGCCCTCTGAAACCTGTAATTTAAAACATTTCTGTGCAGTCTACTGAGAACTTTGTAGAGCCAATACCAATCCGGGCCTGATTCACAAAGGGCCTTCGCACTTGTGGCGGGCCCCCACACTCTTGACGGGTCCCTGCACTCACCCTGAGTGTGGATATTTCCCCACGACTGCGAACCTTCACCATAAGTGTGTAGGCCCTTTGTGAATCAGGCCCACGATGCTGTAGATTTGCAGGTTTGGACCTTAGGTTTTGGATTTTAAAAGGAGCACGATTGTTGGTTTAGAGGCTTATGATTTGGCTTATGTATTGTAAGCAGTAACCACATGTCATATGACCTTCTCAAGAGTTGTCTGAATGGAAAAGAAATATTATGAATTTAATGAGAAGACATTTTTTGCTTTCTTCTCGAAGTGGTTTCACATTTTTGTACTCTGAAATCCATCTGTTGGAACAGCAATGGATTTCTGATTGAGTGTTTTAACATTTTAGTTTCTAACAATAGTATTGCTTTGCGTGTATTCATTAAGGTTGCCCTTCACTGTGTTAAAAATGATCACCCAGCAAGATTCCATTACAATGTGAATAATGCAGTTTGCTGTTTAGGGAAAAATAAAGGTTGCCTTGCAGGTACGCTTGAGAAACAGTAAAATAGTTTTCATAATTCATGTTGACATCTCATTTCAAAGCAGCTGTATTGAAAAGTGCACTGAAAGACTAAGAAAATAGAAAATCATTTATAATTAGCTTTCCTTTTGATTATTATTAACAATCTTGCTGCTATGCCTTACTTCCGAGATTGACTTTTGACGTCCTTGGAAAATGCACAAGCTCTCAACCTTTACTTTTTCCTTAGTGGTTTTTGCTAATAGCTGCTTCATCATTGAACAAATTCACTCCAAAACACTGTTTAATAGCCAAAAAGACATTTAGAAGCTCCCATTATTTTGTTCATCTTGTATCCATGTTATTCACTCTTCCGTGCTTTGAAGCTGGGTTGGGCTGGGCTGCCTGTAAATAGATTTAAGTTGAGCGATTTATCATATTTTTGTAAACCATTTTGAAATACTCTGTAGGTCGATTCAGGAGTAATTCAGCATTTGAGGTATACTTTGGAGACCCTAGCTCACACATTAGAGTCGTGGTGTACAGCTAAAAATGGAATAACCTGGAAATAAAATCTCCTAGCCTCAAAAAAGTTTTGTTGGCGGTGATTTAAAATATCTTTCAGAGAAGTCTTTTATATAGATTTTCAAAATTGTCACACAACACAGAGCCCACAGCTGCTGCACTGGTACAAAATACTATCCTTAGACTAGCTTTAAAACTATACCCACATTCTAGTGATTTGTACATGGCTGGAGACAGAGGAATAGACGTCTGGCCTGGTCGCTGAGCCCTGCTTGATTTAAGAATCAAATTGTTCACATTTTTATCTGAAGTGTAGAAACAAAACAAAATGGCACGTTTTGCTTCGAAAAGGAACCTTCTAGTTGTAAGAAGAAAAATGCTATTATTCTGGTTTTCATTGAAGGTCTTCTCACCCACTCGCCAAAGCCACATTACTAATACAATCCTATTTCCTCTGTCGTCAAAAAGCCAAGAGTTTTTGAGATCTATCCTTGTCCATTTATAAAAAGTGTAAATGTGTATCCAAACCAAACAGATTATATGGATTTCCCAAAAATCACATCCAACACTAGACCTCTGCATTCTTTTTGACATAATGTAAAAACACATTACTCATCACTCAAGTAGTTCAGACCAATATATAAGGACTGATTTAATTAAGTGTAACTGAAAATTCAGTGATTTCTGGAGAAAGGGCTAAATTCAGATGTGAATTTCTGCCACTAAAGGAACTGTATGGTAGAGGAAATTCCTCTTTTGAATTTAGCACTTCCTCCAGATATCTCGGGCGTTTTTCTAACCACCCAGATCTGAATTTGGGTGTTTGTCTTTTAACAGTGTCTGCTTCGAGATCACCTAGGTTACTATCAAAGAGTAGTGGTGAAAGTATACCTCACAAGTGGTCTGTAAAATTCCTGTTGTTTCCCTCCCTCAGATTAACCATTTGGGTCTGAGTAATTTTGGAGGGGGAAATGATGTGGATCATGAGGTTTTGGGGGATAACATTCAGAAATCAGACTTACCGTGCTGATTTCTTTGTGTTTTTCCCAGTATTCCACTCAATGGTATTGCCTGCTAGAAGCACGTGGAATCTCTGGTTGGAATACCACTGAGCATTGGTGTTGCCTTTGAACGGATAGTTCCAATGGGCCCAGTAACTGCATGGGCTGCTGTTAATAAGGGCCTATGTGATCCTGAAACGTTCAAACAAGTGTGGTGTATAACCAAAAATGGTGACTCAGCTATAACAACATTGATTTTTACCTGCAGATTAGCCATCCATTTGTCACTCTTAAGCAGGCAATGTTCATGCTTTTTCTCGGAACGTGGGCTGTTATTTCTTCTGCATCCTGTCTGAATGTAACATCAAGCATTGCTTAATCTCTTCCGGTGGTTAAATATATACGTTTGTGTATCTCTCCAAAGTTTCTGTATTATTCAAGTTTCTTAAGAACGCTGGAAGGACTCCAAGCAGTGAGCTAGAACTGATTTCCTGAAAAAGCAGCTGGAGTGAGAGCAGGCAAAGCTTTCACTGCAGTGAAATAAGCCACGCCTACCAATGGCCACCACTATTCAGAGTTCTTTTAAGAATGTTGCTATTTTGTATTACTATTGTTTTTATTTCCTTGGTTTCAGACCCACATACATGACCATTTAATTTCCATTACATTTATTTAAGTTTGACCGGATTACACATTCATATAATTTACAGGTTAGCACAAGATGATGCCATTGTGGTTTGGAGTGATCTGAGTTATCGGAGAATGATAATCAGTTCTAGGTTTAATCCTTCACAGTTGCACCCCTGCCAACACACCTGGTGTCACTGTGTGTCACTTGATATCATCTCCCTCTACACAGTCATGTGGTGAGGAGTTGCTTTCGCACGGTGGAACAGAAGGTGAACTTTAAAGGCCTGCACAGAGTAGCCGTCCAGCTTGTGTTTGGAGGATCTGCACAGCCATTGTGCAGAACAACGTCTTGAATGTCCCCAGGACATCTCCGGCGGACTCAGAGGGTTTTTTCTTTATTTTTATGAGGGACTGTGGGTAGAAGTGCCGTATAGGTAGTGCTCTGCATCAAACCTGGCTTCCTCCAGGCCCAGCCTCCTCCTCACACCGTGTAAAAAAATCGAAATTTGCAGGCCAACAGTATCATGTGTTTGATATCTTTGATACTGAAGTTTATTTTATTTTAGGAAAGCATTTTATTTGGTGCAAAATAGACATGAAGGTATTAAAGTGACGTTCAATATGACCTACTGAATATAAGCAGGGTTACTTAGTTTACAAAGAGGTCTAAAATATGCCCAGTGTTAGCTATGATCAAATGATCTGAGAGAAAACCTATTTGCCATCAACCTATCTACAGTTGTTATGAAAGGGGTGTAGTGCAGTGGCAACTGCTACAGTGTCAGCTCCCTTGTTTTTAGTTTCAGCTGTTCTGGAGGCATAAGTGAAAACCAGTAGAGAGCCACGAGGTCCTGGCAGTAGTATTTATGCAGGAGAAGCTCCTCAAATATAGACCTCTGGTCTGGTAAAGGAGAAAGACTTGCTGAACGAAAGTGGTGGCATGTAAGTCATCATGTCAGGAGGTGAGGGAGAGTGATGATTGGAACAAGAAGAGACCAAAGCCACAATGGCACCTGACCTCTTGGCTTCTGGATTGTGTCAGGTGCTGTTAGAGGGTGGGCTTCCTATGAGACTTTGCAGAGACTGTCGTGCTTCTCAAGCCCTTGTCAATCTCTGGGCCCATTGAAGGTCGTCTGCCAAATTCTGTTCACACTTTGCAGTGTAAATGTTGAAAATCTGTAATAATGTGCCCTGAGCTTTGCTGAGCTAGGGAGTCTTTGTTGGAGTGTGTCTTTTAAAATAGTATTAACATGAAAAGCTTGCAATATGTTGTGTGATGAAGCTGCATAGAAAATGTGTTAACATAGAAAATAATGCACACGTTTAAAATGTGCCCACAGGGAGTGGCTACCAATGTATACGAAGACTAATGAAAAGCTTGTTAATTCTGAATTTTTTATGCAATTATTGTTTTGAATTTGTATTAGTATAGCATAATTAGAGTTATAGGTTAAGAGTTTTGCTTTATTAAATTAGAGGGCCTTAGCTTTGCGAGGGTCTGGGCACAGCTGCCTGGCCTCATATTAAACTGCATTTTCTAACGTGTAATGTGCTGTTTTTCTGTAGGACACGAAGCTGTACTTTTCCAGAAGTTGTGTGTGTGTGTAGCCGTAGTAAATTCTTTCTCATGAGAACCGACTTGCTCAAGGCGACCTTCTTGCTGAATGCAACAGTGTAATTCGTAACAGGTGCAATGTTAACTGTAGTAGGAGAAAACAATGGAGACACTGACTGGAGCGCAAAGTGTAACTTTTCCTACTTGACATTCCAACCGATGAAGACGTCAACAAACATGGACCAATCCACGACATGAGAACTGTGGTTTGTGGAAAATTCTGACGAGATGCTTGAAAAAGTATTGGACAGAGATAACGATGCACCAATTATTATCCAATGAGGAGCTAAGGGGTAATTAGACAGTTTTGATTTAATGGCGTGCCCCAAGAAGAAACGGGCTCACTCACTGGGACCTTTTTACTAATTCTCTCGCTCACTTACCAGACGGCTTGCTACTATTCCTTAAGTGTTTTGTTCTGATACTTTAAAACCATCCTGTACCCCATTCTTTGCTTTGATGCTAACTTCTCCATATGAGGGAAGAGAGTTTATTCTGTAGCTATGCTTTGCCCCGTCCTATCCCCGCTGATGGTGAATCGACTGATGTCCTGAGGACAAAGATTGACGCTGTTTGCTGATCTGTTGGATTGGTAACTATATGATGCAGGATTGGAATTGTCTGTTTGCTTTTCTTTATAGGTACTAACTGCTATTTTGATAGAGTCCTTAGTTTAGATGTTTTCCAAATTTGTGTTTACTAAAATGTTTTGCATGAAGCCCAACATGCTAATGCTAATTTGAGGTTAGTCAAGGCGTTCACTAATATTTTGTGCAAATAGTTAAATGACTGAGTTCTTGCTTTGTTGATTCATGTACTAATGAGACTTTGCTAAGTTGATTCATACAATGATGTGCCTAGATGTTAAATGAAATTAGTAGATGTATTGATTAAAATAGCGTTTTGATTATTGATTGGATTGTTTTGGCGTGGGTTGATTGCTAATGAGATTAACAGAGATGACATTAGATTGTAACCAATAGGGAAATAAATATCCTAACACTTAACAAATTGGTGTGGTTATTCATGATTGAAAGGTCATGGTGTGTTAAATGTTATTGACTAGTTGTCGATTAGCTATTATAATTATTGATTGGTTTATTGATCTATTGATTTGGTAATGCCAAGAAGACATCTCGTACTGGGAAGTCCTCGAACGTGGTCCAAAGGTTTATCGACCTAAATGCGTCTCCTTGTAAGTTTACTTATTAAGGCTCTGACTAGATAACATCTTCAGGGTATCCCAGGAGGTTCACATGAAACATAATCATTCCTCTTCCCATGCAGCTCCTTTATGTTCTATTCTTGGTTTTCACAGTGCCTGTGCCTGTTAGTCCTCTGCCTATGTTGCCTCCTTTGCCTATGTTGACTCCCTGATCTTTCCTGGCCTGGGAAATAGAAGTAAAGCTATAATGGAAACATGAAGTTTGGTAGGAGTGGCAGGAGAGAAGCAAAAGAGGCAATAGGGGGATTGCTGTGGTCAGGGGTGCAGCCATGGGTGGCACACTTTTTTCTACGTGGCTTGTAGTTCTGTCCAATTGCAGCTGACCGTGTTTACCTTCTCCACATACGGACCCCCATTATTTTGCATTCTGCATCCTCAGGAATCTCATGGCATTGCACTCTTCTAAGCAAAGGGAGTGGGAGCACTACAATAATTCTTCTCTGAGGAGAACTGAATGATGTATAACAGACTCATTGGGGAAAACAAGCAAGAGCACAATTGTTCATTTTCAGGAATCTTCATTAGGGTTGGACTGGCTTATATGGCACTCAAGCAGTGCCCAATGGGCTGGCCTGATAGATGTGTGTGTGGACTGTTTGTTTAACAGTTTGTGTGCCAGTTTTATGGCCTGGTTGCCTTTTTTATCTCTTGATTTCTCTTTATTACCAGAAGCAGTACCTCCTGCAAACACAAATTCATTCAGTTTCCCGTACCTTGCAAAATACCCATACAGCGTGTCTTTACAAGTTAAAAATTGGCCTAATTTGTAAATATGGGCCACTTTGTTAGCTATCATGTACCCTAATGGGGGCCACATACTTTGGTTCCCGGATCTAAGTTTTTGTCCCACTTTGACCCTGATGTTCATCTATGTAGAATGATTCAAAGTAGAGCATTAGCGATGCCCTATACCCCAAGTTTCTAGGTTAGATAATGCTGTTACATACAAGCCTTGCTTGGTGCTGTGGTCCTGATCAATATTTATTTCCCTTATCGAGAACTCCTTTTTCAAACTCGATGGCTAGATTCAATTGCTGCACTGAATTGTTGGTGTGTCTTTTCTTGAGGGTTGATGGCCGTTCTAACAGAAAGCCTTATTTGTGTCAGGCAGCCCACCAACTCACCGTCATCTTATTTTTAGTATCAATTTTGTGGTATGTCCCAGTGCTGTGATTGCTTCCTCGGAATACTTTGCTTATACAATGTCCTTATACTGAGCTCAATTTATATCCCAATATGTAGTATTTATGCTCTAGCCCAACACTAAGCTTACACTGTATTCTACCACTGAACATATGCTGCGTCTCAAAATTGAGCTTATGGTGTGTTCCATCCAGAGCTTATGCTGCCTCTCACCCTTAGTTTATACTGTGTCTCGCCCTTAGCTTATGCTGCATCCCTCCACTGAGCTTATGCTGCCATGTCCCATCACTGAGCTTGTGCCATGTCTTAATATCAAGCTGATGCTGCATCACCCAACACTGAGCTTATGCTGCATCCCACAACTGAGCTTATGCTGTGTCCCAACATTGCACATATGTTGTGTCCCACCAATGAGTTTACGCTTCATCCCAATGAGGAACATATGGTATGTACCTCCAATAAGTTTATGCTGTATCCTACCATTGAGCTTATGCTGTATCCGACCAATGAACTTAAGCTGCGTCCCTCCAGTGAGATTATGCTGCATCCCACCACTGAATGCATGCTGTATCCACCACTGAGCATATGCTTTGTCTCAACATTGAGCTTACGCTGCGTCCCACCACTGAACTTCTCTTATGTCCCCATATTCAGCTTAGGCTATGTCACAATACTAAGCTTAGGCTATATCCCAACATTTAGCCTGTGCTATGTAGGAATACTGAGCCTATGCTGTTTTTCAATAATGAGCTTATGTGACATTCCAATTCAAAGCATTTGCTGCGTCTCAATAGTAAGCACATGCCTCATTCCATCATTGGGCTTATTCTTTGCTCCAAAATGGAGCCTATGCTACCCCCTGTTGTCACAGTCATGTTGTTTTTAACATTTGAGATGCCTTCAACCTCGCATAAGCATACTGTCTCCTCTCCACTGAGATGAAATATTTCCAAGTACTCCAATTACCAAAATGTGGTCGTCTTCTTCTGCCAGTCATTGTTTTTGTCCCGGTAAGTATTTTGGAACTGAAGGAATCTGCCTTCTTGCCACTCTCAAGTGCTGTGCAATATTGCTTTGTACTATCTTTCCCAGGCCCGTGAGAAGAGGGGCAGTGGTGTCCTTATTCCTCAGGCCTCACACTTGTCCTCTAACATTTATTTGTAGACTTTCAACCAAGCCTCCTCACTTGCATAATGACAAGGTAGGGGTAGCTAACATGGCTAATACCACTAGATGGCTCAGATGTTTCTCTTTCTTGGTGGAAGATTTTGTTTTAACTTTGAAGCCCTGCTTCAGTTTGCTGTCCCGTGCCTTCCAGTAGCCTCTGACGTGCCTCCCCTTACCTTCCCATACATGTTAGGAGACAAGTTTTCTATTTCACGTTAGGCTCTTAGGTCATAGCAACACTCGGGGGGATGGAGAGGAGGGGGCGCAGGTCATCCTCCTTCCAACTGTCCATATCTCCTAGCTTTAGCTCCACATCACACACCAACATGCAGTTGCATCGTTCACTCCCAGCCTTCCAGGCACCAGTTCAGGGAAACAGGAAATGTGGACACACAATATACTACAGTTGACTGCACCACATTGTCCCATATTGTTAGTATTTTGCCAATATTTTGAACTGCACTAATGGAGTTGTCCCCTTCTTCACCATTAAGTCTTTCCTCATAAATGCTGTACATGTATTCCATTTGTGTTCAAGGACACCACCAAGACCATCCTCCATGAAGGCCATCGCCGAATGGATGAAGAACAGCTGCCTCAAACTGAATTCCTACAAGACTGAGGTCCTCATCTTTGGCTCCACCCCTTCAGCATGGGATGACTCCTGGTGGCCTGCCACACTTGGATCTGCTCTGACTCCCACCGACCGCACATGCAACCTAGGATTCATCCTGGACTCCTCTCTATCCATGACCCAGCAAGTCAACACCATCTCCTCCTCCTATTTCAACACCCTCCGCATGCTCTGAAAGACCTACAAATGGATCACCATGAAAACCAGAAGAACAGTCACTCAAGCCCTCGTAAGCAGCAAACTGCACTACGGCAATGCCCTCCAAGGAACCACGACCAAAGGCCAGAAAAGGCTGGAACGCATCCAGGATGCCTCCGCACACCTCATCCCGGACATCCGCCGCCACTGCCACATCACAGGCCACCTGAGAAACCTGCACTGGCCGCTAAGGCGTGGAACACTCTTCCCACCCACCCGCGTCATACCAAAGACCTCCTTATCTTCAGGAGACTTCTCAAGACTTGGCTATTCGAGCAGTAGCAGCGGCCCCCACCGCTCCCTCAACGCATTGAGACCCTGACGGGTGAGTAGTGTGCTCTACAAATTCCTTGATTGATTGATTTGTGTTCAATGACAGCTGAAGGGTGGACGACCCAAGTGGCCTGAATTGTTGATATGTTGTGAGAGGTCTGATTCAGTGAAACAGCTAGGGCTGGAATTGGGCATGCAGCATGGAGTCTTTCATTGTTGACTACTTAAAGGTTTGGTAACTGGAACAATCATCTTTCTGATTTTGACTATTGAATAGTAGAGAGGAGAAAAAGTGTCTTACAACATTAAATTACCCATATGCAAATGTTAACCTTCCTTCACATACCTAAACTCTTCTCTTATTCTTGTGATGTACCTGTTTTTTTAATTTTTAGTGCACGTTTGAAAAATGATTGTGTTTCGCAGTGAAAAGTGTTATTTGCTATTTCACCTTGCAATATTGTTTTCTAGAATGTTAACTATTTAAATTGCGTTTTTTTGGTGAAAGCGACAATAAAACATATTTAAAGTTGAAAATTATTCCATGGAGGATTTTACGCCTGAAACCGCTGTGTTTGTTATGATTTCCCCAGATCGCCAATTATTCAAACATTGTGACAGATTGAACAATTGAAGGCACCCAGTACGTTATCTTTTACTTGATCTAATTAAGCACGACGAGAGACATCTGTGCAGAACGTGTTTACATGCATTGATTCTCGCAGCTTTTGACTGTGTGAGTGAAGGGCAAATGACTAATATTGTATGACACAGTCTATTCGAAGCGTTGGTTGCTAAGGAAAGTAAACACATGCAGTGTTTCTTGGTTGTGCCTGTTTGAAAGTGCTATGTGAAGTCGAACATCTTTCCACTTGATTGGCTACTCTTGTAGCAGGCTAGAGCTACCAAAGCCAGCTAGCCAGTGGCTCTGGGGACAGAGGTGAAAGGGCCTACTCCACTACAACTATAACTTGAATTAGGGCCCTTGGTACACTTTGTACGCCACTGCGTTATAGCAATGCAGAGACATATGCCCACGTTGCTGGGAAAGGGCAGGAATGTGCTGTATTTACCATTATATGGCGCATTCCTGGCCTTTCCAAGAGCTGGCGCACTTTTCACTGCCCTGCACCAACGCAGGCACCATTGCGTCATTTTGCAAGGGTGCCTACATTGTAGGCAGGAATGTTTTGTGCAGGAAGACCCTTCCTGCACAAAAGTAACCCTCAGACACATTTTCCTATTGCTAAGTGTACTGCATTATGCAGCACACTTAGAAAGAGGAAACAAGGAGAAATAAAGATATTTCTCCTCTTTGCTTCTCTGATGGGGAGGCGTAGCCTTTTGATGCATTCACGGGCCGACCAGTGTTGGTGAATATGGGAATGTGTCAGAATCCATGGGTGGATGTTTGAGATCCATGGGATTCTTGTCTGCCACAGAGTAAAGCAAGGCAGTGATTTCCACAGCCTTGGTTTACTCTAGATTTATCAAGCCACGCATGGTCATGCATGGTGGCTTTGCATGGCTTGATAAAGTATAATTTAGGCTTTGAGTCGCCATTGCCCCCCTTGTGTGGCGCATGTACTATGCAAAATCATGATAAATATGGGTCATAGTTCATGGTCTGTCCATTGATCAGTGCTTTATGTTTGATGAAAAAGGTGTCGGGTTCTTAAAACAGGTGTGACTTAAGAAGCCTTTGAACGAGGTGTGGCCTATGTAATTAACATATGTGAATAGCTTCCTGTCTTTAACAGAATCATAAATGGGACACACCTGACAAAGCATAATCAAAATCAGCAGAATATTTTATTTAACAATTTATATAACACCTGGATCAAAGGAAAAATCAATTAAGAAACTTGACAAGGTAAGTTTAAAAGTAAGTGGCAAAACATGAGTTATTCAGTTGATATGAAATAATGCTTTGGCCCTGGAACAGTTGCTACCTATCACTTAGTCTCTGTGTCACAAAGGAGACGTTTGCTAAAATTGTGTTGTAGCACAAGCATGTGACAGGCAGAGAGGTGAGACTTTTTCTGCGGCTGGTTAACAGAAGAAATAGAGGGGCCTACAGAGGGCTGATTTAATATCTATTTTTGGCTTTGCAAGGGCATGGCATTCAGAGTATGGCCCTTGGGTCATGTAGTCTTCTAGCACGCGGGCAGAACCACCAGGGGGCTAAGATGGCATATGCCTCCTGACTTCATGTAACAACTCTGATGCCCCTCACCATAATTCCCTCAAACCTGTTGCTTGACCTTTGACACATAAGAATTCCTGATGTTTCCCAGAGAAATGGTTCATCTACACAGTTGCTGTGAAATGTTGGCCAACCCAAGAGGTCTAGCTTTAATGTAGTGATAATGCATGGAATATACAGGCATTCACAAATGATGCTTTCACAGAACAGCAATTTAAAGCTATACCTATTGGCTTGTCAGTGCTTGATTGGAAATGGCTTTTATGGAGCTACTTGCAATTTCCAATTGATAAGTCATTAGGTAAAATTAACGAATTGAGTGGAGGTTCTAGATGGTCCTTATTTAACTCCTCTGGATTTTCTACATTTGACTACCTTTTTTCTGGACTTTTACTGTGAGCAAGTCTCGCTCAAGGTAAATTCATAGTAAGTGGACTGAGAGTGGTAACAGCCAGTTTGATAAACTGGATACCTGGTTGACTGATGAGCTCTGGTCAAGCAGCAACCACAATCCTTGTCAGGGTAAGGCACAAGCAAACCCCAAATTAACCTGTGCCCAATCCCCATGTAGTTTGGCACAGAGCAGACAGGCTTAACTTGGAGACAGTGTGTAAAGTATTTGTGCAACACTTCAAACAGTAAAACTGTGAAAACACCACACAAAATGGATCCCACACCACGTTAGAAAAATAGAGTTAATTTAATTAAAAAAAATAAAAAAAAGACCAAAATAACAAACAGCCGAAATGTCAAAATCAGTAGAACCAGAGATGTGAATTTTTAAATAATTTATTGAAAATAGAGCAAAAAGCACAAAGCACCAATTTGGTAAATCTGGTCATGCTGGACCTGGTCAAAGTCACAGGTTCAGGCTGATACAGTCCCTAGATTAGTGCAGCTGAAGTTTACCTTCTCAAGTTTGTGCCAAGAGTCCTGTTCACACTGAAGCAGGCCACAAGGAGCAGGGAGAGCATCACAGGAGGCTTTTAGAGAAGTGCCGGCAGCTTAGCAAATGGATGTTGCTGGTGCTTTATGTTGGCAGTCCCCGTGAGCAGTCAGTGCTGCAGTTGGAAGAGTTGGGCTGTCGGAGCTTCGAGCTGATTTGCGGTGCGTGCAGCAAAGTCTCAGTGCAAACAGGCCTGTTCATGAAGAGCTCAAAAGCTTGATTTCAGAGCCTGTGAGCCCTACCAAGGGTCTGAGATGCATAGGTTGGGGGTCAGGAACCTGCTTGAGATGGGTCCAAGGGCTGGTGCAGAATATTGCAGAGCCTTTTATGCCCATGAGGCTCAGATTAGGAGGCCAGCAGACTAGTCTTTGGAGTCACACTGGCGCCCTAGGTTGAAGATGATGTTGCAGGTCCAGTTCTTCCTCTCCAGGCAAGAGGGCAGCAGCTCAGCACACCATGCCAGCATTTCCATCAGAGAACAAGTCCAGCAGAGTGAAATTCCTTTCAGTAGCACAGCAGTCCTTCTTCCTGGAACAGTATCCACAGGTTCAGAAGTGTACTGAAGAGTTGGTGTCTTAGGTCCAGTATTTATACACACTTGTGCCTTTCAAGTGGGGAGAAGCTTCTAGAGGCATGCTTCTGAAGTGCCCAGATGCCCTACCTTCCTGGCCCTGGCTCCAGACTAACTACAGGGGGTAGGCAACCCTTCATATGGTAACAGGACACCACCTATTCAAGTGTGAGTGGGGCTGGGCCCAGCTCCTCCCTCCCATCCTGCCAGAGATGACTCGTGCAGTCACACATGAGCTCACCATTGTGTGTGGCTGTCTGGGAGGAATACACAAAGCCGAACTGTCAGCTACACCCAGTCACATGACCCAAAGACAGTCTGCAGGCACCAAATGGAAAAATGCCACTTTCTAAAAGTAACTTTAGCAACACAAAAGGATGATGGACGGAGTGCTGAAACTTTTCAACGACTCACCCTCGGTCACTGATCTGGGTTTAACCCATCGTTCTTTTGCTGACCATGCCTCCCCAGTTTGGACCCAGCCATATGCAAACTAGTTTTGACCCTGTTCCCCAAGGGAAGAGTCAAGCCTAAACTGCCAGGCCAGGTCCTTCCCTGGACCAGAAACAAGCATCCTTGGACCGGTTTCAGGGTATCACCCTTCACCAGCCAGGCTAGCTTGAATCCAGTGGCACAGTGAGCAAGGGATACACGTCTGGGCATATCCTTCCCACTTAGGGCAACTTTAGCAACACAAAAGGATGATGGATGGAGTGCTGAAACATTTCAACTACTCACCCCCAGTCACAGATCTGGGTTTTCTAAAAGTGATATTTTCAAACTTTTTATTTAAAATCTGACTTCATCATGTTAGGATTTTAAATTCCAGTTCTAGAGAGACCACCCATAAACTGGCTACCTGTTTCAATTTGGAAATTACACTTATAAAATGTAATAAGATAACTCCAATGTTATACAATGGGAGAGGTAGGCCTCGCAGTAGTGAAAAATGAGTTTAAGAGTTTTTTACTACCAGGACATGCAAAACTTAAAAGTACATGTCAGACTTTTTAAATATGTTGCACCCTGCCCTGTGGGCTGTCAAAGACCCACAGTAGGAGTGGCTAATATGTATAACAAATGAAAGTTTGTGCCTGGCAACAGGTTTTCTTTGCCAGATCAAAATGGCAGTTTAAAACTGCACACAAATAGGCTGCAGTGGCAGGCCTGAGATGTTTAAAGTGCTACATAAGTAGGTAACACAATAATCAGTGCTGCAGGCCCACTAGTAGCATTTAATTTACAGGTCCTGTGCACAAGTGATGCCACTTTACAAGAGTCCTAAAAATACATTAAATATCCAAATTGGTTATAAGCCAATGTTTTCATGTTTAGTGGAGAGAGCACAATCACTTTAGCACTGGTTAGCAGTGGTAAAATGCCCATAGTCCTAAGGCCAACAAAAATGAACTCAGCAAAACAAATAGAAGGAGGAAAGCAAAAAGTCTAGGGATGACCCTGATGAAATTGTGAAGTCCAAGAGCCAGTGTTCGTCTTATAAGATAAGGCCCCTGCTGCACAGCTAGTGTAAGAGTCTCTAAGCTTATTACATGAGAACACATGAGCACATTCATGTAGGCAAGTGTGTGGGCTGTGCGCATGAGACTACCATCTTGCACAGCCTGGAATCTGCACACAGGAAGCTGTCACAGAAGGGACTCTCTCAATCAGTACTGACCTGGATTAGACCTTACAATATGGGTGGGCATACATAGTGTAGGTCTGTAGTGTTTAAACTGTATTACCCATTACAGGCAAAATCTTAACTAAAGTACATTTTCACCCCATTTAAGCCTACAGGGGCCAGTGAGGTAACAATCTAGGGGTAAACATGTACCTCAAGTGAACATTCACTGTCCCGGATATCATCTCTACACTTCATATGGCAGTTTAAGAATTGTCATATTTCCCTAGCTCATCTTACATTCAGAGTCTAGACCCTTCTCACCCCAACTGGGCCAAGTTCTCTGTGCAAATCGTAAATTGTTCTACACAATAAAGCCCTTGACAGTGCTCGGAAAGGAAACAGTAGGGAGGAAATATGCATCTGTTAATTAGCTTGTCCATTTGTCTTGGCCTGGGCCAGCCTATTCCCACAGAAACAAAGGAGGAGTGCCAGACATATGTAGCAGAACAGGAGGGGCTTGACTTTGAAAATTTGGTAGAATTAAATCAGGCATCTGTGTCAGTTAGAGGACGAGCTGAGGCTCCTAGGGCAGCTTTTTCTATAGGCAACTTGAAGTTGCCATATTGAAATGTCCTAAAAGGCTGTGTGAAGGGTTGGGACAGGGACTGAGTGATGATGCAGCACCCTAGGTGTAGCCAGGGGTGCTGGTATTCCAGAACTTTCCACCTCCACACCCCTGCAAAATGGAACAACTGATGAGAAGCCACTGGATCTGGAAGCAATGATGGCGAAAGAATGCCCAGCTGGAAGAAGGAGACTCCTGATGTCCTGCATGGGGGACTGGCTCCCAGGGCTTGGATGGGTCTCTCCAGGGCCAGTGGTACTGTCACCCTTATGCCCCCTGAGGAACAGTTAGGAGAATGGACCTGCTGGTGTGGCCCTTTTTGGTTCCCCTGGGATTTTTGGAGACTGGCTTTTGAGTTTGCTGACGCACAGGTGCACTTCAAGAAACCAAGAGGCTGGCTTTGGGACCTGGGGAGTGCTGCCTGGAGGGTATTCTGCTGTCTGGCAGCAGAGGAGCTGTGGAAAATGCCCTCTCACCCCCAGCATGAGAGAGCAGGCAGTGGACAGGTCTGGGTCATGGAGCAGTTAAAAAATTAACCCACAAAAACTACCTTCGGAGGCCAGAAGGTCTGACGAAGGAGCAAAATGAGCCCAAGATTGTCTCAATCACTCAATCAGCCTTGGGTCAGAGGAAATGACCTGCAAAACCTGGTCTCCTGGGGCAAGGGAACCGAGTAGAGAACAAAGGAGGGGATGTATTTGCTGGGATTTTCAAAATTCTTCCCAGAAGCCTATGAGAATTGGCAGACCTGGCATTATTACATTTTTAATGGGGTAGCAAGCGTGGTTCTCCATTCAAAACTGCTCCATGCCCCATGGACCCCATCACTTGGGGCCTGCCGCAATAGTACACAGTCCTGGGGACCCAAAGCCCTTGGAACAGAGGAGCTGTGTGGCAAAGCAAGTTGCCTACCCCGTGCCTCTATCATCTGTGCAGGCTGTGCCAGCCTAATGCCACTCTGCCTGAAACTGCCCTGCTTCCATCCTCTGGTGGGATCCTAGAATGAGTGCTGGCTCCCGCCCTGGTGGGAGGATAGAAAATACTTGCCAGCTCCCGTGTGGCACTAAAGAAAGGGTGCCACTCACGGGTAGCTGGCAGGAGCTGGGGGGCATTGCGTTTTCTCCATTAGTCCCCAATGAGAAAACAAAGAAAATGGCATGTGGATGTCTGTGGGAACAGGGCACCAGTGATAAAAAAGAAACATGGTGCAAGGCCTAATTAAAAATGGGAGAAATAAGTTTGGGTAGAGGCCGGGGAGGAGTCAGACTGTTCATCAGAAGAGATAATGTGTGGGCCACTGTCTGCATCTGGGGGGCCAGCTTTCGCTCCTAGGTTGACCATGGACCTGAAAGCCTGTCTGTGGTCCTCAATTATTTGTTCCAGTTCTGGGGACTTGGGAGGTGGGTATCTCAGTGATGGACCCTGCTGTGGATGGTTCCATCATTGCTGGCCCGGCTTGGAGGGGCATAGGGAGGGGGCAGTCTACTCACAATCCTCGGTGTGGGGGGCTTTGGGATGTTGGTCCACCCAATCCCAGACCTCCTTGGGGTTGGTGAAAAAGAGATATTCACCATTGTTGTGTCACGGTTTCGGGCGGGTCTGATCAGGTCTTTGGTTGGGACACCCCTTGAGGTCACTGAATATCCTAAGAGGTAGTACACTGGGGCAGAGGAGCAGCTAAAGGCATACACGGAAAGGACAGCTATGGATAGGCACAGGAAACAGGAAAGTAAAAGCAGAGCAACCCTTGTGTGAACAAACAGGAAATGGATTACCAGTGGACACACACGCTGGGGTTGTACACAGAGTAAGGCGCAGAATCTCCCACAGTGACAGGGAATCTCAATGCCTCTGTGCAGTTTGCTCTTACAGATAGTCACCCTGCCAGCCCCATAGAAAGGAGGCAGCAGAAGTGATTCTGTCTCTGGACCCTAGAGCACAAACAAGGATAGTACTTACATACACAGGACACGCTCTTGTGGGTCCAGCTGGAAACACAGTGGCGATTCCTGAGAAAACAGCAATAGCACACTGTCACTGTTAGGCACGAAATACAACGTATAACACTGGACAAGCATGGGGGCTGGAATTGCCTCCTGGAAACCAGGAGCCAACCCCAGTACACAGGAGGACACTTATACACTGGTGAAGACTGATAGAACACTTACCAGACACAAAGAACCAAGAAGAAACAGAAACAGAAGGGAACAAACAAAGAGGCAGAGGCAAGAACTAGGAACAGGCTCAGGCTGAAGCAAAGGCGGGTCTAGGACTTGAAAACAGGGCGCAAACTTCTGGCTGGGACAGACAGAGACAGGACTGGGAAACTGAGAACAGGCTCTGGCTGGAACAGGCAAGGACAGGACTGGAATACAGGGAGTAGGAAATGAGCAGTAAACAGGACTGGTAAACAGAGAGAAGGTTCAGGCTGAAACAAGGCAGGAGCAGGGCAGAGAAACAGGGAGCAGGCTTTGGAAGAAACAAACAGGTACAAGGCTAAGAAGTAGGGAGCAGACTCTGGCTGGAACAACCAGGAACAGGGCAGAGAAACAGGAAACAGGATCAAGCTGGAACAGAACAGGAACAGGAACAAAACTGGAACACCATCCGACAAGGGGTCTGTAACACAAAGGAATTGAAGTCCGATGCACGACGGGGAGCTTGAGGAAATGGCTGCTTATAAGCAGTTCCAAGCTGGGCTGTACAGGAGAGGTTTCAGGTGTGTGTGGTTTCGGACACTTGCAAGTCCTGGAGGAGAGGATCCAGTGAAAAGGAGCAACTGGACTTCTCCCATTGAAAACAATGGGAAACAGAATCCGGGTTTTCCTGACTTCCAAGCTGTGCATTATGGGATTTGCAGTCCCAAGAAGCAAATGTAGTCCTACACAAGTGTACCATGGAGAAAAGAGAAACAAACAGGAGTCAGCAAGGGGCTCTAGATAGGTGTTTAAGGTGATTCCCAGGCTTCTGACAGCCCCCTTACAGCGCCCCCTGGAAATGGGACGACCGAGTCGTAACAGTATACCCCCTCCCACCAGTCCGCTCAAGAAGAGAAGGCGATCCTTTGGCTGAAAAAAGTTGAAGAGGAAAAGCCAAAGCAAGAAAATCCAACACCAACCTTGGTTGATAAGTTTACAGTCCTGCCACAGATGAATCATCCAATGAGCAAAGCATGTATTAATACCCATATGGGCTCTGATGTCTTTCCTCTCTATTGTTCGATTTATATGGGAGGAGTGCATGGAGTTGGTTTCTGGTGAAGTAGATTCAGGAGCAAGGAGATCTGGAATGGCATTACGGGCGGTATTCTTTATGACATTAGTTTCCTGTTCAATACTTTCCTCTTTGGAGGAGCTGATTGGTGTATTAGTAACTGTAAGGTCTGTAACATCTTCTGACAAGCAGGATTTGTCTGTTTCTGCAGCAGTATTTACATTGATTGTGGTCTGAGGCTTGCAAAGCATAGAGACTTGGGAAACATGGGTAACTGGTGTTCTCAAAGTAAACATGAAAAAGTCAGAATTTTCTTTCGTCTTGGATGACTTCGAAGTATCAAATTCAGGAGCAACAGGAGTTTTCATGTCTTTAGAAACTGGATTAACATCTGAAAATGTAGAAGTTCCATAAGCTAATTCTTTAGGGTGATCTTCAGACAAGACTGGGATTTCTTCATTGCAAGTGCTCTGTGGTGTGTTTGTGGTATCAGAAATGGTTTCTTTGCAAGGTGTTTGTACTACAGGTAGTTGATCTTCAACTCTGTTAACATTGAAAGGTTGTTCTTTGGAAAGAAATAGGACTGGAGTCTCTTCAGAAATCACCTTTACACTGTTACCTAACTTTTTTGCTCTAGCCTTTGAATTGATGATGGTTTCTTGCAATAAAACACTAAGAACAGTACTTATCATCAGATCTTCGAATACAAGATTCAAATTCAAGTCTTTAGTGTCAGTGGGAAATATTACATCTTTCAGCACTTGAGCTTCGTTTTCAGATTGCTGGTTTTCAGGAGTCTTTAGTTTCAGGGACACAGCCGGTGACATTGGTGTGGCTGATTTTACATCAAGATCAGATACCGGTAGCTCAGAGATCTGTTCTTCACTAATTGTGGAGCTGGAAACAGGATACACATTGACAGGGATCAGCAGGTCAGGATCAGTGGTTGAGGTTGCAACTGTGTCCAGTTCTAGGAGAAGGCTCTCATTTCTTATGACAGGCTGTTTAGTTTCAGATTGCTGGCTTTCTTCCTTTTCTGAAATCTCCACGGTTTGCTTTGACACAGAAGAGATTTTTAAACTTTCTGACAAGTCCATTACATTCTTAGTAACTGCTGGTATTTCTTCACGGTCAGAAAAATCCATTAGTTCACTTGAAACAGGAACTGTCTCTTCATTATCTGAAAATTCTATGATATTGTTTGAAAGGGTAGGAGTATCCCCACAATCTGAAAATTCTGATGTGTGCGCCATTTGAACAGCACTATCTGCAGGTTTGTTCATGGCAAGGCAGGAACCACTGTCATCACTAGATTCAGATTCTTCAACACTGTTGCACAACTTGCCATTAATCTCCAGAAAAGTCATATCTTGGTTTCTTAAGGTGCAGCTATTGGAGTCTGCATCAGAACTCTCTTCTTCCTTTGGCTTTATTTGTTCTGATAGAGGGGCTGAGACACTTCCTTCTGAAGACTCTGATCTATCCTTTGAATCAAGAGGTGTCAAATCTCTCAGAGATGTCAGAGATTCAGTCAACTGCACAGGGATATTCTCTGGAAAACTACAAGCTGAGAGAGAGTCTGAAGAAGAGGCTGATATATTTATAACTGGAGCAGTCTCTTGACATTCATTCATAGCAGGGAAAATCTGCTTTAAAGCAGTCTTTGGAGAGGCATATGAGGTAGCATACTGTTCATTAAGCGAAAGCTGATGATCATTTTCTTTTTTCAGGTTTTCAAATTGCCTTGCAGTAGTTTCCATCAGCTGCTCTGTTACTTCTTCTACCTTACAGATAAACAGAATGTCTGGTTCTGCCAACAGTGAAATATGCATTGATGAAAAGAGCCCATGTGCAAGATTTCTTGTGTATGTTACAACATCTTCATCATAGAAGTCTGATATCTGCCTTTTAATCTGCCAAAACTGCTCTTTTAGTGTGTGTATGTCCATATTGTTATCAAACCCACTCAGAATAGAAAAGGGTTTAGCAGAGCTTTTAGGGATTGAGACTGGTATATTATCATCCAGTTTGGGAAGAGCACAAGCTTTTTGAATTGAACTAAGGAATCCCACAGTCTTTACTGATCCCTTTGATACAGGTTCTATCCTGCTCACTTGAAAGCACTGAGGGACTGGTAGATCTTTACACGAGTCAGCACAACACTTAGGAATTGAGACTGATGTACTGTCATCCAATTTGGGAGGAGCACAAGCCATTTGAGTTGAACTAAGGAATCCCATAGTCTTTAGTGATCCCTTAGATACAGGGTCTAGCCTGCTGACTTGAAAGCTCTGAGGGACTGATAGGTCTTTATAAGAGTTAGCACTGCACTTTGAATTCTGAGAAACTGGCCTAGATGGGCTGAAGCACTCAACAGAAAACCAGGGAATCCCTAGTGTGGCTTCTTGAACAGTGTCAGGGTTCTTTGTTTTGACAGAGTCCTGGAAGTGAATTTGGGATGCACTAGCATGAGGCGAGGAATTAACCGTCTTTACTTGAGAGTAAATGTCTTGTGCAGAGGTAGCAAAAGCACTTCTACGGTTATGAACATTCTTACTGGCTTCAGCTAATAGATACTGCAAAAACTCATTACGTCCTTGTAATTCTTCTACAGACAGGGACTGGGGGTCATAGCCACAAATAACATAATAGTCTATCATTGAAAGATTAGCAAGCCACTCAGTGTAGTACTGAACTTGCAAGTTATGGTTTTCTTTAACAAGTCTATCCTTTAAACCAAGGCCTTTTTTAGAGGTCTTCAGAGAATGTATAGGTTTAGAAAGGGGTGTCTTAACATGATAGGAAAGCCCTTTAGGTTTGTGTGTGCCTTTACTGCCAGGGGAGCTTGAAATGTTTGGGTCGTGCATTCTGTCACGGTTTCGGGCGGGTCTGATCAGGTCTTTGGTTGGGACACCCCTTGAGGTCACTGAATATCCGAAGAGGTAGTACACTGGGGCAGAGGAGCAGCTAAAGGCATACACGGAAAGGACAGCTATGGATAGGCACAGGAAACAGGAAAGTAAAAGCAGAGCAACCCTTGTGTGAACAAACAGGAAATGGATTACCAGTGGACACACACGCTGGGGTTGTACACAGAGTAAGGCGCAGAATCTCCCACAGTGACAGGGAATCTCAATGCCTCTGTGCAGTTTGCTCTTACAGATAGTCACCCTGCCAGCCCCATAGGAAGGAGGCAGCAGAAGTGATTCTGTCTCTGGACCCTAGAGCACAAACAAGGATAGTACTTACATACACAGGACACGCTCTTGTGGGTCCAGCTGGAAACACAGTGGCGATTCCTGAGAAAACAGCAATAGCACACTGTCACTGTTAGGCACGAAATACAACGTATAACACTGGACAAGGATGGGGGCTGGAATTGCCTCCTGGAAACCAGGAGCCAACCCCAGTACACAGGAGGACACGTATACACTGGTGAAGACTGATAGAACACTTACCAGACACAAAGAACCAAGAAGAAACAGAAACAGAAGGGAACAAACAAAGAGGCAGAGGCAAGAACTAGGAACAGGCTCAGGCTGAAGCAAAGGCGGGTCTAGGACTTGAAAACAGGGCGCAAACTTCTGGCTGGGACAGACAGAGACAGGACTGGGAAACTGAGAACAGGCTCTGGCTGGAACAGGCAAGGACAGGACTGGAATACAGGGAGTAGGAAATGAGCAGTAAACAGGACTGGTAAACAGAGAGAAGGTTCAGGCTGAAACAAGGCAGGAGCAGGGCAGAGAAACAGGGAGCAGGCTTTGGAAGAAACAAACAGGTACAAGGCTAAGAAGTAAGGAGCAGACTCTGGCTGGAACAACCAGGAACAGGGCAGAGAAACAGGAAACAGGATCAAGCTGGAACAGAACAGGAACAGGAACAAAACTGGAACACCATCCGACAAGGGGTCTGTAACACAAAGGAATTGAAGTCCGATGCACGACGGGGAGCTTGAGGAAATGGCTGCTTATAAGCAGTTCCAAGCTGGGCTGCACAGGAGAGGTTTCAGGTGTGTGTGGTTTCGGACACTTGCAAGTCCTGGAGGAGAGGATCCAGTGAAAAGGAGCAACTGGACTTCTCCCATTGAAAACAATGGGAAACAGAATCCGGGTTTTCCTGACTACCAAGCTGTGCATTATGGGATTTGCAGTCCCAAGAAGCAAATGTAGTCCTACACAAGTGTACCATGGAGAAAAGAGAAACAAACAGGAGTCAGCAAGGGACTCTAGATAGGTGTTCAAGGTGATTCCCAGGCTTCTGACAGCCCCCTTACAGCGCCCCCTGGAAATGGGACAACCGAGTCGTAACATGTTGAGAATCTTAAGACAGGCCAGAAATAGTAAGTTATACTGATCCTCATTTGCCCGAACGTGCCGTTTGACTTCTAAAAAGGCTGTGAACTGACGTTGTACTTCCTGGGTGTGATCTGGTAATAGCATGACAGTTTTGTCTTCCAGATTTAAGGGTCATGCTGTCCTAGATGCATGTAGGGTGGCATTTCTGTCCCTGTAATCAAGGAATTTGGGCACCATGGGCCGTGGCAGATCCCCCAACGTGGTACATTGGGCTGGAGCTCAATGTGCCCTCTACAGTGAGAAGAAAGACGTGAGATCCGAGGCAGGAGCGGAACTAAGTCTCTAGACAAGTCAGGGGTCCCTGCCTTCCAACCCCTCTGGCAGGCCCATGATCCGGATCCTGCTCCTACACGAGCACCATTCGACATTCTCTGCCTTTGTGCAGACACGATCTTTGAGGTCTTGAAGGGCTCAGTGGTTATCAGTGGTCTGTGGCCCCAGGGAAGCTAACGTTTTCTCTCCTTCAGCAACCCAGTCTGTTAGTTTCCTGTGATCGTCGTGTAGGAAGCTCAGTTCCACTATTAGGGACCCCAGGGCTGTTTGGATAGATTTTTGGAAGCTTTGATTGCAGCCAATACTTAGTCCAGCTTGCCCTATGGAGGCTCAATGAGGCTGCATGTGGCCCTCAATGGGGGGGGAGGGGTCAATCAATGCCTGTTTTGAAGGTGACATGTTAGGCTTCACAACCAACCCATGGTTTTGCACTCCAAGGGGTCTTCCTTCTTCCCGTTGATGGGCTGCGCAGAGTCAGTTGGGTCCACTCCACCAGTATCCTCTTGTGTAAGCCAGATGTGCACAACAGGGGGCGGTAGCCACTTGTCCTTTTTTATTGTTATTTCAAAGAGATGCTGCTTCGTTCTTGACAGTTAGTGTCCCCAGTGTCTGCTACAGCTCATTGCCTTCTGTGCGCCGGAGTCCCCTCTTCACGCACAATGTACAGCAAGGGGGAAGGGTTGCAGCTCGCCCTCAGGCTCAATCCAATTCTCTGTGGGTCACTTGTTATCCTGGCCCTCGAGTGGCTCCCTTAACCACACCAACTCAATAAGCTCACTTCCCCCTACCTCAGATATAGCACCCTTCACAAGTGGGCGTGCCACGCAGCATCTATGGGTGTCCTCCCCAGGGCCAGTCTTTAGTCCAATCATGGGTTTCCCACAGGGCCTCAGGTGTCCATAGCTTTTTCTGTGTGGGGGGTCAAGAAGCACAGGAGACCCCTCTCCTTACTTTGTAGAAGGATCTTATGTGTAGTAAGGCTAGGCAGAGCTGATGCAATGGACTCACTGCCCCTCTCGGTGTTTGTAGGCCTCAGTTCGCCACACAATGTCAGTATATGTTAGTTCACACCACTGCTGCCCCTTCCCCAGCACCTTGATTTGGGCTCCAACACTGCCTGGGGGCAGCACAGTGCTGCGCTTAGGCCCCTGCCTGCACTCACCAAGTTTGTGGGCCTGCAGCGGTCACTCGCTTTGCATTGTTCACCAGTTTGGTCATGATATGGCTTCAGGAGGATATGGGGAACTCCAGTACTGACTATCAGTCTGCTTCCCAGGTCCTGAAGGCCTTCCATCACCTTGTGGCTCAACCTCTGCCACTGGGGGCCTCCTTCCTTGTGGTTGATGCATGACCTAGGATCACCTCAAATCTCACCATGTGGCGGTTGCCGTGATACGTCGACTCCTCCAGCAGCTGGGTGTGCAGACCCCTGTCCTGCCTCGTTGATGCATGGGGTGGCATTTGGGTTTCTGGTAGGCCCTGCTCCAAACCGTTCATGGCCTGGTCGCTACCCACTGGGCAGTGCCACTGCAAGCCCCCTAGCTGCAAGATCTATGCCACCCAGCTGGCAACGTGGTATGCTCTATCACTGTGTCCGATCCAGGCACTGATTGCCTCCAAGGCCAGTCAGTGCCAGCCTGGCTTTCGTATCATGCTGATGCCTCAGTGGGGCCAGGCCTCCGACAGGCTGCATTACGACCTGCTCGCAGCCTGGTCTATTGCCCACTGGACTGCAGCACAAAGCAGCTCCTCAAGTTGCAAGGTCCCTGCCCCCCGGTTGGTGGCATGGCGGGCTCTCTCCCCATGTCCCGATCTAAGCACCAAAGTCTTTCGAGTCCATTCCATGCTGGGCTGGGATTGTCACGCCTGCACCATAGGCCCTGGTGCCGGCCGAAGTCACCTGTCTGACTCTGCCTTCCCCTTAGCAGCTGTAAGTGCTCAAAGGGTGTGCACGGTACCCAGATACAGTCTGTAACAGTGGGTACCACCTCTGAGGGGCTTAAGGAAGTACCAATGCCAGAACCAGAGCCTGGATTCAAGGCGATTACAGGGTAGATGGTATGGAGCGCTGTCAGTGCACATTTTACTTCTTAGCAGGCCTGGCCATACCCTTTCTGTTGGTAATACTATGATTCATGTTTCCTCAAGGCTTACAGAATGTAACTGCAAAGGTCAAGAAAGGTATTGTGGAGTTGACAAGAGCTGCTATCAGAGTCTCTTGGTGTGTGTCCAATAATAAACAGAAAGGGAAGATGAGCTGTGTGCCTATTGCATAAGCGAGCTGCAGGCAGTCGGTTACATATAGGAAGGTAGCTAGTCATATCTCCAATGTTGTAGTGTTAAATATACCACTTGCTGTTCCTTGACCTTTTGGCCTCAAAGTAAAACACATTAGTTTCAGCTAATGTAAACAATGAAAGCTTCTTCTTGAGGTATCATACCAGAATATCGTGGCCTAAATATGGTCTCACAAAAAGAGTGTGTCCTAAATATAGTTCACATAAATATCATCTCGTAGGGACTAATAATTGAAGATCAACACTCAATGGAACAATATTTTTGTAAATGAAATATAGGCCACAATATTTATTTCAGACAATTTTCTGATCAATATTCTGACATGCTACCTCTTCTCTAATGCGTCTGAGATAAAGAACCAAGGACGAAAGATGGCTGGCCAGATGTCTCAAAGGATCACAGCTTTAGTTGTTTATTTAGAGACATTTTGGGTGGCTATCTTGGTGTCTGCAATCACCTGAAGATCTCCCACCCTACTACAAAGTCACATCAGTTTTGAAATTAGTGACTATCACTCTATGTAATGACCAAACCAAATGTTTTTTTGTTAGAACCTAACCCACTCTAGTAGCAGCATGCTTCATCATTGGGTCTCATCCTGGTCCCTAAAAACCAAGAGGGGCTCGACCATATTCCTAGGAGGATGGAGGGATAAGGATATCGTAATATGGTCAGGGTGGTGGACATTTTAGGAAAACATAATTTGTCCAGTGTCACTGTTGAAGAGAGGATGAGTGACCAGCGATTGATCAGGACTGTAGAATAAGAAATTGGGTTAAGAGTGTGCACTGAGGGATAAAGAGTGAGGGAAGTGGGTGACTTAGTGAGGTATTAGGAGAAAGGAATAAGGGATGAGGATTGAGTCATGAGGAATGAGGGAGAAGGAGAAGGTGAGTGAGGGATGAGATAAAAGATGTGAAGTGAGGGTTGAGGAGTGAAACTCCATTGTACACATGTGCTATACACTAAATCCTAAAACTACCCTTATCTCCCTTTATTTCTACCTACCCTTAAACCCGAATATCACCATACCTTCCTTTACCTCTAACTGCACCTAAAAAAAAGTATATTGTTTTTAAAAAAACACTTACCTGCATAGTAAAGTACTGTGTGAGAAAGGTAGAAATACTTGCCTGTGTGGTACTTACAAGCATGGAGAACCTATGCATGGTAAGGGATGCCTGGTAAAGGATGTTTTCTTCTTTTATGTTCACTTAAATATGTGTTATATTCATTTTAATTCATTCTTTTTAGTCCATGTCATATAATTTCGAAAAATGTGATCTGAATTTCAGTATCTAATATTAACTTTAAAGCAAAGCAACATAACTTCAGTGCATGCAATTTTCATGTAAACATGTCATATTCTTTTAAACTTGCCCCGTGTTCATTTCAGTATGTGCTTTATTCATTGCAATGCATGTCACATTTATCTTACATCGTTTCATATTCATTCCCAAAATTTTGTTGCTATATTCATTTCAACAGGTTTCATACTCATTTAAAAGTGGTTCATATTCATTTTAACTTGTCATATTCATTTCAATGAATGCCATATTCATTTCAGTGGATGTCATATTGACATTAACGCTGTACATGTAGCATGGGTTATATACATTTCAACATATGTTATAATTATGTCAATACATGTCATATTAATTTTGATGTGTATCATTAATTTCACAACATGTCACATTCATTTTAACAAGTGTCATTGTAATTGTAACATTTGTCATATGCATTTTAATGCACGTTGAGTTAATTTCAATGGGTCTCATATTAATTTCAAGGCATTTCAAATTCAAATTAGCATTTGTCAAATTCCTTTCAATAGATGTCGCATTCATATTAAAACATATTAATTTTAACAAAAGTCACATCCATTTCAATATACATAATAGTCATTCCAATGTGTATCATACTACTTTCAATGCAAGGTGTATTCATTTTGATAAATATCTTGTTCATTTCACCGTTACTCATATTCATTGTAAATTCAGATCATATTCATTTTTGATAAGCCTATATTCATATGAGTACATCATGTTCATTTTAACTTGTGTCCTATTTCTTTCCATTGATGTTATATTTGTTTCAACAGATTTCATAATCATTTTAACACTTGCCATTAATTTTACAATGCATCACATTCATTGTAA
Organism: Pleurodeles waltl; assembly: GCF_031143425.1. Lineage (NCBI taxonomy): Eukaryota > Metazoa > Chordata > Amphibia > Caudata > Salamandridae > Pleurodeles > Pleurodeles waltl. The sequence goes on along the minus strand of NC_090448.1, from coordinate 266,323,933 downwards.
CCTATGCCATATCCATTTCAATGTGTATCGTATTAATTTCAGTGCATGCCATATTCATTTTGATGAATGTCATGGGAATCTCAGTGTTGGTCATATTCATTTTAAGGCAGGTCAAATTAATTTTCATGGGGCTTATATTAATTTCAACACAAGTTCATATTCAGTTTAAATCATCTCATATTCATTTCTGCATATCTCATGTTCATTCCAATCTCGGTAATATTCATTTCATCGCAATTCATAGTCATTACACTATCTGCAATGTTCATTTCAAGGTATTTAATATTATTTTCAGTGTACAATATATTCTTTTCTGAATATCATATATTAACTGCTGTAACTGCTATTCATTTGAATCTGCCATATTCATTTCAACATATGTTCATCTTGGCAAATCTCAGTCAGTTCAAGAAAAGTTCTTTTTGATGCATATTGTGTTCAGTTCAGTGTTGTCTAGATTGTTTACAGTGAGGGCCATATTCATTTCAATATAACTGATATATAATTCAGTGCATCTCTTATTCAATTCAGATTGCATGTTATTCATATTAATCACTAAGGGGCTCATTATGTGTTTGGCAGTCCCAGTGTGGGACCTCCAAACTCGCGGGGAGGACACCACCGCCATGGTCCTCCTTGCACTTTTAAGAGTTTTCTGCCAGTCTGACCTGGATGACCGGCTGAAACTTTGAACTAGAGCATTCCCGCTGGTGCATGCCATATTCATTTTGATGAATGTCATGGGAATCTCAGTATTGGTCATATTCATTTTAAGGCGGGTCAAATTCATTTTAATGAGGCTTATATTAATTTCAACACAAGTCATATTCAGTTTAAATAATCTCATATTCATATTATTTTCAGTGTATAATATATTATTTTCTGAATATCATGTATTAACTGCTGTAACTGCTATTCATTTCAATCTGCCATATTCATTTCAACATATGTTCATCTTGGCAAATCTCAGTCAGTTCAGGAAAAGTTCTTTTTGATGCATATTGTGTTCAGTTCAGTGCTGTCTAGATTGTTTACAGTGAGGGCCATATTCATTTCAATATAACTGATATATAATTCAGTGCATCTCTTATTCAATTCAGATTGCATGTTATTCATATGAGTACATCATGTTCATTTTAACTTGTGTCCTATTTCTTTCCATTGATGTTATATTTGTTTCAACAGATTTCATAATCATTTTAACACTTGCCATTAATTTTACAATGCATCACATTCATTGTAACCTATGCCATATCCATTTCAATGTGTATCGTATTAATTTCAGTGCATGCCATATTCATTTTGATGAATGTCATGGGAATCTCAGTGTTGGTCATATTCATTTTAAGGCAGGTCAAATTAATTTTCATGGGGCTTATATTAATTTCAACACAAGTTCATATTCAGTTTAAATCATCTCATATTCATTTCTGCATATCTCATGTTCATTCCAATCTCGGTAATATTCATTTCATCGCAATTCATAGTCATTACACTATCTGCAATGTTCATTTCAAGGTATTTAATATTATTTTCAGTGTACAATATATTCTTTTCTGAATATCATATATTAACTGCTGTAACTGCTATTCATTTGAATCTGCCATATTCATTTCAACATATGTTCATCTTGGCAAATCTCAGTCAGTTCAAGAAAAGTTCTTTTTGATGCATATTGTGTTCAGTTCAGTGTTGTCTAGATTGTTTACAGTGAGGGCCATATTCATTTCAATATAACTGATATATAATTCAGTGCATCTCTTATTCAATTCAGATTGCATGTTATTCATATTAATCACTAAGGGGCTCATTATGTGTTTGGCAGTCCCAGTGTGGGACCTCCAAACTCGCGGGGAGGACACCACCGCCATGGTCCTCCTTGCACTTTTAAGAGTTTTCTGCCAGTCTGACCTGGATGACCGGCGGAAACTTTGAACTAGAGCATTCCCGCTGGTGCATGCCATATTCATTTTGATGAATGTCAAGGGAATCTCAGTATTGGTCATATTCATTTTAAGGCGGGTCAAATTCATTTTAATTAGGCTTATATTAATTTCAACACAAGTCATATTCAGTTTAAATAATCTCATATTCATATTATTTTCAGTGTATAATATATTATTTTCTGAATATCATGTATTAACTGCTGTAACTGCTATTCATTTCAATCTGCCATATTCATTTTAACATATGTTCATCTTGGCATATCTCAATCAGTTCAAGAAAAGTTATTTTTGATGCATGTTGTGTTCAGTTCAGTGCTTGCTATATTGTTTACAGTGAGGGCCATATTCATTTCAATATAACTGATATATAATTCAGTACATCTCTTATTCAATTCAGGGTGAATGTTATTCATGTTAATCACTAAGGGGCTCATTAAGAGTTTTGCAGTCCCAGTGCGGAACCTCCAAACTCTTGGGGAGGACACCACTGCCATGGTCCTCCCTGCCCTATTAAGAGTTTTCTGCCAGTCTGACCTGGCTGACCGGCGGAAACTTTGAAATAGAGCATTCCCGCTGGTCAATCCAATGGGAATAGTGCTACGAGATAGCACTTGGCTTTCTTGAAGGAGCTGAGTGCTATCTTGTACCACAGTGGGGGCTGACTAGCACCTTTGGAATGCGCACTGTCTGCATAGTGACAGTGCTGAGCAGGGGGCCCTGCACTGCCCATGACATGGTTGTGGGCAGTGCAGGGGCCTCCATGTAGCCCCCTGCACTACCTTTCTGCCAGCCTTTTCATGGCCAAGACACCCCATGGAAATACTGGAAGAAAAGGGGGTTGTAATCAGCATGGAAGCGCTGAGTTCAGTGTTGCCATGGCTGATTACAAGCCCGGCTGTCAAATTCGCAATTTGGTGGTTGGACTCTCAAAGCTGTGGCGGTCCGACTACCACCATGAGTCTGTCAAGTAATGATGCCCTGAGTATCATATTAACTCTGCTATGTTTCATATTTGTTCTGGTACTCGTCAGATTCATTCTGCCAGGTCTCATATGTGTCATATTCTGGTTGAAGAACACTATGCATTCAAGGGGATGTCCTATATGGATTTCTGTAATTTTGATGTGAATGGCTTCCCATGCCAGTTTGTATAAATATTACATTTAAATGCTGTAAAGGCGCAACCTGATCATGATTTGTGGAGCCACTGCAGAACTGAAGCTTCGTAAGTGACTGTATTGTAAAACAAAGATGTTAAAAACACTACAGCCATATGTTTATTGCTAGACTGAGGTGAATTGAGGGTAATATTGCGGGTCACTTGCTGCATTTGAGCATAGATGGGCGCACACCTGTTTGTCTTAGATGTCACAGGAGCATGCCCGCTAGATGCCTACACCATGCCTGTCTTTATTGCTCCCTTTAGCCAGACATCAGTTGAGATAATCTGATAGCACTGCTGAATTCCAGGCAGGCACAGGGCTAGAAATGGGCAACTAAACCAAAGTTGTAAAGAACAAGGGGCCTGATCCACAAACTGCACTTTTGAGAAAGTTTACACTTTCAAGTACGTCCAGTATTGCACATGGCCAGCCACTGGTACTACAACACCCTCCCATAGAAAATGATGGAGGAAGAGACTCAAAATAAAACCACATATGAAACAATGTTACATTTAAATTAGAATATTTAAAATAGGTATAAATAACAATTTATATCAATTAATGTTAAAATATATAAGGAAATAATGCATATTTACTTTTTAATTATAAATATTTAGTAACTAAATAATAATTTAATTTATTTAATTTTAAATAATAGTTGAATTTAACATGGCCAGATAGTCTGTTTTTTTAAATTCAGATTAGAAAGGGCCTCAAATCGGTTACCAGTTTTAATGTCTTGGCTCAATTCCAGTCCTTTTCTTAGCATAATTATGTCCAGGTCTTCTTTACTAGTCACTCTTCACTCGTTCTCTTACATCTGAGAAGTCTGTAAGTGACAATGAAGAGATGAATATCCAAAGAATGCTTTTAAATCTCTCAGTAGACATGAAGAAAGCTTTGGAATCTTGATGATAAATCAAAGGGATGTGGAAGATACATTTACGGGATTTCAGAAAAAAACAGCCTAACACCACATACTGATTCATTAGAGAAATCAGTAGAGAAGCTAAATATCACAGCAGAGGGAAACAAATAAGCAATTCAGTCAGTGAAACAAAAGAATAAAGATACCTTAGATAAGATGGAGAGGCTAGAGAACAATGTGAGAAAGAACACTATAAGAATCCTAAATGTGGCAGGAGGAGATGATCTAAAACTTTTGATAACAAATGTGCTAAAAGAGGCATTGCTACTAGTAAATATGTTGTGCAAGAGGTTCAGAGAGTTCATTGTGACCCCTTTAAATCCTTCATGATTTAAAGAATTCCAGTTAGTTTTTTACCATATGGGCCCTCATTATGACATTAGCGGTAAATCCCGCTTACCGCCATGCCGGCTGCCGCCAACAAAACGCGGTGGCGGTGGACAACCGCCAAACATATTATGACACACAAACCAATCCATCACTATACAGCCACACACACAAGTCCGCTAGCCCAAAGGTCAGTGATAAACTAGCGGTATCCAAACCCACACCGTTATACCAACAGAACAATACCCACAACATTATGACCCACAAATCACTGTGGCAGACATTCAATGGCGTTAAACCATTGGCGGTACATATCGCTGCGCTCAAAATACAAATAATCAAACAAAACACCACCACATTGGACAATTCAAACTACACACACCTGACACACATACACCACACTCACACCACTATAAAACACACACCCAAATTACCTACAACCCTTTACAACTACAAACAAGTGCTATCAGATAGAGACAGCAAGACCACTCACACAACCAGAGCCACATACCACCTTCACCTATACACCACACACTCACCTCACATCACACACCCAACATATCACCCAACACACCTTCACCCACACCACTCACACTACATCCATGGCACCACAACGACACCCAAGATTCTCTGAGGAGGAGCTAAGGGTCATGGTGGAGGAAATCCTCCGGGTAGAGCCCCAGCTATTTGGATCACAGGTGCAGCAGATATCCATTGCAAGGAAGATGGCGCTATGGCGGAGAATCGTGGGCCGGTTCAACGTCGTGGGACAGCCCCCCAGAACAAGGGATGACATCAGGAAGAGGTGGAATGACCTACGGGGGAAGATACGTTCCATTGCAGCAAGACATGAGCTCGCAGTACAGAGGACTGGCGGTGAACCTCCACCTCCTCTCCCACAACTAACAACATCGGAGGAGCAAGTCTTGGCAATCATGCATCCTGAGGGCCTGGCGGGGGTAAGAGGAGGACTGGACTCTGGTACGTCAACTCTATACTACTATCATCCCCCTTACCTGCATTCCATCACATACCCCCACCTTCACCCTCACTCCCATCAGTCTACCACTTCCCACACACCCCACCATCACATCTCAGTCATCCCAATGCCAATCCCTGCATGCAACACCAATGCATGGACACCCCTCACAGACCTGCATGGACACCTATCACCACTGCATGCACACTAGAGACAATCACCTAGCCCACCAAATAACTCACACAAGGCAAAGCTGCCAGGGCACTAACAACCATAGAGGGCAACAGTCCCATGCACAATATGTCACAGGCAGAAACAACAACATCCCCACAGGTAACCCACCCAAAGTCACCGGCAAAGAGGTGCCAGCAACATCCAGTCCCCCACACAGAAGAGGCCCGCAGTGATGACAGCAGCTCTGGTCATCTGGATCTGGATGACCAACCTGGCCCATAAGGGATCTCGGAACAGTCAGTTACCCAGGCACACTCTCACACCACCACAGAGCCTCCACCCTGAGGTAACACCACCACTGAACCCACCCAGTGGGCCCATACCTCTGTCTCCAGGACACGTCAATCAGCAGTGTGTCCACCACTACAGAGACACCAGGCCACCCCACAAACACAGGACGATCAGGGACCTGGGGTCAGTGGCAGTGGGCACACCGTTCAGGGGACAGAGGCAGAGGACAACAGGGAAGCTGGGAGGACTGCTGTGCGAAAGGGGGAGGACAGGCCCAGGGAACCAACTCTCCAGAAGGCACTCACTGCAATCCTGGGAGCATACCAACATTTCCAGGATACACTGGGCCCGATACTGGACAAGTTGCAGGAGAACATGCGGCTGCAGGAGGGACAGTACCTGGGGATCAGGGAGGACTTGAAGGACATCAACACCACCCTGGTCTCCATTGCAGGGGTGCTGGCAGACATGGCCAACACTATGAGGGAGGCAGTGGCACACCACCGCATCCCTGACACTAGCTAAACCGCCGAACACCCCTCCACCTCTGCTAGTAGACAGGAGGCCAGGCCACAGTAACAACAGGCCACCAGCACCCCTCCCCCTGCAGAAGGAGAACCACCCCACAAATGTTCCCTGCGATCCAGGCAGAAGCCAGAGACTATTGCCAAGACCCCCACCAGGAAATAAGACTCCCTTGAATGTCACCCTTGTGTCCCACTCTGTCACCCTGTCCACCTTGAACTGCCATTGCTCCCCTTCCTATGTCCCCTTGGACAATGCATCTGTGATACAAAAAACTGGACTCTAACCTGGACTTTCCTCCATCATCACCCCAGCCCATTGCACTACCCCCTCTACTTCTTAGCACCTAAATAAACACCCTTTGAAAAAATACAAATATGGAGTATGTCAAATGATTCAAGTATGTAGTCGTTTGACAAGGTTTAAACATTGCAGTTCAATTGTACAGTAATGTTTACACTGGGAAGACCTGTAGTTGGCTGCACTGAACTCACCAGGAGCAATAGTGGGGAACCAACATCTACAAAAAGAGATGCCAAAGGATACTGTGAGTGGGCATAGAAGCAGGAATACACTGCCTGCCAGTGCCAATGTCACACATCAAACCGTCAATTATATGTGTATCAACACTGTCTTACCTGTTTCTCATTGGAAGTATCGACGTATAATTGCACTTCTGTTGTCCTCATCCTCATCCTCTGCCTCCTCATCTTCACTGTCCACAGGATCCACTGCTGCCACACGGCCATCTCCAGCCTCCTCCTCCTGCAGGAAAGCCACCTAGCGACACAAGGCAATGTTGTGCAACATACAGCATGCCACGATGATCTGGCAGACTTTCTTGGGTGAGTAGCACAGGGATCCACCAGTCAGATGGAGGCAACAAAATCTGGCCTTCAGGAGGCTACAGGTCCTCTCTATAATCCTTCTTGGTTGCCGATGTGCCTCATTGTAACCTTCCTCTACCCTTGTTCTGGGATTCCTCACAGGAGTCAGTAGCCATGAGAGGTTGGGGTAACCAGAGTCACCTGCAAATATTGAGGGACAACTGTTAGCCACACACTAACCCACTGATAGTGTATAGTCCTGAGTCCATGGGCTGTTGTGCAGCCTGGCCCATGCAAATCCTGTGGGTCTGACCCCAGGTCAGAGACTGTGACCTTGCACTCCCCAAGATCTGCATCACAGGGCACAATGCCCCCTCCAGAACCAGTGGAGAAGCCATCCACTCAACCCATCCTCCCCAGGATGAAGCTCACTGGGCACAATGCCCCCTCCAGAACCAGTGGAAGAAGCCATCCACTCACCCCATCCTCCACAGGATGAAGCTCACTGGGCACAATGCCCCCTCTGGCACAATGCCCCCTCTAGAACCAGTAGAAGAAGCCGTCCACTCACCCCATCCCCCAAAGGATGAAGCTCACTGGGCACAATGCCCCCTCCCGAACCAGTGGAGAAGCCATCCACTCACCCCATCCTCCACAGGATGAAGTTCACTGGGCACAATGCCCCCTCCAGAACCAGTGGAAGAAGCCATCCACTCACCCCATCTCACTGGGCACAAGGCCTCCTCCAGAACCAATGGGAGAAGTCACCCACTTGAGAGACTGCGGCCTTGCCCTCCCCAGGACCAAGCAGTGGGCAAATCATCCACTTGAAAGACTGTGGCATTACACTCCCCAGGACCATGCAGTGGGCAAATCACCCACTTGAAAGACTGTGGCCTTGCACTCCCCAGGCCCAAGCACAGGGCATGTTGCCCCCTTCAGGACCAGTGGCGTTGTGCCATCTTCCGGCTGAGGTGCCTGGCTATTTTCGACCTTATGCCCCTGCAGTGTTCTCTCCATGTTGTTGCAGGGGTAAGGTGGGGCCCTGGACTATGTTATGTGGCCCTGTGGCCCACGGACATTGAGGACTGGGCTGTGTCCCTACATTTGTAAATATGTATATACTTGTTGATTTGGATGCACATATTAATACAATTTTATCTTATTACACTCACTTTAATCAATTCCTTTTGTCCTTGCATTATTACTGAGGGATACAGGGTTAAAATGTTATGTTACTACATCTATTTGTGCATATGATGTTGGGGGTGGGGGTGTTGTGTGTGTGTGTGTCACTCTCTTTACCCCCACCCCTTTGTGCTAGGTGGCAGTACTCACTGTGGTCATCTTCCGCAGCGTTGGTGTTCGTAATGGAGCAGAAGGGAGTAGAGCATGGGGAACACATGCAACTGGGGCTCCATGGTGGCATGGTTCTTCCCTGAGTTTCCAGAGGTGAGTTGTTTCCCTTCTGTGCAGTGTTTCCGCCAGGCTTTTGATGTCGTTGGGACCACCCTGGAAAAGGTGGCAGATTGGTGTCTCATAATACAGCGGGTGGAACATTGTCTTCCGCCTGGCTGTAGGCGGTTACCGCTGTGGTGCCTGTTGATTTCGCCATGGCGTCAGTGTGTTAGAGTGGGTATCTGTCTGAGCGGTTTACGCCGTGGTCACGATTTCATATTTATTACCGCCGGCCTGTTGGCGGTATTACCGCCACTTTATCACCGACAGCCAGGGTTGTAAAAGAGCTGATTTTAGGGGTCTCTCTTAAGTGAAAGTCATTGCAAGCAAAAGGGACCACTTTTTTATATGATCTGATCTGATATCTTCAAATTAACACAGGACAGGCAAAGGGAGTTAATTAAATGTATGGATGAATTGAAGGAGTTGGGGGCCAAGGCTTGAACACAAGTCCCAACATTACTTAGAGTCATGCACATAAATGAGGTGCATAATGTTAGGGAACCAGGGGAAGCTGATAAGTTTTTTATGCAATTGAAGACAAATAAAAGGAAACAAGATGTTATATTTGAGGAAATAACAAACTCAGTAGACAAGCTTGAATTATAACATTGGGATAATACCAAATAGAGTATAGGGGAGGGTTCCTCAGGGTGCGATGCACTGGGTGGAAAGCATAAGAGAGTAAACAAAAAATGGATCCTCAATTATTTTTAGATCACTGCACTTTTTAGAGAGTTCTAGATTTCCCAGAAGGTTAAATCCATGATGTCAAGACAGAAAAAACTCCTGACCATTCTCTGTAAATCCTAACATGGAGTGAAAATAGTTTATGAATGAAGAGGTAACAACACTTAGTTACTCAATATCTTTTAAAATGTGAATGCAAGGTACTTTTTAGTTAGCAGAGTTTTGATAATACAGATATGCTGCACAAAGGGGATTTCTATACTGGTAAGGCAGATGTCGGGAGTGGAACTTCTGGAGTCCAAAGTAGGAGAAAGAGATAGGTGGGTAATAGTAAAGATTAAAGTCCAGTTGATACATTTTGTCATGTAGAAAAAATTGATCAAGACCTAAAGACTCTTTTTTTGATATGAATGTAAGCTTGGCGAGTGTTATACAGCATGGGATACTTATGAAGCCTTTTTCAGAGGTCAAGCAACAAGCTTAAACTTTTATCTTAATAAGGAAAGGAAATCAGAAGTCCGGAGAGTACATAAAAAGATTACTAATATTCAGAATAATAATCTGAATGCCACAAATTTAGATGCATCTGAGAAGTTATTGTTATTATGAACTCTCCAAACTTCTGAGGATGCTTATAAAGAGCATATGAAAAGTGTGAACAAATAGGAGGCTAGTAAGCTTTGCCTTTACCACTATGGAGAAAAATGTGGTAAAATGATGGCCACGAAAATAAGGGTGGATCAGAACAGAAATTTCATAAAGGAAATTGCAGATAATACTGCAAGTTCTAGATTTAGTACCACCCAAGAAACTGTAAGTGCTTTTTTTACTTTTTTGCAAAAATGTATTTCCAGAAGAGGGCATCCATGACATTATTTATTTGAAGTGTTGGTTAAAAGAGAAGCATGTGTAAACATTTTGGACAACAATCAGCGCTGAGTCAAGACATTAATGAAATGGAGATACACACAGTACTAAAAAGGGTAAAGAGAGGGAAAGTCCCATGACCAGGTGATATCCCAATAGAGATATATGCCATGCTAGGGGTAATAGGAGCTATTGGGAGATGGATACACAGTTGCCACAATCATGGCGTAAGTGATTATCCACTTAAACTTAAAATACATGCACAAATTAATGTGAGCCTTATTGACCAATATCCTGATTAAACTTCAACTACAAAATCTTCACTGCCCTTATGGCAAAGAGTTTAAAGAGACTAGTTCAAAAAATTGAAACACCAATTCAGGAAATCGGAAAGGTTTTATTCCTGAGAGACATAATAATAAATTAAAGCACACGTTGATTGGGTCCATCGATTTGGTTACTAGTTATTCTACAACTTCAGAAGTGATATTAGTACATACAGCAAAGACTTTTGACAAGATCAGTTGGTTGTACATGGGAAAAGTATTAGAACATTTGGGGTTGAGTCTTTCAATTGCCCCATTTCTCCTCTTGTATTTAATGTGTGTATGGAACCCTTCACACAGAATCCAAGGCTAAATAGCAAAACAGCCCCTTTTGTTTACAAAGGTTTCATGAAGACAATAGCCTTAATGCTGACAAGTTCATTATTTACGATGCAAATCCCACTAAAACCCTTATACACTTACAACAGGTGATATCAATTGTTGTTCAAAACTCAGGGTATCAAGTAAATCCCAGTAAGACTGAGATAATGACCTTGAATTGTGATTGGGAAGGCAGGGAAAAGAGAGAAGCTATCAGGTATTTAGGAATAACTGTAATTAACGATTTGGAAAAAGTAACCTAAATTATCCTGAAAAGGATTGGGAGAGAAATTCAAGTTCTGTTTAGTAAATGGAAGACCTTATCACTGTTCTTACATGGTCTAGTCAATCTTGTCAAAGTGATGATTCTACTAAAGTTAACTTTGTTATTTGATAACTTATTCTTGGCTTTTAGTAAAAAGCACTGAAAAAGATACAATGATATATAAATAGTATTGTCTGGTGCTCAAAAGGCGTCTATCCTGGAAAAACTGAGAAGAAAGCTAACAAAAGGAAACCTATGTTTAAGAGGTTTACAACTATTCTGTTTTTGTTTTTCAGTTAAAAACTAAAGGATATTGATAAGAACTTCAGATTCAGATACTATTTCCAGACTACTACAATGTATTATGGGGTATCTTATTGAACTAAGTTTTTTCCACAAGTTTGGATCACCTAAAAAATGTCAGATTAAAGATCTCACAGGTGGCGGCAAGATTAATGTATGAGATTAGAACAATTTTACAAATTCCATGTTACATTATGATTGCCCTAATCTGGGATTCTCCTGGGACTCCAGAGTGTTTAAATAATATATTATATAACCCAATAAAGAAAGACATTTCTGGGAGATGTGGAAATTTATGGATGGAAGTAAACCACTCACTCAGGAACATTGGATGGAAAGAACCAATGGATTAATCTTGAACTTTAAATATAGTCAAATATCCACATTGTATAATTGACAAGACTAGTCCAAAGTCAAAATTAGCCAAATGGAAAAAGATCTGCAAAACATTGGCCCTGAGAATAAATAATTTTCTTCTGGTAATGGCACTTATTTACAGCTATGGATGAAAAGTTGAAATCAGCAAATTAAGTCTGGGTGAAAGACTTGGTGCAAGCATGGATGAAGAAATGATGGCAAGTATCTCTGAAATTATTGTATATCACTGTTAAATCTGCTGAAACAAGAAGGAACCACCTCTTCACAGATGCTATTGGTCTCCACTTCACTGGTACATTTAAAGAAAAATTAAGGGGGGTTCAGTGTAAGAGGTGCGGTCTCCAGGAAGCCAATGATTTACATATGTTCTTGAACTGTTCTGTTTTGGGTTCCTGCTGGCAAGAAGTGGATGACGTATTATCAGCAATCCTAGATTTTGATATCCAGGTAAACCCCATCTTAGTATTTTTTGGTGCCAGATATAGCAAGTTAGAGAAGGGCATACTTAATGCATATCAAATTATAGCAAGCTCCTTTTCATGTGATGTTATTGGCAAGAAGTGAAATTGTAGAAAATGGTTGTAGGCTGACATCCATCAAAACATTTAAATTCTGGATAAGGCAACTTGTAAGATTAGGGCTAGGAAAATGTGGATATCTTTTGAGAGGTGATGGAATACTATAGAATCAGGAAATACTGGCAAACGATTATAACTGCAATGTGAAGTTGACCCTGGGAACGTAATCCCCCTACCTCTACTAGCACAATATAAAGAGATGCTATTATCAAAAAGGCAGGTCTGGTGGCTTTGTCAGGGTGTTATCACCTTAATTATAAAACTAAGCTAGATTGCATGCAACTAATGCAACATCATTTAGATCCATGTGGAAGGTACCATCTTCCAATAACCTTCATTACAACAGTAACAAGTAAGAGAAACATTTTACATCTAAACATCACAGGTTAGATCCAGTAAGACAGCTATAAGGCAATAGCTAAAGTTTGCCACCAGGACCAAACTAGCACCTCCTTCATTGAAATCTCCCCTACAGGGCCATAAAGATCACAGAAAAAGTCTGATTCCTTGCGGAAGTGGTTGGGAAAACATTTGAGAGATTTGAGGGCAGCCAGGGGTACGGCAGGCCACCAACCATCAGAAGTTGTACCCTGACAAGTCACCCTTAGTCTCCCAAGGGATTACTTTTAGAACCAATGACCATGTGGTTTTGTGCATATGCTCTGGAATGCAAGGAACCCTATTGGTAGAGAAACAGAAAACACCTCTTCACACTCAGACCTTTGTCCCTGCTTTGGGAGAAGTTTTTATTCCTCATTCATGGCTTGAGCACTCAGTGGGCTGCAGCTGAAGACTAATGCAAATTAGTCTCCAGAGGCTTCAGAAAGGGAAAAGGTAACATTCAAAAAGTATATTTTCCTTAATATTTATTAAATATCTGACTTTACTTGTGACTTGGGCTTTTAATAAATATTACAGAGTTCTCAAATGAGGTCTCTAGCTAGTTTCCTAGCCAAAGATAGCATTATTAAATTTGATAGTGCATCCCAGTGATCGAAAAGTGAGGCTTGCTATAGTAAAATATATTTTAGATGCTAGTCATTGTATGAACATGTTTAGCATTACATTTCTACATCTCATACATTCAAATACTATGCATCCTACCTTATGGGCTATAAGGCCTACTTAGAGGTGACTTGTTGATATGTAAAAGGAAGGTTTAGACCTGTCAAAAGAGTTTATTTTGGCATGTCGAGTGACAGTTTTTAAACTGCTTCAGTCAGGCTACGTTGTTAGGCCTAGGCCATGCTTACACTGCCACTGTAGTGGATGGCACATTAGGTGCTGCAGGCTACTAAGAACATTTAACTTACAGACCATGGGTACACATTATACTATATACTAGGGATTTACAGTTAGGATAAATATGGCAATTAGGGTTATGTCATTTCAGCCATGTTAAAAAGGAGAGCACAGACACTTTACTACTGAATTGAAGCAGTAAAGTGCACTGAGGTCTACAGGAAGCAAAACAGATAATGCAAAAATGTGGGTGTTTACCATGAAAAAGATGACCACTTCCTAGAGACATCTTACCAGTGAACATTAATATGAGGAATTGGGTTGTTGGTCATAGCCCTCAAGCAACAGACACAGTCCATGTCAGGGAGAATCATAAAAAGTCAGTAAACTAACCTATGCTCAAGCCTTTTGTAGCTTGGCCCAAAGCAGGTTTTTTAGAGGCAATGTGTAAAGTATAAAATGTAATAAATTATTTTACACAAAAATCCAATCAGTAGAACCAGAGATATGCAGTTTCAAAAATGTCTGGTACGTTTAGCACCCAAAAGTGTAAAAAAAAAACACCACTCGCAGTTATCTGGTTGGGTGAGACCGAGTGAAAGTCACAGGTTTGGACTGATTACGATGGAGTGGGGGCCTAATACAGGGACCAGGTAAATCATGCTGAAAAGTTACCTTATAAAGTCCAGCACGATGAGTTTAGTTTGTGGTGGAGCATCCGCGTGGAGCAGGAAGAGCATTGCAGATGGTCATCATTGTAGCCTGAAGAGCAGGCCAGGGATTGCAGACAGTCATCACAGTATCACAAAGATCCTGATGGGCATTATGGATGGTCCTTACTGGAGATTTGCGTTGTCGATCACCACAGGCCACTGATGCTGTAGCACGAAGTGCAGATCTAGCATTGCCGATCGTTACTGCTGTTCGCTGTAGTGCAAAGAGTCAGGTCCATCTAAGCTTCATGTTGGCGGTCTGCATGGGTGGCAAGATCTTTGCATGAATGGGCCTGTTCACAGTCACGAAGATCCAAACATTAAGGATTTCTGCTTTTCTTTAAGGAGGTGCTAAACTGATGCCACACCAAGAGTTCAGGACCTGGGAGGCACCTCTTGTGGATCAGTAACTCACTCCAGCAGAGGCCAGCAGGGGTCATTCAGGTCCAGTTGGAAGGTCCAGGCATGTCCAGTTGCAACATGTCAACTGGGCAGTTGCAGAGAGACCTCTGGAGCTTGTTGTATCCTTGTAGTGCAGAGCAAAAAGTCAGTCAACTGATCCTTGGAGTCACCTGAGCCTGGGATGAAGAGTGCAGGTTCAGTCTCTCTTCTTGGCAAGAAGGGCAGCAGTCAGCAGGGTAGCAAGGCAGCAAAGCACCAGTCCTTCTGGCAGCAAAACAACATAGCAGTCCTTCATCTGTAGTATTCATGGGTCCAGAGGTGTACTAAAGAGTTGGGTCCAAAGGTCCAATGTTTATATTTAGGCTCACTTTGAAGTAGGGGACGTTTGTAGAGAATTCCCTTTCAAGACTTCCCTTTCAAAACTTTGAAGTGTCTTGCCTCCCCTGTGCAGTGGTGACAAGTCCTTTGAGTGAAGGCAGAGCACAACCTATTCAGTTGCAAGTAGAGCTATAACTAGCTCTACCCCCGCCACCCCCCATTCTGCCAGCTGATGACCCACTCAGGCACACCTAATCCCTCGATTGTACGTTTTGCTGGCAAGAATAAACAAAGTCCAGCTGCCAACTACAGCCAGTCATGTGACACAGGAACAATCTGCAGGCATCAGATAGTTAGGGCAGGAAAATACCAACTTTGTAAAAGTGGCATTTTCAGAATTGTGACTTAAATTCCCACTTTACCCTGAAAGATGGCTTTAAATTGCAGTTCTTTGAACACCCAAATTGACATTCCTACCTGTCACCAAAGGAAAGTTATCACTTACTAAATGTAATAAAGTAACCCAAAGTTATCCTACGGGAGATGTAGGCCTTGCAGTCGTAAAAACTGAATTTAAGAGTGTTTCACAACCAGGTCATGTACAAATTTAAGCTACATGCCCAATTTTTTTAATAAATGCCCTGCCCTAGCAACTGGTTAGGGTCTACTCTATGGGTGATGTGTGTGTGTGTATATATATATATATATATATATATATATATATATATATATATATATATATATATATATATATATATTAAAAAGGAAGGTTTAGGGTTGGCAAAAGATTTATTTTGCTATGTTGAAATGATAGCTTAATATTGCATACACAGGATGCAAAGGCAGGCCTGAGATATGTTATTAAAGGGCTGCTTAAGTGGGTGGCACAATCAGTGCTGAAGGAGCACTAATAAAATTTAACTTACAGGCCCTGGGTGTCAGGAATCCCCAAGGTGCCGCCTGCATTATCTGTCAGCATACCCAGGGATTAGTGTTAAATCATATCTCTGTTCTTGGTTAAACCTTCATGTTTCTAAGTAAACATAATGTGCTTTGTTACACAATTGGTTTTATTAATGCTTGTTTTGCCAATGCTTGTTTGCTAATGTGAGCAGGTGTACACATGTGGTTCTAATTGGGCGTAGTGACTCCTCCACTTGTGGAAACTCAACTGCTTTCCTGATTGGCTATAAATAGCAGAGTGAAGCATGCCTCCTGCTTGGCTTTGTTTCGCTTCCTGATTTCAGCATCTGACTTGGCAGTCCAGCCCATGCTGTCATCCTCGTATTCAGGACTTTGAGGCAATTCTTTTCTTCGTTCCTGTACCAGCTGACACCAGGCATTCCTCCAGCACACCAGAAAAGACTGCAGCTAAGGGAGTTTGTTCTTTGAACGCAGCGCTTTCCTAGAACAACTGGTGTATTTCAGACCTCGTATTTAGGCAGAGTGCTTATCTTGAAGAGACAAATGCATTTCTGAACATTCTACATTATTATTGTAGTTACGTGCCTAAATGTGCTTCAGGAAACCTGCCTTAGCTCAAGTACTACAAAAAGCGACAGTACAATTTTAAAAGAGCATTTACGTGACTTTTCTTTCTCTAATAGCATAACTCTTGGATTTAAATTGTGTCATTCATGCCGGTGTTTCAGGTTTGAGGAATTTGCTTTTTGATGGGTTTTTCACACAGAGTGAAACCAAACCAAACTGTGCCACCCTACCTGTTTGAACCCAGAGTGGACATTTGTATTTCTTGGATTGTTTTTATTCCTTTTAGTTTAACCCTATGCATGCAGGAAAGTTATATGTGATATACTGAATGCCCTTGTTTGTCTTTCTTGTGCATGATAAGTGCAACCACAGTTCTAATTGTAGTGTGCAACAGTGAATCTCTGTGAAGCCAGCCCTAGTGTTGCAGTACTTATTGTTATGGTACTCAGTTTGGGTTTTTGGTAATGCAGTGTTAGTAATTGTGCCAACAGTTATTATTATCCAGAAAAAAAGTGCTGGAGCATCCCGGTGTTCTTCTACCGCTCCTGTGCCCATATCAGAAATAGAGATTCAGTTTCAAAGAATTTGAGTACACTAACTCTATTATCACTCTGTCAACAACGACCTGCCCCCCCTGAAGATACAGGGTGCCTGGCTGGACCAGCGAGACGTGGCAGTGTTTTGTCTCTTTCTCTTCCACTCCCCTTTTCCTTTTGGGACCCCTGCCAGGGTTTCTGTGTCCACCAGGAAGTGCCGAGAGGTGTTCCAGGAGGTCGGGGGCATTCCATCGCCCCTACAGACATCCTGCTTTTCAGGTGAGTGAACATAAAGCCAAGCCACAACATACAGGGCTGTCTGGGCGATGGATTCCTCAATGGGTACTTTCAAAGGTTTAGCACAGGCTTTACCAGCTGCTCAGGATGCTCCATCTCCAGTAGATTTAACTAGGGCCCTAGCGGGATTACAGAAGGAAGTTCTTTCCTTAAAGCAAGAGAACCTGGAGTTGCACACTGAACTACATTGGTATAAACCACAAGACACCCCCTGGGGAGGAGTCAAACTAAAATACAGATCTCCAGTACTACAGGTCCCTCGGTTTGACCTGTGTAATCATGTTCCTAGACCCGATTCAGGCCCAACGACTTCCACGACACAACCCATGCAGGTAATGGTCACAACACCAACCCCTGTGTCCTTAGCTCCTCCAGAAAGGTTTTTTGGGGATAGTGTCAAGTTAAACATTTTTCTTAACCAGTGCCAGCTATGGTTTTTGTGTCGGGCAGCTGCATTCCCCAATGATGCTGCAGAGGTAGCTTTTATTATCTCTTATTTGGGAGGCAATGCAGCTAATTGGTCTATTACGCTGGTGGAGCGTAATGACCCTATACTGTATGATTTCAACCGGTTCAAGGAAGCGTTGCGGAAACTGTTCGCCAAACACCTTCATGCAAGCCAGTGACAATGAGTTGCTGAACTGCGCCAGGGAAAGAAGGCTCTACTGTCCTATATCACCTCTTTCAATCGGTTGGTGGCAGAGACTGAGTGGCCCGAGGAGAAGAGGACCTTCCTCTTCTATCGTGGCCTTCGGGACGATCTCAAGGATGTTCTAGCCCAAATTGTGGAACCTCCTATGGAGTGTTCCAAGTTCGTTTACCTAGTGGTACGATTGGATCATCGCTTGAGTGAACGTAAGGGAGAAAAATTCTGGGGTGACACACGCTTAGTGGTGCTCAAAACTGAGAAAAAGGAGTCCACCATTCCCACTCATGATACACCTGAGCCCATGCAAATTGGCAGTGTGTGGGCCCACTATCTAAGGAAGACAAAGAACGTAGAAAAAAAATTGAAACTGTGTTTATACTGCGGTAAGGAAGGGCATTTTGCTTGGGAATGTCCTAACAAGCCTACTGCTCCAAAGAAAGCCATCGGAGCGGTAACAGGGCCTGAATTCTCTCTTCCTGACTAGGCGGAAAACTAACTGGCTCGATAACTTCTGAGAACATTTTATCAAGTGCTTCTTTCAATATGGTCTCACATCTTCTGGCTGATACCACCAGTCCAGTACCTCAACATCTAACTCTTATTGTGACATTAGTGTTGTCCCCTCAGGTTCGTATGGTCATTCCATATTATTATCCAAGAAAAGTGTTGGAGCATCCTGGTGTTCTTCTACTGCTCTCCCGTGCCATTATCAGAAAGAGAGATTCAATTTCAAAGAATTTGAGTGCATTAACTCTACTATCACTCTGTCAACAACGACCTGCCCCCCGAAGATACAGGGTGCCTGGCTGGACCGGCAAGACGTGGCAGCGTTTTGTCTCTTTCTTTTCCACTCCCCCTTTCCTTCTGGGACATCTGCCGGGGTTTCTGTGTCTACCAGGAAGAGCCGAGAGGTGTTCCAGGAGCTCGGGGGCATACCATCGCCCCTGCAGACATCCTGCTTTTCTGGTGATTAACCTGTCTCGAGACTGGGTACCTGTAGCACCACTTTACTAGGGATTTAAAAGTAAATTTAATGTATCAATCGGCTGTAAGCCAATGTCACAATGTTTAAAGGAGAGATCACACACACTTTAACACTGGTTAGCAGTGTTACAATATAGAGTCCTAAGGTCACCAAAACAACATCGGCAAAAATGGAGGAGTAAGGTAATAAGTTTGGGGAAAGACCACACTAAGGCCGACAGGTCTAAAAGTAACACTGTAAAACAAATGAAATACATGCAAGAGTGGGGTTATGGAGAAATGAGGGGCACTGTTAGAGGGTGTGAGTGAGAAAATCCATGAAGAAGGAGGCCATTGAGGGGGATCCAAAAAGATTGTTACACCCGCGCAACCAACACTAAAGCTGTCTCTGACTGGAATCTACTGCAGCCATGCTTATGACATGCTACCACAACTTTGCACTAGTTAATTACAGCTGCATCGGCGAAGAGGTACTAACTGCAAGGACGGAGAGCATTTTTAAGGCGCTGTACCAATAAAAGCAATGGAGCTGCAAATAGCATGTTGAGTAGCTAAATTCCAAATGTCGTAAATTACATAAACAATCAACCTCATACTGATGCTAGGGGATGACCTTCTGCACTTCTCTTTGTATACGTTTGTTAGCACTGTGTTACTATGAAAAATATACCTTTCCAGTCATAAACATTCATTGTTTAACTGTATTAATTTATTCCAGGATTTTAGTGAACACAAAGCCCTCTGAAGGCACTGCGGGCACATAGCTGCCTCCACTGCTTAATTTGAGCAGTCATCTTCGGGGACCAGCACATATTTTTCTTCCTCAGACATTTAACAAGAGCAGAGGGAAATGCATAAAGAGTAAAGAAGGAGCAAGAGGAGTCAGAAAAACTGTCACATTTGGAGAATGCAGGAACTTGCAAAAGTGAGGTAAAAGGGAAGGTGGTGTCTGGTGGTGGATTAAGGAGGCAAAAGGTAGATTCAAGACTAAGCAGCCTTTATATTTGGAGCACTGACATTTAATAGTGATGCCCATAGGCTTCTGAAAGAAGTTTTGGGTAAGGCATTTATTCTTTTACAAATTAAGGGCTGGCTGTCTCCTGACTCCTCTCACTGAGTGTGAAACAATATTTAGATGGTGGCTGAATGAATTGCTGACCCAGACCCAGGAGGGCCAAAACAGGGGTGATCAGGGTCGGATGGCCAAGCACATGATGGAACATGTAAACCAGAGTATGGGGAGTACTGGTAGCAACAGGACGGGGAGGAGGACCTGTGGTACTAAGAGGAAAAGGAAACAAAGGCCAGTAGGACCAAAATCAGAAACCAGATTCAGGAGAACCAATCAAAGGATTTCCAGAATTAATAAGAGCAGGAGTACATGAACCATGTGGAATAGGAGCAGAAGGATTGGCAAATTGCAAACAAGGGGACCAGGAGACCCAGGACCAGGGGGATCAGAGGACCAGAATTAGTTTGAGGAGGATGAAAAGGGCCAAGATCTGGAGCCTGTGAAACAGGAGGACAAGGATACAGAAGAAGAGGGGCTGGAGTACCTGGGAATGATTACCAGAAGGATGATGACTTGAAATGCCCGGATCAGGGAGGACTAAATATGGCATGTAGATGAAGTCCTGAACCATTGGAACTAGGAAAGGCTAGGATTGTCAGTGGTGGGCAAGGACATGTATTTGCAGAACCATGAGAAGAAGGAGCAGGAGGACTATGGGAACAAGGGCCAGGAGTTTTAAGGTCAGATTGAGGAGAACTATGAAGTTGAGGACCAGGAGGACAATGGCCTGTGGGATCGCTCCCCGCCCGCCATCTGCGCCACCTCCACTCCGCATTTTTTCTTCCTTTTCCCCCCCCGCTGCGGCCCCTGCGGCCCCTCCCGCCTCCCCACTCCTTCTCACCATTTCTATTTGCCTGCTTTCCAGCCGCTACGTCCCCTGCGGCCCCTCCCGCCTCCCCCCTCCTTCTCACCGTTTCTTTTTGCCTGCTTTCCCACCGCTGTGTCCCCTGCAGCCCCTCCCCCCAGCCCTCTCATTCGACAGGCCCTCCCACCTCCCAGCTGCCACTCCCACCCTCCCCTCCTCTTGTGGCAGCGGCGCCGCGGTAGCAGGGAGCAACCTTTGACCCTGCTTCTGCAGGCAGGTCGCTCCCCGCCCCGCCATCCGCGCCACCTCCACTCCGCATTTTTTGTTCCTTTTTCCCCACTTCTGCGTCCCCTGCAGCCCCTCCCACCTCCCCCCTCCTTCTCACCATTCCTTTTTGCCTGCTTTCCCGCCGCTGTGTCCCCTCCCGCCTTCCCCCCTCCTTATCACTGTTTCTTTTTGCCTGCTTTCCCGCCGCTGTGTCCCCTGCGGCCCGTCCCCCCAGCCCTCTCATTCATCAGGCCCTCCCGCCTCCCAGCTGCCACTCCCACCCTCCCCTCCTCTTATGGCAGCCGCGGCGCGGTAGTAGGGAGCAACCTTTGGCCCTGAATCTGCAGGCAGTCGCGCCCGCCACCTGCGCCACCTCCACTCCATATTTTTCTTCCTTTTTCCCCGCCCCTGTGGCCCCTCCCCCTCCTTCTCACCGTTTCTTTTTGTCTGCTTTCCCGCCGCTGCGTCGCCTGCGCCCCCTCCCACCTCCCCCCTCCTTCTCACTGTTTCTTTTTGCCTGCTTTCCTGCTGCTGCGTCCCCTGCGGACCCTCCCCTCAGCCCTCTCATTTGTCAGGCCCTCCAGCCTCCCAGCTGCCACTGCCACCCTCCCCTCCTCTTATGGCAGCTGTGGCGCGGTAGCAGGGAGCAACCTTTGACCCTGCTTCTGCAGGCAGGTCGCTCCCCGCCATCCGCATCACCTCCACTCCGCATTTTTTCTTCCTTTTTCCCCGCTGCTGCGTCCCCTGTGGCACCTCCAGCCACCCCCCTCCTTCTCACCGTTTCTTTTTGGCTGCTTTCCCGCCGCTGCGTCCCCTGCGGCCCCTCCTGCCTCCCCCATCCTTCTCACCGTTTTTTTGCCTGCTTTCCCGCCGCTGCGTCCCCTGCAGCCCCTCCCCCCAGCCCTCTCATTTGACAGGAAAGCTGCCACTCCCACCTTCCCCTCCTCTTATGGCAGCGGTGCCGCGGTAGCAGGGAGCAACCTTTGACCCTGCTTCTGCAGGCAGGTCGCTCCCCGCCCTGCCATCCGCGCCACCTCCACTCTGCATTTTTTCATCCTTTTTCCCCACTTCTGCGTCACCTGCAGCCCCTCCCACCTCCCCCCTCCTTCTCACCGTTTCTTTTTGCCTGCTTTCCCGCCGCTGCGTCCCCTCCCGCCTTCCCCCCTCCTTATCACTGTTTCTTTTTGCCTGCTTTCCCGCCGCTGTGTCCCCTGCGGCCCCTCCCCCCAGCCCTCTTATTCATCAGGCCCTCCCGCCTCCCAGCTGCCACTCCCACCCTCCCCTCCTCTTATGGCAGCCGCGGCGCGGTAGCAGGGAGCAACCTTTGGCCCTGAATCTGCAGGCAGTCGCGCCCCGCCATCTGTGCCACCTCCACTCTGCATTTTTTCTTCCTTTTTCCCCGCCCCTGTGGCCCCTCCCCCCTCCTTCTCACCGTTTCTTTTTGCCTGCTTTCCCACCGCTGCGTCGGCTGCGCCCCCTCCCGCCTCCCCCCTCCTTCTCACCGTTTCTTTTTGCCTGCTTTCCCGCCGCTGCGTCCCCTGCGGACCCTCCCCCCAGCCCTCTCATTTGTCAGGCCCTCCAGCCTCCCAGCTGCCACTCCCACCCTCCCCTCCTCTTGTGGCAGCTGTGGCGCGGTAGCAGGGAGCAACCTTTGACCCTGCTTCTGCAGGCAGGTCACTCCCCGCCATCCGCATCACCTCCACTCCGCATTTTTTCTTCCTTTTTCCCCGCTGCTGTGTCCCCTGTGGCCCCTCCAGCCTCCCCCCTCCTTCTCACCGTTTCTTTTTGGCTGCTTTCCCGCCGCTGCGTCCCCTGCGGCCCCTCCTGCCTCCCCCATCCTTCTCCCCGTTTCTTTTTGCCTGCTTTCCCGCCGCTGCGTCCCCCGCGGCCCCTCCCACCTCCACCCTCCTCACCATTTCTTTTTGCCTGCTTTCCCGCTGCTGCGTCCCCTGCGGCCCCACCCCCCAGCCCTCTCATCCGTCAGGCCCTCCCGCCTCCCAGCTGCCACTCCCACCCTCACCTCCTCTTATGGCAGCTACGGCATGGTAGCAGGGAGCAACCTTTGACCCTGCTTCTGCAGGCAGATCACTCCCCGCCCCGCCATCCGCGCCACTTCCACTCCGCATTTTTTCTTCCTCTTTCCCTGCTGCTGCATCTCCTGCGGCCCCTCCCACCTCCCCCCTCCTTCTCACCGTTTCTTTTTGCCTGCTTTCCCGTCGCTGCATCCCCTGCGGCCCCTCCCGCCTCCCCCCTCCTTCTCACTGTTTCTTTTTGCCTGCATTCCTGCCGCTGCGTCCCCTGCAGCCCCTCCCCCCAGCCCTCTCATTCGACAGGCCCTCCCGCCTCCCAGCTGCCACTCCCACCCTCCCCTCCTCTTATGGCAGCTGTGGCGCGGTAGCAGGGAGCAACCTTTGACCCTGCTTCTGCAGGCAGGTCGCTCCCCACCCTGCCATCCGTGCCACCTCCACTCCGCATTTTTTCTTCCTTTTTCCCCGCTGCTGCGTCCCCTGTGGCACCTCCAGCCACCCCCCTCCTTCTCACCGTTTCTTTTTGGCTGCTTTCCCGCCGCTGCGTCCCCTGCGGCCCCTCCTGCCTCCCCCATCCTTCTCACCGTTTCTTTTTGCCTGCTTTCCCGCCGCTGCGTCCCCCGCGGCCCCTCCCACCTCCACCCTCCTCACCATTTCTTTTTGCCTGCTTTCCCGCTGCTGCGTCCCCTGCGGCCCCACGCCCCAGCCCTCTCATCCGTCAGGCCCTCCCGCCTCCCAGCTGCCACTCCCACCCTCACCTCCTCTTATGGCAGCTACGGCATGGTAGCAGGGAGCAACCTTTGACCCTGCTTCTGCAGGCAGATCACTCCCCGCCCCGCCATCCGCGCCACTTCCACTCCGCATTTTTTCTTCCTCTTTCCCTGCTGCTGCATCCCCTGCGGCCCCTCCCCCCTCCCCCCTCCTTCTCACAGTTTCTTTTTGCCTGCTTTCCCGTCGCTGCATCCCCTGCGGCCCCTCCCGCCTCCCCCCTCCTTCTCACTGTTTCTTTTTGCCTGCATTCCTGCCGCTGCGTCCCCTGCAGCGCCTCCCCCCAGCCCTCTCATTCGACAGGCCCACCCGCCTCCCAGCTGCCACTCCCACCCTCCCCTCCTCTTATGGCAGCTGTGGCGCGGTAACAGGGAGCAACCTTTGACCCTGCTTCTGCAGGCAGGTCGCTCCCCACCCTGCCATCCGTGCCACCTCCACTCCGCATTTTTTCTTCCTTTTCCCCCGCCGCTGTGTCCCCTGCGGACCCCCCAGCCTTCCCCCTCCTTCTCACTGTTTCTTTTTGGCTGCTTTCCCACCGCTGCGTCCCCTGCGGCTCCTCCTGCCTCCCCCATCCTTCTCACCATTTCTTTTTGCCTGCTTTCCCGCCGCTGTGTCCCCTGCGGCCCCTCCCCCAGCCCTCTCATTCGTCAGGCCCTCCCGCCTCCCAGCTGCCACTCCCACCCTCCCCTCCTCTCATGGCAGCCGCGGCGTGGCTGCGCCGCTGGCACGCCAAATGCAAGACCGTCTGCGCCCTTCCGCTCCTGGACCGCGCCCAGCGCTAGAACCCCTGGCCCCAGCAACAGCCCCCCCTCCAGCATTCGCTACGACGCCAACACCCTCTGCGCACTCAACACCAGCCGAGACACCACCTGCTTCCAGGCCTCTCCAAAGAGCACGCACGGACCCTTCTCCTGCCACAACTGCAGCTTCACCTGCAACAGAGCCCACATACCTCCTAGGATCAAGACCAACCACCTCCGTTGCATACTCCTCAACACCCACTCAGCACGCAAGCACGCCATCGAAGTCTGGGACCTGCTCGACTCCACCTCCCTGGACGTGGCCTTTCTAACTGAAACTTGGTGGAACGACTCCTCAGCACCCGACATCGCCATAGCCATCCTGAACGGATACAAAGTCGCTCGCCGAGACCACACCAACAGAACAGGGGGAGGCATAGCCATCGTCCACAAAGCCACCCTCGAAGTCAAATCCACCCTGGACGACTCCTTCAGCGCTGCCGAACTCCTTCACTTCCAAGTCCGCACCGACCCCAACACCATGCTCAGAGGAACACTCATCTATAGACCCCCAGGGCACCTTTCAGCAACGCCATCGCCGACCTGACCAGCAACCACGCACTCTCCTCCACGGACTACATCCTCCTCGGGGACCTGAACTTCCACCTCGAAGACAACAATGACACCAACTCCACCACCCTCACCGAAAACCTTGCCAACCTCTGCTTCACACAGCTCGTCAACACACCCACCCACACAGCCGGTCACACCCTTGACTCCATCTTCTCCACAAGCAACCACGTCAGCAAGGCGGAGGACTAGATAAACTAAAAAGATCAGTACCTGCAGGACTGCAAACAGGTCAAGGAGGACCATGAAGATCAGAGCCTAGATTCCAGAGCCCAAAGTAGCAAGTGGAGAAGATCAATCAAAACTTAGGTAACAGGACCATGGTGAGAAGGATCAGAGTTATCAAGGCCAGCCAGAGCTGGGAATCCCATGGGGAATGAGCAAGAGTGGCCAGGATGACCAAGGCCTAATTAACCATGTTCATAGGGATCCAAACAAGGCAAAGTAGGATCAAGAGGGCCAGGACCAGTAGATGCAGTATCAGGAGGACAAAGAGGATGAGAACCAGAGTCAGGAAATCAAAACCAAGCCAGAAGGGCAATGAGAGAAAAGCCAAGTGGATCGGCAGGAACAGGGCCTGCATTACCAGGACTAGTAGGTAATAGGTGAGGAGGACCAGGACAAGAGGACCTGAAAAGAACAGGGTCAGGGCTAGGGGGAACCAGAAAGGACCAGAATGACCAGTAGGCAAGATTTATAATAACTAGCATGAGAGGATGAGTGCAAAAGGTAACAGGAGGACCAGGACCAAGGAGTCCAGGACAATTATTTCTGAAAGACGAGATCCTAGAGAACTGAGCCTAGGATACCCCAACCTAGAAGGACCAGGAAAAAAGGATGAGGTGTATTGGGCATTGAATCATGGGAAGGACAAGGACCATGACAAACAAAAAAGATGGACCAGGGTCAGTAGGACACAGTCATAGAGGACGAGGTGGTTCAAACCAGGAATCCAGGCAACCAAAGCAAGAAGAATAAGCTCTAGCACACAGACAGCCAAGGTGATCAGGACAAAGGGTACCAGGAAGATTGGAGCAAAGAGGATTGGGACCTGGTGTACCAAAGTTCTGGAGAACCAGGGTAAGGAAAAAAGGAAGATAGGGACTAGGATCAATCAGTCATTTGTATGGCGTGGCTTATCACCCGAGATGGTATCCAGGCACTTGCTGCAGGTCTCATTCAAAGAGCCAGTTCTTGAGCCCCTTCCTGAAGTGGGTCAGCAAGGGTGAGGTGCAAAGTTGGAGGGTAAAGGTAGTCCTTATTTTGGGGCCAAGATGGGAGAAGGAGCGTCCTCTGACGTGGAGGCAGTATACATGTAGCGATCTGTGCGAGGGTGAGATGTGCAGAGCGAGGTTCCTGGGAGGTCGGTAGAAGTACAGGTGGTGGTTCATATAGGTCGATCATTGTTTGTAGCTGGCTTTGTAGGCATGGATCAGGAGCTTCAAATAGCATCTCATCTGAAGTCTTTCGAGGCTTGGTGATCTGGGTTCTCTTGGGCAGGTTGAGGATTAGTTTGGCCGCTGCATTCTGGATCATTTTGAGTTTATGAGTGAGTTCAGGGGTGATCCCTGCATAGAGTGCATTGCCATAGTCCAGTCGGCTGGTGGTGAGGGCCTGCGTCACCGTCTTCCTGGTGCTGATGGGGAGCGACTTGAAAACTCTGCAGAGCATGTGGAAGCCGGCTGGGAGACAGCATTGACCTGACGTTTCAGGAGTTCTTTGTCGAAAATAATGTTGAGGTTTCACAAGTTTTTCGACTTGGGGGTGGGCCCGGGTTCTGCCGGCCACCAGGAATTGTTCCAGAGGGCAGTGTGCATGATAAGAACTTCAGTTTTGTCCGTGTTCAGCTTTATGCAGGTGTCCTTCATCCAGGCTGAGATGTTATTCATACGGATGTGGAAGTTAGTCTTCATCGAGATGGGGCCGGATGAGAGGATGAGCTGGGTGGCGTCAGTATAGGAGATGATGGTGATGTTGTGTGATCTGACAATGTCTGCGAGCAGTGACATGAATAGGATGAAGACAGTTGGGCTGAGGGATGAACCTTGGGGATGTTGCAAACCGTGTGCTGGCTTGCAATATGAAGCGAGGGAGGCAGAATCTCTGGGTGCATCCCTTGAGGAGGGTGACATCCATCGGAGCACATCATCTGCCACTCCCACCCTCCTGTGTCATAGGCAATCAATGAGTGTGTGGTGGGAGATGTTGTCAAAGGTTGCAGAGATGTCAAGGAGGACCAGGGCAGCTGATTCTCCTTTGTTGAGGAGGGTGCAGATGTCGTCTGTTTGAGGCGATCAGAGGTCTCTTGGAGCTTTTATTGGCTTGTAAACCTGACTGGGAAGGGTCCAGTAAGGTTGTTTCTGTCCAAGTGTTTGGTGAGTTGGAGGTTGATGGCCTTCTCCAGGGCTTTGGTGGGGAACGGGAGCAGAGAGATGGGATAGTAGTTTTGTAAGTTGCTAGGGTCTGCTGAGGGTTTCTTGAGGAGGGTACTGACCTCAGCATGTTTCCAGGCATTGGGAATGGTGATGGTGGTTATCAAGGAGTTGAGGATGGTAGTGAGTTGGTGGCTGATCTTGTCTCTTCTGAAGTTGAAAAGCCAGTGGGGGCAGGGGTCGTGGGTGCTCCTGAGTGGATGAAGTTCATAAGAGTGGCTGTGTTTGGTATGCTGAGCTGTTCCTATGCTGTGAGCGGGTGATCAACAGTGGTGGTTGACGGGAAGTTTGGAGGTTTGGGGGTCCAGTTTTTTGTAGATGGTTGGTATGTTGTTATGAAGTGGTCGGTGCGAGCGTTGTAGAGTTTTCGATGGCTGATTCGCAAGTGAACTCTCTGATGATGGTGAAAAGTTCCTTGGCTTGGTTAATGCTAGTCTTGATCTGGTGGGTCAGGGCTTCCTTTTTTATTGCTTTGATCAGGTGATGGTAGCTACTGAGGGCTGATTTTGAATTGGCTCCATTGGTGTGGTTCCTGCTGTTGTGTCATCTTCTTTGTAGCTGTTTGCAACTGTGTTTGATGTGCTGAGATCCAGGGTGAACCAGCTGGGTTTTTTATGGGTCTGTGTATTTAGGCTGGTTTGGTTGGAGCAACTTGGTCAGTGGCGCTTTTGATCCATTTGTTGAAGTTCTGTACTGCCTCATCTAAGTTGGTGGTGTCTTTGGGCTTTGAGGTGCTGAGGGTGTACTTCCATTGTTGCTGGGTGACCTTGGACCAGTGGTGGAAGGGGGCGCTGTGGTGGTTGGGGGCAGTGCTGGCAGATCCAGTAATAATGGAGTGGTCTGACCAGTTGAGTTCCGAGGTGTGGCTGTATCCAATTCTGTTGCTGGATGTGGAGATGGGGTCCAGCTTTGTATGTGGGGTCAGTGACCAGATAATCACAGCCAAGAGGACAAGGCTAGAGGACAAGTGCCAAGATGTCCAAGAGAATTAGAAACAGGATGATCAGACGTAGAAGCACTAGAACAATGAGGACCATGATCAATTGCTGTTGAATCATTTGAACAAGAAGCAGGAAAATCAGGGCCATGAGGATCGGGACCAAAACAAGGAGGACTAGAACGATCAGGAGGACTATGGCCAGTAAACCGAGGAAAGTAATAAACACAATAAATGAGGGGGGCTAGAACCAGGGCTATTGGGGGGCCAGAGACAGAGGACCAAAGGAAGGAGGATTACGTGGATCAACAACAAGAAGGCCAAGAGAAGGGCTACAAGTGCTTGGAACTCCACAACCTCAAAGCAGTAAGTGAAGCAGAAATACCATGCCATGGGGGAGCAGGGGTGAAGAGGGTCTGGAGGGTCAGGACAGCAAGAGTAACTAAGAGAAAAGGGACTGGACCCCGATGGTCTTAAAGATCAGGGCTAAAATGTGCAAGCTTATGAGAACACAACAAAAATACCCAGGGCCAAGAGGGCTATGATGAGTAGGAGCAGCACCAGAATGGGCAAGATGATAAGGAACAGGGCCGGGAGGACGAGGATGGTCCTAACCAGGAGGGCAAAGAATATAAGGCTAAGGCCGAAGTGGACCAGGACAATAGAGACCAGGTGTCCCAAGAGGACCACAACGAGATGAGGTACTAGGAATCGGAAGAACATGTGAGGAAGATCATGAGGGCCAGGACAATGGGACCAGGTTCAACTGATAAAGAAAGGGCCAAGAGGAGAATGCCTGGGAAGATGAGGAGGGCCAAGATCAAACATGCTATGTATACATACAGCCAAACAAGGAGGACCAGGAGAACGAGGAACAAGTCCAGTGTGCACAAAATAAGGAGGAGCATATAAACTGTTAGCTATTCAGACCAGATCTAGATTGAGGAAGACCAGCACAACCGGGCATGGAAGACAAGGAGCAGAGGCCTAGGCAATCAGAGCCAAAAAACAAGATCTAAGAAGACCAGGGCAAGGAAGACCAGTGAGACCACAACCAAGGGGACCAGCCTAGGAGAATCAAGACCAGACCTACAAGGACAAGTAGGATCAAGTTGAGGAAGAAAAGAAGGACCAGAACAAGTTGGACCAGGACTATGATGTCACGAGCCAAGAGGACAAAGCTGGGTGGCAAGGGCTAGCATAGCCAGGAGTAGGAACAGGAGGACTAGAACAAAGAAGATCAGAACTAAGAAGGCGAGTTAGCACAGAAACAGAAGAAGAACCAGAGCCAGGAGTATCATGACCAAATGGAGGAGAACCAGGAGGACTAGAGATATCAGGAGTAGGTAGACCAGGTCTCTCTTGACCAGTGTCCAGGGTGAGGAGGAATAGGTGGACTCGATGCATCATGATAAGCAGGAGCAGTAATGGTGGTAGAAGACTAGGGGACAGGATTCAAGGAGTCAGCACCCGGATTACCAAGTCGAGTAGGAGGAGTTGGATCTTGGGTAGGAGGACCAGGGCGATACGGATAAGAAGGACCAGGACAACCAAAGCAAGGAGAACCAAAGGTACTGGACCAAAATGACAAGGCCCAAGAGGCCCACGAGGACCCAGTAACAAGGACCAGTGGCTAAAGTAGCATGTGAACCATGAGGACATCTTCCAGAACCCGGAGGGTCAGGATAACCCAAACCATGAGGACTATCAGGGCAAGCATCCGTCCATGCCCCACCGAGTCTCAGGACACTGGTAATCCTCATATTCACCTTTCTCCCAGTTGCTGCTCCATTGTGAGCCTCCATCCCCCTAACCCTAGCTGCCCAACACTGAAGGTGCGTTTTCCTGCATCACTTGCCATTTCACATGCACCTTCCCATATCTTCCTCACTTCCCCTCGCACCTCACTTACCCAATATACTCAACACACATGAACTCACATACCTGGCCCCATTACACTGCACCACTCCCTGTCTTGCCCACTCCTCAGCTCTCGCTCCTTCACTGAGCATGCCACTGAAATTTGGGATATGTCACACCACTCATCCAAGCTGCTCTTCCTCACCAAAACCTTGCTGACTCCCTTATCGGCTCCCATCATTGCCATGGCAATCTCCCCCCAGATACAAGAGCGCAATACAGGACAGGACAAACAAACCTGGAGGTAGATTCACTGTCATCTTTGAAGAATGCATCCAATGCTCCACCACTTCAGAAAGTACCACCAGCAGCATGGTACACTTGACTTTCAAACTCCTCATGACCACTAACTACACTGTGAGTGGCACCCTTCTCTAACACCACTCGGACCACCTGTCAACTTTAGCAGCATCAGCACAGACTTTGTCTTCCCCCCGATCCTTGAATTAAGCACCTTCATCCTCCTCGGCTACCTCAACTACCACCTGCAGGACCTTAATGATCCCAGCATGACCAACCACCCAATGCCCTGTTTAACCTTGGACTCACTCAGCAAGTGGAAGACCCTACACATGCTGCTGACAACTACTGAACCCCATCTGCACCGGTTTCAGCAACATCGTAGTAGCAAGCCCACACCAATCATCTAGTCTGATCATGCTTTAGTCAACTGCAGCATACTCATTCCATACCACAGCAGAAACACCATCACCAAGTCTTCACTATGGGACTGGAGCAAGATCTCAGAAGCATCCTGGTCTTCTGAACTCCTACATCATTGGCCTCAGCATGTCAGAAACTTCTCCGAAGCCATTTCCAACTTCAATGCCTGGATCAGCCTTAGCTCCTCTCAAAGCCAGCAAAGCCATACGAAGCAGACCACAAACAAGATGGGACACAGAAGATCTCAGGCTCACCTAAAGGCTCTGCTAGCGACTTAAACGTGGTTTAGGGTTAAGCCAGGATAACACCAACCACAGCACCTACAAATCCACCCTCATGCACTACCATCAGTAAATCAAAGCCACCAAACACTTGACACTCAACTGTCCTCACCCAGCCCAGGCCCTGGCTTGGCCCTTATAGCTCCTCCTTTAGTGTCAGGATACCCTCCCGGGTGAGTCGTACAATACACAAATACACATAACAGAGAGATGGTGAGATTTTAATGGTTGCAAGGGATGTAAGGACAGCACAGATCCAGACCTTGCCGAAGTAGCCTGAAGGCTGACAAGTGGACTCCAGAAAAAAAACAGAAAGCCAAACAAAGTATTCTCAAGACATTTGTGAGGCTGTAGGAACCATAATAAAGATTCTGTGATCATCAAGGGGCAACAGACAGGTTCAGTGATATGTTAGGGTTAGAAAAGGGGTGAACAGACTTGAAGGTCAGCTAGGCTGGGGCCATAGGAGGCAGTGGAAAGTGAAAGTTGCAAAAGTTGAGTGTTTGTTGACCACAAAGGTAATGAGAAGGCTGTCACTGAGCTGGAGGAAGGTATCAACACCAAGATCAGAAAAGTGGATCAAGGGCTAGCTAAGTGGCTATGAGGATTCAGCTAAGGAGGGTCAAAAAAGTGCAGAGAGTCAACCAAGATTCATGGAAGGTGGTCTGAACAGTGGTTGGGGCTCTGACTGCTTACAAAATAAAGGTACTTGAAAGTTTGAGGGTCAGTTGAAAGGTTGTGGTACAGACAAAGAGGCCTGGAAGAAGTATTATATTGGCAGAACTGTAACCAGCTTTCGCAAATAGCAGCAAATGGGTTCTTAGGGGTGAGACTGGAAGATAAAGTACTTGTAGAATGATCTCACCATAGTTGAGGGTCAGCAGAGGGCTCTAAAATCTAGTAAAGAGAGATGAATAAGCCAGATGAGCTTTTAGAACCACTAAAAGGGGGGGTCTAGGTGATTCTGATGGCCAGTGTTTACCGGAAAGCGGTTTCAGTGAACGAGCAGCACAGGCTTAGTGGCTGTAGACCGTGCAAGAGGTGGCAGCATACGTTTTGTGAATTATAAGTCTTGACCAGACCATTTTTCCTGTAATAATGCAAAGTGAAGTCCTCTGACCTCACTCACATAACGTTTTACTTTAGTGTGACCTATAAAACCCCATCCATGACATTCCAGGTGTGCATTGAGTGCATATCTGTTTGGTGGATGTGTAGCAGTTGTGTAGTAGTAAGACTCCATGTGTGGTGACAATCTGAGTGCTGGAACCAGGAGGTTGGATTGTGGATTATTCCTGGTTTAGTTTGACACATGATGAAGAGTGGATACAGCTTGCCCAGACAGTGGATGTGTACTGACTGCATTACTGTGGCTTGAGGGTGGAGACCCAGACACTGAAGTGAAGATGGATGGAGACAACACTACCCTTACAAATTCAATGTGCTTCTTTTTAGCAAAGGGCTGCTGATTAGTAGGGGTGATGGGTCAGTCAGTAGTTTCTGTTGTTCAAAGTGAGGAAGTTTCTAAGCAGGGCCTGTCCTTTGGTCTGTCTTTGATTAGCAATGCTTTCAGGAGGACTGTTGACCACCAAGTGCCGAGATCTCACACTTCATTGTACCCTTTTTTAAATACTTCTGCATTGAGTCATCACCATTGCTACAAGATCTATTACATTGCACAAAAGCTGTGTCTGAGTTACAGGCACAAAATGATATTTATAACAAAACCATTTAAATCAATTCTGAAACCTTAATCAGTGGATCCAACCACTGTCTGGAAAATGAGTATGAAAGGGGAAATACACACTGATTGATCCATAGGTTAGAAGAATAGAGGCAACAAATTGGCTCTGTTTACTTACACTGTACTATTTCCTACAAAATGTGTAATAAAGACACTGTATAAGATAGATTTCTCTGTTTTGTCAGCAGCTCTGTGTCTTTTCCCATATGTCTTTCTCTGATTTGCTGGGAATATTCCTTAATATTACAATGAAGTTCACTTCAATTAATTTTAGTGCCATTCCTTTGGTAGTAACAAAGACATTATCCATGAATTGACCATTTGCTGGGGATTCATTGATATCTCCAGATCCTTCTATGCTTAACTTCATTCAGAAAATTCTTCCATGTCCTTTAAGAAATAAGAGACATTAAGTCATCCAGCCGCGGCCCGCCTGTATGGGCTGAGGGGCCACGTCCCCTACCTTTTTCCCAACAAGGAGAGTGCCTGTCAGGCTGAACAAAAGTCACCCTGACAGACACTTGTCCTGTTCAGGCAACCAAGAGCTAGACATGCGCTAAATGCAAAGGCTCCTAGTTGTCTGAGTTGAAATTTGCCAGGTTGAGGATTTTTCATCCCTGTGGGTGTGACCTCCTTAGCATAACAAAAGTGCCTCAGGCCCTCCACCTCATGACAAGGGGAATCAGCACTGATTGTCTTTGATGTGGGAACCTCAGTTTTAAGCCCTGAAGTCCCAAGTACCGAGTGGCAGTCAGTGACATCTTGTCACAGAGTAGCATGGGGTCAGCAGGCTCACTGCCCCCATACCAATCTGTGATGAGTGAGGGACTGCCACCTTCACTCATTGGCTGATCTTAGGTCAGCCAATGTGGAATGCATCAGTCCCATCCCTCCTGGGACCTCTGAGACTTCTCTCCTGGTGAGTTGCATCGAAGGTAAGTTTAGTTTTTTTTTATGTTTGGTGCATGTGTATGTATGCATGTGTATTTGAGTGACTAAGTGCAGTGAATGGGTGTTTTTGTGCACCTGTGAACGCATGGGTTTGAGTAAGTGTGTATGTGTATGCCCCCCACCTAAAACTACTGTCTGCAACTAGGGACATCACTGGTGTGTTGCCTTAATGTTCTGCAGTCTGCCATTTTGTTTTCTTTGCTTTACATAGGAAGGAGTTCAGGGCGGATCAAGGAGGGCTCATAATGTCCAATTCCCTTTTAGCAGAGTTCCAGCTAGATGGTCCTAACTCCCCCAGAATTCTGTTTGGGTAATTAGCCTTAAGAAATGCTCCTAACCTTACCTCTTTAAAAACCTGTTGAATTCCCCTCATCTTCTGCATACCCATAGTCAGTGGTGAAGAGGTCTGGGACAGGCGGTTTGCTTGTGGAGTACAGTGGTCTGTTATGACATTCTCTGTATCCTGGATTGGAATCGGGGTTGACTCCCTCTACAACATTTATAAACTGCTTTCCTCCCAGACGGTACAGCATTTTAAACCCATAGAAAGAATTGTCATCCCATAGTTTAGTTTAACTTTTCTGATTTGTGGATTTCAATGAAATAACTACAGTCCTTTATTTCTTCAACTTCGACATCATATGATTATTCTGGGACCATTTCAAATGTTTCTATAAATTTCCTCAGAACATTCTTTGTTAGTACCACAAGTATGAACCTCAGTAGCCTAGAGAAGGAAATATGATTTCATTTCCCATGTATGGGGCACAGAAAGCGATCTAGTGATAGACCAAATTATCTTATTTATAGGCAGAAAATATGAGAGTCTCTGAGATGCAACCCTTCGCACCTACATGGAAATGCTTGTCAACTCTGTATTCTGAGCACCGGCTGTGCGAAATCAGTACTGGAATATTTGTTAAAAAAACAATAAAGTTATTAACAAGAATCTAATTAATAGCCACAAGTTTGGCACATCAACTGCATGAACAGGCCTTTAAAGGCAATGTGTACAGCTGCCTTTGAACAATCAAATATTTGGAACTAGGATTGCAAAGGATATATCTTTGATCCGCTGTCCCTGATACTTTTATTTATTCTTAAATCAGGCTTGAATGACGACATAATTACCAACTTTTCAGTCATTTAGATGAAGCAATATGTACTTGCCAACATTGCTAAGAAGGTATTTGACATGAAACTGACTAGCACAGAATAGATTTTTTTGTTTTTATATTTTTTTTCCTTTCTGTCTTGATATTGGATTTGAGTCTCTCAGAATCACCCCCAATCCTATATGGCTAGGGTTAACAGAGGGTTCCATGTCATTTGGATTGGGATGCAACCTTTCCAATTGTGACCTTCGATTTTACAAATCATTGTTTTCAGATCTTTTAGTCTCATTTTGCCATGTTTTGCTCTTTTAGTCTTACTTGAACTAAACCAGAATTACAATTTCATAATTTACAGATTTGTTATGCAAAAGCCCAGGGCATAAAAAGTGGTGTTCCTAACATGAGGCCTTTTGGTAATTCTCTAACTGACCCTGGTGCATCCCCACGGCTTTGGAAGTAAGAGTTAGTACGTACATCAAGAAGAGTAAACAGCTTCACCTAGTCTTGCAAAATATATAATCATCTTCTTTAGTTGGCACCTCTACACATACACTTAAAGGACTCAGAACATTTGTAGAATATGTGGCACTCTATGAAGGGCCTTCCAAAGCTGTGTGTCTTGGCGCTTGGTGCAATTGAGTGGCATTTTGTATCGTGCCTGGCAAATTAACTTGGAAACCTTGAAACACTCTCTTCAGTGGCTGTTGGGACCTGTAGACAGTGTTGTTTGGGTGCAAATTACGTGTTAGCCAGTTTTAGTACTAATTTGAATAAAGCGATCTCGGTTCTAATTGTGTTCAATCTTTGCAGTTCTACTTGCTGGTAAGTATCTATTGAAATCTGTGCTAGGCATGATCATTCTTAATTTTGGCTGACTGGACAGCAGTCTAGTAAATAGTCTAGTCTAGTTGCACTGCTGCTGCTTCGAAATACATAATGCATAATTTCTGCTATTTACTGATAAACAATGTAGTTTATTTGCCATTTGTATAATTGCTGGTCAAATTATGCATGTCAGCTAGTTCGTCAGCGGACGGATAAATAGTGAAGTTTCTTGACAATCTGCACTAACGCTGGACAAACAGTGCATGTCTACTCTTTTGCCAAAGGCAAGGTAAAAAGTAACATCGCTTTGCTATTTAGCCAGCACACAGGCAAATAGCAGAACAAGTTCACTATTTACCCAGCTGCCGGCTACATAGATGCTACCATCCATTTTACAAGGTACCCAGTTGATATAATTGGAAACATAAGCCAAAAACTTGAAAAATCGTTTTTTTCTAGATTAGTCTTTAAAAAATATTACTAATGATCTCTTCTATCAATGGTTATAGCTAATTGCGTCTAGAAACTGTATGCAGATGGGAACGTCCATACGTAATTGTTCATTTATCTTTGTCGTTTCACAACATTCTAAGGAGCAAAAACATTAAAATGTACTGTAAGGAGAATATTCCAAGTCCTTTCGGAGATCTATGACCTTATACAGTAATTTGACCTGCTGCCTCACGCGTCCATATGTTCAAGGGGTTCCTTGGTGAATTGCAATAACGTAATCATATACAGTGGTGGGATTCTTTGCCCCATAAATCACATAACCGTCAAGTAATTATTTTAGGACAAAGGGTACATTTCTTTTATAAGTAAGCCAGGTTCCTATCTTCCTCCTTGAGTTCAGTGAAGAGTGAGTATTCGATCCAGAGCAAAACCTATTTTGCGGGCAAATATTATCCCACTGCTTGTTCGTGATTGCTGCTTGCAACCTTTCTATCCTTCAGGAGGTGAAATGCTCTATAATTACGTACTATTAACCACCGTGCAGTCTCTAGTCTGAGTATATGATAAATGAACAGACAAAATAGAGCTGACAGATTGGGAACATCTGTGTCGTGCAGCCTCGCTATACAAAAAACAGCCAACCCGCTGATTTAGGAACAGGACTTCACAATATCCTGCAGCTTCAGCTTCATTCAAATACCCGCAAACCTATAATCGAGGACTAAGTGACAAGCACACCTCTTCTGATGACAGAACTTTTAAATTATTATGTAGCTACATTAGAATAGATGTTCGTGATTTTTCTTTTGTCAATGCAAACTTTAGCTTTAACAAGCAAGGCCAATGGGTCTGGGTGAAAGTTTGTCTGATTAAACATTGTGCTGCAGGGAAAAACAAAAGAAAAAAGACTGCTTTGTGTATATAATGCGTTTAGGAGATTTATAATTTAATATGTGACGTTTCTGCGCATTTTAAAGATGTAAAATAGTCGCTCATCATTGCAAGCCGGCGCTCCATAGATAGTGGACTAATCTGATGTATCAATTAACCAATTGCTTGAGCTGAGAGGGAAATATTCCTCTGGGCTGAGGCCAAGTCTACTTTATGAGTATTTTGCAGAACTGACTACAATAGGTATTGGGGGGATAGTTTTTTCAGCCTTCAAAGTTAGTAACCACAGCGAGAATGATAAAGACTTCATCTAACAATAGCTAATGAATTATGCCGTGGCATCTTTCCTCTTCCAAAACCCCTCACATTGTGTCATTCACAAGTACTTCACAACTCATCAAAAGAAATTTAACGTAATTTCACCAATATCTCTAATTTATTGCTTAGGTTGCAGGAACTGTGGATGTGGCTCAAAATAACCTGCTCCTTGGGGGTGTTAATTTGTGTATATCTGCCTCCTTTTATTGCATCTGACCTTAATAAGGAAAGTTATAAGGGGACGCGAAGAGGTCGATGAACCTTTTCACTCGCAATTTAGATGTTCTTACCATAGCTCCAGTACATAATCATTAACCAATACACAATAATCAATAATCAACAATCAACAACATTAATAATCAATAGAGTCAGTAATTGCTACACACCATGACCTTTCAGTCATGAATAAACACACCTTTTAATAAAAGTTGGACTATTTATTTCCCTATATTAACAATGCTAAAATCATGTAGATTAATTTAAAAATCAAATGAAACACATACAAAACAATACTGGCTGTCCAAAGCGGCGAAAGAAACGTAATCTAATCAAAGATTGAACTACAACACATTCTAAGGTTATGGTGCAAATTAATAGCAAAGTCAACTGAGTAAAAGTAATTACGTACATTGAAATTCAGCAGAGAAATTCATCAAGCATTATTCCATATTTCATTAGTGAGGATCCTTAACTAACATCAGATTAGCAACACCATGTTAGGCTTCATGCAAAACAATTTAGTCACACAAATTTGGAAAAACATCTAACTATGGCTCTATCACAACAGTGCAGTTTTGTACCTAGAATGGAAAAGCAAATATGCATAATAATCAAAAGTCTAGTTCATAATACCTATCCTCACTGTGGATCAGCAAGCAGAGTCAGTCTTTGTCCTCAGGACATCAGTCGATCAACAAGGCAATCAGGATTCAGCATCAAAGTTCAGAAAACGCAAAGTCTCTAAGCATTAAAATTAGCCACGTCTCTTGTCAAGACGCACAAACAATAATGACCTTTCGGCCAGCAAGTAAATGGACAGTGATGGTGTCTTCTCTCAGTGCAGTGTCAATAAATCAAAACTATTAAAACTACTTACCAAAACCCTATTGGTCAGTTAATCGCATGTTCACACTTTGTCCAATAAAACTAAAACTCCAAATCTAGGAATTATACTAATACTCCATTCACATGTCGTTGATTGGTTGTCCTGCAATGTCCTCATCATCCAGCTTGTCAGGTAACCATATTGTTGCAGCTTCCACTCCAGTCAGTATTTCCATTGTTCTCCTCCTGAGAAAGTCAGTCTCACACACACATTACACAATAAACGATACATTAAAAAGAACAGCATCAGCAGTCAGTTCTCATGAGAAAGGACTTCAGCTATGAGCACATTTAAACAGTGCAAAATGAAATCACAGTTTAACTCTCTAGAACAGCCATTTATTAAACGTTAAGAAATACAGCTTTGACATGAGGCCTGGCAAGTAGGCCAAGACACTCGCTAAGTTAATGCCGACAATTAAGAAAATTGAAGCATACTGCATAACCCTTAATATGACATATTACTACATTAGTCAAACATATATTCAACTTTTCACAGTGATAGGATATTAATAGGTACAGATCGTGAACATTGACGGCCACTCTTTGTAATCACATTTTCAAATGCGTGCATTATTTTTCTATGTTATTATATTTCTACACAAATCTCTTCCTCAAAATACATGAACACTTGTTAATAATTTTTATTAAAACACCTGCTCTAGCACTCCCCCTCTGTAATGATACAGAGGAGCTGAAAATTAGGAAATAAAATGGCTTTAAAAAGTGGAAAGTGCCAATGAACCGGAATCTTTGGCTTACATATTTCCATTTCTAGCCTCCTTTGGGCGGCTTCATCTTCCTCTCCTGCAAGTCTTATGCTCTGATGCACCTTGGACTCTACTTATCATATCAATGCAATATGGCTTCCTTTCATGTTGGGCATGGGAAAGGTAAGACGCAAGTGGTGAATAGCTACATGGCATTATTGTCATGACTATAAAAAAAAAACAGGGGCATCCCTGCATCTCTTTTGGAATAAAGTACACATACTTTATGCTAACATTCTCATGCAAACATCGATCACACCAATAACGGGTTGGAGAGAAAGCAATAAGACAACTCTAAAATTTAGTCTGACCTGAGGAAAGGTATCTGCCCCAAGTAACTGCTCCTGTGCTGACCATCAGTCCATGCCACCATGAGCCCCAGGTTGTCATGAACTCAAAGATTCAGTGTTGGGCTTCTTTTATTTTGCAAATCATTGTTTTCAGGTGTTTTCAAAAAGTTGACCAACACTACAATTACTAGGATGCATTAGATGGGTTGTTAAGTAAGACCCAAAGGAAACTATTGTTTGAGCATTTATAATGCCTGCTTTAAGCTGGTAGTTTGTTTTCAATGTCCGTTGTTATCTGTGATAGCATTGGTCCACCAAGGCTGGAACACAGCTACAATGTCAGCCATAAAGTTTAAATGGTGCCAAATAGGGCTGAAGCACAGGATGCCATAGAAGTGTGAAACTCCAAACGTTG
Organism: Pleurodeles waltl; assembly: GCF_031143425.1. Classification (NCBI taxonomy): domain Eukaryota; kingdom Metazoa; phylum Chordata; class Amphibia; order Caudata; family Salamandridae; genus Pleurodeles; species Pleurodeles waltl. Next base: position 266,283,537 of record NC_090448.1, on the reverse strand, counting down.
TATTTTGGAATGCTGCAGCAGAGCAGGCCACCAGTGAACACATGTCATTGTTCCTTATACCATTCACATAACAAGTAATTTCCAGCATTATCATACAAGAAGGAAAGCATAATTGACCTTACCAGAGTGGGGAAATTCAAAATGGTTTCAGAATTATGGCCCTCATTACAACCCTGGCAGTCAGTGATAAAGCGGCGGTAATATCACTAACAGCCGGTGGTAAAAAAAAATGGAATTACGACCATGGCGGAAACCGCCAACACAGACAGCCACTTTAACACTCCGACAGCCGCGGCGATAGAAGCAGACACTGCGGCGGTAACCGCCAACAGACAGGCGTAAGCCAATGTACCACCCACACTATTACAAGGCACCAATCCGCCAGCTTTTCCGGGGCGGTACCAACGCCATCAAAAGCATGGCGGAAACAGTCTTTGGAAGGGAAACCACTCCCCTCTCGACACCCAATGAGGAACCAGGACGCCATTGAGCCCGAACTACAGGTGTTACCAATGTTGATGTATCTTCTCATCTACCAGGAGTACGAACGGCGGCGGCGATGACCACGGTGAGTACTGCGCCTAGCACACAGGGGAAGGGAGGAGGGAAAAGAGAGTGACATGCGCACGCAACACCCCCACCCACAACAACACACACACACATATCCAGTCACATCACAGATACACCCCGTCACCCCCTGGAAGAACGTAAGGACCAAACAAAATGAATTTAACTAGTGTAATTATAATCGAACAATCGGATAGCCCAAGAGAACAGTAAATAAACAGTATACACAAATATTTACAGCAAGTACACAAGTCCGTACACTGTCCTATGAAATGTCCGTGGACCAGTGGTCCCAAAAAGCATGGGTGAAGCACACACATGACACCTGCCTCAAAACGGAGAGAACACTGCAGGGGCATCAGTTTGAAAAAAAAACAGGCACCTCCGGGGGAAGGGGGGGGCACCTCAGCCAGATGATGGGACAACACCACTGACCCTCGAGTGGGCTCCATGCCCACTGCCTGGTCCTGGGGAGTGCAAAGCCACAGTCTCTCAAGTCTCTCAAGTGGGTGGGTTGCCCACTGCTCCGTCCTGGGGAGTGCAAAGCCACAGTCTCTCAAGTGGGTGGGTTGCCCACTGCTTCATCCTGGGGAGTGCAAAGCCACAGTCTCTCAAGTCTCTCAAATGGGTCCACTGCCTGGTCCTGGGGAGTGCAAAGCTACAGTCTCTCAAGTCTCTCGAGTGGGTCCACTGCCAACTGCCTGGTCCTGAGGAGTGCAAAGCCACAGTCTCTCAAGTCTCTCAAGTGGGTCCACTGCCCACTGCTTGCTCCTGGGGAGTGCAAAGCCACAGTCTCTCAAGTGGGTGGTTTGCCCACTGCCTGGTCCTGGGGAGTGCAAAGCCACAGTCTCTCAAGTCGGTGACATGTTCCACTGGTTCTGGAGGGGGCTTTGTTCCCAGAGTGCTTCATCCTGCCAAGGACTGTGTTAGTGGATGCTTTTCTCCACTGGTTCTGGAGGGGACTTTGTGCCCAGAGTGCCTCATCCTGCCAAGGACTGTGTTAGTGGATGCTTTTCTCCACTGGTTCTGGAGGGGGCTTTGTGCCCAGAGTGCTTCATCCTGCCAAGGACTGTGTTAGTGGATGCTTTTCTCCACTGGTTCTGGAGGGGGCTTTGTGCCCAGAGTGCTTCATCCTGCCAAGGATAGGGTGAGTGGATGCATCTCTCCACTGGTTCTGGAGGGGGCATGGTGCCCAGTGATGCTGCACCTGGGATGTGGCAGTTCCCATTCCCTCACTTGGGTGTCTGAGCCACGAGATTTTCAGGGAACAGGTAGCATGATACTCCATGGAGGCAGAGCCACACTCCACCCTGTGGCGACTTAGGCTGCAAACTGCTGGTAGTGCCAATGCTGGTAGTGGTGCCTCATGTAGGTGTGCAGGGTCCAGGATGTCTCCTGCAGCCTTGGATGGCTGCCCACTGGGGATGCTGCTGACATCCGCTGTAGTGGCACTGGCTGGGCAGGTGGCGGGCAGGTGGTGGTGGCTGTGGCGGTGTCTGCGGTGGAGATGCTGCCGGTGCTGCCCGTGGTGCAGGTGTCTGTAGTAGTGGAGGGAGACAGCAGGCCGTCTCCAGCAGCCTCGGACAGCTGCCCACTGTGGATGATGCTGGTGACTGTACTTGTGGCAGCTACCATGCAGGTGGCGGTGCAGGTGGCGGTTGTTGCGGCAGTGCTCACGTGGTACAGGTTGCTGGCCTGTCATGAGAAATGGGGGTCACCAGTCCCTCACCAGGAGGCTCCGTGCCCTGAGGTGACTTTCCTTTGCTTTTGAGTCCCTTCCCCATCTTGGTAGTCGCTGCTGGGACCTTCACACTGTCCTCTTTGATTCTGGATGAGGCCTTGCTGGGTGGGTGGTGTGTCTTTTCCCTTCTGCATGCTGGCCCCTTCTTTACCTTGGCAGGTGGTGGAATCGGGTGGTCCTTAGCTTCAGTAGGTGGCACACTGGCAGCCTTGATGGGTGCCCCCTTCGATCCTCCTGGATTTGCAGGGACCACAGTGGACGCCGAATTGGTGGCAGAGGTGCTGGTCTGGGCACTAGACATCCTGGCCCTAGGGGAAGAACGGGGGAGGTGTAGGAAAGAGGTCAATGTTAGCCAGGAAAAGTTACTTTGACACACTGAGACGGGAAGATGGAGGGGGTGTGGGAGTGGAGGAAGAGGTAGTGGTTATAGGACGTGTACGTCTGCTGAGTTTGGGTGAAGGTGCATGGGCTGGAGGCTGTTGTGAAGTGGATGGCTGTTGGGTGGGTGTGTGCCTGCGTTTGTGTACTTTGGGAGGAGGGCTCACAGACACACTGGGAGAGGACACAGGGGACGTGTGCATGGTTGTAGAGGTGGTGATTGCTTGTGAGTGGTGTGTTGGGATGGGCGTGCTGGTGATGGAGGCAGTGGCTGAGGATGTAGTGCATGCAGGTGTGAGTGGAGACGAGTCAGGGAGGGAGGTGGAGGATGTGGAGGAGGGGGACACAGTGGAGGAAGTGGATGTTGGTGTGTATGCATGGGTATGGTGCTTGTGTGAGTGCCTGTGGGATGTGTGGTGCTTATGTTTGCCTGAGCCACTTTGTGTGATGATGTTTGTGCATGCTGGTCTGATGGTGTGCTTGGGATAGGCAGAGGTAGAGGGGTTTGGGTCTGGGTAGAGGAAGTTGGAGAGGGGAGGTTTGACACAGGGACAATGGCTGCCATCTGTGCTGAGGCCAGAGCCTGAAATGATCTCTGTTGGGCCACTGCGCCAGAATGAATGCCCTCCAGGTATACATTTGTTTGCTGCAAATGCCTCTCAACAGCTCCCTCCATCTCCGGTGCCTCTGCTCCTCCGCCAGATGATGCTAATGCACACAAGGACAGGGTGACAAAACAAGATGGGGGGAAAGACAGAGGAGACACATGGTCAATGGCAGCAACACCACTACTGTTGGCGGACCCAACACACAGGGAGCAGCACTATGCATTAGGCCATGCACTAGCAGTTAGTAGGAAAAACACCTGCCCATGGGGGACTATGCATAACCTCATTTGCTGCACACCTGGAACCCACAGGAGGCTGACTAGTTGTAGACGGCCACTACCACTATTGGGGTTGGAGTGCCACAGACCCTGCCTAACAAGGGACCTACCCTACAAAGTTTGCCCTGGCCTGGGGAACCCACAGCCCGCATACCTCACCCAGACACCTCGTAAAGCACGCAGTCAGCCGAATGAGCCTGTACTCACCCCCTTGTGGCTGCCGTGATGCCCTCAAGCGCCCATCCTACTCCGGATATGCCACTGCCAGGATCAGGGGGGGTCATGGTGCGACGGGCACCCCTTCCACGTTGGGAGGCCATTCCCAGCTGGGCCTCTGCCGCCTTTTTGCTCCAGTGGCACAGGTCCTCCCATCTCTTGTGGCAGTGCGTGCTCCGTCTATGATAGACCCCCAGGGTCCGCACTTCCTTGGCAATGGCACGCCAAATACCCTTCTTCTGGTGGGCGCTGACCTATAGGAAAGGTATAGGATGAAAGGAAATTACTCCCCCGTCCGGTTCGTCATACTCATTGCCCACCACTTCCCACCCATGCCCTGACACACATACACTCACCATCCTCTCATGCAGGCCTCAGCCCCCACCCCCAGTTGTATCTTCCATCCACACCACTCCATACATTCATGTCCCACACATCATGCTCACAGTGTACTTACCTGTTTGTCTGGAGGACTGTAGAGTAGCGTGTACTGGGGGAGGACCCCACCCACGAGTTTCTCCAACTCCTTCGAAGTGAAGGCAGGGGCCCTTTCCTCAGACACTTGAGCCATTGTCGCTTCCAGACACAGGTCACAGCAGCACTTGCAGTGTAGGTCCTCTCCAGATCAGGTATCGAGTGATTGAACAGATAGAAAATGGCGGTCACGTCCACGGCAGTGTGTACCGTCACTGCCGGCGTACATCGTCATTGCCTCCTGGAACCCATAGGGCCCAATGTTAACCAATGCTGAATTGCGCCGTTGTCTTCGACCGCCTACCGCGACGGTGTACAACACCAGAGCAGTTACCTCACATCCCTTTGTCCCACTTTACAAGTCAGGCAGCAGCCATTTCAGGGGCCCAGATGGCTTAATTTTTAACTGCGTCACACATACCTAGGCCTTGCCTCAACACTCACACAGGCCAAATTTCAGATTCTGATTCGTGTTCTGTGTAAGCTGTGGGTATGTACCTCTGAGTTGGTTGACTCTGTGCTCGCTGTTGTCCTTCATAGGCACCGTCCGCTGGGACATATAAGGAGATGGCGGCATCCTCCGGTGTACAGACCTCTGGTGGACCTGTCGACAATGGAGGAAAGACATGTGATCATCACCTACAGGCTTGATCATGCCACAATCCTGGAACTGTGTGCCCAGTTGGAGCCAGACATGATGTCAGTTATCCGCCATCCCACAGGAATCCCCCCTCTAGTGCAGGTGCTGTCAGTACTCCATTTCAGTGCAAGTGGGTCATTTCAAACATCAATGGCCATAGCATCAGGGATTTCCCAGCCTATGATTTCCAACATGTTGTCCAGAGTGTTGTCTGCCCTGCTGAAACACATGCAGAGCTACATCGTTTTCCCTCAGGTGGAGGATTTGCCCACAGTGAAAGGTGATTTCTATGCCCTGGGACATATCCCCAACATCATAGGTGCCATTGATGGGACACATGTGGCTTTGGTACCCCCCCGCAGGAGTGAACAGGTGTACAGAAACCGGAAGAGTTATCATTCCATGAATGTGCAGATGGTGTGTTTGGCAGACCAGTACATCTCCCATGTGAATGCCAAATTCCCTGGCTCAGTGCATGAGGCATACATCCTGCGGAATAGCAGCATCTCTTATGTGATGGGTCAACTCCAGAGGCACTGTGTGTGGCTATTAGGTGAGCACCTGGAAGCAAGTCAGTTGGAATGGTTGTCAGGGTCTGGGGATATCCCTACAGGTTAGTGTGTGTCTAACAGTTGTCCCTCGCCATTTGCAGGTGACTCTGGTTACCCCAACCTGTCATGGCTACTGACCCAGTGAGGAATCCCAGGACAAGGGCAGAGGAACACTACAATGAGGCCCATGGGCGAACTCGGCGGATAATAGAGCGGCCCTTTGGCCTCCTGAAGGCCAGGTTCAGGTGCCTCCATATGACAGGTGGATCCCTATTCTACTCACCAAAGAAGGAGTGCCAGATCATTGTGGCATGCTGCATGTTGCACAACCTGGCTTTGCGATGCCAGGTGCCTTTTCTGCAGGGGATGGGCCTGATGATGGTATTGAGGCTGCTGTGGAGCCTGGGGACAGTGAGGAAGAGGAAGAAGATATTGACAATCATCATGCAGTACTTCCAGTGAGACACAGGTAAGAGACTGGCACTGCTCATCTCATATCTGACTACTATAGGACGTTGTATAAGTCAGCCTCTTAACCTCTGTGTATGGACACTGACAGTTCACTTTGGCTTTCCATTTCACAGATCTGGGTACCTCATTCTTCCTTCTGCTATGTTTATTGCTGCCCAACAACTGTCATACATTGGTATATGCAAATGAACATTAACATTGATATTTGTCGAAGAACTTGTGATAATACATTTGTGAAAGTACAGACTGACTCCAGATTGTTTTGTGATTCAAGGGTGTTTATTTATGGGCTAATGTGTATGGGGTATGTGGAAGGGGCTGGGGTGATTGTGGAGGAATGTCCATGGTAGAGGCCAGTCTCTTTGTATCACAGGTGCATTGTCCATAGGAAGTGGAGCAATGGCAGTTCAAGGTGGACAGGGTGACATAGTGGGACAGAAGGGTGACAATCAGGAGAGTCTTATTTCCTGGCGGGGGTCTTGGCAATGTTCTCTGTCTTGTGCCTGGATTGCAGGGACCGTTTGCGGGGTGGGTGGGGTGCTGGTGGTCTGTTGGTCCTGTGGCGGGACCTCCTGTCCACTAGCGCCGGCGGACGTGGAGGGCTGTTCATCGTTCAGGCTGGTGTCAGGGGCCCGGTGGTATGCCACTGTCTCCCTCATGGTGTTGGCCATGTCTGCCAGCACCCCTGCAATGGTGACCTGGGTGGTGTTAATGGACTTCAAGTCCTCCTTTATCCCCAGGTACAGTTCCTCCTGCAGCCGCTGGGTCTCCTGAAACTTGGCCAGTACCGTGCCCATGGTCTCCTGGGAATGGTGGTATGCTCTCATGATGTTTGAGAGTGCCTCGTGGAGAGTGGGTTACCTGGGCCTGTCCTCATCCTGTCGCAGAGCAGTCCTCCCAGCTTCCCTGTTATCCTGTGCCTCTGTCCCCTGAACCGTGTGCCCACTGCCACTGACCCCAGGTCCCTGATCGTCCTGTGTTAGTGGGGTTGCCTGGGGTCCCTGGAGTGGTGGACACACTGCTGATTGACGTGGCATGGGCCCGCTGGGTGGGTGCTGTGGTGGTGTTTCCTGAGGGGGGAGGTTCAGTGGTGGTTTGGGACTGTGGCAGGGGAACCGACAGTCCAGAGGTCCCTGATGGGCCGGGCTGGTCATCTTGATCCAGGCGTGCAGAGCTGCTGTCGTCACTGTGGGCCTCTTCTGTGGGGGGACTGGATATGGCTGGCACCTCCTGTCCGGTGACGTTGTGTAGGGGTCCTGTTGGGGTGTAAATGCATTCTTATTGTATCTGTATGTGCCATCTTGTGCAATTGGTGTGTTTCCCTCTACTACTGTGCTTGCAATATCGCCTTGGCCCTTGTGTGAGTGGTGATTGTGTGCCCTGGGTGAATCTCTCCCTTGGACATGCTTTGGTGATGGGTGTCCATGCAGGTCTGTGATGGGTGTCCATGTATTGTTGTCACATGCAGGGCTTGGTATTGGGATGTGTGGGTTGTGATAGTGGGGTATGTGTAGGAGTGATGAGTGTGAGGGTAGGGGTTGGGGTTTGTGATGGCGTGCAGGTAGGGTGGGCGGGATATAATGGTAAAGATATGACTTACCAGAGTCCAGTCCTCCTGCTACTCCTGCGAGGCCCTCAGGATGCATGATCGCCAAGACTTGCTCCTCCCATATTGTTAGTTGTGGGGGAGGAGGTGGGGGTCCACCGCCAGTCCTCTGTACGGCTACCTGGTGTCTGGATACTATGGAACGTACCTTCCCTGTAGGTCGTTCCACCTCTTCCTGATGTCATCCCGTGTTCTTGGTTGCTGTCCCACTGTGTTGACCCTGTCGACAATTCTCCACCATAGCTCCATCTTCCTTGCAATGGATGTCTGCTACACCTGTGATCCGAATAGCTGTGGCTCTACCCGGATGATTTCCTCCACCATGACCCTGAGCTCCTCCTCAGAAAACGTGGGTGTCTTTGAGGTGCCATGATGTGGTGTGAGGTCATGTGTGAGGTCATGTGTGAGGTCATGTGTGAGGTGATGTGTGATGTTATGTGTGGGGTGATGTTTTGGGGTGTGTGGTGTTTTGTGCGTGGATGGTGTATGAGTGATGGTGTTGTGTGCCTCTGGATGCTGGTGTTGTCTTTGCTTTTCTCTCTCTCTGCTTCTTCCAAAAATTTAGTTGTATGGGGTTGTGGGTAATGTGGGTGTGTGTTTTATAGTGGTGTGAGTGTGTGGGTGTGGTGTGTGTATGAGTGTCAGGTGTGTGTATTTTGAATTGTCCAATGTGGTTGTGTTTTGTATACGTGTGTGTATTTTGAGCGTGGCGGTGTGTACCACCAATGGTTTATCGCGGTTGAATGACCGCTGCATTGATTTATGGGTCGTGATAATTTATCACTGACCTTTGGTGTGGTGGACTTGTGTGGGTGTTTGCATTGTGGAGGATTTCTAAGTGTGGGTCATAATACCCGTAGCGGATTTCCGCCGCGGACACGGTATGTTGGCGGCCGTCAGCACGGCGGTCAGCGGACTTTACCGCCAGGGTTGTAATGAGGGCCTATGTTTCTTATGAGATGTTGTTATTTGTTATGCAAAGAGAAAACTCAATGAGTGGAGGGTGTTTAGCATAATGCGATCAAATGTGATGTAGGAAGATGTCAGGAGGGCATTTTAGCTCATAGTTTTGGTATACGAGGGTCTCAAGTAGCCCTTGGTGGCCCACTATGTCAGGGGAGGCTATTGCTTCTGCTTCCCTTGTTGCTGGCCACTCACCCTAACTAGAAATTCCCAACTGCCTGGTAGGGACCTCTTAGCCTATAGTGGAGCAGCAGCAATGCTGCCATGCTGTTTTGGCCCTCCTCAGAATTTCTGTTTGTGGGGGTTGTTTTGGAAATACAAACAATCAATGTCCCTGCCATGGAGAGACTTTTCTACCCCGACTTTGGAGTCATTCGTTGATTTCTCTGCCCAGAAATGCTCCGGCAAGGGAATCTAGTGACTGCTGCCCCACTCTAAATAGGGTGGAAAGACCATCACTATGACTTGGAGTTCAAGCGATGGGCTGACTAGCAGATCAAGGGTTTGTGCACCAGATGTGACAGCTGATGGTCCAGTGGTTCCCCCACCTCAAAATACAGAGGGTGAGCTACGACTTTGGCGGGTTGGTTTAACTGCCAATTTATGGCAGTACATCTGGGCTACCAAACTGTAAATGATCCTTTTAGTCAGGATACTGAGCATGACCGTGACCAGAGACAGGGGACCGCTAACTGAAATGGAAAAGTAGAAGCATTAGAATATTCCCATCATGTAGTCTACTATCAAAAATATCTAGCATTGAGACTTGTGAAGGATAAATATTTTTTGCCATGCATCTCTGTTTATTTGCTTTGGACATCCTTCAGGTTTCTGATGTTGCGATAATTGTTACTTTAGCAGATCAACTGTCTTTGCACAAATCTTATGCAGATCTGTACAAAGTGAAAATATATGGTGAGGGAGTGAAGGAATCACTTTCCCCATTTACACCTAAAATGTAACATGTCTTTAGAAGTACAAAAAGCAGAAGGACTCTTGGCTTCAAGAAGGCTTAGATGAGTACTGCAGCCTGGACATTGCAGGGCCCTGATTACAGAGTGCCTAGAAGCCTGCCCTAGAGGCCTGAAGGCTGCAGGAGTTATTGAGAGAAACCTTTCAAGCACTTTGCAAAAAAAGTTGGACTTGGTTAATTTTCCACCACTTGAGGACTGGTACAAGATGGTGAAGTTTAGACAGGAAGGACTCAGTGGGAAAGAAAACCATTTTTGTCTCACTCTGAGCTTTAGCCATGCCTAAAACTGGTTCAGCGGATCTTATGTCATAGGTATCTAAAGTTGTGAATCCCTACCCTGCTACAATAGCTAGCCTTTTCCTGCTTCATCAGTAAGCCTGAATATAAAACCTTGGACCAGGTAGAGGTGGCAAATCTACCTAGGTGGCGAAGCAACCTCAGTGGCTAGGGAATCAGCCCTGTCCTACACGGAGCTGTTCACATCAAAAGTAACAGCTTGAGAAGGAGTTTGCCAGCAACAAATGTGAATTCAAGTGGTCATTCTCGGTCTCAGCTTCTGACCTTACCCCGCTGGAAGAGTTTAATTGCCAAAAAGTAGACTAAACCTCAGGTTAAACACTTCGACGGTGCAACCCGCTTAGTGTATTTGGCCTCTTCTTCATTCCAGTTATCCTGACATCACACCAAGTTGGTGCTTTGCGTTTTCTAGGTGCTTTTTACCTCAAAATTGAAAACAAACAATATTATCTACAGTTCCCTTTATCTGATTTGTTGTGGTTTGGGAGTTGTATTTTGTTGTTTTCTTGAATTTTAAAATGTTGGTATCGCTTGACAAACATTTTGCTGAGGAATTACCCGATGCTTATTCCACTGCTACCAGGGGTTGAGCAGGGTGTTTCTTAGAATTATGTTGACACCTAACCAGGGTGTGTTTATTAAGTTGGTAGGGTTATGCCTTTTCAAATATCATTGTCCTACTTTCTGACAAGTGGCAATCTCACGATTTTATATTTCCGTTGAACTGAATAGTCACCTCCATAATTTTCAAACTGGTGTCTGTCCATGTCCTGGTATCAGAATTACCAAGATGAACACACAGATAAAACTGTTCCAGCACGAAAAAACACAAGGGTTCACCTTAACTTTTCTATTGCTTTTTCAGCATAACATTTTCCTCCACCAGCCAGATTCAGACAACAGAATTAGAAGGGACCTCTCTTTATAATCAATTGTTCAAAGCAAATCATGCACACGGTGTGTATGAATATACTGCCTGGCTGAAGGTGGAGATTAACCAGAGCCTTGGATATTTGCTATGGGAATGTTCCACAAAACCTGAAAAGGTGACGCTCACAGTGGCAGATCAATTACATTCTTACATAACTCGTTTAAGAACATTAAGCATCCTTGTTTCACCCTTTAATAACACCGCAGTGTAATCACGGCCATTAACTTTTCTTTAAAATTACAAGTTACCCAAAAGCATACTCAACTACTTTGTTTGTTCTCCCTATGACTGTGCATATGTTGTTATGCACTGTTACTCTTTGCTTGCTGTATTTTCGCCAGTTTGGGCAAGGGCAACACGTGACCTCGGCAGGGTTAATTGAGGTGGGTCATAGAACCTTGAAGGCGGGCCTGAACAGTACGAGGAAGCCATGGTCAGCTGTTGTGTTCTGCCTCATGGAGATTGGCAATGCAGTCATGTAGGAGATCCTCGTCAGGGAAATGAAGCCATGACCAGCTTCTATGTTCTGCCGCAACATTGCTGTACTTCTCCCTTCTGCCAATGTTTTTTTAATTTGCCTTTTATGTTTTGCTAATGAGATTACCCCCACAGCAATAATTCATCATTTCTATATACTTTCATACATAGGGTGCCCAGCACCACCACCATCACTGTATTATTTACTCCTTTTTATTAATATTTTTCTTTTGGCATTGGAGAGGCCGGTTATGCCATCCCCATTGCCAACATGTGGTAGTGAGATAACCTTGTACAGTTCTTGGGATGGGAGGGTATAAAGGTACAATAACTCAAAAGCCACCACAGTTACAAAAATAAAGATTAAATGATCCAGATAAAAAAATTAAATGATACGGAATCTACTAACTAAAATTGCATTTGTGATCAATATTCACATGCTTGCCATTATTTGTTCATGCCCTGCACCACACTTAGCAAGTGCGTAAAAAAAATCTCTAAAACTCTACCAGATCATGATGAGTACCTTGGTGTAGTTGAGAACCTTTCCATCAGTTAGAGGCTAGTTAGAGTAGTATTTTCCTGGGGGATACCACTTCTTCAGGTAGCAAATGGCATGGTGTTCCCACTCTCACAATTCCTGGGTGAAAGAACACCAGGCTAACTTTACCAGGTGCACATCCTCACCTAGTATAACTGTGGGTCCCCCAGACAGTGCATACACACATGCCCGGCCCTGCCCAACCTCTACCATGAGCATTACCCAACCAGGCCACAGCATTCCATGGCCGTGTACACTGGCTCCACCAAGATTCCAACACCCTCACCCACATCAGCACCGCTTATCTTGTAGTCCATGATGCAAGCAGTTATTTTCCATTCATGGTATACCTAAGCATAAACCTGACCAACTCACGATGAAGGCCAAAGTTTTTTCTGCAGGCCACTTGGTGTTGCTTTATTCCATAGCCCCACGGCAAAACAAGATCCTTTGCACATAATGTTAAAACAGCACGCCAAGTCCTTCATTGCTCTTAGTATATCAGGAAATTGATTTTGCCCGTCATAGAGTGAATTGAACAGGTGTTCTGGGGCAACGCAGAAGAACTCTTATCAACACCTTGTTTGTTGTCCGACACTGGTCCTACATTTACTGGTATAAAAGATTTGTAAACAAAAGTTTAGTTAACTGTGTCTCCCTTTTTCAAATTTTACAGACATACAAAGATCTCTCCATTTTTTCCAAGGCCATAGTACAAGTGAAAGACTTGGGGCCAGATTTCTCAAGGTTTTGCATAGCCCTTGCTCCACTTAAGGGTGCTCAAGGGCAACATAAAACCTAAGTGACATTTATCATGCCACCAAGGCTACCTTTCATGGCCCTGCATGGCTGGATAAATCTAGAGTAATGCATGGAGTAGTGGTAGGTTATATAATTTGTGTCCCCTTTCTATACAAATATTAATAATAGAAAGGTTTATCATAAACATGTTCATGTCTATTGTAACCTAACATGTTACTTCCCTCACCAACAGCCTAAGCGATCTGTGGCATTCCTATGGCCTCTGGCCATGAGTCCCTTTTCTTGTACCTATTGTGCAGATGATGTATGCTGTATGGAAAAGAGAAAACACGAATTACATCTTTCACAAGTGCTAAAGCGTGTAATAACAGATATGATTATACATAGGGCATGGTGATCTACGATCAAATTGCCAGTTGTCTCATTCTGCTGCTAAACTTTCCACTGGCACATCCTCCCTCAAGCAAGGCCAGACTGGGAACCCAAAGCTGCCCTGGCAAATTTTGTAAGGCCATCCCCGTTAGGGTGTGTAGTGAGTGAGCCTGCCCACTACATGGGGCTTAGAGGGGTCCCCCCCAAGAGCATTTGGGAAAAATGGTGCATTCTCCAATACATGTTTCAATATATATTCAATTGTATTACTTTTTAAGCATAGTAAATGATGACCTTACAGTGCACCAGGATAGAGCAGTCTTTATTGGGGCTCTTCAATGACTCCCTCTCCATCACCAACTAACAGTGCCTCGCATCTCTCTATAGCCCCTCTCTCAGATGTATTTCATTTATTTTTAAATGCCTCTCTTACCAGTGTAGGGTGTTGCAGCACTTTACATCACACACACACATACAGAGTCAATGAATAATATTGTGTTAAACAGTGTATAGAATTTGTTACATAAGATAAAGGGGACTACAAGGTGGTAGGTTTTTGGTCTGAGGAAGCATAAGCTTAGGATTCAGTACATAACACAGTGGTTAGGTAGACTTTTCTAATAACAATGTATTTCTACCCAAGCAAATCCTTTTTAGCAAAATTAGGATAATCAAAGATGGAGAGAAAACATACATTTCTAACCTGTACCATGCAGTTTGTGTGCAGCTCTTTGATGGCAGTTCATAGATCACTGTGCTAGATTATAATTGTAACTTATGAACTACATAGTAACAAAAGGAACTCTGTGACAAAAGCAGTATCCCACTGTGCATTCAAATAAAATACTGTTCAGTGGTCTGCACAGTACATGTTCTTTACAGCAGGCATATTAACCCTCTGTGCTACTGTAGATGAGTCAAGCTGCCACTAGACAAAACTCCATCTCTCTTCAGCAGGTACATTCATCAGCAGAGTTATCTTGGCACTTTTATTGTTGCCTGAAAACTGTTGGATATACAAGGAACTCTGAAGTTCTTTTAAAACTGCTTACTGCTCCAAAATCGGCCCCACACTTCCAGCCTCCCGGAGAAACGCCTGATGACCAGCACGGTCAGTCCGGCCTTGCCCTCAAGATTTGTTTAGCACTGATGGGAAACATCCCGAACCACGACTCCCAAAGATTGCTTTCGTTAACCACAACTTCTTTCTTCTGTGCCTTTACCATGCATCTGCTGAACAACGCACATGCGTAGTTACGGCACAGAAGAAGGGAGTCAGCTGCTGAAGAGGACACCATAAGGTAATTGGCCTGGATGCCGTTTTAGGGGCAGGGATGGGGGGGGGCAGCGTATTTTTTGTTTTTAGGAGTGGGGGTCTGGGGTAGTTTAGGTTTTGGGAGGAATGGGGGGTTGCGGTAGTTTTAGGATGGGGGTGGGGGTATTTTTAGTTTTTAGGGGCATGCGTGGGGGGTCGGGTAGTTTAGTTTTTAGGGGGTTGGGGGTTGTGGTAGTTTTAGGGGCGGGGTGGGGGTCAGGGTATTTTTAGTTTTTAGGGGTGGGGTGGGGTGGGAGGTCGGGTAGTTTAGGTTTTGGGGGTCACTGTAGTTTTAGGGGCGGGGTGGGGATAGTTTAGGTTTTAGGGGTGGGGGTCGCGGTAGTTTTAGGGGCAGGGGGTCAGGGTATTTTTAGTTTTTAGGGGTGGGGGTCGGGTAGTTTAGGTTTTAGGGTGGTAGGGGGGCGCGGGAGTTGTAGGGGTGGGGGTTTGGGGTATTTTTAGTTTTTAGGGTCAGGGGTGGGGAGTCCGGGTAGTTTAGGTTTTGGGGGTTTGGGGTTCTGGTTGTTTTAGGTGCGGGGTGGGGACGCAGGGTATTTTTAGTTTTTAGAGGGGCAGTGGGTTGGAGTAGTTTTAGAGGGGGGATAGTTTAAGTTTTAGGGGTCGAGGTACTGGGGTAGGGGTAGAATTGTTTTTTGGGGTGGGGTGGGGGGTTGGGGTATGATTGTTTTAGGGGTTGGGGTGTTGGGGTAGCATGCTGGAACCATGCATGCTGTTCCATGCATGCCTTTACCAGGAATGCCTTTACAACAACAATTCATTGTTAAGGCATTCGTGGTAAAGGCATTTGTGAAAACAATGCGGTCTTACTGATAGGTCTAGGGACTGAAGTCTAAGGGCGGGGTGCTGATAACTCCTAATCTTGCAAAGTGACAATGTCAGAAAAATGGCTAGTCCCTGCCAGTGAATCATGAGTTAGGACACAAACAACTACCTAAATTCTCAAGCCGCAACATCTCAAAGAGGAAGATTTATACACCCGTATAACATGACGATGATGGCTGGAACAACGTATTTGATACAAACTACATGTGCTTGTTTACTCTTCAATTAAACAAGGAAAAAGATTATGGTCGTTGTTTGTCAACTGGCTACCACCGTGTGATTTTAACTATATCCAGAGCCAGCAGGGCATTGTGGGGCATCAAAACACGTCACAAGCTAGGAATGTACCTTGAAGACATTGGCGTGTGGAACCAGCTACTGAATGTAGTAGGTTTGTGTTCAGACTTGTGGTCCAGCAGCCATATTTAGCTCATCGAAACAATAATTTAGATGTCGATCTGCTTCCCTAGCATAATCTGGATGTGTTCTGATGTTGCTTTTCTATGTAGGTTTGACATACTTTTAATTTTTGTCTTTTGCCCATAAACCTCTTAATTTTTCAAATCTGGTTTATCTGATATGCCTAATATGGGATCAGATTCAGAGGTAGGCGTGAGGGTGTTTTCCCTAAAATTTAAGTGCTGCACAATATGCTTCTTCCACCCGTCTGACAGGGAACATAGTTTTACACTAAGAGAAACCACTTATTTTCTGTAGTGCAATTTATTTAAAAACGAATGGCACAAAAGGGCCCTGGTTACATTCTGAATAATTTCTGTGGTTTTCGCTTATAGCACCGATGGATGAACATCCAAAACAGCGAGAAAGCTGAGGTAAGATTATTTCGTAGAACAGCCATGACCCAACTCGTCAGCAGCTCAGCCACCAGTCAAACATCTGACCGGAAAGACCATTGACTTCAACCAAGAGTAGGAAACGAGAAATAACTTTTTGGCTTCAACCAAGAGTAGGAAACGAGGAAAAGGGAATAAACCAACAGGAGAGATATGCTAAAGCAAGCATGATGGGGAGGGATTCCACAGTGAATCCATAGGTGAGAGGAGATATTATCTACATATGTACACAACAATAATTGCTTCCTCTGATATTTTCAGTACTGTTGTCTTGTGATGAAATTTCTTGCTCTATGTCTTCTTTGGTGTCTCCCTTTCCCCAGCGACGATCTGAGTGTGTATGGCTAATTCTTTTCAAGCAACCCAAAAATAACAATAACGCCTGAAGGTTATTTCACACCTTCTCTTGCTGCTCTCCATGCCTTCACGTCTATTTCTTTTCCATCACCGAACTGATTTTAACCACAGTTGTATGAATTACCAGCCTGTTAGTATGAATCAATCCATCAACCATTCAATGAGCCAGTCATTAGTAATGATTATTTCAGACAACACAATCCATAACATGTACACAGAGAGCAACATGATGATACACAATAAAATATCATGTCGAAATGTCAATAGTCGTTACTTTAGTCAGTAAGAAACAATCGGTCACAAACACCTAATTTATATAAACAAATGTAAGACAAACTGTAAATGTGGATTTTTCTACCGCGGGTGGACAGCTTTTCACTCTCTTTAATAATACATAATTAAGGGTATTTATACTGATAGAAGAAATATCCAGAATGTGTATTGGTTTACAAATAATAAAAAACGAATTAAAACATAAAATTCTGTACAAAGTTGATAGTGTAAGTTCAAACGTGATTTTCCACAACAGATTCCTAATGTCCTGTACAAGATAATCTTGGTGGGTTTTTTCTCTGATAGGCTGTCGAGTTTGGATGGCTGGTCGTGGCTAGGGTTAGGACAAAAGTCCAGCGAGAAGTATGATTCATGGTGATGGGAGGTGTAATTTCCAGCTACCGAGGTAGGCCAGTGTAGCGACTCTGGCTTCCCGAGCAGTTAATGACTCTGAAGTTCATTGCCTTTCAACGGGTCAACATAAATACAGCAACTTATCCTTGGAATACTTTGGCCAGTGCCTCTTTCAGCCTTTCCATGGCTATTAGCCAAGTGGACACAAAAAAATCGATACCCCAGGAATGCCTTTTGTATAATTTAAGGAAAGGTTCACATTTCCAGTACTTTTCTACTGAAAAAGCAAGCATAAATTAAACACTTGAGCTCTAAACTTACAACAATGGTACATAGTCCTTTTTATGACTCTTAATATACCCAGCAATAACAAAGGTCTGAGTAGTAATCTACGTGTCTGCCTGTGCCCTGAACTGAATAAGAGAAAGTAGGTCAAGTTGTCCTGAGTGGACCATGCTGTCATAAACATTGTCCCATTCTCTTCTAAAATAGGTCAGTCTACTAAGGTGCTGTTTGGTAAATATAAGTTCCGTAATTAGGAACCAACATACTATTTTTTATGTAGAGGAGACAATGTTCAATATACAGGGTCATATTACGTGAAAAGTAACCTTCAATTTGAAATCTTTCTCAAGCCTTTTTTTCAGTCTGATTTCTTCGGAGTGATGATCATGAGTGTTATTGAGGGATTGTTTTGTCCTTCTAGAATGTCACCATGTTCATGTAAGAAATTAGTTTATTGGTTGAGGGGCTGGAAGGCCCACTAAGGCAACAATCACAATCCTTGTTCAGGTGAACCACAAAATTATCTGTGCTTAATCCTCTGTTAGCTTGGCACAAAGCACTCAGGTTTAACTTCTAGGCAATGTGCAAAGTATGTTTGCAGCACACAAATTGTAATCAAGTGAAAACACAACAGAAGACAAATCCCATACCAATTTTGAAAAACTGTGTACATTTTAATAAATAAATTGATACCAGAATGACAAAAGTCCAATAGGAAGAAGCAGAAAGATTCAACTTGAAAGGTGACAATAGTGCCTAAAAGAACAAATCACCAACTGTGGTTATCTGGTTGTGCCTGACTGGGACAAAGTCACAAGTTTAGGCTGACCACAATGGAGTGTGGGCTGGATTCAGGGACTGGGTTAGTCCCACTGAGAGTTGTACCTATGTCCTTCATGTAAGACTTTTTGTTGCTCGGAGTTGGTTCTGATCAGGAGCTGCGTGGTGCTGTGGTTCCTTGTCAGACAGCAGGGCAATTTTCTGGCAGCAGTACCGTCTTTCCTCAGGTGTCACTGTCATGTCACCCAGGACACTGGTAGACAGAACAGATGGTCCAAACGAAATATGCCAACTTCCTAAAAGTGGCCTTTTCAGAATTGTAAGTTAAAATTTAACTTCACCATTTAAATTACAAACCATTTGAGCATATCTCTATCTGCTCTAATCCAGAGCTATCACTTGTTAGAAGAAATAAGGTAACCCTTTCAACAGTGAAAAATGAATTTTGGAGTTTCTCACTGCTAGGACATATAAAACGTAAACCCAAGTGTCCTACTCTTTTAAATACAATGCAAAATGCCCTATGAGCCTTTAGGGCCTACATTAGTGGTGACATCTGTATTAAAAGGATGTTTTAGGCCTGGCAAATGGTTTATTTTGCCAGGTCAAAATGGCAGTTGAAATCTGCGCCACAGGCTGCAGTGGCAGAATTCATACATGTTTTAAAATGCTACTTTAGTGGAGGACACAATGACTGCTGTGGCCCCCCTAGTAGCATTTAATTTACAGGCCCAGAGTACTGGTAGTGCCATTTACTGGGGACATACAAGTAAATTAAATGTGCCAGTTAGGTGTAGTGCAATTTCACCATGTTTAAAGGAGAGAGCACAATCACTTTAACACTGATTAGAATTGCTAAAGTACATAGAGTCCTAAAGTCAACAAAAAGAATTCAGTAAAACAGGAGTGTTTTGGGTGACACTGCAAAGAGGGCCATGTCCAACAGATCCTTAAACAAGTATCAAACTCCAATTTAAATAGGTAGACCCCTACATATGTCAATCAAGGATGAATACTTTTCTTAGGAATTTTTGTTGTGTTAAATCAATGGATCACTGTTTATCAACCTCAATCTACAATGATCACTAATGTATGTTGATCTTTGTCAGTGGAGAGACAGTTTTTAATTCAGAAGTCAATTTAAATGTTTCTTCACACTTTGAAAGTTGTTTCCTTAATCTGTTTGTTAAGTTGCTATTCTATGATAAAAACAGATGTACCACCACCATGAAAACTCGCACCCCCGTCGCCTGGGCCCTCTGTGCCTTACACATCTTACATACGCAGATTACATTGTGCTACTAAGCTCAACTAAAGTAGGCCTACAAAGATCAGTCAATGTCCTGGCACAGTATGATAGAAACAACCATCTAGAGGTGAATGTGACAAAAACAAAGATCATGTCCACCTTCAAAATACAGGGGCAGGCTGCTTTGATCTCACTAACTCATAGTCCACTAGAGACTGTAACCTGCTACAAGTAGCTGGGGTTGTACCTAGATTCGAAAGTAACTTTCACCTACCAGAAACAATATATACTGAAGAAGGTGAATGCACATATCTATGCTTTTACCCTTTTGGCAAAAAACCTGGATGGTCCATCTCCGCAACCCCTCTTAACAGTTACCTCCACCAAGTTACTTCTAACCAACACATATGTGGGTGTGGCCACAAGAGGATAGGATGCCACAATATTGGATTAAGTGCAAATCGACACCTTCAAGTGAGTATTCAACCTGTCTCTAGCCTCCTCACCAGAATATATCCAGCTCGAGTTTGGGCTCACTCAGCAAGATCAGGCCAGAAGAGAAATTACAATAAAAAGCTGGTGTAAGATCAGTCGAGGTCAAGACTCCCTACTAAATAATGCGTTATGGTTGGCTCTGCAAGGGGACCAGCAGTCAGAATATCACAAGAACATCAATGGTTCCATTAAAAAATTGATTCCTACTAAACTGTGGGATGTAGGTGCACCATACAATGCTTTCAAACAGGGCCATAAAGCTGCAGACTTGTCTAAAAGACAAAATCAAATTTAGCTCTCGCACGCATGGATGGTTGTCAAATACTATAAAACCCTAACACAGGCTCCCTATCTGGCAACTCCCTACCCATCATACATAAAACGTCAGTATTTGTCCTTGCATATGGGAAGTATTCCAGCATTCACAAACCAACTAGCATGGAAATACACGAGCCCCATAACATGTAGACTATGTAAAGGTAAAAAGAGGACCTTATCCATTGAATTTGTGTTTGCCTCAAACTTCTGAAACTTTGCCTAGAGTTACTAAAGAAATGTTTTAATGACAGAGGTATCCATACATGCAGGGAATCAATAATAGCATGCCTCAACCTGGGGGACCTGCAGTTAAACTGTAAATTTGTTACATTTCTGGCTAGGATCCCAAATGATACACCAAATAGTCTTACCTACCCAGGGATGAACTATTTTGATGAACTTAGAAACAAAAACTGCACTAGCCCTGATTAGACTGAATACATAGGTTGAACACAAGTTCACATTTGGCACTGCATATTTGCACAAATATTGTAACAGTCTTTGCACAACTTTGTTAGTATAAAACCTACATGAGGATAAAATCAAAATTTTGGTGTTCATTTGTATGAAAATGGATTAATACAATGTGTTTATAACAACACATATGCAATTTTATATTGGTGTTATACTTTTTCCACATTTTAAACAATGGACTTGGTTCACAGGACATTTTTCATGGGCAAACAACAGGTACATTTCTTTTATGATGTCATAATTGTAATATTTAAACTTTTATTCTTTGAAATTGTGATGTTGTAATTAACTGAAACAATAAACTTGACTTGCCAATTCTATGCTATGGGTATTTGTATAGTGGCTTATCACACTTTGGGATATACAGGCACCTTGCTGGTGGGTAGGTGGAGGATCCCCAGGGGGTATTAAAAGAGACAGGTCTTAAGTTTCTTGCAGAACCAGAGAAACGGTGAGGAGGATTTGATCTTCTGTGGGCAGTCATTCCATGCTTTGGAGGAGATCTATGAAAAAGTGCAACTCCTGCTCTGCTTTTGCGTACATGGGGTACATTTGCAAAAGAGAGTCCGGCCTAGTCAAGGTGTTTGGATAGGTGGTGGAAGTATATGTGGCTGTTGAGGTACACAGGGACAATGTTGTGTTGTGCTGTACTGCTTTGTATATTTGTGTGAGGAGTTTGAATTGAGTCCATTTGTGTATGGGGAGCCAGTGGAATACTCTGAGGTGAGACACAATCTGGGAGCAGTGAGGTAGGGTTGAGGACTAATCTTGCAGCTGTGTTCTGGATGGTCTGAAGTTTGTTCGGGAGCTGCTTGGTAATTATGGCATAAAGTGAATTTCTATGGTCAAGTCTGCTGGAAATGAGTGTCTCTGTGACTGTTCTTCTGGTGTTCTCTGGTAGCCCCTTGAAAATTCTACGCAGCATCCTTAGGATGTGGAAACAGGTGAAGGTCAAAGAGTTGACTTGCGCTGTCATGTTGAGTTTGTCATCTGAGATGATTCCTAGATTTCTTGGATGGGCAATCCAAGTTCTGCAGGCTACCGGTTGGAGTCCCACTCAGAGGTCTTCATGTTGTCTGAATTGAGCTTGAATCAGTTTGATCTCATCAAGGTGGCTACTGCAGGTAACAACATTTTTTTTTTGTCACACGTTTTTTGTCCGTAAGTGAGAGTAGCAGTAGTGTGTCATCTGCATAGAAGAGAATGTTGATGTCCTGCAGCCTGAAGATGTTGCCAAGTGGATTCATGTAGATGTTGATACTTGAGGAACTTCACAGATAAGTTTCCTGGCTTCCCAGGTGAAGGGTAGATTGGTGGCTTTGTGGGTTCATTCAGTTAGGAAGAAGCAGATCCAAAAGAGGGCAGATCCAGTAGAGGACAGGATCCTGGATACCTGAATCGTAATGTCTTCTAATCAGGGTTGAGTGGGTGAATGTGTCAAAAGCCAAGAGGTCAAGCAGGATGAGGGCATCTGTTTCCTCTTGGTTGAGGATCTCCCTACTGGTAACTGGTTGCTGTGATGAGGACAAAGTTGCAATGTTGACCATGATGCCCTTCTTGCTATTCCTAGAATGAGGAAATATCTAGAATAGTGCTGGAAGTATTACTTGGGTTTCTTTCACAACCAACAGGAATCTGAGTGGGAACGTAGCAGACTTGTAACTAGCACTCCTATATATTTTAGTATGTTTGTCAAAGTAAACAGTATCTGATCATAATTAAAGCTTCACAATCACTTATTTGTTTTATATGAAGTATAATTCTTAGTTAATGGTAACGAAGGTTTAGCATATTGTGATAGTTGAAGATATGGCAATCATGCATTTTAAATACATACTCAACATACATTTCATGATACACCTGATGCATGTTTTGTCAATATAGGACTTTCTCAAAGCCCAAACTAAAGCCACAGAATCCTGATAAGTGCCAGTGGTCCCATCAACACATTAAATGCTTGATTCAGGTAGGGTAGTGTGATATAAACGTAGGCGTCATAATTTAAAGGAGTGGTGCCAATGAGCCAGGTTGTAGGTGCAATAATAATGGATTTAATGTGGTGTGAGGTAGCACTGATGTCCAGTTCATCAGCACTGAAGCTTTAGTGCAAAATATCATTCGAGTGACAAGTTTAGTGAACATTTCACTATCTCTGCAAAAGTTTGTTACAACAATACCCAATAATGATATTACAAGTTAAACTGTATAATTCATAATAATTTAACTGTGCAAGTAGTGGCGACCTTCACTTCCTACTATATGAACCAAGGTTCTGTGATCTTGCATAAGCCCTAAAGCAAAGAATCACAGTACTAGCTTTAGTAGTCGTTATGAAAATTATGTCAAAAGAGGAGTTTAGAGGTGTAAGGCTCTTCAAACTGCAAAGTAACTCTGTTGTCAAATAAAAGAAGTAGGTGATCCCATTTGCAGTATGTTTAGTGCGCTGCAGAAGTGGTACAGAAAATAAGAAAAGATACAAAAATATATTCGGTATCAGGGTCCTTCCCCCAAATCAAAGACACAGGATCCTGATATGTGCCAATGGTCCTAACATTATTTCTGAAAGCTTGAATCTGAAAGAGGTTTCTCCGATTTTAACATTTTTTTTTTAAAGATATTTTTTATTGATTTTCCGTTACAGATCCATATGTCATACTTTTATAATTACATCAACAGGAATTGGTTTATCTGGTAGAATTTTACATTCAAACAATTAAACAACACAAAATGTACACAAGTTAGGTCCAGTTATAACATCCAATATATTTTCCTACTGTAGTAACTGGCTGCTAAAGCTTACATTTTAACATTGAGGAGCCCCTCATTTGGTTACTGGAGTCTTCTATTCCCTGCTGAGCCCTGCTTATTGTAGTGGCTAGGAGCGCCGTTTTATGAATTTATTAGTGAGGTGTGTTGGGAATGCATTGAGTGTGTTCTCTGCGTTTTTTGCCCTTTACTTGTGAGCTGACTGGTGCGCGGTCAGGTGCAGGGGAGTGGGGATACTTATTACTAGATAATGTATTGCGCAGCAGACTGTTGCATAGTTGTATTATGTATAGGCAGATATCATCTAAGTGCGTTGTAATTACTACATTCCCTTATTCATGGTGGCTTCTCGTCGTTCTTGGCCTCTAGTCTGGCTACTAGCGTTTCCTAGGCTTCACATCCTGTGTGTTGTTGACCATTTCGTGCTAGTTTCCTTAATAATTGGTATTCTGTGCGGGCCCAGCGCAATGTGAGGGTATGCCAAGTTTTCAGATCGGGTGCATTGGGTGCTTTCCAGTGCATAGCTATCAATCTTTTGTACATCACATAGGCTAGATCTGCGAACTTATGTAGATGTCTATGTTTTTTTACTCTTGTCCTCAGCCCTAGTAGGCAGGACTTGGGATCTGCTGCTAATTCGAGCCCCGTCAGGTCTGTGATTTCTTTTACCACCCCGTTCCATTCCTTTTGTACCTGAGGACACTCCCAGACCATATGGTAAAAGTGTGCCAATGGCGCTTTACATCTAGGGCATGTCGGCTCCATCTGAGGGAACATTCGCTTTATCCTGGGTGGGGATAAGTATGTTTGATGTGTGAAGTTAAACTGTGTGTAGCGAAATCTATGGTTTCTTGACACCCCGCGGGCATGGTATAGAACTTTCAACCAGTCTTCTTGGGGAATCGGATCAAGTAGAACAGTGTTCCACCTGTCCCTAGCCCTCTCCAGATCAAGCTCAGGGGGCTTACTCAGGAGTTTATATAGGCTCGACACTACTTTTACTTGGGCATCATATTGTAGCATTTTATGTATTATAGGGGAAGTCTCTGGTCCTAGGTCTCCTGCCCCCCATGCTTTTTTAATTGAATGGCATATGGCATGATAAGCCAAAAATTGTCCCGGGTTCACTGCTGTAAGGGCCTGTATGGCTTCGAATGTCATTAGTTTACCATCTTCAAAGCAGTCATCCACTGCTTGTATGCCCGCTTCTATCCACGCAGTGAGTGAGTGCGTCGCAGCCTCAGTCCACCCTGGAAGACGGTCCAGGGGGATGAGCGGGGTGTAGGGGAGCGTCTTGCGCCCCCTTTGTACATACTTCCCCCAGCATGCATGCACCACTTCCCTCAATGGGTTATCAGGCGCACTTTGGGGATTTTTGTTTGTTAGCCATGTGATCAGGGGAGTCCCCTGCAGCCGGGCCGCCAACCATACGGACTCAGTTGTCGCAGGCCTGTGGAGCCAGTTCAGTATCCACTGTAGCTGTGCAGCAGCATAATAAAGTTCAAAATTGGGGGCTCCCAGTCCGCCAGCACCTATTGGGTGCTGCAGCGTGGAGAGTGCTACTCGCGACCTGCCCCCACCCCATACAAGCTGCAGCAACATTGCATTTAGATTTCGGAAGAAACTTTTGGGGATATTAAGTGGCAGTGCCGCAAAGTAATATAACAACCTGGGTAGTATCAGCATGTTCGCCACTGCCACCCTGCCCGGTGGTGATAGTGGCTGTTTATTCCAAAAGCGCAGCGAGCCTCTTCCCAGGTTACCATCTCTGAGGTCCTCAGTTTTATGATATATATATATACCTCTAGATATTTGAATGTTTCGAAGCACCATTTCAGGCGTCCTACTGGGGTGTTATCTTGTCTTGCCCGTGGCCAACTAGTTAATGGAAACACACACGATTTTTCCCAATTTACCACTTGGCCGGATATCCCTCCATAATCGGACAGTAGTGATATTATAGAGGGTATCACCTTGCTTCCTTTCCGTGTGTACATTAAGGCGTCGTCGGCGTACAATGATATAGCGTGGTGTGTCCCGTTCCTGATTATTCCCCATCTGTCTTCCATGGCGCGTATTTGTGTCGCTAATGGTTCCATTGCTATGGCGAACAGCAGTGGAGAGAGGGGGCAGCCCTGCCTTGTGCCCCTAGTGATCGGGAAGCTGTCGGATATAACTCCACCCGTTTTCACTCTGGCTTGTGGCCTGGTGTATAATGTCTGTACCCAGCGTGTGTAATTAGGGCCAATTCCCATTCGCTGCATAGTAGCGAGTAGGAAGTCCCACTCTAGTGTGTCAAATGCCTTCTCAATGTCTAGTGAGAGTACCATTTTGTCTTGTGCATCCGGGGGAGTGTCTCCCATTACGCTCAATAATCTACGAATATTTAAGAAGGTGCTACGTTTTGGGATGAATCCATTTTGGTCATCATGCATCAGGGTGTGCATGATGGGGGCTATCCTGTTAGCCAATATTTTACCCAATATTTTACAATCTAAATTTAGGAGCGAAAGAGGTCTGTAAGATTTGACATTAGTAGGGTAGCGTCCTTGTTTAGGGAGGACCACTATCATTGCTTCTCTCTGAGTTGGGGCAGTATTTCGTTGGCCCATGCCTCTTCAAATACTTTCAACAGATGGGGCTTTAATCGTGACGAGTAAGAGGTGTAGTATTCTATCGGGAGGCCATCTATGCCTGGCGCTTTGTTCCTAGGCATCTGCGCTAAAGCTAAATCTATTTCCCTCAAAGTCAGAGGAGCCTCAAGTGTCTCCCTGTCTGCCTGTGAAAGCTGCGATACGGATGAACTTGCCAAAAAGGACTCAAGTTGTTGGATCGTACATGAGGTGCGTTTGGTGTATAAATTTGCGTAATATTCTCTGAACGTCTCATTTATCTCATCTTGCGTAGTGACCATTGTACTTGCACCTACCCGTATAGCCCTAATGGGGGATTGCTGTCGGTCCTCACGTAGGAGCCATGCCAGCAACCTTCCCGACCTATCTCCCTCTGTTTGCATTCGCATTAAGTGATAATTATGGTCGTTCGGCGGAGTCTGATATCTGCCTCGTATTTTGTACGCGCTTCTTTTAGCGCTGAATAGGGTGTTTTCTTGCGTGCCACTGCAATTTACTGCTCTGAGTTCCTTTTCTAATTTACTGATGTCTGCATGTAGGGTGCGTCTTACTCCCCATGTGGTTGAGATACATTGTCCTCTGGTCACTGCCTTATGTGCATCCCATTCTACAGCTCTTGAATTTGTGGATAAATCATTTGTTTCCCAGTACTGTCTCAGTGTTGTGCTCAATGCTTCTGCGAACGCCTGATCTTGAAGAGCGTCCACCTGTAGTCTCCATGTGGGGATCCCCTGACGTCTCCTGCCCCAATTCAGTGTTATTCTCAACGGTGAGTGATCCGATAATGTCTTCGCTATATATTCTGTCCTGTTAACCAATGCACCTATTTCTTGGGTTCCCCATATTTTGTCATTTCTGGTGTGTGTTTTTTGTGGTATTGAATAGAATGAATATTCCCTCGGTTGCTGGTGCCTCGTGCGCCATACGTCATGGAGTCTCATGTCTTCTGCCCATGTCTGCAGTGGGCATTTGGCATTTCTATTTGCTGTCGTTTTCACTTGAGCGTTTGATCTGTCTAATATTGCGTTCGGTGTGCTATTAAAGTCACCCCCCCAAATGGCCGGGCCATTGGGTTTGTCAATAATGCCGGCGTGAGTGTGCCCAAGAATCCTGTTATCCCACTGTTGGGGGCATATATGGCAATTAAAGATAGCTGTCTGCCATCCAGCTGGCCTTCCACCATCACAAATCTACCCCGTGATCTATTCTGTGCGACGTTTGGACAAATGGGACGCCTCCTGCTATCCATATCAATACTCCTCCTAAGCTGAGTATGATGTGCCTATGACCTGTCCTCCCCACTTCACGTGCATCTCCTGTAGATCCGGCTGCAGCAAATGTGTCTCGTGTAAGATGGCAATGTGTGTACCCTGGCGCCTGAGGCGGGCGTGTACTCGGGATCTTTTACTCAGTGCCCCCAAACCCCTCACGTTCCATGTCACTATATCATATTGATGTGTGTTGTGTTTAGCGTTTTGAGCCATGTAACATTATAAATTGTGACTATTTGTGAAGCTCTCTTATTTGCAAATCCCTTCCAGGCTCCACCCCATACTGCAGTATATTTTGTTGAGGTTACCAGACCCAGCAGTATTTCCTGTGTTTTGAGTAGACCTGTAGTGTACACTTCAACTGTTTCCCCCCCACCCCCCGCCCCAACTGGTTCCCTAACCCAACTATTAACTTGTGATAAACTACTCATCCCATGAGTGTGTGAAAAGACCTGTATCCGTGTGGATATCTGTGGTGGAGCTATCATGTCAACCAGATGTGGCTCTTTTACGGGGCTCACATCCTTCCGCAGACTTAGTCTGCCGATGCAGTTGGGCTCCCCTCCCCCCCACGGCTTCACGCAGTGCACTCATCAAAAAGATGGAGGTTTATACAAAAGATACTCGTTGTTGGGGATTACATCCTCCAGCATGCACTCCCGCTCGCGGGCATCCTGTGCCTTCCTTCAGGGTCAGTGGTCAGTTTAATAGGGGAGGCGGCTCGGCTGCGTACAGTCAAAGTTCATCCGCAGATCTGGGGGTAAGTTTCAGACCTTTCAGCACGTCTGTTATTGTAGAGTCTGAGCTGGCCACGTCAGAGTCCAAACTGTCCTCAGGGGTCGCCCGGAGTGCCTCGAAAGTGTTCTGTGTAAGCAGAGGAGTTTCTTTCAGTACTCTCGCCCTTTCCTCTGCTGCCTGTTTTTCAGTGGGTTGCCCCTTAGATCGTTTCCTGGAGCGCCTCCATGAGGTAGAGATTAGCCATTCCTCGTCCACGTCCGCGCCCTCCCGGGGGCCTACAAGCCCCTTGGCGTGTAGCCATTCTCCAATTTTAACATAATGTACAAGTGTGTGTGTGAGAGAGAGAGAAAAGTATTTTGATGATGCAAATGTGTTAGAGTGTGAGGAAGGGACACTGAAAACCTTGGATGCCTAGCAGGTAAGGTGACATAAAGACCTAAGGGGCATATTTAGAAGCCCCTAGCACCTCCTTGCGCCTCTACACTAATTGCTGGACTAGCATCATCATTTTTGGAGCTAGTCAAAAAGTGTGACGCTACTGTGCTAACGTGTGCCAGGATGCACTGTATTGTAAATACAGCACTACCATGGTGACATTGGGGGGGGGCACAAGAAAAGTGGTGCATCGTAGCTGATGTACCAACATCTTGTAAACATGCCCCTTAGTGTCATAAGATAGTTGAGTCATTGCGCCTTGCTGTTGGTAGAATAATGCCAGATAAAATAAGATGTGTGGTGGGACTGGCATCTAAAAAATGAATACAGATGTGTGTGTATAAAGTAAAACAGCCAGTGTGCTCTGGAAGGTTTGTACATAGATGATAATTTGGGCGCATACAAGAGATTTGGACTTTAGCTCGTTCATGAGTGCTTAAGTTTTAGTGCCAAGTCTGAATGTAATATGTCTCTTTTGTGAATATCCTTAGTGTATCATAGAAGCAGATGGCTGTACGAAACAGTA
The DNA here is from genome assembly GCF_031143425.1 of Pleurodeles waltl. Lineage (NCBI taxonomy): Eukaryota > Metazoa > Chordata > Amphibia > Caudata > Salamandridae > Pleurodeles > Pleurodeles waltl. Next base: position 266,254,725 of record NC_090448.1, on the reverse strand, counting down.
AGCAAGAAGGGTAGAAAACTCAGAAAGGGAGTAGAAAAAGGAAATCAAGTATATACTGTAGAGGAATGTCTCTGTATTCAATCAGTGGTACTTTGGTGGTCCAATTCATATATTAGTGTGCAAATGACATCAAGAAAAGCCTGACAGTAAAAAGGGCTTTGTTGTGCTAAAAGTGTTTACATGTGAGCAATATTTCATACACTGAATGTGATTTAAATAAGATATCCAGAAAAAGATGGGATGGAGAGAAAATAAAGGTGGTTGCTTAGTACAAGACATTTTAACAGCAATATAAATTGACCTAATATAATTTGTGCACAGTTGTATTGCTGAAGTGAAATAAAATTATGATGCAGTTAGAAACTCTGACTATGAACATGAATTAGAGACCATTTAAATGCATAGTATAAGTGCAAATGAAATGTTAACAACCAAAATTCGGAGAGGGAGATGAAACGGAAAACTTGAGTAACATAGATTAGCCTGACATGCATTACAATGGTGGTAGTAATGTGACATGCGTAGTTTGAACACAAAGCTGATGCTGTCTAATGTTAACAATGTAGAGTGATGCAAGCATAAGAGAATTGTTGGAGAAAATTTAGACAAGTTAAGTAGGTACTGTGTTGGTAGCTGTAATGTTGGAAATGTCTAGACACGTTGGTATTTTGATAATTCTCCAGGAAGTGGTCCTCTAGGCATATTTCCCCCCCAAAAAATGTAAAAATAGTATTTTGGCTATTTGACAAAAAATGAAGGAATAAGTCAGGTTGTTATATTAAGGTAAAATGAATGGCAGGGCATCTAATACAGAGAACCTGCAATGGATTATTGTAATAATGGTTCCCATAATTTCATTCCAAAGGCAAGAAGACACCAATTATAAAGGTTTGGGAAATTACCCATCTGTGAATATGGTCCTAAACCTTTGTTATTATTAATATGGAAATAACCAATAATGTATTAGTTATTATCAGGAATTGGACATAAAGGAAACAGGAAAAAAATTATTTGAAACAAGTCTCAATATGTTAAACCTATAAACTTGCAATGTAGAAAGAGGGCAAACAGACAATCTATCTGAACATTTTGTACACTGATTCAGTTATCCACAAAGAGTGCATTTCTCTTTTAAAGCTTAGGCCATTTTCAACACATCTCAATTTAGCAATCAGAAAAGTAGTTTTCTATCTAAATATTGACTCTAAAATATTATCTGACTGTAATATCATGGTCAAAATATTGTGACTATGAAAATATTGGGCACAGAACTATGTAATTACTAACCAAAATCTAAATATTGTTTTATTTTGTTCTACTAATATCAAAGTCTAAAATATTGGTCATATTAAGATTATGGGCCTCATTATGACCCTGGCGGGCGGCGGAGGCCGCCCGCCAGGATGCCGCCCTCCATAATACCGCTCCGCGGTCAGAAGACCGCGGAGGGTATTATGAGTTTTTCCCTGGGCTGGCGGGCGGTCTCCAAAAGACCGCCCGCCAGCCCAGGGAAAAACTCCCTTCCCACGAGGATGCCGGCTCGTAATCGAGCCGGCGGAGTGGGAAGGTGCGACGGGTGCTACTGCACCCGTCGCGTATTTCACTGTCTGCTACGCAGACAGTGAAATACTAGCGGGGCCCTCTTACGGGGGCCCCTGCAGTGCCCATGCCATTGGCATGGGCACTGCAGGGGCCCCCAGGGGCCCCACGACAATCCTTACCGCCATCCTGTTCCTGGCGGGCGAGCCGCCAGGAACAGGATGGCGGTAAGGATTGTCAGAATCCCCTCGGCGGCGCAGCGAGCTGCGCCGCCTTGGAGGATTCTTAGGGGCAGTGGAAAACCGGCGGGAGACCGCCGGTTTTCCCGTTCTGACCGCGGCCAAAGCGCCGCGGTCAGAATGCCCAAGGGAGCACAGCCGGCCTGTCGGCGGTGCTCCCGCCCCCGTTGGCCCTGGCGGTTCTCTACCGCCAGGGTCATAATGAGGCCCTTTGTTTTATCATGCTGTTTATTTTATCATATTATGTTTTTTTTTTTTCATTAATGTTATTGTGAAATGTATGTAGTTCTTGGATTTATTGGGGATTGAGTGATTGTTTACATATTTATTAGTTAATGTGAATTGATTGATATGTTTAATATTTATTTTTTATTATGATTTATTTATTTACATTTTTAGTTTTTCAAAATTTTAATTTAGGGTTGTGTGAGTCAGTGGAGTTTACTGGGTAGTGTTTAAATCATATATGTATTAAATAGTACTAATTGCTTGATGTGTTAATTATGCAGTTGTCATTTTGTATTTACACACACATATATATATATATATATATATATATATATATATATATATATTTAACAATATATAATTATATGTTTACATGCTTTTTACATTATTGTATAATTCTTTGGGGTTGTAGTTTGAATAGTGGAATGAGTGGGTAATTCTTTTTAAAACATACATTAATTATTGCTAGTGAGTATGTTCATTTTGTATTTTTACATTGCTGTTTATGTGTTTACATGTTTCTTTGATTTATGAAAAGTTATTTATTTTCAGGTTGTTGGGCTTCTTATGGTGATTATTGTTTTAATTAAAATACTTGTTAATTGATTTTAATTGATTATTATATTTATGTTTATTTTTAACTTAGAATTTATCATATTTACTTTTTCAAGGTATTTAAATATTTGGTATAGCAAATCTATCTTTTCTGCTAAGTCACACCAGACATTTCAGCTTTTTCTAGACCCTATGTTTGCCGGCACTCTGTGCACTTTACCCCTGCTAAACAGAAGTAAAGTGCCATGATTAAATTGTCTTATCCTTGATTGATATATTTAACTTGCAGTCCCTAATTAATGGTGTAAAAAAAAACCTGTATGGTTTAGAAGTTAAATGCCATCTGTGGTCTGTAGTGCCAACTAGACCTTAAAAATGGTCATTGCTGGTAGCTTCTGCAGGAGTGAATCCTGGTCTGTAAGTGTTGTCCCTGAGGCCCTGGTAGCCCTAAAAGTGACCCAGAGTAGCTGTTTCAGAAACTCTGAAAACTTAGGACCTTGGAAGTTTCTGGACTTTCAAGACTTTCTGGGAACCAGCGGGACCTCTTGGTAAAAGTGTCCAATTTTGATACAACATTTTTAGATTCAGTTTCAGGCTTGCCCTGCTGAAGGTTTTTGAGTTGATAACTAAGGCTTTCAGAAGGAAAAATCTTTGACCATGATGAATCCACTTGTGTATCCGACCTGTTCTCCATCGTGGTGGCCTGAAATCATGCCTAGGTAGTGGTTCAATGCTTACATTATTGGATTTTTATAGTGTTGGTGTCATTTTTGTTTTTAAATTGATCCTATTTTTCTAATGTGTTTGAGATTTTTATTGTTTGGTGTTTTGGATTTATTACTGCATAAATACTTTATACGTTGCCCTAATGCAAGCCTGTCTGCCCTGTGTTATAGATACCAAGGGAATGAGCTGAGGTTAATTTAGTGAGTTTGTGGTTCACCATGACAAAGATATTAATATTATTCCTTGAGGTGGGTGACTGCCCACCCCAAATAATAATAATATTATACTTGATTACATGTTTAATTTCTGCTAAATGTTTTTTTCTTAGGGTTGTGGAGTGTTTTTGGGAAGGGGTGCTTATAATTAGGCAGATGGGGTATCCCTCATGTTTGCGATGGAGTAACCTGTCTGCCAAACTCTAAATCGGGACTTTATTGTTAACATGCACAAATAACAAAATAATGAAGTAATAATACCCCAAATTGTGCTGTCTCCTAATTTGCATTTTATTGTCACTTAATTTAGCCAACCCTGCTGCATAATTTGGTTCTCATCTGATGCATACCCCCAGAGGCCCTGTACAACACAAGTACTCCATAGATTACAGATCCCCTAAATTGTCCACTAAGGTAACTATAACTCACTCCCTCAACATGCATTGCTAATTACCCCATTTAATACATCACTCATCAAATCTTCCATGGCATCATTGATAATAACAAACTGTGCATGGAGGGGGAGTGAGTTATAGTTATTTTAGGGCACGAGTTATAGTTATGTGAGATAATTGTAGCTAGAACATGCAAATTTCTGAGTTTTTTTAGTTTAACCCCTTCGCTGCCAGGCCTTTTCCCCTTCAGGTGGCAGGCGTTTTTTTGGCTAGTTGGGGCAGTTTGCGCTTAGGCCCTCATAACTTTTTGTCCACATAAGCTACGCACGCCAAATTTGCGTCCTTGTTTTCCAACATCTAAAGGATTCTAGAGGTACCCAGAGTTTGTGGATTACCCTGAAGGAGACCAAGAAATTAGCCAAAATTCAGCAAAAAAATCATTATTTTCAGAAAAATGGGGAAAAAGGGCTGCAGAAGAAGGCTGGTGGTTTTTCCTCTGAAAATGGCATCAACAAAGGGTTTACAATGCTAACATCACCAGCTTCCCAGCTTTTAGGAACAGGAAGACATGAATCAGAAAACCAAATTTTTCAACACAATTTTGGCATTTTACTGGGAGATACTCCATTTTTACTATTTTTTGTGCTTTCAGCCTCCTTCCACTTAGTGACAGAAGTGGGTATGAAACCAATGCTGGATCCCAGAAAGCTAAACATTTCTGAGAAGTAGACAAAAATCTGAATTCAGGAAGGGGTCATTTGTGTAGATCCTACAAGATTTTCCTACAAATAACACGAAATAACAAATATTGAAATTGAGGTGAAAAAACAGCCAGTTTTCTCCACGTTTTACCCTGTAACTTTTACCTGCAATGTCAGATTTTCAAATACAATATACCGTTACGTCTGCTGGACTTTTCTGGTTGTGTGGTCATATAGGGCTTGCAGGTTCATCAAGAACCCTAGGTACCCGGAGATAATAAATGAGCTAAACCTTGCAATGAGTTTTCATTCTATACCGGGTATTCAACAACTCATTTGGTGAAATGTAAAGACTGAAAAATAGGTATCAAGGAAACCTTTGTATTTCCAAAATGGGCACAAAATAAGGTGTTGAGAAGCAGTGGTTATTTGCACATCTCAGAATACCGGGGTGCCCATACTAGCATGTGAATTACAGGGCATTTCTCAAATAGTCGTCTTTTTTACACACTGTCTTACATTTGGAGGGAAACAATGTAGAGAAAGACAAGGTGCAATAAAACTTGTTTTGATATTCTGTCTCCCCCAAAGTCTCCCGATAACAATGGTACCTCACTTGCATGGGTAGGCCTAACGCTCGAGACAGGAAACGCAACATGGACACATCACATTTTTACATTTATATCTGAGCTGTTTTTTGCAAAGTGTCTAGCTGTAGATTTTGGCCTCTAGCTCAGCCCCTAGGGAAACCTACCAAACATGCACATTTTAGAAAACTAGACATGTAGGGGAATCCAAGATGGGGTAACTTGTGGGGCTCTCATCAGGTTCTGTTACCCAGAATCCTTTGCAAACCTCAAAATTAGGCCAAAAATATACCTTTTCCTCACATTTTGGTGACAGAAAGTTCTGGAATCTGAGAGGAGCCACCAATTTTCTTCCACCCAGCGTTCCCTCAAGTCTCCCAATAAAAATGTTAGCTCACTTGTGTGGGTAGGCCTAGCGCCCGTGAGAGGAAATGCCCCAAAACACAACCTGGACACATCACATTTTCCCAAAGAAAACAGACCTGTTTTTTGCAAAGTGCCTAGATATGGATTTTGGCCTCTAGCTCAGCCGGCACCAAGGGAAACCTACCAAACCTGTGCATTTTTTTATAACTAGACACCTAGGGGAATCCAAGATGGGGTGATTTGTGGGGCTCTCACTAGGTTCTGTTACCCAAAATCCTTTGCAAACCTCAAAATGTGGCTAAAAAAACACCTTTTCCTTACATTTTGGTGACAGAAAGCTCTGGAATTTGAGAGGAGCCACAAATTTTCTTCCACCCAGCGTTTCCCCAAGTCTCCTGATAAAAAAAATGGTACCTCACTTGTGTGGGTAAGCCTAGTGCCAGCAAAAGGAAATGCCCCAAAACACTATCTGGACACATCAAAATGATCAAACATAAAACTACTTAGTTTTTGAGGGGGGGGGACATCTGTGTTTTTGGTCCTAAGCTCAGCAGCCATCTAGGGAAACCTACCAAACCCAGACATTTCTGAAAACTAGACATCCGAGGGAGTCCAGGGAATTGTGACTTGTGTGGATCCCCCAATGTTTTCTTACCCAGAATCCTCAGCAAACCTAACATTTAGCTAAAAAATCAAATTTTTCCCACATTTCTGAGTGAGATCACTGCACGGGGACAAATTTCCTACCACCCAACGTTCCCCATAGTCTCTCTGTAAAAATGACACCTCACTTGTGTAGGTGGGCCAAGTGCCTGTGGCAGGGAAGAGCCAAAAACATCTTGAAATTGAGCCGGAACTAAAGCAGGTCCAAAAGGGCAGTTTGAAAAAAACATTTTTAGGCTGACAATTGCAGCAGAATTGTTATTGGTATAGATGAGAAAATGCTGGGTGGTAGGAATTTTGTGGATTAGTGCAGATTCCGGAAGGTTCCATTACAAAAATGAAGAGAAAATGTGTCATTTCCAGCTAAGTTGGAGGTTTGCAGGGCATTGTGGGTAAGAAAATGGTGCGGGAATCATCCAGACGTTTAGTTTTCAGATATGTCTAGGTCTTGTGGATTTTTCTACATGGCAGCATCCCAAAGTCCAAAACGTGCAGCCCTCACCATTCCAAGTGGGATGATTTTGAGAGTCAGCCAAGCTCTCATGGCCCAAATGTAAAACCAAAACCCAAAATCATCAAATGTCCTATTGCTTGCCGTGGGATAAGATGTTTTAGTGTGCTGAGGGAGAGCTGAAAGACTGTTACCCCCTTCAATTGGGGTGGGGGCATAACCAGGCCCATACTGGTTGGTAGCCACCACCCCGCTATTTTTTTTGTTTTTTAATTCCCTGACGTCTAGTAGACCTTCTGCCCCCCGGAGTGTGGATCGGAGGTAATTGCCCCATATGCCCACTGGTGGGTAGAACAACTTTGGCCCCTTTTATTTGGGGTGGGGTATGGCCATACCCCCACCTTCTTATTTTGAAAAAGAAAATCTTCCCTGGTCTCTGGTGGTCTTTCTGCCCCCCTTGGGGCAGATGGGCCTTCCAAAAACAGGCCAAACTGTCCCCAAGGGGGGCATATATGGCCAACAGTAATGTGCCCCCATGTGGAGGGACCCTTGCCCAAGGGGCTGCCCCCCCAACAAAACACACACATACACACACCAATCCCTGGTGCCGAAGTGGTTTCTGCCCCCCCCGGAGATAGATCAGCCTAATAGAAATAGGCAGATCTGCCCCCAAGGGGAGCAGAAATGGCCTAAAATAAATTTGTCCCCTAGGGGAGCGACCCTTGCCTAGTGGGTCTATCCCCTTGCGTGAAATTGGCGCAAAAGTGGGGCAGAAATGGCCTAAATACAATTTGTCCCCAAGGGGAGCGACCCTTGCCTAAGAGGTCGCTCCCCATACATAACAAACATGAAGTAAATAAAATATATATATATATCCCTGGTGTCTAGAGGTTTCTGCCCCCCTGGGGGCAGAAAGGGCCTACAAATATTTTGCCCCCCTGGGGAGCGGCCCTTGCCCAAGGAGCCGCTCACCATATGCATAAGTATATAAAAAAATGCCATGGTGTCTAGTGGTTTCTGCCCCCCCAGGGGCAGATCGGCCTAATTATATTAGGCCTACGTGCCCACTGGGAGGGCAAAAATGGCCCCAAAATAATTTGGCCCCCTGGGGAGAGACCCTTGCCTGAGGGGTCGCTCCCCACACACAGGGTGGGCCGAAATGGACAAAAAATATTTTGCCAGCTCCCCTTATGAGTAAGTATAAAAAAAAATCCCTGGTGTCTAGTGGTTTCTGCCCCCCGGGGGCAGATCAACCTAATTATATTTGGCCAATCTGCCCACAGGGGGGCACAAATGGCCTACAAATAATTTGGTCCCCCAGGGAGCGACCCTTGGCTAAGGGGCGGCTCCCCTTATTGAAATATATATAATAACAAATAAAAAAAACTGGTGTCTAGTGGGAAGCAGAAATGCTGATAGAGACATGAAAGGAAAGGAAAGGTCTTTCCTTTCATGCGTCTCCCGCCCTACCTCCCGATCGGAAGAGAAATGCTTTTGCATTTCTCTTCAGGGATCGCGCTGGAAGCATGGATCGTGCAGGAAGCATGTGACCTCTGATGAGGTCAGCACACAATTTGTGTGCTGATGTCATCAGACGTCATGGGGGTGGGTGGGGGGAGTCTGGGGTAGAAGGGGAAGCGATTCCCCTTCCTTCCTTCCCTGGTGGGGTTGGTGGGAGGATGAGACCTGCTAGCCCCAGGCACCCTCGGGGTTAAAATGGTACGTTGTTACTGAACATTTCGCCTAACTATAACGTTAATATATATATATTATATATTTATATACATATATGGTTTTTCTGGTCGAAGACGATGAGTCATGAAACGTCATGGGGGTTGGTGGGGGGGAGTCTGGGGTAGAAGGGGAAGCGATTCCCCTTCCTTCCTTCCCTGGCAGGGTTGGTGGGAGGATGAGACCAGCTTGCCCCAGGCACCCGCAGGGTTAAAATGGTACGTTGTTACTGAACATTTCGCCTAACTATAACGTTAATATATATATATATATATATATATATATATATATATATATATATATATATATATATATGTTCCAAAATCCCTCCTCAAAGAAAGGCAAGATGCACTCACGAAGTTGCAGTAAGTCAATTTTATTTTCATGCCAGCAAGTTTCAGGTCCTAAATCTTTTCATTTAAAACAGCAATCCTGACGCGTTTCGGTCCTCACGACCTTGTTCACAGGAATAAACTGCCAGAGCAGAGCCATACTGTCTGTTTTTAAATTGTTGTGGCCCCCTAGTGGACCCCCATGATGGTAATAAAATTCAACACGACCGTGACATCTGCCCTCAGTTCCTTGCCATAATGAAAATGCTTTTACACGTGGATACGTTTTTCTAAAACGAGATGAAATGTTCATTATTCAAACGCGGATCACATTAGCAGTTTCCATCATTTCACTATTGAAGCCTTCTATTGGATTCATTTTAATAAATTATACATGTACTGCATGCTGGAACTCGTGGTCCTCATCATCCATTTTGTAACCCTCCAGTGGGCAATATCATTATTAGAACATTGTCTCATTTGTAACTGTTACTTACTGCGCACTTTGTTTCTCTACAGTCCATTTTAGGGCTGTCCAGAACCCATTACCACAGTCAATCCGTGGTGGCAGCCTTCGCCTAAAATAGCGCTCCTCACGCAATCAAAAACAAAGCTGGTCCTCTTGTAGGCATATGGCGCTCTTTGTTGGTGGTGCAGTCTTTGCGGTAGAACCAAACCGCTAATATGTTCCAAAATCCCTCCTCAAAGAAAGGCAAGATGCACTCACGAAGTTGCAGTAAGTCAATTTTATTTTCATGCCAGCAAGTTTCAGGTCCTAAATCTTTTCATTTAAAACGGCAATCCTGACGCGTTTCGGTCCTCACGACCTTGTTCACAGGAATAAACTGCCAGAGCAGAGCCATACTGTCTGTTTTTAAATTGTTGTGGCCCCCTAGTGGACCCCCATAATGGTAATAAAATTCAACACGACTGTGACATCTGCCCTCAGTTCCTTGCCATAATGAAAATGCTTTTACACGTGGATGCGTTTTTCTAAAACTAGATGAAATGTTCATTATTCAAACAAGGATCACATTAGCAGTTTCCATCATTTCACTATTGAAGCCTTCTATTGGATTCATTTTAATAAATTACACATGCACTGCATGCTGGAACTCGTGGTCCTCTTCATCCATTTTGTAACCCTCCAGTGGGCAATATCATTATTAGAACATTGTCTCATTTGTAACAGTTACTTACTGCGCACTTTGTTTCTCTACAGTCCATTTTAGGGCTGTCCAGAACCCATTACCACAGTCAATCCGTGGTGGCAGCCTTCGCCTAAAATAGCGCTCCTCACGCAATCAAAAACAAAGCTGGTCCTCTTGTAGGCATATGGCGCTCTTTGTTGGTGGTGCAGTCTTTGCGGTAGAACCAAACCGCTAATATGTTCCAAAATCCCTCCTCAAAGAAAGGCAAGATGCACTCCCGAAGTTGCAGTAAGTCAATTTTATTTTCATGCCAGCAAGTTTCAGGTCCTAAATCTTTTCATTTAAAACGGCAATCCTGACGCGTTTCGGTCCTCACGACCTTGTTCACAGGAATAAACTGCCAGAGCAGAGCCATACTGTCTGTTTTTAAATTGTTGTGGCCCCCTAGTGGACCCCCATGATGGTAATAAAATTCAACACGACCGTGACATCTGCCCTCAGTTCCTTGCCATAATGAAAATGCTTTTACACGTGGATACGTTTTTCTAAATATATATCTAAATATATACATATATGGTTTTTCTGGTCGAAGACGATGAGTCATGAGACGTCATGGGGGTGGGTGGGGGGGAGTCTGGGGTAGAAGGGGAAGCGATTCCCCTTCCTTCCTTCCCTGGCAGGGTTGGTGGGAGGATGAGACCAGCTTGCCCCAGGCACCCTCGGGGTTAAAATGGTACGTTGTTACTGAACATTTCGCCTAACTATAACGTTAATATATATATATATATATATATATATATATATATATAAACACATATATATTTAATGTTGGCATTTAGGACCAGTATATGTTTTTTCTGGTCTAAGACGATGATATATGATAGTTTGTGACTAAAGTCTATAATTTTATTGATATTCTGACAATGATATGTTAGTATACATTTGGGGTCAGGATTTCAATGAGCCTCTGATTGTGTCAGGTAAAGATAGCTGATACCTTGTCAGCAGTGAGAGTGCACGCTTTCTGTGCCATGGAATAAAATGGCTGGAATTTCCTTGGTGGAGTGCATCTTTATATGTTCCTCAATTGGGTATATAGTGTCATGGTTGATATTTACCCTTTTATGTTTCTCTATCCTTTCTTTCAACATCCTACTAGGGCTCCTCAATTAGATCAGGACACCTTTACGTTTGATTACATGTACAGTGAATGTAGTGTTGCACTTTGAGAAGATCCTGATGTGGTGTACTCTTCTGGTGTTAAAACTAAAATATTAACAATTATTGGCACCAAACTTGAAAATGTTAGTGTTCCCGATATATAAAACCTGGCTATGTACTTTGTAATCAAGTAGTATTCTTGATGTCAGACTTGACATAATTAGAAGATAGCATCTGTTTAATGATGTGTTCTGTCATTTTTGTAATAGGATTATAAGCTATGTCTTGTTTAGAATGTGGTCCTATTTTAGAACTCACCCATGTATTTTGAGAATCCTATGTATTCCACCACTATTGGCATTGGAGGGTGCAATCAAGGAGAGTTTCCTGTAATTATCTTTGTGGTCTTAGTAGGGTTACATAATTATTGTTTCGGGGGCTGCACACAGAAGTGCCAAATTGCCATTAATGATTGTTTATGTGCAGGAAGAGACACCTTCCCGCACATAAACAATCACACCCCTCAAAGTAGACATCCATGCTTGATGGTGCGAGGATGCCTGCATTGGCGCTGCAGCACAATTTAGCTCAAGCACAGGGAACAACCCTGTGTTGTGAAAATGATGGAGCGGGGCGCTGCCAATTTTGGTGCAGCGTCGCGCTCCTTCATTTTCCTATAAATATGGGCCAAACAGTCCTGTGGAGACTGTGTTTCTGCCAGACCAATGTGACCACCACGGTTCAACCACCACACATTAGGAGGCAGAAATGGACACAGTACAGGGAGACACTCACCTCAAGGAAGCCATACACGTCAGGAGCTGCCATGGAATCACCACTAGATGCCATCTCCTGCTCCTGCCTGCCGAAAGACAACAAAATCATCACAGGCGAGGTTGACAACAAACCATAAGTACACACACTCACCTGTTACATTTGTAAAATGTAGAAATTTGTACAGTTACATAACATACCATAGGGAGAGGGGAGCAAGGGCTGTACTTACACGTAACAGCATAGTGACACACACATAACATACTGCATCAAGGACACCCACACTTACACATTACGCATACTTCAGCCAGCACTCACACACACACACCACACATCAATACCACACATGTACGCACTGCAACACAGCACAGGCTCACCGATTCCCATACAACATACAAACTTGTTACAACAACACAAAAACTGCACAAATACAAATACATGTCACACACTCACACCCAACACTGGCCAGAGACCAGACACACATTCACATCCATGTGTAATGGAACACACACACCACCACCATCAGACAACACAGCAATCGACACACACATCACACATACACAGCACAAAGAACCTATTATGCCATGTATAATACACGCTGACACAGTCAAAACACACAAAGTGCCACCACAACAGGGCCAGCACAGCAGCGATGGGAGCAGCAAAACCATACATGGAAGGAGGCCATAGTGGGACACAACTCATGTTGAACAAGGCCCACAAAAACATGCCAACACAAACAGGCCCCCTTTAGATCTCATGGACAAGCAATACCAACAACAAATGTAATGCACAGTCACACATATGGGTGAAGGGCAAGGCTAAAAAGTATACACTGCTCCAAACACTATACAAGACACCAGCCAGCTCTGAGGGACACACACCTAAATAGTCATGTGCACACAAAAGCGAAGCACACTTGCACGACTCAACACAATCCATGTCTGCACATGCAAACTCCAGAACACCCACTACATATACACAATAGCCACGTCAGGGAACAAGGCATACACAATGCAGAACCACATTGCACATCACTACAACAAACACAGATCACTACAAACGCAACACATTACCATGACACCAACATTTCGACCTCATACACATACCTATTACTCAGCACACACCCTACCCCTTGGGGACAACAGCACTCCACACAAACTCACACACTGCTGAAACAAAGCAAAAAGCAGCAAGCAGCACACACAAAAAAATACTGGTACAAAGCCATTGTCAGCCAGTAACAACTCAAACCTAGGAAAGAAAATACAGGACAAAGATGTAACCAAAAAACCAACAACGGGATGGCTTTCATGTACTAATAGTGCAAAAAATATGAAAGTCCAAGGACATTGACCAGTTCAAGAGTATCCTTTTTGCACAAAAGGCACAAAATGATGCCCCAACTTGACTCAAGACTGCCATGTAACCTCCACAAGTAAGGGCATCAAGAGGGCAGGCAGGTACCTCAGGGAGTATTGGGGGGTGTTGGGGGAGGGGAGTTTGGGCTTGGGAGGGGTGGGTTTGTCTTTGGTTGGGGGAACCTTCTTGGGAGGGGTGGACCTCATCTTGGTGGGGTTGGGGCATGGGTGCTGGTGGTGGGGTAGGGGAGGCCTTAAAGGTGGAAGGGATGGCCTTGAGGCCAGAAACAGCTCTTTACAGCGTCTCACGGGGCGAGTAGCGAAAAGGTCAAGGTTAGAAAGGAAAACTTGTTTAGACACATGGGGATGGTCATCAGAAGGGGGTTTGGGTGCGGAGGGTATTGAAGTGGTTGTCTAACATTTAGATATGGATGTTTTGGGTGTGTGTTTGTGGGAGGTGTGCTTGTGTGGTTTATGTGTCTTGGGCTGAGGGGGGTGGAGGTGCCGTGGTGGGTTGGCGGGTGGGGCTGTCTTTTGGGGGTGGTAACTGCAGGTATGGTGGTTGTGCGCCATGTAGGGGTATCAGTGGTTGTGGTGTTTGTGGGTGTGGTGACTGGGGTGGATGTTTGAGGGTCTGCTGGTGTGGTGTCGGCAGGTAGGATAGGTGTGGTGGCTGGATCAGTGAATTTTGGTGTGGTGTCTGCAGGTGTGTCAGGTATGTGGTGTTGGGGGTGTTAGGGCAAGTAGTGTTGGTGTGTCTGCAGGTGGATGTTGTTTGTGCCCGTGGTGTGCCTTATGGTGCTTATGTTTGTGTGCACTTCCCTTGTCTGTTGAGGTGGATGCATGCAAGTCTGTGTGCTTTGGCTGGGTCAGGAAAGTGGGGATTTGGACCGGGAAGAGGAAGGTGGAGGGGGGACGGTACAGAAGGGGTGACTGGTTGCCATCAGTGTGGAGGCCAGAGCCTGAAAAGATCTCTGTAGGCCAGCCATTGCACCGTAAATGCCCTCTAGGAACACATTGCTTTATTGAACCTGGGTTGCCAGTCCCTGGGTGGCATTCACAATGGTGGATTGAACCACAGAGATGCTTCTCAGGAGGTCAATAGCCTCCTCAGTGAGGGCAGCAAGGGGAACAGGGGCTGGGGCACAGGTGCCTGTGGCAAAGGAGGAGCCCACCCTCTTGTATGAGTGGACATGGACAACTGGGTGGGGAGCTGCAGGGAGGGCGGTGATAGAACGGGGTGGCAGACAGAAATGCTACTGGACTGGTCACCGATAGGTCTGGCACCACTAGGGAGTGGCCACTGGAGGAGGGTTCCAATTAAGATTTTGCAGATCTTTGCAGGCCACTGGGTTCCTCGGTGTCCGTGGGTCGTGACCGGAGGTCCAGTGGCCAGAAGCTCTTCCCCGTCTCTTTCCCCTGCTGGTGCTGATGCTAAAAAAAGATAGTGAAGTATGGTCATATCATACACATGATAACACTTCCATCACAAATCAGAAATAAATCGCATACCATTATGTCAACTGACCCCTGCAGGAAGTGTCAGCAAAGTGCCACCATCATGTAACTCAATACAATGCATGTTCCTCAATTTTACAACTGTAACACACCAGAAAAGCAAGCTATTGTTAAACTACAATACCAGGAATGAAGCTGAGTTATCACACTAACCATACCATGACTAGGTGACTATTCCACCCAATACAGGTGCCAAATTCTGAAAAACATAGTCAAGCAGTAGACAAGCAATGGATTTCCATTGTAAGGTAGCTTACCAAATACACAGACCCAATCCTTATCACACAAATACATTGCCCTGATGTCATGTACCAGGCATATGTTGTCTAAAGGCAAGCAGCCCTGGTACAAACAAGCCATACCGTCATCGAGTGACATAGAATCAACCATATCACTATGGACACATACCATCATAAAACATATCAACATGCCACATCTGCCAAATGTCAGTCAAGGAGGTAGTACACATATTACACACATATGCACCTCTTGTAATGTAGCAAGGAGTAACAATAGACTCAGGTCCAAAATATCTAGAATAAATGTCTCCTGAAGACAAACAATACTAGTCATGTAAGGACCACGTAAGCTCACACCAATGTCCCACATCCATTTAAAAGTTAACTATTTTGTGTATGTTTCAAATAGACCAATGTACTGTGCAGGAAGGAGGAAGACAGACCTTGAAAACACTAGCATGAGTAAACTAATTTTTACAGAGTGAGAAGCAACGTCACTACCCACACATCAGACATGACAAGCATGACATCTGCCTGTGGAGGATTCCCAGAGGCAAAACATAAATGATGTTAACATTCCTGGTACACCAACTATGATGCAAGATAACAGTCAGGTTACACTTACCAACCTACACACAGGTGTAAATGAACTACCACAAATGCACCAAATAAGTTTGTCATCAAACATGAATTTCCCAAACACCCTGGCCTCATGTGTCCAATCCATCATAGCTACAGCAGGTGCACATGATAAATTCCAACAATGAGACATACATTTTGTTTTCAGACTACACATGATGTTGATACAGAACTGTCTGGGCCATAACTGTGAGTGGACAACCATTGCCTATGTATCATACCTACAAAAATATCCCAAGGACACAAATGTGACACTTTTCTACTATCAGGGCATCAGCATTGCAATCACATGCTTACATCTGATACCAACATACGTGTCCCAGTGGAAATATAGCTTATGCACACTGGTATCCAACATGCATTTTGTCAACTCTGATGGGACATCACACATGCCAATGTACATTCCTCACTTATCAAGGGGAATTACCTTGCAACAAGTGTGAAGATGTTAGATGTGCAAGTCATGTGATATGTGTGATGGGCACTATTGCATCACATAATGCTGTGACACATCTGAAACCAACAAACACTGGAGAAGAATTGCCCCTGGCCGACTTAAAATCAGACGTGGACATGCCCCTTGATACATAGCAGAAGACATAGATACAGAACCTTCCCACCTTTCTACTGTGAGGATTGATCTGTTGGTGGGAACTAACACCCACCAGGGTGGTAAAAGCAGCTTACTGGAACACAAAACACAGCCATTAGTGCTCCATTCTATCCTATAAGACTGAGGGGTCCTAGTTGAGTACCATGTCCCAAACAAAAATGAATGTGCACACCTGTTGCCAATACATAACCTGTGTACACCAATGTGAGCACAGAAGATGTGTGACACATGACACTTCCCACATTTTCAGAGCTGGCATTCTGTCCCTCACTCAATCACCTGGTAAAGGGTCAAACATGAGTTAGGTCCATACTTACCCCCTTGTGGCTGCTGTGCTGCCCTCAAATGCCCATTTAAAGCCAGGTAGGCAGCTGCCAAAATGCGGGCCATAAGGGGGGGGGGGGGTCATGGTCCGACGGGCACCCATTCCGCATTGGGAAAAAAGCCCCAGCTAGGCCACTGCGAACTTCCAGACCCAGCATCTCAGGTCCTCCCACCTCTTCCGACAGTGGGCACTCCTCTGGATTTGGACCCCAAGGGTCCGCATCTTCTTGCAATGGCATGCCAAATCCCCTTCTTATGATGGAAGTTGATCTACAATGATGCCAAAGACAAAAAATAAAATCATGTCCACAAGTCCCACACAAGAACCGGCAGAGTTAATTACAAGTCTGTCCAACAAGCCAGTAGCAACCTGTCTTGACCGTCCTGTCCACCTATGGAACATAACAGACATTGGGTAGGGGGACATTACTGCTAACACCCCCCACAAGGGTACCCATCACAACCACTGGCTCAGCCCCTGCACTGACCAGTTACTAGAGCACTGTGTTTTATGGGACATGAGCGATCCACGTGACATTGACCAGGAACACAATATAACATCACACAAAATGGCAAGTGAAAGCCACATCAAATAGCAAATACTGCACATATAAATCCACAGCCCCTGATGATCACAAGCTGCATATGGTCCCCACAGGTCACAGCCAGGCTACAGACAGGCCCATATTGCCATGATAACATACAAGGGAGTTACATGTTGTGCACACAAAGATGCAAGCCTCTACATGTGTGCACCTATGTACATACACATGCACCCACATGCTATTTCAGGAAGTGAGGGTCTTTGTGTCAGGCAAAAAATTGTGAAATATACTTCCAAAACATGTGTGCACACAAACACTATGTCAAAGTAAGCTACACCTAGCCTTGCATTTGACATGTCCCACATAATTTCCAAAACACTGGGTCAAATATCATGGAACATCAGTTCACAAAACACTTTTTGCAGACGTTCAAGGCCCAAGAAATTAGGAGCATGCCCACTACAGATCAGAGCTGGATTAAGGAGCCAACAGGGCAAAGTTATAATGGGACCTGTCAAGGATATGTAACACAAATGGTCAGAGTTGTAATGAGCACATCTTTCACAACTCCCCACCATGCCCCCAATGCAACATAAACACTGGGCATTGGCTCAAGTCAATGAACCTTAGTAGTGAGGCATGATTTTTAACCTTCGCATGCTGTTTATGGATACAGGGTGTGGCTACAGGCTCACACTTGCTGTACAAAAGCTATTTAATAACAGTCCAGATGGCAATAAAACAGAAAGTGACAATTGAAAAGGTAAGTTTCTCTGCAGGCAGACCACACAAATCAACACACAATACATGTCCGAAAAGGTTAGATGCATCACAATACTTCATGTATCCCATAGCCAACAGTACAACACTACAACAATGCTAGATGTGGCCAGAGATGTATGTACAGATAGAGAAATGGCAGAAGTATGGTGAGAAACTGGCAAATAACATGCATCATCACCTGTTGTCACATTAGCACATATGACCACACATCAAGCACATCTGATGATGGGATTTACCTGGTGATGGCTGTCATGGCACCTCAGCTAACCATGTGCAATAATCACAAGGCGGGTCAGGCAACACTCATTGCATAATCTCCGCACTGTCTCAGGACTCTAAACCTGTCTCTTCGCATAGGTACATGCCCAGGAACTCGACCATTTAAGCACCCAGATAGCACATGCAGAGGTTCAAGGACACATTCTGACATATTGCCCATAGGCCTAGGCTAACTGAATCAAAGCTTAGTAGAGCTACAGAAACATACGTGCACATGGTGCTCTTACCTGCTCCTCTGGTGCACCATAGAGCTGTTCATACAGGGGTAAGTCCTCCTCCACAAGCTTCTCCAGCTCTTCTGGTGAGGAGGCAGGTGCCCTATCACCTTGCTCCCAGAGGCAGTACACAGCAGCTTAGGTTGTGGAGATCTTGCTGGCAGCAGTGTCAGTAGTCAAGTGAGAGATTAAGCAGGAGATGACGGTCACGTCTGCCACGTACGCAACCGTCACCACTGGCAGACACTGCCTTTGACCTAAGACTGCCACAGGCAGCAATGTTATCCAGTGGCAATGTCTGCTGCTGTAGCATCTGCCTACCACCATGACGTCTGCCGGCAGACAACGTTGTTTCCTATTGTCCAGTGTAAGAGGTCGGGCGGTCACCATTTTAAAGCCTTTCGTTGTTCGGAAAAGTTCATGTTTAATGCGTCACAATGGGGAACAATTCTACGGCATAATCTTCAGTGCTGGCATTGTCTAAAGATGTATTTTTGTCCTTATTGAAGGATCTTGTTGTCATGTTGTCCTGCTAAGTTTCTAAAATCTTTGGTGGCACAGTCACCACCCATCTTGGCCATGGGCAAAAATGTTTTTGGGGCTTTTAAGACATTGGGGGTCATTCTGACCCTGGCGGCCGGTGGCCGCCAGGGCCACCGACCACGGGAGCACCGCCAACAGGCTGGCGGTGCTCCCACGAGCATTCTGACCGCGGCGGTTCAGCCGCGGTCAGAAGCGGAAAGTCGGCGGTCTCCCGCCGACTTCCCGCTGCTCGGGGGAATCCTCCATGGCGGCGGAGCGCGCTCCGCCGCCATGGGGATTCTGACACCCCCTACCGCCATCCTGTTCCTGGCGGGTCTCCCGCCAGGAACAGGATGGCGGTAGGGGGTGCCGCGGGGCCCCTGGGGGCCCCTGCAGTGCCCATGCCAGTGGCATGGGCACTGCAGGGGCCCCCGTAAGAGGGCCCCACTGTGTATTTCAGTGTCTGCAATGCAGACACTGAAATACGCGACGGGTGCAAACTGCACCCATCGCACCCCTGCAACTACGCCGGCTCAATTCTGAGCCGCGTCCTCTTTGCAGGGGCATTTCCTCTGGGCCGGCGGGCGCTCTTTTGGAGAGCGCCCGCCGGCCCAGAGGAAATGTCTGAATGGCCGCTGCGGTCTTTTGACCGCGGTGCGGTCATTTGGCGGCTCCCTC
The DNA here is from genome assembly GCF_031143425.1 of Pleurodeles waltl. Classification (NCBI taxonomy): domain Eukaryota; kingdom Metazoa; phylum Chordata; class Amphibia; order Caudata; family Salamandridae; genus Pleurodeles; species Pleurodeles waltl. The sequence continues at coordinate 266,235,195 of NC_090448.1, read as the reverse complement.
CAGGCGGGCGGCTCCCGCCGCCCGCCGGGCTCAGAATGAGCCCCATTGTTTGGTTTCACTATCACATAGTCTCGCTGATGCATTAGTTTATATACACATATCTTAATTGAGGCAAGGGGATGACATGTAAGTAATGTGAGACTTTTACCATTGGTATGTGCTGTGTATCATGTTTTCACTGTATCAAATGGCACAGTTTTTATGTGACATATGTAGTGTCACTTACAAGGGTCACAATGAGTGATAGACATACCTTATTTTCTCTCACATAGTTACCCTGGAATTAGAAGGGTCGGACAAGCTCTTGTGAACTGTCTACTAGCAGACCATGGAGAATAGACATGTCATACAAATTTACCACCCGGAAAGGCAGAAAATCAAGGATCTTAGTTATCAGTTGGAGCCAGCTCTGATGCCTGCCATCAGTCATTCAAAGAGCATTCCACCCATTCTACAAGTCATGTCAGTGCTGCATTTTCTGGCCACAGGATCCTTCCAACATATAGTGGCCCTAACTGCAGGGATGTCCAGTCTATGTTCAGCCTGGTCTTGAAGGATGTACTGTCTGCAATGTTGAAACACATGGACATCTACATCCGATTTCCACAACGTGAGGATTTTGCTCATGTGAAAGCAGAGTTCTATGGTTTTGCACACATCCCACATGTAGTGGGGGCCATTGATGGTACACATGTACCCTTGTTTCCCCCACATGGCAATGAACAGATCTATCGGAACAGGAAGACCTTCCATTCCATAAATGTCCAATTAGTCTGTTTGGTGGACTTCACAAGTATGTGCATGTTACCCAGGTTCAGTCCATGATGCCTTCAACATGCGGAACAGTGTTATCCCACAGCTGATGACATTACAGTACCCAGAGAGGGCCTGGCTGGTTGGCACGTTACACATGTCATGTGTGTTTGTATGCTATGTCTGCTGCCAAATGTGATGATGCCTTGGCCTCATGTTTGCTCACATGTCACAATTCCTTACAGGGGACTCTGCCTACCCAAACCGTCCCTGGTTGTTGACATCAGTGAGAAACCCAACCACGCCAGAGGAAGTTCGCTTCAATGAGGCCTATGGAAGGACACAGCGTGTCGTGGAGCAGGATTTTGGACTCATGAGGCAAGATTCTGTAGCATCGATAAGTCTGGTGGAGCTCTCCTCTGCTCATCCGCTAAAGTGTGCCAATCATTGAGGCCTACTGCATGCTCCACAACCTTGCCCTGAGGCGACAGATCCCATACATCCCAGATTAGGGGGAGCAAGCATCTCCATCGGGTGAGAAAGCAGAAATGCCAAGTGAGGATGACCATGATGAGAATGAAGGTGGAGACATGCGGTCAGATCTCATCAATCAGTACTACACCTGAGTGTTAGTATGTGATGTTCTGTAGTTTCAATGACTCTGTTGGGAAGTGTGAGGGTTAGGACTGGTTGAGAAGAGTCTATGTGTGATGATCAGACAGGCCATTTGATGCTTTGCAGTGTTGCATAGCTATTTTAGCCATATTTTAGTCACGTTATTTTAGCAAACTAGGCCTGCCTTGTGCACTTTAGTCCAGTTCAAGCATCACTTTATTTTTCTAGCAATGGCCACATTTGTGGTGTTGTTTTATTTCTCTCTATCTAATTGTTTTTTCGCCTAGGAAAGCAATACTTTCTCAGTAGGACATTCATTTCACTTTGTGCTTTCTTCAAGGCTACAGTTAGATAGGTTGCTGGTAAACATGGTACACTGTGTCTCCAACATTCACAGAAACATCACACTCATACATGGGGGACCATTTCTTAGAATGTCAACTGTTTTATTATAAAAATACTCCTTTGGGCCATACACATTAGAGGGAGATTCCAGCCAGATGATCACGTCTGCAGGCTGAGTGCTGATTGCCTTGCTACAGCTGCTTGCTTAGACTGCCAAACCTCTAATCTATATGGGGACAGTGTCTTTCTAGACTACAGGCTTCCTTACTAAGGTATGGGGGATGATGTTTTCCCATGGGGAAACCTGAAGGGCAGATTAGGCTTATTATGCTGTGCTCTAAAATAGCATAGGTAGGAGAAGTATATCTTACTCCTAGTGACAATATGGTGGGACTATGTTTGTGTTTAACTCTCCTCGTCACCTTATTGCTTTTATTGTTTCATCATTGTTAGAAATGGGGTCTTTAATTGGCAGTCAGGTTACCTCCTGTCCAAGCAAGGACCCTCACTCTAGTCAGGGTGAATGAGAATCACCCTCAGTTAACCGCCGCTCACTCCCTTGGTAGCTTGGCACAAGCAGGCAGGCTTAACTTCAGAGTCTAGGTGTAAAGTATTTGTACCAACACACACAGTAACTCAGTGAAAACACTACAAAATGACACAACACAGGTTTAGAAAAATAGGTGTTATTTATCTAAACAAAACAAGACCAAAACAACAAAAATCCAACATACACAAGTCAAGTTAGGAATTAAAAATCAAAAAGAGTCTTAAATCCTTTAGAAAACAGTGCTAATGCTATTAGCGTGAAAAAGTACCTGGGTTGCGTCAAAATAACGCGACTGTCGGAAAAGGCCAACGATGCGTTGATTTCCCACTCGCAAGCGAGACCGTGTGTCGTTCCTCCTCCGGTCGGGTCGGCGTGCGTTGTTTTTTCCTCTCCGCAGGACAGCGATGCGTCGATCCGGACAGACACCTCTGGTCCAGGCAGGCTTTGCGTTGTTTTTCCACGTCCAGCGATGTTTGCATCGAAAATGCTGCCACACGGTATCAGCAAAACCGTGCTATGTGGGTTTGCCACGTTATCAGCCTCCGTCAGCAGGAGTTGCGCGGCGTCTCTCCAGCCGCGTGCATTGATTTTCCAGCCGCGATGCAGGTGGAGCTTAGATTTTAGCAGTGTAGCCAGCTGCACGTCGTTTCTCAGCCGTAACGAGGAAGGTATATCGAACATTTACCTGCACGGCGGTCTGTGCGTGGATTTTCAGTCTTGGTCTGCCAGCTTCATCTTTCAAGGCCCCAGGAACTGGATGGGGCACCACTTGGCAGGGCAGGAGTCTAAGCAGAGAGTCCAGGTGCTGGCAGAGAAGGTCTTTGATGGTCCTGAGTCTTCAACAACAGGAGGCAAGCTCAGGACAAGCCTTTGGAGAGTTTCTTCACAAGCAGGAATGCACAACAAAGTCCAGTCTTGTCCCCTTGCACAGGCAGAAGCAGCAACTGCAGGATAGCTCCACAAAGCACAGTCACAGGCAGGGCAGCACTTCTCCTCAGCTCTTCAGCTCTTTTCCAGGTATAGATTCCTCTTGATTTCCAGAAGTGATCTAATTTTCAGGAGTTTGGGTGCTCTTCTTATACCCATTTTGGACTTTGAAGTAGGCCTACTGCAAAGAAAAGTCTCTCTTGTTTGTGAAATCCTGCCTTGCCCAGGCCAGGCCTCAGACTCACACCAGGGGGTTGGAGACTGCATTGTGTGAGAGCAGGCACAGCCCTTTAAGGTGAAAGTGACCACTCCTAACCTCCTTCCTAGCACAGATCGCTCATCAAGATGTGCAGGCTGCACCCTAGGTCCCTTTGTGTCACTGTATAGAGAGAGAGATGCAAACAGCCCAATTTTCAAACTGACCAAAACAGGGAATCCACGAACAGGCAGAGTCACAGAATGGGTTAAGCAAGAAAATGCCCACTTTCTAAAAGTGCCATTTTCAAACACACAATCTCAAAACCAACTTTACTAAAAGATGTATTTTTAAATTGTGAGCTCAGAGACCCCAAACTCCACATGTCTATCTGCTCCCAAAGGGAATCTACGCTTTGATCATATTTAAAGGCAGCACTCATGATTACAGGGCTACTCATGTGGGTGGCACAACCAGTGCTGCAGACCCACTAGTAGCATTTGATTTACAGGCCCTGGGTACCTCTAGTGCACTTTACTAGGGACTTACCAGTAAATCAAATATGCCAATCATGGAAAGCCAATTACATACACATGTTATAATGGAGCACTTGCACTTAAGCACTGGATAGCAGTGGTAAAGTGCCCAGAGTAACAGAAACAGCAAAAACAGAGTCTAGCACACATCAACAACCTGGGAAACAGAGGCAAAAAGTTAATGGAGACCACACCAAGGATTCCAAATCTAACAATCATCCTAGTTATTGCAATACATGCCATTTTATCTAAAATGCAATTGCTTCAATAAACCCTTATTGAACTATATTCTGCTTTTGTTGTCTTTGCCTGCGTGAGACTAATGTAAATGAGATAAAGGGATGAAATGTGATTCATCACAATACCCCTGAGGAGTCTTTCTTTTCATGCATCCGGTTGCCACAATCATCCCTGCTTTTGGGTGGAGATGAGGCACTGCTAGTTAGCCGTAAAACCTGCATTAGGCTGACAGGCGTCACATGGTGTGAAATTTTACTTAGTATCCCACAGTCTATGCGATTCTGCCACCCAAATCCAGCAGCCTCATTAGCATAATGAGAACCTACATGACATGGCACCACCAAAGTTTGGTCAGACACTAATTTTTGGATACTCCTAAGTATCTTTGTGTCACTAAAGGCTAAAGACACCTCAATACTATATACGGAGACTTCCGTGGTGTTGAGGACTCCTCAGCTAAATAGGTAGTAACTATCTTAAGCTGTAGGCTGTTCAAGCTTGAACCTTAAAATTATTAATCCCTAGTTGGTGACCTTATCTCTGAACACACACTTACCATTAACATGGCAAACCCACAACGGGTTGTAATTGCAGTAAATATGCGACCGCCTCTTATTGCGCATTTATTAGCAAATGGCCGAACGACCCGGGGGGAGGGGGTCCAGTTACATTTGTTGTTGAGGCTCATCCAGCCAGAAATGTTTTATTCTAGGGTTACCTTTCCAGCAGTTGATGGGAACACTAACACATTTCATCATTATACGCATGCAAACATACCTGCACAATATAGAGCTTATGCATACTTTATCTTATCAAGATCATAACAGTTGGCTTGATGGCACCCTATCCCATTTATTATTACACGTTAGGCTAGGTCCTCTGAGTAACGATGGCCCAACCTGGCCTTTATTGGCCACATATATGCCACACCCTGATGCAGCAACCTTGGCGGTAGCTGTGGTCCGCCGCTTTTATATAGAGTTCACTGGAATATACAGACTGTTAGTACAGTTTGTAATGCAAACACTAAATACTAACCCAGCATAAGCTGCCACAGCACAACCACACGCAGTTACTCCAGGTATGAACTTGCCAACTGTACATTGGATCATGAGTAAAGTACCCCCCCAAGAGGGAAGAAATTCCGTTTTGGTTAGCTCAAAAACATAAATGCACTGGAAGCAGTTATTCTGCCTATGGGTCCTCAGGACCAACATAGAATGCTAACTATGTGCTTGCCATTTGGAATGGTTCCTAAAATAGATAACTGCAACACATGAGGTATGGTATTTGCCACGCTCTACACTACTGCACACGGTACACCAACCTTGCCAATCTTCCGGAGGTGTTAAGACAAATTCAAGATGATACGAGACTGCCCGACCCTGCATTTGGGGCTGCAATTAATGGGCATTTTTGCCACTGTGTCTTCAATTGTATTAAGTGATCCCAAAGGGGAAGCAGTTGCACTAGAAGTGCGCATGCAGCTCTGGGACGTTCCTGTACAGGACCAAGAACGTGAGATGCCAAAGATTAGCATTGAAACCTACTTTACCCATGCACCTGGGTTATACCACAATCACGTAGAGTAGGATAAAGATTCTCCCTATCATGTAATACCAATTAAATCACACACGCACATTTATGATACAAAATGCACATAGCACAGCACTTTTGAACAATATAGAGTGTAAAGAATACAGACCGATCCTGGATATATCCAACAGGTTTTTCTGCCAAAGCATACTGCCTGAAAGTAGGAACTTAACAACTTTTAGCGCTTTAGGCTCCAAAAAAAATTCTGCCGACTCCCACAAGGGTATGAGAACAGTACAGGGCAGTTCTCGGGTCATGTTACATCTATTTTACACAACATTGACCCTGAGGCATTGTTATACACGGACAACATCTATCTTGCGGACAACAGCCTCATGCAACATGTAAGACAGGTAGCCCACATTGTTGTAGGATTTGCTGAATTCGGGTACCGATTCAATAAAAATAAAAAATAAATAGCCTTTCTTAGTGTCCTATGTTTGGGATACAAACTGTCGGATGAATTTTTGGAAAAATGCGCACAGTTACAACCATCACATACAATAAAAAAGCTTCTGCCTTTATTGGGCTTTTTGAATTGTGGCAGAACATACATTCCAGATTATGCACAATGCATTTAACCACTGTATGACTTAATATGTCCTGACTTTAAAAGCTAATTCTGGACAGTTGAACACACACGCATTCTCAGAGCATTACAAAAAGACATGCTTGAATGAAAACACCCCCATAAAAGGGACAATGAAAACATCTGGTCATCATAGTAATAGCTAGTGCCATTGGTTTCACCTACATGACATTCAATGAGGGTGAGACCCTCCCAATTGCATACAAATCACATTAGTATTCTACAGCTGAACAACGCTTTGCTCCCACTGAGAAAATTCTCACTGCTGTTCAGATGGCTGTCATTAGAGACTTCTGCCCCGGGGAAAACGTATCATTGTTGTATCTCCCATTCCAGCTCTTGAGGCTGTTACCAAAGCTAGCGTTTGAAATGCTAAAGCATTACATCCATGTTGGATTCAATGGGCAACATCTCTGACAGCCACTGATGTTGATTATATTTTTGACTCAAAATTATAAACTCAATGAGTTTTTGCAATATGAACACTAATATCCAGTTCCAGCAAATACATTGTCTATTGAACAATATCAGACAATTTTGTACACTGATGGTTCAGCCCAACCAGCCATAGGCACCAAACATCAATATTCCGCTGCTTGCACAGTCGTGAGTGGCTACATGAAGGATGGCAAGTTCCATCCACAAAATACTTACACGCAGGCTCTAGGGGACTGCCCTGCACAACTTGCAGAGCTTAAGGCACTGGAACATATGGATCCAGAGCGGATGACGTTGATTGTCTGTGATTCTTACTAATGTGTCCAGTCCTTCAATGAATACCTGCATTACTTACACCAGAATGGGTTCACAGATTCAAAAGGACACACCATGAAACACAGACTTCTCTGGGGGAAAGTAGCGAATCTGAAGGAAACGCTACCCAACGTCCATGTTGTACATGCACCAGGACATTAGCGTGTTTAAATACACGTTGCAGGAAGTACTTTGGCTGGTGAAGCAGCCAAATCAGCAGTAGCTATGGATTCTGTTGCTACAGTAACTCATTCTAGAATGAAATTGGATGATGACATCTGTGAAAGCTTCGGCTGATGGCACACCTTTACCAAAAGGATATCCTGCTAAATACTCCTACCGCATGTAGTGCTCAATACAGCCCTAGCAGTGATACCAGGGGTGGGAAATTGTGTGATTCCCATGAAAGGCGAAAGACCAGAAATGATTAAAGTAGCACATGAGGGAGTTGCTTCTGCCCATGCTGGGGTGGCAGCTATAATTTCATTGTTGCAAAGCACGTTACTGGTGGGTGGCCAGGTCTTTATAGACAGACCAAGCAGTATGTCCTTTGTTGTGACATGAGCCAGCAAATTAAAGGATCCACTGTCAAACGCTCACCGCAGACACCCCTCCTTATATCCAGTAAACCAAAACAATGTGTGTACTTGGACCATTGCTGTCCCCTAACTCCTGATAGTGCATACAAATACATCTTAGCCACTGTTGACTCATACTCCAGATTTATATGGGTTTGACCACTATGCTCGGCTGATGCTCAAACTGTTATTAAAGATTTGCAAGTCTTTATCAGCACATATGCTTTTGAGGCTTTCCACTTGGAGCAGGGCCCTGCTTTTGCCTCAAGGGCTTTCAGGGACTCCATGGCTTCATTAGGGGTCCAACTGCATTACTCGTCTCCATTTCATTCTGAAGGAAATAGTGATGTGGAGCGACAAAACCGATATTTAAAACAATCCTTAACAGCCAGAATATTAGCTACGGATCGTAGTTGGCCTTGACACCTGCATGAAGTCCAGAGAGCACTTAACAATCTTCCCAGAAGGTCTCGGGGGGGCGTACTTCATACAAATGCCTGTTTGTGACATGAATGTATGTTCCAGATCTTGATGGTCCTGGCGTGGAGGTCATCAGATACTCCTTTTGACATAATTGAACGTTTCACTGTCTTCCAGGACTTACAACAGTTCCATGCTGCCTCTTGGGAAGAAGGGATGTACCAGTAACATCTACCTGCTGGATTCCAAAAATTGGGGATCTAATGCGTGAAAAGATTGCTGTGAAAAAGGAGTTTGGTCCTTTTTTATCGTGCACCGGTTCCAGTCCTGGGAATACACAGTACCAGAACTGTCATTCTACCAACGCTGCCTGGATCTAAAGAAAATCGCTTTGCCTCCATTGACAATGTCAAGCTACACCATGTGGTCGATCCTGCACAGCAGACCTAGGGGACTCCTGGGTAGTACCCGAATCCCTCTCACTACAGACCAGGATGTTCCTCTGCAGGTTTTCAGAAGCAACACTGACACCTCTTCGAGCTTGGGGAGAGTGGAAAATTTGCTTTCATTGGTTCCACTAACTTCTACTACTACAAATAACACTGATAATACTGGTCAATTTGATTTGAATTCTACACAAACGGATGGCATAGTCTACTATGAACCACAGAGGGAATCTTCTGCAAGCTCTCCATTTCCAAACACAGCTCCAGTTTTTGCACAAACTGCTTCTGGATATTTTGCTGACATTAATGACACTTTCACTGACTCATCTCCCTCTACTGCAACAGAACTGCCAAGAGCACATAAGCTGATAAATTGGCTAAAAATGTATTACTTTTTTTTTCCTTGGAACTACTATGGTTCTTTCTGACTGCACTTGCCTTTGTCCTTTGGATTGGGTTTGTCATTGTTTTCTTTTTACTCATACAGGGTCATTGCCTTCCTGAATGCTCTACAGTTGAACTGGTGGAGGTAGTCCTGAAACCACACTTTTCATCACACAAAGTCCGCAGAGACTTGTCCCTAGTGAACATTTGTGCCATGCCAATTCCTGATGGGATTGTTTGGGATAAAGTATTATTTGATATATATGGTCCATCGGAGGTCATTCAAATTCCATATGTATTCAAACTTTCTATGAACTATGTAATTACACCCAGAGTAGTTTCTGATGATTGGGATGTGAAAACTGTTGATTCCATGATGTCTGATTTACAGTATTATACAGTATTTGAAAATGAAGATGTGTACCAATCCAAAGAAAATTATGGTGATATGTTCTGTTATAATTATTATGGACATCATTTCATTCACAGAGCAAGTACCACAAAGACTATTTTCAATTATACCCAGTGGGAACACTGTCCGACTCCACCAGAGGAGAGTTCCAGAACATACACTGAAAAGTTTGCATATTTCACTGTATCTGGGCACAATGTTAAAAATGCTAAGTCAGATTATTTCAAATTGTTGGTGATGGATACTCAAAATATATTATTGACAGACCCAAAATTCATTTATTCTGATTCCTTTGTTTCCAGGTTAGCCAAAGAAGGCTATGATTATTGAATTAAGTCGATAGACTTGAAAAGTGTGTGGGGAACAAAACATTTGCAAATAAGGGGAAAGGAAGCTTTATTTAGAGTATGCCTGATACCTGTTCAAATGATATTTTTAAATGAAACAGTACAACAGACAAGTTGTTTAGGATTAGCAAAAATTGAGGAATTGAATGTGCCTAATATTCCTCCACAGGAAAATTTTACAAATGGCAAAAGTATATAAATGTTTCTGAACAATAGCTCAATGAATGGGTCCAGAATGGAACATTTAACACATCACTTTCACGTCCAGATGGGTGGTTATTGTGACCAGGAGACACCAATGGGTGCCGTACAAGTTTTGTAAACTCCACAGCGGTTTTTAGAACTAATAGGCCTGACCCTTGCTACATGTCCTCAGAACCCTAAGGTATAGTAATAACATATAGTGTAGAGAAAATATGCCAGCAACGGTTGAAAAGTTCCTCTCTAGATGCTGCTAAAGACCACCTCATTCTCCTGTCCAACGAAACAGATTTACAGGATTTCTTGTTAGACCCCAGAAAACATTACAGAGAATGCTTCTTATATGCAGTATGTAATGAAATTTGGAAACCTTCCCAACAAGAAGCGGCTGCCCAGTTAAGGCAAATTGATCAGGAAAATTTACAGAAAGCATTAGCCGCTGTAGATAATGGGATTAACACCTTGTCCCAACTGGATATACACTTTAAATAACATTGTATCCTTTGCAATAGATGTAGTACAGAGTGACATGCTATCTTTACACCCTGGACAAAGTCAGCTAAGACCCATTATGCAGTTGGGTTGGACACTACACACTTTGAAAGCAGGTATCGTTCTCTGGCAACGCGTTAGCACAAGGGATATTTTTTCAACATTCAATTTAACGTGACAACAACAAATAAAGGTTAAGAAGGAAGCATCATACGTTATGCTAAAACATGGAGAAATTAGAAAGTTTGCCTTTCACTGTGGCTGAAATACAATCTACTGAATGGCTACTACACAGAGTTATAAATCTGCTGATTTTGCACTTCAATTCACATCCTGTTTGAAACTTATTCCAGTAGGCAGATATGAAAGGCTGGGAGATAGCTATAAACACGAGGTGTGGGAGCTTCCCTTTTTGTACAAATGTTTTCATGGCATTGTCAGGGGCCGACCCCCACGTCGGACTGCGACGCAAGTGGAGAATTCCCTATGAACTGCCCCGGGGGAACACGAAGAGTTCAGCTCTGCGATAACTGTGGAGCACTTTCAGGGTCGCGACCTCATGGTGCACACCACAGAAAACAAAAAGGAGAGCAAGAGAGACACAGACGTCTCTCTCCGAAACAGGATTGAAAAGGAGAGCAACATCAGGAGGAAGAAATGACGTAGGACCCAAGAGGCGCAGGGAGAAAGAACAAGGAAGAGGAGAGATCCCGAAAGAGTCACGTCAGGACCAGACAAAGCATTCCTCTCAGCTCCAGATGAAGAACATTGCAGAACAGCCCATGCACGTCAAGATACAGGCTTATTGGAAGGAAGGCTGGGTAGCAGTTAAAAGACACTCTGGAGAACCAGGCGAGAGAGAGTCAGGAGGGAAACTCCAATAATCAGGGGAACTAGTGGGATACTTCTGCTTATGATTGTTCAAAGAAGAGAAGTACTTTTCCAATAGGAGACTCTCAGTCTACTTCACTACTTTAGGGGTGTAAATCACTGTGTGCACTTAAAAGCATTATTATTCCACTCTCATTTACCTTCCACTTACACCTCCCGGGTGCCCTAGAGATTTATCCCTATTTTACTCCAACGAGGCCACATACCTGGTTCTGTCCTTTCTGTATTTCATTTGAGGGACATCCACATGAAGACTGATGACACAGGTCCGGGAAACATCCTTTATTACGACTTTTTTTTTACGAGAGTCTTGGTTAACGAAAGCGCAACAACGCTTTTTTTAACCACGACTCCATTATTTTGTGCCTTAACTACGTATGTTCTGAACAACGAACATGCGTGGTTAAGTTACAAAGAAGGGAGTTTGCGAAGGAGGACGACGCAGGTGACAAGGGGTCGACTAAGGTAAGTGGTGGGTTTAGGTTTTGGGGAGGGGGGGTGTGGGGTCAGGGGGTTTTAGGTTTTGGGGTGGGGTTGGGGGGGTGGGGCGTTTTTGGTTTTGGGGAGGGGGTGGGGGGTTAGGGGGTTTTGGGGTGGGGTTGGGGGGGTGGGGCATTTTGGGTTTTGGGGAGGGGGTGAGGGGTTAGGGGGTTTTAGGTTTTGGGGTGGGGTTGGGGGGTGGGGCGTTTTTGGTTTTGGGGAGGGGTTGGGGGGGTGAGACATTTTTGGTTTTGGGTAGGGGTGGGGGGTCAGGGGGTTTTAGGGTTTGGGGTGGGGTTGGGGGGTGGGGCGGTTTTGGGGAGGGGGTGGGGGGTCAGGGGGTTTTAGGTTTTGGGGTGGGGTTGGGGGGGTGGGGTGAGGGATGTAGGGTGAATGGTGCCTATTAGTAATGATTTTATCAGGAATGCCTTTACAACGAAATATCGTTGTTAAGGCATTCGTGGTAAAATCATTAGTAGTAAGAACGAGGTCCCTGTTCCGTCATACAACCCACAGGTCCAAGCCAGGGCAGTTCACGTGGGTCTCCTTCCTGACAGCTACAAAGAAAAAAAGAGAAGACTGTTTAAAAAGAGAAGCCCTTAAGCCAATTCTTATGTTTAATTTTTCTGGAAAGGACAGTGTTGAAAAAAATAAAGACCATACAATCAAAAGCACCCTTATAGAACACTTCCCAGTTATTCAGCATAATGAGGTCTTTCTTAGCGGTAGTGAATGCGGTACTTCTGTGAGCCATTCAATGGTTTGTAAACAGGTGTCTTTGCACAGGGCATGTAATTCCTCAGGGCAAATTTGGCCTGTTATCTGAAGGGAGTTCAAGTCCCTTTGATAAGACCCACATTCCAGGTGCTCTCCAATGGTAGCTCTGTGCTCCTTAACAGTGAAACCTGTTCTGGAATGTGAGCTGGAATAGTTTATGTAATTTCTGGCTCCCAAATTGGTACATGTGGCGGGAACGTCCTTTCCCCCGTACGCAACTGAAAGGAGTAGCAGACATTTGGCCTCATATTGCTACTTCAAATGTGAATTTTGACAAGTTAAGCAGACTCAAGGCTTTATTATTTCAAAAACATGTGGTGCTTACATCTGCATGCAAGACCTATGCGCTTCAGGTTGCGAGGTCATCGGCAGAGATTCAGTCCCTTTTCAGTACAAATTTTCCGAGTCACTTTGGTAAACTGCTGGGACAAATATTCAACGCATCCAGTACTATTGGAATCACCCTTTTCTTTAAGGATGTTGGCTCTGGTTTCATTCACACCTTTTTCTCTATATTTGGCTGAATAACTTCAGCCATACACTCAATATTTTTGAGTGTTTTAGGGGAATTTCCCATTACTTTGGCTATAAAGGTGGCATTTTGCTGTTGCTACTTTTTATGCGCTATGGCTGTCCCTTCACAGCAAGGAGGACTGAAAGTGTTTCCAACAGCGCAACTGTGTCATGAACGCATGATGCAGTATTTTGGAGCACCACTCCTGGAACAACTGGAGCTTGATTGGTCCCTGTCATTCAGACCAGTTTTGGATTGTGTGCAGGCTGTGTTTTGATGCCTATGGTGCCTCTTTGAATGTGCACTGAAAGTCTGTCTTTCTACGCAGCTCTTACTTTCATTGGATGCTGATCTGTTGATGTTCTCGCTGAGGGCTCATTATCAGACATGTGTTTTGAGGGTGCGTTTGCTATGGGAAGCCATTTATGAGTTGCCCTTTGTAGATAATGCAACTCTTAACTCAAGATTAGACACGACACAGTATGTTGCTGCCTCAGCTGGAGCTCAGGCTATGGGACACAAGTGCTCAATGGTTTTCCTTGGAAACAATTTGAATTTTTTACAACCTGGCGAAGTAGAACATTTCCTGGCTTCTATTGTCCGGATATAAGTGTCGAGTTTTGAAATGACATTGAACTTTGAATTTGTCTTTTGGCTGCACTTTTGAAGTTTTAAATTGTCCCTTTTTATTCTGGCTCATGTGTCTTTTAACTGGTCACTATTGACATTTATGCTTCTATGCTTTATTGATAGGATTCTATTAGGCTTTGTTTTATTTTGAGCTTTTACACCACCTTTCAACCCGCAAAGAGAGGGTGTTGTATTGCTATTTTAGCCATACTTTGGTCACATTATTTTAGCAAACTAGGCCTGCTGTTGTGCACTTTATCCCAGTTTGAGCATCGCTTTATTTTTCTAGCAATAACCACATTAGTGGTGTTGTTTTATTTCTCTCTATTTAATTGCTCTTTCGCTTAGGAAAGCAATACATTCTCAGTAGGACATTAATTTCACTTTGTGCTTTCTTCAAGGCTACAGTTTGATAGGTTGCCGGTAAAAGTGGTACACTGTGTCTCCAACATTCACAGAAGCACAAACACTCATATGTGGGGACCATTTCTTAGAATGTCAACTGTTTTATTAAAAAAACACTTCTTTGTCCCATACACGTTAGAGGGAGATTTCAGCCAGATGACCACGACTGCATGCTGATTGCTTAGACTGCCGAACCTCTAATCTACATGGGGACGGTGTCTTTCTAGATTAAAGGCTTCCTCTCTAAGGTATCAGGGATGCTGTTTTGCCAAGGTGAAACCTGAAGGGTGGATTAGCCTTATTATGCTGTTCTCTAAAATAGCGTAGGTAGGAGAATGATATCTTACACCTAGTGACAATATGGTGGGACTATTTTTGTGTTTCACTCTCCTCGTCACCTTATTGCTTTTCTTGTGTTTTATCATCCTAGTTATTGCAATACATGCCATTTTATGTAAGATGCAATTGCTTCAATAAACCCTTATTGAACTATATTCTGCCTCTGTTGTCTTTGCCTGCGTGAGACTAATGTAACTGAGATAAAATCTTATCCATCACGATACCCATGAGGAGTCTTTCTTTTCATGCTCCCAGTTGCCACAATCATCCCTGCTCCTGGGTGGAGATGAGGCACTGTTAGTTAGCTGTAAACCAGGATTAGGCCGACAGGCATCACATGGTGTGGAATTTGACTTAGTATCCCTTAGTATTCTGCCGCCCAAATCCAGAAGCCTCATGTTCAACTTGACAGCGTTAGGGTGGTCACCCCTAACCTTTTGCCTGCCTCCCTCCACCTTTTGGATACTGTTTTGGCTGGTTTTACGACTCTGCACACTTTACCACTGCTAACCAGTGCTAAAGTACATATGCACTCTCCCTTAAAACATAGTGGCATTTGTTCATACCCAATTGGCTTATTTAATCTACTTGTAAGTTCCCAGTAAAGTGCACTACATGTGCCCAAGGCCTGTGGATTAAATGCTACTAGTGGGCCTGCAGCACTGACTGTGCCACCCACATAAGTAGCCCCTTAACCATGCCTCAGGCCTACCATTGCAAGGCCTGTGAGTCCAGTTTCACTGCCACTTCAACTTGGCATTTAAAAGTACTCGCCAAGTCTTAAAACTCCCCTTTTTCTACATATAAATCAACCCTAAGGTAGCCCCTCGGTAACCCATAGGGCAGGGTGCTATGTAGGTAAAAGGCAGGACATATATCTGTGTAGTTTATATGTCCTGGTTGTGTAGAACTCCTAAATTCATTGTACACTGCTGGGAGGCCTGCTCGTTTTAGAGGCTAACATTAGGGCTACCCTCATTTACTGTTTAAGTGGTCGTTTCTGATCTGAAAGGAGTAACAAAGTCATATTTAGAATGGCCAGAATGGTAATACAAAATCCTGCTGACTGTTGAATTTGGATTTAGTATTACTATTTTAGAAATGCCACTTTTAGAAAATGAGCATTTCTCTGCACTTATATCCTTTTGTGCCGTACAATCCACGTCTGGCTAGGTTACTTGACAACTCCCTTGTGCATTCCACTCAGACAACCCCCAAACACAGGATGTCAGTCACACCTGTACATCTGCATACTGAATGGGTATTCCTGGGCTGGGAGGGTGGAGAGCCTGACACTTACATTTGAAAGGACAGTGGCCTGCCCTCACACAGTGGACTGCCACTCCCCCTACTGGGACCCTGGCAAATAGGATGGAACTGAAAAGGGACCTGGTGCACTTCTAAGCCACTATTTGAAGTATCCTCCACTTCAAAGGCACATTTCGGTATCTAAACAGGGCCTCTGACCCTACCAATTCAGACACTTCTGGACAAGATACAGCTGGGGAAGAAACTCTGAACCACACCCTGCAACTGGCCAAGAGGAACTGCCGGGCTGCCAAAAGGACTCACCTGACTGCTTTTCTGCAAAGGACTGCTGCCCTGCTGCCTTGCTGCCCGGCTGCCCTCTGGCTCTGCTGTGAAGTGCTCTCCAAGGGCTTGGATAGAGCTTGCCTCCTGTTCCTTTAAGTCCCAGGACCAAAAAAAACTTCCTCTGGCAAAGAACTCCTTGTGCTGCGAAAATTGGATGCACAACCTGCCAGAAACTATGCACAGCCTGCATCGCGGTGATAAAATCACTGCATGCCGAACCGGAACGACGCAGCCCGGCTCCCCGAGAAGAGATCGATGCAGCGTCAGCATTGCTACCGGAATTTCAACGCGCGGCCCACTGGATCGACGCATAGCCGAGCCGGAATGACACAGCTGGACTTCTTGAGAGAAGAATCGACGTAGCGCCTGCTGTGCAACAGAAATTTCCCCGCATTGCCCACCGGATCGACGCAGCTCCTGTGACTTCGCCCTGTACGCCCAGGATTTTTCTGCATCGTCCCCAGAGCGCCCAAAATCCCCGCAACCCGAGGTGGATCCAAGTCAGCGTGCCAAAAATCAAAGCAAAGCCTTCCCTGCATAGAAAATTGTCGATGCATCGTCTGTGTACGCCTGTAGAAACCAATGCACACCTCACCATTTTCCACTCATCTCCTCCTCTGTGGCCCCTTGCAAATAATTTCAACTCAAACCAGGTACTTTGTGCTTGCAAGAGACACTTGTTGCTTTTTTAAGGACTAAAGACTCTTCTCATTCTCTAAAGTGATATTTTAACATGTACAAATCTTGATCGTTTTGACCTGCATTTAACCAGATAAATATTATATATTTGTCTAAATACCGTGTGGTGTATTTTTGTGATGTTATACTGTGTTGTTGCATGATTTATTGCACAAATACTTTACACATTGCCTTCTAAGTTACGCCTGACTGCTCAGTGCCAAGCTACCAGAGGGTGAACACAGAATAATTTGGATTGTGTGTGACTTACCCTGGCAAGAGTGAGGGTCCTTGTTTGGACAGGGGGTAACCTGACTGCCAACCAAAGACCCCATTTCTAACACCTCATTAGCATAATGAGAACCTACGTGACAGCAACATAGAGCTCAGGTTTTCAGGCAAGTTTAGGCTTTGTGTTGTCTCTCTCATGAGGATGTCCTTCATTTGGGGCAGTCAATATGCACAATCTGAGGAACAACAATATTTGAAGTAGATTGTTCTAGCTCATGTAAGCCCACCTAAACTCCTTATTTACCACTTTTTCCTTCCCGGTCTCTTCACAGTGCCATCCTCATGTGTACATTTCTGAGTTGTGTCAATGGCAGGTGGCTTTAGCTGGTCTGTGAAATGGACATGGATTGATCTAGGTATTGTGTTACATATTTTTGGGGTGTATGAGTCCCATGCCCAGGCTCCCAGGACAATGGGATTGCAGAGATCTGTGCTACACAATAGACCTGTTTGCCATGGCATGTGGGTCCAGTGGTGTCATGTGTGTGATCATGTGTCTTTGACACGTCATCCTGTGCAATCCATTCAGTCAACCTTCATTTTGTATTGACAATGATCCTGTTTGACTTGTAAGTAGCTGTCATTGTGTTCCCTCATTGCAGGCCATTGTGCATGTGTGTGTCAACACTGACATAGGTAAGTAACATGCTTATAGATGCCTGACCACTGTAAGTGGAAGTTTCTCTGCCTAGGGACTGTTGCACTGTTCTCTGTATTATGAGGTATGTTGATTTGGTATAGGTATGTGATAAGGGTTAAGTTGATGACAATTTCCACTAAACCGTTGGATTTGGAGGGACACAGTCTGACATGTCCTTTACTTCAGTAGTCAGTGAGATGTTACTTACTGACACCTAGGCAGATGCAATACATGTTTAGACATACTTGACTATGACAGTCCGGACACTTGGTTAGCCTACGTGCTACACACTCTAATAAATAGACATTGGTGATTGTCCAATTGTGTCATTGTGTTTGTAGTAAACCCCAGCATGACACTACCAGTGACATGTCCCTCCTCACATTTCCTTCTTATTAGTTAATCATAGGCATGAAATATATTTCAGATTAAACGACTCACATAGATGAAAAATGGCTATAAAACATAGATAGTGTATTACTTGTGTTTATTTTCATGTACACATGAGATTAGGATGAATTTGAGCAAAGAAATAATGTTCAAACGGTGAAGGGGTCAGTCATGGTGGATGTTATCGTTTGAGTAGTTGCCACAACATTTTAAGTCCCAAGTCCAGTGTTCTACTATCGTGAACAATTGGAAAGTGGTTGCAGAAAAGCCAACAGGGTGCATTTGAGGCAAAAAAGGGAATCTATCAGTTGAGGGTTACTTCCTGGCAGGGATTGTTGTCTTGCCATCCATACCTCCTGGTTGTTTGGGTGGATATCCACGCTTGCGGGGGGTTCTTCAGCTACAGCAGCAGGGGTGACCTTCCCCTGGCAGGGCCTCTATTCCACTGGCTTCCACTGATGTTGACGGGCTTGGTGTAACTTGGCCAATTGAAGGGGTCTGGTGTTGTGGACATTCCCTGCTCAGGGTGATGTCTCTCAGCACCCCTGTTAGGGAGACTATGTGGGCCTCCCACTGTTGCATGACTTCCTGGTCGTTGTACCTCTGCAGCTGCTTGATCTCCCCCATCATGGCAAGAACCTGGCCCATCATGCATTTGAGTTGTTGGTTGGCTCCCAAGACTTGGGAGATGGTGTCCTGGCCATTAGTATTCCTAGCAGCCTCATGCCGCTGGCCCAAACCATCCCTCCTATGCACCCTGCCCTCACCTGCCTGCACCTTTGGCACAGTTTGCCCACTGCCACTGGTGCCAGGTCCATCATTTTCAGGGATTTTGAGTTGTGACTCCGGTACCTGGACTGGAGGGCACATGATGGTTGTTACTGTCCTTGGGACACAGGTTTTGGGCACTGGTTACCTGAGATGTAGATGTAACAGTGCTGGGAAGAGTCACTGTGGGCAGGGTGAGGCTGACAGTTGTCATCTGATCAGATTGCCCAGATGGGCCAGAGCTGTCCTCACTGTCCACATATCCAGGAGTACTCTCCTTACTGAGGGCATCAACCGGGGGGGGGGCAATGGGTGTCTTAGGAGTGCTTTCCATGGTCCCAGTGGCAGGCAGACCTGTTGAAGATGTGAAACAGAAAGTTACAGGTTGTAATGTGACATGTAGCACCAATTTTGACAGGTAGATATGCTTTGGGCCATATACAGATTGACTTTGTTTGATCCTTTTATGTGACAGTGACACCTGCTTTCAATTATGAAGACCTGACATTTGGGGTACAGGTAATTTCTTTTTAAGTCACCTTGCTACAGGATATCAGTGTACTTGGCACTTGGATATCTGTTCATTAACTCATATCTTGGCAGCAGAGTAGCATTATATGTTTTATGTCATCTGTCTGTTAGCAATATGTCATTGTTGAGTTAACAGACAGCCGCACATGTCATGTTGACACTGACCTGGCCATCAGATTGGAGTAACCATTCTACCTGGCCATATGTGACAGGTTACACCTAGTATAGCACACTGCTTATATGTGAGATCCCCCCAAGTGAGTAGAGTCCAATAGGTGATGAGAGGTAGAAGGGACAGAGTAGCAGAGGACACAGTTGTAGCTGTGTGTGAGGGTTATGTCAGTGGCAGCTGTCCTTGGCATTCCTGTCACAGCTGTCCCATGCCAACAGACTATACAATTGTTATCCACCTAGGTGAGTACAGTTTTATAGGTGATATGAGATAGAAGGGACAGTTTAGCAGATCACACAGTTGTTGCTGTGTGTTAGTGGTATTGTGCTAGCAGATGTCCATGCCTTGCTGTAATTTCCACAAACTATGCAATTGTGGACCAGTCAGGTGAGTATACTCCATTGTTTAGTTTACATGCAAGGCTATTTTCATTATGGTACACTGTTCTGGTTTTTTTAATGGTACAACAGTGCCTGCTGAGAGTTGTAGTGCTGTCAGTCCCTATACTAGCCACACCATACACAGCTACTGTGTCCCCAGGTAAGTTAACTACACTTGTGAGATGCCAGACAGAGGTATTGGGACAGTTGGACACAATGGTGGTGAGTGGGTTGACTGTAAAGGTGGCAAAAGGTGATCAGTTACCATGCATGGTGTAGTGACTTACCCGACTCGACTCCCCCAGGTATTCCTGTCAAGGCCTTAGGATGCAGAATGGCCAAGACCTTCTTCTCCCATGATGTGAACTTTGGGGGAGGAGGTGGGGGACCACATCCAGTCTTGAGGACTGCCAGCTGGTGCCTGGCTTACATGGAACGCACCTTCCCCCTGAGGTCGTTCCTCGTCTTCCTGATGTCGTCCTTTGTGCACAGGTAGCTGCCTACAAAATTCACCCTGTCGACTATTTTGTGCCACATTTCCATTTTACTCGCAATTGTGGTCTGCTGGACTTGGGCTCCAAATAAGTGTGGCTCTATTGTGATTATTTCATCCACAATGACTCTTATCTTGTGGTCTGTGAAATGGGGATGTTTTGGTGGTCTATGATGGTGGTGGATCACCAAAAAAAGGATGATGGGGTGTAGGTGCTGTGTGGTGAGAGGGTGATGGTTAGTAAATTATGTGTAGAAGTGCTATTTTGTTTGGTGGGTGTGTTGTATGGGTGTGGGATAAGTGCCATGTGAAAGTTGGAGGGGGGGCCTACTCTATGGTACTGTCTCTGAGTTTGGGCTCTGGCTTCAATGTATGGTGCTTTAGATGTAAAGGGTTGTGCTGTGTGAAGGGGTGTGTTTAATAATGAAGTTTGTAGGTATGTCAGGTGTGTGAACGTGTGTCAGCTGTGTGGAGTTTGAATCCATCCAATGTGGTGGTAGACCATCATGGATGTACCTCCATTGTGATTTTTTGTCGTAATACAGTAGGTGGTTGGTTGACAAGCTGACTGTGCTGGCGGTTGGACCACCTATTTCCCGCCCTCCAGAGTGCTGCTGGTGTCAATTTTTTGCCTGTGTTTTGTAGGTCCTGGATGTTCAACTCGTAATACGAATGTCTGTGAGACCACCAACATGGCAGTCTTTTGGTGGCTGCCAACATGGCTCTCATAATGAGGACTGCTAGAAATGGGGATTCTGGTTGGCTAGGGTATGCACCTAAGCCAGGCAGAACCCACCCACTCTTGTCAGGGCAAGGGAGCTACACACCCAAGATAACCCCTGCTCACCCCCTTGGTAGCTTGGCACGAGCAGTCAGGCCTAACCCGGAGGCAATGTGTAAAGCGTTTGCACAACACACACAACACACGTGACGCAAAATGTACACCACAAAGTAAACACAACACAGAGCTATGTAAAAATAAACTGTATTGCACAAAACATAATTAGACCAACATTACACGTTAGTAATACCCTGCTACCTTAGCAGTTGTCAGAATGTAACACAAGTTACTAATACTCTGCAAGAATACGCAGTTGTCACATTAGAACACGTAAGTACTCAGGATTATTCTGCAACATAAGCAGTAGTCAGAAATTACAGTACGAATTCTATGCCCTTGTCATGAATACCTCATAGATACCCATAAAAGGAATATTACAGAACTCATCACAAGTCATAAAAAATACATATAAGCATGTCATGCCCATAAAAGGAACATCAGCACATATATACAATATCAGAAAGGCAGGTAGAAACATACACTGAGCCAATACTTTCTCAAAGGTGCCTGCTTTCTGTGAGGAAAAGGCACTCCTTGTGCCTAGAAGCGGAGCATGGGGCGCCCCCGGTGCTCCCGTGCGCACAACAGGGGCCACGCGGTGCTCCTGGGGGAGAGGGGCTGTCAGCACTGTCTCCTCGCGATAAACGGGCCCTTCCGGGGGCCCACGATGTTGGTGGGGGCCTGCCTCGGCCTCCTCACAACCTGCCTGCAGGATGGGGGCCAGGCAAGGCCCAACAAACAAGTATGGGGTGAAAGGAAGGGGGCCTCTGTCGAGGTCTCCCTTCCCCGTTTTAATAAAAAGGTTGCCTGGTTTCAAAAAGAGAGGAGCGTCCTGCTCCTAAGGCAGAGACCCGTAGAAGGGGCATTCCCCTCGCCTTCCCCCGAGTCCTGCGGTTTTGATTGGGAGATCGGACCCCTCCTGGGGCCTGAGGAGACACTCGCCCTCACCCGATGCGGTGCACAAGTGTGTGTAACTGGTTCCCGGGGCGCCACAGTGATCCAGAGGAAGTAGAGGGTGGCTGGTGCCCCAGGAGCACTCCAACGAGCGGACCCTGCCTCGGGGGTGCCAATAGGAGCCCGCTTGCTCCGCTTTCCTTTTCCTCGTGCCCTGGGGGCACTGGGATTTGTGTAATCCTCGCGCTTTGGGAATATAGGACATCCGGGCTGCGGCGGTGATTTGGGGCATAAAAAGAGCGCTTTTCAAAGCGCTAAGGTCAAATCTGTAGCCCGGGCTGTGGCGGTGATCTTGGTGATGGCAAGCAGTGCTTTTGAAAGCGCTGTGGAGGGGGGCAACATGAAGTAAGGCACTCTCCAGAGACTCCTTGTGCTCTAAATAATTACAGGGGTCAGAGGCCACGGCAACCTGCCCCTGGGAACCGTGAAAGCAGAAAGGAGCTCAGGGCTGGTGGGCCCAGCAACAGGCCAGCACAAGTATAATGCAGTCAGTGGCAAGCCCTCCTGGTGACCCAGTAGGTCACAGGCCAGCACAACAGCAGCAGTCCATGCGGTCCCTGGTGAGTCCTCTCAAACTTTTGTCCAGTTCCAAGAATGTCTCCAGAATGTTCCATTTGTGGGGAAAACTCCCCTGTACTTATACTAAGTTTACAGTGTGTTTTACAATGGGGAGGAGAGGAGGTTCCAACCAGTTACAACTGGTTCTGGGAGTGCCTTTTCTCTCCTCCAACACAGGCTCCAAACATCAGTGGAGGGTAAATGACCCTATTGTGTGAGGCCAGGGCACAGCCTTTACAAGTTCAGGTGTGCCCCGCCTCTCCCTTCTCTCAGCCCAGGAAGGCTATCCAATATGTGGATGCACCTCTGTGACACCTCCACCCTCCCTGTGTACAGGCTGTCTGAAATGTATGCACAAAGCCCCAACTGTCAGTCTGCCCAGACGTGGATTGGAAGCAAGCTGCAAAACAGCAGAGTCATAAGCACAGATAAATGTGCACTTTCTAGAAGTGGTATTTCTGTGATAGTAATATAAAAATACACCCATATCAGTAAGCAGCATTTCTCATCACTATCACAACCATACCAAACATGCTTACGCTACCCCTCATAAATCAGATAATACCCCTTACACATAAGGCAGGGCATTTCTAAAGCAATCCTATGAGAAGGCAGCACTCACAGCAGTGAGACACCAAGTTAGGCTGTTTATCACTACCAGGACAGGCCACGCAACCTGGCACATGTCCTGCCTTCTACATACATGGCACCCTGCCCATAGGGCTAGCTAGGGCATACCTTAGGGGTGACTTACATGTATTAAAAGGGGAGTTCTGGGCTTGGCAAGTAAATTTAGATGTCAGGTCCCTGTGGCAGAAAACTGCGCACACAGGCCCTCGCTAGCAGGCCTTTCGTTAGGTTTGACTGGCTAATTCAGTGGGTGGTGCAAGCAGTGCTGCAGGCTCACTAGTAGCATTTGATTTCACAGGCCCTGGGTTTAGGGATACCACTTTATAAGGGACTTATAGGTAAATTAAATATGCCAATTAGGTTTAAGCCAATCATACCAATTTTGTAAAGGAGAGCACATGCACGTTAGCACTGATTAGCAGTGAAAAAGTGCTCAGAGTCAAAACGTCAGCCAACAAAGGTCAGAAAAATAAGGAGGCAAAAGGCAAAAAGTCTGGGGAATGACCCTGTAAAAGGGCAGGTCCAACAAGGCCTTAGGTCTTTTCATTGTTGCATGTTTAGATCTGTCTAAACATGAGACTATGGGCAGATTTAAGAGCCCCTAGTGCCTCCCTGCGCCACATTAGCATCATTGTTTTTATGCTAATGTGGCCCAACGAGACCAAAATTGCAGCGCCAAATTTACAAAGTGGTGCAGTGCATGCATTGCGCCACTTTGTAAGCCTTTGTGCCACCTTATGCCTGCGCCAGGCATGACGTATGCAAAAGGGGCATTCCCCCTCTGGGGGGGGCTGAAAATATGGCACAAAGAAATCGAAGAGATTAGTTTGCGTCATTTTTTCGGCACTTTTAACGCCTGCTCAGTGAAGGTGCTAAAAGGAGGCACACCATTGTATTCAATAGGCTTTACAGGATTAGCATCAACATTTTTCACGCTAGTTCCGCAAAGCTCAGAACTATGTCCCTCCACTATACCGCCAGGCTTCCCACTATACCGCTGCCCTGGGGATTATGAGTCCCCGACCGCCAGCATGGCCATGGCAGTAAAAAATGCCATGGAAAGGCTGGCGGTAAGGGGGACTTGGGGTGCCCCTGCACTGCCCATGCACTTGGCATGGGCAGTGCAGGGGCCCCCAGGCATAGCCCCGTTGCGCATTTCACTGCCCGAATTTTACGAGACGGCCAGCAGAAAAGTGGTAATAGGGAGCCAGCAATACCGCCAGCATTGGTGGTATTCTGGCTCTCGCAGCCTCGGCGGTCTTTTGAAAAGACCGCCGAGGTTGTAATGAGGGCCTATGTCTGATTTAGCTAATTTTTGCTAGAAAAATAGATTGGATGTGTGAGCTTGAGAGATCTCTGCTAGCATGTGATATCACATTGCAAGAGGATGGTTCGTGGTGTCACACATATACAGTGTGATTTCAGAACTTCAACCTGTATTATGTTCATATTCTTGACCGAATTCAAATTTTGATTATTGCTATTATGAATTTCTGTGAGTTCTCGTAGGCCCTCTCCACAGTATAAGAATATTATCGATTACATGTCCTCATAAAGTTTTCCTGTTACCGGAAATTTCACAATATATGGTAAAAGCATAGACATAATTCGAAGCAATATAACAATGTATTTTGTCATCTTTACAATGTAAACAAACACCCATTGGCATATTCCGCCAAAAATGAGGTCAAGTGTGTTAATAAATGTTGGCAATTTATCTTATGAGAAAACAATGGTCACCCTTTTGTTTTATTTGAGACTCGGCGTGAGCAGTGAGTTATCTACTGATTACAGTCTTGATTACACCACCCAATCTCCTGGCACTCTTCAAACTGGAGCTGAATTTATAAGTCGATGAAAAAGGAATGGCTGAGCTGTCAAGACTAGACCATGAATCTTCAAACGGAATCATAAAAGTCAAATTCTGCTGAGCAACACGTTTTATTGGCTGCAAAAGCAGAACTAAAACATCATATTTCAGCAATCTTCTTTCATATAAATCCACCAGGGAGCTTCCATAAAAATATGTGACCTTGGCGAACCTGTTCCAAACAGCTTTGCTTACACTGCTGCTGCTATCAGTTCAATAATCCACGAAGCTTTTGAATTTAGTGCCATGCTATTGGGAAACTACCATCCTTTGACTTGGTGATGGAATGTGGACATAATTATTGTTTCGTGTGAGGTGGTTAAAATCATTCTCCCTTCTTTTGCAGCACAGTATATTTGATCCTATTGATCCAAATGTTATGCAGTGGATAGAAGATAGCACAGTTAATTTTATAAATTCTTAGCTCTGTGGCACTTCTTCATTTTAGCAATTTGCTATCATGGAGAAAATTAGAACCAATAGCACAATGTGTATTGCAAAACCCAAATACTAGTGGTTAATTTAGCCAGTGAGTGTGGATGGGCAACATTGGCACTCATTTTTGGGGACCGGATCTTATTCTGCTGGACCCTCCTGTGAGCCTGGTCCAGCTGTTCTGTTGAAATCACTAATGAAAAATATCGATACCTCAGTCTAAGTCTGAAGAATCTTTTTCTTAATGGCCTTCTGTCGCTGCTCATGCAAAGGCATTTTTTCGCGACACAGGCGTTATTACCTGCGGTCAGACTGGTTCATAACTATGCAGTACAATTTAGATGTGCAAGTGTCAATCATGTTGACATAATCTTCCTGCTCAAGTGCTCACCTACCTGCGACCCCATATCGCAGCAGAGTGGAGCATCATCCATCTGAGTCAACCGCCAGCACTCGAGCCGGTGGCCACCTGAAGCAGTCAGCAAGCCTGTACCAACCCATATCCTCAAAGCAGCCATTACCCTGGCAGCGCCAGACAGGCATCGTGTGGCTCTCCTCCAGCTGCTGTGCCCCACCTAGTAATCATAAGTCACAGCAAGAACAAGACTAGTGTTGGCGCGCCTGGTCCTTAATAAGTAAACTCAAAAGGGGACACCCTTAGGTCGATGACCCTTTTGATTCACATGAGGTATCCTAGCTAGGGTATGGCTGGTACTCTAATAATTGATACACAACTCAATAAACATTAGTCATCATCAGCAATGAATCAAAAGAACACAACACCCCATGACCCTCCAATCATGAATAACCACAACTTGTTATACGTTTCGTGATTTTTATTTCCCTATTTGTTACAATGCTTAGTCAAAGGATTAATTCAACGCAATTCAAATTAAATCAAAAGAATTTCACATTAGTTCATTATAAGGTGCCAAAACGTAATCTAACCAGAACATGCATCAAATCATATTCTAATGCATTAGTGAAATTCAATAGGAAGTTCAAAGGTAACAAGTTTTTACTGTTCAGAGTTCAGCAAAACAGTCTGTCAATCATTTGTCACTTACGTCAGTCAGATTGTCATATAAGGGAAACCTCATCTAGTCCGGATTAGCATCAGCATGTGGGACTTCATGCAAAACAATTTAGAACAAGAATTGTTGGAAAAACCATCTAGCTAAGAAAACTAATTAGACAGTGCAGTTGGTACCTAGAAAGAAAAGGCACAATGTTATATTCAGACACATTATCATATCTACCGATCCTCGGTACAGATCAGCAACAGAGTCAGTCTTTGTCCTCAGGTCATCAGTCGGTCAGCATCACATCAGACTCACAAAAGAATGAGCCCAATGATTGAATCTTGAATTTCATTAGCACCATCTAGCATCTGTGTCTGGCATCTGACACCTCTCTCCATCGGTCTGTCTGTCGTCTCTCTGTCACGTTGTTATATCGAAGTTACCCAGACTATCCCCAATTTCGAATTAGTCCATGAATCACCAGTTATGACTCTACCCAATAGTTATTTTATTCCAAATCTATGAATTCTATTATTGTACAGTTCTCATGTTGTTGATTGGTCCACTTTTGTTCGCATCATCTGGCTCGTCAGGTATCAAAAATGTTGCATCTTCTTCTCCAGTCAGTGCCTTCATTGTTCAAGTCCTGGGAAAGTACACTCAGTTCGGTTTACACTCTCAATCGCTACAATTCTAGTTTTATCATCGCCTGTCCGTCGGTTCACGTAGAGGTTTCAGCTAAGCAAATTTTATTAAACAATGAACAGTTCACAGTTAGTTCAGCTTGTCAGCATTTTCCATTAAACGCAAAGAAATACAGCTTCTGCATGAGGCCTGGCAAAAACTAGGCCAAGACATTAGCTAAGTTAAGATCTACCATCACTACATAACATAGGCTATATGTCTCAATATGACACATTACTACATTATTTTATACGTTTTTCTATATTTCGTGTATGCTAATCATTGTATTAGTACATTCGTGAATCTTGGTAGACAATATCCGAGGTCACAATTTCAAACGTGCACATTAATTTTCTACGTTAACCATTTTCTAACAAATTCACATAAACACTCATTAATAATTTTTAGTTGTCATTCTGCATTAACAATCCCTCCTCTGATGACTAAATATGTCATCACACTACCTTTATCCATTGACATGTTCATAATTCGGTGTCCTCAGCATATTTGTCTTCTTCTCAAATCTTCCCTATATATTCTTTCCCTGTTTCGTTCTTCCCTCCTCTGATTATTTTTTTGACCTTTTCAATTTAATCTTTTGCCAAAATTTACATAATCCCCATATTCCTAATATACAAGCAATTACAATTAATATTCCCTGTATGATTTTTAGTAATACCCCATTCAAAATGTTACTAAGCCAATTCCCCACTGAAGCAAATCCTTTCCTTGCCCTTTCCCACACCTCTGGTTCTTTCAATTCCTTCAAGTCACTACTTGAGTTAGTCAGTAAGTCTCTTATCTCCTTACTGTTGTTAGGAATGTACGGGCAGCAGTCCCTAGAGTTAATCATTTTACAGACTCCACCGTCCTTTGCTAGAAGGATGACTAAAGCAAGGCAATTTTGAAGAGTCATATCTATATCCACAGCCAATTGAGTATCTATCAGGAGTATTGCCCCTGTAAAAAAAAATTGTCAAGCATGTTATCCACAATAGTAGACAACTTTCGAATCTTGATCGAATTCAGGATGACTCCTAATGAAGCAATCACCGCACCAAATATATCTCCCATTATCGCAGAAGAGGATTCCCTCCTCTGTCTCTTATGATGTAATTCAGTCAATTTCAGAAACTTTGTCAAGTCCTCTATCTGGTAAATCTTTGGGAACACTATTCCGAAATAACATGTCCCATACCATCCTCTTGAAAGACGGAAATAAGCATTAAGTCCACAAATATAGTAAATACCTGGAATTGCAGGGTCCTGACCATTCAGCATAAAAGTCTATTAATTCTGAAATAAAAACATATGCCTACATTCACTCGTTCCCACAAATAAAGTGTCAGTGCGTGATTTTGGCCTATAAATACAAAGCTTCCCTACATTTAATGCATCTAAAGCTAATTTCCTTGTGTCTTAATTGCAGTGTAAGCATAATCATTTTTGAAAGTCCTTTTCTCTAAGCATATTTCTAATTTCTCCTTTAATGCTTAATAAAGGTGTGAGCAAGCATGTTAGGTTATTTTTGTGCGCATAAGCTGTTCCAAACATTAGTGTAGGTTCAAAGAATCCTCTAACCAATACTATGTCATGATCCTTAGCTACTCTACTCAAATACCTAATGATACGAACAAATGAAAACACTACATCATAATTGAAATAAAAATACTGAATATTCTCCTAATCATAGAACCTTGTTAGAAGCAGACTACAACTTATCCCGTAGGTTAGTGGAAGACTATGGTGCGTAACTCCTTCCTCTACTGATGAAGGAATTTGCGTACACACGAGACAGTCTTTTGCATCCATCTTCTCAACATACTCACTCAATCAATCCAAAAAATGTATACCGCGCGCTACTCACCCGTGAGGGTCTCAAGGCGCTTGGGGGAGGGGGTCAGGGGGGGTAAGTAGGGTCCCTGTTTGAACAACCATGTCTTGAGGTTCTTTCTGAAGAGCAGGAGGTCTTTGGTTTTGCGAAGGTTGGTGGGGAGGGAGTTCCAGGTTTTGGGGGCGAGGTAAGAGAAGGACCTGACTCCTGTGGTGGTGCGTTGGATCCGGGGGACTGTGGCTAGGGCGAGGTCATCTGATCGGAGGTTGCGGTTGGGACAACCGATAGACCGATAGAAGCCATTAGAAGAAAGTTCTCCTTGAGCATTAGTATAATCATGCAAATATTTCTCATCTGACTTAAACTTCTCCAAAGCCATTAGTGTAGTAGTTTCAAAAGCAGTAGTATGGATGGCTCCTTTCGCATGAAGAACATACATACCCACAATCACTATCATAAACAAAATCCCGCACATAATTGCCAATCCAGTGCTTATATACTTACAGCACTTAGCATCCCTAATCTTATTATTGAACTCAGCCATGATTTGTAAAGAATCAGAAAGCAGAAGTAACTTAGAAAAGTGCAGCAAAAATCAAAAATACAAATTCTTCTTTCAGCAGCTTAGTTTCACATCCAGGAACCCTTCTCCTTGTCAAATAAATCATTTAGCAGCTTGTCACATTTGGTTTTCAATGTCAAATCAGGTTATCAATGTCTTTTCCAGTTGGCTTTCAATAGTCTCTTTTTTCTCATAGTAATTCTTAGATAATTTTCAATAGCTCATTTCTTTTTGCTAATCTTCAGGTTACATCAAAATATTGACTCAGGACTTCCCTATCAAAACAAAAAGACATAAACTTGTGCCGCTATTTGTTTGTAGCTGCGTATACCCATTCAGGACCTGCATATCTTTGACTTGCTATTCTTTCTTTTCAACTTTCGATCATCACTCAATTCTCCTTCACTTAATTCTTCTTTTCTCATAGTATCTACTTCTTCCTCTATTGTTAGATCAATAACTACTTCCTTTCTTTTCTCTACTTGTGACTCAGGCCAATTAGCTCCTTTCCACGAACCTTTTATCAATATTTTTCTCAGGACTGGACTTTTCTCCTTTTCCTTTTCTATGGTGTTTTCTCTTGATTGACCTGCAACAGGCTCAGGAGGAGTTAAATCACCTTGACTTTGATCCAACTTTACTCCTGGTCAGGTGATTGCTCTGTTTGTCTCTCTGAACTGTCTACTTCTGGGAGAACCCCTGCTGTACTAGGTTCCCCTGCTGCATCTGTTGAGATTGATTCTCCAGCACCCTCCTGTAATTCTTCACTTTCGTCTCTTACAGGGGGTAATAGAACCATCTTCCACAAGCTCTCGTTTGATTTCAGGCTCTCCTGGCTCTTTTTCTTGATCAGGTGCTGCAACTTGTTTCACAATTGTTGGTGCTCTTAACAATGCTTCTTCATGATCCAGTGGACATGTCACTTTCTTTGTGTGACTTGCGTGAATCCAGTTCAGAAGTCCTGCACACTTTACAGCTGTCGTGGTTGTTAGGATCACCTCCTAAGGTCCCCGCCATTGAGGCTCCAACACGTCTTGCGCACGTGCTTGCAGACAACAACTCAATCGCCAGCTCTCAGGTTGTGCCCAGGATTATGAATTGGTGGCAGTGTGGCAGCCTCCACCTGTTGAGAGAAAGAGCGAACCACATCAGCCAGACCCTTGTAGTAGTCCAACACCATATCATCTGTAATATTGACAAGTGCATTGGCTGGAACTGCTGGTAATCTCATTGCCTTGCCCATAAGAATCTCGTGGGGCGACAATTCTGTCTTCCTATCGGGTGTATTTCTCATTGACATTAACACCAAAGGCAATGCATCTGGCCATTTTAAATTCATAGCTGCACACATCTTGGCAATTCTTGATTTCAGAGTACCATTCATCTGCTCCACTAGTCCTGATGCTTCAGGGCGATAGCTACAATGCTATTTATGCTCAATGTTCAGTGCTGCACACAAACGTTTAATCACCTCGTTATTTAAGTGCGTTCCCCTATCTGATTCTAAAGAGATCGGAAATCCGAAACATGTTCTCAACTCTCTAAGCAACAGCTTTGCTAATGTGAGGCTATCATTCCTTCTTGTAGGGTACGCTTCAATCCAATGACTAAAAATGCACACAATCATCAACACATTCTTCAAACCTCCACACACAGGCATCTCAATGAAATCCAATTGCATTCTGCTGAATGGACCTCCTGCTCTTCTAACAAATAACACAGCGATGACATACTGCTTCTGTGGCTTGTCTAAACTTAGGGTTAGACCAATCGATTTTAAACAAACAAACCATAGCATCCCTTCCAATGTGTGCCTGACCATGGTAATATCTTCACATTTGTGATAACAAACTATTTGGCAGAACCATTTGACCCTCTTCTGATACCCATAGCTCGTCCTGCCTCTGCATGCATTTAATTTTTAACCACTATTTTTTCTCCTCCTTGTCAGCATTACTCTGCAAATTGTTCAACACTTACATTGTGTCAATTACTTTTAATGCATAACTTGTACATGTGGTGTCTTCATCAGACATCAGTTCCCATTTGTCCTTGAACGATATACAGTTTAATGCGCAAAACCTTGCGACTTGATCTACATATTCATTTCCCAGTGACACGTAGTCCTGTGATTTTAGATGTACACTGCCTTTTACCACGGCAATTTCTTCAGGCAATTGTATTGCATTTAACAATTCTTTTATTCTATCGCCATTTCTCACTGGTGAACCAGTAGAGGTCAGGAAACCTCTTTGCGACCACAATTGACCAAAATCATGAACAATTCCAAATCCGTAATGGCTATCTGTATATGGCACACTCTAGTAAGAGCAACCAGTTCTGCTACTGGTGCAGAATATACCCCTCAAAGCCAAGAAGCTTCAAAAGTACCTGTAATTGTGAACACGGCGCAGCCTGCTCTCAATGTCCCTGTACTATCTCTGAGGCATGAGTGATCAACAATAACAATTTGATCATTTTCTTCCAATTGAGTATCTCTGATGTCAGGTCTTGGTTTTGTGCACAACTCAGTTAGCTCAAGACAATCATGCTCAATGTCTTCTTCTTTTTCAATTTCAACAGTATCACTTGGAAGTAAGGTTGCCGGATTAAGCACTGTACATCTTTTCAATGTTACATTTAGAGCACCTAAAATGCTCGCCTCATACCTTGTCAGTCTGGCATCAGTCTAATACTGTGTTTTCATCCTTGTCAGTAAAATCTCAACTGAGGGACCATTACTGTCAGGTGATATCCCATCACTACTCCCTCACATTGTGAAAGGCTTTGACTAACTGCAGCAACTGCACGCAAACAACCTGGTACTGGGTCCAAGGTACCTGAAAAATAGGCTACTAGGTGATAAGCACCCCCATGGACCTGTGTCAAGACAGACAAAGAACAAGCATCACGTTCATGACAAAACAATTTGAATGGCTTTGTGTAGTCAGGCATACCCAGTGCTGGAGCTCTGCACAAACTCTCTCTCAATTCAGTGAACGCTTTCATCTGTTCATGATCTAATGTTATGGGATCGGTTACATCCTTGTGCTTCAGTTTCTGCAATGGCTTTGAAATCTCAGCAAAATTTGGGATCCATTGACAACAATAACCTACCATTCCCAGAAACATCCTGACATCTCTCTTTGAAGTCGGGGAACTTCTGTGCAATATCATTGTAATCCTTTCTCTGGAAATTCTCCTTGACCGTTTCTCGATTTGGTGACCTAGATATTTCACCGACTTCTGACAGTACTGCAATTTCAATAGTGACACTTTATGACTAAATTCTCCCAAATGATTCAACAGGGCAATCGAGTCGTACTTACACTCTTTCCTTATTTTAGATGCAATCAGCAAGTCATCAATGTATTGTACCAGAGTTGATTGATATGGCAATTCCAATGACTCCATGTCTTGAGGAAGTCTGCACCAACTACAGACTCTGTCTAAGAGTTTGAAACTAAAGAGAAATTGCCTATCCTCATGAAGAGGATAGAAAAGAAAACCTGCGACAAGTCAACCACTGTGAACCATTCGGCATCACATGGAATCTGGAACATTATTACTGCTGGATTTGGGACCACAGAACAACACTTGACCACAATGTCATTTACCTTCCTCAAATCCTGCACAATTTGCACTTTTCCACACAGCTTTTTCAAACCCATTATTGGTGAATTACATGGGCTGCTTAGCACTTCTTTCAAGACTCCCTGTTTCACAAAGTCTTTAATTATCTGTGCTACTTTCATCAAGACATCTTGTGGCATGTTGCACTGTGGAAGCTGCGGAAACACTACATTCGGCTTCAAGGTAACCTTAATCTCTTCCACTCCCTTGATCAAACCCACTTCTATGCCTGTTAGATCCCTCACATTTTCCTGTACTGTTCCCTGCAAATCTGAATGAAGCTCTTTTACTGTAAACATTGGAAAAAGCTCAATCAATGGGTACTCCGCAGTGTTAGTGTCGTTTTCATTTTCTGGAGTTAGTTCTTCTTCATCATCACTATTTGTCTGAATCTCTATCCCAGCAGTTGAGCAAGAGATCAAACATTTAGGGCCTCATTACTACCCAGACGGCCGGCGGTAAACTGGCGGTAACACCGCCAACAGGCTGGCGGTGTTCCGCCAGCTATTATGTGGTGCAGGTCATAATCCCCAGGGCAGCGGTGCAAGCACCGCTGCCTTGGGGATTATGAGTCCCCGACCACCATGACGGTAAACACCGCCATGGAAAGGCTGGCCATAAGGGAGACTTGGGGTTCCCCTGGGGGCCCCTGCACTGCCCTTGCACTTGCCACGGGCTGTTCAGGGGCCCCCAGGCATAGCCCCATTGTGCATTTCACTGCCCGAATTCACCAAGCCGGCAGCAATGTTAATGTGACTTTTTCACTGTTACCGTCTGCTGGCCCAGCGGAAAGGTCAAAATAGGGAGCCAGAAATACCGCCAGCACTGGCTGTATTTTGGCACCCGCTGCCTCGGCGGTCTTCTGCGAAGACTGCTGAGGTTGTAATGAGGGCCTTAGTCTTGCACAGTAAGGGGGTCATTACAACATTGGCAGTAAAAGCCACTTACCACCGTGCAGAAGACCGCCAACACACCGCCGCGGCTGCAGAAATCCACCACAGTCATTATGACCCAAAGCCTGGAATCCGCCAAAATCTAGACACCCACACAAGTCCGCCACACCAAAAGTTCAGTGATAAACTGGCGATAACAAAACCTCCACCGTCACGGCAACAGGAATATGCCCACACTTTCACAACCCATGAATCCACACTGCGGTCTTTCAACCGCGGTATTCCATTGGCGGTACACACTGCCGTGCTCAAAATACACACACATTTACAAAACACATCCACATTGGACAAATCGAAATACACACACCACTCCCACACATCAAATACAATATAAAACACACACCCACATCACCCACAAACCCCTACGACCACAATTGTGACTGAAGGCCAGAGAGAGACACCACCATCTACAAACGAGCACCCACAGGTACTCAACACCGTCACTCACATAACATCCACGCACCTCACACAACACACCTCTAAATATCACCCCACACATCACAACACACACCACCCCACACATCACCCACACCACCCCATGGCACCGCAAAGACACCACAGGTTCTCTGAGGAGGAGCTCAGGGTCATGGTGGAGGAAATCATCCGGGTAGAGCCACAGCTATTCGGATCACAGGTGCAGCACACCTCCATAGCTAGGAAGATGGAGCTATGGTGAAGAATCGTGGACAGGGTCAACGCAGTGGGACAGCACCCAATAACTAGGGATGACATCAGGAAGAGGTGGAATGACCTTCGGGGGAAGGTGCGTTCCGTTGTCTCAAGACACCACATCGCGGTTCAGAGGACTGGCGGCGGACCCCCAACTCCTCCCCCACAACTAACAACATGGGAGGAGTAGGTCTTGGCTATCCTGCATTCTGAGGGCCTCGCAGGAGTAGCTGGAGGAATGGACTCTGGTAAGTCAAATCTTTACTACTTCATCCCCCACCCAACCTGCATGCCATCACATAACCCCACCCTCGCCTCACCCCCATCACTCCAACTCCTCACACATGTCCCAATATCACAAACCACACATCCCAAACCCAAGCCCTGCATGCAACACCAAAGCATGGACACCAATCACCAAAGCATGGCCACTGCACATACCAATACACCCCCTAACCCATCATCACACAAGGTCCTACACAGGAATGCAAGCACTGGGGTACACAGTCACCCACCCATTGCAAACCATGGCACACACAGATGCAATAATGATGCTTTTACACCCCTGCAGGACCCCTACCCAACGTCACCGGACAGGAGGGTCCAGATATGTCCACTCCACCCACAGAAGAGGCCCACAGTGATGACAGCAGCTCTGTCCATCTGGATCTAGATGACCAGCCCATCCCATCTGGGACCTCGGGACAGTTGGTTCCCCTCACACTGGCACAAGCCACTACAGAGCTTCCTCCCTCTGGAACCACCAGCACAGCACCCACCCAGCGGGCCCATACGTCTGTCTCCAGGACACATCAGGCAGCAGTGTGTCTACTACTACAGGGATCCCAGGCTAACCCACCACCCCAACAACACCAGGGACCTGGGGCAGTGGCAGTGGGCACACGGTTCAGGGGACAGAGGCCCAGGAACACAGGGGAACTGGGAGGGCTGCTGTGCGACAGGGGGAGGACAGGCCAGGGAACCCACTCTCCACGAAGCCCTCTCCAACATCATGGAGCGTACCATCATTCCCAGGAGACGATGGCAACGGTACTGGCCGAGTTTCAGGAGACCCAGCGGCTGCAGGAGGAACAGAATTTTGGCTTCAGGGAGGAACTGAAATCCATCAGTTCCACCCTGGGCACCATTGTAGGGGTGCTGAAGGAACTCGTGAACACCAGGAGGGACACTGTGGCACAACAAGGGGCCCCTGACACTAGCCTGGACGATGAACTGCCCACCACCCCTGCCGGCGCTAGTGGACAGGAGGCTCTGCCACAGGACCACAACACCAGCACCCCACCCCCTGCAGAAGGGAGAACCACCCAGCAAACGGTCCCTGAGATCCAGGACAAAGACAGAGAACGATGCCAAGACCCCTGCCAAGAAATGAGACCACCCTGATTGTCATCCTTTTGTCCCACCTTGTCACCCTGTCCATCCTTAAACTACCCCAGCTCCACTTCCTATGCCCCTTTGGACAATGCACCTGTGAGACTAATAGACTGGACTCTGCCATGGACATTCCTCCACCATCACCCCTCACCATTTTACAACCCCCTCCAATATTGAGCACTTAAATAAACACCCATAAATCACAAAACAATCAGGAGTCTGTCTGTGATTTCAAAATAGTGTATTAGCAATTACAGTGGCAAAATGCTCTTTCAAATGTAATGTCAACATATCTCTGTCACACAACTCTAGTCCATGAGGAAACAAAGCAGATGTCACACAGTGGGATCCACATCTGTGAAATCGTAAGGGAAAGTGACAACTCAGTGACCATACACTGGGTGAAAATGACTGACAGTAGAGAGGTAGTAGATGTAAATCAGATGTAGCAGGCAGTGTTGTCTTCTTACCTGTGTCTCACTGGAAGTATTGCAGGATCACCATGTTCCTGTTGTTGATGTCCTGTTCTTCTGCTTCCTCGTCTTCATTGTCCACAGGGTCCACATCTGCCACAACACCTCCATCTGGACCATCCTCCTGCAGAAAAGGCACCTGTCGTCGCAAAGCCAAGTTTTGAAGCATCCGGCAGGCCACGGTGTTCTGGCATACCTTCTTTGGTGAGTAGAATAGGGAACCACCTGTCATATGGAGGCACCGGAACCTGGCCTTCAGGAGGCCGAAGGTCCGCTCTATAATCCTCCTAGTTCCCCCATGGGCCTCATTGTAGCGTTCCTCTGCCCTTGTCCTGGGATTCCTCACTGGGGTCAGTAGCCATGACAGGTTGGGGTAACCAGAGTCACCTGCAAATGGCGAGGGACAGCTGTTAGTCACACACTAGCTCATAGGGACATCAACAGACCCTGACAACTATTCCCACTGTATTGGGTCCATTTCCTCACCTAATAGCCACACCCAGTGCCTCTGGAGTTGCCCCATCACATAAGGGATGCTGCTATTCCGCAGGATGTAAGCGTCATGCACTGAGCCAGGGAATTTTTCATTAACATGGGAGATGTACTGGTCTGCCAAACACACCATCTGCACATTCATGGAATGGTAACTCTTTCCGTTTCTGTACACCTGTTCACTCCTGCGGGGGGTACCAAGGCCACATGTGTCCCATCAATGGCACCTATGATGTTGGGGATATGTCCCAGGGCATAGAAGTCACCTTTCACTGTAGGCAAATCCTCCACCTGAGGGAACACGATGTAGCTGCGCATGTGTTTCAGCAGGGCAGACAACACTCTGGACAACACGTTAGAGAACATTGGCTGGGACATGCCTGATGCAATGGCCACTGTTGTTTGAAAAGACCCACTTGCTAGGAAATGGAGTACTGACAGCACCTGCATTTGAGGGGGGGAATCCTGTGGGATGGCGGATAGCTGACATCAAGTCTGGCTCCAACTGGGCACACAGTTCCTGGATTGTGGCACGATCAAGCCTGTAGGTGATGATCACATGTCGCTCCTCCATTGTCAACAGGCCCACCAGCAGTCTGTACACCAAAGTATGCCACATTCCCCAGCAGACGGTGCCTATGGAGGAGAACAGAGAGTCAACCAACTCTGAGGTACGTACACACAGCTTACTCTGAAAATATTAGCAAATCGAAATATGCCTGTATGAGTGTTTAGGCAAGGCCTAGATATGGGTGACGCAGTCCTAAATAATGCCATGTGGGCCCCTGAAATGGTGGCTGCCTGACCTGTAAAGTGGGACAGGGGGATATGAGGTAACTGCGCTGGCGTTATACACCGTCACGGTAGGCGGTCGAAGACCGCGGCGCAAACCTGCATTGGTTAACATTGGACCCTATGGGTCCCAGGAGCCAATGACGATGTACGCCGGCGGTGACGGTACGCACTGCCGCGGATGTGACCGCCATTTTCCATCTGTTCAATCACTTGTTACCTGATCTTTGACAGGAGAAGACCTACACTGCAAGTGCCTTCTGTGACCTCAGTCTGGAAGAGACAATGGCTCGTGTGTCTAGGGAAAGGGCTCCTGCCTTCAGCACGGAGGAGTTGGAGAAACTCGTGGATGGGGTCCTCCCCCAGTACACGCTACTCTACGGTCCTCCAGACAAACAGGTAAGTACACTGTGAGCATGCTGTATGGGCAATGCCTGTGTGGAGTGGGGTGGATGAAAGATGGGGGGGGTGAGAATGAGACGTGCATGAAACGACGGTGAGTGCATGTGCGTCATGGCAAGGGTAGGGATGTGGGCCAATGACTGTGACGGTGCAGATGGTAATTACTTCTCTTTTTCCCCTGTACAATTCTTGTACGTCAGATCCCACCAGAAGAAGGACATTTGGTGTGCCATCGCCAAGGAAGTCCGGACCCTGGGGGTCTACCACAGACAGAGCACCCACTGCCGGAAAAGATGGGAGGACATTCGCTGCTGGAGCAAGAAGACAGCGGAGGCCCAGCTGGGGATGGCCTCCCAACGTGGGAGGGGTGCCCGTCGCACCATGATCCCCCTGATGTTCAGGATCCTGGCGGTGGCTTACCCAGAGTTGGATGGGCGCTTGAGGGCATCACAGCAGACACAAGGGGGTGAGTACACTCTCATTCAGCTGACTTTGCACGCAGTGGACGGGTCTGGGTGGTGGGAGGAGGGCTGTGGGTTCCCCTAGGCCAGGGCGAGTTTAGTAGGCAAGGACCCTTCTTGAGGCAGGCCCTGTGGCACCCCACCCCACCTGTGTAGAGTGCCAACTACACCTAGTCAGGCTCCTGTGACATCCATGTGTGCAGAAATCGGGCAGAGCCTTGTAACCCATATCCCCTGCATTGAATAGTGGACTCCAATTGCGCGGCGTAGTGCAGGGGGCTTCTGTGTCTGTCGTGTCCGTCAACGATAGCGGTATTGCATGCATTGAACATGTCTTTCTTCTGTCTTCCCCCCCCTTTTTGTGGTCTCCCTATTCTTGTGTGCATTAGCATCATCAGGCGGAGGAGCAGTGGCACCGGAGCAGGAGGGAGCTGCATCCCACATGGCCCTGGAGGACGACACTATGGAGTCTGAATTCACCAGTGGGACGGAGGGCATGGGGAGCTCCACGGAGCTGACACCAGCAATATAGACTCCTCCTCTGATGGGAGCTCCCTTGCGGTGGTGGGCCCATCTGTGCCACCCGCATCTACAGGTACAGCCGCCACCCCCCCTACCAGCACCGCCCTCCAAGCAGCCCCACAGCGTTTGCCCGTGCCCACTCACCCAGGAGGGTGGGCATCACCTTCGCCCCATGCACCTCAGCCCCTGCCCCAGTCACCCCTGCTGCCCTCAGTGAGGAGGCCATTGACCTCCTCAGGTCCCTCACTGTTGGGCAGTCTACCATTTTGAATGCCATCCAGGGTGTAGAGAGGCAGTTGCTACAAACCAATGCATACCTGGAGGGCATTCATTCTGGTCAGGCGGCCCTTCAGCGAGCTTTTCAGACTCTGGCCTCAGCACTGATGGCAGCCATTGTCCCTGTCTCTAACCTCCCCCATCCAACTTCCTCCACCCAGACCTACACCCCTGTACCTCAGCCTATCCCAAGCACACCATCAGACCAGCATGCACACACCTCAACACACAAGGGAAGCTCTGGCAAACATAAGCACCACACATCCCACAGGTACTCACGCAAGCATCACACACATGCAGACACACCAACGTCCACTGCCTCCACTGTGTCCCCCTCCCCCTCGTCTCCCTCCTCCCTCCCTGTCTCGTCTCCACTCACACCTGCATGCACTACATCCTCAGCCACTGCGTCCATCACCAGCACACCCACCACCACACCCCGCTCACCTGCAGTCACCACCCCCACTACCATTCACACATCCCCTGTGTCCTCTTCCAGTGTGTCTGTGAGGCCACCTCCCAAGGTACACAAACGCAGCAACACACCCACCCAACAGCCATCCACCTCACAACAGCCTCCGGCCCATGCACCTTCACCCAAAGTCATCAAACGTACACCTACTACAACCACTACATCTTCCTCCACTCCCAAACCCCCTCCAGCTACCTGTCCCAGTGTTCCTAAGATCCTTTCCTGGCCAACCTTGACCTCTTTCCCTCTCCCCACCCCTTCAGTCTCCTAGGGCCCGACTCTCCAGGTCCCAACCTAGCACCTCAGCCACAACATCGGTGGGACCAGTGGTGCCAGTAGTCACCGGATTCTGGAGTGCACCAGGCAGCAGGGCAGCCAGTGTGGCAAGGAGCCAGAGCACGGACAGTCCCCCACCTGTCAAGCATAAAAAGTTGGCCAGTGCCCGGCGGGAGAGGGGAAAGAAATCAGCCACCAAAGCCGCTCCCAGGGGTACAGTTGGGAGTGTGGAGACAGCTGCAACACCATCCAAGGTGGGAAGGGGCACAGTAAAACCGGCAAGTCTGGGAAGATCAGCACGGCGGACAAGACCACCAGCAGCCCGCTGCCCAGGACAAGACCGCCACCAGCAGCCCCGCTGTCCAAGACAAGACCCCCACCAGCAGCCCCGCTGCCCAGGACAAGACCGCCACCAGCAGCCCCGCTTCCCAGGACAGGACCGCCACCAGCAGCCCTGCTGCCCAGGACAAGACCGCCACCAGCCCCGCTGCCCAGGACAAGACCGCCACAAACAGCCCCGCTGCCCAGGACAAGACCGCCACCAGCAGCCCGCTGCCCAGGACAAGACCGCCAGCACCACCGCAGGACAGTGAGCGCCAATGATTACAATGCTACTGAGGCCCCCAGGATTGAACAGTACTACACCCACTGTAGAGACTTGAGAGACTGTGGCTTTGCACTCCCCAGGATTGAACAGTGGGCATGGAGCCCCCTCGTGGATCTGGCGTCATGCACTCATCCGGCTGAGGTGCCCCCCCTTCCCTTCCCCCTGAGGTGCCTGTTTTATTTCTATCTGATGCCCCAGCAGTGTTCTCTCCGTCTTGTTCGGGTATTGAGTGTGGGCCTCGCCCATGCCTTTTGGGCCCAGTGGTCCACGGACTATGATGGTGGAATCCCTTGGACTTGTGCTCTTGGTGTTAATAATTGTTTATAGTGTAAATGTATATATATGTAAATATTTTTGATTTATGTAATTGAATATATAACAATTATTTGACTAATTTCCTGTTGTCCTTGCATTCTTCCAGGGGGGTCTGGGAGAGGTGTAACTGTAATGTATCATGCTGTATTTGTGTGTGTGTTGTAGTTGGAGAGGGTGGGGGTGTTGCGTATTGCGTGTGTGTGTCACAGTTTTTTCCCTCCCCCCTCCCTGTGTCGTAGGTGCAGTACTCACTGTGGTTTTCGCCGCTGGAGTTCGTGCTCCTGGTAGAGGAGCAGAAAGATAAAGGCTGGGAGTATCTGATGTTCCTGTTCCATGGCGTCCTGGTTCCTCGTGGGGTGTGTAGTGGTGAGCGTTTTCCCTTCCAAGTCCTGTTTCCGCCGTGTTTTTGTTCGTGGTGAATCTGCCCCGGAAAAGGTGGCGGATTGGACTGTTGTAATTCTGTGGGCGGTACATTGTCCTCCGCCTGTCTGTTGGCGGTTACCGCCACGGTGTTTGTTTGTAACGCTGTGGCGGTTGGAGTGTTAAAGTGGCTGTCTATGTTGGCGGTTTCCGCCACGGTCGTAATTCCATTTTTTTTTACCGCCAACCTGTTGGTGGTTTTACTGCCACTTTAACACCACCGGCTGGGTTGTAATGACCACCTAAGTCCCTTCCCAGTAGGGATTCTGGACTGGAATCGCAGACTACAAACCTATGCAGTCCCTGAAAGTTGCCAATCTCAACTTGTACTGGTTCTGTGATCGGATTTGTCAAATGCTTATCTGCCATTCCCACAACCTGAACTGTTCTTCCTGAAAGAGGTAAATTCGGAACTTCTACACTCCTCACTGTGGAGCTTGTAGCTCCTCTGTTCACCAGAAATGATACCTTGTGACCCATCTCTCTTCCCTTCATGAAAGGTCCTCTCTGATCTACCTCTAGGGATGCAGCAAGCATGCATGGCTCCTCATCCGAACTATCACTCATCCAATCACCATTTAGTTCATTCTCCCTGTGTAATGGAAATTGGTGCACAGTGTTATTACTTCTGTCTTGTCTCTGACCCGTGACCTGTTGAGTAATCATCACCTGTTGCTGCTCCATTGGGGCTTGAGGTAATTGCATTTGCTGTCTAGGTATCATAGGAACCTGCTGCTGCACTGGTTGTAACTGTGTCAACTGTGCACGCGGCATTTGCACCTGCTGCATGGGTTGAAAATTCTGCATCTAATTTACATTATTCGGAAAACTTGGATTAACACCCCTCATTTTTGGTATTCGTACATTTTGGAATGTATTGATGTCACTACTTTGCTGAACAACACCTTCCTGCACCATCATCGGACACTCCCTCTTCCAGTGTCCCACGACGCGG
The DNA here is from genome assembly GCF_031143425.1 of Pleurodeles waltl. Taxonomy (NCBI): domain Eukaryota; kingdom Metazoa; phylum Chordata; class Amphibia; order Caudata; family Salamandridae; genus Pleurodeles; species Pleurodeles waltl. Next base: position 266,192,340 of record NC_090448.1, on the reverse strand, counting down.
CAAAGGTGACACGGTAACATCTTCTTGATCCCTTGCATATCATTTTGAACCACTACAGTACACAGATCCGGACCACGATTTATATTGACTCCATGACCCCTACCTCTCTTCTGAGGCTGGAACATGACAGTTCCCTGCTGCTGTGGTGTCTGTTGAACAAAAGTCCCTTGCACTTCTGTTTGTGCTGGCTAAATCTGCATAACCATTGCTTTCTCCTTCAGCTTTTTCTGCTTCAACTCAATCTCATCACTACAGTATTTTGCATACTGTAACACCTCATAAATCAGCTTTGCTTGCCAGCAAGTCAAGTGACTCTTAATCATCTGACCTGTTTCAGGTCTAAATCCCTCCAAAACCTGAACACAAAATACAGCATGTCTTTTGGGTCGATCGCTTCCTTGCCACAGTACTCCTTGAATGCCTTTAACAATCTCTCATACTCATGCACTGTCCTGTCAATGCTTTGCCATGCAATATTTTTAGGTGAAATACTCGTCTTCAGAAATTCAATCACCTTATAATAATGCTTCATTACTTAAGGAGATGGTGCACCTGTAGTCCTATCCCTTACTGGTTCACTTGATGGCCAATCTACAGCTCTTTTGCATTCCATTCACAAATCAGCGGGAACCACTATTTCTAGTAAAGTATTCAGGTCTTCCCACAAACATTTTGAAAGCTTCACAAATCTATCTGTTTGCTGGTACCATTCAACCAGTTTCTCCCTCAATTTTGGATAATCATTTGTGAATAACAGAATATCACTCCTGTGCCAAGGACATGAACAAACTGCCCTTCCTGGAATCTCCCTCATTGGTAAAATGTTTACTGGATCCTTATCTTTCTGTACACTTTCAGACCCTTCTTGTGAATCCCATTTCCATTTGTCCTTCTTCTTTGCCCATCTGCCTTCCAATTTTTCCAATGCTTCCCATATCTGAGCACTGTGCAATAATTCTTTAAGATGCACTTTCATTCCGGCTGACCTCATGTGTTCAAAATCCTTTGCCTCAAAATCTAACCTGTAACTTCTTTTCAAATGTTTTGTCTTTCCAATTTCAGTATTGTGTTTTCTGCTCAGTCTGCCAATCTCTGATATATCCTGCCCGCCTCTATTGCGATTCTCAGACATAGGTATCTCAGCTCTTCCTCTGTATAGGATTCCAACCTATTCACCCCCCATTGATCCTTCGACTAGTTTGGTTATTTCTGTACTCAACCTAACACGATCAATCTGCTATTCACTCAGACGTATTCTGTGGAGTGTTCAAACTATCTAATCACTCATTCATCTGCTGTGCTGTCAATCCTTGTAACGTAATGTTGCTCGCATTTGGTGATTGCACCTGGTGTGCCACTGCACCTTGAGGTTGCAGTGTCAGAAGCTTCAAGCTCTGACTTGCACTCGGGCCATTTACCGCATTGGTAAGTGCGACTAGGGGACTGAGATCCATCAGTGGCCTGGATCCATCAAAAGTCTGACCCATGGAAGAAACTACCTGCACATGTTCTCCCACCCCCTCCTCACGAGGCTCTGTGATATTTCATTCTGTTCTCCAGTGTTTGATTTCTGCTGCGCAAACAATGGTACCTCTGGACCAACAGTAATCAGCAGCGATATTGCATCTGGGGCTGCTCTAGCTCCTGCATTCTGTGGAAGAGTTACTCCCATACTCTGATTCATTACCGGGGTCAAATCTGACTGTGTCACTGTCAATGGCGTAAACCTAGGCATACCATGTTGCTGTGCCTTGGGCATCAATATCGGAGTCGGCTCAGTCTGGACCAACAGTGGTCTTGGAAACACATGTTCTGTAGACACTACTAAGTTTGAAGTTGTTTCAAGAATTGGTACGTCAGGATAAATTCTCGTTATTGGTGGCGGATGCATCTGTGCTTGGACTACCAAAGCAGACAATTCATTAGGAGTACACTGCACTACCCCTTGTACCTGTCCATTATCTGCTTGCACTGGTTCTGCTGTCCCTGACACCTGTGCTGGGGCAGTTGGAGCAGAACTAGTACTCAGATCCCCACCATGCACAGCATATGTTGAAGGTCGGTCCCTCAGCATCTGTATAATAAGATCCTTGACATCCGAGTCTTCTTCTGCTATGTAAGCCTTTTTCTTCTTTTTACTCCCAGATGAACTCTGAAGACTTTTGCTAGTCTCCTCTTTCCCTTCTGCCTCATCTTCCTCTATAATAGCAGGAAACAACTTAACATCCTGCAGTGTCACTGTCCTCCACGTCTTCTGTTCCCAATCCCATCTCACTTCTGCTACAGACTTCTCTACTTTTCTTATTCTCCTCTAAATTGTTATTTCTTGTTGCTATCTTGCTATTAGCTCCCAAACTGCTAATGCCTCGAACTGTGCCATCCTCAGGAGGGGTTTTGTTTCATACAACGCCATCCGTAACTGATCTGATATTCTCAAATTAAACGTTCCATGCTCAGGAAACGCTAAAGCTCCTTGTTTCTATGTCAATTTGCACCATTGCTTTACCCAAAGACACAGTGCGACACCTCGCTCCTCCATCACATTATAAGCGGGAGAATTTTCAGGTCTGACAAAGTCTTGCGGATCGTCCTCCTAAACTTCAATTCAGACAAAACTAATGCAAATTACTGCAAGCACTAACCAAACCAATATTCAAAACAAATCTGCTGGTTTACTACAGGAAGGTAACACAATCGCTTCAGAAACCTTACGGATTTTCATTGATGGCCCTTTCGCTTATGCAGCCATTCCTCTTTTTCAGTCTCCCAAATTCACCAGTAATATTTGACCCGCAAATTTTACTCTCAACTGATCAATGGGTCTGTCCTGGTGCACGTAGGACTCGCCAAATCTCAATAGAAATTTCTTCCATTCACTTTAACTCTCACACCGACTTGTTTACCACACCCAATCAACCTACTAAACCAGACAAATTACAACATATAACTAAGTGTCTCCTACACTTGTCAATATACTCTGGAGTCTTGGTCCACGCAGGGTCCGTACATCAACAACCACGTGGACAATTTTTTAGCACAAAGCGCCACACACATATGAAGTTCGACGACTTCTCTACTGTCATACTGTGGAGTACGCACACTGCTACTAAAACCTTATCTGGAGTACGCAGACTCCCTAATTTCCCTCAAATACGTCACAATTCACCTCCATTTTGCAAAAGCTGTGCAAGCGCAGTTTATCCCTTTTACTCTATCACTAGAACGCCGAGAACATACCCAACTCTACTAGCAGGATCCAGGATCTGGGAAAGTAATTTCTGGGCTTAAGTGGACATCATCTTTTCTACAATTGACATTTCAGAAAAACAAAATCCAAATCTCAGTAATGAATAAACTAACCTTAAACTACCACCATAACCACCTAACTAGTTCTCCAAGGAAACTAACCATCAAGCTGCTACCAAAAACTGTTGGTGCGCCTGGTCCTTAATAAGTAAACTTACAAGGGGACATGCATAGGTCGATGAACCTTTTGATTCACATGGAGTATCCTAGCTAGGGTATGGCTGGTAGTCTAATAATCAATACACAACTCAATAAACATTAGTCATCATCAGCAATGAATCAAAAGAACACAACACCCCATGACCCTCCAGTCATGAATAACCACAACTTGTTATACGTTTAGTGATTTTTATTTCCCTATTTGTTAGAATACTAAGACATAAGATTAATTAAACGCAATTCAAATCAAATCAAAAGAATTTCACATTAGTTTATTATAAGGTGCCAAAAACACAATCTAACCAACCTTGCATCAAAACATATTCTAATGCATTAGTAAAATTAAATTGCGAAGATCAAAGGTAACAAGTTTTTCCTGTTCATAGAGTTCAGCAAAATAGCCCGTCAATCATTTGTCACTTAAATCAGTCAGATTGTCATATAAGGGGAACCTCATCTAGTCCAGATTAGCATCAGCATGTGGGACTTCATGCAAAAACAATTTAGAACAAGAATTTTTGAAAAACCATCTAGCTAAGAAAACTGATGAGATAGCGCAGTTGGTACCTAGAAAGAAAAGACACAACATTATGTTCAGTCACATTATCATATCTACCTGTCCTCGGTACAGATCAGCAACAGATTCAGTCTTCGTCCTCAGGTTATCAGTCGGTCAGCATCACATCAGACTCACAAAAGTATGAGCCCAATGATAGAATCTCGAATCGCCTTAGCAACATCTAGCATTTGCGTCTGGCATCTGACACCTCTCTCCATCGGTCTGTCTGTCGTCTCTCTGTCATTTTGTTATATCGAAGTTACCCATACTATTCCCCCAATTTCTAATTGGTCAATTAATCACCAGTTATGACTCTACCCAATAGTTATTTTATTCCAAATCTATGAATGCTAATATTGTACAGTTCGCATGCTGTTGATTGGTCCAATTTACGATGTCCTCATCATCTGGCTCGTCAGGTATTGAAAATGTTGCATCTTCTTCTCCAGTCAGTGCCTTCATTGATCAAGTCCTGGGAAAGTACACTCAGTTCGCTTTACACTCTGAGTCGCTACAATTCTAGTTTTATCATCGCCTGTTCGTCAGTTCACGTAGAGGTTTCAGCTAAGCAAATTTTATTAAACGATGAGCAGTTCACCCTTAGTTCAGCTTGTCAGTATTTTCCATTAAACGCAAAGAAATACAGCTTCTGCATGAGGCCTGGCAAAAAACTAGACCAAGACATTAGCTAAGTTAAGGTCTACCATCACTGCAAAATATAGGTTACATCTCTCAATATGACACATTACTACATTATTATCTACGTGTTTCTATATTTCATGCATGCTAATCATTTTATTAGTACATTCATGAATCTTGGTGGACAATCTCCAAGGTCACAATTTCAAACGTGCAAATTAATTTTCTAAGTTAACCATTTTCTAAAAAAATTCACATAAACACTCATTACTAATTTTTAGTTCAGTAATTCTGCGTTAACACTAGTTATGTGGCCTGGGTGGGTGATGGTGGCCTGGGTGGGTGATGGCGACCCAGGTCCCCAATGAAAGGAGGCTCCCCTCATGCTACATTTCATGGAAGTAATATTGATACATTCAGCCTCATGCACTTTTATGCCTGTCATGAGTTAGTTTGCCATGTTTTCACTACATATGGCCTATATTGTTATTAAACAATGGAGTACGATTTTTTAATATTAACCAGATACAAATTAAGTTTTTGCATAGCACAGATCTTGACCAGAATTGCATCATTGTACGCACAGATTGGACATATCAAGGGAAATTATTCACAGTAAAATGAAGAAATTTGTCTTGGGTCATACAATTTGGCTAGGTGGAGAAGTCATGATTTTAACCCAGGTTTCCTGGGTACAAATTGTACAGTGCAGCCTTTTCACATCCCCAACACATATCCCCCCTCAACCAAAATATGAAAGTGCTGGGATATTTCAGGAGTGCCCATTCAGAGTACTCTTGCAAATGTTATGGTTTTCTAACTAATTTAAGTGAAAATTGGGCTGCAAAGTTCAATATTTTATCACATTTGTTTCAAACTGTTCACTGTGCAAAAGAGCATTATATTTCTTTTATTATCAGCCCCAAAATACACTGGGCAAATGAGAGTATTGAGCAAAGAAAAACTTGCAAATAATGAAGCCAAGCATTGTATTTTATAGTATAACTTAACAAATATATTAGCTATGAATCAATAAATTTTATTGTTACTTCTGAAGGAGAATTTATGACATATTCCAATATTCCTGAAATATAAAGTACCTTAGCCAGTCCATTATTCCCAAGCTTGTATCGACCCATAGTTGTTTGTTGCCAGAACGTGCCAGTATCTAAAACACGGTCCCAAGGTGAGTATCCACACTTTCGAAAGCACTTTCCCCGGACCAGTATTCCCAATGTCTCACTTGCAAGGCACTTTCTCCAGGACAGTATTCATAATGTCACTGCATGTAAAGCACCGTACGTGGGTCAGCATTCAAACTGTCCAATATGAAAAACAGCATGCTCATAATAGTATCTGTAATGCTCCAGTAAGCAAGTCACTTCCCAGAGGCCAGTATCCAAAATACCTCATCACATAAAGTGAAAACACAAACCCCTATCTGCAACACACCAGTGTATCAAATTGACTGTCTGGTTGTATGTTGAAAAATTTACTACAGAAACATTGTGCTATCAAAATATCGAGGACCAAAATATTAAGAAGGCAAGTGAATATAGGCAAGTATAGATTTACTTCAAAGATATATATTACAGAGTGGTGGTCGCCACTCTGTAGTTATAGTCAGGATTCTGAGAGATAGGCATTCCTTGGATTTTTGATTGATAATAAGGTTGCCACTGTTTGATGAATCTCCACAAAACTTTGCAAACCTATTCCTTTTCCTACATTGGTTGATGATGCAAAGTTTAAACATTTTGTGGTGATTATTTAATGGCATGCAATGAAAAAAGGGATGTTGCAAAACACGTTTTTCTATTAATGCATTTCCTTGGACTTTTTACACTGAGGCAAAATGGCTGAACTGATTATTATGAACTTTGGCAGGAATATATATTTTGGTGTGGAAATGTTCCTTTTTGTTATTTGATCTAAACTGGTTCAGTAGTTTTTGAGTAATAAGGGAAAACAACTTAGTGATATATTGGGCAGTGTTGCACCATTGTACCTTTGTGATCTACCACTTACCTGGTGATGACTAAACATAATATGCATTATATGATTGGTTAATGAAAGCCCTTGTGAAATAAAAATGCAGCCATATTGTTTGGACCACACTTTGCCTTTGTTCTTAGTTTTAATGTTAAATATAGGTTATTCATCTTACTTTAATATAAAGCATGGAATGAGCCAGTTTAGCATACTCTGTGGAGGTGGGGAAAAGCAACAAAATGTACAGAGCACCTAAGTACTCTTGCATATAGGTATCTAGAAAGTACTGCAATCTTAAAGAAATACAAAGAAAATCTTATATATGAAAAAATAAAATTAGACAATATAGTGTGGCTCTTAAAAGAGCCTTTGTTTTACTTAACTAAACATATATATATAAATATGTGGGTGTGTGTTTGCCAAGCTAAGGTTGTCGGTTTGAAATGAAAAGATGGTCTCCAGAGGTTGTAAAATCTACACCATCAGGACGATACAGTGCTGTATTTGGAATATTTTATATTCAAATGAAAAATGGAAGACATTTCATGATCTTAAAGGAATGTTGAGACTGCCTTTTGCACAGACAATTATTTGAGAGCCCAACATGTGTGTTCTGAAGTATAAATTAAGATGGAAAATGTCTCCTTCATTTCAGTTTCCAGTCTAACTCCAGTTAAGTGTTCCATATCATTGCCACTACTGTGGACCATAAAGTGGAGTTGGCTACATTTATTTTACAGAGGAAAGTAGAGGGAGTAACTGATTCTATTTTAAACCTCTTTATCAAATTCATGTTATTTCAACTCCTTTCAACCCTAAAGTAATTTCAACATCTGCTTTTTTGTGTGCTCTCCAGCCCAAAAAATGAAACAGTGCCCAACAAGTAAACCGTAACCATCCTGCACATACACTGACATACAAGAATGAGGACCAAAGAGGGAGACAAGCAAATATGCTCAGAATTAGATGTGTGGTCATTAGGAAAGTACATATTATTAACACCTTAATTATAAGAGGAGACCCATTATTGGCTTAAGTGCAGTTTGAGCTACTAATCTAGCACAATAATACCAGAAATAAAAATGAGGAAAGAAAATAAACTAGTCTGCTGCAGTGAGGCTTAATAAGTATTAGAAAGGCATTTGAAGCATACATTTCCGGTCACATGGCAAGGAAAAACAACAGGAAAAATAGATAAAAAATAAAATTAAAAAGTAAAACATTATGGGCCTCATTCCGACCCTGGCGGTACAAGACCGCCAGGGCCGGGGGCAACGGAAGCACCGCCAACAGGCTGGCGGTGCTTCATTGCCCATTCTGACCGCGGCGTTAAAGCCGCGGTCAGAAAAGGGAATCCGGCGGTTTCCCGCCGGATTTCCCCTGCTTGGGCAGAACCTCCATGGCGGCGCTGCAAGCAGCGCCCCCATGGAGATTCCGACCCCCTTCCCGCCATCCTGTTCCTGGCGTTTTTTACCGCCAGGAACAGGATGGCGGGAACGGGTGTCGTGGGGCCCCTGGGGGCCCCTTCACTGCCCATGCCACTGGCATGGGCAGTGCAGGGGCCCCCTCACAGGGCCCCAGGGAGATTTTCACTGTCTGCGTTGCAGACAGTGAAAATCGTGACGGGTGCAACTGCACCCGTCGCACCCCTGCAACATCGCCGGCTCCATTCGGAGCCGGCCTCTGTGTTGCAGGGCCTTTCCCGCTGGGCCGGCGGGCGCTCCCTTGGCAGGCGCCCGCCGGCCCAGCGGGAAAGTCAGAATGGCCTCCGCGGTCTTCTGACCGCGGAGCGGGCATTTGGCGGTTCCCGCAAGGCGGGCGGCGGACGCCGCCCGCCTTGCGGGAACCGCCAAATGGCCGCCAACCGCCAAATGGCCGGCCGGCGGGAACGGGTGTCGTGGGGCCCCTGGGGGCCCCTGCACTGCCCATGCCACTGGCATGGGCAGTGCAGGGGCCCCCTAACAGGGACCCAGGGAGATTTTCACTGTCTGCGTTGCAGACAGTGAAAATCGTGACGGGTGCAACTGCACCCGTCGCACCCCTGCAACATCGCCGGCTCCATTCGGAGCCGGCCTCTGTGTTGCGGGGCCTTTCCCGCTGGGCCGGCGGGCGCTCCCTTGGCAGGCGCCCGCCGGCCCAGCGGGAAAGTCAGAATGGCCTCCGCAGTCTTCTGACCGCGGAGCGGCCATTTGGCGGTTCCCGCAAGGCGGGCGGCGTCCGCCGCCCGCCGCCTGCCAGGGTCAGAATGACACTCTATGTGTTTGTTACTATACAAAGTGGGCTGTAAACACAGCCCAATAATACTAAATAACACCAGCAACTATAGAGACTATACTGACTGTTGGACAGCAATACAGCTGTATTTCTTATTCAAAGACATTACAGAGAGATTGAAAATTATGCATCATCACCTTCAATTCTATACATGCCACACCACTCTATGACACGACACCCCACTCCACTCTACTTAATGGTACTCAATTCTTCCACACTCCAGTTCACTCTACTTTACAACATGCCACTCTACTGTACTCTATGATATGCCAGCCCAGTCCTCTTCACTGTGCTCTATGACATGCCACTCAACTCTACGAAACCCCATTCCACTCTATGAGACTGCACTCCATGCCACTCCACTGTACTACATGCCACTCCGCTATAAGAGACACCACTCCACAATACCCCACTCCACTCCATTTCACTGTATGCCCTTCTACTCTAAAAGTCTGTAAAACATGCCACTCTGATACACCACTCCACTCTACTGTATGACATTCCACTCTACTCTGTGCCACTCTACTCTGCAAAACTCTACTGCATTTCATACCCCTCCACTCTACACTCTATGCCACTCTTTGACATGTCACTACACTCTATGACATGCCACTTCTATATGACATGCCACTCCACTCTGTCTCTCCAATCGAAGACACTCTATGATATGCCACTGTATGCCATACCACTCTACTGCCCTTTACTCTATGACACTCTATGACACACCACTCTATGACACACCACTACACTCTACGACACAGCACTCCCCTCTTCTCTATGCTACTCCACTCTACTCTGACACAGCACTTCTCTCTTCGACATGCCCTTCCACTCTACGAGACTACACTCCATGCCACTTCACTGTCTGACCCACCACTCCACTGTACGCCACTTCACTCTTTGACATGCCACTCCACTCTATGACATCCCACTCCACTCTACATGACTCAACTGTATGCCCCTCTATTGTAAGACTCTGTATGACAACCCACACTCTATGAAATGCCACACACTCTACTTTATGACACGCTACTTCAATCTCCCCCACCCCACTCTAAACCTCTCTACTCCACTCTGACAGTTTAGGATACCCCACTCCACCCTACAGCACACCCTTCCACCCTATGACATATCACTCCACTCTGCGACATGCTATTTCACTATACAACATGTCACTCTACTCTCTGACAGGCCTCTCCACTGTACAACATCGCACTCGACTGTACACTTCTCCACTGCAAGACACTGTATAACACATCACTCTATGACACACCACTCCATTGTACTGTTCCACATAAGACTCCACTTAATGTCACTCCCTTCTACAACTCTACTCTCCTCAATGCTCCTCCACTATACACCACTCTACTCTACTCTACATCTCTCTGCTACACTCTATGACATGCCACTCTACTTTATTCTATGACACAACACTCCACTCCATGACACACTACTCCACTCAATGTCACTCAGTTCTACAACTCTACTCCACTCAATGCTCCTCAACTGTACACCACTCTACTCTACATCACTCTGCTACACTCTATGACATGCCACTCTGCTTTATTCTATGACACAACACCCCACTCCATGACACACCACTCCACTCTATGCCAGTCCACTATATGGCACGTTCCAACACTCTACTCTGCTCTATGGTACTCTAAGCTCCTCCATTCTGTGACAATCTATGCCACTCTACTCCACCCTGACATCCTGCGCTACCACTATATTCCACTCTACTCTATGACATGCTACTCCACTCTTCTCCACTCTTCTCCACTCCTCCACTCCTCCACTCTATGCCACTCCACTGTACCATACATAATGATTCTCCACTCCACTGTACACCATGCCATTCCACAACACTCTATGCAACTCCACTCCATGGTCTATGACACTCCACTCTACAGCACTCCACTCTATGACACTACACTTTGAAACACTTTCCTCTACTCCATTTTATGCCACTCCCCTCCATGCCACAGCAATCTATGCTACTCTACTCCACTTTGAGCCACTCCCCTCTGCAATACTCCATTCCCCTCTATGCCACTCTGACACTCCATTCCCCAACACTCCACTTGATGAGACTCCACTCTACTCTATGCCTCTCCACTCTATGACAGTGTACTCCACTCTAAAAACAATCAGATATCACTGCAGTAGTCTATTATAAACTATCCTTCTAGTATCAAGCCACCATAAGGCATATATTTAACATGCTTTACACTTACCTTTTATCTGTATACTATATACAATCTTGTATTTCTGATGCCTGAAAAAATATGGTTAGTATTGATACAAGCTCTTTGTCTTTTAAGATATTTTATGAAGTAGTCTTTTTTTTTAAAGGTCAACCAGACCAAACAACAAAAAGATCTTGACACACAACAGAAGGAAAACTCCCAAACAATTGAATCCTTCAGTATCTTTCTCTACTTCAAATCCTGTTCCTCCGCTTGGATTCTCCACTCCTTCTCTTCTTCCTCCTCTTCCAGCAGGCAGGATCTTCTTACTGAGCCATTGCAGATCTGTTAAACCTTTTAAGTGGCTTTTGAATAGAAGATTTTCCATGTTGGAAAATAACACAATCTTCACCATTGAAGATCTCAATTGAAATGGGGAGCAGAGGTGTACAATTCCTGTTTCCTACAATGGGCAGAGTTGTAAGTCAATGAAATGCTGTTTTGCAAAACAGAAAGTAATGTGGTAGTACCTTGATACTACCTGTTGGAAAATGCCCCCTAAAAGTTTTGCCTTCCTCCTCCTCTTTTCTGAACTTGGTTTTGTTGGATTTAGGACTCTGGGCACTTTACCACTGCTAACCAGTGCGAAAGTGCATGTGCACTCTCCCTAAAACATGGTAACAATGGCTTATACCCAATTGGCATACTTACTTTACTTGTAAGTCCCTAGTAAAGTGCCTTACATGTGCCCAGGGACTGTAAATTATATACTACTAGTGAGAATGCAGCACTGATTTTGCCCCCCATATAAGTAGCCCCTAAGCCATGACTCATGCCTTCCATTGCAAGGCCTGTGTATGCAGTTTCACTGACACTTCAACTTGGCCTTTGAAACTACTTGACAAGCCTTAAAGCTCCCCTTTTATAACATATAAGTCATCCCTAAAGTAGGCCCTAGGTAAACTATAGGGCAGGGCAATATGTAAGTAAAAGGTAGGACATGTACCTTTATGTTTTACATGTCCTTGTAGTGACAGCCTATTTTATTTTTCACTACTGTGAGGACTTCCCCTCACATAGGCTAGCATTGAAAATTCCCTTACATACTTTAAGTGGTAATTTCTGATCCAAAATGATTTAATGTTATTTTTCAGAAATGCCACTTTTAGAAAGTAAAAAGAACAGATGATGGATGGTATGCTGAAAATGCATTCTCTCCGTCACAAAGATCTGAGTTTATTTAACACATTGTTTTTTTGCCCACCAGGCCACCCTAGTTTGGAACCAGTCATATGCAAATCAGTCTTAACCCTGCTCCCCATGGGAACATTCCAGCCGAATTGCCATGCCAGGTCCTCCCTGGACTAGAAACAAGCAGCCTCGGACCTATTTCAGGGTATCACACCTCATCAGCAAATCTAGTTTGAAATAGTGGTGCAGTGAGCAGGGGACCCATGTCTGGGCATACCCTTCCCACTTTCAGCAACAAAAGCACAAAGAACAGATTATGGACAGAATGCTGAACAATGCAAACATTCATTGTTTGTCGCAAAGATCAGGGTTTAATCCATTGTTTTTTTGCCCATTCCCAGCCATATGCAAATCAGTCTTAACCCTGTTCACCCTGGGAACAGTCAATCCTGAACTGCCAAGCCAGGTCCTCCCTGGACCAGAAACTAGCATCCTAAGACCGGTTTCTGGGTATGACCCCTCATCGGCAAAGCAAGGCTAGCTTGAATCCAGTGCTGCAAAAAGCATGGGACCCACGTATGGGCATACCCTTCCCACTTACGGCAACAAAAGCAATAAGAACAGATGATGGACGGAAGGTTGAACAATGTAAACATTCACCCTCAGTCACAAAGATCTGGGTTTAATCCATCGTTTTCTTGCCCACCACGCCATCCCAGTTTGGACCCAGCTATATGCAAATCAGTCTAAACCCTGCTCCCCATGGGAACATTCCAGACGGAACTGCCATACCAGGTCCACCCTGGACCAGAAACAAGCATCTTCAGACCGGTTTTAGGGTATCATCATTTATCAGCAAGGCTAGCTTGAATCTAGTGGTGCAATGAGCATGGGACCCACGGCCAGGCATACCCTTCCTACTTAAGCTACAAAAAGCAAAAAGAACAGATGATGGGTGGAATGCTGAACAATGCAAACATTCACCCCCAGTCACAAAGATCTGGGATTAATTCATAATATTTTTGCTCTACCAAGCCACCCCAATTTGGACCCAACCATATGCAAATCAGTCTTAACCCTGCTCCCTAGGGGAACAGTCCAGCCCGAACTGACATGCCAGGTCCTCTCTGGACCTGAGACAAGCATTCCCAGACTAATTTCAGGGTATTACCCCTCATCAGCAAAGCAAGGCTAGTTTAAATCCAGTGGCGCAGTGAGCACAAGACCCCACGTATGGGCATACCCTTCCCACTGACGGCAACATAAGCAAAAAGAACAGATGATTGACAGAATGCTGAACAATAAAAAAAATTCACCCCAGTTACAAAGATCTTTGTTGAATTAATATTTTTTTTGCCTACCATGCCACCCCAGTTTGGACCCAGAAAAATGCAAATCACTCTTAACCCTGCTCCCCATGGGAACATTCCAGCCTGAACTGCCATGCTAGGTCCTCCCTGGACTGGAAACAAACATCCTCAGACCGGTTTCGGGGTATCACCTCTCATCAGCAAAGCTAGCTTTAATCCAGTGGCGCAGGGAGCATGGGAGCAACGTCTGGGCATACCCTTACCACTTACGGTGACAAAAACAAAATTAACAGATGATGGACAGAATGCTGAACAATGCAAACATTCACCATTAGGCACAAAGATCTGGCTTTAATTAATTTTTTCTACCTACCACACCACCCCAGTTTGGACCCAGCCATGTGCAAATAATTCTTAACTCTGCTCTCCATGGGAACAGTCCAGCCGGAACTGCCCAGCCAGGTTCTACCCGGACCAGAATCAAACATCCTCAGACTAGCTTCGGAGTATCACCCCTCATCAGCAAGGCTAACTTTAATCCAGTGGCGCAGTGAGCACGGGACCCACGTCGGGGCATACCCTTCCCACTTACGGCAAAAAAAGTAAAAAGAATAGATGATGGAAACATTCCAGCCTGAACTGCCATGCCTGGTCTTCCCTGGACTAGAAACAAGCATCCTCAAACCGGTTTCAGGGTATCACCTCTTATCAGCAAAGTTATCTTGAGTCCAGTGGTGCAGTGTGCACGGGACCCACGTCTGGGCATACCTTTCCCACTTATGGTGACAAAAGGAACAGATGATGGACAGAACGCTTAACAATGGGGTGAACAAATTGGGGTGGCATGGTGGGCAAAAAATGATGGATTAAACCCAGATCTCTGTGACTGGGAGTGAATGTTTGCATTGTTCACCTTTCTGTCCTTCATCTGTTCTTTTTGCATTTTTTGTTCTAAGTGAGAAAGCTATGCCCAGTCTTGGGTCCCTTGCTCACTGCACCACTGGATTCAAGCTAACCTGGCTGATGAGAGGTATAACCCCGAAACTAGTCTGAGGATGCTTGTTTCCGGTCCACGGAGGACCTGGCCTGGAAGTTCGACCTGAAGTATTCCCATGGGGAACAGGGTCAAGACTGATTTGAATATGGCTGGGTCCAAACTGGGGTGGTGTGGTGGGCAAACAAACTATGGCTCAAACCCAGATCTCTGTGACTGGGGTGAATGTTTGCATTGTTCAGCATTATGTCCATCGTCTGTTCTTTTTGCACTTTTAGAATGTAGGCATTTCTCTGCACTAACTGTTGTTTGGGCATTAAAGCCTGTCTCCAATCTGGTTGGAGACAGGCTGTAATACTGGTTGACAGCTCCCCTTGTGCATTCCACCAAGGCAGCCATGAACCCAGGACACTCAGCGACATCTGCATTCATCTGCATACTAATAGTTCTTCCTGGGCAGGAAGGGTGAAGGGGCTCTCACTTACACTTGAAAGGCCAGTGGCCTGACTCCACACAAACAACTGATAACCCCCCCAGATCTCCTGGCACACACAACATGGGTTGAAAGGGGAACTGATGCAGTTCAAAAACACTCTTTGAACATTCCTCCACTTGAAAGGCACATTAGGGTATATATTCTGGGTCTCCGACCTCCTCAGATCAGACACTTCTGGGCCTACAACTAGACTCTATCAGAAGTACTGCGGTGTTGCCCAAAGGACTCAACTGGACTGCAGTTCTG
Organism: Pleurodeles waltl; assembly: GCF_031143425.1. Classification (NCBI taxonomy): domain Eukaryota; kingdom Metazoa; phylum Chordata; class Amphibia; order Caudata; family Salamandridae; genus Pleurodeles; species Pleurodeles waltl. The sequence continues at coordinate 266,176,985 of NC_090448.1, read as the reverse complement.
GAAGGACTGCTTTTCTGCTTGTTGCCCTGCTGCATGCTTCTCCCTAACTCTGCTTGAAGGACTCTGCCTTCCCAACACAAGTGCTCCCAAAGGGCTTGTTATCTTGACTCCTGTTCCCAAGTCTCAGGGACATCAAAGACTTGAACCATCTGCACCTGGACTCTACAAGCTGTGAGTCTACCTTGCCTTGGAAGTGGCCCTAAGGTGTTCTACCTTCGGTGGTGTTCATTGGAATTGTTGTGAAGCAATGCGAAGCCTCGCAAAGCCTTGCCGTACAGCTAATATCCTCACCAGACTCAACGCCATGCAGTAGGAAGCCCCGCAAAGCCTTGCTGAACAGCTGCCAGCCCATCGGAACCAAAGTAGAGCGATGCCAGGCCCTGCAAGGCCTCGCTGCACAGCTCCCCAACAACAATGAAAAGTGATGCCAAACCCCGCAAACCCTTGCCTCACAGCTCCCAGGGATCAATGCAAAGCAACACCAAGCCCTGCAAAGCTTAGCCGCACAGCTTCTTGGAACAAACGCTGGATATTGTGAAGGCTTGTAAAGCCACGCCGCACAGACCGCACACCAGACTTTATGGTTCTGTGTTGAACTGGCCTAAGTGGGTCCCTGTACCGGCCCTCAATCCATCATGGTCGGCTTGAACTTGTGACTTTTCTTGGTCCAGCATGCCCAGCTAACCACAGTTGGTGCTCTGTGCTTCTATGTGCTTTTTTCACCTAAATATTTAAAATTGCATATCTCAGAATATATGTATTGGAATTTTGTCATCTTGGTCTTGTTTTTTGTGTGAAATCCTAATCTACTTTTCTAATCTGGTGTGGAGTCTTTCTTGTGGTGTTTTCACTGTGTTACTGTATGAGTTATTGCACAAATACCTTACACATTGCCTTCCAAGTTAAGCCTGCGTGCTCTGTGCCAAGCTACCGAAGGGTGAGCACAGGATAATTTAGGTTTGCTGTGACTTACCGTAACTAGCATTGTGGGCCCTACTTTGACCAGGTGCATACCTCTGCCAACTAGAAACCCTATTTCTAACAGTATTGCAATAGTGGTATAGTTCACAAACATAGTTTCAATATTAACACATATACAATAAAAAGCATGATTAGTCGTAAAATCCTAAATCCTAATTTAAATAAAATATAAATTTTAAAATTTACGGAGGTACCATGGTACTTTGACGAAACCGTAAGTGAGAGCAAAACAATCATGTGGATGATGTTCACGTTCGTAATGAACCCTGACCTACTGAAAAAGTACAGTGGTACCAACAAAAATAAAAATATGTAATACCACAATAAAGAACATTATGGTGGTCGTTACAACCCTGGTGGTCGGTGTTAAAGCGGCAGTAAGACCGCCAACAGGCCGGCGGTAAAAAATAATTGAATTATGACCGTGGCGGAAACCGCCAACATAGACAGCCACTTTAACACTCCGACCGCCACGGCGGTACAAACAAACAGCTTGGAGGTCACCGCCAACAGACAGGCGGAAGACAATGTACCGCCCACAGTATCACAACCTACCAATCCGCCACCTTTTCTGGGGCGGATTCACTGCATACAAAAACACAGCAGAAACAGGACTTTGAAGGAAAAACGCTCACCTCTACACACCCCACGAGGAACCAGGACGCCATGGAACCAGAGCTTCACATATTCCCAGCTTTCATCTTCCTGCTCCTCTACCAGGAGCATGAACGCCGGCGGCGAAGACCACGATGAGTACTGCACCTACGACACAGGGGAGGGGGAAGGGAAAAAACAGGGACACACACACGCAACATGCAACACCCCTCACCCCCCACCCTCACCAACGACAACACACACACTAATACATATTGATACATCACAGTTACGCCCCCCCAACCGCCCCAGAAGAATGCAAAGACAAAAGGAAATGAGTGTAACCATTGTAATCTATTAAAATCCAGTACACAAAAATACATATACACTATTAACAAATATATACACTAAGAATAGAAGTCCAGGTATGCTCCATTTAAGTCCGTGGAACACTGGGCGAACACTGCATGGGCGAGGCCCACACAAGGTACCCGAACATGATGAAAAGAACACTGCAGGGGCATCAGACAGAAATAAAACAGGCACCTCAGAGGGAAGGGAAAGGGGGGGGGGCACCTCGTCAGGATGTGTGCACTACACCAAATCCACGAGGGGGCCACATGCCCACTGTTCAATCCTGGGGAGTGCAAAGCCACAGTCTCACAAGTCTCTTCAGTGGGTGGGTTGCCCACTGTTCAATTCTGAGTAGTGCAAAGCCACAGTCTCACAAGTCTCTACAGTGGGTGGGTTGCCCACTGTCCAATCCTGGGGAGTGCAAAGCCACAGTCCCTCAAGTCTCTACAGTGGGTAGTTTGCCCACTGTTCAATCCTGGGGTGTGCAAAGCCACAGTCTCTCACGTCTCTACAGTGGGTGGTTTGCCCACTGTTCAATCCTGGGGAGTGCAAAGCCACAGTCTTGCAAGTCTCCACAGTGGGTGGTTTGCCCACTGTTCAATCCTGGGGAGTGCACAGCCACAGTCTCTCAAGTGGATAACAGTCTCCACTGGTGTTCTGGAGGGGGCTTTGTGCCCAGAGTGCTTCATCCTGCCACGGACAGAGGTAGTGGATGTAAATCTCCACTGGTTGGGGATTTGTGCCCAGAGTGCTTCATCCTGCCAAGGACGGAGGTAGTGGATGTAAATCTCCACTGGTTCTGGAGGGGGCTTTGTGCCCCGAGTGCTTCATCCTGCTCGTGGCGGACTCAGTAGCGTCAGTGCTCTTGGCGCTCATGGGCCAGCGGTGCTTGTGGCGGTGGTGTCCATTGCAGCGGTGCTTGTGGCGGCGGTGTCCTTGGCAGCAGTGCTTGTGGCAGCGGTGTCCATTGCAGCGGTGCTTGTGGCGGCAGTGTCCATTGAAGCGACTCAGCTGCTGGCAGTCCTGTCTGGGCCAGCGGGGCTCATGCTGGCAGTCCTGTCTGGGCCTGCGGGGCTGCTGCTGGCGGTCCTGTCTGGGCCTGCGGGGCTGCCGCTGCGGTCCTGTCTGGGCCTGCGGGGCTGCTGCTGGTGGTCCTGTCTGGGCCAGTGGGGCTGGTGGTCCTGTCTGGGCCAGCGGGGCTGCTGCTGGCGGTCACCTCCTGGGTAGCGGGGCTGATGGCGGTCGCCTCCTGGGCAGCGGGGCTGCTGGCAGTCGCCTCCTGGGCAGTGGGGCTGCTGGTGGTTGCCTCCTGGGCAGCGGGGCTGATGACGGTCGCCTCCTGGGCAGCGGGGCTGATGGCGGTCGCCTCCTGGGCAGCGGGCTGATGGCGGTCACCTCCTGGGCAGCGGGGCTGGTGCTGGCGGTCGCCTCCTGGGCAGCGGGGCTGATGTCCTGATGGCAGTTGCCTCCTGGGCAGGGGGCTGATGTGCTGATGGCGGTTGCCTCCTGGGCAGTGGGGCTGGTGCTGGCGGTCGCCTCCTGGGCAGCAGGGCTGATGGCGGTCGCCTCCTGGGCAGTGGGGCTGATGGCGGTCTTCACCGCCGGGCCGATCTTCCAAGACTTGACGGGTTTCTTGTGCCTCTTCCCCACCTTGGAAGGTGTCGCAGCTGACTCCACACTCCCACCTGTACCCCTGGGAGCGGCTTTGGTGGCTGGTGTCTTCCCCCTCTCCTGCAGCGCACTGGCTAACTTTTGATGCTTGACAGGTGGGGGACTGCCCGTGCTGTGGCTCCTTGCAACACTGGCTTCCCTGCTGCCTGGTGTACTCCAGAATCCGGTGACTACTAGCACCACTGATCCCGGCGATGGCGTGGCTGAGGTGCTAGGTTGGGACCTGGAGAGTCGGGCCCTAGGGGACTGACGGGGTGGGGGAGGTGAGGGAAAGAGGTCAAGGGTGGATAGGAAAAGTTTCTTGGGAACACTGGGACGGGTAGCTGGAGGGGGCTTGGGAGTGGAGGAAGAGGTTGTGGTTGTAGGAGGTGTACGTTTGGTGACTTTGAGTGAAGGTGCATGTGCTGGAGGCTGTCGTGAGGTGGATGGCTGTTGGGTGGGTGTGTACCTGCGTTTGTGTACCTTGGGAGGTGGCGTCACAGACACACTGGGAGAGGACACAGGGGATATGGTAATTGTAGTGGGGGTGGTGACTGCACGTGAGCGGGGTGTGGTGGTGATGGAAGTAGTGGCTAAGGATGTAGTGCATGCAGGTGTGAGTGGAGATGAGACTGGGAGGGAGGAGGGAGACGAGGAGGACGGGGGACACAGTGGAGGCAGTGGATGTTGCTATGTCTGCATGTGTGATGTTTGCGTAAGTCCCTGTGGGATGTGTGGTGCTTATGTTTGCCTGAGCTTCCTTTGTGTGTTGGGGTGTGTGCATGCTGGTCTGATGGTGTGCTTGGGGTAGGCTGAGGTACAGGGGTGTGGGTCTGGGTAGAGGAAGTTGGAGGGGGAGGCTAGAGACAGGGACAATGGCTGCCATCAGTGCTGAGGCCAGAGTCTGAAAAGCTCGCTGACGGGCTGCCTGACCAGAATGAATGCCCTCCAGGAATGCATTTGTCTGTTGCAACTGCCTCTCTACACCCTGGATGGCATTCAAAATAGTAGCCTGCCAAACAGTGAGGGACCTGAGGAGGTCAATGGCCTCCACACTGAGGGCAGCAGGGGTGACTGGGGCAGGGCCTGAGGTGCCTGGGGCGAAGGTGATGCCCACCCTCCTGGGTGAGCGGGCACGGGGCAAATACTGAGGGGCTGCTGGGAGGGCGGTGCTGGAAGGGGGGTGGCGGCTGTAACTGTAGATGGGGGGGCACAGATGGGCCCACCACCACAAGGGAGCTCCCATCAGAGGACGAGTCCATGTCACTGGTGTCAGCACCTATCCCCGCCGTGGAGCTCCCCTCGCCCTCTGTCCCACTGGTGAAATCCGACTCCGTAGTGTCGCCCTCCAGGGCCATGTGGGATGCAGCTCCCTCCTGCTCCGGTGCCACTGCTCCTCTGCCTGATGATGCTAATGCACACAAGAACAGGGAGACCACAAAAGGGGGGGGGGACAGAAGAAAGACATGTTGAGTGCATGCATTACCGCTCCGTTGGCGGACACGACAGACACAGAAGCCCCCTGCACTATGCCACGCACTTGGAGTCCACTATTCAATCACTGGGACATGGCCTACAAGGCTATGGGCGACATCTGCACACATGGATGTCACAGGAGCCTGGCTAGGTGTAGTTGGCACTGTACCCAGGTGGGGTGGGGTGCCACAGGGCCTGCCAGAAAAAGGAGACCTAACTAGCACACTCGCCCTGGCCTAGGGGAACCCACAGCCCACCTCCCCCACCCAGACACCTCCACTGCGTGCGGAATCAGCAGAATGAGAGTGTACTCACCCCCTTGTTGCTACTGTGATGCCCTCAACCACCCATCCAACTCCCGGTACGCCACCGCCAGGATCCTGATTATCAGGGGGGTCATGGTGTGACAGGCACCCCTCCCACGTTGGGAGGCCCTCCCCAGCTGGGCCTCCGCCGTCTTCTTGCTCCAGCGACGAATGTCCTCCCATCTCTTACGGCAGTGGGTGCTCTGTCTGTGATAGACCCCCAGGGTCCGATGTCCTTGGCGATGGCATGCCAAATATCCGTCTTCTGGTGGGCGCTGATCTACAGGAATTGTACAGGGTAAAAAGAGAAGTTATTTCCAACTGCACCGTCACAGTCATTGGCCTGCATCCCTACCCTTGCCATGTGGCACCTGCACTCACCGTCGTTTCATGCACGCCTCATTCTCCCCCCCATCTTTCATCCAACCCGCTCCACACAGGCATTGCCCATACAGCATTCTCCCAGTGTACTTACCTGTTTGTCTGGAGGACCGTAGAGTAGCGTGTACTGGGGAGGACGCCATCCACGAGTTTCACCAACTCCTCCGATGTGAAGGCAGGGGCCCTTTCCACAGACGCACGAGCCATTGTCTCTTCCAGACTGAGGTCACAGCAGCACTTGCAGTGTAGGTCCTCTCCTGTCGAAGATCAGGTATCGAGGGATTGAACAGATAGAAAATGGCAGTCACATCCGCGGCGGTGCGTACTGTCACCGCCGGCGTACATCGTCATTGGCTCCTGGGACCCATAGGGTCCAATGTTAACCAATACAGAATTGCGCTGCGGTCTTCGACCGCCTACCGCGACGGTGTAGAACGCCAGCACAGTTACCTCATATCCCATTGTCCCACTTTACAGCTCAGGCAGCCGCCATTTCAGGGGCCCACATGGCTCTATTTTTAACTGCGTCACACATAACTAGGCCTTGCCTCAACACACATACATGCTTATGTCGGATTATGAATCGTGTTCTGTGTAAGCTGTGTGTACGTACCTCTGAGTTGGTTGACTCTGTGCTCGCTGTTGTCCTTCATAGGCACCGTCTGCTGGGACATGTGAGGAAATGGCGGCATCCTCCGGTGTACAGACCGCTGGTGGATCTGTCGACAATGGAAGAAAGACATGTAATCATCACATAAAGGCTAGATCGTGCCACAATCCTGGAACTGTGTGCCCAGTTGGAGCCAGACCTGATGTCAGCTATCTGCCATCCCACAGGTATCCTCCCTCAAGTGCAGGTGCTGTCCATTTCCTTGCAAGTGGGTCATTTCAAACAACAGTGGCCATAGCATCAGGGATATCCCAGCCTATGTTTTCCAACGTGTTGTCCAGAGTGTTGTCTGCCCTGCTGAAACACATGCAGAGCTACATCATTTTCCCTCAGGTGGAGGATTTGCCTACAGTGAAGGGTGACTTCTATGCCCTGAGACATGTCCCCAACATCATAGGTGCCATTGATGGGACACATGTGGCCTTGGTACCCCCCCGCAGGAGTGAACAGGTGTACAGAAACCGGAAGAGTTACCATTCAATGAACATGCAGATGGTGTGTTTGGCCGACCAGTACATCTCCCATGTGAATGACAAATTCCCTGGCTCAGTGCATGACGCTTACATCCTGCGGAATAGCAGCATCCCTTATGTGATGGGGCAACTCCAGAGGCACCGTGTGTGGCTATTAGGTGAGCACCTGGAACCAAATCAGTGGGAATAGTTGTCTGGGGATATCCCTACAGGTTAGTGTGTGTCTAACAGTTGTCCCTCGCCTTTTTCAGGTGACTCTGGGTACCCCAAATTGTCATGGCTACTCACCCCAGTGAGGAAACCCAGGACAAGGGCAGAGGAATGCTACAATGAGGCCCATGGGAGAACTAGGAGAATTATAGAGCCGACCTTCGGCCGCCTGAATGCCAGGTTCAGGTGCCTCCATATGACAGGTGGTTCACTATTCTACTCACCAAAGAAGGTGTGCCAGATCATCGTGGCCTGCTGTATGCTTCACAACTTACCTTTGCGATGACAGGTGCCTTTTCTGCAGGAGGATGGTCCAGATGGAGGTGTTGTGGCAGCTGTGGAGCCTGTGGACAGTGAAGACGAGGAAGCAGAAGAAGAGGACATCGACAACAGGAACTCGGTTATCCTGCAATACTTCCAGTGAGACACAGGTAAGAAGACAAACCTGCCTACTACATGTAATTTAACACTACTACCTCTCTACTGTCTGTCCTTTTCACCCAGTGTATGGTCACTGAGTTTTCACTTTCCCTTGTGATTCCAGAGATGTGGGTCCCACTGTGTGACATCTGCTTTGTTTCCTCATGGACTAGAGCTGTGTGACATAGGTATGTTGACATTACATTTGTAAGAGCATTGTGTCACTGTAATTGCTAATACACTAATTTGAAATCACAGACTCCAGATTGTTTTGTGCCTTAAGGGTGTTTATTTCAGTGCTCAATATTTGAGGGTGCTGTAAAATGGGGAGGGGTGATGGTGGAGGAATGTCCATGGCAGAGTCCAGTCTATTAGTCTCACAGGTGCATTGTCCAAAGGGGCATAGGAAGTGGAGCTGGGGCAGTTTGAGGATGGACAGGGTGACAAGGTGGGATAAAAGGATGACATTCAGGGCGGTCTCATTTCTTGGCGGGGGCCTTGGCATAGTTCTCTGTCTTTGTCCTGGATCTCAGTGACCATTTGCAGGGTAGTTCTCCATCTGCAGGCTGTGGGGTGCTGGTGTGGTGGTCCTGTGGCGGTGCCTCCTGTCCACTAGCGCCAGCGGAGGCGGTGGGCAGTTCATCGTCCAGGCTAGTGTCAGGGGCCCCTTGTTGTGCCACAGTGTCCCTCCTGGTGTTGAGGACTTCCTTCAGCACCCCTACGATGGTGCCCAGGGTGGAGTTGACCCTGGCCAGTACCGTTGCCATCGTCTCCTGGGAATGATGGTACGCTCCATGATGTTGGAGAGGGCCTCGTGGAGAGTGGGTTCCCTGGGCCTGTCCTCCCCCTGTCGCACAGCAGCCCTCCCAGTTCCCCTGTTTCCCTGAGCCTCTGTCCCCTGAACGCTGTGTACACTGCCCCCAGGTCCCTGTTGTTGTTGGGGTGGTGGGTTAGCCTGGGTTCCCTGTAGTGGTGGACACACTTCTGCTTGACGTGTCCTGGGGACAGAGGTATGGGCCCGCTGGGTGGGTGCTGTGCTGGTGTTTCCAGAGGGGGGAAGCTCTGTGGTGGCCTGTGACTGTGTGAGGGGAACTGACTGTCCCGAGGTCCCCGGTGGGCCGGGCTCGTCGTCTAGATCCAGTTGGACAGAGCTGCTGTCATCACTGTGGTCCTCTTCTGTTGGTGGCGTGGACATGTGTGGACCCTCCTGTGTGGTGACGTTGGGTAGGTGTCCTGCAGAGGTGTAAAAGCATGATTATTGCATCTCTGTGTACTATGGTGTGCAATGGGTGGGTGACCATGTACCCCAGTGCTTGCATTCCTATGTGCGACCTTGTGTGATAATGGTTTAGGGGGGTGTATGGGTATGTGCAGTGGCCATGCTTTGGTGATAGGTGTCCATGCTTTGGTGTTACATGCAGGGCTTGGGTTTGGGATGTGTGGTTAGTGATATTGGGACATGTGTGAGGAGTTGGAGTGATGGGGGTGAGGGCAAGGGTGGGGGTATGTGATAGCATGCAGGTAGGGTGGGGAATAAAGTAGTTAAGGTTTGACTTACCAGAGTCCATTCCTCCAGCTACTCCTTCAAGGCCCTCAGGATGCAAAATCGCCAAGACCTGCTCCTTCCATGTTGTTAGTTGTGGGGGAGGAGGTGGGGGTCCGCCGCCACTCCTGTGTAGCGCAAGGTGGTGTCTGGATAACACCATCTTCCTAGCTATTGAGGTGTGCTGCACCTGTGATCCGAATAGCTGTGGCTCTACCCTGATGATTTCCTCCACCATGACCCTGAGGTCCTCCTCAGAGAACCTGGGGTGTCTTTGCCATCCCATGGGGTGGTGTAGGTGATGTGTGGGGTGGTGTGTGTTATGATATGTGGGGTGATATTTAGTGGTGTGTTGTGTGGGGTGCGTGGATGTTATGTGGGTGATGGTGTTGTGTGCCTGTGGATGCCTGGTTATAGATTGTGGTGTCTCTCTCTGGCCTTCTATCGCAATTGTGGTCGTAAGGGTTTGTGGGTGATGTGGGTGTGTGTTTTATATTGTATTGGGTGTGTGGGAGTGATGTGTGTATGTGTATCAGGTGTGTGTATTTCAAATTGTCCAATGTGGCTGTGTTTTGTATATGTGTGTGTATTTTGAGCACAGTGGTGTGTACCGCCAATGGAATACCGCGGTTGAAAGACCGCCGCATGGATTCGTGGGTTGTGATAGTGTGGGCGTATTTCTGTTGGCATGACGGTGGAGGTTTTGTTTTCGCCAGTTTATCACTGACCTTTGGTGTGGCGGACTTGTGTGGGTCTCTGAATTTTGGCGGATTCCGAGCTGTGAGTCATAATAGCTGTGGTGGAATTCCGCTGCGGTGTGTTGGCGGTCATCTGCACGGCGGTAAGCGGCTTTTACCGCCAATGTTGTACTGACATATGTTTAAAAGCACTTAAAAAATAACACATACAAATTTAGTGAAAAATAAAGGTTTATGATTAGTTAAAGTTGGAAAACTTTACTATTTCTGTACAAACCCAATTTAAGCTACACAAACTTTAGATATTCTAAAGCTAATTTGATAACTTAGTTATAATTTCTGCCCCACCCAAAACTTACTATAGCTCTGGACCTATGCACACAGTATTGTGAGATGGCTAGCCAGACTGCATGAACTATAATTCGCATCTTCCTCATGTAGAGCTATACTCTTTCATATGACATCACTTATACTATGCTAAGTCATAGCATTTCAAAAGTCATGGCATCCCAAAAGACACCATTTAGGAGAGCACTGTGCATGGTAGCAGGGCGAGTTTTAGTTCATGTAGTCTGGCTTGTGAGTTTACAACACTATGTACGGAAGTGCACAAGTTATAGTAAGTTTTGGGTGGGATGGAAATTATAGTTATAACTTTAACTTTTATGAGAACAACATGCATTGTAGCAGGGCAAGATTTAGTTCATGTAGTCTGGCTAGTGAGTTCACAACACTGTATACTGAGTTGCAAGAGTTATATAAGTTTTGGGTGGGGTGTAAATTGTACTTATAACTATAACTTTAGAAGTTCTAAGGTTTGAATAATTTAAGTTAGTTTTGTATATAGACATTAAATTACGTTTTCCTAACTACAACTAATATTAAACCTTTGGTTTTTCATTGAATATATATACAAATATTTGCAAGGAACGTACATGTGGAGTTAAGTAAATTAAGCCTATCCTCACTATTTACTTACCTTGTCAATATTTTGGTTCGCAATATTTTGTACTTGATACTCTGATATCAATAGTTCTTATTTTTAGGAATTAATTTTTCAACTTCTTAGCGTGTTAATCACAGAGCATTCCTCATAAAGAACTCGCACTGCCAGTGAAGTGTTGAGAGGGAGCTATCTCAATAGGAATTGACATACACAAACATCCCTGGAGTAGTTGCCAAGATTCACTGATCCATTCCCCTTCAAATGGAGTGTGTGATCTACGTGTGTCCCTACATTTTTACAGTAGGTACTCCTTTTCCTATTACTCTGTTATTTTTTGTTCCACTTTTCTAATGTGTCCCCTGTGCTCTGCATTTTTGTCCCTTTTCATCTCTAATTATTGTCTATTTGCTGCTGTTTTCGTTCTCTTTGTGTTGTTTTGTCTTGCAACATTTTTTCTACCCCATTTTCTAGGTCTGTATTTTATCATTTCTTTTCTTAATCTTTTCTATTTTTTGGTGATATTGTTTGCTCTTACCCATCTTACCTTCTTTCTCACTCTACTCCATTTTACTATAATTTCTTCTCATGCATGGTCGCTTCCAACTTTCTTTCTTTCTCCTTGCCTCCAAATTGACGTGAAAAGTCCAATAGACTGTTCTTCATGTTGCAGCTGAGTTTGTGCGAGAAAATATACCTACAGAAAGTTCAGAAGTCATAGCAGTGCATAAAAGACCAGGGGGAGCAAAGTAACAGGGTTGCCTTTCCCAATGGTATATCGAACTATGACCCTGTCTCTCTTGCCTGTACCACCCGGGGGCTCAGAATTCTAGTTGTGATGCTATGTGGGGGATGAAGCTCCCTGATAACAGGCGGGCCAAGGCTGAGAGCACCCCACTTACAAGGCCTGGCAGCAGCCCATCTGTACAGGTTGAGGTGCCACGACCCTCTGTCTTTTTCCTGACATGAAGAGTATCTGTCAGGCTGAACAAAAGTCAGCCTGACAGATACTCATCTGGTTCAGATAGGGCAGCCAGGAGTTAGACATGTTCTAAATCTGCAGACTCCTCGCTTGCTGAGCTGAACTTTTCTAGACGTGACAGCCCCATGGCCATGACCTCTTCAGCCTAGCAAATGTGCCTCGGGCCCTCCCCCTCATAATGAGGGGGAATGCCAGTTATTGCTTTGGGCCTGGGCGTTCAGTTTTTAGCCCTGAAGCGCCCAGGGCTGAGTGTCAATCAGTGACACCTGGTCACAGAGTGGGGTGGGGTCAGCATTTTCCCTAACCCCATCCCACTCTGTGAGGAGCTGGGACTGTTGCCTTCCCTCATGAAGGCAGCAGTCTCAACCCTCCTGCGACCTCCGAGACTGCCCTGTCGGCGATGCTGAGGTAAGTTATTTTTTTTTTTTCATGTTTGGTGCATCCATGAGTGTATGGATGTATGCTTGTTAGTGAGTGTTGTGAATGGGTGTGTGAGTGCGTTTGCGAATGAATAGGTGTGAGTGAGGTGTATGTGTAGTGTGTAACATACCCCTGGCCCCTCTCCCTCTTAAAATTACCAGCCACTTCTGACTGGCAGACAAACCCTCCACCCCTGAAAGCAGTCTTCTTAATCCCCAGCATAACAGGAAATGCTGGTTGCCTAAACCACTTATAACCCCAGAGACTGTCTCATGGACATCAATTCACCAAAATGCCTGGAGTAATGGATGTGACACTGTGCATAGTTTGAATTCCAATTACATCCAGTACCATTTAACAATGACTTTGCTTTTTGCTGTGCTGCTAGGGGAAAGCCAATGCAGAAACAATGCAGAACACAAACAAGGCCCTATGAACTGTGTCAGTGTTGTGTTCCTACTGTGCTGTTGAGCCTTGATACAGGAATAGCCAATTGGAAGGCAGGGACTAATTGGGCGTGGCTACTCAAAGCCATTCCCAATTAAGTAGCCACGCCCAATTAACGCTCATGTGCTGACACTGTGTGTTGAGCTGTGTCAGGGACGGATCTGAGAGCTTAAATAGGGCACCAGCTGTGCGAATGTGAGCACGTATTTCGTTTCTCTTCCGTTCATCACTGCTGAATGCCATTAAGAGATTCTTGCTTTAGCTTTGAGAATGCGCTTCGGCAAAGATCCATTTTGTTCCCTCGTGTTTCTATTTGTATGCATGAGCTTTGCAAGCCTTGTTTAGCTCATTCAGAATTGAATGATGCACTTAACATTTAGCAGTCCAGCTTAACTTCAAAACAGTCAAACTGGACCCAAGGGAGGCTTACCGTGGTCGTTCTGCTCAGCTCAATGGCCATTAAACGGATTGCATTTGACTTTGATCCTCAAACTCCAATATGCCCAAAATGAAGTTTGTCATCTACAATGAATCACCAATCCCAAGCTAACAATGTCAGGAGATTTAATTGCAGTATTCAAAGGCCTACTGTAATCTCTAGCTATTCTACCGTATTGATTGACAACTGATTCTAAAATATTCTTTTGTGTGGCTGTTTAATCTTTCCTAGAAAAAGAATGGCATTATACTTCAATGAGCTACTGTAATCACATTGTCAACCTGCACAGCCATTCCAAGTTGAAGGCATTTTGCAGAAAAAGCGTATTTTCAACTGGTGCGTTAGTTTGAAAAATAATGTTTAGAATACTTCAAAGTGGAAAGAAAAATGCTAGAAACAGACAATATTACTTCAAAAATAATATCTATAGACTAAATCAATCCACTTTCTTTTTTTAATACCATGACATCATATTTCTCAAAGAATGCTCTGCAAATAAAAGTAAACAAGGAACGAAAATGAACTATATTTTTCCTTCTGGGGCCAGATGACAGTAAAAATACTTGGTGTTTGTATAATAGGGAATGGAACACATGGGATTCACCTCCTGGGAACACGACAAGAAATGGCTGCTTTGTTTAGACAGTGACTGTAAATGTGTGTCCTCTAATTTTTAAATGTGAAGGATAAAACTATAGCCCTGATTTAGAATTTTGCAGATGCAAAGGCTCCGCCAAAGACTGGCGATGACTACCCACCCTCATTGTTCCATAATCGTATTCCTTCATTTTTGTCCTAACATCTTTCTGCAAGATAGTTTGGACAAATATCTTTTGCACCATGCCATATCTCAAAAGTTGCAAAAAAGGACCATATGACTTAAATAACTATGATTTTGGATCAGTGCAATTTCTTTTCATTTGCCCCTGGTGAATACCGGGCAGGTTTTGCTCCTGAGAGCTGCGGTAGAAGCGTACCTGACTAGATCTTGCCACATCTGCTCTGTTCAAGGTATATAGGTGCTTCTTTACAAGCCCCGTGCGCAGCCGGTGCGTCACTTTTTATAGGGGAAAAAATGACGCACCGGCGGCTCAAAGGGCTTGTCAACAAGTCCCATGCATTTTAGTTCCTCTAATTGCCGTAACTAATGTTCGAGTAAGACTCCTGTCTGTGCACAGTTCACCGGCACAGCTGCCAAGTGTACAAATATGTAAAGCGGTGTAGAAGAAAATATTTATCCCTTTCACAATAATATGCAGTTTTCGACTTCATATGAATTCTGCCAACAATGACACATAATGTAATTTGACAGCAAACTGTAAAGTTGCATATAATTTGGGAAAATCAGTTTCCTGACCTCTCTCTTAAAGGTCGGCTGACCGGTGGGGATACTTGCCCTTTGAAGCCTCAGTTCTGTGGTACAGAGAAGACTTCGAAACCGAAGAGAACTGTTGTTCGGATAGACTTAAAAAAATGGGTGGCCTCTGTAGAATAAAACTTCTAAACACTTACAAACTCGCCCGTAATTTTACAATTTATCCCTGCAGGTTGAGTTTTCGAATTATGAATAGTCTCTCCCTCTCTGCATTAGAGTAAAATCATGCCCCTTGAACCAGGTCTCAGTGGATTATACAGGATAGCTCGGTTCCCCCAATCTTCAGGCCACCCACATTCCAGTTTAAATCTTCCTTGACCACCAGCCCTTTATAGTTTGAACGGCTGTTGGACATTGCTTCATGTTTCATGACTTAACTTTGATATCTTTGTTCATTGTTCTTGCAAATCGACTCTACACCCACGGCATGCTACTTGCCTCTGTCTGATCCGGAGCTGCAATGTCTGCATGATTCGACCAACTGCATTGTTTCTGACTATTCATTTTGCACCTATGACTTTGGACTCATTTTTGTCCACTAGATTTATTTGTGATAGTTTTAGCAGTTACCTTTTAAACAATATTTTACCATCTTTCCCGGGTATAAGTTATTTCATTTGATTACATTTTTCGTCTTTATTTAACTTAGTTACAACTTTTGCATTCTTTATGTATCAACTTTCTTGTTATATCTCTTGTTCATGCATTGCATTTGCAATTATATAATGCTTATATTTTGCTTCATACCCCTAAAGAGGAGCTAAAGGACATTAGTAGAAGGATATGCCTCACTGCAGGAAGTGGTTGGTTGGAAGAGTGTTGAACTAGAATATGGCCTTGTTGGAAATGTGTTGGCGCTATTCAATACTGGAAAACAATAAGTTCCCCTAGGTAAAAATAATCACATCCCCATTCACACTTCACTCCAAACGCAAAATCAATAACTAGTTAAGATGCAAGAAACCAAATACCACAGACGTTTAGAAAAATATATATGGATTTAATCTCATCACATAAACAAAATAAAGTATTTCCACATTTAAAATCCCATATAAATGACAGCACATATATAGAACATAAGGGAGATAATCTGAGACAATACAATTCAGCTTGGTGTCCAATAATTTTCCCAAGTCTACATAGATGCTCCCCTCTGTTTCATCTAAGAGCAGCATTATCAAAATCCATACACACACACACACACATATATATATATTGTATTGTAGTGTTCAAATAAACATTTCTACTCTACTAAACATAGAAAGACAGGTGTGTGCGGTCAGAGCAGCAGCTAACAACAAATACCCACGACATAAGCACAAAAAGAAACAGTATGCATGGGCTCTTAACAGCAAATGGAGGCAGACGCAGCAGCTCAAAATACTAATCCATTGCAGGCGTATAAAGCTAACGACTAACCCTTAGATAGCTAAACCAGTGTTCCCTCACCACTCCCATCTCACCTTCATCTAACAAACGGGCAAACACCAATCTCACAACCAAGTCAGCATGCATTCAGACAACAGAAACAGGGTCAGGGGACAAAAGTAGCACTGCAGCAGCCTGCAAGGAAACCTCTGAGGGCACCTTATTGGCCAAAATCTGTCTAAGGGCATCTATTCTTGGGCAAGCAACTAAAATCGCATTCCAGGCAGGTAAAATCAGGACCCTGCACCCTCCTCTAGAGTCCTCTCTTTGGATCGCCACCCTCTCACATTCTGCCCATTTCATAAACCCCTCCCCCATCTATGCAGGATGGGGCCACTGGGAGATTTCCAGCACATTGTCAGTTGTCCACGGGCGAAGATAGGTGCTAGATCTTCAAACCTCTCACCCTTCAGGCCACGCTGCAATTATATATGCTCAACAAGCACAGTTGTGGGGTACAATCTAAGCGTGATCAGTGGCCCAACACATAGCTTGCCATGCAGTGCCCGGTATGGAGCCAAAGTCATGAAGGTCCATACCATATGATAGAATCCTGTATCATTCGCCTGACATCTGGGACATGCCGATAAAGTACTAGGGAACATGGCATGTATATATCTAGGGGTGAGGTACTTCCGATGTGAAAAGTAAAACTGAATGACCCCTTGGGGGTGAATACCAAAGTCCTCC
The DNA here is from genome assembly GCF_031143425.1 of Pleurodeles waltl. Lineage (NCBI taxonomy): Eukaryota > Metazoa > Chordata > Amphibia > Caudata > Salamandridae > Pleurodeles > Pleurodeles waltl. The sequence goes on along the minus strand of NC_090448.1, from coordinate 266,160,506 downwards.
TCCAGGCTGAGTCACCAAACAAGTGGCCTAGGTCTGCCTCCCTGTACTGGCGCAGCTGGGACAGCTCCAGCTGCACCCCCTTCACCAGAGCCTTATAGAAAAGTGTGACCATCTTCGTTCTCCCTATTATGAGGAACAGTTAGTGAAGGCACTCATGTTTAGAAGGTTCTGCAGAACCAAGCCTCCACCAATCACAAACCCTACCCAACAAAGCCACCGGGATAACAGACATCTCCCTCAGGTCCAGGAAGGAACTAGCTTCACCCCCCACAAATAGATCACCCGTGCAAGCCAGCTCAGCCTAACTCACGGAGTGCTATCAGTAATGAGAGGTCAAGAGGAGCTTGCAAATATACGGGGACCCTGGTGTGCGTCCTCTGTAATGCCCTTGCCCACACATGCTACTCCGTCCTGACTAACATATTCTTGTTGCTTATCATTGTGGCAGGTGCAGGATTTAACAGAATTTCTGTCAAAAGAACTTTGGAAGGCATGTCATGTCCCCAATGATCCACCTCATCCCAGAACACTGGTTGCCACCAAGCCACCCATTATAACTGGGCAGTTAAATCAGAAAGATTAAAGTCTGGAGCAGCCTTTCCACCCTCATCAGCAGGCAAGTGTAATTTCCACAGCACCACCCAGTTCCTCGAGGATCACCAGTACAAGAAAAGAATTACAGTATCCCCTTCAAGAAAGAACGCTCTAGGGAGCTCCACAAGTATGACAGAAAACAATTAAAAGAGCTGCGGCAGAATTACCTTCTTAGAGACGCAATCCAATCACTGACCAATAGGGGCAAGGTGCTCCAAAAGACCACCCGCACAAACAGTTCTAGGGATAGAACAAATAACAAAGGGGACGAGGAGAAATCCTGCTGAGTGCCCTGCTCCACCGCACATGCATCCCAGATCACTGATCCAGTCCTAACTCTAGCCATCAGCAGGGTATAGAACAGCTTAGTCCATTTAGCAAAAAGTAGCCCAAACCCCATACTAAGTAGAGCAGCATACAAGAACTTCCAGCGAATAGAATCAAATGCTTTTCAGATGTCAACAGATAATGCCAGTGAATCTGGCAGAATGCGTTCTCGCAGACTGAGGACATGAATCAATTGGTGGATATTAGGTAATGTACTACAGGTAGGGCTGAAATCTGTCTGATCAGGGTGAATCACATTACCCACGTGTGGCAGAAGCCTGTTCACAAGAATCTTACTCAGAATTTTATAACCAGTGTTACATATCGAGCGGGAGCAATAAGAATCAATTAAAACCAGGTCCCTATCCTTCTTGGGAACATGCACAATCGTGTGGAAGTAGTCCCACTACTGTGGGCACTGTTATAAACTTCCACCAGCTTAGTGGCAAGGGCAGCTGAATAAGTAGCATAGGATTCTAAGGGAAAATTGTACTACCTAGGAACCTTCCCCATAGCCATCTCCTTAATCACGCCTTGCACCTCACGTGCAGCAATATCACCACCTTGCAGGTCTGCCACTGTGAAATCAAGGACCATCAGGGAGGAGTCCGCAATGTTACGCAAAATGTCTGACTCACAAATTGCGGTGTCACAGAATATAACTCATTGTAGGAATGTAGTGCAGGAAGCTGGCTCTCTCTATAGTGCACTACAATAACACTGTGAAGAGAGTCCAGTAGATCACCAAATGTTTGCAGAGGCAGAAATTGATAGGTCTAGTTCTCTTTTTGTGGTAATGTGGGCGAGCAGTTAGGCTTATCAAGGAGTCGTGTTAAGCATTTGTTGTACTCACAGAGGCAATACTTGAGACACACACTCAAAGAATAAATCCAAGAACAATTTGGAAACATAACAGTTGCTTTTATATATGCTTTGAACCAAATAACTTTGTTATAAGGTAACCAGTTTTTAAATTAAAAATACTTTGATGCTTCAAAAATTGACTCTTTGCAATTTTCAGAGTCTTCAATGTTAACCTATAGGAGGAAAACAAGAATACAGTTTCACAAGTAAGCACATGACTTACAAACCCAGTATTCAGGGTTTTAGACTAGCACAGGCCAGGTTCAGGTTGGTACCAAGACTGCACCCACAGCTTCAAGGGCAGCTGGGTGCAGAGGTCAAAATCGTAGTCAGTGCCCAATGTTAATCAATAGAGACATGGGGGGGATGTTGATGCGCTGCTCCCAGGTAAGTACAAGCAGTGTAGGGGGTTGGTCTCCAAGGGTTAAGGCGAGCACCAGGGGGGCCACAAGGCAGCACCAAACATATGCCCTCAGTGGCACAGGGACAGACGGGTGCAGAGCACTAACACAGTGTTGGCTGCCAATGTAAGCCAATGCAGGAGATCACTTTCAGAAATGGCCCGCAGGCTCTGGCCAGGGGGCTGGGAAAGGTCAACTCACAGCTGCCCAGGTAAGCTAAGATGGCAGGAGTCCTAGGGACATCAACGGTCAAGCTCCCCAAGAGCCAGAGGCTTCGGGTGCAGAGGTGTCTTTTGGCACCAGAAAAAGCTTACCGGGCAGGTCATGGTCAGGGGAAGCCCTACGATTTAGGCTGCAGACATTGCTGTGCAGTCCAGCAGGGGTCTGTCCATCATGGACTCTATGTCAGAAGTGTTGGAGAACCTTCACTGGACTGGTGGGTCACTTGGTCTCGGGCCGAGGGCGTCAGGTGCAGAGGTGGTTTCAGGTAGTAGTTTTGCCTTTTCTTTTCTTTTGAAGATGTTTCTTTTGGACAGGTCTGCTCTCCACTCAGGCAGTCCTTCCAAGGTTTTGGCAGTGACTAGGCTGCAGGACAGTTGTCTTCTAGGCCTAGGTTTCTTTTCAGGCTGAAGACAGGCTGGTAGGGCTAGGGCCAAGTTAGTTGGTGTCTTCAACCTCTGCTGAGTGACTTCTCCTTTGTCCAGCTCTTCATAGGTCGACCGGAATCTGATTCTAGGGTTCAGGGGTGCAACCTAAATACTGAATTTAGGGGCATTACAGGGAGTCTCAGGTGGTAGCCAATGGGCTACTCACTTTTAGGGTGACTACACCCTTCATATGACCACTTCCTTTGGAAAGTGGCATAGCTCTAACGCTATTGGCTTAATTCCTTCCCTGCAAGATGGAGGAATTTAAAAAGTAGCGTCCACTTCAACTCTTCCACCTTAGAGGTAGGACTGGCATGAAAGGGGCACTCCTCCTAATTTACCTAATTTTCCTACCAGTCCTGCTGCCAAAAGTGGGGTCAGGAACTGGGGGTCGGCCTCCTCCACCATTTGGAGAGGCCTGGGTCGCATTTCAAAGGCAGCACGGTCTTTGAAGCTCCTCATCCTGGAATGTCAATCCTGCCTGTTAAAGGAGGTCACACCTCTGCCCAGGCCAGGCCTTTGTTCTGAGCTCTTGAGAGCATTGGTTCTCATATCAGGGGGGCAGAACTCTTTCTAAAGTTGCTGCACTGGTTCTGACCAGTCAGTGCCCACTCTAGGAGTTGGTAGGTTTCAAGGGGGCACCTCTAAGGTGTCATCTGAGTGCATGCATTAATAAATTCAAAACTTGATTCAGTGAGAGTTTATTTATACAAGATGTTTGATACCAAACATCCCTATTATCAGTAAAGCCACCATGTAGCTGGAGAACTTGTAATACCAGTGTCATTTACTAAGGACTTAAAGTAGTAACTAAAGGTTTGTTAATTGGGAAAAACAACTTTACAGTTTTAGGGAAAGAGATTTGGCACTGGGGACCTATTTAGCAGGGACCCAGTGCATGTTCAGTCAAAATTGCTCCAGAAACCAGGCAAAAAGTGGCATGCAGATTGACAATGTCAAAAGAAGCACTTTCCTACATGACCCCCTCTGAAATGAAAGAGGATTATGCTAACCCTTTCCAGGGGAGTCTTTTTCCTAAGTGGAAGAACCTGGAAAGGCCATCTACAATGGCATGGTCAGTCCCAGGTCTGTGTTCCACTGGAAAGTCCATTCCCTGTAGGGAGATGGACCACCTTAATAGTTTGGGGTTTCACTTTTCATTTACATTAGCCATCTGAGAAGCCTGAGGTAAGTTTAAACTTGAAAGTGAGAACAAAACAAGTAGGGTCTTAGCTTCTTCAGGTTCCAAACCACAGCAAAGGCTTCCCTCTCAATGACACTCCATTACTGATCTCTGGGAGTAACCCCCTGCTGATGAAAGCAACAGGTTGATCATTGCCATTATCATTAATTTGGGATAGGACTGCTCCTGTCCCATGTTCAGAGGCATCTGTCTGCACAGTGAACTGCGTAGAGTAAACTGAAGCATTTAGTACAAGTACAGAGCACATTGCTTCTTTCAGGGTGTCAAAGGCCCTTTGATAGCTGACTGTCCAGTTTACCTTTTTGGGCATCTTTTTGGGTGTGAGTTCTTGGGGGGGGGGGGTGCCACAATGGTGCAATTGCTCTTCACAAATCTTCTGTAATACACAGTCAGGCCAAGGAATACCCTGAATTGGGTCTGGGTTGTTGGAGCTACCCAGTCCGGAATAATCTGGAACTTGGGTTGGAGTGGCTGAACTTGGCCTCCACCAACAAGTTGTACCAAGTATACAACCTGATCCTGCTCTATCTGGCACTTGCTTGCCTTGATAGTGAGGCTTGCACTTTTCAGACCCTCAATGGCCTTTCTGAGGTGGATCAGGTGATCCTGCCACATAGCTCCCCCAAGAAAAACACCCAAGTGGTTTACGACAGACCTACAGGAATCTAATCGCTCCTGCAGATGACTGGAATGTAAATGGAGGATCAGCAAATCAACCCAAAGACCACACAGCCTACAAAAATGCAGTCACCACGCACCACCAGAACATCAGAGATGCCAAAAAAGCCACTTTTCAAGCATGCCTCAATACCAGTGCTCACAACAGAAAAGAGCTCTTCGCCATTGTCAAAGAGTTCACCAACCCCGGGACAGACACCTCATCCATTTCTCCCTCCCAAAACCTCTGCAACAACCTCGCCACCTTCTTTCACCGTAATATCCAGGACATCTATGAAGGCTTCAGAAACCAAACCCCACCAGCACCGCTCACCACCACAGGCTTAGCACCTCATCCGATACTGAGCTCCTGGACCCCCATCACCATAGAGGACACCCAAAGACTGAGGAACTCCATCCACTCGAGAGCACCCTCGAATCCATGCCCTCACCACATCCTCAACTTGGCCCACGCCACCACAGCACCGGAGTTATGCTGAACCATCAACCAATCCTTCGAGACTGCCACATTCAGACTGGAAACACGCCAAAATCAGCCCGCTACTCAAGGAAGCACCGACCCTAGGGAGCTGAAGAACTACAGACCTATCTCTCTGCTCCCTTTCCCAGCCAAGGTAACGGAGAAAGCTGTCAACCAGCAACTCACCAAATTCATCGAGACACACCGTATCCTGGAAACCTCCCAGTTCGGATTCAGAAGCAACCACAGCACCAAAACTGCACTCTTAGCAGCCACCAACGACCCACACATCATACTGGACTGCGGAGGCACACCACACTCATTTTTCTCGACTTCTCTGCCACATTTGACCCCGTCTCCCACTCCACCCTCTGCGACAGACTGCACGATGGTGGCATCTGAGACGAAGCCCTGGACTACCCCCGTTTACATCAGAACCTAAAGACTCTTGCTGCGGATTTACCCAAGGACCATCACTCAGCCTGACTCTTTTTAACGTCTACATGGCCCTGCTTGCCAAGATCATCAAACAACACGAGTTAAACATAGTTTCCTACCCTGACAACACTCAACTGATCCTCTCCCTGTCCGAGGACTCTGCTCAAGCCAAGAGGAATTTCTACAACAGGATGAGAGCAGTTGCTGCCTGGATGGAGGCCAGCTGCCTCAAGCTTTACTCGGACAAGACAGAGATCTTCATGATCGGCTCCACCCCTTCTGCCTGGTTGCCCACCGCCTTGGGTAGCGCCCCTGCCCCCACTGACCATGCGCGCAACCTGGGCTTCATCCTGGACTCCTCTGTATCGATGACCTGCCAAATCAACGCCATTCCTTCGTCATGTTTCCACATCCTCCGACTCCTGTGGAAGATTTTCAAATGGATACCCCCCCAACACAAGGAAGACAGTCACCCACCCACTCATCACCAGCAAACTGGGCTATGGCAACACACTCTATACCAGCATCACCAAGAAACTTAAATCAAGACTACAAAGAGTCCAGAATGCAGCAGCCACACTCTCCTGGACATCCCTCTACACAGCTGCATCTCCTTCCACCTCAGAGACCTACACTGGCTCCCAGTCAACCAGCACATCACATACAAACTACTGATCCACACCTTCAAGGCACATCACAACATAGGACCGGCATACCTCAACTACCACCTCACCTTCTATGTACCCAACACAAGTTTCTGTTCCTCCCAGCTCGCCCTTGCAGCCGTCCCCAAGATCTGGAAAAGTACAGCAAGAGGAAGATCCTTTTCCTATCAGCAGCCCGAACATGGAACACACTACCTCTCAAGCTCAGGCAGTCTGCAGCACTGAAGCAGTCCAGGAAGGACCTCAAGGACTCGCTGTTTGACAGAGCACCATGCCCACATACAGCGCCTTGAGACCCTATGGGTGATTAGCTGTGCTCTACAAAACCATGATTGATTGATTGATAGAGTTGGAGACAGCAATATAATCTAGATATGATGCACTAAAGACTTCTAACCCAGCAAGGAATTTGCCCACCAACCTTTGGAAGGTGGTAAGGGCATTCTTCAGAACAAAGGGCATAACATTGAATTGATAACGCCCATCAGGAGTGGAGAATGCAGATCTTTCTTTTGCTCCTTAGTCAGTCTTATCTGCCAGTCCCCCATTGAGAGATGAAAAGTACTTAGATATTTGGCTGCTCTCAATCTGTTAATGAGTTCATCTGCTCTTGAAATTGTTTGGGCATCTGTTTTAGTCACTGCATTGAGACCCCTATAGTCCACACAGAACCCCATCTCTTTCTTTCCACCCTGGGAATGAGGTTTGGGGACTAGCACAACTGGGCTGGCCTAGGGGCTCTCACATTGTTCAATAACTCCCAATTCCATCATCTTGCTGACTTCAGCTTCGATGCTATCCTTGACATAGTCAGATTGTCTGTATATTTTGTTCCTGACAGGTAAACTGTCCCCAGTGTCCACATCATGGGTACACCAGGTAGTCCTGCCAGGGGTCAAGGAGAAGAGTTCAGCAAACTTGTGCAAGACCTGCCTGCAGCCAGTCTGCTTTTGGTCAGAGAGGGTGTCTGAAAAGACTACTCCCTCAACTGAGCCATTTTCAGGGTTGCTGGAAGGGAGATCAGGGAGAGGTTCATCTGGCCCTCATCTGTGACCATAAGCATGGTTGCCCAGCTCTGTCATGGTAGGGTTTTGGACAGTTTACATGGATTACCCTCTTAGGATTCCAGCAACTGCCAAAATCCACCAGATAGGTGACTTCCCCTAGAATGCGGTAGGGTCCACTCCACTTATCTTGGAGGGCTATGGGGGCCAAAGGCTCTAACACCTAAACTTTCTGCCAAGGTTGGTATACAACCAGTGCAGCTTTTTGGTCAAACCAAAGCTTCTGGAACTCTTGGCTGACCTCAAGGTCTTTGTTTGCTTTTTTCATGTACTCAGCAATCCCTGAACAAAGGCAAAGCAAATAATCCACTATGTCCTGCTTGGGCTATCTGGGAGGTCTCTCCTCTCCTTCCTTCACAAGTCAAAGTGTTCCCCTCACAGTATGCTCAAGCAACAGTTCGTATAGGGAGAAACCTATTCCCTTTTGTGGCACTCCCCTGTAGACAAAATGCTGGCAAGAAAGTAAGACCTTCCTTCTCTTTCCACGTTTTTCAGGGAGCCTACCAATAATGCCCTTGAGAGTCATGTTAAATCTATCAGCGAGACCATTGCACTGAGGGTGATATGGGGTTGTGAACTTATAGGTCACACCACATTCAGCCCAAATGTGCTTCAGGTAGCCAGATGTGAAGTTGGTACCTCTGAATGACACCACCTCCTTAGGAAAACCACTCTAGTCAAAATAACAACAAGGCCCTCGTTAGAACCCTGGTGGTCGGTGTTAAAGCAGCGGTAATACCACCAACAGGCCGGTGGTAAAAAAAAATGGGATCATGACCACGGCGGAAACCGCCATCATAGACAGACACTTTAACACTCCGACCGCCACGGCAGTAGCAACAAACACTGCAACGGTCACCGCCAACAGACAAGCGGAAGACAATGTACCCTATCACAACCTGCCAATCCCCCAGCTTTTCCGGGGCAGTACCAACGCCATCAAAAGCACAGCGGAAACAGTGTTCTGAAGGGAAACTACTCACCTTTCGACACTCAACGAAGAACCAGGACGCCATGGAGCCCGAACTACAGGTCCTGCCGATGGTGTATCTGCTAATACACCAGGAACACCAAAGACGGTGGCGGCAACGATCACGGTGAGTACTTCACCTAGCACACAGGGGAGGGGAGGAGGAAAAAGAGAGTGACACACACACGCAACACACAACACCCCCACCCTTACCCACAACACCATACACACAAACACATGCAGCAACAGTGCATTTACACCCCGTAACCCCCTGGAAGAATGCAAGCACAAAAAGAATTGAGTGCAATTAGTGATATTTAGAAATATGCAGATAAAGTTAATGATTGGAAAAAACAGTATATGCAAATATTTACTATATGTACAGAAGGCCGTACACTGTCCTTTGCAAATGTTTATGGCCCAGTGGGCAAAAAAATCATGAGCGAAGCCCATGCTTGACTCCTGCCTCAAAACGGAGACGGCACTGCAGGGGTATCAGGTCGAAAACACACAGGCATCTCAGGGGGAAGGGGAGGGGGGGGCACCTCAGCTGGAAGATGGTACTACGCCACTGCTCCTGGAGGGGGCAACATGCCCACACCAGTGTCCTGGGGAGTGCAAAGCCACAGTCTCTCAAGTGGGTGGTTTGCCCACTGCTTGGTCCTGGGGAGTGTAAAGCCACAGTCTCTCAAGTCTCTCAAGTGGGTGGGTTACCCACTGCTTGGTCCTGGGGAGTGCAAAGCCACAGTCTCTCTAGTGGGTGGTTTGCCCACTGCTTGGTCCTGGGGAGTGCAAAGCCACAGTCTCTCAAGTGGGTGGTTTGCCCACAGCTTGGTCCTAGGGAGTGCAAAGCCACAGTCTCTCAAGTTGGTGGTTTGCCCATTGCTTGGTCCTGGGGAGTGCAAAGCCACAGTCTCTCAAGTGGATGCCTTCTTCCACTGGTTCTGGAGGGGGCCTTGTGCCCAGTGTGCTTTATCCTGTCACAGTTTTCACTGGGCATACCGTCGAAGTTGATGAGGGTTGGGGAACGACCCCGATTCCGGCAGGTTCTTCTCTGGCCGAAGTAGGGGCGACCCCTTCCGGTAGCCACGGTGCTGTTTGACAATAGCAAGCCACTACAGTCCGTGCCCTCCAGAAGGAGTCCCAGAGGAAAAAACCCCAAAAGGGTAAAAAACCTCCAACAGGAACTCCCTGAAACAGAAGGAGGACACAAGGGCGTTAGAACTGAAGATCCGAGGGTACAGGAAAACTGGATACGAAGACAGGTCAGGAAACACTGGATCCACAAGAGGAAACCACCGGAGCGTGACTACCACCAAGGGAGTGTTGCAACGCAATGAGCAAGCAGCTGAATTCCCCTTATATACCCCTAGACAGGAAGTAGGAAACAGGAAGTAGAAACACCACCATCTTGGATTGGGGAAAAGAGTATAGCTTTGAATAAAGAACATGCGTCCAACAAAGAGAAACAATGCATGCTGGGAAGAGAGGAAGTGGGCAGCATGCTGGGAAAGGGAAAAGGCATGCATATAAACACCACCATGTGCAGTTATCCGGCTTTTGCCTGTGACTACTGGTAAGTGGTGAAGCAGAAAGTTACCTTAATGCCTGAATGTAAAGCGCACTAAATGCGCTATGCGCGGCCGGATCTAGACCCAACTCGGGGTCTTATCTCCTGCCGCGTCTGCCCCTGCAGCAGAAACAAAAGAAGGGGGCGCGGCGAGTGGCGCGACCCCTGGCCGGACTCGCGGCTTCCCCGCGGCCTGTCCGCAAGCCGCGGCTTCCCCCACGGCCCGCATGCAGGCTGCGCTGTTCATCAAATGCCGCGCCACGGCGTGACAGTAAGTCCCCCCCCCGAAGCCCCAGGTTTGTGAGGGAAGAGTCGAAAAAAGCGACGGACCAAAAGAGGGACATGAACTGAAGGGGCATCCTCCCAGGAACACTCACTCATAGGGTAGCCTTTCCAATGAATAAGATATTGGAGGCGTCCATGGAAAAACCGATAGTCACAGATTTCCTGGACCTCGTACTCGGGCACATTCTCAACCAACAGAGGGGGAGGACAGGAGAATTGTCTGTGAAAAGGATCAGGAAGGTAAGGTTTAAGTTGAGAGACATGGAATACAGGGTGTATCTTCCAAGTCCGGGGCAGGCGAAGACGCACAGACACTGGGTTAATCTTTTTGAGAATCAGGAAGGGACCATAAAAATGGGGTTTGAATTTGTTCTGAGTAAGTCGGAGAGGTAGGAATCTAGAGGAGAGCCAAACTTTATCATGGACCTGATAGTGAGGAGCCGCACAACGTCTCTTATCAGCTATCTTTTTCATGCGAGACTTAGTGGCCACAAGGTTGGTATGGATAACACGTTGGACACCCCATAGCTGTCGAATATAGGAGGAGATGGCAGGAAGATTGGAAGTATCTTTCAGGGGAGTTGGTAAGGCCTTAGGATGGAAACCGTTGGAGCCATAGAAAGGGGAGACCTTCAAGGCGCTGTGTATGGAGTTGTTGTAGGAGAATTCTGCAAGCGGTAAATAGGTAGCCCAATTACTCTGTGAAGCATTGCAGAAGCTACGTAAATATTGTTTGAGGCCTTGATTGAGTCGTTCTGTCTGTCCGTTAGTTTGAGGATGGAACCCTGATGATAAGGCCACTTCGATTCCCAAGGTCTTACAGAATTATTTCCAGAATCGGGAGATACATTGAGGACCCCTATCCGATATAATGACCTGAGGTAATCCATGTAGTTGAAAAATTTCTTGTGTAAAGATTTGACCTAATTCTTTTGCCGTTGGTAACTTTCTTAAGGCCGTGAAATGAGCCATCTTAGTGAAGGAGTCCACGGTTACCATTATCACGTGATTTCCCATTGAAGAGGGTAATGATCACATGAAATCTGTGAAGATGGTGTGCCATGGACCTGGGGAAACTGGTAGTGAGAGAAGTAATCCTACTGGTTTAGTACGGGGTGTCTTGGCTTGAGCACATATAGGACAGGATGATACATATTCTTCAGTATCTGTCTTGAGAGTTGGCCACCAGAAGGAGCGAAGCAGCAGTTCTTGAGTAGCTTTCATTCCTCGATGACCTGCAATGGGGGAATCATGGCACATACGTAAGGCTTCAGTCTGTACTAGTTTAGTGGGTAAGAACAAGGCCTTATCATGATAACAATACCCTTGATCTATATGAAGTTGCGGACGCAACTTATTCAGCTCTGTGTCTTCTAGACGGGCATATTCGGACCTGACTTGGTCTAAAAAAGTTTGTACTAAACCAATGATCTTGTTATTGTCAAATAGGTTCTGAACAGGAGAATCGCTGCACTCAGCGTAACGTCGGGACAAGGCATCCGCCAGGATGTTCTGAGAACCAGGGATGTATGTGATATAAAAGTCATATTGGCTGAAAAAGAAAGCCCATCGAGCCTGCCGGCTATTCTGACACTGAAAGTTTCTTAAGCACTGTAGATTTCTGTGGTCTGTCCGGGCTTCAAAGGGTTCTTTAGAGCCCATCAGAAAGTGTCTCCATTCTGTGCATGCGGTCTTTAAGGCGAGTAATTCACGTTCTAGCACAGAATAATTCCGTTCTGAGTCGGATAAAATGTGGGAAAGGTAGAATACCGGGTGCTCTAAATCATCATCGTCTTGTCTTTGCAGTAAGGCAGACCCAATGGCTCTTTCGGATGCGTCTGCGACAACAATGAATTGTTTGCTGGTGTCTGTGTGTCGTAGAATGGGGGCTTGAATAAAGGCTTTCTTTAAGTCTTGAAATGCTAACTCTGCGTCTTGTGTCCAACAAAAGCCCTTCTTTAGATGGTCTTTTTTAAGGGTTTGAGTAATGTAGCTGGTTCTCTGGGCAAAGTCTGCTATAAATTGTCGATAGAAATTGGCTAATCCCAAAAAACACTGAGTCTCCTTGATGGAAGAAGGAGATGGCCAATTCAATATAGCTTGCACCTTGTCTGAATCCATAGTGACTCCAGTTTGGTTAATGCAATACCCCAAGTATTTTACTTCCGTCTGATCAAACTCGCACTTTGCAGGTTTGCAGAATAAATGGTGTTGTCGGAGTCTCTCTAGAACTTGGCGAACATGCTTAGAGTGTTCCTCTGGGTGAACAGAAAAAATTAAAATGTCGTTGAGATAAACCACTACTGTTTGTTGCAAAAGGTCGGAAAAGATAGAATCCATGAACCTTTGAAAAATGGAAGGGGCATTGGTGAGTCTGAATGGCATTACTCAATATTCGTAGTGACCAAAAGGTGTTCTAAAAGCGGTCTTCCACTCATCACCTTCTTTAATTCTTAAAAGATGGTAGGCTCCTCTGAGATCCAGCTTGGTGAATCTCTTTTGTCCCTCTGACTGCTTCTAGGATGTCCTTAATGACGGGTATAGGGTACTGATCCTTAATAGTGATCTTGTTTAATCCTCTGAAATCAATACAGGGACGCAAATCTTTAGCCTTCTTAGGCAGAAGGAAGAGAGGAGCCCCTGCAGGTGAAGAGGAGGGAGCAATAAACCCGCTCTGTAGGTTCTCATCAAGATATTCTTTACGAATCTGCTTCTCAGGTTCTGTGAGAGAGTACATTCGCCCGAAAGGAACCACTGTATCTGGTTCTAAAGGAATGACGCAATCGTTTCCTCTATGGGGTGGCAGTTCAGGTCTTTATGGCTTCTGGAATACGTCGGCATATTCCTGATAATGCCTGGGAACTCCCTGTAGGACGTTAATAGAGCATCCCACCTTAGGGGGTGCTGCTAAGAGACCTTTTGGGGACCAATAATCCCCTGCTAGGTAGCAGTGGTGCTGGCAAAAGTGAGAGGATAAAGAAATAGTTCTTGTTTCCCAGTTGATGTAAGGGTTGTGCCGTGTGAGGGATGGAATTCCCAGGATCATGACGTGGTGTGGTGATGAAATTAAATCAAACGAAAGGTTTTCTTGGTGTTTCCCAAACTGTAGACAGAAAGTAGGGGTGGTATATTGTACGGGTCCTGAGGCCAAGAGTGATCCATCCACCATGTGTACTTGTTCTGGTACTTCCTTAGGTATTTGTGCTATCGTTCTTTGGCCCATGCTTCATCTAAATAGATGCCACTGGCTCCGCAGTCCAATAAAGCCAGGGTTCTTTCTTCCCGGCCATCCGTTAAGTGCATGCAGGCCGCAGTGTTGTTCAAATGCCGCGGCGTGACATATCCTGCCAAGGAGGGGGTGAGTGGATGCCTTCTTCCACTGGTTCTGGAGGGTGCCTTGTGCCCAGTGTGCTTCATCCTGGCAAGGAGGGGGCCTTGTGCCCAGTCTGCTTCATCCTTGCAAGGAAACTGATAGTGGATGCATATCTCCACTTGTTCTGGAGGGGGCCTTGTGCCCAGTCTGCTTCATCCTTGCAAGGAAAGTGATAGTGGATGCATACCTCCACTGGTTCTGGAGGGGGCCTTGTGCCCAGTGATGCTGCACCTGGGGTGTGTCAGTTCCCATTCCCTCACCTGGGTCTCTGAGGCATGAGATATGCAAGGAACAGGTAGCATGATACTCCATGGAGGCAGAGCCAGATTCTATCCTGCGGCGACTAAGGCTGCAAACTGCTGGTAGTGCTGGTGCTTTTGGTAGTGCTTCAAGTGGTGGGGGGAGGCTTGAGGCCGGCTCCTGCATCCCCGGAAGGCTGCCCACTGGGGGTGCTGCTGATGACAGATGTAGTGGCACCGGCCGGGCATGTGGCGGTGCAGGTGGCAGTGCTTGCGGTGGAGATGCTGCCAGTGCTGGCCGTGGTCCAGGTGCTGGTAGTGGTGGAGGGAGACACCAGACCGTCTCCTGCAGCCTCGGACGGCTGTCCACTGGGGATGATGCTGCTGACAGTTGTTGTGGCAGCGGCGGTGCAGGTAGCGGTGCAAGGGGGCGGTGCAGGTGGCGGGGCAGATGGCAGTGCAGGTGGCGGTGCTTTCTGCGGTACAGGTGGGGCTGTCGGTACTGATGGTGGCCACCAGTCCCTCAACTGGAGGCTGCGAGGCCTGAAGTGCCTTGCCTTGGGTCTTCTTTCCCTTCCCCAGCTTGGCAGATGCTGCTGGGACCTTGGCACTGGCAGATGCAGTTTTGGAGGAGGCCTTGCTGGGTGGGTAATGCTTCTTGGCCGTGCTGCATTCTGGCACCTTCTTCACCTTGGCACCTTGGGTTGGTCCTTTGCAGGGGTCGGTGGCACACTGGCAGCCTTGACGGGTGCCCCCTTTGATCCTCTGGGACTTGCAGGTACCACAGCAGACGCCGGCTTAGTGGCTGAGGTGCTGGCCTGGGATCTTGACACCCTGGCCCGAGGGGAAGGATGGGGGGGAGGCGTGGGGAAGAGGTCGAAGTTTGCATGGAAACATTTTTTAGACACACTGGGACGGGAAGATGGAGAGGGTTTGGGAGTGGAGAAAGAGGGAGTGGTTGTAGGAGGTGTACGTCTGCTGAGTTTGGGTGAAGGTGCATGGGCTGGATGCTGTTGGGAGGTAGATGGCTGTTGGGTGGGTGGGTGCTTGCGTTTGTGTACTTTGAGAGGAAGATTGGGGGTGGTGACTGCTCGTGAGGGGTGTGTTGTGATGGGCGTGCTGGTGATGGAGGTAGTGCATGAGGATGTAGTGCATGCAGGTGTGAGTGGAGACGCTACTGGGAGGGGGTGGATGAGGAGGAGGAGGGGGACACAGTGGTGGCAGTGGATGTTGGTGTGTCTGCATGGGGATGGTGCTTGTGTGAGTGCCTGTGAGATGAAGTGTGGTGCTTGTGCTTGCCACCATTGTGTGTTCCTTTGGCTGACTGCTGGTCCGAAGATATGCTTGGGATAGGCTGGGGTTGAAGGGATTGGGACTGGGTAGAGGAAGTTGGAGGGGGGAGGCTGGACACAGGGTCAATGGCTGCCATCAGTGCTGAGGCCAGAGCCTGAACTGCTCTCTGTTGCACCGCCATGCCAGAATGAATGCCCTCCAAGTATGCATTTGTTTGTTGCAAATGCTTCTCGACACCCTGGATGGCATTCAGAATGGTTGAATGCCCAACAGTAAGGGTTCTCAGGAGGTCAGTAGCCTCCTCACTGATGGCAGCACGGCTGACTGGGCAGGGCCTGAGCTGCCTGGGGTGATTGAGATGCCCACCCTCCTGGGTG
Source organism: Pleurodeles waltl (assembly GCF_031143425.1). Lineage (NCBI taxonomy): Eukaryota > Metazoa > Chordata > Amphibia > Caudata > Salamandridae > Pleurodeles > Pleurodeles waltl. The sequence continues at coordinate 266,145,057 of NC_090448.1, read as the reverse complement.
AGTGGGCACAGGGAACATGCTCAGGGGCTGCTGGGAGGGGGGTGCTGGTAGAGGGGTGGCGGCTGTACCTGTTGTTGGGGTGGGCACAGAGCTGTCCGCCACCGCCAGGGAGCTTCCATCGGAGGAGGAGTCGCTGTCTGTAGTGTCCCCACCTGTCCCCGTCGTGGTGCTCCCCTCGCCCTCCGTAACACTGGTGCCTTCACCCTCAGTGGATTCGGCCTCTAGGCCCATGTGGGATGCAGCTCCCTCCATCACCGGTGCCTCTGCTCCTCCACCAGATGATGCTAATGCACACAAGGACAAGGTGACAAAACAAAAAGGGGGGGAGAAACAGAGGATACACTTGGTCAATGCCAGCAACAACACTACCGTTGGCGTACACAACACACAGAGAGCTGCCCTATACACTAGGCCATGCCCAACCAGTCACTAAGGTAGTCACAAGTCCAAGGGGTACAATGCCTAATGCCAGCATCTGCACACCTGACACCCACAGGACCGTGCCCAGTAGTATATGCCCATAACACCATTGGGTTTGGAGTGCTTCAGAGCCTGCACATGAGGGACCTAACCCGCCATGATCGCCCTGGCCTAGGGGCACCCACAGCCCACATCCCTCACCCAGCTAGCTCCTAAAGCCGCAAAGTCAGGATTCTGAATCTGTATTCACCCCCTTGTGGCTACTGTGATGCCCTCAAGCACCCATCCAACTCCGGATAGGCCACCGCCTGGATGCAGAACATCAGAGGGGTCATGGTGCGATGGGCACCCCTTCAACGTTGGGAGGCCAGCCCCAGCTGGGCCTCTGCCATTTTCTTGGTCCAGCGGTGCAGGTCCTCCCATCTCTTGCGGCAGTGGGTGTCCTGCCTGTGATAGACCCCCAGGGTCCGCACCTCCTTGGCGATGGCACGCCAAAAACCCTTTTTCTGGTGGGCGCTGACCTAGAGGGAAAAGACAACAGAAAAAGAAATTACTCACCCGTCCGGGCCGGCATACTCATTGCCCCCCAGTTCCCACCCATGCCCTGACACACATACACTGACCACCTCCCATGCAGCACTCAGGCCAGGACGCCTCAGCACCTCCCTACATGTGGCTTACATCCACACCATTCCAAACGTGCATTGCCCACACATCATGCTCACAGTGTACTCATCTGTTTGTCTGGAGGACCGTAGAGTAATGTGTACTGGGGTAGGACACTCTCCACCAGTTTCTCCAACTCCTCCGCAGTGAAGGCAGGGGCCCTTTCCCCAGACATTCTAGCCATTGTCACTTCCAGACTCAGGTCACAGCAGCGCTTGCAGTGTCGGTCCTCTCCTGTTGAGGTAGCAAGTGAGTGAATAGTTAGAAAATGGTGGTGATGTCCGCGGTGGGGTGTACCTTCACTGCCGGCGTACATCGCCATTGTCACCTGGAACCCGTAGGGCCCAATGATGACCAATGCGAAGTTTTGCGGCGGTCATCGACCGCCTACCCGACGAAGCACAACACCAGCACACTTACCTCATTTCCACTTGTCCCTTCTCACAGGTCAGGCAGCCGCCATTTCAGGGGGGCGCATGGCATGGCACCTAACTGCGTCACAGCAGACATTGGTCCATCAACTGACTCTCGACTTCACATACTGCTTCTGTGACCTAAATTCAGCAACAGTTGTGCATTCTATGTGGAAATATGACTTTCTACTCACTGTTCTCCTCCATAGTCTATAACGCTGAGGCAGATGATGAGATGGCAGCATCCTCCGGTGTACAGACCCCAGGTGGACCTGTCGACAATGGAGGACAGACACAATATCATCACATACAGACTTGATTGTGCCACAATCCAAGAACTGTGTGCCCAATTGGAGCCAGACCTGATGTCAGCTATCCGCCATCCCACAGGAATACCACCTCTAGTGCAGGTTCTGTCAGTGCTGCATGTCCTGGCAAGTGGTTCTTTTCAAACTACAATGGCCAAGGCATCAGGAATGTCTCAGCCATTGTTCTCCAACGTGTTGTCCAGAGTGTTGTCTGCCCTGCTGAAACACATGCGCAGCTACATCGTGTTCCCCCAGGTATATGATTTGGCCACAGTGAAAGCTGACTTTTATGCCCTGGGACATATCCCCAACATCATTGGTGCCATTGATGGTACACATGTGGCATTTGTTCCCCCCCGGAGAAATGAACAGGTTTACAGGAACAGAAAAAGCTATCACTCAATGAATGTGCAGATGGTGTGTTTGGTGGACCAGTACATCTCCCATGTGAATGCCAAATATCCTGGCTCTGTGCATGACGCCTATATCTTGAGGAATAGCAGCATCCCTTATGTGATGGGTCAACTCCAAGGGCACCGGGTGTGGCTAATAGTTGAGCCCAAGAGCCCCACACAGTATAAGTAGGTGTCTGGGTATGGGGTGGCCCCTAAGGGTTAGTGTGTGTCTAACAGTTGTCCCTCGATATTTACAGGTGATTCTGGTTACCTCAACCTCTCATGGCTACTGACCCCAGTGAGGGATGCCAGGACAAGGGCAGAGGAAGGTTACAATGAGGCACATGGGTGTACGAGGAGGATTATTGAGAGAACCTTCGGCCTCCCGAAGGCCAGGTTCCAGTGCCTCCATCTGACAGGTGGATCCCTGTACTACTCACCGAAGAAGGTGTGCCAGATCATTGTGGCATGCTCTTTGTTGCACAACCTGGCCTTGAGACATCAGGTGCCTTTTCTGCAGTAGGATGAGCCTGGAGATGGTCTTGTGGCAGCGGTGGAGCCTGTGGACAGTGAGGAAGAGGAGGCAGATGAAGTAGATATGGACAACAGAACAAACATTATTCAGCAGTACTTCCAGTGACACACAGGTAAGAGACTGTAACTCAACTTCACTTTTCAGTAATCTTTTGGACATTGTACATGGCAGCCTCTTACCCTCTGTCTATGGACACTGACTGTACCCTTTGGATTCTCTATTTTCAGATCTGTGTGCCCCATTCTGCTTCCTGCGATATGTACTGCTGCCCACCAGAGGTCATCCTGTAGTATATTTCACTGAACATATACGTTGGAATGCTTTGATAATGTTGTACTAATACATTTTTTGATTCATTACACTGACTCCAGTATGGTATTTGTTTAAAGGGTGTTTATTTTTGTTCCAATAAGTATGGGGGTATGTGCAAGGGGCTGGCGTGATGGTGGAGGAATGTCCAGTTAGAGTCCAGTCGATTGGTATCACAGGTGCATTGTCCAAGGGGACATAGGAAGTGGAGCAATTGCAGTTCAAGGTGGACAAGGTGACATAGTGGGACAGAAGGGTGACAATCAGGAGAGTCTTATTTCCTGGCGGGGGTCTAGGCAATGCTCTCTATCTTCTGCCTGGATCGCAGGGACCGTTTGCAGGGTGGTTCTCCTTCTGCAGGGGGTCAGGTGCTGGTGGCCTGTTGGTCCTGTGGCAGGGCCTCCTGTCCACTAGCGCCGGCGGAGGTGGAAGGCTGTTTCTCAGTTTGGCTAGTGTCTGCCTCCCTCATGGTTTTGCCCATGTCAGCCAGCACCCCTGCTATGGTGACCAGGATGGTGTATATTTTTGTGAGGTCCTCCCTGATCCCCAGGTACTGCCCCTTCTGCAGCCACTGGGTCTCCTGTAACTTGGCCAGTACCTGGCCCATGGTCTCCTGGGAATGGTGGTATGCTCCCATTATGTTTGAGAGTGCCTCGTGGAGGGCCGGTTCCCCGGGCCTGTCCTCTGCCTGTCGCTAAGCAGTCCTCCCAGCTTCCCTGTTGTCCCATGAACCGTGTGCCCACTGCCACTGACCTCAGGTCCCAGATCGTCCTGTGTTTGTGGGGTTGCCTGGGGTCCCTGTAGTGGTGGACACAGTGCTGATTGACGTGTCCTGGGGAGAGTGGCAGGGGCCTTGTGGGTGGGTGCTATGCTGGTGTTTCCTGAGGGGGGAGTCTCTGTGGTAGGTTGGGACTGTGGCAGGGTAACCGACTGTCCAGAGTTCCCTGATGGGCCAGGTTGGTCATCGTGATACAGGGTTGTAATGAGGGCCCAAGTGTTTTGGCTACTGCAGGCACAGTACTAGTCCTTACGGGGATTTCTTCAGGGTACCTGGTGGCATGATCCACTACCACCAATATTAATCTATTCCCTGATGCTGTTGGAGGTTTAAGAATACCTAAAATGTCAATCCCTGTCCTTTCAAGGGGAACAACAACCACTGGAAGTGGTTGTCCACTTGTCTTGCTATTGGCCTGACAGGTGACACAGGAGTTACAAAACTCCTTTACTTTCTGGGACAGGCCTGGCCAGTAGAAGTGGTTAACCAACCAACTCCATGTTTTTGTCTGGACTAGATCCTCAGCTAAGGGGGTGTCATTGGCCAATGTTAGGAGAAACTCACTGCATTGCTGAGGCACTACCAGTCTCCAAGGAGCACCATGCTTAAGGTCTCTGGCCTCAGTATGCACTAGCCTTCACTCCTAATAGGTCCTCTGGGTACCATTAAAATCACCTTTTTACTGTGCAGCAACCTGCTGCCTCAGGCCTTCAGGAGTCGAACAGGTTTGTTGTCCCTGGCTCAGATCTTCCCTAGAGGGTCTCCCCGGCCCTAGGAGTTCTGTCAAGTAAGGAACAATCTCCTGAGGCTCAGTTCCTTCTGGGGCTGTTAGGTCTTCTCAATGAGGGGAGGTATCCTGAGCTGGCTCCTCAGTCTTCCTGCCTTTTCTCTTGGTAGGTTGGACCATTATCCCAGGCTCCAACTCTACCTTTTCACCTTATGCTTTGCTCTGTGAACAGATTTTGATGCACACCTACTCAAGAATACCCAGCATAGCTGCATGGGTCTTTCTTCTCCCTCATCTCAGGCTGAGGACTCCAAATCATTCCCTAGCAGACATTGTGCAGGTATATCAGGAGATACCACCACCTTCTTTTGGCCAGTAAGCCCTCCCCATTCTAAGGACACCAGTTCCAGGGGATGGACCTTAGCCTGATTATCAACACTGAGGACAGTATATGTCTCTCCAGGAAGATACTGATCTAAGGACACCAGTTGCTCAGTCACCATGATGACACTGCCACCAGAGTCTCTCAGTGCTACAACTTGAATTCCATTGGTATGAGGCTGTTGTCTGTACTTCTCTAGACTACTGGGCTGGACAGCCAGGGCAGCTACATCCATCTCAACCTCTGAGACTAAAGTTGCCTTAGTAGGCTCACTGACATGATCAGGGCCCACTTGGAATCCCATCTGGAGACTTACCACTTCATTTCCTGCAGATGCACTAGAGGCATTATTTTTGTTAGGACAGTTAGAATCTCCAGTTTGGTGTCCATTGGTTTTGCAGGTAAGACACCAAGCCTTTCTGAGATCCCAATTTTTCCCCGTGTACCCACCCTTGGGCTGGGAATAGATTTGAGGCCCACCCTCCTTTGCAGATTTTTGGGGGCATTGTGAAGACTCCTTATTTTTGTCCTGTTTGTGGTTACCCTCTTTCCCTTGTGGGGCCTTTTTGGCCTTTTTCTTGAGGTCCCCCCACCTGTGGAAGTGTTGGTCACCCCTATTTTGATCTAGTGGCCTGCCTTTTTCCCAAACTCTTGAGGAGAACGTGGACCTAGGTCTATCAGGTACTGGTGCCACTTTTCTGGAACACAATTACTCAACAGATGCTCTTTTGCCACAAGAATACAAACCACCTCATAATAATGCACATTGTTACCTTTTAACAAGCCACCTAGAGTTTTCACTGGGCAGTCCACAAAATAAACCCAGGACTGAATCTGGGGTTTTGAGTCTCCCTGAATTTAATTCTGTACTCCTCAGGAGCCAACCCAAATCCCTCACTCAGTGTAGCCTTGATGGGATAATAGGATGTTGCATGTTCATCAGTCGGTGTAAGGAGTCTATCCCTACACTTTCCTGAGAACAGTTCCCAAAAGAGAGTTCCCCAGTACTGTTTCTTAAGTTTTCTGGAAACACAGGCCCTCTCATAGGCTATGAACCACTTGGTGATGTCATCACCTTCCTCATATGGGGACAATCCCTTTCGGGATTTTAGGGACAATCCCATTGGGGATTTTAGGTTCATAGTTTTTTACACTGTCCCTATTTATGATATTGCTGCCACCATTCAGGGGTGCTAAACCCATTTCTGCTCTTTTCCTCCCTGTAGCTAAGATCCTGTGCCCCAGGTCCAGTCTCTTAGCTAACCCCTCTAGGAGGGCATCTTCTTCAGTGACTCTATCTCTGGATCTTGAGGCACCTGAACCATCCTCATTGGTGGAAGGTGTCCTAGACACCTGGGTTACAGGTACTTCTACTTCAAGTCAAAGAGAGTCCCTTTCTTCCTCCTTACTTGGGTCATCCTGATCCTGGGTTACAAGATCAGTGGCCTCATCAGTAGAATGGGCCTGGTCGTACTCTGCCAGTAGCTCCTGCAGCCTTGCACTGGTAGGGTTTAAACCTGTTTTTTTATATTGTATTCCTTAAAGAGGGCCCTTAACTGCTTGTGGGAAAGCTTAAGGTAGGGGGTGACGTGGAGCTCCATCACCATGTCCTCTGAGATACTCGTTATTTTACTAAAGTGGGAACCTTTTTGAGCTATAGGAAAAAATCCTAACACACTTTTTTGCAGTCCTAACTGAAGTAAGTTTTTAAAGTTTTACTGTTAAGCTACTGGGACCGAAACAGGGCCCGAACTTTTACTTTTAGGAATTTAAAAAAATACCCAATTCAAAAATGCACTATTGCTAAAGGCAATTTTCGGATTTACTTGTGAAGGCACTTATTGAACAAGTGGTATCAGCATATGCAAAATCACACCCCGCCGCTGTTCCACCAATGTAGGAAGCTGGCCTTCTACATAGTGCACTAAAATGAAGTAGACTTTGCAGAGAGTCCAGTGCATCCCCAAAGATTTGTAGAGACAGAAATAGATAGGTCTAGTGCTCTTTTTGTGGTAGTGTGGGTGAGCAGTTAGGCATATCAATGAGTTGTGTTAAGCATTTGTTGTACTCACAAAGGCAATAAATGAGACACACACGCAAAGAATAAATTTGAGACCTATTTAGAAAAATAACAGTTGCTTTAATATATGTTTTGAACCAAAGAATCTCATTAAAAGGTAAGCAGTTTTTAAGTTAGAAATACTTTGCTGTTTCAGAAATGGACTCAGTGCATTTTCAGTTTTTAGAGTCTTCAGTGTTAACCTACAGGAGGAAAACAAGAATGTAGTTTCACAGGTAAGTACATGATGTATAATTCCAGTCTTCAGGGTTTTGGATTAGCACCGGGCACGGTTTAGGTTGGTACCCAGAGAGCACCAATATTGGCATGGGGGCAGCTGGGCGCAGTGGTCAAAGTCAGAGTCTGTGCCCAATGTTAATCAATGGAGACTGGGGGGGGGGGATGTTGATGCGCTGTTCCAAGGTAAGTACAAGTGCTGTCAGAGGTTGATCTCCCGGGGATGAGACAAGCACCTGGGAGGGGCACCAAGCAGCACCAAACTTACACCCTCAGTGTCACAGGGAAAGCCAGGTCTAGTGAGCCAAAACAGCTTCCGGTTCCCAATGTTAGTCAATACAGGAGATCACTTTCAGAAACAGTCTGCAGGCTCTGGCTGGGGGGATGGGAGAGGTCAACTCACAGCTGCTCAGGTAAGTTAAGATGCCAGGGATCATAGGGACACCAACAATCTAGCTCCCCAAGACCAAGGGGCTCCGGGTGCAGGGGTGTCTTTTGGCATCAGAAACATCTTACCGGGCAGGTCGCAGTCAGGGGGAGCCCTTGGACTTAGGCTGCAGGCATTGCTGTGGAGTCTGACAGGGGTCCACCCATGATGCACTGTGGGTCAGAAGTGCTAGTGGAGTGGTGGGCCGTGAGAGTTGGGTACCGAGGTGGGTCCAGACAGCAGTTTCCTCAGGTAGACTTCTTTCTTCTTTTGGAGATGTTTCTTTTGGGCAGGTCCACTGTCCACATGAGTTATTTTTCTTTACTGAAGGCAGGCAGTCCTCCTAAGGTATTGGAGTTCACTGGGCTGCAGGACAGTCATCTTCTGGGCGCAGGTTTCATTCAAGGCTGCAGACAGGCTGGTAGGGCTGGGGCTAGGGCAGTTGGTGTCTTCAGTCTTCTCTATGGGGCGACTTCTGTTTTGGCCGGCTCTTCTTAACTCGACAAGAATCTGATTCTATGGTTCAGGTGTGCCACCTAAATACTAAATTTAGGAATATTACAGGGAGTGCCAGGTGGTAGCCAATGGGCTAATCACCTTTAGGGTGACGACTCCACCCTTTGTATGACCACTTCCTTTGGGAAGTGGCATAGCCCTAACCCTATTGGCCTAAGCAAATGAAGTGCTCACTTCAGCTAGAGGTGGGACTGGCATGAAGTGAACACTCCTCCTAATTTACTTTTCCCACCAGTCCTGCTGCCAAAAGTGGGATCAGGAACCGGGGGTTCGCTGCCTCCACCATTTGGAGATGTCTGGATCGCATTTCAAATGCAGCAAGACTTTTGAAGCTCCCCGCCCTGGAATGTCCATCCTGCCTGTGAGAGGAGGCCACACCTCTGTCCAGAGCAGGCCTATATTATGAGTCCTTGAGAGCATTAGCTCTTACCTTAGGGGGACAGAACTCTGTCTAAAGTGGCTGCTATGGTTCTGACTAGTCAGAGCCCACTCTAGGAGTTGGAAGGTTTCAAGGGGGCACCCCTAAGGTGCCCTCTGAGTGCCTGTATTAATTAGTCCATCACTGGATTCAGCGAGAGTTTATTAATACTAGATTTTATTAAATGATTTTATTTATTGCTATTTTGAATAGGTGGTACAAACAAAGGGAAGGGAAAGCAAGATATAGGTAGAGAACAGAAAAGTAAGATTTCATTCCATGGCATATTTATATTGGCCACAGCTCAGACATTGGCATATCATGTAACATATGTATTACGGTTTTTCAATATAAGAATATCATATGATGACTACCCATAACGTCTGGAATCCGCAGTTAGGGAGAGTATGGTCGCCAAGGAGGGTGTCTGGAGGTAAGCCTACATTCTGGTCTGTGGCAACTTAGCTATCTCTGGGGCTGCCATGTGAGTGCCAGCCTTGTTTCACTGTATCAACTGTCATTCAGTTCTTATGTCTAGGTTGTTGTGTCTGCATTGCTGGGTGATGGTGAGTTTCTGTTTCCAAGATAAGATATGAGAGATTTCCATATGGCTCTGGAGTGAGAGTGTGGAGGTATTAGATTCCAGTAAGAAGATAATTGTTCCTGGCAGTATAATGAATCTTGTAGCCAGGCTTTGGCTGTAGGTGCAGGTCTGCTGCCTCAGTGTATTGCCACCCTTCGTTAAACTAATAATAGTGCATGGCAGTGAGACATCTGCCTTAATCAGGCTCCTCCTCCCCAGAGTCCAGGAGGGCTCCAGCGGGGTCTGAAGAGGAGTGTGCCCTGTGATAATTTGTAGAGTTTAAATTACTTCTACCCAGTATACCATGATTCAGGGGCATTGCCATGCTAAACGAATGAAGGAGGGATGCGGGTGGCTGCATCTGACGAAGTGAGCATCTGGGGTCAGCCGTATTTTGTATAACAGTGCAGGGTAGTGGTAGAGGCAATGTAAAAATTCAAAGTGCATGAGGCTTAGTCTATAATTGGGTGAGAGATACACCATTTGGCAGCAGCAATAGAGCCATTGAGCATACATCAATACGAGATGTTTGATATCAAACATCCCTATTGTCAGTAAAGACATCATGTAGCTGCAGAACTCATAATGACAAGTGTCCAGCACATGTAGGTAAAATGGCAGCACTGTTCACTTACTATGTCTGAGAATCGACAGAGACATAGCAGGGGCATATCTGCTCATGCAGGTATGCCCTCACATGTAATATGATGCACCTTGCCTTTAGGGTTTGAAGACCTGCCAGAGGGGTGACTCACATATATTGCATGCACTGTGCAGGGGACAGGGCACACAGGCTGTGTGCCCTGTCGTGGTTTTATTTTAGGTCTGCACCAAGACACGCAGCCTGCAAAGGCAGCACTGTGTGCACTCAGGTGAGAGGGTCCTTGAGGGTGACACAATCTGTCCTGCAGCCCTCAGGGGTCTTCCTTTAGCGTCCCATGTCCTAGGTACCAGTAATACCATTTACTAGAGATTTACAGTGGCAACTAAAGGTTTGCAAATTGGGAAAAATGATTGTGCAGTTTTGTGTAAAGGGATCTGTCACTGGGGACCTGTTTAGCAGGGACCCAGTGCACTTTAAGTCGAAATTGCACCAGAAACCATACAAAAAGTGGAGGGGGTGACCATGTCAAAAGAGGCACGTTCCTACTGTAGGAATGCAGCATTAATTTTCTTCTGATTGAACACGTGGAATCATGAATCTGAAGAATAATGTGCCCCCTTGTTTATTGCTCTAGGAGCCAGGCTAACATGCTCCACGATTTATCTTTATCTGTGTGTGCTTTGACAATATATGCTCTGCAGTCATACTGCTGCACATGCTCCACTATTGTAAGCATTTTTTCCCGTTCAACGAGCATCACACCCTTCTGTCCAGTGTCTTCCCTAAGTCTGATGGAAGCCAATTATGGACCATTTGCTGCTGTCTATTATCCAATATATTTGGCCATGCACCCCTATTTTATTGGAAATACAATAACCTTGTACTACCTTCTTCAGAGCTTCCCATTCAACATACACGGCAACGCCAAACCTGCAATGTTGAGCCATAAGTTAGTGATCTGCTCCTCAAACAAGGCCTGAAAAAGCTGAGTCACCAAGCAGGACTGGATCCAACCACCAAGTGGGGATGCAAGATCTACGAGGCGACCACCGTAAAGTGCATATCAGGCGTAGTGATCAGAATAAGCTCTCACCAGGTACTCTGCATCCAACATTCTTTTATAGGTCACATCGCAGGAAAGCACCCCATCCAGCTGTACCTCTAACTTGTGCAAGAAAGACCTAAAGGAGTAATCCTGGACATGGAGATTCCGTGCCCTTCAGCAATCAATAAGGCCCCACTGCTTAGCCCAAGCACAAAAAGCTGCCTCCAGTTGGTGCACAGTTGCCAACTTATCTAAAGCAAGATCTGCCAAACAATTGAAGTCCCCTCTGCTATCCTCAAATAAGGCATCATCAATGGCGGGGGCAACAAGCTAGTCAAGAAGGATGATTGGTCTGTACTTGGGGCATACACATTAATCAAGACAACATCCTCGACATCTAACCGACCCAGCACCAACACACATCAGCCCTCAGGGTCAATGACTGCCTTGTGCAGTTGGAAGGGCACCCTGGGTCTGATGCAAATAAGGCCCACCTCGCAAAGGCTGAGTAAGCAGTGTAGTTAATTGCCCCCTCCGTCATTTACGGACTACCCTACCCTGTGGCTCTGTCAGGTGTGTCTCCTGCAAAAACATAACCTGCTCCCCCTTTTTTTCAGTTAGGACATTGTAACGCTTGGAGGGAGTGTACAGGCCCTGAACATTCCAGGTGATCAATCAGATCTAGCCAGCCATCTAGTCCAGCCCTCGTGTGGTCCAGTGGGCCTCAGTCCCCCATGCCAGCCACACATTCCAGAGCCAACCACCAGCCACACAATGCAGTCCCACTCACCTCAGATACACTCACAGAAAGAAGAACAAAAAGAACATCCTGTCCAAACAATATAAGGTAAACAGCTTACAAACTAAGGCTTATAAGAAAGGGCCAAATAGGACCATATCAGTAAGTTCAATAGGGTAAGAGCCCAGCCAGTCTATTGAGTAAACAGAGTACAAAACAGTGTTAAAATTACACATAACACAGGCTCCCCGCAGTTGCCCAGCTTCCTCCCATCCAAGTATAGAAAGAAACAGAGAAAAACCACTTGAGGGGAACATGCAGCCACCATAGTATAATATCACAGTTGAGGCATATGCCACACAGGTCACAGCTACCATTCAGTCAGGGTTCAAATAATACTATCTGTCATGCCTGGGGTAACCTCCCCGGAGGGTGTCCTCCAGTTCCGGCACTCTTGAACCACTCGAGGTAGACCTCCTGTGGAAAGGCAATTCACAGTGAGGGGAGCTTCCGCCACATCTCAAAGAAGCTGCTGTTTCCATCACCCTTGTGTGTTCCATGGACGCGTGCTGCTGGAGGACGGTGTTCCCCTCTTCAATGGGACTGCTGCCAACTCGGGCGTGGTGGCTGATGGTGTTATGCAGGCTCCAGGAATTGTGAAGCTCCTGCTAGTCTCACGCTGCAGCAGGATCTGTGAAAAAATGCAATTTGTCCTCCGCTTGTACTCTCAAATGGGCTGGAAAAAGCAGGGAATAGAGCAATCCCAGCCCGTGCAGCCTCTTCTTGACTATGATGAATTTGAACCTGGAGGGTAAAGTCATGATACAGGGATATAGACAAGGAGCTATTTTTGCATGCCTGCAGTAAGAAGAAATCCCTGTCGCGGAAATGCAGGAGGTGGGCCACCACCTGGCATGGTGGGGCTACCAGCCTGGGTGGGTGGACAGGTTCCCTTTGTACCCCATTCCAGAGTAGAGAACCCCTCAGGGGCAACATCCTCCAGAACCAGTTTTGCAGGAAACCCAGCACTGAGCCCACAACCCTGAGGATATTACTGCAAGCCCTCACTTCCTGATCATCTAGCCTGGCTGCCAGCCTCAGAATGTGTACCTCCAATTCTGTGAAGTGGCAGACTGTGTTTTGGGCCCCAGGCACCAAATATTGTACTGATGCCTCCAAGGTGGATACTGTCTCCAATATTTTCTGACAGTCCCCTCAAATAAGGCTCATCTCTACCATGATGGAGTTAGTCTTACCCTCCAGTCATTCCTCTGTGGCATCAATCACTGCCAATAGCTTATTGAACTTGCTGTCAATGTGGGAGGTATCCCCGCTGCCTGTGCCGTGCTTGATACCCTCAGGGGAGATGCTCACAGAGGCATCCTCCATGGACCTCTTAGTGCAGCCCATGCTGAATGCAAGTAGGTTGGATCAAGAGTTGATCAGGGTCAGTAGACAAAAACAGTAGCACCAGGGTCAGGGGGACCAGCAGTCATTCACAACCATAGTAGTGGTAATGGGGTGGCACAGTGACTTCAGTGGGAGCCAGGGCCACCATTCAAATGGAGGCAAAGGCGACCATCCACTACATAACTGAGGGCCCAGTCATCTGGGAGTGCCCAGTGGGTACTGAGATCAACCTTCAGTCAGGGAGCCCACTGGATCCCAGCTGGAGCAACACCAATACTCCAAAGTCCAAAAATATCAGGTGGCAGAGTGGGCCATAACAGCCTGATCCCAACAAGTACAACAATAGCAGGTGTGAGGTAGGCAGCAGTGTACCTCACAGGCAGAGTAGATTATCATGTCCCTGGAGCTCCTGCACTAATGCTGTTGGTAATGGTTCACAGGGGCGGGGGTGTCAACCCAGCCGGTCCCCCAAAAAGCCAACAGGAGGGAGAAGCGCAACATGCAAGAGGCCCAGCATTCAAATTCACAGGGCCTCAGTAATCTCAATGCCAGCAAGCCAGACCTATGTTACATCAGGGAAACCAGCCCATTCAGTTGCAGCACTCCTCATCCCATAGATTGAGAGGTGTCCCAGCAGCTCCACAGCGGGGTGCGGAATGCCTGCAGGGCTTTGGGCCACCACCCATATCACTCCACAAGGTGAGAGGGGGCAATGCCCCCGAATCTTGGGGACTGAAATCTGCAGTCTGGGCCCCCATCGCTGATCCATTTGCCAAGAGCAGGGAGGAGAACACCCCTGGTAGACGCGCCCCCCCAAGAGCACTGGTGTCGATCCTGCTGAGTGGACCCGATCTGATTCAGGAGCAGCTCAGATGGGCTTGTGACATCCCTCTGATACAGAGCTGTCATCTTGTTGCTGTGCTGAAGCTGCTCTTGCATGGCCTTTCCAGTGCTCCGTGGGCCCATGCATTTAAATGCTATGCTTTCCCAGATGAGCCATAACGAAGAGAACTATGCTTATTTCTCTTGTTTTTACCTCTTTCTATGTATGCTGCATTTTGCAGCACATACAGAAAGAGGAGAATGACTCGGGGGATTCTTTTAGTGCATTGATCCACATAAAGAGAAATTACCCCTCAAGAAATATGAATTGTAAAATAAAAATGTCTATGATAAAATAATTGACTCAGAAAAGAACCTTTGTGTTTATGATGTGTAGATGATATCTACACGTGAAATAGGATGCAGTCTTTCAAGTTCTGGAGGAACGCTCTTTATATATCTATATGTATATATCTATATATAAAAAACCTGTTGCCTTCGTCTATCAGGCGAACTTCATCATATATATATGTATATTTAGCAAGACCACAAAGATAATGGCAACGCACTCCGTTGAGTCTTGATCCTTTACTTTAATCAGTGCAGTAAAAACAAAACTGACGCATTTCGACCAACCGGTCTTCTTACAAGTTTACAAGTCCTTTCACTCTGTTCACTTTTATATTCTCACATAATTATCGCCAATACAATGCATTCTGGTAATAGTAGTGCCTAACAAAAGGAAACAATTCCTTTATATATAAACAATTCAAATATTGTAAAACCCCACAAAATATAATTGAAAATTTTCATAGCCACACAAATTACTTTTACAAAATTCAATTAATTATAAATTTAAGAGTGAAAGTCTGTAAAATTCAAATGTTGTATCCAATATTCTCAATAATGTTTTTTTCGCTCATAATTCTCTGGTTTTAAAGCATCTTCGATGTTTTTTTCATAGAGCCCAAAATCCTTAATATTTATTTAAGAACCATAAAATATTATTAAAGTGTTTTTCTCATTCCAACAATCCAATTGGTCGACATAGAAGCCGATACAGTACCAAAATTTATACTCCAAATAATTTTTTATGGTTCTTTTTATAAATGTACAAAAAGCTCCTCATCATTATTCAATCCATACAGTGTTTCTGTTCTCATTTGAATAATGTATCTCGGCTCTAATTGTCTTAACTTCCTGATTCTATCCCCACCTAATTCATGTTCATGAATTTGATCTATTCCATAATATCTCAAGGTTTTCCAATTGTTAGTTTCATGTGTTTTCAAATGTTTAGCTACTGCATAGGTGAAATCATTATGTGTAATCGCTCTGATATGTTCCAAAATTCTTTTCTACAGCATGCAAATAGTGCTACCAACGTATTTTAATCCACAATGGCACTCAATTACATAAACCGTATATATCTGGTAGTACATGTGACTCTATGTTTAATTCAAGATTCCGTGTCATTAGGCAATTTAATCATTTGGTTGATTTACCAATCTCACATGCTTTACAATTATTGCATTTTAATAAATCTTTGTTGTTGTTCATTATCTTTGTGGTCTTGTTATTAAATCGAGGGGACGGTCTGCCCTCAGGCTCCCCACCAGCTGTAAGAGCGTGCCGCCATTTCGACCGCATTGTTTTGAGGATATATATATATATATATATATATATATATATATATATATATACACCATACATATCAAACAAAGCTTACATTATTGTAGTATGTAGAGCCCATTTTATGGTCTCTGAGGAGTGTGGAAACTGTTTTATTAACATGTTTACTGGATTTGTCTGTTTGTGGCCAGTATTCACTTGACCACTTCTGCTTCTGACTTAGGCAAATGTTAGAAAAAACAAAGGCAGTGTGTGGGAAAGGTGCCATTAATTGTCCAAAGGTATTTTTCATTTGGATTTCCAGTCCTCCCCCAGTAACTATGTCCAGGTCATTGGCACCATACTGCAGAATCATGAAGTGTTTATGTTGGCACTCCTTAATGCTTTCAACCTATTATGGGAACAATTGATGCCACTTTAACCCTCTCTGGCCAACCCAAGTAATATCCACATTAAATAAACCTGTGTCCCTGTCAATGCCACTCTATCAAGCACTCTCGCTGGCCCAAAATACAAAGCTCTGACTGACAATCCACACTCTAAGCCTTTTAGAGGGAATCTGGAGTATCACACAGAAGAAGGCTTTAGCTGAATGAGGCAGATTTCAAATGACATGCAGTTAAAATTGAGGCTACTAGCTAGTATTTAAAAACACATTTGATTAGTTGTTGTAAACATGCTGGTGCTTAAATGTAGGCAGTGATATTGTGATAAATGTAAGCAGATGTCTGATTAGCTTTGGAGAAATAACAAAATATATTGGTGTTTGGGATATTCTTATAATTGAAAACACTCAACCAACCTGCTACAGTTGAATTGGAAGTTAGCATGCTGCTGTCATAAAGTGTTGTGAACTTGTGACCTAGTACTAGCAGAGAATGTTTCAAAATTGCTCACTATAATAACCGATCTATAGGAGCACGGGGAGAAGGGAACAAAAAAGACTACACTGTGAATGTGAAGTCACAGTGCTAATAGAATAAATGCTGAATAAGCAGTGGTTGGATGCAAATTTACACATTTATACAAAGTGGAGTGTAAATGATATTGTTTGAGAACAGATAGCAACAATGATTTTTATACTCCTGTGTGGAGCCATGCATTTGTGGCAAAGTTACATTGGGCCAGACTGAGTGGCGTGGTGGATCCGTGAACCCGTCAACATGCCTACTGAATTGGGCTTTCTTTTGAGGAGTGTTAGAAAGGGTTAACTACGGTGACCACTTAGAAGTGGTATAATATAAGTTAAAATGAAAGGGAGATTGTGATTGGTTTTCTGACTGAGTAACCTTGAAAGCAAAGTTGAAAAGATTGCCACTAATGGTTGCTTTGCATGACAGTGGTGTACCATTCCTTGCGAATCCCAAACCATTTTTTGCAATTTGGTTTTGTAAATTAGCAAATACTTTTTTCTTGTCTCAAATGGTCCTATTCTGCAAATTGGCCCTTTTGCGATAGGAAAAAAGCTTTGCACATCTGGCCCTTAACCCCTTCGCTGACAGGCCTTTTCCCCCTCAGATGCCAAGCCTTTTTTTGGCCATTTGGAGCAGTTCACGCTTAGGCCCTCAGAACGTTTTGTCCACATAAACTATCCACGCCAAATTTGCTTCCCTTTTTTTCCAACAGCCTAGGGATTCTAGGGGTACCCAGACTTTGTGGGTTCCCCTGAAGGAGACCAAGAAATTAGCCAAAATACAGCTAAAACGTAGTTTTCTTTTTTTAAATGGGAAAAAGGGCTGCAGAAAAAGGTTTGTTTTATTTTCCCTGAAAATGACAGCAACAAAGGGTTTGTGGTGCTAAAATCACCATCGTCCCGCTTTCAGGAACAGGAAGACTTGAATCAGAAAAATATTTTTCAACACAATTTTGGCATTTTAATGGGATATACCCCATTTTTACTATTTTTTTGCGCTTACAGCCTCCTTCTAGTTAGTGACAGAAATGGGTGTGGAACCAATGCTGGATCCCAGAAAGCTAAACATTTTTGAAAGGTAGACACAATTCTGAATTCAGCAGGAAGTAATTTGTGTGGATCCTGCAAGGATTTCCTACAGAAAATAACAGCTGAATTAAAAAAAAAATGAAATTGAGGTGAGAAAAACAGCCATTTTTCTCCATGTTTTACTCTGTAACTTTTTCCTGCGATATCCAATTTTTTAAAGCAATATACCATTACGTCTGCTGGGCTTGTAGGTTCATCAAGATTCCTAGGTACCCAGAGCCAATAAATGAGCTGCACCTTGCAATGGGTTTTCATTCTATACACTTGTTTTGCTATTATGTGTTTCCCCCAAGACTCCTGATAAAAATGGTGCCTCACTTACGTGGGTTGGCCTAATGCTCATGACAGGAAAAGCAACATGGACACATTACATTTGTTACATTGAAATCTGCAAAGTACCAAGCTGTAGTTTTTGGCCTCTAGCTCAGCCGGCACCTAGGGAAACCTACCAAACCTGCGCATTTTTTGAAAACTAGACACCTAGGGGAATCCAAGATGGGGGGTGCCTTGTGGGGCTCGCAACAGGTTCTGTTACCCAGAATCCTTTGCAAACCTTACAATTTGGCCCCCAAAAACTTTTTCCTCACTTTTCGGTGACAGAAAGTTCTGGAATCTGAGAGGAGCCACAAATTTCCTTCCCTCCAGCGTTCCCCCAAGTCTCCTGATAAAAATGGTATCTCACTTGTGTGGGTAGGCCTAGTGTCCGCGAAAGGAAATGCCCCAAAACACTATCTGAACACATCAAAATTATCAAATACAAAACTGCCTGTTTTTGCAGGAGAGGGCACCTGCATTTTTGGTCCTAGGCTCAGCAGCCATCTAGGGAAACCTACCAAACCTGTGCATTTCTGAAAACTAGGCACCCAAAGGAGTCCAGGGAGATGTGACTTGCTTGGATCCCCAGAATCCTCAGCAAACCTGACATTTAGTTAAAAAAAAATCACAGGTTCCCCACATTTCTGTGAGGGATCACCAGCACCTACCACCCAACGTTCCCCTCAGTCTCCCGGTAACAATGATACCTCACTTGTGTAGGTGGGCCAAGTGCCTGTGACAAAGAAGAGCCAAAAACATGTCAAAATTGAGGGGGAACCAAGGCGGGTACAAAAGGGCAGTTTGAAAAAAAAGATTTTTAGGCTGACAAGTGCATCAGAATTTTTATCTGTATAGATGAGACAATGCTGGGTGGTAGGAATTTTATGGATTCTTGCAGATTCCAGAAATGTGGGAAAAATGTGTGATTTCCAGCAAAGTTGGAGGTTTGCAGGGCATGGTGGGTAAGAAAATGGTGTTGGGTGCATGTGAAGCACACCACCCTGGAATCCCCCAGATGTTTAGTTTTCAGGTGTGTCTAGGTCTTGTGGATTTTTCTACATGGCAGTGCCCCAAAGTCCAAAAAGTGCAGCCCTCACCATTCCAAGTGGGACGATTTTGAGAGTTAGCCAAATGTAAAACCAAAAACAGTAATAATCAAATGTCCTCTTGCTTGCTGTGGGATAAGATGTTTTAGTGGGTGGGGGAGAACTGAAAGACAGTTACCCGCTTCAGTTGGGGTGGGGGCATAACCAGGCCCATACTGGTTGGTACACCACACCACTATTTTCTGTTTTTTTTAAATTCCCTGGCATCTAGTAGACTTTCTGCTCCCCTGGGGTGTGGATTAGGGGTAATTGGCCCATCTGCCCACTGGTGGGCAGAACAACTTTGGCCCCATTTATTTGGGGTGGGGGTATGGCCATATTGCCTAAGGGGTCGCTCCCCTTGCGTGAAATTGTTGCAAAAAAAAATCCCTGGTGCCTAGGGGTTTCTGCCCCCCTTGGAGGCAGATCAGCCTAATAAAAATAGGCCAATCTGCCCTCAAGGGGGCAGAAATGGCCTAAAATACATTTACCCCCCAGGCAAAGGGGTCGCTCCCCTTCCGTGAAATTGACGCAAAAAAAAGAAAATTCCTATTGTCTAGTGGTTTCTAGATTGGCCTAACAAAAATAAGCAGATCTGCCCCCAAGGGATGTAGAAATGGCCTCAATACAATTTGGCCCTCAGGGGAGTGACCCTTGCCTAAGGGGTCACTCACCAATTTAGAAAAAACAAAAGTAAACATTAAACAAAATATATCTCTGGTGTCTAGGGGTTTCTACCCCCCGGGCAAGATTGGCCTAATTATAATAGGCTGATCTGCCCCCAGGGGCAGAAAAGGCCTTAAAATATTCCTTTCCGGGGAGCAGCCCTTGCCCTCATGTCAATAACAAAAAAACAAAAAAATCCCTGCTGTCTAGTGGTTTCTGCCCCCCTGGTGGCAGATCGGCCTAATTATGTTCGGCCGATCTGCCCCTGATGGGAGCAACCCTTGCCTAAGGGGTCACTCTCCACATATAAAAAATAAACATAAACAATTTTTTTTATCCCTGGTGTCTATGGGGTTTCTGCCCCCAGGGGGGGGGGGCAGCCGTTGCCCAAGGGGCTGCTCACCTCATGTCAAAAACAACAAAAATAAAATTCCCTGGTGTCTAGTGGTTTCTGCCCCCCCTTGGGGGCAGATCGGCCTAGCCTAAAATTAAATTTTCCCCCCGGGGAGTGACCCTTGCCTAAGTGGTTGCTGCCCACTTATAAAAAAAAACAATAAAAAAATTATATTAGGCCGATCTGCCCCTGGCCCAAGGGGCCGCTACCCTCATGTCAAAATCACAATGAAAAAAACTTGCTTCTCGATCGGACAGCAACAAATGCTGAGAAAGACATCAAAGGAAAGGAAAGGCCTTTTCTTTCATGCCTTTCTTAGTCCCTCCACGTGATCGGAGGAGAAATGCAAAAGTATTGGGCGCTGGGCAGGCCTCTGATGAAGTCAGCGTGCCATTGCATGCTGACATCATCAGACGCCATGGAGGGGGTAAGGGGTTGGAAGGGGAAGCGATTCCCCTTCCATCCCTGCATTGGGGGCGCTGAGGCGAGGCTCCCCCCATGAGCCCGTACCAGGACGTAAAGGTTACATCCTTGGTGCCTCAGCACTGCAGCCAAGTACGTAACTGTTACGGCCCTGGCTGCCAAGGGGTTAAAGTAGGAAATGTAATCAGAAAACAGATAGTTTAACTTGGAGACAGAAACAGTTAAAGGAAAGAAGAGTGAAAATGTCACTTCAAACTAGAATAATCCATAATTTGCTAAAGAAGATGATGAAATGTAAGATGAGAAGTGCTGTACTTGAGCAAAAGCAACATATTGAGACTATAGTTGAGAAAGCATTTGCTTTGAAGAGGAATCTTTTTATTTAAATATTGAACAAACTGAAGACACTAAACAAAACAGTATTTTATGTGAGGAAAAGAACCATAAGAAAAAAAGACATTCATAAAAGTTATTTTTTTAAAATTTTGAAAGGTGGGCACGTCTAGTACAGAACCGTTTTTAATGAAGAGAGCTACTTACAGGAGAACACATTAGTGCATGTAGTTGATACAACTGGTTGCTGCTCTGAGGTAAAAGACAATAGACACATGTAAAAAGAAGAGATAGTACCTAGGAATGTAGAGAAAGTAATAACTGAAGATGTACAGGAGAGGTGAAAAAAGGACCCTGTATACTAGTGGAATTGTAACAGTATATGCAGTGTTTGTCCGTAATCAATTGATAAATTGACAACTTTCCTAAGAGACTTTTCATGCAAACGTCTAAAACAGAAAATTGTAATGTTGCAAGGGTTAGATTTATGCAAAGTTAAGAAATACACTAACTTACAAGTGCATTCACTGGCATGTCTATCAAAGTGTAGAGAGGCATTTTTCATCAGTTTCTAATGTTAGCTTAAAAACGTGAAACCCACTCAATTTCACGTGAAAAACGTGAAATTCAGTTAGGAGTCTTTACTAAGTATAAACTCCAGCTTTACGTTTAGGATATATGAATAGAGCATTATTGTATGGTATTCTGGCAGAGGTAGCAAAAAGGTTGCATGAATATTCAGTTTTGGTTCTTTGGTCCTAAGGAGGAGGATACGGAAAATGAAGAATTGGTGACTAGAGGTGTAGAGCAGCAGTACACAGAGATTACTAATGAAACATTTACACAAGAGATAGCAAAGTTTGATACAGTTTCTTCAGAGAAACCAAACTGTGTTTGTATTTGTTATCGCCACACTCGCTACAAAGCCAAACTCGCAAAGTAGTTGTATTTTCAAAAAGTAAGAAAGAAAACAGAGATAAGTGGCTGGAATTTTGTGTATATTTATTTGTAGAGGAATGCTTTGATTTGGCAACAAAGGAAACTATATATAAGTCTTGTTATGATAAGTTAGACGATAATAAAATGCCAGCTAGAGCAATACAGAATTCAAATTGGTACCAATATCAGAAGAACTTCAACAGTTAAATGTTTTTGACTCAGTCCTCATACAAACTCCTGTATACATCCTTTTCAAGCAATAGTTGGAATGGAACCATAGACTGGGAAACTGCCACCAACAGAGCTGCAGAAAGGACTTAAAGAGTGAAAGTTGTCTACTTACCTTTGGATCTTAAACAAAATGTTCAGACTTCGAGTGTACAAAGAGATATTGTTAAACCACTAATCATCATAGTAAACGATGTGCCCACCGAAAGCAAAAAAAAAGGCAAGAGTTAGTGGATGTTAGTAAAGTGAAAAAAGCCATTTTAAGCTTGAAAGTAAACCATGTTTTTCTACAAAAATGTTGATATTGTTGAAAATGTAAGTTGTATTGCCGATGAAACATTATCAAGTGGACAGATTTAAAAAGTGCATAAATAGACATCAGAAGAAATATACGAGGACTACAGTATCCATCCTCTTCATTCCAAAGAAGCTACTGGTGATGCTGTTGATCTATTTCAAATGAAACAAGCAA
Organism: Pleurodeles waltl; assembly: GCF_031143425.1. NCBI lineage: Eukaryota > Metazoa > Chordata > Amphibia > Caudata > Salamandridae > Pleurodeles > Pleurodeles waltl. Next base: position 266,122,775 of record NC_090448.1, on the reverse strand, counting down.
AAGGCGGTCCATTAAGTGTGTGGGGAAAAAAGTTTAGAGGCTTGCTGTTTTCCACACGTATTTCCCACAGGAGTAGGTGATCGGTATGATGACAGGCCTGTACAAATACCAGCAGCTGAGTACAGGGCAACTAGACTATATTCAGGGGACTCTAGATTTCACCAGTGTATTCCCTATACATTCCATCTATTATTTAAGAGACTTTTAAGGACTATTTTATGCAGTAAACCATATTTTAAAGACAGGCATTAATCATAAACGGCTTGTATAATTGTTTGGTCCAAAATGGTAAGGATTTCCCAAGGATGAGTTTTAGACAATTGCCAATTTTATTATATGCCGATGATGTTGTTTTAATTGCCCGCACGGCCAATGGTCTACAGTCTCTCCTGGATCTTTTTTTAACATATACACAAGAGCTTGATTTGAAAGTCAATTTAAAAAAATCACACGTTATGTCCTAAAAACACTCGTACCAAATGTTTTAGAATGGGGGGGAACACTTTGACAAAGGTAAAAGACTTTTGCTATCTAGGTCTGTATCTAAGTTCCACTCTCTCTTGGAAATTCCATTCGAATTTTAAATTTCAACAACTAGCAAGAAATGTTGAGGCAATCTTTCGTTTTGCCCGTAGATTAGGGCATAGACCGGTCCACCAGATCCTTATGCTCTACAACTCTAAATGTGTTTCGGCGGCGATTTATGGGGGTGGCCTTTGGGGATATACTAGTCCAAGCATTCTACAGCTTGCAGAGAATAAATTCCTTCATCGGTTACTTATGGTACCTAAGAACATAGCGAACATTTTATGCCATGAGGAACTGGGAATTCGCTACATTACAGATTTGATAGATATTGCCCCACTTTTGCTATGGATAAAAGTATGGTCAAACCCAGCGGCTACTTTAACACACGATTGCGTAAAAGATTGTATTTCACTAACAAACTGTAACAAAACTCCATGGCTAAATTTTGTTCACAATGGCTTCCGAAACTTGGACTTGGAGTATATGTATTTTAAACCAGAGCTCCTGCCAGCTAATGCAAAAGAAATTGTTAAACTTCGACATAAAGAGCATGTTATGAATCTTAGATACCAAGTGGCAGAGAAATTGAGGGGCATATTTATACTCCGTTTGCGCCGAATTTGCGTCGTTTTTTTCGACGCAAATTCGGCGCAAAACTAACGCCATATTTATACTTTGGCATTAGACGCGTCTAGCGCCAAAGTATGAGGAAAGAGCGTCATTTTTTTGCGTTAACGCCTTCCTTGCGTTAATGAGATGCAAGGTAGGCGTTCCCGTCTAAAAAAATGACTGCGAACCAAATGCGTCGTATTTATACTCCCGGGCAAAAATCACGCCCGGGAGTGGGCAGGGCAAAAAACCCCGCATTTGCGCTGGATTTTAGCGCCTGGGTCAGGGCAGGCGTTAAGGGACCTGTGGGCTCAAAATGAGCCCACAGCTGCCCTCCCATGCCCCCAGGGACCCCCCCTGCCACCCTTGCCCACCCCAGGAGGACACCCAAGGATGGAGGGACCCATCCCAGGGACATTCAGGTAAGTTCAGGTAAGTATAATTTTTTATTTTTTGTATATTTTTTTTTGGCATAGGGGGGCCTGATTTGTGCCCCCCTACATGCCTCAATGCCCAATGACCATGCCCAGGGGACATAAGTCCCCTGGGCATGGCCATTGGGCAAGGGGGCATGACTCCTGTCTTTACTAAGACAGGAGTCATGTAAATGGCGTCTGGGCGTCGTTAAAAATGGCGCAAATCGGGTGGAGGCGATTTTTTGGCGTCAACCTGACTTGCACCATTTTAAGACGCCCTAACGCCATTTTCCCCAACGCCGGCGCTGCCTGGTGTACGTGTTTTTTTTCCACGCACACCAGGCAGCGCCGGTCTGCTAGCGCCGGCTAACGCCATTCAATAAATACGGCGCCCGCATGGTGCTTCAGAATGGCGTTAGCCGGCGCAAAACTTTTTGACGCTAAACTGCGTTAGCGCAGTTTAGCGTCAAAAAGTATAAATACGGGCCTGAGTTCTTTTAATTCATACATACAAATTCTATCATCAGACTTGCTAGAACCTTATTTTGTTTGGTTCCCGACCCCTTCTTTATACTCTTTACTCGTACTTTTTAGATTTAACCTGATCCATTTTAGAGTGGCGTTTCCAATAAAATGCGTGTGGGAAAAAACATTACCACCATGCCCTTGTGATAACTTTTCGAAACAAAGTACTTGCCACTTTATTCTATTTTGTAAACTTTACTTAGTTCCCAGGAAATCCTTTCTATTACCCATTTTGCGTAACTTGCACACTTCTTCTTATAAAGAAGGATTGACTGGCATCCAAAGCCTCTCATCCAAACAAATGTGCATTTCTGTTCTTAGTTTTATTAAATCCGCTATCACCATTAGAAACTGATATGAACTGGTAATGTGACTATTTATTAAGAGAAACTAGGCATTGTCTTACTACTATATTGTCTTATCATTATATACGCTTTTATAAGTATTTATTATCTTATACTGTTTTAGTAAGCTTGGGCGGTAAGCTTAGATTTAATAGATTTGCTTTTTATGAATGCCATAAGTACTGTATTTTATGATAACTTTTATGTATGCATGTATACTTTTATGGCAAAACGCAGAATAAAGTTATTTTGACTGACTGACTGACAGGCATTAATCTGCTAAATCTCTCTGTAAAGAAATGTATTGACAAAGTTCAAGGTAAGGACAAAAAGCTAGAATACAACTTGATTAATTTGATGTCATGTCAACATGGTACCAATGAGTATTGGCATCATCGTCATTGAGAACTTAAATGTATGCTGTGAAATTTAGGTACACCTACTTGGTTTGTGGCACATAGTTGCTCAGAATATGCATGGTATAATTTACTTGAGTTTATAAGAGAAGCAAACTCTAACAATAAGGGCATCAATTTGAAGATAGCAGGAGAACTTTGTTATTTTGATCCTGCTAATGTTTGCAGGTATTTTAATCACAAGTTTTAAGCCATGCTGGGTTTCATATGCAATAAAATAAATTCTCCTCTTGGTAAAGTTACGGATTTCTTTTGTCATAAAGTGTACCAAGCAAAAGGTGCCCTTCGTATTCACATGTTGTTATGGATGAAAGATGCGCAGGAAATTTGGAACCAACAATGATGGTTCTGTGCTGTCTTTCATAGAAAAGCATGTTACATGTGCCATTCCAAAAGACAATGATATTAACGGCCTGAGACAGCAAGTTCTACGCTTTCAAAACTTAGATGTGGTAAGTATTGTCATAAAAAAGAAACAAATATAAATGAAAATGGTACACCAGGTGTCATTTTAGATTTCCAAGACTTATAATTTCCAGAAGAAGAGTGAACCCATTTTATCTGCAGTCACACATACACTGACACGAAAGTCACCAAAACATATGTATAAGCTAAGAAGAGCAGAGGGCTCCACATATATAAATAACTATAATCCTGTCATTCTGAAACTGTGGAATGCAAATATGGATATACAGTTTTTTGTAGACACCTCCGTTGCTGCTGCTCATTATGTCACATCATATATTACAAAATCAAAGAAGACAGAGATGAAGGAAATGTGGTAGGAGATTTCTACAGAAAAGTCTCTAACCAAGGAATTGCACCACTTCAGCTTGAAAATGCTTTCACATAAATACAGGTTCCTATGCGTACTTTGACAGGTTGAGCTCAGCCATTTTGTACTCGAAGTCTAGGGGAATTGTTTGGTTCAGTCTAGGCCTTGCTTGCATGTGAAACAGAATCTTGAAGTCTTTCCCAGAAATTCAGTACCTAGCAGAGTTTGATCCAAAAAGTACAGATATTATAAAAACAAATATGTTAGATACTTATTATCCAAGAAGAAGTCCACACCTTGAAAACATGTCCTTATGAGATTCTGCAACACTATAAGTACAGAAACAATGTGACAGAAAATGTTGATAAAAAGAAATATGGCATTCTTGGTTGCAACGGTTGTTTAGTGCAACATACAAAAGGTAGTTTAATAAACCACAGTAGTTGTCAAACTCCTGTGAAAAGAGAGTTTTTCTACTTAGCACTTCTGCCACTGTTCATGCCTTGGCATTCTGAAACGAAGTTACCAAGATTCTGTCAACTCTGTGAAAGACAGCATTGAGTGTTCAGTGATTCTCAACTACCTGAAAATGTTAAATGATGAGATTGAACAGGACGAAACAATTGCTACTGAGATAGCAAAGGGCAGTTCACTAATTAGCCAAAGTTCAGAGACTCTAAATCAAGAACCTCTTGGCCAACCAGTAATTGAAAATGAAGCCGCAAAGCTGTGAATGAGGTGGAGACTGCAATAGAACAAGCAAAAAAATAAAGTGTTGATTTGGAACAGTTGGTGGAACAACCGAAAAATGAGCAGAAAGAAATATATATGGAGGTAAAAGGAAAAATAGAGCATGGATTCCTCCATGAAAGGAATGAATGTAAATGTTCAACTTTTAAGCCAATTCTATTATTTCTCTGTTGTCAAGCTGGCACTGCTTTTCAATTCAAGGTCTCATCACGTACCTATAGAGGAGTACAGACTCAAATTTGTCATGTGAAGTAACAGCGCCAACTGGATTAGCTGCACACAATTAGAAAAGGCATTTGTCGCAGGCACACAGTAATGGAACTTTATAGGTGGTAATTGCTATATAACTTTGAATTTATTGAAGTTTTGTTGTCTGCTGAATTATGATTCTATAGTTTCTTTCTTGGGGGTTTCTTCTGTGTTCTTTCTTGTTTGTTGTCTCCTGAGATCTTTATCCTTTTCCTTTCTTCTTTTCGTAGATGATGACTCAGGAGGCGCATGGGGAGACAATGGAACAACAAAAAAATAGAAGAGTGTTGGTGAAGAGGTAAGTATTGTCACTGTTTCCTTTCCTTCTCTTTCTTTCCCTTTTCTTTCTTTCGTTCCGATTTCTTCTGCTTCCTAATCTTGTCGTATTTCCCTTTCTATACTTATTGTTTTTCCATGTTTTCCTTCCCATATCTGCCCTTTCTCTTACAGTTATTTTGTTTGGTGCACGAATAAACAAATAAACAAAAACAAATGAATGTTCTTTTTTTATCTTTCCTTGATGTCCTGCCCCTTAGTTCTCTATGTTTTTTTTCTTTAACAACCTTGAAAACCACGTTAACTCTGTTGAAGCACCACGAAGAACCAAAAAATAACTTAATAGTAACACATTCCTGTTTCTACTTTATACACGCTGCCACAATTCCCAGTGGAATTTACTCTGTTTCCTTTCGGAATAACAAGAGACAAAAAAATTAAATATGATATCAGCAACGATAACAAAAATAATACAAAAGTTCAGAGCCCTTTCCATGCTGTCCCACCCCCCTCCCGTTCCATCAATCCCGATGTAAATTCTACCCGCGTCCTGTTCACAGGACCGTACCTGATGAGGCCACGCTCTTCCTAGAGCGTGGCCGGTTAGTATGCCTTGTCGCCTCCTGGTCGTTCCGCTGGTTCTTCCGACTGCCGTTGGGCTGCTGGTTCCGTCATTCCTCCAGGTCCGGCGTCTTCATCTTTGCTCCAACACTCTCTTGGATCCGTCCCGCCTGGAAAGCAATTTCCCAGCCCTCCTCTAACTTCCTGGGGATGTTTTTCTTCTGTTTAAACACCCCACCTTCGTTCATAGCCAAGTCCTGATTAGATGTGAGGATTTCTTCACCCAGGTCACTCTCTCCAGCCGCGATGATTCCCTGGGAAACTGTTGGGACGGTACTCTGGTAGCCGGCCCGGCACATTCACTCCCCCTGGACAGTGGCTGCTGGAGCCACTTGCTAGAGGGATATCTGAACAGGTAATCTGTGTTGTTGAGAAGGGAGCCTGGCGAATGTTGTACCTGGAAGAAGAAAGATTGAAGGGATAAAAACCACCGGAGGATACATGCGTTGGTATCCTTATGTCGTGCCAACCAGGTTAAGGGGGAGTGATCAGTGAGTAATGTGAATGGACGACCAATAAAATAATATTGCAAGGATTCAACAGCCCATTTGATCACAAGACATTCTTTCTCAAGGGTCAGATGTCGTTGTTCACGAGGTAGAAGTTTCCTACTCAGGAAGACTATGGGATGAAAAAGTAAATTTTCATGTTTTTGTGACAGAACTGCTCCTAACCCTTGATCAAAAGCATCCGTTTGAACCTGAAAAGGTTTCTGAAAATTGGGGCAACACAGTACAGGTTCCGTTGTTAGGACTTGTTTCATGTTTTCAAAACTGTTTTTCTCACTATCAGTAAGATGAGTGATCTGATTGGGCTTATTTTTTTTTCCAGTAGGGCAGTGAGTGGGGCTGCTATTTATGAAAAGTGAGGAATGAGTAGCCGGTAATATCCCACCATCCCCAAGAAAGTCCTGATGTCTTTTTTTCGGCGTGGAAGAGGTATTTGTGTGATGGTGTATACTTTCCCTATCTGGGGTTTCACTAGACCATGTCCTATCACATATCCTAGTTAATGAATATTATTGTATCCTGTTTTAAATTTTTCGGGGATTGCAGTGAGGCCAGCTTCCCTAAGAGCGTGTAAAACACTGATGAGATGGGCGGTATGTTCCTTCCATGTTGTACTGTAAATAACAATGTCATCTAAGTAAGCAGCTGCATAGTCCTGAAATGGACGTAGCACCCTATTGATCAGTCTTTGAAAGGTAGCCAGTGCACCATGCAACCCAAAAGGAAGAACAGTAAACTGGTAGAGTACAGAGGGAGTGGCAAATGCTGTTTTTTTCTTTATCTTCTTCTTTCAGAGGGATCTGCTAATAACCTTTTGTTAGATCTAAGGGTGGTCATATATTTGGCCTTCCCTAACCGCTCAAGTAAATCGCCAATTCTAGGCATTGGATAGGTGTCAAAGGGGGACAGGGCATTCAATTATCTAAAGTCAATACAAAATCTAATACACTCGTCCAGTTTCGGTACTAATACTATGGGAGAGCACCAAGGACTGGTAGAAGGTTCAATAACTCCAGCCTGTAACATGTCTCTCACTTCCTGTTCTACCAATTTCCGTCTGGTTTCTGGTATTCGGTATGGTCTCTGTTGCAATACCTTGTCACCTATTGTTCTGATATGATGTTGTATTAGGTGGGTTCTTCCTGTTTTAAAAAAAAAATGCATTGAGGTTAGCACTCACTAAAGCGGATACCTGGGAGCATTGTTCTGGTGCGAGGGAATCACTAAGCTGAGGCATAGGTGTTTCTCCTCTATCCCTCATTTCTGTGGGATATAGAAGTATCTCACCTTCACCACCGGTAGATATATACATATTACTGAGGGGTTTATCAGAATCATGCTATAACTTTAGAAGGTTGATGTGGTATATTTGCTCTATACCTGACCCGTGAGGTAGTTCAATTTTATAGGTTACAGGAGTGACCTGTTCCAGAACAGTATGGGGTCCCTGCCAATGGGCAAGTAGTTAGTTCTCTGTTCTGGATAATAGCACTAACACTTTCTGTCCTACTGCTACTGTTCGGTGCATGCTGTGGGAATCATAATAAGCTTTTTGTTTTTCTTGTGCTTCCTTCAAACACTTATGGACTTCTTCCCAAACAGTGTGTAAGTTTTTTTTAAAATCCTATGTGTAGGTTACAACGTCTTTGATTTCCTCATCAGTCTCTTCCCACTGTTCAGCTAACATGCCTAACAGGGTACGGGGTTGTCTACCAAAAAGTAGCTCAAAAGGGATGTGGCCTGTGGATGACTGTACATGGGTTCGCAGAGCATATAGAACCAGGGGTAATTTATTTTCCCAGTTTTTCCCTGAATCATTAATGATCTTGCGTAGGAGGTTCTTAATAGTTTTATTGTAGTGTTCCACAAGACCATCGGTCAGAGTGTGATAGACCGAGGTTCTGATCTGTTTTACACCCAAGACTTGACATACTTCAGACATCAATCTAGACATAAAAGTAGTCCCCTGGTCCGTGAGGATTTCTGTGGGGAATCCTACTCTAGAAAAAAACTATCATAGCTTGGGCAATCATCTTCGTGGTCATACTGGCTAATGGAATGGCTTCTGGATATCGGGTAGCAGAATCAACTAGGAGGTAATGGTGGCCCTTTATAGATGGAATGAAGGGACCAACCAAATCCATGCCTACTCTTGTAAAGGGTACTTCTATTATGGGAAAAGGATAGAGGGGAGCTTTAGGATCAGTGGAAGGGTTTATTAGTTGGCATTTGGGACAAGTCTGACAGTGCTTTCTAATATCACCGTATACCCCTGGCCAATAAAACCGTTTGGTTATAGCCTCCTCGGTTTTCTCACATCCTAGATGTCCTTCACCATTATCACCATGAGCTAGGTGGAGCACTTGTTCTCGATAGCTCTGAGGAACCACCAACTGAGGGCCACGGCTAGTGGAGCTAGGACAGACTCTATGCAATAAATCATCAGTAACTTGGAAGGTTGGACCTACCAAATGAGTATTGGAGGTTAAGGTGATTTGCCATGCATTCTTCAGGGTTGGGTCTTCTCTATGAGACTGCCGAAAGTGTCCGGCAATAGACATTATGGTCTTTGGGAGTTCTTGTACAGTTGCTGTGGTTTCCGTATGATAATCTTGATATAAACGCTTTTGTTCTCTTTTTTGTGATTTAGTGAGCCTCTTTTTTATACTCGTTTCTGCTGTGTCTGAGGTTACAAAGGAGCTTCTGTCCACCAGGATTCAACAAGGTTTTTCTGATTTAGTGTGTCGAACTATTTGGGGAATGCCTAATAGTGAGTCCCTATAATAAGATCTTCTCCTAAATTGGGAATGATCCCTACTGAAAGATACTCTTCCGTACCCCTCCAATTTATCTCTATGGTGGCGACAGGGTAGGTTCTCTTGTCCCCATGTACACAAGTAATTAATACTTGGGTACTTGGATCCCATTGGTCGGGATGTACATATGTTTGGTTCACTACACTTTGACTACACCCAGAGTCAATAAGTATGTTCCTCTCTTCTTTATTCACCCTCATAGTGGTAGTATATCTTGTCATAGTTTGTCCTAACCACAAGTCCCGTCCTTTCGCTATCCCTATTTCCCTTGGTTCTTCCTGCTCTTTTTTTAGAGGACAGTGTCTCGCTATATGGCCCCACTCGCCACAATGGAAACACTGTGGTCCCACCGGGCATTCTCTGAAGGGAGGACGCGGGCTACTGGTCTTTTCCAAGCTAGGTACTGGTAAGGCTTTTGTTAGAAGTGGTTTGGGATTAGGCCCACGGGTGGCTATGGTTGTGGGTTTTGCATGGGAACTTCTGTGGAAGGCACAGGGGAGTTCAATAGCGGTGCTATTATTAAGGCCAGGATGTTGTCTGATCCAGTTTTGGGTAGAATGGGGGCAGGGCCTCTAGGTATTGTTCTAGTACCACAGTTTCAAACATGTCATCTTTGGATGTTTCTGTGGGATTTAACCATTTTCCTGCTGCATATTTTACTCTATAATAAAGGGTACAGGGATTTTCCTGAGGTGCCCACTTTGTTTGTCAGAACCAGACTCAATAGCTCTCTTGATCCAGTCCTACTCGTTCAAGTATGGCTTTCTTAATGTTTGAATATGGAGTGGTTCCTTCGGCATTTATTGCCTGGTAATCAGCCTGCAAGTTTCCCGTTAGTAAAGGTGCTATGTACTGACCCCAACTCTCAGTTGGCCAATTCGCAGAACTAGCGACCGGTACAAAATTAGTAAAGAAAGAATCTGGGTCTTCGTTGTCCTGATATTTTTGGAGGACACTACTGGGGATATTGGGGTGTACCTTACTACTTGTTATAGTCTCCGTTAACTTCCCGATAGCGGTTTCATGAACCAACTGGGTATTGGCGAGGATAGTGGCCGTCTGTAAAGCTTCCCGTTCTTCCTTGGCCTCTTTTAATTGCTTCTCCTAAACGAGCTGCAGATGCCTCTGTCCTTTCGCCAATTGGGCAATCATATCGGCGAGCATAGGCTTTTCCTCCATTACTGAACCCTGTCTGATTCAGGATTTCCCGAGACAATATCCCACTTCGGACACCACTGTCGCAGGCGCACAGTAATGGAACTTTGTAGGCGGTAATTGTTATATAACTTTGAATTTATAGATGTTTTGTTGTCTTCTGAATTATGATTCTATAGTTTCTTTCTTGCTCTTTGGGATTTTTTTCTGTGTTATTTCTTGTTTGTTGTCTCCTGGGATCTTTATCCTTTTCCCTTCTTCTTTTCGCAGATGATGACTCAGGAGGCGCATGGAGAGACAATGGAACAACAAAAAATAGAAGAACCTTGGTGAAGAGGTAAGTATTGTCACTGTTTCCTTTCTTTCTCTTTCTTTCATTCCGATTTCTTCTGCTTGCTAATCTTGTCGTCTTTCCCTTTCTGTACTTACTGTTTTTCTGTGTTTTCCTTCCCGCATCTGCCCTTTCTCTTACAGTTATTTTGTTTGGTGCACGAATAAACAAATAAACAAAAATAAATTAATGCTCTTTTCCTTTTCTTTCCTTGATGTCCTGCCCCTTAGTTCTCTATGTTTTTTTCTTTAACAACCTTGAAAACCACGTTAACTCTGTTGAAGCACCACGAAGAACCCAAAAATAACTTAATTGTAACACATTCCTGTTTGTACTTTATACACGCTGCCACAATTCCCAGGGGAATTTACTCAGTTTCCTTCCCAAATAATGAGGGACAAAAAAAAAATAAGATATCGTCAGCGACAAAACAAAAAAAAAAAAAAAATAATACAAAAGTTCAGAGCCCTTTCCTTGCTGTTCCCCCGTCCCTTTCCATCAATCCTGATGTAAATTCTACCCGCGTCCTGTTCACAGGACAGTACCTGATGAGGCCATGCTCTCCCCAGAGCGTGGCCAGTTAGTATGCCTCGTCGCCCCCTGGTCGGTCCGCTGGTTCTTCTGACTGCCGTCGGGCTGCTGGTTCCCTCGTTCCTCCAAGTCCGGCGTCTTCGTCTTTGCTCCGACACCCTCTCTGATCCGTCCCACCTGGGAAGCATTCCCCAGCCCTCCTCTAACTTCCCGGGGATGTTTTCCTTCTGTTTAAACACCCCGCCTTTGTTCATAGCCAAGTCCTGATTGGATGTGAGGATCTCTTCACCCGGTTCACTCGCTCCAGCCGCAATGACGCCCCCGGGGAACTGTTGGGCCGGTTCTCTTGTAGCCGGCCCGGCACAGAGTTTCTTTACATTTACTACTTATGGTACCTGTAGAATATGAGAACAAACTGGAGTAGCAGAAGTTACCTGGGGAAGCTTGCCATGAAGGTTCCAGCTTACTGAATTAATTGAAACTGTTATTCATCAATGAGGTGAGCATGGTCTCAAAATTAATGCATGCTTTTGTCCACTTGAGAATGCAACAAATACTGAAGACAGTGTATGATGTACTGTTTGAAAGAAAGCATTTAGTTGTTCAGTGATTTACTACAGCTTACCCATGTGAAAGGACAGCCTGTGTTCAAGACGTTTCTACGTGAAGAAAATCAAACTTCTTTGTGGAGTATTAGAAATGTAAACATTTGGTTAAACTTCCAATACACAGAACTACTTAGGAATATGTGTGAAGCCTCTGATATGGAATATGGCAATGTTCTGAAGAATATTAGGGTAGGAGATCTCATGAAAGAGGGCAAACATTCCTTAGAATGTTGACTTATAAAGAATGTATTTCCTGCAAAGAAATCAGTAGCAGAGCTACTTTTATTGAAGGAGGCAAATCCATTCTCTGCCTAATACCTACACTTCAGGGGTGATCTACATTTAAAGAACAATTGCTACAACTGGAGAAAAAAGACATTTCGGAACTCACAGCAATTGATAAAATGGATTACCATGGGGTGACAATTCTGTTAACTGAAAAACTCCAATCAAAATAGGATTAATTGGAGAAGCATGTTTCTAAAACTGCAGATTAGAAAAGTGTTTACATGTAGGGTGTAGGGTGATTTTGCAGCATAATTTACATGCTGAGGAAAGTTAATGGTGTGACAGGTAAAATAATTGATTTAATTTTGTTTCTAAATAGGAGTGAGGTTGAATACCTAGCAATTACATTTGGTCAACTTGAAAGTGTAAAACAGATAGCAAGGTCTGTTCTGCATTTCTTGCTCTGAATAGAATGACTCTTAAAATGACTTTCAAAGTGAACTATTTTCATAACTAGTGAACCAGGTACGTGGTGCCAGTAATATATTATAAATGTTTTGCCAAAACAATACGAAGGCAGTTGAGACGGGAAATGGTCTCTCCTTCATTGAAGATGCCATCCAGAACACTAACCACATGGTTGAACAATGGGCCCCCAGTAATCCTGACACCCTGTGTCATGTTATCAGCCAAGTCAGAAAAAAAACCAAAGGAGAAAAACAGATTAATTCTATCCTAGAGGGAAGTGTCCGGAGAAGAAGGCAGGTGGAAGAAAGCCAGGCAATGAGAAAAAGTTACTGATCTCACAATATATCCCCTTCTCAAAGTAGTGAAATGATGTATGCATGTGGAGCGTGTTGCAAATTCATGTAATCAATTCCCAAATACCTTGAATCAGCCATGCAAGAGGGCATTTTCAGCAAGATGGGTTTCATAATCATACTGAAATTGACCTACAAATAGAGGGATTACCCACCCAAGATGTTATGAAAGCCTACAGTGACCCTATACCATATGATGGATCTCTATCTGCAATAAACGTTCTAGGAAATGTCACTTGCATTATGAGCGAGGTAGATTGTGAGACATTTGAGCCCTAGCCAATCTAAAGTGAGCTGCTGTCTGGAATAGAGATACAAAGGTCAGTGATCAGCAATTTACAGGAGGAAGTAGCGGTAACAACTACATTGCTGAAGGAGAAGAGTGTTGGATGGTGAAAAGTGATGGTGATAGCACAGGCTTGCCAGACTAAACTCACATGGTAAAACAAGGATCCCAAGATTTATTGATAAAAGTAGAAAATACACTCTCTACATTCTCTCTCACTACTCTGGAAGAACGGAAAGACCATCACCTGGATTTGTCTATGCCATATATGTCCCACACCTCTCCGAGGTTGATTTTGACCTGTAGGATGGCAATGCAAACAGACAAAACAGACACAGAGAAAGCAAATAATTTGTATTGAAGTCACTTTATCCAATGAATGAAAGTTTGACGTAGATTTCCTCACCAATGTAGTAATCAAGCCCTTTTCAATGAATTGGGCAAAGTCATTAGTGAAACAAACATTGACCAATATTACCAGTGCTTGAAAAAGCATCCTGGAAAGTGCTTTGAACACAGTGCTTAAATCAGGGCTCTCCAACAGGTCCATAGTGATCCACCATTAGCTTGCGGGCTGCCACTGAGTAGGTCACACATTATAATTGTCTGCCAGCAGGCTTCAGAATATACAGCTGCCCACCTGATACAGCAGTTATTTAAAATACTATGCCTGTTCTATGAGGGTTCAAAAGCCCACCCTCCTCTGAAAAATAATTTATTTTCTCCTTTCTTTCTTGCCTCTCCTTCCTTTCTTTTTCCTTGCAGTCATGTATTTCTCAATTACTTTTATTCTCTCTTTCACTTTCCTTCTCTCAATCTTTCTCCATTTTGCTGTCTCAAGATCGAAGAGACAAATTCATCCTTAGTGACCTCAAATGTAAACTGTTAGAAATGGGGTTTCTGGTTGGGTAGGGTATGCACCTCAGCCAGGCATAACCAACCCACTCTAGTCAAGGCAAGGGATTTACACATCCAAGATAGCCCCTGGTCACCCCCTTGGTAGCTTGGCACGAACAGTCAGGCCTATACCAGAGGCAATGTGTAAAGCGTTTGCACAACACACAACACGTGTGACGCAAAATGTACACCACAAAGTAAACACAACACAGAGCTATGTAAAGATAATCTGTATTGCACGAAACATAATTAGACCAACATTACATGTAAGTAATACCCTGCTACCTTAGCAGTTGTCCGAATGTTGCACAAGTTACTAAAACTCTGCAAGAATACGAAGTTCTCGCATTAGAACACGTAAGTACTCAGGATTCTGCAACATAAGCAGTAGTCAGGAAGTACAATAAGAGTTAAATGCACTTGTCATGAATAACCCCTAAATACCCATAAAAGGAACATTAGTAAACAGATCAAAAGTCATAAAAATACGTATCAGCTTGTCATGCTCATAAAAGAAACATCAGCACATATATGTAATGTTATGAAAGCAGGTAAGGTCTATACAAGGCTCCTGGAGCCTATATTCCCTAAAAAGTACCTGTTTGTGATGAAGAGGCACTCCCAGTGCCTAGAAGACGAACAATGGGGCTCCCGCGCACCTATGCGCAAAACGGGGGCCTCTGATTTCCTTTTGAGGAGAAGAGGGCGGCACAAACCTCCTTTATTCCGAGAACAGGCCCCTCTGGGGACCGAGATTACTCGGGGCCTCCCTAGGCCTCCATCACGAGGGGGGGCCACAAGTCAAGGAAATCCTCTGAGGAAGGAGGGGGGCGCCACGCACCCCCTCCGGTTTGAAAACGGGCCCCTCCAGGGACTAGCGAACTCCTGGGATCTCCCTGGGCCTCCGTCGGCCCTTACACGGGGGAGACCCCAAAGAAAATGCCACTGACCCACGAGGGGGCCAACCAGGGAGCCGGCGGTCCGGGCGAGCCTCCGGTGAGGCTACCGCCTGGCCCACAATCGCAGGAGAGTCCTCCAGGACTCTAACAGGAGAGAGAGAGGCGTCCTCCTCTCCCTCCTGCGGTCGACGATGTCCTGGCCCAAGGCAGGGCCTGCCGGTGCCCCGGGGGTGCTCCACGGAGCGGTCCTCACCCCGGGGGCACCGAGAGGAACCCGCTTGCTCCAGATGAAAGCAGGAAGGTTTTCTTCATACCCTGGGGGCACCAGTAAGCGCGTAACACTTGAGCTTTAACCAACAATTTTCCCGGTGCTGCAGCTGTGAACTTTGGGGCACTTTAAAGGCAGCGCGCTTTAGGAAAGCGCGAGGGCTTGTTTATAAGCCTGGGCTGCGGCAATGGTTTTAGGGCTCCAAATAAAGCGCTTTTCACATCGCTGATAACGCGTCCTTCTATGTTAATTTATACACATTGGGACTCGTTTTAGGCCGATGAATCTTTTGACCCAGTGGTGAGACACCGTAAGATGAGGTAACTGATTAATATGTCAAGTAATATATCAACATATATCACCACAATATATCTCAATTTAGACATTGGTTAAAACTGTCGGCGCAACCATGACCTTTCAGTCATGAATAACCACACCTTTGTTGAAGTTTTGTGATTTTTATTCCTTATTGATTACAATCTAATAGCAGATGTATTAATCTCAAAACCAAGAAGCAAAGGAGCATAATCACGGTATGGCAATTGTGATAAGATATTGAGAATGTGAAGATGACAAACATTAAGCCACTAATATATGATATATGCACAAATCAAATAAGCAAAACAGCCATGTATGTCTCAGTTCAGCATAGCACAATGTCAGTCACGTTCGTCGCGTCAGTCAAGGTGAACCCTATCCTAACCACTAATTAGCATCAGCATGTTGGACTTCATGCAAAAACAATTTAGAACATCAATTTGGAAAAACATCTAACTAAGGTCTCTAATCAAAAATACAGCAGTTGGTACCTAGAAAGGAAAAGCGAATAGACAAATTACAAAAGCAACTGTCATAATTACCCTCCTCAGAATGAGTCAGCATATAGGATCAGTCTTCGTCTTCAGGACATCAGTTGAATCGCCGTCAGTCTATCTAGTCTAAGGGCAGGGGACACTTCCCTCATAAGGAAGAAAGTGTAATGGGGCGACTAAGTGTGAGGATGGTTTATTAAGTCTCAAATCACCAAACAGAGTGACAGAGTTTCTGGATGCAATCAATATCATTCCCTACCTAGTTCTCTCAAGTCTTGTGTGTCATGGGTTTTTATCCCCTTGTGGCAATACCTTCCCCCAAAATTCTTTTGGATATTCTCTACACCCCACTATCTTTAGCCTATCAAATTATACATTAAGTCATATAATTTTCACCCCGCGATAACTTATAACACTTTGATTGGTCTTCATAATTGACGTTTTTTCGTAGGTGGCACATCCGGGGTTACTTCATTCTCTGGCACACTCTTCGGTTCAAAAGTTCTCTTTTCCATGGTCGATTGACCTTGAAAGTTTCAGTAAATGTTGCAAAAAAAGTATAAAACTTATACTAAAGCAGCTAGCATGCGGATGAGAAAAACTAGCAATGTTGCAAAAACAAAGAAGAGACAAATGCTGGGTCATGGCCCTTTTGCAAGTCAGCACACTGGAGAAACAGAAAAATATGCTTTAATATGAGAGCTACACAGCTAATTCTTCAGCTCACGCTACCTTAAGGCTTATGGATTCTAATAAATGCAATCTTCGTACGTGTTAACATATTCAATTAATCATAATACAAGTAATCATTGCTTCTCATTGATATTAGTATATGCATATGATAATTTTCCACGTTTAAAATACGTTTCAATGAATAATATTATTAATGCAGCATTGTTAGGTATAAGCATTTCACATCTAGAATAGGTAATGTTTAAATCACGCTCTCTCAGTCCCTCCTCTGATGACGCTCGTCATCACAAATCTTTTCTTTGATCTAGTTTTTCACCTTGCGCATTATGCGCATTTCAACATCTTGCCCCTTATGAGAACTTTCCCATATTTCATTGAACATTTTCTCTCTTTCACTTTCTTAATTTCTTCTGGTTCTTTTGGTCCAATTTCTTTTTACCTTGTCATTGATTTTACATGCTCCCCATAATCCTAATAGACAAACCAAAATAATTAATAGACCCATCATAATTTTTGCAAGTACCCCATTCCAAATGTTGGTAAACCAGCTTCCCACTCGGGCAATTCCCTTCCCAAATTTCTCCCAAACACCAAGTTCTTTTAGATCCTTTAAATCTGTACTATCTCTAGTAAGGTTAGTAAGCATGCTTCTGATTTTCTTACTGTTATCTGGAATAAATGAGCAACAATGACGCTCATTAAGCATTTTGCAGACCCCTCCACTCTTTGCTAAAAGAATGTCTAAAGCAAGCCGATTTTTAAGAGTCATAGCTCTTTCTGCAGCAAGTTCAGTATCCATCAGGAGTATGGTTCCTGTAAAGTTTGTCAGCATGTTATCCACAATAGTAGACAACTTTTGAATTTTCATAGAGTTCAAGATAACCTCTACTGATGGGATTATGGCTCCAAATATATCACCAATGACAGCCGCCACTGATTCTCGTTTTTGTCTAGAATGTTGTAATTCAGACGCCTTAGGTATTTGTTTCAAGTCATCAATCTGGTATATCTTTGGGAATACTATCCCCAAATAACATGTCCCATACCATCCCTTAGGGAGACGGTAATAAGCATTTAGCCCACAAATGTAATAGATTCCAGGAATCGCTGGATCTTGTCCATTCAACATAAAGGTCCATTTACTCTGAAACAAAAACACATGCCTACACTCACTCGTACCCACAAATAAATTGTCTTGATAAGATTTTGGCCTATATACACAGAGCCTACCTACGTGTAATGCATCTATAGCTAGTTTGCCTTGTGTTTTGATTGCAGTATAAGCATAATCATTTGCATAGGTACATTTTTCTAATCCTTTCTCTAACTTTTCCTTTAGTATTTTGCGTCTATCATCTGTGTGATCTAGAAAGCTCTTTTCTACAGGTGACAATAAGCAAGTCAAATTGTTGCGATGTGCATAAGCATTTCCAAATGTAAGTGTTGGCTCAAAGAATCCTCTAACTATTTTTATATCATGCTCTTTAGCTAGTTTGTTCAAAAATTCAATCACAGGCACAAAGGAAAACACAACATCCAAATTCGAATAAAAATATTGCACATGCTCTTGATTATAGAATCTTGTTAGTAGCAGGCTGCAACTAATTCCAGAAGTAAGAGGGAGGCTATGATAGGTAACTCCCTCCTGCACAGACGAAGGAATTTTAGTACATACATAACAATATTTCGCATCCATGGTCTCCACGTATTCATTTAGTAAGCAATAGAAGACATTAGTAGAAAGCTCCCCTTTTGCATTAGTTCCCTCATGTATATGCCTTGCATCCTGCTCAAATCTCTCCCACAGGGTTAGTTTAGTAGTAGTTTCAGGTTTTGAAGTTGCATTAATAGTTTCTTTCTCTCTCCCACAGTTACTCCTACAACCATTATTGCACACACAACACCTATTATAAGACCTAACCAACCACACACCTTACTTCCCTTGCTACTATTTCTATTGTAAGCCATGTTTGTATAGAATCAGAATAGCAGATCAACAATCAACTTGAGGATAAACTCTCTTTTTTTTTTTCTTCTTTTCTTTTGCGTATATTACAGCGTCTTCACTCACTCCAGGACCCTTTTTGCCAATTCAGGTTAGCAGCTTGTCATAATCAGGTTTCTTTTCAAGTCAAGTCCGGTTTTAGTGTCACTTCCAGTAATGTTCTAGAGTTTCTTTCTTTTAGTTTACAAATTTTCAAACTTAGCCAAGTCTTCCTTGAGTTTTGTTCAGGTACCGTAATACTGGCCTGGTACTTCTCGATCAAAACAGAATGCTAGGAATTCTTGTTGCCATTCAGATGTTGTAGCATACGCCCATTCAGGACCTGTATATCTTCTGTTCGCAATTCTTTTCCTCTTTACTCGTCGTTCTCCTTGTTGTTCTCCTTCACTCAGATCATCAGCTTGTGTGGTATCAATCTCTTCTATTATGGTGTCATTCGATACCTCTCTTATTTTAAGATGCGATTTGTCTGGCCAATTATCGCCTCTATGTGTCTTTTCCTCGACGCTTCCCTTCAGGACGTTGGACAGCACCCTCCTCTTGTGATATGGTGTTTTCTCTTGACGGACCTGCAACTGGTTCGGGAGATTTTGACACGTTTTGATTTGTATCTACAGTTCCTCCTTCTCTTTCCTCTTCTGGTTCTGTGTTGGGTTCAGATTCTAACCCGTATTAGTCTACTTCTAGGAGAACCTCTTCTTGGCTTAGTTCTCCAGCTGCCTCTACTGAGATAGGCACTCTGTCACCTCTCTCAAACTCATTGACAGCTTGAGGGACAAGGCTGTTCTCAGTGGACTCTCCAGTGGTCTCAGTTCCTTCTTGACTGATCTCTGACTCTGAGACTTCTCTTCCTGAAGTTGCTGTACCGGAAACTTCAAGTTCCTCTTCAACAGGACACGTTACCTTTTTCGTGTGACTGGCATGTATCCAGTTGGGAACCCCGGCACACTTCACAGCAGTGGTAGTCGTCAATATTACTTGATACGGTCCTTTCCAACGTGGCTCTAGACACGATTTTCTCACGTGCTTCTTGACAACCACCCAATCTCCGGCTTGCAGAGAGTGGCCTGGATCGCCAATTGGTGGCAACGTGTTAGCTTCCACCTGGTGAGAAAAAGAGAGAATCACGTCAGCCAAACCTTTGCAGTAATCCAATACCATATCATCTGTAATATTCACTAGTGCATTTGCAGGTACTGCTGGTAATCTCATTGCTCTGCCCATGAGGATTTCATGGGGGGATAGTCCTGTTTTCTTGTCTGGGGTATTTCTCATAGACATCAGTACTAGAGGTAAGGCATCTGGCCATTTCATGTTTGTTGCTGCACACATTTTTGCCATTCTTGATTTCAGAGTACCATTCATCTGCTCAACTAGTCCTGATGCATCAGGGCGGTAGCTGCAATGCAGCTTTTGTTCAATGTTGAGTGCGGCACACAGGAGTTTAATTACCTCATTGTCAAAGTGTCTTCCCCTATCTGATTCTATAGAAACCGGAAACCTGAACCTTGGTCTCAGCTCCCTAAGAAGTAGTTTTGCAACTGTAAGACTGTCATTCCTACGTGTGGGATATGCCTCAATCCAATGACTGAAAACACACACAATCACCAACACGTACTTCAATCCTCCACAAACAAGCATCTCGATAAAATCCATTTGCATTTTGTTGAATGGACCTCCAGCTCTCCCAATGTGGCTCAAAGTTACCACAGTTCCTTTTCCAGCGTTCATCTGTTGACAGATGACGCACCTGTGGCAAGTGATTTCTGCGGCATGTCTAAATTTTGGATTGAACCAATCAATCTTAAAGGACCTGATTATGGCATCCCTTCCTAGATGTACCTGCTCATGGTATAGCCGGGCAAACTGTGACAAAAGGCTATTTGGCAAAACCAATTTTCCTTCTTCTGAAACCCATAAGTCATCAGCTCTTTGTACACATTGCATTCTCTGCCAAGAGCGTTTCTTCTCTTTGCTCACACGACCTTGTAATGTTTCCAGTTCATCTAAGGTGTCAACCACTCGTAATGCCATATTCAATTGTGTGTCATTCTCAGATTGTGGTAACAATTCCCATTGTTCTTTAAACGATATACAGTTCAATGCACAAAATCTTGCGACTTGATCTGCATAGCCATTTCCCATAGACACAAAATCTTGTGACCTGATGTGAGCACTGCACTTCACCACGGCAATTTCTTGAGGTAACTGAATTGCATGTAACAAATCTTATTTGTTCACCGTTTTTCACTGGAGAACCAGAGGAGGTCATAAAACCCCTCTGTGACCAAAGTTGGCCAAAATCGTGCACAATTCCAAATCCATATCTGCTGTCAGTATAGATAGTGACTTTCAAATTTACAGCTGCGTGGCATGCTTTAGTAAGAGCAATTAATTCAGCCACTTGTGCAGAAAACACTTTCTCGAGCCAGGAGGCTTCGACAATGCCAGTTATGGTACATACTGCGTAACCGGCTCTCAATGTTCCTGCTAAATCTCTTAGACAGGACCCATCAACAAACATAATGCAGTCATTTTCTTTTAACTGGGTATCCTGTATATCTGGGCGAGGTTTGGTACAGAGTTCAGTCAATCATGCTCAAATTCTTCCCCATCTTTGATTTCAGTGTTTTCATTAGGAAGCAAGTTTGCCGGGTTCAGCACAGTGCATCTTTTGAGAGTGACATTCGGTGACCCCAGTATGATCGTCTCATACCTAGTGATGTTCATTTGTCATGTGTTGTGTCTTAGTTCGTGTCAAAAGAATTTCAACTGAATGTGGAACCATTACTGTCAGAGGGTATCCCATGACTATGCCTTCACACTGTAAAAGGCTCTGACCAACTGCTGCAACTGCCCGCAAACAACCCGGTAAGGCTGCTGTGACAGGGTCCAAAGTAGCTGAAAAATATGCTACAGTGCGATTTGCATCTCCGTGGACCTGTGTTAAGACAGACAAAGAACAAGCATCACGTTCATGACAAAACAACAGAAAAGGCTTTTCGTAGTCTGGCATTCCTAATGCTGGTGCCCTGCACATGCATTCTTTTAATTCTACAAATGACTCAAGCTCCTCTTTTGACAAAGTTATTGTGTATGGCTCATCTTTGACTTCCTTTCCTGTCAATTTTATCAACGGCTTTGAGATGATTGAGAAGTTGGGTATCCACTGGCGACAGTAGCCCACCATTCCCAAAAACATCCTGACATTTCTTTTTGTTGTTGGAGGGTTCATTTGCAAAACAGCTGTTATTCTCTCCTTGGATATTCTTCTGGACCCTTTCTCAATTAAATGTCCCAAGTATTTCACTTCTTTCTGACAATATTGTAACTTTCTGGGCGACACCTTATGTCCATTCTTTCCCAGATGATTCAGTAATGCAATGGTATCGTATTTACAACTGTCTCTGGTTTTGGATGCAATTAGCAAATCATCGATGTACTGTACAAGAGTTGAATTAAAAGGCAGCACAAGAGGTTCCAAATCCTTTTTCAATATATGATTGAAAATAGATGGTGACTCTGAGAACCCTTGAGGAATTCTGCACCAACTGTACACCTTATCCAGGAATTTGAAACTGAACAAAAATTGGCTATCTTCATGGAGAGGTATCGAAAAGAAGGCTTGTGATAGGTCTACTACGGTAAACCATTCAGCATCACAGGGAACCTGGAACATTATTACCGCTGGGTTAGGTACCACAGAGCAGCATTTTATCACAATTTCATTTATTTTTCGCAAGTCTTGCACAATTCGAACTTTCCCACAGGGCTTCTTTAAACCCATGATGGGCGAGTTACATGGACTGCTCAAGACTTCTTTCAGGACTCCTTGTCTGAGAAAATCTGCAATTATTTGTGACACCTCAATGAGGACATCTTGGGTCATGTGATACTGTGACACTTGTGGGAACACTGCATTTGGTTTGATCTGAACTTTGACTGGTTCTACCCCTTTTATTAATCCGACTTCCTTCCCAGTCAAATCCCACACTTTCTCTGTCACTGTCCCTTGTAATTCAACAGGTAAGTCAATCAATGTATGCATTGGAAACAAAGTAATCAAAGGGCAATCTTCATTTGTCCCTGTTTCTTCCCCTATGAAATGACTCTCCTCTCCTTCATCGTCACTGTTTGTCTGTACCTCAATTCCATCATTGGAACAGGTAATCGAACATTTTGTCTTACACAGTAAGTCCCTTCCTAGTAAGGATACTGGACTTGAATCGCATACAACAAATCTATGCAGCCCTTGGAAGTTGCCAATTTCAACCTGCACCGGATCAGTAATCGGGTTAGTCAGGTACTGATTTGCTACTCCAAACACTTGTATGGTTCGCCCTGAAAGAGGTAATCTTGGGACTTCTACACTTCGAACTGTAGAGCGTGTAGCTCCTGTGTCAACTAAAAATTAGACCTTATAGCCCATCACCTTTCCTTCTACATATGGGCCTCTCTGATCCACCTCTAGGGATGCTGCAAGCCTGCACTCTTCACTGTCTGAGCTGTCATCTGACCAATCCTCATTCATGCCATGTTCACCTCGTAATGGGAACTGTTGTACAGTGTTATTTTGATTTGTTACCTGACCTGTGACCTGCTGAGGAAGCATCACCTGTTGCTGTCCCATTGGAGCCATTGGTAATTGCATTTGCTGTCTAGGCACCATAGGAATCTGCTGTTGCACTGGTTGCATTTGTATTCACTGAAAACGCAGTATTTGCATCTGCTGCATGGGCTGTACCCCTTGCATTTGTACCAAATTATTCTGAAAATTCTGGTTTTGATGTCTCATCGTTGGACCTCATAAATTTTGTAATGTACCAACATTAGTGCTCTGCTGAACTGCACCATCCTGCACCACATTCGGACACTCCCGTTTCCAGTGCCCCACGCCCCTGCACGCGTGACATGGTGACATCTTTTTCACTCCTTGAGCATCATTTTGAATAACAACATTATTCATGTCCGAACCGCGGTTCACAAACCCTCGACCTCGGCCTCTCGGCCGCGCCTGAAACACACCATTTATTTGCGGTTGCTGCTGTATCATCTGTTGAATCCCATTTCCTTGTATTCCAGCCTGTGCAGCACTTATTTGCATCACCATCACTTTCTCTTTCAGCTTTTTCTGTTTCAACTCAATCTCGTCACTACAGTATTTTGCATACTATAACACCTCATCAATCGGCTTTGCTTGCCAACAAATCAAATGATTCTTAATCATTTGACTAACTTCTGGTCTCAGCCCTTCAACGAATCTGAACACAAAGTGATTCATGTCCTTCGGTTCAATTGTCTCAGTACCACTGTAATGCTTAAATGCTTTCAACAATCTCTCATAATAAGCATGTTTTGACTCTTTAACCTCTTGAGAGGTCCGGTCGATTTTCTGCCAATCAGTCACCTTCGGCGACACCTTTTGCTTCAAAAACTCAATCACTTTATGATAATATTTCATCACCTCTTCTGAAGGTGCTCCGGTCACCTTATCTCTCGCCGGCTCCTTTGTCGGCCAATCTACCCCTCTCTTGCACTCGAGCCACAAATCCGGCGGAACAATGATCTCAAACAAAGTATTCAAGTCTTCCCAGAGACACTTTGCAAGCTTCACAAACCTATCTGTTTGTTGATACCACTCGATCGGCTTCTCTCTTAGCCTAGGATAATAATTTGTAAAAGATAAAATGTCTCCTCTAGTCCATGGCACATGTACTAAGACACCACCAGCTGTCTCTCTCATAGGCAGTATTTTTACTGAATCCAAATCAGGTGATATCCTAGCTTGATTAGACCCTGGACTATCACTCTTTCCCTTATCTCTTTTCTTTGCCCATCTGCCTTCCCATTTCTCCAAGGCACCCCAAATTTGTGACTCTGCAGCAATTCTCTCAAATGTGCCTTCATGCCTGCAGATCTCATGTGTTCAAAATCTTTTGAATTGAAATCTAATCTGTGACTCCTTTTCAAGTGTTTAGTGTTTCCGATATCGATATTGTATTTGTCTGCTAAGTTTGCCAATCTCTGATGTACTTTACCTACCTCCTTAGTAATTTTGGGACACAGATATCTCAATTCTGCCTCTGTGTATGACTCCAATCTATTTACTCCCATTGTCCCTTCCACTAACTCAGCAGCTTCTGCCCCTAGTCGTACAAGGTTCAGATATTCATCTTGTTTCTCTTTCTTGGGTTCAACTGTGGTCACTGAGGTCTTTTGTGAAGTATAGGTTTTCTCTAACCATTCGTTTAACTGTTGTACCGTAAATCCCTGCAGTGAAATGTTCCCTGCATGTATCATTGGAGAATGTGAGGTATTCGTACTCATGGTTTGGGGAGTTAAAACTCCTAATCCTGCTTGATGCATTGCTTCGTGAGGTGCCCCTACTGGACTAAGGTCCATTAAGGGTCTCAGTGGCTCACTTACTTGCTCTCCAGGGGCCATCATCTGTGGAGTTCCCATAGGCCCTCCTCTTATCGCTTCCTGAGTCATCACTCCCTGATCACACACCCCTGATTTCCCTTGTGCATACAACGGTACTGGGGGACCAACATTAATAGGTAGCGATATAGCGGCAGGTGTCTGACCTGGACCCAGACTCCTTGGAGCAGCAACACCATAGGTCTGTTCCAATGTTCCCGGAACAGGTACTAATGGCGGTCCAGCTACAGGATTATACTCTGGTATCAACTGTGGGGGTTGGGACATTAACTTCGGAGTCGATTCAATCTGTTTTAACTTTGGCTTTGTGTATATCGGGTCTGGCGGCACTATCAAATTCGTGGTAGTTTCAAGCACTGGGACATCAGGATAGATTCTTTTTATCTGTGGTGGCGGTTGCAACTGTATCGGCATGTCGGGTGCAGTGGGTACACTGACACCATTCTGTGTCAAAGCTGTATCGCTAGTCTGTACCGTATCAGTAACTCCCTTTTCCTGCGTCTGGTTCCCAGGTTCCAAGCTAGTGCTTGGAGTGCTGTCGCTCACCTCATACGGTGGCGGACGATCATGTAACAACCTATCCATAAATTCCTCATCGTCTGAATCATCGTCCTCTTCCCAGGATCTTTTATTTTCTTTAGATTTGCCTGAGTCTTTATCAGTTTTACAGGAGGCTTTCTTTCCTTGTGTTTCTTCTCCCTGAGTTATTGCTGGAAATAGCTTCAGCCCATCTACAATACCCCGTCTCCACATTTTGCTCTCACTATCCCATCTGGCCTCTGCATAAGATTTTTCTGCCCTTCTCAGCCTTCTCTGAAACCTTTCTTGTCTATGTTTAAGAGCCATTAAGTCCCAAATCGCTAAAGCCTCATATTGTGCCGGTCTTGGAGGTGGCTTTTGTGTACTTAACATCCACCTCAGATTTTCTAGTACTTTTGGATTGAACGTCCCATGTTCTGGAAACGCTAGACACCCTTCTTTCTCTGTTAATTTGCGCCACTGTTTCATCCATAAACAAGGCGCGACACCTTTCTCTTCCATAACCGTATAAGCTGGCATACCCTCAGGTGGTGTAGGTTCCCCATCAGTTGCTACAATATATACATCTCCCTTTAGAGCGCTCTTGAATGCTTTGACAAAATTCATTTTTGCGATCTTTGGATTTATTTTTAATCAGAAGTGGCTTAATTCCCAGGACACTCTTCACCCGCCCTTTCTCAACCTATTGCTTCTCACGGACGGCAGCCAATCCGTGCGCGACCCTTCTCGACATCTGACCTATCTCAGCGCGGCACCACTGACGTCACACTCACACACACACAGCAGCTGACAAAGTCTTGCGGCTTGTCCGCTCTTCACTGACCCTTACAATCAAACAAACTAATGCAAATTATTGCGAGCACCTTAAAATGACAACACAAATCTGTTGGTTTACTATAGGATGGGTAACACATTCGCTTCAGAGCTTTACAGAGATTTCACTTGAAGCCTCGGCCGCTACTCTCTCCTTATCAGTCCCCGCATACGCAAGCAGAATTCAACCCGCAAATTCTACTCTCGACTTGTCAATGACTCCTTCTAGTACACTTTAGAATTTGTCAAATCTCCATCGAAGGTTTCATACATACATTATAACTCAAACTTGGCTTGTCAACCATGCCGGATTGACCTATTAAACCGCACAGATTACAACATAAACCACATTTATCTTCATACTCCTGAGTCTTAGACCTCGACAGGTCCGTACACAACAACCAACCACGTGGATAATTTTTTGCAACAAGCGCTACATTCACATGAAGTACGCCGACTTCCCTACTCTCATACTGTGGAGTACGCCTACTCCTGCTAAACAACACTTAATTTGGCCTAATTCTCACAGATTTTCACAAACACCTGTAAATTGCATAAGCTTTAGGCAAGCACAAAAGACCCTAACCACACACATTATAGCGCCGAGAACATTCCCATCTCATTTAGGCAGGCTCCGAGATCCCAGGAAAAGCCATGACGAACTTAGAAACCCATCATACCTCCGAATTGCATTATAACAGAAAAACAAATCAAACAATGAATCTCCGTCTTAGGGCCCCCCAAGGGCCAAACCATCATCTGCTACCAGAACTGATAACGCGTCCTTCTTTGTTAATTTATACACATTGGGACTCGTTTTAGGCCGATGAATCTTTTGACCCAGTGGTGAGACACCGTAAGACGAGGTAACTGATTAATATGTCAAGTAATATATCAATAATATTATCAACATATATCACCACAATATATCTCAATTTAGACATTGGTTAAAACTGTCGGCGCAACCATGACCTTTCAGTCATCAATAACCACACCTTTGTTGAAGTTTTGTGATTTTTATTCCCTATTGATTACAATCTAATAGCAGAATGTATTAATCTCAAAACCAAGAAGCAAAGGAGCATAATCACAATATGGCAATTGTGATAAGATTTTGACAATGTGAAGATGACAAACATTAAGCCACTAATATATGATATATGCACAAATCAAATAAGCAGAACAGCCATGTATGTCTCAATTCAGCATAGCACAATGTCAGTCACGTTCGTCGCGTCAGTCAAGGTGAACCCTATCCTAACCACTAATTAGCATCAGCATGTTGGACTTCATGCAAAAACAATTTAGAACATCAATTTGGAAAAACATCTAACTAAGTTCTCTAATCAAAAATACAGCAGTTGGTACCTAGAAAGAAAAAGTGAATAGACAAATTACAAAAGCAACTGTCATAATTACCCTCCTCAGAATGAGTCAGCATACAGGATCAGTCTTCGTCTTCAGGACATCAGTTGAATCGCCGTCAGTCTATCTAGTCTAAGGGCAGGGGACACTTCCCTCATAAGGAAGAAAGTGTAATGGGGCGACTAAGGGTGAGGATGGTTTATTAAGTCTCAAATCACCAAACAGAGTGACAGAGTTTCTGGATGCAATCAATATAATTCCCTACCTAGTTCTCTCGAGTCTTGTGTGTCATGGGTTTTTAGCCCCTTGTGGCAATACCTTCCCCCAAAATTCTATTGGATATTCTCTACACCCCACTATCTTTAGCCTATCAAATTATACATTAAGTCATATAATTTTCACCCCGCGATAACTTATAACACTTTGATTGGTCTTCATAATTGACGTTTTTTGGTAGGTGGCACATCTGGGGTTACTTCATTCTCTGGCACACTCTTCGGGTCAAAAACTCTCTTTTCCATGGTCGAATGTCCTTGAAAGTTTCAGTAAATGTTGCAAAAAAAGTATAAAACTTATACTAAAGCAGCTAGCATGCGGATGAGAAAAACTAGCAATGTTGCAAAAACGAAGAAGAGAACAAATGCTGGGTCATGGCCCTTTTGCAAGTCAGCACACTGGAGAAACAGAAAAATATGCTTTAATATGAGAGCTACACAGCTAATTCTTCAGCTCACGCTAACTTAAGGCTTATGGATTCTAATAAATGCAATCTTCGTACGTGTTAACATATTCAATTAATCATAATACAAGTAATCATTTCTTCTCATTGATATTAGTATATGCATGTGATAATTTTTCACGTTTAAAATACGTTTCAATTAATAATATTATTAATGCAGCATTGTTAGGTATAAGCATTTCACATCTGGAATAGGTAATGTTTAAACTACGCTCTCTCAGCGCTAAGGCCAAATCTGCAGCCTGGGCTGCGGCAGTGATTTTTCCTCAGCAATTAAAAGAGCGCCTTTTGAAAGCGCTTTGGGCAAAGTTGTAGAGCTCGTTTGCAGGGGTCAGGGGCCACAGCACCCTGCCCCTGGGAGCAAGCAAGACAAG
This sequence comes from Pleurodeles waltl, assembly GCF_031143425.1. Taxonomy (NCBI): domain Eukaryota; kingdom Metazoa; phylum Chordata; class Amphibia; order Caudata; family Salamandridae; genus Pleurodeles; species Pleurodeles waltl. Next base: position 266,094,135 of record NC_090448.1, on the reverse strand, counting down.
AAGGAGCACAGGGATGGTGGGCCCAGCTACAGGCCAGCACAAGGGGTGCAGATGGTGGCAGTTCCTCCTAGTGACCAGGCAGGTCACAGGTCAGCACAGCAGCAGCAGTCCAAGGTGGTTTCCTGGTGAGTCCATTCATCAGCGTTCTGTGTCCAGTTTCAAGTTCCAAGAATGTTCAAATTGTGGGGAAAATTCCCCTGTACTTATACTGGGTTTACAGTGGGTTTTACGATGGTAGGGAGAGAGGAGGTTCCAGCCAGTTACAACTGGTTCTGGGAGTGCCCACTCTCTCCTTTCAGCACAGGCTCCAGACATCAGTGGGGGGTTAACGACCCTATAGTGTGAGGCCAGGGCACAGCCTTTACAAATACAGGGGTGCCCGCCTCTCCCTTCTCTCAGCCCAGGAAGGCTTTACAATATGTAGATGCTCCTCTGTGACACCTCCACCCTCCCTGTGTTCAGGATGTCTGAGAAGTATTCACAAAGCCCCAACTGTCAGTCTGCCCAGACGTGAATTGGAGGAAAGCTGCAAAACCCCAAAGTCATAAGCACAGATAAATGCACACTTTCTAGAAGTGGCATTTCTGTGATAGTAATAAAAAATACACCTACAACAGTAAGCAGCATTTCTCACCACTATCACAACCATACCAAACATGCCTACGCTACCCCTCATTAATCAGACAATACCCCTAACAAATAAGGCAGGGCATTTCCAATGCAATCCTATGAGGAGGCAGGACTCACAGCAGTGAGACACCAAGTTAGGCTGTTTGTCACTACCAGGACAGGCCACGAAACATGGCACATGTCCTGCCTTCTTCATACATGGCACCCTGCACAAAGGGCTAGCTAGGGGACACCTTAGGGGTGACTTACATGTAGTAAAAGGGAAGTTCTGGGCCTGTCAAGTAAATTTAGATGCCAGGTCTCTGTTGCAGGAACCTGCACACACAGGCCCTGCGCTAGCAGGCCTTAGATAGGTTTGCCAGGCTACTGTAGTGGGTGGCGCAAGCAGCACTGCAGGCCCACTAGTAGCGTTTAATTTACAGGCCCTCGGTATAGGGATACCACTTTACAAGGGACTTATAGGTAAATTAAATATGCCAATTAGGTGTAATCCAATCATACCAATTTTGTAAGGGAGAGCACATGAACTTTAGCACTGGTTAGCAGTGAAAAAGTGCTCAGAGTCAAAACATCAGAAAAATAAGGAGGCAAAAAGCAAAAAGTCTGGGGAATGACCCTGTAAAAGGGCCAGGTCCAACATAAACCTTTTGCAAAAGAGCTCTGGTGCTATTAATGCTGTATGCCCCCCGTATTAGGATTGGGCACTCTAAGGACAGCGTTTAAGTTATTTGACCTCTGTGTACATTTATCGAATCCCTATATTAGGCAGTAGCTCACAACAGTTTCCAATGATCAGAAGTAGCTCTCACTATAGGAAGGGTTGGAGATGCCTAGCTTAGATATCAGCAATTAATGTAGCTTTCATATCCAGAATTCATTGTGATAGTTTTTGTTCTGACAGAGCACTAAAGAGAAACTGCTGACTCACAGGAGATTGTAAGTTGTAAGCTTGGCACCCTTTAAGTGAGGTTGACCATTCCCACAAGGGCTCATCATGGGGTCCATTCTGTTCTCACGCAAAAGACAACTTGCAGGGACCGCATACACGCATCCTGCCAACGGGGCTCCACTGCACTGACAGGCTGTGTGAATCCAGACACTTGTCAGCTTTTCAAAGGGCCTCTTGGCCCTAACCCCCATGTGGGTGCAGTTTGTAAGCACAGTTCACCGTGAGGGTCATGCAATCACCATCTAAAAAGCCCACCAGTGGTTGAAATGTAGGTCCATATTTATGAAAAATGACGCCCACCTGGGCTAGCATGGATGTGCATCATTTTTCTTAATGTGAGCTAACGCCATTCCCTAATGCAATCTGTGTGCCATATTTATGAAAGTCTAAGTATAGACAGGAGTCCTTATCACTACCCCAATGCCCACCACAGGGGACCAGTGTCCTCAGGGAAAGCCCAACATACCCAGGGCCAGGCAGGGGACCCCAAGTAAGGGATCCCCAGTGGCACACCACACACATACACATACACATACCTGTGATGGGCTCCCCTCTCCAGTAGCGTCCCTGTGGTGTGGGTGGTGGTGATGCTGGTGGTTGGGGTGGCATCTATGTGCCCATTCCATGGTATTTCCTAATGCAAATGGGCCTCCCTGCACTTTAACGCTAATCAGGCTTAGCAGCATTAATTAGGTCCGCCTCCTAGTTGTGTGTTGTTTCAGCATCTGGAGTTAAATATGGCACTGGGGGACTAGGAAGGGAAGGCCTACCTTGCATCTCATTGATGCAAGGTGGGTTGGCGCTACGTAGAAATGGCACTAACTTCAATATTTTGACGCTAGAGGGGTCTAGCATCAAAATATAAATATGGAGTTATGTTATCGCTGCTTTAGCATCAAAATGACTGACGCTAAGGAGACGCTTACTTTTCTTAAATATGGGCCCTAGTGTCAATCTGAACCTATTTGCCCGCCATATGTTTCTGTAGTAAAAGTATGTGTAGAAGAAAAATTATTCTCTCATTTACATAGTGGCTGAACCCCAGCAAATGAGGCAATGGCCACTTTTGAATACATGAAATGAGTGCCACGAACACAGGGGTGGAGTGGCTCTGCATTCCATATTTTCAGCACATTTACTTTGTACTATTAGTAAATAGTAAATAATGTTCTGAGCCAACTTAGATCGCATGGAAACTTTGGTGGCAGCTTTGGTAAGTAAAAATATTTTTAGGTGTCTGTTGGGCGAAGGTTTACAGTTGAAAGTGTATTCATGTAAGGTAAGAGCATGTGTATGTATGAGCATCTATGTGTGAGTAAAAATAAATGAGAATCAGTGATGGGTAGTGAATGAGATTGTGTGAAATTGAGGCTCAAATGTTCTATTCTTTGACACAAGACAACCCTGCAGCAAAGATGCTCTGCTGTTTTGCATCAAAGGTGCTCACAAAAAATGCATCCTATCTACTAAGATACGGTGCATTGTTTTTCTTTCTGAGCACTGGTTCATTTTTGGCAGCTACACTCCAATGCCCACACTCTTGGGCCATAGTGCAAGAGTGTGTGTGTTCTCTTAAGTGTAGCTTTTGTACTGGAAGGGATACATTCAAGTACAAAAACTGCTTTAAGGCTTTTTCCACTTAGTATGTGTTCAGTACAATGCAGGCACACATGCAAATTTAGAAAACTGAGGAGAAATAATAACATTTCCCTTCATTATGACTGCCTTGGACAAATTCCTCTCAGTGTTTGTAGCTAGGGGTTTGCATCAACACACAGGTTGTAGCATGAAAACGCTGTTGCATCATCCATGAAACTACCACTTGATGCCAAATAACATTAGGCAGTGCATTGTGCAATTTTGCTTTACTTTGGGAACCTAACCAATGTAAATAAGGATTTGTGTTTCATTGTATATCCCACACAAACACTTTGCACCGGTTTACATCATAAAAGTGACACAAGCATGGTGCAAAGTGTTAGTAAACCTGGACCTTGGTGTCAGTAAGTTTTGTGAGATTGAATAAGAATGAGGGCAATGGAGTGTAAGAGAGTATGAGTGTGATGGGGTTATGTGACCCGCCTTCCTGGAAAAAATCAGCATCAAGGGCTTTTTGATGTCACTTCCTGTGATGTCATTAAGGTCAAAATGTATGCAATGTCATTTCCACTACTCCAAGCATGTTGGTAGATCAATGCCCATGAATATATGTCTTTGGTGTTATTTGTAGGAACGTTTGTCTGACATGTTTTGGACACATTAAGACCACTACCTGCTCTTAATGTTTGAACATTTAGAAGGGGGAAGGAGTCTCATTGGGACCCCTTCCTATTTGCAAATGAGTACCACCACCCTTAAGGTGTCAGTGAAAAAATAAATGTTTTGCAACATAATTTGTTGCAAAATTTTCATACATAGCACTGCAATTTGGTATTTGTAAGCGATGCAATAAATATGCCCCTTCCAAATACTGAATTGCTAAACACAAATTGTTAACATGTTATCAAATCACAATTAATGCTTTGTACATGAAAATGCTTTTTGCAGAATCAGAATGTTTCCGACCGCAAATATTCCTTTGTACTGGAATAGCCAATTTAGACTCCTTTCTTTACACCTCCTCATTGAGCACAATACGCATTTACAGTTGACATTATATTTATTGTGTACCTTCATAAAATTAACATGTGGCATACTTAGATGTATTAATGCAATGTAATCACTGAAAGTTTTATAAATGTGCATGCTAATGTCAATGTAAAGTGCTTACATCTATTTATATTCATGTTTCACATTTATTCTTTAAATTGCATTTATTGAAGTAAAATGTATTTTTCTTCCTCACATTTGTGTTTATTCTGAAAGTTAATGTGTCCATGTATATCCATGTATACGAAATGCATATTAAATGTTTAGTTAAAGTCAGGCTAACCTAACTGACCAAAGGTCTCAATTCTGAAATGTGTTTTGCCTGGATAGTGTGTTCTCCTTCTTTGCAGGTGCGTTTCAAGGTTTTGTGAGCTAGAGAATGGAGTACTGTCTTATGTATTAGGTTTGAGAGAAGAAATCTTGGCATGAGACGTGAAGTCTCCTATTCATTGGGTACCAGGAACAAGGGATGTTCAAGGGTACAGTAACTGTCTGAGTTCTATGGGATGAGAAATTCAGGTGGTGTTGCGAATGCAAACAACAGATCCAAAGCTAATTGGCCCTTGGAGGGGAGGAAAAGATAACATTCATATTGAAGGTTCTGTTAGTTTTAATTAATGCTTATGCTGATAGACGTTAAGGTAGACTTTGAGGGGTGCAGAACTCTCTGCTATCTTTATTCTTCACAGCTACTTGCTAAACACACATTCCATTTCTTGGAGTATGTCTGCTGAAGCCTTCACTGCGCTGATACCTTCTTGCATTTCTGAATTTCCCTAAGATTGTACTCCAACCATCCTTATTTCTGACTTAAAGTTCTGACTAACTAGTTGATTGTAGAATCATTTCATGTTTTCAAGAGAGAGCACAGGTTTCTTTATGAAACACCTATTTCTAATTCTCAGTGTCTGTATTGCTATGGTTGTTGTTGCCATGTTTCTTAATTCGATGAGACTGAACCAATTGCGATATTTCAGCTTGCCAGCTGTAATTCTATGCCCTTTTAACATTTTCATGACTTGCCTGTACATTAGATTGATTGGAAATAAATGACTTAACTTACATTTTTGATTCTTGGTCCTTTGTGTGGCCAGATAGGTTTCACAGAAATCTAAATTGTTTACGTATTGTAATTTCTCTCAATTTCTCCATCAACTCAAAAAGTAGCTGCAGGATGAAAGATTGTAAGTCAAGCCCCTGGGTACTCTCAGGGGGAAACGTCCTCAACGACGATTCGGAAGAACGATGCCGTGAACAATGCAAACATAACCACGCTTGCTGGAACAGCAACTGCCTTTTTCTCTGCCTTATCCACACATGTGCTGAACAACACATATGCGTGGTTGAGGCAGAGAAAACGGCAGGGTGGATCTGGAGAGGATGCGGTCAGGTAAGTGGGGTTAGGGGATAGTTTTCAGGGTTGGATTAAAGGCTTGGAGCAGGTGTGGGGAGATCGGGGTAGTTTTGTTTTTGGGGTGGGCATGGGTGGTCATGGTAGTTTTGGTGTTTTTGGTGGTGGAAGGTTGGGGTAGTTCTGTTTTTAGGGGTGGGATGATCAGGATAGTTCTGTTTTTCGGGGCAGGGTGGGGGGTCAGGATACTTTTGTTTTTTGGGGTGGGGGATTGGGGTAGTTTTGTTTTTAGGAGTGTTGTCAGTGTAGTTTTGTTTTTAGAGGCCGGGTGGGGGGACCAAGGTAGTTTGGTTTTTAGGGGAGGGGTGGGTGGTCGTGATAGTTTTGTTGTTAGGGGTGGAGGATCGTGGTAGTCTTGCCTTTAGGGATGGGGTGGGGGTCGGGGTAGTTTTGTTTTTAGTGGTTAGGGGTTGGGGTAATTTTGTTTTTACGGGTGGGGGGTCGGGGCACTTTTGTTTTTAGGGGTGGGGTGGTGAGGTTGGGGTGCTTTGGGGGTGGGGGATTGAGATAGTTTGGTTTTTTGGGGCAGGGTGGGGGATTGGGTAGTTTGGTTTTCAGTGGGGGGGTCAGGGTAGTTGTGTTTTTTGGGAGTGGGGGTCAGGGTAGTTTGGTTTTTAGGGAGAATGGGGGATCAGGGTACTTTTGGTTTTGGGGGTGGGTCGGTCAGGGTAGCTTTGTTTTTGGGGGTGGGGGTCAGGGTAGTTCTGTTTTTAGGAGTGGCGTGGGGGGTCAGTTGTTTTTAGGGTGGGTGGGGGGTCGGGCAGGTTTCAGAGCTCAGGGTGGGTTGGGCACCTTTGTTTTTAGGGGCGGGTTTGGGGGTTATGGTAATTTTAGTATTAGAGGTGGGATACTTCTGGGCCTTAGGACAGGTGGGGGTGGCATGCTGACTCACGCATGCCGCTCCTACATATGCCTTTACTAGGCATGCTTTTACAATGAAAAATCATTGGAAAGGCATGCGTGGTAAAGGCATTCCTGGTAACAACGTGGTCGTTGTTCTGACTGGGATGTTCAGGCATGTTTTTTTTTCCGCATTAGTTGTTCCATCATACATTCCTCTCAAGACACATGCTCCTAGTAAACATAAAGGTTTAAGCCTGCCTTCCCTTAACCAGTTTAACAGAGGAAAGGACACATGGATGAGTTTTTTTGTGCTAACATTCTATCACGCTACATTTTGTCTTTTGTGTTGTAACGAGTCCTTGTCTAGGCGCAGAATTAATCTTTTGAGTGAGCCCAAGGAATCTTAATTGGGTCACAGAATGTTTTGGCACGTGAGAGATCTCTTCGTAGGTACCGGCATTGTATGTTTTGTGCAGAAATAGTACTAAGCACTAAGTCAGAGTGGATGTTTTTTCTTTCACTTTTATTACAAATAAGCATGCAATTGTTCCTCACATATTTGTTTTTCAAAGGCACCCTTTTAAAAGTCACATATCTTAGAAGTATCACAAACGTATTAGTTACCTGAGTGGTAATTGCATTTGCTGACTATTCTGTTCTCTCTATTCTAGTTTTCTTTTTCTCTCTAGTTTAGGTACTGATTACTCTGGCCATTGTATAGGAATGTTGCCCGAAGCACTTGGTTCTCAAACAAGCACAAACACCTTTCTCCCTGCTTAAAGTAAACACTTAAGTCAAAGACCGACAGAGCGGCTTGGCCAAAATAGGATTAATATTTGAAAGGTAAAAATGAAAACCATGTGAACTATGCAAAGCTTGTAGAAAATAAAGGCGAGGCCTGTACGGACTCACATGAGGGAAAATAATCCGCCTGATATTTGTTTGATGTTGGGTACAAATGGTTTTGGATTGTGTTTTTTTTATGTGCAAACTAATGTAGGTGTTGTGAAACCTTTCTGAATCATATGCCACTCGCTTAAGTTTACACTTAATGCAACGCTATTTATGATATTTGACATGGTGCAGCTATCCTTTCTATTTCTTTTGGACTGGACACAGACTACTTTAAAAGCTCATAACATTAATAACAAACAAATTAGAGAGGAGCTTTGGGTTAGCCCCCTTCAGTCATTTCTTGAAGAAAGTGTCATTCACAGTTTGAATCAGAGGTATGGAGTTTATTAGTCTCAGCATTAAATATTGTGGATCATGCAAGAGGAGTTTTGTAGTTTCTTCATTAGCAATTGGCTCTAAAGTGCGTGAATCCGTTTATCTACAAACTGCTTTCGATTGCAGTACATCAACAGTTAGGGGAAGCCTTAAAATACTGAAAAATGGCACTTTATGCTACTAAAAGTGCTCACAGTTCGGTTGATGCTAAGTCGAGGGCGATTTTGCATCTAAACGATTTTGCACCTAAATATGTTATCTAATTGTGATGTGTGTTCCCAAAAGTGTGAATTAGCACTTTATTGTTATTTTACAACAAGTTTAATTTTATACCTAATGTACTGTCTACTACATATACTGTCATGCTAATGTTCATCGGACCAAAACACATTTTTAATATGGTGAATTACCTTAAAGATTCTACAGGGCTGATGACAATGATTCTATGGCCCTCATTACGACCCTGGCGGTCGGTGATAAAGTGTCAGTAATACCACCAACAGGCTGGCAGTAACTACCACCAAATTATGACCATGGCGGTAATATCTCCGATTGACAGCCAATGTACCACACCGTCCGCCAGGGCGGAAACAACAGGCACCACGGAGGTAGCCGCCAACAGCCAGGTGGAAGACAAAGTATCGCCCACCAAATTAAGACCCTGCAATACACCACCTTTACCGGGCGGTACCAATGCCATCAAAAGCCTGGCAGAAACAGAGCACAAAAGTCAAAGGACTCACCATTGGAGACACAGGGAAGAACCACTCCGCCATGGAACCAGAACTGCAAGATTTTCTGATGATCTTCTACGTTATGCTGTACCAGGAACACCAACACCGACGAAGACGACAACAGTGAGTACAGCCACCTAGCACACAAGGGAAGGGGGGAGGAAAAAGAGAGTGACACACACACATGCACAACACACACCCGACACACACACACACACACCATTAACACAGCCATATGCATTGCAAAAACAATTTGATCACGAAAATCTGCAGATGAATGCTAAGGCAACAGGAATATACGAAAATGAATGTAATCAGTCCAGCAATAAATTAAACAATCCAATTTACACATTGAACAGATCTGTACACATGTATAAACAAGGGACACTGCCCAGTCCATAGTTCACAGGACCCACATGGCCACAGGGCAAAGTCCAAGGCCCCACTCGAATCCTGCCCCAATACGGAGAGAACACTGCAGGGGCATCAGTTGGCAAATAGGCAGGCACCTCAGGGGGAGGGTGGGTACCTCAGCCAGATGCGGAAACAAGTTCACTGGTTCTGTAGGGGGCAACATGCCCTGTGCTTGGTCTAAGGGAGTACAAGGCCACAGATTCTTGAGTGGGTGACATGCCCGCTGGTTCTGGAGAGGGCAACATGCCCTGTGCATGGTCCTGGAGAGTACAAGGCCACAGTCTCTCGAGTGGGTGACTTGCCCACTGGTTCTGGAGGGGGCAACATGCCCTGTGCTTGATCCTAGGGAGTGCAAGGCTAGAGTCTCTTGAGTGGGTGAATACCCCACTGGTTCTGGAGGGGGCAGGCCGCACAGCAGCCCTTGGAGGCTGGACTATATGGTGTCCGACGGCGGTGACGGCTGCACTGTGGTGGTTGTTGTGGGAGGCTCCTGCTCAGCCCCTGCACCCTCTGATGGCTGCACTGTGGTGGTGGTTGTGGGAGGCTCCTGCTCAGCCACTGAACCCTCTGATGGCTGCACTGTGGTGGTGGTTGTGGGAGGCTCCTGCTTAGACCCTGCACCCTCCGATGACTGCACTGTGGTGGTGGTTGTGGGAGGCTCCTGCTCAGCCCCTGCACTCTCTGATGGCTGCATAACCATGGCTGAAGGTGGTGCTCAATTACAGCTGCTGGTGCAGGGCCCCTTCCCCTTCTTTGTGGCTGGTGCAGGCTTCTTCCCCTTCCTTGTGGCTGGTGCGGGCTCCTTCCCCTTCTTTGTGGCTGGTTAGGGTCCTTCCTCTTCTTTGTGGCTTGGGAAGGCTCATTCCCCTTTAGTATTGTTGGCCTGGAATTCTTTCCACCACGAGTAGGTACTGGTACCACTGGGCCCTTTGACTGTTTGGCTGAGGTGCTTGGCTGGGTCCTTGCTACCCTGCTCATACATGCAGGACGGGGGTGGAGGGGTAGGGAAGAGTTTAACCTAGGAAAGGAAAAGCTTTTTAGGGATGTTGGGGCGGGAAGAGGGAGGATTAGTGGGAGAGGAGGATGAGGGAGTGGTTGCTGTAGGTGTTTGTCTTCTGGATTTGGGTGCAGGTGCATGGGCTGTATGCTGTTGTGAGGTGGATGGCTTTTGGGTGTATGAGTGCTTGCGTTTGTGAACTGTAGGAGGAGGGACAGACACAGTGGGAGAGGACACAGGGGACGTGTGCATGGATGTTGTGGAGGTGTCTGCCAGTGAGGTGTGTGATCTGCTTGGTGTGGTGATGATGTTGGTAGTGGATGATGATGTAGTGCATTCAGGTGTGAGTATGGACATAACTGAGTGGGAGGTGGAGGAGAAGGAGGAGGGGGAGACAGTGGAAATAGTGGATGGTGTTGGTTGTCTCTGCAAATGAATGGTGTTTGTGTGAGTGCCTGTGGGATGAAGTGTGGTGCTTGTGTTTGCATGTGACTCTTTTGGGTGTTGTCTTGTGTGCATGCTCGTCTGGCTGTGTGCTTGAGATGGTTTGGGGTTGAGGAGAATGGGACCGGGAAGTGGAAGTTGGAGGGGGATGGTAGAAACAGGGACAATGGCTACCATCAGAGAGGAGGCCAGAGCCTGAATCGATCTCTGTTGGGCCGCCAATCCAGCATGAATGCCTTACAGGAATGCATTAGATTGCTGGATCTGGGCTGCCAGCCCATGGGTGGTATTCACAATGGCTGACTGCCCTACTGAGATTGATCTCTGGAGGTCAATAGCCTCCTCACTCAGGGCAGGGCCTGAGGTGCCTGGGGCGAACGAGATGCCCACCCTCCTGGGTGAGCGGGCACAGGCAACTCGCTGAGGGGCTACTGGGAGGGTGGTGCTGGTACAGGGGTGGTGGCTGTACCTGCAGCTGGGGTGGTCACAGAGGTGTCTGCCACCACCAGGGAGCTCTCATTGGAGGAGGTATCAGAGTCTGTATTGTCCCCTCTAGTCTCTGCCGTGGTGCTCCCCTAGCCCTTCGTCCCACTGGTGCCCTCAGCATCAGTGGACTCTGCCTCCATGGTCCTGTGGGATGCAGCTCCCTCTGTCGCCAGTGCATCTGCTCCTCTGCCAAATGATGCTAATGCACATAAGGACAGGATGACAAAACAAGGAAGGGGAATAGAGAGACAAACGATACACTGGGTCAATGACTGTACCAACACCACCGTTGACGTACACAGCAACCTCACACACAGGGAACAGGCCTACACACTATGCATTGTACTACCAGTGAAATGGCTAATCAACAAGGAATGAGGAGGGGTACACACTGCCAACTGCAGCATACCTGGGACCCACGCAGCCCTGACCAGTAGTGAATACTAACAATCTAGGTAAGCAGTATTTCCCCGTCAGACCCTTAGCCACCAGAGGACCTACGCTACTATGTCTGGCCTGGCCTAGAGGCACCCACTGACACACAACCACCACCTGGATACCACCCCTCCAGCTGTGAGCTTGAATGATGGCCACTGTACTGACTCCCTTGTGGCTGCTGTGATGCCCTCAAGCGCCCATCCAGCTCAGGATAGACCACCACCAGTATGTGGGCCATCAGGGGGGTCAGGGTCCGATGGGCACCCCTTCCTCATTGGGACGCCATCTCCAGCTGGGCCTTCGTGGTCCTCCGTGCCCAGCATCTCAGGTCCTCCCACCGTTTGCGACATTGGGTGCTCTGCCTGCCATAGACCCCCAGGGTCTGCACGTCCTTGGTGATGGCACGCCATATACCCTTTGTTTGATGGGCACTGACCTGCAGAGGCAATACAGACAGGAGAATACCATTAGATAAACAGTCCAGACAGTAACACAAATGGCCCACCATACCCATTTCCATCACTATTGGCACACACATAGCCCAGCAGACGTGTACACCGCTAAGAGAACATCCACCCACCCCCCTTACACAGGGCCTTCACACACACAACTACACGCATTCATGCTACATGCATCGTGCCCACAGTGTGCTCACCTGTTGGTCTGGAGGCCCTTCCCTGGTCACACGGGCCATAGTAGGTTCCAGACACAGGTCACAGCAGCACATGCAGTGTAGGTCCTCTCCTATGGAAGGTTAGGAAACAAGTGATTAATATGATAGAAAATGGTGGTCACATCCACGGAGGTGCATACCGTCACCCCCGGCGTAGATCACCATTGGCCACTGTACCCCATAGGGCCCAATTATAACCAATGAGGAACTGCACGGAGATTCCCGACCACCTACCTCCACGGCGCACAACGTCAGTGGCATTACCTCACTTCCACCAGTCCATCCACATAGGACAGGCGGGCGCCATTTCAGGGGGGGGGGAGACAGGCCTATGGATTCATGCTGCATCACAGGATAAATAGGCACATACTTCTAAAATTACACTGTCCCATAACATGTTTCCAGATTTTGGACTGCTGTTGTGGCTCCATTGTTCAGTTTGTGACAGCCTCCTCACTGTTTTGTCCCTTAGATACCTGCTGCTGCTGATGAATAGGAGATGGAGACATACCCCAGTGTACAGACCCCTGGTGGACTTGGCTACACTGGAGGACAGGGACATTATCCTCACCTATAGACTGGACAGAGCCACAATCACAGAGCTGTGTGCCCATTCGGAGCCTGACCTGATATCTGCTATCAGTCACCCCACTGGGATCCCCTTTTGTGCAAGTGCTATCAGTTCTCCATTTCCTGGCAACTGGTTCTTTCCAAATGACAGTGGGCTTGGCAGCAGAAATGTCACAGCCAATGTTCTTAATATTGCTGTCAAGAGTTTTGTCTGCCCTGATAAAGCACATGTGCAGCTACATTGTATTCCCCCAGTTGAGGATTTGGCCACGGTGAAGGCCGGATTCTATACAATGGGACATATCCCCAATATAATTGGTGCGATTGACGGAACACATATTGCATTTGTCCCCTCCGCCAGAATGAACAGGTGTTCAGGAGTCGTAAGAGTTCCACGCCATGAATGTGCAGATGATGTGCTTGGCGGACCAGTACATCTCCCACATCAATGCTAAGTATCCTGGGTCGTTGCATGATGCCTTTGTCCTGAGGAATAGCAGCACCCCAAATGTGATGTCCCTGCTACAGAGGCACAGGGTGTGGCTAATAGGTGAGCCCTGGTTCCCACCCAGTATGTGTTGGTGTATGCCTATGGTGTTTGCCCTATAGGATAGTATGTGGCTAAATGCTGTTCCTCAATATTTGCAGGTGACTCTGGTTACCCAAACCTATCAAGGCTGCTGACTCCTGTGAGGAATGCCAGGACAAGGGCTGAAGAACGTTATAATGAGGCACATGGGCGAACCAGAAGGATCATTAAAAGGACCTTTGGCCTTGTGAAGGCCAGTTTACGGTGCCTCCATCTGACAGGTGGATTCCTGTGCTACTCACTCAAGAAGGTCTGTCAGATAGTAGTGGCATGCTGCATGTTGCACAACCTGGCCCTCAGACGACATGTACCTTTTCTGCAGGAAGAGGAGACTGGAGATGCCCCTGTGGCAGCAGTAGACCCTGAGGACAGTGAGGATGAGGATGAGGAGGCAGAGGATGAGGGTGTGGACAACAGAACATCTGTGATCGGTAGGTACTTCCAATGACACACAGGTGAGACGGTGCAACTTTACATTTCAATGACTTTGGTTGTAATCTGTGTGGCATTGGCATGCTGGTATTTCCCACTTCTTTCCCCACTTACTGTTACCTCTGGATATTCATTTTGCAGATATTGACAAATACTCCTGGAGTGATCACAACAGCCAGCTACAGGTCATTATTCTATGCTCATTCTATGTACAGTTCATTTGCAATGGTTGTAGCTGTTTCAATCAATACATATTTGAAATACATGACAGACTCAAAGTTGATTTTTACCAAAGGGTGTTTATTGTAATGCTAATATATAGAGGGGAAAGTGCAATGGGATGGTGTGATGGCGGAAAGTCCAGGGTATTGTTCCAGTCTGTTCGTAGCACAGGTACATTGCCCAAGGGGACATAGAAAGGGGAGCAATTGCAGTTGAAGGTGGACAAGATGACTGAGTGGAACACAAGGGGGACAATCAGGAGAATCTCATTTCCTGGCGGTACTCTTGGCAAGTGTCTCTGGCTTCTGTCTGGATCACAGGGAACGTTTGCAGGGTGGTTGACCTTCTCCAGGGGGAGGGATGCTGGTGGCCTCTTGGTCCTGTGGTGGGGCCTCCTGGTCATTAGCGGGAGCGGAAGTGGATGGCTGTTCAGATGACTAGCTAGTGGCAGGGGCCCACTGGTGTGACACTGCCTCCCTCATAATGTTGACCATGTCTGCCAGCACCCCTGCTATGGAGAGCAGGGTGCTGTTGGTGGCCTGCAAGTCCTCCTTGATCCTCTGATACTGTCCCTCCTGCAGCCGCCTGTTCTGCACGTTGTCTAGGATCTGGCGCATCGTGTCTGGGGATTGTTGATAGGCTCCCAGGATCTCGGAGAGCGCCTCCTGGAGAGTCGGTTCCCTGCTCCTGTCCTCCCCCTGGCACGCAGCAGTCCTCCCAGTGTCCCTGGTGGCCTGTGCCTCTGTCCCCTGAACAGTGTGCCCACTGCCACTGACCCCAGGTTCCTGATTGTCTTGTGTATGAGGTGCAGCCTGGGGTCACTGTACAGGTGGGCACACTGCTGATTGACGTGTCCTGGGGACAGAGGTTTTGGGACGCTGGGTGGGTGCTATGATGTTGGTTCCGGATGGGGGAGGCACTGTGGTGGTCTGTGACTGGGCTTGAAGGACCAGCTGTCCAGTGGTCCCTGATGGACCAGGTAGTTCATCCAGATACTGAAGACCAGAGTTACTGTCATTCCTGTGGTCCTCTTCTGTTGGGGGACTGGATAGTGATGGCACCTCCTCTCCAGTGACATTGGCAGAGGTACCTGTGGGGATGTAAATTATGTATTATGCTTCATGTGTGTGACATATTGTACATCCCTGGCTTCCCCTCCATGGTTGGTGTTGCCCTGCCAAATTTTACTTGTCTATGTTGGTGTATGTGGGATTGTTAGTTTCCCTATGCTGTGCATGCTTTAGTGATGAGTGTCCATGCAGGGCTGTGAGGGATGTCCATGCATTGGTACAGCATGCAGGGCTTGACATTGGGATTAGTGTGTTGTGATGGTGGATTGTGTGAGATGGAGTTGAGTGATGGGAGTGAGGGTGAGGGTATGTGATGGCATGCACGTGTGGAGGTGATAATTGTTGAAAGTTGATTTACCAGAGTCCAGTCCTCCTCCAACTCCGGCCAGATCCTCAGGATGCAGTATTGCCAGTACCTGCTCCTCCCATGCTGTGAGTTGTGGGGGAATAGGTGGGGGTCCACTGCCAGTCCTCTGTATAGCAAGCTGGTGTCTTGCTACTTTGGAACGTATCTTCCCCCGTAGGTCGTTCCACCTCTTCCTGATGTGTTCCCTTGTTCTGTGGTGCTGTCCCACGCCGTTGACCTTGTCCACGATTCTCCGCCAAAGCTCCATCTTCCTAGCTATTGATATTTGCTGCACCTGTACTCCAAATAGCTGTGGCTGTACACTGACAATTTCCTCCACCATGATCCTTAACTCCTCCTCAGTGAAACAGGGGTGCCTTTGTGGTGCCATGTGTGTTATGTGATGTATGTTGGTGAGGGTGTGTTGGGTAATGTGTTGTGGTGTGTGATGTGGAGTGTGTAAGGGGTGTATGGGTGTGAGTGGTGTGTGAGTCTAGTTGTCGCAGTGGTCTTGGTGTCAGTCTCGTGTTATAGTGGTGTGGGTGTGGTGTGTGCATGGGTGTCAGGTGTGTGTTGTTTGAATTGTCCAGTATGGTGTTGTTTTGTATGTAGGTGCCCATTGTGAGCGTGGCGGTATGTACCGCCAATAGTTCACCACTGTTGAATGTCCGCCGTGGTGATTTGTGGGTCATAATGTGATAGGCATTGTTCTGTTGGCGTAATGTTGTGGGTTTTGGGACCGCCAGTTTATCACTGACCTTTGGTCTGGCGGAATTCTGTAAGTGGCTGTATTCTGTCGGATTGGTGTGTGTGTGTCATAATATGGTGAACGGATATCCGCCACCGCGGCGGTAAGTTGGCAGCTGTTAGCATGGCGGTAAGCGGGATTTACTGCCAGTGTCATAATGTCTACGTCTACAAGTATGTTACAAAAAGGATAACAAAAATACAGCGTCTAGGATTTTACAATGCTTACTTGACAGCTAAAAGAGTTTTTGCATGGTTTTCTTGAGGATAGCACTGATCAACTCACTTCTTTCTGTAATCAGATTGCATGGGAAATTTGAACTCTTACACCAGAAATAGACAGATTCACCCCCATCCCTCTTCTACCCAGGGCCAGGAGAAATTTTAATTATGCCTGCATAATTTATCTAATTTTAGAAACTTCTCATGGTTCTTGTTTTCTTTTTCTTTTAAACATGTTTTATTGGTTTTCAGTAAAGCAGAAGGCCCAGCTGGGCTCATATTTACATCATCAGTTTCATACATAGCGAAAGGTAGCAGTACCATGAGTATACATTTTGAACTATGAATACATGATCATATTATTGCATCCACTTATTTTGATGGCCACCGTTAACCGTCAGCGGCCATCATCAACAACAACACCCTACCCACACCTTCTTCAGTCCCTCGATTGCATCTAATAATAAGATTTTAGAAAGTTTTTAACCCGGATGGGTCACAGGCTGCACAGTGGGTTTGGTATCCATGTGACATTCATGATAGTTCCATTAGGATTCAGCTGGAATGAGGATAGGAAGCCAGCCATTCCCTACTCCCGCAAAGGTCACCTCAAGCTAGTATGAGCCATCACCAGGTAAAAATTCACAAGGGGATGTAGTATAATTTACCGCAGCTGCCCGAAAGTCAGCTGCTATGGCCTCCCATGCATGTGCATTCTCCAGGCACCCAATCCCCCTATTTACCTCCCTTAGTAACACTTCACCCTCTATTGTTGCCCAATTTTCTACTTCATCTAGGCAGTCGAGCCCCCCGTTGTTTTCCAATTGCGCTTTATTTCACTCTTCGCCAGTAAGAAAGTCAAGTCTTGAAAGTTACTTGCAACCCTATTTTTCGAAGTGTGAGGGAACTAACTCAGCAGATTGTGCCCTGGTGTACATGGTCCCATCTAGTACAGTGGCCAGCTGCGCCGTGATCCCCTCCCAGTATTGATGCAGCTGAGGGCCGATCCATAACATAACATATGGGGCAATCCCATCCCATTCTTTTCACATCTAGGGCAGCCTGCCACCACCACCCGAAAGTACTGCTGTATGTGCTTAAGAGTCAAATACACTCTCTACAGCACGTGGAAATTAATCAGTTTAAAACAAGCATTTTGCGAGACCTTGGGCATTCTAACAAGTATGGAGCCCCAGGCTATCCGGCTACTGAAATCTTCTTCCCAATTAGCCTTCAGTTTTTCAAGCGTTTGGCGGCAATCTTCCCCTATTGCCTTGTACCGACTGGAAAACAATTTAATAGTACCTGAGGGGAGGGCAATATATCTACAACTGCCCATCACTGGCTGCCCAACTGTACCATTTCTCCAATGGTGACGAACTGCTGTGGTAGTCACTCTATACAAGAGAAAGTGCCCCCTAGGGATATCATAGTCCGCCCTAGGATCCTCAAATGAGAGCAATTCCCCATCCCTATAGAGGCCACCTAGAGTGGAAACCCCCGCCTCTGCCTAGGCCGCAAGGTTTCTTCAATCTCCTCCATGCGGGAGGGCTTCCAGCATTGTTATCGGCAGGTCAGGCGATAAAAATGGGTATTCTAACATGAGCCCGACAAAGACACCTTCCCCCATCACCTAGTGAGGACTTGAGTTCTTCAGTGTCTGTCACAGAAGTGCGCCTGACACCTATCAGTAGTTGTGTGAAGTCAATCATCCCTGGTAAAAATGGTTCCACTTCTCTCTCCGGTCCTTGTCCACCCACTAACCATTGGACAAACCACTGTAACTGGGCCGCTAGATAGTATACCTCACAATCCAGCGCCACTAGACCTCACTCCCCCACTGGACGTTGTAGTGTAGTGGATGTTGCGACCCGTCTGTGGGTGGAGCCCCATATAAATTATATAATTGTTGAATTTCCAAAAAGTTGCCGGGGGTATCCACAAGGGTAGCCCTCCAAAGAAATATAAGAGGCGAGGAAGGGCAATAATTTTCAACAGTGATAGTCTACCTATGACTGACAGTGGAAGGGTTGTCCAAAACGCTATGCTAGCTTTCAGGGCACACAGGGCACTTCCCACATTCCCATTCATTAGGTCTGCTCAATCATGGTATACACCCAGGTAAGAAACACATCTCGGGCCCATTGCAAGGTGGCTAAGTCATCTGATGATGCCAATCCCACAAACACTGGGAACACCCAGGTTTTCTGCCAGTTTACCTTGAGGCCCGATAGTCTCCCGAATTCCTACAACATGGCCCTAGCCCCAGCCAATTCCCCTGCAGCATCTTGCAGAATTAGCAGCATGTCATCAGCATGTAATGCTAATCTTTGACAATGCCCCTTCACTTTCAGTCCTCTAAGTGTGTTACTAGCCACCCCGGGCTGCTAGGGGCTCCACGGCTAAAGCAAATAGCTGGGATAGTGGGCACCCCTGTCGCGTCCCTCTCTCCACCTTGTAGTGTTGTGATATCACCTTATTCGTTCACACAAGTGCCCTTGGGCCCACGTATAGCAACTTAATCCAGGCCACAAAGCTGCTCCCTAGTCTCATTCATGAAATTACAGCATACAAATAGTCCCACTCTAGGCTTTCAAATACCTTTTCTATACCAACAGTTGTGATCACCGAACCATCATAGTCCGGGGCCCCCTGGCCCAGAATGGAGAGTAGGTATCTAATGTTGAGGAATATGTTACATCCATGAATGAACCCAGCCTGGTCAGGGTGCACTAGCCGTGGCATGTGGGAGATTAACCATGAGGCCATTATTTTACAGTTAACATTTAACATCGAAAGGGGGTGGTAGTCCCTAAAATCCCAGGGAGGCTTACCAGGTTTCAATAACTGCACTATCAATGCTTCCAGAATAGTTTCAGGTAGATGGCCAATTGTCCTGGCTTCGTTGTAGAGTTTCTCAAGTGTGGGTGCTAATTGGTCTGCATATGCCATGTACCAGTCTACTGGAAAGCCACCCATCCCGGGGGGTTTTCTCGTGCTATGCCCTTTATGGCTGCTGTGATCTCCTGTTGGGTGATAGCTGCCCCCAAGTCCCCAGCCTCCGCATAAGTAAGCTGCGAAAGGCCTACTAAGTCTAGGCATGAGCCATCTATTCCCTATAATCAAACCATCTGAGTGTCTCTACTTTAGCTGGTACCTCCTCCTTCTTATCTAGTAGGGACTGCTGCATGTCCAAGTGTTTGGGCCTCTGACGCTCAATCTGGTGTAGTTCGTCCTCAGCAATTTGTACTTCCTCCATCAAGGTCTTTCTCACTCCTATGCCCATCACTAAACATTGCCCCCTTAGAGTGGTTTTGAATGCTTCCCATTCTGCCTGTGTGCTTGAGACCGACCCTTTGTTAGCCTCGCGTTAATCATCTATACTCTGTCTTAACTCCTCCCTGACTACTTGATTTTCAAGCATTTGAGGCTTAAGCCTTCAGGTGTGTATCTGAGGTGGAGGACAGTGCCAGTCGCAGCTCAACAGTATAGGATTATGGTCCGAAATTGTATGGGCCAAGTATTCTGCGTTCGTCACCATACTATGTACATCAGGGGAACCCAGAAATGTTTCAAGTCGTACATGCAAATGATATAAGCTAGAACAATATGCATAATCTCTCACATGGGGAATGTGTCACTCGCCACGTGTCCACCAAACCCTATTCCCCTTGCCAATCCGAGAGAGTCCGGGCCAGTCCCCTCGCTGGTGCATCTGTCAGCGGGGATTTGTGATCTGTTCATCCCTACATCTGCCACACAATTGAAGTTCCCTCAATCAGTGTAGTATGCGTCAAATAATTGGCCAACTTCCCTGACATGTTCATTATGAAAGAGCCCTGATCCACATTTGGAGTATAAATGCTAACTATTGTCAGGTCCCTGCCCTCAAGCCTCCCACTCACGACTACATACCTCCCCTCAGGATCCACTATATGTACTGTACATACGAAAGGCAGCCCCGCTCTCACCCAGATGAGAATCCCCCTAGCAGAGGCAGAGTATCTAGTGTAATATGCCTGGCCTCGCCATCTATGCTGTAATACCGCACCCTTGTGGGCCGTCAGACGGGTCTCTTGTAGCAGTGCTGTATATATGCCCCGTCTATTTAAATATGAGAAAATGTACATCTTTTGGAGATGGTATGCATGCCTCTAACATTCAAGGACATCAATTTATAATTAGTTTGCAGAGCCATGACAACCTTATATGATATGAATATCCTGCAGGTCCGTTCCCCAGTCCCAGCTCGTGTGCCCCTGGAGCCCCCAATTGTATCAGTTTGCTTAATGTATTGAAGTAATAGCTGCAATCCCAAACAAGTAAACTCCCAACACTTCAACACTAATCCCCTCCCCAGGACAAATCAAGCAAAGCCCCTGTCGAAACCAGTTCAAATTCAACCAAACAATGTGGGTTCATCCACATAACAAACATGGGGAAATCATAGGCCAGAAACTGCAGATTGGGCTCCCCGTCTAGAGCCCCAGTCAGGAGCATATGATAAACGCTAAACAATTTTGTGCATCCTTAGATAGTAGTCCTCGTAAACTCCTCCATCTCCTGGGAAGGGACAGACCGTGTCCGCTATATCTCGCAGCTGGCGTAAGGAGACAGGCAACCCTTTGTCCGGTCCCTCTATGATACCATCTGCAGTTCCAGGGGTGACATGAGGGAGTATTATGGTAGAAGTGTTCGACCCGCTAGAGGCCAAGTCTGATTCAGAGTATTCTGCATGTCCTCTCCCTGTCACTGGCGTTGATCTAGTGCCTGAGTCACTCATGTACACCACAGCCTTGTGGGCTTTCCTCTTTTCGTTGTGCGATTCCTCCTCTGACGGGGGGCTTCCACTTCGTCGGTAGGCCTTTCTTCTTCTTCTAGTACCCGAGGGGCGTTGCTCTCTCTGCAATCCACTGGGTCCAGGTTGCGGCTGATTGTCAATGCAGTACAAGACCTCCTGTGGGAAAGAGAAAAACAGGACTCCCTCAGCCATCACTACCCTAAGACGTGCTGGGAACAGCATGCTATACGTGAACCCCATCTGGAGGGGGCGTCTTTTTGCTTCAGTAAAGGTAGCATGCCACTTCTGTACTTCATGGGAGAAGTCAGGATACACCTGTAACCTGTAATTGTCCTCCACCAGCTTCTCCTTCTGTTGGGCCTGTTCCAGTATGTAATCCTGGTCTTATTAAAATAGTAGTTTTGCTACAACTGGTTGTGGTAGAGCTCTTGGTGGGGGTGGTTTACTCAGCACCCTGTGTCCCCATTTGAGTGTGAAAAAGGGCGACAGTCCCTCCTAGGAAAACTGGGTCCTGATAAAACATTCTAGGTAGGTGATAATACTGCTCCCTTGTACTCACTCAAACAGCCCTACCAGACGGATGTTGTTGCAGCAGGATCTATTCTCTGCATCCTCAGCTCACAACTCCAAAATCTTAACTTTCATCTCCATGGCTGTCAAGCGAGTTGTGAAATCCGCAACCACCAGGGGTAGGTCCAGCATCTCTCACTCTGTGGTGGTGACACGCTCTGCCAGCCGGTGATGATCATCTCTCAGTAGAATCAAATCTGGCCCATAAGTATCAATTTTAGTTTCTAATGCCTCTCTAGTCCCCGTTATGGCTTGGATCACATCTCGCAGCATGAGGCCCTGCTGCACAGCTCCTTCCGTGCCTGGTTCCTCATTGATCTGGGGGACAATGACTTTATTCCTTATAGCCTTCCCCATAGTCACCTCTTCTGTCCAGTAGCAAAGTGCCCTGTGGCCAGTAGGTCTTGCTCCCCTTTCACGTAAGACTGGGTGGGTTGATTCAGACCCACCTTCTTTCTCACAGTGCCTTATCGTGTCTCATCTACTATTAATTAACTTAGGCAGTCTGAAGCATAGACATCTCACTCAATATCCCCTCTTGTACCCTGGCTCTTCTCATCGGCTATAGCCGTTCCCAGGTAAAATTAGCATTAACAGTCAGCACTAAGAAGGACAATTACATTTCCTGCTCCCCTAAACATCACCTCCGCTCCTCTCACTGCCCATGCTTTCTCCACTTCCTCCGTGCTCCAGGGGACGCAGCCACTTCCTTAAGCAGCCAGTCAACAGTAGGGAAAGTAAAGTGGCGGGGGTCCCCTATACCACCATCGACCGCGCTTGGCAATCCTGTATACAACGTGGAGTAGGGAGTTCTCAGCAGTGCCTTCAGTCCCACTGTACCTATTTCAAGTCACAGTATCCAGGACTCTACTGCAGTTTTGGCTGCAGTAGCTAACTGAGGGGGTGCACACCCAGCAGTCACCTCCGTGGCCCTCTCCTTAGGAGTTCGATCCTCCCCAAGTAAGTCCTGCAGGATGAGGTGGACTTGTGTCTGTTTAACCTGCACCAGCGCAACTTTGCCTGCTGTATGATTCGGCAGTCTCCTTCGGTGCTGATCACCCTCCCAGGCCACCTTGCCAGGGTGCGATCCCTGTCACCACTAGCTTCCCACCTGTGAGGTTGAGTCACTGCTCCACGGAGCGGGGGCACACTCCTTCTCTCGCTGTCATGGCCCCCCGATCATCTGCGTGTATTTCCTCTGCTATCGGTAGCTCTGGTCAGCTTCCAACTTAGGTAACCACTACCCCATCTTGTTGAGGCCTTCATGGGTGGCTGTTGTCCTCTTCGTGGCAGTGGGTACGGTTTCCCAGTGCTGTTGCCACTGGCCGGCTGCCTCTCTCTCCCTCTAACCTCTCAGCTCTTGTCCTTCTCGTGGTCAACGGGATGAGGCTCTTCTGCCAGCCTCTGCGTTTCCCCAGGCCTCTCTTCAGCTGGTTGTCACCAGCTCCCAGGGAGACCACGCTGGTGTCTCCCAGGCGGATCCATTCACCACCGCAGCACCCTTGGCCGTCATCTTGTGCTGCTCCTTCTGCCGCCTCAATCTCTATCTCACCACTGCAATGATTTTCGCTGCACCCTCTCTGTTGCTCACAACAATTATGTTTTTCTTGTTTTTTGCAGGGAATTTGTCCTTGTGTCAAAAACTGTGATAAATCGCAGACTTGCATTTGCATTTCAGCTGATAAATAAACCTGGGCCACATATACGTTTCACTGGCAAAATCAGCATAATTTGGGTAATTTTATATTACTTTTGTTGCACAAAAGTAATTTTATATTACTTTTGTTGCACAAAATTCCCAAAATTGCACATAATTATATGGTAAAATTGTAGTAAGAATTTAGCATGAATACGCTATTCTCTCTAAAATTAAATAGCAAAAGCATGGGAGGATCACACATGCCATAACGCAGGTGGCTGTTGTTGGCACTGTTTGACGAATCTTCACGAAATGTTCAACAATGCCCGTGATCAAGGTCTCTCAGACCGAAACGCGTAGGGCAGATGATTGTTGAGCTGTAAACGAAGTTAACGGAGCCTGAATAAATGAATTTTGTGAAATAAGAGATCCCGGAGTGCAGTCGTTCGTGAAGTATTTCATGAATGTTGTTGATAAATTACGGAGTGTCCTGCCGTCACCAGCACCACCGCTGAATTAAGTGCGCTAGTACATGCCAAAACAGGGACAATCTTTGAAATGCATATATATATATATATATATACACATATATATATATATATATCTATATATATTACCTACTGGCAGTTGCCAGTTGGCAGTTATTGTCAAGACCATATTTCTGGCGATTCTTGTTGCACATGGACAGGGGTCAAGACAATTGGGGGGGGGGGTCAAAAAAGTGTGTTTCCCATGTTAATTCCCATATCAGTTTTGAACATGAATACAGCTCAGACCACTAGACAGAATTACACCAAATTTGTCAGAAAGCTAAATTTGATTCTGCAGATTGTGCTTTTGGTTATTAGGTGTAAATCTGTTAAGTAGTTAAGGGGAAATTAAAGGAAATCCAAATTTGTATATCTAGGTGGAGCCTAAGCACAGATCTCATGGTGAGATCTGATTGTCAGCACTTTAACCAGGAAGTGCCGGCAGCCATCTTGGGACCAATAAACATGATAGCACCCCTCTGAAATGCATTGTAGTGAATGGCAGGATTTGAGCATCACAAAAAGGAGAATATATAAGGGGTGTTACAATTTTTTTTACAATATAAATCATTTGTTGATGGTACCATATTAATTTAAGGAATTGTGGTGTGTTCTAACATGAATTTACCCTGTTGGTATTTCATAAATCATGTTTGAGAGAAAACTGTTTTCTCAGGATTTTCCCATACAGGTGATGAAAGGTGGTCCAGAAGCTATAATGAAAGCATATTTTCTGTCAAATCACACTATCTTTCTCAGCCAAATGATAATGAAGTTTGACATTTTCAGTAAAACTTGTACTTTCAACAGGAACAGGCTGTCATTTGAATCCCTCATGTTCTACTGCAGCCTCCCAGAGTGTTCTAAAGAACAACTAAAGTGTTAGCAGTCTTACTTATGACAAAAGTGTGGCACACCTGAAGCCATCTTGGTTGAGTCAAACTGGTAAAACTTAAAACATTTATATTAGAAAGGAAAAAAATGAGGGAGTTCATTTTGTCATAGAAATTATGGTTAGTGCTGTATGGGAAACAGTCTTTACAGCAATGGCTGAATCCTGCATGCCATTACCATGCAGGCTCAACCATACCGCGCATGCCTTTACAACAAATATGTCTTTACCATAATTGGAATGACAATGAATTTAATTGTAAAGCAAAAGTAAGTATTATGTATACAAATACACACAGATATACACACAAACACACACGCATATATGTATATATAGATATATAGATAGATATAGATAGATAGATATGTATATATAGATATGACTCTCTCTCTCTCTCTATATATATATATACATATATATATATATATCCACACTACCTACCTCCTACCCCTTATTTAAAGGACGCACTCAGACACTCCTAAAAGTAGCAAAACACCATTCATTAATGGCTGACTCCTCCCGACACGTTTTCATCACCAAATGACATTGCTCATCCAAGCATTCTGCAGTGGCCAAAGTGAAAAAACAAAATAAAACACTTAAGAGAATGTAGAACCTGAACACTCAAGACATTAAAGAAAGGAATACAACATCCAGCACCCCCTTTAATACAAATGTACTGCCATCTCTTCATCACAATTGAGACCATGAGGTGCTGGGGTATCAATATCCAGAATATACCTGGTCTCCAGTTTACGCAAAAGATTCTCTCTATCTCCTCCCCTGTCATTTGGCATGATGGTATCAATCACTATGAAACAAAGAAACTTCAGATGGCTGAGATGACTGTCCACAAAATGTGTAGCCACTCGATATTGTGTGTCATGATTTTTTTATGGCTCTTAGATGTTCCAAAACATATTTTTTTAGATTTATGGGTAGAGATCCATATTCACAAAGAAATACAGGGACATATCAAACAATACACTCATTGCTCTGTGATATAAAATATCTACTTTCTGATCAAATTCCCTTTCTCTGCTGGGTCTCGTAAATCTCCTTGTGTACTGGCTATTACTACAGGCTTTAGTGTTCTTGCAGCAGAAAAAGCCTTGCCTCTGTTTTGTGGGAGGTATACTGCTAATAGAGTTCCCGCTCAGAGTATCCTTTAGAAATCAGTAGCATCTGAGTGTTGTCTGTGGTTTATTGCCTATGTGTTTGTTCAGAATATCATCAGTATTTAACACATGCCAATGTTTCTTGAGAGTTTTCCTGACCATATGTGCTCGATTAGAGAATGTCGTGATAAATCTAAACACATCCTTCCCCTGTCTAAGGGGACTCTGGGTGAAATATAGCAAACTTTCTCTAGTGACTTCATCCATCCTTTTCATGGCTTGGTTAATG
The DNA here is from genome assembly GCF_031143425.1 of Pleurodeles waltl. Lineage (NCBI taxonomy): Eukaryota > Metazoa > Chordata > Amphibia > Caudata > Salamandridae > Pleurodeles > Pleurodeles waltl. The sequence continues at coordinate 266,068,200 of NC_090448.1, read as the reverse complement.
AGCCTGGCAGAGTAACCTCTTTCTTTAAACATTTTTCCCATTACCATTTTCTCAAATTCAAAGGCTGTAGGTGAACTGCAGTTTCTCTTGGCTCTTAAGAGTTCCCCAAATTGGATGCTGTAAATAAGATTTGTAGGGTAAGTACTGGTTTCTTAAAGCAGACTGTTACCAGCTGTTGGTTTGCAAAACAGTTTGTTTTCCAATTTTCCATCTCCTGCTCTAGCCTCAACATCCAGAAATTGAATCACCTCCCTGCGGGTGTGACCTGTGATGTGTAAATCATAGTCATTTTCATTGAGACTTTCAATGAAACTGATAGCAGATTTCTCATCCCCCTTTCAGATGACAAAAATATCATCAATAAATCTCACCCTCAGAATAACATGTTCTGCAAAATCAACATGACTACTAATAACCTGCTACTCCCACCAGCCCATGAGTACATTTGAGTAGGTGAGGGCGAACTAAGTACCCATAGCTGTACCTTGGGTTTGCTTATATGTCCTGTCATCAAAAGGAAGAAATTGTTATTTAAACAATAGTAGATCATATCCAGCACCGTCTCTGAGTGCAACAAATAGGAAAGGGATCCTGCTCTTAAAAAATGTCTACATGCTTTCAAACGTGCCTTGTGTTGTATGCAAGTGTAGAGGCTTGTGATATCTAAGGTTATCAAAGTGAAGTCATCTTCTCAATGAATACCCTCAACAATGGCAAGAAAGTGGGTTGTAACCTTCAGGTGGGCGGGTAATGTTGAGACAAATGGCCTGAGATTATGGTCTCTATATCTCACCTTATTCTCTTAGAGATAATCAATTGAGGATAGGATCAAGCCTGCCTTGGGATACCTGGAATTCATATGTAATTTTGGGAGTAGGTATAAGATGAGAATTTTCGAGTTCTTGCATTTTAAAAACAGATATTGCTCCCATTCTAAGAGGCCTTTCTCCCTCTAATACATAAGCATTTCACTAAACATCTTTTATGAGTTCCTAAACTTGGCTCTGCCAGAAACCATATAGCATGCTATATCAGATAGTTGTTTCATCCCTTCCTCAAGGTAAATGTTCTTAGAAAGTAAGACCACATTTCCCTCTTTGTAAGACTGATGTATAACCAGATAAGGATCAGAGTTCAGATTTTCCAAAGCTTTAAAATTACATGGGGATACGCTTTTCTTAGATTTCTGAGGGCGTTTATACCTGATATTTCTAAAGTCTTTAATGACACCTTTCTCAAACACATTGATTGCTTCACAATTAATCATAGGTAAGAATGCTGACTTTGGTTTAAACTGATTGGGTCAAATCATACCCACCTTGATGTCAAAATTGATGACATTCACATAAAGAATTTCATGATACTGATCATTATTCTTAAAAGAGGAGAATGTATGCAACTTCTCCACATCGCTAATCTGTAAATTGCTAATGTTGGAGTATTAGGATCATTTTTGGAATCTGTCAAAATGTACTCTGTTCATAATCAAAACGAGTACATTGACAAAAGGATAATCCTAGAGACAACATATCAATCCCTTGAACAGTCTGTATAAAACAGGAAAGATTTACCTTATTCATGGTGCCTTCTCATTCCAGAGAGAGGCTTTGTTCTCCACTTCCTGATCTCCTCTGGGCCTTCCTCTTTTCCCTCTGTACCCTTTGCCTTTTAGATAACTTTGTTCTGAAACTAGTTATGTCCTTTTGAAATTGTTTTAATTTGTTTTCCTTGAACTCCTTTGTTCTAATCATTTTACAGTTGTTTCTGAGGCATCCGAGGCATTACTGTATGATACCTCACTTTCCAAAGGTACCATGTTGGCTTGTTCCTAGCATGGAGTCCTTTACTAAATGTTCATCTTTGTACAGGTGATCATATTTTTTGTGGATGGTTAGAATACGTCCCATGTGGTAGTCCTTGTAATCTCTAATGAATTTGTGCTGTTTCTTATTCGTAATTTCCGCCTCCGTTTTATCAAGTTTAGTTTGTGGCTTTATCATTAATTATTTAAAGCTTTCTTTCAACATCATGCTGGATAATTGTTATTTTAGTTTTTCAAATTCCACCAACAGTTTTGCTCTGTCTTCTGTGGAATATTTAACAAGTATCTTTATCATCGTGATGGAGCAATTCTTTGAATTGTCCGCCCTTTCCACAAGCATATTAGGGTCTGGGTTGTTGTATATAGGTATGGTGAATATCCTGGGGCCTCTGGGAACTCGTTCCACCTCAATATACTTTTGGAGAGACTGCGCCTCCCACCATTTGGCTAGCTGTATTTTACAAAGTTTTTCCATCTTCTCTAATTTCATTTGTATTTGCATGCCATCCCCATCATTGCCACCTGTCTAGGCAACTCCCGAAGCAGGGGAGAAAAATAGTTTGCTGGATGTCTCCTTCCTTTTCACCTCAACGTTAGAAGCCATGTCTGTAAACAAAAATGTCTAAGGATTCATAGGACTCTTTCTGAAAAGTATATTGTTGTTTGCAGTCAGTTACAGGTACTGCTATGGATTGTTTTCTCCATGCCGTTATACCCATAAGCAGCTCCGCTGCCAACAATACCTGTGAGGGTCTACCTACAAAGAAATCAACAGACATCAATAGACAACCCACACAGGGCTTTACTGCGTACTCTCTTATGTCACGAGTCGGGTCCTCCGACTCAACCTTGTCCCCCGTTTTGGTGGTGTCACCCAGCATGGCTCTGCCTTTCACGTTGTGCTAGATCTTCTTTTGTCCATTTGCTGGGTGGTGGGTAACACAGTGCACGCCATCAAACTACACCGGTTCCTGAAATAGATCTTTATGCATGAGTGAGGTCTCCAGGATAATGGTGCAGCTCCTGTGCAAATTTGTCCGGATCAGCACCGCACAATCACTGTTATGCTGATTCAAGCAAAGCCTTCCTTGACATGTTGCCGCTTGCACTTAACTTTGTCCCTCCAAAGGAATACTGGTATAATTATCTCGATATCTACCAGCTTGTTACCACTCCCAATGTAGCTTTGCATCAAAGACGGCTTTGGAGTGAAAATTCCCGCAATGCGGTAACAGTCGGGAAATGTGGCTGGCATTACAAATGATCGTATCTAAACAGTGTCCCTGAGCTAGATACAGAGAGTAACACACAGGGAAGCAATACTATGAGTATAACGTAGTTTACTCTCCATTAACATAGCAAACATAGGAATGGAAATCTTAAATTCAAATATACAACATGCAATATATTTCAATTTAGATATTTATTATAGCTAATTAAACATTCAGTTCGCACATAATATAATCAACATAGAATCAACCAAAAAAATATAATACAACCCCCTACCCTAAATGAAACATACATATATGAAAACATAAATAACATAACAGTAAATACGCAAAAATAAAGAAGTAACACAGAACCAACAAAATCACAGAATAGTTTACATACAAATTTACAACCGCCTCATACATGAGAGGATATTTAAACAGCACAATAAAGTTACTGCTTTGATGCTACAATTATGTGTTGTAGTTTGGATTGTATAAAATTCAACATAATAACAGCCAATTCTAGGTTATAATTTCCTGATTCAAATTCTCGTGTTACAGGCCTGATGGTAGCCAATCCTGGTCAGGGCTTCAAATTTGCCAATTTCAAACACTTCATGCCAATGTTCAAGACATGCCGATTTACAAGCCGACGCGCGTTTCGGTGAGTGAAGAAAAATATAAATACACCTTCATCAGGACTTTATGATTCAGTATAATTGGCATACGTATATCTTGTAATCTGCCTTAGATATGAAAGAACTTAGATATCCCTTACAGGCTGGATTAAACACTCTCCATCTTCAAATTTGTAGTCCAAACTAAAGGACTAACACATGGATATAGCTAAATGAAGCTATGCTTTCTCACTCTACAAGTTCACATGGTTTAAAAAACGTAATCCACAGGGGAAACCCACAAGGATACCAAACTGGTAGGGAACAACTTGCTAACAGTATCAGCAGGATCCAGGACATATGACCAGCACAATGATCTCTCGAGGAGCAAGCAAACCATGTGAACTTGTAGAGTGAGAAAGCACACACACCCCAATCTGTCACTATTCAGATACACACACAAATCCGCCGGCCCAACTGTCAGTGATAAAGTGGTGGTAGCAAAACCCACACCGTTCCGCCGACAGAACAACACATGGTGGAGGAAATCATCGGGTGGAGCGACAGCTATTTGGATCACAGGTGCAGCAGATGTCCATTGCTAGGAAGATGAAGCTATGGCAGAGAATCGTGGACAGGGTCAACGCCGTGGGACAACACCCTAGAACAAGGGATGATATCAGGAAGAGGTGGAACGACCTACTGGGGAAGGTACGTTCCATTGCAGCAAGACATCAACTCGCTGTACAGAGGACTAGCGGTAGACCCTCACCTCCTTCTCCACAACTAACAACATGGGAGGAGCAAGTCTTGTCAATCATGCATCCTGAGGGCCTGGCAGGAGTAGCAGGAGGACTGGACTCTGGTAAGTCAACTCTATACTACTACTACTACCCCCTACCTGCATGCTATCACATACCCCCATCACTCCACCACTTCCCACACACCCACAATCACATCTCACTCATCCCCATGCCAAGCCCTGCATTCTGTACCAATGCATGGACATCACACACAGCCCTGCATGGACACCTATCACTAAAGCATGCACACTAGAGAGAATCAGCTAACCCACTAAATAACAACTCACACAAGGCAAAGCTGCCAGGGCAATACCAACCACGGAGGGCAATCCACCCATGTACACGATGTCACACACAGAAACAATAACACTGCATTTACATTCCAACAGGTATCCCAACCAATGTCACCAGAGAAGAGGTTCCAGCAACATCCAGTCCCCCCCACAGAAGAAGCCCACAGTGATGACAGCAGCTCTGCGCACTTGGATCTGGATGACCAACCTGGCCCATCAGGGACCTCCGGACAGTCAGCTACCCAGGCACAGTCTCACACAACCACAGAGCCTCCCCCCTCAGGAAACACCCCCACAGCACCCACCCAGCGGGCCCATACCTCTGTCCCCAGGACATGTCAATCAGCAGTGTGTCCACCACTACAGGGACCCCAGGGCACCCCACAAACCCAGGACAATCAGGGACCTGGGGTCAGTGGCAGTGGGCACACGGTTCAGGGGACAAAGGCACAGGACAACAGGGAAGCTGGGCAGACTGCTGTGCGACAGGGGGATGACAGGCCCAGGGAACCGACCCTCCAGGAAGCACTCACTGCAATCCTGGGAGCCTACCAACATTCCCAGGATACGCTGGGCCAGATTCTGGACAAGATGCAGGAGAACATGCGGCTGCAGGAGGGACAGTACCTGGGGATCAGGGAGGACTTGAAGTCCATTAACACCACCCTGGTCTCCATTGCAGGGGTGCTGGCAGACATGGCCAACAGTATGAGGGAGGCAGTGGCACACCACCGGGCCCCTGACACTAGCCTGACTACTGAACAGCCCTCCACCTCTGCTGTCGCTAGTGGACAGGAGGCCCCGCCATGGGAAGCAACAGGCCACCAGCACCCCTTCCCCTGCAGAAGGTGAACCACCCACAAACATTCCCTGTGATCCAGGCGGAAGCCAGAGACTATTGCCAAGACCACCGCCAGGAAATAAGACTCTCCTGATCTTCACCCTTGTGTCCCACTCTGTCACCCTGTCCACCTTGAACTGCCATTGCTCCCCTTGGACACTGCACCTGTGATATAAATAGATTGGACTCTACCCTGGGCTTTCCTCCATCATCAACCCAGCCCATTGCACTATCCCCTCTTCTTCAGAGCACTGCAATAAACACATTTAGAAAAAATACAAGTGTGGTGTATGTCAAATGCTTTCAAAATATATTTGTCTAACAAGGTTCAAACATTGCAATTCAACTGTACAGTAATGTTTACATAGGAAAGACCTGTAGTTGGCTGCACTGAACACACCAGGAGCAATAGTGGGGCACCAACATCTGCAAAATGATGCCAAAGTGTGCAGTGAGTGGGCATATAAGAAGGAATTCACAATCTGCTAGTGACAATGTCATACAGCAAACTGTAAATGAAATGTGAAATAACACTGTCTTACCTGTGTGTAATTGGAAGTATTGACGAATGACTGCACTTCTGTTGTCCTCATCGTCATCCGCTGCCTCCTCATCTTCACTGTCCACAGGGTCCACTGCTGCCACATGGCCATTTCCAGCCTCCTCCTCCTGCAGAAAAGGCACATGGCGGCGCAAGGCAAGGTTGTGCAACATCAAAAAACAACAACAAAAAGGGGCAAATGTGGGAGATTCGGAGGGAGTACTCCTGGTCCCGTGTGTAAAGCTCCCGACAGTCAATAAATCAAAAAAGGGTACACATAGTTCCAAAAAAGCCAGAAGGTTTCTTTCACACTCAATGGTTCTAAATTCAATGGAAAGCAAAAATGGTCGAAGTAAGAGCCCTCACTCACCTTCCGGTGACATGCTTCATCATAGGGCCAAGCTCCTCGTCAGGCCGGCACTGCAATGCCTGACGGGCCCCACACAGGAGCTCTTTGCTGGAGATCTTTTGGAAGTGATGCACAACCTGTCAAAAATCGTGAAGGATTGGTGTTGGGAAAGTTAAAAATGACTAGAGGTAACAGATCTGCAAATGTATTCTAATACTGAAACCTCTGACATGATTAAAAACAATACACAGGGATATGGTAGATTAATGTCTACACTCCCCATATAAAAATAGAGTAGTATAATTACTAAATCTCATAATCGAGAGTAGTAAAAAGAAGTAACCACAGGGTCCCCTGTGTAACTCAATATCATAGGTCAACGTTTCTCGTCTTTTTTTAGTCAATAAATGATCTTAATGCGATTCTTCAGGACCATAGTACATACCTAATCCTTTAAGCAATTAGGACTTCCACAGTACGGAAATCCAAAAACCTAATGAAAACAGGGAAGAAAGAAACCAAAGTCAAAGCATCTCACAATAGTCAGAGGTGGAATATTCACAATATCCAGAGATACACTACATAAACAGACTCCTCATTGAACTAATGTACCATTTAAGGGTCTTTGTTCTTTGTGTATATATTCAGACCATAGTGGCTTTTAAAAGCCTGAAGTCTCCTTGATGAGGCCCTACCTTTAATATTTGGAGGGTAAGCATTGTGGTGTCTTTACTAAATTGGTTTTTTATTTCACTAATATTGCACCTCCGTCACATGGCACCTTTTGGGATATCTCTGGATACCCATACACCAACATCCACTGGGTGGGAACCAGGGCTCACCTATTAGCAACACCCTGTACCTCTAGAGTTGGGCGATCACATTTGGAATGCTGTTATTCCTCAGGATAAAGGCATAATGCACAGACCCAGGATACTTTGCATTGACATGGGAGATGTACTGGTCCGCCAGGCACACCATTTGGACATTCATGGAGTGAAAACTTTTTTGATTTCTGAACTCCTGTTCATTCTGCTGGGGGGGGGGACAAATGCAATATGTGTTCCATCAATTGCCCCAATGATGGGGATATGGCCCGTTGCATAGAAGTCAGCTTTCACTGTGGCCAAATCCTCCACCTGGGGGAACGATGTACCTGCGCATGTGTTTAATCAGGGCAGCCAACACTCTAGTCGGCACTATTGAGAACATTGGCTGTGACATTCCTGCTGCCAAGCTCATTGCCACTTGGAAAGAACCAGTTGCCAGGAAATGGAGCACAGATAGCACTTGCATAAGAGGGGGGATCCCGGTGGGATGACGGATATCAGATATCAGATCAGACTCCAATTGGGCACACAGCTCCGTGATTGTGGCCCTTTCAAGTCTATAGGTGAGGATAATGTGCCTGTCCTCCATTGTTGCCAAGTCCACCAGGGGTCTGTACATAGAGGGATGTCTCCATCTCCTATTTATCTGCAGCGGCTACAATCTATGTGGCAAAGGAGTGAGCAGCGGGTCATTATCTGTACATTGCAACCACTACAGTTCTATGCATATTGTAATTGTTACATTATTTAGGAGTGATAGGTCCAAAATGTGAATTTGTGTACTGTGATGCAGTTAGGATCCATGGTCTGCACCCCCCCGAAATGGCGTCTGCATGTCCAGTATGGATGGACAGCTGGAAGTGATGTAATTCCGCTGAGGTTGTGCGCCGTTGCAGGAGGCGTTTGAGAACCGCCGTGCAAATCCTCATTGGTTGTCATTGGGCCCTATGGGGTACAGTGGCCAATGGTGATGTACTCCGGTGGTGACAGTACGCACAGCCGCAGACGTGACTGCCATTTTCTATCTGTTCACTCACTTACTACCTGACCTTCAACAGAAGAGGACCTACACTGCATGTGCTGCTGTGACCTGTGTCTGGAACTGACCATGGCTCATGTGACTGGCGAAAAGGCCCCTGCCTTAACCTCGGCAGAGTTGGAGAGACTGGTGGATGGGGTCTTACCCCAGTACCGATTACTGTATGGACCTCCAGACCAACAGGTGAGTACACCATGAGTACGAATCATGGGCCATGAATGCATGGAGTGCTGTGTGTGAAGGCCTCATGTAGGGGGGTGTTGGTGGATGGGCCATGGGCAGCCTGCAGCATGTATGCTGGGCCATGTTTGTGCTAATGGGGATGGGAAGGGGCAAGGTGGGCCATAAATGTAACAGGCAGGACGGTCGGACTAATACCTTTCCCTGTGTGTATTTCCCTGCACGTCGGCACCCATTAAAAGAAGGGTATATGGTGTGCCATTGCCAAGGATGTGCAGACCCTGGGGGTCTACGGCAGGCAGAGCACCCACTGTCGGAAATGGTGGGAGGACCTGAGACGCTGGGCACGGAGACGGCGGAGGCCCAGCTGGGGATGGCCTCCCAATGAGGAAGGGGTGCCTGTCGAACCCTGACCCCACTGATGGCCCGCTTACTGGCGGTGGTCTATATGGAGCTAGATGGGCGCTTGGGGGCATCCCAGCAGCAACAAGGGGGTGAGTACAGTGCCCTTCAATACAAATTACACCTGGTGGGATGGTATCCGGGTGGGGGGAGTTGGCCTTGTGGGTGCCCCTAGGCCAGGCCTGACATTGCAGAGCAGGTCCCAAGTTGGGCAGGGTTCTGATGTGAAGGTCCTCCAACCAAGCTTGTAGGCATCCACTACTGGGCAGGGATCTGTGGGTCTCAGGTATGCTGCAATTGGCCTTAGGTGTTCCTATCCATGGGCTGGTGACTAGCATTGTGACTGGTAGTGCATTGCCTAGTGCGTAGTGCTCTTCCATGTGTGTTGTGTATGCCAACAGTGGTGTTGGTGGCGCCACTGACCAAGTGTATCCTTTGTCTCTTCCCCCCTTTGTGTTTTGTCACCCTGTCCTTATGTGCATTAGCAACGGAGGGATCTGCATCCCATAGGACCCAGTAGGCCGAATCCACTGACGGTGAGGGCACCAGTGGGACGGAGGGCGGAGACTGGAGGGGACAGTTCAGACATGGATACCTCCTCTGATGGAAGCTCCCTGGTGGTGGCGGACACCTCTGTGCCCACTCCAGCTACAGGTACAGCTGCCACCCTCCTGTACCAGCACCGCCATCCCAGCAGCCCATCAGCGAGTTGCCCGTGCCCACTCATCCAGGAGGGTGGGCATCTCCTTCGCCCCAGGCACCTCAGGCCCTGCCCCAGTGAGCCCTGCTGCCCTGAATGAGGAGGCTATACTTCTGCGATCCATCTCTGTTGGACACTCAACCATTGTGAGTGCAATCCAGGGGCTGGAAGCCCAAATGCAACAGACCAATGCATTTCTGGAGGGCATTCACACTGGCTTAGTGGCCCAACAGAGATCAATCCAGGCTCTGGCCTCCTCTTTGATGGCAGCCATTGTCCCTGTTTCCACCCTCCCCCCTCCAACTTCCTCCACCCAATTCCATTCCCCTCAACCCCAACCTATCCCAAGCACACAGGCAGATGAGCAGGCACCCAGGACAACACACAAGAGTGGACACGGCAACCACAAGCACCACATTTCAATCCCACAGGCACTCACACAAACACCATCCAGATGCAGACATACCAACATCCACTGCCTCCACTGTGACCCCCTCCTCATCGTCATCCACCTCCCTCCCAGTAGCGTCTCCACTCACACCTGCATGCACTACATCCTCATCCATTACCACCATCACCACCACACCTATCAGTACACACCCCTCACTGGCAGTCACCACCCCCACATCCATGCACACGTCCCCTGTGTCCTCTCCCACTGTGCCTGTGCCCCCTCCTCCCAAAGTACACAAACGCAAGCACTCAGACACCCAACAGCCATCCACCTCACAACAGCATCCAGCTCATGCACCTGCACCCAAACACAGCAGACTGACACCTCCTACAACCACTCCCTCTTGCTCCACTCCCAAACCATCTGCCTCTTCCTGCCCCAAAATCCCTAAGAAGCTTTTTCTCTCGACCATTGACCTCTTCCCTACCCCTCCCATCCCTCACGTCAGGCCAGGGTTGTCAAAACCCAGGCAAGCACCTCAGCCACCCAGTGCATGGGCACAGTAGTGTCCCTAGCAACTCCAGGTGGGAAAGGATCCCGGCCACCAGCCAGAAAGATGGAAAGGGTGCCTGCCCCAAGTGCTTTAAGGAAGGGCAAGGAGCCAGCCCCAGCTGCAGGAAGGAAGGGCAAGGAGACAGCCCCAGCTGCTGCCAAAAGGGGCAAGGAACCATCCCCAGCTGCTGGCAGGAAGGGCATGGGGCCTGTACCATCAGCCAGTAAGGACAAGAGGCCAGGTGCTGGGACTCAGTTGGAGCCCCCCCACCAAGCATGGTGGTGCAGCCGTCCGAGGCTGCAGGGGAAGGGCTGGAGCCTCCCACCGCCACCAGCAGCACTGCCACCACCACCAGCAACCCCAGTGGGCAGCCATCCGAGGCTGCAGGGGATGGGTTGGAGCCTCCCCCACCATCAGCCAGCGGACAGTGTGTAGGCCTGCGTCCATGGGCTATTGTGAGGCCTGGCTCCTGCAAATCCTGTGGGTATGACACCCAGCTGAGAGACTGTGACCTTGCACTCCCCAAGATCTGCATCACTGGGCATGATGCCCCCTCCAGAACTAGTGGAGAAGCCATCCACTCACCCTGTCCTCCCCAGGATGAAGCTCACTGGGCACGACGATCCCTCCAGAACCAGTGGAGAAGCCATCCACTCACCCCATCCTCCCCAGGATGAAGCTCACTGGGCACGATGCCCCCTCCAGAACCAGTGGAGAAGCCATCCACTCACCCCATCCTCCCTAGGACGAAGCTCTTGGGCACGATGCCCCTCCAGAACCAGTGGAGAACCCATCCACTCACCCTGTCCTCCCCAGGATGAAGCTCACTGGGCACGACGCCCCCTACAGAACCAGTGGAGAAGCCATCCACTCACCCCATCCTCCCCAGGATGAAGATCACTGGGCACGATGCCCCTCCAGAACCAGTGGAGAAGCCATCCACTCACCTCATCCTCCCCAGGATGTAGCTCACTGGGCACGATGCCCCCTCCAGAACCAGTGGAGAAGCCATCCACTCACCCCATCCTCCCCAGGACGAAGCTCACTGGGCACGATGTCCCCTCCAGAACCAGTTGAAAAGCCATCCACTCACCCCATCCTCCCTAGGACGAAGCTCACTGGGCTCGATGCCCCTCCAGAACCAGTGGAGAAGCCATCCACTCACTCCATCCTCCCCAGGATGTAGCTCACTGGGCACGCTGCCCCCTCCAGAGCCAGTGTAGAAGTCATCCACTTACGAGACTGTGGTCTTGCACTCCCAGGACAGAGCAATGGGCATGCTGCCCCCTCCAGAGCCAGTGAACAAGTCACCCACTCGAGAAACTGGTGCCCTGCACTCCCCAGGACAGAGTAATGGGCATGTTGCCCCCTCCACAGGCAGTGAGCAAGTCACCCACTCGAGAGACTGTGGCCTTGCATTCCCCAGGACAGAGCAATGGGCATGTATTTCCCCCTCCAGGACCAGTGGCATTGTACCGTCTTCCGGCTGAGGTGCCCCCGTTCCCTGTCCCCTGAGGTGCCTGTCTATTTTCGACCTCATGCCCCTGTAGTGTTCTCTCCATTTTGTTGCAGGAGTGAGGTGGGGCCTTGGACTTTGTGATGTGGCCCTGTGGCTCACGAACATTGAGGACTGGGCAGAGTCCCTTGATTTGTAAATATGTACTTTTTTACTTGACTGCACAAATTCCTACTATATTTATCTTATTACACTCACTTTAATCTCTTGGTGTTGTCTTTGCATTATTCCTGAAGGGAACGGGGTCAATATGTTATATTACTGCATCTGCTTCTGTGTATGGTGTTTGGGGTGGGGTGTTGCGTGTTGCATGTGTGTGTCACTCTCTTTTTCCTCCCCCTTCCCCTATGTGCTAGGCAGCTGTACTCACCGTGGTCGTCTTCACCATCTTTGGTATTCGTAGTGGAGCAGCACGTAGAAGAACATGGGGAAGACATGCAACTCGGGCTCCAGGTCAGCGTGGTTCTCCTCTGAGTCTCCACAGGTGAGTTGTTTCCCTTCTGTGAAATGTTTCCGCCAGGCTTTTGAGGTCGTTGGTACCGCCCCGGAAAAGGTGGTGGATTGGCATGTCTTACTACAGTTGGTGGAACATTGTCTTCCGCCTGGCTGTAGGCGGTTACAGCCATGGTGCCTGCTGTTTCCAACCTGGCAGTCAGTGTGTTAAAGTGGCTGTCTGTCTGAGCTATTTCCGCCGTGGTCATAATTTGGCGGTAATTACCACGGCCTGTTGGCGGTATTACCGCCACTTTATCACCGACTGCCAGGGTTGTAATGAGGGCAAATGTGTGTAACTATAATGACATTTAACTATAAAAGACTCATGACATCTTTTAGAACAGCGTTGATAATGTTACTGTAACATTGGCAGTCAAATTATTGATTAGATAACTGGGCATGGCAGGGTTCGAGTTATAGTTAAGTTAGGGTACGAGTTATGGTTACTTGAAATACCTCTAACTATAATAGCTCAATTTATATGATTTTGTACATTTAAAATGTGAGCTTAACCATAACGTCCCTGTAACATTTGTTTTTTATGTGAATTTATATGCTTTTTCAAATTCTATTTTCTATTTCCTAGCTATAACGCACCTCTAACCTGTGTTTTTTTACCTTTGTTCAGTGAATATATATATATATATATATATATATATATATATATATATATGTATAAATCATACATTTCACAGAAATCACAACACATGCTCCTAGTCTTTTTTGATGTTTTTCTATCAAACTATATTGTATACCTGCTGTTTAAACCTATGTGCTGTAGGATCAGTGTAAGCGCCGTGTGTCTGTGCCCATAGCAATTGATTTCCCTTGTTAAATTTAGCATATTCAACTGCCAAGTGCATCTTTTTTTCCAAATGATTGCACCCTCTTTTTGACCTAGTTGGCCCTTGGGACAAAAAAGCAATTTGCTATTTGTGCCAGAGAGCATTGAAAGTAATTAAGCACAACTGCTTTAATTTCCCTTATACATCTTGCTGCATATCATTTCTGGCGCTAGTTTGGCCTGGAAAAGTATGTGGGCGATTGAATGAGAGGTAACTATAGATGTTAAACCATGTAAATATTTGTATCATACTTGATGAACAACGCATTTACGTTTGAGCACGTCAAACGTGCCAAAACATGATGTTTTAAAAAAGATTCGAAATTACCGACTGCAATTATATAGCTCAATACGTTTCAGTTTTCTAAACACAGAAGCAGCTACTAAGCACAAAACAAACTCTTGTCATTCCGCTCCTCCCAATTGACCTTCTAATCGATAGCGCCAATTCTTCGTTCAGGCTCCATTCACGTATTTTAAATTCAAATTATCACAATTTCTGAGTGGGAGTTGAGTGAATGACGTCTACTGGGCACGATCCAAAAGACTGTCAGGGTGCTATGGCATGTCACCTGTATACAGTCCAGTGCAAAGTATGCTAGTGGTGGAGCCCTCACCAATAAACTTGTTTCTTCGCAATTGGACTTTATGGATTACGATACTAGTCATGAAGCTGTGGGATGAATGCCAAACCCGATTTCGACAAGATAGTCTGTTTTGCAGTTAATAACGTGATATTCAGAAGAGCTGCTACGCTTTTACGCGAGACCTAATTGGCCTCAGGTAACAAGCCCAGGAGTCTATCCATGAGCGTCAATTCTCCGAAATGCCAGGGTTAGCGCGTCACATTACACGCCCTTTACTTTCAATCCCACGCACATTCTTCCAAATACACGCAAATTGATACTTACCCACACTCTCACATAATCACACTCCCAACCCCAAGCACGCACACAACATACATTCAAAAGCATGTTTTATTTATCTTAGATGACGTGAAGGACGTTTTCCAGCTCATTGTACTCCATTTGTATTAAAATTATAGTGAATAATATGTTATTATTCACTGTTAGCGTAATAAAGCAATTGTCAGAAACTAAGAACAATGGGGCCCCAACTGAAATCCATAATGACGAACTGCCCCTGTGCTCCTGGTACTGGATTTGTCACCTCAGAGCCCGAGTCGCAAAGGCAGTGCCAGGGGTAGCAAAGGGCAATCTTTAACACTTGCTCTATAGCCAAGTTTCCCTTCAAAACCTCCTAGCTGTAGTATCCTGCTAGCCACGGTGTAGTGTTCCACCAGCCACTTGGCTGAGGGCTGGCTTTACCCACACACCCCACACCCATCCAACACAGGCATCACCAGTCAGGTGACCCTGCCAATCAAAAAGGCCGGGTGCACATCCCTGAGGCCAGTTCCTAGAACCATGCTACTGTGTCTGTGTCACATTCTTTCATGGCATGAGGGTCTAGGGCCCCCAACACTACACTAGCATGTCACAGCTCAATATTATATTTGATATAATTTGCTTGCCACCGTATCCCCTGCAGCATCTGTCTGATCCATCCTTATTCATTGTATCTAAAAGTAAAGTACCATCTACGGGGGATTTTGCTAATCGTTTCTAAGCTCATATCATGCATTATTCCGTTTTTTGGAGTACCTCAGTATTGTGTCCCATTGATCTGCCATTTCTTTCGCTAATTTTTCCACTTGACACTTAGCCTAGTATCTGAAATTCCCACAGTCCCATCTCCATGCAGTAATTGATACATTTTAGAGGTTGGATGTTTCTTACCGGGCACCTTCTGAAGGAGTTTTTCAAATGGAGTGAAGGGGTTAATGGCTACTACCTTCAGAACTGGCTGGAGGACCCAGTAGCATATTAGCATGTACCTGCATTTCTCTGAGGCAACTCATATTGCTTCTTCATATTTTCATTGGTTAGTTTATAGTAGATGACCCAGTTTTGAGACTGGGGCTAAGCACCATGCAGAGAAAGCTTCCTAGTTCATCCGCAGTGCAAATGCTAGATCCCAAGTTTGTGGTAAATGGCACTGTTAAGGAGGTGAGTCCAATTTGGCTACCCACCCGATCCTAAACTCTAGGGGTCAATCATCTATTGTGGAAAGTGCCATGTTAGTTGGCCTATCCTTTGCCATGTACCATTTTTTCTGTTTACCCTTTGGACCTTTGGGCTACCTGAGGAGGGATGCTTTGTAATGTGAATAGTATTTTAGTCCGATTGAACTTATATAAAGGCGGGCAGCTGTAGCAGTGGTATTTCAGCACATTTGGAAGTGGTAATTTGGTGGGGTTTGATACACAAGAGTATAATGTACATTCGTACACAAACTCTTTTGCATGTTCGTGGTTCTATGAGTTTTGGGCAACAATTTCCCACTCTAAAAACCCCATACTCTACTATGCAACAAAGTTTGGGGTTGTTCTGTTCCCTTCCTTCACTTGAAAGAGTGTTATTCTAGACCTTCCCTGGAGTAAATCTCCAAAGAATTCAGTGTGTGAATGAGCTGAAGACAAATCTGTGAATATTTTAAACTTACAAGTATGTAGGAGTTCACAAATTCTCAAGACAAATCATGCCTTCTTCTGCCCATTTCCATTGCAAGGGTTTACCACTGCACAAATTTGCACAGGCATGGTATTCAATTGTGCAGTAGTGAAACCATTTATGTCTTCCCAGTGTGTTTGTGTACAATGAGTTATCTCTATTGGTGTGTGTTGCATTTGATGCTGATAGAGCAATGAACACATTTTATGGCTTCATCTCAATTTCTGATGCTTCTTTGTCAAACATCAAGCAACAGGTTGCAAACTACCCAGTTGTAAGATATTGCTAACTACTGACTATTTGGTACTGTAAAGGAACGCACACATCTGATTAGGTTAATGAGGCAATGTTAGCCATTCTGCACAGACTACTCGAGCCATGGAGAAAAGAGAATTATGACACAGAATTTAAAGGCAAACCAAAGTTAACATTTACTCTGCAACACATGCCATAGTTTTGCATATTTCTTTCTGCAACACTACCCTTATCTCATAAGTTGAAGTCAACCCATCTTCCCTTACCTTTAAAGCTTACAACCACTAAAGGATGTCATGTTTGCACGTGAAATGAGGGTCCTTTGGCATGGCATAGAAAATGTGTCTTTCTGTTGACTACGTAGAAAGAATCCCTTCCCTCTACAATGCTGCAGAAATGCAAGTTTCATGTTAGAACAGTGCACAGTGTTTAGAGCAAACATAGCCCCATTTGCTGCCTGAGACATATAACACAACAAATGGAAAAAATGCCATCCAGCTTCTAGAGAACCTTTAATTCACTGAAAAGAATAAAGGTTACTGGAAGGTTATAGTTAGGAAATAGAATTAAAAAACCTTAGGAATTCACTTAAAAAAACAAAGGTTACAGGGACTTTATAGTTAGGCTCACATTTCACTCAAACAAAACCAGTGAAATTTAGCAGTTATAGTTACCTGAGCTACTATATCTTACGCTCCGCAATGCACTGCTTATGACAGCACATATTACATCATCTATGACATGGTCATAGACAGCATTAATGGCATCACTGGTGACATCTCAAATGACTGGTTTTCTATGAGTGAAATATGAGCCTAACTATAACATCCCTGTAACTTTGATCTTTTTCCAGTGAATTTCTATGTTTTTTTAAATATTGTTTCCTAACTATAACATCCCCGTAACCTTTGTTTAAAAAAAAAAATGAATTTCTAAGGTTTTTGAATTTTATTTCCCAACTGTAACCACTAACCTTTGACAGTGAGTGTGTGAGTAAGCGCATAAGTGTCTCAGTAGGTCTGTGAGTGGATGTGAGAGTGTCTGAGTGGGTCTGTTAGTGAGTGTGTGAGTAGGTCTGTGAGTGGGTGCATCAGTCTCTCAGGGGGTCTGTGAGTGTCTAAGTGGGTCTGTTAGTGAGGGTGTGCATGTCTGAGTAGGTCTGTGAGTGGGTACATGAGTCTCTGAGTGCATCTGTGAGCGAGTGCATGAGTTTTTGAGTTGGTCTGTGAGTGAGTGCATGAGTTTCTGAGTTGGTCTGTGAGTGAGTGCATGAGTCTTTGAATGGGTATGTGAGTGGATGTGTGAGTTGCTGCATGAATGTCTTGAGAAAGTCTGTGAGTGGGTGTGTCAATGTCTGCGTTGGTCTGTGAGTGGGTGCATGAGTGTTTGAGTGGATCTGTGTTGGCGTACATAAGCCTCTGAGTGAGTGGGTGGGTGCATGAGTGCCTGAGTTAGTATCTGAGTGTTCCTGTGAGTGGGTGTGAGAGTGTCTGTGTGGGTGTGTCAGTAGCTGCGTGAGTGACTCAGCTACAAAGGAACTGCACCTGCCTGTTTATCCAACAACAGTCCACAGTTTTGCACAGAATGTCTGCCCAACTAAAGTACTTTCTACTGGTTAGTTAGTAAGTCCTACCTTGTTGAGTAAATATCCAGTGTGTATTCTACACTACACCTGCGTAATGGACCACAAGGAAATATCTCCAGCGACCTTGTGTGCATTTGACAATGTTATTGTTCCACCTGCATCTTTCTCCAGAATTCTGTGATAACTTGAATACTCCTATAGAGAGAGGCCTCCTAAACTGCAAAGACAAATCATCACTAAATCAGCATCCTTTGTCTGAGCTATATGATGTAAGTGTTTCTTTGTTTGGTGAGGATATCCTGATATTCTTCGGCATCAAGAATGCGCCACCAAAGTTGGTGGGAAACACACTGGGGGGCCCTCTGGCTATCATTCATCCTGGCAAAAGGCGGGAAGACCTTTGCATTCAACTAAGGTGAATGGGGGTAAGCAGGCGGAGTTTCCAGGTGATTTAAACATTTGCATACTCGTAGCAATTTGAAAGGAGAATCATGGACTCTGCTTTCACCAGGAGAGGACAAGAAAGAACCCACTTGTGACAATCACATACAGATTGCGCTCCAATTGATGAAAGATGCATTCACCTCGACAAAATATTTCAGATCACTTTTCCATATGGAAGCGCAGATTAAACACATTTGCTTTTCTTTTGCCAAGCCCAGGAGCTAGGGTAATTTGTCCTTTCCAGAAGTGGAGCGTCAACTGGGGTACCTGCTGCACTTATATTTGTAAGTTCTTCCTGTTGAGGTTGAATTTCTGTGAAATGAGCATCATTGTCCGAACAGAAGCTCACCTGCTCATTTATCCACGCACAGCCCACAGGTTTGCACAAAGTGTCTACCCTAATAGGAGTACTTTCTACTGGTTAGTTACTAAGTGCTACCTCATTGGGTAAATGGTCAGTGCCCAGGAGAGGGGCTGAGCTGCCCCCATTCGCTGGCTGATTTCGGCCATGGGGATCCCATCCCCCGGGGTCCACTGCAATTAAGGGAGGAGGGGGATGTGATTTTCCCCTTCCCGGCTGGTTTCAGCCACAGGACCCCATCCCCTGGGACCTGGCCATGTCTCCTGGGAGTGAGAGAGCCTCAAGGTCACTGCGGTCCAAACCAACTCCCCGCCTCCTGTGGTAGCCTGCATTGCTCCTGCGCATATGGAGCTGCTAAACATGCAGCTCCCTGTGTGCAAGAGCAATTGTTTCATCTCTTTCCCTGCCTGCATCTCTGCGGGCGGTAAAGAGATGAAACCTCTGTTTCCAGCGGGCACCAGCACTGTGATAGTTCTTGCCCACTGGAAGCAGTGTTTGCACAGACTTGGTGGGAGCTGTCAAAGCTCCCGCCAAGTCAGATCAAACAGCTGTGTTCTTGGAGTGGGCACCCAGGACATAGGAGGAGCCGGCCCTGGGGGATGGTGGTCCCTAGGGTGATTATTGGCTCCTAGAGATGGGCTGTGCAGACTGCTCCAGTGTTTCAGTTTTGCCCCTCGGAGGTGGTGGACCCTGGGGCTGGGGGTCCATGACGGACTCCCTTCATTATTTTATTTAGTAGCTCCAGGGAGGTGGCAGTGCCCGGCCCTGGGGGGATCAGCAGGACCCCCCTTCCATATTTATACTATTTTACCCCTGGGAGGTGGTGGTCCCCAGGGGTCTGGGGACTCACCAGCCCCCATGCATACTATTATCTTTAAGCCCCGGGGAGGTGGTGGTCCCCGGGAGTCACACCTGCCACGATCCATATACCGGATGCGGCAGGGGTGGGGAGCGGCAGTAATAAAGTGGGTGTCACCCGGCAGGAAACTGCTTGGTGTTCTAGTGCTTGAGCCTGCAGTTTCCTGCTGTCGGGTCACGTCCTTTTACTTCCGGGTCACTGCACGCTGTGTTAGGCATGTTTATTGGTCCCTCGCTGGCCTTTTCCCTGCTTCATGAATTCTTCTATGCTCTACATGGCCGCTCCTGCTTTCCCCCCAAATTTGGACCCGCAAAAACAAAAGAAAGAACAAATCAACACTTTTATTAGAATTTAATGCTAAAAACATGTTAATGGTAACACGTGCTGAGCTTCTAACATTGTTTACTGTTATATACTTATCAGATATTAGCATCCTGCCTTGGAAGTCCGCTATTTTGACACATGTGGAGATAATATCTATGAAGAAAAGTAAAGATATAAGTACTTGTTCTGGAACTCTTAAGAAATAAGTACTAAGGAGTTGTGTTCAAGACTCTATTCTTTAGATTTGAGTTGTTTATTATCACACTGAACCCAGAGGTTAATAAGGTATACTTACTCTCTCGTAGGTACATAGGGTATCTTGTGTTCTTACTCAGCTACCACATAACTCCTTACGTCCTCTTATATTTTCCTTGGATTGCATAATGCTTCAATTCCGCAACCATTTGTCTACCTAATGAAAGAAGGGATTCACTCAGGTATTTTTGCACATGTATTATCTATATCTACAAATGTTGCTTCATTTCTATCCTCTTAGCGTATTCACTGAGTCCCACATTGGCTCATACCCAATTGGCTTATTTAATTTACTTGTATGTCCCCAGTAAAGTGCACTACATGTGCCCATGGCCTGTAGATTAAATGCTACTAGTGGGCCTGCAGCACTGGTTGTGCCACCCACATAAGTAGCCCCTTAACCATGCCTCAGGCCTGCCACTGCAAGGCCTGTGTGCCCAGTTTCACTGCCAATTCGATTAGCATTTAAAAGTACTTGCCAAGCCTTAACCTCCCCTTTTTGTCCATATAAGTCACCCCTAAGGTAGGCCCTAGGTAACCCATAGGGCAGGGTGCTATGCAGATAAAAGGCAGGACATATACCTGTGTAGTTTACATGTCCTGGTAGTGTAAAACTCCTAAATTCATTTTTCACTGCTATGAAGCCTTCTCCTTTCATGGACTAACATTAGGCCTACCCTCATATACTGTTTGAGTGGTAGATTCTGATCTGAAAGCAGTAACAGGGTCATATTTAGTATGGTCAGAATGGTAATACAAAATCCTGCTGGTGAAGTTGGATTAGATATTACTATTTTAGAAATACCACTTTTAAGAAGTGAGCATTTCTCTGCACTTAAATCCTTCTGTGCCTTACAATCCATGTCTGGCTAGGTTAGTTGACAGCTCCCTTGAGCATTTCACTCAGGCAACCCCAAACACAGAATGCTCAGTCACACCTGCACATATCTGCATGCTGAATGGGTCTTCCTGGGCTTGGAGGGTGGAATGCCTGACATGTACATTTGAATGGACAGTGGCCTGTCCTCACACAATGGGCTGTCAAACCCCCTACTGGACACTGGCAGGCAGGATGGAACTGAAAGGGGACTTTGTGCACTTCTAAGCCACTCTTTGAAGTCTCCCCCACTTTAAAGGCACATTTGTGTATTTAAACTGGGTCTCTGACCCTACCAACTCAGACACTTCTTGACAGTATACCTTCTGGGAAAGGAACTCTGAACCAGAACCTGCAACCTGCTAAGGGAAGCTGCCTGTCTGACCAAAGGACTCACCTGACTGCTGTTCTGTAAGGGACTGCTTTCTTGCTGTTGCCCTGCTGCTTTGCTGCTCTCTGGCTCTACTGAGAAGTGCTCTCCAAAGGCTTGGATTGAGCTTGCCTCCTGTTTCCTGAAGTCTCAAGGCCAAAAAGACTTAGGTGGTCATTACAACCCTGGAGAACGGTATTAAAGCGGCGGTAAGACCGCCAACAGGCCGGCGGTAAAAAAATTGGAATTACGATCGTGGCGGAAACCGCCAACAAAGAAAGCCACTTTAACACTCCGACTGCCACGGTGGTACAGACAAATAGCTTGGCGGTCACCGCCAACAGACAGGCGGAAGACAAAGTACCGCCCACAGTATCACAAACTACCAATCCGCCACCTTTTCCGGGGCGGATTCCCCACGGACAAAAACACTGTGAAAACAGGACTTCGAAGGGAAAACCCTCACCTCTACACACCCCACGAGGAATCCGGACGCCCTGGAACCCGAGCTGCACATCCTGCCAGCCCTCATCTTCTTGATTCTCTACCAGGAGCACGAACGCCGGCGGCGAAGACAACGGTGAGTACTGCACCTACGACACAGGGGAGGGGGGAGGGAAAAAACAGGGACACACACACGCAATACCCCCACCCCCACCCTCACCCACCACAACACACACACTAATACATATTTATACATTATAGTTACACCCCCCCAAGCCCCCCGGAAGAATGCAAAGACAAAAGGAAATGAGTGTAACCATTGTAATATATTAAAATCAAGTAAGCAAAAATATATATATACACCATAAACAAAATATACACCAAGCTTAGTAGTCCAGGTAGTGCTCCAATGAAGTCCGTGGAACACTGGGCCCACACGGTATGAGCGAGGCCCACACAAGATCCCCGACCATGACGGAGAGAACACTGCAGGGGCATCAGAGAGCAAGAAAACAGGCACCTCAGGGGGAGGGAAAGGGGGGGCACCTCAGCCGGTTGAGTGCACGATGCCAAATCCACGAGGGGGCCACATGCCCACTGTTCCATCCTGGGGAGTGCAAAGCCACAGTCTCTCAAGTCTATACAGTAGGTGGGTTGCCCACTGTTCAATCCTGGGGAGTGCAAAGCCACAGTCTCTCAAGTCTATCCAGTGAGTGGGTTGCCCACTGTTAAATCCTGGGGAGTGCAAAGCCACAGTCTCTCAAGTCTATACAGTGGGTGGGTTGCACACTGTTCCATCCTGGGGAGTGCAAAGCCACAGTCTCTCAAGTCTATACAGTGGGTGGTTTGCCACAGTTTCTCAAGTGGATAACAGTCTAGTTCTGGAGGGGTATGGTGCCCAGGGTGCTTCATCCTGCTAAGGACAGAGGTAGTGGATGTCTTTCTCCACTGGTTCTGTAGGGGGCATGGTGCCCAGAGTGCTTCATCCTGCTAAGGACAGAGGTAGTGGATGTATCTCTCCACTGGTTCTGGAGGGAGCATGGTGCCCAGAGTGCTTCATCCTGCTAAGGACAGAGGTAGTGGATGTATCTCTCCACTGGTTCTGGAGGGGGCATGGTGCCTAGAGTGCTTCATCCTGCTAAGCACAGAGGTAGTGGATGTCTTTCTCCAATGGTTCTGGAGGGGGCATGGTGCCTAGAGTGCTTCATCCTGCTAAGGACAGAGGTAGTGGATGTATCTCTCCACTGGTTCTGGAGGGGGCTTTGTGCCGAGAGTGCTTCATTCTGCTCGTGACGGACTCAGTAGCATCAGTGCCCTTGTCGCTCATGGGCCAGCGGTGCTTGTGGCGGCGGTGCCCTGTTCAGCGGTGCATGAGGCGGAAGTGCCCTGTTCAGCGGTGCATGAGGCGGCGGTGCCCTGTTCAGCGGTGCATGAGGCAGCGGTGCCCTGTTCAGCGGTGCTTGTAGCGGCGGTGCCCTGTTCAGCGGTGCTTGAGGCGGCGGTGCCCTGTTCAGTGGTGCATGAGGCGGCGGTGCCCTGTTCAGCTGTGCTTGAGGCGGCGGCCTCCTTTGCAGTGAATCACCTGCTGGCGGTCCTCTTTGTCCCAGCGGGGCTTGTGCTGGCGGTCCTCTCTGTCCCAGCGGGGCTTGTGCTGGTGGTCCTCTCTGTCCCAGTGGGGCTTGTGCTGGCGGTCCTCTCTAGCCCAGCGGGGCTTGTGCTGGTGGTGGCCTCCTGGGCAGCAGGGCAGGTGCTGGTGGTGGCCTCCTGGGCAGCGGGGATGATGGCGGTGGCCTCCTGGGCATCAGGGATGATGGTGGTCTCCTCCGCCGTGCTGCTCTTCCCAGACTTTCTGGGTTTCTTGTAGCCCTTCCCCACTTTGGACGGTGTCGCAGCTGACTCCACACTCCCACCGGGACCCCTGGGAGCGGCTTTGGTGGCTGGAGTCTTCCCCCTTTCCCGACGTGCACTGGCCAACTTTTGATGCTTGACAGGTGGGGGACTGTCCGTGCTGTGGCTCCGTGCCACACTGGCTGCCCTGGTGGCCGGTGCACTCCAGATTCCGGTGACTACAGGCACCACTGGTCCCGGAGATGTTGTGGCTGAGGTGCTATGTTGGGACCTGGAGAGTCGGGCCCTAGGACACGGACGGGGTGGGGGAGGTGTGGGAAAGAGGTCAAGGTTGAACAGGAAAAGTTTTTGGGAGACACTGGGACGGGTAGCTGGAGGGGGTTTGGGAGTGGAGGAAGATGTTGTGGTTGTAGGAGGTGTTCATTTGGTGACTTTGGGTGAAGGTGCAGGCGCTGGAGGCTGTTGTGAGGTGGATGGCTGTTGGGTGGGTGTGTGCCTGCGTTTGTGTATCTTGGGAGGTGGCGTCACAGACACACTGGGAGAGGACACAGGGGACGTGTGAATGGTAGTGGGGGTGGTGACTGCACGTGAGCGGGGTGTGGTGGTGGGTGTTCTGGTGATGGCAGTAGTGGCTGTAGATGTAGTGCATGCAGGTGTGAGTGGAGACTAGACTGGGAGGGAGGAGGGAGATGTGGAGGAGGGGGACACAGTGGAGGCAGTGGATGTTGGTGTGTCTGCATGTGTGTGATGCTTGTGTGAGTGCTTGTGGGATGTGTGGTGCTTATGTTTGCCTGAGCTTCCCTTGTGTGTTGACGTGTGTGCATGCTGGTCTGAAGGTGTGCTTGGGATAGGCTGGGGTACAGGGGATTGGGTCTGGGTGGAGGAAGTTGAAGGGGGGAGGCTAGAGACAGGGACAATGGCTGCCATCAATGCTGAGGCCAGAGTCTGAAAAGCTCGCTGAAGGGCTGCCTGACTAGAATGAATGCCATCCAGGAATGCATTGGTTTGTTGCAACTGTCTTTCGACACCCTGGATGGCATTCAAAATGGTAGACTGCCCAACAGTGAGGGACCTGAGGAGGCCAATGGCCTCCTCACTGAGGGCAGCAGGGGTGACTGGGGCAGGGCCTGAGGTGCCTGGGGCGAAGGTGATGCCCACCCTTCTGGGTGAGCGGGCACGGGGCAAAGGCTGAGGGGCTGCTGGGAGGGCAGTGCTGGTACGGGGGGGTGGCAGCTGTACCTGTAGATGCGGAGGGCACAGATGTTGCTGCCACCACAAGGGAGCTCTCATCAGAGGACGAGTCCGTGTCGCTGGTCTCAGCTCCTGTCCCTGCCGTGGAGCTCCCCTCGCCCTCCGTCCCACTGGTGAATTCAGATTCCATAGTGTCGCCCTCCAGGGCCATGTGGGATGCAGCTCCCTCGTGCTCCGGTGCCACTGCTCCTCCGCCTGATGATGCTAATGCACACAAGAAAGGGAGACCACAAAAAGGGGGGGGACGTCAGAAGACAGACATGTTCAGTGCATGCATTACCGCTACCGTTGGTGGACACGACAGACACAGAAGCCCCCTGCACTACGCCACGCTCTTGGGCTCCACTGTTCAATCCCTGGGAAATGGCCTACTAGGCCATGGATGACATCCCAACACATGGTTGACACAGGGGCATGACTAGGTGTACTTGGCACTTTACAGAGGTGGGGTGGGGTGCCACATGGCCTGCCTTACGGAGGGACCTTGCCTACTAAACTTGCCCTGGCCTAGGGAAACCTACAGCCCACCTCCCCCACCCAGACACCTCCACTGCGTGCAAAATCAGCAGGATGAGAGTGTACTCACCCCCTTGTGGCTGCTGAGATGCCCTCAAGCGCCCATCAAACTCTGGGTACCCCACTGCCAGGATCCTGAACATCAGGGGGGTCATGGTGCGACGGGCACCCCTCCCACGTTGGGAGGCCATCCCCAGCTGAGCCTCCGCCGTCTTCTTGCTCCTGCGGCGAATGTCCTCCCATCCCATCCCTTCTGGCAGTGGGTGCTCCATCTGTGGTAGACCCCCAGGGTCCGGACGTCCTTGGCGTTGGCACGCAAAATATCTTTTTTCTAGTGGGCGCTGACCTACATGAATGGTACATGGGGAAAAGAAAAGTTATTACCAACTGCACCGTCACAGTCATTGGCCCCCATTCCTACACTTGCCATGTGGCACATGCACTCACTGTCGTTTCATGTACGCCTCAATCTCCCCCCCCCTTCTTACATCTACCCCACTCCACACAGGCATAGCCCACACAGCATGCTCCCAGTGTACTTACTTGTTTGTCTGGAGGACCGTAGAGTTGTGTGTACTGGGGGAGGACCCCGTCAATGAGTTTATCCAACTCCTCCGTGCTGAAGGCAGGGGCCCTTTCCCCAGACACTCAAACCATTGTCTCTTCCAGACCGAGGTCACAGCAGCACTTGCAGTGTAGGTCCTCTCCTGTCGAAGATCAGGTATCGAGTGATTGAACAGATAGAAAATGGCGGTCACGTCCGCGGCGGTGCGCTCCGTCACCGCCGGCGTACATCGCCATTGGCTCCTGGGACCCATAGGGTCCAATGTTAACCAATGCAGCATTGCGCCGCGGTCTTCGACCGCCTACCGCGACGGTGTACAACGCCAGCGCAGTTACCTCAAATCCCATTGTCCCACTTCAGAGGTCAGGCAGCCGCCATTTCAGGGGCCCACATTGCTTCATTTTTAACTGCGTCACACATACTTAGGCCTAGACTCAACACACATACAGGCCACTTTTCGGATTAGTATTCGTGTTCTGTGTAAGCTGTGGGTACGTACCTCTGAGTTGTTTGACTCCGTGCTCGCTGTTGTCCTTCATAGGCACCATCCGCTGGGACATGTGAGGAGATGGCGGCATCCTCCGGTGTACAGACCGCTGGTGGACCTGTCGACAAGGGAGTAAAGTCATGTGATCATCACATACAGGCTTGACCGGCCACAATCCAGGAACTGTGTACCCAGCTGGAGCCAGACCTGATGTCAGCTATCCTCCATCCCACAGGAATCCCCCCTCAAGTGCAGGTGCTGTCAGTGCTCCATTTCCTTGCAAGTGGGTCATTTCAAACAACAGTGGCCATAGCATCAGGGATGTCCCAGCCTATGTTTTCCAACGTGTTGTCCAGAGTGTTGTTTGCCCTGCTGAAACACATGCGGACCTACATCGTTTTCCCTCAAGTGGAGGATTTGCCTACAGTGAAAGGTGATTTCTCTGCCCTGGGACATATCCCCAACATCATAGGTGCCATTGATGGGACCCATGTGGCTTTGGTCCCCCCGCAGGAGTGAACAGGTGTACATAAACCGGAAGAGTTACCATTCAATGAATGTGCAGATGGTATGTTTGGCAGACCAGTACATCTCCCGTGTGAATGCCAAGTTCCCTGGCTCAGTGCATGACGCCTACATCCTGCAGAATAGCAGCATCCCTTATGTGATGGAGCAACTCCAGAGGCACTGTGTGTGGCTATTAGGTGAGCACCTGGAAGCAAGACAGTGGGAATGGTTGTCTGGGTCTGGGGTTATCTCTACAGGTTATTGTGTCTCTAACAGTTGTCCCTCGCCATTTGGAGATGACTCTGGTTACCCCAACCTGTCTTGGCTACTGACCCCAGTGAGGAATCCCAGGACAAGGGCAGAGGAACGCTACAATGAGGCCCATGGGCAAACATGGCGGATAATCGAGTGGACCTTCGGCCTCCTGAAGGCCAGGTTCAGGTGCCTCCATGTGACAGGTGGATCCCTATTCTACTCACCAAAGAAAGTATGCCAGATCATCGTGGCCTGCTGTATGCTTCACAACTTAGCTTTGCGACGACAGGTGCCTTTTCTGCAGGAGGATGGTCCAGATGGCGGTGTTGTTGCAGCTGTGGAGCCTGTGGACAGTGAAGACGAGGAAGCAGAAGAAGAGGACATGGACAACAGGGACTCGGTGATCCTGCAATATTTCCAGTGAGACACAGGTAAGAATACAAACCTGCCTACTACATGTACTTTAACACTACTACCTCTCTACTGTCTGTCGTTTTCACCCAGTGTATGGCCACTGAGTTGTCACTATCCCATACGATTTCACAGATGTGGGTCCCACTGTGTGACATCTGCTTTGATTCCTCATGGACTACAGCTGTGTGACATAGGTATGTTGATATTACAATTGAAAGAACTTTTTGGCACAGTAATTGCCAATACACTATTCCGAAATCACAGACTGACTCCAGATTGTTTTGTGCTTCAAGGGTGTTTATTTAAGTGCAAACTATTGGAGGGGGTTGCAAAATGGTGAGGGGTGATGGTGGAGGAATGTCCATGGCAGAGTCCAGTCTATTAGTCTCACAGGTGCATTACCCAAATGGGCATAGGAAGTGGAGCTGTGGCAGTTTAAGGATGGACAGGGTGACAAAGTGGGACAAAAGGATGACATTCAGGGTGGTCTCATTTCTTGGCGGGGGTCTTGGCATCGTTCCCTGTTTTTGTCCTAGATCTCAGGGACCGTTTGCGGGGTGGTTCTCCCTCTTCAGGGGGTGGGGTGCTGGTGTGGTGGTCCTGTGGCGGTGCCTCCTGTCCACTAGCGCCGGCAGAGGTGGTGGGCAGTTCATCGTCCAGGCTAGTGTCAGGGGCCCCTTGTTGTGCCACAGTGTCCCTCCTGGTGTTGAGTACTTCCTTCAGCACCCCTACGATGGTTCCCAGGGTGGAATTGATGGATCTGAGTTCCTCCCTGAAGCCCAAATACTGTTCCTCCTGCAGGCGCTGGGTCTCCTGAAACTTGGCCAGTACCGTTGCCATCGTCTCCTGGGAGTGGTGGTAGGCTCCCATGATGGAGAAGAGGGCCTCGTGGAGAGTGGGTTCCCTTGGCCTGTCCTCCCCCTGTCGCACAGCAGCCCTCCCAGTTCCCCTGTGTTCCTGGGCCTCCGTCCCCTGGACCGTGTGCCCACTGCCACTGCCCCCACGTCCCTGTTGTTGTTGGGGTGGCGGGTTAGCCTGGTTTCCCTGTAGTGGTGGACACACTGCTGATTGACGTGTCCTGGGGACAGAGGCATGGGCCCGCTCGGTGGGTGCTGTGCTGGGGTTTCCAGAGGGGGGAAGGTCTGTAGTGGCCTGTGACTGTGTGATGGGAACCGACTGTCCTGAGGTCCCCAATGGGCCGGGCTGGTCATCTAGATCCAGTTGGACAGTGCTGCTGTCATCACTGTGGGCCTCTTCTGTTGGTGGTGTGGACATGTGTGGACCCTCCTGTCCGGTGACGTTGGGTAGGGGTCCTGCAGGGGTGTAAAAGGATGTTTATTACATCTGTGTGTGGCATGGTGTGCAATGGGTGGGTGACCGTGTACCCCAGTGCTTGCATTCCTGTGTGGGACCTTGTGTGATGATGGTTTAGGGGGGTTGTATGGGTTTGTGCAGTGGGCATGCTTTGGTGATGGGTGTCCATGCTTTGGTGTTGCATGCAGGGCTTGGTGTTGGGATGTGTGGTTTGTGATGTTGGGACATTTGTGAGGAGTTGGAGTGATAGGGGTGAGGGTGAGGGTTGGGGGTATGTGATGGCGTGCAGGTAGGATGGGGGATGTAATAGTTAAGATTTGACTTACCAGAATCCATTCCGCCATCTGCTCCTGCGAGGCCCTCAGGATGCAGAATCGCCAAGACCTGCTCCTCCCATGTTGTTAGTTGTGGGGGAGGAGGTGGGGGTCCGCCGCCAGTCTGCTGAACTGCAAGGTGGTGTCTTGAGACCACCGTACGCACCTTCCCCCGTAGGTCGTTCCACCTCTTCCTGATGTCATCCTGATTTCTTGGGTGCTGTCCCACTGCATTGACCCTGTCCACTATTCTTCGCCATAGCTCCATCTTCCATTCAATGGAGGTGTGCTGCACCTGTGATCCGAATAGCTGTGGCTCTACCCGGACGATTTCCTCCACCATGACCCTGAGCTCCTCCTCCGAGACCCTAGGGTGTCTTTGCCGGGCCATGGGGTGGTGTGGGTGATGTGTGGGGTGGTGTGTGTGGTGATAAGTGTGCTGATATGTAGTGGGGTGTTGTGTGAGGTGCGTGGAAGTTATGTGGGTGATGGTCTGGTGTGCCTGTGGATGCTAGTATTGTTGATGGTGGTGTCTTTCTCTGTGCTTCTTTCTCAATTGTTGTCGTAGGGGTTTGTGGGTGATGTGGGTGTTTGTTTTATATTGTATTGGGTGTGTGGTAGTGGTGTGTGTATGTGTATCAGGTGTGTGTATTTCGAATTGTCCAATGTGGCTGTGTTTTGTATGTGTGTGTGTATTTTGAGCACGGCGGTGTGTACCGCCAATGGAATACCCCGGTTGAAAGACCGCTGCGTGGATTCGTGTGTCGTGATAGTGTGGGCGTATTTCTGTTGCCGTGACGGTGGAGGTTTTGTTTTCGCCAGTTTATCACTGACCTTTGGTGTGGCGGACTTGTGTGGGTGTCTGAATTTTTGCGGATTCAGTGCTGTGGGTCATAATAGCTGTGGTGTATTTCCACAGCTGCGGCGGTAAGCAGCTTTTACCGCCAATGTTGTAATGACCCCAATAATCTCTGCAAAGAACTCCTTGTATGGCGCAAATCGACGCGCAGGCTGACGGAATTGACGCACAGCCTGCCCTGTCGTAAGAAAATCACTGCAACCGGAATGATGCAGCCCAACTCCCTGAGTGGAGATCCACGCAGCACCAGTGTTGCGATTGGAACTTCGATGCACGGCCCACTGGCTCGATGCATAGCTGAGCCAGAACGACGTAGCAAGACTTCCTGTGAGAGAAATTTCCCCCATCGCCCACTGGATCGATGCAGCTCCTGTGACTTTGTCTTGCACTCCCAGTATTTCTCTGCATCGCCCCACGGGTGTCCAAATACCCCGCAACCTGAGAGTCTACAAGCCGGAAATCAACGCAAAGCCCTTGTTGCATGGAAAAGCATTGACGCATCATTTGTGTGCGCCCGGAGAAACTGACGCACACCTCTGCGGATAATTTAGACGCAAACCAGGTACTTTGTGCTTGCAAGAGACACATTGCTTTTTAAGAACTAAAGACGCTATCATTAAAAAAGTGATATTTCCACTTGTATTTATCAAATCTGGATCGTTTTTATCGTACTCTACTCAGATAAATATTCTATTTTTGTCTAAGCCTGTGTGGTGTATTTTTGTGCTGTTTATACTGTGTTGTTGCATGATTTATTACACAAATACTTTACACATTGCCTTCTAAGTTAAGCCTGACTGCTCAGTGCCAAGCTACCAGAGGGTGGGCACAGGATAATTTGGATTGTGTGTGACTTACCCTGACGAGAGTGAGGGTCCTTGCTTGGACAGAGTGTAACCTGACTGCCAACCAAATACCCCATTTCTCTTTAGAAAAGCATAGGGTGCCCCTGGGGCCTAGCCCTCCATGTGTATAATTAAAAACAAGCATGGGAGACAGCACTTGATTTTTTGTTGTTGCATTTTTGCAGCAAATTTGTGAATTTCATGAATTCGCTGCAACATTTTTTTTAGAATATGTTTTTTTGCCCTGCTGGGATCTGGGCTGTGTTGAACTTCAGGCAGTTGTCCTTCATCCATGCTGTGACATTCTTCATGCAGTTGTGGAAGTTGGTCTTCACTGTCGTGGGGTCTTCTGAGAGCAAGCGGATGAGGATATTGTTGATATCGTGGGTTCTGGTGATGTCGGCTTGAGGCATCATGTAGACGTTGAAGAGGGTGGGGCTGAGAGATGATCATTGGGGGATGCAGCAGATGGTGCTCTTGGGTTGCAAATAAAAGGGGGGATGACAGATTCTCTGCATGTGTTCCATGAGGAAGGATACAGTCCATCTGAGTGCGTCTTCTTTGATTCTGATCTGGTTCAGTCTCTTAATAAGGATGCCGAAGAAAATGTAATTTAAGGCTGTGGAGAAGTCGAGAAGGATCAGGGCAGCCCATTCTTCTCTGTGGGGTAGGAAGTGGATGTCGTCTGTGACAGTGATCAGGGCGGAATTGTTGTTTCTGATTGGGAGGGCCCAAGCAGGTTGTTTCTCGCCAGGTGTTCCGTGAGGGGACAGTTGATGGCTTTCAGCAGGACGTTGGTGGGAAACAAGAGCAGCAAGGTGGGGTGGAATTTCCAGAGATAGCTGGGGTTTGCTGAGGGTTTCTTCAGGAGCGGTCTGACCTCTGTGTGTTTCCATGTGTTAGGAAAGGTGGGTGTGGCCATGGATGCGTTGAGGATGGTGGGGAGCTGATGGCTGATCTGGTCGCTTCCTAGGTTGAAGAGTTGATGGGGGCATGGATCGGTGGGTGCTCCAGAGTGGATGGATTTCATTATGGCTGTGGTGTCTGGTGTGGTGAGCTTTTCCCATGCGGTGAGATGTTGGTTAGGGGAGGCTTCCGTATATGTGGTGAGGCTGTTGAGGTCAGTGGGTTGCGGTTCAAATTACCTGTACAAGGTGGATGTGTTGTTGTGGAATGGATTTGCTAGAGCTACTTGGTGTGGTTGGTGGAGTTACTTGGTGTGGTTGGAGCTAGCCTCGATGCGGCATGCAAAGGCATCCTTTTTTGCATCTTTGAGTTGTTGGTAGTATTTGGTGAGGGCTGACTTGAAAGTGGCTCGATCTGTATCGCCTCTGCTGGTGTGCCATCTTTTTTCTGGTTGTGTGCAGCTGTATTTCATAGTGCTGAGTTCCGAAGTGTACTAGCTGGCTTGTTTGTCTGGTTTGATGGGTGCAACTCAGTTGGTGGCATTGGTGATCCAAGTGTTGAAGTTCTTGACTGCCTCTTTCAGGTTGGTTGTGGTGTTGGGATGGGTGGTGTTGAGGGTATCCATCCATTGAATATGTGTCACTTTGCTCCAGCTGTGGAACAAGGTGTTGGGAGGGCTGGGGTGGTGAAGGTGTTGTTGCAATGGTACAGTGGACAATGGAGTCATCAATGCAGGTGAGTTCCATGGTGTGGCTGCATTTGATTATGCTGCTGGACGTGAAGATAGGGTCCAGTGTGTGTCCTTCTCTGTGTGTGGGGTCTGTGACCAGCTGGGTTAGGCTGATGTTGTCCATTCGTTCCAAGAGGTTTATGGAATTTGTGTCTGTGAATTCGTCCGGGTGAAAGTTTATATCTCCGAGGAAGATGTAGTGCTTGGATTCAATGGCGAGTGGGGCGATGAAGTCAGTGATGATGTTGCAGAGGCCGGTTCATGGTCCTGGGAGTCTGTAGGTGAGAATGCCTTTGATGGTTGTATTGTTGTTGGTATGGAGCTGGAAATTCGGGTTTCCATGATTGGCGTAGTTTTGTTTTCCATGGTGGTGCAGCCGATTCTTTGTGGGTGATGGCAATGCCTCCTCCTTGTTTGCTGGTGTGGTCCCAGTGTTTCATCTTGTAGCCGTTGGGCGTTGCTATGGCAATTTCGAGGAAGAAGAGGGGTTCAGCCATGTCTCTGTAGTGGAGGTCACGTTGGGGGCAAGGGTGCAGAAGGTGTCCCAGATTTCGGTGGCATGTTTGCAGAACGATCTAGTGTTGACCAGGGGGCATTGGAGTGGTTCCAGGGTGGCGTTGGCTGGCGGGGTGGGAGTGGCATGTGTTTCTGCAAGGGCAGGGGGTCTGAGGTTGCAGGTGAACTGACATTGGTACCATGTGAAAGGTCCTGCTGTGTGGCAAGGAGATGCGCTGCAGCAGTTGTTTCGGGGTCCAGGGTTTGGAGATCTGCAGTGGAGTACTCGTGGATGTCTGGAGGGTCAGGGTTCCTGGTGCTGGGTGTGGGCCAGGTGTTGACGCACTTCCCTTTTGCACCTCTTTGATGCACTGGTGAGACGCCTACTGCAGGTGGCCGCACTGCAGGCTGCCACACGAAGACCTCCATTAAGTAGGTCCTAGCAAAGGGGCTGGGGTGGTGGGTGTCAGGAGCGGGTGGTGGGAGGCGGGTGGTGGGCATAAACCAAGGAATAGCAGGGGAAAAAGAAACTAATCTAAATAAAATTAAGGATGGAAACTGGCTGATGGGGTAGGCTGCCTAGGACTGATGTGCACATGGCAGAGAAAGCCTGCCAGCAGTGCCATGGAAGGAGGCTTTGACTACAGCGAAGAGAAGCTCGTGAGGGCCTGCAGAAACTGGCAGAGTGATTAGCAAAGACTCAGCTCCAGATTAGAGTCTGGCAGTTTATAATTTCAGGAATACGGACTGGCAGAGTTGTTTTCGGCAAAGCAAGTGGCTAAGCCTTGGTTTAGGACTTCGGGCTGTCAGAGTATCATCTCAGGGATAGGGACTGGCAGAGAGTCATTTCAGGCAGAGGGATTAGAAGAGTCTCTACTCGGGACTAGGGACTGGCAGAGGGACATTTCAGGGGCTGACAGAGAGTCATTACAAGCAGTGATTATCAGATCCTCAGCACAGGACTGCGGACTGGTGCGGAGTTATCTGATGGATAGGGACTGGTAGAGAGTTTTCTGGGGCCTATGGACTGACAGAGAATCAGCTGAAGTAGAGGGCTTGACAGAGAGTTATATCAAAGAGAGAGACTGAGAGAGTCTTGGCTCTGGACTAGGAACTGACAGAGAGTCACCTAAGACCAAGGAACTATCAAAGAGCATACGCCCTGGAAGGAGGGGTGTGGTGGTGCTGCAGCACCCCCAAAATAACCATGCTTGTATGCAAACAATCAAAATAGCTATGCACATCTCCATGTGCCATTTTGCTGTCCACTGATGTATGGGCAGCTAAGACCTGGCGGTCATTCCAAGTCTGGCGGGCGGCGGTAGCAGCCCGCCAGGCGGGAACCGCCATTTGGCCGCTACGCGGCCAAAAGACCGCTGCCGGCATTCCAACCTTCCCGCTGGGCCGGAGGGTGCTAACCATGTTAGCGCCCACCGGCCCAGCGGGAAGGAGGCCTGCAACACAGAAGCTGGCTCCAAATGGAGCCGGCGGTGTTGCGGCCGTGCGACGGGTGCAGTTAGTCGCGCTTTTCACTGTCTGCTAGGCAGACAGTGAAAAGCCGGCCGGGGCCCTGTTCGGGGGCCCCTGTACTGCCCATGCCAGTGGCATGGGCGGTGCAGGGGCCCCCAGGGGCCCCAAGACACCCGTTACCGCCAGCCTCTTCCTGGCGGTGACAACCGCCAGAAACAGGCTGGCAGTAAGGGGGTCAGAATCCCGGATTCGCCCAGCCGGGGCAAAAACGGCAGGAAACCGCCGGCCCCGGTTTTCTGACCGCGGCGGTGGCTATGAAGCACCGCCAGCCTGTTGGCGGTGCTTCCGTCTTTCACGACAGGGTCAGAATGACCCCCATAATCATTTTTGCACTTTGAAGCACAGACTCCCAATGTAATTTTAGTCCATTTGTAGAGCAGAGTTTGATAGTTATTCGAAACAAAACTTATTCAGCCAGTGGACTAAAGTAGGGTAGACTTTACTCAATTTACTGCCAGTGGCTAGCCCTGCCCACCATTTTTTGACATTCTCTATGAGCAGTTGGCGTGTGCCCCCTCTAGTACCAAGCAACCCCATTTGGCAATTGTGTAGAGGTAGTCTGTGACCTAATCCACAGAAGGTCAAAAATAGGGTGGTGTTTAGGTGTGCAATTATATCTTGAGAGATTTACAACTGTTTAACTGATCCCTAACATTTGCAGGTACAAGTATGTTTGCCTGAGACCTTTAGGATTTCCATGTTTAGGTACAGTATTCACACTCATTTCAGACACATACCTGGTTTCATGAAACATAAATGTGCAGAATTACCACACAGGGCAGATACTCTAATCTGTAAAAGCACAAAAATGACCATTATATAGAATGCGTTTGGATTTGCAGAATCATGCATCAGTATTATTGCCTGGACTCTGGATGTAAATCTTACCAAAAGGACTGATAATGCAGAAATGTGAATCACAAGGAGTTTCAATATATACCTTACAAACGTAATACTAATGTTAATATTATTTTCTTAAAACCATATCAATTCAGAAAAGTAGGTCAAGGCATTTATATTGTTTTATAAAAGGAATACATTATCTATGCTTTATAAAACCAAGTTAGTTAGTGAATAAATAAAATATTTCACAAATCTCTGTGATTGTTTAGTTTAACCAATTTGTCTGCTATCATAGTTATCAATTTCATAACTAAAACAAGTCAGTATTGCATAATGGCAGGTACACATTTCAAGCTGTTATACGGTTCCCATTAAGATAATAGGACTGCATATTTAGGATGAGAAATCTTCAGAATGTGCGGGACTGAGTCCTTCCACAACCTCAGAGACTGTCAGTCTAATTCCTGGCTAGCTCACAGGGCCTCACCTACAACCCTAAAGGTGATTATGGCAACCATTTATTGAATTAA
Source organism: Pleurodeles waltl (assembly GCF_031143425.1). Taxonomy (NCBI): domain Eukaryota; kingdom Metazoa; phylum Chordata; class Amphibia; order Caudata; family Salamandridae; genus Pleurodeles; species Pleurodeles waltl. Next base: position 266,032,214 of record NC_090448.1, on the reverse strand, counting down.
ACATAATCTTGCATAGAGAGAATGAGCTGTGGTAATTAGGCAGATGAAACCAAGCAAAGCGGCCAGCATTAAGAACATGGTAAAGATAATAAACAATCCAACCATAGTAAGTGAGTTCTAGACGTTCTTGAGATTCCTACCTAACTCTGAGACTATACAGAGAGCATAGCGAGTATACCCTCCTGCCTGCCTGATATATAGGATTAGCCTTAGCCCCATACCTGGAAATGGTTTTGGGAGTCAGCCTGTAGCATGGATGGCAATCCTCATAGAAAGCAGGTACATTAGTGCGCGTCGTGCTGAATGCTGAATACATTACTCCCAAGATGACGTGGTTGGAATGCCTCTCTGCCCCTTCCAGGTTAATACATCATTTATATAATAAAACCGTACTATGTTAGAGGCACAGTTATGATGTGGTGCTGTGTCTAGATGTTAGACGCTGTCTCCTGAAAGGCAACACAAGCACTAAGATGTTGTGTACTTCCTCCCTAGCCGTGTTCAGAATTTACTGATTACATGTCCAGAAAAGTAGAAACTAGAACAAGCAACTTGTACAATATATTCCTAGAATAATTTCATGCAAGCGAAATGAAGTAAAGTGTGTAAAAGATCATTGCTAAAAGTGATGCAGCTAAAACATGTAAAATATTTAATGTATAATGAAGCTGAGAAACACGGAAACCAACTTGGGCCCAAGAGGTCCTTATAACAAAGTCTTCTTAAAGGTGGAAGTTACAAGTTTTTAGGTTTATTATTAAAAGCTGAAGAGCAGCATAATACATGTGCTTTCTGGCGTTTCTCTTGGATTTCTACATTTGAAGAATTTCACTGATTTCAAACAGGACAAATACTTAAGTCCTGTTTCGCAAAGGTAAACTTATTCTTTGTGTAAGTTTACACTTTATGTGGAATTCGAAAACTACGTGTAGAGTTTTACAACTATGTATGTCCTTTCTTTTATTGTGTGGAGATCTCCGCCCCATTTGCGGAGTTTCCGTATGCTTGAATATATGGAGCTCTCCGCACATAAAAAGATAGGACATGCAGAGTCATAAAACTCTGCATGAGGTTTGTCAATTTCACTTAAAGTGTAAACATACACAAAGTGTAACTTTACATTTATGAATCAGGTTCCCAATGTTGAGATCCTAGGAGATTGATATTTTTGGATACAAGATCACTTGATTACTTGTAAGAGTAAAAAAAAACTGTTGTCTCTTGAGCTGAGGAGAGTAAGGTCCTTGGCCTTTGATACCAACTTGCATTTTTTATAGTACTTATTTAAAGCAAGGATAGCTTAGACCTTATTCTAAAAAAGTGCTCATGTTTATCTCTTGTGCAGCTGATGATGAATCTACATTCCTCGGAAATTATAAATGTGATGAATCCAAGTCTTTTTTCAGGTGGTATTTTAAAGCTCTAGATTCAGCTGTACCTAATCTATGCCAGTAGCAGAGAAGACGTGAATTCTTGGTGAGGTTTGATTGTGAAGGCTGAACTCTAGCTGTAATGATACTGAGGAAAAGGATTGGGAAGATGAAACAGTTTTCTCAAAAGACTCCATTGTGCCATGTTTAACCAGTTGCCAAGATTTAGGCATATGAACAAGCTGGTAACAATTTTTGTCTTATCACTTCTATTATAAATAATGAAGAACCTGACATACGTCTGGCCAGTGTTTTAAATGCATACAGCATGAGATGGATTTTTGAAATTCCTATTTTGTAGATATCCTTTTAGGGGAGTGGACTTCTAAATATGGATAAGAGTTTACCACTTAAGGATTTCCTCCATTTCGTCTCCATGTGAACTTATGTTTTGATGAAGTTATTAGTGAGATGATTTTTTTCTTGGAGAGATTAACTTCCAGGCTTTTATTTGCACAGTAGTTCTGAAAGGCATTGAAACTGTTTTGGAGACCTATCTTTTTTTGCTCCAAGAGTAATGTGCCATCAGCGTATTGAATAACGAGTAGAGGATTGTTATTTGTTAGGAGGGCTTGGGCAAGTTAAATCTGAAAAGGTGTTCCCTTATCAGACAGATACAGATTAAAGAGCAAAGATACCAGAAAGCATTTTTATTTTAGACTCTTCTTCACTGTGAGTACTGAATTTTCTCCAGTTGGATTTTAATCCAGTTGTTGGTGTACAATGACCTTTAACGATTGGTTTGGTGTACCCATTGCTCACATTTGAGCAATTCCATTGCAATGATCTTTTGATGGATTCAAAGGCCTTTTTAAAATGTATATATTACACAAACAGATTTGACTTTTGTTTGATGCTCTGTTGGATTAAAGCTGAACGTATAACAGATTTAGGGCCTGATTTAGATTTTGGTAGATGGGTTACTCGTCACACCTGTGACAGATATCCAATCCGCCAAAATCGAAATCAGGCCCTTAGTTGGAGAGAAACCTGTTTGCAAGAAATTAAGATATCCAAGCTGACATTTCCTTAAGAAGTAGAACAGCATAGTATTTTGCTTTCACTTTGAGGACAATAATTAATCTATAGTTGTCAGGATTATCCTTTTAAACCATTTTGTAAAATGGGTGCAGAATTGAGCCCTTCTATGATACTGGAACAGTTCCTTCGGGCTAGCAGGATATGAATAGGTAATCTAGTGCCTCTGCCTAATAGGTAGTGCTATGTTTGAAAACCATTAGGGCCAGGTTGCTGTCATTTCTGCTTTGTATTTATTTATTTGAATTTTAATTGCTCTATTGTTTTATTTCCAATTAAATTATAAACTGTAAATAAGGCTAATGAGATATTCATTTTCTGTTGAGCTAATGAGAGTGTAGGTTTAGATTCTTAATTGATTTCGAGGTTTTAGGTTCTTGATTAGCGTTGTGAGACAAATCAGCGTAAAGGGAGTTCACATAAGTCATCTGTTGATATTGGATTGATCAATGATGATGTGCATGACAACTATACATTTTTATACACAAACAAAGTCGCATCTCCACTGTTGGATTACTCTGTCTTGAACTCTCCATCAAGCCCAGCAAGTAGGTATGTGGTCAGGCAGGCTCTGAGACCCAGGCCTGAAGGGTATTAACTGACAGATCACTGGTGGGGTTACACTTAGTTGGCAGCAAAACACACAAACAAGAAAAGTTAGATCAGATTCCACAGGTAGGCAGCACACTACAATGGTCCCGGGAGATTGGCCGCAATAAAGCACACATGGCCAGAGGAACGTATGCATTTCCAAAACACCACAAAGTTATATGCCACATGTAATTAGGTACACTTAGCCATTTAGAACACAGCACACACAGCACGCGCAGTGACCACGCACCACTCAGGCCAGACATCTGAACATGAACTCGCTGACCCACATTGTGTCCATGTCAGGTCGAGGCCCACCTGCATTCCCTATCTGGAATTGTATCTGTGACTCCGTGATAACCATATTTATGGTCGTACTACACCCAGAGAAATGTATATAACTCACTTTAATCCAAAGTACAAGCGAGACAGTGCTCAGACACTGGTTCTGTAACTGTTATCCCTGTTAATGTTTAATTAAACCAGACATTTCCTGTTTTGCCAGATGCCTCTTGTCTTTTGTTTTTAAGGTAAGTTCTCATTTGGCAACACATCTAATCTGTTGCATCTATATTGATACTTGCTTTATGGAAGCACTCAAGAGAGCTAACAAGTTTCCAGAATATGTTTTAGGCTTTTGGCAGGGATTCTGCATGTAAAGCCTGCCACTGTTTTTCTCTCTGCTCTGTTTTGGCAATCCACACTGCTTTTTGCATTCCTCCCTGATTAACTTAGCATTCATTCTCCACATGACAGAGGCGACTAGGGGCCAGATGTAGCAAAGGTTTGCGACTCGCAAACGGGCCGAATCGCAATTTGCGACAGTGCAAAATCGGAAATGGGATGCAAAAAGCCCATTACCGACTCGCAAAAAGCGATGGGACCCGTTTGCGAGTCGCATCCCTTGCGACCCCATTTTGCGACCCGCAAATAGCAAGTCGCAATTTGCGAGTCGCAAACCTTATGCAATTGTAACTCGCAAATTGCGACTAGTCGCAAAAAGCCCAGTTTGCATGTCCCATTTACCACTAACTCAGAGCAGGTGGTAACCATGACCAAAGTATAAAAGGAGACCCAGAAGCCATCTGGGTTACTCAAGATGGCAGAGATATACCTGATAGCAGTGAGGAGGAGAGTCTACGCAGCCCAGCAGAGGAGGAGGAGGGGCCACAGACAGGAGAAGATATATAGAACCAGGCAGACTCTTTTTCAGCAAACTGAAGAGGAGATCTATGACAAATACTGCCTTAGCAGCGCAGCCATTCTAGAATTAATAGATTTACTCAAACCACAGCTAGAACACCAGACTCTGTGTGGCTGCGCCATTCCTACGCATGTGCAAGTACTATGCTCACTGCACCTCTTGGCCTCAGGGAGCTATCAGGGGGTCATTGCTGTGGCAGGTGGGGTATCCCAAAGTGCAGTGTCAAGGTTCCTCAGGTCCTTCCTAGATGCCTTAGTCATGCACATGTCTCACTTCATATACTTACCAAGGAATGAGGCAGAAATGAACAGCACCAAGCTGGACTTTTACCGCATTGCCCACTTTCCCCATGTCATAGGGTGTGTAGATGGGACACACATTCAAATATGCCCCCCTGCAAATCTGGAACACATTTTCCGCAACAGGAAGTGTACCCACTCACTCAACATACAGGTTGTGTGCGATGCCCATTATGTCATCACGGACATCGTAGCTAAGTTTCCAGGCAGTACCCATGACTCATACATTTTTAGGCATAGTGGGATACATCAACGCCTGGAATGTGGGGAATTCGGAGACGGTTACCTCCTAGGTAGAGCCACAGACACTTGCAGACATACACACAGGTCACTGTGCACGACTATCTGGACTTCCTAACAGTGTACTTTTGTGCCCAACAGGTGACAGTGCCTATGCTCTCAGGCCTTGGATCATGACTCCGTTTTTAACACCCAGAACGGAATCTGAGAGGCAATACAACAGTGCGCATAAGAGGACCAGGAACCTGATAGAGCGCACCTTCGGACTCCTGAAGGCAAGATTCAGATGCCTCCACCGCAGTGGAGGCGCCCTCCAATACACCCCCATTACCGCATTCAAAATTGTGGTCGCATGCGCCATCCTCCACAACATAGCCACCCGACGTGGGCTACCTCTCACCCCTGCAGACCCAGATCCTGATGATGAAGAGCAAGAACAACCACATCGCCATCATGGGGATAGGAGCCTAGCTAATCAAGGCAGACTGAGACGGGAACACATTGCAACACAATATTTTGGACAGTGCGTGTCAACTCCCACCATACTCACCTATTAACCAAAAGATCCATTTGTTAAGTGGAACAAAAATAACTGTTTTATTACTGTAATTAAGAACTATATACAAGTAGAAATTGTCCATGGGCAGGAAAATGCCAACCAGTCATGTGGCACATTAACGCCATGTGCCACAGTTAATGGTCCTGGGTGTTATCTATGTTCTCCTGCCCCTCCTGCCAGCCTGGCTGGTCCCTGCTGCGTCCATGGTGCTCTGCCTACCACTCCTCAGCACCCTGCTGTCAGTGGCAGAGACACTGCTCACTGTTGAGCCCTCTTCACTGTCTTGGGGTGTTTCCCCTGTGGCCCTTGACATTTCCCGTGTCTCCATAAGTTCTATTATGTGGGTGAGACGTCCCAGGCCCCTGGCAACATCCCCAGCAAAATGGCCATCTCTATTTGCAGCCCAACTGTCCTCCTCGACAGGCCTGTTGTGTTAATGGCGAGCCTGCCGATCGATGTGGCCATCCTGTCCAGTCGTTGCATTACTTGGCGATCTCTGCGCCTCCCAGCCTCTGCCTGGGCCAGCAGTCCTCCCGCCAGTTCCCTAATGGCAAGGGCAATGTCCCCAGTGTTCTGGCACATCATGTCCATGCGTCTGTTGAGGTGCTGCATGCTTGCATGGTTGTTTCTCACAAAGCGGTGCAGCACACCACTAATCCTGCCCAAAACTCTGTTCTGCAGGCGCTGACCCCGCAGCAGATGTGCCTCACTGTTGGTTGGAGGAAGTCTCCTGGATGCAGACAGCAGCCCAGATGGTCTTGCCCTGCGACGCCTGCGCAGCGGTGGCTGCCCTGTGCTCCCACCTGTGTCCTCCCTGCCTGTTGCTGGGGCAGCTTCTGGCGTGAAAGTTGCAGCAGGTGTTACTACTGCAGGGATGCTGCTGACGGTGCAGGTGGGGGTGCTGGCGGGTCCTGGGGTGTCCTACTGGGCCTGGGTGCTTGGGGTGTTGGGGGTGTCTTGCTGGAGACCTGTGGGACATGGGGAACAGACTGTCAGTGTCTACTATCTATTGCACACATCCTATTAAATATTTGTCTATGAACTGCCTATTTGACTACATTTCCCATAATGCATCATTCTGGCAATTTCTACCCTGAAATGGAGCTATTTTGGTTGTGCATGCACCTGTGTACATGGTGGGTGGGGGTTGACATTGATAGGGGTACAGGCTTATCACATGGTACTCACCGGTTGATGTGCTGGGCTCTGAGGTGTCCAGGTCCCCAAATCCACACACTGCCTCCAGCTCCAATGTTTCTTCCACCCTTTCTTCCAGGGGTGTGGGTGGTGGCACAGATGATGGTCCCCCTCCAGTGCCTCTCATCTCCCGGAGCCTTTCAGCCACCCTCTCCTTGGTCCGGGAGCGGAGGTCATACCACCTCTTCTTTATGTCCTCGATTGTCCTGTGGCTCACACCCAGGGAATTGATTTTATCTTGGATGTCCTGCCAGAGTTTTTTTTGGGTGGCCTCAGGAACATTGAGGGCTGCTCTCCCAAAAAGCTCATCATGGTGCTAACAGCATTCCTCTGTCAGCACCTCCAGCTCCCTCTCAGAAAATTTTAGTTTTCTTTTTCGTGGGGTTCCCTCCATGGCAGCTGCTGTTTGTTCTGTGTGAAGACTGGCAGTTATAAAAGGGTGTGGTCCTCCCTCCTCCCAGGTGTATTAGTAAACTTCCTGGCTGTGATGTCATCATCATGTGCCAGGAAGTGTTTCCAGAGTGTTCTGGTGTGCTTTCTGGAGTGTTCTGCTGCACCTGCAAGCAATTTTCGAGGTAATCGCAATTTGCGACATCTACTCGCAAATTGCGAGTTTGTTTTTTGCACACTCGCAAAAAGCGACCTCGCAATCTGCGGACTCGCACAATGCGTTGCGAGTCCGGCTGCGAGTCGCAAAATCAGATCGTTTTTTTTTCTGCCATTCCAAATTTTGCAAGTCGCATCAACTCGCAAAATGCGAGTCGCAATTTTTATTTTTGCTACATCTGGCCCTAGGTCTGTTAACATATCTCAAAACATTATTTCATTCCTTTTAGTTGGACCTTATTTTACTGAGTATCATTGATGGATCTGTTAAGTGAGACAGATATCCAGGGGTCAAATTTGAGTTTAGAGAAAGATGGCCTTTTGGATCTCCTTGAAGCCCACATAGTGGTTGTTGTCCAGTGGCTACATATGACAGGTTGTATTTTCTACGCTTAACGAGAGGGTTTGCAGGAAACGGTCACTTTCTAAGCCATTTATTATCTTACAAATGGTAAACTGGTTTATCAACTCTAAGAAACCTCAAGTTCTGGTTGTGCCTACCCTTGGATATTTGATGGGGATGTTGCTTGGAGAACTGAAGTTTAAAATTTGCAGCTTTAAAAATAGGAGACTTGCCCAGACAGTGTAACTCCAGGCAAATTTTTGGCGATAACAGAGAAGTAAGGCATATTCCAGTACTTGTCTTTGTGTTCATGTCAGACTTTGTTGGTGTTGCTATTCATTATATCAAAAATAAAATGTACTGTCAGGATGGTTGTTGCATCTTCTACAGCAGCCTGTAAGGAGCTTAATATAGAAGTTAACTCATTATTTTCAATCTGCTTAACTTTTGACGCCCGATAGAGGTGTAAATTAAGAATAAGAAGATGTGCTAAATGAGATAGTTTTGATTTTTGCTTCACTGAAATATCCTGGATCCAAGAGGTGCTAATGTTGATCTTGGTGGAATCCATATGAAGGTGGCATGAGACAAAAATAGATAGCCCTTCTGATAGTCTGCTCCTTACTGAGATCTTTACTGATTGGATTGAGAAGCTTTCCTAACTTGGAATATAAACCATTCCTTTCAGGTTGATTGGATGGAAATATTGTCAATATTTGGAAGATATTCAATAGTCCCTTGAGGAGCATCCAAGCCAACAATGTTCTATGAGCACAATTTGATCATAGTTTTAGGTTTGGCTTCTTTCATTTTTGTCTATCTTGGTGTTTATAAATTTTTGTTTGCTAAAGGAGGCTTAATGCATTTTTGTGTATTTGTTGTGTTTGCTTACCTCCAGCGCACCCACCAACTAAGATCAGCCTTGCTAAGTTGACTAACCTTTCAGGATTGTACAGTTTTGTTGATCAGGTTTGTTCATTGTAATACTAAGTTCATTTGAAGAGTGAGATTTGTTTTTAAATCAGTGTTTGGTGATGGGGAAAGGGTTCCATTAAATCTGTATCCCAATTAAGGTGTTATTTTGACAATAAAAGCAGATGTTGCTCTGTGGGAGCTCTAGTAATTGTGTTTCACCACTCTGAAAATAACAATTTATTTCACAGATATCAAATCTGCTTTCTCTTTTGAGGTTGTATTTTGCACATTCCAAATTGTAGTAAGTAGGGGAGGGACAAGGGCAATGCTTAATAAGGCTGCATTGGTGACTGATGATAGCTCTGGGACTGCTTTCAACAATTTCTAATTATTGCCTCTGTTCAAGATGACAAATCTCTTCTTTTATTTAGCTGGGTAAGATATATCAGGGAGGATGGTAATATTAGTTTGGGAGTATGCTGTGCGCAAAGGGTGGGGTTCCTGTGGCAAATGTGCTTTGTGAGAAGGATATCAAAAGCTGTATATTAGCATTGGATCCTCAAATAATTGTCGTGACGCTTATGCCAGTGCCTGCCGAATGCAGCAGCTCGACTTTCAAAGAAAATTCCCAAGTTCAAGTCGGTGTTACAGCCAACAGTGGAGCCTCATTGGCTCCCTGTAAAGAAAAGAGTAATGTTCAAGGCACTGTGTTTGGCACATACGTCTCTGCATGGTTAAGGGCCGGATTACTGGAAAAGAATTGTTTCCTGGTGTAGCCACAGAAAAACCTGGCATTCAGCAACCTCAGAATAGTTAATTTCCCTAAAATTAAGAGAATGACAAGAGAGGGCAGAAGTTTTATCCACACCGCATGCCAACTTTGGAATAACTTACCAGGACATCTCGGATGTCAGTTCAATTTGTCCTGTTTTAGGAAAACAACTCAAAACCTAGTTGATCATTGAGGCACTGGATGTCGGTTTCTCCAAGGCCTGGGGGCTACAGGTGCAGTGGGTCCTTTGGTGTCGGATATCTTCGTCCGGAGCTTTCGCAGTCAGGGGGTCCCTGTGCAGGCGTCGTCGTGGAGGGGTCCGTTGTTGTTTGCTTTCCTTCTCTGCTGGGTTTTACGCTAAGCAGTCCTTCTTCTTCTTGTGAGGTCATCAGGAATCGGACTAGCTGGGTTCAGGAAGCCCTTAAATATAAGATTAAGGGGCGTTTTAGGGGTCAGAGGGCAGTAGCCAATGGCTGCTGTCCTGAGGGTAGCTACTCCCTTCTTGTGTCCACTCCCTTTGGGGAGAGGGGCACATTCCTATCCCTATTGGTCCCTGTCCTCCAAACCAAGAGGGAGGATTCTGCAGGGAGGGGGGTCACTTCAGCTCTGGACACGCTAGGGGTGGTCCCAGCTGACGTGGTCACTCCTCCTTGTTTTTTTTAAGTTTCCCGCCGAACTGGCCACCCAAAGTGGTGGCTTGTCCAGGGGGCAGACATCTCCACTAGCTGGAGTGCCCTGTGGCAATGTAACATGAGGCCTGAGCCTTTGAGGCTTAACGCCAGGTGGTACAGTTCCTGCAGCGGGAGGTGTGAAACACCTCCACCAAGAGCAGGATTTGTCTCTGGCCTCAGAGAGCACAAAGGCTTTCACTCCAGGGGGCCAGACACTCGTCTCTTTGTGGCAGGCTGGCACAGACCAGCCAATCCTACACTAGAGTATTGGATAAAATAACAGGGGGCAACTCTAAGATACCCTCTGTGTGCATTTTTGTTTAATAAATCCAACAATGGCATCAGTGTGGGTTTATTGTGCTGAGAAGTTTGACACCAAATGCCCCCGCATTCAGTGTAGCCATTATGGAACAGTGGAGTTTGTGTTGACAAACTCCCAGACCATATACTTAATATGGCCACAGTGCACTTACAATGTCTAAGAATGGATTTAGACACTGTAGGGGTGTATTGCTCATGCAGCTATGCCCTTCCCTCTGGTATAGTGCACCCTGCCTTTGGCCTGTAAGTCCTGCTAGAGGGGTCACTTACCTATGCCACAGGCAGTGTTTTGTGGGCATGGCACCCTGAGGGAGATGCCATGTCGACTTTGCCTTTTTCTCCCCACCAAAACACACAATCTGCGATGGCAGTGTGCATGTGTTAGGTTAGGAGTCCCTTAGGGTGGCACAACACATGCTGCAGCCCTTAGGGACCTTCCCTGGTCACAGGGTCCTCGGTACCACTGGTACCTTTCACAAGGGACATATCTATGTGCCAGAGGTGTTGCCAAGTGTAGAAACAATGGTACATTTTTAGTGAAAGAACACTGATGCTGGGGCCTGGTCAGCAGGATCCCAGCACCCTCTCAATCAAGTCAGCATCAATATCAGGTAAAAAGTGTGGGGGTGGGTAACTGCAACAAGTGCCAGTTTCCTACACCTCTGAACTGAAGGATTGGCATGTGGAGTTTCGACAGGTGCTGGGATGGATCTAAATTGACCTCACAGTTGGCCTGCCTTCTGTAATTCAGTCACGTTTATGGTGTCTGCCTTTATTGGGCCATCATTAGACTCTGTATTATATTTGTTCTTTGAGTTTGAGAAGATTGTTTAAGGGAACAGGGGTTGAATATTGGATGTAAATGAGCTTGCCAAGTTGATGTTGTAGATTCTACTTTAATAAAAGAAAAATGTATCTGCTTTTTTAGTTTTCTATTTTTTTTTTAGAGTTTTATTTTAAAGTGTTATGTTTTTAGATGTGGCTGTTTTGTCAGTGGAGGTTTTCTTTATTGAAAAGTCCAGAATACGAAATGTTATATGTTCTTGGATTCAAGCCAGGAGAACCCTCATTGTTGCTTCCATATGTCGGGGAGAGGATGAATCTCAGCTTTAACCACAGTAGCATTTTGGGGTAATGGATGCATGGTGGACAGCGCTCACATAATTGGCCCTTGATTGTTATTTAAGGAACATTTGAACTCAGTAACAATTGAAGACAGAATACTATGAATATTAGATAATGTATCCAACAAAACAACACAAGAAAGATTTGACTTCCTTGTTTAATTTTAAGCCAAAGTTAGGGAAGGATTAATGACCTATTTTTATTGTTTTTCATCTATGCACCTAGGATCTGCAAAACCATCCCTGTTTCCATCAGAGCTGCTCCACTTTAGGAAAGACTCACCTCTTTAAAAAAAACACTACATCACAAAGCACTAACTGTCCATAACTCAGCTTCCTCTCCTATTACTTACTAATTTAAGCATAAGTACAGAACTCCTCTGACTTTTGGCTAGGTTCCAGCTATAGGATTGGCATGTACATACTTACATACATACATATAAAACAGGATGCCTTCTAGTCACGTTAGTAGGTTGGTTTGTTTCCTGGAGCCATTAATGGGTTTGAGACAGCAGAAATCATCACATGAAGAGCAGCATTGCGCTATGGCGCTTGTATGATGAAGAAAGGTTGTTAAGGGGATCTGAAATGTGGATTATGGGAATCTTTGCTTGCTCCTCCTTAATAAGACAGTTGGGCCAACAGATAGAATTGATAAGAGTCCATCCTTATCAATTTCAGGTAATTTGGCAGACGAGGAAACATCTTGTATTGGCAGATCAAAAACATGCAATTGAGGTGGAAATTTTAAGGTGTGTTCATTAACAGGGGATATGCCAGAATTGAGAATATTTGCCCAGGATTTTAAAATGGATGAGGTCTTTAAAATTTAGGGCAATATTATGAGATGCAGCGCTTTGCATAGGCCCTTGTGTTTTTGAAATATTAGCCGTATTTGCTGGTGTTTCTATTGGTGGAGAGTTGTTATCTAGGGATGATTTTTATATAATACAATAATTTAACGTTTTAGCGTGGTGGGTTTTTGGCTAACTGTGGGCCAGATTTATACTTTTTGATGCAAAACTGTGCAAACCTAGTTTTGCATCAAAAAGTTTAGCGCTGGCTAGCGCCATTTGTTTATGCCACCCATGCGTCAAATTTATACTTTGGCGCTGGGTGGCGCTAAGAATAGTTTAGAGTCATTTTTCCTGATGCTAACCATTGCGCCTTGTCGTAAGGCAAAATGACATTAACGCAGGGAAAATGACTCTAATCCAGTTTACGACAAGATAACACGTCACAAAATGGATATGTGCCATTTTTCCCCGCAATAGCCTTAAAAAGTGACGCAAACGGAGAAAACAGTGTTAAGGAGCCCCAACATGGATCCCAGAAGCCAGGAGAGACCCCAGACAACCAGGAATCAGCCTGGAGGACACAGACAAGACCCAGGGGAGAGACAAGAAGAAGACGAAGTGTCACTTTAACGCAGCGGAGCATGAAATACTGGTGAGAGTGGGGACGGAGCAAAGGCATCAACTCTTCATCACCTCTAAATTGCCAATTGGAAGGAGAGAGGCAGTTTGGAAACAGATTGTGGACAAGATTAACAGTGTGGCAGAGGTCAGGAGAACTGTTACTGAGTGCAACAAATGTTGGCATGACTGCAAGCTGAGGACAAAAGAAAAAATGGCAAGGAACAGGAAGGCAGCACTGAAGACCGGAGGTGGGAGTTCAGCACCGCAAGAGGACTTCGACGAGATGGAGGAGATGGTTGCAGCCGTCATCCTGGAGGAAATCATCACTACTATCACAGGAAAGGACAGCGCAGACTACCTGGAAACAACACATATTCAGGGTAAGTTGCATGTGGGACCAAAATGCCTAAATGTCAAGTGCAAGAAGGGGGAGTCACATACCTACTACACAATGCATGTCAGCCCTGCAAATCAGGCAGTGGAAAGGGCAAAGGTGCACGGCACGGGACTCCCTGCACTGCCCATGCCAGGTGCATGGGCTGTGCAGGGGCATCCAGGGGCACAACACAACACTAACAACCTTTGCATGGGGGTACACCACCATGCCAAGGCTGCTGGAAATGCTGAAGCAGACCAGGAGGGTAAGGTAGAATGTAAAACTGGTCTGGTGTCACAGGACAGCTGGTAATGTCAGAATGTAAACTAGAGGACAATGACCAGTCTCAGGCCATTGGCTCAAGCTGCATTCACCCTTGACAACATTTGCCACACATACCTGTGCTGTGTGCGCTGGTCAATTAGGAAATGGCAGTTAGGTGCCCATGGAACAAACACACTCAAAATGAGGGTTCAGTATGACTACGTGATCAATCCCCATCAACCCCTATCCAAGTTCAACTCCTGGGAACTGGTTATGTCTATAGACTCAATAACCATCTGGCACTGTCACATACATAATGATGTACACAGCAGTAATCTCATACCCATGCTGGCAATCTCAGGTATCATAGTGCGAAGACAACTGCATTTAGTGGGAGGACATATGTGTGTAGGAAGGCAAACACACCCTCACAGTTATAAAAGGAAATGGAACTCTGCCAGGTCCATCAATGTATTGTGATGTACCACACAAATGCAAACATCAACATGATAAACTACCAATGGTAACACCTGTATTATCTCATGGAAATGCCATGCATGGTGTGGTACTAGGTCTCAGCACTGCATTGGTTTATGTGAAAAATTATGAACTGGGACTGGGCCATATTGTTATGTGTGGTGCTGTGGCATCAGCACACCAACAACCATTGCAAGGCCTCACCATGCAAATGGAAGCAGAGGGAGGGTTGATGACAACAAGAAGGTGGCAAGCCACAATTTGGACACAACCCACAAATAGAAGAAGTGACACAGACAATTGGCCAAACTGCCCACACTACATGACACATGCAGGTGGGGCATAGTGCTGAGAGACTGCAAACATTAATGACAGGAACAATGCATGGGAACCAAGATGACAATGAACCACCAATAGGAATTCAGTGACGTCACATTACAACTGGCACAACAGAGACACACTAATTGTACAATATCTCATTGAAGGGAATGATGGCTCTCCTGTGGATCTGCCTGTCCTGGACTACCCTGATGACCTGGATGACCAGCTGACAACCATCAGTCAGGAAACCCTCCAAGATGTCCTGGGAACCCTCCAGGTACCACCTCCAGTCGCAAGGAGGAGCATTCATTTAGCAGCCATCCCAGAGGAACCACCCCAATAGTACGACCTGCCAGCTCAAACACAGCTGAGGACTCTGATGACACAGGGACCACCTTTGAGAGGATAGTAGTGGGAGTACAGCGGGAGCTGGCCAAGGAGGTGCGGGTGGGGATGCAAACTATATGGCCTTGAGGGGATGTGCATGATGACGTCCGCAAAACAGACAGCAGCCAAACAAGTCACTGCATGGAGTCCAACAGTGTGTGAGTGATCTAACCACTACTGTGAGGGAGTTGCCACAATCCCTGTCCTCCCAAACTTGCTGCTGCATGCATGACAATAAGCTGGACTCCATGCACTGGGAACTGGCCTTCCTCAGGGCAGACATGGCTGCCTACCACAGGGATGTTGCTGCCATACTCAATAATCAGCAGCTCCTCCTTGCTGCAGTGATGTCATAAGTAGTTTCACAGATGGCAGCTGCAGGGAATTTGGTGTCCAATTTTCCAACCACTGAAGTGTGTGTTGCCCCCTCCAACCTACCAGCACCACCATCAAGGGCAGAGGAGAAGAGACACACATCCGAGGATGAAGATGTGGAACAGATCATCTTCACCCATAGGAGTACCTGGTAGCACCAGCCAATGCCACATGGGCACTGATTTTCCTTTGTCCAGTGCTTGACAACATGCCAGTGTTGCTACAGTTGGTGACATGCACTCTTCACCGACACACTGTTAACCTTTCCACTATGGAGTGCAATTGTCTCTCACTAATCAATTGGCAATTCATGTTCCTCTGCACTGAACAACACTTCATCTCAGCATGTCCAATGACATTTCCCTCAACCTTGCACTTGTGTTGAGTCACAATGTGTTTTATACAGACCTGGACTATATAAATATTGCACTGCAGCACTTTAAAATAAAAAGCACCTACACACCCACTTTGTCTCTGTGTAATGTGACTCATCTACTTTGCTGGAGATTTGTGATGCGTGTAACATGTCTATGGTCACAGAATGACAATACCAGGGAGCAGAAATAATGTGGGCAGACATCTACGCACATGGTATCTACAAGATTAAAGTAAATGCTGGCCACATCCCCTACAAGCAAGTCACTGTGTATGTGACATTTGCTTTAAAACATACATGCCTCACCCACAACATACAGCAGGAATGGCTGTATAAGAGTGTTCGGCCAATAACGTCAGCTGGGAGTACAAGTAAAACACATTGCTTTGAAATTTGTATACTTGACCTCATCTGAAATTGGCACTACTCAGTTTAGCAGTGTTCACATGAACTTCAGGCTGCAGGCAGATGTCCCACAGTGCCCAACATCATGACACAGGATCAAAACAATTCAAGCATAAAAAGCACACCTACCTGTCCAATACATGGGAACCATAGTCACGTTGAGTGGTGGGTACAACGGATGGCAGATGCATTGAGATTTAGATTTGTTGTAGCTGCCACTGTGACAGCTCAGTTGGAAGTGGGAATTAACATGTCGAGAGAGTGATGTGGATGCAGGACGGGAATTCACAGGCCAACAGACAATTGGCACTGTACACTCATGCAAAGACTCTGAGCCCCAAGCATATGACACATGTACCTAAATCCTTAATAACTATGTACAAAACAGAACTTAAAACTATGTAACACACCTATATTAACCTAATCTAACCTCACTATACATTACCCACAACTGGCCCTAACTACCCCCTGCTAAGCTTACTTGTCACATTTAACAACACACTCTAAACATTTCCCTCCCCCCTTATATGACGAGATACATGCAGGTCAGCATATATTAACCTGAACATATACTACCTAATACTAAACAAATATTTTTTTTTGGGTATTTTTTCAAAAAAGTGTTACTTTTTTTTTAATACACAAAAGCCCCAACATTAACACCCACCCACAAACTAACATGTAATAATATGAAAAACTATCCCCAAACCTACTTATACGATCTAAACAACTAACCTACTCTAACCTATCACTAAGCACCTTAAACCCACTACAAAACAGGATGAGGAATGAGGAGGGAGGGGACTGAATTGGGGGTGAGGGGAAGCAAGAGTTCCCAGGTTTCCCTCCTCAGTGTCTTTTTAATTGCCTTCAGCCTCCGTGTATTTTTGTCCACATCCTTCTGAATGGTGTCAAGCTTTTTTTTATATCTTCTTCATGTCTCTCTGGAGCTCAGCAATTGCGGCCATGTCCATTGCAGCAGGTGTGGTGGTCTGTGTTGCAGAGGTTGATGGTGCAGCAAGTGTGGTGGTCGGTGGTGCAGAGGTTACCTGTGCAGCAGGTGGGGCAGATGTTAGGGTAGCCACTGTGGTACTGTGTTCAGGTGTGGTGGTGGCTACAGCCTTTGTGGCCATTGCCAGTTCCCCTTGGCTAAAAGACCTCCATTCCCCTTTGGCTTGCTCTCTTTGATAGCGTCTTGCCATCCTTCGCTACCCATACTCCACATCCAAGATGTGTTGGTATCTCACTGCCTGCTTCTGGAAAGCCCTGATTTCCGCTACATCCATGTTGACAGCTGTGAAAATGAGACAGGCAACCATCAGTGTCATCATTGTGTGATGCATGTACAGATGATAATCTAACACTCTGCCTCAATTTGCACATGCAGTCCAAATCGCAGTCCAGGTAATACAATGTCCCTGATGAATGTAATGGCAAAGCTGCCTATCCATCATATCTTTTACACCACAGCAAAGCACAACAGGAGTTGGACCAAAAAAAGTGATCTGTGCATTGATGTAGTGCAATGTGTCACAATGCAAAGGCAGCAACTACTTCACATGGGCCAGGCCCACTAATGTTTTATCATCTGTGTCAGCTTCAAAGCTCACAAGACCAGTGACTTGTAGATGTAATTGGCAGGATGGTATGCAGTTGCTAATCATAAGGGGTCAGTGTTGTTTGAGACATGCTTGAATGAGATGACTGTCATCTACACTGTGATCATCACATCTACCTACATATATGTTGTTCCCCTACCCCTGTGTCTCAGAGGGGATGGGCATGCAATACATCATTACAACTGTTGAGGACAACCGCAAAGGTATGTCCACTTCTACATGGATTTAGTAAGTGGAACACATGTGAGGATGGCTGCCACCTAGGAATAAGGTATTCACAGGCCATTCACATCTACATTCATGTATCCAGTTGTGGACAACCATCAACACCTGATCTGCCAACACAATTCACAAAACACCCACATTGATGCCAGCACACATCTGGCCTTGACCTGCATGCAGGTCTATTACATACCACATAAGCGTCATGTAAATGGAGTACAACATATGGGGCTAGGTGCTGGGGGACAGTTACCCATACAGTCCTACATGTACATTACAATACAGGGATGCACAAATTTGTGTGGAAAACTGATGCATCACTGTGTTGTGAGAATGAGGGTATGACCCGGTGCCAATATACTGACACTGGAGCACTTCCAAGTGACATGTGGGCCTGCATGTGGCTAGTAATCACAAGACTTCCAAGGTATGACTCTCTGCCTATGAATGGGTAACCCTTGCACAGAACACTATGTCAACATCCAGTCAAGTAATATATCAGATCATGTGCTAGCTCATCATATCTTGCAATGAGTGCAACACACAAGAGTCACTCACACAACAGCTGCAATCACTTCACAGGACAGACATTATCACACTTACTGGATAGGTCTGGGTCTTGAAATCGAACCACTTCCCCTATGGTATGGGGAGCAGGTCCACCTGTAAGACATGGAAAGGAAATATATGCTCAATGTCAGATCATTGTACAAACATGTGGACAACATATCACAGTGTGTAACATTTTACATGAGTGAGCTGGTGATCCTGGATGTAGACAGTCCAACAGACATTCCACTGCAAACTCACATTGACACTGACACTCCAGTGAGTGATAGCCACACATCGGCACACATGCACTGGGCCTAACAATCATGTGGTGCTAAACCTGACTACAACCATTTGCAGATAATCCATTTCAGATGGTACTCCATGTCATGATTTGTATTTAGGTGACAATTTCAATGGCACTTCCCTGGTGCACTGCAATACAAGTGACTCAGGTATTGTGGTTTGTACATCAAGAGACACTGAGTTACTGTGTGATGTACATGTGGCTCAATTTTCAGTCTGCAATTATCATACATTCAGTTATCCATGACAGATGTGGGACAGTTGAATGTAGGTAACAAATGCCACATTGGCTGTGTCCCCTAAGCCGTGTATGCCCACTGTGGCAACATAATGGCAGGGATCATGTTTGTGTTTGTAATGACAATGTAGCGCTAAACATGGATTGGCCACTTTGCTGTCCCGATACAGTGAAATGTGGTATGCTGACAGTGTCTTACCTGATCATCATTGACAGAATGCATGGGCACAGATGTTGTCATTGCACCTTAAATGTGTGAGTAAGGGCCACATGTACGAGATCAGGTTTTGAGAGTCACACACTGAGAGACTTAGCAACTCGAAATTTGCGAGTAGGATAATCTGATGGTACAACACTGTCTATGACACTTCAAATCACAAATGGGGTAGCAAATTACCTATCTCATGAATTTTAATGAGGTAGGTCTCATTTTGCAAACCCCTTGGGAATGGTGGCCCTCATAGGAATGCTGGCTTGCTGGGCTCAGCAGACCACCATGTCTGTGACTGCTTTCAAATAGAAATGTATTTTAATTTTAAAAATGCAGCCTTATTTCACAGAGAGCATGTCAAAAACTATTATTATAACTTTCACATTTCTTTTAAAGCAGACAATGGTCCGTGGTACCACTGCCTGTTCTGAAACAATGAAATTTTTTGGCATGCATTCACAAAGGGGAAATGATCCCATGGGGCCCCTCCCCTTTTGCGAATGGGTTAGCACCAACTTGAAACTGGTGCTAACTGCAATTGTTTAGTGACAGCATTCGCGGTCACCAAACAATCAATCAGTGGACTGCGACTCACAAATAGTAAGGAAGCGCCCCTTCCTAAATGCCACTTGCAAACCCTGTTTTGTGATTCGGGAATGTGATTACAGAATGGCAAAATTGGGTATGTGCATTGGAATAAACATTTTTCTTGACGTAAACACACAAATTCTGAAAACTAGGCTGTTTGTGACAATCAAAAATAGCTTGGTACATGTGGCCCTAAGTGATAGTCATACAGGACTCAACAAACCTCAGGACTGCATTGTTAATATGTATAGACATGTGGACTCCATCTCAGTACTGGGACATTAACACTTTGTTCGACTTGCATTCAACATGGCCACAAACATTGCATGCAACACGTCAAGACATCTGCTACTGTCACCCAGGAGCATTTTACTGTACATATTTGTCAATGTGATACTCACCAACAGGGCAACCGATCGCCAAACCCAGGTGGTCCAGCAGATCCTGCTCTCTGGCCACCAGGTCAGCCCAGCGATGCTTCAGCTGTTGTTCATTCCTGCTCATATGGTATACTCGTTTGAGGTGGTAGAGCACCTTGCCCCACCGCAGCTGCCTTGTCTCTGTGTGATACCCCTGTATCACACACCCACCCATCTCCAGCATCAAGGGAAGGAAGTGGCACACAAGCACACAAAGCCCCCAAGCTCCTCCTCCCCCATGCGGGTCAGCCTCACCCTTCCCGACATGTCGTTCCACAACAAATCAAAACTGAAAAAGTGTAAAAAAAATAAATAAAAAAAAAGAAGGAAAATAAATTTACAAAAAAGAAAACTTACATCCCAAACCCAAGAACCCCAACTAATCTAACCCCCAGACAGACACCCGACAGTACAAATACAATCTTAAAGTCAATAACCCCTTCGCTGCCAGGCCTTTTCCCCCTCCTGTGCGGAGCCTTTTTTTGGCTATTTGGGGCAGTTTGCGCTTAGGCCCTCATAACGTTTTGTACACATAAGCTACCCACGCCAAATTTGTGTCCTTATTTTCCAACATCCTAGGGATTCTAGAGGTACCCAGACTTTGTGGGTTCCCCAGAAGGAGGCCAAGAAATTAGCCAAAATACAGTGAAAATTTCGTTTTTTTCAAACAAATGGGAAAAAGGGGCTGGAGAAGAAGGCTTGTGGTTTTTCCCCTGAAAATGGCATCAACAAAGGGTTTGCGGTGCTAAAATCACCAGCCTCCCAGCTTTCAGGAACAGGCAGACTTGAATCAGAAAACCCAATTTTTCAACACAATTTTGGCATTTTACTGGGACATACCCCATTTTTACGATGTTTTGTGCTTTCAGCCTCCTTCCAGTCAGTGACAGAAATGGGCATGAAACCAATGCTGGATCCCAGAAACCGCAACATTTCTGAAAAGTAGACAAAATTCTGAATTCAGCAAGGGGTAATTAGTGTAGATCCTACAAGTGTTTCCTACAGAAAAAAACATCTGAAAAAAAATAAAAATACATTTGAGGTGAAAAAATCTGCAATTTTTCTCTACGTTTTACTCTGTAACTTCTTCCTGCAATGTCAGATGTTTGAAAGCAATATACCGTTACGTCTGCTGGATTCTTCTGGTTGCGAGGATATATAGGGCTTGTAGGGTCATCAAGAACTCTAGGTACCCAGAGCCAATAAATGACCTTCACCCTGCAGTGGGTTTTCATTCTATACCGGGTATACAGCAATTAATTTGCTGAAATATAAAGAGTAAAAAATAGCTATCAAGAAAACCTTTGTATTTCCAAAATGGGCACAAGATAAGGTGTTGAGGAGCAGTGGTTATTTGCACATCTCTGAATTCCGGGGTGCCCATACTAGCATGTGAATTACAGGGCATTTCTCAAATAGACGTCTTTTTTACACACTCTCTTATGTTTGGAAGGAACAAATGTAGAGAAAGACAAGGGGCGATAACACTTGTTTTGCTATTCTATGTTCCTCCGAGTCTCCCGATAAAAATGATACCTCACTTGTGTGGGTAGGCCTAGCAGGAAATGCCCCAAAACACAACGTGAACACATCCCATTTTTTGACAGAAAACAAAGGTGTTTTTTGCAAAGTGCCTACCTGTAGATTTTGGCCCCTAGCTCTGCCGGCACCTAGGGAAACCTACCAAACCTGTGCATTTTTGAAAACTAGAGACCTAGGGAAATCCAAGATGGGGTGACTCGTGGGGCTCTGACCAGGTTCTGTTACCCAGAATCCTTTGCAAACCTCAAAAAGTGGCTAAAAAAACAAGTTTTCCTCACATTTCGGTGACAGAAAGTTCTGAAATCTGAGAGGAGCCACAAATTTCCTTCCACCCAGCTTTCCCCCAAGTCTCCCGATACAAATGGTACCTCACTTGTGTGGGTAGGCCTAGCGCCCACGAAAGGAAATGGCCCAAAACACAATGTGGACACATCGCATTTTGTTTTACAGAAAACAGAGGTGTTTTTTGCAAAGTGCCTACCTGTAGATTTTGGCCCCTATCTCAGCCGGCACCTAGGGAAACCTACCAAACCTGTGCATTTTTTTTTAAACTGGAGACCTAGGGGACTCCAAAATGGGGTGACTTGTGGGGCTCTGACCAGGTTTTGTTACCCAGAATCCTTTGCAAACCTCAAAATTTGGCTAAAAAAACACATTTTCCTCACATTTCGGTGACAGAAAGTTCTGGAATCTGAGAGGAGCCACAAATTTCCATCCACCCAGCGTTCCCTCAAGTCTCCCGATAAAAATTATACCTCACTTGTGTGGGTAGGCCTAGCGCCCATGAAAGGAAATGGCCCAAAACACAACATGGACACATCACATTTTTTCACAGAAAACAGTGCCTACCTGTGGATTTTGGCCTCTAGCTCAGCCGGCACCTGGGGAAACCTAGCAAACCAGCACATTTCTGAAAACTATACACCTAGGGGAATCCAAGATGGGGTGACTTGTGGGGCTCTGACCAGGTTCTTTTACCCAGAATCCTTTGCAAACCTCAAAATGTGGCCCAAAAAACACTTTTTCCTCTCATTTCGGTAACAGAAAGTTCTGGAATCTGAGAGGAGCCAGAAATGTCCTCCCACCCAGCGTTCCCCCAAATCTCCCGATAAAAATGGTACCTCACTTGTGTGGGTGGGCCTAGCGCCCACGAAAGGAAATGGCCCAAAACACAACGTGGACACATCACATTTTTTCACAGAAAACAGAGGTGTTTTTTGCAAAGGGCCTACCTGTGGATTTTGGCCTCTAGCTCAGCCGGCCCCAGGGGGGGCAGAAATGGCCTAAAATAAATTTGCCCCCCCCACTCCCACCTGGGGAGCGACCCTTACCTACGCGGTTGCTTCCCTTGCTTGACGGCGCAAAAAACAAGATCCCCAGTGCCTAGTGGTTTCTGCCCCCCTTGGGGCAGATTTACCTAAAATCGGCCGAGTTGCTCCCAAGGGGGGCAGAAATGGTCTAAATACAATTTGCCCCTCCAGGGGAGCGACTCTTGCCTAAGGGGTCGCGCCCCATCTCTAAAAAAACAAGCAAACAAAAAAAAACACAAACACAAAATTAGCCTTGGCGCCTAGAGGTTTCTGCCCCCCCCGGGGGCAGATCGCCTAATAACAATAGGCTGATCTGCCCCATGGGGGGCAGAAATGGCCTAAAATAAATTTGCCCCTAAAATCGGCCGATCTACCCCCAAAGTGGGCAGAAATGGCCTAAATACAATTTGCCCCCCCCCCCAGGGGAGCGACCCTTGCCTAAGGGGTCGCTCCCCATCTCTAAAAAAAAACACACAAAAAATAAAAATAAAAAATAAAAATTGCCCTGGCGCCTAGAGGTTTCTGCCCCCCCGGGGGCAGATTGGCCTAATAACAATAGGCCGATCTACCCCCGGGTGGGCAGAAATGGCCTAAAATAAATTTGCCCCCCAACCCCCCCCGGGGAGCGACCCTTGCCTAACGTGAAATTCATGAACAAAAAAAAAACTCCCTGGTGTCTAGTGGTTTCTGCCCCCCTTGGGGGCAGATTGGCCTCATAAAAATAGGCTGATATGCCCCCAAGGGGGGGCAGAAATGGCCTAAATACAATTTGTCCCCCAGGGGAGCGACCCTTGCCTAAGGGGTCGCTCCCCATCTGTAAAACAACAAAAAAAATCCCCGGTGCCTAGTGGTTTCTGCCCCCCTTGGGGGCAGATCGGCCTAATTAAAATAGGCTGATCTGCCCCCAAGGGGGGGCAGAAATGGCCTAAAATAAATTTGTCCCCCAGGGGAACGACCCTTGCCTAACGTGAAATTCATGAACAAAAAAAAACCTCCCTGGTGTCTAGTGGTTTCTGCCCCCCTTGGGGGCAGATTGGCCTCATAAAAATAGGCCAATCTGCCCCCAAGGGGGGCAGAAATGGCCTAAATATAATTTGCTCCCTATGGGAGTGACCCTTGCCTAAGGGGTCTCTCCCCACACCTAAAACAAAAAACTAAACAAAAAAATTATTATCCCTGGTGCCTAGAGGTTTCTGCCCCCCCGGGGGCAGATCGGCCTAATAATAGACCGATCTGCCCCCGGGGGGGTAAAAAAGGCCTTAAAAAAAATGTCCCCCCCCCGGGAGCGATCCTTGCCCAAGAGGTCGCTCCCTTATGTCCATTTCATTTTTAGAAAAGACATCCCTGGTGTCCAGTGGGCGTTTTGACAGCCGGATTGCTTTCAATCCGGCTGCCAAAACGCTGAGAGAGACTTCAAAGGGAAGGAAATACATTCCTCTCCTCTCCCTCTGTCGGCCTCCCCCACGTGATCGGAAGAGAAATGCAAAGCATTCTCTTCCGATCAGCTTCCAGCGCGATGGGGGAGGCTCTGTGATTGTCAGCGCGCGCTCGCACGCTGACGTCACAGGGGGGTTGGGGGTGTTGGGGCGGAAGGGGAAGGTCTTCCCCTTCCATCCCTGACTTGGGGGGTGGGGGGAAACCCCACAGAGGGAGCTCTAGCGCTCCCTCTGGGCTGTGTGCCCAGGACGTAATGGTTACGTCCTGGGAACAGCAGCACTGTACCTCAGGACGTAACCATTACGTCCTGGGCACAGAACGGACTAAACTATGCAAAAGCACATAGACAGGTACAATAAACAAACAGAATTCACAAAAGACACAAGAGAGACACCACAAGATACAAGAAACGCAATCCAGATACCAGCAACACCGAGACACAGCCACATAGTCAAGAAAAAGCACAGACAGGAAAGTGAAAGTACACCTACTGTACCATGACTGTAAACAGGATTTCGTAAGACATCACTTCCTGTCCCCTTTGCGGCCCGTTTTCCATCATGCGTGTATTTTTTTGAAACATACGATGTTTGCATGAATATTTTCAACGCATAACCTACATGTGAGGCAAAATACCACGTATTACCTGTAGACTTCAATTTCAATGGATATCCGCATGTGGGAGGTGCGCAGGTGGAATTCACGCTAAGGGCCCATGTATGGTTAGTTAGAGTTTGCGTTATTTTTCAATGCATTTGTGTCACAATTTTTTACTCAAACTGTGATTGCATGATTTTCAAATATTTCACATGCATGCACCCTGTGTCAGGATTGGGCTCCATGGTGTTACAGTTTTGGGCGCGGTGTAGTCAGGACTCTGTTAGGGGCACCCCTCGAGTTCTCAGAGTATCTCAAAAGGAGGTAGTGTACCAAAGCAGGAGAGCAGCTAAAAGTATACAAGAGGAAAGGCCAGCTATGGTAAGGCAGAGAAAACAGAAATGTGAAGGCAGAGCAACCTTATTGTGAACAAATATGGAACGGGTCAGTAATGGACAAACACGCAGGGCTTATCACTAAGATTGTACACAGGGTAGGGCTCAGAACTTTCCACTGCAACAGGGAACGTCAGTGCCTCTGTGCAGATTAATCTTACAGATAGTCACCACACGAGCCCCATAGAAAGGAGGCAGCAGAAGTGATTCTGTGTCTGGACCCTTAGGGCACAAACAAGGATTGTACTTATATACACAAGACTAGCCCTTGTGGGTCTGGCAATTCCTGGAATACAGCCATAGCACATTATCACTGTTAGGCACTAAAGACTACATGCAACACTAGACAAAGGATGGGGGCTGGATTTGCCTCCTGGAAACCATGTGCCAACCCAAGTACAAAGGGAAGCACTTCTACACAGGTGAGGACTGATAGGACACTTACCAGACAGGATTACCCAAGAGGAAACAGAAAGCAACTGAACCAACTAGGAGGCAAAGCCAGGCACAGGGGACGGGCTCAGGCTGATGCAAAGGCTGGAACCGATCTGGGAAACAGAAAGCAGGCTCTGGCAGAAACAAACATGAACAAGACTGAGAAACAGTGAGCAGACTCTGACTGGAACAAGCAGGTATAGGACTGGGTAAACAGAGAGCAAGTTCAGGCTGAATCGGGACTGTAACACAATCCAACAAGGGATCTGGAACACAAACGAATCGTACTCTAATGCACGACGAGGAGCTTCAGGGAATGGCAGCTAATAAGCAGTTCCAGGCAGCAGCAAGGCCAGGGCAGAGTCACATTGCTGGGCTGCACAAGAGAGGTCACAGGTGTGTTCAGCTTCAGTCTCTCACAAGTCCTGGAGGAGAGAATCCAGTATAAAGGGACAACCAGACTTTTCCTATAGGAAGCAATGGACAGAAGATTACAGGTCTTACTGACTACCAGGCAGTGCATTACAGGACCTGAAGTCCATGCAAACTAATGTAGTTCTTCTATAGCATGCCATGTGAAAAAGGGAATCAAACAGAAGTCAGAAAGGGACTGTCAGTGAGTGTTAATGATGGTTACCAGGGTAAAGGTAGTCCGTTTACAGCGCCCCCAGAGATTGGAGGGCAGAGAAGTAACACATGGCAGTGGCAGGACTTATTTCCAGAGTTTGACTGTGCAGGGCATGTGTTGTGAACATTGCTTGTCATACCTGGGACACTCATGCTATCCATTTTCAGAAATGATGCCCCCCTTGTCACACAAGCTCCTTGCACATATTGCAAATGTCACACTTACTAATGTCAGGGGTCTGTTAATACATTCCTGTTTCCACTGATATTTCACATCCACTTCCTCATGTATGGGGAGCTTATTTACCTTATGATTGGAGATGTCATAGTTGATTGTCATGTGCCACAGTAGACCATGTTGGCAACATGGATGTGTGTGATATACTGTGGTCCATTGATTTTGCCCTTCATATGTGAAACTCAAAAGATATGTTTTTTATGTGTGTGATGTTTGCTGTATAATCATATGCATCACATGTGATGCTGCATCAGAAATAGTCAGATTTTTCTTTGTAACATGATCCCTGAGGTAATACTCACATTCCTAATGAACATGTGATGGAGAAAGAAGAAACCAGAGCAGGATTGTGTGATCAAGTAAAGTGTTTATTTACATATCTTAACAAGGTGTATAGAGTAACTATTGGTTGAAAACATTTTGTGCAATAAGCTGTCTGGGACGGATTCCTGCAGCTGTGTTTTGCAGTTCCCCCATTTTCCCTGGCACCACCCTCCTCCTCCTCCTCAGGCTCTCCTCCTCACACAAATGTTGTGCAGGATAGCACAGGTAAGTATGATTTTGCACACAATGTGTGGGGCATATGGAAGGCTGCCTCCTGTGATGGTCAGGCACCTGAATCTGGACTTGAGGATGCCAAAGGTCCTTTCAACAATGGTGCGTATCCTCCGATGTGCCTCATTATAAGCATGCTCTGCTGCTGTGCTTGGGTTGGGGAATGGGGTCATGATCCATAGCTAGATCCTGTAACCCTGATCCCCGGCAAAAGATAATAGGAGTGAGTATTTTGTTAGTACTTGCAACAGGAATGTCATGTAGCATTTCAGTTTATATCTTGTGTCGTCTGTGACTCATATGTGTTTGTGGTATTGTGTGAGATCCTGGGCTTCTGTGAGGTTTTCTCTGCAGTGGGTGGTTTGACTTGACAACTTATGTTTGGCTCATTGACCTGGGATCTATGATTTTGTTTCCAAACTGCAGGTCAGTATGTATGTACCATGAGTTGTGTAGTGTCCAACACGTTTTAGTGTTCTTTCACTGGAGGGGACATGACACTTCCACACACACAATAGATTCCGAAGTGGTGGTAACATGGTTGCACTACATGGCCTGGACATCCCATCCAATTAGACATATGCCTTTACAGATGAAATGCAACAGTGGGGCCTTTGATTTGGATAGGTGACAATGCACAACACATCTCCATAAGTTGGATGGACTGAGGTGTTCAGTATTGACAATGCACAATTGTCCCATGTGTGACTTGGTTCGAGGCAAACCTTTGTTGTTCCCTCCGCCAATGGCTCATGTGCAACCGTGCACCTAAACTACCAAACTTGTTCCAAGTAACCTGTCTAACTGCCTTGTGGAGGTGGATGTATCTGTACATGAAGGGCCATCTCCCTTTTATTTTGATGGACAATTGCCTCTTTCAGTGTGTGCAGCAGTGTGCAGTTTGCATTAGTGGCACATCAATATGTGTTCATAGCACAGTCCACTTCCTTATTGCTACCTGGCAATGGCACCACAGGAGTGATGTAGAATGTTAGGACTGCCTCAGTATTTCCGTGTCACTTACATGTGAGTCAGCATCATGAGTCAGCATTATCATGCTATGTGTCTCATGGTGTTAGACTTGCAGCAACACACATTGCACACCCCTTCCACGCTACATACTGCTTGGGAGGGTGTCAGATTGACTATGTGGCCTAATATAATTGTGAATGGTTCATCTTCCAAGGCGGTTTCAAGCATCCTTAAAATTATGCTAACTCCATATTTTTGACGCTAGTGGGGTCTAGCGTCAAAGATTTATGGGCTAGTCATAGGCTTGGTTTGAGCGCAAAGCAGATATTGGGAAGTGTGAGAGTTTATGGTCTCCTCTACTTGAATGCTGTACACTCTGTGTTTGAGTCAGCCAAGTAAGTCGCTGTTTGAGTTTGTTTGTGCCCATTTTTGCTCTGGGTTGCTAAAGCATTTTTGGTCTATTTAAAAATAGTGGTGATTGACCTATGCTTTATAAGGAGTGCCACTTTGAATTTTCAGAGAAACTTTATCGAAAGAAAAAGGTTGGTTAGGCAAAGTAGGCTAAAGATCAGTGAATGGAGGGAGGCTTTTTACCTATAAGGACTATGAAACTTTGTGGTACCTTGCAACAGCTGTGTGACCTGCAATACTTACCTTGAAAACATGATGATCGTGGGGGGTTGGAGTGCATCGTCCGGGAGCCCACGAAGGACAGGCAGCAAGAGGGGTATGTGGAGAGCAAAGCAGCCAAGATCTACAAGTCGCACCTCTGCCACCCTCTTGCCCTACGAAGGTCATCTGCCACCCCATCAGCCTTCAGTCATACTCCTTTGTCTATCCTTGTACTACACCTGATCATATTTAAAAAGGATGCAGCTTGTCACTTGTAGACACTTAGTAGAGGTTTGGTGCCTGTGGTAGCTTGTGATCGGTTGTGAACTCCTCAAATCTCTTGTAGCTACTAACAGAATAAAGGGGCAAATTCAATGCACCACAGTTGCCGCTTAGGCATAACTTATTCCTAGTGCATGAAGCTCAATTGTACCTACTGAATCACAATTCAGGATGTGTGGGCTTCGGTGGTATGACTTGCTAAGGCCGACTCAGCCTGCGCCACTATGGTGTGACACTGTGAAATGTGAGGTAGAAGGGCTAAACATGCCTAGTTGTGAAAGGAATACTTATCTCACTGCCTGGTGCTCTGTGCACAACAGCATCTGATGCAGCTTGGAGTTCCAAGACCAGTGTCCATCATCTGGCAACCAGCAATTAGTGTCAGGTGTTAGACAGCTAAAAGGCAGAGAGGGACACGATTATGGGAAGTTGCTTCCATGAAGTCCTTTACTGTACCAAGACTAGAATTGATGAGAAATACATCACAAGCATGCACAGAAGAGATATAACCATAGCAAACATTTAACAGTATTGGACAGGCAATAAGTGTGAAAACTCTGTTGAGTCCACCCAAGAGATAGAGTACAGCAGCACATGGCCATGCACCGATTATAGGCATCACAAAGCAATGGCACATTAAATTCATCTAGGAATGAGAGAAAATCATCCTCAAGGCATGCACTGGATTCAGGCAGTCATCTTAAGTGATCTAAAATACCAAGACATGCTACTGAGCATAGAGACTGTGTGCATGGCTCATGTTCTAGAATAGATTATTTTTATCCTTACTCCCTTTGTACTCTCTGTACTGCTAGATTGTGCAATATTAGAGGGAGGAATCTCAGATCATTTAAAAATAGTGTTAGGTTTAGAAGAGATGGCGGATTAATCTGGACAGTTACAAGCTACCTGAAGAGAAAATGGAGCTGACTGAACACTTGTGTAATTGCTTAGATAAGAATAGACAACGGATGTAGTATTATGGCCAGGGTTGCTGACTTTGGAACTGGGGAACCAGGTTTGAGTCCCAGCATTGGTTCAACATCCTGTGATTCTGGTAAAATTACTTATTTTCCCTGTGTCTAGAAAACCAATCTGACCTTGTGTAATGTAACTGATGCTCATGTTAAGCCTTCCCATGCCACCGGAATGGGTTTCACCATATACAAACCTGCAAAAATAAATAAACAAAAAAATAAAGAAAGACAGATTCAGGCTGAATGGCACAAACCATGTGAACTGCAGGTGAGGCCACAATATGAAGGGTTCTGATGAGGGACTCCACTAGATTGAAGAAACAAAATCCCAGGGTGAGCAAATTGTATTAGAATCTTCTTCTTCTTTAATACTTTATTCGGTTCATAGAAACCATTAAAAAAACACAATAAATACATAAATACAAAATTCTTAACAATGGTTTAAAATAACATTATTAGTGCAAATTTCGGATTCTAAAAGCAGCATAAATATAATTTAACACAACCTGTATCATCTCTACATCACCCAGTTTGTGTAAGTGCAAAAAAAGCAAGGTGGCTAGTTCTAGTGCTTTTAGATAGAAAAATGGGCCGTAAAAACCTTTTTTTTGGAATATAAAAAAAAAAGTGCAAAAGAGTATAAAGTGCAGAGTGCTTTGAGGTGTTTTTCCATCACAGTGGAAGGTTCTTAAACCAGGTCCTGCAAATAGGGAATGCTACCAGATGATGTATTAGATTTAAGCGTAACCTGGTAAGTAAGAACCTTGGTCGTTCAAGGTTAACAATGACCAAATATAGCTTTGGATGTAAGTGCTGGGACTGGATCCTCTCCTGCTTTTTATCTGCCCCTGTATTTTGCTTTATGTCATGTATTTGATTCCAATATTTTTCCTTTACCCTTTTAATGTCCCGCTTTGTCAATAATTCCGGTTTGAGGAAAAACTCCCCTAGTCCAAAGGAAAAAAGAAAAGATTGGACAAATCTGAGCCAGGGTATGCCTTGTGATCGAGTTAGTAAAAGGCAATCCTGGATTACCATTCTACATAAGTGGGCTTCAGGTTTTGACCAGATTTTTAACCATAATAATACAGGTTGTAGCTTTATATAGTCAGATATATCTCTCAGGCCAACTTCTTCGTGGCAAAATGTTACTGAGGTTGATTGCGGAACTGCTAATAATCTCCTTAGGAACTTATTTTCCATAACCTGGAGGTTCGAGCATTCAGCATAGCCCAAGACCCCTGCTCCAAATGTCGCAATAGAGAGACATTTACTAATAAAAATAGTCATCATCTCTTTTACAGGTTTATGTCCCAATATTAGAAACTGGCATACACGTCTTGACAAGGCAGTATGACCACAACCCTATGTTGTACCTCTTTCACCAAATGGAAGATGCTAAATTTAGCCCAAATGCATACTTCAATTCTAAAGCAAAATATGTAGATCTCAATGTCTAATGGAGACATTAGGAGCAAAGACAAAAGGTGGGCAGACTGCTGGCAGTACAGCTATGGCAGAGGGAAGCCTGCCAAACCATCCCTGCCATTAGAACCCAGCAATACATTCCACTGACCCACCCAGTTGAAAAAGTCAATGAATTCAGACAGTTTTCAGGAAACATGTATACCCCAGAAGGCTTGGAGAGCACACATATGGAGGAGGTGTTCTTGGAGAAAATGGGCATTTCCACCCAATCTGATTATGGTTAGCAGCATTTACAGGGTGAAATTATAGAAGACAAGTTCACCGAAGCTATCTTGGACCTTATTTAAAACAAGGCACTGACAGAAGATGGTTACCTCAGAGAATTTTACAAACAAATCAAAGCTCACCTTGTCCTAATATTATACAGTGTTGTGAAAGAAGCCAGGGGGGTAGGGAGGGCATGGTCAGAATGATTAGTTTGGTTCTGAGGGAAGGTAAAGACAGCACCAGATATGCAAGTTATTACCTCATATTGCTCACTAACACTGACATGAAAATCTATGATAAAATAATGGTGCCTCAGCTGAAAAAGGCGTTGCTGAGTTGGATACACAATTACCAGGTGGGATTTGTCCCAGGCAGACCATCAAGAAACATTTACTATTGCTGAAAATGAGCTAATATTATCACCAGCTGCTAAAAAGTGTGTGATAGAGTGGACTTACTTATTTGGTACACTGAAAAGGGAGGGAAAAGGACCAGAATGTATGACTAAACATGATGGCTGTACAATGACCCAACAGCCCAGATAGACTGAGGAGGATATATGTCTCAAACATTGAAAATACGCAGTGGAAAGCAAAAAGCATTCTCCCTACCCCTGATTCTTTTTTTATTATCTCTGGAACCTCTTGAAGTCACCAGTAGGCAAAGGTAACATATACAAAGCATAGAAATGACAATGGAGAAAATTGAAATAATGTTCTGTGCAGATGACATCTTCCAGACACCAAGGGCCAAAGGTATCATCACGGCCCATTGCGATTCGGCAATAGTGATTTTTAAGAAATCGCTATTACCGACTCGCAAAGGGCCATGTATCACATTTGCGAATCGGTAGTAGCGATTTCTCAAAAATCACAAATGCTATTACCGAAACGCAAATTGCGATACCGGCCCCATTCATAGCTATGGGCCTGTTGGACCATTGCTGCGAATTTTTTGCATTTCCAAAATTGCGATTTCGGAAACAGAAATCGCAATTTTGGAAATGCAAAAGGCCAGTGTGCTGGGGGCCTAAGGCCCCCTCTCCTGCACCCCAAAATCATTTTTTTCAACATGTAAGGTACACACATGCCAAAAGGGCATGTGTGCTTTACATGTTAAATTTAAAAATGCAGTTTTACTGCATTTTTAAAATTTGCACCAGGTTACCACCTGGTTGCCTATCATTGTATTTTGCAAGTGCAAAATGCCATTTTTGGAAAAATCGCAATTTGCGATTTTTTCCAGCATAGCCTTGCGACCTGGAAATTGCGAATCGCAAATTGCGACTCGCAATTTCCAGGTCGCAACGCAAGAAATCGCAATTTTAGCAATTTCTTATTTGTGGTCTGCAAATGAATTTCATGCATCGCAGACCAATGTTTTGCACTCGCAAACGGCTGAATTTACTGATTCGCACCGTTTGCGAGTGCAAAACGTTTTAATACATCTGGCCCCAAGTGACCCTGAGACTTCCACCCCAGGTTTCATGCCAGTAAGCAGTGACTTCTCTGACGTTTTTGGCTACAAAATAAACTGAAGGAAAAGTAAGGCCTTACCTATAGCCAATTACCTGATTTGATACACAGCCAATAGTCATAGATTGATGTCGAAGACATACGAGTTGAGCTACCTTTGTATCCTCAACAACAAGGGCATAACAATGTGCTAATGAATAGTATAAAACGATTGATAGGTAAAAACCAATGCTGACGTTTTATGATAGTCTGCCCAGCAGTTATCACTATAGATCAGGGTGCAGGTTGTGAAGATGATGAGGGCCACTAGGTTCATTTATATCTTTGGAAAGCCACCAATTCCAATCTCAAAGAAGGTACTAAATACCATCAACAAACGTATAAAAGACTTTGTATGAGTGGGAAAGAAACCTAGGCTAAAACCTTCTAAGTTACAAGTGGACACAAGAGCTATGAGATTGTGTTTACCAGTTATGCATCTTTACATTTGTTGCAACAATTATCCCAGTAGGTATACATGGGTCTATCATAAAGGCAGCTCACTTTCCAAGCCCCCACCTTCCACGACAATGGACATGAAGATAACTTGGAGGGATTCAAATAAACTTTTACAAGTGCACAGTAGATTGCACTCAGAGGCACCACTATGGAACAATGCCAACATAAGGGTAGGCCACAATAAAGTTATGATGGAAAGGGTGGAATGACTGAGGGATACAAACAGTGGGAGAAATTAAATACCCAAGCAGTTCCCAGATCTGTGGCTTACTGAACTCACAATATTGGATGTATAGTCAACTACACCATTGTCTATGAAGAAGAGATGTCCTTTCATCTATATCACTTACCGCATCAGTAGTACATAAATACTTGATGGCCTGGGGGAAAAGCAGAGGGACACTCTCTAACCTATACCAGATGCTTGTGGGTGCACTATGTTAAGCCTTCATAAGACTTGTAGCACAGGAGTACTAGCACATATGCAGAAACTACAGAAACACTGACTAGGATTATACAAATTTGCTAAAAACCCTCAGTCACACCCTGAGGAAAGCTAGACTAAAATTTATATATATTACAATACTACATAACTGTTATTTGTAACCATATCAACTGACCAAAGCACTACTGACTCCGGAAGACCTCCTTTGGAGGTGTAATGCCTTGGGATGTGGTATTATACATATTCTCCAGGCTTGCACAATACTACAGTCGTACTGGGAAACGGTTTGCCATGCCCTTCACAATACCAGTCTTTGCCCATTAGTAGAGTCAACAGAATTACCTCTACTTCAAGCTACTGCAGATACAAATGAAGCCATCCCTCAGTGGCACCGCTGGATGTTGATGGCTCTACTGGTGACCAAAATCTGTGTACTGAGTCACTGATGTGCTTGGATCATCCCCACACTCTGGGAATTGTCCAGTGAAATCTACAGATTGGCCACTTATTAGAAATGTATATTCAGACATCAAAACTGTTTATCAATGTTCTTCAACATGTGGGACCCTTTCTTACAAACTACTGACCCAGCAAACATAGACATCTGCCTTCCACGAGCGGGGGACATTGTCGGCATGCAAACCTGTATCTCATTTACCCTCTTCTATATGCCAAATGCTGGACCAGGAGCGGTGAAGTCCTTACTGGACTTTGGCGCTTCCTGCTGGATCTGTCTCTCTATTAGTTAGATCTTACCCGTGGAATATTAGATTGGAAGCATTTCTGTATAAGAATCACAGACAAGGTCTGAAGTTTAAAGGTTTACTCAATGAATGTTTGGTGCGTGTGTGCATGTTTGAATGCTGATGAGTGTTGTGAATGGATGTGAGTCCGTGAATGAATGAGTTTAAGTGTGCTTCCCACCAGCCCCCCTTCCCTCCTAAATATGATGTCACTTGCGCTCTAGAATACAGTTGCCTTGAGTAGCTCGATTTCTTGTGCAATATGCATTACCATATTGAAAAAAGATGACATGAAACAGAGTTTATGTGAAACTAATGGCGAACTTCGATACATGTACGCAGATTGATTTCTCTTAAAAACGTTCTCCTTGATTATCTCCTAAGAAGACTTGCAGACCCTCCTACCTCCTCAAACCTTACCCCCCTTAGTCCAAGTGATGGGATGACTTCTAGATCCAGGAAGTGTCTATCTACCACCTACACACTTAGACGTGTAAAATGCAACACCCACACAAAGGGAGACACTATCCCGGCAAGACGTCCAGCTCTAACCAGTTTTGATTTGATTATCATTTACTAGAATAGAGATGTATCATAACAAACCAGATACTCCAAGAAAGAAATTATTAACCCACCTCACTCATGATGTAGAAGTAATGCATGCATTGTTCAAATGTCATGTTACAAAATAAAAAAAATCAGTGACTAAACTAGAAAAAAGCACAAGTTGATGTGATGGCCTTCCCACCTCATAAATGACATTCTCCCTTTTGTCATTGAGACGTGGCAATGTAAGGTAGACTTCAAAATTCTGCTTGCTAGGGTCCACCCTGAAGTGAACAGAGGAATAGCACATGTTGTGCACAGGCTCCAGGATTAATTCTCTCAGTAGCCCACAAAGGAGAAATAACAAAGCTGCTCATGACATGGACTAGTTACAGGTAGTCAAGCTAAGTGCCAATGTGGCCCACGGAGGAGTGACAGAGTAGTGCATGGCATGTACCGGTTCCAAGCAGCCAGGTTGAAAGGCCTAAAGAGTTCCACAAGAATGACAGAATAGCAGCAGCTCATGGCTAGGATAAATTAATTTGGGGTCCTCCCTGGGGCAACAGCAGAACTGCCCATGGCGTGCACTTATTAAAGGCATGCAAGATTAATGTTTATTGAGTCTACTCAGGAGTGACAGAAGAGCTGCTCACATTCTGCACTGCTTGCACTCAGCCAGGCTAAATGCTCTGTACAGTACACCCAGGAGTGACAGAGAATATGCTCATAGGGTGCACTAGTTACAGGAAGCTATAATAAATTAATGTAGGGTCTACCCACAAGCAAAAGAATAACTGTATTTGACATACACTAGTTTCATGCATCCAGGATAAAGGCCTAGCTCTACCTGAAGCAACAGAATGCTGCTTACGGCATATACTGGTTACAGGCATCCTGGATACATTTTCTATAAGGTCCACCTAGAAGCAACTGAGAAGCCATGTCAAGTATGCACTGGTTGAAGGCAGCCTGGATAAATATCTAATAGGGCCAACTCAGGAACAACTCAGAAGGAGATCACTGTGCTTTTAGTCAGAGTAAGGGCTCTCTGGAGATAGTACCAAGTCACTTGGTGCAAACAACACAGTTGGTAACTGGAGCTCCAAGAGCAAATAGTGCTGATGATAGGGTAATTTTGTAGAAGGAATATAATTAATAAGTTAGATAAATGGACGGAGAGATCGAAGTGAAGGCTAGGTGAGGAGTAACTATCCAGGGACAGGGGTTCAGGCACTAGGTCTTTACAGGGCCACAGAGGGAAGATAACCTGAACAAAAGGACCCTTAACCTCCTAGACCTTCACCTGGATGTCCAGGCTGAATTGTTAATGAGTGCCTAAGTAGAGAGGTGTCTGTCGATCTCTGGAAAAACAGAATGGACGTGCACAAACCTAATCATGTGACATGGGGGATTGACAAATCATCCCAGATCGCTAATCAGATTGGGTTTGGACCTCACCTTAAGTAGGAGATTTCATTTGAAATATACATGTATGCTTTAACATCGTAAAGATGATTTGCATGCACACACAGCATTATGCAGCTATGATGCACATTTTTAATTTCTGAACACATTTTGAACATCACAAATAAAGCACATATTTTCTTAACTAATAGAAAGAACAGAGAAAAATAAAGGTCTGCTGAGATGCAGCAAAACAACAAGGAAAGTACATTTAATTGAAATCAATAAACAGCTTGGAGGCCAGAATTAAGCTAAATTGTGCTCAATTAAACTACAAATTGCTGTTTAAAATATAATTAAGGACATCTAATTGTACCTAGAAATTGTTAAAGTAAAGAAGGAATATATTCAGTGAAGAAAGAAGCAAATGCGTGAGATAATGAATAAAAGCAATATGCATGTGTTAAGGAGGATACTAGCACAACTTAAGATGATCATAGCCAAGTGACTACTGTCGCCTATAGTAGTCAGAACAATGCAAAACTTCAAAATACATAAAGAAAATTGTGAGCACTTGTAGGAGGCTGGCCTGGCTTATAGTGGGTACCTAGTGGTACTTACACCTTGTGCCAGGTCCAGTTATCCCTTATTAGTAGATTAGAAGTGTTCTAGCAGCTGAGGCTGATAGAGGTAGCTATAGCAGAGCAGCTTAGAGGCTGAAGTAGGAGACATGCAAAGCTCCTACTATACCACTTATATCACTTAGCACTATATCATAAGAAAACACAATACTCAGAGTTACTAAAAATAAAGGTACTTTATTTTAGAGACAATATGCCAAAAGTATCTCAGAGGATATACTCCCTTAGGAGGTAAGTAATATACACAAAATATACACACACAAACCAAATCAGGTAAGTAAATAGTTAGAAAAGTAGTGCAAACACTGTAGACCACAATAGAATGCAATAGGGAAAAATAGGTCTAGGGGCAACACAAACCATGTACTCCAAGAGTGGAATGCGAACCACAAATTGACCCCAGGCCTAGTGTAGTGTCTAGAGGGTCGCTGGGAGTGTAAGAAAACACTAAGGGTGTCCAAGATACCCCACCCCAAGCCCTGAAAGGTAGGAGTAAAGTTACCCTACTACCCCAGAAAGACTGTAAAGTTGAGAAAGGGGATTCTGCAAAGACAACAATTGACTGCAAAGCACTGAAGATGAATTCCTGGACTTGAGGACCTGCAAAGTAAGGGGCCCAAGTCCAAGAGTCACGCAAGTGTCCAGGGGGGCAGAAGCGCACTAAACCCTGGATGAAGGTGCAAAAGGGCTGCCTCTGGGTGGAAGAAGCCAGGATTCTGCAACAACAGAAGGTGCTAGGAACTTCTCCTTTGGTCAGAAGATGTCCCATGGCGTGCTGGAGGATGCAGAGTTGTTTCCAGGAGAAAGACCACAAACAAGCCTTGCTAGCTGCAAGGTTTTGGGTGCTGCTAGGGCTCAGGAACGACAAGGAGGTCGTCCCTTGGAGGAGGAGACAGAGGTGGTGCTCAGCAACACGGAGAGCCCACGCAGAAGCAGGCAGCACCTGCAGAAGCACCTGAACAGGTATTCAGAAGATCTGAGCACGAAGGTTGACACAGCACAACAAAAGGGCGTCCCACGAAGTCAGAGTCCAACTCAGCAAGTTGGGCATTGCAGGACGGAGTGCTGGGGACCTGGGCTAGGCTGTGCACGAAGGAAGTCTTGCAAAAGTGCACAGAAGCCCTGGCAGCTGCAGTTGATGCAGTACACAGGATTACTGTCTGGCGTGGGGAGGCAAGGACTTACCTCCACCAAATTTGGACAGAAGGGCCACTGGACTGTCGGGGACACTTGGATCCAGCTCCTGTGTTCCAGTGACCACACTCGTCAAGATGACAGGGGACCCAGAGGGCCGGTGATGCAGAAGTTTGGTGCCTGCATTGGCTGGGGAAGATTCCGTCGACCTACGGGAGATTTCTTCTTGGCTTCCAGTGCAGGGTGAAGGCAGACAGCCCTCAGAGCATGCACCACCCGGAAACAGTCGAGAAAGCCGGCAGGATGAGGCGCTACAATGTTGCTGGTAGTATTCTTGCTGCTTTGTTGCGGTTTTGCAGGTGTCCTGGAGCAGTCAGCGGTCGATCCTTGGCAGAAGTCGAAGAGGGAAGTGCAGAGGAACTCTGGTGAGCTCTTGCATTCGTTATCTGGTGAGATACCCACAGGAGAGACCCTAAATAGCCCTCAGAGAAGGATTGGCTACAGCGAAAGGTAAGCACCTATCAGGAGGGGTCTCTGACGTCACCTGCTGGCACTGGCCACTCAGAGGTGTCCATTGTGCCCTCACACCTCTGCATCCAAGATGGCAGAGGTCTGGGACACACTGGAGGAGCTCTGGGCACCTCCCCTGGGAGGTGCTGGTCAGGGGAGTGGTCACTCCCCTTTCCTTTGTACAGTGTCGCACCAGAGCAGAGCTGGGGGGATCCCTGAACCGGTGTAGACTGGCTTATGCAAGGAGGGCACCATCTGTGCCTTTCAAAGCATTTCCAGAGGCCAGAAGAGGCTGCTCCTCTCAGGCCCTTCACACCTATTTCCAAAGGGAGAGGGTGTAACACCCTCTCTCAGAGGAAATCCTTTGTTCTGCCTTCCTGGGACTGGGCTGCCCAGGCCACAGGGGGACAGAAACCTGTCTGAGGGTTGGCAGCAGCAGTAGCTGCAGAGAAAACCCCGGAAAGTTAGTTTAGCAGTACCCGGGCTCTATGCTGGAGACCCGGGGATGCATAGAAGTGTCTCCCCAATACCAGAATGGTATTGGGGTGACAATTCCATGATCCTAGACATGTTACATGGCCATGTTTGGAGTTACCATGGGGACGCTACATATAGGTATTGACCTATATGTAGTGCACGCGTGTAATGGTGTCCCCGCACTCACAAGTCCGGGGAAATTGCCCTGAACAATGTGGGGGCACCTTAGCTAGTGCCAGGGTGCCCTCACACTAAGTAACTTTGCACCTAACCTTCATTAAGTGAGGGTTAGACATATAGGTGACTTATAAGTTACTTAAGTGCAGTGTAAAATGACTGTGAAATAACGTGGACGTTATTTCACTCAGGCTGCAGTGGCAGTCCTGTGTAAGAATTGTCTGAGCTCCCTATGGGTGGGAAAAGAAATGCTGCAGCCCATAGGGATCTCCTGGAACCCCAATACCCTGGGTACCTAGGTACCATTTACTAGGGAATTATAAGGGTGTTTCAGTGTGCCAATCGGAATTGGTAAAATTAGTCACTAGCCTGCAGTGACAATTTTAAAAGCAGAGAGAGCAGAAACACTGAGGTTCTGGTTAGCAGAGCCTCAGTGATACAGTTAGGCACCACACAGGGAACACATACAGGGCACACTTTATGAACACTGGGGTCCTGGCTAGCAGGATCCCAGTGACACAGGCAAAAACAAACATACATACAGTAAAAATGGGGGTAACATGCCAGGCAAGATGGTACTTTTCTACAGCACTTGTGACACATGTTCACTGTAAAAGGAATAGAAGTATGTCAGAACAAATCGAGTGGAAGATTACCAAGCATTTTCAATGCAACAGGTCTCGCATTTGCTCAAGTTAGAGCTATTAGCGTTGTAAAGAAAAAAAATGCAGAGCGATCGCACTATGTAAAACGCAGGACAATCGTGCTGCGTGGAAAATAAACAGATAAAGTAGTCCGGATACCGTGCTGAAAACATCTAGCCTTGTATGTTTTTAGTAGTTTACTGGTGCTGTGTAGGTGGGCTAAACACTGGAAAAAGGCATGACGTATGCATCCCTTTCACAAATGAAAGCAAGCGGATTTTAAAAGGCAAGCCCACAAACCAATGTAAGTGACTGACATGAAATGGGGTGATTGGAAGCCTGAAGAGAGATTACAGAAGGGGACAGAGCGCTTTGCGCTCGCCCATAAAAAGCACTAATAAAGAGAATGTTTTGTGTTGTTTAAGGTACCTTCATACTTTTTTTTAAATAATGGTTGTACATTGTGTGATATATGTGGATGCATAAATATAACGCACGTGTGGACATGTGGCAGTTTTCCGAACATGAGTCAGAGAAAGAACCGAGATGATTTAAAACATTCTGGCCCTCATTATGACGTTGGCAGTAAATCCGACTTACCACCATGTTCATTGCTGCCAACGTGCCGCAGAGGATTACCGCCACCCATATTATGACCCACACATAGCTGTCTGTCACTATACAGCCACACACACAAGTCCGCCAGACCAAAGGTCAGTGATAAACTGGCAGTACCAAATCCCACATCGTTACGACAACAGATCTACGCCCACAGCATTATGACTCACGAACCACCGCGGCGGACATTCAATGGCTCTACACAATTGGCGGTACATACTGCAGCGCTTAAAATACACACACACTAACAAAACAACACCACATTGGACAATTTGAATAACACACACCTGACACACATACACACACCACACCCACACACCACTATCAAACGCGCACACACACAATACCCACAACCCTTTACCATTACAAACAAGTATGACAAGAGAGATAGTAAAACCACAGACAAGACCACAGACACACACTACCATTACCTATACACCATCCACGCACCTTACATCACACACCCCAACACAGCACCCCACACACCCTCACACACACCACCCACAATACACCCATGGCACTGCAACAACACCCCAGGTTCTCTGAGGAGGAGCTAAGGGGCATGGTGGAGGAAATCATCTGGGTAAAGCCACAGCTGTTCGGATCACAGGTGCAGCAGACGTCCATTGCAAAGAAGATGGAGCTATGGTGGAGAATCGTTGACAAGGTCAACGCTGTGGGACAGCATCCCAGAACAAGGGATGACATCAGGAAGAGGTGGAACGACCTACGGGGGAAGGTGCGTTCCACAGCAGCAAGACACCAAATAGCTGTACAGAGGACTGGCGGTGGACTCCCACCTCCTCCCCCACAACTAACAACATGGGAGGAGCAAGTCTTGGCAATCATGCATCCTGAGGGCCTGGCAGGAGTAGGAGGAGGACTGGACTCTGGTAAGTCAAATTACTATCACCCACCCTACCTGCATGCCATCACACACCCCTACCCTTACCCTCAGTCCCATCACTCCACTACCTCCCATTCACCCCACCATCACAACCCACCCCTCCCAATACCAAGCCCTGCATGTAACACCAATGCACGGACCCACATCACAGGCCTGCATGGACACCCATCACTAACGCATGTACTTTAGAGAGAATCACCTAGCCCACAAAATCACTACTCACACAAGGCAACGCTGCCAGGGCAATAACAACCATACAGGGCAACACACCCATGCACAAGATGACACACACAGAAACAATAACACTGCATTTACATCCCCACAGGTCCCCCACCCAACATCACTGGAGAAGAGGTGCCAACAGCTTCCAGTCCACCCCCAGAAGAGGCCCACAGTGATGACAGCAGCTCTGGATGCCTGGATCTGAATGACCAACCTGGCCCATCAGGGATCTCCAGACAGTTAATTACCCAGGCACAGTCCCATACCACCACAGAGCATCCCCCCTCAGGAAACACCCCCACAGTACCCACCCAGCGGGCCCATACCTCTGTCCCCAGGACGGGTCAATCAGCAGTGTGTCCACCACTAAACGGACCCCAGGCCACCCCACAAACACATGGCGATCAGGGACCTGGGGTCATTGGCGGTGGGCACACGGTTCAGGGGACAGAGGCACAGGACAACAGGGAAGCTTGGAGGACTGCTGTGCGACAGGGGGAGGACAGGCCCAGGGAACCGACTCTCCAGGAGGCACTCACCAACATCCTGGGAGCATACCACCATTCCCAGGAGACGATGGGCCAGATACTGGACAAGTTGCAGGAGACCTAGCGGCTGCAGGAGGGAGAATACCTGGGAATGAGGAAGGACTTGAAGGACATCCACACCACCATGGTCACCATTTCAAGGATGCTGGCAGACATGGCCAACACCATGA
Organism: Pleurodeles waltl; assembly: GCF_031143425.1. Taxonomy (NCBI): domain Eukaryota; kingdom Metazoa; phylum Chordata; class Amphibia; order Caudata; family Salamandridae; genus Pleurodeles; species Pleurodeles waltl. The sequence goes on along the minus strand of NC_090448.1, from coordinate 265,989,520 downwards.
GGGAGGCAGTAGCACACCACCAGGCCCCTGACATTAGCCAAAACGATGAACAGTCTTCCATCTCTGCTGCTGCTAGTGGACAGGAGGCCCCGCCACAGGGTACAGCAGGCCACCAGCACCCCACCTCCTACGGAAGGAGAACCACCCTGCAAACGGTCCCTGTGATTCAGGCAGAAGCCAGAGAACATTGCCAAGACCCCACCAGGAAATAAGACTTTTCTGAATGTCACCCTTGTGTCCCACTCTGTCACCCTGTCCACCTTGAACTGCCATTGCTCCACTTCCTATGCCCCCTTGGGCAATGCACCTGTGATACAACTAGACTGGACTCCATCCTGGACTTTCCTCCATCATCACCCCAGCCCATTGCACATCCCCCCAATCATTAGCACTTAAATAAACACCATTTGAATAATACAAGTATGGAGTCTGTCAAATCATTTAACCATGTATTCTTTTAACAAGCTTTAAACACTGCAATATAACTGTACAGCTTTGTATACATAGGAATGACCTGTAGTTGGCTGCAGTCAACACACCAGGAGCAATACTGGGACATAAATATCTGAAAATAGAAATGCCAAAGGGTACAGTAAGTGGCCATTGAAGCTGGAAAATCAGCCTGCCAGTGACAATGTCAAATACAAAACTGGCAATGTAAAGTGTAATTACATTGTCTTACCTGTGTGTCATTGGATGTACTGTCTTATAATAGCACTTCTGTTGTCCTCATTCTCTGCCTCCTCATTTTCACAGTTCATAGGGTCCACTGCTGCCAAACACCCATCTCCGGCCTCATCCTCCTGCAGAAAAGGCACCTCGGGACGTAAGGCAAGGTTGTGCAACATACAGCATGCCACGATGATCTGGCACACCTTCTTGGGTGAGTAGTAGAGCGATCTACCTGTCAGATGGAGGCAACGAAACCTGTCCTTTCTATTATTGTTCGTGTTCGCCCACGTGCCTCATTGTAAAGTTTCTCTGCCCTTGTCCTGGGTTTCCTCACAGGAGTCAGAAGTCAACTGCAAATGTTGAGGGACAACTGTTAGACACACACTAACCATTAGGGCCCAAATCATACTCATACACCAACACCTACTGTGTGGGACCAGGGCTCATCTATTAGCCACACCCGGTGCCTCTGGAGTTGAGCCATCAAATATGGGATGCTGCTATTCCTCAGGATAAAGGCATCATGCACAGTCCCAGGATACTTTGCATTGACACGGGAGATGTACTGTTCCGCCAGGCACACTATCTACAAATGCTATATGTGTGCCATCAATAGCCCCAATAATGTTGGGGATATGTTCCATAGCATAGAAATCAGCTTTCACAGTGGCCAAATCCTCCACCTGGGGGAAAACGATGTAGCTGCACATGTGTTTAATCAGGGTAGACAATACTCTGGTCAGCACTATTGAGAACATTGGCTGTGACATTCCTGATGCCAAGCCTACTGTCACTTGGAAACAGCCACTTGCCAGGAAATGGAGCACAGATAGGATTTGCACAAGAGTGGGGATTCCGGTGGACTGACGGATAGCAGAGATCAGGTCAGGTTCCAATTGGGCACACAGATCTGTGATTGTGGTCCTGTCCAGTCTATAGGTGAGGATAATGTGCCTGTTCTCCATTGTTGCCAATTCCACCAGAGGCCTGCACACAGGGAGATGTCTCCATCTCCTATTCATCTGCAGCTGTTACAATCTAGGGGGCAAATGGTGAGTAGCTGGTCAGTATTCCATATTTCCAAACACAGCATTGCATTGCATGTGGTGACTGTAACACAATATTGTTGTATAGGCCCAAATGGTGCCTATGTGTACAGTGACACAGTTAGGTGCCATGGCCTGCCCCCCCCTCCTCTGAAATGGTTTCCGTCAGTCCTGTATGGAGGGACAGGTGGAAATGAGGTAATTCTGCTGATGTTGTGCGCCGTTGCGGGAGGTGGTCATAAACCGCTGTGCTACTCCTCATTGGATCTCATTGGGCCCTATGGGTTACAGTGGCCAATGGTGATGTACGCTGGTGGTGACGGAACGCACCGCCGCGGACGTGACTGCCATTTTCTATCTGTTCACCCACTTGATACCTGACCTTCATCAGGAGAGGACCTACACTGCAAGTGCTGCTGTGACCTGTGTCTGGAACCGACCTTGGTTCATGTCACTGGGGAAACTTGCCCCTGCCTTCACCTCTGCGGAGTTGGAGAGACTGGTGGATGGGGTCCTACCCCAGTACCAAATGCTGTATGGGCCTCCAGACCAACAGGTGAGTAGACTGTGAGCACGATGCATGGGGCATGAATGCATGGGGTGCTGTGGGTGAGGGATTGGTGGAAGGGCCCTGGGCTGCGTGCTGCATATATGGTGGGCAATGTCTGTGCATAAGGGGATGGGACGCTATGGTGGGGCATGAGTGTAACAGGCTGGATGGTCTGACTGATACCTTTTGCTATGTGTATATTTCTGGAGGTCACCGCCCATCAGAAAAATAATATATGGCGTGCCATCGCCAACGACGTGCAGACGCTGGGGATCTATGGCAGGCGGATCACCCACTGTTGCAAACGGTGGGAGGACCTGAGATGCTGGGCAAGGAAGAAGGCGGAGTCCCAGCTGGGCATGGCCTCCCTGTGAGGAAGGGGTGCCCGCCGAACCCTGACCCTCCTGATGGCCTGCATACTGGTGGTGGCCTATCCGAAGCAGGATGGGCGCTTGAGGGCATCACAGCAGCCACAAGGGGGTGAGTACAGTTTCCCAATATACAACTTGCCCGTGGTGGGGTGGCCTTCGGGTGGGGGATGTGGGCCTGTGGGTGCCCCTAGGCCAGACAGGGTAGGTCCCATGTTGGGCAGGGTATGATGTGAACCACCTCCAACCAAGCTAGTTGGCATCCACTACTGGGCTGTGGGTCTCAGGTATGCTGTTACTGGAGTTAGGTTTTACTGTCTATGGCCTGGTGACTAGCATTGTGACTGGTAGTGCATTGCCTAATGTGTAGGGCTGTTCCCTCTGTGTGTGTGTGTGTGTGTGTGTGTGTTGTGTACGCCAACGCTTGTGTTGTTGCAGCCATTGACCAAGTGTACCCTTTGTCTCTCACCCCCCTTTTTGTTTTGTCACCCTGTCCTTCTGTGCATTAGCATCATCTGGTGGAGGAGCAGAGGCACCAGAGACGGAGGGAGCTGCATACCACATGGCCCAGGAGGCCAAATCCACCGACGGTGAGGGCACCAGTGGGACGGAGGGCAAGGGGAGAACCACGGCGGAGACAGGAGGAGACAGTTTTACAGTGATACCTCCTCCGATGGAAGCTCCCTGGTGGTGGCGGACACCTCTGTGCTCACCCCAACTACAGGTACAGCCGCCACCCCCGTACCAGCACCGCCCTCCCAGCAGCCCCTCAGCGTGTTTTCTGTGCCCGCTCACCCAGGAGGGTGGGCATCTCCTTCGCCCCAGGCACCTCAGGCCCTGCCACAGTTAGCCCTGCTGCCCTGAGTGAGGAGGCTATTGACCATCTGCGATCTATCTCTTTTGGGCAATCAACCATTGTGAATGCCATCCAGGCACTGGCAGGCCATTTGCAACAAACAAGTGCATTCCTGGAGGGAATTCACTCTGGCATGGTGGCCCAACAGAGATCAATCCAGGCTCTGGCCTCCTCTCTGATGGCAGCCATTGTCTCTGTATCTAGCCTCCCCCCTCCAACTTCCTCTACCCAATCCCATTCCCCTCAACTCCAACCTATCCCAAGCACACAGGCAGACCTACATGCACACAGGACAACACACAGGAGTGGTTCAGGCAAACACAAGCACCACACATCATCCCACAGGCACTCATACAAACACCATCCAGATGCAGATATACCAACATCCACTGCCTCAACTGTGTCCCCATCCTCCTCGTTCTCCACCTACTTCCCAGTAGCGTCTCCACTCACACCTACAGCACGCCTATCACTACACACCTCTCACTGGCAGTCAACTCTCCCACATCCATGCACATGTCCCCTTTGTCCTCTCCCACTGTGTCTGTGCCCCCTCCTCCCAAAGTACACAAACGCAAGCACTCAGACACCCAACAGCCATCCACCTCACAACAGCATACATCCCATGCACCTGCACCCAAACACAGCAGACAGACACCTCCTACAACCACTTCCTCTTCCGCCACTCTCCAATGTCCCTAAGAAGCTTTTCCTCTCCACCGTTGACCTCTTCCCTACCCCTCCCCCGTCCTTCACGTTGGGCCAGGGTGGTCAGAACCCAGGCAAGCACCTCAGCCACCCAGTCCACGGCCACAGTAGTGTCGACAACTACTGCAGGTGGGAGAGGATCCCGGGAACCAGCCAGCAGCACTGAAAGTGTGCCTGCAGATGGTTCATCTAGGAAGGGCAAGGAGGCACCACCACCACTGCCAGCCCTGACACCAGCCTGCCACTGCCACCACTGAGCAGCCGTGACCGCTGTGGGCAGTGTGTAGTCCTGCCTCCATTGGCTGTAGTGCATCCTGGAGCCTGCAAATCCTGTAGGTGTCACCCATGTGAGAGACTGTGACCTTGCACTCCCCAAGATCTGCATCACAAGGCACAATGCCCCCTCCAGAACCAGTGAAATAAGCCATCCACTAGAGAGACTGTGGCCTTGCATTCCCCAGGACCAAGCAGTGGGCAAACCACCCATGTGAGAGACTGTGGCCTTGCACTCCCCAGGACCAAGCAGTGGGCAAACCACCCACTTGAGAGACTGTGGCCTTGCATTCCCCAGGACCAAGCACAAGGCATGTTGCCCCCTCCAGAGCATGTGGGTAAGTCACCTACTTGAGAGACTGTGGCCTTGTGCTCCCCAGGACCAAGCAGTGGGCAAACCACCCACTTGAGAGACTGTGCCCTTACACTCACCAGGACATCACACAGGGCATGTAGCCCTCTCCAGGACCAGTGGTGTTGTACCATCTTCTGGCTGAGAAGCCCCCCATTCCCCGTCCCCCGAGGTGCCTGTGTATTTTCGACCTGATGCCCCCGCAGAGTTATCTCCATGTTGTTGCAGGAGTAAGGTGGAGCCTTGGCCTATGTGATGTGGCCCTGTGGCCCACGGACATTGAGGACTTGTAATTTAATGCACTTATTCATGTTCTTTAATTGTATTACACTCACTTTCTTCCAATCATTTTGTCCTTGCATTATTCCTGAGGGGTACGGGGTGGAAATGTAATGTTACTGCATCTGTTTGTGTGTATGGTGTTGGGGGTGGGGGTGTTGCGTGTGTTACTCTTTTTCCTCCCCCCTCCTTTGTATGCTAGGCGGCAGTACTTACCGTGGTCGTCTTCGCCGGCATTGCTACTCATAATGCAGGAAAAGGTAGACGAGCATCGGGAAGATGTGCAACTTGGGCTCCATGGTGTTGTGGTTGTTCCCTGAGTCTCCAGAGGTGAGTCCTTTGACTTCTGTGTTCTATTTCTGCCGTGCTTTTGATGTCGTTGGTACCGCCCTGTAAAGGGTGGCGGATAGGCCTGTCATAATACTGTGGGCGGTACATTGTCTTCCGCCTGGCTGTTGGCGGTTACCACAGTGTTGCTTGTTGCTACCGCTGTGGCGGTCGATGTGTTAAAGTGGCTGTCTGTCTGAGCGGTTTCCGCTGTGGTCATAATTCCTTTTTTTTTTTTAGCGCCGGCCTGTTGGCAGTATTACTGCCGCTTTATCACCGACCACCAGGGCTGTAATGAGGGCCTCTGTGTTAAACCTTCTTTACAGTCACCTCACCCCATTGAGGGCTTTATTTTTCCCGATTACGGATTTACCCTAGAAAAGAAGTCTCCGTTTATTGGAGACTGGTAAAGCAACAGCTTGGGTGTATTGCTGGATGCACCTCTGTCAATGCACCCCGCCCCACCAAGTCAATATTGTTATCTCCTCACACAACTTCATTCTTGTCAGAGATTGAGTAATAACATTTGGAGGTGATACTCCTACGAATTTAGACGTAATCTGGTTAGATTACAACTAAATTCTGAGCAATATCTCTGTTTAACCCCTGATAGGCATGGGGCAAGCATCAGAAATTTGCCAGAGAAATGGGGGCACATTTAAACAGTACCAAACAACATTTACATTAAGAACACCAAACAATAATGTTCCCAAATCAATTTACCAAAATCAAGAGAAATTTACTAACTAAACAAAAATGATTAATATTGGATATTGACAACTGAAAATGTAGATTTTTCAACATTTGATAGAATAATCCAAAAATACTCGTAGGAACTATAAGATGTAAAGGTCACTGGTATTTATTACCTACACTGACCACCAGAAGTCATTCTTACATAAGAAAATAAAGTATGCAAAAGTTACCAGCAAACTGTTCTGCCTCACAGAAGCTGGGTGGTCAGGGGAGAGTTAGCATTCTTCCACACTAGTACACTCCAATGCTTTCAGGCTTCCTCTGGCTCTTCTGGGTTAGTTCATTCAAATTTCTAAGGCCTCGCTGCCCCTACTTCAAGGAACAGTCAAGAGTCCTAGTATTTCTTGATGCTTAGATAGGAACTGTTCTTTTTTACAGGCCTTCAGTCCACTGGGCAGGCATGTAGGCACCTGGTATCTCCCTAGACAGCCTATTTTAAGGTCCTACAGTAGTCCACGTACAAAGGTCATCTAGATCTTCTTCAGAAGAAGACACCATTCTGCCTTTTGTCTCTAGGGAAGGCCAGCCAGATGACTTGTGGAGAACAGTTCCTTTTCACAGGCGACAGCCATAGTCAGGAGCCCTTCAGTCTCTTTTGCTCAACAGTCAAGCACAATTTCCATTTTCTTCTTTATGTTCTCCTCATCCCAAGATTGTTCTAAAAAGACAGCTTAAGGTACCATTCTTATTCTCTGCCCAATCCTGTGATTGGAGCATTCCCATACCCAATACTGTCAACGTTTCCACCAAAACCAACTACCTTTTTAACACTTCCTTTCTCTCTTCACTATAAACATTTCCTGAGTGCCTCACTCGAAGTTCCTGAAATTCCTTCAGACATGCCCTATGGATATAAGAGAACCTTCTTTCTCCCACTATCCCCGTTGAACAACTTCCTCGAAGATGGGTTGGGCATTGAAGTAATACCTCTCTGCTGATTAACGTCCTAGCTGACCAGTCACAAGTGATTAAAATAGGGAATTATCTCTCTATGTTGCTTAATTTACATCAAATGGTGTCCCACAAGGCTTTATTTTGCCCCCTACTCTGTTCCATCTTTATGTGGAATCGCTGGAGGTCATCCTCAACAGTGGCATCTTGTACCACCAAAAAGCTGGCAACACCCAGCTGAATCCTAAGATCTCATCTCCTGCCTTTCCATTCCTTTAGTGATCATTCAAGACTGGTTGTCTTCTTGCCACCTCGAACATAAGCAACATAATGAAGACTTTTTGCTCATCTCACCTAAGAAGTCTAGATGTCCTGTGCAATCTTGTATTGGTTTACTCCACTTCCTAAATGTTCACCCCAATATTGGTTCTGATTCTAAATCACTGGATGTTATTTAGGACACCAAACTTAACTTTAGTCTATACCAGAGCCATGGCAAGGAACACCTGCTACCAATTGAGAGTAGTCTGGGGCATCAGGTAAATCATCCCTGAGCAGGATCTGAGAACTTTAGTTAAAGCCCTTGATCTCTCAAAGATTTTTGCACTGGAACCCACTCCTTCGAGGTTTACCCAGAGTTCCATTCATCCTCTCAGAGCTGTGCTGAACACTGCAGCTCGATCTGCTTCTGTTTTCAATAGGCTCTATCACGTTTCTCTAGTGGTGTTAACTGTGGCTACCCATTCATACTAGATCTCAGTTCCAGTTGGCCTGTGCCACTCAAAAAGCCCTATTCACAGGAGCCCTTCGCTATCTGTCTGAAAAGTTGAAACTCTATGGTGGGAATTATCATCTCCAGAGCTGAAGCTCCATGCTTCCTCAGCAGCAGCCAATCTCCAAGAAATAAAGAACTATACCTCAATATTTCTGGAAGCCCTACAAAATATTCTTCCCCCAAACGTGTTTAATATCACCTGTCTATCAACATTCAGAAAGGAACTGAAGGTTCTCTTATTTCATAGGCACGTCCATTCCTTGACCTAATTTATGTATTATCCTTCTTCTTGGTACAATGGTTGCTTGCTGTGTAACGGATTTACGTTTTTCTCTGTATTAGTGTTATTTGCATTAGATTTAGATTGTAAGGCAATGCAAACCAGATGAATAAATACATACATAAATAATCGTTGCCTTCTCCCTCTTTGAGATGCAATTTGTATGGCAACAGTGCAATGCCAACATCTTTTGGATTAGTTGTGTCTTTGAAACAAGTTTATGACCAATTTTTACTGTTCTTTTTTTTAACATAGGTCCTATTGCTCGTCCCAAAAAACCACAGGTAGAATACACCACTTCATGTGTCAAATATATGCCAGCACAACCTATTTCAAGGTATTCAGCAGGCTTTTGCATATCATCTAAACACCCGAACACAACATCATCTGCATCCTTTAAAATGCCTTCATTTACAAGAGCCTTTTACACTCATTCGTCCTGTAATGTAAGCATCTGGTGAAATGCCTTTAGGGAAACCTGCTACTAGGCAAGGGCGCTCAGAAATAGTGAAAACCTTTGAGATTCATAATAACTCAAGAAGCTTCTTGGTTATTAGTCTCTGTTTGAACTCCTTAGAGTGTTACACTTAGGCCCTGCTTGCAAGTTATACAAAAGTATACTTTCTTCTGGTTCCTACTGGCCGAAATTAGTTGGTGACCAGTATCTCTGCATGGAATGCCACCCATTACAAGTTAGACTACTTGGAAAGGGGACATGGAATTACTCTGCTAAATTGTGTACAATATTATGGATTCCAAGGAGCTTTGAGCTCCCACCTTTCACTTGCTATGAGCAAGTGATAAATTGAAGCAGTCTTTTCCCTGCAGGGCAGGGGTACTGTGAGACTGAAAGAGAAGAATAGGTTTTGCAGACTGGAGAGTTGCATGAACTCCCTTTGTCAATGAAAAAGCTTGGTAGCTGGTTCAGCCAAAGCCTTATGTAATTTTGCTGGACGGACGTCGGGTACAGCAACACTGGGCCATTCCTGATCATGTAGCGCTCCACCTGACTCATAATGTAACCCTTAGTGAGGTTTTATGTCCTGTATGTTTTGCTTTAGGAAAATATTTCTTATTGTCATTTGGCTCTTTTTGTTGCAGTGCCTTTAAAAGAAATTATTAACATGCATTCCCCAAAAGTGCAGGCATGCAGAATTCCAACTTCAATCACAGTTTATATAAAATGCTGCATTTATTAATAAAAGTGCACCGTTATGAATTCTATTAGTATGGGTGACAGTCATCAAGCACCATTAGCTCCTGGAATCATAAAAGGTTTATAATAAAAACATCACACTGTACACACACCTGAGACTGCAACATCAATTCCAGACACAACTTTCCTAGCGATTCTTCCTTATAAAAATATCTGCTGCCTTTTTAGGTCGAGTGTAAACGCCAACCTCTTGTATACTTTTAAATATAGTTTTACTGTGGGCTTAAAGCCCATATAATTTGTTCATGTCTGTGTCATTTAAAAATCCTGGCTTGCTAGTGGTCAGTCATGCCTATTTGTTCCTCCTTTTTCTCTTTGGGAGTGGGGCCCAACTACTGTATAATTAAGCTTTGTCTTGTTCATCTGTTCTTTGGGGGACTTTTTTTTTCTTTGTTTCCTACTCCTGTTTAGTGAAGCTTCCCTCTTCATTTGCAGAGCATTCTTGCTCTCAGCTTAGCTTCACTGTAAATCAGGCTGTTATCTTGGTCACATTTGCTTTTCCTGGCTCTTCACCCTCTGTTGCGGCACCCTCTCAGCTGCCTGGCTCCCAACATTCCTTGGTTTGGATTCTGTTTACCGAATGTGCCTGCCCGGTGTGTTTATTCAATTACTTGTTTGCTAAGTATCACAAACTCCACTGGAAGGTATTGGAGGCTTTACATATGTACCAGATATATTACACAAGGACATATTCTTTTTTTGTAGCCACAGTGGGATTAAGTGATGTTGAGCCAAACCCTTGATTTGAACCTGCATCCTCAGTTCCAAAGTCAGCAGCTCTAGTCGTTGTGCCAACCTTCTCCCTGTTCTACCACGTTTCCAGCTCCTTTCATTGTGACTGCGTGGCATGCTGTACTTTATGTTTACCTCTTCCATTTTTCATTCACTTACTTGTTCAAACATGTTATTGTTTAATGGTAGGGAACCAGAACTTAAAATGAATGATTGTCCTATGTCACATGAACATCACAGATGCTGCACAAATCTGCACACACACTTAGAAGTTGCATTTTTAAAGTAGACGCAACAAGCAAAAGACATGCAATTTGGTGTATTAATAGATATAGCGACTAATATAAATCCATGTGATTCTGAACAGTTTGTGGAAAATATTTCCATTTGAAATGAAACCACATTTACTGTTAATAAAAACAGGCCTCCGTGTGTCTTCCTAGGTCAAATGGGGGAGATGTCTTGCAAGTTTGTGTGCTGGCTAAAATAAGAATCTCCTAAGTACAATCTTTATCTTTCTGCAAACCGCTGTTGTTAGAGCCTAAGTATGTTTTGAGCAGCTGCATTTCTGCTCTGAAACAGACTGAGACAAATGAGTGTTAAGTAAACTTAGTGACAGGCCTGCTAACGTCTGCATTACAGGCTGCTACAAACTGCTGCCTGCAACATCGCTTCCATGATTTTTATTCCAAAAAATGTGACTAAGACCTAAGGTAAAAATATTCACAGCGACTTTGGCCAATGGCTGCCCAACGAAGACACCTCCTCCTCGGACACCACGTGCTGCTTTGCCCGGCTGAACTTTTACCTTCTCAAAACCTTTTCTTCAAAATTTCTACTAAGTGGGAAGATGAGCTGAGACTGGGCCTGATCCCAAGCAAATGTTTTTATCAGGGGCAGGTCTGTTCTAATGCATTTGCAAATGCTGTCTGATTTGAATGTTTATTATGCAACAGAGACTTTTTTTAAAAAGCTTGGTTAGATACCATAACTCGTTGTTGTTTTAATGTATTGGAATTGATGCTCCAGATTTCAAGATTGCTGTACACAATGCTTATATTTGTGCTTTTCTGGCATTTTTCTATATCTGAATTTTAACTTTTTTTGATTGATTGATTTATTGAAATGCTAGGAAATATTTTGAAAGATCCGGGAGCCAATACCTCTCGTTTTTGGGTAACGGCACACCTGCCTAAAGGACAACCTGGAAGCTCTCCTTTCTCAATTTAACCACTGATCAGATACAAGGGGTGTGAGGCAGCAGTACCGTTAAGAGATAAATACGTTACCTGTCCAAACTAAGAATTCATAAAACAATTAAAATGTATTATGTAAGAAATTTCAAAACTCATAAAAATGCAGAGTAAGGGAAACATCAAGCTGTCTTAGTCTAAGCAAGTCCTAGAAATAGCCAACTTGGCCAACCATGTATAGGGATGTCAATGGGGCTAATATTGTCATGTGCGAAAATGTAAATTATCAGAAAAATGACTAAGGATTTGATTTATAAGATGTCTATCATGGGAATACTGCGATAAAGAAATTGAACGTCTATCTGCTCTCAGCTGTGTTTCTGTGTACAGTGTATGTGAGAAGACACAGCTTCCACCAGGTCTGCTATTGGGTCTGCTTTTAGGTGATTGATTAATTGATTGATTATGGAGTTTATAAAGTGGGAAGTGTTCCCGGGAACTAAATGTCCATTTATTAAAGAATTTAGATAGCAACAGTGAGATGAATAATTGTACTGTATTGTAGACAACCGAGAAAATGAATTTTTAACAGCTTTTAAAACTGAACCAGAGATTTAGCAGATTGAATGGCTTTTGTAGTTAGGTAAGCAAAAGATCTGCCACCCATTCATGTTTGAAAATATTTAGAATTTGCACATGTCTGACAGAAAAAAAGTGAAGTATCCTGGAAGGGAGTAACCCAATAACATCCATTGAATACAAGAAGTTACAGAAACGTGCACAACATGGTAGCAGAGGCAAACGAAGCGCTGCCTCATTGGTAGTCAGTGCTAATCCATTGGATGGGAGAAACTCCTTGGTCTTCCAGTTATTACTAAAATCAGATGGGAAGTAGAATCATGCACCACTTGATGCCATTGGAAAAGGTAAAAGATTGTAAAGCCACCAAAATGGTGTTGGGGTGGCCACCCAATTTAGGGTGAATGGTCATTCAATATTTTTAGCAGCGCTACCTCTGTGGAACGCCCTTGGTGGCCTTCCATTGAAAACCATGCAAGTGTACCTTACATGCTGGGATACTTCCAATATCCACATCTAGTGGTAGAAATCTCACCGTGCTGCACAACATTGTGTCATTGCCAGCAAACAGTTTTTGTTTACCTAAAGTGGCTCCTGGCCTGGCGGAAAATGACCTGTCACCATGTGTGGCCAAAATTTGTACTTGAGACACTATGCGCCTTTCTGAGAATTTGAGAAGTAAAACTAGATTTAAGGTTAGGTGAACCCACTAGTGAGCTTAGTCTAACGGAGGTAGGGACTTATTTTAGTTGAAAATAATAGCTTCTGTTTAAATCAGTCCTGCTTGATAGGGTAGTCCTCCATTCAACTCTGGTGTATTATTGCTTGCACATGTGTCAGAGAGTCCCTTCAGGTCCCCAACAGTTCTCCCACAAGATTGTTTGTTGCCAAATTAACTGTTCAGAAGTGCTTAAGCATCACTAGCAGTATAATTTACTACAAGAGTTTCTGAAAATCTTTGGTGTGATCTAACAAACTTGGACACAACTTTTTTGATTGTGTAACAGGTCTTTGGTGGTAATTACAACCCCGGCGGACGGTGTTAAAGCGGCGGTAAGACCGCCAACAGGCCGGCGGTAACATTTTTGGAATTACGACCGTGGCGGAAACCGCCAACAAAGACAGCCACTTTAACACTCCGACCGCCACGGCGGTACAAACAAACAGCGCAGAGGTCACCGCCAACAGACAGGCGGGAGACAATGTACCGCCCACACTATTATGACAGGCCAATCCGCCACCTTTTCCGGGGCGGATTCACCACGGATAAAAACACGGTGGAAACAGGCATTTCAAAGGGAGAATGCTCACCTCTACACACTCCACGAGGAACGACAACACCATGGAGCCGGAACTCCATATTCTTCCTGCACTAGTCTTCCTGCTCCTGTACCAGGAGCACGAACGCGGGCGGCGAAGACCAGGGTGAGTACTGCACCTACGACATAGGGGAGGCAAAAAACAGGGTCACACACACGCAACACCCCAACCCCCACCCTCACACACTACAACACACACACCAATGCATATCCAAACATTACAGTAACACCCCCCAACCCCCCCCAGAAGAATGCAAAGACAAAAGGAAATGAGTGTAACCATTGTAATATATCAAAATAGAGTAAGCAAATATATACATATATACACTATTAACAAAATATACACCACAAATAGTAGTCCAGGTATTGCACCATTCATAGTCCGTGGACCACTGGTCCCAAAATGCATGGGCGAGGCCCACACAAGATACCCGAACATGACGGAGAGAACACTGCAGCGGCATCAGATAGAAATACAACAGGCACCTCAGGGGGAAGGGAAGGGGTGGCATCTCAGCCGGATGAGTGCACGACGCCAGATCCACGAGGGGGCTCCATGCCCATTGATGCATCCTGGGGAGTGCAAAGCCACAGTCTCTCAAGTCTATACAGTGGGTGGGTTGCCCACTGCTGTATCCTGGGGAGTGCAAAGCCACAGTCTCTCAAGTCTCTCCAGTGGGTGGTTTGCCCACTGTACCATCCTGGGGAGTGCAAAGCCACAGTCTCTCAGGTCTATACAGTGGGTGGGTTGCCCACTGTACCATCCTGGGGAGTGCAAAGCCACAGTCTCTCAAGTCTATACAGTGGGTGGGTTGCCCACTGCTGTATCCTGGGGAGTGCAAAGCCACAGTCTCTCAAGTCTCTACAGTGGGTGGTTTGCCCACTGCTGTATCCTGGGGAGTGCAAAGCCACAGTCTCTCAAGTGGATAACAGTCTCCACTGGTTCTGGAGGGGGACTGGTGCCCAGAGTGCTTCATCCTGTGCAGGACAGACGGAGTGGATGCAGGTCTCCACTGGTTCTGGAGGGGGACTGGTGCCCAGAGTGCTTCATCCTGTGCAGGACAGATGGAGTGGATGCAGGTCTCCACTGGTTCTGGAGGGGGACTGGTGCCCAGAGTGATTCATCCTGTGCAGGACAGACGGAGTGGATGCAGGTCTCCACTGGTTCTGGAGGGGGACTGGTGCCCAGAGTGCATCACTCACCCGTGACGGTCCCTGTTGCGTCACTGCCCCTGCCGCTATGGGCTAGCTGTGTTTGAGTTGGCGGTGCTTGCCCTGTTCAGTGGTGATTTACTTGGCGGTCCTTGCCCTGTTCAGCGGTGCTTGCCTTGGCGGTCCTTGCCCTGTTCAGCGGTGCTTGCCCCGTTCAGCGGTGCTTGAGTTGGCGGTCCTTGCCATGTTCAGCGGTGCTTGCCTTGGCGGTCCTTGCCCTGTTCAGCAGTGCTTGCCCTGTTCAGCGGTGCTTGAGTTGGCGGTCCTTGCCCTGTTCAGCGGTCCTTGCCCTGTTCAGCGGTGCTTGCCTTGGCGGTCCTTGCCCTTTTCAGCAGTGCTTGCCCTGTTCAGCGGTGCTTGAGTTGGCGGTCCTTGCCCTGTTCAGCGGTGCTTGCCTTGGCGGTCCTTGCCCTGTTCAGCGTCCTTGCCCTGTTCAGCGGTGCTTGCCCTGTTCAGCGGTGCTTAAGTTGGCGGTCCTTGCCCTGTTCAGCGGTGCTTGAGTTGGCGGTCCTTGCCCTGTTCAGCGGTCCTTGCCCTGTTCAGCGGTGCTTGCCTTGGCGGTCCTTGCCCTGTTCAGCGGTGCTTGAGTTGGCGGTCCTTGCCCTGTTCAGCGGTCCTTGCCCTGTTCAGCGGTGCTTGCCTTGGCGGTCCTTGCCCTGTTCAGCGGTGCTTGCCCTGTTCAGAGGTGCTTGCCCTGTTCAGCGGTGCTTGAGTTGGCGGTCCTTGCCCTGTTCAGCGATCCTTGCCTTGTTCAGCGGTGCTTGCCTTGGCGGTCCTTGCCCTGTTCAGCGGTGCTTGACAAAAAGGGGGAGGGAAACAGAAGAAAGACAGGTTGAGTGCATGGCTTACCACTACCGTTGGCGGACAAGACAGACACAGCAGCCCCCTGCACTACGTCGCGCTGGTGGGCTCTACAGTGCAATTCCTGGGAAATGGCCTACAAGGCTATGGATGACATCTGCACACATGGATGACACAGGTGCATGAATAGCTGTACTTGGCACTCTACAGAGGTGGGGTGGGGGACCACAGGGCCATGCCTTACAAAGGGGCCTAGCCTACGGAACTCGCCCTGGCCTAGGGAAACCCACAGCCCTCCTCCCCCATCCAGACCCCTCACTGCGCGCAAAGTCAGCTGAATGAGAGTGTACTCACCCCCTTGTGTCTGCTGTGATGCCCTCAAGCGCCCATCCAACTCTTGGTAGGCCACCGCCAGGATCCGGAACATCAGGTGGGTCATGGTTTGACGGGCACCCCTCCCACGTTGGGAGGCCATCCCCAGCTGAGCCTCCGCCGTCTTCTTGCTACAGCGGCGAATGTCCTCCCATCTTTTCCGGCAGTGGGTGCTCCGTCTGTGGTGGACCCCCAGGGTCCGGACATCCTTGGCGATGGCACGCCAAATATCCTTCTTCTGGTGGGAGCTGACATACATGAAATATACAGGGGAAGAAGAGAAGTCATTACCAACTGCGCCGTCAAAGTGAGTGGCCCCCATCCCTACCCTTGCCATGTGGCACATGCACCCACCGTCTTTCAAGCACTCAGAACTCTGCCCCCTTCCTTCTTACAACCAGCCCTCTCCACACAGGCATAGCCCATACAACATGCTCCCTGTGTACTTACCTGTTGGTCTGGAGGACCGTAGAGTAGCGTGAACTGGGGGAGGACCCCGTCCACGAGCTTCTTCAACTCCTCCGATGTGAAGGCAGGGGCCCTTTCCCCAGATGCACGAGCCATTGTCTCTTACAGACCGAGTTCACAGCAGCACTTGCAGTGTACGTCCTCTCCTGTCGAAGATCAGGTATCGAGTGATTCAACAGCTAGAAAATGGCGGTCACGTCCGCGGCGGTGCGTACCGTCACCACCGGCATTCATCGTCATTGGCTCCTGGGACCCATAGGTTCCAATGTTAACCAATGCAGCATTGCGCCGCGGTCTTCGACCGCCTACTGCGACGGTGTACAATGCCAGCGCAGTTACCTCACATACCATTGTCCCACTTTAGAGGTCAGGCAGCCGCCATTTCAGGGGCCCACATGGCCTAGTTACCAACTGCGTCACACATACCTAGGCCTACTCTCAACACACATACAGGACAGATTTTGTGTATGAATCGTGTTCTGTGTAGACTGTGGGTACATACCTCTGACTTGTTTGACTGTCTGGTCGCTGTTGTCCTTCATAGGCACCGTCCGCTGGGACATGTGAGGAGATGGCGGAATCCTCCGGTGTACCGACCGCTGGTGGACCTGTCAACAATGGAGGAAAGAAATCTGATAATCACCTACAGGTTTGACCGTGCCAAAATTCCAGGAACTGTGTGCCCAGTTGGAGCCTGACCTGATGTCAGCAATCCACCATCCCACAGGAATCCCCCCTCAAGTGCAGGTGCTATCAGTGCTCCATTTCCTTGCAAGTGGGTCTTTTCAAACAACTTTGGCCATGGCATCAGGGATGTCCTAGCCTATGTTTTCCAACGTATTGTCCAGAGTGTTGTCTGCCATTCTGAAACACATGCAGAGCTACATCGTTTTCCCTCAGGTGGAGGACTTGCCTACAGTGAAAGGTGACTTCTATACCCTTGGACATATCCCCAACATCATAGGTGCCATTGATGGGACACATGTGGCTTTGGTCCACCCCCACAGGAGTGAACAGGTGTACAGGAACCGGAAGAGTTATATTTCGATGAATGTTCAGATGGTATGTTTGGCAGACCAGTACATTTCCCATGTGAATGCCATGTTCCCTGGCTCAGTGCATGACGCCTACATCATGCGAAATAGCAGCATCCCTTATGTGATGGGTCAACTCCAGAGGCACCGTGTGTGGCTATTAGGTGAGTCTGGTTACCCCAACCTGTCATGGCTCCTGACCGCAGTGAGGAATCCCAGGACAAGGGCAGAGGAACGTTACAGTGAGGCCCATGGGCATACTAGGAGGGTGATCGAGCGGACCTCCGGCCTCCTGATGCCCAGGTTCCGCTGCCTCCATATGACAGGTGGATCCCTATTCTACTCACCAAAGAAGGTGTGCCAGATCATCGTGGCCTGCTGTATGCTTCATAACTTGGCTTTGCGACGACAGGTGCCTTTTCTGCAGGAGGATGGTCCAGATGGCGGTGTTGTGGCAGCTGTGGAGCCTGTGGACAGTGATGAGGAGGAAGCAGAGGAAGAAGACATTGACAACAGGGACCCAGTGATCCAGCAATATTTCGAGTGAAATACAGGTGAGAATACATTCCTGCCTACTACAAGTACTTTTACACTGCTACCTCTATCATGTCTGTCGATTTCACCCAGTGTATGGTCACTGAGTTGTCACTTTCCCTTACGGTTTCACAGGTGTGGGTCCCAACGTGTGTCATCTGCTTAGATTCCTCATGGACTAGAGCTGTGTGACATAGGTATGTTGACATTAGTAGTTCAAGAACATTTTGCCACTGTAATTGCAAATACACTATTTCAGAATCACAGACAGACTCCAGATCTTTTGGTGCTTTAGGTGTGTTTATTTACAAACAAAATATTGGAGGGGGTAGTTAAATGGTGAGGGGTGATGGCGGAGGAGTGTCCATGGCAGAGTCCAGTCTATTTGTCTCATAGGTGCATTGCCCATATGGGCATAGGAAGTGGAGCTGGGGAAGTTTCAATATGGACAGGGTGACAAAGTGGGACAGTGGGCTGACAATCAGGGTGGTCTCATTTCTTGGCGGGGGTCTTGGCATCGTGCTCTGTCTTGTTCCTGGATCTCAGGGACCGTTTGCGGGGTGGTTCTCCCTCTGCAGGGGGTGGGGTGCTGGTGTGGTGGTCCTGAGGCGGTGCCTCCTGTCCACGAGCACCGGCGGAGGTGGTGGGCAGTTCATCGTCCATGCTAGTGTCATGGGCCCTTTGTAGTGCCACAGTGTCCCTCCTGATGTTGAGTACTTCCTTCAGCACCCCTACGATGGTGCCCAGGGCGGAGCTGATGGTTCTGAGTTCCTCCCTGAACCCCAAATACTGTTCCTCCTGCATGCGCTGGGTCTCCTGAAACTTGGCCAGTACCATTGCCATCGTCTCCTGGGAGTGGTGGTAGGCTCTCATGATGGAGGAGAGGGCCTCGTGGAGAGTGGGTTCCCTTGGCCTGTCTGCCCCCTGTCGCACAGCATCCCTCCCAGTTCCCCTGTGTTCCTGGGCCTCCGTTCCCTGGACCTTGTGCCCACTGCCACTGCCCCCAGGTCCCTGTTGTTGTTGGGGTGGTGGGTTATCCTGGGTTCCCTGTAGTGGTGGACACACAGCTGATTGACGTGTCCTGGGGACGGAGGTATGGGCCCGCTGGGTGGGTGCTGTGCTGGTGTTTCCAGAGGGGGGGAAGGTCTGTGGTGGCCTGTGCCTGTGTGAGGGGAACCGACTGTCCCGAGGCCACCGATGGTCTGGGCTGGTCATCTAGATCCAGTTGGACAGAGCTGCTGTCATCACTGTGGGCCTCTTCTGTGGGTGGAGTGGAGATGTCTGGACCCTCCTGTCTGGTGAAGTTGGGTAGTGGTCCTGCAGGGGTGGAAAGGCATGATTATTGCATCTGTGTGTGTCATGGTGTGCAATGGGTGGGTGAGCGTGTACCCCAGTGCTGGCCTTCCTGTGTGGGGGCTTGTGTGATGATGGTTTAGGGGGTTGTATGGGTATGTGCAGTGGGCATGCTTTAGTGATGGGTGTCCATGTGTTGGTGTTGCATTCAGGGCTTGGTGTTGGGATGCGTGGTTTGTGATATTGGTACATTTGTGAGGAGTTGGAGTCATAGGGGTGGGGGTGAGGGTGGGGTATGTGATAGCATGCAGGTAGGGTGGGGGATATGGTAGTTAAAGGTTTGACTTACCAGAGTCCATTCCTCCACCGACTCCTGCGAGGCCCTCAGGATGCAGAATCGGCAAGACCTGCTCCTCCCATGTTGTTAGTTGTGGGGGAGGAGGTGGGGGTCCGCCGCCAGTCCGCTGAACCACCTGGTGGTGTCTTGAGACCACGGAACGCACCTTCCCCCGTAGGTCGTTCCACTTCTTCCTGATGTCGTCCCGATTTCTTGGGTGTTGTCCCACTGCGTTGACCCTGTCGACAATTCTTCGCCATAGCTCCATCTTCCCTGTAATGGAGGTGTGCTGCACCTGTGCTCCAAATAGCTTTGGCTCTACCCGGACGATTTCCTCCACCATGACCCTGAGCTCCTCCTCCGAAAACCTGGGGTGTCTTTGCCGTGCCATGGGGTGGTGTAGGTGATGTGTGGGGTGGTGTGTGTGGTGATAAGTGTGGTGATATGTAGTGGTGTGTGGTGTTTTGTGCGTGGACGTTGTGTGGGTGATGGTGTTGAGTGCCTGTGGATGCTAGTTTGTGGATGGTGGTGTCTCTCTCTGGCCTTCTTTCTGAATTTTTTGTCGTGGGGGTTTGTGGGTGATGTGGGTGTGTGTTTATATTGTATTGTGTGTGTGGAAGTGGTGTGTGTATGTGTATCAGGTGTGTGTATTTCGAATTGTCCAATGTGGCGGTGTATGTATAAGTGTGTGTATTTTGAGCCCGGCGGTGTGTACCGCCAATGGAATGCCGCGGTTGAAAGATCGCCGCGTGGATTCGTGTGTCGTGATAGTGTGGGCGTATTTCTGTTGGCGTGACCGTGGAGGTTTTTATTTTCGCCAGTTTATCACTGACCTTTGGTGTGGCGGACTTGTGTGGGTGTCTGAATTTTGTCGGATTTCGAGATGTGGGTCATAATAGCTGTGACGGAATTCCGCGGCCGCGACGGTGTGTTGGCGGTCTTCTGCACTGCGGTAAGCGCCTTTTACCGTCAATGTTGTAATGATCCCCTATATGTTCTTTCTAATCTTCATAAAGGTCAATTGTGCAGGAATGCTTTTATAGGATTCAGAAAGGAAGTTCCATGCTTGGCCTAATGCTCAACCTGCTAGTCCTTTCTGCTTTTAACTCTTCAGCTATCAGTTTTGGAGGTCACAAGCAAGTCAATGTATTTAGATGAGCATTGTTTACCTGTTTTAATGAATTCACAAAGGTATACTTAGACGTACTTAGACGTTAGTCTAAGTTTACTACTTTCGGTATTCACAAAGGTAAGGTAACAAGTAAGAACTTTACGGGGGCAGTTTACTTGTTTTGGGTATTCACAAGTGTAAAGTTAATTGTAGTAACTTTATGGGGGCAGAGTCCCCGCACTCAGGTGGAGTCTCTTTGCACCGGCGAAGACCTTCCACCACAAGTGGGGAGACTCCACCCTGTGTGCGAAGACTCCACCTCCATTAAATTACTACTCATAGCCTCACCATTGTGAATATCCTAAAGTAGTAAACTTAAACCAAAGTCTTAGTTTACCTTTATAAATTGGACCATATGTGCCTACATTAGCCTTGATATGTTCCTTTATGTCCCTTGGCAAATCAGCCCAGATCCTAAATCTGTATCCATAAAAGTATAAAAGTACTGCTTCTAAGGGCAGATTTACAATTTTTCCATATTCGCTTAACTCTGCAGTAATACCTATGGCAATCTGTGCCAGTCTCGTTTTACAAACCTAAGGCCCGATTTCAAGTTCTATGGAGAGGAAACTCCATCACAAAGGCACTCCTCATTTCGAGTAAGACAGTCCTTCAGTGTGTCAATGGCAGAGACTGCTACATCTTCTCTGTCGACATACACCTCCAACGGCCCAACAGAGTAAGATTTATCAAAGTTTTTGCCATTTGTACACCTGTCCTACTTAGAGCGGGCACAAAATTGGCAGGTTTTCACTGTCCATCACCTCCAGGTAAATCCCACATTGGGATTTTGTTATTGAAAAGAAAAAGGTTGAAAGTTTGGCATCTGCCTCCATTACGTTTACGGAGCTGGTCGTCAAACTTTAAATGCCTTCACATGGAGATTTTAGGAAATGCAAGAGATATCCACTGGGTCAGTGGACATGTCCAAATATGGAGGATGGTGTATGCACCATTGCCATGGTGGGAGTAAAGTACTCAGTCATGACCACAGCACATACTATTTCTGCCAAAGTCTAAATTAGGCCCATAATAATAACTGATGTTATTTTTTTTAAATGTGATATTTTCCAAATGCAGAATTGTGCACCGGTGTACAATTATGCATTCCCACCATGCAACTGCACATTTTATTTGCTCCATGCCAAACATCATGTGGATAAACCCCTTCTCTTACTCCATTACAAACCTGTGTGAGTTTCTTTCTGCTTCCCACTGTGCAAGGAGATTTACTACATTTCTTCATTGACGCTGAGAGAGTGTATTTTTATATTACATATTATAGACGTGAAATGCTTATGATTAACAATGCTGCATTAAATAAAATATTCATTGAAACATATTAATTAACGTAAAGGATTTTATGTGTGTAAACTAATGTCAACTGTAAGAAATAATCGTTCATAGATTGCCAAAGCTGTGCACATTAAAACGCATAAAAAAACTGCATTCGTTAGAACTCGTATATCTTAAGTTAGCGTGAGTCAAGCAAAGCTGTGTAGCTCTCATATTAAAGCGTATTTTTCTGTCTCTTCAGTGTGCTGACTTGCAAAAGACCATGACCCAGCGATTGTTCTTTTCTTCATTAGTTCGCAACAATGCTAGATTTTCTCATCCGCATGCTAGCAGCTTTTAGTATAAAGTTATGTGCTTTGAAACATTAATGGACACTTCCAAGGACGATGAAGCGAGAAGAAGAGAACTTTTTACCTGATACGTGCAAAGACAATGAAGTAATCCCGGATGAGCCACCTACGAAAATACGTCAATTATGATGACCAATTAGAAAATAGGGGTTTATCGAAAATGACAAAATGCATTACTTAATGTATAATTTGATAGGTTAACAATGGTGGGGTGTATTGACTGACCAATAGAATTTTGGGGGAATGAATCACGAAAAAGAGATAAAAACCCATGACACAGGAGACAAACGACATTAGGTAGGGAATGATATCGATTGCATCCCGAAACTCTGTCACTCTATTTTGTGACTTGAGACCTAGACAAAACCATCCTTGCCCATAGACTGCCCCTTACACTTTTCTCCTTATGAGGAGAGTGTCTTTGCCTTTAACTTAGATAGACTGACGGCGATCTAACTGATGTCCTGAAGACGAAGACTGATCCTGAATGCTGACCTATTTGCCTTTTCTTTCTAGGAACCAACTGCTGTATGTTTTTGATTAGAGACCTTAGTTAGATGTTTTCCAAATTGGTGTTCAAATTGTTTTGCATGAAGCCCAACATGCTAATGCTAACTAGAGGTTAGACGAGGTATTCATTTTGACTGACAAACTGACGTGACTGACGTGGTGCTATGCTGAACTAGTATCTTAGAACGTTCGATGTATTACGATCTGCTTATATCCATCTGATTGTCTATGCTACTGATCTTTGCATTATTGAAAGCTTATTATGGTTGTCATCTTGTGACTGTGCTTATATGCTTCCTGGCTTTGAGATTGATGCATTTGCTACTAGATTGTAATCAATAGGGTATAAAACTCATAAAACTTCATTAAGGTGTGGTTATTCATGACTGAAAGGTCATGGTTGCGCCGAAGGTTTATTAAATGTCCAAATATTTTGGTGTTAAATATGACAATGTTATTGACATATTGATTGATATTTTGATCAGTTATCTCATCCTACGGTGTCTTACCACTGGGCCCAAAGATTCATTGGCCTAAAAACGAGTCCTGATGTGTATAAATTAACATAGACGGACGCGTTAACAGTTCTGGTAGCAGAGTACGGTTTGGCCCTTGGGGCCCTAGGACGGAGTTTCATTGTTTAATTTGTTTTCTTGTGATAATGCAATTTGGAGAGATGATGAGTTGCTAGATTCGCCATGGCTTTCCCGGGATCTCGGAGCCTGCCTAAATGAGTTGGGAATGTTCTCGGCGCCATAGTATGTGTGGTTAGGGTCTTTGTGCTTATTAAATCTTATGCACTTTGCAGGTGATTGTGAATATTTGAGTGTGATTAGGCCAAATTAAGTGTTGTTTAGAAGGAGTGGGCGTACTCCACAGCATGAGAGTAGGGAAGTCGGCGTACTTCATGTGAATGCAGCGCTTGTTGCTCAAAATTATCCACGTGGTTGGTTGTTGTATACAGGCCTATTGAGGTCTAAGACTCCGGAGTATGATGTTAAAAATGGTTTATGTTGTAATCTGTGCGGTTTAGTAGGTCAATCGGGCGTGGTTGACAAGTCAAGTTTCGAGTTATGATGCATGTGTGAAACCTTTGATGGAGATTTGACAAGTTCTAAAGTGCACTAGAAGGAGTCATTGACAAGTCGAGAGTAGGATTTGCAGGTCGAATTCTGCTTGCGTATGTGGGAACTGAGAAGGAGAGAGTAGCGGCCGAGGCTTCATGTGAAATCCCTGTAAAGTTCTGAAGCGAATGTGTTACCCTTCCTGTAGTAAACCGGCAGATTTGTGTTGTCATTTAAGTGCTAGCAATAATTTGCATTAGTTTGTATGAGTTGTAAGGAGTTAGCGAGGTGTGGAGAAGCCGTAAGGCTTTGTCAGCTGCAGTGTGTGTGAGTGTGACGTCAGTGGTGCCGCGCTGAGATAGGTCAGATGCCGAGAGGGGTCGCGCACGGATTGGCTGCCGTCCGTGAGAGGCAATAGGTTGAGCAAAGGGTAGGTGAAGAGTGTCCTGGGAACTAAGCCGTTTTCTGATTAAATATAAAATAAAATGAATTTTGTTAAGGCATTCAAAAGCGCTTTGAAAGGAGATGTGTATATTGTTGCAACTGATGGGGAACCTACACCACCTGAGGGTACACCAGCTTATACGGTTATGGAGGAAAAGGGTGTTGCACCGTGTTTATGGATAAAACAATGGCGCAAATTAACAGAGAAAGAGGGGTGTCTAGCGTTTCCGGAACATGGAACATTTAATCAAAAGGTGTTAGAAAATTTGAGGTGGATGTTAAGTACGCAGAAACCACCTCCAAGACCGGCACAATATGAGGCTTTGGCAATTTGGGACCTGATGGCTCTTAAACATAGACAAGAAAGATTTCACAGAAGATTGATAAGGGCAGAAAAATCCTATGCAGAGGCTAGGTGGGATAATGAGAACAAAATGTGGAGACGTGGAATAGTGGATGGGTTAAAGCTGTTTCCGGCAATAACACAGGGAGAGGAGACACAGGGAAAGAAAGCTTCTTGCAAAACTGACAAAGATTCAGGCAAACTCAAAGAGAACAAAAGGTCCTGGCAAGAAGAGGATGATTCAGATGATGAGGCGTTTATGGATAGATTGTTACATGATCGTCCGCCACCGTACGCGGTGAACGACAGTGCTCCAAGTACTAGCTTGGATCCTGGGAACCAGACGAAGGAGAAGGGTGTTACTGATACAGTGCAGACTAGCGATACAGCTTTGATACAGAATGGTGTCAGTGTACCCACTGCACCAGACTCGCCGATACAGTTGCAGCCTCCACCACAGATAAAAAGAATTTACCCCGATGTCCCAGTACTCAAGACTACTACGAATTTGGTGGTGCTGCCAGATCCGATATATACAAAGCCTAGGTTAATACAGATTGAGTCAACTCCACAGTTAGTGTCACAACCGCCACAACTGATACCTGGGTATAACCCAGTAGCGGGTCCTTTGAAAGAACCTGCACCAGGACTATTAGAGCAGACCTATGGTGTCGCCGCTCCAAGAAGCTTGGGATCCGGCCAGACACCTGCCGCTATATCACTACCTATTACTGTTGGTCCCCCAGTACCATTATATGCACAGGAGAAAACAGGGACATGCGAACAGGGGGTTATGACTCATGAAACGATAAGAGGAGGGCCTATTAGAACTCCACAAATAATGGCCCAGGGAAGACAGGTTTGCGATCAATCAAGACCCTTAATGGACCTCAGTCCAATAGGGGCACCTCTTGAGGCAATGCGACAAGCAGCGTTGGGAGTCCTGACTCCCCAAACTATGAGTACAAATACCTCATACACTCCAATGATGCATGCAGGGAACATTTCACTGCAGGGTTTTACAGTACAACAGTTAAATGAGTGGTTAGAGAAAACCTGCACATCACAAAAGACTACAGTGACTACAATCGAACCTGAAAAAGAAAAACAAGATGAATACCTGAATCTAGTACGACTAGGAGCAGAAGCTGCTGAATTGGTGGATGGAACAATGGGAGTAAATAGGTTGGAATCTTACACTGAGGCAGAATTAAGGTACTTATGCCCTAAGATTACCAAAGAGGTAGGCAAAGTACACCAGAAATTAACGAATTTGGCAAACAAATACAATATCGACATTGGAAACACGAAACATTTGAAATGGAGTTACAGATTAGATTTTGACACGAAAGATTTTGAACACATGAGATCAGCAGGCATGAAGACACATTTGAAAGAGTTGCTGCAAAGCGCACAAATTTGGGGAGCACTAGAGAAATGGGAAGGCCGATGGGTAAAGAAAAGAGATAAAAGAAAAAGAGATAGTCCAGGATCTAATGAAACAACAGTCACACCTAATTTAGACACAGTGAAAATCCTACCTATGAGAGAAACAGCTGGTGGTGTCTTGGTGCATGTGCCTTGGTCCAGAGGAGACATTTTGTCTTTTATGAATGATTATCCCAGGTTAAGAGAAAAACCGATTGAGTGGTATCAACAGACAGATAGATTCGTGAAGCTTGCGAAATGTCTCTGGGAAGACTTAAATACCTTGTTTGAGATTATTGTTCCGCCAGACTTGTGGCTCGAGTGCAAGAGAGGGGTAGATTGGCCCACAAAGGAACCAGCAAGGGATAAAGTGACTGGAGCACCTTCTGAAGAGGTGATGAAATATTATCATAAAGTAATTGAGTTTTTGAAACAAAAGGTGTCGCCGAAGGTGACTGATTGGCAGAAAATCGACCGGACCTCTCAAGAGGTTAAAGAGTCAATACATGCATATTATGAAAGGTTGTTGAAGGCATTCAAACATTACAGTGGTACTGAAACAATTGAACCGAAGGACATGAATCATCTTGTGTTCAGATTCGTCGAAAGGCTGAGACCGGAGGTCAGCCAAATTATTAAAAATCATCTGATTTGTTGGCAAGCTAAACCGATTGATGAAGTATTACAGTATGCGAAATACTGTAGTGATGAAATTGAGTTGAAGCAGAAAAAGTTGAAGGAGAAAGTGATGGTGATGCAGATAAGGGCTGCACAGGCTGGAATACAGGGAAATGGTGTTCAGCAAATGATACAGCAACAACCGCAATTGAATGGTGTGTTTCAGGCACAGCCGAGAGGTAGAGGTCGAGGGTTTGTGAACCGTGGTTCGGACATGAATAATGTTGTTATTCAAAATGATGGTCAAGGAGTGAAAAAGATGTCACCATGTCATGCGTGCGGGGGCGTGGGGCATTGGAAACTGGATTGTCCGAATATTATGCAGGATGGTACGGTTCAGCAGAGTATTAATGCCAGTACACTACAAAATTCACGAGGTCCAAGAATGAGACACCAGAATCAGAATTATCAAAATAATTTGGTGCAAATGTCAGGGGTGCAACCTATGCAGCAAATGCAAATGCCGCGTTTCCAAACAGTGTCAGTACAACCAATACAACAGCAGATCCCTATGGTGCCTAGACAGCAAATGCAGTTACCCCTAGCTCCGATGGGACAGCAACAGGTGACGCTTCCTCAGCAGGTCACAGGCCAGGTAACAAACCAAAACAACACTGTACAACAATTCCCATTACGAGGTGAAAATGATATGAATGAGGATTGGTCAGATGACAGCTCAGACAGTGAAGAGTGCAGACTTGCAGCATCCCTAGAGGTAGACCAGAGAGGCCCATATGTGGAGGGAAAAATAATGGGCTACAAAGTTTCATTTTTAGTCGATACGGGAGCTACACGCTCTACGGTTCGCAGTGCAGAGGTACCAAGATTACCTCTCTCGGGGCGCACCATACGAGTGGTCGGTGTGGCTAACCAGTACCTGACTAATCCAATCACTGACCCAGTGCAGGTTGAAATCGGAAATTTTCAGGGCCTGCATAGATTTGTTGTATGCGACTCAAGCCCAGTATCCTTATTAGGAAGAGACTTGTTATGCAAAACCAAATGTTCAATTACCTGTTCCAATGGTGCAATAGAGGTACAGACAAACAGTGATGATGAGGGAGATGAGGGTCAACTCATAGAAGAAGGAGGAGAGATGAATGAAGATTACCCTCTAATTACTCTATTCCCAGTGTTTACCTTGATCGATCTACCTGCTGATCTGCAAGGATCGGTAACAGAGAAGGTGTGGGATTTGTCTGGAAAGGAGGTCGGATTAATAAAGGGAGTAGGTCCAGTCAAGGTGCAGATAAAGCCGAATTCAGTGTTCCCACAAGTGCCACAATATCACATGACTCAGGAAGTCCTTATTGAAGTGACACAGATAATTGCAGATTTTCTCAGACAGGGAGTTTTGAAAGAAGTCCTGAGCAGTCCGTGTAACTCTCCTATTATTGGTTTGAGGAAGCCCTGTGGAAAAGTTCGAATTGTGCTGGATTTGAGAAAAATAAACGAAATTGTGATAAAATGCTGCCCTGTGGTTCCCAACCCAGCGGTAATAATGTTCCAGGTTCCTTGTGATGCTGAATGGTTTACTGTAGTAGACCTATCACAAGCATTTTTCTCGATACCACTTCACGAAGACAGCCAGTTTTTGTTCAGTTTCAAATTCCTGGATAAGGTGTACAGTTGGTGCAGAATTCCTCAGGGGTTTTCTGAGTCACCATCCATCTTCAATCAGATATTGAAGAAGGATTTGGAACCTCTTGTGCTGCCTTACAATTCGACTCTTGTGCAGTACATTGATGATTTGTTGATTGCATCCAAAACCAGAGACAGCTGCAAATATGATACCATTGCATTGTTGAATCATTTAGGGAAAAACTGACATAAGGTGTCACCTAAAAAGCTGCAGTACTGTCAAAAAGAAGTGAAGTATTTGGGGCATCTGATTGAGAAAGGGTCCCGAAGGATATCAAAAGAGAGAATAACAGCTGTTTTACAAATGAATCCTCCAACAACAAAGAGAGATGTCAGGATGTTCTTGGGAATGGTGGGCTACTGTCGCCAGTGGATACCCAACTTCTTGATCATTTCAAAGCCCTTAATAAAACTGACAGGAAAAGAAGTTAAGGATGAACCATACACAATCACTTTGACAAAAGAAGAGCTTGAGTCATTTTTAGAGCTGAAAGAGTGCATGTGCAGGGCTCCAGCATTAGGAATGCCTGATTATGAGAAACCATTTCTGTTGTTCTGTCATGAACGTGATGCTTGTTCTTTGTCTGTTTTAACACAGGTCCATGGAGATGCAAATAGCCCTGTAGCATATTTTTCAGCTACTTTGGACCCTGTTGCAGCAGCCTTACCGGGTTGTTTGCGAGCAGTTGCAGCAGTTGGTCAAAGCCTTTCACAATGTGAGGGCATAGTCATGGGATTCCCTTTGACAGTATTGGTTCCACATTCTGTTGAAATTCTGTTGACACGAACTAAGACACAACACATGACAAATGCACGACTTACCAAATATGAGACGATTATTCTGGGGTCACCCAATGTTACATTGAAAAGGTGCACTGCGCTGAACCCGGCAACTCTACTTCCCAATGAGAATACAGAAATCAAAGATGGGGAAGAATTTGAGCATGATTGTCTGGAGGTGACTGAGCTCAGTACCAAACCTCGCTCAGATATACAGGATACCAAGTTAAAGGAAAACGATTGCATTATGTTCGTTGATGGGTCCTGCCTAAGAGATTCAACAGGAACATTGAGAGCTGGTTATGCAGTATGTACCATATCTGGCATAGTCGAGGCCTCCTGGCTCGAGAAAGTGTTTTCTGCACAGGTGGCAGAATTAATAGCTCTCACAAAAGCCTGCCATGCTGCTGTAAATTTGAAAGTCACAATCTATACAGACAGCAGATACGGATTTGGAATTGTACATGATTTTGGTCAACTCTGGTCACAGAGAGGGTTCGTGACATCCTCTGGTTCACCAGTGAAAAATGGAGAACAAATAAGAGATTTGTTACATGCGATTCAGTTGCCTCTTGAAATTGCCGTGATGAAGTGCAGTGCTCACACCAGATCACAAGACTTTGTGTCAATGGGGAATGGTTATGCAGACCAAGTTGCCAGATTTTGTGCATTAAACTGTATATCATTTAACGAGCAGTGGGAACTGTTACCACAACCTGAGAATGACACAACCTTAAGCCTAGCATTACGAGTGGTTGATACCTTAGATGAATTAAAGACATTACAAAGCCACGTTAGTAAAGAAGAAAAACGTTCCTGGCAGAAAATGCAGTGTGTACAAAGAGCAGATGATATTTGGGTTTCAGAAGAGGGAAAACTGTTTTTGCCAAACAGTCTTCTGTCACAATTTGCCCGATTATATCATGGGCAGGCACATTTAGGAAGAGATGCCATGATCAGATCCTTTAAGATTGATTGGTTCAATCCAAAATTCAGACATGCCGCAGAAATTACTTGTCACAGGTGCGTCATCTGTCAACAGATGAACGCTGGAAAAGGAACCGTGGTAACTTTGAGCCACATTGGGAGAGCTGGTGGTCCATTTAATAAAATACAAATGGATTTCATTGAAATGCCTGTTTGCGGAGGTCTGAAGTACGTGTTGGTGATTGTGTGTGTTTTTAGCCATTGGATTGAGGCATATCCCACACTTAGGAATGACAGTCTTACAGTTGCAAAACTACTACTCAGAGAATTAATACCAAGGTTCGGGTTTCCGGTTTCTATAGAATCAGATAGGGGAAGACACTTCGACAATGAGGTGATTAAACTTCTGTGTGCTGCACTCAACATTGAACAAAAGCTGCATTGTAGCTATCGCCCTGAAGCCTCAGGACTAGTCGAGCAGATGAATGGTACTTTGAAATCAAGAATAGCAAAAATGTGTGCAGCAACAAACATGAAATGGCCAGATGCATTACCTCTAGTGCTGATGTCTATGAGAAACACGCCAGATAAGAAAACGGGATTGTCCCCACATGAAATCCTCATGGGCAGAGCAATGAGGTTACCGGCGGTACCTGCAAATGCACTAGTGAATATTACAGATGATATGGTGTTGGATTACTGCAAAAGTTTGGCTGACGTGATTCGCTCTTTCTCTCACCAGGTGGAAGCTAACACGTTACCACCAATCGGCGAACCAGGACACTCTCTACAAGCTGGAGATTGGGGGGTTGTCAAGAAGCACGTGAGAAAATCGTGTCTTGAGCCGCGTTGGAAAGGGCCATATCAAGTGATATTGACGACCACTACTGCTGTGAAGTGTGCCGGGGTTCCCAACTGGATACATGCCAGCCATACAAAAAGGGTAACGTGTCCTGTTGAAGAGGAACCTGAAAATTCCGGTACAGCAACTTCAAGAGGAGAAGTCTCAGAGTCAGAGATCAGTCAAGAAAGATCTGAGACTACAGGAGAGCCCGCTGAGAACAGCCGTGTCCCTCAAACTATCAGTGAGTTCGAGAGAGGTGACGGAGTGCCAATCTCAGTGGAGGCAGCAGGAGAACAAAGACAAGGAGAGGTTCTCCCAGAAGCAGATGAATACAATTCAGAGCCTGAATACAGTGTCGAACAGGAAGGCGATAGAGACGAAGAAGTGGTAAATTTAAATCAGAACAAATCAGAATCTCCTGAACAAGTTCCAAGCCTATCAGGAGAAAACACCATATCACAAGAGGAGGGTGCTGTCCAAGGTACTGAAGGGAAACGCCGAAGCTAGACGAACAGAGGTGACAATTGGCCAGACAAATCACACCTTAGAATAAGAGAAATAGCAAACGAGACAATAATAGAGGAAAGCAATACCTCACAAGCAGACGATCTGAGTGAAGGAGAACAACAAGGAGAACGAAAATGAAAAAGAAAGAGAATAGCAAACAGAAGATATACAGGTCCTGAATGGGCATATGCTACAACCTCTGAAAGGCAAAAAGAATTCTTAGCATTCTGTTTTGATCGAGAAATACCAGGCCAATACTACGGTACCTGAAGAATATTTAACAGGAAAACTGAGATAAAGATTGAAATTGTGAAAGCTGAGAAAAAAAATTTATAATAATAAAGAGTCTTAAGAAAAAAAAAAACGACCGGAAAGTGACATTAAACCTGGATTTGACTTATAGAAACCTGATTACGACAAGCTACTAACCGGAATTGACGAAAAGGGTCCTGGAGTGAGTGAAGACGCTGTAAAATACGCAGAAAGAGTTTGCTTCTCAGAGTTGATTGTTGATCTGCTATTCTGATTCTATACAAACATGGCTTATAGTAGCAAAGGAAGTAAAGTGTGTGGTTGGTTAGGACTTATGATAGGTGTTGTATGCGCAATAATGATTGTGGGAGTGATTGTGGGAATGCCATGGAGAGAGAGTGAAACTATTAATGCAACTTCAAAACCTGAGACTACTACTACAACTAATAAACTATCACCATGGGAAAAATTCAAGCAAGACGCAAGACATCTGCATGAGGGAACTAATGCAAAAGGGGAACTTTCTACTAATGTTTTCTATCGCTTACTAAATGAGTATGTGGAAACTATAGATGCGAAAGACTGTTATGTATGTACTAAAATTCCTTCATCTGTGCAGGAGGGAGTTACTTATCACAGCCTCCCTCTTACGTATGGGATCAGCTGTAGCTTGCTACTAACAAGATTTTATGATCAAGAGCATATGCAATACTTTTATTCAAATTTAGATGTTGTGTTTTCTTTTGTGCCTGTTATTGAATCCTTAAATAAGCTAGCTAAAGAGCATGATATAAAAATAGTTAGAGGATTCTTTGAGCCAACACTAACATTTGGAACTGCTTATGCACATCGCAATAATTTAACCTGCTTACTGTCTCCTGTAGAGAAAAGCTTTTTAGATCACACAGATGATAGACGCAAAGCATTAAAAGAAAGGTTAGAAAAAGGTTTAGAAAAACGCACTTATGCAAATGATTACGCTTATACTGCAATTAAAACACAAGGCAAGTTAGCTATAGATGCATTACATGTAGGTAGACTCTGCATATATAGACCGAAATCTGATCAAGATAATTTGTTTGTGGGAACGAGTGAATGTAGGCATGTGTTTCTGTTTCAGAGCAAATGGACCTTTATGTTAAATGGACAAGACCCAGCGATTCCTGGAATCTATTACATCTGTGGGTTAAATGCATATTACCGTCTCCCTAAGGGATGGTATGGGACATGTTATTTGTGAATAGTATTCCCAAAGATTTACCAGATTGATGACTTAAAACAAATACCTAAAACGTCTGAATTACAACATACCAGACAAAAACGAGAATCAGTGGCGGCTGTCATTGGTGACATATTTGGAGCTATAATCCCTTCAGTAGGGGTTATCCTAAATTCTATGAAAATTCAAAAGTTGTCTACTATTGTGGATAACATGCTGACAAACTTTACAGGAGCTATACTTCTGATGGATACTGAACTTGCTGCAGAAAGAGCTATGACTCTTCAAAACCGGCTTGCTTTAGACATTCTTTTAGCAAAGAGTGGAGGTGTGTACAAAATGCTTAATGAACGTCATTGCTGCTCATATATACCTGATAACAGTAAGAAAATTAGAAGCATGCTTACTAACCTTACTAGAGATAGTACAGATTTGAAGGATCTAAAAGAACCTGGTGTTTGGGAGAAATTTGGGAAAGGAATTGCCCGAGTGGGAAGCTGGTTTACCAACATTTGGAATGGGGTACTTGCAAAAATTATGATGGGATTATTAATTGTTCTGATTTGTTTATTGGGATTTTGGGGAATATGCAAAATTAATGATAAAGTGAAAAGAAATTGGACTAAAAGAACCAAAAGAAACGAAGAAAGTGAAAGAGAGAAAATGTTCAATGAAATATGGGAAAGCTCACATAAAGGGCAAGATGTTGAAATGCGTATTATGCGCAAGGTGAAAAATTAAGATCAAAAGTTTTGTGATGACGAGCGTCATCAGAGGAGGGACTGAGAGAGTGTATTTTTATATTACATATTATAGACGTGAAATGCTTATGATTAACAATGCTGCATTAAATAAAATATTAATTGAAACATATTAATTAACGTAAAGGATTTTATGTGTGTAAACCAATGTCAACTGTAAGAAATAATCGTTCATAGATTGCCAAAGCTGTGCACATTAAAACGCATAAAAAAACTACATTCATTAGAACTCGTATATCTTAAGTTAGCGTGAGTCAAGCAAAGCTGTGTAGCTCTCATATTAAAGCGTATTTTTCTGTCTCTTCAGTGTGCTGACTTGCAAAAGACCATGACCCAGCGATTGTTCTTTTCTTCATTAGTTCGCAACAATGCTAGATTTTCTCATCCGCATGCTAGCAGCTTTTAGTATAAAGTTATGTGCTTCGAAACATTAATGGACACTTCCAAGGACGATGAAGCGAGAAGAAGAGAACTTTTGACCTGATACGTGCAAAGACAATGAAGTAATCCCGGATGAGCCACCTACGAAAATACGTCAATTATGATGACCAATTAGAAAATAGGGATTTATCGAAAATGACAAAATGCATTACTTAATGTATAATTTGATAGGTTAACAATGGTGGGGTGTATTGACTGACCAATAGAATTTTGGGGGAATGAATCACGAAAAAGGGATAAAAACCCATGACACAGGAGACAAACGACATTAGGTAGGGAATGATATCGATTGCAACCCGAAACTCTGTCACTCTATTTTGTGACTTGAGACCTAGACAAAACCATCCTTGCCCATAGACTGCCCCTTACACTTTTCTCCTTATGAGGAGAGTGTCTTTGCCTTTAACTTAGATAGACTGACGGCGATCTAACTGATGTCCTGAAGACGAAGACTGATCCTGAATGCTGACCTATTCAGAGGAGGGTAATTATAATGTTGCTAATGGAAATTCATTTATTTGCCTTTTCTTTCTAGGAACCAACTGCTGTATGTTTTTGATTAGAGACCTTAGTTAGATGTTTTCCAAATTGGTGTTCAAATTGTTTTGCATGAAGCCCAACATGCTAATGCTAATTAGAGGTTAGACGAGGTATTCATTTTGACTGACAAACTGACGTGACTGACGTGGTGCTATGCTGAACTAGTATCTTAGAACGTTCGATGTATTACAATCTGCTTATATCCATCTGATTGTCTATGCTACTGATCTTTGCATTATTGAAAGCTTATTGTGGTTGTCATCTTGTGACTGTGCTTATATGCTTCCTGGCTTTGAGATTGATGCATTTGCTACTAGATTGTAATCAATAGGGAATAAAACTCATAAAACTTTATTAAGGTGTGGTTATTCATGACTGAAAGGTCATGGTTGCGCCGAAGGTTTATTAAATGTCCAAATATTTTGGTGTTAAATATTGACAATGTTATTGACATATTGATTGATATTTTGATCAGTTATCTCATCCTACGGTGTCTTACCACTGGGCCCAAAGATTCATTGGCCTAAAAACGAGTCCTGATGTGTATAAATTAACATAGACGGACGCGTTAACAACGCAAACCTCCCCTCATCCTCAACAAACTCAAAGGTTATAACAAAAATCAATGCCTTCAGCACACACAAATCCTCCATTAATACATACGGTTCTTTATCAAATATCAAAGTCCATTAGAATCAGGAATTCAATCTTTATTTAAATTCTTCGCCCTCTGCCAATACGTGTTTCGTTGATTAGGCGTCTTACCCTTATGACTTTCTCAGGGAATAGGTGCCAATGTCGAGCCATGCTCTGTCCTCATCAATTATTAGGGCAAGTAGCCCCTTTTTCGGTATAAGTTTGACACTTCAAAAATCTTGGCAGATCCAAGCATAGGGATATTCATAGCATGTATCTCCTAGTTAAGACTAGTATGCCTGTATCTTTATATTTGCTTATTGGACAAAAGCACTCAGTACATGCTTCATTGATAGCATGTACATTATAGATCTTGGCATCTAGCGATCTATACGCTAGATTTTTGAAGTGTTGAACTTATACCGAACAAAGTGCTGCTTGCCCTGATTTAGAATTAGAATTCAAACAAATAAAACATTTTTTATGGATAAATTCATGAGTGTTACAACTTTTAAATTCAGTGCATGTAATTACTGCCACTAGGGGTCTCATAAATAATACTTTTGATTCATTCAAAGTTTAAATAATACACTCTGGCCCTCATTACAACCCTGGCAGTCGGAGTTAAAGCTGCGGTAACACCACCAACAGACCGGTGGTAAAAAAAAATGAGATCACGACCACGGCAGAAACTGCCACCATAGACAGCCACTTTAACACTCCGACCGCCAGGCGGTAGCAACAAACACCGCAGTGGTCACCGCCAACAGACAGACGGAAGATAATGTACTGCCCACACTATTACGAGAGGCCAATCAGCCAGCTTTTCTGGGGCGGTACCAATGCCATAAAAAGCACGGCGGAAACAGTACATCGAAGGGGAACCACTCACCTTTTGACACTCCATGAAGAACCAGGACGCCATGGAGCCCGAATTGCAGATCCTCCCCAGGTTGGTGTATCTTCTCATACACCACGAAGTAGAAAGAAGGCTACAGCGGTGACGACTGTGAGTACTGCACCTAGCACACAGAGGAGGGGAGGAGGGAAAAGAGAGTGACACACACACAAACACATCCAACAACAATACTGATAGACCCCATCACCCCCTGGAAGAATGCAAGGACAAAAGGAAATGAGTCTAACCAGTGTTATAGTGGAACATTCAGATATAGCAATAGAATTTAAACAAACAGTATATACAAATTTTACATTATATACACAAGTCCCTTGTAAATGTCCGTAGACCAGTGGTCCAAAAAAGCATGGGTAAAGCCCACACATGACACCTGCCTCAAAATGGAGAGAACACTGCAGGGGCATCAGGTTGAAAAAAACACAGGCACCTCAGGGGGAAAGGGAGGGGGCGCACCTCAGCCCAGAAGATGGTACGACGCCACTGCCCCTCGAGGGGCCTCCATGCCCACAGCTTGGTCCTGGGGAGTGCAAAACTACAGTCTCTCAAGTGGGTGGGTGGTTTGCCCACTGCTTGGTTCTGGGGAGTGCAAAGCCACAGTCTCGCAAGTCTCTCAAGTGGGTGGTTTGTCCACTGCTTGGTCCTGGGGAGTGCAAAGCCACAGTCTCTTAAGTCGGTGACATGTTCCACTGGTTCTGGAGGGGGCATTGTGCCCAGAGCGCTTGATCCTGCCAAGGATAGGGGGAGTGGATGCATCTATCCACTGGTTCTGGAGGGGGCAATGTGCCCAGTGATCCTGCACCTGGGGTGTAGCAGTCACCTTCCTGTCACCTGGGTGTCTGAGCCACGAGATGTACATGGAACAGGTAGCATGATACTCCATGGAGGCAGAGCCACACTCCATCCTGCTGCGACTTAGGCTGCCAACTGCTGCTCGTGCCAGTGCTGGTGGCGGTGACTCATGTGGCGTGTCCAGGGTCCAGGACGCCACCTGCAGCCTCGGACGGCCGCCCACTGGTGATGCTGATGACGTCCTATGTAGTGGTACCTGCTGGGCACGTGGTGGTGCAGATGGTGGTGCAGATGGCGGTGGCTGCGGCGGTGGCTGCGGCGCAGATGCTGCCGGTGCTGATCGTGGTGCAGGTGCCTGTTGTGGTGAAGGGAGACACCATACCGTCTCCGGCAGAGGATTCACTTGGTCAATGCCAGCAACACCACCACCGTTGGCGTACACAACACACAGGGAGCAGCCCTATGCACTAGGCCATGCACTACCAGTTACTAAGATAGTCACCAGCCCATGGGGTACAATGCCTAACGCCATTAGTTGCACACCTGAAACCCACAGGACCCTGCCCAGTAGTAGATGCCCACTAACACTATTGGGGTTGGAGTGCTTCAGAGCCTGCCCAACAAGGGACCTACCCCGCCATGTTCGCCCTGGCCTAGGGGCACCCACAGCCCACATCCCCCACCCAGATACTTCCTAAACCGCTTCATGAAACTGTATTCACCCCCTTGTGGCTGCTGTGCTGCCCTCAAGCACCCATCCAACTCTGGATAGGCCACCGCCAGGATGCGGAACATCAGGGGGGTCATGGTGCGACAGGCACCCCTTCCACATTGGGTGGCCAGCCCGCAGATGGGCCTCTGCCGTCTTCTTGCTCCAGCGGCGCTGGTCCTCCCATCTCTTGCGGCAGTGGGTGCTCCATCTGTTATAGACCCCCAAGGACCGCACTTCCTTGGCGATGGCATGCCAAATACCCTTCTTCTGGTGGGCGCTGACCTAGAGGGAAGGTACAGGAGGAAAGGAAATTACTCACGCGTCCGGACTGTCATACTCATTGCCCACCAGTTCCCACCCATGCCCTGACGCACATTCACTGACCATCCTCACATGCAGCACTCAGCCCACCCCCCAACTTGTGCCTTACATCCAACACCACTCCAAACAGGCATTGCCCATGCATCATGCTCACAGTGTCCTCACCTGTTTGTCTGGAGGACCGTAGAGTGGCGTGTACTGGGGAGGACCCCATCTACCAGTTTTTCCAACTCCTCAGCTGTGAAGGCAGGGGCCCTTTCCCCAGACACTGTAGCCATTGTCGTTTCTAGACTCAGGTCACAGCAGCACTTGCAGTGTAGGTCCTCTCCTGTTGATGGTGAGGTATTAAGTGAGTGAACAGATAGAAAATGGCGGTCACGTCCGCGGCGGTGCGTACCGTCACCGCCGGCGTACAACGCCATTGGCTCCTGGAACCCATAGGGCCCAATGATAACCAATGCGGAGTTGCGCGACACTGCACAACGCCAGCGCAGTTACCTAATTTCCCCTTGTCCCTCCTCACAAGTCAGGCAGCTGCCATTTCAGGGGTGCACATGGCATGGCACCTAACTGCGTCACAGCACATATTGGCTCTTATAGGGACTCACAATTTCATACACGGATTCTCTAACATGACTTCTGACACAGTTGTGCTACCTATGTGGTAAATGACCCTCTGCTCACCGTTCTCCTCCATAGGCTACAACCACTGGGGCAGATGATGAGATGGCGGCATCCTCCGGTGTACAGAACCATGGTGGACCTGTCGAGAATGGAAGACAGACACTTCATAATCACATACAGAATTGATTGTGCCACAATCCAAGAACTCTGTGCCCAATTGGAGCCAGACCTGATGTCAGCTATCCGCCAACCCACCTGTATCCCTCCTCTAGTGCAGGTCCTGTCAGTGCTCCATTTCCTGGCAAGTGGCTCCTTCCCAACTACAGTGGCCCTGCACCCCATCTCTGCCAGCCTTTCAATGGCGGTGGAACCACCATACAAAGGCTGGCAGACACAGGAGTCGTAATCTCCAGGGCAGCACTTCCCTGACGAATTAAGACCGCCAGCACGTCCAGGCCATCAGGTAACAAAAAAGTGGCGGTGCCGGCAGTGGGACTGTGGCGTTTTCGCGGCGGTCATAATGTGGCTGTCAGACTGCTGTGAGTCTGGCAGTCCTAGGAACGCCAGACCCGTAATGAAAGCCTTTGTGTCCCTTTGCATCAATATGCACAGTGCAATGTCTTATTAAACCTGGGCAAACGTTGTCTATAAGTTGGCACATAATGATCTGTAAACACATGCAACTGTGGCTTCATTAATTTATTTTCCTACAAGAGGGACTCTGAGTAGGATGTTGCCTTTGCATGCTGTTCCGCTTTCTCAGAAAAGGCTTTCTTGCTAGAGAAGTGCTGTGAATTTTGTTTGCTAAGTTGCATGGCTAGCCTAAACATCTTTCCTTTTTGCTGGTGTGCTTAAGACTACTGAGTTGTTGTTGGAAATGCATGAACAGCCGTGACCATCTCTTGAAAGCCTGTGCTCATTCTCTTGTAGTGTAAGGAACCCAAAAGAGGACAATAGTCCTGTTGTCTGCTCTATTCCCAGGCTGCATTTCTGAACAGTGTTAAGGAATATGTGCATCAGAAAAGCAGGATCTGAGATTGAAATGATGCTAGAAGACTGGTCTGTGCTTACACTGAAGAAAGTGAACACAAGTGAGAGTTCTGATGTTGGTAAAGACTACTGTACTTATGACAATGTGCTTCTGTGCAGTGACTATCCAGGAAAATGCAGTGCTTTCATATGAATTCCAGCTTTTATAGAAATTGATTATTTGATTGTACACATCATGTATGTTTACCCTTTCCTAGTAATTAATGCATGTTTTCATGCTCAGTTTAGATCATTTTGAAATACAATTTTGCCTCTAGTAATACACTATCTGGAACAACTTATAAAATGGGGCTCTCAAAGACTCCAGTCAATTGTGTTTCTATAACTTATATTTTGAGCCAATATGTTGGGATGGAAAAGTCCCCTGCATGGTAACCCATGTGCACTCCTGCCATGAATGGCCCAGTTGAAAAAATATCTGCATTTTTAGTACTGATTTCTGATCATGTGCGAACACGGATCATACATGTGCCCCATGACCTAGGGCTGTCTCAAGGATTCCATCCTTGTAAAGTTCAGATGCTGTGTACCTCACTCGTTCTTGGCCTACAGCATGTTAGTGTGTAGCGATACGCAGTGCACAAATGCCTGCGTGTGCATGCTGTAATGTGCATCTGCCTGTATGTGTGGTGCAGTACATGGAGGACTGTGTTTCCATATTGGAAAGCCAGGGCATTGGAAAGATCTGTGGAGATAGAGCAAACATTCCAGACAGATTTGTGGATTGCCTGCATTCCTGAGAGCGGGAGTGATAAGTGAAACACTGCAGGGACAGGGAATCATAAAGAGCAGAGCTAGCTCCTTTGTAATCTTTTGGTAGGCAGATATCAGTGAGGCTGACATCCAGGCATGATCCTCCAGTCATCCCCATGGCCTATGTTGTGGGCTACTAAGCTTGGAATTGCTCTTGCTGTGACAGATAGCTTCCTAGAAAAAAGACAGGACAGAAGAGTGAACATCTGTCACTGCCCAAACTTCAAAGATTGGGATACTAAATCACATCTATGTCTGGAAACAGATTATAAAAAGGGGAGCTTGAGCCTTCCAAAATTGTCATATGTTGGACAGTCAACTGTGGCTGGACCTCAGTG
Organism: Pleurodeles waltl; assembly: GCF_031143425.1. Classification (NCBI taxonomy): domain Eukaryota; kingdom Metazoa; phylum Chordata; class Amphibia; order Caudata; family Salamandridae; genus Pleurodeles; species Pleurodeles waltl. The sequence goes on along the minus strand of NC_090448.1, from coordinate 265,948,959 downwards.
CGGAAAAGCTCAGGACAACTTCCACCTGTTGTTACCAGGACCAAGGAACAAGGTCTGAGAGTCTCCCTGCTGGATGAGAGGATATTAAACAGGAAAATCAAGACCGCTTTCCCTGGAATCTGAAGCACAAGTGTCTGTTTGCCACTGAGACCAGAGGTCCCTGTGAGGAGTAGAGTGCCTTGAGGAAGCAAGGTCCAGTGGGAATCATGTTGAGTTGATCCCAGATGCGAAATTTCAGATTCCAGTCCAGTCAGGACTGCTGCACCGATTGGGCCATCTGCCCATGTACCACCGTTTGCAAGCCGTGTATGTCAGGTGGGGTCTGCGGTGAAGATTAGGAGTGGTCGCCCTGGTGCATCAAGGTGATAGAAGAGGGCAGTTGCCTGTGCCCTGCTGTGACGCAAAAGAGCTATCAACCTGTGTGCTGCTGTTCTCGGCCCCTATATGCCAGGAGGGGTCCATGGTGAAGATTAACATTTGTCACTCTGGTGAATGGCAGTGACCGAAGAGGGCAGTCGCCCCGTGCAGTGCTGTGACCTGGAGGACTCGTTTGCCTGTGTACCGATGTTCGCTACCAGACGGGGTTGCAGTAAAGATTAAGGCCTGTCGCCCTGGTGGATTACTGTGACCTAAGAGGGCCGTCACCTTGTGCAGAGCTGTGACCTGGAGGGACAGTTGCCTGAGGTGCTCAAAACCCCTGTATGCTTTGTGGAGGATGAAGAGGGAAAGGCTGTCACCCTTGAGCAGCATGCAAAAGTGAAATGTAGTGCGTTGTGACCTGTGTAAGCAGAGCACTGACTCAACCATCACAACTCAGAAGCCACTGATACCTGATGGCAGAATCAGGAAGACTTACTGCACAACCAGAGAATCACAGTGGATACATACTGCCTCACCCAGTGCACCAAAACTGCTAATCATCGACTCATTGACTCATTCCCAGTCTTCCATATCACAACGCAAGTGAGATTGACTAAGACTGATCTCCGGGCCATTGAGCCTCGTGGGGAGCTTACTCTGACTGTATTGCTACAGCCCTGAGAAACTTTCACTTTTAAAAAGCCATTGTGGAACTTCTAAGACTCCTACTCACTAGCAGGGTCTAGCCTGAGTGTTGCCTCATATAAATGGGGAAGCCTGACAGTCCTCAGACAGGTAAGTGGTACTCTGGATCTAACCCAGACAATGCTAGAATACCGACCTTACCAAGCCTGAGTATTTTATTTTTGGTGGGCCTTAGTTCACTGTCTGTTCATATATAAATATGTCTTTTTCATTAAAGCAGGTGTCAGGCACCACTTCAATATACTGGATTTGCTAAGTGTATTTTGAGTCTTGTGCCTGTGTAAACTTTACACTTAGCTCCCCCGAGACGACTTGGACTGCTTTACCACAGAGGGTCCAGTGCTGAAGGGGTAGTACTTTGCCCAGAATAAAAGGTCTCAACCCAAATGGTTTGACACAGTAGCTTTTGTTGGCTCCATTGTCCTCTGAAAGGATTTCTGACACCATATAATTCTTACAGTAAAAATCTTTGCTTGGAACCCTGCGGGGAGGAGGAGCAGAATTCTACTCAAGCGTCATTAATTGTGTATAAACCTCTTGGCAAAAAGTGTTTAAAACTCCTGATTTGTTGTATTTTTGTTTAGAGAAAAGTGCCTGTTACCATCCTTTTTTAACCTCTTCTCCATTTGGCTGCCTATCTACAAGAGAATAACCTTCACGCTCCTGACCCACGTATACAAGGACCTGTAGGACTTTGGACAAGCCTACCTCAGCCACAGACTCTCCTTCTACACTCCCGCCAGACAACTACACTCCGCCGACCAGGCCCTCGCCAACGTCCCCGCATCCGGAAGACCACTGCCGGAGGAAGATCCTTCTCTTACATCACCGCCAAGACCTGGAACACCCTCCCCATCCACCTCAGACAGTCCCCCACCTTGTCTCAGTTCAGGAAGGACCTCAAGACCTGGCTCTTCAACTGATCCTCAGCACCTCCCCTCCCCACTGCCTTGACACCCTCACGGGTGAGTAGCTGTGCTTTACAAATCCTTGATTGATTGATCTATAGATTTGGGAAAATATAAAGGTGTTCTGTACTAGTTGAAGTGGGCAACATGGCCCAAGTGGTTGTTACCTGCTGGTACATGCTCAGCAGGGATTCCTTTCTAAAGCAAGCCAGTAAAAATAATTATGTTTGTAGCTCTATTAACATCATTGGGTTTGAGATGCAATTGCTTGATGCGTATCAGGAGCCTATTATGAGAGTTTTTCATGAAGTACCCGAGCTGTAGGTCACACAACTTGTCCTCAGGTCAAAGTTTAGTGGCTATGATGTACAGGATGTGAAGCAGGCGAATATTACCATTTGTCTGTTTTTATCACTTATCTAATTTTCCACAACCTGTAGGGCAACACAGGCAACCACCAGACATGCCAACCTCAATTAAAAAAAACACTGTGTGAGAGCAGGGAGCCATAAGGGGTCGGGCCTGGGGAGTGTTCAGGAACTTGAGGCCATTACCTCCCAAGCCATGAAAGCACTTCTGAGGGGAATGGTCATTCATAGGGGGCACAGCTTCGTGCAGGTCACTGTCGCTAACCCTCCTGAAAAAAAAACTGAGGAGTCAAAGACTGCTGCCGATGTTTGGAGAGGTTCAAACCCCCCCCCAAGGACATTAACTATTCTTATGCTCTATACAGTGTGAGTTGGTAACACACTCTGCAGGGGTTTCCAACTTTCATTGCCTGCCACCATGTGATATTGGCTCCTCACCGGGTGACCGTGCGAAAGAAGCAGATGTTGTGTGACCACATAGTACAGCCACCCAGGCAACCACCAGAGCAATCAGTCTCATTGTATTACTAGTTTGCTAATGAAAAGCTGAGTGATGCAAAATTGTTACCTTATATTCGGTAGAAAATGTCCCTTTCTAGTTCTTCATTATCTGCAGTGTATTTAATGTACTTAGTGGTACGGTACCAGAATTTAATAACCAGAATATTGTCTGACAGAGAAAATTGTGCCAATAATATTGCTTACATAAATATTAACCTGTTCAAGTTACTAATAGAAATATAGAATTGGACATTATTTTTTTTATAAATCATATTTAGGACGCAATATTTCGGTCAGACGCTGTGTTTGGTAACAATATTCTGGCATACAAACTTACCAAATATATGCTATTAAACCTCATATCCTTGAATGGTAGGAGAAGAACTATTCTACAACGTATGTTTGAAATATTCCTTCTCATTCCTAGCCTAACTAAAGAACCTTAAAGCGGTCCCTCAGAATGTATTGTCTTCCAATGCTGACGAATGCTGTGGTGGCCGAGCTACAAGGCTGTTTCTTTTTCATCTCATGCCTCTTGAATCCATCACTCTCCACTTCCTGTCTGTTTATCTTTCTCTTGTAGGCTTCTTTTCACCCTTGATCTCACCCTTTGCCCCTGCTGTCTTCTAATTTTTCCTCTTTCATACTCCATTTTCTGCCTTTCTCTCTCTTGCTCGGAGTCAAAGTTGATGATGAAAAATAACTCCGGCGCCCAGAAAACAGTGCCAGTGCCCACATGCACAAATTAAACATTGCCATCTTTCAAACATGATAGGCGACGAAACTGCATTCATATATTTGCTGTTTTAAAATGCAGCATATAGTTGATACATTGAATCTGCTCCGACAGTCTTCTCCTTTTTGTAACCTTTTTTATTTGGAACATAAACACTCTTATGTCCCCCACAGCACTTGTCTCCTGGTGTTAATATGATTTATCACGCACATCCTTTGTTGAAAAAGCTCTGTTCATATAAGTAGACTAGAGATGCATTACTACTGTTTAGCTTTTGACAGAATGAATTATGATGGGGTTAGCGGTAAGGAAGCCGATTGCTCTTCTGTGCCTGGATAATGACAGGGACATCATTCCAGTATCCGCAATTCAATGCTTCAGTTATGTTATGAATAATATAATATAATAATATGAGCTAATACTGGATTGGGACAAACATGGCGGCTCATTTTTTCAGGCACACTTAACGACCCTGGTTTTGTTCCTTTTTCTATTGTAATATTCTGGCAAAAAATGTCCAATATTATGTTCTTTTCAACCATCCATTGCTCTTTTGAAAGGCATATTTAAAAAACATGCCATCAGATTACGGCATATGAATATCCCATGTCAGTCGTGTTTGTTTTATTGGTTAAAACCACCATCAAAAGCCGCTCACACGGTTAGCGCTTGAAAGCAAAGTTATACTTATCATCCGTCATAAGAATCCTTGCAGAATAGGCATTTGATTTCTATCAGCCGTCTCTGTCAGCAATGGCACGTTACAGTGGCTTGAGACAGCTTGATTCTATCCAACTAAACTGATCGCTGCAAACCAACTGAAGCGGAAATACTGTCTTTGTTTCTTGCAGCCGGGATTCGAAGCTAAATTGAAAAAGCATATTTTTCTTCTAGTTGCCATGAGATTTGATAACATGCCTAAATTAAATCATACTACACAGGGAGAGGATTGAGCACATTGCAGTCAAGCTTTATAATTGAGTCTTTCCTTAGAGGAAAGAGGAGAGCCCCTGCAGTTTGTTGTAGAGTGCATTGGTATGCGGTCTGTTCTTCAAACTTAGAAAATACCCAGCTCGAAATAGAGATTCATTTGTTAAACCAAAATAGAGTTGTTGAAGCCACCTACAACTAGGAAAGATAGAGTCTAGTCAGGTGAGATAGCTTGAAAAATGTGTGGCCGTTTTTCACAATAGCCATGGCCGCACCGTTTGTAGGATGAGAACAATCTACCAGGGCTAAGAGAGTAAGACATCACTTCTGTGGCCTCAACTCTTACTCCAGCAGCTATCTCCACAACTAAATCTGTGGATTACAAATGTAGACCTGGGAATACTAGGTCAAGTAAGGCATATTTCTGATCCCTCTTGGTAGAAGTAACACTCTCAAATCCACACTTATTAACCTCTTGCTTGGAGCAGTCGGTAAATGGACGTGGGAGTTATTTTGAGACACAGTTGGCCGGGATTGTGGTAGGTGGGTGGAAGGCAGAGTAAATAATGGGAGATGAGGAGAGAGCACCCTCCTCCCCCACTGGGCAGGGGGAAGACAGGCAACAGTGGCAGCTCCTCCGCTATGGCAGAAGTGTGTTGGCCACCCCCAGAAGCAGAAGCTGCAAAGCTTTCCCAAAGAAGGGATAATAAACTCTGTTTGTCATCCTTCGTAATGAAAGGGGCAGGGTCATGGGATGACAAGCACCAAGTGGAGTGCACTGTGCACTCCCCTTAGAGTGCATGTGTGTGTGGCCAATGTCTCTGGCTGCGAAACACACATGCACAGTGTGCTCTCTGCAGCCCGACACTGTTTTGCTGGGCTGGAGAGATCCTGCACAGGCTCCCAATCTGCCTGGGAGCACCCAGGAAGGGTGCTTCCAGACAATCCTGATGCTGCTCTGAGCAGTGTCAGGATTGGCCACAGGGCAGGCTGTGCCTGTGCCTGCAGTGCAATTCTGAGGAGCGGCAGCACAGGAGAAGAGGAGCGGAGGCAAGTTTATTTAAAAAAAAAAAAAAAGTTTATTAAAATACCCCAGTGTGCGCCCCCTGCTCCCTGTAACCCTTACCAGTTACGACTGGCAGGCAAGGACAAGGCTCAGCAGCTACTCCCACAGCCCCCACTGAAACACACAAGGCTCTGGATTGTAATTATAGTGTTGTTTGACTAGTTCTTGCAGATACAGAACATGTATTTTCTCTTAGGATGACCTTACTGCTTGTGCCAAGCTACCATTGGTGAGGTAAACATTTCTTGCAGAAACCAGTTTACCTTTTTAAGTCATGTTGTTTGGGATTTATGAGAACTCGGTTACAGCTCACGTCAATTATGTGGCCTCTCCCTCCCATAGCCTCACTCTTCGATTCTCTAAAATACTCTCAAGTTGAAGTCAAGGTCTAACCCTCTTGGGTGGCATACCATGGATTGTTGGTATTAGAAGAAAACATACAGTTTCTGATTATCAGTCATCCTCCTGTTTGGTTGGGCTAGAGCATTTGATTTAGTACACTAGAACAACCTTCTTACATATTAAAATGCAATACAATAAAAAGCAACAATGAACAATCGATATCATAGTGTTCTTAATCACCTCCCACCTATGCTCATACTCATAACTGTTAAAGCAAACATGACAACAAAAACACCCCAAAAGCAGATAGGCTCATGAGATATCTGGATAGCAACTGCCATCCCAGCACATAACTCACAAAGTGGCAAAAAATTATGCACTCACACTATTCAACCTTCTAGGTTATGCTTTAACATGTATATTAAGTTACCATTGATCCATTCCAGTTTTACTATGTGCCCTATCAAAACGAATTTAGTAAAGTGCATGATAATCAGGCATTTGAGCATTTTTTTGTACTTTCTTTTGTCATCTCTCTCCATGTATCTGATATTCAGTCTTCAATTATATAATATAGTACTGAAGCTTTATAAAATTTAGAGATCTTTCTATATGTTTTGATTAAGTATGTAAGATATTTGATCTTACATCCCTTCCTTTGACTGGCACAGAATATATAAGTATACCTGTTTTTTTCAGAAAATTTCTAATCTGCTTGTTGGCTGCCCCTTTTGTTATTAACAGTGTATCATTCAGCAACAAATGTTTGACTTCTTCAGTACCAGATAATTTAACCTTCTCATATTTTGTCTCACTCTGAAAAGCTTCTGGCATCATCAAATTATTCCACAATGGGCTGTTGATTCAATTTATTGAGATTTTTGTTTGGATTACATAGACCTAACATTGCGTTTTCTATGCCTGATGGTTTTCTTTAAAATATTTGGAATGAGAGACTTTATATAGTAAGCCTCTTGCCTTAGCTCTCTCTATAACTGAATTTTTGAGTGATGTAAATTAGTTACCAAAATCAAGGTCTTGTTTATCTTTATTGTAGTTGGTTTTTATATATCTATACAAATATGGGAAGTCCCAGCTGCCCTCCTTTACAATTGTATTAATTTACTCTTGTTGTTTTATTTTTCAAAATGAATATAGTAAGATTGATTTAAGTTTACAAAAGATTTGCTTTGACATAGAATCAGAACAGACTACAACAGAAATAGCATTTTGGGTAAATCCACCATCTTGATTTAATTAAGAAGACTGACCATTGTCATTCACAAACTACTACCTCTTTTAAGTTATTTAGTCATTTCAGAGAAATTAATTTCAAAATGTAGATGGTACCATTTCAATTTTTTCTCATTATGCGTGTGTATTTTATTAAAGATTTAATGCATTCCTTATCATTTTCTTTTCCATTCATGTTTAGAATCTATTTTGTCTATTTTGAATCTATTTTTTCCTTTATTGTAGTATATCTTGTGAATATCGGGTTACTATTGTATGTAAGGCTTCAGTTAGCATGTATGGCTAAATCCAGTGCACAGGTATGCTGTTTGCTTCGAATGCTATTTGCTGTTCTCAACCACTCTGATGTGTTTTTTGTTTCATTGATTAGGGATGCTCATTATTGCTGAGTCTTCAACATTCATGATGTAAGAAAGATTATTATTTTTGGTAGATGGGTGCCCACCTCAAGGATTTATTCCAACTGTGACAGTGAACCCCAAAGTCACTAAATTAACTTGAGCTCAGCCCCGAGGTAGCTATGGTACAGAACAGACAGGCTTAACTTAGAGCAATGTGTGAATTATTTACACAGTACCAAACCAATAATAAAGTCAAAATACAAAACAATAAAAACCCCAAACCGAATTAGAAAAATAGAGAAAGTTGGAATAAGCAAAACAACATCAAAACAACAAACATCCAAAAAGTGGAAGCGTACAAATGAATTTTTGAAGTTTTAAGTAAAAATAGATCTAAATAGCCCTACATTCTAAATTGCCTAAGTGCCAATGATAGTCAATGGAGACAGTACTTGGGTCCAAGATGCAATTTCAGGCTGACCACGATAGAGCCCAGATCGGATACAACAAGTGGATTGGTCCCGGTGAAAGTCTGGAAGTCAAAAAGTTTGAAAAAGTTTCCAAGTCACACATCAGAAAAGGACTTTGTTGTTTTGTTGAAGAAAACAGTTGACATTTCCTCTGTGTCTGTAAGAAATTGGGTTACTGGTTGAGGGGGGAGGGGTGAAACACTACTCAAGCAGGAACCACAATCGTTATCAGGGTGAGGCACAAGCAACCCCAAATTAACCTGTGCTCAATCCTCTTGTAGCTTGTCACAAAACAATCATTCTTAACTTAGAGGCAATGTGCAAAGTAGTTATGCAGCACTTCAAATAGTAACAAAGTAAATAAACATCACAATTAAAATCCCATACCAGTTTAGACATACAGGGGACATTTCAATAAATAAATCAAGACCAAAATGACAAAAATCCCATTAGTAGAACCAAACATATGCAATTTTAAAGATTTAAGTGAAAATAGCTCCAAAAAGCTCCAACTGTGGATATCTGGTTGTGCTAGACAAGGACAAAGCCACAAGTTCAGACTGATTGCGAGGGAGTGTGGCCCACCTACAGGAACTCAGGTAGGCCCGCTGAATGAGAGTACCTTAAATACTGGTTCTGAAGAGTTGCAGAGTCCCCGCTTGAGGATTAGTTGCACAGCTGAGGCAATACAATGTCCAGTTTGGAGATTGCATCATGACACGTCAGTTCCAAGAAATTGCAAGAATGCGATGTGAGGTCCCCCATCATCGGTGAGGTGGCTGTCGATGAAGGGCTTGCAATGTGAAGTCCTATATCGAGGATACATTGTGCACCAGCAGGTTACGAAGAAGCTGTAGGGCTTGCAAAGCTGATTTCTGCGTCAGATCAAGGCTGCTATCGATTAGAGGTTTGTAATGTGGTGGCCTGCATTGGGGATGCATAGCTCAGTGGTGGTTCAGATGGGGCTGCAGGTTCTGATGCAAAGTCCTTCTTTTGGGAAAGTCCATGCAGCAGTGCAAGTGTGTCGGTTCTGCTCTGGGTTGCTCGTGCAGTAGAGGAGATGCTTTGGTTCTGTTGAATCGACAGATGAGCTGGCAGAGAACCTTCAGGCCCACTTCCAAGGATCCAGTGCTGGGATGGCACCACTGGATGGGGTAGATTCACAGATGACAGAGTTCAAGAGCTGGGTTCAAGGTTGTTGGAGCCTTCTGTCCCTGAGGCTATAGTCAGTAGGCCAGCCAACTAGTCCTTGGAGTCACTCTAAGGTTCTGGTTTCAACAGATGCAGGCCCAGTCCTTCTCACCCAGGAAAGACGGCAGCAGGCAAGAGGTCAGCACAGCAGGGCATCAGTCCTTCAGAGCAGCGGTCCGGCAGAGTGGCAGTCCTTTCAGTCGTACTGCAGTCCTTCTTCTAGGCAGAGTACAGAGGTCAAGAAGTGTACTATGGCGTTGGGGTCGGCGATCCAACTTTTATACCTGGTGCCCATTTTCAAGTAGAGGAGGCACCTTGAGGTTTCCACTCTCCCGAAAAGTCAGGCATCCCCTTTCTCCCTGTCCTGACTCCAGCAAGTCTGAGGTCACAAAAGACCAGTGTTAAACCCTTTATGAGGGTGCTCAGGCAGATCAACAAGTAAAGGGATGGGGAGAAATAATGGTCCAGTGTATGCCCTCCCTAATATAATGCACTTGACAACAGAATACACTTTTCCAACAAGAAGATAGGAAAAGAAAGTCCTAATTCTAGGAGCAAGAATCCTCACACACCCAAATGAGTGTCATGCTTCATCATCGGAAGTGATCCTCGTCAGACTGGCGCTGCAATGTCTGGCGGCCCCCCCCCCCGGAGGAGGCCTCGTTGCCGGAGATCTTTACTCGATGATGCCAAGACCCAACAAGTGAGCTTTGAAAGAGGAGAAAGAGAAAGAGAGTGATAATCAGGATGTTTCAAATTGGCTCTAGACCCAGCACCTAGGGATAACAATTTTATTCAACCATGAAGGGCACAGGCCAAGGTTAAAAATAACGAGGAGAGTGAAGTGAGTATAATGATCAGAACACTCTCGACCACATATAATGGAGAAAAAGAGGGACACAGGTGGAATTACCAGACCGTCCCTAACACAAGGGTCAACATGTTTCGCGTCTCTAATGGTCCCGAAGGATCCAGCAACGCTTCTTCAGGACCAGGTGGGAATGTACTTCTCCTTCTATACAACTGCAAAAGTACTCCTAAATATTAAGACTATCAGTTGACAATACTGCAGTCACTTACAATATTCATGTGTAGCTAGAACGTCCTATTCCTAACTGTCGCCCTGCAATCAGAAAGAACATAGGTAACAACTGAAAACAGGTAATAGTACGCAAAACAATTAAAAAAAATATATAAAACCATAGAAATCAGTGTCGTGGATGGTGAAAAACACACAGTGTGAGTGCAGGTGGTGGCACGCTAGTGCTTAAAGACGAGTAGGTTAGCTTACCCTCCTATTAGAGAAATGGGCTTCATGGGACAGCTGCGGCCCAATGGCCGGGTGTAAACTATCTAAACAATAAATAGATAAACAAAAACATGGCTGTCATTAAAGGAAAACAGAAGTCTGATACCCCCAGATCACAGAAAACTGTAAAGAGTCCAATGTTTGAAAAAGACCAAATGTTAAATGGTCTGGTAATGCACGGGGTACACTTATCCCTTATCGTGAGGCTGTGTAGGAATCCAAAACTACACAATAATAGATCAAAATGATGCAAGATAAAGAGTTTAGTAAAAACTAAACAGGTTGAATTATTCACGATGAGTCTTCTCTGGTATGAAGGGCAATTAATATGCTAACAAGTCATACTGTGTCAGAGAGGATCTGGCATTATGATTGTTAGAGTCAAAAAGGTAGAAGGAGAAAAACGGACAAGGATATAGTACCGCATCTCCATTCGTCAGTAAGACTGGGCGGTTACTATCCAGCGCCCGTTAGTTAAAAACGTCTTGGAACAGCGTAATTGCGGCCAAAACAGAAAAAGAAAAAAGAAAGCGGCCAAGTGTGCTGGGACTTACTTTACAAACTCAGTCGCCAAAGCAGGGAACCTACTCCTGACCGCGCTCCCGTAAGAATGGTGAAGACGCGGAGCGCGGAGAAGAAAAACCCTGTGACTGGAAGCAGGTGTTCAAGGTTCCGTGTGTGTAACTGAACACACGCCGGAACGGGAGCGTCAGAATGACACGCAAACTGTTGCTAGGCGACCACGCCGAGCGGACGCTTCGGCTCTGTTCCTAGTGAAATGGTAATAAAAAAGGGACTACACTTGATAATCCCTCGGGAATGTCAGATACATTACACCGTCTAGAAAACAAATAAAGGGGTATTTTAGAGAGTGTCCATAACATATATATAGTAAAGGATGCTGGTGTCATGGAGCCTAATCTCATGTATAATAAACGGGCAGGGACTGAAAAGGACTCATGATGGACACTTCAAAGGGTGTTCCAGGTGGTAACAGAGACTCTAATGGGGAAAGCCCAAACATCACAGTCATGTAAATCCGGGACAACGTCAGTCAGTAAAAAGACGTGGGCCCTGACTGAGGAGCCTACTGGGTAATAAAGTAAGGATGAACGCAAAACGTAGTCCTAACATAAACCGTTTGGTTATCTGTGTGACAGGCTAATCCATGGGATATCATCGTTAAGTCCTCTGATATGGGTGTTAAGTTTATACACCCAACGTTGTTCAAGGTCAAAAAGGGATCTCGTGTCCTGTCGTGGGCTGGTCTGTAGAATAACCCAGCACATATCGTCTGGACTGTGATTCACATCAATGTAATGTATACTGAGTTTGGTTTTAGTACGGCCGCATCTGACATTGTTCCGATGTTGTTAATTCTCAATTTGACTGCTCTAGTGGTCATACCTACATACTGCAAGTGACAAGGGCACGTAATCAGGTATACACAATTGCGAGTATTACAATTAGTGTGCTTAAGTAAACGCCATGTCCCAATTGGGTCCAGTTCAACCGCTTACAAACGAGCCAAACACTGTAACCGGGATGCACTATTATCAACAACTCCTCGATCCTCAGAGAACAAACTGACTTGCTTGACCAGATTCACCCCTCTGTCCAATACCATCAAAAAGGCGGTGATTAAAAGATGGAACATTCTGCGTAGTGGAGGACTCGCCATATCGAAACCTCTATTTGCTTTCAAAAGGACGACCAATATAAGGGATATGTTGGTCCATACTCGACCTCGGCCCCCCGCCACTGTTAGCAAACAAAGGGCACTGTGGGACATTCCACCGGTGACGGGCCATTTTCCCTGTGGCAATTGTAATGTGTGTTCACTCACGAAACGCACTGACACCCTTGAACTGGACCCAATTGGGACATGGCGTTTACTTAAGCACACTAAATGTAATACTCGCAATTGTGTATACCTGATTGCGTGCCCTTGTCACTTGCAGTATGTAGGTATGACCACTAGAGCAGTCAAACTGAGGATTAACGAACATCGGAGCAATATCAGATGCAGCCGTACTACAACCAAACTCAGTATACATTACATTGATGTAACTCACAGTCCAGACGATATGTGCTGGGTTATTCTACAGACCAGCCTATGACAGGACACGAGATCCCTTTTTGACCTTGAACAACGTTGGGTGTATAAACTTAACACCCATATCAGAGGACTTAACGATGATATCCCATGGATTAGCCTGCCACACAGATAACCAAACGGTTTATGTTAGGACTACGTTTTGCATTCATCCTTACCTTATTACCCAGTAGGCTCCCTCAGTCAGGGCCCACGTCTTTTTACTGGCTGACGTTGTCCTGGATTTACATGACTGTGATGTTTGGGCTTTCCCCATTAGAGTCTCTGTTACCACCTGGTACACCCTTTGAAGTGTCCATCACGAGTCCTTTTCCATCCCTGCCCGTTTATTATACATGAGATTAGGCTCCATGACACCAGCATCCTTTACTATATATATTTTATGGAAACTCTCTAAAATACCCCTTTATTTGTTTTCTAGACGGTGTAATGTATCTGACATTCCCGAGGGATTATCAAGTGTAGTCCCTTTTTTATTACCATTTCACTCGGAACAGAGCCGAAGCGTCCGCTCGGCGTGGTCGCCTAGCAACAGTTTGCGTGTCATTCTGACGCTCCCGTTCCGGTGTGTGTTCAGTTACACACACGGAACCTTGAACACCTGCTTCCGGTCACAGGGTTTTTCTTCTCCGTGCTCCGCGTCTTCACCATTCTTACGGGAGCGTGGTCAGGGGTTGGTTCCCTGCTTTGGCGACTGAGTTTGTAAATTGAGTCCCGGCACACTTGGCCGCTTTCTTTTTTCTTTTTCTGTTTTGGCCGCAATTACGCTGTTCCAACACGTTTGACTAACGGGCGCTGGATAGTAACGGCCCAGTCTTACTGACGAATGGAGATGCGGTACTGTATCCTTTTCCGTTTTTCTCCTTCTTCCTTTTTGACTCTAACAGTCATAATGCCAGATCCTCTCTGACACAGTATGACTTGCTAGCATATTAATTGCTCTTTATACCAGAGAAGACTCATCGTGAATAATTCAACCTGTTTAGTTTTTCCTAAATTCTTTATCTTGCATTGTTTTGATCTATTATTGTGTAGTTTTGGATTCCTACACAGCCTCACTATAAGGGATAAGTGTACCCCGTGCATTACCAGACCATTTAACATTTTGTCTTTTTCAAACACTGGACTCTTTACAGTTTTCTGTGATCTGGGGGTATCAGACTTCTGTTTTCCTTTAATGACAGCCATGTTTTTGTTTATCTATTTATTGTTTAGATAGTTTACACCCGGCCATTGGGCCGCAGCTGTCCCATGAAGCCCGTTTCTCTAATAGGAGGGTAACCTAACCTACTCGTCTTTAAGCACTAGCGTGCCACCACCTGCACTCACACTGTGTGTTTTTCACCATCCACGACACTGATTTCTATGGATTTCTATTTAAAAAAAATTGTTTTGCGTACTATTACCTGTTTTCAGTTGTTACCTATGTTCTTTCTGATTGCAGGGCGACAGTTAGGAATAGGACGTTCTAGCTACACATGAATATTGTAAGTGACTGCAGTATTGTCAACTGATAGTCTTAATATTTAGGAGTATTTTTGCAGTTGTATAGAAGGAGAAGTACATTCCCACCTGGTCCTGAAGAAGCGTCGCTGGATCCTTCGGGACCATTAGAGACACGAAACATGTTGACCCTTGTGTTAGGGACGGTCTGGTAATTCCACCCGTGTCCTTCTTTTTCTCCATTATACTCACTTCACTCTCCTCATTATTTTTAACCTTGGCCTGTACCCTTCATGGTTGAAAAAAAATTGTTATCCCTAGGTGCTGGGTCTAGAGCCAATTTTAAACATCCTGATTATCACTCTCTTTCTCTTTCTCCTCTTTCCAAGCTCACTTGTTGGGTCTTGGCATCATCGAGTAAAGATCTCCGGCAAAGAGCCCTCCTCTGGGGGGGGGGGGGGGCCGTCAGACATTGCAGCGCCAGTCTGACAAGGAGCACTTCCGATGATGAAGCATGATACTCATTTGGGTGTGTGAGGATTCTTGCTCCTAGAATTAGGACTTTCTTTTCCTATCTTCTTGTTGGAACAGTGTATTCTGTTGTCAGGTGCTCAGGCAGAGCCTTTGTGATATGCAGTCGTGGTAGGTGACAGCTCCTTCCCCCTTCCCCTCTTTAACTTAGAGTGGCCCATCTTGCCACTATCTATCCCCCTCACTGTCTGGGAGCAAAACACTAAGACCAACTGCCAGCTATACCTAATCTTGACGCAGGAACAGGCTGTAGGCACCAAATAGGGCACGGAAATGCCAACTTTCTAAACGTGACATTTTCATATTTGTGATTAAAAATTTAACTTAACCTTTAAAGAGTGTTTTTAATTACACTTCTTTAGCCATACCCTTGGTCTGCCTACCTGCTCCCAATTGAAAGTCACTGCTTATTAAGTGTAATAAGGTAGTATCAATGTTATCCTATGGGAGAGGCAGACCTTGCAGTAGTGAAAACCAAGCAAAACAGATTTAAGAGTTTTTCACTACCAACACATGTAAAACGTAAAGGGACATGTCCACATTTTCAAATGCACTGCACTCTGTACTCAGGGATTTTTAGGGCCTAACCTAGGGGTGGCCTATATGAATAAAAAAGAAGGTTTAGGCCTGAAAAAGGTTTATTTTGCCAGGTCGAAATGGCAGTCCTGAACTGCACACACAGGCTGCAATGGCAGACCTGAGGCATGCTTTAATGGCTACTTAAGTGGGTGGCAC
The DNA here is from genome assembly GCF_031143425.1 of Pleurodeles waltl. Classification (NCBI taxonomy): domain Eukaryota; kingdom Metazoa; phylum Chordata; class Amphibia; order Caudata; family Salamandridae; genus Pleurodeles; species Pleurodeles waltl. Next base: position 265,933,653 of record NC_090448.1, on the reverse strand, counting down.
AAAAAGGCCCTGGGCCTGGGTAGTACCACCTTGCTACAAACTTACAAGTAAATTAAATAGTCTAATAGGGTGAAAGACAATTCTACCATGTTGAAAGGGGAGAGTCCTAAAAGGCAACAAAAACTGGTTCAGAAAAAAGGAGAATGGAAGGCAAAAAAATAGGGGAGGACCATGCCAAGGATGCCAGATCTACCAATGTCTTAATCCAGAATCGGTCTTTGTCACTTTTTGTGAAGAAAAATCCTCCCCTGTGGGATGCCACTGAAACTGTAGCTGTGCCGTGAAATAAAGAAAGGCTGGATACCTGAAGCAGGGTGGTCTTGCTGCAAATCAAAAGCTTTGGAGATTTATCACTGAAATTTTCCAAGTTCCCAACACATAATGGGACTTTGTAATTTTTCCAGAGGTACAGAGATCCTTGAGTGGGTGGAATATAATACAACTCTGTGGGACTGCAGTCAGATTCCTTTTCCACTGGGTCCTGCAGAAGCTCTGGATAAGAAATTTCCAAACATTTTTCTGGTGCCCAAACAACCACAGTGGAATAATTCTAAGGCACAAAGGACCTCATGCAAAGGCACTTAGAGACTGCTGGGCTGTCAGGCACAGGTCAGCAGAACAGCAAAGTCCAGGTCAAGTTGCCACTGGTCAGCTGGGCACTTCAGGAAAAAAAACAAAAAACTCTTGCAGCTTGTGTTCCGTAACCACACAGAAGATCAGCCAACTGAACACTGGAATTCACTTCTTTGTTCTGAGTACTCAATCAAGCTAGTCAGTACTTTCAGGGTGGCTCCTTTCAGGTTACAGACAGCAAGTCCAGTCCTCTTCTCATCTTTTGCAAGTATTAAAAGTGTTCTGAGGCTTGTGCCTTGTGGTAACACATCTATGGTTAGCACTAGCAGGTGGGTGGAGATGACTCCTGGACACTCCCTAACCAATGGGGTAAAGGTTCCTAGGCACTGGCCTACTTAATTTTTCACAATTTTGTTCTGGTCCTGTTTAATCCCTTTCAAGGGCACAAATGTTTTACATGTGCCTCAGACAGGTCTTTCAAGCAAGAGTTGACACCATTGTGCCAGAAGTGAAAGCATGACAGCAGCCCTCATCTTCAGCCTAGTTGCCCTCAGAGGAGTCATCCCTGCCAATTCATAATGACCTGCCAACCAAAGTTTTCTATTTTCACATCTCATTAGAGGCCAAATGCAGGCTGGGCAGTGGTTGGAGATCTAAAGCAAATTAGCCTCCAAGAGCATTAAGTACGTTGAAGGTAATACTTATTAAAATTCACCTTCCGCATTGAATTGGAGTTTTAATTTTTATTAAAAATAATGTTGTAATTATTGTTCAAGCTGGACTGGAACCCGAGAAAGCAATAATAACATTTGAATCTATACAGTGAAAAAAGCTTTTGTGCTTCATCACGGTTGGGTCGCAGAGATTTGAATTTTCTACATGTCCCACTTTTAAATACCATACCCTCTAGCTTGTGGGCTAAAAGGCTGACATAGCGGTGACTTAATAATAAATAAATAAAAGGGAGGTCTTTGCCTATCAAAAAGGGTTATTTTAGCAGGCTGTACTGCAGATTTTACACAGTTGCAGCCAGGCTGTTTTGTACACCCACTCTGTGAATGGCACAATAGGTACTGCAGTTCATGGGAGGCATTTAACTTCCAGGCCCAGGGTCCTTTTTCTTGAACATGTACTGGAGACTATAAGCAAGTTAAATATGTCAGTCGGGGATAAGCCAATGTAACCATGTTCAAAGGGGGATCACAGATACTTTACACCTGTTTAGTATAGGTAACAGTGCGCCAAGTTTTAAGTACAGCAAAATATAGGGCTTAGAAAAAGTAAAAAAAATCCAGGGGTAACCATCCAGAAAAGGCAGATTTCTGACACCTGGCAACAGACTTAGGCCATCATTATGACTTCGGCGATCTTTTTCAAAGACCGTTGAAGCCGCTGCAGCCAGTCAGCGCTGGCGGTCTGCTGACTGGCACATTTGGAGTCATTGGAGGACTTTCGGCCATTTATGGGCGGAAGTCTGACTTCATCAGCCTGGCCAATGGAATTGAAGACGCGGGTGCATCTCCAGCACTGCCACGTCAGAATGACCCCACCTACCGTATTACGATCCATAATATGGCTTGGTGAAGTTTTGCTGGTGTGGTGGTGCTAGCAGTGCAAAACCGCCAGGACCCATCGCTTCCCGGAAGACCAGCTCGCTGGAAAAGGTAAGATGATCACCTGACAGAGGGGGAGTGTAGTGTGCATGTGTGTGGTGTGTGCGTCTATGTGTGCGAATGTGGGTGCCTGAGTGTGTGTATGTGTGCAAATGTGGGTGTTTGAGTACGTTTTCGTGAGCGAGTGAGTGGGGGTGCATGAGTGCGTGTGGATGAGGGTGTGTATGCAAGTGTGTGTATTTGGAGGGGGAGTGTGTGAATGTATACTTGAGTGAGGGAGTGGTGGTGTGCATGAATACAGAGGTGGTGGGGTGTGAATGATTGTGGATGGGGATACGGTTGGGGGAGGTAGGGGTTGTTTGTGGGTGCGTGTGTGCATGTGTTTGTCTAAGTGGATGGGGAGAGCGGTGAGTGTATGTATGCGGAGGGGTGTGTGAATGTTTGTGAGGGGGCATATGTGTGAGTGGGGGTGTGTGTGTGTCAGTGTGCGAGTGGGTAGAGTGTTTGGATGTATGTGTACTTTTGGGGGGTCTTTGTGAGTGTGTGGATGGGTGGAGGGTGTTTGTAAGTGTGTGAACGGGTGCGGGGTGCATGTAGTTGTGGGGACATGCATGCATGTGTATGCCGCCAACAGGAATATGGATTCCAGTTGCTGGGTGCGTTTCTACCTGGGTTTTCATGGCAGGGAGACCGCCACTGAAACCCTGGAGGTGTGCAGCTATGTAATCCGACTGGCAGGCTGAGGCCTGCTGCCGGGCTAGAAGTGCTTACCACCGGCAGTGTCGGTGCGACTGTACCGATGGGCCAGGCAGAGTTGTGGAGGTTTGGCTTCTGTTAAAGCCTACAACTTGTAATGCAGCGGTCTGATGACCGCTAGCCTCGTAATGAGGGCCCTAGACTTTTGTGACTCTGCTTAATTGCAATGGATGAACATCATTTGTCAAGACCAGCAAAGCAAACAAGAATGTCAAACAGTTAATTATATTTGAAGCAGGTGGACAGTTTAATGCTTTCACTTAGGTTAACAGCTTAACAATACCACCTACACTCCAACATTTCTAATAGCCCCTTCACTTTCCATTGTTTGCATGCCTTCATCAGTTGGGTAGTCAGCTAAAGTGAAGTGGGAAGGCAGTATGATGGGGGTGCTAAAGGAGCAAATTAAAATTATGATGTGTAATTGAAAGAGAAAAGTGAGCTTCATGAGTATCTACATCAAATACTGAAGGCATGCAAAGCATAAAAGGACAAAAAAGGAGGCATAAAACTTCACACAAGCAGTTGAAGATAGAAATAAATATTGCAAACCAACTCATCCCTCATTGCATGCTGATATTTAACCATCCAGAACTAAATATTGCAGGGGATTTAAATGAGGTTATCAATATAATCATAACAAAATCTAAGAATGATGAGAATTTAGGATGAATTATCTGTTTCTAATCACGGAATCTTTTACCTTCTACGTCTGAGAGCATTCTACCAAAATATCAAGTTTTTTTTACATGAACATGCACTTATATCATTTGCACAATATCTACTAACATATAGTATAATATTAAAATTCAATATGTATGCTTACCCTTATGATATGTTGGTAACTGATATTTTCAAGTGGATATAAGTGCAGGTCATGATTATTAACTTTGATGTTTTGACATACAAGCCCTCTAAGGAGCACACACGAGGCAGCCTTCTAAGAGGTGTCCTTCCAAACTAAAATATAGACAGTTGACCTGAAGACATCTATGACAATATTTTAATTTCATTAATAGAGCTATAACAGCTCACACTTGTCTCCATTCCCAAATTTCTGGCAAATGAGGACCAGGTGTTTAGGAAATAGGAGGGTTGTGCAGGATGACTTCAGGAAGCCTTCTCCCATTTCTTTTCATGCTCTCTTTTTATCAACTGGACATGGAATTGAATAATCAGTGTGACTCTATCCTGCATAAGCCATGGGCTTGCTTAACACAAAAATTGGGTCATCACGCAGCCCTTTTCTAACTAGAATGAGAGAAATATCTGAGGGCTATCCGGTATAAGTGATGATGGTCTTAAATTTGGTGACATTTCACATCCATAAAGCATCAGTGGAATTCCAACATATTCTTCTAGATGGGTATAAATTAAACTGTTGAGAGAATGTATGTTTTAAGTCTTGTTCAAACACTTTGATCCAGAAGGTGAATGGAGGTTGACAATAAATATACTACCTATGCTAAAGCACTTTCAGTCAGATTTTTTTCTAATAAATCCCACCTTGGATCCTGTTAAGAAACATAGGTCTGCTTCGCAAGTAAATTGAATGAGACCTACATCCCAAATTCTTTATGTCTCCTAGGGTACCTGATAGACTAACATCCTTGGTGTGGTTCTCCCTATCTTTGTCCCTTCAACCCTCCTGTTTTGCTGATTTCATTTTTGCTCGCCTTCGGACTCTGCATACATTATCATTGCTATTCAGTGCTAAAGGGCTTGTGATCTCTCCTTGAAACATGGTAGAATTGGTGTATGCCCAATTTGCTTGTAGGTCCCTAGTAAAGTGGTACCTCACATGCTCAGGGCCTGTAAATTAAATGTTACAGTGGACCTTCAGCATTGACTGTGCCATCACCTTAAGTAGCCCTTTAATAATGTCTCAGGCCTGCCATTGCCGCTTATGTGTATAGTTTAAAACTGCCATCTCAACCTGTCAAATTAAACCTTTTGCCAGACCTAAACCTTTTTTTTAATACATATGTCACCCCTAGGATTGCCCTGAACAGCCTGGGGGCAGGGTGCAGTGTATTTAAAATACAGGTTGTACTTTTAACTTTACATTTCCTGGTAGTGAAAAACTCCTAAAGTAATTTTTCACTACTGCAAAACCTACCTCTCCCATAGGATAACATTGGACTTCCCTTATTATATTTAATAAGTTGCAACTTCCAATTAGGAACAGGTAGACAAGTCCAGGTTTGTGTCTAAATAATGTAAATAAAAGCCATTTTTAATGATAAGGTCAGATTTTTAAGCACACTTCTGAAAATGCCACTTTTAGAAAGACGGCATTTTCTTCCTTAACCATTTGGTGCCTCCAGCCAGTTTCTGAGTCACGTGACTAGGTGTAGCTTGCAGTTGGTCTTTGTGTATTACTCCCAGACAGTCAGGCAAAGGAACTGTTTATGTTTATTTAATATTATTGTTTCACCCTAAGAAAAACAGGCCATACAATATATGATGCAGTGAGCAAATAAAAATTAAGCTTTGAACAACATATTGCTATAATTTCATACACAAACGTTTTAAAAAATGAATTTAATTAGTAAAGTTCTAGTGCTTATCGATGCACCCATATAATAAAGTGCTGACGTGTATAATAAGTGCATCGACGGCTGTCCGGCAAAAGTGCCGGCTGCCTGATTTGGAAACCACAATTAAAACACCTAATAAATATTTTCCTTGAACCAATGCTTAAAAAGCTCAATGCTGCTAATGTGTAGGCACTACTGATTGGAGAGGTCGGGCAGGTTGTAAAAATGTAGATCAAGTGCTCCATATGGGATTTTCCCAGTATATGAAATCAGAGCTTCTGAATGCAAACAATAAAATACTAGTAACTACTTGATAATAAACTTTAGACAATACAGTAGCATTACCTTAGAACATAACTTTTAATGTGAATCCTGGATCTCACAGCTGACAGCGGCTAGTGGTCTGGTCGTTACCAAACCCTTGGAGTTTTTATACTCCACAACTCTGCCCCTAGGTCTCTGCTGCAGTGGCTTGTGCTCGATATGCCTCAAGGGTGAGGCCTAATAATCTGTGGCCCTGGCTTTTAGTAAAATGGAGACCTGCACTGGCATACTGTCTCAGTGTGACCTCACTTTTTTGTGAGTGGACCGGTCAAGAGAGCTATCATTTGAACCTCACTCCAAGGTAGTCGGAATGATCCACACATGCCAGAGGAATTCCACACACTTTTAAAGCTTGTCTTGACATAGCACTGCTCTTTAGGATTTTATATTTTGTTTTTGAGGTGTTTATCTGTTACGTCTTACTATTGCAATAACCCTCAAATTCCTTAAGGGGTTTGTGTATGGCCATCTCAGTGCTTGACAAAAGCACTGCATCATCAGCAAAAAGCAAATTTGCCATTTGTTGTCCTCCGCAGACTGGCACATCGAGGTTTAGAGCCCTGAAATAGCTGCCAGCATCATTGATGAATATATTAAACAAAACTTGGGCCTGAACACAGTCCTGCCTAATGCCAACATTGGTCGAAGCTGGCAGTTACTTCTCCTCTCAAGGCGTGTCTGACTGAAGAAGTATTATTATTATAGAGGAGTTTGATTGCTGATACCAGATTTATTTTGGTGGCAGCCCAATGATAACAGTGTTTGCAAGAGCAACTCACAGTTGATGATGTCAAAAGTCATTTTAAGATCGGTGACTGTCCTGAACAGTCTTGACTTTTTTATATGGTGTATTTCAGGCCAATGTTGAATAGCCACATGGCTTTTCTATATTACATTGACCTCTTCTAAAGCCTGCCTGTGAGGCATTGATGAGCCCGTTGACACCCATCCAATTATCTATGCAGGTATGTAAGGGTTTCACATAGATCTTCCATATAGCATCAAATAGGGAGATTGGTCGGTAGTTGGCTAGATCATTCCGAATGCCTTTTTTAAGGAGTGGAACAATTATGACTGTTTCCATGAGGCCAGTACAATCTCCTGGTGTCAGATGGCATTATAGGTAGTGTTAGACCTAACATCCTTGGCATGGTTTCCCCTAACCGTTTGCCTTCAGACCACCTGTTTTTCACTGACTTTGTTTTTGCTGGCCTAAGGATTCTGTGAACTTTCCCGCTGCTCACCTGTACTAATGTGCTTGTGTCTTTCCCTAAAACGTGGTAACATTGTGTTATCTCCAAGCTGCATACTTAATTTACTTTTAAGTCCCTGGTAGAGTGCACTACATGTGCCCGGGGCCTGTAAATTAAATGCTCCTGTAAATGAAATGCTACTAATGGGCCTGTAGAACTGGTGCCACCCACTTAAGTAGCCCTTTAAACATGTGTCTGGCCTGTCACTGCAGAGCATGTCTGTGCAGTTTTAAACTGCCATGTTGACCTAGCAAAGTTAATCTTCTGCCCGGCCCAAACCTTCATTTTTAATACATATTAGTCACCCCCAAGGTAAGGCCCAGACAGCCCCAGGGGAAGGGTGCAGTGTACCTAAAAAGTTAGACAGGCACTTTTAAGTTTTACATGTCCTAGTAGTGATAAACTCTTACATTTGTTTTTCAGTACTGCATGGCCTATCTCTCCCATAGTACAACATTGGATTTACCTTATTACACCCTATAAGCATAATTTCCAAATGGGAAGAGATAACCCCGCTCCCCCACCTCCGTGTTTGGTGCCCCTGGAATCACACATTAAAATTCTAGTTTATGGTGAAGTAGGATTTTAAATTGCAATTCTGAAAATGACACTTTTAGAAAATTGGCATATTCTTACTTTAGCCGTTTTGTGCCTATCGCCGGTCTCTGACCACAGGTCTGGGGTGAGATGACAGCAGGGCTTTGTGTATTCCTCCTAGACAGCCATACACTGCATCATCTCTATTTCATGGTTCCAAATCAATACAATGCTCCCCAAACAGGAACTTTAGGTACTTTAGTTCAGCTGGACCAACTAGGTTCCTGTAGCCGCCTGTGCTGAATCCTGATATGCCTGAACTTTTGACCAAATACCCCCTGTTGGCACTTCTTGCTTCTAAGCATTTTTCTGACAGTTTATTCTTTAAAAAAATAATAACTGAAGTGCTACTTATATGAATTATGTTGTTTTGGGCTTGCTTTAAATTAAGTTCGTTTTTCTAACCTGGAGTAGAATCCTTTTTATGTGGTGTTTTCACTGTATTAGTGTTTGAAGTGTAGCACAAATACTTTGCACATTGCCTTCAGGTTAAGCCTGATTGCTCTGTGTCAAACTACCAGAGGGTGAGTACAGGTTAATTTGTGTCTTGCGTGTGCCATACCCCGACAAGAATTGTAGTTGCTACTTGACCAAGGCTCACACCCCAATCAACAAACAACCCAATTTCTCACAGGCAGGTACTTAAATGGGTTCCCATGCTGTCAAGTCAAATTCAAATATGCTGGCTGGTACCCCTTCAGGGCTGTATCCTTGTTTTCCTTCTGACTAAGAATTACTACTCGCACCTCACCTTTGTGAACTCATTATGCAATGGGACATTTCCAGTTGCCATGGCCAGAGGGGGCTGTCGGGACTCCTAATCTTACTAGTCATTCAGGCCACCCCTCACTGATACACTCATCATAGAAGTCGAAGTTCCATGGCATGCAGCGCTACACAATGATGAAAGTTACTTAAACCAAGAGTCGGGCGGGATGCTGGTTTCCAGATTTTTTGCCCTACCTTCAGAGTCCCATTTAACTAATTCCTGGAAGCACCTGGTAATCTTGCTCCTCAAGCCTTTACATCCATATGTTTTTTTTAAATTCAACAAGGTGCTTCTGCTCCTGTCTGAGAGTTTTTAGAAGGATTTCACCACCTGGAGTACTCTGCTTTGTTTTTAATACAATGGATAAAGATTGTTTAAACTTACTGCACTCCATATCAAAACATTAAATATGTGTATAGTTTTTACTGTTGGCAAAGATTGTGTGCTGAAACAGGTTGTGGCGTGCTTGTCTGCCGAGCTAGTTTAATTAGAATTTCAAACTTTGAAATTGCCTTTGAATCATGTGGGGATCTCTTTTCTCCAGGTATACTTTGCTCATAAGTTGCCAGAGATAGAAGACGGGGTCTTCGCAAATGCTAGCTTTGTTGATCTGCCGCCAGGCAGTGGACTTCCTATTTGTTGTTAACTGCAGTGCTCCTTTTCTTGATTCTTCATATGTGTGGGTTGATGGTGTCTTTATTGGGACTCCTAGATTTGCTATCAGTGGGTTATGGTCGCTCTCCATTCTTTGCTCCACTTTGAGATCATCGACCAGCTGCCATGCTTCCAGACAGACTTATGTGTAACTTATCATGCTTGCATTGTCCTCGGATTGGAACATATACCATGCCGGTGAGTTTGAGGGCATGGCTCCTTTTAAGGGACGTAAGTCGTTGGTAAGCATGAAGGATGAAAAGGTACCTCCTCTCCATGAACTATGAATTGTCGAAGTTGATGGGTATGAAGGCCGCAAACTATGGAATTATAGAGATCATCTAGATTGACCAATGTAACGTCCGGTGTGGTGTTAAAATTCCACATACCAAAATGATGTGATGCCATTAAATGGCTAGGTTGTGATAGTGGCATAGAGTTACATCGAAGAGTGCCAACATGTTTCTCTACTACCGCAAACTGTTCGTGAAATTCTGGTTGAAACTAGACAGAAAATATACATTCAGAATAGTTTACTCCCATAGGTCACTGGTACTTAGTAGCAGTTGGATGTTGTTGCTGATCTGAGAAAATGCTTATTTAACTGTGCCCAGTCTGGTGGAGACCAAAATTGTTAAACTGCCTCTGGGTCTCCCTTTTGTTTTCTTTAAGGGTTTTTTGGTGTGTGAGGAAAAGCCATCCAGGTTATATCATCCATTGCCCAGGTCTCTTGGAAGCAGCAGGTTGAATTTAATTTCACATATGCTACTCAGTCCTTGTCCTCTAGTTTTTGTTTTAGGCCTGCAATGTTCCAACTTACCATATTTATCTGTGCCTCAGTGCCTCAGGAAGAGGCTAACTGCTATGGATGGTGCATTGCAAGATGTGATGGTCCTGTGAAGGAATAGTCTGTGGACTGAAGCCATCCACTTGGTGTGGTCCCATATGGCATAGGATTTCTGTTGGCAAATCTTTGTGATCATGCTTGCTGTAGATGGTTGTACATAGATTCTCAAGCTGCATAAATCCTTTTCAAAGCTACAGCTTGAAAGACCTAAGGCAGATACAAGAATGGAGGACTCTTTATACTATTGGCTAGTACAAGGCTTACCCGGTTTCAAATATTGTTGGGTATGGTTCGGGTAAATCGTCATGCACCTACATGTCCCAATTAGCCAAAGTACTTCATTTACTCAGACTTGTGTCTGTTGTGGGCTTATTTGCCCACCATGTTATGGTGGTTTCCCCTTTTTCCATATGATTTGGCAGGATAAACACTGCTCTCAGTATCTCTTTGGAGGGACATTTTTCAATCCTTGCAGAAAACGTAGGACTCTCAATAGATTACATTTGTTTAAGATGTTGTGGAGTCCTGGACAGGTAGGCTGGTGTGAATAAAACAATTACGGGATGCATACTGGTGCTGGGAGCCTCAGAGATCCCTGATATATTAGTTAGAAATCCACTGTAGCCATCCCCTTGCTGGCTTGGTGCCTAATTTCTGGGCCTATCTCTCCTCAGTCTGGAATGTGATTTGCTTGTGGTTTCAATATCCTATCTTTGGAACCTCTGCCATGAACTTGTCCAGTTTAAACTAGTCTTGATGTGGTGTCATGTGTTTTACTGGCACTGTGTGGAGCTTTCACTCTCCAAGGTGTCAGCTCGAGGAGAGACTGTTCTAAGCATGGTGACATGAGAAGAATTGGCACCACAATGAGTCTTAATGGTCAGTGATGCATTGATCGTGGTGGTCACAGAACAGTGCTCATAGCAGGAATGTGCTTGAAGCTGAGGGCAGTTGATGGCTGAAACAAGGGGAAGGTAGATTTTGGCAGGATGGGCCACTCTGAGTTAACAAAGAGCAGGAGCTGTCACCTACCACACTTGCAAATCACAAAGATACTGCCTGAGCACTCTGACAAGGGGATTGACACTAGACTATTGTGACCCCACTCAAGCTGGAGCCAGGACAGAGAGAAAGGGGGTGACTGACACCTCAGGGGGTTGCAACCTCTAGAAGCTCCATCCACTTCAAATTGGACACGAGGTATAGATATTGGACCTCAGACCCCAGGTCGTCGGTACACCTTTGGACCTGTGGACTCTGCAAGGAAGAAAGGACTGTAGTGCTGCTGAAAGGACTGCCACCCTGCTGGACTGCTTCCCCGCTGTGCTGACCTGCTGCCTGCTGCCCACTTGCCTAGGTGAGAAGGACTGTACCTGCATCCTGTTGAACCGAGGTCCCCAGAGCGACTCAAGGGGCTAGTTGACTGATCTCCTGATTAGAGCCTCAGGGACAGAAGGTAGCAACAACCTTGAAACCAGTACCTGGACTTTATCATCTGTGAATCATACCATGCCAAGTGGTGCCACCAAAGTCCTGGACCCTTGGAAGTAGGCCTGAAGGTGCTCTGCTAGCCCATCTGTGGATCCTGCAGAACTAATGCATCTCCTCTGCTGTGCAGCGCAACCCCAAGCATAACCAATGCATCACCTCTTCTGTGTGGACTTTCCTGGTGGGAGGACTTTACAATGCAGCCAGCAGGCTCATTGGAATCACCGCTGTGTGATGCACCCTTGATGCAGGCCCTCACATCACAAGCCTCTTGTTGACAGCAGGACTTAGCAACACAAGCCCCACCGCTTCTCCAAAGCCAGCCAGTGCACAAAGCATCCTCGATGCATGACTTCACATTGCAAGCCCTCCTGATCGACGGCATTCTCGGCTACAATGCTGGACCTTACATTGCACCCTCACTAACTCCTAGGACTGATTGCTGCATTATGCATTTTGAACCCAGACCTTAGCTGTGCAATGCATCCTTGATGGGGGACTCCCCAACTCTTCCCAATGAGGATTTATTGCACTCTTGTTCAGAAGGCTTAGCTGGGTCCTTGTAGCTGCACTGGGTGCCATTGCACTCAGCCTGAATGTGCAACTTTGTCCCGGTCTAGCACAACCAGATATCCACAGTTGGAGCGGTGTGCTTTTTTCCACTATATTTATTGAAATCTTTAAAATTGCATACCTCCAGTTCCATTGGTTTGAGTTTTGTGGTTTTTGTGGTTTTGGTCTTGGTTTATTTATTCAAATGTACTCTATTTTTCTGTATTGGTGTGCGATTTTTCTTGTTTTGTATTTTTACTTTATCACTGTTTGAAGTGCCTTATAAATACTTTCCACATTGCCTCTAAGTTAAGCCTGACTGCTCTGTGCCAACCTAACCAAGTGTAGAGCCCAGATTAATTTGAGGTTGCTTGTGCTGCACCTTGAAAAGTATAGTGGTTGCTGCTTGTGTAGGGTTTCACTCCTCCTCAACCAGTAACCCAGTTGTTTACAGTAACCATCATATCTGATTCCTACAGCATTCAATGGAGGGTCCACCGGTACTGTTTGGTGAGCAACCACAGGAATATTCTATGCTACATTCTTATCAGTCAATTTCTGATTTTAGCAGTCAATGAATTTAAACCACTAAATATCTCTTGACAACAATCCATCTACTTTTCAAGTGTTATGTTATCTGAATTTCTGTTGCACAAAACTGGTACCAACAAGAGCTATGCTGGTGCTGACAAAGCAGCATCCTGAGTTGAATATGGCCTACTGTGTTGTTGGAACACCCATGTTTAAGCTCTACTTTAAAGCAGTAAAACCGCTATCTGGCACTGAAAGAAAGGTAATTTGCTCAAGTTAGTGGCAACAAAAAGTGTAGATCCTGTTTGGGGCCCCAGCCTATCGAAAGCTGGATGAATATGTTTTTATCTACTCTTATTGTGGCAATGATAAAAGTATCTCCTTCTATCTAACAGAACCACTTCTAGAAAATTACAGGAGTACAGGAAAGGGATGGAGAAATAGCAACCTAAACAGTTTTTTAGGAAACCCTGTTAATTAACCAGAAAAAGACTTTAGCTGAGATTAATAGTGCCCTAGCGCCAGCTTGCACCACATTAACCTCATTACTTTCCACGTTAATGTGGCCCAACGAGGCCGAAATCCCTGTGCCATATTTACAGAGTGGTGCAATGCATGCATTGTGCCACTTTGTAACCCTTTATGCTACATTATGCCTGCATCAGACATAGGCCCTGATTCTAAGCTTGGCGGGCGGCGGGAACCGCCAGAAGACCGTACCGCGGTCACAAGACCGCAGCGGTCATTCTGGGTTTCCCACTGGGCTGGCGGGCGACCGCCAAAAGGCCGCCCGCCAGCCCAGTGGGAAACACCCTTCCACGAGGAAGCCGGCTCCGAATGGAGCCGGCGGAGTGGAAGGGGTGCGACGGGTGCAGTAGCACCCGTCGCGAATTTCAGTGTCTGCTAAGCAGACACTGAAATTCAAAGTGGGGCCCTGTTACGGGGGCCCCTGCAGTGCCCATGCCATTGGCATGGGCACTGCAGGGGCCCCCAGGGGCCCCACAACACCCCATACCGCCATCCTGTTCCTGGCGGCCGAAACCGCCAGGAACAGGATGGCGGTATGGGGGTCGGAATCCCCATGGCGGCGCAGCAAGCTGCGCCGCCATGGAGGATTCCCCAGGGCAGCGGGAAACTGGCGGGACACCGCCAGTTTCCCGTTTCTGACCGTGGCTGTACCGCCGCGGTCAGAATTGCCCTGGATGCACCGCCAGCCTGTTGGCGGTGCATCCGCGGTACCCTACCCTGGTGGTCTCGGACCGCCGGGGTAGGAATGACCGCCATAATGTATGCAAAGGGGGCGCTCCCCCGTTCGGAGGGGCGAAAAAACTGGCGTTAGGAAATCTATGAGATTTCCTTGTGCGATTTTTTATGGCACTTTAAACGCCTGCTCAGAGCAGGCGGTAAAAGGGGGCTTCAATTCTTTAGATTGGGCCCTATGTACTCTGCAGGAGTAGCGCTATCAGTTTGGTGCTACTCCTGCAGAGTACATCAATAGCTGCAAAAATAACAACACTATTGTGCCCTAACTTGAGCCATGGTGCGCCATATTTTAAATACGCCACACACATGGTGGCGGTAGGGGGCGCTAAGGGGCGCAGGGCAAGTGACGCTGCAGTCGGTGCAGAGCCACTTTCCATAAATCTGCCCCTTGTGTCAAGAGCACATTCCGTGGTGGTACACTAGCAGTCCCATTAAACACCAATGGGTTTTAACGTAAATCCCTATCCAATAACATTCCCATTAACCAACCATACACTTTGATGCAAATGCTCATCTACTAACATTTGTAGACCGGAATTTGCACCTTAAATTATGCCTCTTTGAGGTAGGTATAATGGTGGATCAAGCTTAAAAAGTCACAAACATTTCCAGGTTTGTGTTTGCGCTGTATTGTACAGCAAAATAACAAAGTTCAGAAAGTATTGAACTTTGTTAAAGTGTAGTATTTTGTCCTGGAAAGGTGAAGGCAAGAGATAGGTGAAGTAGACTAGATAAAAGGGTCTGAATGCTATGAGGTGTGGAGATGGCGAGCAATCATGCACAAAGCAAAGTCTTCACAAATCCTGTGCCCTGTGTCTATTGATGAAATATGACGGATGAATAAGTAGTTGTGGGGTACTTGCTGCCAGATAGTAGCGAGGAAAGTGTGGGCAGATGCCACAGTAGGGTCGAAAAGAGAGACTGCAGGTACAAAGGCTTTGAATTAATGCAAAAACAGGTTGTGAAATGAATCTGAAAAGTCCTACAAATAATAGACCCATGTCCAAGAATGTTGGTATTAGCACTGCATGTAAAGTGGATTTAGAGACATAAATAGAGGGCTTCGAAAACAACGTACATAGAAGAGCTACATGCGCCTGCTGCGCATACGGCAGCACGCGCGGATTTTTTTTTTCATGGGAAACATGCCTAAAACCACCCTCAAGCGCTAGTAATCATCCACCCACACTAAACTATGAAGATAGTAGTTTCCGGCTTTTTGGAAATGCTTTCTACTAGGTTTCTCGCAATGTACTGCCTGTTCTGACATTTTCATCTTGTGGGGAATGTCAATAAGTGTGCACAAATGTCAAGGTAGGATACACGATCAGACCTATGTTATGGGCTAAGAACGAAATGACCTATCTATAATGGCAACTTTCCCTGAATTTAACAGGGCAGGGCATTCCTTTAACATCCCCGGCTGTTCCGAAGGTGTAGGGATTACCTAGACCTGCTCAGATATACCAAGTCGGAAAACTAAGACTACAGCTCAGAGGGTCCTGGTGTTTGAAAGTTAATGGTATAAATACTAGACCGGGCACCCTTCACAGTGGTATTAGAGACGGGGAAGACATGCAATGATTGTGGACAATGTTTACTATCGTCACCCATAATCCGAGTTATGCAACAGTGAAACAACAGTTTTTTAAAATCAAATAACATTCACGTCATTTTAATTAGTGAGCGACACCTGGACAGCTTGTGGAAGTAAATGGCAAAATTACCTTTTAATGATCACAACAGAAAAACATTTTTGGCCTTGGAATGTTGAAAGTAACTGACTGCCCTTTCCAGCCCGAGCGATCCTAAAAATAAGTGTGCACTGAACTGTGCATATAATGCCTATTCTATACTTTAATGGTCAGTAAGTTTGCATGCACCCCGACTGCCCCTCACTGTGATTTGTGACATAAAAAATTGACAAAACTTCCATTGACTTTTTAGTGATTCCTAAGGTGGTAAGAAAGCACAGTGTCTTTTAAATATTCATCTCATCTGGACTGACATGACATGTGGCTTGAATTTATGGGATATTCAGAGAAGCCATCAAACTGAAACCTGCCATTCTATTCACCCCAGAGGACAACATTTAATTGAAAAATGCTGACACGCTAATGCAGCGATGCTCCAGCCACTGATGGATTGCAAGAGATCTCTTCTGCATAATAGACTGCGAATGAGAATGATCAAACACATTTAGCACTGTGTGTTAAGTACAGTGAGCGGGGAGGGGGTTTGGGACGCTGCTCTCTCTGCATTGCAGCACTGCAGAGAAGGAGTCTGCAAGTCATTAAAACGTAAAGTATTTTCTAAATCGAATGTGCCCAACTTTAGCACGAACCAGTCAAAGACGCAACGTTTAGAAACAAACGATTCTGTTCTCACTTTAGACTGCTTTCTGCTGGTGCAGGGATGTCTTAACAGTAGGCTTGTCTGTTAGACATGATCAAATGAGAAACTGTCTTCTTGAATTTTAAATTACCCATTTGGATGAGAAGCAATTCTCTGGGAAAGTCGCTTTTCATGTTTTGGCAAGCCTGCCTGGATGTTCTCTTGTGGCTGAGAGATATGCTCTTCAATCTTGTTTGCATTTTATCTTTCTTCTTTGAATGATACACTTTGCAAAGACTGTAGATATATTTTGCCTTTGTTTGATGCAAGTGCAAAATATCTCTTTTTCTTGTTCCCTGCAATGCTATGCCTGCGGTTGTATTAGAACATGTGTAGTCTGCTGCCTTGAAAATGAAAATGGAATTGCCATATAATCGTTAATTGTCATTTGTCGTTTCTTTAAAAGAAAGAAGAGTGTCAGGCAATTATTTCTGTATTCAGCATTAATTATTATCATATATGTGGGGCTTGGACTTTCATCTGCCTTCCACACTAATCTGTAAAAATAAAAGTACTGCCAAGGGGAAGCCTGACATAAAAACTGAATTGCAGCTTCCATAACCACAAATACAGCAGACATATATTCTAACCAGCGCAATACAAAATGGAATACTTGCCCCTCCTAATTAAATACATCGGTGCATTTCCAGATGGTGAATGAACAGATTGAAAACTATGAGAACCTCGTAGGTCTGTGGATATAATATAAACTTTACCAACGCACATGCACAATGATCTCTAGGTCTCCGGTTCGGTGGCTTTATGCACAGATGTAAATGAGAGAGATGACACTAAGGATGGGCTTTCCAAGTGCCTTTTTAGGGTCGAGACTGCAAGTGCATGCGCTAGCACATGCGCCTTGCTTGCGAAACTCTATTGTGTACAGTAAAGGGCTTGGAGCCTGCCTGCAGCCCACATGACATTCTTGTTTACAACCTTGTAATTTACACTGCAGGCCTGGCATCATTTCCATTCCTCTCTGTGGATCAGGACCAAGAACTGATTGATTCAACTTAATCATTGCCTGTCCGCTGCTTCCGACATGATTGAGGTACTATTTTGTACTTTTGGCTTGTGAGTGGCAAAAACATGCCTAGCAGGACAAAAAGAAATTGCAAAGTTTTGTTTGTTATAGCTAACGTTCCTTTATTTTGGCAAGTTGTCTTTTCTCACCTTCCACTCAGGTTTTCTTTTGCTTTTGCTCATGGGCGCTCTTCTCAAAAGATGGCGATTATCTTGTTCGAGCTATTGCGGAAATAAATTGTTTTTTTACTATGTGTAATGTATGAAAATATTCTTTAACACATAATCGTGCAGTACACCCAATCCATCCCTCTCCAATCCACCCCACTACAGTTCACCCCAATACAACCCACTTTACCTCACAATAATTCACTCCGCTCCAATCCAAACTACTCACCCTAATCCAATCCAACCCACCTCGCTCCAGTCCTCCCAAATCACTCCAATCTAATCTGCCCCACTCCCATTTACCCAACTTTAATCCAAAACAATCTGCACCACTCCAATTCAATCTATCTCACTCCAATTCAAAACAATCTGCCCCACTCCAATCCAAAACAATATGGTCTGCTCCAATCCACAGCAATGTGTCCCACTCCCATCTACCCCACTTCAATCTTTCCCACTCCAGTCCACATCAATGTGCCCCAATCTGCCTCACTCCAATCTGCCCCAAACCAAACAAACCTGCCTCTCTGCAATCTGCTGCACTCCAATCTAAAACATTCTGCCCCACTGCAATCCAAAACAATCTGCCCCACTCCAATCTAGAATAATCTGCCCGCTCCAGTCCACACCACTCCAT
Source organism: Pleurodeles waltl (assembly GCF_031143425.1). Lineage (NCBI taxonomy): Eukaryota > Metazoa > Chordata > Amphibia > Caudata > Salamandridae > Pleurodeles > Pleurodeles waltl. The sequence goes on along the minus strand of NC_090448.1, from coordinate 265,915,671 downwards.
TCTACCCACTTTAATCCAAAACAATCTTGGCCACTTTAATCCAAAACAATCTGCCCCACCCCAATCCAAAACAGTCTGCCCCACTCTAATCCGCTCCACTTTAGTCTGCACCACACCAATCCAAACCAACCTGTCCCACTCCACTCCACCTCACTGACCCACTCCAATCCAAAGCAATACGCCCCACTCAAATCTAATCCACCTCACCCCAAACCAATCAATCCTATTACATTTCTATTGACTTCACTCCAATAGACCCCACTTCCATCCAATCCATTCCACTCCCATCCAATTCATGCCACACCAACCCACCCTACTGTAATCCACACTAATACAGTCTGCCCACTCCAATCCAAAACAATCTGCCTCACCCCAGTCTGCCCCACCCCTATCCAAAGTAATTTGTCCCACTCCAATCCTCCCCATTTCATTCTGCTGTATTCAAATCCAAAACAATCTGCCCCACTCCAATCCAAAACAATCTACCCCACTTCAACTAAGAAAATGTGCCACACTTCAATCTGCCCTACATTAATCCAAAACAATCTACCCCACTCCAATCCATTTCATTCTGCCCTACTCTTCTCTGCAACACATAAATCCAAAACAACCTGCCGCACTCCAACCTGACCCACTCCAATCCCAAACAATCCACTCCAATCCAAAAGAATCTGCCCCACTCCAATCCAATCCACCTCATTGCAATCCAATCCACCCCACTCAATCCAAATACATCTCACTCCAGTCCACCACATTACACCTACTACAATCCAGTCCAGTCCACCCCACACAATACCACACCACACCACAGCACACCAATCCAGTCCACCTCACACCAATCTAATCCACCCAATCCAACCCAGTCCAATCTACCCCACTCCAACCCAATACACCTCACCCCAATCCATTAGACCCCACTCTAGTCCAAAACACCCCTCTCTAGTGCGATCCACCCCATCCAACTCCAATCCCCTACTATTCAACTCACTCCAATGCATCCCACCCACACCAATCCAACCCATCCTTCTCCAATCCAACCACTTCACTCCAATCCAATTCACCCCACTCCAGTCAAATCCACCACTACCCAATCCAAATCACTCCAATCCAATCCATCCACACCACCCCAATCCATCCCACTCCATATCAATCCACTTTAATCCACCCCACCCCACTTCAATCCAATCCAGTCCACATTAATCAACCCTACTGCAGTCCAATCCACCACATTCCAAACCACCTTAATCTATCCCACTTCAATCCAGTCCACCCCTTTTCAATCAACCCACCCCACACCAATCCAATCCACCCCACATCAATATAAACCACCCCACACCCCTACAATTCACAGTAGTCCAATCCAAACCAACCCACTCCAATTCAATCCACCCCCTGTCCAGTCCACCACAATCCATACCAATCCACCACAATCCAATCCACACACCCACTCCAATCCACCTCAACCCAATCTAATTCATCCAAATCCAATCCACCCCAATCCACCCCACCCCACTCCAATCCACCACACACAATCCAATCCACCACCCTAACCCATCCCACTCAATCCAATCCACCTCATTCCAATCGACTCCACTCTGATACACACCAATCCGATACACCCCTCTCCGGTCTACCCATCTCCACTCCACTCCAATCCATTCTGGTCCAGTCCACTCCAGTTCAGTCCACTCCAGTTTGCCACACTCCAATCCACTACATTCCAATCCACCACACTCCAATCCAATTCACCCCATGCCAATCCAATCCACTTCACCTCAATGCAATCCACCCCAATCCAAGCCACCCCACCCCAATTAAAACCACCCCATCACAATCTAATCCTGTCCACCCCACTACAATTCAATCCACCCCTCCAGTCTTCCCTAACCCAATCCAGCCCACCCCATTTCAATCCACACCATCCCACTCCAACACACCCCATTCTGATCCACGGACTCCAATCAACCCTACTCTACCCTAATCCATCCCCATCCCAGTTCAGTTCACCACACTCCAATCCAATCCATCCAGCCTGCCCGACTCCAATCTACCCCACTCCATTCCAATCCACTCCAATCCATCCCAGTTCAGTCCACCCCACTCCAATCCAATCCATCCACCCCACCACACTCCAATGCACCCCACCTCAATACAATCCAAACCAATCCAATCAACCCCAGTCCAGTCCAATCCACCCCACCCCAATCTAATCCATCCCACTGCAGTCCACCACACCCCAATGCAATCCACCCAATTTCACTCCACTCCACCCCACTCCAATCCACCCCACCCCATTCCAATCTACCCCACCCCATTCCAATCTACCCCAATCACTGCAATCCACCACACTCTACTGCAATTTTCCCACCCCACTCCAATCCTGCCGCACTCCAATCCACCCAGCTAACCCAATCCACACCAGCCCACCTCAATCTAATCAACTCCACTCCAATCCAGCTTAATCCAATCAACCCCGCTCCAATCCTATCCACCCAACTTCAATCATATCCACCCCACGCCAAGCCAGTGAATCCAACCCTATACACCCCACTCCACCCCACTTCAGTCCAATCTAATCCATCCCACTCCACCCCACTCTAATCCACCCCACTCAAACCCACCCCAATCCAATCCACCCTAACCCTATCACTCCAATCCAAACCACTCATTCCAATCCAAACCAATCCACCTCACTTAAATCCACCCCAATTCCATCTACCTCACCCCATTTCAATCCCCTCCACTCCAATTTAATCCACCCCACACCAATTCACCCCACTCCACTCAATACACCCCACTCTACCCCAATCCAATCGACCCCACTCTACTCCAAACCATACCACCCCACTACCTCAGCCCACCCCAACCCACTCCACCCTATTCCACCCCCTCCATTCCACTGCATGACACTCTCTGTCACTGAACTCTACACCCCTCTACTCAACTGACACTCTACTCCTCCAACTCCACTCTACAACCTTCCAAAAAATCCACTCTATGACTCTGTACCCAGTACTGCACTCTGACACTCCATGTCACTAGCCTTTAGCCATGCTGAAAAGCAGTCACACTGGTATACAACATGGCAAAATACATTGCCAAAGCCAATAGCTCTTGTGTAGGCAAGACCTATTGGCTTTGCTAATGCTTGTTTATCTAGGGATAGGTCTCCTCACTTCATGAGCCGTAGTTCATCAAAAAAGCATGTCATTTTAAATATTTTAGTTACTGTATCTTTTATTTTCATCAAGGCACAACCACATCAAGGACGTCAGTTGTGACCTACTAAATGCTTTCCAATTAGCATCAAGAGGAACCAGAAGTAATTGATTAATTTAACTGAATATATATTGTGGCTTCCAGCAAGTCTGCTTTATATATTGGCTTTATTTTTGAGTGAGTTTGCCTGAACATGATAAGGTAAATAATAGCCCAGTCTTCTGTCGATGACTATTTCCAACTTGAAATAATTGACCACCTTAATTGATAATAGGTCTTCTAGTTCAAGATGGCGGGTATAATTTGCAAACCTCTCTGAACTGGATTAGATCATTGTTAGAAATGGGGTTTCTGGTTGGCTAGGGTATGCACCTCAGCCAGGCAGAACTTACCCACTTTAGTCAGGGCAAGGAAGTTACACGTCCAAGATAACCCCTGCTCACCCTCTTGGTAGCTTGGCACGAGCAGTCAGGCTTAACCCAGAGGCAATGTGTAAAGCGTTTGCACAACACACACAACACATGTGACACAATATCCCCACCACAAAGGAAACACACCACCAGATTATATGAAAATATACTGTATTGTACACAACGCAAATATCAGACCAAATATCACATATTAGTACTATCCTGCCACCTTAGCAGTTGTCAGAATGTTACACATTAGTTACTCTGCAAGCTAGCAGTAGTCACATATACACACAGGTTATTCAGTATTCTGCAACATAAGCAGTGGTCAGGAAACACGCTATTACACTAAAGCACTTGTCATAGGAATATCATAAAATGCCCATAGTAGGAACATTAGAAAACATATGGCAAGTTAGAAAAACATATTAGCATGTCATGCCCATAACATGAACATTTCCATACACATATGTAAAAACATCAAACGCAGGTAGGCAATATATAAATGCGCAAAGTGTATAGTAAGAACTTGGGTTCTATATACTGGTCCTTTAGGGAATACCTGTGAGAGATGAAGAGGCACTTCCAGTGCCTAGAACGAACAATGGGTTCCCCGGCGCTCCTCTGCGCAAAACGGGGGCCTCCCTGATCTCCTGGGGTCAGAGGAGGGTGACATGCACCTCCTCTTGTCCATGAACGGGCCTCTCTGGGGACCGTAAACACTGGGGGCCCCCCTAGGCCTCCACCGGTCCTCACGAGGGGGGCCCACGTCAGCCAAAACTGCTTTTGAAGGGAGGGGGACGCCACGCACCCCCTCCGTGTTACAACGGGCCCCTTTTAGGGACCTGCAATTTCCTCAGAAATGCCCCTGGCCCACGAGGGGGGCCAACAAAGGAGCCTAGCGGCGCGGGGAGCCTCCGATGAGGCTTCCACTCTGCCCGCAACGAAAGGAGAGCCCTCCGGGGCTCCCGCAGACGAGGGAGAGGCGTCCTCCTCTCCCTTCTCATCCTGACATCGTCCTGGCTCAAGGCAGGGCCTGCCGGTGCCCCAATAGGAGCACACTTGCTCCAGATGACGGCAAGGAGGTTTTCTTCGTGCCCCAGGGGCACTAGAAGGTGCGCGAGTCTTGCGCTTTGTAAATAAAGGGCGCCCGGGCTGCGGCAGTGATCTGGGGCATCCAGGAAGCACTTTTCAAAGCGCTAAGGCCATACTTATAGCCCGGGTTGCGGTGGTGATTCCAGCATGAAACTGGTGCCTCGAAGTGCCTGAGGGCACAGAAGAGCACTCTCTCAGCGCAAAGGAGATATCAAGGCAGCACTCCTCGTGCAGGGAAAAGTTACAGGGGTCAGGGGCCACGGCACCCTGCCCCTGGGAACAATGAACCAGGAAGAAGTACAAGGCTGGTGGGTCCAGCTGCAGGCCAGCACAAGGGGTGCAGATGATGGCAGTTCCTCCTAGTGACCAGGCAGGTCACAGGTTAGCACAGCAGCAGCAGTCCAAGGCGGTTTCCTGGTGAGTCCATTCAGCAGCGTCTTGTGTCCAGGTTCAATTTCCAAGAGTGTTCAAATTGTGGGGAAAATTCCCCTGTACTTATAGTCAGTTCTTACAGTGTTTTACAATGGTAGGGAGAGGAGGTTCCAGCCAGTTACAACTGGTTCTGGGAGTGCCCCCTCTCTCCTTTCAGCACAGGCTCCAAACATCAGTGGTGGGTTAACGACCCTATAGTGTGAGGCCAGGGCACAGTCTTTACAAATGCAGGTGTGCCCCGCCTCTCCCTTCTCTCAGCCCAGGAAGACTATTCAGTATGCAGATGCACCTCTGTGACACCTCCACCCTCCCTGTGTACAGGCTGTCTGAAAAGTATGCACAAAGCCCCAACTGTCACTCTGCCCAGACGTGGATTGGAGTCAAGCTGAAAAACACCAGAGTCATAAGCACAGATAAATGCGCACTTTCTAGAAGTGGTATTTCTGTGATAGTAATACAAAATACACCCACACCAGTAAGCCGCATTTATTATCACCATCACAACTATACCCCTTACACATAAGGCAGGGCATTTCTAATGCAATCCTATGAGAAGGCAGCACTCACAGCAGTGAGACACCAAGTTAGGTTGTTTGTCACTACTAGGACAGGCCATGCAATATGGCACATGTTCTGCCTTTCTACATACATGGCACCCTGCCCATAGGGCTAGCTAGGGCGTACCTTAGGGGTGACTTACATGTAGTAAAAGGGGAGTTCTGGGCCTGGCAAGTAAGTTTAGATGCCAGGTCCCTGTGGCAGAAAACTGCGCACACAGGCCCTGCGCTAGCAGGCCTGAGACAGGTTTAAAAGTCTACTTCAGTGGGTGGCGCAAGCAGCGCTGCAGGCCCACTAGTAGTATATAATTTACAGGCCCTGGGTATAGAGATACCACTGTACAAGGGACTCATAGGTAAATTAAATATGCCAATTAGGTATAAGCCAATCATACCAACTTTAGATGGGAGAGCACCTGCACTTTAGCACTGGTCAGCAGTGATAAAGTACTCAGAGTCCTAGAGCCAACAGCGAGAGGTCAGAAAAACCAAGAGGAAGGAGGCAAAAAGACTGGGGATGACCCTGCGTAAGGCAAAAAGTCTAACACAACCCCCTACCAGCCAAAAGCCAGGGGAGAACAATCAACACCTTGATGTACTTCCCTGATTTGGGCGATAGAACAAGGACCCAGGCCCACAACAGCAGGGGCATGTTCCAGTTCTACGCCTTCCTGACTCCACTTGGATCTCTCTGTCAATGCTTCCCAGGCAGCCTAGACCAACCCACGGGGGTTCTCTAGCTGCCAATGTCCAGAACCAGGCCCCAGGCCATCTAGGAGCCTCTGGTCTCTGAAACCATAACGAGTGGGGAGCGGTAGCCCCAGGTGCAAAGCAACCTGCCTCCACTCCACTTCCAATCAGTTCAGGGGCCCTACCCTGCCACTGATCCACCAACCTAGGGTCCGCACCGATAGGTTCTGCAGGGGCTAGAGGCGAGGCTCTCCTCCCTCTACCCCTCCGTCTAGGATCCCGCCCTCCTCTCCTAGGAGGGGTATCACCAGAATCCACACTTGCCAGGGTGCTGGGTATAGCAGCCCTGCACAACTCTCTCGCCTGCCCAGGATCACTACCTGGCGACTGACCACCCAACCTAGGGACGACACCCTTGGGTTGCACCGGGGTCCGGGGCGGGCTTCCCCCTCCCTGAACCCCACTTCCAGAGTCCTGCGTCTCCCCACCTTGGGAGAAGCCACCAGAAGTTTCACACGGGGAGGTGAGCACACTAACCGCCCCCCCAACCAGGTCAGAGTTTACCCCCCTGAACCTGTCTATCTAGTCCAGGGACAACACCCTTAGACTGGACCATTGCCCAGTGAACCAGGACTTCCTTGGGAGCACACCTACCCCCTACTAGATCAGAGCTCATACCCTGAATCTGGCAATCCAACCCAGAGTCACTACCCTGCGGTTGAACCACTGCCTGGCGCACCAGGACTTCCTTGGGAGCACACCTACTCCCCATCAGGTCAGAGTTTACCCCCTTAACCTCATCATCCAACCCAGAGTCACCACCCTGCGGTTCAATCATTGCCTGGTGCACCAGGACTTCCTGGGGGGCACACCTACCCTACACCAGGGAAACACCTTCCCCAAGGGCCACACAAGAGTCTGGCTGGCGCAGGTCTCCTGACCTCTGTCCATCTGACAGAGTCTGGATTCCCCCCAGCCCAGAAATGGTTTCACCAAGGTCATTCCTGGGGGGCTCTGCTCTCAGAGCGGACCCCTGACCCTCCAGGTTCTCCACTGGGGCCCGCAGCCCCCTCTCAACCCTATGCCTGGATTTCCGCCTCCTCCGCTGAAGAGCGAGACTACCAGACACCAGGACCGGCGGAACGCTATCACCAGCCACCTGCCCAAGTCCTAATGACAAAATGGGATGCTTCTGAAAAGCTGGCCCTACGGCACAGGCTAGGCTCACCTCCTGGCGTTCACTCATGGAACCCTCCAGGACCTGGGACTGGAGCTTGGGTACCCTGGGCCTCAGCCCAACCCCATTCCCTCTCCTCTGAGACTGGACATGAGGTGCCTTACCCGCCCCAATACACTGGGACCTACCTGGGACACAAGCCTTTCCCACCACACCTGGTTGGGAAACACCTAGGCCACTCCCATTAGGAACACACCCTAATGCCACACCAGACCCTCTGGTACGCAACCAGAAGTCTGCCTCCTTTGCAAGCTCCCTGGGGTCAGAGAGCTCACACACTGACAAGTGTCGGCGTAACTCTAAAAAACAACAACGAAGCAGGTGCTCTCTGACAATCAGATTAAACAGCCCTTCAAAATTGTATACTGTGCTACCCTTCACCCATCCATCTAGTGCAATGCAGCAATCCTCCACAAACTCCTCCCAAGACTGGTGGGACAGTTTCTTACCACCCTTAAACCTTTTTCTGTATTCCTCAGGGGAAAAACCATACTTCACAATCAGTGCATTCTTTACAGCGGAGTACCCCTCCCTGTCACTCTCTTCTAGAGTCAGTAGGGCATCCCTCCCCTCCTCAGGAATAAAGCTCCCTAGGCCAGTTCCCCAATCCTTTTCAGGGATCCTGCGCTCTACCAGAGCCCTCTCATATTCCTTTAACCACTGACGTATGTCACCCCCCTCTTGGAACCTAGGTACCAGATCTATGGGTATGTGAGGAACATCTTTGCTACAGCACTCTACATTGCTGCCACCACTGGACTCCACCTGCAGCGCTGGTGAGTCCAGAACCTTCAGTCTGCGCTCTAGAGCGAGTCTTTCTCTGGCAAAGGCCCTCTCTGCCTCTGCCATTCTCTCCTGTACTAAGGCCTTCTCTACCTCAGCCCTTCTCTCCTCAACAGCTAGGCGCGCTAACTGCAACTTCAGGTCCCTCTCTTCCCGCCTATCTCTTAGCTCATCAGGCGTCAAGGAATGAGAGATAGCCCTGCTTCTTACACTGGACCCAGCAAGAGACTCCCTATCACTGGGGCCTTCCCTGTCAACTGGCGTCCCCAACCGGTCATTCTCACCCTCCTGAACAGTCTCTCTACCACTCTCTAGGGATGAGGTCTGGGAGCCCTCCCATTGGGAACCCTCGCTACACTCAGGATCCTCTGGGTATTCCCTAAGCACACTCCCTCCCTGGGTATATGTCACAAACCTTTCAAAGAAATTCAGAGATCTCCTGAGGTCCCCTTCTACAGGCAGCCCTCTCTCTCTACAGAACCCCTCTAATTCCTCCTGCATGTAAAACGGCAGGTCCTCTAAATCAAAGGTAAGTCCCATCTTGAAAAGGTACAAATAACTCAAATGTGACAACCACAATACCCAAGCGTGAGAACTGAAAACAGGAAAAATGACCAAAGAGAGAATGTTAAGAGAAGCCAAACATGTGATGGTCTAAACGCAATCCTTGTAGTGAAATAATGAGTCACAATGATATTGTGCAAGCGCAAGTCCTAATCTCACCGCTGACGACCAATGTTAGAAATGGGGTTTCTGGTTAGCTAGGGTATGCACCTCAGCCAGGCAGAACTTACCCACTCTAGTCAGGGCAAGGGAGTTACACGTCCAAGATAACCCCTGCTCACCCTCTTAGTAGCTTGGCACGAGCAGTCAGGCTTAACCCGGAGGCAATGTGTAAAGCGTTTGCACAACACACACAATATCCCCACCTCAAAGGAAACACAACACCAGATTATATGAAAATATACTGTATTGTACACAACGCAATTATCAGACCAAACATCACATATTAGTACTATCCTGTCACCTTAGCAGTTGTCAGAATGTTACACATTAGTTACTCTGCAAGCTAGCAGTAGTCACATATACACACAGGTTACTCAGTATTCTGCAACATAAGCAGTGGTCAGGAAACATGTTATTACACTAAAGCACTTGTAATAGGAATATCATAAAATGCCCATAGCAGAAACATTAGAAAACATATGGCAAGTTAGAAAAACATATTAGCATGTCATGCCCATAACAGGAACATTTGCATACACATATGTAAAAACATAAAACGCAGGTAGTCAATATATAAATGCGCAAAGTCTATAGTAAGAACTTAGGTTCTATATACTGGTCCTTTAGGGAATACCTGTGAGAGATGAAGAGGCACTTCCAGTACCTAGAACGAACAATGGGGCCCCCGGCGCTCCTCTGCGCAAAACAGGGGCCTCCCTGATCTCCTGGGGTCAGAGGAGGGTGACATGCACCTCCTTTTGTCCATGAACGGGCCCCTCTGGGGACCGTAAACACTGGGGGCCCCCATAGGCCTCCACCGGTCCTCACGAGGGGGGCCCACGTCAGCCAAAACTGCTTTTGAAGGGAGGGGGGCGCCACGCACCCCCTCCGTGTTACAACGGGCCCCTTTTAGGGACCCGCGATTTCCTGGGGTCTCCCCGGGCCTCCACCGGCCCTCCTCTGGGAGGGGAGACCTCAGAAATGCCCCTGGCCCACGAGGGGGGCCAACAAAGGAGCCTAGCGGCGCGGGGAGCCTCCGATGAGGCTTCCACCCCGCCCGCAATGAAAGGAGAGCCCTCCGGGGCTCCCGCAGGCGAGGGAGAGGCGTCCTCCTCTCCCTTCTCTTCCTGATGTCATCCTGGCCCAAGGCAGGGCCTGCCGGTGCCCCAGGGGTGCTCCACGGAGCGGTCCTCGCCCCGGGGGCACCAATAGGAGCACACTTGCTCCAGATGACGGCAAGGAGGTTTTCTTCGTGCCCCAGGGGCACTAGAAGGTGCGCGAGTCTCGCGTTTTGTAAATAAAGGGCACCCGGGCTGCGGCGGTGATCTGGGGCATCCAGGAAGTACTTTTCAAAGCGCTAAGGCCATACTTATAGCCCGGGTTGCGACGGTGATTCCAGCATGAAACTGGTGCCTCAAAGTGCCTGAGGGCACAGAAGAACACTCTCTCAGCGCAAAGGGGATATCAAGGCAGCACTCCTCGTGCAGGGAAAAGTTACAGGGGTCAGGGGCCACGGCACCCTGCCCCTGGGAACAATTAAGCCGGAAGGAACACAAGGCTGGTGGGTCCAGCTACAGGCCAGCACAAGGGGTGCAGATGATGGCAGTTCCTCCTAGTGACCAGGCAGGTCACAGGTTAGCACAGCAGCAGCAGTCCAAGGCGGTTTCCTGGTGAGTCCATTCTGCAGCGTCTTGTGTCCAGGTTCAATTTCCAAGAGTGTTCAAATTGTGGGGAAAATTCCCCTGTACTTATAGTCAGTTCTTACAGTGTTTTACAATGGTAGGGAGAGGAGGTTCCAGCCAGTTACAACTGGTTCTGGGAGTGCCCCCTCTCTCCTTTCAGCACGGCTCCAAACATCAGTGGGGGGTTAACGACCCTATTGTGTGAGGCCAGGGCACAGTCTTTACAAATGCAGGTGTGCCCCGCCTCTCTCTTCTCTCAGCCCAGGAAGACTATTCAGTATGCAGATGCACCTCTGTGACACCTCCACCCTCCCTGTGTACAGGCTGTCTGAAAAGTATGCACAAAGCCCCAACTGTCACTATGCCCAGACGTGGATTGGAGTCAAGCAGAAAAACACCAGAGTCATAAGCACAGATAAATGCGCACTTTCTAGAAGTGGCATTTCTGTGATAGTAATAAAAAATACACCCACACCAGTAAGCCACATTTATTATCACCATCACAACCATACCAAACACGCCTACGCTACACCTCATAAATCAGACAATATCCCTTACACATAAGGCAGGGCATTTCTAATGCAATCCTATGAGAAGGCAGCACTCACAGCAGTGAGATACCAAGTTAGGCTGTTTGTCACTACTAGGACAGGCCATGCAATATGGCACATGTCCTGCCTTTCTACATACATGGCACCCTGCCCATAGGGCTAGCTAGGGCGTACTTTAGGGGTGACTTACATGTAGTAAAAGGGGAGTTCTGGGCCTGGCAAGTAAGTTTAGATGACAGGTCCCTGTGGCAGAAAACTGCGCACACAGGCCCTGCGCTAGCAGACCTGAGACAGGTTTAAAAGTCTACCTCAGTGGGTGGCGCAAGCAGCGCTGCAGGCCCACAAGTAGTATTTAATTTACAGGCCCTGGGTATAGAGATACCACTGTACAAGGGACTTATAGGTAAATTAAATATGCCAATTAGGTATAAGCCAATCATACCAACTTTAGATGGGAGAGCACCTGCACTTTAGCACTGGTCAGCAGTGATAAAGTGCTCAGAGTCCTAGAGCCAACAGCGAGAGGTCAGAAAAACCAGGAGGAAGGAGGCAAAAAGACTGGGGATGACCCTGCGTAAGGCAAAAAGTCTAACAATCATGTTAGGCATAGCATGGATCCAAACAGTGGAATATGAAATTGCTGGATGGACAGCATGCCTCATCAAGATACCAGCCCATGATGTAGTGGGCTTTCTTGTTGGTTCTGAGCAGGCTGCCAGGAGGGAAACCTGTGCTGGGAGTAACTGGTTAGGTGTATAGTTAATTTGTATGTTTGTGATATGGATACAGTGATATCAGTCTTGCCATCAGAGTTAGAGGGTCTGAGGATGGTTAATAGTGGCAGAGAGCCGGTTGGCTTCGATGGGTTGGAAGACTAACTTGTGAGTAGCAAATAGTGAAGAGTAAACAAGGTGCTCCAGTAGAAAGTCGAAGGGGGAGGTATTTTGGTGGAAGCCATAGTACCTAACAGGGAGTGTGAGATGGAGGTTACTAACCATGGCTGGCTGGGAGTGAAGCAGCATGGAACAGACCAGAGAGGTTAGTGGGTCAACATGGCTTTTTTTTTAAAACTCCAATAGGGTGGAGAAGACATAAAGGGGGTCATTCTGACTTTGGCGGGCGGCGGAGGCCGCCCGCCAAAGTCCTGCCGGCAGAATACGGCTGCGCGGTCAAAAGACCGCCGCGGGTATTCTGGGTTTCCCGCTGGGCTGGTGGGCGACCGCCAGAAGGCCGCCCGCCAGCCCAGCGGGAAACACCCTTCCATGAGGATGCCGGCTCCGAATGGAGCCGGCGGAGTGGAAAGGGTGCGACGGGTGCAGTTGCACCCGTCGCGATTTTCAGTGTCTGCATGGCAGACACTGAAAATCTTTGTGGGGCCCTGTTACGGGGGCCCCTGCAGTGCCCATGCCATTGGCATGGGCACTGCAGGGGCCCCCAGGGGCCCCACAACACCCCATACCGCCATTCTCTTCCTGGCGGCCAAAACCGCCAGGAACAGGATGGCGGTAGGGGCTCGGAATCCCCATGGCGGCGCAGCAAGCTGCGCCGCCATGGAGGATTCCCCAGGGCAGCGGGAAACCGGCTGTACACCGCCGGTTTCCCGTTTCTGACCGCGGCTGTACCGCCGCGGTCAGAATGCCCATGGGAGCACCGCCAGCCTGGTGGCGGTGCTCCCGCGGTCGTTGGCCCTGGCGGATTTTACCGCCAGGGTCAGAATGACCCCCAAAATGTTCTAAATCATTCTGTTAAGAAGAGAGCATAGAAGGTGTCAGTTCTAAAAGAAGGACAGACAAGTAGGAGGGAATTGGTAGTTAGGGACTCCGACATTGTTTTGGCTGGCATTGAGCTCCGCAGTGATATTGACACAGATGATATTGTAGTGGGGGTAGATGGGGATGTTAAAAGAGATAGATTACGCAGGTAATAGGAGTGGCTTATGCATGTGATACTGGACACCAGTGGAGAATGCCTGGAAATGCCCAGTCAGTTTTCTGAAAAACTGCCAGACCACTGGACTCGTTGAAATAGGATAGCAGCCAATAAAGTTGCCTCCTCTTTCAATGGCTAAGTATGAGCCATCATGTGGGAAGGAGGATACTGGCTTCATTTGCAGATCTTACACCTTGGCAGGGCTGCACAAATATTATATTCCTGTCTGGATCACCACAATACCGGAAGCATGGAGTGCAAGTTGATCGCAATGACTGAGTATCCAGGTGGCTTATTTCGTGTGATAACATTGGTTATGCTGTGGTTGTTGCTATTTTAACCTAATGGTAATTTATCCTAGTGCAGTGGTGTGTTGTCGGGTGAATGTTTACTGAGTCATTTAGAAATGTAATTAATACTGTAAAGTAGTTATGCTACAAATTCATATGAGACGTCATTTGTTTAACTTGGATGTAGTTTTAGCTGTTCTGCTCATCTTGCTCCTACTTAATCCCCCCTCCTATTCAGTGTCCAACTGTGCAAACCATCTCTCCTCTTCATTCCACAGAACATCAAGTGAAAGACATGCATGATTCAAAATTTAACTATTGTGTTAGGGAGTGTGTATTAAGAATGAAGCTTCCATCCTGTATCCAGAGTATAATATGCAAGGACTTCTGTTATTGGTGTTAATTCTATGAGTCATTGTTTGAACATTTTTTCCTTTTGTGCTGTTAATCTTCGGATGGAAGTTGCTGAAAGAGGAGGTAAAATATTTCCTTTACCTTTAGAAATGGGTTAGTGTTAAAGTTTTAAAATATTACGATGCTGTTTCTGATTTCCCAGTGCAACCCTTACCATGATCATGCCATGCTGAGTTTGCAGACACTATTAATAGAATATGTGATTTGTGTATAAAAGTTCTTGGGCTTTAGTATTGAGGGACTTGTTCATTTTAATTTTTCCATGGGTGCGTTTTCATTCTGGATTTGGTTACTGCTGGATGTCTTTTCTTTTTTCAGTGGTGGCTGGTGACTGAAAGCAGTGGTGGGGCACAAATACAAGACGGAATTGCACCTTGTGAGAGAGCCTCACTACCCACGTATTTCCGTTCACCTACTCACCCACTGCCTTTGGTCACCTACCCATTTACTCCTCCACATTGTCATCCACTGCCATTCACACAACTCTTATACAGACACCCACATTTTCTCAGACACTCTGTCAAGCCCTGCAAACACATTCAAACAAACACACATTGCCTCACCCATCCAGTATCCAGCAGTTTCAGTGATAAAAGGTACACGTTTATTTGATCTGCAGATTACATGTTTAATATGACATATCACGTTATTAGTCTGCAGAAGAAATAAAACAATAACTAGCCATGATAAATTACTGGAACCATTACTGCCTTTGAGAGACGAAATCACGTACAGAGGCAGTGAAAGGAGAGGAGAGCTGAGAGAACAGATTCTTTTCTTATTGTCTGTAAAAAAGATAGAGCTCCAACCTACTTGTGTGCAGGGTTGTCTTTGGCATATTTATGACTTGAGGTCTTCAGGTCACGCTCCTGTCTCCCAGAGAGCCCTGGATGGAGTTATTTATTGTATTTATTCAATTTTTCTGCCACAGACTGGAGATTTTCTTTGCGCAATGCCACATTCTTTTAATAAAATGTGACCTTTGGTACGTAGACCCCTCTGATCACGCCCCACCTTTTGAGTAAATAGGAAAGGGTGGAGAATAATAGCGGAGTGACATGAAGTTTTCAGAAACCCGGGCTGAAAAAATAACGCTCCAGGCTGTTTACAATCAGGACTTCTGGTGGAGGAGGAGATAAGCCAGGGACGTCACTTCGTTCTGAGAAAACATAAAATCTTTGAGCCCTGTCATCCCTACTGTGCAGCTTTCAGCCACATATTGACACAGGCGCAGTGGGGCTTTTCAAAGTGCACAACTTTCACTCCGAAAATGTTGTGCAGAAAATGTTTTACTTTCATCATGTAATTAAATTTATGCTTCCCTAGAGAGGCCAGAAAAGGCTAGGGGCGCAGCCCCTTAGCCCTTGAACATCAGCCGCCACTGTCTTTTTTCTCCTGAGACTTTGTCCATTTGTCTTAGATTTTTCTTATGAGGTGTTCTAAGTACTCTTTATGGGGTTGACTCTCGGAGTTTGCCTAGATTTGACTAATTAGGGCAAAGTTTTAGGATTCTTTATTTCTGTAAGTGAGCTTTTATGGCACTTTCATGCATGTTCTCTGTATTG
The DNA here is from genome assembly GCF_031143425.1 of Pleurodeles waltl. Lineage (NCBI taxonomy): Eukaryota > Metazoa > Chordata > Amphibia > Caudata > Salamandridae > Pleurodeles > Pleurodeles waltl. Next base: position 265,900,091 of record NC_090448.1, on the reverse strand, counting down.
CATTTACTAAGATCTATGTGCTAAATTTATTTACTCTTATTTTTTAACTAAAATTCAATTATTATTGCTTCCTCATTAATCCTGTTTTACTCTGCTGAAATGTATGTTTTTTCATGTGAAATGTAGTCTCTATTAGCTAGTTATTTTTGAGAGTGTGGAGCACAATGAATTGAAGTGTTCAAAATATTGGGGTTCAGATGAAAATTGGGGTTCGACTACATTAGGAACCATCATAACTTTCAGAATGTTATCTGAGGTGGAATCCTCATGGATTTTCCAGACTGTTTGATATCTAGCACTTGGAAACAGTTCCTAATCAATTTTGTGCCTGTGCTACCGATAGGGTTCTAGCTCCTGCTAAGTTCTGAAACAATTTCATAGACACCTGGCTGTCTGGAAGCATCTTAAATCATGCACTGCCCTTGCAAATCTGCAGCATAATTGTAGTTCATATCTCTTTATTGATTTTTAATGAACACATACTCTCACCTACATCCAAAGCCCAGTGAAGTGGAAGAAAATGAGGGAAATCTAATAGTGCAGAGAAGGGACAGAGGAAAAAAGGTCGTAACTGGGAGTGTGGGGGAGGGAGAGGGTTTAGTAGAGGTAGATAGTACGGTGGGGTCCCATCTAACTATTTGGAGAATGCATCATAGTACACAGTCCCAGAATAAGCAAAGAGGGTCATCCAATAGGTCTGGGATGAGTCTATTTAGTGAGTTTTTGGGGGCTCACCCTCATGAGTTGGAGCACTCAGAGATAGTTGGGGCATGCGACTTCTCTAAATTCTTGTGCGAGGAAGCTAATGCATAAACCCCACATTTTATCAAAAGTGGCAAGGTTTGGTGCAGCGAGGCTTGGAGTTTCTCCATGGCTACGGTATCCCATAATTTATGAAGCCTGTCTATGTGGGTGGGGTGGTGTCCGAACCCCATTTATCTGCGATCACCTGCCTGGAGGCACTGAGTGCCAGCATCATTGCCCTCTCCCTGTCAGAGCCAAGTGGGTATGTAAGTGGGTTTGGGAAATCCAATAGTGTTTAACTGTGAAAGAGTGGGATTTCTGTCTCAAATATATCATTGATGTCCCTATGCTCATCCTCCCAGTATCTCTCAAGATTGGCATGTTTCCATAGCAGATGTGAAGTGTACCAATCTGGCTGTAGCACCGCCAGCACATGCCCATGGCATATGTTTTCTATTTGGCAAGGTGGGCAGGGGTATAATACTAATAATGCACAATCTTTAACATGGATCCTTTCCCTGTATGGAAGGTGGCAGCCCACTCTTTTGTCTGAATGTTTGCTGCAGCTCCCTCTCCCAGTGACTATGGGCCCAGTGACTTGCTAGCCTCCGGTGAGACATTCTGGAAATTATGTTTCTCGGAGAACAGATATTTATAATTTGATTTGTTGATCAGCCATTTTCCAAACTTTGAGAGTGGCCTGAAAGCATAAGGGTGGATTGAGGGTTGAGTGACCCCGTGTCTGACTTCTGTATACTGCCATTGTGCACTATACTAACTAAAGTTGAGGAATGTGCCTCAGTCCCATATGATCAAAGAGGTCACCAATGCGTTTGCAGTTTGTGTTGTTATAAATTCTGAGTTGTTGAATGCTGGTGTAAACTCTGGGTTGTTATCTCAAAGGGGGGAGGTGAGGGTAGAGAGGTCCTTTGCCACTGCAGTCCTGCCCCAGGCTTCATGGGCATCTGTGTGACAAGTGAGATGTAGTTGGGTGATGTAGTTGGGTGATGTTTTTTGGGAAGCCAAGAGACCTTCCATACAAATGACTCCTGTTATAGATTGGTAAATAAAACACCAGTGCCTTTCTGTCACAGACCTGTTCCACCCCATCTGGTATCAAAGTGAAGCTGGGCTTCCAGGTAATAAAGGGTAAGGTAGGGAACACTCAGGCCTCCCTCCACCATAGGGAGGTGTGCTCCCATTCTGCCCATGAGGGTGTCAGGCCTGCAAACCCGGATATGCCCCCGCAAAAAAAACCTGAGTTGATCATTTGGCTTTGCAGGGACCAATGCTTGTTTACAGAGACCAATGCTTGTTGGAACTAATGCTTGTTAGAGACCAATGCTTGTTTTGGAACACGTGTTGCACAAGCCTCCAGCATCACTATGAATCAGAGTGAGTGTGGCTCCCTATGACTCAGACTGGGTGTGGCTGGATGCAGCAGGTATTGAAACCACACCCGGCCTAGGGAATTGCTTGCTGTAAAGGTCACTGGCTGCAGAAATCCCTTCTCTGCTCCTGCGCCTTTGATTTTCACATTCTGTTCTGTCCAGCATATTGGAGGCCACTTCTGGAAGAAGAAGAGACCGAGGGAATTAACTCTTAAAAAGGCAGCAATGCGCTGTGCACAATTTAAGAGCATTTATTGCTAAAACTTGATATTTGCTGACTTGAAACTTGAGAAGCGAATGTTCAAGGGTATGATGCACCTAAAAGGGCACATCTTTAGGTTTTAAGGTCATTGGGAAGTTCCCCACTTGTCATGCTATCACACTTATTGTAGTTGCTTGCATTATACCACAGAAAGGAGTTTCTATTGAGCAATTGTTATGAAAACAATATACTGTGAATATAGTTAGTAGCAGACCGAGAATTACTAGGAATAAAATGGGCCTTTGAAGAATGAAGACATTGGGCCTCATTATGAAGATTGCCAGGGGTAATATGGCGGTATTACCGCCAACAGGTTGGCTGTACATACCTCCACATTATGAGATTGGAGGGTTGGCTGCAGCCAACCCGCCACTTCTCCACTCATACCGCCATGGCAGTATGAGCCACCAGGCCGGAGATGTCTGTCTACAGCCCAGCGGCTGACATAGTACCACCCATGGCATTATGAGACGGCCTACCACCATGGTTTTCATGGTGTTAGCAATACCATGAAACTCATGGCAGTAGGCCCTACCCCCACCCCCTAACACTCACCTAACAAACCCCAACCCCTTCCATCCAAACTCACCCCCCCACCCAACCGATACACAAACTAACCCTCCGATCTACCCCCATTCCCTCGGATCCACTCACTCACCCGCACCCTCCACACATGCACACACCCACACACCACACAACTGACCCCACCCCCCACAGACACATAGGCACACATCACCACCCCTCCCCACTACAGTCACAGCGCCCCCACTCCCCGCCCTGCATTCACGCACACAGACACCCACACGCACCACGCATACACCCATTCACTTACACTGGCATACACGCATTCATACACACACTGGCATACACACATTCATAAACGCATACTTCCAGACATGCTCACACACATTCTTACACACAATCACACTGACATGCAGACATGCACTCACGTCACCATTCTTACACGCATTCACTCACATGCATACAACGACGCAAACAACACAACACACACAGACACATTCACACACACACTCAGACAGACACACAGCGCCAATCACCCTCCCACCCCCTCCTCTGTCAGATGCCCAACTTACCTTGTCCGATGAAGAGGTCGTCCGGCAGGAAACGGGAAGGGGCACTGCTACCGCCATCAGTACCCCACCAGCAGAACACTGCCAGGCTGTATTACTGGTCATAATATGGCTGGCGGAGTCCTTCTGGCGGGGCGGTGCTGGTGTTAGCAGCCCCAGCTTACCACCTTCCAACACCCTGAGCACTGCCGAATTTCCACCCCTATTGTGGCAGAAGTCAAGCAGTGCTCATAATAACGCGGACAGATGGTAGCCACTGTGGCGGTTTGTTGGCGGCTGTCACTGTGGCGGTAGGCGGTATTCACTGCCAATGTCATAATGAGCCCCATTATCTTTTAGGGGGTTTATACACCGTCACCATTTTAACAGATCATAGGAACTTTCCTTAAGTCCGCACGTGCTTTGTCTATACAACAGTTGAAATGGTCCCAATTTTTAAATGACTATGACTTTCTTATTTAATTTCAACCAGGTCGTTAGAATCGAAAAGGTGACACACTTTCTAGTCCAGCTCACACCATTACAGAACAAGTGGAAGATCCCCCCTTTATTATTTCATCTGACAAGCTAGTTGGGGCCACTAACCTTGATTTGGAGTTCTTGCAAGAAGTGCAACAAGAGCAAGAAAGTATGGTAGCCATGGAAACTCTGCAACACCACACTATTGACATTACTAGCGGTGGGGGCTTAAAGAATCTAGCACAAACGTTATACCTACCCACAAAAACACTACTAGACAAAGGTTGTGAGTAGTGACATGTCAGTAAACTTGCTGGTTACCCAGGGGAGAAAAAGACTCCAGAAATCCTTCAATTATACTTTTGGTGGCCATCCAACAAAAATATGCAAAGACCTTTGTAGCAAAGTGTGTGACCTGTGCCCAAGGGTAGAGTTCAAATCAAGCCCCCGCAGGTCTTTTGCAACCCTTACTTCACCACCTGCGCCGGGGCACACAGTTTCTCAAGCTGGGTTCACCACCTTTCTAGTTGTGATAGATCATTTGACCAAGATGGCACACTTTATTCCTCTAAAAGACTTACCTTTGCCTATACAATTAGCCCATATATTCCTGCAATCGATTGTCTATTTACATGGTCTTCCTTCAGTAGTCGTGTCCGAACGAGAAACACAGTTTGTGTCCAAATTTTAGAAATGTCTTTGTCAGGAATTGGATATGGCTGTCCACATGTCAACAGTATTTACATTGTTATCTCCTAAGCTCAAAAGTGGATTGGGATGAGTGCTGGTGGGCAGCCGAATTTGCACATAACAATGTAATCCATGTGTCCACCGAATGGTCACCGTTTTAATGCACTTATGGATATCACCCTTGAATGCTGGAATTGAGTGCAGTACCTCAGTTAACCACTCCTGAGGTACAAGACTTTTTACAACAATTGCGCGGCATTCAAAAAAATGCGCAAGACAATCTAAAATTAGCGAAGCAAACATACATAATATATGCAGACAAAAAAAGACGTCAGGGACTAAAGTATGAAGAAGGACAAAAGATTTGGTTATCAACTAAACACTTACATTTGACAGGTGCACGAAAGTTTCATCCAAGGTTTGTGGGTCATTTTTCCATCAAAAGGATTAGCGAAGTGGCAGTGAAACCATTACTTCCGACTTCTCAACCAATTCATCTAGTGTTCCATGTCTCCTTAAAACTGGTAGCAGGCTCTATGCATTGCCCAAAAAACCACCTACAATCCTAATGAATAATCAACCGGAGAATGATGTCCGGGCCATATTAGACTCTAAAGGAATGTGTAACAAATGTTGTTATTTTTTGGACTGGAAAGGTTATGGGCCGGAAGATCGTTCATGGGAACCGGCAGGACATGTACGTGCTTCCCGATTGGTTCGTCAGTTCCACCATCAATATCCTGACAAACCGAAACCAATGTAGAGGGCCTTGGGATGGGTGTAGTGTCAGGCCTGCAAACCCAGATATGCCCAAGTAAAAAACTTCTGAGTTGATTATTTGCCTTTGCAGGGACCAATGTTGTTTTCAGAAACCAACGCTTGTTTGCAGAGACCAATGCTTGTTGGAACTAATGCTTGTTAGAGACCAAAGATTGTTTGGGGACACATATTGCACAAGCCTCCAGCATCCTTATGACTCAGACTGGGTGTGGCTTCCTGTGACTTAGATTGGGTGTGGGTGGATGGAGCAGGTATTTAAACCACACCCGGCCTGAGGGAATTGCTTGCTGTAAAGGTCACTGGCTGCAGAGAAAGAATCTCTGCTCCTCTGCTTTTGATCTTCATGTTCTGTTCTGTCCAGCATCTTGGAGGCCGCTTCTGAAAGAACAACAGTCTGAGGGAATTAACCCTTAAAAAGGCGGTAACGCGCTGCGCGCGATTTTTGAACATTTATTGCCAAAACCTGATGCTTGCTAACTTGAAACTTGATAAGCGAATGTTCCAGGATTTGATGCGCCCGAAAGGGTACATCTTTGATTTTAAGGTCATTGGGATGTTCGCAGCTTGTCATGCCATAATGCTTATTGTAGTTACTTGCATTATACCACAGAAAGGAGTTTCTATTGAACAATTATTATGAAAACGATATACTGTGAATACGTTTATTATCGCTGAGTTTAATGCAGCATTACTATTGTTGTTAGTGATACGATGTATTGTGAATATGGTAATTATCACTTCAAAGTGGCATTTGCATTTTTTCAAATTGTTGCTGGTGATGTGGAACATTCTGTGTTTGGCGCTTAAACAAAGTTGGAGCTTATCTTTGCCATGCTCAATATTACGCTGTGATGAAACAATGATAAGCCAGTTGTTCATGAAGTTGAACGCTATTGATTTATTGATTAACCCAATGTTTTCATAGTAATACAACGTGAACCGTAATCCTTGATATTAACCCTATGTTTTCAGTGTGATTTAAACACTGCATTGCGTTTCTCGCAATACTAGCACAGTACAATGATTAACCCATGAATATCTGGAGAATCTAATTTCTTGAGAGTTTGTTCTTATTGTTGCCTATGTAAATGTCTATCAGTTGAGTGATTCAGCATATTGGGAAATCACATCAAGGTGAAACACCCAAGATATCCACTGAACATCAAGGAACACCTAGGTAGGCTTAATTGAGGTGATGAGGGTCTAATCTGGGATCACAGTGTGAGTAGTTATAGTCAGTATAGGAGGTTCAAGGCTCTTATTTAATTACAGTTAAACCACATCATTTCCAAAACGTCCTGGGGAGAGGGAGAGCCATCAAAAGTGGGAAAGGGGACCACAACAGGTACATCTAGCTTGTCCATCTTAGTTTACCAGTAGAGTATACATGGGTTATGAGATATTAGTTATTTGACTGATGTGAAATTTATCATAGTAAAGACCGACTCTTCAATAACCATGACTAGGCGACCAGATCCAGCCCAGCGACTCCAGTGTCTCTCCTTCTCGCCTCCATCCCCTTTCACCCGGGATGTTGTGGTGCCAATCATGTGTATTTAAGTGGGAAGCACGCAACATTTAGGTGGAATTGGGAACAAGTAGCTTGGTGAACATTGTGTCTTCGTGGGACTAACAGGTTAGTCCTTGACAGTGGGGCCATTTCCTATTCCAAATAAAGGCCTCCAGCATGCGTTGGGGTCTCCTCACTGCTTTCGGGGGTGGTCTCAGGAAGAGCATCTGCATAATATATAGGATCCTGGGCAATAGCATCATCTTTACCACCACTATGCTGCCAAATCAGGAGTGGTCCCCGTCCCTCCAGGTTCCCTGTGTGCTGCTTCGAGGAGGTCTGTGTCTACCGCAGTGTCGGGAGTACCATTCGCCCAAGATAGGGCACTCCATTGCTCGCCCAGGGGAAGGGAAAATAGCGCTCTAGCAGAGTCCTTTCCACCTGTGGTGAGATCAATTTTAGAGCTTGTGTTTTTTTGGATGTTCACTTTGAAGTCTGACACAGTTCTGAAGGCATCAAGTTTGTTTATCAGGGCTAGGATGGAAGACTGGGACTGCGTCAGACAAATTATGATATCATTAGGGTACGGGGGCATATTTGTGAGCCTCTTTGTGTCACGCTTGCACCACACAATGAGGTGCAAACATGATGCAACTTAAAATCGAGATTTATGAAGCCATGCAAGGCACTTGGCGTGATCCTGAGTGGCTCCATAAATCTGGAGTAAATCAATATAGCGTAAATCACTGTGTTGCCTTACACTGCCCTGGGAAAGCATCCCATGGGCATTTAATGGGTGTTCCCATGCAACTCCTATAGTTTTTGATGAATTCACAGATTTACCAGAATTGGTAGACCAGGGAATGTGCCAAAAAGATATATCTTCTCAAGTGAGGCATAACAAGTAAAAATATCTTTATTTCTCCTTGTTACTTCCTCTTTCTATGTGTGCTGCATTCTGCAGCACACATAGGAAAATTAATATGCATCTCAGGATCGTTTTAGGGCAGGAAGGAGTCTCTTCCTGCTCAAAAACAATCCTGCATGCAATGCAGGACCCCTTGCACCATTGTGCAAGGGTGCCTGCGTTGGCGCTAGGCTGCCAAAAGGGCTCCAGCACAGGGGAAAAGGCAGGAATGCACTATATTGCTATAAATACAGCACATTCCTGCCATTTCCCTGTGACGAAGTGCAGCAAGGTGATTTTCTGAGCTGCACTGCGTCACATTCACATGAATAGGCCCCAGGGTATTTCACGCTCCAGAGCACCAAAGGAAATGCCTCTACTCTCTGTTCTCATTTGTATTCTTTCTGCAAATTACTCCATATACATGTCAAAGAAGAGAGGAGATAATGATGAACCCTAATGGGTGCTCCTTGTTGTGTGAAAAAGCTCATAGGTGACACCTTTTGCTCTCACCTTAGCAGTTAGGTTTGTGTAGTCAGTCCATATTCAACCCTGGAAAGGTGGCCCCTTCCCCACTCGCTCCATGACCTGTCCAAGCAATGGCCAGTGTACCTGATCAAAAGGGTTCTCTGCATGAATAGACAATAGTAGCAATTGGATGAGCTATGTGTTAGCCATATTTATATGATGGAGCAGGCATTTAGTATTGTTGGGGATGAAGCCAGTCTGTTCCAATTTGACCAGCCCCTGCATCAATTAGTTTAAGCGGGCCACTAGGATGCTTGTGAAGAGCTAAGGGTCCACATACAGGAGGGATATGGGGCAGTAAGAGGAACAGAGGGTGGAGTCCTACCATAGTTTGGGGATGACGGTTGTCACTGCCTCTCTGGCCGGTAGAGTTCTGGTCTTATCAAAAGAGTTATGCAGACACAGGAAAACAGGGGTGATTTGGGGCCCAAAACTTTGATAAAAACCTTGAGTGAAACAGTCTGCCTCAGGATCTTTAACCAACTGCAGACTGGAAATGAGCAGTAAAAGTTCTGTCTCACAGATGTATGCATCCAGGGAGAGGGCGACCCTCTCTGGCAACCTGGTGGTGGGTATGGTAGTCAGGAAATTCTGAGTCTCCTCTGGGTCTGTTTCTTCTGCTGAATATAAGGTCTTATAAAATTTTATGAATGCCTGAGCAATTGCGCTGTCACTCTGTGCACTATGACCTGCTTGTCCCTTGGATCTCCGAGATTCTACCCAGTTGGGTTTGGGCACACACTTTATGGGTGAGGGATCGGCTGGCTTTATTGCTGTTTAGTGCAGAGCAGGGCATACGCTGCCCTATTCCAGCCCATTGATTTAAGTTGCTTCCTGACCGATGTCAGTTGTCTACAAGCCCTGTGGGAGGCCCTACGCTAATGGATCTCCACCAAAGCCGTCACATTGGCCTCAATGGTGGCTCGATTATCTTGTCGCTCCCTGCTGAGGTATGCAAAGATAGCCATGAATGTCACCTGTAGGACCGCCTTAAACACTTCCCAAAGGAGAGAGATTGAGGTAGTTAATGTATCGTTAGTATCTAAAAAGTGTTGGATAGCTGCCATGACCTCCCTCTTAGTAGAGTCGTAGAAGAGTAGTTTATCATTAAGTCGCCATTGACGAAGTGAGGTGGATTGATGTGGGAAGTGGAAAGTGAGTGTAATGGGGAAATGTTTGGGTAGTGCTGTCACTGTTCTGGGCAGCTACCCTATAGTAGGTAGGAAGAATGGGGAAACTAGGAAATAATCAATCTGGGCATAGGTCTGATGGGAAGCAAAGAAGCAGGTGTAGGCCTTCAAGTAGGGGTACCTGGAGCACTAGGCATCAACTAAGCCAATGTCTTCCAGCCAGAGCTGGCAGAGTCTGTAATGACCCCGGATTGGTCCTGCCTTTGAGTTGATCTGTCTTGAGTGTTATTGAGGACAAGATTAAATTAAAGTTGCCCTCCACTCCCATGACTGTGTCAGGAGAAGTCAATACCAGGCCCAGAGCTTAGAGCAAGAAATGTTACTAGTGGTCACTGGGGCATACATTGTGGCTAGTGTGACGCAGCATGCTGCTACAGTAACTCATAAGCAGAGAAACCTCCATGGTCTGTCCACTGTGGTGTATGACTTGGACAGGGAATGTGTTGGCCAGCAAAATTGCTACCTCCACCTTCATACTGGGACCTGTGGAGACGTACTATCAACTCACCAAAACCGTAACCTTTTCCAGTCTTTTCTAAAAAGGTGGGTCTCCTGTAGGAATGCTATTTTGCAGGTGGAGTGGGACAAGAGAGCTAGCCACTTTGCAGGTGTATTAAGGCCCCTAACATTGAGGCTCAGTACCCTGATCATCTAGCGGGAATGTGGAGATGTGATGCAGGGTGAAGGTGCAGGTGACCCTATGGATTCCTAACTGGGATAGGGGATGTAATTGCTCCCTGGTGTTGTGGGTAATTAAGAGTGGGACACCAAAAAAAAGAGGAGGAAGAAACAAAGAGAAAGGCAACTGGGGAAAAAAACACTCCCATGGGGGTCCTGGAAGTTTACAAAAACTGGGACATGGTGTCAGTCGGAATAAGTTAAATCATCAATCTGTGGCAAGGTGGCTCCTCCAACCCAATTCCATTGTGTGGCTACAGGCACTGAAAATGGGCACTGTCGGGACTGCTGTAAGGGCAGATGCTTACTCAAGCTAAGTCAGCCTTCGGGTGTTAAGGGGTGGCAGCATATGGGGGTGAATAATCAGTGGTTAGTCCAACTGCTGATCCTGGTTGTTGCTGGTGTCCTGGATCACTGTGTATTCCCGATAGCTTTCCTCTTGTGAAGGTTTGTGAAGGTTTAATAGCACCCCTCCTGGTATTACTTCTGTGCCAGTTGCCAGATGGCTTGTGTTGCGTGGTGCCATGTGGGGGGGCCTAGTGCTCAGAGTCCCCTGGCACAGTCTGCAGGCCCAGGATAGAGTTGGCCTCCGACAAAGTGCACAAGGAGTGAGTCTCTTTGTTCCAGACAAAGGTCAGATGGAAACGTTGACCCCATTTCTATTTGACCCATTTGTTGCAGAGGAATGTGGTCACTGCCCTGAGTTTGTAGTGCCATTGCAGTAGGGTGGAGAGCAGATCTTGATAAAGTGCTTTGACACCATCAAAGGAGTTTGAGCTTTTGTCCTGTACTGCTTTCATAATGGTTTCTTTCAGGCAGTAGCTATGTACACAGTAAGGATATCCTGAGGCTGGCCAGGAGTGTTAAAGAGGCGGCTGGCCCTGTGTGTGCGATCTAGAATAACTTGTAGCACATTTGGAAGGGACTCCCATTCACAGGGAGCTGAATAACTGCTTGGTGTGTCACTAGCAATGGATTAGGAGAGGGGTGGTCACTAGTTGCCACTAACCAGAGAGTGGAGAGCGGTTGAGGGAAAAGTGCTGGTGCATCTTATGGTGAAGAAGAGAAAGTTGGGCAGACAAAGAGAAGGCATGGGCCTCCCAATCCTTTATGGAACCCAATGCAAAAAAAAATCTATGAAATATGTGATGCTCATACCCCTCATCACTTTCTGCGGGGTGGGGGCATCATTTTGCCTCAGACCACTGAGAGAGTCTTGCAGTGAAAACTTTTTAATCAAATGTCTTTGCTAAGAAATGTTGCCAATGTACTCATGTTCCTAGTCATTTTAAACCAGTACAATATTGTTTGGTCATAATAACAACTCACTAATGTGAAGTCAGAAACATACACTGTATCATAAGTGCATTAAATGACATGTCACCAGTAATAGTGCCAACATTAACTATTTACAATTGTGATAGAGCATCACACCTTATATAATCCTCAAATGGGGCCTGTTTGGTACAATTGTCCCTCATAACATAGACAAACCCAAGATACCTTTTTGTTCTTAGTCAGGCAAGTGTCTGCTCAAAACAGTGCTTTAGTTGTGGTAAGGAATCTAGCGGCATCCTTTAACACAAATCAATAGACAGAATACATCATAATATACCTTATGCAGAACTTACAGCTTTCACAAATCCTCTTGTGCCTTGTATGTGTGTCAACCTTTCTGTTGATCCCGTAAATCTTGCTGTAAAAAAATAAATAGTTAAGTAACAAGAACCACCTTGATGCTGCTGTTGGGCTCTTAACTGTCCTTCAAGGTTCAGATAGGTCACAGCAAATATATGGGCCATCAGTGGTATCAGAAAATGTTGAATGTGCTTCCCACGTTGGGAGGACTGGCCGAGCTGGACTTCAGTTGACTTGCTGGTCCAGCGTCATAGATCCTCCCACCTCTTGTGATAGAGAATACTGTGCTGCCTTTAGACCCCCAGGGTCTGCACCTTCTTGGTGATGGCCTTCCATATCTCTTTCTTCTGATGATCATTGACCTGCATGGATAAGAAGAAAGAAAGAAAGTAAAATATGTTTTGCGAGGTTTAGTTTATCTGCATTGCTGTGACACAATTTTGTAACATCTCTCACAAGCTTCCCTAAAATATTAGTACTGATTATTTACCAACATTTTAATTTTCCTTGTTAAACACTAATTTGTAGTGACCTGTTGAGAACCCTCAACACTTTCAATATCCTCATGTAACAAATCCAGGCCACAAGCATCATCTACTCCAGGGAGCTGAAACATTTCCTGTAGTGGGAGCTACTTCTGAGCACATCATTGTGAGCTATTGAAGGCTAAACAACTTATATGTAATTAGCACACAACTCAATACACAGCTACATTGGCTTAATGCCTAATGTTTTAGAGCCAGATACTGTGGTTTGAACTACATACAGTGACTAAGAGCAGCATTGAAGGGCTGCCATGTGTGTCTATGATAGCGTGTTTTTTGGTGATGTATGAACAAGTGTGTGTAGGAAAGGGATATACTTGTGTGGGTGATTGAGAGCCTGTGTCATACGTGCTTGCAGCACAGGATATTACTCTCCCCATGTGTGGCACCATTACATTGATAAAACAAATGGATTTTCTGACAATGGGATACATTTAAAGTGAAAATAAAATATTCAGATAAGTCCTTTGCTTAAAACTCTCATTTTAACATATGGCTGTGTTTTTCACTAATACGTATGGCACTGTGTCTAGTGACCACTAGTAGTGAGGGGCATGCGATATGAAAACTATGTAATTATGGCCCTCATTCTGACCTTGGCGGTCTTTTCGCAAGACCGCCGAGTTACCGCCGCGGTGAAGACCGCCGACCGCGGCGGTATGCCGCTGTGCGCATTCTGACCGCTGGGAGCGTTCCGCCGGAAAACCGCCAGCAGCCACACTGGCGGTCGGCGGGAAAGTGGAGACTGGTCAACCGCCACGCCAGCAGAACACCGCCCACAGAATTACGACCCACATTTCTGTGTGGCGGTCTTCTGTTGGCGGTCTTCTGTTGGCGGTCACCTCCCCATGGCTCCTGTCACCTCCCGGAGGACCAACGCACAAGGTAAGTTGGTCGTCCGTGAGGGGAGGGGGTGGGGGGGTGTTGTGTGATGTGTGCGTGCATGGGGGTGTGCGTGGGAGTGTGTAGAGGGGGTGTGTGAGTGCGTGCATGCGGGCGGGGAGTGCTGCTGTGCCTATGGGCAATGTGTGTAGTTCGGCGGGTGCGCATGTCGGCATGTATGTGTGCGGGTATGTGTCCCCGTTGTGTATGTGTGTGTGTAGGGGGTGTGTATATGTGCATGTAGGGGGTGTGTGCATGTCGGGGTGCGTGTATGTGCATGTCGGGGTGGGGGTGGGGAGGGGGTTCGTACCACCTCTGGGGGGTGGCAGGGGGGTGGAGGGTGTGGGGGGAGGACTCGGGGGGCAGTGGGGGGTGGGGGAGACCCCTATCAGTGCCAGGGAAGGAATTCCCTGGCCCGATAGTGCCTACCGCCATGGTTCGCATGGCGGTTCCCGACCGCCAGAAACCGCGGCGGTAAGCAGGGTCATGATACCGTTGGCGGTCTTGGGTCGACCGTCGGACCGGAGTGCGCAGACTCCAGCCCGTCGGTCATGACCGCCGTGGCTGTCGGAGTGGGGAAGTGGCGGTCGGTCGCGGCGGTGACCGCTGCGGTCAGAATGCCATTTTTAATACCGCCGGTCTGTTCGCGGTCCGACCGCCGTCTCTCCGCCGACCGCCAAGGTCAGAATGAGGGCCTATGTTCCTTACCAAATTATTGAGTTCACTCCAATCACAACACTCCATTCAGGCAATAAAAGGGACAAATTAGCCTGGGTATATAAGGAAATAAGTTAGTGAAAAATACATTTCCCACTCAAACATGTACCTGTCCCTCTGGGGTCCCATACAGCTCTCTGTACAGGCACAGGACCTCCATGGTGAGGTGTTTCAAATCCTCAGGTGAGAAGTTAGGGGCCCTGTCACCTGCTTTGCCCAGTATCCTGGTTCCCAGAGGTTGATAACAGCAGCAAAAGTGCAGGAATTGTTGTTGACTGCAGTGTCAGGAGGGAAGTGAGCTTATTTCCTAATGTTGCATACATGTACACGATGTACACAGTAGTCGATGGAGACGGACACAGACATTGGTTTTCTTGCTTTGCTATCATGCACGTTAGCCTATGGCTGTGTCCGTTGTGGAGTGTTACACCTACTACGCGGTCAACTTTCATTGAAGGCCGTCGGTTTGCCAATATCCTGATGGCAAGGTCAGGCAGACGCCATTTTAGGTTGTGAACCAGTGTATTTTTAAATGTTAAGTGCATCACCACCACTCAAAATGGATTACCAATGTAAAATATGTATGTGACGGGGTGTCTTCTGCCGAAGCCACCCCTTGGTACCCTGGGGGCACAGATCAGAGTGCGGAAGGCTCCAGGGGAGCCTTCCCGAGACGAACGCCCTGATCTGGAAGCACTTCTGGGTGCTGCTGACAGAACAGAGGACGACGGAGCATTGGGGCTTTTTAAGGGCCCCCACCATCATACACGGTGGCAGCCACTGGAGCAGGAAGACGTATCGCGGAGACCTGCGGACGCGAACGAGAGGAGGATAGCGGCCAGCTGAAGCCTTGGGAAGCCAGGAACCAGGAGGAAGCCTGTGCTGAAGCCGGCCATGCTCTGAAGAGTGTGGACACACCAGGTACAGGAGGAGGAAAATGGTAGGGGGGTCGGGAACGGATTATTTGTTTTGTTTGGTTTTATTTTTAGTTTTGTTTGTATCGCTTTTGGGATTTATTTTGTTTGGTGACTGAGGGGTCCTGGGGCATAGTATTTAATAACGCTGCAAGCACCCAAAGAAACCCGTGTTTGCGCCTTGAGCCTACAACCAGCGTTGTTTTCCCCTTTATGAGCACCCATATGTTTAAAAAAAAACTGAACCCGACCGTAACGGCAGGAAGCCTGTTAAATTATTTTTTTATTTTTATTGTGCACAATTCAGTTTCAGTTTGTGTGGAGTCTCACGTACTATAAAGTAGGATTCAAGAAAACATTTATTTTGAACTGAAAGCCTCAAGACAAGATAGATATGACAACTATATATTGTGATAGATCACTCAGAAAAACAGATAAAGAGGAAAATACCCCTTCAACCAGAAGGAGAGAGAGAGAGAGAGAGAAAAGACGGAGAGTGAAACTAGGAAGAAGAGAAAAGAAGAAAGGAAAATTAGAAGAAATGAAGGAAGGGCAGAAGGAAATTAAGAAGAAAAGTAATAAGGAGATACTAGCAGCAGGAAAAGAGGAGAGAAAGAAGAAAATGGATAAGGACAAGGAAAGAGCATATTCTGACAAACGACAGAAGAAAGGAGAAGAGGGAGGGGAAGGCTGGAAAGGGAAAAATAAGGAAGAACCTACTTACCCACTATCTGTGTTCTTCTTTCCTTTACATGCTCCTCATGAGTTGACCCTGGGAAAAGAAAGAAAGACAAGAGAATAACCGTGAAGACGCAGATAGAAGACAGAGAGAAGGAAAAGAACAAACGGCCATCAAAAGACAATCTGATAAGAGACTGACATCGTCTCATGTTTAATCAATAAAACTCTTTCTGAAGATACGTTCGTGTCCCTCCATTATCTGATGCCTCTAACAGTGGTGTCAGAAGTGGGATTTGTGGTCTGGGCTGGTTCATATCCTACAATCCTTCTACCAAGCACGGAAAATGGAGGACAAGCCCTCCTTGGCAGATTTGATTGCTGAGCTAGCGGAGGGTCAGAGGCACCTTCAACTGGTATGGGAGAAACAAATCAGAGAAGCCAGGGAAGAAAGGAAGGCCCTTCAAACGGCCCTGAAGAGTCAAGCAACCATCATGGCCAACAACCAATTGGTTCATGGGACGGCCTTGGGGAAATTGACGGACACTGTTGCCCACAGTAAAGTTCATTCAAATGTTCCCAGCAGTGTGTTGCAAAAATACCAGAAAATCGACGACCCAGATTCCTTTTTTTTACCAACTTTGAGTGGGTCGCTAGCTCTGCTAATTGGCCAACAGATAAATGGGGGCAATATATTGCACCTCTCCTCACTGGGACCCTTCAAGCCGCCTATCAGGCTGTCAATCCAGGGTATGTGACACTGTATTCAGATATCAAAAAGGCCATTCTGGAACGAGTAGGATTGGATCAATAAAACTACAGGGTTAGATTTAGGCAAACCAAGTGGGCATCCCAAGAAAATCCTCGTACATTGTATTACCGGGTACAATATGCCGCGGGGAAATGGCTCAATCCCACAGACACTTCCAAAGACAATATGCTTGATACAATAGTATTAGAACAGTATTTAGATATGCTTCCTCCTACGACTAGAAATTGGATTCGACAACATCCAAACCTAACTAACACGGCTTCTGTGGAACTAGCCTGCGCATTCCATCGAGCTTCCGAATTCCGGAGTACCCCTACTAGGGCAGCTCCTCCTACCAATAAGGGTCCTATCCCTAAACCACTGTTTGGGTGCCCCCACCCAAACACAAATCTAGAAAAACCTGGTAGCGCTTGTGGCCCTCTGAGAGACTTCCCTATTGGACCCCAGTGCTTCCACTGCGCGGAGTGGGACACATAGCCCGACACAGTCCTCTCAAGAAGGACCCCGAAGAACCGATGGACATTAGCCTAAGAAAAGGACGAGTTCTCTGGGCTGGCGCAGGAAAAGCGAAGTATACTATGCCTATAAGAATTAATAATGAAAGAAGGAATATATTAGTGGACTCAGGATGTAACCAGAGTGTTGTTAACGAACACTATGTACAGCCCCAACAATGGGAGAAAGGAGCAAATGTCTTAATAATATGCGTTCACAGGGTTCAAAAACTGTATCCAGTAGCTAATATATCCATCAAGTGGAGAGGCCAAGAAGAACTGCTCACTGTGGGGGTCATACCTGGTTTAGGGGAGGACCTTATAATTGGGACCGATTATGTAGCTTTCCCTGAGCTTCTAGAAAGTCTCAAGCAAGAAAGCACCTCAGAGAAGTGATGGAAAGAAGCCCCATTTTCTTCAAGTCAAATAGATGAGAGCAGACCCATAACAAAAGTCAAAAAAGCCCAAAAGAGAGAGAACAATAGACGGTACATGATGACCTCTTTCCCGACTGACGTCCCGAAGACTGTTTTTTCAGTAGACAATCAGTTTTGTTTATCCCAAAAGGAAGACACATCCTTGAAACATGCCTGGAACATGGCTCTTTGTCCACCAAGGCAGGCGGTAGGTTCTTCCTTCCATCTAAAAAACGACTTGCTATATAGACAAGCTCCACACTCCAATACCTAGTTGGTGGTCCCTCAACCTTTTAGAGGACAGGTATTGCATTTAGCCCATGGAGATAATGGGGAGGGACATCCACGAAGAGAAAAAACAGAAGAGGCTATTACAAAACAGTTTTATTGGCCCGGGATTTATGGGGATATTAGGAAACATTGCCAGGCCTGTCCTCGTTGCCAACTCATTAACCCATCTAATGACCCTAAGGCCCTACTCCAACCCTATCCCTATTCTCGAGGTACCATTTACTCGGGTCGGTATGGACCTAGTACGCCCTCTACCTCCCTCAGTCAAAGGCCACCAATATCTACTGGTTTTGGCCGATTATGCAACCCATTAGCCAGAGGCTATTCCCCTTGCTATTATGACCACCAGAACTATCGCACAAGCCATGATAGAATTCTTTCCGAGAATGGGTTTCCCTAAAGAAATATTGACAGATCAGGGGACCCCCTTTATGTCCCGCCTCATGACCGGGATATGTCAGATATTGGGTATACAACAGATCAGAACCTCAGTATACCATCCCCAGAGTGACGGTCTAGTAGAACGATACAACCAAACTATCAAAAATCTTCTACGATAGGCTGTTAATGAATCAGGCAAAAACTGGGAGAGGAAATTGCCCTTGGTTCTTTATGCCCTCTGGACCCATATCCAATCATCCACCTGGCACAGCCCATTCGAGCCCCTCTTTGGACGTCAACCTCGCACCTTGCTCGACATGTTGGTGGAGTAATGGGAGGAGGTAGACGCAGAAAGCAAAGACGTACTCAGTTATGCACAGGAACTAAAAGACACCCTACACGAGGTATGAGAAACAGTGCATACATGTTTGAAGAATGCCCAAGACACTCAAAAAAATATTTTGACAAAACCTCTCGACCCAGAACCTTAGACCTAGGGCAGAAAGTCCTGGTACTATTACCCAGTACAGAGAATAAACTTCTAGCCCAGTGGCAAGGACTCTTTTTGATACTCGAACAAGTCACTCCTGTGACTTACAAATTAGAAATTCCCAATGGTAGGGAGCAGATTTATCACATAAATCTCCTTAAACCATGGCATGAGGCTGAAGAAACCCATCAGGTTTGTACTGGTTCCACAGGAGACCTACTCCTATATCCTTTGAGCTCACAGGAGACCCACAAGAGTAAACCCCAGTTTGGTACATTTCTCAACACACTACAGAACTCACAGTTAGCTATGATAGTAAATAATAACTTAGACGTTTTTTAAAAAAAAACCGGGAAGACCCATTTAATCTCCCATCACATACGGACAATAGGAGAGAAAATAGCTAGGCAAAGACCCTATCAGATACCTGAACCCCGGCGAAAAATGGTAGAACAAGAAGTCGAAGAGATGTTACAGGCCAGTATCATTGAATGGTCTTCTAGTCCCTGGTCTTCTCTCATTTTCTTGGTACCAAAACCCAATGGTACAATAAGATTTTGCATTGACTTCCGCCAAAGATACGCTCGCGTCCCTCCATTTTTTGACGCCTCTCACAATGTACAACACTGTTTTTTTATGCATTTAACACTTTATAATGTAATGAATTACTGTTTTTAAAATCAATAGTGAAGTGGTGTATTTTATACTTCCATTGATGGATTTTTACCAATTTATTTTTCTTAAATGCAGGCATATGAACCCAGGGAGAGGTAGATGAAAACATCCTCAAGTGTTCAGTCCTTTTCCATACCTTGCCCCCAATGAAGAAAGGGGCATTATCGAAAAGGTCAAATTGAATAGGCAAACAATCCTGGATTTATGTCACCAGCTGGAGCCAGATCTGCCTCACAATAGGAATCCCACAGCAATAACACCAATGGTGAAACTCGTGACAGTACTCCATTTTGTAGCCACAGGATCCTTTCAATGCACTGTGGCAATATCTGGTTGCATGTGTGAAGTGCATGGGCAGTAGAAGTGTCCCCAGGGGCCCCCAGAGTCCCCCATTCTGCCAGCCTTTCCATGGCAGATGGGGACTTGTAATCCCCAGGGCAGCACTGCTTGCAGCGCTGCCCTTGTGGATTAAAACTGCCAGGACCGCCGGGACCGCCATGTTGCAGGCAGGCAGTGTCAGCGGCTGAACTGTGGTGGCTCTCCCATTGTCATAATGTGGCAGTCAGACCACCACGACCGCGACTGTCCGACAGCCACCGTGTCCCTGGAGGTCTAGTGATCGCCAGGGTCATGATGACCCCCACTGTCCATACATGCCCTGTGCAGGCTCAATGATGAATTGTGAAAAATTGAACACCAACATGTATGAGATATGTTTAGATGTGTCTAACTTAACTTGTCAGACATTTGAAGATACTTTCATGTGAGTATGTTCACCTGTAACATACATTGGGCCTCATTTACAATAGGCCTGAACAACTGGACTGTAATTTGTAAGAACCGCTCCAGCTGCTCAGCCCTCTCAATCATTTCTATCAGGCCATGCAAAGCCACCCTGTGTGGTTTCCCATGCATTCATAGGTATGGAGTAAGACCAGACAGTGCAAAGCACAGCACAGCCATACTCTACATCATGGCAGCAGTCCTTTTGCATTGCAATTGCTGTCCAAAAGCAAAAAAGTATGTATTGGCACCTTTCCATATTTGCAAGACTATGTAAATCATGGAAAGCATAATTAACGCAAGCCATCACAGGAGAGGCATATTGATTAGGATCATTGGCAAATATCTTTGTGTTTTTCAGGATTGTATGTGTGCTGCATTCTACTGCACAAACAAAAAAAGGAAAACACCTCCGTTTAATGTTTTGTGTGAAGGAAGGTGTCCGTTCCAGCACAAAAGCAATTGTGTCAACAATGTTGATACCCCAGTACCATGGTGCAAGGATTCCTATGTTTGCTAAAGACACCTATCAGACCACCTGTGCTGGCATAAAGTAATGGAATGCCCCATACTACATGACTGCAGGCCAATCCTGCTGATCAGTATAGGGAAAGGTGCGGAAGACATTGTGACGCGAAGGGTTAATTAGCTTGAGCAGTGTAGATGAGCGTGATGCCTGCTGAAACCCCTGAACCACGTGGAAAAGTTCATGATATTATTTTCAAGCTTGTTTGTGTAGAAGATTCCGTCTCAACCTTGAGAATGAGAGTACAGGGAGAAGATAGAATGAAAACAAAGGCTGGGGAAGGGCAGAGCGGCCAAGTGCTGATAACATAGCTAGAAAATGCCAGAAAGAGATGGAATCCAAGCTTCGAGTTATTTAAGCACTGAAGTGCGGGTGAGGGATTTTGAAGCTCGCAGATTGGTTTGTGAAAGCTGCCATGGCCCAGCGCTGCCCCCTGTTTTGCTGTTCAGAGACCGTGATGCTTGAGGGGGAGAGAGGTCCAAGCAGGCGGTAGAGGGCTTCCCAGCATTTCGTGGACTAAGTTAAGTTCCACACAGGGATGAAAGGCCTTTGTTTCTCTGCTCTATTATTATGATTGATTATTATGCTTGCACTGTGTTTATAATCTGAAGTATTCAGCTCGTTTATATTTTGCTTTCTGAACATAGTAGTGTGAGCTTGCTGCAGTAATTGAAACATGCATTTTGGTGTGCAGTAAATCAAAGCTTATCTGAAGTATTCAACTCATTTATATTTTGCTTCCTGAACATCGTAGTGTGATGCATTTTGGTATACAGTTAATCAAAGCTTGTATCTCTAAATGAACTCTTTGCTTATATATATGCATAGATGCTCTTTGTAGTGTACTTATATATAAATAGATGCTTTTCATTGCTATTCTTATTCCACTATTGTTAATGTGCTAAATGCCTACATTTACCTCAAATTCTAGTAAAGCTAAATTGTATTCATAATTGGCGTGTGGTCCTTCATTGAGCGTCCTTATTGACTTATACCGAACAGGTGTCAACCAGTCACCTGGATAAGATATTTTGGTACCAGAAGTGGGGTATAAGTCAATAATGCCTATTTGGGGATGTAAGAAAAATGGGGCAGAGCGGAAGGCAGCATGGGGCAGAAGCCAGATCCATTCCCGGGTGGTTAGCAACTGACCCGTTCTCTGGTGTGGCAGGACTCCTGAACCGGTGGGCAGCGCCGGTTTTATGGGAAGCACTAGATGAGAAAGTGACTCCTCTCTTAGTGGAAGATGCAGTCGAGAGTGTGAAACTAAGAGGGGCGAAGTTGGAGCTGAAAGCGGCAGGGCAAGTGGGATGGCTTTTCCTGTCTGCGCTCCGTATGGTATACAGGAAAACAAAACTGCGGGATGAGGTTGCAGCCTTGCAGGAAAGGCAGTTACTTATGAAAGAGACCATAGAAGGTGCAGTGACTCGGGGTGATCAAATGGAGGCAAGGTGCACTGCATTAGCAGTACGAGTAGCAAAACAGAAGAGTAGGCATAAGCCTAAAATGCCCTCAACTGTGCAAGTTAGGGCACTGGTACGCAAACAGAAGAGTAGGCAGAAGCCTAAAATGCCCTCAACTGTGCAAGTGAGGGCACTGGTACGCAAACAGAAGAGTAGGCAGAAGCATAAAATACCCTTAACTGTGCAAGTGAGGGCATTGGTACGCAAAGAAAATTGGGATCCATATACTTGGGATGGAACAGTCTCAGACAATGATGACTGGAATTGGGAGGATGAGGTGGAAGTACGTGTAACAGAACTGGGTGGAGTTGAAAGTGGAGAAGGATGTGTAGGTGAAATTGAAGGTGAAAGGGGAAGTGTAATGGAGGTTCGCCCACTCGTGCAAAATAAATCAAAGGGAGTGAATGGTGGGCAAATACAGAATTCTAGTTTGGTAAGAGATTATACACAGAGTGAGTTGTTGGAGATAACTCGTATGTTTAGGCAGATGCCTGCAGAGCCTTTGTTAAAATGGTTGGTGAGATTGTGGGACACTGGAGCAAAAGATGCATTACAGAATCCTTTTACGTTAGGTTCCATCACAGGAGGAGACCTGTTTGAGCTGGAAATGATAGTACAGGATGATGTAGATGATGTAGTGATGTGGAGCCTATGGCAGAGGCAGGGAAAAAAGAGGGTGCCACAAGATTGGGCCTTAGTGGAAACAGAAGGCATAACTGATGATCGGCCGGTCACCTTAAAAACATGGGTCCCCTTACTAGTTTGGACAAGAGAAGGAGGGGTTGGCAATAAAGTAGGCAGAGCGCAGGAGTTGGCCATTGTGAAGTGGAAATGGTATCTGCAGCAGAGGGCAAAACCGGGACAAGCAGGAGTGTCGAAGTTACAAGAAGATAAGCTAGGGGCAGTGGACTTGCAGGCAATGGCCCCTGCGCCAGAGCCCTCTGAAATAGAATCCTCACCATTTAAGACAGCCCCACCTTTTGAACGACACACTGAAGAAGAACAGCAAAATGCATGGTTTACTGATGGTATCGCCCGGTACTATCAAGGAAAAAGACAATGGCAAACAGTTGCATTCCAGCTTGCCACAGAAATGATGTTGCTGCGAGGAAGGGATAATGAATCAAGCCAGCTTGCAGAACTGCAGGGGATAGCAGCAGTGATGGAACAAGCCCCCATTGGAGAGAAAACGTTTGTGTACACTGACAGCTGGGCCTCTTACCAAGGACTAGTAAGCTGGGCCCGACTTGGCGCAAGGATGGATGGAAAATCAAAGGCACCCCCATTTGGGGAGGCGAGCAGCTATGTGAAGAGATGTGGGAGAAAGGGCAAAAATGTCAAATCTATGTGGGACATGTGGATGCCCATTGCCCATCGGATACCTCACTTGCATCTCTATTCAACAACACCGCAGATCAAATGGCCAAAACACGAACGGTGGTCATCAAGGAGGAAGCTGAAGCTGCTTTAGCAAACAGGGCCCATGTAACATCGGGACATCTAGGAAAGAATGGCACTTATGCGTGGGCACAGCAACGACAAATTCCAGTTACTAAAGTCCAAGTGCAACAAGCAGTAAAGAAGTGCCCCACATGCAACCAGATTAGACAAATGCCCCTGCAAAAGAAGCCTAGCGGCCATATCAGAAGAGGAACTGCAGCTGCTACGGTGTGGCAATTGGACTATATCGGGCCGCTACCAAAAGAAGGAGGAAAAAGCTACGTATTGACCATGGTGGACAACTACTCTGGCCTTATGTTGGGTATGCCCTGTAAGTCTGCGGACAAAAAGTCCACTTTGCGAGGGCTAAACTACCTGATAAAACATTATGGGGCACCTGATGAGATCCAAACAGATAGGGGCGCACACTTTTCAGGGAAAACAGTGCAGGGCTGGGCGCAGGAACATGGAATTCGGTGGATTTTGCACCTTAGTTATTATCCACAAGTTGTAGGCATGATTGAGAGATATAACGGATTGTTGAAAGAACAGCTAAAAAAGTTATCAGCACATGACAGACTTGCACAATTGATTTGTGAACAAGCGTACACCCCACACATTGAAGAAAGATCTGCCCCCTGATAATACCCAGAGAGGTGAGGGAGGATTTGGAAGCACAGGAAGAAATGTATGGGTGAACTATCCAGGGAAAAAGCCAGAGGCAGGAGAGATATTGAGTCAAGGGGTGGGGAGTACTTATATTGTACTTTTAAAGAACTCTAATGTACCTGTATTTGTACCTGCAGTGAGACTTACCCCACGGTCATAAACGATGACATCTGCGTTGATGATAGCAGAGAATGTTGTTACAGACTTTCATGTCACTTGTGCACCTCAAGCCGCTAATGTAACTGATGACCAGGGAAATGTTTCACTTTGCAGCGTGAAGGTACCTGGAGGCAAGTGGATGGCTGCCAAAGCTGTGACCTGGAAGGTAACTGGACAGCAAATCCGGCATGCCAACGGACTGAACGAGTTGCAGGGGACGCCAGCAACAGTACAGGCTTTGAGTTATATGCTAAACATGATATGTAAATATTGTGATACCAGGACATATAGTGGTTGTTACAATGAACAATGGAACCAAAGGAGTTCGATACTCCAAACCACCAGCCTTCATGTTTTATGTAACCGAAAGATGCATGATAAATATTGCCAAGGGGAATGTCTCAAAGTATGATCCATTATGTGCACCATGGACACCACAGTGATGGCCCTTGCCAAAGTTATGCATTAGAAGAGATCTAGGGTCCTTGATAGCTGGGGCCACCGGAATCGGGGTAGGGGCCCTGAATTCTTTTGATGTTGAAGCCATTAGGAATAAGCTATCTTCTACATGATATAGTACAGGAGAGGCCATGAAATAATTTCTCAATGTGGGCCCACATACTCACAAGAAGTATGGAAAGTCCTGCTTGGGTTGTATCGCAACTGGAAATGGCATAATTTCACTTATGAACAATTCGGAAAAAAGCTTTTAAAACACACAAACAGTGACTGAGGGCATCCAGTGCATACTATGGCAAAGCATTGTTAATAAACGGTATGCAGACCTTAAAGCAGAATGGGGACAGCTTCAGGGTGAATATTGAATACAACAATTGCATTTGCCTGAAGAAATATGGGTAAAGCCCAAACAGTTTCACTGTGAGGAAGAAATGTGTTATGCTCTTTTTGATATAGCAAGAAGTGATCTTCCTCCTGACATATGGTGCCCCTTTATATTGCTCCCCGTAGTGATAAGTAAAAGAATGGTGGATACCTCACACTGACAAAAAGTGGATTGATTGAATAATCACACTGTAGATCCCACTAGATGTGCAGATTGGTCTAAGGGGTGGGTATGTACCCACACTGGACGGGTGCTAGATCCATGTCTTCACACAATACCGGGAGAATGTGAATGGTTACCTTATCCTATTAAATGGCACAGACTTATATCAGATAGGGACAGAGAGCATGTGTTCTGTCATTAATCATCCCTTACTTATTAACGGATTTATACAAACCACCGGAGAGCAAGTAATGTGTATGTGCAATATTACCAGCATTATTGACATAAGCACTCACATCTTGTACAAACCGACTAAGTTAACCATAACCACATTACAGACGCAAATGCGTGCGCAGTTAGAGTGGAACATCTTGCTTGTTGTTAAGCTACCCAGATTAGAGGCAATCAGGCACTACGCACAAGTTACCTTTGCTAAATTTGATATGGTAGCTAAATACACCAACGATACAGCCATACTGATGACCATAAACGCTAAACAGCTTATGCACACTGCTTCATGCATCCAGCAAATAACTGAGCATCATTGGTGTTACAACAGCTAATTTGGTTATTGATTGTTTGTGTTACGCTAATGACTATACTATGTAGACTATATGTATGCACAAAACAGCTTTATACTAAGATGCAGGCGCTTATAATAAAGCTGACAAGTATTAGTAGCAACCTAGCTAGCAGAATGTCAAAGTAAATGATATCTGTTTCGCATGCATCGCGCTCATCTAAGGGGTGGAGTGATCAGTATAGGGAAAGGTGTGGAAGACATTGTGACGCGAAGGGTTAATTAGCTTGAGCAGTGTAGATGAGCGTGATGCCTGCTGAAACCCCCGAACAACGTGGAAAAGTTCATGATATTATTTTCAAGCTTGTTTGTGTAGAAGACTCCATCTCAACCTTGAGAACGAGAGTACAGGGAGAAGATGGAATGAAAACAAAGG
The DNA here is from genome assembly GCF_031143425.1 of Pleurodeles waltl. NCBI lineage: Eukaryota > Metazoa > Chordata > Amphibia > Caudata > Salamandridae > Pleurodeles > Pleurodeles waltl. The sequence continues at coordinate 265,873,966 of NC_090448.1, read as the reverse complement.
CTGGGGAAGGGCAGAACAGCCAAGTGCTGATAACATAGCTAGAAAATGCCAGAAAGAGATAGAATCCAAGCTTCGAGTTATTTAAGCACTGAAGTGCGGGGGATGGATTTGAAGCTCGCAGATGGGGTTGTGAAAGCTGCCATGGCCCAGCGCTGCCTCCCTGTTTTGCTGTTCAGAGACCTTGATGCTTGAGGGGGAGAGAGGTCCAAGCAGGTGGTAGAGGGCTTCCCAGCATTTCGTGGACTAAGTTAAGTTCCACACAGGGATGAAAGACCTTTGTTTCTCTGCTCTATTATTATGATTGATTATTATGCTTGCACTGTGTTTATAATCTATTCAGCTCGTTTATATTTTGCTTTCTGAACATCGTAGTGTGAGCTTGCTGCAGTAATTGAAACATGCATTTTGGTGTGCAGTAAATCATATCTTATCTGAAGTATTCAACTCATTTATATTTTGCTTCCTGAACATCGTAGTGTGATGCATTTTGGTATACAGTTAATCAAAGCTTATATCTGTCAATGAACTCTTTGCTTATATATATGCATAGATGCTCTTTGTAGTGTACTTATATATAAATAGATGCTTTTCATTGCTATTCTTATTCCACTATTGTTAATGTGCTAAATGCCTAAATTTACCTGACATTCTAGTAAAGCTAAATTGTATTCATAATTGGCGTGTAGTCCTTCATTGAGCGTCCTTATTGACTTATACCGAACAGGTGTCAACCAGTCACCTGGATAAGACACCTGCTCTTTCATTTTGATGCTGCCCCGTACAGCCAGAAGCCTTGTTGAACTGCCCTGCACCACTACTTGTTAATTGCACCCTCACAGAGTTTTGCAGAAATATTTTTGTCTCACTTAAGATTGGGAATGCCTGGTTACAACACTATCTGCCAAATTCTTGTGGTGCAAGAAGCACCTCTGGAGCTGCCCTGCACTAACTGGGTTTGCATCAGAGAAGTGGTCCAGGGGTGCAACAGGCATGTGTGGCTGATTTATGCGTCCTTAGGACACTTTCGTATTACCGAAAGGGCCGCAGACACTTGTGCGGGTGTTTCTGTAATACATATAGCACTGGCGCACATATAGCACCAGCCCTATCACCAGAGCATGTTCCCTCATTTGCATGGGGGCGTGGCCACATGCAAATGAGGGAATACCTTTACCTCTGTGCTTGCGCCTTATATTAGATGCAGGCCCAAAGGCAAACAAGCTGTTAGGAGGCGTACTGACAGTGCATCCCCTAAAAAGGTTGCGTACTGTCAGTGCGCTCCATAAAGGCAGCCCTCTTGAGAGTGTATAGAGGGTCTTCTGGACCCCTAGACATCCTCTTGTAGGCGGGTGAAGTTGCTCACTGCACCCACCTGCAAGAGTATCTCTAAACACCCTTAAAAGTGCAGGTGGCTTGGCTCCTGCACCGTCAGACACGGAACGGCTTCTTTAAACACACTCCATTTTTCAGGTAAGAGCACTGTTCCCAGGGTAGTGGATGTTTGCGACTGGTGGTAGGCCATTACATGGAGTGGGGCACACTTTATTTGTTGTCACACAGCACACCTGCTTTCATGTGAACCTTGGTGCAAAGAGAGAAAGGGCACACTATGCATAATAAGGCCACTGGTCAATGTGGGCTAATGTTAGCCAGTGTTTTAATGCCTCTGTGGCATGCTTTGATTTTTATACATAGTATGGTGGGGGCATGGCACTTTGACTCAATAAACATATGTGAGCCACAAATACTTTGAATGACACAAGGAAGAACTCACAGAATATGTGTACTTGCCAACATATCCACCAACTGTGACTCCAAGGTAACTCAGGGGGTGACCCTCCTGGCTTGAGTTGGTGCATTGTCAGCTCGAGTTTGTTCAGGCGAATCAATTGTTGCTGCACCTTCTCACATCTGATCTTCCTCTCCCGCATTGGGTATCCCTTTATAACCCATCCACAACTGGCTATCATGTGTGGGAGATAGTGTGTGATGAGCTGGAGGAACCCACCAAACTCCTGCTCATTCATGTTCAATGCCCTTCCCGTCCAAGACATGTCCCTCTCCAAGCACAATCTAACCCCAAAATATCCTAAATTATCCAAAAAAACCAAAGCTACCACTAACAATAATAAAATCCCAAAAGACAGACACCCAACAATACACAGCACAAAGCAATACAATAAACAATTACAAAACACAAATTACATTTTAGAGACACTACAGGGACAGCACACAGTACAACAATTGCAGAAAAACACCAAGACACTCTTCAGCACAGCCAACACACAACCTCTACCAAGCACAAACAGAAAGACTGTGAGGCAATGTGAAAGTAACTTTACAGTTTCTGGTTTGCAGTCATTGCATAATTTCCTGGGGGGATGCGTCTCGTTTTCAGCAAATGCTTTGCTTTTTGACACTCGCAATAGAAACAAGGCCCATGCATGAGTTTCACACAAAGCCTTACAAGGCACCATGCAGTAATTCTGACACCTCAGCTGGAAGCGCCACAGCCACTTGACACGATGGCTGCAAAAATCATGAATTGTGCAAATACGTCTTTTTTGTGCAATGATGCAAATGCGTGTTTTACAGTGTAGTGTGTGTTGAAATACATGTAAACACGTACGTAGATCAATGTATAGCATGGGACTGTTGGAGGGGATATGCGTGATGCATATGAATGCGCTGCATGTGCATTTGAGAGTGCACACATGTGTGACATTGCATAAATGGTGACCCACTACCTATAGATGATTTTCCTCTTTTTGTGCAAGAAAACAGCTTACAAGAGGTGCATCCTGCACCAACTATGAAAATGCTCACATTTTACATTTTGCACTAGGCCCAGACTTGCATTGCCCTGATGGCTGCACATTGAAGTGTTACAGCTCCATGTTGCACTGTGCATGCAGCACCTAGCTACAATTTCATGAGGTATAAGAGATCCCCTTACAGACTAATCATTGACACTATGCAGTGAAGCAAGGCAAGTTGATGCACTGCGTTTCATGGAACGGAGTGGTCAAATATCCACCATGAACATGAAAAGTTAGAGTTTTTTTGGGGGTCTCCTTGCACTGATGCAGTGCAGGCAGACTAGCACCAACACCGGTACCCTTACAGCATAGTGCAAGGGTGTCTGTGTTGTTTGCAAGATTGTTTATGTGGAGGAAGAGACCCTTTCTTGCACAAAAAAACAACAAATTAAGTTGTTTCCTTTTTCATATGTGTGCTGCATAATACAACCCACATGGAAATAGTCAATGACAATGTCACAGACATATTTCTCTCATGGTCACACCTTCCTCCGTGAAGCTTTGGTAAAGATTTAATTCCGGAGGTACATACCTTGTCTAATCAGTTCTTGCATGAAATCCATGGGTGGATGCATGATAACGGCCATGTTCCCGACATGGAACGCCTTCCTGAATGATATGTAATGCATTGCAGCACTTGACACAGATTTGTAGCATGCTCTTTTATGCGCACACAAGTGGTGTCTGTAGGAGGCTGGCCTGGCTTGTAGTGGGTACCAGAGGTACTTACACCTTGTGCCAGGTCCAGTTATCCCTTATTAGTGTAGAGGAGGTGTTTCTAGCAGCTTAGGCTGATAGAAGGTAGCTATGGCAAAGCAGCTTAGGCTGAACTAGGAGACATGTAAAGCTCCTACTATACCACTGGTGTCATATGCACAATATCACAAGAAAACACCATACACAGAAGTACTAAAAATAAAGGTACTTTATTTTTATGACAATATGCCAAAAGTATCTCAGTGAGTACCCTCAGTATGAGGATAAGATGTATACACAAGATATATGTACACAAACCGAAATTAGGTAAGTAATAGCAAGAAAAGTAATGCAAACAGTGTAGAATTACAATAGATTGCAATAGGAGCACATAGGTGTAGGGACAACACAAACCATATACTCAAAAAGTGGAATGCGAACCACAAATGGACCCCAAACCTATGTGAGCTTGTAGAGGGTCGCTGGGACTGTAAGAAAACAGTGAGGGTTAGAAAAATAGCCCACCCCAAAACCCTGAAAAGTAGGTGTAAAGTGCACCTACTATCCCCAGAGAGCACAGAAGTCGTGATAGGGGGTTTCTGCAGGAAGAACAAACACCAGGAATGCAACAACAGTGGATTTCCGGACCTGAGTACCTGTAAGACAGGGGGACAAAGTCCAATAGTCACAACAGTGTCAAGAGTGGGCTGGAGCCCAGGAAATGCCAGCTGAGGGTGCAAGGAAGCTGCCCCTGTTGGAAGAAGCTTGGAGTTCTGCAAGAAAGAAGAGGACTAGGAACTTCTCCTTTGGAAGACGGATGTCCCACGTCGTGATGAAGTTTGCAGAGGTGTTCCCACACAGAAAGACATCAAACAAGCCTTGCTAGCTGCAAGGGTCGCGGTAGAGGTTTTTGGGTGCTGCTGTGGCCCAGGAGGGACCAAGATGTCGCCACTTGGAGAAAGAGACGGAGGGGGCGCCCAGCAAGTCAGGGAGCCCTCACAGAAGCAGGCAGCACCTGCAGAAGTACCTGAACAGGCACTTAGAAGAAAAGTGAACCGGAGTCCACCCGAAGTCACAAAAGGGAGTCCCACGACGCCGGAGGACAACTCAGGAGGTTGTGCACTGCAGGAAGGAGTGTCGGGACCCAGGCTTGGCTGTGCACAAAGGAAATCCTGGAAGAGTGCACAGGAGCCGGAGCAGCTGCAAATCACGCTGTACCCAGCAAGGCAGTCTAGCGTGGGGAGGCAAGGACTTACCTCCACCAAACTTGGACTGAAGAGTCACTGGACTGTGGGAGTCACTTGGACAGAGTTGCTGAGTTCCAGGGACCACGCTCGTTGTGCTGAGAGGGGACCCAGAGGACCAGTGATGCAGTCTTTTGGTGCCTGCGGTTGCAGGGGGAAGATTCCATCGACCCACAGGAGATTTCTTCAGAGCTCCTGGTGCAGGGAGGAGGTAGGCTACCCTCAGAGCATGCACCACCTGGAAACATTCGAGAAAGGCGGCAGGATGAGGTGATACAAGGTTGCTAGTAGTTGTCTTGCTACTTTGTTGCGGTTTTGCAGGTGTCCTGAGCAGTCAGCGGTCGATCCTTTGGCAGAAGGTGAAGAGGGAGATGCAGAGGAACTCTGGTGAGCTCTTGCATTTGTTATCTGAAGAATTCCCCAAAGCAGAGACCCTAAATAGCCAGAAAAGGAGGTTTGGCTACCTAGAAAGGAGGATTGGCTACCAAGAGAGGTAAGAGCCTATCAGAAGGAGCCTCTGACGTCACCTGCTGGCCCTGGCCACTCACAGCAGTCCAGTGTGCCACAGACACCTCTGTTTCCAAGATGGCAGAGGTCTAGGACATACTGGAGGAGCTCTGGGCACCTCCCCTGGGAGGTGCAGGTCAGGGGAGTGGTCACTCCCCTTTCCTTTGTCCAGTTTCGTGCCAGAGCAGGGCTGGGGGATCCCTGAACCGTACTCTGGCCTATGCAGAGATGGGCACCATCTGTGCCCATCAAAGCATTTCAAGAGGCTGGGGGAGGCTACTCCTCCCCAGCCTTCACACCTATTGCAAAAGGGAGAGGTTGTTACACCCTCTCTTAGATGAAGTCCTTTGTTCTGCCTTCTTGGGCCAGGGCTGCCTGGACCCCAGGAGGGCAGAAACCTGTCTGAGGGGTTGGCAGCAGCAACAGCTGCAGTGGAGACCCCGGAAAGGCAGTTTGGTAGTACCCGGGTACTATGCTAGAGACCCAGGGGATCATGAAATTGTCCCCCCCAATGCCAGAATGGCATTGGGGTGACAATTCCATGATCTTAAACATGTTGCATGGCCATGTTCGGAGTTACCATTGTGACGCTGTACATAGGTAGTGACCTATGTACAGTCCACACGTATAATGGTGTCCCGCAACTCATAAAGTCCGGGGAATTTGCCCTGAACGATGTGGGGGCACCTTGGCTAGTGCCAGGGTGCCCACACACTAAGTAACTTTGCACCCAACCTTCACCAGGTGAAGGTTAGACATATAGGTGACTTATAAGTTACTTAAGTGCAGTGGTAAATGGCTGTGAAATAACGGGGATGTTATTTCACTCAGGCTGCACTAGCAGGCCTGTGTAAGAATTGTCAGAGCTCCCTATGGGTGGCAAAAGAAATGCTGCAGCCCATAGGGATCTCCTGGAACCCCAATACCCTGGGTTCCTCAGTACCATATACTAGGGAATTATATGGGTGTTCCAGTATGCCAATGTGAATTGGTAAATTTAGCCACTAGCCTGTTAGTGACAAATTTGGAAAGCAGAGAGAGCATAACCACTGAGGTTCTGGTTAGCAGAGCCTCAGTGAGACAGTTAGGCATCACACAGGGAACACATACAGGGCACATACTTATGAGCACTGGGGCCCTGCCTGGCAGGGTCCCAGTGACACATATACTAAAACAACATATATACAATGAAATATGGGGGTAACATGCCAGGCAAGATGGTACTTTCCTACACAATCCCCCCCCCCAAACGAAGGACAATAAGACTAGCCATGACCTGATGAGTCTTCATTGTCTAAGTGGAAATATCTGGAGAGTCCATCTGCATTGGAGTGGGTACTCCCAGGTCTATGTTCCACTGTATAGTCCATTCCCTGTAGAGATATGGACTACCTCAACAATTTAGGATTTTCACCTTTCATTTGTTTTAGCCAAAGTAGAGGTTTGTGGTCTGTCTGAACAATAAAGTGAGTGCCAAACAGGTATGGCCTCAACTTCTTCAGTGCCCAGACCACAGCAAAGGCCTCCCTCTCTATGGCAGACCAACGCTTTTCTCTAGGGGTCAAACTTCTGCTGATAAAAGCAACTGGTTGATCCTGGCCCTCAGAATTCAAATGTGATAAGACTGCCCCTACCCCTAATTCAGATGCATCAGTTTGAACAATGAATTTCTTGGAGTAACATAGGCTTTTTACGACAGGTGCAGAGCACATGGCCTGTTTGAGCTCATCAAAAGCTTTCTGACAACTAGCTGTCCCCAATACCTTTTTAGGCATCTTTTTACTAGTGAGATCATTAAGAGGGGCTGCTATGGAGCCATAGTTTTTAATGAATCTCCTGTAATACCCAGTGAGGCCTAGGAAGGCTCTCACATGGGACTGTGTTGTAGGGGGAACCCAATCCATGATTGTTTGGATTTTCCCCTGCAGTGGTGCAATCTGTTCTCCACCTACCAGGTGTCCCAGATAAACCACCTTTCCCTGCCCTATCTGGCACTTTGAGGCCTTGATAGTGAGGCCTGCCTTTTGCAGGGCCTCTAAAACTTTCCAAAGGTGGACCAGGTGCTCATCCCAGGTGGAGCTAAAGACAGCTACATCATCTAGGTATGCTGCACTAAAAGCCTCCAATCCTTGCAGGACTGTGTTCACCAACCTCTGAAAAGTGGCAGGTGCATTTTTCAAACCAAAGGGCATCACTGTAAATTGGTAGTGCCCTCCTATAGTTGAAAATGCAGTTTTAGGTTTAGCATCCTCAGCCAATTTGATCTGCCAAAACCCTGCAGTCAAATTAAAGGTGCTTAGATACTTGGCAGATGCCAGTGCATCTATGAGCTCATCTGCCCTGGGTATAGGGTGAGCATCAGTTTTTGTTACCTGATTGAGACCTCTGTAGTCTACACAAAACCTCATCTCCATTTTTCCATCTTTTGAGTGAGGCTTTGGTACAAGCACCACAGGACTCGCCCATAGGCTTTCAGAAGGTTCAACCACTCCTAGATCAAGCATTTTCTGAACCTCTTGTTTTATGCAGTCCCGGACATGGTCAGGCTGCCTATAGATTTAACTTTTGACAGGCAAGCTGTCTCCAGTATCAATTGTGTGTTTACACCAAGATGTGGTGCCTGGCACAGTTGAAAAGAGTTCAGAAAACTGTCCAAGGAGATTTATGCAGTTGTCTTTCTGTTCTGCAGTCAGACAATCTGCCAAAACTACTCCCTCCACTAAAGCATCATTTTCAGTGGTGGAAAAGAGATCAGGGAGAGGGTCACTCTTTTCTTCCTGTCCCTCTTCTGTTGCCATGAGCAGGGTGAGATCAGCCCTGTCATATTAGGGTTTTAGGCGGTTGACATGAAGCACCCTAAGGGGACTCCTGGTAGTGCCCAGGTCTACCAGATAGGTAACCTCACCCTTCTTTTCAACAATGAGATGGGGTCCACTCCATTTGTCCTGGAGTGCTCTTGGGGCCACAGGCTCCAATACCCACACCTTCTGTCCTGGTTGGTACTGAATCAGAACAGCCTTCTGGTCATGCCATTGCTTCTGGAGCTCTTGGCTGGCCTGAAGGTTTTTACTGGCCTTTTTCATGTACTCGGCCATTCTGGATCTTAGGCCAAGTACATAGTCCACTATGTCCTGTTTGGGAGCTTTTAAAGGTTGTTCCCAACCCTCCTTCACAAGTCTTAGTGGACCTCTTATAGGGTGTCCAAAGAGGAGTTCAAAGGGGCTGAAGCTCACTCCTTTCTGGGGTACCTCCCTGTAAGCAAAAAGGAGGCAGGGTAACAGGACATCCCATCTCCTCCCGAGTTTTTCAGGGAGTCCCATTATCATACCTTTGAGAGTTTTATTAAACCTCTCCACCAGTCCATTAGCCTGTGGATGATAAGGAGTGGTGAATTTGTAGGTTACACCACATTCCTTCCACATAGCTTTCAAGTATGCAGACATAAAGTTGCTACCCCTGTCTGATACAACCTCTTTTGGAAAACCCACCCTGGAAAAGATTCCCATGAGGGCTTTTGCCACTGCAGGAGCTGTAGTGGTCCTTAGAGGAATTGCTTCAGGATATCTTGTGGCTTGGTCCACAACCACCAAGATAAACCTATTGCCTGAAGCAGTAGGAGGGTCAAGGGGGCCAACTATGTCAACCCCTACCCTTTCAAAGGGGACCCCAACCACAGGTAGTGGAATAAGGGGAGCCTTTGGTGTGCCACCAGTCTTGCCACTGGCTTGGCAGGTCACACAAGACTTGCAAAAATCTTTAGTGTCCTCTGACATCCTAGGCCAGTGAAACAGGGGGACAAGCCTTTCCCATGTTTTGATGTGGCCCAAATGCCCAGCCAAAGGAATGTCATGTGCAAGAGTTAGGAGGAACTCTCTGTACTGCAGGGGAATTGCCAATCTCCTGGCTGCTCCAGGTTTTGAGTCCCTTGCCTCTGTGTACAAGAGCTTGTCCTCCCAGTAAACTCTATGTGAGTCACTGACATCCCCATTTTACTGCTTGACAGCTTGCTGTCTGAGACCCTCTAATGTGGGACAGGTTTTCTGTGCCACACTCAGCTCTTCCCTGGCAGGCACCCCTCCACCCAAAAGATCAGCAGAATCTTCTGCCAGCTCATCTGATGAAGGTTCTGCACAGGGAGGAAATTCTTCTTCCTCAGAAGGAGAATCATCTGTAGAGGGAGGGATAGTGGGTAGGGATTTACCCTTGCTACCCATAGCTTTAGGGAGCACTTGGTCCATTGTTCCAGGATCCAAGTTACCCTGTCCTTTTTGCTTTTTGGCCTGAGCCCTTGTCAAAGCAAACATATGCCCAGGAATGCCCAGCATTGCTGTATGAGCCTCCAACTCCACTTCTGCCTAAGTAGATGTCTCTAAATCATTCCCTAGTAGACAGTCTACAGACAATTCTGAGGCAACCACAACTTTCTTTAGACCAGTAACCCCCCCCAGTTGAGATTCACAACAGCCATGGGGTGGCTAAGAGTGTTGTTATGAGCGTCTGTCACTTGGTACTGCTGACCAAGTAGGTGTTGTTCAGGGTGCACCAGTTTCTCTATCACCATGGTAACACTGGCACCTGTGTCCCTGTAGGCCTGAACCTCAACACCATTTATTAGGGGAAGTTGCTTGTACTTATCCATATTAAGGGGACAAGCAACCAAGGTGGCCAAATCAATGGCACCTTCAGAGACTAACACAGCCTCTGTGGTCTCCCTAACAAGACCAACCCCAACTAAATTACCAAAAGTGAGCCCAGCTACTCCCTTGGATTGGCTATTAGTAGGTTTGCTCCCACCACCACTGCTATTACTAGGGGCACTAGAATTTGCAGTAGGGGTTGTGGTAGTGGGAGGTTTGGTGTTTTTCTTTGGACAACTGGCATCAGTTGTCCAATGGCCTTTGACTTTACACAAATAACACCAAGGCTTTTTAGGTTGATTATTGGAAGAGGATTTGGACCCACCACCCCCACCAGAGGATTTTTGTGGGCCTGATGAAGGCTCAGTTTTACATTTGTCCCCACCCTTGTCAGAAGACTTACCATCCTTCTTCTTGCCATCCTTGTCACCCCCTGTATGAACTTTTCTGTTCACTCATGTTCTGACCCATTTGTCTGCCTTCTTTCCCAATTCTTGCAGGGAGGTCAGATCTGAGTCCACAAGATATTGGTGTAACAAGTCAGACACACAGCTATTCAGAATATGCTCTCTCAGAATAAGATTATACAGGCTTTCATAGTCAGAAACTTTACTGCCATGTAACCACCCCTCCAAGGCCTTCACTGAACAGTCAACAAAGTCTATCCAGTCTTGTGAGGACTCTTTTCTGGTGTCTCTGAACTTAATCCTGTATTGTTCAGTGGTTAAGCCAAATCCATCCAAAAGTGCATCCTTCAAAACTGCTAAATTGTTAGCATCACTTTCTCTAACAGTAAGGAGCCTATCCCTACCCTTTCCATTGAAAGATAGCCACAATATAGCAGCCCGCTGCCTTTGAGGGACCCCCTGTACCATACAGGCCCTCTCAAGTGCAGCAAACCACTTGTTGATGTCATCCCCCTCCTTGTAAGGGGGGACTATCTTGTGCAGATTCCTGGAATCATGCTCTCTAACAGGATTACTATCATGAATACTGCTGCTGCCACCATGGGGCCCTAACCCCAATCTCTGTCTCTCCTTCTCCAGGTCTAAGGATTCCCTATCTAAGGCCAGCTGTTGCTGTTTAAGCTTCAGTCTGGTCTCTTCAACTCTCAACATTTTGAGTTACCGTTCTGACATGTTGTCTTCAGGGTGGGTGGGTTGGGAATGCTTGGACACAGAAGATAAATTGGAAACAACAGAGGGGGATCTGTCCCTAACTGACTGAACCCTAACAACTTTGCCTCCAGGAATAAAGACTCCCCTACTATGATGGGAAGCTCCATTACTACCAACATTACTAGGTGTCCTGCTAGGGGGCAGATCTGGTACAGAACCCTCCCCACCTCCCTCAAGGAGATCCCGTGAGTCAGAATGGGAACCTTCTATAAACCTCTCATTTGAAGTGCCAGCTTGGGACTCATCATTCACAATAAGCATGTTAAATAGAAACTCTTTTGTAGGGTTCTTTCCTATCACTAAACCTCTATCTAAGCAGAGACTCCTTAAGCTCTTGTAATTCAAATTGTCATAAGTAGTATTGACCATTTTAAGAGTAGAGTCTTCTACAGACATGATAGTAAAAGGTTTAGAGACAGTGAGAAGGAAGAAAAAGTTTCAGAACTTTTTAAAGAACAGAGAAAAAAACTTTTTCTAACTTTTTAGAAACTTTTAGAAGATTTAGAATACTTTTCAGCACTTAGTAGAAAGTGTAAGAGGAGAAAAGCAAAACTTTTTGGTTAGGTGTACATACACTGAACTTGTTTTGTATATTATTCTCTTATGAAAAGTACACAATGACAAAGTGGTAATTAGTTACAAGTACTTATCCCACCGCTGCACAACCAATGTAGGAGGCTGGCCTGGCTTGTAGTGGGTACCAGAGGTACTTACACCTTGTGCCAGGTCCAGTTATCCCTTATTAGTGTAGAAGAGGTGTTTCTAGCAGCTTAGGCTGATAGAAGGTATCTACGGCAAAGCAGATTAGGCTGAACTAGGAGACATGTAAATCTCCTACTATACCACTGGTGTCATATGCACAATATCACAAGAAAACACAATACACAGAAGTACTAAAAATAAAGGTACTTTATTTTTACGACAATATGCCAAAAGTATCTCAGTGAGTACCCTCAGTAAGAGGATAAGATATATACACAAGATATATGTACACAAACCAAAATTATGCAGGTAATAGCAAGAAAAGTAGAGGTTTTTGGGTGCTGCTGTGGCCCAGGAGGGACCAGGATGTCGCCACTTGGAGGAGGAGACAGAGGGGGCACCCAGCAAGTCAGGGAGCCCTCACAGAAGCAGGTAGCACCCGCAGAAGTACCTGAACAGGCCCTTAGAAGAAAAGTGGACCGGAGTCCACCCGAAATCATAAAAGGGAGTCGCACGACACCGGAGGACAACTCAGGAGGTTGTGCACTGCAGGAAGGAGTGTCGGGACCCAGGCTTGGCTGTGCACAAAGGTAATCCTGGAAGAGTGCACAGGAGCCAGAGCAGCTGCAAATCACGCTGTACCCAGCAAGGCAGTCTAGCGTGGGGAGGCAAGGACTTACCTCCACCAAACTTGGACTGAAGAGTCACTGGACTGTGGGAGTCACTTGGACAGAGTTGCTGAGTTCCAGCGACCACACTCGTCGTGCTGAGAGGGGACCCAGAGGACCAGTGATGCAGTCTTTTGGTGCCTGCGGTTGCAGGGGGAAGATTCCGTCGACCCACGGGAGATTTTTTCAGAGCTCCTGGTGCAGGGGGGAGGTAGGCTACCCCCAGAGCATGCACCACCTGGAAACAGTTGAGAAAGCCGGTAGGATGAGGCGATACAAGGTTGCTAGTAGTTGTCTTGCTACTTTGTTGCGGTTTTGCAGGTGTCCTGAGCAGTCAGCAGTCGATCGTTTCGCAGAAGGTGAAGAGGGAGATGCAGAGGAACTCTGGTGAGCTCTTGCATTCGTTATCTGAAGAATTCCTAAAAGCAGAGACCCTAAATAGCCAGAAAAGGAGGTTTGGCTACCTAGGAAGGGGGATTGGCTACCAAGAGAGGTAAGAGCCTATCAGAAGGAGCCTCTGACGTCACCTGCTGGCCCTGGCCACTCAGAGCAGTCCAGTGTGCCACAGACACCTCTGTTTCCAAGAAGGCAGAGGTCTGGGACACACTGGAGGAGCTCTGGGCACCTCCCCTGGGAGGTGCAGGTCAGGGGAGTGGTCACTCCCCTTTCCTTTGTCCAGTTTCGTGCCAGAACAGGGCAGGGGGATCCCTGAACCAGTGTAGACTGGCTTATGCAGAGATGGACACCATCTGTGCCCATCAAAGCATTTCCAGAGGCTGGGGGAGGCTACTCCTCCCCAGCCTTCACACCTATTTCCAAAGGGAGAGGGTGTTACACCCTCTCTCAGAGGAAGTCCTTTGTTCTGCCTTCCTGGGCCAGGGCTGCCTGGACCCCAGGAGGGCAGAAACCTGTCTGAGGGGTTGGCAGCAGCAGCAGCTGCAGTGGAGACCCCGGAAAGGCAGTTTGGTAGTACCCGGGTACTATGCTAGAGACCCGGGGGATCATGGAATCGTCCCCCCAATGCCAGAATGGCATTGGGGTGACAATTCCATGATCTAAGACATGTTACATGGCCATGTTCGGAGTTACCATTGTGACGCTGTACATAGGTAGTGACCTATGTACAGTGCACGTGTGTAATGGTGTCCCCGCACTCACAAAGTCCAGGGAATTTGCCCTGAATGATGTGGGGGCACCTTGGCTAGTGCCAGGGTGCCCACACAATAAGGAACTTTGCACCCAACCTTCACCAGGTGAAGGTTAGACATATAGGTGACTTATAAGTTACTTAAGTGCAGTGGTAAATGGCTGTGATATAACGTGGATGTTATTTCACTCAGGTTGCACTGGCAGGCCTGTGTAAGAATTGTCAGAGCTCCCTGTGGGTGGCAAAAGAAATGCTGCAGCCCATAGGGATCTCCTGGAACCCCAATACCATGGGTTCCTCAGTACCATATACTAGGGAATTATATGGGTGTACCAGTATGCCAATGTGAATTGGAAAATGTAGTCACTAGCCTGTTAGTGACAAATTTGGAAAGCAGAGAGAGCATAACCACTGAGGTTCTGGTTAGCAGAGCCTCAGTGAGACAGTTAGGCATCACACAGGGAACACATACAGGGCACATACTTATGAGCACTGGGGCCCTGCCTGGCAGGGTCCCAGTGACACATAGACTAAAACAACATATATACAGTGAAATATGGGGGTAACATGCCAGGCAAGATGGTACTTTCCTACAGTGTCATATTGCCCCCTCCATTGCTTTATGATTGTGTTTGGACATTTTGTTTAATGGAGACATACCAACAGTGATACAATGATTACACAAAATGGTAGATGATCGAGGCAGGAATGTTCTGCATTTGTTGACACTATGCTGTTCACATACAAGGATTTTGCCCCACAGCACAGAAAATATCCTTGCTTGAATGTTATGGTGCACAAGACTCTCTCTCATACTGTTTGTGGAATGCAAAGCAAGCATGCATAGGTGTGCGTGTGCTCATGATTATTGGGTAAGGCAATGAAGCATGAAGCACAGCATAGCTTGAGTTGACATAAAGGAGGTGTGGCATATGCCTTGCAATGGGTGTTCACAATGAAGACCCATGGAGTTTGACACTCACTCAGGTTCTTAGGCTCACATGAACCTAGTGCAGGGCCAAAACTTTACACATTCTGAGTAGAGGCTTAACAAGGTGATTCTTTACAAAACATGCTTGACTTTCAATTTCCCATGTGTGCCGCAACATGCAGCACACATGGTACATGCCAAACAAAGCCATGTATGGTTTATGTACATGAAGCTGCATGGTTGATTTTGATGGAATGTGACTTAAAATTGGATGAAGGCATAAGCCTTTTCCGCTACTCCATGTTTAAATCTTAAAAATTACATTACTCATCCTGGATATCCATGTGTGCTGGCTGTCAAAACACTCTGCAAATAACACAGAACACAAACATGACACAGAGTAGATCAAGGCAGCCTATTATGTGCCTTGATTTATTTAATAGCTGTGAGGCCAGGGTGAGCCACAAAGGATGACTTGGCACGCCGTCATGGATATGTTTGAGATGCTTGTGCCACCTGAAGCCCGTGTGGATAAGTGCATACTAACAGGTACCAGAGAGTTATGTCAAACAACCACCATATCATGTCATTGTACACACATATATATGCTGTATGAACTTGGGTCTGAAAGGATATGTGCTGCATGGACATAGTGTCATTATACATTAGTTTTCGACTCCTATCTTTCTCATCATTTTTGTGTTCACAAGGCCCGCTTGGCTAGCCAAAAGGGGTCCTATTTATTCCAAGGAGGATCTGTTCGCTATTGGCATGCATCACAAAATGTTGAAATATTGAGGGGTAACTTGAACTTTTGATGTGGTTATGCATTCACATAAGTTGTTTATCTGTGCATCTTTTGTCACATTCTGACCTTCTGACTTGGAAAGCATCAGTGCATGGCATCTTGGCTGGATTCAGCTTGTATTTAGTCATTGCTTCTATGTAAAGAATACAAGATCAGTCTGTTTGTGTTGTGTTTTAACATTCAAACATTAAATGTGAGAGGAGTTAACCTATTGTTTGTATCTCAGTGCAACACAGGAACAAGGTATGAGGCATCCCTGCGTGGTAAATATCCGTAATTCCCTAGTGGGGCAAGCATGAAAACATTGGTAGTAGATAGACAATCTTGTAATACTATGTTTGTGTATGTTCCAATGACGTGTGTTGTGATATGTCACAATGCATTTTATATATGCCTGCACACATTGATGGAGCATATGTCGACTGTATGGGTTGGACTGGGTTCCCATGCATTTACTATGTGCCTCAGCTGATAGGCTTTCAAATATGAATTGACTCCGCTATCATTCACAAATATGTGGCTGTACAAATGTGTACCCGAACACAGCACACATAGTATTTGGACAATATTTACAGTTACACAGATTTTTGTAAGTGTTTTGTCTGACAATAATTACACTGCCAAAGAACACATTATCATGAGCTGTAAATGCTTTGCCACATTACAATATTTGTTTGTGGACGATATTCCCAGCAGACCTGTATTTGCCACAGGTCATTTGTATGGACACTATTTTTGGATTACCAGATGTTGTTCAGCCCTGTTTTTTTACACATACATACCTTTGTTGTATGCCAATGACCAGCAGATCTGATTAGGATTTTTAGTGGTTTAAAGTAACCTGAAATTAAGAATGTTTACACATTGTTAGTGTCACAAAATATTTTACATTTTATTACCCTTTTGTCAGGCAGTCAATGCATTTGCTACTGGCATGAATAGTCTCACGAATCTGAGAAGAAATTGTTCACAATTTGGTCTCTCTACCTTGTCCAAACAATTTTTGCAAAATTTTGATGTTGGCCCTCATCTTCCTTTTAATCCTCAGCAGGGCCTTCCCCGTCCCCACTTTCCTCATCCCAGGGGACAATTATACACAGATATTATGCAAAATGCAGCAGACCAGGATGATTTTACAAACCATAGGGGGGAGTAGAGCAATCTCCACCCAGAGAAATCAAGACAGCGAAAGCGTGATTTCAGTACCCCAATAGTCCACTCAGCAATGGACCGGGTGCTGCCCAAGGCATGATTGTAGTTGTGCTGTGCCTCTGTCTGGGAATGTGCATATGGGGTCATGGCCCCTGGCTGCAGACCATATCCTTGGTCAGCTGTAAGGACAGGAGAGGAAGAATAAAACAATGTTCATAACGGTTGCTGTGCCCCACATTCATTTACATACTGTTTTATGTCCTGATTAAGTCAATCACTTTTCACGCTGTACAGGAGGTGCACTGACATTGTTTGACATGCACAGCCTTTCATTTTCGTTATGACTGACACTGCACTACACATATAAGTTTACTTGCCTTGATGTTACACTTACTATTTGACTAACTTGTGAGTGCCAATGCCATGACAGTGGTGAGTCATTAATAGTATGGATAGTCAGTTAGGAATTGAGCAGACACTTCTATCACACTTGTAAATAATTTTTTGGGGACTAGTATTGGTATTTCTGACCTCATACATGTCAGATTGTTCCAAATATTGCACGTGCAGATGATGTTGTCCCATTCATTAACACATATTTGGATGTGACATTAGTAGTCCACTGACCACTGTGATGACAGTACAAAAGGTGAGAGATTTTTAGGAATTTTGAGCTCTGCAGTGCAGCTATCAAACTCTCAGAATTGCCCTGCGTCACTTATTGAGTACAGTATTTGAAACATTTTTCTACATGATGGGTTTGCCACCTGCACTTGCAGACAATTGGCAGCATAGCACTAAAACAGACAGATTATGGGAATGGGGAATGCGTGGCTGCCTGGTCTATGAGCTAAACTGTGTGCATGAAGGCCTACCTTGCTGCACCTTATGAAGCTTTGGGTGATTGTTCGATTAGGTTTTTGTATTACAAAATGGAACAGACACTGGGTAGCAGGTGTGTTAATATGATGAGTAAGGTAATTTCCTAGGGTGCACATGAACTGGGGATCTTTACATTCCTCTTTACGTTTCACAGATATTGGATGCATGAAATACCTCATGTCCACAGCAGTTATCTGTTGACACATGGACATAAAAAATGGAGGCCTTCCTTCAACCCGGGATTATAACAAAGCATTTTACATGTTACAGTGCTGAGTTTCTTCCACCTTTTGAACACATACAGGGCCTCATTTCCAGGTTGGTGTCACAGGTCAGCACAGGGAGCCACCTAGCTGCACTGCCCTGCATTAAAAGAAAACCCAAAACAGAATGACTGTGTCATATTAATTAAATAAGCCACATTTGTGTTCCTTCTGCATGCATAATATCACCAATTGGTGAATGGTGACAACACATGCAGGTGTGTCTGCACGGTGGACTCACTTGTATTTATGCTGTAAGGGAAACATTCCTGCATATAAACAAACAAGGTAGGCTTTTGACGCTTTGTACGTGTGCTGCAGAATGTAGCACACATATTAAGAATGACTAATAATAAAAATTAAATTATGTTGTCTTTGTTACACCTCCCCTGGGGAGGAACACATTTGTGGAAAATGTGCAGTTTACCATGCCTTGTACATCTGAGAATGTATCAAATGCATTAGGTGTTGCAAGGGTAAACCCATCATGGGGCCCATTTGAAACATCCTTCATGCAGAGTAACACAACAGTTTGCACTGCCTTGCCTTTGTCTGTATATATGAGGCCATGCAAAGGCACAGAGGGTGACTTTGCATAGCCTCATATGTATGATTAGGATACCTGCCTCACCAGAGCGTCATGGAAATGGACACCCCAGCAGAACAGTCTTCTACATGAGGGCCACAGTGGTTTTAGAGGTCTTGAAATGTGTACTTGTAGGGTTATATTGCACAACAGCCATGTGTTATTTTGCACATATGAAGCACATACCTACTACATATACACTTTCAATCACCCAACCCAAATATGGCTACTTTGAGCAAGATGTCTGACTGTAATGAGGTGATTCATGTGTTTGAGATGTACTTACCAACCAGTGGGCCATTCCCATATCTTTCGTTCTGGAAGTATTTGTTGACAATGGAATGTCTCAAGATGTATGCATCATGAGCACTCCTGGAGTACTTTGTCAGCACATTGATGAATATCCCCAGATGGTCCACTATGGCCTGCACGTTGATGGAATATGTGTGCTTCCATTATTTATTCAGATGTGATGTAGTAGCAGGAGGCACCAGTTGCACATGTGTGCAGTCCATTGCTCCCAGCACACGTGGAAACCCAGCATTGGCATAGAAGTCCTTCTTGTTTTCCAGTTGTTTCTGCTGTGTGTTGGGGAACATGAGTGTTGGAAAGTGGATAATAGGTAAGGGCAGGTAAGTTTCTACACTTAGAAATATACCACAAACCCACACTAAGTCAGGGTCTTAATCATTTGATCTCAGCTCAACCCTTGGTAGCTCAGTAACAAACAGTTAGGCTTAACTTAGGAGACAGGTGTGAAAAGCATTTAAAAATCACAAAACAGTAAATAATAAAACCTAAAACAAAATGAAAATCCAATTTATAAAAATAGATTATATTGTTATCTTTAAAATGACACCAAAATGACAAAAATCCAATAAAGGAAATCGGAGATATGAATTTTTTAAGAATAAATATTTCTAGCGCATAGAAAACAAAAGCTCCAATCTGGACATCTGGTCGCACTCAGTCGGGGCAAAGTCTAAATTTGAGGCCGACCGTGATGGAGCCCTACTCAGCTCCAGTGGGCGGGAGGCCTTGGTTAAAGTTGTACCATTGGGCTCAGACTTTTTCTTGAATATTTCCTCAACCGGGATGAAGTCATGAGTCAAATTCAGCCTCCTTGGAGCCCTATTCGGATATGCATCGCAGGAGACCTTGATCAAGGATTATAAGTTAGGACTTAGATGATTATTCGAAACGGAAATCTTGGTCCGGGACCAAGTTGAAATTTAAGCCGACCTCCCTGAAGCCCTCTTTGGAGCCACTGTTCGGGAAGCCTCGGTCAACTTTTTACGTTCAACTTAGAAACATTTTTGGAGCTTTTTCTCTTCGACGTTGAACGACCCTCCAAAGCAAGCTAATTTTGAGTCAACGTTGTCAGATTGCCTCCCCATGAACCCCCGGTGAAATTCTGGAATTTTGGGGCATCAGAGCTTTTCAGCTGGACGAACCTGCAAATCAGGCTGGGTCATGGTCGACATAAGCCGGCTTGACTCACGACAATGGGTCGATCCACTTATGGAGCTTTTTCCAATGCTGCTTCAAACTTCTCCAAATGTCTGGATCTTCTTCCAGAAGTTTATCCAAGGTTCTTTAGGAGTACACAACTCACCCCAAGGTTCCAGAAGCTCTGAGTTGCTCCTTGGGGGTTAGGACTCCTTGGGGGTTAAGACTCCAAATCCCAGAATGCACCAGGTGCAAATCCACAAATGACCACTGGTCAGGTGGTCAAATACTTCAGGGCGTGATGCATGGGGCTCTGGTCAGCTACTTTCTACCTGTAGGAAAGAGGGAGTCCCTCCTTGAAGCAGTAGAAGCCAGGCAAAGTCCTTTATGTGGTGACTGGTGCAGTCGTTCTGAGTGCAGTCCTTCTGAGTGCAGCGTCCAGGTGCAGGCCAGGGGCCCAGCAGGGCAGTCCATCTTCTCCTTGTCTTGTTCCTGTAGGGATCTGAGGTAGGGTGCTCAGGGGTGGAAAGCAGGGCAGGCTCTGTCCGATCACATGCAGGCCACAACCTTCTTGAGTGACCACTTCCTGGGAGGTGTGGCAAAAATCAATCCCAGGGAGCAACATTCTTCAAAAATCCAAGATGGCAAAACAACAGTCTTAGGGGTTAGGTCTGGCTGAAACCACTGCCTGATGTGGCTGTTTCCTTTTGCACACCCCTTTCCAGCCCTCTTAATCTAATCAGGGGGCACCTGACTGTCTGGGTTTTCAGGAAATGAAGGAGGTACAGTTACTGTCCCAAATGTCCTTCCCTTCTTTGAAGACCAGTTTGGCTGCTCTCCCCAAATCCTGTTCCACCATCAGCTGAGGCAGATCTCCTCCCACCAGATGCTTCCTTTGTGTCAGCCCAGGCCACTTCACACCTCATCAAGGCAGCTTGAGTCAGGCTGCCAAAGGCTGGCCAATCAGAGAAGGGAACTACAGAGCTGAAATTTGTAACTGTTAGAAAGAGTTCTAAAACTCTTTCTAGGTACAATTTCTATTAAATTCAACAGTGGCAAGTTGTTGGATTTATTATAACGTTTAATTTAGCTCCTTTGTATGGGAAGTAAGACTTTATTATTTTAAAATAATACATTTTCCCCTCACTAGAGCTCATAAAACATCTTTTATAAAGTTTGTGCTTATAGTTGAACTGCACTCAACCCTGTGGGCAACTAGGGCAGCTCAGGACTTTGGAAGTACTTTTAATTCCAAAGTCGAATTTGGGGTCAACTTTAGCCTAAACGAAGCCAGCAAGGTAGGACTGCCTTTAAAATGACACTGGGCACTAAGCAGTGCACCTATGGGTGCACAACCTATGCTGGAGTCCCTAAACCTTCATGCTTTATCATATACTAGGGACTTATAGGTAGATTGATGTAGCCAATTATAATTAACCGAATTTACATAATCCATTTTGCACAGAGCACTGGCCCTGGACTGGTTAGCAGTACTCAGGGCCCAGACAGAGTCAATAACCACCAGTATCTGTTCAAAAAGTGTGGGGGTGACCAGGGCAAAAAGGAGGACTTTCCTACAATAAGGTACTGGGATATTAGGTTTATGATGACATCGAGAATGGAGGGTAGGAATACAGAAAATGCAGGCAGAAAATGATGGCTAAGATATTCCTGCCAATCTGGCTGTGGTGGTGGAAGGATGTTGGAGGACCTCTGTGATGTTGTCTGAAGCCTTGGTGCAATATGGTGTAGAAGATGTACAATGGACTCCCTTCTGAGCCTATAGTAGATGATGACCTCCTTCTCCCTGAGGTCAATGAGGGTAGTCCTCTGACGGTATATCCACTCCATTCTCCTACGTTGCTTCTGTGGGTGTGGGGAAGGTGGCTGTCTTCTTCTTGGTGCTCCGAGCTGGAGTAGGAGTAGGTCCATGGCATAGTTGAGCTTGCCAGGGTGTTTTGGGCATGTTCTGCTTATGTGCCAATGCGTTATTTTCATGCCAGAGTTGCAGATGCACAGTGTTGGAAAATGGATTATTGGTAAGGGCAGGTAAGTACCTACACTTAGCAATAGGCCACTAACCTCCACTTAGGTCCAGTTAGGTCTCAATAAATTAAACCCAGCTTAACCCTTGGTAGCTTGGCAATGAGCAACAAGGCTTAACTTAGGAGACTAGTGTGGAAAGCATTTAAAAATCACAAAACAGTAAATAAGTAAAACACAAAACACAGTAAAAATCCAGTACCAATTTATGAAAATGGATTATATTTTTATCTTCAAAATGACACCAAAATGATTAAAATCGTATAAGGGGAACCAGAGATAACATTTTTTAAAGAATGAATGTTTTCTAGTGCATAGAAGCAACTAGCGTTCAAGGGGTTAAAAAAAAGGTCACACTGGAAAGGAACGAAGTCCAGAGTTCATGCAACCCATAAGGTAACACTGTCACACTTACTTTCAGAAGTGTTTCTTGATTCAGGAAAGTGGTCCACAGCACCAGCCAAGGGTTTAGAGGCTCTGGTTTGCCTTTTGGGGTCTGGGACTACAACTCCCACAATGCACCTCTTCAACTTACGGAGTTGCTCCAAACGTCTTCAAACTTCTGGATCTTCTTCCAGAGGTCCTTTTTGGGTCCTTGAAGTGTCCACAACTTGATTCAAGGCTCTAGAAGCTCTGAGTTGCTCTGAGTTGCTCCTTGGGATTTGGGACTACAATTCCTAGAATGCACATGGCAATTTCTCACCAGTAGTAAACAGGAAGTCCCTCCTTGAACCAGTTGAAGCCAGGCAAAGTCCTTTGTTGTGATGATGCCCAAGTGAGCAGCTGGTGCAGTCCTCCAGAGGGCAGTGTCCACGTGAAGGTCAGGGGTCCAGCAGGACAGTCCTTCTTCTCCTGTAGTTATTCCTTGTAGGGATCTGGTGGGGATCTGAGGTGTGGGTGCAGCTCTGCCAGTTTTATCCTTGCTCCTGGGTGAAAAACAGGGGGGTCGTGGTTCTCTAATCAGATGCAGGGTTCTTCCCCCTGTGATGACCACTTCCTGGGAAGTGTGGCAAAAATCAATCCCAGGGAGCAACGTTCCTCAAAAATCCTCTCCTGGTGGTCCAGATGAACGGACCCTCCTTTCATTGTTTGTGGCAATTTACAAACACATTAGTAATTGCACTCACGCTAACATCAGCAGTGGAGTCGGTCGTGCCTGGAGCAGTACACCGACTACTCTGCAGTGTACACACTTTTGATGTGAATGGAGGTTCAGCTGTCATAGATCTAAATATGGCGATAGGAAGTCTGTCAGCTTGAGGGAGTACTTGGAACCTCCATCACAGAGGGACGACCGGACTCCCATCAAGATCTATATCAGGCCCTAAGTGCTTCCATCAAACACACTGTTAACATTTTTTGCACTGCAAAAATCCACATTCGCTTATATTTAGTGTATGCGGGTCACATCATTGGCTTACACATATGTGTCTGTGGCACAATGCAGAGCAGTATGTAACGCGTTTACCTTGGCAAAGGCAGAAAGAAGCAATGCCAACCTACAAGACCTCTCTTGTAATGTTACAGTGTTGTTACAATGTTTGCTCTAGTTATGCTAAAGGAAAACAATGCCAACATCGAAAACAAGGAAGTTAGATGCAGTTTCAAAATTGCTATATAACAACTTTCTGCAGAAACATACTGATTCTGTCCTTTTCACAGCATGCACTCTTCTAGATAACTGCTCTTCTTGTCCAATGAAATGTGCAGTTGTGACGTGCTGTGCTGTTTCTGCCCTTTTCACAGAATGCACTCTTCTAGATAACTGCTCTTCTTGTCCAGTGAAATGTGCAGTTGTGACGTGCTGATGCACTGCAAGTATGGCAGTTCCACAGAAAAAAGCTGCCCAAAGATGTCACTCTCCTATTAAAATGATGTCAGTTCTTCAGACATATGCCATAACTGTCCCATTAAAAATATGACAGTCCTGGAAAAAATTGGCCTTGCTATTAAATCTGAGGTGGGCTTTTAGCACTGAACTTGTAGCAATAAAAACAATGGTAATCCTGCAACGGAGTGCCAAGGATATCCCATTAAAGGCTCCTTCAGATATGTGTTTTGAGAAGCGTTTCTATTGCCCCACTAAAGATACAACAGGCTTGCTGAGAAGTGATAGTACTGACTCACTGGAAGAATGGCAGCCCTACTGAGAAGTGCTAGAAATCACCGTTACTACCCCACTGTTTATAAGTACAGACACTACCTACATACAACTGAAGCACTTTTGTTGGGAGGCAGAGCTGGCTTTAGCACTGGTGGCACTCGGCTCGACAAACTTTGATGGCACCTACCAAAGACCTCCTCCATGGATTCACTCACTAACACCCGCCAAAGGTGCCCTTCATCTCTCCATAGCTTCTGCCTCACATCTATTTTTTCTTTTATTCTTTTATAGAGCTACTTATACCAATGTTGGCTGTCAGAGCACTACATATTACACTCATTATTCAGAGACAATGTTTCATATGTGTGTTGATAACATATAGGAAATGTCACATAAGATTATAAGGGCTACAAGATGTAAGCATCACATCATTTATACTGGTAGGTAGTATATTTTAGGAGTGCTTGGTCTAGAGAAACACAAACTCAGTGGTTGGTGTTGACTTTACATATAAGAATTTAGTTTTATCCAAACAAATCCTTTTCGCATACTCAGGATAAGGAAAGACTGGGGAAATCTATTCTAAATCTATGCCTTGCAGTTTGCACGCATCTCTTTGATGCCAGTTCATATCTCACTTACCATTTTAAAAGGATTGTAATGTATAAACTGCAAGTAACAAAAGCATCTCTTTGACAAAAGCAGTACCCAACTGAGCTACCTACTTAACATACAGTTTGGTGATTTACATGTTGTACATGCTTTGCAGCAGCCACATTAATCCTCTGCATTTCTTTATGCAAGTTAAAACTTCTATTAGCAAAACTCAAATCTCTCTTGCAGGTACATTTTTCATGAGAGACATCTTGATATTTTTATTATTGCCTAAAAATTGTTGGGCGCATAAAGAACTCTGCAGGAGGTCATTTCAACCCTATATGATACTGCAGTATGCAGCGCTCCTCCGAGGTAGGCGCCCGGTGCGACACAACCGATCACACACCCCTGTTGCGGGCACTCTGGGAAGTAATTGTACTTTGCCTAACTATCCGAGAAGCCAAGGTGATAGATTAATAATTTACCATTAAAAGTATAGCAGCACTGTCGAGATATGCCTGTTCAGTTAATTTCTTCATGTATTATTCATTAAGTAGGGTTATGATAGGATGTGTGTCACCTTCCTGTCGAGTTAGAGCTTGCTTTCCTACATGTGTGATAATGGTGGCAAGTGCTATAGGCCTTGAACATGTTGACATAATTCATGTATTTGTATTGAATAGAACTGAGTGGATGATTAACCTAACTTAAGATGTGGTCTGTCTGAATTTGAGAGGTAGCATGTTCCATGTCCGGGCTGCGAGGCAGGAGAAGAATTTTCCTCCTGCTGTGTTGTTTTGGATCTTGGGAATGGCTGCTAGGGCGAGCTGGGAAGAACTGAGTTGTCTGTTGGGTACATAGAAGGTGAGGCGGTGGTTGAGGTATGTCATTTCTATGTTGTGTTGTGTCTTGTAGGTGTGAATCAAAAGTTTGTATGTAATGCACTTGTTGACTGGGAGCCAGTGTAGGTCTCTGAGGTGGGAGGAGATGTGGCTGTATCGGGGGATGTCCAGGATGAGCCTGGCTGCTGCATTTTGGATTCTTTGTAGTCTTGATTGCAGTTTCTTGGTGATGCCGGCATAGAGTGCGTTGCCGTAGCCCAGTTTGCTACTGATGAGTGCGTGGGTGACTGTCCTCCTCGTGTCGATGGGGATCCACTTGAAGATCTTCCGAAGGAGTCGAAGAGTGTGGAAACATGATGACAAGATGGCATTCACTTGGTGGATCATGGACATAGAGGAGTCCAGGATGATGCCCAGATTGCGTGCATGGTCAGTCGGAGCGCAGGTGTTTCCCAGTGTGGTAGGCCACCAGGAGTCATTCCAGATGTAGGGCATGGTGCCAATTATGAGGATCTCCATCTTGTCCGAGTTGAGTTTGAGGCAGCTGGCTTCCATCCAGGTGGTGACTGCTCTCATCCAATGTGGAAATTTCTCTTGGCCTTTACAGGGTCGTCTCACAGGGAGAAGATCAGTTGGGTATCGTCGGCGCCGTAGATGATGTTTAGCCCGCGTTGTTTGATGATCTTGGTGAGCGGCCAAGTAGATGTTGAAGGGTGTTGGGCTGAGTGATGATCTTTGGGGCACTCTGCAGCATGTTTCTTTGGGTTCCAAAACGAATGGCAGTAGTCTGACACTCTGGGGGTCATTCTGACCCCCGCCGGCGGCGGAAGCCGCCGACCTGGCGGGAACCGCCAGAAGACCGTACCGCGGTCAAAAGACCGCGGTGGTCATTCTGACTTTCCCGCTGGGCTGGCGGGCGACCGCCAAAAGGCCGCCCGCCCGCCCAGCGGGAAAGCACCAGCAACAAGGATGCCGGCTCCGAATGGAGCCGGCGGAGTTGCTGGTGTGCGACAGGTGCAGTTGCACCCGTCGCGATTTTCAGTGTCTGCCAAGCAGACACTGAAAATCTCAATGGGGCCCTGTTAGGGGGCCCCTGCAGTTCCCATGCCAGTGGCATGGGCACTGCAGGGGCCCCCAGGGGCCCCACGACACCCGTTCCCGCCATCCTGTTTCTGGCGGTGAAAACCGCCAGAAACAGGATGGCGGGAAGGGGGTCGGAATCCCCATGGCGGCGCTGCTTGCAGCGCCGCCGTGGAGGATTCCCTGGGGCAGCGGGAAACCGGCGGGAAACCAGCGGGAAACCGCCGGTTTCCCTTTTCTGACAGCGGCCTTACCGCCGCGGTCAGAATTGCCCCAGAAGCACCGCCAGCCTGTTGGCGGTGCTTCCGCAGCACTCTGCCCTGGCGGTTTTCAACCGCCAGGGTCAGAATGACCGCCTCTGTGTTCTTCTGGTGAGGAAGGATCTGATCTATTCCAGTGCTTCACTGCGGATGCTCATGTCGTGGAGTCTGACACAGAGGGTGGAGTGGGAGGCAGTGTTGAATGCGGTGGAGAGGTCGAGGAGGATGAGTGCGGCCGTGTCTTCATGGTCTAGTATGGCACGTATGTCGTTGGTGGCTGCTAAGAGTGCTGTTTCGGTGCTGTGGTTTCTCCTGAATCCGGATTGGGATGGGTCTAGGATCTGGTGTGTCTTGAGGAATTCTGTGAGTTGCTAATTGACAGCCTTTTCCATTACTTTGTCTGGGAAAGGGAGCAGAGAAATGGGTCTGTAATTTTTCAGCTCCCTTGGGTTGGCGGTGGGTTTCTTGATTAGCGGGTTGTTCTCGGCATGCTTCCAGTCTGATCGGAAGATGGTGATCTGTTGATAGTCTGGCAAAGCTCAGAAGATGTGATGAGAACACGGGTCAGAGGGTGCTCCAGAGTGGATGGAGTTAATGAGTTTTTGGGTATCCTCTGTGGTGATGGGGGTCCAAGATTACAGTATCTGGTGTAGTGCAGGGTCCGTGGTGGTGTTTGTGGGCAGTGCGGGTGGGTTTTGGTTCTTGAAGCTTTTGTAAATGTTCTGGATTTTCCGGTGGAAGAAGGTGGTGAGGTTGTCGCAGAGGTCTTGAGAGGGAAGGATGGATGAGTATTTACCCCAGGACTGCTGAATGTTTTGATGATGGGGAAGAGCTCCTTATTGTTGTGAGTGCTGCTGCTGAGGTGTTCTTGAATGGCGGCTTTTTTGGCTGCTCTGATATTCTGGTGGTGCGTGGTGACTGCGGTCTGGTAGGCAATGCAGTCTTCAGTTGATTTGCTGCTCCTCTGTTTCCGTTTTAGTCACCTGCAGAAGTATTTGGACTCTTTCAGGTCTGTCATGAACCATTTAGGTGTTTTGCTTTGTTGGTTTCCTGCGTGTTTCCTGAGGGGGGCTACACAGTTAGCATATTGTGATATCCAGCAGTGTAGATTATGTGCCGATTAATTTGCATTTGCTGCATCTGGTGAGGAGGAGTGGTTGAGTGCATTGGTGAGTTGCGCTTCCGTGACTTTGCCCCAGCATCTGCAGGAGGGGCGTGGGGCATAGTGGCGTGCAGTGTTCTTCGTGAAGGTGAAATGGACGCACTTGTGGCTGTTCGGGTGGTGTTCGGAGGAGTGAGAGATGGTGATGTTGTTCCCTACTGAGAAGATGGGGTGGAGTGGAGGTGAGCGCTTAGGGGGCGACGAGGTCGGCAATGGCTTACCCGAA
The DNA here is from genome assembly GCF_031143425.1 of Pleurodeles waltl. NCBI lineage: Eukaryota > Metazoa > Chordata > Amphibia > Caudata > Salamandridae > Pleurodeles > Pleurodeles waltl. The sequence continues at coordinate 265,845,983 of NC_090448.1, read as the reverse complement.
TTGAGGTCCGGGTCCGGGTGGCCTGTAGACGAGTGTGCCATGGAGGGAGGAGTTGGGGTTGGTCTGGATCTAGCAGTGTAGGTGTTCATGGGCTGGCTGAATCTGTGAATCATTGGTGGTTCTCAGGCAGAGGGTGTTCTTGTAGACTATTGAGTATCTCACTGGGTTGAGGGCGCGTAGTGTATTAGTGTTGAACCGGTGGATGAAGCGAGGACCAGGGTCCATGGTGCTGGGCGTGGTCCAGGTACGGATGGGCGCAGACAGGCTTGCCTTTGGTGTGCCAGAACAGTGGCCACCCTTAAGAAGGGGAGAGAGGTGGGAAGGTTTTGACAGCTGGGCGGCGGGAGGGTGGGAAAAGCGCTTCACAGGCGGGGCAGCAGCGGCAGGAAGGGAAGCTCAGGAAGAAGAAGGTGCAAAAATGCAAAAGTGGCAAAACGTGAAAAAAGAAAAGAGTGAAAACAGAGAAAACAGAGAAAACAGAAAGACAGGAAGCAGACAGAAGCAGATGGCAACTAGGCCACCAGGGATGAGGAGTAGGCAGGAGCCTGCAGGTGGAGTTGGGCCTCAATCTCAGAGCCGTCATGCTCTTGAGAGGAACGATTGCAGAAGGTAGAGCTGGGTAGGAGAGAGCGACAAACGCTGACCAGCGAGGCCATTCAGTTTGGACTTTGATTTACTGTTTCTAGTTAGCTAGAGAGGAGAGATCATTTGCACCTTGGAGTTTAAGAGGTACAGACCTTTTTGCCCTTGCCCCACACTTTCCCAATGTTTACAGAGAGAACTTAGATTTCCCCTCACCCATGAGAAGACTCTTGTCTGAGCCTCTGAGATGCTGACACCTTCCCTTTTTGCTTACTTTTTGCCAACTTTAATAAGCTTCATTTTGCCCCAGATGCTGTTTTTCCAAATTCTTTTTGTCCTATATTTCCTTATTTCTTTTTGCCCTCATGTTTTGTAGCCCAACACATGTCAATTAGTGACTTTTTACTTCTAGGGATTTCCTTTTGCTTAGTTAAGCTAACTTAAATGATTCCGAGATTGCCTTCATGTTAGGAGAGCTCGTCAGCATTTTTTTTGTTCTATGTTGTTCTGCACAGATCCTATTGAATGTTTAGTTTGTCTGGTGTTAGTTTGTCTAAACTTCTTTTGTCATTTAGGCCATCGTATGGTGATACTGAATCTTTATAGTTTGGTTTTGAGAATCATCTATATTAACCTGTAAATACGTTTGTAATAAAACCCCTTAACTTTATTTCCAACTTGGGTTTTCCTTGTGTGGCCAAATTGACCCTACTGTAAATTTAAATGTTGATTGAACTGTAATGTTTCTTTCCCCTGAAGTGGGGTGAAAAGATCTGTCGACCTTGTTTAGAGCATACCTGAAATGCTCCAGCACACTTTTGTGGCATGGGCATTAAAATTGAAACGCCGTAGGCATTCAAGGAGAGTGGTATAGGTAGCCTTTGCTTCTAAGTAGGACGGAGTGATGGTGGGATCGCAGTCCACGTTTTTCCCTATGCCAGCGAGTATGGTATTGTCTTTCTTGATTTTGTGTTCTTTTGTTCAGTGAACCCCAGTTATGTCCTTTATGCAGCTGCCCTGTGTAACCACTTTGAATGCATCCCACTCAATGGTTCTAGTGGTTGCCATATTATGGTTTTCTGCAAAGTATTTTTGAAGATGTGTCTCTTGTGATTCCTGAAAGATGGGGTCATCCAGGATATCATGTGGAAGTCGCCACTATGGTGTCAAAGGATGTGGAGGCTTCCACGTCAGGTCTACTGTGTTGGCATCATGATCAGAGACTACTCTTCACAGGAAATCTGAGTATCTTATGAGTGGTGTGGGGAAGTCTGAACAGAGAAAAGGATCTAATCTAACATAGAGGCTAAGTGGAATAGAATGGAATTAATAGAGTCTAGTAGTGAGGTGTTGTGATCTCAAGGCATCTGGGACCAGTGTTGGGCACTGCAACAGAACTGGGCAGCCTGCGTATAATGAGTGACTGCGGCAGTTGGGGAGGGAGCTATCTAAGGTAGTGTCTAGGACACAATTGTAGTCTTTCCCACGAAGCTAAGGCATATGGGTTTTGTGGGTTGCGTCAGCAGGGAGAGTGTCCCAAAAGGGGTCTAGTTCTGCATTGGGGCATAAATACTCCCAATCAAATATACCCCAGTTAATGTTTGTTTCTTGTGCACACCTATCACAGAGAAATGTGTTGTGGGGATGTAGGGAATATGTGTGAAGGAGTTTCCAGATAACAACTAAGAGAACACACCGCAACAGGCGGTGCGCCCAAACTAAAAATTTTAAACCTTCTCTATGGCTGAGAGAGGGTTTGGCCCAAACGTCCTAGGTGATAAGTGAAAAAAGGTGACTAGTCCAATGTGATGGGGAGATGGCTGTGGCCCAGGGATGGGGGCGGCATTAGTTTTATGAGAGTGTGTGGTGAGTTACATAATCTTAGCGAGCATTAAGGAGGCGTGCACAAGTAAATAAGTGAGACAACAAAATGCAGAACTAATAGCAATGTAAACATGTACAGTATTAAGAAGAAATACTTAAGTTAGTTAAGATTGTCCAGCTGTTTGTAGGATTACTGACTGAAGTAACTGTGAGTCCTGAGCTAATTATCAGAAACAGCAGAGTCATCGTCAGACATGAAAATGTGAGGTCCAGTAACCCCATCCTTTGATGGCACTGTGGAGTCCAGGTTTGCTGCTGACCCCAGGGCTTCTGACAGTTAGCAATAATTTGCTTGAGGTTTGGAGAGGTGAGTGCAGGAGTATATGAAGTGTTGGTGGTCCTCGCTTTTTCCATGCATCGATGTTTAAGGCGAGCTGGACATGGGGGTGCAAGCAGTGCAAAGAGTGGCCTCCGTCTTATAGATCTGCCCAAATCCAGGACTCTTTGGGATCAGGAAAGAAGGTACTCGTCCCATTAAAGATGATTTTCAAGTGGGCCTGAATAATAAATGAGTATTGAAATCCTAGTTGGCAGAGGTAGCATTTGACTTCCAAGAATGAGGATTGTTTTAGGTGAACTGAAAGTGTATAGTCAAGAAAAAGCATAACTCTTCTGTCTTCAACCTCCAGCAGTGCCATTTCTCAGGCCATTCATAATATGGTGTCCTGATCTTGGTAATACAGTAGTTTGGCTAACATAGGTCGTGGAGGTGTGCCCGGGGGAGGGACTCTGGCAGCTCCTATCTTTCGACTCCCTCTGGAAGGCCCAGTAATCAGATGTTTCTCCTTCTAAGCGTCAATCGGCTTCATCCGCCCAGCTCTTGAGTTGCTACACCCTAGACCGTACGTCTCGGATTGCCATCTGATTGTCCATTACCTGAGGTTGCACAGTAGCCAGTGTCTTTTCTCCATCTGAGACTTTGTCTACAAGCTTGCGATGATTGTCTCGTAGAAAGCTTAGTTCACTGGCAAGCGTTTCTGTCAGGTCTCAATCGATACTCTGAAATGTTCAATGGCCACAAGTACTTGGTCTAATTTGTCAGACATAGAAGGCAACGAGGAGTAACTTGGGACCCGAGTGTCCTGCACGAAGGAGGGAGAGGGGGCAGACGTCCAGGACCGGGCTGGTATGGCTGAATGCAGCTGACCCATTGTTATTTGTTTTGATGGCACCCGGTCCAAATGAGGAGAATGGCCCTGCGGGTAACCCTCGTAGAGTGATGTTTATTAGGCCAAGGGGGGGGAGTTTTCATCAACTTACAAACCAGTAGGATAGTGTTATCTAATTCCCTTTCATCTATGGGCACTCCTTCTGTGAAAGTTGTGATAATGATGATGGATTTGCAAGGCTCTCACTCTTCCTCAGGTCAGCAGACCACCTGTGGAGTCAGTTCAGCAGGGGAAGATTCATGATCACTGTTGCTCAGTCTCCAAATACAAGGGCTGTGAGGATTCTGACAAAGTGTAAGCTCAAGCAAAGGAAGCACATCAAGAAGTTTCCCCTGGTATCTCTATTCATGTGAAAAGAGCAAGCTTTCAGATGTGCAGAAACTGTTCGTTGGGCCCGTTGGGACAAAGAAAGGGTCGGTGGCTTCTATTCTGTGTTATTCACCCACAGTTATGAGTGTTGACAGGGGAAGGGCAGGTGGAAGAGTGGTGTGCGGCTCAATGAATCATCAAGATCAGACCTTACTGTTCCAGGGCAGCAATTAACTATTAATTCCCCCTTGGTTGCTCCCTTGCTTCTAGGGGGAAAGAGGGCTTACCTTGTTGGTGGTGCGTTATGAACCCATGGTGTCTGTTGCTGTTGCCTATGTTTTGGAGGAGACTCAATACACATTGCGGAGGCCCCCAAAGCCCAGAGGCACTGTCCTGATGAGCAGCAGGGCTGGCAGTGAGTAATTGGAGTAAGCTAGTTCCCCGTCTAGGCCTCCTTCTTCCCTTAGGACCGGCCGACACGACCCCTATAGGCAGACCCAATCACAGGTAGGTGGGAAGGCTCCAGCAAGTGATTGTCCTCTCGGCAAGCACTGCTATCTGGGGAGAGGAGGTGTCAAGAGGGGCAAGAGGGGGCCCTCCTTCAGCACCAGCAGGCCTTTGCGGTGTTGCCCCATCCTCTGAGCTGGCCCTAGGCCCCTCTCATTCTGCTAGGCCCTGCTCGATCCCATGAGTGGGCTCGGGGCCACCTCTAGCGCATCAGGTCTCCAGGCCACTCAGCAAAGATGGCTGTTGCATCACGCAGGCTGGAGTCAGTTCTGAGGTTGGTGTCCAGAAGGCAGCGGCACAGGGGCTTGCATTAGTTCTGAGAAACAGTGCACTGAGTGTTAGGCCATTCACTTTCTAGGCCTCATGGGCCACAGGAGAATCCCCGGCTGTCACTAGCTGCATGCAACGGAGGGGCTGAGTCTGGAAAATGGGGTCATGGTGTTGTCCTCAGGTGCATCAGCATTTCCAGGCAAGCTTCACATGTAGTTTTCGTGCCAGTCGCAGTGTTGATTGTAGATTAGGTGGGCCACTGGACAGAGCATATTCAGATTGTTTCTGCCATGTTGGTCGGCTTGGCCACACCACCTTTTAGTTGCTGTGTCAATGTATTTTCATGGCTTGGTGTGTTGATTTGTTGTTTTCTTAAATGTGGTTAATGTATAGTAGTTTCCTTTTTCTGTCCATTTGTTGTACTGTTCATTTGTGCTTGTTCTGTTGCACTGTTCTCCTGATTTGATGTGCTACTTCTGTGTTGTATTGTGGTGTTGGTGTGTCTTTTTACTTAAAATGGAATCCATTTGCTTCAATATGCATTCGCATTATTTTCACATATTACAAGAACCACAAGCCTGATTGCATGTTACAATTTGAAACCTAGAGGTGCAATTTTAGAACTAATTACATGTAACTGCAGAAAGGAAAATTAGTTTTAATTATAAGAGATTGCAAAAAATGTGTTTAGTATACAGGAGCATGCCCTTATCACATAAAGAAGCCCTTATTTACATCAGAGGACACAATGGCCCAGATTTAAGAGGGCCTAGAGCCATTCCAATGCCACATTAGCATCATTTGTTTATGCTAATATGGTGTTGGAAGGCCAAAAACGCTGTGTCATATTTCCAAAGTGGTGCAGTGCTTCCATTGCGCTACTTTGTAACCCTTTGTGCCACATTATGGCTGGCACAGGCATAATGCATGCAAGGGGACGTTCTGACTTTAGTGGGGGGCTGAAAAAATGGTGCAAAGAAATCTGAGGATTTCTTTGCATATTTTTTATCTGCAGTTTTAACCCCTGCTCAGAGCAGGCGTTAAAAGGGGGCATGCCATTGAATACAATAGGTCTCTATGTACTCCTGCAAAGTACATCAATAGCGTCAGGAATTCTGAGGCTATTGCCCCCTACGCTGCACCATTGTGCACCGTATCTTAAATATGGTGCACACATGGTGGCGGTAGGAGAGTGCTAAGGGGCACAAGGAAAGTGGTGCAGCACCGGTTGGAGCCCCACTTTTCTGAAATCATTCCAAATTAATGTTTATTCAAAAGCTCGCCTAACACAGCATTACAGCAAATATAATGCTGCTATCTAAGTTATTAAAACCTTTTAATAAATTAATTAGTTTCTCAATTATATTGCATCGCTGCACATATTTTCAAAATCCAGGTGGCAATGTGCCTGGTAAAGGGCTCGGGGACGGGAACTCATAATAGACGTAGTTAGGGTGGAGAGATCATCGGAACAGAAAGATTTATTACACACCTCGATTATCTGAGAATTTTAGTGTCTTGGTGCATAGCATGACTATGCAGAATTGTTTGCAATGGAGAAAGGACATCATACTTGTAACAGTTAATCTTGCGGTCACTAAATTGCACAAATGCAGATCATGCAATAAGAGCTACAATTTACATTTCTTTCACATTTGCATTATGTCATGTAATTTGAGGACCATTTGCAATAACATGTAAAAAACTTGTTAGAAGTTGCGTTTTGTTTTTATAGAATGTACTTATTTGTATAGAAAGGCACTAAGAGGCACATTTATGAAAAGTGGTGTTGCAAGTGGCGCTGCACCTAGTGCAGCACCACTTTTCTAGCTCCCCTTAGTGCCCCCCTAATGCCACCATGGTAGCGCCGTATTTAATTTAAAATACAGTGCACTTTGCAGGATTAGAGTACAAAATTATGAGGCTAATCCTGCAAAGCACCCAGAGGCTCATTCTAATCAAGGGGAGCCTCTTTTTAATGCCTGCTCTTAGCAGGCATTAAAAAATGCTGATAAAAATGGCTCAAAGGAATCTCACAGATTCCATTGCGCTCTTCTTACTGCCCCCCTGGCACCGGAACGCCCCCTTGCATACGTTATACCTGGGGCATTCATAACATGGCGCATGGGGTTACAAAGTGGCGCAATGCATGCATTGCACAACTTTGTAACTATGGTGCAGCGTTTTTGCCCTTTCGACACCACATTAGCATAAAAAAATGTGGTGTTGGAACGGCGCAAGGCCAGTATAAATCTGGCCCTAAGTATGTGCTTAACCTTAGAGATGATGAAACAAACAACTAAAATCCGAGTCATCCAATACGCTAATATTCAACCAATAGAAAATACTTGTATACCAAATCGGAATCTGATGGCACATTTGGGCCCATATTTATGGAGAGTTAGCGTTGTTTTAGCGCCATTTATTTTAACCCTAAAGCGGCGCTAACAACTCCATATTTAGATTTTGACGCTAGACCAGTCTAACGTCAAAATATTGGGGTTAGCGCCATTTCTAGGAAGCACCAACCCACCTTGCGTCAATGAGATGCAAGGTAGGTGTTACCTTCCTAAAAATTTTGCTAGCCCCCCAGCACCACATTTAACATCTGATGCAGAAACAACGTGAAACTAGGAGGCAGGCCTAAATAATGGCGCTAAGCCAGATTAGCATCATTATTTAACGCTTGGTCAGACCAGCTGTTAATGTGCTGGTAAGCCCATTTCCATGGCGAAACACTATGGAATGGGCACAAAGATGCTCACCCCATCCCCCAGCATCACCTCCACCCCACATGACAGCGACACTGCGGGAGGATGGAGCACATCCCAGGTAAGTTGCAGGTAAGTGCATGGGTATGTGTGTGGTGTGCCACTTGGGGCCCCTTACATGGGGCATCTGGATGGTACTGGGTATGTTGGGCTTGCCCTGGGGCACTGGTCCCCTGTGGTGGGCATTGGGGTGGTGGTAATTACTTCTATCTATACTTAGACAGGAGTAATATTTTGGCTGCTTGTGCGTCAAAAGATGACACCAGGCTCTCTAAGGGCAGATTCTTTGCTGCTCATCAGCCTAGCGCCATTTCTCCGAATGCCATCCCTCCCTGGCTAGCGTCTTTTTTTGAGACTCTAGCCATTCCTTAGCGCCATCATACGTCATTTCATAAATATGGCGCTCAGATGGCGTTAGCTCCCGTTAAAAAAAATTAAGCACAACTGCACTATTTTTCATAAATATGGGCCTTATGGGGCATATTTAAGAGCCCCTAGCACCTCTTTGCGCCACATTAGCATAATTATTTTTACACTAATGTGTCCCAACGAGGCCAAAATCGCTGTGCCATATTTACAAAGTGGCACAATGCATGCATTACGCCACTTTGTAACCCTTTGCGCCACATTATGCCTGAGTCATTTTTTCAGCACTTTTAATGCCTGCTCAGAGAAGCCATTAAAAGAGGGCACACCATTATTTATAATGGGCCCCCATGTACTCTGCAGGAATAGCGCAAAAAGTTTGGCGCTACTCCTGCAGAGTACATCAATAGCATCATAAAAAATGACACTATTGCCCCCTACCCTGCCTCATGGTGCGCCGTATTTTAAATACGGCGCACACATGGTGGTGGTAGGGGGGCAGTACGGGGCGCATGAAAAGTGGTGCTGCACTGTATGCAGTGCCACTTTTCTTAAATACGCCCCTTAGAACATTACTGAGAAAAGACCTAACAGGCCATGTAAGTTATGTAAAGTAATATTAGCTTGGCGGACATAACAGAGAATGAATGGTAGTGTGATTTGGAAACCTCTGAAAGGTTTTACTCATATAATAGATACACCAAATAAACACAGCACCATTTGGCACACTACACTGTTTTACTATTTTTTTCTTTCATGCTCCTTACCAAATTCATAGATATTCATCCCCCCATACCAGCCAGCAACCCCCAGAAGTGCTAAGATAGGCTTCTCCAATGAGTAACTCATAAGGTACCTGTAGCTCTCCAGCTACCTCTAAGTAGCTCTACTGAGTGCAGTCTAGACTACTAAACTAGAAGTTTTCTGTGGCTGAATTAATATATGTAAATCAAAACTGAAAATTTAAGATGAAAATGTGTATTTTAAGAACTCGTAAGCTGCTGTTTGGAGAAGCACAATTGAATATATTTAAAGCTGATTTCTGAACGATACATCATGCAGCACTGGGGAGACTTGTTACTAGTATTCTTAACTTTCCGCCAGTGGCATCACAACTATGGCTGTTATATTTTACCCACAGAGAGGCATTCCACCTTGACAAAGCATGTTTTGCATTACTGCTGAAAATCGTGCCCGATGCCCTGAGGTGATAAGTATTGGTAATCTAGCAAATGGTGGCCAGTAACATAAATGTGTTTGATGTGGTCACTATAACAACTAGCTATATTAGTAGTTCAGGATGATTTTCACTGAACATAAGTATCTCTTATTACTGTAAAGGTTGGAGACCCATGTGCTAGTACCCTGAGGCTCAATAACTTCACATATACAAGGGAATACATTTTAAATGAAAACAGGTCACTCAAACTAGAGCAGATGAGGACAGAAGTGCAAAAAGACTGATAGCAAAACGTGGTTGCAAATTACACACTGACTTTTGAAAAACAATCTTTAATTTGTAATTATATAAATAGGTTGTATTGCAAAATGTCCAGACCCAAAGGGTCACAGAATTACCTGTTTAAAGAATAGCAATTTGGCTTGTAAGTACCAGTGACCTCCGGTGATTGACGCGCGTTGGCCAGCAGGAGGAGGCGGAGTTCAGGGCAGGAGCCCTTTAAAACTGTTATCGCGCTCCCGCTACCGCGGGACGCGCGTTGGCCAGCAGGAGGAGGCGGAGTTCAGGGCAGGAGCCCTTTAAAACTGTTATCGCGCTCCCGCTACCGCGGGAAGCGCGTTGGCCAGCAGGAGAAGGCGGAGTTCAGGGCAGGAGCCCTTTAAAACTGTTATCGCGCTCCCGCTACCGTGGGACGTGCGTTGGCCAGCAGGAGGAGGCGGAGTTCAGGGCAGGAGCCCTTTAAAACTGTTATCGCGCTCCCGCGGGACGCGCGCGGGCGGTGCTCGGGCAAAGCCCGGGCCAAGGGCGGGCCCGTCTTGCGCCCGTCATCGCCCGTTAGAGGCTGGGCTGGGCCACCCCTCTTTCATCTCCAGTGGAGGGTGACTATTTATATCTACTAATATTGGAGTATATTTTGGAGCTTTTTTAGTGGGTTTTTAAAAGTTTTAACTTTTATTTATTAGTTTGTTTCGTTTGTTGTTTTGTTACTGAAACTTTTTTTTTATTGGAAAAATGGGCAGGAAAAGAGGTCCGATAACTGGTCCATTGGGGGGTGGTGGAGGCGGTAGTAGGCAGGGAAGTGGCACCACCACATTGGATTCCTTCCTCGCAAGAGCTGTCGGGGTTGTAACGAAGGAGATTGATCTGGCAGAAAGGAGGTTATCCATGGATCTGGAGGACTGGCGTCAGGCCCCAATAGATAGTGGTCCTCGTGAGGTTGTGGATGTGGAGGTGGCTTATCCGGGGGGAGACCAAGGTGCTGTTATGGCTGCTGCTGATCCTGTTCAAACTGGGCTAACAGAGTCAATAGAGGGTTCTGGTGGCCAAGGCCCCTCTAGAAGAAGTAAAAGACTTTTATTATCTTCTCCCCCGGCCTGCTTCATGGATAAATGTAGCCCTCCCCCGAGGAAAAAAAAGGTCTTAAGGAAATCGATGCCCAAGTCGAAAACATCTCTCTTGGAACTCCCTAAGGGTACGAGCAGTGACCCTGCACCTTGCCAGCATCTGGGCTGTGATGTTACTATTTCATTGTCAAAACTTCGCGAAATGATCCAGGAGATTTTATCCCCCGTTGTGGCAAAATTATCGGCCATAGAAAAGGCAGTTTCTCTGATATCTGTGCAAGGAAGTCAAGGGAGGCGCTGTGTAGGTGGATGTGTGGCCCCGACCAGGCGATCCCATCCCAGTGAGGAGTCGCTCCTGCCGGAGGAAGCTGCGGGTCATTGGGGCCTGTGGGAAAATCATCTCAGCTATTGGTTAATCCTGGAAATTCTGGGGGTCAGGGCGCTCGTGTTGAGATTGCTCCGGCTGCACCGACTTCTCTATTAAGGGCGGATAGGACTGTCAATGGGCTTAGCTGTAGTAGGCAGCCTGATCCTGATTCTGTGGTAGCTGGGGGGGTTGGCCAACAGCTGGTTGGGAACGATAATCTGAATCCGCCGACGGCCAGGCCTTCTTTGGCCAGTTTGGATCTCCCTCCAGCTAGTGCCCCCTAAGTGGTGGTGTTGATGAATGTACCTGCTCTTGCTCCTGGGGTAACTGAGTATACGGACCAACTCACAAATAAGGTTGGATATTGGTTGAGTAAGAACTGTGATTTTTCATGTAAGGATTTCAAGGATATTCTGTTTGCCAGAAGAATTGGCTGGGTCGGGCCCAAAAATAAGGTGGGGAATGAAGATTGTATTATTATAAATGTTAGATATCCAGCCCTGAGTCAAAGGCTCCTTTCTACTTATCGTCCTGCTGTTCTTAGAGCTGGTCCAATAGGTATGTCCCTCTGGGTTATTTTTATGACCACATGCGATTGAGTGCTGGGGTGTCTCTTGGCTCTGGTAGGAATCCCCCCCTGGGTCAGAATAGCCTCCAGGCACCCAGCAGAAGAACTGTCACCAACAATAATTTATCCTTGGAAGGGGTGGACTGACAATGCGCCGAGACCCTGGCTATACAGAAAGAGGTGCCCCCACAGTGTAATCTTATTTCATGGAATGTTGCGGGCTATGATGCTAAGTTATCTGATCAGGCGTGGATTAGGTGTGTGGTTAACTATGATGTGATCATGCTTCAGGAAACCTGGTCGGAGGGGTTGTCTGTGTGGGATGGGTATGACAGATTTGCAATTCCAGCTGTGCAGTCTCTTGGTGGCCGCTCGAAAGGTAGCTTGGTTACCCTAATTCGACTCTCTAAGATAGTGGGTGCTTTTCAAATTAACTGCAATCACCAAGGTATATTGCTGGTATGGGTAATTTTCTCCAATAACTTTAATATTTTGCTGGTAAACTTCTATAACGCTGTGTGGGATGTGGGGTGCCAAATTGGGGCCCTGTTCTCCGTTCTTCAGGTTCTGAAATACAGAACGGAGGAGGTGGGGCTAGAATTCTGTGCTATTGTCTCTGGAGATTTTAATGCTAAACTGGGAAGGTTCAGTACTGTGGTTAATCCCTTTATCTGTGACTGCGAGGATTATTTAGTGGATGGTCTGCAGGACTCCAGAGGCAGGGTTCTAATTAAGGAACTCAGGAAGATGGGCATTCTGAATTTTTGTGATATAGAAGCCGTAGGCACTCATCAACTCCCAGCCTATGTGGGAAGAGGATCTGGATCCACTATTGACTATATTTTCGTGTCTCCACCTATGAAAGACCTGGTGATTGGGGGTGAGGTGTTAGGGGAGTGTTTCAGTGATCATAATCCCCTTATAGTGTCCTTTAAACTCCCTGGGGCCCTACGTAAATTAGGACGAGGTAGGCCTGTAGCAGTGGAGATAAAGGACCAGGGTAGGCGGCTTGGGTGGAAGCAAGTGGATTCCCAAAAAGTTGTAGGAAGGGTGGTGGGGGGAAATTTACATTTATTTATGGACACACTCTTGACAGAGGCTCCTAATCCTAAAACTGTTATGGATGCAATAACAGTAGTAAATGCAGCAGTGAGAGACTGCCTTTTTTCAGTAGGCAGCCACCCCAGTAAACGTAAATGTGGTTGGTATGACAAGACCTGCTATGTTGCAAGGGCAAACCTGAAGATGGCCACTAAGAAACATCCTAGAGATTGGGTCCTTGTAAAAGAAGCTAGAATGAAGTATAAAAGGGCCCTGAGGGACAGCAAGATAAAACATAAAGATAAAGCCTAGGAAGAGTTAGAGCGTTCCATAGCTCTGAAGGATCCTGGCTTGTTTTGGAAGGTGGTAAATAGAGGCTCCTTTGGAACAGAAACATCTGAGGGCCTTAGCTGTAACATCGCCCCGGAAGCCTGGGTAATCCACTTTTGTAGAATTTTTGAGGGTACTCCCCTAAGAAATAACCGGGAGAACGAGTATGAAATGGCTCCCAACCTAGCAATTAGGTTTTCGCTCCAGGAGGTCATGGATGCGATACAGAGTAGTGCGAGTAATAAAGCTCCGGGCCCGGATTAGATCCCTATGGATTTGTATAAAGCTAACCCCCAGTTATGGGCACCTATTCTCTTAAATGTCCTCAATGCAGCAGTTACTGTGGGTATTCCTGCCTCTTGGAGACTGGCATGTATTGTTCCAGTGTTTAAAAAGGGCGACCGAAATGATCCTAAGTCTTATCGCCCTATTTCTCTCCTGGACTCTTCTGTGAAGATTCTGGGACAGATTATTTTAAGGCGTTTGGAGGCCTGGATGATAGAGAATGATATTTTAAGCCGGGACCAGTATGGTTTTAGGGAAGGCCTCGGTACGCGAGAACAATTTCTCAACCTACTGATGATGATTGGCAAATATACGCTGGCCAGGAAAGGTACGCTCTACCTTGCTTTTATGGACCTTAGTTGTGCCTTTGATAAGGTGAACCGGTCTATATTATGGGAGAGGTTAAATCAGCTAGGATTGGATCCTAATATTGTAGAGCTGCTCCGATATCTCCATTCTGGGACGGTTGCAAATGTGAGGGTGGGGCCAAATGGGGAATGCTCAGAGGCTTTTAAGCTTTCAAGGGGTGTGCGCCAGGGGTGTGTTCTAGCTCCTACTTTGTTCCTTCTATATACAAATGGATTGTCTGATTTTCTGATGGAACATTGTAGGGATGTCCCAAAGGTGAACGGTACTGATATCCCTGTGCTGACGTACGCGGATGACGCGGTCCTCATGGCCCGCACTATGAATGGTCTCCGGGAAATAGTTAGAGCTTATGCCTCTTTTATGTCTGCTTTGGGGATAGAGGTCAATTTTAAGAAATCACATTTTATAGTTTGTGGAAGACCCTTGGTTAAGGGCGGAGGATCAAATTATTAGTAGGGTCCATGAGTTTCCATGCTTAGGGGTTATTTTTGATGAGAAAGGATCTTGGAAACCCTGTATTGCCAGAAGGGGTGCGCTTTTTCATGCAACAGTTGGTGCGACTTTTGACTTTGCTGTAAGGGTAGGTAGTAAACCTATCAAGCCTTTGCTTGAAATCTATAGGCGGAAATGCCTCCCTGTTCTGCTGTATGGTGCAGCACTTTGGGGGTATAGGGACACCCGAGCCCTTACGGTGGAAGAAAATCGGTTCTGTAGAAGGCTATTGGGAGTTGGACAAAATATCCCTGGTTTTTGCCTTCATCTGGAACTGGAGCTTGAGTTTGTGCAGGACACTATTCAGTTGGCTCCCCTTCTGCTATGGATCTCAATTTGGAGTAACAAATATGCCACTATTAATAGGGTTATCTTAAGAGATTGTTTGGCTTGCAACAATGTAAAGAATATTCCCTGGCTGATGCACATAAGGACGATGGCTCATGATTTGGGGCGGCCTGAATTGTTTGACCATCCTGAGGGCCTGACTAGTTATGATAAGAAATGGGTTAAGGATCATTTTCTGAGAATCCAGGAGACCAGGAGGGAGGGAGAGGCTTTAGGGAAAAAATTTATCAGGGATTTCATCATGTTAAAGATGTGGGTAGGTCCTGAGCGCTATCTCTTAGAGATAAAGGATGTGAGGGAAAGGTCTCTTATAACCCGATTCCGTTGGGGGATCATCAGAAGTAATCTGTGTTTCCCGCTAGGTCAGTATGGGGAAAAATGTATTAGACCCTGCCCCTGTGATGGGGTGTCGCAACAGACCTTGTCCCATTTTACATTGTTTTGTGTTTTTTATGCACCGTTTAGAACTCGATTTTTATTACCTCTCCTAAGGCCCAAGGGTTTCGTGCAATATCGTCCTGCTTTTATGTGGTTGCAAAGGGCCTCAGATGTATTGGTGTGGAAGGGCCTGGGATCATTCCTGAAGGGAGCTATTACTTGACGTAATAATGTAGAGTTTTTAGAATTAATTTTTCTATCTTATTGTTTTTTATGAATGAGGTTTTATATGTTTATATTCTTGATGGGTGTTTTTATTATATATGGTTTTACTGCTATATTAACAAATGTATTGGTGATTATTTGTTGTAATGGATGAATTCTTTCATACCGAATAAAATATATTATTATTATGACCACAAACACAAAAATGGTGGCCTGCATGAACAGCACACCACTATCTCTGTGTTTCAGATCTTAACTGTGACACTTTTTATTTTGTTTCATTAAAGATCTTGATTTAAAAAAAAAAAAAGTTAATTTGAGAACACATCAAAAGGAGCAGGCATTGGACTACTGCCTGCTGCACTCCCCTGCCCATCCCACCTCCATCCCCAAGGCATGCCACATGATTCCCCATTTGGAAGCGGTCTAACTGGAACAGTTTTAGTCCTGGGCTGATATACCTCCGTAAAAAATTGTCAGAAGATTTTAATTTTTGATTTGTATTTTTGTATAATTAGCGAATTTAGCTTGGGTAGACATTATAAATCCAGGCCGATTTTTTCTGGCCAACATTTAAAAAAATGGTGGATGTGTTGCAGTGATGATGTAATATTTCAGGAACCGTGAGACCTATATACTTATACATTTAGGTGTCAAAACATAGGTTTTGGGGGTGAAGTAGACTTATGTTTAATAATGCTTT
Source organism: Pleurodeles waltl (assembly GCF_031143425.1). Taxonomy (NCBI): domain Eukaryota; kingdom Metazoa; phylum Chordata; class Amphibia; order Caudata; family Salamandridae; genus Pleurodeles; species Pleurodeles waltl. Next base: position 265,830,496 of record NC_090448.1, on the reverse strand, counting down.
ATTGAATAAGTTAGCATACATTAGTACAATACGATAAGTACATTATAACTACAAAAATGTCATAAAGATAATTATATCTATAAAAACAATTTATATACACAATCGGAATAGAATATTGTACCATAGAATAATAGCATTTTTGTTATGTTTTAGTAAAGAAGAGATGAGAGAAAAGAAAAGGAAAAGAAAAGAAAAGAAAGATTAAAACAATGCAAAATGAAAATCACATGTTCTCAATAGAGCAACCATTAATTCTAAATGAGAAAGAGAAAAAAGAGAAAAAACTTTAAAAAAAGACATTCAAGGAAGTTCAAAAACAGTATTAACAGTAGTATGAAAGATCTTGTGTTGTGAAAGAAAAGAGGTGAGAGGAAAGCCGTAGCTTGTCTCTTTTAATTAACAGTTAAGTAGTATTAGCATATGCTTGATCCATTCTGTGATTATAACAAATCGTATTCTACCAAGCTACAACAGATATTTTTGTGGCATCTTTCCAGTTAGAAGTTATAATTTGCAATGCACTAGCAATGAGTAAATCAGCCAATTTACCAAGCAGGGATTGGGTATGCCAAATAGATGAGGTACTACCCCAAACAATATGTAATATACTGAAGGGTACATTGATGGACAAAGTTTGATTGACTTTATCGCAAACTTGTTCCCAAAAAGTGTGAACTGAAGGGCACTCAAAAAACATGTGCATATAATGGCTATTTTCTCTAGAACATGACCAACACTTGCTGTCTGTAGTAGGTTTACATTTATAAAGCTCTATAGGAGTATAGTACAACAGATTATAAAAATAAAATAATGTTTGGGTTGTAGATGCTAAACAGGAGGTTGTATGGAGTTTTGACCATATTTGTTTCCATGTAGATTTAGGAAAGTTTTGATTGAAATCCTGTTCCCATGCTAATTCTATTTTAGACTTTGGTCTCACAAGACTGGTATGTGTAAAGGTTCTGTATATAAAGGAAGCTGGGACTTGTGAGGAGAAATTATGAGGCTGGGAAATAGGCTGTGTAGAAGAGGGAGTATCCAAAAATGAAATAACAATTTACAGTGTATAGCAGAGAGAGTTTGGTACTGCACGGCGTAATAAGATGAAATATGAAATGCCTGTTGAATATGTTGAAATTCAAGTACAGCATTACCTAAAGTTATAATGCCTTTGTGCATCCACTCCTTCCAGACTAAAGTTCTATTATGAAATTTAATATCAATTCAATTCAAAACAATCTTTATTCGGATTTTACTCCATAAAAGAAGGAGAAAAAGAACAGTCTCTTTAAAATAAAGAAATATACAATAAAGGTTTTTCCAAATACATACTGATAAAAGGAATAAAAGTCTTTGTTGTGACAATGCGATTACTCATTCTCATATAGGAGTTTTTCTAAATAATCTAAATTCCTCTGCTCAATTGCATATAAGATGAATTTTATCACTGCTTCGCATTTCTCATTCGTATCCAGTTTAAATAAATAGTTAAAAGCTTCTTTGCAACAAAATAACTTATTAATAATAAATAGTGGTTTTAAAATTTGTTTCCTAATATCATGATAAAATTTACAAGATAAAATAAAGTGCATTGTAGATTGTGCAAATCGTCCCACACAGGGGCACTTCGGTAGGCTTTTACTCCAAATTCTCATTTTTGGGAAGGCTACTAAAAAATGTAACATTCTAAAACGTAATCGGGTCAAATAAAATCTATGCTGAGTGTTCACAACGGTCAGTAAGTAATTTGGTATAACCTCATTGTTTTCGATCATGTAAGGAGCTACCGTTGATTTCTTGCATTCTCTATTTCTTCTTTCGCTAGCCCTCCAAGCCATTAAAAGATTTTTCAGTTCTTTCTTACTAAATTGGAGAACTATGCCTGGGTTATCTAAGTTGGGTGTTAGATTTATACCTCTCAGTAGATCTTTTATGTGCATGAACCATGGAATTCTGTCCCGGTGTTCTAATGTAAGGCAGTCTTTAATAATCTTTCGGGTAAGATGCGTCCCTTCCTTTGACCAAATACCATGCCAGGCCATCAACGCATTTATATGTATTGAATCCTCCACATAGGGGCTACCCAATTCCTTATGTACCATGTATGTGGAAGTGGAGTTTGGGACTGCAAGTAGTCTGTTGAAGAATTTATTCTCTAGCATGGATCTCGGGTATCAAGCCCCAAAGGGCAGAGCTGTATGTAATGCTGCTGATTGATTTACTTTTGTAAATCTACAGCATTTCCCTTAGGGGTTTATTACCAATTTTATTGGAGAATCTAAAGATTGCCTCCGTAGTCCTAATATAATTCATTTTGGTAATTTCTAAGTGTTGTTTCCAGTGTCCCGTATTAGAAAATTGTATACCCAAATATGTAAATCCATTCACCTCTTCGCATTCGTGGCCCTTAATAAAATAAGTTTTCTTCTTAGCCTTTCCCTTTCCACATGTCATGACCACTGTTTTACTCATATTCAACATCATATCCCTTTCCTCCATAAATTCCGTAAAGCCCTCCATTAGTTGCTGTAGCCCGTTTGCGGTTCGTGACAATAAGACTGCATCGTCTGCGTATAAAAGAATTGGGATAGAGCAATTTCCTATTTTGGGGCAATCAATTTTTAGGTTTTTTAAGTGGGCATCTACACCATTTATATAAAGAGAGAATAAGAGCGGCGCCAAGACACAGCCTTGGCGTATTCCTCTCCCTATCCTGAAACCTGGTGTACATTCTCCATTTTTTCCATATCTCACCCGTGCTGTTAGATTATTATATAGTTGTGCCAAGAAGCTTATTATATCAAGGGGCGCACCCATATCTATTAAGACTTTCCACAACTTTGCATGATTCACTAGATCGAAGGCACTACTAAGATCTGCAAAACAGAGAAATACATGACCCTTCTTTGCTATTGTATACTTGCTTATAATTAAATTAAGATTTATACATTGTTCCAGGGTGCCTACCTCAGGCCTAAACCCTAATTGAGCCTCTGTAAGTATATGGTTGTTTGTTGCCCAGGTTTCTAATCTTTCTACAAGTACTCTTCCCAGCAGTTTAACAGAGGTATCCAAAAGTGAGATTGGCCGATAACATTTGGGGTCGCCTCTGTGCCCCTTTTTGAAAATAGGGACAATTATACTTTCACTCCATGATGTTAGAATATATCCCTTTGTCACACACAAAAGGACTTGGGTCAAGATGGGGCTCCATAAATCAACGTGTGTCAAATAGGCATCTACTGGCACCCCGTCAGGGCCTGGTGCCTTCCCTTTCGGACATCTTCCCATGGCAAATTTCACTTCCTCTAGACTGACTGGTTTCAAGAAGGGTGGGTTGATCTCAATTATCCCATTGTTTGGCGGGAAAATAGTCAAATTCTCTGGGTTAAAAATTGATCCTAAGTGAGAAATTTAATATCATTGTTGTACCATATGGGAGTTTGCCTAAGGTTCTCATATGAGGAGTGAGAGGCAATAAGTAATGACATGGCAATAGAGATAGAATGAGTGATTATCGGCAATTGAAGGGATTTAGTGGGTTTTGAAAGCCGAATTGCATCTCTAAAAGTAAATGGTGTAATTTGTGAGTGTTCCAATTGAATCCATAGAGAGGTTCCAGTGTGAAAAGTGGGGGAGAGGGACAACCATATTTGTTTTAAAACAAATGCAGAATGACATCTTTAAAGGCACAGACAATTTACACCTCCATTATCTCTAGGTTGTTGTAGTTTGATTAAAGATATGCAAGATTTATGTTTGTTCCATAAAAATTTTATAAATAATGTTATAGTTTTTTAAAAAACAGATGGGAGTTAAACTGGGAGCATACATAGATAAAAATGTAAAATGGGCAAAAATATCATTTTGATTTTGACCAATCTTGCCCACCAAGTTATATAAAGAGGGTACCATCTGTCAAGCAATTTCAAAATCTTTGACTCGACCTCTTTGAGGTTAATTTGAAAAGCGGCATGAGCCGAACATCCGGCTCGGGACGCGGCCTTGGGACCGCGCCCATGCCATTTACTGTTTTTATCGATGGCCCAAATTGGGCATGGGTCCTCCACACATTAAAGGCACGGCGCTCCCCTGCTAGTTTTTGCCTCCCTCCACTCTCCATTCGGCCCACTTACCTTCTGCTTCTTTTTCTTTCTTCTTTTCTGCCTTCCTCGTTTCTTCCTGAATGTATGCCTTTCTTCATTTCCATGATCCTTTCTCCTTCCCAGCATGCCTTCTTTCTCCCTGTATGCCTTTGGAACCTTACTTAACATGGCGACTTTTACTATAGGTTTCTATGCTATACTCCCAATCCAATATGGTGTCTTTTACTTCCTGACGGTCACTTCCTGTTCTTTGGGTATATAAGGTGTGTGATTCCTGTTCTCTTTGCGCTGCAACACTTCCTCTGGGTGGTGATCTTCACTCCTGTTCTTCTGCGTCAGTTATATGTTTTCTGATCCTGTTCCAGCTTTTTTCTTTGTAATTTTAGTTTTTTGTTCAGATTTTCTTTTTACTTCTTGTTTTTGTTCCAGGAGTTCCTGTTGAGGTTTTTTCTCTTTTTGTTTTTTTTCCCTCGGGGACTCCTTCAGGAGGTTACGGACTGCCTTTGGCGTTCCCTCCGTCAGCAGCACCGTGGCAACCAGACAGTGTTGCCCCTACATGGGTCAAGGCAGAACCTATAGGAACCAAGACCTCGCTACATTACCAGTGGGCCACAGACATAGACAATGAGTAGGTTGTGACAGTGTATTTAATAGAATTGGAATAGGATGTGCCCAAGCATTTGATATGGTTAGAGTTCCAATTAAAACCAGTATCTTGAAACATGGCAGGTAAGCAATAAACATTTAAGGGCAAAACCTCTGATTTGTCTACATTAAGCTTATACTCTGAGACATTTGAGTATTCTCGTAGTAAGCAAAAAAAATCCAGAATAGTCTGCAGAGGATTAGAGATGAAGCGCAAAATATCGTCAGCATATGCTGTGAATTTAATCTCTATGTCTTTATGTTTAAAACCATAAAAATCAGATGACCTACGTATTTTCTCTAGAAGGGGCTCAAGGGCTAATATAAATAAAAAAAGGTGATAGAGGACAACCCTTGTCTAGTACCTCTGTGTCTAGTACCTCTGTGTAGGGGGAAGTAATGGTATTATTTACCATTGACTAAAATAGATGTAGAAGGTGAGGAGTATAAAATTATAATAAGTTTAATATTATGAGGACTAAAACCATGCCATTTTAATGCTCCAACATAAAATCCCAACAAACTTGATCAAAGGCTTTTTCAGCATCAAGAGTTATAGCAGCTATAGGGTCCCTGGACTTAGAAGCAAGATGGATAATATTAAATCTGGGATAAAATTATTAATCCGTAAGGCAAGGACTTTTGCAAATATTTTAAAGTCAACATTGATAAGGGATATAGGTCTATAATTACCACATTTGGATAAACCTTTATCCTTTTTAGGAATCAAGCACAACATAGCTTCAGAAAAAGTGTCCATTGCTTGATCTTGTGATATGAAATATTGCATAAGTGTTAATAACTTTGGAACTAAAAGAGATGCAAATGTTGAATAAAATTCAATTGAAAAGCCATCAGGGCCCGGGGCCTTATCTTTAGGTAGTTTGGTTATGGCATTTTTAATTTCTGTCTCAGATACTTCAGAATTTAACAGAGACAGACCTACTTTATGTGTCAGTAGAATAGATTGGAAGAAGGCATCAACCTCAGGTATATTAGAAGTATTTTCTGGAGTAGATAATGTAGTCTAGTAATCAGTTCAGCATTCCAGGATTTTTAAGTCATTAGTGTGTCTGTTTCCAAATATGTCTGTGATAACAATAATTTCACACTTTTATTTTTTAATCTTTAAATAGTTTGCCAATAGTTTACCCGCTTTATTTTTCCCCCCATAAAATTTGGAATTTGTTTTGAGTAGAGAACCACATGCACTCTCCAAATATTGCTTATTGTATTGTAATTTAGCATCAATCAACCTGCATAAAGTGTCGGGTTTGTTAGAGGAGAAATATTTATGCTCAAGACGCTGTATTTGTGCAAGCAATTGAGAGAAAACTTTAGAATTTTCTTTCTTTTTAGTGGCAACGTAATCTTTTATAAAGCCTCTAGCAGTAGCTTTGAATGCATCCCATGTAAAATTCTTCTGAGTGTCGGAAGGTAGGTTGTGCCTAAAAAATTCTTTAGAAAACATTGTAAATTGTTCAATAAATAAATGGTCTTGCAATAAAGTGTTAATAAACCTCCAGCGATTAGAATATGGGGAATTTCCTGGAAAGTTCAAATCAATAATTACCGGGGCGTGATCTGATATAAGAATAGACACAATAGCAGCATGTGAAATTGATTGTAAAATATTTTGTGTAGCAAATATATAATGTATTCTAGAATATGAGTGATGTACTGCAGAATAAAATGTAAATTCTAATACATCTGGATGTGTAATTCTCCATATATCACGTAAACCTCTGGAGGAGATTGCTTGATGAAATGCTTTTTGCATTTTATTAGAGTTTGAGAACAACGAACTACAAAAGGATCCATAAGCTGATTGCAATCAACTCCTACCATAAGTTTTTCAGAATTGCAAGATAGTAGAAAGAAGAAAAATTAACCAAATATTGATACTCCTGTTGGACCATAAACCTTGCAAATGGAAAACAGCACACCATTAATTTTAACTGTTAGTAAAATCCATCTACCTGCAACATCTTTAATCTCTTCTATAACTTGTATTTGTAAAGATTTATGAAACAAAATTATTACCCCATTATTGTTATGAGCTGCAGAGGAACCGAAAACATGACCAACCCGGTTTCTATTTAGACTTTTAAAGTCCTGCAACTTAAGATGTGTTTCTTGTACAAGAGCAACCTGACAATTTAATTTAGAGAGATGTTGGAGCACTCTTTGTTTCTTAACCGGATTACGTAAACCCTTAACATTCCATGAAATAATACGAAGACTGGCCATTCAAATGATGGAAGACATTTAGACAACAGAACCTTAACGTAACCTAAGATACAGACAACATGTGAATCATAGAATAAGGTGGAAGGAAAAACTATGAACACATATCCAGATGAGGTTGCTCGTTGATGCCAACATTGCACTGTAAGGTAAGAAAGATGATATAAGAAGAAAGAGAGACAGAAGGAGAAGAAGAAAGTACGAGAGAGAAGGAGAAGTAAAAAGGTGGCAAAAGCACCCCATTGATAGAAGAAAAAAAAGTTGATGAAAAGCTGAGAAGCTTCAGTCATAATTGTCTTGAAAAGAAGAATATATTTTGCAAGAGATAAAGGGAGGTGCAAGAAAATTAGAGGCCAATCGGCAACAATACCCAGAGGAATTAAACTAATTAAATGGCAAGAGGGAGGAGAGACATTAAAACAGAATAAATAGATTACAATATAAACAACTGACAGTGTGACTTACCAACAAGGGAAAGAACACTATGATGTCGAGATATACAAGAGTAGAGACACAATCGGAAAAGGGATTTTCTCAGCTTGACATTTCAGCGTTTTCAATACCTGTAGAGAAAAAATCCCACATTAACCTATGAGTTCCATTGCCTCCCCTTTGTGAGTATATATAAATTTTTTCAAGTTAGAGGGATTTTTAAAAGTTGTTGTTCTGTCCTTCAAGGTAACCTTTAAGAAACAAGGGTGAACAAGGCCAAATCTAGCATTCATAGATCTTAAAGCTGGTCAGAGATCCAGAAATTCTTTCCATCTTTTGGCTGTCGCTGTGGCCACATCCTGGCTAAAGAAAATCTTTTGGCCTGACCACAAAATTTGTTTACGTTGTTTGGCGGCAGTTAAAACTGTCATTAAATCTGAGTTTTGGAGAAAGAGGGCGATAATTCCTCTTGGTTTGGATGTAGAAGGAGGAACAATATGATGGGCTCGCTGAATGTTGAGGACAGTAGTATTCTGCAGACCAACAATCTTTGGAATATGGGTTTGCAAAAATATTATCAAATCTTGGCCTCTGAGCCTTCCGTAATGCCAGAAATGTGAAAATTATTTTGCTGATTACGATTTTCCAAATCTTCTGTCTGTTTTTTTAAGTAGAATGACTTCCTTAGTCAGATTATTAACTTTAATAGTAGTATCCTGTGTGTCACTGATCCTCTGTTCTACATCATAGAATCCAGATGTGACCATTTCTCTTCAATTCGTTGTAGCGCAATATTTGTTTCCCTAACAAAAGGCCTTATTAATTTAAGTTCATCCATAATGTCTTCCAATGTAAGAGGCAATGGAGACATAGTTGGAGAGGATGGGTCCTTCTTAGCTCCTTTGTTGCCCCCGGAATCTTTATACCCATTAGGATTAGAAACAGAGGATAGAGGTGCTTTTGAAGAATGAAGAACTTCCATTTTAGCAATGTAGTGTAGATTTATTTTTAATTGATTTTCCTGCACCGTCGATTAGGTCACCTCAAAGGACGAATGTTGAAAATTATATGAGAAAATCTAGAATAAATTATCTGAAACAACTTCAGAGACAACATCCTAGAATGGCAAAAAAGTATAAAGGTCCCCACATTCATTAAAATAATAGTGGGTAACATAGAGTGTGGCCAAGGGGGGAAAAAAAGTTTTAAGAATGAAAATAGTCTTCTCAAAATGGCAGCTGCTTTCTTGTGAGAAAGGGAGCAGCAGGTTTAAAGAATTAAACTCTGTAAAAAAACTAGAGTTTAAAACATTAAAAAACTCACCATGCTGCTCCCTGTATATTCATACACCATATTTTGAGGAAGGACTGAGCCTGTCGTCGAATATACGCCTTCCAATAAATAAAACGGCCTTAGCAGCTCGGGAGCATCGTTATCGGGCGGCCATCTTGGTTGATCCGGCATACATTCTCTGTGAAGTAGACTTATAAAGACAGAAAATAACTCCTCAGAGCAACTCTTCTGCCATTTTCCAAAATGGTGGCTCTATAATAATATGTTTTAGCCATCATATTGGTAATTTATTTTGATATTGTTTTTGTTTCAGGTTTTCTGTTGTTTAAAATTTGTAAACATGACCCAAGCAGGAGGTAGCGGTGGATCTTTACCTCCTGACCAAGTGTTGCTAGCTACAAAATCTGAGGACTCCTTCAACAAAGAAAAATGTGTTATATGCCAAACTAATTTGAAAGAAAATCTAACAGCAAATGCAGCTGGACAGAAGAGAGTTTGAAATGCTGCAGAAATATAGACAAAACTCACAACAAATTTAAACTGGTGGGTGAAGAGGGTCAAATATTACATCATTGTAACAACAAGTGCTGTGCTACAAGTCATATACAATGAAAAAAGCCTGGAAAATAATTGTCATAAAATAGCAAAAAACTGTGAATCATAACAGGAATCAGAGTTTTCTGAGAATGCAATGACAACCAGACCCAATGCCAATCCACTTAAAAGATTAATGATTACTCTTACTCCACCTCCAACAACTGACCAGAAAGCAGAGGATCTAAAACGTGTTATCTGTAGTTTAGCCATAACAAGGGCCACATCAATACAAGCCATTAACATGTCCCAGTCTACCAGAAAGTTTTAAATTGACAGAGGACATGGATCTTCTTCTACCTGATTCTGCAGGACCTTAGAGGTGATTTAACAACATTTATCATATTGTTTATTCAGTGCAGACTGCAGAATGAAGAAAAGTCAGTTCCTCCGTGGGCTGGAATTCATGCTATAATCTCCCAGAGTAGTGTCCCACTGAAGAAGGTTGGGTTTTTGCTAGTGATGCCATATCCAGTCACAAACTACACAACAGTATACACAGCTCTAAAAAAAAATCAAAGATGTGCATGCTCAGCTTGAAGACCAGTCTATCTTGCCAATTTTCTGTGATGAAGGTGTTTTCGATATTTTTATGAGCAATCCAGTAGAATTTGATGATCTTTATCCAATGATGGAGGTTTTCCTCATGACAGAAGTTGCGTTGCAGTGTGCAAAAAGTTATCTCAGTGGATGTGGAATAGACAATGCACTTATCCGGGCTGAAATCTTTGCAAGCAAAACTGTCCAGTCAGTATTGAGCGGAATTCATTATGTTTGTTAGTTACAAGGTATGTTCATCATATCTGAGGCTATAGAAATATAGCGTTGGAATGCTTTCTGGAACAAGGATGACAGATTAGGTTTTGCATATCTTATCACTCAACCTCCCTTATTCTATGAGTTTCTTTCAAATGCTGCTTTTCCGATTCCAAAGTTAAATAATAAGTGAATCCTACAAAATCCTAAAGATTTGGATGAGCTGGGCTCACTCATGTGATGTGACATGCTTCATCATCAGCCACCTTATCCCAACCTGGTGAGATGATACTAACCTCAAGTGGGGCTATCTTGAGGGAGTTCTTAGGAATTCTCTGGCTGGAAATCACACTCTGGTCCAGATTCAATTAAAAATATGTCAGGATAAACCACAAAGAAATCATTTTATTAAGTGGTATCCTCTATAAAATTAAAAACACCTGGGAAATTGAGTTTTTTTTTAAAGTAGTCTGGTGGGAATTATGCCCAATCCTACTTGTTGCTTGCTGACATGTTTCTGCATAGTGTAGGAAAGCACCCTCTTTTTGGCATGGTTACCCCCACTTTTTGCCTGTTGTCAGTATGTTTTGACTGTGTGCACTGGGATCCTGCTAACCAGGATCTCTCCTTTAAAACGTGGTTGCTTGGACCACAAACACCCCACATTTGTCATACTAGTGCCCCCTTACAAGTCCCTAGTATGTGGTGCCCAGCTACCCAGGGCATTGGGGCACCAAGGGTTCCCCATGGGCTGCAGCATGTATTATGCCACCCATGGGAGCCCATGTTAATGTGTCTGCAGGCCTGCCATTGCAGCCTGTATGAAAAGGTGCATGCCCTCTTTCACTTCAGATCACTGCACCAGATCACTGCACGTCACTCCTATGGTAGGCCCTACTACTCCAGAGAGCAGAGTGCAGGTACCTGTGTGTGAGGCCACCCCTGCATGAGCAGAGGTGCCCTCACGAACTCCAGCTCCATTTTCCTGGACTTCGTGAGTGCAGGACGCCATCTTAAGCATGTACTGGACATAGATTACTACTTATGCCCAGCTACATAATAGTAACTCAGAACCTAGGCATATTTGGTATCAAACATGTCAGAATCATATCCCAATACTGTTGCCAGTATTGGTTGTATGATTCAATACACTCTGGGGGCTCCTTGGAGGACCCCCAGTATTGCTCCTACCAGCTTTCTTGGGTTTTCCAGCCAGCCCACGCTACTGCTATTCCTCAGACGGGTTTATGCCCTCCTGCTGCTTGACAAGCTCAAGCCCAGGAAGGCAGAACAACAGGATTTCCTTTAGGAGCGGGGGATAACACCATCTCCCTTTGGAAATAGGTGCTACATGGCTTGGGAGGGAGCCACTAGCATGCTTTGAAGGGCAATTTGCTGTCCTCCTTGCATAAACCAGTCTGCACTGGTTCAGGGGCCTCCAGTCCCTGCGTTAGCTTGGAACTGGACAATGGAAAGGGGAGTAACCATGCCCCTGTCCATCACCACCCCAGGGTGGTGCCCAGAGCTCCTCCAGATGGCCCCTTGGTTCTACAATCTTGAATCCAAGGTGGGCAGAGGCATCTGGGAGCATCTGAGTGGCCAGGTCAGGTAGGTGACGTCACAGCCTCCTCCTGAAAGGTGGTCACCTGGCTAGGTGACAAATCCCCCTTCAAGAGCTATTTAGTCTATCTCTTGGGTGTGTACTCAGATTTGACGTGCAAGACTCTCTATCTGGACTCCTCTGCAATGTTTACTTCAAATTCTGGCCACTGGAACCGCAACTGGACTCCACAAGAACCTACAATCTGCAGCTACAGCAACCAGCGACACCTCTGTTCTGCAACATGGTTTCTTTGGCTCCTATCAGCAACTGCAATATTTCCCAAGCTGTGCAGTCTGCACAAGAAGCAAGAAGGAATCTCCCTTGTAGTGAAAGAGTCACTTCCCGACATCTGCAGACACCAACTACAACGACAACCGGCTGTGTAGATCTCCTCTCATCCTGAGATGCATGGATCCTGCATCACAGGTGGTGGTCTGGAGTGGTCCCCTTGATCCTCTCTGCCAGCTATCCATCTTTGGTGAAGGTAACTCCTTGCCTTCTCACGCAGGACAGTACCCCTGTGCATGCATCACTTGCAGCTACCAAGGCTTGTTGGCATCTCCTTGAAGGGACCATTAAGCTCCGTGTAGCCCCAGCATGCTCCCCTGTGACACACAGCCCTTTACACGCTTTTCCGGAGGTGTGGGATGCCTCTTCTTCTTTGGACTCTCTGCACTGCTGAGGGTCACCTGGGACTCTCCCCATAGGTTGAGTCCTTCTGGACCTTGCTGGTCCCCCGCATCTCCACTTTTCCACCAACCACAACATTTGCCTTTGCCAAGGCATGTTGGTGTTTATTCCACACCACAGACTGACTGGAATCCTTCATCCAGAGTGGGACATTGACTGCACCACCTAGGAGATCTTCATCTGCTCCAGTCCTGCATTGCTGACTGTCTTCGTCTCACCGTCGACCAGCTCCTGCATCCACAGACAGGTGGGTAGTGGCTCCTGCCACCACTGGACACTTCAAAGTGAACTGGACTTGGTCTCCTTCTTTTCCAGGATCCACCTTTGGTTTCTTGGTTGTCTGGGTCTTGCAATATCCTTGTCCGAAGTCCTTTGGGTTGGTTTGGGTGGAACCAGTAACTCACCTCTTCTCTCCTGGTCGCTGGGGGGCACTCTCATACTTACCTTGTGGGTTTCCTAGTTCCTCCAACTCCCCTCTACCGATTTCACTTCCTTGGATGAGGACCCAACTTTTGCATTCCACTTTCTTAGTATATGGGTTGGTCCCCCCCCGACCTTCAGTATTGCCTGCTGCTTTTAACTGTTTTCTATTGCTTTTTATGCCTATTTCTGATTGCTACTGTACATATAAGGTGTGTTTACTTACCTCCTTTTGGACTATTGCCTATCTAGTATTTTAGTACTTGTGTCACTAAAATAAAATACCTTTATTTTTGTAACACTTGTGGGTCTTTCATGTGTGTAAGTGCTGTGTCACTACAGTGGTGTTGCATAAGCTTTGCATGTCTCCTAGATAAGTCTTGACTGCTCATCCACAGCTACCTCTAGAGAGCCTGGCTTCTAGGCACTGCAAACACTTCACTAATAAGGGGATACGTGGGCATGGTATAAGGTGATAATACAACAGGTACTCACCACATTTTTCGCCCATTCTTTTCAAGCCAAAGTGGTCTCCGGCATTCATCAGGGCTAAATCCTTTACCCTTCACCAGAAAACATTATTTCAGAAAAGTGCAAACCAACATTGGGTACAGATAGTGGACCTACCTTACCGACTGTTTCTTCTATCATATTTATACTGTTAGGCCCCCTATTCTTTTTTAGCTACTCTCCTTATCGTCCGTTCCAAGTAGCCGTCTCTTATAATCAAACAGTTGTCAAGGAGAAGTGCCCTCCGATAACCTGCCCCACCTCTCTGTACAAGAAACATGACCCAGAGATTCCCAGTGTTCCTATCAAGACACATACGGTTACGGGTGAATACACGTTGAGCAAAATTGAAACAGAGCTTTAACTGCTGAACCTGTGAAGTTTCAAAAAATGTATTTGCTGAGACAGAAGAAGAATGTGACTTTAAAGACATGGAAAAATACCTTGTGGGTGTGTGGAAAATACGTTCTGACGGTCACACATTTGATGACTTTCGGTACAGTGAGTTCAGGAAAACAGCCCCATTAAGTGAACTTCCACCGATGTCATATTCTGTGCGTAAACACATTAAGAGAGCGTTCTACATGATCAGAAAATGTGTAATTGTTTTGGATCATGCATATGCAGAGAAAGATCCGTGTGAGTTTGGTTCGGAAGATATTGATGGGGTGCTAAAACCTATGATATTTCTAAAGTCGCTACCCGCAGAACTTGCACATACATGTACTTGCAAAACCTGAGCTATAAAAAGATGTCCTTGTTGATATGCTCTTCTCAAACGTTCAACATTTTGCAAATGTACCATGAGCTACAGCCGAAACAAATAAATAAAGTGAACTTTGAAAATGTGTCTAAAACAGGAGTACTAAACATAATTGTTTTCATATTCAGATCATAAACATTTTCTGGTGTAAACATAAAAGGATTAAAAACCATTATTATTTGTTTGATTTCTAAATATGTTTTTTCTTCCTCTATTATAGCCATTATTTTGGAAAATGGTGGAAGGGTTGCTATGAGGAGTTATTTTCTGTCTGTATAAGACTACTTGACCCCCAAAATCTATGTTTTGGCTCCAAAGTGAAGTAAAAACATAGGTGTCATGGTTCCTGAATTATTACAAACACATCCACCATTTTAAAAAATGTGATCCAGAAACATTTGGCCCGGATCATCAATGTCTACCCAAGCTCAATTACTTCTTTAATGATCTAAAAACACAAATAAAAAATGAAAATCTCTGAACAACAATTTTTTTATGGAGGAATATCAGTGGACCAGGATTATTTCCACTTTGCAAATATGTTATCTCCTCCTTTAGGCATTTGGTAACCTTTCAATGGTTTATGTTCACAATTGTGGCCACACGCCATTGATACATGCCATTACGAATCATAACTAAGCCGGTTATGCTCCCTGCGGCCATCCCAACAGAATGTGTTAGCCCAGTGAGTCAGGAAAGTATTCCTATTTACCCTGGTGCACGCTCTGTGTCCAGCAGAGAAAGATTAAACCAGGGTCAGGAACATTGAATGAACTCCCATCAGGAGTTGAGACAAGCCTGAGGGACTGTAGAGAAACGTGCATTGCTGATCACTGGAGGATAGAAGGAGGTAAATTGCTCTTCATGTTGAGATGCTGCACCATAGTCCTCAAACTAAGGTTTAGCTGCTTGTCTTTCTGGTTTCTGGGGCACTTCCCAAACCATGGAGTACTATTGAGACCACAAATCCACACTGCTGGCCCGTCTGACCCAAAACATAAGTGCTGATAGTAGGTGCTCTCCCCATCAATAGCTGCAAGGAGTAAAAGGGATGAGCTTAAGATTATATATGGGCAAATCTACAGTTTGGCTTGCCCAATGTTCTCTTCTTCCACTCTGAGATTGTCATGCTGCTGCATGTGCCGACTGCAATTTTGGACATTATTTCCACCTTTATATGGTTCCAGGAAAGCGCTGGCTGTCCACTAAGGTCACTTCTTAACTTAGAGACATGTACAACCCATTTGTCATCCATCCACACTGTGCTAGAAAAACCATGGGGGTGCTCCACCAGAAGAACCAAGGCCACAAGATAAACCACAATCTTTCCCTTAAGACAAGCCAATGTAATTCACCTCTCTGTTAAGAAATACAATCTCTTGAACTGTTGTGTCAGAGTTTAAATCCCAGAGTACTCGTAGACAAATAGAATCTGGTCACTTAATTCTGAAATGTCTACTGAATCTGTTCAATTAGATTAACATCGCTTGTGTGTCTGAGCTTTCTTAATGTTCCTTAGCACTTTTGTATTTTCCTGGATCAGTCAAACATGCATAACATCAACTTCAGCAGTGCAGGGATTCTACTTGCACCAACCAAAGATTTTAGGCATCTGATAGCTTCTTCAGCCCAAACAATTAAGACGTGTATCATTATGCAAATTAGCTGACACAAACAGCATTTTTCCATGTACTGTCTGCAGGTTTTCATCTTCTTTTGTTTTTTTTTCTGTTTACAGGAGATTCGTTCTTGGTGTGGGACTGGGAGACATCAACAGAATGGGCAGGCTTCTGCATTTGGTACAGGACAGGAAAAACTGAGCACACATGTAATGTAGCATCAGTAAGGGAGCCCTTTTCTAAATAAGCCAGGTGACATAGTAACTCTTGAGTGTGCTTTGAATAGTACAGTGCTCAAGATGGCTACTAAACCTTGCAATATCTCTGAAGTCTTGTGCACTCCCACAGGTTTTCCCAGCAACTGTGAGATCCCTGCAGACAGGCACAGCTCCTCAGCAATGACGGAGGAGCGTTGCCCCACTGGCTAAGAGCAGCAGCGGAAAAATAAAACGATATGTGAATGTCATTTTATTTTTATGCTGCTGGCTCAGCTAGCAGGGAGGGACATGGCTGGGCCTTGGGAGGTGGGTGTGGGTGTGGGTGAGTGAGCAGAGAGTGTGCATGTGTGTTTGGATGGCCTAAGACGTCCAAACACATATTAGCACTTAGCTTTCTCCAGCCTGTGTACACAGCCGGACTGGAGAAAGTACACGGGCCCCAGGGTTGTGTCTGAGCGGCAGTCACTGCTGCTCAGCCCAATCCTGGCACTGCTTACATGCTATGTTCCTCATGTAAGCAGCACAAGGATTGCTAGGGAACCTGTTCCGGTGTCCCAGCAAATGCTGGGACACCAGAATAAGCAAGGAGGATGAGCGAGGCGTCAGGAGAGGGTGGTGGTGGCGGCGACGACGAAAGGTAAGTCATTTTATTTATTTAATTTATCCCCCCGTGCCTCCCACCCCTCCCCTTGATATATGCGGCAGCCACCGCTGCCTGCAGAGGGTCTTACAAGACCAGTACTGTAGGGAAGGCAGAATGGAGAAAAAAGGCAGAAACCCACAAATCAAAGATGAAAGACAAATGGACAATGTGGCAGTGTGTCCACCTTACATAAGAAACTGGCCTAAAACATAGCAGCTCTTTAAAAACAAATGTATACATATACTATAAACACACAGAAAATCTAACAAGAGCATGGTGTCCACCAATAATGAGTTTGACTGAAAGCATACCTCTCGTTTCCTAGCAGCTCATGACATATTGGAAGCACACCTGCCTTCTGAAATACTCGATAGCAAACTGCATCAAAATAATGATTGCCCATACAGAACTATCTCACGTTGCCTTACAGACCAAATATGGCAAGTGTGTGACACAAATAAAACATCTATGTTTTGCTGGTATACTATAAGTACATACCTAGTTCCCTACTATCATGAAAAAGGCAGATTGCCTACATTTATAGTGGCTGATGGACCTCAACCAACTTATGGTGCAGTTGGATTTTAAGTTGCAAGTCTGAAACTGCCACTTTTAGAAAGTTGGCATTTTCCTTTATTCTGCGCCTCCATTCTGTGCCTCTGCCTGTCTCGAAATACATGTCTAGGTAGGTGACAGCTGGTCTCTTGTGCATTCCTTCTTGACAGCCCCTCACAAAAGGAGCATAGGTGTGCCCGATGGGCAATCCTGGCCCTGATTAGCGTCTTGATGGGTCATCCTGGGCAGGATGGGAGGGAGGTGCTGACACACTTGAATAGGCTGGGTCCTGAGCCCTGAAAAGTGCTGCACAAGCCCCTATAGTGTGTCCAGAGCCAGGTAAGGAAGGGCAGAGACCTTGAGCACTTCAAAGCCCCTCTTTGAAGTCTCCTCCAGTTCAAAGGCACGGTTGGGTATAAGTACTGGACCCCAAACCACACCAAATCAGTAAACGTCTGGACCTGAGAGCATTCTGCCGGGAAGAAAGACTGCTATGCTGCTAAGGGACTGTCACTCTGCTGAAACTCTGCTGACCTCCTTGCCTGGGAGTGGGAAGGGCTGGATCTGCATCTCTACATCCCCATAACCAGAATTACTCAAAGGGCTTGCTAGCTTGTCTCCTGTTCTGAAGTCTCTGGGGCATCAAAGACTTCACTCCCCTCTGCTACAGCTTCTGGACTCTGCCAACTGTGAGTCCTACCCTGGTATGTGGTGCCAACCCAGTCCTGGGCTCTCGGAAGTGGGTTTTGCAACTGTGTTCTGACGCCAATGCATCACCATTATAGCTGAGGACGAGGACTTCGCATCGCGATTGCATGGTTCAGGATTGACGCTCCACCATCAGCTCCCGACATTACCATTGCATCACTAGATGCATGGCTCGACTATGAAGCATCGCCTTCATCACAAAGTGTTTGATGCCGCACCTCAAGGACACTGCATCAATGACTGCACAGCTGGACGATGATGCATCCCCGACCGGCAGATCACAACCTGTGCATAGCCTTCACAGTAGCCCACCGCTCTTCGCATTGGATCCTCAACACCGACACAACCCACCACACAAGTACTGTTACAGCAAGACAAGGTTGGTCCATGTAGCCGGCTTGCGCTCCATTGCGGTCTGCCTGAACTTTGGATTTACCCTGGTATAATGTGACCAGATACCCACGGTTGGCATTATAGGCTTTTAAGCACTACAATTCCTGATAATCTTCAAAAATTCATATTTGGACTTCTACTTATTGGATTTCTGTCAATTTGATCTTGTTTTTTTCATTAAATTAAGATCTGGTTTTTCTAACTTGGTGTGGATTATTTTTGTGTGGTGTTTTCAGTGTTTTACTGTTCTAAAGTGTTGCACAAATACTTATCACATTGCCTCCTAAGTTAAGCCTGCCTGCTCTGTGCCAAGCTACCAGAGGGTAATTACGCACAGGTTAATTTCAGGTGAGTATCTGAAATACCCTGACTAGGACATTTGTTCCTGCTTGGAGAGGGTTCATACCTCTGCTAACCAGAAACCCAATTTCTAACAGTGGTGAAGTAATTTACTGTGCGTCTAAGAAAAAAACATCATCTCAATTAATTAGGCCTATTCAAAACATGTTATGCTGGTATATTCTTTTTTGCATTTCAAAAACAAATCTACTAAAGCTCTGTTTTGTTCCTTATGGATCTATACACAAATGCCTCTGATTTGTATATTAGTCTTCGTGCACACCGTGGGCATTGTTTTGGCTTTCCTGCTTACGTCTGCATAGATGTTAGACATGGTAGATCCAGTCAGAAAAAAGACAGCCCCGTCTGCATAGATGTTAGACATGGTAGATCCAGTCAGAAAAAAGACAGCCCACGATAAATAGGGGGGCCTTTTCATGTACAAATTATGGACTTCCCTGGAGTGCATGGGCTTTCAGTCAAAGGTTTTCAATGGCAGTACCACCTGAGGTGGGGGACGCACAGGTTTGGCGGACTGTTGAACCACATACTTATTGTATTTCTCCCTTTCTGCCAAACGTTATCTGACCAACTCTAGTCCCTATGGGAGTGGTCCATTTATTAGAAAAATCTGGTTCCTGGGTAATTACAGTGTAAATAAAAAAAGCATTTAGGCAGCTGCTCTTGGGAATCAAGGCTTCAGTTATACAAAAGTGTTGCTAACCTTTGTCTTTCATTGGCTGCATCCATTGAACACTGTCTTCTAATTTCCTGCGATATTAATTTTAAACGACCAGACAGGTCGTGTGAACTCAGGGTTAATACTGGATTTAAGAAAAAAGGCAGCCGTTCGATTTTATTTAAACACTTTTGATTAGCAGCTCTGCACTGGTCCTTGTAGCAGGTCCCTCCTATGCAGTGCATGAATGTTCAAGTGTGAAACACAATTAAATCCTTCATTCCTTCATTGATCCATCAAACATATGGATCGCTGAAACCCCCATATTATTAAATAAATAAGTAAAATATAAACATTTTGCTAATGCTGTTTTGAGCAACGTGTCGTTATGAAAAAAGGGGGACCCTGAGAATGAAACACATTTATAACTTTCAATGTAAAAATAAAACTTGAGCCACAAAAAAGAACACACAGTACCAAGAAATGAATATTGCTATTAATAATTTGTGGCAATAGGGCTGCTCTGCCGATTAAGCTATATTATTGGTGTGTGTGATATAAAAATAATGATGGCTGATGAATATTTAAAATTATGCTTCCTTAATTAAAAATGAATCTGCACCATAAGCAAAATGACGCTCTAATCTCACTTTTTAATGTTTTTATATTTTTGCCGTTTGGACTTTACTTATCAGCTGATGTCCCTTGTGCAGGTTGAGTTGAAACATTGATGAAGGTATAAAGTTGCTTCTTGCTCTGTATGGTTGTAGGGTAAGAGCTAAAGGCTGAGTTTTAGGTCAAGTGACATAGGCTGTGCTGCAGGACCGTGATTCAGCCAGGGCTTGTCAGCAAGAGTTCTAGGAAGTGTTGCAGTGCCAGGACACTAAGAGGCCGATTACGAGTTTGGCGGACGGGAACACTCGTCTGCCAAACTCGCAAAGGGCTATTCGCTGCCCTGCTGGTGACCTCCCCGCAGACCCCTTTATGACTTTCCCACTGGGCTGACAACCCAGTGGGAAAGAGGAGGCATCATTGTCGCCGGCTAATAATTGAGCCGCCGGCAATGCTGCCTCACGCAGGGGGCACCAGCACCCTCAAAATGTGCACTGTCTGCACAGCAGACAGAGCACATTTTGAGGGTGCTGGGCAGGGGGACCCCTGCACTGCCTATGCTATGGGCGTGAATATCTACTTATTACTTCTACAGTGACACATGAATTGTTCACCTGAACGCACCTTATTTAGTTACACTCTATTTATTATAGAATTTTCTTCTTTTTTCCGTTGCCCGTTCTCCCATTATTCATATAACAATTTATATGTACATCTGGCCCCTCATCTCTATTTAACAACAACGAATCACATATCAAAACAAAACACCCTAACAACACAAAACTAAAAAGGTTTTAAGGTATTATGCTTCCCAATTGTCCCAAACGAGCTGCTGTGTATAATTCGAAACAAGCAGTTATCTCCTTTGAGGTAGTAAAATAGGATGTCCACAACAGATGACAAGTACACCATTGTGACTCATTTACATGGACTCATTGTTTCTTCTATGTGATTCATAAATTTCCAATTCTCCTCAAAACTTTGTGTCAACGCGTTTCGGCCTCTATTACTTCAAGGCCTCTTCAGGACATAGGAAGACATCAATACCTAAATGTAAAATCACACTCATGTGTATTTGTCTAATCAAAAAGGATGACCATTCCACCACGCGCACATGTCACCTTGTTCACCAATACATATCTATACAATTAGAGTACGCTGTGACATTCTTACTATATTTATCCCTATATGAGCCTTTATGCACATTAAAACCTTGAATCAGGTACTATTATGTGGCACATGCAACTTGTGATGTCAATTTCTTGAAGTATAATAAAGTGAATATGTGGGACTAATCCGCAATTGCTTTCTCTCATGAGGTATACCACAACCAAATAGCAGTAACCTTATACATTTAGGCCCTAGTTATGTACTAGGAAGTTGATATTAACACTTCTCTAAGGAAGTCCAATCTGGCTTTCATACTTTTTCGGCTTCAGATTAAGCCTCACAAGGTAAGACATATTTTACTTAGAAGGCAGTAAAACTAAACAAACAAGTGGGATACAGAACCATTTGATAAATATTATCTGACATTTCTCTTACATCTTAATCAATTTTTATCGTTCTAACCATATTTACCTTGAAACGGGTAAAACACTTGCCTTCGTTCCCTTGCTGTGTTGCATATCGCTACACTCGGCATCTAGGTAAATCACTGTTTCCCTAGTGGGATCTTGCTCTTTCACCTGTTGTGTGGTAACCAAGATAATCAAACTTGTTACGTGGAATCTTTGGTGTTTATAACATAATAAGCCTATGCAATGGCAGCCATTGTTAAATAAAGCCTCTAAATATAATGGCCCTCGTTACAACCCTGGCAGTCGTTGTTAAAGCGGTGGTAATACCGCCAACAGGCTGTCGGAAAAAAAAATGGAATCACGACCATAGCGGAAACCGCCAACATGGACAGCCACTTTAACACTCCGACTGCCATGGCGGTAGAAACAAACACCGCAGCGGTCACCGCCAACAGACAGGCGGAGGACAAAGTACAGCCCAACCTATCACAACAGGCCAATCCCCCACCTTTTCCGGGGTGGAACCAACACTCTCAAAAGCACGGCGGGAATGGTACACAGAAGTGAAACCACTCACCTCTCGACACCCAACGAGGAACCAGGACGCCATGGAGCCCGAACTACAGGTGTTACCAATGCTGGTCTTCCTCCTGCTCTATCAGGAGCAGGACTGACGCTGTCGACGACCACAGTGAGTACTGCACCTACAACACAGGGGAGGGGGGAGGAAAAAGAGAGTGACACACACACGCAACACGCAATACCCCCGCCCCCACCCTCACCCACAACACCATACACACAAATACATGCAGCAACATTACATATACACCCCATCACCCTCTGGAAGAACGCAAGGACAAAAGGAAATGATTGTAATCAATAAAAATCTGTTAGTGAAAGTTCAAAATTCAGTATATACAAATATGTGCACCAACTACACAAGTCCGGATAGTGTACCAATCATTGTCCGTGGACCACTGGTCCCAAAATGCATGGGCGAAGCCCACACAAGATACCTGACTCAAAACGGAGAGAACACTGCTGGGGCATCAGATCGAAAATAAACAGGCACCTCAGGGGGAAGGGAAGGGGGACCTCAGCCGGATAAACGCATGATGCCACTGCTGCACGAGGGGGCTCCATGCTCATTGCTGTATCCTGGGGAGTGCAAAGCCACAGTCTCTCAAGTCACTCAAGTGGGTGGTTTGCCCACTGCATTATCCCGGGGAGTGTAAAGCCACAGTCTCTCAAGTCTCTCAAGTGGGTGGTTTGCCCACTGCATTATCCTGGGGAGTGCCAAGCCACAGTCTCTCAAGTGGGTGGTTTGCCCACTGCATTATCCTGGGGAGTGCAAAGCCACAGTCTCTCAAGTGGATGTCAATCTCCACTGGTTCTGGAGGGAGCATGGTACCCAGAGTGCATCATCCTGCCAAGGACTGAGGTAGTGGATGTCAATCTCCACTCGTTCTGGAGGTGGCATGGTGCCCAGAGTGCTTCATCCTGCCAAGGACTGAGTTAGTGGATGTCAATCTTCACTGGTTCTGGAGGGGGCATGGTTTTCCCCAGAGTGCTTCATCCGGCCAAGGACTGAGGTAGTGGATGTCAATCTCCACTGGTTCTGGAGGGGGCATGGTGCCCAGAGTACTCCACATGCAGTGTGGCCAGTCCCATTCCCTCACGTGCCACGAGATTGCCTGGGAACAGGTAGCATGATACGCCATGGAGGCAGAGACATACCCCACACTGCTGCGGCTTCGCCTTCCACCTGCAGGTGCAAACAGTGATGGAAGTCATGCCTCATGGAAGCTGGGCAGGGTCCAGGAACTCTCCTGCAGCCTCGGACGACTGACCATTGGGGATGGTAGCCATGTCAGCGGTGGTGCCACTGTCCAAGCACGTCACAGGGCTGGTGGCGGTGCTTGCAGCGGTGTCTGTGGCGGCGGTGGTGCATGGGCCAGCACCTGTTGAGGGACACAGCAGGACGTCTCCTGCAGCCTCGGACGGCTGCCCACTGGGGAAGATGCTGGGGACTGTTGCTGAGGCTGCAAACATGCTGGTGGCTGTGCAGGTGGCGGTGCAGGTGGTGGTGATGGTGGCGGTGCTGGTGGCAGTGTTCACCGCTGTACAGGTTGGTGTAGTCGTGGACAGAAGGGGTGACACTAGTCCCTCAGTCGGTGCCACCGTGCCCTGTCCTGACCTGCTCTTCTGCTTTTGTCCCTTCCCCACCTTAGATGGAGCAGCAGGTGTCTTGCCACTGTCCCCTTTTGATTTGGCGGATCCCTTGGTGGCTGGTAGGTGCATCTTCTCCCTCCGGGATGTGGGCACCTTCTTCACCTTGGCAGGTGGCGGAATGTCCTTGGCCTCGCTACGTGGCACACTGACAGCCCTGATGGATGGCACACTCGATTACCCCGCAGTTGCTGGCACCACTGTGCCTGGGGATTTGGTGGCTGAGGTGCTGGGCTGGGACCTGGAAAGCCTGGCCCTAGGGGAAGGAAAGGGGGGAGGGGGAAGGTGAAGGGAAGAGGTCAAGGTTTGCCAGGAAACGTTTTTTTAGACACACTGGGATGGGAAGATGGAGGGGGTTTGGGAGTGGAGGAAGAGGAAGTGGTTGTAGGAGGTGTACGTTTGCTGAATTTGGGTGAAGGTGCATGGGCCGGAGGCTGTTGTGAGGTGGATGGCTGTTGGGTGGGTGTGTGCCTGCGTTTGTGTACTTTGGGAGGAGGGCTCACATACACACTGGGAGAGGACACACGGGATGTGTGCATGGTAGTGGGGGTGGTGATTGCACCTGAGCGGTGTGTGCTGATGGGCGTGCTGGTGATGGAGGTAGTGGCTGAGGATGTAGTGCATGCAGGTGTGAGTGGAGACGACAGGAAGGGAGGAGGAGGAGGACATGGAGGTGGGGGACGCAGTGGAGGCTGTGGATGTTGCTGTATCTGCATGGGGATGGTGCTTGTGTGAGTGTCTGTGGGATGTGTGGTGCTTATGTTTGCCATGTCCACTCTTGTGTGTGAATGAGTGTGCATGATGGTCTGATGGTGTGCTTGGGATAGACTGAGGTACTGGGGATTGGGTTAGGTGGAGGAAGTTGGAGGAGGGAGGCTGGGCACAGGGACAATGGCTGCCATCAGTGCTGAGGCCAGAGCCTGAAATGCTCTCTGTTGGGCCGCCTGCCCGGAATGAATGCCCTCCAGGTATGCATTTGTTTGTTGCAAATGCCTCTCAACACCCTGGATGACATTCAAAATGGTAGATTGCCCAACAGTGAGGGATCTCAGGAGGTCAATAGCCTCCTCACTGAGGGCAGCAGGGCTTACTGGGGCAGGGCCTGAGGTGCCTGGGGCAAAGGAGATGCCCACCCTCCTGGGTGAGCGGGCAGGGGACACACGCTGAGGGGCTGCTGGGA
Source organism: Pleurodeles waltl (assembly GCF_031143425.1). Taxonomy (NCBI): domain Eukaryota; kingdom Metazoa; phylum Chordata; class Amphibia; order Caudata; family Salamandridae; genus Pleurodeles; species Pleurodeles waltl. Next base: position 265,805,742 of record NC_090448.1, on the reverse strand, counting down.
GGACGGTGCTGGTAGGGGGGTGGCGGCTGTACCTGTAGATGCGGTGGGCACAGACGTGCCCGCCACCGCAAGGTAGCTCCCATCAGAGGAGGAGTCACTGTCACTGGTGTATGCTCCTGCCCCCGTCGTGGAGCTCCCCTCGCCCTCCGTCCCACTGGTGGCTTCAGACTCCTTTGCTTCACCTTCTAGGGCCAAGTGGGTTGCAGCTCCCTCCTGCTCCGGTGCCACTGCTCCTCCGCCAGATGATGCTATTGCACACAATAACAGGGAGACAAAACAAAAAGGAGGGGGAAGACAGAAGAAAAACATGTTCAGTGCATGCAACACCACTACCGTTGGCAGACACAACACACAGGGGGCAGCCCTCTCCACTATGCGATGCACAAACAGTTCCTAGCAAATTCACATGCCCATAGGGTACGAGGCCTAAGCCCATTTGCTGCACACCTGGAAGTCACAGGAGCCTGACTAGGTGTAGATGGCTATTACCACTAGTGGTGTTGGGGTGCCACAGAGCCTGCCTAACAAGGGACCTTGCCTACCAAGTTCGCCCTGGCCTAGGGGAACCCACTGACCACCCCCCCCACCCAGACACCTCGTAATGCATGCAGAGTCAGCTGAATGAGAGTGTACTCACCCCCTTGTGGCTGCTGTGATGCCGTCAAGAGCTCATCCAACTCCGGATAGGCCACCGCCAGGATCCGGGACATCAGGGGGGTCATGGTGCGACAGGCACCCCTTCCACGTTGGGAGGCCATTCCCAGCTGGGCCTCCGCCATCTTCTTGCTCCAGCGGCGCAGGTCCTCCCATCTTTTACGGCAGTGGGTGCTCCGTCTGTGGTGGCCCCCCAGGGTCCTGACGTCCTTGGCGATGGCACACCAAATACCCTTCTTCTGGTGGGCGCTGACCTAGAGGAAAGGTACAGGAGGAAAGGATATTACTCACCCGTCCGGACCTTCAGACTCATTGCCCACCAGTTCCCACCCATGCCCTGATGCACATACACTCACCATCAGCACATGCAGGCCTCAGCCCCCAGTATCTTCCATCCACACCACTCTAAACAGGCATTGCCCACGCAGCATGCTCACAGTGTACTCACCTGTTTGTCTGGAGGACCGTACAGTTGCGTGTACTGGGGAAGGACCCCATCCACCAGTTTCTCCAACTCCTCTGAAGTGAAGGCAGGGGCCCTTTCCTCAGACACTGTAGCAATTGTCGTTTCGAGACACAGGTCACAGCAGCACTTGCGGTGTAGGTCCTCTCCTGCTGAAGGTCAGGTATCAAGTGAGGGAACAGATAGAAAATGGCGGTCACGTCCACGGCGGTGCATCCTGTCATCGCCGGCGTACATCGTCATTGGCTCCTGGGACCCAAAGGGACCAATGTTAACCAATGCAGAATTGCGCCACGGTCTTCGACTGCCCACCGCAATGGTGTACAACGCCAGCACAGTTACCTCATTTCCCATTGTCCCAACTTACAGGTCAGGCAGCCACCATTTCAGGGGGCCACATGGGATGGAAAATAACTGCGTCACACCTATGTAGGCCAGGAATACAGACAGATATCAGGACATTGCGATTTACCAACGTTTCAGCAAATAACACATTGTGATACCTCTGTGTTGAATGACCCTCTGCTCGTTGTTCTCCTCCATAGGGCACGTCTGCTGGGGCAGGTGATGAGATGGTGGCATCCTCCGGTGTACAGACCCCTGGTGGACCTGTCGACAATGGAAGAGAGACACATCATAATCACCTACAGACTTGATTGTGCAGCAATCCAGGAACTGTGTGCCCAGTTGGAGCCAGACCTGATTTCAGCTATCTGCCATCCCACCAGAATCCCCCCTCTAGTGCAGGTTCTGTCTTTACTCCATTTCCTGGCCGGTGGGACTTTTCAAACAACAGTGGCCATGGCATCAGGGATGTCCCAGCCAATGTTCTCTAACGTGTTGTCCAGAGTGTTATCTGCCCTGCTGAAACACATGCGCAGCTCCATTATTTTCCCTCAGGTGGAGGATTGCCCACAGTGAAAGGTGACTTCTATGCCCTGGGACATATTCCCAACATCATTGGTGCTATTGATGGTACACATGTGGCATTTGTGACGCTTACATTTTGAGGAATAGCAGCATCCCTTATGTGATGGGCCAACTCCAGAGGCACCGTGTGTGGCTAATAGGTGAGGCCAAGGTCCAAACACAGTTTCCATAGGTGTCTGGGTATGGGGTTGTCCCTGAGGGTTAGTGTGTGTCCAACAATTGTCCCTCGACATTTGCAGGTGACTCTGGTTACCCCAACCTCTCATGGCTACTGACCCCAGTGAGGAATCCCAGGACAAGGGCAGAGGAACGCTACAATGAGGCACATGGGCAAACTCTGAGGATTATAGAACGCACCTTCAGCCTCCTGAGGGCCAGATTCCGGTGCCTCCATTTTACAAGCCGCTCCCTATACTACTCACTGAAGAAGGTGTGCCAGATAATCGTGGCCTGCTGTGTGCTGCACAACCTGGCTTTGCGACGCCAGGTGCCTTTTCTGCAGGAGGATGGGCCACATGGTGGTCTTGTGGCAGCTGTGGACAGTGAAGAAGAGGAGGCAGAAGAAGATGTCCACAACCGAAACAACATCATCATGCAATACTTCCAGTGAGACACAGGTAAGAAGATGTAACTGCTTCCCACATCTCATACTATTGTTGGAGCTGGAGTCTGTCATTTACACTCAGTTTATGGACCCTGACTTGTTACTTTGGCTTTCCATTTCACAGATGTGGCTCCCACTTTGTGCCCTCTGCTATGTTTACTGCTGGCCTACAGCTGTGTTACATTGGTATGTGAACAAGTACATTGACATTGATATATTCCAGAGATTTAGAAATTATACATTTGTGAAAGCACAGACTGACTCCAGCTTGTTTAGTGATTGAAGTGTGTTTATTTCTGTGCAAATAGGTGGAGGGGGTGTAAAATGGGCTGGGGTTATGGTGGATGAATGACCATGGCAGAGTCCAGTCTATTTGTTTCACAGGTGCATTGTCCAATGGGGCATAGGAAGTGGAGCAATGGCAGTTTAAGGTGGACAGGGTGACAAAGTGGGACAGAAGGGTGACATTCAGGGGGGTCTTATTTCCTGGCGGGGTCATGGCAATGTTCTCTGTCATGTTCCTGGATCTCAGGGACCATTTGCGGGGTGCTTCTCCATCTGCAGGGGGTGGGGTGCTGGTGTCCTGTTGTTCCTGTGACTGTGCTTCCTGTCCACAAGTGCCAGCGGAGGTGGAGGGTTGTTCATTGTCCAGGCTAGTGTCAGGGGCCTGTTGGTGTGCCACTGTGTCCCTCCTGGTGTTGAGAAGGTCTGCCAGCACCCCTGCAATGGTGACCAGGGTGGTGTTGATGGACTTCAAGTCCTCCCTGATCCCCAGGTAGTGTTCCTCCTGCAGTCGCTGGGTCTCCTGAAACTTGGCCAGTACCGTGCCCATGGTCTCCTGGGAATGGTGGTAAGCTCCCATGATGTTGGAGAGTGCCTCGTGGAGTGTTGATTCCCTGGGCCTGTCCTCCCCCTGCCGCACAGCAGTCCTCCCAGCTTCCCTGTTATCCTGTGCCTCTGAACTGTGTGCCCACTGCCACTTCCCCCAGGTTGTCCTGTGTTAGTAGGTTTGCCTGGGTTCCCTGTAGTGGTGGACACACTGCTGATTGACGTGTCCTGTGGACAGAGGGATGGGCCCGCTGGGTGGGTGCTGTAGTGGTGTTTCCTGAGGGGGGAGGATCAGTGGTGTTTTGTGACTGTGTCAGGGGAACCGACTGTCCCGAGGTCCCTGATGGGCCGGGCTGGCCATCTTGATCCAGGTGTGCAGAGCTGCTGTCGTCACTGTGGGCCTCTTCTGTGGGGGGACTGGATATGTCTGGCACCTTCTGTCCGGTGACGTTGGGTAGGGGTCCTGTTGGGGTGGAAATGCATAGATTTGTATGTGTGTGTGCCATCGTGTGCAATGGGTGAGTGACCCTCTACTCCTGTGCTTGCATTATTAGCTTGGTCCTTGTGTGATTGGTGATTTTGGGGCATGAGTGAGTCTCTCTACTGGACATGCTTTGGTGATGGGTGTCCATGCATTGGTGTTACATGCAGGGCTTTGTATTGGGATGTGTGGGTTGTGTTAGTGGGGTATCTGTGGGTTGTTGGGGTGATGGGTGTGAGGGTGGGAGTGGGAGTATGTGATGGCATGCAGGTGGGGTGGGGGGGTAAAGTAGTAAAGATTTGCTTTACCAGAGTCCAGTCCTCCTGTTACTCCTGCAAGGCCCTCAGGATGCATAATTGCCAAGACTTGCTCCTCCTATGTTGTTAGTTGTGGGGGAGGAGGTGGGGGTCCACCGCCAGTCCTCTGTACAGCAATCTGGTATCTGGATACCACGGAACATACCTTCCCCCGTAGGTCGTTCCACCTCTTCCTGATGTCATCCCGTGTTCTTGGATGCTGTCCCACTGCGTTAACCCTGTCGACAATTCTGCGCCATAGCTCCATCTTCCTTGCAATGGATGTCTGCTGCACCTGTGACCCGAATAGCTGTGGCTCTACCCGGACAATTTCCTCCACCATGACCCTGACTCCTCCTCTGAAAACCTGGGTGTCTTTGGGGTGCCATAATGTGGTGTGGGTGATGTGTGAGGTGGTGTCTGTTGTGATGTGTGAGGGAATGTGTGGGTGTGTGTTGTTTGAGGTGCGTGGATGTTGTATGAGTGATGGTGTTGTGTGTCTGTGGATGCTGGTGTTGCGTTAGGTAGTCTCTATCTCTGGCCTTCTTTAAAATTTTTGGTTGTAAGGGTTTGTGAGTGATGTGGGTATGTGCTTTATATTGGATTGGGTGTGTGGGTGTGGTGTGTGTATGTGTATCAGGTGTGTGTATTTTGAATTGTCCAATGTGGTTGTGTTTTGTTAGCGTGTGTGTATTTTGAGCGCGCCAGTGTGTACCGCCAATGGATTACCATGGTTGAAAGACCGCTGCGTTGATTCGTGGGTCGTGATAGTGTGGGCGTATTCCTGTTGGCGTGACGGTGTCGGTTTTGGTGTCACCAGTTTATCACTGACCTTTGGTGTGGCAGACTTGTGTGGGTGTCTGTATTGTGGTGGATTCCGAGCTGTGGGTCGTGATACCTGTGGCAAAATTCCGCTGACGCAACGGTATGTTGGCGGTCTTCTGCACGGCGGAAAGGGGGATTTACCGCCAGGGTTGTAATGAGGGCCAATATGTTTTACCCACTCCAAGATGAATAAGGTTAGAACCTTTGCCATTGTTGATTATATATATATACATATGTATGACCGTGGTAGAATGGTCATCCTTTTTGATTAGACAAATACACAAGTGTGATTTTACATTTAGGTATTCATGTCTTCCTATGTCCTGAATAGGCCTTGAAGTAATAGAGGCCGAAATGTGTCAACAGAAAGTTTTGAGGAGAACTGGAAATTTATGAATCACATAGAAGAAATGAAGAGTCCATGTAAATGAGTCACAATGGTGTAATTGTCAACTGTTGTGGACATCACATTGTACTACCTCAAAAGAGATGACTGCTTGTTTCAAATTACACACAGCAGCTCGTTTGGAACAATTGGGAAGCATGATACCTTGAAACCTTTTTAGTTTTGTATTGTTAGTGTGTTTTGTTTTGTTTTGATATGTGATTTGTTGTTGTTAAATAGAGATGAGGGACCAGATGTACATATAAATTGTTGTATGAATAATGGAAGAACGGGCAACGGAAAAAAAAAAGAAAATTCTATAATAAATAGAGTGTAACGAAATAAGGTGTGTTCAGGTGAACAATTCATGTGTCAATGTGGAAGGAATAAGTAGATATTTATCCCTACTATACATGTATTATGTTGATGGTTTGTTATCCAGTTTAGATGTAGTGGTGTTATAAGGACTGGCCCCTTTGTTGTTTTTATGCTATGCTATGGGCATGGGCAGTGCAGGGGCCCTGCTGTGCCCCCTGTACCTGTTCTTCATCAGCCTTTTCATGGTGGTGGTATGGTGAACAAGGAAACTTTTTTTTCCAAAATGCTTTGAGTGTTTGTTTGTTCATTAAAACTTCACTTCAACCGAGTGCTTGACGGAGAATCGTTATTTCGACCGTAGCTGGATAATACACCTTGCCAGTGAAGATAATTCTGTATATATATATATATATATATATATATATATATATATATATATATATATATATATGCACAGATAATAAAGGATAAAAATGCATCACCATGGGGATCTAATCCACCATCATCATCCTGGTGCCAAAGTCAAGCTGTGGAACCCCGGACAGCTGAGACAGGAGAAGCTTCCCCAATGGGACTTTGTTCTGGGCAGTGCATCCATCACAAAAATGAGTTCTTTCTGCCTCAGCACCAAGCTTCCCCACCTTACTTACCTTAAACAAACCAAAGAGGAAGGTTCTGGCAACCTCCCCGTCACATAAGTTATGAAATTCAAGTGCTGGCTGTACTCGGTCTGTGTTGAAAACATGCTAAGGTACGGGCCCTGCCCCGATGCGTTTTACAGAGACAGAGGAGCAGTAATTTTCCATAATGAAAACATTGAAACCATTCCCAGGCTGAGACTCTCTTATCATGTCTACCGTCCACATCCCCCATGTTATGTTCCTGCACAGTGCAACCCGGTGCTGGTGGGAAGAAGTGAGAACACGTTCAGTGTAGAAAACAAGCTTTGTGGAAAAATACCTGCACCACAGATGTGACAGCATCTAAAGGTAAGCTAAGCACAAAATAAAGTCAGTGGTCAAGAGGAAGTCAGTGGTTAAATACAGATAGCATTACACCTGGCTGATTACAACTTGTACTGCCGTCAGCCCATCCGGATCCAAGATCCTGTTGGGGACGGCGGCAGGTTGGCAGGTCTGCCTGCCAGCCTCATAATGTGGCGGCCGGAACGCTGCAACTGCAGCAGTCCAACCACCACCGCAGCATTGTGGTCTTCGGACTGCCAATGTCGTAATAAGGCCCTTAATTGTGCTGCAGGCCAATTAGTCCAGGTTGTGAATCATGTTGAAGTTATCAAGCTGTGCTGAATGAGGGTAGATCCAGGGCATATTGCTGCGTAAGGACTCCATTTATTGTTACAGGACCATGTTCCCAAGCTGTATCACAGGACAAGCAAGGAGAGGTCTAGGTTGTGCTACAGGGCCTGCAGTAGAGAATGGAGAGTCCAAACTGTGCTTCTGGTCCAGGACGGGATTGTTCTAGAGCAGTGTTTCTTAGCTTTTTTATTTCTGTGGAACCTCACTAAATCATTACTGGAATCCGTGGCCACCCAATGAGTCATTATTTAAAGCCGGGACCCCAGACCAAAGCAACCTCTTTGATTTGAACCTCAAAACAATACACACAAATACAAAAAAAAAGTATGCACCAAACAAATACTTAAATATTTTGTTTAATCATAGTCACATATAGAAATAGTTTCTGCATTTTCAATTTTGCTTCTTTATTTGTATATATGTTATTAATTTTAATTTATTAGTTTTAATATTATTTAGCTTTGTAAAGCAGTAGAAAACTCTCTGAGTAGGCCTCACAGACCCACAGGGTCCTTGGACCACGGGTTAGGAACCATGGCTGTAGACCATGGTTCATGGCAAGGGGCCACCAGTTTGTGCTGCATAACATAGACAGGCGGATTTAAGGCTGTGCTTTAGAGCTGGGAGAGCAGTGCTCCCGGCAGCACTGCAAAGCGGAGGATGGAAGTCACTGGGATGTGCTGCACATCAGGGGTTAGATATATACAAGCTGTACGGCAGGCCAAGGGATGGCAAACTGTTTACATTAGAGAGCTTTTGGGAGATAGGGCTCATTGTTGTCGCAGCAGAGGTATTGTTCTGCTGCTGCCTTGGGCATGAAATGGGCACAATTACAATAGAAAGAGTTACATTCGAAACATCTCCAACCACCGTTTTGTTTATACACAAGCAAATGTTCCTGCTTTGCTCAGTTCTTGTCTGCGTTCATAAAACATGCTTACACTTGTCTTTTGATTCACTCATTCAACATTTGGAGGATTCAATGTTGCTCAGAGTTTTAGCCAACTGAATTTTCTCTTAATTCTATACCTTGAGTGTTTTGCATAGCAGAGGTTTTCTGGCAGTTGTTGCAAGGGGTGAGTTTTTATTGATGTGCTGTTAAGGAAAAGAAGTTATGGCCTGGCTGAGATCTTGGAGGACAAGTTACTCCTATGGGATTTATATTCCAGTGGACGGGATATCCGTCACTGTTGAGTGGAGTAAATCATTTACCAAGATCTCAATCAGGCTCCTAGTCTTTTCTCAAACTAATATTGTGATCAGTATCACATTCACGCTGTTAAGGTTACAAAGAAAGGTACCTCTCCAGAGATTATATATATTTTTTGCCAATCAGTGTACGTTCATCTATTTGTGGCAATCAGTATATGTTCATGTATGTAAACATATAGTTATGCTAACGCTTTAATGTGTAACCTGCTGTTATTAAATAGAACCTGACATGATTTAACTGCCCAGTTTATTGTTTTTGGATCACCTTGTTTTTGGATGTCTGTTGTGAGTGAGCCTTACTTACTGAGTTTCATTCACTGTAGATGTTAGTAAAATAGACTTGAGTGCTAACTGCTCGTGCCAGTCATTAAAAATAATTTTTCATTTCGAAGCACAGCACATGTAAGTGGCTCTATGCTGATAACACTTGTTCAAATGGGCACACCTGTGTGCAAAAGTGTGGGCTGAGGGAGTGGGACTAGTGATTGTTAGAAATGGGGATTCTGGTTGGCAGAGGGTTGCACCCTGTCCAAGCAGGAACCACAATCCTAATCGAGGTAAGTCACCCAAACACCCTAAATTAACCTGTGCTCACTCATAGTATCTTAGCACAGAGAAGTCAGGCTTAACTTAAAAGCCAATGTGTTAAGCATTTGTGCAACACTTCAAACAGTAAAACAGTAAAAACACCACACAAAAAAGATACCACATTTAATAAATAAAACAAGGCAACATTACAAAAATACAATAAGTAGAACTTGAGGTATTAATTTTTTAAGAATAAGTTGAGAAACAGTGCTGAGAAAGAAGACGCGCCATCTGCGGACATCTGGTCGTCCCTGATCATGACAAAGTCAAATGGTCAGGATGACAGTGATGGAGTGCGGGCCAGCTACGGCGATCCTGTTAGGCCTGCTAAATAAAAGTACCTTAATCCTGGTTGCGTTGACATTGAGGATGTGGCCTCAGGCTGAAGTGATGCATCAGTGTTGATCCCCGCAGTGAAAGTGATACATCCATTTTTCCCACGCAATAGCAAAGATGTTTTGATTTCTCCATGCAACAGTGGTGATGCGTCAGGTCCCTGATGGGGCAATTCCAAGGGCAGTGCACCAAGGTCAATTCACACTGGGGAGATGATGCTTTGACTCCGATCCATGCGATGGGGCCAGTGCTCCAGTTCCGCTCCACAAAACAGAGGCAATGCTCCGGTTCTGATCTACAAAGTGGCAGCAATGCATCAGTTCTGACTGGAACAGTACTTTATACCCACTTCCAAGGGCCTAAGACCTTTTTAATACATATAAGTCAAGGGCAGGGTGCCATGTATTTCAAAAGTAGGACATTAACTTTCAGATTTTAAGTGTCCTAGTAGTGAAAAGCTCTTAAGTCCATTTTTCACTACTGCAAGGCCTATCTTTCCCAGAAGATAACATTGGGATTATTTTATTACCTTTTATAAGTGGAATTTTCAATTGGAAATGGATGGGACTCCATGTTTTGGTGTCTTTGAAATCACAATTTAATGTGCAGATGTATTTTAAATTGTAATTGTGAAAGTGCCACATTTGTAAGTTGGCATTGTCTTTCTTTAGCCATTTGGTGCCTTCAGCCTGTCTCTGAATACACGTCTGGGGTGGGTGACTACTGCGCTTTGTGTAATCACTCTAGACAGCCTCACACTAGGGAAGCTTAGGTGTGGCTGTCCATATCCTTATGGGCCATCCTGGGCAGGATGGGGGTAGGAGCTGACACACATGAAGAGGGTATGTCCTGCTTCTACACAAAGAGGCTGCAAACCCCCTGTAGTGAATCTGGAGCCAGGGCATGAAGGACAGGGACTCTGTGAACTTCAAAGGAATCCTTTTGAAGTCTCCCCATCTTCAAAGGCACAACTGTGTATAAGTACTGGAACTCAGGCACTGCCAATTCAGTACACTTCTGGACCTGTGGATACTTTGCCAGGAAGAAAGACTGCTGTGCTGCTACAAGTACTGTGACTCTGCTGGACTGCTACTCTGCTGGACTCCTGCTCCTCTGTGCTGACCTACTGCCCTCCTTGCCTGGGAGTGAGAAAGACTGAGCCTGCATCTCTCCAACCCAAAACCAAAGTGACTTCAAGGGCTTGATGGCTTGCCTCCTGTTTTCTGAAGTCTCAGGGACCCAAATGTCTTTCAACTCACCTGATACAGCACCTGGACTCTGCCAACTGTGAGTCTTGCCCTGCCATGTGGTGCCCTATCCTGTCCCTGGGCCCTTCAAAGGGGAAACTGGTGGAAAATCAAGAAAACCCAAGTGTACCGACTTCGGAAGTCTCTGGACTGATGCTGATGCAGGATCCTGTGACACTGCCTCCAACTGAAGCCGTGGTCCTCGCTGGAGTGTGACAACCCTGCAGGCCTGACGCCGCCGTATCCTCGCTGAAGTCCACGACTCTTCAAAGTCTCAAAGTGCTGGGTCATCGACGTCCATGACACCCTACCATGCCATAACTGCCGGATTTTGACTCAGCTGGAAGTGCACGGATCCAACGCTTCGCCCCAATGCCACCTCACTGCCAGCGCTCTGCAGCAAAGACCTGACACCTCTTTGCGACTCCTTCGCTGCGCAGCACCGGAACCAACACCACCCCGGATCCATCAACACCGCAATCCCTGACTCCGTGCACCAGCTTGTTTCCTCTTTTTTACAAGGTATTGTACCTGTGGTTCCATGTAACTCTGTGACCAGATCCATTAGCGTTGGATTGTTGGGGACAACTCCGTCATGATGCCATGGTATCACCAATTCGAAGCATTTGTGTTTCTAAGCACTATATTGAAGTTTAATCTTTTAAAAATTCATAACTTTGCCTGTGTATCTGGAATTTTGTCGTTTTGGTCTTGTTTTACTCAAATAATTATTGGCTATTATTCTTACCTGGTGTTGAGTCATTTTGTATTGTTTCCACTGTATTACTTTGTGTGTTGGTACAAATACTTTACACATTCTCTCTGGGCTAAACCTTGATGCTCGTGCCAAGCTACCAAGGGGTGAGCGGGGGTTAACCGGTGTGCGTTTCTTCTTTGCCCTGACTAGAGTGAGGGTCCTTGCTTGGACAGGGGTTGACCTGACTGCCAACCAAAGGCCACATTTCTAACAATTCTGATAAAGAAAATCCATTCCAACATGGCTGCCTATGTGTACACTAGTGTATTTATGCCTGCTTCGTGATGCATGTGTACTCATTAAGCTATTCCAAGATGGCAGATGATACATATACTTGCAATCTAGTACCCCAAAGCAGTGCTGTTATATGCTGCTAATAATTAATGAGCAGGACTTCTACAGCCTCAGATCAATAATACCCACATCTTTAGTTTGTTCAGCTCATTTTTTCCCAGTGGGCAGTAGTTTGTAACGCCCCTTTCGTTAGTGATTCAGCCAAAATGACTCAGCTGTTTGTCCTTTGATGTTAACGTCCAGGCCAGTTTCAGTCTTAGTTGTTACTGCTGCTGATCAACACTATTATATCACTGCTAACGTTCCAAGGTGTTAATGGACCCACTTTTTACGTTAAATGCTGTTAACTCCCATAATGCACCTGGACAATCAACGGTCAACATTGTCAATGTTTAGCACTATCAATAATCATGCTCTAAAAGCCCCATGCAATTACTGCCCCAAGGTTTTAGTTGCTTACCAGTTAATAGGCCATGCTAATTCCCCAATGTAATACTTTATATATTAATTCATCACATTCTCGCAGCTAGTATTACACTTTTATGTCCCAGCTCTTAGTATCCCATGCCACTAATACTGTGCACTGCTATTTGAGTGACTTTTCACTTCACCAAATTTTGCATCAGTGCTTTTGCTGCACAATGTTAGCACCTCTCGCAGTAAATACCCAGGGTGTTAACTATCAGTGATATGACCCTTCTCTGTTAATGCATGGATCGTTAATGCTCACTCACTTAACAATTCTGTGTTTATACCCTGCGATTGCCCAAGTTCTATTAGTACCCAGGATGCAATTGTTGTGGGCTGTTAAAGTTCAGAGAATTAAGATCCCCTTGTAGATTTCATCAAAGAGCCTGCCAGCCTCATTCTGATAATACTCCTCTGATCATTGTTGATATTCTCGTATTTATTAAAGGGGGTGTTTTGTAATTGGGAGATTCGGCTAGCAAAAAAACATAAAACGTGAAGTTAACAGGGTGTGGCCCCTGAATGTAGGAAGTACAGTATCATTGGGATACAATATAGAAGACAGAATATAAAAAAAAACACTCAAATAAGTCTTGAATTTCTATACCGAACTCCACCAACTGACCTGTGCCGTACATGTATCTTCAAGGTGTGAAAATATTGAGTTAGGAATAGTAAGCCTATTATTTCATGTATGCACTTCCCTTTCGATATTTTGGCCCTCATTACAACATTGGCGGTAAAAGCCGCTTACCGCTGTGCAGAAGACCGCCAACACACCGCCGCGGCCGCGGAATTCCGCCACAGCTATTATGACCCACATCTCGGAATCCGCCAAAATTCAGACACCCACACAAGTCCGCCACACCAAAGGTCAGTGATAAACTGGCGAAAACAAAACCTCCACTGTCATGCCAACAGAAATACGCCCACACTATCACGACACATGAATCCACGAGGCGGTCTTTCAACTGCGGTATTCCATTGGCGGTACACACCGCCGCGCTCAAAATACACACACATTTACAAAACACAGCCACATTGGACGATTCAAAATACACACACCTGATACACATACACACACCACTCCCACACAGACATTACAATATAAAACACACACCCACATCACCCAAAAAACCCACGACAAAAAATACAGAAAGAAGGCCAGAGAGAGACACCACCAGCAAGTACAACAGCATCCACAGGCACATAACACCATCACCCACACAACTTCCACGCACCTCACACAACACACCACTACATAACACCACACTTATCACCACACACTCCACCCCACACATCACCTACACCACCCCATGGCACGGCAAAGACACCCCAGGTTCTCGGAGGAGGAGCTCAGGGTCATGGTGGAGGAAATCTTCCGGGTAGAGCCACAGCTATTCGGAGCACAGGTGCAGCACACCTCAATTTCAAGGAAGATGGAGCTATGGCGAAGAATAGTGGACAGGGTTAACGCAGTGGGACAGAACCCAAGAAATCGGGAGGACATCAGGAAGAGGTGGAACGACCTACGGGGGAAGGTGCGTTCCGTGGTCCCAAGACACCACCTGGCGGTTCAGCGGACTGGCGGCGGACCCCCACCTCCTCCCCCACAACTAACAACATGGGAGGAGCAGGTCTTGGCGATTCTGCATCCTGAGGGCCTCGCAGGAGTGGGTGGAGGAATGGACTCTGGTAAGACAAATCTTAATTATTACATCCCCCACCCTACCTGCATGCTATCACATACCCCCACCCTCACCCTCACCCCCATCACACCAACTCCTCACAAATGTACCAATATCACAAACCACCCATCCCAACACCAAGCCCTGCATGCACCAACAAAGCATGGACACCCATCACTAAAGCATGCACACTGCACATAGCCATACAACCCCCTAAACCATCATCACACAAGCTCCCACACAGGAATGCCAAAACTGGGATACACGGTCACCCACCCATTGCACACCATGGCAACACAGATGCAATAATCATGCCTTTCCACCCCTGCAGGACCCCTATCCAACGTCACCAGACAGGAGGGTCCAGACATGTCCACTCCACCCACAGAAGAGGCCCACAGTGATGACAGCAGCTCTGTCCAACTGGATCTAGATGACCAGCCCGGACCATCGGGGACCTCTGGACAGTCGGTTCCCCTCACACAGGCACAGGCCACCACAGACCTTTCCCCCTCTGGAAACACCAGCACAGCACCCACCCAGCGGGCCGATACCTCCATCCCCAGGACACGTCAATCAGATGTGTGTCCACCACTACAGGGAACCCAGGCTAACCCACCACCCCAACAACAACAGGGACCTGGGGGCAGTGGCAGTGGGCACATGGTCCAGGGGACGGAGGCCCAGGAACACAGGGGAACTGGGAGGGCTGCTGTGCGACAGGGGGAGGACAGGCCAAGGGAACCCACTCTCCACGAGGCCCTCTCCTCCATCCCAGGAGACGATGGCAACGGTACTGGCCAAGTTTCAGGAGACCCAGAGCATGCAGGAGGAACAGTATTTGGGCTTCCGGGAGGAACTCAGAACCATCAGCTCCACCCTGGGCACCATCGTAGGGGTGCTGAAGGAAGTACTCAACACCAGGAGGGACACTGTGGCACTACAAGGGGCCCCTGACACTAGCATGGACGATGAACTGCCCACCACCTCCACCGGCACTAGTGGACAGGACACCCCGCCACAGGGCCACCACACCAGCACCCCACCCCCTGCAGACTGAGAACCACCCCGCAAACGGTCCCTGAGATCCAGGAACAAGACAGAGAACGATGCCAAGACCCCTGCCAAGAAATGAGACCACCCTGATTGTCATCCTACTGTCCCACTTTGTCACCCTGTCCATAATTAAACTGCCCCAGCTCCATTTCCTATGCCCATATGTGCAATGCACCTGTGACACTAATAGACTGTACTCTGCCATGGACATTCCTCCTCCATCACCCCTCACCATTTAACTTCCCCCTCCAATATTTTGCATTTAAATAAACACACCTAAAGCACAAACTGATCTGGAGTCTGTCTGTGATTTTTAAATAGTGTATTTGCAATTACAGTGACAAAATGTTTTTGAAATAGTAATGTCAACATACGTATGTCACACAGCTCTAGTCCATGAGGAATTTAAGCAGATGACACACAGTGGGACCCACATCTGTGAAACCGTAAGGGAAAGAGACAACTCAGTGACCATACACTGGGTGAAAACGACAGACAGGATAGAGGTAGTAGTGTAAAAGTACATGTAGTAGGCATGATTGTATTCTCACCTGTGTTTCACTGGAAATATTGCTGGATCACTGAGTCCCTGTTCTGCATGTCTTCTTCATCTGCTTCCTCCTCATCACTGTCCACAGGCTCCACAGCTGCCACAACGCCGCCATCTGGACCATCCTCCTGCAGAAAAGGCACCTGTCGTCGCAAAGCCAATTTGTGAAGCATACAGCAGGCCACGATGATCTGGCACACCTTCTTTGGTGAGTAGTAGAGTGATCCACCTGTCATGTGGAGGCACCTGAACCTGGTCTTCAGGAGGCCGAAGGTTCGTTCGATCACCCTCCTAGTTCACCCATGTGCCTCATTGTAGCGTTCCTCTGCCCTTGTCGTTAGATTCCTCACTGGGGTCAGTAGCCATGACAGGTTGGGGTAACCAGAGTCACCTGCAAATATTGAGGGACAACTGTTAGACACACACTAAACCTTAGGGACAACCCCATACCCAGACACCTATTCCTATTCACACTGTATTGGGTCCTTGGCCTCACCTATTAGCCACACACGGTACCTCTGGAGTTGCCCCATCACATAAGGGATGCTGCTATTCCTCAAAATGTTGGCATCATGCGCTGAGCCAGGAAATTTGGCATTCACATGGGAGATGTACTGGTCTGCCAAACACACCATCTGCACATTCATAGAATGGTAGCTCTTCAGGTTTCTGTACACCTGTTCACTCCTGCGGGGGGGTACCAATGTCACATGTGTCCCATCAATGGCACCAATGATGTTGGGGATATGTCCCAGGGCATAGAAGTCACCTTTCACTGTAGGCAAATCCTCCACCTGAGGGAACACGATGTAGCTGCGCATGTGTTCCAGCAGGGCAGACAGCACTCTGGACAACACGTTAGAGAACATTGTCTGGGACATCCCTGATGCAATGGCCACTGTTGTTTGAAAGGAACCACTTGCCAGGAAATGGAGTACTGACAGGACCTGCGCTAGAGGGGGTATCTCTGTGGGATGGCAGATTGCTGACATCAGGTCTGGCTCCAACTGGGCACACACTTCCTGGATTGTTGCACAATCAAGTCTGTATGTGACTATTATGTGTTTCTCTTCCATTGTCGACAGGTCCACCAGCGGTCTGTACACTGGAGGATGCCGCCATCTCATCACCTGCCCCAGCAGACGTGCCCTATGGAGGAGAACAGCGAGCAGAGAGTCAGCCAACACTGAGGTATCCCAAAATGTCATTTGCACAAATTTATTAATACGCAATGTGCCTGTAACTGTGAGTATTCCAGGCCCCCTGAAATGGCGGCTGCCTGACCTGTAAGGTGGGACAAGGGGATATGAGGTAACTGTGCTGGCGATGTACACCGTCGCGGTGGGCGGTCGAATACCGCTAAACAATTCTGCATTGGTTAACATTGGGCCCTATGGGTCCGAGGAGCCAATGACGATGTACGCCGGTGGTGATGGTAAGCACCGCTGCGGACGTAACCGCCATTTTTTATCTGTTCACTCACTTGATACCTGACCTTCAACAGGAGAGGACCTACAATGCAAGTGCTGCTGTGATCTCAGTCTGGAAGCGACAATGGCTTATGTGTCTGAGGAAAGGGCCCCTGCCTGCACTTCGGAGGAGTTGGAGAAACTAGTGGATGGGGTCCTCCCCCAGTACGCGCAACTGTACGGTCCTCCAGACAAACAGGTGAGTACACTGTGAGCATGCTGCATGGGCAATGCCTGTTTTGAGTGGTGTGGATGGAAGATACATGGGAGGGGCTGAGGCCTGCATGTGCGGATGGGGAGTGTATGTGCGTCAGGGCAAGGGTGGGAACGGGGGGCAATGAGTATGACGGTCCTGACGGGAAAGTAATGTCCTTTCCCCCTGTACCATTCCTCTAGCTCAGCACCCACCATAAGAAGGGTATTTGACGTGCCATCGCCAAGAACGTCTGGACCCTGGGGGTCCACCACAGACGGAGCACCCACTGCCGTAAAAGATGGGAGGACCTGCGCCGCTGGAGCAAGAAGACGGCGGAGGCCCAGCTGAGGATGGCCTCCCAACGTGGGAGGGGTGACCGTCGCACCATGACCCCCCTGATGTTCCGGATCCTGGTGGTGGCGTATCCGGAGTTGGATGGGCACTTGAGGGCATCACAGCAGCCACAAGGGGGTGAGTACACTCTCATTCAGCTGACTTTGTGTGCATTACGAGGTGTCTGGGCGGGGGAGGTGGGCAGTGGGTACCCCTAGGCCAGGGCCATCTTGGTAGGCAAGGTCCCTTGTGAGGCAGGCTATGTGGCACCCCAACCCCACTAGTGGTTAGAGCAATCTACACGTAGTCAGGCTCCTGTGACTTCCAGGTGTGCAGCAATTGGGCTTAGGCCTCATACCCCATGGGCATGTGATTAATCTAGGAACTATAAGTGCATGGAGTAGTGCAGAGGGCTGCTCACTGTCTGTTGTGTCCGCCAACGGTAGTGGTGTTGCATGCACTGAACATGTCTTTCTTCTGTCTTTCCCCCCCTTTTTGTGGTCTCCCTATTCTTGTGTGCAATAGCATCATCAGGCAGAGGAGCATTGGCACCGGAGCAGGAGGGAGCTGCATCCCACTTGGCCCTGGAGGGTAAAGCAACGGAGTCTGAAGCCACCAGTGGGGACAGGAGCAGAGACCATCAACAGCGATTCCTCCTATGATGGGAGCTCCCTTGCGGTGGCGGGCCCCTCTGTGCCCACCGCATCAACAGGTATAGCCGCCACTCCCCGTACCAGTACCTCCCTCCCAGCAGCCCCTCAGCGTGTGTCCCGTGCCCACCCACCCATGAGGGTGGGTATCTCCTTCGCCCCAGGCACCTCAGGCCCTGCCCCAGTCACCCCTGCTGCCCTCAGTGAGGAGGCTATTGACCTCCTGAGATCCCTCACTGTTGGGCAGCCTACCATTCTGAATGCCGTCCAGGTTCTTGAGAGGCATTTGCAACAAACAAAAGCATACCTGGAGGGCATTCATTCTGGCCAGGCAGCCCAACAGAGAGCATTTCAGGCTCTGGCCTCAGCACTGATGGCAGCCATCGTCCCTGTGTCCAGCCTCCCCCCTCCAACTTCCTCCACCCACACCCAATCCCCTGTACCTCAGCCTATCCCAAGCACATCATCAGACCAGCATGCACACACATCAACACACCAGAGTGGCTCAGGCAAAGATAAGCACCACACATCCCACAGCACTCACACAAGCATCATACCCATGCACACATACCAACATCCACTTCCTCCACTGTGGCCCCCTCCTCCACGTCTCCCTCCTCCCTCCCAGTCTCGTGTCCACTCACACCTGCATGCACTACATCCTCAGCCATTACCTCCATCACCAGCACGCCCATCACCACACACCGCTCACGTGCACTCACCACCCCCACTACCATTCACACATCCCCAGTGTCCTCTCCCAGTGTGTCAGTGAGCCCTCCTCCCAAAGTGCACAAACGCAGGCACACACCCACCCAACAGCCATCCACCTCACAACAGCCTCCAGCCCATGCACCTTCACCCAAATTCAGCAGACGTACACCTCCTACAACCACTACCTCTTCCTCCACTCCCAAACCCCCTCCATCTACCCGTCCCAGTGTGTCTAAAAAACATTTCCTGGCTAACATTGACCTCTTCCCTACACCTTCCCCCGTCCTTCCCCTAGGGCCAGGCTTTCCAGTTCCCAGCCCAGCACCTCAGCCACCACATCCCCAGGCACAGTGGTGCCAGCAACTGCGGGGTCATGGAGTGTGCCAACCATCAGGGCTTCCTGTGTGCCACGGAGCGAGGGCAAGGACATTCCGCCACCTGCCAAGGTTAAAAAGGCGCCCACATCGCGGAGGGAGAAGCCGAAAACACCTGCCACCAAGGGGTCAGCCAAAACGAAAGGGGATAGTGGCAAGACAACTGCACCACCATCAAAAGTGGGGAAGGGCCAAAAACTGAAGGAGAGGGCATGGTGGCACAGACTGAGGGACCAGTGTCACACCTTCTGCCCACGTCCACGCCAACCTCTACGGTGGCGAACACCGCCACCTGCACCGCCTCCTGCACCGCCACCTGCACCGCCTCCGGCACGTCTAGAGCCGCTGCGACAGTCCCCAGCCTCTTCCCCGGTTGGCAGCCATCCGAGGCTGCAGGAGACATCCAGCTTTCTCCCTCAGCAGGTGCTGACACATGCCCCGCCGCCAGCACCGCCGCCACAGACCCCACAGCCAGCAGCGCCGCCACATACCCCGCAGCCAGCAGCGCCGCCACAGACCCTGCAGCCAGCACCACCGCCACAGACCACGCAGCACAGCACCACTGCTACAGACCCTGCAGCGAGCACCGTCGCCACAGACCCCACAGCCAGCACCGCCACGACTGACACCGCCGCAAGCACCACCAGCGGCCCGCGACGTCCTCGGACAGTGGCACCACCGCAGACATGTCTACCATCCCCAGTGGTCAGTCGTCTGAGGCTGGTGGTGAGTTCCAGGACCCTGGGCAGCTTCAATGAAGCATTACTGTCATCACAGTTGTCACCTGCAGGTGGAATGTGAAGCCGCAGCAGTGTGGGGTATGTCGCAGCCTCCATGGCGTATCATGCTACCTGTACCTCGGCAATCTCATGGCACACACACCCAGGTGAGGGAATTGTACTGGCCACACTGCACGTGGAGCACTCTGGGCACCAAGCCCCCTCCAGAACCAGTGGAGAGATACATCCACTACCTTAGTCCTTGGCAGGATGAAGCTCTCTGGGCACAAAGCCCCCTCCAGAACCAGTGGAGAGATGCATCCAATACCTCAGTCCTTGGCAGGATAAGGCACTCTGAGCACCAAGCCCCCTCCAGAACCAGTCGAGAAAAACATCCACTACCTCAGTCCTTGACAGGATGAAGCACTCTGGGCACAAAGCCCCCTCCAGAACCAGTGGAGAGATACATCCACTACCTCAGTCCTTGGCAGGATGAAGCACTCTGGGCATCAAGCCCCCTCCAGACCCAGTGGAGAGATACATCCACTACCTCAGTCCTTGGCAGGATGAAGCACTCTGGGCACCAAGCCCCCTCCAGAACCAGTGGAGAAAGGCATCCACTACCTCAGTCCTTGGCAGGATGAAGCACTCTGGGCACCAAGCCCCCTCCAGAACCAGTGGAGAAAGGCATCCACTTGAGAGACTGTGGCTTTGCACTCCCCAGGATAAAGCAGTGGGCAAACCACCCACTGGAGAGACTTGAGAGACTGTGGCTTTGCACTCCCCAGGATAAAGCAGTGGGCAAACCACCCACTGGAGAGACTTGAGAGACTGTGGCTTTTCACTCCCCAGGATAAAGCAGTGGGCAAACCACCCACTGGAGAGACTTGAGAGACTGTGGCTTTGCACTCCCCAGGATAAAGCAGTGGGCAAACCACCCACTGGAGAGACTTGTGAGACTGTAGCTTTGCACTCCCCAGGATAAAGCAGTGGGCAAACCACCCACTGGAGAGACTTGAGAGACTGTGGCTTTGCACTCCCCAGGAAACATCAGTGGGCATGGAGCCCCCTCGTGCAGCAGTGGCATCGTGCATTCATCTGGCTGAGGTGTCCCCCCTCCCCCTGAAGTGCCTATTTCATTTCGAGCTTATGCCCCTGCAGTGTTCTCTCCGGTTCCAGTCAGGTGTCATGTGTGGCCTTCGCCTATGCATTTTGGGCCCAGTGGTCCACGGACAATGATTGGTGCACTATCCGGACTTGTGTAGTTGGTGTACATACCTGCGTTTACTGGATTTTGAACTTTGAAAATGAGATTTTACAAGATTACATTCTTTCAAATCAATTCCTTTTGTCCTTGCGTTCTTCCAGGAGGTGGGGGGTGTATGTGTACTGTTGCTGCATGTATTTGTGTGTATGGTGTGGGTGGGGGTGTTGCGTGTTGCGTGTTGCGTGTGTGTGTCACTCTCTTTTCCCTCCCCCCTCCCCTGTTTTGTAGGTACAGTACTCACCGTGGTCGTCGCCGCTATCGTTGGTGCTCCTGATAGAAGAGAAGGAAGACCATCATCGGCAGTATCTGTAATTCGGGCTCCATGGCGTCCTGGTTCCTCGTGGGGTGTGGAGAGGTGGGTGGTTTCCCTCCTGTGTACTGTTTCCACCATGTTTTTGTTCGTGTTGGTTTCGCCCCGGATAAGGTGGCGGATAGGCATCTTGTGATAGGGTGGACGGTACATTGTCTTCCGCCTGTCTGTTGGCGGTGTCCGCCGTGCTGTTTGTTTCTACCGCTGTGGCGGTCGGAGTGTTAAAATGGCCGTCTATGTTGGCGGTTTCCGCCACGGTCGTAATCCCATTTTTTTACGCCAGAATGTTTGCGGTATTACTGCCGCTTTAACACCGACCGGGTTGTAATGAGGGCCTATATGCTTTTTAACTTTAGGCCACTCCACTCTACACTACTACACTCTACGCTATTACACTCTAAGCCAGTCCACTGCATGCTGCTCTAGTCAATGCTCTCCACTCACTGTGATTTCACTTTATGTCACTGGTGTGGCATCATGCAGTACAGTGGTGGAGAGTCTTGTACAATATAGTGTTGTACAGTGGAATATCATAATTTGTGGGAACAAAGTGCTTAATATAGTGATGAGTTATAGTTAGTGTTGTCTGGTTAGCAAGCTGTAAAGTGTGTGTAATGTGGTCTGTTGCTTACAATAACTTGAAAGTAGTAAATGAATTGTCAATGAAAGTTACAAATATAATTTTAGAATTCGTAAACTGTGCATAGCTTAAACTTGGTTTGTACAGGGGATATAAGTATTCTTAACTATAACTAAGCATTAACTTCTGTTTTTTCATTGAATATATACGGATATAACATAAATTAATAAGAAAAATAATGAATTATTTTAAATGATAATAATGTTAATTAAAATCATATATATATATATATATATATATATATATAAATATATTTTAAAGTTTTGTGAATATTCATCAAGCAGCGCCAAAGATACAGGCAAGTGAAAAACGCTTTTTATATAGAAACTAGGTCCTGACTATAACTACCCAGTGGCACCCGGCACTAGGTAATATCTATCTATCTATCTATCTATCTATCTATCTATCTATCTATATATATATATATATATACATATATATATAGACACACACACACATAAGCATACTTATCATCGCAATTTCAATATTCTGAACATTATAAACCACAATATTTTTGATTATGAAATTTTTATACTTCTTATACTTTACATTATAAGTATGGCAAGGTCAACATTTTTGAGGCTGAATATTGTGAACCACAATATTTTTGTGGTTGATATTTCGTCACTGCAAGTTGCTGAAAAGCACATTGCCTCCATGTGAAGACATAAGTTCCTTCTGAAATAAGGTGCAGCACAGAATATGAATTGGTGTCTTGCATCTATTTTCACTGCCTCTTGTTCCATATTTATCAAGCACTATAAAGTAACTAACACTTTGAAAAGAGAAATATCCAATCTTGTCATTTTGCCCATTACCTTAAAAATTATAATGTGTGATTCAAAAGGCTGATTGATCAACTGTTTGCCTGAATAACTGATTTATCAAATAATTGATTGAGTATACTTCTAAAGTGGTCATACATTAAATGTCTCCTTGTGTTGCAGTAAAAATCGAATTAAATAATGTCCTTTTGGAACAATGCATTTGCAATGCTTTAACTGAATGCGATGTACAGGAAAAGCAATAATCTAATCAAACGCTACATTTGATGACTAGCTGTCTTCGGCGATAGCAATAATCTTAACCGTGTCCTGGCAGATTCCGACTGTGTAAAGCACCAGTCCCCATATCCTATTAAACAAGTCTTGGAACAGTAGAAATCTTCTTTGCTTAAGTTCTTGAAAAGTATTAAACAAATTGATTGCCTGTGTACATGTCTCATTGTATGTCAACATATTGAGGTCAGTGATGTCAACTTGCACTTATATCACTCCAGGTTATGAACTACAATCACTATGTCAAAATGGTATTCTACCAGATTATTGTATTTTAAATATCACACCGCAAATACACCAGGGTCAGAATATCGTCTGCAACATTATATTAAAGGTAAGTATATATGGATAGTCTTAACTGTCCTTATATGCACTTATATGTACCTTGATGATATAGATATTCAGATTATGTAGGTGTGGAGTAGTAAATCTGTCCATATTGATACATATTTACACAATATTGTAGTAGTCGATGTTCTGGTTATAATTTTTGGTGAATTATATTTTTGCACAAAAGAGTTTGACATACAACCATCAATCACACAACCACCATGGTAAGTGTTGAGAAGAAGACACAAAGGCTGGTTAATATTAAACCTTTCTTTAATCCAACTCACGGAGAGAAGAGGTGACCTATCCTACACCAGCATGCAAATATTATACAGGGAAGAAGGACACACGACTAGACACAATAGCAAGCATACCTAAGGAAGCATAGATTTGCAATTCTTAGCTACGCATCTAATTACCTTGACGATGCGTTATTTTGGCAGTCAATATTGTACAGTGATTCAAGTAGAGGTCGTTAAGGAATACTCGATATTTTAGTAGAACACCTTCAGAATTAGGAAGTGCTTGCAAGACCTTTGCAGATGACCTTTAATCTACGGAGCAGGGTGCATGGAAACTGTAAAGAGGTTTTGTTCAATATATATATAAAGCAGATGGAGAGTCTCTCATAGTAGGCAAGGACATAAATCATACAGGACAGAGCATGCACTGCCTTTGGCATCCCTTAAACGAGATGGATCCTTAAATACACACATTGGAGCGTATTGCAGAACTTAAGCAATAGATTAAAATGAAATTGCATCAAAAGATCAATACTTTCTTTAATGGGTATTACTACTTACATTCCTTTCTTCTAGATTAATGTCTAGTAATGTCATTGCCTTCGTAATCTGATAAAGTGGTTAAACAGATTTATGTCGGTGTTTCTGAGTTAAATATGCACGAGATGCACCTCCCTGTCAAAAGGCACAGTTCAACTGCCTTTGCCCCTTCTGTACTCCCTATTTACGCTTTTGCACGATAAAACAAGTAGGTGTAAAGGATGATTTCGTGATTTTTTTTCTGCAATAAAATATCTCAAGTTACCAACATCTGGCCGGAATTTACACGAGAAAACATTTCCGTATTCACGGTAATTATTTTTTTCTGCACACGCCAAAGAACACAGACGATTTCCACCAGCTGCCAAGGGTAAGTGAGACAACTGGTTCATCCTTCTGCTGCTGACAATGTTGAGTAAGGATGCCAGACAAGGCAAAATGAAGAAGACTTTTTTTTAAAACAAACAAATAAAACCTGAGGAAAGTACCTGGCACTCTGGTAAATGATATTTGTAGGTGAAATAACTGTATGATTGGTTATCAGGGTCACTCCTATTCCCACTTAGGCATGGTCCTAACAATTCAGATTCTGGTTGGATGGCTTAGTGTTTCCACGTTGATGCTGGGGGTTGTACAGCATCTGTCCAAAAATGACAGAGCCTAACGTACAATGAAAGCTTAGATATTGTTTATATTGCAAGTGTTTATTTTGTTACTGAGTGTTAGACCTGGCAGCTTTTTGGCATGTCTCCCCTGTCTTTTTGCCTTCTGACCTCCTGTTTTTATGGTTTACTGGACTCTGTTTTGGCCGGTTTATTGTATCTGCGCACTTTACCACTGCTGATCAGTGCTAAGGTACAAGTGCTCCCTATGTAAACTGTACTGTTGATTGGTTTATCTATGATTGGCATACCTAATTTACTGATAAGTCCCTAGTAAAGTGCACTAGAGGTGCCAGGGCCTGTAAATGCTACTAGTGAGCCTGCAGCACTGGTCGGGCCACCCACATTAGTAGCTCTGTAATCATGTCTCAGACCTGCCCCTGCAGTGTCTGTGTGCGCAGTTTTTAACTGTAAATTCGACTTTGCAAGAGTACCCACTTGCCGGGCCTAAACCTTCCTTTTTCTTCCATGTAAGGCACCCCTAAGGTAGGCCCTAGGTAGCCCCGTGGGCAGGGTGCAGTGTATGTTTAAGGTAGGAGATATACTAATGTGTTTTATATGTCCTGACAGTGAACTATTGCTAAATTCGTTGTTCACTGTTGCAAGGCCTGTACCCCTTCTAGGTTAACATGGGGGCTACCTTTAAATATGATTAAAGGGTAGATTCCCTTTGGGAGGGGATAGACATGTGAAGTTTGGGGTCTCTGAGCTCACAATTTAAAAATACATCTTTTAGTAAAGTTGATTTTAAGATTGTGTGTTTGAAAATAACACTTTTAGAAAGTGAGCATTTTCTTGCTTCAACCATTTCTGTGACTCTGCCTGTTTGTGGATTCCCTGTCAGGGTCAGTTTGACAATTGGGCTGTTTGCACCTCTCACTAGATAGTGAAACAAAGGGAGCTGGGGTGTAGCCTGCAATTACTGATGAGCCATCAGTTGTTAGAGGGAGGGGAGGAGTGGTCACTCACACCTGAAAGGGCTGTGCCTGCCCTCACACAATGCAGTCCCCAACCCACTGGTGTGGGTTTGGGGCCAGGCCTGGGCAAGGCAGGATTTCACAAACAAAAGAGACATTGCATTGAAGTAGGTCTACTTCAAAGGGAAAAATAGGTATAAGAAAGGCACCCAAAACCACAGACTTTAGAACACTTCTGGAAACTAAGAGGAACCTCCACCTAGAGAAGAGCTGATGAAGAAGAGCTGCCCTGCCTGTGACTGTGCTTTGTGGAGCTATCCTGCAGTTGCTACTTCTGCCTGTGCTAGAGGACAAAGACTGGACTTTGTGCTGCCTTCCTTCTTGTGAAGATCTCGAAGGGCTTGATTTAGAGCTTGCCTCCTGTTGTTTGAAGTCTCAGGGACAGCAAAGACTTCTCTCTGCCAGCACCTGAGCCTCTGGAGAGACTCCTACTCTGCCAAGGGTTGCCTATCCAGTTCCTGGAACCCTGAGAAGACAAGCTGGCAGCCCAAGAGTGAGAAATCCATGCACAGACTGCCGTGCTGGGAAAAGATCGACGTAACTCTGATCTGCGGCTGAAAAATCGACGCACCGCAGGCTTCGTGGGTGAACATTTTCAGACCTTTTTGACGCATACTCACCTGTGCGGGGTTATTTTTGACGCACCAAATGTACATCTTCATGCTAGCAGCATTAGCCTTGTGTTTAAAACTACACGAAGACTCGTTTTGGTTTTTAATTGATAACTTGACGTGTGTATTGTGGATTTTTGTCGCTTTGGTCTTATTTTCTATTGTTCTAAACCTGTGTTGTGTCATTTTGTAGTGTTTTCATTAAGTTATTGTGTGTGTTGGTACAAATACTTTACATCTAGCACTCTGAAGTTAAGCCTACTGCTCGTGCCAAGCTACCAAGGGGTGAGTGGGAGTTAGCTGAGGGTGATTCTCTTTTACCCTGACTAAGGGTCCTTGCTTGGACAGGGGGTAACCTGACTGCCAACCAAAGACCCCATTTCTAACAGACACTCATTGGTGTGATGTTCAAAAGCTCAAAGCCTCAATGACGTTTTGAACCAGAGTTGTTAAGGGGTTTTTATCAGGACAGAAAAATTAGGAGCATATGCAATGGTTGGAGCAAGAGATCAGATTAGATTAGGGTCCCTGTAGGAGGCTGGCCTGGTTTGTAGTGGTACCAAGGGGTACTTACACTCTGCACCAGGTCCAGTAATCCCTTATTATTGTAGAAGAGGTGTCTAGCAGCTTAGGCTGATAGAAAAGGGTAGCTTAGCAGAGCAGCTTAGGCTGAACTAGGAGACGTGTAAAGCTCCTACTATACCACTGGTGTCATATGCACAATATCATAAGAAAACACAATACACAGATATACTAAAAATAAAGGTACTTTATTTTTATGACAATATGCCAAAAGTATCTCAGTGAGTACCCTCAGTATGAGGACAGAAAATATACACAAGATATATGTACACAATACCAAAAATATGCAGTAATAGCAATAGAAAGCAATGCAAGCAATGTACAGTCACAATAGATTGCAATGAGAGCACATAGGTATAGGGGCAACACAAACCATATACTCTAGAAGTGGAATGCGAACCACGAATGGACCCCAAACCTATGTGAACTTGTTGAGGGTCGCTGGGACTGTAAGAAAACAGTGAGGGTTAGAAAAATAGCCCACCCCAAGACCCTGAAAAGTGGGTGCAAAGTGCACCTAAGTTCCCCAGAGAGCACAGAGGTCGTGATAGGGGAATTCTGCAAGGAAGACCAACACCAGCAATGCAACAACAATGTATTTCCAGACGAGAGTACCTGTGGAACAAGGGGACCAAGTCCAAGAGTCACACTCAAGTCGGGAGTGGGCAGATGCCCAGGAAATGCAGCTGTGGGTGCAAAGAAGCTGCCACCGGATGGTAGAAGCTGTGGATTCTGCAGGAACGAAGAGGACTAGGAACTTCCCCTTTGGAGGATGGATGTCCCACGTCGTGAAAAAGCTTGCAGAGGTGTTTCCGTGCAAAAAGACTGCAAACAAGCCTTGCTAGCTGCAAGGGTCCCAGTTAGGGTTTTTGGATGCTGCTGTGGCCCAGGAGGGACCAGGATGTCACCAATTGCGTGAGGAGACAGAGGGGGCATCCAGCAAGACAAAGAGCCCACTCAGAAGCAAGCAGCACCCGCAGAAGTGCCGGAACAGGCACTACAAAGAAGAGTGAACTGGAGCTCACCCAAATTCACAAAAGAAGGTCCCACAACGCCGGAGGACAACTCAGGAGGTCGTGCACTGCAGGTTATAGTGTCGGGGACCCAGGCTTGGCTGTGCACAAAGGAAATCCTGGAAGAGTGCACAGGAGCCGGAGCTGCTGCAAATCACGCGGTACCCAGCAATGCAGTCTAGCGTGGGGAGGCAAGG
Source organism: Pleurodeles waltl (assembly GCF_031143425.1). NCBI lineage: Eukaryota > Metazoa > Chordata > Amphibia > Caudata > Salamandridae > Pleurodeles > Pleurodeles waltl. The sequence continues at coordinate 265,777,562 of NC_090448.1, read as the reverse complement.
ACTTACCTCCACCAAACTTAGACTGAAGAGTCACTGGACTGTGGGAGTCACTTGGACAGAGTTGCTGAGTTCCAGGGACCACGCTTGTTGTGCTGAGAGGGGACCCAGAGGACTGGTGATGCAGTCTTTTGGTGCCTGCGGTTGCAGGGGGAAGATTCCATTGACCCACGGGAGATTTCTTCGGAGCTTCTAGTGCAGAGAGGAGGCAGACTACCCCCACAGCATGCACCACCAGGAAAACAGTCGAGAAGGCGGCCGGATCAGCGATACAAGGTTGCAGTAGTCGTCTTTGCTACTTTGTTACGGTTTTGCCGGCGTCCAGAGCAGTCAGCGGACGATTCCTTGGCAGAAGGTGAAGAGAGAGATGCAGAGGAACTCTGATGAGCTCTTGCATTCGTTATCTAAAGAATTCGCCAAAGCAGAGACCCTAAATAGCCAGAAATGGAGGTTTGGCTACTTAGGAAGGAGGATAGGCTAGCAACACAGGTAAGAGCCTATCAGAAGGAGTCTCTCACGTCACCTGCTGGCCTTGGCCACTCAGAGCAGTCCAGTGTGCCAGCAGCACCTCTGTTTCCAAGATGGCAGAGGTCTGGAGCACACTGGAGGAGCTCTGGGCACCTCCCAGGGGAGTGGCAGGTCAGGGGAGTGGTCACTCCCCTTTCCTTTGTCCAGTTTCGCGTCAGAGCAGGGCTGGGGGATCCCTGAACCGGTGTAGACTGGCTTATGCAGAGATGGGCACCATCTGTGCCCATCAAAGCATTTCCAGAGGCTTGGGGAGGCTACTCCTCCCCAGCCCTGACACCTTTTTCCAAAGGGAGAGGGTGTAACACCCTCTCTCTGAGGAAGTCCTTTGTTCTGCCTTCCTGGGCCAAGCCTGGCTGGACCCCAGGAGGGCAGAAACCTGTCTGAGGGGTTGGCAGGAGCAGCAGCTGCAGTGAAACCCCGGGAAAGGTAGTTTGGCAGTACCCGGGTCTGTGCTAGAGACTTGGGGGATCATGGAATTGTCTCCCCAATGCCAGAATGGCATTGGGGGTGACAATTCCATGATCTTAGACATGTTACATGGCCATGTTCGGAGTTACCATTGTGACGCTATACATATGTAGTGACATATGTATAGTGCACGCGTGTAATGGTGTCCCCGCACTCACAAAGTCCGGGGAATTTGCCCTGAACAATGTGGGGGCACCTTGGCTAGTGCCAGGGTGCCCACACACTAAGTAACTTAGCACCCAACCTTTACCAGGTAAAGGTTAGACATATAGGTGACTTATAAGTTACTTAAGTGCAGTGGTAAATGGCTGTGAAATAACGTGGACGTTATTTCACTCAGGCTGCAGTGGCAGGCCTGTGTAAGAATTGTCAGAGCTCCCTATGGGTGGCAAAAGAAATGCTGCAGCCCATAGGGATCTCCTGGAACCCCAATACCCTGGGTACCTCAGTACCATATACTAGGGAATTATAAGGGTGTTCCAGTATGCCAATGTGAATTGGTGAAATTGGTCACTAGCCTGTTAGTGACAATTTTGAAAGAAATGAGAGAGCATAACCACTGAGGTTCTGGTTAGCAGAGCCTCAGTGAGACAGTTAGTCATCACACAGGTAACACATACAGGGCACACTTATGAGCACTGGGGCCCTGGCTGGCAGGGTCCCAGTGACACATACAACTAAAACAACATATATACAGTGAAATATGGGGGTAACATGCCAGGCAAGAGGGTACTTTCCTACAGTCCCCTAAATCCAAAATACATGATTTATAGACAGAGTCAATGGATCTCATGATAATTGTGCTGCCCCATCATGTTGGGCTGAATTGGAAGCATCCCCGCAATAGAAGGTATACTGCAAGAAGTGCCACTCTGATGAGGCGCATGGCACCACTGCTGAGGTCAGTAAACCGCGGAGCCCACTGACATAGCAGGGATGCATGGGGTGCTAATGCAAGCAAGGAAAATGGTCATCTTGACCTCTGCTGGGTAGTAAAATATGACAATAATCAGGACTTAGTGGGCCTGTCTGCCCTGTTGACCCCGATGCCATGGCACCTGCTGTACCATTGACAGCTACATCCCTGGCTATGTCTTACCAAAGTCCAATTGCTAATCCGTTGTGATTCACCAGAGAGGATGGTTGAGATCAACACCCCATAAGACTGACCTACCCTTGAATGGTTTCTTATGGGAGTGTGGACAAGTAAAGAAATGATTTCCTTTAAGCAAATAATTAAGCATATTGGTATGACCACGGTGGGTGGCTCGTCAGCCCTCCTGTTTTTTCGAGGCTACTGGCAGAGGACAGCCTGCATTGTTTAGAGATTCTCTGCTGTCTAGCAAGATCACAATCTTAACAGCGCATCTGCCGGTATGCCAGATACATTGGACGCAGAGCAGTATGCTGACCTGGTGACAAGTTTTTGGTCCACAGCATACTATTTTGTTTTACCCAACAGACTACCAAAGCAGGAGTTTTTGTGCAAAACAAAAAAACACAATGTCTCTCACATGCGGGGAGTTTTCTCATTGTGTGCGGTAATCATTGTAACTTTTCTATATCTGGGTCTGCCATGCCACACATGGGGTTGCAAGGCTGAGAAGAACAATGATAGCTTCCGACCCTAAATAGGTTAAGGTGACTGTCACTGTGATCTAGTGGCCGTGGGGAGGAATGACTAAAATATTAAGGGTTTCCGACAACAGAGTCACCTGAGGCTCCAAGTAGGAAAACTCTGTTGTTTCCTCATCAGTAAATGAGGCAGTAGAACCTTGAGATTGGTGGATAGTACCTCTGTCATTTTCGGGCAGATGCTTCACAACTCCCAAAATCTAAATGGAGACCTAAGTATTCCAGAAAAATCTGTTGTGTGTTAGTGGTAGCTGTCAGTTGATTTGAGTAGCTAATTTTGAACAAATTAAAAGCTGTCAGCACAGTTTCAATATTAGGTTATGTTACCTTTCAGGATTGTTCACTTGATTGACAATGCTAAGAATGGGGAAAGTGGACATGTAGTTATGTGTCTACATGTTTTGTGTCGCTGATTTGGTATCCAGGTAGGACACCTGAAATGCTTTTGAGTTTGTCAAACTAGGTTGTAGAATGAACCCGGCAGAAATTATTTTTTTACCACAAAGGCCAGCATGTGTGCCACACTGGCCATAACAGTACCTTTCAATGTATGGCACTTTTAATAGTTTTCCAAAATGAAAGTTTGCAAAAAGATCTAAGGATAGCATGTAATTCCTCTGTAATTCACATCTAGAAGGTCATGCAGAAGATTTAAAGCTTTCCATTAATGAATAAATTAATTATTTCGGATCTTTTTATGTACTCACAATGTTTGTAAATCATTATCATACATGATGTTCTCACCTTCTGATAATTAATAAACATGCTATATTGGTCACAAAGGCATTCATGTAGGCCTTTAAGGTTATGTTTAGAGATTATGCTTCCATGAGAAGTTCATGTGTGAAGGTACTGCAATTCATTGGCTCTGTCGCTCCTTTCATATTCTAAATCCAAATGAGTATAGGTACTGGAGTGATATGAACTATCCAGTTCACCCTTGCACACTTCATTTCAAGGTCTGTTATTTATTGAGGGCTTTAACCTTGCTAGGAGGAGGTCAGACCAACATTTGCATGGATTAGGCTGATCATATTGTTGTGGTTGGGCTGACTAGCAGTGCCTTGTCTAGCCTTATCTTCTCTGTTGGACTGGTTGTCTATTGCCAAACTTTTGCTCTCATAAAAAACATCAGAATCTAAAACGAATGCCTTATTTAGGTACTCATTTTATGCATTGATGCAAGTAACCGTAATTAGATTTGCATTTCTGCTACCTGAACATGTTTTGCTATTTTTATTCCAGATTACTTGCATTGCATTTTTATTATTTAAACTTTTATGCACAATGTATCTGTACTTTTATTGTATTCTGACAAATAAAGAAATTTTGACTGACTGACTACTCATTTTATGGTTCTGCCTTTGTATCATAATAATCATTATAGCATTGCAAACACTTCAGAAAGAATAACACATGCACGTCTCTCTATTATTTCTGGGAGCCTTATTTGCTAATGTTTATTTATTTGTTTTAAAGCCTTGCTAAAGCTTGATGGCTTATTGACCGGAGTTAAACACTTGGGCTAACTGCCAGTGCTTATTAAGAAGAATAAGGAGTCAATCAATTTTGATTGAATCATTACATTGAAGAGGAACCACAAGAGTGTTCCAGACTATGTTGACCTTCTGACACTGGGGCCCATATGTATACTTTTTTGCGCTGCATTTGCGTAATTTTTTGACACAAAAGCGGTGCAAAAAATGTATAAATATGGACCTATATTTGAACCTTGTCACAGGCTATCTGGCCCAGGCCTTTAGGAAAGGGACTGAACCGCTCCTACTGGCAGCCTGCATTTGGGCTCTGAACAATTCTACTAGATAGTCTTGGGCACCAAATAAGTAGTCTGCAGTGGTGTGTCCTATTCCATAGTGATTTTACTGGTCACAGTGGATAGGGGTAATGGTTCATTGCCAATGTCTTAAGTGCCCTTCATTTGGATTACCTCTGGACCCTTCTCATTCGGGATTGTGCTATGCAATTTGAACAGTCTATTTTTTCCTGTTAATACTTAGGAGGCCCTTGAACATATATATGCCTTCATAGCATAGGACCAGTAATCCCGAGGGCACTGGTAATATGGTATTACAAGAAAAACGTCGGTCCACGTTTTTTCTTCAATATGCTTTGCCTGCTACACTACCAGCAAAACAATAGTGGGAATGGGAGCAGAAACGCCAATTCTTTTATGTCCTCTACTGAAAACTTGTAACGGGGAGTAATCCTGTGTTAAGATATTGCTCACTGACAAAGATAGAAAATTTTGCTAATTTCTGCTTTGCTGAATTACATTTGCTAGCTGTCTTTAACAGCGCATCACGGGCATGAATAGAGGGATATAATAATGCTGGGCTGGTTCATTTTCAGGAAGCATGGAAAGCACCTAGCAATACACTTTGTTAGAAGTTTTTCTTCATTTATTTATTTCAAGCTAAAACGAATTTTGGAAAAATAACCTGTGGACTCAAATAGAAAATATTTGTCCAACTTATTTAGGAAAGATAATTCTGAAGAAATGTTATTTTCAATTTATAAAATGTAGTTCACAAGTTCCCATTTTCTGATATATAAACTCATTGGAGCATAAACTTAGGGCCTTATTACAAGTTTGGTTGTCGCACCACCAGACCGCCATGGTGTCTGGCCGCCAAAAGACCGCCATGTTGGCGCTCTCACAGACTGCCGTATTACGTGTCACACAGCCAGGCCTGCCAAAAAACAGCCAAAATCCTGACACCGCCAGGACTTTGGAAGGCAGGAAATAGCAGTCCAATCACTAAAACCTCCAGCCCATCAACCTATCACCGAACCTATTACAATTCGAAAATTGGCATGGCGGTCATGACATGGCAGTCTTCCAATGGCGGTGCGAACCGCGGAGGTCTCCACAGTAATACACTACATCACATTGGCAACCTGACATACATTCACACACTCGGTACACCTACAAATTATACTATAAATCACATCCGTTAACAAACCACAGTCCTTTGCATCTACAACGGCTCACACAGAAGGTAGAGCGCCACTTAAAAATACAGAACCATAGAATAGGCACCCCTCCATCATTCACTGGGCACATATCCCACACCCTTACAACTCCCCAACAACACATACTAGCACCTCTATACCAAATTTGCTCCCATGTCACCCCTAATTACACAGCACCTAAATTTAATTACTTATATTGTTCCTTGTTTCCCACAATCATGTCACCACAGAAACATCCCCGTTTCAAAGATGACTAGTTAAGTTTCATGGTGGATGAAATCATTAGAGTAGAGCCACAATTATTTGGAGTCCTAGTCCAGCAGACTTCAGTTGTGAGTGAAATGGAAATGTGGCAAATAATAGTCAACAGAGTGAATTCTGTAGGCAGCTACCCGTGCACAAGGGACAACACCGTGACGAGATGGTATGACCTCAGGTGAAAGGTACGTTCCATGGCCGCCAGGCACCAGCTGGCAGTCCACAAGACTGGTGGTGGTCCCCCACCTCCTCCCCTGCAGCTCACATCATGAGAAGAGAAGGTCTTGGCCATCCTGCATCCTGAGGTCTTCACAAGAATACCTGGGGGAGTGGAGTCAGGTAAGTCACAACATTACAAATGGCACAAAAATTTATTGGCATGCATGCTCACTGATCACCTTTTGACACTTTAACTGTCACTCCACTTACCACCCCTGTGTTCAACTGTCCAAATAACCCTGCCTGGCATCTCGTATGTTAAGTAGACTTACCTGGAGGTACAACATATGTGCATGGTGTGAATAGTACAGGGACTGACAGCAGTACAACTCCCAGCAGGCATTGTTTAAAATTACAAAAACTACAACAATGTACCACACCCAAAATCACCTTGTTGTGCAAATCACTTGTGAACTGTATTCACCTTAGACTGTACCATCTGTATAGTGTGTGGATATAGGACATGGAATGAGAGGAATGCTAAGGCTAGCAGGCACTTGGACTCACACAATACTCTGCAACAACACTGTCCTCTGCTACGCTGACCCTTCTCTCACTACTGAGCTATTGAACTGTATTCACCTGAGGGGACCTCAACTGCATAGTGTGTGTTTATAGGATAGGCAATGACAGGAATGCTAAAGCCAGCAGGCACTGTCTACCCATTGCAAAACACCAGCCCACTGTGCATCTCTCCTATCATCCTTGCACGTTAACTTGAAATGGGACTGTACTCATCTGATAGTATGAATTATGTATGCTGTGTGTAGTACTTGCTGTAACATGACTGTAAATCCCAGGAAAACCAGTCCCTCTAACTCCAATGGCCAGGACAGTGTCCACTCGACATTGTGCAGCTGTCTGTGAACTCACAAATGAAGTTGGGAGGTACCTGCGAAGTACCCAGAAACATACAATGCTACACCCTGTGATGTGCCAAATCAACTAGATCCATCTTGAATAGCTAAGCCAAGAGGTAAATAATGTGGACAGGAAGGACAGCCAAACCGGTGTGCCAAATCAATTAAATACAAATCAAAAGTCACAAGGTGCATCATCTAATTGCTTGTGGCAGAACACATATCCACAATGCACTGACCACATGATAACAAATAACCAACAACAACAAGGTTACTGGCCTGCCTGAATAACAGTCAACCTGGTCTTAAGATGACCTAAGCCACGTCATGCCCAGACAATCTTTTGACTGCAGTGCTGGAAAGATATGAGTGTAAGGCCAAACCTCCAAGTGCCAAGATACACAGATATCCTGTAGCAAGTTGGCTGTAAATGGAAATGGTCTGTTCACCAAATATCAGCGCTAAACTGTTGATAGCAGGTGTGCCTGTCACATAACGGAACACTGCAAAGCCAATGTGCACATGGCCCTAAACAAATGTCACTGTAAACTGTTGGAGATACACGTCACATTACAACCTGTAACATTCTGTTTCTCACTTCAACAGGTCTACCTGCCACTGGGACCATTGAGATCACTCCAGAGACTGCCACTTCCCCCAAGGTGAAGACCTCAGTGAGGATAGCAGCCCTAACGTGAGGACGTTAAGCACAGCTCTGCCCATCTGGGGAACCTGGTCAGACAACACCTGTCAGTCTCACAGTGCACACATCGACTCCTCCTAGCCCTGGTGCATCAACATCGCAGGCAACCAGTCACCCCCTAACCTGTGTCCCAAGGACAGTTACGACCATCTCCTAGTCAAGATACCGGAGTCACAACAAGACACCCTTGACAATAAAGGACCTAGAACCAGTGGTAGGGGGCGAGCGGTGCCAAGGGCGCAGGCTAGTGGGAGTAGGGCGCGTGGGAGGGATGCTGTGGCCCGCGTAATGAGTCTTCTGGGGATAGTTCTTGCCAGGACACCTTCAGCCAAGTTTTGGGAGCTTACCAACAATCACAAGGCGCAATGGGCCAGGTACTTACCATACTTGGGGAGATCCAGAACCTGCAGAAGGACATCCACCAGGAAATTATACAACAGTGGGAGGCCCACAATGCCCACGTGGCCTCAATAACAGGGGTGCTCAGAGACATAAGCACCACCCTGAGCAGGGATTGTCAACAACACCAGACCCCTACCATTGGCTAACTAACACCAGGCCCTTCTACGTCTGTGACAGCCAGTGGAAGGGAGGCCCTGCCAAATGAAGGACCTGCCTCAGACACCCCTGCCTCTGTAGCTGAAGACTGCCGCAAATGAGGATGTCCACTCAAACATCCAGGAGGTGAAGATGGCAAGACCACACCCACTGCCAGGTAGTAAGGTCTTACTGATGGTGTGCCACAGATTCACTCAGTTGACTATTTTTCAACCACTTTCCAATTTCCATGATAGTAGGACACTGGACTTTGGACTTCAAATGTTATGGCAGCTACTTTAATAATTACATCCACCATGAATGACCCCCTCACTGTTTGGCATTTCTTTTTCACACTCATGTCCTGTGCACAAGTAAATAAACGCAACAAATGCCATTCAATGTATACTAGTCATTTTTGTTCATTGTGAGATATTCAGTGTAAAATTCATGTGATGAAAATGAGGTACTCAAAAGATGGTGATGTAAGGATGGATATGTCACAGGTAGTGTCATGCTAAGATTCACTACCAACACAATGACACAAGTGACACTCACACAAAACTTTTTATTTACACTTTGCAGCACCTAGGCTGCCAAAAGGTCTGGACTGTCGTAGCCAAGAATGACAAAACATTGTTGCTTCTGGCTATACATCTCAAAGTACCATCCCCCTAACCACAGACAAAAGGGCTATGACAGACCCTGTCCCATAAAATGGGCTAACAGATTGGTGGATTATGTCACCAGCTTAACCCTTATCACATTCCAAAACTATGTCTACCAACTTAACATACTCTATGACATAGACAGAGGACAGTACAACATTTTCTACTTAGAGGTCCATCCTCTTACAATGGTCAACCATCAGTTGGCATGTTACCCACCTATGTCAGTGTTGTGGCATAGGCACTGTGGCCTGCAATGAGGTAAGACATTGACAGTTACATAGAGGTGACACAGGATCCTTGTCAACACAATGTGAAGGTGGAGGAAATGGTTTACACAGTATGACCTGTTATGGTGGCACATGATCATGCACATGAGACCATTGGACCAACATACTCGGGCAAACAGGTCTATTGTGTAGCTCAGCTGTCTGCCCTCCCACTGTCCAGGCAGCCTGGGTATGGGACTCATGCACTCCAAATCTGCAACAACATTAACTGGATCAATCCATGTTCACTTCACAAGTCAGACCAGCAACAGCCACCTGCCAATGACACTACTCCGAAATGCCCACATGAGCATGGCAAGGTGAAGAGACCTGCAAGAAGAAAGTGATAAACAAGGACTTTAGGCCTGTAACTGCAAACATGAGACAATAAACTCTTCTCAAGATACTGTAATTTCTCTGACAATGCAATGTGACTGCCCCAAACAAAGGAAATCCTCAAGATAGTCACATCTTCAAGTCTGATGTAGCCACCAAACCTTGGCTGCATGATGCATGGCATCAGATGCCCTGTCTCATGGTGACAGAGATACACTTCTCTACAAATCCTGACCCCCTACAGTACCCCATGCAGTCACAGAAATCACAATCACATACTTACACTCAAGCGAAGTACTGATTGACGAGATTAGCCTGCATGTTTCCACCTTCATCCTTCTCACTGTTATCCTCACTTTGCATTTCAGGATTCTCACCCGGTGGCACTGCCAGCCCCCCCTTACCAGGGATGTTTCTCCTCAGGGCAGTGTTGTTGAGCATGCAGCAAGCCACAATGATCTTACACACTTTTGTGGGTGAGTAGAGGAGGGCTCCACCTGTCTTGTCTATGCTGCAGAATCGTGCCTTCAGGAGCACAAAAGCCCGGTCTACAACACGCTGTGTCCTTCCATGTGCCTTGTTGAAGTGGACTTCCCCTGGTATGTTTTGGGTCCTCAGTGGTGTCAACAACCAGGGATGGTTTGGGTATGCTGAGTCCCCTGTAAGGGAATGCAACATGTGTGCCTTCATGAGTCCAGAGAATCGTCTCACTGGCAGCAGACATGGCATGGAAACACACATGACATATGTCACTTACCAACCAGCCAGGTCCTCTTTGGGTACATTCGTGTCATCAGCTGGGGAATAGTGCTAATCCGCATGATGAAGGCATCCTGGACTGAATCCGGGTACCGGGCACATACTTGGGAAATGTAGAGGTCCGCCAAACAAACTATTTAGACATTGATGGAATGGAAGTTCTTCCTTTTCCCATAGACCTGTTCATTGTTGTGCGGTAGAACCAAGGCTAAATGGGTACCATCAGTGTCTCTCACAACCTTCACATGGGCAAAATCCTCACTTCGAGGAAAACGGATGTAGCTGTCGAGGAGTTTCAACATTGCTGAGAGAACATCATTCAAGACCAGGCTGAACATAGGCTGGGACATCCCAGCAGTTAGGGACACTGTATTTTCGAAGGATCCTGTGGTCAGGGAGTGCAACACTGACATGACTTGTGCAATGGGTGGTATGCTACTTGGATGATTGATGGATGGCATCAGATCTGGCTCCAACTGATGACAGAGATCTATGATTGTCTACCGATCCAGGCGGTAGATCTGAATCAGATGTCTGTTCCCATGGCCTGCAAGTCTGTCAGTGGACGGTACACAGGCGGTTGATCCTTCTCCTCCCAGGGTAACCATATAGGACAAAAGGAAGATATGGCCATCACTCATTATGTCCCTTGCAATTCACAAAATACATGCATATACAAACTGTGGCATGTCATGTGAGTTAGTGGAAACATGATACACAGCACACACCAAGGCTAACAATAGCACATCTGTATGAGGTGACCCCCTTGCCTTTCAAAATATGTGTACAACTCATGTATCTTGACTGCAACATTATGTACAACTAAAGTCTAACTCTGCTTATTGGTTACTGCCCAAGATAATGGATTTGCCGTGGGCAAGAGGGTGGTGATTGTACCCCCAAATATGTTGTATTATGTAGTAGACAACATAACAATATGATCACTGAAATGATTGACCTACATGACAGGACAAGGCCAGCACGCAATATTCAACGCAACAACATTTTCACAATTGTGACACATCCAAACTTATCATCTGATAGCAATGTATGCTTCTAAAATGGTGGCTGCCTGACCTACTCCACTGGACATTAGGAACCACCTGCGACCGCTGGCAGAAGTCGTCATAGAGGTAGGCGTATGCTACTGTGGCGGACACTGTCATTGGACAACATTACTGCCTGTGGCAGTCTTGGGCCAAAGACAGTGTCTGCCAGCAGTGACGGTCTCTTACATGGTGGACGTGACAGACATCTTCTGCTGAATCTCTCACTCGACTCTTGACACTGCCGCCAGCAAGACCTCCACAACCTGAGCTGCTGTGTACTGCCTCTGGGAGCAATCATGCCGCATCCTGCAGATGACAGGGCCCCTGCCTTTTCACTAGAAGAGCTGGGGAAGCTTGTGAAGGAGGTCCTACCCCTATATGGACACCATGTGCACACTTTTCTCTGTACCTCTACTTATCTTAGCTTTAGGTAGGCTAGGCTTAGGCCCAGGTTGTCAGATTGTGCTCTCAATGCCCTGTGGGTGCTGTCAGTGTACATCAATGGTGGATGTAGCTATGTCAAGTGAGAGGTTTGGAGTCCTGAGGCAATGTGGTGAGTGTGCATTGAGTGTTCCCTGACCCAACTTGCATTTGATGTACATGGCTAGATGAGGTGTCATGACAGCCATCCCCCTGCAAATCTGGCCAGACGATGTAGAAAATGTGTGGTCGCATGTGGTTGCATGACAGCAGGAGGGTGAATGAATGTTGTATTGGTTGGTTGCTCTCTATTTGAGGCCTTACTCTTACATTGATCTCCTACCACATCTGTCCTTGTCAGACTGTTGTTCTGAAGCCAGTTAATGACTCACTATGCTCCTCAGATCTGCATAGACACCCATTGGTAATTGGTTGTGGGCTACATAATATTCTGTGATGCACCTGATTTATTGGACATGGTGTATTGTGTAGGTCTGTCTGCTCAGCCTGCAGAGAACGGGCATTGTCAGTTGTTACCCACTGCAAAACCTAAAATATGGGCTAATATAGATTCCCTTTTGCACTGCAAGTGTGACACTGTGCCCACATCCTGTATCCCTGGACAGCATGTGATGCTGCCAAATCATGCCTCACTGCCAATATGTAGCTTCTTGAGCCTATGTCCAGTAATAACTATGGGAATTGCATTGGGGAAATGGTGTTGATCTATGACTGATGTTTGAGACAGTTGTCCTTCATACAGTTTGCTACGTTTATCATGCAACTGTGGAAGTTAACTTTTGTGATGGTGGGATCTTCGAACAGTGAGAAGATTAACTGTGTATCATCGGCATAGGAGATGATGTTGAGTTTGTGTGATTTGATGGTGACAGTCAGAGGTTTCATGTCGATGTTAAAGAGGGTCGGATTGAGAGATGATCCTTGGGGGACACTACAGATTATGATCTTAGGCTCTGAGGTGAACGGCGGGAGACTGATCCTTTGGGCTCTGCTGGTGAGGTACAAGGAGATCCGTTGAGGGTGTTTCCTTGAATCCTGATGTGGTGGAGTATGTTGATCAAGATGTGGTGGGAGACGGTGTCAAACATGGTGGACAGGTCCAGGAGGATGAGAGCTGCTCTTTACCCATGGCCCAGGACAGCTCTGATGTAATTTGTGGCTGCAATCAGGGTTGTCTCAGTGCTGTGGTTAGCTTGAAATCGAGATTGGGAGGGGTCCAGGAGGTTGTGGTCTTTTAGGTGTTGGGTGAGTTGCTGGTTGATCACTTTCTCACGCACTTTTGCTGGAAAGGGGAGCATAGAGATGGGCCGGTGGTTCTTCAATTCAGTTTGTTCAGCAAATGTTTTTTCGGAAGGGGCCTTACTTCAGCATGTTTCCAGACGGTAAGGAGGGCCCTGTGATGGAGGTATTCAGGATCTTCCTGAGCTTGTTGCAGATTGTCTTGCTTCTGAGGTTGAAAACGTGGTGGGGGTAAGTGTCCGTGGGTGTTCCAGAGTGTACAGAGTTCATAACTGAGATAGTGTCTTGCATGGTGAGAAGGTAGCTGGAGTTCATGTTTGTGCATGTGAACTGGTTGATGCTGTATATGTTGGAGAGTTGGCAATCAAAATTTTTGTAGATAGCTGAGATCTTGCCATGGAAGAAGTCAGTGTGGTTGTCGCACAGTTCCTGGGAGGGAGTGATGTTGCTCTCTTTGGCTATGGGATTATGGCACTCCTTCACAATGGCGAAGAGTTCTTTGCTGTGGTTTGTGCTGGTTTTGATGCAGTCTTCTCGTGCGTCCTTCCTGGTTTCTTTCAGGAGTTGGTGGTAGTGGTTGAGGGTAGGCCTGAAGGTGGTGCTGTCTTCTGTTTTTTGCTGATGTGTCACTTACTTTCAAGTTGTCGGCAGTTGAATTTGGAGGAGTGCAGTTCCTCAATGAACCGGCTTGCTCTTTTGCTTTGTTCTTTGACCTTGGCTGTCTTGGCTGAGGCGATGGCTTTGTGGATTCTGTGATCCACTGGGAGAAGCTCTTTGCTACTTGTTCAGGGTTGTGTGTAGAGTCTGGAGGTGGAGACCAACCTATAGAATAAATTCTTATCCATGAAAGTCAAATCCAATACATAGATCTTCATACCCATAAGTGTGAATGGCCACTTTGATAGGAGAATGTACCTTCTAGGTTATGTTGGTTCACAAAGTTGGAATAAATGCAAGCAAGATTTTCTGACTGCAAGCAAAACACAACCTGTTTGCAAAGGAAACAGAATCTATCATACCTGCGACCTTGTGACTACTTGACATCAGTGTGACTATGTTCTTAACTTTCTGTTAACATATTCCCAGAGGAAGCAGAGGTGGAGTGTTGGCTGAAGGAAAGCATACATCTTAAGGTACCTTGGAGAGTTGGATTAGTTTTAAAGCAATAGATGGAGCACAACAAATGGAGCCTTTTCACTTCACCCAGAGCCATGAAAAATAACTATTGCTGGAATTACTTGAAACATGGAAATCTGCCTGCAGAGGGCACACCTACATGTATGTGGTATCTTCAGGAGCAGAGGAGCATCTGAGGTGCTAGACGCTGCCTGATTCATGAGTGTTGTCTCCTGTTTCCTGCAGCAACAACAATCACATTTTTGGGGCACTTTTATTAAATGGATTAAACAGCCATTACGTGGTAGTGCATTAGAGCGATGGGAAAAGGGGCAAAAAAGGACAAAGCAAGGAACAGATGGGAAAAGTGGTAAGAAGGAGTAATAAAGGGAAAGAGAGATAGATAGAGGAACAAAAAGAAAGAAGAGAGAAACAAAGGAATGAGGGGGGAAGAAAGAGAAAGACTTCGAGCCAGAGAGAAAGAAGGGAGGCAAAGAGGGACAGGATGACAGAAGGAGATGTAGTGAGAGAAATGGAGAGCATAAACAAAGTGGCCCAGACTGGAGGGCACAGTTTGAATAATACAGTGATGCCGTGCTGTACAACTTCAAATACAGGAGAAAGGAGAACGGGTATTACAGGCAGAACCTAGAGAAGCTGCTAAAGGATAGATGCAGAATCTAAGGTCGGGTGTACTGAGCCCTGTTGTGGCCACAAAGCCTTGGAGTAGTAAATCCCCAGTGACTGCCAAAAAACAAGCTGCAATATCCAAAGGAAATTTTGTCAGATCCCTTACTGTCGCGCAAAATGCCTTTTTCGAATTTGGTTTGCGTGAAAGAGGCGTGCACTCCTCCTACCAAATAGTAATAGAGTGAATAAATGGTTTGTGACCACCTTTGCTGATATGATTCTGTTAGAAATGGGGGTCTTTGATTGGCAGTCAGGTTAACCCCTGTGTAAGCAAGGATCCTCACTCCAGTCATGGTAAAGGAGGATCACCCTCAGTTAACCCCTGCTCATCCCCTTGTTAGCTTGGCATGAACAGGTAGGCTTAACTTCAGAAGCAATGTGTAAAGTATTTGCACCAACACAGACAGTACCTCAGTGAAAACACTACACATTGACACAACACAGGTTTAGAAAAATAGATAGTATTGTTCTAAACAAACAAGACCAAAATGACAAAAATCCAACATACACCAATCTTTAAAAGTTATGCATTTTTAAAGATAAAACTCAAAAATAGCGCTTAGAAACACAAAATGCTTCGATGAGGTGATAACACAGTGTTGTGATGGAGTTGTTCCCAACAATCCGACGCCAAAGGCGCCGGGTATGGAGTCACACAGACCCTCAGGTGCACTACCTTAGTAAAGTGTGAAAACAAGTGGGTGCGCGAAGCGGCATCGCTGGATCCGAGGCGGCATCGGTTCCGGTGCTGCAGGGCAAAGGAGTGGAGGCATCATGAAGAGGCGTCGGGTCCTTGCTGCTGAGCAGTGGAGGTGAGGCGGCATCGGTGCGCAGCGTTGATTCCGAGCACTTCGGGTGGAGTCGATGTCCAGCGCTCACGATGTGGTGCAGCGACTTCCACAGAGTCGCGGACTTCGGCAGGGCCACAGCAGTGTCAGGCCTGCGAGAGTTCTCGCACTCCAGCAAGGACCACGGAGTCGGTTGCAGGTGGCGTCACGGAATTCAACAGCGGCATCAGTCTGCAGTCGTCTAAAGTCAGTTTTCTTGTATTTTCACCAGCTTTTCCTTTCAAGGGTCCAGGGACTGGATAGGGCACCACTTGGCATGGCAGGAGTCACAGCAGAGAGTCCAAATGCTGATAGGGGAAGTCTTTGATGGCCCTGACACTTCAGAACAGGCGGCAAGCTCAGTCCAAGCCCATGGAGATTCTTCTCAAGCAGGAATATACCACAAAGTTCAGTCTTTATCCCGTTCAAAAGCAGCAACTGCAGGATAGCCCAATAAGCACAGTCACATGCAGGGGCAGCACTTCTCCTCAGCTCTTCAGCTCTTCTCCTTGGCAGAGGTTCCTCTTGATTCCAGAAGTGATCTAATTTTTAGGGGTTTCGGGTGCTCTTCTTATACCCCTTTCTGCCTTTGAAGTAGGAGTACTTCGAAGGAAAGTCTCTCTTGTTTGTAAGATCCTGCCTTTCCCAGGCCAGGCCCCAGATACACACCAGGGGGTTGGAGACTGCATTATGTGAGTGCAGACACAGCCCTTCCAGGTGTGAGTGACCACTCCTCTCCTCCCTCCCAGCACAGATGGCTCATCAGGATATTCAGGCTACACCCCAGCACCCTTTGTGTCATTGTCTAGAGAGAGGTGCAAACAGCCCAACTGTCAAACATACCTGGACAGGGAACCCACAAGCAGGCAAAGTCACAGAATGGGTTAAGCAAGAAAATGCCTACTTTCTAAAAGTGGCATTTTCAAACACACAATCTAAAATCCAACTTCACTAAAAGATGTATTTTTAAATTGTGAGCTCAGAGACCCTAAACTCCACATTTCCATCTGCTCCCAAAGGGAATCTGCACTTTAATAATATTTAAAGGCAGCCCCCGTGTTAACCTATGAGAGCGATAGGCCTTGCCACAGTGACAACTGAATTTGGCAGTATTTCACTGTTGGGGCATGTAAAACACATAAGTACATGCCCCACATTTTACATACACTGCACCCTGCCCCTGGGGCTAACTATGGCCTACCTTAGGGGTGCCTTACATGAAAGAAAAGGGAATGTTTAGGCCTCGCAAGCGGGTACTCTTGCTAAGTCGAATTGGCATTTTAAAACTACACACACAGATACTGCAGTGGCAGGTCTGAGACATGTTTACAGGGCTACTAATGTGGGTGGCACAACCAGTGCTGCAGGCCCACTAGTAGCATTTGATTTACAGGCCCTGGACTCCTCTAGGTCACTTTACTAGGGACGTACTAGTAAGTCAAATGTGCCAATCATGGTCAGCCAATTGTACATATATTTTACATAGGAGTACTTGCACTTTAGCACTGGATAGCAGTGGTAAAGTGCCCAGAGTATCAAAACAGCAAAAACAGAGTCCAGCACAGATTAACAACCTGGGAAGAAGAGGCAAAAAAGTTAGGGGAGACCACACCAATGATGCCAAGTCTAACAGATACTGACTCTCTGGCAGGGATGGTATAGAACTAAAAAAGTATAGGCTTTTCCCATGGGAGAGCTCTCTCTTGTCACTGTGTGTGCTTGGCACTTGGGGAAAACACAGCGGTCCAAGGGACCACCACCGCAGGTGCCCAATTGTTACTCATGGAAAGCCAACTTTTATTTTAAAGTGTTTCTGTTCAGGGACATGTTCTGCTTAAAAAAAACAGAAGTCAGTATTCATTGAATGCAGGGACAGAAAACCTCCCACCATTTACTGTGTCCACCCCTGAATTCATATCTTTTAGGAGGGAGTCCTAAAAGGACACCTGTCTCAGAAGTAATAGAGCTTAGCTTTATAATGATGCAAGGAAGTAGCTGGAACAATATAATGCTCTGTATTGTAAAAATATATAATGGTACAGAGCAAGTGTAGCAAATGAGCCTGACCCTCCCTAAGACAGCCATTTCACCCTTTCATCCAACCATCCATCCATCTTCTTGCCCTTCCATTCTTTAAACCTTTTACCCATATTTCATCCATTCTTCCATTAATCGATCGGCTCATTCATTATTTTTCCATGCCATCTATCAATTAATTAATCTGTCCCATTCATCCATTTTATGTCCATCCATCCATCTATCGATCCACTCTTTCGTGTTTCTATTCTTTAATACTCTCACCGTTCCATCATCTATCCTTTTATCAACCTATCCATCAATCAATCAATCCTTTTACCATTAAATCCATCCATAAACCATCCCATTCATCTATTGTTCACACATCTATAAGTACATCCTTTAACCTATCTAGCCTTTTACTAATCAGTCCTTTCTTCCTTCCGTCCATCTCTCTCTTTTTCTTCCTGTCACCTTTCCTTCATTTTCCACAGCCTACATCCTTCCTTTCTTGCTCTCACCCGTACGCCTTTTTAGCATTCCTTTATACCGTTCTTCTACCTATGTAGCTTTTCTTTCTTATTTTTTGCACCTACTTACTATATTTCTCCTCTCTCCGTACTTTTCTCACATTTTGCTCTTTTCTCTTTCATTATACTTGGCTCCTATAGAAGTCCCTTACCACCACCCGTCAGCTGTGCCCTTATATTCACTTAAAATGCTGTCTATAACAAATGTTTGCAAACCTGCAGACAGAAGGGCATCATGAAGAATTAATGAATGTGTTAGTGAGACTCAATGTACAAGCCCATCAAGCTCAGTACTATCCCCAGACCAGTTCTATAGTGACTAATTGTGGGATTCAGACTGCCAAAGTGTAAATTAATAAGTCATTGGAATAGACTGTTATCCCTAGTAATATGGATCTGCGAGTTTAAATGGTAAATGGCTGGCTTTTGTCCTTCTCCTTGTAAGATTGCAATAAGGTCTTGCTACAAACATGCCAAAAATGTGCAGTACATTAAGGGAACTGACACTTTTAGTACCAAATGTCCTTGTTCAGGAATTGTCACAACAGGCGTATTGTATTCAAAAAGTTTACTCATGGAGGTGTTCTACCACCCCATGGAGCTTATTGACAAGCCCCTTGCGCTGTCAGTGCATCACATTTTCCCACATGAAATGTGATGCACTAGTGGTAAACCTTCCTGCACATAAACAATCATTAATGGTGATTTGCTTCATCTATGTGTGCTGCAGAATGCAGCACACATAGAAAGAGCAAAAAAAGAGGAGAAATTAAAGTATTTCTCCTTGTTGCCCCTCTCTTACGTTATCCCTGGGAAGGCATTAGGTTTTGGCACTGCCTCAGGTTTACAATTTTTCATAAATCTGTGGCAGCATCAAAAAGCAATCGGTGTTGTGTGTGTATGCCCACAGCAACACCCATTTCATACCCCTTTGCAGCAGAAAACTGTGTGGGGCAGCCCATATGTACAAGGCGGGGTTAAGCCATGAAAAGTGGCTTATCGCCTCCTTGTAGATATGGAGCAGCGGACAGCAGATTTTATTGAAAAGTAGGTTATGGTCAGTGAACCTGTAGATCTGTCTCTCCTGGTTTTCCTTGACTATCACATCTTGCAAAGCAATACACAGACACAGACCCTTTCTTTTCTGCTATCTTGAAATGCATAGTTTCTCAACATCTAGTGAGGTGGAAATAATTGCCTCCATATCTTGTCATGCAAGATATAATAGAGACATCAATTCAATTCAATTACAATTCAGTTTATTTATTCATGATACAAAACTCACTTGGATATCCATATAAAACACAGTACAAAATACATAAACCAAAAGCTTGAAACATATGAACAGCAGGGCCAACCAAGCAAGATGTCAGCCTCAATTCAATATAAATATTATCATTAATATGGTGTAAAACCCCAAAATACACAAATTAATTTAAATCATATAATTAATGCAATTCTTCAAAGCATTCAAAAAAGTTAAAAATTCTATAGCCAAACAACTCATTTGGTGGAGCATACAGAGCCTGCAACACCTGTGGTACTGAAAGTAGGGAGAGTTGAAGGCTGATTGGTCAAAGTCATCTTCGTCGATATGACAGCAAAGCTGGGCAAACAAAAAGTACATAGTTCAGATCTTGAATACTGTTCTGACAGAAATTACAGACCGCTGAGGACCCTTGCAACCTGGCCCATAAAATATTCAGCGGGAGCAACTCCTGCTGGAACAGGAGCCAGAAACATCTAACTCCAGTGCCAGGTAAGATAGGGTTGCAATTTCTTCATTAACACATAATCTAATACCAGCTGGAGGCCCTGCCTGTGTGAGCAGGCCTCTCTGTCCAAACGGAGGCTTAAGGACCAGGTTGCTTGCTTAAGGCTGATTTTTAATTGTGACGGTGAGAGTGCAAGAACAAGGTGGCAATCTAATTGCAAAAAGTCTATGGCATTGATGACATTTCTGCCAATTGTCTGCTGCCAGACGGAATTCCTTTCTGTAGAAGAGACCTTAAAGAATCTTCAGCACTCCTTTCCAAGCTTGCCACCCAATGTACCACCCTTGCCAGGCCTTGCACAAATGTGCTTCTGAAAACCCATCTCCAACCTTAAAACTACCACTGAGGAGGCAGAATTAACAGAAGATAGTTTTCTATGAACACAAACCTCCATCGTACCAAAAACAAAACACTTAGAGACTCCAATTTGATCCATACCATAAAGGATAGAAGGTGAAATATTTGCCCAGAATCCCTCTAAAAGATATTTAAAATGCCTCCTGCCAGTCGCCCTGTAAAGGGCGCCCAAACCACTGGCTTGAGACTGCACCTTGCTCAAGTTATTTTCTACATGCGCCCCATCACTGAGGTTCCCACACACTATTTTACCCAAAAAAGGGTACTATTTTACCCTTTCTAGCTTTTGTGATCCCAAATACCAAGAACATTTACCACATTTAAATTTATTTTAATAGTGGAAGCACAAAATCTTGCTTTGAGAGCAGTTTATCTTTAAAAATTGGGCTTCTGTGAACTGCTGTAAAGTCTGCAAACGGTTATTTAGTCCTTTCGTGGTGAGGTCCAAAATTATGATCTTGACTGCGTAAAGTAAGCAGAATATCCCCCTCCCCCTACCATGGAGGCAAAGCCATCACTCCAGGCCAAGTGACTGGGCAATTCTGAGATGTGTAGCTAAAACAGCAACGGAGCTAACAAACACCCTTGTTTTAGCCCATTCATAGTTGGGATTTCAAACCTCTATCACCACTTAGCAAAACCTTACACCAGTTGGAGGAATGGAGGGAGATAACCAGATCTAACAGGATACCTGGCATACCCAATCTTGCCACCTTTCTCCACAATATCACCAAATCCACTTTATCAAATGTTGTGGAGAAGTATATAAAGGCTGCATAAGTCAGCCCCACTCGCTAAAATATATTTTTCATTAATTACCTGAAGGGCTGATATATTATCAATTGTTCGGTGCTTCTTCCGAAACTCATATTTCTCCAGTGGAAAAATGTTACTTTCTTCTGCTCGTTCACTAATCTGGGACAGCAGGCATTTGCCAAATACTTTGCCCACCGCATGTAGTCAGGCGATCTGATGATAGTTCCCGGGATAGCTCCATTCTCAGCTCCAATCTCCCTTCTTAAATAACAGAACAGTAATGCTGCCCTTCCAGGAAGGGGGCACTTTCCTAGTTTTATAGCAGCATCGAAAAACCTTAAACAGGATGTGACTCCAAATAAGAGCGTCTTGCTTTAAAATGAAAATAGTGATTACATCTGGCCCCATTGCTGCCAAGCTGCACATGGCTCTAAAAGCCACCTCGATCTCCTCCATAGCTGGAGTGGCATCTGAAGAAGAATCGCCTCCAACTGTACCCTATTCGTAGCATAAATTCCCGAGATGTAAGTGGATGAACTCACTTCATTAATAACCACTGGGAGCATTCTGGCTCTTGAGCCACAGCCTTTAGCTACTAGTGACCAAAAACACCTATAATGGCCTTTTATTACAGCTTCCCTTATATTAATCCAAAGTCTGTTGCTTGTCCCTCTCTTTAAATGCTCCCTCAGGGGCCTCTTTTTTCTTTTCAATCCGGACAATTGAGTATTTATTTCTAAAGAATATTCTCTATATAGTTTTTGAATTAGGGCTTTTTTCTCCCTATTTAATAAAAGTAAAGGGCAGTGTTTTGCCCTAAGGTGATCTTCTGGAGGGAGCCCACAGGCAGCTGCTGCATAAACTCAGAGCATTTATTTATCAAATACATTTCCAACCCAACTTTCAAGATTTCTGAGAGGGGCTTCTGAAGAAGAATCGCCTCCAACTGTACCCCATTCGTAGCATAAATTCCCGAGATGTAAGTGGATGAACTCACTTCATTAATAACCAATGGGAGCATTCTGGCTCTTGAGCCACAGCCTTTAGCTACTAGTGACCAAAAACACCTATAATGGCCTTTTATTACAGCTTCCCTTATATTAATCCAAAGTCTGTTGCTTGCCCCTCTCTTTAAATGCTCCCTCAGGGGCCTCTTTTTTCTTTTCAATCCGGACAATTGAGTATTTATTTCTAAAGAATATTCTCTATATAGTTTTTGAATTAGGGCTTTTTTCTCCCTATTTAATAAAAGTAAAGGGCAGTGTTTTGCCCTAAGGTGATCTTCTGGAGGGAGCCCACAGGCAGCTGCTGCATAAACTCAGAACATTTATTTATCAAATACATTTCCAACCCAACTTTCAAGATTTCTGAGAGGGGCTTCTAATTACTGTTAAAGCCCTCAATCTTACTATAAGTCCAATGAGTACTTCCTGTTTTTATCAAATTTGGATTTGAACCCTTCAAATCCCCAGGTGTCAACACAGAGCACTTTCAAATCGAGAGAGAAAGACAGAATACTATGATCACTATACGCTATCTCTATTACCACGTAACAAGGAAAATGCCTGGCAGCCAGTCACCACATAGTCTAAAAATGTCACACCGCTCGGTGATTTATGCTTGTCTGAGTGAAGTCTACCATTTGCAATGATACAATCACTCATCTTCAGTTGCTCAAGAAAAATATTCCCTCTCTTATCAGTTCTTATATTACGGAGAAAGAGAAATGGGGGTATTCAGTAGGCTTCTTCCTTTTCCTCATCCCAATATTCAAGGAGGGCGTGACTTCAGCCTTTGCAATACAGGTCCCCGACCAAAATAATTTGGCCCTGTCAAAAAATGTATTAATAAATGAAAATAATTTACCTAGGAGGGCCCCCCAAAAACCCCTTCTACACGTTCCAAGATTATTGCCATAAACAAATTTCTATGGTCCCTAAAGCATTCATAATGCCGTATGAGTCTATTAGTCAACAGACAAGCCACCCCAACCTTTGCATGTCTTCTCCTGGGGGGGAAGGGGGCACTGCAGTAAAGTGAGTTATAGTTATCACAGAGAAGCTCCCCATCACACCATGGGGGTCATTACAACCCTGGCGGACGGTGCTAAAGCGGCGGTAATACCGCAAACAGGCCGGCGGAAAAAAAACGGGAATTATGACCGTGGCGGAAACCGCCAACATAGACAGCCACTTTAACACTCCGACCGCCATGGCGGTACAGACAAGCAGCGCGGCGGTCACCGCCAACAGACAGGCGGAAGACAAAGTAACGCTCACAGTATTACAACAGGCCAATCCGCCACCTTTTCCGGGGCGGATTCACCGTGGATAAAAACACGGCGGAAGCAGCCATTTCAAACGCTCACCTTAACACACTCCACGGGAAGGAGGGCACCATGGAGCCGGAACTCCAAATACTCCCTGCGCTTGTCTTCCTGCTCCTCTACAAACATCAGCAACGGCGGCGCCGAAGACAACGGTGAGTACTGCACCTACGACATAGGGGAGGGGGGAGGCAAAAGTCACGGGGACACACACGCAACACCCACACACCCAACCCGACCCTCACCCACTACAACACACACACCAATGCACTTCCGAACATCACAGTAACAACCCCCAAACGCCCCGGAAGAATGCTAAGACAAAAGGAAATGAGTTCAACCATTGTAATGTATCAAAATACAGTAAGCTCATATATACATCAATATATACACATTACAAATATATACATCACAATTAGTAGTGCAGGTATGCACATTTCAATATCCGTGGACCACTGGGCCCAAAATGCATGGGCGAGGCCCACACACAATACCTGTCCTGAAACGGAGAGAACACTGCAGGGGCATCAGATAGAGATACAACAGGCACCTCAGGGGGAAGGGAAGGGGGGGCACCTCAGCCGGATGACTGCACCACGCCAGATCCACAACGGGGCTCCATGCCCATTGATGTATCCTGGGGAGTGCAAAGCCACAGTCTCAAGTCTCTCCAGTGGGTGGTTTGCCCACTGTACCATCCTGGGGAGTGCAAAGCCACAGTCTCTCAAGTCTCTACAGTGGGTGGTTTGCCCACTGTACCATCCTGGGGAGTGCAAAGCCACAGTCTCTCAAGTCTCTACAGTGGGTGGTTTGCCCACTGTTCCATCCTGGGGAGTGCAAAGCCACAGTCTCTCAAGTCTCTACAGTGGGTGGTTTGCCCACTGTACCATCCTGGGTAGTGCAAAGCCACAGTCTCTCAAGTCTCTACAGTGGGTGGTTTGCCCACTGACATATCCTGGGGAGTGCAAAACCACAGTCTCTCAAGTGGATAACAGTCTCCACTGGTTCTGGAGGGGGACTGGTTCCCAGAGTGCTTCATCCTGTGCAGGACAGATGGAGTGGATGCATGTCTCCACTGGTTCTGGAGGGGGACTGGTGCCCAGAGTGCTTCATCCTGTGCAGGACAGATGGAGTGGATGCATGTCTCCACTGGTTCTGGAGGTGGACTGGTGCCCAGAGTGCATCACTCACTCTGTGACGGTCCCTGTTGCGTCACTGCCCCTGCCGCTCATGGGCTAGCGATGCTTGAGTTGGCAGTGCTTGCCCTGTTCAGCAGTGCTTGAGTTGGTGGTCTTTGCCCTGTTCAGCGGTCTTTGCCCTGTTCATCGGTGCTTGCCCTGTTCAGCGGTGCTTTCCATGGTGGTCTTTGCCCTGTTCAGCGGTCTTTGCCCTGTTCAGCAGTGCTTGCCATGGCGGTCTTTGCCCTGGTCAGTGGTGCTTGAGTTTGCAGTTTGACCTGTTCAGCGGTGCTTTCCATGGCGGTCTTTGCCCTGTTCAGCGGTCTTTGCCCTGTTCAGCGGTGCTTGCCCTGATCAGCGGTGCTTGACTTTGTTGTCTCTGACCTGTTCAGCAGTGCTTGCCATGGCGGTCTTTGCCCTGTTCAGTGGTGCTTGCCCTGTTCAGCGGTGCTTGACTTTGCTGTATCTGACCTGTTGAGCGGCGCTTGCCATGGCGGTCTTTGCCCTGTTCAGTGGTGCTTGAGTTTGCAGTTTGACCTGTTCAGCAGTGCTTTCCATGGCGGTCTTTGCCCTGTTCAGCGGTCTTTGCCATGTTCAGCGGTCTTTGCCCTGTTCAGCGGTGCTTGACTTTGCTGTCTCTGACCTGTTCAGCGGTGCGTGCCATGGCGGTCTTTGCCTTGTTCAGCGGTGCTTGACTTTGCTGTCTCTGACCTGTGCAGCGGTGTGTGCCATGGCAGTCCCTCATTGCCCAGTGGGGCTGTGGCTGCCGGGGCCCTCCTGGGCACTGACTCCGGCAGTGGTCTCCTGACCAGTAACGATTGTGCTGCCCTCCTGGTCACTGACTCCGGCGGTGGTCTCCTGACCAGTGACGATGGGGCTGGCGGTGGCATCTTGGGCAGCGGGTAGGATGGCGGCCTTCTCCGCCGTGCTGCTCTTCCCAGACTTTGGAGACTTCTTCTGCCCCCTTCACCACCCTGGGAGGAGTCACAGCTGACTCAACACTCCCCCCGGGACCCTTGTGGGCGGCTTTGCAGGCAGGTGTCTTCCCCCTCTCCCGTCGGGCACTGTCCAACTTCTGGTGCTTCACAGGGGGTGGACTGGCAGTGCTTTGGCTCCGTGTCACACTGGCTGCCCTGGCGCCGGTGCACTCCACATACCTATAACAGGCACCACTGGTACCGGAATCTTTTTGGCTGAGGTGCTACTACGGGACCTATGAATTGGAGGGGGGGTGATGGGACAGAGGTCAAGGTTGCTCAGGAAAAGTTTCTGACGAACACTGGGACGGGTAGCTGGAGGGGGTCTGGGAGTGGAGGAAGAGGAGGTGGTTGTAGGAGGTGTAACTTTTGATGCTTTGGGTGCAGGTGCATGTTCTGGAGGCTGTCGTGAGGTGGATGGATGTTGGGTGTGTGTGTGCCAGCGTTTGTGTACTTTGGGAGGGGGCGTCACAGACACACTGGGAGAGGACACAGGGTACGTGTAAATGGTAGTGGGGGTGGTGAGTGCAGGTGAGCGGGGTGTGGTGCTGGGTGTTCTGGTGCAAGTCCTAGTGGCTGTAGTGGTAGTGCATGCAGGTGAGAGTGTAGAAGACACTGGAAGGGAGGAGGGAGACGACGAGGAGGGGGACACAGTGGAGGCAGTGGATGTTGCTGTGTCTGTCTGGGTGATTCTTGTGTGAGTGCCTGTGGGATGTGTGGTGCCTATGTTTGCCTGAGCTTCCCTTGTGTGTTGAGGTGTGTGCAGGCTGGTCTGATGGTGTCCTTGGGATAGGCTGAGGTACAGGGGATTGGGTCTGGGTGGAGGAAGTTGGAGGGAGGAGGCTAGACACAGGGACAATGGCTGCCATCAGTGCTGAGGCCAGAGATTGCAGGGTTCGATGATGGGCAGCCTGACCAGAATGAATGCCCTCCAGGAATGCATTGGTGTGTTGCAACTACCTCTCTACACCCTGGATGGCATTCACAATGGTAGACTGCCCAACAGTGAGTGACCTGAGGAGGTCAATGCCCTCCTCACTGAGGGCAGCAGGGGTGACAGGGGCAGGGGCTGAGGTGCCTGGGGCGAAGGTGATGCCCACCCTCCTGGATGAGCGGGCACGGGGCGAAGGCTGAGGGGCTGCTGGGAGGGCGGTGCTGGTAGGGGGTGTGGCGGCTGTACCTGTTGAAGTGGGGGGCACAGATGGTGCCACCACCACAAGGGAGCTCCCATCAGAGGACAAGTCTGTGTCGCTGTTTGCCGATCCGCTGACCGCCGTGACGCTCCCATCGCCCTCCGTCCTACTGGTGGATTCGGAGTCCGTGGTGTGGCCCTCCATGGCCATGTGGGACGCAGCCCCCTCGTGCTCCGGTGCCACTGTACCTCCGCCTGATGATCCTGATGCACAAAAGAAAAGGGAGAGCACAAAAAGGGGTGGGGAAACAGAAGAAAGACAGGTTGAGTGCATGGCTTACCGCTACCGTTGGCGGACAATACAGACACAGCTGCCCCCTGCACTACGCCGTGCTCTTGGCCTCTACAGATGCAGTTCCTGGGATATGGCCTACTTGCCTATGAGTGTCATCTGCCCACATAGATGACACAGGGGCATGTATACCTGTACTTGGCGCTTTACAGAGGTGGGGTGGAGTGGAACATGGTCTGCATTATGGAGGGGCCTAGCCTACGGAACTCGCCCTGGCCTAGGGAAACCCACAGCCCTCCTCCCCCACCCAGACCCCTCCACTGCGCGCAAAGTCATGAGAATGTGAGTGTACTCACCCCCTTGTGTCTGCTGTTATGCCCTCATGCGCCCATCCAACTCAGGGTAGGCCACCAGGACCCGGAACATCAAGGGGGTCATGGTGCGACGGGCACACCTCCCACGTTGGGAAGCCATCCCCAGCTAAGCCTCCGCCGTCTTCTTGCTCCAGCGGTGTAGGAGGCTGGACTGGCTTGTAGTGAGTACCAAGGGGTACTTACACCTTGCACCAGGCCCAGTTATCCCTTATTAGTGTATAGGGTGTCTAGCAGCTTAGGCTGATAGATAATGGTAGCTTAGCAGAGCAGCTTAGGCTGAACTAGGAGACGAGTGAAGCTCCTACAGTACCACTAGTGTCATATGCACAATATCATAAGAAAACACAATACACAGATATACTAAAAATAAAGGTACTTTATTTTTATGACAATATGCCAAAAGTATCTCAGTGAGTACCCTCAGTATGAGGATAGCAAATATACACAAGATATATGTACACAATACCAAAATATGCAGTAATAGTATTAGAAAACAGTGCAAACAATGTATAGTTACTATAGGAT
Source organism: Pleurodeles waltl (assembly GCF_031143425.1). Taxonomy (NCBI): domain Eukaryota; kingdom Metazoa; phylum Chordata; class Amphibia; order Caudata; family Salamandridae; genus Pleurodeles; species Pleurodeles waltl. The sequence goes on along the minus strand of NC_090448.1, from coordinate 265,749,731 downwards.
GCAATGGGGACACATAGGGATAGGGGCAACACAAACCATATACTCCAAAAGTGGAATGCGAACCACGAATGGACCCCAAACCTATGTGACCTTGTAGAGGGTCGCTGGGACTGTAAGAAAACAGTTAGGGTTAGAAAAATAGCCCACCCCAAGACCCTGAAAAGTGAGTGCAAAGTGCACTAAAGTTCCCCAAAGGACATAGAAGTTGTGATAGGGGAATTCTGCAGGAAAGACACAAACCAGCAATGCAACAACAATGGATTTCCAGTCGAGGGTACCTGTGGAACAAGGGGACCAGGTCCAAAAGTCACAAGCAAGTCAGAGATGGGCAGATGCCCAGGAAATGCCACCTGTGGATGCAAAGAAGCTGCTACTGGACAGTAGAAGCTGAAGGTTCTGCAGGAACGACAAGGGATAGAGACTTCCCCTTTGGAAGATGGATCCTCCACGCTGTGGAGAGTCGTGCAGAAGTGTTTTCCTGAAGAAAGACTGCCAACAAGCCTTGCTAGCTGCAAATCGTGCGGTTAGGGTTTTTGGATGCTGCTGTGGCCCAGGAGGGACCAGGATATCGCCAATTGCGTCTGGAGACAGACGGGGCGTCGAGCAAGACAAGGAGCCCTCTCAAAAGCAGGCAGCACCCGCAGAAGTGCCAGAACAGGCACTACAAAGTGGAGTGAAACGGTGCTCACACGAAGATGCACAAAGGAGTCCCACGCCGCCGGAGGACAACTTAGGAGGTTGTGCAATGCAGGTTAGAGTGCTGTGGACCCAGGCTGGGCTGTGCACAAAGGATTTCCGCCGAAAGTGCACGGAGGCCGGAGTAGCTGCAAAAGTCACGGTTCCCAGCAATGCAGTCTGGCGTGGGGAGGCAAGGACTTACCTCCACCAAACTTGGACTGAAGAGTCACTGGACTGTGGGAGTCACTTGGACAGAGTTGCTGGATTCAAGGGACCTCGCTCGTCGTGCTGAGAGGAGACCCAGGGTACCGGTGATGCAGTTCTTTGGTGCCTGCGGTTGCAGGGGGACGATTCCGTCGCCCCACGGGAGATTTCTTCGGAGCTTCTAGTGCAGAGAGGAGGCAGACTACCCCCACAGCATGCACCACCAGGAAAACAGTCGAGAAGGCGGCAGGATCAGCGTTACAGAGTTGCAGTAGTCGTCTTTGCTACTTTGTTGCAGTTTTGCAGGCTTCCAGCGCGGTCAGCAGTCGATTCCTTGGCAGAAGGTGCAGAGAGAGATGCAGAGGAACTCGGATGAGCTCTTGCATTTGTTATCTAAGGAATCCCCAAAGACAGACACCCTAAATAGCCAGAAAAGAGGGTTTGGCTACTTAGGAGAGAGGATAGGCTATCAACACCTGAAGGAGCCTATCAAAAGGAGTCTCTGACGTCACCTGCTGGCACTGGCCACTCAGAGCAGTCCAGTGTGCCAGCAGCACCTCTGTTTCCAAGATGGCAGAGGTCTGGAGCACACTGAAGGAGCTCTGGGCACCTCCCAGGGGAGGTGCAGGTCAGGGGAGGGGTCACTCCCCTTCCCTTTGTCCAGTTTCGCGCCAGAGCAGGGCTGAGGGGTCCCTGAACCGGTGTAGACTGGCTTATGCAGAAATGGGCACCATCTGTGCCCATGAAAGCATTTCAAGAGGCTGGGGGAGGCTACTCCTCCCCAGCCCTAACACCATTTTCCAAAGGGAGAGGGTGTAACACCCTCTCTCTGAGGAAGTCCTTTGTTCTGCCTTCCTGGGCCAAGCCTGGCTGGACCCCAGGAGGGCAGAAACCTGTCTGAGGGGTTGGCAGCAGCAGCAGCTGCAGTGAAACCCTGGGAAAGGCAGTTTGGCAGTACCCAGGTCTGAGCTACAGACCTGTGGGATCATGGGATTGTGCCAACTATGCCAGGATGGCATAGAGGGGGCAATTCCATGATCATAGACATGTTACATGGCCATATTCGGAGTTACCATTGTGAAGCTACATATAGGTAGTGACCCATATGTAGCGCACGCGTGTAATGGTGTCCCCGCACTCACAAAGTCCGGGGAATTGGCCCTGAACAATGTGGGGGCACCTTGGCTAGTGCCAGGGTGCCCACACACTAAGTAACTTAGCACCCAATCTTTACCAGGTAAAGGTTAGACATATAGGTGACTTATAAGTTACTTAAGTGCAGTGTAAAATGGCTGTGAAATAACGTGGATGTTATTTCACCCAGGCTGCAGTGGCAGGCCTGTGTAAGAATTGTCAGAGCTCCCTATGGGTGGCAAAAGAAATGCTGCAGCCCATAGGGATCTCCTGGAACCCCAATACCCTGGGTACCTCAGTACCATATACTAGGGAATTATAAGGGTGTTCCAGTATGCCAATGTAAATTGGTAAAATTGGTCACTAGCCTGTTAGTGACAATTTGAAAGAAATGAGAGAGCATAACCACTGAGGTTCTGGATAGCAGAGCCTCAGTGAGACAGTTAGTCATAACACAGGTAACACATTCAGGCCACACTTATGAGCACTGGGGCCCTGGCTGGCAGGGTCCCAGTGACACATACAACTAAATCAACATATATACAGTGAAAAATGGGGGTAACATGCCAGGCAAGATGGTACTTTCCTACAAGCGGCGAATGTCCTCCCATCTTTTCTGGCAGTGGGTGCTCCGTCTCTGGTGGACCCCCAGGGTCCGGACGTCCTTGGTGATGGCACGCCAAATGTCCTTCTTCTGGTGGGCGCTGACCTACATGACATGTACAGGAGAAGAAGAGAAGTCATTACCAACTGCACCATCAAAGTGAGTGGCCCACATCCCTACTCTTGCCATGTGGCACATGCATTCACAGTCCTTCATGCACGCAGAACTCTGCCCCCTTCCTACTTACATCCAGCCCTCTCCACCCAGGCATAGCCCATACAACTTGCACCCTATGTACTCACCTGTTGGTCTGGAGGACCGTAGAGTAGCGTGTACTGGGGGAGGACCCCGTCCACGAGCTTCTCCAACTCCTGTGCAGTGAAGGCAGGGGCCTTTTCCCCAGACGCACGTGCCATTGTCTCTTCCAGACCGAGGTCACAGCAGCACTTGCAGTGTAGGTCCTCTCCTGTCGAAGATCAGGTATTGAGTGATTGAACAGATAGAAAATGGCGGTGACGTCCACGGCGGTGCGTATCATCACCGCCGGCGCACTTCGTCATTGGCTCCTGGGACCCATAGGGTCCAATGTTAACCAATGCAGCATTGCGCCGCGATCTTCGACCGCCTACCGCGACGGTGTACAACGCCAGCGCAGTTACCTCACATCCCATTGTCCCACTTTAGAGGTCAGGCAGCCGTCATTTCAGGGGCCCACATGGCTTCATTTACAACTGCGTCACACATACCTAGGCCTGGACTCAACACACATACAGGAAACTTTTTGTATTTTGTGTCGTGTTCTGTGTAGCTGTGGGTACATACCTCAGAATTGGTTGACTCTGTGGTCGCTGTTGTCCTTCCTAGGCACCGTCAGCTGGGACATGTGAGGAGATGGCGGAACCTTCCGGTGTACCGACCGCTGGTGGACCTGTTGACAATGGAGGAGCGACATTTAATCATCACCTACAGGTTTGACCGTGCCACAATTCAGGAACTGTGTACCCAGTTGGAGCCAGATCTGATGTCACCAATCCGCCATCCCACAGGAATCCCCCCTCAAGTGCAGGTGCTGTCAGTACTCCATTTCCTAGCAAGTGGGTCATTTCAGACAACAGTGGCCATGGCATCCGGGATGTCCCAGCCTATGTTTTCCAACGTGTTGTCCAGAGTGTTGTCTGCCCTGCTGAAACAGGTGAGGAGCTACATCGTTTTCCCTCAGGTGGAGGATTTGGCTACAGTGAAAAGTGACTTCTATGCCATGGGACATATCCCTAACATCATAGGTGCCATTGATGGTACCCATGTGGCTTTGGTCCCCCCCCCCCACAGGAGTGAACAGGTGTACAGGAACCGGAAGAGTTATCATTCGATGAATGTACAGATGGTATGTTTGGCAGACCAGTACATCTCGCAGGTAAATGCTATGTTCCCTGGCTCTGTGCATGACGCCTACATCCTGCGGAATAGCAGCATCCCTTATGTGATGGGTCAACTCCAGAGGCACCGGGTGTGGCTATTAGGGGACTCTGGTTACCCCAACCTGTCATGGCTATTGACCCCAGTGAGGAATCCCAGGACAAGGGCAGAGGAACGCTACAATGAGGCCCATGGGCGGACTAGGAGGGTGATCGAACGCACCTTCGGCCTCCTGAAGGCCAGGTTCAGGTGCCTCCATATGACAGGTGGTTCCCTATTCTACTCCCCAAGGAAGGTGTGGCAGATCATCATCACCTGCTCTATGCTTCACAATCTTGCTTTGCGACGCCAGGTGCCTTTTCTGCAGGGGGATAGTCCAGATGACGGTGTTGTGCCAGCGGTGAAGCCTGTGGACAGTGATGAGGAGGAAGCAGAGGAAGAAGACATTGATAACAGGGAGTCTGTCATACAGCAATATTTCCAGTGGCACACAGGTGAGAACAATTTTTTTACTATTATATTTACTTTCACACTTCTACCTCTATCCTGTCTGTCAATTTGAAGCAGTATTTGCTAATGAGTGGTACATTTCCATTACGGTTTCACAGGTGTGGTTACCAACGTGTGTCATCTGCTTGCATCCTTCATGGGCTTGTGATGTGTTACATGGGTATGTTGACATTACATTTTTTAACGAATTTGGTAATTGTCATAGATAATACACATTTTCAAAATCACAGACTGACTCCAGATTGTTTTGTGGTTCAAGGGTGTTTATTGAAGTGCTAATTATTGGAGGGAGTGGCAAAATGGTGATGGGTGATGGTGATGGTGGAGGAATGTACATGGCAGAGTCCAGTCTATTAGTCTCACAGGTGCACTGCCCATATGGGTATAGGAAGTGGAGCTGGGACAGTTCCAATCTGGACAGTGTAACAAAGTGGGACAGTGGGATGACAATCAGGGTGGTCTCATTTCCTGGCGGGGGTCTTGCCATCTTGCTCTGTCCGGTTCCTGGATCTCAGGGACCGCTTGCGGGGTGGTTCTCAGTCTGCAGGGGGTGGGGTGCTGGTGTGGTGGTCCTGTGGCGGGGCTTCCTGTCCACTAGCGCCGACGGAGGTGCTGGGCAGTTCATCGTCCAGGCCAGTGTCAGGGGCCCCTTGGAGTGCCACGGTGTCCCTCATGGTCTTCTGTATGTCCTTCAGCACCCCTACGATGGTGCCCAGGGCGGAGCTGATGGTTGTGAGCTCCTCCCTGAACCCCAAATACTGTTCGTCCTGCAGGCGCTGGGTCTCCTGAAACTTGGCCAGGACCGTAGCCATCGTCTCCTGGGAGTGGTGGTATGCTCCCATGATGGAGGAGAGTGCCTCGTGGAGAGTGGGTTCCCTGGGCCTGCCCGACCCCTGTCACACAGCAGCCCTCCCACTTCCCCTGTGTTCCTGGGCCTCCGTCCCCTGGACCATGTGCCCACTGCCACTGCCCCCAGGTCCCTGTTGTTGTTGGGGTGGTGGGTTATCCTGGGTTCCCTGTAGTGGTGGACACACCGCTGATTGACGTGTCCTGGGTACGGAGGTATGGGCCCGCTGGGTGGGTGCTGTGCTGGTGTTACCAGAGGGTGGAAGGTCAGTGTTGGGCTGTGCCTGTGCGAGGGGAACCAACTGTCCGAGGCCCACGATGGTCCGGGCTGGTCATCTGGATCCAGTTGGCCAGAGCTGCTGTCATCACTGTGGGCCTCTTCTGTGGGTGGGGTGGAGATGTCTGGACCCTCCTGTCTGGTGACGTTGGGTAGTGGTCCTGCAGGGGTGGAAAGGCATGATTATTGCATCTGTGTGTGTCATGGTGTGCAATAGGTGGGTGAGCGTGTACCCCAGTGCTAGCATTCCTGTGTGGGGGCTTGTGTGATGATGGTTAGGAGGTGTTAAAGGTATGTGCAGTGGGCTTGCTTTAGTGAATGGTGTTCATGCTTTGTTGTGTCATGCAGGGCTTGGTGTTGAGATGTGTGGTTTGTGTTATTAGTACATTAGTGAGGAGTTGGAGTGATAGGGGGGGGTAAGGTTGGGGGTGTGTGATAGCATGCAGGTAGGGTGGGGGATATGATAGTTAAGATTAGACTTACCAGTGTTCATTCCTCCACCGACTCCTCCGAGGCCCTCTGGATGCATAATGGTCAAGACCTGCTCCTTCCATGTTGTTAGTGTGGGGGTCCGCCGCCAGTCCGCTGAATCGCGATGTTGTGCCTGGAGACCACTGAACGCTCCTTCCCCCATAGGTCGTTCCACCTCTTCCTGATGTCATCCCGATTTCTTGGGTGCTGTCCAACTGCGTTGACCCTGTCGACTATTCTTCGCCAGAGCTCCATCTTCCTAGCTATAGAGGTGTGCTGCACCTGTGATCCAAATAGCTGTGGCTCTACCCGTACGATTTCCTCCACCATAACCCTGAGCTCCTCCTCCGAAAACCTGGGGTGTCTTTGGCGTGCCATGGGGTGGTGTAGGTGATGTGTGTGGGGTGTATGTGGTGATGAGTGTGGTGGTGTGTAGTGGTGTGTGGTATTTTGTGCGTGGATGTTGTGTGGGTGATGGTGTTGTGTGCCTCTGTGTGGTGGGGTTGCCTATTGCTGTGCTATCTCTCTGTCGCCTTCGTCTCTAATTTTTTGTCGTAGGGGTTTGTGGGTGATGTGGGTGTGTGTTTTATATTGTGTTTGGTGTGTGGGAGTATGTGTATCAGGTGTGTGTATTTTGAATTGTCCAATGTGGCGGTGTTTTGGAGATGTGTTTGTATTTTGAGCGCGGCGGTGTGTACCGCCAATGGCATACCGCAGTTGAAAGACCACCGCGTGGATTGGTGGGTCGTAATAGCATGTTGGCGTGACAGTGGAGTATTTGTTTTCGCCAGTTTATCACTGACCTTTGGTGTGGCGGAATTGTGTGGGTGTCTGAGTTTCGGCGGATTCCGAGATGTGGATCATAATAGCTGAGGCGGAATTCCGCGGCCGCAGCGGTTTATTGGCGGTCTTCTGCACGGCGGTAAGCGGCTTTTACCGCCAATGTTGTAATGAGGGCCCATGTCTCCTGCAAGCACATCACATCTGCGTTTAAGGAATTCAAGAAATCCAGTTTCTCCCTTTTGTCCCTTATGCCAGCAATATTCCAGGAAATGTCCGTAGGCTCATTGCTAATGTAATAGTGACGATGGACGGGATACTAGGGAAGAGGTATTTAAAACACCCAGCAACCAATTCCAGGAGTGAATGCCAGCACACTGATCTTGCGAAGAATAATTTGGGGGGTGGGGGGGGGGCTTAAATACCTAATGTCTGCCATGCCTCCCTAGGGAAACTTTTAGTCCCTGTTGACCTAAGGGAGAGCCATTATTATGGCGTTTGGGTGAAATGGAAAAAAACAACCCACCACCTCCTCCCTGTTTGGCAGCCAACCCCAACGAACAAACTGGCTTGCAATCTCCCCAATACTGAAACACATCAATGCCTTTACAATGCAATCATACAGAATTATTTAAGATTGCATTGACTATACATTTTTAATAAAAAGACACCTTCGTTTTGGTACCATGGCCCAAGTCCACTAGAGATGCCAGATGAATATTACTACTTTCAATTAGCCTTAATGAGTCTATCTCTGAAAAAACATTTTAGAATAAATGATCTAATCCACATCAAAAAGGGAGATAAAGTCTAGAGTCAGGGTGCCCTCATCATGCAGCCTCTGCTTCTTTCTCAGAGGGCAGCTGCTCTGGCCAGAAATTATGCTGTACTGGTTCTACAAACAACTGTGCCAAGAGGTTCGAGGGGTGCTTGCTCAAGTGTGATGATACCATATTATGGTCCATAGTTAACCTGTCTTCTCCTGTCTCAATTGATAGACTTGAGGGGTCAAGTTAGACTCCAGTTCCTAAATTGGCGAGGAGGGGTCTCGGAAGGGGACTCTTCCATTGTTTGAGATTCTTGGAAAGAGGGGAATCCTCTGTAAATCGCACTTTTCTCCGACCTTTTTTGGAGATTCTATGATTCTGTTTTTTCACCTGCCCCGGATTTCCTTTTTGTTCAAAGGTCTTTGGACTAATCAACATGAATATCCAGTGACTGTATCCGCGCTAGGCCGAGCCTTAAAGATTGGGAATACTTCCTGCTCCACACTTTGGGGCTCACTGTTGAGCCTCCTCCTCAGTGATAAATTGTTCAATATAAATTTAAAGGAGTCCACTGGGCTCTCAACCGGAGCAAGGTTTGAATGCAACTCTTTAACCTGAGACTTCCTGGCCTGAGAGCAGAAGTCAATCCCGCGCTGGACAGCTTTATTCCCCATCTCAAAATATCACAATAAGACTCCTTCTGATGGCAGGATCCGATTGCAGTTACCTCCTTTGCTGGTAACCATTTCTGTCAGCTGTTACTGTGTGGAAAATGCAATCAGACCCACCAACACATTTTTCCAGCAGGTTTCAAATAGAGGAAGGAAGTCCTTCTAAGCTAAGTGAGGAGGCAGAGATATGTGTACTTTGTTCTAGAGAATTACTTGGAAGTGGAAGATTATCACTTATACACAAATCATGAGTCACGGGAAGATACGAGTACAAAAAGAGGTGATTTTAGAGGGTACTACTGAGGAGCTGCAGACCTGTAGACAAAGGTTTTGGGGTAAGGCTGAGGAATATTGGACCCCTGCTGCTCCCCTTATCTCTTATATAAATTTTTATCCATGTCTGGGAGTGTAAAGTCCTCCATCCCAGAAGCGATCCTTGTGAAGTAGCCTATTTATTGGCAACCACAGGCAAATCTACCCTTTCTGGGCTAGATCCCCGGAAATATAAATGGGGGCAGAGAGATGCCAGGGGGCAAGGAAGACACTTTTCTGAGGCCGTCATCTTCAATGTGACAGTGGGATACCTGGGCAGGATGAGATTCGTGAACTGCCTCTCGAGGGGTATTAGATAGAACTAACTCTTTGGGCCTTAAGTCTTGTATGCCTTCAAACTGCCGGCCTTACACGTATCCCCACTGCTGAGTAAATTAGAATCAAGTGGCTCTGATAAGGGTTTCTCCTTCTCCCAAAAGGTAAAGATTTGATTTTAGACTCCAGACCTGAGGTTGCAACATCCCCATTATAAAGGGGGTTATATTTCATTTTCAAACAAGCCCACCCTGGGAGCAGGCAGGCCGATCTCAATTTTTTGGCAGTCATTTCCCCCTTTTGGTGCCTTAAGTGTCCAAATGCTGGTGGCGCTTGCCGCTTCCACCGAGTGCTAGCACGCTACACCAGTGGACAAATCCTTCTGTGGGTGGACTTCTATGTCCTAACGTGCATCGGGGGCAGGCTCAAGTCCAATTAGAGGATTAAGTGCAATGGAATCCGCTTCGACACAACCTTACATCAAGGAGGACAATACCATATCTGAAAGGGATCAAAAAAGACCTTAGTGTCCACGACTCTAAACAAAGGGAGCAGGGAAGGACAGATAAACAGAGAGGCAAAAGGCAGCATGCCGCACTGCAAACTACACGTGGCCGCCTCCCCGGCCAGATATGAAGCCCTCCTGGACTGCCCCACCTCCCAATTGGGAGCACCGCCCACAAAAGCCCATCCCCCCCTCACCTTATATAAAGTTAATCAAAGGTCTTGTTGATTGTGGACTAGGAGCCGAGTAAACTGTATATTGCAGACCATCCGCCAAGGCTTCCAAGTTGTTCTTCATTTCAATGAAAGATACAGAGGGTTCAACCAGAAATCCAGGCGTTCAATACAAGGCAAGACCAAACAAGAGTGTACAGGCACATGCACGCCTGAGGCAATTGCGCTGTCTCACCCTTCCCTGCCTTGCTTACAGCCCCTCTTCTGTGGCGTAAAGTAATAAAGCACTGCTTCTGGGCCCTTCTGGGGCTCTCGATTCTCAGCTTTTTAGGGTCGAGCCTGCGTTGCATGCGCTCGCGCATGCGTATCGCAGCGAGACTCTTTTGTATTTAGAAAAGGGCTTGGAGCCCTGTCAACTTCACGTCAGTGTTTTTTATTGGTTCGTGGGCTTCCCTAATAAAATCTGCTTGCTTTCATTAGTCGAAGGCACCCATATGTCATGCCTTTTCCGGTGGCAAGCCCTCCTCGAGCGCAGCGACCAAGTACAGAAAACATGCGAGTCTCGCTGTTTTCCATCGGGCTCGTGGCCTTTTTTTTCTCTAATTTACGAGCGAGATCTTTACATACTTGATTTCACTTTTTCGGGTTATGTACATAAATGCACTTTTCCCGATAGGTGAAAAGTCGGGTTAAGAGTTTACAACACGATCAGCTCTAACATGAGCAAACGCGAGACCCGTTCCATTGTAAATGCTTGTATACTTTTGTGTCTTCTATGTGAAGGTTAGACATGCTGCTGGAACCTTTCTGGCCCCTGCACCCGTTATTGCGTGCACTCCACCGCTGAACCGGCTTCGCTTTATTCGAATTGTATTAATTTGTGTGTCAATGGCAGGGTAGAGTTGGATACCAAAATAAAAGTGAATTAGATATCTAAACAAGTGGCCATGTTTACAAATTCGGTCAGTTTTGAACTTCTGCACATACTATACTGAGTAAGTGGTTTGCAAGGTATGAAAGTCTGCATGGATTTGAACTTGCTGCAGGTAAATGTTTACTTTAATATCAGGGAAATCAACAGTAAACGGGCCCAGCAGAGCATAAATAGTTACCAAAACAGCCGAAAAACAGCCTACACACTGGCCTGTCAGACTCACTCATCGGGGACTGCCTTATTGCTCTCTAGGCCAGTCCGACCCTGGTCAAAGGAGATACATCGCAGGGTATTTGGCAGACTTTATTGAGGTTAAGTGTTTTCTCCTAAATATTTGACGTGAGTGTTCAGCATGCGGCACAGTTCTGGCTACACATAGCTCTTCTCAGCTAGTCCTCCGGAATGATGGCAGCGGCCACATGCAACCACTTCCGTAAGTATACCGTAAGGCTATCATTCCGAGAACGGAGCAAACCTTAATTCAGTCTACAACCAGAGTTATCAACGGAATCAGAATTGCATCATTCGTGGTCATGGCACAGCCCATAAACCCCTCCAACGTTTCACCATGTAAAACCTGCCAACACACGTGGAACAAGAAGAATCCTAAACTGACGAATTACAACGGGAATCTGGTGTGTGCGCACAGATTCAGATTCCAACAGTAATTTTCCTTTTCTTGTAATGGCACGCATTCCAGACATCACCTCAGAAACACCGGTTCGTGCTTCATCTGAAATTCCGGGAGCAGGAATACCAATGTGGTTTTCTTGGGCCATTCATTATAAAGACTTGAGTCTCCAAAAGTATTTTTATGATATGAAAACTGGCAGATGTAAATATGTAACTGTGCAAACCTAACTACCTTGTAATGGAGAGCAGTATAATAATTGGGTGTATGGGAACCAGTGGGGAGAAAGAAAGGGGTAAGGGTTTAAGGGAGGGAGGCAGGCAGCTGTGCAAGACCTTCCAGGAGAAGGAGAGAAGGGTTCAGGAAGATGAACCAGTAGAGCGAGATGTGTGAAGTAGGCCGGGCAATCCGAGTTACACTTTGAGATGTAGCTTGAAGAGCAGGGACGTGAGCTCTTTTCTGAAGCACAAAATGCAGGGTCTCTGGTCGATTTCCACTGGGATGGTGTTCTAGGTTACTGGGCACAGGTTGGCTAAAACGAGGATGCTTTTTTAAAATTTCTTGCATCTAGTGGTCTCCTCTCTGTGGAGGTCTATGCTTCCGGGATCCCTTATAAATTCTTGACCTTTGCAGCTATTATTGGTTTAGGGCCATCTTAAGGATTTTGGGGGGCCAGGACCAAACATATTTTGGGGGCCCCTGTTCGAAACAGCTTTGAATTGATGATCTAATTACAGCTCTTTTATGCCTTAGTTGGCCAGGTCCCAGCCACACTGTAAAATACACTGTTTCAAATTCTAAATGTGTTTCGGTCTTATATTTAGGGATAAAAATGTGTGTTGTCAATATTGCAATACAGCAGCAGCTCACTAATATTATTGCAAATAATTTGCCCACCCTCTCCGTTTCACAGCAGCTCACTAATATTATTTCAAATAATTTCCGTGACCCTCTCCCGTTTCCAATACGTGAGGTCCTATTTCGATCTAAACTACACTTTTTTATGGATGTTGCAGGGAGTTGAAAAACATAAACACAACATTATCAGCAAAATGCCTGTACTAACTTCCTCAGATTACCTTTATTAAAAGTAAATTAAAGGAAAACAGTGTTTAAGACCACCAATGTTTAAGAATTATTCAAAGCAGGACTGTCCGCAGAAGAGAGCCAGCTCTGTCAGGGCCCCCCTAGAAGGCTAGGGGCCCTGGTCAAGAGCCCACTTTGCCCAGGCTTTAAAACGTCACTGTATTGGTTGTGCCTCTGCGACTGCATTGCAGATTGTGCAGTTGATCTTGAAAAGTCAATTCCACAAAAAGCTCTGAAAATGAATTAGATCTGTGCTGCTTGCGGCTTGTGTCTGTCATTTACATGTGGCTGAGTTGTCACTGATGTTGCAGCCCTTGAGCTTTATAACATCAGACTCCTATTTTTTTAGGATCGAGCGCACGCAAGTTCTCTGGACCATGTTGTAATCTCTCTGTGGGCTTCTAACCACACCCATGTCACTCCTGTCACTTTCATTAGTTTGTGGGCCTCCCTTTTAAAAATCTATTAATTCCATTTGTGAAAGGCATACATTAGTCATGTTTTTTACAGTGTTTAGCCCTCCACGAGCGTACCGGTAAACTACTGAAAACATAAGAGACTCTGGCCCTCATTACGAGTTTGGCTGGTGGCGGTAGCCGCCAGCCAAACGGGAACCGGCTCTTGCCCGCTCCGCGGTCAAAAGACTGCGGAGGCCATTCTGGCTTTCCCGCTGGGCCGGCGGGCGCCCGCCAAAGGAGCGCCCGCCGGCCCAGCGGGAAAGGCCCTGCAACAATGAAGCCGGCTCCGAATGGAGCCAGCGGAGTTGCAGGGGTGCGACGGGTGCAGTTGCACCCGTCGCGATTTTCACTGTCTGCAATGCAGACAGTGAAAATCTTTCTGGGGCCCTGTTAGGGGGCCCCTGCAGCGCCGCCATGGAGTATTCTCCCAGCCGGGGGTAATCCGGCGGGAAACCGCCGGACCCGGCTGGGCGACCGCGGCTTCACAGCCGCGGTCGGAATACAAAAGGAAGCACCGCCAGCCTGTTGGCGGTGCTTCCGTGGTCGTCGACCCAGGCGGTCGATGACCGCCAGGGTCAGAATGACCCCCTCTGTGTTTTCAGCTGATTTCTGGACTACTTTATCTCTTCATTTCCTGCGTAGCGCAATCATGCTGTGCAGAAGTCGAGCAATTTGCATGATATTGACCCTGTTACATGGATAATTGCAGTTTTGCTGGTTACATGGATAATTGCACTTTTGCCGGTAACATGGATAATTGCACTTTTGGCGATAAGTTTCACTGCTAGCGAACTTCTGTTTCCTTTTCTGTGTATCCTTCACACTCATCGCAACCATCAGCTCGCATAGGTGAAACTGTTGTCAAGTTAGGAGTTTACAGCGCTAATAGCGCTAACGCGAGCAAACGCGAGACCCATTGCATTGCAAATGCTTGTTTAAAGATGCCACAAGAGAGCAGAAAAGCAGCAAGAAAATCACTCAATGCAAGCCGTATTCCAGCAATATTTATAATGAAGGGAGCACGTCATTGGGCGGCAATCCAGAACGGAGCCACAGCAGGGAGGCGGGAGGACGGGGTTAGGCGGCAGAAGGAGGCGGCAAAACTCACTGCAGGCGTTACGCCTCTAGGCTCATGAGCTGAACTTCCCCCCGGCCCCCAGGGGTAGCCTCTGTGTCCACGGGCCCCCGCGGAGGCCTCGAGCGCCACCTCAGACACCACTGCAAGCACCTACTCGTCCCTCCAAACTGCAAATGCAGTCTACGCTGCAGGCTCTTCCTCCTCCATGATAAGGCAATACGGTAATACAGTGTAACAGCGGCAATACTAGAGACATCATGCAAGATTGCATACGTAGCTTAAGGAGCAGATTCATAGCAAGTTGTGTATCAGAATATTGATGTTACAAATATCAACCTACAAAGATTTTAACAGCAGAATACCCACATCCTCTATTGTCAAAGCATAGTATACATAAGTAAGATGTTATTTTAAATTCCACGTCTAGATGCCTTGCAAACATCCATGTCATAAGGCAGGACTTTTTCATGAAGTTTTTTAAGCAGGAAGAAACAAGCAGGCTGTGGACTTGATTAATAAACTGGAAGGCTGTGTTAGTTTTTATATCTGTTCTTTACTACTGGTAAAGTTTTGGGACACAACCCCATCTCTGTGGTCCACAATGCCAGCCACCACCAATACTTAATCTTTTTTTTAAAATGTAATTTACACATCCCTACTCTTACACTGAGCAGTCTACAAATAATAGCCATAGTCCATCCAGAAAAATGAGCTGTGTTTTGTTAGTGAATGTATAAAATTACATGTATGTAGATGTGAAGAGAATCATCAAGCTAACCATGGAAATACTAAAGGAGTGGAAGGAATTGCCAATTTGGATCAAAAAGGTGTCAAGGGTATTCACTGATGTTGGTCTTTTAAGAGCGATCTAAACCATTTCATTGTTTAGCCTATAGGCCAGTTTTCTGTAGCCTGTCGATTAACAGTCCAGGCAAACAGTGACAAAAGCTGCTGATAGATGTAAACTGATCATGGCTTTAACACTGTTCATATTAGGCCTGGAAAATATTTTAATTGCACCAGAGTTATCAGAATATTGTCGTTCATTATGCGTTACTCTTGTGACACAATATTACTGAACATTATGCAACTAAGCCTGCTCATGTAATTTAGAGTAATTTGGTGCAAAAATGCCTGCCGCAAAAACACAGGAACAGTGCATGAGTGGCTGCTACTGTTCATATTCTGTTGCACTGAGCACTATTTTCATAGAGCAAAAATTATCCTCAGGTTCATTTTGGACACAAATGTGAGTTTTGCACTAAGAAAATAGTGCTGAATTCAGGTTGCGCTCTTTGTATATTTCTGCATAAGCTTACATAATTTAGCAGTAATTGTGCATAATTATGCTTCAGCAAACTACATGAGATAAGCCCATTCCTAGTTGATATCTGCAGTCAAGTGTACTTCATACATGATGACGTTGAAAACTACTTGTGCACTGTGTATATGTGTTTCTGAAAGGTCATCCCCAAACTTTTTACCTTCACTCTCCTGTTTCCTTAACCTGTTTTTGTTGGTCCTTATGACTTTGCACACTTTACCATTATTCACCAGTGTTAAAGTGCTTGTGGTTCCTCCTTTAACCATCGTAGAATTAGCTTGCACCCAATTGGCACATTTAGTTTACTTGTAAGTCCGTAGGAAAGTGGTAGTGAAAAACTCTCACATTAGTTTTTACAGTGCTGCAAAACCTGCTTCTTCCATAGTGTAGCAGTGGGGTAACTTATTATATTTAAAAAAAACAAATAGTCTTTAATCACTTATATTGTAATCATAAAAGCATAAACAACCAAATATAAAACAATGCATAAATAGACAATGACCAAAACAGCTAAAATACACATTACAAAATTAGTAAATAAAAACTCAAATACATTCCTCTACAAACAACCCTCGGATTAGATAAGGCAGAGGCCAGCAGCGCAAATAACCAAACATGGAATCTCTTGCTCTCAATACATCTCTTAAAAAACAGCACACTTTAAAAATAATCCGATCATCAGATAATAACTGGAGAAACATCAGGGCCAGTTGTGCTTGCCTAAAGTTGAGGGCCTTCAGTAAAGACTTAATAAATATATTCCTAGGCCCAGTGAAATAACTACAGAGCAACATGAAATTAAAGGTACCTGTGGAGACTGAAGGTCACAGCCACAGTGTCCAGAGGACACCAACTCCTCTGTGAGGCTAAAGGATGATGTATTATGTTGAATCTGAATCTGGTTAATAAATATCTGTCCCTTTTACTCCTCACACCCCTCAGAGCAGATATGGTTCCATAGACTGTGCAGTTTCTAATGGCATATTCCTCCTAATGGTAGGTGTCACAGTAGTTCGGTCTGTTCTCTATAAAGTGCCTTACATTCATGAAATGTATCTCTAACCCATTTCGCCTCCCCAGTGCTCACATTCTGAGGGGTACAGGATAAATCCTTCCTCCCCTGACTACTAAAGACACCCTTCATATAGGCAATCCATGGGATCTTAGAGGCATTATCCAGGGATAAGCAATCCTCCAGAATCAATGTATTCAGTTGAGATTCCCTTCTCGTCCACACCTTGATCCAGCATATCAGTGGCCTAAGAGCAAACTAATCAGCTGTATACTGGACTCCTAATTTATCGTGAACAGACAGTGCTGGTGTTCTATGGAGAACCTGCAACACCCACTTTAAAGACAAGTTTTCCACAGGCTGAACACTGTCAACTTATATTCCCAGACCCCTTGAAGGCACAGTTGGCCTGATATACCTTAATTAAGATACTGGGTGGGCGGGACCCCAACCTCTGCACAAATCTATGAACAGCGGCAGATGCCTTCATAAAATTTATTTTCTTACTTTCACAGAGGAGCTTCCAGTTACTACGAGTACTTCTCAGGCCCAAAACCATCACATGCGATTAAGTAAAATAAACTGAAAGATCCAAACTGGCCATAAAGTTAACAAACTCATCCAGTAGCAACTGCAGACCCACTGTGACCCTTGCCATCAGGAACGCATCATCTGCATTTAGTAAAACTGATAGTGATCTCGACCCCACCCTCGGGCAATCGGCTCCATCAGACAAGAAGGCTTACTCCAGCCCATTAAGATATAACGTACACAGAAAGGGGGAAAGAATACGTCCCTTACGTACCCCTCTGCTTGTACCAAAGGGCCGAGCAACACACCTCTCTCCCTAAGAATAATGAACAGAAGCTATTGTGTGGGCATGTAGATCACTCAACAAATTGGACAATAGCAGAGTTGACACCCAATGCAGGTAGCAAGCGCCAGAGTTTTCCATGATTAACCCTGTCAAATGCAGACGTTAAGTCCATGAAGGCAAGATGGATAGATTCAGACCTAGCCACTGTATACTTATTGACTATCAAATATAGATTATGGCACTGGTCTGTTGTTGATCTTTTTGCCTAAAACCATATTGCACATCAGAAATAACATTGTGCTCACCTGCTCACCCCATCAGCCTATCGCACCACCCTGCCCCTAACTTTACCACAGCATCGATCAGGGAAATATGCCAATAACATATTAGGATTGTCTTTGTACCCTTCTTAAAAATGGGAACGATTATTGCAGTTGCCCATGTTTTAAAGAACCCACCTTCACCTCACCATTTAAGGTGGGGCTCAAAGTACAATGTAATCCGGAAACAAATCCGGAGGGATTCCATCAGGCCCTAATAGGTTACAAATACCCTTGGACATCTCCTCAATAGCTGATCATCCTCCAAAAGATTCTCCCAAGGTGGCATCCACACCCACCTGCTCACCATTATAGATTACCTCAAAATGTGCCGCCCACTGGTCCTCAGTATTATGAATGCATAAAACGAGATCATTATCACTAACAAGACCAGGATGCTTTATTACCTGCCAAAACAGAGTGCTACCCCCAATTCACAGGGTTGGGCTAAATTGGCCCAGGCTCTCTCTCTTAGCCTGGCCTTACGATTAAAAGTTCCATTTTATAGTCTCTATGACAAAAGATAACAAAATCCTTATCTCTAGGGACCATCTTTAGCCCTTTCTTCAATTTCCATAAGGCCTTTGTGCATTTGTTACTAAATCATTTAGACTCACAGGGCCCGTCCTGCTTTAGGGGAACCACCAACAAAGTGGACACCTTCTGTGAAATGCCCTTAAAGGTGCCTAAAATTGACCCACTCAAGGCACTTAGGTCCAGAGAAGTAAAAGAATGACCTCTACACTCTGAGAAAAGCAAGTTTTTAAATTGAACGGGCCAACTTGGGACCATCTAACACACATCCCATGATCTTTGTGGGAGAGCACTCCCTGTGTCATATGTAGGTTTCTAGGACTGCAACCTATCCCACTTAACGCTAGCGAAAAGAGATTGTGATTGCTAAAAGCACTATGCATAATGCTAAAATTATCAATATGTGAAAACAGGAAGGCTAACACAAAACTAAAATCAATTACAGAGGCACACCCCATCCTCCTAAAGGTGGGTAAAACACTGGGATTGACAGTAGTGATAAGTTTTTCCAAAGTGAAGACCACATTTTGGTTATTTAAGATGGTGTTTAGCTTGGAACCTTCACTGGTATGCACCATGTGTAGGTCTTCTACCAACATACACTTACCTACTGTTACAGTGATCTGTAGGGTACACACATAGGTGAAAGATAAAATTCCCCATGAGAGTTATCATACCCGGCCCCTTCCTTCTGCCTAACAGGGTTTCAACAGCAGAGCTTAAGGTATTGAAGTTGGTTGTCTCCTGCACACAGGATTTAGCATTAAAAAAGTTAATTAACACGAATGATACCAAGCCATGTGCACTTAATTTCCACCCTTGTAACAATGGTGAATCCCAGCTGAAGTCCTTGATTCTCCCACACAGTTCATGGAAACAAAAGTGATCAGATTACCATTGGCCTGTCCTATCCCAGTGGCCACTGCTGTCACAAAAAAGGTTTTATATCCTTTCAAGAAAAAGTGATTTGACTCTTCCCATGTTTCCTTGAGCCAAATCACTTGGCATTGTCTTACACAATCAACCCAGTTAAAGTCATTGAACTTGGCTGACAAACCTGCAATGTTCCAAGACAACAAGCAAAGCTGATTGGATTTAATGGCCAAGACAATGGAAGGGTGCAACAGCAGGAACAGTATCAGGCCTGGGGGGTCACTGCAGATTGAGTAGACACGGGCTGGGTGAGTCTAGATTACTTAGTAGGCCAAATATATTCTCAAGCCTCAAGACAGGGGCAGCTGACAAGTCCGGTGAGCGCATCCTGATTGGTCATCCCTGGGGGACCCAACTTCCGTATATGTTCATAAGAACCAATTCAGACTAATAAAAGAAGCCAAGAGGGAGGGCATGGATGTTAGTTGGTTTGGTCGATCTGCGAGCACCTGTGGTAGCCAGGACACGTGCCGCAATGGTGTGATTATTGACATTTATTATCACACATGTATCACTATGTACAGTGTTGCTCTTGGAGGTAGATTAATTACAGATTCTGAGATGGAAAATGTAGAGGGGGCCGCATTGGTGGGTTAAAAACATAATGGGGGCCTGAAATAGGGGCGGAGACACGAGTCAGGGTTTGTGTACTAGTAAACTGATGTATATTGGGGGAGTGGCCCAGCCTAACACCATTCACTTGCCCTATAGAGCACTTATTCTATACACCAAGAATTAGTGCACTAGTCAGGAAAGGCAAAACCCCCATCCCTATTCGTGAGTTTCATCATCTGTTTTTCTTTAACAAGTGATAACCTTGCACTAAACGGGGCCATGATGTCACTAAAGGCCTCAATAAGCACTTTCAACTAGGCATCAGACAGGGCGTACTCAGAAGAAAAGGGACACTCCAAGCTCTCTGTTTGTGTTCCCATATTTGCACAACACAACCCACTCTTAGGAGCAAGACCCATTTTCTTGCATTTCTTGACAGGAATGAGACCAGTTTGCATAGATTTAGAAGTCAGATCCAGTGGAAATCCCACACAGTGGGTGCTGGGGCAGCAAGGAAGGAGTCCTCCATCACACACTTCACCTCTGAGTTATATGCAGCTTGAGGTGTGAAATCTCCCAGGCCAACGAGGCAGGGATAAACAGAGGCCCATCCCCCCATCACTGATAATCGGGTCTCTGCCAGCTTAATTTCCTTGGACACTGCCCCAACAACCTGTGCCAGAAAACCATCATTAGTGCAAGTATGTGGGACCACAGGTAGAGTCATGGGCTTCAAGGAAGGGTACCTTTCTTTTCACCATACTTTTATAGGTAAGTGCGAGTGCAGGACCGACAGAAAACACCTCCCTCAAAGGCAATTACAACAAATGTCATCCCATGACACACCAATAATGCCTTGCACCCACACTGGAGATTGTTGGAACAGGGGTGACCTAGAACGATCAGAGACCAATGAGGACAGGCACTGCGAGAAGAGTGTGGCAATGAAACACAGTCAAAGACCGAATCATCTACAGTAAGGCACGTTGGAAGAGCATGTTAACACCTCCCAACACTGAACCAACATATGACCGTTGAAACATAGTCTCGGGGCAGGGAGAGTTCGACCTTTATGTAGGAGAGAAAAAAAAAACACTGACCACTAAGAAAGTCCTGGACCAAGGCTCAAGGAGGGTGGCCCAGCCCAGCCTCTTCTGGACAATCACAGACAAAGGTGGACCCGGTCTTGGCCCGGTTGTGCAACCCAGCATGCCTGGTGTGCGTCCCACTCTGCTAGAGTGAAGTGCTGGCTTTAAGACACTCAACTAGTGCTGCAAAATGCTCCCACCTCCTTTCCTCGTGCTGCAATCTGGGGCTTATGGTCCTTGAAGTGCTCCACTTGCACACCTTCAAGCAAGAGCTACAACTTTCAATTGGGAGTGGAGTGTGATGAGGATAGGTGCACTAGGACCCTCATGGTTCTGGATTGACCTAGGAGAGAGATTGCGTAATCTGCTGGGGGGTGTTAAGGTGTGGTTATTAATAGTTATGACGTAATCACTGACTTTAGTGTGTGATTGTATGCAGAGGAATAAAGACATCTAAGCAGGAGGTCTGTGTGTGTTAATTGCATGCTCTTGTGCTGGGGTGGACGCTACAGGAGCAGGTAGGAATGTCACAACTGGTATCTAAAGAGTTATAATTTGAAGCCCTCTTTAATAGAAAAGTTGTATTTAAAGTCACAATTCTGATAATGCCACTTTCAGAAAGATGTAATTTTCTAGTCCCATCCAATCGGTGCCTGTAGCCTGTATCCTTGGTCACATGAATACGCGTAGCTGGCAGTTGATGTATGTCTATTGCTCCCAGATACTGAGGCAAAGGGAAAATAGGTGTTGTTAGGATGAGCCATCTCTGACTTGATGAAGGGAAAGAGCTGTAATCTACCACACTTGCATATCACAAAGTCTCTTCACAGCACACTCACAAAGGGTTTTGACATTTGTCTTTTGCGACCATCAAATGAGCTTGGGCCAAGGCAGGGGTGCAGGAAACTTCAAATGCCTTTGAAGGTGGAAACTTCCAGAACCTTTTCCTACTTCAAAGTGGGCACCAGATAGCAATACTGGAATACCCTGCTCCATGGCCTCCCAGACTTCACACTGGCACCTGTTAAGGGTATCATCCAGAGGCTGAAGAATTTTGATCACATCACCCCATCCTTATTGATCTCTAATGGCTTTCCATGCTGGCCTGCACAATCTTCAAGACAAGCTGCATCATTTACAAAACCACCGCAACCAGCAGCTCCATATCCTGCAGACAAGCCCACTGTCTCTAGTCGTCCTTGGCACATCTGTATCCAGGGTACCATCAGAGTTGCATCCATATGCAACAGTATAAGGTCTTGAACAGCAGTGCTAAGTTCCTTTCTGGAAGAAACAGTTTCACTTTCTTTTGAAGAGAGGTGATACCTGGCTGTCTTTTTTGTCAATGTGTTCCTTGAGTGTGAGGTTGGTATCCAGGGTGAACCCAAGCGACTTGGCTTTTGGTGGAAGTTGAGCTTGGAAGCAATCAAGGTTCATGCCATTGAGCCAGGTTTGTACTGTTTCTTGTTGTTTGTTCTTGGCAAATAACAGGAATGATTTGGTTGAGCTCCAGGGAGACTATGCACATCATCCAAGGCTGGATGATGTGCAGGCAGTGCTTAAGGTATTGGATGCCTGAAATAGAGGAAGCTTTCAAGTAGAGTTGTATATAATTGGCACATTAGTGAGCCATGCTGTTATCTGTGAGTAGAGTGGTATATTTAAGCTCTGTCCTGGGATTTATTTCTGTAAGAAGGCTCTCAAGAAGAAAACCATGATGAACAGGTCTTCTTTCCATCCTCCTCCTTCCAACCCAAACCTCTAACTCTCCCTGGTTCTCCTGTCCGGAAAGTAGGTCCAGTTACCCTGAACATTCTACTGTGACATCACTGCGTTTGTGGCTCAATCGCTAGACATGGTTACTGATTGCCTAAGACTCCAGTGCACTCATTCTCTACACTCTTGCACAGAGCATAATAAAACACTAAAAATAAATATATATATTAGATGGGGACCAGCTGTAACCCACTCCTAGGACAACAAGTGAGTATAACCCTCTGGTCAAACAAAGTGCAAATAAGTTCACCTGAAAACAGCTCAAACAATACCGATAAGCAGTTTTCATCAAACAGATGACATGTTTTCAAGTGGCATCTTTACGATTTTAGATCACATTTTTTATGAGATGTAAAGACTCTCACACCACGCAATTATTTCATATGCATTATCATGAGGGGGTATTTGCATAGTCTGGCTAGTGCTTCATTTGTAAAATAATGAGTGCCAGTGCCCAAAGTGCAGCTCAGAATCCCACAGCCGGCTCTTTAAATGTCAGCACCTGAAAACCAGGGCTGCATAGTTCTGAATACACCTCAGTCCTCTTTAATCTACTGCCAGACACTGCCTGTCCCTTTATCTCTCTCTTGCAGGTTCCTGCTCTCTCCTTTGGTAAGGTTTATTCTGTCTTTCTCTTCCTTCTCCTTTCCTGTGTGTGCTTTCCCTCTTTTGCTCTCGCGAGACGTCTGACAATCTGACAAGGGAAAAAAGTGCCAGTCTAAAAAAAAGAGTGCCCTGGGCCCCACCGGCAACCACTGGCTCAAATTAAGCACAGGTTTGGCCACCTTACTCATTTGTAATATATGTATGCAAAATGTCACAGCGCAAAGACAGAAGCCCAATAAAGGAAATGCAGGTATTCACATGACCAGTTAAGAAACCACAGGTCACTATGCCGTTCGTTGCATAATTTAGTAGGTAGTTCCTGCAGGCTCTAGAGGAAGAGAAATTAGAAACTGGCACAAACCCTCCAGCTGGATGCAAATCTGGCAGCAAGAAAGAGAAACGTAAATACGCCATATGAATTTCTGTTGTGCTATTGTTTTTCTCAGTTCACTTTCTGAATACTTAATTAATAAAGATCACCGTTTGTTTTATGCATTGTATTCAGGTTGTTCGACTTCGAGGTCACTTTGATCCGGTAGTGGTTGCATCTAGAACTGTGCAAAGGGGGTGTGAGTATAAATTGGATCATGAAAATCAAATGCCGTATTATTTTGTTTTACCACTTTCAGTATTGAGGTGTTTACAAACAGAGTGTGCCGTTGGCTAATGTTCCAAAAGAGTGGCTATTTAACTTCCTTGTTGCATTGAGCAGTTTCGCCACAGATGACTGGCTCACGGTCCTTCACCTGGGTGTGGCTTGTGAATACAGTTACTCCTTGACACCGTGGCACTGGGACTCAGCCCAGGAGCTCCTGAGATGCGGCTTTGCCATATTATGTACTTGCAGCTCTCGTGAAAGGATTTATATGCTTCCTCATCTCTGAAGACTTCTCATCTTACATCGATCGTATAGTAAGTTCTGCTTTTGAAATACATGAGGTTTTTTTATATTGTTTTGAGTTTTCACATTCGTAATTGTAAAGTTGTGAAAGGTAAGCATGTTTAGATGATGGTGTCATTGTTTTCTGCTCTCACCGAAACAGACAGAATACATGGTTAATGAAACACGTACACTTACGGTAGTGAATGAAGTCCACGAATTTGTCTGTACACAATTTTTTTTACATGAATTTGTCATCTTCTGTAATGCAGTGGTGTTTAACCTAATGAGACTCGAAATTCCATATAACCGTTATTACTACTGTAGGAAAAACTCTACGGCACTCCTACACACACTTGTTATTCTGTGTGGAAAACGTGGCCATGGACATGTTGAAGGCCTGATGTACTCGATCATACCCTTGGAAATCATAGTGTGAACGATTTTTACCTTTTCAACTTCTAGCCTGAAACTCTGAGCACTCACTACGTGTTGCGCTGCAGATATCATTGTGTACTATGCTTTTGAGTTTTCATATTCCTAATTGAAAAATTATGAAAGGTAAATATGTTTAGATTATGATGTCGATGTTTTCAGCTCTCACTGAAACAGCCAGAAAACATGGTTAACCAAACACATACACTCCACGGTACTGAATGAACATCACAAATCTGTATGTACATGTTTTAGTTTTCGTTACATGAATTTGTCATCTTATGCAATGCAGTGATGTTTTAACCTAATGAGGATTGAAATTTCACACAACCCAGTTTGCTTCTGTGGGAAAACACAGATCAACTCTAGTACAGGCCTACCCACACTGGCTCTTCTGTGTGGCAAACCTGGCCATGGACATGCTGAAGTACTGATGTATTCGATCAGACCCTTGGATCTCCAAGCGTGGATTATTTTTGCCATTTCAACTTCTGCCCTTAAACTCTGCACACTCATTATGTGTTTTCTTGTCTTTATCAATGTACAGGGTTCCTCTGTCTTTTGGGTAGGTTTGTGCTATAGAAATGTCATATTTTTACATACAAATTTGTTTCTGTATACATTTTCCTCCTGCTGAACGCACTCGGAAAATCTGTGTAGAAACAGGACTGGACTTGTAAAAAGCATTTGGTATTGTACCCAGTAATTCCAGGTCCAGCCCGTTATTCCACACCGTGGACTCATAATGATTGCATCTGGGGTGGGGGTACTGACCACAATCTATAACTCCGACCCGTTGTCTCCTCCTCCATTTACTTGCTGAGTAGAGGTAGGAGAGAGAGGGCGTGATTTAGAATTTGACGGTTGTTAGAAATGGGGTCTTTGGTTGACAGTCAGGTTACCCCCTGTTCAAGCAAGGACCCTCACTCTAGTCAGGGTAAAAGAGAATCACCCTCAGCTAACCCCTGCTTACCCCCTTGGTAGCTTGGCAGAGCAGTAGGCTTAACGTCAGAGTGCTAGGTGTAAAATATTTGTACCAACACACACAGTAACTTAATGAAAACACTACAAAATGACACAACACCAGTTTAGAAAAATAGGAAATATTTATCTAAACAAAACAAGACCAAAACGACAAACATCCAACATACACAAGTCAAGTTATGAATTTTTAAAGATTAAACTCAAAAATAGGGCTTAGAAACACAAAATGGTTCGATGAGGTGTTAACACGGCGTCGTGACGGTGTCGTTCCCAACAAGCCGACACCAGCGGCGCCAGTCACGGAGTCGCGTACGTACCTTTGGTGAAGAGTGAAAACAAGTCGATGCGCGAAGTCGGGGATCGCGGCGTCTGTGCGAAACGTTGTATCCGTGCACTTCCAGCGGCGTTGGTCACGACGTGGTGGGGCAACTTCCACGGAGTCGCGGACTTTAGCGGGGCTGCAGCGGCATCGGGCCTGCGAAGGTCGTCGCGTTCCAGCGAAGATCACGGAGTCGGTTGTAGGCAGCGTCACCGGATTCAGCAGCGGCGTCTGTCCGAAGTCGATTTCCTTGAATTTCCACCAGCTTTCCTTCCAAGGGCCCAGGGACTGGATAGGGCACCACTTGTCAGAGCAGGAGTCTCTCCAGAGACTCCAGGTGCTGGCAGGGAGAAGACTTTGCTGACCCTGAGACTTCAAACAACAGGAGACAAGCTCTAAATTAAGCCCTTGGAGATTTCTTCACAAGATGGAAGGCACACAAAGTCCAGTCTTTGCCCTCTTACTCTGGCAGAAGCAGCAACAGCAGGATAGCTCCACAAAGCACAGTCACAGGCAGGGCAGCTCTTCTTCCTCGGCTCTTTAGCTCTTCTCCAGGCAGAGGTTCCTCTTGTTTCCAGAAGTGTTCTTAAGTCTGTGGTTTTGGGTGCCCTTCTTGTACCCAATTTCTCCTTTGAAGTAGGCCTGCTTCAAAGTAAAGTCTATTTTGAATGTGAAATCCCGCCTTGTCCAGGCCAGGCCCCAGACACTCACCAGGGGGTCGGAGACTGCATTGTGTGAGGACAGGCACAGCCCTTTCAGGTGTAAGTGACCACTCCTCCCCTCCCTCCTAGCACAGATGGCTCATCAGGAAATGCAGACTACACCCCAGCTCCCTTTTTGTCACTGTCTAGTGTGAGGTGCAACCAGCCCAACTGTCAAACTGACCCAGACAGGGAATCCACAAACAGGCAGAGTCACAGAAATGGTATAAGCAAGAAAATGCTCACTTTCTAAAAGTGGCATTTTCAAACACACAATCTCAAAATCAACTTTACTAAAAGATGTATTCTTAAATTGTGAGCTCAGAGACCCCAAGCTCCACATGCCCATCCGCTCCCAAAGGGAATCTACACTTTCACCAGATTTAAAGGTAGCCCCCATGTTAACCTATGAGAGAGACAGGCCTTGCAACAGTGAAAAAGAATTTAGCAATATTTCACTGTCAGGACATATAAAACACATTACTATATGTCCCAGCTTAACCATACACTGCACCCTACCCTTGGGGCTACCTAGGGCCTACCTTACGGGTGCCTTACATGTAAGAAAGGGGAAGGTTTAGGCCTGGCAAGTGGGTACACTTGCCAAGTAGAATTTACAGTTAAAACTGCACACACAGACACTGCAGTGGCAGGTCTGAGACATGATTACAGAGCTACTTATGTGGGTAGCACAACCAGTGCTGCAGGCCCAACTAGTAGCATTTGATTTACAGGCCCTGGCACCTCTAGTGCACTTTACTTAGGACTTACTAGTAAATCAAATATGCCAATCATGGATAAACCAATCAACCATACAATTTACAGAGAGAGCATATGCACTTTAGCACTGGTTAACAGTTCAAAAGCCAACAGCAACAGGTCAGAAAAAATAAGAGGCAGGAGGCAAAAGGTTTGGGGATGACCCTGCATAAGCAAAAAAGCCCAACAAAGGTCTGTAGTTTGCCCGTCAGATTAGCAGTGGACAGTACTTCTAGAGATGGCCGCCAGCACAGCAGTCACCTCTGAGCATTGAAAGAAACCACTGTAACAACAGTTCCAGTTCCTTTCAATGTAGAAAATATTTGATGCGGGCAGTTGTCGGTTTTGACCACTGTTCACCAAGCTTTTTTATATTTTGTATTTCTTCTTAACAAACGCCCAAAGTAGGAGTTTGTTTCTGAACAACAAAATCTAATGCCCCCACACCCTGGGAGTTTATCCTACGGTGTGAGGGTAATTTCTTTGGTGCTTCAAAACAGACATTACGCCATTTACCCTAAATAGGGTGGGTGGTATGATGTTCTTCCCCTGACGACCTCTTCTCTGTTTGGAAGCTACAGGAAATATTCTGCTGACAGAGTACCCTTTCTACTTAACTATATATCGGGCCCTCATTTGGTCAAGAAGTATTGGCAAGTGTGCTTCTAGTGATTTCACATAAAGTACAGTCAATTTGCTATTACTACAGTTTATCTACTATGAAACTTAACACTGGGACCTCCTTTTATTCTAATATTTTGTTTCTGGCATTGCCTCCCTTGCTAATATTGATGTGAAACACTCTTACCAGCTTATTGATGTAATTTTAACTGTTCACATTGCTTTATAAACCATCTTCCCATGTTGTGAGATCCATCTATCTATCTATCTATCTATCTATCTATCTATCTATCTATCTATCTATCTATCTATCTATCTGTTTGTCTGTCTCTCTATCTATATTAAATTAATAATTGTATGTGGCTGTCATTTTTTGTGAAAACAGATTTGATTTTTTATGATTTGGTGACAGGAAGGTCACAAATTGGAGTACCAGAGGGGGTATTTTAATACTTTGTTAGACTGATAGAATTTTACATTTCTAACCTAAATTACATACAGCCAGAGCCTTTGTACATCAACACATGTAAAGCATCTTCACGGCACTGAACACTCATTCTCTCTTTTAAGTCAGAAAAAGGGCATGTGACATTTCTAATTAGCCTTACTTATGATGGCTTGTAAGGGAGAGTGTAATCTCCCTAGAAAGGCCTGCAAACTGTTTTTTTCCGTTTCAACTACAGACAGCTTTGACAAAATCAATTGTTTCCAATACTATACATAGAGTGGTCTTTAGGTAAGCCCCTTGCTTGAGATTGGATGGCATTGTTGTCTATCTCACTTGCCTGCTTCTGATTCAATATCTCCCTCCCTATTCTTGTGTTTGTCTCAGGTGTATTTTGGCCCCACAGGGCTTGATTGGTTGCATGATTCTTGAACAGCTGACATTAGACCTTGCATTAAAGTTCATTTTGCCACCCTCTCCCTCACAGCTCCACCTTCTTCCTCTTTTCCCTATCTTTTTCTTACTTACCCCACCTGCTCTTTCCCACCTGCCACCCAGCGTCCTCTTTCTGGTCCTCTTCCCTATTGTTAATTTTTAGGCACCCGTGGTACTCTCAGCAGGTGGCCACCTTAAACATTTTTGACCCTTACAAAATGCCCACTCGCATGTGCCCATGCATGTGCAAACATGTGTGGCAATCATCCTTCGATAATTTATTTATATTTTTATCAATCCCTTTCAAAGACCACTGACTTGCATCCACAGCAGCTATCTTTGAATAGGACTGGTAAGAATAAAATAAACTGTTTTCAAATATTCCTGTAATGGATGTTAGCACATCCAGAGTGCCAATTTTTATCACTATTTGTGCACCAAAAAAAATGCTTACAAATGTGGCCGCCTTGGATGAGCACGACACCATTGAATTCAAAATTACTTTATTTTTTCAAAACTTCATTCAAAGATAACCACTGTGCATGCACGTGCATTCACTTGTGGCTATCTACAATGAATGAAAAGATATTGGCAAAGCTAAGAGGTTTCATAGTGCAGCCCTTTTGGCTTTGCCAATGCTTGTTTTAATTGCAAGCAGTGCCTTACAGTAGAACTAGCTCAAAGAACAAAACTGGTGTGAAGTATAAATGTAGAAACCGAAGTGTAGAGGGCTGCAAATGACATTCCAGTAATGTAGAAAGGTTAAAAAAATGTGTTTTCGTAAAGTATAATTTTGAAATTGCCAAGATTTTAAAAGAACATAGTTGCAGACTGTGGTGGTCATTATGAGTTCGGCGGTGCGATGACTGCCGCAGTGGAGGCGGTGGTCTCACCACGCCAGTCCCTATCTAACCTTTGTCAGAGAGGGTGAGATGAAAAAGCCAGAGGTCAAAAGCTGAAGCAAGTACAGTGCACAATCATAACATATGCACTGTTCAGGGTTCGGCTTTCGATTGCCTGATTCAGTGCTTGAGGTGGGAAGTAGCTGTGTTCCTGCCCAAATGATCCCTGGAGCACCTGGTATCTGCGGACATTAATCAGACCATCAGAGGCAGCTGAGCGTAAGTAAAAAAAATCCCTCTAATGTTGAGTGCTTGCATGCAGAAAAGAGTATGTGTATGTGCAAGCTTTTTGGGAGCATGTGTGAACATGTGTTTAAGTGTGTGACTGAAAGTTAGGCCCAGATGTACTGAGAGTTTGCACCTGGTTTGAACAACAGAAATGACTCATACTCACTGCAAAATGTGGTGGTGGGGTTTACCTTCCAATGCAAATTCTGATTTGTGTTGGGAAGTTGTCTAAAGTAACACAAAGTAGAATTATGCACTACTTAGTGATACTTTGTGTCAAAGTAAAGTAGATATGGCACTGTTTTTCACTAACCACAAATAACACAAATGTCAAAGACAAACATATCTCTGTCAAAAAATATTTATTTTTAGCACCATCAAACATACAAATATTAAAAAGCAAAATGTAATCTTCTCTTTAAATATATACACAATATCAAAACTATTGTAACACACAACATTGACTGCAATAAAATCCCTAAATATAAGCCAAAAAAGTACTCCATAAACTTATTTGAAATATATATAAATATAAAAATAACAATAAAGTACACAAAAATTAAAAATAAATTAAAACAACTTACAAAATTATTCACCAACATAACAATTTATTTTCATCATACAGTTATTATTAAAAATAGACAATTTAAAAAAAAAAACATTATTACACTGAAATAAATATTACAGCACAAAGTATAACATACATTTAACATTTAATATTACAACAATCCACAAGTAGCCACTTGAATGTACTGTAAAACAAACTAACTAATAAAAATATAAATGTAATTAATTTAACACTACAAAAAGAAAACAGAACCTCAATATTTTTCACAGAAAACAACAAGAAAATGAGAGTCTGCCAGACTGCACAAAGAATATAGACTGGAAAAAAATACCACACATATTGACCAGTGCATTTAAAAAATAAATGAAATAAAATATAACCTAACATAATGTTAAAATGTAAATCAATAAATGCACTTCACACTGAAAAATCCAACTCCGTTCTCATAACCCTGGGCAGAGCAGCTTTCAAAGTAAGTAAACATTACATCAAAGTAAGTAAAATAAACACAGTTATACAAATAGAACAAGCCCTGTAAGTTAACCTTAAAACTAAAACCCACTACTCCCAAAACCTATAATTTTAACATATATTTTCACCAACAGAAAAGGAGGGAAGCTAACCTGACCCAATGTCAACTCAATCAAAGAGAAATGGAAGAAAATCAAGTGGAATTTAAAGCAACAGCACGTATGTAAACATAACATGTAAAACATATACAAGCATGTTTAAAATATGTTAGCAAACAAAATAAAAGTTTTTAATATAATCATACATTTTACATTTATGCTACTTTCTGGTAGGATGGCAGAAAAAACACATGCATTATATCACAGGAAGCCAAACAATTGCTTTTGCTAAAGGCATACACATGAAGCGAGGAAAACACAAGCACCAATAATGTGAATTGAAAATGTACTAAGGGCCTCAGTACGCGTTTATTTGTCTTACGACTGCCAAACTCCTGGTTGGACCTCTGCACTGCCATGGCATGGGCAGTGCAGGGGTCCCCCGCAAGCACCGGGTGCAGACAGTGCACATTCTGAGAGTGATGTTGTGTGACAGCATTTGCTGAGCCAAGGCTAATGCAGTGGCACTGTTTCTGCTGGGTTCACCAGCAAAAACATCATAATACAATGTTTCCGCCGGTCAGCCCGGTGGAAACATCGTAATCGACTGAGGATAAGGCTGCTGGTATGATGGCAGCCTCACCCCCGCAAGTTTGGCGGTCTGGCGGTCAGACCGCCAAACTCATAATGAGGCCCTAAGTATTATGCAACTGCTTGTTATGGATGGACACCGAAAACCAATATTGTAATTAATGTCAACGTATACAACCAACCTCAAATGTAAGAGAAAAAGAAGTAAGGCATATACTAGAAGATTTAAAAGAGGCAAGCACTAATTCTCAAGAGCCATCCACTAAAATGTTAAAAGGCAGGGCCCTATTCAGTGTTTAGCGGTCTGAGGACTGCCAAACCTGCGGTGGCAGTCGGACCGCCACACTCCTGTTGGCCTGACTGCCAGATTACAACCCTGGTGATCGGACCACCAGGGGACCACCACCACCGTCAAGATCATGGATCCTGGAAGGGTGGTGGTGGACGGGCTTGTAACCAGCCTTGGCGGCTCTGAAGTCAGCACCACCTGGCTGATTACAACCCCACTTTCCGCCAGTCTTTTCATGGCGAGGACCCGCCAAGAAAGGGCTGGTGGAAAACCAGTGCCAGGGGCAATGGCATGGGCCCCTATGCCCAGCACCATCCGAATACGCACTGTCTGCACTGACGATGATGCTGAAGGGCCCCCCAATGCCACCACACAGTTTCCACTGGGATGACCGACAAAAGCCTTGGTTTCCACCTGTCACCCCATTGGAAGCCTTGGGATGGGTCCGGTGGAGAGACGCCTCGCTGCAAGTGTGGATGTCGGCTTTTACGACCACCAAACTTGTAATGAGGCCCATACTCCCTAAGGTACTTGAGCAGATTACCCATCAGCTACAATCAGTCAATACATTAAAATGACTAATATCCTGTTCTAAAAAAGGCACCGGTCAAACCACTGCTGTCCATGGAAGGCATACAGGGCCCTATTACGAGTCTGGCAGTCTGAAGACCATTAGACTCGTGGTGAAGATAGAATTGTCGCGTCTGTGCCCGTTGGGCCACCACATTACGGCCCTGTCGGTCGGACCACTGAAAGACCACCGTTTCCGCCAGGAGATGGGATGATGGCACTCATTATTGTAATCAGCCACAGCGGCGCTGAAGTCAGCACCGCTGTCCTGATTACAAACATTTTTTCCACCAGCCTTTTTATGATGGTTCAACTTCCATGAAAAGGATTGCTCAGAACACGTGCTAAGGGCCACAGAGGGCCCCTGCACTGCCCACAATATTATCATGAATAGTGCAAGGGCCCCACTCCCCAGCACCGTCAGAATGTACATTGTCTACTTAGCAGACAGTGTGCACTCCACGGATGCTAGGAGGGCCCTCTGTGCAACAGCATTGGACTCAGCTCCATGTGGAAAACTCATAACGGGGCTGGTAGGGAGCCTGCCAGCACCATGCAACCACCAAACTCGTAATGAGAACCATAGATTACATAATACTAAACTAGTACATAATGGAGAACCCTTCCTCCCACACCACAATCACAATAAGAGCAGAAGAAGAATTATTTTTGCAGCTGGAAATAATATCCTAATCCTAAATGAATGTGAAAATGTGGCCAGTGGAGGGAACTTTTGGTATTTGCCTTTATCCATTCTTATAGATGTACACCTACATGGTCACTATCACAACACTAACATACCCCTCATTTATGTACTGCTGCCTAACAAACAAAGTGCAACTTACCAGGAACTTTTAAATACCATCAAAGTAACAATTAACATCTAGACTCTGCTCAAAATTATAATAGACTGAGGACGGACGGAGTATTCCATCTGCCGAGATATAAACCTGCCCCTTTCAAGAGGCAACGATACAAACAATAATTTTAAACTATTTTCAAACACAGCCATACTATGCTGCTGTTACCACTTCAACAAAGCATTCAGGGACATCTGCAAAAATACAATCTTGCTGTTACCACTTCAACCAAAGCATTCCGGGACATCTGCAAAATTAGAATGCCGCTGTTACCACCTCAACCAAAGCATTTGGGGTAATCTGCAAAAATCTACACAAAGTGTGGAATGTGCAGCAAACAGGCAGTTTGCCTTCAAAATGTAAAAGTTAATAGCTTTGAAATAAGGACCTGTAAAAGACATAGTTAACCACTACAACTTGCAATGGAATCCCTATTTTACCAAAGAAATTAACAAAACTAATTCCACTAATGTGCTACTTCGACAACACTTGCATTTGCAAATTGCACCCTGTGGGACACCTACGCCAACCCAAGTTCCATATACCAACCAACAAACAATGCATTGTAAGGATGGCATAATGCCTTCAAAGCCACACCAGGAAGAACCTAACCAGTGATCTATACATTCATAGAAGCTGTCCAAAAAGAGTAAAGCTACTAACAACTAATGATAGAACAGTCAATAACCAAATCAACCATAAAATAACAAACCGAGCCAAGAAAAGTATGAAATACTGCAATTCAAAGTTAGACTGTTCTTAAGTAATAAATGAGTTCACTACCAAGAAAGGATAGCTAAATCACTATTATAAAGCACCTACCTATCAATATACTCACAACTATAATAGAACAAAACCAATAAAACACAACTATAACATGAACTATGTTAAACAAATAGTGGAACATCTATAACAAAATATAATAATACAGTAGAGAATGGACTGAAAAATAAATTATTTATTTTAATATTTGATTTGAAAATATTCCTAGGAAAATGACAAATATAGCATATGAAAAATGTACAAACCAGCTCAAGAATTAAAACACACACATACAACATAAAACCTTTCAGCTGTACTAAAAGCAAAACACATATACATATTGAAATATAAAAATTTTCACCCCACAAAAATAAAAACATTATACTTACAGTTGTGTAGTTGAAGTTCTTGATCCACATCTAGCTCACATTAATCCAATCCACAAAAAAGTCAAAATGAAATGTGAGAAGACCGAGAAAAAATGTAAAAGAAGATGTGTCAGAATTAAATCCACTGGGGTCCTTCACAGTCAATTGAAGTCACAAAAACCAGAAATGTTTTTAGTACAAAGCTCCAGGAGCTCTGAAAAATTAAAATAAATAAGAAACATTGTTTTTTTAATTAAACAAAATGGATTTCCTTTATAAAAATACATTAAAAATCTCTTCAAACATTCAGCTCTGACTTCATAGCCTTCCTACAGTTACATACACACCCTCACATGACATACATTCTAGTTATGACATTACATTTCTGCAAACATAATACAGCACATACCTATATGTCCAATAACACACTAACACGAATACCAAATGAGAGGTCTACTACATTACACTTCATAACAATGCAACACAAACTCCCACTAAACTACCTAATCAAATAAAACTAATATCATAACCCAAACTAATTAGACGTACCCTCATCCGCTATTCTTTGCCTAGCAACAGGGAACAATGATCAACATGGATGAAATACACCCCAAAATGACACTAACATTGGCCATTAAATAAAAAATAAAACAAACAATTTTTCTCTGCAAATCTCAGTAAAACATATTAAATGTGTTAAAAATACAAATAAAAATGTATTTAAATGATAAACAATGTATTAAACAAAGACAAATATATATGTGAGGTATAAATCACATAGGGGGTCATTATGACCCCGGCGATCGTGTAATAGTGGAGGTATTACCACCAACAGGGTGGCGGTACATACCTCCACTATTATGACATTGGCGGTTTAGCCAAAGCCAAACCACCAAGTTAACACACCGACCGCCACAGCGGTAATGACTGCTGGGCTGGGGACTATAGTCTCTAGCCCGGTGGCTGTCACCAGGCTGCCCATGGCATTTTGACCCTGCCCACCACCATGGTTTTTGTAGTTTCTGTACCGCCACAGAAACCATGGCGGTAGGCATTATCAGTGCCAGGGAATTCCTTTCCTTGCACTGATAGGAGTCTCCCCCACCCTCCACCCCCTCCCTCTCCTCAGAGTCCTTCCCCACCCTCCCCCTCCCACCCCCTCACATATGCACACATACACGCACATATATACACCCATACACACACACGCATACATACATACACACTCACAGGAACACTCACAAAAATACATTCAGGCACACACGCAATCACACAACACAACATGCACGTACAGACACACCCACTCATGCAAACACGCATTACACATGCATGCACGCATTCAAACACAGTCACACACACCTCCACACACGCACACAACACCCCCCATGACCCTCTCCTGTCAGAGAACCTGACTTACCTCCTTGCAGGGGGTCCTCTGGCAGGAGACGGGACGCGGCGCTGCTGCCAGCAGCAGCGTCCACCAGCAAAACGCCGCCTGGCCGTATCAAGGAACATGATAAGGTAGGCGGTGTTTTGCTGGCATTGAGCTGCTGCTAATAGCAGTGCCACCTTAGCGCTGCCCGCCGTCATGATCGTAGCTGGATTTTGGCGGAATTCCGGCTATGGTTATTATTCCATGGACGGTCGGTAGCCACGGCGATATACCGCCAATGTCATAATGAGACCCATAGTATTTAAAAAATACGAGTATAGGAAATAGTACTAAATACCACATGCTAAAAGTGCATTATAAAAATTTACAAATCCAAGTACTAAGTATAACCACATATGTATGAAACATGATTCCGACCCCCTTACCGCCATCCTGTTCCTGGCGGCTTTCACTGCCAGGAACAGGATGGCGGTAACGGGTGCCGTGGGGCCCCTGGGGGCCCCCATGGTAAAATGCTAGTACTGGCATATTGAAGGTCATTTTTACATAAGGATCAGCCCATGGCAAAATGTTGGTGTTAGCATACTAGTGGTAATTCAAGGCACAGGTGAGTGGCATAATGAAGGTAATTTCTTGGTTCTCTCCCCTATGGTGTATGCTGTTAACAAATGTTCACAAAGACACCATGCTGGCCTTGACATACTAGAGGTTAGTTTTGACATATGGGTCACCCATATTATGTAAATGGCATCAATGGTAACATTCTGGCAATGGTTTATTGTATATAATTCTTGGCATAAGTGGTGAATGGCAAATGAGGAACACCCATGCCGATATGCAGGCCTTGCTACAATGCAGTTTATTATTGACATATGGGGTGCAACCATTGCAAATTTAGAAAAAGAAAATGTGGTTAAATGCTAGGGAACATAAAACTTTATTGACCTGGCACACCATGAATGTTTTTGAATAAGTAACAGGTACCCTTTCAGAGCCTAAGCTTTTTAGGTTATTTCAAGTTATTTCACTTTACTTGCTTACTGGAATTTGAGGCATCTATTTGGGCCCATATCAAAGATCACCCAACACCACTGCTTAAAAGCACTATTAAACTTCGTCTGTGAAAGGGGAGAAGCACAATATGGAGACCTCCCTATCCTCTGAAGCAAGATCACTAGTTTTTAGAAACCCAAGGTGCCCAATTCTAACAATAAAAGTTGGAGACTGAATTCTGAGGTCGACAATGTTACTTAAGGGTAGTTTTACATTTTACATAAAACAAGTCCAGTCTGGGTTCAAAACCTGCATCACTCATTGCTTTCTACGAACAGTCCTGAAAGGGTTTAGTGAATTGCTTTTTTCTCTTTGGTGGAAACATCTCACCAATATATAGGGACCCGTCCAGTGTTCTATGGAGTCAGGATACCTGTATCCTGATCCCTATGTGTTTTTGCACTATTTTTTCCCCACCCCAGCTGATGCAACAAACAAAATGGTGGCTGAAACTTTTCTGTCAGATTGCGGCCAGCCAATCATGGCCTTGCGTTTCCTCTGCGGGTGGATCCATGGAGGATCCGCATCCCTATATATCTATGTGTTTTAAGCTTGAATAATCCTGATTCCTCTGAATAAATTTACACCAAATCACAGAAAGCACAATATGCTACCGAGATCTAGCTTTCTGAGTCATACTGTTCAGCTTTTTGGGCTGTAGCTGTGTTTAAAGAATGAAAAGTCTCAATAAACACAGAAGGGGGGAAAAAGTGTTTTGGTTCCCCCCCTTTTACTCAGCCCCACTTGGCAGATCACCCCAAAACTTTCAAGACACAAGCTAAAGTGAGTGTTGTATTGATTTTGTTTTTGTTTTTTTATATTTATTAACCTGTGCAAAGTTATTTGCAAAACAAAAAAAAACTCTATGGAAGTGGTCTTAATTATAACGACCTACTTCCTATCAACAAACCTTCCCCACATGTGCAGTGCACTTTGACACATGATGCCACATCAATGGCCTGGAAATGCACATTGTGGCTAAAACATATGGGTGGTCATTACAACCTTGGCGGTCGGTGTTAAAGCGGCGGTAAGACCGCCAACAGGCCGGCGGTAAAAATTTTGCAATTACGACCGTGGCGGAAGCCCCAACAAAGACAGCCACTTTAACACTCCGACCGCCACGGCGGTACAAACAAACAGCACGGCGGTCACCGCCAACAGACAGGCGGGAGACAATGTACCGCCCACACTATTATGGCAGGCCAATCCGCCACCTTTTCCGAGGCGGATTCACCGCGGATAAAAACACAACGGAAACAGGAATCCCGAAGGGAAAACACTCACCTCTACATACCCCACGAGGAACGAGGACGCCATGGACCCGGAACTCCACATTTTCCCTGCGATAGTCTTCCTTCTCCTCTACCAGGAGCACGAACGCTGGCGGCGAA
This sequence comes from Pleurodeles waltl, assembly GCF_031143425.1. NCBI lineage: Eukaryota > Metazoa > Chordata > Amphibia > Caudata > Salamandridae > Pleurodeles > Pleurodeles waltl. Next base: position 265,711,829 of record NC_090448.1, on the reverse strand, counting down.
GACCACGGTGAGTACTGCACCTACGACACAGCGGAGGGGGAAGGCAAAATACAGGGACACACACACGCAACAGCCCCACCCCCCACCCTCACCCACTACAACACACACACTAATGCATATCAATACATCACAGTTACACCCCCCAAACCCTCCGGAAGAATGCAAAGACAATAGAAAATGAGTGTAACCACTGTAATATCTTAAAAGCAAGTAGGTAGAAATATATATATGCACCATTTACATAATATATACCAAGCATAGTAGTCCAGGTAGTGCACTAAGAAAGTCCGTGGTACACTGGGACCACACGGTATGGGCGAGGCCCACACAAGATCCCCGACCATCACGGAGAGAACACTGTAGGGGCATCAGAGAGCAACTAAACAGGCACCTCAGCCGCTTGAGTGCACGACACCAAATCCACGAGGGGGCCACATGCCCACTGTTCCATCCTGGGGAGTGCAAAGCCACAGTCTCTCAAGTCTCTACAGTGGGTGGGTTGCCCACTGCCATATCCTGGGGAGTGCAAAGCAACAGTCTCTCAAGTCTCTACAGTGGGTGGGTTGCCCACTGCCATATCCTGGGGAGTGCAAAGCCACAGTCTCTCAAGTCTCTACAGTGGGTGGGTTGCCCACTGCCATATCCTGGGGAGTGCAAAGCCACAGTCTCACAAGTGGATGACAGTCTCCACTGGGTCTGGAGGGGGCTTGGTACCCAGAGTGCTTCATCCTGCCAAGGATTGGGGTAGTGGATGCTTTTCTCCACTGGTTCTGAAGGGGGTTTGGTGCCCAGAGTGCTTCATCCTGCCAAGGATTGGGGTAGTGGATGCTTTTCTCCACTGGTTCTGGAGGGGGCTTGGTGCCCAGAGTGCATCATTCACCCCGTGACGGACTCAGTTGGGTCAGTGCCCTTGCCACTCATGGGCCAGCGGTGCTTGAGACGGCGGTGCCCTGTTCAGCGGTGCTTGAGATGGCGGTGCCCTGTGCAGCGGTGCTTGAGATGGCGGTGCCCTGTTCAGCGGTGCTTGAGACAGCGGTGCCCTGTTCAGCGGTGCTTGAGACGGCGGTGCCCTGTTCAGCGGTGCTTGAGACGGCGGTCTCCATTGCAGGGTCTCAGCTGCTGGCGGTCCTTCATGGCCCACCGGGGCTTTTGCTGGCGGTCCTTCATGGCCCAGCGGGGCTGTTGCTGGCGGTCCTTCATGGCCCAGCGGGGCTTTTGCTGGCGGTCCTTCATGGCCCAGCGGGGCTTTTGCTGGCGGTCCTTCATGGCCCAGCGGGGCTTTTGCTGGCGGTCCTTCATGGCCCAGCGGGGTTTTTGCTGGCGATACTTCAAGGCCCAGCGGGGCTAGTGCTGGCGGGGGCCTCCTGGGCAGGTGGGCTGGTGCTGGCGGTGGCCTCCTGGGCAGGTGGGCTGGTGCTGGCGGTGGCCTCCTGGGCTGCTGGGCTGGTGCTGGCGGTGGCCTCCTGGGCAGCTGGGCTGGTGCTGGCGGTGGCATCCTGGGCAGCTGGGCTGGTGCTGGCGGTGGCCTCCTGGGCAGGTGGGCTAGTGCTGGTGGTCCTGTCCTGGGGAGCTGGGATTATGCTGGAGGTGGGCTCCTGGGCATCGGGGATGATGGTGGTCTTCTCCGCCGTGCTGTTCTTCCCAGACTTGCCGGGTTTCTTGTGGCCCTTCCCCTCCGTGGAAGGTGTCACAGCTGACTCCACACTCCCACCAGGACCCCTGGTGGCTGGAGTCTTCCCCCTCTTCCGCCGGGCACTGGCCAACTTCTGATGCTTCACAGGTGGGGGACTGTCTGTGCTGTGGCTCCGTGCCACACTGGCTGCCCTGGTGGCTGGTACACTCCAGATTCCGGTGACTACAGGCACCACTGGTCCCGGAGATGTTGTGGCACGGGGCAGAGGCTGAGGGGCTGCTGGGAGGGCGGTGCTGGTAGGGGGGGTGGTGCCTGTACCTGTAAGATGTTGCCGCCACCACAAGGGAGCTCGCATCAGAGGACGAGTCCGTGCCGCTGGTGTCAGCTCCTGTCCTTGCCATGGAGCTTCTCTCGCCCTCCATCCCACTGGTGAACTCTGAGTCCGTAGTCTCGTCCTCCAGGGCCATATGGGATGCAGCTCCCTTGTGCTCCGGTGCCACTGCTCCTCCGCCTGATGATGCTAATGCACACAAGAACAAGGAGACCACAAAAAGGGGGACGACGACAGAAGAAAGACATGTTGAGTGCATGCATTTCCGATATCGTTGGTGGTCACGACAGACACAGAAGCCCCCTGCACTACGCCGCGCTCTTGGGCTCCACTGTGCAATTCCTGGGAAATGGCCTACAAGGCTATGGACGACATCTGCACACATAGATGACACAGGGGCATGACTAGGTGTACTTGGCACTCTACAGAGGTGGGGTGGGGTGCCAGATGGCCTGCCTTACGAAGGGAGTTGCCTACAGAACTCGCCCTGGCCCAGGGAAACCCACAGCCCACCTCCCCCACCCAGACACCTCCACTGCGCGCAAAGTCACCAGAATGAGAGTAAACTCACCCCCTTGTGGCTGCTGTGATGCCCTCAAGCGCCCATCCATCTCCGGGTAGGCCACCGCCAGGATCCTGAACATCAGGGGGGTCTTGGTGCGATGGGCACCCCTCCCACGTTGGGAGGCCATCCCCAGCTGAGCCTCCGCCGTCTTCTTTCTCCAGCGGCGAATGTCCTCCCATCTTTTCCGGCAGTGGGTGCTCCGTCTGTGGTAGACCCCCAGGGTCCGGACGTCCTTGGCGATGGCACGCCAAATATCTTTTTTCTGGTGGGCGCTGACCTACATGAAATGTACAGGGGAAAAAGAGAAGTTATTACCAGCTGCACCGTCAAAGTGATTGGCCCCCATCCCTACCCTTGCCATGTGGCACACGCATTCACCGTCTTTCATACACGCAGCACTCCCCCCCTTTCTTCTTACATCCAGCCCTCTCCACACAGGCATAGCCCATACAACAGGCTCCCTGTGTACTTACCTGTTGGTCTGGAGGACCGTAGAGTAGCGTGTACTGGGGGAGGACCCCGTCCACGAGCTTCTCCAACTCCTCCGATGTGAAGGCAGGGGCCCTTTCCCCAGACACTCGAGCCATTGTCTCTTCCAGACTGAGGTCACAGCAGCACTTGCAGTGTAGGTCCTCTCCTGTCGAAGATCAGGTATCGAGTGATTGAACAGATAGAAAATGGCGGTCACGTCCGCCGCTGTGCGCACCGTCACCGTCGGCGTACATCGTCATTGGCTCCTGGGACCCATAGGGTCCAATGTTAACCAAAGCAGCATTGCACCGCTGTCTTCGACCGCCTACCGTGACGGTGTAGAACGCCAGCGCAGTTACCTCAAATCCCATTGTCCCACTTTACAGGTCAGGCAGCCGCCATTTCAGGGGCCCACATGGCTTCATTTCCAACTGCGTCACACATACCTAGGCCTAGACTCAACACACATACAGGCCACCTTTTGTGTATGATTGGTGTTCTGGGTAAACTGTGGGTACGTACCTCCGAGTTGTTTGACTCTGTGCTCGCTGTTGTCCTTCATAGGCACCGTCCGCTGGGGACATGTGAGGAGATGGTGGCATCCTCCGGTGTACCGACCGTTGGTGGACCTGTCGACAATGGAGGAGCGACATGTGATTATAACATACAGGCTTGACCATGCCACAATCCAGGAACTGTATACCCAGTTGGAGCCAGACCTGTTGTCATCAATCCGCCATCCTACAGGAATCCCCCCTCAAGTGCAGGTGCTGTCAGTGCTCCATTTCCTTGCAAGTGGGTCATTTCAAACAACAGTGGCCATAGCATCAGGGATGTCCCAGCCTATGTTTTCCAACGTATTTTCCAGAGTGTTGTCTGCCCTTCTGAAACACATACGGAGCTACATCGATTTCCCTCAGGTGGAGGATTTGCCTACAGTGAAAGGTGATTTCTATGCCCTGGGACACATCCCCAACATCATAGGTGCCATTGATGGGACCCATGTGGCTTTACCCCCCCCCCCCCACAGGAGTGAACAGGTGTACAGAAACCGGAAGAGTTATCATTCTATGTATGTACAGATGGTATGTTTGGCAGACCAGTACATCTCCCATGTGAATGCCAAGTTCCCTGACTCAGTGCAAGACGCCTACATCCTGCGGAATAGCAGCATCCCTTATGTGATGGGTCAACTCCAGAGGCACCGTGTGTGGCTATTAGGTGAGCACCTGGAGGCAAGTCAGTGGGAATGGTTGTCTGGGTCTGGGGATATCCCTCCAGGTTAGTGCATGTCTAACAGTTGTCCCTCACCATTTGCAGGTGACTCTGGTTACCCCAACCTGTCATGGCTACTGACCCCAGTGAGGAATCCCAGGACAAGGGCAGAGGAACGCTAAAATGAGGCCCATGGGCGAACTAGGAGGGTGATCGAGCGGACCTTCGGCCTCCTGAAGTCCAGGTTCAGGTGCCTCCATATGACAGGTGGATCCCTATTCTACTCACCAAAGAAGATGTGCCAGATCATCGTGGCCTGCTGTATGCTTCACAACTTGGCTTTGCGACGACAGGTGCCTTTTCTGCAGGAGGATGAACCAGATGGCGGTGTTGTTGCAGCTGTGGAGCCTGTGGACAGTGAAGACGAGGAAGCAGAGGAAGAAGACATGAACAACAGGGACTCAGTGATCCAGCAATATTTCCGGTGAGATACAGGTAAGAGTACAGACCTGCCTACTACATGTACTTTAACACTACTACCTCTCTACTGTGTGTCGTTTTCACCCAGTGTATGGTCACTGAGTTGTCACTTTCCCTTACGATTTCACAGATGTGGGTCCCACTGTGTGACATCTGCTTAGATTCCTCATGGACAAGAGCTGTGTGACATAGGTATGTTGACATTATAATTGAAAGAGCATTTTATCACTGCAATTGATAATACACTATTTCGAAATCACAGACAGACTCCAGATTGTTTTGTGCTTTAAGTGTGTTTATTTTAGTGCTCAATATTGGAGGGGGTAGTGAAATGGTGAGGGGTGATGGCGGAGGAATGTCCATGGCAGAGTCCAGTCTATTAGTCTCACAGGGGCATTGCCCAAATGGGCATAGGAAGTGGAGCTGGGGCAGTTTAAGTGTGGACATGGTGACAACGTGGGACAGTAGGATAACAATCAGGGTGGTCTCATTTCTTGGCGGGGGTGTTGGTATTGTGCTCTGTCTTTGTCCTGGATCTCAGGGACCGTTTGTGGGGTGGTTCTCCCTCTGCAGGGGGTTGGGTGCTGGTGTGGTGGTCCTGTGGTGGGGCGTCCTGTCCACTAGCGCCGGCGGAGGTGGTGGGCAGTTCATCGTCCATGCTAGTGTCAGGGGCCCCTTGTAGTGCCACAGTGTCCCTCCTGGTGTTGAGTACTTCCTTCAGCACCCCTACGATGGTGCCCAGGGTGGAGCTGATGGTTCTGAGTTCCTCCCTGAAGCCCAAATACTGTTCCTCCTGCAGGCGCTGGGTCTCCTGAAACTTGGCCAGTACCGTTGCCGTCGTCTCCTGGGAGTGGTGGTAAGCTCCCACGATGGAGGAGAGGGCCTTATGGAGAGTGGGTTCCCTTGGCCTGTCCTCCCCCTGTCGCACAGAAGCCCTCTCAGTTCCCCTGTGTTCCTGGGCCTCCATCCCCTGGACCGTGTGCCCACTACCACTGCCCCCAGGTTCCTGTTGTTGTTGGGGTAGTGGGTTATCCTGGGTTCCCTGTAGTGGTGGACACACAGCTGATTGACGTGTCCTGGGGACGGAGGTATGGGCCCGGTGGGTGGGTGCTGTGCTGGTGTTTCCAGAGGGGGGAAGGTCTGTGGTGGCCTGTGCCAGTGTGAGGGGAACCGACTGTCCCGAGGTCCCCGATGGGCTGGGCTGGTCATCTAGATCCAGTTGGACAGAGGTGCTGTCATCACTGTGGGCCTCTTCTGTTGGTGGTGTTGACATGTGTGGACCCTCCTGTCCGGTGACGTTGGGTAGGGGTCCTGCAGGGGTATAAAAGGATGGTTATTACATCTGTGTGTGTCATGGTGTGCAATGGGTGGGTGACCGTGTACCCCAGTGCTTGCATTCCTGTGTGGGACCTTGTGTGATGATGGTTTAGGGGGTTGTATGGGTATGTGCAGTAGGCATGCTTTAGTGATGGGTGTCCATGCTTTGTTGTTGCATGCAGGGCTTGGTGTTGGGATGGGTGGTTTGTGATGTTGGGACATATGTGAGGAGTTGGGGTGCTGGGGGTAAGGGTGAGGGTGGGGGTATGTGCTGGCATGCAGGTAGGGTGGGGGATGTTATAATTAAGATTTGTCTCACCAGAGTCCATTTCTCCAGCTACTCCTGCGAGGCCGTCAGGATGCAGAATTGCAAAGACCTGCTCCTCCCATGTTGTTAGTTGTGGGGGAGGAGGTCGGGGTCCGCCGCCAGTCCGCTGAACCGTCTAGTGGTGTCTTGAGACCACAGAATGCACCTTCCCCCGTAGGTCGTTCCACCTCTTCCTGATGTCCTCCCGATTTCTTGGGTGCTGTCCCACTGCGTTGACCCTGTCCACTATTCTTCGCCATAGCTCCATCTTCCTTGCAATTGAGGTGTGCTGCACCTGTGCTCCGAATAGCTGTGGCTCTACCCGGACCATTTCCTCCACTATGACCCTGAGCTCCTTCTCCGAGAACCTGGGGTGTCTTTGCCGTGCCATGGGGTGGTGTAGGTGATGTGTGTGGTGAGAAGTGTGCTGATATGTAGTGGGGTGTTGTGTGAGGTGCGTGGAAGTTCTGTGGGTGATGGTGTGTGCCTGTGGATGCTGTTGTTCTTGCTGGTGGTGTCTCTCTCTGGCCTTCTTTCGGAATTTGTGGTCTTGGGGTTTGTGGGTGATGTGGTTGTGTGTTTTATATTGTGATGGGGGTGTGGGAGTGGTGTGTGTATGTGTATCAGGTGTGTGTGTTTCGAATTGTCCAATGTGGTAGTGTTTTGTAAGAGTGTGTGTATTTTGAGCGCGGCGTTGTGTACCGCCAATGGAATACCGCGGTTGAAAGACGTGGATTCGTGTGTCGTGATAGTGTGGGCGTATTTCTGTTGGCGTGACGGTGGAGGTTTTGTTTTCGCCAGTTTATCACTGACCTTTGGTGTGGCGGACTTGTGTGGGTGTCTGAATTTTGGCGGATTCCGAAATGTGGGTCATAAAAGCTGTGGCGGAATTCCGCAGCCGCGGCGGTGTGTTGGCTGTCTTCTGCACAGCGGTAAGCGGCTTTTACCGCCAATGTTGTAATGAGGGCCATAGTCATACACTTCTTGTCCCTCATTGTTACTGCAATTGTACATGCCAAATTGTATGCAATGATGGGTGAGGGTATGTGTGAGCCAAGAATCAATGGACACGCTCCTGTCTGTGGCACCACATGAGAAGTATTCAGTACAGTATCATCCATGACGAGCATATTGTTTGTGGGTTGTACACAGTTGTGTCCTAGGCCCTGGGCAATAGGCAAAGTACATCAGTTAGCACCACAGCATATATCTACACAAACAGTCACTCATCTCCTGTGCCACACATGGCTTCTACCTAATCATCAGGGGGAGTTGTCATAACCTAACACAATAACTTGGCACTGTGACAGACAGGAATATACCCTATACTCACCCCCTTGTGGCTGCTGTGCTCCCCTCAAATGCCCATTAAGGTCTGGGAATGCCACCACCAGGATGAGTGACATTAGGGGGGTCATGATCTGATGTGCATCCCGCTCACGTTGTAAGGACAGCCCTGGCTGGACCTCCGCGATCTTCTGGGCCCAGCTTCTCATGTCCTCCTATCTCTTGCAACTGTGAGCGCTCCTCTGGCTGTGGACCTTCCGGGGCTGCACCTTCTGGGTGGTTGCTCTCCATTTCATCTTCTTCTTCCTAACCCGCATTGATGCAAGAGACAAATCAAGAGATTACATTCACAAATTTTGGCACAAATGGTTGAGTCACACACACGTCAGAAACACCAAGCTAGTTTTCAGTTTGGATTCCAATGAAAAAGCGTGACTCTTGACCTTTTTGCAGTATCAGAGCTATAAAGAAGCTATGGATTAATAACTATTCTTAAAGTTGTGTCTCCACCAGATGAGATTGAGTGTTTGTGCTGTTTCCTGGATATATATGCCCTGATGAAGGTGGCTGTGGAATTAAAATCTTTGTAAGAAAGCAAAATCCACCGAAACGCGTGATGGCAGGCTATGGGGCACCAAGGTTGACAACGGCAACACCAGGCAAGCTATAGGGCACCAAGATTGACTACGGAACACCAAAGTCTTAAGAATGAACTGACAGAATATTATAGATAATTGGATTAGATCAATGTGAATAAGCGACAGCACTGGGACCTTGTGCTGTCATCATAATTACAGAGACTCTGACTGTGAAAGAACTCTTTATAAAGATTGATTTCTGACCTAAATGGATGAAACTAAATTGAATTCCATATAAAGTGGTTGGAAAAATAATCAAAACTGAGGTATACAAATTATTATATTGGAGTTTTATGTATGGGTTTTCATATCAATTTTGTTGTGAGATATAGTGGTTATTTAATTGTCTGTCCACTTGAGTTGGTCTGCGTCTTGTGTTTTATGTTGTCTTGATTGTTTTTCTGTATACTTACATTGTGTTGTTATCTATTTATATTTGATGAATTGTTGGAATAAATTTGTTATATCAAGATTTGAAATTGAATACAATGGGTGTGTTTGGAATAGATTAAAAGCATTTGCTTTATGTCAGATTGGTTTTTCATTTGTATGTTTTTTTTTATTAATTAAGTAGGAGAGTTATTTTTCTTCAATTACTTGTGTCTTTTCCCTGATTGTCTCTCCTTATCATTTCAGGGACCCCTTGTTGTGTAATTTTCCAGAAACACTGAGCTAGACATTTTCAATTGGCTAATGCAACATAAGTCTAAAGCACAAAAGCCAATAAGTACAGGGACATGAGTACAGACATATATATCCATTTGCAGACTAACCCACCACCCTGCTCAGGGCCTACAAAGGCTAAGTAGGCCTACTGACATCAGATAACCCATGCTCCAGCAAGATTAAGTGTGATGTGACCCATGATGAAACACTAGCCAACAACGTGCCTCCTGAAGGGTAAACTCAAAAAGGCTGAATAGACAAACTCATTCACACTCTGTGAGATTGGTTCACTGCATACAGTCCCAATAGGCAACTGCCATAGTACGGCTTCACCCTTACACTTGAGTGACAATAAAGGGGCTGGCATGGTGTGTACAGAAAGTGTATTCCTTGTATATGTGTCAACATGTGGCCCACCAAATGCAGACTCATGCCACTTCAGGGGTGGGTTCTGCCCTATGTATCTGTACCATAGAACACTCCTTTGGACATATGTGTCTATCCTACAGAGTCATATGTGTCTATCCTACAGCGATGGCATCCAAAATTCAAAGGTATGCATTGTACACTTTCTGCTATGTGACCAAGTTACTGACTCACATATCATGGCCTCCCAGGAATCAACACAAAATGTGCACTGTGGGTCTATCATCAGTTCAATAAGCATGTACAGGACAAATATGACTTCTGTGAAGGTGACAACAGAGCTGTCGGAATAAAGGACCTGTCATGTGCATAGTGTACATATGGACTATTTCTGGGATGCACCTCAGTACCCATTCCTAATTTAGTCAATGGACTGAGGCATTCAGGGCAAGTTGTGGCACTAGAGCATCATAGTTTACACATGACAGGCTCAACTGGTATACAGTGAGTGGGCACAGTGCCACAGTTGCATATCCACAGTGACTGTCCCACAGCCTGGACTACGTTCCATAGTGGGCAATACATTATACAGGCCCTGCTCTCTGCAGGCAGTGCATACAGAACCTATATGTCACTCCATTTACATCACTTCCAAACATGACAGTACATCATGTGGCCTTCAGCAATTTGGCATATGGTGTGTGTGGCAACCTGAAGGGCAGAGTGAGTCAGGATATGTCTTCCAGACTACCGTTTGGCAAGGCCAGGTGTGGGTTGAAAATATTTGGTACTATACACATTGCTTAAAAGATCCTCAAATGACTGACAAGATGCATACACAACTCATGCTGTCATGCACATACATATTGTCTAACATTTACAACCATTGTAAAGAAAGAGATCTCAGTGGATGGCAGTAAAGGCTCCTTACCTAGTTATGGGCATCCAACACAAAGAGGATCTAGGTCCCCAAAAAACTCACACAACATAATGTGACTGAACTTAACATATAGTACTGGCCAGCAATTCCTGGGCATCCCAGTGATGCCACACAGACTGCAGCCACAGGCACACAAGGAGTCTAACTGATACAGAGGGGCACATTGTAGTCTGTGATGAGGGAAATGATGGTGCTGAACAGAATCAATTGTGCCTATGAAATTCTTACTTGTTTCTCTGGTGAGCCATAGGGCTGTTCATACAGGGATAGGACCTCACCAACAAGCCTCTCCAGCTCCTCTGGAGAGAAAGCAGGGGCTCTATCACCTGCTGGACGTGGCATAATTGCTCCCAGAGGCGGCACACAGCAGGTCAGGTAGTGTTGGTGTTGCTGGGAGCAGTGTCAGGAGTCAAGTGAGTGAATGTGCACAACATGGTGGTCACGTCCGCCACGTATGCAGTCGTCACCGCCAGCGCACACAGCCATTGAGCCACGATTGCCACAGGCAAAAGTGTTAGCCTATGGCTGTGTCCACCGCAGTTTGAACTGCCTACCGGCCTGATGATTTCCGCCGGCAGTTGCTGGCAGTTCCTAATGTCCAGTTGAGTAGGTCAGGCATCCGCCATTTTGGCTGCCTGAAATGCTGTGTTTGGCGTTATAAACTGTGTCACACCTACAATATATGTGTTGTTGCATCACAATCATCCTTATTCTGATTTGTCATGTAGGTCTGTGTTGCAGGGCCCAGATGGCATTTGAAGGTGGTACCCAGGCCACCACAGCCAACAGTCTTTTGGCAGTCGCAATATACAGTCACATTTTGATGTGCAATTTTAGCACATCTTTGAATTTTGTCCACATCCATGTTGTGGACACATATATTGAAAACCATGGGGGTCACATGCGACCCTTGTGTAGTTGCCAACTGTGATGTGTATTGGCTGTCATGTCTATCCAGTTAGAACTGCTTTGTCACATGATATTGTTGGCATGTATATTGTATGTTGCTGTGAACACACTGATTAATGTTACATCATGTCTTATCACACATAGGTACCCTGGGAAAGGGAGGATGCTACAACCTCCTGTCTACTGCTAGACCTTCAGACCATGGAGCAAAGACATATAGGGGGTGATTCTAACCCTGGCGGTCGGTGTTAAAGCGGCGGCCAACCCGCCAACAGGCTGGCGGTAAAAAATATGGGATTCTGACCCTGGCGGGAACCGCCAACACAGACAGCCACCTTAACACTCCGACCGCCACGGCGGTACAAACAAACAGCGCGGCGGTCACCGCCAACAGACAGGCGGCAGACAATGTACTGCCCACACTATTCCAACTCACCAATCCGCCACCTTTTCCGGGGCGGGAGCACCGCCGATAAAAACACGGCGGAAACAGACTACGGACGGGAAAACGCTCACCACTACGCACTCCAGGAGGAAGGAGGACAGCATGGAACCCGAATTAAACATCCTACCTGCTCTCGTCTACCTTCTCATCTACCACGAGTACGAAGTCCGGCGCAGACGACAACGGTGAGTACTGCACCTACGACACACGGGAGGGGGAGGACGAAAGGTTACGGCCACATACATATGCGACCCCCCCTCCCCCAACTACGTACTCACCAATGCAGCGCACCAAGTCACAGTGACACCACCCAAACACCCCTGAAAAATGCTAGGACATAATCATATTTGGAATAAATATTTATGTACCAAAAAGCTCCAGAAAATTAGCGTACAACCATGAAAGATATCCACAACAAAACTAATTACACACACATCAGTGTATAACTGAAGTACCAAGTCCTGCACAACCTACGATTTCAGCATGTCCGTGGGCCAAAGTCTTGCGAAACAAGGGCAAAGCCCACACAGGAGACCTGAGTCCTTTGGAGAGAACACTGCAGGGGCCTCAGATGTAAAAACTACAGGCACCTCAGGGGGAAGGGAAGGGGGGGGCACCACAGCCACATGAGTCCACGACGCCAGATCCATGAGGAGCCACCATGCCCACTGGACCATCCTGGGGAGTGCAAAGCCACAGTCTCTCAAGTCTCTGCAGTGGGTGGATCGCCCACTGGACCATCCTGGGGAGTGCAAAGCCACAGTCTCTCAATATCTCTACAGTGGGTGGGCTGCCCACTGGGCCATCCTGGGGAGTGCAAAGCCACAGTCTCCCAATGTCTCTACAGTGGGTGGGCTGCCCACTGGGCCATCCTGGGGAGTGCAAAGCCACAGTCTCTCAATGTCTCTACAGTGGGTGGGCTGCCCACTGGGCCATCCTGGGGAGTGCAAAGCCACAGTCCATCAGGTGGATGACAGTCTCCACTGGTCAAGGAGGAGGCATGGTGGGCACAGTGAACCATAAACGGTGCTTGCGACGGCGGTGCCCAGCGGAGCGGTGCTTGAGAGGAAGGGCCCAGCGGAGCGGTGCTTGAGAAGAAGGGCCCAGCGGAGCGGTGCTTGAGAAGAAGGGCCCAGCGGAGCAGTGCTTGAGAGGAAGGGCCCAGCGGAGCGGTGCTTGAGAAGAAGGGCCCAGCGGAGCGGTGCTTGAGAGGAAGGGCCCAGCGGAGCGGTGCCTGAGAAGAAGGGCCCAGCGGAGCGGTGCTTGAGAGGAAGGGCCCAGCGGAGCGGTGCTTGAGAAGAAGGGCCCAGCGGAGCGGTGCTTGAGAGGAAGGGCCCAGCGGAGCGGTGCTTGAGACGGCGGGGCCCAGCGGAGCGGTGCTTGAGACGGCGGGGCCCAGCGGAGCGGTGCTTGAGACGGCGGGGCCCAGCGGAGCGGTGCTTGAGAGGAAGGGCCCAGCGGAGCGGTGCCTGAGAAGAAGGGCCCAGCGGAGCGGTGCTTGAGAGGAAGGGCCCAGCGGAGCGGTGCTTGAGAAGAAGGGCCCAGCGGAGCGGTGCTTGTGAGGAAGGGCCCAGCGGAGCGGTGCTTGAGACGGCGGGGCCCAGCGGAGCGGTGCTTGAGACGGCAGGGCCCAGCGGAGCGGTGCTTGAGAGGAAGGGCCCAGCGGAGCGGTGCCTGAGAAGAAGGGCCCAGCGGAGCGGTGCTTGAAAGGAAGGGCCCAGCGGAGCGGTGCTTGAGACGGCGGGGCCCAGCGGAGCGGTGCTTGAGAGGAAGGGCCCAGCGGAGCGGTGCTTGAGAAGAAGGGCCCAGCGGAGCGGTGCTTGAGAGGAAGGGCCCAGCGGAGCGGTGCTTGAGACGGCGGGGCCCAGCGGAGCGGTGCTTGAGACGGCGGGGCCCAGCGGAGCGGTGCTTGAGACGGCGGGGCCCAGCGGAGCGGTGCTTGAGAGGAAGGGCCCAGCGGAGCGGTGCCTGAGAAGAAGGGCCCAGCGGAGCGGTGCTTGAGAGGAAGGGCCCAGCGGAGCGGTGCTTGAGAAGAAGGGCCCAGCGGAGCGGTGCTTGAGAGGAAGGGCCCAGCGGAGCGGTGCTTGAGACGGCGGGGCCCAGCGGAGCGGTGCTTGAGACGGCGGGGCCCAGCGGAGCGGTGCTTGAGAGGAAGGGCCCAGCGGAGCGGTGCCTGAGAAGAAGGGCCCAGCGGAGCGGTGCTTGAGAGGAAGGGCCCAGCGGAGCGGTGCTTGAGAAGAAGGGCCCAGCGGAGCGGCGCTTGAGACGGCGGGGCCCAGCCGAGCGGTGCTTGAGAGGAAGGGCCCAGCGGAGCGGTGCTTGAGACGGCGGGGCCCTGTTCAGCGGTGCTCTTCTCCACCGCGGGCCCTGTTCAGCTGTCCCTATCTCCACGGCGGGGCCCTGTTCAGCGGTGCCTATCTCCACGGCGGGCCCTGTTCAGCGGTGCCTATCTCCACGGCGGGCCCTGTTCAGCGGTGCTCTTCTGCACCGCGGGCCCTGTTCAGCGGTGCTCTTCTCCACCGCGGGCCCTGTTCAGCGGTGCTCTTCTCCACCGCGGGCCCTGTTCAGCGGTGCCTATCTCCACGGCGGGCCCTGTTCAGCGGTGCTCTCCTGCACCGCGGGCCCTGTTCAGCGGTGCTCTTCTCCACCGCGGGCCCTGTTCAGCGGTGCCTATCTCCACGGCGGGGCCCTGTTCAGCAGTGCTCTTCTCCACGGCGGGCCCTGTTCAGCGGTGCCTATCTCCACGGCGGGCCCTGTTCAGCGGTGCTCTTCTCCACCGCGGGCCCTGTTCAGCGGTGCTCTTCTGCACCGCGGGCCCTGTTCAGCGGTGCTCTTCTGCACCGCGGGCCCTGTTCAGCGGTGCTCTTCTCCACCGCGGGCCCTGTTCAGCGGTGCCTATCTCCACGGCGGGGCCCTGTTCAGCGGTGCTCTTCTCCACCGCGGGCCCTGTTCAGCGGTGCTCATCCAGCAGGTCAAGGGAGCCAGACCTGGCCTCGACTCCCTGCTCAGTCGCCCTCGGACCGTGACGTTTCTGGACCCTTCGGGGACGGACTCCTGGCCTCCTTAGTGTCCTCCTTCCCAGCTGGGATGTGGCATGTGGGGTCCACCTTCTCCGCGCTCCTGCTGCCCTTCCGCTCCTTTGATGGGGCTCTCGGGCCCTTGCCTCCCCCAGATGGTGTGGGTGGTGAAGTGGCCGCACATTGCTCCTTGGGGGCAGCCCTGTCGGTCCTCGCACGGCGGTCCTTGGTTTGGCGGGTCCTCTTGCCGGGGGGGGGGGCTGGACGTGTCCTTGCTGCAGCTCGATGTGTCACTGCTGGCAAAGGGTGGGCTCCAGAACCCAGGCACAACAGTGACACCCGAAGCTGGGCTGGTGGTGGCTGCGGTGCTCTTGGGACTCCTTGAAGATGGATGGGGGAGGTCATCGGGGGGAAAGAGGTTAAGGTTAGCCAGGAAAAGTTTTTTAGGGCCAAGGTAAAGGGTAGGAGGAGTGGAGATGGAAGTGGAGGTAGAGGAGGTGGTTGTAGGAGAGTCAGGTGTGCTGTCATTGGGTGAAGGTGCTGGTGCTGTAGGCTGTCGTGAGGTGGATGGCTGTTGGGTGGGTGGCTGCCTGCGTTTGTGTGTCTTGGAAGAGGGGGTGACAGACACAGTGGGAGAGGACACAGGGGACGTGTACATGGCAGTGGGGGTGGTGACTGCACGAGTGTGGACTGTACTGGAGGGTGAGGTGGTGATGGAAGCACTGGCTGATGTTGGGGTGCATGCAGGTGTGAGTGTAGACGTCACAGGGAGGGAGGAGGGAGACGAGGAGGAGGGGGACACAGGGGTGGCAGTGGCTGTTGGCATGTCTGCATCTGGGTGTTGCTCGGGTGAGTGTTTGCGGGATCTGTGGTGCTTGTGTTTGGATGAGCTGCTCTTGGGTGTTGAGGTGTGTGCAGGCTGGTCTGATGGTGTGGATGGGATAGGCTGAGGAACAGGAGACAGAGACAGGCTGGAGGCAGTCAGAAGAGGGAGGCTGGAAACAGGGACAATGGCTGCCGTCAGTGCTGAGGCCAGAGCAGTGAACGCTCGTTGATGGGCAGCCTGACCCGAATGAATGCCCTCCAGGTACGCATTGCTCTGTTGCACCTCCCTTTGCACACCCTGGATGGCATTCAAAAGGGTCGTCTGCCCAACAATGAGCGTCCTTACCAGGTCAATGAGCTCCGCACTGAGGGCAGCAGGGGCAACAGGGGCAGGGGCTGAGGTGCCTGGGGCGAAGGAGACGCGCGCCTTCCTGGGCGAACCGGCACGGAGCGAAGGCTGAGGGGCTGCTGGGAGGCCGGGGCTGGTGCGCTGGGTGGCGGCTGTACCTGTAGAGGCGGGGGGCACGGATGTTGCCGCCACCCCTAGGGAGCTCCCATCCGAGGACGTGTCGCTTTTGCTGCTCTCACCAGCGGTCCCCGTCGTGGTGCTCCCCTCGCCCTCCGGATCACTGGTGCCCTCGGTGTCTGTTCCTGGGACCACCGGGGCCTTGTGTCCTGCAGCTCCCTCGTGCTCCGATGCCATATCTCCTCCGCCTGATGATGCTAATGCACACATGCACAAGAAGATGAAGAGAAAGGGTGGGGGGAGAAAAAAGAAGACCAGGTTGAGTGCATGCAATGTCAACACCGTTGGCGGAGAGGACAGACACAGGTGCCTAATGCACTAAGCCGCGCATTCGGGGTACACTACTCAGTACTACTGACTAGGACAACAGGCCAAGAGACGTCAAACGCGCACATGGGAGATGCTGGACCTTCAATGGCTGTACTTGTCACCCTACAGAGGTGGGGGCCGGGGGCACAGGGCCATGCCTAAGGGAGAGGACTACACTACAGAAAGCGCCCTGGCCTAATGTCACCGAAAGCCCTCCTCCCCCACCCAGACGCCTCCACTGCGCAGAAAGATAGGAGAATGTGCTGATACTCACCCCCTTGTGTCTGCTGTGATGTCTTAAAGCGCCCATCCAATTCAGGGTAGGCCACCGCCAGGATCCGGGACATCAGGGGGGTCATGGTGCGACTGGCACCCCTCCTAGGTTGGGAGGCCATCCCCAGCAGTGTTTCTGCGGTCTTCCTTGTCCCGCGGCGGATGTCCTCCCACCTCTTGCGGCAGTGGGTGCCCCGTCTGTTGTGGACCCCCAAGGTCCGGACTTCCTTGGCGATGGCACGCCAAATGTCGATCTTCTGATGGGCGCTGACCTATTAGACATGTACAGGGTGGAAAGGAGGAATGACCTGCATGTTAGATGTAATTGGCCCCCCCCCACCCACTTTGCCATATGGCACATGCTCTCATCTGTCGGGCGTTGCACTCCTCATTCGCCCCCCACCCCACCAACTTACATCCACCCCAATCCACACAGGCATAGCCCATTCCATTAGCACCCGGTGTACTCACTTGTTGGTCTGGAGGACCGTAGAGTAGCGCATACTGGGGGAGGACCCCATCCACGAGCTTGTCCAACTCTTCAGACGTGAAGGCAGGGGCCCTTTCCCCAGGCGCAGCAGCCATTGTATCTTCCAGACCGAGGTCACAGCAGCACTTGCAGTATAGGTCCTCTCCTGTGGATGATCAGGTCTCGAGTGATTAAGCAGATAGAAAATGGCGGTCACGTCCGCGGCGGTGCGTCCCGCGGCGGTGCGTACCGCGACCGCCGGCGCACCTCGTTATTGGCTGCTGAAACCCATAGGCTTCAATGTTAACCAATGCGGCTTTGCGCCGCGGTCTGCGACCGCCTACCGCCACGGTGTGCCCCGCCAGCGCATTGACCTCACATCCCATTGTCCCACTTCACAGGTCAGGCAGCCGCCATTTCAAGGGCCCACATGGCTTAATTTTGACTGCGACACACAGGCCTAGGCCTTGCATTGCCACACATACACGCCTTTCAACCCATTGCCATTCTTTAACTGTGCAAGCTGTCTGTACGTACCTGTGTTTTGGCTGACTCTGTGCTCCATGTTGTCCTTCCTAGGCACCGTCCGCTGGGACTTGCGATGAGAAGGAGGAATCCTCGCGTGTACCAACCGCTGGTGGACCTGTCGACAATGGAAGAACGCCATATAATACTTCGATACAGACTTGACCGTGCCACTATCCATGAACTGTGTGCCCAGCTGGAGCCAGCCCTGATGTCCCCCATCCGCCAACCCACAGGGATTCCCCCTCTGGTGCAGGTTTTGTCAGTCCTCCATTTTTTGGCCAGTGGGTCATTCCAGACCACAGTGGCCATGTCATCTGGAATGTCTCAGCCTATGTTTTCTAAGATTTTGAGCAGAGTGTTGTCTGCCCTGATGAAACTCATGCGGAGCTACATCATTTTCCCCGAGGAGGGTGACTTGCCTACAGTGAAGGGTGATTTCTATGCCCTTGGACACATCCCCAACATCATTGGTGCCATTGATGGGACCCATGTGGCTTTGGTACCCCCAAAAGACGATGAGCAGGTGTTCCGAAACAGAAAAAAATATCATTCGATGAATGTCCAGGTGGTCTGTTTGGCTGACCAGTACATCTCCCATGTAAATGCCAAGTTCCCTGGGTCAGTGCATGACGCGTATGTGATGCGAAATAGCAGCATCCCCTATGTGATGGAGCAGCTACAGAGACAACGTGTGTGGCTAATAGGTGACTCTGGTTACCCCAACCTGCCGTGGCTACTGACCCCAGTAAGGAATCCCCGGACAAGGGCAGAGGAACGCTTCAATGAGGCCCATGGGCGTACTAGGAGGGTGATTGAGCGAACCTTTGGACTCCTGAAGGCCAGGTTTAGGTGCCTGCATATGACTGGTGGATCCCTAATGTACTCACCAAAGAAGGTGTGCCATATCATCGTGGCCTGCTGTATGCTTCACAACCTGGCTTTGCGACGCCAGGTGCCTTTCCTGCAGGAGGATGGTCCAGATGGTGGTGTTGTGGAAGCCGTGGAGCCTGTGGAGAGTGAAGAGGAGGAAGACTCAGAGGACGACACAGACAATAGGGATAGAGTGATACAACAGTATTTCCAGTGACACCCAGGTAAGATTCACCCACGCCATTTCCCAATTGCTTCTAGCCTCCTGCATCTGTACTTTCTGTAGTTCCCCACAGATGTTTTTCAGTAATTTTTGCCTTTCCCTTCCCTTCTCAGTGCTGTCTGACTCAGTACCTGACTTCTGCTTGGTTCGCCCATGAAATACAGCGTATTGACATTGGTATGTTGTCATGACTAATTGACAGAACAGAAATTGAACAGTGATATGTAATACATTTGTTAATAAGACAGCATGACTCAAAACAGATTATTGTGCAAAATGTGATTTATTTACAGTGCTAGATATCGGTACATGTGATTCTAAGGGTGATGGGTGGGGGTGGAGGAATATCCATGGCAGAGTCCAGTTCTCAGTCTCACAGGTGCATTGTTCTTTTGCCTGGGGAAGGATGGAGCATAGGCAGTTCATGGTTGGACAGGGTGGCAATGTGGGACAGTGGGAAGAGTTCAGGGGGTATGTCCTGCTGGCGGGGGTCTTGACATCCTACTCTGTCTTTTTCTTTGGTCTCAGGCTCCTCTTACGGGGTGGTTGTTCTTCAGCAGGAGGTGGGGTTCTGGGGGGCTGTCGAGGTGTTGGGACCTCCTGTCCACTAGCGCCGGCGGAGGTGGTAGGCTGTTCCTGGTCCGGCCTAGTGACAGGGGCCCTGTGTGGTGCACCATGGTCCCGCAACGCGTCCTCTATCCTGTGGAGGGCCAGGACGATGGTCCCCATTGCGGTCCCGATGATTCTCAGCTCCTCCCTGAACCCCATGTAGCGTTCTTCCTGCTGTGCCTGGACCTCAGTGAACCTGGCCAGTACCGTCGCCATCGTTTCTTGGGAGTGGTGGTAGGCTGCCATGATGGTGGTGAGGGCCTCTTGGAGAGTGGGTTCCCTGGGCCTCTCCTCCCCCCCCTGTCGCACAGCAGCCCTCCGAGCTGCCCGGTTTCCCCCGGCCTCTGTCCCCAGGCCGGTGTGCCCGCTCCCACTGCCCCCAGGTCCCTGTTGTTGTTGGGGTGTTGGGTTAGCCTGGGTGCCCTGTAGTGGCAGACACACCGCTGATTGAGCTGTCCTAGAGACAGAGGCATGGGTCCGCTGGGTGGGAGCTGTGCTGGTGTCGGCAGAGGGGGTCGGGTCTGGTGTGGCCTGTAGCTGTCTGAGGGGAACCGACTGCCCAGAGGTCCCCGATGGTCCGGGCTGGTCATCAGGTTCACTGTCGACAGAGCTGCTATCCTCAGTGTGGGCCTGTTCCGGTGGTGGGATGGACAGTTCTGGACCCTCCTGGCTGGTGTGTTGTCGTTCGGGTCCTGCATGGGGTAAGAGAGTTTGGTTATTGTTTCTGTGTGTGCAATAGCGTGCCCTTGTTCCCCAGTGCAGGCATTCCCTTGAGGGAGGTGTTGTGAGGGTATTTAGTGGGGGGAGGGGTTGGTGCAGTGGTCATGCATAGGTGATGGGTGCCCATGAATTGTGTTATCATGCAGGAGTTGGTGTTGGGATGGGTGGGTTGTGCTGGTGAGACATTGTCAGGGAGGATATGTGCTGGGGGGTTGGGGGTGAGGGTGGGGGTGTGGGTTGGCATGCTGGTGGGGTGGGGGGGATATAGTAGTTGAGATGGGACTTACCAGAGTCCATTCCTCCGGCTACTCCAGCGAGGCCCTGAGGATGCAGGATGTTCAAGACCTCTTGCTCCCACGATGTAAATTCGGGAGGGGTGGGTGGGGGTCCGCCGCCAGTCTTCTGGACCGCGATGTTGTGCCTGGAGACCATCGATCGGACCTTCCCCCGTAGGTCGTTCCATCTTTTGCGGATGTCCTCCCTATTCCTGGGATGCTGTCCCACCGCGTTGACCCTGTCCACGATCCGCTGCCATAGCTCCGCCTTCCTGGCTATACTGGTGTGCTGCACCTGCGAGCCGAAGAGCTGGGGTTCCACTCTTAGGATTTCCTCCACCATGACCCGGAGTTCTTGGTCCGAAAAGCGTGGGTGCCTTTGGGGTGCCATGGGGTGGTGTGGGTGAGGTGTGGGGTGGTGTATGTGATGAGGAGTATGTTGGTGTGTGGTCCTTTGTGCTACTATGTGGTGTGTGTGATGGTGT
Organism: Pleurodeles waltl; assembly: GCF_031143425.1. NCBI lineage: Eukaryota > Metazoa > Chordata > Amphibia > Caudata > Salamandridae > Pleurodeles > Pleurodeles waltl. Next base: position 265,691,130 of record NC_090448.1, on the reverse strand, counting down.
AGTGTGCCTCAGTGTGTCTTGCTAGGGATTGTCTGCTGTGTCTCTCTCTCCTTCTCTCAGTAATTCTGGTCGCAGGGGTTTGTGGGTGATGTGGGTGTGTGTTTTATAGTTGGTTGATTGTGTGGGAGTGGTGTGTGTATGTGTATCAGGTGTGTGTATTTCAAATTGTCCAATGTGGCTGTGTTTTGGTGATGTGTGTGTATTCTGACCGCGGCGGTGTGTAGCGCCAATGGAATACCGCGTTTGAATGACCGCCGTGTGGATTCGTGGGTCGTAATGGCATGGGCGTATTTCTGTTGGCGTGACGGTGGAGGTTTGGTCATCTCCAGTTTATCGCTGCCCGCCGATGTGGCGGGCTGCATTGGAGGACGGATTTTTGGAGGTTTGGCCGTTGTGGGTCAGAATGACCGTGGCGGTTGACCGCGGCGGTGTTATGGCGGTTTTATGACCGGCGGTAAGGGCATTTTACCGCCGAGGTCAGAATCACCCCCATAATTATGTTGTCCCATGTTGAAGGATTTCCTCTCAGCAATGTTGAAACACATTCACAGCTATATCACGCTCCCACAACATGAGGATTTAGTCAATGCATTGACACACATAGCTACCCTGGGAGAGGGAGGATGCGACAACCTCCTGTCCACTGTCCACTGTCCACTGCTAGACCTTCAGACCATGGAGCAACAACATATAATTATGTTGTACTGCCTGGAAAGACAAACAATAGTGGACTTATGCCATCAGTTGGAGCCAGATCTGATTCAAGCTATTGCTTACCCAACCAGTATACCACTGATTGTACAAGTCATGTCAGTTTTGCACTTCATGGTCACAGGGTCCGTCCAACATACAGTGGCACAATCTGCTGTTATGTCCCAACCTATGTTCAGTCTGGTGTCCCTAGTATGTGGTACTTAGGTACCCAGGGGATTGGTGCACCAGGGGTCCCAATGGGCCGCAGCATATATTGTGCCACCCATGAGAGCCCATGCAAAATGTGTCTGCAGGCCTGCCATTGTAGCCTGCGTGAAAATGTGTATGCACCTTTTCGCCACAGGTCAGTGCACCAGGCCACTGTAAGTCACAGTAATCACTGTAGACTCTCCTAGCTCAGAGGGCAGGGTGCGGGTACCTGTGTGCGAGGGCACCCCTGCATGAGTAAAGGTGCCCCTATGAACTCCAACTCCATTGCACCGGACTGAGTACGTGCGGGGAAACCATTTTACCTGGGTATGGACAGTGGTCACTACCTGTGTCCAGCTACATAATGGTAACTCAGAATCTGGGCATGTTTGGAATCAAACATGTTGGAATCGTACCCTTATACTGTTGCCAGTATTGGTTGTATGAGTCCATGCACTCTGGGGGCTCATTAGAGGACCCTGAGCATTGCTCCTACCAGTCTTCCAGGGTTTTCCGGGCAGCCTATGCTGTTGCCACCGCTCAGACAGGTTTCAACTCTTCTGTTGCTTGACAAGCTCAGTCAGAGGAAGGCAGAGCAAAGGATTTCCTGTGGGACAGGGGTAACACACTTTCCCTTGGAAATAGGTGTTACATGGCTTGGGAGAGGTAGCCTCCCCAAGTCACAGGTATGCTTTGAAGGGCAAATTTGGTACCCTCCTTGTTTGCACTAGTCCAGGGACCCCCAGTCCCTGCTCTACCATGAAACTGGACAAAGGAAAGGGGGGTGACCACCCCCTGTCGACACCACCCCAGAGGTAGTGTGCAGAGTTTTTCCAGACCTAATTCTGCCATCTTAAATCCAAGGGGGGCAGAGGCCCCAAGGGCCATCTGAGTGGCCAGGCCAGGTAGGTGACGTCACAGCCCCCTCCTGATAGGTGGTCTCTCTGCTAGGTGACCAATCCCCCTTCTTGGGCTATTAAGGGTCTCCACCTTGGGTAAGTCCTCAGATTCAATGTGCAAGATTCCAGTAGGACTCCTCTGCATTGTTTACTTCATTTTCTGTCTGCCTGGACTGCAACTGGACCCTTCAGGAACGCACAAGCTGCAACTTTAGTAAGGACTTTGCAACATTATTTCTCTGGCTCCTTCCAGCAACTGCAACATTTCCCTGGCTGTGCATCCTCTAAGGGTGGTGAGTCTTCACCCTGCACAAGAAGAAAGAAGGAATCTCCCTTGGAGTAAATGAGTCACTCCCCTGAATCTGCAGGCACCAACTGCATCGACGACAGGCTACGTGGATCTTCTCTCCTCTGGAGCTGCTTGGATCCTGCATCACAGGTGGTGATCTGTAGTGGTCCCCTTGGTCCTCTCTGCCAGCTGTCCAACTTGGGAGATGGTAAGCCCTTTCATCTCCTTGCAGGACAGTACCCCTGTGCATCGTTACTCTTGTAGCTACCAAGGCTTGTTTGTTCCTCCTCCAAGGGATCTTCTGGTTCTGTGTAGTCCCGCCCCCCAGCAGTCCCTCCTGCAAAGCACTGTCTCCTGCCTGCTGCTCCAGTGATGTGGGACTCCTCTTCAGGTGTGTTGAGCGGGCCTTACTGCGACTCTTGTGCCTGCTGCCAGTGGGTTGCATGTGGGAGTTGCCTCCTTTTCTTGCAACTCTCCCAGCTGCTAAGGGTCACCATGGACTTACCTCCTTGGGATGAGTCCCCTGGACCGTGCTGGTCCTCTTCAGCCTTGCAAAATTTCATCTCCGTCTCTTGCATTTGCAAAGGATTGTTGGTGAGTTTAAAGCACCACTAACCATCTGCATCTCGAATGCCAAGGTATAACATCACTTGCATCACTTCTGGGACTTCTCAGACTCTCCTGTGCTGCACTGCTGACCCACTTCTCCAACCGTTGACCTGGTCCTGCATCCACAGAAGGGTGGGTAGTGGCTCCTGCCACAACTGGACACTTCAACATGAACTGGAGTTGGTCTCCTTCCTTTGCATGTCACTTCTTTCAGGACCCACCTTTAGGTTCTTCCAGTCTTGGGTGGGTAATCCTTTTCCAAAGTCCTCCTGTTGGTTTTGGGGAAAACCAGGTACTTACCTCTGTTCTCCTGGTTGCTGGAGGTCACTCTGGTACTCACGTCTTGGGGTTCTGAGGCCATCCAGCTCCGTTCTACTGATTTCACTTCCTTGGGTGGGGTACTGCCTTTCACATTCCACTTTTTTAGTATATGGTTTGGCCCTCAGTGTTTACCTATACTTTTGCCAATGCTTATGGCATTCTATGCTCTGTACGTATTGCTAGTGTGTATATAATAGTGTGTTCACCTACCTCCAGTTTGGTGATTGTCTACTCACTATTATAGTATTTGTAGTGCTATAGTAAAGTATATTTATTTTTGTAACACTGTGTGGTTCTTTCATGTACGATAGTGCTGTGTGACTATAGTGGTATTGCATTAGCTTTGCATGTCTCCTATCTAAGTCTTGGCTGCTCATTCATAGCTATCTCTAGAGAGCCCTGGCTTCCTAGATACGGCCTACACTTCACTAATAGGGGATACCTGGACCTGGTATAAGGTCATAACACCATAGGTGCTCACCACACACCAGGCCAGCTTCCTTCACTGGCCTCAGGGTCCTTCCAACATACGATGGTCCTATCTATTTAATATTTCCCAACCTATGTTCAGTATGGTGTTGAAGGATTTCCCCTCAGCAGTGTTGAAACACATTGGCAGCTATATCAGGTTCCCCCGATGTGAGGATTCAGCCAATGTGATGGCTGACTTTTATAGTTTTTCCTGCCTCCCACATGTGGTGGGGGCCATTGATGGCACACATGTTGGCCTGGTGCCGCCGCAAACCACTGAACAAGTCTATTGCAACAGAAAGAACTTCTATTCCATCAACATGCAAGTTGTATGTTTGGCAGATCTCTGCATATTCCATGTCTGTTCCCATTACCCTTCACAATGCAGAACATCACCATATTCCAGTTGATGTCACAACTGCAGCCAGAGAGGGACTGGCTAGTTGGTAAGTCAAGTCTGTCCTGATTGTGTGTGTGCAAAGTCAGGTGAGTGAAGTGAGTGACTCATTGTTGCACTTATGTCCCAGTGCCTAACGGGACACTCCACATATCTAAACTCTCCTTGGTTGCTGACACTGGTGAGGAATACAATGATACAGGAGAATTCTGCTTTAATGAGGCCCATGGAAGAACACTGCAGACAGTGGAGCGGGCTTTAGTGCTTATGAAGGCCAGGTTCCGCTGTGTGTACTAGACTGGTGGAGCCCTCCTTTACTCACCTAGGAAAGTGTGTTAGATCTCTGTGGCATGCTGTATGCTCCACAACATTGCCCTGGGGCAGAATAAGCTGGAGGAGTGGCAGCCTGCAGTACCACCAGGTATGACTCCGTAAATGCCAAGTGAGGATGACAGTGGTGAAGAGGAAGGAGCTGACCTGCGGGAAGATCTCATCAACAGGTACTTTTCATGACTGTAAGTATTCTATGTTATGTAATGACTGTGAGTGTACAATGAACTATAGTTGTGAGAATGTGTGAAGTTGAGTGTTTGGAAACAGCTAGTGAGCTAATACTCTGTAGTATTCAGCCAAAAGCTGTTTGATGAGATAGCTTTTGACATGTCCCCATCTTGATGATGTAGCTTTGTTTGTGTAAGTTTCCTTGCAATGTACTTTGTTTTCCTGTTTCTTGTTATGTGACTTGTGTCATAGGTATGCTTTCACTCAAAATGGACATTGATGGTTCCAGGTAATGTGGCTTGCAGAGTTTGGATGTGTGAAACCTGTACCAAGACAGTTTGCACAGTGTTAGGGTGGAAGTACAGAAGTGGTCAATGCACTTGTTTGGTGTGTTTTGGAGGGCCTGAAGCATCATGTGTGCCATAATGAGGTCACAACATATGCAGTCCTAGCTATTGACCAAGTAATTTTTCCTTCACATTGACTAACCACTCTTTTTGTCTAACCTGTATATAGCTCTAGTTGAGTTCCATCATTGCAGGCCACAGTGCTTGTACTACAACACAGACATACATTTGTCTCGTACCACCAAATGCATGGTAACTGGATTATGGTGGCCCTGTGATCAGAGATGGTTGTACTGTCACCTGTCTGTATCTTGGATTATGTGATATTGGATTACTTTGGTGTGGTATGTGATAAGACTCAAGCTGCTGACATCAACCACTTTACTGTTTTTCTATTCAATTGGACAATGTCAGGCAAATCCCTTCCTTCCATGGTCTTGGGGTCTGTAACTGTAAATATGTTCATTTATTCCATATGAGTTAATCATGCTTGATTTCCAATGGACCAAACATATTGACAGCCATTGTGCTAGGTACTGTAATAAAATATTTGTTTTTTACCACACACTTCTACTAATGTGTTGTTGTATAATGGTTTTAATCTCGAACTGGACACTGTGTACCTGTAACATATCCATGCTTGCACAAGTAGCTTGTATCTTCATTGTATTGTTCACATGGTCTTACATCTCTACTTAGCTAAAGGAGAAATTTAAGACAGCAGACAATGAGTATGTGATGAGTGAATTGATTACAATGCTAATACAGAAAATACATTTTGGACAGAAAGAAACAAAATAGTAAAGTGAAGGGTTCAGTCATGGTGAATGAAATCACTTGAGTAGATGCCACACCATTCTGAGTCCAAAGTAGAGAGTACACCTCCCATTGGAACTTGTAGGGGGTTCAGGATCAGTCCAGAGTGAATGTGTTGCACACAAAGGAGGTGCTTAACGTGGTCACTTGCTGGCAGTGGTGGATTCTTTGTTGAATGTCCCCACTTGCGGGGTGGTCTACTGCTACAGAGGCAGATGTGCCTGATGCTGGTTTCTCATATGGCAGGGCCTCCCTTCCAGTGGCTGGCACCGATGTTGATGAGCCTGGTATTGATGAGCCAAAGGAAGGGGTAGACTGCTGTTGAAAAGCCCTGCTCATGGTGGTATGCATGTTCCTCAGCACCCCTGTTAGGGAGGCGATATTGGTATTGTCAGCCTCCATCTGTTCACGCAAATCTCCTTGCATGTCCCTCGGTAGCTGCTTGATTTCCCTGAGTTCGGTCAACACATGGGCCTTCATGCCTTGGAAATTCCTGATAGACCCCCAAGACATGGCTGATGGTATCCTGGCCAAGAGCAGCCCCTGTGGCCTCAACCCGCTGGCCCAGAGCATCCCTCCCACACATCCTACCCCCACTGGCCTGTCCCCTTGCACCAGGGTGCCCTCCCCAGCTTGTTCTTGGACCCTGATTGTTGGAAGTGTTGCACGGCAACTCAGGATCCAGGACTGGGGGCACGAGATAGTAGACACTGTGCTAGGTACACAGGATGGGGGTGAATGGTTGCCTGTGATGTTGACGCAACCGGGCTGGGAGGTGAAGTTGTGGGCACAGTGAGACTCACTGTTGCCATCTGACCAGGTTGCTCAGATGAGCTAGAACCATCCTCCACGTCCAGACCTCCAGGAGTGTCATCATCACTGAAGGCTTTATCCAGGGGGTAGTGCAGTCTGATCGGTAACCTCTGTGTGCCCAGCAGCAGCTCCACCTGTTGATGTTAAATGTACATTGTTATCGGTTATATTGTGGCATCTACCTCCAATGGTTTAAAGTTACAGTAAGCGGAGACCTTGTACAAAGTTAAGTTGCAGTTAATCCTATTGTGCCAAGTAACCATGGTATTGGGTATATTGATAGGACTTGTGTGAAGTTTGCCAATTCATTTTGACTAAAGCAGTTGCTTGAATGTGCAGATCATTTGCACTTGGGAGGATGGCCTGAAAATTACATCTTTCCACCAGTGCAGGCAAAACAATGGCTAGGCAAGACCTGGCTTTGCCCACTTAGAGGCCTGGTTGAGTGTGATGCAGACAAACCCAGGATTTTGTTGTATACGTGACTGGAGTTATCATGAGCACAGTGCAGTGTGAATGTGTCTGCTGCCAATAAAATCTGATGAGTCATCTTGAGGCCTTATGAATACTTGTTTTTCACACTGGGTAAGGTGTTATTCCTGTCCTCAAATATTTCATCTTGGGCTAGCAAGTCAAGCTGGGGCTATGTTGACAGATCTGTCTCTGATTTGGGCTTGATTTGTGCTTGATCACTCCCAGGTGAGTATACTTCATTTGAGAGTTGACAAACAGGGTTTTTTGGACAAGTGGCCACTATGCTGATGGTTTGAGTAAGAGTAAAAGGGGTATTTGGACAATTAAACACTGGGCTGGTGATTGGAATTACAGAAACAGAGCCTCCTGGCCTTAGTATTCATGTTACTCCCTGTATTACACACACTATATAAATGCTATCCTCCAAGGTGAGAACTGTTCAATTGAGAGATGACAAAAATGGTCTTTAGACAAAGGGACCATTGGGCTGGTGTTTGGAATTACACAAACAGAGCCATCTGGCCATAGCAGTCATGTCACTCCCTATACTACACACACTATATACATTTTATCCTCCCAGGTGAGAAAAGTTCAATTGAGAGATGACAAAAAAAGGTCTTTAGACAAGTGGCCACTGAGCTGGTGGTTGGAATTACAGAAACAGAGCCTCCTATGAGTTGCATTCAGGCCACTCCCTCTACTACGCACACTTGACAATTGGTATCCTTCGAGGTGAGTACACTTAAAGTGAGACAGAAGACCCAGGGTTCTTTGGCCAACTGAACACTGGGCTGGTGTTTGGAGTTACAGACATGAGGCCTCCTGCGAGTTGCATTCATGTCACACTCTACTACACACATTATACACATGGCACCCTCCCAGGCGAGTACACTTCAATTGTGATTTGAGGAACAGGGGTTTTAGACAAATAAACACTGGGCTGGTGGTTGGAGTGAGAGAACCAGTGCCTTCTGGGAGTTGCACACAGTATACAAATGGTCCCCTCCAGATGAGTACACTTCAAGTGAGAGTTCACAAACACAGATCTTTAGACAAGTGACCACTGGGCTGGTGTTTGGAGTTTGAGAAACAGTGCCCCCTGGGAGCTGCAGGCATGTCACTCTCTCTACTGCACACACTTATACACATGTTATCCTCCTAGGTGAGTACACTCCAATTGTGAGTTGAGGAATAGGGATTATTGGACAATTAAGCACTGAACTGGTGGTTGAAGTGAGAGAAACAGTGCCTCCTGGGATTTGCATTTAGGTCACTCTCTCTATTACACACAATATACAAATGGTATCCTCCAGGTGAGTTCACTTCAAGTGAGAGCTTAGAAACAGGGGCCTTTTGACAAGTGACCACTGGAATGGTGTTTGGAGTCAGAGAAACAGTGCCTCCTGGGAGCTGCAGTCAGGTCGCTCTCTCTAGTACAAACACTATACAAATGTTGGGTCTTACATATATGTATGCAGACTGCATTGAGGTTTGGCCATACCTTTACCTGTTGAGACACACCATGTCTCAACATGTAACAGGGAGAAAGGGGATTATTTTGTACATTGATTGGAATTACAGGCCCCATTTGTACCAATGGCATGTGTCGGACCTTAGTAGCTGTGATGTTGGGTTCAACAGTAAAGATTGACGGTGTCAACATCCAAATACTCTGGGTATTGAACGTAGTTTTTGAGATATTAAAGGAAATCCAAATATGTATATTTCTGGCTGCGATGACTGCAAATAATGACAAGCCCGAGCAGGGAAGTGCACAGTTCTGATTGGCTGCCAGCACTTCAAACCAGGAAGTATTAACAGCCATTTTGGGACTCAGCTTCAACCAAGTCCCAATTATAAATGTTAAAAAAAAAGGAAAGGGGCAAGGGTAGAGACATCCTGACCCCTTAGCTCTGGTGCAGAGGGCACCCCCAGGGCTAAAATTTATATTTTTAAAATTTTCGCCTTGATTTGTGGCAGATTGCGGATCCTGCGAAAATTGGAAAGAAAATGAAGCACACAGCAGACAGTGAACTTTGTGATGGTGCTGGGCAGGGGGCCCATGCACTGCCCATGCCCATCCCCCCCTGTGGTCCAACGCACCTGTTCTTTGTCAGCCTTTTCATGGCAGTGATACTGCCATGAAAAGGCTGGCGGAGAACTAGGTTGTAATCCGAATGGCAGCACTGCATGCAGCGCTGCCCTGGCGGATTGTGACCTCCACCCTCTGTTAACCCGTCGGATCACCAATCCCAACAGAGATGGCAGAACTTTGGTGGTCTGATCTCCAGGGTCTTAATGTGGCCTTAGGACCGCCACAGCAGCGGTGGTCCTGACCACCACCATGAGGCTGGCGGCCTTAAAACCACCAGCCTCGTAATGAGGCCCAAAGTCTGCTTTCTGACAGCGGGATCTGTCAAACAGATATGTGTGCAAGGAAGACAGATGGGAACATTGCTCCAGCAAGCGGGGACCTGCCATTAAAAGCAACTCCCTGCTTTCTGGAGCAATGCTGACCCCAGCAGGACGTTGGGAGCCGGCTGGGACCACAGGGGAGGCCTTGAGACTCCCCCAACAGTCCCAGATAACCTGTAAAGGGCAGAAAAATGAAAAAATAAATAATCATATGGCTTAATGGTTAAGGTCACAGACCCTCCCACTAAAAATTGAGGGTTCTACTCCAGGTGTGTCTGTGAATACTTCCCTCCTTTAATTTCTTTTAAAATTCAAAAGTTTAAGGCTCATACTGAAAGTTGATGTCACTCTTTTTAATTGACACACACATTTTTGTTTACAATTTGTCTAGAAATATCTCATTCTACATATATCATCCTTCAAATCCTGAAACACTCTCGATCTCTCCCTCTCACTCTCTTTGTATGTCTTGCTCTTTCTTTCAATCTCTACCACTCACACAGCCACTCAGACAATTACACATCCACTCACAGACTCACTCAGACCCTTGTGCACTCAGTCACAGACACACTGATACCCTCATGCACCCACTCACAGACCCACGCACACACCGACGCACCAACTAAGACACTAATGCACTCACTCTCACACCCAGAAAGACACTCTCAAAGCCACTTCCATCCTGTTATTCCTATTCTCACACCCATAGAGACAGGATGTGGCCAAATCTGCCGTGCACAGCCAAAAGGCCACGTGAAGAATAGGCCTGGGTGGTTAGGGTCATTGACCACAGGGTCTGGCTGCAGGCCAGGACATGCAGGCAACCTCCGACGCGCACAGGTGAAGGCTGTGTATGTTGCAACGTTGGGTGCTTATATAGGGTTGGCCACAGGAACTGGCTGAAGGCCGTGCGTGGTGGTGGTTGGATTAATGTACAGAAATGAAAATTACTATACGTTAAAAAAACATCGAAATTCACTTAAAAAACAAAGGTTACAGGGACTTTATAGTTAGGCACACATTTCAAACGTACAAAACCATAGAAATTCACCAGTTATAATTAGCTCAAGTCTGGCGGCCCCCAGACTACCATCTTATGATCTTCTCTCTGGGCTGGCCAGCGCAAACAGTGTGGTAGCATTGGCTTCGGCTCTCAGGGAGAGCAGAGGCCAATGCCACTGCACTGTCAGTGCCACCAGCACACTCAGAATGAGCACTGTCTGCCGTGGCAGACAGTGTGCATTCCGAGTGTGCTGACAGGGCACTACCCATGACATCGGTAGCGCTGTGCTGGACCATGACTTGCACTTCGGCCAATGCATCTGGGTCCAAGATCCTGGCAGTGGTGGCAGCCTTGTGGTGGTCTGACTGCAAGCATCCTAACCTGGTGGTCAGACCATCAAGGATGCAGCGGTCTGACAACCACGGACCGCCACACTCAGAATCAGGACTTTAGATATAGGCGGCTGAGTTACTCGGTCACAACGATAATGGATATCCTGTCTTCTGAAATCAAAATCCCATTATTTCATGTGGGATTTAGATTTTGACATGCAGGGTATCCGTCACCGCCCATATCCTAATCAGGCCCTAAGTTTTTTTAAACGTATAGCTTGAACACTACTTTCACTATTCACACATACTACCAAAAATTTACATTTATACTCAAAATGTATAATCCTGACACATTACATCTATTTCTTCTCACACACTTTCACACTATATATGTTTCAATTACCACACTCCATGCCACTCTACTCTATGACACTACACTCTGCACTATTACGCTCTATGCTACTCCACTCTGCATCACTCCACCATACACCACTCCATTCTATGCTACTCCACTGTACATCATTCCACTGTACCCCACTCTATGCCAGTCTACTCTATACCACTTCACTATATTCTGTTACACTCTACACCACTCCATTCTATGACTCTTACATCTACACCTCTCCATTGCCTTTCAGTCTATGCTATTCCACTGGGCGCCTTTCGGCTGTATGCAACACCACTCAATGACACTAAACTTTACGCCATTTTGCTGTATGCCACTCTACTGTTTGCCCCTTCACTGTACTTCACTGCTCTGTATGCTGCTCCAGAGTGCACCACTATACTATATGCCACGCTACTATATGCTACTCCACTCTTTGACAATCCACTGCACGCTATCACACTGAACACCACTCCATTCTACATCACTCTACACTATGCCACTCTACATCACTACACTCTATGCTACTAAACTCTACCCTATTTCACTGTATGACATTCCACTCTATGCCACTCTACTCTACTCAATGTTGTTCTTCTCTACACTATTCCAATGTGTGCTACTCTACTATATGCCACCCTACTCTATGCCACTCCTGTTTATGCCAGTACACTCTACTGTATTGCACTGGACGACACTCCACTCTACAGCACTCCACTCTACTCCACTCCACAGTATGCTAATTTACTGTACCCCACTACAGTTTACCCCACTACACTCTACTTCACTCCACTGTGCAACACTCCACTCTACAGTATTCCACTCTACAACACTTCATTCATTATCACTCCACTCTACTGTAGCCCACTGTATGCCACTCCACTGTACTTTCTCCACTCCACTCAATGCTACTCCAGTGTACAACACTCCACTCTACCCCACTCCAGTGTGCGCTGTTCTGCGGTATGCCACTCCTCTGTATGCTACCAAAATATATGTCTGTGCACTTTACACTATTCAAATGTATTACACTATACTGTACCTCACTCCATTCTATGCCAGTCAACTCCACCCCACTACAGTGTGCGCCACTGTATGCTATTCCACTGTAAGCCGGTCCATTCTACTCCACTCCACTCTACACCGCTGCACTGTATAGCACTCCACTGTATACTACTCCACTGTATGTTGCTTCACTGTACAACACTGTAGTCAATGCCACTCCACTGTATGGCTCCACACTGCAGGCCAGTCTACTCTACAGTATTCCACATTATGCAACTCCACTGTCTGAAACGTCACTGTATGCAGCTCACTCTACACCACTCTTCTCTATGCCTCTCTACTATGCACTATTCCTTTGTATGCCACACCACTCTATGCCATCCTACCTCTCTCAACCTTATGCTACTCCACGCTACTCCAATCTGCACCACTCACCTCTATGCCACTTCTGACCAGTCTACTTCACTGTATGCTACTCCACTGTATGCTACCACCACACATGCTTACATTGGACAAAACAAGATTAATTATTTACCATACTAAACATGACACAATGTAATGACACCATAACAAACACATATTCATACAGTCAACATCTGCTTTTGTCCTGGGTGACATCAGCATATCCCATAAAATCAGATTTTGCAAACAACAGCAAATGGATCAGCTATCAAGCTGAAACACACAAAAATGTAGGCATACAACACAAATTGCTCAGGAACAACAAAAAGGTAGAAAAGGAATTGCAGGACAAAAGTGTACCCAACAAAACAAATACTTGGGCTTATTAATGCAAAATACATAAGAATAAAGGTCATTGGCCAAGTAATGTTGTTGTGCCCATACTTGACTTTAATCACTGCCAGGGAGCCTCCACAGGAAGGGGCATCAAGTGGGCAGACAGGCAGGCACCTCAGTGATCATCCTTGTGGCGGGGAGGTGAGGTCGGATTTGGGATGGGTGGATATGGGCTTGGGGGGTGGGCTTTTTCTTAGGAAGGGTGGAATTCTTCTTAGGGGAGGGGTACGGGTGCTTGCAGTGAGGGACAGGTGTGACGGGAGGAAATGGATGTGGAAGGGATGGGTTGAGATGTGAGTGGGGGCCATGAGGGTTTGGGAGGGGGTTTGTAGGTAAGAGGGGAAAGGGTAAAATCAAAAATGAAACTCTCCTTTGGAATATGGGGAAGGTCATCAGAAGGGGTTGAGGATTTGGAAGTTGAGGGAGTGGTTGTCTGGTGTTTGAGTGTAGATGTCTTGGGTGTGTGTATGTGTGAGCTATGCTTTGTTTGGGTGGTGTCTGTTGAGTGTATGAGTGTGGGCATTTGCATGTCTTGGGGGACTGGGAGGTGGGATTGCTGGGTGATGCGAGAGTGGTGGATGTTTGTGTCTCTGTTGAGGTGGTGTCTGCGGGTATGGTGGATTTATGTGTGCCTGTTGGGGTGGTGCCTGTGGGTATGGTCGATGTGGTGGATGTTTATGTGTCTATTGGGGTGGTGTCTGTGGGTTTGGAGGGTGTGGTGGATGTGTCACTGGCTGTTGTGGTGATGCCTGTGGTTATGTTGGATGTGGTGTTTGGGCCAGTGGTCGTGGTGGGGGTATCTGGTGAAGTGGTGGTTGTTTAGTGGGTGTATGTAGGGTGCCTATGTACCACCGTGTCTTGTGGTGTTTGTATTTATGTGTGCTGCTTGTGTGTGTTGCGATGGGTGTGCAGCTGTGTTTGTGTGCTTGGGACAGGTAGGGGAATGGGGTATTTAGATTGGGAAGAGGGAGGTGGAGGGGGTGTGTGGGGGTGCCTGCCTGCCATCAGTGAGGAGACCAGAATGTGAAAAGATCTCTGTAGGCCGGACATAGCACCAAGAATGCCTTCCAGAAAAGCATTGGTCTGCTGAAGGTGGCTGACCAACCCTTGAAAATGAAATACTCATGTCACAGTGGAAACATATCAGCAATGCACACTTCACCAAGTGAAATTTGTCCCAATGGAGATATGGAGGTAGTACTAAAGTTGCTCAGATATGCCACACATTTGGCATGGAAATGGACACTGTAGACATAATATGCAAATTGACAGGGAGGTATGGGCCACATGTAGGTAGCTTTTTGCACGTTGCGATGCACAAACCCAGTTTTGTGATTCGGTAACCTGGTTACCGAATCGCAAAACGGGTGTGCGACTCACCATTAGGAAGGGGTGTTCCCTTCCTAACTGCGACTCGCAGTGCAATGTAGGATTGTTTTGTGACCGCGAACGCGGTCGCAAAACAATCGCAGTTAGCACCCATTTCAAATGGGTGCTAACCCATTCGCAAAAGGGAAGGGGTCCCCAGGGGACCTCTTCCCCGTTGTGAATATCACTGAAAACATTTTTTCAGAGCAGGTAGTGGTCCTACAGACTCTGAAAAACTTTTCATTTTTTGTTTTTGTAATGCATCTCGTTTTCCTTTATGGAAAACGGGCTGCATTACAAAAAAAAAAAACTGCTTTATTGAAAAGCAGTCACAGACATGGTGGTTTGCTGTCCGTAGCAGGCCACCATCCCTGTGAGGGCCGCCATTCTCAAGGGGGTCACAAATTGCGACCCACCTCATGAATATTCATGAGGTGGGCATTTGCGACCCCCTTGCGAATTGCTAACAGTGTCATGGACACTGTTGTGCATAAGGTTTTGCGACTCGCAAATTGCGAGTCGCAAAACCAAACATACGTACATGTGGCCCTAAGTCCCTAAAATCTACAACACTATGAATCAGCAAGCCCCAGGGAAATCACCACTAATGTCTGGCACCACTTACAATGACATACTCTGATTGTATCGGTAGACATCATTAGTCCTTTGTATGTTGGAGGGGCCTAGAGATTTGCAAGAACTCATAGAAAGCGAAAGGTAAAGGGAAGTATTGATCCGTACCTGACCCGAAGAACAATGTATGCTCTGTCACATATATGATGGCCATCTTCACATGACAGACAGAAGTAAGGCACCAGCACCTGTCACACGCTAAGGACAAGTAGCTTCTGGGTGGCAGATGCCAATATACTCATTTGACCAGACACTTGGCTGAGGACAGTGACACATCACTTTCTTTCTTTTGGCCTTTACACTGAGGAATAATGGTCTGTTGTGTAGAAATTACACTCTCAACAGCAACAAACATTACTTGATTGATCAATGTACACAACCATGTGTTGTCCCTGGGGAGCAAATTGTTTGTGTATTGTACACAGTTGTGTCCTAGGTCCCTGGATCGATAGGCAAGGCACATCAGTATGCATTACATGAAATATCTACACACAAAGTCACTAATTGACTGTGTCACACATGGCTCATCCCTAACAGTCAGGATGAGATGTCAGAACCTAACACATTAACTTGCCAATGTGACAGGTAGGAATATGTCCCGTATTCACCCCATTGTTGCTGCTGAGCTCCTCTCAAATGCCCATCAAGGTCTGGGTATGCCACTGCCAGGATACTTGACATTAGGAGGGTCATGGTCCGATGTGTGCCCCACCCACATTGGGAGGACAGACCCAGCTGGACCTCTTAGATCCTCCAGTCCTACCATCTCAGGTCCTCCCACCTTTTGCAACAGTGGGTGCCCCGCCTGCTGTGGACCCCCAGGGTTCGCAGCTTCCAGGCGATCGCTCTCTATATCTCCTTTTTCTGATGTGTGTTTACCTTCATGGATGCAAGAGACAAATCAAGAGATTACAATTACAAGTTATGGCACAAATGGTGAGCCACACACATGTCAGAAACACCAAGCTAGAAAGTTTCAATTTGTCAACACACCACAAGTGTAAAGCACACAAGCCAATAGGTACAGGGACATGACTGCAGACATATGTATCCATCTGCAGACTAACCCACTACCCTGGTCAGGGCCTAGAATCACTAAAAAAGCCTACTCACATCAGGTAGCCCATGCTCCAGCAACATATACTCTGATGTGAGCCACAATGAAATACTACATACATATGTGTCTTCTGAAGGATAAACTCCTTAGGCCTGAATGGACCAAAACATTCACATTCTGCGAGATAGACTCACTGCCTAGAATCCCTACAGGCAACTTCCATAGTACAGACTTCTCCATTACACTTGAGTGACAATGAGGGGGGTGGCATGGTTTGTGCAGAAAGTGTCTTCCCTGTGCATGTCAAGGCATGTGACCTAACAAATGCAGACTAGTGCAACTTCAAGGGGTGTGGGTTCTTTGGCACGTACCTGTACCACAGAACACTCCTTTGGACATACGTATCTATCCTACAGAGATGGCATCCAACATACAAAGGCATGCATTGTACAATTTCTGCTATGTGACCAAGCTACTGACTCACATATCATGGCCTCCCAGGAATCAACATACTGTTTGCACCGTGGGACTGTCATTTGTGCAATAAGACTGTACAAGACAAATATGACTCATGTGAAGGTGACAACAAAGCTGTGGAAGTAAGGGATCTGTCATGAGTCAAAGACACACATTAACAGTGATGCGAAAGGCACACATGGACTAATGTAGTCAATGGGCTGAGGCACTCAGGGCAAGTTTTACCACTAGAACATCATATTGCTCACATGCTACGATCTGCTGGTGTACAGGAAGTGAGCACAGTGCCACAGTTTCATACAGACTCTCCTACAGCCTGGAGTAGATCCCATACTCTGGGATACAACTGACAGGCCCTGATCTCTCCAGGCTCTGCATACAGAACCCACATGTCACTCACATTTCCATCACTTTCATTCCTGACAGTACATCATGTGGCCATCAGCAATTTGTCATGTGGTGTGTGTGGCAACCTGAAGGGCAGAGTGAGTCAGCATATGGATTCTAGACAACTGTTTGGCAAGGACAGATGTTTGTTGAAGGATATCTGGTATCACACATTGCTTACAAGATCTTCAAATGACTCAGACAAGATGCATACACAGCTCATGCTATCATGTGCATACATGTCCAACATTTAAAACAATCACGAAGGAAGAGATGTTATTGGATGGCAGTAAAGTATCCTTGCCTAGTTATGTGCATCCAGCACAAGGAGGATCTAGGACCACGAAAAAGATCACACAACACAATGTGAATGTACTAACATATAGTACTGGCCAACAATACCTGCACAATGTACATTCAATTGATGACTCACAGACTACAACAAAAGGCATACAAGAAGTCTAATTGTCACACAGAGGCACATTGTAGCCTGTGAGGAGGGAAAGGATGGTGTTGAACAAAGTCACTTGTGCTAATGAGGCTTACCTGCTCCTCTGGTGAGCCATAGAGGTGTTCATAAAGGGGAAGGACCTAATTGACAAGCCTCCCCAGCTCTTCTGTAGAGAAGGCAGGGGCCCTTTCTCCTGCTGGACATGGCATGATTGTTCCCAGAGGCAGCACACAGCAGCTCAGGTAGTAGAGATGTTGCTGGGAGCAATGTCAGGAGTCGAGTGAGCAAATTTGCGCAACATGGTGATCATGTCTGCCACGTACGTGGTCATCACCGGCGACAAACACACCCATGGGGCCGCGAGCACCACAGGCAACGTTAACCTATGGCTGGGTCCGCCACGGTTGGAACTATCTACTGCCCAGGCGACTTCTGCCAGCGGTCACAGGTGGTTCCTAATGTCTAGTGGAGTAGGTCAGGCAGACTTTGGTGGAGTTTGTTGCTGGAGCCTACTTGACATCTTGGCAATATTTGCTAATCATAGCTGTTGATCAAGTGTGATCAGGACCATGTGGTGACCCTTTTCTTCTTTGTATTTTCAGCATCAGCCCAGGCAAGTGAATGAGACAGGCACAACTAAGTGGGGAAGCATCTGGCCACAGTACCTCCGGTCAAGAAACCACTGACACGGAGGGGCCCAGTGGCCCGGAGGGTGAGGGGAGTGCCACGGAGGAGACTGGACCTACTACATCTGCCATTTTGGTGGCCTGGAATGCTATATTTGGCTTTGTAAACTGCATCACACCTACAATATATGTGTTGTTGCATCACAAACATCCTTATTCTGTCTTGTCATGTAGGTCCTTCTACACAACCACCAGTGTAGTGGGTTGCATGGCACAGATGGCGTTTGACGGCGGGTGCACAGTCCACCACCTTTTTGGCTGTCACATTTTGAGGGGCAATTGTGTATCAGACATTTGAGTTTCGTCCAAAGCCATGTTGTGGACACATATATAGACAACAATGGGGGTCACATGTGACCCTGGTGTAGTTGCCAGCTGTGATATATACTGGGTGTCATGTCTACCCAGTCAGCAATGCTTCATCACATGATATTATTGGCATGCATCATGTATGTTGCTGTGGAAACACTGACTAATGTTACAAAACGTGTTTTGTCACACATAGGTACCCTGGGAGAGGGAGAATGCAAATGCCTCCTGTCTACCATCCACTGCCAGACCTTCAGACTATGGAACAATGGCATATAATTATGTTCTAGCTCCTGTATAGGCAAACAATATACAGTTAGTTGGAGCCAGATCTGATTCTAGCTATTCGCTATCCAAACTGCATACCACCAATTGTACAAGTTATGTCACTGTTGTCCTTCATGGCCACAGAGTCCTTCCAACATACAGTGGCCCTATCTTCTGTCTTGTCCCAACCTATGTTCAGTCTGGTGCTCAAGGGTTTCCTCCCAGCAATGGTGAAACACATTGACAGCTATATCAGAATCCACAGACTTGAGGATTCAGCCAAAGTTAAGGCTGACTTCTATAGTTTTGCTTGCTTCCCAGATGTGGTGGGGGCCATTGATTGCATACATGTTGACTTGGTGCCACCGCACGCCACTGAACAAGTCTATTGCAACAGAAAGAACTTCTATTCCATTAATGCGCAAGTTGTCTGTTTTGCAGATTGCTACATATTGCATGTGTGTGCCCATTTTCCAGTTTCAGCCCATGATTTCTTCACAATGCGGAACAGCAGCATACCCCAGCTGACGTCACAACTGCACCCAGAGAGGGTCTGGCTGGTTGGTAAGTCACGTCTGTCCTGACTGTGTGTGAGCAATGTCACGTACTACATTCATGAAGTGAGTGATTCATTATTTAACTTAGGTCCTATTACTTAACAAGAGACTTGTCATATCCAAACCATCTTTGGTTGTTGACGCCGCTCAGAACTCCAACTATTCCAGGGGAAGTTCACTTCAATTAGGCCCATGGAAGAGCACAGAGGATAGTGGAGTGGGCTTCTGGGCCCCTGAAGTGGGCTCTTGGGCCCGTGATTTAGGTGTCGGAACAGGACTGTAGAGCCCTCTTCTACTCACCCTGAAAAAGTGTGTCACATCACTGTGGCATGCTGCATGCTCCACAACATCATCCTGCTGAGGAATATCCGGTACATCCCAGAGGAGGGGGAGCCTGCAGTGCCACCGGGTGAGAAGCCTGAAATGCCAAGTGGGGATCAAAGTGGTGAAACAGAAGGAACTGACTTGCGACAAGATCTCATCCACTGCTATTTCTCATGAGTGTAAGTGTGTCTTGTGATGTCATGACTGTGGCTGTGTGATGAAGTGTAGTTGTGAGAATGTTTTGAGTTGAGTGTTTTGGATACAGCTAGGGAGCTAATACTCTGCAGTAATCACCCAAAGGCTGCTTGATGAGATAGCTTTGGATGATAGCTTTTTACACATCCCCTCCTTGATGTTGTTGCTTTGTTTGTGTCAGAGTCCTTGCAATGGACTTTGGGGCTGAGTTAAGACTCCCAGCACCTCCTTGCACAACATTAGCATCATTTTGTTGTGCTAATTTGGCCCAACGAGGTGGAAATTGCAGCGCCAAATTTACAAAGTGGTGCAATGCACGCATTGCACCTCTTTGTAACCCTTTGCGCTACATTATGCCTGCGCCAGTCATAATGCACACAAAGGGGGTAGTCCTCTGTTAGCGGGCTGAAAAAAGAGCACAAAGAAACCTAAATGATTTTGTTGCATCTGATATTTCAGCACTTTTAACGCCTGCTCAGAGCAAGTATTAAAAGGAGGCATGCCATTGTTTTCAATTGGCCTCAATGGGCTTTGCAGGATTATCACCAACCTTTTTTATGCTAATCCTGCAAAACTCGAACTAGCGTCAAAAATGTTGATGCTAGTTCCCCCAACTACCTCCATGGTGTGCAGTATCTTAGATACAGCGTACACATGGTCGCACTAGGGGGGTGCTAAGGGGTGCAAGCAAAGTGGCGCTAAACTTGATGCAGCACTACTTTTCTTAAATCAGGACCTTTGTTTTCCATATGCCTGGTATGTGACTTATGTCATATGTATGGTTTCAAGCTTATACTCCTGTTTACTCTTCACCTTCCACTTTCCCACCAGACCTCTGCTCTCCGCTCAACAAGCACTAGCCACTGTACCTCGCATATGGAAGACCTCAGCTGGTGGGAGATCCTTCGCATACCTCGAGGCAAAGAGCTGTAACACCTGCCCATGCACTTCAGACAGTCACCATGGTTACCCCAATTCATTAAGGACCTTAAAACCTGGTTCTTTGACTGAAGCTCAGAGGACAAACCCCCTTAGCCCCTTGAAACCCCTACGGGTGAGTAATTGTGCTTTATAAAGCCTGATTTGATTAAATTTGTTTTGCTTGTTGTACAGGTACCTTCACCATGACATCTTCATGTGGGCATTTCAGAATTGTGACATTGGAAGGTATGTGATGGTGTACTGACATATGAAGTGGACATGGATTGTTCCAGGTAATGTAGGTCACAGAGTTTGGGTGGAGGAGACCTGTGCCAGGACAGCTTGCACAGTGTTTTGGTGGAAGGTCAGAAGTTTCTATTGGACTTGTTTTGTGAGCTGTGGTGGGCCGATTACCTCATGTGTGTCATCATGTAGGCATGAAAAATGTTGTCTTAGCTTACAAACAAGTCATTTTCCCTTCAAATTGCCTAACTCCCCTTTTTTGTCTGACCTATATACAGCTGTAGATGTTTTCCATCATTGTAGGCCCCAGTGCCGGTGCCACAGCACTGACATATGTTTCTGTCATACCACCAGATGCATGGGCATTGGATTATGATGGTCCTGTGATCAGGGACTGTTGTACTGCCATCTGTCTGTATCTTGGATTATGTGATGTTGGATTATTTTGGTGTGGTACATGATAATGCTCAAGCTGCTGACATAAACCACATCAATGTTTACCTGTTCTACAGGACAATGTCTGACAAATCCCTTCTTACCATGGTCTGTAGGTCTGTACCTGTCAACATGTTCATTTACTCAGTTTGAGTCAATATTTTTTCTTTCAAATAGTCCTGACAGATTGACAGCCTATGTGCTGTACACTCTATTCAAATGTTTTGTTTGAGCATACACTTGTATGCATGTGTGTTAGACCTGGCATCCTTGGCATGGTTTCCCTTGTCTTATTGCCTCTGCTTCCTTTATTTTTGACTGTGTGCTGGATTTGATTTTTGCAGGTTTTTGGTACTCTGGGCACTTTACCACTGCTGACCAGTGCTAAAGTGCAAGTGCTCCCTGTATAAACTGTGATTATGATTGGTTATTCCTGATTGACATGTTTGATTTACTAGTAAGTCCCTAGTAAAGTGTACCAGAGGTGCCCAGGACCCCCTAATGTAAGCCATGGGTAGCCCCATGGGCAGGGTGCAGTGTATTTAAAAGGTAGGACATGTATTGGTGTGTTTTTCATGTCCTGATAGTGAAATACTACCAAATTTGGTTTTCACTATTGCAAGGTCTATCTCTCCCATAGGTTAACATGAGGACTGCCTTTAAATACTTTTAAGTGTAGTTTCCCGTTGTGAGCAGATAGAGATTGTGAGTTTGGGGTCTATGAACTCACAATTTAAAAATACATATTTTGGTAGAGTTGGTTTTTAGATTGTCTGTTTGAAAATGCCATTATTAGAAAGTGGGCATTTTCTTGCTTAACCATTCTATGCTTCTGGTTGGCTGTGGAATCCACGTCTGGGTCAGGCTGAAAGTTGGGCTGTTTGTGACAGTGACACAAAGGGAGCTGAGGTGTGTCCTAAATATCCTGCTGAGTCTCCTGGGCTAGAGTGGGGAGGGAGGAGCTGACACCTGCATCTTGAAGGGCTGTGCCTGTCCTCACACAATGCAGTCTCCAACCCCCTGGAGTGTGTCTGGGCCCAGGCCTGGGAAAGGCAAGATTTGGTGAACAACAGAGACTTTCTTTTGAAGTTTGCCTACTTCAAAGGCGGAAATAAGTTTAAGTAGTGGACCCAAAACCTCTGATTTTTAAAACACTTCTGGATCAAGAAGAACCTCTGCTAAGGAGAAGAGCTGAATAGCTGGAGGAGGAGAACTGCCCCTTTGCTGTGAACTTTGCTGGGTTGGCCTGCAGTTGATGCTTCTGCCTGAAAGAGGACAAAGACTGGACTTTGTTGTGTATCCTGCTTGTGCAGTTTCTCCAAGTGCTTGGACTGAGCTTGCCTCCTGTTGAGAAATCTCAGGGACATCAAAGACTTCACCTACCAGTCTCTGGGCTTACGTGCTGTAGACTTTAGTTCGCAGGTGGTGCCTATTCCAATTTCTGGGCCCTTGGGAGAGAAAGCTGATCTAAAAACAAGAAGACCCAGGTGCACCTACTCCAGATAACTCTAAGACTGACGCCGCTGGATGTCTCCACGACGCCGCCTATACCCAAAGTCGTGGTCCCCACTGGAGTGCAACGGCAAAGACTGACTCCACAGCCCCTAGGCCGCCGCAGTCCCACTGACGTCCCACTGACGTCCCACAACTTTGTGAGTCCCGAGTGCTGTGTCACAGATGTTCGTGACACCCGCCTCTGCCGTGGCACCTGCAGCCCCGTGGCGTGACCGTGAACCCGAGAGGTTGCCCCTACTGTGTCTTGACCCCGCCGGATCCATTGACTCCGCCAGAGTGTAAAGATCCAACTCTTCTCTCTGACACAACATCATCTCCTCTGCTCTGCAGAAAGGAACCAACACTGTACCAGATCCAGCGACACCTCACCTCCCTGACTCTGTGCACGTACTTGTTTCCTCGTTTACCAAAGGTACTGTACCTAGGAGTCCCTGTGACCAACGCTGCTCTCCTTGTGATTGGCATTGGATTGTTGGGAACAACTCTGTCAGTGAAGTCATGATAGCCCTTTTTTTGAGCTATTGTGTTTCTAAGTGCTACAGTGAAGTTTAATCTTTGAAAATTCATATCTTTGCTTATGTATGTTGGATTTGTTTTGTATCGATCTTTTTGTACTCAGATAAATATTAGTTATTTTTCTAAACTGGTACTGAGTACTTTCGTGTTTTTTTTACTGTGTTACTGTGTATTTGTACAAATACTTCACACATTGCCTCTGAGATAAGCCTGACTGCTTGTGCCAAGCTACCAAGCGGATGAGGAGGGTTTATCCTAGGTGTGTATCTTCCTTACCCTAACTAAAGAGAGGGGCCCTGCTTGGACAGAGTGCAAACTGGCTGCCAACCTGAGACCGCATTTTAAGAGTTGACAAATAGGGATATATGGGCAAGTGAACACCGGGCTGGTGGTTAGAATTTCAGACAAGTATTGTGCTTTGCAGCAAGGTCAATCCCTCTACTTCCCAACACTTGGCAAATGGCATACTACCAAGTGAGTAAACCTCATTTGAGGGTAGACAAACAGATGTACTGGGCCATGTGACCAGTGGGCTCGTGTTTGGAGTAACAGAAACAGGGCCTGCTAGGAGTTGCAGTCAGGTCACTTACTGCACTGTACACACTTGACAAATAGTTTCCCGCCCAAGTGATGACACTTCAATTGAGAGTTAAGACACAGGGGTATTAGGGCACATGCACAATGGGCTGGTGTTTGGAGTGAAAGAAACTGCCTCATAAGAGTTGCAGTCAGGTCACTCCTCTACTACACACACTATACAAATGATATCCTCCCAGGTGAATACACTTCAATTTAGAGTTCACAAACAAGGGTAATTGTGCAAGTGAACCCTGTGTTTGTGGTTTAAGTTCCTGAAACAGGGTCTCCTGGGAGTTGCAGCCAAGTCAGTCCCTCTACTTCTCAACACTTGACAAATAGTATCCTCCCAGGTGAGTAAAGTTAATTTGAGAGTTGACAAATCAGGGATATATTTAACAAGGGAACATTGGGCTGGTGGTTGGAATTACAGGAACAGGGCCTATTATGTTTTTTAGATAGGTGACCCTGTGAGTCCTTGCTCTCACGAGGTGTCCTACTCTATGTTTTAACCACATCAAACATACACCATTAAATTGGAACTTCATACAGGTGGCTGTTTAGGTGTTTTTATTTTGACTGGATTAGATGGATCCCGATCTTTCCAGACCAAGAATTTATTTACGCACTCCCTCCTGTTCTTTTAACAGCGAGGTTGAGTCCGCCCAGGTGGCACTGTCCTACCTGGGTGGGGCTAGGTGGTCAAATGATGAAGCATGACACTATATAGTGTGTAAGACCAGCTAGTACGTAAAGGAAATTCCCCCTCTTCCCCTTAATACTTCCCAGAAACTCACTGACCTCTCACTGACCTCATCTTTCCAATAAAGTATCACGAGTAACCATGGGCACAAATTGTACCCCTGACGTTTACTATTAGAGAACCCCGTACTTCTTTGTGTGATTTTTGGTTATATAGAGTAGAGCTGAGTACGGTTGCGTTCCTCCTAGCTTTCCATTGTCTCCCTCATACTCTCTCCATGTGTTTTGATAATTGAGCAGCTGGTAGGCTGCAAGAGTCTCTCTTGGTGACAACTTTGGCTCTTATTACATTCAGGTTTATATGCCTACACTAAGGACCTAGACCCCCCTCTTTTCTTTCCCTCACCCTTTCCCACTCCCTCAACAATATGGCAGAAGGTCTTTCCTTCAATGATGAGGAAGTAACAGCAATTCTAGCAGCCCCCTCACTCCTTGGCGATTCAGCCCTTTCTAAAAGTCTGTCCCAGCTGGGAGACTGGGACACACTAGTGGAACTAAAGCAGTCACATGTAAAGACCATTCTCCACGGAGCTGTCCTAAAGGAGTACCTCCGAGGTAATGTGGCACCTAATGGGCTATTGGTAACCAACGAACCACGTATCTTCTTAGAAGATCTAGAATTTAGAAAAGATTGGGCACTAATAGCATGGAAGTGTACGCAGGATTGGCTCATCCTCATCATAAAAACAACGACAAGGTTATCTGAAGCCCTTCTAATTCAGGTAAAAAAGAGTGAGAACAACCTGAAATCAGGGCTGATCGTTCACTCCTTTGATAAGAAACTAGAGGAGGTCAACAAGAATATGAACAAGTGTTAAGGATATCTCACCCAGCAAAAGATATCAAAATTTCAGAAAGATCTCAGCCGGTTTTCTCATGAGAAAGTGTACCCTTACAATAAACCTGACTATGTGGCTAAAGCTGGCAGCATGTCTGACACTTCATCTGGCAGTAACACCAGCTCAGACAATGACAGCGAGTCATCAGGTAGCACATGGCAACGCCGCGGATGATGCAGTCAACGCCGTGGAAGGTGGAATTATCCACCAATGTTACCTCCATGCCCCCCATATAATAACCAACAATGGGGTTGGCCTACTTAATATGGACCTCCAACTCAGGACCAGGTGCCTTTTTTCCAGCACCCTGCACACTGGTCATTCCCTGAACCACCACCGCCTTTTTTAGACAGATGCCACGGGAGGGGAAAAGGGAAAAGGAAAGAGGTGCACTGGCGCCTGAAAGAGAACGCCCCAGAGAATGTAACACAAAGGGAAACCCTCCCAGGGACGAGCAAAACACAATAACTAACCTGGCAGATAGTAAAAACAACATTATCAATTTGAGTAACTGGATACTGAGTGAGCTTGAAACTAAAGCATTAAACAAGGGCCTAAATTTTGTTCCTACGCCCAAAATTGATCTATTTAAAACTAGAACAGAACAAGCATGTCTGTTCTGCAAAATCCACCTAAAGACTTTCTTCTTAGGCAAGAATTTTGAGACACCAGAACAAAATACAGGACTACGTCCTAAATCCACATTTTGTCTGACAACAGGACAAATGCCTCCTGAGGTCTTGGCATTTGAGAAGTCAGTGTCTATAAAGATAAGTGGACTCACCAAGACAATGAATAAAGCGTACTATAACATGAGCATGGATGAGCTCACGGCTCTGAAACGTCTAACATCCGACCCCACCATAATCATCAAACCAGCTGACAAAGGCGGAGCAATGGTAATTTTACCGCAAAAAATGTACAGAGACAAATGTGAACGTCTGCTGGGTAACACCCAACATTACAAATGCTTGTCTCGAGATCCCACATCCGACATTCAAGGGGAGATCTCCTTCCTTGCGACAAAAGGTATGGAGAACGACTGGCTCACCCAGCATGAAGCCGCTTTCCTGGTACACGTGAACCCAAGAATTCCCTATTTCTATATTCTTCCAAAGGTGCACAAAGAAAAGATCCCCCGCCAGGCAGACCAATAGTATCCGGTATTGGTTCCGTATTAGAGCCTCTCTCTCAGTTTGTGGACTTCTTCCTACAGCCATTAGTGAGAAAAATTCCAACTTATCTCAAGGATACTACTGATGTACTGGTATTGCTAGATTCTGTGTCCTTTGACAAGACCAAAGAACTCTTGATCACCCTGGACGTGGAATCCCTATACACTAATATCCCCCAGGAGGCCACTCTGGAGGTTATCAGTAATCTCCTGAAAGCCAATAGAGGAGAGTTACGCACACCTCCCGATTTCATACTGGATCTGGCACATCTGGCACTCACGAGGAATTATTTCAAATTTGAAGATAGTTTCTTCCTACAAATACAAGGAACATCTATGGGCAGCACATTTGCCCCTAGTCTGGCATGCCTCTGTGTGGACAATTTTGAGAGACAGGTGGTTCTTCATGATGAAAACCCGTTCCTACAGCAGTTTAAACTCTGGAAACGATATATAGATGATATCCTACTGGTCTGGACAGGAACTAGAGAAGAGGCCCTCACTTTCTCGAATTGGCTGAATGCAGCCAATCCGTTCCCGAACTTCACCATGACAATAGGTGATAAACGGCTGCCTTTCCTAGACCTACTCATTTATGAAAAAGACAGAGCCCTGGCCACGGAGGTATACTACAACCCGACGGACCGTAACAACCTGCTACAGTTCAGAGCTTCCATCCGCAGGTCCTGAAGGAGAACCTCCCTGTGGGACAATTTCTATGTCTACGACGGAACTGCTCAACTCTAAAAGATTATCGCAAGCATGCTGACAAACTGGCCACAAAGCTACAAGCTAAGGACTATCCAACACATCTGGTCAGAAGAGCCTGCAAAAGAGCACACAATAACAACAGGGACCAGTTACTGCAACCATGCGCGACCAAACCTGACATGGAACAAACAGTGTGCATGACTACCTTTAACCCGCTATCCAACAGGATCCAAAGAATCATTAAAGAAGATTGGAGGATCCTTAGGTCTGGTGGCTTAACTTTCCAGCAGGCGTTACATGCCTACAAGAGAGCCACAAATATACGGGACATGGTGGTCCACACAAGACCCAAAGAAAAATCCCACACCAGACAGACTACACTCTGGCGTTTACCCCCACCAACAGGCCACCACCCTTGTGGCAGTTGTAGTGTCTGTCGGTTGACTCAAAAGTCTACAACAATAGACCTAAACCTGAAGACCCCATGGGTACAAAAATGCCTTACTAACTGCAACAGTACGAATGTAATTTACCTGATTAAATGCCCCTGCCAACTCAAATATGTGGGAATGACCACCATGAAGGTCAGCACAAGGATCTGTGAGTATAGGAGCACGATCCGTTGTAAATGTGATGCTACCAAGCTGACTAACTATTTCCTTTTGAATAACCATTCCCCAGATGACTTATCCTGGACTGTCATAGAGCAACTGCCTCCATCTACTATGAATATGACACAGAAACTGTTCCTGGCTGAACAGCGCTGGGTCTGGAGATACACTCAGACATTGACGGTCTGAATGACGAAATCCCTTGGTTCTCACTCAACAAATGAGTCCTCCCTTCTTCTTTTTGTTACCCTGACCCCTGCTTTGTTCTGGTCCCCCCTGTTTTTGTTCCCCTTCCTGTTGACTTCCCCACTGGTCTGTCTATTGCCTTCCACCCCCACTGTGTTGCCACTTCCCCCTCTTTGCCTCTCCTCCCTTCCTCCTTTTTCCCCCCCTTACCCCATCCTTTTCACCTCTTCCTATGTCTGGCTGTGTCTTATGTTTTATTCTTCAACTTTTATTCTTTTTCCGTTGTCTCCTTTTTCTCTCTTTCCTCTCTCTTCAGTGTATTTTACTTTTATTGCCTTCTTATTCCATTTTATTTTTCTCTGTTATTAGTTTCATTTATAATTATTCTTATATTTACTTTTATTTCCACTCTCTTTAATGATTTATTCCCTGCCGTTGTTCACCTACCATCCTGGTTTCTCCTCCCCCCACCCCTCCTTTTGTGTTTTCCTTGGAGCCTTCTTCTTTCTCTTTTTCCCCCCTCTTTCTACTTTTCCTTTTTTCCCTTTTTCCCTTCCTCTTTTGCCCCCCTCTTTTCACCAACTCCCTCCCCCCGCTCTCCTTTGGTTCCCCCCTGCCGCTCTATATAGCGAGGCCGCTGGGAACTACATTTTCCGCCGCATTGCCTCTGAGCTCCGCGCAACAGCCGGAAGCTCGCAGCCCCGGCTACCCCGGACATCCTTCAGCTCAGAGCTGGCCTTCTAGCACCCGGTCTCCACGTCGGCTCTGTGTATGCACCGCGGGCACGCG
Source organism: Pleurodeles waltl (assembly GCF_031143425.1). Taxonomy (NCBI): domain Eukaryota; kingdom Metazoa; phylum Chordata; class Amphibia; order Caudata; family Salamandridae; genus Pleurodeles; species Pleurodeles waltl. The sequence goes on along the minus strand of NC_090448.1, from coordinate 265,662,363 downwards.
GTGTTGATTACATACACCTGTTTCAAAGGCCATCATTACTGAAGACGCTAATTTTGCGTGCCTTTATTCCAATATCCGCCATAAAGAGACCGTCTCCCCTTGACCATTTCTATCAAGCGGTCCAAGGAGAGGACTGCATAGGCGCACAGCGAGCGCCCCCTTTGATGCAGTGAGTGACCGATCGGACTACAGGCAGCAAAGATAAGATATTTCTTCTCTTCCCTTTCTTCCTTATATTCATCATCTGTTTCTGATTACAATTGTATTTGGTCCTTTATTTACTGTCTTTGGGCCGACATCTTCCAACCAGCATCTCCTTCCACAATAATGCAGGTTCCCAGTTGGGTGCCTTCCTGCTGATTTTCTTGCCATAATCATGGGTTACCTTCCCATCGTTAATATGGACCCCCTCACCTTGCCTCTGTTTCTTTTCTTCCATGTTTACCTTAGTGTTTGACAATAAGGGGACACTCCCCCTCCTGGATCCCAGAGGCCATTAGCCTCCAGGGATAGGGTAAGATTCTGTAATTCCCGTTAGTAGTAGTACCTACCCTATGTTTTTTATATACATGTTCTTTAAATATATGTTTTTATGTATTCACTCTGTGTATGAATATTGCCTACTATGGATATATGTATTCTGTGCACAAGTACATTTCCCTGTTACGTGTGTGGTTGGCGTACCGTTGCAGTGTGGTGTGCCACTATTGCGATAATTATCTGTGTGTTGTTTTATATTCTACAGGCCGCCTCAAGGTAATTCCTTGGGTAAGGTAGGCCGTTTACTTTACACCTTACAATTTTCAACTATTTGAGAAGAGTTTCTTTTTTAACTCTTAATGTGAGTTTTAGGGATACGAGGCCCTGATGAATGCCCGAGACCTTCCATGGCTCACTCCTGAGGGCAGAAACATGTTGGCTACTGTTTTTTAGATAGGTGACCCTGTGAGTCCTTGCTCTCAGGGAGGTGTCCCACTCTATTTTTTAACCACACCAAACATACACCATTACTAAATTGTAACTTCATACAGGTGGCTGTTTAGGTGTTTTTATTTTGACTAGATTAGCTGGATCCCGATCTTTCCGGACGAAGAATTTATTTATGCACTCCCTTCTGTTCTTTTAACAGCGAGGTTGAGTCCGCCCAGGTGGCACTGTCCTACCTGGGTGGGGCTAGGTGGTCAAATGATGAAGCATGACACTATATAGTGTGTGAGACCACCTAGTCCGTAAAGGAAATTCCCCCACTTCCCCTCAATACTTCACAGCAACTCACTGACCTCTCACTGACCTCATCTTTCCAATAAAGTATCACAAGTAACCATGGGCACAAATTGTACCCCTGACGTTTACTATTAGAGAACCTCGTACTTCTTTGTGTGATTTTTACACAAAATGGCTGCCATGCTACATGGGCTCCAAGGGCAAAGGCGTGGACAGCAAAGAACACACTGAGGCCTATGGCAAAAGCACACTGGCTACTCAAAATGGCCACCCTGCCACATGGCATGGAGAACAAAGACAGAATGGTGGCCTATAACAAACACACGCACCACACAAAAATGGCTACTTGGCCAGCAAAAAAGGAATGTGGTAAACAAAGAAGAACACACTACCATTAATTCAGCAATGGCAAAAATAAAAATAAGGTTAACTTTCAAAATTCCCAAATCACAAACATCCCAAGGCATCCACATTTATCCTACCAAAACACACTTTAACCTTTTGTGGAAAAAAGGAAAACAAAAAACACATATTTTGTTTAATCCTAGGCTATCTATAGATCAACAGATGTTTTGAAACAACATATAGGAGAGAAAGGGTATTTTAAAATACAAGACTGGATGTGGCCCATGGGCAGACTAGTCCCCAGGCAGGAAATTGAGCAAAATACTGCAAATGTCACATAAATCACACTGGGAAATAGTGAAAAAGCAGTTTTAACACAGGCTCCGGCCTTCGCAAAAATGTGCAAACATTTTCCTTCAGAATATCAATTTAAAGTTAATGCAAAAAGGGCCCCTACTGCAACTCCAGGCTAGCCACAATCAAATGTAAAAACTTAAGAAGAAACAAAAAATGTATAAACCTACTAGTGCATAGCCACCATCAAACAACATTCAGAAGTGTGTTAAATTACTTGATTTTTCACAAACAAATTAAAATCCATATATATATAAATACCCCATTGGATAAAAAAATAATATATATATATATATATATATATATATATATATATATATATATATAAATGCAGTAGGAATTGCACTGGGAGAAACAGAAAGAAGAAGTTGGAGTCTCTGGGGCTTGTCCTTCATGTTTCTGTTAAAAAACTTTTTAAAAAATGTCTCGAGGTAAAAAAAAATAACTACCTGAACCATCTGCTCATGTAGAATAGAAAACAACTATTTTCATGTTTATTTTTCTGTTGCTTGAGGGGAAAGGGAAGCAGCAGCCTGACTGTGACAGCTTACACTGCCCGTGTTCGTAAAATATTGCCGGAAGTCCTCCTAGCACCCAGAAATCACTCTACGGGATGGCATTTCTCGATTGCTCTCATCAGCTTGCAACCTGAAAGGCGATTGCCATATTTTAACAGGAACTTCCCAAAATTCCACCCAGTGTTAATTTTTAGGCCTGTACAGTTTTCCCGTCATTTTTTTCTGATATTGTTTTTCTAGGCCTTAGGACTTTTGCACACTTTACCACTGCTAACCAGTGCTAAAATATTTGTGCTCTCTTCCTTTAAACATGGTGATGATACCGGCTTACACCCAATTGGCCCATTTAATTTATTTGTAAGTCCCTATAAAAGTGGTACTACATGTACCTAGGGCCTGTGCGGGCCTATAGCACTAATTGTGCCACCAACTTAAATAATTAAACATGTCTCAGGTTTGCCATTGCTGCCTGTGTGTGCAATTTAAACTGCCATTTCAACCCTGAAAAAAACTCTTTTGCTAGACCTAACCCTTCCTTTTTAATACATATGTCACCCCTTGGATAGGCCTTAAATATTACATAGGGTAGGATGTTGTATATTTAAAGAATTGCAAATGTACTTTTAACTTTTACATGTCCTGACAGTGAAAAACCTTTACATTCATTTTTTACTACTGCAAGGCCTACCTCTGCCATAGAATAACATTGGGTTAACATATTACATTACATTTCCATTTGATAACTTTCAATTTGGAGCAGGTGGGAGGGTCAAGTTTGGTGTCTAACGAATTGTAATTTAAAGCCCTCATTAATGTTAAAGACAGACTTTAAGTCATAATTCTGAAAATACCACTTTTAGAATGTTGGCTTTTTCTTGTGCCAACCATTGTTGACTACTTCCTGTACTCTGGGTCACATGACTATGTGTAGCTGGCAGGTGGCCATTGTGTATTGTTCCCAGACGGTGAAACAAAGGGAAGATAGGTGTTGGCAGGATAGACCACCTCTGACTTTGTGATTGGGAGGAGCTATCACCTACCACACTTGCACATCACAAGGGCTCTGCCTGAGCACACTCATAAAAGGTTTGACACTAGTCCACTGTGACCCGAGACAAGCTGGGGCCAGAACAAAGGGGCAGGAAATTCCAAACACCTCTACAAGTGGAAACCTCCCGAACCTTCTCTTACTTTAAAGTGGGTGCAAAGTATAACTAATGGACCCTCAGGCTCAACTCTTTATTATGTCTCTGGGCCTGTGGAAGACTCAGAAGGACTGCTGTGGTGCCTGCAAGAAGGACAGCTACTCATTTGCCCTGCTGTCCTGCTGCCTGAGTGAAAGGACTGGACCTGCATTTTGATCTCAGAACAACATGTGTGACTCCAAGGGCAAGTTGACTGGACTCCTGATACAATCCACAGCATCAGAAAAGGCTCTAACCACCTTGAATCGAGCACCTGGTCATTCTGGACTCATTCTGTGCCAAGTGTTGCAACTCAAGTGGTACCACTCTGGTCCTGGGCACTTGGAAGTGAGCCTGAAGTTTCTCTGCCAGCCCAGCTATGGTCCTCTGGGCAGAACCATTGTAGCACCACACATCTCCATGCAGCTTTGCTTTAGAACCTCCATTACGTGAGGCATCCCTCTTGGAGGACTTCGCATTAAATCCCACAGTCTCCTTGGAACCGCCACTGCACGACTCAGGCTCATAAGCCGCCCATTTACGGCATTCTTGATAGTGATGCAGGACTCTGCATCGCAGCCTCACAGCTGCTCAGAACTGCTGCTGCATGAATCATCCTCAGTGTGAGATAGTGCAACACTCTGCAACCAGGATTTAAGACACTTTGTTTAGCAGGCCTAACTCGGTACCCGTATTTGTCCCATGGTCCATTGTGGTCATCCTGAACTTTTGACTTTCTCCCTGTCCATCATGACCAGATAACCACAGTTGGTGCTTTTTGCTTTTGGGCACTATTTTCACGAAAATATTTTAAGTTGCTTTAGGGGAGCATATAGCAGATGTAGACTAGGTACAGACTTGTGGATTGGTGAGGCGAGTGTCCTGTAACAACAGGTTTAAACTGCTACATTTTATTTCCTTCATCGTACGTATGTGACTCCTAGGCAGCTTGCTAGGATGGATACCAAGAGAGAAACCAGTTGTCCGAAATGTGTGGAACGTGGGGCCTCATTTATACACCTGGCATGGGCCTACATCAATGTTCAGAGATTTTGGAGGGAGGTGGTACCTACTGTAGAGACCGTACACACCGTTGGACTGTCTATTAGGAGTGATTAAGAAACTCTGGGGTGCAAGATCCCTTAGAAGATTGCCCAGCTCGCTCTTCTACTAGCAAAGAAGAGAGTGGCTACTGGATAGATGAGTGCAAGACTAGCTCAGTTTAGCTTATGATTAAGGGATAGCAGTGAATGGGGAGTAGCGGAGGAGGCCCATGTGTGCCTCAACCACACTGACAAAAAACGGAAGCATAGATTATGACTTGGAGCCTGGTTCTCACTAACTTTACCATGGATGATGCTGATGGCTCTTATGAGGGATCAGAAACTGAATGGTAGGGGCCACCTCTGCCCACCACCAACATCTGTAATGTACGACATCCGAGTGGGCGATATGGATGAGGAGTCAGGATGCATGTGTACTGGGAAGCTGTCCGGGTTGCGTTCTCATGGTATGGTATGTAAATCCTTCTTTTTATGCCTCATAAGTCTCCCAATCAACTGTACTTATTTGTTGAAGTTGATGAAAGCCAAAACTCAGAACGCCATACTTGTGGTTAAATGTAATATGCATTATTGGACTGCACTGCCGTGTTTTTTGTTTAACTGTTTTATACAAAAGCAATAAAAAAAATATATATATATTTTTTTAATGACATATCTCTGCTTCTACTGATTGCATTTTGTCCTTTTGGTGTCAAATACCTTATTAAAGTTTAATCTGTTTTTTTTTTAATTGTTGAGGGATACTTCTCAATGCCTCTAAATTAAGCCTGACTGCTTGTGCCAAGCTACCAGAAGATTAAGCACAGGTTAATTTGGGGTTTAATTGTGTCTTCATCCTGACAGAACTGTGGTTGCTGTTTCACTCCCATCACACAGTAACCCAGTTTCAAACAGCCATGTTGTACAGTCTTGACAATGCAAAATGGCATAAGTATGCCCAGTTGTGAGTTCTATATTCACTGTGTCACTGGAGCCAAGCAGTACCCAACTGATGAGCCCATACCTAGGGTGAAATCTATACTGGGTCGCTTGTGTTCTGGTTCAGGTAGGACTTAGCTTGGCAGTTCAGGCTTGACTGTTACCATGAGGAGCAGGGTAAAGACTGATTCACATATGGCTGGCACGGTGGGCAAAAGAACAATGGGTTAGAATGCTACCTCAGCTCTTGCCAGTGGTTAGACGCCTCACAAGCGTCCTCCCATTGCCTTTTGTGTGTCATGTGTGTATACTCAGCAGCAAAGTAGTGCTCTTCAGTTCAAGGTTCGTGACCTAAGACCTGATTTTGAGTTTGGTGGATGGGCTTACTTTGTCATAAATGTGAAGATATCCCGTCCACTATTTTATGATTCCATTATATCCTACAGAATTCATAATACAACGGACTGGATATCCATCATGTTTGTGACAGAGTAACTGTCCACCAAACTCTAAATCAGGCCCTTAACGTCTCCTTTCATTTGGAAGTTTACATTTTTTGGTTACTGTTGTGTGGCTTTGCCAATGTGTTTTTTACTTGATCAGTATATTTTTCTTTTTTTGGTTTTCAATGAACACCGAGCTTTTCTCTGCGTGTACAATGTATGATCCTGTTGCACCGCGGTGCGTGGCACGAGCTGAACATTTGGCTCGGGCCACGGTGCGCGGCACAGAGACACGCCGCACTCCCAGCCTATCGTGCAGCATACAAGGCCCCAAATTGGGCATGGGGCCTCGTTTCTTCATAGCGCGGCACACATTCGGGCATGTTTAACCCTCCCCCACTCACCTGCTATTGTTGTCCTTTTCTTTCTGTCGCCCTCATTTGTGCCTCCCTTTATGTTTTTCCTTCTTTCTCATTATTCCCCTCTCTTCCCAGCATGCTTTGGTTCCCTACTTTCTATGGCTCCTTGTCCATTACTTTCTATGGTTTTTTCCCTATCTAACATGGTTTCCTTGCACTTCCTGTTGGTCGCTTCCTGTTTTTGGGTATTTAAGGGCTGCGATTCTTTCCCTCCTTGCGCTGCAACACTTACTGTTTGGATGGTGTCTTCGCTCCTTCTTCCTTGTGTCAGATACTGGTTGACGTCAGTTCCAGTGTTTTTCCTGTTCTTTTTTTTGATCTTGTATATACTTTTTGACTTTTGCTCCTGTTCCAGGAAATTTCCTTTTTGGAGTTTTTTTTCCCCTTATTAGGTTATTTTATTCCCTCTGGCACTAATTCTGTAGGACACGGCCTGCCCTTGGCGTTCCTATCACCTGTAGCACTGTGGCTACCAGAAAGAGTCGCCCCTCCCTGGGCCGGGGCCGAACATTCAGGAACAAGAACCTCGCCACTCATTCAGCAGACTCCAGGTTAAAGCAGCGCGTAAGTCGTGATAGATCCTGCCAGAGTAAAACCATCTGTTCCTGACAGAATCAATGGTCTAGGCATGCATGGGCTGATAAAGAATAAAGCCCAGATTTAAGAGGGCCTAGCAACTCCTTGCCCCACATTAGCATCATTTTGTTACGCTAATGTGGCCAAACGAGGCCAAAATCATCACACCAGATTTACAAAGTGGGGCAGTGCATGCATTGCCCCACATTGTAACCCCTTGCTCCACATTATGCCTGAGCCAGGCTTAGGCTCTCATTTCAACTTTGGCGGGCGGCAACCGTCGCCCGCCAAGTTGAAACCGCTGGGCAGCCAACAATGCGGCCGCACTCCCGCGGGGTCTATTTGGAGACCCCCGCTGGGCCGGTGGGTGGAAACCTGGTTTCTGCACTTCGGCCCAGCGGGGATCTCGGCCGCAACACGGGGGCCGGCTCCAAATGGAGCCGGCGGTGTTGCGGAGGTGCGACTGGTGCAGTTGCACCCATCGCGCTTTTCACTGTCTGCTATGCAGACAGTGAAAAGCTCCATGGGGCCGTGGTAGGGGCCCCCAGGGGCCCCGCGACTCCCCTTTCCGCCAGCCTTTTCATGACTGTTCATACCGCCATGAAAAGGCTGGCGGAAAGGGGAGTCGCGGGGCCCCTTGGCAGCACTGCAAGCAGCGCTGTCCTGGAGGATTAAATCCGCCGGGAACAATGTGGCGGTCCCGGCGGTGCGACTGCAGTGCTTCCGCCGCGGTCACAATGCCTGAGTTTGTACCGCCAGCCTGTTAGCATTACAAACTCCAAAACAGCCCTGGTGGTCTTTGACTGCCAGCGTTGTAATGAGGGACTTAATGTATGCAAAGGGGGGCCTTCTCCCTTTAGGGGGCGAAAAAATGGCGCAAAGAAATCTAAGAGATTTCTTTGCACCATTTTTTGTGCCATTTTTAATGCCTTCACAGAGCAGGTGTTAAAAAGGACACACCATTATTTTTAATAGGCCCCTATGTACTGTTCAGGGTTAGCGCCAAAATGTTGGTGCTAACCCTGAACAGTACATCAATAGCGTCAAAAATGTTAATGCTGTTGCTCCCTACCCTGCGCCAAGGTGCGCCGTATTTTAAATACAACACCCACATGGTGGCGGTAGGGTGTCACCAAGGAGCACAAGAAAAGTGGCGCTGCAGCGCCACTTTTCCTAAATCTGCACCTAAGTTTAGAAATTACATGCATCAGTGGTTTGTGCTTGTTTTCACTTTACATTTTTGCATCCATATGAAAGCATTAGTCAGCAGAAGTTTTTGCCTTTTGCTGGGGTGGTGTGCCTATGAGCACAGCCATAGTTTTTATGTGTTGCTTGCAAGGTGTGAAAGGTCTGCAGCAGTCTACGCGCTTGTAAGTGTTGCCAAATCAGCCCTTGTCTCCTCCCTTAGTTATGTCAGTTTTAGTAAGTTTGCATAACTCTAGTTATGTGAAGTTCGCGCTAATACACTACTACACCACATTGCTTAGATACGTTCAGGTCACAGTAAAAACGTATAGGGAATTTACCTTCGCAGTAAAAATGTACCACACAAACACTCAGGAACAACGTGAAGGACAGAGCTTGAGGAATAATATTCATGGTACTTTTGTTTTGCTTTTGCTCTACTTTTATTAGCGTGAAATGCTGTCTCGTTTCCGAAGTGCCAATTCTCTCTTCATTTAAATAATTTGGCACACAGAGGTTGTGAATTGCGAGCCAGGTATCTAGTTTATCATGCGCAGTTTGAATACATATATACCCATTAAAGCCCGGGATTGAATTCCTCAATGCATTTACATTAAGATTTTTTCAGTTTAACCACTTCACTGCTAGAACCCCTCTCCCCCCAGCTGAGCCATTTTTTGGCTAATTGGGGTAGTTTGGATTAGGGCTCCACAAATTTTTTTGTAGATAAGGTATACATGCCAAATTTGTGCCCTTTTTTTCCTAACATCCTGGGGATTCACAAGATACCCAGGATTTGTGGATTCCCCTGGAGGGGACCAAGAAAATTGGCAACATTTTGAGTTAAAAAAAGGGGAAAAGTGCTCCAGATAAAAGTGTCTGCTTTTCTTCCTAAAAAGGGCATCCATGAATGGTTTAGTGTACTACAGTCACCATCTTCCCAGCTTTCAGTAACATGTAGAGCTGAGTCAAAAGTAGAAAAAATTGTACCACATTTTTGATATTTTTCTAAACTGTACACTATTTTCCCTAGTTTTATTCACTCAACCTGTGTCCAGTTTATGGTGGAAACCAATGTGAAACTCATGGGTCATTCGGAAATGCAATACAGTTCTGAAAACTAAAGAAAATCTCAAATTCAGCAAGAGATCATATGTGTAGATCCCTCAAGGTTTTCACAAGGAAAATAACTGTTGAAATTAAGAAATATTGAAAATGAGTAGGAAGAAGAAGGCTATGACAAACAGTTGTCAGGGCACTCATGAATAAAAAGTTAATTCCTCCATGTGTCTCATGATTTGGTGGGTCATCAAGTATGACACGGACCAGGAAAATAGGCAGTAGTTCAATTTAATCTTGAAAATTAAAGTCCATTATAATCGCAAACGTCCTTGAAACAATTCTCCATATTACAATAACAGCCGCTGGGGGTCACGTAACTAGTTAGCATGTAGCCTCAGCCAGGAAACCTCACCCGGCCCGGACACGGAAAGGATTGACAGATTGATAGCTCTTTCTCGATTCTCTGGGTGGTGGTGCATGGCCGTTCTTAGTTGGTGGAGCGATTTGTCTGGTTAATTCCGATGACGAACAAGACTTCTCCATGCTAACTAGTTACGCGACCCCCAGCGGCTGTTGTTGCAATATGGATTTCCAGCGTGGGATGACTTGAATAATTCGTACAATGTTCTGTTACCCCGAATCCCTTGCAAGCCTCAAACTTGGACTAAAAAAACACATTTTCTAACATTTCTGTGAGGGAAAGTTCTAAAATCTCTGGGGAGCCACTAGGTTCCTTCCACTTGGTATCTACCCAAGTCTCCTGATAAAAAAGGTACCTCACTTGTGTGGCTGGGCCTAGTGCCTGCACCGGAACAAATCAAACCAAGGTCAAGGAGTGTCTCTTTGAGAGAACTCCCAATGATTTTAGTTTGATCAGTTCCTATTGCAGGCACTAGACTCAGCCACACAAAAGATGCAACATTTTTATTGGGACAAGTGGGGAAATGCTAGGTGGTAGGAATTTTGAGTTTTTTTCTGATTCTGGAAGAATTTGGCACAGAAATGCAAAAAAATATATATTATTTTAGTTACATTTTGAGATTTGCAGGGCACTTCGGGTAAGAAGACATGTTGGGAACTATGAGAGGCACACCATCCTGTACTCCCCTAGGTTTCTAGCTTAAAGAAATATCTAGAGTTGGTAGATTTTCCCTTGAGACAATGTACACCCTGGCAGAGAAAGACAGAAAAGACAAATATTACTTCACAATCATCTATTCCTCAAGTACACACACATACAGGTTGGATTTGGCACGAGGATGAGTGAAGGTTCAAACAGTAAAATTTTAATAACAAGACATGTCACAAAAATAAAATACACTGTTAATAATTGAAAAGTCAAAAAACTGAACCAATAACTCAAAACCCATGAGATGGAAAGCTGCAAGAAGGCAACAACCACTTTACAGGCCATTGACACACCTTTCACACGTGACACACACACAAGACCACACTGCAGGCTGGTGGGCTAGCACACTAAAGCACTCACATCACCGTCACTTTCATATGCCCACATGACCGACACAGCAATCACACTGTCTGGTGGCTGATGGAGTGTATGGACTGGCTTTTTGCTAGCAGTGTGTGTAGTGACCAGCAGCAAGTCACTACTCACACACCACCACCTAAATCCCAGCTCACATACATCACCAGCCAAGTGCCAGCTCACGCACACCGCCAGCCAAGCATCAGTCCAAACACACACCCAGCCAAGTTAAAGTCCACGCACACCACCAGCCAAGCACCAGTCCATGCACACTCCGGCCAAATGCAAGTCCAGGAACACTGCCAGCCAAGTGCCAGTCTATACACTCCACTATCACAATTTCTGTTTTAGGAAAAACAAACCTATTGGAAGTAGATGCAAAACTATACCTACCAACACAGCTGCTCTAATGAAATTGATCACACTAATGCCAACCCTAAAATCCAAACAAAAAAACAGGAACCGCCTTGGACTGCTGCCGCTGTCCTGACCTGTGACCTGCTGGGTCATTAGTAGGAACTCCCAGCTGTCTGCATCTGCCTCCTGCTGGGCCCTAGCACACTGTGCTCCATCTTGTTGTGTCCCCCAGGGGCTGGATGCTGTGGCCCCTGCCCCCGCCATCATCTGCCAAAGCACAGCAGGAGCACTTTACTTTCATTACATAGCACCTAGAGAGTGCTTTGATTAATTATCTTAAAGCTTCTTACAAGCACTTTTGGCTTTATTTCTTTTGTGCTTGGAAGTGTTTGCCGTGCTGTTTGGAGTATCACTGCCGGGACCCGGGCATTGTAAATTCCTAGTGCCTCAGAGATGCTCTGCCCCGGGGGCAACACAGAAGCGAGGTCTGGAGCGAGCGTGCTCCTAGCATGCCCCCAGGGCAGCGCAGGATCCAAGGAGCGCCCCTGGGGCACCAACATGCACTGTCTTGTGCCGGAACCACTGCTGCAGCCTGGGCAGCTGCAGCTGACTCATGCTTCATATCGGGTGTGGGAGAGTCAGCTGTGTGAGGACGGGCAGAGAAGGAAGCCTCATCGGAGACTCCCTGCCCCACCGGGCCCTTATGTCTTAGAGGTCGCAGGCGGGGAGGAGACCTCATCGGAGGCCCCCCGCACCACTTGGCCCCCTTGTGCTGTTTGTGGCTCTGCCCCTCCCCCCATTGAGAGGGTCAGTCATGGCCAGGGGGGCCCAAGAGGCTGCAGGTGCCTGGTTTGGGTACGGGTCTCCCGGAGGGGCCCCTATATAAAAACAGAGGGGGTGCGTGCCACCCCCTTACCCCTAACATAAAACCAGACCCCGTTTAGTGCAGAGGAGCACTGGGGGCCTGAGTTACTTTGTTCGACTGGAGGTGCTCTCATCAGTAGAAACAGGTACTTTTATGGCCATATTCTTTGCAGATGTTCCTTGTAGGGGCATGCTGGTACTTGTTTGCTAACCTGTTGTCTTTATGATTTGCCATATATTTGCAAATGTTCCTTTTATGGGCATGATGAGCTAAAATGTTTTCATGGCTTGCCATATGTTTTCTAATGTTCCTGGTATGGGCATTTATGATACCTTTATGACAAGTGCATTTTTAAAGTAACAGTTTCCTGACTACTGCTTATGTTGCAGAATAATGAGTAACCTGTGTGTTACATGTGACTACTGCTTATTTCTGCAGGGTAACATTATTGTGTAATGTTCTGACAACTGCTTGGGAAGCAGGGTATTACTTACATTTTATGTTTGGTCTAACAATGTTGTGTACAATACAGTTTATTTTTTATATAACTTGGTGTTGGGTTTCCTTTGTGGTGGGGATAGTGCATCACATGTGTTGTGTGGGTTGTACAAATGCTTTACACATTGCCTCTGGGATAGGCCTGACTGCTCGTTCCAAGCTACTAAGGGGGTGAGCAGGAGTTATCTTGGACGTGAAACTCTCTTACCCTGACTAGAGTGGGTGGGTTCTGCCTAGCTTATGTGCATACCCTAGCCAGCCAGAAACCCCATTTCTAACAAAATGTAAGCCTTACAAACAGCAATGTAAGGCTCAAGCCTTTAAGCTACTCCATCAACACCACCCATGTGTTTCTTTAGCCTAAAATGCATTCAGGTTTGTGAACTTAAGCAACCTGGCCCCAAACAGTCACAGGTGAAGCATTTTCATCATAAACGGTTGTCAATATGTATACATCTCTCCTGTCTGCAAAGTTCACAGCTAGAGGTTCATCACTAAGCAAGGCACTGCATTGTCCCCTCTGAAGCTTTTTACATACAAGCTCTTTAGGATCACCTTTATGGTTAGGGCAGATTGTGCCACAAGGTAATGTGTCCTCTCAGTGGTGTAACAAAGACCCCTGCAGCCCCCAAGGTGTGGGGCCCCCTCAGCACAGTACGTGCACGGGCAGCAGGCCCCTGACTTGGTCTAGGGGGAGGGGGCCCCTACAGGTATTGTGGCTCAGCCCTCTTGATCACCAGAACAGTATACACCGTTGTCTGTCCGACAAAAGGAGTATACCAGAGTTGCGTCACTCCAGGACAGAAGGCGACCCACAAACGTGTGGACTTGGCGACAGGCCTGAGTTTTAGCTGGGAATAGCGAATAGAAAGAGTTTCTTCTATTTGGCAGTTGTGGTTATTTTTATTCACTCAAACAGTACTTCACTGTTTTTCTTATAGATGCACACAATCACCTCCGGGTGATGAGAGCCGTATCATGTTCCACAGGACCACTAGAGTGTAGTATGTTCACTTAAGGTGCATGATCCAGATAAAGTTCACCTAACTCCTTATACAACAATGTAATGTGATGTAATGATACTAGGTGACTTGGGTAGATTCAGGCCTGTTCTGCCTCCTTGGAGATAGAAATTACTGCCTATGGACCTCAGAACAAGCAGCTCTGACCAATTATGCCTTGGATCACCTCCCACAGGACAGTTTGGCAAGCAAGAGTGAGCTGTTCAGATCAAGCACACTAAAGCTGGTCACCTTCCATTGGAGCAGCTCACACAGTTCTTTTGGGTCAACAGGGTCAAACTACAGTATCCCCTTGAGGCTGAGCGCTACACATCCCTTTCCTGCAACTTTCTGTACATCTCAACGGCAGTCTGCTGTGGTTTTACACAGGTTTGAAGTTTCAGAGGGGGCAGCCCCTCTGTGGCAAGGTATGGCATTTCACAGAAGACATCAGATGATTTATAGAACATCAGCAGGTCAGGAGCATCCGCACTGCTCTGCTTTTTGGCGTCGCTCCTGGGTTTGGTTAATTGAATCTTCTGCACTGCTGAGCTCAACACCTGTTCCACGGACACATCCAAGCTCACCAGTCCCGGGAAAAGCTGCTGGTTTTTGGGAATGTTCATTCCCTCTCCCACCTTCAGACCCAGGCTCTGACGGGTGACGACGGACTTCTTCATCTACTTCTCCGCTGCCTGCTTCATGTCGAAGTCTTTCTGCACAGCTTCCAACATCTCCTGACCAAGGGCAGGGGTTGTGTTGTACTCTGAGGTGCTAGGGGCACAAGACTCTATTTGGTCAGTCACCAGTGGGAGCTCAGGGGCACCGCAGTATGCTAGGGCCTGCGTGTGAGTTTCAACACTTTGCCTTTGCTTGGTTAGATGCCCTCTTTCCGAATTGCTTTGGACTCACTGGAAGCAAAGACTGTTGCTGGGTTGATGACTTGCTGGAGTTCCAACACACCTGGCATTTTGTTCTGTGGCACCATAGATATTAATGTAGGTCTGCATACATCCTCCTTGTCTAAAGTCATGGTGAGTGGGCACAGAAGACTGTTCTTGGGTCTCACTCAAGTGAAAACACACACCTGTCAGCGACTTGCTTTCCTTCTGTTTAGCTTTGCCTCCTCTGGCCTCTTCTGGATTCCATAGCCAAACTTTCTGGTGTCCATCTCTGATACCGCCTCAGCACGAATAGCACTACCAGCAAGAAGCTGGGGTGTGGCCTCTGTGGGAACACAATCTTCATCTATGTAATTCAATGGTGCATATCTCTTAGGCACTGGGAATTCCATGGGGCCGACCTTCATCTCTGTTCCAGAGGGAGTGTGCATTCACTCCCGGGGTCACCACCAACAGGTCACCTCATTTCCCCCATCCTGCTTTTCACTCCCCGGGGCTGTTTGAACTCGGTGCTCTGGCAGTAACGTCATTACTCCCTACAGATACTTTGCAGGGGGACACCCTTAAGTTTCGTTATGCCATTGTGGCCACTTTGAACAATTCCATAAACAACTGCACACCAGTGTAGAACCTATCTACATATAAATGGGGACCTTTGTTAAAAGGTCCTCTACCAAGTTCCCACACAGTGAGAGTAAACAGTAAAAAAACATTTTTTTACCAAACACATGCAACTACACAAACTGCAGATATACCAGTGCCGAAACTGCAAGCACTAGTCACAGCAAAATAAATCAAAGGCTTTGCACTAGAGTGAAAAAGAGACATAACATATTACAGTCAAAAATGACAAGAAATAAAATGGCTAACATGATAAAACACTATGAAGTTTGCCCGTCACCATGCAAAAGCCAGCCATGTACCTCACCAGCTAGAAGCCATTTAACACACACCATCAGCCTAATGCCAGTTGACAGACACAGACAGCCAGATGTCAGTTGACACATACACACTGCCAGCCAAGCGCCGGTCCACACACACCACCAGCCAAGAACCAGTCTAAACACAACTCTAGCCAAGCACTAGTCCACACAGACCACCAGCCAAGAGCTAGTCTACACACACCAACAGCCAAGCGCAAGTCCACACACACCGCAATCCAAATGTCAGTAAACACAAAGCCAGCCACATGCCAGTACATGCAGAATGTCAGCTGAACTCCAGTTTTCACACACAGAAACTTTCCCTGGTGTCTAGTGATTTTCTAACACCCCATTTGGGGCAGATAGGCCTAATTTGTGACCAATCTGCCCCAAGGGGGGGCAGAAACGGCCAAAATTGTTGCCCCATTCAAGGGACTGACCTTTGCCCAAGTGGCCGCTCCCTGACATATAAATAACAAAAATCCATGGTGTCTATTAGCTTTCTAACCCCCTTGGGGATAGATGACCTAATAATATGGCCAATCTAACCAGCACAAATGTTTCCCCAGGCTTTGAGCAGTTGTTGAAATGACACCCCCCATGCTTTGCTGAACTAGTGACAACATTTTTGACACTAGTGCAACAAAGCACCACAATAGCGTCAAACATTTTTACACTATTGTCCTAGTGACTGCCATGGTGCACCTTATTGTTAAAACAGCGCAACCATGATGTCGTTAGTTGGGGAGAGGTTGACGTAAGAAAAGCGGCGCATCGGTCCTCATGCACCACTTTCTTGTAAATATGCCCTTTTATGTTAGAAATTGGGGGGCATATTTATACTCTGTCTGTGCTGAATTTAATTCGGCGCAAACCTAACACCATATTTATACTTTGACGCCCAAGCCCGCAAACGCCAAAATTCCGCTGTGTGCGTCATTTTCCGGATGCGTGAAACCACCTTGAGTTAATGACATGCAAGGTAAGTGTTCCTGTCCCAAAAAATTAGTTAAACACCCGTGCGCCATATTTATCCTACCACGCAAAAATCCCGCACGGCTGGGAGGCGGAGTCGAAAAATGGCGAAATAGCCCAATTTGAGTACAAAATTAACTCGTAGGTCAGGGCAGGCATTAAAATGGGGCAAACACACCAGTACTTAAGGAAAACACATAGAAGCAACAGCAGAGTTCCAAAAGGAAGGCATGGAGGTGCTATTCATCCAGCATGCACGAAGACTCTGAGCACAGGACCAACAGCAGCAGCTTCCACCACACCAGCAGGGACCCCAATGGCAACGCAGAAGGCAGGAGAGGATATTCTGGACCAGGACAACCCTTCTGGGCCTCAGAGAACATGACATCATCCAGAGGTACAGACTAAACTGACAAGCCATACAGCAGCTGCTGCGCCACATTGAGCTACAGTTGGCACCCAGCTTGCAGACACCCCACATCATTCCACCTGAGACCAAGCTGGTAGCTGTCCTCCACATGTTGGCAAGTGGCTCTTTTCAAACCACTGGTGCCCTGGTTGCCGGGATCTCACAGTCCTCATTCTCTGCCTTCCTACCCAAGGTACTGGATGCCATCATCTCCCTCACACCCTCCCACATCAGCTTCCCCAACACACAGCTGAAGCAGCAGGAGACCAAACAAGGCTTCTACTAAATCAACAACTTCCCACACTTGCTTGGTGCCATTGATTGCACACATGTACGGATTGTGCCACCTGCTGCAACCGAGCATCTATACCGCAACAGCAAGCACACACACTCCATCAATGTGCAGGCCATTGTGGATCACCGGGGTTTGATCACCAACATTGTGGCAAAGTATCCTGTGAGTGTACATGATTCATTCATCTTACGCCCCAGCACCATCAATCAACACTTCCAGGATGGACGATATGGAAATGGCCTACTTGTTGGTAAGTTCAGAAACCCAGTTATATACACACACAGCACCCCTGTAGGACACACAACTCATACACTACTACTTTGACACATGGCCAGGAAGACACTGAGGTTGTGACACTGCTAGTCATGTTTGATATCCTGACCCAATGGGATACACACCTATGGACAACTGACAGATGCAAATAACAACAGATGCCATTCCAGAGACACAAGGGAACAATTTAAAACCACACAGCGACAATGACATGGCCTTAACTGGCAGTACAACTTGGAAGATGAATCTTCCAACATCACAGCAATAACACTGAATCACACACCCTTCCAAACAATATGTACTGTGTAAGGGGTATGCAATGTGTTTCGCTGCAGGTCAAACACCATGACACATATAGCATGATGATGATGACTCTAATGAATGGGACATGGAATCATTGAGGCTGTGCCAACATCTCACATCACTCCTGGGCTGACATTGCCCACTACCAATAAGCAAGTGGACTGTGCTAAGAACACATATTGATGTGACAATATTGCAAAGTGCACATTGCTACACATGCGGATTGAGACAAATACACATATACACAACAGATGTACAGGCATATGGACCTTCTTACAATTAAACCTGCACCCCCACAACCAAGTTAGCCACATTACGTGGACCAGGTTCAGTAGTGTAGGTACACGTTTGAACATGAGCCAACTCGGTGAGGGCAGAAAAATAGGTTTGCATAGAACTTGTCACACATGGGATATTTGTGCATTGTCAATTGTCAACACTTCAGTGCTGCCAACTTATGGAGATGTGTTGTACATTGTCACCTAGCCAGATCAAAGGGCCTCATTGATGTTTAACAAATTCTATTGCATATGTTAAATTGGATGGGATATCCAGGCCATATAGATGCAACCGTGTTACCACCACTGTGGAATTGATTCTATGTATGGAAGTATCATGTCACCCCCAGTTAAAACACATGGACACCTCTTTCACATGACATAATGCATGGGAGTACACAATGTACTGCAAGTCTACAAAAATACCACTGACATCCGGTCAATCAGCCAAACACCAGTTCAGATAATGAAGCAACCCAATGCTGATGGTACATCCTAGAAGCTTAGGATTCCACACAATAACACAAACACAGATGAGTCACAGACAACACAAGATAACAACTGCCATGCAAAGTGATAATCAAGGTGCAAGCGCCATCAAAAATGTTCACTCATTTTTTCTTTCAGCTGATCAGGGGTATTGAATCCAGCCATGGATCATGACCCCATTTGCAAACCCAAGCACTGCAGCAGAGCGTGCCTATAATGAGGCACATCTGAGGACATGCACCATAGTAGAGAGGACCTTAGGCATCCTGAAGTCAAGATTCAGGTGCCTCGACATCACCAGAGGCAGCCTCTTATTTTCACTGGAAAAGGTCTGCAAGATCATTCTGACCTGTGCCATCCTGCACAATATATGGGGAAGGAGGAACATTCCCCTCTATGAACCAGACCCACAAATGCCTGCAGAGGAGGAAGAGGAGGATGCTGTCCATCAACATAAGGGGGACCATCCAAACACTGCTGCAGGATTGCGTCAGAGACAACACATTGTACAAAACTTCTTTTAACTATAGTCACTGTCACCATTTTCTTACCATATCTCATCAAACACCTCATCTAATCACTAAATCATGGTTTGGGTAATTATTTATGCATCACATGATCCCTAGGAATCACAATCTGAGTTTAGCCTCATGGAGCAGTGCAGTAACACAGATTAGGATACTGAAAAAGCCATATCACATTTGTTGGGTATGAATGTACACCCAACTTCACATACAGTGCAAATGACATATATGGTGTTCATTGCACATTTGAAGGGCAATGTCAGAGTAGCACAACTATGGGACACATCCATGCTGGCAACATGGTTCATTGCAGCATATGGGACACAACTATGACACCATCAATCATACATGAGCCAGTGGATTTGCAATTGCATTATAACAGGAATGTATGACCACACCCTTGACAGCAGTAAGTGTGACATCAGCTATCTCTGCAAGGAGCATGTGTGACAAGAAGTCCATGTAAGCTGCAAATGGATAGCACAAGTGCTTCAAGTATGACAAGCATTGCTCACAAGACATGCCCTGTGCATGCCATCCCAGGTTATAAGTTCTGTCACAGGCATTTATTCAGTCTCTCCCCACCCTTCTCTAGGTGGCCCTGTAACAGGACTATTTGTACCCTGATAATCCATCATCTACACACACCCAGACTCACATTCTAACTCCAGTGTGCTTCCCTCTTTAGTATGGCATACCATAGTCCTAGTTCATCTGACTGCATGGACCTGTGCATTGCTTCCCATGTGAAAGGTACTTTTGGCCCTTTGAACTTGATTCTCACCTGCAGGACTTGTGAGAGACTGAAGCTGCACACACCTGTGAGCACTTCCATGCAGACCAGCCATTTGAATCTGCACTGCCATTGCTGCTGCCTGGAACTGCTTAGAAGCTGCCATTTTATGTATATCCTTGTTGTGCATTGCCGCATAAACTATTTGTGTAACACAGCCCTTGGGGTATTGTGTAACGTTGCAGCTGACAGCACATATCCAGTTTTAATTTCATTTTCCACAGTGTTGTTCAGGCTTTTCCCAGTCTGAGTCTGCTCACTGTGCATTTGCCTTGTTCATGTTAGTTCCTGAGAGAGCGTGCATCCTGTTAGCCTGATTGTTACCTGTCTTTGTGTTACCATAGAGGTTCCCTGTGGCTACATTTCTCTCATAGTTGCTTTCCATGCCCTCACTTTCCTCCTGGGTTGTTGTGTCTGGTAGGTCTACGATGAATCCACAAATATATTGTATAGTTTAATCAGTTTACATATGGTATCAAGGTCTGGGACATGTATTCAAATAGCCTAATCCCGGCACTATCCCTTGCCTGTGTTTCATGTATGCATGAGTGACAAACAGTGAGAGTGTACTATGGCTGTATGCATGGATTGAGAATGGTGCCTCCAGCACAAACAACAACGTTTGCTAATGTTAATGAATGGACAAAACATGTTTGTGCCCTCATGGTACACACACAGATTCACATTGGCTGCAACCCAATGATGGTTGTTGCGTGGTGACCAGCTGTGAGATTAATCAGCACAGAGGCACTGATGTTCCCTGTTGCAGTTGAAATTTTCAATACCACCCTGTGTACAAATGTTGTGATGAAAGCTGCCGGGTTCTATTTACTGATCCATTACGTTTGTGAGCACACCAAGGTTACCCTGTTGTCAGCCTCACAAAACTTCTGCAGTGCCATAGCTGAAATATTCCCATGTGTGTTGTCGATTCCCCTTTGGCTTTCGGTCAATTCTGCTTTGAAGGATTCTCTCTTAATGCAGGGAATGGATCCACAGACTCATGAGTAGACATGCATGTAACAATGACAACATGGAGGACAATATTGACACCGGGTACACATGGCCACACACTTGAACTGGACACCTTTGTGCAATTAACCACTGAAAATATGTGAACACATGCAGGTTGGTCTGCTGGTCCTCCACTGCCACACGAGAAACATAGGTCATATATAGGACTCAAACTGTGGAGTGACATTACATTTTTGAATTGTTTTCCGACTCCGTGCCACAAACACTGTACCTACCTAGCATTTTCAAATGACTGACTCATGGCTAGTATACAAACAAGTTACCAGGATGTGGTATCCAACATTCCTGTACACGTGATGGTGTCCTCTATCTATCCTGTGCATAGTTTGTCATGGGAGATGTATTGTCCCAAAAGTCAGTGCAGTTCACACAGCATTAGATACTACGTGTATGACAAACACATATCCTGACTCATATCTACACTGAATAGTTTGTGAAGGTTATCCACATTTACAACACATGCATACAAGCACATTAATAAAAGCACGTCTTGTGACGTTCACACAGAGGCCCAACAAAAATTGAAATAGCCAATTCACAGACATTCACACACAGCCAATGAGTTAATGTATTAAGTTGCGTAGCCTTGCTATCCTCTATTGACGCACAACCTGCTCAAACTGGGTAATACTAATTTGTATTCAAAAGGTTTGGGTATCTATTGCGTCAGTAAAGAGTGCTCATCCGGTACAACAACATGAGTATCATGGTCCGCAGTAGTGTGATCTGCCACATGTGTCCAAACACTGGAATACACAATGCAGGTGCAAACAGCCTATCTCTGTACAGTTACAGCTGTCATATACTTTAAAAATGTGAGAAATTACACAAACACAGTCAAAAAACACATATTTTGATGCAAATGTGTCAAAAAAGACACATATGCGTCAAAAATCACCACATATGAGTTGAAAAATGTTGCTCACAGCCATTATACATCCATTGGCCCTGAGCAGTAATTCCTACACTGTACCCCATGAAATTGGTTACCAATGCAAAATATATGGGACTATGGATGCAGGGTAATTTTTAAGCATTTGCATAAAAAGAAATTGACGCACAGACTGTAAGCATCATAAAATGTTGATGCATCATAATAAAAACTCAGCACATTTAAGGCAGGAAGTGATGTAATAAGATATCCTGTTTACAGAAATGGTACAGTGGGTGTACTTTCACTTTCACTTTGCAGTCTGTGATTTTTCTAGACAGTGTGGCTGTGCTGAGAGTTTTGCCTGTTCAATTTGTGCTTTTGTCTCCTGTGTGCCATCCTATTTGTCATCTATTTTATTTGTAATTGTCTCAGTTGTTCATTGTAAGTGTGTATTTATCTTATTTGGTGTCTAACTTTGTCTTTGTACTGTTGGAAGTCTGTAGTGGGTATTGTTAGTCTGGGGATAGTTGGGCTGTTTGTGGGTTACTTTACTTTCATTTCCCTCCCTCCTTTCCCTTTATTTTCCTTTGTACCCTTTATTTCTACTATTATTTCTGTCATGTTGGATAGGCCACGTCTGGGGAGAATGGGTGAGGATGAGCTGGGGACATTCATTTGGCTGGTGTGCCACTTCCTCCCCCTGATGATTGAAGCAGGTGGCAGGGTGATACAGAGGTATCACACGGAGGCGAGGAGGCACAGGTGGTCCAAGGTGCTGTACCATCTGCGTCGCATTTTCAACAAACCTCGCAACGACCACCAACTGAAGCACCGCTTGGCTGACCTTGTTGCCAGAGAGCAAGACCTGCTGGACCACCTGGGTATTGTGATTGGTGGCACTGTTGGTGAGTACAATTCAGAGTAATGTGCACATGTAAATGCTCTGTAGTGACAGTAGCAAATTTGTTGATATGCTGCAGGCAATGTTTTTGGACTTGTGGAATGCAAGCTAAACATACAATGGCCATGAGTTATGCAATATTTGCTACATATTACAGTCATTTGCTGACGCAACAGCTGCACAAACTTACAAAACACAACTTGATCTTGTAAATGAGTGCTGCTTTCACATCAATAGATGATGATAATGCGGCTCAAACATATGTTTTATCCATGCTCTCTGAGTGTACCAGGAAAGAGATGTTTTTCACAAGCTAAAGCAAGGAATTAATGTGTTCCCCAATTATTTTGAATGCATGTCTGAACTGTATTCTGGCCCATACGTACAAATTTCTTCCTAACCTCAGGTAATATCTTAGGCTGATAGTTTGACTTGGTTGTACCACAATTGAATTAGTAGTGGATGCCAATGTAATGCACACGGGTTCATTTCTAAATGTTTGGTGCTACTTTCCATAGCTGTAGCGTAAAACATGAAGCAAATGATACAAATTGAGGGGTAACAAAGATCCCTGGCCCTCTGTTCATTGTACCTCTGTGTTTTGAATTGGTCTTGGGCATAAAAGCTGGAACTGAGCTGATGCATTTGACATCTGTGTTACTTTATAGGCATGCACTTCTCATAAGGTATTGGGTCATCATGGGATACCTGAAGTTGGGAAATGCATGGTCACAATGTACTACTTGCATGATGTTGTGCAAGGGACCCCTGAGCAATTCCATCATACATATAAAGTTCCCAAATACTTTGCTAGTTTACGTTTGGCACACCACTGTTGATCTAGTGCAGCATATGTACAATAGCTAACTTCCCAGTATGAAGGCTATCACAGACATGGGTGTATGCTAAGATCAGAAGACCAGCATTCCTGTTACTGCTGCCATTCCGAAGCTACATACAAATTCAAACCTACATCATCATGATTGCCACAGTAGGACATTTGCTAAACCATGTTTCAATAATGGGACAGTATGAGTTTGCTGTATACCTGCTGATCTCCCAACTTGGCAAATGTAAGATGATGAATGTGGCTAACTGTGAATTCCAATACCCAATACGGGTAGACAGAGCAATGAGTGACACATTTCTGGTGCAATGACTACACCTGTGCCCATGCATTCTGTCATGGATGACCAAAATATACACTGTCAGCATATATTTCTTTGTTGTATTAATTTTGATAATTGGCCCATTCATGTTTAGCATCGGATTGTCATCAAGTAACGCACAGGATCCCTGCTATTATGATGTCATAGGGGACATATGTGGCTCTAGGGACACTGTAAATGTAGCATATGCAAACTACACACAACACAGGCCAAATGTAAGGGACCATAGAAAGTATAATAAATCATGAGATAGCTTAACTCAAACCACATGAGCATCACACAGTAACTGATTGTCCCTTGATGCACAAGCCACGACACCCGAGTGACTGGTATTTCAGTGCACAAGGAATGTGGCTTTGCATGTCTCTCATTAAAACAAATGATGAAATGGAGTACACTCTATAAATGAGTCTGTAACCAATTGAGGGATCATGTTTGTCAACCACATGATAGTTAGGGCCACTGCATGTGTGCCTATGTGCCTATGTGTGTGTATCACTCACTGGAGTGACAAGTTTGCAGTGGTATGTATGATGGAGTATCATCATGCCTGAGGGGCAGGATTTTCAGATATAATGTCACACACAGTAAGTTTACTTGAAAGTGTTGTACAGCGCACAGACATTAAGCACATTTCACCCTTCCATACTTTACAGGTGGACCTGCCACTTACACAACAGGAGAACTGTCTTAATTTGCGGACCCAGACATATCCAGTAAGTGTTGATATTTCAGTTCTGTGTTGTGTATGCAGCTGCTGTGTGATTGACTCCTGTGTGTTGGACACATAGCAAGGTATGATGTGCTGGCACATTATCTGATATGTAACTTGACTGGAATTTGACTTTTGTTTTCCATATTTGAGTTGGACAATCAGTGGCGTAGAGTCATATTTTGGGATTGTAGTGCAGCCCTGTAGGCATGGCCATGTGAATAGAGTGACATTTGTTTTTACATTTCTTGTAAATACAAATTTGGAGAGGGCCATTTTCAAGATTTAGTCAGCAAGTCATACCCTGAATCTCACAGAATAGGGATGCCAAAGTATTAACCACAGACTTGAGCCTCCCTGTTCACTAATGAACATGTTT
Source organism: Pleurodeles waltl (assembly GCF_031143425.1). NCBI lineage: Eukaryota > Metazoa > Chordata > Amphibia > Caudata > Salamandridae > Pleurodeles > Pleurodeles waltl. The sequence continues at coordinate 265,637,630 of NC_090448.1, read as the reverse complement.
GACTTCCTAGCAGCATCTAGCTCCACATGTTGTGCTACATCTATGTGGCACTTGAGTACAATGTCATAGGTGTGCATGCAGCTCATGCCCAGATGGGTGCTTGCATCTATCTGCTTGTTGTAGGACAGGTATTGTTGGTATCAAATAATGTTGACAATTGTCTGCAATTACAAACATAAATGTGGATGGGATTGTCCAATGTTTGTGTCTGTCCTAGTTGGACACCCTCCTTACCTGTGGTGGACTGACTAAACCCATGGACAGCTGTCCAAAGCTTCCTGGCTGTCCTTGATGTTTGAAAGTATGTGTTGCTTGTCCATACCCCCCTGAGGCACAGGCTTAGGGTTATGAAATATGTGTACCTAGGTGTAAGGATCCAAGTTTAGTACACAGACATGTACATCTGTAATTCATTTGTCCCAACCTAGGATACCCACTCTTGATTAGCAACTGCATCCCATCCTGGGAATTTCATTTACAAATCACAGATCTTGTGGCCCTTGATTGTCATCCAGAAGATAGTCATTAGTTGGCCTGTCACATGTGGAGGACTTGCAGCATTTGTTTTGTGACTAATGGCAGAACAATGATACTTAGAGCAATTAAGTATGTACACATCTTTGTGAACATTGCTGTGCTGTTAGATAGGACATGTGTAGGCTGCGTTGGCATGTACTTCCTCAGGGAGAATCTGTGATCTGTACAGTGATATGGACTGTTACAGCTACATTAGATGTATATTCAGATTCTCATCAGTAGCTGTATCACACAATGATGTTACTACTGTTTGGCTTTATCTTTTTTAACAGCAGCCAATATGGATGCCAACCAGATCCGTGAATTTCACAGGAGGGCGATGCGTTACCGCGTTGGCATGTACTTCCTCAGGGAGAATCTGTGATCTGCACAGTGATATGGCCTGTTTCAGCTACATTAGATGTATATTCAGATTCTCATCAGTAGCTGTATCACACAATGATGTTACTACTGTTTGGCTTTATCTTTTTTAACAGCAGCCAATATGGATGCCAACCAGATCTGTGAATTTCAGAGGAGGGCGATGCGTTACCACCACATTCTGGATGTAGAGTCTGGGTTCCGCCACATGGCACAGCTTATCGCCTTGAAAGAGCCTCAGGGGTGTGGAGGGCATTTGCCTAAGGGGGCCCATCTGTGTCCACAACAGCCGCCACCACCAGGACCAACACCACAACCCAGGTGGCAGTAAGGATGACAGCCACCACTGCAGGTCCATCAACATCCTCAACTCCTGGACCACTGACAGCAGCCCCTGCACCTCCCCCTCCAAGCATGGCACCACCAACTGGATAACCCTCCACAACTGGCACACAGACCACCCCTGCTGCAGTCATTGACAATGTGGAATTTCGTGCAATGCAACGTGACATGCAACGGATGTTGTGCAGACTGAACAGGCTGTAGCAGGAGGTGTCCCAGATAAACAAGAGAGTGAATGGGATTAAGAAGACCCTGCAGAGGGCGAACTTGTGACTTTGATACCATCACCCATGATTCCCTCCCCTCCATCCTCTTTCCTGGTTCTTTTAATTAGTGGGTTTAGGGGGCTTAGTGTTAGGTTAGAATAGGCTGTTAGTTTAGTTAGTTTTAGTGGGCTGGGGTGGAGGGGATGATATTTTTACATGTGGTTTTTTGATTGGTGGGTGGGTGGGGATGATGTTGGGGTTTTTGTGTATTAAGAAATATGTATATGTATATATATATATATATATTTAAAAAAATCCCCAAAATCCATATTTGTTTAGTATAAGATAGTATGTGTTTTGGTTAGTATATGTTGTCCTCCATGTGTCCCGTCATATAAGGGGGGTTTGATGTTTAGAGTGTTTAGTTAAATGTGATAAGTAAGTTTAGCTTGGGGTAATTAGGGCCAGTTGTGAGTAATGTGTAGTTAGGAAAGGTTAGGTTAGTTAAGGTGTTTCCCCTAGTTTTAGTATCCAATTTTTACAGTTAAATACATAGGTACTCCTTTACAGTATGTGTCATATGCTTGGGGATCAGGGCCTTGGCATGGGTGAACAGTGTCAATTTAGTATTTGCATTTGTGTTCCATCCTGCATCCAAATCCCAATTGAGTTGTCAAATTGGCAGCTACACCAAAGAAACTTCGTTAGGAATCTGCCATCCATTGCACACACCACTCAAGGTTACTATCTTTCCCAATGTGTTGTTAAGTTTGGATGTATGTTTTCGATCTGTCATACTTTGAGACCAGATTTGGTATTGAGGACACTGTGGTATGTCTGCCTGCAGCCTGATTTTCATGTGAACCCTGATAAGGTGAGTGATGGTATAACCTCATGTAGTATAGTATACATATCTCACACCTATCATTTCTTACATTGTACTGCCAGGTTACTTATTTGTACGTCCACTCGTACACACCAATTTCTGCTGTATGGTGTGTGTGATGAAGAATTTGAGTCAAATGTCACATTCCTAAAGATTGTCTGGAAGAAAATTTGAAGAGAATGATTTTCTGCTTAGACATCCCTTGAAGAAGACGTATTCTGTTCAACACAACATTATACTGTAATGTTTCTATTTACTTCAGATTTAAACCTCAGGAAAGGCAGATGATGGTACAATCCAGACCCCACCCCACAATCTTTCAGGGCAGTTGTATTTACATTCTAGGGGCATTGACATGAGGCAAACATCACTAATCTCCCATACGGTTGATGTGTCACATTACACAGAGACAAAGTTGTTGTGTAAGTGGTATTTATTTTAAAGTGCTGTAGTGCAATATTTATATAGTCCAGGATTATGAGTCCATTAGTGTGACGCCTTTCATTGTGATCCTACACAAGTGCAATAGGACATGTCATTAGACATGCTGGGGTGAAGTGTCATACAGTGCAGAGGGACATGAATTGCCAATGAGGTAGTGAGAGACAATCACAGAGCATAGTGTCAAGGTAAACAGTGGGCTGGAGAACAGTGCTTGTGAGCAGCTGTTGCAAGCCTGGCATGCTACGAAGCACAGGACCTTGGTTATAAGTGCCCATGTTGCAGGGACTAGTGCTACCGGGTACTCTTACGGGTGAAGGTGATCTGTTCCACGTCTTAATCTTCTGATGTGTGTGTCATCTCCTCTGCCCTTGGTGGTGGTGGGTTTGAAGGGGCAACACACACTTCAGTGTTTGAAGACTTGGGCGGTCATTCCAACCGCGGCGGGCAGCGGTAGCCGCCCGCCATGCGGTTACCACCGAATGACCGCACCGCGGTCAAAAGACCGCGGCGGCCATTCTGGCTTTCCCGCTGGGCCGGCGGGCGACCGCCAAAAGGCCGCCCGCCGGCCCAGCGGGAAAGCCCCAGCAACGATGAAGCCGGCTCCGAATGGAGCCGGCGGAGTTGCTGGTGTGCGACGGGTGCAGTGGCACCCGTCGCGATTTTCAGTGTCTGCTTTGCAGACACTGAAAATCATTATGGGGCCCTGTGAGGGGGCCCCACGACACCCATTTCCGCCATCCTGTTCCTGGCGGTATTTACTGCCAGGACCAGGATGGCGGGAAGGGGATCGGAATCCCCATGGCGGTGCTGCAAGCAGCGCCGCCATGGCGGATTCCTTGGGCCAGGGGTAAACCGGCGGGAAACCGCCGGTTGCCCTTTTCTGACCGCAGCTTTACCGCCGCGGTCAGAATGGCCCTGGAAGCACCGCCAGCCTGTTGGCGGTGCTTCCGCGGTCCCCGGCCCTGGCGGTCATGGACCACCAGGGTCGGAATGACCCCCTTGGAGTCAGAAATCCCTGTAGCTGCCAACTGTGAGGCTATTAAGGGCAGTACTGCAGCAAGGAGGAGCTGCATGTTCTTAAGGATAGCAGCTACATCACTGTGGTAGGCAGCTAGGTCGGCCCTGAGGGGGTCAATATTGCATTCGTGCATGCGTTGAAAGGCTTGTTGTTGGATGTGTTGTGTCAACTCCCTTACTGCTGTGCTGATTTCCTTCACACTTTGTTGAAGTTCTTGCAAGATTGATGTTCGCCCTTACATGGCTGCTGCCTGTTCTGCAGTTGACATCATGCACAAACGCACCCCCTCTAGGCTGGCTGCCATATTTTGCATCCCCACCCGCACCTCCTTGGCCAGCTCCCGCTGTACTCCAACTACAGTCCTCTCAAAGCTGGTGCCAGTATCGTCAGAGACCTCAGCTGGGTTGGAGCTGGCAGGTCGTACAATTGGGGTGGTAGGTGGTTCCTCTGTGATGGCTGCTGTATCTGTGCTCCTCCTTGCGACTGAAGGTGGGGTCTGGAGGGTTCCAAGGACATCTTGGTGGGTCTGCTGGCTGATGTTTGTCAGCTTGTTATCCATGTCATCAGGGAAGTCCAAGACAGGCATATCCCCAGGAGAGCCATCGTCCTCTGCAATGAGATATAGTACAATTAGTGTGCCTGTGTTGTAACATTTGTAACGTGACGCGCCTGACTTCCTATTAGCTGCACATTGTGATATTGGTTCCTGTTCATTGTTCCTGTCTTTAATATTAACATTCTCCCAGGCCTATGCCCCACCTGCATGTCACATGTAGTGTGGGCAGTTTGGGGAATTGTCTGCGTCACATCCTCCAGGTGTAGGTTCTGCCCAAATTGTATGTTGCCACCTTATTGTACAACTCAACCCTCCGTCTACTTCCATTCTCATGTTGTGGCCTTGCACTGGCTGTGGGTGTTTTCTGATGGCACTTGCACCACACTTAACAATCTGGAACTGCCCCAGTCTCTGATATTTCACATCCAGCTATATGTTGCTGATACAAAGCATATACTATGTATCGCATTGGCATGGCACAATACAGATGTCAGCATTGGTAGTGTGTAATGTTGATGTTGGGGAATGTGTGCTACATTGGATTGCACTGATGGTCCTAGCAGTGTTACAATTCCTCTTCTGGCTGCGCGGTAACATATGTCCTCCCCCTCAATGCTGTTGTCTGAGCAGTATGACAGTTGGGATGTTACATGGTGTCATTGCAGCTATTGTGACCCAGGCACTGGGTGGACCCTGACATGTGCAGCATGGGTATGACATTACTGCTGTGTACTTCATAATGTTTATGACAATGGCTGATGTTTGTAGCGACTATGGACATTCACATTTGACAGGATTAGCACATTTTTTGTGATTACAGGGGATTGATAACGTTGTTATCCTGAACCCTCTAATTTGGGTGTATTTGTCCATGGGCACATAGCTGCCATTAGCTACTTGACCTACACACACAGCAGAGGTGGTAGTGGCAACTGTTGCCAATGTTAAATTCCACTTGTGGAAATGGCCTGAGACTGTTAATTGAGCCTAGTTCATGTAGGGAGAATACCAGCTGTTGTGTGACAGCAGGCCAGTTTTACGTTGTACCCTACCGTCCTGGACTGGCTTTACCTTTCCAACATCCTTGGCATGGCAGCATACCCCAATGCAAAGGTTATTGGTGTAGTGTTGTACTGTGCCCCAGGTTTCCTCTGAACAGCCCATGCCCTGTGCCGTGCCCCTTTGCCCAGTCAACTCCCTGAATATCATGACTTACATGCATTGTGTAGTAGGTATGTCCCCCCCGCTTACAGTTCACATTTAGGCATTTTAGTTCCCCATGCCACTTACCCTGCATCTGTGTTGTCTCCTGAAAGTCTGCGCTGTCCTGTCCTTGAGTCCCTGTGACGATCTCCTCAGGGATGATGGCTGCCACCATCTCCTCCATGTGGTCCTGGGCCATCTGCGGTGCTGGACTCCTACCTCCAGTCTGCAGTTGTCGTAGTTAGTACTCTTGCTCTCGGCAAGACTGCTGGTTTAAGGATGACAGTACTTATGTTTGTAGGCAACTATGCCTATCCCACAACAAGTCGCAACTGTCATCCCAACCCTTCCGGCTCACTAGCAGCACCTCACCAAAAACCCAAACAGTAAAAGGTGATTTGTGGCAGCCTTTACTCATGAACTCAAGAGTATGACATATAGGGAGTGTCGTGGTGAAAAGGAGATTACCCCTTTCTAACAAATATATTATGTCTCATCCAAACACAGGCAATAACGAAGATGCAGTGAAGTTTCAATAGTTTTTATTTAACACAACTGCAATCTGCGATAAGTTGCTTGGGCTGCAATGATTAGGATAATGAACAGTGCAAGAAATAGAATTGTAAAGACAAGAGTCATTATTACAAAGACCCCCACCATCTTGCAATAACATGAAAAGACATGAAAGTTTATAATATGTCCTAACACCCTATCATGAGAGGCCTAACCTCCTGTCGCTTAGGCTCTCATTATTCTAATGAGACTACTGGATTTTCAGCAGCAAGATCTTCCACGGTGTGGGAGACTGATTCTGACCCACAGTGGGTGACACCTGTCGCTCCAAATCTGGGTTTTGCTCCGGCTAACTAGCAGTGCCTCATCTCTCCCGAAAGGTAGAGATGATTGGGCAGCCGAGCGCATGACATATAATACTTTTCAGGGAAGTCGTGGTCACTCAGTTCGCATCCGGTTCTCTCATTCGCAATTCAGTCTCATATATAAATGACAATAAAAGCAGTATGAGTTTTTAAGACTGGTTTAATAAAACGACTGCATTTTAGATAGCAAACCATGAGCTGCAATAACCAGAATGGCACAACATGACAGTATTAAAATGGTGACGATGAGAGTGAAGCATAAGAATAACGCTATCATATTGCCACTAGAATTGATGGACTATTTTATATCTGGGTCATAATTTGAGCACAGCATGTTAAGCTCTAATTCTGCCTTCCAGGTTCCCCTGGGAGGACATCGACCCTCATACCTGAGCAAAGGCCTGTAGTCTGCGTTAACATCTGCAGCAAAGCATTCAGCAATCGGCATACAGTCGTGGTTCCCTGGCTGGAATCTCCCTCTTAACGTGTAATGGGACTAGGAAGTGTTTTTATAATAACACAGCTAATGTTCTAAGAAAATGTCCGTATGTAAGGATGTGTATTTTCTACAAATATTGGAGACTAAACTTCTACCACGTTCACCAGCAATGTACCAAACTGTAGCCTTGACTGAAGCACAAAGTGATCAAGAATGTCTTGTTTGAGAACACAGTGCTGGGCTAAGCAAAACAGTTAGATAGAAGAAATTGAAACAAGACCATAAAACTGGTTATTGTAAAAATAACAATGCCAAGCCGAATAAAATATATCTAGGTCAAAGTGCACAGCGCCATAGTGCATTAAACTAACGTGCATGGAGCTATAGCTAAAATGGCTACACAGCACTCCTACCTAAAGGAGAGCTGGGTATGTTAAATCTAATCTACCAATGCCATGTCCATGAGAGGAGCCTCCAACCCTCGTTACCTTGGAATGAGGTCTCTATCTTAGACTCCGCGAGGACACGAAGACTGAGTCAGCATCAAGACGACTTGCAGCATCGTTATCAGCGATGGTGGAGATGCCCTCTGGTCGGAATCCCTCTGATTATCTGTGTAGGAAAGTCCTTTTTTTTTGCCTGATCACCCCCACTCTTTCTGGATAGGTACTGGTGGTTACTGACTCTTGGCTGTGCCCTGGGTACTGCTTACCAGTCCCAGGGCCAGTGCTCTGTGTAAAATGGATATGCAAATTAGGCTAATTATAATTGGCTAAGTTAACCTACCTATAAGTCCCTAGTATATGGTAGGGCATGTAGGTTTAGGGACCACAGCATAGGTGGTGCACACCTAGGTGCATTGCTGAGGTGCCCAGTGTCATTTTAAAAGCAAGCCTGCCTTGCTGGCTGCTTTTAAATTAAAGTTATATGCAAATTCGACTTCGGAATTAAAGGTACTTCCAAAGTCTTAAACTACCTTATTTTTACATATAAGTCACCCCTAAGGTGTGCCCTATGTGCCCCTAGGGCTGGGTGCCATGTAACTATAAGCAGGGACTTTATAAAAATAGATTTATAAGCCCTGGTGAGGTAAAAACAGCCAAATTCGTTTTTCCCTCATTGAAGTAAATGGCCTTCATAGGCTAGAATGGGCAGACTTTATTTTAAATTTTAAAGTCTCCTTAAATGTTACATACCAAGAATTTGGTATCAAATTGATTGTTATAATAAATCCCACAACTTCCAGTTGTTGGATTTAATATAACTAGTGCAGGTAAAAAGTTTAGACTTTACCTAAAAAGTTGCCAATTTCAGCTCTGCATTGTTTTTGCTGCTGTGCTCTGATTGGCCAGCCTGCAGCAGCTTCTGCCAGGCTACTTTAATGAGGTGTGAAGTGGCCTGGCTTCACACAAAGGAATGTGCTTGGGGGAGAGAATCTCCCCTCAGCAGATGGTGAGGCAGGAAGGGGGAGGGCTGCCAAACTGGTCTTCAAAGGCAGAGAAGGACATCTGGAGCACCCAGCAACACCCCCACATCCTGCAACCCCAGACAGCTAGGTGCCCCCTTGATTAGATTAGGAGAGGGCAGGAGAGGGGTGTGTTTATGATTTTTAGCCACACCAGTGGGTGGGCTCAGCCAGATCTCTCCTCCAAAAATCAGATTCATCCATTTTGGATTTTTAGAAACTGTTGCCTTCTGGGATGGATTTTTGCCACACTTCCCAGGAAGTGGTCATCACAGGGGGACGACCCTGTCCCTGATTGGAGAACCAGGGCCCCCCTGCTTTTCACCCAGGAGCAAGGATAAAACTGGCAGACCTGCACCCACGCCTCAGATCCCCACCAAATTTTAAGAAGAAGGAACTACAAGGAGAAGAAGGACTGCCCTGCTGGACCCCTGGCCTGCACCTGGACCCTGCACTCAGAAAGACTGCACCAGCTGCACACTTGGGCTTCACCACAAGAAGGACTTTGCCTGGCTTCCACTGGTTCAAGGAGGGACTCCCTGTTTGCTACAGGTGAAAAATTGCTATCCAGAGTCCCCTGCACCAACTCCTGAAAAAGTGACCAGCTGACCACTGTCCAGTGGCCAAAAAGGAGTTTGCGCCAGGTGCATTCTGGGAGTTGAAGTCCGCACTTCCCAAGGACCATCACAGAACTTCTGGACCCTTGGGGTGAGCTGTGGACCCCAAAAGAACCTTAAAAGAACATCTGGGTGAAGCCCCAGAAGTTTGGAAAAGATTGGAGAATTTTTGAAAAAAAGCTCCATAAAGTGACCGACCCGACGCGGAAATTCTAGCCGGCTTGCCTCAACCGCGACCCGGCCTGACTTCGTGGTTCGTCCCGGTAAAGAAAAACATCCAAAAAAGAGACTAAGTCCGAACGTAAAAAGTTGACCGGGACCTTCCAGCCATCGTATCCGAGAAGGGCTCCACGGACGTCGGATCAAGATCCAGGTTTACCCCGGTCGAAGGATTTTCATCTCGAAAAAACGACTAAGTCCGAAGGTAAAAATCACCACCGAGGAAACCGACTTCGCGTATCCGGACAAGGGCTCCAGGAGGTCGGATCCAACTGGTAGGTTCGTCCCGGGGAAAAAAAACATCAAAAAAGAGACTAAGTCAGAAGGTAACTTTTTAACCGAGGCCTCCCGCGACTTGTAGCCGAGCAGGGCTCCATCGCGGTCGGCCTGAAAGTTTGACTTTGCCCCGGTCCTGGTGCAACCAGATGACCCGATTGGCGCTTTTTGTTTCTAAGCGCTAGAAAATAATAATACTTTAAAAATTCATATCTCCGGTTCCCCTGAACCGATTTTAATCGTTTTTGTGTCATTTTAAAGATAAAAATATAAGCTATTTTTATAAATTGGTTTTGGATTTTTAAACTGTTTCCTGTGTTTTATTTAATTACTGTTTTGTGATATTTGAATGCTTTACACTTTGTCTCCTAAGTGAAGCCTTGACGCTCGATGCCAAGCTACCAAGGGTAGAGCTGGGATTAATTTACTGAGACCTAACTGTACTTATGTGGAGGTTTGTGGCTTGTTGCTAGGTGTAGGTACCTACCTGCCCTACCAATAACCCATTTTCCAACATAATTGGAAGCAGCGACGGGATCCTGTACTTGTGTTCAATATCACGTTACAGTTTTAGATAAAACAAATTAAAAATCCTTTAAATTGTCCTAGTGCAAAAATTGTTTTTAATTTTTAATTTTAATTTTTTTTATTAATTTGGATTAATTTCAATTATTGAATTTTTGTAATTTTTCTAAATTCTTGTTTCCAATTTTTGCAAAAAGTTTTTGTTGACACAAAACAAGGGAACCATGGAGCTTGATCTGGCTAGCCTACCCACACTGACAGTAGTCCAGCTTAGGGGGTTGTGTATTGAGAGAGGGTTGCCTGCAACCCCTGATCTCAGGAAGCAAATCCTGATTAAATCCCTGACAGCATGGGCTGAGGCCCAAGAGGTAGAGACAGAGGAAGCTCCAGAGGGGGAAGAAAAAGAGGAAGATGCTAACTCTAACCACTCAGGGGAGGGAAGGCATCCGAGCCTAAGTGAGGAAGAGGAGGAACGGTCCTCAGTGGATACAGTCACTAGGGGCAGACCCAAAGCTAGTGGTAGGAAGGGGGTCCTTTCAGGAGGAGAGAACCCATCCATCAGAGAAAGAGAGCTGGAAGCCCAGCTAGCCTACATAGCTTTGGAAGCAGATAAGCTTGCCCTAGAAAAGAAAAAGTGGGCAAGCAAAGAAAAAAAAGATGGAAGCAGCGAGAAAGAAACTGAGGTGTCCCTGGGTGGGGGTTTTGCCCCCAGATTACCCAAAGGGGTGGTTCCTGCCTATGTAGAGGGGGATGACATAGATAAGTGGCTGGGGGCCTTTGAGAGGGCCCTCCAGATGAGGAAAGTCAAGCCTCAGTACTGGGGTTCACTCCTTTGGGAGTTAGTTCCCAACTCTGGGAGGGATAGGCTCCTAACCATGAGTGGGGAGGATGCAGACTCATACCCCAGTATGAAGAGTTGCTTGACTAAAAAGTTTGGTCTAACCCCAGAGCAGTATAGGCTTAAGTTTAGGGACACCCAAAAGACAAGCACCCAGTCCTGGGTGGACTTTGTGGACATTTCAGTAAAAGCACTGGAGGGCTGGATACAGGGCAACAGGGTAAGTACCTTTGAGGGGCTGTACAATTTGATTATGAGGGAGCACCTTCTAACTAATTGTGTCCAAGAGAGGCTCCGCCAGTATCTAGTAGACTCTAGGTTGACCAACCCCAGAGAGCTGGGGGAGGCAGCAGATGACTGGTTAGGAACTAGGGTTAACCAGAAACCCCCAGGGGGTGATCAGAAAAAGGGAGGACATGGTTCTTCTCAGGGGAAGAACCAGGGGAAAGATGACAAAAAACCCAAAGAGTCCTCACAAGAGTCCCCAAAAACTTCTCAGGGAGGGGGAGCCCCGAGCCAATTCACTTTTAAAGGGAAAGGGTATCAGGGAAAGAATTTTGATCCTGCTAAAGCAGGAAAGTTTCAGGAGCTTGCTAAGGCCGGCAAGTGTTTTGACTGTTATCAGGCAGGACATAAAAGAGGAGATGCTATCTGCACCAAGAAGCCCCCCACTGGTGGGCAATCCCAGGGGATTGCTAGTGTAGGGTTGGGGGTGGAAGTTGGCCCAGGGGTGGAATCAGGGTACACTGAAGCCACCTTAGTATCCGTGGGTGGGGTGGACATTGCAACTATGGCCACCTTACCTCCCATCATGCAGAGGTATAGGCAGAGGCCTAAAGTCAATGGGACTGAAGTGGAAGCTCTGAGAGATACAGGAGCCAGTGTGACAATGGTTGCAGAAAAGCTGGTTTCTCCAGAGCAGGTCTTACCTGGTGTCTTCCACCAGGTGACTTATGCAGATACCAGAACCAAACTCCATCCCATGGCTATGGTGAGTCTGGAATGGGGAGGTGTGACTGGCCCTAAAAAAGTAGCTGTAGCTCCTGCCCTCCCAGTAGAGTGTCTGCTGGGAAAGGATCTTGAAGCATCTGAATGGTCAGAAGTGGAGAGAAGGGTCCATGCACAGATGCTGGACCTCCCTGAATGGGTGTGTGCTGTGACCAGGTCACAGGCAGCACAACAGGGAAATGCTGGACACTTGGACCCTGGAACAATGGGCCAAGCCTCCAAGAAAAAGAGAAAGAGCACTGGGTCTGGCTTGCCAGCCCCAACAAGTACAGAGGGTCAGGAAGAATCCAACCCTGAGGGGGAGGATCTGAACTCTGAGGGAGGGACACCTTCCCTGCAAACTCTGCCTGACTTGGCAGAACTGCAAGGGGCAGGTGGGCCCACCAGAGAAGATTTGTGCCAGGGACAAAGAGAGTGTCCCACTCTTGAGGGCCTGAGGCAGACTGCTGCCAGGCAAGAACAAGGGGATACCAGTGGTACCCACAAGGTTTACTGGGAGGATGGAGTTCTCTACACTGAGGCAAGGACCCTCAAAGAAGGGGCTACTAGGAGAGTAGTGGTCCCCCAAAAATATAGAGAATTCCTCCTTACCTTAAGCCATGATATCCCCTTAGCTGGTCATTTGGGACAGACCAAGACCTGGAGCAGGCTGGTCAACCATTTTTATTGGCCCGAAATGTCAGAAAAAGTCATGGAGTTTTGCAGCTCCTGTGTCACCTGTCAAGCCAGTGGCAAGACAGGGGGCAAGCCAAAGGCTCCCTTGATTCCAATGCCAGTGGTTGGGACTCCCTTTGAGAGGGTGGGGATTGACATTGTTGGTCCCCTAGACCCACCAACTGCTTCAGGTAACAGGTACATTGTGGTGGTAGTGGACCATGCCACCAGGTACCCTGAGGCAATACCCCTCCGGACAGTCACTGCTCCCACAGTGGCTAGGGCCCTACTTGGTGTGTTCACCAGAGTGGGATTCCCAAAGGAGGTGGTCTCAGATAGGGGCACAAACTTTATGTCAGCCTATCTGAAAGCCATGTGGGAGGAGTGTGGTGTTACTTATAAGTTCAGCACACCCTACCATCCACAGACCAATGGTCTGGTGGAAAGATTCAATAAGACCCTGAAGGGCATGATCATGGGTTTGTCTGACAAACTCAGGAGGAGATGGGATGTCCTCCTCCCATGCCTGCTGTTTGCCTACAGGGAGGTGCCACAGAAGGGGGTTGGATTCAGCCCCTTTGAGTTACTGTTTGGGCACCCTGTAAGAGGCCCATTGTGCTTGGTGAGAGAGTCTTGGGAAAAGCCTCTAAAGGAATCCAAGGAGAATGTGCTGGATTATGTACTAGGCCTGCGGTCTCGCATGGCTGAGTATATGAAGAAGGCAAGCAGAAACCTGGAGGCCAGTCTGGAGCTCATGAAGCTCTGGCATGATCAAAAGGCTACCATGCCTGAGTATCACCCAGGACAGCTGGTGTGGGTTTTGGAGCCCATGGCTCCTAGGGCACTACAGGCCAAATGGACTGGGCCCTATCCAATCCTAGAGAAAAAAGGTGAGGTCACCTACTTGGTGGACCTTGGCACCCACAGGAATCCTCAAAGGATCCTACATGTAAACAGGATGAAACCCCACCAGGACAGGGCAGACATGACCATGCTGATGGTCACTGATGAAGGGAAGGAGGAGGAGGGTGAACCTCTGCCAGACCTCCTGTCCTCAAAGGAAAAAGATGGGTCAGTGGAGGGAGTGGTACTCTCTCCCAAATTGACAGATCAGCAACAACAAGACTGTAAGCAAGTCTTGGGACAGTTTGCTAGTCTGTTCTCCCTGACCCCTGGACTCACCAATTGGTGTGTCCATGATGTTGACACTGGTGACAGCTTGCCTGTCAAGAACAAGCTGTACAGGCTGTCTGACCAGGTCAAGGCCAACATCAAAGCTGAAGTGGCTAAGATGTTGGACCTGAAGGTAATTGAGCCCTCTGATAGTCCTTGGTCCAGTCCAGTGGTACTGGTGCCCAAAGCTAATCCCCAAGGTGGGAAGAAAGAATTAAGATTCTGTGTGGACTACAGAGGTCTAAATGCAGTCACTAGGACTGATGCTCACCCCATACCTAGAGCTGATGAGCTCATTGACAGGTTGGGGGCTGCCAAATTCCTGAGCACATTTGATCTGACCTCAGGATATTGGCAGATTGCCTTAAGTCCAAGAGCTAAGGAGAGGTCAGCATTTTCCACACCAGAGGGCCACTTTCAGTTCAAGGTGATGCCCTTCGGGATGAAAAATGCTCCTGCCACCTTCCAACGGTTGGTGAATAGAGTCCTGTCTGGGTTGGAATCTTTTAGTGCAGCTTATCTGGATGATATAGCTGTATTTAGTTCCACCTGGAGGGACCATCTGGTCCACCTGAAGGAAGTGCTTCAGGCCCTGCTTCAAGCAGGCCTGACTATCAAGGCAAGCAAGTGCCAGATAGGGCAAAGTTCTGTTGTGTACCTGGGCCACCTTGTTGGTGGAGGCCATGTACAACCTCTCCAGCCCAAGATCCAGACTATCCTGGATTGGGAGGCTCCAAAAACCCAGACTCAGGTCAGGGCCTTTCTTGGCCTGACTGGGTATTACAGGAGGTTTGTTCAACATTTTGGGACCGTAGTGGCCCCTCTAACTGAGCTTACCTCCAAGAAACAGCCCAAGAAGGTCATTTGGACCCCAGAGTGTCAAAAAGCCTTTGACACCCTAAAACAGGCTATGTGTTCAGCACCAGTGTTACTGGCCCCTGACTATAGCAAGGAATTTGTAGTGCAAACGGATGCTTCAGAGGAAGGGATTGGGGCAGTGTTTGCACAAGTTAATGAAGAGGGCCATGATCACCCAGTTGCCTTCATCAGCAGGCGACTACTCCCCAGAGAGAAAAAATGGAGTGCCATTGAGAGGGAGGCCTTTGCTGTGGTTTGGTCCCTGAAGAAGTTGAGGCCTTACTTGTTTGGCACTCACTTCCGTGTACAAACTGACCACAGACCTCTCAGATGGTTGATGCAGATGAGGGAGGAGAACCCAAAACTGTTAAGGTGGTCCATTTCCCTACAGGGGATGGACTTCACAGTGGAGCACAGACCTGGGACTGCTCATGCCAATGCAGATGGCCTTTCCAGGTTTTTCCACTTAGCTGATGAGGACTACCAGGGTGTAGGTTAGTACCCATCACCTTTCATCTGGGGGGGGGCAGTGTAGGAAAGTCCTTTTTTTTTGCCTGATCACCCCCACTCTTTCTGGATAGGTACTGGTGGTTACTGACTCTTGGCTGTGCCCTGGTTACTGCTTACCAGTCCCAGGGCCAGTGCTCTGTGTAAAATGGATATGCAAATTAGGCTAATTATAATTGACTAAGTTAACCTACCTATAAGTCCCTAGTATATGGTAGGGCATGTAGGTTTAGGGACCACAGCATAGGTGGTGCACACCTAGGTGCATTGCTGAGGTGCCCAGTGTCATTTTAAAAGCAAGCCTGCCTTGCTGGCTGCTTTTAAATTAAAGTTATATGCAAATTCGACTTCGGAATTAAAGGTACTTCCAAAGTCTTAAACTACCTTATTTTTACATATAAGTCACCCCTAAGGTGTGCCCTATGTGCCCCTAGGGCTGGGTGCCATGTAACTATAAGCAGGGACTTTATAAAAATAGATTTATAAGCCCTGGTGAGGTAAAAACAGCCAAATTCGTTTTTCCCTCATTGAAGTAAATGGCCTTCATAGGCTAGAATGGGCAGACTTTATTTTAAATTTTAAAGTCTCCTTAAATGTTACATACCAAGAATTTGGTATCAAATTGATTGTTATAATAAATCCCACAACTTCCAGTTGTTGGATTTAATATAACTAGAGCAGGTAAAAAGTTTAGACTTTACCTAAAAAGTTGCCAATTTCAGCTCTGCATTGTTTTTGCTGCTGTGCTCTGATTGGCCAGCCTGCAGCAGCTTCTGCCAGGCTACTTTAATGAGGTGTGAAGTGGCCTGGCTTCACACAAAGGAATGTGCTTGGGGGAGAGAATCTCCCCTCAGCAGATGGTGAGGCAGGAAGGGGGAGGGCTGCCAAACTGGTCTTCAAAGGCAGAGAAGGACATCTGGAGCACCCAGCAACACCCCCACATCCTGCAACCCCAGACAGCTAGGTGCCCCCTTGATTAGATTAGGAGAGGGCAGGAGAGGGGTGTGTTTATGATTTTTAGCCACACCAGTGGGTGGGCTCAGCCAGATCTCTCCTCCAAAAATCAGATTCATCCATTTTGGATTTTTAGAAACTGTTGCCTTCTGGGATGGATTTTTGCCACACTTCCCAGGAAGTGGTCATCACAGGGGGACGACCCTGTCCCTGATTGGAGAACCAGGGCCCCCCTGCTTTTCACCCAGGAGCAAGGATAAAACTGGCAGACCTGCACCCACGCCTCAGATCCCCACCAAATTTCAAGAAGAAGGAACTACAAGGAGAAGAAGGACTGCCCTGCTGGACCCCTGGCCTGCACCTGGACCCTGCACTCAGAAAGACTGCACCAGCTGCACACTTGGGCTTCACCACAAGAAGGACTTTGCCTGGCTTCCACTGGTTCAAGGAGGGACTCCCTGTTTGCTACAGGTGAAAAATTGCTATCCAGAGTCCCCTGCACCAACTCCTGAAAAAGTGACCAGCTGACCACTGTCCAGTGGCCAAAAAGGAGTTTGCGCCAGGTGCATTCTGGGAGTTGAAGTCCGCACTTCCCAAGGACCATCACAGAACTTCTGGACCCTTGGGGTGAGCTGTGGACCCCAAAAGAACCTTAAAAGAACATCCGGGTGAAGCCCCAGAAGTTTGGAAAAGATTGGAGAATTTTTGAAAAAAAGCTCCATAAAGTGACCGACCAGACGCGGAAATTCTAGCCGGCTTGCCTCAACCGCGACCCGGCCTGACTTCGTGGTTCGTCCCGGTAAAGAAAAACATCCAAAAAAGAGACTAAGTCCGAACGTAAAAAGTTGACCGGGACCTTCCAGCCATCGTATCCGAGAAGGGCTCCACGGACGTCGGATCAAGATCCAGGTTTACCCCGGTCGAAGGATTTTCATCTCGAAAAAACGACTAAGTCCGAAGGTAAAAATCACCACCGAGGAAACCGACTTCGCGTATCCGGACAAGGGCTCCAGGAGGTCGGATCCAACTGGCAGGTTCGTCCCGGGGAAGAAAAACATCAAAAAAGAGACTAAGTCAGAAGGTAACTTTTTAACCGAGGCCTCCCGCGACTTGTAGCCGAGCAGGGCTCCATCGCGGTCGGCCTGAAAGTTTGACTTTGCCCCGGTCCTGGTGCAACCAGATGACCCGATTGGCGCTTTTTGTTTCTAAGCGCTAGAAAATAATAATACTTTAAAAATTCATATCTCCGGTTCCCCTGAACCGATTTTAATCGTTTTTGTGTCATTTTAAAGATAAAAATATAAGCTATTTTTATAAATTGGTTTTGGATTTTTAAACTGTTTCCTGTGTTTTATTTAATTACTGTTTTGTGATATTTGAATGCTTTACACTTTGTCTCCTAAGTTAAGCCTTGACGCTCGATGCCAAGCTACCAAGGGTAGAGCTGGGATTAATTTACTGAGACCTAACTGTACTTATGTGGAGGTTTGTGGCTTGTTGCTAGGTGTAGGTACCTACCTGCCCTACCAATAACCCATTTTCCAACAATCTGTCTAAAGTGTGATGTATTTATACAGATCTACTTGGACCCCAGGCATGCTTGTGGCGGCAATTAATATAAACAATTCCCTCGAAAGCATGAAGAGGGAAAGTCCCTAAATGTGAACACCTACAGTTTGTTTGTCTTTGTCACTTGATTTTGACGCCTTAACGCGGTGGCACTGATAATGCAAATCATAACAAGTGGCCTAACTATAAACAAGGCAGCCATCTTAGAAGAATTAAATAATTAAATGGGCTAGGACAGAGCAAGCTAAGTAGGTTAAAAGTCACTAGGTGATGGTGGCACGAGTCCGCAAGCCAATGCCTAAGCTAACTCCTGTTATCCCATTAAAACAAACTAGGATTCACTACACAGTGCTGCCTCCATGTTCCTGGACATCTTTTTCTTGGTCCTGCGCTTGCAGTCATTCCAGCGTTTCTTGCACTCGATGACTGTTCTCCGTACTTCTGCCACACTGTTTATCTTGTCAACAATTTGTTGCAAATTGCCTCTCTCCTACTAATTGGCAATTTAGAGGTGACAAAAAGTTGGTGCTGGTGTTCCGTCACCTCTTTCACCAGTATTTCCTGCTCCTCTGCACTGAACTGACACTTCCCTTTCTTCTTCTCTCTCTCTCTCCTGGGTCTTGTGTGGGTACTCCTGGCTGGTTCCTGGTCGGTTGTCATCTTCCTGGCATCTCTCAAAGCTTCTGGGATCCATTTTGGTTCTCCTTCGGCACAGTTTTGCATCAAAAAGTATAAATATGGGCCTGGGTATCTTGTTGGCAGACGTGTGCACCCTGTCCAAGTGGGGACCACAATCAAAGCAGGGTAAGTTACAACACAACCTAAATTATTCTGTGCTCACCATCTGGTAGCTTGACACAGAACAGACAGGCTTAACTTAGAAGGCATTGTGTAAAGTGTTTGTGCAATAACTCATATAGTCACACAGTGAAAACACCATAAAAAGTGCCCCACACCAGTTTAGAAACGTAGATAATATGTATCTGAATAATACAAGACCAAAATGACAAAGGCCCAATTTACACAGGTCAAGATATCACTTTTTAGAGGTTTAAGTAGTAAGTCTTAATTCATAGGAAGCAATGGATGTACCTCTTTAGCACCAAGTTCCTGGGATCCATCAAAAACATAGGCGATGTGGGCCACAGGGGAGGTGAAGTGCTGGATTGATTCTGCAGGCGCTTTGTCGATTTTTCAGCCACTAGAAAGGTGTTAAGTAGATTTTTTTGGTGTTGATGTGTGGATTTTCTCTTTTAGGTGAAGTCTTTGATGGCCCTGAGACTTCTTAACAGGAGGCAAGGTGACAAGCCCTTGTAGATCACTTGTGGTGGGAAGGCAAACTCCTTCCAGCAGAGTCAGGGAGCAGCAGGCAGCAGGGCAACAAGCAGAAGAGCTGTCCTTCCTGAAAAGCAGTACAGTTGAGTCTTTCGGGCAGCACTGCAATTGTTGTGACACAGTCCAGTTGTAGGTCCAGAAGTGTCTGATTTTAGGGGATCAACGCCCCAGTATATACACCCAAATGTGCATTTGAGGTGGAGGAGACTTCAAAGAGTGGTTTTGAAGTACACCAGTTTCTCCTTCAACCCAGTCCTGTCTGCCAGGAGATCTGTGGGGGTGAACAGTCTTTGTGTGGGGTCAAGGCACTACCCTTTGAAGTGTAAGTGAGGGCCCCTCCACCCTTCCTGCCCAGGAAGACCCATCAGTATGCAGATGAAGACAGAGTGTCCTGTGTTTATGGCTGTCTGGGTGGAATGCACAAGGGGAGCTGTCAACCAGCACAGACCAGACGTGAATTGGAGACAGGCTGTAAGGCACAGAGCACTAAGTGCAGAGAAATGCCTACTTTCTAAAAGTGGCATTTCTAAAGTAGTACTGTTGACCAGTAAGCAGGATTTCTCACTACCATCCCAACCATATCAAACATGACAATGCCACTCCTTTCAGATCTGAAATTGCCCCTTTTAAGAATATATAAGGACATTTCAAATGCTGACCTATGAGAGGAGCAGGCTTCACAATAGTGAAAAATGACTTTGGGAGTTTTTCAGTACCATGACATCTAAATCTTACAATTACCTGTCCTGCCTTTTACTCACATCGCACCCTGCCCTATGTGCTACCTAGGGCATACCTTAAGGGTGACGTATATGTAATAAAAGGGGAGTTTAAGGTGTGGCTATTAGATATCAATGGCAAGTCAAAGTGGCAATAAACTGCACACACAGGCCCTGCAATGACAGGCCTGAGTCATGGTTATGGGGCTACTTATGTGGGTGGCACAATCAGTGCTGCAGACCCACTAGTAGTATTTAATTTACAGGTCATGGGCACATGTAGTGCACTTTACTAGGTACTTACGAGTAAATTTGATAGGACAATTGGGTATGAGCCAACGTTACCAGGTTTTAGGGAGAGAGCATATGCACTTGATCACTGGTTAGCAGTGGTAAAGTACCCAGAGTCCTAAAGCCAACAAAAAGGAGATCAGAAAAAGAAGAGGAAGAAGGCAAACGGTTTGGGGTGACCCTTCAGAGAAGGCCATTTTTTAACACTATAACTATACAATTCTTGCTTGCAAATTCTGTGGCCCCCAAAGGCAAAGATAAGGATTTCAGTTGCAGACATCAAAGATCCCCATTACTAGAGGTACATGTCAAGACTGGTGTCCTCTTTATCAATTGATGTTCAGTAAACTATGGGCCCCTTTGCCTTTAGAGCTCCACAACATATTTGTGACCTAGACTTAAACACATCACTTCAATGGTATTCAAGGGGTTAACTCACCACACAAACACAAAAAGCTATTTACAGAAGTTATGTCTCCCAAAGATTTCCAAAGAGTTAAAAACATATTTCAAAATGCTCACCTCTATCCACAGTGGACTTTCCACCAGGACATACAAACTAGAATTGTACCTCGGAAATAAAATGACAGCCTACAAAGAAGATGACTAACAGAATAAAAGAGAGTTACAAACAACAGTCGCTAAAGCTGGGAATTCAGGTTACTATTCAAAGCAGACAGGTCATCTAGCTCTCCATTAGACCTGACATAGCAAAAAATTTAAAAAACATCCTCCTGAACGCCTGTGCTGCGCGTACAACTCGTAGATTCTCAAACTCTTTCCCATGAACTTAGGGAATTATTTGTGACAACACTCATCAAAAAGAGAGAAAACATTGAGCCCTCAAACCTAGCCAACTATAAGTCAATCTCCAATGGCTCATCCCCAGGAAAGCTGCTTAAAAGAACTGCCTCCTTCCAGATCTCCAACTTTGTTAAAGAGAACACTTTACTTTTACAACATCATTCTGCTTTCCACTCAAGAAGTGAAATGTAATCCACCTTGAGATCCATTTATGAAGACCTGAAACTAACTATTTGACACCATGTAATATCAGATTGTACTAATGAGACTAGAAAAGATTGGCATACAAGGACATATCTTAAAATGAATCACTTGTAAAGAAAGGAAAAGTATGCAATCTATAGTACTGTTCACTATATTCTTCTTCTCACTCTGCATTGTCTCACATGGTTTGATCATTAAAACTCTAAAGAACTAAACTCATCTAGATTTGATGAGTGTATATGTAACATTGATAAATGGATGATGATCAACCACCTGATAACCAAATCCTCCAAAACTGAGATAATAACTTTTGGACAATTGAGTACCTACCAACTTACAATGTCTGATCCAAATAACTAGTGACACTGCCAGTGACATGAAGAGGGGTATGAAATTAAACCATGGAGAACACATAGACTCCAGTCTATTTCTGATCCCACATGTGAATGAAGATACAAGAAATGTGTTGGAAATGGCCTTTCTGCAGGGTCATCCCCAGACTTTTTGCCTTCCTCCTTCTCTTTTTCAGACCTCATTTTTGCTGGCTTTAGGACTCTGCGCACTTTCCCACTGCTAATCAGTGCTAAAGTGCATATGCTCTCTCCTTAAAACATGGTAACATTGGATCATACCCAATTGGACTATTTAATTTACTTATAAGTCCCAGGTAGAGTGCACTATATGTGCCCAGGACCTGTAGATTAAATGCTACTAATGGGCCTGCAGCACTGGTTGTGCTACCCACTTAAGTAGCTCCTTAACCTTGTCTTAGGCCTGCCATTGCAAGGCCTGTGTGTGCGGTTTCACTGCCAATTCGACATGACATTTAAAAGTACTTGCCAAGCCTAAAACTCCCCTTTTTCTACATATGACACCCCTAGGGTATGCCCTAGGTAACCCATAGGGCAGGGTGCTGTGTAGGCAAAAGGCAGGACATGTACCTGTGTAGTTTACATGTCCTGGTAGTGTAAAAATCCTAAATTCGTTTTTACACTGCTGTGAGGCCTGCTCCCTTCATAGGCTAACATGGGGCTGCCTCATAAATTGTTTGAGTGGTAGCTGCTGATCTTAAAGGAGTAGGAAGGTCATATTTAGTATGGCCAGAATGGTGATACAAAATCCTGCTAACTGGCGAAGCTGGATTTAATATTACTATTTTAGAAATGCCACTTTTAGAAAGTGAGCATTTCTCTGCAGTTAAATCTTGCTGTGCCTTCCAATCCACGTCTCGCTGGGGTTAGTTGACAGCTCTTTGTGCCTTCACTCAGACACACCCCAAACACAGGATACTCACCCTCATCTGCATTTTGAATGGGTCTTCCTGGGCTGGGAGGGTGGAGGGCCTGACACTTGCATGTCAAAGGGCAGTAGCCTGCCCTCACACAAAGGACTGCTACACCCCCTACTGGGACCCTGGCAGACAGGGCTGAACTGAAAGGGGACCTTGAGCACTTCTAAGCATCTCTTTGAAGTCTCCCCCACTTCAAAGGCACATTTGGGTATTTAAACAGGGCCTCTGCCCTACCAACTCAGACACTTAGTGGAGAAGAAACTGGAACCAGAACCTGCATCTTGCCAAGAAGAACTGCCTGGCTGCCCAAAGGACTCACCTGACTGCTTTCTGTGAAGGACTGCTGCCTTGCTATTGCCCTGCTACCTTGATGCTCTCTGGCTGAGGTGAAGAAGTGCTCTCCAAGGGCTTGGCTAGAGCTTGCCTCCTGTTCCCTGAAGTCTCAGGACCAAAAAGACTTCATCTCTACAAGAAGGACTCCTTGTGCAGCAAAATTAGACGGAAAGACTGCAAGAAAAAACGCAAAGCCTGCATCGCAGTGAAAATTTCACCTCACGCCGAACCTGAATGACGCAGCCCGACTTAGCAATGAGAAGATCGACACAGCACCAGCGTAGCGACCAGAAATTCGACACGCGGCCCGCTGGATCGACGCACAGCCGAGCCGGAACGACGCAGCCCAACATCCAGAGAGGAATCAACGCATCGCCTGCCATGCAGTAGAAAATTTGACGCAACACCCACTGGATTGACGCAGCTTCTGTGACTTTGTCTCGCCAGTGCAGGAAATCCACGCATCGTCCCCAGGGTGTCTGAAAACTCTGCTATCCGAAGAGGATCCATGACCGAGCACCAGAAATCGACACATAGCCATCCCTGGGCCCCATGTGCGGCCTGAGAAATCGACACACACCCCTTTGTTTCCACGCATCTCCTCCTCTGCGGTTCTTTGCGGAGATTTTTCACGTGAAACAGATACTTTGTGCATGAAAGAGACTTTGGGCCTGATTACAACTTTGGAGGACGGTGTTAAACCGTCCCAAAAGTGACGGATATACCACCTACCGTATTACGAGTTCCATAGGAAATAATGGACTCGTAATACGGTAGGTGGTATATCCGCCACTTTTGGGACGGTTTATCACCGTCCTCCAAAGTTGTAATCAGGCCCATTGTTTTTAAAAAGACTTAAGACACTGTATATCACTTCAGAGTGATATCTCAACATTTACTTCTTGCATTTTAATCGTTTTGACCTGCATCATATCAGATAAATATTATATTTTTTTCTAAACACTGTGTGGTGTATTTCTGTGGTGCTATATGGTGTTATTGTATGATTTATTGCACAAATACATTACACATTGCTTTCAAAGTTAAGCCAGTGCCAAGCTACCAGAGGGTAGGCACAGGATAATTTGGATTGTGTGTGACTTACCCTGACTAGAGTGAGGGTACTTGCTTGGACAGGGGGGGTAACCTGACTGCCAACCAAAGACCCAATTTCTAACACAGCACATGCTACATAGTGAGAAAAATACTATGCATCATCTTCCCACACGAAGGATACCCACAAAATCTACAGGCCATCATACGACTGGTGATGCCCTGGGTAGAGTATTTTTATGACCTGTACCTATGGACTCCCTTCTTCTTGCTTAACAATGCTATCTGGTGGTCCCAATAAACATTTATCTAGACTGCCTGTAACCTGTATGGCCCTTGGTTTGTTTTCAGTCCTCCTACAGTGCACTTGTAATAAATCCTTATTGTGACAACCCACAATCATAATAAACCATAGGACATACCTATTGATTCAAGAAGCCATCATCAGACTAATTACAAATCCATTTATTTTTAAGAGGACGTTCATCAAGTGCACTAAGAGATGTACAAAAGGTTTGCAAATTATATTTCAGACCCTGTATGTCAGAAGATATTTATGTACATGCTACTTTTACATACAACCTTCCTGACTGCTGTGTGCAGCACATAATGTTGGATGGTTATTAAGCAAGAGTTCTATATCATACCTCCAGAGTAACCCACACATCTAAGTAATGCAAACTGCATGTACTGTCTCTCACTCATCCTCCCACATCAACTTTTAAACAGTTGGGACCCACAACAAGATAGGTGTACCCTATGGTCACTCAGACCCTTCCAGCCATGCACACCACTGCATAGTAGTGTGCGACACTGCTGATAATATTCATCAGAGCCTTACCATAAAATTACCACACCTTTGCTTATGACCACAATTTTTTAGAAATTGTAATTTCACTCCAGGGAAAATAGTTTGAGAAGTGGAAAGGAGTAGTGAAAAGAATAATAAAGACGCTCCCTTTGATGTCAAGCTGAGTAAACAAAAATATGAAATGCTTAAAAGTGAATCATTCAATCATAGTCAGATAATGTGTTCCATATTAGGAAAGGGGGATATGTCTGTTGTGCAGAGCCCTTTGTGATACCCATTTTCCTGGCAATTTTAGTACATCTCTAGTTCCAAATGATTGCTCCCTCTGTAATAGGGGCAAACCCCATGCAAATGATGGAATGCCTTTGCCCTAAACCTGCCCTAAACCTGCTGTATATTACAGATGCAATTGCACAAATATTCAGTGGGCAATATGATCTAATGCTAAGTTAACTACAAGGTGCCTACAAGGTGCCTATGAAAAGGGACATCATTTTTCCAGTGACATTTCATGAACCCTGTAAAGCAGGTGGGGGTGCCCTCAAGGAGACACTGATACCATGACCACAGTCATGTTAACAATGTCTTTGCAAGCACATTTTTCATTTGAGTGTTTAAATGGGATCCTGCAATCCTCCACAAAGTATGGTGTACTTTTTGCTGCAGCCAACCTTCTGTGGGTCTGCAGGGTCTTTCTCAATGGGTAGGAGACAAATGAGGACAGAAAGCATAGGTCTGACCTTTCACATAGCTGAAGTGGCTCACGTCATTGCTAGATGTCCCTCTCAAGACTGACTCAACAGCTTTGACCCTATAACAAGGTTGCGGTTCTTCAAGACTTTACTAGATGTCCTTCTCACGTAAGAAGCAACTGCCTAACAAGTTGATCACAAAGCTGCAGTACCTCAAGTTGCTACTAGATGTCCTTCTCATCATATCCAAAATCCACAATATTCTTTCACAAACCTGTTGTACTTCAAGTGGTTACTAGGTGTCCCTCTCAAGCCAGATCCACAACCCAGAGCATACTAGAAGTTTCTCCGAGTCAGATGCACATGTTTAATATGATCTTCACAAGGCTGAGCGGGTGTTGCTTCACCATAAAAATGTGCAAATACAATATTTTATTATTTGGGCTGACTTCCATAGGATAAACAAAACCGACAAAGTGCCTTATTTAACTGAGCGAGTATTGCAGACCTTAATCTGTTACTTAATTTTTTTCAAAGTAAGTGATGGTACATTACTTTACATTTGTACTAGAAGCCACTTAAGAAATATAGGTGACTTCAAAATTATAATGTTGGGACACTCTTTTGTTTTAGGTTGCTGCATACAATTAAGATTCAGTACTCTAATTAAACATGCAGCTGCACAATTAGGCTGATTTGTTCTGTGGTGGGAGAGAGCACGATTTGAGTGACAACTGAGGAGCCCATTGGATTAAGATGATTGGATAGAATCACTTTATATAGATGTTTGGCAGTAATCAGAGTTGTTTATTTTAAGGCCCACAACCCTACGATCTATACTGTATGAGAAGCAAAATGTCAATATCAGTGGAGCAAAGCAATAGAAAAAGGGTATTTGATTCCCAAAAAACACACAGCTAAAAAGTGACTGATGGTTCTGGCTCCTACTTGTCAAATAACTGGAATATGCTTGTAATGGTTAGCAATGCACACAATACATGCCGAAACTCGTGCCACTTGCAATCGCACCATGTTGTTCTCTAGATCATGTTTTGGTTTGTTTCTGTAATTTTGACAAATTGATGGTTTAAATGGTCACCAATATATACTTGTACCTTCAAAAGTCTAACATTAAAGGCCTATTTTTATAGGTGTATATACATATGCACAAGCTACATGCAGTCACTTAAAGTGTGGGAATCCAATGGCTGAAGTGGAATCACCCAGTACCTCACTCCAAGTGTTGCGGTGGAACAGAGCATAATTTGATTGACAGAACAATTTTTAAAGAAAGTTGACTAAGTCCCCTCTATGTGCATGATTTTTTTAAAGTCTGGTAAAACAGCTAAAGTTGCCTTACATCAGAGCTATTGAGGAAACTGGTGAACTTCCACTAAGTTTCACTACAGCACTCTCTTTAGCGCCTGTTCTAACTCTGATATTTAACACAATTGATGGAAGCGGCACATTTATTTTTTTAATACCCAATGAAGGCATGCACTGGGGCAAACATGAGCTGTACTCCTGATTTGTAATATAATTGTGAGGAAATCATCCTTTTGCCCTAATCACCCACAGTTTTTGACTGATACTGGTCGTTACTGACTCTGTGCCCAGGGTGCTGCTAACTAGGCTCAGGACCAGTGCTCAGTTTAAAAGGTATATGGTAATAAGGCATACCTAAAATTGGTTCTTACAGCATACTGGTAAGTCCCTAGTATATGCTAGGGTATGTAGGTTTAAAGGCTCAGTAAATTTAATGCACTTAAATATGCATAGCTGTGTTGCCTGCTGTCATTTTTAAAGCCAGCCCTGCCTTTTACAACTATGTCCAAATTTGACTTTGGACTTAAAGGTACTTTCAAAGCCCTAAACTACCTTATATTTACATATAGGTCACCCCTAAGATCCACCCTAGGTGCCCTAAGTCTAGGGTGCAGTTTAATAATAAGCAACAACGTTATTAAAGATGGTGGTACATGCCCTGATAATTTCGTTTTTCCCCATTGTAGCACTGCTAGCACCATAGACTAAAATGGGAAGGCTTTATTAAACTTTAATAAAGTCTAACTCTGACAGGAGTGAACTAGAACAGTTGTTTAAAGTGTCACAATAATAGTTAGAATAAATCCAACAACCTGCCAAGGTTAGATATATTATAACTATTGCTTGCAGGAAACTAGTTTGACAGGCTGGGTCAAGCTGCTCTGATGAGGTGTGAAGTTGCCTCAGCTGAGACAAAGAAACCATCTGGTGGGAGGAGATCTGTTGCTGCAGATGCCAGGACAGGAAAGGGGCTGGGTAGCCAAACTGGTCTTCAAAGGGAGTAGGACATATAGTGCAGGACCCAGGGGCACCCCACTTCATACACCCAGAGCAGGCTGGAGCCTCTCTAATTAGATTGGGAGCAGGAATGGAAGTTTAGGGAAATTTAGCCACACCTATAGGTTGGGTTAGCCAGACCTAAGCCTCCAGGAGAGATTGCCTTACATTTTGGATTTTTGTAAAGCAGTGCTTTCTGGGACAAATATAGGCCACACTTCTTAGGAAGCTGTCATCACAGATGGTGGAACCCTGTACCCCATTGATCAGGGGTGCCCCCTGCAACCCAGAAACCTGAATAAATATGGGAGAGCTGCCCAGCAACTCAGATCCCTGTCTGGAAATATCAAGAGAAGAAGGACAGCCCTGTAGAACCCCTGGCCTGCTCCACAAGAACTGCATCTGCTACACACTTTGGACTTCACGAAAGAGGACTTTGCCTGGCTTCAAAATTATTAGGGAGTGGACTCCCGGAAAGTGGCAAGAGTAACCTGCAGAAAATCCTGCAAGCACAAGTCCAGCTGACCAGCTCAACTGGACATTTAAGGTTTTCTCCAGATGAATTGTGGGAATTGTAGTCTCAACTCTCCAAGAAGAAAATCAGAGCTTCTGGACCCTTGGCTGGTGTTGTGGATCCTTCAGGGCCCCAAAAGGACCTTCTGAGAAGAAGGTCCAGAAGTTGGGAACCATTTGGAGAGTTTTTGGAAAACAAAACTCTATAAGTTGTAGGTACCTATCTTCACCTACTAATAAACCACTTTCCCACAATTATTTATAAGTCTTTTGAAACAGACACTTCTGCTAATAAATAACCTTGTATGTAAAAATGGACCATGAGTTACCACACAATATTTTGATGGAGTTTCAAGGAAACATCAGGCAGAGACGTCATTATACTGCACTGCATACAGCACATTCATACTGTTTTTACCTTGTCACTTTCCTTCCATTAAATTAACTCAGATATGACGACAATCATCAAAATCATGATGCATAAAGAGTAAAAAATTAAAACAAGGTCACACACATGCATGGTGGGGATGCTCCAAGATCTAACTATTTAGTAGCTCGTCATAACTTTGATGTAAGACATAAGTATTGACCAACTCCCAAAGGACATCTTTGTGGTCCTCTTGGGAGCTTTACTACACCCAATGATAGGCTCCAGTTCTAAGATGATAACACACATACACTGACACTTGCTGTCAGCAGCCTTACCCCATTGCTTCTACAGGGCAAGTGGGGTGTTTGCTTTCATTTTCGATGTACACTAATAATGGAAAAAATTGAAACAGCCTTAAGTAGCACCTGAAAGAATATGTCAATATAAGGCCTGGCTGTCATTTTACACACTGGGGAATTACAGGGGGGTGTACGGGTGGGGTTCTTTTACAAAATGCAATTTATCGAGTGTTAAACTAATGAAATTTTACTCAGGCTATTATTGAAAATATTAAGTGACATTGCTAACCTTAGACGGAAGATGTAAACTTGAATGTGAAGGAACCAGTCATTCATTTTAATGTACCAAACTTCTTTTTTTAACTGAAGGGAAATCGACAAAATATGTTTAGAGGATTCACAAAACATAATCATATTAGAGGTTGCATTGAGAAATACTGGTAATTTATCCAAAATAATTTATCACCATTGCCTTAAGCAACAACCATTAACTAGGCATAAGAAAATGTATAAATAGGAAACTGGTGCATGAAATAGTCTCAGCTTCAAAAATGCGACAAATAAAACAAATAAAACGAGTAGAGCTATAATTTTTAATGGCGCTATAACAGATATGTTCCTACAATGTGCTGCTTCTTTTTTGACTATTTAGTGTTGGCCTCTAGACTTTATACAATTTCTTAAGATTCCGATGTCATTAAAACCAAGGTCCTACATCAATAAAGATGTTCCAGCAAAATGTGGTAAGTCGCTTCTATCCTCTTGTGGCATGTTCTACTTTGAGATTATTAAAGCAATTTTATCCTTAGGCATCTTTCTGTCAAATTTAAAAGCAAATCAGCGCTAGAAAACATCTGGAAAGCACTGACCAAATTAAAGTTGGCCTATTTCTTCGGGACAGTAATTAAAAATTCAGTAGCTATTCTTTTTCAGCATCACATTTTGACAGTCAGAGTTTATTTATCAGGTTTATGTTTGCCCTTGTTGCAGCACAGAGTCCGACAACGTACAAGTGGGTGATTTTGCTTTACTCGTGTTGGATAAGAGGAGTGTATGGTCATGCTTCTGTATACTGTCTCGCTCGCTCTGTCTCTGACTCTCTCTTTCGCTTTCTCTGATTGACCAAACTGCCTATATTAGATTCTGAATATTCATATTGTTTATGGCCCATTTTGAAATAGATTCCAAACGTGTTTTTATTCATGTTTAAATGCCAGTATTACATTTTGACGTTCAGAATTTATCCATCAGGACCATCAAGATGTTCAAACGATTCTTTTTAATCTCCCAAAATCTGGGGTCATTTTTTTTTCCTTTGCCTCACCACCAGGTGTTTCCTGATGATGAATCTCACGAAAAAAACAAACATTACACCGTTCTTCCCTAAAAAGACAGATAGTGTAACATCCTTTCTCTGACGGTTTCTACTCTCCTCATTTAACCCTATATAGCTACTATCCACTACATCTCTACATCGTTTGTCTATGGTGAAATGTTTTCAATTCCAAATTGGTCCCAGCTGGCTTTATGGGATCAATAATGCTTAACGGATTTTGTCGCGGTCTTAAGCAGGGTTTAATGCTTACAAAATGCAAGTTCAGCCGATTTGAAGGTAAACTCCCATCGCACCTTTGGTGCCTGGATGAATTTCCTTTAAATAAAGTGGGTTGACTTCTGTAGAAAGGTATCCTTTCTATTCTTAATTTTATATCAATTAATCTGCAAAGCAGTTGAAAGCTATTGCTGGTTAGATAAACTACGAGGTAACATTAGTAATTCTAAATGTCATACACCCTTATTACGACTCGTGTGGAGCAGAACTCTGCTCTTCACAGTTATATGGGGTTCAGTGTTACTGCGCCTGCGATTTCTGGGAAAACACGGTTGGGAAAATCCCTTTGGGCAAGGACTGCATTACAGCCAAGACCTGTTTCCCAGCCCCTGCCTGATTCTCAGCCAAGGCATGGGCGAGCATGTGATGCTCCCTCTAGCAAGATGACTTCCTCTCCTGCCCACTACCACTTTAATTCCTCTTTACAGAGGTCTCAGAGGCATTTACCACCTGCTTAGAGCAGGTGGTTGCTGAAGCAGGTGTTTTCATTAGAAATTATTGATGAGTGTTTATGTATTTTGAATAAAGAAATATGTAGAAAATGTATAACGTAGAGAAAAATAATGCACATGTTTGAAATTGTCAGCTCGAAGTATGGCCACCAGTGTTCACGAAATGTACTAATTGATGGTTAATACTGATAAAATATTGAAAATGTACTAGACTAATGTAATATGTCATATTTAGGGTTTTTGAAGTATGCTCTAGCTATTAACTGTAGGCCTTAACTTAGCAAGTGTCTTGGCCTAGTTTTGCCAGGCCTCATGCAGAAGCTGTATTTCTTAGAGTTTAATAAAAATGCTGACAGAGTTAACTAACTGTGAAATGTTCATTGTCTTGTTAAAAGAGCTTAGCAGAAGCTTTCCATGAGAACCAACTAACAGGAGACAGTGTCCTCAAAAATGTAACAAGCTGTGTGTAATGTGTGTAAAAAAGTACTTTCTCAGAACGTGAACAATGAAGACACTGACTGGAGAGGAGGATGCAACAATTTCGATACCTGACGAGCCGGATGATGAGGACATCGTAAAGGGGACCAATCAACTTTGTGTGACGGGAGAAATATTAGAATTCATTGATTTGGTATAGGAAAATTATTGGGTAGAGTAATAACGTATGATTAATTGACCAATAGGGAATTAGGGACTAGTTTGGGTGACTTCCATGAAACAACCCGTCTGAGTGAAAAGATTTCAGACCATTATTCAGATTTTAGGGAATTACTGTGATATTGGGAGAGAAGAAAAGACTTGAGATTCTGTCATTGGGCTCATACTCTCTGACTGAGAGCCTGATGCTTTGCTGATCGATTGATGACCTGAGGACGAAGACTGATTCTGCTTGCTGACCCATATCGTGGATAGGTAGATATCACAATATGACTGAATTGCAATTGTACGCCTTTTCTTTCTAGGTACCAACTGCGCTGTTTTAATAGTTTTCCTTAGTTAGATGTTTTTCCAAAATGTGTTTTCTAAGTTGTTTTAAATGAAGTCCAACATGCTGATGCTAATCTGGGTTAGATGAGGGTATTCACATGACGTCTGACAAATTACAGGGACAAATGTTTGACGACTTATTTTGCTGATTTCTATGTATGCCATATCACTATTGCAGCTGACTCTGCTATTGATCTGTACCGTTGCTTTAGAATGTGTTGTGATTTAAGCCTTGATTAGATTGTGTTTCTTTCGTCGCTTTGTTCAACCAGTATTGTTCGTATATGTGTTTCATTTGATACTGAGATCAATCTACATAACTTTAGCATTGTTAATATAAGGGAAATAAACGTACTAAACTTTTACTAGAGGTGTGGTTATTCATGGCACAAAGATCATGGTGTGTGATAATTACTGACTCCATTTATTATTGATTAGTTTGTATTGATTATTGTTTCTGTTCTGGAGCTATGGTAAGAACACCTTAAACGTTTCAAAAGGTTCATAGACCTATACGCGTCCCCTTGTAAGTTTACTTATTAAGGACCAACGCGCTAACAGTTATGGTAGCAGAGGATGGTTAGTTTCTTTGAGAGCTTGCCATATGTGTCCCGTGCAGAGTGATGGGTGTTACGGTTATGGTAACAGTTTGAAATTGGCCCTTTTGAAGATTCAGTATTATTGAGAGTTGGATTTTGTTTTCAAAAACAACATTTGTAGAGAAAATGATGTTCCCTTAAGCCCAGAAATGACTTTCCCAGATCCTGGATCCTGCTAGTAGTGTTAGGTTCTAGCGATAGAGTGAGAGAAAAGGTTGCGCTTGCACAGCTTATGCAAACCCCAGGTGAATTGTGGGGTCTGTGAGAATTTAGAGAGTTTTGTACTCCAAATGAAGTTTTAGTATGAGTGTGCGTACTCCGCAGTGTGAAAGTAGGGAGGTTGTCGAACTTCACATGTGTGTGGTGCTTTGTGCTAAATAATTGTCCACATGGTTGTTTATGTGCGGACCCTGCGTGGCCTAAGACTCCGGAGTATATTGAAAAGTGTATGAGACACTTGGTTATATGTTGTAATCTGTCTGCGCTTGGCTTCTGTGCCACTTAGGTTTTTCATTCTGTGCCCCTGTGTTTTGCTTTCTGTACCCCTGTGGTCTGTTGTCCCTCTCCCGCCGTCTTTTCCCGCCGTTTTTCCCAGGGTTTTTCCCTCGCCGCTGAGCCCCTGCTGCCCCGCCCCCTTCACTCCCATTGTCTGCCCCGCTCCCACCTCCCAGCTGCTCCTCCCTCTCTCTGTCCTCATATGGAGGCCGCGAAGCGGTGCTAGAGAGGGACCTTTGACCCTGTCACCAGGCAGGTCGCTCCCCCCATCTGCCACGCAGCCCCCTGCGGGTTGAACCTCCGTTGCCGCTTTTGCCGCCTGACTACTCGCTCCCTTTTTTCTGTACCCCTGCGCTTGGCTTCTGTGCCACTTCGCTTTTTCATTCTGTGCCCCTGTGTTTTGCTTTCTGTACCCCTGTGCTCTGTTGTCCCTCTCCCGCCGTCTTTTCCCGCCGTCTTTTCCCCAGGTTTTTCCCCGGGTTTCTCCCTCGCCGATGAGCCCCTGCTGCCCGCCAGCTTCACTCCCATTGGCCGCCCCGCTCCCGCCTCCCAGCTGCTCCTCCCTCTCTCTGCCCTCATATGGAGGCCGCGAAGCGGGTGCACCGCTGGCGCGCCGAAGGCAAGCCCGTCTGCGCCCGTCCGCGCCTGGACCGCACCCAGCACCAGAACCCCTGGAACCCGCACCCCCGCAACACCAGACTGCACTACGACGCAAGCACCCTCCACGCACTCAACACCAGACGAGACCACCCCTACTACCGGGCCACCCCGAAACGCACCCAGGGGCCTTTCACCTGCTGGAACTGCAGATTCACCAGCATCCAACCCTCCACACCACCAGCCAGAGAACCCAACCACCTCCGCTGCATCCTCCTCAACACCCACTCCGCTCGGAAGCACGCCACCGAACCTTGGGACCTCCTAGACTCCACCGCCCCGACGTCGCCTTCCTGACGGAGACCTGGCTGAACGCCACCTCACCACCAGACATCGCCATAGCCATCCCACAGGGCTACAAGATCACCCGCAGAGACCGCACCAACGGATTGGGAGGAGGAATCGCCATCATCACAAAGACTCCATCAAAATCTCAACGAACACCAATGACACCCTCACCACCGCCGAGCACATGCACTTCCAGATCCACACCGACCCCAACACCACCCTCAGAGGAACTCTCATCTACAGACCTCCCGGACCCCGCCCACAGTTCAGTGACACCATCGCCGACCTCATCAGCACCCACGCCCTCGCTTCCACGGACTACATCCTCCTCAGGGACTTGAACTTCCACCTCGAGAACAACAACAACACCAACTCCACCGCCCTGATCGACAACCTCGCCAACCTCGGACTCAAACAGCTCGTAACGACACCCACTCACGCCGCTGGACACACGCTCGACCCCATCTTCTCCGCGAGCCCCCACGTCTCCTTGAACCACACCACCGAACCACACTGGACCGACCACAGATGCGTCCACTTCACCTTCAGAAAACCCACCACACACCACCGCACCCAATAGCTACCATGCCGCTGCTGGGGCAAGGTCACCGAGGACCAACTGACTACCGCCCTCGCCCTGAGACCACCCACCGACCCAGACACCGCCGCGACCAACCTCACACAGTAGATCAATGACTGCGCCAACACCCTCGCCCCTCTCAAGACCTCTACAACCAACCACACCAACAAGAAAGCCGCCTGGTTCACCGAGGACCTCCGGATCTCCAAGCACACCTGTCGGAAGCTGGAGAAGAAATGGCTCCACGACCGAACACCAGACAACCACACAGCCCTCAAGAGCGCCACCCGCAGACATCACCAACTCATCAGGACCGCCAAGAAGGCCGCCTTCAAGGACCGCCTACACAACAACGCACACAACACCAAAGAGCTCTTCAGCATCGTGAAAGAACTCTCCAACCTCAGCTCCATCACCAACGACATCCCGCCATCTCAAGACCTGTGCGACTCCCTGGCCACCTTCTTCCACCGCAAGATCACCGACATCCACGACAGCTTCAACCCCGACCCCCCCGCACCCACCACCGAGTCCACCACCCCTGCGACTACCACTCGCACCAGTCGCCTGACCGTCTGGTCCAGCGTCAGCGACGAAGACACCATCAAAACCATGAACTCCATCTACTCCGGATCCCCATCGGACCCCTGCCCTCACCACGTCTTCAACAAAGCCAGCGCAGCCATCGCGCCCCACCTCTGGAAAACAATCAACTGTTCCTTCGAGACAGCAACCTTCCCAGAAAGCTGGAAGCACGCCGAGATCAACGCCCTTCTGTAGAAGCCCAAGGCGGACCCCAAGGACCTCAAGAACTTTCGGCCCATCTTCCTGCTCCCTTTCCCGGCAAAAGTGACCGAGAAGATTGTCAACAAACAGCTGACCCGCTACCTCGAAGTCAACAACATCCTGGACCCTTCCCAATCCGGTTTTCGCAGTAACCACAGCACCGAGACCGCCCTCATCGCCGCCACTGACGACATCCGGACCCTGATGGACAAAGGAGAAACAGCCGCCCTCATCCTCCTGGACCTATCAGAAGCCTTTGACATGGTCTGCCACCGCACCCTATCAGCACGCCTCCATGACGCCGGTATCCAAGAGAAGGCCCTGGCCTGGACCACATCCTTCCTCTCCGGCAGAACCCAGAGCGTCCGCCTCCCACCCTTCCGCTCCAAAACCACTGAGATCATTTGCGGCGTCCCACAGGGATCCTCCCTCAGCCCGACACTGTTCAATATCTACATGGCCCCCCTCGCCCACGTCACACGACAACACAACCTCAACATCATCTCCTACGCTGACGACACCCAGCTGATCATATCCCTCACCGAAGATCCCCACACCGCCAAAGCTAACCTCCACCGAGGAATGAGGGCCGTAGCCGACTGGATGAAGGACAGCAGACTGAAGCTGAACTCAGACAAGACAGAGGTCCTCATTCTTGGACCCACCCCATCAGCCTGGGACGACTCTTGGTGGCCCACGTCACTAGGCACAGCCCCGGAACCCACGGACCACGCACGCAACCTGGGGGTCATCCTCGACTCCACTCTCTCCATGACCAGGCAAGTCAACGCCGTCTCCGCGTCCTGCTTCAACACCCTCTGTATGCTCCGCAGGATCTTCAAATGGATCCCCCTCAACACGAGAAAAAACGTTACCCAGGCCCTCATCACCAACAGACTCGACTACGGGAACGCCCTCAACTCAGGAACTACAAACAAGCTCCTGAGACGACTCCAATGCATCCAGAACGCCTCAGCTCGACTCATCCTCGATGTCCCCCGCCGCAGCAACATCACACTCCACCTGAGAGGCCTTCACTGGCTCCCCGTCAACAAAAGGATCACCTTCAAGCTCCTGATCCACGCACACAAAGCACTGCACAACACCGGACCCACCTACCTCAACAACCAACTCAGCTTCCACACCCCCACCCGAAGCCTCCGCTCAGCCAACCTCGCCCTCGCCCAGTCCCCCGCATCCGAAAAACCACCGCCGGAGGCAGATCCTTCTCCTACCTCGCCACCAAGACCTGGAACACTCTCCCCACCATCCTACGACAGACCCAGGACCTGCTTGCCTTCAGAAGACTCCTCAAGACCTGGCTCTTCGACCAGTAGCACCCCCCCTCCCCAGCACCTTGAGACCCTCGCGGGTATGTAGCGCGCTTTACAAATGCAGTGATTGATTGATTGATTGATGGTTAAGTAGGTTGATTTGGCGTGGTCAACAAGTCAGTGTGTGAGCTAAGTGGCTGAGAGAAAATTTCGACTGATATTTGGTGAGTCCTATGTGCACCAGGATAGACTCATTGATCAGTTGAGAGTAAAAATATGCGGGTCAAACTTTGCTTGAGAATCTGGGAAACCGAGAAAGAGGAATAGCTGCATGTGCAAAAGGGCCATCAGTGAAAATCCATAAGGTTTCTGAAGCGATTGTGTTACCTTTCCTGTAGTAACCCAGCAGATTTGTTTGTGGTTCTTGGTTTTTTAATTAGTGCTCTCAATATTTTGCATTAGTTTTGTGTGCATTGAAGTTTAAGAGGACGAGCCGCAAGACTTTGTCAGCCGAAGTATGTGTGAGTGTGACGTCAGTGGAGCCGCGCTGGAATAGGTTGGTTAGTGAGAAGGGTCGCATTGGCAGCTGTCCGTGAGAGGCAATTGGTTAAGAACATGAGTGAAAGGAAACTTGAGAGTAAAAGTCATTTCCTGAATTGATTTAGAATTATTAAAAAGTAGAAAAGATGATGTTTTTCAAGTCATTGAAGAGTGCCCTAAGGGGGAATATGTACATTAGAGCGAGTGTAGGGAGAGCCTACCCCGCCAGAGAATACACCGGCTTACATTGTAATGGAGGAGCGAGGTCTTTGGTTAAAGCAGTGGTGCAAGTTGACAGAGAAAAATGGGAGCTTAGCGTTTCCTTAGAATGGGACGTTCAATTTTAGGATTTTGGAGCAATTGCTGATGGTGCTATATGAATTGAAACCCCTTCTGAGACCAGCATTGTTTGAGGCATTAGCAGTTTGGGAGCTGGTAGCTAGACAGCAACAGCAAATGAAATTCGAGAAAAGAATGAGAAGGGTAGACAAGACTTTAGTGGAAGCGAGATGGGGTTGGGAACAGAAGAAATGGAGATCAGTGACTTTGAAA
This sequence comes from Pleurodeles waltl, assembly GCF_031143425.1. NCBI lineage: Eukaryota > Metazoa > Chordata > Amphibia > Caudata > Salamandridae > Pleurodeles > Pleurodeles waltl. Next base: position 265,600,239 of record NC_090448.1, on the reverse strand, counting down.
GATGTTAAGTTGTTTCCAGCTATTTCACAGGAGGAGGAGATGGAAGGAAATAAAGCGACTAGAAAAACTAATAAAAGTCCGTCCAAGAGTTAGGAAACAAGAAAGTCTTCCATAGTAGAGGAAGGATCAGATGCTGAGGATCTTGTTACACAGATACTGAAAGATCGACCACCACCGTTTGCGGTGCATGAGAGTGGTCCGAGTACTAGTGCTGATCCAGCAGCCCCGGCACAGGCAACGGGGACAGTGAGTATGGTACAGTTTAATGCTAACCTGACACAGGGTGTGGTAGTCCTAATGTGCTGACTACTCCAGTAGTTCAGACACCAATGCAGCCACCACTGATACAGAGAATTTATCCTGATGTGCCTATATTAGAGACGACTTCAAACTTAGTGGTGCCTACGGAACAAGTGGTTCTGAAACCAATGCTGGTTAAGACTGAGCTGACTCCGATCTTGTTGCCCCAAGTGCAGCCGCAGGTAATGCCGAGATTTACGCCAATGACAGGGACACAGTCCGATTTTACTCCAATAATGAATCAGAGTATGGGAGTTACTCTCCCACAGAGTACGGGTGCTAGAGCTGCCCCAGATGCAATATCGCTGCCGATTACTGTTGCTCCAGCAGTACCATTATTTGCGCAAAAGAACCCGATTGTGAACAAACAAGGAACAATGTCTCAGAGTCTAATGAGGAAGGGACCAAATGAACAAGTTCAGGTAGTCTCTTCCGTGGGTCAGACTTTTGATGGATAGAGATCATTGTTAGATCTCAGTCCACTTGTTGCACTTCTAGATACCGTGAATGGACTAAGTGCAGGTCAGATCCTGAATTTATTGATCCCGCACACTCTGAGTGCAGTGGTACAGCAGGTACCACTGATTCAAGCAAGTAACAATTCATTACAGGGATTGACAGCTCAGCAGTTGACTGAATGGTTAGACAAGCTGATTACCCCACAGAATGCTTCTAAGGGTGAGGAGAAAATACATTGTGTCAGATTGAGCATGGGAGTGGGTGAATTAGTTGAGAGAACGATGGGGGTGCATAGATTAGAATTTTACACAGAAGCGGAGTTGAGATACTTATGCCCAAGGATTACAAGAGAGGTGGTCAAAGTGCATCAGAGATTGGCAGATTTGGTAGAGAAATTGAGAAAATGAAGCATTTGAAGAGAAGTTACAGATTAGGTTTTGAGACAAATGATTTTGAACACATGAGGCCAGCCGGAATGAAGGCGCACCTCAAAGAATTACTGCAGAGTGCTCAGGTTTGGGGAGCTTTAGAGAAGTGGGAAAGCACATGGGTAAAGAAAAGAGCAAAGAGATAAAGAGATTCTCTAGAATTGACTGAGAATGTACAACAGGACAAGGATCTGTTGAAGATTTTGACAATGAGAGAAATTCCAGGGGGTAATTTTGTTCATGTTCCCTGGAGTAGGAGTGATATTCTGTCATTTACAAATGATTACCCATAATTGAGGGATAAGCCATTAGAGTGGTACCAGCAGACAGACAGATTCATGAAGCTCGCAAAGTGTTTGTGGGAGGACTTGAACACCTTACTGGAAATAGTAGTTCCAGCTGACTTATGGGTCCAGTGTCAGAGAGCTGTAGATTGGCCAAAAAGTGAACCGGAGAGAGATAAGATACAGATGCACTGTCTCCTGAGGTAATGAAATATTATTACAAGGTGATTGAGTTTCTGAAGACAAGGATTTTGCCCCAAAATATTGATTGGCAGAGAATTGACAGGACAGTTCAGGCAGCAAGGGAGTCAATACATGCGTATTATGAGAGATTGCTGAAGGCGTTCAAGGTGTACAGTGGCAATGAACAAATTGAGTCGAAAGACATGCTGTATTTTGTGTTCAGATTTGTGGAAGGATTGAGACCTGAGATAGGTCAAATGATTAAGAGTCATTTGATTTGCTGTCAAGCAAAGGCGATTGATGAGGTGTTGCAGTATGCGAAATACTGTAGAGACGAGATTGAGTTGAAGCAGAAAACGTTGAAAGAGAATGCAATGGTGATGCAGATTAAGGCAGCTCAAACAGGAGTGCAGGGAAATTTTGTGCAACAGATGCCACAGCAGCAGGGAAATGTCATGTTTCAGCCTCAGATGAGAGGTATGGGTCATGGAGACAATATGAATCGTGGTCCAGATTTGCATACTGTAGTGGTTCAGAATGATGTGCAGGGAATTAAGAAGCGGTTGCAGTGTCCCATTTGCGGAACCGTGGGACACTGGATGCGGGAGTGTCCAATGATGGTGCAGGAGGGTGTTGTTCAGCAAGGTAACAACATCAATAGATTTCAAAATGTGAGAGGACTGAGATTAAGGGGTCCTAATCCAAATTGTCAGAATAATGTGAATCAGATGAGGAATTTTCAGCCCATGCAACAGGTGCAATTGCCCCGTACTGATTTTGCAAAGTGTCACAGTTGCAGCTGATGCCGCACCAGGTTCCCGTGATACCGAGACAGCAAATGTAGATACCTCAAGCCCCGATGGAGCAGCAATAGATGATGATTTCTCAACAGGTTAGAGGCAAGACAGAAGTAGTAACACAGTGCACCAATTCCCGTTACACAGTGAGAATGAAATAAATGATGAATGGATGAGTGACAGTTCAGATGAGGAGCCATGTGTGCTTGCGACTTATTTAGAAGTAGATCAGAGGGGACCCTATGTGAGGGGAAAGGTTATGGGTCACAGAGTCTCATTTGTGGTGGACACGGGAGCTACATGCTCTACCGTAAGAAGTGCAGAGGTCCTGAATCTGCCCCTTTCAGGAAGAACAGTTCAGGTTGTGGGGGTAGCGAACCAGTATTTGACAAACCTGATTACAGATCCAGTACAAGTTGAGATTGACAATTTCCAGGGACTGCATAAGTTTGTGGTCTGCGTTTCGAGTCCGGTATCCCTGCTGGGAAGGGACTTGTTGTGTAAGACAAAGTGTTTGATTACTTGTCAAATGATGGAATTGAGATCCAGACAAATAGTGATGATGAGGAAGACTCAGACCCAGTAACTGAGTGTGAAACGACAAATGAGGAGTACCTCTTGATTGAGTTTTTCCCAATGTTCGCAGTGAGAGAGCTTCATTCTGATTTGCAGGGAACAGTACAAGAGAACGTGTGCGATCTGACAGGGAAAGAAGTGGGTTTGATCAAAGGAGTGGAGCCCAGTAAGATTACCTTAAAGCCGAATGTAGTGTTTCCGCAGCTTCCACAGTACAACATGATACAATTTTTCCTAATGAAAGTGGCTGAGATAATTGGAGATTTTGTGAAGCAGGGAGTTTTGAAGGAGGTGTTGAGCAGTCTATGTAATTCACCAATAATGGTTTTGAAGAAGCCATGTGGGAAGGTTCGATTTGTTCAGGATTTGAGAAAGATAAATGGGATTGTGGTTGTGTTGTCCCCTGGTGCCCAATCCAGCTGTGATAATGTTCCAGATTCCATGTGATGCAGAATGGTTTGCGGGTGTTGATTTGTCACAAGCGTTCTTTTCTGTGCCTCTCCATGAGGATAGTCAGTTTCTCTTTTGTTTCAAATTCCTGGACAAGTCTACTGCTGGTGTAGACTTCCTCAAGGGTACACAGAATCACCTTCCTTGTTCAACCAGATCTTGAAAAAGAATTTGGAGTCATTTGAATTGCCTTTCCAATTGACTTTGGTACAGTACACTGATGACTTATTAATTGCATCCAAGACAAGGGACGAGTGTAAGTATGACTTGATTGCCATGTTGAATCATTTGGGAAAGTATGGTCATAAAGTGTCTCCACTGAACTTGCAGTACTGTCAGAAGGTAGTGAAGTATTTGGGTCTCCAAATTGAGAAAGGGTCAAGGAAAATATCCAGGGAGAGGATTACAATGATACTGCAGATAAATCCCGGACTACACAAAGAGATGTCAGGATGTTTCTGGGAATGGTGGGCTATTGTCGCCAATGGATCCGGAATTTTTCAGAGATTTCAAAACCATTGCAGAAACTGACTCATAAGAATGTCCCCGATCCCATAGTGCTACATCAGGATGAAATGAGAGCATTCACTAAGTGGAGAGAGAGTTTGCGCAGAGCTCCAGCATTGGGAATGCCTGACTACACTAAGCCTTTCACATTGTTTTGTCTTGAGCGTGATGCATGTTCATTGTCTCTCCTGACTCAGGTCTATAGAGGTGCTCATCGCCCAGTAGCATATTTTTCAGCTACCTTGGACCCAGTTGCAGCAGCCTTACCAGGTTGTTTGCTTTGTAGTTGCCGCAGTTGGTCAGAGTCTTTCACGGTGTGAAGGAGTGGTGATGGGATATCCCCTGACTGTAATGGTCCCTAACTCGATTGAAATTTTACTGACAAAGACGAAAACTCAATATTTGACTGGTGCTAGGTTAACTAGGTATGAGGTGAGTATTTTGGGTGCACCAAACGTGACACTGAAAAGATGTACAGTGCTGAACCTGGCAACTTTACTTCCAAGTGATACAACTGAAATTGAAAAAGAGGAAGATGTGGAGCATGATTCTCTCGAAGTAACTAAGTTATGCACAAAACCGAGACCTGACATTAGAGACTCCCGATTGGAAGAAAATGACCAAATTGTTTTTGTTGATGGTTCTTGTCTGAGAGACAACACAGGGACATTGAGAGCAGGATATGCTGTGTGCACAATTACAGGTTCCTTAGAAGCTTCTTGGCTTTGAGTAGTATATTCTGGCCAGGTAGCAGAATTGGTCGCTCTTATTAGAGCGTGCCATGTTTCTGCTCGATTGAGGGTCACTATCTACACAGATAGCCAATATGAAATCAGAATAGTTCATGATGTTGGTTAATTGTGGTCGCAGAGAGGTTTTCTGACCTCCACCGGATCACCTGTGAGAAAAGGTGAGAGAATAAAGGAGTTGTTATATGCAATTCAACTACATGAAGAAATTGTCGTGGTGAAATGCAGTGCACACCTAAAGTCACAAGACTACATGTCATTGGGGAATGGATATGCGGATCAAGTTGCAAGGTTTTGCACATTGAACTATATATCGTTCAAGGACAAATGGGAATTGTTACCTGAAGAAGACACCACATGTACGAGTTTTGCATTAAAATTAATTGACACTTTGAAGAGTTAAAATCTTTACAGAGTAATGTTGATAAAGAGGAGAAACGTTCATGGAGCAAAATGTGTTCAACAACAGGATGAATTGTGGGTTTCTGAAGAGGGTCAGTTGGTTTTGCTAAACAGCCTGTTGTCTCAAATGGCAAGGTACTATCATGGTCAGGCCCACATTTAGAGAGATGCCATGGTTCATCTGTTCAAAATTGATTGGTTTAACTCCAAGTTTAGACAAGCAGCTGAAGCAGAATGTCATTGTTGTGTCATTTGTCAGCAATTAAATGTGGGGAAAGGGACAGTGGTTAATTTGAGCCACATTGGAAAAGCAGGAGGTCCATTCAGCAGAATGCAATTGGATTATATTGAGATGCCTGCATGTGGAGGTTTGCGATATGTATTGGTGATTGTTTGCATCTTTAGGGAACGGATACCGCGCTTCGGATTTCCGATCTCTCTGAAATCAGATAGGGGAGCTCATTTCAATAATGAGGTGATTAAGTTACTGTGTGCAGCATTGAATATTGAACAAAAGTTGCATTGTAGTTACTGCCCTGAAGCATCAGGACTAGTGGAGCAGATGAATGGCACTTTGGAGTCAAGAATTGCAAAAATGTGTGCAGCTAGGAAATTGAAATGGCCTGACGCATTGCCTTTTGTGTTGGTGTCAATGAGAAACACACCTGATAGGAAGACAGGACTGTCACCCCATGAGATCCTCATGGGCAGAGCAACTTGTCAACATTACAGATGATATGGTGTTGGATTATTGCAAGGGTCTGAATGATGTAGTCCACTCTTGCTCTCAGCAGGTGGAGGCCACCACACTGCCACCAATCCATGACCCAGGGCACAACCTGAGAGCCGGTGACTGGGTTGTTGTCTGAAAACATGTGTGAAAGACGTGTTTGGAGCCTCATTGGGAGGGACCGTACCAGGTGGTCCTACTGACTACGACAGTGGCCGAAATCGCAAGTGGAGAAAAGAAAAGAGGTGGTTGTCGAACCACCAATTGAGGAAGAAGTAGATACTACAAGGAAAGAAGAACTAAGTGAGGGAGAGCTGAATGGTGATCGAAAGTTGAAAAGAAAGAGAATAGCAAGTCAAAGATACGCAGGTACTGAATGGGCGTATGCAACTACAAACAAATGGCAACAAGAGTTTATGTCCTTTTGTTTTGCTAGGGAAGTTCCAAGTCAATATTTTTAGGCGACATGAAGGAGGTTGAGGAACTGAACTGTTGAAACAATCTGAGAAATAATTTTGAGAAAGAGACTGTTGAAAGTAGCCGGAAAAGACATTGATATCCTGTTTTGACTTTTTGAAACCTGATTTTAATAAGCTGCTAACTGATTTTGACAAGGAGGAGGGTTCCTGGAAGTGAAACTGAACGGCTAAAAGAGGAATTGTCTATGTTTGATTTTTGCTGCAAGTTTTATAGGTTACTTCTGCTTTCTGATTATTTACAGATCACGGCTGATGTTGATAAGCAGGCTAGAGATGGTAGGCACTGTAAATTTATGAGTATTGGTTTGGCAATTATGTGTTGGATTTTGTTTATAGTATTGATTGTGAGTATGTCTGTTCTTGATATGAAAGGAGCCAACCATACTTCTGCTTTTGAGACTACTACACTAACGGCTGTAGAAAGGTTTAAACTAGATGAGAAGTATTTGCATGATTATACTAATGCTTAAGGAGAACTTTCTTCTAATGTCTTCTATCGCTTATTGAATGAGTATGTTGAGACAATTAAATGCAAAAGATTGTCTTGTGTGTGTGCAGATTCCTTCATCAGTTGAGGAAGGAGTCATCTATCATAGTCTTCCACTAACCTACGGAATAAGTTGTAGTCTGTTACTAACAAGATTCTATAACCAGGAGTATATTCAGTATTTTTATTCCAATCATGATGTCATGTTTTTGTTTGTTCCTATTATTAGGTATCTGAGTAGAGTAGCTAAGGATAATGACATAGTATTAGTTAAAGGATTCTTTGAACCTACTTTAACATTTGGCACAGCTTATGCGCACAAAAATAATCTGACATGTTTGCTTGCACCTTTAGAGAAGAGCTTCTTAGATCATATTGATGACAAAAGAAATGCATGCAGGAGAAATTAGAAAAGGGCTTAAAGAAAAGGACTTACAAGAATGATTATGCTTATAGTGCAATTAAAACACAAGGGAAATTAGCTTTAGATACATTATACGTAGGGATGCTTTGTATATATAGGCCAAAGTTGCGCACTGACACTTTATTTGTGGGCATGAATTAATGTAGGCATGTGTTTCTTTTTCAGAGTAAATGGCCATTTATGTTGAATTGGCAGGACCCTGCGATTCCAGGGATATATTATATTTGTGTACTTAATGCTTATTACCATATTTCAAGAGGATGGTGTGGGACATGTTATTTGGGGATAGTGTTCCCAAAGATTTACCAGATGGAGGATTTGAAAGAGTTTCCGAAAATGACTGAAATTACATCATAAGAGACAGAGGAGGGAGCCCCCTTCTGCGATACTGGGAGATATATTTGGTACAGTGATTCCTTCAGTGGGAGTCATGCTGAATTTGATCAAGATTCAAAAGTTATTTACTATTGTGGATAACATGCTAACATATTTTTCAGGGGCTCTACTCCTGATAGGTACTGAATTGGCTGCAGATAGAGGTATGACTCTTCAAAATCGTCTTGCTTTAGAAATTCCTTTAGCAAAGGATGGCGTAGTCTGTAAAATGATTAACTCTAGGCATTGTTGCTCATATATTCCTAACAACAGTAAAGAGATAAGACACTTACTTACTTATCTGACTAATGCAAGTAGTGATTTGAAACAATTAAAACAACAAGGTGTTTGGAAAAAGGTTTGCAAGGGGATTGCTTCAGTGGGAAATCGGCTCAGCAGCATTTGGAATGGGGTACTATTGATAATATTACAGGGAATTTTAATTGTTGTGGTTTGTCTATTAGGGATATGGGGATTATGCAAATTAGGTAAAAGAATAAGATTGAAAAGGTCTAAGAATAATCAGAGGAGGGAAGAAAAGAAAATGGAAAGGATTTACATGGAAAACTCAAAGAAGAGACAACATTTTGAAGAAATAGAATTATAAATATGTGGGTGGTAATTAGTGAGATTGCGCATTTAGTCATCAGAGGCGGGATTGCTGAAGCAGATTTCTTAATTAGAAACTATTAATGAGTGTTTATGTATTTTGAATAAAGAATTATGTAGAAAATGAATAACGTAGAGAAAAATAATGCACAAGTTTGAAATTGTACCCTCGAAGAATGGCCACCACTGTTCACGAAATGTACTAATTGATGGTTAATACTGATGACATATTGAAAATGTACTAGACTAATGTCTTTGAAGTATGCTCTAGCTATTAACTTTAGGCCTTAAATTAGCGAGTGTCTTGGCCTAGTTTTGCTAGGCCTCATGCAGAAGCTGTATTTCTTAGAGTTTAAAAAAAATACTTGCAGAGTTAACTAACTGTGAAATGTTTATTGTCTTGCCAAAAGTGCTTAGCAAAAACTTTCCATGAGAACCAACTAACAGGAGACAGTGTCCTTAAAAATGTAACAAGCTGTGTGTATTGTGTGTGAAACGTACTTGCCCAGGACGCGAACAATGAAGACACTGACTCGAGAGGAAGATGCAACAATTTCGATACCCTACGAGCCGGATAATGAGGACATCATAAAGAGGACCAATCAACTTTGTGTGAAGGGAGAAATATTAGAATTCATTGATTTGGTATAGGAAAATTATTAGGTAGAATAATAACGTACGGTTAATTGACCAGTAGGGAATTAGGGGGTAGTTTGGGTGACTGTGATAGAACAATGCGACAGAGGGAAAAGACTTCAGACCTTTATTCAGATTTTAGGGAATTAGTGCGATATTGGGAGAGAAGAACTCTTCTTCTCGAGATTCTGTCATTGGGCTCATACTCTCTGACTGAGAGCCTGATGCTTTGCTGATCGATTGATGACCTAAGGACGCAGACTGATTCTGTTTGCTGACCCATACCATGGATAGATAGATATGACAATATGACTGAATTGCAATTTTATGCCTTTTCTTTCTAGGTACCAACTGCGCTGTTTTAACAGTTTTCCTTAGGTAGATGTTTTTCCAAAATTTGTATATTAAATTGTTTTGCATGAAGCCCAACATACTGATGCTAATCTGAGTTAGATGAGGGTATTCACATGACATCTGACAAATTACAGGGACAAATGTTTGATGGCTTATCTTGCTGAGTTCTATGTATGCCATATCACTATTGCAGCTGACTCTAGTATTGACCATTGCTTTAGAAAGTATTGTGATTCAAGCCTTGATTAGATTGTGTTTCTTCCGTCGCTTTGGTCAACCAGTATTGTTCTTATATGTGTTTCATTTGATATTGAGATTAATCTACAAAACTTTAGCGTTGCTAATATAAGGGAAATTAATTTACTAATCTTTTACTAAAGGTGTGGTTATTTATGGCTGAAAGGTCATGGTGTATGATAATTACTGACTTCATTTATTATTGATTGACTAATGATTATTGATTATTGTGTATTGATTATTGTTTCTGTTCTGGAACTATGGTAAGAACATCTTAAACGAGTCAAAAGGTTCATCGACCTGTACGCATCCCCTTGTACGTTTACTTATTAAGGAACGATGTGCTAAAATGGTAAATGTCTGTGTTAAACTCCTTGGAATCAGGCATACTCTGTGGAATTCCACCAGGTAATTTAAGGACTGGGCTTTTATCCCCTATTTTGAGGGGGTCTAACTCATGACTGAACAAATTCTGCCAGTAGATTCAGCTGGCATCAGTAATTTGGGTCACCCAGAATCTGCCCACAGAACCCTTCAAAACTCATCATTGTAGCCAAAGAGTTTGGGGAATAAAAATTGGATCATGGTCCTGTTGGTATAACAAGTAAAGGTAGCTAAGAAGTGAATGAATATGTATATTTACCATTATACCAGTAGGACCCTGCATCCAGTATAAATGTTGATTCATTTTGCTGAAGAAAATGACTGGTTGGAGTAATATTGATCCTGATGGTAGTGAAATGGAGACAGTTGCACAATGGATATAGGTATCACTTGATTAGGAGAAGAGAGAGTTTAACATAGGTGACATGTATGTTTTCTTTTTAGATTCAAATGGCCCGATTTGCAGAATCAGCCCGTTTGCAACCAACAAAAAGCATTTTCCTATGTGCAAAATCCTACTTTGCAATTCAGTAAACTATTACCGAATCCCAAAACGGTTAGAAATTCAGTATTAGAAAGGGGCTCATTAAGGGTGTCCCTTCCTAATAGCGACTCTCAGTCCTATGGACGAATGTTTTGCGACTGAAATACAGTCGCAAAACATTAGCTTTTTAATACCTATTTCAATTTGGTGCTAACACATTTGCAATCGGGAAGGGGTCCCCAAAGGACCCCTTCCACTTTGTGAATGCATGCAAAAACGTTTTTAAGAGCAGGCAGTGGTTCCATGGAGCACTGCCTACTCTTAAAAAATTAAACTGAAACATTTCATTATTCTTTTTGAAACACATCCTGTTTTCTTTTCAGGAAAACATGCTGCATTAAAAAAAAAATGTTGCTTTATTCAAAAGCAAACACAGCCATGGTGTTTTGCTGCCCCCAACAGGCCCCCAGCTGTTTCTTTCACTGATACCCAAAGGGTGCAAATTGCAACCTGCGTCATGAATAGTAATCTGGCAGGTTCACTTGTGACACACCGGGAATCACAAATGAAACTTAATAGAGTTTTGTACATTTGAAATTGCGTTTCCTCATTGCGATTCACATGGAATTGCAATTTAAGAACTTGTAATTTCTAAGCTACGTATATGTGGCCCTAAAAGTATACTTCGAATTTTCTAGGACTAGTACATACAAATTATTTAGAGAGTCATATTGATAGAGAAAATCGTAAATGGCTTTTGGGAAATGATATGCAACAGTCTCACAAGCCAGTGACCCAACATATTAAGAAAAATAATGGCTTTTGTGTTTGCATTCTAGGTAATCATTATATCTTAAAGCATTTTGCTATTACATTTCCTTTATCTACTGAAATGAAGAAAACACTTTACATCTGATTTTATTAAGACATGGCATATAAATGGAAGTGATACTTCAAAGTGACATTCTAATCTAGAGATCAAACTGATTGGATTTGTTACATATTTGTTTCTTTGCGATTGGCTTTTAGTTTTTTCAAGATGGGATGTTTAATATTTTATATTTTCTAATGTCTGTTTTATATATCATTTTGTGGTCTTTATGCTACTTTTGTGTTATGCTTTGTTCTGTTTAAAGAAGTTTTTGGTTTATAAACATATTTATGTATTAATAATGTAAGGAACTGTGGGGCATATTTATGGGTGGTTTGCGTCATGCTTGCACCACGGTATGTGGTACATGCAATGCGCAAACCTTTAGTCATATTTTTGAAGCCACGCAAAATAACTTGTAAACCTTGGAATGTACCAAAACTTAACGTCTCCCCAGGGAAGGCATACCGAGGAGAAATGTCTTAATTTCTCCTAGTTTCTTCTGCATTCTGCAGCATACATGGAGAGAGTAATATCCCTCCAAGGTTTGTTTTTGTGCAGAATGGTCCCCCTTCCTGCATAAAGGTAATCCTGAATGCAGTGCAAGAACGTTTGCACCATAGTGGAAGGGTGCCTGCATTGGTCCTAATCAGTCCATTGTGTGCCAGCCCTTTTTGTGTGCCTGCCCTTTTCCAGTGATATAGTGTAGCGCAGCAAGGTGACTTGCTGCGCTGCACTGTGCCACTTTCCCACAAACATGGGCCTCTGTGTCTTTCTAGTCTTTTAGCGCTACAAAGAAATAAAGAATAAGAATTCTGGACAAGGGAAGGCATTGGGATATTTCCATTCAGAATATTATACAGTCAGGATTTATGATACTGGACAGTATATATAATTATACATTTAGATTAAAACTTATTCAGGAAGTAATCCTGATTTACTGAGCCTAACATTGTCATCCCTAATGTGAGCCCCTATTTTTTCATAGTTATTAAATCATAAATCAGTTTGTTGTTTATTATTAGTGAACTTGATAATTCCTCATTTATAAGCCCTTTACATTAGTAATAATTAACATTTTGAATACTGTAGCCGTGGGTATAGCAATAGGGAGTAAAATGACACTCAGGTGAAAGGGTGAATATACGTGATTTTATTGTATTTCAACGCTATCTTTATAACAGTCTCTATCTGTGGGTTTTAAGATGGGTGATCCCCTTTGTTTCTTCTCCCTCAGGTTTCTCAGTGGCGGTAGATGGTTTCCTGGCGGTGGTATTGTCAGGAGGACCGGAAAAGAGGAACGAAAGGCAGGTAAGTAGTATCTCTGTAAGTGAGTTGGTATTTAGTAACGTGCAGGGAGGGTGTCGTAGAGAGAGAGAGAAAGTGAGTGAGTGTGGTAGAAGTCTCTTCTCCCAAGAGAAGAAAAGCAAAAGGAAAGGAGGCAGGATTTAATGGAGAGGGCTGTAGGACCCCGTCCCTACACCTCTGTATACACAGTCTCCGTCAAAGTCTATTAAACCACTCTATCCCCGTGCTCGGTGGTTGGGGCTCCTTCTGTTTGTGAGTTTTCCCTTTTACAAGCCCCCCCCCCCCTCTACCCCTCTTCTCCACCCTCCTCCCTTCCGACCATATATCGTAATTTATTCCTTAAGCAGGACCGTACCTGCTTTAGCCACGTCCCTCTAGGGATGTGGCGGAGTTTGAGCCTTTCTGGACTGTCCTGTCCCTCCGTTGGGGTCTCTCGAGTGTTCTCTGGTTCTGTTCCCCCAAGGTGTAGATTGCTGGTTCTTCCGGCTCCTTCGCTGTCTTCTCTGCCCGCAATCTCCGTTCTTTCCTCCTCAGCATCTTTCTCCTCGGCGTTCTTCTCCTCTCCTGTGCACACCGCGCACAGTCCTTCTTCTCTTTTTACACTCTCTGGAACCCGGATATCCGGGTTCCCGGCTCCGACGACTATTTCCTTTTCCACCCGGCGTTGCTCTTCCCGTTCCTCCACAGGTAAGTCGATGGGAATCCCGATGTCCAGATTCCCGTTTTCAGGTGTTTTGTCTGCTTCGGGAGCTGTCGGGTGCCATTCCGATCTGGGATCGGCATGAAATGGAGCCGCGGAGTCCGTCACCCGGCTACATCTCCCCTCCCAATGACGGGACTGATGGAGTTCCGTGTTTCCAGGATATCGTGACAAATAGTCTGCAACACATTGGAGATCCCCAGGGATGTGACGGACCTGGAATGAGAAGGGTTGGAGTTCCATAAACCACCTGAGGATACGTGAGTTGGTATTCTTGTTGGAGGCCAACCAAGTGAGGGGTGCATGGTCTGTATACAAAATTAAGGGATGCCCTAAAAGGTAGTATTGTAGGTTCTCCATGGCCCACTTGATGGCAAGACACCCCCTCTCGATTATTGGATAATGACGTACTCTAGACAATAACTTCCTACTAATTAATACTATGGGATGGTTATAACCTCTCTCATCCGTTTGAGACAACACAGCTCCTAATCCAATGTCTGAGGCATCAGTTTGAAGGTGAAAAACTTTAGTAAAGTCAGGGCACTTTAAGACGGGCTCAGTCGTGAGGCAGTATTTGAGGTGTCGGAAACTAGATAGATGTTCTTCTGACAAGGCTGATATTTTGGATGGTTGGTTTTTCTGTAACAGGTCGGTAAGGGGTGCTGCTGTGGTGGAATAACTGGGTATGAACCGTCGGTAATAGCCTATTAAGCCCAAAAAGGAACAAAGCTCTCTTTTGGTTGTTGGAATAGGTACTTGTTGGATGGCCTCTACTTTGTTTTTCTGGGGCCGCAGTTGTCCCTTCCCTATGAAATAGCTGAGGTAAGCTATGTGATCATGGGCCAGATGACACTTTTTTGGATTAGCTGTAAGACCTGGAAAACGCTATTTAAATGTTCAAGATGTTCTTCCCATATCTCACTAAAAACCACTATATCATCAAGATAGGCGGCTGTGTAATTTTGAAAGGGTCTTAAGAGATGATCCATTAACCTTTGAAAGGTAGCCGGAGCACCGTGTAGGCCGAATGGCAGTACAGTGAACTGGTAAAGCCTGGAAGGCGTTGAGAAAGCCGTTTTTTCCCGGTCTGCTGGGGCTGGGGGTATTTGCCAATACCCTTTTGTTAAATCGAGAGTTGACATATATCGGACCTTGCCTAGTTTTTCTAGCAGATTATCGACTCTGGAAATGGGGTATGTATCAAAAAGGGGTATGGCATTCAACCGGTGAAAGTCAATACACAAACGGATAGAGCCATCCGGTTTTGGTACCAATACGACCGGTGAACACCAAGGGCTGACCGATGGTTCTATGACTTTCATTTGTAGCATGGTTTTTATTTCCTGCTCAATAAGATGTCGTCCGGATTCTGGGACACAGTAGGGTCGTTAACGTACTGTTTGACCCTCTGGTGTTCTGATGTGATGTTGTATTAAGGTGGTTTTACCTGGTTTTTCGGAAAAGAAGCTGGTATGCTGAGCCAGGAGGCAATCCAGCTGTCGACGTTGGTGTTCTGGTATTTCGGGGTTAATCTGGGGCAGTTCCGGGGATACTTCTGGGTTAATGGGACATAACTCGATATATAAGGGCTTCTCGGGTGTTATTAAGAATCCCGTAGCAACAAGGTTGACAGACATAGTGGGCTCCTCCCACCTCTTCAGCAAGTTGATATGATAGATTTGTACTCTTTTTGAGTTCTTTGATAATTTGATGAGGTAGGTAACCGGAGAAACTGACTTTAACCCTGTATATGGACCCTGCCATTTGGCTAATAGTTTATTATCGGAACTGGGGCGTAATATGAGAACTTTCTCATTGGGCTTAAGTTCTTGTTTTCGTACCCTGATCATAATACTGCTTTTGCTTGTTTTGGGCTCTCTCCATATGACTGCGCACGTCTACCCATACTGTTTGTATTTGGGACTTCAGTTCGTGGACATACTCTAATAAGGGTTTTCACCTTCTTCCTCTTCTTCCCATATCTCAGCCACCATATCTATTAAACTACAGGGTTGTCGCCCAAAGACAAGTTTGAAAGGACTATGTCCTGTAGAGTCTTGTTAATGGGACCCTATAGCATAGATGACCAGTGGGAGCTTCCGATCCCAGTCCCGCCCTGATTCTGAGACGGTTTTCTTCAACAATGATTTTATTGTACGGTTATATCGTTCGACTAGACCATCGGTTTGTGGATGATATACCGAGGTTTTGAGTTGTTTGACTCACAAGGTCTTACAGATATGTGCCATCAAGGCCGACATGAATGGGGTACCTTGGTTGGTTAAGATTTCATTGGGAAACCCGACCCTAGAAAAGAAGCCAATCATGGCTTGGGCCACATTTTTGGTCGTCATGCTAGTGAGGGGTATGGCTTCTGGATACCTGGTGGCGTAATCAACGAGAACTAAAATATAAGTATGCTCTTTTGTGGATGGGAGGAGGGGGCCTATGAAGTCCATTCCAACTCGGTAAAAGGGAATGTCTATTATTGGTAGTGGATGTAAGGGTGCTTTCCTCTGGGGTCCAGGGTCTACTAATTGGCATTTGGGACATTGGGTACAATACTGTCGGATATGTGCATAAACTCCCGGCCAATAAAACCGGCGTAATAAATATTCTTCTCTCTACCATAGTGTCCCCCTCCTGGTTAATTATGAGCAAGACAGAGCACTTGTGTGCTATAGGGCTCGGGTACAACTAGTTGTCTTTTCTCTTTATTATCGTGTTTGATGATTCGGTATAGGAGGTTTTTGTGGATAAGGAAATAAGGACCCACCTCTCCTGTGCTTTCTGTCTTGGCAGCCTTCCATGCGTTTTGAAGGGATGGGTCTTCCCATTGACTGCCCCGGAAGGAGGTAAAGGGGGTTGGGACAGCACCCAAGATCTTCCTTGGGTCCTCTTCCCTCTCTTGTGTCCAATAGAGTTGTTTATTGCGTCTCTACTCCCGTTTAGTAGGTTTGTAGCGGGGAGGTTCATTCTCTATGGGAATACCCGAAAAGGGAGCCTCTGCCCACCAAGGGTCTGATTGGATTTGAGTTTTTACTTTCTGTAGTACCTCCGGAAAGTGTATGTAGTCTGTCCCTAAGATACAGTCCTCCACTAAGCGGTCCATAACCCCCATGTGGACCTCCTCCTGTCTCCCTTCCCATTCTAGACGAACTGAAACCAGGGGATTTTCTCTTTTGTCCCCGTGGATACAGCAAATGGAAACCCATTGCGGTGACTGATGTTCTGGCAGGTCTACCACCCCAGTTCTGAGAACGGACTGACTACACCTGGAATCAACCACGGCCGTGATGGTTCTTCCATTGACTCTTATCTCCTGTATGTATCTGGGGTTGCCTTTTCCTGTGCATAGGACTCTTCCCCTAGTAATTCCGACTTCCATGGGCTCTGTTTTGTCCTCCTTGCGAGGGCATACCCGGGCTATGTGGCACCATTCGCCACAACTGTAGCACTGTGGTTGCTGCATAGGAGGTTTTTCACCTACTTTCGGCCAAGTAGTATCCTCAACCGTTTTGCGGGTAAAGGACCAAACGGGTACTGGTGGGAGTCGGGTCGAGAGACTTTTCATTTTAGAGTTTCCACTCTTAAACTCGGTTGACCTGTGGTAGGCACATGCCAGGTCAACTGCCATACTTGTATCGATGTTAGGGTGCTGTTGGATCTAACTACGGGTGGGCGGAGGAAGGGATTCCAAATATTGCTCCAAGATGACCACTTTTATAACATCTTCCCTTTCCGTTCCTATGGGACCTAACCACTTGAGTCCTAGGTCCTCGACTTTATATAGAATGTCAGGGGTCTTCAGTAGGACCCATTTTATTTTCCGCAAACGTATGCGGTAGTACTCCGTGTTGTGTCCTACTCTCTCCAGGATACTCTTTTTGACGTCCTTATATGGGGTTGTTCCATCCGGATTGGCTGCCTGATATGCCTTTTGTAGGATACCCATTAATAAGGGAGCCACATACTGACCCCAGCGTTCTTCGGGCCATTGGGCGGAGGATGCCACCCTTTCAAAGTTTGTAAAGAATGCATCGGGGTCCTCCCCACTTGATATTTTTGGAGGACCGAACTCGGTACATTACGGTGGACCTTACTGGCGGCAATGGTATCCGTTAACCTTTGGATGGCTGTCTCGTGTATCAATTGATTGTTTGCCATAATAGTGGCCTGACTTTTTAACGCACTCTGGAGGGCCTCTCTGTCTTCCTTGGCTTCTCTCTGTTGGGCCTCCCATGCCATTTGCAGGTGGCGTTGACCTTCGGCCAGTTGTATCATGTCTTCCAGTGTGGGTTTCACCTCCATGTTGCCCTCCGTGGTCTATCCTCTATCGCTATTTGTATCCCACTTCTGACACCACTGTAGCCGTGGGTATTACGATAGGGAGTAAAACGACACTCAGGTGAAAGGGTGAATATACATGATTTTATTGTATTTCAACGGTATCTTTATAACAGTCTCTATCTGTGGGTTTTAATATGGGTGATCTCCTTTGTTTCTTCTCCCTCAGGTTTCTCAGTGGCGGTAGATGGTTTCCCGGCAGTGGTATTGTCAGGAGGACCGGAAAAAGAGGAACGAAAGGCAGGTAAGTAGTGTCTCTGTAAGTGAGTTGGTATTTAGTAACGTGCAGGGAGGGTGTGTAGAGAGAGAGAGAAAGAGAGAGAGAGAGAGTGAGTGAGTGTGGTAGAAGTCTCTTCTCCCAAGAGAAGAAAAGCAAATGGAAAGGAGGCAGGATTTAATGGAGAGGGCTGTAGGACCCCGTCCCTACACCTCTGTGTACACAGTCTCTGTCAAAGTCTATTAAACCACTCTATCCCCGTGCTCGGTGGTTGGTGCTCCTTCTGTTTGTGAGTTTTCCCTTTTCCAAACTCCCCTCCACCCCCTCCTCCTCTTCCCTCTACCCCTCTTCTCCACCCGCCTCCCTTCCGACCATATATCGTAATTTATTCCTTAAGAAGGACCGTACCTGCTTTAGCCACATCCCTCCAGGGATGTTGGGGAGTTTGAGCCTTTCAGGACCATCCTGTCCCTCCGTGGGGGTCTATCTCGAGTGTTCTCTGGTTCTGTTCCCCCAAGGTGTAGATCGATGGTTCTTCCGGCTCCTTTGCTGTCTTCTCTGCCCGCAATCTCTGTTCTTTCCTCCTCGGCGTCTTTCTCCTCGGCGTTCTTCTCCTCTCCTGGTTGCTCTTCCCGTTCCTCCAGAGGTAAGTCGATGGGAATGGATGTCCGGATTCCTGTTTTCAGGTGTTTTGTCCGCTTCGGGAGCTGTCGGGTCCCATTCCGATCTGGGATCGGCACGAAATGGAGCTGCGGAGTCCGTCATCCGGCTGCAAATACATTGCCTTAACCTCTATTCAATCATAATCTTTATTGTACTCTCCTCAACTAGACATATGGAATACCACTTTTGTGAAGAAGGGTTAGAACAGCAATCTAGAGATGAGTCTAAATTTCTGTCAGAGTTCTGGCTTGCTAAGAGAGGCTTCCCGCCAACTTTGCTTTTTCCAAAAGTCCTCTGGAAGATTGCAGCTCCAAAAGTCAGGTATCACGTCAGCTGAGAAAGTAGTTGCGGTAAACTTTCTAGCAGTTAATAACTGATTTACCTTCCAAGTAACTCAAACATTTTTAGATCTCACTTAAAAACTACCATCCCTTATATCAAGCCAAAAGAAAATAAAAATCTTAAAAGAAACATTTATTTATACTAGAGTTGCAGAACCAGTTGTGAGAATTTCGCAACATATTAATAGGCAACTTACTTCAAAAGAATTGTTCCAGGGCTGTGGAAGAAAACCTCGATTTATGTTACTTGAAGCAAGAGATATTTAGAATCTTTGAAGGTCCCGCAGAAGAGGAAACTTTGCTGCCTATCGGGAGAATTTCAAGCTAAATGGCAAAGTAAGGGGAAGATATGCAGACCTGTCGCAGGTGAGGGGCTGCGCTTTTCTAAAGTGGAACTATCACGAAGAGCACATCGTGGGAATTTATTGGAACCACATATAGGGAAGCATTCAGCATCAACACAGAGACATAGCATAACACATTATGGATCCTGACTTCACCTCATCAGCCCCTGTGACAGCCACCGGTTATTAGTGAACGCGTTTTAAAAAAAATAATTTTAGGTGGATTTGTGTTCTTTAATGGACATTTTTGCTAGTGGATTCTTTCAATTGTTTTTCTTTTGTGCTTTTTCGCATTGGCTCTCACATAATTATTTTGTTTACTTCATACCTTTGTTTATGTAATTCAGCTAGGTGTGGACATAGGTGTTCTTTATTTCTTATTGTGTTCCTCTATGTAGGCAATGTAGACGTTTAGTAAAAGATCAAACACTAACTATGATGTCTTTCCTCGTAGCTTTTCAGGCGGATTTCCTTAATGGTGCTGAAGCTGTAACTCGTTACCGTCTAGAAAATATTGTTTTTGGATAAAAATAAAAATACTAAATTCACTGTTTATGTTTAGAAAAATGTATTTTCATCTTCCAAAACCATAAATCGTTAAACTGTCACCAAATACATCACAATAAAGATTATTTCAAATGCTAAAAGTTTTTTTAAACCTTGACCTACATACAGGTAGGGTCAAAAAAAAGCTGACATGATGATAATCTGCTGACTTGGGAACATGGCGGCGACTTGACGCCATAGCAGGAGTTCATAGAAAGGGGGTGTCTGTGTAAATAGCCTGCTAGTACTTGCAAATCCTAGCAATTTTCTATAACTTATTTTGCATTATTGTAGCTGTCGATGATAGTCGCTTCTCCAGGGATTGGTGAGTTAAGATGGTCGTGCCGTTTACTACAGCCCCAGTTGTGATGACCCAACATAAACATCCTGAAATACAGTTTATTGAAGTCTGGGGCCCCCTCAATAATTTGAGGGGATTTTAATATTGTCTTGGATAAAGAAAAGCACTCGACTTCTAAATCCAAATATATACATTCTCCTAAAATATCTGTGAGTTGAAGGATAAGATGCAGAATATAAATTTGGTGGATATCTGGTGTAGAATGGCCAGAGCACAGAAAGGGTACACTTTTTACAGCACAAAATATGCCCAACACTCATGAATCAATTATTTTCTTACAGATGGATCTGTAAAAGATATAGTTGGGCCAGTTAACCTTCTTCCAGCCCTAACATCGGTTCACTCCGCTGTGACTTTGTTATAGAATTTCCCATTATGCTAGGGAGGGAGAGGAGGACACTGAATAGGATTCTACTGCTGGAAGAAAATATTTGCAGGGAGCTAGCTGATAAAACTATAGAGGTTTTTGATTAAAATAGAGGGTTGAACAGATGTTTGGTTGTTTGGGATAACTACACGGCCTTTGTTAGCAACATAATAAGCAAACCTTCATATAGACATAAGTTAAAGTCTTCCAGACACGGGGAGATGCTGATGGATAACATTCAAAGAACCACAAAGAGATATCCAAGCTTACTCAGCATTTGATCTAAGTAATCTGGCAACTCTATGAGCAAAATTTGAAAACATGCAAGCCGAGTAGAAGGCAAGACTGGCTAAGAGGATGCAAAATAGATGTAAGTGAGTAACATGCAAAATTTTGAATTTGGGGAAAAAAGTGGACGTTTGTTAGCTTGGGAGATCAAGGCAGACAGATCTAAGAATTTTATAGATACCTTAATTGGAGCTGGGACACAGCAAGTTCCTGAGAAATTAAATATGAGATGGAGAAGTATTTAGGATCATTATATAAGGAAGATACCAACCCAAATATACATGAGATAAAGAAAATGGTTGTGTGAGAAAACAGGGCGGATTTCAGAGGCCCCCTAACTTTTTGCCCCCATTTTTTCTCTATTTGCTGGTGTTTTCCTGACTTTGACGGTGCCCTGGTTACTGCTAACCAGTCCCAGGGCCTGTGCTCTGTATAAAATAAGTATGCAAATCAGGCTAATTATAATTGGCTACGTCAACCTACCTAAAAGTCCCTAGTATATGGTAGGGCATGTAGGTTTAGGGACTCCAGAATAGGTGGTGCACCCATAGGTGCACTGCTGCTGAGGTGCCCAGTGTCATTTTAGAGGCAGGCCTGCCTTGCTGGCTGCTTTTAAATTAAACGTACATGCAAATTCGACTTTGGAATTAAAAGTAGTTCCAAAGCATTAAGCTACCTTATTTTTACATATAAGTCACCCCTCAGGTGTGCCCTATGTGACCCTAGGGCTGGGTGCCATGTAACTATAAACAGGGACCTTATAAAATAGTTTTATGAGCACTGGTGAGGTAAAACAGCCAAATTCGTTATTCCCTCATTGTAGTGAATGGCCTGCATAGGCTAGAATGGGGAGACTTTATTTAAGTGACAGATACCTCAATTTTGGTATCAAATTAATTGTTATGATAAATACCACAGCTTACAATTGTTGGATTTAATATAACTTCCCCAGGTAAAGCGTTTTAAACTGTACCTAAAAAGTTGCCAACTTCAGCCATATAGTGCTCTGCTCAGGCTGCCTTGATGAGGTGTGAAGTAGCTTGGGCTGAACAACACAAAGAATGTGCTTGTGGGAGGAGATCTTCCCTCAGCAGATGGAAAGACAGGAAGAGGAAGGGCTGCCAAACTGGTCTTCAAAGGCAGGGAAGGACATTTGGAGCAACCCAGCACCTCCCTCACATCCTGCAAACCCAGACAACTAGGTGCCTCCCTGATTATAATCAGGAGAGGGCAGGAGACGGGTGTGTTTAAGATTTTTAGCCACACCAGTGGGTGGGCTCAGTCAGATGTAACCTCCAAAATCACTTTCAGCCATGATGGATTTTTGAGAAATGTTGCTCCCTAGGATTGATTTTTGCCACACTTCCCAGGAAGTGGTAATCACAGGGGGAAGGACCCTGCACCTGATTTGAGAGCCAGGACACCACTGTTTTTCACCCAGGAACAAGGATACAACTGGCAGACCTGCACCCACACCTCAGATCCCTACCAGATTCCAAAATGGAAGAACTACAGGAGAAGAAGGACTGCCCTGCTGGACTCCTGACCTGCATCTGGACACTGCACTCTGGAGGACTGCACCAGCTGCACACTTGAGCTTCGCCACAAGAACGACTTTGCCTGGCTTCAACTGGTTCAAGGACAGAATGCCTGTTTGCTACAGGTGACAAATTGCTAACCAGAGTCCCCTGCATCAACTCCTGAAGAAACTGACCAGCTGACCACTGTCCAGTGGCTGTTTTGGCGTTTGCACCAGGTGCATTCTGGGAGTTGTAGTCCACACCCTCAAGGAGCATCTCAGAGCTTCTGGAACCCTTGGGGGAGGTGAGCTGTTGACCTCAAAAGAACCTTAAAATAACATCTGGGAGAAGATCCAGAAGTTTGGAGAAGTTTGGGGAAATTTTTGAAAAGAGCTCCATAGAGGGACCGACCCGCCGCTGCAACTCTAACCGGCTTGCCTTAACTGCGACACGGCCTGACTTGCAGTTTCATACCAGTGAAGAAAAGCTGCAAAAAAGTGACTAAGTCAGAATGTAGAAAGTTGACTGGGACACCTCGAAAAAACAACTAAGTCCAAAAGTAAAAAATCTCTACCGAGGGCTCCCGCAATGAGCATCCGAGGAAGAGTTCCAGGAGGTCGGATTGGACTGGCGACTTAGCCCCCCTGAAGAAAATCTTCAAGAAAACAACTAAGTCCGAAGGTAAACTTTTGACCAAGGCCTTCCGTGGGCTGTAGCCAAGCAGGGCTCCATCGTGGTCAGTCTTAAACTATGAGTTTGCCCTGGTCGAGGTGCCACCAGGTGACCAGATTGGTGCTTTTCGTTTCTATGCGCTAGAAAATGGTAATTAAAAAAATATCATATCTCCGGTTTCCTTTATCCAATTTTATTTGTTTTGGTGTCATTTTAAAGCTAAAAATATAATATATTGTTATTAAATTGGTATTTGATTTTTATTGTGTTTTGTGTTTACTTATTTACTGTTTTGTGATGTTTAAATGCTTTACACATTTGCCTTGCTCGTGGCCAAGCTACCAAGGGTTGAGCTGGGTTTAATTTACTGAGACCTGACTGGAACCAAGTGGAGGTTAGTGGCCTGTTGCTAAGTGTAGGTAATTACCTGCCCTTACCAATAATAAATTTTCCAACAGATTGCAAGACAGACAACTCCCAATATTAATTTGGGAGCAGGTGAGGACCTGGGTTCTGAAATTTCAGTAGAAGAAATCAAAAAGCAGATTGCAAGCTTAAAAAAATGACATGGCCTGGTGGCTTGCTTGCAGGGCTGTATAAAAAGTTATTAGAGCCTTTGATCCCTGAATCAAAATCTTTGTTTATCTGAATATACAAAAATGGTGTGGAGATACCTCCCTCCTGGTAGGAAGCCGCTATTCAATCAATCAATCAATCAGGAATTTGTAAAGCGCACTATTCACCGGTGAGGGTCTCAAGGCGCCGTGGAGGGGGGAGGAGGAGGGGGAGGTGCTGCTACTGCTCGAACAGCCAGGTCTTGAGAAGTTTCCTGAAGGTAAGGAGGTCTTTGGTCTGGTGCAAGTGGGTGGGAAGAGTGTTCCACGTTTTGGCGGCGAGGTGCGATAATGATCTACCGCCGGTTGTAGTTCTGCGGACGGGTGGGATGGTTGTGAGGGCAAGGTCGGCGGAGCGGAGTTGCCAGGTCGGGGTGTCGAAGGAGAGCCATCTGTTGAGGTACTCTGAAGCCAAATAAGGACCCAAAAAGGTCAGAATCCTACAGGCCAATTTCCCTTTTCTGCAACTATGAGATCTTTACAAGCATCTGAGCTAGAAGAGTAGCAAGGGTTATTTCCACCATCATTAACCACTATCAAAGAGGATTCATTCTCGGACAGTAAATAAATGAGCTAATATATCTGCTGATTGTTGTGCAGTAGTTTGTATTTAATAAAGGTATCAAAACAACCCTGAAAATTCTGTTTAAAGCATCATCTGTGAGTAAATGGGGTATTAACAGAGGCTTTTGCTGTTACTTATGGATATTGCATTACCAGAGGGACCAGACAAGGTTCCCTCATTCACCATTATTACTTGATCTCTCTACAGATGACTTTGGGTTGAAGGTGAAATTGTCATTATATGCAGACATCTTGAGCTACTCAATTGCCAAATTAGAAAAGCATACCAACCAGTTTTTGAACATTTATTGTTATGTAATCAATCAGGACAAGGTGGTGGTTAAGTCTTAGAGTGGCGAGGAGATAATCTACAATCTGAAGGAGCAGATACGACATCTGGGTGTCCATATATCACACAATTTAGGAGAAAGCCCTAGGAAGAATCTGGAGAAAATCAGCATTGAAGTATAGAGTTTACTAAGGAAACAGGATAACTTGCAGCTAACAATATTTGGAAGGGTTAATCTAGTAACAATTATGTTTTTTTTTCTGAAACTGACCTTGCTGCTTAATTCTATGCCATTAACATTATCCAGTGACCAACTAAGTAAGTTTCAAGGGAAAGCAAATAGGTTCATCTGGCAATAAAAGGGAAATAGGCTAGAATGGAAAAAATTGAAGAGAGAGTTAATGATGTGGGGCCGGCCCTGCACAGCTTTCAGATATCCTGCTATGCATTCCAATTCAAAAATAGTCAAAAGTATTTTTTGTACAGGTTTGTAAACCTGAAATACTTCAAGAAAGTGAGTCTGAAGACTTTAGTAGCAGCCTTAAAAGTATTTATCTATTTAAGTAAGCGTTTTAACATCCTGTATTATACACTTCTGGCACCAATCTGAGACTCACCTGGAACACCAGCATGTTTGATGGAGTCGCTCAGTTGGCCTTGGAGTTAGGCAGGATTTAATAACTGGGGGATTATAGAGATGGAACAGACATCATGGACTGGCTGGCAATGTCATTAAAGAGAAATGGAGAACTTCCTAGGTTTAACTATCCCCCAAATTCAGTCTTTGGTGGGCCTGATAATATGGACTGAGGAGGACAGTGAAGAACACCAGGTCCTGATTTGAGGCGGATATAAACTAAAGAAAGAAGTGGCGCTGTTGTATTGGAGGATGCTTAAGGCCGAGGACATCTGATGCCCTGAACTGTATCGAGTCTGGGAAGATGACTTGCCAAAGA
Source organism: Pleurodeles waltl (assembly GCF_031143425.1). Classification (NCBI taxonomy): domain Eukaryota; kingdom Metazoa; phylum Chordata; class Amphibia; order Caudata; family Salamandridae; genus Pleurodeles; species Pleurodeles waltl. The sequence goes on along the minus strand of NC_090448.1, from coordinate 265,574,934 downwards.
CAGAGACAAAAGATTTATGCCAAGTATCTTTGAAAATTCTTTACTCAACTGTAAAATCTGATACACTAAAGAAGAATGATCTCTTTACAAGTCACATTATTTACTAGTCCCCTCTTAGGTTGTCCAAGTTTGCACACAATTAATTGAGGTGCCTGTAGTGTGAATACCCACTTGCAGACAACATACATAAGGTTGTAGAGTGTCCTGCGTTGGTTTTCTTCTGGAAGGAAGGAAGATAATAACCAAAGTGGTTGCGCAACAGATACAGGTAAGCCGGCCCCTTGTCCTATTTGGGAGGAAGCCAGGGAAATACTTTATAGTAAACTCAAGATGAAATGTATTTTCTATATGGTGTTATTAGCTCGTAGAGAGATAATGCAGGAACTGGATATCATCAGAACCTCCAGCATGGACTGGGTTCAGTAAGTCAATTATATTTGTCAATTAGATATTGCATGTGATCCACAAACATTAGAGCATGTCTGCAAGGGTTAGGTGAAATGGCAAGCACATTTGATGAGTCCAACGATTACGCCTCAGTTGCTGCATTAAAGAAACTGTTGGTGGAATGAGGACAAAACAATACTGACAGTGGTAAATGGAGTGAAGTTAACTTTTCATGATCTCATTTAAACACTCTGGACTATTGTGAAGGGACTCCTGTTTGAGTTAACAGGGGGCATCTTGACACACAAATTTTAGTAGCGAACACAGCTCGCTGTCTGCCTGACCTGTGCCAGGTTTCATTTTCATTAGTATTGTAGCTGTACCAGGCAGTACTTTCATCTACACAAAGGTACATTAAGGCTAACTTAGTATGCTTATAAATAAGGGTACTGGTAAGCCAACAAAAACCTGTGGCCTGGAATGAAAATTTGATACATCTGAGCCTAAGTGTCCAAATTACGTAGACTGGGTTCTTCAGATTACTGGCTATTCCTCTTTCCTCACAGAAACAATTTGATTTGTTTCATACATGTAGAGTGGGAGACTAAATGTGAATGTTGACTCTTTCCCAAATAAATGCCTGCTTATCATGGTGGTGACAGTCATGATGGGAAGGTAACTCTTCTTGCATGGATAATTCTTCTAACAGGGCAAATTGAATCACTCAAATCATGTCGCTTTTAGAAAGGGAATGGATAATACAGACCCTTTCCCTGTGGGAAGTGTAAGTGGTATGGCAATCAATGTAGCATGAAAGAGGAGCAAGAAGGTAGGCTTCACAGCAATTATAACAGTGGAGGGAATTGAAGAACCATGTTCTGCAGTGCATGTATGTGGTAGATACATATATGTTGGACTTTGCAGGTACAGTATGGGTACAGAGATGTAGTTTGTGTAATTGCAGAGTGGTGATAAGTATAACAGGAGCAATCCATTGATACCATGCTTTGCTTTGCAGTCAGATTAACTAAAGACCACAGAAGCCATGTCTTTCATCCATCACATGTGTATCAGCTAGGGTAAGTATATCCACAGATTTATGCACAGAAGAAATGGCCACAAGGCCTAACTAGAAAACCCATATTCTTCCTCTTACTTGCCCTCTCAGAGACTTCTTTTTCCACAGTATTAACCTTGTTTATTTCTCTAATGCTTCCTTACATTTTGCATTGCACAACCTTTTCTTTTACCTCTTCGCACCCAAGGCTAGTGGGGATAAAATGCATATGTACACTTACAAGTTGGATTTGCATTTTCTTGTCAATTCTAAAAGTTCAATTCAGACTATATTTCCTCAATCCTTGTCACACCTAACAAAAGATTAATTTCCATTGTTCCTTGGTTCCTGCATACACCACAGCTTTGGTAGGATTAAAAAAAATGCTAATTTGTGGACACCAACAAGTGGCAAGCATCCTGAACCTGAAAAAAAGTCACCCCAGAATCCATACGTATGCCACAGATCCACCCCACAGTGCACAAATATGCTCACTCACACAAACCATGTATCCCTCAAATGACAATTGGCTGGTACCACCAACAGTCTCACTGTCCTAATCTCCTCTCTAGCCCTCCTTGTCAGTTTTAGTTCTGGACAGATTGGGTCCGATTCACAAAAAGAAAAACAATGTGTACATAGTACTATGCATCACATACCTCCACTGTGCATGCCTTAGTAGAGTTTTCATATACACAACTGACTATTGAGAAATGTGGCATTTTCCCAAGTGTGGCACCCAAAAATGGATATTTCTGGACAAATGTGTAGGACCCAAAAATGAATATCACTAGACAAAATGGATGTGACCTGGGAAAAATGAAAGAGTGACCTGAGGGTATTCCAGACACATTTACCAGTGAGGAAATAAATGAAGAGGAAGGGTGACTCAAAAAGGTGCTGAACATTAATTTGTTCCCAAGTTCCTCAAAGTAAAACCTACCCATCCTTGGGATAAGACACACAAAATACACAGGGCACACAATGGGAATGTAAAGGAGGAAACCACCAGAACCTACAAGAACAGAAGTAACAATACATGTACATACCTAGTGAAAATTGGAAGTGTACAACCAATTAGTGTGAAACCTCTATCCTGATCACATCAAGTTGCCCATTGTGAATGAAATGCAGCACTCGAAAATGAAACTGGTAATGCCACTCTTTTCTATCACAAATGTGTTTTTATTGCTGAAAGAGTAAACAGTATGGCAGACTCTATCATATCACCTTGGGCCAGATGTGCGAAAAATCTAGTTTGTGATTTCCTAATTGCAGATCTTTGTAATTCCAATTAGGAAATCGCAAACTGTGATGTACTATAGCGTGTTCAACACTGATTGTGATTCCCAAATGGGTCGCAATGAACCTGCCTCATCAATATTCATGAGGCAGGTCGCAATTTGCAACCAATTGGGAATGGCCACTGCCTGCTCCTAAAAAATGATTTCATCCACATTCACAAAGGGGAAGGGGTCCCTTGGGGCCCTCTTCCCATTTGCAAATGAGTTACCGCCTCCTCTACCGAGTCGGTAAAATATGAATTCTGGCTGCAAAACATTCATACATGCCAGTGCTATTCAGTTTTAGGAAGGGACGTCCTAAACATGCCTCATTCTAATACCATATCACAAAAGCAAAATGCGCTTTGGGAACAAGTTACAGAGTCGCAATTTGCCTTTTGAACATGGCAAATTGCATTTTACCAGTGGCAAATGCCCCAATGGGCTGTTTGCGACCAATAAAATGGTTTGTAGATCTGGCCCTCGTCTTTTTGGCTCCAAATGCATGCTCTTTTATCAGAGCATACTGGTGAATCAGTTGAGGCCACCAATCTCCCTTACTAGATTACGTTTGCTGTAGTTCAGCTGCTGGCAAGTATCAATCTAAGGATACCAACTTAACCTATGGCCTCATTTATGGAGCATTTTCAAATGGAAACTTTGCTTTCCTTTCCTATAGCTATACACTTCATCAATCTACTAATCCTCTTTAATTTTATAAACAGTTGTCAATCCTCTTTGGAGGTGTCACAGACTCCAAGGGATCTGCAGACATCAGGTTAAGAAGAACTGTCCTGTAGTATTGCTTATTGCTGCACATACCGTGACATTGTTCATAATGTTTCTTACAAACAGAAAATCAGCTTGCAATGTGAGAAAAATTACCTTCTGCACTTTTTTACATTAATAATGTATTGTGTTCTTGATCTCCTTAGTATTTCTGATAAGAGGAACAGCTTAAAGGCTTTTCCTACTGAAACAGATGCATAATAATTCTCTTTGATGCTGAATATCTTTTTTATCTTTAAAAGAACTTTGAAATAGCAATGGCTGACATGACTGTAAAATTTGACAAAACTGTATCAGCATATTTGTCTCCAAAGGTTGCACTTCTGTGTACTTTAGCCGCGTTTAGTTTATGATTTTGCGCACAATTTTGGACCATAATATTATATCTAAATATAGAATTTTAGAATAACTTGAAGGGTGACCTAATATGTTCTCCTACATGATATGACATATATATGTATATTTATATATATATATGTATATATATATATAACATGTTGTATATTATATTGAGGTCTCTAAATGTTACACAGTCTAATGAAAATAAAAGCTTTGGAAATAAAACGCATATATGTTTATATTACATAAAATGGGTGGCAAGCTAATTGGACTCTCCAAGGGGTGCTGGCTGGGAAGTGAGGACAACATACAGGGGCTCGGGGTTGCGAGCGGTCGCTCACATCTGGCCCTTAGGGCCAACCACCCGCGCATGCGCTATAGGTCTGAAACGAGCACTGGCCCGGGTGGGGGGTAGAGTCTGAGGGTGGCGGGGGCACCCGAGGTAGGTATCCTAGTGGGCAGGCGGGCCCCCTCCACAGCAATCAAGTTTTGAAAGGTATGAGAACACCCTGATGGAGATCCTACCCCTCGGATTCGTAGCGTAAGGAGGGGTAGGGTTTGGGGTACTAGAAAACAGTCATGAACTCATTCACAACCACCAACATTGGGTACGGAGGAACAAACATTTTTTTTAGTCAGTGTCAGGAATGTAGATGTATTAGCGTACGCTGTTAAGTCTAGGCATCCATTGAAAAAACTCTGTAAATACTTTGTGAATATGATTGTGGTTACTGTGTATAATTTTGATTATGATTAACAATGTCTTGTCAATAATAAAATACGGCTGGGGGTTTACAACCCCTAATCACAAAGCCAAGTGTATCTGAATTTTAAATTAAGCTTGGGAGGGAGGGTGAGTGGTGTTTGGTGGTAAGAGGCCTCGGTGATACCCGGTCATATGTATGAAGGGCTTACCTTTAGAGATATAGGTGGTCATTATGAACATGATGGGAAACACCGCTCTGCCAGCAGTGGCGGAAACTACGGCCAACAGGCTGGTGGTCCAGCCTGCCTAATAATGAAGCAATTGAGAAACAAGTAGTGGACTAGCCACACCCCGCCAGCAGTGGAGTGGCGAGGAGAATGGAGGAGGCTGCCCACAGGCCGACGGAAAGGCCCTACCCGCCCACCAAATAATGAAGCACAAGACCATTGTCAGTTCCGGGGTGGGAACCACAGCCACGCTTTGGGTGGTGGAAATAAACAATATAAAAGGAAACACTCACCGTAGGCACACACAACATGCCAAAGCAGACATGGAGAGAGAGTTGCAAATAATGCCAGTGCTGCTCCTTGCAATATGCCTCCACGACTGTGACCGCCGACGAAGACAACAACGGTAAGTACCGCAACCTAGTACACATGGGAAGAAAGGGCACAGTTACACAACAACCCCACCCACCCTACAACGCACTCCTAATGCCTCACACCATCCCACACCATACACATCAGAATAAGATGTACTCACCTGACACCAGGCAACAAAGACCTGCACCAAAGTACACACATGTGCACACCATACCCCCCTGCAATGAAACGATGAACAACGTCACCATATTGTGCCAACAGCACCACCGGGCACTCAAACTTTAATAAAATAGAAACAAAAGTAATGTCCGAATAAGGTCATTGGCCAGCCCATACTGAAAACCCTGAAGGGCCCAAATAGGCCAGATTTGACTCCCACATGTGCACAGGGTCCTCCACTGTAAAGGGACCTCAATGGGGCATCTAGGCACCTCAGGGAACAGGGGCAAGGGGTGGTGGGGGTGGGGACTTAGGTCTGGAAGGGGGTGCTTGGGCTTACATTTGGGCAGTGGAGGGGGTTTGGGCTTGCCGTTGGAAGGTGGGTGACTGGGCTTGGACCGGGGGTTGCCAGAGGGACCTGGGACAACACAGGGCGTCTTCCTCCCTGGGGAAGGGGCATGGGAATGGGAAGGGCGGACTGGGGTGGACTTGGGTGTGGAAGGAGTGGACTAAATCAAATCAAATCATTAACATTTATAAAGCGCGCTACTCACTTGTGAGGGTCTCAAGGCGCTAGGGGGATGGGGGGGGATACTGCTGCTCGAAAAGCCAGGTTTTGAGGAGTCTCCGGAATGCGGAGTGGTCCTGGGTGGTCCTGAGGCTGGTGGGGAGGGTGTTCCAGGTCTTGGCTGCCAGGAAGTAGAAGGACCTCCCACCCATCGTGGAGCGGCGGATGCGAGGGACGGCAGCGACCGCGAGGCCAGAGGAATGGAGGAGACGGGTGGGGGCGTAGAAGCTGAGGCGACGGTTGAGGTATTCCGGTCCCTTGTTGTGGAGGGCTTTGTGTGCGTGGGTGAGAAGTCGGAAGGTGATCCTTTTGCTTACTGGGAGCCAATGCAGGTGTCTCAGGTATGCGGAGATGTGGCTGTTGCGGGGTACGTCGAGGATGAGGCGGGCCGAGGCGTTTTGAATACGTTGCAGGCATTTTTGGAGTTTAGCAGTGGTCCCAGCATAGAGGGTGTTGCCGTAGTCCAGGCGGCTCGTGACGAGGGCGTGGGTCACGGTTTTTCTAGTGTCGACGGGGATCCAGCGGAAGATCTTGCGGAGCATGCGGAGGGTGAGGAAGCAGGCGGAGGACACGGCGTTGACTTGCTTGGTCATGGTGAGAAGAGGGTCCAATATGAAGCCGAGGTTGCGGGCGTGGTCTGAGGGGGTCGGTGCGGTGCCGAGGGCCGTGGGCCACCAAGAGTCGTCCCAAGCGGACGGGGTGTTTCCGAGGATGAGGACTTCCTTTTTGTCAGAGTTCAGCTTTAGGCGGCTGAGCCTCATCCAATCTGCGACGTCCTTCATGCCCTCTTGTAGGTTGGTCTTGGCGCTGGCGGGGTCCTTGGTGAGGGAGAGTATAAGTTGGGTGTCGTCGGCGTAGGAGGTGATGATGATGTCGTGCTTGCGTACGATGTTGGCGAGGGGGCTCATGTAGACATTGAAGAGTGTCGGGCTGAGCGATGAGCCTTGAGGTACGCCGCAGATGATCTCGGTGGGGTCTGAGCGAAACGGTGGGAGGTAAACTCTTTGAGATCGGTTTGAGAGGAAAGAGGCAATCCAGTCCAGGGCCTGGCCTTGGATCCCGGTGGAGCGGAGGCGGGTTATTGGGGTGCGGTGACAGATGGTGTCGAAGGCAGCCGAGAGGTCGAGGAGGATGAGGGCGACTGTTTCACCGTTGTCCATCAGGGTTCTGATGTCGTCTGTGACTGAGATGAGGGCGGTTTCAGTGCTGTGGTTGGTTCGGAATCCGGTTTGTGAAGGGTCGAGCAGGTTGTTGTCTTCCAGGAAGGTGGTAAGCTGCTTGTTGACGGTCTTCTCTATTACCTTGGCAGGGAAGGGGAGGAGCGAGATGGGGCAGAAGTTTTTCAGGTCGCTAGTGTCAGCCGTAGGTTTCTTTAGTAGGGCGTTGACTTCGGCGTGCTTCCAGCTTTTGGGGAAGGTAGCAGAAGAAAAAGAAGAGTTGATGACGGCCTGGAGGTGCGGGGCGATGATGTCGTCGGCTTTATTGAAGATGAAGTGAGGGCAGGGGTCCGATGGGGCGCCGGAGTGGATAGAGTTCATGGTGGTTTTGGTTTCTTCAGTGTTGATGTGGGTCCAGTCGTTGAGGGTGATGGCCGGGGATGTGGGTTCGGTGATGCTTGGTTGGGTCTGGTGTCCGAAGCTGTCGTGGAGGTTGCTGATCTTGCGATGGTAGAAGATGGCGAGGGAGTTGCACAAGTCTTGTGAGGGCGTGACGGCGTTGGCGTTGGGGTTGGAGAACTCTTTGACGATGCTGAAAAGTTCTCTGCTGTTGTGGCTGTTTTTGTCCAGTCTGTCGGTGAAAAAGTTCCTTTTGGCTGCGCGGATAAGGTGGTGGTGGTCGCGGGTTGCGTTTTTGAGGGCGGTCATTGTGAAGATCAGTTCCTTCGTCAAATAAATGTGCAAGGCAATGCTGGATTTCAGTTATCTTCTTTATTCCCTGTCGCCCCAGCCATCCGCCTCCTCAACCGTCAAACTCTCTTCCTCCTCGGTCTCGCGTCTCGAGAACCTCACGCTCTCTCCGATCACCACAGAGATAGCACGCGCTGTTCTCTTGACGCGCAAACATCACACATCTCCCTTTTTATATTTAACAAACATAAACAGAAAAATATATCTTACCCTAAACAAAAAATTTGTTCTACGGAATGATATAAATTTCCCATAACACAGTGAGAAACTAACTGACAAACTAAAACTCATACAACTTTTATCCAAGTACATAGTCTTTAAGACGTTTAGGACTGACTTTCCTTCTACCACTTCTCCTTGTTCCTTCACCTCTATCATTTCCACCTCGATTGTGACTTGGAGATCTTGACAATGCTTTACTTCGGGTCAACATTTCTCTTTCGATACGTGGTTCTGTTACCTCCTTCATCCGCACAACTCGGTTTAGATTCCAAATCCTGCCATCAGAGGTTTTTATGGCATTCTTGAATACCTTGACCACAGTCAAGGGTCTCGTAAATTTTGATCCGTCCATACACCCTAAGGGAGCCTTTACCTTCACCACATCACCCACAGCTATATTTACTTTGGACACTTTTTTCCTAGTATCGAACTCTTGCTTTCTTTTCTCCATGAGTCTTAGTTCCCTATTACGCCATGTTGTATCTGTCAAATTAAACTCATTTTTTCTCCATCCCATCCAAGCTGGAGATAATTTGGTGTTGGGTAATCTTCTCTTAAACAATTCAAATGGAGATTTTCCCGTGGTAGAATGTGGTGAAAACCGATAAGCAGTAATCCTTTTCAAAAGTTCTGTTCGCCAATTCAAAGTGTTCACTTTTGCTAGCTGAATGCTCTCTTTGATATATTTGTTAAAACGTTCTACTGCACCATTCATTTCAGGATGATATACAGCTGACCTTTTGTGTGTAATGCCACATTCCTTCATAAATTCTACAAACATCGTTGAACAAAATTGCGGATCATTATCAGATAACAATGACTTAGGGAAACCCTCTCTTCTGAAAATCTCTTCCAGAAAACTTATCATACTATAAGAAGAGACATCTCGTACATTTTTAACCTCCACCCACCTGGAATATAAGTCAATCAATACAATCAAGTAAGGAGTAGAATGTTCACCTGATAAGGGACCGACAATATCTATTGCAACTTCATCCCAGGGTTTACTTGGTAGATTCCTACAATGCATCGGTGTATTACGAGTTTTCAAAATCTTGTCACTCCGTGAACATTGTATGCAATCTCTGACCACACGCTCTGCTTCCAGATCCATACCAGGCCACCAAAAGTTTGCTCTTAAATTCTCCTTAGTTTTTACAATACCTAAATGGCCTTCATGAGCTTGATCCATAGCCCTCTTCCTCAAGACACTTGGCGGGATCAGCCTAGTACCCCTCAATAACATACCACTTTCCACCGCCAATTCATCTTTTATCAAACCCCACACCTTACCAAGGGTACTAAATTTCCCATCTTCTAACGCCACGCAGATCTCACTCAGTTCAATATCCTCCTTCAATGCCTCTTTCCACTCCTGCTCGGTTATTGCACCATACATAATCTCACTCACGTTACAGAAAACTTCACAAACAACGATAAACCATCTTTCTCACCCTCCATGGCGTCCTCCCTCACTAATCTGGACAGACAATCTGCACTCACATTCAATGAGCCTGGTAAATACTCCACCCTAAATTTGAAGTCTTGTAGCCCGATAACCCACCTCCTAATCCTTGCAGAAATGCAATTTAAACCTTTACTGCCAAAAACTTCCACCAAAGGTTTGTGGTCTGATAACACCAGAAATTCTGTGCCCCACACAAACTGTCTAAACTTCCTAAGAGCCCAGAAAATAGCCAATGACTCCCTTTCTACCACAGAGTAATTTTTCTCAGCACCATTCAATGCCTTAGATGCACAGGCAATCATAACTTTCTTTCCTTTATTCTCCTGCATCAAAATAGCCCCTAGCCCTTTCGCACTGGCATCTGTGACTATGACAGTCGGTCTGTCTGGCTTAAATGCCTGTAAACAAGGGGCATTATCCAATTCTTCCTTGATAAGGAAAAATTCCTTTTCACATTCATTGCTCCACCGGAACTCTTTTTTTTTTTTAACAAGTCTCTCAAATTTACTGTTTTCTCTGATAAGTTTACTATGTATCTCCCATAATATTCTACCATTCCTAAAAACGAACTCACTTCCTCCTTGCTCTGAGGAGTCGTCAACTGTTTTATTGTCTTGACCAACTCAGGTTTAGGCCTTACCCCATCACCCGTAATCAAGTGTCCCAGATACTCAACTTCAGTTAGACCAAAATGACATTTCTTCCTCTTAAGAGTGAGACCAGCTTGGCTTAAACATCCCAACACTAATTTCACCCTTCTCCAATGCTCTTCTGCTGACTCTGCATAAATCAACACATCATCCTGATAACATTTTACACCACACACTCCTTTTAAAATTCTGTGCATGATAGGTTGAAACACAGAAGCTGCGGAAACCAGCCCAAACGGCATCCTTTTGAATTTGAAAGCACCAAAAGGTGTAATGAACGCAGTCAATTCTTGAGAACACTCTTCCAATTCTACCTGGTGGTACGCTGAGGTTAGATCCAGCGTGGAAAAATATTTCGCTCCCCCAAGCGTGGACACAATTTCCTCAATATTAGGAAGAGGAAATTTGTCAACTACCAACTCTTTGTTCAAGGCTCTGAGGTCCACACATAACCTGATCTCTCCATTACTCTTTCTTGCCACTACAATGGGCGCCAACCACTCCGTTGCTTCCACCTCCTCAATTATGTCCAAATCCTGTAACTTCTTAAGCTCATTCATAACTGGCTCTTGTACAGCTAGTGGAATTCTCCTCACCTTCGCTATTATCGGAATGGCCCCAGTCTTGAGCTTTATTTTATGTTTGTAACCTCTTAAACATCCTAAATCCTCTGAGAAAACCTCAGGAAATTTAGCGACCAAATTATTTTCTTCACTCTCAACACTCTGCACTTGTACTTGTGGTTGTGCATTGGGATCTAACACCACTCCCAACAATCTCTGATGTGTCCAATTTAAGAGATTATCACCCTGACTAGATACGTAAACCTTCACAACCAAATGTCTCCCTTTCAACTCAAGACGTCCCTCAAAATACCCTAAAATTTTTATCGGTGGTCCCCCATAACCACCAGGACACACATCCATTTTCCGTAACATACTCTTCCTCCCTGATATGAGATCATAACTCTTCTTAGAAATTATTGTCAAATGTGAACAGGAGTCAAATCTCATCAATAAATCAACATCTTCTACTATCACTATCTCACTGGGATGCTCACCACACTCTATCTGAGTTTTTACTTGAAAAATCGCCTCCTGGGATACCTCCTTGACTTCTTTTATCATGTTACCATTGCTACACTTCTTCTTTTTGTTACGACAACATTTAAAATAGTGTCCCTTTCTCCCACACCCATTGCATATCACATTTAATGCTGGGCAATTGCTCGCGTTAGCCTTATGTCCGATTTTCCCACACCGAAAACACTCCACTTTAAATTTGGAAAACTCGTCTCTCTCCGATCACCACGGAGATAGCACGCGCTGTTCTCTTGACGCGCAAACATCACTGTCATGTTGTCGGCGGTGTGGTCCTTGCGCCAGGCCTTCTCGAGGGCGCAACATGTTTTCTTCGATTCTTTGAGGGTGTCAGAGAACCAGAGAGGTTTTTTGGTGGTGGCCTGTTGATGCGTGCGTCTGAGGGCAGCAAGGTTGTCTGCGCAGTTGGAGATCCAGTTCGAGAGGCTAAGGGCTGCGTCGTTGGGGTCGGTGGTGAGGGTAGGTTGGTTGATGGCGAGTGCAGAGAAGAGTTGCTCTTCGGGGATTTTGTTCCACTGTCGACGAGGGATGGGTTGAGTGCGGAGGTGGCGGGTCTCGCGTCGGAATGTGAAATGTACACAGCTGTGGTCGGTCCAGTGTAGAGCGGAGGTGTGGCTGAAGAAGACGTGTTTGCTGGCGGAGAAGATAGGGTCAAGCGTGTGTCCGGCAATGTGGGTGCCGGTGTTCACCAGTTGCTTGAGGCCGAGGTTGGCGAGGTTGTCGAGCAGGGCGGTGGTGTTGGGGTCGTTGTTTTGTTCCAGATGGAAGTTGAGGTCGCCTAGGAGGACGTAGTCCGGTGAGGCGAGGGCGTGCGGGGAGACGAAGTCGGCGATGGAGTCGCTGAAAGGGGCACGCGGTCCGGGGGGACGGTAGACAAGGGATCCTCTGAGGGTGGTACTGGGGTCGGTGCGAATCTGGAAATGCAGGTGTTCAGCGGCGAGGGGGGTGTCTTCGGTGGAGGTGGTGACGCTGATGGAGTCTTTGAAGACGATGGCGATACCTCCTCCTACTTGGTTGGTGCGGCCTTTTCTGGAAATCTTGTAGCCTTCGGGGATGGCAGTGGCGATGTCTGGGGCCAAAGAGGCGTTCATCCAGGTCTCCGTGATGAAGGCGACGTCCGGTGCTGTGGAGTCCAGGAGATCCCAGAGTTCAACGGCGTGCTTGTGGACAGATCGAGCGTTGACCAGGATGCACTTGAGGTGGTTGATGGGGCATGGGCTGGTGGTCGTGGTAGTTACGTGGTGGAAGATGCGTCTGCAGGAGTTGCAGGCGAAGGGTCCATGGGTGCGTTTGGGGTATGCTTGGAAGCAGGTGTTGGAGCGCCCTGGGTTGAGGGCGTGGAGGGTGGTGGGGTCGTAGCGGAGCAGCGGGGTTTGGGAGAGCTGGGGACCAGGGGTCGTGGTGCTGGGCGCGGGCCAGGAGCAGACGGGCGCAGACGGGCTTGCCACTGGCGCGCCTCTGGCGCGCCCGCTGCGCAGTTGCGCAGCGGCCGCCATAAGAGGGAGGAGGGGGGGAGGGGTCAGCTGGGGGCGAATGGGAGGAGGGGGGTGGGGGCGTGCAGTAGGTCACGGCGGGAAAGCGGGAGGGAGGGGGGGACAGGTAGAGTGAGAAGAGCTGGGGGAGGAGGGTTTAAGGGTGGAGGGGGGTGAGTGTTAGGAAGTTTACGAGATTAGGGAGAGAGATAGGAGTAGGGTTGGGAAGATAGGGGAGGGGGGTTGTAGAGGTGGGTGAGGGTGAGAGGTAGAGTGAGAGGATAGGAAGATAGGTAACAGAGGGGATGGCGGGAAGGGGGGGAGAGATAGAGAAATAGGTGGAGAGATAGAGAAATAGGTAGATAGGAGGAGGTGGTGAGTGAGGGAGATAGATAGTGAGATAGAGAGATAGGTAGATAGGAGGAGTGAGGGAGGCAGATAGCGAACGGGGTAGGATAGGGGTGATAGAGAGGGGGAGGCGAGTGAGGGAGGGAGATGAGACAGGAGCAGGAGGGCAGGCGCGGGAAGAACAGAAAACGGAGGACGAAGAAAGCAGAAGAACAGAAGACAGAAGAACAGAAGAACAGAAGAACAGAAGAACAGAAGATGAAGAACAGAAGACAGAGGACGAAGAAGCAGAAGACAGAAGATCACAGAAGAAGATACAGAAGACGAAGAACAGAAGGCAGAAGACCACAGAAGAGGATGAAGAATGAGAGAGGCGACAGGAGAGGCTGAGAAGCACACAGATGAAAAGAGAAGACGGGGAAAAGAAGAGTACAGAAGAAGATTACAGAAGAGGAGCGAGGAGGAAGAACAGAGAGGAAGAAAAGAAGCAGGAGCAGGAGAGAGGGTGAGTAGTGCGGGGCAGGGCGAGGGGCTGGGAGGTGGGGGGTACTTACTGCGAGGTAGGTCTCAGGTACCTGCAGGAGCTGGAGGAGCTGCAGCGGCAGGGGGAGCGACCTACCCTTGGGTCAAGGGCCGCTACCACTGTCGCGCAGCGGCCGCCATAAGAGGGAGGGGGGGAGGGGTCAGCTGGGGGCGAATGGGAGCTGGGGGGCGGGGCGTGCAGGAGGTCGCAGCGGGAAAACGGGAGGGAGGGGGGACAGGTAGAGTGAGAAGAGCTGGGGGAGTGGGGTTTAAGGGTGGAGGGGGGTGAGTGTTAGGAAGTTTAGGAGATTAGGGAGAGAGATAGGAGTAGGGTTAGAAAGATAGGGGAGGGGGGGTTGTAGAGGTGGGTGAGGGTGAGAGGTAGAGTGAGAGGATAGGAAGATAGGTAACAGAGGGGGTGGCGGGAAGGGGGGGAGAGATAGAGAAATAGGTGGAGAGATAGAGAAATAGGTAGATAGGAGGAGGTGGTGAGTGAGGGAGATAGATAGTGAGATAGAGAGATAGGTAGATAGGAGGAGTGAGGGAGGCAGCTAGCGAACGGGGTAGATAGGGGTGATAGAGAGGGGGAGGCGAGTGAGGGAGGGAGATGAGACAGGAGCAGGAGGGCAGGCGCAGGAAGAACAGAAGACGGAGGACGAAGAAAGCAGAAGAACAGAAGTCAGAAGAACAGAAGAACAGAAGAACAGAAGAAGAGAAGATGAAGAACAGAAGACAGAAGACAGAGGACGAAGAAGCAGAAGACAGAAGATCACAGAAGAAGATACAGAAGACGAAGAACAGAAGGCAGAAGACCACAGAAGAGGATGAAGAAGAAGAGAGGCGACAGGAGAGGCTGAGAAGCACACAGATGAAGAGAGAAGACGGGGAAAAGAAGAGTACAGAAGAAGATTACAGAAGAGGAGCGAGGAGGAAGAACAGAGAGGAAGAAAAGAAGGAGGAGAGAGGGTGAGTAGCGCGGGGCAGGGCGAGGAGCTGGGAGGTGGGGGGTACTTACTGCGAGGTAGGTCTCAGGAACCTGGAGGAGCTGGAGGAGCTGCAGCGGCAGGGGGAGCGACCTACCCTTGGGTCAAGGGTCGCACCACTGTCGCGCAGCGGCCGCCATAAGAGGGTGGAGGGGGGGGAGGGATCAGCTGGGGGCGAATGGGAGCTGGGGGGCGGGGGCGTGCAGGAGGTCGTGGCGGGAAAGCGGGAGGGAGGGGGGGACAGGTAGAGTGAGAAGAGCTGGGGGAGGGGGGTTTAAGGGTGGAGGGGGGTGAGTGTTAGGAAGTTTAGGAGATTAGGGAGAGAGATAGGAGTAGGGTTGGGAAGATAGGGGAGGGGGGGTTGTAGAGGTGGGTGAGGGTGAGAGGTAGAGTGAGAGGATAGGAAGATAGGTAACAGAGGGGGTGGCGGGAAGGGGGGAGAGATAGAGAAATAGGTGGAGAGATAGAGAAATAGGTAGATAGGAGGAGGTGGTGAGTGAGGGAGATAGTGAGATAGAGAGATAGGTAGATAGGAGGAGTGAGGGAGGCAGATAGCGAACGGGGTAGGATAGGGGTGATAGAGAGGGGGAGGCGAGTGAGGGAGGGAGATGAGACAGCAGCAGGAGGGCAGGCGCGGGAAGAACAGAAGACGGAGGACGAAGAAAGCAGAAGAACAGAAGACAGAAGAACAGAAGAACAGAAGATGAAGAACAGAAGACAGAGGACGAAGAAGAAGAAGACAGAAGATTACAGAAGAAGATACAGAAGACGAAGAACAGAAGGCAGAAGACCACAGAAGAGGATGAAGAAGAAGAGAGATGACAGGAGAGGCTGAGAAGCACACAGATGAAGAGAGAAGACAGGGAAAAGAAGAGTACAGAAGAAGATTACAGAAGAGGAGCGAGGAGGAAGAACAGAGAGGAAGAAAAGAAGCAGGAGCAGGAGAGAGGGTGAGTAGCGCCGGGCAGGGCGAGGGGCTGGGAGGTGGGGGGTACTTACTGCGAGGTAGGTCTCAGGAACCTGGAGGAGCTGGAGGAGCTGCAGCGGCAGGCGGAGCGACCTACCCTTGCAAGGAGATGGGCACGTTTAGGGACGCGACGGAGTGGGCAGTGGTTTTAAAGAGGTCAACACGGGAGAGGAAAAGTTTCTTAGGGGCAGTTGGGGTGGACATGGAGGAAGGTGTGGGAGTGGAGGTAAAGGGAGTGCTTGTACAGTATGCTAATGTGTGGTGGATGTGTGTTGAGTGGGTGAACATTTGAGTCTCTTGGGAGGAGGGGGGGTGGACAAGACAGGCTGTACATGGATATTGTCTGGGTGTCTGCAGGTCTGGTGAGTGTGCTGCATGTGTCAGTCACTGTAGTTGTGGTGAGTGAAGGTGTGGTGTCTGGGGTGGATAACCGGATGTCAGATGTTGTGGTGACTGCAAGAATGGGGCCAGCAGCAGTGACTGAGGGTGTAGTGCTTGTGGGTGTGCATGTTGAGGTAACAGACAGGGAGGCGGGAGACGTTGAAACACTGGGGAAAGTGGATGTTATTGTGTGTGCCTTTGTATGTTGGGTGTGTGTATGCCTGTGGTGGGAAGTGTGGTGCTTGTGTTTCTCTGTGTGCTTCTTGTGTGTTGAGGTGTGTGCATGGCTGTCTGAACGTGTGCTTGGGATGGGTGAAGGGATTGGGGTGCTGGAAGGGGTGGAAGTGGTTGGTGGTGGGAACAGAACGACCAGGGACACCGGCTGCTATCAAAGAGGAGGCCAGAGTTTGGAAAGATCTCTGTAGGCCAGACATGGCACTGTGAATTCCTTCCAGGTATGGATTGCATTGCTGCATCTGGGATGCCAGCCCCTGGATGGCATTTACAATGGTTGTCTGCCCTACAGAGATGGTCCTCAGGAGGTCAATAGCCTCCTCTGTGTGGGCAGCAGGGCTGGCTGGGGCAGGGGATGAGGTGCCTGGGGTGAAGGAGATGCCCACCCTTCTGGGTGAGCAGGCACGGGCAACTGGGTGAGGAGCAACTGGGAGGGAGGAGATGGTATGGGGGTGGCGGAAGATGATAAAGAATGGATGGGCCCACTAGGGTCTGCCACCGCCAGGGAGCTGCCATCGAAGGACGTATCAGAGTCACTTCCACCAGTGGTAGTTGCTTCCCCCATGGTACTCCCCTCACCCTCCAACCCACTGGTCCCCTTAGGCTCCGTCGACTCTAACTGCTTGGAACCATGGGCTGATGCATCCCCACTCACCCGTGCCACTGCTCCCTCGCCACATGATGCTGATGTACACAAAGGACACAAGAGCACAGGGGTGGAGAGACGAAACATGACAGAAATCTGTAAATACCTGAATGAATGTACATATATGATGCACACACAACCACATCCAGCTCACACACCTATACCCAGCACCTACAACAATAGTCATGTTTATGCCCCTGACTAGTGGCCACTACTGTGTGGACTGCACACATGGGGGACAATGCCCAGCAAATCCACCCACTAGTCCATGGGCCCACAAAGCATCCAAGAGTACAGGAAGATCAACCCCCATGGGCCTATTTGGACCTTCAACACCTGCCCCACACCATTCCTGTGTCTATGGGGGGAAGGACTGCAGGAACACACCTGTCAGAGTGCCTGGCACTGGACAGCATACATACCACAGCACCCAAACACATATATCAAAGTAATATTACAACAGTGTTGGTACTCACCCCCTTGTGGCTGCTGTGTTGCCTTCAATCGCCCATCCAAATCCGGATAGGACACAGCCAGAATGCAGGCCATTAGGGGGGTCAGGGTCCGACGGGTACCCCTTCCTCGTTGGGAGGCCTTCCCCAGCTGGGCCTCGCAGGTCTTCCTCGCAGGTCTTCCTAGCCCAGTGCCTCAGGTCCTCCCACCGCTTCCTGCAGTGAGTGCTCGCCAGTTGTAGACCCCAGGGTCCACACCTCCTTGGCGATGGTTTCCACAGCCCCTTCTTTTGATGGGCACTGACCTGCTTGGGACACACAGAGAAGAAAAACTGACGTCAGGATATGGGCATCTGATACAGCGGACATGTCATCCCCTATGGGACGAAAACTTCACAGAATCATTTTACCAACTCACGAACAGTCCATGTCACATAATCTATGCCGGTGCAGATACATATCGAGCACACATGCATGTAGGCATCCGCTACCATCACACACATCCAAGCAAGCCAACTGCCAACTCACCTGCTCCTTTGCTCACCCATATAACTTGGCATAAAGGGGTTCCCCTTTGACTCGTGCCATTGGAGTAACCAGAGTCAGTCACAGCAGCACACTCAGTGGAGTACTTCCATGCACAGGAATCGGGAGTCAAGTGTAATGGGTGTTACGACATGGCGTTACGACACTGTCACTGCTGGCGGAGATCATGATAGGCCCAGTTTCCCCATTGACAACCATGTAAACCAATGAATGGGTGCACGGCGGTGAACATCACCTTCCGCCATGATACCTACCTCCAGCGGAATTATGTCACTTCCACTCCCTCAGATCTGGATGGCAGGAGGGTGCCATTTTGCTAGCACCGCGTACAAATATGAGTGACTGATCCGCACATGCACCCATCTCATGAAATGTATCCACACTGGCATGCCATCAGAACAGAAGTATCTCTGCATACATGTGCCTAACGTTGTACATAATAGATAGCTTGTGTGTGTTACCTACGTATTGCACTCCAGTTGTTCATTCACGACCTGTTTTGCACGTGTATGTGTGCCCCTCATATGTGTTCTTTCCTCCCCCATAGGTTCAGACCCATGTGGTGAGGGAGGGCTCCATCTGTGTACAGACCTCTTGTTGACTTGGAAAATATGGATGAACGTCACGTATTTGTCACCTACAGACTCAATTGTGCAACAATCCATGAGCTAATGCCTCACACCATCCCACACCATACACATCAGATTAAGATGTACTCACCCGACACCAGGCAACAAAGACCTGCACCAAAGTACACACATGTGCACACCATACCCCCCTGCAATGAAACGATGAACAACGTCACCATATTGTGCCAACAGCACCACCGGGCACTCAAACTTTAATAAAATAGAAACAAAAGTAATGTCCGAATAAGGCCATTGGCCAGCCCATACTGAAAACCCTGAAGGGCCCAAATAGGCCACATGTGCACAGGGTCCTCCACTGTAAAGAGACCTCAATGGGGCATCTAGGCACCTCAGGGAACAGGAGCAAGGGGTGGTGGGGTGGGGACTTAGGTCTGGAAGGGGGTGCTTGGGCTTACATTTGGGCAGTGGAGGGGGTTTGGGCTTGCCGTTGGAAGGTGGGTGACTGTGCTTGGACCGGGGGTTGCCAGAGGGACCTGGGACAACACAGGGCGTCTTCCTCCCTGGGGAAGGGGCATGGGAATGGGAAGGGCGGACTAGGGTGGACTTGGGTGTGGAAGGAGTGGACTAAATCAAATCAAATCATTAACATTTATAAAGCGCGCTACTCACCTGTGCGGGTCTCAAGGCGCTAGGGGGAAGGGGGGGGGTTACTGCTGCTCGAAAAGCCAGGTTTTGAGGAGTCTCCGGAATGCAGAGTGGTCCTGGGTGGTCCTGAGGCTGGTGGGGAGGGTGTTCCAGGTCTTGGCTGCCAGGAAGTAGAAGGACCTCCCACCCGCCGTGGAGCGGCGGATGCAAGGGACGGCAGCGAGCGCGAGGCCAGAGGAATGGAGGAGACGGGTGGGGGCGTAGAAGCTGAGGCGACGGTTGAGGTATTCCGGTCCCTTGTTGTGGAGGGCTTTGTGTGCATGGGTGAGAAGTCGGAAGGTGATCCTTTTGCTGACTGGGAGCCAATGCAGGTGTCTCAGGTGTGCGGAGATGTGGCTGTTGCGGGGTACGTCGAGGATGAGGCGGGCCGAGGCGTTTTGAATACGTTGCAGGCATTTTTGGAGTTTAGCTGTGGTCCCAGCATAGAGGGTGTTGCCGTAGTCCAGGCGGCTCGTGACGAGGGCGTGGGTCACGTTTTTTCTAGTGTCAACGGGGATCCAGCGGAAGATCTTGCGGAGCATGCGGAGGGTGAGGAAGCAGGCGGAGGACACGGCGTTGACTTGCTTGGTCATGGTGAGAAGAGGGTCCAATATGAAGCCGAGGTTGCGGGCGTGGTCTTAGGGGGTTGGTGCGGTGCCGAGGGCCGTGGGCCACCAGGAGTCGTCCCAAGCGGACGGGGTGTTGCCGAGGATGAGGACTTCCTTTTTGTCAGAGTTCAGCTTTAGGCGGCTGAGCCTCATCCAATCTGCGACGTCCTTCATGCCCTCTTGTAGGTTGCTCTTGGCGCTGGCGGGGTCCTTGGTGAGGGAGAGTATAAGTTGGGTGTCGTCGGCGTAGGAGGTGATGATGATGTCGTGCTTGCGTACGATGTCGGCGAGGGGGCTCATGTAGACATTGAAGAGTGTCGGGCTGAGCGATGAGCCTTGAGGTACGCCGCAGATGATCTCGGTGGGGTCTGAGCGAAACGGTGGGAGGTAAACTCTTTGAGATCGGTTTGAGAGGAAAGAGGCAATCCAGTCCAGGGCCTGGCCTTGGATCCCGGTGGAGCGGAGGCGGGTTATTAGGGTGCGGTGACAGATGGTGTCGAAGGCAGCCGAGAGGTCGAGGAGGATGAGGGCGACTGTTTCACCGTTGTCCATCAGGGTTCTGATGTCGTCTGTGACTGAGATGAGGGCGGTTTCAGTGCTGTGGTTGGTTCGGAATCCGGTTTGTGAAGGGTCGAGCAGGTTGTTGTCTTCCAGGAAGGTGGTAAGCTGTTTGTTGACGGTCTTCTCTATTACCTTGGCAGGGAAGGGGAGGAGCGAGATGAGGGCAGAAGTTTTTCAGGTCGCTAGGGTCAGCCGTAGGTTTCTTTAGTAGGGCGTTGACTTCGGCGTGTTTCCAGCTTTTGGGGAAGGTAGCAGAAGAAAAAGAAGAGTTGATGACGGCCTGGAGGTGCGGGGCGATGATGTCGTCGGCTTTATTGAAGATGAAGTGAGGGCAGGGGTCCGATGGGGCGCCGGAGTTGATAGAGTTCATGGTGGTTTTGGTTTCTTCAGTGTTGATGTGGGTCCAGTCGTTGAGGGTGATGGCCGGGGATGTGGGTTCGGTGATGCTTGGTTGGGTCTGGTGTCCGAAGCTGTCGTGGAGGTTGCTGATCTTGCGATGGAAGAAGATGGCGAGGGAGTTGCACAAGTCTTGTGAGGGCGTGACGGCGTTGGCATTGGGGTTGGAGAACTCTTTGACGATGCTGAAAAGTTCTCTGCTGTTGTGGCTGTTTTTGTCCAGTCTGTCGGTGAAAAAGTTCCTTTTGGCTGCGCGGATAAGATGGTGGTGTTCGCGGGTTGCGTTTTTGAGGGCGGTCATTGTGAAGATCAGTTCCTTCGTCAAATAAATGTGCAAGGCAATGCTGGATTTCAGTTATCTTCTTTATTCCCTGTCGCCCCAGCCATCCGCCTCCTCAACCGTCAAACTCTCTTCCTCCTCGGTCTCGCATCTCGAGAACCTCACGCTCTCTCCGATCACCACGGAGATAGCACGCGCTGTTCTCTTGACGCGCAAACATCACACATCTCCCTTTTTATATTTAACAAACATAAACAGAAAAATATATCTTACCCTAAACAAAAAATGTGTTCTACGGAATGATATAAATTTCCCATAACACAGTGAGAAACTAACTAACAAACTAAAACTCATACAACTTTTATCCAAGTACATAGTCTTTAAGACGTTTAGGACTGACTTTCCTTCTGCCACTTCTCCTTGTTCCTTCACCTCTATCATTTCCACCTCGATTGTGACTTGGAGATCTTGACAATGCTTTACTTCGGGTCAACATTTCTCTTTCGATACGTGGTTCTGTTACCTCCTTCATCCGCACAACTCGGTTTAGATTCCAAATCCTGCCATCAGAGGTTTTTATGGCATTCTTGAATACCTTGACCACAGTCAAGGGTCTCGTAAATTTTGATCCGTCCATACACCCTAAGGGAGCCTTTACCTTCACCACATCACCCACAGCTATATTTACTTTGGACACTTTTTTCCTAGTATCGAACTCTTGCTTTCTTTTCTCCATGAGTCTTAGTTTCCTATTACGCCATGTTGTATCTGTCAAATTAAACTCATTTTTTCTCCATCCCATCCAAGCTGGAGATAATTTGGTGTTGGGTAATCTTCTCTTAAACAATTCAAATGGAGATTTTCCCGTGGTAGAATGTGGTGAAAACCGATAAGCAGTAATCCTTTTCAAAAGTTCTGTTCGCCAATTCAAAGTGTTCACTTTTGCTAGCTGAATGCTCTCTTTGATATATTTGTTAAAACTTTCTACTGCACCATTCATTTCAGGATGATATACAGCTGACCTTTTGTGTGTAATGCCACATTCCTTCATAAATTCTACAAACATCGTTGAACAAAATTGCGGATCATTATCAGATAACAATGACTTAGGGAAACCCTCTCTTCTGAAAATCTCTTGCAGAAAACTTATCATACTATAAGAAGAGACATCTCGTACATTTTTAACCTCCACCCACCTGGAATATAAGTCAATCAATACAATCAAGTAAGGAGTAGAATGTTCACCTGATAAGGGACCGACAATATCTATTGCAACTTCATCCCAGGGTTTACTTGGTAGATTCCTACAATGCATCGGTGTATTACGAGTTTTCAAAATCTTGTCACTCCGTGAACATTGTATGCAATCTCTGACCACACGCTCTGCTTCCAGATCCATACCAGGCCACCAAAAGTTTGCTCTTAAATTCTCCTTAGTTTTTACAATACCTAAATGGCCTTCATGAGCTTGATCCATAGCCCTCTTCCTCAAGACACTTGGCGGGATCAGCCTAGTACCCCTCAATAACATACCACTTTCCACCGCCAATTCATCTTTTATCAAACCCCACACCTTACCAAGGGTACTAAATTTCCCATCTTCTAACGCCACGCAGATCTCACTCAGTTCAATATCCTCCTTCAATGCCTCTTTCCACTCCTGCTCGGTTATTGCACCATACATAATCTCACTCACGTTACAGAAAACTTCACAAACAACGATAAACCATCTTTCTCACCCTCCATAGCGTCCTCCCTCACTAATCTGGACAGACAATCTGCACTCACATTCAATGAGCCTGGTAAATACTCCACCCTAAATTTGAAGTCTTGTAGCCCGATAACCCACCTCCTAATCCTTGCAGAAATGCAATTTAAACCTTTACTGCCAAAAACTTCCACCAAAGGTTTGTGGTCTGATAACACCAAAAATTCTGTGCCCCACACAAACTGTCTAAACTTCCTAAGAGCCCAGAAAATAGCCAATGACTCCCTTTCTACCACAGAGTAATTTTTCTCAGCACCATTCAATGCCTTAGATGCACAGGCAATCATAACTTTCTTTCCTTTATTCTCCTGCATCAAAATAGCCCCTAGCCCTTTCGCACTGGCATCTGTGACTATGACAGTCGGTCTGTCTGGCTTAAATGCCTGTAAACAAGGGGCATTATCCAATTCTTCCTTGATAAGGAAAAATTCCTTTTCACATTCATTGCTCCACCGGAACTCTTTTTTTTTTTTAACAAGTCTCTCAAATTGACTGTTTTCTCTGATAAGTTTACTATGTATCTCCCATAATATTCTACCATTCCTAAAAACGAACTCACTTCCTCCTTGCTCTGAGGAGTCGTCAACTGTTTTATTGTCTTGACCAACTCAGGTTTAGGCCTTACCCCATCACCCGTAATCAAGTGTCCCAGATACTCAACTTCAGTTAGACCAAAATGACATTTCTTCCTCTTAAGAGTGAGACCAGCTTGGCTTAAACATCCCAACACTAATTTCACCCTTCTCCAAGGCTCTTCTGCTGACTCTGCATAAATCAACACATCATCCTGATAACATTTTACACCACACACTCCTTTTAAAATTCTGTGCATGATAGGTTGAAACACAGAAGCTGAGGAAACCAGCCCAAACGGCATCCTTTTGAATTTGAAAACACCAAAAGGTGTAATGAACGCAGTCAATTCTTGAGAACACTCTTCCAATTCTACCTGGTGGTACGCTGAGGTTAGATCCAGCGTGGAAAAATATTTCGCTCCCCCAAGCATGGACACAATTTCCTCAATATTAGGAAGAGGAAATTTGTCAACTATCAACTCTTTGTTCAAGGCTCTGAGGTCCACACATAACCTGATCTCTCCATTACTCTTTCTTGCCACTACAATGGGCGCCAACCACTCCGTTGCTTCCACCTCCTCAATTATGTCCAAATCCTGTAACTTCTTAAGCTCATACATAACTGGCTCTTGTACAGCTAGTGGAATTCTCCTCACCTTCGCTATTATCGGAATGGCACCAGTCTTGAGCTTTATTTTATGTTTGTAACCTCTTAAACATCCTAAATCCTCTGAGAAAACCTCAGGAAATTTAGCGACCAAATTATTTTCTTCACTCTCAACACTCTGCACTTGTACTTGTGGTTGTGCATTGGGATCTAACACCACTCCCAACAATCTCTGATGTGTCCAATTTAAGAGATTATCACCCTGACTAGATACGTAAACCTTCCCAACCAAATGTATCCCTTTCAACTCAAGACGTCCCTCAAAATACCCTAAAATTTTTATTGGTTGTCCCCCATAACCACCAGGACACACATCCATTTTCCGTAACATACTCTTCCTCCCTGATATGAGATCATAACTCTTGTAAGAAATTATTGTCAAATGTGAACAGGAGTCAAATCTCATCAATAAATCAACATCTTCTACTCTCACTATCTCACTGGGATGCTCACCACACTCTATCTGAGTTTTTACTTGAAAAATCGCCTCCTGGGATACCTCCTTGACTTCTTTTATCATGTTACCATTGCTACACTTCTTCTTTTTGTTACGACAACATTTAAAATAGTGTCCCTTTCTCCCACACCCATTGCATATCACATTTAATGCTGGGCAATTGCTCGCGTTAGCCTTATGTCCGATTTTCCCACACCGAAAACACTCCCCTTTAAATTTTGAAAACTCGTCTCTCTCCGATCACCACGGAGATAGAACGCGCTGTTCTCTTGACGCGCAAACATCACAGTCATGTTGTCGGCGGTGTGGTCCTTGCGCCAGGCCTTCTCGAGGGTGCAACATGTTTTCTTCGATTCTTTGAGGGTGTCAGAGAACCAGAGAGGTTTTTTGGTGGTGGCCTGTTGATGCGTGCGTCTGAGGGCAGCAAGGTTGTCTGCGCAGTTGGAGATCCAGTTCGAGAGGCTAAGGGCTGCGTCGTTGGGGTCGGTGGTGAGGGTAGGTTGGTTGATGGCGAGTGCAGAGAAGAGTTGCTCTTCGGGGATTTTGTTCCACTGTCGACGAGGGATGGGTTGAGTGCGGAGGTGGCGGGTCTCGCGTCGGAATGTGAAATGTACACAGCTGTGGTCGGTTCAGTGTAGAGCGGAGGTGTGGCTGAAGAAGACGTGTTTGCTGGCGGAGAAGATAGGGTCAAGCGTGTGTCCGGCGATGTGGGTGCCGGTGTTCACCAGTTGCTTGAGGCAGAGGTTGGCGAGGTTGTCGAGCAGGGCGGTGGTGTTGGGGTCGTTGTTTTGTTCCAGATGGAAGTTGAGGTCGCCTAGGAGGATGTAGTCCGGTGAGGCGAGGGCGTGCGGGGAGACGAAGTCGGCGATGGAGTCGCTGAAAGGGGCACGCGGTCCGGGGGGACGGTAGACGAGGGATCCTCTGAGGGTGGTACTGGGGTCGTTGCGAATCTGGAAATGCAGGTGTTCAGCGGCGAGGGGGGTGACTTCGGTGGAGGTGGTGACGCTGATGGAGTCTTTGAAGACGATGGCGATACCTCCTCCTACTTGGTTGGTGCAGTCTTTTCTGGAAATCTTGTAGCCTTCGGGGATGGCAGTGGCGATGTCTGGGGCCGAAGAGGCGTTCATCCAGGTCTCCGTGATGAAGGCGACGTCCGGTGCTGTGGAGTCCAGGAGGTCCCAGAGTTCAACGGCGTGCTTGTGGACAGATCGAGCGTTGACCAGGATGCACTTGAGGTGGTTGATGGCGCGTGGGCTGGTGGTCGTGGTAGTTGCGTGGTGGAAAAGATGCGTTTGCAGGAGTTGCAGGCGAAGGGTCCATGGGTGCGTTTGGGGTGAGCTTGGAAGCAGGTGTTGGAGCGCCCTGGGTTGAGGGCGTGGAGGGTGGTGGGGTCGTAGCGGAGCAGCGGGGTTTGGGAGAGCTGGGGACCAGGGGTCGTGGCGCTGGGCGCGGGCCAGGAGCGGACGGGCGCAGACGGGCTTGCCTCTGGCACGCCTCCGGCGCGCCCGCTGCGCAGTTGCGCAGCGGCCGCCATAAGAGGGAGGAGGGGGGGGAGGGGTCAGCTGGGGGCGAATGGGAGGAGGGGGGTTGGGGCGTGCAGGAGGTCGCGGCGGGAAAGCGGGAGGGAGGGGGGACAGGTAGAGTGAGAAGAGCTGGGGGAGGGGGGTTTAAGGGTGGAGGGGGGTGAGTGTTAGGAAGTTTAGGAGATTAGGGAGAGAGATAGGAGTAGGGTTGGGAAGATAGGGGAGGGGGGTTGTAGAGGTGGGTGAGGGTGAGAGGTAGAGTGAGAGGATAGGAAGATAGGTAACAGAGGGGGTGGCGGGAAGGGGGGGAGAGATAGAGAAATAGGTGGAGAGATAGAGAAATAGGTAGATAGGAGGAGGTGGTGAGTGAGGGAGATAGATAGTGAGATAGAGAGATAGGTAGATAGGAGGAGTGAGGGAGGCAGATAGCGAACGGGGTAGGATAGGGGTGATAGAGAGGGGGAGGCGAGTGAGGGAGGGAGATGAGACAGGAGCAGGAGGGCAGGCGCGGGAAGAACAGAAGACGGAGGACGAAGAAAGCAGAAGAACAGAAGACAGAAGAACAGAAGAACAGAAGAACAGAAAATGAAGAACAGAAGACAGAGGATGAAGAAGCAGAAGACAGAAGATCACAGAAGAAGATACAGAAGATGAAGAACAGAAGGCAGAAGACCACAGAAGAGGATGAAGAAGAAGAGATGTGACAGGAGAGGCTGAGAAGCACACAGATGAAAAGAGAAGACGGGGAAAAGAAGAGTACAGAAGAAGATTACAGAAGAGGAGCGAGGAGGAAGAACAGAGAGGAAGAAAAGAAGCAGGAGAGAGGGTGAGTAGCGCGGGGCAGGGCGAGGGGCTGGGAGGTGGGGGGTACTTACTGCGAGGTAGGTCTCAGGAACCTGGAGGAGCTGGAGGAGCTGCAGCGGCAGGGGGAGCGACCTACCCTTGGGTCAAGGGTCGCTACCACTGTCGCGCAGCGGCTGCCATAAGAGGGAGGGGGGGGAGGGGTCAGCTGGGGGTGAATGGGAGCTGGGGGGCGGGGGCGTGCAGGAGGTCGCGGCGGGAAAGCGGGAGGGAGGGGGGGACAGGTAGAGTGAGAGGAGCTGGGGAGGGGGGTTTAAGGGTGGAGGGGGGTGAGTGTTAGGAAGTTTAGGAGATTAGGGAGAGAGATAGGAGTAGGGTTGGAAAGATAGGGGAGGGGGGTTGTAGAGGTGGGTGAGGGTGAGAGGTAGAGTGAGAGGATAGGAAGATAGGTAACAGAGGGGGTGGCGGGAAGGGGGGAGAGATAGAGAAATAGGTGGAGAGAAAGAGAAATAGGTAGATAGGAGGAGGTTGTGAGTGAGGGAGATAGATAGTGCGATAGAGAGATAGGTAGATAGGAGGAGTGAGGGAGGCAGCTAGCGAACGGGGTAGATAGGGGTGATAGAGAGGGGGAGGCGAGTGAGGGAGGGAGATGAGACAGGAGCAGGAGGGCAGGCGCGGGAAGAACAGAAGACGGAGGACGAAGAAAGCAGAAGAACAGAAGTCAGAAGAACAGAAGAACAGAAGAACAGAAGAACAGAAGATGAAGAACAGAAGACAGAAGACAGAGGACGAAGAAGCAGAAGACAGAAGATCACAGAAGAAGATACAGAAGACGAAGAACAGAAGGCACAAGACCACAGAAGAGGATGAAGAAGAAGAGAGGCGACAGGAGAGGCTGAGAAGCACACAGATGAAGAGAGAAGACGGGGAAAAGAAGAGTACAGAAGAAGATTACAGAAGAGGAGCGAGGAGGAAGAACAGAGAGGAAGAAAAGAAGCAGGAGAGAGGGTGAGTAGCGCGGGGCAGGGCGAGGGGCTGGGAGGTGGGGGGTACTTACTGCGAGGTAGGTCTCAGGAACCTGGAGGAGCTGGAGGAGCTGCAGCGGCAGGGGGAGCGACCTACCCTTGGGTCAAGGGTCGCACCACTGTCGCGCAGCGGCCGCCATAAGAGGGTGGAGGGGGGGGAGGGATCAGCTGGGGGCGAATGGGAGCTGGGGGGCGGGGGCGTGCAGGAGGTCGTGGCGGGAAAGCGGGAGGGAGGGGGGGACAGGTAGAGTGAGAAGAGCTGGGGGAGGGGGGTTTAAGGGTGGAGGGGGGTGAGTGTTAGGAAGTTTAGGAGATTAGGGAGAGAGATAGGAGTAGGGTTGGGAAGATAGGGGAGGGGGGGTTGTAGAGGTGGGTGAGGGTGAGAGGTAGAGTGAGAGGATAGGAAGATAGGTAACAGAGGGGGTGGCGGGAAGGGGGGGAGAGATAGAGAAATAG
This sequence comes from Pleurodeles waltl, assembly GCF_031143425.1. Lineage (NCBI taxonomy): Eukaryota > Metazoa > Chordata > Amphibia > Caudata > Salamandridae > Pleurodeles > Pleurodeles waltl. The sequence continues at coordinate 265,546,755 of NC_090448.1, read as the reverse complement.
GTGGAGAGATAGAGAAATAGGTAGATAGGAGGAGGTGGTGAGTGAGGGAGATAGATAGTGAGATAGAGAGATAGGTAGATAGGAGGAGTGAGGGAGGCAGATAGCGAACGGGGTAGGATAGGGGTGATAGAGAGGGGGAGGCGAGTGAGGGAGGGAGATGAGACAGGAGCAGGAGGGCAGGCGCGGGAAGAACAGAAGACGGAGGACGAAGAAAGCAGAAGAACAGAAGACAGAAGAACAGAAGAACAGAAGAACAGAAGATGAAGAACAGAAGACAGAGGACGAAGAAGCAGAAGACAGAAGATCACAGAAGAAGATACAGAAGACGAAGAACAGAAGGCAGAAGACCACAGAAGAGGATGAAGAAGAAGAGAGGCGACAGGAGAGGCTGAGAAGCACACAGATGAAAAGAGAAGACGGGGAAAAGAAGAGTACAGAAGAAGATTACAGAAGAGGAGCGAGGAGGAAGAACAGAGAGGAAGAAAAGAAGCAGGAGCAGGAGAGAGGGTGAGTAGCGCGGGGCAGGGCGAGGGGCTGGGAGGTGGGGGGTACTTACTGCGAGGTAGGTCTCAGGAACCTGGAGGAGCTGGAGGAGCTGCAGCGGCAGGGGGAGCGACCTACCCTTGGGTCAAGGGTCGCTACCACTGTCGCGCAGCGGCCGCCATAAGAGGGAGGGGGGGGAGGGGTCAGCTGGGGGCGAATGGGAGCTGGGGGGCGGGGGCGTGCAGGAGGTCGCGGCGGGAAAGCGGGAGGGAGGGGGGGACAGGTAGAGTGGGAAGAGCTGGGGGAGGGGGGTTTAAGGGTGGAGGGGGGTGAGTGTTAGGAAGTTTAGGAGATTAGGGAGAGAGATAGGAGTAGGGTTGGAAAGATAGGGGAGGGGGGGTTGTAGAGGTGGGTGAGGGTGAGAGGTAGAGTGAGAGGATAGGAAGATAGGTAACAGAGGGGGTGGCGGGAAGGGGGGGAGAGATAGAGAAATAGGTGGAGAGATAGAGAAATAGGTAGATAGGAGGAGGTGGTGAGTGAGTGAGGGAGATAGATAGTGAGATAGAGAGATAGGTAGATAGGAGGAGTGAGGGAGGCAGCTAGCGAACGGGGTAGATAGGGGTGATAGAGAGGGGGAGGCGAGTGAGGGAGGGAGATGAGACAGGAGCAGGAGGGCAGGCGCGGGAAGAACAGAAGACGGAGGACGAAGAAAGCAGAAGAACAGAAGTCAGAAGAACAGAAGAACAGAAGAACAGAAGATGAAGAAAAGAAGACAGAAGACAGAGGACGAAGAAGCAGAAGACAGTAGATCACAGAAGAAGATACAGAAGACGAAGAACAGAAGGCAGAAGACCACAGAAGAGGATGAAGAAGAAGAGAGGCGACAGGAGAGGCTGAGAAGCACACAGATGAAGAGAGAAGACGGGGAAAAGAAGAGTACAGAAGAAGATTACAGAAGAGGAGTGAGGAGGAAGAACAGAGAGGAAGAAAAGAAGCAGGAGCAGGAGAGAGGGTGAGTAGCGCGGGGCAGGGCGAGGGGCTGGGAGGTGGGGGGTACTTACTGCGAGGTAGGTCTCAGGAACCTGGAGGAGCTGGAGGAGCTGCAGGGGGAGCGACCTACCCTTGCAAGGAGATGGGCACGTTTAGGGACGCGACGGAGTGGGCAGTGGTTTTAAAGAGGTCAACACGGGAGAGGAAAAGTTTCTTAGGGGCAGTTGGGGTGGACATGGAGGAAGGTGTGGGAGTGGAGGTAAAGGGAGTGCTTGTACAGTATGCTAATGTGTGGTGGATGTGTGTTGAGTGGGTGAACATTTGAGTCTCTTGGGAGGAGGGGGGGTGGACACAGAGGGACAAGACAGGCTGTACATGGATATTGTCTGGGTGTCTGCAGGTCTGGTGAGTGTGCTGCATGTGTCAGTCACTGTAGTTGTGGTGAGTGAAGGTGTGGTGTCTGGGGTGGATAACCGGATGTCAGATGTTGTGGTGACTGCAAGAATGGGGCCAGCAGCAGTGACTGAGGGTGTAGTGCTTGTGGGTGTGCATGTTGAGGTAACAGACAGGGAGGCAGGAGACGTTGAAACACTGGGGAAAGTGGATGTTATTGTGTGTGCCTTTGTATGTTGGGTGTGTGTATGCCTGTGGTGGGAAGTGTGGTGCTTGTGTTTCTCTGTGTGCTTCTTGTGTGTTGAGGTGTGTGCATGGCTGTCTGAACGTGTGCTTGGGATGGGTGAAGGGATTGGGGTGCTGGAAGGGGTGGAAGTGGTTGGTGGTGGGAACAGAACGACCAGGGACACCGGCTGCTATCAAAGAGGAGGCCAGAGTTTGGAAAGATCTCTGTAGGCCAGACATGGCACTGTGAATTCCTTCCAGGTATGGATTGCATTGCTGCATCTGGGATGCCAGCCCCTGGATGGCATTTACAATGGTTGTCTGCCCTACAGAGATGGTCCTCAGGAGGTCAATAGCCTCCTCTGTGTGGGCAGCAGGGCTGGCTGGGGCAGGGGATGAGGTGCCTGGGGTGAAGGAGATGCCCACCCTTCTGGGTGAGCAGGCACGGGCAACTGGGTGAGGAGCAACTGGGAGGGAGGAGATGGTATGGGGGTGGCGGAAGATGATAAAGAATGGATGGGCCCACTAGGGTCTGCCACCGCCAGGGAGCTGCCATCGAAGGACGTATCAGAGTCACTTCCACCAGTGGTAGTTGCTTCCCCCATGGTACTCCCCTCACCCTCCAACCCACTGGTCCCCTTAGGCTCCGTCGACTCTAACTGCTTGGAACCATGGGCTGATGCATCCCCACTCGCCCGTGCCACTGCTCCCTCGCCACATGATGCTGATGTACACAAAGGACACAAGAGCACAGGGGTGGAGAGACGAAACATGGCAGAAATCTGTAAATACCTGAATGAATGTACATATATGATGCACACACAACCACATCCAGCTCACACACCTATACCCAGCACCTACAACAATAGTCATGTTTATGCCCCTGACTAGTGGCCACTACCCTAGCATACAATTCATCTCCCACATGAAACACGGACCAGATAAACTGTGTGGACTGCACACATGGGGGACAATGCCCAGCAAATCCACCCACTAGTCCATGGGCCCACAAAGCATCCAAGAGTACAGGAAGATCAACCCCCATGGGCCTATTTGGACCTTCAACACCTGCCCCACACCATTCCTGTGTCTATGGGGGGAAGGACTGCAGGAACACACCTGTCAGAGTGCCTGACACTGGACAGCATACATACCACAGCACCCAAACACATATATCAAAGTAATATTATAACAGTGTTGGTACTCACCCCCTTGTGGCTGCTGTGCTGCCTTCAATCGCCCATCCAAATCCGGATAGGACACAGCCAGAATGCAGGCCATTAGGGGGGTCAGGGTCCGACGGGTACCCCTTCCTCGTTGGGAGGCCTTCCCCAGCTGGGCCTCGCAGGTCTTCCTCGCAGGTCTTCCTAGCCCAGTGCCTCAGGTCCTCCCACCGCTTCCTGTAGTGAGTGCTCGCCAGTTGTAGACCCCAGGGTCCACACCTCCTTGGCGATGGTTTCCACAGCCCCTTCTTTTGATGGGCACTGACCTGCTTGGGACACACAGAGAAGAAAAACTGACGTCAGGATATGGGCATCTGATACAGCGGACATGTCATCCCCTATGGGACGAAAACTTCACAGAATCATTTTACCAACTCACGAACAGTCCATGTCACATAATCTATGCCTGTGCAGATACATATCGAGCACACATGCATGTAGGCATCCGCTACCATCACACACATCCAAGCAAGCCAACTGCCAACTCACCTGCTCCTTTGCTCACCCATATAACTTGGCATAAAGGGGTAGGACCCCGTCCACCAGCTTCTCAAGCTCATCCGTGGAGAAGGCCGGGGCCCGTTCCCCTTTGACTCGCGCCATTGGAGTAACCAGAGTCAGTCACAGCAGCACACTCAGTGGAGTACTTCCATGCACAGGAATCGGGAGTCAAGTGTAATGGGTGTTACGACATGGCGTTACGACACTGTCACTGCCGGCGGAGATCATGATAGGCCCAGTTTCCCCATTGACAACCATGTAAACCAATGAATGGGTGCACGGCGGTGAACATCACCTTCCGCCATGATACCTACCTCCAGCGGAATTATGTCACTTCCACTCCCTCAGATCTGGATGGCAGGAGGGTGCCATTTTGCTAGCACCGCGTACAAATATGAGTGACTGATCCTCACATGCACCCATCTCATGAAATGTATCCACACTGGCATGCCATCAGAACAGAAGTATCTCTGCATACATGTGCCTAACGTACATAATAGATAGCTTGTGTGTGTTACCTACGTATTGCACTCCAGTTGTTCATTCACGACCTGTTTTGCACGTGTATGTGTGCCCCTCATATGTGTTCTTTCCTCCCCCATAGGTTCAGACCCATGTGGTGAGGGAGGGCTCCATCTGTGTACAGACCTCCTGTTGACTTGGAAAATATGGATGATTGTCACGTATTTGTCACCTACAGACTCAATTGTGCAACAATCCATGAGCTATGTGCCTTCCTGGATCCTGTACTTAGACCGGCTAATCGGAATCAGCATGCCATCCCTACTGAAGTGAAAGTGCTATCTGTACTCCATTTGTTGGCTACAGGCTCATTTCAAGTGACAGTGAGCATGGGTTCAGGGTTCTCACAGCCAGTGTTTAGCCTCATCCTGGCCAAATTCTTGCATGCATTTGTCCAACACATGTAGATGTATGTCCAGTTCCCCCAAAGGGCTAAACTCCCTGCCATCAAGTCTGGATTTTATGCCTTTGCTAACCTCCCCCATGTGATTGGTGCCATTGATGGAACCCATATAGCTCTCATCCCCACAAGAGTGAATGAACAGGTGTACAGGAACAGAAGGAACTTCCACTCAATGCCTCCATCTCTTTGGGGGATCCCTGTGCTATGACCCTGAGAAGGTGTGTAGAATAGTGGTGGTCTGCTGCATGCTGCACAACTTGGATGTGAGGAAAGCCATCCTCCCTTCTAGAGGAGGAGGGTGCGGTACACCCAGACCTGCAAACTCTGGGAGGGGATGAGAGTAATGGTGAGGATGAAGAGTGGGAAGATGTCAATTCCAGGAATCAGCTGATCCAACTATACTTCCAGTGACTATGAGTTACTGTTCACTGAAGCTGTTGTCTGCACTGCATAATGTTAGTCTGACTCATTTGCTTGGGGATGTGCTGTCTGTAGTCATTGACACAGCTACCTGAAGTGGCATGTGCCAAGGAAACAGAAATGGTGTAAATTTTGACAAACCCTGTTGTGTGTGGGGTACCATTCCTGCAATAAAGGTATGATTATGGAATTGACTGGGTAATGAATACACACTGACAATTGTAAACTCATAATGACAGGGCACATACGATTTGGTGTAGATGTGTTTTATTACGTGTCACAATTTCATGAGTGCGCTCAACAGTGATAGGGAGTGGGCTCATGGTGCATGTCCATACCAGGTACATGTTCTCAGCGATTGGTGGCAGTGGGTATTGGTCCATATATCCTTTACTAGTTGGTATGTTGGTATTGGCAGGTCAACATGGTAGCACAGTGGCACACTTGGGAGACAGGTCAGGGCAGAGTCACTTCTTAGGGGGGGCTTGGTCTTGGCAGGTGTTCCAGTGCCATGTCTGGGTCTGAGGGCACATTTGAGTGACTGGTGCTGGGCTGCAGAGCTAGGGGTGCTGGTCTCCTGTGTGTCCACTGCCAGTGCCACCAGTCCAGTAGCTGCTGCAGATGTAGATGGCAGGGCAGTGTCCTGGGCAGCGGTAGGGGCTTCCATGTGGGTGGAGGTCTCAAGGTGGCTAGGGTAGTGGTGCTGCAGCACCCCTGCAAGGGTGACCATGGTGGCAGTGAGCTGCTTCCATTGCTCCATGGTCTCTTGGTGTTGTGCTATCTGCAGCCTTTAGGGTGGCCAGGATCTGGCCATTCCTGTCTTGGGCATGGTGGTATGCACCCAGGACCTCAGATAGCACCTCCTGGGCAGCAGCATCCATCCTTTGGCCTCCCCCCCGGGCCACTGATGCCCTCCCACTGGCACTTGCCCCCTGTCCCTGTGTGCCCTGCACAGGTCAGGCAGTCCCACTTGCACTGAGGCCATCATCATCCTGCCCATTGATTGGTGGAGACTCTGGCCTCTGTATATGTGGTCTGCCAGTCTGTGGCCTGGCGACACTGTTGTGGGGTCGTTTGGGCAGAGCTGATGGTGGTGGTGGCTAGGAGATAGGGGTGTCAGTGGTATCCTGGGTGGGGCGGTTGGAGGGTGACAGTCCAGGGTATTCCTTACTGTCCATACATCCCTCTCCAGTCTCTGGAGTGGGGCCTCTGTCTCCATGTGTAGCGCTAGCACTCCTTGGCCTTTCCGTTTGGGTGGCATGGCTGGGTGTGCCTGTGGGGGGGAATGGACATGTATGTTACATGTAATGATTCTAAAATGGATGCACAGCTCTGCCCTATTTTGTGCTGTTTATTCCACTGTCGGGCCATGCAGGGACCTTTTGTGGGATTATCCTTTCATTTTGCATGGGAAATGGAGGTGCAATGTGGGTGCAGTAGTGCCATTGTGAATCCTTTCAGGGGTAGGTGACTGTGCACAAGGGTAGGGATATGGGCCTGTTAGGGGTTTGTGGGCATGCAGGGAGACTGGGTGTAGATGTTGTGGCCTGGGTGGGGATGTGGTCCTGGTGGCAGTTGGAGGGGTGGGGTGGTATATGCATTGCAGGTGTGGTGGACATGTAGTAATTGTAGTTGACTTACCCTAGTCCAGTCCTCCAGTGAGTCCAGGGAGGCCCTTCTAGTCCAGGATAGCCAGTACCTTCTCCTCCCAGTCGGTGTAGTCGGGGGGCGTTGGTGGGGGTCCTCCCCCAGTCTTCTGTACCTCAATGTTGTGCCTGGATGCCATAGACCTCACTTTCCCGCGCAGGTTGTTCCATCTCTTGTGGATGTCGTCCCTTGTGCGTGGATGGTTTCCCACTGTGTTGACAGTGTTGACAATCGTCTGCCATAACTCCATCTTCCTGGCGATTGTTGTCTGCTGCACCTGTGGCCCGAAAAGTTGTCTTTCGACCTTCAGTATTTCGTCCACCATGGTCCTTAGCCCCCTATCTGTGAAGCATGGGTGCTTAGGGGGTGCCATGGTGTGTGTTATGGGTGTGGTGTCCTGTGTGTATTTATGAGGGTGCTTTTGTGTATATGTGGGTGTGACTTTTGTTATGTTGTGTGCAGTGTATGCGTGTAGTGTTGTCAGTCTTATTCATGCTATTGGCATTGCAAAGAATTGTTGTGGTGTGTATGTGAGTGTTTTATAGTGTTGTGGATGTGTGTCAGGTGTGTGGGTTTCCAATTTACCAATGTGTGCATTTCTTGCTGTTGGATCCCATTGCTATCCATGGCGTTCTGCACCAACCGTTCGAAATCCACTATCCACCACGCTGATTTGTGCTTCATTATTTGGTGGGCAAAGGATTTGTCTGCTTGGCGGTGGCGGGGTGAGGTGTACAGCCTTTCCACCATCATGGGCCCTGGCGGTGGCTGGAGGTTGCAGGATTTTTGGATGTTTTTGTTTTTGACATCATCATACGGCGGTGTGATGTTCACCTCTACTTGCATTCTTCTGTTCACTGTCACCACGACAGTCGGCGGTGATTGCCCCCATGTTCATAATGAGAGTCTTAGTGCCAGATTTACAAGGCCCTTGCTCCCCCTAGTGCCACATTTGCAGCAACATTTTTGGGCCACTACCATAGCTCCATATTTACAAGGTGGTGCAAACTAGGTTTGCACCACCTTGCAAACCCTTTGAGCCACATCATGCATAATATATATGCATGATGTATGCAAAGGGGCCATTCCTTCATTAGAGGGTCGCTTACCATGGTGCAGTGAAATCTACAAGATCCCATTGTGCCATGTCTAGCGTCATTTTTAATGCATTTTAAAGCAGGCGTTAAAATGAGGCTCCCATTGATTTCAATGGGCCTCTTAACATTGTACTGGATTAGTGTAACTTTTTTACGCTAATCCAGTAGAGCGTTACAATAGCATTAAAAAAATGACGCTGTTGCCCCTAACATGCGCCATGGTGGGCCGTGTTGTAAATTTGGCGCTACCATGATGGCGTTAGGGGACGCACTTGCGGTGCGCCACTTTCTTCTAAATGTGGCCCTTACTTTGGCAAAACAACGCACATGTTTTTGACTCAATTTCCATGGGTTTTGGATCATATACAGTTTTGGTTGTATGGTTGATTACAAGTGCCCTCAAGAGACGGGTGGGATTTAATACACACAAAATGTTGGAAAGTGGTTTATTAGTTAGGGCTGGTAGGTACCTACACTTAGTAATAAGGCCACATTCTCAAATAAGGTCAAGGCAAGGTCTCAAAAAATGAATCCTTGCTCAACCCATGGCAGCTTGGCCCATTATCAATTAGGCCTAACTTAAGAGACAGATGTGAAAAGCATTTAATATCAACAAAACGGTAAATAAGAAAAAAGCCACACACAAATAAATCCAACTCCAATTTATAAAAATAGGAAATATTTGTATCCTTATAATGTAAAATATTTGCTTTCTAGTGCTTACAAGCAAAAAGTGACAACCACGGACATCTGGTTGCACCTGAATGGGTCAAAGTAAAAGTTTCAGGCCAACGGAGATGGAACCCAAGTTGGAACACTGAGCAAGAGGCCTCGGTCAAAACTTTACTTTCACACTAAGGACCTGATTTTGATCTTGACGGTATTGCTGCCAATCCACCACCATAGCGAACCCGATTATGCCATTAAGTAGGCGCTGTACCTACAGGAGCATTTAGATGTATTACAGCTGAGCCTCCACTGCCAACATAGAGAACTCTTCCGAGACATCAGGCTGGCGGATTCCAACTGACCATTTTTATTTGTTACAGTCCTGCATGTGGTGTACTGGTGGAAATTGCTGACGGAGTGAGGCTGTCGCAGGCGCCAATGGTCATTGCACAATGGCAATGGTGATGGAAGAGAGATAAGTCACACTCACACTGTACCTTAGCCATATGTGTTGTTCTGCACTGCACACTACACAACACACCACATATGCATATTATCCAGTGCAAATCCACCACAACACACATTGCCATGCATCCATGACACAACATACACACACTGTTGACACTAAACCCACATATGACACAACCATGACAACCAACACAACTACACACTGATCTACAGAAACACACTCACTCAACAGCACAACTACACATATCACGACAATGACAACCACACAAATGCAACACTAACCTGAATGTTACACAAGGCAACACAACATACAACCAAACACATAAAACAACATTAGACCCATATGCAAGTGGCACACAATCTGACACAACCACATAAATTGCTCCAGCTTCCTCCACCTCAACCAGCCAATCCAGTTGCACATACATGTTCTGACTCACATACAGAACTGGAAGCAACACATCACAGGTATAGGTCCCCTTGCCATGTGCACAGAGGACAAGGCTGGCAAATGTGAATGTTATGTCATTGTGGTGCCAACATTCATTTGTTAATGGATGACACCAAAATGACATCTGAGTATGTTTAGGATATGTGTCTTGTACCTATGTGTCCCCATCCATGTCTGACACAATTGTGTCCCCGATATGAATGTCACAGTGATTCAAAAAATTAATATGAAATAAATATGACTGCAGTGGTCCTGAGCTCATATGCAGTGACCACACAACATAGGCTGGCAAGGCAGATTCCTACCTTTGATTCTGACGAGTGGGGGCTCATGTTTTCTCGATGGTCCAGTGGCAGCAGCAATGGGAGAAAACAGAAGTGGAATCAGGAAAAAGGTAGGTTTTTATTTCATTTCCCCTCTGTCCCTCAAGTCAGGTGTGGAGATACCACCAACACAGTTGCCTTGGCGGGAAGACACATCTAGTGGCAGATTTAAGGAAAGTGGTTCTGCACTAGCGCCATTTTCTTTTCACCCCTTAGTGTCCCCTACCACCACCATGTGCATGCCATTTTTAAAATACGTCTCACCATGGCACTGGGTAGGGGTCAATAGCATTTTTGTTTTATCCCTTTGATGTTATCTGGTGGATTAGTGCCAAAGTTTCACGCTATTCCTGCAGAGTACATAGTGCCCATTATAAATAATGATATGCCCCCTTTTAACGCCTGCTCTGAACAGGTGTTAAAAGGTTCGAAAAAAATGGCGCAAGGAAATCTCTTGCGCCACTTTGTAAATATGGTGTGGCAAAATGCCAATTTAGCTCCGCCTTGGCGTAAAAAAAAATGATGTTATGGCGGCACTAAGGTGGCGCTAAGGGCTCTTAAACATGCCCCCTAATTCCGCTCGGCGGGAAGGGAAACCTGCCACCAGCCACCTTCTCCTATGGCACTGACAACACGTAAGAAGCTATGGCAGTGTTGGTAGGACTGAGGCGGGTTATCGGCTTTGGGACCACCAACATCTAAATTAGGTGGGTGGGCGGCCTAGTAGGCAGAAGGATTTCCCTTTGAAAAATCAACGGCCGGATCATTACCACTAAGATCTAAATCAGGCCCTTAGTCTTCTTTTCAGAGCTTTTTCCCTCAACGTTGAGCAGGTCTCATCTTCAGCTGGCTTGCGGTTCAAAGATGGCGGCTTGGCTCAGTGCGGTGCCCCAGCCAACCCCTGGAGTTCTTGTCAATGGCTGAAAGCTCCGGAGCGTCAATGGGATGAACCTGAAATTCAGGCCGAGTCACGGTTTAACATCACCGGCTTGACTCTCAACAACGGGTCGGTCACTTTATATAGCTTTTTTCCAAAAGTGCTCCACACTTCTACAAACTTCTGTATCTTCTTCCAGAAGGCTTTTTTGGGGTTTTGCAGTGTCCACAAATGTGGTCCAAGGTTCCAGAAACTCTGAGTTGCTCCTTGGGAGTTAGGACTACAATTCCAACATTGAACCTGGTCAAATCCTTAAATGTCCACTGAACGCTGGTAAGCTGGGCTCTTTTTGCAGGACTTGAGGCAGGGGACCCTTGGTAGCTCCTTTGTACCTATTGCTTACAGGGAGTCCACTCCTGAATCTTGAAAAGCAAGTGTTTTTGTGGTAAAGCCCTGAGTATGCATCAGATGCATTCCTTGTTGGTGCAGTCCTTCTTGGTGCAGACCAGGGGTTCAGCAGGGCAGTCTTTCTTCTTATGATTTATTCCAGCAGGGATGTGGGTTGCTGGGCATCTCTTCCACTTTTATCCAGGTGTTTGTACTGGCAATCAGGGGGGCACGCCTGACTAATGGGGTGCCACCTTTTGTGATTACCACTTCTTGCAAAATGTGGCACATTTCAATCACAGAAACCAATGGTTCATAAAAATTCAAGATGGAGAAAATGTCCCCTGGAGGCTTAGGTCTGGCTAGGCCCACCCACAGGTATGGCTCACTTTTACCTAGACTCCCCTTCCGGCCCCTTCCTTTTTTATTTTTTATTTTAAGGACACGCAGCGGGTCACATGTTTGCAATAATAAAGAGAAAAAAAAAAAAGAAGCGTAAATACATCAATATTGTTGTACAGGTGAAGCAACCATTCTAAACAAGAGTCGATGATAATAGTTTCTGCTCTTAGGGATCCCATAAATTTACTTATTTAGTCGGCACCTTCTCGGGGCCCAAGAGCCATACGGAGAAAGGTGCCCAAGCTCTAGTGAATCTTTTACAGGCCGCTGTTCCTTTTAGTTCATACAGGCTATTCTCCAGGTGATACATAGATAAGAGGGGCTCCCATCTGGCTGATGGTCCAAGAAATGGGAAAAGTTTGGTTTCTTTCCAAAGTGTCTTTTCCTCCTTTTTATGTCCAGTTTGCCAACACATCCCCTTTCCTGCTCTGCCATTTTCTGTTGCTGTTCTCTACCCACCAGATAGTTTCTTTGTCTCAGCCCAGGCCACTTCACACCTCATTAAGGTAACTTGGCTCAGCCTGTCTAAGGCAGATCAATCAGGAAAGGCTGCTACAGGGCTGGTTTTAGGTAACTTTAAGAAAGAGTTCTAAAACTGTTCAGAAGGGCCCAGGGCACAGTCAGACTCAGTAACCAGCATCAGTCAAAAACTGGGGTTGCTCTGGGCCAAAAGGGTGACTTTCTCACAGGAGCATTACAAATCACTGATTCTGTGTATATTCCTTTTAATGGGAGATAACATGCAAATTCTGGGGCTTACAGAAGCAAAATCCACATCATGGTAAATACCATGGCATTTTTTCCACTGTTATATTCTGACACGTTTGTGCTACTGAAAGTTAACGGAGTGTGCACATTTTAGATCTCCTGGTAATTACTGGGGATGGTAAACTTTCCACTACCTGCTTAGTGATCCGTGGGTTTGTGCAGCAACCATAATTTATCAGGGCTCTTTTAATCAGGCCTTTGAGCATGCTTGATAATAAAAGATTGTAGCACAAAATCTTTTTGTGTTACATGTCATTTGTTTATGCCCCCAATAGACTGATCATTGCTAACAGTGTAATAACATCTACACATCTTCTGTGCTGTATTTCCCTTTTTTATATGTTCATTTTGGAGATTCTGTTTATACCGACAATAAGCCAGTGGTAACACTAAATGCAGAACCAAAGCAACCTCAATTTTGTTTTCAGTTCTCAACTGGCGGTAGAGAAGTATCAAAAGGGTAAAAAAGAAGTCATGATAGAAATACTAATAGCACAAAAGGTATAAGCTGACTAGGTGTCAGAATACTGAAAGATAGCTAACAAATAAATATGAATTCATTTTTAAGACTATTTTATTTATAAATTTGAAATTATTTCCTACATGGAAACAGTATAAAAAAAAAGAAAGGTTTTTCTCGTGCCATGTCACGTCTCACAATATTTGTGAAACATAGATCAACTTGCACACATCTAAACTATCAGGAATTTGCTGAAAATCAGGCTTTCACAATGTATTCAACGTTGCAAGCTCCCCAGTTTCACTCTTTTGTACATGGGTATAATTTGACACACCTCATGAGTGTTGATGGACACATCAGTTAAAGGTATGCAAGGAATGCACTTGTTTACAAAAAGTGTGACATTTTTTTAACAGTAAATATAAACAAACAAAAAAACGGTTCTACTAAAATTGATCATTCACTTAAAAGTGCAGGACAGATACAAATAACGTTCAAAAGATTGACAATATGTCAGACACATTAACAACAATTCCCAGACGTGTCATCATAGCTCTCCCAGATCCTGAATTAATGAACATGGAACGTTTTGCTTCATTTTTGCTGATCTTTCTTTGTTGGCCTTAGGACTCTGGGCTCTATACTACTGCTAACCAGTTCTAAAGTGCACATGTGCACTCCCCTAAACATGGTAACATTGGTATATCCACAACTGATATATTTAATTTACCTACAGGTCCCTAGTAAAGTGCATTATATGTGCCCAAGGCCTGTAAATTAAATGCTACTAGTGGGCCTGCAGCACTGATTGTGCCACCCACTTACGTAGCCCTTTAATCATGCCTCAGGCCTGCCACTGCAGAGCCTGTGTGTGTAGTTTGACTGCCATGTCGACTTGGAATTTAAAACCTCTTGCCAAGCCTTAAACTCTCCTTTTAATGCATAAGTCACCCCTAAGGTACGTTCTAGGTAGCCCACAGGGTAGGGTTCTATGTCATTAAAAGGCAGGACATATACACTTAAGTTTTACATGTCCTGATAGTGAAAAACTCCCAAATTCATGTTTCACTACTGTGAGGCCTACCTCTCTCATGGAGTAACATTAAGGATTTCTTAATGCATTTAATAGGGTGTAAGTTCTGATTGAAAATGAGTAGATCTATCATGTTTAGTGCCTATGGAATTAATAATAAATCCTATTTAATGGGAAAGTCTGATTTACTATTACAATTTTAAAATTGTCACATTTAAAAAGTTTACATTTTCTGCTCTTAGCCCTGTGTGCCTGCAGCCTGTCTCCAATATAAGTCTTGGCTGGAGAAACAGCTGGTTTCCTGCATTACCTTTAGATAACCTCACACAATGGAAGGGTACGTGTGACTGAGTGACCATCCTGGGCAGAATGGGAGGGAGGTGCTAACACATCTCAATAGGCAGTGTCCTGCTCCCACACAAAGAACAGTTTAATCCTCAGTAGTGAGTTTGGAGCCAGAGTGGGACTGGAAGGGAGGATACCTGTGCACTTCAAAAACTCTTTGAAGTCACCCCCACTTCAAAGGCACCACCGGGTGTAGAAACTGGTCATCTGGCCCTACCAAACCAGTACACTTCTGGACCTGTGGATACTCTGCTGTGAAAAAGGACTGTTGTACTGCTGAAGGACTGCTTTGAAAGAACTGCTCTTCTGCTGTGGTGACCTTCCTGCTGCCCTCTCTACTTGGGTGAGAAGAACTAAACCTACCCCACTTAAGCCCAGAGTGACGCCAAGGGATTTTCTGCTTGCCTCTGTTCTGTAGTCTCAGGGACATCAAAGATTTCCAGCAACCCTACAACAACACCTGGACTCTTCCATCTGCGAGTCCTCCCTTGCCAAGTGGTGCCAATCCTATTCGGGCCCTTGGAAGTGGGTTTCCTTGTGCTGAACCAGAACAATCCACACATTGCTGCCAATGCGAAGGTCGAACCTGACACATACCCTTCAAGGCTGCTGCATCACTGCTCAAGGACTTTGCATCACCGGTTGCACGGCATAAAGGCAATGCATCACCCGCATCGCAATGGGTTCACAGACAATGATCTCCGACTGCGCAGATCATGGCCGACGCATCGCCTGCTTTTAAAGGGATCAACGTCAACGCATCAGCTCCTCTGCTCCGCACATTGGGTCTTCAACATTTGACGCATCCTGCATCCAAAGTACTCTGTCAGCAGGACAAGGTTGGCCCTGTATCTGATTGTCACTCTATCGATAGCCCAGGTTGGTACTTTAAGCCCTTAAGCACTACAATTGCGGATATTTTGTAAAAATTAATGTCTTGACTTCTACTTATTAGATATTTGTTGTTTAAGTCTTGATTTGTTCATTAAATTAAGATCAATTTTTTTTACTTGGTGTGGATTAATTTTGTGTGGTGTTTTCACGGTTTTACTGTTTGTGGTGTTTCACAAATACAGTACACATTGCCTCCTAAGTTACCTGCAAACTCTGTGCCAAGCTACCATCGGGTGAGCGCAGGTTAATTTATGATGTGTATTTGACTTACGCTGACTAGGATTGTGGTTCCAGCTTGTATAGGGTGCAAACCTCTGTCAACCAGAAACCCAATTTCTAGTAGTAAGCATATGATATTTGCAGGACGTTCCTCTATATAACTGTCTTAAATTCTTTATAATTTTCAGACATGTCCCAAACTGTGACCAGTTCCTGGTCATTTAAGTATTGCTTAAAGCACAAGGACTATAGGTGATGTCTTGCAATTACAGTCAAAGTGGCTATTTCTCTCCAAACGAGCCATTATAGACGTACCCTTGGAAGGCTGTCCCTCATCACACACTTTTATAAAGTTTGATATACCCATTAGAGCTTCTTTATTAAGGCTGACATTTAACCAAATCTTGATCCCTATTTGGTCATTCGGGAAAGAAACATAATAACAATACATTTCATATAGTCCGAGAATGCAATTTGACAAGTCCTCCCAGCTTTATACCTCACAAAGTGTTTGAAAGCACTATATAAATGCCAGGAACTTAACACAGGGAATATTGCACCCCACACTGTTTGAAACCTCTAGATACAAAATTTGTTCAACTAATCAATCATAATAATTGTAAAGTGCGACTAGTCACTCGCTAGAGTCTCAAGGCGCTGGGGGTGGATGTTGGGTCTGATAAATTACTTCTATTCTACGTTTTACTTGCTTATGGGGAATCACATGCAGATTTTAGTGCTCTAAAATCTGTGTGTCCGGTAAATACTGGGATTATTCCTCCTGTTAAATTCTGGCAGGTTTTACCTGCCGAAATTTATCTGGAGATGCAATCTGTATTGCATACCCTAGTGCGATAACGCCCACACAACTTGGAACTCACTCCTGCATCAACAGGGGTTTGTGTTCAAGCTAGAATTTAAGGAGCCACCCATAACAAGAACTCATAAGTTCTATCATTAGAAAGGGACACTAACTGTCTGGTTATGGAAATTTTCTACATCCAGTCATTAGAGTACAGAGACCTTACAGACAGATAGTAGAGACCTTTATAATGATTTAAATGACAGCAAAATACCACAGAGGCTCACATCAGGAGCTGAGCTACAGAGTCACGTGTTATGCAAGAAAACAGAGATAGCGCTTGATCAGTTGCAGCTCTGCACGTTTACGACATCAGTTCAGTCAGTAATTGTCCTTTATCTGTCATCCATACCCAAGTGCCTAATGCTGCTTTTTTAATTCTGAGTTCCTATCCAAGGAATTGTAACGTGGCACATACGTGCAGCTCACATCTGCTTTTGCTGCTCCTCTTCCTTCATTCAGTGCCATCTAAGTGCAGTGCCTGGCTGGCGTAGACAGTGCAGCGGGGAACCTTTAAATAAATATTTAAAAAAATGTTTAGAGCATAGTGCAAGATGATAACAACTACGGTGTAGTACAAAACCTCACATAGCCACGTAGAAACGATAATCTTTTTAAACATTTGATCAATATATAGCCCTCAAAATGAGTCTTGAAATATAAGCCATATCAGCAAATGCTCTACGGCACATTAATAAGAAATGCCCCCAACTCAGCATGAATTATAAATCAAATAACAGTTTTAAATATAACTTATTGCCAAATATGAGCCTGTAATTAAAATATATATATATTGTTCTCAAAAGCAAGCTTTACATTTTGCTATATAAACTGGATTTCGCTCAAAGTTTGTTATTTTTTAAAGACGTTTTTTTTGCCCAGATACAACAAATTAAAATTCACAGTTCACACTCAAACATCTGTGTGCCATTTTCATACAGTACTTATATGCAGAGCTCTAAATCAGCAGATTATCTTGTACATGCACATGTATTACAATTACGTTAGAGAAGCCAGTCATATCCTAGAGATAGTCCTCAAACATTGATGATACTCCCGTTTTTTAGAATACCTTTCAGATGCTATGGTTGGCCACCACCATGTGCGAGGTTAAGCCTACTTCTTAGCAACATGATGTTCACCAACATTGCTAGAATAAACAAATTGGCACTGTGCGGTATGTTACTAGAGAAAAGGCAGTTCTGAATAATGTCATGAACCTGCAAAGCATATGAGGCAATAAACCATCACAGAGCTGCAGGTTTATCCACTCTCAGTGATGGTGATCCAATGTTAGAAGGTTGTGGTATGGAAGGTCTAAAATTATTTTTACAAAATGGCTCACACATCAACTACTCAGGAAAAAACAAGAATAACCTAACATGGAGAAAAGACCGACCAACAATGTACATGATTGTCCCAGATGAGGCAAGAGCACAAAATGTTAGTCTGGAAGGATAAAAATGGTATATCTCTCAAACAACACAGGCTTACTTTCAGAATGTGTGTTAAAAAAATCCAAAATAGTGATAAACCATATATTGTAACCCCTAAATGTGCACCAACAATAATATAGTCTTTGTATTGTCATTATTTACTGTTTAAAATGAAAGTTAAATTGGTTTGTAATTTTGAAACGTGCCAGTACATTGATACCTCATCAAAAACAGTCAGCTCTGTTGTGTCTATGAGTTTACAGATCGTCTAACCCAGGCCTGGGGGTCCTCGAAGCCTCCTCTGGGGGTCCGCAACTGCTTAGAAAATTAAATAATCTTAACAGATTAGGGGCCACATGTAGCAAACTCCGAGATTGCGACTCGGAAATTGCGAGTCTGTCCGACTCGCAATTTCCGAGTCGCAATCTCGGATGCAGAACGGTGTCTCAGACACCATCTGCGACTCGCTATGGGGTCGCAAAGACCCACCTCATCAATATTAATCAGGTGGGTCACATTTTGCGACCCCATAGCGAGTCCCTGCACTCACAGGGATGGTGGCCTGCTGAAGTCAGCAGACCTCCATGTCTGTGACTGCTTTTTAAATAAAGCAGTTTTTGTTTTTCATTTTGCAGCCCGTTTTCCTTTAAGGAAACCGAGTTGCAAAATTAAAAAAATACCGAAACCATTTGGTTTCATTTTTTCAGTGTAAGCAGTGGTCCATTGGACCACTGCCTGCTGTGAAAAAACATTCTGGGCAACATTCACAAAGAGGAAGGGGTCCCATTGGGACCCCTTCCCTTTTGCGAATGAGTTACCACCAGTGTGACACTGGGGGTAACTGCGAGTTGCTTTGCGACCGCATTCGCGGTCACAAAGCAATTCTGAATTGCGATGCGAGTCGCAAATAGGAAGGGAACACCCCTTCCTATTTGCGAGTCGCATTCACAAATTGCGAGTCGGTACCGACTCGCAATTTGTGAATGTGCATTGCGTTAGGCCGTTTGCATGGCGCAAACTGCGATTTTCGCAGTTTGCACCATGCAAACGGCTACCTACATCTGGCCCTATGTCCCCAGCTTTAAGTGATGACTCAGTGCGGGGTCCCTGGATTCCAATAATGATTCAGTGGGGGTCCTAGGGTCCCAGTAATGATAAAGTTGGGGTCCACAGAAGTCAAAAGGTTGGGAACCACTGGGATAGAGCAAAGCTGTTTTACGGGTTTATCTCTTCATCTTGATTCCTCGAGGCACTCTCTTAGAATACTGAAATACAGTCTCTTCCCACACCCTAACAGTTTTAGGTTCATTGAAAAAGTTATGTGTGGAGTATATGTGGGATTTGGCATTGACCGCTAATGGATTCAAGTAAAAATCAATAGGCTGTGATAGTATTTGGCACAAAGACTCCTGTCCTGAGATGATTGGTCTGCTCCGTGGGTCAACTAATTTTAATGCATTACTCACTAGTGTGCCTTTCTTGTGCCATATTAATATCCACCCATATTTCTACATGACCCTTTAGTGTGTCACATAGAAATTATGGAATCTATTTCTCGTTTATAACAGCCAGGAGGATTATCGGAATGCAACATTCTCTGTTATTTTAATTTCCACATTATCCCTGGTCTCTATGACTTTAATGCTTTCCAACGCCTTTGTCATTTTGTTATATAAAGACGGTCTTTTCATTTTAATGGCTTTTATTTCAAGTGTGGGCAATGTTTCTGTAATGCTTGGAGGTTTCGTAAGAAAGTGTGCTGGTTCAGACCTAACGATTTACCTGCCACTGTGATTTGAAAAAGTGGATTCAGATTAAAAGGAGTCTGCATTTCTCACGTTTCTGGGAGAACCGTTTATTTAATTTAAGATTCCACTTAAAGTTAGGAACATCAAAGTAGGTTTGAAAACTTTAAAGAGAGTTAGGAAGTATAAAGTATTCACGACGGATTGAAAGGTGACTCTGCACTTGCATCACTGTGCAAACAAATAAGGGAATGACTAAAACACAGAGAAAAGAAGGCCCATATTTAACAGAAAATGATGGAGCGGGACGCTGCGCAAAATTGGCAGCATAAATAAATACGGTGCACCCCTGTGTTGTCCCCTGTGCTGGTGCTAAATTGAGCTGCCCAATGGCAACACAGGCATCCTTGCCCCGTCGTGCACGGATGTCTGTGTTGAGGGACTGGATTGTTCATGTGCGGGAAGACATGATTGTTTATATATGGGAAGGTGTCCCTTCCTGCACATAAACAATCATTGATGGCGATTTGGCACTTCTGTTTGTGCTGCAGAATGCAGTTCCAAAGTGTTATTTTGAAATTATTGTTTATGTGCAGGAAGGGACATCTTCCCATACATAAACAATCATGTCTGGCATTTTGCTCTTTCTATGCATGCTGCAGAATGCAGCACACATAGAAAAAGCAAAAAATGAGGAGGAACAAAAGTATTCCTCCTTGTTGCGCTTTGCTAACGCTACCCCTGGGGTGGTGTTAGATGTTTACGAAAACTCATAAATCTGAGGCAGCATCAAAATGCAATGGTTGTTGCTGTGGCACGCCCACAGCAACACCCATTGCACGCCCCTTCCATGCAAAGGCTGCGTGGAAGGGGCAGTATTTACAAGGTGGTGTTTATCCACAAAAAAAGTGGCTTAATGCCACCTTGTAAATACAGCGCAGGGCATTGCGCCATCGGAGCGTCACCAAAAGTGATGCTTCGGTGGTGCTAGGGGCTCATAAATATGCCCCGTAGGGTCCTATTTAGAGTTCAGTGGGGTGGAATGACCAAAAGTGTCCATATTTAGAGTGCTCTTTGACATCAATGTACTCATAATACTGAGCACAAGATATTCACAAATTTTGACGGATGTCCTTCAGCCAAACAAGGCCCATAATTATAATGCTCACGCTATCTATTATTAATAGGTGGATACTGCTGTTAACTCATTCTTGATTTCAATAAATAATAATGGGAAATATTTTAAATAAATTCAGCAGCTGGGGAATAGTCCATGTGGAACATATACACCCTCATTATAACCCTGGTGGTCTGCTGACTGCCAGGGCCGCGGTGGCAGTCTCACAGCCGACGGGCTGGCGGTGAGGACCGCCACATTATGGGCCAGATGTACGAAAGGATTTTACCCATTCTGTGTCTATGGGAAAAAGCTTTCGTACATATGGCCCTATGTGTGGTAAGTTGACCGCTGGAAACCCACAACATCCTTGCTCAGACCGCCAGGGCGGTTGGACCCGCCAAGCCGGAGATGAGCATCTCTGACCCGACGGTCCAATGAAGACGCCAGCGGTATTTTGAGCTGGCTTTTCACCAGGGTGTCTGTGGCAGTAGCGCCCGCCATGAAAACCCTGGTGGAAAAGCTACTGTGACAGGGAATTTCTTTCCTGTAACCAGCAGATGACTCGACTCCCCCACCACCCCCTAGCAAGCATGATACGCCCTCCATACTAGAACCCCCCGCACCACCCTCAGGTACAGCGTCTCCGACCCCCAGACCCCCTTCAGATACAACGCCCTCTTACCCGCATACATGTACAAGCACACAGACACCTACACGTACCCCACATACACTCATTCACCAACACTGACATACATGCATTCACTCACATGTATCTATACATTCATCCATTGTAACACTCATACATACATTCAGTGTAACACTCATACACGCATTCACTGCAACATTCATAAGCGCATTCACTTCAGCACTCATACATGCATTCACTTCAACATTCATACTCTCATTCAACTACGCATGCACACACCCATACAAACACCCATACACACATGCAAACACACATACACACATGCAAACAAACATGCATACACACACACATACACACACGCAAACGCGCATATACACACACATACAAACACCCACTCACACACAACACCCCCCTCCGTCCCACCTCCCTCCCCTGCTGGACACCCGACTTACCTTATCCTGCGAGGAGGTTGTCCGGCAGGGAACGGGCGCTTCCACCTCTGGATGCGCCCTGCCATCAGGACACCACCAGGTCATATTATAGGTCGTAATACTGCTGCTGGAGTCCTTCTGGCGGGGCAGGCCAGTGGTGGAACCGCCCAAGCACCTCCACCCGCCAGCACGACTACTGCAGGATTTCCACCCAAAATGTGGCAGAATCCTGCAGTACTTGTAATATGGTAGGCGGAAGACCACCAGCACTGGCAGTCTTCTGGCACTCACAGCTTTGGTAGTCTTTCAAAAAGACCACCAAAGTCATAATGAGGGACATAGTTTCCTCATATATTCAAGCTTTATGGTGTAGGTAAGGAATGTCGAGGGCAAAATATCAAATGGTCACAAAAGCGTGAGCAGAATGTTGAGAGACAAAATACTGAAAGGTAACTTTGTATACATTTTCTGTCCGTAACTCCACATATACTTAACTTGGTGATCTATTTTCAGAAATGTGGTCTGTAGTTGAAAGAGATATACACCCTTGTCCAAAGAGGAAGCACAATCCTAGTCAGGTTAAGTCACAACACAATCAAAATTAACCTGTGTCCACCCTCTGGTAGCTTGGCACTGAGCAGTCAGGCCAAATTTAGAAGGCAATATGTAAAGTGTATGTGCAATAAATCATACAGTAACACAGTAAAAACACCATAAAAATTACACCACTCAGGTTTAGAAACATAGATAGTATTTATCTTAATAAAATAAGGTAAAAAGGACAAAGATCCATAAAGGACAAGTTGAAATATCACTTTGAAAAGGTTTAAAAGAGTCTCAATCCATAGAAATCAATAGTTTTTTCTTTGTAACACCCAATACCTGGGATGCATCAAAAATACCAACTCACAGAGACTGCAGAGGAGGAGATGTGTGGAAAAATAAGGTGTTGCGTCAGATTGTCTGTTGAAGCACATACAATGCATCATTTCTTTCTACGCTGCAAGGGTTTGCGTTGTTGTTCCAGCATGCAGTCTTGGTTCCTCACTGCGATGCGGGGGTATTTTGACGCCCAGGGATGATGCGTTGAAAATCCTTGATACGTTGGTAGAAGGAGCAGGCGCTGCATCGATCCTGTACGCAATGTGTTGAATTTTCCGTCGCAAGACAGGTGCTCCGTTGAATTCTCCATTGGGAAGTCAGTGCTGCATCGTTCCGGTCAGTGGCGTGGCGATTTCCCAGCTGCGATGCAGGCTTTCCGTTGATTTCCGCAAGCGTTGCATCAATTTTTGTTGCACAAGGAGTTTCTTCAAGAGGTGAAGTCGTTGTTAGCCCCGAGACTTCAGAAACCAGAGCCAAGTTCAATCCAAGCCCTTGAAGAGCACTTCAGGAGGAAGGCAGAGTCCTTCCAACAGAGTCAGAGGCCAGCTGGGCAACAAGCAGGGCTGCAGTCCTTCTCAGCAAAGCAGTCCAGATGAGTCTGGGCCAGCAGGCTGTTCAACTGACTGAGTGCAGGTGTAGGTCCAGAACTGTCTGATTTGGAGGGGTCAGAGACCCAGTTTAAATACCCAAAATGCCTTTGAAGTAGGGGAAACCTCAAAGAGTGGTTTTGAAGTGCACACGTTCCCCTTTCAGCCCAGTCCTGTCTGTCAGGATCCCTGTGAGGGGTTATCAGTCCTTTGTGTGAGGGCAGGCCACTGGCCTTTCAAATGTAAGTGTGAGCCCCTCCACACTTCCTGCCCAGGAAGACCCATTCAGTATGCAGATGAATGCAGATGTGACTGAGTGTTCTGTGTTTATGGTTGTCTGGGTGGAATGCACCAGAGGAGCTGTCAACCAGCACGGACCAGATGTGGATGGAGACAGGCTGTAAGACAGAGATGGCAGTAAGTGGAGAGAAATGCCCACTGTCTAAAAGTGGCAGTTCTAAAATAGTAATATTAAATCCAACTTCACCAATACGTAGGATTTTCTATGGCCAGTTTGACAATACCAAACAAGACATGGCTACTCCTTCCAGAATCTACCACTTAAGACTATATGAGGGACATTCTAATGCTAATCTAAACAGAGAAAACATAAAACTGACTCAGAGGACCCTCTACAGATATTGGGGTGTACAGGTAACTAATTCCTGAAAACACCACCAATAATATATTTTAATCCTGTCCAGGCTGCACTAGAATAAAATAGGGCGAGTGATCAGCCTGAGTCAGTTTTATGTTTTCTATGTTGTCCGTCTCTGGTCCCTGTGCCATTATTGTTGATTTTGTATGATGTGCTTTTATGTCTCCCCACCCTTACTGCTCCAATCCGAAGGGGATATATTTCTCAGAGTGTGTTAGCAGGGCCCTATGATGAAGCAAGCCACAAATTGTGGGTGAGGGACTTTTTTTCCACACATAGATGTTGAACTAGTCTGGTCTCCATACCAGATATTATTCCTTGTCCTTTTGTTTTGATAATATAAGTAGTTTTAAATGACAAGTAGAAGTGGCAATGAAACTGTACACAGGTCTTGCAATGGCAGGCTTCAGACATGATTATGGGGCTACTGATGTGAGTGGCACAATCAGTGCTGCAGGCCTACTAGTAGCATTTAATTTAGTGGCCCTGGGCACAGGTAGTGCACTTTAGTAGGGACCTACAGTTAAATTTAATATGCCAAATGGGTAAGTACCAATGTTACCATGTTTAGGGGAGTATATGTACTTTAGCACTGGACCGCAGTGGTAAAGTGTGCAGAGTCCTAAAACCAGCAAAAACAGTGTCAGAAAAGTGGAGGGAGGCAGGCAAAAAGTTGGGGGATGACCACCCTAAGGCTGTCGGGTCTAACATCTGTCTGTCTATCTATTTATCTATCTATCTATCTATCTATCTATCTATCTATCTATCTATCTATCTATCTATCTATCTATCTATCTATCTATCTATCTATATATCCATCTATCTAACTATCTATATCTGTCTATCTACCTGCCTATATATTATCTATATATTTCTATATATTGTCTATATATCTATCTTTAAGGTATATAGGGGGTCATTCTGACCCCGGAGGTCAAGGACCGCCGGGGCCGGGGTCGGCGGTAGCACCGCCAACAGGCTGGCGGTGCTCCGCCGGGCATTCTGACCGCGGCGGTACAGCCGCGGCCAGAAGCGGAAAGTCGGCGGTGTACCGCCGACTTTCCGCTGCCCATGGGAATCCGCCATGGCGGCGCAGCTTGCTTCAGCTTGCTTCAGCTTGCTGCGCCGCCATGGGGATTCCGACCCCCTCACCGCCATCCTGTTCCTGGCGGTTCCGCCCGCCAGGAACAGGATGGCGGTGAGGGGTGTCGTGGGGCCCCTGGGGGCCCCTGCAGTGCCCATGCCAATGGCATGGGCACTGCAGGGGCCCCCGTAAGTGTGCCCCACTTTGAATTTCAGTGTCTGCTCAGCAGACACTGAAATTCGCGACGGGTGCTACTGCACCCGTCGCACATCCTCCACTCCGCCGGCTCAATTCGGAGCCGGCATCCTCATGGAGGGGTGTTTCCCACTGGGCTGGCGGGCGGCCTTTTGGCGGTCGCCCGCCAGCCCAGTGGGAAACCCAGAATACCCGCGGCGGTCTTTTGACCGCGCAGCGGTATTCTGGCGGTTCCCTCCAGGCGGGCGGCTCCCGCTGCCCGCCGGGGTCAGAATGACCCCCATAGAGTTGAGAACAGTGAATTCTTACCTCCCTATGTGTATTTACCTGTCCCTTGATGTACTGGTTACGATATTGTGACCATTCAATTTTTGTCTTCAATATTACCTACCACAGTCAAGCTCTACGGTTCTGTAGGTCCTTTGTTAATGTCCTTGTGATGGATCTGCCTCTTTTTATGTCATCATGGCCAAAATGTGAGCACAATCTGAACAATCAAGTGAGCTTTACCGCCACTGTTTTCTGCATGTATGTATATGAACTTTTTTTGGAATTAGAACTCTAGTAAACACTTGCAAATGATTTTGTACTTGAACATTCTGCAGGAAGTCAACTGCACTCTGATACCTGTATAATGTAAATGTATCCGAGTTGCTAATAAAGGAATTGCTTTTACATGTGTGGATCATTACTCAACGAATCCATGACATAGAAAGTGTCTGCATAAAAAAGCCATTGAAGTTGATAGTTTACCAAACAGGCGTGGTGTGATGAGAGTTCTGTCTGGGAGGTTGAGGATCAATCTGGCTGCAGAGTTCTGGAAGTTCTGTAGTCTTTTAGTGAGTTGCTTGGTGATCCTGGCGTAGAGGGTTTTCCCATAGCCTAATTTTCTAGTGGCTAGATTCTGAGTGACTGATTTTTTAGTGTTGCTGGGGAACCATGGGAAGATCTTCCTCAGCATCTTAAGGGTGTGGACGCAGCTGTGCCTTCCTATAATTATGATTAAGGAGAGTGAGGTTTGATATAGAATGAGAAATCATTTTTAAGACACAAAGTACAGGACCAAAGTGATTTGGCTTTGCTAAATAGGATGACCTCCGTCTTTTCTCTGTTATCCTTCATCCATGCAGCCACACTGATCAAGCAGTCCATGAACTTCTATCTAGTTACTTCAGCACTGTCAGCAATAGATATTATTAACTGTATACCATCTGCATAATACATTATGCCAAAGACATTAGTTGTCAAGGGGGGAACAAGTAGATGTTGAAAAGCATTGCACTGAGGGGTGAGCCTAGGGGGACGCCACAGGGAACTGACACAGGGCTAGATTTGAGAAGGGTAATCTTCATGAACTGTGATCTGCCTGAGAGAAAAGACCATCTTAGGACCATCTTGGAAAATAGGCCTCCCTCATGCAATTGTTTGATTAAAATAGCATGAGAGTCTGTGTCAAAGGCTGCAGAAAGGTCAAGAAAGATGAGGACAGCAGGTCTGTCCTCATCCAAAGTTAGTCTGGTGTTAACAGTGGCAGTGAATACGGCAGTTTTAGTGCTATGGACAGCCCCGAATCCTGCTTACGAGGGGACCAATAAGTTATTTTTCTTCCAGTGGGTAAATAGTTGACTTATAGCATATGAAAAAATTCATAACAACACAGTGCATGGTAGAGTGGAGAGTTATAGTTTGTGTTCCCCAGAACAGAGTGTATCAAGGTCCATTACTTATAAAATGTGAAGGTGGTGGATACATTGTGAATGAAAGTTACAACTGTAACTTTACAATTTTTAAAGTTTGTGTACTTCAAACTTGGTTTGTATACGGAAAAAAGATTTCCCTATTTATAACTAACCTTAAACCTTAGTTTTTTTCCATTGGATTTCACTGTTTTTTTTTAGAATTTCTTATACAAATGTGTTTTAAAGCGTAGAGTCTAGTGTCACAAGTGGAGAGTTGTTATGTTGAGTGTTGTACAGTACAGTGGGAGTGAGTGTTGTAAAGTCTATTGCAATAGACTGGAGTATTGCAGATCGGAATCAAGTGGAGTAGAGCAAAGTGTAGTAACGTATTGCAAGGGTGTAGTATGGTGTAATAGCATGGTGTCCGTTATAATGTAGTTAAGGAGCATAGACTGGAGCAGCGAGTTGATCAGTGGAATGGCATGTCGAACAGTAGAGTAGGGTGTTATAGACTGTCATAGAGCATATTGGAGTGTTTTAGAGTGCAGTAGGGTGAATTAGAGTGTCACAGAGTGGAGTATCATCAAGTGGTCTGTCCTAGAGTACAGTGGTGCAGAGTGTCATAGAATGGAATGCCGTGTCATATAGTGGGTTGGAGTATTGCAGAGAGAAGTTGAGACATGTGGCATAGAGTGGAGTGGGGTGGAGTAGCAGAGAATGTAGTACCGTACTTTAGAGTGGAGTAGAGTGTCAGACAATGGAGCAAAGTGGAGCAGTGTATCGTACAGTGACATAGAGTGGGATAAAGTGTAGTAGAGCGGAGTATAATGGAGAGGAGTACACAGGAGTGGGGCAGTATAGAGTGAAGTAAGGTGTCATAGAGTAGAGTGGCATTACAAAGACTATGGTAGGATAGAGTGCAGTGAAGTGAAATGCTGTAGCATATAGTCAAGTAAAGTGCCATAAACGGGAGTACAGTGTTGTACAGTAGGGTGTAGTGGGGTGTGCTACAGTATGGGAAAGTGATGTAGAACACCGTAGAGTAGAGTGGCATAAAGGTTAGTTTTTTTTGGAGTGGTGTACAGTACAGTGTTTTAGAGTATGGTATTGTGGAGTGGCATACAGTGTTATAGATTGCAATGTTATTAAGTGGCATGGAATGATGTGCCATATAGTGGAGTAGAGTGGAGTACTATGTCAGAGTAGAATGAGGAGGGCTGTAGTGGCACAGTAGAGGGGATTAAAGTGTGGTATAGTGGCATACAAAGAGTTGCATACAGTGTTGTATAGTGTACTAGAGTATCAGAGTAGAGTAGAGTGTTGTACAGTGGCATACAGTATAGTACAATCTTGTACAGTGGAGTGGAGGGTTATAGACAGGAGTAAAGTGTGGGAGAGTGGCATACAGTGTACTAGAATGTTGCAGAGTGTAGTTGCACAGAGTACAGTACTGTGTGAAACAGTGGAACTCCATAGAGTAGATTGTTGTATAGTAGTGTAGAGTGGGGTTAAAGTTCCGTACAGTGGATTAGAGTAGAGTGGAGTGGTGTAATATAGTGTGAAGTAAAGTTCCATAGAGCGTTTTGGTGTGTTGAGGATGAGAGTGGCATGGAGTGGAGTGTGTTGGCATAGCGCAGGTAGTAAACTGTTATAACTTGGACTAGGTTTACATACAGAAAAATGAAGAGCTGCGTTATATGGAAAAATGTAGTATAGTGGAATAGAGTGTTGTACATTGGAGGTTATGGGTATAAAGAGGAGTATAGAGCTAGACAGTGTAGTGGGCTTTTTTAGAGTGGAGTTAAATAGAGTGGCGTTGATTGGAATGGCATGCACTGTGCTTATGTAGAGTGGACTATCGTAAAATGGAGTAGCAAAGAGTGGAATAGTGCACAGTGGAATGCTGTACAGTGGAGTGTAGATGAGTGGAGTGGCATTGAATTGAGTAGAGTGAAGTGGTGTACAGTGGAGTAGGGTTCAGCGGATTAGCATAGAGTGGGGTGGCATGGTTTGAAGTGGCAAAGAATAGAGTCAAGGAGACTGTTATAAATTGGAGTGGAGTCTCATATATTAGAGTGCAATGCTGTGTCATACCATGTTGGAAACTGTCAGAGTGGAGTACAGTGTTGTACAATAGAGTGTGCGGACATAGAGTTGAGTGCAAATTTGGACAGTGGATTGTATGGGGATAGAGTGGAGTACAGTCTAGCAAGGTGGCATAGAGTTTAGTAGAGTTCGATAGAGTGGAGTTCTATAGAGTGGAGGTGAGTACTGTGGAGTCACATAGAGTATAGTAGCATACAGTAAAGTGGTATAAAGTGGAATAGCGTAGAGTGAAGTAGTGTAGATTGGAGTGGCATACAGTGGAGTGGCACAGAGTGCCACAGCATATAGTTTATTATCGTACAGTAGAGTGCTGTAAAGTGTGATGCATATAGGGTAGTGGCGTACAGTGGAGTGGACTACAGTGAAGTGTTTAGACTGGAGTGGGGTATTGTAGGGTGAGGTATAATGTAATAGCATGCAGTAGATTAGCGTGTAGTGGAATGGGGTAGAATGGAACACCGTACAGTAGAGGGGCAAAGATTGCAGATGCCTACAGTGTAATGGCGTATAATGGAGTGGCTTACAGTGGAATAGCATAGAGTGGAGTACAGCAGAGTGTCATAGAATATAATAGAGTAGCATGGCATAGAGTGGAGTGGCGTACAGTGGAGTGGTGTAGACTGGGAATGTAAAATTCTATGGAAAATGCATTTCATTTGAAGCCTGTTTTGGGACCCCCCTTTTTTCTTTGCTTCCCCTTGACCACACGCTGTGAAAATTTCAGTCTTTCCAAAATGAAATCATCACGCACATTGGTCAAACGGGCAAAGTTATAAAGGGATTAAAAAATCCCCCAAAGCTCTAATTATTCTACTCTGTGTTATCTATATATATATATATATATATATATATATATATATATATATATATATATATATATATATATATATCTCCTTGGGTTAGTCGCCACTAGTTAGGACCTAGACGAATTCCGTCAAGCAGTTTTGGTGCTATCTCTGTTCAAAATCCCTATGGAAAAATGAATGGGGAAAAAAGTGTTTTGGGACCTCCTCTTTTTCACGCAAATCACCCCCCACCTCAGACAGATCACCCTGAAACTTTCCAGACAGTACCTGGCATCATTAGCAAATTAGTTTGGAAAGTTTTGTGAAGATTTGTCAAGAGGCACCAAAGATATAGGCAAGTAAGAAAAAACACTTTACAGAAACTAGGTCCCAACTATAACTACCTAGTGACAAATGCTACTAGGTACATATATATATATATATATGTATATATTATATATATATATATATATTCATATTCACAGTTAGGTACACATGTCTATGGTTTTGTGTGTGTAAAATGTGAACCTACCTATAACCTCCCTGGAACCTTTGTTTCTTTCAGTGAATTTCTAACATAATGTAATATTTAATTACCATATATTAATACAACCACCACTGTGCACAGCTTTCAGCCGTGTGTGGCAGGGGTTGACCAAAGGGCTTAGCTTTCGGTGAAGCCCTGTGGCCAAACCCCACGCATTCATCCAACCTGTCTCGCAGCAAAACCCTGCAGCCAACCTCTCAAACACAGCCAAGTCCATTCTGCGCACAGCAAGGTCATGAATTGGTGTTGGTGTTTGAGTGGGAGTATGTTTTTTGTCATTGTGCCGCAGATCCCTCGCAAAGTTACACAGTGCAGCCGTGGATCCGGAGATCCTCATGTGCGCCAATAAAAAACAAACTTTTAGGCACTTTCCCATAGGGATTTTAGCATGATTACAGCCTGAACCGCTGAACGGATTTACACCAAAAGTGGCAGAAAGCTAGATTTTGGCCCAGAAAGAGTGCTTTTTGTAATTTGCTGTAAATCAGTTCAGTAGTTTTGGAGTTCTTAAAGGAAAAAGATTTATGTAAATCTAGGGATGCGGATCCTTCCCAGATCCACTGCAGTGGATCCAGAGCCAAAACCAATGACATGATTGCCTGGTCGCAACCTGAGAAAAAAGTTGCAGCCACCATTTGGTTTATTGGTCAGCTGGAGGTGGGGGGAGAGAAAATTGAAATTGACATTAGGGGTCAAGGTACAAGTATCGGGACCCCATAGGACAGATGGAGAGGTCTCTGAGGGACCCCTTATGGGCAAGTACAGGCATTGGTCTTTGAATATGGGAGAGCAGCAACACAAGGATTCACAAGTGCAGCTATGTTTTAGGAAGAGTATGGGGCATGCAAATCGGCACTGGGAGTAATTATCCTGTATTGGAGGATTAGTAGACACAAGTACTGTTGAAAGCATGCAGGCGTTTGAAAAATTGGAACATTTGACATTGTATTTGGGAGCAGTCTGAATCTGACTCAAGGGGTAAAGAACTCATACTACTTAACCCCTTCGCTGCCAGGCCTTTTCCCCCTCCTGTGCCGAGCCTTTTTTTGGCTATTTGGAGCAGTTCGCGCTTAGGCCCTCATAACTTTTTGTTCACATAAGCTACCCACGCCAAATTTGCGTCCTTTTTTTCCAACATCCTAGGGATTCTAGAGGTACCCAGACTTTGTGGGTTCCCCAGAAGGAGGCCAAGAAATTAGCCAAAAAACAGTGAAAATTTCGTTTTTTTTTTAAAAATGGGAAAAATGGGCTGCAGAAGAAGGCTTGTGGTTTTTCCCCTGAAAAGGGCATCAACAAAGGGTTTGCGGTGCTAAAATCACCAGCTTCCCAGCTTTCAGGAACAGGCAGACTTGAATCAGAAAACCCAATTTTTCAACACAATTTTGGCATTTTACTGGGACATACCCCATTTTTACGATTTTTTGTGCTTTCAGCCTCCTTCCAGTCAGTGACAGAAATGGGCATGAAACCGACGCTGGATCCCAGAAACCGCAACATTTCTGAAAAGTAGACAAAATTCTGAATTCAGCAAGGGGTAATTTGTGTAGATCCTACAAGGGTTTCCTACAGAAAATAACAACTGAAAAAGAAAAATATTGAAATTGAGGTGAAAAAAACATCACTTTTTCTCTATGTTTTACTCTGTAACTTTTACCTGCAATGTCAGATTTTTGAAAGCAATATACCGTTACGTCTGCTGGACTCTTCTGGTTGCGGGGAAGGGCTTGTAGGTTCATCAAGAACTCTAGGTACCCAGAGCCAATAAATGACCTGCACCCTGCAGTGGGTTTTCATTCTATGCCGGGTATACAAAGAGTAAAAAATAGCTATCAAGAAAACCTTTGTATTTCCAAAATGGGCACAAGATAAGGTGTTGAGAAGCAGTGGTTATTTGCACATCTCTGAATTCCGGGGTGCCGATACTAGCATGTGAATTACAGGGCATTTCTCAAATAGACGTCTTTTTTACACACTGTCTTACATTTGGAAGGGAAAAATGTAGAGAAAGACAAGGGGCAATAACACTTGTTTTGCTATTCTATGTTCCCCCAAGTCTCCCGATAAAAATGATACCTCACTTGTGTGGGTAGGCCTAGCGCCCGCGACAGGATATGCCCCAAAACAAAACGTGGACACATCACAGAAAACAGAGCTGTTTTTAGCAAAGTGACTACCTGTAGATTTTGGCCTCTAGCTCAGCCGCCACCTAGGGAAACCTACCAAACCTGTGCATTTCTGAAAACTAGAAACCTAGGGGAATCCAAGATGGGGTGACTTGTGTGGCTCGGACCAGGTTCTGTTACCCAGAATCCTTTGCAAACCTCAAAATGTGGCTAAAAAAACACATGTTCCTCACATTTCTGTGTCAGAAAGTTCTGGAATCTGAGAGGAGCCACAAATTTCCTTCCACCCAGCATTCCCCCACGTCTCCCGATCAAAATGATACCTCACATGTGTGGGTAGGCCTAGCGCCCGTGACAGGAAACGCCCCAAAGCGCAACGTGGACACATCCAAATTTGTGAAGGAAAACAGAGGTGTTTTTTGCAAAGTGCCTACCTGTAGATTTTGGCCTGTAGCTCAGCCGCCACCTAGGGAAACCTACCAAACCTGTGCATTTCTGAAAACTAGAGACCTAGGGGAATCCAAGATGGGGTGACTTGTGTGGCTCGGACCAGGTTCTGTTACCCAGAATCCTTTGCCAACCTCAAAATTTGGCTAAAAAAACACATGTTCCTCACATTTCTGTGGCAGAAAGTTCTGGAATCTGAGAGGAGCCACGAATTTTCTACTACCCAGCGTTCCCCCACATCTCCCGATAAAAATGATACCTCACTTGTGTGGGTAGGCCTAGCGCCCGTGACAGGAAATGCCCCAAAGCGCAACGTGGACACAGCCAAATTGGTGAAGGAAAACAGAGGTGTTTTTTGCAAAGTGCCTACCTGTAGATTTTGGCCTGTAGCTCAGCCGCCACCTAGGGAAACCTACCAAACCTGTGCATTTCTGAAAACTAGAGACCTAGGGGAATCCAAGATGGGGTGCCTTGTGTGGCTCGGACCAGGTTCTGTTACCCAGAATCCTTTGCAAACCTCAAAATTTGGCTAAAAAAACACATGTTCCTCACATTTCTGTGGCAGAAAGTTCTGGAATCTGAGAGGAGCCACGAATTTCCTTCCACCCAGCGTTCCCCCACGTCTCCCGATAAAAATGATACCTCACTTGTGTGGGTAGGCCTAGCGCCCGCGACAGGAAACGCCCCAAAGCGCAACGTGCACACATCCAAATTTTTGAAGGAAAACAGAGGTGTTTTTTGCAAAGTGCCTACCTGTAGATTTTGGCCTGTAGCTCAGCCGCCACCTAGGGAAACCTACCAAACCTGTGCATTTCTGAAAACTAGAGACCTAGGGGAATCCAAGATGGGGTGACTTGTGTGGCTCGGACCAGGTTCTGTTACCCAGAATCCTTTGCAAACCTCAAAATTTGGCTAAAAAAACTCATGTTCCTCACATTTCTGTGGCAGAACGTTCTGGAATCTGAGAGGAGCCACTAATTTCTTCCACCCAGCGTTCCCCCACGTCTCACGATAAAAATTATACCTCACATGTGTGGGTAGGCCTAGCGCCCGTGACAGAAAACGCCCCAAAGCGCAACGTGGACACATCCAAATTTGTGAAGGAAAACAGAGGTGTTTTTTGCAAAGTGCCTACCTGTAGATTTTGGCCTGTAGCTCAGCCGCCACCTAGGGAAACCTACCAAACCTGTGCATTTCTGAAAACTAGAGACCTAGGGGAATCCAAGATGGGGTGACTTGTGTGGCTCGGACCAGGTTCTGTTACCCAGAATCCTTTGCAAACCTCAAAATTTGGCTAAAAAAACACATGTTCCTCACATTTCTGTGGCAGAAAGTTCTGGAATCTGAGAGGAGCCACGAATTTCCTTCCACCCAGCGTTCCCCCACGTCTCCCGATAAAAATGATACCTCACTTGTGTGGGTAGGCCTAGCGCCCGTGACAGGAAACGCCCCAAAGCGCAACGTGGACACAGCCAAATTGGTGAAGGAAAACAGAGGTGTTTTTTGCAAAGTGCCTACCTGTAGATTTTGGCCTGTAGCTCAGCCGCCACCTAGGGAAACCTACCAAACCTGTGCATTTCTGAAAACTAGAGACCTAGGGGAATCCAAGATGGGGTGACTTGTGTGGCTCGGACCAGGTTCTGTTACCCAGAATCCTTTGCAAACCTCAAAATTTGGCTAAAAAAACACATGTTCCTCACATTTCTGTGGCAGAAAGTTCTGGAATCTGAGAGGAGCCACGAATTTCCTTCCACCCAGCGTTCCCCCACGTCTCCCGATAAAAATGATACCTCACTTGTGTGGGTAGGCCTAGCGCCCGCGACAGGAAACGCCCCAGAGCGCAACGTGCACACATCCAAATTTTTGAAGGAAAACAGAGGTGTTTTTTGCAAAGTGCCTACCTGTAAATTTTGGCCTGTAGCTCAGCCGCCACCTAGGGAAACCTACCAAACCTGTGCATTTCTGAAAACTAGAGACCTAGGGGAATCCAAGATGGGGTGACTTGTGTGGCTCGGACCAGGTTCTGTTACCCAGAATCCTTTGCAAACCTCAAAATTTGGCTAAAAAAACTCATGTTCCTCACATTTCTGTGGCAGAACGTTCTGGAATCTGAGAGGAGCCACGAATTTCCTTCCACCCAGCGTTCCCCCACGTCTCACGATAAAAATGATACCTCACATGTGTGGGTAGGCCTAGCGCCCGTGACAGGAAACGCCCCAAAGCGCAACGTGGACGCATCCAAATTTGTGAAGGAAAACAGAGGTGTTTTTTGCAAAGTGCCTACCTGTAGATTTTGGCCTGTAGCTCAGCCGCCACCTAGGGAAACCTACCAAACCTGTGCATTTCTGAAAACTAGAGACCTAGGGGAATCCAAGATGGGGTGACTTGTGTGGCTCGGACCAGGTTCTGTTACCCAGAATCCTTTGCAAACCTCAAAATTTGGCTAAAAAAACACATGTTCCTCACATTTCTGTGGCAGAAAGTTCTGGAATCTGAGAGGAGCCACGAATTTCCTTCCACCCAGCGTTCCCCCACGTCTCCCGATAAAAATGATACCTCACTTGTGTGGGTAGGCCTAGCGCCCGTGACAGGAAACGCCCCAAAGCGCAACGTGGACACAGCCAAATTGGTGAAGGAAAACAGAGGTGTTTTTTGCAAAGTGCCTACCTGTAGATTTTGGCCTGGAGCTCAGCCGCCACCTAGGGAAACCTACCAAACCTGTGCATTTCTGAAAACTAGAGACCTAGGGGAATCCAAGATGGGGTGACTTGTGTGGCTCGGACCAGGTTCTGTTACCCAGAATCCTTTGCAAACCTCAAAATTTGGCTAAAAAAACACATGTTCCTCACATTTCTGTGGCAGAAAGTTCTGGAATCTGAGAGGAGCCACGAATTTCCTTCCACCCAGCGTTCCCCCACGTCTCCCGATAAAAATGATACCTCACTTGTGTGGGTAGGCCTAGCGCCCGTGACAGGAAACGCCCCAAAGCGCAACGTGGACACAGCCAAATTGGTGAAGGAAAACAGAGGTGTTTTTTGCAAAGTGCCTACCTGTAGATTTTGGCCTGGAGCTCAGCCGCCACCTAGGGAAACCTACCAAACCTGTGCATTTCTGAAAACTAGAGACCTAGGGGAATCCAAGATGGGGTGACTTGTGTGGCTCGGACCAGGTTCTGTTACCCAGAATCCTTTGCAAACCTCAAAATTTGGCTAAAAAAACACATGTTCCTCACATTTCTGTGGCAGAAAGTTCTGGAATCTGAGAGGAGCCACGAATTTCCTTCCACCCAGCGTTCCCCCACATCTCCCGATAAAAATGATACCTCACTTGTGTGGGTAGGCTTAGCGCCCGCGACAGGAAACGCCCCAAAGCGCAATGTGGACACATCCAAATTTGTGAAGGAAAACAGAGGTGTTTTTTGCAAAGTGCCTACCTGTAGATTTTGGCCTGTAGCTCAGCCGCCACCTAGGGAAACCTACCAAACCTGTGCATTTCTGAAAACTAGAGACCTAGGGGAATCCAAGATGGGGTGACTTGTGTGGCTCGGACTAGGTTCTGTTACCCAGAATCCTTTGCAGACCTCAAAATTTGGCTAAAAAAACACATGTTCCTCACATTTCTGTGGCAGAAAGTTCTGGAATCTGAGAGGAGCCACGAATTTCCTTCCACCCAGCGTTCCCCCACGTCTCCCGATAAAAATGATACCTCACTTGTGTGGGTAGGCCTAGCGCCCGCGACAGGAAACGCCCCAAAGCGCAACGTGGATCCATCCAAATTTGTGAAGGAAAACAGAGGTGTTTTTTGCAAAGTGCCTACCTGTAGATTTTGGCCAGTAGCTCAGCCGCCACCTAGGGAAACCTACCAAACCTGTGCATTTCTGAAAACTAGAGACCTAGGAGAATCCAAGATGGGGTGACTTGTGTGGCTCGGACCAGGTTCTGTTACCCAGAATCCTTTGAAAACCTGAAAATTTGGCTAAAAAAACACATGTTCCTCACATTTCTGTGGCAGAAAGTTCTGGAATCTGAGAGGAGCCACGAATTTCCTTCCACCCAGCGTTCCCCCACATCTCCCGATAAAAATGATACCTCACTTGTGTGGGTAGGCCTAGCGCCCGTGACAGGAAACGCCCCAAAGCGCAACGTGGACACAGCCAAATTGGTGAAGGAAAACAGAGGTGTTTTTTGCAAAGTGCCTACCTGTAGATTTTGGCCTGTAGCTCAGCCGCCACCTAGGGAAACCTACCAAACCTGTGCATTTCTGAAAACTAGAGACCTAGGGGAATCCAAGATGGGGTGACTTGTGTGGCTCGGACCAGGTTCTGTTACCCAGAATCCTTTGCAAACCTCAAAATTTGGCTAAAAAAACACATGTTCCTCACATTTCTGTGGCAGAAAGTTCTGGAATCTGAGAGGAGCCACGAATTTCCTTCCACCCAGCGTTCCCCCACGTCTCCCGATAAAAATGATACCTCACTTGTGTGGGTAGGCCTAGCGCCCGTGACAGGAAATGCCCCAAAGCGCAACGTGGACACAGCCAAATTGGTGAAGGAAAACAGAGGTGTTTTTTGCAAAGTGCCTACCTGTAGATTTTAGCCTGTAGCTCAGCCGCCACCTAGGGAAACCTTCCAAACCTGTGCATTTCTTAAAACTAGAGACCTAGGGGAATCCAAGATGGGGTGACTTGTGTGGCTCGGACCAGGTTCTGTTACCCAGAATCCTTTGCAAACCTCAAAATTTGGCTAAAAAAACACATGTTCCTCACATTTCTGTGGCAGAAAGTTCTGGAATCTGAGAGGAGCCACGAATTTCCTTCCACCCAGCGTTCCCCCACGTCTCCTGATAAAAATGATACCTCACTTGTGTGGGTAGGCCTAGCGCCCGTGACAGGAAATGCCCCAAAGCGCAACGTGGACACAGCCAAATTGGTGAAGGAAAACAGAGGTGTTTTTTGCAAAGTGCCTACCTGTAGATTTTAGCCTGTAGCTCAGCCGCCACCTAGGGAAACCTACCAAACCTGTGCATTTCTGAAAACTAGAGACCTAGGGGAATCCAAGATGGGGTGACTTGTGTGGCTCGGACCAGGTTCTGTTACCCAGAATCCTTTGCAAACCTCAAAATTTGGCTAAAAAAACACATGTTCCTCACATTTCTGTGGCAGAAAGTTCTGGAATCTGAGAGGAGCCACGAATTTCCTTCCACCCAGCGTTCCCCCACGTCTCCCGATAAAAATGATACCTCACTTGTGTGGGTAGGCCTAGCGCCCGCGACAGGAAACGCCCCAAAGCGCAACGTGGACACATCCAAATTTGTGAAGGAAAACAGAGGTGTTTTTTGCAAAGTGCCTACCTGTAGATTTTGGCCTGTAGCTCAGCCGCCACCTAGGGAAACCTACCAAACCTGTGCATTTCTGAAAACTAGAGACCTAGGGGAATCCAAGATGGGGTGACTTGTGTGGCTCGGACCAGGTTCTGTTACCCAGAATCCTTTGAAAACCTCAAAATTTGGCTAAAAAAACACATGTTCCTCACATTTCTGTGGCAGAAAGTTCTGGAATCTGAGAGGAGCCACGAATTTCCTTCCACCCAGCGTTCCCCCACGTCTCCCGATAAAAATGATACCTCACTTGTGTGGGTAGGCCTAGCGCCCGTGACAGGAAACGCCCCAAAGCGCAACGTGGACACAGCCAAATTGGTGAAGGAAAACAGAGGTGTTTTTTGCAAAGTGCCTACCTGTAGATTTTGGCCTGTAGCTCAGCCGCCACCTAGGGAAACCTACCAAACCTGTGCATTTCTGAAAACTAGAGACCTAGGGGAATCCAAGATGGGGTGACTTGTGTGGCTCGGACCAGGTTCTGTTACCCAGAATCCTTTGCAAACCTCAAAATTTGGCTAAAAAAACACATGTTCCTCACATTTCTGTGGCAGAAAGTTCTGGAATCTGAGAGGAGCCACGAATTTCCTTCCACCCAGCGTTCCCCCACGTCTCCCGATAAAAATGATACCTCACTTGTGTGGGTAGGCCTAGCGCCCGTGACAGGAAATGCCCCAAAGCGCAACGTGGACACAGCCAAATTGGTGAAGGAAAACAGAGGTGTTTTTTGCAAAGTGCCTACCTGTAGATTTTAGCCTGTAGCTCAGCCGCCACCTAGGGAAACCTACCAAACCTGTGCATTTCTGAAAACTAGAGACCTAGGGGAATCCAAGATGGGGTGACTTGTGTGGCTCGGACCAGGTTCTGTTACCCAGAATCCTTTGCAAACCTCAAAATTTGGCTAAAAAAACACATGTTCCTCACATTTCTGTGGCAGAAAGTTCTGGAATCTGAGAGGAGCCACGAATTTCCTTCCACCCAGCGTTCCCCCACGTCTCCTGATAAAAATGATACCTCACTTGTGTGGGTAGGCCTAGCGCCCGTGACAGGAAATGCCCCAAAGCGCAACGTGGACACAGCCAAATTGGTGAAGGAAAACAGAGGTGTTTTTTGCAAAGTGCCTACCTGTAGATTTTAGCCTGTAGCTCAGCCGCCACCTAGGGAAACCTACCAAACCTGTGCATTTCTGAAAACTAGAGACCTAGGGGAATCCAAGATGGGGTGACTTGTGTGGCTCGGACCAGGTTCTGTTACCCAGAATCCTTTGCAAACCTCAAAATTTGGCTAAAAAAACACATGTTCCTCACATTTCTGTGGCAGAAAGTTCTGGAATCTGAGAGGAGCCACGAATTTCCTTCCACCCAGCGTTCCCCCACGTCTCCCGATAAAAATGATACCTCACTTGTGTGGGTAGGCCTAGCGCCCGCGACAGGAAACGCCCCAAAGCGCAACGTGGACACATCCCAATTTGTGAAGGAAAACAGAGGTGTTTATTGCAAAGTGCCTACCTGTAGATTTTGGCCTGTAGCTCAGCCGCCACCTAGGGAAACCTACCAAACCTGTGCATTTCTGAAAACTAGAGACCTAGGGGAATCCAAGATGGGGTGACTTGTGTGGCTCGGACCAGGTTCTGTTACCCAGAATCCTTTGCAAAACCTCAAAATTTGGCTAAAAAAACACATGTTCCTCACATTTCTGTGGCAGAAAGTTCTGGAATCTGAGAGGAGCCACGAATTTCCTTCCACCCAGCGTTCCCCCACGTCTCCCGATAAAAATGATACCTCACTTGTGTGGGTAGGCCTAGCGCCCGCGACAGGAAACGCCCCAAAGCGCAACGTGGACACATCCAAATTTGTGAAGGAAAACAGAGGTGTTTTTTGCAAAGTGCCTACCTGTAGATTTTGGCCTGTAGCTCAGCCGCCACCTAGGGAAACCTACCAAACCTGTGCATTTCTGAAAACTAGAGACCTAGGGGAATCCAAGATGGGGTGACTTGTGTGGCTCGGACCAGGTTCTGTTACCCAGAATCCTTTGCAAACCTCAAAATATGGCTAAAAAAACACATGTTCCTCACATTTCTGTGGCAGAAAGTTCTGGAATCTGAGAGGAGCCACAAATTTCCTTCCACCCAGCGTTCCCCCACGTCTCCCGATAAAAATGATACCTCACTTGTGTGGGTAGGCCTAGCACCCGTGACAGGAAACGCCCCAAAGCGCAACGTGGACACAGCCAAATTGGTGAAGGAAAACAGAGGTGTTTTTTGCAAAGTGCCTACCTGTAGATTTTGGCCTGTAGCTCAGCCGCCACCTAGGGAAACCTACGAAACCTGTGCATTTCTGAAAACTAGAGACCTAGGGGAATCCAAGATGGGGTGACTTGTGTGGCTCGGACCAGGTTCTGTTACCCAGAATCCTTTGCAAACCTCAAAATTTGGCTAAAAAAACACATGTTCCTCACATTTCTGTGGCAGAAAGTTCTGGAATCTGAGAGGAGCCACGAATTTCCTTCCACCCAGCGTTCCCCCACGTCTCCCGATAAAAATGATACCTCACTTGTGTGGGTAGGCCTAGCGCCCGTGACAGGAAATGCCCCAAAGCGCAACGTGGACACAGCCAAATTGGTGAAGGAAAACAGAGGTGTTTTTTGCAAAGTGCCTATCTGTAGATTTTAGCCTGTAGCTCAGCCGCCACCTAGGGAAACCTACCAAACCTGTGCATTTCTGAAAACTAGAGACCTAGGGGAATCCAAGATGGGGTGACTTGTGTGGCTCGGACCAGGTTCTGTTACCCAGAATCCTTTGCAAACCTCAAAATTTGGCTAAAAAAACACATGTTCCTCACATTTCTGTGGCAGAAAGTTCTGGAATCTGAGAGGAGCCACGAATTTCCTTCCACCCAGCGTTCCCCCACGTCTCCCGATAAAAATGATACCTCACTTGTGTGGGTAGGCCTAGCGCCCGCGACAGGAAACGCCCCAAAGCGCAACGTGGACACATCCAAATTTGTGAAGGAAAACAGAGGTGTTTATTGCAAAGTGCCTACCTGTAGATTTTGGCCTGTAGCTCAGCCGCCACCTAGGGAAACCTACCAAACCTGTGCATTTCTGAAAACTAGAGACGTAGGGGAATCCAAGATGGGGTGACTTGTGTGGCTCGGACCAGGTTCTGTTACCCAGAATCCTTTGCAAACCTCAAAATTTGGCTTAAAAAACACATGTTCCTCAAATTTCTGTGGCAGAAAGTTCTGGAATCTGAGAGGAGCCACGAATTTCCTTCCACCCAGCGTTCCCCCACGTCTCCCGATAAAAATGATACCTCACTTGTGTGGGTAGGCCTAGCGCCCGTGACAGGAAACGCCCCAAAGCGCAACGTGGACACAGCCAAATTGGTGAAGGAAAACAGAGGTGTTTTTTGCAAAGTGCCTACCTGTAGATTTTGGCCTGTAGCTCAGCCGCCACCTAGGGAAACCTACCAAACCTGTGCATTTCTGAAAACTAGAGACCTAGGGGAATCCAAGATGGGGTGACTTGTGTGGCTCGGACCAGGTTCTGTTACCCATAATCCTTTGCAAACCTCAAAATTTGGCTAAAAAAACACATGTTCCTCACATTTCTGTGGCAGAAAGTTCTAGAATCTGAGAGGAGCCACGAATTTCCTTCCACCCAGCGTTCCCCCACGTCTCCCGATAAAAATGATACCTCACTTGTGTGGGTAGGCCTAGCGCCCGCGACAGGAAACGCCCCAAAGCGCAACGTGCACACATCCAAATTTTTGAAGGAAAACAGAGGTGTTTTTTGCAAAGTGCCTACCTGTAAATTTTGGCCTGTAGCTCAGCCGCCACCTAGGGAAACCTACCAAACCTGTGCATTTCTGAAAACTAGAGACCTAGGGGAATCCAAGATGGGGTGACTTGTGTGGCTCGGACCAGGTTCTGTTACCCAGAATCCTTTGCAAACCTCAAAATTTGGCTAAAAAAACTCATGTTCCTCACATTTCTGTGGCAGAACGTTCTGGAATCTGAGAGGAGCCACGAATTTCCTTCCAACCAGCGTTTCCCCACGTCTCACGATAAAAATGATACCTCACATGTGTGGGTAGGCCTAGCGCCCGTGACAGGAAACGCCCCAAAGCGCAACGTGGACACATCCAAATTTGTGAAGGAAAACAGAGGTGTTTTTTGCAAAGTGCCTACCTGTAGATTTTGGCCTGTAGCTCAGCCGCCACCTAGGGAAACCTACCAAACCTGTGCATTTCTGAAAACTAGAGACCTAGGGGAATCCAAGATGGGGTGACTTGTGTGGCTCGGACCAGGTTCTGTTACCCAGAATCCTTTGCAAACCTCAAAATTTGGCTAAAAAAACACATGTTCCTCACATTTCTGTGGCAGAAAGTTCTGGAATCTGAGAGGAGCCACGAATTTCTTTCCACCCAGCGTTACCCCATGTCTCCCGATAAAAATGATACCTCACTTGTGTGGGTAGGCCTAGCGCCCGTGACAGGAAACGCCCCAAAGCGCAATGTGGACACAGCCAAATTGGTGAAGGAAAACAGAGGTGTTTTTTGCAAAGTGCCTACCTGTAGATTTTGGCCTGTAGCTCAGCCGCCACCTAGGGAAACCTACCAAACCTGTGCATTTCTGAAAACTAGAGACCTAGGGGAATCCAAGATGGGGTGACTTGTGTGGCTCGGACCAGGTTCTGTTACCCAGAATCCTTTGCAAACCTCAAAATTTGGCTAAAAAAACACATGTTCCTCACATTTCTGTGGCAGAAAGTTCTGGAATCTGAGAGGAGCCACGAATTTCCTTCCACCCAGCGTTCCCCCACGTCTCCCGATAAAAATGATACCTCACTTGTGTGGGTAGGCCTAGCGCCCGTGACAGGAAACGCCCCAAAGCGCAACGTGGACACAGCCAAATTGGTGAAGGAAAACAGAGGTGTTTTTTGCAAAGTGCCTACCTGTAGATTTTGGCCTGTAGCTCAGCCGCCACCTAGGGAAACCTACCAAACCTATGCATTTCTGAAAACTAGAGACCTAGGGGAATCCAAGATGGGGTGACTTGTGTGGCTCGGACCAGGTTCTGTTAACCAGAATCCTTTGCAAACCTCAAAATTTGGCTAAAAAAACACATGTTCCTCACATTTCTGTGGCAGAAAGTTCTGGAATCTGAGAGGAGCCACGAATTTCCTTCCACCCAGCGTTCCCCCAAGTCTCCCGATAAAAATGATACCTCACTTGTGTGGGTAGGCCTAGCGCCCGCGACAGGAAACGCCCCAAAGCGCAACGTGGACACATCCAAATTGGTGAAGGAAAACAGAGGTGTTTTTTGCAAAGTGCCTACCTGTAGATTTTGGCCTGTAGCTCAGCCGCCACCTAGGGAAACCTACCAAACCTGTGCATTTCTGAAAACTAGAGACCTAGGGGAATCCAAGATGGGGTGACTTGTGTGGCTCGGCCAGGTTCTGTTACCCAGAATCCTTTGCAAACCTCAAAATTTGGCTAAAAAAACACATGTTCCTCACATTTCTGTGGCAGAAAGTTCTGGAATCTGAGAGGAGCCACGAATTTCCTTCCACCCAGCGTTCCCCCACGTCTCCCGATAAAAATGATACCTCACTTGTGTGGGTAGGCCTAGCGCCCGTGACAGGAAACGCACCAAAGCGCAACGTGGACACATCCAAATTTGTGAAGGAAAACAGAGGTGTTTTTTGCAAAGTGCCTACCTGTAGATTTTGGCCTGTAGCTCAGCCGCCACCTAGGGAAACCTACCAAACCTGTGCATTTCTGAAAACTAGAGACCTAGGGGAATCCAAGATGGGGTGACTTGTGTGGCTCGGACCAGGTTCTGTTACCCAGAATCCTTTGCAAACCTCAAAATTTGGCTAAAAAAACACATGTTCCTCACATTTCTGTGGCAGAAAGTTCTGGAATCTGAGAGGAGCCACGAATTTCCTTCCACCCAGCGTTCCCCCACGTCTCCCGATAAAAATGATACCTCACTTGTGTGGGTAGGCCTAGCGCCCGTGACAGGAAACGCCCCAAAGCGCAACGTGGACACAGCCAAATTGGTGAAGGAAAACAGAGGTGTTTTTTGCAAAGTGCCTACCTGTAGATTTTGGCCTGGAGCTCAGCCGCCACCTAGGGAAACCTACCAAACCTGTGCATTTCTGAAAACTAGAGACCTAGGGGAATCCAAGATGGGGTGAC
The DNA here is from genome assembly GCF_031143425.1 of Pleurodeles waltl. NCBI lineage: Eukaryota > Metazoa > Chordata > Amphibia > Caudata > Salamandridae > Pleurodeles > Pleurodeles waltl. Next base: position 265,502,645 of record NC_090448.1, on the reverse strand, counting down.
TTGTGTGGCTCGGACCAGGTTCTGTTACCCAGAATCCTTTGCAAACCTCAAAATTTGGCTAAAAAAACACATGTTCCTCACATTTCTGTGGCAGAAAGTTCTGGAATCTGAGAGGAGCCACGAATTTCCTTCCACCCAGCGTTCCCCCACATCTCCCGATAAAAATGATACCTCACTTGTGTGGGTAGGCCTAGCGCCCGCGACAGGAAACGCCCCAAAGCGCAATGTGGACACATCCAAATTTGTGAAGGAAAACAGAGGTGTTTTTTGCAAAGTGCCTACCTGTAGATTTTGGCCTGTAGCTCAGCCGCCACCTAGGGAAACCTACCAAACCTGTGCATTTCTGAAAACTAGAGACCTAGGGGAATCCAAGATGGGGTGACTTGTGTGGCTCGGACTAGGTTCTGTTACCCAGAATCCTTTGCAGACCTCAAAATTTGGCTAAAAAAACACATGTTCCTCACATTTCTGTGGCAGAAAGTTCTGGAATCTGAGAGGAGCCACGAATTTCCTTCCACCCAGCGTTCCCCCACGTCTCCCGATAAAAATGATACCTCACTTGTGTGGGTAGGCCTAGCGCCCGCGACAGGAAACGCCCCAAAGCGCAACGTGGACACATCCAAATTTGTGAAGGAAAACAGAGGTGTTTTTTGCAAAGTGCCTACCTGTAGATTTTGGCCTGTAGCTCAGCCGCCACCTAGGGAAACCTACCAAACCTGTGCATTTCTGAAAACTAGAGACCTAGGGGAATCCAAGATGGGGTGACTTGTGTGGCTCGGACCAGGTTCTGTTACCCAGAATCCTTTGCAAACCTCAAAATATGGCTAAAAAAACACATGTTCCTCACATTTCTGTGGCAGAAAGTTCTGGAATCTGAGAGGAGCCACGAATTTCCTTCCACCCAGCGTTCCCCCACGTCTCCCGATAAAAATGATACCTCACTTGTGTGGGTAGGCCTAGCACCCGTGACAGGAAACGCCCCAAAGCGCAACGTGGACACAGCCAAATTGGTGAAGGAAAACAGAGGTGTTTTTTGCAAAGTGCCTACCTGTAGATTTTGGCCTGTAGCTCAGCCGCCACCTAGGGAAACCTACGAAACCTGTGCATTTCTGAAAACTAGAGACCTAGGGGAATCCAAGATGGGGTGACTTGTGTGGCTCGGACCAGGTTCTGTTACCCAGAATCCTTTGCAAACCTCAAAATTTGGCTAAAAAAACACATGTTCCTCACATTTCTGTGGCAGAAAGTTCTGGAATCTGAGAGGAGCCACGAATTTCCTTCCACCCAGCGTTCCCCCACGTCTCCCGATAAAAATGATACCTCACTTGTGTGGGTAGGCCTAGCGCCCGTGACAGGAAATGCCCCAAAGCGCAACGTGGACACAGCCAAATTGGTGAAGGAAAACAGAGGTGTTTTTTGCAAAGTGCCTACCTGTAGATTTTAGCCTGTAGCTCAGCCGCCACCTAGGGAAACCTACCAAACCTGTGCATTTCTGAAAACTAGAGACCTAGGGGAATCCAAGATGGGGTGACTTGTGTGGCTCGGACCAGGTTCTGTTACCCAGAATCCTTTGCAAACCTCAAAATTTGGCTAAAAAAACACATGTTCCTCACATTTCTGTGGCAGAAAGTTCTGGAATCTGAGAGGAGCCACGAATTTCCTTCCACCCAGCGTTCCCCCACGTCTCCCGATAAAAATGATACCTCACTTGTGTGGGTAGGCCTAGCGCCCGCGACAGGAAACGCCCCAAAGCGCAACGTGGACACATCCAAATTTGTGAAGGAAAACAGAGGTGTTTATTGCAAAGTGCCTACCTGTAGATTTTGGCCTGTAGCTCAGCCGCCACCTAGGGAAACCTACCAAACCTGTGCATTTCTGAAAACTAGAGACGTAGGGGAATCCAAGATGGGGTGACTTGTGTGGCTCGGACCAGGTTCTGTTACCCAGAATCCTTTGCAAACCTCAAAATATGGCTAAAAAAACACATGTTCCTCACATTTCTGTGGCAGAAAGTTCTGGAATCTGAGAGGAGCCACGAATTTCCTTCCACCCAGCGTTCCCCCACGTCTCCCGATAAAAATGATACCTCACTTGTGTGGGTAGGCCTAGCACCCGTGACAGGAAACGCCCCAAAGCGCAACGTGGACACAGCCAAATTGGTGAAGGAAAACAGAGGTGTTTTTTGCAAAGTGCCTACCTGTAGATTTTGGCCTGTAGCTCAGCCGCCACCTAGGGAAACCTACGAAACCTGTGCATTTCTGAAAACTAGAGACCTAGGGGAATCCAAGATGGGGTGACTTGTGTGGCTCGGACCAGGTTCTGTTACCCAGAATCCTTTGCAAACCTCAAAATTTGGCTAAAAAAACACATGTTCCTCACATTTCTGTGGCAGAAAGTTCTGGAATCTGAGAGGAGCCACGAATTTCCTTCCACCCAGCGTTCCCCCACGTCTCCCGATAAAAATGATACCTCACTTGTGTGGGTAGGCCTAGCGCCCGTGACAGGAAATGCCCCAAAGCGCAACGTGGACACAGCCAAATTGGTGAAGGAAAACAGAGGTGTTTTTTGCAAAGTGCCTACCTGTAGATTTTAGCCTGTAGCTCAGCCGCCACCTAGGGAAACCTACCAAACCTGTGCATTTCTGAAAACTAGAGACCTAGGGGAATCCAAGATGGGGTGACTTGTGTGGCTCGGACCAGGTTCTGTTACCCAGAATCCTTTGCAAACCTCAAAATTTGGCTAAAAAAACACATGTTCCTCACATTTCTGTGGCAGAAAGTTCTGGAATCTGAGAGGAGCCACGAATTTCCTTCCACCCAGCGTTCCCCCACGTCTCCCGATAAAAATGATACCTCACTTGTGTGGGTAGGCCTAGCGCCCGCGACAGGAAACGCCCCAAAGCGCAACGTGGACACATCCAAATTTGTGAAGGAAAACAGAGGTGTTTATTGCAAAGTGCCTACCTGTAGATTTTGGCCTGTAGCTCAGCCGCCACCTAGGGAAACCTACCAAACCTGTGCATTTCTGAAAACTAGAGACGTAGGGGAATCCAAGATGGGGTGACTTGTGTGGCTCGGACCAGGTTCTGTTACCCAGAATCCTTTGCAAACCTCAAAATTTGGCTTAAAAAACACATGTTCCTCAAATTTCTGTGGCAGAAAGTTCTGGAATCTGAGAGGAGCCACGAATTTCCTTCCACCCAGCGTTCCCCCACGTCTCCCGATAAAAATGATACCTCACTTGTGTGGGTAGGCCTAGCGCCCGTGACAGGAAACGCCCCAAAGCGCAACGTGGACACAGCCAAATTGGTGAAGGAAAACAGAGGTGTTTTTTGCAAAGTGCCTACCTGTAGATTTTGGCCTGTAGCTCAGCCGCCACCTAGGGAAACCTACCAAACCTGTGCATTTCTGAAAACTAGAGACCTAGGGGAATACAAGATGGGGTGACTTGTGTGGCTCGGACCAGGTTGTGTTACCCATAATCCTTTGCAAACCTCAAAATTTGGCTAAAAAAACACATGTTCCTCACATTTCTGTGGCAGAAAGTTCTAGAATCTGAGAGGAGCCACGAATTTCCTTCCACCCAGCGTTCCCCCACGTCTCCCGATAAAAATGATACCTCACTTGTGTGGGTAGGCCTAGCGCCCGCGACAGGAAACGCCCCAAAGCGCAACGTGCACACATCCAAATTTTTGAAGGAAAACAGAGGTGTTTTTTGCAAAGTGCCTACCTGTAAATTTTGGCCTGTAGCTCAGCCGCCACCTAGGGAAACCTACCAAACCTGTGCATTTCTGAAAACTAGAGACCTAGGGGAATCCAAGATGGGGTGACTTGTGTGGCTCGGACCAGGTTCTGTTACCCAGAATCCTTTGCAAACCTCAAAATTTGGCTAAAAAAACTCATGTTCCTCACATTTCTGTGGCAGAACGTTCTGGAATCTGAGAGGAGCCACGAATTTCCTTCCAACCAGCGTTTCCCCACGTCTCACGATAAAAATGATACCTCACATGTGTGGGTAGGCCTAGCGCCCGTGACAGGAAACGCCCCAAAGCGCAACGTGGACACATCCAAATTTGTGAAGGAAAACAGAGGTGTTTTTTGCAAAGTGCCTACCTGTAGATTTTGGCCTGTAGCTCAGCCGCCACCTAGGGAAACCTACCAAACCTGTGCATTTCTGAAAACTAGAGACCTAGGGGAATCCAAGATGGGGTGACTTGTGTGGCTCGGACCAGGTTCTGTTACCCAGAATCCTTTGCAAACCTCAAAATTTGGCTAAAAAAACACATGTTCCTCACATTTCTGTGGCAGAAAGTTCTGGAATCTGAGAGGAGCCACGAATTTCTTTCCACCCAGCGTTCCCCCATGTCTCCCGATAAAAATGATACCTCACTTGTGTGGGTAGGCCTAGCGCCCGTGACAGGAAACGCCCCAAAGCGCAATGTGGACACAGCCAAATTGGTGAAGGAAAACAGAGGTGTTTTTTGCAAAGTGCCTACCTGTAGATTTTGGCCTGTAGCTCAGCCGCCACCTAGGGAAACCTACCAAACCTGTGCATTTCTGAAAACTAGAGACCTAGGGGAATCCAAGATGGGGTGACTTGTGTGGCTCGGACCAGGTTCTGTTACCCAGAATCCTTTGCAAACCTCAAAATTTGGCTAAAAAAACACATGTTCCTCACATTTCTGTGGCAGAAAGTTCTGGAATCTGAGAGGAGCCACGAATTTCCTTCCACCCAGCGTTCCCCCACGTCTCCCGATAAAAATGATACCTCACTTGTGTGGGTAGGCCTAGCGCCCGTGACAGGAAACGCCCCAAAGCGCAACGTGGACACAGCCAAATTGGTGAAGGAAAACAGAGGTGTTTTTTGCAAAGTGCCTACCTGTAGATTTTGGCCTGTAGCTCAGCCGCCACCTAGGGAAACCTACCAAACCTATGCATTTCTGAAAACTAGAGACCTAGGGGAATCCAAGATGGGGTGACTTGTGTGGCTCGGACCAGGTTCTGTTAACCAGAATCCTTTGCAAACCTCAAAATTTGGCTAAAAAAACACATGTTCCTCACATTTCTGTGGCAGAAAGTTCTGGAATCTGAGAGGAGCCACGAATTTCCTTCCACCCAGCGTTCCCCCAAGTCTCCCGATAAAAATGATACCTCACTTGTGTGGGTAGGCCTAGCGCCCGCGACAGGAAACGCCCCAAAGCGCAACGTGGACACATCCAAATTGGTGAAGGAAAACAGAGGTGTTTTTTGCAAAGTGCCTACCTGTAGATTTTGGCCTGTAGCTCAGCCGCCACCTAGGGAAACCTACCAAACCTGTGCATTTCTGAAAACTAGAGACCTAGGGGAATCCAAGATGGGGTGACTTGTGTGGCTCGGCCAGGTTCTGTTACCCAGAATCCTTTGCAAACCTCAAAATTTGGCTAAAAAAACACATGTTCCTCACATTTCTGTGGCAGAAAGTTCTGGAATCTGAGAGGAGCCACAAATTTCCTTCCACCCAGCGTTCCCCCACGTCTCCCGATAAAAATGATACCTCACTTGTGTGGGTAGGCCTAGCGCCCGTGACAGGAAACGCACCAAAGCGCAACGTGGACACAGCCAAATTGGTGAAGGAAAACAGAGGTGTTTTTTGCAAAGTGCCTACCTGTAGATTTTGGCCTGTAGCTCAGCCGCCACCTAGGGAAACCTACCAAACCTGTGCATTTCTGAAAACTAGAGACCTAGGGGAATCCAAGATGGGGTTACTTGTGTGGCTCCGACCAGGTTCTGTTACCCAGAATCCTTTGCAAACCTCAAAATTTGGCTAAAAAAACACATGTTCCTTACATTTCTGTGGCAGAAAGTTCTGGAATCTGAGAGGAGCCACGAATTTCCTTCCACCCAGCGTTCCCCCACATCTCCCGATAAAAATGATACCTCACTTGTGTGGGTAGGCCTAGCGCCCGTGACAGGAAATGCCCCAAAGCGCAACGTGGACACAGCCAAATTGGTGAAGGAAAACAGAGGTGTTTTTTGCAAAGTGCCTACCTGTAGATTTTGGACTGTAGCTCAGCCGCCACCTAGGGAAACCTACCAAACCTGTGCATTTCTGAAAACTAGAGACCTAGGGGAATCCAAGATGGGGTGACTTGTGTGGCTCGGACCAGGTTCTGTTACCCAGAATCCTTTGCAAACCTCAAAATTTGGCTAAAAAAACACATGTTCCTCACATTTCTGTGGCAGAAAGTTCTGGAATCTGAGAGGAGCCACGAATTTCCTTCCACCCAGCGTTCCCCCACGTCTCCCGATAAAAATGATACCTCACTTGTGTGGGTAGGCCTAGCGCTCGCGACAGGAAATGGCCCAAAACACAACGTGGACACATCCAAATTGGTGAAGGAAAACAGAGGTGTTTTTTGCAAAGTGCCTACCTGTAGATTTTGGCCTGTAGCTCAGCCGCCACCTAGGGAAACCTACCAAACCTGTGCATTTCTGAAAACTAGAGACCTAGGGGAATCCAAGATGGGGTGACTTGTGTGGCTCGGCCAGGTTCTGTTACCCATAATCCTTTGCAAACCTCAAAATTTGGCTAAAAAAACACATGTTCCTCACATTTCTGTGGCAGAAAGTTCTGGAATCTGAGAGGAGCCACGAATTTCCTTCCACCCAGCGTTCCCCCACGTCTCCCGATAAAAATGATACCTCACTTGTGTGGGTAGGCCTAGCGCCCGTGACAGGAAACGCACCAAAGCGCAACGTGGACACAGCCAAATTGGTGAAGGAAAACAGAGGTGTTTTTTGCAAAGTGCCTACCTGTAGATTTTGGCCTGTAGCTCAGCCGCCACCTAGGGAAACCTACCAAACCTGTGCATTTCTGAAAACTAGAGACCTAGGGGAATCCAAGATGGGGTTACTTGTGTGGCTCCGACCAGGTTCTGTTACCCAGAATCCTTTGCAAACCTCAAAATTTGGCTAAAAAAACACATGTTCCTTACATTTCTGTGGCAGAAAGTTCTGGAATCTGAGAGGAGCCACGAATTTCCTTCCACCCAGCGTTCCCCCACATCTCCCGATAAAAATGGTACCTCACTTGTGTGGGTAGGCCTAGCGCCCGTGACAGGAAATGCCCCAAAGCGCAACGTGGACACAGCCAAATTGGTGAAGGAAAACAGAGGTGTTTTTTGCAAAGTGCCTACCTGTAGATTTTGGACTGTAGCTCAGCCGCCACCTAGGGAAACCTACCAAACCTGTGCATTTCTGAAAACTAGAGACCTAGGGGAATCCAAGATGGGGTGACTTGTGTGGCTCGGACCAGGTTCTGTTACCCAGAATCCTTTGCAAACCTCAAAATTTGGCTAAAAAAACACATGTTCCTCACATTTCTGTGGCAGAAAGTTCTGGAATCTGAGAGGAGCCACGAATTTCCTTCCACCCAGCGTTCCCCCACGTCTCCCGATAAAAATGATACCTCACTTGTGTGGGTAGGCCTAGCGCTCGCGACAGGAAATGGCCCAAAACACAACGTGGACACATCACATTTTTTCATAGAAAACAGTGCCTACCTGTGGATTTTGGCCTCTAGCTCAGCCGGCACCTGGGGAAACCTAGCAAACCAGCGCATTTTTGAAAACTAGAGACCTAGGGGAATCCAAGATGGGGTGATTTGCGGGGCTCTGACCAGGTTCTGTTACCCAGAATCCTTTGCAAACATCAAAATTTGGCCAAAAAACACTTTTCCCTCTCATTTCGGTGACAGAAAGTTCTGGAATCTGAGAGGAGCCACAAATTTCCTTCCACCCAGCGTTCCCCTAAGTCTCTCCATAAAAATGGTACCTCACTTGTGTGGGTAGGCCTAGCGCCCACGAAAGGAAATGGCCCAAAACACAACGTGGACACAACATATTTTTTCACAGAAAACAGAGGTGTTTTTTGCAAAGTGCCTACCTGTGGATTTTGGGCTCTAGCTCAGCCGGGCCGGGGGGGGGGTTCGGGGGGAAATGCCATAAAATAAATTTGCATCCCCAACCCCCACCCCCCCACCAGGAGCGACCCTCGCCTATGGGGTCGCTCCCCCTGCGTGACATTGGCGCCAAAAAACAAATCCCAGGTGCCTAGTGGTTTCTGCCCCCTTGGGGGCAGATTGACCTAAAATCGACCAATCTGCCCCCAAGGGGGGCAGAAATGGTCTAAACACAGTTTGCCCCCCAGGGGAGCGACCCTTGTCTGATGGGTCGCTCCCCATCTCTAAAAAAAAAAAAAAAAAAAAAAAAAAAAAAAACACATTTTTTTTTTACCCTGGCAACAAGAGGTTTCTGCCCCCCCTGGGGGCAGATCGGCCTAATAATAGGCCGATCTGCCCCCAGGGGGGGCAGAAATGGCCTAAAATAAATTTGCCCCCCCTCCTCCCCCGGGAGCGACCCTCGCCTATGGGGTCGCTCCCCCTCCGTGACATTGGCGCCAAAAAAACAAATCCCCGGTGCCTAGTGGTTTCTGCCCCCTTGGGACAGATTGACCTAAAATCGACCAATCTGCCCCCAAGGGGGGCAGAAATGGTCTAAACACAGTTTGCCCCCCAGGGGAGCGACCCTTGTCTGATGGGTCGCTCCCCATCTCTAAAAAAACAAAAAAACAAAAAAACAAAAAAAAAAATCTGCCCTGGCACCTAGAGGTTTCTGCCCCCCCCCCCGGTGGCAGATCGGCCCAATATTGGGCCGATCTGCCCCCAGGGGGGGCAGAAATGTCCTAAAATAAATTTGCATCCCCAACCCCCACCCCCCCACCAGGAGCGACCCTCGCCTATGGGGTCGCTCCCCCTGCGTGACATTGGCGCCAAAAAAACAAATCCCCGGTGCCTAGTGGTTTCTGCCCCCTTGGGGGCAGATTGACCTAAAATCGACCAATCTGCCCCCAAGGGGGGCAGAAATGGTCTAAACACAGTTTGCCCCCCAGGGGAGCGACCCTTGTCTGATGGGTCGCTCCCAATCTCTAAAAAAACAAACAAACAAAAAAAAAAAAATCTGCCCTGGCGCCTAGAGGTTTCTGCCCCCCCCCCGGTGGCAGATCGGCCCAATAATAGGCCGATCTGCCCCCACGGGGGGCAGAAATGGCCTAAAATAAATTTGCATCCCCAACCCCCACCCCCCCACCAGGAGCGACCCTCGCCTATGGGGTCGCTCCCCCTGCGTGACATTGGCGCCAAAAAACAAATCCCCGGTGCATAGTGGTTTCTGCCCCCTTGGGGGCAGATTGACCTAAAATCGACCAATCTGCCCCCAAGGGGGGCAGAAATGGTCTAAACACAGTTTGCCCCCCAGGGGAGCGACCCTTGTCTGATGGGTCGCTCCCCATCTCTAAAAAAACAAAAAAACAAAACAAAAAAAACACAAAAAAAAAATTTGCCCTGGCAACAAGAGGTTTCTGCCCCCCCTGGGGGCAGATCGGCCTAATAATAGGCCGATCTGCCCCCAGGGGGGCAGAAATGGTCTAAAATAAATTTGCCCCCCCCAACCCCCCTCCCCCCCCCCCGGGAGCGACCCTCGCCTATGGGGTCGCTCCCCCTGCGTGACATTGGCGCCAAAAAAACAAATCCCCGGTGCCTAGTGGTTTCTGCCCCCTTGGGACAGATTGACCTAAAATCGACCAATCTGCCCCCAAGGGGGGCAGAAATGGTCTAAATACAGTTTGCCCCCCCAGGGGAGCGACCCTTGTCTGATGGGTCGCTCCCCATCTCTAAAAAAAAAAAAAAAAAAAAAAAAAAAAAAAAAAACACAAAAAAAGAAATTGCCCTGGCGCCTAGAGGTTTCTGCCCCCCCTGGGGGTAGATCGGCCTAATACCAATAGGCCGATCTGCCCCCAGGGGGGGCAGAGATGGCCTAAAATAATTTTGCCCCCCCTGCCTCCTCCCCCCCCAGGGAGCGACCCTTGCCTACAAGGTCGCTCCCCTTGCATGACGGCGCAAAAAAAAGATCCCTGGTGCCTAGTGGTTTCTGCCCCCCTTGGGGGCAGATTGACCTAAAATTGGCCGATCTGCCCCCAAAGCGGACAGAAATGACCTAAATACATTTTGCCCCTCCAGGGGAGCGACCCTTGTCCAAGGGGTCGCTCCCCATCTGTAAAACAAAAAAACAAAAAAATCCCTGGTGCCTAGTGGTTTCTGCCCCCCTTGGGGGCAGATCAGCCGGATCAAAATAGGCTGATCTACCCCCCAGGGGGGGCAGAAATGGCCTAAAATAAACCCCCCCTCCCCCCAGGGAGCGACCCTTGCCTAAGGGGTCGCTCCCCCTGCGTGAAATTCACGCAAAAAAAAAAACTCCCTGGCATCTAATGGTTTCTGCCCCCCTTGGGGGCAGATTGGCCTCATCAAAATAGGCCAATCTGCCCCCAAGGAGGGCAGAAATGGCCTAAATATAATTTGCCCCCTAGGGGAGCGACCCTTGCCTAAGGGGTCGCTCCCCACCTAAAAAAAAAAGAAAACATAACAAAAAGAAAAAAAAAAAAGAAATGATCCCTGGTGCCTAGAGGTTTCTGCCCCCTCTGGGGGCAGATCGGCCTAATAATAGGCCGATCTGCCCCCAGGGGGGGCAGAAAAGGCCTTCCCAAAAAAATGCCCCCCCTGGGAGCGACCCTTGCCCAAGGGGTCGCTCCCGTTGCGTAAAATTCGCGGAAAAAAAAAACTCCCTGGTGTCTAATGGTTTCTGCCCTCCTTGGGGGCAGATTGGCCTCATCAAAATAGGCCAATCTGTCCCCAAGGGGGGCAGAAATGGCCTAAATATATATTGCCCCGTAGGGGAGCGACCCTTGCCTAAGGGATCGCTCCCCACCTAAAAAAAAAAGAACATCACAACAAAAAAAAAAAAAGCTCCCTGGTGCCTAGAGGTTTCTGCCCCCCATGGGGGCAGATCGGCCTAATAATAGGCCAATCTGCCCCCAGGGGGGGCAGAAAAGGCCTTCCCAAAAAAATGCCCCCCCTGGGAGCGACCCTTGCCCAAGGGGTCGCTCCCGTTCGTGAAATTCGCGCACAAAAAAAAAATCCCTCGTGTCTAATGGTTTCTGCCCCCCTTGGGGGCAGATTGGCCTCATCAAAATAGGCCAATCTGCCCCCAAGGGGGGCAGAAATGGCCTAAATATAATTTGCCCCCCAGGGGAGCGACCCTTGCCTAAGGGGTCGCTCCCCACCTACAAAAAAAGAAAACATCACCAAAAAAAAAAAAAAATATATAAGTCCCTGGTGCCTAGAGGTTTCTGCCCCCCCTGGGGGCAGATCGGCCTAATAATAGGCCAATCTGCCCCCAGGGGGGGCAGAAAAGGCCTTTCTAAAAAAATGCCCCCCTGGGAGCGACCCTTGCCCAAGGGGTCGCTCCCTTTTGCCAATTTCATTGAGAAAAAAATAAATCCCTGGTGTCTAGTGGGGTTTCAAAAGCCGGATTGCAAGCAATCCAGCTTTTGAAACCTGTGAGAGACTTCAAAGGGAAGGAAATACATTTCCTTCCCTTTGAAGCCTCTCGGGGCCTCCCCCATGGGATTGAAAAAGAAATGCAAAAGCATTTATTTTTCAATCGCGCTGGAAGCTCTGCTTCCAGCGAGATGGGGGAGACCCTGTGACTGATCAGCGCGCGCTCGCGCGCTGACGTCACAGGGGGGGTCGGGGGTGGAAGGGGAAGGGCTTCCCCTTCCATCCCCGACTTTGGGGGGTGGGAGGGAAGCACACAGAGGGAGCGAGAGCGCTCCATCTGGGCTGTGTGCCGAGGACGTAGTGGTTACGTCCTCGGCACAGCAGCACTGTGCCGCGGGACGTAACCACTACGTCCGCGGCACAGAAGGGGTTAAAGACATAGGCCCTCATTAGAACATTGGTGGTAAATCCCACCTACCGCCACGGTGACGGCCTCCAAAAGACCGTTGGAGTGGCAACCTACCGTCCACCATATTATGACCGTAGCCGGAATTCCGGCAGAAGGCTTCGGTATTCAGGCGACGGTCATGACAGCGGAAGGCAGTAAGGTGGCGCTGCTGCCAGCAGCAGCGCCACGCAAGGAGAACACAGCCAACCGTATCATGACACATGATACGGCCTGGCGGTGTTCCACTGGTGGACGCTGCTGTTGGCAGCAACGCCGCGTCCCGTCTTCTGCCAGAGGACCCCCTCACAAAAGGTAAGTCGTGTGCTCTGACAGGGGAGAGGGGTGTTGTGTGTGTGGGGGTGTGTGTGATTGTTTTTGTATGCATACATGCGGGTGTGAAGTGTGTGAAATGCATGTGTGCATGAATGGGTGTGAGTGTATGTGTATGTTTTGTCGTGTGAATGTGCGTGTGCTTTTATGTATGTTAGTGTGTATTGCGGTGTGTGAGTATGAATGTATGTATGCGTGGGTGGATGTGGGTATGCGTACATGTATGAGTGTGTATGTCTGTGCGTGTAGGTGTCTGTATGTCGGGGGCTGGGAGGGAAAGGGTGAGGGAGGACTCTGGGGAGGGGTAGGGGTGGAAGAGACCCCTATCAGTACTAGGGAAAGAATTCCTTGGCACTGATAGTGCCTGCTGCCATGGTTTTTGTGACAGTAAGATTGCCACGAAAACCATGGCAGTAGGCGGGGTCATAATCCCGAGGGTGGGATTGTGACGGCCGCCAGGCTGGAGACCGAAGTCTCCAGCCCGGCAGCTGTTACCGCCCTGGCGGACGGAGTGGTACTTGAGCCAAACCGCCAATGTGTTTTTTTGGGGAAAGGTACCCCCAGCCTATTGGCAGTACCTTTCTCCAAAATAACGCCGTCCACCAGGGTCATAATGAGGCCCATAATATTGGTTGTAAGAGGATCAGTGAATGATATCAATGTTCATAGAAGCATTGGTTGAGTGGAAACCATAGAGGAGCTATTTAGCAGTTGTGTCACACATTGGCAAGCCTGAAGAAATTGCATTTATTGCCGCAAAACATGTGTTGGCTGAAGCCTCTTTGATCGAAGTTTATTAACTGGAGTCTATTGATGCTCATAGGAATGGTTCATTGACCATTTTAATTCTGTGTATGTAATTATTTTTGAGTAACGTGATGCTCAGAAAATGTTACAGGATTGTAAATAAGTTTCTTACTGATGTATAGGATTGGAAACCGGTTTGAAATCAGACACCATTGGAAGTGTTAAACTTGATAATAAAGGTGATGATAAATTAAAGATTTTGTACTTTGTGCTCCCGATGAAACCATTAATTGCATATTCCTGTATATGTTGAGAGCAGTAACTGACTAGTTCCATAAAGGACCAGATGTTATTAACATTGGTAGGGACTGGCAACTCATTGAGTGCTTTGATTTTGTCTAGATCTGTGTTCATGGCTTTGACTAAGAAGGCACACCCAGGAAACTTCAAATGATGTTTGTGGAATTCATCCTTCTCTGTGTTCAGTGTAAAATTTGTGTCTTGAAGTATTTGACATACATGATGAAAAACATTGTTGTGTTCCTCCAGAGAGACTACCAAATACACTGTAGTTTAGTTCATTGACGATTGGTCTAATTCCCTTCAAGATGGCTTCCTGGAAGATCCCTGCCACTGATGATACCACAAAGTTAAGTTCATCAACATTCTCTGTAAAGTTCACATTTATGATTGCCTTTGTTAGGGTCTAGCTTCAAGAGAGCCTGGCCCCATTCAGAAGTGTTCTCATTCAATGGCTGTGTCAGGTTGCGTCAGGTCAAAACTATGACAGTTGCAGAGCTGTAGGTAGGCTTAAAAGGCACTACAGACCCATCCTTACATCAATGTCAGCTTCAATCTTTGTTTGTGAGTATTGTCTTGAATTTTCTTACGCAAGTCATTGGCTCGTTGGCCACCCATGTGTAGACCTTGAGTTCTGTAGTTCCAGACTTGGCTGGAGATTCATGCTTCTATACTCTGGAGAGCAGATGTAGAGAGACTCCACTCTCCTGAACGATGCAGGCAGTATGACCTCCAATCAGTAAATAGAAATAGGGGTATTTCTGCTTTGCACTGTCAGAGTAAAAAACGATGAGGAGATATTTATCACTTTCTCTAGAGCCAAAGAACATTGAAGTTTGTTGTTAGTTTCATATTGGTGATCTATTGTGAGTGTGATATTGTATATGTTGTTGCCCAAGACTGACATGCTCTGATTTTTCTATCTTTCATGGCCCGGAATGATGATGAGTCTTGTTATCTTGTGAATTCATGGAAAAGTCTTTACTAGAAACCTTATCCATATTTTAAATATGTTTTCCTTTACCACATCTTCAAGATTCCTGCCCCATAATTGGGCCTGGGCCATCATGTAAATATATTTCTGCACGCACTTTTTCTTGTCACAGTGCATCTGGTTGCTGTTCCTTCCTATGTTCTTGAACAATTTATTGATCTCGATCATTTAGTGCTTCCATAAAAAAAAAAATTGTGGATTGACTTTATAGCCAGAATTCTTGTTCTGGTGCTCACCTTTCCCTGATACCATTTTGTTTTCACAAGTGTGTGACTGCTTGTGTGATCTCTACAACCTTATCTTGTGTGTAGCTTTTCCTTAGAAGTCACTACTGGAGTGATCAGGATTGGCATCCTTTTATCTTCATTGAATTGAAGCTGCATCTAAAAATTTGTTAAATTCAGTGGTGAAGGTATGTGGTGAATTTTCTCACTGCCTCACTGAATTTGTAACACTCATAACCTATTTATTTCTTTGCAGGAATTATGAACTGTGTCTGTAAGAAATTGGGTTATTGGTTCAAAGCAACCACAATTTTTGTCAGGGTGAAGCACAAGCCAACCCTAAATTAACCAGCGCTTAACTTTCTCTGGTATCTTGGTACGGAGCAGTCAGGCTTAACTTACAGGCAATGTGTAAAGAATTTGTGCAACACTACAAACAATAGTAAAGGAAAAGGACCAGGCATAAAGGTCCCCACCCCTGGTTAGAAAAAGAGAACTTTCTTTAATAAATATAACACAACGTAAACAACAAAAATCCAATCAGTAGAACTGGTGCAATTTTTACAGTTTCAAATAGCGCCAAAAAGCATGAAGCAGCAACTATGGATATCTGGTTGAGTTGGACTTGAACAAAGTCACGTATTCAGGCCAACCATGATGGAGTGAGCACCGGCTACAGACCCCCAGTTAGGCCAGCTGAACAGAGTACTTTGAATCCTGGTTTGCTGAGTGTTGCAAGGATTCTGGTTGAACATGCGTTATTCAGCTGATACGATGCGTTGGTTCTGATATGCAGTGAGGCTGCAATGTGAGGGCCTGCATCATCCTCGAGTATCCAGTTGCTTGGAATTCTGGTGCAAAGTCCGGAATCGGGGATGCGGTGCACAGTTGGGCGATGAGCTGCAAGGTTGCAATGTGAAGTCCGGTGCCATCATTGAGGCTGCCATTGAGGGAGGATTTGAGGACATGTGCAGATTATGTGTCACACAGTGGCAGCTCTAATAAGGATCTATGTGACAGGTCCCATCAAGCATCAGTGGCAATGCGTTGGTTCAGCTCCAGTTTGCGCCTCACAGCAGAGAAGATACATCTGTTCCGGTGGATCCACAGAGGCTTGCAAAGCATCTTAAGCCCACCTACAAGCATCCAGGACTGGGGTGGCACCACTTGGCAGGGTAGGCTCACAGATGACTGAGCCCAGGTGAAGTGCACAATTGTTGAAAGCCTGCTGTGTCCCTGAGGTTTCAGATCAGAAGGACAACCAACTAGCCCATTGAGTCAATCTGGGTTTGAGGTAAACAGGTCCAATCCTTCTCACCAAGGCAAGAGGGCAGCAAGTCAGCACAGCAGGGCAGCAGTCCTTCAGAGCAGTCCAGCAGGGTGGCAGTCATGTCAACAGCACGGTAGTCCTTCTTCCTGGAAGAGGATCCACAGGTCTAGAAGTGTACTGAAGAGTTGGTGTCCATGTTCCAGTATTTATACCCAGTTGTCCCTTTGAAGTGGGGAGAAGCTTCTAGAGGCAGGCCTTTGGAGTGCACATGTGCACTGCCTTCCTTGCCCTGGCTGCATACTAACTAGAGGGGGTATGCAGCCTCTTATGTAGAGGCAATAATGATAATTTTGTGTCTGGTTAATAAAAAAACACTACAAAAATTCATTAGATTCACACAGTAAAAAACTTTCGTAGAGCAATTTCAGTCATATCTGTCACATGGCAGGATATTCAACAACTTCCACATTATTCATTGAAGACACATTATAAAACTACACAGAGGCACCATCAACAACAACATGACAGGAAACTCTACCACTCCCGCATGATTAATTGAATACACATTAAAAAATACACAAAGGCACTAACAATTCACATGTCTAAAATAAAACTAATTTCAACCTGTTAAGGACATGCAATATTCATTTTAAAAAATGTGTATTCTGATGAAAGTGAAAGTTGGTACACATCGTATTCTTACAGTCTAACAACTAAACTAATCTGAATCTGTCTAAAAGACAGGGCAGACCCTTTACTACAGCAGAAAAGTGCCACCCCGCTGCTGAAAGCAGAGAAATAAAGCGATAATAGAAGTATTTTATTATCACTTTATTTTTCTGGTTTTGTAGGGTGGGGTGGGGCCAGTCTCCTCCACATCAACATGTAGAGGAGCAGTAGTGGTGCGCTTCTAAGCGCACATGTGCCGGCCAACCTGACATGTGCACTTAGAAACTCTCCACCCGGCTGTATTTTACAGTCGGGTGAAGACCAAGCACAGTGCCTCACTTCCTCCCTGAGCGGCATTTCAAAGCACTTCTTTCATGCTTTGTTACACCATAAGAGAAGAGTCACATGCTCTTTTGGGCTAATTATTGATCAAGCAGTATTCTCAGGTGTCAACATCACTAATTGGCCTTCAGACAGGTCCCACAAAAGGCGTACTAAACTGGGAGAATAGGAAAACACAATTTTAGAAGTGCACATGTTGATGAGGCATGGTCAGCGCACTTCTGTCCTTAGCAGATATAAATTCAGAGTTCCGCATCAGTGAGACTATCTGTATGGTTTCCTTACATTCATCACAAACACTCTCTGTTCTGATACTCTTCTGTTAGCCATTCCCACTACTGCTCACATCTGACTCTAGCCTTGGCTCTCATTGATAATAGTTGTTTTTACTCACCTCAATGGCACTTGTTTAGTTGCGCTCAGAAAATTGTTGAGCTGGCTGCCAGGCCCAGATTTGAAGATGGTATATGGTTTGTTAAGAGAACCGATGCTTGCCTTTACATCTGCTGTGATCTGCAGGTTATAGGTTATAATCAGCAAGCCCAACTCGACCTCCCATTCTTCTGAGTCGTAAATGGAGGGACATTCAGTGATAGTATCCAGTTATTTACAGTTATTTACAGTGTTTACAAAGTGCAGAGGTGCTGTATGATGCACCATGTTATAATAATTATAAGTGCCCAATTGATAAGGATGCTGCGCTTGTATTTCTGTGATTAATAATGTTGCCTAGGAAACTGTGGTGCTGTGTCCCCAAGCATACAGAACAAGACTTTGGGGAAAAAAGAATCTTGAATACATATTCAGAGGTTCTTGGAGGAAAAGAAATTTGAATGTTGAACATCAAAACCAGAAAGTAGGTCACATATTTTACTGACATGTATGCATTATGTCTGTGCAAGTGTATGTATTCCCGCATAAAAAGGAGAACACCACTTGTGCTCTAATCCGTAACTTAGACCCTGATTTAGAGTGGGTTCTCCATCACAAAAGCTAATGCACTTGTAATAAAGAGAACAGGAAATGTGTTACATTTGTGACAAAGAACCAATCCCCTAAACTCTAAGGGTATATTTTCAAGGAGTTTGTGCCGGCACTGTAATTTTTTTTATGCAGTGGCAGCACATTTTTAGCTCCATATTTACAAAGTGACACTAGAGGCCTGTAGCGTCACTTTCCTCTCACAATCGCCAATTTTTCATTGCACCAGATCCGGCTGAATCAGATAACGACAATGATATGCAAGCTAGGTGTTCCCTCTTAAAAAACCATGCAGACCTGATGCAGCCGTATCTACGAGAAAATAAAAAAAAGACACTTCTTTGATTAAAGACGCCAACCCAGAGGCTCAATAGCATAAAAAAATTAACAGATTGTCAGACCAGGTGTAAAAATGGCGCATTTCCACCTGTAGATAAAGAGAACATACCCAAATCACTCTAGCAGGCTCTAGGACACCATGGACCTACTCCTATTGCACTTTGGACCCCAAGAAGACCACCACCACCATCACCACAACCTCCACCATCACCACCATTAATATCACCATCTGCACCATGGAGGTAGTGCAGGATAAGGGAGCAGACACACCGGCAGAGCATTACCCTCATTGGCCTCAGGAAGGAGGAGGAGGTCGTTGCCCATTGCAGGCTCAGGAGGGAGTCCCTTGTCCAGCTCCTGTATAAGATTGCACCAAGGCTGCAGACAACATTGCAGTGGTGTACCAACAACCCTCTGCAGACCAAGCTACTGGCCATACTACACATGCTGGCATCTGGAACATTCCAACCCACCATGGCCAGAGTGGCAGGAGTATCCCAGCCATCCTTCTCAGTATTCCTCCCCTCCAGCCTGGATGCCATTATAAGCCTCACACCTCAGTGTTAGAAATGGGGTCTTTGGTTGACAGTCAGGTTACCCCCTGTTCAAGCAAGGAACCTCACTCTAGTCAGGGTAAAAGAGAATCACCCTCAGCTAACCCCTGCTTACCCCCTTGGTAGCTTGGCAGAGCAGTAGGCTTAACTTCAGAGTGCTAGATGTAAAGTATTTGTACCAACACACACAGTAACTTAATGAAAACACTCCAAAATGACACAACACCAGTTTAGAAAAGCAAATATTTATCTAAACAAAACAAGACCAAAACGACATAAATCCGACATACACAAGTTAAGTTATGAATTTTTAAAGAATAAACTAAAAAAATAGCGCTTAGAAACAAAAATGCTTCAATGAGGTGTTAACACCGCGTCGTGACGGAGTCGTTTCCAACAAGCCGACACCAGCGATGCCGGACACGGAGTCGCGTAGACCCCCAAGTACAGTACCTTTGGTGAAGAGTGAAAACAGCGGCGTCGGTCCTGCGAAGATCGTCGCGTTCCAGCGAACGTCACGCCGTCGGGTGCAAGCGGCGTCACCGGATTCAGCAGCGGCAGCGGTCCGAAGTTGGCCGAAGTCGATTACCTTCGATTTCCACCAGCTTTCCTTTGAAGGGCCCAGGGACTGGATAGGGCACCACTTGTCAGAGCAGGAGTCTCTCCAGAGACTCCAGGTGCTGGCAGAGAGAAGTCTTTGCTGTCCCTGAGACTTTAAACAACAGGAGGCAAGCTCTAAATCAAGCCCTTGGAGATTTCTTCACAAGATGGAAGGCACACAAGGTCCAGTCTTTGCCCTCTTACTCTGGCAGAAGCAGCAACTGCAGGATAGCTCCCCAAAGCACAGTCACAGGCAGGGCAGCACTTCTCCTCAGCTCTTCTCCAGGCAGAGGTTCCTCTTGTTTCCAGAAGTGTTCTAAAGTGTGCGGTTTTGGGTGCTTTCTTATACCCAATTTCTCCTTTGAAGTAGGTCTACTTCAAAGCAAAGTCTCTAGTCAATGTGAAATCCTGCCTTGCCCAGGCCAGGCCCCAGACACTCACCAGGGGGTCGGAAACTGCATTGTGTGAGGACAGGCACAGCCCTTTCAGGTGCGAGGGACCACTCCTCCCACCCTCCTAGCACAGATGACTCATCAGGATATGCAGGCTACACCCCAGCTCCCTTTGTGTCACTGTCTAGTGTGAGGTGCAACCAGCCCAACTGTCAAACTGACCCAGACAGGGAATCCACAAACAGGCAGAGTCATAGAAATGGTATAAGCAAGAAAAGGCTCAGTTTCTAAAAGTGGCATTTTCAAACGCACAATCTTAAAATCAACTTTACTGAAAGATGTATTTTTAAATTGTGAGCTCAGAGACCCCAAACTGCACATGTCCATCCTCTCCCAAAGGGAATCTACACTTTAATCAGATTTAAAGGTAGCCCCCATGTTAACCTATGAGAGGGACAGGCCTTGCAACAGTGAAAACAAATTTAGCAATATTTCACTGTCAGGACATATAAAACACATTACTATATGTCCTACCGTAACCATACACTGTACCCTGCCCTTGGGGCTACCTAGGGCCTACCTTACGGGTGTCTGACATGTAAGAAAAGGGAAGGTTTAGGCCTGGCAAGTGCGTACACTTGCCAAGTTGAATTTACAGTTAAAATTGCACTCTCAGACACTGCAGTGGCAGTTCTGAGACATGATTAAAGAGCTACTTATGTGGGTGGCACAACCAGTGCTGCAGGCCCACTAGTAGCATTTGATTTACAGGCCCTGGCACCTCTAGTGCACCTTACCAGGGACTTACTAGTAAATCAAATATGCCAATCATGGACGAACCAATTACATACAATTTACACAGAGAGCATATGCACTTTAGCATTGGTTAGCAGTGATAAAGTGCTCAGAGTTCAAAAGCCAACATCATCAGGTCAGAAAATATAGGAGGCAGGAGGCAAAAAGATTGGGGATGACCCTGCATAAGCAAAAAAAGTCCAACACCCAGTACCTCATGTTCCCCAACACACCGCAGAAACATCAGGAAAACAAACAAGGCTTTTATGCCTGTTGGGGACATTGGACTGCACCCTTGTGCAGCTGGTGCCTCCTGCAGCTACAGCCAATCTGTACCGTAACCCGAAACACACACATTCTATGAACATGGAGGCAATCATGGACCATCATGACCTCATCATCAATGTCGTTGCAACGTACCAGGGGAGTGCTCATGATTCTTTCATCTTCCGAAATTTCATCATTAATGAGCGATTCCAAATGGGATATATAGGAATGCCCTACTGGTTGGTAAGTACATCTGGAGTACATGCCGACATAATACCAGTAAATAATGTATAACAAAATAGCCATCTCTGTGTTTGGTGACTGAGAGAGTGCATACGTAGCAGGTGTGGGCCTCCATACTTGCACCAGAATACATGGCATATGTGCAGCACAACCCAACAAGTCACACATGTAGATGGAGCTGCGGGAGCATCAACGTCCATTACACTCTTTCTGAGCAGGTCCCAAATTCACATCTATTAGCCAATGCAAAGTCAGTCTGTGTGCCCTTGCATGGCCTCATATGGAGTGAGACCATCCAGAACAAAGTGCAGCGTTTCCTCACCCTTCATCAAGGATGTGTTCCATTGTCTTTGCAGTGGGTTTTTCCATGTAACTCAAATGATGATCTTAAACATTTGCAACGATCCAATGATCTGTGACCATGGGACTGTTTGCAATTAGTTTGCCTCCCAAGGGGAGGTGTAATGAGGAGACATAGAACAGGACATTGGATAGCTTGTTAGTATTTGGTGCAACAATCTGTCCCTTAAAGTGCAAATTATTTGAGGGTACCAAGCTGACATACGTGCACCATGGTGCAAGGGTGTGTGTTTTGGTGATAGTCAACCATATGTGATTGTTCGTATGTGGACGGACCATGGATGTACTTTATGTCAGTAATATGGCACAGTTCCGCATTCCCTTTGTATGCAGGGCAGTGCAGTCAAGTGACATCCTGTGCTGCCTTGTGGCAACAACTGGTAAATGAGGCCCTGTGTGTGCATCCAAATGTTTGAAACATCCTCATTAATGCTGCGCTATGTGCAATGGTGTGTCCAAACACCCTGTTGAAGGAATGGACTCCCTTTCTGTTGTCTGTGTGTCTACAGGCAACTCCCATGGTCATAAGGCATGTGATGTATCCTAGACAGTCCTATTCCTACCTCTTAAGATGATGTGTATCAAGCAAAATTTCATTTGTCATCATACACACACATCCCATCCAGTGTCCCCATTATATTGTGGCACACAAACCACTCTATCAGTCCTCCAAGGCTTAAGACTGTGCAGTAAGGTAAACCCTCATGCTCATCTCACTGGACCGGCAGCCACACAGTCACCTCTGGAATAATCTCCATGTCTTGCAGCAATGCTGCACATTGTATTGGCCAAGATGCCAATGGAAAAAGCAGTGATGTGGCCATTCACTCAGATACAAACAATGGCTTCACTCCCACGAGTACAGTCTTAGTTCAAATATGAAGACACAACACCAAGAATGTGAGTATGAAACAATTGTACACCAGAAATCACAAAAAGCAAGGTTCAACCACCCAAAGTACCAGGCACTGATGCATTCCAAGATATAGCGGTCAAAGGTGGCTGGAAAATCCCAGGTGAACATTGTGTCTCAATGCATTACCCAACTTCAAGTAATCACACATTATAGACACATCTTTTGATGGGTGTCAATGGCAAACATATCCATGACTGGACTACACTTGACTAGTTATGGCTAAATAAGCTGGCCTCGTGATCCACAAATTATAGAGTAAGCCTGTGGGTAAAGACAAGGCGCCATTGCAATGTGATTGTACAACACTTATCCTCCAAAACAAGGCTGTACGGCCGATGTTTGTGTAGTACAACATGTTATGGTGTGTGTTTCTAAACTCTCTCTAGTAATTGTTGGTATGCACATATCAACATGGGTCATTAATGCCACCACACATACATAGCAAATGAGAGTCGGTTAGTCCCCTGCATGCCACTTGCACTGTAGAGTGACTGAAACATACAATTTTGGGTACTCACTGAGAGGGTATACTGCAACCACAAGGCATCCTACGATATCAAGTTATACAGATATGGGCCTAGGTACCACAGGCCAGTGACAATGGTGTCACAACACTCTTGGCCCATCTGGTGGTACAATCCTCTGTACAATATACATGAGGCCATGCAAAGTCTAGCCGTGGGGATCATCCTGGACTCCTGTCCATGGAGTAAATGAAGGCACTCAAAGAGGCTCCCTAGTGTTACTCTGTGTAATGGGTATATAGCAAGGGACCTTGTCAGTGCATTATTCCTGGACAACCCCAAATGGATAATCAGGATGGCTCATGCAAACTTATGGATACCAAAATGGGGCTGTAGAAAAGGCACATACCTCCACCCAATCTGCTTTCAACTTGCACTACAGGTCTTTCAACACCTTCCGGCACATAAACCATTCATGGAATAGTCCTACATGGCCAATGTGAGCAGCAGAATGTAGCACACATGGAAACAGATGAGCCAAGGTCACATCCATTTATACATCCTTGTTCATGCTCTACTGGGGACGTCTGACAAGTTTGTGACTGTGCCAGGTCCACGTAAGTCTCACCACCTATCATAGTGTCAAACTACATGGGTGTTCCATGTGAACACCCATTGCTATGCACAAGCAACCCCACCCTGATGCAGAGTAATGATGTGATGTATGCTTCCTTGCGGTCCCCAATATTTTGGAGGTCACACCAAGGCATGCATGGTGATCTAGAATTGCAACATCAGCATGAGTGAGGATCATGTGCCCCCAAATGTTGAATATTTGACTATCCTGGACGCCTTCACATGCTAGCCAATTTGGGAATGGAACCTTACTGGCAACAATATTCATACCAGGTGCTGTTTGGTAGAAATGCCGCAAGTGCACAATGGGCTTTTCCCCACACTTTGTAGTCCCCCGGGGTCCCTGGAAATGCCTGAAGGTGCTTCACATGCATGAGCCAACATTCATGACAAAGCTATGGGGTAGGGACATTTATACTGGCTGTGGCATCAACGGAGGGTGCACCTTCTTGTGCAGGGTTGTTTGGGCCCATGCTAAGGTGGAAATCACTGTGATTTGGACTTTACACTGAATGTGAGATATGTGGTTAGAGGCAAAGACAATCTGCGGAGGTGCACTGGCAGTGCATCCCTTGATGGAAGCACCCTGTAGGGGGAAGCAGGGTCATATGGCCCCATAAATATATCCCCTTCCAGGTGAATCCAGCTAATCACAGTACTTTCCTGCAAGGGAAACTGTAAAGCCCCACCCCCAAAGTTTCCCGACAGCCTGCTGCCTGCACTTTGGTACACGGCACAGATTGGCAGGAGGCTGCGCTGTCTTAGATGTGGCTGCGCTGACCCCATGCCAGTGCAAGTTTGCCACATCCCTGGGGGTATTTCAAGCAATGTAATCGGGTGCCAATACTTATTTGGTGCACAGGGCACCTCTTGTATGGTGTGCCATTGCGCTTACAGAGGCATTGGGACCTACGCTTAGAATGATCCCAGTAATGCATGCACTCTCACATATGTACATGGTCAACACACATTAAACAAAGACAGTAAGCAGGTCACGTCAACTGTTCTGAGGCAACACAACAATCCATGTAAACGTTTGCATGCATTTCACGTCACACTACACAGAAAAACACACATTTACACCATTTTGTCAAAAATGAAGACACACTAGACTAATACATGTTTTTTTACAGCCATCGCGTCAGCCTAAAATAAAATTACAATTCCCACCCAATACGTCTGAATTACTGCATGGTGCTTTGTCAGGCCTTTTCAGTGTCAAAAAAATCGATGCATCAGCTGAAAACGTGACATCCACTCAGGAAGTGATGCAATTTATCAGCTATTTTGCGAACCAAGAACTGTGAAGTTACTTTCATTTTTACTTTTGCTCACAGTTCATTTGTCTGTGCTTGTGAGAGGGTGTGTTTTGGTTGTGCTGGGGAGAGGAATTGTGTTTTTGGAGATTGTTGTACTGTCTGCTGTCCATGTTGTGCCCCTAACGTGTACATTGTCCTTTGTAATTGTCTATTGTATTGTTTTGTGTTGTGTTTTGTCAGGTGTATGTCTTTAGGGGTATTATTGTTGTTAGGGGTAGTTGTGGGTAGTTTTGGGTTTTTGGGGTTTCTTTTGCTTCAGATT
Organism: Pleurodeles waltl; assembly: GCF_031143425.1. Taxonomy (NCBI): domain Eukaryota; kingdom Metazoa; phylum Chordata; class Amphibia; order Caudata; family Salamandridae; genus Pleurodeles; species Pleurodeles waltl. Next base: position 265,477,823 of record NC_090448.1, on the reverse strand, counting down.
GTGTTTGGAGATGGACATGTCCGGGAAGGGAAGGGCTCTTATTATGAATGCCCAGGAGTTTGGTGGGTTCCTATGGCTAATCACCCACTACCTGCCCAACATGATAGCCAGTGGTTGAAGGGTCATCCAGGGTTACAAGATGGAGGGGCCGAAGCTAAAGTGGGAGAAAGTTCAGTACCAAATGCATAGGCTGTTTGATGTAGACCAGACAGCCCACCAAATTGAACATTGTTGGGTGGATGTCATCAGCTGGGAACATGACATCCTAGATTACATCAGAATCGAAGATAGTGGAACTGTTGGTAAGTACACATAGTTTGTGAATTCTTCCTTGGGTCTCATTTGCCTATAGATGGTTTGTGCTCCTAGTGTCTGTGGCTCACATATGTTTTAGCTGAAAAGTGCCATGTCCCCACAAAACATTTTTTAAAAGACAAAGTATGTCACACAGGTATTGAAACACTGGTCTGTCATGCGTCTACAATGACCAGTGGCCCTATCATACTTAGTGAACACTTTCTCTGTTTGCATTATGGTGCACATGTTAACAGGCGTGCTGTGGGCAAGCTGAAAAAGTGTGCACCTATCCTTTTCATGACCTGCCCCCAGGGCATCTGCTAACTTGCGCTGCTGTGAGGTATGTTCTCTTTCTGAAGCTGTTCTTATTTGTAACACTCTAGTTGTTTATGTCTCATGTAAATGAGGCCTGATGTATGTTACTTTAGCCAAAGGTCTAACAGGTGGAAGTTTACACATCTGAACATATCTCATAAATGTTGGTGTTCAAGTTCCAAAAACTAACCTTTGTGGATGCACAGGACATGGATCAATGTCCAGAACTATGCAGCATTGACGAATACTGATCTCCGTTAAATGAAGGAACAAGGATTGCTAATGTGTGATGTACATAGCATAGTCACGTACATGTAAAGAAAAGACTAAGGCTTTGGTATTGCTATACCTTGCTGACTGTGGTCTGTGAGTTATTTAGGTGCAGAGAGCCATGAATTTCTGCTACCCTGTGCAAGTTTGTAGTAGTGAGTTATTTTAACTGGTTCTGCAGTATGCCCACCTGATGTTTTTTTGTCTCATCATTTGTCTGTAGACATCAGCCTGCCTTACCAATGTGTATTGAGGCATGTCACATGCAATATTTGATTTGTTACAACCATAAGGGTAACATAGCCAATTGATATTCATATGTACTATGCAGCACTTGACCACAGTATATGTGTTGTACAATTAGAGTACAATGTATCATGTTATGTCTTGTAGGTGGACCTGAGCCTTACACAGCCTAAGAGGTAAAGAGCTTCAGGGATCAGGATGTTACCAGTGAGTGACATTCTGATTACTTATTGTTTAGTGCAAGGATTGTGTGTGATGTTGGATGCTTTGTGCAGTGCCATGTTCAATGTGCATCACTTAAACTAAAAATTCATATGTAATATAAAAATTTGGACAGAAATGTAGATGTTAATTGTTGGATGTGCAGTCGCCTCTGACTAATTTCAAGGTGGATTTATTTGCTATCACTGAGGAGACCGCAGGATTGATGGTCTGACTGAAAAGCAATTACCACAATGCCATAGTCTGGGGACATGTGTGATAGTGGATTCATAGGTGAACATGGCTGGGGAAGAGAAGCCTAACAAATACTTTTCAGATGCACAGACCTACTGTTGTTGCTCACTTTGCAATCTCTGTCCAATGTGTATGGCTACTACACACATGAGGGTGGGATTCACAGCACAGTAATGACAGAAAGACTCTATACCATATTTACAGGGTCACAACAAGCCATGCAGGGTGGCGAGACATAGATCTTCAAATATGGCCCTGATGTGAGTGACACATGACCCTCACAAAAAGTGAAGTTCTGCCGGGACTGAGGGACTTGTGAATAAGCCCCTAACTGTAGCAAGGTCAGATGTAAACATGCCACACATGGTAATGGATTTGAAGGGCTCACTAATGTTGGGTAATGCCCCATACTTTATGGTGGATAGATCAACATTCCTATCCCCGTCATATTCACAGATATGGCAAGGTGTGTTAGACTGGAGACATGTCTGCACAGCATAGTCATCCAATATGCCAATGCCCAATTCATCTTCAGATTGTGTTGGCCATGAAAGTCTCCAAAGTGTATCACAAACAGGATCACACTTTGGACAGCAATAGCTATTTACATCACACTATTCCTGTGTAGATGATATGTAAGGCATGCATGCACACCCATCAAATGGATGTGCTGAGTGCTGGTGTGTAGCAAGGTGAGATTAATTTCTGACACATAGGGACAGGCTGGTACACATGCAATTACATTGGGTGTATGTAAAGAGTCGGGGAATGGTCCACCATGGGCTAACAGGAGATGTTTCATGCATATCTGTGTCATGTGAGTGAGATACCCACCCTCCGATCTTACATCTAATACCTGGCCCGAGTTAAGTCTAGATATATGTCCTTACCATATCAGGCACTCAAAGTTGTGACACAATACCTGTACTTTGCAGACCTTGCTCATTTTACTTTGGCTTATGCCAATGGAATCAAGGCCATTGCAGGATGCAGAAGGGACACCAATGATCAGTTGTACATGAAATGTGTACCAAACCATGGTTACGAAACAGCATTGTTCCTAAGCATACTCAATACTGACATGGTAATACCTATATGTGCCATGATGGAGCATTTGCATTAAGTAATATTTGCTTAGCCTTGGTATGTTGGCCATAGAAAATTAGGAGATCATAGATATTAGGCAGATGTATGCTCACTTTCACCTTCAACATGATTTTGGGGTATAGGAAGTGCAAAATGTGATGTCTGAAGATTGAATTAACATATCATGACTAATGTTCCAGTTCCAAGATATCCTTTGTATGACATTTTTTATTTTTGATTAAACAAACATTATGACTCCGGAGCAGAAGGGGCAGCATTTAATTGGGAAGGAAAGTTTTCACCACATTCGGCTTGTCAAAAAAGCCCACCGGGCTATGGCCAAGAGATTTGAAGTCAAGAAGGCATACAGGAAATTAGGCATCCACAGACCACCAACACTGGACAGGCCTACCAAAGGCAAGGCAGTAGTAGCAGACGAGGAAGGGTCTGCAGTACCAGTTCCAAGCATCTCCACCTGAAAGCAGACAGGACAACATATATGCCATTCTCCACAAACATGACCCACTGGCAACTTTGAGCAGGATATGCGCAAAGAAATTTCGGACCATGGCAAGAGGATGGAATGGACAGAGTTCTCCTGCTACTTACAGAAATCAAGCAGGCTGTGGAGAGCTTATCATGCCACAAATGAGCCACAGGGATCGTTTCTTCCCTTCCTCTTGTATATAGTTGTTTATAGTATAGGATGTTTTTATAGCTTAGTTTAGGTTAATTGTTGTAGAATTGGGTCAGTATATTAGTTTATAGGTTTTAGTAGTATGAGTAAAATTTTAGGGGTTTGGGGTATTTGGATTTTTTGTGGGTGGGGGTTGATATTTAGTATATGTGCTTATATCAAATACAAAAAATAACATTTTCTAAAACTTTATAAAAATATATTTGTTTAGGACTATATGTGTGTAGTTAGTTGATGTATAGATGCAGTTTCTGTTGTCTTTGTCTGATGATGTATTTTAAGGGAGTTGGGGGTTGATGTTTATCATGTGCTGTTACATATATATAGAGTAAGGTAGGTGAAGTTAAGGTAGTTGTTAGTATTTAGGATAAGGTGGTGTAGGTTAGGTGAGAATAGTAAGGTTTTGTAGGTTACGTACTTTCAGTCATATCAAATTTTAAGGTTTCATTTAATATCATTGTTTGCTACATAAAAATCTGCATCATGATTTACTGTGTAGAAGTTAGCATGCCTGTTCAGGTAATGTTAAGTACATACCTTTGCTTGCAGTGTTTAGCAACTTGTGCGACTGGGTGATTTACGTATGGACAGGTACCTGTCAGGTTGTTCATGGAATCACATGAGCTATTTACAAACATTGTTGAGCCGTATAAATATTAATCTGGATGTGAATGGATACACAGCACAACCCAGGTATTCACATACAGTTGCTCTGTGTGAATAAGTCATGCAACATGCAATGGAGGGATGCGGTTTTTAAAGCATTCTCCCTAATCCAAGGATTTGTAACTCACACACTGATGCCTGCCCCTTACACACTCACACTCACACTTGCATCATTTGCTTGCTGCTGCAATGTTGTTTGGTTGCTACTATCCACGGGTAGACCAGCCACCTGTGGTGTGACTTAAATTATCTTTAACACTGACTGCATGGTGCCTGTTGCACTTTATGGTTGAGAGCTTGAGTAACTGCTTGCTAGTCAACATACACATTGTGTTAACCAAATATGTTTCACTCTGTCTGTGTAGCTCTTCCCCCAGCTCCAATTTACAAATGTTCATTTGGCAAGTAGTTTGTGTATTTGCCTCACACTGTGCACCATGTTCAACTTAGTCCTGACTCAAACACACATACAACTCACAGATTGTACTAAGTGCTTTACCCCCTTCGCTGCCAGGCCTTTTCCCCCTCCTGTGCCGAGCCTCTTTTTGGCTATTTGTGGCAGTTTGCGCTGAGGCCCTCATAACTTTTTGTTCACATAAGCTACCCACGCCAAATTTGCGTCCTTTTTTTACAACATCCTATGGATTCCAGAGGTACCCAGACTTTGTGGGTTCCCCTGAAGGAGACCAAGAAATTAGCCAAAATACAGTGAAAATTATGTTTTTTTCTAAAAAATTGGAAAAAAGGGCTGCAGAAGGCAGCTTGTCATTTTTTCCCTGAAAATGGCATCAACAAAGGGTTTGCGGTGGCAAGATCACCATCTTCCTAGCTTTCAGGAACAGGCAGACTTGAATTGAAAAACCCAATTTTTCAATACAATTTTGACATTTTACTGGGACATACCCCATTTTTGTGCTTTCAGCCTCCTTCCAGTTAGTGACAAAAATGGGTGAGAAACCAATGCTGGATCCCAGACAGCTAAACATTTCTGAGAAGTAGACAAAATTCTGAATTCAGCAAGGGGTCATTTGTGTACATCCTACAAGTGTTTCCTACAGAAAATAACAGCTGAAATAAAAATATATTGAAATTGAGGTAAAAAAACAGCCATTTCTCTACACTTTTTACTCTGTAACTTTTTCCTGCGATGTCAGATTTTTGAAAGCAATATACTGTTACTTCAGCTGGACTCTTCTGGTTGCGGGGATATATAGGGCTTGTAGGTTCATCAAGAACTCTAGGTACCCAGAGCCAATAAATGAGCTGCACCTTGCAATGGGTTTTTATTTTATACCGGGTATACATCAATTCATTTGCTGAAATATAAAAAGTGAAAAATAGATATCAAGAAAACTTTGTATTTCCAAAATGGCCACAAGATAAGGTGTTGAGAAGCAGTGATTATTTGCACATCTCTGAATTCCAGGGTGCCCATACTAGCATGTGAATTACAGGGCATTTCTCAAATAGCCGTAATTTTTACACACTGTCTTACATTTGGAAGGAATTTTTTTTAGAGAAAGACAAGGGGCAATAACACTTGTTTTGCTATTCTGTGTTCCGCCAAGTCTCCCGACAAAAATGATACCTCACTTGTGTGGGTAGGCCTAGCGCCCACAAAATGAAATGGCTCAAAACACAACGTGGACACATCACATTTGTTCACAGAAAACAGAGGTGTTTTTTGCAAAGTGCCTAGCTGTGGATTTTGGCCTCTAGCTCAGCTGGCACCTGGTGAAACCTAGCAAACCAGCGCATTTTTTAAAACTAGACACCTAGGGGAATCCAAGATGGGGTGACTTGTGGGGTTCTGACCAGGTTCTGTTACCCAGAATCCTTTGCAAACCTCAAAATTTGACCAAAAAAACACTTTTTCCTCTCATTTCGGTGACAGAAAGTTCTGGAATTTAAAAGGAGCCACAAATTTCCTTCCACCCAGCGTTCCCCCAAGTCTCCCGATAGAAATGGTACCTCACTGGTGTGGGTAGGCCTAGCTCCCACTAAAGGAAATGGCCCAAAACACAACGTGGACACATCACATTTTTTCACAGAAAACAGAGGTGTTTTTTGCAAAGTGCCTAGTTGTGGATTTTGGCCTCTAGCTCAGCCGGCACCTGGGGAAACTTAGCAAACCAGCGCATTTTTGAAAACTAGACACCTAGAGGAATCCAAGATGGGGTGACTAGAGAGGCTCTGACCAGGTTCTGTTACCCAGAATCCTTTGCAAACCTCAAAATTTGACCAAAAAAAACACTTTTTCCTCTCATTTCTGTGACAGAAAGTTCTGGAATCTAAGAGGAGCCACAAATTTCCTTCCACTCAGCGTTCCCCCAAGTCTCCCGATACAAATGGTACCTCACTGGTGTGGGTAGGCCTAGCGCCCACGAAAGGAAATGGCCCAAAACACAACGTGGACACATCAAATTTTTTCACAGAAAACAGAGGTGTTTTTTACAAAGTGCCTACCTGTGGATTTTGGCCTCTATCTCAGCCGGCACCTGGGGAAACCAAGCAAACCAGTGCATTTTTGAAAACTAGACACTAGGGGAATCCAAGATGGGGGTGACTTGTGGGGCTCTGACCAGGTTCTGTTACCCAGAATCCTTTGCAAACCTCAAAATTTGACCCAAAAAACACTTTTTCCTCTCATTTCTGTGACAGAAAGTTCTGGAATCTAAGAGGAGCCACAAATTTCCTTCCACCCAGCGTTCTCCCAAGGCTCCCGATAAAAATGGTACCTCACTTGTGTGGGTAGGCCTAGCGCCCACGAAAGGAAATGGCCCAAAACACAACGTGAACACATCACATTTTTTCACAGAAAACAGAGGTGTTTTTTGCAAAGTGCCTACCTGTGGATTTTGGCCTCTAGCTCAGCCAGCCCGAGGGGGGGAGAAATGGCCTAAAATAAATTTGCCCCCCTCAAACCCCCCAGGGAGCGACCCTTGCCTACGGGGTTGCTCACCCTGCATGACATTGGTGAAAAAAAAAAAGATCCCCGGTGCCTAGTTGTTTTTGCCCCCCTTGGGGGCAGATTGACCTAAAATCAGGCGATCTGCCCCAAAGGGGGGCAAAAATGGCCGAAATACAATTTGGCCCCCAGGGGAGCGACCCTTGCCTAATGGGTCGCTCCCCATCTCTAAAAAACAAACAAACACAAAAAAAGAAGAAAAAAAAATTAGCCCTGGCGCCTAGCGGTTTTTGCCCCCCCTGGAGGCAGATCGGCCTAATAACAATAGTACGATCTAGGGCAGAAATGGCCTAAAATAAATTTGCCCCCCCCTCCCTCCTGAGGAGCGACCCTTGCCTACGGGGTCGCTCCCCTTGCGTGACGTTGGCAAAAAAAAAAGATACCTGGTGCCTAGTGGTTTCTGCCCCCCTTGGGGGCAGATTGACCTAAAAAGTACAATTTACCCCTCCAGGGGAGCGACCCTTGCCTAAGGGGTCGCTCCCTATCTGTAAAACAACAAAAAAAATCCCCGGTGCCTAGTGGTTTCTGCCCCCCTTGGGGGCAGATCAGCCTAATCTAAATTTGCCCCCCAGGGGAACGACCCTTGCCTAAGGGGTCGCTCCCCTTGCGTGAAATTCACGGAAAAAAAAAAAACTCCATGGTGTCTAGTGGTTTCTGTCCCCCTTGGGGGCAGATTGGCGTCATAAAAATCAGCCAATCTGCCCCCAAGGGGGACAGAAATGGCCTAAATATAATTTGCCCCCTAGGGGAGAGACTCACCTCAAAAACAACAAAAAATGATCCCTGGTGCCTAGAGGTTTCGGCCTAATAATAGGGGGAGAATACATTTGAGGTCAGTGCCAGTTGATTTTAGAGTGGCATTTTCATAAGCAGAAGGCAAAGGAGAAACTGGGTATATTGCACAGGGAAATGCTGCTGGGAACTTTTGCAGATGAAAGAGGTGTAGTCCACATCTTTCTCCTCTGATGTATGCAGTACCCCCAGTGAGAGGGGTGTTGTAGGTACCAGAATAGAGGGAGATACACACACATCAGGCCTGAAGATGTGGATCCCATGTCCACAGCAGAATTTCTCTGTGGCAACACGTAAGGCAGCATAACAGCAAAGTCATGTTGGCACGCAGCCATGGTAGCAATTAAAGAGTCCTGCTTCCGCTCCATGGACTCCAAGATGGTTTTGATTTTCCCCAGCTGGTTGGCAGCCTCGCATTTACATTTGCTCATACCTCTGCCTCATGACACCAGCAATCTCAGGCAGAAACTGCTGGAGCTCATGGAGCGGAGAGTAGGTGCCTCTTATGGTTTTATTGTCCTTATCTGGGCTGAGGAATCTATGGACTGCCTCTAGAGTGCCTGCCATGGTGTCCATCCTCGCCTGCACTTGATCTACCAGCTCCCGCTGGACTCCTACCACAGTCTGTTGGTATATTATTTGTGGGCCCCATGAGTTCTGGGCTCTGGGTAGGGTGGCAGGTGGTGTATTTTGGATGATAGATGGATCATCTGGAGACCCTACAACTCTGTCAAGCCTCCCTGTGACCGGAGATGGTATCTGTATGGAGTCCAGGATTTGCTGGGGGATGTCTGTGTTTAGTGCTTGCAGCTCGTCATTCATATCATCGCTGAAAACTGTGAAATCTACTGGCCAGGAGGTATGGGTTAATCTCCTGCAATGAAACAGAGAAATTGTAATGGTGAACTCTGTTAGATGTTGACCTGAGTAATCAGGATGACAATAAAGTTTTCAGATTTAGCACTTTCAGTTCAACAGTGATGCATAGGACACCTGTTACGCATGGCTATTGATGGCGAATTGCACTATAGTTCCCTTACAAATAGCAGTATATCTACACTGTTCTCCCAAGTTCTCTCTGTGTGCCTAATCTACTGGGTAGATTATGATAATTGATATTCACCCTATTTCATCATTATCAGAGTGCGTTATCTGCAGAGTGACACACATCGTGTAACTCAGGCCCACACTGTTGTTTGTGTACATGCCTCTTCTGGTTACCCACATTTGGGTCCTGAGACACTAGTTAGTGCCACACAGTGATGCTACCCAGATCATACATTGAATCTCATGTAGCGTAACCATACTCAATGGAGCTACATGTTGGTTTGTTAATGAGGGCTATGAATCAGTCATCACCCCACATGGAAGTAGTGCTGGAAATAGTGCGAAGTACCTCCCTCTGTTTTCTACATCACTAGACCCACCCTCTTCAGCCAGGGACCTTCCATGACTTCTGTCAAATGGTGGTGGCTCAGTAGTTCTTACTATCTCTTGTCAGATACCTGTTTGACAGCCTCTAACATATAGATGTGGCACCGTGAGAAAATGTTTCATCAGACTCCCTCCTGTCCCGACACGTGCTACATCTTCCCCCAGGTCCACATGACATGTAGGATGTAGTACCCCAATGGGCTGTTTTCTGCCATCCCTACCCAGTTGTAACATAAATGTTGCACAGTCAGATAGAGCAGTGCATGTGTGATTGTGAGCCTACTTTGTAGTACACATGTCTCTTCTCATTTCCCTGGTATGCACAGTCTCCCCATTCAGACTTAGTGGCAGTTTTATGTGCACAGCCAGCGCCTACAATGCACAGCAGTAGCAGTGGCCTACCAGACCCACACATCATCATTAGTTTAGACATACATGGTCTTTGGGTGTGCATCTCTTGCATTACCCCACCCTGTCCGATTTAGTATATGAGAGTAGTTCAGCTGGTCCCTTCAATGGCAGCTGACACCTGTGTGCCTCTCCCCCTGTATGGTAGGTCATGTGGGTGCAATATATTTTTATGCAAGGTACTATAGACATGCCTCTTACCATGTCCCTATGTGTAGATTATTCCCATGGCCCACACCAGACCCACCTTTCAGATGTGTGGTTTCTCCTTTGACACATCCATTCCATTCAGAGGATTTACAGTCTAGATTAGTGTTCATGGGCTAGAGTGAGACCGTGTAGCTTTATGGTACAAGGTGGCCTGCATTGTCACAGTCAGGTTGCGCAATGTGCATGCATGATGCATTGTTCCAGTCCATATTTTTTGCTTTGTAGTCTGGGAGTTGTAGTTGTGGTGAGTGATGTCGTACATATCACTGCAAATGCCAGTATACAAAGAAAGGTGAATGCGGACTGATGCTGCCCTTCACACTTCGAAGGAAGGAAGGTGACAGAGCTGGACTGAGCTGTGCAAATTGTAATTGGTAACTGTAAATTAGGCCGGGCGTAGTTCGCAGAGTTCTGCGTAAAACTCTGCCACACTATACAGAGTTTTGGCGGAGTGTGTTAGATCAGTCTGTTTGCATTGATTTTTAGTGTTGTGTGTTTGTCCCACGCTGAAAAATTCAGTATGAACGGCACCATGTGCAGCGCAAGAGGGCGCTGCTTCTTTCTGCTGCTCGAGTAGATTTTCTGCTTAAGTGGCAACTTCCTCTACCTGAAAGGAAAATATCTCAATGTGGGCGGTAGCGACTATCCATGACTGCTCGCGTTGAGAAATCTCACTGGGAGGTGGTGATTTTCCTCACTCCCGCTCGACAACTTAACATTGGCGAGGGCAAACAAGGAAAACAATCTGTGCTCTAAGTGAAGCACGGAGTGGGAAAAATGTGGCCAACTCTATGAGCAGAACGGATTTCACCGCCCACCCCTACTGTAAATGAGCCAGCAAACCACCCTTTGGCTTGCGGACAGTGCAGTGGAGCACTAGGACATGGCTGCCTGCACCTTATGGCATTACCTAATTGTTACATTGCCCCTCGTTGCAACTTACCATGAGGGTCTTGTTATTCATCATAGGCAGCACTGTCATGTCCCGGGACTCCTGCCAACAACTCCTCTGGAATTACATCTGCCACCATCTCCTCCAACTCATCCAGCTCTTGGGGGCGGGACTTCCACCTCCGGTTTGCAATCTTGCCTTGAAGTTGCTGGCCAGTTTCTCCTTTGTCCTGCGCTTGCAATCATGCCAGCGCTTCTCAGTCAATCACTGTCCTCTTAACTTCTGCCACACTGTTGACCTTGTCCACAATGGAGTGCCATATGGCCTCTTTCCTTCTGAAAGGCAATTTTGAGGTGAGCAGGAGCTGGTGTTGGTGCTCCGTCACGTCAGTGATCAGGATGTTATTCTCCTCCTGACTAAACTTGTGCCTCCTCTTCCTGTTCCGTTACCCCTTCCCCTCTATATCCTGCCTGGTACTGGGTTTGCTGGGGTTTTCCTGTTCTCCGTGGTGTTCTCTATCCCTGAAGGCTACTTCAAGTATGTGTTCCTTTAATCCCAAAGGTGCATTTTTTACCCCTCTTTTGATGCTCAAAAGTGATGTTAGGATGGCTTGTGTTAATTTACATGAGGCAAATCTACCCAGCATCACATTTGCAGCAGTAGCGGCAGATTTCCTGATGACGCAGCGCAACGGTTTGCATCACTTTTTTTGACACAGCCAGTATCCTTACGCCATGGTTTGCTGTACTGTAAATACAACTTACCTTGGCGTAATAATTTGTTGTACTGCGGCTGTAAATCTTTTGACACATCACTGCGTTGTGGCAGCAATGCGTCATTTCTTGTAAATTTGCCCCTAAATGTGACCCATAGACTTGTACTTTAAAAGCGTCAGCCTTTGAAATGCATGCTATAACTCCTGCATTTAGTGTTTATTGAACCCTCTAGTGGGTTAAAGCAAGCCTGAAAAATCTGGAAGTCTCAATTTTAATAAACTATGGTCAAATATAATAGTCTGATAAATCGCTATGTAGCTCAGAGGTGAAATGTCAATTTTTAGGAATACTGAAACAGGATCACAGAAACATTTTCATCCATAATCAGAGGCTTGTTGACATTTTTTTTGCACATATTAGGAAGTAAGTAGAAAAGGCTCTTCTGTAATTTGGCAGACAATGGGCCTGATTCTAACTTTGGAGGACGGTGTTAAACCGTCCCAAAAGTGGCGGATATACCACCTACCGTATTACGAGTTCCATAGGATATAATGGACTCGTAATACGGTAGGTGGTATATCCGCCACTTTTGGGACGGTTTAACACCGTCCTCCAAAGTTAGAATCAGGCCCATTGTTTGCTAATGTTTTACTTTTGATTAAATATGAGATGAATAGAGAGTGTTTACTCAAATGTTAAACCTAGTGCAACTTTGTTTTTTTTGTCCGATTGTTACAATGGGTTAAAAAACGATTAAAAAAAACACCAACATTTGTTTTACTGCTGACAGAGGTGTTTATGGAATGCAGCAGTATGTGATGAATTGCTATATCTTCGGCTGGTTGCAATTACCTGTGAAAATGCCTTAGCATAATTGATTGCAAATTGAGTCATTCAAGTGCTTAGGGATTTGGTGGAGCCCCGCTAAACAGATGCATAATTGTATTTTCTCTAAAGACGTACCATTGAAATACCCTTCTCCTCTAAAAAGCCATAAGTCATTGGAAATACCAGCCTTGCTAACATTAAGCAAGCGAACAAGAACTCAAAAGCATTGAGAAGATCAATCAAGTACCGAAAAAAAATATAGTGTATTTCATGAGTACCTGATTGTGTCCATTTTCACATGTTTTTACATGTTTGGGTGGGGATTTTCCCTACATTGTAAACAAGCATGTACCCCTGCCCTAGGTGACCCAATTCTATGTTATATCTGTTATTCTTACTTTTTGTGGCCCATTTCACATGCTAATCCTGCGATCTTGCTTAGCCCAAACTTGTTGTTTGACTCTAAGGTCCAGAACCTGCTTTTTATAATACTAGCCCTTAATAGACCCTTTTCTGTGATTTAGGGGGTGTTTGAAACCTACTGGACCCACTTATGTGAAGTTATGTCAAGTTCTGCTTCTATGAGAGACTCACACCCTTGAGCTGACATCCTGTGTGCAAGTCAAGTTCATGTAATGCAAAGTGTGCATGGTAACAGCAATCAATATGGATGACTAAACTCGTCTGGGCCACATTTTCAATTGGCCCCTTTTTAACATGGTACTAGATGGAGGTTGTAGTACTTTGCCTTCAGAGAGTGGGAGTGTATTGTCTGCATTCCTGTGCTAGGTAGCATTACCCAAGACACTAAAGGTTGGGAGAATGGAAACATGGTTGCCTTTAAAACTTTCACAGTGACCTTTTAGCAGAGGATTGCTGCTTAGCACTTCCTGAGAACTGCTATTTGGATTAATGTTGGGGAATGGGCCTGAGTCAGCAGATCCTGTTGTTAGAGGGAGGGTAGCTTCTAGATAGGGCCTGCACTTTTGATCTTTCCCTAAGCACTGCTTCAGGGAGGCTGATGGATTAGAGTCAGGTGCATAGGTTACACGTGTCATTATGCTCAAATTGCAGGTTTTCCTGTCCATCACCAACATTGGCACTACCTGCTGTGAGAGCTATCACCTTTTGAAAAGACTGCCTGTGCAGCAGAGAGTAATGAAATATTAAAAGGAACCACCCTAAACCGGTTCCTGTGCATGACAATGGAATCAACACCCCCATCTGGAAAATCTGCAGAAAAGTGGGACCCAAAATACCCCTCATGATTTCAGTTCTATGTGCTTTATAACCATGGAAGGAAGAGATCCACTGAGTACTTAAAACATTTCTGAAGTGCAGTGCTGATGTCTACTGGACAGCCAGCCTTCCAGACATGAAAGTACATCCCCTGAACTCTACACATTTTTAAGGAAGACCAATGGGTCTGCCTATGACCTGGGAGACTGGCTGCTCAGCTACTGAGCCTGAAAAGAGGATGCCCAGAAGAGCCTCTCTGTCTTCCTGAGTGTTCCTCCATTCAATTACAGTGAGCCAAGCGAGCTCAACAATCCCCCAACATGCTTCCCACAGTGATTGCCAGCTGAGGAGGACAATTGACCTGTGTTGACTCATCATCATCATCATCATCATCATAATCTTTAGTAAACAAATGTAGCTATAAAAGATCAGCAGTAAAATAACATCAATATAAACATTTTCAGATCATAAAAACAATCATGTAAGATAAATAGTTGCTAAAACTTGTTACTCATTTCAAAAATACTTGGTAGACATTATGGCCCTCATTCCGAGCCTGGCGGGCGGCGGAGGCCGCCCGCCAGGCTTCCCCCCTCCGAAATACCGCTCCGCGGTCGTAAGACCGCGGAGGGTATTCCGAGTTTTCCCCTGGGCTGGCGGGCGGTCTTCACAAGACCGCCCGCCAGCCCAGGGGAAAACTCCCTTCCCACGATGGCGCCGGCTCGTAATAGAGCCGGCGGAGTGGGAAGGTGCGACGGGTGCAGTTGCACCCATCGCGTATTTCAGTGTCTGCTTTGCAGACACTGAAATACTTTTAGGGGCCCTCTTACGGGGGCCCCTGCCGTGCCCATGCCATAGGCATGGGCACGGCAGGGGCCCCCAGGGGCCCCGCGACTCCCCCTCCCGCCATCCGGTTCCCGGCGGGAGAACCGCCAGGAACTGGATGGCGGGAGGGGGAGTCGGAATCCCCATGCCGGCGCAGCATGCTGCGCCGGCTTGGAGGATTCCTTTGGGGCAGCGGGAAACCGGCGGGAGACCGCCGGTTTCCCTTCTCTGACCGCGGCTGAGCCGCCACGGTCAGAATGCCCCGCGGGGCACCGCCGGCCTGTCGGCGGTGCCACCGCGTCCCACGGCCCTGGCGGACTTGTTCCGCCAGGGTCGTAATGACCCCCTATATATTGATATTATCAAACAATCCTGACAACGAGCTGGTTAAGAATAGCTCTTTCTGACAGTTAGAGACACTCTGATGAATTAATCACAGTGCTGCATACTTCAGGTGAGCCTAATTGCTATTAATACAAAAACCTCTCTTTGTGTGAATTACAAACAGTGAAGTGATATCAAAAGAATTAAAAAACAATTTCTCACTGATTTATAAAGTGAACCAAAACACTTAAAATACGAGGTTCTTTGACTTAAGTGTTTCTCACAAGGACAGACTGGGAAGTTGTCAAACTATTGGCTTTGCTGGAGGAAAGTTAATCAAAGAGAGGGACTAGGAGCTAATGAAGGTCCAGCACCCAGGTTGCAGGTGTATGGAAGAGGTCACAGGTGTGGGAACATATTTTAAAGCAAGATTGTTAGAAAATGTCCCACTCTGAAGGGTCAACCCAAACCTTTTGCCTTCCTCCTCCTCTTTTTCTGACCTTGTTTATGTTGGCCTTAGGACTCTGGACACTTTACCACTGCTAACCATTGCTAAAGTGCATGTGCTGTCTCTCTAAAACATGGTAACATTGGCTCATGTCCAGTCACCATATTGAATTTACTTGTAAGTCCCTAGAATGTGCACTACATGTGCCCAGGGCCTGTCATTAAATGCTACTAGTGAGACTGCAGCACTGATTGTGCCACCCATATAAGTAACCTTAACCATGTCTCAGGCCTGAAATTGCAAGGCCTGTGTGTACAGTTTCAGTGCCACTTCGATTTGGCATTTAAACCTACTTGCCAATCCTTAAACTCACCTTTTATTACATACAAGTCACACCTAAGGTAGGCTCTAGGTAGACCATAGGACACTACCATGTAAGTAAAAGGCAGGACATGTACTTGTAAGTTTTACATGTCCTGGTAGTGGAAATCTTCCAAAATAGTTTTTCACTACTGTGAAACCTGCTCCCCTCATAAGCCAGCACTGGAAATTCGCTTACATATTTTTAAGTGGTAATTTTGGATCTAAAAGTGGTGGCAGTGTCATATTTGGTATGGTTGGAATGGTAGTAAGAAATTCTGCATACTGGTGAAGTTTGATTTAACATTTCTATTGCAGAAATGCCACTTTTAGAAAGTAGGTATTTCTCTGTGCTTACTACTCTCTGTGCCTTACAGCCTATCTCCAATCCATGTCTGGTCTGTGCTGGTTAACTCCTCCCCTTATGTATTTCACCCAGACAGCCAGAAACACAAGACACTCAGCTGCATCTGCATTCATCTGCATACTGATGGGTCTTCCTTGGCAGGAAGGGTGGAGGGGTTCTCACTTAAACTTCAATTGCTAGTGGTGTGACCTCACACAAAGGACTGAAAACCCTCCACAGTTCTCCTAGGAGGCAGGACGGGGCTAAAATGGGAACTGGTGCATTTCAAAACCACTCTTTGAAGTCTCTTCCGCTTCAAAGGCACTTTTTGTATATATACTGGATCTATGTCCTCCTTAAATCAGACACTTCTGAACATGAAACCAGACTCTGTCCGAATGACTGCTGTGCTGCCCAAAAGACTCATCTGGACTGCTTTTCTGGAAGTTCTGTTCTGCTTCTTGTTGCCCTGCTGGCTGCTGCTCCCTGACTCTGCTGGAAGGACTCTGCCTTCCCCCACAAGTGATCTCCAAGGACTTGGACTGAGGTTGCCTTCTGTTAAGAAGTCTCAGGGCTATCAAAGACTTCACCAGAGAGTGAAAATCCACTGCTTCAGAAAATCGACGCAATGGCAGCAAAATTCAATGCAGCGCCTGTGTCGCTGCTGAAAAATCAGTGCATCACCTACCGGATTGACGCAGAACCAGTTTCATCCTCCCGCGTGTTTTGGATTTTCCACGCATTGTCTCTGGGCATCAAAATATCCCTGCGCTGCTGTAAGGAGCCAAGGCTGCGCACTTGGAAATCGAAGCATCACCATGCGTGCGAGGAAGGAATTGATGCATCAACTCTGCCTCACTGGAAAAAGTGATGTATCGCTTTATTTTCCAGTGACACGTCACCTCCTCTGCAGCCCTTTGCGTTGTTAATTTTGATACATCCCAGTTACTTTGTGCTAAAAAGATTCAACCATTGATTTGTCTGTTCTAAAACTTGCTAAACCTCTAAAAAGTGATATCTTGACTTGTGCATATTGGATTTCTGTTGTTTTTATCTTATTATCTATTTTTCTAAACTGGTGTGGAGTATCTTTTGTGGTGTTTTCTCTGTGTTACTGTATGAGTTATTGCACAAGTACTTTACACATTGCCTTCTCAGTTAAGTAAAGGCAAATGTCTCACATCTTGTAAAAAGGAGGAAGTAGAAAGCACCATGATGGTCACCTATAGATTGTCCTGTTTCGATGTCACCTAAGTAATGAGATTGGAAGATATAGGTACACATGCTGACAAATCAGTAGGATGTGTGTCACCTTCAACAAATTTAGGTATTCAATTCACTCAATAAAGTGTCATTGTCAGCCCCGTTAGTGTGGGGCGCTAAAAGGAAGACCCATTGTTGTTCCTTCCTGAGTATGGACTGTTTGTCCCAATGACTAGGTGCCTCCAGGATGGTCCATTGTAGATTGTCAGATGTGTGATTTGTATCCAGGAAGTGTGCAGACATCTTGGTGGTACTGTGTTTGCATTGTCTATTACTATGGTGCTCCATAAATCTAGTCATGTTGTCATTCCAACATATCTGAGTCCACATAGACAGTTAATGACATATACACACTTCTTGGTATTGCAACTGGTGTGGCCTCTCTGTATCCATAAGTGTGAGTGATCTAGTCTGATTTCATGTATTCCTTTTGTCAGGTGGCATACACCACATGAACTGCATGGGAAATGTCAAGTAACTGGGGAAATGTTCCAAAGTGTGCCTGGGTACGTTTAAACCCAAAGTGTAGAGGAGGGCCATTAAGGTAACCTGAGTGCAGTATCAACATGTGTTTGCAAACTATCTTTTGTATAGAGTTTGAGTTAGGAGTAAAAGTGGTAACGCATGTGAAGATGTCATCAGTTGGCCTGGTTTTGGATTCCAACAATGCTTCCAGGTGATTATTGCTTGCCCTCTTGAAGGCCTGGGTCACAAACCTGGAGAGATTGTTGCAGGGTCTGAGGTTGGTTGGTTGGTGGTAAGTTCAGGGGCCTGGATATCATAGTCACTCATATTGCTGCAATTCCTTCGAAGATGGAGGAACTGTCCACAGGGGAAGTTGTTTCGGAGGGCCTTTGTGTGGTGGCTATTGTATATTAGAAGCTTGTTACAATCTGTAATTTTCCTAAAGGTGGTAGTGGAAAGTTTGCCATTGTCTACGGAGATCAGGAGACACAGTAAAGGAAGCTCTTCATCTGAGTTTTGTTTGGTAAATATAAGTTATGGATTGAGTGAATTGATCCACGTGTAGAATCATTATTGCAACGCCAGAAGATGATGATTTTATCTATGTAACATCCCTACAGTAATAGGTTGGTATCATAAAGGTTCATGTCAGTAGAGATGTGTTGCCTTCCATAATCAGCCATGTGCAAGCAGGCTAGACTGAGTGCAAAGGTACTGCTCAAGGAAATACCCTGTATTTGATGGTGAAGTCGGTCCTTGAACTGAAAGAAGTTTCTTTAAAGGCAATGGTAGCGCACTTGGTAATGAAGCTTACTGGTGTTTCTGAGGTCCATTTTTCAGCCTGGAGGCAGGGCTCTATTACCTTGACGGTGGCATTTTGAGGGATATTGGTATAGAGAGCCTCAACATCGAGTGTAACCAAAAGGTCAATTTCATACTGGAGGTTTGCTTCTTCAGTCAGATTCAGGACATACCTGGTATCTTTCAAGAAGTATGGGGTCTTCACCACAAGGGGCTGCAGGTAATGGTCACAGAATTTGCTCAGAGGTTCCAAAAGAGATCCTATCCCCAACACAATTGGTTTGCCTGGTACAGGGACAACCCCCTTCTGTGCTTTCAGCAAGATGTAAAAATAAGGTGTTCTATGAGAAAGATTGACCAACAATTCTGCTTCATTCTTTGTCACTCAACCTCGTGTTTTTGCTGCTGTTACCATTGTCTGGATCAAGGTGGTCAGACTCTCTGTGGGGTGGATATGGCTAGGTGACAAAAGGAGATAGTTTCTCAGAGAGGGCAACTGAGATGCTTTATATATGTGGGTAATATTAGCCTTCTCGTAAAATAGTGTTATTAGCCATTCTATAGATAAAAGGGGAGATATGTCAATAGTGGTTAAATACGCTATGACCCTCGAGTCTGGAGAAAGTACTCTTGACGTAGGCTAACCAGGGTATGCTATCCATCTTTTCCAGGGCTATTCACCCCAAAAGAATGCTCTTAGAAAGAATTGATTCTGTGGATTGCCAAATTTTCAGCCATAATGTAAAGGGGCATGCCTGATGAAATCTTCCAGGTAATTTAGACCTATTTCTGAACGGCAAAAAAGTAGGCAAGCCCAGGAGAATCATAATTAGTCTTTGAAATAAACTGCTTTCAACATTTTGAAGGCCGCTACAGGTTTAATAATCCCCTACTCCTGCCACATAGGTAGGAATGGGGCTGCAATTAGCTTTATATAGGGTTATCATTTCCCACACTGGTGTACGGCCCAGTTGTAATGCAAACCAGAAAATAGCTTCTACTGAGCTGGAAAATTGCTTTGCTCTCAGCATCAGCTGTGAACCACAATTTAAATGTGAGTCAAAAGGCAGTCCTAGGTAATTAAATCCCTCTTCTTTGGAGACCAGAGCGCCATCAATAAAATGGAACTTAGTTTTTCTCCCTTTTGGCCCATAGACCATTATAAAAGACATAGGGGGTCATTCTGACCCCGGCGGGCGGCGGGAGCCGCCCGCCTGGAGGGAACCGCCGAATGACCGCACCGCGGTCAAAAGACCGCAGCGGCCATTCTGGCTTTCCCACTGGGCCGGCGGGCGACCGCCAGAAACCCCCCTCAACAATGAAGCCGGCTCCGAATGGAGCCGGCGGAGTTGTAGGGGTGCGACGAGTGCAGTGGCACCCGTCGCGATTTTCAGTGACTGCAAAGCAGACACTGAAAATCATTATGGGGCCCTGTTAGGGGGCCCCTGCACTGCCCATGCCAGTGGCATGGGCAGGGGCCCCACGACACCCGTTCCCGCCATCCTGTTTCTGGCGGTAAAAACCGCCAGGAACAGGATGGCGGGAAGGGGGTCGGAATCCCCATGGCGGCGCTGCAAGCAGCGCCGCCATGGAGGATTCCCTGGGCCAGGGATAAACCGGCGGGAAACCGCTGGTTGCCCTTTTCTGACCGCGGCTTTACCGCCGCGGCCAGAATGGCCCAGGAATCACCGCCAGCCTGTTGGCGGTGCTTACGCGGTCCCCGGCCCTGGCGGTCATGGACCGCCAGGGTCAGAATGACCCCCATAGGGCCTGATTATGATCTTGGCGGATGGAATACTCTGTCACAAATGTGATGGAAATTCCGTTCGTTGTATTGCAAGCTCCATAGGATATAATGGAATTATAATTTTGCGGGTGGGATATCAGTCACGTTTGTGACAGAGTAACCCTGTCTGCCAAGATCATAATCAGGCCATTAGTGTGGTTAGTCTTCGGGTCTAGAGCTGTCATAAACTCAAAGAAAACATCTATTGTTCTCTGCAGGCTATTTGCCATCCTAGCTAAAAAGATGGTATTGACTGCATATAGAAGAGTTAGAATAAACCATTTGCACACCCTCAGGAAGTCTAGTTTCTTGCCTAAAAGATAATCTTGTAGGCCAGTTATATAAACAGGAAATAAGAACAGCGCTAAAATGCAGCCCTGACAAACTCCCTGGTTACAAAAGATGGATTGTTGGCACTCCCCCTCAAACCAAAGCAGATCTTAGCTATGTCTCAATAAAGACAGCGTAAAAGCATAATTAGTGCCTCTCCCATCTCCAAGTTTGCAAGGATTACCCAAAGCTTTGAGCGGTTTACTGTGTTGAATGCACATGACCAATCCATGATAGCCGAGTGCAGGGCACCTTTGCTAACTTTAGTATACTTGCTGAATAAAAGGGAGAGGTTCAGACATTCATTGGCAGTGCCGGTACCTTGTATAAACCTATATTGCACCCCGAAAGAATATTGTTTGCAGTGGCCCACTCCTTCAGTCTCGCTAAACGAACCCTTTCCAAAATCTTCACTTTGGAGTCAAGTAGTGATATTGGGCAGTTACAAGCTTGGCCGTTCCTATCTCCTCTTTTAAAAAATAGGACAAATATAGCTTCCTTCCATGAAGGGGGTAAAGGGCTAATATTCACAGTTCTAAAAAGGGCCAATGTTCACAGTTCTAAAAATGTTCATAAGCAGGGGGCCCGTAACTCAATATTTTCTTTGAACAAGTCCAATGAAAATCTGTCCAGGCCTGGTGTTTCCTCGGAATAAATAGTCTTAATGGTATCGTGCCCATTGTACTACGATGACCATAGGCCATAATGGGAATGTAATATGGTGGACGGATATCTATCACGTTTGTGATGGAGTAATTGCCTCCGCCAAACTCTAACTTAGACCCTTAGTGTGGTAGTAAAATGATATACTTGAGTGAAATACTCAACCGACGACCATGCTGGAATAACAGAGTGTACCTTAAGGGGAGGTCCTTCTGAGAATATTGGACAGTTCACTACTTCCCAAAAAAGTCTAGTGTCTCAGGAAGTCCCTAAAGATGTTAAATCGGACTAAACAAGAAATCTTTCTTCATTATTCTTGTCTCTCAGACCTTGCATTCCTGTCTAATTTTCCCCAAGTCCTTCGGGACACCATTTAGGGCTACCTTCAGCTGTTTGTGTGCCTTAGAGCAAGCTGCATTAAACAATCGCTGTGGAGGGCGGACTGTTTGGACTCTGTCTTGAAGTTACTATTGGGAAATTGAGAGACAGAGCATGCCAAATACCCCAATAATAGGGCAGGGGGGATCAATTAATCAATCAAACAAATTTCTTAAGCGCACTACTCACCCGGGAGGGTCTCAAGGTGCTGGGGAGGGGGGTTACTGCTCGAAAAGCCATGTTTTGAGGTGCTTTCTGAAGGTAATGAGGTCCTGGGTCTTTCATAGGTTGGTGGGGAGGGAGTTCCAGGTTTTGGCGATGAGGTGGGAGAAGGACCTGCTGCCGGAGGTGGTGCGTTGGATGTGGGGGACTGTAGCGAGGGTGAGGTCGGCAGGGCAGAGCTGTCAAGTTGGTTTGTGGAAGTTGATTTGTTTGTTGATGTAGGCCGGTCCGGTGTCGTGGAGGGCCTTGTGAGCGTGGACAAGGATTTTGAAAATTATCCTTTTGTTGATGGGCAGCCAGTGTACGGATCTGAGGGCGGTTGAGGATGAGACGTGCAGCTGCGTTCTGTATTTGCTGGAGTTTTCTCTGCAGTTTGGCTGTGGTCCCTGCGTAGAGGGCGTTGCCGTAGTCCAGTCTTCTGCTAATTATGAGGGTGTGGGTGACTGTTCTTCTTGTTTCTAAAGGAATCCATTTGAAAGTCTTGTGCATGCAAAGGGTGTTGAAGCAGGAGGATGATATAGCGTTGATTTGTTGAGTCATGGAGAGAGATGAGTCCAGTATGATGCCGAGATTGCCTGCGCAGGTGGTGGGGGTGATCCAAGGGTGGTGGGCCACCAAGTGTCATTCCATGCTGTCTTGTTGGGACCGAAGATGATGATCTTGTTTTTTTCTGAGTTTAATTTAAGGTGGCTTTCTGTCATCCAGTTAGCGATGGCAAGGAGTCTGGCGTGTAGGTTACTCTTGGCGGTAGATGGGTTCCTCATGAGGGAGATGATGAGCTGGGTGTCGTCAGCTTACGAAATGATGGTGAGGCCGTGGGGGTGGATGATGTTGGCTAGAGGAGCCATGTAGATATTGAAAAGGGTGGGGCTGAGGGAGGATCCTTGGGGGACCCCACAGATGGTCTTGATGGCTGTAGACCAGAAAGGAGGTAGGCAAACTCTTTGGGTTCGTTCGCAGAGGAAGGAGGTGAGCCAGTCCAGGGCTTTGTGGCGAATTCCGGCATCAAGGAGGTGTTTATGCGAAGGGTTTGGTGGCATACGGTGTCTGCGGAGGGGTCTAGGAGGATGAGGGCGATGGTTTCACCCTTGTCCAATCTGGTCCTGATGTCGTCTGTACAGGCGATGAGGGCGGTCTTGGTGCTGTGGTTTTTGCAGAATCCAGACTGGGCGACATTGAGTATGTTGTTGTCTTCTAGTAAGCGAGATAGTTGTTTGTTTACTATCTTCTCTATGACCTTTGCGGGGAAGGGGAGTAGAGAGATGGGTCGGTAGTTTGTGAGGTCTTCCGGGTCTGCTTTGGGTTTTTTGAGAAGAGCGTTGACTTTGGCGTGTTTCCAAATATCTGGGAAGGTTGTGATCTCGAAGGAACTGTTGATGACGGCCCGGAGCTGGGGAGCGATGATTTGGCTGGCCTTGTTGAAGATGTGGTGGGGGCAAGGGCCTGAGTGGATGGAGCTCATGGTTTTGCCAATTTCTTTGTCGTTGGTGCGGGTCCAGGTGTTCAGTAGGTTGGTGCGGCAGGGTGCTGTGGTGTTGGTGGTGGTGATGGTGGGTGATGACGATGTGATGCTGTGGTGTATATCTGTGATCTTGCAGTGGAAGTAGTTGGAGAGGAAGTTGCAGAGGTCTTGGGAGTGTGGAGGGTCTATGGTGCAGGATTTGGGTTTGGTGAGTTCTTTGATGATGGCAAAAAGTTCCTTGCTGTTGTGTGTGTTGTTGTCTATGCGTTCTTTGTAGAAGGATCGTTTGGTGGTACGGATGAGTTGGTGATGTTTGCACATGGCTGATTTGAGGGCGGAGAAGTTGCTCACTGAGGGTTCTTGGCACCAGGTTTTCTCAATTTTTCGGCATTCTCATTTGGAGGACTGAAGTTCTGTGGTGAATCAGGGGGCGGTCTTGATGGTGTGGGTGTTGTTAGTTATTTTGAATGGGGCGAGGGAGTCTGCTCATGTTTCTAGCCATCGTGTGAGGTTGAGGGCGGCGGCGTTGGGGTCGTTGGAACTGGGAGGTGGAGATTGTGGGAGGTTGGAGATTAGTTGTTCTTTGGAAATCTTGTTCCACTTGCAGTTGGGGGTAGGGTGTTGTTGGTGGTGGGTGGTGGGTTTCAGGAAGGAAAAATGGATGCAGTGGTAGTCAGTCCAGTGGAGTTCAGTGGTGTGAGTGAAGGCGATGTGGCTGCTGGAGGTGAAAATGGCATCTAGCGTGTGTCCGGCTGAGTGAGAGGGTGGTCGAGATGACCAGTTGCTAGAGGCCGAGGTTTGCAAGGTTGTCCAGCAGGGCCGTGGAGTTGCAGTTGTGGGTGCTTTCCAGGTGAAAGTGATAAGATGATAAAATAGTAGCAATACGTGCATCCAAATCACAAAAAGTATATACATATTTACTAATGAAGGGACACTGCCCAGTCCTCAATGTTCGTGGACCACAGGGCCACATTACAAAGTCCAAGGCCCCACTGCACTCCTGCAACAAAACAGAGAGAACACTGCAGGGGCATCAGGTCGAAAATAGGCAGTCACCTCAGGGGGACGGTGAACGGCGGGGCACCTCAGGTGACAAATGGTACAACGCCACTGGTTCTGGAGGGGGCAACATGCCCTGTGCTTTGTCCTGGGGAGTGGAAGGCCACAGTCTCTCGAGTGGGTGACTTGCCCACTGGCTCCGGAGGGGGCAACACGCCCTGTGCTTTGTCATGGGGAGTGCAAGGCCACAGTCTCTCAAGTGGATTACTTCTCCACTGGTTCTGGAGGGGGCATCGTACCCAGTGAGCTTCATCCTGGGGAGGATCGGGAGAGTGGATGGCATCTCCACTGGTTCCGGAGGGAGCATCGTGCCCAGTGAGCTTCATCCTGATGAGGATGGGGTGAGTGGATGGCATCTCTACTGGTTCTGGTGAGGGCATCGTGCCCTGTTATGCAGATCTTGGTGAGTGCAAGGTCACAGTCTCTCAGCTGGGTGTAATACCCTCAGGATTTGCAAGGGGCAGGCCGCACAACAGCCCATGGAGGCAGGTTTACAGATTGTCCGCCGGCGTTGACGGCTGTTCAGTGGTGGCAGTGGTGCTGCTGCTGGTGGAGGTTGTGGGGGGAGGCTTCAGCCCATCCCCTGCAGCCTCGGATGGCTGCCCACTGGTACTGCTGCTGCTGGTGGTGGTAGAGGTGGGGGGAGGCTCCAGCCCATCCCCTGCAGCGAAGGATGGCTGCCCACTGGTGCTGCTGCTGGTGGTGGTGGTGGCGGTGCTGCTGGCGGAGCTGGTGGTGGTGGTGGGGGGAGGCTCTAGCCCATCCCCTGCGGCCTCGGATGGCTGCCCACTGGTGCTGCTGGTGGTGGTAGTGGTAGTGGTGGGGGGAGGCTCCAGCCCATGCCCTGAAGCCACGGCCGGCTGCCCACTGGTGCTGCTGCTGGTGGTGGTGATAGTGGTGGGGGAGGCTCCAGCCCATCCCTTGCAGCCTGGGACGGCTGCCAACTGGTTCTGTTGCTGCTGGTGGTGGTGTTGGTGGCGGTGCTGCTGGTGGTGGTGGTGGGGGGAGGCTCCACCCCATCTCCTGCAGCCTCGGACGGCTGCCCACAGGTACTGATGCTGCTGGTGCTAGTTGGGGGGGGGGGGCAGCCCATCCCCTGCAGCTTCGGATGGCTGCACCACCATGTTTGGTGGTTTGGGCTCCAACTGAGTCCCAGCACTAGGCCCCATGTCCTAACTGCCTGATCGTGCATGCTCCTTGCTCCTTTTGGCAGCGCTGGGGGTGACTCCTTGCCCTTCCTTTCTGCAGCTGGGGTGCCTCCTTGCCCTTCCTTCCTGCAGCTGGGAGTGGCTCCTTGCCCTTCCTTCCTGCAGCTGGAACTGGCTACTTGCCCTTCCTTCCTGCAGCTAGAGCTGACTCCTTGCCCTTCCTTCCTGCATCTCGGGCTGGCTCCTTGCCCTTCCTTGAAGCACTTGGGGCAGGCACCCTTTCAGTTTGGCTGGCTGGGATCCTTTCCCACCTGGAGGTGCTGGGGACACTACTGTACCCGTGGACTGGGTGGCTGAGGTGCTTGCCTGGGTTTGACCACCCTGGCCTGAAGTGAAGGACTGGGGGGAGGAGGGGTAGGGAAGAGGTCAACGGTGGAGAGGAAAAGCTTCTTAGGGACATTGGGGCGGGAAGAGGGAGAGGTCTGGGAGTGGAGGGAGAGGATGTGGTTGTAGGAGGTGTCAGTCTGCTGTGTTTGGGTGCAGGTACATGGGCTGGATGCTGTTGTGAGGTGGATGGCTGTTCAGTGTCTGAGTGCTTGCGTTTGTGTACTTTGGGAGGAGGGGGCACAGACACAGTGGGAGAGGACACAGCGAACGTGTGCATAGATGTGGGAGTGGTGACTGCCAGTGAGGTGTGTGTTCTGATAGGTGCGCTGGCAATGTTGGTAGTGGATGAGGATGTAGTGCATGCAGATGTGAGTGAAGACACAACTGGGAGGGAGGTGGAGGACAAGGAGAAGGGGGCCACAGTGGAGGCAATGGATGTTGGTATGTCTGCATCTGGATGGTGTTTGTGTGAGTGCCTGTGGGATGAAGTGTGGTGCTTTTGTTTGCCATATCCACTCTTGTGTATTGTCCTATGTGTATGCTCGTCTGCATGTGTGCTTGGGATAGGTTGGGATTGAGGGGAATGGGACTGGGGAGAGGAAGTTGGAGGGTGGAAACAAGGACAATGGCTGCCATCAGAGAGGAGGCCAGAGCCTGGAATGATCACTGTTGGGCTGCCAACCCAGTGTGAATGCCCTCCAGAAATGCATTGGACTGGTGCATTTGGGCTGCCAGCCCCTGGATGGCATTCACAATGGTTGACTGCCCAACAGAGATGGATCTCAGGAGGTCAATAGCCTCCTCACTCAGGGCAGCATGGCTAACTGGGGCAGTGCCTGAGGTGCCTTGGGTGAAGGAGATGCCCACCCTCCTGGTTGAGCGGGCACAGGCAACTTGCTGAGAGGCTGCTGGGATGGCGGTGCTGGTACGGGGGGTGGCGGCTGTACCTGTAGCTGGGGTGAGCACAGAGGTGTCCGCCACCACCAGGGAGCTTTCATCAGAGGAGTCTCTGCCGTGGTCATCCCCTCACCCTCTGTCTCACTGGTGCCCTCACCGTTTGTGGACTCTGCCTTCCGGGTTCTGTGGAATGCAGCTCCCTTCATCACAGGTGCCTCTGCTCCTCCACAAGATGATGCTAATGCACATGAGGACAGGATGACAAAACAAAAGGAGGGGAGAGACAAAGGATACACTTGGTCAATGGGGGCCCAACACCACCGCTGGCGTACACAACACACTCACACACAAGGAACAGCCCTATGCACTAGGCAATGCACTACCAGTTACAATGCTAGTCACCAGGCCATGAGTTGGGACAGATACTGCCAAATGCAGCATACCTGGGATCCACACACCCCTGCCCAGTAGTGGATGCCTACTTGGTAGGTTGGAGGAATTTCACATCAGAACCCTGCCCAACATGGGACCTACTCTGTAATGTCAGGCCTGGCCTAGGGGCACCCACAGGCCCACATCCCCCACCCGGATACCACCCCACCAGGCGTAAGTAGCAATGAAGGGCACTGTACTCACCCCCTTGTTGCTGCTGTGATGCCCCCAAGCGACCATCCAGCTCTGGATAGGGCACCGCCAGTATGCGGCCATCAGGGGGGTCACGATTCGACGGGCACCCCTTCCTCGTTGGGAGGCCATCCCCAGCTGGGCCTCTGCCGTCTTCCGTGCCCAGCATCACAGGTACTCCCACCGTTTGCGACAGTGGATGCTCCGCCTGTCGTAGACCCCCAGGGTCCGCATGTCCTTGGTGATGGCATGCCATATACCCTTCTTTTGATGGGCGCTGACCTGCAGAGGAAATAGACACAGGGAAAGGTATTAGTCAGACCATCCTGCCTGTTACACTCATGGCCCACCTTGCCCCTTACCATCCCCATTAGCACAGACATGCCCCAGCATACATGCTGCATGCTGCCAGGGCCCATCCACCAACTCCCCCTACACGAGGCCTTTACACACAGCACTCCATGCATTCATGCCCCATGCAATGTACTCACAGTGTACTCACCTGTTGATCTGGAGGCCCATACAGAAGTCGGTAGTGGGGTAGGACCCCATCCACCAGTCTCTCCAACTCCACCGAGGTGAAGGCAGGGGCCCTTTCCCCAGTGACACGAGCCATGCTCGGTTCCAGGCACAGGTCACAGCAGCACATGCAGTGTAGATCCTCTCCTGTTGAAGGTCAGGTAGCAAGTGAGTGAAGAGATACAAAATGGCGGTGACGTCTATGGCGGTGCATACCGTCACCAACGGCATACACCACCATTGGCCACTGTACCCCATAGGGCCCAATGGGGCCCAATGATAACCAATGAGGAGTTGCACTGTGGTTCCAGACCGCCTTCTGAGACGGCACACAACATGAGGAGAATTACCTCATTTCCACCTGTCCCTCCATATAGGACAGGCGGACGCCATTTCTGGGGGGGGGGGGCAGGCCATGGATCCTAACTGCGTCCCAGTTCAAAATTTCACATTATGGACATATGCCACCAAAATATTGTAATAATCACAATATGCTTTGTACTGTAGTGGTTACAATGTACAGATAATGACCAGCTGCTCACTCTTTTACCCCAAAGATTGCAACCGCTGCAGATGAATAGGAGATGGAGACATCCCCCTGTGTACATACCCCTTG
Organism: Pleurodeles waltl; assembly: GCF_031143425.1. Taxonomy (NCBI): domain Eukaryota; kingdom Metazoa; phylum Chordata; class Amphibia; order Caudata; family Salamandridae; genus Pleurodeles; species Pleurodeles waltl. The sequence goes on along the minus strand of NC_090448.1, from coordinate 265,449,380 downwards.
TGGACTTGGCAACAATGGAGGACAGGCACATTATCCTCACCCACAGACTTGACAGGGCCACAATCACAGAGATGTGTGCCCAATTGGAGCCTGACCTGATATCTGCTATCCGTCACACCACTGGGATCCCCCCCTCTTGTGCAAGTGCTATCAGTGCTCCATTTTTTAGCAACAGGTTCTTTCCAAGTGACTGTGGGCTTGGCCGCAGGATTGTCACAGCCAATGTTCTCTGTTCTGACCAGAGTGTTGTCTGCCCTGATTAAACACATGTGCAGCTACATCGTTTTCCCCCAGGTGGAGGATTTGGCCACAGTGAAGGCTGACTTCTATGCAATGGGACATATCCCCAACATCATTGGTGAGATTGATGGGACACATATTGCATTTGTCCCCCCAGGCGAAATGAACAAGTCTTCAGAAATCGAAAAAGTTATCACTCGATAAATGTGCAGATGGTGCGTTTGTCAGACCAGTACATCTCCCATGTCAATGCTAAGTATCCTGGGTCTGTGCTTAATGCCTTTATCCTGAGGAATAGCAGCATCCCAAATGTGATGGCCCAACTCTAGAGGCACAGGGGGTGGCTAATAGGTGAGCCCTGGTTTCCACCCAGTGGATGTTGGTGTATGAGTATGGTGTGGGTCATAAGGGTTAATGTGTAGCTAACAGTTTTCCCTCGATATTTGCAGGTGACTCAGGTTATCCAAACCCATCATGGCTACTGACACCTGTGAGGAATCCCAGGACAAGGGCTGAGGAACGTAACTATGAGGCACATGGGCAAACAAGAAGGATTATTGAACGTACCTTCAGCCTTCAGAAAGCCAGGTTTCGGTTCCTCCATGCAACAGGTGGATCCTTGTGCTACTCACTCAAGAAGGTCTGCCAGATAATCGTGGCATGCTGCATGTTGCATAACCTTGCCTTGAGACGCCATGTGCCTTTTCTGTAGGAGGAGGAGGCTGGAGATGGCCATGTGGCAGCAGTGGACCCTGTGGACAATGAAGATGAGGAGGCAGAGGATGAGGATGAGGACAACAGAGGTGTAGTCCTTCATCAATACTTCCAATGACACACAGGTAAGACAGTGTTATTTACCATTTCATTGACAGTTTGATGTGTGACATTTTCACTGGCAGGCTGTGAATTCCTACTTCTATGGCCACTCACTGTACTCATTGGAATCTCTTTTTGCAGATGTTGGTGCCCCACTATTGCTCCTGCTGTGTTCAGTGCAGCCAACTACAGGTCTTTCCTATGTTAACATTACTGTACAGTTGAATTGCAATGTTTAAAGCTTGTTAAATGAATACACACTTAAATCATTTGACATACTCCATACTTGTATTTTTTTAAGGTGTGCTTATTACACTGCTCTGATGAAAAGGGGGAAGTGCTATGGGCTGGGGTGATGATGGAGCAAAGACCAGTCTATTTGTAGCACCTGTGCATTGTCCAAGGGGGTATAGGAAGGGGAGCAATGGCAGTTCATGGTGGACAGGGTGACATAAGGGTGACAATCAGGAGAGTCTTATTTCCTGGCCGAGTCTTGGGAATAGTCACTGGCTTCTGCCTGGATCGCAGGGAACGTTTGTGCAGTGGTTCTCCTTCCGCAGGGGAAGGGGTGCTGGTGGCCTGTTGATCCTGTGGCGGGGCCTCCTGTCCACTAGTGGCAACGGAGGTGGAGGGCTTTTCAGTAGTCTGGCTAGTGTCAGGGGCCCAGGGCGTGCCACTGCCTCCCTCATACCGTTGCCCATGTCTGCCAGCACCCCTGCAATGGAGACCAGGGTGGTGTTAATAGACTACAAGTCCTCCCTGATCCCCAGGTACTGTCCCCCTGCAGCCGCATGTTCTCCTGCATCTTGTCCAGGATCTGGCCCAGCGTATCCTGGGAAAGTTGGTATGTTCCCAGAAGTGCGGTTATTGTCCTGGGTTTATGGGGTGCCCTGGGGTTCCTGTAGTGGTGGACACACTGCTGATTGACGTGTCCTGGGGACAGAGGTATGGGCCCGCTAGGTGGGTGCTATGGTGGTGTTTCCTGAGGGGGGAGGCTCTGTGGTGGTGTAAGACTGTGTCTGAGTAACCGACTGTCCGGAGGTCCCTGATGGGCCAGGTTGGTCACCCAGATCCAGGTGACCAGAGCTACTGTCATCACTGTGGGCCTCTTCTGTGGGGGGACTGGATGTTGCTGGCACCTCTTCTCTGGTGACATTGGCTTGGATACCTGTGGGGAGGTAAATGCAGTGTTATTGTTTCTGTGTGTGACTTATTGTGCATGGGTGGGTTGCCCTCTATGGTTGTTATTGCCCTGGCAGCTTTGCCTTGTGTGAGTTGTTATTTGGTGGGCTAGCTGATTGTCTCTAGTGTGCATGCTGTAGTGATAGGTGTCCATGCAGGGCTGTGAGTGGTCTCCATGCATTGGTATGGCATGCAGGGCTTGGCATTGGGATGAGTGGGTTGTGATGGTGTAGTGTGTGGTAAGTGGTGGAGTGATAGGAGTGAGGGTAAGGGTGGGGGTATGTGATGGCATGCAGGTAGGGGGGGATGATCGCAATAGCGAGTTGGCTTACCAGAGTCCAGTCCTCCTGCTACTCCTGCCAGGCCCTCAGGATGCATGATTTGCCAAGATTTGCTCCTCCCCTGTTAGCTGTGGGGGAGGAGGTAGGGGTCCACCGCTAGTCCTCTGTACTGCAAGCTAGTATCTTGCTGCAATGGAACACACCTTCCCCTGTAGGCCGGTCCACCTCTTCCTGATGTCATCCCTTGTTCTGGGGTGCTGTCACTTGGGGTTGACCCTGTCCACGATTCTCTGCCATAGCTCCATCTTCCTAGCAATGGATATCTGCTGCACCTGTGATCCAAATAGCTGTGGCTCTATCCGGATGATTTCCTCCACCATGACCCTTAGCGCCTCCTCAGAGAATCTGGTGTGTCGGTGTGGTGTCATGGGTGTAGTGTGAGTGGTGTGGGTGAGGATGTGTAGGGTGATGTGTTGAGGTGTGTGATGTAAGGTGCGTGGGTGGTGTATAAGTGATGGTGATATGTGGCTCTAGTTGTGTGGGTGCTCTTGCTGTCTCTCTGCTGGCAATAATTGGTATTCGTAAAGGGTTGTGGGTAATGTGGGTGTGTGTTTTAGAGTGGTGTGTGTGGGTGTGGAGTGTGTATGGGTGTCAGGTGTCTGTAGTTTGAATTGTCCAACGTGATGCTGTTTTGTTAGTGTGTGTGTATTTTGAGCGTCGCGGTATGTATCGCCAATAGTTTACCGTCATTGAATGTCCGCTGTGGTGATTGGGGATCATAATATTGTGGGCGTTGTTCTGTTGGCGTAACGTGTGGGTTTTGATACCGCCAGTTTATAACCTTTGGGCAGGCAGATTTGTGTGTGTGGCTGTATGGGGATGGATCGGTGTGTGTGTGTCATAATATGGTTAGCAGATATCCGCTGTGGCGGCGGTATGTTGGCGGTAGTCAGCATGGCGGTAAGTGGGACTTACTGCCAAAGTCATAATGAGGGCCTATATGCTCTGACAGGGAGGTTTCCCTGCACCACCTCTGAGCTTATTGGAGCGCTGCCCTTACTGTCACACTGACAGATAAACAATGGACGCAATGTATAGGTGTACCAAAACTAATTTCCACAAACACTAGGCTAAAATACACACAGTTTAATTAAGTTCACCATATGTATCTTACCCCAGAACAGTTGGCACGAATGTTCCTGGGGACTGCAGAAACCTGCCCCTTCTACCAAACCTGATCTGGAGCGGCGGCCCCAAGATTGTCCTCAACTGGGACAATATTGTGGGGTTTATATCAGAGGCTCTGGGCACCCCCTTCCAGAGAGAAGATATACATTGTTTATTGGGTATTAATTCCTGATCTGCTAATCCGTCAAAAAGTTCATAGACCTCACCTTGGTGCTGGTGAAACATAGGATAGCCTTGTGTTGGAAGTCTGCCATGCGTTAACAGTTCCAGGCCCTGCGACTGCATATTCAATTCATAATATGAATTTATATGAACTTCCCTTATGTGAACTCTTTCAACAAGAAGGGCATCACGTTATCTGCTAAAGGAATTTATGGAAAGACATCTTTGTGATTATTTCAAATGAAACAGGAAGTAATTGATGATTAAAGAAGGACATTACATGTGAGCTTGGGGTATGAACTGACAAATCCCTGCCAGTCTATGCGGTAGTTGTTCTAATTGTGAGTCAGTACTCATCAGAATCAGAGGACTGCTGCATGAAGAGAAATGCCAAGGGCACAAGAGCATCAATTACAAATACGTTAGAGATGTCACGGACTTCAGTTAAGTGTTGTCTTTTCATTTAGCTTTCCCTCTTGTGAACATGCTCAGTGAAACATATGCTGCAGTTTTATAAGAAATCATTTTGTTTTCCATGCAAATGTTTCATATGGCTCTTCTCATGGGTTGTGAACACGTGTGAAGTTGACACTTTACCTTTTCTCACATGCCTGTGGAGTACAGGTGGTGATGGCTCCCTTAATCACATCACATTTTTTCAGTAGCCTGGAACAGATCTGAAGCAAAGTCGGACTGGGGCAAAAAAATAGGCCTAGGCACCAAAATGGAAGTTCCCCTCATTAGCGAATGTGAAAGCTAGAAAAGTGACCCATGCTTGCAAATCGGGACAGTTTTGAACTTGCAAAGACATGCTGTTAGACCTGTCAGCCTTAGGATGGTCTTGCCCAAAAGTTTTGTCTTCCTCCTCCATATTTTCCCGATTTCGTTTTTGTTGTCCTTAGCACTCTGTGCACTTTACCACTGCTAACCAGCGCTAAAGTGTGTGTGCTCCCTCCTTAAAACATGATAACATTGGCTTATCCCCAATTGGAATATTCAATTTACTTAGAAGTATTTAGGACCTGTAAATTGAACGCTACTAGTGGGCTTGCTGCACTTTCTTGTGCCACCCACTTAAGTAGCCTTGCAAGCCTGTCTCAGGTCTGCCATTGCAGCATGTTCGCGCAGTTTTACACTTCTATGTTGACCTGGCCAAATAAACCCTTTGCCAGGCCCAAACCTTCCATTTTAGTCCATGTAAGTCTCCCCTAGTAGAGTGCAATGTATTAAAAAAGTAGGACATTTACGTTTACGTTTTACATGTCCTGATAGTGAAAAACTTCTAAATTCATTATTCACTTTTGCAAGGCCAGTGTCCCTCATACTCATACATAAGATAACATTAGAGTTACATTATTCCATTTAAGAAGGATATCTTCCAAATGTAAATAGGTAACAGTTCATATTTGGGCCCATATTTATACTTTTTGACGCACAACTGCGCCAACGCAGTTAGACAGGAGTCATGCCCCCTTGCCCAATGACCATGTCCAGGGGACTTATGTCCCCTGGGCATGGTCATTGGGCATAGTGGCATGTAGGGGGGCCTAATCAGGCCCCCCTATGCCACAAAAAAAATCGGAAAAAAATACTAACCTGAACTTACCTTGACTTCCCTGGGATGGGTCCCTCCATCCTTGGGTGTCCTCCTGGGGTGGGCAAGGGTGGCAGGGGGTGTCCCTGGGGGCAGGGGAGGGCACCTCTGGGCTCCTTCCGAGCCCACAGGTTCCTTAACGCCTGCCCTGACCCAGGCGTTAAAAAACGGCACCCATCAGGCTGTGCGCCGTTTTTTAAGGACCACCCCCTCCTGTGCGTCAAAATGACGTCAGAGTATAAATATGGGGCACAGGCCTTAAAGTCATTTTTTGGAAGGGAACGCCTACCTTGCAAAAAATTAACGCAAGGCTGGTTCCCCCTTCCAAAAAATGACGCACATGGTGGAATTTTGACGCCAGCGGGGTCGGACGTCAAAGTATAAATATGGGGCAGAGTTTGCGCCGATTGTGCGTCAAAATTTTTGACGCACATTTGGCGCAAACAGAGTCTATATATGCCCCTTGGTGTCTTTCGAATTGTAATAAAAAATCCCCTTTTATGGTTAAGTCGGATTTTGCATTACAATTTTGGAAATGACACTTTTAGAAAATTGACATTTTCCTGCCTTAGCCATTTAGGGGGTCATTCTGACCGCCAGGGTCGACGACCACGGAAGCACCGCCAACAGGCTGGCGGTGCTTCCTTTGCTATTCCGACCTTGGCTGTAAAGCCGCGGTCACCCAGCCGGGTCCGGCGGTTTCCCGCCGGATTTCCCTCGGCTGGGAGAATCCTCCATGGCGGCGCTGCTTGCAGCGCCCCCATGTGGATTCCGACCCCCTTCCCGCCAGCCTGTTTCTGGCGGTTTTCACCGCCAGAAACAGGATGGCAGGAACGGGTGTCGTGGGGCCCCTGGGGGCCCCTGCACTGCCCATGCCACTGGCATGGGCAGTGCAGGGGCCCCCTAACAGGGCCCCAGCAGGATTTTCACTGTCTGCTTTGCAGACAGTGAAAATCGCGACGGGTGCAACTGCACCCGTCGCACCCCTGCAACACCGCCGGCTCCATTCGGAGCCGGCTTCAATGTTGCAGGGCCTTTCCCGGTGGGGCGCCGGGCGCTCTTTTGGCGGTCGCCCGCCGGCCCAGCGGGAAAGTTGAAATGGCCCCCGCGGTCTTTCGACGGGGGAAGTTTGGCGGGTGGCAACTGCAGCCCGCCAAACTCGGAATGACCCCCTTAGTGACTAAAGCTTGTTTCTGGGGCACATAACTAAGTGTAGTTGGAAGTTGGTCTTTGGGTCATCCTCCAGGGAGCTTAGTTCTGGCTGGGTGGGCCATCACTGGCAGGATGGAAAGGCGGAGCTGGGCACAGCTCACTTAAACCTGAATGGGACACTCATTACTGAAAAGGTTAGGTCCTGCCTTCACACAAAGGATTCTATACCCCCTGTAGTTTGTCCGGAACTAAGGCAAGGGGGCAGGAAACCTCATTACTTCAAAAGGAATCATCTAGAAGATTCTCCCACTTTAAATATTGGACCTCAGACACCCACTCTTTACACTTCTGAACTTATGGAAGACTCTGCTAGGAAGAAGGATTGCTGTGCTGCTGAAAGGCCTGCTACTCTGCTGGATGGCTGCTGTTTCCTTGCGGTGCTGACCTGCTGCCCTACTGTCGTCTTACCTGGGTGAGGACTAGACCTGTAACCTGTACCCAGGACCATCAGAGTGACTTTAAGGGCTAGTCTATTGTAGCCAGCTCCCTGGCTTTGCAACTGTGAGTCCTACCCTGCCAAGTGGTGCCACTCCAGCCCTGGACCCTGCAACTGTGAGTTCTACCATGCCAAGTTTTCCCACCCCTGTCCTGGGCCTTTGAAGTGGGCCTGAAGTGCTCTGCCAGCCCATCTGGTAACCTATCAGAACTCATGCATCTTCTCCTGCGTGGCTCACCCCTGAGCAGAACTGTCACACTGACTCTGCTGCGTGGACTTTCCCAGCATCGGGACTTTGCATCACCCTTGTAACCCACAGCGTCATTGGAGCCGCCTCGGTATGATGTCTCCTCGATGCAAGACCTCGCATCGCAAGCCCCCTGTCAATGTCAGTCTCTATGATGGCGCAGGACTCCACGTAGGAAGCACCATGGCTTCTTCGGAACCAGCCAGTGGGCATCACATCTTCCAAGCAAGACATCACATTGAAAGTCCCCTTGTTGAAGACCTCTTCGACCATGATGCAGGACCTCATATCGCAGCCTCGCAGCTTCCCAGAACTGATGCTGGGCAACACATCTCCAACCATGAATGTTGCATCACCTCAGCTGCACGACTCATCCTCTACACGGGATCTTGCAAAGCTCCACAACCAGGATTTAAGGTACTCTTGTTCAGCTTGCCTAACTGGGTCCCTCTAATTGGCCTTCGCTCCATCACGGTTGCCCTAAACTTGGACATTGTCCCAGTCTTTCTTCTTTTTGGCACAATTTTTTCTCTGAAGTCTTTAAATTTGCATAGCTCCAGTTCTACTGATTTAGTTTTTGTAATTGTTTTTTGTTTTGTTAATTAAAACTCACTCCATTATTCTAAATGGGTGTGATATTTTTCTTGCGTTGGGTTGTCACTTTATTATTGCCTGAAGTGCTGCATAAACACTTTATACATTGCCTCTATGCCATGCTGCTAGAGGGTTAAGCATAAGTTAATTTGGGGTCTGCTTGTGACTTCACCCTAACAAGGATCGTGGTTCCTGCTTGAGCAGGGTTTCAGCCCCCTTAACCAGCAACCCAATCTCTTACACACACTGCATACGTGTGTGGCAAAATAAGGAAGACTACATTGATTTGAGCTTGCTGTAGGCAATTTTATTTTGACATAAGGGAAAGAACAGTAAACACAGACCATAAAACAGGCTCACAAACACCCAAATATCTGGCCCACACATTTGCCTATCAGACCAGCCTGTCAAGTACTGTGTGATTGCCTATAGGCCAGTCCAACCCTGATTTATCTGTGCTTCGTCTCATGATGAAAGGTACTACTGTTTGCTTCTTCACATGCAATGCACTCATAAAGATTTCATTCAAGTGTCTTCATATTACTCGAGTGCAGATATGAGATGCTTGCTTGAGGGTGCAGCCTCAGCACTGGCGCCACATAGGGAAGTGGAGAGTTGCGCGTCCATATCTAGAAGAGAGTAGCGTGAGAACTTGACTGGCTAGAAGATCTTACTTGGTGTGAGTTTTTATTTATTTAGTTTTGTGATTTTATATAGCCTGGACATGTCCTGGAGGCATCAGAGCACTTTACAAGAGTCCAGTCACCAAACAAACCCAGCAGGAGTACCTTAGAGCTCCAACCTAGGAACAGTGAGGAGCAGGTAATCAAGAGTAAGCAGAAGATACACTGTAAACGAGTACCGTTCTCAAGCACTCAACGCCAGAGTACATTGCTGCATTGATTGAGCTGCGACCTATGTGTTGTCTAAGTGCAGCTTGGTGGGGTGTGAGTGCGTTAGACCTTATTAAGTAAACTCACAAGGGAGACACGTATAGGCCAATGGACCTTTTGACTGCGCTGCAAGTTTTTTCCACCATATAACCCCTTACCAATACAAATCAATAACCATAACAATGACATCAATAAACAATAGGAGTCAGTAATTTCCACACACCATGACCTCTCGTCCATGACTAACCACATCTTTACGTAGAGTTAGAATGTTTATTTCTCTATATTAATCATGCTAATATTACTTTACTTAGTTTCAAAATCAAATGATAAACATATAGAAACAACACTGGCTGACCAAAGCGGTGAAAGAATTGCAACCTAATTAAAGCTTGAGCTACTACACATTCTAAAGTTACAGTACAAATGAACAGCAAGAATAACTGCGCCAATGAAATAACATACATTTAGGTTCAGCAAAGAAAAGACATCAACTGTTATTACATGTAGCAAACTTTATCAATGAGAACCATAACTAGCGTTGGATTAGAATAGCATGTTTGGACTTCATGCAAAACAATTTGGTCACATAAATTTGGAAAACATCTAACTATGGCTCTATCAAAAGTAGCAGTTGGTGAGTAGGGCCAGAAGTAAATAGACATAACAATCAGTAACATCGTTTTATACATTGCCTCACTATGGTTCAGCAAGCTGCAACAGTCTTTATCAACGGGACATCAGTTCGGTGAGCAAGGCATCAGGATTCAGCATTAAAGTTCAAGAAAAGCGAAGTTTTTTTAAGCAATAAAGTTAAGCACGTCGCCTCTCGGGACGGTCAAGAAAATAAAGGCATAGTGGATAACGGGAAATGCTGTCCTCCTCTTGATACAGTCCGGCTAAGTTAGATTTCCAAAAACTGCTTCCCAAGTCCTTATTGGTCAAGGAATTTGCACGTTTACGCTTAGTCACTGAAAATAAAACCCAAATATAAAATTTTCCTAGCGTACGGTTCACATGTCGATGATTGGCTCCTCTTCTACCGTTCCCATCGTTTGACTTGTCAGGTATCAATATTGTTGCAGCTTATACTCCAGTCAGTACATCCATTGTCTTCTCCTGGGAAGGTCAGTCTTACACACACTACAATATACAATGTTTCTCTAGCAAGTACAACATCTTCTAGCAAGCAGTTTCTCATGCAAAATAACTTCAGCTACAAGCGCTTGGTCAGCATAGTGGAAAATCACAATCTAATTCTCTAAGCATATATTTTATAAGTCACCTAACAAAATGCAGCTTGACATGAGGCCATGCAACCAGGCCTAAGACCTCATTAAGTTAAGTCCTACATTTAATAAAGGCAGTACATAATGCATAACCTTTAATATGACATATTGCTACATTAATAAAACATGAGCTCAACGCTTCATATTAATAAGCTGTTAGTAAGTACACTTAGTGAACATTGGTGCCACTCAGGTGGGCGCACCTTCAAATGCGTGCATTAATTTTCTCTACGTTAATACATTTTTGTAAACAAATTCAACACTCAGAATACATGAATATTCATGAATAAATTCTGCATTAATAATCCCTCCTCTGATGGCTAAATGTATCATTACACTAAATCTTCCCACACAAATTTTCTGCTTCAGCTAAAATTCTGTCATCTTTATCCCCTTTAATCTTCGTTCCCTTTTTTAATTTTCCCTAAACACGTTTTCCTTTTTCCTGTTCTTCAATTTAATCATTCTACACAATTGACATATTCCCCCTGCTCCAATTATGCAAATCACAGTAATCAATATCCCTTGCATTATTTTCAACAATATCACTTTCCCTATGTTGCTGAGCCAATTCCCCACTGAAACAAATCCTTTGCCAACTTTCTCCAATACACTTGGGCCCTCATTACAACCCTGGCGGTCGGCGGAGAAGCGGCAGTCTTACCGCCAACAGGCTGGCGGTAAAATATTTGGAATTATGACCATGGCGGTTACCGCCATGGTCATCCGCCACTTCTCCGATCCAACCACCAGGGCAGAGACGACCGCTGGGCTGGAGACCTGGGTCTCCAGCCCGGCGGTCGTCACAATACCGCCGGCGGTATAATGACCCGGCTGACCGCCATGGATTTCATGGGGTTTGGAACCGCCATGAAATCCATGGCGGTGAGTACTATCAGTGCCAGGGAATTCCTTCCCTGGCACTGATAGGGGTCTCCCCCACCCCCCATCCCCACCCGAGTCCTTCCCCTATACCCCCCACCACCCCTGCCACCCCCAAAGGTGGCAGGACCCCCCCCCCCTATCCCCAACATTACATTACACATTCACACCCAACACGCACGCAGGCACCACCAACACACATACCCGCACACACACCATCATACATGCCAACAGCCACACACACAGTCATACGCACACACCCACATTCAGACATACACGCACACATCCATACAGACATACATACAGACAGCCAGGCACTCAGTTCCAAACAAACAACACCCCGCATGCATACATGCACTCACACACCCCCTCTACACATGCACGACCCCATGCACGCACACAACACACAACACCCCCCACCCCCTCCCCTAACGGACGATCAACTTACCTGGTCCGTTGATCCTCCGGGAGGGGACGGGATCCATGGGGGCTGCTCCGCCGCCACCACACCGTCAACAGAACACCGCCACGCCGAATCACAGAACGCGATTCGGTGGGCGGTGTTCTGTTGACGTGGCGGTGGAGGTGGAGCAACTTCCACTTCCCCGCCGACCGCCAGTATGGCTGCTGGCGGCTCTCCGTCCGGAAAAGGACGGAGGGCTGCCAGCAGTCATAATACGCCAAGCGGAAAACCGCCACCACTGGCGGTCTTCAGCACGGCGGTCCCTCGGAGGTCTTGTCAAAAGACCACCGAGGTCGAAATGACCCCCTTGGTTCTTTCAACTCTTTCAAAACAACACTTTCATTAGTCATATTAGTAAGTATGCTTCTAATTTCTACACTATCAGGAATGTGTGAGCAGCAATGCTTCGAATTAGGCATTTTGCAAACTCTACCATCGTTTGCTAAATAACTGTCTAAAGCAAGGCAATTCTGAAGAGTCATAGCTCTTTCTTGGCCAATTCTGTAGCCATTAGGATCATAGCTCCTGAAAAATTTGTCTGTCAACATGTTACCCCAATAGTAGACAACTTTCAAATCTTAATAGAATTCAGAATGACTCCCACTGAAGGAATCGTTGCTCCAGATATATCTCCCACTATACCAGAAGGAGACTCTCAAATGAAAAAACAACATCATGGTTTGGATAGAAATATTGAATGTGCTCCTGGTTATAAAATCTTGTTAGTAACAGACTACAACTTATCCCATAAGTAAGAGGCAAACTATGATAGGTAACTCCTTCTTTAACTGATGAAGGAATCTGAGTACCCACAAAATTCCTCGCACCCATCGTCTCAACATACTCACTCAGTAAGCGATAAAAGACATTAGAAGAAAGTTTCCCTTGTGCATTGTTTTCGTGCAAATACTTCTCATCTAACCTAAACTTCTCTATCACCGTTAATGCAGTGGTTGTCTCTAATGATGACATATGGTTGGCTTCATTCTTGTCAAAAACAGTCAAACCCACAATCAATATCACACACAATATCACACATACAATTGCCAAACTAATACTCATGTATTTATAGCACCTGTTCTTACCACCCTGCTGGCTAATGTTACTCATGATATGTAAAGAATCAGAAAGTAGAAGAATAAATTAAAAATTATGCAGCAAAAATCAAAATACAAAAATCTTCTTTCAGCAGTTATTTACAGCTTTCAGTCTCAACTCCAGGATCCTTCGGTTTAGCAGCTTGTCAAATCAGGTTTTGAACAGTCTTTTACAGTTACTTTCAACAGTCTCTTTTTCTTTGTGCTTTTCTTGACTTATGTCAACAGTTCAGTAATTTCCTTCAAGTGCCAAAATATGAAGTTGGAATGTCTCGATCAAAGCAAAAAGAAAAAATATATATTTGCCATTTACATGTTGCATATGCCCATTCAGGACCTGCGTACCTTCAACTTGCTATTTTCTTTCTTTTCAACTTTCAATCTCTATTTAATTCCCCTTCACTCAGGTCTTCCTTTCTAGTCGCATCTACTTCTCCGTCGATTTTTGTCACAACAACGTCCTAATTTCTCTTCGCTTGTGACTCTGGCCACTTATCTCCTTTCAGTGGTCCCTTGGTCAATGCTCTTTTCAGTGTTGAACTCTTAATTTCTTTTTGCTCTGCAGAATATACTCTTGACAGACCTGCCACAATTTCAGGAGAAGTCAGACCACCTTGGCTTTGAACCACCTCAGCTCCTTCCCCCTCAGGAGCTGGTGTTTGCTCTATTTGTCTCTCAAAATTGTCTACTTCTGGGAGAGCCCTCCTCTGACTAGACGTTCCTTCTGCCTCAATTGATATTGGCTCACTGTCACTCTCCTGGAGGTCTTCTCCTTTGTCTCTCACAGGAGTGACTGAACCGTTCTCAACTCTCTCAGATCCGGTCTCAGTTCCTCTTTCTTCTCTTTCCGGATCTGAGGTTTGTTTGGTTGTTGTTGGTACTCTCAGCAACTCCTCTTCATTGTCCAAAGGACATGGCAGTTTTCTTGTATGGCTTGCGTGTATCCAGTTCGGAACTCCAGCACACTTCACAGCTGTGGTAGTGCTCAGAACTAGCTGCAAGGGGCATTGTTATGCCATTAATTGTGTTTGACCACTGACTTTGTGTTTCACCACTGTGCATATTAGTTGTTCAATGTTCACCAGTAGCACATTACATGTTGGATTCAGTTTAGCTGCCTATTGGCTTTAACGTGGCATTAGACATTACATTTTGTATTTAGGTTAGCTTCCTATTGGCTTTAACGTGGCATTAGACATTGCATTTTGTATTCAGTTTAGCTGCCTATGGACCTTATTGTGGAGTTCAACACTGCAGTTGAGACATTGCAGATGAGCTGTGTTTTTCCACATGGTAGACCAAGCTGTGTTTTTCGTATTTCAAATTCTCACCGAGCCCTAGGGTGATAAGAGAGCGTATATTTTGTGTTTTCCTCTCTACCCACCCTTGGGAAGGAGCGAGGTTTAGGAGATCTTGCCAATCTCCAATGGCTTGTTTTCTTCCCAACTCTGCATGTTTTGACTATTAGAGGAAAGTGCCTGTTAGCAGACTTTTTCATTATAAGGGGTGTCCCTGGGCAGCAGCGAGGGGGAATTTTCCAAGACTTCAGTCAGGAGCGGACGTCATCTGCCTGAACTCTGTTCTCGCAGTTGAACTGGAGTCATCAACTTGCAGGCATGAGAAAGATGACGGGCAGTGATAGGCCCACCGGTGGTGAATTTTGACTTTTATTCTTTGCTTTGAAGTTATGGTATAATATAATCACTTATATTTGCTGTGTACCTTGCAATTGAGAATCACTTTGATATATTTTCCTTTCATTGCTGTGACTACTTTTAAATGTGTGCTTCCAACCTACTAATCTAGTCTCTCAGGAACCTTCTGGTGAAGTAATAATAAATGTCTTTGTCAGAGTCACCAGATCCTCGGGGTCTGTGCACGTTCCCATCATGTCCACCACAAGACAGCTCCAATACTCTGATTAGAATGTCACAGAGTCTAAGAGAGTCCAAGTGGGGAAAGGGGGATTAGGTAGGGAACAGCTGGGAAGGAGACCTGTAGGAAGCAAAAAGGTTAAAACACACAATATCACGATTATACCACATTAATCATTACTAGGCTATGACTCTAAGCATTGTCATATTGGAAAACATGGATAACTTAAGCATGAACTTAAATAACTAGGCCTCAAGATGTCTGGATACCTGTGAGGGAATCAAGAAAGATTAGTACAACCTTCTAATTAACCTCTTAATGAAATGTTACACATGGTTTAAAAATAGCAGAACCTTCTAGCACTACGCTTTCAAATTCAAGAATAGTCTTTTACATGAGGACCAGGAAATACTCTGAAAGATTTCTATAACACCATATGAATTGTACTTGAAAGACTTACTATGCACATACAATATACACATCTAGGGGCATATTTATACTCCGTCTGCGCCGATTGTGCGTAAAGATTTTTGACGCACAATCAGCGCAAACGTTGCCCCGTATTTAAACTTTGACGCCCGAGCCCGCGGATGACAAAATTCCGCTGTGTGCGCCATTTTTTGGATGCGGCAACCCGCCTTGCGTTAATTATATGCAAGGTAGGCGTTCCCGTCCAAAAAATGGCTTAAAGGGCTGTGCGTCGTATTTATGCTTTCGGGCAAAAATGCCGCACGGCCGGGAGGCGGAGTCAGAAAATGACGCACAGCCCGATTTGCGCAAAAAATTAACGCCTGGGTCAGGGCAGGCGTTAAAATGGGGCAAACACACCTGTATTTAATCAGAACACACAGAACAAACAGCAGAGCAGCAGAGCAGCAACAGGGAGCCATGGAGGTGATACTAATCCAGCGTGCACGCAGACGCAGAGCCCAGCAGCAAAAACAGCAGCTACAACAACACCAGCAGGGACCCCAAAGGCAGCGCAGAAGGCAGGAGAGGATATTCCACCCAAGAACCACCCTTCAGGGCCTCAGGGAACACGACATCATCCAGAGGTACCGGTTGAACTGGCAGGCCATTCAGCAGCTGCTGCGCAACATTGAACAGCAGTTGGCCCCCACTTTGGTGACACCCCGCACCATCCCAATAGAAACAAAGCTGCTTGCCATACTTCATATGCTGGCAAGTGGCTCTTTCCAAACAACTGGTGCCCTGGTTGGCGGAATATCACAACCATCATTCTCCGCCTTTTTGCCCAAAGTACTGGATGCCATCATTCGACTGGCACCCCACCACATCTGCTTCCCTAACACACTGCAGAAGCAGCAGGAAACAAAACAGGGGTTCTACCTCATCAGTGGCTTCCCACACGTCCTTGGTGCAATTGACTGCACACATGTACGCCTTGTGCCACCTGCTGCAACTGAACACCTCTACCGCAACAGGAAGCACACACATTCCATCAACGTGCAGGCCATAGTCGATCACCAGGGATTGATCACCAACATCGTGGCTAAATATCCTGGGAGTGTACATGACTCATACATTATCCGTCACTGCACCATCAATGAACACTTCCACGATGGACGGTATGGCAATGGACTACTTGTTGGTAAGTACAAAAACCTACTTATATACACACTGCCAAGGTTCCGCTGCCTCGACATCACTGGTGGTAGCCTCCTATATTCCCCGGAGATGGTCTGTAGGATCATCCTCACATGTGCAATATTGCACAACATTTGTATCAAAAGAAACATTCCCCTCCTGGAACCAGAGCCACACATGCTTGAAGAGGAGGAAGAGGAGGATGCTGGCCTGCAACAGGAGGGGGAACTACAGAACATGGCCGCTGGTATACGCAGGTGGCAACAGATTGTAAATAATTTCTTTTGAATATGATCACCTCCACCACTTTAGTTAACGAATTTAAATAAACACCTATTCTAATCACCATATCATGGTCTGGCTATTCCTTTTTGCACACCTTCATCTCTACAGAATAAGAGTGTTGCCTCATGGAGCATTGCTGAGATACTGAGTAGGACACAGAACATCCCAGAGCTAATGTGATGCCTAACATACAATGGTCACATACACACACACTCTTAATGACATATATCATGTACATATCTCCTTTGAAGGCCAATAGTAGAGGACCACAACTATTTCACACATACATGTTGAAAGAAAGGTCCAACGCAGCATATGGCACACAACTAAGACACCATCACTCAATAAGGGAAAAACAAGCCTCATACATGAGGCAGTCAATGTGCTTTGGCATCAGTAACAGGAATGCCTGACCAGACCCTTGACAGCAGTAAGTCCAACTGCATCCAATATTTGCAAGGATTATCTGTGACTAGAGTTCCCTAGAAGCAGAACATAGACAGCACAAGTGCCACACATATGACAAGCATTGCGCACATGACATTCCATGTACATGTGAGCCCATTTCCTAACTCCTGACACACCCATGCACTTGGTCACAACCCACCTGTCGGAAGAGGTCCCTGGAATACTAAGATGTGTACCCTGATATTACCTCCTCGACACACACAGACCAACATTAGCAAACCAGTGTGCTACACCCTTTCCTATGGTATGCCATTGTCATAGAACATCTGACTGCAAGGACGTCAGGTCAATTTATACACTGTCTTCTAGTTTCAAAGCCCTGTTAGCACAGTGTAGATTGCTTCCCCTTGTGAAAATGTCTGTTGGCCCTTAGAATGCAAGTCTCACCTACAGGACTGGTGAGAACAGATGCAGCCCACACCTGTGATCACCTCCATGAACACCACCCATTGCAAAAAGCACTGCCCCTGATGATGCCTGGAACAGCATAGGAGTTGCCACTATGTCAAATACACCGTCAAGCATTGATACTAATTAAGCCGTGTAACACAGCCCTTGGGTTCATTTGTCACCTTCAAAAACACAGGACGTACACAGTTTGACATGTCAACTGTCTAGTTTGTCCTCAAAACAGTCTCAGTCAGACCACTGATTAGGTAACTTGTCAAGTAACTGGATCCTGAATCACCTTGCATTCTGTCAGCCTGACTGGCAACTGTCTGTGCGTCACACTAAAGTATCCCTTTGTCTACATATGTACCACACTTGCTTTAGCAAACCTCTCATTCATCAGGGGGCATTGGCCATGGGCTTCTTCCATGCATACCCAAATACATTGTATAGCATCATCTGCCTTTTAACTGTACCATTTGAGTTGCATCCTCTTGGAAAAGCAAAATTCATGGCCCTTCCCTTGTCTGGGTTGCATTTATGCATGAATGACAAAGTGTGACAGTGTCCCAGGGCCGTAGGCAGGGATTGGGTACGGGGCTTTCAGCACAACCAGCAACCTCTGATAATGTCCATGAATAATACACAAATGTCAGGACCCTGACAGTTCACACACAGCATCACAGTGCGCACAACATAGTGATGGGCCGTGTGTGGTGAATAGCTGCGAGAATAATCAGCACAGAGGCTATGATGTTCCCAGATGCAGTGGGAAGTGCAGAGGCCAACCTGTGTACAAATGTTGTAATGACATCTGCCGGAACATGACACCTGAGACATTATCTCACTCAGCACACCAAGGTTGCCCTGTTGACTGTCTCATTACACATCTTTAGTGACAGGGTGGGACCATCCACATGTTGGTTCACATGTCCACGTCTACTTTACTCACATTGATCAACCAAGGATACTCAGTAGATACAGGAATAGCTGCCACTGACTCATGATGAGTCCTGGACCGAACTGTGACAAATTACACCCAAAACAATCTACAGGATCATCATTGGACCACACACATGAACAAGACACCTATGTGCAATTGATCACTGGAAATAAGTGGACATGTGCTGTCTTGTATGCTGGTCCACCACAGCCACTTGATAGTTGGGGCTCACTTCTATGGCCTCAACTGTGGTGTCATCATACATATGAGATTCACCCTTGTCTGTCTGTGCAAACAACATGGTACCCACTTCCTCAATGCATGTGTATGACTCACTGTGGGATTCTCCAAGTAGTGCCTAGGAAGCTCTTACCAATACTCTAGGACATAGGATGTAGAAAATGTGGACCATTGACATGAACACGCGTCTGCCATCCATCTGGTGCATGGTATGTCACATGTGGTGTCTACGTGACCCTAAAACTTGGAAGTACACTTTACGGGTGTTGTTACATATATGACTAACACATGCCCTCGCTGATTTTCAATATGACTTGCATCTAAGGATTGGACACATGGACGTCACATTCATACAGCCGTATGTACAATTATGCTTCATGTGATACACACACACTTGGTCAACCAACACATTAGTTGTCAAAGCACACAATTTGAGCCAAAGGCATTTAGGTATTGTACATATGTACGTCACATTGCTATCCTCTCCTCATGCCAAACATGCCCAATTTGTGCAACACATATATGTAGGCCACACTTATGACCATCTATTGCGTCAGCCAACTGTAAAAATACTGTGAAGGGAGTAGTGGATCATGTTCTGCTGCAGTATGATGTCACACATGTGAACATACACAATCAACACTATACTGTCTTCAATTAGCTAATCTCTGATGTGTCCCAAATGTAAAATAACCCAAAAACAAGTAAAAATGCTCCAAACCAGTTAATGCACTGTACTTTTGACGTCCCTAGCGTTGTGCGTCATTTTTTAACAATCAAAACTGTATTTGCATAATTTTTTTTACGCACAGGAGTGCAATTTAGCCCGCATCCAGATATTTGTACAGTCCATGTATCATTATGTGGATGCGGGTTGATATTCACGCCAGTGCGTCAAAAAAAAAGACGCAAATACAGTTTTGGTAAACAAAAAATGACACATAACGCGAAAAAGGCGGGACTTTTCATACAGGAAGTGATGTAATAGGATATCCTGTTTACAGATCATGTACAGTGGGTGTACTTTCACTTTCACTTTGCAGTCTATGATCCTTCTAGACTGTGTGTTTGTGTAGAGAGTGTTGTCCTGAGATTTTGTGCTGTTTTTGTCCTGTGTGCTATCTATATTGTCAATTTGTGAAATAAATATTGTTGGTGTATACTGTACTGCTGTGTTTTGTCTACATTTGTACATTTATCTTGTGTTTTTGTTGTTTGTGGGAGTCTGTTGTGGGTAGTGTTAGTTTGGGGATAGTTGTGCTCTTTTAGTGTTTAGGTTTACTTTTTTTCTGTCTTTGTACCCCTACTTTCCCCCTTTTCCCCTTTCTATTTATTTTACCCCTATTCCATTTCTCTTATAAGTATGTCTGGTAGGCCACGTCTTGGCAGTATGGGGGAAGAGGAGTTGGGGGGGGGTTCATCTGGCTGGTGCCGCATTTCTTGGCGCTCATGATCCAGGCAGGGGGCAGGGTGATACAGGGGTATCCGACAGAGGCGCGCAGAATCCGGTGGGGAAAGGTGCTGTATCACCTGCAGCGTGTGTATGCCAGCCAGAGGAGTGACCACCAGCTGAAGCACCGGTGGGCTGACCTCATCACCGGGGAGCAGGATCTCTTGGACCACCTGGGAATCATGATTGGTGGCACTGTTGGTGAGTACGAATTATGTTAATGTGCACGATTAAATGCTCTGTAGTGACATCAGGGGATTAGTACAATGTCTGCCAGCTAACTTGCTGACTGTGTGTACTGCTGGGGAAATATAAGGGGATCATTGATGCACTATGGCAAGGATCACAATTGCTAGCTGTGAGGTAGCACGTGCTCAGCAAACTTACAGGTTACTTTTCCATGAAGGAAATTGGTGCGGCCTTTTTGTCAGAACAGCTAACAAAATATGAGCCAATCATGTCTATATAGGGTACTATTGACAGAGAAGTACAGATGTACCAACATTTAGGCCAACTATGTTGAGGCAATTGCTAGACTGACTTTAGAATCACTACATGATGCTGAAAATGAGTGCTGCCTTCACGTCAATTGATAATAGCAAAGTGGCTCAGACATATGTCTCATGTGAGTCTGGTGAGTGTGGAAGGAAAGCGTTCAAAGAAGTACTATGAATGTGTGGGATTATTGTGTTCCTTGATCTTTTTGGATACATGTCAGCTCTTGATTTGAAAACATTGTGAAAAGGTGTAAGGTGCCCTCAGCTAACATCTTAAGATGTTTGTTGGAATTAGTTGAGCCACAATCCAAATATGGATGGCAGTCCAAGTGTATGCACATGGCCTCACATCTCCATGGTTGGTGCAAATCACCATAGCTGGGCCACATCAATTAGTCATGGCCAATGTATGTGTGCAGATATGTGTGTAACTGTCACAGGAGACCCATGCTATGTACAAGTTGGCCGTGATATATCAAATGCAGTACCATCATGTCTGAATGGCTGCCATTTCCTTATTCAGCCTACACATTGTAAATGTTTATGAAATTGTTGCACTGTGCACAGATTTTGAGCATATTTCATCCTTCCATACCTTACAGGTGGACCGGCACCCTACACTGTGGGAGAGGTGGCGACATTTGAGGACCCCGACCACTCCAGTAAGTGTTGATATGTCTGTTATGTGTTGTGTTTGCTGGTTAAGGACTCGTGTGAGTTGGACGCATAGCAAGGTGTGATGCGTTGGGCAAGCTTTTCTCTTGTTCCATGAGTGGGAATGCAGATCTCACATGTTTTGAGTTTGTCAATGTGTATCCAATTGTATCATGTAGGGATTGTAGGACATCCCTGTAGGCCCCACTGTGAGTACAGGGGTTAGTCATGTGTATGACACTTGTATCACCAAGAGTCGCAATGGAAGTCAGCCCCAATTCAGTCATCCTGTCAGACCAACATTCTCTAAGATTGGTACAGCAAATAGCTTCCCTATTTACCTACGTTATTTTGAAACAGTAGGTAGAACCTCCTAGCAGGATGTTCTTCCACATGTAGTGCAACAAGTCTGTGGAACCTGAGTGCAATGGCCTAGGTGTGCATGCAATTCATGATCATGGGTGCTCTAGCAACTCTGTGTCTGATGTAAGTCAGGCCTCACTGAAAGTATATGTTGTGTACCAAGTTCTGCATTTCCTGACATGTGTGGCCATATGAGTGCTCTAGGGTTTGCTGACTCCTAATTGTAGATAGACCATAGACCTTACCTGTGGTGTGTCTGTAGAGACAAACATGTGTGGAGTTTCCTATACACTCCTTGGTGTACATGTTGTTGGCAAATTATAGTTGTGTATCCACCGCCCCCCCTCAAACACGGCCATGGGTTTGTGAATGGGGTACCTAGTACTGATGCTACCAGTATGTTACACATACATGTGAATAAGTGACGGTTTGGTTGCATACTAGTATACGCACTCAGGTTTGGCACTTGGTACTATACTGGCAAGTCCAGTTACAACTTGCAGACCACGTGGCTTTAGTTTTGCTTTCCGTACACTGACATTTGTAGCCCAGGTCTTGGCGGAGGATATGCAGCATGATTCTTAGATGATACCTGGCAGAACTCAGATTGCAAGTCAAAGCCAGTTATTACCCATCTTGTAGGTTATGCATGTGCTTTGTGTGATGTAACCTTTGTAGTCTGGCCTGCCATATACTTCCTCAGGGACATTCAATGGTCTGTATTGTGATATGAGCTGTTACAAGTACAGTAGATGTAATGTCTGATTAACTTGCTGTGCCATTTCACACAATGCAGTTACTAATGTAGAATATCTGCATTTGTCTTCACAGCTGCTAACATGACTCCAGACCAGGTCCATGAATTTCAGCGCCGGGCCATGCGATATCAGCACATCCTGCTGGTGGAGTCGGGGTTCCGGAGGATGGCCCGGCGACATCGCCATGAACGGGCCTCCGGGGCATAGAGAGCCTTCCCACAGGGTGGGCCTACTTTGCCCACCACAGCCACCACCAGCACAACCACCAATCAGAGCCAGGTGGCCCCACCCACAGCTGCCACTGTTGGTCCAACATCTGCTGGACTTCCTGGCCCCAGCATTGCCACTGGTGCAGGACAGCCCACTAGGCCTGGCACCACACCCACACAGACCTCCTCCACCGGTACCCAGACTGCCTCTGCTCCATCTGTTGACCCTGAAGCCTTCAACCGAATGGAACATAAGATGGACAAAGTGCTGCGCAAGTTGAGCCACCTGACCCGGGACGTGCGGCACATTAACCGGCGGGTTAAGTCCATTAAGAGGACCCTCCAGAGGGCCAACCTCTAGACACTTTTTTGATGGACATGATTCCCTCCCCTCCCTCCTCTTTCCTTGTTCTTATAGTTAGTGGGCTTAGTGTTAGGTTACTATAGGCTGTTAGTTTAGTTAGTGTTAGTGGGTGGGGGGTCCTCATTCTTTATATGTTTACTTATTAAGTGTGTGGGTGGGTGGGTGGGGGGCTATGTTGGGGTTCTTGTGTGTTAAAAAAAACAAAAAAACAAAAATATTATGTGTTGTCCTCCATGTGTCCCGTCTCATAAGGGGTGGGGGCTAGATGTTTAGAACGTTTCGTTACATGTTGTTGGACTTTTGCTTATGCAGGGTCATCCCCGGTCTTTTTGCCTCCTGCCTTCTATTTTTTTCTGACCTGTTGCTGTTGGCTTTTCAACTTTGAGCACTTTACCACTGCTAACCAGTGCTAAAGTGCATATGCTCTCTCTGTAAATTGTATTGTTGATTAGTTTATCCATGATTGGCATATTTGGTTTACTAGTAAGTCCCTAGTAAAGTGCACTAGAGGTGCCAGGGCCTGTAAATCAAATGCTACTAGTGGGCCTGCAGCACTGGTTGTGCCACCCACATAAGTAGCTCTGTAATCATGTCTCAGACCTGCCATTGCAGTGTCTGTGTGCGCAGTTTTAACTGTAAATTCGACTTGGCAAGTGTACCCACTTGCCAGGCCTAAACCTTCCCTTTTCTTACATGTAAGGCACCCCTAAGGTAGGCTCTAGGTAGCCCCAAGGGCAGGGTGCAGTGTATGGATAAGGTAGGACATATAGTAATGTGGTTTATATGTCCTGACAGTGAGATACTGCCAACTTCGTTTTTCACTGTTGCAAATCCTGTCTCTCTCATAGGATAATATGGGGGCTACCTTTAAATATGATTAAAGCGTAGATTCCCCTAGAGAGTAGATGGACACGTGGAGCTTGGGGTCCCTGAACTCACAATTTAAAAATACATCTTTTAGTAAAGTTGATTTTGAGATTGTGCGTTTGAAAATGCCACTTTTAGAAAGTAAGCATTTTCTTGCTTAAACCATTTTGTGACTCTGCCTTGTTTGTGGATTCCCTTTCTGGGTCAGTTTGACAGTTGGGTTGTTTTTCACCTCGCACTAGACAGTGACACAAAGGGGGCTGGGGTGTAACCTGCAATTCCTGATTAGCCATCTCTGTTAGGAGGGAGGGGTGTAGTGGTCACTTTCATCTGAAAGGACTGTGCCTGCCTCTGACAATGCCGGCTCCAACCCCCTGGTGTGTGTCTGAGGCCTTGCCTGGGCAAGGGAGGATTTCACAAGTAGGTGTGAGTCCCCTTTGAAGAAAGGTGACTTCAAAGACTAAAATGGGTATAAGAAGGGTACCCAGATCTACAGACTTGAGAAACACTTCTGGAACCAAGAGGAACCTCTGCCTGGAGAA
Source organism: Pleurodeles waltl (assembly GCF_031143425.1). Taxonomy (NCBI): domain Eukaryota; kingdom Metazoa; phylum Chordata; class Amphibia; order Caudata; family Salamandridae; genus Pleurodeles; species Pleurodeles waltl. The sequence continues at coordinate 265,425,291 of NC_090448.1, read as the reverse complement.
GAGCTGATAGCTGAGGAAGAAGTGCTGCCCTGCCTGTGACTGTGCTTTGTGGAGCTTTCCTACAGTGCTGCTTCTGCCAGAGTAAGAGGGCAAAGACTGGACTTTGTGTGCCTTCCATCTTGAGAAGAAATCTCCAAGGGCTTGAGCTAGAGCTTGCCTCTTGTTGTTTGAAGTCTCAGGGACAGCAAAGACTTCTCTCTGCCAGCACCTGGAGTCTCTGGAGAGACTCCTACTCTGCCCTGTGGTGCCCATCCAGTTCCTGGGACCCTGAAAGGAGAAGCTGGCAGCCTAAAGACAAGAAAATCCACGCACAGAGCGCCGTGCGGGGAAAAGATTGACGCAAATCCGATCTGCGGCTGAAAAAACGACGCGCCGCCGGCTCCGCAGCTGAGAAACGACGCTCGCAGGAAACGCGACCGAAAAATCGACGCACGGAGCAGGAGAAATGACGCGCAGCATCGCTGACGGAGGCTGGGAGATCGCAACCTGCGCGGCGGGATTTTCAAATCATCGTGCGGCTGGATTTTTGACTCAAGTACCGCGTGCAGAGTTATTTTTGACGCACACCCGCCCGTGCGGGGTTATTTTTGACGCACACCAGGTACATTTTCTCTCTAGCAGCGCTAGTGTGTTTTTAAAACTACCTAAAGACTCTTTTTGATTTTTAATTAATAACTTAACTTGTGTATTATGGATTTTTGTCGTTTTGGTCTTGTTTTGTTTAGATAAATATTTCCTATTTTTCTAAACTGGTGTTGTGTCATTTTGTAGTGTTTTCATTAAGTTACTGTGTGTGTTGGTACAAATACTTTACACCTAGCACTCTGAGGTTAAGCCTACTGCTCTGCCAAGCTACCAAGGGGGTAAGCAGGGGTTAGCTGAGGGTGATTCTCTTTTACCCTGACTAGAGTGAGGGTCTTTGCTTGAACAGGGGGTAACCTGACTGTCAACCAAAGACCCCATTTCTAACATTGGTGATCAGCGGTTGGGATTTGGACTTGTATTTGTACTTGACATACAGTGATTAAGTGTACACTACTGTTTGAGTTCAGACCACTACGTGACCACATACTACTTGTTTGGTGATCTGTTGCTTTTTCTCTTAAGGACTCCTTTTTGTTCTACTGCCATGATTTTGCTGATCCCTTGACGGATTCTTTTTACTTCATTGGGAACTTATTTTCTGCCTTTGGAACTTTGCACTTGTGACCACCATGTCTCAATCTGGAGATGCAACAGCTGGAGCTGTGTTTGAAATAGAGAAACTGAAGGAGTACTCAGTTGCTCAATTGAAACAGTTCCTTAAAGATCTTGACTGTACCACTGAGAGCTCCACCAGGGAGGGGGAGCTGCAAAAGGCACAGAGCGCCTGGGTGACAATCAAGAAGGCTGGAGGGCAAACAGAGGAGGAGAATGTGGGTGGGGAAGTGCAGAGGATACACAGTGGTGTAGTGGGGGTACCTGTTACGCCTGGGGGGAGGGTCCCCAGGAGGGGTAGCAGGGTGTCATCCAAGGGTCTGACTCCTGAAGAGTTACAGGACAGACAGGCAGAGAGGGCTCGCTGGTTCAAGGAGTTGAGGATGCAAAGGGAGAAGGAGTTGGAAGAAAGGAGGGGGGACTTAGAGATCAAAAAGAGGATTTGGGCTTATGAGCTCAAAATGAAGGAGCTGGAAGTCATGAGGGCTGAATCCAGCTGGAATGGTGGCAGCAACAATTTTATATCTAGTGCTGCTGAAGAAGTGCACATGCCCAGAGATGTGGTGCCCTACTTGAAGGAGGGAGTTAACACACACCAGGAGGTTCAGGGGTATGAGGTAGCTCCAGTGATGCACAGGGTCCATGAGGTGGATTGGGGAACTGGCATGGGGAATCATATTCCTACTGGTGGGAGGGACACTCTACTGACTCTAGGTGAGAGTGACAGGGAGAGGGGTTCCCCCAAGGTAGAAGTCCTGGTTATGGAGTGTGAAGACATTCCAGAAGAGTGTGGGTTGAGTGTCAGGGACAGTCAGGTACTGTCTCACCAGTCTCAGGAGGGTGATGTGGGGTGCTTTTCCAAAGCAGAGTCACTGGATGGTTGGGTGAAGGGTACTTTGGTTAATTCATGTAAGGGGCTGAGTGATGTAATTGCTGGAGAGCATATGTCTAGTCCTTATTTTCCAGAGCTACGCCAACACCAGGTGGAGTGTGAGTTCTCTGACCCCAGGGAGCTTACAATGGAGGAAGACCTCTTGGTGAGTACCAGAGAGTCTGAAGAAGCATTTGGGGGGGCTCCTGAGAGGAGTGGTCTAGGTATTTCCCAACCAGGTGAGGTAGGGAAGTATTGTAGTGTCCCAGGTAGGTCCCAGTGTAGTGGGATGGGTGAGGGACCCCATGTCCAGTCTCTGAGGAGAGGTAATGGGGATGGGCTGAGGTCCAAGGTGCCCGAGATCCGGTCCCAGGTCCTGGAGGGTTACATGAGGGAACACCAGGAGGGGAGACTAGCCTGTACCATAGGGCCATCTTTTTAGGGAGATCCCACAGTGTCAGGAGAACTTGGGGGGACGGCTGTAGCCAGCGTCCCACCAGTTCTGGTGTCTGGCAGTACCACTCCTAGTGAGGGGGTGCAGAAGTCCAGACAGAGGGTTGAGAGGGGGTTGCGGACCCCAGTGGAGAACCTGGAGGGTCAGGGGTCAGCTCTGAGAGCAGAGCCCCCCAGGAATGACCTTGGTGAGACCATTTCTGGGTTGGGGGGAATCCAGACTCTGTCAGATGGGCAGAGGTCAGGAGACCTGCACCAGCCAGACTCTTGTGTGGCCCTTGGGGACAGTGTGTCCCTTGAGGGGGGCAAGTGTGCCCCCCTGGAAGTCCTGGTGCGCCAGGCAGTGGTTCAACCGCAGGGTGGTGACTCTGGGTTGAATGAACAGGTTCAGGAGGTAAACTCTGACCTGGTGGGGGGTAAGCGTGCTCCCAAGGAAGTCCTGGTGCGCCAGGCAGTGGTTCAACCGCAGGGTGGAGACTCTGGGTTGAATGATCAGGTTCAGGAGGTAAACTCTGACCTGGTGGGGGGTAGGTATGCCCCCAGGAATTCCTGGGTTGCCAGGCAGTGGTCCAGTCTGTGGGTACAGACCCTGGACTGGAGGATCAGGTGCAGGGGGTAAACCCTGACCAGAAGGGGTGGGCGGTTTGCCCAATCACCCCCCCTGGTGTGATTTCAAGGGGTACTCTCCCTGAGGGGGGGGGGGGTGCAGAACCCTGAGAGTAGGGGCAGGGGAGAAAGAGTCTCACCCCTGCCCCCAGTGCAATCTAAGGGTACAGACCCTGGATTGGAAGGCCAGGTTCAGGGTGTCCCCCCTGACCTGGAGGAAGGGGCTACTGCTAACAGTGCCCATCCCATATTGTCTTCTGAGGGGGCCACTCCTAGTTGGGTGGTTCAGGACCCCAGAAGAGAGGGCAGGGTGAGGGAAGCCTCACCCCTGGCCCTGTTCCAACCTGAAGGTACAGACCCCAGGTTGGAGGATCAGTTGCAGGTTAACATCCCTGCACTGGTGGAAGAATTGTGCAGGACTGCTTCTACAAGCACCCTGACAATTTTTTACTCTGGGGGTGCCGCTCCTGGAGGGAGGGTACAGAGCCCCAGAGAGGAGGACCAGGGTCAGGTTATCTTCTCTGACCTGGTGGAAGGGAGAGTGGTCAAAGGGTGTCAGGCACCTGGGGCTACTGCCCCCCACTCTCCACAGTCACAGTGCTTGGAGAGGCCTCAGGTCGAGCTCTCATCCCTGACAGTTGTCTGGGGCCACTGTGGCTTGCTGTCCTGGTGGACAGAGTTGCCCCTGGGGGGGGGGGACGAGAGTCACACCCCAGTGGTGGAGTGGGCAACACCACTGTGTTGGCCTTGGTGGTACTATCTGCCCATTGCAATACATCTGTGAGCAAAGTAAAGTTAGGTGCTGCAAAGATGGTGTCTGCAGATGTGGAGAAGGGTTCCCCATGGGTTAGCTTAGTGGGCCCTGAGAGTATGGACAGAGGGATCCAACTGGAGTCAGGAAGGCGTAGAACTGGAACATGCCTCTGCTGTTGTGGGTCTGGGTCCTTGTTCTATCGCCCCAATCAGGGAAGTACATCAAGGTATTGATTGTTCTCCCCTGGCTTTAGGCTGGTAGGGGGTCGTGTTGGACTTTTGCCTATGCAGGGTCATCCCTGGTCTTTTTGCCTCCTGCCTCCTATTTTTTTCTGACCTGTTGCTGTTGGCTTTTCAACTTTGAGCACTTTACCACTGCTAACCAGTGCTAAAGTGCATATGCTCTCTCTGTAAATTGTATTGTTGATTAGTTTATCCATGATTGGCATATTTGGTTTACTAGTAAGTCCCTAGTAAAGTGCACTAGAGGTGCCAGGGCCTGTAAATCAAATGCTACTAGTGGGCCTGCAGCACTGGTTGTGCCACCCACATAAGTAGCTCTGTAATCATGTCTCAGACCTGCCATTGCAGTGTCTGTGTGCGCAGTTTTAACTGTAAATTCGACTTGGCAAGTGTACCCACTTGCCAGGCCTAAACCTTCCCTTTTTTTACATGTAAGGCACCCCTAAGGTAGGCCCTAGGTAGCCCCAAGGGCAGGGTGCAGTGTATGGATAAGGTAGGACATATAGTAATGTGGTTTATATGTCCTGACAGTGAGATACTGCCAACTTCGTTTTTCACTGTTGCAAATCCTGTCTCTCTCATAGGATAATATGGGGGCTACCTTTAAATATGATTAAAGCGTAGATTCCCCTAGAGAGTAGATGGACATGTGGAGTTTGGGGTCCCTGAACTCACAATTTAAAAATACATCTTTTACTAAAGTTGATTTTGAGATTGTGCGTTTGAAAATGCCACTTTTAGAAAGTGAGCATTTTCTTGCTTAAACCATTTTGTGACTCTGCCTTGTTTGTGGATTCCCTGTCTGGGTCAGTTTGACAGTTGGGTTGTTTTTCACCTCGCACTAGACAGTGACACAAAGGGGGCTGGGGTGTAACCTGCATTTCCTGATTAGCCATCTCTGCTAGGAGTGAGGGGTGTAGTGGTCACTCTCATCTGAAAGGACTGTGCCTGCCTCTGACAATGCCGGCTCCAACCCCCTGGTGTGTGTCTGAGGCCTTGCCTGGGCAAGGGAGGATTTCACAAGTAGGTGTGAGTCCCCTTTGAAGAAAGGTGACTTCAAAGACTAAAATGGGTATAAGAAGGGCACCCAAATCTACAGACTTGAGAAACACTTCTGGAAACAAGAGGAACCTCTGCCTGGAGAAGAGCTGATAGCTGAGGAAGAAGTGCTGCCCTGCCTGTGACTGTGCTTTGTGGAGCTTTCCTACAGTGCTGCTTCTGCCAGAGTAAGAGGGCAAAGACTGGACTTTGTGTGCCTTCCATCTTGAGAAGAAATCTCCAAGGTCTTGAGCTAGAGCTTGCCTCCTGTTGTTTGAAGTCTCAGGGACAGCAAAGACTTCTCTCTGCAAGCACCTGGAGTCTCTGGAGAGACTCCTACTCTGCCCTGTGGTGCCCATCCAGTTCCTGGGACCCTGAAAGGAGAAGCTGGCAGCCTAAAGACAAGAAAATCCACGCACAGAGTGCCGTGCGGGGAAAAGATTGACGCAAATCCGATCTGCGGCTGAAAAAACGATGCGCCGCCGGCTCCGCAGCTGAGAAACGACACTCGCAGGAAACACGACCGAAAAATCGATGCACGGAGCAGGAGAAATGACGCGCAGCATCGCTGACGGAGGCTGGGAGATCGCAACCTGCGCGGCGGGATTTTCAAATATTCGTGCGGCTGGATTTTTTACTCAAGTACCGCCGTGCGGAGTTATTTTTGACGCACACCAGTTACATTTTCACTCTAGCAGCGCTAGTGTGTTTTTAAAACTACCTAAAGACTCTTTTTGATTTTTTATTAATAACTTGACTTGTGTATGGTGGATTTTTGTCGTTTTGGTCTTGTTTTGTTTAGATAAATATTTCCTATTTTTCTAAACTGGTGTGTCATTTTGTAGTGTTTTCATTAAGTTACTGTGTGTGTTGGTACAAATACTTTACACCTAGCACTCTGAGGTTAAGCCTACTGCTCTGCCAAGCTACCAAGGGGGTAAGCAGGGGTTAGCTGAGGGTGATTCTCTTTTACCCTGACTAGAGTGAGGGTCTTTGCTTGAACAGGGGGTAACCTGACTGTCAACCAAAGACCCCATTTCTAACATTGGTGATCAGCGGTTGGGATTTGGACTTGTATTTGTACTTGACATACAGTGATTAAGTGTACACTACTGTTTGAGTTCAGACCACTACGTGACCACATACTACTTGTTTGGTGATCTGTTGCTTTTTCTCTTAAGGACTCCTTTTTGTTCTACTGCCATGATTTTGCTGATCCCTTGACGGATTCTTTTTACTTCATTGGGAACTTATTTTCTGCCTTTGGAACTTTGCACTTGTGACCACCATGTCTCAATCTGGAGATGCAGCAGTTGGAGCTGTGTTTGAAATAGAGAAACTGAAGGAGTACTCAGTTGCTCAATTGAAACAGTTCCTTAAAGATCTTGACTGTCCCACTGAGAGCTCCACCAGGGAGGGGGAGCTGCAAAAGGCACAGAGCGCCTGGGTGACAATCAAGAAGGCTGGAGGGCACACAGAGGAGGAGAATGTGGGTGGGGAAGTGCAGAGGATACTCAGTGGTGTAGTGGAGGTACCTGTTACGCCTGGGGGGAGGGTCCCCAGGAGGGTAGCAGGGTGTCATCCAAGGGTCTGACTCCTGAAGAGTTACAGGACAGACAGGCAGAGAGGGCTCGCTGGTTCAAGGAGTTGAGGATGCAAAGGGAGAAGGAGTTGGAAGAAAGGAGGAGGGACTTAGAGATCAAAAAGAGGATTTGGGCTTATGAGCTCAAAATGAAGGAGCTGGAAGTCATGAGGGCTGAATCCAGCTGGAATGGTGGCAGCAACAATTTTATATCTAGTGCTGCTGAAGAAGTGCACATGCCCAGAGATGTGGTGCCCTACTTGAAGGAGGGAGTTAACACACACCAGGAGGTTCAGGGGTATGAGGTAGCTCCAGTGATGCACAGGGTCCCTGAGGTGGATTGGGGAACTGGCATGGGGAGTCATATTCCTACTGGTGGGAGGGACACTCTACTGACTCTAGGTGAGAGTGACAGGGAGAGGGGTTCCCCCAAGGTAGAAGTCCTGGTTATGGAGTGTGAAGACATCCCAGAAGAGTGTGGGTTGAGTGTCAGGGACAGTCAGGTACTGTCTCACCAGTCTCAGGAGGGTGATGTGGGGTGCATTTCCAAAGCAGAGTCACTGGATGGTTGGGTGAAGGGTACTTTGGTTAATTCATGTAAGGGGCTGAGTGATGTATTTGCTGGAGAGCATATGTCTAGTCCTTATTTTCCAGAGCTACGCCAACACCAGGTGGAGTGTGAGTTCTCTGACCCCAGGGAGCTTACAATGGAGGCAGACCTCTTGGTGAGTACCAGAGAGTCTGAAGAAGCATTTGGGGGGGCTCCTGAGAGGAGTGGTCTAGGTATTTCCCAACCAGGTGAGGTAGGGAAGGATTGTAGTGTCCCAGGTAGGTCCCAGTGTAGTGGGATGGGTGAGGGACCCCATGTCCAGTCTCTGAGGAGAGGGAATGGGGATGGGCTGAGGTCCAAGGTGCCCGAGATCCGGTCCCAGGTCCTGGAGGGTTCCATGAGGGAACACCAGGAGGGGAGCCTAGCCTGTACCATAGGGCCATCTTTTGAGGGAGATCCCACAGTGTCAGGAGAACTTGGGGGGACGGCTGTAGCCAGAGTCCCACCAGTTCTGGTGTCTGGCAGTACCACTCCTAGTGAGGGGGTGCAGAAGTCCAGACAGAGGGTTGAGAGGGGGTTGCGGACCCCAGTGGAGAACGTGGAGGGTCAGGGGTCAGCTCTGAGAGCAGAGCCCCCCAGGAATTACCTTGGTGAGACCATTTCTGGGTTGGGGGGAATCCAGACTCTGTCAGATGGGCAGAGGTCAGGAGACCTGCACCAGCCAGACTCTTGTGTGGCCCTTGGGGACAGTGTGTCCCTTGAGGGGGGGCAAGTGTGCCTCCCTGGAAGTCCTGGTGCGCCAGGCAGTGGTTCAACCGCAGGGTGGTGACTCTGGGTTGAATGAACAGGTTCAGGAGGTAAACTCTGACCTGGTGTGGGGTAAGCGTGCTCCCAAGGAAGTCCTGGTGCGCCAGGCAGTGGTTCAACCGCAGGGTGGAGACTCTGGGTTGAATGATCAGGTGCAGGAGGTAAACTCTGACCTGGTGGGGGGTAGGTATGCCCCCCAGGAATTCCTGAGTTGCCAGGCAGTGGTCCAGGCTGTGGGTACAGACCCTGGACTGGAGGATCAGGTGCAGGGGGTAAACCCTGACCAGAAGGGGTGGGCGGTTTGCCCAATCACCCCCCCTGGTGTGATTTCAAGGGGTACTCTCCCTGAGGGGGGGTGCAGAACCCTGAGAGTAGGGGCAGGGGAGAAAGAGTCTCACCCCTGCCCCCAGTGCAATCTAAGGGTACAGACCCTGAATTGGAAGGCCAGGTTCAGGGTGTCCCCCCTGACCTGGAGGAAGGGGCTACTGCTAACAGTGCCCATCCCATATTGTCTTCTGAGGGGGCCACTCCTAGTTGGGTGGTTCAGGACCCCAGAAGAGAGGGCAGGGGGAGGGAAGCCTCACCCCTGGCCCTGGTCCAACCTGAAGGTACAGACCCCAGGTTGGAGGATCAGTTGCAGGTTAACATCCCTGCTCTGGTGGAGGAATTGTGCAGGACTGCTTCTACAAGCACCCTGACAATTTTTTACTCTGGGGGTGCCGCTCCTGGAGGGAGGGTACAGAGCCCCAGAGAGGAGGACCAGGGTCCGGTTATCTTCTCTGACCTGGTGGAAGGGAGAGTGGTCAAAGCGTGTCAGGCACCTGGGGCTACTGCCCCCCACTCTCCGCAGTCACAGTGCTTGGAGAGGCCTGAGGTCGGGCTCTCATCCCTGACAGTTGTCTGGGGCCACTGTGGCTTGCTGTCCTGGTGGACAGAGTTGCCCCTGGGGGACGGACGAGAGTCACACCCCAGTGGTGGAGTGGGCAACACCACTGTGTTGGCCTTGGTGGTACTATCTGCCCATTGCAATACATCTGTGAGCAAAGTAAAGTTAGGTGCTGCAAAGATGGTGTCTGCAGATGTGGAGAAGGGTTCCCCATGGGTTAGCTTAGTGGGCCCTGAGAGTATGGACAGAGGGATCCAACTGGAGTCAGGAAGGCGTAAAACTGGAACATGCCCCTGCTGTTGTGGGCCTGGGTCCTTGTTCTATCGCCCCAATCAGGGAAGTACATCAAGGTATTGATTGTTCTCCCCTGGCTTTAGGCTGGTAGGGGGTCGTGTTGGACTTTTGCTTATGCAGGGTCATCCCCGGTCTTTTTGCCTCCTGCCTCCTATTTTTTTCTGACCTGTTGCTGTTGGCTTTTCAACTTTGAGCACTTTACCACTGCTAACCAGTGCTAAAGTGCATATGCTCTCTCTGTAAATTGTATTGTTGATTAGTTTATCCATGATTGGCATATTTGGTTTACTAGTAAGTCCCTAGTAAAGTGCACTAGAGGTGCCAGGGCCTGTAAATCAAATGCTACTAGTGGGCCTGCAGCACTGGTTGTGCCACCCACATAAGTAGCTCTGTAATCATGTCTAAGACCTGCCATTGCAGTGTCTGTGTGCGCAGTTTTAACTGTAAATTCGACTTGGCAAGTGTACCCACTTGCCAGGCCTAAACCTTCCCTTTTCTTACATGTAAGGCACCCCTAAGGTAGGCCCTAGGTAGCCCCAAGGGCAGGGTGCAGTGTATGGATAAGGTAGGCCATATAGTAATGTGGTTTATAGGTCCTGACAGTGAGATACTGCCAACTTCGTTTTTCACTGTTGCAAATCCTGTCTCTCTCATAGGATAATATGGGGGCTACCTTTAAATATGATTAAAGCGTAGATTCCCCTAGAGAGTAGATGGACATGTGGAGTTTGGGGTCCCTGAACTCACAATTTAAAAATACATCTTTTAGTAAAGTTGATTTTGAGATTGTGCGTTTGAAAATGCCACTTTTAGAAAGTGAGCATTTTCTTGCTTAAACCATTTTGTGACTCTGCCTTGTTTGTGGATTCCCTGTCTGGGTCAGTTTGACAGTTGGGTTGTTTTTCACCTCGCACTAGACAGTGACACAAAGGGGGCTGGGGTGTAACCTGCATTTCCTGATTAGCCATCTCTGCTAGGAGGGAGGGGTGTAGTGGTCACTCTCATTAGAAAGGACTGTGCCTGCCTCTGACAATGCCGGCTCCAACCCCCTGGTGTGTGTCTGAGGCCTTGCCTGGGCAAGGGAGGATTTCACAAGTAGGTGTGAGTCCCCTTTGAAGAAAGGTGACTTCAAAGACTAAAATGGGTATAAGAAGGGCACCCAAATCTACAGACTTGAGAAACACTTCTGGAACCAAGAGGAACCTCTGCCTGGAGAAGAGCTGATAGCTGAGGAAGAAGTGCTGCCCTGCCTGTGACTGTGCTTTGTGGAGCTTTCCTACAGTGCTGCTTCTGCCAGAGTAAGAGGGCAAAGACTGGACTTTGTGTGCCTTCCATCTTGAGAAGAAATCTCCAAGGGCTTGAGCTAGAGCTTGCCTCCTGTTGTTTGAAGTCTCAGGGACAGCAAAGACTTCTCTCTGCCAGCACCTGGAGTCTCTGGAGAGACTCCTACTCTGCCCTGTGGTGCCCATCCAGTTCCTGGGACCCTGAAAGGAGAAGCTGGCAGCCTAAAGATAAGAAAATCCACACACAGAGCGCCGTGCGGGGAAAAGATTGACGCAAATCCGATCTGCGGCTGAAAAAACGACGCGCCGCCGGCTCCGCAGCTGAGAAACGACGCTCGCAGGAAACGCGACCGAAAAATCGATGCACGGAGCAGGAGAAACGACGCGCAGCATCGTTGACGGAGGCTGGGAGATCGCAACCTGCGCGGCGGGATTTTCAAATCATCGTGCGGCTGGATTTTTGACTCAAGTACCGCCGTGCGGAGTTATTTTTGACGCACACCCGCCCGTGCGGGGTTATTTTTGACGCACACCAGGTACATTTTCACTCTAGCAGCGCTAGTGTGTTTTTAAAACTACCTAAAGACTCTTTTTGATTTTTAATTAATAACTTGACTTGTGTATGGTGGATTTTTGTCGTTTTGGTCTTGTTTTGTTTAGATAAATATTTCCTATTTTTCTAAACTGGTGTTGTGTCATTTTGTAGTGTTTTCATTAAGTTACTGTGTGTGTTGGTACAAATACTTTACACCTAGCACTCTGAGGTTAAGCCTACTGCTCTGCCAAGCTACCAAGGGGGTAAGCAGGGGTTAGCTGAGGATGATTATCTTTTACCCTGACTAGAGTGAGGGTCTTTGCTTGAACAGGGGGTAACCTGACTGTCAACCAAAGACCCCATTTCTAACACATGTGATAAGTAAGTTTAGCTTAGGTTAGTTAGGGACAGTTGTGGGTAATGAGTAGTCAGGGTAGATTAGGGTAGGTAAGATTTTTCCCTCATTTTCCTTCAGTTTCATCATCTGTGATTAGCATTTAATAAATATTTGGTTAACCCTTAATAGTATGTGTTGAATAGTACTTGCTCGTGGGTTTGGATTCAGTGTACACCAATTTGGTACTACAACACCTGTGTCCTATGCTACAAACAAATCCCAACTGAGCTGTACGATTGGCAGCTAGCCCAGAGCTACCTTGCAAAGTGTCGACCGTTTGTTGCAACCACCAATCACAGTTAATATGGATCCCAATGTGTTTCTGTTGATAAGTGTGTTTTCAAAGTCACTAACAGTGCTTCCAGACTTGATATTCGGGAAACAGTTTTAGGTCTGACTGCAGTGTGACGATCATGCACACCCTTATAAGATGGGTTCTCATTGGCAATCTTGTATTCTTGTCTTCATGACCCTCATACATCATTTGTGACACTGTTCGGCATGATTACCTATTTGTATGTTAACTCAGACACCTTCATTTGTGCAGTTTTTTTAGTGTTTACTTAGATTAGTGTGGTTTATTGTCTTATTTTTGCATGTTTACAACATTTTGCGGCCACTATTTGATGACTTAGTTATCCCCTGAGGAAGCATTCTTCTGTCCAACACAGCATGGTGGTGTTTCTCACTTCATCCGATTTGTCCCTTAGGAAGGGCAGAGTATGATGCAATCATGGGCACTGTGCAGAATTCTCTGACTACATATTATCAGGACAGTTGTATTGACAAGCTACGTAATTTGACAGTAGGCACATTTCAGTTATCTACTTCACAGTTGATATGTCACATTACCCAGAGACAGATTTGTTGTGTAAGTGCTATTTATTGAAACGTGCTGTAGTGCTATCTGTACATTGTCCATGATTGTGAGTCCATTATAGTGACATTTTAAATTGGGATCTAACACAAGGGGTTATGGAAATGCTTTTGACATGTTGTGGTGATGTTTCAGACAGTGCAGAGGGACAGGATTGGGCAATGAGTAGGAGAGAGACAATCACTGGGCTGGGTGACAAGATATACAGTGGTTTGCAGAACAATGCTCGAGTAAAGTTGTTGCAAGACTGGCAAGTTACAATGCGCAGGACCTTGGTAAATGTGGACCATGTGGCAGGAACTAGTGCTTCTGGGTACTTTTCCTTGTGAATGTGATCTGTTCCATGTCTTCTTCTTCTGATGTGTGTGTTGCCTGCTTTGTCCTTGTTGTTGTTGGTTGTGAAGGGGCAACACACACCTCAGTGTTAGAAGACGTGGAGTCAGACATCCCGGCCGCTGGTCCCTGTGAAGGTCTTAAGGGCAGTACTGCAGCAAGGAGGGCCTGCTGGTTCTTGAGAATAGCAGCCACATCACGATTGTAGGCAGCCAGGTTGGCCCTGAGGGAGTCATGATTGCATTTGTGCATGCAGTGTAAGGTTTGGGATGCGAGGTGTTGTGGCAACTCCCTTACTGCAGTGGTGAATTCCTTGACAGTTTCTTGTAGTCCTTGCAGTATGGATGTTAGGGCTTGCATAGCTGCTGCCTGATCTGCAGATGACATCATGCACGAACGCATCCCCTCAAGGCTGGCTGCCATAGTTTGCATCCCCACCTGCACCTCCTGGGCCAGCTCCCGCTGTACTCCAACTACAGTTCTCTCAAAGCTGGTGCCAGTGTCGTCTGAGGCCTCAGCTGTATTGGAGCTGGCAGGTCTCACAATTGGGGTGGTGGGTGGATCCTCTACGATGGCTGCTTGTTCTGTGCTCCTCCTTGTGACTGAAGGTGGGGTCTGGAGGGTGTCAAGGACCTTTTGGATAGTCTCCTGGGGAATGTTTATCAGCTCGTCATCCATGTCATCAGGGAAATCTGGGACAGGCATATCGGCAGGAGATCCATCTTCCTCTGCAATGCAACAGGGTACAATTAGTGTGTTGTGGCAATTTTGATGTGACGTCCCTGCCTTTTGATGAATTCATTTTGTGATCTTGTTTTGTGTTAATTTCTCCAGTCCTTCAGATGGGCATTCTTCCAGGCCTATGGCCCACCTGTGTGTCACATGTATGTTATTGAGTTATCAGACTTGTCAGCCTCATTGCCTCTAGGTGTTGGTTTATGCCAAATAGTGAATTGCCACCTTCTTTTCCTACTCGACCCTCTGTGCACATCCATTCTCATGGTGAGACCTTTCACTGGCTGTGGGTGTTCTGATGGCCCTGGCAGCACACTTAACAATCTGGACCTGCCCCAATCTCTGATCGTTCACATCCACTAAAATGTAATTGACATGTGGCATATCCTATGCATGGCAATGTAATGATCCGATATGGATGTTGCCATTGGTAATGTGTCCTGCTGATGTTGGGGAATGTGTGTTACATTGGATTGCCCTGATAATCATATCAGTGTCCTATTTCCTCCTCTGACTGTGCAGGTGTATTTCAGTGACCAGTTACATGTGTACCCCCCTGATGCTGTTGTCTGAGCATTATGACATTTGGGATGTTGCATTGTTTCCCAGGCACAGGATGGACCCTGACATATGCAGCATGGGTGTGTCCTTAGTGCTGTGTAGCTCCTATTGATGTTTACATTGGCTGATGTTTGCGACAACTATGGGCATTGACATTTGAGAGTACTGGGGCCTTTGTCTTGTTTCTGGGGATTGTTGCAGTTGTCATCTTCACCCCCTAATTTATGTGTGTATGATCCATGGGGAGTTTACTGCCATTGGCTACTTGAGCTGCACACAGAGCAGAGGTGGTAGTGGCACCTGTTGTCGCAGTTATATTCCAGTTGTCAGTATGGATAGAGGTTGTTAATAGGCCCTAGTTAATGTAGGGGATATGGTGGCTGACATGTGCCGGGATGTCGGTTTGACGTAGTGGCCTTCCCTCCTTGCGTAGCTTTCCCTTTGCTCCATCGTTGGCATGACAGCATGCCCCCATGGGACTGTTGTTGGTGTTGTGAAATGGTGTGCCCCAGGTCTTCTCAGAACGGGCCATGCCCCCCTGCCGTGCCCCTTTACCAATGCCACTCCATGTTTTAGATGACTTCCATGCATTTAGTGGAAGGTATCACCCCCCCGGTTGTAGTTGACATTAGTGCATTATAATTCCCCACGCGACTTACCCTGCATGTGCGTTGTCTCCTGGTAGTCTGCGCTGTCCTGTCTTTGAATCCCTGTGACGATCTCCTCAGGGATGACGGCTGCGACTATCTCCTCCATGTGGTCCAGGGCCTCCTGGTGTGCTGGACTCCCCCCTCCAGTCTGCAGTGCTGCCTTCCTGTTCCTGGCCATCTTTTTCTTGGTCCTGCGCTTGCAGTCATGCCAGCGTTTCTTGCACTCGATGACAGTTCTGCGTACTTCAGCCACACTGTTAATCTTGTTGACAATTTGTTGCCATATAGCCTCTCTCCTACTGATTGGCAACTTTGATGTGACAAACAGTTGGTGCTGATGTTCCGTCACCTCTTTAACCAGGATTTCCTGCTCCTCTGCACTAAAGCAACACTTTCTTTTCTTCTTAAAAGTGTCCTGGTTCTTGTGTGGCACATCCTGGCTCGTTCCTGGTCTGCTGTCATCTTCCTGGGGTCTGTACAGGCATCTGGGATCCATTTTGGCTCTCCTCTGGGGAAATGGCTGTGTTGGCTGTTTTTTTTTACGCTATTGCGTAAAAACAAAACGGCGCATATCCGGTTTGCGGTGTCGTAAATCGACCCACAATCATTTCCGTCGCGTTAACGTCGTTTTCCTTTACGACTTGACGCTGGGGTGTGCGTCAAAAATAATGACTCCCACCTGTTGTTTGCGCCACCGTGCGTCAAAGTATAAATATGACGCCCGCACGGCGCACCAAAATGGCCTTAGCCGGCGGTAATATTTTTGATGCAAAACTGCGCCGGTGCAGTTTTGCGTCAAAAAGTATAAATATGGGCCCTAGAATTCTAACATTTTAGCTTCCTTAAAATGCAGGGACATGAATTGCACACATTGCAGATTTCCACAAAAGGTTTATAAATGCCATAACATGATTGTGCACAACGAATAACATGAGTACGCAAAAGAAAATGAATCGCGCGTCTTGCTGATTAGAAAGTCACCAAGTAAATGCCATGAAGTGGTAACACACAATGAATACCATGAATTAAACGCAAGAAATGAATAGCGCGTGTTGCTGATTCGAAGGACACCATATGAATACCAAGAAATGGAATTGCACATTGCATGTCAGGATTTTAACACAAGGAATGAATTGTGCGTCTTGCCGATTCGAAGGCCACCATGTGAATGCCATGAAATGGTAGCACGCACTGAACATCATGATCTATACACAAGAAATGAATTGCCCGTCTTGCCGATTCGAATGGAACCTTGCAAATGCCATAAAATGGTTGCGCACAATGAATATCAAGATTTGTACTCGAGTAAAGAATTGCGCGTCTTGCCGATTCAAATGCCAGCATGTAAATGTCCTTAAACATCAACCGCACTTTCACACGCACAAGAGCAAAATTGATTTATCACGCTAATTAGGCCCAAGAACTCGAAATACTTCGAGAAACGGGATCGGGGGCCCAGCCCGACCTCCGTCTTACCACCCTGATCAAGAATCACCAAGCACAGTGAAAGGGCGAGGCCTGGAAGATCAAAGTAGGCCTCCGGAACAGGAGCTCAGGAAGTTGCTGCTGCTCTGCACTGGGACCTGTGAATAGTGAGCAAGTGGAGCTGGGCTGGCTCTTTTATATAGAGTCTTGGCCCAGCCCACAAACCACACCCAGGCATGCTGCAGGGAAAGCTTCTAGAAAGCCCTGGAAAGGGACCACACCCTGACACACTCTGAAAGCCTGCAGCAGTACATTGCAAATTAACATTATTTATATGCACCTTGAACATAAGTCTTCAGGATTAAACTCTGCAATGCAAAAGGTTAAGCAACAGCATTTCAGCACAATGCATAAATTACGTTATCTTGAGAGTGCTGGGTTTTTGCATTCTAGTCCCCCGTAGAGCGCGCACTGCCCTGATGTTGACAGTCTTCTTTAAACTAAGAAGTGCATTCCAGAGAAGATTTGTCAGCTAGGTCATAAGCTAAGTGAAAGCAAAACAGGCCTTTCCATTGAGGTCCCAAGCACGTCTTCCTCACATCTTTTTGGACCACAACCCAGTCACCTCCTCTCAGGTTGTGTCCTTGATCTTGGGACAGTTGCAGTGTGGTGGCTTCCACCTTCTGAAAGAAAGAGCGAACCACATCAGGCAGATCTATCCAGTAGTTCAACACCTTATAGTCTGTTATGTCCACAAGAGCGTTTGCAGGGACCGCTGGCAACCTCATCCTGTTTTCCTGTCGGGTGTGTTTCTCATTGTCATCAGAACTAATGGCAGTGCTTCTGGCTATTTCAGAATCGTGGAAGCACACATTTTCGCCATTCTTGATTTTAAGGTACCATTCATCTGTTCCACTAGTCCTAATGCTTCAGGGCGGTAACTACAGTGCAACTTCTGCTCAATGTTTAAGGCTGCACATAGTAATTTATTTACTTCATTGTTGATCCTCTATCCGATTCAAAAGGGATCGGAAACCTGAAATGTGGTATCAGTTCCCTAAGCAGTAGTTTCGCTACTGTGAGTCCGTCATTTCTCCATGTAGGGTACGCTTCAATCCAATGACTAAAGATGCAGACAATCACCAAGACATATCTCAATCCTCCACAGACAGGCATCTCAATAAAATCCATTTGCATTCTGTTGAATGTACCTCCTGCTCTTCCAATGTGGCTCAAATTAACCACTGCCCCTTTTACTATGTTCATCTGTTAACAAATGACGCACAGAATGCAAACTGCTTCAGCAACTTGTCTAAACCTCGGATTGAACCAATTGTGCTTGAGGATGAGAATCATGGCATCCCTCCCAACATGTGCTTGACCATGATAATACCTAGCAATTTGAGACAACAAACTGTTCAGCAAGACCAACTGACCTTCTTCTGAAACCCACAATTCATCCTTTCACTGTACACATTTTATATTGCTCCATTATCATTTTTCCTCACTGTCAACATTATTTTGTAATGTTCTCAATTCTTCCAATGTATCTATTATATGCAGTGCAAAACTTGGGCATGTTTCATCTTCTTTGGGTAAAAATTCCCACTTATCTTTGAATGATATACAGTTCAATGTATAAAACCTTGCAACTTGATCTGCATATCCATTTCCCATTGACACAAAATCTTGCGATTTCAGATGTGCACTGCATTTCACCACAGTATTCTTTTCAGGCACCTGGATAGCTTGCAACAAATCTTGAATTCTCTCACCATTTCTCACTGGTGAACCAGAAGAGGTCAAGAAACCTCTCTGTGACCACAATTGGCCAAAATCGTAGACTATTTAAAATCCATACTGGCTATCTGTATAGATGGTAACTTTAAGCTGAGCAGAAACATGGCACGCTCTAGTAAGGGCTACCAGTTCCGCTACTTGTGCAGAAGATATTCCTCGAAGCCAAGATGCTTCCAGTATACCAGTAGTTGTGCAAACTACATATCCTGCTCTCAGTACTCCTGCATTGTCTCTTAGACAGGAACCATCAATAAAGATAATTTGGTCATTTTCTTCCAATCCAGTGTCTCTAATATAAGTCTCGGTTTCGTGCACAGATACTTTAAGACAATCATGCTCAATGTCTTCCAACTTTACGACTTCAGCATTGTCATTCAGAAGCAAGGTTGCCCAGGGTAAGCAATGTACATCTTTTCAATGACACATTAGGTGTCCCTAGAATACTCGTCTCATAGCGAGTCAATCTTGCACCTGTCAGGGCCTGGGTTGATTTGGGTAAGTAAAACTTCAACTGAGTGAGGGACCATTATGGGAAGGTCAGTCTTACACATGCTACATTATACAATGTTTCTCTAGCAAGTACAACATCTTCTAGCAAGCAGTTCTCATGAGAAAGAACTTCAGCTACGAGCACTTGGTCAGCACAGTGGAAAATCACAATCTAATTCTCTAAGCATCCATTTTGTAAGTCGCCTAACAAAATGCAGCTTGATATAAGGCTGTGCAACCTGGCACAATACCTCGCTAAGTTAAGGCCTACAATTAATAAAAGCAATACATAATGCATAACCTTTAATATGACATTACTAGATTAATAAAACATGAGCTCAACATTTCATATTAATAAGCTATTAGTGAACATTGGCGGCCACTCAGGTGGGCGCACCTTCAAACGTGTGCATTCATTTTCTCCACATTAATACATTTTTCTATGCAAATTCAACACTCAGAATACGTGAATATCCATTAATAAATTCAGCGTTAACAGTTGCATTTACCAGTGTTGCTGAAGGAGTTCTCAAGTTTGTTGTCTCCTGCCACTTGGTGGAGGATTAAGGAGTGATTAAAAATTGAAACAAGCAACCCTTTCTAAATGCACCTTAATCAGCTTCGACTTTCCTCAAGTGGACAAGGTTATTAGAAAGGAATTTGGTTGGTGCCAGATTAAAACAGTTAGAACGATGTCATTCCTATTTTTCCTTAGTCTGAACTGAGAACTTTGTTTAAAACAGAGAGTGGCGGAGAGAAAGATGATTTACACGATTTGCATGAAACTTTTTTTTTTTAGGTCAAATGGAGGGGGGCCTGAGAGGGATTAACACCTCCACTTTCACCCCTACTCATGTGGCTCGTGACCATGATTACGAGTGCTCCTTTTCGCATCCATTGTAATCAGATACCACTGGGATCAGACTTTACAATGTGAAATAAATAGTACATGGGGAATAACATTCGGATTCTTGTTTTTACTGCACCAAAATTAATCATGTTATATACCAGGCCTTTTCACCTGCTAAATT
This sequence comes from Pleurodeles waltl, assembly GCF_031143425.1. Taxonomy (NCBI): domain Eukaryota; kingdom Metazoa; phylum Chordata; class Amphibia; order Caudata; family Salamandridae; genus Pleurodeles; species Pleurodeles waltl. Next base: position 265,405,895 of record NC_090448.1, on the reverse strand, counting down.
TAGGCAGTTTTGAATTTTACGGGGGGAGTTCTGGCAGTGCAAACGTTATCATATCTGGTAAGTACTGGGTGTGGGACCACTACACATCTTGTTTTTGGGGTCTCAGTGCAAACAGGGAATGTGCAGAGATCACAAAATAACACAGCACTCATAAGCAAGACCTCAGAGTTTGGGGTAAGATGCATACAATCTTCCTTTGAACAGTGCATCGTCCATCTAACTACTGTGGCAGTACAATGAGAATTGGAGTTTGGTATTCTGTACCGTTGTGAACATGAAAACTAGAAAGCACATCGCCACTCTTCCCTTTTGTCATTAATACTGAAAGTGCCATAAACCTCCAATGCGTTTTGGGATTATGGCAATTTTTCATAATAAATTGTTTCACACTTATATAAACTTTACATGTAACACGCAAATGTACTAAGTATGTACTGATAGCTAACGCAGGCCTCATTTTCAAAACGGGTACTGTCTGGTTGCCATATTGCTTTTCTAGTGTGTCTTTTTAATCCCGGAGAAGCTACCTGCACATATGTTATAGTATGTGTTCTTGGTATTCTCCTCCCCAGGGTGTAGATTCAATTGGTGCAGCAGGGGCAAAGACAGGGACCCACTGAAAACCTAAATAATCCATGCGATGAGTAGGGCCACACCGATACTGCTGTCGCAAAATATGGAAATCTGATGATTATTTCAAGTGTAGCTAGTCCCGGGGCGCCCCTTCAGTTGCTGCAGGGGACGCAGCAGGTGTGGCGGCACTGGGACCACTGAACTCTAATTTTTGTTGTAATTTATTATGCAGATGAGCAGCTGAGGGACCCACATCCTTCCTTGCACCAGGGCCCACAATACACTAGCATTACCACTGCTATTCACATGTCAATGTTTTCGTTTAGGCAGCCCTTACAGAATATGCTATGAGCTGTTGGGATGCACCTGCACAGTATTGCTTGACCCAAATTTAAGATATTATGTTGCTGACACCTACAAGTTTGAAGGGCAATAAGAGTAGCCTTATTGTGCAGCAAATTGATAAAGATAATGAATTTAGTTAGCTACCTACACCTTAACTCTGATTGGTCTGATATATGGGAACTATGTGTGAGTGTGTACAAGTGCTGCAATTGTGCCATTTAGGCTAGTGCAATGTAAACAAAGATTCAGATGCTCTTTCACTTGCCTTTGAAGCAGATGCTTTTCAGGTGCCTTTTCAGCAGAACCTTTCTTTCCTGACTTATTAGTAGAACATTTCGCTGACGTAGCTGAGTAGGGTGTTCTATTCATGGGAGAACTGCTCTTGCTTAACTTTCCTTTGAGACAACTTCATAACAGTTTGTCCTTGTTTTATGACCTTTAGATTTCTTTGAAATATGTTGATTAATGCATTTATACATTATTAATGCTTTACAATTAATTTGATTATTTGAGGTTGTAAATTTGCTAATCCCTTAATAGATCTTTATAATTTGGAACCTAACCACTCTCTGTCTTCCTAGTGAAGCCAAATGTGCTTGCCGTTATTGAAATGCATTGAATTTTCATGCTAGCGTCAGTCGGAACTAAATAATAATCAGAGAGAACTTTAGTAACCTGAATTTGCACCAGAATTTGACAAAGGAATATTCTTTATGTATCCCACCAGTGTCATAATCGGCGATGGTTCTACGTGAGTATCTATCATATCAGCTACAATTTTGCACTCCTCTTTCCAATACCGGCTCATCCCTGGGCATTCTCATGCCTAGTGGTAAAAGTTTTCCAATGCTTTGTTATGTTTGTGAACACCAATATGTCCATTGCTCATCAAATATCTCCTGTCCTATATCTAGTGCCCAGCGCTGTCATACTCTATTCTTACTCTAGTCTGATATTCTTAGCATGTCCTGCATTAGCATAACATACATTATTGTAACTAGTTTAGATGGTAGAACCTTCAATATCATTACCATCAATCGCTTCCACTCCATGGTTTCCTCTATGTTATGATATGGATAAATATCTAGAGTGTTAAATGGGACCAATGCCTTGTACTCTTGTAATGATAAAAACTTACCATTGGACTACATCTGGCCCATTGTATGGAGTTGTCAGTGTCTTCCTAGCAATAGGATCACTTGTCATTTCTAGTTTGGCATTTGTTAGTCATTGTATCAATGGAGAGTACATCAGTGTAAGAAACTGGGTTACTGGTTAAGGTGGGGGGGGGGGTTTAAAACCCTGATGAAGCAGGAACCACAATTCTCGTCAGGGTGAAGTCACAAGCAAACCCTAAACTAACCTATGCTCATCCCGTTGGTAACTTGTGCAGAGCAGTCAGGCTTAACTCAGAGTCAATGTGTAAAGTATTTGTACAACACTTTAAACATAAACACAGTTAAAACACACAAAAAAAGAATCTCACACCAGATTAGACAAAGTAGAATTTTTTTTATAATTAAATCAAGACCAGAATGAGAAAAATCCAATCAGTAGAACAGAAGAAATGCAAGTCTAAAGATTTAAGTTAATTCAGTGCCAAAGAGCACATAGTGGCAACAGTGTATATCTGTTTGTGCCAGACTAGAATAAAGTCACAGGTTCATGCCAAATGCAATGCAGCGAGGGCGTGCTACAGAGACCGAGCTAGGCCCACTGAACATGAGTACCTTTAATCTTGGTTGTGAGTGATGCAAGGTCCCACATCAAGGATGAATTACATAGCCAAGTTGATGCGAGGGACAGGCTGGAGGTGCATCATACACTGTCAGTTTTGGGGAGGTGCAAAATTGTGAAACTAGGTCCTGCATCATCATCAAAGAGGCCGTCGAAGAGGAAAGCTTGTGATGTCAAGTCCTGCATCAAGGATGCATCGCACACTGGCTGGTTCTGAAGAGACTGCAGGGCTTGTGAAGCAAAGTCTTACGTTGTTGTCAAGGCTACCATCGATGAGGGGCTTGTGATGGGATTGCCTAAGTTGAGGATGTATCAGGCAGTGGTGGTTCTGATGAGGCTTTGGGACACAAGGTTGATCAAGGGTCCTTGTACTGGAAAAATCCTTGCAGCAGAGGTGATACTTCAGTTCTGCTTGGGGTGCCCCCCACAGTAGAAGAGATGTGTTGGTTCTGCTGGGTCCACAGATGGGCTGGCAGAGAACCTTCAGGCCCAGTTCTAAGGGTTCATAACTATGGTAACACTTGACATGGTGGAACTCACAGTTGCAGAATCCAGGTGCTTATTACAAGAGACATTGGGGCATATTTAGGAGCCCCTAGCACTTTTAGTGATGCACCAGTGGCGCTATGTCTTGCGTTGTATTTACAAGGTGGTGTTAAACCACTTTTTGCGGCTTAACGCCACCTTGTAAATACAGCCCCTTCACACACAGCCCTTTGGGTGGAAGGGGCGTGCAACGGGTGTTGCTGTGGTCGTGCCACAGCAACACTCATTGCATTTTGACGCTGCCTCAGATTTACCAGATTTTGGAAATCTGAGGCAGCGCCAAAATCTAACGCCACCCCAAGGGTGGCATTAACAAGGCGCAATGAGGAGGAATACTTTTATTCCTCATTGTTTTTTTGCTTTTTTATGCATGCTGCATTCTGCAGCACGCATAGAAAAAGCAAAATGCCAGACATGATTGTTTATGTGCTGGAAGGTGTCCCTTCTGGCACATAGACAATCATTTCAAAATGACGCTTTGGTAGCACACACAAAAGTGCCAAATCACCATTAGTGATTGTTTATGTGCAGGAAGAGACACCTTCATGCACATAAACAATCAAACCCTTCAATGCAGACGTTGTTGCACGATGGTACAAGGATGCCTCTATTGGCACCAGCAGCTTAATTTAGCGCCAGTGCAGGGGACAACACTGGAATGTGTTGTATTCTATTAAAAACTGTGCATCCCTTTGTTGTTAAAACTGTCAGGTTTGGTGCAGCATCGCGCTCCGTCATTTTCTTTTAGATATGAGCCTATATACTTTGGAGTCACTCTGGTGGTCCTGGGTACAGTATACAGGTCCAGTCCTTCTCACCCAGGCAAGAGGGCAACATGCAGCAAGTCAGCATATCAGGCAGCAGTCCTTCATTGCAGCAGTACAACAGAATGGCAGCCCTTCCACCAACACAGCACTCCTTCTTCCTGGCAGAATCTTTCACAGGCCCAGAAGTATACTGAAGAGTTGGTGGAGTCTAATATTTATACCTGGTGCCTCCTTTGAAGTGGGAGAGGCTTCTAGAGGTTTTCCTGTGCCAAGGGTATCTTCTCTGGCTCCAGACTACCTACAGTGCGTATGCAATCCTTAGTGTGAAGGAAGGATATGGCCTATTTAGGTGTAAGTGGGGCTGCGTCTAACTCTGCCTTCCCATCCTGCCAGTGATGACCCATCCAGGCACACATAAGCTCTCTATTATGTGTGGCTGCCCAGGAGGATTACACAGACACCAACTGCCCACTACACCCAGTCATGTGACCAGGAGACAGGCTGCAAGCGCTAAATGGGTGAGGGAGGAAAATGCCAACTTTCTAAAGGTGGCATTTTCAAAATTGCAACCAAAAATCCAACTTCGCTATAAAAGAAGATTTTTCATTACCATTCCAAAGACTCCAAACATAAACTGTTTACCTGTTATCCTTTGGAAGTCACAGCTTATTGAATCTAAGAAGTTAACTCCAATAGTCTACGATTGGAAAAACAGGCCTTGCAGTAGTAAAAAAAGAATTTAAGAGTTATTCACACATGTAATACTTACAATTACATATCCTACTATTTAGGTACAATGTCCTGTGTCCTGTGAAGTGTGTAGGGCTTACCCTAGGATTTACTTATATGCATTTAAAAGAAAGACCTGGCAAAAGGTTTAGTTTCCAAGGTCGAAAACAGACAGGCTGCAATGGCTGGCCTGAGACATGTTTGAAGGCCTACTTGGGTGTCAGAATAAGTGCTATAGGCATTGAATTCATTGACCCTGGATAAATGTAGTACCACTTCACTGGGCACTTCTAAGTTATTTGAATATGACAAGCATGGACAAGCAATGTTACCATGTTTTAAGAAGCGACCACACACACTTTTGCCCTGGTTAGCAGTGGTAAACTTCACACAGTCCTAGGCCAACAAGAACAAGGTAAAAAAAATATGGCGGAGTAAGCCAAAAGGTTTGGGAGAAGACCACCCTGAGGCTGATAGATCTAACAATCATGTTCACCCCTTAATACCTGCCAGGGGATACCAAGCCCACACAGTGCAAGTCACTGTTTGTATTTCACAAGAGGCCTGGTAGGTAGTTTTGTGAGCACTGTGTTCAGCGGCATAGGAAGTGCCATTCCCCTGTCGATATCATAATGCAATACCCTTCTAATATTAAGAAGCCAATGATGCTCCTACTGCATCTGGGTCACCAAATAATGGATCTCAAAGTTTGGAGCTGTGAACCCTCCCAATTCATATGTTAATTGCATTGTTTTCTATGCTATTTGTGCCTGCTTTCCTGCCCAAGCAAGTTTCAACGACAAAGAGTTAAGCTCATCAAAAAATGTGTTTTTTAATGGCAGGGGTGTATTTTCAAAAAGACAGATTAATCGGTGCAGGACTATCATTTTCATTATAGCAATGCACCAAGCTATAGTTATTCGTAATCCGTTCCACTTATCAAAATTGGTGGCTATTTTCCCTATGCATGTCCCATAGTTGGTGAACTATAACATGTCTATATCCCAGTGACATTCTATCACTAGGTACCAAATTGGGATCTCACTCCACTTAAAGGGATAGTCCAGTACAATGTTAGTGGTCTTCCTTTTCAATGGCGTCATTATCTTTTTACGCCAATTGATCTTACGGCCTGCCCATATGCTATTCTCTTGTGAATAATCGGGTTAAGCATGATTTCCAGATTTTCATCAAAAGTAATAGATCATCCACATATGATGATAACAGTACTCTAAGACAAACAAACTTGATAGCTGCTTCACTATAGAATTCAGAGAGTATGCCATTTACTCTTACACATGCCATAAATTGGATGTATAGTATCTTAATCCATTTCACTGTATCGCTACCTAATCTCATTCTGTCCAGTGTGGTAAACAAAAATGGCTCTACAGTTGAGTTGAGGGCTTCAGCTGCATCTAGGAATACAACTGCTGGCCTTAATGTCTGGGCCAATTTTGTGAGTGATTGGAATAAGCATTCTTAACCTATCAGCATTCAACCTACCTGGTATGAAATCAGATTGCTCTGGCAGTACCAAACCATGCATTAGTGGGAGCAATTTGGTGGCAATTACTATAAAAAGAAACTTGTTATCTATATGAATAAGGAACAATTGTCTATAAGAGCCACATTTATCTGGTGGTTTCAATAACTCTGGCACCGCTTGACAAATCTTCACCAAATTTTCAAAACTAATACAACAGTCAATTCAGCTGCTTACTTGAAAGATTTAGGGTGGTCTGTGAAGCGGGGTCTTAGCAAATGGGGGGGTCCCAAAACACATTTTCCCCAAACATTTTCCCATATGGTCTTTTAGACATGTCTACAGCCTCAACCGCTGAACAGAATCACACCAAATTTGGCAGGAAGCTAGATTTTGGTGTGAAGATTGTGCCTTTTGTAATTTGGTGTAAATCTGTTGAGGACATTCAGAGTTATTTAGGGTTATATAATATAGATATATAGTGACATGGATCTGGATCCACGGACCCAGACTCTGATCTGGAGAGAAAAGCAACGCCCTGATTGGCTTTCTGCAACCTGACAGAAAAGTTTCTGCTGCAATTTTGTTTGTCGCATTGAATGGGGGTGGGAAAAGAAGAGTGCAAATACACATAAGGGGTCAGGATACAGGTATCCTGTCCCACAGGGCACATAGAAGGACCCATTAGGGACTCCTCGTGTCCATGAAGGTAACTATAACTCACACCCTCACCATGCACAGCTTATTACTCCACATATTACATCACTGATGACACCTTCTATGGCATTATTGATATTATCACTGCAACATTTGCAACAAAATTATTGATGAGAAAATTGTGCATGGCGGGGGTGCGAGTTATAGTTACATTAAGGCGTTAGTTATAGTTACTTGTGTTAACCATAAATATAACTGCTGAATTTCTATTGTTTTATGCAAGTAAATTCAGAACCTAACTATAACATCCCTGTAACTTTTGTTTTTTCCCTATATATCAATCATCTAATGGTGGTCACCACTAGTTAGGACCATGTTTTCATGGAAGAAGCGTTTTTTTACTTGCCTATATCTATGGCACCATTTGACAACTCTTCATTAAATTGTCCAAAAAAGTGTCACAGTGATTCTTGTTGAGGATGGAAAGTTTTGGGGTGATCCATGAAGCCAAGGCTGAGAAAAAGGGGAGGTTCAAAAAAGTTGGTTGTTTCCCATGTTAATTCCCATAGGACCTTTAGACACGTCTACAGTCCGAACCACTGGATGGAATTCACCACATCTGGAAGAAAACTAGCTTTCTGTATGCAGATTGATATTTTGCTTATTTGTTGTAAATCCTTTCAGTAGTTTTTGAGAAATGTAGGGAAATCCAAATTTGTATATTTCTGGCCACGAAGAAGTCACGATAAAAGACAAGCTTGAGCAGCGAAATGCACAGCTCCGATTGGCTGCCAACACTTCAACCAGGAAGTGTTGGCAGTCATGTTGGGCCTCGGCTTCAGCCGAGTCCCAGAAAAAAAAAAAAAAAAAGGAGCCAGGGTACAGACAGCCTGACAACTTAGCTGTGGTGGTGGGGTACCAGGGGAACCCCACCAGAGCAAAAAAGCATTTTGTTTTTCATTTTTTGCCACAGAATTGCAATGTTAGCAAATTTGTGGCAAAATTTTTTAACAAATCAAGTGTAGCATCCCGTGCTTGTTTTTGATAAGCCACCAGGTGGGTCAGGTCCCGGGGGCATTGATCATTTTGAATTGGGGGTACCTCAAAGCCCCCCACAGCCCTGGGAACAATCACATGAGTTATAGTTACTATATTAAGTGGAAAGAAAATGATACATATATATATATATATATATTTTTTTTTTTTGTGCAAGTAACCGTTGTGCCGCTTCACAAATCTTTCAGACCTTATACTTTGGTCAGTTCAGCTGCTTTCTTGAAGATTTTGGGCTGTACTCTCAAGCGGGGGTTGAAAAAAAGTGGGGGTCCCAAAACATGTTTTCCCCATTCTACGTCAATTGGGTTTTCCATATTTTTGAACACGTCTACAGTCTGAACCACTGAACGGAATTACACCAAATTTGGAAGAAAGCTAGCTCTTTGGCCAAAAAGAGTGCTTTTTGTGATTTGGTGTAAATCTTCTCAGTAGTTTTAGAGATAGTGAAGGAAAAATTATAGATATCTGGGCATGAGGATACTCAGCAGATTCAACTGGCCCCATGCTGATATCTGATTGGCTGCCAACACTGCAACAAGGAAGTGTTGGCAGCCGTCTTGGGACTTGGCTTCAGTAGAACAAGATGTATGATTCCTACAACTTCTGCTTTTCAATCAGGGTGCATGCAGCGTTTGTACTGCAGAGCCTGCTCTGTTTAATAAGATGGCAAATACCTATTAGACCTAATGTCAGGCTTGCTAAAAACAATCAAAACAAAAGGTTCATATTATTGTAATGTGGCCCAAAACACGCAATCCGAAATTATATTTACCTATTTTAGTTTCGTTCTTTTTGACACCAGGAACAATGTCTGCCTAATCTAACTGGAAATGCATGGAAAATCACACTTATAACAGAGGAATTGTCACACTTAATAACACTTATTTGTGCAACACCCATTTCGACCTCTCTCTGCCCTTGATGGTGTTCTTGAAAGCCATTGTTTCGTACCTTCAAAGGGAGCACATAGAACAATGAGGAGAGTGGAGAGCTACCTGTGTGCCCCACCTGGATATCACTTTCTGCCCACTGTAGGAACCTGCTTTCATAAGGTGTAGACTTGAAGAGTCCTGCACTAAGAGGGAGTTCTGTTCAGAAGTCAGATGTGTGAACTCTGTGTGAATTCTCTCCTTATTCCTCACTTTAATTCTTTTATTGTTACTGATTTTGCTGTCTCCGTCACTAGTCATTTTTTCTGTTTTTCCAAATACTGACAATTCTGCTCCGTTCTGTCTCTTGGCTACTGATATTTTTACTTATTTTAATTCCAAAATTGATCTTTGTCTCATTGCCGTTTGCTCTGGTTCCTTATCTTGTTACTTTTGTGTTTCCTTTTCCTCTTCTCTTTATCTAACTGACCTTTTTACCAAGTTTACAAAGCTCAGTTCTCCGCCAGAAATCTCTTTTTGCAGGTCAGGGTTTCCTTTACCTTTCAATTTCTTTAGATATGCTCCGTGGTTCTTTTACATACACTGATACACTTCAACTTCTACAGAAACCTCACTTGAAACTCCATGTCCTTTTAACTTCAGTCTACTTTCCACTTTTGCATTGTTCTAAATTTCTAAAATGCTAAATTATTAATTAGCATTTCTTGATGTTCATACACACCTGCTCGCCCTATGTAGTTTTGGTCGGGCACATTGAACCAAATCTTCCATAGTTGCTGTTTCATTATAGTAGTCCACCTATTGCTTGCTTATGTTGCTTCAGATAACGTTTTTTTGGGCCTCATATCTTTGATTCTGTCTAGGTTCTCCCATACAATCCAATGATGTTTCTTCTCACTATTCTCACACTTTTGCTTATTCCTCTGCGTTTTCTTTCCCTCACCTATATGCTGAAATGTGACATTTTCATTTTGTGAACTGTTTGCCAATATTCAACCTTTTCTCTCCCATGTGCACCTCTCATGGTAAATAAAGCATCTTTGGTTCCTCCCTTGAATGGGAACTCTAAATGTGGCATATAGGATTGAAACTGAAACCAGAGAAAAGTGAATTGAAAGAACCAGAGTAAGCCTAGGAGGAAGATCCTGGAGCTCGAAAATTCCCAACAAAAAAAAGATTCTTCAGGAACAGCACCTTTCCTTGAAGCCCTCTTTACAGCAGCACCAATTATGTGTTGCTCATAGCAGAAAGGCTCAAAGTGGCTGTTGGTATGGAAGACCCTTCACATGGTGATTGACATGCACTCCTGCACATTATGCCTGAACTGTAATGAGGACTGGATTCCTGATGCCAGTTGATGGTGAGAGAGTGATTCAAGGAATGGGCTCTACCCCACTTAGGCAATATGTTTCTCATTTGACAGAGAGATCCAGAGAAGCTTGCAATGTTGACTGACAAATTGATAGCTAACAGGGTTCACAAAGGGCTATAACAACATGGTTCAAATCCAAAGGGGGAGAGGAACTCTCCACAGACTGATTCCAAACTGGAGGGTAAAGGCCAGGGCAATTCCCATGGGACTCAAAGAAGGCCCAAGGAAACTGGGAATGGTGTGTCTGGGAAGGAACATCATGAGAAGGGAGGACGGGGATGTTCTTCAAGTCCAAGGTGGAGCCTTGCTATAAGTGCCACCAGGTGGGACTCTTCAAGAGGGATTGGCAGGTGAAAAACCCTGACCCAGCAACACCTGTGATAGCAAGTATGTTACACATGGGTGAAGGGACCCAAGAGAGCCCTGCTGCGATCAACTAGTAGCTATAGAGGTCTGGGAGAAAGACCCAGATGCTCTGAAGCACATTCATCCTAGCATTAGGGAATTTGTGTAAGATGTTAATATCAATGGGAGGACCATGCCTGCCCTGAGGGATACTGGAGCCTTCTGCATTATGGGGGTCATTATGAAAGAATTAGTCTAGCAGCTAAGGTGGGAGTGCACCTGATCCAGACACGGGAGCGCGAGGCGAAGGGGCCTGAGCTTGGGTTGCTAGCTCAGTCTCTGTTTTAGGGGTGCGGGTGGGTCCTATACAGGCAGCAGGTGTCTGCAGTTTGGAGGTGTTCCCGTCCTATATTGGTACGAATGGGTATGGCAGTGGGGTTTCCGCACGCACGACGACATGCTTTATTGAAAGTCTACTACCTAAAGAAATAGTACTCCAACGTTTGAAGCTGTTCTTATTGTTATCTGTTGTTTGACTTAGGATCAATATCTGCAAGCACAATTCTGTACGAGCGCATTGATCTTTGTGTGCGGATTAGAGGGGTACTGGGGCATCTATCGTCCTCCAGGTTATCCATGAGTCTAAAAATTTCAGTGCATGGACATTTTCTTTTGCATTCGTGTGTCGATTAATCCTGCTCTATGTAAGTTCCGGCAGAGCGTCATTGAGTACTCCATTTGGAGGTCTAGCTGTCGACTGTTTCGATGCCTACTTTCTCCTGATGTAATATACAGATGACTGGTAATTGCACAGATTTGTTATGCTAGTGTTGATGTTAAAGTCACAATGTTACAGCATGGTTGAAAAATAATAATAAACAGATTTTTGAAAAAAATGGGGGTCATTATGAACTTGGTGGTTGAGACCACCATGCTGGCGGCGGTGGACATTTCCGCCAGCGGGATGGCGGTCTTAACTGCCACATAATGAACACAGTGAAGACTGCCATAGGCTGCCGTACACCACAGCCAGGCTACCTCCGCCAGGCAGCCTGACGATTGCAGAATTCTTCCTCCGACAGTGCAGTGCTGCCCTCCGGATAAAGAACCTGTGTTCCGTCAGCCATTCCCTGGCAGGTTCACCCACCAGGAAAAGGCTGGCGGAAGGGGTGCTCCTTGGCATGGGCAGTGCAGGGGCCCCCGTGCACAGCCCCGTCTTGCAGGTCACTGCCCGATTTACAGCCAGTGATTTGTGCGACGGGAGCTGCTGCTCTCGCCGCACTGCGGCATTGACGGAGCCGTCAACAATATTCTGCTGGGCCGGCTGGCAGGAACACTGTTACCACCCGGCGGCCCAGCGGAATGTTGTTTATTGGGCCAGCGGGGTCCTCAACAGGCTGGCGGTCTGTGTTCAGACCGCCAGCATGAACACGGCGGGGTTTCCCGCAGTGTTCATAATGAGGGCCCTATGGTTGTGGGACTTTGGAAGTAATCCCAGATACAGGTCAGAAAAGGAGTAGTAGGGAAACAGTGTGATGGCTGGGAGGATGACTGACTTTAGCTGGTTAATCCTGAGGCTGTAACTAGCAAGAGGTTAGTGCTTCAATTAGTGCACAGGAATTTCCTCTTATCGCTGACCCATTAAGGGCCCTTAGCAGGACACTTAGGGATTAGGAAGACCTAGGATAGGTTGGATCCTCTGTTCTTCTGGCCAGGGATGTGCAGAGACACAGAGAGGTTCTGTAAAACCTGTCCCACTTGCCAGATGAGTGGTAAGACCGGAGGGAGGACTAAGGGACCATTAGGGCCTCTACCAGTTTTAGGTGTTCTGTTTGAGCAGGTGGGGATAGACATAATTTGTCCATTTGGGTTGTAGCAAGAACTCTTCTGGGGACAATTTCTAGGGTCGGATTTACAAGGATGGTTCTTTCTGACCGGGAGAACCAACTTCATTTCCTCTTCTATGACAGAGCTATGGATCAAGCTGGTGTAACATACCACTTTACCACAACTTACTACTCACAAACCAACGGTTCCAGGGTTGACATCTCTCTTTGTTCACAACATAGACACAGGTGAGAGCCTGTTAGTGAAGGGTAGGATGTACAGAATGACTGGTTCAGGGATGCATTAATGAGTAAGTTGCCCAAACGTTTGACTTGAGGGTCATTGAGAGATCTTGCAGGTCGTGGTGTAGTCCTGTGGTGTGAGTACCAAAGTAAAGATCTACTCATTTGCTTCTGTGTGGACTACCAAGACCTCAATGAGGTAACCAAGACCGATTTGCATCCAATCCCCAGAGTGGATGAGCTTGTGAATTGTTAGATGCTCCAAGGTATCTGAGCACCTTGGATTTGATCAGTGGGTACTTGCTGCTGGTTAGGCAGCAAAGATAACACTTGTATGTGCTTTAAGGTCTACAACGTACTTCAATATTTTATTGCTTGCTATGGTCAACATCTAACTGGTGCCTACAGAATTTTATTTTGGTACTTTTTTAGTTTATTGTTAATTTCTCATCTTTTGCAGTGGTTTCAAGAAATCGTGTATCACTAACAAAAACTGAAACTGAAACTATTGGCAGATTGCTTCGGCACCAGATAGCAAGGGTAGATTGCATTCTGTACACCGGATGGGTTATATCAGTTTAAGGTGATGCCCTTTGGACTGAAAAATGCTACTGATACTTTTCAGTGCTTTGTCAACCATGTTCTCGCAGGGCGGGTAGAATCTTGTTTAGCCTACCTGGATGACATTGTAGTGTTCAGTAATTCATGGCAAGAACACCTGAGACACCTAGAACAGGTGTTAGATAGGATATAGGAGTTTAAACTGACCGTTTAGGAGGCAAAGTGTGAGGTGGGGACCTCTGTAGTATACATACGATGTGAGGTGGGGAACAGGGAGATTTACCCGTTGGATGCCAAGATTCTCTGATAGAGTGGGAAGTGCCTACTACCCAGACTGAGATGAAGGCTTTTGTAGGACTTACTGGATTTTACAGGAACTTTGTGGGGAACCATGGAAGTATAGTTGCCCCACTGACTGCTTTTAGCCTCCAAGAATCATCCCAGGAAAGTGATATGGACTAGTGACAGAAAGCATTTGAGGAACTGAAGAAGACACTATGCATGGGACCTGTACTAAAATCACCTGACAACAGTCAGCCTTTCATTGTACAGACAGATGTCTCTGACAAAGGGAATTTGAGTGGTGTTAGCTCAGCTAGATGTCAAAGGTGCAGAATGTCTGATTCACTTTGTCAGTAGGAGGTTACTACACAGACAAAAGAACTAGGTCACTTTTGAGAAGGAATGCTTTGCCATAGTTTGGCCCTTGTGTAAGTTCCAGCCTTACTTGTTTGTCCTAAGTTTTGAGTGCAAACAGATCATAATCACTGAAATATTTGATGGGTATGAAGGTAGAGAATCACAAGTTGTTGAAATGGTCTATTTCTTTGCAGGGGTTAGATTTATAGTGGAGCACAGAGCAGGCTTGGCCATGGGAATGCTGATGGACCTTCCTGCTGTTTTTACCAGTTGCTTATGCAACGTTTCTAGGTTAGGTGTTGGCTTGGCTGTTTAGACCTGGGAGAGGAGAGTGTTGGGATGGGAAAATTCCTTGCATGGGGATGGCCATGTACCCTTGCCCTGAGTGCCTCAGCTGTAATGATGTCTGGATGCCTGATGCCGATTTTTGTTGTCATGGTCGAACAAGGACCATGCATGTGCGCCATGACATGGGCTTGTATCACTGATTGCTGCATGTATATAATATGCATGTGCTGAGTGTACGTGTGCCTGGGAAGGGCACATCAGATGAAGGTTGTAGTGCTCTGCATTGAGTGCGTATTACATGCATGTGCTGAGTGCATGTGTGCCTGTGAATGGTACAATGCATAGAAGGTGCTGGGCTCTATTTTGGGAGACTCAGGTATCAACAGAGGAGAATGAGGAGGTACAGGAATCCCCACAGACAGATTTGTGGATTTCACTATTCCTGTGAGCTGGGTGGGACACACATGAATTAGGGAGAGCCATGCTCTTCAGTATACTGCAAAGAGTGTGCTTCAATTTGGTGTAAGGTCATGACTGAGGAGCCTGGAGATGGGGCTTATGAGAGAAACATAAAAAGAAGGGCTGAGGCCATGGGATATCTTTTGATATGCAGATTACTGAGGCTAACATCCAGATGTGAACCTCTTATCACTCCCTTGGCCTGTATTCTGGGGCTATCAGATGTGGAGTCGCTCCCGCTGTGACAGACTGCTTTCTGGAGGAAAGACAGAGCACAGGAGAGCTCACTTCAAAAGTAAGAATCCCCAAGCATAAACTTCAAAGACACAGGGGCATATTTACAAGTGCCTAGCGCCACCTTGCGTGCCATAGTGCTATTTTGTTACGCTAAGGTTGCTTTTCTCCTCTGCCGTATTTACAAAGTGGTGCAATGCTTTAATTGCTCACTTTGTAAACCCTTGTGCCACATTATGCCTGCACCAGGCTTAATGTATGCAAGGGTGCGTTCTGACGTAGGGAGGCCTTAAAAAGTGGTGCAGTGAAATTGACAACATTTCACTGCATGATTTTTCAATCATTTTTAATGCTTGCTCAGAGCAGGCTTTAAAATGACAGAGCCATTTTAACCAATGGGCCTCCCTGTGCTTTGCTGCACTAGCGTCAAACTTTTTGGTGCCAGTGAAGCAAAGCACCACAATAGCATCACAAATGTTGACGTTATTGTCCGAATGACTGCCATGGTGCACCGTATTTTAAATATGATGCAACCATGGTGTTGTTAGGTGGGGCAGGGGCGACACAAGAAAAGTGGCACATTGCGACCGATGCACCACTTTCTTGTAAATATGCCCCTTAGAGTCTAAATCACATTAAGGGGCAGATTTACGGAAAGTGGCGCTGCAGCGAGTGCAGCGCGACTTTCCCTGCACCCCTTAGCACCCAACTATGACCCGCACCATGGCATAGGGTAGGGGTCAATAACATCATTCTACGTGACGCTATTGATATACTGTACAGGGATAGTGCCAAAATGTTGGCTCTACTCCTGCAGAGTACACAGGAGCCCATTCTAAATAATGGAAGCCTCTTTTAACGCCTGCTTTGAGCAGGCGTTAAAAGTGCCCCAAAAAATTGGCACAAGGAAATCTCATAGATTTCCTTTCACCATTTGTTTGCACCCCCTAACATGGAACGTCCCTTTGCATACATTATACCTGGTGCAAGCGTAATGTAGCGCAAAGGGTTACAAAGTGACTCAATGCATGCATTGCGCCACTCTCTAAATATGGCTTAGGGATTTTGGCCTCATTGGGCCACATTTGTATCAAAAATAATTACGTCAATGTGGCTCAAGGTGGCACTAGGGGCTCTTAAATATGCCCATTAGTGTCTGGAAATGGACTATAAGAAGGGGTGCTTGAGGCCCCCAGAATTGTCAACTGTCAAGCAACTAATTGGGCTGTTCGAGTAGGAGAAGTTGTGCAAACTTTTACCTGTGACCAGGAACGGGGCCAAGGCTTGCCAGACCCTCAGCTGGGTGAGGGGACGTCACCCAGAGACTCCAAGAACATCTGCCCCTGTGGCCTAGAGCACCGGAGCCTTCCTGCTAGACAAGAGCAGCGTGCCCTGTGAGGAAGAGGAGGGACTGTAGGGAGCAAGGTCCAGTGGGGGAGCCTGGCAATTTGATCCCTGCAGGGAGGTGTGAGAAGACAGCTGCTACACTGATCAGGTTGATGTCCATGTGAAGGAAAAGGTTGGACATCCCAATTTGCCAGAGTAATACCACCATGAAGTGTTCCAAGACCACTGCTGCAAAAATAGGGTCATCGTCCCTGTGCAGGTTGTAAGTCAGTACACCAGGTGGGACCACCCTGAATAGTACTGCTGTGCTGATCGTGCCATAGCCCATGTGTTGAGCTAAGCCAGCAACCCTGTATGCTGAGAGGTGCAGCCAAGAAGAGTGCTTCCATGCTAATCTGGCTGTAGCCCGTGTGCCAAACCAAGTCAGCATCCCTGTATGGCAGAAGGGGCATCCATGAAGATTGCTGCTGTGCCGATCGGGGCATTGCCCATGAGTGGAGTGGGTGACCCTGTTTGCCAGAGAGGGTCACCGGGACAAGGCAAAGAGTGTGATTTGGTTGAGCCCGGCGTCATGAGGAGGAGGCTGCCATTGTGACTTGAGCAGGCCTAAGCACTGACTGATGACGAATATCTGCAGCTTGAGCCAATAAGACTACCATGTTGTGACACTGTTCCATATGCATACAATTTCTTGACACTTCCCCAAATCAAAGTGTGTAAAAAAAACTACTTATTTGGGTTTTCAATAGACTTTTAAATGGTGTAGTTCAGTTTCAGATAATCATTAAGGGAACCGCCACTTGGCCGGCCATTCTGACTTTCCCGCTGGGCCGGCGGGCACCCGCAAAGGGAGCGCCCACCGGCCCAGCGGGAAAGGCCCTGCAACACAGAAGCCGTCTCCGAATGGAGCCGTCGGTGTTGCAGGGGTGCGACGGGTGCAGTTGCACCGTCTCGATTTTCACTGTCTGCTATGCAGACAGTGAAAATCATGCTGGGGCCCTGTTAGGGGGCCCCTGCACTGCCCATGCCAGTGGCATGGGCAGTGCAGGGGCCCCCAGGGGCCACACGACACCCGTTCCCGCCATCCTGTTCCTGGCGGTAAAAACCGCCAGAAACAGGCTGGCGGGAAGGGGGTCGGAATCCCCATGGCGGCGCTGCTTGCAGCGCCGCCATGGAGGTTCAGCCCAGCCAGGGGAAATCCGGCAGGAAACCGCCGGATCCCCTTTTCTGACCGCGTCAGAATGGGCAGGAAAGCACAGCCAGCCTGTTGGCGGTGCTTTCCGTCGTTCACGGCCCTGGCGGGTTTTACCGCCAGGGTCGGAATGACCCCCTAAGTTCTCTGTGTATGATTGTGTTATTTTGTTTTTGTTTTTTTATTTGTTAGACTTTTTAAAGATAATGTCTGCCAATTACTACATTAGATTCATGAAACAGAGTATCTACATTTTATAATTCTGAAATTAAATTGCCTGTGATGAAAGAAACAAGTATAAACAATTTTCGAACAATTTGACAGAATATTGTAAGAAAATGCCTCTTTTTGCATGATCATCCCCATATTTTTTGACTGATGCAGCTGTTTTTGACTCAGTGCACTTGGACTCTGCAAACTAGTGCATATGTTCTGACTCCTAAACATGCTGAATTAACTAGGGGCCAGATGTAGCAAACGTTTGCGACTCGCAAACGGGCAGAATCGCAATTTGCGACAGTGCAAAATCGGAAATGGGATGCAAAAAGCCCATTTCCGACTCGCAAAAAGCGATGGGACCCGTTTGCGAGTCGCATCCGGTGCGACCCCATTTTGCGACCCGCAAATAGCAAGTCGCAATTTGCGAGTCGCAAACCTTATGCAATTGCAACTCGCAAATTGCGACTAGTCGCAAAAAGCCCAGTTTGCATGTCCCATTTACCACTAACTCAGAGCAGGTGGTAACCATTACCAAAGTATAAAAGGGGACCCAGAAGCCATCTGGGTTACTCAAGATGGCGGAGATATACCTGATAGCAGTGAGGAGGAGAGTCTACGCAGTCCAGCAGAGGAGGAGGAGGGGCCACAGACAGGAGAAGATATATAGAACCAGGCAGACTCTTTTTCAGCAAACTGAAGAGGAGATCTATGACAAATACCGCCTTAGCAGCGCAGCCATCCTAGAATTAATTGATTTACTGAAACCACAGCTAGAATACCAGACTCTGCGTGGCTGCGCCATTCCTACGCATGTGCAAGTACTATGCTCACTGCACCTCTTGGCCTCAGGGAGCTATCCGGGGGTCATTGCTGTGGCAGGTGGGGTATCCCAAATTGCAGTGTCAAGGTTCCTCAGGGCCTTCCTAGATGCCTTAGTCACGCACATGTCTCACTTCATATACTTACCAAGGAATGAGGCAGAAATCAACAGCACCAAGCTGGACTTTTACCGCATTGCCCACTTTCCCCATGTCATAGGGTGTGTAGATGGGACACACATTCAATTATGCCCTCCTGCTAATCTGGAACACATTTTCCGCAACAGAAAGTGTACCCACTCACTCAACATACAGGTCGTTTGTGATGCCCATTATGTCATCAAGGACATCGTAGCTAAGTTTCCAGGCAGTACCCATGACTCATACATTTTTAGGCATAGTGGGATACATCAACGCCTGGAACGTGGGGAATTCGGAGACAGTTACCTCCTAGGTAGAGCCACAGACACTTGCAGACATACACACAGGTCACTGTGCACGACAATCTGGACTTCCTAACAGTGTACTTTTTGTGCCCAACAGGTGACAGTGCATATGCTCTTAGGCCTTGGATCATGACTCCGTTTTTGACACCCAGAACTGAATCTGAGAGGCAATACAACAGTGCGCATAAGAGGACCAGGAACCTGATAGAGCGCACCTTCGGACTCCTGAAGGCAAGATTCAGATGCCTCCACCGCAGTGGAGGTGCACTCCAATACACCCCCATTACCGCATTCAAAACTGTGGTCGCATGCGCCATCCTCCACAACATAGCCACCCGACGTGGGCTACCTCTCACCCCTGCAGACCCAGATCCTGATGATGAAGAGCAAGAACAACCACATCGCCATCATGGGGATAGGAGTCTAGCTAATCAAGGCAGACTGAGACGGGAACACATTGCAACACAATATTTTGGACGGTACGTGTCAACTCCCACCATACTCACCTATTCACCAAAAACTCCATTTGTTAAGTGGAACAAAAATAACTGTTTTATTACTGTAATTGAGAAACTATATACAAGTTGAAATTGTCCATGGGCAGGGAAATGCCAACCAGTCATGTGGCACATTAACACCATGTGCCACATTTATTGGTCCTGGGTGTCATCTATGTTCTCCTGCCTCTCCTGCCAGCCTGGCTGGTCCCTGCTGCGTCCGTGGTGCTGTGCCTACCACTCCTCAGCACCCTGCTGTCAGTGGCAGATACACTGCTCACTGTTGAGCCCTCCTCACTGTCTTGGGGTGTTTCCCCGGTGGCCCTTGACATTTCCCATGTCTCCATAAGTTCAATTATGTGGGTGAGACGTCCCAGGCCCCTGGCAACATCCCCAACAAAATGGCCCATCTCTATTTGCAGGCCAACTGTCCTCCTCGACAGGCCTGTTGTATTAATGGCTAGCCTGCCGATCGATGTGGCCATCCTGTCCAGTCGTTACATTGTCTGGCGATCTCTGCGCCGCCCAGCCTCTGCCTGGCCCAGCAGTCCGCCCGCCAGTTCCCTAATGGCAAGGGCAATGTCCCCAGTGTTCTGGCACATCATATCCATGCGTCTGTTGAGGTGCTGCATGCTTGCATGGTTGTGTCTAACAAAGCGGTGCAGCACACCACTAATCCTGCCCAATATTCCGTTCTGCAGGCGCTGACCCCACAGCAGATGTGCCTCACTGCTGGTTGGAGGAAGTATCCCGGATCCAGATGGTCTTGCCCTGCGACGCCTGCGCAGCGGTGGCTGCCCTGTGCTCCCACCTGTATCCTCCCTGCCTGTTGCTGGGGCAGCTTCTGGCGTGATTGTTGCAGCAGGCGTTACTAATGCAGGAATGCTGCTGACTGTGCAGGTGGGGGTGCTGGCGGGTCCTGGGGTGTCCTCCTGGGCCTGGGTGGTTGGGGTGTTGGGGGTGTCTTGCTGGAGACCTGTGGGACATGGGGAACACACTGTCAGTGTCTAGTATCTATTGCACAATTCCTAATAAACATTTGCCTATGAACTGCCTATTTGACTACATTTCCCATAATGCATCATTATGGCTTTTTCTACCCTGTAATGGAGCTATCTTGGTTGTGCATGCACCTGTGTACATGGTGGGTGGGGTATGACATTGATAGGGGTACAGGCTTATCACATGGTACTCACCGGTTGATGTACTGGGCTCTGAGGTGTCCAGGTCCCCAAATCCACACACTGCCTCCTGCTCCAATGTTTCCTCCACCCTTTCTTCCAGGGGTGTGGGTGGTGGCACAGATGATGGTCCCCCTCCAGTGCCTCTCATCTCCCGGAGCCTTTCTGCCACCCTCTCCTTGGTCCGGGAGCGGAGGTCATACCACCTCTTCTTTATGTCCTCAATTGTCTTGTGGCTCACACCCAGGGAATTCATTTTTTCTTGAATGTCCTGCCAGAGTTTCTTTTTGGTGGCCTCTGGAACAGTGAGGGCTGCTCTCCCAAAAAGCTCATCATGGTGCTGACAGCATTCCTCTGTCAGCACCTCCAGCTCCCTCTCAGAAAATTTGAGTTTTCTTCTTCGTGGGGTTCCCTCCATGGCTGCTGCTGCTTGTTCAGTGTGAAGACTGGCAGTTATAAAAGGGTGTGGTCCAGCCTCCTCCCAGGTGTATTTGTTAACTTCCTGGCTGTGATGTCATCATCATGTGCCAGGAAGTGTTTACAGAGTGTTCTGGTGTGCTTTCTGGAGTGTTCTGCTGCACCTGTAAGCAATTTTGAAGGTAGTCGCAATTTGCGACACCTACTCGCTAATTGCGAGTTCGTTTTTTGCACACTCGCAAACAGCGACCTCGCAATCTGCGGACTCGCACACAGCGTTGCGAGTCCGGCTGCGAGTCGCAAAATCGGATCGGTTTTTTTTCTGGCATTCCAAATTGCGACTCGCATTTTGCGAGTCGCATCAACTCGCAAAATGCGAGTCGCAATTTTTATTTTTGCTACATCTGGCCCTAGATCCCTTATTGACACATTTCACTTACCTATAAGCTCCTATTATCACCCAGGAGTTGTATGTTAATTGTCATTAGTGGACTGTGGCACTTATTGTGCCACACCAGAGTGGCAAGTTAAAACAATTCTCCAGGCCTCCAACTGGAGCCTGCTGGTACAGTTTTAAAACTGCTATTTCGACCTATTAAAATAAACCATTTGACAGACCTAAATCTTCAATTTTAATGCTGATAAATCACCCCTATGGTAGGTCTTAAATGCCCATAGGGCAAGTTCCAAGGTATTGAAAATGTAGGACATGTATGTTTAATGTTTTACATGCCTTGGCAGTGAAACCCCATGTGTTTCATTGTGGCAGGGCTGGCTCTCTCATAAGCCAACACTGGCTTACATTATTACATTTAATAAGGGTTTGGGAGTAGGTATAACATTGATTCAAGGACTCATTTTATTAGTAATCTAAACTCTAATGGAATGGTAATTTCAGATTTTCTTTTGCTACAAAGGAACAGACAATTTTGAAAAGGTATCTGTTTTCTGCCCAACACCTAAAGGCTTTCCTACCAGTGTCCATTTACCACCTGACCCCTGATGGCTCCCCTGGAATGAGGTGTGGATTGCTCCCTGACTGTTAAAGGGGGCTCTTGGGTGTGGGGAGGTGTCCTTTCCTTGAGCAGGGTGCCCTGCACTTGTGGCCAATCCCTTCATGAACTTTAAAGGATGCCTACCCTGTCAATATAGCTCACATGTGGGCCTGCCTTTACTTGTTCTTCTAGTCAGGATGACTCCAGACCCAGTGGGTGGGGGAGAGCTGCTCAGATCTGATTCAGTGGTGAACAAAGGATTTCCACCTACCAACAGGCTGGTATTGGTCATATAAGTCTTCAGAACACTACTGGATCTGTGGAAGACTGAAGAAGGACTGCACCTGCTCCCATTAGTATTCATGCCAAAGAAGAGGCTTCAAGGTTCAGTTGGCTAACCTTCTGTAAAGCTACAGTGACACAAAACGTGCAACAATCCCACTTTCCTGGAAGTCCCCAGCTAGCCAGCTTCCACTGCACCTATCTTGGACCCTGCTGATAACTAAGTAGGTCCTGCTCCTTAATGCTGTTTCTGACGTCCTGGAATCCTTGGCTGGTATCAGAGTGTACATTTCGTGCTTAACCCTAAAAGTAGGGATTTTGAAATGTTTTGGATACCTTTCTTCAAGAGAACTGACTTAGACTGGGACCTGCTTGCCAGCCAATCCAGCAAGGGTGCATCACTGGTTGGACTGGACTTCCAGCAGCTCCCACTACTCATTTCACTGAGATCGAAGTTGAAACCACATCTGAAAGTGTCAAACCCTTTGCTGGCACCAGCAAGCAGCCTTGCTTTACTCAATGATTCCCGAGCTCAAGGGAAGCACTCACGATTAGCCGCCAACGTCTTCACCAGAACCTACACTGACCTATGCCTCATCCAAGTTGAGGCCATTAAAGCCTTCCCGCCGTCATCAATGACTGCATCAGGACCCTCAGTAACCCATTGCCACTCATCGTGCCCTGCTTCAGCTTCACTCTGCTGCCTTCAAAGCGAAGAAATCCATTGATGAATCGTCAATGTTCTGAACTATTTCTAAGGAAAGAAGGTACCTCTTTCAAAGGGACAAACCCAGTCACAGTATCTGACGGTGATAAACTGTGGTTGGTCAGTCTCAGCTTTTACCTTTGCCCCGGTTTAGTGTCACCAGTTGCCTGCGGTTGATGCTTTGGACTTTTTGGCACTATTTTCATCTACATATTTAAAACTTATATCCCTAATTTCCTTTATTGACTTTTTGTTGCTTTGGTGTCATTTTGTTTTTTTAAATATTCTCTTTTTTTATAAATTGGAGTGGAATTTTGTATTGTGTTGTATTTTTGATTTTTTAACCATTTTAATACTTCTAAATGCTTCACAGCTTTTCTTAAGTTAGGCCTGTCTGATCTGTGACAGAGCTACAAGAAGTGAGTTCAAATGAGTTACAAGAACGGTTAGATCCCCTCAAACATTATCTGAAACATATATCATGAAAGTAAATATGAGTGCCCCCTTAACATTTTTTATGATTTAAATGAGCTGTGCACAGTTAGTTTAAGAAATGAAGAGAGACTTCTTGATCAGTCTACCCAACACTAACAAAACAAGCCAGATCTTGATGGTTGTTAGATCAGAGATTATCCCAAAGGAAATAGATTCCCAAGGCCGAGTGAGCAATGATTGCGAAATCTATTTGGCTTGGGAGCTGTGCATAGGTTCTAGAGCAATCATCGGACTCTAAGCTCATAAAGAAAACGTTGATGAGAAAGTTTAGACTAATCCCTTGAAAGTACTTAAGGAAATACAAGGAAAGTAACAAATATTCTGATGCTTGGGTGGGTGCTCTAATGAATTCCCTAAATTGCCGAATAAATAGCAGCAGTGTTAAGAACCTGATAAATGATCGTCAAGAAGACTTACGTCAGAATTTAGATGATGCAAAGCTAACTTACCCTAGATAGCTTCCAGTAGCAGTTGACCTCTAGTCGAGCATCCAAGTATCTAGAAAGTGTCATTGAAGTGGGAACAAAAATACGAATAAAAACATGGTTGTGGTGGGATTGTCATACACCTAACCATACAATGGAAAATGTGAACTCTTTGCAGTGGAGAGCCCTTAAAGGACATAGCATTTTTGGAACTGAGTGTGGAGAGCTGGCCAGGTGTTTAAATTATCTTTAGGTATTTGGTTGAGTTGGAGCTGATCCTGCAACCCTTCAGTCAACCAAAACATGACATTAGCTTCCTGAAGGCGTCTTTCCATATAGTCAGTGCCACTGCACTCTGAGTATTTTTATCCAGCAAGAGCATGGTGGGGAAATTTTGGCTTTTCTAGACCATTATAGTGTAGCATAAACATTATTGGGTAAATCTAGTTCGAGGCATTACATTTCATTAAGAAAGGCCAAACAGACTTTCCCAAAAAAATACATTTTGATCTGTTACATACCACGTTTATAAATGACCTGGCTTAAACTCAGGACTTCCACATTCATAGTTTATTCATACTAATTTAGTGAATGAACATGAAGTAAACACAGTTTCAATTGAAGATGGATGGCACTATGTTTGCTCTCAAAATAATATTTTGCCTTCAAAGAGAAAGGTCAATGGCTAGGGCTTTATCTGTTTCATCGCAAAGATCTTCCATAATAGACATGTTTAATACTATTTTAGTGGTCTAGAGCCCTATTACAAATGAGGTGCACCGTCCATGTTTTTGTCACAGCCACCTGTCTTTACCGGCATTAACCAGTGTAGCCAAATTTACTAAGTAACGTGCTTTCCTCATAACAGGGGTGAACTCTGTTCGTGTCGGCACTAATGCGAGCACATTAGTGAAAAACAGATCTACAGCTTAAAGAGGCTGATGGGCCTCTAGTTAAGGAGGGGGGAGTCATCCTTCTGCACTTGGGTGAGTGCGCAGCTCCATCCACCGTGCTTGGGAGCCTCCTAGGTCACTTTTTTATCCTTTGCAAAGGTGTTTTCCGGGCGCTCTGTGTGCCTTCTATATGAGGTACATAGTCAGTGCTCCTCGTGACTTCTTTCTCTGCCATTGTGCCAGTATCTGCAATACAGCATGAGCGCAATGGCAAGTGGGTCACTCCTTTGCAATCGGCAATACCACAAACATATGTGAACAGTACTGCATGAATGCACTAGAGCATGGGTACTCACAAACTTTTTCTCGGGGGCCAAAATTGCAGTATGGTATGCGGCCGAGGGCCGCACTGAAGTGACAGCGGGGGGCGGGGCTTAGAGGGGGCGGGGCTTAGAGGGGGAACAACCACCCCACCCCCTTTTCCAAAACAATGCCCCTACCCCAGTAACACACACAGCGCGCACACATACAGCGCCATCTGCTCTCACCCCTACCCCAGTAACACACACAGCGCGCACACATACAGCGCCATCTGCTCTCACCCCTACCCCAGTAACACACACAGCGCGCACACACACAGCGCCATCTGCTCTCACCCCTACCCCAGTAACACACACAGCGCCATCTGCACACAGCGCCATCTGCTCTCACTCCTACCCCAGTAACACACACAGCGCCATCTGCTCTCACCCCTACCCCAGTAACACACACTGCGCCATCTGCTCTCACTCCACCCCAGTAACACACACACACAGCGCACACACACAGCGCCATCTGCTCTCACCCCTACCCCATTAACACACACAGCGCGCACACACACAGCGCCATCTGCTCTCACCCCTACCCCAGTAACACACACAGCGCGCACACATACAGCGCCATCTGCTCTCACCCCTACCCCAGTGACACACACAGCGCGCACACACACAGCGCCATCTGCTCTCACCCCTACCCCAGTAACACACACACACAGCGCACACACACAGCGCAATCTGCTCTCACGCCTACCCCAGTAACACACACTACATTAAAAACAAATAAATAAAAAACCAAAGAGCCTTACCTGACTCAAAGCACTGTAAAGATGCCACAAATGTGGAACAGCAGGCAGGCGGGCAGCAGACGTGGAGCCGGTGACAGGAAGCAGACGACCAAAGCCCCATAAAAGTTAGCTGCAAGCGCTGACTTTTATGGGGCTTTGGCTTCCAGGATCGTCAGGGCAACGCCATAAACAATGGCCGCCGTATGTAAACATAGAGGAGGGCCGCGGGAGCATGCTCCCGCGGCCCTCTTCTATGTTTACATACTGCTGCCATTATGATGTGGCGTTTGGTGTGCGTCTCGCGGGCCGCCAAGCTAGGTCCGTGGGGCCGCTGGCGGCCCGCGGGCCGTACTTTGAGTACCGTTGCACTAGAGTGATCCATATAATAAACAATGCCGAAGCGCATCTGAATCCCTTTCCATAATACCAAAGTGCCTGGGGGTGGAGGGCACAAATGCCTTTCTGAAATTCAGCCCTAGGCCGCCTGAGAACAAATATAATGCTCTCTTTTGTGTATTTTGAATATTATACCTTCTGTGCCACGAGTCTCCGTTATCAAGATTGTTGGACCTGGCTTTTTGACAGGGTCATCCACAAACTTTTTGCCTCCTTCCTCCTATTTTTTTCTGACCTGTTGTTGTTGCCTTTTGACCTCTGGGCACTTTACCACTGCTAACCAGTGCTAAAGTGCATATGCTCTCTGTGTACATTGTACTATTGATTGGTTTATCCATGATTGGCTATTTAATTTACTTGTAGATTAAAGGCTACTAGTGGGCCTGCAGCACTGGTTGAGCCACCCACTTCAGTAGCCCCTTAACCTTGTCTCAGGCCTGCCATTGCAAGGCCTGTGTGTGCAGATTCACTGCCACTTCGACTTGGCATTTAAAAGTACTTGCCAAGCCTAGAACTCCCCTTTTTCTACATATAAGTCACCCCTAATGTATGCCCTAGGTAACCCCTAGAGCAGGGTGCTGTGTGGGTAAAAGGCAGGACATGTACCTGTGTAGTTATATGTCCTGGTAGTGTAAAACCCCTAAATTCGTTTTTACACTACTGTGAGGCCTGCTCCCTTCATAGGCTAACATTGGGGCTGCCCTCATACACTGTTGAAGTGGCAGCTACTGATCTGAAAGGAGTAGGAAGGTCATATTTAGTATGGCCAGAATGGTAATATAAAATCCTGCTGACTGGTGAAGTCGGATTTAATATTACTATTCTAGAAATGCCACTTTTAGAAAGTGAGCATTTCTTTGCACTTAAATCTTTCTGTGCCCTTCAATCCATGTCTGGCTAGGTGTAGTTGACAGCTCCTTGTGCATTCACTCAGACACACCCCAAACACAGGGTACTCAGCCTCACTTGCATACATCTGCATTTTGAATGGGTCTTCCTGGGCTGGGAGGGTGGAGGGCCTGCCCTCACACAAAGGACTGCCACACCCCCTACTGGGACCCTGGCAGACAGGTTTGAACTGAAAGGGGACTTGGTGCATTTCTTAGACACTCTTTGAAGTCACCCCCACTTCAAAGGCACAACTAGTATAAAACAGGGCCTCTGCCCTACCTCATGAGACACTTGCTGGAGAAGAAACCTGAACCAGAAACTATATCCTGCCAAGAAGAACTGCCTGGCTGCTCAAACGACTCACCTGTCTGCTTTTCTACAAAGGAATGCTGCCTTGCTGTTGGCCTGCTGCCTTGCTGAACTCTTGTCTGGCTGTAAAAGTGCTCTCCAAGGGCCTCTCCAAGGGCTTGGATAGAGCTTGCCTCCTGTTCCCTGAAGTCTCAGGACCAAAAAGACTTCTCTCTTTCACTTGGACGCTTCGTGCGCTGAAATTTTCGACACACAGCTTGTTCCGCGGTGAGAAAAACGCCGCACACCGATGCTGATCGACGCCTTCGGGACAACCGGAACTTTTACGCACGGCCTCGCAAGGACAACGCCGCCCGACTTCCAGAGGAGAAATCGACACAACGCCTGCCGTGAGATCGAAACTTCGACGCACAGCCCCGCGGAACATCACGCAGCCGGAAAACAAGCAGGAGAATCCACGCACAGACCCAGGACATCTGGTAATCCCCACGACCCACAGAAGGAGACGGTACGCGTGCCGGAAAATGACACACGTCTTTCCCGAGTGAAAAATAACGATGCAAGTCCGTGTGTGAAGGGGCGCAACTGACGCACACACAATTTTTCCTCCCGTAGAACGACGCACGTTTCCCCGCGTGAAAAATAACGATGCAAGTCCGTGTGTGAAGGGGCGTAACCGACGCACACACCATTTTTCCACGCAACTCCTCTTCTGCGGCCCTCTGCAGAGATTTTCCACTCCAAACCAGGTACTTTGTGCTTGAAAGAGACTTTGTTTACTTTTTAAATACTTAAGACACTTTGGGGGTCATTACGACCTTGGGGCGGCTACTGCCGCCCGCCAGGCGGTAACCGCCGTGCGGCCGCCAATGCGGCCGCACTCACGCGGCCCCCATTATGACATTCGCGCTGGGCCGGCCCAGCGGGAATGAGGCCGCAACATAGGAGCCAGCTCCTAATGGAGCCGGCGGTGTTGCGGCGGTGCGACGGGTGCAGTTGCACCCGTCGCGCTTTTCACTGTCTGCTATGCAGACAGTGAAAAGCTGTCCGGGGCCCTGTTAGGGGGCCCCAGGACACCCCTTACCGCCAGCCTCTTCCTGGCGGTGCAAACCGCCAGAAACAGGCTGGCGGTAGGGGGGTCATAATCCCCAGGGCAGCGCTGCCCTGGCGGATTATCACCGCCGGGGCTAAAACGGCGGTAAACCGACAGCTCCGGCGGTGCGACCGCGGCGCTACCGCTGCGGTCATAATAAGGGCCTCCGTACCGCCAGCCTGTTGGCGGTATGGACGCCACATTACCCCTGGTGGTCTCTGACCGCCAGGGTCGTAATGACCACCTTTATATCACTTTTTAGTGATATCTTTACAAATTCATATTGCAACTTTGATCGTTTTGACCTGCAAATACCCAGATTAATATTATATATTTTTCTAAACACTGTGTGTTGTATTTTTGTGGTGTTATATTATGGTATTGTATGATTTATTGCACAAATGCTTTACACATTGCCTTCTAAGTTAAGCCTGACTGCTCGTGCCAAGCTACCAGAGGGTGGGCACAGGCTGATTTTGGATTGTGTGTGACTTACCCTGACTAGAGTGAGGGTTCTTGCTTGGACAGAGGGTAACCTGACTGCCAACCAAAACCCCCATTTCTAACAAAGATTAACTCCCAAAGGCTTTATCAAATCTATTACTGTGGCAGCCAGTCACTTTCGGTAAAGGTTGATTTTGGTTCACCCTCATTCATTTAGGTATGGTTAATAGATTCAGTTGCAAAGAACTTTTATTACAAATCCGTCAAGCAAGCCTTATTTGAACTCAACTGGCATTCTTAGTGATACATTTCAAGCTTGTGCAACTATATGCACCTCAACTCATTTGGGAAGCTCTGGAACAGACCCTGACGGAAGAAAGGTGGATTGCTTAATTAGGCCCTCATAGCGAGTGGCCCCTTAAACACTCTGCTGGAACACGACCTGTGATTTCACATGCTCCAAGCTAACATGTACGAATGAGTATGGCAAATCTGGTTTCCACATGCTATTCCCCAATAATGTATAATCCCCTTCATTTCCACTGTTGCCTGGAAATTACAGGGACTCCTTTAATGTAGCTTTAATTCACAGACATCTCCCATTCTGTATTATGACAATTTCTAAGTGTACCACATGTAGCCAAACTACCAAGGGTGTAAACATGCTGGGCCTAAATCTCCTTAGTTTCCACGTGTTTCTACACTTCACAATCTTGTGTGAAGTCTACAGGCTACTATCAAAACCTAAAAGCACATTGACTTTTGATATATTGATAACCATGCTGGTCCAATGTCATGAATTTCAGAGAACCTCAGAGGTGCAACAAAAAGTAACAGTGAAGTAGCAATTTCTACCTCCAGCTCTCCCTAAATGTATGCCCAGGAGGGATCTACAGAATCCCGAACAGCTCCTGAAAATCATTGTTAATTTTCTGCATAATGACCAACTTCAAGAAATCATGTGAAAGGAAATCTAGTAGCCAACAGATTGCCAGTGATTATAGTTAATCTCATCCTAAAATACTTTGGCCCATATTTATACTTTTTTTGCGCCGCATTTGCGTCTTTTTTGACGCAAAAGCGGAGCAAACTTACAAAACACTTGTATTTTGTAAGTTTGAGCCGCTTTATGTAATAAAAAAGCGGCACAAATGTGGCACTAAAAAAGTATAAATATGGGCCTTCATGCTTTATGTCTGAACATGGAAATTCGCACATCTCAGTACACGTTCTAAGAAGCAACCTGATATGGAAGATATCATAAATCAGAACAAAGCAAATGCCTCTTTCATTTCTGATACATGGAAACAAGTGTATTTTAACCTTCTACTGGCCTTTCTGTAATTCTGTATGGTGTGTTACAAGGTTGAGGTATTAATACAAAGGCACTACCATTACACTATTGATGTTTAGATTAGATTATCAATGAATCATGCTCTCTGTTTTATGCCACCGACAGGCATATTTTTACTGGCTTTCTGTATCATTTGTAATTGATACAGAGGCCAAACTCCAGAAATTTAGCAGATATTGACCTCTTATCCTAACCATTTAGCTTTGACAACAACTCCTTTAGTGGAGTGAAGATCACTTATAAGGATCAATGAATAACAAGCCCTGCCGGATTCTGAATATTCTGCTGCTCAAGCACAAAAAACAGATGATGAAAATTTGTTGTGATCTTATTCCACAAATAGTGTTAAAATTTTACTTACATCAAAAAATCAGACAGTCTAGTCTTAATAATCGTAGTACCTAATGTGTTGGCACAGATGAGTCCCCTGCATTGTGACAGGTTTACACTCCTATCTTGAGTGACGCCGCTGCTTGGATATCTAGTTCCCTGGTTCTGATTTCTGGTCATGGGTGACCGTGTATCGTGCCTGTCCTATTTGACAAAGGACTGTCTCACAGTAATGCAGTCTGCTTAGAGCAGGAGGGCAGCACCAGTTGCTGACCTTGTGAAGCTAATGGACTACTGCTTTTACCTGGAGTTAAGTGACACAAGCACAGTGGTGGCAGCACACCCCTTTTGTGTTCAGTAGAATCAGTGTTGAGAACAAGCCTTTATACCTATGTCAGTGGATTGGGGCCTACTGACCACTTGTGTACAATTCCGTGACTGTGTACTTAATTCACCATTGGCCTGCATGGAGTATGTGTAGCGAGGCAGTGCATGATAGATGTTTCTGCATATATTACACAGCCTACAGTAATTTCACCGATTTATGATGACCTGGATCTTATAGGAGTTGCATCTAACACTGTTTCATGTCTGTCCCATAGTTTCTTATATGACAGAAGAATGTGAGTCTTCTACTTTGAGATTATTTGCACTTTTCCGTCAGCACCTTACTCTTGGCTGATTCCAAAGAGGATGTTAAATAGGAAGCACATTATCATGTCTTAGGGTTAGTCAAAACTCTCCTTAATGAAAAACCTTCATTGTAGTTTGTGCTTATAATATATATATATATATTATATAACTTCAAAGAACTTATGGAGTGAAAAACATAAGGGAAAGTGACAGGAGGACAGGAGATCTGTGGTGCATTAAATGCTACATCTATCTAGAGATGCACTGGACATTATCTCCGCCAAACTGGTAAACCGCCTGTGTCTATGTTCCCAGATGGTAACCTGTGCTCCATCCCACGCACCTGTCAAACTCTCTCCTACTTTCCAAAAGACATGGCATCTGTGAGCCCTTCCAAGAGCTGCCATACTGTCTTCCCTCCATGTCCCTAACTTGGTTTGCTTCCTCATGTAACGTTTTGCTTAATACCCCTTCTTAAAGATGGATGAATAGTACCATGCAGTTCTCAACCCTCCATGCTCTTGTCCTGCCCTTGCACACTCCATACTCTCTATACACTTCACCCAGCCATGTTGTTACCATGGTCATTCCACATGGCCCTCTAGCTTCTGTGACACTTCTGACAGAGCTAGCATACTCAAAGCCATACACTTCCAGTATACTCCCATCCTGCCATACCAACACTCATGCTTGCTTGCAATCACCTTAAATAATGGGTCATGTTTCCACAGGGCACTCTGCTCTCTAGCCCTCCCTCCCACACCCACCACCTTTTGCTGAGTTGTTCCCGTCCTGATCTTCACACATGCCATATCCCCACCCCCAAGGCTCTGCACTTACTACCACACTTCAAAACAAATACTGTGCCCCTACAAGTCTCTCTGCTTTTCGCCTTCCCCATTGTATCATGTGCATTTACAAAGACTCTGTGCTCACTAGAGGACTCCCAAAGACTTGGCATGCAGCCAGATGGTACCCTGACCTCTATACCGACACATATCTGGTCAATGCAATCATTGGCTCAGTACACTTGACTGATTCTTGAGGAAGAGAAAGGGTTATGTTCCACAGGGTGATCTGAGCCTTCGGTCACTCATACATTCTGTGAAATAGTAGGATAAAGAGTTTCTGTCAGCACACAGCTCATACAATGTAGAAGCCCCCACTTGTCTGACGACAATAAGGGGCATATTTATTCTCCATTTGCGCTGAATTTGTGTAATATTTTTACACAAATTTGGTGCAAAAATAACTCCATATTTATATTTTGACGTTAGACCCGTCTAACGTCAAAATATTGGAGTTTGCACCATTTTTTAGATGTGTGAACCTACCTTGCGTCAATGAGATGCAAGATAGGCGTTCCCATCTAAAAATGGTGCTAACCCCCTAGCCTCATATTTATCCCCCATGCTAAAATGACACACGGGTGGGAGGAGGGGCAAAATAATGATGCAAAGCTTGCTTTGCACCTTTATTGAACGCCTGGGTCAGACCAGGTGTTAGGGGACCTGTGGACCCATTTCCATGGTTAAGCACCATTGAATGGGTCCACAGGTGCCCTCCTCTAGCCCCAGGAACACCCCACCGGCACCAGAGGATGGGGGACCCCATCCCAGCTAAGTAGGGTAAGTATAGGTAAGTATTTTGTTTTTAAATAAAGTGCCATTGGGGGCCAAACTTGGAGTCCCCTTCATGGCACAGGGTGCAATGACCATACCCAGGGGACACTGGTCCCCTGTTCTGGCCACTGGAGTTGGCATGACCCCTGTCTTTTCAATGATAGGAGTCATGTGGAATGGATGCTTTTGCGTCAGAAAATGACACTAGACTGGTTAAAGGAATTGTTTTGCCTCTAAGCAGCCTAAAGTAATTTTTTGGTGCAAAACCCCTTCTCCCATACTACCACCACCACCGACGAACGTCATTTTTTTTACACTGGCCCACCCTTTGCGCCGGCTTGTGGCATTCCATAAATTTGGCCCTCATTGGTGCTCTGGAATGACGTAAGCCGGCACTGTACTTTTTGACACAAAACTACATTTGTGCAGTTTTGCATCAAAAAGTAAAAATATGGGCCTAAATGTTTTAAGGGGATGGCTAGGGTGGTCATATGTTGATTTCTCCTCCTGGCACCATGTGTCATAGCTCGTAGTATGGAACACCACTCTTGATTCATTAGACTGCTCTCTGGTGTTAAGACAGTTCTCTTTTGGCATTGTTATGAATTTTAGAGAGACCATTGAGTTTTAGATGATAGTGAAGTCCACATATGTGTGACCTCCACACATGCCATATCCCCACCCCAAGGCTCTGCACTTCAGAGATTATCGTAAACAACACCCTGAAATATGAGAAAAATATGCAGTGGTAAAAAGACTCCTTAATTCAGATAACAGATGTCCATTAATGTGCAGAACTGGTATGCAATTATTCAGGATGCTCATGAGATGCAACTACACTAGGGCTTTAGACACGTGTTGGAATACATGCTCATTGATTTCCAGACCAAGAGGCTCATTATAACATTGGTGGTCCTAGCACCTAGGACCGCCAATGCCGTGGTCGGACTGCCACACTCGAGGCGGTCCGACTGCCACATTACGACGTAGGTGGTTGGACTCCCCACGAGGAACATGGTTCCCAATGGGCTGACTGCAGCCCGACTCACTGTAAGCCACGGTGGAGCTGATCACAAGTCCAGTTTCCGCCAGACTTTTCATTGCGGGGACCCCACCATAAAAAGGCTGATGGAAAGACAGTGCACGGGGCAACAGGGAGGGCCCCTGCATTGCCCATGTCCTGGGCAGTGCAGGCCCCTCCCCCGCCATCACTTTTGGAATGCGCACTGTCTTTATTGCAGACAGTGCGCATTCCGAGGGTGCTGTAGGGTTGACAGCCGACTCATCCCTGGAAGTTTGGCAGTTGGCTCGTCTGACCACGAAACTCATAGTGAGCCCCTTGCTGACTCTCATTAGGATGTAGAGAATGAAAGCAACATTTTTTCATTTATTTGTGTGATTTTCTCTTCTTAAATTTACCCCTATCACTATAACAAGAAGCTGGAAAATTTCCCAATTTTAAACATATTCTTTGTGTACTTTGTGAAGTCTGATGGTCAGACTCTGATGTTATGTATTGTAACATAGTGAAACATTCCCTTTCAACTTTACTATAAACTTTTTTTTCTCACTCGTTGGTGAGTTTATGTGCATGGTTGTCTGGATAAGTGAGCATACGAATATGAGAATTAGTTAATGGGTAGGTTAATGCATTAATGGGTGGGGAAAGAAGTCCCCTGCTACAAACAGCATTGCCCCCATCCTCAATATTCTGCTCTCGACCATCATACACTCATTCATCGTTTCACCCATTCATGCCTCTATATAGTTACCCATCTGCTCTCAACATCCATACATTCATTCAACATTTTACCCAATCATCCATTCAGGCACTTACTTATGGCTTTCATCCATCCATCCATGTTCTCACAGATTGATCCATCCATGACTTAGTTTACCTTTTCCATCATCCATGCACTAACTCAACCCATCGTCCATGAATGCACCCAGTAATTCATCCATTCATCATTTACCTTGTGACTTATTTTCACATTTACCAACTTGTTATTCATACAACCAGACATAAAAACATTACCAATCAACAAAGAAGAAGATTTGTTAAAAAAAAGCTAGGCCTAGTGACTTTGACAGTACTTAAGGCCTTCTTTTGAGTTTAAGGTATGGGATATTCCCAGTGGCACAGGAACAATTTTCAAAGTGGGGTTGCTGCCATCTATCTTACAGCACTTAAAACATAGGGATTGTGAAAAATTCTAACTTCACACAAAGATCAAGTGTAGCAAATATATTCAGCAAAACATTGACAAGGGAGTAGCCTGTAGAAAGTGGTGCATTTGGAGCACCCTGTCGCAAATATATTATTAAAGCATGGTGTGGTAGCACACTGTCACTTACAGACAGCATACCTTTTTGAAGTAACCACTGTATTTGGACAAATGTTGCATCTGCCACATTTGTGACACATTTCTGTCAAACTTTAAATACATCCCATTGTGTAGCACAACCCTAGCATTGAGTTAGTCCAATGTGCCCACTTTTCACAAAAGTTAATAGGTGTTACTGGGTACTGACACGTTATAGGCAAATTAACTTTATTGCTGTGAAAAGTAAAGTAATATTTTCCTTTTAGATTTGCCTTCCTACATACGGAGATGTTAAGTGTCAGACTGTGTCAACAGTAATTATAATTTAGACATTTGACCCTAAGGAATAAAATTATGAATGCAATAAATTATTGAACACAACAGGATGTGCTGTAGTTTGAACTAGAATGTTGTCAGCACCTACAGAACACATAAAGAGCACACGAATAACGTATACAATCTTTTCATGTACTTGTATACGCCGCCATCACCTTCCACATTTTTTGGAGACAATCGAACAGCCCACATAAAAAAACAGACAGGTTACTTCTGTGTCTTCAGAAACACAAATGTGCTCCAGATCATATTGATAAGGCCTAGCTCATGACCTATGTAAGGCTAACTGCCGGACTATTAACAGCAAAAATATTGTCTGAAAGAAATATCAGTTCAAATTATCATCTACAAAAGTAATATCCGATTAGGTGCAGATTTTCTATTATTAACTCCAATGGGGTGACATTTTTGAATGCTGACATTTAGAATATAACACTACTGTCAGATGATCTTTTGGCTACTATATTCAGAAGAAATACTCTGAGCAATGAGTGATGTACTCATGTATTTCATTACATTAGCAACATTTGAAATTGAGCTGGCACTCATCATTGGAGGCATGGGCTAAGGATCTATCTCTCTGGTAATATTGCATTAGTGTTTTCTGTTTTTTTGTAGAAGGAGATGGGAGTATGTCAGCACAGGGCATGGACAATGGTTCAATGAGACAGGAGCCCTAACCTGAATGAGCATGTTTTCATTTTAGACTCCAACTGTTTTCATTGGCCAGAGTTTCATTTGAGGATGCTGCACTGAAGGTAAATGCCAACATTTCCTTGGTAATGTTGTGGTGCAGTTCCTGAACCTATGGGAAAGCAAGGGCATTTGCAGGGATCTTCATTCTCTTTCTCAGTCTCCTTCTCCTTCACAGAAGTAAGGTAGAGGGCCTGCTGAACAAGGGGAGGAGGAGCTGGATTTTTGCCAACATTTCTGCTTCTAGTTTTTCATTCTGCTGAGCAAGAGCTGTGTGCCCAGTCTAAGTCATCTCCTGAAAAAGACTCTGCTTCTTAATCATTAGTCTCTGAACACGGGAGTGAGGAACCCTCTTCCACGAACTAGAGAAGGAAATACATTGACAGAGGAAATTGCTAGTTTGGATTTCCTGCCAGGATTTATTTTAAACATCTGGTTTGCTTTCACTGGTGTTCTGGGCACATCTACTAAGTAGTTCTACCCCAATCCCTCCATTCTCCTCAGATGAGATCTCATAATCAACATGTGCATTGACAATACCCTGGCACTTACTCAAGTTTGTCAAATTTATCTCTCATCTCTACTCAGCTGATGACAAATCATTCCTTGACTTGGTCCAGATGATAGTATCATAGCCAGATCATTTGAGTTGACATCTGTTGCTGAGGACACTCTCCTTGAGAATTTCACAGATGAAAGGTCTATTCTTGTTTTTATGTAGCAACATGAGCGAGACTTGTCATACACATTTTAGTCTCTTCTTTCTGATTTTAAATCTCTACTCAAAGCTGTCCAAGAAGAGTCTGAGACTCAGGGATAGGTCCTATCTCATGGCCTTAGTAACCATATAAGGAACTTACCAGGACTCAGAAAGTACAGTCATTAATAAAAAAACAAGCAATAGTAATAATCCTTTGGAACAAGCCTTAGGAAATGAGGTCAGCACATTTTAAGTCTGGTTCCCAAGACAACAGTAGGCTTAAAACTGATCATAAATGTGAGAGGAGCCACATATAGAATATTGAAAATTGCCTTTGAGATAGATACCTTCCAATCAATCATTTCACTTGTAGAAAGAGATATATATTTTATGACTACAGAAGTGATGGATGCCTGCTGGATGTCTATCTACATGAGCAGTAGATTGGCATCAGAGGTTCTAGCAATTCTACATCCAGGATCAACATTATGAGTACTAGGTCTTGCCTCTTAGACTGTAGTCTGCCTTTTCTTTAGTAACAATTTTGGCATCTGTTCCTGTATTTGAATAACTGGCTCCTTCATGCATCCTCTCTGGAAGAGGTCCTGAGGGCATTACATTTCACTGAGAGCTGTTTAATTGAGCATGAATGTCTCCACAATCTACTCACATATCAACTGAAGCAATTTCAAGGCAGGATTTTCATTGGTGCTTATTTCTGGCTAGACATTGATATGCTGTTTCATTCTGACATCCAAGCGGTAAAGTTCAGGTTCAGTCTCATTTCCTTGTTGGCCCACAAGAAAGGTCCTGTGCACCTGTGGTTAGATGTCCAGCGTTACAGGACCTCATACATCTTTACATTCCCTTGGGATCCATCTGCTTCAACCATTGTTTGCACAATTTCATCTGCACTGGTTACGATCAACACAGAACTCTGTCTTCAACTGCAATTTTGGGTTTTGGAATGGGGGGTTTAATTATAGTTTCCTTTTCTTTAGTCCATGTTGTTTACTTCGCAACATCCCCCCCAATACCCGTCTCTTCTTCAGTCACTCTTGGTCTTGTAATAAGGGCTCTCTCTGTCTCGAATTCTAGACATTTTTGATTATGTCTTCCCTTCTATCCTTTAGTTCCAATGTGAGTGATGTTAGAAAAGCTGTCTTTATGCATTTTCTGGGAACAAAGGAGAACAATCAAGCGCATTCTGGGATCAATGGAGAAATCTTAGCAAAGGTGAAATACTTTTTCCTGTGTCTTATAAAGTTTTTCCTTATTCCATCCTGTGGTTTGACATTTACTCCTTCTTTTGATTTATATCTTCTAACAGCTTCCTTTGAACACATTTGATCAGTAGAGCTAACATTATTGACCTTTAAGGTTGCCTTTTTGGTTTTAATCTCTTCTGCTCATAATATTGATTATGAAATTAGGAATCCTTGTGTTCCCTCCTCCTCTAAACAGGGTCCTTGATGGTGTGGTGGTGATTAGTCCCAATTCTCTGTTTTTTAAAAACAAATTGCTAAATTTGTTTGTTTGAATCATAGGAATTAGGAGATGGTTTTGCCAGTTTTGTTCCTTCAACTTTTCCTCCAGAATAGGAATTGTTACACTCCCTTGTTGGTAGAAGGGTTATTCTGATCTACCTGAGCTATACATATTATGATACATCTCTCTCTACTTTTCATATTACAGACCAGGGGAAAGACTAAAAAAATGCTGTATTAACTGGCACCTACACTTTGAACCTACTCATCCATTCTCTTAAGAAGTAGCCTCCTGACATGCTACCCCGAAATGAGCTTAAAAGCTGGTACCACGCTACAGCAATTCAAGTGCTACAACTGACCTATCCTGCCTTGGCTTGTAGTGCTTATGTATGCCATGGCGATATGAGCTTCCTGTTCTTTGAACTTTAGAACCGAAGCAGGTAAGTTACACACTTGAGAGATTCACTTCAGTTTTACTTTACTTTAACTACAATTCAAAGATGCATTGTCCAAAGTAGGTCCAGGAAGGCCATATCCATGATTGTCATAATATTCATATAACATTTAATATCATTTACACTGAACATAGGAGTTCATTTAGATAATGAAGAACTACCCTAAAAATCCGTTCCTCCAGTTCTAAGGTGTTTATTAAAAAGTGTGTTCTTTTTAGTTATAACGCTGTTTGAACTTTCAGATTTATTGTGTGTCAATAATAACTGCCTTATACTGACTCAAGATACTATGGGCCACACGTACGTAGCCTTTTGCACGGCGCAACCAGTGAATCGGGCCGTTTGCAACGTGCAAAATGCACTTTCCCTTGTACCAAACCATTTTTGTGATTCAGTAAACTATTTACCAAATCGCAAAAAGGGATTGCGACTTCTAATTAGGAAGGGGTGTTCCCTTCCTAATTGCGACACGCAGTCCCATGTATGATTGTTTTCTGACCACGAATGCGGTCGTAAAACAATCACAGTTAGCACCAGTGTCACACTGGTGCTAACCCATTCTTAAATGGGAAGGGGTCCCTATGGGATGCCTTCCCCTTGTGAATGTCAGAAAAAAAAAAATCAGAGCATGGACCACTGCCTGCTCTGAAAAAATGAAACGAAAACCTTTCATTTTTTGTTTTTGAAATGCATCTCGTTTTCCTTTAAAAAAAACAGGCTGCATTTAAAAAAAAAACTGCTTTATTTAAAAGCAGTCACAGACATGGTGATCTTCTGTCTCCAGCGGGCCACCATCCCTGTGAGGGCGGCCGTTCCCAAGGGGGTCGCAAATTGCGACCTACCTCATAAATGGTCATGAGGTAGGCATTTGCGACCCCCTTGCGAGTTTCAAATAGTGTCATTGACACTATACACCATTCGGTTTTGCTACTCGCAAATTGCGAGTTGCTCTGACTCGCAAATCGCGATTCGCAAAACCAAAGGTTGATACATGTAGCCCTAGGAGAGCTAGGCTTTAACTGATTGGCCAAACTAGCTAAAGCTATCAAGATTTCTTTGGGAGCGGAGTAGTCCATCTAAGGTCAAGTATCCAGTGTCCTGGTCAGCATGGAACACATCCTGTCTAATGTTCTATAATTCTAAGTGATCCCTGCAACTTCAGGATCAACAAAAGGGCTGGAATGCCCAAAGTGTGTTTTACTAAAGTGGCATTTATAAAGCACTTTCCAATACAACTTGTAGGGTCTAAAACACTTGATCCATGTACAATATTTCTACAGCTTTTCATGACCCTTTTGAGGTTGTGACAAACTCCAATTTGTATTGTTTTCTGTGTGATTTTGGAGTGCATTGTTAAAAGAGTGTTTTTTGGAATGTGGCCTAAATGGGACATGTTGGGTTAGGAGTATGAGCATGTTAGGTCTAAAGTCACTGCACATAAACATATGGTGTATCAGAGAATGGGAGAAGAGATATTGTAAAATATGCATGTTTATGCTACGTTTAGGATGAACAGCATCAACTCTATGACCTGCAGCTGATGTGCATGTTTTGGGACCACCAAGATAAGTGGAGTCCACTGAGTGGCAACAAACAACTTAGTTAATTTAACTAACTGCTCCGGTAAATGCTGCCATTGTTTTGGGCTTGTTTGGGCTTGTCTGGGCTTGTCTGGGCTTGCTTGAGCTTGTTTGGGATTCTTGGCTTCTCCTCTCCTGGAAGGCCCCGCCCCCCTCCCTCCTCCTCGGAGCTCTTCCCTTTCCTGACTCCTGCTGCCCCCACCCCCCGCACTCCAATTGGATGATTCCCTCCCTCCTCTCAGCTGCCACTTCCTCACACCTCACCTCTTATGACGGCCGCAGCGCAAGATTAGAAGCGACCTCTGACCCTGCATCCTTGCAGGCAGGTCGCTTCCTCCTCACCACTGCTCCGGTATGTGCTGCCATTGTTTTGGACTTGTCTGGGCTTGTCTGGGCTTGTTTGGGCTTGTTTGGGCTTCTTGGCTTCTCCTCTCCCGGAAGGCCCCGCCCCCTTCCTCCTCCTCGGAGCTCTTCCCGCTCCTGACTCCTGACTCCTGCTGCCCCCACCCCCCCACACTCCCATTGAAGGTTTCCCTCCCTCCTCCCAGCTGCTACTCTCTCCCACCTCCCCTCTTATGCCGGCAGCAGCGCGAGGTTAGAAGCGACCTCTGACCCTGCATCCTTGCAGGCAGGTTGCTTCCTCCTCACCACTGCTCCGGTAAGTGCTGCCATTGTTTTGGGCTTGTCTGGGCTTGTTTGGGCTAGTTTGGGCTTCTTGGCTTCTCCTCTCCCGGAAGGCCCCACCCCCCTCCCTTCTCCTCGGAGCTCTTCCCGCTCATGACTCCTGCTGCCCCGCCCCCGCACTCCCATTGGACGTTTCCCTCCCTCCTCCCAGCTGCCACTCCCTCCCACCTCCCCTCTTATGCCGGCTGCAGTGCGGACGCACCGCTGGCACGCCAAAGGCACGCCAAAGACAAGCCCATCTGCGCCCGTCCGTGCCAAGACCGCGACCCTGGCCAACACGCCTCCCGCGCCACCGAACACCTTTACACTGCCAACGAACTCCACGCCCTTAATCCAGGATGCTCCTCCATCTGCTTCCAGTCCACACTGACGTGCACCAAAGGACCCTTCTCCTGCAAAGTCTGCCATTTCACCTGCAACCTAACCTCCAAACTCTAAATCAAAACAGACAACCGCCTAAGATGCATCCTACTTAACACCCGCTCCGTCTACAAACATGCAATTGAAGTCTGGGACCTCCTGACCACATACTCGCCCGACATCGCTTTCCTCACTGAAACCTGGATGAATTCGGCCTATGAACCAGACGTAGCCATAGCCATACCAGAAAACTACAAGATAACCAGAAGAGACCGAATCAACAGACCAGGAGGAGGAATCGCCATAGTCCACAAAAACACCATAAGAGCCTCCACCAACGCCCACGACACCATCAACTCCGCGAGCACCTCCACTTCAAAATCCACATCAACGCCAACAACACACTCAGAGGAACACTGGTCTACAGACCCCCGGACCCAGACCGCAGTTCTGCGACAACATCGCCGACGCCATCAGCTCCCAAGCCCTCGCCTCAACAGACTACATCCTCCTTGGTGACCTAAACTTCCACCTAGAAAATAACAATGATATCAACACCACCAACCTAATCGACAACCTCGCCAACTTCGGACTCAAGCAACTCGTCACTACACCCACCCACTCCGCAGGCCACACACTCTACCCCATCTTCTCAGCCAGCAACTACGCCTCTTTCAGCCACACCACCGAACTCAGCTGGACAGACCACCGCTGCATCCACTTCTCCTACCAGAAACCAGTCACTCACCACCACCGCACACAATCCCCCCAACACAACTGGAGCAAAATATCAACGGATCAACTGATCTCCACTCTTGCCCGGACCCCACCCCTTGGGACCCCGGACCCTAACACAGCCACCACCAACCTGCATCGCTGGATAGAAGATTGCGCCAACACCCTCGCACCGCTCAACAAACCCCCAAACACCTCCCACAGAATCAAGGCCAGATGGTTCACACCAGAACTACAGGAATCCAAACGGCTATGTCGCAGAATGGAATAAACCTGGCACCTTGACCCTACCAACTCCAACCACATCGCTTTCAAGGATGCCCTACGCAAACATCACCAACTGATCCGCACCACCAGAAGGACCCACTTCAAATACCGCATTGACGCCAACGCTCACAACAGTAAAGAGCTCTTCGGCATCGTCAATGAGCTCTCCACCTCCAGGACCTGCTCCAACGAACCCCCACCATCACAGGAGTTCTGCAACTCACTGGCAACCCACTTCCTTCGAAAGTTAGAAGAAATCCACAATAGCTTCAAACCCCAGACCCACCAGCTGATTACAAACACCCAAGAACCCAACGCTCCAAGCAACACCCACCTCCTCCACACCTGGACTCCCGTCAACATAGAGGACACCGCCACCACCATGGCCTCCATCCACTCCGGATCACCATCGGACCCTTGCCCACACCATATCTTCAATAAGGCAAACATCATCATCGTCCCCCACCTCTGCAAAAACATCAACAGCTCCTTCGAGTCAGCCACCTTCCCAGAAAGATGGAAGTACGCAGAAATCAACGCCCTGCTGAAGAAACCAAAGGCAGACCCAGACAACCCCAAGAACTACCTGCTGATCTCCCTCCTCCCCTTTCCAGCCAAGGTCATCGAAAAAATCATAAACAGCCAACTATCCCGGTTCCTGGAAGACAGCAAGGTACTCAACACCTCCCAATCCGGATTTTGCAGAAACCACAGCACCAAGACTACACTCATTGCTGCCACAGACGACATTAGGACCATGCTCGACGAAGGAGAAACAGCAGCACTCATTCTCCTGGACCTCTCCGCAGCTTTCGACACGGTATGTCATCACACTCTCCGCACACGCCTCCACAACGCTGGAATCCACGACAAGGCACTCGACTGGATCTCGTCATTTCTCTCAGGCAGAACCCAGAGAGTCCGCCTCCCACCGTTCCTGTCAGAAGCCTCCAGAATCATCTGTGGCGTTCCCCAAGGATCTTTGCTCAGCCCCACGCACTTTAACGTTTACATGGCCCCCCTCGCCAACATCGCACGAACCCACCACATCAACATAGTTTCCTACGCAGACGACACTCAGCTCATCCT
Source organism: Pleurodeles waltl (assembly GCF_031143425.1). Taxonomy (NCBI): domain Eukaryota; kingdom Metazoa; phylum Chordata; class Amphibia; order Caudata; family Salamandridae; genus Pleurodeles; species Pleurodeles waltl. The sequence goes on along the minus strand of NC_090448.1, from coordinate 265,362,342 downwards.
CTTCCTCACGAAAGACCCTACAACTGCAAAGAACAACCTCCACAACGAACTTCACGCCATCGCCAGCTGGATGGAATCGAGCCACCTCAAGTTAAACACAGACAAGGCAGAAATACTCATCTTTGGCACCAACCCCTCAACTTGGAATGACTCCTGGTGGCCCACCTCCCTAGGAACCGCGCCCTCGCCCACCACCCACGCACGGATCCTAGGCTTTATCTTGGACTCCACACTCAGCATGACTCAGCAGGTCAGTGCCATCTCCTCTTCCTGCTACAACACTCTCCGCATGCTCCGCGAAATATTCAAGTGGAGTCCCGTAGAAACCAGGAAAACTGTCACCCACGCCCTGGTCAGCAGCCGATTGGACTACGGAAACGCCCTATATGCAGGAATAACAACCAAACTCCTAACAAAGCTGCAAAGAATCCAGAACGCATCCGCCCTCCTCATTCTGGACATCCCACGGCATGACCACATTTCCCCCTACCTCAGAGACCTTCACTGGCTACCAGTATCAAAGAGGGTCACCTTCAAACTCCTCATCCACGCACACAAGGCCCTCCACGACACAGGCCCAGCCTACCTCAACAACAGACTCACCTTCCACACCCCCACCCACAATCTTCGTTCTGCCAGCCTCGCCCTCGCCTCCATCCCCTGCATCCGCCGCACCACCGCCGGAGGAAGATCCTTCTCTCACCTAGCCACCAAGACCTGGAACTCCCTACCGCTCCACCTTCGCCAGACCCAAGACCTCTTGACATTCAGGAAACGCCTCAAGACATGGCTCTACGACCAGTAGCTCCACCCCCAGCGCCTTGAGACCCTAACGGGTGATTAGTGCGCTCTATAAATCCTTGATTGATTGATTGATTGATATATGGAACCCACACAAGGGCCTGAACAGACCCAGCTCATTGGAGGCATTGTTAAAAGCCTAAGGTGTGCTATATGGAATTCACCTACGAGCAACAGGACATCATGTAATTGGAGGAGCTGGTAAACCAGCAGAGAGTTCTAGATGGACTCCATATAGAAGAAGATGGAGGCCCAATCCATTAAAAGCAATGCTAACTCACCAGGGTGTGATATATACTGAGTCTTCATGTGACTGTAAAGAGACCCAACCTACTGGATGCACTGTTAAATTACCAGAAATTGATTTCTGAAGTCTACCCAGGAGTGGACAGAGGCCAAACTTACTGAAGTTTTGTTAAACTACTAGAGGTGGGTGGACCCTCATGAAAGGGTAAGACCATTTAGAGTCCAAAATAGGGGAGATGCCGCAGAAAGATTCTCTTGGCCTACCCTCTATTTAACTGGTGGGAATATCTCAGATGCAGCACCCATTACTCTGTGGGTCAGAGCTCTAATTTTAGCATGACCTGCCATGAAGGAAAAAGGGCTAAATGATTTGAGGCCAAGCTTGTGAAGAGACCTGCAGGAGTCGAGAGGAATGTAAACAAAAACACCCTTATATTCTCCACATATAGTCACCAGCAAACTGGCAGTAAACAAATATCGTAAGAAACTGGATTATTATTTGGGATGGGAATCTACCTACTTCAAGTAATAATCACAACCCTTCTATGGGTGAACACTCCAAATCACTAAATTAACCTGAGCTCAGTCCCCTGGTAGCAATGAAACAGAGCAGAAATACTTAGCTTAATGTATACGCAGTACCAAAACAGTAATAAAGATAAAACACAAAACAATAAAACTTTGCAGTTAGGAATAGTTCAAAATCTAATAAACAGAATGACACCAAAGTGATAAAAATCATATAAGGTAAACTGGAAACATGAGTTCTTAAAGTTGTAAGAAAAACTAGCACCAAAAAGTACAAAGGGCCTATGATAACCAGTGGGCAAGGTAGACTGGGACCTAGGAATGATTTAAGGCTGACCATGATGGAGTGTGGCTCAGAAACACTAATCAGGTTTGTCCTGGTCAAATATTTTTAATTCTGACTTAGTCTTATAAGTCTCTCTGTTCTGGAGGACGTGTTTTTAAACATTTCAAAGCTTTCTGCTGGGGCTCAAACACCCATCTGGCACACTTCTATGGCACCCAGGGCCTTAAGAGAGCTAATAAGAGACGCCCAGGGTGGTAGGCAGAGGCCAACGGCCAGGTCCAGTCAGGTTCAGTGGTCACTGGTCAGCTGTGTACTTCTAGGAAAATACCTTTTGTAGCTTGTTGTCTCCCTGTAGCCACAGAGGAGGTTAGCCAACTGACCCTTAGAGTCCACTTCTTTGTACCAGGTACAAGAGGGAACAGGTCCAGTCCTTCAGGGCTTCTCTCATGTACCAGACTCCAGGCCCTGTCCTCTTCTGTTCTTCTGCAGGTACAGAAAGTATTCTGAAGAGGGTACCTGAGGATGCCACATTTATGCCAGGAACAAGCTAATGGGTGGGGGAGACTCCTGCACCTTCCCTATTGAATAGGGTAAATGTTCCCTGGGCCAATCTAATTTTTCAGTAATTCCTGTTTGCCTTACTGCTAAAAGTCCCAAAATGCCAATTTGTCAGAGTATTTTTAAGATAGCCAAAGTGTTCACCCACTTTACCCTTGGGTTCTGGGGCTGGGGGTGTGAGTGGGAATGTACTATGATATTCCAAGTGTCAACCCATATTTAACACTAAAATACCATTTGAATCAGGCATGGGCCTCTCAGCAAACCCACAACAAACTCAGAGACAGAAGTCTGGTAGGACAAAATCACGGTCCTTCAGCAACCAGATAGGGATCCATAAGAATTGTCTTGGGATCCTGTCCTCTGCCTTTTGAGTGTGCCCCAAGTGTTACTTGTCAATCAGGACCTGGCACTGTCCTGCCATAAGGAGGCCCACAGCCCTCACCTTGCATATTCTCTTGAGCTTAATGGAATTTTGCTTATGCAGGTCATCATATTATTTGCTCCTGGTAGGCATGTGACACCTATTTAAGGGTCCAAAACAGCCTGAGAACTGGCAGAGGTGTTTGCTAATTAGTTCAGACAGGTAAAGGGTAAAAGTTACGTTTTCATAATATTTGTTAAAAGTCTGATTTCACCATTAAATTGGATTTTTATCAACTATTAAAAATAATAGTCTAATTATTTTTTTAGCTGGTCCTTTTCCCTAGATAGCAGTATTAGTATTTTAACCAGCACTCTAGTTTTCTACATAGGACAGCTAGACCTGCTATAATGAAAAAGGCTTTTGGGGGCTAATGACTGTAAGTAAATAGTAACACTGATCTTCTACATGTCCTACTTTTAAATACCGTGCACCCAAACATGTGGGCTGCAAGACTTAAATAGGGGTGACTTACTAATATTTAAAAGGGAAGTATTCATCTTTCAAAAATGTTATGTTAATTGGCTAAAACTGCATGTTTACAATGAAGCATCAAGGCTATATAGGGTAGGTCTGAAGCCACGTTTAAATTGCCACTGTAGAAGATGGCATAATAGGTGCTGCAGGCCACAAGTGGCATTTATGTTTCAGGCCCTAGGTGCACTTTGTACACCAATTACTAGGGATAAAAAGGCAAGTTTAATGTGCTCATAAGGAATCAGCTAATTGACCAATAATTAAAAAGGGGGGGCAGCCATTTTACATCTTGTTATCAGGGATAAAGTGTTGAGTTCTAAAACCAGCAAAAATATAGGGTACAGCAAAATGTGAACAATGTAGACCATTTAGAAAAGGTAAATTTTCTCCAATATGATACTCCAAGCCAAACCAGACCAGCAATCACATGCTTCCTGTGTGCATTGTGTATAACAAAATGAGCAATGGATGTGTTGGCAGACCTGGACTCGCCATTCTGCCACACTAGCATTTTCTCTCTGGGCTGTAGGTGAGAGAGTTGCATTCAGAGTTGGATGAGTTCCTATGACCCAAACACAAAAGCATCCGTGACCCCATTCTAGATTGCTCCTATGGAGTGAACAGGTTTGTATATGTTTGCCAAGTCTGATTTAATTTCTTATCCGACACTGAATGCTGATTGAAACAAACTTTCGCACCAATGCTGCATTTTCTATGGTTACAGTGGGGTCACAACAGTTTACCTTATGTGCCTTTCTCTCACTTCAGAGGTCAAAATCTGAATGGTGCACAAAGCATTCATACCAGATTTAAATTTCACTCTGTACATATTGCCCCAAATTATCAGCAATCCCGAAAGAGATAGTGGTTGAAAAAAGCAGTTCTTGTCTACTACGGGGCAACTAACTGATCATTATTCGCATTCATTATAGTAAATATTGAAAATGCTTTTATTTTTTTTAGCAGCTCAGTCAAGTGCACACGTGTACTGTGAAATGCAGTTGCAGGAGTTTGTCCACCCTTTATTTGGCCTCTCCCCTCCTCCTCAAATAAAAACAGCATAAGCCTTATCAAAGAAAGCAAGCACTATGGGCGAGTGCTAAATTTAGATTCAGTCTCGGCCACAATTTTGGGCTAACTGGTATTTGAAATAGTTGAAGACCTGAGGCAGAGCTATTTTACCTCTTTAGATGAGGGTAAATTACTGCTTGTAATAGGAACTTTAAAGTAATGTATTGCTTTTGACTTGCAACATTGCATCATTTGTTGACATATTTCAACTATACAGCAGACCACGATGCAAAATCATACACAAAACAGCACAATATTACAATTAAAACATTTGAAAACATAACCGTGCATCACAGTAGAACAGTGAAAATAGGACACAGCACAACAACGCATTGCAATAATGCAGCACAAAATACAGCAAGTATACAAGACAGTGATGGATGGAATGCTCAATTAATCTCAGCCACTGGTAATCCCTGGAGGCCGCATCTCAATCCATCATTATTTTGCACACCATGCCAGCTCAGTTTGGAAACAGAAATATGTTAATCTATCTTGACCCTGCCCTATTAGGAATAGTCCATCTCGAACTGCCAAGCCAGGTCCTCCATGAATCAGAACAGAGGCAATACAGGACTGGTTACACCTTTGTTATGGGCTCATCAGCAGGTTACAGCTCGGATCCACTGACACAGTGTGCACGGGGTTCAGGCTAAACCGTTTCTGTTGGAGCAGGGGCAAGACCAATTTGCATATGGCTGGGTCCAAACTGAGGTGGCATGTTGTGAAAAATAATGATGGATTGGGTGCAGCCCGAAAGATTACTAGTGGCTGATATTAATGCAAGCATTCCATCCATCACTATTTGTGTACTTATTGCACAAAAGACAGCAGCCCAAAGAATAACACAAAACACCACCACCAAAAAAATGACACACAAGAAATGTGCACCAATGTTCTTTTCACACATTAGCTTCTCCGACGTCCTACTTTCATAATAAGGATTTATTAATCAAATGCAAAGCACTGTTTTTCGTATTTTGTCCATCGGTAAAAAAAAAAAATGTCAGTAAGACTGGTAGAGTACAGTGGTCTCCAGTTAAATATCAATTATTTCTGTATCCTTTGGGAATTGTGAGCTTTTTTGTTTGGATTATGTTTTTTTACTGTCTTTATAAAGCTACACTTGTAAAAATGATTCACATAGTTCTTCGTTGCCGGCGTTTTTCCCACACAGGAAGTCATCTCCACCCCCCAACCTCGGTCAGTTGTTTTGTGCGCCTAAACAGTGTAAACCAGCTTCAATTATTTGTGTTTCCTTGTTTCAGTCTTTTAGGCAATAGACAGAAGCACAAGTCATTGATTTGAACAGGATTACATTTTGAAAACTGGATAGTCTGATTGATGGTCAAATATTGTTAAAATGATGATTTGCGGGTATTGTCTAACCCACAATATACACGAGGAATTAGATAAATATTTTTTAGCTTTCGGCCTTTATTTAATGTGTTGCAGAAATGACAGTCATGCAGGTGGAGTGATGCATGAATCTACATTTTCGCAAGGATGCGGTACTACTCAATGAAGCTATTTAGATACCATTATTGGTTACACTCAACATAAGGCTGGTGCTAAGCAAGCACAGTAAAATATTGTAAAAGAAGCCTCAAAGCAGTATTAGCATTATTGCAGTTTTCAGCGTTTGTACTCAATAGGGATGGATGAAGTCATTGCTCGTCAAAAAGCCTGAGTAATCCGGCCATGCATTGGGTATAATTATACTTTCCTCTGCACTCTGATGCGCCGTCCAAAATGGACGGAATAACTCACTGTATGAAATTGTTTTTCACTGCTGTCAATCACAGATGCCGTCAAAGAGGGTGGTAGAAACCCATTAGCCTCCTTTTCAGAAGCCACGTCTTCTACTTTTCCCACCACCATGAGTCCCATTGTGGGTCTTCCAGCAGGAAAGAAAGCTGATCTATGTGTCCCTGCTATGACAATGGTGAGTGGCTACCGGTGTGGGCATACAAGGACACAGGGCCAGCTTTGAGGCTCATGAAGCTGGCACAATTTACAAAAAAATGATTAAGTTGCAAGGATGTTTCAAGTTCTACCCCAATAAATATTGTTGTATTGTGATTATAGCATAGGATTTAGCACCACTTGCTTACAAGTTTGTTTGGTTATGTGATAACAGAAATACATTATTGGTTTTTGTTATGTTTTGTATTAGTCAGTGTTAATTTGAATATGTGGATTGATATACAAGTCCTGGGTCATGCAGAGACCAAGCAAAATGAAACAACTCTACTTCATCCAAAGTTAACTTTTCAGAGGGCTCTATATAGCGAGCCCTGCAGTGCTTTCAAAAGGTATACCACTGTCTGGAGTCCCAGGGTTATTGCGCCAATTACTTACCAGTCATTGCATTACTTTGAGTCCTTCCTTGATTTAATTCATTACTATAGGCTCCAGCTACGCCTCTCACACACCACCAATCAGCTTACAGCTTCCAAAATAACTTTCTCTCTTACCTCATCCTGTTATACACAAGCCACAACAAAGATCAGTTGGCCTGGAATGCACCAGGGTGTGAGGGAGGGAGTTAATGAATTAAAACAAAGAAGGGCTCATAGTATTGCAATTATGCAATTATCGGTAAGTGATTGTCGAAATACATAATTGTGCCCTCACTTGAATTCATTATTATAAGATCTAACCAGGCAAAATAAAACCAGGACAACTGAAATGTCCACGCCCAGAATTTAGTTTTTTGTTTTTTTTGTGATCAGTAGTGTTTATTGGGCATACAGGGGATATGTGAACAAACATTCAATGGTGCATATAGTGACAAACAGGTGATGAGAGGGGCCATGGCAGTTTTAATCATCAGAGTAGGTGGCACATCTGAAGGTAGCACAGGTCCAGTATCCAAGGGCCATGGGAAAATGGAGTAATGTCATTGAAAAGTCAACAAGGTGTTTCAGTGGCACACAAGTGAAAGAAATCAGGAGAGTTCACTTCCTAGCAGTGGGTTTTGTCCTGGCATTTGCTCCAGCCGGATGTCTGGGTGGACGTCCATTTTTGCAGAGGAGTTCATCAGCTACAGAGGGAGGGGTGCTAGAGCCCTGTGGTTGCCCTGGCAGGGCCTCCATTCCACTAGGTACGGCAGATGTGGATGGCTCAGTTGTTATGTGGCTAGTGAAATCAGCCTGCTGGTGGGTGGCGGAAGCATGCAGGATGGTGGTGAGGTCCCTGAGCACCCCTGCAATGGAGGATATGGTGGCATTGTGGGCCTTCCACTGCTGAATGACCTCCTGGTGGTATTCCCTCTGCAGCCTTTGGTTTTCCCCCAACATGGTAAAGATCGGGCCCATCCTGTCCTGGGATTGTTGGTATGCTTCCAGGACTTGGGAGATGGTTTCCTGGTCAGTTGAGTCCCTTTGGGGCCCCATCCTCTGGCCCACAGGTTCCTTCATATGTCCCCTGCCCCCAGTGCCTATACCCCTGGCACGGTGTGCCCACTCCCAGTGTCACCAGGGCCTTCATTGTCTTGGGTGTGAGGGGTCCACTCAGGTCCCTGTACTGTGGGGCACACAATTGATTGAACTGTCCTTGGGACACAGGTTTGGGGACAAAGGGTTGGCTGTGCTGTTGATGCCACAGGTCGAGGGTCATGGTTGATGAAATCGTCAGAGAAGAATCACAACTGTTTGGAGCACAGGTCCAGCAAACATCCATAGCCAGGTTATGGCAGAGAATTGTTGACAGGGGAATGGGAGTGTTTGGTTGTGTGTGGAAGTGAGAGCACGGGGAGTAGCAGGGAAAACAGTAAGGACAGACAAACTTGGAGGCAGGAAAACAGTAGGTGGGAGTCAAAGTAGACAAGGCAGCTGCAGTCAAGGTAGTGATGGCAGCAGTTAAAGATTGAAGGTGCCCAGAGTCTCTCTCTCAGAGCATCTGAACCTGTCCCATTAAGTACTGGATGTTTAGAGAGATCGCTCTCTGAGCATCTAGTTCATTGAGACCAACCAAAGGGACAGGCTGAGAAGGAAGTTAAAGGGTGTCACAAGAGGGGAGTGGCATGTCAGGTACAGTTGTTGACTCCACTTGTGTATTTGTAGATGGGCATTGGCGGGAGAAGTACTTGCAGGCGGTGCAGCTGGAGGCCTCCATGGAATGTGGCCCTAAAGAGTTAGGGAGGGGCTGGGGACAGGTCCATATAGTGTTGGGGTGCTTCTCAAGTTACATCACTTCAACATGTTCTTCTTGTAGGCCAGGAGGAGAACCTATATCTTCGTACGTGTGGCTGGTTATGTCTACTATCACTTCCCTACTCCCTGGCCTCCCTAGGAACCTGTTCAGCCTCCACCCACGGGTGGGAGAACTACCGCTGCTGGTGGTTGGTTCCTCCTCCTCCTCACTAGTAGTGTCAATCGGGCAGGCCTGCCTCTGAGTTTTGCAGCCCAGTCCTGCTCTGATTTTCTTGGTCAGCCAGGTCTACTTTACAGCAGTAGGGCGAGTCAAATTTATTTCCAACGGAATGTAGTTATACTCTGAGGCAAAGGGAAGGTGGCCCTGCCCCCTCCTGTCGCCGACAGGTGCAGGACGGGCCTGTCCTTGGCCTGGGCTCTGCCCAGACACGTCCCCCCACGCCCAGAATTTAATTGATAAGACAATATTCTTCAATTCACTCAAAAGAGGTAAGAACCTTTGAACCAAAAACATAATTCATGTCCACCTCTTGCATTATCCTATAATGTTATGTAAAGGTGCTGTAAGAAGTTGCCTAGGTTGCTGCCCTTCATATGTCTGCTATGGAAGCTTCCTGAAATTCTGCCAAAGAAGCAAACACCCTATTTGACCTTCCCTGAACTCCCAGAAGGGATGTGTTGGACTTTTTTAGCTTATGCAGGGTCATCCCCAATCTTTTTGCCTCCTGCCTCCTATTTTTTCTGACCTGTTGCTGTTGGCTTTTGAACTCTGAGCACTTCACCACTGCTAACCAGTGCTAAAGTGCACATGCTCTCTGTGTAAATTGTATGTAATTGGTTTATCCATGATTAGCATATTTGATTTACTATTAAGTCCCTAGTAAAGCGCACACTAGAGGTGTCAGGCCTGTAAATCAAATGCTACTAGTGGGCCTGCAGCACTGGTTGTGCCACCCACATAAGTAGCTCTGTAATCATGTCTCAGACCTGCCATTGCAGTGTCTGTGTGTGCAGTTTTAACTGTAAATTCGACTTGGCAAGTGTACCCACTTGCCAGGCCTAAACCTTCCATTTTCTTACATGTAAGACGCCCCTAAGGTAGGCCGTAGGTAGCCCCAAGGGCAGGGTGCAGTGTATGGTTAAGGTAGGACATATAGGGGCTGATTCTAATTCTGGCGGGCGGCCGAGGCCGCCCGCCAGAATTCCGCCCCCATAATACCGCTCCGCGGTCAGAAGACCGCGGAGGGTATTATGAGTTTTTCCCTGGGCTGGCGGGCGGTCTCCAAAAGACCGCCCGCCAACCCAGGGAAAAACTCCCTTCCCACGAGGATGCCGGCTCGTAATCGAGCCGGCGGAGTGGGAAGGTGCGACGGGTGCAGTAGCACCCGTCGCGTATTTCAGTGTCTGCAAGGCAGACACTGAAATACCTTGCGGGGCCCTCTTACGCCAATGGCATGGGCACGGCAGGGGCCCCCAGGGGCCCCGCGACCCCCCCTACCGCCATCCTGTTCATGGCGGCTTTCCCGCCATGAACAGGATGGCGGTAGGGGGGGTCAGAATCCTCATGGCTGCGGAGCGCGCTCCGCAGCCATGGAGGATTCAAACGAGCAGCGGAAAGTCGGCGGGAGACCGCTGACTTTCCGCTTCTGACCGCGGCTGAACCGCCGCGGTCAGAATGCTCGTTGGAGCACCGCCAGCCTGTTGGCGGTGCTCCCGTGGTCGGTGGCCCTGGCGGCCACCGGCCGCCAGGGTCAGAATGACCCCCATAGTAATGTGTTTTATATGCCCTGACAGAGAAATATTGCTAAATTCGTTTTTCACTGTTGCAAGGCCTGTCCCTCCCATAGGTTAACATGGGAGCTACCTTTAAATCTGATTAAAGTGTAGATTCCCTTTGGGAGCGGATGGACATGTGGAGTTTGGGGTCTCTGAGCTCACAATTTGAAAATACATCTTTTAGTAAAGTTGATTTTAAGATTGTGTGTTTGAAAATGCCACTTTTAGAAACTGAGCATTTTCTTGCTTATACCATTTCTGTGACTCTGCCTTTTTGTGTATTCCCTGTCTGGGTCAGTTTGACAGTTGGGCTGGTTGCACCTCACACTAGACAGTGACACAAAGGGAGCTGAAGTGTAGTCTGCATTTCCAGATGAGCCATCTGTGCTAGGAGGGAGGGGAGGAGTGGTCACTCACACCTGAAAGGGCTGTGCCTGTCCTCACACAATTCAGTCTCCAACCCCCTGGTGAGTGTCTGGGGCCTGGCCTGGGCAAGGCAGGATTTCACATTCAAAAGAGACTTTACTTTATAGTAGGCATACTTCAAAGGAGAAATTGGGTATAAGAAGGGCACCCAAAACCACAGACTTTAGATCACGTCTGGAAATCAAGAGGAACCTCTGCCTAGAGAACAGCTGAAGAGCTGAGGAGAAGTGTTGCCCTGCCTGTGACAGTGCTTTGTGGAGCTATCCTGCAGTTGCTGCTTCTACCTGTGCAAGTGTTGCCCTATCCAGTCCCTGGGCTCTTGAAAGGAAAAGATGGTGAACACTCAAGGAAATCGACTTCGGACGACTCCATGATCTTCGCTGGAACACAATGACCTTCACAGGCCCAACACCGCTGCAGCCTGCCGAAGTCTGGGACTCCGTGGAAGTCGCCGCACCACGCCGTGACCGACGCCGCTCGAAGTGCGCAGATTCAACATTTCGCACAGACGCCGCGATCACCGACTTCGCGCATCGGCTTGCCTTTGTGTCTATTGTTCACCAAGGTACTGTACCTGGGGTTCTACGCGACTCTGTGGCCGGCGCCGCTGGTGTCGGATTGTTGGGAACGACTCTGTCACGATGCCGTGTTAACACCTCATCGAAGCATTTTGTGTTTCTAATCGCTATTTTTGGATTTAATCTTTAAAAATTCATAACTTGACTTGTGTATGGTGGATTTTTGTCGTTTTGGTCTTGGTTTGTTTAGATAAATATTTCCTATTTTACTAAACCTGTGTTGTGTCATTTTGTAGGGTTTTCACTGAATTACTGTGTGTGTTGGTACAAATACTTTACACCTAGCACTCTGAAGTTAACCCTACTGCTCTGCCAAGCTACCAAGGGGGTAAGCAGGGGTTAGCTGAGGGTGATTCTCTTTTACCCTGACTAGAGTGAGGGTCCTTGCTTGAACAGGGGGTAACCTGACTGTCAACCAAAGACCCCATATCTAACAGGATGGAATCTGCGCTTCTTTATAGGTTAAACCAATCAAAGGCTTAATCTATCTACTAAGAGTTTGGAGTGTAGGTTTGGCTTCTTTTTTGGCCAGACCAAAGATAACAGAGAAGTTGAAATCCTGAAACCTGACACCCTCGCTTGATAACCTAGGAGTGCTCTCCTCACATTTAGTGAGTGTAGGCACTTCTCCTATGAATCCTTAGGAGAAGGAAAAAACACTGGGAGAACTATCTCCTGATCCATGTGGAATGAAGAGTGTATCATTGTGCCAAAGGAGGGACCCGAACAGTGAATAATTTTACCATTTGAGGAACTGATGTCCATAAGACCAGCAGCAGCCCAGCTTTAAGGGTGGAGGGGCCAAGCTCTCACACCTTTTGAACATAAAGAGTGTCTGTTAGGCTGAGCAAGAGTCAGCCTGACAGACTCTCTTTATTTTCAGGTCAGGGAGCCAGGAACTAGACATGTGTTAAATGTGCAGGCTTCTGGCTGCCTGAGCTGACCTTTGTTGGGCTAAAGATGTCACAGCTTCTGTGAGAATGACCTCCTCAGCTCAGTAAAGGTATTCAAGACCCTCCCCCTCGTGATGAGGGGGAAGGTCAGTGATAGCATCATACCTGGGAACTTCAGTTTTAAGCATTTAAGTGTTCAGGGCCGAGTGTCTATCACTGTTCCCTCGTCATAGATTGGTTGGGGTCTGCTGTCTTTCTGAATCCATCCTACTCTGTGACGAGGTAAGGACTGCTGTCTTCCCTCATTGGCTGATGTAAGGTCAGCCAATAATGATAAGCAGCATTCCCAACCCTCCTGGCACCTCGGAGGCTTCCATCCCTGAGAGCTGCATCAGGTAAGTGTTATGTGTTTAGTGACGTTTTGGTATGTGCATGTATGTTTGTGTATTTGTGAGCGAGTTTTGTGAATGGGTATGTGTGTGGATGTCTGCAAGTGAATGCATTAGTGTAAGTGAGTATGCATGTGTGTGTGCCTCCCATCACCCCCTCTAAGTTATGCTTACCCGCCGCCACTGATAGGAACCCAATTCCCCTAGCCTCCTGGCCAGTGTAATTGCTATCAGGAAAAAAACTTCAATGCCAGAATTCAATTAGCCACTGCTTTCCCGCTAGGGCACTGAAACGATCTTCCACCAGTCCAGATTCCATAACACTACTCCCTATCACCTAACTGGATGCGTAATGCATGCCTACACTGAACCTGGAAATCTGCACAGTGTCCCTAGCCACAGACACCATCATGTTCACTCCTTCTGGCACAGCTTCACTGCAACAGCATCAACAGCCGGAGGTTTTACTGTCCCCTCTTCAGGGTGGTTCTCTCGAAGAACCAAGTAATGTTACAGCTGTTGCCTCACATGCAAGTGGAGTAGTGGTCTGTGAGACACAACAAAACAGGATGAGATAAGAAGAGGGAGTTTCTTTTATTTTGGAAGTTGTAAGCTGTTTGTTAGTATCTGAGAGGACTAGCTTTCTCATATAGTAATACATTAAAGCGAGAGGACGAAGAGGTAAGGTTTATTTAAAACAGTGACAATAACTTAAGGGGCACATAGAAATGGTAAATAACTCAACAAGTGTTATTTACAAAAAAACTGAAAATCAGATATCTGCTTTTGGAAATAGGTGCAGATTTTCAAATCTAAAAGTTAATTGACTGGTTCCCTCTCAGCAAGTGTTCCATACAGATGCTGTCCTCATGCATTAATTTCTTCTTTTGAACTTTGGGCATCATTTAGTCACTCTTTATAGCTGTGATCATAGTTTAAGCACTGGTTCCCTCTAAAAGTGAGAATCAAATTAAAGATGGCATGCATGCATTTTAAAGACGTTCTCAAACAAATACCTAAGTATCTGCATTCCTCTTCAAAAATCTCAGGTGTTATAAAGTTAAGAAGCAAAGACACTCTTAGACATGAGCCCAGCTATTAATCGCTCACCTGCAAAACAATTGTCCCTGGTTTGGTCGTCTCCCTCTAGAAAACACTTTGCCTAATTATCTGCGATGTTTCAATGATCTTATTTTTTACTTAAAATGAAAAAGACCTCTCTAGTTGTACATTTGATATCAACAACACTTAGGGGGTCATTCCGACCCCGGCGGGTGGCGGGCAGCGCCCGGCGGGCGGAAACCGCCAAAAGACCGCACCGCGGTCAAATGATCGCGGCGGTCATTCTAACTTTCCCTCTGGGCCGGCGGGAAAGCCCCTGCAAAGAGGAAGCCGGCTCCGAATGGAGCCGGCGGATTTGCAGGGGTGCGACAGGTGCAGTGGCACCCGTTGCGATTTTCAGTGTCTGCAAAGCAGACACTGAAAATCATTGTGGGGCCCTGTTAGGGGGCCCCTGCACTGCCCATGCCAGTTGCATGGGCAGTGCAGGGGCCTCACGACACCCGTTCCCGCCATCCTGTTCCTGGCGGTAAAAACCGCCAGGAACAGGATGGCAGGAAGGGGGTCGGAATCCCCATGGCGGCGCTGCAAGCAGCGCCGCCATGGAGGATTCCCTGGGCCAGGGGTAAACCGGCGGGAAACCGCCGGTTCCCCTTTTCTGACCGCGGCTTTACCGCAGCGGTCAGAATGGCCCAGGAAGCACCGCCAGCCTGTTGGCGGTGCTTCCGTGGTCGTTGGCCATGGCGGTCGGTGACCGCCAGGGTCAGAATGACACCCTTAGTGCCTGATTTAGATGTCAGCGGAGGGAATACTCCGTCAGAAATGTGGTGGATATCTTGAGGCAGTATTACAATCACTATAGGATATAATGGGATCGTAATATGGAGGTCGGGATATCTATCACATTTGTGACTGAGTATTCCCCTCCGCTGACATCTAAATCAGGCCCTTTCATCTTTATTCTCTCCTGCTCTCTGTGGAACATGCTAACACCTAAAAGTTTAGGTTGCGCTTTACAACAACAAACAATACATTTCTACACATGGGAGATTGGGCGACTATACACCAGTTGACTCTCCTTTGTGTCACTAATCATTTTTCTGAGCGTATTAGTGACATCCCTAAATATTTATTTCTTGTAGTCAGGGTAGGAAAAGTGTTGGCCTCAGATACTAAGGGTTTTAGCATTTCCAAACCCTCTAATTCAGTAAATCAGAGGGTTTGTGAATGCTAAAACCCTTTTTGACATGTACTAAGCCCATTTAACAATTTAATTTGGAAAAGGCATTCCGGATTTTTAAAAGGGTTAGGAAACCATCACAAATCAGTATTTTGAAGGGGTATGCTGAGGGCGCCCCTTCAGAACACAGATTCCTTATGGTATGCACAAATGTTTTGCGACTGAAATCTAGTCACAAAACATTCATATTTAGCACTGCATCAAAGGCAGTGGTAACCCATTCACACATGGGTCTCCAGGGGCCCCTTCCCGTTTTCCAAAGTAAACAAAAACATGGTTTGAGAGCAATGGTCCCATGAATCCCTGCCAGCTCTTAAAAAATGTTTGTAACAGTTATAACATTTTTTAAACATGCCCTGTTTTCCTTTTGGCTACATTTAAAAAAAATGCTTTATTTAAAAGACTGAAATTATGGCTAATGGTAGAGGGTCTCAATGTGTGACCTACGTTGTACATATTAATGAGGTAGATCGAATTGCAACCGACTATGATTGGTGATTTTGTGACTCAATCTATTAATAATACATAGGTTGGTTTACAAAACCAGAATTTATTCAGTAAAAGTCGGTGTGCAATTTGCAACCGCTTTTGCCACATCAAATGTACTAGTACATGAGGCACTTTGCTACTTAAATAGAAGATGGCAGAATAATGGATACATTGGATGGACCTGTGTGTTGGGCCACCATCTTCACGGGGGACTGATTTAACCTATCTCAGAGTCCTCAATTGTAAGGTATGTGGCAGCGAAGTAGCTAATTTCTGCAATCCCTTTGTAAGATTCTTTCAAGCAACTGATCAACACTTGAGTTACAATTAGGGGCGTGTATTAACTAATATAATTAGGTATGTGTGTGTCTGAGGGTTCCCAAAGAAGAAATATGGTGTAATAAAATAAATAGGGAAAGGGTGGACATGGGAATATAAAGGAGGGAAGAGATCCACACTTTGCACTGCACGGTGACTTAACAATCTCAACTTCACAGACACTACATCACCAATCTCGCAGTAGAAAATTAGTGTCCAAAATAAAGTCGATGAATACCCATAGCAGGTTGAGAGGGAACACTGTTAACTATAGCATGATACATGCATCAAGAACATCTTGAAACCCACAATTTCTTACAAGTAAAGTACATATACAGGCCAGTGGCATTGGGAGGCAAGATATGTGTCAGTTCAAGTAATGAGAAAGATACAAGGGCTATTGAATATCGTTGATTGAGCACAGTCCCCAAGCAATCTCCATACCTTTCCTAATTCTCTTTTAAACTTTGAGGCAAGGGTAGCATACATATGCCCCGTCTTGGACACCACATTCACCCTAACTCCTGCTAAAAGCTGACATATTGGCACAACTGTAGACCTTGCATGACTGTTGTGTAGTGAGCACTGCATATTATGAATCTGCCCCAAATTATCTGCTTTGGCAGTCCACCTTAGTGTGTGCAGAGTGAACACCTGGAATGTTCCAGGCTAGAACACTGAACCAGTACACATCTAACTACCATCTGGCTTCTCTGTGACAAATGTGTTCAGCCATGACTCTTTAGCAATAGAGAATTGCACTCTGTTACTTGTAATTTACCTTATAACAATGTTCTTATGGACTTAAAATAGTCAACATCGATAGTGCTGTTATGTTAAAAATAAGGATTGGCTTAGGGTGTCATTCGTGACTCAGGGCTATGTACAGCCATTGCAGTTGAAGTTAATGCCAAATATTTTGGAAACCTACTGATGTATTGGAGCATGGGAACCAGTGTGTTTAAATGAGGGGAACTATAATGATTAATTCAAATTGAAAACATAAACCAAAGAACAGCCTTAAATAATTATCCATCATTGCAGGCATTGAAATAAAATGGAATTTCCACCATTATAAACATGTAACATTTTCTAAACAACTCTACCTTCACCCTGAATGAAGCAGTGTCTGCACGATGCAATGTGTTTGACAGTATTTTTCAACCACAGGAGCTTGGTTTCTTTACAGCCTCTACCAGATCAGCTACGCAAAGTAATATTTGTCACTGATCATGGCAACAAATATGAAAGCAGTTCTAAATAGCTGCCAAATGTTCTCATCCTGTGTGATGTCGTAGACCAATGCTTACTTTTTAGCCACCAGCATGTTTTAATTTTTTTAATTCATAGTTATAATAGTAAAAACAAAATTACATGCCCAGGATGCAAAGTGCGGTTGGCCATAAAGCACATTGTTGTTGAAATCTTCACACTAACTGTGGGTCCACTTTGGAGGTGTGGCTGTACAAAAAGATTAAACCTTCACCATGTCACTCATGCACACCGCGTATTACCTGCATTCAATTGACCAAATAACAAAAGTAAATGTCTACAATATTGTCGTCTGCAATTATTTTATAAAGCTCAGCATTACTGAGTCTTGTTTTTACATTTTTTTGTTGTAGTGAACTTATGACACACATGAGTGAAACTGCTGAAGCTCAGCTGAGAAATTAATGTTTAAGCCATCTGGGTAAGCATCAATCAGCTTTTGACAAGCTGTAGATGATGGAGTGACATTATGTGGCACATCATTCAGAAAAGAATATGGCCCTCATTCTGACCCTGGCGGTCGGCGGAGAGACGGCGGTCGGACCGCGAACAGACCGGCGGTATTAAAAATGGCATTCTGACCGCGGCGGTCCCCGCCGCGACCGACCGCTACTTCTCCACTCCGACCGCCACGGCGGTCATGACCGCGGGGCTGGATTTTGCGCACTCCGGCCCGGCGGTCGTCCCAAGACCGCCAAGGGTATTATGACCCTGCCTACCGCCGCGGTTTCTTGCGGGCGGGAACCGCCGTGCGAACCATGGCGGTAAGCACTATCGGGGCCAGGGAATTCCTTCCCTGGCACTGATAGGGGTCTCCCCCACCCCCCACTACCCACCCGAGTCCTCCCCCCACACCCTCCACCCCCCTGCCACCCCCCAGAGGTGGTACGAACCCCCTCCCCACCCCCACCCCGACATGCACATACATGTACCCCGACATGCACACACCCCCAACATGCACATATACACACCCCCTACACACACATACACAACGGGGACACATACCCGCACACATACATGCCGACATGCGCACCTGCCGAACAGCACACATTACCCATAGACACAGCAGCACCCCCCGCCCGCATACACGCACTCACACACCCCCTCTACACACTCACACGCACACCCCCATGCACGCACACATCACACAACACCCCCCCACCCCCTCCCCTCACGGACGATCAACTTACCTTGTGCGTTGGTCCTCCGGGAGGCGACGGGAGCCATAGGGACGTGACCGCCAACAGAAGACCGCCAACAGAAGACCGCCACACAGAAATGTGGGTCGTAATTCTGTGGGCGGTGTTCTGCTGGCGTGGCGGTGGAGGTTGACCAGTCTCCACTTTCCCGCCGACCGCCAGTGTGGCTGCTGGCGGTTTTCCGGCGGAACGCTCCCAGCGGTCAGAATGCGCACAGCGGCACACCGCCGCGGTCGGCGGTCTTCACCGCGGCGGTAACTCAGCGGTCTTGCGAAAAGACCGCCAAGGTCAGAATGAGGGCCTATGTCTTTGTATATGTCTCCTCTTCTACTCACCTCTTCTTCTCATCTCAGTTTCAAGTCTGTCAACAATTGTGTGAAAGGTGGATATACGAAATTTATCTCTGGCATTCAGATATACTTCTGGTGCAGCATCCCCGTCATTGTGTAGTTTCTTTCTGATACATTTGCAGGTTTGTGCTACCTTGTAATGAACATCTGGTAGCATTTTCTTCTTTAGCTGCCTGATATCTTTCAAATTCATTTTTTGAAGCGCACCGTTGTTCAGCTAATGATCAACACAGATCTGCATGTTTTTAAGTTCACACTGTGTGGTAGTTACCAGATTCTAATTTTGTTGTATTCCCAATCAATCAATCAATCAATCAAGGATTTATAGAGCGCACTAATCACCCGTTAGGGTCTCAAGGCGCTGGTGGGTCTGGCAAAGGTGGAGCGGTAGGGAGTTCCAGGTCTTGGTGGCTAGGTGAGAGAAGGATCTTCCTCCGGCGGTGGTGCGGCGGATGCAGGGGATGGAGGCAAGGGCGAGGCTGGCGGAGCGAAGATCGCGGGTGGGGGTGTGGAAGGTGAGTCTGTCGTTGAGGTAGGCTGGGCCTGTGTTGTAGAGGGCCTTGTGTGCGTGGATGAGGAGTTTGAAGGTGATCCTCTTTGATACTTGTAGCCAGTGAAGGTCTCTGAGGTGGGGGGAAATGTGGTCACGGCGTGGGATGTCCAGAATGAGGCGGGCGGATGCGTTCTGGATTCTTTGCAGTTTTGTTAGGAGTTTGGTTGTTATTCCTGCATATAGGGCGTTTCCGTAGTCCAATCGGCTGCTGACCAGTGCGTGGGTAACAGTTTTCCTGGTTTCGACAGGAATCCACTTGAAGATTTTGCGGAGCATGCGGAGAGTGTTGTAGCAGGAAGAGGAGATAGCATTGACCTGCTGAGTCATGCTGAGTGTGGAGTCCAAGATGAAGCCTAGGTTGCGTGGGTGGTGGGTGAGGGCGCGATTCCTAGGGAGGTGGGCCACCAGGAGTCATTCCAAGAGGGGTTGGTGCCAAAGATGAGGATTTCTGTCTTGTCTGTGTTTAACTTGAGGTGGCTTGATTCCATCCAGCTGGCGATGGCGTGAAGTCCGTTGTGGAGGTTGTACTTTGCAGTTGTAGGGTCTTTCGTGAGGGAGAGGATGAGCTGAGTGTCGTCTGCGTAGGAAACTATGTTGATGTGGTGGGTTCGTGCGATGTTGGCGAGGGGGGCCATGTAAACGTTAAAGAGCATGGGGCTGAGCTAAGATCCTTGGGGAACGCCACAGATGATTCTGGAGGCTTCTGACAGGAACAGTGGTAGGCGGACTCTCTGGGTTCTGCCTGAGAGAAATGACGAGATCCAGTCGAGTGCCTTGTCGCAGATTCCAGCGTGGTGGAGGCATGTGCGGAGAGTGTGATGACATACCGTGTCGAAAGCTGCGGAGAGGTCCAGGAGAATGAGTGCTGCTGTTTCTCCTTCGTCGAGCATGGTCCTAATGTCGTCTGTGGCAGCAATGAGTGCAGTCTCAGTGCTGTGGTTTCTGCGGAATCCGGATTTGGAGGTGTCGAGTACCTTGCTGTCTTCCAGGAACCGGGATAGTTGGCTGTTTACAATATTTTCGATGACCTTGTCTGGGAAGGGGAGGAGGGAGATCGGCCGGTAGTTCTTGGGGTCATCTGGGTCTGCCTTTGGTTTCTTTAGCAGGGCATTGATTTCTGCATGCTTCCATCTTTCTGGGAAGGTGGCTTACTCGAAGGAGCTGTTGATGGTTTTGCAGAGGTGTGGGGCGATTATGATGTTTGCCTTATTGAAGATATGGTGTGGCCAGGGGTCCGATGGTGATCCGGAGTGGATGGAGCCCATGGTGGTGGCGGTGTCTTCTATGTTGACGGGGGTCCAGTTGTTGAGGAGGTGGGTGTTGCTAGGAGCGTTGGGTTCTTGGGTGTTTGTAGTCAGCTGGTGGGTCTGGGGTTTGAAGCTATTGTGGATTTCTTCTATCTTTCGATGGAAGTGGGTTGCCAGTGAGTTGCAGAACTCCTGTGATGGTGGGGGTTCGTTGGAGCAGGTCCTGGGGGTGGAGAGCTCATTGACGATGCCGAAGAGCTCTTTACTGTTGTTAGTGTTGGCGTCAATGCGGTTTTTGAAGTGGGTCCTTTTGGTGGTGCGGATCAGTTGGTGATGTTTGCATAGGGCATCCTTGATAGCGATGTGGTTGGAGTTGGTAGGGTCAAGGTGCCAGGTTTTTTCCATTATGCGACATAGCCATTTGGATTCCTGTAGTTCTGGTGAACCAGCTGGCCTTGATTCTGTGGGAGGTGTTTGGTTTTTTTTTTAGCGGTGCGAGGGTGTTGGTGCAATCTTCTATCCAGCAATGCAGGTTGGTGGTGGCTATGTTGGGGTCTGGGGTCCCAGGGGGTGTGGTCCGGGCGAGAGTGGAGATCAGCTGATCCGTTGATATTTTGCTCCAGTTGCATCGGTTTTTTTGAGCGGTGCGAGGGTGTTGGCGCAATCTTCTATCCAGCGATGTAGGTTGGTGGTGGCTATGTTGGGGTCCGTGGTCCCAGGGAGTGGGGTCCAGGCGAGAGTGGAGATCAGTTGATCCGTTGATATTTTGCTCCAGTTGCGTCGGGGGGGTTGTGTGTGGTGGTGGTGAGTGACTGGTTTTTGGTAGGAGAAGTGGATGCAGAGGTTGTCTGTCCAACTGAGTTTGGTGGTGTGGCTGAAAGAGACGTGGTTGCTGGCTGAGAAGATGGGGTAGAGTGTGTGGCCTGCGGAGTGGGTGGGTGTAGTGACGAGATGCTTGAGGCCGAAGTTGGTGAGGTTTTAGATTAGGTTGGTGGTGTTGATATCGTTGTTATTTTCTAGGTGGAAGTTTAGGTCATCAAGGAGGATGTACTCTGTTGAGGCGAGGGCTTGGGTGCTGATGGCGTCGGCGATGTCATCACAGAACTGCAGTCTGGGTCCAGGGTGTGTGTAGACCAGTGTTCCTCTGAGTGTGTTGTTGGAGTTGATGTGGATTTTGAAGTGGAGGTGCTCGGCGGAGTTGATGGTGTCATGGGAGTTGGTGAAGACTCTCATGGTGTTTTTGTGGACTATGGTGATTCCTCCTCCTGGTCTGTTGATTCGGTCTCTTCTGGTGATCTTGTAGTTTTCTGGTATGGCTATGGCTACGTCTGGTTCTGAGGCCGAATTCATCCAGGTTTCGGTGAGGAATGCGAAGTCGGACGAGTATGTGGTCAGGAGGTCCCAGAGTTCAATTGCAGGTTTGTGGACAGAGCGTGTGTTAAATAGGATGCATCTTTGGCGGTTGTCTGTTTTGATTTGGAGTTTGGAGGTTAGGTTGCAGGTGAAATTGCAGGCTTTGCAGGAGAAGGGTCCTTTGGTGCGCGTTGGTGTGGACTGGAAGCAGATGGAGGAGCGTCAGTGTAAAGGTGTTTGGTGGCGCAGGAAGTGTTTTGGCCAGGGGTCTGGCGCTGGGCGCGTTCTTGGCGCGGACGGGCGCAGACGTGCTTGCTTTTGGCGCGCCTTCGGTGCACCAGCTGCGCGCCTGCTGCACACGTCCACTGCACATTCGTGCTGCAGCCGGCATAAGAGGGGAGGTGGGAGGGAGTGACAGCTGGGAGGAGGGAGAGAAACCTCCAATGGGAGTGCGGGGGTGGGGGCAGCAGGAGTCAGGAGCAGGAAGAGCTCCGAGGAGGAGGGAGGGGGGCGGGGCCTTCCGGGAGAGGAGAAGCCAAGAAGCCCAAACAAGCCCAGACAAGCCCAAACAAGCCCAAAACAATAGCAGCACTTACCGGAGCAGTGTTGAGGAGGAAGCGACCTACCTGCAAGGATGCAGGGTCAGAGGTCGCTTCATGCAGGGTCAGATGTCGCTTCCCAAAATTTATGTATATCATTAACCTCTATTATTACTATTTTATTATTAGTTTTATTATTGTATATATATTTATTTATATGTATGTAATGTTTTCATTTATTGTGGGAACCCCTTTTTGTGGAACCAGGTTCAGCAGCACCATTTGCAGTTTTGCACTATATGGTCCATGGTAAATCTGGCAATGGAAAATTTATGTGGTGCCCCCCCTTCCCTTGCTACCCTAAGCCGGTGCTTATTTTGCTAATAGTTAATCCTGCTGACTGGGAAACCCAACTTGGAGTCTTTACCTAGAACTGAGTATCAATGCACTTGGCATGATTCTGTGGATATTGGTGTTATGCGTTGGGTCAGTGTGGTCCACCAGTGAGTGACCCTACCATCCAAGCCTCTGACACACAGTGCAGGCTGATGGATAATCATCTGAATGCACAAAACGTGAAAAAATAGCAGACACCTGGTTTTGTAGAGAGCAGGAGACACTTGTCTTATTGTTGGCCCTAATGTCACAAGCTACTGGAGCTGCAAGGATATATGGGACACCCAACTTAGAGTTTCTCTGAAAAACAGCCCTGTCCACAATTCCTCCTCTGTTCATGTTACGCTTTGGCTCTGTAAAATTGTGGCCCACCGCTACATAAGAAATGAAGCACACTTAAATGGGGGATTCTGGCATATTGCCACAAGAGCATTGTTCCTGCATCCCATGTTTTTCCATGTGTACCTACCTATGTGTCCCTACCAAGTATTCAGTCAATGTTCTGGGATACGTTTTTCACACCTCCTCCCACTGTTATCATAGTACTAGTGAATACTGATCACAGAAACTTTACCATATAAGAATATCATAGTCAAAATATCAACAACCAAAATATAAATATTGAAAATTAAGTGCATATAGAGGAAGTATACCTTTACTATTCCTAAGTCCACATGTACTTATTGTGAAGCGAGATATAGTGTCAAGGTACACATATGTGGATTTAGGTATAACAAATCTATACTTACCCTTCAATATTTTAATTTCGATATTTTGTCCCCAATATTTCTATACCACAGTATTACGTCTTTAATATTAAGGGGACACACCATTGTTATAATGACACTCTGCTAGACATGCGAGCTTTATGTATACTATTATGATGAGTACTGTGACAGCAAGGCAGTCACAGTGGGTTTAGTTAACAACGGGATGGGATCTTAGGCATGGGACCTTAGGCAGTGCTAAACCCTGCTGAACGTTTCCAGCTAATGCCACCCTTTTGTTCCGTCTTCCACCCAGAGACAGTGATAGATAATTTCATTTAAATACGTTTCTTGCAAACTTTTCTGACCTTGAAAAGATTTCATCGAGAAGAGTGTTGCATGCTGTTTATATTAAGGGCAGATAAACTACTTCTGGGACATTCCTTAATTACCATCCTAACATGCCCCAGAGTTTTTGTGGTTTCATTACTGACTGCAGTAAAGATTATAACAAAAATTTATATATACTTAGAGGGCGCTTTGGGTTTGACACTTACTCCATATTTTGGGCCTGATTCAGACCCTGGCGGCCGGTGACCGGCAGGGTCACAGGCCACGGGAGCACCGCCGACAGACCGGCGGTGCTCCAAAGGGCATTCTGACCGCGGCGGTTCTGCCGCGGCCAGAAAGGGTAAACCGGCGGTCTCCCGCCGGTTTACCGCTGCCCTTGGAATCCCCCATGGCGGCGCAGCTTGCTGCGCCACCATGAGGGATTCTGACACCCCCTACCGCCATCCTGTTCCTGGCGGTTCGCCCGCCAGGAACAGGATGGCGGTAGGGGGTGCCGTGGGGCCCCTGGGGGCCCCTGCCGTGCCCATGCCAATGGCATGGGCACGGCAGGGGCCCCCGTAAGAGGGCCCCACTGTGTATTTCAGTGTCTGCCTAGCAGACACTGAAATACGCGACGGGTGCAAACTGCACCCGTCGCACATGCCCACTCCGCCGGCTCCATTCGGAGCCGGCTTCCTCGTGGGGAGGGGTTTCCCGCTGGGCTGGTGGGCGGCCTTCTGGCGGTCGCCCGCCAGCCCAGCGAGAAAGCCAGAATGGCCTCCGCGGTCTTTCGACCGCGGAGCGGCCATATGGCGGTTCCCTCCAGGCGGGCGGCGACCGCCGCCCGCCGGGGTCAAAATGACCCCCTTTATGTCTTTCTTGCATAATTCAAATCCCTATTTCTGATTTAATTGCTGTCCTCTCATTCCAGCCTGAGTCCAGCCGATAGAGGATTTAGGTTTCATTTTGTGTTTTGGCTGAATGAATCCTTCTAATATTGACGTCAGGGAACTGTGTTTCTTTCTCAATATTTCAGTTTAATCTGGGCTTTAGCCTGTCCTGCTTCTTTCGATCTCTCTTTCCATCTCTCTCACTTCCCGGGTTATTTTATATTCTTAGCATTATACCGTTCCGAGATTACCGTTACACTGCATCTAATCAGAATCCGAATGCCAGCTTGAAAGTATCCACAATAACATTCAAAGATGGCCAGCTGCTACTCTAGCTCTGCCAATTCTTGTGCAGCAGTTTCACAAGCTTTTGAAAAGCCAATACCTGAAGCGAAGATGCGTTGGAAAAGCAAGGCCAAATTGTTTTTTCCAGTGCTCTTCCTGGGAGAATTCAACATGTCACTCGATATACTTGATATCCTATACATTCATCCGTGGAATAGGTAAAGTATTGTAACTAATCCTCATCCTTACCCTGTCCTTTACGCTCTAAAGGTGAAATAAACTCAGGGAGTGAGGTTTTCTTTTCTGTTTAGGGCAACACGCCTTGATAAAACACCTTCTCACATGGTGCTCGGTTTTGGTCTGGAGACTGCAGGTGGTTGGCACTGGCACACATTTTTGGAAGGGCTTATTCTCCATCAACAGATTTTGACCCAGAACAAGAGAAAGGAAGGAAGAAAAGGAAGAAGGTAGGAGGGAGAGAAATGTAGCACAATGGTTACAAACTGAGAAAAAGGAATAAAAAAGAATCCATAAAAGTGTGAAAAAAATACAAAAGACAAAAGGTGGCATCAAGACAAGGGTGAAAAACTTTGACACCCCACAAGGATCCCGATTGTTCACCATCAGGATATTTTAAGTCTGATGTTATGAGGAGATTTTGCTCCACGCCAAATTCTTCTTTTTTATATATTAACTTGTAAAAACTAAGATATTCGCCAACTTTCAGTGTTATTAATTTCCTTGTATATAGCATAGTTGTAAGTCAGGGGCGATGTGGTCCATTGCCCAGGGACCCCAACCTTCCAAGACTGGCTTCTGTTAAAGCGATCAGGACAGTCAGAAGCACTAAAGTAATAGCAGTGCGTGTAAAAAACAGATTATATTTTTATTCTGACAGTTGGGCACATATTTCACAGGCGCTTATTGAGTCCAATCTTAACCCCTACAATTTCAGGCAGTTCATGAAAATTCACTTTACAAAGGAATTTCTATCTCTCTCAATCTATCACTCCTCTCTATTCAACTACTTCATATGACTCTCTCAACTCTCTCTGTTCATTGTATGTCTACTGCATCTCTCTCCTAATATATCTCTCAACCTTACCTCTCACATGGAGCCTGTTGTTGCATACAGTAGTTTCTGGGGCTGATGGGTAGGCATCAGAGAGGGCTGACCATTGCTGTAACATGCAGTTTGATAAACTCTTAAGTAGGCACTGGTTTTTAAATGTTATGCTTCAAACACTGTTGACGTTCTGTTCCTGCTGTCCTCCACCGAACAGGTCATAGAGAGTGACGTATGTGTTTCTGGGGTTAAGAAAATGAAACATTGGAAGAACTGAAAAGTTATCAAGCTTCAAAAATTAAATATTGGAAGATATTATTAGTTATGAAGTTTTGCTTCAATGGAAGAACTGCAGCTTTACATATGACAACCACATTCACAGAATACACTGGGAGGTCTACTAGGTTGTGGTTCACTTGAAACATAACGGATGAGGACTAGTCTTGCCTTGAGTTCGGCCACATGGATGCTGTTGCATTCAATACTCTCTTTACGTGATCAGTCTTTCGCTAACTAATCTCATTTCCCCCCCTCTCTAAGTTGCCTCTCTCCGTAGTTCTCTCACTACTGCAGATCTCTAACTCTCCACCTCTACCACTTTCTGCCTCTACCTTTCTCTACGTCATCTCTTTCTGCTTTACCCCTTTCTCTGTCTCACTTCTTAGTGTACCCCATTCCTTTTCATCTGTCTACATCTCCTTCTCCCTTTGTCATACTCTCTCTACCTGACTCTAAAACCTTACTCATCTCTTTCTCTCTTTCCCTATTGTTAAAAATTGGGTTTCTAGTTGGCAGAGATATGCACCCTGGTCCAAGCAGGGACCACAGTGCTAGTCAGGGTAAGTCACAGCACAACCTAAATTATACTGTGCTCACCCTCGGGTAGCTTGGCAATTTGTAAAGTATTTATGCAATAACTTATATAGTAACACAGTGAAAACACCACAAAAGACTTCACACCAGGTTAGAAAAATTGATTCTGATTTTATAAATAAATCAAGATCAAAAAGACAAAATTCCAATACGTAAATCCTGATATATGCAGTTTTGAAGATTTAGGTTAAAATACAGCATAGAAGCGCAAAACGCCAAATGTGGTAATCTAGTCGGGCGGGACCGAGACAAAGTCACAAGTTCTGGCCAACCGCAATGAAGCGCGAGTTGTCTATTAGGACCCACTTGGGCCTGCTGAACACAGCCCTGCCTGCCAGGAGATATGTGGGGGCAAAGGGAGTCAGTCCTTTGTGTGGGGTCATGACCTTTACCCTTTGAAGTGTAAGTGAGAGCCCACCCTTCCTTCCCAGGAAGACCCATCATAATGAAGATTAATGCAGATGCAGTTGAGCGTCCTGTGTTTATGGCTGTCTTGATGGAATGTACAAAGGGTGCTGTCACCCAGCCTGGGTCAGACATGTATTGTAGACAGGCTGTTAGGCACATCGGTCACCAAGAGAAGGGAAATTCCTACTTTCTAAAAGTGGCATTTCTAAAATAGTAATGTTAAAACTGACTTTACCAGTAAAGGGGGTTTATCATTACAATTCCAAAGATATTAAACATGATGTAGCTACTCCTTTCTGATCAGGATTTACAGCTTAAAAGTAAATTATGGAATTCTCAATGCTTGTCTACGAGAGGAGCAGGCTTTCCAGAAGTGAAAAACGACCATGGGAGCTTTTCCACAGCCAGGACATGTAAAACTTAAAAGTACATGTAATGCCATTGAAATACACCACATCCTGCTCTGCGGATCACATAAAGCTTACCTTAAGGGTGGCTTTAATGTAATAAAAGGGGGGGGGTTTCAGGCTTGGCAAAGGTTTTTAAATGGCAAGTCAAGGTGGCAGTAAAACTAGCAATGGCAAGCCTGACACACGGTTAAGGGGCTATTTATGTGTGTGGCGCAATCAGCGATGCAGCCCCACTAGCAGCATTTAATTTGCAGTGCAGAGGCGCATAGTGCACTTTACCAGGGACTTCTAAGTTATATGTACCAATTGGGTAGGAGTGTTACCATGCTTAGGGGAGAGAGCACAAGCACTTTAGCACTGGTCTGCAGTGGTAAAGTGTGCAGAGTCCTAAAACTAGCCAAAACAAGATAAAAAAAATGAAGGGAGGGAGGCAGGCAAAAAGGTGAGGGAAGACCACCCTCATGCTGTCATTTCTAACACCCACCTACCTCCATTTCTTCTGCTTTTCTGTACCTGGAGGATTTATGTGTATGGTCTGACTGGGCAACCTTACAGTGTAATACACTCGCAAAAACTGTCTTGGGTCCAGTCAGGCTTGTTTGCAAAACCTTTAGCTCAACCCTGTGTAGTTGTGGCCTTAAGCAGCAAGAATTAAACAAAAGAACTAACGTAGAGCATTTAAAAGCACCAAACAGCAAAATAAGAAATTCACACAACACAAAAGAAATCTGACACCAATTTACAAAAATACAACATATTTTTATGATCCAAGATGAACAAAATCCACCAGAGGGTTCAGGAGATATAGATTTTCAAAGGAAAAATATATCTTTATCTACTTTTAAGCACAACCACAAACAAGCATTGGTAGCTGTAAAGTTTGAGAACTTTTGAAAAAGTTTGTAAGAGTTTTGTTTAGCTACTCTGGCCCAACTAGGGTAACCAAATCCAGCAGGGAGAAGGTTGGGGAGCCACTAAGGACTAACAAGCCTGTGTGTGCCATTCTGCGCCTGGACCGTGCTCCTCGCCAGGAACCCTGGCCCCATGACCATTCACCACAATACCACAATCACACTTGCAGCTGCCACTGGAGCCAATGAACACTGCCACTACTCCTCCGCCATCCTCTGTGACCTCAGCAACACACACCAGCAAACACACTGCTGCTGCAAATCCCCTACTACCACAATAGGACTTTCTCCTGCACCCAAGGTGTCTTCACCTGTGACAACTCAGATGCCAACACTACTACCTCCAAACAACTGATGCATGCCAACACCACCTCACACCAACTGTCCTCTATGCTCCTGAACAACCAGTTCCTCTGGAAACACTCAATCGAAATCTCTGACCTTCTGAACAGTACCACCTTCTCTTCCTGACTGAAACATGGCTCAACCCAGTCCTCAACCATGACATATCTGCAGCTATCCCACCAGCGTACGAAATGATACACCAGAACTGATTGCACAAATGAGGCAGAGGACTTGTGATCATTTACAACAAAAGATTGATACCACCTCAACAGACTTGGACACCAACATATGGAACACCTCCACTTCAAAATACAAATAGACCATAAGGCCACCTTGAGGGGAACCCTTGCCTTCCATCACCCAGGCCACAGAGTGGAATTCTACAACCACATTGCAGACTTAATTTATACCCTTTCCATCATATAAACCAACAACATCCTCCTTGGGGACCACAATTTCCACCTGGAAGACACCACAGATCCCAAGTCCACGACCCTCCTCAATAGCCTCAGCAAACTTGGACTCAACCAGTTTATCCAAGGACCAACTCACACAGCAGACCCTTAACCCTATTTTCTTCTGCAACAACAGGATTACCACTACCCACATGACCCCGCTCACATGGTTTGACCCCTACATCTTACATTTCAAGATACCTGTCCTCAAAGTCACCCCACCAGAAAAACCCAAAGTACCATCAAGACACTTGAGCAAAATATCTGAAGAACACTGGACCAAGACCATACAAGATCACTCACCCAACCACACCTGGTACCTCAATGTCAACACCAAGCTCTTCAATAAATGTCTCACCGACTGCGCCAACCGCACCGCTCCCACCAGAAACAAGAACTTCAAAAAACAAAAAATTACCCAGCTGGTACACAAGGAATCCAAGCACCACTGCAAACAACTTGAAAACGGAGACTAGACATAAACACCACTGCAAGTTTCACATACAAAGCAGTCCTCAACCACTACTACCAACTATGAGGCACAAAGGAAAAGGCCCTAGCTCTCATATTTGAAGCCAGCTCCAACAACGCAAAAGAACTCTTCACCATCATCAAGGAGTTCTCTAACCCCACAGCTGCCAACAATGACATCATCCCATCCTAAGCACTCTGCAATGACATCTCAAACTTCTTTGAACAGAAGATTGCCAAGATCTACAACACATTCGACCCACAGCATACCAATAGAAATGCCCAGCAGGACACTCCCCTCCCTCATCACCAAACAGCGGCTAAGCAACTGGAAGCCCCTCTGCAATGAAGACACCACTGGCCTGATGAATACCATACACTCAAGAGCCCCCCCCTCAGACTCATGCCCCCACTTCATATACAACCTTTGAAGAACCATCATCTCAACTGCGTTCACTGCTGGCATCAACCAATAGTGTACCCCAAAACCCTCAACAGCTACAGACCTATCACAATCATGCCTTTTCCAGATAAAGTCATGTAGGAAGCCATCAGTACTCAACTCAAAGACAACCTACAACTCCATCAACTCCTAGACAGCTCTTAATCTGGCTTTGGCACCAATCACAGCACAGAAATTGCCCTCATTGCGGTAACCAATGACATCAGAAGCATCCTCGACTGAGGAGAAAGGTCTTCACTCATCTTCCTTAACCTCTAAGCAGCTTTCGATATGGTGTCCTACAACTCACACACAGGAAAGTTTTCCGCACATGGGTATCTGCAGACTGACCCTCAAGTGGATATCCTCCTTCCTCACGGACAGAACTCAATGAGTTAGACTACCCTCCTACACTTCAGAACCCAAGAAACCCATCTACAGAGTCCCTCAAGGATCGCTGCTCAGCCAAACACTCTTCAACTTCAACATGCCACCCCTCGTGGACATTGTCAGAGCCCATGGCATCAACATAGTATCCAATGCCGATGAAACACATCTCATCCTTTCCATTACCAACTAAACCAGCATCACCAAATCAAACTTGATCAACTGCATGAGCAACGTTGCTGCTGGGATGAAAATCAACTGCCTCCAGCTCAACATAGATAAAACCAAATACCTTTTCTTTGGCAACAACCAAACACCCTGGGTTGCCTCTTAGTGGGTAACTGAACTTGGCCCCCCACCCGCCCCTACAGACCATGCCAAGAACCTTGGGATCTTTGTGAACACCAACCTCTCTATTAGCAGATAAATCAACGCTGTCCCCTCATCATGTTTCCACATCCTGTGAATGCTATGCAAGATTTTCAAGTGGATCCCACTTAACACCAGACGAACAGTCAACCAGAATATTATCACAAGTAAACTTGACTATGTGAATGTCTTTCACATTTGGTGAAAGACTTTGCCAGTGGTTTAAATGCCAAAGTCAAACTAGCAGTTTTAGAACTGTCCCTTCAGTCTGCAGTATCAAGCTTCCTGCCACTTTATACTTTGTCACAGACGGGGGCACAATCAGTCCATGTTTTATGCTGACTCCAAGTCACCCAGAATGCCGTCGCCAGACTCACCCTGAACATTCCATGAAATAACTACACCTAAACAATTTCCACTGCCTCCCAGCCCAGGTAAGATGCAAGTACACACTACTCACCCATGCCTACAAAGCTCTCCACAACACCAGTTCCAGAGTACCTCAACCACCATCTCAGCTTCTACCAACCCACCAGACACCTTCGATCTGCATCCCAGGCAAGAGCACACCTCTCTCGCATCAAGAAGGCCAGAAGTGGAGGATGCTCCTTCTCACACCTCACAGCCAAGACCTAGAACGACCTCCCACAACACCTCAGAGCTTCCTACTCCCTCATGGTCTTCTGAAGGAACCTCAAGACATGGCTGAAACTGGCATGATCTCCTCCTCCCCCCTCAGGCCTTCCCTACTCAGTGACTTGACACCTTCACAAGCTATAAGCCACGCTCTACAAATGCACATAACATAACAGTTTTTCCTTGACCCACAAGTAATGTGGGGAGACTTTAGCCACAGAGGTCGGGATCTCTAAAAGTCTTCTTTGAGCCAGTAGAAGGACAGTTGCTGCTGTGCTACTGTTCTTAATCAGCAGCGGACTCACAGATATCCTTTGGTGGGGGCTGGTGTCCCTCTTGGACTCAGGAACCACTCCCAAGTCTGGCAGGCTTGGGTGCAACTTTTGGTCATCGAGATCTGCCTCTTGGGAAGCCAAGCAGGACTGAGCGGAGAGTCTCCAGAAGTGGCTACTGATTTGCCGAGTTGGGTTACTTCAGATTTGATGTCCGTGGTGCTGGTATCAGAGTGTCAGCCGACTGACCCTTGGAGTTACTTCTTTGATCTAGGGATCAGGAGCATCTTTTCCTTGGCACAGTTCTCTCTTTGCTAACCCAAGGTATGGCAGATGCAGTCCAGCAGATGGTACAGCTTCTCTTTGCCAGGTTCGGGGGTCAGCAGGACAATCCTTCATCAGTCTTTCTTCCAGTTCTGCAGTGATATCATGATCAGTGTGCCAGGGGTCCCATTATCATGCCCAGAAAGCACCCTTGGCGATGATGCAGTCACTAACCAATGGGCTACCAGGATTCCTCCTGCCCTGTGACAACTTCTGTCTATGTGTGGCATCTACGAATCCCATGGTGCACTATTCTGCCCTCCCCCAAGGTGTCTGAACCCTTCCTTGGATCTTAGGAGCTTGGTAGCCCACCCAGCTAACAGGTTTGGGCACTGGTCGCCCTCTCTGTTTTCATTACTAGCCTGTCTACCTGACCAAAAGGGCAACCCTTCAGCAGTGTGATCCCATTTGTCCAGCAAAGGTGGCTTCACCTTTGAAGCTCACCTTTTGGGCCAAATCCCTGACTGGCTTCCTTTGTGGGAGAGGTAACACCTCTTCCCGTAGCAGGCTGCTATTGTTCCTGAGACTGGGAGTCATTCACACAACTGGGCAGAAGGCTGTCTGGTGGCCAGTGATTTTGTGAGGCCAATGGACAAAGTGGGCTACTGAGTGTCAACTTTCTAAAAGTTACTTTTCAATAAAAGTGACATTAAATTCAACTTGGGCATCAAGTCCGGTCTAATGCCACAATTAATTTGATATCTTGGTGTACCCATTTTAGTAGTCCCATTCAGAAGTTAGTCGGGCTGAGAGGTCAGCCCATAAGTGTGCGTTAGCAAATGGAGCTGCTAACTTTTCCACAGTGAAAATGACAATTCAGAAGCTTTGCTGTTAGCGCATATAAAAAGCGCATGTCCTACTTAAAAATATACAGCTTCCTGCCATAGGGGCCGACAGGCTTTCCTTAGGGGAAATATATTGTTAAGGAGAGTGTAGACTTTGAAAGAGTGGTTTAAATGGCAAGGTCGAACTAGCAGTTTTAGAACTGTCCTATCAGTCTGCATTAGCAAGCGCTTGCCATTTTATACTTTGTCACACACAGGGTGGTACAATCAGTGCTGCAGCCCTCACTGGGCACTCTGCCTTCCATGCCCTAGGGACTTATAAGTAAGTCAGCCTATGCCAATTGGGGAAATCCCCAATTTAGCATATACTTTGTAATGGGTTAGAACACTGGCACTGAGGTCTGGTTAGAAGGCCTCAGTGCACACTCACAGTTGAAAAACCATCAACAGCTGTCCAGAATTGTGGTGGTGAACATGCAAAAAGGGGTATTTCCTTGCATGAAGACTGGAAGCACAGCAGCAACTGTCCTTCTAGTAGCTCAAAGAGAACTTCACAGGACCCTAACCTCTGCGGCGAAAGTTGCCCCACCTAACCTGTGGACTGAGGAATAACCACAAGGATATCCCCATCTATCACATGGCATACAGAGCATCCTTCAGCCCCCTCTATCGCTTCTATCCTCAGCATCAGTACCACTCTGTTGAAGTCAATAGCGATCATGCTGTAAGGTTCAAAATTGGATTGGAGAAGGCTTTGATGACCAGGTATCAGTCCAAATACTACTTAGTGACCCCTTGACCTTCTCCCTGTCTGAGTTGGTCATCCTAGTCAGGATGGAGTATCCATGTACAATTCTTACAAACTTTTCAAAGGTTACCAAACTTTACAATTATTGATGCTTGTTTGTGGGTGGGATAAAAACTGCAGAGATTTGTATTTCCTTTGAAAATATGTATCTCCAGAACCTTCTGGCAGATTTTGTTCATCTGAGACTCTAAAGATTTATAAAACTATAATCTAATTTTATAAATTGGTGTGAAATTTCTTTTGTGTAGTGTGAATTTCTTATTTTGTTGTTTGGTGCAGTAAAAAAGCTTTATACTAGTTCCTTTGTTTAGGCCTTGCTACTAGAAACCACAGCTACCCAGGGTTGCACTAAATGTTTTGCAAATGAGCCTGACTGGACCCAAGGCAGGTTTTACAAGTGTATTACATGGTAAGGCTGCCCAGCCGTCCCAAGAAATGCACCAGATCCTCATACTTCCTTTCTGGCTACCCCACCTTTTCCTCCTTACCTTAAGGCTTTTCCCATCTCATCTCTCTCTTTCTCTCTTTTCCCTCTACTTTACCTCTCTCCCTGTACTGTTCTCTTAACTTTTTGATTTGTCTCCAGTCTCCCACCCCTTCCATTCACTTATACATTTGAGAGATCACTGACCAACTAAGGAAGTGTACACATAGTAAGACGAGAGATAAAGGGAGGGAAGTAAGTTAAGGAAAAATTTCAGCTTTTATGGTGAAATATTTCATAGTAGTTCCTTGCTTTTTACTGTTGAAATGAAAATGTCTGTTGTGAGGTTGAATGTATATATGTATATGCTAATTGTACAGCAACAACCTAGCTAAAAGGCAGCGAGCACTCAAGCATTGCAGACAAGCAGAAAGTCAATGAGTAAGAAGAGAGGAAACTGAATTGTGGATGGTAAATTATAATAATGTAGGCCCAGATGTTTCAAGAATGCATTTTGTGAATCGGAAATAGCGATTTTTAAGAAATCGCTATTTCTGATTCAGAAAATGGAATGTATCACATTTGCGAATCGGTAATAGCGTTTTCTTAAAAATCGCAATTGCTATTACCGAATCGCAAATTGCGATACAGCTCCCATTCGCATCTATGGGCCTGTCGGCCCATATTTGCGAATATTTTGCATGTCCCAAATTGCGAATTTCTAACTGGAATTCGCAATTTAGGGAAATGCTAAGTCCAGGGTGCTGGGGGCCTAAGGCCCCCTCTGCTGCACCCCAAAACATTTGTTTACAACATGTAAGGTGCACACATGCCAAAAGGGCATGTGTGCTTTACATGTAAATTTGAAAAATGCATTTTAAATGCATTTTTAAAATTTGCACATGGTTACCACCAAGTTCAACTTGGTGGTAATAGCGATTCCTTAATGCCCAATTAGCATTAAGGAATTGCTTCTTACGTGTGCTTTAGAAATCGCAGATAAGGAATCCTTATTTACGATTTCTTATTTAGAGAGTCGCAATTTGCGACTCTCTAAACAGGGTCGCAATTTTCATGAATCGCTATTTTAGCGATTCCTTAAAATTGCATTCAGAATGCCTTTGATACATTCAGAAATGGCTTTATGCATTAGCAAACGGGCATTCGCACCCGTTTGCGAATGCAAAAGGCTTTGATACATCTGGCCCGTAGTGCCCTTTAAAGAAGTGAGTCTACATTTTTTTCCTAAATTGGAGCAGCAATGAGGTGGTCCTGATTAATATAGGATTGTTGTTCCATAGCCTGGGTGCATAGTTGGAAAAGGCCTGCTGACTTGTTTGCATTTTTTTACACTTGCTAGTCTGCACCTCGATGGTGTCCTTGCTGAAGGGGTCCTGGCTGCAGAGATCCATCAGAGATCGTGAGCTTTTCTGCAAGATAAGCCGAGGTGCTGGTCATGATAGCTGGTTTAAAGTTGATGTGGCCAAGTTTATTTGTGTTTACAAATATTTGACCGTTAAGCTACAATTCAAGTTTTATCTTCATATGACTTATTGAAATATTATGCAATAGTACACGGTACACCCTGTACTTGTTATGGTGCTTTTCTTACAATGGGATGAACATGACTGTTAAATACTGAATTCCATGTAAAATATTGTAGCTAACAGCGAGCAAGTCTTGATCCAAATTCCTAAAGGACTGGCTTTATCATGTTTTGTTCAAACTTTATATTTCTTCGGCTGTCAGACTAGAGCAGCCTAACCTTTTTTTGGTTGTTTTGTGTGTTGCCATTTCTAAAAGTTAAACATAGAATTCAATGTTGGACGGCATCACGAGAGCTAGAGTGAGATTAAAGTAGGCAATGAATGTAAAAGTGTACTGAAGAAGGCAATTCTGAAATATGTTTTGCCCGTCTCGCCTAAACTATTTAATATTGCGCTTCTTGTATCATATTCCTTTCCTAAAGTAGGTTAAAGTATTAGAAGAGAACAAGAAACACGTCTACAGATTATGAAGCTGTACAGTCTCACAAAGCACAGAGCAGGCCACTCTAAATTTAGTCTCCATTTCGAGAGTTCACGTTATTTTAAATGACTGTTTGTGGGAGATCTCCAACCCTGCCTACAGAGGGCATGGGAAGGTTTAAATTACAAATCTTTTTACTAAAACAGACCTGTTGACTTTATGCTGCCCTGGGGACCTATCAAGAACCGTCCATTGCTAATTTAATATCATCATGCTGAAGGGAAAGCATCTTCTGAGTTAATACTCTGCTTTCATAAAATTCAAAATGGCACCATTTGAAATGAGTCCTCCACACCGACAAAGGTAACTTTCTGTTTGTGTTTTTTTAAGGGGCAGGAGTCTTCAATTTAGTCATTTGCACTAAGACAGATGCATTAGCCAGATTTTAACGGACTAAGTTTCATGTGAATGATTTAACAATGGTTGTGATACAATTGTTATTTTAAAGGGTTTATCTTGTGATTTTAGTAGAGTATAAAATAGGCCATATTTTTCTCATGGTGTGTGCTTCTGCGGGCTCGTTTACACTGATTTCCAAACCTGTTTTATATCATACACCTTGGTGTCGTAAAATAATTAAAGTTTTTTTGGCAATTTTTTTTCTTACTTGCGCGTGTTTTGCTCTTAAGTAAAAACAGTGCACATATTGTGCGCGCCTTGATTGGCAAAGAGGCCCGTGCACATCTATGGAGCTGCTCGCAATTACCCAACCTAGGCCAGGCAACATGGCGTGCCAATCCACACGGGATTTGAAACCTCCGTTTAGAAAGAGATAGACGTGAATGCAAGCATCCCCGAGCATGTGATCCTGCTGCACACCTAGGTGGACCGCGTGAGTCTGGTCTTGTTACTAGAAAACCCAGGCTTACAACTATTTTCACGTTTTTGTCCTGGCAAATTTTCCCATGGTCCTTTGTGGGTCTGCACTATCGTATTTGTTTAATTTATCCCAGATGCACCATTTCTCTATTGTTCTGTCAGTGATTAGAAGTATTTTTTTTCCATCACAAAGCATAATTTCACTTTTTTTCAAATCAAATAAGATGAAGTCTATGGCGAAATAGATATTGCTCTTGTGCATACTCGGAAACACATATGTTACATATACATTTTAAGATCAAAGTTGTAACAAAAAGTACTGTAGACAAGAAAACCTAAAAAAAAAAGCTAGAAGGAAAGAGGAGTGATTTAATATTGTTCTGGAAATCTATTTAATTTCCCTTTTATCAGAGCGGTTGTTAGGCTTGTATCCAAGCACATAGGCATCAACTAACGGTGCAATTAAAGAGCTAGATTACACATTTCTTTTGTAGCTACCACTGTTTGCACTCTATAACGCTGCAACTCCTAAAGCATTATTTAGCTCATTCTGCTGCCACCTTTTTCCAGTGAGTGCTACCCCGTCTCTCCCCATCATAGAGCTCTGTACTGCGTGTGTTATGAGTGTAACAAAAAAAGAATACAAGACCTAAAAGTGAAAGGTATTTTTGTTAAATATTAGAATTCACATGGACGCGAGTTATACAAGACAAATGACATTCTGAATGTTTTACAAGAGCATAAAATGTTACAATAGGGGCGGAGGTTCCATTGGTGCAGCAGGTGTAGTGCACCTGGGAACAGAGGTCAGAAGAGCCTGCTGAACCCTGATTATTGCTGTGCTTTATGTCTCAAACAGTAGCCACCTCCATCCTTGCCTTAAGGGCCCATGGCACACTGGCTTTAAATGACGAAGGAAAGGCATCAGTGCACTGGCTCTTTTTGGGCGGAATGCAGGGAGAGGAAATGAGTAATGGAGGGATTGGGGACAGGAGACACTTGAGCGAGTGGAATGGGGGAGGGGAAGTAAGATTTGCCTTGGAAGGGTGATCCTGCAGAACCTGGAAGAGTGAAAAAGGAATTAATGTGCGAAGGAAAACTGGCACTCGGTGGTTGGAAAACCGAATGGATGAAAATGTAGAGTTCGGAAGGAGGAAATAGGAAGTTCCCCTACTAAAGGTAAACAGTGTAGAGAGCCATGCGGGCTCTACAATACTTTGTTGCCCCACGAGGTGGCTGGGGCGGGCTTTAGCCAGAGTTATTAAATAAACAGGAGGTCTGCTGACCCAGCAGTCCTCATGTAATCAGCTAAGTGTGGTGTTGTGGTGTTCGCTAGTGCGTCCGTTACAGTGGTGACGAAGCGGGATACTGCTGAGATTCAGCGCAAACACAAACTTCAACAGAGTTGGCAGTGGCACGCTGCAATGCGCACACCTTGTTTTCACAGCTGAGCTTTGCGTGGAGACAGAGAGTGGCGGCGGCTGACCTCCTCGCAGCAACTTGCGTGAGAGGTGCACCCAAGGAAGCGGGTATCGGCTGTCTTGGCCCACTGCCAGTGGTTCGATAGCCCTGAAGGAGGGGTAGGAGAAACGTCCCTATCATCCAGAGGTCCTGCCTGCAAGGACCCGGTAAGGCGGATAGCTGCATGCCAGCATGAAATCTGGACACACGTGGTCATAAGTCCCCAACAGACGTTCGGGATACGAGGAGGGTTTTTTCTTTTTTTTTTCACTCCTCTGTGTGTGCCCTGGGTGGGAACACACCTTCTAATGCCCACAAGCGCTGTCACCTGCTCCATCACCTGCTTCTCGGACCCTTGGTTCCTCGGAATCTGCGTCTCCCATACCAGGTTGGGCTGTGATTGCGCAGGCTGCGGGGCAGTGAAGACCATGTTTTTCAGAGGTGCAGCTGCGTTGTCCTGTTCAGGGCCACAACTGGGGCAGCACAGCCCCCATATATCTGGAACGGGGAGACACCTGGAAGGGGGCGCATCAACTCCATACCCTAAAGAAAAATAAAAAGAAGGACAAAAGAAACAAAGGACAATGAGTGCTGCTGAGCAACAGCCCGCACCTGCTCCAGCTGGAGCTCACTCGTCAGTGGCGGCACTGCCTCCTTTCAGCCAGCTCTCTGACCCAGGCACGGCCTCGCCACAATGGCGCCTCTGGCTTGGCCGCCTAGAGAACTACTTTTGTGCCACAATGGAAAGGTACGGCGCTGTGCGCAGATCACTAATGCTACACATGGGAGGCGATGAGCTCCACAAGCTGTTTGACTCCTTACCTGACATCAGAGACCCAAAGGATTTTAATGCAACAGTGACTGCGCTGAACAAGCATTTCGATCCTCAACTCAATCCAGATTATGAAAGATTCAAACTGCGCCAGGCCCAGCAGACGGAGTTGATCGATATGTTCTAAGCTAGACTGCAAAAACTGGCCAGAAAGTGCGTAGGACTGAACCAGCACAAGGAAATAAGGGCACAAATAATTAAATGATGCCGCTCCAACATGTTGCGCAAATTGATTATGCTGCAGCCTGGCATATCCCTCTATGAGAGCCTCATCCTAGTGCACTCTCATAAGCTCTCGGCTGTCTGGGCCGGTGCTATGGCAGCGGTAAGGGGACAGACTATGTCAGCGGCGCCATCCCCAAGGCAGGTTACCATCAAAGAAGAACAGGTGGACGCCATTCACATTCGCCAAGGCCTGGGCGAGAACCGAGCACCTCCAGACAAGGAGAGGGGGCCTATGGCAGCTGCGGGTACGAACATAAGACCCCGGGTGGCTGTCCCGCGAGGGGCAAAGTGTGCAACAAATGCCGGAAGGGGAAACATTTCGCCAAAGTGTGCAGTATGGGGAAAGGCAGACCACGAGATTCCAGAGGGAAGACTGCGACAGTCAAGAACATAGAGAAGGAGAAACGCACGCTCTAGACACAAGGGGACACTAAGTTGCCAGCATATGAGGAAGAAGAAGAAGAAGAAGAGGAGGACGTGTTTGTCATCTCGTTCACAGGAGGGAGACAGCATAAACGACGACCACCCTCTATGAGTATGGTCAGGATCAACAACACACAAGCCACAGTGCTAATTGATATGGGCGACCTCAGTCAACATGATGGACAATACGCTGTAGCAGCAATTGTCTCCCAAACCACCTCTGTCACCTAGCAACACGAAAACATATACGTACGGAGGACGAGACCCACTTCCGCTGCAGGGTACGATAGAAGTACCATCACCAACGAAGGGCATAGCACCCAAACAAAGTTCTATGTAGTGAAGGGAGACCGTGGCACTCTCCTGGGATGCCATACAGCGAAAGATCTGGAACTTGTCTTCTTTGCACCCCAAGTGTATGAGTCACATGCAGAAACCCTCCTCCAAGATTTTCCCCAGCTGTTCACTGGGTTGGGAAAGCTCAAAGGCAAGCAAGTGAAGCATCAACAGGGCTGTAATGCCTGTTGCACTGTGACACCAAAGAGTGCCCTTCCATCTGCGGACGGCTGTCGAGAAGGAATTACAGATGTTGGAGAGCCAAGGGGTAATCAAGAAAGTGGACGGGCCCACTCCCTTGGTCTCGCCACTGGTGATCACGTCGAAGACAAAAAAAACGTGGGCCATCCACCTCCGCGTGGATATGCGCCTAACCAATCAGGTGATTAAGCGAGAGTGCCATATCACGCCCACAATGGACGATATCATTGCAGACCTGAATGGTGCATAATGGTTCTCAAAGCTGGAATTGAATTCTGGCTATCACCAACTAGAGTTGGACCCCAAAAGTCGGAATATCACCACATTCTCCACCCACGTGGGACTCCGATGATTCAAAAGGCTGTGTTTTGGGGTGTCGTCAGCAGCGGAAGTGTTCCAAAACGCCATCAGAGAAACACTGTCCGGTTTGGCGGGGGTGATCAACATGAGTGACGACATTTTGATTTTCTCGGAGCCATGGGAGGAAAATCATCTTCATCTAAAGGCCACCCTACAGAGACTTTCAGATGCGGGACTGACACTTCACAGGAATAAATCAATTGATTTTTTTGGGTACATCTTTTCGAAGGATGGGCTGCAGGTGGATCCCAAGAAAGTGGAAGCCATTCGCCAATCACCAACTCCCCAAAATACCACGAAAGTCAGAAGTTTACTGGGAATGGCAACTTACTGTGGCCATTTTATTCCCCAACTAGCCACGATGGCAGAACCACTAAGACAACTGACGAAGGTCAACCGCAAGTGGGAATGGACTTCCGAAGCAGACAAGGCTT
The DNA here is from genome assembly GCF_031143425.1 of Pleurodeles waltl. Lineage (NCBI taxonomy): Eukaryota > Metazoa > Chordata > Amphibia > Caudata > Salamandridae > Pleurodeles > Pleurodeles waltl. The sequence goes on along the minus strand of NC_090448.1, from coordinate 265,321,000 downwards.
TTCAGGACATAAAAGGGGGCGCTGTTGGACAAAGTGACCATGGCATACTTTCAACCGGAGAAGAGGACAGAAGTGATGGTGAATGCAAGCCCAGTGGGGCTGGGAGCAGTACTCATGCAGGAGCAGAGTCACCAAGAATGGGCCCCGGGTGTGCACGCCAGCAGAGCTCTATCGGCACTAGAGACGCTGTATGCTCAGGTGGAATGTAAGGATCTAGCAATCAGATGGGCATTCAACCACTTTCATCTGTACTTGTATGGCCAGGAATTTCAAGTTGTCACAGACCACAAGCCATTTGTGTCCTTATTTGCTGGATCTATGAGGCTAGTTCCCCCGAGAATCGAGAGGTGGGCGGTCCTGCTACAGCCATATCTCTTTATGGGCTTCTTTTGCCCAGGGGCGAGTAACCCCGCGGACTACCTGTCGAGGTATCCACAGACAACACCATTGGGGGTGCCGGAGGGCGACGATAAAGAGAAAATGGAGAGTTTTGTCAACCTGGTAATACAGGTGACGTGTCCTGTGGCCTTAACTGTGGCAGAACTAGCGGAGGAGTACAAAAAAGACTGTGTCAGTCAGAACCAGTGGAACATTTCCTGGAAGGGGTAAAAGCCTATGATTCTGGGGAGAGAGTAGCCATGCAAGTAATGTAGAAAGTCAAAGAGGAATTGTCTGTCGGACGTGATGGTCTTCTCCTGAGAGGTAAAAAAATAGTGATCCCCCGCAGCCTGTGGGATAGAGTGGTGAAGTTGGCTCATCAAGGCTATCAAGGAGCAGCGAAAACAAAAGCGCGTCTGTGCGCTAAGGTGTGGTTCCCAGCCATGGATATGAAGGTAAACTCGTTTGTAGGAAACTGCCACTCGTGTATCATAACATCCATTGAACCGCCCACCAGCCCCGTGATTATGGAACCGCCCTGTTACCAGCCGTGGTCTGAGTTAAGCATGGAATTTGGGAGTTTCCCAGATGGCAAACTAACAGTGGTTCTGGTTGACTCATTTACTAAATTCCCAGTAGTGGAGACCGTGGTTTCCTTCTCGTTTGGGAGCCTGAGACCAGTACTGGAGAGAGAGTGTTTGCAACATTTGGCCTTCGAGATGAGATCTGAACGGACAATGGTCCCCCATTTCAGGACAGGACTTCAGCACTTTCATGGACGAACTGTCTATAAAACATCGCAAAATCACGCCATACTGGCCACAGGCCAATGGTGACTTGGAAAGGTTCATGCGCACCCTGAAAAAATCAACGACCAAGCCATGGCCCAAAGACGAACGTGATGCCAGGACTTTTAAATAGGTGACAGGGTTGTTGTGAGAAGGGGTCTATGGTAACAGCCTGCCGTGGTGAGAGGCAGGTGACAAGGAACATTTCACACTTCAAACGTGCGGGAGTCCCTGTGGACAACCGACAAGCAGATGAAGAAGAGGATGTTGTCGGAGAGGCTGGCGAGGAGATCAATGATGGATCTGGAGGCCAAGAGGCATCCAGTCACACTCTACATCAGCCCGAAGAGGATGATTGGGAGACAAGGTCGAATAGTCGGAGAGAGAGGTATCGTCTTCAGCCTAACCCTGCTCCCAGCCATCGGCTCCGAGACTTTTCATGCTTAAGACATCACAATGAATAGGTGGAGAGTGCACAGGAAAAGGTGACGGTGAAACAGAAGACAAGGGCTCAATATAATGGAGTGACCTGGGAGGAAGCCGCCGGCCGGCTGCTATGAGCGGCTCATGCAGAAGTTGCGTGCAGGACATATATCCCTTAGTATATTTCTCTCTTTTCTCGCTCTCTCTTTTGTCTCTCTCTCCCTCGCTCTTTCCATTTCTATTCCCCTCTCTATTTTCCTCTCTGTACTTGTTTTCAGTCCTCACATCTCACTTCTTTTGTTCCTTACGACAGTCTGTGTTTAATGACATGTCTAGTTCTGTTTGTTGGGTTTTGGAATAAAGTCCTGGAGGGATGTAGAGAGCCATGCGGGCTCTACAATACTTTGTTGCCTTGCAAGGTCGCTGGGGCGGGCTTTGGCCCAAGTTATTAAATAAACAGGAGGTCTGGTGACCAAGCAGTCCTCATGTAATCAGCTAAGTGTGGTGTTGTGGTGTTCGCGAGAGCGCCCGTTACAAACAGGACCAGGAAGGAAAGGAGGACAATAATGGTAATCTCCACTTTGTTAAGTGTTAAAGTACATTTATATCCAATTTGTATGACATTATTGATATCATTGACATAAATGTTATTTGTTTATGGTACTTATTGTAGATGTTACTCTGATGTTTTTTCCTAATGGTAAATGTATTTGCAGTCACAAGGCTATTCATGAGACCTGCAAGAAATACAATTGTACTATCGATGCCACCCTTCCTCATTCAGAACACTCCTGACCAAGGAGATTCTGCAGTATAAAGGTTTGTACGACAGAATGCCGACTGACAAAACAACGGGTGCCTAAACAACGAGGTCGTAACACCGACCTCGTTGTTACTACTAATGCCTTTACCACGAATGCCTTAACAACGATATTTCGTTGTAAAGGCATTCCTGGTAAAGTCATTAGTAACAGGCACCCATTGATCCTGCATGCCTCACCCCACCCCACCCCCCCAACCCCACCCCAAAACCTAAAACCCCCAACCCCCGCCCCCTCCCCAAAACCAAAAACGCCCCACCCGCCCAACCCCACCCCAAACCTAAAACCCCCGATCCCCCGCCCCCTCCCCAAAACCAAAAACACCCCACCCCCCCAACCCCACCCCAAAACCTAAAACCCCGAGCCCCCACCCCCTCCCCAAAACCTAAAACGCCCCACCCCCAAAACCCCACCCCAAAACATTAAAACCCCCGACCCCCCACCCCCTCCCCAAAACCAAAAACGCCCCACCCCCCAACCCCACCCCAAAGCCTACAACCCCCAACCCCCCACCCCCTCCCCAAAACCTAAAACCCCCCACTTACCTGAGTCGTCGCCTCATCTGCATCGTCCTCCTCAGCCGACTCCCTTTTTTGTACCTTAACCATGCATGTTCGTTGTTCAGGACATGCGTGGTTAAGGCACAAAATAACGAAGTCGTGGATAAAGAAAGCGTTGTTCCGCTTTCGTTAACCAGGACTTCGTTATAAAAAAGTCGCCATAAAGGATGTTTCCCAGTATAAAATCCTTCAAGGTTTTTGCAGGTTCCAGGAAGAATCAGATTGGCCTATACTAAATGTGTTCAATCTCTGACCAGGAACCTATCACTGCAAGGTTTCAGGTGCCTTGTACTTCAATTTAAAACAAGGTCTGGCTCCAAGAATCGTCTCAAATGCATCTATAAGAGCCATTTCACTAATGTCTGACCTCTTAGCTCCATTTCCATTTCCTAAATTAAGTGTAATGTACAAGACGTATGTTCTATTTTATGTTTTAAACAATTCACTAATACTTGTGAAGACAGTTTTTTCAAGCAAAGTTGAAGGGACTCTCACTGAGTTTGCCTCCTCGTCTCACCCCACTGGCATTGTGTTGCACCAAAGGTATGGATCCCTGGTTTTTACATTGGTATGCATCCAATTTTCAATGTCAAATAGACAGTCATGCCATTTAAGATGGATTGGCATGTAATGATGATTGAAATGCAGAATAAGCTGCATGTTAGCCACATAACAGAAAGCTGGACCAAGTGGGCTCCAATGTGATGGGATAGCAGAGCCATATATAGGTTGATAGAGGTCAGGCTGTCAAGGCCCATATTGGAGTAGATGAACAACACAGACACTGGCTGCACTGAATAGCTGTAATGAGGATGTTTCTTATTAGCAGGGTTACTCTACTGGTGAGGGATGGCTGTATTCAAGGTTAGGGACAGCCCACTAGGTAAGTGGACTGCTGTGAGTTGTCTTCAAGGCACTACATTGCTCCTGAAAAACAAAGAAAAGTTAGACACCAAAAGTGGAAGAATAAAACAAAACTGGCTCCACTTTGAGCCTATTGGTCTCAGAGTCAATCAGCAGTACAGTGGTGGACAACTGAACAAATGACACTGGCTATAATAGGGTTTGAGTTCATAACTTAACCTGATGTGAGTCAGTCCACACTAACACTGATACAGAGAAGTGCAGGCATATATGAGGGGTTCATTCTGGTAAAGTACAGATTAGGTCTGTGTTGTTGGAGCTTGCTGAAGTTGTAAAGCCAAGAAACATACATTTCAGCAAACAGAAGGGGAGTAGGCAAATAGTTTGGGGACATGTAATGGCACCCGCCAGCAAACATTGTCCAGTCTTTCCTTCATTCTCTTCACCCTCTCATCCCGCTCCAGCTTACAATCGCCCTGCGCACCCCTGCACACCTTTATCAGAGCAGGTGGTAGATGTGTGCATGAAACCTCATTGAAAATGGAATGCCATGCAAAATACCTTTGGTAAATCCAGTTACACACAGTAATTCCCCATCTGTGGAATTTAATTCACAATTACACAGTTCTGGTAGTTTTCTGTTGCCTCATGCTGGTAATTACTGGTGTGGAGTTTGCACCCCGCCAATACTGTGCAACTAGTAATGACATCAATAAGTTCCTCATATAGGACGCACAGCAAAGACACACTTTTCCACCTATGGCCCTCCAAAAGGTTGCATGGGACAGTTTGCAGTTACTGCCCAAAAGTTCAAAAGGTGTCTCAGAAGCAATGGTGGAGTCACTGTTCTTGTGATGCTTCACCTTTATTGAATGTGTTGCTCAGCTCTCCAAAGGCAATCTTTGTGGGGTTTGGCAACTTGTTGATAAGTTTATGAAGTCTTCCTCTGAATCATCTCCAATTCTAGTATCCTTCACTGCTACAGCACCTAGACTATCTCTTGAGTGCTGAGTCGCCTAAGATGTTTCACCACCTGACTGCACATGGGCTGTAGTGGAGGATGAATAAGATCCATGTGGGGGCGGCTGCAAGACCACCAATGAGCCATCATCCTGGTAGGATGGCCGATCCTCTCTACACTTAATACCATTATGTCACTGTGTGGGAGAAATACACAAACCCAAAAAGCAGGGCCATTTGCAATGATGTGACTCAGGACACTGACAAAGGTCACAAATAGTTGTGACAAAATAATGCCAACTTTCTAAAAATAACATTTTCAGATTGGTGAATTAAATTCCAGCCTATCATGAAAGATGATTTTGAATTACAATTCGTTGGAGTACGAAAGTCATAGCTCTATATGTTCCAAATCTAAATCTAGCACTTATTAAATGTAATAAGGTGACCCAGTGTTAGTCAATGGAAGTAGTGAAAACAACTTTAGGAGTATTTCGCTATCAGGATATGAAAACCTTAAACCTACATGTCCTGCTTTTTAAATACCACAGGTGGCTTATGGGTATTAAAAAAGAAGGTATAGGCTTGGTAAAAGCTTTATTTTTCAAGGTCCAAATGGGAGTTTAAAACTGCAGACAGTCTGCAATGGCAGTCCTGAGATTAAAGGTTTATAGAACTACTGTAGTGGATGGCACAATGAGTGCTGCAGGCCGACTAGTAACATTTAATTTACAGGCCCTGGGTACATATTGTACCATTTTACTAGTGACTTAAAGTAAATTAAATAAGCAAATCAGGTGCAGGGTAATTTGACCATTTTTAAGGACTGAGAACAGGCACTTTAGCACTGAAACAGAAGGGGAGTAGGCAAATAATTTGGGGGAAGACCACCCTAAGGCTGACAGGTCTAACAGGGAGCATGTAATACCAACTGCCAGCAAGCATTCTCCAGTCTTTCCTTCATTCTCTACACCCTCTCATTCCACTCCAGCTTACAATCGCCCCTGCGCACTCCTGTACACTTTTACCAGAGCAGGTGGTAGATATGTCCGTGAAACCTCATTGAAGAGGGGATGCCATGCAAAATACCTTTGGCAATTCCAGGTCCACAGAGCTATTCCCTATCTATGGAGTTTAATTCACAATTACACAGTTCTGGTAGGCTACTACTGGCACATGGTGGTAATTACTGGTGTGGAATTTGCACCCCGCTAATACCGTGCAACTAGTAATGACATCAATAAATTCCTCATATAGGCTGCACAGCAAACACACACTTTTCTATCTATGACTCTCCAAAGGGTAGCATGCTATCAATGTACAAATGTGATGTGGTGTCTCATTAAAAGTATGAAGCACTATATAAATACAGCTACTAAAGAATACAGCGCACTACCCTACTGCACTGAGGCCATAATAATGGCAGCAGAGAGCTAGATAAATATATATGGATGTAACCTATTCCTGCCTTCTATAAACGTACAGACTTTACTTACAACCTGATTACAAGTTATGTGTGTTTTAAATTCCTATCCAGATGTTTGCAAACAGATCAGAAATATGAGTTGAGCGTCAATGTTAGGCTTCATTCTGAGGTGAGGAACCTAGGAGAAGTTGTTTTTTAACCCCTTGAATACCCCACAGCATGATAGCAGCAATCACTGATTGCACTAATTAGCACCCAAATGCTACATAACTGAAAACAGTGGTTTTCATCTTCAAATCTGTCTTTGTGCTTCTATGTACTATTATCATGATGATTTCCATTCAGGTACATAGCTTACAATACATGTAATTATACAATATATTGCTCTCCATATATTATATTAGTCTATGTTTGGGGTCACTAAGCCCTCCTAGTTTGCCCACGTTTCTACCTACTGTAACTTCATAGCCTCTATTAACCCACATGATGTATGTTCAACAAGGCCTATAAAATCCTGACTCCACAATCTGTGTCTGCGGTTGTTTCACTGGCTGTTACCTTTTACCCTTAATATGCGTTTTCAACTGACACTACAACTACTGGATGGAAGAAAGTGGTTGTTAAATCACTTTTGAAGTTAGACTTGGACCACAGGACAGAAGCCTACTATAGGCTCATCTTTAATTTGCCAGTAGTCAATAATATGGATGAGATTGGTAAAATTGGTAAAAAGCTAGGTGGGTGAGCTTAAGACATCATTTAGGCACTAAAACGGCCCCTATAGCTGTACTGGATTACATCGGACAAAATTACAATTAAGGCATTTCCACATGCCTCATTCTGCTGCTACAGATGTGTCATCCTTCTACCTCTAAATCTAAATGAGAATCTTGAGGAAAATTATTTTAATTCTGTGCCCTTTAAAAGCCAGTTTTGCTACCCTCATTTCTAGATTGAACTATGCCAGTGCTTGCCACATTGGCCTTACTGAATCAGCTCTTTACAGGCTTCCAAACATTCAGAAAATGCAGCAAGACTTGAAATGAATTTCTGGAAAATTCATAGTCATAAGTGGCACTGGTTGCCTGTTTCTAGAAGGGCATATTACAAGACAGAAAATCTTTGAAGCAACCATCATGCTGGTGTGGCCCCATTATCCACAAACTGAGTTCGATTCCAGTCATGCTCACTAGCATTCTGAATGAGCGGAGAAGTTGCGAGGTGGAAAAAAATGGTAAACCTCCCATAGAGCAGTGCACATACATTCAAAATCAGAACTTTGGGCTGAAGGTTCAGAACCAAAGTTGGGTAAATATGCAAACAAATAATCAGGCCAAGCAATCCAGATCTTGGTCGATCCCACTTCGAATAAGTTTACTGAGCGCGCTCTGTCACCAAACAGTTTAATAGGTGTTCAAACAAACAAGCAGGTTGATCAGCCGAAGCCGGACCAAGGCTCTGCACACATAACTTCAGTTAAATCATCAGTGGCCAAAAGCGCAATGGAAGAAATTGTTAGGGAATCTATTAAATCACAGGCAGCAGGTGCAGTGCACCACGACTTTGGCCCTGCTTTTCTTAAAACTGCGACACAGGGTCGGGATGCAAAAGAGCTTTCATCTTATCCTGAGGACATTTTGCGTGCAGGAGAGTGGAAGGACCATGAACCAATGACTCTGGAACTAAGTAAAAGACAGAAGAAACGAGCAAGAAAAGCAAGAAAAAATATCCAGCCTTCCCCAATAACAACTGCTCAAAACTAGATATTGTACCTGATCTTTGAGCCCCTGCAGGATCATCAGCACCTTGATACTGCCATCATTCAGAAACTAACAGGAGACCACCCCGGAAATGTGAAGCATATAGACCATGGTGCATCCTAGGATTGTTGGCCACGATAAACTCATTGCAATCAATAACAGATACAGAGGATCATGTACAGAATGGACGGGACAAATTGCGCTTAGAGCCTGCCCACAACAGGTCCCTACTGACTCGGGGGAGAATGCCCTCCCACGGGCACCCACCCGCCACAAGAATTAGAAGGGCCTCAACCCCAAGTAGAAGGAAAGCCCATGCAACCTCTCCAAAACTCACCAAACTGTTGTGTATCCCTAAGTATACCTGCAAAGAGTGGAAGCAGAGCTGTATTGATGAAAGAGCAAACATCCAAGAGACAATGTTCCAAGGGTAATTCTCAAATTATGACATTGCACTCCTGCGACAAGCTCGCCATGAAGGAAAAAGAGCGAACCACAGCAAAGGTTGACTTTGATGCACCATTCCACTCCCGCACCACTACAGTAACCACTTGCACAGTGGAGGATTGCAGCCATCATGTGATTCTAACCCCAAGGTATTTTTCACAAGGGCAGCAGGACATCCTAAACAGAGGTAACATCTGAAGGCTATTGGCGGTGATACCTAACCTTCAGGCATTTAAAGTCTTCTGACCTATTGGCAATTACATTTCTTCCACAACCTGATAATTCTCAACCTGAGCAGACTGTGTCCATCTGGCGAACAGAAGGAACTGCAGCTTTATTATTTTAAGCAAGCCAGCAATTTGATGCCTGGGGCATATCTTTTTTTAAACCTACAAAGCCTCGCTATCCCTCACCTTTGTTAACCTCCACTGCTGTTCGAACTTCCAAAGTAGGCTCAGAACCAATTTATTCAGTGCTGCTTATCGAGGGTGGCCCGACAGGCTTTCCAACATAGAGGTCAAGGAAGGAGGACGTGGTGGCCAAGGACGAATGGTACTGGTTACCATCCGTCTTAAATGGCCTGGTGTGCAAGTGACCCCACCAAGGATGGGTTGAACCTCCTCACTCACCATTCTTTTCTGGAACATTGCTGGGCTGAAAAAGGTTCTTTATACGGTGGACCCTCCACCGTAATGGGGAAAGTATGAGATAATTGCCTTTCAAGAAATTTTGATCCTCTTCAGCTACTAGCTTTCACAATACACCACAATGAGGCCAGAAAGCTACAAAGATATGGATGACCAGTGGGGGGCTTGGCAGTGTATCTGTTAACAGCCCTGGATGTACTATCAGAGCAATTACTTAATTTGCAAATTATAAAATTAAGCCTGAGTCATACCAATTGCACCATGACAGTTTTGCTGTTTAATGTGTATACCCACCCTACTTCCTCTAAAAAAAGGGCACTGTTAAGAAATCTAATATCCACTATAATGAAGCTTTAATTGGCAAATCCAATGTGGGAAATAATTATAACCAGTGATTTCAACACCAGTTTAACCTACACTCTGGCATTTGAGGAATTACTGCTAATTGAGAATTATCTTTGGGCCGTTACACCACAGGAAGCTCAACCTCGCAAACTCATAGATCGCAATAGTCAGGAGATGGTTACTTTACTCGAGTACTTAGATTTGAGAGTTATAAATGGTAGAACAAAAGAGGACAGGCCATTTAGGAACACTTAAAATAGTGTAAGAAGCAGGTACATAACTGACTATACCATACTCTCACTCCCATTATTACAATATGTGCAGAGATTCATAGTTAAATATACCACAAGTGTTGACCACATGATTCATCACGTGGAGTTAAGTTTACATCCTCCTTGCCATAACCCTGTGCCACCTGACATTGGATCTTGTCACAGCATCAATCTGAAGTGGTTGAGATGGACTAACGATTCACTTCCCAGGTTGGTCGATAAAGTGAAAGAAATAATGGAGATTGGCCATGTATATATCACAACACAATCATAGCAGCCTGGTCGTACTTTTCCACCTGTCTGTTATCTGATTGTTCTTCTTTCGCAAGACCTACCATCATGCGAATGGCCAGGGGACATCAAGGATTAACAATAAGATGCTGGAGAATAAAAAAGGATAGAAGACATACAATTAAGCAAGCAAGCACACTTCCAGCAGCGTCCTTACTTTGGGATAAAGTGAGAATCCTGCGGAAAGAGTATGAGAAGCAAATCTGGCTTAGTCAAAAATCGGACTACAATGCCTTTTGAGCAAAATTAATCTTTAGTGCTAAACAGCTGAACTCTAGTGCATTCTGGTCAACAATTAACACCATTAACAGAGACATAATGCCTGTAAACTCTTCAAGTATAACTGAAGAAGCATGGGTAGCCCATTTGAGTAAAGCTTTTTCTAACATCTCGGAGCAGGCTACTTGTGAAAAGGCAAGGAATAACATAGTTGGTGCAGAGGAAATTAAGGAATCCCCCCAAAGCATGGAGTTAGTTGTCAGTACCTGCCCCCTTGCTATCCATGGAAATTTGATGGTCAATCTTTATACAACAGCAGAAGTGGCAAATGTGATCAAAGCCAGCCACAGGGACGGTGTGCCAGGCCCAAATGGCATTCCTCAAGCCATTTACAAGCAGGATCCTGAATATTGGTCTCAACACCTAGTGGCTCTTTATAAGGAGATGGTATTGACACATATGATCCCTAGTGATTGGAGAGGCTCAATAATAAAGCCAATTTACAAGGGTGGGGATCGCTTGGATCCAGAAAACTACAGACTGATTGCCCTCATTGATGCAGAAACAAACTACTATGCCTCTCTAATTTTAGCTGAGCTGACACAATGGCCAACTTCAAGAGATCTAATTCTTGTCAATCAGGCTAGGCTATCTTCGGCACAGCTACTAATATTCTAGCCTTAACATTGATTTAACATTGATTGCTTACAAATGTAAGCGATCTAAAAATAAGCTCCACCTATGCTTAATAGACAACGGCATTTGACTGAGTAGATCAGCCCTCCTATGGCAAAAGTAAAAAATTAGGAGGCTTCCACCAAACCTCTTATGTGCTATAGAGCAGCTTTACTCATCCACTTGGATACAAATCAGATTGGCTGACAGCACCAGGCTATCTAGAAAAATCCCCTATGAAGTTGGCTTAAAGCAAGGGTGTGTGCTAGCCCTGCATTGTTCAATTTGTTTGTAGGCAATTTATCTCCAAGCCTTGATCAGGTCAACTTCTTTTCACCTCAGCTGGGCCAGTTAAGACTGTTCCACCTCTATTATGCAGATTACATTGTTCTTTTTAGACACAGAAGATTGGGCCTACAAAGACTATGTATCGGACTCGCAGAATATGCCACGCTCAACAAATTGGAAATCCACACAGAAAAAACTAAGACCATGTCTATGTGTAGTAATGTTGGTTCTTTCCCAAGGGTCAGGCTAGGTGACTCCATCTTAGAGGAAGTTAACTGTTATAGGTATTTGGGGCTGCACATAGATAACAAGTTGACCTTAAAGGCTCAGGAACAGCACATTGTCAACAAAGGAAATGCTTATATATTTGCATTTTGTGCCTTAGCCAAACCCCTGACTGGCCCAACACTCAAACCTTTGATAACTGTTATCTCTGCAAAACTCCTGTCATTGATCACTTATGCTAATGGGGTTATGCTTGGAAGAGATGCAAGACTCCTGGATACATTTCAAATCATGGCACATATGTGTGTATTTGGGCTCCTGCTGGGTGCCTCCCCAGTGCGCGTCCGTCTGGAGTTTGGACTGGTGAACCAAAGTTGGGGGAGAAGGTATTCTGCCATAAAAGCATGGCACCTGGTAAGAGCAAATCAAGCACTCTTCAGTGCCTGATGGCAGTCAGTGAACTTGGATCCTAAGTCATCTTATAGGGCTTATCTACATTCTGCACTGGATGCAACAAGCGTAACAGAAATGTGGAACATGAACTTATCTCATCATGCATTCTGTCATGTATTGAATAAAGCTGTGAAAGTCCATTCCTTTATCACTGATAAGCAAGTACTTGCATCTCGCACTCATACCTGGATGGTCCTCTACACATAAAGGAACCTGCAGCCGGCAGCATTTTTAAATATGACCTTTTTCTTACATCTGAAACAGAAACTGATGACGGTTCACTTTGGATCCTTGCTATCTTTGGCCGACCAGCCTTTGTGGAAGTACTCTGGCCCAAAATCATGGAGGCTGTGTGAAGCAGTTAATGGAGATATTGTACATTTAGGGGCTTATTTACAAGCCACTTACACCACCAGTGAATCACTTTTTATGGGGGAAAAAGTGACGCACTGGCAGTGCAAGGGGCTTGTAAATAAGCCTCTTAGTCTGCATCTGTCCATTCTTAAAACATCTCAGGGCTGTAGGGCTAAAAGAAGCTTTTCACAGCCGAGGTATTAGGACCTGCAGGCCAGTTATAATTAATGCTATCCATCCATCAGACCCTCAGATAAACTGTAGACTGATTAACTTTTTATCTGCTTGTGATAATATTCTGAGTAAAGTGCCATCTATTAAACCCTCAGAATAACCGCTGTCTGACGAAGCATGCAACTGATTGTGCTAGCGTTCTGTGTAAAGTGCCACTTGGTAAATGACAGCGGGTTTTACCTAGTATGGTTTCCATGGTAGCAACAGGTATCTTCAACTCACGCTAATGTGAAAAATGTACACTAACACCCTGGCCACCAAACTAATACTTCCCCTCTTTTTGGGTGTTGTAATTCTGGCATTTTAGACGTTTTAGGCACCAGTTCAGAAGATCATATTTGTTATTGAACGTTTTAATGATTTTCTAATTTTGCATATACATATTTATTTATGAACAGAGGAATTTTGTGATGATTTTTATTAACTGAGACGATAAATTCTGCATGTGTAGAAGGATCTGTTATACGGTGCTTTGCTTTGCCCAGAAAGCCTTTTATGAAACAGGCCACATGGTGCATATGAATGCGCTACCAAGGGTAAGTGATGCCTTCATTTTGGCTCCTCCCTTCTGCTACTGACCAGCATATTTAAAAATGATCCATGTGTCAGCAAGGATATGAGTGGCATATTCTCTCCCTTTTTTGCTCCCTCTACTAGGAATGCACTCCATCTTGGTTTTCACAAAATAGAGGTAGGTTCTTAAAATGCATCTTTTGTATTGATTGTCTTCATATCATTTCTGATGTTATTAATCAGCTGAGCGCAGAGATGTCTTTGTTGTTGCACTTTATAAATAACATCTGAACACCTATCTTAGACGTATAGGTTCTCAGTATAGTTAATGGGTAACCTCAGGCACCAAATGAAGGGCCACTGGGTTTTTTTGGAGAAAACAAGCAGACATGATGAGTTGTGGCTCATCCTTTGGCAATAGAGCATTTTCATATGACGGATAGCTCAGGTGTCTGAAGCAAAACAGATGGGTAGACAGAGAAATATCTCAGCTATGTGAAGCCTGAACATATCAAATTTGTCTAGAAGCATACCTCTAAAGCAAACTTCTCTAAATTTATCATAGTGTATTGTAAGATAGATGTAGAATTTGGTCTAAGGTATTGCCTTGAGTCCACAGAGGCGTAACACAAAATGATGGGCCCCCCTGGAGAATGTGATGAGAGACCCGAGTCTCTATCAGAGATAGTCATGGGTGTTGGGCTGAATAGGGCCTTCATTAAAGAATTTGGGGCTCCCCTCGAAGGTTGCTGGCCCACTGCCCCACAATGGCTGCTGAGGTCTGCATTACGCCCCTTTTTGTGTAATTTTTATCAGGGATGGTGTCTAAGAAGAGGCAGTACACCCACACTGCCCTTGTTCAAGCACTGCACCAATGTGTCCTACTCTTCAGACTGCTAAAGTTTGGCAGTAAAATGATTGTGAAACCTTATTCTGCGGGCAAACTAGGTCTTGGTCTGTCAAAAGCAGCATAACTCTGAGATGTATAAAAGGTTAGCAGTGCAAAATGAAAATGCTACTTTTTGCACTACTTGCAAGGTTACAATACCAAACTCGTAACTGTCTGCCTGGTGTCTCTCTTGTGTACCAGTTAAGGTTGTTCCTTTCTCTACCCATGTGAGGCTAAATGGTGTAATCACTACAGATATTTAGGAATACACATTATAGAGAATATGGTCATTCTTTCCAAATCCATTTTGGAGAAATTCATAGCAAATGTTGTTTTTTTATAATGCACATTGTCCCTGCAGGATTTGAAAACAACATTAATATATTAGTGTGTTTACACTTTATATTTTGGGGGCTTCAGAAAGGAACTGAAAGAATGATTGTTATTCTAACATATGCTATTAAAAGGCACTATTTCTGTTTCTGTCTGAGTGACCTATTTCTAGGTCATTGTCCATCAGTCACATATCTTATCTGCTCTGTAACTTGAAGGAATGCTTGTATCACTTGCATGCTAGAACACAGTTTGTCACAAAGTTATTTGAAGACAGCTACTTTTTTGCCTTTCCATAGCCTTGGTGGTGGTTTACTGCATGTTTGTAGCTCAGTCATCTCATCTGAGGACTCCTCATTGTGGGGTGATAACAACAAATTCTTTATATTGATTTAGAATAGCACAGATTACTGGCACGGTAGTAAATAGGTAGCCATATTGCCAAACTTGCTGGTCACTTATTCAGTCTCAGGAGAATTGATAAATGTATTAGGAATAAATCTAAATATTTACCAGTTACACTTCCCAAAACCAGTGTGTCAACCCAGTAAGATCAATATTTTGTGGCAAATATTGTGCCAAAAACAAGCATATGTAGTAACATTCTGATAAGGAGGCTGTAATTTATCCTATGACCCAAAGCCTAGCGGGGCACCTTTCTGAAGCTTTAATTAAAATATTTAATGAGGTCCTTGTCATTTCATTGATGGATTTTTTTGGAGAATTGTCATAATTGTTATCATCTTGAACTAACTTTCCAACAACTGTTTCTAAAGTGCTTTGTATTGAAATCTGTTGAAACTTCATTTTGTTATCAAAATACTCATTGCCTTTTTAAGATCTCTGTTTGTAGCCTATAAACAATGTAAAATCCACTAAAACATGTTTGTTGTAATTACATCGGGTTTGACCAGTGTTTGAAAGGCACCTTTATCAGTCTTTTCTTTTATTGGGTTTAAATATAGATTAACTCATTGTTTAAAGTGGTAGTGCCATTTCCTTTGGTTGATATGTTAGCCCCTTCATAAATTTGAGTATAGTTCCACCCGTAACCAGGCATAATGCCTATGTTCATTTAAGAAACAAGTTTCTCCAGATATTGCTTGTTCATGACTAGCGGATCACATCATTTTTATTGTCTCGATTGACAGCGCAGCCTTAGAGAGAGGCTTTGGTACCGCCCACTCATTGTGAGATAGGAGTATATGTTTTGATTGAGCAGAAGTTGTGCACTTCCACGAAAAAGTACTTACTCTCCACCCAGCTGTGATCATTTAGTTTATTTATCCAGCTGGCTGAGCTTGAACATTCAGGGGCACACACATGACAATGTAAAGCTGTACAAGTGTCTTACATAATTAGATAGTTTATTGTGTTTGTCTTTCTCTGAAAGGCGAACAGATGAGAGGAGAGCAGTAAACTTACGTGGATTTTTAGGTCTGGCAACACCAACATTATTCTACAGTTCTTTGCTTCCACACAAATACACATTAATTGTCATGCTGTTTATTTGTAATGCTTCATATAACCATATAACATTCTATTAAAGCCAGACCTTTTACCATTGCCAATGCTTGTTATTTGGGGAAAACAGAAACCTCGGGACTGTGTCTTGAAATTTAGATTTTCCATAGGGCTCCTTGATTTCAAAAGAAATACAATTGCATACATGCAGAAACTCTTAATATAACTTGAATTAATACACATCATTTTGTAAATGTAACGTATGAGTGAGGTACAGCGATGCACTTGCATTTTATCTGATAAAATGAGTCATTACTTTCATCCATTTTGGTTGTAGGAGCTGATTGAAGCAGTAAACATTTGATCTTATAAAATATATGTGCATAATTAATGGAATGCATAATTTGGCAAATTAAAATCAACCCTATCTGATGTTTTGAGCTCATAAAGATCTATATGACAGCAAAGCAAGCTCAAACATGCTCATAATGTGCATGTTTGATTAAACACTGAAAGTAGCTAAGGTGGAAACAGGGGCGGGTGAATGCAGGTCCCCGGGGCGCGCCCAACATAGTACACCTTTCAGTACTGATTGGTATTCGTAGGCGCCCCCATAGTCGCCTGCTGAGGGCATTTTCTGCGCCTTTCTGTGCTGCACTTATCTGCTCGCAAGGCTCCTTTATCTGGCTCTGGCTGGGGTCAGCTCTGCTGCTTTGAATATTTTATGCTGCCATTGGAAAGGCTCCAGCTTGCAAAAGCTCTTATAATTAGAAACCGTGATTTATTCGGGAAAATGCCAAAAGCCTTGCTAAAAACGACTTGATTCAACAGAGGAAACTCCAGAACAAGCTGGGGGAGCATCAATAGTGAATATGTTTAAAAACTCTTAAATCTGAAAACATTAATTAATAACTTATTTTATAAATAACGCTTCATTCTGCACTTCTGACTTTATACAATTAATTGTACTGGACTTACCGATCTAGGAAGAAAGAAAAGTCGAGATCGCATTTTAAGTTTATAAGAATCATTTTTGACATGCTCAAACACCATAATGTAAATATATTGCCCGTCTTTCTCTATGCTTAACTGCTACAACTTTGATTATGTTTAGTTTCTGGTAAAGCATATCTTATTCAATGTTCAGGATTTTTTGGCACTGGGACAGGCCCTAAAGGCGATTGAACAAGTCACTCAAAACAATTACTAATGTACTTTATGTAATTAGCGATATTCCCCTAACAGAGTCGAGAGGGTCAAAACTACCACCTAGGCAGTAACACTTCTGATGAATGTTGCAAGTTGATGCCTGTAGTGTAAACCACGAGAATCTAGAGTCAATGATTCCATGCGCAGCCTTGAGAAAACTTGTTGCGAGAATGAATGTTGCTGCACCACGTGAGCGACACAGTGAGTGCCAGTAGGAGTTTCTAATCGAAGTTCCAATAGGAACTGTAATTTTCATGTACTGTTATCAGTGATCATGGGTAGTGTAAATAGTAATGATTTTTAAATCTGGTTATTCACTGCTACTACATCAGAGCATTGGTAAAACAAAAGTTAGTACTCTACTAGTGTTATATCAATGGAAGCACTCACTTTCCTGGTGTTCCCCAACCTCATTTCAGTCTCCAGAGAACATAGCAAAGCGGCAGAATGATAGATGTTGGTGGGTCCTCCCACACTTTCTCCCACTTTTCCTTTGCCTCCAAAAACCAAATGAAGGGACTGATTTTGAGTTTGGCAGACAGGGTACTACATTGCGTTTGTGACAGAGTGATGGAGTAAACGTTTTTTTCTCCTGTCTGTCACTGCCAGGAAAAACCTTACAGTAAGGCTCAGGAAACAAAATGACCTCAGCATCAATTTGTTTGAAAAGTGTGGCAGCTGGCTATCATGTCTGACAGAACTGTTTGTCAAATGTGTTCTACTTTGACAGGAACTGACATGACGGGGCTCGAACCCAGGAAAAAGGGGGTGATACTTTGCCAACTGCCATCTCCCCTCTTAGCTGACAGGAAAGGCACTGATTGTGCTGGAGAATGGTGAGAGGACACCAATTATTATATTGCTAATCATTTGGGAGGAGAGAGGAATGTAATTGGGTGGATGCCAGTTTTCTTTTTCACTTGGGTGGGGAGAACGGAGAGATGGATAGTTAGTGGTAGGACAGCAGGACAGTCGTTGGGTATTACTCTTCAGTTACAAAGTAGAGAGAATGTGGCTGAGGCACATGAGGAAATGCTGTGGATGGCTGTCCTGTAACTCCTTTACGCCTGCTTCACTGCCTAGTCTAGCAGTGTAAGAGAATTTCAGGAAGCCATACATCACATAACATTGTAGAAGTGTAACTGTAAGTAATGATCTATTTCACCCTAGGATACTGAGTGAGGCCATATTTTATTAAAGCCTCACTCTCATTGTCTATTTGATGTCACTCAGTACCACTTAGTAAAAAACACCTGTTATTCATAGTTGCCCATCTGTAATTTTGTAAGTTACACATATTTGGCTAATACTTTGCAGACTATATTATCTTTTTTTAATGACACGTCTTTTTTTGGGAATCGGGATTGACCAGCCCGGGCAACTATATCTTTGCAGCATATGTCGTACATGTATTTGAACAATAATAATATGCAGGATTTTGGATCTTACGTCATACCTAATGCTGCTATACTTGATCTTCGTTTTGACAGAAGACTGGAAGCTTAATGGGATAAAATCTTGGTATATACATGTATTGTGATGCCCAGGTTAAGCATTTGGGCCCTTTTGAAATCATTAAATTGGGTATCATTAAATGGATGACACTGTTATTTAAAATGCTTTTAAACAGAACACATGTCGGATTAAGCACCATATAAAAAACTCATTACTTACATTCTCACCATTTTAAACCCTGGCAGGCATCCTGCCAGCCCACCAGATCAGCCAAGGCCATGATCTCATTCCCTGCCCTCATGAAGCAAAAATGTCAGCCTGACAAGCAGGGATTTTCAAGCCTACAGTGGAATACAGCACTAGCAAATCCATTGTAGGCTCCGTGAAGTGCAGAACGAGAGCCACAAGTGCAGAGAGTCCTAAATGCCTTTATTGACTAAAGGTAGTGATTCAGCAGATTTAGAAAATGATGCATGCTTGAAGGGGAAGCAAGTCTAGATCGCCTGGGGGGGTGGTAATGTGGTCACATTTCTTGCGACCTGTTGTCAGGCATGCTGCAAATAGAAGCTGTCTATCAGAGTGTTAGACATGGCTTCCTTGACATGGTTTCCCCTAACTTTTTGTCCTTCTGTTTTTCTGACTTCATTTTTGCTGGCTTCAGGATTCTGTGCACTTTACCGCTGCTAATCAGGGCTCAAGTACAGGTGCTCTGTACTCTCAAACATGGTGATATTGACTTCTCCACAAGTTAATTTACCTGTCAGTCCCTTGCAAAGTGCACTGTGTGTGTCAAGGGCCTGTAAACTACATGCTACTGGTGTGCCTGCAGCACTGATTGTGCCACTCACTACATTAGCCCTTTAAACATGTCTGAGGCCTGCCATTGCAGAGCCTGTATATGATGTTTTAAACTGCCATTTTGACCTGGCAAGTGTACCCATTGGCCAGGCCCAAGCTTCCTTTTGATTACATATAAGGCACCCCTCAGGCAGGTCCTGGTTAACTCCTAGGGCAGGGTGCAGTGTATTTAAAATGTTGGACATGTATTTTTAAGTTTAACATGTCCTGGAAGTGAAAAACTATTACATTTGTTTTTCACTGCTGCATGGCTTAGCTCTCCCATAGGTTAACATTGAGGTTACTTTGAAGCAACCTTTAAGTGTAACTTCCAATTGGGAAAAATAGAAATTTGGAGTTTGGTGTCTCTGGACTCACAATCTAAAATCACAGCTTATGCTGAGTTTGGATTTTAAATTGTAAGTCTGGAAATAGCACTTTTAGAAAGTTGGCATGTTTTTACTTTAACCATTCGATACCTCTGGCTGTCCCTGTATACGTGTGGAGTGGGCGACAGCTGGGCTTTGTGCATTCCCTCTCGAACGTCACACACAAAGGGAGCTGGGGTGTGACGTTTGGATCCTGATGGCATATCACCAGGGTGATGGGTCTTCCTGGGCTACATAGGTGGGAGTAGCTGGCACTTACCTGAATAGGGCTGTGCCTGTCCCTGCACAAAGGGCTGCATAACCACCTGTAGAATGTCTGAAGGAAGGAAAGGAAGGACAGAGACCTTTGCACTTCCAAGCCCCCGCCACTTCAAAGGCTCAACCAGGTTTAGTAATGGAAACCAAACCCCACCAAGTCAGTACACCTCTGGATCTGAAGGACATTTTGCCAGGAGAAAGGACTGGTCTGTTTCATGGAGGGATCTCCAGGAGGGACTGCCACTCTGTTCAATTCCATTGCTGTGTTGGCCTGCTACCTCCTGTCTGGGTGTGAGAAGGACTGGATTTTGCTTTCTACATCCTCTATAGAATGAGGTGATGCCATCCAAGGGCTTGCTGTCTTTCACACTGTTCTTGCAGTCTCAGGGACATCAAAGACTGCCTGCAGCTCTGCTCCTGCTGCTGGACTCTGACATCTGTGAGTCCTACCCTTGCCTGAGTTGCCAATCCAGTCCTGGGCCTTAGATGTGGGTTATGCAGCTGTTTTTCTGCAGAAATCAACGCACCCGATCCTTTGCACCAACGTGGACAGACGTAGTGTCCTCTGATGCCATTGTATTGCTAATTCGACAAAGGCACAGGACCGACTGCGAGGTTAGACAACAACACAGCGCTGATCCAAGTACATTGCTGCACAGCTCGATGACGATGCATCCCATGCATCTCAATGAAGTTTGATGCAGGACTCCAACTGCGAGGCTTGACACCAATGCATCAACTTGACTGCGTAGATCGGAACTGACGCATCGGCTTTAAATCGCTCCTCAACATTGACGCTTGTTCTATCCAAGACACTGTTTCAGTGGGCTCTCTGTGAGTCCTCTAGCCAGCCTGCCCTCCTTTGCGATTGGCCTGAACTTTGAATTTACCCTGTCTAGCGCGACCTAAAGCCACCTTTGGATGCTATTGACTTAATAGCACTTGTATTGCAGTTTATTATTTAAAAAATCATACCTTAGGATCTACTTTTTATTTTTTTGTTATTGTGGTCTCGTTTTACTTAGATAAATATTCTCTGTTTTTCTAAACAGGTGCGAAGTCTATTTGTGGTGCTTTCATTGTGTTAGTGTGATTTAAGTGTTGCACATATACAATAATTTTAGAATAGTTAGCTTTTAAGTGGGGATGTTTTATTTTTCCTAATCAGCTGCTATTCCTCAAGAGCTTTGTTATTATTAATATGCATGACATTTCTCATTGTGTTCCTGACCCAAGGTTGACAATGAACAGTACGAGACCAACACGAGGTGTCATTGCCACAACAAGAGCTCACACAATGTCTAACACTTAGACACGTGCCCATGTCAGGCCTATTTCGCAGAACAAAAACATGCTTTTCTATAAAACATCTTGTAAGCCAAAAAGGGGTTGAGAGGAATCCTTTCAACCAGGATTCCCATGTGTGCTGCATGCCTTTGTTCAGCAAGACCTCAGCCTTCTCTCTGCAATCCAGCTAAGGAGATGAAGGATAGACCATCATTCTAAGGTAATGGGGGTGGGTGTTCCTCTCACGGACTGAGTATGGACAGTTGGGCTAGCACCACTGTACTCTCACTAGAAGCTAGATGCCAGGTATTAGGTAGGAATTTGAAATACATGTTCATTGCAATATGTTGGGATTGTTCATCTTTTTCTCATCGTATACTGCAGTTTTTTCAATAAATATATTGAAAACTACCCTGGACCTCTTTATTGCCAGTGTGTGTGTATGAGACCTTTTGCTAACGAGAGAAAGGGGTGAGATCTGTTCACCATGACTTCCCTGAGAAGTCACTAGAGTTTCATGCGACAGGCTGCCACGAGCCATCTTCCCTTCTTGGGTGACTCAGTCACCCACAAGCGGTGGTGCTGCCACCCCAAATCTAGCAGTCTTATTTGAACAATGATAGTCCTATGACAGGATAGGACTTGTGTTTGTGCAGTACCTTACAGTAACGTAGTGTACGTTACCATCTACATTTAGACCAATTTGAACCAATTGCCTCTGATCCCTATTGGCAATTTTATTTGATTCTGTCTGATTAGCATTTTTGATTTTTCAATTCTCCCTGATTGGCATTTTCTTTTTCTATAAATCATGTCTCTGACTGGACTGGACGTCCCACAACTTCACCTGTAAATCTGAATTCTGAGTCAGCAAAGCTGGAGAAGTATACAGTGACCCAGTTCAAGTATTTTTGCAGAGCGTTTGGGGGTTCTACCAAAGGCTTCACCAAGATGGTGGAGCTGCAGAAGGCACTTAGGGCCTAGATAGTACCTAGGGATGCAGCTCATGAGACCCCTGAGGATGATGATGTGGAAATTGAGGATGATGACAATGTCAATGTTATCACATGTTTATTTTAATGATCTATTTTTTATAAAGATCAGGCTTGCAAGTATTCTCAAAATATGTTTGAAGATGATGAAGGTTAACCGTCCTCACTTATACGACTTTTCCCTTAGCATTGTGCTTCGCCATCTTCGGCTGGTGTTATGGACTCTATTTGCACCTTCAATTCTGAATGTATAGGGAATATCTAAGAAATCATTAGTAATTGAACCATCAACTTGCATCACAATATAGATTTGCCTTTAACTTTCACCCCTTCTAACTAAGCGTTGTGTGTACTGGACCAGGATTCAGTGGAGGATCTGGGACTGCCTAGGGGCCAGCATGTCCTCAAAAGACATGTCCCCAGAGGAGCTGGAGGACAGAAGGAAGGAGAGGAAATGGATGGAGTCTGGAGCTGGATAAACTCAAATTGGAGAAAGAGATGGAGGCAAAAGGATTGGCTATAGAAGAGAAGAAAATAATGTTAGCTTAGGATGTGAGCCTGAGAGAGCTAAAAACATAGCAAGGAGGAAAGAGTTCAACCAAGATGGTGGCAGCTATTTGTCTGTGCCCTCTGACATGAGGGTCCACATACCCAAGGGTCTAGTGTCTGACTTTGTGGTGGGAAACGACACAGACAGATGGTCATTCAGAGGGGCTGAGTTGGGGCCAGAGGTACTGTGAAACAGTAATAGAAGGACTGGCCTTCCAGTTTCTGATATTAACATTAGGATTTGTTTTTGTAAAATTACCATGCTTACTTGACAATGTCAATGTTATCACATGTTTATTTTAATGATCTATTTTTTATAAAGATCAGCCTTGCAAGTATTCTCAAAATATGTTTGAAGATGATGAAGGTTAACCGTTCTCACTTATACGACTTTTCCCTTAGCATTGTGCTTTGCCATCTTCGGCTGCTGTTATGGACTCTATTTGCACCTTCAATTCTGAATGTATAGGGAATGTCTAAGAAATCATTAGTAATTGAACCATCAACTTGCATCACAATATAGATTTGCCTTTAACTTTCACCCCTTCTAACTAAGTGTTGTGTGTACTGTGAACAAGAATACTGCATATGAAAGGCGATGGGTCGACCAATTTCCAAAGATGACGAAATTGAGCTGTGTGGAGAGAAGCCTAGTACCCACTATGAGTTGTATGCCAGAATATTCTCAAAGGAATAATTGTCTGACATAAATATTGTGTCCTAAGTGTCATTTGCAAAAATATTGTCCTATTTGGTGTCGATTTTCTATTATTCACTCCCATAGGGTGATACTTTTATGAAGTTTAGGACACAATACGTAGACAATATTTTGTCAAAGATATTCTATTGACATTCTTTGCGATAAGGTGATAAGAGGTGACCAGTCTGAAAAGGCAGGTGGATGTCCCATTAGTGCAGGCAGACCAAGAAGTGGTATTCAGATTTCAGAGCTGAAATGAGAAATTCAGAAGGGCTCTCTCTCACTCTTAAAAATAATGAGCTTTCACTAAAATGTCTGTCAATGTGAGGAGATGTCATACTTACTGTGTTATGCCTGTTCCGTTTTGCATCAATATATCTCACTTTCACAATGTGCACTAATTCTGGTGCAATTTTGTATTGATCGCTGCAAACCCTGACAAGCACTTTAAAATACCATTTAGCTTCAGCAGGTTAATCCAAATATGAATGCAATATATGTAATTAGTAAATGTTGGGGCACATTTTCACCAGCACACGGTAATCTAAGTAATCCCATCCCTGTTTTCTGGGAATTTATTAATGCTGCTAACTGATGTGTTTTCAAAAGGAGTACATTTCTCTTGTCACGTTTTGAATTAGCATTAAATAGGACTATCTGCATTGTACTTTTGGTTTCGTTTTCATATGCATGGTGACAAAACATGTCGAAATTTAAAGAGCTCAAATATAATGTTAGCATTAACTGTTGTAAAATGACAGATGATAATAGGGATCGCCATGACTTTTATCTGGGGAGTTTTTAAAGAATCAGGGGCCAGATGTAGCAAGGTCCGAATTTGCGATTCGGAAATTGCGAGTCGGTGCGACTCGCAATTTCCGAATCTCAAATTCGGATGCAGAACGGTGTCTCAGACACCGTCTGCGACTCGCTATGGGGTCGCAAAGACCCACCTCATAAATATTAATGAGGTGGGTCGCATTTTGCGCCCCCATAGCAAGTCCCTGCACTAACAGGGATGGTGGCTTGCTGAAGTCAGCAGACCTCAATGTCTGTGACTGCTTTTTCAGTAAAGCAGTTTTTTTTTGCAGCCCGTTTTCCTTGAAGGAAAACGAGTTGCTAAATAAAAAAAACAACGAGACCATTTGGTTTCGTTTTTTCAGTGTAGGCAGTGGTCCATTGGACCACTGCCAGCTGTGAAAAAACCTTTTTGCCCACATTCACAAAGGGGAAGCCTTTTGCAAATGAGTTACCACCAGTGTGACACTGGTGGTAACTGCGAATTGCTTAGCAACCGCATACGCGGTCACAAAGCAATTCTGCATTGCGATGCGAGTCGCAAATAGGAAGGGGACACCCCTTCCTATTTGCGAGTCGCATTCACAATTTGCGAGTCGGTACCGACTCGCAAATTATGAATGTGCATCGCAGAAGGCTGTTTGCATGACGCAAACTACGATTTTCGCAGTTTGCACCATGCAAACGGCTTCCTACATCTGGCCCCAGGTTCGAAAAGTCTTCTGGAAAGAAAAACAATTGTTTCTCTGTAATAGCTCTACTACCTTGGGCGCTGACCAACACAAGGGATCGCTCTCCAGACTCAATAGTAGAGCCTGAGCCAAACTAATAGAGCGATTACCATTACTAATCATGATGGGGCTCAAGCAGGATGATTATTGGTTGTATTGAAGTCCTGGGCTGTCAATATCTCTTTTACTGAGATGCAGAGCCTGTGGTTGGAACCAGAACTGGGAGTGAGGATGTCAAGTGTAGGAGGCTGGCCTGGCTTATAGTGGGTACCTTGTGGTGCTTACACCTTGTGCCAGGTCCAGTTGTCCCTTATTAGTAGATTAGAAGTGTTCTAGCAGCTTAGGCTGATAGAGGTAGCTATAGCAGAGCAGCTGAGGCTGAACTAGGAGACATGCAAAGCTCCTACTATACCACTTATATCACTAAGCACTATATCATAAGAAAAGACAATACTCAGAGTTACTAAAAATAAAGGTACTTTATTTTAGTGACAATATGCAAAAAGTATCTCAGAGGACATACTCCTTAGGAGGTAAGTAATATACACAAAATATACACACACACCAAAATCAGGTAGGTAAACAGTTAGCAAAGTAGTGCAAATACTGTAGAACACAATAGAATGCAATAGGAGAAAATAGGTCTAGGGGCAACACAAACCATATACTCCAAAAGTGGAATGCGAATCACAAATGGACCCCAGGCCTAGTGTAGTGTGTAGAGGGTCGCTGGGAGTGTAAGAAAACACTATGGGTGTCCAAGATACCCCACTCCAAGACCCTGAAAAGTAGGACTAAAGTTACCCTACTACTCCAGAAAGACAGTAAAGTCGAGATAGGGGATTCTGCAAGGACAACAACTGACTGCAAAGCACTGAAG
Source organism: Pleurodeles waltl (assembly GCF_031143425.1). Lineage (NCBI taxonomy): Eukaryota > Metazoa > Chordata > Amphibia > Caudata > Salamandridae > Pleurodeles > Pleurodeles waltl. Next base: position 265,295,286 of record NC_090448.1, on the reverse strand, counting down.
ACGGATTCCTGGACCTGAGGACCTGCAAAGGAAGGGGACCAAGTCCAAGAGTCATGCAAGTGCCCAGGGGGGCAGGAGCCTACTAAACCCCGATGAAGGTGCAAAAGGGCTGCCCCTGGGTGGAAGAAGCCAAAGATTCTGCAACAACAGAAGGTGCCAGGAACTTCTCCTTTGGTCAGAAGATGTCCCACGGCGTGCTGGAGGATGCAGAGTTGTTTCCACGCAGAAAGACCACAAACATGCCTTGCTAGCTGCAAGAGTCGCAGTTGAAGGGTTTGGGTGCTTCCATGGCCCACGAAGGACCAGGTGGTCGCCCCTTGAAGGAGGAGACAGAGTGGACACTCAGCAGCACGGAGAGCCCACGCAGAAGCAGGCAGCACCCGCAGAAGCACCTGAACAGGTGTTCAGAAGATCTGAGCACGACGGTCAACTCAACACAACAAAAAGGAGTCCCACAAAGTCGGAGTCCAACTCAGCGAGTTGGGCAATGCAGGACTGAGTGCTGGGGACCTGGGCTAGGCTGTGCACGAAGGAAGTCTTGCAAAAGTGCACAGAAGCTCTAGCAGCTGCAGTTCACGCAGTACACAGGATTACTGTCTGGCGTGGGGGAGGCAAGGACCTACCTTCACCAAATTTGGACAGAAGGGCCACTGGACTGTCGGGGACACTTGGACTCAGCTCCTGTGTTTCAGGGACCACGCTCGCCAAGATGAGAGGGGACCCAGAGGACTGGTGATGCAGAAGTTTGGTGCCTGCGTTGGCAGGGTGAAGATTCTGTCGACCCATGGGAGATTTCTTCTTGGCTTCCAGTGCAGGGTGAAGGCAGACAGCCCTCAGAGCATGCACCACCAGGAAACAGTTGAGAAAGCCGGCAGGATGAGGCGCTACAATGCTGATGGTAGTCTTCTTGCTACTTTGTTTGCGGTTTTTCAGGCGTCCTGGAGCAGTCAGCGGTCGATCCTTGCAGAAGTCGAAGAGGGAAGTGCAGAGGAACTCTGGTGAGCTCTTGTGTTCGTTATCTGATGAGATACCTACAGGAGAGACCCTAAATAGCCTACAGAGGAGGATTGGCTACAGAGAAATGTAAGCACCTATCAGGAGGGGTCTCTGACGTCACCTGCTGGCACTGGCCACTCAGAGCTGTCCATTGTGCCCTCACACCTCTGCATCCAAGATGGCAGAGGTCTGGGACACACTGGAGGAGCTCTGGGCACCTCCCCTGGGAGGTGCTGGTCAGGGGAGTAGTCACTCCCCTTTTCTTTGTCCAGTTTTGCGCCAGAGCAGGGCTGGGGGGATCCCTGAACCGGTGTAGACTGGCTTATGCAAGGAGGGCACCATCTGTGCCCTTCAAAGCATTTCCAGAGGCCAGTAGAGGCTACTCCTCTCAGGCCCTTCACACCTATTTCCAAAGGGAGAGGAATACCAGAATGGTATTGGGGTGACAATTCCATGATCCTAGACATGTTACATGGCCATGTTCGGAATTACCATGGTGACGCTACATAAAGGTATTGACCTGTATGTAGTGCACGTGTGTAATGGTGTCCGCTCACTCACAAGGTCCGGGGAAATTGCCCTGAACTATGTGGGGGCACCTTGGCTAGTGCCAGGGTGCCCTCACACTAAGTAACTTTGCACCTAACCTTCACTAAGTGAGGGTTAGACACATAGGTGACTTATAAGTTACTTAAGTGCAGTGTAAACTGGCTGTGAAATAACCTGGACATTATTTCACTCAGGCTGCAGTGGCGCTCCTGTGTAAGAATTGTCTGAGCTCCCTATGGGTGGAAAAAGAAATGCTGCAGCCCATAGGGATCTCCTGGAACCCCAATACCCTGGGTACCTAGGTACCATATAGTAGGGAATTATAAGGGTGTTCCAGTGTGCCAATCAGAATTGGTAAAATTAGTCACTGGCCTGCAGTGACAATTTTAAAAGCAAAGAGAGCATAAACACTGAGGTTCTGGTTAGCAGAGCCTCAGTGATACAGTTAGGCACCATGCAGGGAACACATATAGGCCACAAACTTATGAGCACTGGGGTCCTGGATAGCAGGATCCCAGTGACACATATCAAACATACTGACAACATAGGGTTTTCACTATGAGCACTGGGCCCTGGCTAGCAGGATCCCAGTGAGACACTAAAAACACCCTGACATATACTCACAAACAGGCCAAAAGTGGGGGTAACAGGGCTAGAAAGAGGCTACCTTCCTACATCAAGGGTGGGGTAAAGAAACCTGAGTGGAATGGATCACAATGTTCAATCACTCATTAAAGCACAATATCTTCAAAGCTCTAGCTGGTCTGTGTGGGTGTGATTGTTGGTCTGCAAATTCCTGCCTGAGTGTGAGTGCATGCCTCTATGCATGCATGTAGGCAGATCTAGGGGTCTGAAGGTGTCGCAAGTCCTATCAATTCACTGCCTTAGGTAGCAGACTGAGGGACATTGACATCTGATGGGTCAATACAGCTTAAAACTCCATGGGTCAAAAATGGAAGCTCATATCTAACTTCCTTAAGAAAATAGACTTGCTTTGCCCACTATCCACCTTTTTCAACTGCACTGTTTCTTAAAATCCAAAATATGTAACTTTGAAATGATTTGAGATGAGATTCTCTAGGTAACGTTTAATAAGTTTAAATAATGCTGATCTTTGCCTTAACTCATCACAATCAGGACAACAAGACTAGCCACCTGCGTAGACCATATCATAGTCAGTTCCACAATCATCATCCATCCACACAGAAGAACACCCACAGCGGGCCCAGCACACCAACACTGAAAAAATCCTTATACTGGCAGATTGGAAAACCACCCTCCATGAGAACACACCAGAACCCATGGGCTTCCTGGCACTTGACATCGAAAAAGTCACCAACTTTGCCAAAATTATGGCCCCCAAGAAACTGAGACACACAACAAAAACTATAATACAAGCAAGTTGGTACACAGAAGACCTCAGCATGACCAAGCGACTCGCCAACTAACTGAAACGGAAATGGAGAATCAGCAAAGGGGACTTGAAAAAAGATACTTTCAAAGGCACCCAGAGAAGGTACCACCAGCACTTCCCAGAAACTAAGAGAACGGCAATAGTTGAATGAATAAATGCCAGCTCCAACAGCAGCAAAGAAATCATCACAGACTTAACCACACACACACAGCTGCCACTGGCAACATCAGCCCATCACAAGATCTGGGTGACAAACTCTCAAACGTCTTTTGCAGCAACATCACAACTATATACAGCAACGTTGCAGGGAAACTGTACCCCCTGGCCCGGTTCAGTAGTTTCCCAGCTGTGAATGAAGTCAACACAATCAGCACATGGGACACCATCAGCACAGAGGAAACCACAACAATCATGAAGACCATATTATCTGGGGTCCCGGTGGATCTCTGCCCCAATCATGCTTTTGACAAAGGAGTTATTTCTATCAGTGCGGCCTCACCCCCATTCTCAACAGCTCTATCAGTACATCTACCTTTCAGGAACCATGAAAACACAAAGCTGTCAACCCCCTCATAAATAAATCTGCATTCCACCCCACCAAACTGCATACCCCTCTAAGCTCATCAACTATCAACCAATATCCCTCCTTTCCTACCCAGATGAGATCTTGACAAAGGCCATCAACAAGTTCCTCCCTGATCACATTAAAAACACCAGCTTCTCAACACCACCCAATCAGGATTTAGACTCAGCCGCAGCCTGCAAATTGCCATCATGGCAGCAACAGATGACATCCAGATAATCCTCGACAGGAGGGTAACCGCAGCTCTCATCCTTTTAGACCTATCAGAAGGCTTCAACACCATCTCCCATCCTGTTCTTCAAATGACTCCACTAAGCAAGCATCCAGCAAAATGCCCTTGAATGGATCTGTTCCTTCTGCACAGGAAGAACCCAAACCATCAATGTGCCCTCCCCTACGCCTCTAAAGCACAAGAACTAATCTGCGGAGTCCTACAGGGCTCCTCACTCAGCCTGAAGCTCTTCAACATCTGTATGACTCCTCTTGCCAGCATTATATCAACTCACACCATAAACATCCTCCCTTATGCCAACAAAAAATAACTAATACTCTCCCTCTTGGACAAAACACCCAATATTAGGAACAACTTCACCACATGTACAATTAAATTGGCTACTTGTATGAAATCCAGCTGCCTTACGCTGAACTCAGACAAGACGGAAGTGGTGGTCTTCAGAAAAGACGCCTCGCCATGGGACTCTACCTCATAACCCACAGACCTTGGACCCACCCGTATGCTTTCCTTACAAGTAAAAAACTTCTGAATAGCCAAAGACAATAAAATGGACATGACAGCCTACTCAGCGCAGTAGTCTTGTCCTGCTTCAACACACTGTGGATGCTGAAGAAAATCTTCAAGTGGCTACCAGACACCAGGAAAATAATTTCCCAAGGCCTCATCATTCGCAGACTAGACTATGGAAACACTCTACATGCAGGGATAACCAACCAGCTCATAAGAAGACTGCAGACCATCAGAAACATGGCAGCCACACTAGTCCTCAAACTCCCACACCGTGCCCACACCTAAGTGAACATCAGTGGCTCTCGAACCCATGTGTGCACACTTCAAACTCCTCCTTTACACCTACAAAGCACTTCACAACACAGGACCTACTTACCTGAATAGGCACTTTAATTTGTACCGACCTTCCAAACACCTCCGCCCTCCCAGACTCTCACTAGCACACACCCCACACATACAAAAAATCAGAGCAAGGGGTCACACCTTTTCATACATGGCTTCTAAAGCCTGGGACAACCTCCCACAATGCATCAGAGATTTCTCTTCTCATCTTGACGTTTGCAAAAGTTGAAGACTTGGCTGTTCAAGCAAGCCCTCCAGGGCTGGCCTTACACACTGTCTACAAAGTGCCTGGAAATCCTCATGAGTGATTAGTGCGTAAAAAAAATCCCACTGATAACATAACAAAAACACCAGTAACAAACCATACGAAAAGCCACAGGCTTCCAAACAAAAATACCCATACGTATCATTCTATGTATCACCCAGAAAAAACATAGCAAGGTGGTAGGAGCATTAATAAACTCATATCTTAACTATGGCAATACTCTATATATTGGGATCAAAGCATACCACATCAAGAAACTGCTAGAGGTACAAAAGGTTGATTTGTCACAGATATAAATTTGAAAAAGAGGCAAAAATTGTCTATTTGGGGGAGGGGCAAGGTGATACCATTTAGGAATGTTGGGAACACCTATGAAGCCACACTTTTGTGGATATTCACAATCTTTAGCAGTGTTGTACTGCCTATAATCCATGCTTATTCTAAAAAATGTGGAAATAAGTGTGCTTTATGAGCGGGAAAATGATCCGAATTCTCATATATTCTCAGTGGGTGTAAAAGAATGGAAAGTTGTAAAATTATGCTCTTCTCTGGACCCCTAACTTTCCATTTTTCAGCCTATTGACACGCCAAGAATTAGGGATAGGAAATGAAGGATGAAAATTTATGATTTTTAAAGAGTTCCTGGTGTACTTCAAAGATTTGTGGGAAATTTTAAAAAACGAATGCCTAAGTGAAAATTGCACACATAGGGCCCTATTCACAAAATGGTAAATTTACCCATGAGTAAATCTACTTGTGTAAATGCTCTTAGTTTGTAGAATATTTGCAACTTTTGGCTATTCACCATTTCTGAGTGTGCATTTACTACAAGTGTAGACTCACATGTACCCATCATCTGAAACATGGGGTGGAGACAAATTTCCAAGTGTAACGTTACTGTTAGTAAATTTTCACACACAGGAGGAGTTCTCTGCCACTGTGGCAAATATCACCCGACAGTCATATATAGCGAAAAAAGCTTATTAAACTCTTAAAAAAGTAAGAATATTTTTTATGTTAAATATTTATGTAACTTAATTGTATATATTTATTTTAAATGTGGGACAGCATACAAATGCTGTCCACTATTAACCTAATTTTGAATTGAATACTTTATCATTTAGGATATATTAAGTTAAATTAAAATATTTTTTAAAGTTTTATTAGAAATATAAAAAAATGGCACAACAATATTAAGATAATGTTAAAGTAAATATGTAATTGAATAACTGTGTTACAATAAGTTCAAATTATTTTTAAAGATTTATGAAAAAACATTTAGGTAAAATGTTTACATTTATTTACTAGCTATTAAACCTTAGTAAGAGTTATTTATAGACTTAATTCGAATTATAATTTTTTTCTCCCAAAAGTTACATTAGTGTTTAAATTAAAGCAAGTATAAAAATAATATATTTTTAATCTATATACACATATGTATATATATTTTAATTAAGATAACATAAATTAATGTATGTTATCATTATCTCCTATGAGGTTCTATATTAGGTTCCTGCCTGCATTACTGACTGTGGTAGGGTGTTGGTTGGTAATGTGTAGTCCTGGATCAAATGTGACATGGAGAACATTTACAATTGTGTTGGGACCATTGGGCTGCAGTGACTACAGAAGTGCAGCATGTGACTTGCAATGGGTTCACTTTTTTGTTGGTGGTGGGCACATATCCCTCCCTCCCTAACCCTTCTTTCTCCTACCTAAACCCCTTCCATGTATTAATAAGTATTCCCCATTTTACAGCCCCTCCCCTATCCTCAGATATGTACTAGTAATCAGGGCATAGATCTCCGCACATAAAATATAGGAGAGACTGAGACCTCCACATGTAAGTTTGTGGATATAGTACTATCATAGTCCTACTAAACGTCCAACAAAATGGGGTTTGTGAACACTCGTGATCCTATCTAGTGTTTAAAAATTGGGCCCATAATCTCAAGTCCAATTCAAGCTTCATTTCACATAACATATTGCAGCTCATTTAAGAAGCTGCAGTTTTATGTGAACATTTTTTCGAGGAAATAAATAGGAATTTCTGAATAAATAACTAGAATGCAAATGAGAAAAGTATAAAAGCATGAACACTCCGAACTGTAATATTACTTTAGATAAAATGGATTCCATACTCAAATTCGGTTTGTGCGCTTGCTTCCCCGAAGGAAATCCACCAAACGTCCTCAAAGGAAATCCATCAATTATTTGCACTTTTATGATCTACATAAATCTGTCCAATGACGCTGGTATGTGCTTGCTGTTCTTACAATCCACATTGACTAATTCTAATGCAGGACACTAGCAGACGTTGTGGTGATGCAAGGAACATTTTAGGTCTAAGGAGCGAGAGTGTGATGTGCGTTTTCTAGGTTCAACCCCTATTTGACAGCTATGCTACTCTCTTTACCTGGTGTTTTCTCTAAATTGTCCCGAAGTGTGCGACTGCACTATGCGGTGCTGCTTTTTTGTCCGTGCTATAGACATCTCCTTTAAAGACCGTGTCCCTCCTCTTCCTCCTACTTTGATAAGCCTCCTCTATATTAACTCTGATTGCGGGGTCTCCCTCCCTCCCGAAATTCTCTAAAGTAGTGCTTCCCAATTGGGGATGAGGCCAAAAGGTGAAAAATTATCTTTTCTTTCGTAGTCATTGAGAAGTAGCTTCAGCCCTTGTCCCGTCTTGGTGACGCCCAGCTCTCCTCTCATTTGCATAGGTGGTGGGACTCTCACTGAGCTTGGAACCCCGGGTGTTAAATAAACAGGAGCAATGTGCACACCCACCATCCCAGAGATAAGAGTCAGAAATTAGACTGTATGCGTATGGTACGGCATTGTTACTTCAATAGCACTTCTGCCCCAACGAATTGCTGACCCCCTTTGCGGCTGGACAGCATACTACTCCACTGTGACCCAATGTCAGGTGAACAAAATAAATGTTTAGTTATATTAGCTAGTACCAATAGTAGGGACAACCGATTACTATTTAGTGTTGGGAGTAGTTATGTTAGTCAGGTTAACCCCATCGCTGCCAGGCCTTTTCCCCCTCAGGTGCCAGGCCTTTTTTTGGCTATTTGGGTCAGTTTGCGCTTAGGTCCTCATAACTTTGTGTCCACATAAGCTACCCACTCCAAATTTGCATAATTTTTTCCCCAAATCCTAGGAATTCTAGAGGTACCCAGAGTTTGTGGGTTCCCCTGGAGGAGACCAAGAAATTATCCAAAATACAGCAAAAATGTCGTTTAAAAAAAAAGAAAATGTGAAAAAGGAGCTGCAGAAGGCTTGGGGCATCAACAAAGGGTTTGTGGTGCTAAAATCGCCATCTTCCAAGTTTTTGGGAACATGCAGACTTTACTCAGAAAATCAGATTTTTCAACACAATTTTGCCATTTTAGTGGGACGTACCCCATTTTTACTATTTTTTTGTACTTTTAGCCTCCTTACAGTTAGTGACAGAAATGGGTGTGAAACCAATGCTGGATCCTGGAAAGCTAAACATTTCTGAAAGGTAGACAAAGTTCTGAAGTCACCAACGGGTCATTTGTGTAGGTCCTACCAGGTTTTCCTACAGAAAATACCAGCTGAAAAACAAAAATAATTGAAATTGAGGTGAAAAAAGGCATTTTTCTCCACGTTTTACTCTGTAACTTTTTTCCTGTGATGTCAAATTTTCAAAAGTAATATACTGTTACGTCTGCTGGCCTCTTTTGGTTGCGGGATATATTGGGCTTGTAGGTTCATCAAGAACCCTAGGTACCCAGAGCCAATAAAGGAGCTACACCTTGCAATGGGTTTTCATTGTATACTAGGTATACAGCAATTCATTTGGTGAAATATGAAGTGTGAAAAATAGGTATCAAAGAAACCTTTGTATTTTCAAAATGGGCACAAGATAAGGTACTGAGAAGCAGTGCATATTTGCACATCTCTGAATTCCGGGGTGCCCATACTAGCATGTGAATTACAGGACATTTCTCCAATATACGTCTTTTCTACTCACTTTCTTACATTTGGAAGGAGAAAATGTAGAGAAAGACAAGGGGCGATAACACTTGTTCTGCTATTCTGTGTTCCCCCAAGTCTCCTGATAAAAATGGTACCTCACTTGGGTAGGCCTAATGCCCGTGACAGGAAATGCAACATGGCCACATCACATTTTTACATTGAAATCTGACCTGTTTTTTGGAATGTGCCTAGCTGTGGATTTTGGCCTCTTGCTCAGCCGGCACCTAGGGAAACCTACCAAACCTGTGCATTTTTGACAAGTAGACACCTATGGGAATCCAGAATGGGGTGACTTGTTGGGCTCTCACCAGGTTCTGTTACCCAGAATCCTTTGCAAACCTAAAAATTTGGCCAAAAAAACACTTTTTTCTCACATTTCAGTGATAGAAAGTTCTGGAATCTGAGAGAAGCCACAAATTTCCTTCCAGCCAGTGTTCCCTAAAGTATCTTGATAAAAATGCTACCTCACTTTTGTGTGTAGGCGTAGTGCCCATGACAGGAAGTGCCCCAAAACACAACATGGACACATCACATTTTCCCAAAAAAACCAGACCTGTTTTTGCAAAGTGCCTAGCTGTGGATTTTGGCCTCTAGCTCAGGCAACACCAAGGGAAGCATACCAAACCTGTGCATTCCTGACAACTAATCACCTAGGGGAATCCAAGATAGGGTGACCTGTGGGGCTCTCACCAGGTTCTGTTACCCAGAATCCTTTGCAAACAGCAAGATTTGGCAAAGAAAACACTTTTCCTCACATTTCGGTGATAGAAAGTTCTGGAATCTGAGAGGAGGCACAAATTTCCTTCCACCCAGTATCCCCCCAAGTCTCCCGATAAAAATGGTACCTCACTTGTGTGGGAAGGCCTAGTATCCACGAAAGAAAATGTCCCAAAACACCATGTGGACACATCAAAATGATCAAAACTACCTGTTTTCTTTGCACCTGCATTTTTGGTCCTGGGCTGAGCAACCATGTCAGGGAAAACTACCAAACCCAAACATTTCTGAAAACTAGACAGATCCCCCAGTGTTTTCTTACTCAAAATCCTCAGCAAACCTCAAATTTAGCTAAAAAAATTAATTACATTTTTCCCAAATTTCTGTGTGGGATCACCACACCGGCGCAAACTTCTTACCTTCCAATGTTCCCCTCAGTCTCCCAGTAAAAATTATACGATACCTCACTTGTGTAGGTGGGCCAAGTGCCTGTGACAGGGAAGAGCCAAAAACATGGCGAAAAGGAGGGCAAACCAAATCGGGTCCAAAAGGGCAGTTTGAAAAAAAACGTTTTAGGCTGACAAGTGGGGCAGAATTTGTATCTGTATAGATGCAACAATGCTGGGTGGTTGGAATTTTATGGATTCCTGCAAAATCTGGAAGTTTTCATCACAAAAATGTGGGAAAAATGAGTGATTTCCAGCAAAGTTTGAGGTTTCCAGGGCATTGTGGGTAAGAAAATAGTGAGGGTGCATGTGAAACACACCACCCTGGACTCACCCAGATGTTTAGTTTTCAGATGTGTCTAGGTCTCATAGATTTTTCTACATGGCAGCGTCCCAAAGTCCAAAAAGTACAGCCCTCACCATTCCAAGTGGGACAATTTTGAGAGTTAGCTCTCATGGCCCAAATGTAAAACCAAAGCCCAAAATAATCAAATGTCCTGTTGCTTGCCATGGGATAAGATGTTTTAGTGTGCGGGGGAGAGCCTAGAGACTGTAGCCCCCTTCAGTTGGGGTGGGGGCATAACCATGCCCATCCAGGCTGGTAGCCACCACCCCACTATTTGTTTTTAAATTCCCTGGCATCTAGTAGGCTTTCTGCCCCCCCCCAGGGGGTGGACTGGGTGTAATTGTCCCACCAGTGGGCAGAACAACATTGTCCCCATTTATTTGGGGTGGGGGCATGGCCATACCCCCACCCTCTTTTTTGGAAAAATAATCTACCCTAGAGTGAGGTGGGCTTTCTGTCTCCCTGGGGGGCAGATGAGCCTTACAAAAAAAGCCCTATCTGCCCCCAAGGGGGGGCAGAAATAGCCTAAAATAACTTTGCCCCCAGGGGAGTTACCCTTGCCTAAGGGGTCTCTCCCCTCACCTGACATTAGCACAAAACAAAATCCCTGGTGTCTAGAGGTTTCTGCCACCCTTGGGGGCAGATTGACCTAATAAAAACAATTGGCCCAAAACAATTTGCCCTCCCAGAGGAGCGACCTTTGCCTAAGGGGTTGCTCTCCTTATCAATGTAAACAAAAAAAATCCGTGGGGCAACATGGCGTCGGCGTCAGCGTAACTGCGTTCTCGCAGTTCCGCCCACCAGGGGAGCCGAAGGAACGGCGGCCGAGGCGTCCGTGGTGGAGCAGCCTGACACGCTGTGAGCTTCCCACGGGAGCGGCTCGTTTTCCTCTCCCGCGGTTGTGCTCGCAGCGGGAGAGAAAAGAATGTAAACGGCCGCGGTGGCCGCGGTGGGATAAAACGGGCGACGGCGAATTTCGGCCCATCTTTATTATTCACTCTCCCCCGCAGTTCGGCTGCCGGGGGGGGGGAGGAGGGCGGCGGCGGCGGCCGAAGTGATTACGGCAGTGATAGGCAATTGAAACCGCGCCGAGTTTGGTTTGCCGGTCGTTTTGCCTTTTTTTCTTTTTTGGTTTCTTTTACCCCGCATGGAAGAAAGTGAGGAGCTACATTGAGCCACTGGCGTCGGATAAGGCTGCACAAAGCTTGACAAAGCTTGACAGTCCCTTTGCAAGAAGGGATATGGGGCGGAGAGGCTCCCCTTCCTTTTTTTTTTTTTTTTTGGGAAGATTATGCTTGTAGCTGCAAAGGACTTAGGAGTAAAGGACTACCAGGATTAAAAACTCTGCTTTTATCTGGAGGAGCAGAAGGGCGAATTTAGGAGGAGATCAAGAAGATCAAGAAGAAAAGCAGACAGGACAAGGACAAAGGACAAGAGCTCGGCTGGAAAAAAAAACAATAAACAAGAGAAAACAAACAGGTGGAGAGCCAGGTGTACTCTACTACTCTACTACTGCGGTAAGAGGGGGAGAGGTAAAAATATTGGACAGAGGGGAGCGGTTTGGGGGGGAAAAAAAGAGAGAAGGGGGAGAGCGAATATCTGAGAACTCTGATGCTGGTATTAAGTGTGCAAGATGATCTCGGTTGACATTTATATACCCCCTTATGGCTTTGGAAAAACTTGACAAAACAAATAATAGCAGATACAGCTTTAGTGTCGTCTGGGGTAAAAGGACTATTTAGGCTGTTGGCACACGCATTAAAGACTAAGATGCCTCCCAAACCCTTCCGGAATTTAGGAGAAAAGATGGAAGGGGTGAAAGTGACACGGGCTGGTCGCGGCAAAGGAGAGCAAACGGGATCAAACAAACGCCTGACGACAGCGGTTGCTAAACCGGCCGTGGAAAATATGTTGAGAGGTGTTAAGACAAGTGAGAGTAGTATTACCACTCCCCCCACCGAAATTAAGGTCAAGGGCAAAAGTCAATCTACTATCACAACGTTTCTTGAAGGAGGGGCACAGGATATGCGGCCTGTACATTTAACCCTCCCCTCTGAGAGTAAGGTGGTTGGGACAGAACCCCTTCCGAGCAGTAGTAGTAGTAGTATAAGTGGATGTATTATGAACAACGATCCTTCTGTGAATCTTAAGCAAGGCATGCCAGAGTCAGAAGACAGTCAGAGGGAGGTAAGAGAAAAGAATTCTGGCTCTTATACCGAGATTAAGCAGCCTCAAGCACAACAATTCGACTGGTCTGAGCAATTGGAATATCGAGATGGGGAAGGAGGTGCGTCTATATTAAAATCTACAATAGAAGAAGAGAATTTGCATAAGAGTTTCTCAAATACTAAAACCTTGGGCAAAATAGCAGGAAAAGTCGCTCAATTGGTGGAATGGGGAAAGGATAATAGTGATAAATTTTATTCTTTGACAGAAGAGTCTGATCTCAGCAGTGGCAATCACAGTCTTGGCGGGTCTGAGGACAGTGAAACATCGGAGACGGAAGATAAAACCTCAAGCAACGAACCTACAGTGCGACAGCTGCGCCGACAGCGTAAATTGGTCAAAGCACGGCCTTGCGCTCAGGGGTCCTCAGGAAATCCGTCATCCATGGGCGGTAGGAATTTAAAATGGGACTATGCAGGTATTGGACTCACAGATTCCTCATCTATAACTTTAACTAACCAGGGCTCAGCTAATGGCAATAAGGAATCAGATATTGGCCCCCCTACTTATAGCCCACCCGCACTGGGGGCTGAGGCAGGAATGCTGCAGTCAATTTATAACTCAATCAAAGAGTTGCAAACAGAAACAAGGATCGAAAGTCGACGTGCAAGGGTTGCCACGAAGAGATTACAGGGAACAGTTCGTAAAGTGGCCAAATCATGTACAGAAATTGGGACTAAGCTATCCTTAATGGAAGAAAGGATCGTAACGGTCGAGGAGGATGTTGTTAATCTTAAAGAACAGAATACTATGAGGGATGAACAATTGACAGATGTAATGTGGAAATTGGAAGATTTTGAAAGCAGGCAAAGAAGGAATAATCTCAGAATTCTGGGTATACCGGAAGGGCTAGAAGGAACCAATATACGGACATATATGATCAATTTTTTGCGTGGTGCTTTTCCGGAGCTGGGGAACTGGAGCTGGGAGAATGAACTGCAGCGTGTACATAGGTTTCCGCTAAACCGGCGGGAGGGGGGCCAACGTGCAGATTCCAAATATCCTAGAGCAATTTTAGTGTATTTTGGGAATTATTTACTGCGACAGGAGATCTTGGATAAAACCCGCCCAAATACCCCTCGCACTGTGGATGGGGTGACTTTTTTCACTCGACCTGATTTTTGTCATGCTACTGTTGAACGGAGATGGCGGCTCCGACAACTTATTAAACCAGTTCTAGAAAAAGGCGGGGAAGCGTATTTGCTGGCCCCGGCTCGCCTTAAAATAATATTGAATGGGAAAACAGAGATATTCACGTCAGAAATCAAAGCAAAAGAATATGTGATGGGGGCCTGATAGCGAAATAGAGTCTCTTGGTCAGCAAAAGTGCTCCGGTAACTGGTGGGTGGGTTCGCACTGTCACGACGCCAACATTCAGGCCATAAGTGGTCTGATTGCTCGACAGGATGGGGGGCCAGTCTCGGGGAGGAAGTTAATACGGGAGGGGGGTGGAAGGGACTGGTCCAGGGAGGGGAGGGGAGGGAGGAAGGATGGCGGTTGGGGAGGGGGTAAGGAGGGAGGGGTTGGGGAGGAAGAGAAGAAGGATAGGCAAGGGAGGGAAAGGAGGGAAAACGAGGGAGTAAAAAGGAAAGGGATGGGAGTAGGAGTGCAACAAGGGAAGCAACTGAAAGCAGGGGTAGGAGAGACAAAAGGAGGGGAAAAAATTGAGTGGAAAATTCAAGAGAAAGCGCAGTCAGATATAAAAATTTGGGAGGACAAAAAGAGAGAAAGAGAGCTTAAAATAGAAAATGGCTAGACTTCGAATCGCTTCAGTTAATATTTGTGGGTTAAATGACCCTCGTAAAAGAAGTAGAGTAGTGGAGGAACTTAAAACTTTTAAAGCAGACATTTACTGTTTACAAGAGACACATGTGGAATATAGGAATGCCGGAATTCTGGGTACACTTGGTATGAAAGTAATTGCTCGAACAGAACAAGAGGTTAGAACTAAAGGGGTTGCGATATTAGATCGGACTAATAAATTAAATTTTGGTAGGCAGAAGGCAGATAGGGGAGGGAGATGGGTAATTGTAGAGTGTAGTTATGGACATGGTAGTTTTACACTCTGTTCCGTATATAGCACGGTCACGGACGACCCAATAGTTTTAGATACCCTGGCTATAGAATTAATAGGATGGGCTCCCCCGTATATTCTTTGTGGCGATTGTAATTTGAATGGATCCTGGGAGGGATTACAGGATGTTTTAGCGTCTACAAAGAAATACCAAGAGCGGAAACTGCGAGTATATAATGCAATGGTCGCTATTCAGAAAGAACTAGGATTAGTGGACGCATGGGTGAGATTATGTAAGCCAGATCCTGGATATACCTATTACTCCGCCCCGCATGTGAAAGTAGCACGACTCGACTATTTTCTGGTCTCTCCAGTATTATTAAACCAGGGTCAGATGGAGTTATATCCGCGGGTTGTATCAGATCATAATCCCCTAGTACTAGAATTGGAATTAGACGGGTTGGAACAAAAGGAGAGGAGATGGACATTTGAAAGAGGGCTTCTTAGGGACCCGGAATATTGTACGCATATGAGCAAGTGGATAGCTGAATTTTTGGGGTTTAACCAAGGGACAGCTCCGGTAGAGATAGTCTGGGACACTTTAAAAGCCGGAATACGTGGTGAAACATTGAGTTTTAGTATAAAAAAGCAAAAAAGCACCCAAAACAGAGTAAAAGATCTTCAAATGAAACTGAGGGTATTGGAAAGACAGTTGGTTGTGGCGATAGAAACAGGGGGTGATGTTAAAAAGGTTCAGGAGGAAGTTGTAATAGCTAAAGCCGCAATTAACGAAACTATGACCCAAAGAATAGCAGAGAAATATCTAGCGCAGCGTTCATTAGGATACGAGTATGGAGAAAAATCCGGGCGTTTATTAGCAATACGGGCAAGCCAGAAAACAGCATCCGGGACTATTAGAGAGATTAAAGATTGGCAAGGACAAATGGTTGTAGAAGTAGATCAAATTAGGAGGGTTTTCCACAGATATTATACGGAATTGTATGATGACACATCTATATACTCAGAGGAAGAAATGTTGAGATTTTTAACCCCCATCAAAGTCAATAAATTATCGGAGAGTGATACTTTATATCTAGGGGAACAGATAGATATCTCGGAAATTGACAAAGCACTGGGGGATTTAGCCACGGGTAAAGCTACAGGCCCCGATTCAATTCCTTTAGAGTTTTATAAAACATTTAAAACCATATTGCTTCCGGTAATGATAGAACTGTTTATTCAGGTACAGAATGGAGGGGCAATTCCGCCATCATGGGATATGGCTAATATAGTAATGTTTTTGAAGAAAGGGAAACTCGCATCAAACCCGGCGTCATACAGGCCAATTACACTAATCAATAGCGACACTAAAATATATTCAAAGATATTAGCCGCTCGACTATCTCGTGTGATCAGGAAGATAGTTTTTCCTAGTCAGCATGGGTTTGTGCCAGGAAGAGATACTACCGATCATATCCGAAAAGTTATTGCACTTTTGGACGCTACAGAAGTGGCTCAGGAGCCGATGGCAGTTGCATTATTAGATGCGGAAAAGGCGTTTGACCGGGTGAGCTGGAAGTATCTATGGCATGTAATGGAGTATTATGGGTTAGGGAAGAAATTTATTGCAGCAATAAGGGCTCTATATAGATCACCGGTAGTCAAAATACAACTAATGGGGGGACAATCGGAGAGTGTCCAGGTTAAGAGAGGTACTAGACAGGGATGTCCATGTTCTCCGCTCCTGTTTGCTGTATATATAGATCCCTTGCTTAGACAGATTGAAGATAACAGCAAGATTCCACCAATTCATAGGCAGGGATGGGATATAAAAGTTCTAGCATATGCAGATGATATTGCTATACTAACTCCCACCCCTGATCCGGCATTGAGAGAGGTTGAAAAGGTGTCAATGAAGTTTGGAAGATTTTCTGGATATCTTCTAAACAGAGATAAAACACAGATATTGATTAATCAATACGCCAGCACTCAGGATACACGAAGGGTCGACCATGCAGTATATTTGGGCATAGATATTGCACCACAAGTAGGAGAAATTGTTAAGTTAAATCTGGATCCCATACTTGCTAAAGCAAGACAAGATATGTGCAGATGGAATAATTTACATTTAACCATCATGGGGAGGTGTAATATGGTAAAAATGATTTTCCTCTCTAAGCTGCTGTATTTGTTCCGGGCTGTACCATTGAGCTTTACTAATTTGAGATTTAAAGAGATAGATAGAGTGGTTATGAGATTCATCTGGGCATATGGTAAATGTAGAAGAGCAAGTAAATTCATGTCACTTTCCCGAGAAAGGGGGGGGTGGTCTCTGCCGAATATAAAATTATACCAAATGGCGGCAGCCTTTCAGTATATGCGCCCTTTATGGGGTTCTAAGAAAGGAGGGATTCCAGAAGAGGATTGTCCTAATATATACGAGCTGCAGATGGGTGCAACAGCTAATGGATGTCTGGTAACTTTTCATGAGCCCGGGTACTACAAGAAAACTCGATATAAGGTATTGGAGGCGGCCTATAAGTGCTGGCGGTCATGGTATAAAAAGAAAGGATTTGGCAGATATAATTGTTATACCATGATCAAAAAGAATCCATTGCTCCCCGACATATTTAAGGATAAATGTATGGCAAGCTGGGTCTCTGCAGGTATAGAGAGGTTGGGGAATCTCTTTGATAACTCGGGGGTTAAGACATTTGTTGATCTACAGAAGTGTTATGGTTTAGAGCGTAGGGATTTTTTTAAATACCTTCAGATACGAGATTTCCTTTTAAGGAAAACAGGAGGGGTGCAGGGATTTAGGAGCGTTCAATTGCTGGATGATATTGTGACTAATCCTAATATATCAATCAGGTCAATCTACCGATTATTAATGTTAGAACAGCCCGATGATTTAGAGAAGAATTGTGAAAAGTGGAGTAGGAAACTGGAAGACGGGAGTAAAATCTTTCTAAGGTCATTAGAATTGGGATACACTATTCTACTCTCTTCCTCCCTCCAAGCGCAACATTATAAAACTGTGTTTGATTTGTATCATACCCCAGCTCATCTTGTTAAATGGGGCAGTTTATTGGGAACAAGCTGTCCAAGATGTGGGATGTATGGAATAGATATTGTACACATGATGGCTACATGCGGGGAATTGAAGGATTTGAAGGAGGGCATTCAATCTGTATTGAAAGAAGTTTTGGGATTTGATCTAATCCTAACCCCCGAGGTAATGGTTTTAGGGGTTATGGGTGATACGGACAATCTTTATGAAGCATTTATATTTGTGGCTATGGCAGTATTTCGATTGTGTATAGCATCCGCCTGGCTCAATGTCCGACCCCCGACTTGGCAACAATGGTTGGCCAGATTATTGTCTGTGTATTATTTGGAAATAGCATTGTATGAACGGAAAGGGAAATATGCGAGAAGGAAAGGGAAGGTAATATGGGGGGCATTTCAGGATTAGATTTTTGCTCATAATGATTAAATGTTTAAACCAAAATGGTATGTCACCATTTAAGAGATGGACATTTGTCTCCCAAAGGTTTATCCCCTGCTGGGTTTTATCTGCTTTATTTTCTTATTTGTATTTGTTGTATGATACCTTTCCAGAATAAAAAAAAGTAAAAAAATAAAATAAAAAAAGTCAACAAAAAAAATCCCTTCTGCCAATTTCATATATAAAAAAAATACCTGGTGTCTAGTGCCTTCTGCCTCCCCCCGGAGGCAGATCGGCCTAATTAATATAGGCTGATCTGCCCCCGGGGGAGGCAGAAAAGGCCTAATTAAAAACTGCCTCCTGTAGAGAGACCCTTGCCTAAGGGGTCACTCCCCTTATAACATTTGAACAACTCCCTGGTGTCCAGTGGGCATTCCTGCAGCACGATCGCTATGCGATTCTCCTTCCGTCCCTGCCCATGTGAGGGAGGTGCAAGGCCCTCAAGGGGAGTGCTAGCGCTTCCCCCGGGGGCCCAATTCTAAACGAGGTGATTACGTCCCTGGCGCCTGAGCACCACGGCTGCAGACGTAACACCTCCTCCACGGCACCCGAGGTGTTAAACAGTGAGAAGTGTTTAGAATGTATTATTTATTTATTTTATGATAGTCAATTAGTCAACCTTCTTTCCAATAGTTTTTTACAACCATAGAAGATACATAACAAAACAAGCATTTGCAATGCAATGGGTCTTGCATATTTCAAACAAGTTAATTGTCATACTTTGACAACAGCGCCCACAAGCAAAAGCAAAAAAAAGAACAAGTGAAAACTGAGAAAAGATGACTTAAAATAAACTAAAGTTAGCTTTAAAAATAAAACTTTGCAATTTTGTTTGTCTTGCTGGACATGTTTTTGCCAGTCACAAGCCTTCTGTTTGTGGGGCACTGGTAGTTAGAACATAATAGTACCTCTATTTCATCAGGAGGAGCGGACGCACTAATTACGTTGAAATCAATTAGTGCTTGATCCCTGCGCCACACTGAGGAACAGAAATGAAGCCAGACATGCCTTGATGAATTAAGGAGCTGTAGAAAAGAGTGCCACACAAACCAACAAATGGCGAGCAACAGGCGGGCTCCAAGCAACAGTATCACACATGTGAGACACATGCACTTGAAGGCTCAACCCTACAAAAAATTCTAATATGTGACATTGCATAAGAAATAGAATTTTATTTTTACATACATTAGATAAAAGCTGCAGATGTAAAACCTATACACATAAAAGAATGATGTACATATCAGTTAAAAGGGATATATTTCCTCAGTCTGAATTGGAGCTTTAAAAAGGCAATCATAATTGAAGAAGTTGAGTCCTCCTGCAACTTCTGTGAAAATAACGAGGCCAGTTTATAAGTTCTAAAACCATTTATCTTTAAAGGTGGAACAAGCCACATCAATCTGGAGTGTTTATATAATGTGCAAAACAAATACAAAGTGCAAAGTGACAAAGGGCCAGATGTAGCAAAGGGTTTTTCCCATTCTGTGTCAATGGGAAAATGTGTTCATACATATGGCCCAAAGTGCTTTGAGGTGCTGTGCTGTCACAAGTGCATGGAGGCAAACCTTTGGTCTACTTAACCATCTTGGTTAAGGCAACTGGAAAATTAATGAGATTTAATCTATTCAAAACATATCTGTGTTCTGAGTTCATAATTAAAAAATGGTTATGGCTGCATGCCCTCTAAAGTTAAGAGAAATGTGCCACTTCTGAAGGAAGAATAACTAATTTATACCCTAGGCACATATTTTCAATCATCTGTATACATATTTGGTAAATGTTTTATTTTTGCATGCAGTTCTTCACTAGGACATTTAATCTATTGAACCCTGCTTGAGAGAGGGGTTCATTTTGCTTTTTTGATGATGTATTAATCATGTTTTTATAGTTGTATTTTGCCTTGATAGTTCTTCATTTGTGCCATTGGTGCTGTGTTTTTCCCAGTTGTTTCCCTTCTTCATTATGTATCCATTCCATGGAGTCTTTCTTAATTATGGACTTAAAAATCTTTTTCAAGGAATAATTGTAAGTACAGCTTTATCCCACCAAGTACATATTTTGTATTGTGATTATCTCATTAAGCTTTGTGGTAGCTCCAGGGTGAGCTTCTAGTTCATAGAAGATCAGTTTGATCTATTGTCTGCAGTTTGTTGTGTGTGTTGTGAAGTTGGGTACATTTTGATGGAATGCTGTTGTGTGCATTAGAGAAGGAGGAAAACGTTTGGGTATGGTTCAAGAGTCATAAATGCTGGAATCAATTAGTGTTTCTCTGTCTATTCTGTGGAAGTTTGCGTGCAGGGTTAAATGTGATTTGATGGTTGCTATGTTTGATGAGCGTGTTTTTGGTTGGTAATTGGTGAAAGGTGGTGTAGAGAAGTTAAAGTGCTGTAGACTGGGATATGTTATTTGTTTGTAATGAGGCTATCGTTGGTTTGAGTTGATCTCTGATTGGTGTGGTGGAGCATGTAATGCAGTGCAGACCATAGGGCTACAGATCAATTTAAAGCCATTTTCTTAAGACGAAGTTACAATGTCCTGGGAAGGACCCATGTCTTAATAACAAATAAAAAAGTCATTGGCATTGTAGGCTGCCGGGGAATGGGAACAGTAAAGATCTCCCTTGTTTACTTTGCTTTTTCCTAAAGGAAGGACGACTATTCCCAGCATCCATGCTCCCACCCTACACTTAGCTTACATGTGAAAGGTGTCATGTATCTTCTTAGGAGGAACAAGTACAGTAAGAAAAGTCACAAAAGGGATAAAATGCATCTTTAAAAAATACATGCAGGTCTTGATTGAAGATAAAGAGCTTTACAAAAGAAAATCACGTACAAAAGGGGTGTTCGCTTATTATTATGGGACACTGGAATGCCACAATCAACCCTTCACTAAGCAGGTTCTTAAAACCAGACTTGACAATAAATGGGGCAGAGAAGGGTGGCCTAATGAAGGTCTTTAATGGTGTTTGTCTGTCATTTAAATTAAGGTAGAGGATCAGAGACTGTACATTCAAGGCAGGCACCCATTACTCCCTATTTCTCCGGATTTGTTTCTGTCATTACAGAAGGATATTAACTCATGTACCATTAAAGTAAGAGAAACTGCTGATCACTCATTGCTTAGCAGAATGACAGAAGTGAAAAGTTGGACCCTAGCATACAATTATGCTACAAAAACTCTTACACAGAAAATTACAATCAGTGTCTACAATTGTCTCAAATTAAAATGTTTCCAAACCTAACAATTGCAAAACATGACAATAATATTTTCATGGCAAGGGTTCAATGTTCAAAATCAACCAGAATCACTATAAACAGGGGAGGAAATCCTGAAAACCCATTGGGAGCACAATTAGACACAGATGCATAATTGGGGAATACAGTAACACTCAATGAAACTCAGAAAGTGGATCAGACATCACAAAAAAGGAAATACACAGGTGCTTGGTAGACAACACCAAAATGCTGGGATTCCTGAAAATTTTTACAAGGCCTGGGATGGAGACATTGAATCCATAGTTGTTCTCCTATATACATAGGCAGACCATAGGTGTTGGTCGAAAGAGAAGTATAATGAGCAGGTTTCATCAGTCATGCCAAAAATAGGACAAAAAAACAAATCAAAAGTGAAAATTAAAACCCTAGATTACTCGTAAATGCAGAGGTCGAAATACTGATAACAATTGTAATAAACAAGCTAGTGATAATCAATCTGATCCAAGAAGAACATGTAGGTTTCTGACCATCAGAAATTGGAGGCTAGAATGAGGTAATGTCCCATACCTTGTAGGAATTAAACAATTACTCAATACTTGGGTGCCATTTCTGTTGGCATGGCAAAGGCCTTTTCTGGGATAGAAGAAACATATTCATTTAAGGTCCTGCAGATTAGGATTTAATTTTGGAGTCAACTTCATAAATAAAGTTGAGGTACTTTGCAACAACAAGTATCTGAAGTACAATTTTGAGACTACATCGCAAAATCCTTTGTCATCAACAGAGGATCAGGATATGGATGTCCCTTGTTTCAGATAAAGTTCTTGCTGGGAATACAGGTATTAGCAACAACATTCATAGCAGTTCTTAATAGCTGATATTAAGATGGATAGGGATAAAAAAGCACTTTTGTTTGCAGCTGATACACTGATGGGAATGGTGGTGCCTGAGGCCACCTGAAGGCACTCATTGAAACATAAAGAGGATTCACACAGGTACATGCGTAGGAAATTAACTGTCTAAAATGTTGAAATTTACCAGTAACAGGCAATGTGAATAATGACATCTGAATGAGATCAGGGCTTAGATGGGAATCTAGTCTAAAACTGAAATCATAAGGCAAGGGATTTGAAGGTATGTTCAGTGACATTGCATTGTCACTAGCCGAAGCTGTAGTCCTCCATAGTGTCAAGGGACAGATGCAATGTAAAGTGGATTTGTAGAGCGCTGCTTGCTACATGTGAGGATATCCGGGCACTGAGTAGGTGAGAGTAAGCATGTGGTGAGGCTAAGCCCGAGTACAGACAGTCTTGATGGTCCCCCAAGAAGGCTAATTGAAAAGGCAAGTCTTCAGCTTCTTGAGGAATTCAAGAAGTGAGGAGGGGATTTCTGATATGTTGGTGGCGGTTGTTCAAGGATTTTGCGGCTTGGTAGATTGATCAACCTCCCTTTCTGCCTCTGTGATTGTGAAGTTTGTGTTAGTGAGAGTGACACTGGGGTAATTGTGTGGTGGGTTGGTAGCAGTGAAGTCAGTTTTGAGGGTCCTGTGTTGTGTAGTGACTTGTATGTGTGTATGAGAAGCTTGAACTGGCGTTGCTTCTGGATGGGAAGTCATTGCTGTAGTCCGTGTGCTTGTGATTAGGGTTTGCATGATGGTACTTCTGGTGTTTTGTGGGAGCTCCTTTTAGATTTTACATCACATGTAGAGGATATGGAAGCATGAGGAGGTGATGGTGTTGACCTGAGACTTTATAGTGAGGTTGGTGTGCAGGATGAGGCCTAGGTTCCTAGCATGATCGGTTGGGGTGGATGTGGGTCTAAGTTTGGTGGGCCACCAGGTGGCATCCTAAGGTGAGCTCTTATTCCCAAAGATCAGCACTTCAGTTTTGTCGATGTTGAACTTTTTCATGCTATTGGCCACACTGGTCATGCATTGTTGGAAGTTTGTCTTGGCGGTGATGGTGTCATCTGAGAGAGGAAAATGAGCTAGGTGTCATCAGCATAGGAGATAATGTTGTCTCTGTGGGATCGAATGATGTTAGCGAGAGGAGTCATGTACATGTTGAAAAGTGTGGGGCTGAGTGATGATCCCAGGGAACTCCGCAGATGAAGTCCTTGGATTCTGATGTGAATAGCGTGAGCTTGACTCATTGTGTTCTTCTGGAGAGAATGGAAGCTATAAATTTGAGTGCTGATTCTTGTATTTCTGCTGTGTGTAGTCCCTGACAATGTGTGTGGTGGTAGACCATGTTGAAAGGAGCAGAGGCGTTGAGGAGGATGAGGGCAGCAGTCTGTCCTTGGTAGAGGATGGTGCGTATGTCATCTGTGGCAACAATAAAGGCTGTTTCAGTGCTGTAGTTGTTTCGGAATCCTGATTGTGGGTCATCCAGGAATTTGTGTCATTCTAGGTGGTCAAAATGTTGTCTGTTGATGATCTTCTCTATGACCTTAGCTGGGAAGGGGAGCAGCAACATTGGTCAGTAGTTGGTAAGTGGTAAGTACTTTGGGGTTGGCTAAGGGTTTTTTGAGGAGTGCGGTGACTTCGGCATGGTTCCAGCTATCTGGAAGGTGACTGTCTTGAGGTACATGTTGATGATGGAAGTGAGTGCAGTGTTGACCGTGGCTTTTCCCAGGTTGTAGATATCGTGGGGGCAGGGCTCTGAGGGTGAACCTGAGTGAACTGTCTTCATTATTGCTGCACTGTTCTCAGTGGATGAAGGGTTTCATGGTGTCAGTTGGTAGTCTTTGACTGAGAAAGTTAGCAGGCTGGGAAGGTCAATAGGGGGTGGCAAGGGTTCAAAGTTGATGTAGATCTTGTTGATATTTTCATGGAAGAAGTTGGAAAGGTTGTTGCAGGGTTCTTGTGGAGGGTGATGGTGTTGATTGTGGCTATTGGGTTGGTGAATTCCTTGATGCTGGTTCCCTGAAGTTATTGAAGCCAGGTTCGATTCTTATGGTCTAGGCATTTTTCTTGGTCTCCCTCACTCAATGGTGGTAGTGTCTAAGTGTGGCCTTGTAGGTGTTTCTTATGGTGGTTCCTCAGGTAGTTTTCCAATTCCTTTTGAGTTGTTTGCAAACTCTCTCGGATTCTCTGAGGTCAGCGTTGTACCAGCTAGCTTGTTTGTTGGATCTTATGATTTTGCTGTTTTTCAGGGGCACCATGGTATTGGCACAGGTGCTGATCCAGTTGTTGAAGTTGTTTTTGTTTTGGTGGGAAGGTCAATGGGGGTGGTGACTGGGGTTCGAGGTTGCTGTAAATGTTGGTGATTCCTTCATGGAAGAAGTTGGAAAGGTTGTTGCAGAGTTCTTTTGTTGGGGTGAGGGTATTGATTGTGGCCAATGGGTTGGTGAATTTCTTGACAATGGCAAAATGTTCTTTGCAGTTGTTGGAGCTAGATGCGAATCTCATAGTCAGGGCATTTTTCCTGGTCCCTTTCACTTAATGGCGTTAGTGTCTAAGTGCGGCCTGGCAGGTCTTTCTTATAGTGGCTCTTCAGGTGGTTCTCCATTTCCTTTTGAGTTGCTTGCAAACTCTATTGGATTCCCTGTGATTAGAGTTGTACCAGCTAGCTTTTTTGTTGGATCTTTTGGGTTTCATGTTTTTCAGGGGTGCCATGGTATTGGTGCAGGTGGTGATCCATTTGTTGAAGATGTTTTTGTTGTTGATGAGGTTGTTGATGAGGTGTGGGTAGTTTAGTTGGAGGGTATTGAACCATTCTGTTTCTGTAACTTTCTTTCAGCAATGTCTTGGGTTGTTGCTAGACTCCATAAGGGTGGTTGGTAACTCTGTTATATGGAAGAGGATGATGGAGTGGTCCATCCATGTGGGAGGAGTGGTGTGGCTGACTTTACCCTTGTTGCTGGATAAGAAGATGTGGTCTAGGGTGTGTCCTGCGATGTGGGTAAGGCCCATGTTTGAAGACTTTTGAGCAATTCCATTGAGTTGGAGACTGTTGGGTTGTTGAGATGAAAGTTGAGATCACCTAGGAGTATGAAGTACCCATGGTGAGGGATGTGGTGAGGAAGTTGCAGAAGTGGGTGAGAGATCCTAGGGGCCAGTAGGCGAGGGTGCCTTTGATAGTGGTTTTACTGTCAGTCTTAAGCTTGAAGTGCATGTGTTCTATTAAAGTGGGTCAGTGTAAAAGGTACACTTGATGGTGGCTCTGTGGATGATGGTGAATCTTCCTCCTGGTTTATGGGGTCGTTCCTGGTGTAGAATTTTGTATTATGTGCCGATGTGGAGTTCAGCTACGTCTCCATGTGGAAGAGGAGGTCCATTGCTTCCAAATCAAGGAGGTCCCAAATCTCAGTGAAGTCCTTGCCAAGTGAGCATGTGTTGATAACCATGCATGCATGTAAGTGGTGTTGTGTGGGGTGGGTGGTGCTCCATAAGTGTGAGTCTTGAACTCTGCATTAGTGAGGGGTGTAGTGTGTGTGTACTGGCAATAGGAACGGGTGTGAGAATGCATGTGAAATGCAATGCGAGCAGGAGAAGGGGCCCACTGTGGACTGAAGTGCGGCTCAGCAGCAATACTTGTGGAGGTGGCCAGGATTGGGCAGGTGGAGTTTGTCAGCAGTTCATCTGCAGAAGGCATTTGGACTACAGCTCCTAGTGTTGGGCGCAGTCCAGCCACATATGGTTGCAGATTTGCTTGCTTTCGTGCACCAGCAACGCAGCTGTGCTGTGGCCTCCATTAAGTAGGACCTTGGAGAGTGGGAGGATTGCTGGGAGAGGTAGGAGGGCTCAGCAAGAGTAGGAAAGACCAGCAGGGAGAGTCCGGCGGTAGTGACAAGGCATGAAAATGCGCTCAGTGGAGCAAGATAGGGGCAAAAACTGGCAGAAGAAACCAAGACGCAAAACAGAGCAGTAAGAGTAGCAAAAGATGCAAAAAGGGGCAATTAAAAGGAATAAAGGATAGAGAAAGGAGTAGTTAAATAGAGACTGAAAGCAGATAGAACATGTGGCACAACAAAGAAAGAGTAGTCACCGAGGAGTCTGAGGCAGAACGAGCAGCTAACAGGAAAAGCAACAGGAGAAAGACAGGAGTCCAAAGGACAAGACAAGCTTAAGGTCACACTGAAGCAGAAGAGAGATGTTTGGGCACCTGCTCATCAGATGATAAAAATGATAGTCATTTGGGACGATTAATTGTGACCATTTCTGACTCCTAAGGGGATAAATACGTGTGGTTCAGATGTATCAGTGCTTTACCGACTATTTGTCAATGGGGAAATGTTTTAGAACATATGGCCTTTTATCCGCTTGTTCATTTGGGCCATTGCAAAACATTTTCTTAAAATGTCCAAGTTATGCACTTCAGGAAATGCTGAATGAATTACAATGCCGAACATCTAACCTAATTATTTTCCTTTTTAACTGATCACATCTAGAAATAGAACTGAGATAAACCCTCCTCACATAAGCTAAACGTACAATATAGCACATCTAATGCCCTCCATCCCATCACAAAGAACCAGTGTCAAGTGTAAGAAAATATACAATTGCTGTTAGGGCTACTTACAATATTGTGAACAGTGATGTGAATATTGGGCAATGCAATGCTCGGGAAAGGTGGTTAATTTGCTATCAGTTAAGACCTGGCGGGTTTTTAAGCTATGGAATGATTTTCCTGTCTCAACGTCTTTACTTTTTCAGTACCGCATACACAACTGAAAAATGATTCTAGTATAGAGGACTGATCCTGCTCTTTGGAAAACAAATAAAAACTCTCATTTTTTGTGCACGCACTAACAGCCATGCCTCCACCTGACCTCAGTATCAAATCAGTACTTTAAGCTTAACATCTGCAACAAAAGCAAAGTGGAGAGAAGCGTGAAAGCCTAACTCTAAACCCTAGCGCACGAGCACACATTGCATTGCAAATAGCTTTTTTATTATACTATTGGATAAGACCTCTCCACTGTTCAGCTTATCTAAATCCCTTTCCAGAGAATCCTGTGCTGTAAACGTATTTAATCAAGCCTAAACCAAAGGTTTGCCATTCATGTTTGCATCATGTTCCATTGATGAAAAACAATCCTCTTTGTGACTAAAGTCCTTTTGAAAATTCAGGCAGGCATAGCCCAGTTCAGTCTTTCAGACTGACAGAATTATTCTGAATGACTGACCTTGAATTAAGTTGAATCACCACCAGTACTCAAAGTGATCCTATTCTATTCATTTAATAAGGGACAGTCACATAAGTAATGCCTTCGTGAGTTACCCCATTCCCACTAGTTAGGGATCTCCATAATGTCTAGCTTGTGCATTGCTGGACTCTAGTACCCTCGCAGAAAAAACACAAAATAAGTGAATAAAGATAAAGGGGGTCATTACGACCCTGGCGGTCGGAGACCGACAAGGGTAATGTAGCGTCCATACCGCCAACAGGCTGGCGGTACGGAGGACCTTATTACGACCGCAGCAGTAGCGCCGCGGTCGCACCGCCGGGGCTGGCGGTTTCCCGCCGTTTTAGCCCTGGCGGTGATAATCCACCAGGGCAGCGCTGCAAGCAGCGCTGCCCTGGGGATTATGACACCTCTACTGCCAGCCTGTTTCTGCCGGTTTGCACCGCCAGGAAGAGGCTGGCGGTAAGGGGTGTCCAGGGGCCCCCTAACAGGGCCCCGGCCAGCTTTTCACTGTCTGCTGAAAAGCGCGACGGGTGCAACTGCACCCGTCGCACGGCCGCAACACCGCCGCCGGCTCCATTAGGAGCCGGCTCCTATGTTGCGGCCTCATCCCCGCTGGGCCGGCGGGCGCAAACTTGGTTTGCGCCCGCCGGCCCAGCGGGAATGTCGTAATGGGGGCTGCGGGAGGGAATGTCGTAATGGGG
Source organism: Pleurodeles waltl (assembly GCF_031143425.1). NCBI lineage: Eukaryota > Metazoa > Chordata > Amphibia > Caudata > Salamandridae > Pleurodeles > Pleurodeles waltl. The sequence goes on along the minus strand of NC_090448.1, from coordinate 265,267,079 downwards.
GCTGCGGGAGTGTGGCCGCATTGGCGGCCGCATGGCGGTTACCGTTTGGCGGGCGGCATTAGCCGCCTGCCAATGTCGTAATGACCCCCAAAATGGTGATTATGTGATTATGCTCTGGTGACATTTTAGTACCTGTGTGTAAAATGTATAAAACTGTTAAATAAAAAAATAACAGTTACTCTTAAAAAAAATAAAACATACATTACATCATCTAGAAACTGCTTGGTAATTATCACAAAAAAAGATCTTGCCATTACAGAGAAGGTTGAGGCTGGCGATATGTTATGTTTTGCATGGTCCACCCACTTCATTAGTTTCCAAATGCAGTCGGATATTTATTTTTCATCCGTTTTACGTTCAATAGCAGGGGATCGAGTGTTTAATTGATTTGATGAGAGGACCTTCTATGTAACGGGGAACGATTTAAAGTTTTCAGTATGACCTGCCTTTCTGATTAGGTGCATTTCTTTAACCAGCCGTTCTGAATTACTTTTACGTTCATTCGAGGTGGTGTTTGCCAATTAGGATGGTTTGAGGGAGGTAAACATTTTAGTGTGGTCTTTCAAATTGCTGAGCAGTATTCCCGTGCCTGTGTATTCAACAGAGTTTTGAAGCTTTGGTGCTTTTGTTGTTATTAATGTAATGTTTTAAATGTGCCACTGAAGAATGTGGCGATGTTGTAGCCTATAGATGGGGAATGTTGTGTTTAAGGATTAAGAAGCTCTGGACTCTGGTTGTCTCTGAATGGTGGGTAGCATTAGATACGTGATTTGAGAAATTGAGAAGTGATATAATGTACCTAGAACCTAGGGTTCCATACATTTCTACGTGGATTTAAGGGTTTTGACCTTATCTTGTCAACACCACCACAGTATCACACGTTCTACCAGTAGCCTTTTACCTTTATAAACATTATGAGAGTTCAAAGGTTCATATGGTTTTAGGTACTGGGTATTGCTCAGCTATCATGAACTGCATTACTTCAGGTCAGACTACTTTCGTTTTATTCGACATTGAAAAATATTTAAATTGCAGTTTGCAAGGATTAAGTCTAGATTTCATTGAAGTTAGTCGGTTATTTTGGTATTCTGAAAATACTAGGTTACATCTGCCCCAGCACATATCCCAAGAATGGATTATTTTTAAATTAGAAATTTGCAGAGGTTGTCAGGTCACCCAATCGAGAGATGAATGTGCTTAATTTTCAAGGTGGGCAACAGTTTGCGCAACTACAAAAGCTGTTGTCTATAGCGAGTAGGATTGTTACAGAAAATAGCTGAAATGTGGAACATGAAGAGGTCTCAACTTTTAAACTGTGCCAACTGTATCTGTGGAAAGTGATTAGAATCCCATCATCTTCTTAAGCTATGATTGGTGAATAGTGAGGAACTTTTCAGTTACAACCAGAAGTATATCACATATGGGTGAGGCTTATCCTGCTAGCAGTTATAAATAGATGTCCAAATTGTGTGATATGACAAGCAATGAGATTTTTTGTAGTTAATTTGCACTGATTGTGCATGCCATATGCTGTACTTTAGAGCGTTTTGCAGATGGTGTGGTGCAAAGAGGTGAAGGAGCATTTAAGACTCTCTTGTGTTCCTGTTGGTGAATTAAAGGAAATGTGCATCTTTTGCAGTTTTCACATTATACATTTAGGCCAGTGCTTCCCAAACATTTTAGAACCATGACCCAATTTTTAGGACAACAAACTTTTGCGACCTACCTAGCTATAATGGACATGAGGTGGAGGATTTTTTAATGTAACTAAAGCATCATGCAGTAGCACACTGTATTTTACATACAGCACATTTTCCATTGAAATCGCCACTACATTTGCTCAGATATGCAGTCCAGTTTTACTGATAATACTATATTGCACACAAATGACAATGCACGGACATCTGGTTTCAGTGAATATTTGTCATTTGTGCATCACTAAGAGAAGTGTCTTGATTTGTTTTGATCCTATTAAAATAATTGTTTCAATCATATGTCAAAATTACATAACATTTGCTTCAGTTTTGCTCTCCTAACTGCTGAATATGTACAATTCACATTTTTCAGGTATTTACCTTTTGTTGTGCATTACAAAAAACAATATACTGCAGACTCTCCATTCACTCTTCATGTACCTCTGCAAGATTTTCACATAATTCACTTAACTTTTCTTTCTCTGAATGGAAAGTGTGTAAACACCAATTCCCATGTTAGAAAATAAGGAGCAATTTGTTAAAAGACATAGGCCCTCATTCTGACCCTGGCGGTCGGCGGAGAGACGGCGGTCGGACCGCGAACAGACCGGCGGTATTAAAAATGGCATTCTGACCGCGGCGGTCCCCGCCGCGACCGACCGCCACTTCTCCACTCCGACCGCCACGGCGGTCATGACCGCCGGGCTGGAGTTTGCGCACTCCGGCCCGGCGGTCGTCCCAAGACCGCCAAGGGTATTATGACCCTGCCTACCGCCGCGGTTTCTTGCGGGCGGGAACCGCCGTGCGAACCATGGCGGTAGGCACTATCGGGGCCAGGGAATTCCTTCCCTGGCACTGATAGGGGTCTCCCCCACCCCCCACTACCCACCCGAGTCCTCCCCCCACACCCTCCACCCCCCTGCCACCCCCCAGAGGTGGTACGAACCCCCTCCCCACCCCCACCCCGACATGCACATACATGCACCCCGACATGCACACACCCCCAACATGCACATATACACACCCCCTACACACACATACACAACGGGGACACATACCCGCACACATACATGCAGACATGCGCACCTGCCGAACAGCACACATTACCCATAGACACAGCAGCACCCCCCGCCCGCATACACGCACTCACACACCCCCTCTACACACTCACACGCACACCCCCATGCACGCCCACATCACACAACACCCCCCCACCCCCTCCCCTCACGGACGGTCAACTTACCTTGTGCGTTGGTCCTCCGGGAGGCGACGGGAGCCATGGGGAGGTGACCGCCAACAGAAGACCGCCAACAGAAGACCGCCACACAGAAATGTGGGTCGTAATTCTGTGGGCGGTGTTCTGCTGGCGTGGCGGTGGAGGTTGACCAGTCTCCACTTTCCCGCCGACCGCCAGTGTGGCTGCTGGCGGTTTTCCGGCGGAACGCTCCCAGCGGTCAGAATGCGCACAGCGGCATACCGCCGCGGTCGGCGGTCTTCACCGCGGCGGTAACTCGGCGGTCTTGCGAAAAGACCGCCAAGGTCAGAATGAGGGCCATAATGTGATATGTAACCTCTGTCTTTGAAGTGCATCAAATATGGCAAGATAAATAGAGCATATAAAGGCTTCTTTATTTAAAGCTTGGGTTTTTGCGACCCTCCAAAAACCGTCTAGAGACCCAACAGTAGATCACGACCCACAGTTTGAGGAACACTGAATTAGGTGATAGTTGAAAATAGGGCTATCTTGATAAGTTTTGTAGGAAGGTCTCCTCTGCTCCCTAAGGGGCAGTTATGACAAACCTTTTGCTGGATTTATCATATCCACGGTTTATCCCCTCTCAATGGTCATGAAGCGTTACCTGAAAAAGTGACAGCTTTCGTGTCATTTAGAAAAGGCTCAGCCTCTCTATTCAATTGCATCTTTTTTGTAAATGCAATCAACTCCAAAGTTATGTTCTAAAAGAAATTTGCTTTGAAACGCTCAAAGACAATATTAGATACCTATTTTACATCTGTGACTAAAACATTATGTTTTGTGTGCCTAATCTAAACATAGTAGGTTCATTAGTACATATTTGTCAATTATGTATTTTCACGTCTCTTCACACGTTTTCTGGAAACCCAGCTGTCACTCTCACTTCTGAATGTCCCAATTTTATACATCTGCTTCCCCAACCTACAGATGGGAACACCCTCATTATCCTGGTGGCCTGTCTTGTTGTCTGTGACTGAATGATCTTCCTTACACTTGTAACTTTCAAAAGAAGTTCCCTTTAAAATATGAAATCCACTTATCTAACTGATATCCAGACATGGGGTTACTAGAGAGTGTTTGCATGTCTTTAAAGTGGAATGTGCTGAAGTGAAGCTGATGTAATCAAAAATGGAAAGAGCTGGGAGGTGAGAAAGAGATCCTTAGCACCAAAGCAGTTGCATAGTGTTAGAAATGGGGTCTTTGGTTGACTGTCAGGTTACCCCCTGTTCAAGCAAGGATCCACTCTCTAGTAAGGGTAAAAGAGAATCACCCTCAGCTAACCCCTGCTTACCCCCTTGGTAGCTTGGCAGAGCAGTAGGCTTAACTTCAGAGTGCTAGGTGTAAAGTATTTGTACCAACACACACATTAACTCAATGAAAACACTACAAAATGACACAACACCAGTTTAGAAAAATAGGAAATATTTATCTAAACAAAACAAGACCAAAATGACAAAAATCCGACATATACAAGTCAAGTTATGATTTTTTAAAGATTAAACTCAAAAATAGCGCTTAGAAACACAAAATGCTTCGATGAGGTGTTAACACGGCGTCGTGACGAAGTTGTTCCCAACAAGCCGACACCAGCGGCGCCGGACACGGAGTGGCATAGACCCCCAAGTACAGTACCTTTGTTGAAGAGTGAAAACAAGTCGATGCACGAAGTCGGGGATCGCGGCGTCTGTGCGAAACGTTGAATCCGCGCACTTCAAGCGGCGTCGTTCACGACGTGGTGCAGCGACTTTCACTGAGTCGCGAACTTCAGTGGGGCTGCAGCGGCGATGGGCCTGTGAAGGTCGTCGCGTTCCAGCGAAGATCACAGAGTTGGGTGCAGGCGGCGTCACCGGATTCAGCAGCGGCGCTGGTCCGAAGTTGTCTGAAGTCGATTTCCTTGAATTTAAACCAGCTTTCCTTTCATGGGCCCAGGGACTGGATAGGGCACCACTTGTCAGAGCAGGAGTCTCTCCAGAGACTCCAGGTGCTGGCAGAGAGAAGTCTTTGCTGTCCCTGAGACTTCAAACAACAGGAGGCAAGCTCTAAATCAAGCCCTTGGAGATTTCTTCACAAGATGGAAGGCACACAAAGTCCAGTCTTTACCCTCTTATTCTGGCAGAAGCAGCAACTGCAGGATAGCTCCACAAAGCACAGTCACAGGCAGGGCAGCTCTTCTTCCTCGGCTCTTCTCCAGGCAGAGGTTCCCCTTGTTTCCAGAAGTGTTCTAAAGTCTGTGGTTTTGGGTGGTCTTCTTATACCCAATTTCTCCTTTAAAGTAGGCCTACTTCAAAGTAAAGTCTCTTTTGAATGTGAAATCCTGCCTTGCCCAGGCCAGGCCCCAGACACTCACCAGGGGGTCGGAGACTGAATTGTGTGAGGACAGGCATAGCCCTTTCAGGTGTAAGTCACCACTCCTCCCCTCCCTCCTAGCACAGATGGCTCGTCAGGAAATGCAGACTACACCCCAGCTCCCTTTGTGTCACTGTCTAGTGTGAGGTGCAACCAGCCCAACTGTCAAACTGACCCAGACAGGGATTTCACAAACAGGCAGAGTCACAGAAATGGTATAAGCAAGACAATGCTCACTTTCTAAAAGAGGCATTTTCAAACACACAAACTTAAAATCAACTTTACTAAAAGATGCATTTTTAAATTGTGAGCTCAGAGACCCCAAACTCCACATGTCCAGCCGCTCCCAAAGGGAATCTACACTTTAATCAGATTTAAAGGTAACCCCCATGTTAACCTATGAGAGGGACAGGCCTTGCAACAGTGAAAAACAAATTTAGCAATATTTCACTCTCAGGACATATAAAACACATGACATATAAAACACATTACTATATGTCCTACCTTAACCATACACTGCACCCTGCTATTGGGGCTACCTAGGGCCTACCTTAGGGGTGTCTGACATATAAGACAAGGGAAGGTTTAGGCACACACAGACACTGCAATGGCAGGTATGAGACATGATTACAGAGCTACTTATGTGGGTGGCACAACCAGTGCTGTAGGCCCACTAGTAGCATTTGATTTACAGGCCCTGGCACCTCCAGTGCACTTTACTAGGGACTTCCTAGTAAATCAAATATGCCTATTACGGATAAACCAATCAACAATACAATTTACACAGAGAGCATACACACTTTAGCACTGGTTAGCAGTGGTAAAGTTCTCAGAGTTCAAAAACCAACAGCAACAGGTCAGACAAAATAGGAGGCAAAAAGATTGGGGATGACCCTGCATAAGCAAAAAAGTCCAACACAAATTATTTTGGATTTCAATTTATAAAGAATTATGGAAATATTCTAATGCCATTGGCAAATGAGCTGCATTGGATTTAAATAAATGTGGGTGTGGCTTGTGTGATAAATTCTTGGTGAATGATTCAGGCCCACTAACCATTTTTGTACTAGATCATGTTTCTAAAAATCATGCTTGGTCCACTGGAACTTCGGAACCAGCTTGCTACTACAGACAAAGATGGTGCCTCAAGGCCTGAGGCAAGATTACTTTCTGAACCTTGTCAGGACAATATTTGAAGTCTTTGTTTGCCCCCTTTCTTGATTCCTTGCTTGAGAGTTGGAGGAGCTAATTTCCTACTCTGATTTACAAGGATTTATGAACCAGAATTGGTTAGGAATGCTTCTTTCTGGAGTAGGTTGTTCTAGCCACAGATGTCCTGAACAAACTGGATTAGATGCAGGAACACAGACCTGAAAAGCTATGAGGAGAAATATATGGGTATGGTAAAGTATAATAACTTTTTCCCCTTTAACAAAACTCCTCCATATTTAAACTGGGGGGGGGCTTGATGTACAAGAAAGGCTGCTTAATAGAAGTGATAGATGCTGAATGTCACTTAGCTGTCACTTAGCTTATTTTGAGATTTAGCAAACCCATCTGAAAGCTTCTTCAGGATGTGAAGCTGAGGGATTTCAAATATGAACTGAGCTACCTGTGTATGCCGTGATCTGCTCAAGTAATCCAAAAAGGAAATGAAGTCCAAACATAGTACCTTTGACTGGTTACACCTGGTTCTTTATTCAGGTGCATGTACTCATAGGACAGCCTCACTTAGGACATTGTGCAGCTTGAAACATTTTCAACCAAATGCCCACACTGCACTATGCGATTCTGCTATACATATCCATCCATTCTAGAGCTTTCCTCAGACACAGCTACAAAATTGGGCACAGATTTAAGAGGGTCTACTGCCATTCTAACAACACATTAGCATCATTTTTATGGCACTAATGTGGCATTAGATGGTTAACTCTGCACCATATTTACAAAGTGGCGCAATGCAAGCATTACACTACTTTGTAACCCTTTGCGCTACACTATGCCTGTACGAGGCATTATGTATGCAAAGGGGGTGTTCCCCCATTAGGTGGGCTGAAAAAAAGGCACAAAGACATCTCTGAGCAGACGTTAATAGGAGGCTCCAATTGCTTACAATGGGCCTCTGGGTACTTTGTAGGATTATCGTCAAGATGTTTGACGTTAATCCTGCAAAGCACCGAACTAGCATCAAAAATTCTTATGCTAGTTCCCTAACTACCGCCATGGTGCACCATATGTTAAATCCGGCGCACACATGATGACGTTAGGTGTGCAAGAAAAGTGGCTCTGCACTAGATGCAGCACCACTTTTCCTAAATATGCCACTTGGTCCAAATAGACATATTTCTCTACTGATCTGTGTTTTCATGTACATGTAAAATCCTTTACTTGAACACATTCTTCACTTGCATCCAACAATGAGTGCTGAAAAGAAAACCAGGTGGGTGTGCATAGCTCTTTCGGAACACATTTGGAAGCTCTCATCTTCTCTACTGTAAACTTAAAACCTTTATAAATTCTTGCCGTTCTTCTCCATGTTTTTTTTTCTTTTACTACACTTTGAGATGCTATGCACCTTTAAGTTACTTATTCCTTAACTGCCTTGATGTTTGGTTGTTCTATCACAAACAAGACCTCAACAATCCACACGCTATATTAGGAATTTGCCTTGCTACTCTGGCCTGCCCAACATAGGTCGCAAAGGTGAAGCAATGAACCTCAAGAGAAACCTCTCTCTAGCCATAAACTAGTTTATGGGACATAGCCTCACAGGACCGTTTCTCACAAATGTTCAATGATTGTGACTGACAAAATTCTAAGTAGGTTGTTTGAAGTTCTGTGCAATCTGCAAATTCCTGGGTGTACTCGTATTACCTCTTATTCTTCACTATTGGAATGTTTGCAGGTGAAACATCTGCAGATATAGGACTCAGGGAAATTCGCAATTGCATATTTCCCTCTCATTTGCTACAATTACTGTGGAAATCTAAAAAATATAGCTGTAAGTTGTATGTGCAACCGAAAGCTCAAATTCTTGTGTTGTATTGTGTTTAAAATATTGTTTATTTTAGATACGCCCTTTACCAGATCACTCTTTTTTATTAACTAGAGTTTGCAGATCAACTTCACAGGACAGCTAAAGGTCTTGTTGTTGAAGGGACGACTGAGTGCTAACTCTATCAGGTGAAGAGAATACTCTGCCTCTACGTGTTCAGTTTGTGATTTGCGAATCTAGGAGGTGCCTGACAAGGCCAATAGGTAGGGGTTGAGTTGCAAAATGCTGCTGACGTTTAACAGCTTGTAGAACAATCTGTTGTAAAATCCTGCAGTGCGTAACTACCATCTGAATGCTGAATCATTAGAGGTGCTTGCCTGTGTGACATCCTGATGTAGAGGGACATTACCGCCTTCACCCATCTGCCCTTGAAACAGGAGCTCTATATATTGACAAAGTAAATTAGATGTGTCAGCATGACAGCGATTCATAAAATCAATGCAGTTTCAGCATGAACCTGAACACCCAAGAGGGACTTCAATGACTAGCTCGGGAGCAGAGAGCCAGTGTGCAAGCAGAACGAAAATCGTTCTTTGGAAGGCTATCTATTAAGACATTGCGTTTAAATAAATCAAATGAAAAAAAAATGAAGGACGAATCCAAAATGAAGCATTAAAACTGAGAACTTTCTTGCAGGATTGCAGTATTTTACAAAACATATTTTTTTCACCCAAGTGTCCATGGTCTCTCCTTTTAGATAAACATGCATAAAAAAGCTAGCATTGAAAATAAGCGCATTTTTATTATTTATGTAAAATAAAATATGATGGTAATTAAAGGGATTCGTGTAAGGGTAGGTGTTGTAAGATGTTTAAATACGGTTTGGATTAAGGTTAGAGTTAGAGCTAACATTTGCTTTATGGTAATCATTAGATATGGTTGGGCTAAGGTTGTTGCCATATATTTGTGTCACTATACAATTCTTTATTATGCACTTATAAATATAGTCAACATTATGCACTGTCTTTTCTGTTATCAATTCACACATTTTAACCCCGAAGGTGCCTTCGTAGGGGTCCATTGAACATCGGTCTCAATTAGTTCGAGGAAGGGTGAGCAATACGTTACTTTGATACTACGTGAAACTAACAAGACCTGCTTTGAAACATAAGGGAGAACGAATCATACCCTAATACTATTGTTTTTCAAAGTATGCCCTTCATATTTGTCATAGATTGCTGCTTGTAATCAATTACAGCTTATTAACATGATGGAACCTCTAGTTTACATTAAAAACTATTTAGTAAAATGCCCCAGAATACCCCTATGATGCAGATGAAACTATGTCACTTCTTATGCATGACACCTGGGAAGCAGCCTTTAAAACGTGGCCATTACAATACCTTAATCATACATTATAATGCATATGTCTTTACCACGCATACCTTTACAATGAAAGTGTAAGTATTTTGCAGGTAAGTGTAGAATATATATAAATATATATATATATGTATATATATATATAAATACAAATATATAGTTAGGCTCACATTTTAAAATTACAACACCATAGAAATTCAGCTGTTAGACTGTTATCTCAGGTAGCTATAACCCGTGTCCCTGACAAGCACAGTTATCTCATCAATAATTTTACTGCAGATGTTACAGTGACATTATCAATGATGTTATGAAAGATGTCATGAGTGCTGTAATTTGTGGGGTATATAGCAGTGCTTGGTGAGGGCATGAATTATAGTTACCTTACCGCACAAAGATAATTGAGATAACTCTAACAGCTGAATTTCTATGGGTTTGTAAGTTTATAATGTGAGCCTAACTATAACGTCCCTGTAACTTTAGTTTTTTTTCAGTGAATTTCTATTTTTTTTAATGGAAAGAAAATCTAGTTACTATGCATTAATTCAACCTCCGCACACAGCCTTCAGCCATGAATGGCGGGGGTTGGCTGCTGGGCCTAGCCTGTGGCCACCCAACTCTGCCCCACGCATGGCCTTCGGCCGTGCACGGTAGGAGTAAAGTAAATAATGCTGGAATGTGACTACTGATACATCTAGACTGGAACCCTTCACCTATGTGGTGACTTTTAATGGCAAAAGACGTAACTGTTCCATCACTAAGAATGTTTAACAGTAGAGGTGAACCTTCAACTTACTGAGTGACAGTGTGAGAGATTAACTGGGATCATCTGAAGGAGACAGTGGGGGCCAGGTTACTTTAGACTACAGGCTTCAGAAGCCTTAGTTCTAAGGACAGCCCCTGCACACATGCACCTGGAGGTGCCATATTTAAACTGTGACCTGCTGCCACGGGGATCATCTGAAGGAGGCAGCGGGGGCCCGCTTCTTTAGTCTATAGGCTCCGGAAGCCTTTGTTCTCAGGACAGCCCCCTGCATTCACGTGCCTGCAGGCACCGTATTGAAACAGTGACCTGCTCCAGTGGTGCGGGGATCACCTGAAGGAGACAGCGCAGGGGCCACACTACTTTAGCCTGGATGGAGGACAAGAAAGTTCTTAGCCCATTTCAAGCAGGTTTCAGGCAATGTACATCAACACTTGACCAAGTTTTCTGACTCCAACTATTATATTGGTGTAGGAAAGTCCTCCTTTTTGCCCTGGTCACCCCCACACTTTTTGGACAGATACTGGTGGTTACTGACAGTTGGCTGTGCCCTGGGTACTGCTTACCAGTCCCAGGTCCAGTGCTCTGTGTAAAGTGGATATGCAAATTAGGCTAATTATAATTGGCTAAATTAACCTACCTATACATCCCTAGTATATGGTAGGGCATGTAGGTTTAGGGACCACAGCATAGGTAGTGCACCCATAGGTGTACTGCTGAGGTGCCCAGTGTCATTTTAAAGGCAGGCCTGCCTTGCTGGCTGCTTTTAAATTAAAGTTATATGCAAATTGGACTTTGGAATTAAAAGTAGTTCCAAAGTCTTAAACTACCTTATTTCTACATATAAGTCACCCCTAAGGTGTGCCCTATGTGCCCCCAGGGCTGGGTGGCATGTAACTATAAGAAGGGACCTTATAAAAGTAGTTTTATAAGCCCTGGTGAGGTAAAAACCGCCAAATTCGTTTTTCCCTCATAGTAGTGAATGGCCTTCATAGGCTAGAACGGGTAGACTTTATTCTAATTTTAAAAGTCCCCTTAAATGACAAATACAAAGAGTTTGGTATCAAATTCATTGTTATAATAAATCTCACAACTTCCAGTTGTGCGATTTAATATAACTTGTTCAGGTAAAGAGTTTTAAACTTTACCTGAAAAGTTGCCAATTTCAGCCCTGCATTGTTTTTGCTGCTGTGCTCTGATTGGCCAACCTCTGGCAGCCTGGCCAGGCTGCCTCGATGGGGTGTGAAATGGCCTGGCTTCACACAAAGAGATGTGCCTGTGGGAGGGAATCTCCCCTCAGCAGATGGTGAGGCAGGAAGGGGGAGGGCTGCCAAACTGGTCTTCAAAGGCAGAGTAGGACATTTGGAGCAACCCAGCAATACCCCCACATCCTGCAACCCCAGACAACTAGGTGCCCCTTGATTCGATTAGGAGAGGGCAGGAGAGGGGTGTGTTTATGATTTTTAGCCACACCAGTGGGTGGGCTCAGCCAGATGTAACATCCAAAAATCATTTTCAGCCATGATGGATTTTTGAAGAATGTTGCCTCCTGGGATTAATTTTTGCCACACTTCCCAGGAAGTGGTCATCACAGGGGGAAGGACCCTGCACCTAATTGGAGAATCAGGACCCCACAATTTTTCACCCAGGAGCAAGGATTAAACTGGCAGACCAGCAGCCACACCTCAGATCCCCATCAGATTCCAACAAGGAAGAACCAAAGAAGAAGAAGGACTGCCGTGCTGGACCCCTGGCCTGCACCTGGAACCTGCACTCTGAAGGACTGCACCAACTGCACACTTGGGCTTCGCCACAAGAAGGACTTTGCCTGGCTTCAACGTGTTCAAGGAGGGACTCCCTGTTTGCTACAGGTGAAAAATTGCTAACCAGAGTCCCCTGTACCAACTCCTGAAGAAATCACCCAGCTGACCACTGCCCAGTGGCCAAAAAGGAATTTGCGCCAGGTGCATTCTGGGAGTTGTAGTCCACAACCCCAAGGATCATCTCAGAGCTTCTGGACCCTTTGGGGTGAGCTGGGGACCCCATCTGGGAGAAGATCCAGAAGTTTGGAGAAGTTTGGAGAACTTTTGAAAAAAAGCTCCATAGAAGGACCGGCCCGCCGCAGCAACTCTAGCCGGCTTGCCTCAACCGTGACCCGGCCTGATTTGCAGGTTCGTCCCGGTGAAGAAAATCTCCAAAAAAGAGACTAAGTCCGAACGTACAAAGTTGACCGGGACCTCCCAGCCAGAGTATCCGAGGAGGGCTCCAAGGTCACCGGATCAAGTTCCAGGTTTACCCCGGTTGAAGGATTATCACCTCGAAAAAACGACTAAGTCCGAAGGTAAAAATTTCCACTGAGGATTCCCACGACGCGTACCCGGAGAAGAGTTCCAGGAGGTCGGATTGGACTGGCAGGTTCGTCCCGCTGAAGAAAATCTTCAGAAAAACGACTAAGTGCGAAGGTAAACTTTTGACCGAGGCCTCCCGCGGCCTGTAGCCGAGCCGGGCTCCATCGTTGTCAGCCTTAAACTTTGGCTTTGCCCCGGTCGAGGTGCAACCAGATGACCCGATTGGCGCTTTTTGTTTCTAGGTGCTAAAAAAACAATAATTCTTTAAAAATTCATATCTCCGGTTCCCCTTATCCGATTTTATTCATTTTTGTGTCATTTTAAAGATAATATAATCTATTTTTATAAATTGGTTTTGGATTTGTAAACTGTTTACTGTGTTTTATTTAACTACTGCTTTGTGATATTTGAATGCTTTACACTCTGTTTCCTAAGTTAAGCCTTGTCGCTCATTGCCAAGCTACCAGGGGGTTGAGCTGGGTTTAATTTACTGAGACCTAACTGGACCTAAGTGGAGGTTGGTTACCTATTGCTAAGTGTAGGTACCTACCTGCCCTTACCAATAACCCATTTTCCAACAATTGGAAACCAGTGATCTTAGAGGGTGGAAGTCTTTACTTGATCTTTGTTGACTCATGCTCAGCGTTTGACTTGGCCCCCGATACCTTATGGTGGGTGCTGGCAGATATGGGTGTTCCAAGATACCTCTGCTGTATTATCCAAAGGCTCCAAAAATACAATTTTGTGTTGGTATGATGTGGTACCCTGGGGGAGTTTTCTGAACCCCTCCCTGTTAGAAAGGGGTATAGACAAGGCTGTGTATTGGCACCAACATTATCCTCTTTATACATTAATGGCCTTGTGGATACCCTGAGTAAAATAAGCAATGATTCCCCTAGGTTGGTGGCTGATAAAGTGCCAGTGCTGATGTTTGCTCATAATACCCTTCTCCTCTCAAAATCCCCTTTGGCATCCAAAGGGTTTTGGATAGTTTCAATGCCTTTTGTAAGGAGGGGGGCTTAGAAATAAATGCGAGCAAAACCAAATATATGATTTCAACCCTTTGAATTCCACTTGTCCCAATCCGAGTTTAGATGGGACCCTGTTGGAGAGGGTTTCCACCATAGACTACTTGGGCATCATGCTTAGTGAATGTATGGACTGGACGCCTCATATGGGCAGGTTGAGATTTAGGCTGGCCCAACAGACTAGTGAGTTCTCCAAGTTCTACATGGTGTCTTTTTAAGCCAATTAGCTCCACTGTTGAGATCTATAAGTCACAAGCACTAGGTTCACACAAATAAAGAATAGATTAATTAGGCATCTCTTGAATCTTCGCCCTAGTGCTCCTCTGATCCCATATCAGAGCACATTGACCAGAGGCCCCCTTCTCTTTTGGAGAAGAATTTGGGCCACTCCTGATCTGAATTGCTATAGACTGGCTCTAGAGAAGATACTTGGGATAATGGGGGCAGGTAGATTGCTGTGGTTATGTTATGTCAGGAAAACATTAAAGAGTATGGTCAAGTCCAGCTCGTTGGACAATCCTGGTGAGGGTTCCTTGACCATCATTAAAGCGGGCCTTACCGAATGCTACAGGGACTTCAAGCTGTCATCTCTCTTAATGAATTCTTCCCTCGGCACCTTGACTTTGAGATTCTTAGGCCACATGGATTTCTACAAATTGGAATGCTTCCTGGACGAAGTCCAACCGGCTCTAGCCAGGAAGCTTTATACACAGATTAGGCATCGCTCCCTTCATCTGCGCTCTTTTACTTCAGCTGGAGCAATGCAGGAACTTATTTGGAGATGGCTTGTCTTTCTTGTGGACAAGCAGAGGAAATTGAGGCCCATGCGTTTTTTTTATTTGTCCATTCTATAAAAAACTTAGATCTAAATCGATTTTCTAAATCTAGGTACATTTCATTGTCATAAAGCTCTTAGAATTTTAAAGGCAGACCAGCACATTGGCTATGCTGTGTCCAGATGTTTATTTAGGATTTGGTGTATGCAGAAATGTTTTGTTTGATGGTTTTATATTTTGTGTTCAGGGTTCCTATCACTTTTTAGATGGTTTTAGTCCTTATTTTAACCTTGCACAGATTGTAGTTGTCTATGAGTTTTAGATGATTGTTTTAAAGATTATTTGATGTCTGACTAATGAATTATGGACAATGTGATTGAAATTGTATTTATTATGTGTTTCTTTGGCCTGTTGTGCCGCAATAAAGATTAAACAAATTGCATAACCATTATATCAGATGTTAGTCTGTTCTGCTATGCATCAAAACCTAACCGTAACAATCGAGCCAGACATCTTGCTTGCGTGCCGCTTTGAATTCATTCTATGGAAAGATTGTTGTTATTGCAATTCTCTCTCCAAAGAATTACTTAAAAGCGGCACACAAGCAAGATGCTTAGTGCCCGGAGAGGACCTTTGGGGGAGCCTGAAGGTCCCTGCGGTCCTAGCCAGCTCCCCATGTCCTGCGGGAGCTGGCAATGATTCCGCAAGCAGGGGGCTGCTTTAAATAGCAGCTCCCTGCTTGAGTGAGCAATGTTTTCATCTCTTTCTTTGCACGAGGAGGAAACAGAAAACAGGAAACAGATGAAATTGCTGCTGTCTGCAAGCGGGAGCTGTTTGACATCTCCCACTTGCAGAAAGTAGAGTTATATTTGCGTTTGCTTGACGAAACTGTCCGCTCCTACCAAGCAAAAGCAAACAGCTACCTCCAAGAGTGGGCTCCTCAGGAGGTAGCAGGAGCTGGCCCATGGGGGGGGTGGCGGTTTGGGTGAGGGAGCTTGGCGGTTCCCTACCATCTTTGAATTTAGCCCCGGGGAGGTGGTGGTCCTTGGGGCCCCCTTCTTATGTGTAATTTTAGCCCTGGGGAGGTGGCGGTTCCCAGGGCCCAAGGGAGTCCTTAGCACCCCCCAATTTTTTTCTTCTGATATTGTCCCCTGTGAGGTGCTGGTTCCTGGGGCACAGCAGGACCAGTGGACCCACCCGCATACATAAGACGTAGTGCCCAGGGGAGGTGACGATCCCCAGGTCTGTCATAAGCCCTAGGAGGGGTGCCCCATGTGTCCCCTTTTACTTTTTTGTTATGGCCAGGTGACCTGGTCCATGTGGGAGCAAATAAAAAGCAAGCATGTGATTCGCGATTTGACTTGATTTTCACCATGATTTTTTTTTTAAATGCTTTGAAGCCCGGGGTCCCTGGGAGACGCCTGCAACAAGCCTAGGGGAGAAGGGTAACAGTAACCGGCTCGCTTTTCCTTTTTTTTGTTTAGTTGAGACTTGGCTGAAGCCGAATCTCAAAATGGCTGCCAACACTACCTGGTTGAAGTGTTGGCATCCAATCAAATCTCTGCATGAGATTAGGAGTAGATATAAACCCTTCAATATTACATTATATCAATGACGTTATCAAAGATGTCATGAGTGTTGCAATATGTGGGGTAATTAGCAGTGCATGGCAAGGGCGTGAGTTATAGTTACTTTAGGGCATGAGTTCTAGTAACTTGAAATAACTCTAACTATAACTGCTGAATTTCTATGGTTTTGTTTGTTTAAAATGTGAGCCTAACTATAACGTCCCTATAACCTCTGCTTCTTTCGGTGAATTTCTATGTTTTTATTAAAAATAAAGTCATTTTAATTATTATCTGCAATAATCCAACCACCATCGCGCACAGCCTGCGGCCGGGTCCTGTGGTCAACCCCGTATAACCACCCAGCCCGCATCATGCCTGTCCTGAAGCTGAGTCCCAAAATGGCTGTCAAC
The DNA here is from genome assembly GCF_031143425.1 of Pleurodeles waltl. NCBI lineage: Eukaryota > Metazoa > Chordata > Amphibia > Caudata > Salamandridae > Pleurodeles > Pleurodeles waltl. The sequence goes on along the minus strand of NC_090448.1, from coordinate 265,250,519 downwards.
ACTTCTTGTTTGAAGTGTTTGCAGCCAGTCAGATCTCAGCAGGCACTCCAGGATCCGTGGCCCTAGATATACAAATGTATTTATTTATTTATTTTTTAATAGCTCAAAAACTACTGACCGGATTTACACTAGACAAAAAGAAAGGCAATCTGGGAACCAAAAGCTCCCTTGTTGCCACATTTGATGTAATTCCGTCCAGCAGTTCAGGCTGCATGTGTAGCTAAAGAGTTTATGTTAATTAACATGGGAAACACACTTTTTTGACCCCTCCCTTTTTCTCGGCCTCTGCTTCATGGATCATCCCAAAACATTTCTTGCACAACATGACCATAGAGGGCATGTTTTTTGGAAAAAATTATGAAGATTCATCAAACGGTGCCAAAGATATAGGCAATAAAAAAATGCTTTATCCGTGGGAACTAGGTCCTAACTATAACGCTGTACTGGCGACCGGAATATAATATACCCCCACCCCAGCGGAGAGCACATCTTGAAAATTTGATTGAGTGCTCACATGGGCAAAAGTCTACATGAGGAAGCACCTTAAGTTCAACACCCTAATAAGTAAGCCCACTTGGGCATGATTGATTGCATGATTTTGCACTTTGGAACAATCCAGTTGTTAGGTTTTTAGCTTGTAGCATACTGAGCTGAGAGGATAGGCATGCCTTCTGTTATATTACTAAATACTGCATGCAGACATTATGACTTCGGTGAATGCCCCCGCTGTCTCTTTGATATTGAGACTGCGATATGTTATTCAAGACAATTAAAAGTCGCAGCATGCTGAGCTGTGTGGTCTTGCATGACACCAGCTTCTTTGTTTATTTTTGTATGCAAGCACTACGACCACATTGAGTACCCTTGTTAAGTCATGGATATTCAGGCAATGACATACACACTGTAGTATTACAGCATACTCACGAGTCGCAGTACAAGTACCTGCTGGAATGCTCATTGTTTTAATGAAATGCTGAGCAGAAGCTTTCTATGGGAACCGATGGACAGATGAGGTCTCTAGAAATGTGTCCAAATGTGTGTAAGGTGCATGAGATGTACTTTCCCAGGACGCGAACAATGAGGACAATGAACAATGAAGACACTAACTGGAGAAGAAGATGCAACAAAATTGATGCCTGCCGAGCCGGATGATGAGAACATCGTAAAGCAGACAATCAACAACGTGTGAAGTGTGAAATACTAGAATTCATAGATTTGGCACAAGAAAATTACTGGACAAAGTAATAATGTATGATTAATTGACCAATTGGAAATTGGGGGATAGTTTGGGTGACTTTGATATAACAAAGTGACAGAGGGAAAAGACTTCAGACCTTAATCCGATTCGTGATGCAATATTGAGAAGAGGAAGAGATTCGAGATTCTGTCATTGGGCTCATATTCTCTGACTGAAAGCCTGATGTGTTGCTGATCGATTGATGACCTGAGGATGAAGACTGATTCTGTTTGCTGACCCATAATGTGGATAGGTAGATATGACAATATGACTGAATGTATTTTTGTGCGTTTTCCTTCTAGGTACCAACTGCGCTGTCTTAGATACTTTTCCTTAGATAGATGTTTTTCTAAATTCATGTTCTAAGTTGTTTTGCATGAAGCCCCACATGCTGATGTTAATCTGGGTTAGATGAGGTTTTCTACTTGACAATTGACTATTTTGCTGAACTTTATGTACCGTGTTGCAATATTGAAACTGACATTATTATTGATCTGCACTAATGCTCTAGAATTTACTGTGATACAAGTCTTGATTAGATTGTGTTTCTGGGTCTTTTTGGCTAATTAATACTGCCATCACATTAATTATCAATTGATTATGAGTTTAATCTACAAGACTTAGTATTGTTAATAATAAGGAAATAAACTTACTAAACTGTTACTAAAGGTGTGATTATTCATGGCTAAAAACTCATGGTGTGTGACAATTACTGACTCCATTGATTACTGATTATTGATTTGACTAATGATTATTTGTTATTGTGTATTGATTATTGTTTCCTATATTGGAGCTATGGTAAGATCATCTTAAACGAGTCAAAAGGTCCATCGACCTATGTGTGTCCCCTTGTAAGTTTACTTAATAAAGACTGATGCTTTAACACTATGTACTAATGCAAAAGGTTGCACTGGAATGTCTTCTTGAAATCACAATTTACTGTGATTTAAAAAGTGTATGTGCCAATATGGCGGCTGCCATTGATGTATGATGTACTGTGATCAAGGCTATGGCTGAAATGGGTTGGTGAAGACATACTTTGCAAATAAATTTACATTGCAATTTAAGAGTGTCTGTGACATCCTTGACATCTAAATGAGAGACTGTGGTATTTTGCGAGTCCGGAGCCTGTGCACTGCTTGTTGAGCCCCTGAACGCCAGCTCTTATTGTGAATATATATTGAGAATATTAAGATTGAGAAATAAACTCTGTAGCAAGAATAATAACACCATCAGTGCATGATAGGAGATGTATGCTGTTATTGAGAAGTCACATGATATTTGATTCAAAAGCACTTGCCTCATGAACAGCTGAAACCACTTTCCTATGATTAAGGCTTTTCAAGCCGAAACAAGTTAGGATTCTGGGAGCTGCTTTTTTATTTTGAACAAAGGCATGGAATTCAACTGGAACTGGGCCTCAGCATCTTGTTTCGGTGTGATAATATTACAATGGGGTACTCCACCCATTACGCTGTGGCTGCCCTGCAGGGTTAGGGGCCCAATCTGGAGACTGCATGTGGATTTTTATGTTGATGGGGGCATGACCCACTGGCCTCCGTATGAGCACGGGCATTTATCCCAAAATATTTACAAGCAGAGGTGAGAAAGGGATGAAAGAGAGGAATCAGACCTCTGTTTTAGGAGCTTCAGGCTTCCTTTTGCTTTGTGTAACAACGATGGCAACAGCTCCAGCAAAGTGTGTTTTCCAGAAGAAGAAAATATATTCAAATATGTGACTAATATATGATGAGATTTGAAGCACTGGGATTATTGAAGTTGATTGGAACTATAGAGTTTGTAAAACGCTATTCAGCAAGATTGAGAAATAAACCAGAGCGAGAATATATTAACACTATCAGTGCATTATGGAAGATGTATGCTGTCATTAGGAAGTCACATGATATTCGATTTAAAAGCACTTGTCTCATGAACAGCTGAAACCACGTTCCTATGATTAAGGCTTTTCCTTCTCAAGCCGAAACGGGTCAGGACTCTGGGGAGCTTCTATTTTATTTTTAATAAAAGCTTGGAATTCGACTGGAACTCAGCATCTTGTTTTGGGGTGATTTTATATATATATATATATATATATATATATATATATATATATATATATATATTTTATAATTTATATGTATATTATTACCTAGTGGCAATCACCGCTAAGTAGTTAGAGTTAGGATCATGTTTCTATGGAAAAGGCGTTTTTTGACTTGCCTATATCATTGGCAGCGTTTGGTGAATCTTCACGAACATTTCCCAAAAAAGTTTGCCGGTAATTTTTGCTGTGCATGGAAAGTTTTGGGGTGATCTGTCAAGCGGGGCAGAGAAAAAGGTAGAGTCAAAAAAGTTGTGTTTCCCATGTTAATCCCATAGGACCTTTAGACACAACTACAGCCCGAACCACTCAACGGAATTACACCAAATTTGGCAGCAAGCTAGCTTTTGGTACGCAGATTACGCTTTCACTTATTTGATATAAATCTGTTCTGTAGTTTTGGAGATATTAAAGGGAAAATGCATTTGTATGTTTATAGCCACAATGACCTCATGAAAAAAGACAAGCTTGTGTTTGGAAATGCACATCTCTGATTGGCTGCTAGCACTTCCAACCAGGGACTGTTGGCAGTCATATTGGAAGTTGGCTTCAGTTGAGTAGAAAAAAAAACAAGGAGCCAGGGTATAATCATCCTGACCCCTTAGCTCTGGTGGGGTTCCAGAGGGATACCTCCCCCAGTGCTAAAAAGCATTTAAAACATTTTGGGGGTCATTCTGACCCCGGCGGTCAGAGACCGCCGGGGCCAGGGTCGGCGGGAGCACCGCCGACAGACCGGCGGTGCCCCGCAGGGCATTCTGACCGCGGCGGTTCGGCCGCGGTCAGATGCGGGAAACCGCTGCCCTGCAGAATCCTCCATGGCGCTCCGCCGCCATGGGGATTCTGACACCCCCTACCGCCATCCTGTTCCTGGCGGGTCTCCCGCCAGGAACAGGATGGCGGTAGGGGGTGCCGCGGGGCCCCTGGGGGCCCCTGCAGTGCCCATGCCAATGGCATGGGCACTGCAGGGGCCCCCGTAAGAGGGCCCCACAAAGTATTTCAGTGTCTGCTTTGCAGACACTGAAATACGCGACGGGTGCCACTGCACCCGTCGCACCTTCCCACTACGCCAGCTCAATTCTGAGCCGGCGTTCTCGTGGGAAGGTTGATTTGCCCTGGGCTGGTGGGCGGCCTTTTGGCGGCCGCCCGCCAGCCCAGGGCAAATCCCGAAATACCCTCAGCGGTCTTTCGACCGCGGAGTGGTATTTTGGTGGGGGAAGTCTGGCGGGCGGCCTCCGCCGCCCGCCGGACTTAGAATCACCCCCTTTGTTTGCAGGAATTCATGGCAGATCTGTGGATCGAGAAAAAAAAAAAAAAAAAAGTGCACTTCTTCATTCTGAAGCCCCCGACAGATGAAAACATTGCATTAAAAGCAGCTTCCTGCTTCTGGGAGCAATGCTGGCTTCTTCTGTACGCGCGGGGAGCTGGCTACGACTACGGGGCTCTCCCGAGGCCCTGTCACTTACTCTCTCTCTCTTCCAAAGGGCCATGTACATTGTAGGGTTGGGGGAGTGGGGTTGTCCGCAGGGTCTGGCTGCAGGCCAGGACTTGCTGGCAACCCCTGCTGCACACGGGTGAATGCCATGCACAGTTCAGATTGGGTGCTTATAGGGGGTTGTGCTCAGGGCCGGCTGCAGGCCAGGCCATGTGGCCAACCACCACAGAATACAAAAAATAGGAGGGTGAATGATGAGTAATGAGCGCTCCCTACTCTATTGCTATACTCAAAATCCCACTGTATCTCACGGTGCAGCTGACTAGGGTCTCACCCTCAAAAAAAAACCCTAAACGACAATTACCTATTGTCAAACACGAGAATAACTTCAGTTGCACACGTGACAATAAAATAAGAAGAAATCTAGTTTCAAAGCAGTAAACAGATTGTATTATATGCACAAGCAAATAGATCAAATTAAACAAATTAAATATCCATCAGATGATATCCTATTATCTAAGTTTCCCGAAGTCCATAACAAATGTATAATTCCCTTGTTGTCTTATCAACAGTCTCAAAGTCCATCAATCCAAATATTAAATCCTTATTTGGTTTGGTTCCAATGTTGCCAATTTATATCCTTGTGTGAATTGTTTCAAAATTGCCAGTTCCATCCAACAGCTTCCTCTTTTCTCCCTTGGTCTTTTAGTCTCTTTGTCTTGTCTTTAGTCTCTTTGTCTTTGTCTTGTCTTTAGTCCCTTTGTCAACACGTGTTTCATCCAGGGAGTACCCCCAGGACTTCGTCAGGACTTCCGATTGATTATATTCTATTTTTTATGCGAGTACGCTCAAACGCCGATCACACGTGTTTGCCGTTCCGGTATTTTAAACAAGCCACCACAGAGCAGCACCACAGAGCAGGCAGGCCTTGAGGCCGATCCCCTATAAGCACCCAACCTTGCACTATGCACGGCATTTGCCCATAATGAAAATTACTGCACATTAAAAAACCCATAGAAATTCACTGAAAAAAACAAAGGTTACTGGGACATTATAGTTAGGCTCACATTTTAAATGTACAAAACCATAGAAATTCACCTGTTGTAGTTAGAGTTATCTAAAGTGACTGTAACTCGTGCCCTAAGGTAACATTAACTCACGCCCTGGCCATGCACTGCTAATTACCCCACAAATTATAACACTCATGACATCTTTGATAACGTCACTGATAATATCAATGTAATATTTGCAGTAAAAAAAATTATGAGGAAACTGTGCAAGTAATTTCAGGACCTAACTATAACGTCCCTGTAGCCTTTGTTTTTTTTCAGTGAGTATATGTATATTTTTTATAAATATTTTACCTACTGGCGGTCGCTAGTAGGTAGTTATAGTTAGGACCATTTCATCCATCAACAGATTGTTTTTTGTTTTGCCAAAAACTTTGGCGCTGCTTGACGAATCTTCACAACATTTTCAAAACATACACTTTGGACGGTTCAGCTGCTTTGTTGAAAGTTTCAGGGTGATCCGTCAAGCTGGGGGTGAAAAAAAAGGGGCATTCCAAAACACTTTTTTCATATTCTACATCAATGGGGTTTTTCACATTTTTTAACACAACCACAGCACGAAGTGGTGAATGGAATCACACCAAATGTGGAAGAAAACTAGCTCTTGGTCCAGAAAGTGTGGTGTAAAGCCCTTTAGTAGTTTTGGAGAAGTTATAGTTAAAAAAATATAGATATCTAGGGAACAGTCCCCTTGCTGATATGTGATTGGCTGCCAAAACTTCAACCTGGAAGTATTGGCAGCCATCTTCGGACTCAGCACCCCACATCCTCGGGACTGCCACCTTTCCTGTGGGCAGGGAAACAGAGGAAACAACTGTATTCACAGAGAGGGAGCTGCATGTCTAGCAGCTCCCTCTCTGTGACAGCAATGCTGGCTCCCGCAGGAGGTGAGGACTGGAGGACACTACAGAGGCATTCAGGCTGCCCCTGTGGTCCCCAAAGCACACTGGATGCCCTGTGGGCACCCAGGATTGATGCCTGGGCCCCATGGGATAGGGTCCCTGGGGCCAACATCGGCCGGGGGAGGGAGCCGTGCAGCCCACCACCCTAAAAAAAAAAAAGTTAGAAGGCAGAGCCATTCAAGCGATAATACTAATTTGACAGAAATTAAAACTCAACGGGAAGGACTTGCAAATATAATTGTAGCTGGTGCTCCAGCTGAAGCTCCACTTTGGAAAGGAAAGGACAAATTATCCTAACTCCTGGGCTTGACAAGGGACAGGAAGTGTGTTTACTCCTTATTTCATACTGAAAAACAATCTGAAATTCTTCGTGGAGGTGAATGCATCTTGCATCTACTGGAGCACAATCAGACACTTTCATACCCACTTTCACACTGAGGTAGACCCTCTCTCACCCACTCTCATACTCAGACAGACACTCTGAAAGCCACTCTCACTTCCAGAGACACCTTCTCACACCTATTCTCACACCCAAAGAGACAGGCCCTGTGGTTCCGTGGTTTGGGGGGTTGGCCGCAGGGACTAGCTGCAGGCCATGCACAGAGTTGGCTTGTGTGGTTATAGGAGGTTGGCCAAAGTCCTGTCCACAGGTCAGGTCCTACATCCAACCCCTGCCATTTGGTTTGACTAATGTAAGGAAATGAAAATTACGTTAAAAGAAATATAGAAATTTACTGATAAAACAAAGGTTACAGGGACATTATAGTTAGTAAATAGAATTAAAAACCATAGGAATTCACTTAAAAAAACAAATGTTACAGGGACATTAGAGATAGGTTCTGAATTTACGTGCACAAAACCACAGAAATTCTGCAGTTAGATTTATTTCAATAACTTGTGCCCTAAGGTAACTATAACTCTGCTAATTACCCCAGATATTACCGCACTCATGACAACTTTTATAATGTCAATAAAATTATCAATGGAACATTAGCAGGCAAAATATTTTACTTTGCAAGGTGGGGGCGCAAGTTATAGTTACCTTGGTGTGTGACCTTTACTATTAACTGAAATATAACGGTATTATTTTATTTTAGTTTCATATATATTTCAAAACTATGGCCCTCATTACAACCCTGGCGCTCGGTGTTAAAGTAGCGGTAATACCGCAAACAGGCCGGCGGAAAAAAAAATTGGATTACGACCGTGGCGGAAACCGCCAACATTGACAGCCACTTTAACACTCCGACTGCCACGGCGGTACAAACAAACAGCGCGGCGGACACCGCCAACAGACAGGCGGAACACAATGTGCCGCCCACCCTATCACAACACTGCTATCCACCACCTTTTCCGGGGCGGAACCAACGTGAATAAAAACCTGTCAGAAACAGTACACAAAAAGGAAAACACTCACCTCTCCACACCCCACGAGGAACCAGGACGCCATGGAGCCCGAACTGCAGATCCTGCTGGCGATGGTCTTCCTGCTCCTCTATCAGGAGCTTCAGCGACGGCGGCGCCAACCACGGTGAGTACTGCACCTACAACACAGGGGAGGGGGAGGGAAAAGAGAGTGACACACACACCCAACATGCAACACCCCCACCCCCACCCTCACCCACAACACCATACACACAAACACATGCTGCAATATTACACATACACCCCCCCCTTGAATAACGCAAGGACAAAAGGAAATGATTTGAACAATGATAATAAAAAAAATCCATCAGTCAAAACTCAAAATCCAGTATATACAATTATGTACACCAACTATACAAGGCCGGATAGTGCACCAATCATTGTCCATGGACCGCTGGGCCCAAAATGCATGGGCGAGGCCCACACTAGATACCTGACTCAAAGGGAGAGAACACTGGAGGGGCATCACATAGAAAATAGACAGGCACCTCAGGTGGAGGGGGAGGGTGGGCACCTCAGCCTGATGAACGCACAACGCCACTGCTCCACGAGGGGGCTCCATGCCCATTGATGTATCCTGGGGACTGCAAAGCCAAAGTCTCTCAAGCCTTTTCAGTGGGTGGTTTGCCCACTGCTTTATCCTGGGGAGTGCAAAGCCACAGTCTCTCAAGTCTTTTCAGTGGGTGGGTTGCCCATGGCTTTATCCTGGGGAGTGCAAAGCCACAGTCTCTCATGTCTTTGCAGTGGGTGGGTTGCCCACTGCTTTATCCTGGGGAGTGCAAAGCCACAATCACTCAAGTCTCTCCAGTGGGTGGTTTGCCCACTGCTTTATCCTGGGGAGTGCAAAGCCACAGTCTCTCAAGTGGATGTGATTTCCCATTGGTTCTGGAGGGGGCTTTATGGCCAGAGTGCTTCTTCCTGCCAAGGACTGAGGTAGTGGATGCCTTTCTCCACTGGTTCTGGAGGGGGCTTTGTGCCCAGAGTGCTTCATCCTGCCAAGGACTGGGGTAGTGGATGCCTTTCTCCACTGGTCCTGGAGGGGGCTTCGTGCCCAGAGTGCTTCATCCTGCCAAGGACTGAGGTAGTGGATGTGTCTCTCCACTGGTTCTGGAGGGGGCTTTGTTCCCAGAGTGCTTCATACTGCCAAGGACTTAGGTAGTGGATGCCTTACTCCACTGGTTCTGGAGGGAGCTTGGTGCCCAGAGTGCTACATCCTGCCAAGGACTGAGGTAGTGGATGTATCTCTCCACTGGTTCTGGAGGGGGCATGGTGCCCAGAGTGCTTCATCCTGCCAAGGACTCAGGTAGTGGATGCCTTTCTCCACTGACAGTGATGCTTCATGGAAGCTGCCCAGGCTCCTGGAACTCACCACCAGCCTCGGACGACTGACCACTGGGGATGGCAGCCATGTCTGCGATGGTGCCACTGGCTCAGGATGTCGCGGGGCCACTGGCAGTGCTTGCGGCGGTGTCAGTCGCAGCAGTGCGACGCTTGTGGCGGACTCTGTGGCGGCGGTGCTTGTGGCGGGCTCTGTGGCAGCGGTGCTGGTGGTGAGCTCTGTGGCAGTGGTGCTGGCGGCGGGCTCTGTGGCAGCGGGGCTTGCGGCAGGGCTCTGTGGCAGCGTGCTGGTGGTGGGCTCTGTGGCAGCGGGCTCTGTGGCAGCGGGCCTTGCGGTGGGCTCTGTGGCAGCGGTGCTGGTGGTGGGCTCTCTGGCAGCTGTGCTGGTGGCGGGCTCAGTGGCGGTGCAGGTGGTGGTGCAGGTGGCGTTCTTCTCCACCACACAGGTTGGCATCTACGTGGACAGAAGGTGTGACACTGGTCCCTCAGTCGGGCCACCATGCCCTCTCCTGACCTTCTATACAGTTTCTGTCCCTTCCCCACCTTTGATGGTGGCACAGCTGTCTTGCCACTATCCCCTTTTGTTTTCCCTGACCCTTTGGTGGCAGGTGTTTTCGGCTTCTCCCTCCAGGATGTGGGCAACTTTTTTTAGCTTGGCAGGTTGCCGAATGTCCTTGCCTTCGCTCCGTGGCACACTGGCAGCCCTGATGGTTGGCGCACTCCAATAGCCCGCAGTTGCTGGCATCACTGTGCCTGGGGATGTGGTGGCTGAGGTGCTGGGTTGGGACCTGGAAAGCCTGGCCCTAGGGGAAGGACGGGGGGAGGTGTAGGGAAGAGGTCAATATTAGCCAGGAAAAGTTTTTTAGACACACTGGGACGGGTAGATGGAGGGGGTTTGGGAGTAGAGGAAGAGGTAGTGGTTGTCGGAGGTGTGCGTCTGCTGAATTTGGGTGAAGGTGCATGGGCCGGAGGCTGTCGTGAGGTGGATGGCTGTTGGGTGGGTGTGTGCCTGCGTTTGTGTACTTTGGGAGGAAGGCTCACTGACACACTGGGAGAGGACAATGGGGATGTATGCATGGTAGTGGGGGTGGTGAGTGCACATGAGCGGCGTGTGGTGACGGGTGTGCTGGTGATAGAGGTAGTGGCTGAAGATGTAGTGCATGCAGGTGTGAGTGGAGACGAGACTGGGATGGAGGAGGGAGACGTGGAGGAGGGGGACACAGTGGAGGCAGTGGATGTTGGTATGTCTGCATGGGTATCATGCTTGTGTGAGTGCCTGTGGGATGTGTGGTGCTTATGTTTGCCTGAGCCACCCTTGTGTGTTGATATGTGTGCATACTGGTCTGATGATGTGCTTGGGATAGGCTGAGGTACAGGGGATTGGGTCTGGGTGGAGGAAGTTGGAGGGGGGAGGCTGGACACAGGGACAATGGCTGCCATCAGTGCTGAGGCCAGAGCCTGAAATGCTCTCTGTTGGGCTGCCTGGCCAGAATGAATGCCCTCCAGGTATGCATTTGTTTGTTGCAAATGCCTCTCAATACCCTGGATGGCATTCACAATGGTAGACTGCCCAACAGTGAGGGATCTCAGGAGGTCAATAGCCTCCTCACTGAGGGCAGCAGGGCTGACTGGGGCAGGGCCTGAGGTGCCTGGGGCGAAGGAGATGCCCACCGTCCTGGGTGAGCGGGCACGGGACACACGCTGAGGGGCTGCTGAGAGGGCGGTGCTAGTAAAGGGGGGGGGTGGCGGCTGTACCTGTTGATGCGGGGGGCACAGAGGGGCCCGCCACAGCAAGGGAGCTCCCATCAGAGGAGGAGTCGCTGTCACTGCTGTCACCGCCTGTCCCCGCCGTGGAGCTCCCCTCACCCTCCGTCCCACTGGTGGCTTCAGACTCCGTTGTTTCGCCCTCCAGGGCCAAGTGGGATGCAGCTCCCTCCTGCTCCGGTGCCACCGCTCTTCCGCCTGATGATGCTATTGCACACAAGAACAGGGATACCACAAAAAGGGGGGGGAAGGCAGAAGAAAGCCATTGTCAGTGCATGCAACACCACTACCGTTGGCGGACACTACAGACACAGCAGCCCTCTGCACTACGCCATGCACTTATAGTTCCTAGATTTATCACATGCCCATAGGGTACAAGGCCTAAGCCCGATTGCTGCACACATGGAAGTCACAGGAGCCTGACTAGGTGTAGATAGCACTAACCACTAGTGGGGTTGGGGTTCCACTGAACCTGCCTCACAAGGGGGCTTGCCTACCAAGCTGGCCCCCGCCTAGGGGAACCCACTGCCCACCTCCCCCACCCAGACACCTCATAATGTGTAAGAGTCAGCTGAATGTGACTGTACTCACCCCCTTGTGGCTGCTGTGATGCCCTCAAGCACCCATCCAACTCCGGATATGCCACCGCCAGGATCCGGAACATCAGGGGGGTCATGGTGCGATGAGCACCCCTCCCACGCTGGGAGGCCATCCCCAGCTGGGCCTCCGCCATCTTCTTGCTCCAGCGCCGAAGGTCCTCCCATCTTTTCCGGCAGTGGGTGCTCCATCTGTGGTGGACCCCCAGGGTCCGGACGTCTGTGGCGATGGCACGCCAAATATCCTTCTTCTGGTGGGCGCTGATCTAGAGGAATAGTACAGGGGAAAAGGAAAATCTTTACCCATCCGGACCGTCATACTCATTGGCCCACGTTCCCACTCTTGCCCTGACGCACACACACTCACCGTCTGCTCATGCAGGCCTCAGTCCCCCCCCATGTATCTTCCATCCACACCACTCCAAACAGGCGTTGCCCACGCAGCATGCTCACAGTGTACTCACCTGTTTGTCTGGAGGACCATACAGTTGTGTGTACTGGGGGAGGACCCCATCCACTAGTTTCGCCAACTCCCCCGAAGTGAATGCAGGGGCCCTTTCCCCAGACACATGAGCCATCGTCGCTTCCAGACTGAGGTCACAGCAGCACTTGCAGTGTAGGTCCTCTCCTGATGAAGGTCAGGTATCAAGTGAGTGACCAGACAGAAAATGGCAGTCACGTCCGCGGCGGTGTGTTCCGTCACCGCCGGCGTACATCGTCATTGGCTTCTCGGACCCATAGGGTCCAATGTTAACCAATGCAGGATTGCGCCGTGGTCTTCGACCGCCTACCGCAACGGTGTACAACGCCAGCGCAGTTACCTCATATCCCCTTGTCCATCCTTACAGGTCAGGAAGCCGCCATTTCAGGGAGCCACATGGCATTAATTTTAACTGCGTCACACCAATGTAGGCCTTGCATACACACAGTAACAGGCACATTACGGATTAATAACGTTTCTGCAAATAACACATTGTGATACCTCAGTGTTGGCTGACTCTCTGCTCGCTGTTATCCTCCATAGGGCACGTCCGCTGGGGCAGGTGATGAGATGGCGGCATTCTCTGGTGTACAAACCGCTGGTGGACCTGTCGACAATGGAAGAGAGACACATAATAGTCACCTACAGACTTGATTGTGCAGCAATCCATGAACTGTGTGCCCAGTTCGAGCCAGACCTGATGTCAGCTATCCGCCATCCCACAGGGATCCCCTCTCTAGTGCAGGTGCTGTCAGTACTCCATTTCCTGGCAAGTAGATCTTTTCAAACAACAGTGGCCATTGCATCAGGGATGTCCCAGCCACTGTTCTCTAAAGTGTTATCCAGGGTGTTGTCTGCCCTGCTGAAACACATGCGCAGCTACATCGTTTTCCCTCAGGTGGAGGATTTGCCCACAGTGAAAGGTGATGTCTATGCCCTGGGACATATCCCCAACATCATTTGTGCCATTGATGGGACACTTGTGGCCTTGGTACCCCCTTGCAGGAGTGAACAGGTGTACAGAAACAGGAAGAGCTACCATTCGATGAATGTGCAGATGGTGTGTTTGGAAGACCAGTACATCTCCCATGTGAATGCCAAATTTCCTGGCTCAGTGCATGACGCTTACATTCTGAGGAATGGCAGCATCCCTTATGTGATGGGGCAACTCCAGAGGCACCGTGTGTGGCTAATAGGTGAGGACGAGGACCCTATACAGTGTGAATAGTTGTCTGGGTATGGGGTTGTCCTTACGGGTTAGTGTGTGTCTAACAGTTGTCCCTCGACATTTGCAGGTGACTCTGGGTACCCCAACCTGTCATGGCTACTGACCCCAGTGAGAAATCCTAGGACAACGGCAGAGGAACGCTACAATGAGGCACATAGGCAAACTAGGAGGGTGATCGAACGGACCTTAGGCCTCCTGAAGGCCAGGTTCCAGTGCCTCCATATGACAGGTGGTTCTCTCTACTACTCACCAAAGAAGGTGTGCCAGATCATCGTGGCCTGCTGTATGCTGCACAACCTGGCTTTGCGACAACAGGTGCCTTTTCTGCAGGAGGATGGTCTAGCTGGAGGTCTTGTGGAGCCTGTGGACTGTGAAGAAGTGGAGGCAGAAGAAGAGGATATCGACAACAGAAACAACGTTATCCAGCAATACTTCTAGTGAGACACAGGTAAGAAGATGTCACTGCCTCACACATCTCATACTATTGTTTGAGCTATCATAAGTCTGTCATTTTCACTCAGTGTATGGACCCTGACTTGTCACTTTGTCTTTCCATTTAACAGATGTGGGTCCCACTTTGTGCCCTCTGCTATATTTCATCCAGCCCTACAGCTATGCTTCATCGGTATGTGAACAATTAAATTGACATTGCTATATTCCATAGTTATTGCAATTACACATTTGTGAAAGCACAGACTGACTCCAGATTGTTTTGTGATTGAAATGTGTTTATTTCTGTGCAAAGTGGAGGGGGTTGTAAAATGGGCAGGGGTGATCGTGGAGGAATGTCCATGGCAGAGTCCAGTCTATTTGTTTCACAGGTGCATTGTCCAAAGGGGCATAGGAAGTGGAGCAAGGGCAGTTGAAGGATGGACAGGGTGACAAAGTGGACAGAAGGGTGACATTCAGGGGGGGTCTCATTTCCTGGCGGGGGTCTTGGCAATGTTCTCTGTCTTGGTCCTGGATCACAGGGACCGTTTGCAGGGTGGCTCTCCATCTGCAGGAGGTGGGGTGCTGGTGTTGTGTTCCTGTGGCGTTGCCTCCTATCCACTAGCGCCGGTGGAGGTGGAGGGCTGTTCATCATCCAGGCTAGTGTCAGGGGCCCCTTGTTGTGCCACAGTGTCCCTCCTGGTGTTGACAAGGTCTTGCAGCACCCCTGCAATGGTGACCAGGGTGGTGTTAATGGACTTGAGTTCCTCCCTGATCCCCAGATAGTGTTCCTCCTGCAGCCGCTGGGTCTCCTAAAACTTGGCCAGTACCATTGCCATCGTAACCTGGGAATGATGGTACGCTCCCATGATGTTGGAGAGGGCCTCATGGAGAGTAGGTTCCCTGGGCCTGTCCTCCCCCTGTCGCACCGCAGTCCTCCCAGTTCCCCTGTTTTCCTGTTCCTCTGTCCCCTGAACCGTGTGCCCATTGCCACTGCCCCCAGGTCCCTGATTTTCTTGGGATGGTGGGTTTGCCTGGGTTCCCTGTAGTGGTGGACACACTGCTACTTGACGTGTCCTGGGAACAGAGGGATCGGCCCGCTGGGTAGGTGCTGTGGTGGTGTTTCCTGAGGGGGAGGCTCTGTGGTGGCTTGTGCCCGTGTCAGGGGAATCGACTGTCCCGAGGTCCCAGATGGGCCGAGCTGGTCATCTTGATCCAGTTGTGCAGAGCTGCTGTCATCACTGTGGGCCTCTTCTGTGGGGGGAGTGGATATGTCTGGTACCTCCTGTCCGGTGATGTTGGGTAGGGGTCCTGCAGGGGTGTAAAGGCATGATTATTGCATCTGTGTGTGCCATTGTGTGCAATGGGTGAGTGACCCTGTACTCCGGTGCTTGCATTCTTTTTTAGGTCCTTGTGTGATATTTCGTTTGGGGTCTGTGTGGGTATCTGTAGTGGACATGCTTTGGTGATGGGTGTCCATGCTTTGGTGTTGCATGCAGGGCTTGGTGTTGGGATGGGTGGGTTATGATAGTGGGACATATGTGAGGTGTTGGACTGATGGGGGTGAGGGTGAGGGTGGGAGTATGTGATGGCATGCAGGTAGGGTGGGGGATATAATAGTTAAGAGTTGACTTACCAGAGTCCATTCCTCCTGCTACTCCTGTGAGGCCCTCAGGATGCAGTATTGCCAAGACTTGCTCCCATGTTGTTAGTTGTGGGGGAGGAGGTGGGGGTCCACCGCCAGTCCTCTGTACAGCAATCTGGTGTCTGGAGACCACGGAACGCACCTTCCCCCATAGGTCATTCCACCTCTTCTGGATGTCATCCCTAGTTCTTGGATGCTGTCCCACTGCGTTGACCCTGTCGACGATTCTGCGCCATAGCTCCGTCTTCCTAGCAATGGAGGTGTGCTGCACCTGTGATCCAAATAGCTGTGGCTCTACCCGGACGATTTCCTCCACCATGACCCTGAGCTCCTCCTCAGAGAACCTGGGGTGTCGTTGAGGCGCCATGATGTGGGTGATGTGTGAGGTGGTGTGTGTTGTGATGTGTGAGGGGATGTGTTGTTGTGTGTTGTTTGAGGTGCATGGATGTTGTGTGAGTGATGATGTTGTGTGTCTGTGGATGCTGGTGTTGTTTCTGGTGGTGTCTCTCTCTGGCCTTCTTTCGTAATTTTGGTAGTAAGGGTTTGTGGGTGATGTGGGTGTGTGCTTTATATTGGATTGGGTGTGTGGGTGTGGTGCGTGTATGTGTATCAGGTGTGTGTATTTCGAATGGTCCAATGTGGTTGTGTTTTGTAAATGTGTGTGTATTTTGAGCGCAGCAGTGTGTACCGCCAATGGAATACCGCAGCAGAAAGACCGCCGCGTGGATTTGTGGGTCGTGATAATGTGGGCGTATTCCTGTTGGCGTGACGGTGTCGGTTTTGTTATCGCCAGTTTATCACTGACCTTTGGTGTGGCGGACTTGTGTGGGTGTCTGGATTATGGTGGATTCCGAGCTGTGGGCCGTAATAGCTGTAGCGGAATTCTGCCGCCGAAGCAGTGTGTTGGCGGTCTTCTGCACGGCGGTAAGCGGGATTTACCGCCAATGTTGTAATGAGGGCCTATATATTAGTGAAAGGGCTAGATTAAGAGGTGGGGCTATCCTTAGGGCAGAAATACTGTTTTCAGCCAGAATCCCAGCACCTATATCCAAACTATTTCAAGGACATTCCATTGTATGGGGAATAACAATGCAGAACCTTTTTTGGGTAAATTTGCTTGTGAAATTCTGAAATGCACATGAATTAACACTCTGGAGAAGAATTCCAGTGCATGGGGTGGAGGGAAGTTGCATTTAAGAAGATCATGGGTAGTCTTACAGGATACAGGACAGGCTGGGGGCTGGCAGGGAGGCCTTTCATACTCCCCAAAGCACTAATGAGGGCTAGGAGAGGACTGGGACAGGGGCTGGGTTGTGCGTAAGCTGGGACAGGGGCTGGGTTGTGCGCGCAGACCGGGTGTTCCTGCAGCCAGAAAATTAGGATACAGCCACCCTGGCCATTTTTTATTTGGGGGGGGGATCTGCCACCCTAGGGTACTGCCACGGTCAAATCATAATCAACTTCAAAGAAATATGACAGAAAATTCAGATAGGCAAGAGCGTGATGATGTGGAAGGGTAGTGATGAAGCATGGGAGTAGGGGAGTACGATTTTTGTTTTTTATTTGTTTATGCGAATTCAAACTCTGTGAAAAATGACAATTTTAGTTCGGATTTGCATCTGCTTCCCACCATTGAAAACAAAAAAACAGAGAATTGTATTCAAAATGCAATCGTCTACTATTTCTTGTTGTTTGCAGTTCTCTGTAAATGTCAGTGCCAGACCCTTGGCCACAGGCACTTTCTGAGACGGTCCCTGCTGTAGACATCCACAACAAGTTCTGATAAGGATTATTTTGAGCATTTTCAAGTATAGCAGCAAGAAGCTATATACAGCTACTATATGCGTTTATGACAGAGACAACTTCTAATTAAAACATTGTGGGGAGATACAACCTAAGGATTTGACATTACGTTTCTTTCCAATCATGAAACATTATGCCAAAACCTCTACCTCTCCCACTATCACAGTGATTCAATTAAAGTTGTCCCGTTTGATCCTGGAAACAGTAACATAACACTTCCCCTCCACTTCTAAAGTTGTAGTTTTCCATAATCATGAGAATCCCTACAGAAGCGCAGGGGAACTTTTTCCGGCATATGGGATGGGGGACAAATGTTTGGCACAGCCACCAAGCAAAATGTTACTTCTGAGTGAGGAAGCCACACAAATCAGATTTGAGTGGCTTTGCTTAGGATTTTCTCAAAAAGTAAATCTGCCTCTTAAAGTCTTGTTATCACAAATAATGATATAAGAAACCTAGGGGCAGATTTATTTACATTTCGTGCAGCACAGTAAACAAATTGTGCTCTGCCCTAATTAAAAGAGAGACAGCACAAATGTGCCTTATCAACCAAGATATGGCACATGTCACCTGCCCCCTAGTGCTGGCACACTGTGTGCTGCCAAGCTCCAACGTAAGCACTCTTGCATCATGTTGCAAGGTTGCCTGCGTTACATGCAGCATTTATTTGCAGGAAGGGTTACCTTGTGGCACAAAAAACACATTTAAACACATGTTCCTCTTTCTATAGTTGCTGCAGAATCCTGCTTAAGTCTGACTTATTCGTTTCAAGGTACCAGAGGGTTAAACACCGTTTGATTTAGTGCCTTTAATTCAGTCTGACAAGGACTGCTTTTATTATTTGAGGTGGGCTCTACACCGGTCCCCCAACTAATGCTGCAATTACGTTCATTTATCAAACAATTTCAGCACTTGGGCTTAGTATCAACACCAAGATTGATTTGAATAGAACATGTTTTGCAGAGGTACACCGCAGTAGACCGTCGTTCAACTTGACCCAAGCTCATTAATTACCGTACACCTTGATACTCTTAGTCACTTTCAGCAAAATATATTCAGTAAACTTTCCATCTGAACACTGTACAACATATCAGGCACACCAGACACTCATTCACAAACATAGGATGAGGGCCACATTTGGTGCTACAAGTCTCTCTATCACACCCCCATACACACAGCTGCTAAACATGCTTTAAGGAGGCAGTCACAGCACGATACGATACTAGGTATAGTTGACATTCCATTCTAGATTTACATGTTAGATATTCACATACATTGTGGCAGAAGGAAATACCCTTAGAGGCCTTAGAGGTTGCTGGTCGTTGACAGTGGTATAGAAGAAATGGGTCCAAATAGTACAACATACAGCACAGTTGTCACCTAAATGTGTTAAAATGCCATAGGTTCTGAAAAGGCAGAGAAATATTTAGGAAAGTGGCAGACGAATGGTGCATTTTTCAACTCAATTTCATTACAAAACGCATTTCACTTAGCTTGTCTTTATATATTGTTTATCTACAGTTTGTATGTCACTGTCTCACTATCTCGATACTCCATTTTCAAGGAGTCTCAATCATATGTTACCCTTAAAAAAACAAATATTTTAGGGACGCTATAATTAGGAAATAGAATAAAAAAAGACATAGACATTCACTTAAAAAAACAAAGGTTACAGGGACATTATGGTTAGGTTCTGAATTTACTCCCTCCAAAACAGAGAAATTCAGCAGTTATAGTTAGTGTTATTTCAAGTAACTGTAACTCATGCCCTAAGGTAACTATAACTCTGCCCTCACCATACACACTTTTTTCTTCAATAATTTGACTGCTAATAGTTAACTTACATTTTTAATGACGTTATAGATGTTTTCATGAGTGCTGTAATATCTGGGGTAATTGGCAGGGCATATACATCAATCCAATCACCTCCTGTGGCCAGACTCCATAGCCAAAACCCTATAACCACCCAAACCCATTTTGCGCACGGCCTTTGGCCATGCACAGTGGGGGTTGGCTGCAGGGTCTGGCCTGCAGCCAGTCCCGTGGCTAACCCACCTAACCACCCAAACCTTTGCTACTCACGGCCTTTGGCCATGTGTGGAGGGAGTTGGCAGCAGGACCTGACATTCTGGGTGTAAGAATAGGTATGAGAGGGTGTCTCGGGTGTGAGACTGGGCATGAGAGTGTCTGTCTGGGTATGAGAGTGGGTGTGAAAGTGGGTGTGAGAGGGTCTATGTGCATGTGAGAGTGGGTGTGAGAGTGTCTGGGTGTGAGAGTAGGTGTAAGAGGGTGTCTCTGAGTGTGATAGTGGGTGTGGAAGTGTCTCTGGGAGTGGGTGTTTAAGTGTCTTTGTGGGTCTGTGAGTGGGTGTGTGAATGTCTGAGTAGGTCTGTGAGTGGGTGCATGAATGTCTGAGTAGGTCTGTGAGTGAGGTCGTGAGTATGGGTGGCTCTGTGAGTGGTTGCGTGAGTGAGTGGGTCTGTGAATGGGTGCATGAGTCTCTGAGTGGGTCTGTGACTGGGTGCATGAGTCTTTGAGTGGTTCTGTGAGTGGGTGCATGAGTGTCTGAGTGGGTCTGTGAGTGGGTGCATGAGTGTCTGAGCGAGTATCTGAGTGCGTCTGTGAGTGGGTGTTTGAGTGGGTGTGTCAATAGCTGTGTGAGTGACTCTGCCCCAAAGGAACCTCACCTGCCCTTTTAGACAACAAGAGTCCACAGCTTTTCATGAAATATCTACATAAGTGGAATTCTTTCTGCCTCTTTAGGTAAATGTCCAGTATGTATTCTACAATACAGCTGTGTCATGGAGCACAAGGAAATGTCACCAGTGACCTTGTGTGCCTTTTGGCAATGATTATTCCTGTTGTCTGTTTCTATAGAATTCTGTGATAACATGAATCCTCCTATAAAGAGGCCAACGAGACTACAAAGACTTTAATCTCCACCAAACCAGGGTCCTTCCTCTTATCTATATGAAGTAAGTGCTTCTTTGTTTTGTGGAGATGTTCTCATATTCCTCTGCATCAAGAATGCACCATCAAAATCTACAGGAAACGCACTGGGGGGTCCTCTGTGACATTTTTGTAGTTTCTTTGGCCTCTCTGTGGGAGGAGTCATGCTTTCACAGAATTCTGTAGAAAGATTTACAAGGAACAATCACATTGCCAAATGCACACAAGGTCGCTCATGATATTTCCTCGAGGTCCATAAGGGAGCTATTGTGTATAATACACACTGGATATTTACCCAAACAGGTAGAACTTGCTAACGAACCAGGAGAAAGTAATCCAGTTGAGTAGAAATTTTGTGCAAAACCGTGGACTCTTGTTGGATATATGAGCAGGTAAGGTTTTGTTCTGGCCATAATGCGCATGTCACAGAACCTAAGTCACAACAAGAAGCACTTACAAATATAAACGTAGCAGGTGCCCCAGTTAAAGCGTGACTTCTAAAAAGGTCAAATGATCCTAACTCCTTTCCTGGGTGGTCATGCAGCTCCCCTCCCCTGGCCAATTTCTGCCCCGGGGACCTCAGTCCTTGGGACCCATCTCGATTCTTTGTGGGAGGGGGGCTTCACTGTCCCCCTCCCTGGCCTATTTTGGCCCTGAGGACCCCATTCCCCGGGGCTCACCTCGGGAAAATGGAGGAGGTGGGCTGTGTGGCCCCCCTCTTTGGGCCCAATCTCAGCCCTGGGGACCCCATCCCTGGGGCCTGACTTGGGGTGAGGAGGGGGGCTGCAAGGCCCCCTCTCTGGGCTGATTTTGGCCCCAAAGGCCCAATCCCCTGGGGCCTGGCCATCTCTCCTCATTGCTTCCACAATAAGACTGTGGGGGCCAGCGGCTGACCACCTCTTGCGGGAGCCAGCATTGCTTTTGAAGACAGGGAGTTGCTAAACATCCAGCTCCCTGTCTGCAAAAGCAAATGTTTCATCTCTTTCCCTGTCTGCATCTCTGGGGGCAGGGAAAGAGATGAAACCTCTGCTTCCAGCAGGTTAGCGCACTTATACAGCTATTGCCCGCTGAAAGCAGAGTGTTTGCTCTGGCTTGGTGGGAGCTGTCAAAGTTCCCACCATGTCACAGCTAACAGCTGTGCCCCGGGGGTAGGCACCCTGTGACATAGCAGAAGCTGGCACTTTGGGGGCAGCAGTCCCCAGGTCCATGTATGTCTCCATAAGAGGGGCCATGGGGCCTCCTCCAACCTTTTATTTAGCCCCAGGGAGGTGGTGCTCATAGGGCCTGAAGTCCTCAATGGAGCCGCTTCATCTTATAATATATCAGCCCTGTGGAGGTGGTGGTCAGTGGGGCTGTGGGGGGTGTGCAGCCCCTCTTGATTATAACAAATTGCCTCAAGGGTGTGGTGGTCACTGGGGCTGTTGGGGGTATCAAATGTGCCCTGTGCATACATTTCAGATTTAGCCCCGGGGACGTGGTGGTCCCTGGGGCTATAGGGGAGGCCCTCCATTTTAAATAAAGATTTTGGGGGTCATTCCGACCCCGGCGGTCAAGGACCGCCGGGGCCGGGGATGCGGGAGCACCGCCAACAGGCTGGCGGTGCCCCGCAGGGCATTCTGACCGCGGCGGTTTGGCCGCGGTCAGACCAGGAAAACCGGCGGTCTCCCGCCGGTTTTCCGCTGCCCTGGGAATCCCCCATGGCGGCGCAGCTTGCTGCGCCGCCATGGGGGATTCCGACCCCATCACCGCCATCCTGTTCCTGGCGGTTCCGACCGCCAGGAACAGGATGGCGGTGAGGGGTGTCGTGGGGCCCCTGGGGGCCCCTGCAGTGCCCATGCCAATGGCATGGGCACTGCAGGGGCCGCCGTAAGAGGGCCCCACTTTGAATTCCAGTGTCTGCTTTGCAGACACTGGAATTCGCGACGGGTGCCACTGCACCCGTCGCACATCCTCCACTCCGCCGGCTCCATTCGGAGCCGGCTTCCTCGTGGGGAGGGGTTTCCCGCTGGGCTGGCGGGCGGCCTTCTGGCGGTCGCCCGCCAGCCCAGCGGGAAAGCCAGAATGGCCTCTGCGGTCTTTTGACCGCGGAGCGGCCATATGGCGGCTCCCTCCAGGCGGGCGGCTCCCGCCGCCCGCCGGGGTCAGAATGACCCCCTTTGTCCCTAAAAGGTGGTGGCCCACGCTCAATTCCGCAATATAGCCCCAGGGATTTTTTTAAAAGGCTGGAGTCTGCCCTTTTTTTTTTAAATGTCGTAAAAATCCACAGATCCCGATTTAAAAAAAAAAAGCATTAACAAAATGCTTTATAGCCATGGGGAGTCCATGAGGGAGCCCTACACCAAGGCTTGTGATTTAGGGTGATCCTATCCTGGCCTCTTTTCTTTATTTTTTTTACTTTGTTTGTGAGACTCAGCTGAAGCTAAGTCATGTGATGGCTGCCAACACTTCCTTTTAAATTGTTGGCAGCCAATCAGATAGTAGTACGGGGACAGTTGGTTCTGCGGAGGATCCGTGTCCCTAGATTTCTATATTTTTCTAATTTCTCCAAAACTATTGATATGATTTACAAAAAATCACAAAAAACACACTTTCCGGACCAAGCACATCATAACCATTTTTCAAAATAGCCCCAGAGAGGTGATGGTCCCCGAGCGTTCTGTGCAGCCCCTCACATACTTTTAATTTTTAGCCCCTGAGAGATGGTGGTCCCTCGGTCACTTGAGAGCCGTAGGAGGGGGGCCTCATGCACCCCCTCCTTTTTAATAATTTTGCCCAGGGGACCTGGACAGAGGCAAAATGATTTAGAAGTGTGGGAGACTGTGATTTTTTAAAAGAAGTTCCGAAAAATCCACAGATCCATCCAGAGTTTTTTCTGAAAATTTAAAAACTAACCTATGGTACCCCTGGACCAAGGCTAATAGCTCGGGGTATTCCTACCCTGGCCCCTTTTCTTTTTTTTAGGTGTTTTTATTTTGGGACTAAGCTAGTTTCTTGAGATAACCATAACTATAACTTCTGAATTTCTTTGGGTTTGTGCAAGTAAAATGTGAACTTAACTATAACACCCCTGTAACCTTTTTATGTGAATTTCTATGTTTTTTAATATCTTATTGCCTAACTATAATGTCCCTGTAACCTTATTTTTTTGTGTGAATTTCTTTTTTTTTTTTTAATATTAGTAATATTTAATTACTTTCCGATAATCCAGCCACAGCTGTGCACAGCCAAAGGGGGTTGGCCGCTGGACATGGCCTTTTATATACCCCCCTATAAGCACCCAACCCTGTGCCACGCAAGGCATTTGGCTGTGTGTGGCAGAGGTTACTGCAGGGCCTGGCCTTTGACCAGGCTCCGTGCCCATCCCCTAAAAACACCCAACCCCATGCCATGCATGGCCTTTGGCTGTGCACAGTGGGGGGTTTCCTGCTCTCGCTAGTTGGGAGTGGAGTTGGTGTTTATTCTCACTTGGCAGGAGCTGTCAAACCTCCTGCCAAGTGAAAGCCACCTGCTATCTGTCAGGGGTGGTCACCTTGAAAGACAACAGGCTCTGAAGGATCGATGTTTCCGGGGCCATTAATTGTTCCAGGACCGGGGCCACACAGCTCCCGTCCTTTACTATGTACAAGCCAGCCCTGCAGAGGTGGTGGTCACCGGGGCTGTAATGGATTCGCGAGGGGGGCGGGGCCCCCCCTCCTGGCCTCAATGTGATTATAAGCCCCTGGGAGGTGGAGGGCCCCTGGGACTGGGGGGGTCCATGTGGCCTCCCCACACTACTCAAATTAAGCCCGGGGGAGCTGGTGGTCCCAAGGGCTCTACAGACCTAAAGTAGGGGGATCTGCATGACCATCCTCCTTATCAGAAATTAAGCCATAGGGAGGTGGTGGTCTCCAGAGCTCGGTAGAGCCTTAGGAGGTGGACCTTATGCGCCCCCTCCTTTCTTTCATTCCTGCATGCCCCCTGGACCTGGTCCACCTGGGTGCTAAAGTGTAAATAAGTGCTGGAGACCACGCTCTTTGTTTCTTTAAATCTTTTTCAACTGATTTGTGGCCCCTCTGTGATTTTCAGCAAAAAAAAATGTAAAAATTCTTTTTCACCCTGGTACAGCCCTTGGAGAGCACACCAGGGCTAGGGGGTCAGGATATTCCTATCCTGCTCCTTTTCTTTTTTTGTAACTTTTTTTAGGACTTGGCTGAGTCTGAGTCCCAAAATGGTTGCCAACACTTTCTGGTTGAAGTGCTGGTATCAGATCTCAGATCCACAGAGCCTCTGCGTCCCTAGATATGCAAATGTGTTTTTTCTTTGATATCTCTAAAACTATTGACTGGAAAAGAAAAGGGAGGGGAAAAATGCTTTTCCCCAAGCAATTTCAATAGGGATTTTTAAACTCAACTACAGCCCGAACCACTGAATGGATTTACACCAAATTTGACAGAAAGCTAGCACCTGGTCCAGAAAGCACCCTTGTGTGATTTGGTGTAAATCCATTCAGTGGTTTTGGAGTTATCAAAGGCCAATATATATGCATATCTGGGCATGCGGATACTCTGTGGATGCAACTGGCCCAGTGTTGATATATGAGTTGCTGCCAGCACTTTAACAAGGAAGTGTTAGCAGCCTTCTTGGGATTCGGCTTCAATGAAAAAGAAAATGAGCCAGGATAGAGTCACCCTGAGCCCCCTAGCCTTAGTCTAGGGGTTCCTCATCAACCCAGCCAAACATCAAGAAAATCAGCAGATCCAGATTTGTGGATTTTCACAACATTTAAAAAAAAAGTCCGGTCTCCTGCCCTTTTTTTCAATTTGCCCCGGTAGGGCCGGGTCCTGGGCGAATTGGGGGCTTTTAAAAGAAGGGGGGCATGAAGACCCCTCTTAGGGCTTCCATTAGCCACAGGGACCGCAACCTCCCTGCGGCATAGATACAATTTTATGGGGGGGGGCCATGTGGCCACCTGCAGCTCCGGGGACTGCCACCTCCCTGGGTCTAAATACACTATGTGTGGCAGGGCGTGCAGCCATCTGGCAGCCCTGGAGACTGCCAACGCCCTGGTACTAAATTCATTATGTTTGCTGGGGTTCCATGCGCCTCACCAGCTGCTGCCACCTCCCCGGGGCAAGGATGCAATTGCCCCAGAGTGGTGGTAAAGGCATATGCATTGTAAAACGTTTGCATATTAATGGCATGTATTGTAAAGACGCACGCAATGCAAAGCATAAGTGGTATTAGCATGTGTGGTTCTGACTGCAGTATAATTGCTGTTTCCCAGTAAGTACGTATTAGGTACTCAAACATCAGTTTGTTATTTACATCAACTGTTAACATATATTTTTACCATACAAGGATAGGCTCACCATTTCTCATCAGGGATGACAACAATATCCAGATTATTACGATTATTCCATGGGCATCATTATACCAACTGTGGGAATCATCATGTTGTGAATACCTTCAATAACCCAGGAATTTCCACTATTCTGCAGTCAGCACTATTGCATTGCTGGCCACCACAAGCCACAGTCAACGATATAATTAGAAATATTATCAAAATTATTCCAGATGCAGCATTACAGCAAGTATGAGTAAAATAGTGGCATGGAGGTAGGCAGTATATCAGGAATCACCACCATCATATCAGATTCTGCATTATGCCAGATACTAATGTACTATTTTCCATTAATTATCACCTTTATGTCATGGAGGGCAAGGTGGGCATTGAGTACGGTCATGGAAGCATTGCATTTTTACACTGCAAATCCCTCAAAGCAATATGCATGGTTCCGTTGCCTCAAAGGCTTGTGTGAACATGCTGCAGAATGCTGCAAAAACTAATAAATGTTTTTGTTTCTCGTATTCCCTTTGATCACACACTGCTTTTGAAGTTGAATCATTGTGCTTATAAAAGAGACATACTTTTCATGTGGTATTGGACTAAGCTGAAGTTCATGTCAGCAATCCCATTCTGTGGGTCGAGGTAGTGAAATCCCTTTATGAACAGGCCTCTCCCTTTTCTCCTGTACCTTGACTTCAGAATCTGATTCTATCTTTTTTTTCTCGTGTTAAACATTCTTGCCACCTAATTGTTTTCTGTGTTTATTTCATCACTAGTGCCTTCTTTGGCCAGTGTCCACATTTTCTGTGTTCAGGTCGATAAGCTGTTTCCTAGTTGAACTAGTCAAGTATGAATTAAATGTACCCTTTATACAGGGAAACCAAAGGATCTCCTCATGCCTCACAATGGGACATTTTTACAGAGGGCTTTGTTCATCCCTTCTTTCTTGCCATTGAGTGTTCCAGCATGTTTGCCTTACCCGCATGTTGTTTACCTCCTTCACTTTTAGGAAATATGTCCTAATTTCATTTTCTGTATTAAAGTGTTAAACGTAAATTTATCTCAACATAAATACTTGCAACGGCCTCATCACCCCAAGAATGTGCAGGAGCAATATACCTTCTATCCTTATTTTGGTTGGTCATCTCACCACCGCCCTACACCCAGCACTGCATCTAACTTTCATTGACTCCCTCAAGCTTGAGGTTATGGAGAAAAAACATCTCCACAGTTGTGTCCTTCAGCGTTGTCAGGTGTATCTGGTGTTGGGAACCCTCATCGTCTAATCTGCTTGGCAGCATGTCCCTTCTCTCCGCCAGCTGGACCTCTTTTTCCTTTCACAAATGGCTCATGATTGCACAATTTTTAGGTGCTCTGTAGGAAGGTAGCCTCTTTCTAACCTTGTTACCCCCACTTTTGGCCTGTTTGTGAGTATATGTCAGGGTGTTTTTACTGTCTCACTGGGATCCTGCTAGCCAGGGCCCTGTGCTCATAGTGAAAACCCTATGTGGTCATATGTGGTCAGTGTGTTTGATATGTGTCACTGGGATCCTGCTAGCCAGGACCCCAGTACTCACAAGTTTGTGGCCTATATGTGTTCCCTGTGAGGTGCATAACTGTATCACTGAGGCTCTGCTAACCAGAACCTCAGTGTTTATGCTCTCTCTGCTTTGAAAATTGTCACTGCAGGCTAGTGACTTATTTTACCAATTCTGATTGGCACAATGGAACACCCTTATAATTCCCTAGTATATGGTACCTAGGTACCCAGGGTATTGGGGTTCCAGGAGATTCCTATGGGCTGCAGCATTTCTTTTGCCACCCATAGGGAGCTCAGACAATTCTTACACAGGACTGCCACGGCAGCCTGGGTAAAATAATGTCCACGTTATTTCACAGCCATTTTACACTGCACTAAAGTAACTTATAAATCACCTATATGTCTAACCCTCACTTAGTGAAGGTTAGGTGCAAAGTTACTTAGTGTGTGGGCACCCTGGCACTAGCCAAGGTGCCCCCACATTGTTCAGGGCAAATTCCCCGGACTTTGTGAGTGTGGGGACACCATTACACGTGTGCACTACATATAGGTCATTACCTATATGTAGCGTCACAATGGTAACTCCAAACATGGCAATGTAACATGTCTAGGATCATGGAATTGTCACCCCAATACCATCCTTGTATTGGGGGGACAATTCCATGCATCCCCATGTCTCCAGCATATAGCCCAGGTACTGCCAAACTAACTTTCCGGGGTCTTCCCTGCAGCTACTGCTGCTGCCAACCGTCAGACAGGTTTCTGCCCCCCTGGGGCCTGGGTAGCCCAGTCCCAGGAAGGCAGAACAAAGGATATCCTCTGAGAGAGGGTGTTACACCCTCTCCCTTTGGAAATAGGTGTGAAGGGCCTGGGAGGAGTAGCCTCTCCTTGCCTCTGGAAATGCTTTGAAGGGCACAGATGGTGTCCTCCTTGCATACGCCAGTCTACACCAGTTCGGGGATCCCCCCAGCCCTGCTCTGGTGCAACACTGGACAAAAGAAAGGGGAGTGACCACCTCCTCTGTGGGCTATTTAGGGTCTCTCCTGTGGGTATCTCGCCAGATAACGAATGCAAGAGCTCACCAGAGTTCCTCTGCACTTCCCTCTTCGACTTCTGCCAAGGATTGATTGCTGACTGCTCCAGGACGCCTGCATAACCGCAACAAAGTAGCTAGAAGACTACCAGCAACATTGTAGCGCCTCATCCTGACGGCTTTCTCGACTGTTTCCTGGTGGTGCATGCTCTGAGGGCTGTCTGCCTTCACCCTGCACTGGAAGCCAAGAAGAAATCTCCCGTGGGTCGACGGGATCTTCCCCCTGCCAACACAGGCACCAACCTTCTGCATCACCAGTCCTCTGGGTCCCCTCTGATCCTGACGAGCGTGGTCCCTGGAACACAGGAGCTGGGTCCAAGTGTCTTCCACAGTCTAGTGGCCCTTCTGTCCAAATTTGGTGGAGGTAGGTCCTTGCCTCCCCACATCAGACAGTAATCCTGTGTACTGCATGAACTGCAGCTGCTCGGGCTTCTGTGCACTCTTGCAAGACTTCCTTTGTGCACAGCCTAGCCCAAGTCCTCAGGACTCAGTCCTGCATTGCCCAGCTCGCTGAGTTGTACTCCGACTTCGTGGGACTCTTTTTGTTGTGCTGAGTTGACTGCAGTCCTCAGATCTTCCAAGTGCCTGTTCAGGTGCTTCTGCGGGTGCTGCCTGCTTATGCGTGGGTTCTTCATATTGCTGAGTAACCCCTCTGTCTCCTCCTCCAAGGAGCGACCTCCTGGTCCTTCCTGGGCCCTGGCAGCACCCAAAATCCTCAACCGTGACTCTTGCAGTTAGCAAGGCTTGTTTGTAGTCTTTCTGCGTGGAAACAACTCTGCATCCTCCAGCACGCCGTGGGACATTTTCTGACCAAAGGAGAAGTTTCTGGCACCTTCCATTGCTGCAGAATCTTTGGCTTCTTCCACCTGGAGGCTGCCCTTTTGCACCTTCCTCTGGGGTTTAGTGGGCTCCTGCGAACCCCTGGACACTTGCGTGACACTTGGACTTAGTCCCTTTCCTTTACAGGTCCTCAGGTCCAGGAATCCGTCTTCAGTGCTTTGCAGTCAGTTGCTGTCCTTGCAGAATCCCCTATCTCAACTTTACTGTCTTTCTGGGGTAGTAGGGTAACTTTACTCCTACTTTTCAGGGTCTTGTGGTGGGGTATCTGGGACACCCTCAGTGCTTTCTTAAACTCCCAGGGACCCTCTACACACTACACTAGGCCTTGGGTCCATTCGTGGTTTGCGTTCCACTTTTGGAGTATATGGTTTGTATTGCCCCTAGGCCTATTTTTCCCTATTGCATTCTATTGTGTTCTACAGTGTTTGCACTACTTTTCTGTTTACTTACCTGATTTGGTTTGTGTGTGTATATTTTGTGTATATTACTTACCTCCTAAGGGAGTACATCCTCTGAGATACTTTTGGCATATTGTCACTAAAATAAAGTACCTTTATTTTTAGTAACTCTGAGTATTGTGTTTTCCTATGATATAGTGCTAAGAGATATAAGTGGTGTAGTAGGAGCTTTGCATGTCTCCTAGTTCAGCCTAAGCTGCTCTGCTATAGCTACCTCTATCAGCCTAAGCTGCTAGAACACCTATAATCTACTAATAAGGGATAACTGGACCTGGCACAAAGTGTAAGTACCACAATGTACCCACTATAAGCCAGGCCAGCCTCCTACATGCTCTTAACTTATTCTTGAGGCCATCCCTTTTCTTCTTCTTGAACTTCTAAAGTGTCCTAAAGTTTCAGTAGTAGAACATATAGAATGCTAAATTGGGCTCTCTTGATCCATTATTAAAGATGAATAGACATAAATTACCAGCAATATCCAGTACTCATCCACTCTGCTGTGGCTCCACCAATTGCTTGAGTATAGAAACTAATGATCCCTTGATGGCTGCATAATACAATCTCTACTTTTAATGAAGTCTGAGACCAAGGGGTTCACAGGCAAATCACAAATGCTGAGCTATCTCTCTCACCAATGTCTTCCCCGAACAGTCACAACATGTGGGCATCCTCGCTCTTTCTCCTTCTCTCTTTCTCAGTCCTTCATTCCCCTCAAATCAGGGCCAATGTTGTTTCCTCCCTCCTCTCTCTGCATTCCATTAGAAATACTATATATCCACTCTACAATTCTCTACTGATATCAAAGTTATATTGGGGGCTTCCATGTTTAGAGGTAGATGCAGTCCTCCATATCTTAAGCAGAACAATACTCCTCAGTCACCCTCCAGGCAGCCATCTTTGTGGTAGGTTGTATGACATAATTTGGTCAGCAAAAAGATCATCTGACATAAATATTGTGGCCTAAGCAATATGGTTTAGGAAAATATTGCTCTATTTGTTGTAGATTTTCTTTTTTAACTCAATATTTTGGGGAATGCTACCTAGGACACTATTGTTGTCAGAATATATTTCGGACTGGTAGTTTACTATATATTGCAAAATATGTTCTCTTGGCTACTGATTTGCTTCTCAGAATATAGTTTTCATGTTATGGAAAACATTTACCCGGTTGATTCCTCTGTACACTTGGCAGTTTTTGTTCGTTTATGTTATTAGTGTGAATGTTTTTTCATGGCTCTAGGTCGACGGGTTTTAAAATCAAACAAAAAATAACACCAAGCGTTGCTAATTACTTAGCAGGCTCTTTAATTGCTACCCAATTATCGCATTTGTGAAGCAGCTAATTCGAAGTTTAAAAAGATATTGTTTCTATTCAGTTGACCTCATGTAGCTTTCTAATACTTTATTAGAGCTCCACTCAAAGTTCTGAGCTTATCTCTAATGTGTAAAAGTGGAAGTTACTCTAACAGGAAGACACTTAATTACTTTATGTCATGGTAGCCCACGGCAATGTTAAATACAAACTCGGTTTAATCAGTTTAATTCGAGTACATTAAAATGAAAAGCTGCAAGACACCCTCAAGATAAGCAATTCAATGCATTGAGCAATTTGAAAAATTATCTCATTATAATCCTTTATTGGACATCATATTTTTGTTGCATATCTGCAAATGTTACTTGTGAACCCAGCTCGTGTAATGTGGCCTGTTTTATATATGAATGCACCGTCTATTCTTTTAAGAAAACAAGATTAATAAATGATGATGAAGACAAAAACAAAATATGTAAGAATTCCTTCTTTGCATTAAATTGCAAATGTTATTTGTGAACCGAGCGTGTGAAATGTGGTCTGGTCTATTTATGAATGCACTATCTATTATTTTAAGGCAAGAAGATCAATAAATCATGACGTAGACAAAAATAAAATATGTAAGAGTTACTTCTTTGCATTAAAATGAAAGATTTCTGTAGAACTTGAGCCGCAATACTTTATTAAAACCCACGTTTGAATGAATATTGTCAATGCCACGTGAGAGAGTAAGGGTTATCGCACAACCTTTGAAACCTTGAGGACACAACCGAAAGTGACATCATAAGGTTTTTCGCACTAATAACATCGCAAGAAGTGATATTCCAGGCTTTTAGCCCAGTTGAAAGCATGAACGTCAATTCACTAAAATGCCAGGGGAAGCGCAAGTGACAACACACGACCTTTGAACTTCAGTTTCACTCACATGCTTCCACATTCACTCACAGTTACACTTACACAAACATTCACTCTTACACACATACACACACACACACACACATACACTCTCTCTCTCTCATATAAATACACTAACCTGCAAACATGCACACAGTTTACATTTAAAATCATTTTTTTACTCACCTCAGCTGCCAGGGAAGGTCATATCCCAGCTAATTCTAAATCATTTTTTATTACACTAATAGTGAAAAATGTCTAGTCAACAGCTTCTTATAGTATTCTGCATATTGTATGGTGCATAAAAATGTCTTTATCTATGCCCCGAGTTTGCTATAGGTCAGGATTATGGTGGGTGTGGAAGATTATAATCTCTATTGCATTCTTGATTAATTTTATATTCAAGACTATAGGTACATTATTATTCAGGTGGATATCCAGGGACACAATACAGAGGGCCAGAATTACTGCTACTGGACTGAGGGCCTATTTAGAGTTTGGAGGATGGGTTACTCTGTCACAATTGTGACAGACATCCTGTCCTCCGTAGTACAAGTGCCATTGGATGTAATGCACTTTTAATATTGTGGACAGGATATCAATCATGTTTGTGATGGAATAAACTATCCATTGTACTGTAAATCAGGCCCTAAATCTCCATACAGAATTCCTTCCGAGTTAAGCCCTTAAAATGAGGAATAATTCTTCGAGCCTGGATTTACCATGCAAAATCATACACTGTATTCAGTATTCCGAGGGTTTTTTTGGGCACCTTTACAACCTGCTCTAAACTGGTACAGACCTGGCACCTATTGCAGCCCAGGCCTTTTTACCAGCCTATAAATCGAGTCTAGAGTTCCTATACGTAGAGAATCAAGTACAAAAATAACAGGCTATTTGTAATTGTGTGGAATTCGGCTTCACTTGACTCAAAAACAGACCCATTGTGTGTGGTCTCTAGGGCTACAGTGGTTGCAGACTGGAATTTCTTCAATCAAAATCAATCTTGCTGAAGTCTCAGCTCTCAGCATTGCCACATACTAGATGTCTCACTTAACAAGTGATCACACTTTCCTTGTTGTGTTTACTAAACCATGGAAACTACTTCCTCTGAGTGTGAGATTAAGCAAAGATTATGTCGAGTTTCGGAAGGCCCTGCACACTTGGTTTTTTGCATCTTTCCTATTTTCTTGCTCAATACAAACTTTTATATTGCAGCCAGAGTGCCATCCTATTTTCTGGTGAACATGCATTAGAATTTGTGATAAAATAATAGATTTTGTTAAGGAAACTGTGAGAAATTACCTTACTGACTGAGGCAGATGAAACCTACTCAAGAAACAACCACAATCCTTGTCAGGGTGAGGCACAAGCAAATCCCCAAAAGTAATAGTGCTCAACGCTCTGGTAGCTTGGCACAGAACAGTCAGGCGTAACTTAGAGGCAATGTGCAAAGTACTTATGCAGCACTTCAAATAGTAATATTGTGAAAACACAACACAAGAAAACTCCCATTTTTTGACAAATTGAGTGGATTTTACTAAATGCATCAAGGCCAAAATGACAAAAATCCAACCAGTAGGACCAAAGATATGCAAGTTTAAAGATTTTAGTGAGAATAGCACCAAAAAGCACAAAGCGGCAACTAGGGTTATCTGGTTTGCTCCGGACTATGACAAAGTCACAAGTCAACCGCGACAGAGCACAGTTAGGACCACTGAACACGAATATCTTTAAATCCTGTTTGTGGAGGTTTGCAAAGCCCGCACGGCAAGGATGCATGATGCAGCTGAGGTGATGTGTCGGTGCCAAGGAGTTCCAGTGCGAGGATCTGCCTCGCTGTGGTCCCCATCCCCACGGTTTGTGATGCAAAGACTGGCATCAAAGATGCGTCACACAGTTGAGGTGATGCATCGGTTGATAAGAGCTGTGAGGCTGTGATGTGAGAATCTGCATTTTCTTTGGAGCTGCAACTTGATGACAGATTTATGATTTGTGGGCGTGCATTGGTGAAGCTGTGCAAAGGTGAAAGTTCCCGTGCAGACTATGAGGTTGATATAGAGTCCTTGCGTCGGGAGAACCCTCGCAACAGAGGCGATGTGTCAGTTCTGATCCGGGGTGAGCCGGCGAGCAGAGGAATGTTGTTGGCTCTGCTGAATCCACATAGGAGCTGGCATAGCATGTGCAGGCCCACTTCCAAGTGTCCAGGACTGGGGTGTCATCACTTGGCAGGGTAGGAATTTCAGATGACAGAATCCAGGTGCTGGCTTCAGCGTTGTTGGAGCCTTCTGATCCCTGAGGCTGTACTGAGGAGGCCAGCCACCTAGCCCTTGGAGTCACTTTGGAATCTGGTGTTTAAAGGATGCAGGTCTAGTCCTTCTTACTGAGGCAAGAGGGCAGCAGGTTAGCGCTAGGGGTGGGCAGAAGTTGGTGGACTTTGATTCTGTAGCATTCCATGGAACTACATTAAAATTCTACAAGACTTCAGGTGGGGAGTACTCGGTGCTATTTTCTTAGTGCAAAATGTACCCTCACAACCAACAATGGATGCAAGGATGCATTTTATGCTAAGAAAATAGCACAGTCAAATAACACTTGAATAGCAAATAAAACTTGTAATCACTTCAGAGTATTTAAGGGAGCCCCCACTGAGTTGTATGCAGTTATTTCTAAACTTTAGAAACAATTACTTATCACTCTGCCGTGCATATACCTCAGTGCCCTTCCATATTCTGTAGAAATCACTGCAGAGTATGTAGGGGCGCCAACGATTTTGCACTGCTGTGCAGTGATTTCTGAACAGGGCCAAAACAGTGCTCTTTGAAGTCCCCAGGCATCCTATCTCCCCTCTCTTGGCTCCTGACTAACTACAGGGGGTATGCAGCCCGTTGTGTGGAGGCAGTACACGGCCTATATATAAGTAGGGCTATGCCCAGCTCTGCCCTCCCTTCCTGCCAATGATGGCCCATCCAAGCACACCTAAGCTCCCTATTGGATGTGGCTGTCTAAGGGGAATACACAAAGCCCAGCTGTCAGCTGCACCCAGTCATGTGACCCAGAGACAGGATGCAGGCACTAAGGGCCTCATTATGACCCTGGCGGGCGGCGGAGGCCGCCCGCCAGGATCCCGCCCTCCAAATTACCGCGCCGCGGTCAAAAGACCGCGGTGGGTATTACGAGTTTTCCCCTGGGCTGGCGGGCGGTTCCAGTTAAACCGCCCGCCAGCCCAGGGGAAAACGACCTTCCCACGAGGATGCCGGCTCGTAATCGAGCCGGCGGAGTGGGAAGGTGCGACGGGTGCTACTGCACCCGTCGCGTATTTCACTGTCTGCAAGGCAGACAGTGAAATACATTTTGGGGCCCTCTTACGGGGGCCCCTGCCGTGCCCATGCCATTGGCATGGGCACGGCAGGGGCCCCCAGGGGCCCCGCGACCCCCCCTACCGCCATCCTGTTCATGGCGGCTTTCCCGCCATGAACTGGATGGCGGTAGGGGGGGTCAGAATCCTCATGGCTGCGGAGCGCGCTCCGCAGCCATGGAGGATTCCAATGAGCAGCGGAAAGTCAGCGGGAGACCGCTGACTTTCCGCTTCTGACCGCGGCTGAACCGCCGCGGTCAGAATGCTCATTGGAGCACCGCCAGCCTGTCGGCGGTGCTCCCGTGGTCGGTGGCCCTGGCGGCCACCGGCCGCCAGGGTCAGAATGACCCTCTAAATGTCTAATGTATTAAAATGGCAACTTTCTAAAAGTGTAAATTGAAATCTGCCTTCACCAAGAGAGAGGATTTTTTGGTACAATTCCAAAGACACCAAACATGAACTAGTTATCTGCCTCCATCTGGAAAATGTCACTCATTAGATGTAACAAGGTAATTTCACTGTTAGCCTATGGAAGAGGTAGGCCTTGCAGTAGTGAAAAATAGTTTTCACTGCCAGGACATATAAAACTAAAGAGTACATGCCCCACTTTTTAAATCCACTGCAGCCTGCCTGCTGGGCTGTCCAGGGCCTACCCTCGGGGTGACGTACATGTACAAAAAAGGAAGGTTTAGGGCTTGCAAGGAGTTTATTTGGCCAGGTCAACGCAGCAGTCTAAAAACTATACACACAGGCTGCAATGGCAGATCTGAGACATGTTCAAAGTGATACTTAAGTGGGTAGCACAATCAGTGCTGCAAGCCTACTGGTAGGGTTTCACTGACAGGGCTTAGGCACATGCAGTGGCACCTTACTAGGGACTTACAAGTAAATTACATATGCCACTTAGTTATAAGCCAATCCAACCATGTTTTAAGGAGAGAGCACAAGAATATTAGCACTGGTTAAGAGTGGTAAAGTGCACAGAGTCCTAAGGCCAAAAAACAAATTCAGCAAAAGAAATTAGAAGTGAAGGCAAAATGTTTGGGGAAGACCCTGCAGAAAGGGCCACATCCAACAGAGGCTATATGGATCACATCTGCAGCCGATGAATACCCTATAATGTATAATATCAAATTGATATGCAATTTTCACTACAATGGTATTACAGTTCTAACAGAGAAAGATATATTATACCTTCTTTACCATATTTAAAAATTTAACTTTTTACAAGGCTATATTAGTTTCATTTAATTTCAAGAAGTAACTTACAATGAGAACCATTATTCTCACACAAATGGTGAGAATAACCCCTTTCAAATAAGTGCTTTCATAAATTAAACAAAAGTCATATTGGGCAGTGAGCCAAGGATATGAATAAGGAAGAAAATAGTTGCAAGGAGAGAAGAATGAAGAGAAGCTGTATTTTGCATCGGGTGAATGAAGAGCAGCAAGTAGAATTTTGTGAGCCAGAAGGTGAGTTGGATCACTGAGATCACAGAGATAGAAAAGATAGGAGAGGTACATTTTGAATGTGGTTTATTTTAAATATGCTCTTGTGACTGCATCCTAAATAGATGGTATATGACCTCATTTGTTGGGAAAGACATTTTAAATAAAGAATATGGGATCAAAATTAAATAAATGGTACACACGTTCCACCTGTATCCACATAGGAATACACCAGTTTATAATTTATGGCCCCTATTTACAAAGATGTTACCTATGGATATCTATGTGTGTGAAGATATCTGCCTGGGTTGCGCTTCAATGCAACCACCTATGGGGTTTGATGCAAATCCCTATTTACTAACATTTGCAGACAGAGATTTGAGCCAAAATCTCACACTTCCTCAAGGCAGGGGTAACAAGGAGAAATGCACATATTATTATAATTTTGTTTGTATGCTGAATTGTACAGCACACACATAAAGTGGAGGAAGGATTAAAGGTTCATTATTAAATAGAATGTGCTGAATACAATTAATCACAACAGCCCTTTGCCCCTGGCTGTTGGTTGTATCTACCGGTACCCTACAATAAATGAAAGGTTCGAGAAGGTAGCTTGTCTGCTGCTGAAATTGAGAGACCTAAATCTGAAGCACCCAAATGCAGTATGGCTAATTATGGTTGACTTCAATGCCAACCTAATCAGTATTAATACTTGTTCCATATGGTAGGACTATGATAACCAAAGCTTTAACATTCCCCCTTCTTATGTGCAATTTAAAAAAAAAGGACAAGCACGACCAAGAAGTGAGTTCTGTATTTAACAAGATGAGTCTGCATACATCAAACAACAGATTAAAAAACACTAACCGGCGGCTTATACCCACTTCTCACTCGACAAGTGACCACTCTTGAATATATATTGATGTTATTGGCCCATTTTCAGCAAATGAGCACTTTCAAAATATTGCACTCATTGGTCAGTGATCATGTCATGCTGTAGTGTGAACTGGAGGCTCCACTTTCCTGTTGTTCGAAGCAGTGCCTCATTGGCTATCAAGAGAATTTAGAACCCATCAAGGAAATCAGATGGTCTGTGAAGGACCAGGATAAGCGTACTCTCCTGTTGGAGCAGCATCTAAAGGAATGTGCCATTAAGGTCTCAGGGAAACTAACAAGCTCAGAGTCATGGGCAACCCTGATCATAACCTCCTTGAGACTACCAAGGCAGTCATGGCTTCATCCACAGTGCCATTTAGCATTTCCAGCTTAATCCAGAAATACGTTGCTTGATGACATAATTAAATAAAGCCTTGAAAATCCACTGCCCCAACAAAGAAGGCAAACTGACCATATGAAATAAAATTAAAACCCTAAGAGCAGATTATAGGACACTGAAATAAGTCAACAAAAAGAATGAGGCTGAAAATAAATGGACACAGGTCATGAAACAATAAGATCGAATCACACCAGGAAGTTTTGGACTCTGGTCAATGGCACAGCAGCAGCCAAGTCCTATTTAGCTGCGGCTAACATTACCCCTTCCTGTTGAAAAAACAGATCAAGAAACTTTGGGGGTCATTACGACCCTGGCGGCCGGCGGTATGTTGGCGGTAACACCGCCAACAGGCTGGCGGTGTTCCGCCAGCAATTATGACCGTGGCGGGATTGCCACGGCCATACCGCCAGCCCCTCCATTTTCCCGCCAGGATTCCGCCTGGCGGTCATAATCCCCAGGGCAGTGGTGCAAGCACCGCTGCACTGGGGATTATGAGTCCCCGACCGCC
This sequence comes from Pleurodeles waltl, assembly GCF_031143425.1. NCBI lineage: Eukaryota > Metazoa > Chordata > Amphibia > Caudata > Salamandridae > Pleurodeles > Pleurodeles waltl. The sequence continues at coordinate 265,212,068 of NC_090448.1, read as the reverse complement.
GGCCTGTCCGTGGCGGTACACACCGCCATTGAAAGGCCGGCGGTAAGGGGACTTGGGGTGCCCCTGGGGGCCCCTGCACTGCCCATGCACTTGGCATGGGCAGTGAAGGGGCCCCCAGGCATAGCCCCGTCGCGCATTTCACTGCCCGAATTTGCTACTGCACCCACTGCACATCAGCATTGCCACCGGCTCTATTACGAGCCGGCTGCAATGTTGATGTGACATTCTCGCTGGGCCAGCGGAAATGTCATAATAGGGAGACAGGAATACCGCCGGCAATGGCGGTATTCTGTCTCCTGCAGCCTCGTAATGACCCCCTTTATGTTGGTAATTCCCCACTAGTTACATTTTAGCACTCCCTGAGCTTGATGAAAAGGGCTACAACACTGAAGCAATGAAAAAGTCTGTTGAGAAGGCAAGCAGCCTTTCGTGTTCTAATAGTGCCTTGGCCCTGAATGGCCTGTCGGTCTCAGTCTTCGAGTCGGCAGCTAACAAAAGTAGATAACTTCCCTGACCCCACTTTTTTATTCATATTTTTGGGAAGTTCAATCCCTGACAGTTTGAGCAGATCCCTGGTAGTTCCTTTTACAAAAAATGTGACCTCACAACTCTTGAGTATTTTAGGTTAATTGCGCTTCTTGACATTGTGAGCAAATGCTATGATAGAATCCTAAACCAGAAGTTAGAAAAATTGCCTAGGGATAGACAATTAGTTCAACTCATTCAAATAGGCTTTCAAAATTGTTGCAGTTAGGCCTGGATGAAGCTTGCGGAGTTACTGAAAAACTCTGCAAAATTCCACGGAGTTCCGTGAGCGGCTGAGTATCTACTTAGTCTGGAGAAACTGACTGAAGTGGGGTTTAATTTGAGGTCGAGTTAATCCTTAAACAAACAAACAGACTAGGGGTGAGGGAAACACCTGCACAAAGAAGAAGCGTGAAGGAAAAAACCCATTAAGGAATAAACGTTCATACCCAAGGTAATTACAGCAAACAAATGCACTCCCGAGAAGCTTCCATGTGATCCAATAAAGGATTAACATGCTTTTAAAGTTATTACTGAGCAAACAAACAAGTGGATATAACCTTAACCTCACGGGCTGGTCTAGAGAAAAGAAAAGAACCAAGAACTTTCACTGAGAGCTCCAAGTGAGTCACAAACCAAATTCCAGAGCAGTTACTGTGCACAAATGGACCTGAACAAGCACAGTTTAACAAGGCACAATTACGTGGTAGCAGAGAGTTAAAAACTATAATCAAACCACTCCTCGTGAAAAAGCAAATGTCTCTAGGTCATGTTCAGCTGGAAAACGGGATTAGGCAATTTTAAAAGAAACGTTTTTTTCTGTTTTAAATATAGAACATTCTTCAGAAAAAAAAACCTAGCATTTGCAATGCAATAGGTCTCGCGTTTGCTTGAGTTAGAGCTATTGGATTGTAAATTCATAACTGGCCTTTTCTTCCCACATAAACTGGTCAAACCTCCCTCATAATTTTGTCTTTTCTGCCATATAATTCCAGTTGACCTGCATATAACTAAAGCAATTCCATTTCCCCTTTTCCTATATCTGCAGCAAAAAATGTTGCCATTTAGCATCCTAATTTAAATACTTAAATCTACATTTAAGCAATAGATGCAAACAAAAATCAAACAATGTGAGAAAAAGTAAAGGATGGGCAAGCTACGAAACAGACTTAGACACTGCAGTATTGTTTAAAGTAGGTGGCTTTCTATAAATACACGCACACAAGTGTGCATGTAAAATAAAATATATACACTCAAATCATATTAGTTCATATACACAAACAGGTGAATATGAGGTCACAGTAAGTCTACTGACAAACAGGTGAACAGACATACTTCCTCTAAATGCCTTAGTTGCTCATATAAACATATTGTTAGAAATGGGGTCTTTGGTTGGCAGTCAGGTTACCCCCTGTCCAAGCAAGGACCATCACTCTAGTCAGGGTAAGTCACACACAATCCAAATTATTCTGTGCCCACCCTCTGGTAGCTTGGCACTGAGCAATTAGGCTTAACTTTGAAGGCAATGTGTAAAGTATTTGTGCAATAAATCAGACAATAACACAATATAGCACCACAAAAATACACCACACAGTGTTTAGAAAAATATATAATATTTATCTAGATGTTTGCAGGTCAAAACGATAAAAGATGCAATAAGAAATTGTAGCGATATCACTGAAAAGTGACATGAAGTGTCTTAAGTCTTTTAAAAGCAAACAAAGTCTCTCTCAAGCACAAAGTACCTGGGTTGGAGTGGAAAATCTCCGCAAAGGGCTGCAGAGGAGGAGATGCATGGAAAAAAAGGTGTGTGTGTCGGTTTCGCCCCTTCACACATGGACTTGCGTCGTTATTTTTCACGCGGGGAAGACGTGTGTCGTTCTCCGGCGCGCGGACAGGTCTCCTCTGTGGGTCGCGGGATTCCCAGATGCCCCGGGGTCTCTGCATGGAATCCTGGGCTTGTTGTCCGGCTGCCTGTCGTTCTGGTGAGCTGTGCGTGGAATTTTCTCCCTCACGGCAGGCGTCGCGTCGATTTCCTCTCTGGAAGTCGGGTGGCGTTGTCCAGGCAAGCCGTGCATCGAAGTTCCGGTCGCACTGCAGGCGTTGCGTCGATCTTTTCCCTTTGGGGTCGAGCGGTGTCTTTCCGGATTGGCGTGCAGTGAATTTTTCACCACAGAGCAAGCTGTGAGTCTAATTTTTCGGTGCACAAGGAGTCCAGTTGAAAGATGGAAGTCTTTTTGGTCCTGAGACTTCAGGGAACAGGAGGCAAGCTCTATCCAAGCCCTTGGAGAGCACTTCTGCAGCAAGGCAAGAGTTCAGCAAGGCAGCAGGCCAACAGCAAGGCAGCAGTCCTTTGTAGAAAGCAGTCAGGTGAGTCCTTTGAGCAGCCAGGCAGTTCTTCTTGGCAGGATGCAGGTTCTGGTTCAGGTTTCTTCTCCAGCAAATGTCTGAGGTGGTAGGGCAGAGGCCCATTTTATACCCAAATGTGCCTTTGAAGTGGGGGAGACTTCAAAGAGTGGCTTAGAAGTGCACCAGGTCCCCTTTCAGTTCAATCCTGTCTGCCAGGGTCCCAGTAGGGGGTGTGGCAGTCCTTTGTGTGAGGGAAGGCCCTCCACCCTCCCAGCCCAGGAAGACCCATTAAAAATGCAGATGTATGCAAGTGATGCTGAGTACCCTGTGGTTGGGGTGTGTCTGAGTGAATGCACAAGGAGCTGTCAACTAAACCCACCCAGACGTGGATTGTAAGGCACAGAAAGATTTAAGTGCAAAGAAATGCTCACTTTCTAAAAGTGTCATTTCTAGAATAGTAATATTAAATCCGACTTCACCAGTCAGCAGGATTTCGTATTACCATTCTGGCCATACTAAATATGACCTTCCTTCTCCTTTCAGATCAGCAGCTACCACTTCAATAATCTATGAGGGCAGCCCCAATGTTAGCCTATGAAGGGAGCAGGCCTCGCAGTAGTGTAAAAACAAATTTAGGAGTTTTACACTACCAGGACATGTAAACTACACAGGTACATGTCCTGCATTTTACCCACACAGCACCCTGCTCTAGGGGTTACCTAGGGCACACATTAGGGGTGACATATGTAGAAATAGGGGTGTTTTAGACTTGGCAAGTACCTTTAAATGCCAAGTCGAAGTGGCAGTGAAACTGCACACACAGGCCTTGCAATGGCAGGCCTGAGACAAGGTAAAGGGGCTCCTAAAGTGGGTGGCACAACCAGTGCTGCAGGCCCACTAGTAACATTTAATCTACAGGCCCTGGGCACATACAGTGCACCTTACTAGGGACTTATAGGTACATTAAATAGTCCAATTGGGTATGATCCAATGTTACCATGTTTAAAGGGAGAGAGCATATGCACTTTAGCACTAGTTAGCAGTGGTAAAGTGCACAGAGTCTAAAAACCAGCAAAAATGAGGTCAGAAAAAGAGAAGGAGGAAGGCAAAAAGTCTGGGGATAACCCTGCAGAAGGGCCATTTCCAACACATATACTTAATCTATTTACGCATAAAATAGGGTAAGTGTTACAATGCCCACCAAAATTACCCCCTGAAAATGGTAATACTGGAATAAACCTAAAACAAATCTCAGCGACATGGGAGGAGGCAGGAGAAATGGAATGCTGCAATAAAACGAAGGCAGCTTCCAATCTAAAACACCTACAGTGAAAAGGCAGCAACAAAGAAATGACAAAGTAGTCCGGCCCAGCTCTGAAACAGAAAAAAGGAGAGAGAAAAAGGCAGAACTGACCACTAGTAAGTAATAATTTTTAAAGGACACTGCAACCAACAAATGAATTGCTTTAAGCCATAAGAAGTATACTAAAAGTATAAACGAAGTTGAACGCTTACTCTCGACCTAAAAATGGCCATAAATAAACAAAGAAACTGTTGCAACTATATTCCACCTCATAATGTCAGGCAGTCAAACAGCAAACATTTAATTTTTATATGCCATAGTTCTATTTTAGTAAATTCATTCTTCTTTGTTTTCTTATTTAAAAAATAAATAGGGTCTCGTCCCTGTTCAAAGCACCAGCACTGCGTGGCCGTTGGAATGCTTTTAGCAAGAACGTCAGACACACATCTATAATATATAACCAGGGAACAGTGCATGTGTTAAAAATAGAAAGAAACTCAGCATGCTTCTCCGATGTTTCTCCGCGCCTCAGACCGCTTTACACCACACTGCATCTCACATCTTGTTGTAGCCCCTGCTGCTGCGTCGTCACTCATCATCTCCCAACATATTCTCTGCATCCAGCAATGTGTCAGTATTGGCATTTTATGGTGCCCATTCATTATGTATTGCTTCTTCGACCTCCAAAGTAAAAGCCTCTGCCTCTCAATAATGAAACTTGGTAGAGTTCCCATTCATTCCGCCCCTGGGAAAGACAGCTGCCCCTGTCGCCGGTTTCTTGCTTGCAAGTTGTTACAGACCCTTGCTTGCAGGTTGGGAGCTCACAGGGCTCCCAGTCAACTTAGTTATCCCCTTAGTTTAATGTTTTGCTATGACTCCAGGATTCTCCACTTATGTGCCTGCAGCAGGAGACTCAGCCGCCATCATTAACCATTCATGGCCAACAGGAGTAGAAACAGAACAACCCTGACAGAGGGTAGTTGGCAGGAAACTCCATCATGTGGAGGAGTTTCGGTTTTCGTCGAACACCATGCTCCAAGCAGAGTGTGGAGTAGGCAAATCTAAGCACACTTTTATTGTACAGAGATACTTGCAATATTGAGGACAATCTGATCTGCTTGACCTATTTGATAGTCAAAACCATGGCGAAGGAAGACAGACTATTATACGTGGGATTTATTGACTTTGCCACTGCCTTTAAGAAGGTCTCAAGTGGTAAAATATGGGATAAACTACACAAATGGGGTATTCCTTCACTTTTGCCCAATACCATAATTTCACTGTATACGGAAACATAGATTAAATTTAAGGTAAGCTGACATAGGGTTACATCTGCCAAAAAATCCTACCAACCAAGGGCTAAACCATGGATGTATCCTTGCCACTCCATTGTTTAATCTACATATAGCTGCCTTAAAGGATTATCTGGAGGAAGTAAGATCTTTCCCCCACAAGTTGGCTGGCCACTAAATCCAAGTGCTGCAATATGCAAATAACACAGTGCTACTTGATCAGACGCGAACTGATCTGCCGAAATCGCTGGACGCTTTGGTTATCGATCAATATAATCAAGTCAAAGGTCATGATCATTGGGGTAAACTAATGAAAAGATGGTCTTAATTCATTCAAAAGAGTTTGATTGAGAAGGTGGGTTCGTATAAATATATAGGGGTCTGGCTGGATGAAAAAAGCTAAATCTCACCACAATTCAAGGCCCACCAATTCTCTGCCAACTCTTTGACCTCGCCATTTTGTTAATTGCCCAGGTATTTACAGTGCCCTGATTTAATAGCATTACAGCAAGTTAATGCCCTCAGTAGCCCGTGGCGCTATAGTCTTAAAAAGCAGAATGGCAAACTGGTTGAATAGAATCCAAACCATCTGTTGTAGGAAACTCATTTCATTACCAGATTGCACAACACAAGCTCACTTTCATCTAGAATTCAATCTGACACAACATCATCTGTCACTAAACAAAAGGTTTTGGTCCTAAAGCTTCAAACTGGGAAGAGCAACGGCTCGTATACTAAAACCTCTTATCTGGCTTGCAGTAGACAAGGAACACTCTGCATAGCAACACTATTTGTGCAGCTCTCGATCTGGAGGCTCATAATATTTGGTTGGTCGATCTTCAGCTGAAGCAGACTTCTAAATTACTCTTAAAGTAAGCAAAAATCGTATTGGCTTACCTCGATAGGAAGTGCTTGATATAAAGATTCCACGGCAGCATGTTTGCTTACCTTTATGACCATGGGGTGCTTCCAATCTACCTCTCTCAGCTCCTTTTAAAGAGCTGAAAAAGCTGATGCTTAGAATGAGATTTGGGTTAGTCCTTCGAAGGCATGCTGATGCGGCAGGACGGGAGTGACACGGCAGCAGAACCTCTTTTCCATATAGTCTGCTTTTGTAAATCACTACTACTCTACAGAAGATGTTGGCTATGTCCTTGAACATTCCTACTTGTAATGAGGCAATTGAATGTCGGGGACTCGCATCATCTTTTGAAGCCCTCTGGGTCTCTCCGAGAGAACCGGGATCCTTAGGTACTTATATTTACATTGCACCCCCAACCTCCTGTAATTCAGAAGAAAGTGTTAAAGGTGATCACAGCTTCCCCTACTGAGGAAGCCATAGGGCATTATATCGAACAAGCCAGGGGGCATTAGGTGGGCGCATAGTACATTTTATACAGCAAACCTGAAGCTGAAGCTCTTTTATTCTCACCACAAGAACCACAAGCCGCACTTTAACTTGCAACATACATTGTAGCGACCTCTTCAGCCCCACCTATCTGAAGTATATAGCTTGGTATTTTGATATCACTTGATAAAGGGGCACTGGGCTGGGATCCATTGCACTTTAGACTGCACATGTGAATCACTATACACTTTGCACTTTAAGTAGCACTTTACCTTGCTTGCTCCTTTCTGCGCTAGCGTTCACAGATTATTTTGACATCAAATCAATGCTGCTTGTGTGTTACTTCAAGATCACCGGAGCAGCTGCCCTTCACCACGGGCAACCTGAGCTAAGGTTTATTGGGCCACTCCACACAATGGTAGATAGTAAAGCTGTATTGTACGCCTAATTTTGTTTTGGAATTCATTTTTGTCCTTCGCCCCAAGTGTACACTAATATTCGGTGTCATTACGAACCCTTTTGGGGACGTTTTAGTTTTTCAGTCATGTGCCTGCGTTTCTGTAGCTATATGGCTATTTTTGATGCCCTATTGCGGAGGACAGCGTTGAGTTTTGCATTTACCACATCTTTTAATCAGGACAGCAGTGACGCTGATTGACGATTGATGGTGAGATGTTGTTATTTTAACAAATGTGCAATGTTATCAGAATTTTCGCAGGGGCGATTTGATAATGTAATGATTTTTAATAATTACAGAATTGCTTCAAAAAATCTAAATTTCCAGCTGGACATTTGTGAATCACTTTAATGAGTATGTAAAGCAGCAGTTATTTCTACCCCATTACCACTTTGCATACTCACCAATGGCATTTGTGAATAGGACCCGACATTTACATTTGGAGGTAAGTGTGGATTCAAAAGTAGGGCTAGACAAAGCTGGAAAGCCATAGCTCACAGACCTTTTTTAAGACTTATCCAGATTCATGAAACACGAGGATGGAAAAGTTTAAAGAAAAAAAAAAACAGTCTTCATAGGCTAAAATGGGGGCACACACTGGGGAGTATGGAGCACACAAGCAACGGGATAGACAGAACTCCGGAGTCTCAAGAAACCCGCTTCTTCGACGATCCTTAAGTGCCGATTTGGGGGTTCTTTAACTCTTTTCTAGATCAATCATTTCTCTTCCCTGGCCATCACTGTATCCTGGTATGTTTTCTGTTTTCTGAATGGTTTCACAGCATTAAATAACCCACATTTTGATGTGCTCGGAGGACAGGCACAGTTCAAGGCGTCCGAAGATTGTGTCAGGAAATATGGTATTGTCAGAGCAAAGGAAGCAATCTCTAAGGCAGCTCCACATCTGTTTACCAGCAACACATTAGAAGCAAAACTATGATGAGCTCCTTAAAGGGATAGTAATCTTTCATCTGCAGTCTCTTTTAATCTTTTCTCTTAGTTCTAATATTTAGTGGTCTCTCTGGCTTTTGTATTCTCCTATCGAAGCCTGGTTTATGCAGACTTCTCAAAATTGCTTTTAATGCCGTAGAACATTGAATCTACTGTTGTATTAATTCCAGAATTTGAAGACTATTTATGTACATATATCATACAGTTGTATTAGATGCTCTGTAGTTATAGTTAGGATTCCCAGTTATAGGAAATCCTCAGACTTTTGCTCGCTAATAAATTTGCCCATGTTTGACGGATCACGATCACCATGAAACTTTGCAGACCTTTTGCTTTTATTACATTGGCGGACATTGCAAAGTTTTCTGGTGATTCATCAAGAGGGAGCAAACAAAAAAGAAGAGTCCCAAAACACGTTTTTCCCCAGTGTATTTTCAAATGACTTTTTTAAATTTTTAGACAGATATAGGTGCCAAAACAGCTAGTCAGATTTTAGTGAAATTTGGCAGGATTACACATTATCTCCCATCCCTCCCTTGCCTTCCTTCCTGACCAATGAGGCTTCCTTGCCTCCAGTAGACGCTTTCCTCCTCTGAATAAAAACACCCGCCCCCTTCTCATTCTGTTCTTTTTTGTTTCCTGATTTACCTACCTTCCCTCTCCCTTCACGGCATGGCCGGGTGGCTTCATGGTGGAGCTCTGGGCGGTGGTTTCCCGGCTTGGCTGCTGTTCCTGTTCTTCACCGTGGCTGTGGTTGGGGAGTGGCCTGCAGGCACTGTGATAGAGTCTGGTAGTCCTGCTTTGACAGTGGCTGCACTCCGGGTTGGTGCCTTGGTGATGCTCCACACACTTTGGAGGTGTTTTGGATGGTAGGAGCGGGTTTGGCCCATTTTTTTTTCTGTGGTTGGCTTAAGGGTGCCTTTGATTGGCCCTTCTTGCATGGCCCGGGTCTCCTGTGCTTCACACAGGGTTTATCTTGGAGTAACCTATGGCCAAATGGTCATTGTCACATGCTCTCATGCTCAGAGTTGAGGGTTCTACTCCAGGTGTGTCTGTGGACGTTTCTCACCTTTAACAATATTTGTACCTCACCATGTCTGCTAAGTGCCTCCTACACTACTGACTTCTTGGCCTGGCTGGTGGTAATTGGTGGTTTCCCTCCTTTCTGATGCCAAGTTGATTTTGTGGCATTCGGATGGGGCTGATGGGGGGGGGGGGGGTGGTCAGCTGTGGCCTCGTGTTTGGGGTCTCGGTCCCTGGATCTGCAGTTTGTGCGTTCCTGTATCCATGTGTCTGTGTTCAGTTCCCTGATTTTTGGCTGCACACCTGGTCACCTGCTCTCAGATCGGAGGGTGTTCCACTTTGTCACTGTGTGGCTTGTGTTCCTTTGTGTGTTGGAGGCATGCACCCTTTATGTCACGGTTGTTGTGGCGAGTCATGGACTGTTGCTTCAGCCCTGTTTCTGCCGGTAGGGGTTGTATGCGATTCTTCGGCCTCGGTTTTGATGGGGCCCTCGTTTTCTTTTGTGGTTCCCCCGTGAGTTTCACCCTCTAGTCTTTCCATGCTCTTTCCAGTTCCAGTGGGGTTCTGGTTCTGAGGGTTTGGCTGGCTGTTATTCTGTTTTGAGACCCTCTCTTTTTCTTGTCCTGCCTGATTTGGCGGCCTTTTCTCCAGAATGCTGTGCTTTCTCTTCTCATTGTTGCTATGGTTTCGGATTATTGGTGGGATGTTTTCATGCTTTCCGTGTGTTTGTGTGCCACCTTTCCACACCTATGGTTGGCTCCTTATCATATGCCTGCTCAATCGGTGTTCACGAGGGAGCCATATGGGTATCATATTATATTGGGTATTCTTTCTCTTCCATGGTTTACCTGCCCTGTCTTGTGTCCTTTGCTGCACATTGCTCAGAGTATACCTAGAACGGTGTGTCACTGGTTTCGCTTTGTTTTTCTCCATTTCAGGACTCAGTTCTTTTGCATGTCCCTCTCTGGAGTGGTGTTTCTGGAGGTTGACCAGACCCGCGTTGTTCTACCAAGGGGTGCGTGCACTTGGCGGGGCTGACTGCTGCTGCAGTTTTCCAGTGGAATCTGGTTTTCTGGCATGTCCTGCTGGGTCATTGGCATTGTCACCTGGTCTCTTCTCTGCGGCTTTGCCTCACTTCTTTCTCCAGGTCTTCAATATGAAATCTGTGCCTGTTCAGGTCAGTGCACAGTATTCTAAATTTTTCACTGCTCTGCTGTGGTGGGCAGGGTTGGTGGCGGTCGTTCCATTGGATTTTGTTCATTTTTCCCGGGGGCCCTGCCTACTGCTGGGAATGCTCCCATCTAGATGGTTGACAGGTCCTGAGGTGAAGCCACCTTGCTGAGTGTTCTGTTGAGGGTTGGGTGCTCTTTTGCAGTATGGTACCCTGCCCTGTTCTCCGGGCCTTTCCAGAAGTGCTGCATCTTTGGCCCTCCTCTGCGTACGTCGGTTCAATGGATACTAGTCGTTGTGGCCTTTGGCTTTGTTATGGGATTTGTAACTTTCCCCTTCTACTGGCTTCCCTTTGCCTCCGGGTTCCGGAGGCCAGGGGGAACTGGTTTGTCCTTTAGATTGGCTTCAGGTTCTTTCTGTCCCTCTGTGATCTGCCTGTTGCCTCTAGGGGTCAGGGCCTCTTCCGTTGTGTTTCTGCTTCAGTAATTGTCACAGGCATTTTGTCCCCTGTTTGTCGATTTTGGCCTGTTCCTGGATGTGGTCTGTTCATTTTCTTTGGCTGTGTCCAGGTTCTATTTTGCATCTGTGAGTCTTGGGGTGCCTCTCTTCCCCTACTGGTGCTGTCCCTTCTGCAGGTTCTCCGGTTTGCACCGGGGTGAGGGTGTGTGGTGATCGTTCTCAGTTTTGGTCCCTTTGATCTCGAGTCTTCGTCCTGGATATTCTGGGGGTCTGTGGGTGCACTCCCCTATGTAGTCCCTGTTGGGCATTCCTGTGATGTTGATGTGGTGGGTCTGGCTATGGCCCAGTGTTTTTGCTACCCTATGGAGCTGTCTTTTTTTGCTCCTGACACTGGACTTAGTGTTCTTTGGGTTGTGTTGTCAACTTCCCTGAAGTTGTTGGTGCAATGTCTTTTAGCATCAACTGTATTTCTGGTGCTTTGGGCAGGCTTCTTGCAGGCCCATGTTGGTTTTGGGATTCTGTACCTGTGGTGGCTAGGGCTCTTGCTCTTCTGGTCCCTTCCAGATGTCTGCAATGGTTCCTGGAGTTTGGTTGGAGGGGGTTGGTGGGATCATGTTTAATGCCCTGAATTTCTCTTTCTCCACCAGCTTTGGTGTTGGTATCGTTGGACGCCATTTTCTCCGGATGGGGGCTTGGCTCGTGTCTGTGCAGGTCCTGGTGTTCTGGGCTTTTCTGGCCTCTCTCTGGTCTTTGCCCTGGTGGGGGGCACTGACTGTTGTGCTGGCTCTAGGCTGTCTGGCTTGCCAGGTTCGGTAGTGGCGGTTCGGTCGGACAGTCTGGTGATGGACTCTTTCGTCCTCTGGCATGGGGGTCCCTGGTCTTAGTCCATGGATGCGTTTGCTTGCGGCTTTTTCTTCTGAGTTCTTGACTCAGTTCTGTCTCAAGTTTCTGTGGATTTTTGGTGGGTGGTTACTGTCTGGGCTTTTCCTGGTTCTGGGTTTTCTTCCTGCACCCCGGATTGTTCTGTGTGTTTTTCTGAGGTGGGGTGTTCCAGTATTTGCCCTGTTTGCTTCTCCTTGGAGTGCTGCATGGCTTCTGTTTTATTCCCTGGGGTGTTTTCTTCAGGCTTGGACTCTGGGCAGGTTGCCTTGTCTTTGGCCTCTGAGTCTCCTGCACAGTTTTCCCCCTTTCCAGTTGTATGTGATTTTCTGGTATGGGGCAGATGTGTGGTGGGTTTGATGTTTTTCTGTTTTTGATGTTTTCGCAGGTTGTGGCTTCCGTGGGTTCATCAGCCCCTACTTGGCAGGTTTCCTGGGCAGTGTTTCTGGCGTTTCATAGCTCTTGGTGTCTGCTGTGTGCTGTAGTCAGCTGCTGCCTGTGTTTTTCCTATGGTTGTTGCTTTTGTTTCCTCTGGGGCGCTTTCTTTTCCTGGTTGGAATTTGCAGTTGGTGGCCTGCCCTAGTATAGTATTCCATTTGGACCTCTTGTTTGGGTTGTTTGGATGCTTGTGGCTTTTGCCTCCTTGTTTTCAGGTGGCCACTAGGGTGGCTGTCTTGCAGGGGGCCTCAGTGTTGGGGCATTGTTGGGCTGCGAATTGGGCTACCCCTTCCTCTTTTGTTCGTTCCTTTTCGATTTTCTTTATGGGACCACCTAGTTTTGGGGCACATATTTTGTTCTTTATGGGGCTCTAGTGGTACTTCTGTATGGGGTTTTTGGAAGCTCTCCTTTTGGGATGGGTGTTGCAGACTCAGTTGTCCATTTCTGTTTTACTTTCTATGTCTCATTTGTTAGTAAGGAAGGCAAAGGCGGGATGGGAGGTAATGCATCCATTACTTACCAATAATGACATTACTCATTGGTCCTACTCCCTCGCCTTCCTTCCTGTTCCCTCCCTCCCTCTCAGTACGGTACAACTGAGTGTCTGGATTGACTTGGTTACTTACATGATGAGGCGGGGTGTTTTAATCTAAAGGAGGGAGGGGTCTATTGGAGACAAGGGAGCCTTATTGGTTAGGAAGGAAGGGGAGGAAGGAGGGCTAGGAGTAATGCCATTATCGGTAAGCAATGGACTCATCATGGTGTGCACATGATCCTTTTGGGTACTACAGGTAAGTATGGTTAACTATTTTATAAGTTCTAAGGTATTTTAACAGTGATATCTTTGGTTGTGGTATGTTTGTGAAATGTCATGGTATGTCATGGATGTACTACATTACATAGGGATAACACGTCATTATGTGATTGGCTAATGACTGCCTTTACAAAAGTGAAAGGCAGCCATGTTGTTTTAGGTACACTTTGCCTGTGTTCTGTGTTGTGCCCTTAGATGTAAGTAAGCATTAGGTTTGATATTTTTCTCTTGCCTATTACAACTTTATAAAAGTGAGGAAAGGTAGGGAAAAATATTTCTAAGTTTCTACATATTTTAAAACAAAAGTATGGAGTACCACATTACTGCTTCGGGAGTACCACAGTAAAAAAAAGTAAATTAAAACTAACATATGTTAAAACATGAAAAATACACTGTAATGCCCTATATTTTACAAATATAGGGGCATATTCAAAAGAAAGTGGTGCATCAGCACTGATGCGCAACTTTTCTTGCGTCGCCCTGCGCCCCACTAACATCACCATGGTAACGCTGTATTTACTATACAGCACACCCTGGCACATGTCAGCACAATAGCATTTATGACGCTGTTGTGTCGCTTTGCTGCCTTAACCCCATAAATTATGCCACTAGTCCAGCAAAGCACAAGGAGGCCCCTAGATTATTATGGGAGACTCACTTTAACCTCAGCTCTGAGCAGGCATCAAAAAAGTGATAGGAAAAATGGCGCAGTGAAATCTTGTACATTTCACTGTATCAGTTTTTTTGGGCCTCCCTGAATGGGGACGTCCCCCTTGCATACATTACACCTAGTGCAGGTATTATGTGGGTCAAGCGGTTGCAAAGTGGAACAACGCATGCATGGTGCCACTTTGTCAATATGGTGCACGGTGAGTGCCTCCGTAACTCATTTGTTGTATAAATAAAAATTATGCTAGTGAAGCACCAGGAGGTGCAAGCGGCTTTGCAATATGCCCTACAGTGTACTACAGTGAATTGTACATTTTTAACATATTTACTTTAACACCAGTAAAAAGCCTACAGAGTTGTGTAGTAATATTTACAAATTACTGTGCTACTGATTTTTTTGTTTTATTACAGTTCTCCCAAAATTAGATTTTTCTACCTATTAACACTTTAACCAAGTCTTAATAGGTAGGGAATGAGAAGAAAATATACTACTTACCTAAATCCAAGACCCTATCCCAGAATGCTGCACAAAGTAGAATGTAGACAAAATGTACTGAAAACAACATGGCTGCCTTTTACCTTTGGTAAACACAGCCATTAGCCAATCCCATTCTGCCTTATAATGCACATGTACTGTAGTAAACCCCGAACTTACTACAGTATACTGTGGCAAAACATCTAACTATGTATTATAAAAATTATAACTTTAAAATTACTTACACGATTCACAAATACTACCAAAATTTACCATTTACACCAAATAAACTATTTTCCTTCCACATAACAATAGATCCATCAACACACTTTCACACTACGTCTGTTTCAATTACGCCACTCCACTGTTCTCCCCTTCTCTCAATGTCAGTACACTCTATGCTATTACACTCTATGTCAATCCACTCTATATCACTATATGCCACTCCACTCTATGCTAAGCCATTGATGGCCACTACACTTTATACTATTACACTCTACACCACTTCATTTTATGACACTCAAGTGTACGCCAAATCACTGTACGCCATTCCACTCTACACTGCTCCAAAATGCGATATTTCACAGAGCTTAACTCCACTCTACAGCACTCCACTCTACTCTATTACATTCCATGCCGCTACTCAGTATGCCACTTCAGTGTAAACCACTTGACTGTATACTATTCCTATGTACACCACTGCCCTTTACGCTACTCCACTATATTCCACTTCACTCTATGACAATCCACTGTATGCTATGACACTGTATTCCACTCCATTCTATGGCCCTACACTCTATGCCACTCTACTCTATGCCAATCTAATCTACCGTACTGCACTCTACACTACTCCACTATATGACTCCCCACTCTGCGCCACTTTATGCTATTCCACTATATGCCACTCCACTGCACTGTACACTAGTAACATTCAATGTTATTCCATTCTGCAGCACTCCACTGTATGCCACTCCACTCAACGCCACTGCACTTTATGCCACTACATTTTACACTGTTTGCATTGTATGGCACGTCACTCTATGCCACTCCATAGTATGCTACTACATCTATCCTACTACACTGCACCTCACTCCACTCTACAACTCTCTGCTATACAGTATTCCACTCTACAAAACTTGCCACTACAGTGTAGTGGCATAGAGTTCTATGCCACTAAACTATAAGCCACTTCAGTAGGTGCTGTTCCACTGTAAACCACTACACCATACCTCACTCCACTCTATGCCACTCTACACTATTACACTCTTGTGTACGCAATTCTATTGTTTGCCACTCCACTCTATGACACTCCACTCTAAGCTATTGCAATGTCGGTCACTACACTGTACCTTATTCCACTCTATGCCAGTCTACTCTACAAGACTCCACTGTCTGCCACTCCACTCAATGCCACTCAACTGTATGCCACACTACACAATTCCACTATATGCCACTCCACTTTAACACAGTCCAGTGTATGCTACTGCACTGTACACCAATCCACTGTACGCTGTTCCACTGTATGCTGCTCAACTGTATGACACTCCAGTCTATGCCGCTCAGCTGTACGCTACTACACTATACATCAGTACACTCTACACTATTCCACTGTATATAACTCTACTGTTCGAAACTCCAGTCTATGCGATTCCACTGTATACCACATCTCTCTATGCCACTCTAATCTATGCTATTCCACTCTATGTCACTCTATTCTACCCCACTCCACTCTATGCCACTCCATTCTATGTCACTCCACTCTATGTCACTCCAGTCTACCTCACTGAACTGTATGCCACTCCACTGTACGACAATACACTTTATGCTATTACACTTACATCACTCTATTCTACAACACTCCACTGTATGCCACTCCACTCTATGCCAATCCACTCTACACTACTACACTCTACTCTATTCCACTGTACTACATTCCATTTTACCCCACTCTACTGTACGTTATCACACTATGGGGGTCATTCTGACCCTGGCGGTCCATGACCGCCATAGCGGAGGGCGGCGGAAGCACCGCCAACAGGCTGGCGGTGCTTCCTGGGCTATTCTGACCGCGGCGGTAAAGCCGCAGTCAGAAAATGGGAACCGGCGGTTTCCCGCCGGTTTTCCCCTGGCCCAGGGAATCCGCCATGGCGGCGCTGCTTGCAGCACCGCCATGGGGATTCCGACCCCCTTCCCGCCAGCCTGTTTCTGGCGGTGTCCACCGCCAGAACCAGGATGGCGGGAACGGGTGCCGTGGGGCCCCTGGGGGCCCCTGCACTGCCCATGCCACTGGCATGGGCAGTGCATGGGCCCCCTAACAGGGCCCCACAAAGATTTTCACTGTCTGCTTTGCAGACAGTGAAAATCGCGACGGGTGCCACTGCACCCGTCGCACCCCTGCAACTCCGCCGGCTCCATTCGGAGCCGGCTTCCTCGTTGCAGGGGCTTTCCCGCTGGGCCGGCGGACGGCCTTTTGGCGGTCGCCCGCCGGCCCAGCAGGAAAGTTGGAATGACCGCCGCGGTCTTTTGACCGCGGTGCGGTCATTCGGCGGTAACCGCATGGCGGAGCGGCGCGGTCAGAATGACCGCCTATATGCCACTCCACTCTATGTCACCATACTGTATGTACCAGTCAAAATTATTCCACATTACAACACTCCACTGTACGCTATTCCACTGTATGCCATTGAAGTCAACCCCATTACTCTGTACTCTGCTCCACGTTACAACACTCCACTCCACAGAATTCCAGTCTATGCTATTCCAGTTGATGCCACTCTAATTTATGGTATTGTACTTCACTCCAGTGTATACTACTGCTACCCCATTCCACTTTATGCCACTCCACTAGATGCCACTCCACTCCACTCTACGCCAATCCACTCCACTCTATCCACTCCAAGCTATTCCACTGCACTCCACACTAGTCCCCTCTATGCTACTCCACTCAAAGCTATCCCACTGAACGCAACTCTGATCTTGCCACTTCAACTACTCTTTTCATTATACGCCAGCCCACTGTACATCACTCCACTGTACCCCGCACCTCTATAAGTTATTCTACAATATATGCCAGTACACTCTACCGGACACTCCACTGAATGACACTCCACTATGCGCTGTTCCACTCTATGCCACTGCACTGTACAACACTTCACTCTAAGCTATTGTACTGTATGCTACTACCCTGTACCTCACTTCACTTTATGTTGCTCCACTCTTTGCCACTAGTCTCTACGCTAATCAACTGTACACTATTATACTCTACCACACTACACTGTATGTTTCTCTACTTTTTGCCACTCCACCCTACATTATTCTAACGTTCGCCACTCTAGTCTACACCACTCCACTCAACCACACTCAACTGTCTGCTATTTCACTGTTCACCCCTCCCCTGTACCACATTGCACTTTACTCCAATCTTCAACACTATGCTCTACGACTGTATACTTTGACACTCTCCTCCGCTGTACTGTGTCACACTACACTTAATAACACTCCACTCAATTTCAGTAAACTCTACGATTTCAAAAAATTAAAAATTAAAAAATATATTGAAACTCAATTAAAAAAACAAATGTTGAACTTTTGTTATACTTGGGAAACTTTATTCTTTCTATACAAACCAGACCTAAAATAAATATTAGAAATTCTTCAATTACAGTTGTACATTACAATTACTACTTACGCACCACTTTTAAATTTCTATAATTTCATCTATTTTCTAGCTACAAGGAAAAGTTAAAGTATACAAATTGTCATATATGTAAAGTTATTCTTATACCTTTAATTTATAATTTATGCAATATCTTCTAATTTTGATAACTTGCTTAACTCAATATACAGTATATTCAACTCGGTAGCCACACCATATTAACTATCACCACTGTACAATGCATTATATTCTCACATAAGAAATCAAAAGTATAGTTGTAAATAACATTATTTTAGATGGTATAACTGATATAAAAGGGTATAAGCAGTGTATGAAGAAGGTGCAACTTTTAGGTAATATTATGAGGCTACAGTTGATGGAATACTTGCTCTGACTGCTCAACGGGGTGAGAGCTGTTGGAGAAGTTCATTACACTGTCTTCACTATTTAGAAAAGACGGTGTAATGCTTGTTTTTCCCTGCCTGTCACTGCCATAAAAATCCTGGGGTTAGGGTGAGGAAAAAACTACAATTTCAGGATATGGGAATACTGCAGTTTCCCAAGTGGGACCCGTATCGACCACCTAGAGCTAACTACAGGAATTTGTGTTACCACACCTGAGAGAAAAGGCAAGATTCTGAGTGTAATATGTTAAAGGAAAACCTAGTGCACTGCGTGACGATTTGTGCCAGAGAAAAAAATATGAGAGACATCCATAAACAGGCAATACGAAGAGCATCATACCATTTTTGAAGGCTTCATGAAGAGAGATCACAAGTAACAATTCATGATACAACACTTTAAAAATCCAATAGGATCTGTGCTGTAATGCGGAGAAGGATGGTAAGACTTTATTTTAAACCTTGGATGAGGCTAGTTGACACACAGGTCGCCCTTCACAGCGTTATCTGTAAATTTACATTAAAGGATTAATGGGTGAATGTAATTGAATGTTATTATCTCTAGAAAGGGCAATATGATTGTGATGGTAGTAGGGCACAAAATAACTTCAGTCTAACCATAGAGTTTCCAGATGCTTTTACTTTCTATCCTTGTTGCTGTTTAATGCACTTACCATGTTTATGGTTGAGTATGTATCATCTTGGTACTGAAGTGCAAATGGTGATAGTGTTTATATGAAAAAACTGAAAATTCATGTTATTTAATTAACAACGTGAACACCTAAAAGCACAACTGCTTACTTGAGAAAACAATCCACTTCATTTGCCATAGGTACATCCTTTATTTCAAATTACCGTAATAAAGGTTCCTTAATAACTCCTACTTGATGTTCTAGTGGGAGTCACCTGACATATGAGGGTTAGCCCATGTCGTTATTTTGTTTTTGCACCTTTGCCTAGGATAATGTTTTTTATAATTTAGAAAATGACATGCAATGATATTCAAATCATAGAAATGATCGACTCTCAGTTCGTAATGATTCTTATCATGTAAAAGTTTGACAGTGGCATGGGAGAAAATATATTTTCTATTCAGATGCTGCAGGGCGCTTCACAGAGACCTCCAGCAAATGTCATTTTTGATAGCACTGTGATCTATACAAGAAAAGAAGAAACAGCAGTGAATGAGCGGTCCATTGTGGAGATATTAAATATTAAATTGTCTGAATTTATTTAGGAGTTGGGAACAACACACGTCAGTACTAATCTACCCAGCTTGCGAGACACATTTGCCATTTATATGGACAGATAACTATTTGCAAGTTTCTGTTAATATCGTCATGGACCTTGCCCTCTAAAATATGTTCAGGTTTTTTTGGATTGCTAAGTTTGTTTTTACTACTAAAACCTTACATTCCAATCACCCCACTATCTCAAATACTGTTCTTGAATATTTTTGACACAAATGCCTCTTCATTCCAGCTGCTTAAGTCTTTCCCCAAGTGCTATTGAGTTCTTAGACCTCAGAAAGTTTGTCCTCTGTTGTAGTTTGCAGCCGATAGTCCAGTGGCACAAGTCTTTTTAAATGCATCTCTATAGGGGGTCTCCTTGCTGTCATTTTAGTAGTAAACACAATTGGGGTCCCATGCCTAATCTCATTCTATTGACCTGTATGGATGGCAAATGTGGTAACTGCAATCAAGTGCATGATAAATGGAGGGTGACGTTTGAGACATCTTGTGCATGGCTGCACAGTAGAGAGGTCTCCCTGCAGGCATTCCTTTGCCATGGTTGGCATACAGTCCTGCACTCCCATGTGCTCAGAATCTCCTCTGTGAGACCAGTTTAACATGCTTGGTATTGAGACGTTCTCCTCCACTTCCTCTTATAGTGTAGGATTCATCTGCCACAGTGAAACCCAATTCTTGCTAATGACAGTTGCCTTGTGTTGGACTCATTATAGAGGCAATCCACACTGACATCTTGATCAGCCCAATTTGAACTGCCCTTTATCACCCTGTACTTGTAGCCTACGAAATCAAGCGAACAACGATGGAAGGTGTGTTTTTCTCAAAAGGGAATACAAAATTCAAATTTGAAAAAAGTAAAATTTGATTGTTTTCAGCTTCCAACCATTGATAAGCCAGTTGATGTGTTCTGTTGTAGAAGAGCATCAGGTTTAAGCACCACCAGGAGATCTGCACAGTGGCAAGTATACTTAGAAATCGTCAGGGAGGATGGGCCAAGGAACAAGGCAAACTACCCCAAGCATGAGATCCCTACATCCCACATAACATGGAAGCTGTACACAGATGAAAACCACAAACAGACATTGCCTAGGTCACAGAGCCAGAACAATGCTTTCCTGTTGTAACCGTTTTGAGCTTGAACTTCTGTTGCATTGGCCCTCACCTTCACCAGTATTAGAACTTTCATACACCAAGCATAAATAAGGTCCTTAAATAGGAGCTGGCAAGCTTGATTCTGGAACTACGCTAACCATCTGCCAAGCTTACAGTATTTAAGATATCATCTGTTAGAGTAATGGATGACCACTTTCCCTAAAGTGCAGTTTGCACTGGAAATAGGTGATGCCTTGGCCCCTACTAAGTGGCACCAGTTCTGAATGTGACACTGCTGCTGGAAACATTCATCACCATGTGCATCTGCGATGCACTTCAGGAGTCCAGCGGGGGGAGGCAGTGGTTAGGGGGGACAGCAACGGGGCACGGGGGGGAGAGAAACTATTTGAAACTTTTTCCATGAGCCTCCTTTCCCCAACCAGTCCACTTCCGGCATGCGTGCGAAATCACTGTAGAAAAGAGGACAGGGAAAAAACAAAAGGTTAAGTAAAGAGACAGCCTGGAGATACTTAGGCCCTCATTCTAACCCCGGCGGTCTCAGACCGCCGGGGCCAGGGTCGGCGGGAGCACCGCCGACAGACCGGCGGTGCCCCGCAGGGCATTCCACCGCGGCGGTTTGGCCACGGTCAGAAAGGGTAAACCGGCGGTCTCCCGCCGGTTTACCGCTGCCCTTAGAATCCCCCATGGCGGCGCAGCTTGCTGCGCCGCCATGGGGGATTCTGACACCCCCTACCGCCATCCTGTTCCTGGCAGTTCGCCCGCCAGGAACAGGATGGCGGTAGGGGGTGCCGAGGGGCCCCCGTAAGAGGGCCCCACAAAGTATTTCAGTGTCTGCCTAGCAGACACTAAAATACGCGACGGGTGCAACTGCACCCGTCGCACCTTCCCACTCCGCCGGCTCAATTCTGAGCCGCCATCTTAGTGGGAAGGTTGATTTGCCCTGGGCTGGCGGGCGGCCTTTTGGCGGCCGCCCGCCAGCCCAGGGCAAATCCCAAAATACCCTCAGCGGTCTTTCGACCGCGGAGCGGTATTTTGGTGGGGGAACTTCTGTGGGCGGCCTCCGCCGCCCGCCGAAGTTAGAATCACCCCCTTAATCTGGCTAACAAGTCCTAAAATGTAAAGAAACAAATTAGTCTTTATTATGCAACTGTTTTTTTTCTTCTAGTATGCTTTCTTAGAACCCACCTCTCCGACTCTCTACCACTTATCCAACTATTTGTGTTTGTATATAAGGTGTAAACCACTTCTCTAGAAATTGCAAAGAGAGGATCACATGAGCTGCATACATATGACACCCTGATGAAGGAAGGCAAGATTCACAGTGATGAATCACTCACCTTCTTATCTTTTTCTGAGCCGAAACAAATAAGGAAACTATAAATGTTCAGTTAATCATGGTGTCTAGATAGTTTTGGAGGGGCCAAATGCCCAGGTCTTAACAGTTAACCTGTCCTAGGGCAAAAAAAAAAAATCAAGCAGTCTACAATTTGCAAATAGCATTCTTTACATGTCAGAAAGATCACCATTTGTAAAGAAAAATTTACTCTCATTAAGTTACGCTTGCTGTAAAGGACCTTTTCCATTCATCTTAATCACAGTGGCTTACTTGTTATTTGGTTTGAAGACAATCAACGTCATGTCCACTTTGGAAAGTAATATTGATTTCTTGTTTCTCGTTTACATGCATGCCCTCAATTTAGCACTAAAGGGAGCATCCGCTGTTTGATAGCAGGTCGCCATCTTTAATCCCAAAACGCCCTCCTCACTTGCCACAAGAGCTGCAGATCCCCATCAGAAGCTTTGAAAGAGCAGTGAACACCATCTTTATTCTACAGATGATGCACTGGACAAGGCATTACAATGGGTATAGAGCAAGCTAGTGAATTCTTGACTCTGAACTCTCAAAAACAGTTGCAGAATGCTGGTAGGGTTCATAACTTGGTGCTTTACAGCTTCATCTACAGACTTTCAATTCACTTGCTTCTGTGATTTTTTAGCTTAGCTTCAAATCCCCTTTATGTATTCTAATCCTCCAACTGACCCATCATGCCTTGACCTTGGACAAACCCCATGGAGACGCCACAGTAGGCGCTGTCTCACTCACACCTGCCATCATTGCTAACTTGACAGTAAAGTGCTTTGCTGAAATCCGCAAGAATCCTCTCTGGTTACCAGTTACCAAATGTCCAATAACCACTGAACTGAACACTGAGATTCTCGGACCCCTAAGGTTGCATCACTGGCTCGGCTGGAGTGAACCCTGTTTGTCTGGGTGATGGACTTTTTCACATGAGAGAGCCAGAGAGCACTCATCCTTGCAAGGCTGAACTTTGAATTCGTGTTTTTTTGGCACCTCTCCCCACTTAATGTATGTTCTTTAATAAAAATAGACACAAAATCAGCGGTTCCTAAAATATTCTGGTCCAGATTTACAAAAAAGTGGCACTAGGCCACTTTTGAAACTCAGTGATGTGCCATATTTACAAAAATACAGCACACCACTGTGTTTCCCCCTGCGCTGGGGCTAAATTTATCTGCCAGCGCCAACGCATGCATCCTTGCATCATAGTGCAAGGGTGTTTGCATTGAGGGGTGTGATTGTTTATGTGAAGGAAGGTAGCCCTTCCTGCACATAAACAATCTACAATGGTGGTTCAGCACCAAATCGTCATTTTGGAATGATTGTTTCTGTGCAGGAAGGGACACCTTCCTGCACATAAACAATCATTTATGGCCTTTTGCTCTTTTTATGTCTGCTGCAGAATGCAGCAGACATTGAAAAAGCAAAAACGAGGAGGAATAAAGTATTCCTCCTTGTTGTGCCATGTTAATACCACCCCTGGGTGGCGTTGATTTTTGCCACTGCCACAGATTTACGATTTCTCGTGAATCTGGGGCAGCATCAAAAGCAATGGGTGTTGCGGTGGAATGCCCATTGCACGCTCTCTGCCACACAAAAAATGTGTTGGAGGGGCCCATATTTACAAGGAGGCGTTAAGCCACAAAAAGTGGCTTAACGTCTCCGTGTAAATATGGTTCAGTGAATAGTGTCACTGGAGCATCACTCTGCTTGTAAGAGTAACCCTAGGGCCTTGTAAATCTGGCCCTCTGTAGTCACAAACATGCATTTTAATGGCTGCTATTGGGCTTTTGTCCAGTGTTGCAGAAGGTTTAGTTCCTTGCATGTACATGTCATACACAAAAATGTATTACTTAACTATTAATAACATAAACGTATATAAGATATAGCCTGATTAGATATTCTTTATTGAGTATTATTCACTTAGTCACATTGTTTCGGATTTTCCAATCCTTACCACCTCAGAATTAGGCCTTAACTACGTGGCTTCACTACCCTTGGAGAGTCAAGTGGCCACAAGGCACAGTTTATCAATTTGGAGTGAGCTAATAAGTGTAGTACCAGGATACCAGCATTATGTGACTTTAGCCATAAAAAAAAACTGATTAGGAACCCCATGGAAGTCCTTACAACCGGTTCAATCTTGTGTCAGTTCAGTAGGTGTAAAAATGTAATACCAGTATATTACAATTTGACCATAAAAGCTTAGTTAACTCTTGTTTAGTCTTTGATGAGTGGCATATCTTTCCTCATATACAAACAACATTGAAACATGCATTCTCGATTTTGGACGTCTCATGACAGCTGCTTATTAGGGGCACTAAGCACTAGAATTTCTCGATTTCGTAGATACTAGAACTCTGCAAAATTGCACAGGATTACTGAAAAATCTCCATTATCTACCTCAACATGTTTTAAGGTTTTCCAGGAGGATATGTTGATATTCTAAACTATCTTCAGATATTGAGACCATTAAAAAATTGAATCCAAAGCTATGTTACATTTTACTTAAAGTAAATATTATATTCTAGTGCATGTTGACAATGTTTAATAAACTCCCAAACTTGTTATACTGCTATATTTCATAATCAAAAGGTCATCAAAAGAGAACAAACAAACCAAACGACAATATAGGTATTAGACCTGATACCCCTGACATAGTATTCCTCTGACCTTTTGCCTTCACTCTCTGATTTTTGGTTAGCTCGTTTTTGTTGGCATTAGGACTCTGCACACCTTATCTCTGTTAACCAGTGCTAAAGTTCTTGTGCTCTGGCCTTCAAAGCTGGTAAAATGCGACCACACCTAATTGCTATATTTAATTTACTTATACATCCCTAGCAAATGGTACTATATGCACCCAGGGTATGTGCATGAAATCTACTAGTGGGCTGCAGCACTCTTTGTGCCACCGACTAAAGCAGCACTTTAAACCATGTCTCAGGCTTGCCAATGCAGTCCAAAGTTCAGTTTTTAACTGCAGTTTTGACCTGGCAAAATAAACCTTTTGCTAGGTCTAAACCTTCCTTTTAATACTTATAGGTTACCCTTAAGGTAGGCCCAAAAGGTTCTTTGGGCAGGTTGCCTGGTACGTACAACGTAGGACATGTGTGTGTAGGTTTTACTTGTCCTGACAGTGAAAAAAAAGCCTAAAATTGTTTTTCACTGTTGCAAGGCTTATCTCTTCAATAGGATAACACTGGATTACTTAATTACATTTAGTAAGTGGCAACTCGAGTTAGGGAACAGATAGAGATATACTGTTTACACTCAAATGAATTGTAATTTAAAATCATCTTTAATAGTAAATTTGCATTTTAAGTTATAATTCTGAAAATGTCACTTTTAGAAAGTTATTGAAAAACAAGTGTCCTAGAAGAAAATCAGTAAATAACTAAACCGATAGTAATGAATCCAATCTATTGCAATTGCTTTGTCCAAACAAATGCAAATGTTATTCTGCATATTTATACATATTCAAACATTACAAATAACAAATGAATAAAATACACACAATAGTCACTTGCATACATAAGGTTTGCAAAGTAATTATAAGGTAATCTGGAAAAAGAGTGATCACACAGTGCAGATGAGACGAACCAAAACACTAAACAAAACCCGAAAACGTGATCCAACCTGGAAGGGTGGTGAACTTAAGAAGACCTTAATTAGAACGTATGTACCTCATAAAGATTGCAAGACTGTAAATTCATTATTCAATCAATTAAACATATCCGTATGTGCCTGAATAATTATTCCATTAGTCTTTGCACCATAAAGTGTGAACAGCATTTCACCCTAAGCGAAGTTCCAAGGTAATCATCAGGGCAAAAGAAAGGATATCCAGAGCACTAAGTAAAACCAAAGCTTCCAGTGTAAAAAAACAATAGGTAAGCTTGCAGCAGAGAATGGAAGCAATCAACATCAGGATGCAGTTGTTTGCAGGAGCCAGAATGTGGCTTGTAGGTAAGGTATATCAAAATTCATGAATACCTATTAAATATCCATGAAAAACATAGACACACAGTGAACAGAAAGGGCAGCAGTCCTTCGGAGGGTGGCTGTAAAAGGAAGCACTCACTCAATCAGCCCTATGAATAAAGGACCAATGTTCAAGGAAAATGTAATCAATGAGCATCTGCCGGGCTGAAATGTCCTTGAGGTAAAGGGAAATTAATTACCACAAAGAGCTCCAAAATCATTTTGCCATATGGAGGACTCAAAACGCTTCAGACCTGCAGAAGCAGTTTGAGTCATCTGGTAGTTGCTGCTCATGCAGCAGGCAATCCCCTGAGAAGTATGTATCAATTCAAGCAGTGCCGACAATTTTAACGTAAAAAGTAAAGAACACAACACAATAAAATAGGATAATGGAAACAAGATATTAAATGCTAAAGTGTTAAGGCAAAAGTACCTGGAAAAGCAATCTACTCGTGAAACAAACAGTTCATGGTTTACCATACCCCAGGCCCAATTTCAGGCTGACCATGATGGAGCATAGGTTGGATAAACAAAGTAAGTTATACTAGACAAAGGTTTTACGTTAGGACTTAAGGACAGATTTAGGCCCTCATTACAACCCTGGCGGTTGGTGTTAAAGCAGCGGTAATACCGCCAACAGACTGGCGGTAAAAAAAATGGGATCACGACCACGGCGGAAACCGCCAAAACATACAGCCACTTCAACACTCAGACCGTCACGCAACAAACACTGCGGCGGTGACCTCCAACAGACAGGTGGAAGTCAATGTACCACCCATCCAATCACAACCCGCCCATACGCCAGCTTTTCCGGGGTGGGACCAACACCATCAAAAGCACGGCGGAAACAGTACTTGGAAGGGAAACCACTCACCTCTCGACCCTCAACGAAGAACCAGGACACCATGGAGCCTGAGCTGCAGGTCCTCCCCATGCTGGTCTACCTCCTCATCTACCAGGCGTACCAACGGCGGCGGCGACGACCACGGTGAGTACTGCACCTAGTACACAGCAGAGGGGGGGAGGAAAAAGAGAGTGACACACACACGCAACATGCCACCCCCCCTCCCACCCTCACTCACAACACCATACACACAAACACATACATCAACTTTACATTTACACCCCGTAACCTCCTGGAAGAACTCAAGGACAAAAGGAAGTCAAATCAGTGATATTTTAGAAATAGTCAGATATACGTAAGATTATTAAAAACAGTATTTACAAAAATATACAATATGTAGATAAGGCGGTACATTGTCCACACAAAATGTCCGTGGGCCACCTGGCCAAAACTCATAGGCCAAGCCTAAACTTGACTCCTGCCTCAATACGGAGAGAACACTGCAGGGGCATCAGGTCGAAAACACACAGGCACCTCAGGGGGAGGGTGAAGTGGGGTGCACCTCAGCCGGAAAATGGTAAAACGCCACTGCTCCTGGAGGGGGCTCCATGCGCACAGCGATTTCCTGGGGAGTGCAAGGCGACAGTCTCTCAAGTGGGTGGGTTGCCCACAGCGATGTCCTGGGGAGTGCAAGGCCACAGTCTCTCAAGTGAGTGGGTTGCCCACTGCTTGGTCCTGGGGAGTGCAAAGCCACAGTCTCTCAAGTGGGTGGGTTGCCCACTGCTTGGTCCTGGGGAGTGCAAAGCCACAGTCTCTCAAGTGGATTGTTTGCCCACTGCTTGGTCCTGGGGAGTGCAAAGCCACAGTCTCTCAAGTGGGTGGTTTGCCCACTGCTTGGTCCTGGGGAGTGCAAGGCCACAGTCTCTCGAGTGGATGCCTTCTTCCACTGGTTCTGAAGGGGGCTTTGTGCCCAGTGTGCTTCATCCTGCCAAGGATTGTGTGAGTGGATGCCTTCTTCCACTGGTTCTGGAGGGGGCTTTCTGCCCAGTGTGCTTCATCCTGCCAAGCACTGGGTGAGTGGATGCATGTCTCCACTGGTTCTGGAGGGGGCTTTTTGCCCAGTGTGCTTCATCCTGCCAAGGATAGGGTGAGTGGATGCCTTCTTCCACTGGTTCTGGAGTGGGCTTTCTGCCCAGTGTGCTTCATCCTGCCAAGGATAGGGTGAGTGGATGCATATCTCCACTGGTTCTGGAGGGGGCTTTGTGCTCAGTGTGCTTCATCCTGGCAAGGATTGGGTGAGTGGATGCATATCTCCACTGGTTCTGGAGGGGGCTTTGTGCCCAGTGTGCTCCGTCCTCCCAAGAATTGGGTGAGTGGATGCATATCTCCGCTGGTTCTGGGGGGGGGGAGGGCTTTGTGCCCAGTGTGCTTCATCCTGCCGAGGATAGGGTAAGTGGATGCCTTCTGCCACTAGTTCTGGAGGGGGCATTCTGCCCATTGTGCTTCATCCTGCCAAGGATAGGGTGAGTGGATGCATATCTCCACTGGTTCTGGAGGGGGCTTGGTGCCCAGTGTGCTTCATCCTGCCAAGGATTGGGTGAGTGGATGCATATCTCCACTAGTTCTGGAAGGGGCTTTGTGCCCAGTATGCTTCATCCTGCCAAGGATTGGGTGAGTGGATGCATATCTCCACTGGTTCTGGAGGGGGCTTTGCGCCCAGTGTGCTTCATCCTGCCAAGGATTGGGTGAGTGGATGCCTTCTTCCACTGGTCCTGGAGGGGGCTTTCTTCCCAGTGTGCTTCATCCTGCCAAGGATAGGGTGAGTGGATGCATATCTCCACTGCTTCTGGAGGGAGCTTTGTGCCCAGTGTGCTTCATCCTGCCAAGGATTGGGCGAGTGGATGCCTTCTTCCAGTGGTTCTGGAGGGGGCTTTGTGCCCAGTGATGCAGCACTTGGGGTGTGGTAGTTCACAGTCCCTCACCTGGGTGTCTGAGGCACAAGATTTGCAGGGTCCAGGTTGCATGATAGTCGATGGAGGCTGGGCTAGACTCCATCCGGCGACGGTTACGGCTGCAAACTGGTGGTAGTGCCGGGGCTGGTGGGGGTGCTGCCAGCGGTGGAGGGAGGCTCCAGCCCTTCTCCTGCAGCCTCGGATGGCTTCCCAATGGGCTGCTGCTAGCGGTGGGGCTGCTGGCGGTGCTGGCTGTGGTGCAGGTGGCAGGTGGCAGTGCTGGCGGTTGTGCTGGTACCCACCAGGCCTTCACCTGCAGCCTCGGACGGCTGAAGTGCCTTGGCTGGTGTTTTCTGCCCCTTCCTCACCTTGGCAGATGGTGGTGTGACCTTGGGACTGGCAGCTGGAGTCTTTGAGGTGGCCTTGCTGGGTGGTTGTGGCTACTTCCCCTTGCTGGATCTTGTCCCCCTCTTCACCTTGCCAGGTGGCGGAATGGTTTTGGCCTTGGTAGGGGTTGGTGGCACACTGGCTGGGCTGATGGGTGCCCCCTTTGAGCCTTTGATAGCTGCAGGAACCACAGCAGACGACGATTTGGTGGCTGAGGTGATGGGCTGGGTTCTGGCCACCCTGGCCCGAGAAGAAGGACGGGGGAGGGATAGGGAAGAGGTCAAAGTTGGCCAGGAAAAGGTTCTTAGGGATACTGGGGGGGAAGAGGGAGAGGGTTTGGGATTGGAGGAACAGGGAGTGGTTGTAGGAGGTGTCTGTCTGCTGATTTTGGGTGCAGTTGCATGGGCTGGATGCTGTTGTGAGGTGGATGGCTGTTCGGTGGATGGGTGCTTGGGTTTGTGTACTTTGGGAGGAGGTGTCACAGACACACTGGGAGAGGACACAGGGGACGTGTGCATGGATATGGGTGTGGTGACTGCCATTGAGGGGTGTGTTGTGATGGGCGAGCTGGTGATGGAGGTAGTGAATGAGGATGTAGTGCATACAGGTGTGAGTGGAGACGCTACAGGGAGGGAGGAAGACGAGGAGGAGGAGGGGGACACAGTGGAGTCAGTGGATGTTGGTGTGTACTTTGGGAGGAGGTGTCACAGACACACTGGGAGAGGACACAGGGGACGTGTGCATGGTTGTCAGGGTGGTGACTGCCATGAGGGGTGTGTTGTGATGGGCGTGCTGGT
The DNA here is from genome assembly GCF_031143425.1 of Pleurodeles waltl. Lineage (NCBI taxonomy): Eukaryota > Metazoa > Chordata > Amphibia > Caudata > Salamandridae > Pleurodeles > Pleurodeles waltl. The sequence continues at coordinate 265,182,176 of NC_090448.1, read as the reverse complement.
GATGGAGGTAGAGGATGAGGATGTAGTGCATACAGGTGTGAGTGGAGACGCTACTGGGAGGGAGGTGGATGACGAGGAGGAGGGGGACACAGTGGAGGCAGTGGATGTTGGTGTGTCTGCATGGGGGTGATGCTTGTGTGTGTGCCTGTGAGATGAAGTGTGGTGCTTGTGTTTGCCTGAGCCACTTTTGTTAGGTGATTTGGGTGAATGCTGGTCTGAAGGTGTGCTTGGGATAGGTTGAGGTTGCGTGGATTGGGACTGGGTAGAGGAAGTTGGAGGAGGGAGGCTGGAGACAGGGACAATGGCTGCCATCAGTGCTGAGGCCAAAGCCTGAAATGCTCTCTGTTGGGCCGCCACACCAGAGTGAATGCCCTCCAGGTATGCATTTGATTGTTGCAAATGCCAGTGCCTCTGCTCCTCCGCCAGATGATGCTAATGCACACAAGGACAGAGTGACAAAACAAAAAGGGGGAGAGAGACAGAGGCTACACTTGGTCAATGCCAGCAACAACACTACCATTGGCATAGACAACTCACAGGGAGCAGCCCTTTGCACTAGGCCATGCACTACCAGTTACTAAGATAGTCACCAGCCCATGGGGTACAATGCCTAACGCCATTAGCTGCACACCTGAAACCCACAGGACCCTGCCCAGTAGTAGATGCCCACTAACACTATTGGGGGTGGAGTGCTTCAGAGCCTGCCCAACAAGGGACCTATCCTGCCATGTTCATCCTGGCCTAGGGGCACCCACAGCCCACATTCCCCCCCACCCAGGTAAACCTTAACGCGTTCACAGTCATGAATCTGAATCTGTACTCACTCCCTTGTGGCTGCTGTGATGCCTTCAAGCGCCCATCCAACACCGGATAGGCCACCGCCAGGATGCAGAACATCAGGGGGGTCACGACGCGCACCCCTTCCTCGTTGGGAGGCCAGCCCCAGCTGGGCCACAGGCGTCTTCCTTGCCCAGTGGCACAGGTCCTCCCACAGTTTTCAGCAGTGGGTGCTCCGCCTGTCAAAGACCCCCAGGGTCCGCACCTCCTTGTCGATGGCATGCCAAATACTCTTTTTCTGATGGGCGCTGACCTGCATGGAAAAGACAGCAGAAAAGGGAATTAGTTAACCGTCCAGACCGTCACACTCATGGCCCACCAGATCTCTCCCGTCCCATGACGCACATACATTGACCACCATACATGCAGCACCCTGGCCAGGACGCCTCAGCCCCCCCTACATGTGGCTTACACACACAGCAATCCATACATTTGTGGCCCATGCATCATGCTCACAGTGTACTCACCTGTTTGTCTGGAGGACCGTAGAGTAACGTGCACTGGGGTAGAACTCCATCCACCAGTTTCTCCAACTCCTCTGCAGTGAAAGCCGGGGCCCTTTTCCCAAACACATGAGCCATTGTCGCTTCCAGACACAGGTCACAGCAGCACTTGCAGTGTAGGTCCTTTCCTGTTGAAGGTCAGGTAGCAAGTGAGTGCACAGATATAAAATGGTGGTCACGTCCGTGGCGGTGCGTACCGTCACCGCTGGCGTACATCGCCATTGGCTCCTTGAACCCATAAGGCCCAATGATAACCAATGCGAAGTTGCGTGGACCACCTACCGCAACGGTGCACAACGCCAGCAAAATTACCTAATTTCCACTTGTCCCTCCTCACAGGTCAGGCAGCCACCATTTCAGGGGGGCACAGGCCATGGCACCTAACTGTGTCACAGCAGACATTGGCACAGCAACTGACTCTCAGATTCACATACAGGTTCTGAAAAGGACAAGAGTCATCATTATTTCAATTGATGTGTGAATATGACCCTCTGCTCACCGTTTTCCTCTATAGGCTTCAGCCGCTGAGGATGAATATGAGATGGCGACATCCTCCATTGTACAGACCCCTGGTGGACCTTGCGACTATGGAGGACAGACACATTATCCTAACCTACAGACTTGATCGGGCCACAATCCAAGAACTGTGTGCCCAATTGGAGATGTCAGCTATCTGCCAGCCCACAGGTATCCCCCTCTAGTGCAGGACCTATCAGTGCTCCATTTCCTGGCAAATAGTAGCTTCCTTCCAAACAACAGTGGCCATGGCATCAGGGATGCCTCAGCCAACATTCTCCAACGTGTTGACCAGAGTGTTGTCAGCCCTGCTGAAACACATGCGCAGCTACATCGTATTCCCCCAGATGGAGGATTTGGCCACAGTGAAAGCTGACTTTTATGCCCTGGGACGTATCCCCAACATCATTGGTGCCATTGATAGTACACATGTAGCATTTGTCCCGCCCCAGAGAAATGAACAAGTGTTCAGGAATAGAAAAAGCTATCACTCTGTGTATGTGCAGATGGTGTGTTTGGTGGACCTGTACATCTCCCATGTGAATGCCAAGTTTCTTGGCTCTGTGCATGACGCCTGTATCTTGAGGAATAGCAGCATCCCATATGTGATGGACCAACTTCAGAGGCACCAGGTGAGGCTAATAGGTGAGCCCAAGGTCCCCACCCAGTATAAGTTGGTGTCTGAGTATGGGGTTGTCCCTAAAGGTTAGTGTGTGTCTAACAGGTATCCCCGATATTTGCAGATGACTCTGGTTACCCCAACCTCTCATGGCTACTGACACCAGTGAGTAATCCTAGGACAAGGGCAGAGGAACGTCACAATGAGGCACATGGGCGAACAAGGAGGATAATTGAAAGAACCTTTGGCCTCCTGAAGGCCAGGTTTCAGTGCCTCCATTTGACAGTTGGATCCCTGTACTACTCACCCAAGAAGGTGCGCCAGATCATCGTTGCATGTTTCATGTTGCACAACCTGGCCCTGAGACGCCAGGTGCCTTTTCTGCAGGAGGATGAGTCTGGAGATGGTCTTGTGGCAGCGGTGGAGCCTGTGGACAGTGAGGAAGAGGAGGCAGAGGAAGAAGATGTGGACAATAGAAGTAATATAATACAGCAGTACTTCCAGTGACACACAGGTAGGACACTGTAACTTCACTTTACATTTCAGTTTTCTGTTGGACACTGTACATGGCAGCCTGATTTCCCTATGTCTATGGCCACTTACTTTACCCTTTGGCAACTCTATTTACAGATCTCTGTGGCCCACTCTGGCTCCTGGTATGTTTACTGCTGCCCACTAAAGGTCATACCAATGTATATATGACTGTACATATGACTTACAATGTTTTCAGAATGTTGTACTAATACATAATTCAATCATTTGACAGACTCAAGATTTGTATTTGTTCCAACCGTGTTTCTTTAAGTGCTCATATGTAGAGGGGAATGTGCAATGGGCTGGGGTGATGATGGAGGAATGTCCAGTTAGAGTCCAGTCTCTTGGTATCACAGGTGCATTGTCCAATGGGGCATAGGATGGGGAGTAATGGCAGTTCAAGGTGGATAGGGTGACAGAGTGGGAGAGAAGGGTGACAATCAGGAGAGTCTTATTTCCTGGCAGGGGTCTTGGCAATGTTCTCTGGCTTCTGCCTGGATCGCAGGGACCGTTTGCTGGGTGGTTCTCCTTTTGGAGGGGGTGGGGTGCTTGTGGCCTGTTGGGCCTCTTGTCCACTAGCGCCGGCGGAGGTGGAGGGCTGTTCTTCGGTGTGGCTAGTGTCAGGGGCCGGTTGTTGTGCCACTGCCTTCCTCATGGTCTTGTCCATGTCTGCCAGCACTCCTGCAATGGTGACCAGGATGGTGTTGATGTTTTTGAGGTCCTCCCTGATATCCAGGTACTCTCCCTCCTGCAGCCACTGGGTCTCCTGCAACTTGTACAGTATCTGGCCTATGGTCTCCTGGGAATGGTGGTATGCTCCCAGGATGTTGGAGAGTGCCTTGTGGAGAGTTGGTTCCCTGGGCCTGTCCTCCCCCTGTCGCACAGCATTCCTCCCAGTTTCCCTGTGCCTCTGTCCCCTGAACCGTGTGCCCACTGCCACTGTCCCTGATCGTCCTGTGTTTGTGGGGTTGCCTGGGGTCCCTGAAGGGGTGGACACACTGCTGATTGACGTGTCCTAGGGACAGTGGCATGGGCCCACTGGATGGGTGATGTGCTGGTGTTTCCTGAGGGGGAGGCTCCTGGTGGGTTGGGACTGTGGCAGGATAACTGACTGTCCAGAGGTCCATGATGGGCCAGGTTGGTCATCATGATCCAGGCGTTCCGAGCTGCTGCCATCACTGTGGGCCTCCTCTGGTGGGGGGGACTGGGTGTTGCTGGCAACTCCTTTCCGGAAACGTTGAGTAGGGGTCCTGTGGGGATGAAAATGCAGTGTTATTGTATCTGCGTGTGCCATCTTGTGCATGGGTTTGTTTCCTTGTACGGTTGGGATAGCCCTGGCAGCTTAGGCTTGTGTGCGTGGTGATTTTGTGGGCTAGGTGATTCTCTCTAATGGGCATGCTGTGGTGATGGGTGTCCGTGCAGCTCTGTGATGGGGGTCCATGGATTGGTGTTACATGCAGGGCTTGATTTTGAAATGGGTGGATTGTGATAGTGGGGTATATGTGAGGTGGTAGAGTGATGGGGTGAGGGTATGGGTAGGAGTTTGTGATGGCAGGCAGGTAGGGTGGGAGATATAGTAGTAAAGATTTGACTTACCAGAGTCCAGTCCTCCTGCTACTCCTGCGAGTCCCTCAGGATGCATTATTGCCAAGACTTGCTCCTCCCATGTTGTTAGTTGTGGGGGAGGAGGTGGGGGTCCACCACCAGTCCTCTGGATAGCCAGCCGGTGTCTTGCTACTATGGAATGCACCTTCCCCTGTAGGTCGTTCCACCTCTTCCTGATGTCATTCCTTGTTCTTCGATGCTGTCCCACGGCGTTGACCCTGTCCACGATCCTCCGCCATAGCTCCATATACCTTGCAATGGACATCTGCTGCACCTGTGATCCAAATAGCTGTGGCTCTACCCAGATGATTTCCTTCACCATGACCCTTAGTTCCTCCTCTGAAAACCTGGGGTGTTTTTGGGGTGCCTTGGATGTGGTGTGAGTGATATGTGTGAGGATGTGTGGGGTGATGTGTGGGGTGATGTGTTGTGGTGTGTGCTGTGTGGTGCGTGGATTGTGTATGGGTGATGGTGTTCTGTGGCTCAGATTGAGTGGGTGCTCCTGGCTTGTGTCTCTCTCTGTTGGCAATCTTTTTTTCGTTGAAAGGGTTGTGGGTAATGTGGGTGTGTGTTTTATAGTGGTGTGAGGGTGTGATGTGTCAGGTGTGTGTAGTTTGAATTGTCCAATGTGGTGTAGTTTTGTAAGTGTGTTTGTATTTCGAGCACGGCGCTGTGTACCGCCAATGGTTTACGACGGTTGAAAGACCGCCGCAGTGATTCGTGGGTCCTAATACTGTGGGCGTATTCCTGTTGGCGTAACGGTGTGGGTTTTGGTACCACCAATTTATCACTGACCTTTGGTCTGGCGGACTTGTGTGGGTGTCTGTATTGCGGCGAATTTCTCAGTGGGGGTCATTATACCCGTAGCGGAGTACTGCCACGGTCACAGTATGTTGGCAGCCGTCATCACGGCGGTAGGTGCCATTTTCCGCCAGGGTTGTATTGAGGGCCTTAGAGTTCAGAGGACAGGTTACTCCATCACAAATGTGATGGATATCATGGCTGCTGAAGTGCATTATATCCTTCGTCACTTGTAATATGGTGGATAGGATATCAGTCTTGTTTGTGACTGAGTGAGCAATCCGCCAAATTCTAAATCAGGCTCAAAGCCTTTTAAATGGAAATCTAAATCCTCCAGTAAGACAATGTTCGAGGAACCAAAATTAGTGGAGCACACCGAGCGATTCAATGTATCAAAAGGTTTGCAGACAAATGTTGTCTTGTAAGTAAAATTGACAAGAAAGAAGCATAAATTGAAATATCAAAACACGTGTTTCTAATGGTGTTGGTAACAATGACATCAAACAGTCAATACATATGCAGTACATACAAAAAAGTGAGTAAAAAACAGACATACAACAAAGAAAATTATTTTTATATATAAATCTCACATAAGACTACATCAATATACATCCATCATACAGATAATACAAAAAATACATAAATAGATATAAAATCCAAAAGCCATCAGCCGACACGTGTTTCGTCCACACCGGACTTCTTCAAGGCTGAGAAAATTACAGTAGACAACATTCAATTATACACAAATACATACACTATTCCTAAAAATATTTCTAGTCCTTATTTTATTAGAAGAAAATTAGATAAAATCACCACCACATCACCCTAGTGATAGAGAATACAAGAAACCAACACCATATATCTATGATCAGAAATTATTAAAAGTTATCTAAAACTAAGTACTTTGTAGAACGCCCCGAGTGCAACTTAATGCTGAAATTAGAGAGTCATGCAAATATTATCTTGAGTGACATGCAACCCCTGGAAGTTTGGAATTAAGGAGTTCTTTCTTGTCAATTCTACTTACAAGACAACATTTGTCTGCAAACCTTTTGATACATTAGATCTTTCGGTGTGCTCCACTAATTTTGGTTTCTGTTTACTGTATATTACCAGTTTACTTTTTAGTAATCCAGTATTACATATCATGGCAACGATATGTTTTAGTGTATGAGCACCCCAATTTATTTTGTAAATAGACTGTTTGTATGTGCATTTGTTTCAATAATTTGAGTTGCCAATTTTTTGTTTGTTGAATTTATTTTGATTGATTATTTGCACTTCTTGTGTTACAACTTATGATACTTTGGGCCAGATGTAGGAAACGATTTGCGACTCGCAAACGGCAAAAATGGCCGTTCGCGAGTCGCAAATGTGAGTTTCCTATGCAGAAATGCATTTTGCGAGTCGGGACCGACTCGCAAAATGCATTTCCGACTCGCAAATAGGAAGGGGTGTTCCCTTCCTATTTGCGACTCGCAGTGGGATGCAATTCCATTTGCGACCGCGTACGTGGTCGCAAATGGAGTCGCAGTTACCATCCACTTGAAGTGGATGGTAACCCACTCGCAAATTGGAAGGGGTCCCCATGGGACCCCTTCCACTTTGTGAATGGACCCACTTGTCAAGGGACCACTCCCTGCCCTGAAAAAATACAGAAACTAAAGGTTTCGTTTTTTTTTTTAAGTGCAGCTCGTTTTCCTTTAAGGAAAACGGGCTACACTTAAAAAAAAAAAAACTACTTTATTTAAAGCAGTCACGAACACGGAGGTCTGCTGACTACAGCAGGCCTCCATGTTTGCGAGTGCCTTGACTCGCTATGGGGCCGCAATTTGCGACCCACCTCATGAATATTCATGAGGTGGGTCATTGCGACCCCTTAGCGAGTCGCAGTCAGTGTCTGAGACACCGTACTGCATTCCAAATTGCGAGTTGCAATTTGCGAGTCGCTGGGACTCGCAAATTGCAAGTCGCAATTTGGAAGTTTGCTACATCTGGCCCTTTGTCCTGTACTAAATAGATAGATATAATCATAGAACATAATGGCAATGTTTGAAGATGAGAGAGACAAAAATTTTCATGAAATGTTCTCACGCACTCTGAGTACCAAGAATACAGTCCAAGCAATGGGTAATCAACCAGAGGGTATGAAATTCAAATATTTATGCTTGGAAAAACTTAGGAAGCAGGAGTTATCCCGGTGGTGGGACGCTACAGTTTTGAAAAAATATATTGCAGAGAAAAAGGTCCCCCGGGGCCTTAGAGTAGTCATATTTCCTACTTTTGATGATCTGTCACCTAAACACATATTGGATTGGGAGCAACTGCTGTTTGAAACCTCTAAGGGTATGATGACAATTCTAATTCAACATGCGGATGAGAAGAGGGAGAAGTTATTAAAAGAAATACAAGAGATAGAAAATGAGATATTGGCCTTGAATTTGCCAGAGGTTAAAATATAAAATGATGAGATTCTAAAAGAAATGCTCGATAAACATCAATTGTACATTAAAAATAAAAAGATATCAAAATTACAAAGAGATGACAGAGACTATGAAAATGGTCGGGTATACACATTTGCGAGAAGATTTGATAACCTTATCAATAAGGGACTGAGCACAATAGCAAAGGTATTGGGGACACAAGGACAAATGAATCAGATTATTCGATGACGTCAGATGAATCTGATGTAGCTAGTATATCTAGTGACAATGCGAGTGTAGTTACCAATGAGGACCAAATGGCCTCCACTAGTTTTTTACAAGAGGCAAGAAGATACAGATTAGGAAACAAGAGAAATCCACACAATCAATCTTTCCCAAACTCGGGACAAAGACATGTAGAGACAAAAGGAGAGGGAGAGGTCAGAGGCCAGGCAACCATGGGGTTACAAACCAGGGCAGCAAAGAACAAAACCAAGAACAATTGATACCTATATCCTCACATAATGAAAATGTAACGGATAATGAGCAATGCAGTAAAAGTATCTCAATTGTGAATCTGTCCAAACATGCTCTTACGGAAGAACAAATAAACATGTTAAGCAAGGGATTGGGTTTTTGCGTGTCCAGTCTTTGTAATATGACACAGGTACACATTGATTTATTTAAGTTTCTCAAACAACTAAAACGTAAAAAATATTTTGCTGAGAGAACTGATGCACAAATTACAACAACATCTGACATTACAGTAAGTGCGTACACAATAAAAGACATTATGGACATTGAACTTCTGCTTACTTTGGAGGATACTGATTTAAATAAAGATGATAGGTCAAAGTTATTGGAAGATTTAAAGATTGTCCAAGACATAACCCTGGATAGTGGCCTTAAATCTAAGTCTATTTTTATTCCTAAATTACCAAATAACAATGCTATAGAGGTTTTTGGGAGACTTGTTAAAGAAGATCTTAAAAAATTGCAGCAACGCATTAAATTGGGTCATTTTCGGAAATCACATAATGTAACCAACGAACAGAGGTTGGCTCTAAAAGAACTTAGCGACAATCACAATATAGTGATTAAGGAGGCGGATAAATGAGGCAACATTGTAATCATGGATAGAGCCGATTACATTAGTGAAATTGATAGACAGCTAGCTGATAGTGGTGCGTATTTAAAACTGCAAGGTAATCAAATCAGAGGGATTGTGAACGAGCTAGAAAAAATGTTGTCATCATGGCACGACAAGGGCCTCATTTCAGATCTAGAGTTAAAATACATTTTTAATCCTTATCCTACATCACCATGTATATATACTCTACCAAATTGCATAAAAGTACGACCTCGCCACCTGGTAGACCCATAATATCGGGGATAGGAGCACCCACTGAAAGACTATCAGAATTTATTGACTGCTATTTGCAGCCTGTAGTGAAAAATATTCCTTCATATATACAAGACACGAAGGATGTCCTCCTAAAGTTGGAAGATGTGATTTGGACATCAGATATGACTCTGGTCACATTGGATGTATCCTCCCTATATACATGCATCCCCAGAGAGAAAGGTCTGCAAGCAGTGCGACACTTCTTTTCTGGTAGGTCTGCATCTCATTGGGAACATACTGAGATGCTTTTGTGTATGATTAAATTCATATTGGAGAACAATGTATTCATACATGAAGGACAATGGTTCAAACTGGCACAAGGAGTAGCCATGGGCTCACGGTTTTCTCCATCCTATGCAAATCTGTATATGGGTTTTTTCGAGGCAATACATGTTTGGAAAGGGGGCCCTCCTGCCCTGACTGAAAACATATTTTTCTGGGGAAGATACATTGATGATGTATTAATGGTTTGGACTGGATCAGAGCAATTGTTAATAGAATTTTATAATTATATTAACATCAACATCTTTAACATACAAATGACCTTTGAATACAGTAAAAGTAATCTTTGCTTTCTTGACTTAGATATATTTATCGAAAATAATAGGATCCACACGAAAGTTCACCGCAAACCAACAGCCTGTAATTCAATATTACATGCTGAAAGTGCGCACCCCAGAAATCAAATCTCAGCCATCCCCTTTGGGGAGATGACTAGACTAAAAAGGAATTGTAGTGATCCAAACATATGTGATGCTGAATTGAATAATCTGAGAGATAGGTTCTTACAAAGAGGCTACTCAAAACGGACCATAGGGGTGGAAGGAAAAAGATTGACAAACTGAGTGGAGTCACGCTATTGGGCCAACATGCCAAGACCTGTAAGGGTTCTCCATATAGAATAGTCAACTTCTGTACTACATACAGTCAGAACAGTCACAGTATATATTGTATTTTATGCAAGCACTGGAACGTACTATATATGGATGATACACTTGCGGGGTTACTCCCAGAGAAGCCAAGAATGATCCATAAAAGAGGTAAACTATTAGAAATGAGGTGTGTAAACGTTTCTTACCTCCTATAATGGAACGCAAATTGACATGGCTCTCTGACCAAACGCCTGGCTTCCACGGATGTGGTAATTGTTACATGTGCAATTTGGCAATGCACAGAACGTCTGAATTCAGCTATAATGGCAGTGAGAGATTTAAATTTTCCACCTTCATCAACTGTAATACTAAATTTGTGATATATATATTAGAATGTGCATGTGGGCAAATATATGTAGGTAGTACCATCAGGCCCTTGAAAGAACGAATTCAGGAACATATGAGAGCCTTGAGAAATTATGAAACAGCTTCGCAAGTAGTACGACATATTAATGAAAAACATCCAGGCACGTAAGTCCCTGTAATCAAATATATGGGCATAAATCATATTCCAATGAACCCTGGAGGGGTAATAGGACACTTAATTTAAGGAAAAATGAAGCGAAATGGATCATCAAGTTAAGAACAATAGAACTGGGAATGAATTTGGATGACGAGCTGTACCATTTTCTTTAATTGTATGATTATTGTCTGCATCTTTGTTCATATGTTAGATGTTTCTGATCTATGTAGAAATGACTATATTAATATTTCTATACCTTTGTACCTATATACAGCATGCCATATAATGTCACTCATGGTGAAACCCCCACTCTCTTTCTGTATGGACAACTTCTTTGACATGGGTTCTGTTCTGTTGTTCACACACATGGAAGTGGGGGAATTGTTGGATTGTGGTGTCCAGATGGGCCTCTTCCTGAATTACATTCCGATATATGTAGTATATATAAATTGATGGTTGAAAGCTAAAGATGGCCACATGCTGTTTTGCTTTTAAGAGCATTAATGCTCTTTTACCCTTATGGATTAGCTAAATAAGTTTCCAACATGTACAGACTAATGCTTCTCTACTCTCATGGATTAGTCGTCTAGGTCCATAGCGTTCACAGATGAATCACAGGATCCTATGAAATAACTAAGTTTCCTTTTTTCGGATAATAGTTGGGTTGTTATTAATAAGCTTCGTGGTTTATGTGGCTCCATTTGTGAATTGGCAAAACGTTCACTTCCCTGTGTGTGATATGAACGGGGGTGGTTTTTGCACTTGAAGATGGCCGCTGATTTTTTTACAGAATGATAGTCCTCTTTCTGTTTCCTATGGCGAAATCTGATGTTTACGAGCGCTACAGATGTGGGGCTCGCCTTATGATTGGATATACGGCAGGGCCGCTGTGTTATTAAAAAGCGGGTTTCAGCGGTCTGTAAAACACGCTGGATGGGGTTTGGTGCTGAATTGGAGCAGAAGAAAATGATCGCAGGGGTGAATTATTGCCTCAGGTGAGATGAGATTGGAGATCGGTGTGGTGAGAACGCTTGTTAAAATTGGTTATCTCTGGCTCGGGTGTTTACAATGGAACGATACTTACAAAACTTGCGCTTTGACCTAATGTACGGCAATGCTGTTGTACCATTTTATTGCCATTCTTAGTATTCGGGGAGATTCTTGTTTGAAATAATTAGCTCTTGCCTGGGAATTTAATGAGACGATATCTATAGAACTTGTGTTCTGATTAGATGTACGGCAATGCCGTTTTTCTACCTTTTTACCGGTTTGAGCAATCGGGGAAACACACGCTATAAATGGTTAGCTTTTGCTTGGGGATATAATGAAATACTTAAGCAGTTCATTGCCATAGGGATGATGGTATGGGTGGTCTGGGATAAGGTGTAGTTATACGACCCCAGTGTGAGGGAAAATACATTTGACTTGAGTTGACAATAAAATTATAAAAAAGAAGTTTTGTATTTTCTCTATATCATGAGGTAATTGTGGATCAGACATAAGGATCCATACAACTTAAAATGTAGGTCTGTGTCTAATGTTGGGGTTTAATTATGTTGGTTACAGATGATAAGGGGCACTAAGACTACTTTGTCTCTGAGCTCAGATCAGAAGGATGAAAGGAAACTGGTAATAAGATTGTGTGAATTGAAGTCCGAAGACCTAAAGAGACGGGTTTGCTTGACGAACCCAGGTCAGTATGGAAAGCTAACATTTAAAATCAATAGGGTTGGTGTTTTTCAAAATAAGGAGGATTAATGGATTTTTCTTTCTTTCTGTGATTAGCTACTAAGGGGGATACGAGGCTGTGTGCCATTTCGATTATTTAAGGTATTTACTAAATACAGATAGTACCAGTATTGAGCTGTGGCATGGGGTTGTGAGTCAAGTACTCCTAAATTCCAAACTTCCAGGCGTTGCATGTCACTCAAGATAATATTTGCATGACTCTCTAATTTCAGCATTCAGTGTTCTTCTGTCAAAGCCCAGCTCACCTGAGTTCTTGTTCAGTTCTGATGGAGGTTGAAGACAATCCGACCCCACCCTGAAACTGCTTGTTCCAGCACACTAGTTTTTAAAACAGTGCACTAAGAACAGAAGCTCAAGGGAAGGGGGGAAGTGGATAAAATAAAAAAAAGAGAGACAACACCGTTCTTGCGTTTCCACTGTTGAAGTGCTGCACAAATCTGCGGCCCTTTCTGACTTCTGTAGAAACTGGTGCCTAATGAAACATAAACAAAGAACAGATAAGTGCAACCTATTCCTAAATGGGTTCCTGACTATCCCTTTATTTATTGGAAATTCTCATCTAAAAGTACCTCTTGGATCCTGGTCTCTAGTTTCCAGGTTTGGAATGTGTTACTGCTCTGGGATGTGTTTTCTATTACTGTTAAGCTTCTAAAAAATTAAACAAATACCGTTATCAGAATTACCAATATCAAACATTCATCATAATATAACTAAAGCCTAAATTCCCAATAGCAGACTCACTTTTCGCATATTTCCAGAATCTTTTATAAAACAAATACTGTACTTTTACATCAAAATACAGCATGTAATTTGTGCAAGTCCTTGATTTACTGTTTTCCTTGCTGTCAATGGTTTCCACTGTTCGATTCCCAAAAGTTCCATGAAAAAAACCAATGTCCGCTTCACAAAGTCCTGCAAAATAATCCTGCAACAAAGAGCCTTAATCACAATGCTCGTGGAAGGCACTTCGCCTCAAACTGTCTATACACGAATCCAGAAATTGCTGTCAAAGCTCCCTCAGGTAATAAAAAGTTTTGCACTTACTTGTTGCTGGCAAGAGATACTGATCAGTCTAACCTTGTCTTCTTTCTCTTTTGCAGGTTACTCGTAGGAGAGAGGCTGAGGCAAGGAGGAACCGGAAACCGGAAGAAGGAAGAGCCAGCAGCTGCGCCAATTGAAGTCAAAGAAAGTCTGTAAAGAGCAGGAGTGCCAGCGCCGAGGGATCTGTTCTCAGGTAAGCGGGAGGTAGACGAGCACAAGCACTGGGTGAGGCTCGGGGGATGCCTTTTATAGACAGGGCTGGGTGTGGTTCGAAGAGCTGGGTGTGGTTTGAAGGGCTGGGTGTGGTCCTCACATGCTGCACATGTTCTTGGAAGGTGTGCAGAGCTGGGTGTGGTTTGAAGAGCTGGGTGTGGTCCTCACATGCTGCACATGTTCTTGAAAGGTGTGCAGAGTTTCAGTTATTATGCAAATGAGTTGGATTAACACATGGCCTAGGGAGGAGTGTTTTAAAGAAGCCTTGGTAAAAGCAAGGCCCAATGTGTAAACAAAACAGCACATTAAACAACATACACAGAAGCCTGGGGGGGGGGAAGGTGAGATAACAAGAAAGGCTTTGAATAGTAAGTTTAAAAGGGAGCTATTACAGAACCCACTAGTGCAGTGAGAGGGGACATGCTCTTTGCTGTGTACAAACCCTAACAGTTACCCCCCTCAAAGGCCCTCCTACAGGACGGGGTTTTCCTGGATTTTTTAAATAAAACCGTCTAATCAGCTGTGGGGCATGTGCATATGATGCTGGTTCCCATGAATTCTCAGATTCATCATATCCTTTCCATTCTACTAAATAAAACAGACGTCCACTAATTCTTTTTGAGTCTTTTATGCTTTTCACTTTATATTCCAGATTTCCTTTGATTGGTATGGGTGGAGGTGGTGGTTCAGGTCGGGTTTTTGAGTTGTACGGCTTAAGCAAGGACACATGGAATGTAGTATGTACTGGATATTCTTTTGGTAAATCTAATTTTACTGTTACCGGGTTTACTATGGCAGTTATACTAAAGGGTCCAATGAAACGTGGTTGCAGCTTTCGGGATCCCTCTATGTTTAGGTTTTTTGTGGAGAGCCATACCTTGTCACCAATTTTATACATTGGGGCCTCAGACCTGTGTTTGTCTGCTTGTCTTTTCATGCTTTCCTTGTACTTTAATAAATGTTTCCTGACTTTGTCTTGTATGTCACCTAACCTCGTTAGTCTATCCGTTACTGTAGGCAACAGGGAATCTTCTAACAAAATGGGTATAGCTCTTGGATGATACCCCTGCAAGAAATAGAATGGTGAGCAAAGTAGAGCTGAATGCTCAGTATTATTATAAACAAACTCTGCTACAGGAAGAGCTTCCAACCATTCACTAGAATAATCAGCCAATAAACAACGTAGCGTTTGAAGTAAGGTTTGGTTCAGTCGTTCAGTCTGTCCATCTGTCTCTGGGTGGAAAGCAGTGGATAAGGCCACATCTATTTTCAGTTTTTCACATAATTTTTTCCAAAATCTGGAGTTGAACTGGCTCCCTCGGTCTGACACCATTTTGCTTGGCAAACCATGTAAACGCACAATTTCCCTTATAAAAATATCTGCAAATTCTGCCGCCGTGGGTAATTTCCGTAATGGTACAAAATGTGCCATTTTAGATAAAAAATCCACTATAACCAACACTGTTGTGAAGGATTTTACAGGTGGTAAACCTACAATAAAGTCTACGCTCACAGTGTGCCAAGGTTGTTTGGGTGTTGGCATTGGTATTAACAAGCCGTCAGGAGCCTTATGAGAAGATTTATGTCTTGCACAAATTGGACAGGTAGTGACAAATTGCTTAATGTCCTTTCTTATAGTGTCCCACCAAAAGTGTTTTTGAACATTTTCCAGGGTTTTTACCCAACCAGGATGACCTGCCAACGGTGAGGCGTGATGCCAAATTATCACCTGTGTTTGTAATTCAGAGGTGGGCACTAACAGCATGTTGTCGTGATACAATAAACCTCGTTGTATTGTGTTATGGGAATCCTTTAACCAATCCTGAGGTGCTATTTGCATGTGTGCATTATATAGATCTGTGATGAAATCCTTCTGTTGTACTGGTGCCAACAACTTTTGGGGAGGAATAATGGGTTCTCCTATTTTATCTTGTTTCATGTCTGAGGTATGTCCGTATCTAGATAACACATCAGATTGAATTTGTTGTGCACCTGGTCTATAGGTTATAACAAAGTCAAATGAGCTAAAAAAAATTAACCAGCGCATCTGACGTGGTGTTAGTGCTTTAAGTGATCCAAAAAACTGTAGGTTCTTATGGTCAGAAAAGATTGTAACTGGGTACTTGGCTCCCATTAAATGGTGCCTCCATTCTGAAAAGGCTACTTTGATAGCTAGTAGTTCCCTTTCAGCCACAGTGTAATTTTGTTCAGCTGGTAATAACTTTTTGGAATAGAAGGCTATAGGATGTAACTGGCCATCTACTGCATCTCGTTGAGAGAGAACTCCTCCTAAAGCTACTTGTGAAGCATCCGCTTCAACAAAAAAGGGCAAGTCAGGATCAGGATGTTTCAGAATTGGGGCTGAAGTGAACTTTTGTTTTAGGAGTTGAAAGGCGTGTGCCGCCTCATCAGTCCAAAGAAATCGTTGCCCTTTCCGCAACAAGGTAGTTATTGGGGCTGCAATGTCTGCAAAATGTGCAATAAACCTCCTATAAAAATTGGCGAAACCCAGAAATTTCTGAATATCTTTTACAGAGGATGGTTCTGGCCAATCAGCAATAGCACTGATTTTCTTTACATCCATAGTTATTCCTTGAGGTGACAGGCAGTATCCTAAAAAGTCCACCTTGTTGACATTAAAAGTACACTTTTCTAACTTAGCAAAAAGATGATTTTCTTTTAACTTTGATAATACTGCACGAACATGTTGGGTATGTTCTTCTGAGTTCTTAGAGTAAATGAGGATGTCGTCTATGTATACTATGACACAAACGTCCAGGAATTCGTGTAGGACCTCATTTATAAAGAACTGAAAGGCCGCAGGGGCATTACATAACCCAAAGGGCATTACTGTGTACTCAAATAAACCAAACTTTGTCTTGAAAGCTGTCTTCCACTCATCCCCCTCTTTTACTCTGACCAGGTGGTAAGCTCCCCGCAGATCTAGTTTAGTGTATACAGTAGAATGTCTTAATTGATCCAACAACACAGGTATTAGAGGAAGAGGATATTTATTCTTTATTGTAGCCTTATTTAGTCCTCTATAATCGATACACGCGCGCAGGGATTTATCCGGCTTCGGGATAAAAAAGAGTGGAGATGACACTGGAGATGTGGAATGACGGATGAACCCAGACTGTAGTAGGTCATCTAGGTAGGTTCTTAAGTATTTGGTTTCTTCGTCAGTCAAAGCATATACTCTGTTATTAGGTAAAGGGGCCCCTGGGATAAGATCTATACGGCAGTCATAAGACCGATGTGGGGGCAGCACACTAGCCTTTACTGGATCAAAGACGTCTTTAAAGTCAGAATATTCAGGAGGGAGACTTGGTTCATCTTGTGTAACACTAGCACAGTGTAATACTGTGCTCTGTTCTGTACCTGCTTCTTGATAGCAATTGGTTCTACAGAAAGAGGAATCCAAAGTAACAGTTCTATTCACCCAATCAATTTTTGGGTTATGAGTTGTTAACCAGGGTACCCTGAGAATCAAACCAAAATTAGGAGTATCTATCAGATCAAAGCTAATCACCTCTGTGTGCCCGTTCTGACAGACCATAACAAGTGGACTTGTTTGTTTTGTGATTAATCCAGAGGTCAATTCTGACCCATCCACTGCACATACTGCTTCTGGACAAGGCTTTAGGCACATAGGAAGTCCTAAGATTTCAGCTAACTTATTATCCACAAAATTTCCTGTCGCGCTTGAGTCCAGTAGGACAGGGAGAGAATGCCTCACTTGGGTAGTAACAATTAAAACGACCTGAATTATGAAATGTCTAGGTATGTGCGGTACCCTGAAGGCTGCAGCATTAGAGGTTTGATTAAGATGTTTTCTCGAACAAGTAACCTCTCCCCTTGTCGAGCTTAATCGTTTCCCGATTCAGTTGAGGAGGTGGAGGAAACAGCACCCTTTCGTGGAGTTTTAGGCTTTACTGGACATTCTCTGGCAAAGTGACCTGCCCTGCCACAATATAAACATAATTGAAATGTTCTCCTTCTTTCTTTTTCCTCTGATGTGAGTGGACCTCTGAGTGTCCCTATTTGCATAGGCTCTGGTTCAGGGAGTTTATTATCTGTGTCTTTCTTCTCGTGTCTAATAAAAGTTAACCGTGATTCCAGTTTGTATTTATCTCTCTTTCTTTCTCCTAGTCTATGTTCTAATTTCACAACTAAATCTACAAAGTCTGAATAGTCTTTTGGCAAATCAACGATATGAGCCAGCGCGTCTTTTAACTCGTCTCTCAAACCTTTATAAAAAAGGGAGACACGCTTTTCTTCTGGCCACTGTGTCTCGGTGAGTAAACGATTAAAACTAGTGAGATAGGTCGATAAATCCTTGTTACCTTGTTTAAGATTTAAAAGCTCATTATCACTTGCCTGCATGAAAGTGTGTTTTGCAAAAAGGCTGGTCATGGTACGTTTAAATTGATTCCAATTATGGAGGATGGGATCATCTCTATCCACGAAAGGAATTGACCAATTGGCTGCTGTGCCACCCAAATAAGACAAGACGAATGCCACTTTCGTATCATCAGTAGGGAACTGTTGTGGCTTACAAATGAAGTGTAATTGACATTGATTGATAAAAACATGGAATTTGTTACTATCTCCATGAAAACGTTCAGGTGCTGCTAAGGGCACAACATTAGGAACATTAACAGTAACCTCAACTGGGGAAGGCAAAGTTGTATGTTTTGATGGCGCCCCTGTCTCTGAGGAGGTTTTAAACAAAGGCGTAGAAGCTGTGTTCCACTGAGATCCCCTAAATTTATACCTGCTTAAATCCTGTTTTAAAGAGGTATTCTCCATCTTTAATCTCTCTATTTCCTCTTGCATATGTTGCAAGATGCCAGACACTGATTCATTCTGAGCCAAGTCCTCATTTAGGGCCTGCGCCATATCCGTGACGTCAATGCCCTCTATTTCTTCCCCGGTATTCATCGTCCACCAGAACTGAAATTATTTTTTAAGGCTTGTGCTTCTGTCAAAGCCCAGCTCACCTGAGTTCTTGTTCAGTTCTGATGGAGGTTGAAGACAATCCGACCCCACCCTGAAACTGCTTGTTCCAGCACACTAGTTTTTAAAACAGTGCACTAAGAACAGAAGCTCAAGGGAAGGGGGGAAGTGGATAAAATAAAAAAAAGAGAGACAACACCGTTCTTGCGTTTCCACTGTTGAAGTGCTGCACAAATCTGCGGCCCTTTCTGACTTCTGTAGAAACTGGTGCCTAATGAAACATAAACAAAGAACAGATAAGTGCAACCTATTCCTAAATGGGTTCCTGACTATCCCTTTATTTATTGGAAATTCTCTTCTAAAAGTACCTCTTGGATCCTGGTCTCTAGTTTCCAGGTTTGGAATGTGTTACTGCTCTGGGATGTGTTTTCTATTACTGTTAAGCTTCTAAAAAATTAAACAAATACCGTTATCAGAATTACCAATATCAAACATTCATCATAATATAACTAAAGCCTAAATTCCCAATAGCAGACTCACTTTTTGCATATTTCCAGAATCTTTTATAAAACAAATACTGTACTTTTACATCAAAATACAGCATGTAATTTGTGCAAGTCCTTGATTTACTGTTTTCCTTGCTGTCAATGGTTTCCACTGTTCGATTCCCAAAAGTTCCATGAAAAAAAACAATGTCCGCTTCACAAAGTCCTGCAAAATAATCCTGCAACAAAGAGCCTTAATCACAATGCTCGTGGAAGGCACTTCGCCTCAAACTGTCTATACACGAATCCAGAAATTGCCGTCAAAGCTCCCTCAGGTAATAAAAAGTTTTGCACTTACTTGTTGCTGGCAAGAGATACTGATCAGTCTAACCTTGTCTTCTTTCTCTTTTGCAGGTTACTCGTAGGAGAGAGGCTGAGGCAAGGAGGAACCGGAAACCGGAAGAAGGAAGAGCCAGCAGCTGCGCCAATTGAAGTCAAAGAAAGTCTGTAAAGAGCAGGAGTGCCAGCGCCGAGGGATCTGTTCTCAGGTAAGCGGGAGGTAGACGAGCACAAGCACTGGGTGAGGCTCGGGGGATGCCTTTTATAGACAGGGCTGGGTGTGGTTCGAAGAGCTGGGTGTGGTTTGAAGGGCTGGGTGTGGTCCTCACATGCTGCACATGTTCTTGGAAGGTGTGCAGAGCTGGGTGTGGTTTGAAGAGCTGGGTGTGGTCCTCACATGCTGCACATGTTCTTGAAAGGTGTGCAGAGTTTCAGTTATTATGCAAATGAGTTGGATTAACACATGGCCTAGGGAGGAGTGTTTTAAAGAAGCCTTGGTAAAAGCAAGGCCCAATGTGTAAACAAAACAGCACATTAAACAACATACACAGAAGCCTAGGGGGGGGGGAAGGTGAGATAACAAGAAAGGCTTTGAATAGTAAGTTTAAAAGGGAGCTATTACAGAACCCACTAGTGCAGTGAGAGGGGACATGCTCTTTGCTGTGTACAAACCCTAACATCTACAAAGTACTTAGTTTTCAATAACTTTTAATAATTTCTGATCATAGAAATACGGTGTTGGTTTTTTGTATTCTCTATCACTAGGGTGATGTGGTGGTGATTTTATCTAATTTTCTTCTAATAAAATAAGGACTAGAAATATTTTTAGGAATAGTGTATGTATTTGTGTATAATTGAATGTTGTCTACTGTAATTTTCTCAGCCTTGAAGAAGTCCGGTGTGGACGAAACACGTGTCGGCTGATGGCTTTTGGATTTTATATCTATTTATGTATTTTTTGTATTATCTGTATGATGGATGTATATTGATGTAGTCTTATGTGAGATTTATATATAAAAATCATTTTCTTTTTTGTATGTCTGTTTTTTACTCACTTTTTTGTATGTACTGCATATGTATTGACTGTTTGATGTCATTGTTACCAAAACCATTAGAAACACGTATTTGGATATTTCAGTTTATGCTCCTTTCTTGTCAATTTTACTTACAAGACAACATTTGTCTGCAAACCTTTTGATACATTGGATCTCTCGGTGTACTCCACTAATTTTGGTTTCTGTTTACTGTATATTACCGGTTTACTTTTAGTAATCCAGTATTACATATCATGGCAACGATATGTTTTAGTGTATGAGCACCCCAAATTTGTTTGCAAATAGACTCTTTGAATGTGCATTTGTTTCAATAATTTGAGTTGCCAATTTTTTGTTTGTTAGACAATGTTCGAGGCTAAGGCCCATGAGGGCCATCAGACTCAGATCCATTGTCATGAAGCTCCCACCAAAAGCACTTAGAAGGAGAAGGCTTTATGTTATAGTTATAGTTTACTCTGTTGCTGGGATACGTTTGTCAGCTTGGCTCTGCCCAAGGTTTTAGCTTTTGGTTTAGTCACATTTAGTCACATTTCCAGCTCCCTAAATTGTCCAGCACGGTAAGACTGGAAGATATAGTAGGGCACCTTTTGATGAGGAATACATTGTACAGGAGGTCCAGCTGAACCCTCCTTTTGAAAGCCTAAAGTTCAGAGCAGATTGAACTTGATTTTCTTACCTACCACCCTGGGCATGCCTCTGCCCCTTGTCCTGGTCCTTTGGAGGTCCAAAATTGTAAATTTCCTAATTTTTCCAACTGCTGGTTAATTTGTTCTGGTCAATCCTGAAGTCCCAAGTCGTTGGGCAGGCTCTACACACTAGGGGGCATATTTAGACTCTGTTTGCACCAAATTAGCTGAATTTGTTTACTCTAACTCGGTGCAAAACTAACTCCATATTTATACTTTGGTGCTAGACCCATCTAGCACCAAATTTATAGAGTTAAAGTCATTTTTTGGAAGTAGAAACCTACCTTGCCTTAATGAGATGCAAGGTAGGCGTTCCCGTACAATCAAATGACTCCATGCCTTAACGCCATATTTTTATTCCTGTGCAAAAATGGTGCACGGGAGGGATGAGGGGTCAAAAAATGGGGCAAAGCTTGCTTTGCCCCATTTTTTAACACCTGAGTCAGGGCAGGCATTAGGGGATCTGTGGGCCAATTTCCATGGTGGGACACCATGGAATAAGCCCACAGGTGCATCCCCAGGCCCCAGGGACACCCACACCAGAGGGACAGTGGAGGATAGAGGACCCTTATCCCAGGTAAGTATTTTATTTTATTTTATTTTTTAAACTGCCATTGGGGGCCCTGAAATGGCCCCCCCTGCATGGCACTGGATGCATTGGTCATGCCCATGGGACCCTGGTGCTGGCCATTGGGGTGGTGGGCATGACTCCTGTCTTTTCTAAGATAGGAGTCATGTGATATGAATGGTTTTGCATCAGGAAATGACTCTAGGCAGGTTAGAGTAATTTTATTTTACTCTAACCTGCCTAACGTCATTTTTGGGTGTAAAACACCCCTCTTCCATACTACCAGCCCAACCCAACTAAAGTCACTTTTTTTGCCACTAGCCTACCCTTTGCACCATGGTGCACAGAAATGGTGCAAGCCAGTGCTAAACCTTTTGGTGCAAAACTGAGTTGGTGCAGTTTTGCACCAAAAATTATAAATCAGGGCCTAGGTCTTTCACCAGCCAGGTCTTCTGGAGACTTCAGTCCTTTGTGGTTAGCTGGTCTCTTGGAGTCATGAGTTCTACTTTTTTATGTCCCTTGTGCAGCAAACAAGATTACAACCACTTGAGCCTTAGATAGTAGTGCAGGTTTCTGGATGCTAGAGGGAGTCAGGAGTCTTTTCAGGCATAGTCTTCCTAGGTCCAGTATTGTCTGAGGAGGTGAAGGTGAGGTGTCAGACTTATCCCTGGCACTAGCCAGTGTTTGAAGATTTTTTCTTACCTAATACAGTACTGTCTATTTTCTCAGTCAATGCTCACCTCCTTTTGCATCACTATGGCCTTCATTATGACATTGGCGGTAAATCCCGCTTACCACCACGGAGATGGCCACCAACATACCGCCGTGGTGGTGAATATCTGTTCCCCATAGTATGACAAACACACACCAATCTGACAGAATACAGCCTCATACACAAATCCGCCAGCCCAAAGGTCAGTGCTAGAGTGGTGGAACCAACACCCATACCGTTACACCAACAGAACAATGCTCACCACATTATGACCCACAAATCACCACGGCGGACAACCACTCACAAAACAATACTACATTGGCCAATACTAAAAACACACACCTGACACTCATACACACAGCACACCCATCCACCCACAGCACCATAAAACACACACCCGCATTACCCACAACCCTTTACAAATAACAATTACTGCCAGGAGATTGGCACAAACAGCACAGAGACAACTAGACACACACACCACTTAAACCCATACATCCCTCACGCACCCCACATCAGGGACACAAGAGTGAGTAGGCTGCCACAATTTGAACAATGGAACCCCAACCTCAATGTACATAGTGTATTTATGTGATGGGACAGTGGGAATGGCGAGGTATGTGCTAATCTAGGCTGTGACGCAGTTAAGGTTGATATGACCATTGTCTGCCACCATAAAATGTCCTGTATGTAGGGACAGGTGGACATGAGGTAACTCAAACGACGTTGAGCGTGCAGTTCCTCATTGGATAATATGGGGCTCTATGGAGTACAGTAGCCAATGGGGATCAGCGCCAGCGTTGAATGTGTACACAGCCGCGGACGTGACTGCCATTTTCTATCTGATTCCTCACTTGTTTCCTGACCTTCAACAGGAACAGGAGAACATCTACACTGCATGTGCTGCTGTGACCTGTGTCTAGAACCTACCATTGCCCGTGTGACCGGGGAAAGGGCCCCTGCATTCACTTCGAAGGAGTTGGAGCGTTTGGTGGATGGGGTCCTACCCAAGTACGGACTGCTGTATGGGCCTCCAGACCAACAGGTGAGTACACCTTGGGCACAATGCACGTGGGACGGATGCATGGAGCTGTGTGTGCAAGCATTGTGTCATCCAGGCTAAATGTCTTGCGGTGGTGTACATTGTGTGTGCCGGCTGATGTGTGTGCCAATGGTGACAGGACAGGATTGGTGGGCCACATCTGTGACAGGCTGGATTGTATGTGTAATGGCGTCCTCCTGTCTGTATTACCTCTGCAGGTCAGCACCCATCAAAAGAAGGGATTATGGCATGCCACTGTCGGAAATGGTGGGAGGACCTGTGACGCTGGGCATGGAAGACCGCAGAAGCCCCACTGGGCATGACCTCCCAACGAAGAAGGGGTGCCCAGAGGAACCTGACCCCTCTGATGGCCCGCATACTGACGGTGGCCAGACATTGCAGCGTGATTCAGCTCAAGGGTAATGGGTGTATGGCAAATGCAGGTGACCTAGCTTGTTAGTATTACATGTCAGTCAGGGCTTTGTGGGTCCCAGGACGGGTGCAGTTGGCAGTGTGTGGCCCTTATCTTGCAGTGGCATCTAGCCAAATCACTGGCAGTGCAATGCATAGTGCTCAAGCCTGATCCCTATGTGTGACGGTGCTGGTAGTATGCCAACTGTGGTGTTGGTGCAGTAATTGACCCAGTGTTTTCTTTCTTTCTCTCCCTTTTTTCTTGTGTCATCCTGTCCATGTGTGGATTAGCATCATCTGGTGAAGGAGCAGGGGCACCGGCGACAGAGGGGGCTGCATCCCACAGGACTCTGGAGGCCGAGTCCACCGATGCTGAGGGAACCAGTGGGACGAAGGGCGAGGGGAGCACCACGACAGAGACAGGAGGTGACAACACAGACTCAGATACCTCCTCCGATGGAAGCTCCCTGGTGGTGTCAGACACCTCTGGAAACACCCCAGCTACAGGTACAGGTACAGCCGCTACTCCCGTATAAGCACCACTCTCCCAGTAGCCCCCCACTGAGTCGCCCGTGCCCGCTCACCCAGGAGGGTGGGCATCTCCTTTGCCCAGGCACCTCGGGCCCTGCCCCAGTGACCCCTGCTGCCCTCAGTGAGGAGGTTTTTGATCTCCTGAGATCCGTTTCTGAAGGGCAGTCAACCATAGTGAGTGGCATCCAGGGGCTGGCATCCCAGATGCAGCAATGCAATGTCTTCCCGAAAGGCATTCACCGTGGCTTGGAGGCCCTACAGAGATCGTTTCAGGCTCTGGCCTCCTCTCTGATGGCAGCCAGTGCCCCTGGTGTCTTCTCTCCAATTACCACTTCCCAGTACCAGTTTCCTCAACCCTAACCCATCACATACACACATGCAGACAAGCATGCACACAAAACATCACACAAGAGTGGCACAGACAAACACAGGTACCACACTTCAAGCCACAAGCACTCACACAAACAACAGACAGATGCACACACAACAACATCCACTGCCTCCACTGTCTCCCCCTCTACCTCCTCCTCCCTCGCAGTCACACCGGCACTCACACCTGCATGCACTGCATCAACAGTCCCGACCCTGCCATCTATACACCCTTGCCCACAGACACCACAAGCACCCCCCTCACTTGCAGACACCACCACAACATCCATCTACATGTCCTGTTTGTCCTCTCCCACCCTGTCTGCCTCCCAAAGAAACACAAAGGCTCACACTCAGACCTCCAGCAGCCATCCACCTCACACACGCACACTCTCCATGCACCCGCACCTAAGTCCAGCACACCTACTGCTCCTACTACAACTCGCCCTACCTCCACTTCTATCCCTCCTTCCACATCCCACCCCAAAGTCCCTAGGAAGGTTTTCCTTGCCCATCTTGACCTCTTCCCTACCCCTACCCCTACCCCCCGTCCTGCCCGTAAGTGCAAGGTCCCAACCACCCAGCCCAGCACCTCAGCCAAACAGTCTGCCACTGCTCCCACCTAAATCTGCTGCTGGCACTAAGAGGCCCCTGATGGGGACAGCAGCCACTCCAAGGACACACCACCACCTCAAAAACGGAGGTCTAGGGTAGCGGAACCTGAGTGACAGAGGACGAGGTCAGTGGAGGCACCTCTTAAACCTGGAGGCAAGGGCACAAGTCACATGACAAAGGCCAAGGGGGCCCCTCACATGAATTAACCTAAGGATCCCTACCTACCACCTGAGGGCAAGGATCCCATCCACCACTTGAGGGCAAAGATCCCTATCCACCTCCTGAGGGCAAGGATCCCCCTCCACCACCACAGGCCATGTAGCCCCCCTCAAGAGACTGTGGTCTAAGACTCCCCTCCAGGGACAATGGGCAAGGACCCCCCCTCCAGAACCAGTGGACAAGGAGCCCCCTCCAGAACCAGTGGGCAAGGAGCCCCCTCCAGAACCAGTGGGCATGATACCCACTCCAGAGACTGTGGCCTGAGACTCCTCTCCAGGGACAGTGGACAAGGAGCCCCCTCCAGGATCAGTGGGCATGATACCCACTCTAGCTGAGGTGCCCCCCCACACCCCAC
Source organism: Pleurodeles waltl (assembly GCF_031143425.1). Taxonomy (NCBI): domain Eukaryota; kingdom Metazoa; phylum Chordata; class Amphibia; order Caudata; family Salamandridae; genus Pleurodeles; species Pleurodeles waltl. The sequence goes on along the minus strand of NC_090448.1, from coordinate 265,156,189 downwards.
CTTCCGCCTGAGTAGCCTGTCCATTTCCAACATGATGCCCCTGAGCTGTGGAGTCCGGATGATGTCAGGAGTCAAGTTGGGCTTGCATGATGCCCTGTGGCCATGTGGCCCTTTAGTACTTTGGAGTTGCCATTGGCTCAATCTGAACATTGACGGATTTATAGCAAATTATAGCAAATGACAGTGGTTGTACTATAGGTATATGTCCCTGCATTCTTTGCTCCTGGGTCCTGTAACTGTCAAGGTAATGTGCAGCTGGTTGTGTGTGTGTGAGTATGGTGTGTGTTGTGCATGTGTGTCACTCTCCTTTTCCTCCCTCCCTCCCTTGTGTGCTAGGCCGCTGTACTCACTGTAGTCATCTTCGTCGGCGTTGGTGCTCCAGGATGGCCATGGCGTGGTAGAGCATCGGGAAGGCTTGGAGTTCTGGTTCCATGGTGGCCACTTAGTCCTCTGTGTCCCTGAAGGTGAGCCTTTCCTTTTCTGTAATATGTTTTCACCAGGCTTTTGATGTTGTTGCTAACGCCCTGGAAATCCTGGCGGTTTGCTATGTCATAATATGGTAGGCGGTACCTTGACTTCAGCCTGACTGTAGGTGGCTACCACCGTGGTCGGTGGTGTTAACACCCTGGCGGTTGGTGTGGTACATTGGCTTTCTATGGGTGGCCTCACCGCCATGGTCATAATTTGGCGGTAATTACTGCCAGCCTGTTGGCAGTATTACCACCACTTTAACAGTGATGGTCTGTACACCGCCAATGTCATAATGAGGGCCATAGTTCTCACATACAGTTAGGCACATCGATTGATTGCATACAGTAACTTGTGTTGGTGGTGTTGGTGTCACATGAGAGTCAAAGTATGATCTGGGTACCATCAGTGTGTTACACTAAGAAGAGTACTGGGTCTGAATGAGGATTGCCAGAGGAGTCATGTACAGGTACAAGTGAGAAGGGCTAAGTTAAGAGATATTTGATACTCTGCAGATAACCAACTCTGGCAATGATGAAATGGGGTGAGCGTCAGTGGTTGCAATTTTCCAAGTTTGCCTGGGCCTATCCTCCACAGAGAGGGTACACAGTGCCTACTGTCCAGAAGTATGGAGATAACTGGGTGTGTCATGTGTGATTACACACAAATAGGTAAACCATGATAGGTACATAGCTTAACATATTCCTGCCATGTAGCAAAGTTGCCAGCTGTGTAGAGTTGGGTGAATGCCTGTCAAATATGAGCCCTTGGCCACATTAATGCACAGATTGCATGTAAGACAGAGCAACAGGGCTGAGTGGCGTGGTGTACTGTGTGAAAGACAGAGTGCAGGATCAATTCAAATACATGACCAAACCTACATCACTTTCCCAGGAGCTGTGGTCTGAGTAGTTGCTAAGAGGAATGCAGTCACCCTTGTGACTTGGTGTAATGTGAACAGTGGTTCTGTCAATACTTGAATCAACAAGGCAGATGTGGTCCTTCCCTCAACTTACCCTCACAGGCAGGGCAGGTCAGCAATCTGTATAACCGCATTGCAATGTGTGGTATGACATGAAATGACACCCTTGTCACACACTAGTTGTGTGAACAATATAAAGATACTGCGATCTGAAAGGGAACTACTGTACTTTGTCTTGTTTCCTTCAAGTAAAAATGTCCTACACATCAATCTTCAACTGAAAGTGAATGGGAATAAAGTCTGTATGTCAGCCAAATTGTCAGCACTTGTGCCAACATCTATCACAGATCACCATTAACATATTCCAGTTTCATTTCAGAGGGAGAAACAACACCTCCTGACCGCTAGCCTGTCCTGGATGACCAACCTGATGGCAATGACATCCTTCCAGCAACTCCTAGAATCCATTGGAACACCTTCTCCGGTCACAGCAAGGGATAATAACTTTACTTGGTCTCCTGAGGGATCGCCTACCGCAGGACATGCTCCATCTGTCATCCCAAGCCCAGTTGTGGACTTGTAGACCCACAAGTAACCTTCCAATGGCGAGCAGTAGGATTCCAGTGGCAGCTAAAAGGAGTCAGTAGTTGCCTCAGTCCCAATTAGTACACCTCAGAGGCAATCAAAGGCACCTACCCTTTGCTCCATAGAATGGAACAGACCCTGACTGACATTGCTGGTGTCATGAGGCACAGGCAACAACAACAGCCCTGACAATGTGACACCAGTGAGGTTGCCACCCTGCTGGGGCCATCCACACAATCCTCCAATCTATGGAGCACAAGCAGGAATCCTATGTAGCAATTATGGGTGCTTTCCACAGCAACGTTGTAGCCTTGTTGGCAAGCCATGAGACCCTTATCAGTGCTGTGTAGCCTTCCTTGCTGGCACAGACAAATACTGCCAGGGACAGGGTAGCTACATCTTCTGCCCCTGATGTGTGTGTGCACCTCACATTCCTCCCACACAAGCAACACCTCCCTCAGGGGAGGCACAACACACATTTAAGGAGGAAGATGTGGATTTCACCCATTTCTAGCAGCAATCTGCCTAGTAACATTTGTCTGTGCTTCTTGGACAGTTTATCAGTGGACCTGTATTTATCATCATGACACTTCCTTTGTCACATGGTATTGTCCCCTTTTTGTATGCTCTCCTGTTTATCTAATCCATTTGTGGGCTGTTGATGAGGCATACTTCCTCACTGGAATTCTCCCCCGCTACATGTCACATGACATGTATCCCGTATGGACTCTGTCTGGGCATCCTTTGGTCTATAACTGTGTTGGTGTTGTTGCCAAAGAACTGCAAAGCTGTACATGCCTATGCACACACCTGTAAACTAATCCACTCCTATGTACCAGTGTGTTATATTTCTGTTGCAGATAGGACTAACTAGACCATGGTGGATCTGCATTTACTAAAGCCACTTAACATCTCAAGGATATAACAGTACAGTCACTATCACCTGTTCTGGTTGGACATGGCCAAACATCATGTACATCCACTGCCAAGGCATTCCGCAGAAAGTTTCATGTAACAACTGAATGTCATAGTGTGACAATAAGTATCAGTTATTTACTGGCACACCATACAAAATGCCTTACTAATCACACACTTGCCTACCTGCACAAAATGGGTCCTGTGGGCCATTTGAGCCATAAACAAAATTTCACACATCCAAATATATGCTTGATCAGTGCCCATGACAACGTGATCAAGCATATATGATAGCCTCAATGCTTACACTGAAGATATCCTAAAGTACTAATTATGCAAGCATTGACAATATGCAGACACTCATGCCAGACTCATTTGGAATTAGCATCATACCTATGCAACCCAAGGATGTAGAAGCTCAGTGCAACACCTTGAATGTCAGTATGCATGAAATGCAAATAATAAGTGTTTAAGGTCTTGCGTCAACTGATAAATGGTGTTGAAAGGCACACTGGGATATGTAGGGTCAATTTGTACATCTGCCCTTGAGAGCCCTCACATGCATTGAGTGTGAGTGTAACCCATTACATCAATTGTACAATATACACACATATCACTAATAAAGAGCACAGACCCAGGAACAAAGCTACAGATCCCCAGGCTAAGAGGAATTGTGCACAAGGTCACATGACTGTAGTGCCACACTTAGCAAGTGCTCAATGCCAAGGATGATTGATGTTATCTGGGCAGGTGGGGCCACATTCATGATTTCTAACCAGCTAACAAAAATGACCTACTAGTACAATGGTTTAAGGGTGAGTGTGTAAGTGGCAAGCACCAGTCTGTGTCCCAGCTCAGCCATGAATGGGTAATCTGGGGTGACGGAACCATACCTGCTATACATGCAGCATCTCATACACACACAGTGTAGCAGTAGGTGACTGTGTTGGGCTGTGTAATAATTCACACAAAGAGGACCTCAAGCCTAAGGTGCCTAAAGAATAGTGAGGAGTCCTTAAGTGACTCTATTGTGAGGTAGACTGACTCTTGTCCATAGGCCTCGGACAAAGTAAAACATATCTACAATCACTACAGGGAATTGCTACATCATGCACTCAAATGAAGCTAAGCAAAGATGAAAACTCTTAAACATGAAATGATTACAAAGTTATGAATGTAAAACAAATAATATTTATGTAAAAAATGCCATCCTAACCAAATAAAACTATGTATCCCACACTAACGTACACTATCTAAACTAAGCATAAACTACCTTAACATACCTGTCTTACACTAATGCACAAGATCTTTACTAAGCCTAACCTACCTTAACCTACCTTAACCTACCTATCTCTCACAAACTAACCTTAACACTACCTTACACTAACTTAACCCGTTTTAATCTATCCTATACATTTAACACAAATGACATGTTAGACCCCCACACCCCATTTAACACATACCTTGGCACAATACTAACATAAACTATACCTGAACATAATCTACATACACATGTATACCTAAACAAATATATTTTTGGGGGTATTTTTTGTGCATATCCTAAACATCAACCCTCCCACCCACTAAAAACCTTAAAATAATGAGGAAAATATCTAAAAATACTTCTCTGTAAAATGTCTAAAAGAGAAAACATACCTACACTAAACCTATCCTAACCACTAACTAACTCTATGCCTAACTAACTATTATAATACAAACCACATTTTACTCCCAAACAACAACATAGTCCAAAATCAACTTCACAGGAGTTGTGAAATCTACACCAGGGCCTCTTCCATGATGTCCTGGCGTGTGCACAGAGTGCCCTGCTCCCTCCACATTTCATCCAGCCTCCTTGTTATCTTTTTGAGTTTGCACAGAGTGAAGTATGTGAACAGGGAGCCACTCTGTTTCGTGGGCTTCCTGGCCCATGTGGTTGTTGTCTGGATGGAGTTGTAGCCCCTGGTACCTGGGCTCGAGGGCCTGTTGCCAGCTTGCACCAGCTGTGGTTGGGGTTTTGGAGGTGGGGTTTGCTGCTGATTTTCTAGTGTTTGGAGGGACATTCCAGGTCCCCGCAGCCTTGGCACTCTTGTAGAACTTTTCCATGTTCCTGTGTATCTCTGCAACATGCTTAATATGGCGGTATTGGTCCCTCTGCATTCCAAATATTTTCACATCTTCTGTGATGTCATGTTATCTAGGGTGGTAATGAAAAAAACATTTTCAACACAAGCTGTACATGGACATGATGTGTGTGAAAATAGCCTGATATTGTAAAACAGTCATATGTGTCTGATCAGACCAACTCCAGAAATAGAGATGGATATATTCACAATATACTTTCACTGTATGGACAACCCCTGCTTGAGCAAGGAAAACAGAGTCTGCTGCCACCTGTGTAGGTGCACATTATGTAAGCATGGTCACAATGAGATCACACCATATCATTTTGAACAATGATTCACATTCATGATGATGTTTATATTTTATTTTGGACACATGGTCCATCTAAAAAATAAATGTTGCAAATATCAAAAGCAAAATCGGTGTGATTGTGATGGCCACCCTGCTGACACTGACATACATCTTTTCATAAATCTGCATTTTGTTTTGCATACTACTGCAGGGACAAGTATGTTGCCCACAAACAAATGTGGTGTAACGCAGCAAGTATGTCTGGCCATCCTGATGGTCAGTCAAACAGATATTTTTTAGCTGGAGAGCTCAAAATTAAGCAGCATGTCTTAGATAAGTATGCTGTATGTTGATGGAACATATGTGGCATAATCACACACTGTATGACTCTGATACCAACATAACTACCTCTACATGCTTGCTAACAGTGTCTGTGTTAACATATTGCACACCATCTCTGTCTGTGTCAAACACAATTTTGGACACATGCAAATAAGCCCTGGTTAGACATGCTTAGCAGCACACATTTCACTGTGCTACTACATGCTTTGAAACGTGATTGTGTAGCTCAGTGCCATCTGTTGTACGAGCTAATGTGTTTCTGTTGAACACATGCAGGTTCAGGTGATGGTTAGTGTGCCCAAAGCCACATGACTATAGATGTGAATTCATTAACAAACATGTTAAGATGCTTCCTTCATGAGCGGCTGCTTACAAAAACCCCACATTCTCAATGGAAGTCTTCTTTGTTCATTCCAAATGAATCTGTGGGCAGGGTCCCTGGTGTTTCACACATTGATAGCAAATTGATAGTAGTTGATCACTACCCCGCAAAACACTTCACAATGTTATATGCCACTTAGACCACCCACAGACTTAAAAATTCTTCATACATGTACATACATGTACTCATGACACTTACCTGTAGCTTTGGTGTCCTTGAAGAAGTCAACCTCTCCCCGGGTGAATGGTCTTTGTCCACCTATATATGTTAATTGGGACGTAGCATTGTGCTTTAACATATGTTTACATGTACATATTATAAACTATACTTTCAGTATTTCATAATTACATAGCAGCTTAGACAAAAATATTTGAATATGGCCATATTATTAGACACAGCTTGTCAGATTTCAGGCTTGAGCAGGCCTGAGCTGCCTGGATAATGTAGTTCTGATGTACTCATCACCATATGCCTGAAACATGCCTCAAGCATGTGATGCGTTTAGTTATGCTGGCCAGCATCATGTCAGACTCCATTGTACCATGACAGATGAGTGATAATGCTGACCCTCTTAATGACTGGGTGGTGTAATACTAGAATAGGACAGACATACAGGCTTACACAGTATGCAACATCATTGAAGGCATATAAGGGTTTGCTGGCACTGGTGGACAGAATGCTGACTAGTGTGAATTATTTGTACTTTTTAACTTTGTGCAAGGTTGCATGCCTTCACAGCAGCTATGATGTTTTGGAGTTGCCATGAAAGAAACACAGTTCTGCACATGTGGATTTGTATGAGGCAGATTAATCTGTGTACATGTGTAGCACAAGGCTGCAGGCATGGAATCGTGTATGTATATGGACTTTGGACATAGATCGACTGCTTTGCCCTCAACAGTGGGTGCACTGTGAATTTGAAAACATCCCCTGTACACTCCTGTATGTCATATAAGGAAAAGCTCATGATTCCAAGCATTTACATTTAGAACTGACACCCAGGGTATGGCAGTGGAGCATTTGACTGTGTTTGCTTAACGTTTGCTTAATATAGTGACTCTGAAGCATACAAAGGGGTATATTTAAGTTTCCATTGCATCACTTTCAGTGATGCAACGGTGGAGTAAACTTTTCAACCATATCTGTGAGGCCACACAAAGCACACATAGAAAAAGGAAAAATCCTCACAGGATTTTTTTTATGCAGGAATGTGACCATTTCCTGTACAAAACCAATTCTGAATGCAACGCAGACACTCTTGCACCATGGTGCAAGTGTGTCTGCCTTGGTGCTAGGCAGCTAAAACAGCACAAGCCAGGGTGGAAGGACAGAAATAAGCCATATTGCATAGATACAGCTCATTCCTGCATTGTCCTTGTCCTTATCATCACATTTTGATGTACATCTTAAACGTTGTAATAAGTAAAACGAACTAGAAAACTGGTGTTATGTTTGGCATTACTGAAATAGTTACATCACAAACATCAGAAGGAACAAACATACATACCTATGGGTCCTCCAATCTCCAGTCGAAGGAGGTCAAATAGATTGGCCTCGTGTGCCACCACATCAGTCCACCTGTACTTCATCTGGACGCAGGTCTGATCAACCCGGAAGATGTTCTGGTGATTCCAGCACACCCTCTGCCACAGATCATTTTTGTCTTTTGCAGGGTAGCCCTGACTCACTCTCCCCCATCTGCCACCATCCTTAGCTGGTAGTGAATGATGAGCCATATCAGTCCTCTCAAATCTGGATTGCTGATGTGTTTGCCCCTCCCTCAGATCCCTCCCACAGACACTATAGAAAAAATAACTCCTCTGCCAAGTATAACTGCCTCTTCAAGAAAGTACCCCAAAAAGACATACTCCCAATAACACAGTGACAATAACATGCCAAAAAATATACAAAAGGACAAAAACGTAAGACAAAGACTCAATATAAGAGCACACACTGACAACACCAAACAGCCACCAATCTAACAGCCACTCTCCAAAAACATCCAGCACCCATAGCAGGCTAACTGAGAGTAAGAGAAAGTGAAAGTAACGTCACACTTCCTAGTATGCAGCCTGCCACACCCATTGCGTAATTTTCTGGCTATGTCCTGCCCGTTTTTGACAAATGCGTAATTTTTTCTTCTACATCAGTACTGAAATTGCCATAGTGTGATGAACGCATAGTGTACACATGCATTGGCCTTGATGCGTGGCTTACAGCCTGCACAACTGGTGCAATGCACTGGACAACAGAGGCATTGTGTGGTTTTTGACACATGCTACTGGCCTAATTTGTGGGATCTAATGGTAGGGAATGTGAAAATCAGGAAATCAGCTTGTACACACTTCCATTGGTGCTAGAGCTATAGCAGACAAGATAAAATTTTGGTTATGTGTGACAATTCGCTGGTCATAGTGTGCTTATCTGTGGCATAATACCTTTTGAAGTGTTACTTGTTAGGTGACAATTTATTGTGAGTGCAACAGCGTGATTATTGTATTAAGATATTTACTAAATGATCTTCCTTTTGTGGTTTGAATTAGGCTTTGGGGGGACTTAGATAGCTGTGGGGATGCTGCTATTATGTAATGTATGTATTACTAAATCCAGTGTTGCACGGTATTTGGCAAAGCTGTGGACTGAGTTGGCACCACTTGACAGGTCTGTGTGACAGAGGGCGGCGTCCAGTAGGTGATTCTGGCTGGGCGTAATTGGTTCATGTCTCTGTCACTTCATGACTGTTGGCTGGAACATGGCCTATGGAGTGAATTTGGGTTCAAAGAGTACATGTGCATTCCTTTTCACACAAACCTGGGGCACAGCAGGCAACATGGCAGCACAGCAAGGCTGAAATGAGGAGCATTCTGATCACACTTAAGTTGTCAGAGCCATTACAAGGATACACACCTGAATGTCCCCCACAGTCATATGTTCGTGTGAAGACTGCTCCTGGGACCTATTTGCCATACTATTGTATTCCCTATTCTGCCCATATATCTTTATTCATATCATCTGTCACGACCATGTCATAAGATGTGTTACGAATGCAACACACACTTAGGGAATCCCAGAGACAGGCTGGCTTACCCATACTACAGTGTATGTGCCACCCAGATAGCATATTTACTGAATATTTTAAAAACATATGTTGCATTTCGAATATGGCACATGTGATAGTCAGGCAGCCATTTATTTGCACACAAAGCTAAGCAAGGACCATCATGTGATGTGATGGTAAAGGTACGTGTGCACTCAGGGCTATATGCCTGAATCAATATGTGTGGAGCCTGCACAATGCACCATGATAGATGTCCTACAGATATCTGTTTACCTATTGTTTGAGCCAGACATGGCCAGCTTGTTATCAATCATGAGTGACACAATGTTTTGCAAATGACTGCATTCACTCTCTCTGCACCAGTGAGATGCTCCGTGACCATTGCATGGGCGTACCCATGCACACCCGATGGTTAAATATGCATTCTGAAACATACCAAACCAGGTAAACCGGGAAATGACCCAGTAAATAATACATTCCCAGTAGTGACATTACAAGAACTTGAACCTTCAACTCTCCTCCACACTTCAATATAAAAGAGGGTGATGTGGTGAGTGATTGGCGCTCCTATTCCCAACACTAACTACATGTAACAATATATACACGGTGCACAAAACTAAGGTGTCCACCCCGAAAGGCGCCTATACGATAAAACCTACTGGTTATCTGACAATTTCGATTGCTGAGTAATGGCACTCATGTAATAATTAAATCTCAACATACTCATGCATGTTTATGTCTAGCCAAACAATGAAACATTAGTTAGAGTAGTATCACATATGAAAGTCCTTCCTTGCGTTTCATATAACATTTATTCAACCAAACTTTCACCAGTTCCAAATTAAACATCCCTCTGGACCTTCACAGAGAAAATTTGTATTCTTCACAGTCCTTTGGTTAATTCAATTATCACATTTATATATCCGAGCACAGCAGAACCTCCAACTCGCTTTTCCGTTTTTACATATCCAAGAAAAACAGAGCCTCCAACTCGCTTGTCCTTGTCAACACATGTTTCATCCAGGGGAGTGCCCCAGGGATTTCATCAGGACTCCCTAAAATAATATTCTCATATATAATGAATCATTTTCAACATCTATTCTTATTCTCTGACCTTATTACCCCTCGTGTATCAACAAAATCCAGTCTCGTAGTGAGAACCATGCAAGTTGCCATTGTCCCTACGTAAGTGATTTTTCTTATTGTGAGCCAAAGTAAAGCAGTCAATTTGCCCCGTTAGAGTACAGGAATACGTGACAGTAGATAGAGATAAATAAAACTAAAGTAAAGTGCAAACTAAAACAGATTTAGTTTAGTATATATTTAGATTGAAATCAGATACTATTGTTAAAGGTGTGTTCCTTATGTAGCGCGTGCTCAAAATAATTTAAGAGAAAATCCCCCCAACACGTGCTATATATCCACCATAAACCTAATATATACTCCACATATCCACAGATTTTACCTTAATATTTTTCCATTAACGCTCACTTCTTCAATTTCACCGACTATTCACTCTTTTTTGAGGATTACACTCTATCTACATGTGCAGTAAAGAATAGAAAGTTTTTTTAGATTATTTCGTGTGTTTTGCATATTTCCAGTTCAGATTGTAGTGTCAAATTAAAATTTCAAAACGCTCAGATAGAAGCTATACCGCCAGGAGAGATGATATGAGCAAGAAGAAATTGCAGTAGAGATTGTGACTTTTGTGAGGCCATTGATGACATGGGACATAGGTTTAGAGTTAGAGGCTATTCGGAGAGGAGTATACTCAAGTCTCATAACAAGGCTCTTAAGATCTCTCGCTTACAGACACTATTGCCAGCGACACGGAGAGATACTGAGACTAAGAAAAATAGTACTCAAAGAATGACGATTGTTCTAGATTACACGGAAACTTCTCAGAGGTTGCTGAGAAATATGAAGAAATATTGGTCGATACTTACTCAAGATGAGACACTTAAGAAATACATTGGTAACAGACCAGAGGCTTCATTTAGAAGAGGGAATACCCTTTATAATATTTTGAGTCCCAGTTATCCATCTGAGGAGGCGAAGTTGAACTGGCTCAATGTACGAAATCGAGGTTTCTACAAGTGTGGCTCATGTGCAATGTGTAAATGGGCGTGGCAAGCTATTTTTACGTACCATGAAAGAAATCAGGAAGAGAAACGGCATAGAAATAAGTGCGTCCTTTATGTTCTTACACTGACGGACAGAATGGTGCAGTCCGTCGTTGATTTTGAATATTGTATCGGGGCGTTTAAATAGAACGCGCATAGGGAACTTCGGTTAGACTTTGGGATAGCGTACTCGCTGTGAGAAAAGAACTCTTTCAAGGTAAGACACAAAACCTAGCGTGCACAGGAGAATATATCGGAGGGACTCTGATTTGGGTGACAATTAATATGGCTTATCTTATGACAGACACTACAGGAGAAAAAAGGCAAGGACACAAGGCATAGAGAAGAATGAAACGTGTAAATTAAAGTAGGTGAGCGTTTTGAAAATTTAATTTGACACTACAATCTGAACTGGAAATATGCAAAACACACGAAATAATCTAAAAAAACTTTCTATTCTTTACTGCACATGTAGATAGAGTGTAATCCTCAAAAAAGAGTGAATATTCTGTGAAATTAAAGAAGTGAGCGTTAATGGAAAAATATTAAGGTAAAATCTGTGGATTTGTGGAGTATATATTAGGTTAATGGTGGATATATAGCATGTGTTGGGGGGATTTTCTCTTAAATTATTTTGAGCATGCGCTACATAAGGAACACACCTTTATCAATAGTATCTGATTTCACTCTAAATATATACTAATACTAAATACTAAATCTGTTTTAGTTTGCACTTTACTTTAGTTTTATTTATCTCTATCTACTGTCACGTATTCCTGTACTCTAACGGGGCAAATAGACTGCTTTACTTTGGCTCACAATAAGAAAAATCACTTACGTAGGGACAATGGTAACTTGCATGGTTCTCACTACAAGACTGGATTTTGTTGATACACGAGGAGTAATACGGTCAGAGGATAAGAATAGATGTTGAAAATGATTCATTATATATGAAAATATTATTTTAGGGAGTCCTGATGAAATCCCTGGGGCACTCCCCTGGATGAAACACGTGTTGACAAGGACAAGCGAGTTGGAGGCTCTGTTTTTCTTGGATATGTAAAAACGGACAAGCGAGTTGGAGGTTCTGCTGTGCTGGGATATATAAATGTGATAATTGAATTAACCAAAGGACTGTGAAGAATACAAATCATCTCTGTGAAGGTCCAGAGGGATGTTTAATTTGGAACTGGTGAAATTGTGGTTGAATAAATGTTATATGAAACGCAAGGAAGGATTTTCGTATGTGATACTACTATAATTAATGTTTCATTGTTTGGCTAGACATAAACATGCATGAGTATGTTGAGATTTGATTATTACATGTGTGCCATTACTCAGCAATCTCCTCCACACTTCATTTATCTATGTGTGTTGCATTCTGCAGCACACATAGATGGTGGAATTTGGCTCACAGGATATTTTTGTTAGCAGGAAGACAACACATACATTCCTGCATTCAATATTTGCATCCCTGCTCCATGGTGCAAGTGTGCCTGCGTAAGCCCTAGGCAAGTAATGCAGCAGTGGCACATGGGAAAAGGCATGATTGTTTTGTATTCAGTTGCGTACAGTACATCACTTGAAATGTCCTTTCACACATAGCTAAGCAGTGGCGACACTATATGTGCTGCACTGTGTGGTATGTACATGCTAGGTCACTCTGTTTACAAACACAGGACATTAGGGGAACTCTACTGTGATCCACACCTGTTGAACGTAAACAAACACCATAACGTGTAGCACACAGACTCAGTCAGCACACAATGTTTGGATCTACACTCACTTGAACTTGTGCTTGAGCGTCAGAAGTTGAGTGCACTCTTACAGCGCATACATTCTCAGCATGTGCACACTATTCCACATTGCAAGATCTATGTTGTGTATGTCTTGCACAGACATGTCTTCTGCACATGGTGTTAACATGCACACAATTTTTAATAGACATGAAGTTGGGCAGGGGTGAGTGTGACACACAGCAACAGACCTTTGGACAGGGACATTTGGACAGCTACACTACTGATATTCAATAAATATAATTCTGCCAACCATACATGATCTCTGTCCCACGCCTGTCATAGGCATTTGCAGCACATCAACTCTGAGGGCCGGTGTTTGTGTCGCCCTCATGGTCCAAGAAGACAGCATTCCCTAACACAGGCCTATGTAATGCCACACATTCACATGCCATTTCCCCATTGAGAAAATACAAGATTAATGAACCCCTCAGCTATGCACCTGTAACCTCAAGGCAGGGGTAAGCTACTCTAGCCATGCACAGATAAGTGTTTATCCAAATTTCTCCATCATACCATGTTCAAAAAAATGTGTGTGTAACCATACAGTGTTGACAGACTTTTCCCATGGACATATCACACTCATGACATCTCTGTATTCCTCAGGTGTTGCGACGTTTGATAAACATATCTCCATTGCCATACTTCTCTTGGCAATTGCTCACAATGCATAGTCATCAGCTCATATTGTTGTGTTACAGGACTTTGACTCTCATCACATGGCTGTGCAAGGCCTGTGAGTTCTGCATACTGGCAACTGGGGCCTGAGGTGCCATATATGATAATTTGGCCAGGAATCACACATGTAGTATTTTGAGGTTCCCCAGGCTTGCAGATATGCATTCTGTAACAAAACAATTTCATCTTGTACACATCATGCTTGTCTACTGTCCATGGCAACTGTCACTTATGATCTGTGATGGTATGTGGAACAACATTAGCTCCTGCAAATTGCTGCTGTTGTGCCTGCTACCAGATTGGTGAGACACAACACACTGAGTAGATTGTCTTAGATATGGACATATTGTCTGCAGTTTGCATGCCAACACTCATTGAGTGCCATCAAAAATACATTTTGCTGCTGCAGAAGACTGCAAGACTGCTAGCGATGCAGCAGACTACGGCTCAAGTGCACGAGGACAGGAATGATCATCTTGGATATGGATATGTAGCATTCCTGGCATGCCCCTTTACTGCATGGCACTGCATGACATTGCATTTCTGTAAAGGTGGGTTGATTATTGAGAGCCATGACCCCATGTTGCTCAATGGGTCTGACAACATGATTGTTACATGTTGAGGCCTAATCGAAGTTGAGGAGATGTGAGTGACTTGATGTTTACAGTGACAGAGACATAAAATTGCCAATACAAAGAATGAATACAAACATTTAATTACATTTTGCACAATTCAGTTCATATCTGAAATTTTGTCCATCCAGTAAATGGAAATTTATGCCAGTAAATTCTGCACAATGTGGTTGTGTCACCGTCTACCAGCCATTGTGTTGGATCTTTCTTTTGCACAACTGACACCATAGAGCAGGTGAGCCATCACACTGGTTACATATGTCAATGCGGCTTTAAATCTATGTGTATGTGTGTATACAGACTGCCAGTATGGCTGAGACATATATTTGTTTTGTACTGTTAAGATTTACATATATCGGGGCCTAAACTGACATAGCATGCCACATATGGCCTTTGCAAATACTTCTTCCTGTGTTGCTTCTGAAACTTAGGTCAACACACAAGTATATTGCAATGTCTGACACACTTACTCATTTCCACAGGGCTTGTTCTCACACCATTGAAATTGTTGACCTTTGACTGATACCGAGAGTAGGTACGCCGTTGAGAAGATGCTCATCTCACACAGATCTCTTGTGTTGCCTTTGTACTCAAAACACAACCTCCTTCATGAACTCCATCCACTCCGGAGCATCCACTCACCCCTGCCCCCACCAACTTGTCAACCTCAGGAAAAACTAGATCAGCCACCAACTCACCACCATCCTCAACACCTCACTAGCCATAGCCACCTTTTCAGAAGCCTGGAAACATGCTGAGGTCAAATCCCCTCCTTAATGAACCCTCTACAGACCCCAAAAGAGCTTCAGAACTACCATTCAATCTCTATGCTCCCTTTTCCTGCCAAAGCCCTGGAAAAGGCCATCACTGACCACTTGGAGAGATAAAACTTACTGGATCCATCCCAATCAGGCTTCAGAGCTAACAACAGCACCAAGACAGCCATGAACTCCGCAACACACAACATCCCCAGCTTACTCGACAGAGGACAATCTGCTGCCCTGATCCTTGTGGATCTCTCTGCAGGCTTCAACACCGTCACACACCACACACTCAACGCCTTATGGGGATCACAGCCAATGCACTCAGATCGCTGACATCCTTCCTCACAGAACGCACTCAGAGAGCCCGCCTCCCATCCTTCACCTCGCAAGCCAAGCACACCATCTGTGGCATCCCCCAAGGCTCATCCCTCAGCCCAACTCTTTTCAACATCTGCATGAAACCTCTCGCGGATGTACTAAGATCACACAACAGCAACATAATCTCCTACACTGACTACACTCAGCTCATCCTTCTGCTCTCAGCGGACCCCACCCAAACAGAGACCAACTTCCACAACTGCATGAAGAACGTATCCACCTGGATGAGGGACAACTACCTGTAGCTCAACACGGATAAGACAGTTTCTGATCTTTGGCAGACACACCTCCATCTGGAACGACTCCTGGTGGCCATCAGAACTTGGACCAACCCCCAGGCTCAAGGACCAGCCACGCAACTTCGGCATCATCCTCGACAGTGAGCTTTCCATGAGATGTCAGGTCAACGCCGTCTCAGCCTGTTTCCACAAGCTCCGCAAAGTCTTCAAATGGCTCCCCATCTATACTAGAAAGACAGTGACTCAGGCCATCATTACCAGCAGACTATGACTACGGTAACACACTAACGCAGGCACCACCACCACCAAACTCATGGAAAGACTCCAGACAATCCAAAATGCAGCTGCAATGTTAATCCTCATCTTGCCCAAGAGAACACACATCACCCAGCACCTGCAGGACCTTCACTGGCTCCTGATCCAGAAAAGATGCCATTTCAAACTCCTTAGCCATGCCTACAAAGCCCTCCATGGCCAGGGTCCCGCCTACCTTAACCACCGCCTACACTTCTATAGACCTCCCAGGAACCTTCCCTCCGCACACCATGCCCTCACTCAAATCCCCCTCATTTGTTGATGCCACTCGGGAGGATACTCTTTCTCCCGCCTTGTCGCCAAGGCCTGGAATGTCCTCCCTCACCAACTCCGCACCGTACCATCCCTGACAGATATCAGGAAAAGACTCAAAACTTGGCTTTTTGACTAACACTGGAAGCAAGCACCTGGATACACACTCGGGTGACAATCAATGCTCTTCAAACATGTCTTGAGTGATTGATTGATGATTGATACTCAATTTGGCTTTAATGGCATACGGCATGGTTTTAATTGTGATTCATTACCCAGTGCATATGACACATTACTACTCACTGATGCTCTGTAGCTACTGCCATTGACAGATTAGTGAGGGCATGTCAATGTAGTAAATCATTGGCTGCATGTTACAGTATGTGCAGATGATGTGGTCCACCCATTCACACAGAGTGACATGACACATTACTACCCCTTGATGTTCTGTAGCTACTGCCATTGATAGAGTAGTGAGGGCATGTCGTGGTAAATCATCAGCAACATGTTGCAGTATGTTGTCCCCACTATGTGCACATGACACAAGGGCGCAGATATCTGGGAAAGGGGCACTGTGGAGCACAGCAAGTTACCTATCTGTACTGCACTGCATCACTGAGAAAGGGGAGTAGTGCACAGTCTTTACTCCATATGGCACATTCCTGTCCTTTCACCCTGCACTGGCACACAATGGGCTGCCTAGCACAAACATAGGCACACCTGCAGCATGGTGTGAGGGTGCCTGCATAGCATGCTGGATTGTCTTTGTGCAGGTAAGGGCACATTCCTGCACATAATGAGCCCTTAGAGGCATGATCGCCTATGTATGAGTGCCACAGTATGCAGCATATTTACGAACCAGGAGTGCCATGAATGACAAGTTATTTATCCTTTGGTACACATTACCTGGGGAGACCAATTGATTTTATGAATTTCCAGGTTTACAAGGTGTGGTATACATAGCATGCCTCATGAACCATGGGAGTCGCATGGAGACACCGACACAACACCAACTCCCTTGCACAGAGTGTTGGAACTCTGCATTTTACAAAGCATTGCATTGCCCCAGATTTTTACGTCATTCAAAGGCACACAAAGGGGGTGATTCCAACCCTGACGGGCGGCGGTAGCCATCCGCCAGGCGGGAACCGCCATTTGGGCGCCATGCGGGCAAAATACCGCTGCCCCCATTCCAACATTCCCGCTGGGCCGGCGGGAATGAGGCCTGCAACACAGGAGCCGGCTCCGAATGGAGCCACGGTGTTGCGGCCGTGCGACGGGTGCAGTTGCACCCGTCGTGCTTTTCACTGTCTGCTAGGCAGACAGTGAAAAGCTGCCCGGGGCCCTGTTAGGGGACCCCTGCAGGGGCCCCCAGGGGCCCCAGGACACCCCTTACCGCCAGCCGCTTCCTGGCGGTGAAAACCGCCAGAAACAGGCTGGCGGTAAGGGGGTCAGAATCCCCAGGGCAGCGCTGCTTGCAGCGCTGCCCTGGCAGATTCTCCCAGCCGGGGCAAAAACGCCGGAAAAACGCCAGCCCCGGCGGGGCGACCGCAGCTTTACCGCTGCGGTCAGAATGGCATGTGAAGCACCGCCAGCCTGTTGGCGGTGCTTCCGTCATTCGTGACCCTGGCGGTCAGAATGACCCCCAAAGTGGCTTTGCGTGTCTTAACATGTCTGACTTAGGGGTTTGCATTACACATGTACCATGACGCATGGTGCAAGTATGAGGCAAACTCCTTATACATATGGCCCTAACTCTGTTGACAGACACATTGATGGCTAGTATGACAGACATTTCTTAATTTGAGTAGGTCTGTTATGTACTTCAGATTTGCTAGCCAACAAATAGGCCAATCCCATATTGCCCATTCTGGAAGGGGTCATTGATGAGGCTGTACCTAAAGATGTGGGCATCATGTGCACTCCCCAGGTATTTTGTTAGCACATTGGTGAACATTCCCAGATGGTCCACGGTGGCCTGGACATTGATGGAGTAGGTGTGCTTCCGGTTCCTGTACAGGTGTGATGTTTCTGAGTGGGGAACCAGTTGCACATGTGTGCAATCCATTGCACCTAGCACATGGGAATATCTCAAAATGGCATATAAACCTTTGTTGGTTGTGTCTTGGGGAAAAAGAAGTACTGGGGTGTGAGGTGGATAATGGCATCCAGGACAGAGGATAGTAAGGCAGAAAATGATGGCAATATTCCTATATTTGTACAAAGAAATACACATATCTACGTCATTACATATAATAAAATAACACATGATTACAAACACAGGGATCTGTGGATCATATGTTTGGGGTTTATGAATTCCATAGTCTGGCAGCATTAACAGAGAAAGATGTACCACCTATGTTTTTTTCTTGTATGGTAGGGTTTTGAGGCGAGGTGCCAATCTTGAATGGAGGTTCCTTTGTTAAATGTATTTGGTGATGGTATTCCTGATGAAAAGCCACCTTGTTCCATCTATTGCTTTTTGGGTGATACAAAGCAGCTTCAAGGTGATCTCCTGGCAACCGGTAACCCATGTAAAGCCCTCAAGGCAGCCAGGATGTGGGCTTGTGGCTTTACATGTAGAACTAGAATGACCCTCACAGTTCTGCATCAGTTGTAGTCTTTTTATAGCTGATAAAAATGAACTGTGGGAGAGGTCATTGGCGTAATTAAGTTTAGACAGTACAAGCGACATAGGCCCATATTTATACTTTTTTAGCGCTGCATTTGTGCCGCTTTTTTACGCAAAAACGGCGCAAACTTACAAAATGCAATTGTATTTTGCAAGTTTGCGCCGCTTTTGCGTAACAAAATGACGCGAATGGGGTGCTAAAAAAGAGTAAATATGGGCCATAGTAGCATGGATCTTGTGTGGAACTCCCAGAAGGGTGAAGATGCGTCACAGAGTTTTCATGGTAATGAAGCTTGATCTTGTTTATTTCACCACTTGGGCATTCATTGATAACCTGGAGTCCATGGTAATTCCAGGGTATTTAACTTCCTGAGACACTTTAGGAGATGGTCCCAGATTGTCAGGCCAAGCACAGAGTGGGTTATAACTTTTCCAATCGCCACATGTGAGTATTTCAGTTTTGGAAGCATTCAATTTGAGATGGCTCTATGTAATTCACTGACCAACGTCTCTGAGGCATCTGAAGATTTGTAAGTTTCCAACGTCTTTGGGGCTTTCCAGTTTAACAAGTATTTGTGTGTCAACTGCATAGCTATGGCATGTGAGCTGAAATTAATTGATTAATGACAGTAATGACTTCATGTAGATGTTGAAAAGCATGGGTGAGATGATAGAGCCTTGAGGGATTCCTGCTTTAGTGAAGTATGGTTTGGATGGGAAAGAGGGAAAATGGATCACATTTGTTTTGTTTTGAAAGTAGTGTGTGATCCAGTCGAGAGCAGTACTCTCTATGCCAGCTTTGCAGAGTCTTTGTATTACAGCGTTATGGTCAACTATGTCAAAGGCTGCTGAAAGAGCCAGGAAAAGTAGTGCAGCACCCTGTTCCATTCTACTGTGTTTTTAAAGGTCATCTCAGATGTAGATGAGGGCAGATTTGGTGCCTCTTACTGGGTGGAATCCTGTTTGGTAGTCTGAACGTATAGAGTTATCTTCAATCAATTGTGACAAAAGGGCAAATGCTGCTCTTTCTATCAGTTTGCCCAGGAAAGGTCCATTTGTAATTGGTGTGTAGTTGTTGGGGTCATGTGTGTCCAGGTTAGTTTTCTTTAATAATGGGCGTATGTATGCCTCTTTTAGATATTCTGGAAAGATTTCCATAGTTAAAGAATTACTGATGATTCTTCTTACTGGTGTGGCAGCAGACGTAGCTAAAGGAATGTTATTGATGTTTTGAGGAGGGCAAGCGTCAGAAGGGCAGCTGGCTGGCCTGCTTGCTTTGACCAGATCCATAAATTCATGTCACCCACACCACTGTCATTCGTACTTCCTCGGCCATACCCCACACCCCTACGTATTTAAGCCGGCTTGATAGCTCAGGGGTCTCTGGGGGGCTTAGCCATATTGTAACAATCTGTCTTCTTGCCAGTATCAAAGTGAAATGAATACATTTCTTTTTCATGTTGTTTTTTTCCCTGTGGGATTGTCCTATTATTGGCAAACAGACTTAGGGTATTCTACAACTCTACCTGGAGTTGGTGCGCCACCTCTCTCCAATATTCTGCCAGCCGTGGGCAATCCCATGTCAAGTGTGTCAGTTGGCTCCATACTGCCGCACTTGAGGCAACCTGCAGACTTCAAACGATCTATTTTATGAAGTGTAGTGGGGTGACATATGTTCTGTGTTTATATTGAACTTGATGAGTCTGAATTGAGCACTGCTTGTAGCCGTTAGTATTGCCCCAAACCAGTCTTTCTCTGTAAGTTCAGCTACATGGTCCGCCACCCACTTTTGCCTCACTTTAATCATGGGCTTTATTTGTCATCTCTGATTGCTAGTAAAAGCTGTCTGATCACCCCCTACAACTGACTGTGCACAGGATTATGGGGGTCATTATGACCCCGGTGGTCGGCGATAATGTAGCGGTAAGTACCGCCAACAGGCAGGCGGTACTTACCGCCACAATATGACATTGGTGGGTTGGCTTACCGACACAACGGTCATAGTCGCCGGGCTGGAGATATCAATCTCCAGCCCGGCTGCGGCCATTGTGCCGCCTACAGGATTATGACCTCGCCTACAACCATGGTTTTCGTGGCATTCGTAACCACGAAACCCATGGCGGTAGGCCATATCAGTGACAGGGAATTGCTTCCCTGTCACTGATAGGGGTCTCCCCTTACCTTTCCAAACCCCCCAATACCCCAAATCCACACCCCCTTCACACACACACATACACACGGTCATTCACACAAACATACACACATGCATACATCTAATCACACACACTTCCTCACACACTTCCAAACATACACACACATACGCATTCACATTTCACAACATACACACACTCACACGTCTGTAAATGCACACATGCATTCAACACTCAAAACACACCTGCATTCAAACAAACACATTACATTCACCCCCCCCCACCCACACAACACCTCCACCACCCTCCCCTGTCGGAGACCTGACTTACCTGGATCCAGGGGGTCCTCCGGCAGGAGACGGGACGGGGCGCTGCTACCGCCAACAGCGCCCACCAGCAGCACCCACCAGCAGAACACCGCCAGGCCGTATCATGTGTTATGATACGGCTGACGGCGGTCTACTGGTGTGGTGCTGCTGGTGGTAGCAGTGCCACCTTACCGCCATCCACCAGAATGGCCACAGCCGGATTTCCGCCATTCTTGTTGTGGAAAACCAGCTGTGGTCATAATATGACGGACGGCTGGTAGCTGCGACGATGGTCTTTTGGGGGACGTTGCCACAGAGGTAGTTACCACTGTTCTTAAAATGAGGACCTATGTGTAGTATGTTTGTGAGGGGTAGGCATGCCAGTGTTCCCCCTCATGTGACATTAGTGAGGTTCCCCATAGTGAAATAGTGCTGCAACTGTCCTACATCTGGCCAGTGGTGTAAAATAGCCCCCGTAGACCTTGATGTGTGGGGGTGCCCCTGAGCTCCAGGGGGCCCCCACCAGCACTCTGCATGGGCAGAGAGCATCTGGTCTGAGATCTGACTCTGCCCGGAGCTTGGGGGGCCCCCTCCATGTATCTTGTAGGAGAGCCCCCTCACGTTTCGTTATGCAATGGCATCTGCCTAAAAGTTTGCCAGCTACTAAGCATCCCTCCTCTTTCCAGTGAGACATGGCCATTTCCTGATCTATGGTCTGAAGGCCAGAATTTCCCATATTGGCTATTCGTGCACGAATAGAAAGTATTTGCCCACTTGATGTTATACATACTCCATTTGAACTATGCATGTTAGCCAAGACAATGTACCCGTTAATCCCATCTTATCCCTCAACAACATCTGGCCCTATAACAACTGTGGAATTCTTCCCACTTGGGGGCATACCATTCTGTAACAAATTGCTGTCTGATAGTGCGCTTCTTAGTCAGGCACTCACTGCCTGCCCTGTTTGTAGGGGTGCTGCAGTATGTCCATTTGGACCCTGCATCTCTTCTTCCCCATACCAATGTTGTCAATAGGCATCTCAATGTCTTGAACACATGGCATAGGATCGCATGCATGCTGCATTGTAAAATGTACGAGCATCTGGGCAATAGCATTTTTGTTAGCAATATCCTAAATGCCACTGACAAGGGTAGTGAGACCCAGGAATCCAAGTTCCTCTGGACATTCCACATCAACTTGGCCGCATTGAGTTCCAGCCATCTCTGAATGTTGTTCTTGGTATCTCTAGGGCTGGGAGTCCCCAGTGGAAACACATCATATTTCTCCCTATTCACGTGTAGTCCTGATTGCTTACCAAACCTGGCTATTTTGGACTCAAGCATTGGCAGGGAACTGGAGAGGATCAGTTAAATACACCAGCATGTCATTTGCACAACATGAAACAACATGCCTGAGGGGGCCCATCTGGACCGCCCCGTCACAGAGCACCCTACGTAGCCTATTGACCAGTGCTCTCGGCTACTGCAAATAATAAGGATGGCAGGGGGCAACCCTGTTGCATTCTAGGCTCCAATTCCCATTCAGCTGGCATTACATTGTTGGGCTCACCCTGACCCTGGCCAGTTCTGATTTGTTTGCACCAGACCTGTCATTATAATGGACAATCTCATGGCTAGAAATCGTCTCCGTATTGAGTAGCGACAGTCATCGATATGACCATCTGTCCATGGGACACTAGTCAGGTTTCAAAAGCAAGTTAATGATAGCTTCTCATATTGATTTGGATAGCTTGCCTTGCTCCAATGCTTCCTGATGTATCTTCCACAGTCTGCCGGCCTGCTTCTTTGTAAAGGTCTGATACTATTTTGCTGAGAGACTGTCCGGACCCGGATCCTTAGATGTATTTAACACCTTTATGGCTGCCTTGATGTCCTCCACTGTGATGTCTGCTTCGAGAGATTCCCTTTGTTTTGTAGTGAATTTTTTGATGCTCTGTTCCGACAGTATAGGCTAGACATCCATTCTTAGTATGTTCCCTTTGCAAATATACAGGGCATTGTACTACTCATAAAAGACCCCATTGATGTTTACCTGGGTTTTCACTATTGGGCCTGCATCTGTTGCCACTGCTGTGATGCTGACCAGGAGCGTCTCCAGTTTGAGTAGCCAGACCAACATTCTACCCACCATATTGCCCTCCTTGTGCAGCTGTTGTCTGTATTTCATTGTGAGAAAGGTTTCTTTTTACTTGAGTTCCCCCAGGATGTCTCCTTGAAACTGTTGCGTCTTTTGTAATGTGCCTTCCCTGTATGGCTGTTGTGTATGCCAGTATGTCAGTTTTCTGTCCTTGGCATCAATCTCCGCATCCTACTGATTTCTACTAGAAGTGGCAATGGCCATAGCTTCTCCTCAAATTACCACCTTCTCTATTCTGTATCCATGCACCCAGTCTTACTGGCATTATTTTGAAAATAGAATTCTATGAGTTCCTGCAGAGAGTGGAGGGCCATTACCAGCTGCCGCCATAGTGGGATAGCAGATCTGATCCATTGACAGGACTACCTAAACATCAATGATCGAAGTGGTCTGATATGGCTTTGTCCTTGTATGTCATGATCAAGATTTGTCGTGCATTTCCCTGGCACAAAGTTTAATCTGGCATATGTGTTATGTGGTAGCACACGGTGTGAGTACTGTGGGGGTTTTGTTCCTTCCATGCATACAGGAGGTACAGAGTGCTCATTGTGCACTCCAAAGAATCATCTCATATTTTAAAGTTACATCTGGGGAGCTGTGGTGTCCTTTCTGCCATACCATCTACCACACAGTACAAGTTGTGCAGCCACATCATTGAAGTATCCAGGTATGGAGCCATCAGGCTGCAAAGCTTGTGGCAATAACTGGGGTCATCAGTGTTTGGTGCATATATGCCGACTAGTGACAGATCAGTCACATTGAATTTACCTAAAATTATTATGTTTCACACGACTGGTTCTACTATAAATCTGTCCATGCAGAACTGTGCTGTGGAACCAACCATATGCCCATTTCCCTTGTATGGGTGCTGTAGTTGGCATGAAAAAATGTGTCCTTTAGTATCCATTGAGGTTTGTCAGCCTCAGCAAACAGTAAGGGAGTCATTATGACCCCGGTGGTAGGAGGTAATATGGAGGAAAGTACTGCCAACAGGCGAGCAGTACTTTTCTCCATATTATGACATTGGCAGTTTGGCTGAACCCAAACCGCCAATGTACCACACCAACTGCCACTGCGGTAACGGCAGTCGTGCTGGAGACAACAATCTCCAGCCCGGTGGCCGTCACTCACCCGCCTGCAGAATTATGACCCCGCCTACTGCCATGGTTTTCGTGGCTTTCTCACCACGAAAACCATGTTGGTAGGCACTATCAGTGACAGGGACTCCCTTCACTATGTGTTTGAATCCCTTCAATGGGTATGAGGAGGGGGTCTGGAGAGGAAGGGGGGAACCTGTGGAGGGGGTGGAGAGGGAGAGGGGTGGGGGAGACCCCTATCAGTGACAAGGAAGGGATTCCCTGACACCGATAGTGCCTACCGCCATGGTTTTCATGGCAGTAAGGAAGCCACGAAAACCATGGCAGTAGGTGGGGTCATAATCCCACAGGGGGGCAAGTGACGGCCGCCGGGCTGGAGATTGTTTTCTCCAGGCCGACGGCCGTTACCGCCGTGGCTGGTTTGACTTTAGCCAAACCGCCAATGTCATAGTATGGAGGAAAGTACCACCAGCCTGTTGGCAGTACTTTGCTCCATATTACCGCCGGGGTCATAATGCTCTCCCCATCCTGACCCGAAAATACAACTAACGCAGAATGCTGTCCTACAGGTGTCTTGTGTGCCTTAAAAAACATCAAAGCTCATCGACCACATGCCGTCTAAAATCCTGTGATTGAATGGAAAACATAGTGTTAGTACTCTTTTGTGAACTAGTACTCTACACTTCCTCCCAGAGGTATCTGTTTTATCCTAGGTGATCTCAAAGATTTAAGCATTCATTAAATACTTTTCTACCGTCAAATCCAATTTTTCGATCCAAATGTCCAAATATCTCAACAAATTTCTTTAACACTTTAGCCTTGTTTGGCTATCAGCTCAAAATCACAAGCAGCCCTACTCACTTTCAAGGTTCAGGCTGATTACTAAAAATACTTAAGGGAAGGTGGTTGCTCAAAAAAAAAAAACAGGTTTGAGAATACACTAACTAAATCAAAATAAGTGTTCTGGAATAAGCTAGTGTCCAGAAACGTACCAGTTTCATTTCTAAGGTTAAGATAGGTTAGCTTATCCTTGGACTAATCAAGCAGCAGAAACTGCTGCAAAGTTAATAATAGAACAGAATGCTCAGCTCTAGAATAGCCCCTCTGATTACCATCCCTCTGTACAAGAAGAAGTGCATGATACCCCTTCTCCATACAGGCAGCAAAACTATGAAACTCTTTGACAAAAAAAGAAACGTTTAAGACCACTTTAGATTCAGGAAACCCGTAAAAGGCTTTCTTTCTCAACAGACAATGAAGGGATGCACCCAATAGCAGACAGAACCTCCCACCATCTCAATTACAGTGTGGAGGCAGCATAACTCTGGCTAATACTCACTATAGGATTAGAGGAACAAAAGAAGCCCTTGAACAATGCTCCAACCAGCCCGCCCCCTCGTCTCCTCACAGTATGCCTCTCTTTCCATCCATCCATTTGCTTTCTCGCCTCTATCTCTGTCTTATCCCTTGCTGGTGGCTTTTCCTCCACCTTCCCCATCCCTCCCTCTCTCTCTCTCTCTCTCTTTTTCTTGAATCCTCCCATGACTCCTGCTGTTAACCTCCAGAGCTCGGGAAAGCAAGAGAGGCATCTGGAGTGGCCCTATGATTTTGAAACGGTCTCCATAAACTTCAGCCAGCAGATGATATGCTCAATGGAATAAAAAGTCCTGTCTGGCAGTAGTAGTGGAAACAAATCTCCCTCAAATATGGGAGGCATGAGGACAAATGCTACTTTCTATTCCTCTTATTCAGCCCACTTCATGCTTAACCACTATTAATTGCTTGCAGTGACATGCTAAGCAAATTCTTCCATTGATACAGGAAATCAAATTTCTTCCAACAAAAGTCACACCATATTTACACATCTTTCCGATGAAATACAGAACACCTTCCAAGCTTATCATTACTGTTAGAAATTGGATTTCTGGTTGGGAGAGGTATGCACCATGACCAAAGAGGAACCACAATCCTGATCAGAGTAAGTCAGATATACATTAGAAGTTAACTTGCGCTCACCCTCTGGTAGTTTGGTACATAGCAGTCAGGCTTAACTTAAGAGGCAATGTGTAAGGTATTTCTGCAACACTTCAAACAGTAAAACAGTGAAAACACCACACAACAATAATTCACAACATGTCCGAAAAATAGAGCTTAATTTCATGAACAAAACAAGACTAAAACGACAAAGATCCAATGAGTAGAAATTGAAATATAAATTTTTAAAGAAAGAATAAATGAAACTGTAGTGCTTAGAAGCAGAAAGCGCCAGCAGGGGCTATCTGGTAACGCTAGTCTGGGCAAAAGTGAAATGTTCAGGGCAACCACGATGGAACACAGGCCGGATACAAAACCCATGCAATGCCTGCTGGGCAAAAGTACCTTGGTCTTTGAGATGCGTTGGTTCAGATGGCTCCGCGCTAAAGAAAGCAGTAAAGCTATGCGTCAGCGTCAATCCGGAGGATGGAAGTGATTGGTTGATCATGGGCCACTGTTAGGGGATGATGCGTCGCGCAGTTGGCAGTGCAGCTCCAAGCCTCACAGCAGAGCTGTCAACGGCGTTGTAATGTCCTCGATAGCAGCTGTGATGCAGGGGTGAAGTGTTAACACTTCAAGGTTGATGTGTGGTTTAATTGCAGGACCCACCAGAAATACAGGCTCCCAAGTGCCGAGGGCTGGTTTTTCACCACTTGTCGGGGCAGGGCTCACAGTTGGCAGAGTCCACAGGCTGAAGAAGGATTGTTGTAAGTCTTTTGTGTTCCTGAGACTTCAGAATAGAGGAGGCAAGCCAGCAAGCCCTTGGATTCACTCTGGGATCAAGTGATGCATATCCAGTCAGGGCCTGCTTTTGGGCGGTGCAAGAGGTGCGGCCGCACCGGAAGCTGACCTTAGGGAGCGCTGTGTTTATCAATAACGTTTGAAACTTCCGATTTAAAAGCACCTGCTGAAAAATTCCTTGTGCATCCAGTCTTCAGGAAACAATTAAAATGTCGAGATACCCCCTTTGCATGCATTATGCCTGCCACAGGCATAATGTAGCACAAGGGGTTCAAAAAGTGGCCCAATGCATGCATTGCACCACTTTGTAAATATAGTGCAGCATTTTTGGCCTTCTAACGCTACATTAGGAGAAACAAAATGACACTAATGTGGCATAAGAATGCCACTAGGGACTCTTAAATATGCCCCTATTGGGCATATTTGAAAAAAGTGGCGCTGCACACAGTGCTGCACCGCTTTTCTTGTGCCCCTTATCGCCCTCCTAACTCCACCATGTGTGCACTGTATTTAAAATATGGCACACCATGGTGGTAGTTACGGGACTATTGTCAGAATTTTTGATGCTAGACAGGTGCTTTGCAGGATTAGCATAACATGTTTTGATGGTAATCCTGCAAAGCACCCAGAGGCCCATTGTAACCAACGGAATCCTCGTTATAATGCCTGTTTTGAGCAGGCGTTAAAAGTGCTGGAAAAAAATGTCAGATTTCTTTGCGCCATTTTTTGGGCCCCTCTAATGGGGGGAATGCCATTTTTGCAAACATTATGCCTGGCTCAGACATAATGTAGCACAAAGGTTTACATAGTGTCGCAATGCATGCATTGCACCACTTTGTCAAAATGACACAGTGTTTTTGGCCTTCTAATGCCACTTTAACATAAAAACAATTACGCTAATGTGGCGTTAAAATGGCACTAGGGGCTCTTAAATATGCCCCTATATTTTGTGTAGAAAGTTGAGTGGATTAGTAAAGCCAGCCTTTACAAGTGATTTAAAACACATGAATGTATGCGAAAGGGGAGCGATGAAGAGATGAGGGGTACATTTGCCCGGTGGTAGTGAGTGAAACCGAGGAGGAGGTCATGGGGTGGGGGTGCCAAAATAAACTGTTGCACAGGGTGCCACCAGTCCTAAAGCCGGCCCTGTATCCAGTCCTTATCACCCACACAGGGGATCAGTAGGCAGCAGGGCAGCTCAACAATGCAAGAGTCCATCAAAGCAGGGATCCAGCAGAGTAACATCCCTTTAGGCAGCACAGCAGTCCTTCCTCCTGGAAGAATCTTCACAGGTCCTGAAGTGTACTGACTTTCTGGTGTCATGGGTCCAGTACTTACACCCACTTGTGCCTTTGAAGTGAGGAGACTTCAAAGAAGGGTCTTTGAAGTCACAGAGGTCCTTTCTCCCCAGCCCTGGCTCCAGACTATCAGTAAGGGATAATCAGCCGTTTGAGGGGGGACGGGCAGGCAATGCCTATCCAGGTGTATCAGCCCTACCCTCCCTTCCTGCTCAGGAAGAGCCATCAGTATGCAGATGAATACTTAGACACACCTAACATTCCTGTGTTTGTGGCTGTCTAGAGAGAATGCACAAAGTGTAGCTCTTACCCACCCCAGATGTTCATTGGAGACAGGCTGCAGCCACACAGAGCTGTAAGAGCAGAGAAATGTCCACTTTCTAAAAGTTGCATTTCTAAAATAGTACTGTTAAATCTGTCTTTACCAGTGAAGAGGATTATCATTACTATTCCAAAGATATAAAACGTGGCACAGCTACTCCATTTTAATCAGGAATTACAGCTTAAAAGAGTATTAAGGCATTCCCAATGTTAACCTGTAGGAAGTTGGCTCTGTATATACTATCTCAAAGTAAGAGACAGTGTGCATAGAGTCCAAGGGTTCCCCTTAGAGGCAAGGTAGTGGCAAAATTAGATAATTCTAACGCTCTATTTTGTGGTAGAGTGGTGGAGCAGTAGGCTTATCAGTAGGTAGTGTTAAGCATTTGTTGTACACACACAGGCAATAAATGAGGAACACACACTCAAAGTCTTAACTCTAGGCTAATAGTTTTTATATAGAAAAATATATTTTCTTTATTTATTTTAGACCCACAAGATTCAAGATTTGAAGTAAATACATAAAATGCAAGGTACTCCACACAGGTAAGTATGTAAATTTGAATTAGAGTAGTAACATATACAGTTTTAGTTAAAATGGCAATAAGCTATTTTAAAAGTGGACACTGCAAAAATCAATAGTTCCTGGGGGAGGTAAGTATTGGTTAGTTTTTCAGGTAAGTAAGGCACTTACAAGTTCAAGTTCCTGGGCATAGGCAGCCCACCGTTGGGGGTTCAAGGCAAAGCCAAAGTCACCACACCAGCAACACAGGGCTGGTTAGGTGCAGAGGTCAAAGGAGGGCCCAAAACACATATCTGCCTATGGAGAACATGGGTGCTCCGGTTCCAGTCTGCCAACAGGTAAGTACCTGCGTCTTCAGAGGGCAGACCAGGGGGGTTTTGTAGAGCACTGGGGGGGACACAAGTAGGCACACAAAACACACCCTCAGCGCCACAGGGGCAGCCCGGTGCAGTGTGCTTAGCAGACGTCTGGTTTTCAATAGGAATCAATGAAGGGACCCGGGGGTCACTCTAGCGGTGCAGACAGGGCACAGGGGGGCTTCTAGGGCCAGCCACCGACTGGGCTAGGCAGAGGGTCACCTGATGGTCACTCCTGCCTTGGAGTTCGGTTCCTTTTGGTCCTGGGGGCTGCGGGTGCAGTGCTTGGTCCAGGAGTCAGGTTCTTTGTTCCAGGCAGTCGCGGTCAGGGGGAGCCTCTGGATCCTCTCTGCATGCTTCGCTGTGGGGATTCAGGGGGGCATCTCAGGTTATTCATGAGGTCACAGTCGCCTGGGAGTCCTCCCTGCAGTGTTGGTTCTCTGGACCTCGAGCCGGGGGCGTCGAGTGCAGAGTTTGAAGTCTCACGCTTCCAGCGGGAAGAGTGAAGTCTCTGAACATTTCAAGAAAGTTGCATAGTTGTAGCTGTTTTTGAACCGTGCCGCTGTTCTCAGGAGTTTCTTGTTCCTTCGAGTTCAGGGCAGTTCTCTGAGGCTTCAGAGGCTACACCCTCTTTGTGTCTCTGTCGTCTCTGCAGGGCTTTCAGGTCAGCAGTCCTTCTTCTTGTTGTAGGTTGCAGGAATCTGATTTCCTGGGTTGTGGTGTGCCCCTAAATACTAGTTTTAGGGGTGTGTTTTGGGCAGGAGGGCAGCAGCCAATAGCTACTGTCCAGGAGGGTGGCTACACCCTCTTTGTGCCTCCTCCCTGAGGGGAGGGCACATCCCTAATCCTATTGGGGGAATCCTCCCATCTCAAGATGGTGGATTTCTATAGGCAGGGGTCACCTCAGCTCAGGGCACCTTAGGGGCAGTACTGACTGGTGGGTGACTCCTCCTTGTTTTTCTAATTATCTCCTCCAGCCTTGCCGCCAAAAGTGGGGACAGTGGCCAGAGGGGCAGGCATCTCCACTAGCTGGGATGCCCTGGGGTGCTGTAACAAAAGGGGTGAGCCTTTGAGGCTCACCGCCAGGTGTTACAGTTCCTGCAGGGGGAGGTGAGAAGCACCTCCACCCAGTACAGGCTTTGTTCCTGGCCACAGAGTGACAAAGGCACTCTCCCTATGTGGTCAGGAACTCGTCTGGTTGCGGCAGGCTGGAAGAAACTGGTCGGCCTAGCACTAGGAGTCGGACTGGTATTCAGGGCTCATCTCTAAGATGCCCTCTGGGTGCATTTTACAATAAATTCCACACTAGCATCAGTGTGCATTTATTGTGCTGAGAAGTTTGAAACCAAACTTCTCAGATTTCAGTGTAGCCATTATGGAACTGTGGCGTTCGTGTTTGACAAACTCCAAGACTATATACTATTTATGGCTGCTACCCTGCACTTACAATGTCTAAGGTTTTGCTTAGACACTGTGGGGGCACAGTGCTCATGCACATATGCCCTCACCTGTGGTATAGTGCACCCTGCCTTAGGGCTGTAAGGCCTGCTAGAGGGGTGACGTACCTATGCCACAGGCAGTGCGAGGTGGGCATGGCACTCTGAGGGGAGTGCCATGTCAACTTAGTCATTTCTGCCCCACCAGCACACACAAGCTGTGAGGCAGTGAGCATGTGCTGAGTGAGGGGTCCCCGGGGTGGCATAAGACATGCTGCAGCCCTTAGAGACCTTCCCTGGCATCAGGGCCCTTGGTACCAGGGGTACCATTTACAAGGGACTTATCCGGGTGCCAGGGCTGTGCCAATTGTGGGAACAAAGGTACAGTTTAGGGAAAGAACACTGGTGCTGGGGACTGGTTAGCAGGGTCCCAGCACACTTTCAATCATAACTGGCATCAACAAAAGGCAAAATATCAGGGGGTAACCATGCCAAGGAGGCATTTCCTTACACAACCCCCCCCCCCAACGAAAGAGGATGAGATTAACCTTTCCCAAGAGAGTCTTCATTTTCTAAGTGTAAGAACCTGGAAAGGCCATCTGCATTGGCATGGGCAGTCCCAGGTCTGTGTTCCACTACAAAGTCTATTCCCTTTAGGGATATGGACCACCTCAACAGTTTAGGGTTTTCTCCTTTTATTTGCATCAGCCATCTAAGAGGTCTGTGGTCAGTTTGAACTATGAAGTGAGTACCGAAAAGGTATGGTCTCAACTTCTTCGGGGACTGAACCACAGCAAAGCCCTCCCTCTCAGTGGCACTCCAACGCTGCTCCCTGGGGAGTAACCTCCTGCTAACAAAAGCAACAGGCAGGTCAAGGCCATCATCATTTGTTTGGGACAGGACTGCTCCTATCCCATGCTCAGATGCATCTGTCTGCACAATGAACTGCTTAGAATGATCTGGAGCTTTCAAAACTGGTGCTGTACACATAGCTTGCTTCAGGGTGTCAAAGGCCTTTTGACAGTCCACGAGCCAGTTAACTTTCTTAGGCATTTTCTTGGAGGTCAGTTCTGTGAGGGGTGCCACAATTGGTCCAAATCCCTTTACAACCCTCCTATAGTACCCAGTCAAGCCAAGGAATGCCCTGACCTGAGTCTGGGTTTTTGGAGCTACCCAATCCAGAATAGTCTGGACCTTGGGTTGAAGTGGCTGAACTTGGCCTCCACCAACAAGGTGACCCAAGTAAACCAGAGTACCCTGCCCTATCTGACATTTAGATGCCTTGATAGAGAGGCTTGCTGCTTGCAGGGCCTGCAAAACCTTCTTCAGGTGGACCAGGTGATCCTGTCAGTTGGAGCTAAAGACAGCAATATCATCTAGATAAGCTGCAGTAAAGAACTCCAAGCCAGAAAGGACTTGATTCACCAACCTTTGGAAGGGGGCAAGGGCATTCTTTAAGCCAAAGGGCATCACAGTAAACTGGTAGTGCCCATCAGGTGTACAGAATACTGTTTTCTCTTTTGCTCCAGGTGCCATTTTTATTTGCCAGTACCCTGTTGTCAAGTCATAGGTACTTAAGTATTTGGCAGGACCTAATTTGTCTGTTAGCTCATCTGTCTTGGTGACAGAGTTGAGCCCTCTGTAGTCCACATAAAACCTCATCTCTCTCTTGCCATCTTTTGTGTGAGGTTTGGGAGCGAAGACCACTGGGCTGGCCCAGGGACTGTCAGAGTGCTCAATCACATCCAACTCCAGCATCTTGTGGACTTCCACCTTGATGCTTTCCTTAACTTGGTCAAACTGTCTGAATATTTTTTTCTTGACAAGCATACTGTCTCCTGTGTCTACATCATGGGTACACAGGTGTGTCTGACCAGGGGTTAAGCAAACTGCTGGAGGACTTGCCTGCATTCAGCCTGCTGTTGGCCAGAGAGGGTGTCTTAATAGATCACTGCATCTACTGAGCCATCTTTAGGGTCAGTGGAGAGGAGATCAGGGAGAGGTTCACTCTCTGCTTCCTGGTCCTCATCTGTAACCATTACCATGTTTACATATGCCCTAGCATGGAAGAGTTTGAGGTTGTTCACATGGATCACCCTCTTGGGGTCCTGCTTGTGCCTATGTCCACCATGTAGGTGACCTGACTCTTTTTCTCAAGCACTGGGTAAGGGCCACTCCATCTGTCCTGAAGTGCCCTTGGAGCCACAGGCTCCAGAACCCAGACTTTTGGTCATACCACATCTTCTGGAGTTGTTGGTTGGCCTCAAGGTTTTTGCTTGCCTTTTCCATGTACTCTGCCATCCTTGAACGTAGACCTAGTACATAGTCCACCACATCTTGTTTAGGCTCATGGAGAGGTCTCTCCCAGCCTTCTTTTACAAGTGCTAGTGGTCCCCTAACAGGATGGCCAAACAGAAGCTCAAAGGGGAAAACCCTACTCCCTTCTGTGGCACCTCTCTGTAGGTGAAAAGCAGGCATGGCATCTCCTTTTGAGTTTTTCAGAGAGCCCCATGACCATGCCCTTCAATGTCTTGTTAAATCTCTCAACAAGACCATTGGTTTTTGGATGGTATGGTGTGGTGAGTTTATAAGTCACCCCACACTCATTCCACATGAGCTTTAGGTGAGCTGACATGCAGTTGGTACCTCTGTCAGAAACCACCTCCTTAGGAAATCCCACTCTGGTAAAAATACCAATGAGTGCTTTGGCTACTGCAGGGGCAGTAGTGGACCTAAGGGGGATTGCTATAGGGTACCTAGCAGCAGGGTCTACTACTACTAAGATATACTGATTCCCTGATGCTGTGGGATGTTCAAGTGGACCCACTATGTCCACTCCCACTCTTTCAAAGGGGACCCCCACCACTGGAAGTGGAATGAGGGGGGCCTTTGGATGGCCACCTGTCTTACCACTGGGTTGACAGGTGACACAGGAGGTGCAAAACTCCTTTAACTTCTGGGACATATTGGGCCAGTAGAAATGGTTGACTAATCTCTCCCATGTCTTGGATTGTCCCAAATGCCCAGCAAGGGGAATGTCATGGGCAAAGGTCAGAATGAACTCCCTAAACTCCTGAGGCACTACCACTCTCCTAGTGGCACCAGGTTTGGGATCTCTTGTCTCAGTGTAAAGGAGTCCATCTTCCCACTAGACTCTGTGGGTTCCATTGACATTTCCTTTTTCTTGCTCAGCTGCTTGCTGTCTTAGGCCTTCAAGAGAGGGACAAGTTTCTTGCCCCGTACACAGATGTTCCCTTGAGGGTCCCCCTGGGCCCAAGAGCTCAACCTGGTAAGGTCCCAGATCCATGGACTCAGTTCCCTCGGGGGATAGAACTTCTTCCTGGGAAGAGAGGTTCTGTTTCATTTGCTGCGTTGAAGCTGGTTCCCCAGTCTTCTTTCCTTTTCTCTTGGAAGGTTGGGCCATTATTCCAGACTCCAACACTTCTTTTTCACCCTGAGTTCTGCACTGTGCCCTTGTCTTGAGACATACCAGTTCAGGGATACTCAGCATGGCTGCATGGGTCTTGAGCTCTACCTCAGCCAATGCTGGGGACTCCAGATCATTCCCTAGCAGACATTCTACTAGAATTGCAGAGGAGACTACCACCTGTTTCAGGCCAGTGACCCCTCCCCATTCTAAAGTTACCATTGCCATGGGATGGACTTTAGTCTGATTGTCAGCATTGGTGACTGGATACGTCTGTCCAGCCAGGCACTGTCCTGGGTAAACCAGTTTGTCTGTCACCATTATGACACTGGCACCTGTATCCCTCAGGGCTTCTACTCTAGTCCCATTGATTAAGAGCTGCTGCCTGTATTTTTGCATGTTAGGCGGCCAGGCAGCAAGTGTTGCTAAATCTACCCCACCCTCAGAGACTAATGTAGCTTCAGTGTGAACCCTGATTTGCTCTGGGCACACTGTTGATCCACCTGGAGACTGGCTATTCCATTGCTAACTGGAGTAGTATTTGTTGAGGGACTTTTCTTGGGACAGGCCTTGTCTCCAGTTTGGTGTCCATGCTGAGTACAGATGCGACACCAGGCCTTCTTGGGATCACAGTTTTTACCCGTATGCCCATTTAAGGCCTGTGAAGAGGCTCTGGGCCCACCCTCCTGAGCAGGTTTTTGGGGCCCTGTAGAAGACTCTTTACTTTTTCCCTTGAATGTCTCACCACTCTTCCCCTGGGGAGGCTTCATGAACCCCTTTCTTTTGGTCACTCCCTGTGGAAGTCTTGGCCACCCTAGTCTTGACCCAATGGTCTGCCTTCCTTCCCAATTCCTGGGGAGAAATTGGACCTAGGTCCACCAGATGTTGATGCAGTTTGTCATTGAAACAATTACTTAACAGATGTTCTTTCATAAACAAGTTATACAGCCCATCATAATCATTTACACCACTGCCAGTTATCCAACCATCTAGTGTTTTGACTGAGAAGTCAACAAAATCAACCCAGGTCCGACTCGAGGATTTTTGAGCCCCCCTGAACATAATCCTGTACTCCTCAGTTGGGAATCCAAAGCCCTCAATCAGGGTAGCCTTCATGAGGTCATAGGATTCTGCATCTTTACCAGAGAGTGTGAGGAGTCTATCCCCACACTTTCCAATGAACATTTCCCAAAGAAGAGCACCCCAGTGAGATTTGTTTACTTTTCTGGTTGCACAAGCCCTCTCAAAAGCTGTGAACCATTTAGTGATATAATCACTATCTTCATATTTCGTTACAATCCCTTCGGGGATTTTTAGTATGTCAGTATTCTCTCTGACCCTATTTAAGTTGCTGCCACCATAGATGGGAGCTAAACCCATGTCTTGCCTTTCCCTTTTCTGGCTTGGAGCTGTCTCTCCAAAGCCAATCTTTTGGCCTTCCTGGCTAACAGGAGGTCATCTTCATTGAGGCTGCCCTCAATGCTTCCAGAGTTACTGGTCTCCCCTGTGGAAGAACCAGTCTCTCTGACTATTACTTGTGGAGTCAGGGTTTGAGAAACCCGGTTCTCCCTGGTTAGGACAGGTGGGGGGGAATCATCCTCCTGTTCACTAACTTCCCCATCTGTAGGATTAACCTCAGAGGGGTGGTCCTTTGAAAACTCTGCCAAAAGCTCCTGGAGCTTTACTTTGGTTGGGTAGGGTAGTCTTTATAATGTTTAGCTTACAGAGAGTCCTTAACTCTGATATCCCTAGATGCAGGTAAGGGTGGAGGTTGAGTTCCACCACCATCTCATCTGTGCTAGACATTATGGGGGTCATTACAACCTCGGCGGTCTTTTTGCAAGACGGCCGAGGGACCGCCGTGCGGAAG
This sequence comes from Pleurodeles waltl, assembly GCF_031143425.1. Taxonomy (NCBI): domain Eukaryota; kingdom Metazoa; phylum Chordata; class Amphibia; order Caudata; family Salamandridae; genus Pleurodeles; species Pleurodeles waltl. The sequence continues at coordinate 265,119,572 of NC_090448.1, read as the reverse complement.
ACCGCCTGTGCAGGCGGTTTGCCGCTCGGCATATTATGACTGTTGGCTGCTCTCTGTCGTTATTCCGATGGAGAGCCGCCAACAGCCATACTTGCGGACGGCGGGGAAGTGGAGGTTGCTCCACCTCCACCACCACGCCAACAGAACACCGCCCAGCGAATCACGTCCTGTGATTCGCTGTGGCGGTGTTCTGTTGGCGTGGCGGTGTCGGCGGAGCAGCCCCCATGGCTCCCGTCCCCTCCCGGAGGATCGACGGACCAGGTAAGTCGATCGTCCGTTAGGGGTGGGGGCTGGGGGGGTGTTGTGTGTTGTGTGTTGTGTGCGTGCATGGGGGTGTGCCTGTGTGTATGTAGGGGGGGGTGTGAGTGCGTGTATTCTTGCGGGGTGTTATGTGTATGGGAATGAGTGCGTGTATGTCTGTGGGTATGTCTGTATGGATGTGTGCGTGTATGTTTGAATGTGGGTGTGCGTGTCTGACTGTGTGTGTGGATGGTGGCATGTATGTCGGGGTGTGTGCGTGTGTGTGTTGGTGGTGCCTGCATGCGTGTCGGGTGTGTGTGAGTAATGTTATGTTGTGGGTCGGGGTGGGGAGGGGGGCCCTGCCACCTTTGGGGGGTGGCAGGGGTGGTGGGGGGTGTAGGGGAGGGAGTCGTGGTGGGGGTGGCGGGTGGGGGAGACCCCTATCAGTGCCACGGAAGGAATTCCCTGGCACTGATAGTGCTTACCGCCATGGATTTCATGGCGGTTCAAACCGCAGGAAATCCACGGCGGTAAGCTGGGTCCAAATACCGCCGGCGGTATACTGACAGCCACGGGGCTGGAGACCCAGGTCTCCAGCCCGGCGGTCGTTTCCGCCCTGGTGGGTGGGACAAGGAACCAGCAGATGACCATGGCGGTAACCACCATGGTCATAATTCACCTAGGTAAGACCGCCAGCCAGTTGGCGGTCTTACCGCCGGTTCTCCGCCATCCGCCAGGGTTGTAATGACCCCCTATTTCTCTTAAAGTTGGGATCACTTTTTAAGGATCTAGAAACTACTTCTAGAACTTAAATCCAAACTTTTACAAACTTTTAACTCTAAAAGAAATGCTAACAGGGACTTACACAAGGTCCTAGTAGGACTTTTAAAAATGTTGAAAAATAGTTCAAATTGCAAAAATCAGTTTCTAATGAACATTTTTGGAATTTTAGTCGAGTGATCAGGTATTGGCTGAGTAGTCCAGCAAATGCAAAGTCTTAGACCCCACTGCTGATCCACCAATGTAGGAAGATGGCTCTGTATATACTATCTCAAAGTAAGAGTTAGTGTGCACAGAGTCTCAGGGTTCCCCTTAGAGGTAAGATAGTGGCAAAAGTAGGTAATTCTAACGCTCTATTTTGTGGTAGTGTGGTCGAGCAGTAGGCTTATCAGAGGGTAGTGTTAAGCATTTGTTGTACACACACAGGCAATAAATGAGGAACACACACTCAATGACTTATCTCCAGGCCAATAATTTCTATATAAAAAAATATATTTCTTAATTTATTTTAGAACCACAAGATTTGCAAGGTACTCCACACAGGTAAGTAAGGAACTTTGAATTAGAGCAGTAACATACACAGTATTAGTTAAAATGGCAATAAGCTGTTTTAAAAGTGGACACAGTGCAAAAAGCAACAGTTCCTGGGGGAGGTGAGTATTGGTTACTTATTCAGGTAAGTAATGCACTGCCAAGTTCAACTTCCTGGTCATAGGCAACCCACCGTTGGGGGGTCAAGGCAACCCCAAAGTCACTGCACCAACAACACAGGGCCAGTCAGGTGCAGAGGTCGAAGGAGGGCCCAAAACACATGGGCGCCTATGGGGAACAGGGGTGCTCCGGTTCCAGTCTGCCACCAGGTAAATTCCTGCGTCTTTGGAGGGCAGACAAGGGGGATTTTGTAGAGCAATGGGGGGGACACAAGTAGGCACACAAAACACACCCTCAGCGGCACAGGGGCGGCCGGGTGCAGTGTGCTTAGCAGGCGTTGGGTTTTCAATAGGAATCCATAGAGGGAACCGGGGGTCACTCTAGCGGTGCAGGCAGGCACATGGGGGCTTCTCGAGCTAGCCACTGACTGGGCTAGGCAGATGGTCGCCTGATGGTCACCCCTGCCTTAGATTTCGGTTCCTTCTGGTCCTGGCGGCTGTGGGTACAGTTCTTGGTCCAGGCGTCAGGTTCTTTGTTCCAGGCAGTCGCGGTCAGGGGGAGCCTCTGGATCCTCTCTGCATATGTCACCGTGTGAGTTCAGGGGGGGTCGTCTCAGGTTACTCACGAGGTTGCAGTCGTCTGGAAGTCCTCCCTGCAGTGTTGGTTCTCTGCAGCTCGAGCCGGGGGCGTCGGGTGCAGAGTGTGAAGTCTCACGCTTCCAGCAAGAAGAGTGAAGTCTTTGAAAGTTGCAAGAAAGTTGCAAAGTTGTAGCTGTTTTTGAACAGTGTCGCTGTTCTCAGGAATTTCTTGGTCCTTCGAGTTCAGGGCAGTCCTCTGAGGCTTCAGAGGTCGCTGGTCCCTGTCGGATGCATCGCTGTGCAGGTTCTTTGAGTCTGGAGACAGGCCGGTATGGCTTAGGCGAAGTCAGTTGTCGTCTCTGTCGTCTCTACAGGGCTTTCAGGTCAGCAGTCCTTGTTGTTGTTGTAGGTTGCAGGAATCTGCTTTCCTGGGTTCTGGGGTGTGGGGTAAATACTAGATTTAGGGGTGTGGTTAGGTCAGGAGGGCAGTAGCCAATGGCTACTGTCCTGGAGGGTGGCTACACCCTCTTTGTGCCTCCTCCCTGAGGGGAGAGGGGCACATCCCTATTCCTATTGGGGGAATCCTCCAATCTCAAGATGGAGGATTTCTAAAGGCAGGGGTCACCTCAGCTCAGGGCACCTTAGGGGCAGTCCTGACTGGTGGGTGACTCCTCCTTGTTTTTCTAATTATCTCCTCCACCCTTGCCGCCAAAAGTGGGGGCAGTGGCCGGAGGGGCGGGCATCTCCACTAGCTGGGATGCCCTGGGGAGCTGTAACAAAAGGGGTGAGCCTTTAAGGCTCACCGCCAGGTGTTACAGTTCCTGCAGGGGGAGGCGAGAAGCACCTCCACCCAGTGCAGGCTTTGTTCCTGGCGAATGAGTGACAAAGGCGCTCTCCCCATGTGGCCAGCAACATGTCTGGTGTGTGGCAGGCTGGCAGAAACAGGTCAGCCTCCACTAGAAGTCGGGTAGGTATCTGGGTGTATGTTACAATAAATTGCACACTGGCATCACTGGCATCAGTGTGCATTTATTGTGCTGAGACGTTTGATACCTAACTTCCCAGTTTTCAGTGTAGCCATTATGGAACTGTGGAGTTCGTGTTTGACAAACTCCCAGACCATATACTCTTATGGCTACCCTGCACTTACAATGTCTAAGGTTTTGCTTAGACACTGTAGGGGCATAGTGCTCATGCACATATGCCGTCACCTGTGGTATAGTGCACCCTTCTTTAGGGCTGTAAGGCCTGCTAGAGGGGTGACGTACCTATGCCACAGGCAGTGTGAGGTGGGTATGGCACTCTGAGGGGAGTGCCATGTCGACTTAGTCATTTTCTCCCCACCAGCACACACAAGCTGTGAGGCAGTGTGCATGTGCTGAGTGAGGGGCCCCAGGGTGGTATAAGACATGCTGCAGCCCTTAGAAACCTTCCCTGGCATCAGGGCCCTTGGTACCAGGGGTACCATTTACAAGGGACTTATCCGGGTGCCAGGGCTGTGCCAATTGTGGGAACAAAGGTACAGTTTAGGGAAAGAACACTGGTGCTGGGGCCTGGTTAGCAGGGTCCCAGCACACTTTCAATCATAACTGGCATCAACAAAAGGCGAAATGTCAGGGGGTAACCATGCCCAGGAGGCATTTCCTTACATAACCTATGAGAGACGTTGCCCTCACAGTAGTGAAAAACAAACTCAGGTGTTTTTCACTACCAGGACATGCAAAACCTAAATGTACATGTCCTACATTTTACTTACACAGCACCCTGCCCTGGTGGGTACAGGGAGGCTACCATAAGGGTGATTTTTATGTAATAAAGGGGGAGTTTAAGGCTTGGCAAAGGGTTTCAAATGTGAAATCACAGTGGCAGTAAAGCTGTACGCACATGCTCTGCAACTGCAAGGCTCAGCCATGTTTAGCTGGCTACTGGAGAGGGTGACATAATGGGTGCTGCAGGCCCACTAGTAGCATTTTATTTACAGGCCCTGGGCACAGGTAGTGCACCTATACTAGGGACTTATTATACAATTAAAAATGCCAGTTGGGGGTTAGACCAATGTTACCATGATTTAGGGGAGAGAGCACAAGCACTTTGGCACTGGTTAGCAGTGGTAAAGTAAACAGTGTCCTAAAACCTGCAAAAACAAGGTCAGGAAATGGAGGGAGGCAGGCAAAAAGTTTGGGGAAGGCCATCCTAAGGCTGCTCTGTCAGCTCTAACATGTGTCTCCCCCATCTGAAAGTGGGGAAGGCTACCCAACATCTTGGGACTTCTCTTCACTAAGGTGGAAAAACCTGGAGAGACCATCAGCACTCATTTGGTCTTACCCTGGATGATAGTCCAACATAAAGTCCATTCCCTGTAGGGATATAGAGCACCTCAACAGTTTGGGATTTTCACCCCTCATTTGCATGAGCCATCTGAGGGCCCTTTGGTCTGTCTGAACCAGGAAGTGAGCCCCAGTCAGGTATGGTCTCAGCTTCTTCAGTGCCCAGATCACAGCAAAGGCTGCTCCTTCAATGCCACTCCACCCCTGAATCTGTGGAAGCAACCTCCTACTAATGAAGGCTACTGGTTGGACTAGGACCTCATCATTTAGCTGTGCAAGACTGCCCTCATGCCATGCACTGAAGTGTCTGTTTACACAATTAATTGTTTGGAGAAGTCTGGTGACTTGAGTACAGATGACGTGCACTTGACTCCTTTGAGGGTGTCAAAGGCTTTTTGACAAATCTCTGTCCACATCACAAATCTGGGCTGCTTCTTTGAAGTCAGCTCAGTTAAAGGGGCAACAATAGTGCCATAACTCTAAAGAAAGTAGTTGTCTGTATTTGCCTGGGAGGCCTAGAAAAGCTCTGACTTCTGTTTGGGATTTAGGTGGTTGCCAGGTCATGATCGTTTTAATCTTGGCATGGAGAGGCTGCACCTTTCCCTTTTCTACCAGGTGTCCCAAGTACACCATGGAAACCTGCACAATTTGGGTGTTATTGGCCTTGATGGTGAGGCCTGCCTGTTGCAGGACCTGAAGCACCTTGTGGAAGTAGTGCAGATGTTCCTCCAAGTCCAAACTATAGACAACAATATCACCTCGGTAGACAGCACAAAAGGCCTCCTTACCAGCCAGGACTAACCTTTGAAAGGTAGCAGGGTCATTTTGCAATCCAAAGGGCATCACTGGGAACTGGAAGTGGCCATCTGAGGTTGAAAATGCTGACCTCTCTTTAGCTTTCTCAGTTAAGGTGATCTGTCAGTACCGTGGATGTCAAATCAAAGGTACTAAGGTTGGTCAGTGCCTAGCTTGTCAATGCGCACATCAGCTCGAAGGATGGGGTGCGCATCAGTCCTAGTCAATGAGTTGAGTCCTTGGTAGTCCACTCAGAACCGAATTTCTGGTGTGGTGCCCAGTGTGTCAGCCTTTGGTACCAACACCACAGGGCTGAACCAGGGACTATTAGAGGACTCACTCACCCCTAAGGCCAGCATCTCAGAGACTCCTCCCTTGATGCTGGCTCTCACCCTGTCTCACAACCTGTAAATGTTGTTCTTCACACAGAGAATGTCTCCCATGTCAGTATCATTCCCACACAAATGAGAGAGTCCAGGGGTGAGTGAAAACAGTGAGGAAACTGTCTCAGTACCTGGTAAAAATCACCCCACTGCTCAGGGGTCAGGGTGATAGTGAGGTTGACACCTTCCACTGACCCATTGTGGTCTTGTACAGAGAGGAAGTCGGGGAGAGGTTCACTTTCCTCTTCCACTCCCTCATCTGTCACAAGGAGCATAGTCACTTCGGACCTGTCAAAGTGAGGCTTGAGATTCTTCACATGGAGCACCCTCAGCAGGTTTCTCGGGGCCTGGAGATCCACAAGGTCTTCCCCTTGCACTCATTGATCCCGTATGGACCAGTTCTGCAGTCCGTGAGAGTCCATGGTTCTATTGGTCTCATCACCAATAGCTTCTGGCTAGGTTGAAACTCCACCAGAGTGGCCTCCTGGTCCTACCAGAGCTTCATTACCTCTTTGCTTGAGAAATGCACTCACCTGGTTCCAACTGTAGAGGCGATGCTAGCCCCCTTATCCTCCTGATGTTCAGCCCACAATCAAGGATCCCTAAGCCCTTAAATCATACACTGCCCTCAAGGGGTAGTGGGGTTGGGACAAAATAAGACAAAATAGACTTGTGGCAGTGCATAAAAGGTTCTGCACTCTTGGACCTTTTGTGTTGGTAAGGATGTAGTGCTGGAAATAACAAGAAGAATAGTTTACCAACAGTTCTCAGCATACAAAGATTACATAGTTATTCACAATATTGCACAATTATAGGCTTCACCATAAGTGCAGGTACAAATCAAGATTGAAGGTTGGAGTTTCTGGCACTCCCATGAATCATTTTACATTCAGTTCTCTGTACAAGTTTGTATATATATATAAATATATATACATATATATATATATATATATATATGTATATATATATATATATATATATATATATATATATATATATATATACACACACACATATATATATATGTGTGTATATATATATATATATATATATATATATATATATATATATATATATATGTATATATACACACACACATATATATATATATATATATATATATATATATATATATGTAGTGTGTGTCCTAATATGTCCTTTTCCGTTCTTATTACAACAATTTGCCAAGAATTACTGGGGGGGCAGATTTCACTTCTGATATAATTCACGTCCTGAGTACCCACTCTGTAAAGGAGTTTAGAGCACTAAAGGTACTGAAACAAAGGTAGTGTCTGATTTCTGGAAAGCAAGATTTATCTATTTAGTACTCAGTCCTACAGATAGTCTTAAACTTAATCTAAGGATCAGTATTTAGCCTTGTCACTCGACCGTAATGCAGGGGAAGTCTTTGTTGCTGTAGGCCAGGAAGCAGAAGAGGAAGAGGAACCATCACCCTGGAAGTGAGGATGACAAAAGCGTCAACGGTGTCAGGATCACAGGAGCTGCGGGAAGCTTGGGCTGAGGAAGACTAGAGTGCTGAATGAATCTGGTCGCCTCAGGAGGTGAGTGAAGGAATGATGCTTGCTCAGGAAAGGAACGAGGCCAACCACCAACTTTATTATAGGATTCGGTTTAAATATGCTATGGATATGGCTGACTCCTGAAAGGCACGTGGCTCCCATTGGAGACAGGAAGGTTCCAATGGGCCTTGGGAGAGAATACCTGTCAGCCTAATGGTTTTGGTCTTTAATGCAAGCAGGTGCAATTAATTAACTTAACAGGTGGAGTAAATAGGTCATGGCAGTTGGAACCAATAAACAGAAGCAGGTGAAATCAATTAATATTAGCAGGTGGAGTTACTAGGTTATGGGAGTTGGAACCAATAAACAGAAGCAGGTGGAATCAATTAACATTAATAGGTGGTGTCAATAGGTCAGGACTGTTGAAGCCAATAAACAGGAAACACATATCTATTGCGCCTAAGTGTGTAAACCAAAAAACTAATTATTCAAGAATGTTCTAATGGGTTCATGTGCTCTGGGAAGGAGCCTGCCAAGTTGATGTGTAGTGGGACATTGGGGATTGAAGGGTGTTTATCCTGGTGTTGCAGGAAGCCATGAAGTATCACAGGGGAAATATAACATGAGCCCTGTGAGACAGACCCACTGTATAGAGGGTGCAAGAGGTGGTCGTGGCAGCTGGGCTCAAGATTGCTTTTTGTCTTTTTCCAGAAGTGATAAATCAGGTTGTGGTGGGCCTGCATATAGCTCACCATATCCTAGGAGGGCATCTTGGGAGCTTTCTCTCACCCCTCCTTAACAAGCATCTTAGGACCCCCTAACAGGATTACCATAAAGGAGTTCAAGGGGACTGAACCATACTTCTTTCTGTGTTAATCTCCCTGTAGGCAAAGGGAAGTCATGTTCAGAGAAGGTCCCACTTATGCCTCTTGGGCTCAGGCAGACCCATAATCAAGCCTTTCAAGGGTTTGTAGAACCTTTCCTCAAGACCATTGGTGTGTGGGTGATAGGGTGTGGTGAAGTTGTAGGCAATACCACACTCATCTCAAATGGACTTCATGTATGCAGACATGACGTTTGTGTCTCTGCCAGAAATTACCTTCTATTGGGAACCCTACATGGGTAAAGATCCCCATTGAAGCTCTAGCCACCATGGGTGCAGTCACTGACCTCCGAGGGATTGCTTCTGTGTTGCGTGTGGCATGGTCTACGAAGACTAGGGCAAACCTGTTGCCTAGAGCTGTAATGGGGCACAAAGTTCCAATGACATTGATGCTCATCCTCTCAAAGGGGGTGCCAAAGGGGAGCTCAAAGGGGGTCAGGGGAGCTTTGTGCTTTTACCCTGACTTCTTAGTGGCCTGGCAGGTAGGACAGGATCTAAAGTATGCATCTGAGTCTGTCCTCATTCTGGGCCAATAAAGGTGGGAGACAAGCCCGGCAAAGGTCCTGTCATGCCCCAAATGTCCTGCCAGGGTTATGTCATGAGCCAACCCAGTAAGAAGACCTGGTAACACTGGGGACCATGATCACAGGGACTACCCCAGTACCAGGAATCTTAAGCTCGCTATAAAGGTGATAATTCTCGCAGCAGATTAGGTCATCCCCAGAGGCCTCACCTGCTGCCTGGGATGAGGCCTGTCGCTTCAAGCCCTCAAGAGTGGGACATTCTCTCTGAGACTGGCAGAATGCCTTGATGGTGGGCCCACACTCAAACTGCCAGCTGTCAAGCTCAGGTAGGTCACCTAGAGTTGCAATGTCTTCCCTGGTTGTCTTGGGTGCCTCCTCCTAAGGGACCCCATCAACATCCACTCTTTGGCAGCTGTCTGGGGCATTGTTCCATTCTCCAGATGGCCTTGACTCTCGTATTGGGCAGCAATGGACCGTGTGGTCGTACAGACCCACTCAGGCAATCCCATCATCTCCAAGTGAGACCTGAGTTAAACCTACTTTGAGGCAGTGTGCTCAAGGTCAATGCCTAACAGACAATCAACAGGCATGGCAGGGCTCACAGCATCTTTTAGAAAACCTGAGACCCCTCCCTCTCAAAGGGAACCAGAGCCACCGGTAGATGACTGTTGCGATTGTCGGGGGCTATGACTTGGTGTATTGTGTCATGCTGGCTCCTGTGTCTCGCAAAGCCTCCACCGTTCCCCAATATTAGTGGCAAACTGCTTAGACTTTGAGGTTTTGGCAGGCATGTGGGCTTTTGGCACCATTTCTCTATCCCCCAGGGAAACTAAGTTCAACTTTGTCTGTCCCCTCAAGCTAACTGGGACCACCTCCTCCCCGATCATTGCACTCACCAACGCATGTGTCTGTCCACCTGTGGGGGTCTGTGCCCTCTTGTCACACTTGTCACACTCAGTGCACTGGGGTACAAACCTCCCTGTCTGCTTGTCAAAGAACCCTTTCTTCTTAGGCTCGTACTGGGGCTGGTTGCCACTGCTCCCTTGGGAATTATTTTAGGGGCCTTAAAGAACTAATTTTTAAGTTTTTCTCCTACCTCTTCCTTCTTTTGGGATCCCTGCCCACCTTTGTATGTGTGCCCCCAGATACCTTTTTGGACACACTGGTGCTAGACCAGATGTCAGCCCCCTCACAAAGCCTCCAGGGGCCAGTCATCTTACTGTCAATTAGGTGATGGCACAACTCTGTAAAACAGATACTGAGCATGTGCTCGCTCATGATTAAATTGAAAAGCCCAACATATTCATTGACTTTGTTGCCCTGCACCCAGCCATCATGTGCCTTACTGGAGCAGTTGGAAAATCTATCCAGTGTTGTTTGGGGACCTTCTGTCTATCCCTGAATCATTGGCAATACTTCTCAGGGGTCAGCCCAAATTTACCAAGTAAGATGACTTTCACCGGAGTGTACTTAGTTTGGCCCCAACCTCTAATGTCAGAAGTGTGTCTCTTCCCAGTCTAGTCATGTTTTTCCACAGACCTACCCACCATTACTCCTCAGGAACCATGTGTACCTCTAGTGCAACTTCAGAAGCAGAAACCCAATAATCAATGTTATCTTCCACCACATAACTGGGCACCAAATCCTTGGGTATTTGAACCATCTTGTCTCCATCAGGCACTGCACGTGTGTTGCCACCTTTTCTGGAATCTGACTGCCTTGCTCTCAGTTCCAGCTTCTGAGGATTTTGGATGTACTATATTGTAGGGCTGGGTAGCCCAAACATGCAGTACACTCACAAATACTGCCTGGGGACTTTGTATACGTTTACTCAACCTTAAGCTCAACCCAGGGTAGCTGTGGCTGCCAGCAGTAAGGCTTAGCAAAAAAACAATTTGTAAAGTATGTAAGAACACCAAACAATGGGATCAGAAAGTCACATGACACAAAAGAAACAAGAAATCAGATTAGAAACATAGATTAGATTTATATGTATCTTTAGATGCCTTGACCATCAAAATGCACAAGAGGATTCCAGAGATAATGATTTTTAAAGGAATAAATAACTTTAGCATCAACCGCAAACAAGCATTGCTCAACAAAAAGTTTATAAACGTTTGAAAAGTTTGGAAGAGGTAGGCATCTCCGGCTTAAGATGCACAACCCTCTCCAGCAGGATAGAGGTCCAGGAGAGGATACTTTGGACAGTTACCTAGCCAGCAGAGCATTTTTAGAGCAGTATCTAAACTTTACAGGATGAGCACCGTAGATGATAATGGTGGTCCTGATACTGAGAGATGCAGGATCAAAGATGCTCAGTGATGCTCCAGATGCTGTGCAGTCCACGGGGTTGAAGTCTGGTTGAGTCCTTGGTCCACAGGTGAGTCGGGGTGACTCTGCCAATGGAGCTCGGGATCCTATGAAGACCTCTTTGCAGGGTTCCAAGGGCTGTTGATGCAGACCTTGTGCTTTTGCAACACAGCGGTCACAGTGCAAATCTTTGGTGGAGGCTGGTGTCCCTCTTGGATGATGAATCCAATCACAACCAACATTCACGAGTCCAGCAGACTCGGGTACACCTTTTGCCCATCTCCGAATTTTCCTTGGGGTGCCCAGTTTCCAGTAGTGGCAAGACATGTGGGGTGACTACCAGAGATACGACTTGGGCTCTTGTAGCTTTAATCCCTTCAGTTCTGTTCTGGGGGCCTGCCAGCTGACCCTTGGAGTCTGTGCTTTGGTCTGGGGATCAGCATTTCCCTGAGCTAGGCACGTACAACAGGGCCCAAAGTTCACTAACTCAAAGTACAGCAAGTGCAGTTACTTCTGCGTTGCAGTCTCTCTTTGTGCACTTCCAAAGGGTGCAGAATTGTCTTCCTCTCGTCCTATTTCCAGATCCAGCAAGTACTGAAGTCTAAGATGCCAGGGGTACCCATGTTATCCCAGTAAAGTGCCCTGGGGGTACAACGCAGCCACTAGAAAATGGGTTAGTTGCACACTGACGATCCCAGGGTGCACCATTCTTGCCACAGCCAACATGGCAGAATCCTTTCTTGAATATAAGGACCTTGGTAGTCCACCCCCAGAGGTGTGGCTACCATGAGGCTACACATCTATGCCTGGCTGTCTTCCGTCTGTAGGAAACAAAAGGCACTCTGCCTGAGAGTGCTATCACAGAGGCCCTTCAAAGACGGCTTCACTTTTGGAGCTCGACATGTAGACTAACACCCAGGACAGCCATCCTATTTGTTAGTTTGTTCCTGGCCTGAGAGCCATTAACATGTCTCCCCAAGTGGGCAGAAAGCTGTCTGTGTGTCAATACCTCTGTGAGGCCACTGGCTATTTGGGCAGAGTGGCAACTTCATGAACGTTGCTTACCTTTAAAAGTGACAGTAAATGTTGTCTTTGTCATCGTCACATTTAATGCAACAATTCATTTGATACCTTACCTGACTCACTTTGGTAGTCCCAGTCAAAAGTTAGCCGGGTTAAGATGCCACCCGTAACTCTGTATTAGGCAACAGGGCTACCAACATTACCCACAGCAATTTGAAAGTGTTGCTGCTAAGACCATATTGTAAAACATATGTCTTACTTTACAAAATACAGCTCCCTGACATAGTAATCCATAGGCCTTCCTTAGGAGTGACTTATATATAATGTTAACGGATAGGGTGGCTTTGCCATAGGTTTAAATGCAAAAGTCGATCTGACATTGTAACCACTGCCCTTTCATTCTGCAGCGGCAGGCTGGGGGTCATTTTGTTTCATGTCACATGAAGGGTGGCACAAATAGTGCTGCAGCCCTGAGTGGATACTTTGCCTTACATGCCCTGAGTACCCTAGGCACCATATACTAGAGACTTATAAGTAAGTCATGCTTTGTCAAATGGGTGTTTCCAATTCAACATATACTTTGAATGAGGTTAAAACACTGGCACTGATTTCTGGTTATCAGACCTCAGTGCACTCTCAGAGTTGACAAACCAGCAGCTAATAGTCCAAATAGGGGCAAACAGTGGGAGGAAACCGGCAAAAAGTATGTTTCCTCACACAGCTCTTTCAGGTTCCTCTCATGACCCCGCCTTTTCAAAGCAAGTTTCTCCTCCATTTTTAACTTTGGCATCTGCAGCCTGAGCTCTCTCTCCTCCCACCTCACTGCCAATTCCTCCAGGGAGAGGTGGCCGGAAGAGACACTGCTCCCTGCCCTGGCAGAAAGCTCAAATTCTGGGGGCATATTTTCCCCCTCTGCTACAGTTCGTTCATCTGAAGAGACTCCCTCAGGGTCAACCATCTTCTCATCCTCTCCTGGGGTCACATCCAACTGCTGCTCAGGCCCTCAGGGTCTTTTGTAGTTCCACTTTCCAGGTGGCGCTCTTGGAAGCAAGCCCTCTCCCTTGCAGAAATCCTTGAGGTGGGCCACAGTAGAACTCTTCAGGCTGGGCAGCTTAAGGTTAATTCTTGCAGATATAGATCCTATAGTTAGAGACATGATTTTAGGAACAAAATTAAAAATGCCAATTTGAATTGGCCTTGGATGGGGATTGGTAGTGTACACCAAATTACTATATGGCACTGCACAAACACAAGTCCTAGCCTCACTGCTGATCATCAATTTCAGAAATCGGGGGGCATATTTATGAGAGGCATGTACCACTGTTGCATCACTTTTAGTAATGCAGCAGCTGCACAAACCTCTCACCCATATCTATGAGACCATGCAAAGCCACTCTGCATGACTTTGAATGGCCTCATAGATATGGAGTTAGGCAATGCAGTGCAAATCACTGCGTTGCCTTACTCTATGCCTGGGAGGCATTCCATGGCATTGTGGTGGGTTTTCACACACTACACCCATGGATTTTGATGTATCCCCAGATTTGCAAAAGCCTGTAAACCTGGGGATGCTCCAAAACATTAAGCTTCCACAAGGGAAGAGCAACAAAGCGAAATATCTTTATTTATTTTTCCGTACAATTAAGTTGATGCCTGGTTTCTTTGCAGGAGCAGCCAGAAAAACCCACTTACAAGGGACCAGGCCTGGGTTGGCACCACTTGGCAGGGCAGGACTCATTGTTGGCAGAGTCTTCAGGCTGTAGCAATATTGTTGGAATCTTTTGTGTCTCTGAGACTTCAGAAAAGAGGAGGCAAGCTAGTAAGCCCTTGAAGTCACTATGGGTTCAAGTAATGCATGTCCAGTCCTTCTCACACGGGCTGAGCAACAGCAGACAGTAAGGGGGTAGCTCAACAAGGTCCAGCAAAGCAGGGATCCAGCAGAGTAGCAGTCCTTTAACCGGCACAGCAGTCCTTCTTCTTGGCAGAGTCTTCACAGGTCCAGAAGTGTACTGAAGGTCTAGTGTCATGGGTCTAGTACTTATACCCATTTATGCCTTTGAAATGAGTGGACTTCAAAGAAGGGTATTTGAAGTGCACCGATGTCCTTGCTTCCCAGCCCCAGCTCCAGACTATCAGTAGGGTGTACTCTGAACTTTGTGTGAGGAAGGACACTGTCTATTCAGGTGTAAGTGTCAGCACTCCCCTCCCTCCCTTCCTGCTCAGGAAGAGTTATCAGAATTGAGATGAGTACTTAGATACACCTAACCTTCTTGTGTTGCTGTCACCCATCCCAGATGTGTATTGGAGACAGGCTGCAGGCACACACAGCCGTAAGAGCAGAGAAATATCCACTTTCTAAATGTTGTGTTTCTTAAATAGAAAATGTTACATCTGACTTTACCAGTAAAGAGAATTTAACATTACCATTCAAAAGATATGAAACATTACAGAGCTACTCATTTCTAATCAGGAATCATAGCTAAAAAGAGTATTAAGGAATTCCCAATCTTAACCTATGAGAGAAGTAAACCTCACAGTAGTGAAAAATGAACTTAAGGCATTTTTACTACCAGGGCATGCAAAACTTAAAAGTACATATCCTACCTTTCAGTTACACAGCACCCTGCCCTATGGGCTAAATAAGGCCTACCTTAAGGGTGACTTATGTGTGATAAAAGGGATGTTTAAGGCTTGGAAAAGGGTTGTAAATGCCAAGTTAGAGTGACAGTAGAACTGTGCACCGAGGCTCTGCAATGGCAGGCCTGAGCAATGGTTAGGGGGCTACTTGAGTGAGTGGCACAATGAGTGCAGGCCCACTAGTAGCATTAATTTACAGGCCCTAGGTACATTTAGTGCTCTTTTAGTGCACTTTTACTAGGATCATGTTAGTAAATTAAATATGCCAATTGGGGTTAAGCCAATGTTACCATAATTTTCGGGAAGAGAACACAAGCAATTTAGCACAGGTTAGCAGTGGTAAAGTGCACATAGTCCTAGAACTAAAAAGAACAAGGTCAGAAAATGGAGGGAGGCAGGCATAACGTTGAGGGGAAGTCCTTCCTATTGATCTCAGGTCTAACAATTCCTATCCCCCATTTCTTGTGCACAATAAGATCATAATGTTAGTCATCATACAGAAACACCAAAACTCTCCCGGATCACATTTTTCCTGTGCAGTGCAATCTACGACATAGGGCCTGATTATAAGTATAGATGCTATTTATCACATCTGAATACCAAGGGGTAAGCCATTTATTGGGTGAAATAAATAGCATGTCTTACATGTTTCTGGGGAATAACAAAGATTTTGGTGTTTAATGCACCAAAATCTCCAGGATATGATAAATACCATGGCCCGTATTTATACTTTTTTTAGCGCCGCATTTGCGCCGCTTTTTGACGCAAAACGGCGCAAACCTACAAAATACAATGGTATTTTGCAAGTTTGCGCCGTTTTTGCGTCAAAAAACTACGCAAATGCGACCCAAAAAAAGTATAAATACGTGCCCATATGTTTATCCCTTGTTAAGTTTCGACCTGTTTCACCTGCCAAAATGTAACAAATGTTGAGATATTTAATGCATCTCATAATTATTGGATGTGTTAACATTCAAACTCGTATTTCCGACCCCTGCACAAACAGGGGTTGGAAATTATGATATACTTGTAATCATGCTTTCTGTGTACTATCACCCCCAATGTGTTTTGACATTTTGTTAGGGGTATTAAGTATCATGCAAATGCAACTGGAATCAATACAATACTCTGGCATTTTGGTGCATAGAAAACACATGTTCCTTTAGTAACAAGCACTGGCAAAGCCAATAGACCTCTGTATCCTGACAGCTATTGGTGTTGTTAATGTCAATGTGTTTTGGACAAACATTGTACGATAGAACAAATATTACTTCATTTTTCACATATTTATCAGTTCATAGTTCTGTGTATGAACAGTGATTTGATTTGAATTTTACGTCCGTTGGTTTTTGTACCGATGCCAGATATTACACTCCTACCTGTTGGGAAGGTAAAGTCACTGTCAACAGGTCTGCCCCTTCCTTCCACTCAGTTCCTAATCTTTGTAATCTTTCTAATCTTTGCTTGCATGGCTAACAGACTAAAACCATTTTTTTTTATCAACTTAATTCTTAGGCTGCTATTACCCTTTTGAGCAGGGGTGGCACCAATAATTCAAACAGGCACTACATCAAGAATAAATTCGCAAATTGGTGCACACAGAGGTGTGGGTTGAGGGTTGGCAAAATCGTTTCACACATTTGCAACAGAGCATGACTTGCACCATGAATGTGACTGTATGCTGAGGCCAGGAAGGGAGCATGAAGACACAGCACTCTGACTTTTTTTTTAACTCATCGGATCTGACCCTATGATTGTTATCCCCTGACATAACCAATAATTCTTGAGTGTGACTAAATCATTGAAGACAACGACATCTTGCAGCAATCAATTCACTTTTACTGTCGGCCATCTTTAGCATGCTGTGAAGCAGTCAGTGCCCAGCTTTGTCTGTGCCTGGAGGTCGGGCCACCTACTGCCTGTGTTATCACACTCATACCAATTTCAACATTCCAGGGACACAAAATCAGCGGCTCACTAATCAGGTGGCAGTCTCATCCGAGAAGATGATGGGCTGAAGTACAGGGGTGGGCACTGTGAGATGCATGCATTGTAGTATAGGTCTTAGAAGCTGGAATCCCCTCAGTTATAACAGGCATGGAGTGCCCCTGCACTATAGGGAATTAGCAAGTGTTCTAATGAGAAGAAATTTGAAAAGAAGGAATACTGGGAAACAACTACCCTTTAGTGCATTTTCATAATGCTGAATACTGGCAGTTTCCATGGTCCCCCCCCCAAAAAAAGCAGTATCTCAGTATTTCGATCCAACGCCGAGACTCAAACCTGGTTCCACAGTTCCAAAGTCAATAGCTGTGGCCACTACACCACATCCTCTAAGCACTACTGATATTGGGCTTGAGCAGGCAAAGAAGCAGCAGGGGTAGGGTGGGTGTAAGGGGTTGTAGCAAGTGAAAAGACAAGCACTCATATGGAGTGCTTAAACACAAATAAAAAAGTAGCTCTGAAAACGGGAGCAGTGGATGGACACAAGAACTTGGTTCATACTCTAAGGGAGGGCCTAACACTAGAAGAGGTATGACACATGCATGCCATTGACAAACAGGACTGAAGGATATGAACGAGATCGTGAAGCAAACAAATGATACGCCTATGTGCGGGCTGTAGCCCACTGATTGTAAAGAAGAAGTGTCGAAGAGACAGCCCATGTGTTGTCTAGCCAAGGCCTAAAAACGGCTGTTAAACTTTTCTCCCCCCTGCACAAGAGGTGGCCACTGCTTTCCCTTTATTCACATTCAGTGTTTAACCAGTGCTAAGAAGTAATTTGTTGGTACTGATGCTGTTTTCACTCTCTAATGCAATACAATGCACCTTTGCCCGAAGGTATCAAACGCATTTCTCTACTGGCTTCAGAATGGCAGCTTGTGCATGCTTGCTAGCTTTTCTGTTCAAATTTCTATAGCAGTAATGTTGACACTGTAAGAAAAATGCTCAGGAGAAATGTTACAAAATGATTTATGTAGTAGTCCAAGAATAGATTCGACATCTTCCCTCCCATCTGATTTGTAAATAAGTGATGATCTATCATTTGCTTATTGGACACAAGGCTACAGATAACCGCATTAGCTTCAGGAAGGAGACATTGATAATAAAATATTCTGCTAAAACAGATTTAGATATTAAGATACTTGACGATATTTGATTCAATTTATTATCTTCAGCTTTTATAATGTATAGCTATAAGTAGTACAACTCACAGCATGCAGGAACTAGAAACGTTGGTCAAAATGTCATGATGTCTATTGATCTATCTTTTGACATTGCAATATATGATTTAGCGAGGCACGTCTATGTGCTGAAGGTTATGGGTGATTATAGACATAGGCGGTCATTCTGACCCTGGCGGTTGAAAACCGCCAGGGCAGAGTGCCGCGGAAGCACCGCCAACAGGCTGGCGGTGCTTCATGGGCAATTCTGACCGCGGCTTAAAGGGCAACCGGCGGTTTCCCGCCGGTTTTCCCCTGCCCCAAAGAATCCTCCATGGCGGCGCTGCTCGCAGTACCGCCATTGGGATTCTGACCCCCTTCCCGCCATCCTGGTCCTGGCGGTAAAAACCGCCAGGAACAGGATGGCGGGAACGGGTGTCGTGGGGCCCCTGGGGGCCCCTGCACTGCCCATGCCACAGGCACAGGCATGGGCAGTGCAGGGGCCCCCTAACAGGGCCCCATAATGATTTTCAGTGTCTGCCTAGCAGACACTGAAAATCGCGACGGGTGCCACTGCACCAGTCGCACACCAGCAACTCCGCCGGCTCCATTCGGAGCCGGCTTCATCGTTGCTGGGGCTTTCCCGCTGGGCGGGCGGGCGGGTGGCCTTTTGGCGGTAGCCCGCCCGCCCAGCGGGAAAGTCAGAATGACCGCCGCGGTCATTTGACCGCGGTGCGGTCTTCTGGCGGTCTCCGCCCGCCGCCCGCCGGGGTCGGAATGACCCCCATAGTGCTTGGAAGGAGTTAATTGTATGATTCGTGCAATACGTTCACTGTACTCGATGTAAATTGAAATGGTAAGTGTCACCTTTCGATAATGAAAAATACTCCGTACTAAGCAGCGGGATATTTGGAAGATTTTCTAAAATGTGTTGTTAAACTTGCGCATGTAAACATGGCTAAATAATGCACAAATACCATCTATTTACAAAGACTTTGAGCCTGAAACAGATCAATTCCAAGTGGATAATATGTTAAAATATTGTAAATGTAAACGACATGCATGTCAACCCTTCAAAGCTGCAAGAAGGAAGAGTATGCACTTAAAATCAGCAAAATTTACTATCCCCATTGACTTACATGAAAGCAGATGCAATTTTTGGTGTGAGACGGCTACAATAAAACCGTTTGGGGCTTGAAAAACGGGAGCCTCCCGTATGAATCAGGCCTGTTGGCATTTATGAACCATTGCACAATGTGGGTACATAAAAGCTGACGGGAATTTCTATTAGATGTAACCATAAGGCAGGGGAATTTTGAAGAAGTAATCAAACAGCCTCCAGCTCCTGGACTTTTTTTGCCTCACAGCTACAATAGAGATTTTTGCATTTAAATCAATCCCCCATTAAAATGATCTCATGAGAGAGCACAGAAGTGTGATTAATAATCTCTCATCTGACAGATCTGTTTTTAGGTTGAATGAGATGTTGAGGGAATGAACAATATATAACAATTAGGTTTCTTTGCAGCCCACTTGGTCACACAATAAGGGCCAGGAATCGATAATTGAAGTTAGGTGGTTTAATTTCCAATTGATAACCAATACAATATATATGCAGGTCATGAAAATGTAAAAAAGATACAGAATTACAGCTAGAAGCTGGAATATCACATTCAGTTCAGTCTCATCAAACTAGGATACACAGTGAGTGATAACAACCACAGCAATACAGAAAGCTCTCGCTCCTAAACATAAAAATATTTTAAAATCATTAAGGGCCAGATGTAGGAAACTCCCAAATTGCAAGTCGCAATTTGGGATGCAGAAAGGTGTCTCAGACACCTTCTGCGAGTCGCTATGTGGTCGCAAAGACCCACCTCATTAATATTAATGAGGTGGGTCGCAATTTGCGACCCCATAGCGACTCAGGGCACTCACAGGGATGGAGGCCTGCTGGGAACAGCAGACCTCCATGTCTGTGACTGCTTTTAAATAAAGCAGTTTTTTTTTTCAAAGTGCAACCCGTTTTCCTTAAAGGAAAACGAGCTGCACTTTGAAAAATAAACCGAAACCTTTTGTTTCGGTATTTTTCAGGGCAGGTAGTGGTCCATTGGACCACTGCCTGCTCTGAAAAATTATTTTTGGGTCCAGTCACAAAGGGGAAGGGGTCCCATGGGGACCCCTTCCCATTTGCGAGTGGGTTACCATCCACTTCAAGTGGATGGTAACTGCGAGTCCATTTGCGACTGCTTACGCGGTCGCAAATGGAATTGCATACCACTGCGACTCGCAATTAGGAAGGGAACACCCCTTCCTATTTGCGACTCGGAAATGCATTTTGTGAGTCAGTTCCGACTCGCAAAATGCATTTCTACATAGCATAGATGCATTTGCGACTCGCAAACTGCGATTTTCGCCGTTTGCGAGTCGCAAATTCGTTGCTACATCTGGCCCCTAGTCAGAATCTTAAGCAAGGAATGAAGATGGCTGGTAATGAAATCTCAGGGAAATATAGAAATGCGGAAAGGTGTCAGCATAATGAAGGCTTCATTCAAAGTCCTTCAGATAAAGGAAGCATGAAGCATCACAGTTGCAAGAATAAAATGATTCAGAGAGATCTGTAGCCCTCGAAGACTAAGGGGGTCATTCCGACTCCCGCCGGCGGCGGTTACCGCACGCCCGGCGGGAGCCGCCGAATGACCGCACCGCGGCCAAATGACCGCGGCGGCCATTCTGGCTTTCCCGCTGGGCTGGCGGGCGACCGCCAGAAGGCCGTCCGCCGGCCCAGTGGGAAAGCACCTTCAACGAGGAAGCCGGCTCCGAATGGAGCCGGCGGAGTTGAAGGCGTGCGACGGGTGCAGTGGCACCCGTCGCGATTTTCAGTGTCTGCTTGTCAGACACTGAAAATCAATGTGGGGCCCTGTTAGGGGGGCCCTGCAGTGCCCATGCCATTGGCCCCACGACACCCGTTACCGCCATCCTGTTCCTGGTGGTGAAAGCCGCCAGGAACAGGATGGCAGTAAGGGGGTTGGTATCCCCATGGCGGCGCTGCTTGCAGCACTGCCGTGGAGGATTCCCTGGGGCAGCGGGAAACCGGCGGGACACCGCCGGTTTCCCGTTTCTGACTGCGGCTGTACCGCCGCGGTCAGAATGCCCATGGAAGCACCGCCAGCCTGTTGGCGGTGCTTCCGCGGTCGTTGGCCCTGGCGGTCGGTGACCGCCAGGGTCAGAATGACCCCCTAAGGGAATCTACCTTAACTTCAACATAAGAATTCATTAAAACGAACAGAACCTTCAACATCAATGTTATCTCTTTCCTCTCCTCCAAGAACCAATCAGCTCCTGATCTGTCATTCTATTTGCAACATCACCTGAATTTCTCATCCCACGAGACTCGGACAGTTACTGCAACCTTGAACACCCCACATTCCTGGTACACGATGAAAAGAAGCCTTCAGCTGCTCATTAGTTGTTCATGGCTCTTGCCAATATTTCTCTCTTCAAGCCTTATTATAAGCAAACTAATACATAGAACAATACTTTTCTATAACCAACAAAGTCTTGAAACACACCTTCAAAGAAAGAACACACTTTCCAAATAAAATATATTTTAAAATTAAGGCCTTAATTAAGTCAAGCTAACTTTACCCAACATTGAATGTGCATTTCGAGTACATGATTATAGATCCACGCACATATACTTGTCAAAATAAATGCTGAACATGAATAAGGAATACATATTTACTTCTACAAATACAACTTATTGTGAATATAAAAAGAACTAAAGTAAACATTTTATATCAATATTAGTGTACATGCTTATAAAGCTTTAGACTTTCAGTCAATACATTTTGTTAATACATTTAAATATCCATCCATAAATTGCGCTATTCCACTCCCTCGTTGCTTCTCACGAAGATATGAAAAGTCTATATCCATTTCACACTAAAATAGGTGACTGTCTACATTTTATTGGTTAGTGAAAAAGGACTGTGATACAGAGGCAGCCATCTTAGGGTCAGATTGTTGCCAAGAAGGTCAGTAGGCCCAGAGATCGGAGCAATTACTGGCCACTGAGAACTTCCTTTGTTTTTAGCGCCTACCCTAAATGAAACAAGATTAAACCCAGTGCATTAGGCAGTCACAGTGGGAGCAGGTATCATGGGGAGATATGTTATCTCTTACTTCTGCAGCAACTTCTCCTATGATCAAGAGAAACAGTAGTGGCCAGCTGCCGAGCGGCAATGTTGAAGGTCAAGGGCTAAAGAGGAACATTCAGCTGTATCAGACTTCTTTAACCCAAAAAAGCTCTAATCTCAAACAAGAACACAGGGACCATTCACCTTTTGACTGTAGCTCCCTGTGAGAAAATGGGGTGTATTATATGTTGTGGTTGTGAGACCTCACTGTGTAATTCATTTACCAACCCCTTAAGGTCCAGGTGTTTACGTTCATTAAACCCTGTAGCTTATCCCTGGGTAGCTGTGGCTGTGAGCAGCATAGCTTACACAAACAAGCAAAAAGAATTTAAACAGCACCAAAACATTTGAAAAATAAATATTCAAGACGTAATAAAACAGACACTAATTTATAAATAAATATACTGTATTTGTAGGTATTTTTAGACACAATAACGAAAAAGATCCACTGAGGGGGTTCCAGAGATATAGATGACAGTAACTATACACTTTTTCACTTAACTGAGAACAAGCATTGGCAAATTTAATGAATTTGACACTTAAAAACTTTTTCAAGAAAACTTTGGGCAAGTTTCAATGTAGTTACTTTTTAGAGTTACGTTAGGTGATCAACTCTAAGAGAACTAGTCAGGAAGAACAGCAAGGCGATCAGAAACAGTTACTTCAAAGATCGAAGCAGTCTTCAGGAAATTCTAGGAACTTTTATCCCTCTGAAGTAGGTTCATATGGAAGTGGTCCTGATGCAAGAGATACAGAATGCTGAAGATGCTCAAGGATGTTATTTATGTGATACAGTAAACAGAGGCCTTAAAGTGGCTATTTCTCAGTCCACAAAGGGGGTTGAGGTGGTCCTGGACACTGGATTGACGTCCTTTGAAGTCCTCTCGGTCCTAGCAGAAGTCCAGTCACCACTGCACTACCAGTCACTCAGTGGCCCGGTAAGGACAGGCAAACCTTTCCCTGGGTGATAATTTGCCTTATGGGCGACCATGCAGCACACCAATGACACGCCTATGTTCAGCAAACTTGGGTGCAAATTTGAGCCTTGAGTCCTTATGGCTGGTGCTGCAAGGCTACGAAAACATCATCATGAAGATTTGCGCCACTAACTTGCCCTAGCATGATGCCATTCTGTTGACAGTGTCTTCCTGCAGCTACTCCTTGGTCCACAAAGGGGGTGTGGTGGTCCTGCCCACCAGATCGCCATACCCTGAAGTTCTCCCGGTCCTGGAAGAAGTTCAGTTGTCGCTGGGATACCAGTCACCCTGTAGTCCAATAAGGGCAGTCAAATCCTTCCCTGGGTGATAACTTGCCTTCCTGTGTGACCCTGCTGCACACTGATGACTCTCCCATGTTCAGTGTTCCATTGTTCATGTTGCGGTGCAACGTTGTGCATCAGGTCCTAGTGCTGCAAGGCAATGGAAATGGTGGCTTGAAGATTTTTTTTTTTTGTATTTATTTGTTTATTCAGTGAAAAAGAACACATACAACAAAGAGAGCCCAATAACCTGAATTACAAAGTAATATAAAGCTAGTCCCATGCAGAGCACAAATCCCAATGCTGATAACAACAACCATTCAGAACCACAGGGGGGTTATCCCATCACAATCAAAGCTCGTCAGAATATCGCGTCAGCACTAAGGAGCATAAAACATTGATGAGCACAAGGCTGAAGACCAGCTCGAGATTAGCTCACAATCTGAGGGCTGAAAGACATACTCACAGCCAACAGAGCAGGAAAGAAAAGACGGGCAGAAGAAAGATGCGGGGCACGATGCAATCATCCACTGACACATAGCAGCCATGACGCAAGAGAAAGGGGACTGAAAGCAGAACTGCCAAGCGCGTGGCTAAGGTAATTCGCAGCAACAGCCTCACAGAGAGGACTCCAAAAAGGAGTGCAGCGGAGCCCAGATGTCACAGGGGCCGGAACCCTCAGGGACCAATTCCCAGAAGATCATTAATTGCTCTTGGCAAAAAGAGGCATTGCGCAGCCAATCAGACCCACGAGGAGACCTACCATGCCCCAAACACATTGCCACCCTGAGCTTAGGGGGCAGCAGCAGCAGGCCCACAAGTCTCCTATTAGCCGACAGGACTACATCAACCAGTCCAAGGAGCACCAACTTAGGGGAAAAGGGCAGATCCAGTCATCTCCTCAATCATATGCATTACCTCCACCCAAAAGGTATGAACTTCCCCACAGTACCACGCGAGAGACAAAAAGTCAGCATCGGGGGCTTGACATCTCTCGCAATGCGAGTCGGCGCTCAAACCCATAGCATGCAAACCTCGAGGGGTGTAATACAACCGATGCAGAAATTTGAAATGAATAAGCCTCAGTCTGTAGTTAGGGGACAGTGCTCTCATATGCACACAGCATTTCCTCCACGCATCTTCAGAAATGGGTAAGTGCAAAACGCCTGAGGATGAAGAGGGCTCTCAGGGTGAGAAATATACAAAGAGCGCCCGAGATAATAATCTGGAATATTTTTATTTCCAGTTTGACAAAAGTTAATGGCCCTATACTTTTAGTACCGTAAATGTTTACCAAAATTAGGTCCATGCTCCTAACTAAACATTGTTTTGGGGAAGATTGCGATCTGCCAATGTGGGCCCCCTTTTTTCACTGCCCCGGCCTAATTGTGGCCCCAATCCAACCCTGCCCAAAGCTCTCCTCATAAATATGTGGCTGTTGCAATTAAATGTGCGAGCACAGAACACTAATCTTAAAGTTATCTTGGGCCCCTTTGTTCCATTTACAGTCACTCCCCGTCCCTTCAGCTCATTTGTGCAGATTTCTGCTTCTCCCTTGTGACGCTTTTTCGTTTTTCTCATCCTCCGTCTTTCCCATATGTGTCTTTTGCGCATAACAATGGCTTGGACTGAAAAATAAGTGCCGGCTCCTAATAATAAGTGCTGCTGCCACGCACCAGAAACCACCAGCTCAAATTATGCCCTGTAGGTCAGCCTGCGGGTATTCCTGAAAAAGAATAAAACTGAAAGTTTGCAGTAGATCACAGTAGCTACATGAGTGCGGTAATAAACATTGCTGTCTTTCAGGAAGGAAACAAACTCAGCATGTGCATGCTGTCCAGGAGGAGGACAGGCTGCTGGAGTGGCGTGAGAAAAGGTAGGACTGGAGGGCTGAAGGAGCTTCGGGCCATGTACAGTTATTGTAGATTGGTTTATTCCAAACCATCAGGCATAAGCATAAGCGCATCCACTTAAATATAATTTTTGTAAGTGAATTAAAAATACAGATTCTAGGCTCAAAGCACTCCAGAGGGACTGCCCACTTTTTTGATGTTTCTCAGTCCTCCGTGGCCAGCCTCTGCAGCCTCCTCTTCAGCCAGGAATCCTCTCATCTGCTCTTGCCTCGTCGCGCCGCTCTCTTTGGAACACTTCCACAGCGCATAAATCTCGGCAAGCCGATTGATTTTCATCTAAAATTCCATCAGGCGTTTCTTGAAAGCGAACAGTTTGACAGAATAATTCACTTTAATGTTTTTGTTGCTTAGTAAACGCTGGTGACAGGATATCCCTACCAAGTTCCTGCTGTCGAAAATTCAAATTGTAACTAAAGTTTTCTTTACAAAGCTCCAATTCAGAACATTCTAACCAAGTGGTAAACAAGGTTATTTACTTAACCATAAAATGAGCTAGTTCTTTTTGACTTTTTAATCAGTAAATTTCGTTTCTTGAACATTAATGTTAAAAATACATTGCATACATACTAAACTTACAATATACGATGTTTAGAATAAACACAATACCAGATACTACAGGCTTTAGGAAATAGTTTTTTTGATTGAGAGGGGTGAAGACCCTTCTTGAGAAACAACCACAATCCCTGTTAGCCTGAACAACAAAAGTCACTAAATTAACCTGTGCTTAACCTTCTGTTAGCTTGGCACAAAAGTAGTCAGACTTAACTTAGAAGTAATGTGTAAAGTATTCATGCAGCACATATACAGTCATAAAGTGAAAACACAACGCCAGAAAAAGCCCACACCAATTTAGAAATAAAATGATATAATTACAACAAAAATCCAAATTGCAGAACCGGAGCTGTTCAGTTTTAAAATTTTAGGTATGTATAGCCCCTAAAAGCACAAAATGCATCTTGCGGTAATCTAGTCGTGCTAGACCAGGGAAAAATCACAAGCTCATGCATATTGGGCCCAGGTTAGTCCTGCTGAAAAAGTTACCTTCTCAAAGTTCTGTGTGAAGAGTCAAGTTTGTGAAGGAGATGCCCAATAGCAGCTGGGAGAGTGTTGCAGTTGGTCATCGCTGTAGCGCGAAGAGCTGGAATGGTGTAACAGCACAGTCTCAAAGTCAGTCATCACTATAGCATGAATATCCAGTGGGGCATCACAGATAGTCGTTCCTGGAGCTTCACATTCAAAGTCACTGCAGTTCTGAAGCACCCAGAACTTCAGAATTTCTCACTTTCTTTCAGAGAAGTGCACTCTGATGCCAGTCAAGGGTCCAGCGACATGTGGGGAGGCACCTCTTGGCGATTAGGGACTCACTATAGCAGAGGCCACCAGGGTCAGCAGGTCCAGTTGCAAAAGGCCAGCTGGGCAGTTGCAGGGAAGCCTCTGGAGCTTGTTGCATCCCTGTAGCCCAGACCATGATGTTAGCCATTTGACCCTTGGAGCCACAAAGGGCTTCCTGGAAACAAGGAGATGGCCCTGCCTCCTACAGTAGCAAGGCAGGCCAAAAAGCAGCAGGGTAGTCCTCCGAAGAAAACGGCAGGTCTCAACCATCAGACTAGTCCTCTGGTAGCAGCATGGCAGTCATCTCAGAAACAAGGCAGGACTCAAACAGCAGGGCAGTCCTCTGAATTCAAGGCAGGCCTTCTAAATCCTTCCAAAGGTCCTGGAGTGTAGTAAATTGTGGTTCAGGAGATCCAATATTTCTGCGTGGTTATACCCTTACATATATTTCTGGAAATTTTCTTTCTTACCCTGCCCAGGCTCCTAGAGGTCTAGTGTATCAAAAGGCTGGTGTCAAGTTTCTTTGTGAGCATGCTGGATGCATTCATTTGAAATGAAAATGGCATAGGGAACACCTCAGAGTCATCCATCCTGGCAGGATGGCTGTCCTGCCGATCTCTAGTTCCCTTTTATCTCAATGTCTTAGAGGAACACACAAAGGCCAAATGCCAACTATTCACAGTCATGTGACCCAGGACATAGGCTGCAGGCACCAAATGGTTAGGACAAGAAAAGTGGCATTTTCAGAATTGTGAGTTAAAATCTTACTTTAACATTAAAGACGTTTTTAAATTGCAATTCTTTTTAGACCACACACAACATTTCTACATGTTCCCAGTCAACAGTTAGCCCTTATTAATCTAATATGGTAACCAAATGTTATTCTATTGGAGTGATAGGCCTCACAGGGGTGAAAAACAAATTTGTGAGTTTTTCTCTACCAGGACTTGTAAAACGTAAAAGCATATGCCCTATATTTTGAATGCAATTCAATATGGGACGCTACCTTGCTGCCATTGGGACTCGAAGTCCCACAATGCCCCAGTTGAAGTAAGAATGGACTGCTGCAGTCTTCCTGTGCTGAGTGCTCTGAAAATTGCCCACCACATCCCGCGGCGTGAGACAATCCTTGCTGCCATTGGGACTCAAAGCCTCACCATGCCCCAAGTGAGGTGAGGAGGAGCCACTGCAGTATTCCCACACACACTGAAAAGCACTTGCTACCTCCCATGGCATGGGACAATCATGGACATTACATTGCTGCCATTTGGACTTGAAGTCCCACATTGCCCCAGGTGAAGTGAGGAGCGAATGCTGCCGTTTCCTCATGCTGCACACTTTGAAAAGCCGCTGCTACCTCCTGTGGCGCAGGATAATCTGGGACACTACCTTGCTCCCAATGAGACTCAAAGTCCCATAGTATCCCAAGTACAGAGGGGCTGCTGCAGTCTTCCCACGCCATGCGCTCTGAAAAGCTCCTGCTAACTCCAGTGGCATTTGTACAATTTGGGACACTAACTTGCTGCCATTGGTATTTGTATTCTCCCAATCGTCCTAGTGAACTGAGGAGGGACCGCTGCAGTCTTCCCGCAGGCTCTGAAAAGCGTCTCCCATAGGGATGGACAATCTGGGACACTACTTTGCTGCCATTGGGACTCGAAGTGCCGCAGTGCCCCAGGTGACGTGTGGAGGAGCTGCTGCAGTCTTTCAGCGTGCTCTGAAAAATGCCTACTACCTCCTGCGGTGCAGGACAATCAGGGACACTAGCTTGCTCCCATTGGGTCTTGAAGTTTGTAGGAAGTTGGCTCTGTATGTACTATTTCAAAGTAAGAAATAGCATGCACAGAGTCCAAGGGTTACCCTTAGAGGCAAGATAGTGGCAAAAAGAGATAATTCTAATGCTCTATTTTGTGGTAGTGTGGTCGAGCAGTAGGCTCATCAGAGGGTAGTGTTAAGCATTTGTTGTACACACACAGGCAATAAATGAGGAACACACACTCAGAGACAATTCCAGGCCAATAGGTTTTTGTATAGAAAAATATATTTTCTTAGTTTATTTTAAGAACCACAGGTTCAAGATTTACAAGTAATGCTTTAAATGAAGCTTATGAACTTTAGGAACTTTGAATTAGCAAAATAGCATATACAGTTTTCACATAAATGACAGATAGCTATTTTAAAACTAGACACAGTGCAAATACAGTTCCTGGGGGGAGGTAAGTGTTTGTTAGTTTTTGCAGGTAAGTAAACCACCTACAGGGTTCAAGTTTGGGTCCAAGGTAGCCCACCGTTGAGGGTTCAGGGCAACCCCAGAGTTACCACACCAGCAGCTCAGGGCCGGTCAGGTGCAGAGGTCAAAGTGGTGCCCAAAACACATAGGCTTCAATGGAGAAGGGGGTGCCCCGGTTCCAGTCTGCCAGCAGGTAAGTACACACATTGTAATAGTCTGTTGGATATTAAGAGGGGTGTTTGCGGCGGGCGCTTAGCTGTTGAAACCTTAATTTGTTGACAGATGTCACAACAAAGGACATACTGCTTAGTCTCTTTATAGAGACCAGGCCACCAGTAATGGGCTTGCAATAGTGAAATTGTAGCAGCCACGCCAGCATGTGCAGATGCCACTCCCTCATGCGCTGCTTTAATCATTTGAGGTCTTACAGCTTTATTGGGGACGTATGTACGCCTACGCTAGGAATTTTGACTTCAGCATTCAGCATACTTCCCATGAAGTATTGGTATTTATTAGGAAATCCTTTAGGATAAGGCGTGCCATCAACTGTAGCCTTTATGGCAGCCATAATCTCTGTGTCTGGTTTGGAACTCAAACGAGTCACTGCAGCTACAATGGCAACTGCCACTGCCGACTTTGCGGCTTCATCAGCCAAAGTATTTTCAGCAACGTGCATTCCAACGCGCTGGTGTCCAAGTGTATGCACAACATGGACTTTGGGTAGCGTCTCTTTCAAGTCTGCTACCTTCCCCCACAGTAGTCTGTGTGTTATGGTGTTGCCTTTTGAATCTCTGAACCCATTCAAGCACCAGTAATGTAGATATTCATTAAAAGACTGGACGCAATAATACGAATCACAAACAATCAGTGTGAACTGCGTCGTATCTGTATGTTCTAGTGCCATTAGTAGAGCTTTTAGCTTAGCTAATTGTGCTGTACAATCCCCTAAGGTCTGTGTATAAGTATGTTGGGGGCAGAACTTCTCCCCCTCCATACAGCTGCTCACTACCGCACATGCAGCCGAATATTGGTGTTTTGTCCCAATCGCCGGTTGCGCAGAGCCATCGGATTACAGGACTACTTGATATTGATCAATAGGCAACGTGTCAGCGGGAACTGGATATTCAACTTCATATTGCAGAAATTCCTGAGTTTGTTGTTTTTTCTCCCAGCGCTTCTTATTACCCTCAGGTTGCTGTTTAGCATTTTCTTTACAAATTTTTCCCTGAAATTGAGGTTTTTGTGGTCTAGCCCCCAGGCTATCAAGACCGATACTGGAATATGTTTCCGCTATTACTTTAGGCAGTTCCCGCTCCTGATCTTGTTGTGGGACGTCACGAAGACGCATGCGCACTGCAAGCGCAACTGCTTCCCCTTTAAGATTGCTTAGGATTATTGAAGAAACCGTGGCAAAGTTGCCCATCAGTTGCATTCCTAAATCTAAGGCCGTGGCTGGCCCGTATTCATCCTGAATTTGTTTGAGCACTTCCGGGAGGTTGGCCAATGTCGGTGTACCATGTGCCGTTGTATAGAGCGCAGCAAACACCGTGCCCCATGTATTACAATGTTCCACTGTGGGAACCATCCCAAAGGGTAAACACATAGTTAGTATTCTATGTTTGTCCTGAGGTCCCGTATGGGGAAATACCACCTCCAGCATATACATTTTTTGCGCCAGCCAAAATGGAGTCTCCTCCCGTTTTGCTGGGACTTTACCCATAATAGAGTGTACAGTCACCGGGTTTATACCTGGTGTTACTGCATGTGGTTGTGCTGGAGCAGCACGCGCTGGGTTTGTATTTAGTGTCTGAATCACAAATTGTACTAAGCGTCTATATGTAGCTGTTAAGTCTGTATATAAACGTCGAACTTCAGCCACCTCCATATTTGCAACCGCAGGATGTGGTGTATATGTGGCCAACAAAGGCCAGGTAGGACCATCATTACTTAGTGGACCTAACCTTACTGGTAATACTGTATGGGGTATGGCGCCATCAAGCCAATTATTATGTTCTTGATAAGATAGAGGTATCTCTAGGCATGCGTACGCCCTGTACTGTCTAGGCGCGTTCGCAACTGTATACGTGTGAAATGTATTTGTGTTCCCATCAACTGCTGGGAATGTGACCCAAGAGTAAAAAGGTTCTGTTCTATAGGCTGCGTGGGCAGCCACCACAAACGTGACTGGACCACCCTGGATCGTAAGGCCATTTGCTAGCAAATGTGCTGTGAGCGGTTGTCTCATGTTAAGAGCTATCTGTATTACTTGGGGATTCGCCATTTCGAAAAACAGCAAGAGTTCAGAGGAGGCACACCAAGACGGGGTCTATCCTTTTAAGGTTCAAGCTTGAACAACCATCTGCTGTAAATAGGATTACCTATACCGCGGTGGTGGAAATCCTCAGTGCCACGGACGTCTCCGCTAAAGGAACTGAGGGATCATTATATTATATGAGACCGAGATAAACTGGTGGACCGGAAAATTAAAGCCAGACCAAACGTTGGCGGAGCCATGTCGCGTAGGCTCTCATTATCCTAATGAGACTACTGGATTTTTGGGCAGAAGGATCGTTCGCAGTGTGGGGGACTAGGTCTGACCCACGGTGAAGGACCCTTGTCACCCCAAATCCGGGTTATGCTCTGGCTAACTAGAGGGCCTCATCTCTACCAAAGGGAAGAAACAATTGTGCAGCCGAGCGCATGACATCTTAGTGCTTCCCAGGGAAGTCATGGTCACTCAGGTCACAACCAGTTCTCTCATACAAAGTGTGGTCTCATATATAAATGACAAAGGCAGCTTGAGTTTTAAAGATTGGTTTAATAAAACGACTGCATTTTGGATAACAAGGCGTGAGCCGCAATAACCAGAACCATACAACACAGTAGGATTGAAATAGTTACGAGGAGAGTGAAACATAAGAATAAGGCTATCATATTGCAACTAAATTATGTTCTCTCTAAGTTATATTTTGAGCACAGCATGTGAAGCTCTAAGCCTGCCTTTCAGGTTCCCCTGGGAGGACATCAACCCTCATACCTGAGCAAAAGCCTGTGATCTGTATCAGCATCTGCAACAGGGCAGTCAGCATCTAGTTGTGGGTTCCTGGTCGGAATCTCCCTCTCACGTGTACCCGGACTAGAAAGTGTTTTTATAACTAACACGCCGGTGTTCTTAGAAACGTCCCTACGTAAGGATGTGTACTTTCTACAAAACATAAAGACTAAACTTCTACCACATCTATCTATCGGCAATGTACCAGACTGTATCCTTGACTGAAACACAGAGCGAGCAAGAATGTATTGTTTGAGAACACAGTGCTGTAAACTAAACAGTGTGATACAAGGAAATAAAAACAAGACTGTGAAACTGGCTATTGTAAAATAACAGTGCAAGGCTAAATAAAATGCATCTAGGGCAAAGTGCACAGAGGCCTAATACGTTAAGCAAATGCGCAGAAAGCTACATTAAAAATGGCTACACTACAAAAGAACAATCCTTAAAGGCATTTTCGGCTTTGTAAGTGTGCTGCAGCGTTCCGCACACTTACAAATAGGAAAATACAAGGAAAAATAAATATATTCCTTCTCGTTTGGCCGCTATCAGGAAGACATACAATTTTGATGCATTCCCAGAAATTATTATTTTTCTTGGTAAATCTGGTAATATGCCAAATTACATTGATGCATGGAAAACTAATGTAACACCTGTTGCTCAAATGAGAATTTGCCTTCAAAAATAACAGACAAGAGTCATCTGGCAAAACAGGAAATTTTTTGTTTAATTAAGCATTATGGCTGGGACAGCAGTTACAAAACCAGAGTCTGAGGACTGTCTCTCATTGTACATAGGATTGAAGCAAGTTTTTATACATTTCTCTGAGTGTAATTAAAACTATAAAAGACATGCTTTTCTTGGTAAAAAATGTGAACAGTTGCCAAGGAGTCCTGAATACACTTCCAGATAGTGAACACAGGTGTGCCTCGACCAGGAATGGGCACAATGTGGGCCAGTGAGTATGTGTTCAGCTCTCCGGCCCAAGGGGCATGTGATTGCTGTGTGTGTGCTGTGTTCTGATTGGCAATGTGTTCCTAACTACATGTGGCATCTAACTTTATGGTGTTTTTGGGAATGCACTCATCTCTCTGACCATGTTTGTTTTACTGGGGCCAATCTCCAGGGACCATTATGGTCTTACTGTTTATCTGTGGGATCTGATCTAAGTTTTCCTGTTTGTGCGTTTGGCTGTCAGCTAAGTGTTACCCCACCTGTGACTTGCCAGTCATTAACCTCAGGCCTAGGTCTCAGAGCCTGCCTGACCACATACTTAGATGCTGGGGTTGATAGAGAGTTCACAATGGGGGAATCTAATAATGGTGATGCAACGTTGTTCATGCTTATAAATGCATCACCATGGACACTGACATCAGTGAGACTAATATTAGTACACCTTTCCACCGTAGAGTAATGGAAGGCAGTGATGGGTGCCGCCTTGCGTTCCTTCAGATTTACCAAGCCATGCAGGACCATGCAAGGTGCCTTTGCGTGGCTTGGTAAATCTGATTTAAGGATTGTGTTACCATTGTGTCGCCCAGTGTGATGCAGGGGCAATGCAATCCTTTGATAAATCTGTGCCTAAATGTCTAGTGATGCAGTATTGATGTAGGTTGTCTCCCTTGTCCCTAGTTCCTGGATTTCCCTGTCCCCAGTCTTTTGTTTCTCATAATGCCCACTTAGGGTTTTAGAGTATACCGCTATATGCTATATCCTGCATATTGAGTGTTTAACTTAAAGTTCCTACGGTTGTCATCCATCGGGTATTGAGAGTCACAAAAACCTGGTTGTTAATTAAAGTGAAGTTGGTGGAATGTTGTTCATATTCCATGGTCATAGATGTGGTCTGATGTGGTGATTATGTTTCCATCTAGATATGTAATATCGATGCTTGTCTGCGAGTTTTTAGGATGGTCATTTCTTCAGAAGAGCATCTAATAACAGAGTGGGATGATTGCTTTGGAGGCCTAGAGATACGCTGTGGAACTATGAATTAGAGCTGGGGTTGTTAGTGTGTAAACACATGCCCAGCATACGTGTTTATGGTGCCTATTGTGAGTGACTATGATGAATTGCTATATGATAGAGATTTAGTCATGTTTTTTAATATTGTTGAATGTTGAATTGGGAGTTGGAGCAAAGGGGTTCAGTAATTTTGTACTTGTATTGGATCTCTTACCTCAGTGTTGTAATAAAGAGAAGTGTGGAGTGGACGTGAGTGTATGGATTGAGATGGGATAGCATGGGTACTTCTTGTGGTATAAGTATTGTGTGGGTTGATCTGGTATGTGAGGGGGAGTGTTATGAATGTTGTGTGATGTTGCAGTGAATTAAGGTATTATAGATGTGGTGGTATATGAGGTTATAATTGGTATAGTGTTTTCAGTGAGTTACAGAATGGGTGGAATGGTGGTGTATGACGAGATATAATGTTAAGTGTAGTGCTGTTGATGGATATACTGCAGTGCTGTGTGATATGAATGTAAAGAGGCAATGCTGTTTTTTCAGCTGCGTTTGCATGATATGTTGTTTGTTGTATTTTTATGGACTATTCTGGCAGTGTATCATGACATGGAGAGGAAATAGGGGCTGGCGTTAAGTAGGGGTTTGAGTTGAATGGTATGCATGTTTAGCTATGGAATGGTTTTGAGGAAATTGTACACACAATCTAGGAGTGGATGACTGTGAAGTTGTATGTTAGAGGGATATCTTGTATTGTAGGTATGGTAGTCATGGTATCGCCTTCTTCAGTGTTGGGAAGGGCAGAAGGAAAGACAGGGAAGGTAACAGTAAAGAAGTGAGGATGGCATAGTCAGAACTGACATATGTTTCTTGGTATATTATGATGAGCTTAGGATGGCATAGGAGGAACTGATGCATATTGGTTGGTGATCTGTGTTTTAGTGGAGACAGAATACCTTCTCCACCAAACTCTAAATCAGCTCCCAAGCGCAGATGATTGTCCTGTGTTAATTCTTTTGTTTTCAACAGGATCAACATTTTTGGTGAGTTTATTTTTAAATGCATGGCTAGCATACATTTGTCCATGGTTCAGAGGCAGTGATCCAAGCTGGAGGAGTCTAGGTACTTCAGGGTTTCCAGCTTGAGTATGATCACAGTGTTGGTTCCATATTTGTTGCATGTTAGATTAAAGGTCTTGAGTTTGTCCAGTGATGGTCTGAAGCAGGTTGTGAAGAGAGTGGAGAGATAATAGAATCTGCTGCACACCAAGCTTGATGTGAAATTGAGTGGGAAAGTACAGAGGGAGTGGAGTGAGATGATGCTTGGTCTGTAGGTGAGCTATGAGGAGATCAACTTTAGGCTAGCTCCTTGATTTCCAAGATCTTCTATCTTGAATAGTAGGGTGGAGATGTGGACATTGTTAAAGTATAATGCCCAAGTCCAGTCATCTATTTGCCCACCCACAGTATAATTTAGGTCATTGGAAATAATATTGGCTCTTTGCCCCCACAAGTTTCCTGACCCATCATGCTCATGCTTTCATAAGAGTGAGAAGGGTGACAATGGCAGTGGTTTTCTGCAGGTGTGTGATCCCAGGATTCATAACTCTTGTGCATGATCCATTAGTATTGGGATTTGAGAACATTATAGCTATTCTGTGAATCCCATGCAAAGTTTAGTATAAAACCCACAACCAAGAGATAACTGGTGCCAGTTCTTGAGTGGTGTTGCAGAGCTGAGCCAAGGGAAGGTTTGGCAATCCTGTTTCCTGACCAGTAGCAAAGGTAAAGATAGAGAAAGAAATTAAAAGTACATTTAGTAAAGAAAGTTAAGTTGAGTGAACTGCGATAAGGAACATTAAAAGGCGTTAGAACCTGAGTTGTAAAATAGTATTGCATTGTTTTAGAACATTTGAATCATTCCCTATCAATACAACTTTTGTGTAGAACATTTTTGAGAAACTAACAAGAGAAAAGAGCACCACAGTCTGGAATGAAGTCAACTCAGATAATCATGAGTGGTTTAGAATGGGATAAAGTTAGTGATAAAAGTAATGAAATCAAAGACTAAAGTCACATGCAGACATTCCAAATTACTGCCATATTTATTTAAACGTTGTTTTCATGTACATATTCTAGGATCAACAAAGGTGTTGTAAAATTAAAGTGAATTGAAGCTGAGAAAAGTTTTGTCTTCACTAGATACATATATATGTGAGTTAATGAAGGAAAGATGAAGGTGGAGGTTCAAAGACTAAGTTAAGAATACTGAATAACCCTTGTCTTTGTCATAATAGTGACCCATGATGCTAGCAGGAAAGTGTGAGTGTCTTGAGAATCAGACATGCCTTCTGAAGCAGCCAATACACAAGAAATAGAGGCATTCATAGAGTATCAAGTGCAGCACCAGATTGATTCTCTCTCTAACTATCCCAGCCCCTATTCCCCTTTCATTTGGAATTCATCTAATGTCTTACCTCAGAGGTTTACTTGTTAAGTGAGGCTGTGGAGGAATGCACATCACACCTGCCTGTATCTTAAAAAACGAAGGGCTTCATTTATGACGTCCTTGCACCACTAGAGTATCACTTTTAGAGACGCTCTGGTGGCGCTGTACCCTGCTCCACATTCACGAGGTGGCGGTAAGCCACTTTTCGCGGTCGAACAGCACCTTGCAAATATGGCCTGCCCCACGCAGTTTGTTTGCGGCAAGGGGCATGCAATGGATGTTGCTGTACCCACACAATACCCATTGCTTTTTGACAGTGCCCCAGATTTACGAGAAATAGTAAGGCAACACCAAAAACTAATGCTTCCCCAGGGCCGGTGTTTGAGTGGAGCAACAAGGATAACTACTTTTATTTCTCCTCGTTTTTGCTCTTTCTATACAGCACACATAGAAGGAGCAACTCACCATTAATGGCTGTTTAAGTACAGGAAGATGTCCCTTCCTGCACATAAACAATCACCCCCACACCACTGGCATCCTTGCACCTTGGCGCATGGGTGCCTGCGTTGGCACTAGGCACCTGATTTGGCAACGGTGCGGGGGTAAACACAGGCATGCACAGTATTCCTGAAAATACAGTGCATTCCTGCATTTTGGAAATGACGCAGCTCGGTGCAGCAATATTGCTTGTAGCACCGCACTGCACCATTTCCCAACAAATAAGGCCCTAAAGGTTTGTGCATCAGCCAATACTGAGACAATGGCAGTCAGGTCCAGAAGCTGTATGATGGTATGATGGTGTCTCCATTCTGGTTAATTGTGGCCTTCAGGTGATGAGGAATGGGTAGTCTATGCCTCTGCCAGAAGGAATGCAATTTTATGGCCAGAGGATAGGCTGTTTTATTCCAGCAGAGGTTTGCAGTGTATAAAAACACTCTTTCAATCAATTTGCTTAGGAATGCTTGACTGGGTATTAGATGGCAGATGGCTTTGTGTGTTGGATCAAGATACTTCTAGTTTAAGATCTGCTTGTTGTAAGAACTGTTAAGGCCATTAGGAAAGATGTCTGAGGTTAGAGGGTTGTTGAAAAGTATTCTGTTTGTGATGGTGGTAGCAGGGATTAGGATGATCCTGAAAGCTTTATAGCCAGTCACAGAATAGTTTAACATCTGCAAATCAAGTAGGGGGGCAAGAGACAGAAGTGCAAGTAGAATGTGTTAAGATTGAACCTGTTCTACATTTTATGGAGTACTTTTTCTGTCTTTGCTGTTGCAGTAGTGGTACAGGTGACCAAGTTAATGCTCAAGCAGATGTGGTGGCTATTCAAGATAAAGGAGATATTTCTGGTCACTGAGATGAGTCCTAGTGGGGTGGATACTGTGTCAAACGGAGTTTCCAGCTGAATGTGTCAATTAAGATACAACTTGGAAAAAACTGTGATCTCTAGGTTTGAAGGATCGGATCTTTTGAGTTTTGGTTGTTCAAACCAATTGTTCAGATCAGCCTAATTGAGAGACTGTTGTGGGTTATGATAAAATGGGTGGGGGAGAAATACACATAAAATACATATTCCTTCTCAAAAACTCTTATGAATGTTCCCCTTGCTTTCCATACAGATGCTGTTCACAATTAACATGGGACAGGCACCAAAAGAGAGAACAACTGAGAGGGACTAAGAGAGAAGGTGACAGAAACCTAGCCATTCTTTAAAGTAATGGACATCTTAACCTACAATTTTAGTGCAAAGGCACTTTTGTAGCTGACAATTGTAATTTACAACTTTTGGAACAACCCTAGGGTCACCTCAAAGTGCTGAGAGAATTGGATGTGGAAAAGTGAGAGAAGGTGAGGTTGCACTGCTCAAGCGATACTAGGCCAGGCCAGCAAGTGTCCCTAAATTGAGAACTCATGAACCTCACTCTAATAGCTAGGTGTGTTTCCTTGGCTCAAGTGGGAATGTTTGGGAGGGCAAGCTATGGTTCTGGTATTACAGAGACTATCATGAATAGAGATTCCAGACCTTCAACAATGGTTTAGGAAAATGGACTTAGGGCTAGGGTATCAGAACGTGAAGTGCTTGGTGTGGATAATACTAGTTGCATGTATTTATTGCCTGCTCAGAAGAGCCAGTGAAATGAGTTTGAAATTAAGCCTGTAAGGCTTATCCATTATAGGCACTATTTTGTCTCCATTCCAGTCTTTTCCCACCCCATGATGACTTCCCCTTCAGCCTCATTTCACTTGTTTGAAGAATGTTTCAAGCATTTAGAATCCTTTATGGAAGTATTTTGTTATATTACTACTGAGCATTCCCCTTACAAGTGCTATGTTATGCTAACTTTGCCTCGCACAAGAACTTCACTGAAATATACCCACTATGCTATTTGTAAAATTATGCATAAAAATTCCTCAGACGTAAATGGTAGCAACGTTAATCTTGATGCACATTTACCAAATATTTTTCAAAAATAATGTTACTGTTTAACAATTTTATCTTACTGTTGTACATTGGCATGCTTCAGGTTTGTGTATCAGTTTTGCAGTGCCATTGACATCCATTCACTAAAATGTCTTGCATGAAGAAAGCATCACACACCCTGTGGGCGAATGACATCAAAGATTTGACAGATTGTTTCCTCAGCACCCATCCATCTGTACTAATTTGCTTGGTGGAGGAAATGTAGTGTAAACCAAAGAAAGTAAAAAGTGGTTAAGAGCTCTGTTCGCCTCTTGGTGGCACTACTGGCATCATAGCCTATGAGGGGGAGGTTGCAAAGGTATCGTGTATTATAAATGATAAATAGGGAAGCGTACCTAGCGAGCAATTAATATTAATATAACGTTCTGAAACAAATCTAGAGCAGACTATGCCTCATATCTTTTATATTCAACACTTAGGGGGTCATTCTGACCCTGGCGGTAAATACCGCCAGGGCGGAGGTTGGCGGTAGCACCGCCAACAGGCTGGCGGTGCACCGCCAGGCATTCTGACCGCGGCGGTACAGCCGCGGCCAGAAGCGGAAAGCCGGCGGTGTACCAGCGACTTTCCGCTGCCCATGGGAATCCGCCATGGCGGCGCAGCTTGCTGCGCTGCCATGGGAATTCTGACACCGCATACCGCCATCCTGTTCCTGGCGGTTCGCCCGCCAGGAACAGGATGGCGGTATGGGGTGCCGTGGGGCCCCCGTAAGAGGGCCCCACAAAGAATTTCAGTGTCTGCTTTGCAGACACTGAAATTTGCGACGGGTGCAACTGCACCCGTCGCACCTTCCCACTCCGCCGGCTCCATTCTGAGCCGGCGTCCTCGTGGGAAGGGTGTTTCCCGCTGGGCTGGCGGGCGGACTTTCGGCGGTCGCCCGCCAGCCCAGTGGGAAACCCAGAATGACCGCTGCGGTCTTTTGACCGCGGTACGGTCTTCTGGCGGTTCCCGCTTGGCGGGCGGCTACTGCCGCCCGCCAAGCTTAGAATCACCCCCTTACTGTTCAGTTTTGGGGCATACAGCTGACATACATTTTACAGCTAACTTCAGACTGTCTTAAATATATTCTACAAGAGCCTTGAGAAATATATACTGTGCTGTTAATCACATTGTGGTACCAGTGTGCTATGTCATACATGATTGCAGATACATATTGAACATACATGGCGAGTAATTAATATTTATGTCTAACACTGACAAAATTCTTGCGTAATTATCATTTCAATGACAGACCTTTCATAAACTGCTTAACTTTGCCATTCTATGCATGGCACAAAACTTGTGGAATTATATCCGGGTGCAGAGGTGCAGTGGACCGTCAGGGTTTCTGTCACCAGCGGTCGCAGTGGGGAAACTCATAATGGACTTTGTTTCTGGAGAGGCTCTGGACCAGGTTGGCACTGTTGGCCCACTTCACCACGGGCTGGGAGGCTTGGGTGCACTGGTGCAGTATGATGGCGGTTTTTGTGGTCTGGAGACCTCTTCAGCGATTTCTGGTTGGCCAAGAGGATGCAAGGGAGCAGCTCAACCACTCCACACGGGTTCCCTTGTTTTGGGATGAAGGCTCGATGCCTTCCTGGGCTTTTATAAGTTTCTGCAGCTGGAGGATGTGTCTACTTCAGTGCGATTGTTGGAGTTGGCAGGTAGGCTGGCAGGGTTGGTGCTGAGTCCGTCACTGATCTTCAGTTCTCCCTTTTGCATCTTTGGAGTGCCCTTTGTCTTCGAGTCAGCATAATCTGATTTCCTGGGATCAGAGACTCCCCTAAATACTGAATTTATGGGTTTTTCTGGGAGAGTAGCATTGTAGCCAATGGGATATTTACCCCTGGGTTCACTACTCCCACTATATGACCACTTCCTGTGGGAAGTGGGCAAAACCCTGTCTCAGAGATCCAAGTTCAGCCATCACCAAGATGACAAACTTTCAAATGTTGACCTGAGAGGTGGGCACACCTCTCTGACAACTAATTTTCCAACTTGGCCAGGTGCCAAATGGGCCTTAGGGCAGGGGATCGTCATCCTCTCTTTTGAGGGAAGCCAGATCTACATATCAAGGGTGGTGGGCTTCTTTGAATCCCCCTGCCCAGGAGTGCAGATTTGCAGGTCATCCTGTTGGGAGGGGTGTGCTAACACCCCTGCCAGAGCAGGCTTTGTTTCTGTCCACCCGAGAACAAAGGATCTCAGCCCTGGCAGTCA
This sequence comes from Pleurodeles waltl, assembly GCF_031143425.1. Taxonomy (NCBI): domain Eukaryota; kingdom Metazoa; phylum Chordata; class Amphibia; order Caudata; family Salamandridae; genus Pleurodeles; species Pleurodeles waltl. The sequence continues at coordinate 265,078,688 of NC_090448.1, read as the reverse complement.
GAAATGTGTCTGGAGGTGGCAGGCTAGTTAGAACAGGTCAGCCAGCACATGGGTAGGTGGTAAGTTTTTTTAAGGGGGCACCTCTAAGGTGCCCACTGAGTACATGTATTATTAAATCCATCAATGGAAACAGTGACGGTTTATTAATGCAAGATATTTGATACCAGCACATGTACTTAAAATGGCTTCCCTGTTCACTTTCTGTGTCTGAGAATTGACAAGGACATAGTGGGGGCACATCTGCTAGAGCAGATATGTGCTCACATGTAATATAATGCACCCTGCCTTAGGGCTGGAAGGCCTGCTGTAGGGGTGACTTACATATATTGCATGCACTGGTAGGAGCCTGCCATACAGGCTGTGTGCCATGTTGTGTTTCCATTTTAGCTGCACCAAGACACGCATCCTGCAATGGCAGTCTGCATGTGCTAGGTGATGGGCACCTGAGGATAGCACAATACATGCTGCACCCCTTGTGGACCCTCTTTAGAACCCATGCCCTAGGAAACCAGGGGTACCTTTTACTAGGGACCTGTAGGGGTGCCAAAGGTATGGCCAATTGGGGAACAACTGCAGAGTTTAAGGGAAAGCAATGTGGCACTGGGGACCTGGTTAGCAGGAACCCAGTGCACTTTGAGTCAAAATTGCATCAGATACCAGGCAAAAAGTGGGGGTGACCTTGTCAAAAATGGGCACTTATCTAAAAAAAGGAAGGAAGGAAGGAAAAAAGGAAGAACAGAAAGAAGGAAAGAAAGACAGAAAGAAGGGAAGAAAAAGGAACAAACAAGAAAGAAAAGGGAAAGAAAGAAAGAAGGCTCAAAAGAGAGAAAGAAACAAGGACAGAAGGACAGAAAGAAAAAATGGCAGACAGACAAGGCTGAAGTTGTAGAGCACCTCCATGAGCTTATATTCAGAATACATGTGAGCTGCTGGTATGCTGTGAAAAAGCAGAAGTCAGATAAACAAAGAAATTTACAACAGCATTGGCAGGAGACTGGAAATGATAAAACTGGAAAATGTTCTGCTTCATGCTGTATGCTGTAGTAGGCAGAAACAAAGCGTGGATGTCCAGCAGATGCATATAGATGGCTGAAAGCCCCTTTATGTAAGTTATTATACATATAATTTTGGTTAAATCAGAAGGTCTTGACCAACGCCAGACCTAAAAACAGGAAACCCATCAAAAAAAGGCATTTTGAGCTGCTTGCTGTGCGGTCCAAACTGGGAGCTATTGTAAAATAAGTGGGTTTACATATTTAGGACCTGTGCAATGCATCATGGCCCTTTTGGTCACCTCAGAGCACTGCTTAATTTGAATGGTGGTTTCATGTGGGGCCCACTGGCAATGATTTTTGGGGACTGGCACCGATATTAACTGAATGGATTTCAATCCAGAGCAAGAGAGAGTAAAAACACAGTAAGGGGAAAATAGGAGGAAGAGAAAAATTGAAAAATTGTTACATGGGAGATACACAAACATTGGCAAAGCCAATAGTTCTGGCTTATGAACGAAAGTGCTTTCTGTGAAACTGGTGGGTATAAAGATTCAATAAGTCATCATACAAGCACTCTGTCACTCATCTTTGCACTTATGTATCCATTTATAAATTCCCTGACTCATCTTTCCATTTACTCTCTGACACACACAAGAAAACACACAAATCAACAACATATGCACAATAAATTTAAAGAGTACAATCAGAAAAAAGAAAGCACACTGCCTTATAGACATGATGGGTATATGTTTGCAAAAACAAAACTAAACATAGCAATGGGTGTCTGTCTTACAAAGGTATACAATAGTCTGCCATTGTTTTAAAGTTCATGCTTGGCTGCCACATTTAGAGTTAATGTGTTGTCCATCTTACAATGGGAAAACAATGATACACTATGAACAATGGCATTCCATAATGATCTCCTGATTTAGAGGAAGTTGCCATCTGGAATGCAGCACACTACAGAAGAAATGAGCAGCAAACAGGAAACCTGTTAGCACTGCTTGGAAAACTGAAGTATCCTCTTAATAAACATTACAAAAAAGTAAAGTAGAGAAATTAAAGGAGAACTGTAAAAAAGAGAAAATTCAAACCTAAAAGGCTGACCCACCAGTCCTGATACCAAAGCTTAGTCATTTTCTGGTGTAGGTACATATGTGATTAGAAATGTAATTGTTCACAGGGCAAAAGAGTAAATAACTCATGCAGATGGAACCATCATCCCATTTACCCCATGCAGTTTGCTGTAATGGATGGAAGCAGAGTGTAAATGACACTCGGAGAGACCAATGGCAGAACAGAGTGGACCCAAAGGCCTTATATGTACCTCACCTCAAAATCCCACCATACAGGAAAAACATAGGTGGCACATCCTTCTCTGTCCAAACAGCCAAACTATGCAACTCATTTCCCCAAAACATAAGATCCACAAAAAACTATATTATTTTCAGAAGACTACTTAAGAGTTTTCTCTTTTCTACATAACCACAATACTCAAACACTAATGCACAGCATACCCCTGTGCATATTATTAACATTTATAATTTGATTTTATGTATATATGTATGTATGTGTTTTTCTTTGTAGAGACATGTATAATAATGGTGCCATTTAAAAATGTAAACTATCTAGATACTCTTTAGGGCTGCCTAACAAATTTATATATTACTTATGGTTAAAATAATAAATATATATATATTATCTTCATATTTCCTACTGGCAGGCACCAGTAGGTAGATATAGTTAGGACTATGTTTCCATAGAAGAAGCATTTTTTTACTTGCCTATATCTTTGGCACCATTTGATGAATCTTCACCAAATTTTCCAAAAAAGTGCCTGGTGATTCTTTTTGTGCATGGAAAGTTTTGGGTGATCTGTCAAGCAGGGGCCGAGAAAAAGTGGGTAAAAAAGCTGTTTTTACTATGTTAATTCCCACAGGACCTTTGAACACGCCTAGAGCCCGAACCACTGGACAGAATTACACCAATTTGGTGTAAATCTGTTCAGTAGTTTTTGAGAAATGAAAGGAAATCCAAATTTGTATATCTTTGGCTGCGACCACAGCGAATAACAATGAGCTTGTGCAAGGTAATGCAAAGAACGGATTCAACCAGGAAGAGTTTGCAGCCATCTTGGGACTCGGCTTCAGAGTCCCAACAAAAAATGCATAAGAAAAGGAAAAGGGGCCAGGGTAGGTACACCCTGACCGCTTAGCTCTGGTGTTGGGTCCCAGAGGGACCCCGTCAGAGCAAAAAGCCCGTAAAAAATTTTTTTTGCTGCAAATTCGCCATGTTACAGCAGCAAAAAGTTTTGAAAAAACCAAGCACGGTCTCCCATGCTTGTTTTTTTAAAACCTCCTGGTCCACCCGGGGGCATGTATAAAAATAAGGAGGAGGGTGAACTGGGTCCTCCTTTTGGGCATATTTTTGCTGCAGGGTCCATCACCTCCTCAGGGCCTTTAATAAAAAATACTGCGGGGGACCACCACCTCCCCGGGGCTTTAACGGAAAGTGATGCAGGGGGCCACGCAGCCCAGGGGACTGCCACCTTCCTAGGGCTTTATTGAAAAGTGATGCAGGAGGGTGAGCAACCCACCCCACAGTCCTGGGGATCACCACTTACCCAGTACTTTAATGAAATATGATGAAGGGGGGCATGTGCCCCCCCCACAACTCAGGGAACTGCCACCTTCCCAGGGCTTTAATGAATTGTGATGTCGGAGAAGAGCAGCCCCGCTGCCACCTCAGGGACCACCACCTCCCTAGGGCTTTACTGAAATGTAATGTGGGGGGGCCACATAGCCTCCCCGCAGCCTGGGGGAATGCCAGCTCCCTGGGGCTGCAATACAAAGAATATCTGTTGTGGATCCCCAAGCCCAGGGTACCACCACCTCCTGAGGCAAATACATTGGTGGAGGGGGACTACCACCCTCAAGGACCAGCTCCTGCTATGTCCCTGGGTGCTCTCCCCTAGGACATAGATGTTTGCTTTTGCTTGGTAGAAGCTTTGACAGCTTCTACCAAGCAAAAGAAAACAAACTCTGCTTTCTGACAGTGGGAGCTGTCGAACAGGTCCCGCTGGCAGAAAGCAGAGTTTTCATCTGTTTCCATACACGCAAATATGCGAGCAGGGAAACAAATGAAAACAGTGCTCCCACAAGAAGGGGGAGCTGCTATTTAAAGCAGCTCCACCTTTTTGTGGGAGCATTGCCAGTTCCCACATGATCTGGGGAGCCGGCTAGGACTGTGGGGGCCTTCAGACTCCCCCTGCAGTCCTGTCTCTCGCTCTTCCATCCAATAATAGGATGGAAGGGAGAGACAGCGAGAGAGTTTCATTGCAATGGTCTATCCATGCAGTAACGTCACAGAGTGAGACTGGCAAAATATTTGGTATGAATAATATAGTTACATTTGGATCAGTGTGCTTGTTTATTTACTAGTGTTTTGTCTGTTAAAACTTCCTAGTAATGGACATTCATGTTTCTTTCCAATCACATGCATAAGTTGACTGTCATAGTTATGTCTGGAAGCATCACCGTAAGGAGTCACCTGTGGTCTAAAAGTTAAGGTCACAGACCCTCACACTGAAAGTTGAGAGTTCTACTCCATGTGTGCACATGGTCTTTTCCCTTCTTTAATTTCTTTTAAACTTCAAAATTTTAAGGTTCATACTGAAAAGTGATCTCACATGTGCAGACATACTAATATTAGAGGGGATGTGAAATACAGACATATTCAAGTGTATAAAGTGACTTTAAATGGTCAATTTCCTCTTACAAAGGCAGTGCAGCTGTTCCTATGCCTGGGTTATGGAGGCATAGGAATTTTGACTCATTCCAGGCTTAGTGCAATGCATCTCAAAGATGCGTTGCACATTGAAATACTTGTAAATATCACTGCGTCAGTTCTAAGTGGATTTGTATGATGGAACACCTACCCTGAATACATTAGAAACTGTTTGGCACAGCCAGTTCCAGTGCAGGTATTTTTTGATGCACTCCATCAAAAACTGATGCACTGAGCCTAATGCATCATTTAGTAAATATGGGGTAACATTGAACAGAGAGTGATGCAACAGCAGCTCAGACTCCTTGTAAATAAGCCCCAAGGTGTCAAGAAAGTCAATTATAGCCTACATACCACTTTCAAGAATGGCCCCCTTTCCTTGGGAATGCATGCATATTGGCATATATTAGAGCATTCAGCACTATTACAGAATTCCCTTCACAATTATCCTTCCTTGGATAAATTACAAACTCTTGGAGGTTAAACAAGTTTATATTCATAAGAATTTTCACGGCTAGTCTGAAATCACATCTTGTCCTTACTAAACATAGACAACAGTATATATTGTCAGAAGCTTCAGAAAAAGAACGTAATAAATATATTATGATATTCTTGATATTTAAGGAAGCAGTTAGGTTCAAAGTAGAGAATACATGTAGCTTTGCTATTTACACCGTCCAAAAGTTGTGCAATAATAATTAAATTCAGGGGTAATAGATTTCTCTAGGTCTAAGGTTGCAAAGGTACACCTGCCAGCCACGCTGAGTGGGGAAAATCAATAGATGCCACCTCCTTCATAAAATACCAGGAGAATGGCCCATGTTAGAATGGACAATCAGTCCTGCCAAAGAGAAATCAGGTTAACAAAGTTCCAAATCAATCTACATTTTAACTCAACACAAACACACAAAAGAAATCTGGACTAGCACATTAAAGATTTTTGTCAACCTAATACAGAATGTGTCATTCAAATTGGTAATTAAACCACAAATATGTACAAAATAAAGAAACTGAAAACTACATTAGTATCTATGGATTTTTTGAACTATTTGTTACTGTTTGTACCTAGAAATCTACTACGAGAAGAGAAAAGTCTGCATATCTGAACCAAAGCTTAATACAGCCCTAGAAGACATAGCCCACAGATGTTAATAAGTTGACAGGTTGGATTCTCAAAAATGAGGAAGACTTTTTTGGAAAAAGAGAGTAAAAGATCCCTTACTTCTATTGTTGGAAAATGGGTTATTGGTAGGGCAGGTAGGTACCTACACCTAGCAACAAGCCACAAACCTCCACAAAAGTACAGTTAGGTCTCAGTAAATTAATCCCAGCTCTACCCTTGGTAGCTTGGCATCGAGCGTCAAGGCTTAACTTAGGAGACAAAGTGTAAAGCATTCAAATATCACAAAACAGTAATTAAATAAAACACAGGAAACAGTTTAAAAATCCAAAACCAATTTATAAAAATAGCTTATATTTTTATCTTTAAAATGACACAAAAACGATTAAAATCGGTTCAGGGGAACCGGAGATATGAATTTTTAAAGTATTATTATTTTCTAGCGCATAGAAACAAAAAGCGCCAATCGGGTCATCTGGTTGCACCAGGACCGGGACAAAGTCAAACTTTCAGGCCGACCGCGATGGAGCCCTGCTCGGCTACAAGTCGCGGGAGGCCTCGGTTAAAAAGTTACCTTCTGACTTAGTCTCTTTTTTGATGTTTTTCTTCCCCGGGACGAACCTGCCAGTTGGATCCGACCTCCTGGAGCCCTTGTCCGGATACGCGAAGTCGGTTTCCTCGGTGGTGATTTTTACCTTCAGACTTAGTCGTTTTTTCGAGATGAAAATCCTTCGACCGGGGTAAACCTGGATCTTGATCCGACGTCCGTGGAGCCCTTCTCGGATACGATGGCTGGAAGGTCCCGGTCAACTTTTTACGTTCGGACTTAGTCTCTTTTTCGGATGTTTTTCTTTACCGGGACGAACCACGAAGTCAGGCCGGGTCGCGGTTGAGGCAAGCCGGCTAGAATTTCCGCGTCGGATCGGTCACTTTATGGAGCTTTTTTCTAAAATTTCTCCAATCTTTTCCAAACTTCTGGGGCTTCACCCAGATGTTCTTTTAAGGTTCTTTTGGGGTCCACAGCTCACCCCAAGGGTCCAGAAGTTCTGTGATGGTCCTTGGGAAGTGCGGACTTCAACTCCCAGAGTGCACCTGGCGCAAACTCCTTTTTGGCCACTGGGCAGTGGTCAGCTGGTCACTTTTTCAGGAGTTGGTGCAGGGGACTCTGGTTAGCAATTTTTCACCTGTAGCAAACAGGGAGTCCCTCCTTGAACCAGTGGAAGCCAGGCAAAGTCCTTCTTGTGGTGAAGCCCAAGTGTGCAGCTGGTGCAGTCTTTCTGAGTGCAGGGTCCAGGTGCAGGCCAGGGGTCCAGCAGGGCAGTCCTTCTTCTCCTTGTAGTTCTTTCTTCTTGAAATTTGGTGGGGATCTGAGGCGTGGGTGCAGGTCTGCCAGTTTTATCCTTGCTCCTGGGTGAAAAGCAGGGGGGCCCTGGTCCTCCAATCAGGGACAGGGTCGTCCCCCTGTGATGACCACTTCCTGGGAAGTGTGGCAAAAATCCATCCCAGAAGGCAACAGTCTCTAAAAATCCAAAATGGATGAATCTGATTTTTAGAGGAGAGATCTGGCTGAGCCCACCCACTGGTGTGGCTAAAAATCATAAACACACCCCTCTCCTGCCCTCTCCTAATCTAATTAAGGGGGCACCTAGCTGTCTGGGGTTGCAGGATGTGGGGGTGTTGCTGGATGCTCCAGATGTCCTTCTCTGCCTTTGAAGACCAGTTTGGCAGCCCTCCCCCTTCCTGCTTCCCCATCTGCTGAGGGGAGATTCTCTCCCCCAAGCACATTCCTTTGTGTGAAGTCAGGCCACTTCACACCTCATTAAAGTAGCCTGGCAGAAGCTGCTGCAGGCTGGCCAATCAGAGCACAGCAGCAAAAACAATGCAGAGCTGAAATTGGCAACTTTTTAGGTAAAGTCTAAACTTTTTACCTGCACTAGTTATATTAAATCCAACAACTGGAAGTTGTGGGATTTATTATAACAATCAATTTGATACCAAATTCTTGGTATGTAACATTTAAGGAGACTTTAAAATTTTAAATAAAGTCTGCCCATTCTAGCCTATGAAGGCCATTTACTTCAATGAGGGAAAAACGAATTTGGCTGTTTTTACCTCACCAGGGCTTATAAATCTATTTTTATAAAGTCCCTGCTTATAGTTACATGGCACCCAGCCCTATGGGCACATAGGGCACACCTTAGGGGTGACTTATATGTAAAAATAAGGTAGTTTAAGACTTTGGAAGTACCTTTAATTCCAAAGTCGAATTTGCATATAACTTTAATTTAAAAGCAGCCAGCAAGGCAGGCTTGCTTTTAAAATGACACTGGGCACCTCAGCAATGCACCTAGGTGTGCACCACCTATGCTGTGGTCCCTAAACCTACATGCCCTACCATATACTAGGGACTTATAGGTAGGTTAACTTAGCCAATTATAATTAGCCTAATTTGCATATCCATTTTACACAGAGCACAGGCCCTGGGACTGGTTAGCAGTACCCAGGGCACCATCAGAGTCAGGAAAACACCAGTATAAAGTGGAAAATGGGGGCAAAAAGTTAGGGGGCCTCTGCAATCAGCCCCAGTTTCTCACACAACCCCCCCCCAGCCCACACGCCCAGGAGACTCAGCCCAACCCTGGGAGAGTCTTCCTGGCTTGTTAGGCGAGGAAGACAGTGAAGAAAACTGGCTGTCCCTTTGCAGGGCCTACTCTGCCTTATATCCTCCTGTCAGGGTCACTCCCTCTGGGTAGTGAAGCCATCCCAACAGTAAAAGGACCCAACCCAAACTGAAACTTCCCTCTAGGGGGGTCTTCCTCCTCTCTCTCTGCCAACTTGGGTAGTGAGGTGCCCACCTCCCCTACTCCTAACTTTGCTAGGGCAACACCTAGCTTACCCAAAGAGGTCACCCAACACTTGAGCAACCCCACCATGACCAATAGGGTCAGGGGGCCTACTTTGCTATTGGCCCTGGGATCTGCCTCCCAGGCCAAGTACAGTGCTGCCAGGAAGGCTAGCACCCAGCAGAGGCTACTGACAGCTGTCAGTACCCAGAACCACACCCTAAGCTCTCCACTGACAGGTGGCTGAGCTGCTTTAGGGGCATCTTTGGGGTCCTGGCACCCCTCTTGCTGTCTAGAGTGGGGGGCTACCACCTCCTGTGGCAGACACCCTCCTTCCACTCTCCCTTCTGTCAGTGCAGGGGCAACACCTTGCATCTGGACAGCTGCCTGACTACTCAGGACTTCCTTGGGGTCAGGTGAGGCCTCACCAGTGCCAACTCTGGGCTCCCCCCCTACTGGGGCAGAAGGCCTTTGGCTCCCTGGAACTCTCTTTAAGAGTGGCCTACCCTTCCTTTTCTTCTTTCCTTTTCTTGGGGACCCCTGTCTCCTAACTGTAGGGACTGACTCCCCAGGACTTTGGGTTGGGGGGGCGCCCTGGGCGACCACCCCATCTGTGACCAGACTCACCTCTGGGAGGTCATTGCCCAGGATACAATCTAGGGGAAGGTCAGCACTGACTACCACCCTAATCCAGTCAAGGATACCCTCCCTCTCTAGGGGCACTATGGCTACAGGTTTGGAGGTGACCTTCCCTGTGGCTATCCTGACTTTCTTTGTCTTTCCTGGGACATACATGTCTGGGGTCACTAACCGGTCACTCACTACAGTGTGACTGGCACAGGTGTCTCTCAGGCCAGTGGTAGGGATCCCATTCACTTGAATGTGGTGGAAGTGCCTACTCCCACCCTCAGGGATCACCAGCTTACCATCTGGTCCTGTCTCCCAGCACAATGCTAGGAGGACTTCATCATCTGAGGAATCCTCCTCTATGGCTACACTGGACAGCCCAGTGCTAACCACTTTCTTTGGACAGGCTGCATCTCCTCTGAAGTGACCTGTCTGCTGACAGTCAAAGCAAGCCCTACTGTCCAAGAGCTTTTTTAACCCTGGGTCTCCCTGTCTCTGCATGTCAGAGTGGGAGTGGGATTTACTCTCCTCCTTCTTAGGGTTCTGGGGTACAGAGGGAGTCTCTGTGGTGGGCTTACCACCTCCCTCCTTAGGTTTTTGGGGACCTGTCCCCCCCTTCTTGGAGTCTCCCCCCTGGGACTTGACAACCACCCTGGTTCTCAACCACTCATCAGCTGCCTCCCCTAGCTCTCTAGGGTTGGTCTGCTTAGAGTCCACTAGATGCTGGCGTAACCTTTCTTGGATACAATTGGTCAAGATGTGCTCTCTCATGATCAGATTGTATAACCCCTCATAAGTATTTACTTTGTTGCCAATAATCCAGCCCTCTAGTGCCTTTAGTGAGGTGTCCACAAAGTCAACCCAAGACTGGGTACTGACCTTCTGGGTGTCCCTGAACTTCATTCTATATTGCTCTGGGGTCAGACCAAACTTCTTGGCTAAGCACCTCTTCATACTAGGGTATGAATCTGCCTCCTCCCCCCTTAAGGTCAGAAGCCTATCCCTCCCTGAGTTGGGGACCAACTCCCACAAAAGGGAACCCCAGTATTGAGGCCTAACCTTTCTCATTTGGAGTGCCCTCTCAAAGGCCTTCAGCCACTTATCTATGTCATCCCCCTCTACATAAGCAGGGACCACCCCCTTGGGTAATCTGGGGCAAACTCCCCCACCCATGGACACCTCAGCTTCTTTATCGCTGCTTCCATCTCTTTTTTCTTTGTATGCCCACTTTTTCTTTTCTAGGGCCAGCTTCTCTGCTTCCAAAGCTATGTAGGCTAGCTGGGCTTCCAGCTCTCTTTCCCTGATGGATGGGTTCTCTCCTCCTGAAAGGACCCTCTTCCTACCACTAGCTTTGGGTCTGCCCCTAGTGACTGTATCCAGTGAGGACCGTTCCTCATCTTCCTCACTTGGGGTCTGATGCTTTCCCTCCCCTGAGTGGTTAGAGTTAGCATCTTCCCCTTTTTCTTCTCCCTCTGGAGCTTCCTCTGTGCCTAGCTCCTGGGCCTCAGCCCATGCTGTCAGGGATTTAATCAGGATTTGCTTCCTGAGATCAGTGGTTGCAGGCAACCCTCTCTCAATACACAACCCCCTAAGCTGGACTACTGTCAGTGTGGGTAGGCTAGCCAGATCAAGCTCCATGGTTCCCTAGTTTTGTGTCAACAAAAGCTTTTTGCAAAAATTGGAAACAAGAATTTAGAAAAATTACAAAAATTCAATAATTGAAATTAATCCCAATTAATAAAAAAAAAAAAATTAAAATTAAAAATTAAAAACAATTTTTGCACTAGGACAATTTAAAGGATTTTTAATTTGTTTTATCTAAAACTGTAACGTGATATTGAACACAAGTACAGGATCCCGTCGCTGCTTCCAATTATGTTGGAAAATGGGTTATTGGTAGGGCAGGTAGGTACCTACACCTAGCAACAAGCCACAAACCTCCACAAAAGTACAGTTAGGTCTCAGTAAATTAATCCCAGCTCTACCCTTGGTAGCTTGGCATCGAGCGTCAAGGCTTAACTTAGGAGACAAAGTGTAAAGCATTCAAATATCACAAAACAGTAATTAAATAAAACACAGGAAACAGTTTAAAAATCCAAAACCAATTTATAAAAATAGCTTATATTTTTATCTTTAAAATGACACAAAAACGATTAAAATCGGTTCAGGGGAACCGGAGATATGAATTTTTAAAGTATTATTATTTTCTAGCGCATAGAAACAAAAAGCGCCAATCGGGTCATCTGGTTGCACCAGGACCGGGACAAAGTCAAACTTTCAGGCCGACCGCGATGGAGCCCTGCTCGGCTACAAGTCGCGGGAGGCCTCGGTTAAAAAGTTACCTTCTGACTTAGTCTCTTTTTTGATGTTTTTCTTCCCCGGGACGAACCTGCCAGTTGGATCCGACCTCCTGGAGCCCTTGTCCGGATACGCGAAGTCGGTTTCCTCGGTGGTGATTTTTACCTTCGGACTTAGTCGTTTTTTCGAGATGAAAATCCTTCGACCGGGGTAAACCTGGATCTTGATCCGACGTCCGTGGAGCCCTTCTCGGATACGATGGCTGGAAGGTCCCGGTCAACTTTTTACGTTCGGACTTAGTCTCTTTTTCGGATGTTTTTCTTTACCGGGACGAACAACGAAGTCAGGCCGGGTCGCGGTTGAGGCAAGCCGGCTAGAATTTCCGCGTCGGGTCGGTCACTTTATGGAGCTTTTTTCTAAAATTTCTCCAATCTTTTCCAAACTTCTGGGGCTTCACCCAGATGTTCTTTTAAGGTTCTTTTGGGGTCCACAGCTCACCCCAAGGGTCCAGAAGTTCTGTGATGGTCCTTGGGAAGTGCGGACTTCAACTCCCAGAGTGCACCTGGCGCAAACTCCTTTTTGGCCACTGGGCAGTGGTCAGCTGGTCACTTTTTCAGGAGTTGGTGCAGGGGACTCTGGTTAGCAATTTTTGACCTGTAGCAAACAGGGAGTCCCTCCTTGAACCAGTGGAAGCCAGGCAAAGTCCTTCTTGTGGTGAAGCCCAAGTGTGCAGCTGGTGCAGTCTTTCTGAGTGCAGGGTCCAGGTGCAGGCCAGGGGTCCAGCAGGGCAGTCCTTCTTCTCCTTGTAGTTCTTTCTTCTTGAAATTTGGTGGGGATCTGAGGCGTGGGTGCAGGTCTGCCAGTTTTATCCTTGCTCCTGGGTGAAAAGCAGGGGGGCCCTGGTCCTCCAATCAGGGACAGGGTCGTCCCCCTGTGATGACCACTTCCTGGGAAGTGTGGCAAAAATCCATCCCAGAAGGCAACAGTCTCTAAAAATCCAAAATGGATGAATCTGATTTTTAGAGGAGAGATCTGGCTGAGCCCACCCACTGGTGTGGCTAAAAATCATAAACACACCCCTCTCCTGCCCTCTCCTAATCTAATTAAGGGGGCACCTAGCTGTCTGGGGTTGCAGGATGTGGGGGTGTTGCTGGATGCTCCAGATGTCCTTCTCTGCCTTTGAAGACCAGTTTGGCAGCCCTCCCCCTTCCTGCTTCCCCATCTGCTGAGGGGAGATTCTCTCCCCCAAGCACATTCCTTTGTGTGAAGTCAGGCCACTTCACACCTCATTAAAGTAGCCTGGCAGAAGCTGCTGCAGGCTGGCCAATCAGAGCACAGCAGCAAAAACAATGCAGAGCTGAAATTGGCAACTTTTTAGGTAAAGTCTAAACTTTTTACCTGCACTAGTTATATTAAATCCAACAACTGGAAGTTGTGGGATTTATTATAACAATCAATTTGATACCAAATTCTTGGTATGTAACATTTAAGGAGACTTTAAAATTTTAAATAAAGTCTGCCCATTCTAGCCTATGAAGGCCATTTACTTCAATGAGGGAAAAACGAATTTGGCTGTTTTTACCTCACCAGGGCTTATAAATCTATTTTTATAAAGTCCCTGCTTATAGTTACATGGCACCCAGCCCTAGGGGCACATAGGGCACACCTTAGGGGTGACTTATATGTAAAAATAAGGTAGTTTAAGACTTTGGAAGTACCTTTAATTCCAAAGTCGAATTTGCATATAACTTTAATTTAAAAGCAGCCAGCAAGGCAGGCTTGCTTTTAAAATGACACTGGGCACCTCAGCAATGCACCTAGGTGTGCACCACCTATGCTGTGGTCCCTAAACCTACATGCCCTACCATATACTAGGGACTTATAGGTAGGTTAACTTAGCCAATTATAATTAGCCTAATTTGCATATCCATTTTACACAGAGCACAGGCCCTGGGACTGGTTAGCAGTACCCAGGGCACCATCAGAGTCAGGAAAACACCAGTATAAAGTGGAAAATGGGGGCAAAAAGTTAGGGGGCCTCTGCAATCAGCCCCAGTTTCTCACATCTATGTTCTGCTGAAAACCACAAGAACGTCCATCCTATTCCAGGCAGACCGACTGTCTCAGGAATAGACTCCCTCCAGGAACCACTGTAAATCTTTTGTATCCTCTTGTTAACCCCAATCATAAAAACAATTACATCCTACACAGAAGGCACTAAAGATATTCTGAATATTATTGCAGAAATCAATCAGACACCACTAATACATTTATTGATCACTCTGGTTGACAGAGAACTCTATGCGAGTATTTCACAGGAGACAACTCTCAATACCATTGAGGAACTAATATGAGCAAGCTCATGGGACTACATCACAACAATTGACTTTGTGTTTGGAATGTGCTTCCTGTGCCTTGAAGGACAACTTTTTCCTACATAAGGAAACATGGTACCCACAAACACAAGCAACCTCAATGTGTAGCACTTCTGATCCAAATTTAATGTTCCTTTATTTGCATAGTTTTAAAGAGCAACACCCCTACGCAGAAGGTTACACATATTGTCATCTGATCACATCATGCAAGAGATAATTTGATGGCATTTTTGCCATTTGGAATGACGCTGCATAGGAGGCCACACACTTTCCTACCTAAATCAACTCTTTGCCTTTTTCTCAGATTCACTTTTTCTATTTCAGGAGAGAGGCTATCCTCCATTGACATAAAACTAGGTATTACCGAAGGCATGATTGAGACAGCCTAAGGCCTGAGAGATAAATTATAATGTGGGCTATTGCTTTGACTTTGTAGAAACTGCAGCAAAACCCATACATATGATACCCAAGCAGCTGCTCTTTCTGTAAAACCGCAGGCAAAGAAATACCCTTAAAGAACCTGAATCAAGAGCCAATCCTGGATAGCAATGTGAAAGAAGAACAAGATATTCTAACATTTGTTTCCACTTTCACACCCATCTCGAATGACAAAAATAAATTGGCAAGCAAAACTGGCACATCATCAATACTGGCAAAATGTCAGTGAACAAACAACGTTTTGCCTACAAAATAACAAATAATCTGTGTGATATCCTGTTACACACAGACCATGCCACTATGAAACCGCTGAATCCGTTACTAGACAAATGGGGGTTTACCTTCTATTATAACCCACTATCCATGTGGAAATTGCAATGTGTGCCAATTGACAAACAAAATGGGGGAAAGTCATCTAGGTCTCTAGTACAAGTAGGGACTCCAGAAACACAAAAATTGCAAAACCAACAATGCAATGTACCTTATTACATATTTGTGCAAATTGCATTATTTCAGGATCACAACCAGTCAACTGAAGACTAGGATAAACGAACGCGGGAGTACCATCCAGTGCAAGCAATTAACAACCAAACTGAACACTCACTACCTTGAAATTAATAACCATCTGGATGAAATACAATGAATTATTCTTAAACATCCCAAAGAAAACCCTGGTATCAAGGACAGACTCTTAGGAAAAGAGCAAAGGTGGATTTTCAGATTAAAAACAGACATAGAGAGTGTCAACGATGGCATCCCATTCACATCCATTGTCCTAGCCCTCCCTAGACCATGTTCAGATTTCATTAGTGCATTTAATACTGCACTTTTATTTTGCACCCTTTAATTATATACACATATATATTCACATATATAAGGCCAAGATCATTTGACAGTACAAAGTAACTGCAGAATTAATTTTGTGATCTATTGATACAACAAATGAAATCAAGAAAAGAGATACACCTATGGTGCACAATATTAAGCAGACAAAAAGATCATGATCACCCAGAATTATTAGAATTATTATATAAAGAGTTCTTAATGCTAATAAAATGATGCCATTTTTAACAACACCCTTTGTCTGGTATCACGACTACATGATAACACATTGTTGAGATCCCTATGAACTGTATTAATAAAAGAAAATAACTCCCTAAATTGATGTTTCAAATTAAAATTAAGTTCCTTCTCTTTCCCTACATATATATATATATATATATATATATATATATATATATATCTAAAGAAGGTCCTAATGTTAGGTGCAGTGTCAATCCTATGGTCTCAATGGATGACAGACCAACATCTTGCGGTCATGCCCCAACCCACATTCAGAAGACACAGGTGATCGCTGATACTTGATGTCCCCTGGTATACCTGCACTGGATGCTTTACTGTCACCATTCGGAGACAAGGAGACTACAAATACAGGCTCTTCAGCCTGACCGACATCCTTGAGAAGTAAGGCTAATTCAATTTCTCTAAAGATATGAGGTATGGGAGAGCTACTATATGACAATAACAAGGATTCACCATATCAAACTAGGAACTTTCTCTAAGATGTGACCAGGTCCCTGCACTTCATGGTGAACTGATACTTCTGGGTTAGGGTGGGTTAAGGTGAGACTTCACATGTACCTCGCAGGTATTAAATTATGATTCTCTACACAAACACTAAGGCCCTCATTATGACCCTGGCGGTGAGTGATAAAGTGACTGTAATACTGGCAACAGGCTGGCGGTAACTACTGCCAAATTATGACCATGGCTGTGATAACTCTCAGAGACAGCCAATGTACCACACCAACCGCCAGGGCGGAAACAACACTTACCACGGCGATAGCCGGCAACAGCCAGACGGAAGACAAAGTACCACCCACCATATTATGACACTGTAAACCGCCAACTTTTCCGGGGCGGTACCAACGCCATCAAAAGCCTGGTGGAACCCCATCACTGAAGAGAACTGACTCACCATCGGAGACACAGTGAAGAAGAACGCCGCCATGGAACCCGAACTGCAAGTTTTCCCGATTATCCTCTACGTCATGCTCCCCCTGGAACACCAACGCAGATGAAGACAATAACGGTGAGTACAGCCACCTAGCATACAAGGGAGGGAGGGAGGGAGACGAGAGTGACACACACACGCACAACACATACCCAACACACACACGCCATACTCATGTCCAGCTGCACAGGAAAAACAATTTGCACCCAATACACGGCAGAATAATGCAACGATAACAGGAATGCACAGAAGTGAATGTTTTAATATCAACAGCACATAAATTACTGAATTGTCCATGAAACAGATATGTACACATGTACACAAAGTGACACTGCCCAGTCCAATGTTCAAAAGGCCCACATGGCCACAGGGTACAGTCTAAGGCCCAACTCGAATCCTGAGTTCATCCAGATAGAACTCTGCAGGGGCATCAGTTTGCAAGTGGACAGGCACCTCAGGGGGAGGGGGCACCTCAGCTGGATCTGTGAACAAGCCCACTGATTCTGGAGGGGGCTCCATGCCCATTGCTCTGTCCTGGGGAGTGCAAGGCCACAGTCTCTCGGTGGGTGACTTTCCCACTGGTTCTGGATGGGGCAACTTGCCCATTGCTCTGTCCTGGGGAGTGCAAGGCCACAGACTCCTGGATGGGGCAACTTGCCCATTGCTCTGTCCTGGGGAGTGCAAGGCCACAGTCTCTCAGGTGGGTGACTTGCCCACTGGTTCTGGATGCGGCAACATGCCCATTGCTCTGTCCTGGGAGTGCAAGGCCACAGTCTCTCAGGTGGGTGACTTGGCCACTGGTTTTGGATGGGGCAACATGCCCATTGTTCTGTCCTGGGGAGTGCAAGGCCACAGTCTCTCAGGTGGGTTGCTTGCCCACTGGTTCTGGAGGGGGCCCCATGTACAGTAGCCCCTGGCGTCCGCTGGTGGTGATGGCTGACGTGTGGTGGCAGATGGAGGTGCCTCCTGGGCAGCCTCTGCAGGTGGTGGTGGCTGTACTTCCTCAACTGCCGGTGGAGGCCGGTGACTGCTGGTGGTGGTGGAGGTGTCATCCTGACAGCCTCCGCTTGAGTAGAGGGCTTTGTCCCCTCCATGACATGGGGTGTGTATTCCTTACCCTTCCTGGCAGGGGTTGATGGCTTCTTCCCCTTCTTGGATGGAGGTGCAGACTCATCGACCCTTCTTGCCTGGAGGTGCAGGCTCCATCCCCTTCTTGGATGGAGGTGCAGGCTCCTTTCCCTTCTTGGTTGGAGGTGCAGGCTCCTTCCCCTTCTTGGTTGGAGGTGCAGGCTCCTTCCTCTGCTTGTCTGGAGGTGCAGGATCCTTCCCCTTCTTGCCTGGAGGAGTGGTATCCTTCCCACCATGAGTAGGTGGGGCTACCACTGTCCCCGTGGACTGTTTGGCTGAGGTGCTAGGCTGGGTTTTTGGGACCCTGCTCTAAAGGGAGGGGGGAAGGGGAGAAAAGAGGTCAAATTGAGCAAGGAAAAGCTGCTTTGGGACAGAGGGGCAGGAGGAGGGATGGGAGTGGAGGTTGAGGGAGTGGTTGTGGGTGGTGTATGTCTGCTGGATTTGGGTGCAGGTGCATGGGCAGTGTGCTGATGTGAGGTGGATGGCTGCTGGGTGTGTGAGTGCTTGCATTTGTGTCCGGGGGGAGGACAGACAGGGTGGGAGAGGACAGAGGGGACGCATGCATGGATGTTGTGGAGGTATCTGCTAATGAGGTGTGTGTACTGCTTGGTGTGGTGATGCTGGTGGTGGATGTTGATGTAGTGCATGCAGGTGTGAGTGTGCACATCACTGGAAGTGAGGTGGAAGAGGAGGAGGAGGAGGAGGGGGAGACAGTGGAGGCAGTGGATGTTGTGTGTGCAACTGTATAGTGTTTGCGTGAGTGCTTGTGGAATGAAGTGTGGGGCCTGTGTTTGCCTGTGCCACTCTTGGGTGTTGTCTTGTGCAAGCTCATCTGTATGTGTGCCTGGGGTGGGTTGGGGTTGTGGATCCTGGGACTGAGAAGTGGTAGTTGGAAGGGGGGTGGTAGGAACAGGGACAATGGCTGCCATCAGAGAGGAGGCCAGAGCCTGGAACAATCTCTGTTGGGCCACCAATACACAGTGAATGCCCTCCATGAAATCATGTCATTGCTACACCTGGGATGCCAGCCCCTGGATGGCATTCACAATGGTTGACTGCCCTACAGAGATGGTTCTCGGGAGGTCAATAGTCTCCTCACTCAGGGCAGCAGGGCTCACTGGGGCAGGGCATGAGGTGCCTGGGGTGAAGGAGATGCCCACACTCATGGATGAGCGTGCACAGGCAGCTCAGTGGGGGCTATGCTGGTATGGGGGTGGCGGCTGTACCTGGAGCTGGGGTGGTCCCAGAGGTGTCTGCCACCACCAAGGAGCTTCCATCGGAGGAGGTATCAGAGTCAGTGTTGTCACCTGTCTCCACCGTGGTGCTCCCCTCGCCCTCTGTCCCACTGGTTCCTTTGGCGCTGGTGGACTCTTCCTCCTGGGTCCAGTGGGATGCAGCTCCCCCTGTTGCCGGTGCCCCTGCTCCTCCACCAGATGCTGCTAATGCACACATGAACAGGATGACAGATGGAAAAAGGGGGGGCAGAAAGAAGGGGAGCATTGGGTCAATTACAGCACCAACACCACATATGGCATACACATTACAGTCACACACAGGGATCAGGATTGTGTCCCATGCATCCCACTGGCATTACATTGACTAAGGGCCACAGCAAGATGAGAGCCAAACACTGCCACCTGCACCCCTCCTGGGACCTCCTACGCCCTGTCTGACATGGTATGCAACCTAGCTATGTTACCATATTTAGCAATACACCCATTACCCTTGAGCTGGATCACGCTGCGTTCTCTGAGCTGGCATTAAGGGGCACCCACTAACTGAGACCCACCACCAGGTTCCCATCCCACCTACCAATCATAGTTGTAATGCACACTATACTCACCCCCTTGTGGCTGCTGTGACGTCCTCAAGCGCCCATCCAGCTCTGGGTAGGCCACTGCCAGCATGTGGGCCATCAGGTGGTTGGTTCTGACGGGCACCCCACCCTCGTTTAGGAGGTCATCCCCAGCTGGGCCTCCGCATACTTCCAGGCCCAGCATCTCAGGTCCTCCCACCTCTTCCTACAGTGGGTGATCTGCCTGCTGTAGTCCACCAGGGTCCGCATGTCCTTGGCGATGGCACACCACAATCCCTTCTTCTAATGGGCTCTGACCTGCAGAGGAAACACAGATAGGAGGACACCATTAACCAGACATTCCAGCTTGTAACACATATGGCCCACAAATCCCCTTCCATCCCCATTGGCGCACACATTACTCAGCAGCCACCATGTACACCACCACCAGACATACGAACCCCCCATTTGACATGGCACTTGTGCACACATCTCCATGCAACCCTGTCACATGACTCATACCCAAGGTGTACCCACCTGTTAGTCTGGAGGCCCATACAGCTGCCCATACTGTGGTAGGACCACATCCACCAGATGCTCCAACTCTTCTGAAGTGAAGGCAGGGCCCTTTCCCCAGTCACACAGGCCATGGCATGATCCAGACACAGGTCACAGCAGCACACGCAGTGTAGGTGTTGTCCTGTGGAAAGTCAGGAATCGAGTGAGGTTATGGACAGAAAATGGCAGTCATGTCCGCAGTGGTGTACAACGTCACTGCCACAGTTGATCCCCATTGGCCACTGTACTCCATAGAGCCCCATGTTATCCAATGAGGAATAGTACGGCGGTGCAAGACCGCCTTCTTCTGAGGAGAGGCATATAATACTCACCTATAGACTGGACAGTGCCACAATCACAGTGCTATGTTCTCAATTGGAGCCTGATCTGATATCTGCTATCCCACTGGGATCCCCCCTCTAGTGCAGGTTCTATCAGTGCTCCACTTTCTGGCAACTGGTTCATTCCAAGTGACAGTGGGCTTGGCAGCAGGAATGTCACAGCCAATGTTCTCAATCATGCTGGCAAGGGTTTTGGTTGCCCTGGTGAAACACATGTGCAGCCACATTGCCTTCCCCCAAGTGGAAGATTTGGCCACTGTAAAGGCAGGATTCTCTGCAATGGGACATATACCCAAAATTATTGGGGCAATTGATAGTACACAAGTCGCGTTTGTCCCTCACTGCCAGAATGAACAGGTGTTCAGGAATCTGAAGAGTTTCCATTCACTGAATGGGCAAATGGTGTGCCTGGCGGACCAGTAGTATCCTGGGTTGGTGTATGACACCTTCGTCCTGAGGAATAACAGCATTCCACATGTGATGGCACAACTACAGAGCCACAGGGTGTGGCCAATTGGTGAGGCTGAGTCCCCAGCCAATGTATGTCAGTGCATGCCTTCTGGTGTTGACCCCATACCATTGTGTAATACTAATGTTTGTCTAATACTTCCAGGTGACTCTGGCTACCCAAACCTATCGTGGCTCCTGACCCCTGTGAGGAATGCCAGGACAGAGGCTGAGAATCATTATAATGATGCACATGGGTGAACCAGGAGAATTGTTGAGAGGACCTCCCTCCTCCTGAAGGGCAGGTTCAGATGCCTCCATCTAACCGGTAGATCCCTTTGCTACTCACTGAGAAGGCCTGCTAAATAGTAGTGGCATGCTCCATGTTACACAACCTGGCCCTCAGACGACTAGTGCCGTATCTGCAAGAGGAGGAGACTGGTAATGCCCCTGTGGCAGCAGTGGACCCTGAGGACAGTGAGGATGAGGAGGCAGAGGATGAGGATATTGACAACATAACATCACTTATACATCAGTACTTCCAATGACACACAGGTGGGACATTGGCACTGACCATTCCTCTGATTATTGATGTTTTCTGTGTGGCTGTAGCAGGATGGCATTCACTTCCTCTGCATCTCTACTTACTGTCACCTATGGCTTCTCATTTTGCAGATGTTGGTGATATGACAATAGTGTACTGATGTGATGTCTACAGGCAAATACAGGTATTAAAATGTATGCTCTCACAGTGTTAAGATCATTTGCACAAGATGTAACTGTTTCCATATATGCACATTTTCATCACATAAAACACTTTCACCTAGGTCGTGTTCAGGGGTGTTTATTGTAGTGCAAAATAATTGACAGAAAAGTGGAATTGGTTGATGGAAGAGGAAAGGCCAGGGTATTGTTCCAGTCTGTTTGTAGCACAGGTCCAGTGTGCAAGGGGCCATAGGAAGGGGAGCAAATGCAGTTCAAAGTAGACAAGGTGACAAGGTGGAACACAAGGGGGACATTCGGGAGGGTCTCATTTCCTCGCAGTGGTCTTCGTCTTGGCAAGTGTCTCTGGCTTCTGTCTAGGTCGCAGGTAACTTTTGCAGGGTGGTTCACCTTCTGCAGGAGGAGGGTTGCTGGTGGCCTGTGGGTCCTGTGGCAGGGCCTCCTGCCCACTATCTGCAGCGGACGTAATGGGCTGGCCAGTAGACTGGCTAGTGATAGGGGCCGCTGGTGTGCTGTCTATTTCCTAATGATGTTGGCCATATGTGCCAGCACCCCTGCTATGGGGACCATGGTGATGTTGAGGGCCTGCAAATACTCCCTGATCTCCTGATGGGGTACCTCCTGCAGCCGCTTGTTCTCCTGCATGTTGGTTAGGATCTCGCACATCTTGTCCTGGGATTGTTGGTAAGCCCCCAGGACATTGGTAAGTGCCTCCTGGAGAGTCGGTTCCCTGGGCCTGTTCTCTCCCTGGTGCACAGCGGTCCTCCCAGTGTCCCTGTTCCCCTGTGCGTCTGTCCCCTGTATGGTGTGTCCACTGCCACTGACCCCAGGTCCCTGATTGTCTTGGGTGTGAGGTGTGGACTGGGGTCCCTGTACAGATGGGCACACTGTTGATTGACGTGTCCTGGGGACAGAGGTGTGGGCACATTGGGCGGGTGCTGTGGTGTTGGATACTGATGGGGGAGCCTCTGTGTTTGACTTTGAGTGGGCTGGGGTGGCCAACTGACCAGTGGTCCCTGATGGGCCAGGTAGTTCATCCAGATCCTAAATTCCAGAGTTACTGTCATCACTGGGGCATCCTCTGTTGGGGGACTGGTTAGTCGTGGCACCTCCTCTCTTCTGAGATTGGCTGGGGCACCTGTGGGGATGTAAGTAATGTATTATACTTCATGTCTGTGACATATTGTACAACCCTTGCTTCCCCTCTATTGTTGCTGTTTCCCTGCCATCTTTGTTTGTGTATGGTGATGTATTGTGTGCTTGTTATTTCTCCATGCTGTGCATGCTTTGGTGATGGGTGTCCATGCAGGGATGGGAGAGCTGTCCATGCATTGGTATGGAATGCAGGGCTTGGCATTGGGGTTAGTCATATGTGCAGGTACAGTGTGTGGGGTGGAGGTGTGGGGTGGAGTGGAGTGATGGGAGTGAGAGTAAGGGAGTGAGATGGCATGCAGGCATGGGGGGTGATAAGTAGTAAATCTTGACTCACCTGTGTCCAGTCCTCTGGCCACTCCAGTGAGTCCCTCAGGATGCGGTATTGCCAAGTCTTCCTCCTCCCATACTGTGAGCTGTGGGGGCGGTGGTGGGGGGGCCACCTCCAATCCTCTGGATGGCGAGCTGATGACTTGCTGCCATAGAATGTACCTTCCCCCGTAGGTCATTCCATCTCTTCCTGATGTCGTCCCTTGTTCTTGGATGCTGTCCCACGGCGGTTACCCTGTCCATGATTCCCCGTCTTAGCTCCATCTTCCAGGCAATGGATATTTGCTGTACCTGTGCCTCAAACAGCTGTGGCTCTAACGCCTGACTATTTCCTCGACCATGACCGGCAACTCCTCATCTGTGAAATGGGGGTGCCTTTGTGGGGACATGGGTGTTGTGTTGGTATTCGTAAATGGTGTTGTGTGATGTGGGTGTGTGTTTTATAGTGCTATGGATGATTTGCATGTGTTGTGTGTATGAGTGTCAGGTGTGTGTTTAGTTTTGGCCAATGTTGTTTTGTTTTGTATTAGGGTGGCTATTTTGAGCACGTCGCTGTGTACTGGCAATGGTTTACCTTCGTTGAATGTCGGCCATGATGATTCGTGGGTCATAATATGGTGGGCGTTGTTTTGTTGGTGTAATGGTATGGGTGTTGGTACCGCCACTTTAGCACTGACCTTTGGGCTGGCGGATTTGCGTTTGTGGCAGTAGTCTGTAGGTTTAGTGTGTGTGTGTGTTATAATATGGCAAACGGATATTCGCCACCACACCGTTATGTTGGCGGCCATCACCGAGGCGATAAGCTGATTTACCGCCAATGTAATAATGAGGGCCATAGTGAAGCATGATAAGGTATTGAGAGTACTATAGTACTCACCAAATGTTAAAAGGTATTCCATAGATCCCCTGGGTTCACTGAAAGCAAAAACATGTCAACCCTTTAGTGGCTCAAGGATAATTATGTCCGGAGAGTCCTCTATTTGTTTTTAACCAGCCATGGGACCCAAATGTTAATAAACACCATTTAACGGTTTCTATAGGCATTGGTGTCCCTTTTCCAATATTTCAGTCAAATTGTAATCTCAAATCCCACTGTGTCCAGAGAAAATCTCATCTGGGGTAGTTAAGAGCACTGCAAGGATGTTCGTTCGGTATTGCACCACTCACCCAACAAGATTCACAAAATGAAGACGAAGCACTCCACCTCGGTGGGTGTGAGTCTCTTTTTCCTTCCAAGAGATGCCCTAGAATTAGGCCCTATGTCCTTGATTTGGTGGTGTTGCGTTTGCCAGGCAATCAAGCAGGACCTCCTGCTCCATTTATCGATACTAGAGCTCCATATTGTTTTATTAAAAAAGTGAATCAACCCGGTATATAGTATGAATACCTGGATAAACTATAGCAGTGCCTTACATGTAATGCATATGATGATATTTGAACAGTGAATCCTGTAATATTGTGTGACTCCCAGCATATGGAGTAAGAACCTCAGTATTCAAGAGCAAAATTATATTTTAATATGGAGCTGACTGCTATTGGTTGGGTATTGTGGGTGTAAAAAAAACCTTCTCTGTAGGATGCAGTACGATTATGTGAGAAAGTGTTTCTATTTGTGAAATTAACTGTAGGAAGTGATGTGTCTCTAGAACAATACAATAAAATGCATTAAAAGCCTTGATGGACACCACAAGGGCATCCATTATAAAACTTTAGAAAACAGGTCTTTTTTATTTTGTGCTATGAGCGCAGCCATGTATTAGGAGGTTAGCACATAATGTCCATTGAAGACGCTAGAATCCCTGATCTCTACAAATAATCACACTCCTCACAACATATAACATTTTCTGAAATATAACATTTTGATAACAGCTCTTAAATATTGCATTTTATATCTAGGCTATCAAAATGTGCTTCCTGAAATAAATGTGGAGAAATAAGTTAATCAGGCAGTTTAAGTTTGATTACTTAGCAAGGGTTATGTGGAGTGTTCTGCAACCTCACTTAGGGGGTCATTCCGACCCTGGCGGTAAAACCCGCCAGGGCCGTGAACGACGGAAAGCACCGCTAACAGGCTGGCGGTGCTTTCCTACCCATTCTGACCGCGGCAGTAAAGCCACGGTCAGAAAAGGGGATCCGGCGGTTTCCCGCCGGATTTCCCCTGGCTGGGCTGAACCTCCATGGCGGCGCTGCAAGCAGCGCCGCCATGGGGATTCCGACCCCCTTCCCGCCAGCCTGTTTCTGGCGGTTTTTACCGCCAGGAACAGGATGGCGGTAACGGGTGTCGTGGGCCCCCTAACAGGGCCCCAGCATGATTTTCGTGACTGCACCCGTCGCACCCCTGCAACACCGCCGGCTCCATTCAGAGCCGGCTTCTGTGTTGCAGGGCCTTCCCCCGCTCAGAATGGCCTCTGCGGTCTTTTGACCGCGGAGCGGCCAAGTGGCGGTTCCCGCCAGGCGGGCGGCGCCCGCCGCCCGCCGGGGTCGGAATGACCCCCTTAGTGCCTGATTCACACTTCAGTGTAAGTTTACAATTACATGCCATTTGCAAATCAATCAGGGACTTGAAAGGTACAGTGTTAGAAATGGGGTCTTTGGTTGGCAGTTAGGCAAAGACCCTCACTCTAGTCAGGGTAATTCACACACAATCCAAATTATCCTGTGCCCACTCTCTGGTAGCTTGGCACTAGGCAGTCAGGCTTAACTTAGATGTATTTGTGCACTAAATCATGCAATAACACAGTGAAAACACCATGAAAATACACCACACAGGTTTAGAGAAATGTAGAATATTTATCTGAGTAGGTTAAGGTCAAAGCGATCAAGATTTGATAAATAAAAGGTGAAATATCACTTTTGTAATGATAAGATGAGATTTCAGTTCTTAAAAATAACAATGGTCTCTTGCAAGCACAAAGTCCCTGGTTTGCGTCAAAATTACACACACAAAGACTGCAGAGGAGGAGATGTGTTGAAAAAGGTAGGTGTGTGCCCGATTTCTGGGTGCACACAGATTATGGCGGTCATTCCGACCCTGGCGGTCATTGACCGCCAGGGCCGGGGACCGCGGGAGCACCGGCAACAGGCTGGCGGTGCTCCCAAGGGCATTCTGACCGCGGCGGTACAGCCGCGGCCAGAAATGGAAAACCGGCGGTCTCCCGCCGGTTTTCCGCTGCCCTGAGGAATCCTCCATGGCGGCGCAGCTTGCTGCGCCGCCATGGGGATTCCGACCCCCTCACCGCCATCCAATGGCATGGGCACTGCAGGGGCCCCCGTAAGAGGGCCCCTAAAAGCTTTTCAGTGTCTGCATCGCAGACACTGAAAATTGCGACGGGTGCTACTGCACCCGTCGCACCCTTCCCACTCCGCCGGCTCCATTCGGAGCCGGCTTCCTCGTGGGAAGGGGTTTCCCGCTGGGCTGGCGGGCGGCCTTCTGGCGGTCACCCGCCAGCCCAGCGGGAAACACAGAATAACCACGGCGGTCTTCTGACCACGTAGCGGTATTCTGTTGGGGGAACTTTGCCGCCAAAGTTAGAATCACCCCCTATGTGTTCATTCTTTTCCATGCGGCAAGGGCTTTGCTTGAATCCTTTTTGCGATGCAGGGTCTTTGGACGGCCAGGGACGATGCATGGAAATCCGGGCGACACAGGACAAAGTCACAGGTGCTGTTGATCCGTTGGGTGTTACATCACAGTTTCTGTCGCATTTCAGGCACCGCATCGATTCCTCTCGTATGAAGTTGGGCTGCTTCACTCCGGCTTGGCGATGCATCGATCCAGTGGGCTGTGCATCGAAGTTCCGGTCAAAAGTCTGGAGCTGCGTTGATCTCTACTCCGGGAGCTGGTCTGCGTTGTTCCGGTTCAACGATGCAGGGATTCTTTCCTCGTTGAGCAGGCTGTGCATCGTTTCCGGCAGGCTATGCATTATTTTTTCACAGCACAAGGAGTTCTTTGCAGAGCTGAAGTCTTTTTGGCCCTGAGACTTCGGGAAACAGAAGGCAAGCTCAATCCAAGCACTTGGAGAGCACTTCTCAGCAGAGCCAGAGGCCAGTAATACAGCAGGGCAACAGCAAGGCAGCAGTACTTTACAGTACAGCAGTCCAGGTGAGTCCTTTGGGGAGCCAGGCAGCTTCTCTTGGAAGATTGCATGGTCTGGTTCAGTTTTTCTTTCCCAGAAAGTGTCTGAGTTGGTATGGTCAGGGCCCTAGTTTATATACCCAAATGTGCCTTTGAAGTGGGGGAGACTTCAAAGAGTGGTTTAGAAGTGCACAAGGGCGCCTTTCAGTACAATCCTGTCTGCCAGGGTCCCAGTAGGGGGTTTGGCAGTCCAATATGTGAGGACAGGCCACTGTCCTTTGAAATGTAAGTGTCAGGCCCTCCACCCTTCCAGCTCAAGAAGACCCATTCAGTATGCAGATGTGTGCAAGTGTGACTGAGCATCCTGTGTTTGTGGTTGTCTGAGTGAAATGCACAAGGGAGCTGTCAACCAACCCAGATGTGAGTTGTAAGAGACAGAAGGATTTAAGTGCAGATAAATGCTCACTTTCTAAAAGTGGCATTTCTGAAATAGTAATATAAAGTCCAACTTCACCAGTCAGCAGGATTTTGTTTTACCATCTGGCTATACTAAATATAACCTGTTTACCCCTTTCTAATCAGAATCTAACACTCAAACAGTTTATGAGGGTAGCCTTAATGTTAGCCTATGAAAACAGCAGGCCTCACAGCAGTGGAAAACGAATTTAGGAGTTTTCCACTACCAGGACATATAAAACACAGATATATGTCCTGCCTTTTACCCACACAGCACCCTGACATCTTGGTTACCTAGGGCCTACCTTAGGGGTGACATATGTAGAAAAAAGGGAGTTTAAGGTTTGGCAAGGGGATACTTATGTGGGTAGCACAACCAGTGCTGCAGGCCTACTAGTAGCATTCAATCTACAGGCCAAGGGCACATGTAGTGCACTTTACTAGGGACTTACCAGTAGATAAAATATGCCACTTGGGTATGAACCAATGTTACCATGATGTAAGGGAGAGGGCGTATGCACTTTAGCACTGGTTAGCAGTGGTAAATTTAGCAGAGACCTAAAACCAGCATAAATAGTGTCACAAAGTGGAGGGAGGCAGGCAGGCAAAAAAGTTGGGGGTGACCACCCTAAGGCTGTCAGGTCTAACATGCAGCTAATCACCCATAGGGTCTCAAGGCGTGCTGCTCAGTCGAAGAGCCATGTCTTGAGGTGCTTCCTGAACTGTTTCAGTGATGCGGTCTGCCTGAGCTTGAGGGGAAGTGTGTTCCATGTCTGGGCTGCTACTGCAACTCACAGACCGACTCAGACACTCATGCACCCTCTTACAGACCCACTCAGACCCTTATGCACCAACTCACAGATGCACTCATGCAATCACCCACAGACCTAATCAGACACTGACTCATACCATTCATAGACCCGCTCAGACACTGGCGCACCCACTCACAGATCCACTAAGACTATCACACATCCACTCACAGACCCAGTCAGACCCTCACGAACCCGCTCAAGACCCCCTCAGAAGCTCATGCACCAATTCACAGACCCACTCAGACCCTCATATACCCAGTCACATACCCACTCAGACATCACACAACCACTCTCAGAACCACTCAGACCCTCATTCTCCCATTCTCACACCTACACAGACACTCTAACACCCAGAACCACCCTCTCACACCTATTCTCACACCCAGTGAAACAGACCCTTCGGCTATGTATGATGCAGGGTTGGGTGGTTATAGTGGGTTGGCCACAGACCGCGCGGCCAACCCCCACTGTGCACAGCCAAATGCTGCATGTGGTGGTAGGTTACAGGGACCTTATAGTTAGGAAACAGACTTAAACAAATGTCGAAATTTACTTAAAAAAACAAAGGTTACAGAGACGTTATAGTTAGGTACTGAATTTACTCATACAAAACCATAGAAATTCAGAAGTTATAGTTAGAGTGATTTCAACTAACTATAAAACCCTTCCCAAGGTAACTATAACTAATGCCCTTGCCATGCACTGCTAATTACCCCAGATATTTGCAGTACTCATGACAACTTCTCTAACGCTATTAAAAATATAAATGAAACATTAGCAGTCAAGTTATTGAAGAAAAAACTGTGCATGTAAAGTTTTACATGCCCTGGTACTACTTCCTGGCTGCCTTTCCCATGGAACAGCATTGGGTAACCTTATTAAAAGTCCCAACCTTCAATTAGGAACAGGTGGGAATTTCGAATTTGGTGTCTAAGAATTGTAATTTAAAACCCTCTTTAATGATAAAGTTGAATTTTAAGTCATACTTCTACTTCATATTTCATGCTTTTAGAAAGTTGGCATTTTTTTGTTCAACCATTGGTGTCTGCAGCCTATATTATGCGTCACACGAGTAGGCGTAGCTGGCAGTTGGTCTTTGTGCATTGCTCCCAGAACGTGAACCAAAGGGGGAATAGTATTGGCAAAATGGGTCATCTTTGACTTGATGAGGGGGAGGAGCCTACTACACTTGCACTTCACAAAGGCTCTGCCTGAGCAGACTCACAAAGGGTTTAGCACTAGTTTTTCTCACTCCATACATTCTAGGGCCAGGGTAGGGAGGCAGGAAAATCCAATCAACTCTGGGCGTGGAAACTTCCAGAATCTTCTCCTACTTCAAGTTTGCACCGGTTATACATATGGACCCTCATACAGCTATGTACCAGTGGAAGACTCAGAATGGCTGCTGTGCTGCTCTGCAAGAAGTACTGATAATCTGGTGCCCTGTTGCCCTGCTGCCTGATTGAGAAGGACTGGACCTGCATCTTGAACCCAGAACCACCAGAGGGACTCCAAGGGTCAGTTGGCTGGCCTCCTGATCAGAGCATCAGTGACAGAAAAAGGCTGCAACTACCTTGAACCAAGCACTTGGATTCTGTCAGAAAAAAAACTCATTTTGGCCATGGGCCATACAATTTTTATAATAAAAACAAAGGTTAAAACACAATACATTGTCCTCACAAATTCACAGTACATCACTCTTGGTGATCTTCGACACATTAGACTCTATTTGCCTAGTTACACATTAAGAAGAAACACAAAACACGAGCCATATAGAAAAACCTAGAGTGGTGTGCCCTGCTTAATGGTGGGAATTGTACATATTCTTAGGCCTGTGATTCATAGTAGACTAGGGTTTGCTTCCTTCTTCGTCAACCTTGTTTCAGTGCAAAGCCCAAAAAGCAGAACCTAGAGCAATACAACTATAAGAGTACATAGGACACTTGCCGGCTGATCTGGTATTGTTTCATAGCTGTTTGTACAATGGTTTACAGTTAAAATACATACATATTAAAATCGTGATAAAACTATTACAGTCCTAAAGTGCATGTGCACTAATAAGACATGCTTGTGCAAGTTCAATAATGGCATGGTTATGCAGGCAAAGGAAAGAGTAAAACATTTGACCTTAAGAGAGGTTATCAGAAGATTTGCCAAGATTCTCTTATCTTACTCTCCAAGCACAAAGGAGGTATCTTGATGTAGCAAAAACAAGTTGCTCCAATGTATCATGCCTCAAGAGCCTAGCAGCCTTCCAGAAATGAGTTATGCCTAGCACCCTGGAGGTAGGGGCTAGCCACCTTTTTCTTGGAATCATATATTCTGGACAGAAAAACCGTAAATGGTCCTTTGACTCCAAACTCAGTGGACAAAAAGGACAGTCAGTGGTCGAGTTCCAGGGGCTATCCCATTTTGCTGCAAAGGATTTTAGAGGGAGATTGCCAGATATAAACATAATATAAAGGTGAGTAGTGTAGCTAGGGTTAATCCTGTCCAAATAGGGCTCAAAGCTGGGTGTCTACTTATGCTGGAGACATGTTGCTAGCAGACCCTTCTCTCTTTGGCCATTCCAGAGTTAAACTAACATACACACCCAGAAACTCTTCTTCACTCTAATCACTATGGCCCTCATTACAACATTGGCAGACGGCAACCGCCGCCCACCAAATTGTAACTGCTGTGCGGCCGCCAATGCGGCCGCACTCCTGTGTTGCCCATTTTGACATCCCCGCTGGGCCGCAACATGGGAGCTGGCGGTGTTGCGGCTGTGCGACGGGTGCAGTTGCACCCGTTGCGCTTTTCACTGCATGGCATAGCAGACAGTGAAAAGCCGCATGGGGCCCTGTCAGGGGGCCCCCGCACTGCCCATGCCCCGCGACTCCCCGTACCGCCAGTCTTTTCCTGGCGGTTCAAACTGCCAGGAAAAGGCTGGCGGTAGGGGGACTCGTAATCCCCTGGGCAGCGCTGCTAGCATCGCTGCCCTGGCGGATTACTACCGCCGGGGCCGGCCGTGGTCGTAATGACCATGGAAGCACCGCCAGCCTGTTGGCGGTGCTTCCGTCATAACAGCCCTGGCGGTCTTGGACCGCCAGGGTTGTAATGAGGGCCTATATCTTTGTACAATGCCATTGGATTGTGCCAAACATCTTCCATTTAAATAAAGATGCAAAGGGTTTTAATCCTACTGAGCCATTTGGTACAAACCATTCTATCTAGCTCAATAATCTCTGCTAAGGCATCACAATATATTGTTAGTTCAGGTACTATCCAGATTTGTATCCAGTACTTCAGCATCATTGCGGATACTACAGCGTCAAGGGAGTGCTTGTAGACAAATCAAAGATAGATCTATAATTTTTTTTCCACATGCACAAGTGGAGAAGTGTTGGTATTTCCCCATAGCACTGCACCATATCTGGCCTCAGACATGGCTATAGCACTTTAGACTTTAAGCACTGGTGAGATCACGCTAGAGGTGACCTTGAATTTCCTCAGAATGGCAGCCGCCCTATTCTGAAATATGGATTTATTTTTCTTAATCTGTGGGTCCCAGGCGCTATTCTCAGCCAGTCTGATGCCTAGGTCGTCAAAATATTTGATTTGTTCTATAGGAGCACCCTCAACGAACACATTCTCCCTAAAAGAGCAATGGGGCCTGATGGCCATAAATTTGGATTTTATCTCAAGCCTGCTAGCCACACAGAAGACAGCAACTTTGTCCAGCGGGGCCTGCAGGCCTATGGGAGCTCTGGGAAGTAAGATCTTTTCATCTGCAAACATGAGCACAGGAGTGCTAATGCCTGCCGATTTTATGACATCATGATTGCAGTTAGCGAGCCAGTCCACTGCGCCATTGATTTATAAACTTAACAGAGTAGGGGCTAAGGCACACCCTTGCCTTAAGCCATGCTTGATTGGGATTCTAGGTATAAGATCCTGATCATTATGCCACCTCACCTGGGCATACGTTTCAGAATAAAGTCTGATCAGGATTCTTAATCGGTCCACTGGTGTACCATAATCCCTTAATACCCTCCATAAGCTTTCCTGGGGATGAAGTGGAAAGCGGCCCTCAAATCATGAAGACTATGCATAGATGTGCCCGCCTCAGGTCGATGTATTACCAGTTTATTTCGCTAAATTCAAACACCTGATCCAGGGTGCTAACTTTGCCCCTAAACCCTGCCTGCAAGTCAGAGAGGATGTGTTCAGAGTACCACTCAAGTAATCTTATAAGGACTTGCCTACAGAAGATTTTTTGATTAACGTCAATCTAACTTATCTGTCTGTAGTTTGTTGGAAGGTTCCCTTTTGGAAACTCAATCAATCAATCAGTGTATTTGTAAAGCGAGCTACCACCCGTGAGGGTCTCAAGGTGCTGGGGCTGGGGGGGGGTTGCTGCTACTGCTCAAATAGCCAGGTCTTGAGCCGCTTTCTGAAAGTCTCCCTTTTCTCTACTGTGATGTAACTCAGCCAATTTTGGTAATCTTTTCAAGTCATCAAGTTGCAATATCTTTGGGAAATCTATCCCCAAATAACATGTGCCATACTGTTAGAAATGGGGTCTTTGGTTGACAGTCAGGTTACCCCCTGTTCAAGCAAGAACCCTCACTCTAGTCAGGGTAAAAGAGAATCACCCTCAGCTAACCCCTGCTTACCCCCTTGGTAGCTTGGTAGAGCAGTAGGCTTAACCTCAGAGTGCTAGGTGTAAAGTATTTGTACCAACACACACAGTAACTTAATGAAAACACTACAAAATGACACAACACCGGTTTAGAAAAATAGGAAATATTTATCCAAACAAAACTAGACCAAAACGACAAAAATCCGACATACACAAGTCAAGTTATGAATTTTTAGAGATTAAACTCACAAATAGCGCTTAGAAACAAAAATGCTTCGATGAGATGTTAACACGCGTCGTGACGGAGTAATTCCCAACAAGCCGACACCAGCGGCGCCGGACACGGAGTCGTGTAGACCCCCAAGTACAGTACCTTTGGTAAAGAGTGAAAACAAGCCGATGCGCGAAGTCGGGGATCGCGGCGTCTGTGCGAAACGTTGAATCCGTGCACTTCGAGTGGCGTCGGTCATGACGTGGTGCGGCGACTTCCACGGAGTCGCGGACTTCAGCGGGGCTGCTGCGGCGTCAGGCCTGCGAAGAGCGTCGCGTTCCAGCGAAGGTCACGGCGTCGGGTGCAGGCGGCGTTACCGGATTCAGCAGCGGCGTCGGTCCGGAGTCGTCCGAAGTCGATTTCCTTGGATTTCCACCAGCTTTCCTTTCAAGGGCCCAGGGACTGGATAGGGCACCACTTGTCAGAGCAGGAGTCTCTCCAGAGACTCTAGGTGCTGGCAGAGAGAAGTCTTTGCTGTCCCTGAGACTTCAAACAACAGGAGGCAAGCTCTAAAATCAAGCCCTTGGAGATTTCTTCACAAGATGGAAGGCACACAAAGTCCAGTCTTTGCCCTCTTACTCTGGCAGAAGCAGCACTGCAGGAAAGCTCCACAAAGCACAGTCACAGGCAGGGCAGCACTTCTTCCTCAGCTAACAGCTCTTCTCCAGGCAGAGGTTCCTCTTGGTTCCAGAAGTGTTTCTAAAGTCTGTAGATTTGGGTGCCCTTCTTATACCCATTTTAGTCTTTGAAGTCACCTTTCTTCAAAGGGGACTCACACCTACTTGTGAAATCCTGCCTTGCCCAGGCAAGGCCTCAGACACACACCAGGGGTTGGAGTCTGCATTGTCAGAGGCAGGCACAGTCCTTTCAGAGGAGAGTGACCACTCCACCCCTCCCTCCTAGCAGAGATGGCTAATCAGGAAATGCAGGTTACACCCCAGCTCCCTTTGTGTCACTGTCTAGTGTGAGATGAAAAACAACCCAACTGTCAAACTGACCCAGACAGGGAATCCACAAACAAGGCAGAGTCACAGAATGGTTTAAGCAAGAAAATGCTCACTTTCTAAAAGTGGCATTTTCAAACGCACAATCTTAAAATCAACTTTACTAAAAGATGTATTTTTAAATTGTGAGTTCAGGGACCCCAAACTCCACATGTCCATCTACTCTCTAGGGGAATCTACACTTTAATCATATTTAAAGGTAACCCCCATGTTATCCTATGAGAGAGACAGGCCTTGCAACAGTGAAAAACGAAGTTGGTAGTATTTCACTGTCAGGACATATAAACCACATTACTATACGTCCTACCTTATCCATACACTGCACCCTGCCCTTGGGGCTACCTAGGGCCTACCTTAGGGGTGCCTTACATGTAAGAAAAGGGAAGGTTTAGGCCTGGCAAGTGGGTACACTTGCCAAGTCGAATTTACAGTGTATAAATACACACACAGACACTGCAGTGGCAGGTCTGAGACATGATTACAGGGTTACTTGTGTGGGTGGCACAACCAGTGCTGCAGGCCCACTAGTAACATTTGATTTACAGGCCCTGGGCACCTCTACTGAACTTTACTAGGGACTTAACAGTAAAACAAATATGCCAATCATGGAGAACCAATTACGTACACATTTTAAACAGGAGCACTTGCACTTTAGCACTGATTAGCAGTGGTAAAATGCCCAGAGTAACAAAAACAGTAAATTCAGAGTCCAGCACACATCAACAACCTGGGGAACAGAGGCAAAAAGTTAAGGGAGACCACGCCAAGGATGAAAAGTCTAACACATACCATCCTCTTGAAAGACAGTAATAAGCATTAGGTGCAGAAATGTAAAATGTACCAGGAATTGCTGGATCCTATCCATTCAACATAAATGTCCATTCACTCTGAAACAAAATCATGTGCTTACATTCACTCGTTCCAACAAACAAGTGTCAGTAGTAGATCTAGGTATATACACACACACAAAACTTCCCTACTTGTTGTGCATCTAAAGCTAATTTCCCTTGTGTTTTTATTTCACTAAAAGCATAATCATTTCTAAAAATCCTTTTCTCTAAACCCTTTTCTAACTTCTCCTTTAATGTCTTTCTTCTGCCATCTGTCTGATCCAATAGGCTCTTTTCTAAAGGTATAACCAAGCATGTCAGGTTATTCTTGTGCGCATATGGTGTGCCAAAAGTTAATGTAGTCTCAAAGAAACCCTTTACTAATACTATGTAATTGTCCTTAGATACTCTACTCAGCTATCTAATTATGTGGACAAATGAAAACACAACATCATGGTTAGAGTAGAAATACTGAATGTGCTCCTGATTATAGAATCTTGTTAGTAACAGACCACAACTCTTCCCGTACGCAAGAGGCAAGCTGTGATAGGTAACTCCTTCTTCGACTGATGAAGTAATCCCAAATCAATTCCTCACATCCATCGTCGCAACATATTCACTCAATAAGTGACAGGAGACATTAGAAGAAAGTTCGCCTTGAGCATTGTCTACGTGCAAATACTTCTCATCTAACCTAAACGTCTCTATCGCTGTTAATGCAGTAGTTGTCGCTAAAGCTGAAGCATAATTGGCTTTACTCTTGTTAATAACAGTGATACCCACAATCAATATCACTCACAATATCAAACATACAATTGCCAAACCAATACTCATGTATTTACAGCACCTGTTCTTTCTACCCTGCTGACTAATGTTATCCGCAATCTATAAAGAATCAGAAAGAAGAAGAGAAAAAATGTGTAACTATGCAGCAAAAATCAAAAACAAAAACCTTCAATCTTCTTTTCAGAAGTTATTTACAGTGTTTAGTCTCATTTCCAGGATCCTTTGTCAAAAATTGGTTTAGCAGCTTGTCAAATCAGGTTATTATGTCAAATCAGGTTTCAAAAGTATTTTCCAGTTGCTCTCGACAGTCTCTTTTTCTTTATACTTTTTCTCCATTTGTCTCAACAGTTCCCTTTGTTAGCTTATTTCAAGTGCCAAAATATTGACCTGGTATGTCTTGATCAAAACAAAAAGACAAAAATTATCTTTGTCATTCACTTGTTTTTGCAAACACCCATTCAAGACCTGCGTACCTTCGACTTGCTATTCTCTTTCTTTTCAACTTTCAATCTCCATTCAATTCTCCTTCACTTAGATCTTCTCCTCTTGACGTATCTACTTCTTCCTCGATTGTTGTCACAACAACTTCTTCCCTTCTCTTTGCTTGGGAGTCTGGCCACTTATCTACTTTCAGTGGACCCTTAGTCAATGCTCTCTTCAGTGTTGAACTTGAAACTTCTTCTTGCTTTGCAGGATTTTCTCTTGACTGACCTGCATCTAGGTCAGGCCGAGTCAGACCACATTGGCTTTGATCCGCCTCAACTCCTTCCCCCTCGGGGTGTGGCGTTTGCGCTGTTTGTCTCTCAAACTCGTCTACTTCTGGGAGAGCCCTCCTCTGACTAGACTCTCCTGCTGCCTCAATCGAAATGTCTCACTGTCACTCTTCTGGAGGTCTTCTCCTTCGTCTCTCACAGGAGTGACTGAACCATTCTCAACTCACTCAGATCTGGTCTCAGTTCCTCTTTCTTCTCCTTCCGGCTCTGAGGCTTGTCTGGTCGTTGTTAGTCCTCTCAAAAACTCCTCTTCATTGTCCAAAGGATGATGCTTTCGTACCACAACCCAGTCACCAGCTCTCAGGTTGTGTTCTTGATCTTGGGACGGTTGCAGTGTGGTAGCATTCCACCTCCTGAAAGAACCACATCAGCTAGAACTTTGCAGTAGTCCAACACCATATCATCTGTTATGTTCACAAGAGCATTTGCAAGAACCGCTGGCAAACTCATTGATCCGCCCATGAGAATCTCGTGCGGTGACAATCCTGTTTTCCTGTCGGGAGTGTTTCTCATTGTCATCAGAACTAACAGCATGCGTCTGGCCACTTCATATTCGTGGACGCACACATTTTCACCATTCTTCATTTCAAGTTACCATTCATCTGTTCCAATAGCCTTAATGCTTCAGGGCGGTAACTACAATGCAACTTCTTCTCAATGTTTAAGGTTGCACACAGTCATTTCATCACTTCATTGTTGAAGTGACTTCCTCTATCTGATTCTAAAGAGATCAAAACCCGAAATGTGGTATCAGTTCCATAAGCAGTAATTTTGCTACTGTGAAGCTGTCATTTCTTTGTGTAGGGTAAGCTTCAATCCAATTACTAAAGATGCAGACAATCACCAACACATATCTCAATCCTCCACACACAGGCATCTCAATAAAATCCATCTGCATTCTGCTGAATGGACCTCCTGCTCTTCCAATGTGGCTCAAAATAACCAATGTCCCTTTTCCCACGTTCATTTGTTGACAAAAGATGCAACAATGGCAAACTTCTTCAACAACTTGTCTAAACCTCGGATTGAACCAATTTTCTTTAAAGAGGCAAATCATGGCGTCCCTACCAACATGTGCTTGACCATGATAACACCTAGCCATTTGATATAACAAACTGTCCGGCAAAACCAATCAACCCTCTTCTGAAACCCACAATTAGTCCTGTCACTTTACACATTTCATTTACTCCATGATCGTTTTTCCTCCATGTCAACATTGTTCTGCAGTGTTCTCAATTCTTCAGATGTATCTGTCACATGTAATGCATAACCTGGACATTTCATCTTCTTCACGTAACAGTTCCCACTTATCCTTGAATGATATACAGTTTAATGCGCAAAACCTCGAGACTTGATCTGCATATCCATTTCCCACTGACACAAAATCTTTCGATTGCAGATGTGCACTGCATTTCACCACGAACAATCTTTTAAGGCATCTGGTTAGCCTGCAACAACTCTCAACTTCTCCCAGCATTTCTCACTGGTGAACCAAAAGAGGATTTTGAAACCTCTCTGTGACCACAACTGGCCAAAGTCACGGACTATTCCAAACCCATAATGACTATCCGTAGAGATGGTAACTTTAAGCTGAGCAGAAACATGGCAAGCTCTAGTAAGGGCTACCAGTTCCGCAACTGTTTCAGAATATACTTCTCAAAACCAGGACACTTCCAGTATTCCAGAAATTGTGCACATGGCATATCCTGCTCTCACTACTCCCGTATTGTCTCTTAGATAGGAACCATCAACAGAGATAATTTGGTAATTTTCTTCCAGTCGGGTGTCTCTAATATCAGATCTTGATTCTGTGCACAAATCAGTTACTTCACGACAATCATGCTCAATGTCTTCCAACTTTTCAATTCCAACATTCTCCTTTGGAAGTAAGGTTGCTGGGTTAAACACTGTACATCTTTTCAATGACACATTAGGTGACCCTAACATACTCGTCTCATAGCAAGTCAATCTTGCACCTGTCAGGTACTGGGTTTTGGCCCTGGTAAGTAAAACTTCAACTAAATGAGGTATCATAATTGTCAGGGGATGTCCCATCATAATGCCTTCACACTGTGTGAAGATCTGTCCAACCTCTGCAACTGCACGCAAACAGCTTGGTAAACCTGCTGCAACTGGGTCCAAAATAGCTGAAAAATATGCTACTGGGAGGTTTACTCATCCATGGACTTGCTTAAAGACAGACAAAGAACATGCATCCCGCTAATGACAGAACAAGATGAAGGACTTAGGCCCTCATTACAACCCTGGCGGTCGGTGATAAAGCGGCAGTAACACTGCCAACAGGCGGGCGGTCAAAAAAATTGAATCATGACCACGGCGGAAACTGCCAACACAGACAGCCACTGACCGACCGACACGGCATAGCAACAAACACCGCAGCGGTAACCACCAACAGCCAGGCAAAAGACAATGTACTGCCCAAAGCATTATAACAGGCCTATCCACCAGCTTTTCCGGGGTGGCACCAACGCCATCAAAAGCTCGGCGGAAACAGAACACTGAAGGGAAATGACTCACCTCTCGACACTCAATGAAGAACCACAACACCATGGAGCCCGAGCTTCACTTTTTTCCAATGCTGGGGTACCTTCTCATACACCAGGAACACGAACGGAGGCGAAGACGACCACGGTGGCTACTGCACCTAGCACACAAAGGAGGGGGTGAGGAAAACGCACACGCAACACCCTCACCCCCAGCCCCAACATCATACACACAAACAGATGCAACAACATTACATATATACCCCGTTACCCTCAGGAATAACGCAAGGACAAAAGGAATTGAGTAAAATGAGTGTCATAGTACAGTTTTAGATATATATGTCCTTAAACAATAAACAGTATGTACAATGTATACAAAAGGAGGGTCAATGCCCTCTCCAAAATGTTGGTAGCCCACCGGGCGATAACACATTAGCCAAGGCCACACTTGACTCCTGCCTCAACACAGAAAGAACACTGCAGGGGCATCAGGTCGAAAAAGCACAGGCACCTCAGGGGGACGGGGAATAGGGTGCACCTCAGCTAGAAGGTGGTACAACGCCACTGGCCTGGTGGGGCTCCATGCCCACTGCTTGGTCCTGGGAAGTGCAAAGCCACAGTCTCTCAAGTGGGTGGTTTGCCCACTGCTTGGTCCTGGGGAGTGCAATGCCACAGTCTCTCAAGTGGGTGGTTTGCCCACTGCTTGGTCCTGGGGAGTGCAAAGCCACTGTCTCTCAAGTGGGTGGTTTGCCCACTGCTTGGTTATAGGGAGTACAAAGCCACAGTCTCTCTAGTGGGTGGTTTGCCCACTGCTTGGTCCTGGGGAGTGCAAAGCCACAGTCTCTCAAGTGGGTGGTTTGCCCACTGCTTGGTCCTGGGGAGTGCAAAGCCACAGTTTCTCAAGTGGATGCCTTCTTCTACTGGTTCTGGAGGGGGCCTTGTGCCCGGTGTGCTTCATCCTGGCAAGGAGGGGGTAAGTGGATGCCTTCTTCCACTGGTTCTGGAGGGGACCTTGTGCCCAGTATGCTTCATCCTGGCAAGGAGGGGTTGAGTGGATGCCTTCTTCCACTGATTCTGGAGTGGGCCTTGTGCCCAGTGCGCTTCATCCTGGATGGGGCAAGGTCACTGTCTCTCATCTGGGTGTCACACCGACAGGTGTTGAAGGGGCTAGGACACACTGCAGCCCATGTAGTCACCACTATACACTGCTCACCGGCAGTGATGGCTGCTCAGTGGATGCCAGTTGCGCTGCAGGTGGCAGTGCATGCAGTGGTGGTTGTAGCCTCCAAGCCTTCACCTGCAGCCTCGGACGGCTGCCCACTGGGGCTGCTGCTGCTGGCAGTGGTGCTGCTGGTGGCGGTGCAGGTGGCAGTGCTGGCCACAGTACAGGTGGCGTTGCTGGCCGCAGTGCAGGTGGTGGTGCTGTCAGTGGTGGTGGTAACCTCCAGGCCTTCACCTGCAGCCTCAGATGGCCGCCCAATGGGGCTTCAGCTGCTGGCAGTGGTGCTGCTGGCGGCAGTGCAGGTGGCAGTGCTGACCGCAGTGCAGGTGGCCGTGGTGGCCGCGGTGCAGGTGGTGGTGCTGTCAGTGGTGGTGGTAGCCTCGGACGGCTGAAGTGCCATGGCTGCTGTTGTGTGCCCCTTCCTGCCCTTGGCAGATGGTGGTGCCCCCTCGCTTCTGTCAGCTGGTGTCTTTTTCTTGCCCTTGCTGGCTGGTGGTTCCTCCTTTCCCTTGCTGGCTGGTGTCCCCTTCTTGCCCTTGCTAGGTGGTGGACCCTTCTTGGCAGGTGGTGCTGGCACACTGGCTGGGTAGACAAGTGCCTCCTTGGAGCCTCTCACACCTGTAGTTGCTGCAGAAACCACAGTGGCCGTGAACTGGGTGGCTGAGGTGCTGGGCTGGGTTCTGGCCACCCTGGCCTGAGGTGAAGGACGGGGGGGCGGGGTAGGGAATAGGTCAATGTTGGCGAGGAAAGGTTCTTATGGACACTGGGGCGGGAAGAGGGTGAAGGTTTGGGTGTTGTAGGAAGAGGGAGTGGTTGTAGGAGGTGTCAGTCTGCTGTGTTCGGGTGCAGGTGCATAGGCTGGATTCTGTTGTGAGGGCGATGGCTGATAGGTGTCTGAGTGCTTGCGTTTGTGTACTTTGGGAGAAGGGGTCACAGACACAGTGGGAGAGGACACAGGGGATGTGTGCATGGATGTGGGGGTGGTGACTGCCAGTGAGGGGCGTGTAGTGATAGGCGTGCTGGTGATGGAGGTAGTGGATGAGGATGCAGTGCATGCAGGTGTGAGTGGAGATGCTACTGGGAGGGAGGTGGACGATGAGGAGGAGGAGGACATAGTGGAGGCAGTGGATGTTGGTGTGTCTGCATGTGGATGGTGCTTGTGTGAGTGCCTGTCAGATGAAGTGTGGTGCTTGTGTTTTCCTGAGCCAATTCTGTGTGTTGATTTGGGTTATTGCTGGTCTGAAGGTGTGCTTGGGATAGGCTGGGGTTGAGGGGATTGGAACAGGGTAGAGGAAGTTGAAGGTGGGAGGCTGGAGGTTGGAGACAGAGACAATGGCTGTCATCAGTGAATTGGCCAGAGCCTGGAATGCTCTCTGTTGTGCCGCACGCCAGAGTGAATGCCCCCCAGGTATGCATTTGTTTGTTGCAAATGCCCTGCTAGACCCTGGATGGCATTCAGTATGGTTGACTGCTCAACAGGGAGGGATCTCAGAAGGTCAATAGCCTCCTCACTGAGGGCAGCTGGGCTGACTGGGGAAGGGCCTGAGGTGCCTGGGGCAAAGGAGATGCCCACCCTCCTGGGTGAGCGGGTACGGGAAACACGCTGAGGGACTGCTGGGAGCGCGGTGCTGGTAGGGGGGGGTGGCGGCTGTACCTGTAGTTGGGGTGGGCACAGAGGTGTCCGCCACCGAAAGGGAGCTTCCATCGGAGGAGGTTTCCAGGTGGAGGATTTGGCCACAGTGAAGGCTGACTTCTATGCACTGGGACCTAATTCCAACATCATTGGTGCCATTGATGGTACACATATTGCATTCCCCCCCCCCCCGAAGAAATGAACAAGTGTTCAGAAATAGAAAAAGTTTTCACTCTCTGAATGTGCGAATGGTGTGTTTGGCGGACCAGTACATCTCCCATGTCAATGCAAAGTATCCTGGCTCTGTGCATGATGCCTTTATCTTGAGGAATAGCAGCATCCCATACGTGATGTCTCAACTCCAGAGGCACAGGGTGTGGCTAATAGTTGAGCTCATGGTCCCCACCCAGTTGATGTAGGTATATGGGTGTGGGTTTGGTCCTAAGGGTGAGTGTGTGGCTAACAGGTATCCCTCAATATTTGCAGGTGACTCTGGTTACCCCATCCTCAAATGGCTACTGAACCCAGTGAGGAATGCCAGGACAAGGGCAGAGGAACGTTAAAATGAGGCACATGGGTGAACAAGGAGGATCATTGAGTGAACCTTTGGCCTCCTGAAGGCCAGATTCCGGTGCCTCCATCTGACAGGTGGATCCCTGTACTGCTCACCCGAGAAGGTGTGCCAGATCATCGTTGCATGTTGCATGTTGCACAACCTGGCCTTGAGACACCAGGTGCCTTTTCTGCAGGAGGATGAGCCTGGGGATGGCCGTGTGGCAGCGGTGGAGCCTGTGGACAGTGACAAAGAGGAGGCAGAGGAAGAGGATGTGGACAATAGAAATGCATTAATTCAACAGTACTTCCGGTGACACACAGGTAAGACACTGTAACTTCACTTTCCATTGCCGTTTTGTGATAGACATTGAACGTGGCAGCCCACATTTCCCTATTTTTATGGCCACCTACTGTACCCTTAGGCATCTCTATTTTCAGATCTCTGTGGCCCAATCTGGCTCCTGTTGTTTTCTGCTGCCCACTGCAAGTCATACCTATGTAACTATTACAGTACATTTGAAATGCAATTTTTACAGTTTGTTAAACTAATAAATATGACAAACATTTGACAGACTCCATACTTTAATTTGTTCAAGGGGATTTATTTAGGTGCTAATAAGTGGAGGGGGTATTGCAATGGGATGGGTTGCTGATGGAGGAAAGTCCAGGGGAGAGTCCAGTCTATTTGTATCACAGGTGCATTGTCCAAGGGGGCATAGGAAGTGGAGCAATGGCAGTTCAAGGTGGACAGGGTGACATAGTGGGACAGAAGGGTGACAATCAGGAGAGTCTTATTTCCTGGCAGGGGTCTTGGCAATGTTCTCTGGCTTCTGCCTGGATCGCAGGGACCGTTTGCGGGGTGGTTCTCCTTCTCCAGGGGGTGGGGAGCTGGTGGCCTGTTGTTCCTATGGTGGGGCCTCCTGTCCACTAGCATCGGCAGAGGTGGAGGGCTGTTCTTCAGTGTGGCTAGTGTCAGGGGCCCGTTGGTGTGCGACTGCCTCACTCATGGTGTTGGCCATGTCTGCCAGCACCCCTGCAATGGTGACCAGGGTGGTGTGGATGTCCCTCAGGTCCTCCATGATCCCCAGGTACTGTCCCTCCTGCAGCCAGTGGGTCTCCTGCAACTTGGCCAGTATCTGGCTCATGGTCTCCTGGGAATGGTGGTATGCTCCCAGGATGTTGTTGAGTGCCTTGTGGAAATTCAGTTCCCTGGGCCTGTCCTCCCCCTGTCGCACAGCAGTCCTCCCAGCTTCCCTGTTATCCTGTGCCTCTGTCTTCTGAACTGTGTGCTCAATGCCACTGACCCTAGGTCCCTTATCGTCCTGTGTTTGCCTGGGTTTCCTGTAGTGGTGGACACACTGCTGATTGACGTGTCCTTGGGACCGAAGGATGGGCCCGCTGGGTGGGTGCTGTGGTGGTGTTTCCTGAGGGGGTAAGCTCTGTGGTGGGTTGGGACTGTGCCTGGGTAACCAACTGTCCAGAGGTCTATGATGAGCCAGGTTAGTCATCGTGATCCAGGCGTGCAGAGCTGCTGTCATCACAGTGGGCCTCTTCTGGGGGGGCAACTGGATATGGCTGGCACCTCCTCTCCGGTGGCGTTGAGTGGGGGTCCTGCGGGGATGTAAATGCAGTGTTATTGTTTCTGCGTGTGCCACCTTGTGCATGGGTATGTATCCCTCTATGGTT
This sequence comes from Pleurodeles waltl, assembly GCF_031143425.1. Lineage (NCBI taxonomy): Eukaryota > Metazoa > Chordata > Amphibia > Caudata > Salamandridae > Pleurodeles > Pleurodeles waltl. The sequence continues at coordinate 265,034,487 of NC_090448.1, read as the reverse complement.
GTTATTAGCAAGGCAGCTTTGGCTTGGGTGAGTTGTGATTTGGTTGGCTAAGTGATTGACACTAGGGTGCATGCTGTGGTGATGGGTGTCCATGCAGGTCTGTGATGGGAGTCCATGCATTGGTGTTGCATGCAGGGCTTGATATTGGGATGGGTGGGTTGTGATGGTGGGGTATATGTGAGGTGGTAGGGTGATGGGGGGAGGGTAGGAGTTGTTGTTTGTGATGGCATGCAGGTAGGGTGGGGGATAAAGTAGTAAAGATTTGACTTAGCAGAGTCCAGTCCTCCTGCCACTCCTGCCAGGCCTTCAGGATGCATGATCGTCAAGACTTGCTCCTCCCATGTTGTTAGTTGTGGGGGTCCACCGGCAGTCTTCTGTACAGCTATCTGGTGTCTTGCAACCACTGAACGTAACTTCCCCCATAGGTCATTTAACCTCTTCCTGATGTCATCCCTTGTTCTTGGGTGCTGTCCCACGGCGTTGACCCTGTCCACGAATCTCCGCCACAGCTCCATCTTCCTTGCAATAGATGGCTGCTGCACCTCTGATCCAAATAGCTGTAGCTCTACCCTGATGATTTCCTCCACCATGACCCGTAGCTCCTCTTGTGAGAACCTGGGGTGTCTTTGTGGTGCCATGGGTGTAGTGTGAGTGGTGTGTGTGAGGGTGTGGGGGGTGATGTGTTGGGGTGTGTGCTGAGACTTGCATGGATGGTGGATGGGTGATGGTGTTTTGTGGCTCAGAATCAGTGGGTGCTCCTGGCTTGTCTCTTTCTCTCACTTGCCAAAATCTTTGGGTTGTAAAGGGTTGTGGGTAGTATGGGTGTGTGTTTTATACTGGTGTGGGTGTGGTGTGTGTATGTGTGTCAGGTGTTTGTAGTTTGAATTGTCCAATGTGGTGTAGTTTGGTATGTGTGTGTGCATTTTGAGGGTGGCGGTCTGTACCGCCAATGGTTTACCGTGGTTGAATGACCGTCGCAGAGATTTGTGGGTCATGATGCTGTGGGTGTATTTCTGTTGGCGTAATGGTGTGGGTTTTGGTACCGCCAGTTTATCACTGACCTTTGGGCATGCGGACCTGTGTGTGTGTGTCTGTATAGTGGCTGATTTCTATATGTGGGTCATAATACAGGTAGCGGTATACTGCTGCAGTTGCGGTATGTTGGCAAAAGTCAGCATTGCGGTAAGTGGCACTTACTGCCAATGTTGTAATGAGGGCCTAAGTGTAATCAGGCATACCCAAAGCCGGAGCTTTACACAGACTCTCTCTCAACTCAGAAAATGCTTTCATTCAAGCCTGATCTAACACTAGGGGATCAGTGACTTCTTTGTGAGTCAACTTCTGCAATGGTTTGGAAATTATTGAAAAATTGGGGATCCATTGGCGACAATAGCCTACCATCCCTAAAAAACATCCTGACGTCTCTCTGTGTGGCTGGGGGACTCATCTGCAGTATGGATTTGACCCTTTCTCTGGATATTTTACTTATTCCTTTCTCAGTCTGATGACCCAAGCATTTCACCACTTTCTGACAGTATTGTAATTTAAGTGGAGACAACTTATGACCATTCTTTCCCTAATACTTCAGCAAGGCAATCATGTCATATTTGCACTCTTCCTTCGTTTTGGATGCAATCAGCAGATCATCAATGTACTGTAACAATGCTGATTGGAAAGGTAATTCCAATGACTCAAAATTATTTTTCAACATCTGATTGAATATGTAAGGTGACTCTGAAAACCCTTGAGGAATTTGCACCAACAGTAGACCCGGTCCAAAAATTTGAAACAAAAGAGAAATTGGCTATCCTCATGAAGAAGCACAGAAAAGAAACTTGTGACAAGTCTAAGACGGTGAACCATTTAGCATCACATGGAATCTGGAACAGAATCACAGCTGGATTTGGCACCAAGGGGCAACTTTTGACCACAATATAATTTATCTTTCGCAAATCCTGGACAATTTGATTAAAAAGTCTGGGGATAACCCTGCAGAAAGGCCATTTCCAACAGGTAAGTCAAATACTGATTCGCTACTCCTACAGTCTGGACTGTTTGTCGTGAAAGGGGCAAATTTGGAAATTCTGCAGTTCTCACTGTAGAGCGTGTTGCTCGTGTGTCAACCAAGATTGAAACTTTGTGACCCATTACCTTTCCCTTCACATATGGACCTTTCTGAGCTACTTCTAACAAAGCACAAATTCCTCTTCATCCGAACTCTCGCACACCCAATCATCCTTTATTCCATTCTCAGGATGTATCAGGAATTGGTGTACTGTTTTATTACTTTGGTTAACTGTCTGACCTGTGACCTGTGGGGGAAGCATCACCTGCTGGTGTTCCATTGGAGCTTCAGGTATTTGAATTTGCTGGCTAGGTACCACTTGAACCTGCTGTTGCTGCAACTGTGTCATCTGTACACATGGCATTTGCACCTGCTGCATGGGTTGAAAATTTAGCTTTTGATTCACATTATTATGAAATTTTGGATTATGACCTCTCATTCTCAGTCCTCTCATGTTTTTGAACAAATTGATGTTACTTGTTCACTTGTTTGCTGAACCACAGCTTCCTGTACCACCATCAGGCACTCCCGCTTCCAATGTCCGACTGCTCCGCAAGTGTGACAGGGCAACAATCTCTGCACATCATTCTGGACCACTACAGTACTCAACTCGGGGCTACAGTTTCTATTACCAATTGCTCCGTGACCTCTACCTCTCATTTGATTTTGAAATACCACATTTCCCTGCTGCTGTTGCTGCTGCTGTGGAAAATGTCCCTGCATCCCTGATTGTGGCACTTTAATTTGCATCACCATCGCCTTTTCTTTCAGCTTTCTCGGCTTCAGCTCAATCTCATCACTACTTTACTTAGCATACTGCAACACCTCATCAATTGGCTTTGCTTGCCAGCAAATCAAATGACTCTTGATCATCTGGCTAATCTTAGGTCTCAATCCTTCTACAAATCTGAACACAAAATTAATCATGTCTTTCAGCTTGATCATTTCTGTACCACTGTAATGCTTAAATGCCTGCAACAATCTCACATAATACACATATATTGACTCCTTTGCTTCCTGAGCTGTCCTGTCTATTCTCTGCCAGTCAATGTTTTTGGGAGAGGTTCTCATTTTCAAAAATTCATTCACTTTGTAGAAATATTTCATTACTTCAGGAGATGGCACACTCGTATTCTAATATCTCTCTGGTTCTTTTGTCGTCCAATGTATACTCCTCTTACACTTCATCCACAGATCAGCTGGAACTACTATCTCTAATAAAGTGTTCAAGTCTTCCACAGATACTTTGCAAGTTTCACAAACCTGTCTGTCAGCTGGTACTATTCTACCGGCTTCTCTCTCAATCTGGGATAGTCATTTGTAAAATACCGAATGTCACTTTTGCTCCAAGGGACATGGACAAAATGCCCTCCTGGAATCTCCCTCATTGGTAAGATTTTCACCGGATCCTTGCCCTGCTGCACATTTGCAGTCAGCTCCACAGAATTCATTTAAAAAAAATCTCTTTTCTTTGCCCATCTGTCTTCCCATTTGTCTAAGGCTCCCCATGTCTGGACACTTTGGAGTAACTCTTTAAGGGGTGCCGTCATTCCTGCAGATCTCTTGTGTTCGAGGTATTTTGTGTCAAAATCTAACCTGTAACTCCTTTTCAAATGCTTTGTTTTCTCTATTTCTAGGCTGTACGTCTCTGCCATGTATGCTAACCTTTGATGCACATTGTTCATTTCCCTCATAATTTTCGGGCACAGATATCTCATCTCTGCTTCTCTGTAGGACTCTAATCTGTTCACACCCATAGTTCCTTCAATGAGCTGACCCGCTTTCATTCCTAGTCTTGTATAGTTCAAGTACTCCTCTTCCCTAGGAGCACTTTGCGGGGTATTCAACTCGTCTAACCATTCAGTCAATTGTTGGTCAGTCAAATCTTGCAGTGAAATATTGTCGGCTGGGCATGTGGCACTTGTTGCACAACTGTATTCAAGGACTGCAGTGTCAGTAATTTTAGGATCTGACTACCATTCAACGCTATGCCAGTATCCGAAGGAACTCCGAATGGAGTAAGGGCTAGCAATGATTGCGATCCGTCAAAGGCCTGTCCCGCATAGCAGAGACTACTCAGATATTCTCGTTAAGTCCTCCCCTGATTGGATTCTCACTTGGGACTCCGTGTCCATTTGCACTGTTAATAATGTCTATAGCAGAGGAAACAATGTTGTCAATTGTGTATACACGGTCTGAAAGGGTATGTATCCCATTATCCACAACCGACAAAGCCTGCATCAAATTTTCCTGATCAATTTGCCTCAACTGGGCCACTGCCTCTTGTTGTGAAAGCTTCCAAATCTCATTATATACTTCATACAAAAAAAAATTATTCCGCTGTATTCTTGGTCCTGACAAAAAATCTTGCAAGTCAGTATCATTAGACAGTAACATGAGATGTGTCTTAACTGCATCCAGCGTGGATGACTTCAACCATTGTTGACAAAGTTTCCCCACGCTGTATGTAGTAATGACATCAGCATGTTCTGGTGATATGTAGCGAGGGTCTGCCCTACTAGTCCTGAACCCCCCCGAAGAGGTGATAAAACGCTGATGACACCCATTAGTGTCTATGGGCCACAATAACCACCCGCCTGGACGTGTCAATGAAGTGTTAAGCGTACTATTCTGGACCCAGTCTGTAAGCTCACTAAACGTGACATTAATATATTGCTGCCAATTGTTCAATTTGGAAAGGACAGGTATGCTAGGCAAATTCAAATCTCTAATCGTTGCTAAGCCCAAACAACTAGTCTGTTGTACAGTGTCATTTAGGAAAATCTTTTGAACAGGAATAATACATTCCCTAAACAATGTGTCCCTACCCCTCATTTGCCATTTTTTCGTTCCCCGACACTTTTCAAATCAACAGTTTTGGACCAGTATTCATACCCCTCAACTGAAAGTTTGGATACAAACAAATTTGAATACAGTAATTTAGTATCAGTCAATAACATTTGCTTATTAGCATGCAGAGTAACCTTAAAATAGTAAGACTTAGCACTCTATTGATTATGCCCCGAAAAATATGCAAATTTATCAGAATACGTTTTAGAGCTCCCCTGTGGAGGAGTCGGGCAATGTTCCCATTGCATATATTCAAATATCGATTTAGGGCTACTAGCTTTATGAATAAAGTGGTGTCCATAATAATTGTAGCAAAACATGTCACCATGATTATCTCTAAATAGATAAGCATCTTCATTTTCATAGACAGTATAATATTGCAATTCCGTCAACATAGAATCCACTGTCTTTACATCCCAATCATCAGAAACAATGCCTGGTATAACGATATCATTCATTGATAATTTGAGAACATACGGTATTTGAATTATTTCAGTGGGACCATATATATCAAACATCACTCTATCCCACACAATCCCATCTGGAATCGGCAGTGCAGAAATGTTCACAAAGGACAAGTCCCTTCGAACCATATGTGACGAAAAATGTGGTTTCAACACCGTCTCCACGTGGTCAATGTCAGATCGTTCAGGAAGAAAATGACCATGTATCACCAGAGAAAAGGTAACCACAAACCCCAGCCATAAGAAAAGAGTCATCATAGTCATAAAAAGCCACAGATAGTTCAGAGGAACAACAAAATATGTGTTTTTGAAGCAGATGGTGGCTCTCGCCTTGGCACGCTATAAACCACATGTTCAGCAATATCAGTTGAACGTACAGCAACTTGATCAAAAGATTCAAAATTATTCGCCATCTGTGGAACAATCGCAAGATCAGCTTCCACCCTCCCCAAGCTCGGAGAGGAAATAGCGTCGGTGCAAATCACCTGCAGCGGAACTTCTTCCCCAGTAGTGAGAGGGATTCCGGAACTACTGGGTGTCCCTCTTGGTCTGCTGTGCAGAATCGGCCACATGTTGTAACTTGACATTGTCAATGGAAACAAAGTGATTTCCTTTGGCCCCTTGCAACGGTGGCAAAATTACAGTTCTTGTGCCTTGGATCCCTAGCACAGGGACAGGCCCCCGATAGGAAGGACCAAACTTCTTTTTTACTGCGACCTTTTCACGCACAAGATCCCCAATCCTGGGAATCCAACCAGTAGGCGTTACTGGTTCATCTTTAATTCCTGTGGAGGCAGCACTGGCAGAAGAGTTATCTTCACGGAATTGTTGTAAATCCTGCAAAACAGTGACACGTTCATTTATGTCAATGGGCGTATCTGCCGTCTCCACACCAGGACCATCTAGATCAGGAACATACATTTGTGTTCCAAACAGGCACTCATATGAAGTACGACCCCCCAGGGACCTTCTAGGCAAGTTATTAAGTGCTCTCTGTACTCCATATAGGTGGGCTAGCCAACTACGACCCGTACCTATAACTCTGGCCGTTAAGGATTGCTTTAAATCGCGATTTAAACGCTCCACGACAGAATTTCCCTCGGGATGAAATGGAGACGAGATCTGGAGCTGGACCCCCAATGATGCCATGGTGTCCCTGAATGCCTTAGAGGCAAAAGCAGGGCCCTGGTCCAAATGAAAAGCTGCAACTGCATATGTATCGACAAAGATGCGCAAATCTTTAATTTAATAACAGTTCGAGCATCAGCCGAGCGCTGTGGCCAGACCCACACAAATCTGGAGCACGAATCTACAGCAACCAATATATATTTGTATGCACTATCAGGTGTCAGCGGACCACAATGATCCAAGTACACACACTGCAAAGGTTTATTTGATATTAGAAGAGGCGTCTGCTGCGGGCGTCTAGCCATGGAGACTTTAATTTGTTGGCAGACATCACAACAAAGGACATACTGCTTTGTCTCTTTATAGAGACCAGGCCACCAATAACGAGCCTGTAATAGTGAAATGGTGGCAGCCACGCCGGCATGTGCAGATGCCGCCCGCTCATGTGCTGCAGAAATCAATCGAGGTCGCTCAATTTTATTGGGCATTTCACGTACACCAACGCCTGGTATGTTAACTACAGCGTTTAGCATACCACCCATGCAGTAACTATATTTAGAAGGGAATCCTTTCGGAAATGGCATGCCATCAGCCATAGCCTTTATGGCAGCCAAAATCTCTGTGTCTGGTTTGGAACTCGAACGAGTTACTGCGGCCACAGTGGCAACTGCCACTGCCGATTTTGCGGCTTCATCAGCCAAAGTATTCCCAGCAACGTGTATTCCAACGCGCTGGTGTCCAAGTGTATGCACAACATGGACCTTAGGAAGCAATCCCTTGAGATCCGCAACCTTCCCCCACAGCAATTTGTGTTTAATGGTGTTACCTTTTGAATCTCTGAACCCATTCAACCTCCAGTAGTGTAAATATTCATTGAAAGACTGAACATAGTAATAGGAATCACAAACCAGCAATGTAAATATTGCCGGATCCGCATGTTCCAATGCTAACAATAGAGCTTTCAGCTCAGCCAACTGTGCCGTACAATCTCCCAAGGTCTGTGTATAAGTATGTTGGGGGCAGAACACCTCCCCCTCCATATAGCCGCTCACCACCGCACATGCAGCAGAATACTGTTGTTTAGTCCCAACTGCCGGTTGTGCAGAGCCATCGGTATACATGACTACCCGATATTGGTCAATAGGCAATGTGCCAGCGGGAACTGGGTACTCCATTTCATATTGAAGAAATTCTTGAGTCTGCAGGTTAGGGTCAAATACGTAATCTACATCAGTAGCTGTCAAAGACGTTTCCCATTGTGTCCATCACGGTGTAAAGCTTTCGAATTAGGAACACTCGCTTTAGTAACCGCGTCTAGGGCCGGAATCGGGGAAACTACAATGATGCGTAGGCCCTGGGCAAGAGGTCGTTCTTTAATAACAGCCATCTGTACAGCAGTGAGAATTTTTTCAGTTTGTGCAAAACGTTGTTCTGCAGCCGAATACAAGTGCGACTTGTATGCTATCGGGACTGTCTCACCCTCATTAAAGGTGACATATGTAAACCCAACGGCACCAGGTATAACCCTGATGACCAGATGCGTTTTATTGTCCCGAGTGTGTAAATGTTTTACTGCTAAGAGATCAGTTTGCAAATCTCGAAGAATATGTGTATGCTCATTCGTCCAAAATCTACTCGATAAATTTGGGCGAATCAACTCGTATAATGGTTTTATACGTGTATCATAATCAGGAATGTAAGTTCTGCCAAAATTTAGAAACCCCAATAACGACTGGAGTTTCCGAACCGTATTAGGAGGTTGCAACTGAGCACATTTCTCCAAAAAAGTGTGGCGCTAAGCTCTTGCCCTCATTCGACAACTCATATCCCAGGAAAATGACGCTGAGGAAGGCAATCTTTGATTTTTTTAAATTAAATTTGTAGCCTATTTCAGCATATCCCACAACAATGCGTGCTACCCACCTTAGATGTTGCAGTAACTCATCGTCCGTCAGATATCTATCATCAACATATGATAAAGTTTCAGAGAGCCAAACGCACTAAAGCTCGTATAGTCCTTACTTTCGGGCGCTATATTTTGGCAGAAGAAACCATTTGAGATGTCTAATGTTGTTTTGTATTTCTTACGCACTATATTATTCATGAGCGCTGCGCTATGTGAATTTTGTATTGCATACGTGCGTGTATGTCCATTTAAATGTCTGTAATCCACTACTATCCTATAAGAATGGTCCGGTTTAGCTACTGGAAATAAGGGATTATTCATCGGCGAGACACAGGATTCAATTACTCCCTGGTACTCCAATTGTGTAAGTATTTTCCTTACCGATGCCCTCACTTCAAATTTTATAGGATATTGCAGTTGCGGCTGAGGTACGCCCTTTATCGGAATAACATGATAAGGTGAATCTCTATCCCACCCCACATTATTTCTATATAAGGCGGGAGCCTGTGCCAGAGCCCATGTTTTACTATAGGACTCTGCTAGTTCTCCCGGAACAAGTGGTAAGAATGAAGTCGTAATAACCTCCTTCCCAACTGGACAGTCACAAACAAAGTCTGGGGGCCAATCCTGTTCGGCCAGCAGAATGTCATACAATTTGACCACACAGTGCCAAAAGATGGCATTTATAGTGCGCTCAATGTCCCCTTCTAATTGTAAAGTTACTATATAAACTCTATCGGGATCAAAGACACGCATATCTGCTGTTTCGAGTTGTATGAAGTCATCAGTTGCTTTCACCTCCAGATGCTCTAGAAGATTCCGGCGAACTATTGTGACCTCTGCCGCGCTGTCTAACAGTGCTAACGCCCATGTCTTGTTCTTCAAGAGAACTCTCTTATTGAGTGGCATGTCTAACTGAGACTGCCGCCACCTTCTTCTTTTTAAATTGCTGCTTTTGTTGGATCGGTTTCTCTTCTTTCTTGACAGAAACCTCCGTTGAGCGTTGTGATTCCTGTCTCGGTTTCACGTACTCTGGTCTCCGCTCTGACTACCCACCTCTCTCATTTCTCTTTTCCGATGAGTCCTGAAAGGAACGAGATTGGCGTGTATCAGTATGTTGATATCTATCAGGCGTCTTCAAATTATCCCTATTTCTGAGATTATACCTAGTCAGCGGGGTCTCCGGTTGCGGAGATTCTCCCCTTCTTTTTTTAGGTGTTTGTTGTTTTTTCTCCCAGCTCTTTTTTGTACCCTCAGGTTGCTGTTGTTTAGTAGTATCCTTACTATTCTTACTCTGAAACTGAGGTTTCTGCGGTCTAGCCCCTAGGCTACCACGACCGATACTCGAATACGTTTCCGGTTTATTATTCTCAGCAGCTCCCGCTCCTGATCGAGTTGCGGGACGTCACGAAGACGCACACGCACCGCTTGTGCCACTGCCTCCCCTTTTAGATTACTCAGCATGGCAGCCCCATATTCATCTTGAATTTGTTTAAGCACTTCCGGTAAATTAGCCAATGTCGGTGTACCGTGTGCTGTAGTGTAGAGTGCGGCAAACACCGTGCCCCATGTATTACAATGGTCCACCGTAGGAACCATACCAAATGGTAAACACATCGTCAATATTCTATGTTTATCCTAAGGTCCCGTATGGGGAAATACTGCTTCAAGCGTATTAATTTTTTGCGCCAGCCAAAATGGAGTTTCCTCTCGTTTTGCCGGTACTTTACCCATAACTGAGTGTACAGTGGTCGGATTGATACCTAGAACCACTGCATGTGGTTGCGCCGGAGCAGCACGCACTGGGTTTGTGTTCAGTGTCTGCATCACAAATTGAACTAAACGTCTATATGTAGCCGTTAATTCCGTATATAAGCGACGAACTTCAGCCACTGCCAATTGAGCAACCGCAGGATGTGGTGTATATGTAGCCAATAAAGGCCAGGTAGGACCATCATTACTCAGTGGACCTAACCTAACTTGTGCTTTGGTGTGTGGGAGGGCGCCATCAAGCCAATTATGGTGTTCTTGATAAGATATAGCTATCTCTAAGTATGCATATGCCCTGTATTGTCCAGGGACATTTGCAAGAGTGTAATCGTGAAATGTGTGTGTATTCCCATCAACTGCCGGAAATACTACCCAAGAATAAAAAAGTTATGTTCTATAGGCTGTATGGGCGTCCACCACAAACGTGACCGGACCCCCCTGGTTCATTAGACCATGTGCTAACAGGTGCCCCGTAAGCGGTTGTCGCATATTAATTGCAATGTTCATTACTTGGGGATTCGCCATTATGAAAACAGCGCAGGTTCAGAGAAGGCACACCAATATCGGGGTTTTCCTTTCAAAGTTCAAGCTTGAACAACCGACCACTAAGTAAAAGGATGTATCTATCTTGTGGTGGCGGAAATCCTCAGCCCCACGGACGTCTCCGAGGAGTCAATATATATATGAGACCGAGAGAGTCAGCCGGACCCAAAAATTAGAGCCAGACCAATCGTTGGCGGCGCCATGTCGCGTTGGCTCTCATTATCCTAAATGAGACTACTGGATTTCTAGGTAGCAGGATCGTTCACGGTGTGGGGGACTGAGTCTGACCCACTTGGAAGGATCTCTGTCACCCTAAATCCGGTTTTGCTCTGGCTAACTAGCAGTGCCTCATCTCTCCCAAGGGGAAGGGATGATTGGGCAGCCGAGTGCATGACATCTTTGGAATTTCTCAGGGAAGTCGTGGTCACTCAGATCCAAACTAGCTCTCTCATTTACAGTATGATCTCATATACAAATGACAAAGGCAGTTGAAGTTTTATATATTGTTTTAATAAAACGACTGCATTTTAGATATTAAGGCGTGAGCCGCAATAACCAGAACCATACAACACAGTAGGATTGAAATTGTCACGAGGAGAGTGAAACATAAGAATAACACTATCATGGTGTTAACAATTTCTACTCTCTCTCAGCTAGTTCTATTTCGAGCACAGCATGTTAAACTTCTAACTTGTCTTTCAGATTCCCTGGGAAGCCATCAACCCTCATACCTGAGCATAGGCCTGTGATCTGGTTCAGCATCTGCAACGAGGCAGTCAGCGTCTAGTTGTGGTTCCCTGGTCGGAATCTCCCTCTTGCGTGTATTGGGACAAGGAAGTGTTTTTATAACTAACATGTCAGCGTGATCACAAAATGTCCCTACGCAAGAATGCCAAAGACTAAACTCCTACCACGTCTATCGGCAATGTACCAGACTGTATCCTTGACTGAAGCACAGAGTGAACAAGAATGTGTTATTGAGAACTCCAGTGCTGAAGTAGGCTAAACAGTGTGATATAAAAAATAAAACAAGACCGTAGAACAGGTTATTTGAAAAATAACAGTACGAAGCCGAATAAAAAGCATTTAGAGCAAAGTGCGCAGAGGCTCTAAGCTACGAGCAAAGGAATAAAATACATCCAGGGCAAAGTGCACAAAGGCCTAAAGCCTGAAGCTAATGCGCAAAGGATACATAAAACTGACCACACTACAGCGCAACACCCTTACAATATAAGTTGGTGTGCCTTCTGGCGGTGCAGTAGCCCCTTTACTTGTTATAATGTATGTATCTCCCCTTAAAGCATTCTTTAAAGCTTTGAAAAATGTAATTTGTGCGACCTATATGCTCTTCAAAATCAAATCAGGAAGTGACTTTTAATCCCAGAATTCTCTTCACCCACCTTCTCAACCAATTGCACTTCACGGACGGCTGCCAATCCGTGTGCGACTCTTCTCACTAACTAACCTATCACAGCATGGCTCCAGTGATGTCACACTCACACGTACTGAGGCTAATCAAGTCTTGCGGCTTGTCCTCCGAAACTCAGATTCACTAAATTAATGCAAAATTGCGAGCACTAAATAAAATCAAAACCCAATTTGTCCATTTACTCTACGTAGGGTAACACAATTACTTCAGAAACTTTACGGATTTTTCACTGATGGCTTTTCGCTCTAGCAGCTACTCCTTCTTTCTCAGTTTCCATGATTCACAAGCAAAATACGACCCACAAATTTCACTCTCAGCTGATCAGTGGGTCTGTCCTGGTGCACATAGGAGTCACCAGATCTCAGTCGAAAATTTATTTCACTCACTTTGACTCACACTCACACTTGTCGACCATGCCCGATCAACCTATTAAACCAGACAAATTACAGCAAAATCCAAGTGTCTCATACACTTTTCAATATACTCCCGAGTCTTAGACCACGGAGGGTCCGTATACCAACACCCATCGTATACCAACACCCATGTGAAATTCTTTTAGCACAAAGCACCACACACATGTGAAGTTGGTGACTTCCCTACTCTCACACTTCGAAGTACGCACACTCCTTCTATAACTTCATTTGGAGTACGCAAACTCCCTAAACCCTCACAAACATCAAAATCACCTGTGATTTGCATAAGCTGTGCAAGTGTAAAAACCTACTTCATTCACGCCGTCACTAGAATGCTGAGAACACCCTCAAACAATCTTTGGCAAGCTCCAAGGTTCTGGGAAAGTCATTTTAAGTACTTCGGGGCACATTTTCTCTTCACTTTGTATAACTGAATCTGAAAAATTCAAACTTTCAGCAATTTCACCCAATCTATAAATTACTTTGCTCTTTGTAGGAGACTAACCCTTACCCCACTACCGTCTCTGGGAGCACCTGTTATTTCTCGCTGCTTATCTCTGGGACCAAATACTCTAATACCTATCTCTGGACCGTATGATGAGCTCCTAAGGAGACAAACCATGTGCCGGGCTTTTATGATGGGTTCTTAAGGAGGCAACCATGTACCAGGCTTTTATGATGGGCTCTTAAGGAGACAAACCATGTACCTGGTTTTTATGATGGGCTCTTAAGAAGACAAACCATCAATCTCTGCTACCATCTCTGTTAGCGCATCAGACCTTATTAAGTAAGCTTTCAAGGGAGACACATATAGGCCGATGGAACTTTTGACTGCGTTTCAAGTAGTTCCCACCATATATCCTGTATCAATACAAATCAATTGCAGTAACAATCAATGACATTAATAATCAATAGGAGTCAGCAATTTCACACTCCATGACCTTGCCATCATGAATAACCACACGTTTATATAAAAGTTAGAATGTTTATTTCCCTATATTAACAATGCTAGTGTCACATAACTTAATCTCAAAATCAAATGATAAACATACAGAAACAATACTGGCTGACCAAAGCGGAGAAAGAATCACACTCTAATCAAAACTTGAGCTACCACATATTCTAAAGTTACAGTAGAAATTAATAACACGAATAACTGCGCAAGCAAAATAGCATACATTTAGATTCAGCAAAGAAAAGTCATCAACTGTTACTACATGTAGAGAACTTCATCAGTGAGAACCATAACTAACATAAGATTAGCATAGCATGTTTGGACTTCATGCAAAATAATTTAGTCACACAAATGTGGAAAAACATCTAACTACGGCTCTATCAAAATTAGCGGTTGGTACCTAGAAACAAAAGCAAATAGACATAACAATCAGTAATATCATCTTATATCTTGCCTCAATATGGTTCATCAAGCTGTGACAGTCTTCGTCAACTGGACATCAGTTTGGTGAGCAAGACATCAGGATTCATCATTAAAGTTCAGAAAAGCAAAGTCTCTTCATGCAGTTCAAAAAAGAATAATAACTAAAACACTCAAGCAGAATGGGTAGAATGAGTTAGAATGGCTTCTCTCCTCTTGGTGCAGTCTGGCTAAGTTAGATTTCCTAAAAATACTTCCCACGTTGCTAGCGCGCCTGGTCATTAGTAAGTAAACTTACAAGGGGACGCGTATAGGTCGATTAATCTTTTGAATAGCATGGAATATCCCAGTCATGTAGTGACCACTGAATCAATGATCAACATCACTAATCAATAACATTTAATGGAAAACAACTAAAAACCATTAATTTATGAATAACCACCACTCAGTGAAGAGTTAAAGAATTTTTATTTCCCTATTTCCCTATTGATTACAATACTAAGTCATCTGTTAGATCAAACTTTATTCAATTAGCTCAATTATTAATTCATTAATGAAGCATCAATGACATAATAAGATCAGAAGTTGAAGAAAAGCATATGCTTGAGTGCTCCTACATAAGCCAATAAAGATTTCCAGCATCAATAGCGGAGTTCAGCAGATAGCTCGTCAGTCATTCGTCACTGTCAATGTCACCCCTAAGAAGCCTACCTAACCAAGATTAGCATCAGCATGTGGGGCTTCATGCAAAACAATTAAAGAAAAACATAAATTTCGAAAACATCTTTCTAAGTGAAAATCTATAAAAACAGCGCAGTTGGTACCTAGAAGAAAAGGTCCAAATTAGTCAGTCACATTTTCATAGCTACCTATCCACAGAATGGATCAGCAACAAAGTCAGTCTTCGTCTTCAGGTCATCAAATTGATCAGCTACGCATCAGGCTCTCCTTGTTGAGCCCAATCGACAGAACCTCGGACAGCTTTTCCTGGTGTCACATATTCTTCCCTTGCATCTGCCTAAATTCTGTTTTCTTAGCCTCTTGTCATGACTTTTTATTAGGGTCTCCCAGTCCATCCCCCCAATTCCCAATCGGTCAGTCAGTCAGCAGATATGAATTTAACCTATAGTATTTGTTTTCCAAATCTACAAATTTCAATATTAGTTCTTTCACAAAATTGTTGCATGTTGCTCTTCAGTCAGTGCCTCTATTGTTCAAGTCCTGGGAAAGTACATTTAGCCTACTCTACACATAATTGTATCAAATTGTATTCATCATCTCCTGTCCGCCGGTACATTGCAGAAAATTCTAGCTAATCAACTTTAACATCGGGTGGATCATGGACAGTTCATGCATCCAGTTTCTTGCAACGCTTTTAGTATTTCAGCTCTTCGTGTACGAGGCCTAGGAAGTCTAGGCCCTTATTTCAGCTAAGTTAGCACTATAAGTTAATGCAAAACATAGGTTATACATCTCATTATGACATATTACTACATTGTTCTAATACATTTTCATTATTTCACACAGTTTCATTTATTTTAGTACAATATCGTAGAAATGGCAATCGTGCCCCATTGGCACATTTTCAAATGTGCACATTATTTTCTCAATGTTTAATTTCTCTATAAACTTTTCACTAATCAAAACACATAAACATAATTCATAATTTTCTAATTAGCATATCTGCTTCAGCAACGTCCATATCGGTCAAAAAATCACATGTTTACACTTAGTCCAATGAAAATAAAACTCCAAATCTAAGGTTTTACTAGTACACGGTTCACATGTTGATGATTCCTCCTCTTCCCCTATTCCCATTGTTCGGCTTGTCAGGTATCAATATTGTTGCAGCTTATACTCCAGTCAGTGCATCCATTGTCTTTTGCTGGGAAGGTCAGTCTTAGACATACTATGTTAAACATTGCATCCTAGCTAGTACAACATCTTCTAGCAAGCGGTTCTTGTGAGAACAAACTTCAGCCACAAGCACATGGTCAAAACAGTGGAAAATCAAAATTTAATTCTCTAAACAACCATTTTATCAGTTGCCTAAGAAATGCAGCTTGACATGAGGCTGTGCAACTATGCCCAAGACCTCGCTAAGTTAAGGCCTGCGATTAATAAAGCTAATACATAATGCATAACCCTTAATATGACATACTACTACTTTAATCAAATATGAGCTCAACATTTTACATTAATAATCCATTATTGAATACACTTTGTGAATATTGACGGCCACTCAGGTGGGTGCAACTTCAAATGCGTGCTTTATTTTTCTCTTAGTTAATACTTTTTCTTCGCAAATCCAACCCTGAAAATACATGAATATTCATTAGTTAAGTGTTCACTCCCTCACAACCTCCACTGCACAATGCATCCTCGATGCAGGCCTTTGGATAGGGAGCCAGTCATCAACTGCATACTCAACAATGATTCAGGATATATTCCAGCATTGCACCTGCCTCAAAACCACTGCTGCGCGATGCATCCTCGACGCAGGACTTTGCATCGCAAGCTCCTTGTCAATGGCATCTTCGATGAAGTTGCAGGATGTTGCATTGCAGCCCTGCAGCTCCTCTGAATTACTGCAGTATGACTCATCCTTGACGTGGGATCTTGCAATGCTCCATAAACCAGGATTTAATTAACTTTGTTTAGAAGACCTAACTTGGTCCCTGTATCCTGCCTGATCTCCATCGTGGTCAGCCTGAATTTGTGACTTTGTCCCAATCCGGTGTGGTCAGATAACCACAGTTGACAGTTTTTGCTTCTAGGCACTATTTTTAATTAAATCTTTAAAACTGCATACCTCCAGTTTTACTGATTAAACTTCTGTTGTTTCCGTCGCGAGTAATTTATTACATTGTACTCTACTTTTAGAAAGTGGGTTGGGATTTTTCTTCGTAGAGTTTTCCCTTTATTACTGTTTGAAGTGCTGCAGTGAAGTCCTCTAAGTAAAGCTTGATTGTTGTGTACCAAGCTACCAGAGGGTTAAGCACAGGTTAATTTGAGGTTTGTCTGTGACTTCATCCTGATAGAAATTGTGGCTGCTGTTTGAGTAGGGTGTCACCCCCCTCAACAAGTTACCCAATTCCCTACATACAATAAGTAACTGCAGCTTTACATTTTTTAATTTTGGAATAGTATCACTTTGATGTTGGACTACTTTTATGAGTGCATTTTGGTTTTCATTTTCAGACCTAGCTAAATATGATTCAAAGCTTTTTTTTAAAAAAAAACAGCGATCACCTCTGCATGGTGGGTCGTATTGTATAGTTCAAATTGAGGAATATTCTTCCAAACTATACAGACTGTTCTTGCATGATGTTAATCTAATGCATGTCTAAATGCATTAAAGCTGTAATAACGGTGAAACAAGAATTGCACGATCACTGCCAAAAAACAGAGGCGATTTATGCACAACATCAGATTACCAGGGCCATTTCTTAACAGCCTGTTGAGAAACAACATTACAAACGGCAATATAATTTGATTAGTGCGTAACTCTTGCTGTGACATCGGGCAGAGCATCCTGTGAAAGGAATCGAAAGTCAGGGACAGGTTATTGAAAAAAATTGCTGCTGTCTGCTGTTGTTGACAGCTGAGACAAGAGAACGAAGATTGGCGGCGGCCCTGCAAGAAGTACACCTCGCTTTTAAAGACAGAAAACGTTTTCTGCATGAAGAGGAGTCTAGCGCCCATGTTTTAAAGTCTGGAGTCTTTCCCAGATTGTGCGTTGGACCCACTGTCGTAGAGGCGCTGAAGCAGAAAGACAAATGGAAAACAAACGCTGCAGGTTCTGAGCTAAACTTGCGCAGAAAATGAACTTCAAAGCTATTAAAATTATAACCTGTTTTCACTCTCCTAAAACTATTGTGGGTTAATGAACAATAGCTTTTCAAGTAGCCGCAAAATACGAGGCACAGCAGCACGTTTGCTTAAGTAATGGGTGTAAATGCGGAAAAACATTTCTGAAACTGAATTTGTCCATAATATTTCCTGTAATGCACATTCTTACCTACGCAGTTTCTTCCAAAAAGGAGTCTAGGGTGAAAAAACATGGAATTGAGCGGGAATAGCACTCAGCCCTTTCTGTAGCCAGTTTTTGACACTGCGCCCAACTCAGAATGAGGATGGTAGTAATGAGTTCCTTAGAGAAGCTCTTTATGATGAATAACCCTCAGAGTTAATTGCTGATGCTTTTATATAATTTGAGCTGAGCCCTGAAGATATCATAATAATTAAGTCTGTAAAAGCTTTAATGGAATAGTAAGAACAAGAAGTACATGATAAACATTTCTGAAGATGTAGTAGATAAATTGACCAGGAACAAGGCAATAATGAGAATCTTATAAAGAACAGTTCTATAAATAAGATTATACAACTATAGATACATAATAAAAATCTACAATGCCTTACCTTATGGTTTAGGATTTTATATTTATGTATTATAGGACTTGGAGAAGGAAAGAGAAGGAAAGAAAGAAAAAGGAGAGGGAAGAATGAAGAAAGTGAGGAAAAAGAAAGAGTAATAAAATCATGTAACCTTACCTGTAGCTGGTTATCAATCTGGTTGTCAAATAAATCATGCAAATATATATTGTGACAATACTTAATGAAATAATAGAACAATTCATGGAGGTTGGAGTGCAGTAGTTCTGTTCGGCATCTGCACAGGCGTATGGTTTAAAAATGTGGTACGAAGTGAACAAAGAATATGCTTCATAATAAGTTGTTGTGCAGAAGCAGGACACACTCCCTCAAGCCTGTGAAGATGACAGAATAGATGCCACCCTCCAATGAAGGTATCCATATTAGCATCCTTCCATCTGGAAGTAATCATTTGTAAAGTGATAACAAAGAGCAAGTCAACAAATTTACCCTGCTTCCGGTTACCACTCCAAATGTGAGAAGAGCTACCCACAAAAAGGGTGACTTTTAAGAGAAAAAGCAAAAGAACAGATTTTTTAAATTGTATTCCATACCTTCAACCGAAAAATGTGAATTTGTGAGCAATGAAGGAACATATACATATAAGTGTCTTGTGATGTGTCGCAAGTCCATACAAGTCCAGCATGTATTCTTGATAGTTGGATTATCTTTGTAAAGCAAAGTTGGGTTTAAAAATAACCTACTGTAAAAATAGAATAAGGTTTGCATAGTACTTGAGGTGCAAGAAGTGTGATGAATTTTAGACCAAATTAAATTCCAAGTTTGTAATAAAAGAGCACATTGTAAGTCTGATCCCCACAGTAGCTCAACTGTCGATTTGGGGAGAGTGGGGGGTGTGTGTTGAAGATGTTTGTATAAATAAGATGCTTTGACCACTAGGAAGAGGTTAATTGGCTCAGGTGGCATGTTGGGGGTGGAAGAATGTGTATTTGAAAAAGTGGACGAATACTGTGAAATGAGGTTTCTCAGACATTCATATTTAAGAATGGATGCAGCAGAGAGACCGTACTTGCTTTGAATTTGAGCGGAGGAAAGAAGGACCTTGTCCTACAATAACTGATATCTTTCAAAACCCACTCTTTACATTAATTGTGCGACTCGACTATTTGAAGTGTTTCTTGTGATAGATTGAAGAGTTTAGGAATGCCTGCATTGGTAGCAACAAACAGGTAAAAATATGGTATGCCATATAAATAGAATTCTTAATAGATGGAGAAGAAAAAGACCTGAGGGCGTGATAGATGAACAAAGGAATGAAAGGAAAAGACAAAACCATTGAATTTGACAATTTAAGTCATATAGTGAATGGGATATCACAATTCCCATGTAATTGATGCAAAATTTGTTTAGAGGTAAAAAAAGAATGATAGTGCCAGGAATAGGACAATGTACCCCTCCCAACTCTTGAGGTTTTCTTAATGAGAACAATTAAATATGTGCTTTCCTTCCCTGCCTTAAGATTTGACCAAGTAAACTATTAAGGGATTTTAAGAACGTCATAGAGCTCTTCACAGGCAACATAGATAAACATAAATTTATAACAGGCAGCATCATCATTTTGACAGCACCTAATCTGCCTCATCAAGGTAAGTACAAAGGTGACCATTTCTCTGACATATTAATTATTCTATGCCGGGCGTCAGCCGAATTAATCCAAATAGTGTCAGCGATAGGGGTGAGATATTTGATCCCCCATTCAATGAAGTAATCATTCCACTTAAACCCAGTGTCTGCAAACATTTCACTTTAACAGTACTTATTTAAAGGAAGAACGTCAGACTTGTTAATGTTTAGTTTGTAGTCAGACAAAGTGGAGAAATCTGTTAAGAGAATAGTAAAGTCAGAAAAAAGAGGACCTTGGGTCTGAAGCAAACACTACAACATTGCCAGTATAAGCAGTAAGTTTAACTTCAGTTTCTTTATGTGTTTCTTTATGTTGAAGAAAAGGTTCCAGTGACAATACACACAGTAATGGTGGCACTGCCCAACCTTGTTGTGCCCCCCTTAATAATGGAAAGTAAGAGGATTGGAGGTCATTTACATAAGCAGATGTTTTAGGTGAAGAGTAAAGCAATCTGATATGTTTTAGAATTTCTGGACTAAAACCATGCCATTTTAATGCACGCATCGTGAATTTCCAATTAACCCGGCCAAAGGCCCTTTTTGCATCTAAAGAAATGCCAGCCGCTGGAATGGAATTTTTATATGCAAGATTTAAAATATTCATAAAAGCTCTGTAATTAACTGCCATTTATTTGACCTTCACAAAGCCTGATGTTCTATTCCGAACAGTTCCGAAATACATTTGTTTATATGTAGGACCAAAATCTTAGCTAAAAATATTGCAATCCAAGCTGATGAGTGAAATGGGCCTGTAATTGCTGCAGAATAAAAGATCTTTCTCTTTTTTTTAGAATTAAGCAAAGCATAGCATCATTAAAAGGTACCGCAAGCCCGTTATTAGAGAGAAAGTGCTGAAATAATGATAGTAAGTGTGGCAACAGAATGAGAGAAAAGGGAGAGCAGAATTCAACGGAAAACTCATTCGGCTTAATCTTTGGGTAGTTTAACGAAGGCTGTCTTTATTTCAAAAACAGAAAAATCATTATCCAATGAGGAAAAATCACTTGACTGATTTCAGTATTTTGGGCGAGATTCAAGGAAACCACCCAGAGATCCAGAGCATCCTCAGACAGAGAATATACTGGTGCATATACGGCTTGATAAAAGCTTATAAAACAGTTTAGAATTTCCGCATCTTTAAAGTGTTTAGTTCTGTTTTTATCGATAATAGTATCAATATTGGATTTCTATGATTTGACCTTCAGGTAATTAGCCTGCATCTTACCAGCTCTGTTGCAGCCTCCAGAGTATTAATTATGTATCTGTAATGACACGCCAAATGCTTTTTCAGTTGATTTTTTATTAAAGTCTAACCTGTCCTGAATAAGGTGCTTCAGCGTAGTGTTGTTATTGGTTGTGTAGTATTCATGCTCAAAATGTTTAAGGGAAGTGTATAACAGCGAGGATTCTTTAAGGGCTTTCTTTCATTTTTGGTTGCTACGTAGTCAAAAATATAACCTGTAGCTGTTGCCTTAACCCCTTCGCTGCTGGCCTTTTCCCCTCAAGTGGCAGGCCTTTTTTTTGCTATTTGGGCCAGTTCGTGCTTAGGCTCTCATAACTTTTTGTCCACGTAAGCTACCCACGCCAAATTCCTGTTCTTTTTTCCCCAACATCCTAGGGATTCTAGAGGCACCCAGAGTTTGTGGGTTCCCATGAAGGAGACCAAGAAAGCAGCCAAAATACAGCGAAAATTTCGTTTAAAAAAAAAATAAAAAAATAGGAAAAAGGGCTGCAGAAGAAGGCCTGTGGTTTTCCCCTGAAAATGGCATCAACAAAGGGTTTTCAGTGCTAAAATCACCATCTTCACAGCTTTTAGGGACAGGCAGACGAATCAGAAAACCATATTTTTCAACACAATTTTGGCATTTTGCTGGGACATACCACATTTTTACTATTTTTTGTGCTTTTAGCCTCCTTCCAGTTAGTGACAGAAATGGGTGTGAAACAAATGCTGGAGCCCAGAAAGCTAAACATTTCTGAACAGTAGACAAAGTTCTGAATTCAGCAAGGGGTAATTTGTGATCCTACAAATGATCCTACAAGGGTTCCCTACAGAAAATAACAGCTGAAATAAAAAAAAAGATGAAATTGAGGTGAAAAAAGCAGCCATTTTCCTCCACGTTTTACTCTGTAACTTTTTCCTGCAAATTCATATTTTTTAAAGCAATATACCGTTACCTCTACTGGACTCTTCTGGTTGCAGGGATATATAGGGCTTCCCTATATATATATATTTATATATATATATATAGGGATTCCCTATATATTCCCCAAGAACCCTAGGTACCCATAGCCAATAAATGAGCTGCACCTTGCAATGGGTTTTCATTCTATATCGGGTATACAGTAATTAAAAAAGGTATCAAGAAAACCTTTGTATTTCCAAAATGGGCACAAGATAAGGTGTTGAGAAGCAGTGGCTATTTGCACAACTCTGAATTGCGGGGTGCCCATACTAGCATCTGAATTATAGGGCATTTCTCAAATAGACGTCGTTTTTACACAGTCTTACATTTGGAAGGAAAAAGTGTAGAGAAAGACAAGGGGCAATAACACTTGTTTTGCTATTCTGTGTTCCCCTAAGTCTCTTGATAAAAATGGTACTTCACTTGCGTGGATAGGCCTAATGCTCGCAACAGGAAATACAAAATGGACACATCCCATTTTTACATTGAAATATGGCGTGTTTTTTACAAAGTGCCTAGCTGTAGATTTTGGCCTCTAGCACCTAAGGAACCCTACCAAACCTGTGCATTTTTCAAAACTATACACCTAGGGGAATCCAGGATGGGGTGACTTGTGGGGCTCTCACCAGGTTCGATTACCCAGAATCCTTTGCAAACCTCAAAATTTGGCCAAAAAACTCTTCTTCCTCAAATTTTGGTGACAGAAAGTTCTGGAATCTGAGAGAAGCCACAAATTTCCTTCCACCCAGCGTTCCCCCAAGTATCCCGATAAAAATGGTACCTCAATTGTGTGGGTAGGCCTAGCCCCCACGACAAGAAGTGCCCCAAAACACAACGTGGACACATCACATTTTCACAAAGAAAACAGAGCTTTTTTTGGAAAGTGCCTAGCTGTGGATTTTGGCCTCTAGCTCAGCCGGCACCTAAGGAAACCTACCAAACCTGTGCATTTTTTATAACTAGACACCCAGGGGAATCCAGGATGGGGTGACTTGTGGGGATCTCACCAGGTTCTGTTACCCAGAATCCTTTACAAACCTCAAAATGTGGCCAAAAAAACACTTTTGCCTCACATTTTGGTGATAGAAAGTTCTGGAATCTAAAAGCAGGCACAAATTTCCTTCCGCCCAGTGTTCCCCTAAGTCTGCTGATAAAAATGGTGCCTCACTTGTGTGGGTAGGCCTAGCGCTCGTGACAGGAAATGCCCTAAAACACAACTTGGACACATCACATTTTCCCAAAGAAAACAGAGCTGTTTTTGGAAAGTGCCTTGCTGTGGATTTTGGCCTCTAACTCAGCCTACACCTAAGGAAACCTACCAAAACTGTGAATTTTTGAAAACTAGATACCTAGGGGGATCCAAGATAGGGTGACTTGTGGGTCTCTCACCAGGTTCTGTTACCCAGAATCCTTTTCAAACCTCAGCATTTGGCCCCAAAAAAAAATTTCCTCAATTTTTGGTGACAGAAAGTTCTGAAATCTGAGAGGAGCCACAAATTTTCTTCTACCCAGGGTTCCCCCAAGTCTTCCGATAAAAATGGTACCTCACTTGTGTGGGTAGGCCTAGCACCCGCAACAGGACATGCCCCAAAACACAACCTGGACACATCACATTTTTCCAAAGAAAACACCTGTTTTTTGCAAAGTGCCTAGCTGTTGTGTTTGGTCTCTAGCTCAGCCTGCACCTAAGGAAACCTACCAAACCTGTGCATTTTTTAAAAACTAGACACCTAGGGGAATCCAAGATGGGGTGACTTGTGTGGCTCCCACCAGGTTCTGTTACCCAGAATCCTTTCCAAACTACACAATTTGGCCAAAAATACTTTTTCCTCACATTTTGGTGACAGAAAGTTCTGAAATCTGAGAGAAGCCACACATTTCCTTCCATCAAACATTCCCCCAAGTCTCCAGATAAAAATGGTACCTCACTTGTGTGGGTAGGCCTAGTGCCCGCGAAAGGAAATGCCCCAAACCACTATGTGGACACATCAAAATTATCAAATACAAAACTATCTGTTTTTGCGGGGGGCACCTGCGTTTTTGGTCCTGGGCTCAGCAGCCATACAGGGAAACCTACCAAACCCAGATATTTCTGAAAACTAGACACCCGAGGGAGTCCAGGGAGGTGTGACCTGCGTGGATCTCACTGTGTTTTCCTACCCAGAATCCTTAGCAAACTTCCAATTTAGCTGAAAAATCACATTTTCCCACATTTCTGTGTGGGATCACCTCACCGGGACAAATTTCCTACTGCCCAACGTTACCCTCAGTCTCCTGGTAAAAATGATACCTCACTTGTGTAGGTGGGCCATGTGCATGTGACAGGGAAGAGCCAAAACATTTTGAAATTGAGGGGGAACCAAAGCGGGTCCAAAAGGGCAGTTTGAAAATAAAGATTTTTAGGCTGACAAGAGGGGCAGAATTATTATCGGTATAGATGAGACAATGTTGGGTAGTAGGAATTTTGTGGATTCCTGCAGATTCTAGAAGGTTCCATCACAAAAATGTGAAAGAAATTTGTGATTTCCAGCAAAGTTAGAGGTTTGCAGGGCATTGTGGGTAAGAAAATGGTGCAGGGTGCATGTGAAGCACACCACCCTGGACTCACCAAGATGTTTACTTTTCAGATGTGTGTCGGTCTTGTGGATTTTTCTACTGGCAGCATCACAAAGTCCAAAAAGTGCAGCCCTCACCATTCCAAGTGGGACGATTTTGAGAGTTAGCCTAGCTCTCATGGCCCAAATGTAAAACCAAAACCCAAAATAATCAAAGTCCTCTTGCTTGCCATGGGATAAGATGTTTTAGTGTGTGGGGGGAGAGCTGAAAGACTGTTACCCCCTTCAGTTGGGGTGGGGACACAACCAGGCCCATACTGGTTGGTAGCCCCCCCACTATTTTCTTTTAATTTTCTGGCATCTAGTAGACTTTCTGCCTCTCCGGGTGTGGATCGGGGGTGATAGCCCCATCTGCCCCCTTATTGGCAGAACAACTTTGGCCCCATTTATTTGGGGTAGGGGTATCGCCATACCCCATCCCTCTTATTTTGAAAAAAGAAATCTTCCCTGGTCTCTGGTGGGCTTTCTGCTGCCCCCTCGGGGGCAGATGGACCTTCCAAAAAAAGGCTGATATGCCCCCAAGGGGGCATATCATGTCCAACAGTAATGTGGCCCCATGGGGAACGACCCTTGCCCAAGGACTACCCCCCCAAACAAAACACACACCACGCCTAAGTGGTGTCTGCCCCCCCAGGGGGAAGATCGGCTTAATAGAAATAGGACGATCTGCCCCAAGGGGAGAAGAAATGGCCTAAAGTAAATTCTCCTCCCCAAGGGACGACCCTTGCCTAAGAGGTCGCTCCCCTTGCGTGAAATTGGCAAAAAAAAAAAATCCCCAGTGCCTAGTGGTTTCAGCCCCCCTTGGGGGCAGATCGGCTTAATGAAAATAGGCCAATCTGCCCCAAGCGGGGCAGAAATGGCCTAAATACAATTTGCCACCCAGGGGAGCGACCCTTGCCTAAGGGGTCGCTCCCCATATGTAAAAAAATAAAGTAAACAAAAAATAAATATATCCCTCGTGTCTAGGGGTTTCTGCCCCCCCACCCCCCCGGGAGCAGATCGGCCTATTTATAATAATGCTGAGAAAGACATCAAAGGAAAGGAAAGGCCTTTCCTTTCCTTTGATGCCTCTCTCGGCCCCTTCACGTGATCGGAGGAGAAATGTAAAAGCATTTCTCCTCCGATCAGCGCAGGAAGCTGGGCTTCCAGCGGGCAGGGGCAGATCTCTGATGAGGTCAGCGCGCAATTGCATGCTGATGTAATCAGACGCCACGGGAGGTCAGGGGATGGGGGTGGAAGGGGAAGTGAGAAGGGGAAGTGATTCCCCTTCAATCTCTGCCCGGGGGGGTGAGAGGTCCCCAGGGGGAGCGCTAGCGATTCCCCCGAGGGCCCCTCTCCGGCCGTGACGGTTACATCGTGGGCACCCGAGCGGTGCTGCCCAGGACGTAACTGTTCCGTCCAGGGCACCCGTGGGGTTAAAGGCTTCCTAGAAGAAATGCAAAGGGATATCAGGCATGATATTAG
The DNA here is from genome assembly GCF_031143425.1 of Pleurodeles waltl. NCBI lineage: Eukaryota > Metazoa > Chordata > Amphibia > Caudata > Salamandridae > Pleurodeles > Pleurodeles waltl. Next base: position 265,008,201 of record NC_090448.1, on the reverse strand, counting down.
ATACAAAGAAGTCTGTAAGGAAGAGTTCATTTTTTTCTATAAATACATTGTCTTACAGCAAATTGTTGTTGAAATGCCATCTATTAGTCCGGGAGGTTCCAGGCAGCACTGTAGATCTATTGTGCCTGGTGTATGGCCTGAAATTAGAACTGAGCCAATTTCACCATTAGTTAATGTGGAGAGTATGTTAAATATGAGAAAAATATAGTCAATCCTTGAGTTAGATTGATGGACAGGAGAATAAAAAGTGTTTTTCATAGTTGGATTGATAGAATTTCTAAATGCTTTTTGCATTGTATTAGGAACATATTTGACTGAGGTGTGTCTGTCAGTAAAGGGTGCCATAATTTGATCATTATCTCCACCAATTATGACAGTTGTGTTTGGGCAAGGCCTTATTGTATTAGACGTTTGTTCCCAAAATTATACATATATGCCAGTGGGACCACATATATTAATAAGAGATATTGGGGTATGGTTTATAGTGAGATAAAGAAGAAGTCATCTGCCCTCTTCATCCCTTTTTCCTTCCCTACAACTAAGGAAAATCATTTGTAGAATAAATTAGAAACCCCATTTTGTTCTGCTTAGCAACGGAACTGACTGCATTCCCCACCCAATTTTTTCGTAGAGTACTAATATCCTTATCCAAAAGGTGGGTTTCTATTAACAAAGCAATTTTACATTTTAATCAAGATAAATGCATCTTGTCTATTGCTTCTCAACAGGATTGTGCACACCCTTGACATTCCAGAGCACAATACAAAGATAATTTATCATACTTAAAGTTAAAAAATGAGCATCATTGTTTAAGTTGTAAGAGCAAACCAAATGGAACCACGGGTAGTGCCATTCAGAAGATATCAAAGTAAGGCTTGGTAAAGGGAGAATATCATAAGAATTTGTAGTGACTAAAGAAGAGAGGAAGAGAGTGAAGGGGGAAATGATGGGACAGATCCTCAGATCAGAATAACATGAGATGTAAGAATCCAAAGAGGCTTTAACCAGAAAAATCGACAAAATATATGATATGATAACAATGGGACAATGGGGTGGTAACACACTAAGAGGACAACCAACAGAAAACCAAACAACTAGAATCCAACTAGGAGGCTCACAGAAACAATTATGTAACAGCTGGAAGTGCAGTGAAATTAATTAAAAACACTACTAGGATGACATCATAAAGAAACTAGGAGCACCTACCAACATGAAGGTGACAAAATGTTCTGCTTTCCTGCTCTTATCTCCTAACCGAGCTTACAGAACCTCTCTGGAATGCACTTCTGAGTTTAAAGAAGACATTTATTGTTATTATTACATCACCACGAGGTTCCTGAGAGACAAAATTAGTAGACTGGAAGCACACGTTCAAAAGTAGTCGCAGCAATGAAAGCAAAATTTATCAAAGTACTTCTCAGTTGCAATGTACACAGCAAATACATGTGATTATATTATAGCATAACTTCAAAGCAAAGCATAAAAGTCAAAATTCATCACTGTAGAGCCTATAGCTCAGCTTCATCTTTCTGAGGTCTGCAAGTTGATGACTCCGTTCAACTGCGAGAAAGAGATTTTCTGCCCAAACGGGAGACAAGCAACTGCCATCTCCGTTCCTGTCTGAAGTCAAGCTGATTCAATCTCACTAACTCTGCCGTTGTCCAGAGCCATCGCTCCAAAAACGTGCCCCCTCCTCTCAGACTCGGGAAAACTACGCAAGCCTTTGGAGACTGGCCATATCTCCTAGACCCCTCCTCTTCCCAAGGCTGAGCAGAAAGGAAAACACCAACTGTACTCTCTCTTATCAGCTATAGTCTGGTGTGAAAAACACAGCTTGGTCTATCGTGTGGAAAAACACAGCTTGGAAAAACATAGTTCATCTGCAATGTCTCAACTGCAATGTCTAACTCCACGTTAAAGCCAATAGGCAGCTAACCTAAATATCAAATGTAATGTCTAATGTCATGTCAAAGCCAAATAGGCAGCTAAACTGAATACAGAATGTAATGTCTAACGCCATGTCAAAGCCAATAGGCAGCTAACCTAAATACAGAATGTAATGGCTAACGCCATGTCAAAGCCAATAGGCAGCTAAACTGAACACAAAACATTGAGCAACTAATATGTGCAGTGGTGAAACACAAAGTCAATGGTCAAACACAATTAATAGCATCACACAGAGGGTATATAGTAAATTGAAGGAGGGTACACTACAACCGAGAAACATCTTGGATGGCAAATTAGTGAAAAGCAACAGAGTCCAATGAAAAAAAAATCAAGCCTATGAGATGAAGATGATAATGTAGAAAGAACTGCAACAGAAACGAATAGGAACAGAAAAAAACCACAAGCAATATCCATAAACAACTAAACAGAGCACTATAAGTCATAAAAGTAAAGTCTTCCATAGGGCAATTTCCTATCCTTTGCGAAGAGAGTTGAATTTTTTTTAGATGATCAGGGAAGTCAGAAGATAGAGGGGCCCCTTGCGCCATAACATCGCCACATTAGAATCATTTTTGTGATGCTAATGTGGCAATTTTATGGCAAAAACACTGCACCAGATATACAAAATGCATTTATTGCGCCACTTTGCTACCCCTTGCGCCACATTATGCCTGTATCTTTGTATAAAAGATTTCTTTGTATGATTTTTTCAGCATAAAAGGGGGCACACCATTACTTATATTTGGCCCCTGTGTACTGTTCAGGGTTAGAGCCAAAATGTTGGCGCTAACCTTGAACAGTACATCAAAAGCATAACAAATTCTGACGCTATTGCCCCCTACCCTGCACCATAGTGCACCATATTTTGAAAACGGCACACACATAGTGGCGGTAGTGGGTCGCTAAGTGGCGCAAGGAAAGTGACACTGCACTAGGTGCAGCTCCACTTTTCTTAAATCTGCCCCAGAGTTCTCTCTTTGTATGTGGCCCTGAAGAAGCTATGGTACACTAGGCTGTAGTGAGCATACATAGACCGTATTGCAAGACTTAGCAAAATAAACTTCTTTTGTCTATTAGTCATCACTCTAGCCACACCCTGGGCAAAGACGACTTTCTGACTCGCCCAAAGCATTTGTTTTCTCTGCTTGGCTGCCAACAGAACTATCATCAATCAGAATAATGTAGAAAAAGAACTATAATTCCCCTAGGTCAGTCTGAAACGGATGGCATTGATGGGTTAGGACGAACATGGTGCACTCATTGTAGATTAAGGTCAGTTCCCTCCATAAGACCAGCAATTTTTTAAATTTGTTATTTTAGAAAGGATATCTTATCAGAGCCATCTGCAACCTCAGGAATTCCATAAATTCATAAATTATTGCATCCATTATGGTTTCCCAAGTCCTCCGTTTTTTGTTTGAGAACAGAAATTCCTTTGGACATCACCTCAACCTTGTACATCACATTTTAAATTTCACTTATTAATTTTTCCAACTCCATCTTCCTAAATTCAAAGCGTAACCACTTCGCCTCGATTTTCTGAAGCATAGAGTTTGTTGGCGGTGGTGGTCATTACTGCATAATCACTGAAGGTGTGGGGTAGTAGGGAACCGAAGGTAAGACTGGGTCAGTCTTATGTCGGTGTCCAGTATTGGTTAGGTTGCTTTGGATCCTAAAGCAGGGGAGTCATTGTTGGAGAATATCCAGGCAGGGGGGGTGCTGTGTTGTCCTACAGGGGAAGGGGGAATTTCCCTTACGGACTAGGTGGTCTCACACACATAATAGTGTCATGCTTCATCATATGACCACCTAGCCCCACCCAAGCAAGATGATACTGCTTGGGCGGACTCGACCTCTTGGTTAAAAGAACCAGAGGGAGTACTGAAATTAAACTGACTGGATATTTACTTAGATCCAGATGAGGTGAGTAATAAAATTACCAAGCATGTCACCGATAGTTACTACTAGTTTTAATATAGGTGCATGCTGGTAAGACTAAAAACAAGGGGAAGAGGCTCGTTAGAGAGTAATGTCTCCTGGAGTCTAAAATGAAAAATGGGTGACCAACATGTTTCTGCCCTCACTAGGTGCTGGTAGGTCAGGGGCATTCGTCAGGGTCGGAGCACACGCAGTAAGTGGGGTGCTCAGAGTGGATAATGAATGGCCTACCTGAACGGGTAGTTCACGGTGGGGTAGGTCTGTGATAGAAAATAAATAAACCACAATTTATTCAGAATATATTCAGAGTGAGGAAAACCGTGGCAAACCACTGCAAAACACACAGCAAAAGGTGAAAACATGTAAAAAATGTAAAAGGCAATCACACACGCATGCAGATGTGACTTACCAAGGGGTAGGGGGCGATTTGCCTCTGGTCTGGCTAGTGCCGGGGAGGGGTTTTCCCTTGTAGTCACACTCTGAGGAGATTAGGGCCCGTATTTATACTTTTTTTGCGCCGCATTCGCGTCGTTTTTTGACGCAAAAACGGAGCAAACTTGCAAAATGCCATTGTATTTTGTAGGTTTGCGCCGTTTTGCGCCACAAAGCGGCGCAAATGCGGCGCTAAAAAAAGTATAAATACGGGCCTAGGCGTTTAAGAAGGGAAGAGCGAGGGAAAGAAGATAAAAAATTGTATAGAGAAAGGGCAGAACTTGAGGGCACGAGGGAGACCCAGAGAGGGAAGTGAGGATAGACAGGGAAAGCAAGAACAGGGGCATAGGGAAGAAAAAAGGGAAAGAAAAGGGGGGGGGGGCGGGGGTTGGCAGTTGGTGAAAGAGAAAGGAAGAAAGAAAAAAAAAAAGGGGGGGGAAACAAGGGAAAAAAAGAACAAAGAGAAAAGAAAGAGGAAAACAGGAAAAAAGGGGAAGAAAAAGGATTGGAATCAAAAAGAGAGAAAGAAGGGTAGAAGAGGTGAAAGAAAAAGGCAAAGAAAAAATCAAAGAAAAAATCCAAGGGGCCAGGGAGGCTAACACTTACCACTCCAAAGGGAATACCATGGGGGGTACCTACATGCCGAAGCCAGGCCGCTCTGGTACTGACTCGAGGGCTGCTCTGCACTGTTATGTCGATCAACAACCAATTGGCAAGAGGCTGGGGAGCCAGGGGGCGGGGTCCGGTGTGAAGATTGTCAGGTGTGTCGGGCGTATTGCCTAAAAGACTCCCGATTCTCAAGGAGTATTGCTGCCACGCCCATAGACCGGCCGCGCCCCCGTGCGGGGTGCGCCGGTGCTTCAAAACGGGATCCACCCGCGGGATCTCTGAGAAACCGAGGCCCGTGGGAGACGTGCTGAAAGTACGTCATGAGGATGCAGCAGCTGGCAGGCGCGGAGAGCGTCCTGCTGAGACGCGTCGCGGGAGGCGCGGCGCGTCATCTACGCTCGCGGGACTCTGGGAAATTACTGCAAACAGCATGGCGGTTCAGACCGCCATTTTCTGAAATCAGGAGTGAACTGGCTGCAAAGCAGCCAGTTCACTACTAACCACCGCCAGGCCAGATTCGACCACCGGGCCGACGGTAGGCACTTTCGACCCGACAGTGGAGGCCGGACGGGCGGTGGGATAATGATCCCATTTCCACCAGGGATTTCCTGGTGGGATACCCCGCAAGGTAATCTCTGGCAGAAAGCATACGGGTGACAGGAATTCTCATTCTTGTCACCTGTATGTGACATGCCAGCCCCCCTTGAAACTAGCCCCACCCACACCCCCAAACCCCTAGAACTGCCCCAAACCTTGAAAACAGACCCCCATACCTCCTCTCTTCAATCTCCCTGTAGGCCTCCCAAAACCTCCCCTCACCATCCCTCACCCCCCCTCCATACAGGTCCCTCCAAACCCCCACATGCACCCATATTCCTACATGCACACACACATTCATACATGCAGACACACACCACCCTTCACAAACACACATGTACACGCCCATGCACTTACTCACACACATCCCTCCCCTATTCCCTCTCGGACAGCACTTACGTGTTCCATGGCGCTGCTCCGGGAGGGAACACCTGCATCATTATAGGCGTGGCAGTGTCTGGACTGACGTGGCTGTGAGGGTGGAGTAGCATCCACCCCCGCCACTGACCACCAGCATGGAGCATGGCAGGCCTCACCGCCATCAATGGCGGTGCGGCTCCATGTGTCAGAATATGGCGGGATGCCTGCCGCCGCCACTGGCGGTCTTCCGTCGACCGTCAGCATGGTCGCGGCAGGCTAACCCGCCATGTTCATAATGAGGGCCAAAGTCTTCAAGTGTCAGAGGTAAGGAAGACTTTGCTGGAGAAGCAGGGTCTTTCTTTTACCTTTTATTATTATTTTTACTACTGGAGTCTTTGTGGGGAAAGGGCATTATTGTAGATGAAGATGCAGGCATTAAAAATGGGGGATTCAGTGGAGTCAATCACTGAAGTTATAGGCAATGACCAAAAAAGGTTATGAAATCTGCTTATATGCATCCAAAATTATCAAAAGGGCATCAGCAACTGTTGGCACCAAATAGTGAAGGTGGAGAGATAAGTAGCATGGAATCCCTAGCCTAGAATATGCGTGGACGAAGAGCAACAAAGCTCACAGAAATAAGCTGGTGTTATTTAGAGATAAATGCTTTCTAGGGAGGGCCAGGTATTAAAAGACTGAAGCAGATGAACCAAATAATATTGTTTTGTTCTGTTTCTTTCTCTTTATTTTCTCTTGCCCTTCTTTCCCTTGTCCTTATTTTTTCTTACTTTTTTTTAATATAATTTCCTCGTTCACATGAGCCATCTGACAAGTTCCTCCGATTAGTCAGTCAGCTTGATCACCAGAAGTGCTGTGTCTGCCTCATCTTGCCCAAAATAGTGGGCGCCTGGTGTAAGAGGGAAATGCGGTTTGGGAAAATTAGGTGAATAGTCTAAATCAAGGTAAGAAAACTGACACAGACCTGCTCCCTGCATGTTACAAAGCACCCACAGCTTGCGTCATTATTGGAGGAGGGCAAATGACAAAAAGGCTCCTTTCAATGTCTTTGGGAGATCTAAATGCTGGTGGCCATCTTATGAGCAGTCTGCACACACCCCCAAGATATCACAATAATTGACATCACTGAGGTTCTGTAATATTAACACAACATAAAAAATGTCCATTTAAGAAACCACCTATTTTAGGGCTCCAATATGATCTTTGAAAGTGATGGGACATAATATTTACTCTTAATTGCAGAATGCCACACCTCTTCTAGGAGGGGTGGTGGTTGATAGGGAGAGGTTCTCCCCAAGAAATATTTGAAAGAATATGTGATCCAATAGTGTATTTAAAAGTACAATTTTTGCATACATTTGCTAAAAAGCCATAGGCTCTGAAAGGACACTATTCATAGTCATGTCATTTGTGATGTGCTAAGGAAATTAAGCTAGAGGCTCTTGAGGAGTAGACACATTGTTTTCAAAATGTCCAATGATGCCCCCATATATCAAAAAATATCTCCATTGTGCTAGGGCCAGTATTTTGTCATGGGTGTCCCTCATATGCCAGGGGTGCCTCCTTCTGCCTATAATTACCAAAAATATGCCATTGTCAGTGGCTTGCAATTAATGCTGACTATATACCTTGGTCAAATTAACTCTAGTACATTAGGGCCAGTGTTTTGTCAAGGGTGCTTGCAATCCCATAGGCAACTGTTTTCCTCTTTTATGCCAAGAAATATCTTCAGTGAGCTAGTTTCAGCATTTTACTTCTGGTGCCCCCTAAGCTAAATATTTCCTCAAGTATACCACTGCCAGCATTGTTTCATGTGCACCTGTATGCTAAAAATTGCTTTCAGTATTTCAGTACCCGTATTTTACCAATGGTGGCCATTACAGCAAAAAGTACCTCCAGCCTGCCAGTATCAGCATTTTTTCACAGGTGTTTGTCATGCTAACAATTGCTTCCAGAATTACCTTCAAAGTGCCAGGAACAAAGGCAAATTCCCAAACATAACACCACACTTTCAAAGATGCTTGTTTGCCTTCACTCATTCACACTCATTCTTATTCACTCACACTGCCTCAATAATTCTCACTTACTTGCACACATTCATTTTCACTTGCTAGCTTCCACTCACACTAACTCACTCACACTCACTCTCACTTATTTTTAATCTGACTCAATCTTACTTACTCTTACCTATTTGAAATCACTCTCACTCCATCATTTCTATACATTCTCACTTATTCTCACACTCACTTACTCATCCTCCCACCTTCATTCATAATCACTTTCACTCACATTCACTCTAACGCTCAGTCTCTCACACTTTCAAACTCGTGAACTCACTCTTATTTTCACCGATTCACACATGCTCTGACTCAGTCACTCAGTCTTACTCACACTCTCTTGCTTGCATTCTTATTAATTTTCTCTCACACACTTTCACTCACAGGCAGTCATTCTTACTCTCACTCATTCTCACTCACTCTGAATTGCCCATACTCACTGAAAAGAAGCCTCACTGTTTCTCATTCACTACCTTTCACTGACTTTCACTCACACACATGATCACAAACACACACTCTCTTGCACATCAATACACTCACCCACATTCATTTACACAAAACACTCTCACCCAACATACAGTAAACAACATACTGTTAGATTATTACTCTCAACATCTGCAGCTGAATGTTTTGTTCTAGCTCCTGGTACTTCATTTTTCCCAAACTAAGGGGCATATTTATATCTCACTTGCGCCTAATTTGAGTAATTGGTTTTTATGCAAATTTGGTGCAAAACTAGACTGGTCTAACGTCAAAATATTGGAGTTTGCACCATTTTTTAGATGTGTGAACCTACCTTGCGTCAATGAGATGCAAGGTAGGCATTCCCATCTAAAAAATGGTGCAAACCTAATAGCCCTATATTTATCCCCAGGTGCTAAAATGATGCACAGGTGGGTCTAAATAATCAAGCAAGCTTTGCACCATTATTTAACACGTGGGTCAGACCAGGCATTAGGGGACCTATGGACCCATTTCCATGGTTAAACACCATGGAATGGGTCCACAGGTGCCCTCCTCAAGCCTCAGGAACACCTCCACCCACACCAGAGGGACACCGGAGGACCCCATCCCAGGTAAGTAGGGTAAGTGTAGGTAAGTAATTTGTTTTTTTTTATTAAAGTGCCATCAGGGCCCAAATTGGGGGCCCCTGCATGGCACAGGGTGCATTGGCCATGCCCAGGGGACACTGGTCCCTTGTGCTGGCCATTAGGTTGATGGGCATGACTCCTGTCTTTCCTAAGACAGGAGTCATGTGGCATGGATGGTTTTGCGTCAGAATATTACGCTAGGCTGGTTAGAGTCATCTCTTTTTACTCCCACCAGCCTAACGTCATTTGTTGTTGCAAAACCCCCTTCTCCCATACCATCAGCCCCACATGGCTAACATCATTTTTTTTTACACTAAACCACCCTTTGCCCCGTCTTGAACCATTCTATAAATATGGCGCCTGGTTGGTGCTCAGGAATGGCACAAGCCGGTGCCAAACTTTTTGGTTCAAAACCTTTGTTTGCAGTTTTGCACCAAAAAGTATAAATATGCCCCCAATAATGAATAGAAGAGTATTATTCACTATTGGTGAAATGGAAAATGGGTAGAAAGTGAGTGTGGAGCACCAGTGTTCAGAAGGTTGACTGCCTCTATCTTCTTGCCACAGATGTTTCTATTTCTAATGCTAAGGTTTGCAACAGCATTTCTAAGTGTCACAAGGGGCAAATCAGGGGCAGAAGCTGTGACCCCTAGATTATATCCTTGTGTCTGAATGTGTATCACCAGGCTGTACGTAATGTATCTAATTGGCAAGATTATTTATATGCATGTTCTTTGTTCCCTTGCCTCCAGTGTTTTGTCATGGTCATTTAAGCTTCCTGTAGTGATGTTGTTTTATAATATTAATACTGACTTGCCATTTATATAGTTCTTAATACCACCCTTCTGCCATTTCAAAGTGCTATGAATAACAGTCCATTACCATAAGTAGCAGTACACATTGTGTACTATAAAATGGGTGAGAGAGATGTTTTAGTAACCCATTTTTAGTACACAATTTTCACAATTAACAAGGATGGAAGGTAGTGCCTTGTTGGGATGAAACCTCATGACCTCTGGAACACCCTATCTGTCAGCAATGGCCATAAGCTTCTGTACTGAGTATTATAGTGTTGTTATCCATATTCATTTTCCATCACAAGCTCAGAAGTTGACCACTTACTTTCTTTGTCATTGCCGTCCTAATACATTTTTTGTTTTATGTTCTTTTTCTTTTTGTTTAATGTTTTCTAGCATTGGTGTGATATAATATACTAGTGAATGTGATTGTCAGACCTTTTTTAGAATGAGTCCAAAAATAAGAAGGCATTAACCAATAATGGTGGCCTTCATAAAGGGCTTTCCAGTAAATGATGTCACAATCACTCTTAAATCCCAAGCAGACCTTCTCAAGCAATAACAGTTTAGAATGCCTACTGTAGGTGACTGTTAGGGTGAGTTAAAGAGAACTGTTCTTTTCTAAACCTCACCAGTCAAGTTCATCAGTTAACTTGGGTTTTATTCTCAAGACTTAGGGGCATATATATGAAAAGTGGTGCTGCACTTAGTGAAGTGCCACTTTTCTTGCGCCCCTTAGTGCCCCCTAACGCCACCATCTGTGTGCCACATTTAATATATGGCACACCATGGTGTTCGGTGCTTTGCAGGATTAGCGTAAAAAAATTTGATGCTAATCCTGCAAAGCACCCAGTGGCCCATTGTAACCAATGGGAGCCTCCTTTTAATGCCTGCTCTGAGCAGGCGTAAAAAGTGTCAAAGAAAATGATGCAAAGAAATCTCTTGGATTTCTTTGTACCATTTCTTTCCCCCCCAACGGGGGAACACCCCCCTTGCATACATCATGCCTGGCGCTGGCATAATGTGGCACAAGGGTTTACAACATTGTTCAATGCAAGCATTGCGCTACTTTGTAAATATGGCGTGCTGTTTTTTGGCCATCTAACCCCACATTAGAGTAAAAAAAATGATGTTAATGTGTCGTTAGGATGGTGCTAGGCCCTCTTAAATCTGGGCCCTATCTGTCAAAAAGCCAGTGCAAGTGACTGTTTGAGTGCCAAAAGTGTTATATACCCTTCTAAGTGCTGAAATATAGATCCTGTTACAAAAACATCATTGAATAATAGTGACCATCATATTCATCCAGTTAGGACTTTGCATTGTGTAAACGGTGATCTTGAGCACATTTGAAATGACAGCTTTTTGGTGGATTTGATCTATATCTGCCATCTGATCCCAATGATATTTCTTAAGCAAGATTTACAAGATCTAAAAGACACACAGAAAACAGATTATAATCATGCCCTAAAGTGACAGGTGTATTGTGCAAATAATATACCTAGATACACTATTTCTAATTGTATGACAACCCACATCACAAGCATCAGAGAGAATGCTTGCTTAGTTTTAACAATTACCAAGTACATTTTAACTATAGAACATCACATAAAAATGTGTTTCATTCTATTTACACACTAGCCAAACGAAAACATTCCTATTAAAAGAAATTCAGTCATTGTCCAATTAATAGAAATTCAGTCATTGTTGATCGTCACAAGTCCTTGCATTAATGATATCCTTCAATGGCAGAATCTCCCACATTCTTATCATATTAAATATCAACATATATTATTGATCCTAAAATCCGCCATCCTTCCAAAGCATGTTATTAATTGTACAAAATGATATCAACAGTACTTTAAATGTATTTTATAAATGTGGAAACTGTATATTGACCATGGCTTAAGGGTCCATATGTAAGATGAGAATTGGGTTATGTTGAGAAAGGACAGTATTGTTAATAAAATGTTATTAATCAAGATGCAACTAATAAGACTTATAGCACCCCATCTGAACCCCACCACTCTCCATAAAGTATATTAGAATAGTTGCTTTCGCTCCAAAAGAATATTTTGCAAATGCAAGCCTATTAATATATAGAAACCCAATACTAACAATACTCTGTTCCTCTACTATAAAAAACATATCTTGTCCTGGCTAAAAAAAAATATATCTATGTAAGAGTATCTTCCCCACAGTATAGTCAATTCTTCAGGTTGTTTGTAAATTCTCCAGATTATTTCCGGACATCACCACATGGGAAGCAGTCACAAACAATTAGCAGGTCCTGTAGGCTTCTTTGTGCAAATCCTAATTCCTCTGTACCTTGAATTAAACAATATACACTGATCTTATTCACACTAATTATGGTTATTAAAACCATCTGCATAAGACATCCAGTCAGTAAAAATCAGCCCCATGTTAACAACTGTAGGCTTTATTTTTTATCAACATATCTAAATAGCTTGAATAAGTACTAACAACTATATAGGGGAAAAATAGACTAGGTAAACAGATTTTAAAAATGTATTCCAAATCTTGAAAGATATTTGTTCTAGTTGGCAGGGCATGCAACCTGTCCAAGCAGGAACCACAATCCTACTCAGGGTATGTCAGATACACACCATAAATTAACCTGTGTTCACATAGCAAGCAGGCTTAAATTAGGAGGCAATGTGTAAAGTATTGGTGCAACACTTCAAGCAGTAAGACAGTGAAAACACCACACAAAAATAATCCACGCCATGCTAGTAAAATAGAGCTTAATTTAAATAACAAAATAAGATCAACATGATAAGAATCTAGTAAGTAGATGTTGAGATATGAGTTTTAAAAGAGTCTTTGCAAATGTAGTGCTTAAAAGCATAAAGCACCATACAGGGCAATCTGGTCATACTAGACTGGGTGAAATTTGAAAAGTCAGGCTGACCATGATGGAGCACAGGGTACAGGGACCAACCTTGTCCAGCTGAAACTGTACTGTGTTTGGAGGGTTCTGTCGACGTCGAAGACCCAATGCAAGGGGCAGAGGAGACGATGTGACGGTGTTGATCCCTTCTGATGAAGGTGATGCATTGGTTCTGATCCACAAGTCGGACATGCATCGACTTACAGTCGTACAGCCGTCGATGTCCTTAAACAATGTTGCATCATCAAACCCTTTGCGATGAAGGTGATGCATTGTCATCTAACCGTCCAGCCAGTGATGCAATCTCTTTGTCCTCAGTGGCGCTAGCAATGCATCGGCATAGAGGCTCGATGCGTCAGTTCCGAATGGTGCAATAACAGTGATGCTCGGATTTTATAGTTGCAGTACTTTATACCAATTTCCAAGGGCCCAGGAATGGATTGGCACCACTTGGCAGGGCAAGACATGCAGCAAGCAAAGGTGTTGCAGGATGTAGTCCAGTCTTTAATGTCCCTGAAACTTCAAATCACTCCAAGGCAAGGGGGCATCAGGGCAGGCATAGCAGAACAGGAGTCCAGCAAAGTTCTTCTTCCAGGCAGAAAGTCCTCAGGTCCAGAAGTGTACTCATTTGGTTGGGTCAGAAGTCCAGTTCTTATACCCAGTGGTGTCTTTAAAGTGGGGGAAACTTCAAAGAGAGGCCAAGGGCAGTGCCCATAGTCTCTGCTCTTCCTGCCCTGGCTCGAGTCATATTACAGGGGGTTATTTAGCTCTTTGTGTGGGCTCAGGACACAGCCCATGCTTGTGTAAGTGTCAGCTCATTCATCCCATCCTGCCCAGAATGGTCCATCAACATGCAGATGGTGGTTCAGTCACACCTTAGCTCCCTTTGAGGGAGGCTGTTTAGAGGGAATGCACAAGATCCTAGCTGTCACCCACCCAGATATATATTCAGAGATAGGCAGAAGGCACTAGGGTTCATATGTATTAATATTTTCCCATAGACACAGAATGGGTAAGACCCTTTGATACATCTGGCCCTAGATGATTTATAGTAAGGAAATGTCAAATGTCTAAAAGTGGCATTTTCAGAATTACAATTCAAAATCTAACTTCATCATAAGTTGTGATTTTAAATTATGATTCCAGAGACACCAAGCATAGGGGTCCCATTTCTTCCCAATTGGAAATTACACTTATAAAATGTAACAAGGCAATCCCTATGTTAACCTATGGGAGAGAGAGGCTTTTCAGTCATGAAAAATGAATTTAAGAGTTTTTCAATACTTGGACATGCAAAATTTAAAAGTACACATCAGCTTTTTAAATACACTGCACCCTGCCTTTGGGGCTGTCCAAGGTGTACCTTAGGGATACATTTTTTGTAATAAAAAGGAAGACTTTAGCCTGGCAAGACAGTTAACTTTCAGGTTGACATGGCAGTTTAAAACTGCACACATAGGCTCTGCAGTGGCAGGTCTGAGCCATGTTTGAAGGGCTTCTAAAGTGGATGTCAGAATCAGTGCTGCAGGCCCACTAGTAGCATTTAATTTAAAGGCCAGGGACACAGATAGTGCACTTTACCTGGGATTTATAAGTAAATTAGATATACCAATTGTGGATAAGATAAGATTACCATGTTTTCAGAAGAGAGCACATACACTTTAACACTGATTAGCAGTTGTAAAGTGCCCAGAGTCCTAAAGCCACCAAAGACGAATTCAGCAGAAAGTGGAAGGAAAAAGCAAAATGTCTGGGGATGACCCTGCAGAAAAGATGCAGCAATACTCTTCATAATTTTGAAAGAACTTCTGGACCTGTTTTATCAATTTTCCTTTTGCATTCCATATCTAGCAAAAACACAGATTGGTATAATTTGCTCATGTCTGTATTCATCATAAGATATTGAAACATTCTGATCCTTTTTTAATTTGGCTTTAATTAGGGCAAGAACTGACTCAGTTATTTGGTTATCTACAGAAAACAGTTTTGGGAAAGCATACAATTGGAAGGTGAATAGACAATGATCTGAGGAACATATGTTCTTTCTAGCAACATGCAGTGATAGATGCCTGCATGATGACCAGTATCGATTTTGTGCTAATAGAGTAGGCTGTGGAAAAATGAAAGTAATAATTCCATTTCAGTGTATAATGTATACCAGTCTAACATTTACTGAGTGACAGACTACTATTTGTGCAATTATATTCATTGTATCTGCACCTTTCGGTTATCCGCCATATCTTAGAAGTACTGTTTGTTTCTTTCTCTGTTATGCTTTTATGCCTAGATGCATGGGAACAAGTAAAACTGGGACCAGCCTGCACATGTTTCCATGGGGTGCTTTCTTTTGTGTGTATGCTATGCCCCCGGAATCACAAATGAGATATTTAGAGACTCAGTGCGCAGTTGCTCTGCTGAGTCTTGGTCTGGTTTAGCTTTTTAAGTGTGTGGCATAAGGTCTTGTGTTTATTAGTACAGAATTAGATGTCATGTGGCATTACTGTTCAATATATAATTATGTTTTCTGCATATCAAACTAGACCATAACAGTGATGTTTCAGGATGTGCCCATAGACATATTTGGAACACAATTCAGTTTCTTCACTTTATATTTTGTTGGCTATCTATAATGGCAAAGGTTTAGATATGGCATGACATTGCAGGTGAACACAATTCACTTTTTACTTGTCTGCCACAATTCCAGAATCACTGCATGACTGATAAGATAGACAGCATATACCAATAGGTGTATGTGGGATACTGTGTATTTTAGAAATTGGGTTTCAGGTTGTCAGAGTATGCACCCTGTACAAGCAGGAACCACAGTCCTAGCCAGGATGATTTAGATACACACTAAAAGATAACCTGTTTTCACCAACTGGAAAGTTGACGCACAGCAGTCAGGCTTATCTAAAGAGGCAATATGTAAAGTATTTGTGCAGCAGACCCAAACAGTAACAGAATGAAAACACCACAAAAAGAATCCAAACCAGGTTAGAAAAATAGATGACAATTTTATAACTAAAACAAGACCAGCTCCACAAAAATCATTTGGGTATTAGTTGAGTTATGATTTTCTTTTAAATAAAAAGAGTTCTAGTGCTTAGAAGCAAGAAGCACAAATAGGGGTTATCCGGCCGCACTTTACTGGGACAAAGTCAAAAGTTCAGACTGCCCACAATGTAGTGCAGGCCTGCTATGCAGGGTCAGCTGAGCAGAGTACTGTGTTAGACCTGTATGCTCTTGGATTGGTTTCCCACGTTTTTTTGGCTTCTGACCTCCTGTTATGATCCTGTGCTGAACTTCATTTTTGTTGGCTTCAGGACTCTGGGCACTTTACCACTGATGACCAGTTATAAAGTGCATGTGCTGTCTGTCTAAATTGGATTGGTGATTGGTTTTCTCTATGGTTTGCATATTTGACTTACTAGTAAGTCCCTAGTAAAGTGAACTAGAGGGGCCCAGGGCTTGTAAATCAAAGGTTGCTAGTGGGCATGCAGCACTGATTGTGCCACTCACATGTGTAGCCCCGTAAACATGTCTCAGACCTGCCACTGCAGTGTCTATGGGTGCAGTTTTAAACTGCCAGTTCGACCTGGCAAGTGCACCCACTTGCCAGGCTTAAACCTTCCCTTTTACTACATAAAAGCCACCTTTAAGGTAGGCCCAAGGCAGCCCCATGGGCAGGGTGTAGTGTATTTAAAAGGTAGGGCATGTACTACTGTATTTTACATGTCCTGATAGTGAAATACTGCTAAATTTGTTTTTCACTATTGCAAGGCCTAGCTCTCCCTTAGGGTAACATGGGGATTGCCTTGAAATATCTTTTAAGTGCAGTTTCCCATTGGAAGCAGATAGAGATATGGAGTTTGGGGCTCTGAATGAACATTTAAAAAATATATATTTTTGTGAATTTGTTTTTTAGATTGTAAGTTTGAAAATGCCACTTTTAGAAAGTAGGCATTTTCTTTCTTTACTATTCTGTGCCTCTGCCTGGCTGTAGAATACATGTCTGGGTCAGACTGACAGTTTGGCTGGTTGTGAATTCACTCTAGACAGTCACACAAAGGGAGCTGAGGTATTTTGCTTATCCTGATGGGTCTTCCTGGGCTACAGTGGAGGGAGAAGCTAACACTTGCACCTGAATAGGGCTGTGCCTGACTTTACACAAAGCAGTCTCCATCCCCCTAGAGTGTGTCTGGGGCCAGGACAGGGGGAGGCAGGATCTTGTGCACTGCAAAGACTTTCCTTTGAAGTTTTTCCAACTTCAAATGCAGAAATGAGTATAAGTATTGGACTGCTAACCCCAGAACTAGACCACACTACTTGACTGAGGACATTCTGCCTGGGAGAAGAGCTGGATGCTTGAAGAGGACCTGCCACTCAGCTTGTTGCTTTGTTATGCTGGCCTGCTGCCACTACTTCTGCTGTGGGAGTGAAAGGACTGGACTTTGCTTTCTACATCCTACTTTCCAAGGTTGTCCAAGGGATTGAACTAAGCTCGCCTCTTGTTGTGAAGTCTCAGGGACATCAAATACTTCATCTGCCAGTGCATGGGCTCTTCTGCTGAGAGTTCTGACTTGTCAAATGGTGGCAAATCCAATCTCTGTGCCCGTGTGAGTTGTAGCTGGTGACCTAAAGAAAAATCCACACACCATGGCCGCTGCAGCAGAAAAATCGATGCAGTGCTTGAACCGCGGCTGAAAAACCAAAAGTGCGTCAACAAATTAGATGCATTGCCTGCTTCAGTGTGGGTCAATCATTGCCGTGCATCTGGATTTTCCATTCATTGTCCCTCGGTATCAAACATCAGCACAAGGAACCGAGGCTGCTTGGCCGGTAATTGAGGCATCATGATCCTTCAGGGAAAGAATTGATGCACGGCCTCACTTGTGAGTAAGAAATCAATGCTTTTCTGATGCATCACCTCTTCTGAGGCTCTATTTTTGATACCAGATACTTTGTGCTAAAAAAAACACATCCATTGATTTCCATGGATTAAGACTCTTTTAACTTTAAAAATGTATATCTTTTCTTGTGCATGTTGGATTTTGGTTGTTTTGGTCTTGTTTTAGTCAAATAAATATTGGCTATTTTTCTAAACTGTTTTGGAGTACTTTTGTGGTGTTTTCACTGTGTTATTGTGTGTGTGTACAAATTCTTTACACATTGCTTCTGGGATAAGCCTGACTGCTTGTACCAAGCTACAAAGGGGGCGAGCAGGGATTATCATAGGTGGGTGACTCCCTTACCCTAACTAAAATGAGGGTCCCTACTTAGACAGGGTGTAAGCTGACTGCCAACTAGAGACCCCATTTCTTAAATGCCTTAGAACTGGTTGCAGTCCCAGTATGCGTCGATTTTCCTCATGAAGTGCTTTGATGCGTCAGTTCTGAAGCCGATGTGCCAGATTTCTCCATACAATGAAAGGAAGCATCAATCTTCCTTTAAGAGCAGCGTTGTTGGAGTGGTTCCAATGCAAGGTTGCTTTGTTGGTTCTGAAGCCAATGTGCCGGGTTTCTCCACACAATGAAGGGATGCCCCAGTCTTCCTTCAACAACCATGGAGATGCAGTGGTTCAGATACGTCCAGCAGAAAACAGTCTTTGATGCAGCACAGTGGTTCCTCTCACAGAGTCCAGGTGTAAGTCCAGAAGTAACTGATTTGATGGGGTCAGAGCCCCAGTACTTAAATCCAGTTGTGCCTTTGAAATGGGGTTGACTTCAAAGAAGGGTCTTTGAAGTGAACAGAGGCTCTTTCTTCCCAGCCCTGGTAGCAAACTATCAGTAGGGAGTAATCAGCCCTTTGCATGGGGACAGGCACTGCCTATTCAGGTGTGTCAGCCCCTCCCACCTTTCTGCCCAGGAAGAGCCATCAGAAAGCAGATGAGTGCTCAGACAAACCTAACCTTTCTGTGTGTATAGCTGTCCAGAGGGAATGCACAAAGTGTAGCTGTCACCTGATAACGCGTCCAGCCCTTATAAATTACCTGTACCGGGACACGTTGGAGGTCGGTGAACCTTTTAGCCGAGTTGGGCTCTCCTCATCCTTGAATAGTCGGGTCACTTAAATCAATAATCAATAACTGTTGTGCGCGATAGCCAATACTCAATTAGTAGATCAAAATAACACATTAGGAATCAATAACAGTTGATATTTCGACGCACCATGACCTTTCAGTCATGATTAACCACACTGGTTTATTAAAAGTTAGTGAATTTATTTCCTTATATTAACAAAGCTAGCACAATGTATATAAGTCTCAAAACCAAATGATATATGTATACGAACATTACTAGCTGTCCATAGCGGCGGAAGAAACGCAATCTACGAAATATCTGAATGATAGTACATTCAGTTATGGCAATACAAATCACTAATATAAGCAACTGAATTTGACTACTTTCATACATCGGTCAGCATGACAAGATTTCAATTCAACATGGGGCATCAAGTTCATACCTCGACTAGCCTCTAATTAGCATTGGCATGTGGGGCTTCATGCAAAACGAATTTAGTCAACACAAATTTGGAAAACTTCTAGCTTGGGCCCTATCAAAATAGCAGTTGGTACCTAAAAGGAAAAACACCATGCATAATACAATTATCCTTTCATTTTTACCAATTACACTCAGCATTCAAGAAAGTCTTCGTCCTTCAGGTATCGGTTCGGTCAGCATGGGGCAAAGTTAAGGACAAGTTTCCTTGCAGCAGCAAGGAGAATGGGACAAAGTTACTGCATGGGCAAGACGGGGTAAATTAAAGTTAAAGTCTCTAGGGTGAGAATTCTCAAAGTCTATTTCTCAGTAATAGAGAAAAGGGCATCAAGATGTCGTCTAAGATGGCGTCTGGCGTTTGGCTTCAAAGATGGCATCAAGGAAAAATGGCTGACTTCTCTTTGTCCAGTGGGTTTAAGTAAGAAACATTCCGAATTCTGCAGGGTCTTCCATTGGAGGGTTCATAAGGTAGCTTCAAATTGACCAATGAAAATGTCTTTCTACTAGTACTCTTTTATGCATACATTGTCCTTGGAACACAAGTTGCAACAAGGTTTGCCAATTATTTTGGTATCTGTACCCTCATTGTCCGCACCTGCAGACTGACCTTGGATCAGAGGGGATTAAACCGGCCTAGTACGAAACCTTGGAGATAAGTGTATTAGTCATCTTCTACTGGAAAAATACAACTTCAAGCAAGAATATATGTTACTTTAGTTCAAGGAAAAAAACCACGCAGTTAGAATTTGAGACCAGGCAACTAGGCCAAAGCCTCGACTAAATTTAAGCTAAGCACAAACAGTTTCAATAAGAAATCATGGCACATATTTGCAATTATGACGGATTACTACATTTTCAATTCTTCATGATTAATAAAGCACATTTATAATATTGGCGAACTACCCTGAGGGCACAATTTCCCCTGTACATTATTTTCTTTTCTAAAATCACACTACATTATACGATTTTGGTTACATGATATATGAATATATGTAGGACCCTCTTTTCCTGCGTCATCACACCCATACAAGACATGTATTGGAGACAGGCTGTGATCACACAGAGCTGTAAGGACAGATAAATGTCCACTTTTTAAAAGTGGCATTTCTAAAATAGTAATGTTAAATCCAGCTTTACCAGTACAGAGGATTTATCATCACCATTCAAATGATATGACACATGCCATAGCTACTTTTTTTCCACCAGGAATTACAGCATAAAAGTCCCAGTGTTAAGCTATGAGAGGAGTAGGCCTCACAGTTGTGAAAAACAAATTTGAATGTTTTTCACTACAAGAACATGCAAAACTTTGAAGTGCGTGTCCTACCTTGTACTTACACAGCACCCTGCCCAATGGGCTATCTAGGGCTGACCTCAGTGGTGACTTATCTGTAATAAAAATTGAGTTTAAGGCTGGTAAAAAGTTTTACATCCCAAATCGAAGTAGAAGTAAAACTGCAGGGGCAGCCCTAAGACATGTTTAAAGGGCTACTTAATGTGGGTGGCACAAGCAGTCCCTCAACCCCACAAGTAGCATTTAATTTACAGGCCCTGGGTATTTGGTATACCACTTTACAAGGGACTTACAAGTAAATTAAATATGCCAATTGTGTACATACCAATGCTACCATGTTTAGGGGAGAAGCACATGCACTTTAGCACTGGTCAACAGTTGTGAAGGGCTCACAGTCGTAAGGCCGGCAAAAACATTAAGCAAAAAGACAAGGTAAGGATGCAAAAACTTTGGGGGAAGACTGATAACACGTCCCAATCTAGATAATTTATTCACTCTGGGACTCGTTTTAGGCCAATTAATCTTTTGACCCTGATTGAAGACACCTTAGGGCGAGATATCTTACCCACATGCCAATCAAAGGATCAATAACCTCATCAATATTCACAATTGCAAATCAATCGAATTAATCAGTAACATTGATAGGAGTTTAAACACACCATGACCTTTCAGTCATGAATAACCACACAGAATTTAGTAGGATTTATGATATTTATTCCCTATTGAATACACTTCTACTAGTAAGTTTATTAGTCTCAATACCAGGAAACACATCAATAATGTCTAAATATGACAACTCGAATAAGATTTAATCGAAGCAAAGATCATAAACATTAGAACAAAGCACAACGTCAACATGGATTAATCTTAGCAGAGTATCAATAGCGCATTATTCAACAAAGCACAGATTCAGTCATTTGTCTATTTGCGTCCGTCTTTTAGTGAACTCCTCAACTAACCCCGGATTTGCGTTGGCATGTTGGGCTTCATGCAAAACAATTTAGCAACACAAATTTAGAAAACATCTAACTATGGTCTCTATTAAAAGATAGCAGTTGGTACCTAGAAAGAAAAGGCAAACAGACAATTACAATTTCATCATTATATAATTACCCTCCATAATGAGTCAGCACACAGAGTCAGTCTTCGTCCTCAGGACATCAGTTAATTCGCCATCAGCCAGGAAACTCAGCAAAGTTCAGCAAGATAGGGCAATAAGGGACACTTCCCTCATAAGGAGGAAAAGTATGAAACGTGCAAGGCAGAGTAAGGATGGTTTGAAGAATCAAACAGCAAAGTCTTTAAAACAGAGTGACAGAGTGGCTAGATAATAGCAAAAGGCACGTAATGGCAACAGCATAAAGGCAGCATGGAATGGCATAATTCCGATTTCGCCTTATGTCCAAGAATTATATTGATCTTGTTGTACAGTCCCCTAATTTCCAATTGGGCAAGTTTTTGGTGCATCATTATCTCCATCCAGTTGTTTACTTGTCGCCTCATTAAGATTGTCACCTTAGAACAGTTCTCACGTAATTTATTGGCTCCTGTAATTGACGTCTCCAGCGGGTAGAATGTCAGGTACAATTTCATGTTCGTGCGGTCCTCTCACAGTCCCAATCAGTAGTTCCATTGACTATACTAGTTCAGGCGACCTTGTACCTGTTGCGAGTTTACACTGTTGCATTCGGCAAGAATGTCTCTCTGAGCAAGTCGGGTCTCATGAGATAGAATTTACTACAGTTACACACATCTTCGAGCTTCTGGAAAAATACGGCTACATGTCCTTCAGCAAGTCAGCACATTGCACGTTAGAAAAACACATTTAATATGAAACCTGGCAGCTAGGCCCCGACTCATGCTAACTAAGGCCTAGTAATTAATTTTAGCAAAACCTTAACATATAACTCTTAATGCTAATACAGAATCATACATTTGTACGTTAAGAATTCATTATTAGTCAATTTCATTTATCATCGTATACATTGATGGCCACTCCCCGTGCGCACATTTCATACGCATGTTTAGTAAAAGCGCATTAATACATTTTCTATGCGGCATCATTATACATTAATTCGCAAACATTTCATGTTAATTGTGATTATAAAACTACACTCCAACAAGACCACCCTAAGGCTGACAGGTCTGTGTCATTCTTTCCCCTTATATTTTGCTGTTATAATGATTCATTCAGTTCAACAGTGGTAATCTTAAAGTCTTAAATTTTAATATCAGTGCCAACTCCTTTGTCAATAGATGTCAGTCAATAGCCCCCCTCATTGGTTATGTTTCATTTCAAACAAAACAATTCACCTCAAAACTACTTCTGTGTGAATTTCTGTTAAAAGTTGACCAGGGAGGGGCAAGTGTTTGAAAAGTTTCAACACTCCATCCTTCATGTTATTTTGTGATGTTGCTATGTGCACTCTAGGTGGCTAAGGGTTCGCCCAGATGTGGGTCCCTTGCTCACTGCATCACTGGATTCCAACTTGTCTGGCTGATGAGGGGTGATATCCTGAAAACAGGCTGAGGATTCATGTTTCCGGTCCAGGGAGGACCTGACTTGGCAGTTCGGGCAGGACTCTTCCCATGGAAAGCAGGGTCAAGACTGATTTGCATATGGCTGGACCCAAACTGGGGTGACGTGGGAAGCAAAATAATGATGAATTAAACCTAGATCTGTGACTGGGGGGTAGTGTTTGAAAAGTGTCAACACTCCATCCAACATTTTATTTTGTGATGTTGCAGGGAGGGGTTGTAACCACGAGTCCCAGATTAATATTGTCCAATTTATTTTTAATGGTCTTGCTTGGTATGACCAATGTATAATTTGTTGCCTAGGCATATAAAATCATAAATAACATTTTTGGTATTAATAATTTGAAGCATGTTAACATTAAACATTGACTTTATTGTGTGTCATTGAAATGCAGTGATGGTTTGGGTACAAAATGTAATAGTGTCACACCTAAGATATCCTGAGAGGCCTTGCTGATTTGACATAGAGGTGACGCATCTTCTCTTGGCATTGTTATTGTGTAAATAGGCCTTCACTATTATGTCTCTGATATTCTTGCTTTTTTAGCTAAAAGTGTTTCTTCTATTGAACTTTCAAAAGTGTGTAGTATGTGCTATTTTTTTCTTATTTTCTTATTTTTTTTAAATAAATAGTTGGTGTGCTTAGCAAAGGTAGGTACACATACAAGGGAACCTCAGGTGTTGGTGTTGTTTTTTTTTAAATAACACTTCCCTTTGTTCAAAACAAGATCATTTTATAACAGAGGTTTCTTGGGATTATCCACTTTCTTTAAGTATTTCAATGAGCTTAACAAATTGAGTGAAGTTGTCTTCTTTTATTGTGCCGTTTCTCCTGATGTGGAGAAATTGACAATGTAGTAGACTGTCTCATAAATTCATGGAGGGAAAACATCTGTAGTTTGGTAGATTTTTACAGTCTGTTAGTTTTGTGTCTAATTTGGTAATGAGAGTGCCTTGATCCTTTACAATTTAACTATCTGAATAGGTGATTTATTTTGTATCTGCATGTTTTGTGAATTTGATGTCTGGTGTAGGCTGCTCGAGACAATTCATGTAATCTTGCTGTGGTTCCTGGTTTCCAGTCAGTAGACAAAATATATCATCAATGTATTTTTGCTACATATTAATAGGAGATTTGAAGGGGTTGTTATGATAAATATACTGTTCCTCATATTAAGTGACATACATAATGGTTAGCTCAGGGCCAAATGAACATCCCATCACCACTATTGATTTCTAAATAAAAATCTCTGTTGAATATGAAAACCTTCTTTTGAGTGCTGTTTCTGCCAATTTTAATATGAACTTTGTGGGGATTGTATCTGTTCTGGTGTGTTGTTGTTCCAAGTAGACTTTTAGTACTTCAATAGCATCATCCTTTGGTATGTTGTTTTAGAGAGACTCTAAATCCAATCTAACCAGCATTTGTTGTTTAGGTTCAAAGCACAAACCTGTGATATCCTTATTATGTTAATAGTGCACTGAACATACTATTGCCCTTTAGGAATAAATGGTTTTAGAAATACTTCTACATCTTTTGAAATAGGACTCAGCAGAGACTCACATCCTCACAGAATTGGATGTTCTTTTGGTTGTTTCAAATTTATGTGAGCATTAAAGGGCAAATGTATTGTTGGGAGGCATTGATTTTGGTTGTTCAAAAAGCTAAGCTATTTTCTTCCCAGGCCTCTTTGTTCCAAAACCTCAGCAATAAGGCCCATGCTGTCTTTTTGCAGTTGTGTTGTGGAATTATGGGTAAGTCTCCTGTAAGGTTTATTCTTGGAAGTGTATTGACTCCCTTCTGCTACATGCCCCGATAAAAGGTGCTGTATTTCCACTTTTTTCCACAGGTTTGATGAGTATATTCTCGTTTATTTTGAGATGGTGTACTTTCTGTCTTTGTCCTGGGGTCAAAATTTGCTTCTGGTTTTTTAAACGTTCAATTCCTGACATGGCTGATTTTTTTAAAGAAACAATTTAAAGTTGAGTCCAAATACGTCTATTACATTCCTTGTTTTGGAAATAAGTTTCCAGCCCTAATTTGCAAAAACAATAAAGTGTCTTCAATTTTATTGTCACTAAGGGCGTGATTCAGATATTGATGGATGAATTACTCCATCACAGCGGTGACAGATATCCCATTGACCAATATCTAAATACCATTATATCCTATTGGATTTAGATATAGGCAGACAGGATATCTTTCACCATTGTGACAGAGTAACTCATCTGCCAATATCTAAATCAGGCCCTAAGTTAGTCACATTGGGGATGGAACAAAGGACAAACAAAGCAACATTTGTGTTTTCTCTTCTGTAAACTGATGTTGTGACAAGTTAATTATAGCATTTATCTCTAGTGAGTCTTTTTGTCAGTTCCTGTTCAGAACCTTGTGGACATATTTCATGGTTAAATGCAACACCACAGTGGCCTTTTACTGATCCTGGATAAAACCCCAATTCTATTTAAAGAGGGGGACATCATTAGAGGACAGTTTGTACCTTCTCGCTAACTTTTAAAATTGACTTACTGTATGGAATTTTTGATACTTTCATTATAATTGGTCACGCAGTCACTGGCGGGGAACAGTTTCACAATATGTGGAACAAATTGTGGTTGTGCCTATTAAGATTGCATACTGCTCTTCATTCAATGATTTTTTTGTATATATTGAATACCTAGGGCACAAGCACACAGGGTATTTTCTGTAGTGTTTTAGGACTGGGAGCAGTAGAACAGGCTGCCTGGGGCGGACTCAGTGAATGGATTATGCTTCTGACACTGCTCAGAAATGTCAAATTAAGCCATATGCTGATCAATGGCGTCCAACTCAGCAGATCATGTTTGACAAGGGTGAGTGGGTCTCATCAAGAAAAAATGGAAACGAAAGACAGATCCTCAATTGTATGTCGAACCTTTGAAAATTGCAAAGCACAAGGGACACATGATAACAGTGCACCGTCCCAGCAGATCCATCACATGAGACTCGTCACAATTTCAAACATCTGTCTAGCTGATCATCGGTTCCTGAAGCTTCCAAAGAGGCTGTTCCACCTGAAAGCCCGGATCCGACACCAGACCCTGTACCCTCAGGGTGCACCCCATGTACAGTTCAACTATCCCATGTCACATGGTCCGGCCGAACTGTGCAACCACCTAGATGGCTGATCGAAGAAATGTAATGCTGCTATTTGTTCATGTCTTTTTGTTTGTGTCTTTTTGTTTAACAAGGAGGGAGATGTAGTGTCTTAGGACTGTGAGCACTAGGACACTGCAGCTGTGGCAGACTCAATGAAGGGATTATGCAAACATTTTGGGAGGTGTTAAGGTGTGGTCAATAATGGTTAGGAGATGATTAGAATCAGTTGAATATTGTACACTGATGAAGAAAGATGTTAGCTACAAGTACCATGTGTGGCGTGTTCTTGTGCATGCTCCAGGGCTGGGGAGGACGTAACATTTTCTACTTATAACTATTAGGTACACTGTCACTTTTAATTACATGAAGACATTTTTTTATGTGAATACATTTTTTGTAGATGCCTGTATTCTTGAATGATACAGGAGTGTTCACCACATGTTGCCCTCTTGTTGAGATTTTAGGTAAAAGGCCTTCTTTTTGGTGATTCATCATCATCATAAACTTTATTTTTGATCACATAGTTCTTATAACGTTCATCTCACAAAATACATACAAACATGACAATTATAATTTGATAATGATTTAAAGAGGAGAGAAAGAAAGGAGACATAGAAAAAAGGAACATTTTTCAAATAAATAATAAAACAAAGTTGGCAACCCGGTCCATATATAAATATTTTAAAAAGAAAGGCCTAAAGCCCAAAAACATGTCTCTGAATAAATTCAATAATAAAAAAGTAATCAGACAATATTAAATAGGAGTTTACACACAATAGGCTTCAAGCAAGCATCTAATCCACAGGGTCATCAGAAGCTTTGCTAAACTCAATATCACAACTCTCTGTGCTAAGAATTTTGAGCACTTCAAGATAATGTCTAGAACCAATACACCTACAAAGAGGGACAATCCACTTGGACCTAAAATCTTTGTAGTAAGGTAAAAAAATAATTAAGGAACCTGGGATTCAGGTCCTCCTTCACCTGATGGACACAAATCATCAAGGAGGGCTTGAGTTTGCCATCTACTGCAGAACAGTCTGGTGGGGAGTGTCCTGTATCTAAACTGAAGAAACAATTTACATGTCATAGCTGGAATAGACTCATCAATAGTGTGTTCATATTGGGGGTAAGGTTTAAATTCTATGAACACTAGAGTAAGCAATCCCATGGATAGTGTCACATTTTCCACCAATGCCCAGTTGATTTCTTTAACTCTGCCTCTGGGAATTTGGGACATCTTCTCTGGATCTGTCCAGGATGTTTCCAAATACAGGCCTCAAAAGTGCCGTAAGGAAATGTAACCAAGGAATTTTGCTAACACAGGGAGATGGATCAAAATCCATAAGTCCCATACAGTAGGGGGCTAGTGCTTCAGTAGACCACAACGGATGCCAGATCATTAGGAGGCTACACTCTATTTTGTTTACCATCTTTCTTTGAGCCAGATCTAGGAAAACTGGGGATAAAGGGGTGCTTACCGGGAGATTGAGTAGAGATCTTATAAAAATGATGTTCAATCAGACATAAACTGTCAATGTTCCCACATCCCCACAGTTCTGCTCCATACATAACTGAACCTAGGGCTTTAGTGTTATACATTTCAAGTGCTGGTGCCACTTTTCTTGATACAGTTCTTCTGTGATTCTTTGTTAAATGGCATGTTTGCTGGATAACTGGACTGGTGTTTATTTTTACCAGCCTGCCCCTTTCAAGTGCTCAGCAGCTTGTTAAAGAATTCATGCAGAATTCTTAGGTAATTTTTTCACTTGACTCCCCTACGTCGAACTAGGCGAGTTAAGCTAACCCCCTTTTATGAACATGTTCCATAGTATAGTCTTGCATAGCACATGTTGAAGCATGTTAGGAAATGTTTGGGGCTAAATGAGATGAAAGAATGGCTACTCCTGATCTGGAAGAGTTACCTGCATTCTTTGCTTAACCTTGAAGTTTGCCACATGCCAATCAAACAGATGTAAAAGCTTCAAGACCTAGAATCAGTCACGTTAGTAGACCTTCACCTGGACGAGTCTATAGGTAATGATACATATAAGTCAACTGGAATTTTTTTACATTGCCATGTTATACTTATGTGGTGCAACAATTGTATTTATCAGTTACTTATTTATTATTATTTATTCTACTCTGTTTTCCTCGTAGGTATTCAGTACAAGTGATGACCTAAAGAAACTGGTGGAGTATCCAGGTTCAGACGTCTGGGCAGAGTAAGTTTGGTTTCCACCCCTTTTTACTCGCATTCAGAGGGTCATCTTACCTCCTTGCTTTTTCTGTCAAGAATTTGTGAAATCTTTTGGGACCTTTCTTGGCCTTATTTTATTGTTGCTGCTTTGATAAGTCCCCTTCACGGTTTCAAATCTTTTTGTGTAAACACGGGAAACCGCCGGAGATAGCATGGTTGCTGCCAGCCGTGACTTATCACTCTCTCTGAATTGGTTTTGTGCCTTTGTGTATTTTTACACTTTATTGTGTTCTGTTGAAAGATGATGACTATTGGACCATGTTTCTTTTTTGCATGTGGACCTGTGTTATTTTCTCCTCGTAAGAATGTGTACAATCACAAACTCACACCTCTTTTGCGCCTTTGCTTGTCCCATGCTCATTATGGTAGTCTTGTTTGTTGATCTCTGACTAGTTAACTGTTCCTTTTAGTTAATGGTGATGGAAAGTGAAAATTTTCTGTATTCCAGTTAGTCTCTCTCTTTTAATTATTTGGGGTTGTTTCTTGTGGCTGACATGATTAGAAAGCTATATCTTCACTCTGTTACTGCTATTCTTGTTTATGCTGTTCAAAAGGATTTGCTCCAGAGAAGGTATGTTTTGTGCATTAGGTTCTCTGAGGGCTGTGGTTTCAAGTCCCTCTTACCATGTGTGGAGAGTGGACTAGGTTTCACCTTATCAGGATTATCTCTGCAGAACATGGGATCCAGCTGGTTTGCAGGTTATAACTATGGCATTGTTCCCTGGTAAGGAGTCCTAACACAGTTGTATCCCTCCCGAGTTTTGATGTTTTACATCTAATCACTAGCTTATTTTAATCATGTCCTACTCATGCCTCATAATTTGTTTTGTTCTCAGAGGGGTTCTTATTCATTATCATGTGACTTGGTTTCAAACAACCTGACCAGTGCTATTGGCTGGCTCCCTCATTGCATGAGTGGTCTCTATGCTTCACCCATGAACAAAGTTTAGGCACTGTAACTCCTAGATGTTAAATGACATTTTGCCTTGAGGTGTCATCTTACGTTTCTTGGCTTGGGTGCCCTGGACCTACAGCGATTTCTGCTACTGGTAACAGCCCTTCTGTGGTTAGATGGTTTGATGATCTCAGAATATGGTCTTTCAATAACAGTCTTCTTTCAGACTCTATTTCTATTGTCAAACTATGGGTGGGTGGTTGCGTGGGTGTACTAATTTATTAGTGTCATTTATGGAGGGTTATTGCAAAAGTTTGAAGCCATAACTGCTGGCACCCTTTTCATGCTCTGACATTGAGGGTGCTTTCTTTTCCTATCCTCCTACGCCACTGTTCCCTCTTTACTGGATACTGCACAACACATTCGTGGGTAGTATGGTGAGAGTTTCCAGTTCAAGATGGCAAAGTGTGACAATGGAGAGTGAAGTAGGAGGGGTAGGAATATGGTTTGCCTGCTCACTTTTTTCATAAAACAACACTGCTATCTTTCCCCTTGCAGTATGAAAGTGTGTTTGCATGCCAAAAGAGCAAAATAAACCTGCGCACAAGCATAGGCCATTAATTAGCATGAGAATGGCTACTTGAGGACATGTGTGATCATATGGAGATGCACGTTACGAACATATGGTACTAGGAATCAAAATGCACTGCCAAACGTCCAGCACTCTACCTCGGCTTTCCCCATCTCTGCATGAATACACAAGCAGGTTGGGTGAACTCTGCCCTGAGTGTACTCAGATGAGCAAGGGAAAGTACACTTTATGAACCAGGTGGCCAATTAATCATGTGCACAGGTAGCAATGATGGAAGGGTCTTATTAATAGAAAAATAGTAAATTTGCATCTGTAGATTTGCTCCTTTCGTGCAGGGGCAGATTTACTTATTTTTGGAGTTCTTCAACTTCTTAAGGAGTTCTTGAGTACCTGCTGCGCGTTTGCCTCTGAATTCCTTGGGAAATCCCTTGATTTCCAATGTAGGGGTAAATTCCCTGTATCCTCTGGTCTTCATGGTGAAGAACTCTGATCGGTGGAGTGGATTCCCCGGTGGAAAAACACACTTTTTCTCTGTAAGGATAAACATTTCTACCCAAGGAGAACCTCCTGCCCTTACACACCTATCAAATTTGGGTGAATTTGTTCTTTCCACCCTGGAAAGGGAGTTACACCAGCCCTGTGCTGCAGTAAATCTCCGAACATTTCCACAGTGCAAAGGGGTTGTTTCGTTCTGTGGGAAGACAGACAGACCTTCATGTTTATGTATTTCCCCAAACTTTCAAAGGAAGTCACAGCTTGAAATACCCACTTCTCACCCCTT
Organism: Pleurodeles waltl; assembly: GCF_031143425.1. Lineage (NCBI taxonomy): Eukaryota > Metazoa > Chordata > Amphibia > Caudata > Salamandridae > Pleurodeles > Pleurodeles waltl. The sequence goes on along the minus strand of NC_090448.1, from coordinate 264,977,451 downwards.
GAGTGGGATGCACTGCTACAGAGATCTTCGCACTCCTGTTGGAAATCTCTCACCAATCCACCACCCGCTTGTAACGGTTTACACCTGCCAGGAATCTCTTTCTGAACTAGTGACACGCAGGTAAAAAGTAAATGTGGTCATAATCCAGATTTACCTTTGAGAATACAATCCCACCTGTGACCCATTAAGTGAATTAAGAGGATCATCAGGATTACACTGTTTTCTGGGTAAACCAGACCACACCAGAAACACTATTTTCCTTTCCTGCTTTGTTCATTTAGTCAGGCACAGACCAAAGGAAAATGACAGGTCAATTATGAAAAATAAGACCTGTCTAATAGGTATTATCCAAAATGTAGCTAAAATTAATGCAGGTTTCTTCTAACACACTCCTACACTCTCAAACATGGGTCTTTCCACAGCTCTGTTAATAAACCCTCATTATGCCCTGGCAGCTAACATTACATCATCTGTCTAATGTGATTTACTTGTTGTCCAGATTGGCCCCATGACAGGTCCCCAAGCCATGTCTTTGTGCATGAGGCACCATAAATAAATACATTAATAAATAAATACATCATTAACATATGAGTTTTCATATTATCAGTAATAAGTGGGTGTTGGCGACTGCACGCTCAGTACATTTGATAATGTGTTTATAATGTACACTCACTTTGATTGATGATGCTTTATGCATAGTTTTTGATTGGGTCTACTATAATATTCATTTCATACCTACCGAGACTATACGCAGTTGCAAAATAATAAGGCTCCCATATCATGGGATGATAGAGTGAGAGTGAAAATAAACATTACAAACATTGATTAATATCATAATGCCTGTTTCTGTTATAATGAGCTTTCTGGGGTTATCAAGGAATAATGAAACCTAGGAGTGCAAAATTACTATAAAAGAGATTAACGACTTCATGCCACACAGCTGAGAACAGCGACCATGAGTAGAGATGCAAACAATCTCTTCAGAATCTACATTTGTCTGCAAGCATGAAATGTCCTATCAATATTCTTTTCCTTCTGTTTCCTTAATGGAAACAATTTGGACAACATTTTATGCACATTTCTTAATGTATTTTGTATTTCCATTTGCGTCTTCTTGTTTAGCAATATAAAACATCAAAAAACTGACGCTGAAGATGCTCGTGTAGCCCTCTCTTTAATATCGATCGGTCAAGTGTAAAAAGTCTGGGTTGGGAACATCACACAAGGGTTCTCTCAGAACGGACTGTGATGGGGTGCCATTGATCATTAATACCACGCAGCTATTTACAGCTCATAGAAATTACAGCATTGTAGAAATAAATGATCTATGTGGTAGACACATTATTAATATTGTTGTGTTAGGTATGAGTGGTAGAAATGACCATCCTTTTCATGGTTTAACCCCAGCTTTTGCCCTGACTGTTGTTGCAGGCTGTTGAACTTCGTGCACTTTACCCCTGCTAGCCAGGAGTAAAGCACCTGCCCTACCCTTTTTAACATGATGATATTGGCATGCTCCAAATTGGCATTTTTAACTTACCTAAAAGTCATAAGTATATGGTACGGAGTGTTAGAAATGGGGTCTCTAGTTGGCAGTGGTTTGCACCTTGTCCAAGAAGGGGCCCTCACAGTAGTCAGGGTAAGGGAGTCACACAGCAAAGATAACCCCTGCTTACCCCCTTGGTATCTTGGCTCAAGCAGTCAGGCTTATCTCAGAGGCTATGGGTAAAGCATTTGTACACACACACAGCAACACAGTGAAAACACAACATAAGTACTCCACACCAGTTTAGAAAAATAGCCAATATTTATCTGAGTAAAACAAGACCAAAATGACAAAAATCCAACATACATAAAATACACATTTTTAAGATTAACTGTACTAGAGCACTTAGAAACACAATAGCTTCATCTGGGGCTCTCATGCATCTTTATGGAGTCGCTTCCAACTGTCTGACTCCACTTGCGAGGGAGTGCAGGCCAGTCACAGAGTCACACAGACCACAGGTACAATACTTTAGAAAGCAATGAGGAAACATAGATATTGCATGGAGTCAGGAGATAAGGCGTCGCAGGGGCAGGTGTGGCGTCAGTTCGTTACTGCTACTGGGGAGGTGAGATGTTGCTTCCTTACTGCAAGGAAGGGGAGGTGATGCAGCATTGGTGATGAGGCATCGGCTCTTTAAGACTAGGCGGGATTGATGAATCCAGCAGGTCAAGATGCAAGGTGTGGACTTTGCGGTGTTGCGAACATACCACTGGTCCACAGGTGCTGCAGCAGAGCTGGAGTCGGATGTCACCGATGTCGGTGACTCGGCACTGGGGACTCACACTGTGGCCGGACTTTGGAGGTGCTGCTGCGGCGTTAGGCCTGAGTTGCAGGTTGTGGTCGTTCCACTCAGCGGGGACCATGGCTCCAGTATAGACGGCACGAAGTGAGAGAGCTGCACCAGTTCTGAAGTTGCTCTGGAGTCGATGTGCTTAGTTTCTTCTTGATTGCAGCAGAGCTCACTTCCAATGGCCCAGGACCTGGATTTGTCACAACTTTTCTTAGCAAGTCGGGACACTCAGTAAGAGAGCCCAGGTGCTGGTAGGTAAAGACGTTGATGGCCCTGAGACTTCTTAACAGGAGGCAAGCTCAGTTCAAGCCCTTGGAGAACCTTGGAAAGAGGGATGTAGATAGCAAAGTCCAGTCCTTTCACGCCCAGGACAGAAGAAGCAAGCAGTAAGTCAGCACGACAAAGCAACAGGCAAAGTAGCACTCCCTCCTACAGCGTCCATTTCTTCTTCCTGGCTGAGGTCCTCAGTCCAAAAGTGCTCTAACTATGTGATGTCAGAGGTCCAGTACGTATCCCCATTTCTGTCTTTGAAGTATTAAAACTTCAGAGATAAGTCTGTAGTGCACAAGACCAGGCTTTCCCTGACCTGGCCCCAGACACAATCCAGGGGGTTGGAGATGGCTTAGTGTGAGGACAGGCACAGCCCTATTCCAGTGCAAGTGTCAGCTCCTCCCATTACTCTAGCTCAGGAAGACCCATCAGCCTGATGATGGGCCATCAGGATATGCAGGGCACACCTCAACTCCCTGTGTGTGGCTGTCTAGAGTGAAAGCACCAACAGCCCACTGACATCCGGACCCAGACGTGTATTCAGCAGACAGCCAGAGGCACAGAATGGTTCAGCAAGAAAAGTGTCAATTTCAAACTTACAATTCAAAAATTAACTTCACCGAAAGACGTATTTTAGAATTGTGAGTTCAGAAACCCCAATCTCCATATCTCCACCTGCTCCCAATGGGGAATTACACTTAAAAGATATTTCAAGCCAATCCAAAGTCAACTTATGGGGCTGATAGGCTTTGCAATAGTGAAAAACAAATTTAAAAGTATTTGGACATGGTAAGCACACCAGTACATGTCCTAACTTTTACATACTCTACACAATGCCCATGGGGCTGCCTCAGGCCTTCTTTAAAGCTGACGTACATGTAGTAAAAGGGAAGGTTTGTGCCAGGACTACTCATGTGGGTGGCACAATCAGTCCGGCAGGCCCACCAGTAGCATTTGATTTACAGGCCCTGGCCACATATAATGCACTTTACCAGGGACTTACTAGCAAATCAAATACGCCGATCATGGAGAAACCAATCACCAATACAATTTAGACAGAGAGCATATGTACATTAGCACTGGTTGGCAGTGCTAAAGTGCCCAGTGTCCTAAAGTCAATACAAACAGGTCCAAAAAAATAGGAGGAAGAAGGCACAAAGTTTGTGGATAACCCTCCAAAAAGGGCAAGGCCTAACACAGAGTATACCCAGAGACAGTATTTTAAATGTTACAATTGAACTACAGCACCCTTTGTGCATCCACTACAGTGCCAATGTAACATGGACTGCAGACCTACCCTCTGTTACCTCACTATGTACTTTTAAACTTCAAATTATACTTGTAACAATAGCCCCTTTTTGGCAAGCCTAAACCTTTTTTTTAAATATTAGTAAGTCACCCCTAAGTATGCCTTACTACCCATAAGACAGGGAGCATGGTAGACATAAGATATTTAAAAGTTTAATGTTAAACATCCTTACATTGAAAAGTCCCAAAAGTTATTTTCACTGCAGCAGGATTGTCTGTTCAATAGAAAAGTATTGAGATACAATATTATATTTAATAATATTGTCTTAGGCTCTGGAACTGCTACAAATTTCATTCTTGGACTTTTTGGAATATTTATTACATGTCCAATTAACTGGTGATTTCAGATTTGCAATACATATTTTGGAAAATCTACTTTTAGTAGGCTACCTTTTCCCTGCCTAAAGCCTCTGAGGATCAATTTGCTTGAGCTCTAATTGTCACATTGCAGCTGAATGGCCCGCTTACTGAGGTGTGAACTTGCTCCCAGAGTAGGGACAAAGGTCTTTGAGTGTGTGGAAGTGATGCTGTTCCCTTGATAGGATGGCCAGTGGCTACACCCAGGAACAAGACTAAGAGGCATGCCCTGACAAAGGCAAATTTTACTTGATACCTTGAAATGGCCTCCCTTGGCACCCCAGTCAGGCAGCCACCATTCCCAGTGGGAGTGAAGCTGCCCCTAGAACTGGTTCAGAGTGACCACAGTGGAGAGGTTGTTCATATCCAGGGAGAAATTTAATCTGGACAGAGGAAGAAAGTTCTGCCATTTTGGTTTTGGTACAGATGGGCACTGTGAGATTGTTTTCTGTAAGGAACACAGGACATTTTACAAAAGTAGGTAGTATTACCCCTGGGAACGTTTACCCAAATGGTTAGGGAGTGTGCAGGAGTTTCCTCACCCGCAGGCTAGTGCCAGGTATAAAGGTGGCACCCTCAAAAGCTTACCTAGGACAATTTGTGGAGCTGTATAAGAACAGAAGAGGACTGGGCCGGCTGTTTGTGACCTGAGAAGATCCCAGAGGACTTGGCTTGCTCTCCTTTTTGTACCCTGGACAAGCACATGGACTCCAAGGGACATAACTCTGACCTCCTGTTCAAGCTACAGGGACACAACAAGCTACCAGAGGCTTTTTTTCAGCAACTCCCCAACTGACCGTGTCCAACTGGACCTATCCTGGACCCACTGGATCTTTGCCTGGTGTCAAGGTGTGGTCCCAACCTTTTCTTGAAAACTGAGACTTTTTGGCTCCAAAGACCTCTGGAGGATGGCGACCAACCTCATCTGATAGAGATGCATTGATGCTGGGACAATGATTCAGAGGTTGCCTACTTGGAGCTTTTCATCAGCAGCAAATCTGATTCAGTGGGACCTTGCGGAGAAGGTATCAGGACTTGTTGAGCCCTGTTCGGCTACAGGCTGCAGTCTTTTTCTTATGGTAAAATCCAAGCACCAAAAAGTTTCTGAATGTAGAAATGTTCATTGGTCAAAGCACCAAAACAATCCAGCCAGGTGTGAAATTCAAATTTCTCCCGCTTGAAGCTTTCCACTGTTTGACCTGTGAGTCGTAGAGTGGTCTTCCCCCAAACTTATGTCTTCATCCTACTTTTATTCTGATTTTGCTTTTATTAGCCATAGAACTATGTGTACATTACCATTGCTAATCAGGGCGAAAGTGCTTGTGCCCACTCCCTAAAAATGGTAAAAGTGGCTTACACCTAATTGAGATATTTCATTTACTGATAAGTCCCTAGGAAAGTGGCATACCATATACCCTGGACTGGTAAATTGCATTCTACTAGTGGGCCATCAGTATTTATTGTGCCAACCACTTACGTAGCCCTTAAAGCCTGCCCCAGATCTACCACTGCATCCTTTATACAGTTTTAAACTGCCAATTTGACTTGGCTATTTGCACTTGGCAAAATGACTCTCTTACCAAGTATAAAACTCCCTATTATTACATATATGTCATCTCTAAAGTAGGCCCTAGGCAGCCACTAGAGCAGGGTGCATTGTAACTAAAGGGCTGGACATGTACTTTTAAGTTTTTTTCTGTCCTGGTAGTGAAAAACTCACAATTGTGTTTTTCAATACTGTGGGCCTATGTGTCCCACAGGATAACATTGGGTCACCTTATTACAATTAATAAGTGTTAACATTTGATTGGGAGCAGGTGGGAAAGTGATGCTTGTTATCTGATGAATTATAATTTTAAATCCTTTTTAGTGGTAAAGTCGCATTGTAAGGCACGATTTTGGAAATGCCACTTTTAAAAAGCTAGCATTAGCTTGCCCTAACCATTTGGTGACTGTAGCATGGTACTTGGTCACATGACTAGGTGTGAGTGGCAGTTGGCCATTGTACATTCTTCCCAGACAGCCACATAATAGAGAGACTAGGTGTGCCCGACTTGGCCATGTTAGGGAGAATGGGGGGAGCGGAGCTGTGCACACAGCTCTACTTACACATCAATAGGCTGGTCTTTGCTCCCACACAAATAACTTAATATTAGCCTTTTGTGTCTGCAGCCAGGCTGAAGGCAATGCAGGGAGGCAGGAAATTCCAGACACTTCTATGGAAAGTCTCCAGAGGTTTCTTACATTTCAAAGAAGGTACCAGGTAAAAAAATAGGACCCCAAGGCCTACTCGTCAGTTCACTCCTGGACCTGCGGACAGACTCTCGGAGGACTGCGTACTGATATGGCCTGCTGTGTACTTCATAGGGACTGCTTTGCTGCACCAAGAAGGACTTCTCTGCTGTCTGAAGTCTGCCCTGAGCCCAAGAAGCCTACCTTGCTGCTTGAGCCCTGTTTTTCTTCTTGAATCTAGGACATCCAGAAGTGACCCCAAGGGCTAGTGGGCTGGCCTTCTGATCAGAGCCTCAGGGACAGAAAAGACTCTAATCATCTTGATCTCGTACCTTGACCCTGCCTGAGTGAGTCCTGACCCCCAAAGCGGTGCCTCCCTAGTCCTGGACCATTGAAAGTGATGCTAAAGGTACCCAGATATCCCAAATTCGAACCTTTTGGCTAAAAAGTACTCTGAGAACTGAGAAGAGACTGGGACCTACTTGCTCGTCAATCCACCCTCAGTGCATCACTGGTCAGCTTGTTTATGTGGCAGGTCCCACTATGTTCTGCTCTGTAGCAGCAAATCCTGTTCAGCGGCTCTTCTCAGAAGGGGTATGCACCCTCTCTGAGTATAGCCTGCAGTTCCACCCTGCATCAACCTCCAAAGAAGGGCCTAAGTCCGAAAGAAGCAATCTTCACTGTGTCTTCATCCGGTAACTCCCCAATGGCGATGTCTCCTCCTTGGACACCTCCAACTGCATTGTGCCACTGAACTGTACCTTTACAGACATGTGTCACTGATATTTCTCCTAAAACCAAAGGTAAGTTGATACCGAGCCTATCAAAGTCAACGGCTTCATCAAGACCTCATCCTTCGGGTACCCAATGAAGTGGAACCCTCTTCAGCTACAGCATGCTGTCTTGCCCTGACAATCAGGTCAAACCTGGTTTATATATATATCCCACATTCCATTGCGGATGCGGCTGGTACAGTCCAAAGGCAACCGGATGACCCTGGTTGGAGCTTAATGCTTTTTGGTGGTGCTTCGAGCCTTAAACTTTAAACTTTCATAAGTCCAGTTTCCCAAATTGGATTTTTGTCATTTTTGTGTCATTTCATCGAGAAATATGGGAAGAAGTATGAGAATGTTTAGATCGTTTTACCTCTAAATAGATTAATTATAGTGTATTTTAATGGTTATTTGTTTTTTGGGGGTTTTTTTCTATAAATTTATTTCAATGCTTGGTGAAATTTGTTTTTGAAATTGTTGAGAAACATTATTGGTTGATATTCAGTTTGTGAGTTACAGTGAGATTAAGAGGGAAATATTTCTCTCTTGAAAAAGTTTTGAAAAAATTGTAATTTAGTGTGATCACGTACAGGTCATGACATCAGATGTTGTTTTGTTTTAAAATAGGTATTTTAAGGAGGTAGAACTGAAATGTGGTTTCAGAATTTTGAAAGAGTCTGATATGAGAGATCCTTGTACCTGGCAAGAGCTTGATGTTTAAAGTTTATAATTAAGATGCATGTTTCTAAACAATTTAATGTGCAACTAAAGTTTTAAGGGTAAAGGGAAGGTAAAATTGGGTATTGCCATTGTTTTAAATAGATAGAAAAAATGAATTGATTAAGAGTGCAGTTTCAGGTGACTTCAAATATGAAATAGTTTGAGACTTATCACAAAGGTTGAAATTTAAAGTTCTTAAGAATGTCACGTTGAATTAAAAACAGTGGGTTAATAAAGTTGTACATGACGAGAGGAGAATGACTTTAGTATAATTACTCTGATTTCTAAGGAATATATTGAAATGAAATACATTTGAAATCCAAGGATTTTTCTCAGGAAACTATATTTTCGGTCTTACATCTGATGGTTCTAACCAAGAAAGAATGCTTAATGCTTTAAATTTGTGATGATGTTGATTCAAAGACCAAAATGAGAAATACATTGCTAGATATGAGAGGTAAGAGATGTTGAAAGATTAGGGTTGGTAGAATAAAAAGCTTCTAAAACTACTGTAATCTCTTTTCTAAAGATCTGTACACTCTCAGCTCACAGGATCCAATCACACTAAGATAGCTCGAAAAGTTACAGCACTAGTTGCAGAAGCCCTTATATAGCTTGTAAATCACATGATGCAATTCCAGTATAATAGCTCATTAGAATCGTTGCTTCCTGTACATCTGTGTGTGTGTAATAATACGAAGATTGAATATTTTCTGTTATAGTAAAACAATCAAACACCAAATGATGACCTCTCTAGAGCTGTACTACTGTTATTCATGATGTTCGCATAAGGGTGATTAAAGTGTAGGCAACAGAAACCCCTGTGTTACCTGATCTTTGAATCCTACTTGCTGAATGTGTTATGATAGTACCACAATATTTTCCAAAAATTCTCCAAACTTCCCTTGTGGAGTACCATCAAACAGCCTACAAATCCTATAAGTTATTGACTAATGTTAGCGGCTCAATATTTTTTTAAATACATTTCCTATCAAAGTCTTGGGGCGCAGAGGGTGCAAACCCCACTGCAATGCACTCTTCATATCCTTACATTTATCAAAATTATTACTTGCCTACTATGCTGACAATTGCACAAATTGCCATTGAATTTGTGAAAAATTCCTTCTAGTGATCCCTTATACATCTCTTCACATGGTACATTAAATAAAAATGCATAATATAACCCTTTCACTGCCCGGGTGTTTCTACACATCTGTGGCGGAGATTTTTATTTTAAAACACCTATAGTTTGTTCAACCAGATATTCTTCTTTGGCTTCTTTATGCACTCATCCAAACAATATATGTTTTCTTTCCACTGGTGGCTAAGTATTTTTCAAAAAATTTGCTTAATATTTGGTTGCATTTATGAAATGGATGAGCACAAATCTTAGAACGCTAACCACAAAAATGGTGCCTTGAGTGTCTGGAGTCCGATGAAGCCTAATATGTGTGGTTTTTCCAGGGAATGTAGTATACAAGATCAATTATGTAATAGTGCAGATCACAAAACGTTTAGTATTTTTCCAAAGCAAGATAATTCTGCCCATTTCACCCAGCTGAGATACAACTCGCTCCTAAGCCTTGACTCCAAGCTTTGTCCCTTGGGGTCTTTTGAGCAAGTGGGTACCAGAGATATATGGATTTTGTATGAGCTCAGTGTGTCCAAAGGCAACAAGCTTGGGTGCAGTGCATTTTGAAAATTTGGGAAGCAGCAGCAAGTGCAATTGATGGTTTGGGGTTCTAGACTTTTGGTCACCAATACAACCAGTAACTGCATGAAAACTCACAACAGTATATTTTTATTACCTACCCATCCTAAGCTTTCTATTACTATATTCTATACCTCCCTATACTGATTGGCTGGACAGAAGATCGTTCTCAGATTTTTTGCATTTTTTTCAATAACAAAATAATTCCTTCTTGTCTTCCTCGCTCAACATCATATCCCTGTGAAGACATAATCAACAACTGTGTTCCTCTGCATCTCCTGAGAATGAGGGTATCAGTTAGGTATAGGTTCTGGATGCCCAGAAATGGTCAATGCGGCACAGTGCATTTTTTTTTATTTGGAAAGAAGCTGGAAGCAAATGTAAGCATATTGTACCTGTCTATTAGTCACAGATATCACTCCTGGATTGTCTGTAAACTTAGCACAGTTATTTATGTTTAATATCTACACATCCTAAGCGTTTTCTTTCCATGTGCCATGAACATGACGCTTGACAGATGTTTAGCATTTTTTCACACAGTTTGTAAATTCCCTTAAATCTTCCCTGTACAGAAACATAAACCTACCAAGACCTGACCCCAACTGTGTACCTCTGGGCCTTCTCAGTATGAGAATGACAGAAATGTGTGGGTTTTTATGGGTTCATGGTGCATACAGACAATGAACTGGATGTAGTGCATTTTGGATGTTTGGAAATTAGCTGCATGCAAAATGCTGGTTCACTGTACCTGTATTTTGGTCATAAATATGACATTTGAGATCCGTAGAAACATGTCATAATCATTTATATTCAACATCTATACATCTATACATCCTCATAGTTCTAGTGCTTGGTTCCAAACCACTCTGCATTGATTGGCTGGCTAAGACAATGCATTGAAATAGATATTTGTCAAATTTTCAACATTCCTCTCTAAAGGCTTGTTTCAATCAGTCTTTCTCACACACGAATATACGCCCTCAAGGCTTGACCCAAATCTCTGTTCCACTTGGTCTTTTGAATGTGGGGTTTACCAAGCATATGGATTTTCCAAGGGTTTAAGTCATACACGAAACACCAGGGAATGTTTTGATGGGAGACAGATGATGGTGGATGTCTGTAGTATTTGGGTCCATGGTTGACTGCCACCCAGGAAAACCTACTAACTCCAGACATTTACAAGAACTAGAGGCAAAGGCTAATCTATGGAGATATGTGTTGATTGAATCCCATCTTGCTTTATTACCCAGATCCCCCCGTAAATGTCACAGTATGGAGAAAAAAAGCACAATTTCTTTGCTTTTCTGTGACAGAAAACTCCAGAATGTCAGGCAAATGGCAAATGCCCTACCATCCAATCATCTCACACATCTCCTGATAAAATGGTAACCCATATCTGAGTGTTGACCTATTGCATGGGACAGGAAAAAGTCAAAATTGTGACAGAGATATGACCACACTGGTATTCATGTTATACAGTCACATATTTGCCCTGTTGTTGTCAGTTGTGATAGACCTACTCACACACTTGTGAGGTAATTCTTTTATTGGTAGAAGTATGGGAACATTGCAGTTGGAGGTTTAGCTATTCCCCCTCACATTCTAGAATGCTCCATGAAGGAAATGTGATGAAACGTTTACTTTTAAAGATGCTTGACATGTGCAGCAAGTTCTGTGTGAGAAAAGGTGGTAGCATCCTTGCAAGCCACATTACACAGGACTCCTCCAGGAGTACAGTATTGAGAAACATCTGAGGTTGGTAGGTTTTTCCAGTTATCATACACCCCTGGACCCCAAACTTGTTTGTGCCCAAGGAAAGAGCTGAATGATGTTTAAATTTTGTGTTAGCTAAGAAAAAATTCAGACAGTGTCCTGGCTTTTTGATGGGGCTCGAAGGTGTATGTGTGTCTATGTCCCAGCAAGGAGCCATGCTGAACTTGATCATTTCTGCAGGGTCACCCCCAAAAGTTTTGCAAATACCCTGCCTATTTTTGCTGAGCTAATTTTTGTTGGCTTTAGGACTCTTTGCAGTTTACCACGGCTCACCAGTGCTACAGTGTTTCTGGTCTCTCCCCAAAACATGGTAAAGTTAGCTTAAACATGATTGGCATGTTTAATTAACTTGAAGGTCCCTAGTAAAGTGGTATATCATATACCCAGGGCCTATAAATTAAGTGCTACTAGTGAGCCTACAGCAATTATTGTGCCATCAACTTAAGTAGCCCATGAAAACGTGTCCCAGACCTGTCATTGCAGCCTGAATGCAGTTTTGCAGTTTTAGACTGTCAATTGGACTTGGTAATATAACCCACTTGCCAAGTCTTAAACTCCCTTTTACTGCATATGTCACCCTTCAGGTATGCCCTAGGCAGCCAATAGGGCAGGGTGCATTGTAATTAAAAGGCTGGACATGTAATCCTACATTTGTTTTCCACTACTGTGAGGCATACCTCTCCCATAGGATAACATAAGGTTGCCTTATTGCATTTAATAAGTGCTACCTTTTGATTGGGAACTGGCAGGCCTTTCGTATTTCGTGCCTGAGAAATTGTAATTAAAATCTTCAATGGTAATGTCTGATTTTAACTTACAATTTTGAAAATACATCTTTTAAAAAGTTGGCAATTTCCTGACCTCTTTGGTGCCTGCGGCCTGTTCCTGGGTTACATGAATGAGTGTAGCTGACAGTTGGACTTTGTTTATTTCTCCCAGACATTCCACACAATAGAGGGATTCAGCATACCTGGATTGGCCATCAACTGGTCGGATAGGGAGGCACAGCCTCACTTGCAACTGAATAGGATGTACTCTGTCCTCACACAAAAGACTTGTAATCCATGCATTGTTCATTCAGTCAGTTTGGAGCCAGGGCAGGGGAAGCAGGAAACTCAAAGCAGTTCAAAAGGGAATTCTCTAGAAGCTTCTCTTACTTCAAAGATGGCACCAGTTATAAAATTCATTATACTCTCTGGACCTGCCGAAGGACTTCGGAAGACTACCTGCTGCTGCATTTGGAAAGACTACTTTGATGTCTGGAGTCTGCCTTGAACGCTCAGAGGCCTGCCCTACTGTTTGAACACTGTTCTCCTGCTGAACCCAGAACTACCAGAGTAATTCCAACAGCTAGTTGACTGGCCTCCTGATCAGAGACTCAGGGACAGAAAAGGCTCCAACCATATGTAACCCATACCTGGACTCAGCCTGAGTAAGTCCTAACCCCCCACATGGTGTCCCTCCAGGCCTAGACTCTTAGTGGGGCTAAACATGCCCACATATCCAAAATCTAAAACTTAGGAATTTCTTGGCTAAAATACTGCTCTGAAAACCAGGAGAAGACTAGGACCAACCTGCTTGTCTATCAACACAAGGTGCATTTGCAGTCAGCCTGACTTGTAACAGCTCCGGCTATGTTCTTCTCCAAATCAGCAAACCCTGTACAGTGGTAAAGGGCTATCTTGCCTACTGGAACCCTCGCTGGCTACAGCTTACAGCTTTGCCCCAATGGAGATGCTCAACTTCCAAGAAAGAGACTGAGCTCAAACATAGAAATATTAATCACAACTTTGTTCAGCAGCTCCCAAACAATGGCACTTCCTCCTCAGACACCACCTGCAGTATTGCCCTGTTGAGCTTCACCTTCTCAGAAAAGTCTTCTCCGAATCTCTTCTAAGTTTGAAGGTTAGCACTAACTGACCCCAAGCCACTTCTTGTATCTGACCTGATCTATCGTGGCCGGCCATATTTTTCGACTTTGACAATTGCCTTTTTGATCTTTAAGCAGTAGTTTTGATCTACACTTCAAAAATTCAAAACTCCAGTTTTACTGATTGGATTTTGTTGTTTTGATGTCAAACTGTTTATTAAAATGTACTCTATTTTTTAATGAAATTGTGGGATTTTTCTTGTGTTATGATTTCAATTAATTACTGTTTGTGTGCTGTGTAAATACTTTATACATTTCTTCTAAGTTAAGATTGTGCCCAACTATGAGAGGGTTAAGCACAGTTTAAGCAAGGGCCCACACTCTGTTTGTATTCTTTCTGAAAAAAATCCAAATATAATTGTTTACACGCTGGGATTGAGAGCTGTGTCAGCACTCCAACAATGTTCTGGGTGTTATGTGATTTTTTTGTTAGGGTAAGCACAGTCCAAACAGTGTTTGGCTCCTTGATATGGAGGTCAGATGCTGTTTGGATTTTTCATATTTTAATAAAAAATCCACACATCACCCACCTCCTTTCTAGGGTGCAGGCACACAGTTCTTCCCACCACGCTGCCTCTTCATTGTGGTTTATTGTTTGACAAGGATGTTTCCTATAACAGTAAACAATATAGAACTGTGCATGTTTAGGTTGCTGCTTGGAGTCTAACTAATGGGATGCAATAACCACACCCAGAAATTAACTTACTTTACTCTTGCAATGCATAGCCTTCCTCCCCTTGTGTAGATTTATGAATGGGTCACCAGGGCTTTCAAGTGACATAAATATATAGAAACTGTATTGGGTTTTGTGATAAAATTTGCAGTGAACCAGATGTCCCTTGACATCCAGTTGAGGGTCTCACTTGTGTACTGCATTTTTGTTTGACTCCAAAGGTCAAATGTTGATTAAATTGCTCTAGATAAATGACAACAAATCTATTTTGTGCCATGTATCCTTGCAGCAATTGTCATTTTTCATCAGAAATATATTTTGACCCAGCTATAACTTACTTTATGGGAGACAGGAAACCACCAGAATTTCCCATTAGTATTAAAGGCAGTAGCCAACCATTAGCCCCAATTGGATCCCTTTGGACTTTTTTCCTTTTTGCCTCCTATTTCTTCTGACCTGTTTTGTTGGCTTTAGAACTCTGAGCACTTTACCACTGCTAACCAGTGCATATGCTCTCTGTGTAACTTTTATTGTTGATTGGTTTATCCATGATTGGCATATTTGATTTCCTGGGATGTCCCTAGTACAGTACACTAGAGGTGCCCAGGGCCTGTAAATCAAATGCTACTAGTGGGCCTGCAACACTGGTTGTGCCGCCCACATAGTTAGCCCTGTAATGATGTCTCAGACCTGCCACTGCAGTGTCTGTGTGTGCATTTTTTAACTGCCAATTCGACTTGGCAAGTGTACCCACTTGCCAGGCTTAAACCTTCCCTTTTCTTACATGTCACACATCCCTACGGTAGGCCCTTGGTAGCCCCATGGGCAGGGTGCAATGTATGTGTAAGGTAGGACATATACTAATGTTTTTTTATATGTCCTGACAGTGAAATACTGCCAAATCCATTTTTCACTGTTGCAAGGCCTATCTCTTGCATAGGTTAATATGGGGGCCACCTTTAAATATGATTAAAGTGAAGATTCCCTTTGGGAGCAGATGGACATGTGGAGTTTGGGGTCTCTGAACACACAATTGAAAAATACATCTTTTAGTAAAGTTGGTTTTGAGACTGTGTGTTTGCAAAATGCCACTTTTAGAAAGTAGACATTTTCGTGCTTAAACCATTCTGTGATTTTGCCAGTTTGTGGATTCCCTTTCTGGGTCAGTTTGACAGTTGGGCTGTTTGCACCTCTCTCTGGACAGTGACACAAAGGTAGCTGGGTTGTAGCCTGCATATCCTGATGAGCCATCTGTGCTAGGAGGGAGGTGAGGAGCGGTCACTTACAACTGAAATCGCTGTGCCTGCCCTCACACAATGCAGTCTCCAAACCCCTGTATGTGTCTGGGGCCTGGCCTGGGCAAGGCAGGATTTCACAAACAAGAGACTTTCCTTTAAAGTAGGCCTACTTCAAAGGCAGACCTGGGTATAAGAAGGGTACCCAAACCCCTGAAAATTAGATCACTTCTGGACATCAAGAGGAACCTCTGTCTGGAGAAGAGCTGAGGAGAAGTGCTGCCCTGTCTGTGATTGTGCTTTGTGGAGCTATCCTGCAGTTGCTGCTTCTGCCTGTGCAAAGGGACAAGGACTGGATTTTGTTGTGCATTCCTGCTTGTGAATAAATCTCCAAGGGCTTGTCTTGGGCTTGCCTCCTGTTGTTGAAGTCTCAGGACCATCAAAGACTTCCCCTGCCAGCACCTGAACTCTCTGCTGAGACTCCTGCCCTGCCAAGTGGTGTCCTATTCATTTCCTGGGGCTGTGGAAGGTGAAGCTGGCAGACCAAGACTGAAAATCCATGCTGTGTAGGGAAAACAACGTGCCGCCGGCTTTGCGGCTGAAATCTACGCTCCACCTGCATCGTGGCTGGAAGATTGATGCACGCGGCTGGAGAAACGATGCGCAATACCTGCTGATGTAAGCTGATAACATTGCAACCCCCATAGCGCGGCTGATACCGTGTGGCAGGGTTTTCGACGCAAACCTCGCTGGGCGTGGAAAAACAACCCAAAGCCTGCCCGGACCAGAGGTGCCTGTTCAGACTGACGCACCGATCTCCTGTGGAAAGGAAAAACAACGCACGCTGACCTGACCAGAGGAGGAACGATGCACAGTCTCGCTTGCGAGTGAGAAATCAACACATCAGTGGCCTTTTCCAACACACACTCGCCCGTGCAGTGTTATTTTGACGCAACCCAGGTACTTTTTCACACTGACAGCGTTAGCACTGTTTTCTAAGGATTTAAGACTTGACTTGTGTATGGTGGATTTTTGTTGTTCTGGTCTTGTTTTGTTTGGATAAATATTACCTTTTTTTCTAACCCTGTGTCGTGTCATTTTGTAGTGTTTTCACTGAATTACTGTGTGTGTTGGTACAAATACTTTACACCCAGACTCTGAAGTTAAGCCTGCCTGCTCGTGCCAAGCTACCAAAGGGCTGAGCGGGGGTTAGCTGAGGGTGATTCTCCTTTACCCTGACTAGAGTGAGGGTCCTTGCTTGGACGGGGGTAATGTGACTGCCAACCAAAGACCCAATTTTTAACAGATGCGTAACAGACTCAGGGCCTAATTAAGAGTTTGGTAGGTGCGAACAGCCGTTCGCCAAACTCCCGACAGAGTGGCTGCCGCTGTAGTGGCGACCACCGCACCTGGCCTATTATGAGTTTTCAGCTAGGGTGACGGGAGGAAAATGAGGTTTTTGTCTATCAGCCTAGCAGGAAACTGGCTGCAGCATTGTCTCTTGCTCGGAATCGAGCTGGCAGCAATGCTGTCGCTTGCAGGGTGCACCAGCACCTTCACAGAGTTCACTTTCTGCACAGCAGACAGTGAACAATGCGAATGGTGATGGGCAGGGGGACCTCTGCACTGCCCATGCCAAGTGCATGTGCAGTGCAGGGGCCTCCTGTGGCCCCCTGCACCTTTTTACTGCCAACCTTTTCATGATGGTAAATCCGCCATGAAAAGGCTGGCGAATGAAGTCGTAATCAGCAGGGCGGCGTTGCATGCATCGCCTCCCTGGCTGATTGCAACCTCAACCCTCTGTCAACCTGTCGGGATCACCGTTCCACGATCTTAATGTGGCAGTCGGACCGACACAGCAGCGGCAGTCCTGAGCTTCACCACAATGGCAGTCTCAAAACCACGAGCCTCGTAATGAGGCCCCTCAGTGTCTGTCCTGTTTCATAATAATGAACACCTTAAAGTTTAGATCGCTGTACAAAACGTCAGTCTCAATAGTTGGCTTTTATCTTTGGCAACAAAAGCAAAGTACAGATCTTGGAATGATGTATCATTCAAGAAAACAGGTTTGTTACAATTTTCTGATTTGATGCTTCAAAATATACTTGTAAATTGACTAGTAAGCCTTGACTATATTTGTTTTGGTTTGTTTTTGCTGCCTAATTTCTCTTCTGGTATCCTTCGCTTCTGTTTCCTTCCCCTCTTCTGCCTCTAGGACTCCAAGATGCCTTTCGGTGGACGTGCGATTTATAAATAAATGAATATCTGAACAAAATGCTAGTACATTTTGCAGCAGTTATTTGGTAATGATTTGTTTGTATCCTACAATGGAGTAATATGGTCCATATGCACTGCACTGAAACACAATATCTAGACTGAGTACATGCTCTTTCATCCAATGAACTGCATAGAAAGATCTATAAAGTGGAATTGTGTGCTGCTGCAAAGTGAGGACCATTGCTAAAGAGAACCTATGCTACGACGAAAAGAGAATTAAGGTATTTTTAGCTCCAGCACACCTCCTTATGATGGAAAACAAATTCCTATGTGGCTTGCGTGTAGAGGAATTGCACTTTCCCCCCTCAGAGAAATATTAGTAGTTCAATGTTAGAAGTGCGATTCTAAAATACAAAAACAGATGCTGTGCTAAAATATTGAGGTTGCTGACGGCTATCAAACTATGGAAATTCTCAGATCATCTAAAAGCAATGCGTTGTTGGATAAAGATCAGTGATCCTATTATACATAGGGTGCACTTTTCCTGTTTGTGTCATAGCGCACCTTTGAATAGGTGCACCATATTACAGTGAATGTGCTGCCCCCATGGCATCTGCAAACTCTTGCTGCCCTAGGGGCAGCACAGTGAAATATGGAGTGGCTGCTTCAAAGCTGCTCCATCTTTCATTGTGCAGTCAGCAACCTGCCTGCACTTGAAAGAGGGATTTAGAGATTACTTTGCAGGCGGGTGCAGTGAGTGGCTGCATCTGCCTACAAGGGAATGTCTGGTGGGCCATAAGGCACCCTTTCCCCCTTCCAGAGAGCTGCCATCTGGAGGGGTACTATAGTGTTTCATCTTTTTTGTGTCGCACTTTCACTGTGCCTTCCGACAGCTTCTTTGCCTCTGCACCTGTGTCCATAATCCGGAGAGGGCACAGAGGTAAAGTGGTTTCCTTATTTGCATGGGGCCATGTCCCAATGCAAATGAGGGGACACTTTCTTCATATAGCGCTGGCTCCACAAGTGCACATGTGATATCTGTATTATAGAGGGGGTAGCATAAGGGTCTATTGCCTCTTCTGTAATACCATAGTGCCCCGAGGGTGCACAAAGCAGGCACACATGGCTGTTGTGCCCCCGACCCCAGGAACCTTCCTGTAATATGCTCCCAGGGGCGATATAATGGGCTTTTCTAGTGCAGAGCAGAGCTGGATGCCTTTTCATCATTCATTTAACCTCATATTTCTCTGAGTTCGTGTTTTATTTTTACACAAACTGCCACTCACAGTCATCTGGTCATCTGGTCATGCTGAACCAGGGTAAAAACCCATGTTCAAGCTGGTTATGATGAAGCATGAGCTTGATACAGTGACCAGGCTAGTCCCATGGAAAAAAGTTGCCATCTCAAAGTCTGGAGCAAAGATTTCCATTTGTGGAGGAAGAGTCTGTGAAGAGCAGAGACAGTGTCATGGATGGTTGTTGTTTTAGCCCAAAGAACAAGTCTCGCATCACAGGTAGTGATTATTGTAGAGTGAAGATCCAGTCAAGTGTTGTAGACAATCGTTGTTGGAGCTGTGCGCTGGCAGTCACCGGAGGTTGTCGTTGCTGTTGCGCGGAGTGCAAATCGTGCGTTGCCTGTCATTGATGGTGGTCGCTGTAGTTCAGAGACTCCATTTCAGTGGAGCTTTGCGTTCGTGGTCATCCACAGTCATTCATGAATCGTCATAGGAAGGTCTCCACTGACACCAGCCAAGGGTCCAGGACCTGGGGATGCACCTCTTGAGCATCAGGAACTCACTTCAGCAGAAGCTAACAGGGCTTAGGCAGGTCCAGTTGCAGGTTCAGGCAGGGCCAAGGCAGCAGGTCAGATGGGCAATTGCAGGGAGGCCTCTGGAGCTTGTTCTGTCTCTGTTGCTCAGATGGAGGTCAGTCAACTGACCCTTAGAGTCACCCAGATAGCCTGGGATGAAGGGAACAGGTCCAGTCTTTCCTCTCACTGAGCAGAGCAGTCCTCAAGCAGCAGGGCAGTCCTCTGGAGAGCACGGCAGTCCTTCTTTTGTAATGCTCACTGATCCAGCAGTGTACTGATGAGTGGTCCTCGAGATTCAATATTTATATCTGGTGCCAGCCTTTGAATTGGGGATATTCCTTATACTGCCCACTCATCTAGTTCTTCCCTTCCCCTGTCAAGGCTCCAAGAAGTCTGGGGTGACAAAAGGCTAGTCAGGTTGGAGGCAACAACTTTGAAGTGTAAGTGGGACAAGGCACAGCTCTGCTCTCAACAATCCTGGCAAGTTGACCCTTCCTGCCCACATCTAGTCCCCTTTTGTGTCACTGCCTGAGAGGTATTCACAAACCACAACAGCAGAGCCATTTATGGTCATGTCACCAAGGATACTGATAGAAGGCATAAATGGTTAGGCGAGAAAATGCCAACTTTTTAAAAGTGACCTAAAATCCAACTTTACCATTGAACAGTACTTCGAATTACAATTAATTTGAGTGCAAAACAGCATAGATCCTGCTTCCAATCTAATGTTATCCCTTATTAAATTTAACAAGGTAACTTAGTGTTAGTCAAGATAGAGGGAGATAGGACTTACAACAGTAAAAATTATTTTAGGAGTTTTCCACTGCCAGGACATGTAAAACGTAAGTTTGTATGCCCTACTTTCGAAATATGATGCACTTTGGCCAAAGAGCATTTAGGGCCTACCTTTTGGTGACTTATGACTATGTATTAAAAAGGAGGTTTTAGGCCCTGCAATAGATCTATTTTGCCAAGTCAAAATGACAGTTTAAAAGTGCATAACAGGCAGCAGTGGTAGACCCAAGACATGTTTTAAAAGGTTACTTTAGTGGGAAGCACAATGAGTGCTGCAGGTCCTCTAGTAGCATTTAATTTACAGGCCCTGGGTACATGCAGTACCACTTTATTAGGGACTTTAAAGTAAATTAAATGTGCCAATTAGGTGTAGTACGATTTTACCATGTTTTAGGGAGAGGCAACAGGCACCTTGGCACTGGTTAGCAGTGGTAAAGTGCACAGACTCCTAAAGACAACAAATTCAGCAAACAGGAGGAGTGAAGGCAAAACATTTGGGGGTAATACCCTGTCAGTATGACAGGTTTAACAGAATACAACTGAATTTTATTGGTAAAGTGACATATTTGTGAAGCATTTGTGCTCAGTGCACATTCTAGCACCTGTCCTTGACCAGATAAAAAATATTTTTGTGTGATTTGACAATTTCCATGGCTTATTACCTTTTTTTAAGTTTACAAGTTGTTGACAAGCAGAAGGTTATAGAATACTGATCATCTTATTTATGTTATTATTATAATAATAAGCAAAATGGTAACATATTGTAAGGAGAATCAAATTTTAATGTGAGATTTTAAATGCTATATGAAATTAACACATTTTAATACAGCACTAAGATTTTTTTTTGTTTTCTGTACTTTTTTAAAGGACAGACAAAATATAATGGGGAAAAAGGAAGCACAAAATGACCAAGCCAAATGAGTAGAGCATGTCATAAACTGCCATAACTGCATAATATGAATAGAATTATAGAATGAAGGAATTATAACAAAAGCATTAAGTGCATTTGAGCATGTCAAAACTTAATTATCATACTTCTTTCTAAACAAACTTGGAAGATCATAGTTGGATTTAGAACAATTAGATATTAAAACAAATAGATATATAACTGACTAATTGATTAAACTAGAGCAATACTTTTCCAATTATAGCAATCAGTAGCAATATTTATTTTCAGATATATTTATAGTACCAAATTGAGGAGTTAAAATACTGGTCTTTTTTGATACATGACTTGATATGAGAGGTGAAAGTGATCTACAAGAATTTTCCAAATTTGGAAATAGGAAAGGAATGCTCTTTGTGAAAATATCAAAAATCAAAAAAAGAGGCTGGAAAAATGAAAGGTGTTTCTACATCCAGCCAGACAGGATGTGAGAACTTCTTACTGTAATTTATCCACTTACTGCTGGCAACAGAAGCCATTGTGATATAGTCAATAATTAGGGAAATCAACTCTACCTTGTTAATTATTATTGTTAATTTTGGCAATGAAATATAAACGCTCTGGTTATTCCATAAATATTTTCATAAAAGTTTAATTAAAATAGAATATTTTAAACAAGTAGGGAAGTACATATTAGCTCAGACAATGGAAATAGAATATACAATTATTGATGATTGCATAATGTTAATAGAACATTGGTGATCCACCAGGATAAAAATAAAGGCTAATAACTAGAAACCATTCTATCTGCTTTAAGAGGAATTTGATGGAAATTAATTTTAACAGTTCCCAAGTAGGAAAAACAGCTAATCAAATC
This sequence comes from Pleurodeles waltl, assembly GCF_031143425.1. Lineage (NCBI taxonomy): Eukaryota > Metazoa > Chordata > Amphibia > Caudata > Salamandridae > Pleurodeles > Pleurodeles waltl. Next base: position 264,955,545 of record NC_090448.1, on the reverse strand, counting down.
ATGAAATATTTTATTTTGGATCTATTTTGGATCTATTCTGTAAACCAGAACCTTCAAACATTGATACTATGGAAAATGTACTTACCGGCAAAATGTATGATTGACCTAAATTTTACTTGTAATCCTACTGCTTAGAGAAAAGACACATTTTATAAAGCTGGACAGGAAATGCATTGAAGAATACCATCTACATATATGGACATTAGAAATTGTTGATCAGTTGAAATAAAACCAGTAATATTGTTGACAAGCTTAATTTTATGTAAAAATGAATGTGGTGATGACATAAATATTAAGGGTGACAACAGACAACCTTGTTTAACCATCTTCCTAATCTTATGTATATAGAAGTGGGTCCTTCTACATAAACAGAGGCTTTAGGGGAATTACATAAAATCGATATTAGGTTGATTATCTGAAAACCAAAAGCCAAGTCACTGTAAAGATAAACAACAAAACTCCAAATCAACCACTCAAATGCTTTCTCAGCATCTACGGCTATGGCAGGTAGGTGACAATTATTTTGAAGCCTTAATTAAAATATTATTGAAAGATCTAGCATCGTCCAATGATTGTCTCCCCTTAATAAAGTAAAACTGCTCAAGGGTTGCACAAATAAATATTCAGACACATTTTAATAATCTAAGCAAATATTTTAATATCAATATTTACCAAAGCAATTGGTCTATCATTTTTGCAAGGGTTGTGATTGCTCCCTACTTCTGGTAGAAGCTTCTAAAAAAGTACTTTGTGTTATAAAAGAGAAATAAAAAGTATTTTCAATGAATAAGAAAATGTTTTTTTTTTTTAAGTTTAAATAAGATTCTATTGAAAAAATATCAGGTCCTGGAGACTTTCCTTTTTTCAGTACAAATGCAGCTTCAGTAATTTTGTCAAATGAAATATCTTTCTTATTGAGATAATTTAAAATGCCATAACAATCAACAAAGACTTCTAATATAGCTGAGTCCTTAACCCCTTTGGTGCCCAGGACGTACCGGTTACATCCTTGTTTGCACTGCGCGGGTGCTGAGAGTGTAACCGTTACGTCCTGCAATGGGCCCTCTAAGGAGTGGAAAGGAAAGGAAAGGCTTTTCCATTCATTTGATATCTCTCTGAGCATTTCTGCTCCCTGATCGTGACGCAATCGGGTAGCAGAAATGCCTACTAGACACCAGGGAGTTTTTTTTTTGTTTTTGTTATTGTCATGATGGGGAGCAACTGCTTGGGCAAGGGTCACTCTCCAGGGGGTAAAATTATCTTTAGGCCATTTGTGCCCCCCTTGGGGGCAAATCAACCTTTTTTTATTATGCCGATCTGCCCCCAAGGGAGGCAGAAATCACTAGATACCAGAGATTTTGTTTTTTTAAGGTCAGTTTCACGTAAGGGGAGTGACCCCTTAGGCAAGGGTCGCTCCCCTGGGAGGCAAATTTATTTTAGGCCATGTCTGCCCCCTAGGGGGCCAATTGGCCTATGTTTATTAGGCCAATCTACACCCAAGGGGGGCAGAAACCAATAGGCACCAAGGATTTTTTTTCTGCCAATTTCATGCAAGGGGAGTGACTCCCTAGGCAAGGGTCGCTCCCCTGGGGGAAAAATTTATTTTAGGCCAATTTTATTTCTATTAGGCCGATCTGATCCCGGGGGGCAGAAACCACTTAGACACCAGGGATTGATGAGTGGATGTGTGTGTGTTTTGTTTGGGGGCGCAGCCCCTTGGGCAGGGGTCACGCCCTGTGGGGGCACATTACTGTTGCCCATATCTGCCCCCCTTTGGGGGCAGATCAGCCTGTTTTTGTAAGGCCCATCTGCCTCCAAGGGGGGCAGAAATCCCACCAGAGACCAGGGAAGATTTTTTTTTTTTTAAAGAGGGTGGGGGAGGGTCATACCCCCACCCCAAATAAATGGGGACAAAGTTGTTCCGGGGGGGGGGGGGTCAGAAAGCCTACTAGATGCCTGGGAATTTAAAAAATAAAAAATAGTAGGGTGTTGGCTACCAACCAGTATGGACATGGTTATGCCCCCACCTCAACTGAAGAGGTAACAGTTTTTCACCTCTCTCCCACACACCAAAAAATCTTATCCCACGGCACGCAAGAGGACATTTGATTATTTGGGGTTTTGGTTTTACATTTGGGCCATGAGAGCTTGTCTAACTCTCAAAATCGTCCCACTTAGAATGGTGAGGGCTGCACTTTTTAGACTTTGGGACGCTGCCATGTAAAAAAATCTACAAGACCTAGACACATCTGAAAACTAAACATCTGGGTGAGTCCAGGGTGTGGTGATTCACATGCGGCCTGCACCATTTTGTTACCCACAATGCCCTGCAAACCTCCAACTTTGCTGGAAATCACACATTTTCCCCACATTTTTGTGATGGAACCTTCCAGAATCTGCAGGAATCCACAAAGTTCCTACCATCCAGCATTGTCGCATCTATACCGATAAAAACTTTTCCCCACTTGTCAGCCCCCATTTTTTTTTTTTGAACTGCCTTTTTGGACCCGCTTTGGTTCCCCTTCATTTTTTACATGTTTTTGGCTCTTCCCTGTCACAGGCACTTGACCCACCTACACAAGTGAGGTATCATTTTCACCGAGATACTGAGGGGGGTGGTGGGTGATAGGAAATTTGTCCTGGTGAGGTGATCCCACGCAGAAATGTGGGAAAAATTAGATTTTTCTAGCTAAATTTGAGGTTTGCTGAGGTTTCTGGGTAAGAAAAAACTGGGGGGTCCCCGCAAGTCACACCTCCCTGGACTTCCTCAGGTGTCTAGTTTTCAGAAATGCTTCGGTTTGGTAGGTTTCCCTACATGGCTGCTGAACCAAGGACCAAAAACGCAGGTGCTCCCCCCGCAAAAACAGGTCATTTTGTATTTGATAATTTTGATGTGTCCACCCAGTGTTTGGGGTATTTTCCTTTCCCAGGCACTAGGCCTACCCACACAAGTGAGGTACCATTTTTATCTGGAGATTTAGGGAAACACTTGGTGGAAGGAAACTTGTGGCTCCTCTCAGATTCCAGAACATTCTGTCATCGAACTGTGAGGAAAAAGTGTTTTTTTGCCAAACTTTGAGGTTTGCAAAGGAATCTGGGTAACAGAACCTGGTGTGAACCACACAAGTCATCCCATTTTGGATTCCCCTAGGTGTCTAGTTTTTAAAATTCACAGGTTTGGTAGGTTTCCGTAGGTGCCAGCTGAGTTAGAGACCAAAATTCACAGCTAGGCACTTTCCAAAAAACACGTCATTTGTCAATGTAAAAATGTGACGTGTCCATGTTATGTTTTGAGGCGTTTCCTGTTGCGGGCACTAGGCCTACCCACACAAGTGAGATACCATTTCTATTGGGAGACTTGGGGGAATGCTGGGTGGAAGGAAATTTGTGGCTCCTCTCAGATTCCAGAACTTTCTGTCACCGAAATGTGAGGAAAACTTGTTTTTTGCCACACTTTTAGGTTTGCAAAGGATTCTGGGTAACAGAACCTGGGAAGAGCCCCACAGTACACCCCATACTAAATTCCCCTAGGTGTCTAGTTTTCAAAAATACACAGGATTGGTAGGTTTCGCTAGGTGCCGGCTGAGCTAGAGGCCAAAATCCACAGCTAGGCACTTTACAAAAAACACGTCAGATTTGAATGTAAAAATGTGATGTGTCCATGTTGCGTTTCCTGTTGTGGGCACTAGGCCTACAGACACAAGTGAGGTACCATTTATTATCAGGAGACTTGGGGGAACACAGAATAGAAAAAAAAATGTATTGCCCCTTGTCTTTCTCTACCTTTTATCCTTTCAAATGTAAGACAGTGTGTAAAAAAGATGTCTATTTGAGAAATGCCCTGTAATTGACATGCTAATATGGGGACCCCAGAATTCAGAGATGTGCAAATCACCACTGCTTCTCAACATCTTATCTTGTGCCCATTTTGAAAATACAAAGGTTTCCTTGATACCTATTTTTCACTCTTAATATTTCACCAAATGAATTTCTGTATTCCCGATATACAATGAAAACTCATTGCAAGGTGCAGCTCATTTATTGGCTCTGGGTACCTAGGGTTCTTGATGTATCTACATGCCCTATATATCCCCACAACCAGAAGAGTCCAGCAGATGTAACTGTATATTGCTTTTGAAAATCTGACATTGAAGGAAAAAGTTACAGAGTAAAACGTGGAGAAAAATGGCAGTTTCTTTCACCTCAATGCAATATTTTTTTATTTCAGCTGTTATTTTCTGTAGGAAAACCTTGTAGGATCTACACAAATGACCCCCTGATAAATTTAGAATTTAGTCTATTTTTCAGAAATGTTTAGCTGGAAGATGGTGATTTTAGCAACGCAAACCCTTTGTTAATGCCATTCTCAGGGGAAAAAATACGAGCCTTCTTCTGCAGCCCTTTTTCTCATTTTTTTGAAAAAAACGTACTTTTCGCTGTATTTTGCCTAATTTCTTGCTCTACTCCTGGGGAGCCCACAAACTCTGGGTACCTTTAGAATCCCTAGGATGTTGGAAAAAAAGACGCAAGTTTGGCATGGGTAGCTTATGTGGACAAAACGTTATGGGGGTCTAAGCGTGAACTGCCCCAAATAGCCAGAAAAAGGCCTGGCACCTGAGAGGGGAAATGCCTGGCAGGGAAGGGGTTAAAAAAGTGGAATCATTTTTATTTTTGAGACAATTTATTACTGTTTGTTCTTTTTCACTTTTCAGTAATTAATATGAGAAATGTGTTATGAACCATTATATCCTTCTGGAATTTGGCAATCTGCACTGCCTGATTTATGGACTGCTCATGATTTCTCATACACAGTGCCATCTGTTAAAATGGATTGAAAATTCTAACCACCAGTGACAACCCTTTAAAATAAGTTCCTCCACTGCTTAGCTACGGCAAGGCGCTGTAGGATGTTTGCACATAAATACAGGCTGATTACGTGAGGCTCTCCTTTAACTCTGCCTGGTACTTACCGCAGTTAGCCTGTTGCAGAAAAGGGCTCCTTTTGGATTGGTGGTGATTTGTCTGGGCTTATATTGTGAATGGGCATTCATAGCATGAGTATGTATAGCAGTAGTACTTCAATAAATTATAGAAACTGCTTCACTGTATTATACACTAAGGGCAAATTTTGCACCAGACTAAAGTTTTGCCAAAGTTACATCTATATACTAACTTGATACACCAAGCCTATGGTAGATTAGGATTCCAAATGCGATCTGACATTAACGTCCATATATCTTCATTCTTTGTGGCACTTCATGATTCCCCACACAATATGGCAACTTACCACTGATTAGGCCCATTCCTGGGAGAATAAATGTTCGCAATGGAATCTACATGTGCTAGTTACTTTTCACACTGCACCTTGCTTGGGAAACCTCAATTCCACAGAAACGAAGAAGGGAAGCAGTCAAATGAAGGCCCGCTCTTTGAAATTATAAAGAGAAGAACCAGGGAACAGTGGCAGTTAGGGGTGTGGTTTCATGGTCTCAGAGAGATCTTTCAACAGCCTACTTTAAGTTGTCATCTTGAAATGCCCACAGCAGGAATGTGGTACAGTAGAGATGATGTGGCATCCCAGAATTGGACAGAGGTGCCCACCATCTGGAACATTCCATTTAAAAGCCTCTATGCAGGGGAAAAGGGAGCGAGAGAGAAGATGGATTTCATAAGACCTTGCAGAAGCCTTAGACTTAGACTGGAGAGCACTCTGTGGACACACCTTGCAATGCCAGTAGTGCTGCCCCCCCTTACATCTTCTGAGGGATATTAGAGGAATGGAAAGAACCTGCTGGGGACCATGGAGGAAAAGGGTTCCTCTGTAAGTTCTAAGAACTGGCCTCCTGAGGGGTAACCCTCAGCAGCATGAAGTCCCTGACTTCTACTAAGACATGGGTGCTTTTCAAAGGGCTAAGGAAGTTGTGGGACTTGAAGAGAGCAGAGACAGAGAATATTCTGCTTTAAGGATGGCTAAGTGCTGATGGAGGCAACCCCAAGCTGAGGAAAACACCAAGCCGTAGACCGAGTACATGTCCTTAGTACTAAGCTATAGTGCAGAAAAAGCAAGTTCCTACAAGAATATAATTTTTCAGGGGACAGAAGGCAGAAAACTGAACAGACAAGAATGGCAAGAGAAAGACTCTTTTTTAATCTGTCACTCGGGCCCTGATTTCTATGGGGACCAAGAATGAGAGGATTGTGCTGGGTACTCCTCATGCCCAGCTGTCCATGTCGTGGGGTGCAGATGAACCTGATGTTAAGCTTCTCACCCAACTGACAGTAGGCAGGAAACGTGTCCTCTACTTGCTCTAACCACACGTCTTCAAGTGGATGGGGAGAAGGAGATGAAGGTGGTTCATGCTTGGCACACCAAACCAACTTCTCCATCTCCATGTACAAATTCACCAGAATGATGAAAACTAACTACCTCATGCAACACAGACAAGATGGAAGTAGTGACCTTCGGCAAGGCACCTAGCTGTGAAACTCCACCTAGTGGTCTGCTGATCTCAGATTGGCACTCAACCCACTGACCCTTGTGAAGAATCTCAAAAAGTAATTGACAGCCTAATCACTATGACAGACAAAGTGAAGGCAGTCTCTGCCTCTGGTTTCCACACACTTCAGCCCTACCCAGCTCAAAAACTGCATTATCTTACACATACATAGCCAGCCCCTACACTCAGCCAGACTCCTACTCGCACACTTCCCCCATGTTAGAAATGGGGTCTTTGGTTGGCAGTCAGGTTACCCTCTGTCCAAGCAAGGACCCTCACTCTAGTCAGGGTAAGTCACACACAATCTAAATTATCCTGTGCCCACCCTCTGGTAGCTTGGCACTGAGCAGTCAGGTTTAACTTAGAAGGCAATGTGTAAAGTATTTGTGCAATAAATCATACAATAACACCAAAAAGCACCACAAAAATACACCACACAGTGTTTAGAAAAATATATGATATTTATCTGGGTATTTGCAGGTCAAAAACGATCAAAGATGCAATTAGAAATTGTAAAGATATCACTGAAAAGTGATATAAAGTGTCTTAAGTCTTTTAAAAGCAAACAAAGTCTCTTTCAAGCACAAAGTACCTGGTTTGAGTGAAAAATCTCCGCAAAGGGCCGCAGAGGAGGAGAAGTGTGGAAACAAAGGGGTGTGCGTCGATTTCTCAGGCCGCACACGGTCGATGCGTTTTCACGCAGGGACGGCTGGGCGTTGATTTCCGGCGCTCGGTCGTTGATCCTCTTCGGGTTGCTGGGTTTTCAGATGCCCCGGGGTCTGTGCGTGGAATCCTGGGCTGGTTGATAAGCTCTGCATCGTTCTGGTGGATGGTGCAGGGAAATTTCTCCCTCTTGGCAGGCGCTGCGTCGATTTCCCCTCTGAAAGTTGGGCGTCATTGTCCCAAGTCGGCTGTGCGTCGATCTGGTGGGCCGTGCGTCGAAGTTCCGGTCGCACCGCAGGCGCTGCGTCGATCTTTTCCTTGCGAAGTTTAGCGTCGTCGTCCCGATTCCGCGTGCAGTGAATTTTTCGCCGCGGAACAGGCTGTGCATCGTTTTTAGCCAGCTGTGCGTCGAATTTGCGCCGCACAAGGAGTCAAGTTGCAAGAGAGAAGTCTTTTTAGTCCTGAGACTTCAGGGAACAGGAGGCAAGCTCTATACAAGCCCTTGGAGAGCACTTCTTCACCACAGCCAGGGAGCAGCAAGGCAGCAGGGCAACAGCAAGGCAGCAGTCCTTCAGAGAAAGCAGTCAGGTGAGTCCTTTGGGCAGCCAGGCAGTTCTTCTTGGCAGGATGCAGGTTCTGGTTACACGTTTCTTCTCCAGGAAGTGTCTGAGGTGGTAGGACAGAGGCCCTGATTTTATACCCAAATATGCCTTTGAAGTTGGGGAGACTTCAAAGAGTGGCTTAGAAGTGCACCAGGTCCCCTTTCAGTTCAATCCTGTCTGCCAGGGTCCCAGTAGGGGGTGTGGCAGTCCTTTGTGTGAGAGCAGGCCCTCCACCCTCCCAGCCCAGGAAGACCCATTCAAAATGCAGATGTATGCAAGTGAGGCTGAGTATCCTGTGTTTGGGGTGTGTCTGAGTGAATGCACAAGGAGTTGTCAACTAAACCCAGCCAGACGTGGATTGTAAGGCACAGAAAGATTTAAGTGCAGAGAAATGCCACTTTCTAAAAGTGGAATTTCTAAAATAGTAATATTGAATCCAACTTCACCAGTCAGCAGGATTTTGTATTACCATTCTGGCAATACTAAATATGACCTTCCTACTCCTTTCAGATCAGCAGCTACCACTTCAATAATGTATGAGGGCAGCCCCAATGTTAGCCTATGAAGGGAGCAGGCGCACGGTAGCGTAAAAACAAATTTAGGAGTTTTACACTACCAGGACATGTAAACTACACAGATACATGTCCTGCCTTTGACCCACACAGCACCCTGCTCTAGGGGTTACCTAGGGCACACCTTAGGGGTTACTTATATGTAGACAAAGGGGAGTTTTAGGCTTGGCAAGTACTTTTAAATGCCAAGTCGAAGTGGCAGTGAAACTGCACACACAGGCCTTGCAATGGCAGGCCTGAGACAAGGTTAAGGGGCTTCTTAAGTGGGTGGCACAACCAGTGCTGCAGGTCGACTAGTAGCATTAAATCTACAGGCCCTGGGCACATACAGTGCACATTACTAGGGACTTATAAGTAAATTAAATGTTACCATGTTTAAAGGGAGAGAGCATAAGCACTTTAGCACTGGTTAGCAGTGGTAAAGTGTGCAGAGTCTAAAAACCAGCAAAAACTGTGCCCAAAAATTGGAGGGAGGCAGGCAAAATGTTAGGGGTGACCACCCTAAGGCTGACAGGTCTAACACTCCACATATCGAGAACCAGATCCAGCAGCCATGCTTTCTCATACCTCATCCCCAAAGCCTGGAATGATCTGCCTCTCCACATCACTGCCACCTCCCCAGTCCTTACATTTTTCAAGAAAACCAATACATGACTCTAGACCTAGTCTTGAGCCAGGCTTGGTCCTCGCTAATTATGCTTTTCAGAACCAGGGTGAGTTGTGTGCTCTATATACATAACTTTACAAAACATGACATAGCATAGTATAAGAGTGGCAATAGGGCTCTCCCGTAGCCCCAAACTTGATAAAAGCCAATGGGTGACTTGTTTGGAACCAGGGCACCCCTTTCAGAACAGAATGGGAAAATCACCCAAAGGCAAAGGCACATCCCAGAAAATACTTGGGAAACCTAATTTGAATATTTAGGGAGAAGTGTCTTTGGGAGCAGAGGCACCACAGAGCTAAGTTGGAAGTGATGGTGCCACCATGGGACTGTGGTAGGCCACCCTAAATACTTGAGTCCCTTTTGTGCTAACATGTAAGGGATGCCATTAGTCTCCCAGGTGGTCATCTTATTTTTGCAGTAACACGATTAGGTGACTATAGTTATGCCAGTGCACTCCTTTCCCAGATTGCATTGATAGTAACAAAAAGTATAAACATTTGATGATTAGTGGTCAGCAAAGGAGTGGGTGTTAAATGCAACAACAGCAAGGTGATGGATGGAATGCTTGAAATAATCTCAGCCACTGGCAATCCCTAGGGCCACATCCCAAGCCATTGTCCAAACTAGAATGTGACTCAGCGGTAACTGATTGACATTGTTCAGCATTCTGTCCATCATCTGTACTTTTTGCATGTGTTCCCCTAGGTGGGAAGGGTATGCCCAGACGTGAGTCCCATGTTGGCTATGCCAACGGATTCAAGCAAACCTGGCTGAGGGGAGATACTCAGAAACTGGTCCCATGATGCTTGTTTCTGGTTCAGGGAGGACCTGGCCTAGCAGTTCAGGCTGGACTGTTCCCATGAGGAGTGGAGTAAAGGCTGATTTACATATAGTTGGGTCCAACCTGAAATGGTGTAGCAAGCAAAACAAAAAAATTGAATTTAGACCTAGATCTGTCACTGGGTGTGAATATTTGACATTGTTCAGCATTCGTCCATCATCTGTTGTTTTTGCATTTGTCATCATAAGTGGGAGAGGTATGCTCAGATGTGGGTCCCATGCTTGCTATGCCACCGGATTCAAGCTAGCCTGGCTGATGAAGGATGATACCCCCAAACCAGTCTTAGGATGCTTGTTTCTGCTCCTGGGAGGACTTGGCCTGGCAATTTGGGCTAGACTGTTCTGATAGGGAGTGGGGTCAAGACTGATTTGCATAAGGCTGGGTTCAAACTGGAATGTTCTGGTGAGCAAAAAATCTATCGATTTAGGTCCATATCTGTGACAGTGGGTGAATGTTTTACATTGTACAGCATTCTGTTTTTTCTTTAAGTTCCAGTAACATAGTAGAATATGTGAAACTGTCAAATTGCTAAAGAGGGATGTGCTGTATATCTTACAGTGTATGTGTACTAGATATGCAAGTATATAAATAAGTATGGTCACTTAATGTTCTTGAGATAAAGTGGCCATCATATTTTTATTTTGTTTCTGCTAATAAGCCATATAAAAATAGATTAGGTTTCTAAAATAGCAGCTTTAATGATTAAGAAAATGTTCCTTTACTTAGTTAAATATAATCATTACAAGTTATCTTGTTAATTTCCAACCAGACAGGATGTAAGGATCAATTGGTAGAAATGTGTTTTGTGAGTTGCTACTCAGGTACAAATCCAAGCCCGCTTAAAATGTTCTTATGTTGTGTGTACACAACATGGGATGAGGAAATTGCTTCCTGAGACTCGTCGTTTTTGAACAGAGAAACATGAAGTTCATGATAGTCTCAAAGTGACAATTACAGTAGTCTGAAGTGCCCTCAAGGCAGGAGCATTTTCTACAAAAGTTAGGACCGGGACCCAAAAGTGAATTCTGTGTACAGGATTGTCAGACCTCTACATTTCGATTGTCAGATGACCTATATAATATTCAAGGATGCAAGAGAATTTTGCTTTCAAATATGATTCCTTTACTGATTGATTAAGTTCATTCTGATGATCGACATCTTGTTACCTTGTGGGTTATTCCAGAAGTTGGTCAAGTCTATCTTCTATTGAACTTTTTAATTGTGATCTAGCCAATCGAATTTCTCTGAGTTCTTAAGATTCAATGAGTGATTTTAGATCTATTTGGGATGCAGGGGTAGTCCATATTTTGGCCAAATAAATATTAGGCTTATAAGCTACAGCCTTGAAGCTAATTGTGCCAAGTTCTTGCATTAATGTTTCTATCAGGGTGCTCAGGCCAATGCACAGTATGTGTCTCAGAAAACTATTCTCAGTGGTTTTTGCAGGTCTTGTACTCGTCTGTAGCCCTACAATTCATCTCCGTATATGGTGTCGGCAACACAAGAAAACTTAGGCGTTTTGACACAGGTCTTCTTCTCCAGCTACTTTATCTTTGACAATTTGTGGTCAAAACAAATGCCTAGGTATTCAAAGGTATAGATGCATTTCAAAGTTTTTCTCCTGATGTTAAACTTTTTCTTTAGTAGGGTTTTTGAGTTCAAGACCGAAACCTCTGCTATCTCCACACAAATAGTAAGTGGCATAGTAGCATTTCAGCCCTTCATATAGGTGGTCATTACAACCCTGGCAGACGGTGTTAAAGCGGCGGTAAGACCGCCAAGAGGCCGGCGGTTAAAAAATTGACAAAGACAGCCACTTTAACACTCTGACCGCCATGGCGGTACAAACAAACAGCGCGGTGGACACCGCCAACAGACAGGCGGGAGACAATGTACCGCCCACACTATTATGACAGGCCAATCCGCCACCTTTTCCGGGGCGGATTCACCGCGGATAAAAACATGGCGGAAACAGGAATTTTGAATGGAAAACGCTCACCTCTACACACTCCATGAGGAACGAGGACACCATGGAACCGGAACTCCAAATCCTACCTGCGATAGTCTTCCTGCTCCTCTACCAGGAGCATGAACGCCGGCGGCGAAGGCCAGGGTGAGTACTGCAGCTATGACACAGGGAGGGGAGGCAAAAAACAGGGACACACACACGCAACACCCCCACCCTCACCCACTACAACACACACACTAATGCATATCAATACATCACAGTTACACCCCCCAAAACCCCCCCGGAAGAATGCAAAGACCAAAGAAAATGAGTGTAACCATCGGAATATATTACAAACAAGTAGGCAGAAATATATATATATATATATATATATATATATATATATATATATATATATATATATATATATATACACCATGTTCAAAATATATACCAGGCATTGTAGTCCAGGTACTGCACAAAGAAAGTCCGTGGAACATTGGGACCACACGGTATGGGCGAGGCCCACACAAGATCCCTGACCATGACAGAGAGAACACTGCAGGGGCATCAGACAGCAAGAAAACAGGCACCTCAGGGGGCGGGAAAGGGGGGGCACCTCAGCCACTTGAGTGCACAACACCAAATCCACGAGGGGGCCACATGCCCACTGTTACACCCTGGATAGTGCAAAGCCACAGTCTATCAAGTCTCCCAAGTGGGTGGGTTGCCGACTGTTCAATCCTGGGGAGTGCAAAGCCACAGTTTCTCAAGTCTCCCAAGTGGGTGGGTTGCCCTCTGTTCAATCCTGGGGAGTGCAAAGCCACAGTCTCTCAAGTCTCTACAGTGGGTGGGTTGCCCACTGCTACATCCTGGGGAGTGCAAGCCACAGTCTCTCAGGTCTCCCAAGTGGGTGGGTTGACCACTGTTCAATCCTGGGGAGTGCAAAGCCACAGTCTCTCAAGTCTCCCAAGTGGGTGGGTTGCCCACTGTTCAATCCTGGGGAGTGCAAAACCACAGTCTCTCAAGTCTCCCAAGTGGGTGGTTTGCCCACTGTTCAATCCTGGGGAGTGCAAAGCCACAGTCTCTCAAGTCTCTACAGTGGGTGGGTTGACCACTGTTCAATCCGGGGTAGTGCAAGCCACAGTCTCACAAGTCTCCCATTTGGGTGGTTTGCCCACTGTTCAATGCTGGAGAGTGCAAAGCCACAGTCTCTCAAGTGGATAACAGTCTCCACTGGTTCTGGAGGGGGCATGGTGCCCAGAGTGCTTCATCCTGCCAAGGACAGAGGTAGTGGATGGATGTCTCCAATGGTTCTGGAGGGGGACTGGTGCCCAGAGTGCTTCATCTTGTGAAGGACAGAGGTAGTGGATGACAGTCTCCACTGGTTCTGGAGGGGGACTGGTGCCCAGAGTGCCTCATCCTGTGAAGGACAGAGGTAGTGGATGACAGTCTCCACTGGTTCTGGAGGGGGACTGGTGCCCAGAGTGCTTCATCCTTTGAAGGACAGAGGTAGTGGATGGATCTCTCCACTGGTTCTGGAGGGGGACTGGTGCCCAGAGTGCATCACTCACCCCGTGACGGACCCAGTTGCGTCAGTGCCCCTGCTGCTCATGGGCTAGCGGTGCTTGAGTTGGCGGTGCCCTGTTCAGCGGTGCTTGAGTTGGCAGTGCCCTGTTCAGCAGTGCTTGAGTTGGCGGTGTCCTGTTCAGCGTTGCTTTATTTGGCAGTGCCCTGTTCAGTGGTGCTTGAGTTGGCGGTGCCCTGTTCAGCGGGGCTTGTGCTGGCGGTCCTTCATGGCCCACCGGGGCTTGTGCTGGCGGTCCTTCATGGCCCGGTGGGGCTTTTGCTGTTGGTCCTTCATGGCCTAGCGGGGCTTGTGCTGGAGGTCCTTCATGGCCCAGTGGGGCTTTTGCTGGCAGTCCTTCATGACCCAGCGGGGCTTGTGCTGGCGCTCCTTCATGGCCCAGCTGGGCTTTTGCTGGTGATCCTTCATGGCCCAGCGGGGCTGGTGCTGGTGGTGGCCTCCTTGGCAGCTTGGCTGGGGCTGGCGGTGGCCTCCTGGGCATCTGGGCTGGGGCTGGCGGTGGCCTCCTGGGCAGCTGGGCTGGGGCTGGCGGTGGCCTCCTGGGCAGCTGGGCTGGGGCTGGCGGTGGCCTCCTGGGCAGCTGGGCTGGTGCTGGCGGTGGCCTCCTGGGCAGCGGGGATGATGGCGGTCTTCTCCGCCGTGCAGCTCTTCCCAGACATGCCAGGTTTTTTGTGGCCCTATCCCACCTTGGAAGGTGTCACAGCTGACTCCACACTCCCAACGGGAACCTTGGGAGCGGCTTTGGTGGCTGGAGTATTCCCCCTCTACCGCCGGGCACTGGCCAATGTCTGATGCTTCACAGGTGGGGGACTGTCTGTGCTGAGGCTCCGTGCCACACTGGCTTTCCTGGTGGCCGGTGCACTCCACATACCGGTGACTACAGGCACCACTGGTCCCAGAGATGTTTTGGCTGAGGTGCTACTTTGGGACCTATGAGATGGACGGGGTGGGGGAGGTGTGGGAAAAAGGTCAAGGGTGGACCGGAAAAGTTTTTGGGACACACTGGGACAGGTAGATGGAGGGGGTTTGGGAGTGGAGGAAGAGGTTGTGGTTGTAGGAGGTGTTCGTTTGCTGACTTTGGGTGAAGGTGCACTGGAGGCTGTTGTGAGGTGGATGGCTGTTGGGTGGTTGTGTGCCTGCGTTTGTGTATCTTGGGAGGGGGCGTCACAGACACACTGGAAGAGGACACAGGGCGTGTGAATGGTAGTGGGGGTGGTGACTGCACGTGAGCGGGGTGTGGTGGTGGGTGTGCTGGAGAGGGACGTAGTGGCTGTAGAGGTAGTGCATGCAGGTGTGAGTGTAGACGAGACTGGGAGGGAGGAGGGAGATGACGAGGAGGGGGACACAGCGGAGGCAGTGGATGTTGGTGTGTCTGCATGTGTGTGTTGCTTGCGTGAGTGCCTGTGGGATGTGTGGTGCTTATGTTTGCCTGAGCTTCCCTTGTGTGTTGAGGTGTGTGCAGGCTGGTCTGATGCTGTGCTTGGGATAGGCAGAGGTACAGGGTATTGGGTCTGGGTGGAGGAAGTTGGAGGGGGGAGGCTAGAGACGGGGACAATGGCTGCCATCAGTGCTGAGGCCAGAGTTTGAAAAGCTCGGTGAAGGGCTGCCTGACCAGAATGAATGCCCTCCAGGAATGCATTAGTTTGTTGCAACTGCCTTTCTACGCCCTGGATGGCATTCAAAATGGTAGACTGCCCAACAGTGAGGGACCTGAGGAGGTCAATGGCCTCCTACCTGAGGGCAGCAGGGGTGACTGGGGCAGGGCCTGAGGTGCCTGGGGCAAAGGTGATGCCCACCTTCCTGGGTGAGCGGGCACGGGGTGAGGGCTGAGGGGCTGCTGGGAGGGCGGTGCTGGTAGGGGGGGGTGGCGGCTGTACCTGTAGATGCGGGGAGCACAGATGTTGCCGCCACCACAAGGGAGCTCCCATCAGAGGACGAGTCTGTGTCGCTGGCTGTCTCCGCCGTGGAGCTCCCCTCACCCTCCGTCCCACTGGTGAATTCCGAGTCTGTAGTCTCGCCCTCTAGGGCCATGTGGGATGCAGCTCCCTCCTGCTCCGGTGCCATTGCTCCTCCACCTGATGATGCTAATGCACACTAGAACAGGGAGACCACAAAAAGGGGGGGGACGACAGAAGAAAGACATGTTGAGTGCATGGATTACCGCTACCATTGGCGGACACGACAGACACAGAAGCCCCCTGCACTACGCCGCGCTCTTGGGCTCCACTGTTCAATTCCTGGGAAATGGCCTACAAGGCTTTGGATGACATCTGCACACATAGATGACACAGGGGCATGAATAGCTGTACTAGGCTCTCTACAGAGGTGGGGTGCCACATGGCCTGCCTTACGGAGGGGCCTTGCCTACGGAACTCACCCTGGCCTAGGGAAACCCACAGCCCTACTCCCCCACCCAGACACCTCCACTGCGCACAAAGTCAGCAGAATGAATGTGAACTCACCCCCTTGTGTCTGCTGTGCTGCCCTGAAGCGCCCATCCACCACAGGGTACGCCACCGGCAAAATGTGGGGCAAAAAGGGGGGGGGGTCAGGGTCTGATGGGCACCCCTCCATCATTTTGGAGAATGTCCCCAGCTGGGCCTCACCGTTATTCCTCACCCAGCGTCTCAGGTCCTCCCACTGCTTCCTACAGTGGGTGCTCCGCCGGGCATGGGCCCCTAGGGTCCGCACTTGCTTTGCGCTGGCACGCCAGATCCTCTTCTTCTGATGGGTGCTCACCTGCATGGATGGCATGGAGAAAAGGAGACAGTCATTTGGCGTGGCATCTTATGGAATGCATTGGACACAACACATCCCCTGAACAGACTCACATTTCAACCATCCAGTTGTTCTCACAGCCCTCAGCCAGGTCCTTCCACAAGTCGCTTATCCTTGTCCCAAGGTCCCCATCGACATTCGTACCACTCACGGACAGTACAATCATAGTGCACTCATCTGCTGCCCTGGTGCACCATACAACTGGCATACAGGGGTAGGACACCCTCCACAAGCTTCTCAAGTTCGTCCTGTGAGAAGGATGGGGCCCTATCCCCTGCAACAAATGGCATCTTGGCTACCAGTGACAGAACACAGCAGCACACGCAGTGGAGGTCTTCTCAGCATGAGTGCCAGGAGTCAAGTGAACATGAGCACATGAAATGGCGGTGATGGCCGCCGCAGACATCTCAGTCACCGGTGATCGCCATTGGCTCATTTCTCCCATAGGCAACCATGTTAACCAATGAGGAGTTGCACAGCGGTAGCCATGACGTCTTACACCTGCGGGATTCGCTTACTTCCATCTGTCCTGTGCATGCAGGATAGGCAGCTGCCATTTTACTTCTACAATGTGTACACAGGGTGTTAATGAGGTGTGTCATGGATGTTAAATAGTGACCTGTGAACAGCTTCACTGCACCCACACAGTCCTTTATGCACATTATGATTGCCACTCCCTCCTATTCCCAGGTACAGTGGAAGAATGATGGTGAGGAATGCCCCTGATCGATCTTGCCCCCTTGAAGAGAAGCACGTCATCTGGTGCTATCGGCTCAACAGTCAGACCATCTTGGAGCTTGTGAGACTGTTGGAGCCAGATCCGCGGCCTGGTATTCGTCATCCCAATGACATCACCCCCACAGTACAGGTGTTGCCAGTCCTCCACTTCCTTGCCTCAGGGTCCTTCCAAATAACAGTGGCCTGGCCTGCTGGAATGTCCCAGGCCATGTTCAGTAACGTCTTGAAGAAAGTCCTATGTGCCCTACGGAAACATACTGGCAGCTATATCAGGTTCCTCCAATGTGATGATCTGCCCACTGTGAAAGCAGCCTTCTACGCTTTAGCACAAGTGTCACATGTGATTGGGGTTCTGATGGGACCCACATTGCCCTGGTGCCACCCAGGAGGAGTGAACAGGTGTTTAGGAACGGTAAAAACTTCTACTCAACCAATGTTCAGGTGGTATGTGTCGCAGACCTCTACATCACTCACGTTACTGCCCAGTTCCCACGGTCAGTGCATGATGCCTACATACTGCGGAATGGCAGCATGCCACACCTGATGGCACCACTGCAAAGGGTTCGTGCCTGGCTCATCCGTATGTATCATGTCATATGTGTGCCTCTGTATACTGCACACTCTACACCACCTTCCAGATTTACCTACAGTTTTCAATATGCCTATTACCTCTGTGCACACAGGTGACACTGGTTATCCCAACCTGCCATGGCTACTGACACCTCTCAGGCATCTGACCACAGCATCAAAAAAACATTTCAATGAGGCCCATGGTAGGACCCGAAGGGTAACAGAACACACCTTTTGACTGCTGAAAGCCAGATTCAGGTGCCTGCATGTTACTGGAGGGGCCCTTCTGCACATACCAGCAAAAGTGTGCCAGATCATTGTAGCGTGCTGCATGTTACACAATTTGGCTCTCAGAAGTCACATACCATTACTGGAGGCTGAGGAGGGTGCAGCTGTGCCAGTGGTTGATGAAGGGGACATGAGAAGTGATGGGGAGGAGGATGAGGAGGATGCAGCTGATTACACCGCAGAGCTGATATAGCAATACTTCCACATACAGGTATTTGTCAAAGTTATGATACATAACCAGTAGCAATGTGTGCCGTGTGCAGGGCTGCTACCAGGGTTGGGTGTTCAGTGTGGGTATAGGGTGAACCCATTACTTTCAATGTGGTGCTATTAACTGTATTACATAACTTGTAAATGATTGCTCCCCCTTCTGGCAATGTCACATAAATTGGTAGGTCAATGGTCTTCCTATTACATTCGTAATGGCTGTATATTTTGTACTCATGGTAGATAAAGATGTAGACAGAAACTGTTCTCAAAGGTGTTTATTTTAATAATAATACAAGTGCAAGGGCTGATGAGTGCGGTCATGGTGAGTGGGATCATCAGAGTACTTAGCCCACCTGTGGGGAGTCGAAGTCCAGTATGATGGCCATGTAAAAACGGAGTTATGAAAGTGGACAGTCAACAGGGTGTCACTGTGAAACACAAGAGGGTCTGTTCAGAAGTGGTTCACTTCCTGACAGTTGTCTTCGTCTTGGCATCAGTGGAGGCTGAATGTCTGGTTGGATATCCTCACTTGCGTGGGGGCTCCTCAGCTACAGGGGAAGTGGTGCTGGTGTCCTGTGGCAGGACCTCACTTCCACTGGTTGTGGCTGATGTGGAGGGCTCAGCTGTGATCTGCCTAACGGTAGGGGCCTGCTGGTGGGAGGTGGACTGATGCAGGATAGAAGTAAGTTCCATCAGCACCCCTGCTATGGAGGCCATGGAGGCCACTGCTGCATGGCCTCCTGATGGTTCTCCCTGTGTAGCCTCTGGGTCTCCTGCAGGGTAGTGAGGATCAGGGCCATGGTGTCCTGGGTTTGGTGGTATGCACCTAGGACGTGGGTGAGGGCCTCCTGGCCAGTCTGATGTTGTTGCTACCCCCTTCCTTGGATATATATTCCCTCCCACTAGCCCTGGCCCCCTGTGCCCCTGTCACAGTGTGCCCACTCCCAGTAGCACCAAGGCCTTCATTGTCTGGTGCGGGCCCTTGACTTGGGCCCCTGTACTGTGGGGCACACCTCTAATTGAATGGTCCCTGAGGCACAGGCTTGGGGAGGAGGGGTTAGCTGTGGTGTTGTAGCCACACGGGAGGGTGAGTCCGGGGTGTCTAGGTTGGGACTGCTGAGGGTGGACTGGCCAGTCGCCCCAGATGGTCCAGGCAATTCGTTGTCCTCCAGACATCCACTAGAGCCTTCATCCTGGGGAGGGCTGTCTGACCCTGGCATCCTCTGTTGGATGGCAGTAGCAGGGTTAGCTATGAGTGGAAAGGGTGAGAGTTAGTACGTGGAAATGTTGTTGTAGTTCCATGGTGTGCCGCTTGTAGCGGGTGGAATCGTTATCCAGGGATGGCAATGGCATTTGCAGCAATGCTTACATTGCATGGTGAATGGCCTTTGGGCCATGCTTGTCATATCAATTGTAGTTGTGGTTTTGCTGTTTGACATTGCTGTAATTGGCGTAGGTAATGAGGTGGTGTTAGATAGCAGTCTGGGTGGGCTGTGGGATAAGTGTCCATGCAGGTGCACCATTGTGATGTGTATCCGGCATGCCTAGTGATGGATTGTGGGAGTGGTAATTGAGGAGATAGTGAAGGTTTAGCGTGCATTGTGCAGGGTGGGTGTGTATGGTGGGAGAGGGGTGGTGTGGAATGTTGAGTTGGAAGGTGTGGTGATAGTGGGGGGTGCATTCTTGTAATTTGTGATATGATGGGTAGTGATAGGTGCTTGGAAGGAATGCAGGACTGGATTGGTTAGTGCTCAGGGGTGGTGTAGGCTCCTTACCAGTATCAATCCCTTCAATGATTCCAGTTAAGCCCTCAAGATGCATGGTGTACAAGATCTTCTCCTCCCAGGTTGTCAAGTCAAGGGGTGGAGATGGAGGTCCACTGCCAGTCTTGTTGAAGGCGATGTTGTGCCAGGATGCCATGGAATGGACCTTTGCCCTGAGGTCGTTCCACCTCTTTCTGATGTTCTCCCTTGTTCATAGGTAGCTGCCGACTGCGTTCACCCTGTCGACGATCCTCTGACATAGCTCGGTTTTCCTGGCCATTGATGTTTCCTGGACTTGTGCTCCCATCAGTTGTGGCTCGACTCTGATGATCTCATCCACCATGACCTGCAACTCATTGTCGGTGAAGCGTGGGTGTTTGTTGCGTGACATGTTGTGGGGGTGGGTGCACTGTGTGTATTTAGTGGTCAATGTGCAGTGGTCCATGGGTCGTGTATCTCTGGGTCGTGGTAGTATTCGCAAGGGTTTGAGGGGGTGAGTTTGATGGGGCAGTGAACAGGTGTGTGTAGTGTGTGTTTGAGTTTCAGGTATGGGGTATTCGAACTGTCCAATCTGGTGTTGCCTTCTATTGGCGGTAATTTTCTAGCCCGCTGCAGTGCACGCCGCCAATGATTTACCGCTGTGCATGTTCCGCTGTGCTGTATTCTGACTCATAACATGGCAGCCAGTATGGTGTCGGCGTGGCGGGCACGGCGGCCTAACAGTCTCTCTTTCACCATCAGAGACACTGGTGGTGTTGGATTTCTGGCTGTGTTTTGTCGGCTTGGTGCTTGTAACTCATAATATGGCGGTCACTGTGCCGCCAACACTGGCTGGATGGTGGCGAGATTTTCCATGGCAGTCTTGCCCGAAGACTGCCAAACTCGTAATGAGGGCTTTAGTCTCTCTAATACATCAATTCTTTCTTGTATTTCTCCAATTTTCAGTTTGTCTTAAATCATAAAATTCTTTGCTTTGCAGTTTCTCAAGTCTCAATTTGTCCCTCCTCTGATCATTTTACATTTCTTTTCTCTTAATCAGTTTATACAGTTTGTAAAATCCGATAGTACAAATGACACAAGTAATTACGATCAATAATGATCTCAGAATTTTTGCCACAAACACTGTACCAAGATTACCCAGCCAGTTCCTCACATTTGTCACACTTTTGCCAACATTTTCCCATAACCCTGGTTCTTTCAGATCTTTTAAGTCTGAATTTGAATCTGTCAGGTTCTTAATAACATTTCTAATTCCTTAACTTTTGGGTATGCACACACAACAATGTTTCGATTTCAGCATCTGGCAGACTCCACCTTCTTTTGCTAAAATAATGGCTAACGCAAGACGGTTCTGATGAACCAGTGAACGGTCATTTCAGTATACAATAAAATTAAAGCCTCAGAAAAATTAGTTAGCATGTTATCCGCCATAGTAGACAACTTTCTGATTTTCAGAGCATTCAGAACAATTCCTACAGAAGGAATAATTGCTCCAAATATATCCACAATCATTTGAGAATAGGTTCCCCCTTTTGGTCTTGATCTTTGTAATTCATTTGAATTATGTGTGTCATCTATGTTGTCATTTTGGTCAATTTTTGGGAATACTATTCCCAAATAGCAAGTCCCACACCATCCCCTTGGGAGATGATAATAGGAAACCTTTCCACAGATGTAATAAATTCCTGGAATACCAGGGTCCTGGCCATTAAGCATAAAGTCCCATGTATTCTTGAAAAGAAATACATGTCTGCATTCACTCATTCCAACAAAGTTAGGCCCATATTTATACTTTTTTGAGACAAAACTGCATTTGCGCAGTTTTGCATCAAAAAGTATAGCACCGCTTGCGCCATTCCAGGACGACGCCAGTCGGGTACCAAATATACAGAATGGAGCAATCCAGCACAAAGGGTGGGCTAGCATAAAAAAATTATGTTAGCCAGGTGGGGTGGTGGTATGGGAGAAGGGGGTTTTGCACCAGAAAATGACGTGACTGGTTAGAGGCAAAAAAAATGCAAAACCATCCATACCACATGACTCCTGTCGTAGAAAAGACAGAAGTCATGCCCACCACCCCAATGGTCAGCACAGGGGACATGGGTCCCCTGGGTATGGCCATTGCACCCTATGCCATGCAGGGGGCCCCAAGCTGGGCCCTCAATGGCACTTTGATTAAAAATAAAAAATGCATACATATACTTACCCTACTAACCTGGGATGGGGTCCCCCATCCTCTGGTGTCCCTCTGGAGTGGGTGGGGGTGTTCCTGGGGCTTGAGGAGGGCACCTGTGGACCCATTCCATGGTATTTGACCATGGAAATTGGTCCACTGGTCCCCTAACACCTAGTATGACCCAGGCGTTAAACAATAGTGCAAAGCAAACTTTGCACCATTATTTAGCCCCTCCTCCCACCCGTGCATCATTTTACATCATTTTAGCATGGGGGATAAATATGGGGCTATGGGATTAGCACCATTTTTTTAGATTGGAACACCTACCTTGCATCTCATTGACACAAGGTAGGTTCACACATCTAAAAAATGGTGCAAACTCCAATATATTGATGCTAGAC
Organism: Pleurodeles waltl; assembly: GCF_031143425.1. NCBI lineage: Eukaryota > Metazoa > Chordata > Amphibia > Caudata > Salamandridae > Pleurodeles > Pleurodeles waltl. The sequence continues at coordinate 264,933,243 of NC_090448.1, read as the reverse complement.
GTATCTATATATATATATATATATATATATGGAGATTGATTTGTGCAGAATTTGGGAAACAAAATGACAGAAATTCAGTACAAATTAAGTATAAATATGCCCCACAAAGTCAAATCTAGATTGTGGTCTATAAATGCAAAGCTTTCCTACATGTTGCGCACCTAAAGCTAACTTCCCTTGGGTTTTAGTTTCACTAAATGCGCGGTCATTTCTAAATGTCCTCTTCACTAACTCTTTCTCTATTTTCTCCATCAAAGCTTTTCTCCTGTCATCAGTTTGATCTAAAAAGGACTTTTCTACTGGTGAAAGCAAGCATGTAAGGTTGTTGCGATGTGGACAGGCAGTCCCAAATATTAGTGTAGGCTCAAAAAAAACTCCCACAATGTCAATGTTTCTTTCTTTGGCAATGTTACTCAAATGCTGATTAATTAGAACAAAAGAAAACACTATAGCTTTATAACAACCCTGGTGGTCAGTGATGAAGTGGCGGTAATACCACCAACAGGCCAGAAAAAAATTTGACCACAGCGAAAACCGTCAACACAGACAGCCACTTTCACACTCCGACTGCCATGGCGGTAGCAACAAGCACTGCGGCGGTAACTGCCAACAGACAGGCAGAAGACAATGTACTGCCCACAGCATTACAACAGGCCTATCCGCAAGCTTTTGCGGGGCGGTACCAACGCCATAAAAAGCACAGCGGCAACAGAACACTGAAGGGAAACAACTCACCTCTTGACACTCAAGGAAGAACCAGGACGCCATGGAGCCCGAACTGCAGATCTTCCCCATGCTGGTGTACCTTCTCATATACCAGGAACATGTACACCGGTGAAGATGACCCGGTGAGTACCGCACCTAGCACACAGGGGAGAGAGGGAGAAAAAAGAGAGTGACACACAGGCAACACGCAACACCCCCACCCCCAACACAATACACACAAACACATGCAACAACATTACATGTACACCCCGTAACACTCAGGAATAACGCAAGGACAAAAGGAATGGAGTAAAATGAGTGTAAAATAAGTAATTATTATAAATACGTTCAGAAATAAATAAACAGTATGTACAATATATACAATATATACAAAAGGAGGGACAATGCCCACTCCAAAATGTCCGTGGCCCATGGGGCCATAACACATAGGCCAAGGCCACACTTGACTCCTGCCTCAATATGGAGAGAACACTGCAGGGGCATCAGGTCGAAAACACACAGGCATCCCAGGGGGAAGGGGAATGGGGGGGCACCTCAGCCGGAAAATGGTATAACGCCACTGGCCTGGAGGGCGCTCCATGCCCACTGCTTGGTCCTGGGGAGTGCAAAGCCACAGTCTCTCAAGTGGGTGGTTTGCCCACTGCTTGGACCTGGGGAGTGCAAAGCCACAGTCTTTCTAGTGGGTGGTTTGCCCATTGCTTGGTCCTGGGGAGTGCAAAGCCATAGTCACTCTAGTGGGTGGTTTGCCCACTGCTTCGTCCTGGGGAGTGCAAAGTCACAGTCTCTCAAGTGGGTGGTTTGCCCACTGCTTGGTCTTGGGGGGTGCAAAGCCACAGTCTCTCTAGTGGGTGGTTTGCCCACTGCTTGGTCCTGGGGAGTGCAAAGCCACAGTCTCTAGTGCGTGGTTTGCCCACAGCTTCGTCCTGGGAAGTGCAAAGCCACAGTCTCTCAAGTGGGTGGTTTGCCCCCTGCTTGGTCCTGGGGAGTACAAAGCCACAGTTTCTCAAGTGGGTGGTTCGCCCACTGCTTGCTCCTGCGGAGTGCAAAGCCACAGTGTCTCAAGTGGATGCCTTCTTCCAGTGGTTCTGGAGGGGGCTTTGTGCCCAGTGTGCTTCATCCTGCCAAGGAGGGGCTGAGTGGATTACTCCTTCCATTGGTTCTGGAGGGGTCTTTGTGCCAAGTGTGCTTCATCCTGCTGAGGAGGGGCTGAGTGGATGCCTTCTTCCAGTGGTTCTGGAGGGGGCTTTGTGCCCAGTGTGCTTCATGCTGCCAAGGAGGGGGTGAGTGGATGCCTTCTTCCATTGGTTCTGAAGGGGTCTTTGTGCCCAGTGGGCTTCATCCTGGATGGGGCAAGGTCACAGTCTCTCACCTGGGTGTCACACCGACAGGTGTTGCAGGGGCCAGGACGCACTGCAGCCCATGTAGTCACCACTCCACACTGCTCTCCAGCGGTGACAGCTGCTCAGTGTATTCCAGTTGCGCTGCAGGTGGCAGTGCAGGCAGTGGTGGTGGGAGCCTTCAGGCCTTCACCTGCAGCTGTGGACGGCTGCCCACTGGGGCTGCTGCTGCTGGCAGTGGTGCTGCTGGCAGCAGGGTAGGTGGCGGTGCTGGCCGCAGTGCAGGTGGCGGTGCTGGGCACAGTGCAGCTGGCAGTTGTGGTGGTAGCCTCCAGGCCTTCACTTGCAGCCTCAAACGGCTGAAGTGCCATGGCTGGTGTTCTGTGCCCCTTTCTGCCCTTGGTAGATGGTGGTGCCTCCCTGCTTCTGCCAGCTGGAGTCTTTGACTTGCCCTTGCTGGCTGGTTCTGCCTCCTTCCCCTTGCTGGCTGATGTCCCCTTCTTGCCCTTGCCGGGTGGCGGACCCTTCTTGGCCTTGGCAGGTGTTGCTGGCACACTGGCTTGGCTGACAGGTGACTCCTTGGAGTCTCTCACAGCTGCAGAAACCACAGTGGCCGTGGACTGGGTGGCTGAGGTGCTGGGCTGGGTTCTGGGCACCCTGGCCCGAGGTAAAGAACGGTAGGGTAGGAAATAGGGCAATGGCGGCATGGAAAAGCTTCTTAGGGACACTGCAGTGGGAAGAGGGTGAAGGTTTTGGGAGTGGAGGAAGAGGAAGTGGTTGTAGGAGGTGTCAGTCTGCTGTGTTTGGGTGCAGGTGCATGGGCTGGATGCTGTTGTGTGGTGTATGGCTGTTGGGTGTGTTTGTGTTTGTGTACTTTGGGAGGAGGGGCCACAGACACAGTGGGAGAGGACACAGGGGACGTGTGCATGGATGTGGGGTGGCGACTACCAGTGAGGGGCGTGTAGTGATAGGTGTGCTGGTGATGGAGGTAATGGATGAGGATGTAGTGCATGAAGGTGTGAGTGCAGACGCTACTGGGAGGGAGGTGGACGAGGAGGAGGAGGGAGACACAGTGGAAGCAGTGGATGTTGGTGTGTCTGTATGGGGATGGTGCTTGTGTGAGTGCCTGTGAGATGAAGTGTGGTGCTTCTCTTTGCCTGAGCCACTTCTGTGTGTTGATTTGGGTGAATGCTGGTCTGAAGGTATACTTGGGATAGGCTGGGGTTGAAGGGATTGGGACTGGGTAGAGGAAGTTGGTGGGGGGAGGCTGGAGATAGGGACAATGGCTGCCATTTGTGCGGAGGGAAGAGCCTGGAATGCTCTCTGTTGGGCCACCACGCTAGAGTGAATGCCCTCCAGGTATGCATTTGTTTGTTGCAAATGCCCTGCTACACCCTGGATGTCATTCAGTATGGTTGACTGAACAGCAGTGAGGGATTTCATGAGGTCTATAGCCTCCTCACTGAGGGCAGCAGGGCTAACTGGGGCAGGGCCTGAGGTGACTGGGGCAAAGGAGATGCCCACCCTCCTGGGTGAGCGGGCACGGGAAACATGCTGAGGCGCTGCTGGGAGGACGGTGCTGGTACAGGGGGTGGCGGCTGTAGCTGTTGTTGGTGTGGGCACAGAGGTGTCCGCCACCACCAGGAAGCTTCCATCAGAGGAGAAGTCGCTGTTGGTTGTGTCCCCTCCTGTCTCTGTCGTGGTGCTCCCCTCACCATCCATCCCACTGGTGCCCTCACTGTCGGTGGATTCGGCCTCCAGGCCCATGTGGGATGCTGCTCCCTCCATCACTGGTACCTCTGCTCCTCCGCTAGATGATGCTAATGCACACAAGGACAGGGTGACAAAACAAAAAGGGGGGGGCGAGACATAGGATACACTTGGTCAATGCCAGCAACAACACAACCGTTGGCGTACACAACACACAGTGAACAGCCCTATGCACTAGGCCATGCACTACCAGTTACAATGCTAGTCACTAGCCCAAGGGGTACTATGCCTAACGCTATTGGCTGCGCACATGAAACCCACAGGACACTGCCCAGTAGTAGATGCCCACTAACACTATTGGAGTAGGAGTGCTTCAGAACCTTCCCAACATGGGACCTACCCTGTCATGTTCGCCCTGGCCTAGGGGCACCCACAGCCCACATTCCCCACCCAGGTAAAACCTTAACAAGCGCAAAGTTATGATTCTGAATCTGTACCTACCCCCTTGTGGCTGCTGTGATGCCTTCAAGCGCCCATCCAACTCCGGATAGGCCACTGCCAGGATACAGAACATAAGGGGGGTCAGGGTACGATGGGCACCCCTTCCTCGTTGGGAGGCCATCCCCAGCTGGGCCTCCGCCGTCTTCCTTGCCCAGTGGCGCAGGTCCTCCCACTGTTCGCGGCAGTGGGTGCTCCGCCTGGCAAAGACTGCCAGGGTCCGCACCTCCTTGGCAATGGCACGCCAAATACCCTTTTTCTGATGGGCGCTGACCTGCAGAACAAAATACAGCAGAAAAGGTATTAGTCATTCCGTCTGGACTGTTATATTCCTGGCCCAACATATCTTCCCATCCCCTTACGCACATACATTGACCACCGTACATGCAGCACTCTGCCCAGGACCCCTCAGACCCACCCCTACACGAGGCATACACACACAGCAATCCATACATTCATGGCGCACAGATCATGCTCACAGTGTATGGAGGACCATAGAGTAAAGTGTACTGGGGTAGGACTCCATCCACCAGTCTCTCCAACTCCTCTGAAGTGAAGGCAGGGGCCCTTTCCCCAGACACTCAAGCCATTGTCGCTTCCAGACACAGGTCACAGCAGCACTTGCAGTGTAAGTCCTCTCCTGTTGAAGGTCAGGTAGCAAGTGAGTGCACAGATAGAAAATGCTGGTCACGTCCGCAGTGGTGCGTACCGTCACCGCCGGCGTACATCGCCATTGGCTCCTGGAACCCGAGGAGCCAATGATAACCAATGGGAAGTTGCGCGGTGGTCGTCGACTGCCGACCGCAGCAGCGTACAACGCCAACGGAATGACCTAATTTCCACTTGTCTCTCCTCACAGGTCAGGCAGCCGCCATTTCAGAGGGGCACAGGCCATGGCACCAAAATGCATCACAGCAGACATTGGCACATCAACTGACTCTCAAGTTCACATACTGTCTCTATAAAGGAAGAAATGCATTTTTATTTTAACATATGTGTGAATATGACCCTCTGCTCACCGTTTTTCACCCCAGAGTTCAACCACTGAGGATGAATAGGAGATGGAGACATCCTCTGTGTACAGACCTCTGGTGGACCTGGCGACAATGGAGGACAGGCACATTATCCTGACCTCCAAGTACTGTGTGCCCTATTGGAGCCAGATCTGATTTCAGCCGCCCCACAGGTATCCCCCCTCTAGTGCAGGTCCTGTCAGTGCTCCATTTCCTGGCAAGTGGTTCCTTCCAAGCAACAGTGGCCCTGGCATCAGGGATGTCTCAGCCAATGTTCTCAAACATGCTGACCAGAGTGTTGTCTGCCCTGCTGAAACACATGCACAGCTACATCGTATTCCCCCAGGTGGAGGATTTGGCCACAGTGGAGGCTGACTTTTATACCCTGGGACATATTCCCAACATCATTGGTGCCATTGATGGTACACATATTGCATTTGCCCCCCCCCCGGAGAAATGAACAAGTGTTCAGGAATAGAAAAAGCTTTCACTGTCTGAATGTGCAGATGGTGTGTTTGGAGGACCAGTACATCTCCCATGTCAATGCCAAGTATCCTGGCTCTGTGCATGATGCCTTTAACTTGAGGAATAGCAGCATTCCATATGTGATGTCTCAACTCCAGAGGCACCGGGTGTGGCTAATTGGTGAGCCCATGGTCACCACCCCGTTGATGTAGGTATATGGGTGTGGTTTTGGCCCTAAGGGTGAGTGTGTGGCTAACAGGTTTCCCTCGATATTTACAGGTGACTCTGGTTACCCCAACCTCTCATGGCTACTGACCCCAGTGAGGAATGCCAGGACAAGGGTAGAGGAACGTTACAATGAGGCACATGGGTGAACAAGGAGGATCATTGAGAGAACCTTTGGCCTCCTGAAGGCTAGATTCTGGTGCCTCCATCTGACAGGTGGATCCCTGTACTATTCACCCAAGAAGGTGTGCCAGATCATTGTTGCATGTTTCATGTTGCACAACCTGTCCTTGAGACGCCAGGTGCCTTGTCTGCAGGAAGGTGAGCTTGGAGAAGGTTGTGTGGCAGCGGTTGAGCCTATGGACAGTGATGAAGAGGAGGCAGAGGAAGAAGATGTGGAAAACAGAAGTACACTCATTCAAAAGTACTTCCAATGACACACTGGTAAGACACTGTAACTTCACCTTCCATTGCAGTATTGTGTTTGACATTGAACATGGCAGCCTGATTTCCCTATTTCTATGGCCATTCACTGTACCCTTTGGAAACTCTATTTTCAGATCTCTGTGCCCCACTCTGGATCCTGGTGTGTTTACTACTGCCGACTACAGATCATACCTATGTTAATGTTACAGCAGATAAGAAATGCAATGTTTACAGTTTGTGAAAATAATACATTTGTCATAAAATCCACAGACTCCATACTTGAATTTGTTCAAAGGGTGTTTATGTAGGTGCTAATAAGTGGAGGGGGTACTGAAATGGGCTGGGTTGCTTATGGAGGAAAGTCCAGGGTAGAGTCCAGTCTATTTGTATCACAGGTGCGTTGTCCAAGGGGGCATAGGAAGGGGAGCAATGGCAGTTCAAGGTACACAGGGTGACAGAGTGAGACACAAGGGTGACAATCAGGAGAGTCTTATTTCTTGGCAGGGGTCTTGGCAATCTTCCCTGGCTTCTGCTTGGATCGCAGGGACCGTTTGCTGGGTGGTTCTCCTTCTGCAGGAGGTGGGTTGCTGGTGGCCTGTTGGTCCTGTGGCAGGGCCTCCTGTCCACTAGCGCTGGCGGAGGTGGATGGCTGTTCATCAGTGTGGTTAGTGTCAGGGGCCTGTTGTTGTTCCACTGCCTCCCTCATGGTGTTGGCCATGTCGGCCAGCACCTCTGCAATGGTGACCAGGGTGGTGTGGATGTCTTTCAGGTCCTCCCTGATCACCAGGTACTGTCCCTCCTGCAGCCGCTGGGTCTCCTGCAACTTGTACAGCATTTGGCCCATGGTCTCCTGGGAATGGTGGTATGCTCCCAGGATCCCTGCAAGTGCCTCATGGAGAGTCGGTTCACTGGGCCTGTCCTCCCCCTGTCGCACAGCAGTCCTCCCAGCTTCCATGTTGTCCTGTGCCTCTGTCCCCTGAACCGTGTGCCCACTGCCACTGACCCCAGGTCCCTGATCGTCCTGTGTTGGTGGGTTGCCTGGGGTCCCTGTAGTGGTGGACACACTGCTGATTGACGTGTCCTGAGGACAGAGGGATGGGCCCGCTGGATGGGTGCTGTGCTGGTGTTTCCTGAGGGGGGAGGCTCTGTGGTGATTTGGGACTGTGCCTGGGTCACTGACTGTCCAGAGGTACCTGATGGGACTGGCTGGTCATCATGATCCAGGCGTGCAGAGCTGCTGTCCTCACTGTGGGCTTCTTCTGTGAGGGAACTGGATGTGGCTGGCACCTCCTCTCCGGTGACATTGAGTGGGGGTCCTGTGGGGATGTAACTGCAGTGTTATTGCATCTGCGTGTGCCATCTTGTGCATGGATATGTTTCCCTCTATGGTTGTTATTAGCAAGGCAGCTTTGGCTTGTGTGAGTTGAGCTTGGTTTGGCTAAGTTATTGTCACTAGTGTGCATGCTGTGGTGATGGGTGTCCATGCAGGTCTGTGATGGCGGTCCATGCATTGGTGTTGTATGCAGGGCTTTGTATTGGGATGGGTGGGTTGTGATTGTGAGGTATATGTGAGGTGGTGGAGTGATGGGGGTGAGGGTAGGGGTAGAAGATTGTGATGGCATGCAGGTAGGGGGGATGTAGTAAGGATTTGACTTACACCTGCTACTCCTGCCAGGCCCTCATGATGCATGATCACCAAGACTTGCTCCTCCCATGTTGTTGGTTGTGGAGGAGGAGGTGGGGGTCCACCGCCAGTCCTCTGTACAGCTACCTGGTGTCTTGCAACCACGGACCACACCTTCCCCCGTAGGTCGTTCCACCTCTTCCTAATGTCATCCCTTGTTCTTGGGTGCTGTCCCATGGCATTGACCCTGCCCACGACTCTCCGCCTTAGCTCCATCTTCCTAGCAATGGACATCTGCTGCACCTGTGATCCGAATAGCTGTGGCTCTACCTGGATGATTTCCTCCACCATGTCCCTTAGCTCCTCCTCTGAGAACCTGGGGTGTCTTTGTGGTGCCATGGGTGTAGTGTGAGTGGTATGAGTGAGGGTGTTTGGGGTGATGTGTTGGGGGTGTTCTGTGAGGTGCATGGATTGTGTATGGGTGATGGTGTTATGTGGCTCAGATTCAGTGGATGCTCCTGGCTTGTCTCTCTCTCTCTCAGTTGGCAATATTTTATTTTGTTGTAAGGGGTTGTGGGTATTGTGGGTGTGTGTTTTATATTGGGTTGGATGTGTGGGTGTAGCTGTGTATGTGTGTCAGGTGTGTTTATTTTGAATTGTCCAATGTGGTGTAGTTTTGTTAGTGTGTGTGTATTTTGAGTGTGGCGGTGTGTACCGCCAAGGGTTTACCGCGGTTGAATGTCTGCCACAGTGATTCGTGGGTCATGATGCTGTGGCTGTATTTCTGTTGGCGTAACGGTGCGGGTTTTGATACTGCCATTTATTCACTGACCTTTGGTGTAGTGACGGCCTATGTCTATGTTAGAGTAGAAACACTGAATGTATTCCTGGGTATAAAGACTTGTTAGAAGAAGACTACAACTAATTGCATCTGTTAATGGCAAGCTATGGTTTGTTACTCCTTCTTCCACTGATGAAGGAATTTGCGTACAAACATAACACTCTCTCACATTCATCGTCTCAACATATTCATACAACAAGCCATAGGAAACATTAGAAGAATGATCTCCTTGTGAGTGGTCTAAATGTAAATATTTCTCATCCCTATTAAAATTCTCTGACTTTGAAAGTGTAGTAGTCTCTACATATATAACTATTTTCAGACGTGTGATGAATACTTATGATCACAATTAACAACAAACACACTAGCACACATACAGGGGGTCATTCCAACTTTGGCCGGCGGCGGAGGCCGCCCGCCAAAGTTCCCCCGCCAGAAGACCGCACCGCGGTCAAAACACCGCGGCGGTCAATCTGGCTTTACCGCTGGGCTGGCGGGCGACCGCCAAAAGGCCGCCCGCCTGCCCAGAGGGAAAGCACCAGCAACAAGGATGCCGGCTCCGAATGGAGCCGGCGGAGTTGCTGGTGTGCGACGGGTGCAATTGCACCCGTCGCGATTTTCAGTGTCTGCCAAGCAGACACTGAAAATCAATGTGGGGCCCTGTTAGGGGGCCCCTGCAGAGCCCATGCCAGTGGCATGGGCACTGCAGGGGCCCCCAGGGGCCCCACGACACCCGTTTCCGCCAGCCTGGTTCTGGCGGTGAAAACCGCCAGAACCAGGCTGGCGGGAAGGGGGTCGGAATCCCCATGGCGGCGCTGCTTGCAGCGCCGCCGTGGAGGATTCACAGGGGCAGCGGGAAACCGCCGGCTTCCCTTTTCTGACCGCGGCTTTACCGCCGCGGTCAGAATAGCCACGGAAGCACCGCCAGCCTGTTGGCGGTGCTTCCTCCGTCCCCTACCCTGGCGGTCTCGGACCGCCAGGGTAGGAATGAACCCCACAATTCCCAAAGTAATACACATACACTTGCAACACCTATTAGTTTTCACTCTATTGTGATTTTTAGCCATCCTGTAAAGAATCAGAAAGTAGAAGAAAATAGAAATATTTAACTACACAGCCAAAGAATTTAAAATAAAAATAATTGTCTTTGCAGTTATTTACAGCTTTCAAACTCTTCTCCCAAACTGTTGATAAAAAAATTGGTTTAACAGCTGGTCAAAATTGGTTCAGTTTGTCAACAATCAGTTTAAAAGTCTCTTTCGGTATATCATAGTCTATTAAACAACAATTTTCATTTGTACTTGTAGCATATAAAGATCTTCTTGTTCAGCTGGACCTTTAATTTCAAATTTCAATTAAAAAACAAATTCAAGTTCCAAAATCTTTATCTTTAAATTCAAGATCAAAACAAAAAGACAAAAATTCTCGTTGCCACTCACCTCTTGTACAGTATGCCCATTCAGGATCAAAGTATCTTCGACTTGCAACTTTTTTTCTTTTCGATCTTCGATTTGCACTTATTTCTCCTTCACTCAGAACTTCATCTGTGTTTGCTCTTGTTGTGTCTGTCTCTTCATATATTGCCTGCAATACATCTGGAACTTTTATATTTGTCTCCTTTCACAGTTTTCTTTGACAGCGTCTTTTGCAAAATTTGACTTATAGCTCCTCTTGCTTCGACAGGATTTTCACTTTGACTTGATGTACCTGCACCCTCTGCCAATTCAGGAGGAGTCATAGCTGTATGACTTTGATCTAACTGAACTCCCTCATCAGCTGCTTCTTCAAGGAACGTAATTTATTTCAACTGATCTTCCCACTCGTCTGCTTCTGGGAGAGTCATCCTCTGACTTAACTCTCCTGCTTCATTTGCTGAGCAACTTTAGGAACCTCTATTTCATCTCTCAGAGGTGTACCTGGATCTTCACCAGTTTCTGTCTCTGTTTCTGTTTCCACTGTCTCTCTGCTTGCTTCTTGAGACTGCTCAATAGTTTTCTGTACTCTCAACAACTCATTTTCATCTTCTAGTGGATAGGGCACTTTTCCTCGTGTGGCTGGCATGAATCCAGTTAGGGATCCCGGCACATTTCACAGAAGTCATAGTCACAAGTACAACTTGATACTGACCCTTCCACCGAGATTTCAGAAAACTTTTTCTCACGTACTTTTTGACCACCACCCAGTCGCCAGCCTGCAGACTGTGACACTGATCCTGGGATGGTTGCATGCTTATCACTTTCACCTGATGAGAGAAAGAGCGAACCACATCAGCCAGATTCTTGCAGTAGTCCAGCACCATATCATCTGTTATATTCACAAGAGCATTTGCAGGAACAGCTGGCAACCTCATTGCTCTACGCATGAGGATTTAATTGGGAGACAGTCCAGTCTTCCTATCAGGTATGTTTCTCATGCTCATAAAAACCAAAGGCAACGCATCTGGCCATTTCAGATTTGTAGATGCACACATCTTTGCAAGTCATGCTTTCAGTGTGCCATTCATTTGCGTTACCAATGCAGATGTATCAGGTAAAAGGCTACAGTGCAACTTCTGCTCAATGTTTACAGCTGAACATAGTAATTTTATCACTTCGCTATTGAAGTGACTTTCTCTATCTGATTCTAAAGAGGCTGGAAATCCGAACCTTGGTATCAATTCTCTAAGTAAAAGCTTTGCTACCTTGAGACTACCATTTCTACGTGTAGGGTAAGCTTCAATCCAGTGACTAAAAATACAAACAATCATCAACACATATCTCAAACCACCACACACAGACATCTCAATGAAATCCATTTGCATTCTGTTAAATGGCCCTCAAATTGACAACTGTTCTTTTTCCCACGTTGTTCTTTTGGCAGGTGACGCATCTGTGACAAATTGCTTCAGCAACCAGTCTAAACTTTGGATTAAACCAAAAGTTTTTGAAGGTTTGAATCATTGCATCTCTGTTAATATGTGCTTGACCATGAAAATATCTTGCCATTTGCGTCAGTAGACAGTTTGGCAAAACTACTTGTCCTTCAATTGAAACCCGTATTGACTGTGGTTAACAAGTAATTTGCATTTGTTTCATCATTTTCAAATTTCTGACATTCTTCATTAATTGAAAAGCAATTTAAGGCACAATATCTGGAAACCTGATTTGAAACAGAATCATTTGATTTCTCATGTGAACTGCATTTGACCACAGCAATCTTCTCAGGTAATTGTAGGGCTTGTAATAAATCATGAATTCTACCATCACTTCTAATTAGTGAACCAGAAGAGATCATGAAACCTCTCTTTGACCACAACTGGCCAAAGTCATGGACAATTCCAAATCCATACTGGCTATCCTTAAAAATTGTAACTTTAAGCTGTGCACTAATACACCAGGCTCTTGAAAGGGCAACTAGTTCAGCAACTTGAGTAGAAAATACTCTTTGAAGCAATGAAGGTTTGAGTATTCCAGAAATAGTGCATACAGCATAGCCAGCTTTCAATGTTCCCACATTATCTTTTAAACAAGAACCATAAACAAAAATAATGTCATCATTGTCTTTTAATGGAGTATCTTTAATATCGGGTCTGGGTTCCATACACAATTCAGTAACCTCCAAAAAATCATGTTCAATTTCTTTCAGATTCTCAATTTTAACATTGTCAATTGGGAGTAAGGTTGCTGGGTTAAGCACTGCACATCTTTTCAAGGAAAATGTTGGAGAGTCCAATATTATCAGCTCATATTTAAGAAGCCTTGCATTTGTTATAAACTGGGGTTTAGTCCTGGTAAGAAGGACTTCAACACAGGTGAGGGACCAAAACAGTTAAAGGATGTCCCATCACAATAGCTTCACATCGGGATAGTGACATACCAACCATTGCCACAGCTCCAAAACAGCTAGGTAAAGCTGCTGCGACTGGATCCTAAGTAGCAGAAAAATATGCTACAGGGTGTTTTCCACAACCATGTACCTGTATAAGGATAGAAACAGCACATAACTCTTTCTCATGACAAGACAATATAAATGTGTAGTCAGGCATTCCCAAAGCTGGTGCTCTGCACAAACTCTCTCTCAATCCGGTAAAAGCTTTCATGCTATCTTCAGGGTACTTGGTCTGTTATGTCCTTGTGGGTCAGTCTCTGTAGTGGCTTTGAAATAATAGAAAAATTGGGAATCCATTGGTGACAATACCTCACCATTCCCTGAAACATCCTGACATCTCTTTGTGTGACTGGAGGATTCATCTGCAAAATAGTTGTAACCCTCTCTTTGAAACATTTTCTTGCACCCTTTTCTATTTGGTGTCCCAAATATTTCATTTCTTTCCAACCGTACTGTCATTTTTCTGGGGACACTTTGGGGGTGATTCTGATTCTGGCGGGCGGCGGAGGCCGCCCGCCAGAATTCCGCCCCCATTATACCGCTCCGCGGTCAGAAGACCGCGGAGGGTATTATGAGTTTTTCCCTGGGCTGGCGGGCGGTCTCCAAAAGACCGCCCGCCAGCCCAGGGAAAAACTCCCTTCCCACGAGGATGCCGGCTCGTAATTGAGCCGGCGGAGTGGGAAGGTGCGACGGGTGCAGTGGCACCCGTCGCGTATTTCAGTGTCTGCAAGGCAGACACTGAAATACTTTGCGGGGCCCTCTTACGGGGGCCCCTGCCATTGGCATGGGCACGGCAGGGGCCCCCAGGGGCCCCGCGACCCCCCCTACCGCCATCCTGTTCATGGCGGCTTTCCCGCCATGAACAGGATGGCGGTAGGGGGGGTCAGAATCCTCATGGCTGCGGAGCGCGCTCCGCAGCCATGGAGGATTCAAACGAGCAGCGGAAAGTCAGCGGGAGACCGCTGACTTTCCGCTTCTGACCGCGGCTGAACCGCCGCGGTCAGAATGCTCGTTGGAGCACCGCCAGCCTGTTGGCGGTGCTCCCGTGGTCGGTGGCCCTGGCGGCCACCGGCCGCCAGGGTCAGAATGACCCCCTTTATGTCCATTCTCTCCCAAATGATTCAACAAAGCAATCGTATCTTGCATGCATGCCTCTTTAGTCGTCAAAGCCACCAAAAGATCATTAATGTACTCAACTAATGATGATTGGAAAGGCATTACCAATGGTTCCAAATTCTTTTTCAACACCTGAATAAATATTGACGGTGACTCTGAAAAACCTTTTGGAATTCTGCACCAACTGTAAACCTTATTACAGAATTTAAAGCAGAAAAGAAACTGACTAGCCTCAAAACAGGCACAGAGAAAAATGCTTGTGAAAGATTCATCACCGTGAACAACTCTACATCACATGGAACGGAACCTGAAACAAAATCACTGCTAGATTTGGTACCACTGGACAACATTTTTCCACTATTCTATAAATTTTCCTCAAATCTTGGACAATTCTAATTTTGCCACTTGGTTTTCAGAAACTCATATTAGGCAAATTACATGGGCTACTTATCACTTCTTTTAGAACTCCCCGCTTCACAAAATCTTCAAATACAGGAGTTACTCCTTCAATTACATCTGGTGCCATGTGATATTGTGGTATCTGTGGAAAAACGACATTAAGTTTGACTGTGACTTTAACGGGTTAAATTTTTTGATCAGACGAATATCTTTTCCAGAAAAAATCCTCAAATGTTAAATTTACTGTATCCTGTAAATCCGTCGGCAGGTCTTTTACTGTAAAAGCAGGACAGAAACTAATCAGTGGAAACTCTTCATTCACTGAATCACATTCAGTTTGCATAGATGAATCATCATCACCATCACTAGTTGTCTGAATAGCAATTCCATCATTTGAACAGGTAATTCAACTTATTGTTTTGCACAATAGATCTCTTCCTAACAAGAAAACTGGACTTGAGTCGCAAACTACAAATTTGAGTAGTCCTTCACAGTTTCCAATTTTAACAGGGATTGGTTCAGTAATCGAGTTTGTCAGAAACTGATTTGCAACTCCTACAATCCGGATTGTTTTTCCAGAAAGTGACACATTAGGAACTGCTATTTTCACTGTAGAGTGTGTAGCTCATGTATCAACTAGGAATGAGACATCATGACCCATCACCTTTCCATTTACATAAGGACCCTTTTGATCCACTTCTAACTAAGCTGCTACCATGCATTCTTCTTCTTCTGAACTTTCACTCTTACCCATCGTTCCATCACTCACCTCATCATTCGATTCATCCTCACTGTGAAGTGTGGACTGTTGAACTGTATGATTACTGTGATTTAACATTTGACCTGTGCTCTGCTGAGGATGCATCATCTGCTGCTGCACCATTGGAGCTTGAGGTATTTGCATTTCTTGCTTTTGTACCATTTGTACCTAAGGCTGAATTAATTATCACTGTGGCACCTAAAAACGTGGCATTTGTCTTTGTTGCATTGGTTGAGAACTTTGCATTTGCCCAGTAATCTGCATTTGATTATTTTGGACATTTAAATTAAGACCCCTCATTCTTGGACCTCTCGAATTTGGAAACTGATTATTTTCATTCATATGCGTAACCATGCCTTCTTTTACCAACTTTAGACACTCATGCTTCCAATGCCACAAAAACGCAACTGCAACAAGGTAACATCCTTTTCATTGCATGCATATCACCTGAATTGACCATCACATTTGAATCAACATGATTACCCCCTTCATTTCCACCACAACCTTTACGTCTTGCTTGATTCTGAAACAACATGTTTTCCTGTTGCTGAGGATAGATTCCCTGCTGGTGTAGATAATTTCCCTGCATCCCTGATTGTGCTGCTTTATTCTGCATCACCATCACTCTTTTGTTGGCCACTCTACACTCCTCTTGCATTCAACCCATAAATCAACAGGAACCACAATTTCTAACAGGGCATTTAAATCTTCCTTCAGGCATTTTTCTCTCATTGGAAATACTTTAACTGTATTTTCAGTCTGCTGTACATTAGTATTCAAATTTGCAGACTCCTTTTTCTTCTGATTTCTTTTCTTCATCCACCTGCCTTCCCATTTATCTAATGTTCCCCCTAACTGGATACTCTAAATTAATTCTTTAATATGAATCTTCACTTCTGGTATTCTCATGTTCTCAAAATCTTTTGAATCAGTTCCTTTGTTTTCTCAAGATCTATGTCATATTTCTCTGCAAGGTATGCTAATTTCTGGTGTATCAGTCCTGCTTGGGTGCAACAATTTTACATGTGAAGCGTAACTCATATCCTCATTATATCAATCTATTCCATTTACATCAATTGTTCCCTCAATTATTTAATTCATTTCTAATTTAAACATTGCCAGGTTCAATGAATTTTCCCTCTCAGTATTTGCCATCGTCTTTGTTCCACTCATCTTTTCTAGCCAGTCTAAATGCTGAGCTGTCAAACCTTGTACTGAAACATTATTATTATTTACATTGAGTATGTTTTTATTTACATTTGGTATGCCATGTGGAGTCATACATGAAGTCTCTGGAATCTGTGAAGTTCTGGAATAACTCAAATCAACTAGTGGACCTGTCTTGTCAAAAGTCTGGTTCATTGGAGACATGACTCCCGTATGATCATTTAGGCCCTCATTTTGTCTTTGGTGGTAAAAACCGGTGAAGGCCGCCAAAAGACTGTTGCTGCGGCTGCCCTCCATCCGCCAAATTATGATCACAGCCAGATTTCTGCCACAAGAAGTGTGGAAATCTGGCTGTGGCCATGCTGGCGCACGGTGGTGCTGCTACCACCAGCAGTTCCATGCCAGGAGACCGCCGCCAGACGTGTTATGACAAATAATACGGAATGGCGGTGTTCTACTGGCGGGCGCTACTGGTGGTAGCAGCTGTCTTTCTTGTCCCCTGCTGGAAGCCCCAGTGGATTCAGGTAAGTTGGGTTTCCCACAGGGGAGGGGGGTGGAGGTGTTGTGTGTGTGTCTGGGGGTGTGTGCATGAGTGTGTGAGTGTGTGCGTGAATGCGAGTGTGTGTGCGGTGTTGTTTGCGTGCGTGTATGCATGTGTGAGAGTGCGTGTATGAATGTGAATGCGTGTCTGCGTGAATGTGTGTACGGATGTGTGCATGAATGAATGAATGCATGCATGTATGTATGCGTGTGTGTCTGTGTGAATGAGTGTGTGTCTGCGTGTGTGTGTGTGTATGGGGGGAGGTTGGAAGGGAGGGGGAGCGTGGATGAAGGGGGTTGTGGGGGCGTCTGGGGAGTGTTGGGGAGGGGACCTCCTAACAGTGACAGGGAAGGAATTCCCTGTCACTGAGAAGGCCTACCACCATGGTTTTTGTGGTGTTACGAATGCCACGGAAACCATGGCGGTAGACAGCGGCCTCTGGGCTGGAGATTGTCATCTCCAGACCGGCAGCTGCTACCACCATGGCAGTCGGAGTGGTACATTGGCAGGTTGGCTTGAGCCAACCCGCCAATGTATTAATGTGGTGGTAAGTACCGCCAACTTTATCTCCGACTGCCGGGGTCATAATGATCCCCTTAATCTCTCCATTTCTGCATTTGAATTGAAAACATTTTGTACATTATTCTCATTATTTCCCTGGGTAAACAATGGTACAACAGGCCCAATAGTAACAGGTACTGTCAATGCTTCTGGACCTATCTGAACATTCTGATTTCTTGAGTATACTACTCCTGAAGTCTGACCCGTTAAACTTGAGGAACTTGTCTTTGAAGTTACAACAGGTCTGTACCCCTCAATATTCTGAACCTGACTGAACACACTAAACTAGGTGTCGACTCCATCTGGACCATCACTGGTTTCTGGGAAGCCTGTGATATCTGTGATGACAGTACAATAGGCCCGTTCATACTGGGTGCGGAACTCACAACAGTACCTGTAGGGCAGACTACATGTGAGACAGTCTGAATCATAGGTGTCTGAGTAACAGTAATAGCAGCAACATTAGTTTCAACCTGTACTTGACTCTGTGATGCTACAACTGGAACTGGAGTACTTGGATCAGTACTAGCACTTGAACTTATCTCTTGTGCTGCATATGGTGGCAGACGATTTCTCAGTTACTGCATTATAAATTCCTCATCATCTGATTCCTCATAAGTCAATGATTTTCTAGCCTAAACAGACTTTGACTCATTTTCTTCAGAAGAGTCTTTATTTTTCTTTTTAGTACTTTGTTTGACACAGCTCTTTTTCCCTTATGTAATTGCAGTAAACATTTAATTTCCTGTAAAGTCTCAGTTCCCCAAAATGTTAGCTCATTGTCCCATCTAGATTCTGCTAATGTCTTCCCTGCTTTTCTCATTCTTCTCTCAAATTTTTATATCTCTTGTTGTTTGGTCACTAATTCCCAAGTAGCTAAAGCTTCACATTGTGCTGGTCTCAGAGGAGGTTTTAAAGCATAGAGCACTTTTCTAAATTTTTTAAAAATTATCATATTAAATGTTCCAGGGACAGGAGACGCTAAACTCCCTTCCTTCTCTGTAATTTTGCACCAATGTTTTAACCAAAGACATGCTTCTGTACCTTTGTCCTCAATTACGACATATGCCTTTTGGCGAGACAATTTCTCCTAATCTAGCTGGAATATATTCACCTCCCCTTAGCGCACTCTTTAATGCTTTGAAAAATGTCATTTTTACTTAAATTGGACCCAAAACTACAATTTAAATTCCAAACAGGAAGTAATTCAATCCCAAAATAATTTTCACTTGCCTTTCTCGACCAATAGCCTTTCACAGTCGTCCACCAATCTGTTCACGAGCTCCCTTTTGCCAATCGACCTATCCCAGCGCGGACCAATGTGAAGTTATTACGCACACGAGCTGACAAAGTCTTGCGGCTTGTCCTACCAAAACTTAAATCTCACAAAAATAATGCAAAATATTGTGAGCACAAAAAACTTATCTGCTTACTACAGGTGTAGGGCACAATTACTTTGGAAGCCTCACAGAATTTTCGGTTGTGACATTTAGCTCTCACTACTACTCATTTAACTTCAGCTTTCTCGGACTCCCAAGTCAAATTCTACCACCATATTCTACCCTTGACCAATACTAGGTCCTCCTTGTGCACTCAGGACTCATCAATATTGGTCAAACTAACACTCCACTTTAACATGCAATCTAGGATTTTTGTCAGTCACACCTGATTGACCTACTAAAACATATAAGTTACAACAAAAACCCAAGTATCTCAGATACTTGTATCAATACTCTGGAGTTTTAGACCATGCAGGTTCCGTACATAAACAACCACATGGGCATTTTTTGTGCACAAAGCCCAACACACAATTGAAGTTTGATGTCTTCCCTACATGCACTCTTTGGAGTACACACACTCCCTAGCAAACTACATTGGAGAATGCCACCTCCCTAATTCTTACAAACATCACAATTTACCTGCAATTTTGCTTAAGCAGTTCAAGCGCAAAACCCTAACTCAATCACAACTCACACTAGGAACACTGAGAACATCTTCAAACAAGCATTGGCAACATCAAATTCCATCCAAACAAGCATATGCAAAAGCAAATCTCCACATTTTTCCAAGTGATCAATCTCCTCCTACTGGGATATAGTCAAACCTCTCCTTTTTGAGACATAACCATCCTCTACGATTACCAAATTCTGTGGGTGCGTCCTACTTTATATTTGTTTTGATAATTTATTTTATAAGGGGACACTTAAGGGTAACCAACCATTCACCCTCATGAGGTCGAATGAACCTTTGGACTCTGATTGGTGTGGGTGTTTGGCTCTGAACAAAACAAAGTCAACAATAAACAAAACCAAACAATACCATCATTAATCAACATTAGAGTTAGTAATTTAAACACACCATGACCTTTTTAACCATGAATCACCATGCCAGTTTAGTAAAGTTCAAACATTTATTGCCCTTTAGATTAACAATACTAAGATCAGGTAAATCAAATGAAAAAACAAATTATAAAGATACATGAATAACACAGGTTGAGCAAAACCTCTAAAGAATCTCAGCTTTGACCGTTTCTGAATTATTAAGCACTCAAGATTCACCATACAAAATAACAGCAATATCAGATGCACAGTAGAGATTGAATACATTGAGTTAACACAGATGTATTATTCACAATAAGTTATTTTGCGCAGCCAAGTTCAGAATGTGACATTCTAACTATTACCCTAATTAGATTAAGCATGTTGGACTTCATGCAAAAATAAAAATAAGACAAAAACTAATTTTGAAAACGTTTATCTATCGCTCTAGCAAAAATAGCTGTTGGCTTTCTAGAAGAGAAAAACATGAAAACCTGCAAGAAAGACCAATACAAACTATGTTATACCTCTCCTTAATGGATTCAGCAGGTAGCAAAGACTTCATCAGTGGAGCACCTGCATGCTCAGCTTCAGTGGACAGTGACATATATGGGAACAGTTCAGTAATATTTGGCCTTAATGCATCTGAACTGAAAGTGGCCCATAGCACATTATTTCACTAGCAGAAATAAAAGCACATCTGAACACAGCAAAGGACAAAGCAAAATCTCCCCCAAGCCTGACCTAACATCCCAGTATTAAAGTCCCAAAAATAACTAACTACTCTACCATTGGTTTAGACTATAGGTTGTTTTGTACAGAACCAATTAAACCTAAAGCACCTTTCTTCATGTTGCATTTATGTGGTCTTTTCACCCTCATTGGTTCAGTATCTTTCAGTGCCATCATCAGTTTCCATTTGCAGAAAATAAAATGTTTCAAACCACATAAAAATACTGAAAGCCATTGTTCTCTGTGGAACACTAGCTAGCAGAAACTAAACAATTGTTGCAATATTAGTACATTTCCCTCCACCTCAACAGAATGTTTCAGGTAGGACAAAACATTGGCAGTGACTTTCCATCCACATCAGCAATTTCTAAACATCACATTATTTCATCTGAATTAGCTTAACAGTGGCCTGTTTAAAACTGCAGTAAAATATGCAGAGTACAACATCTCATAAAACTCAAACTATTTATTTTCTGAAAACATAATTATTATTTTTCATTACTCACAGTTAGTAAAACATAAAATACATTTAACTAGACAGTGATTTATTTTCATTTAGGAAATATCTTTGTCAAATATCATTGTAGGCTTCATTTTCATTTCAGCCTTGCACTTTTAAACACACGCATTTTCTTCCAGTTAATCACCAATTTCATTAGTAATTTTCACACTCTAACAAATATTTGCCCCACCACTTTTATTTGCCTGGGGCCTACACTGTAATTATTGCATGTGAAAGTATGTAAATACATTTCACACCCTGGGCTCTACCCTATTTGCCTTGCCCTGCATGTCATTGTAAAGTCAGAGACCAGCTACAGCCACCATGCTTCAGACCATCCACTGCTATCTGGTATTGACTCCACCCCATGCTCCTTTGTTCCACTGCCCAACAAAGCTCTGGCAAATTCCTTTTTAACCCTGCTTTCTCCATTAGTGACAGTTTTCTGTATTTCTCCTCCGCCTTCTTTCTCCTTTTACCGCCTTTGTTTGTCATGCTCTGTTTCAGTGTCTGATGATTGAAAATAAATCCCGGTCCCCAAAACTAGTGCCGGTGCACACCACCTGCAGTCTTCAGCACAAATAAATCACTGGAAGTAGGTGAAAAAGTTCACTGTGGACAATGCTTGTCCCTTATAGGCGCCCAGAAATACAATGTTCTGTTTCCACAAAACAATGAATGTTCAATCTCTTTGACGTCTTCCTATCATGTTTTTACATATGTTCTTCAAAAATTTATATTTTAGAAACTATGCAGGCCGGAATATAATTATCAATGCACTCAAAGTTAAAAGCAACAGTCCAGGGTAATTTGTGTGGCAGGACCTAAGAGGCTGGGAGCCTCCAACTCCCGAAAAGCGCAGCAATACCCTGCTGTAATATCTTTCAGCAAATATTCGGAAGATGGAGACCGTTACAGCTTACTTTACGGCAGTGCTTAATTTGTAAATAAAAATGTGCCGGTGCCCAAAGCCCTCTTAAACATGTGGCTGCTGCATTTAAGTGTGCAAGCACAGAATACTGAAGCAGCGTAAACCTGAAGCCATCTTGTGCCTCTTCAATCCATTTCATACCACTCTCTGCCCCTTCAGCTCACTCCAGCAGCATTCTGCTTTTTACCTTTGTGACGCTTTTTCGGGTTTCTCTTCCTACGTCTTTCTCATATGTCTTTTGCTTGCAGCAAATGCTTGAGGCAGAAGACTAAGGCCCTCATTATTACATTGGCGTTAAATCCCACTTACCCCACGTTGACGGCTGCCGATGTACTGATATCAGTTCACCATATTATGACACACACACACACACACACCGATCCGTCAATGTTCAGCCACATACACAAATTCGCCAGACCAAAGGTCAGTGATAAACTGGCAGTCACAAAACCCACACCGTTACACCAACAGAACTACGTCCACCACTTTATAACCCACGAATCACCACGGCGGACACTCAACGGTGGTAAACCATTGGCATTACATACCGCCGACCTCACAATGGACACCCACAGACAAAACAACACCACATTGGACAATTCAAACAACACACACCTGACACCCATACACACACCACACCCACACCATTATGAAACACCCCCAGATTACCCACAACCCTTTACGATTACAAACCATTGCCAGCAGAGATACACCAAGACCACTGACACAACTAGAGCCACACACTACTAACACCTATATACCACTCAAGCACTCCATATCACACACACCAACAAATTACCCAACACACCCCCACCAACACACATCACTTGACACTTATGGCACTACAAAGGCACTCCGTTTTCACAGAGGAGGAACTAAGGGTCATGGTGGAGGAAATTGTCAGGGTAGAGCCACAGCTATTTGGAGCACAGGTGCAGCAGATATCAATAGCTATGAAGATGGAGCTATGGCAAAGAATCGTGGACAGGGTCAACGCTGTGGGACAGCAGCCCAGAACTAGAGATGACATGAGGAAGAGGTGGAACGACCTACTGGGGAAGGTACGTTGCATAGCAGCAAGACACCAGCTCGCTATCCAGAGGACTGGCAGTGGACCCGACAGTGGACCCACACCCCCTCCCCCACAACTCACAGCATGGGAGGAGCAAGTCTTGGCAATACTGCATACTGAGGGCCTGGTCGGAGTCAGAGGAGGATTGGACTCAGGTAAGTCAACTCTCTACTATTATCACCCCCTTACCTGCATGCCATCACATACCCTCATCCTCACCCTCACTCCCATCACTCCACTACTTCCCAAACACCCCACCATCATATCACACTCATTCCAATGCCAAGCCCTGCATGCTGTCCCAATGCATGGACACCCCTCACAGCCCTGCATGGGCACTCATCACTAAAGCACGCACACTATAGAGAATTAACTATCCCACCATACACTAACATATACAAGTGAAAGCTGGCAGGGCAAATCCAACGTAAGAGGGAAATCCAGGGATGTACATTATGTCAGACACAGAAACCATAACACATCAATTACATCCCCACAGGTACCCCAGCCAATGTCAGTGGAGAGGAGGTGCCAGCACTATTCAGTCCCCCAACTGAAGAGGCCCACAGTGATGACAGCAACTCTGGTCTTCAGGATCTGGATGACCTACCTGGCCCATCAGGGACCACTAGACAGCCGTTTATCCAGGCCCAGTCACACACCACCACAGAGCCTTCCCCATCAGGTAACACCACCACAGCACCCACCCAGCGTACCCATACCTCTGTCCCCAGGACACGTCACTCAGCAGTGTGTCCACCTCCACAGGGACCCCAAGGCACACCTCGCCCCAAGACAATCAGGGACCTGGGGTCAGTGGCAGTGGGCACACGGTTAAGGAGACAGAGGCACAGGCCAACAGGGAAAGTGGGAGGACTGCTGTGCGCCAGGGGGTGGACAGGCCCAGGGAACCGACTCTCCAGGAGACACTCGCCGAGATCCTTGGAGCCTATCAACATTCCCAGGACACAATGGGCCAGATCCTGGACGATGTGCAGGAGAACAGGCGTCTAAAGAAGGGACAGTACCAGGGGATCAGGGAGGACTTGCAGGCCATTAACAACACCCTGATCTCCATTGCAGGGGTGCTGGCAGACATGGCCAACATTATGAGGGAGGCAGTCTCACACCAGCGGGCCCCTGCCACTAGTCAGACAACTGAACAGCCTTCCACCTCCGCTGCAGCTAGAGGCCAGGAGGCCTGCCACAGGACTCACAGGCCACCAGCACCCCTCCCCCTGCAGAAGGTGGACCATCCCGCAAATGTTCCCTGCGATCCAGACGGCAGCCAGAAGCACTTGCCAAAACCCCGCCAGGGAATGAGACTCTCCTGATTGTCGCCTTTGTGTCCCACTCTGTCACCCTGTCCACCTTGAACTGCCATTGCTCCTCTTCCTATGCCCCCCTGGAGAATGCACCTGTGCTACAAATACACTGGAACAATACCCTGGACTTTCCTCCATCATCACCCCATCCCATTGCACGTGGCCCTCTATATATTAGCACTTCAATAAACACCCTTTGAAAAAAAACATTTTGGAGTAAGTCAAATATGTATTCATTATAACAGGTACAAACATTGCAATTCAACTGTACAGAGAATGAGCATAGATTAATGACCTGTGGCTGGCTGTAGTGATCACACCAGGAGTATATGTCAGGAGACCAACATCTGCAAAATGAATTGCCAGAGGGAACAGTAAGTGGGCATAGAAGTTGAAAATATCACCATGCCATTGCCGCACAAATTAAAACAAAAGTAATTGAAATGTGAAATAACACTGTCCTACCTGTGTTTCATTGGAAGTATTGTCGGATCACATATGTTCTGTTGTCCTCATCCTCCTCATCCTCACTGTCCACAGGGTCCAATGCTGCAACACGGGCATCTCCAGCCTCCTCCTCCTGCAGGAATGGGACATGGCATCTGAGGGCCAGGTTATTCCACATGCAGCATGCCAGCACTGTCAGGCAGACCTTCTTTGGTGAGTAGCACAGGGATCCACCTTTTAGATGGAGTCACCGGAACCTGGCCTTCAGGAGGCCAAAGGTCCTTTCAATTATCATTCTGGTTCGCCCATGTGCCTCATTATAACGTTCTTCTGCCCCTGTCCGGCATTCCTCACAGGGGTCAGCAGCCAAGATAGGTTTGGGTAGCCAGAGTCACCTGCAAATATTGAGGGACAACATTTAGCCATACACTATCCTACATGGCCCACACCATACCCATACACCAACATATACTGGGTGGGAACCAGGGCTCACCTATTGCCCACACCCCATGCCTCTGTAGTTGACCCATCACATTTAGGATGCTGCTATTCCTTAAAACAAAGGCATCATGCACCAACCCTGGATACTTAGTACTGACATGGGAGATGTACTGGTTCGCCAAGCACTTCATCTGAACATTCATGGAGTGAAAACTCTTACAATTCCTGAACACCTGGAGGGGTGGGACAAAAGGCAATATGTGTTCCATCAATCGCCCCAATTATGTTGGGGATGTGTCCCATTGCAAAAAATTTGTCCTTCACTGTGGCCAAATCTTCAACCTGGGAGAAAACAATGTAGCTGCACATGTGTTCTGTCAGGACACTCTTGTCAGCACTGTTGAGTACACTGGCTGTGACATTCCTGCTGCCAAGCCCACTGTCACTTGGAAAGAACCAGTTGCATTTGCACAAGAGGGGGATCCCAGTGGGGTGACGGATAGCAGATATCAGGTAAGGTTCCAACTGGGCACACAGCTCTGTAATTGTGTCCCTGTCCAGTCTATAGGTGAGGATAATGTGCCTGTCCTCCAGTGTTGCCAAGTCCACTAGGGGTCTGTACACGGGGGTATGTCTCCATCTCCTATTCATCTGTAGCGGTAGGAATCTAAGGGACACAAGAGTGAGGAGACAGTCACAAACTGAGCAATGAAGCTACAACAGTACTTTGCATCCTGGAAACATGTAAATTAGTTATTGTGATTTGTCCAGTATGTGCTTATATCTCCTGTGACGCAACATTATTCCAGGGCCTGCCTCCCCCCTAAAATGGCGTCCAACTACTTTGTGTTGAGGGACAGGTGGAAGTGAGGTAATTCCGCTGACGTTGCTGGCCATTGTGGGAGGCGGTCAGGAACCGCCATGCAACTCACCATTGGCTAACATTGTCCCTATGGGGTACAGTGACCAATGGTGATATACGCCGCCGTGGACGTGGCTGCCATTTTCTATTATATTCCTCACTTGCTACCTGACATTCCATAGGAGAGGACCTACACTGCATGTGCTTCTGTGACCTGTGTCTGGAACCTACCATGGCCCGAGTGACTAGGGAAAGGGCCTCAGCCTTCACTTCGGAGGAGTTGGAGAGACTGGGCCTCCAGACCAACAGGTGAGTACACTGTGAGCACGATGCATGTAGCATGAATGCATGGAGTTGTGTGTGTGAAGGCCTCGTGTAAGGAGGGTGGGCGTACAGGTTGTTTGCTGGGCCATGTGTGTGGAAATAGTGATGGGAACGGGTATGGTGGGCCATATGTGTAACAGGCATGACTGTTTGTCTAATTCTATTTTCCTGTGTGTATTGTCTCTGCAGGTCAGCACCCATCAAAAGAAGGGTATATGGTGTGCCATTGCCAAGGAGGTGCGGACCTTGGGGGTCTATGGCAGGCACAGCACCCACTGTTGCAAACGGTGTGAGGACCTGAGACGCTGGGCATGGAAGACGGCAGAGGCCCAGCTGGGGATGGCCTCCCAACGAGGAAGGGGTGCCTGTTGAACCCTGACCCCCTGATGGCCCGCATACTGGCGGTGGCTTATCCAGAGCTGGGTGGGCGCTTGAATGCATTACAGCAGCCACCAGTGAGTACAGTGCCCATCATAACAATTTGCGCATGGTAGGGTGATGTCCGGGTGGGGGATGTGTGTCAGTGGGTGCCCATAGGCCAGGCCTGACATTGCAGCATAGGTCCCCTGGTGGCTAGGGTTCTGAAGGGATCATCCTGCTGCATAGCTCGTAAGCATCCACTACTGCTCAGGGCTGCGTGGGTCCCAGGTGTGCTGCATTTGGCTGTGTGTGCCCCTCCCCATGCCTTGGTGGCAAGCTATTTCTCTGGTAGTGCAATGCATATTGCGTAGGCCTGTGTGTGTGAGGGTGCTTTATACACCAACGGTGGTGTTGGTGCAGCCATTGACCTAGTGTATCCTTTGTCTCTCTTCCCCCCTTTCTTGTTTTGTCATCCTGTACTTATGTGCATTAGCATCATCTGGCGGAGGAGCAGAGGGCTGGCGAAGGAGAGAGCTGCATCCCACAGGAACCAGGAGGCAGAGTCCACCGACGGTGAGGGCACCAGTGGGACGAAGGGCGAGGGTAGCACCACTGCGGAGACTGGAGGGGACAGTTCAGACACAGATGCCTCCTCTGATAGAAGCTCCCTGGTGGTGGCGGACACTTCTGTGACCACCCAAGCTACAGGTACAGCCACCACCCCATACCAGCACCATCCTCCCAGCAGCCCCTCATCTAGTTGCCCGTGCCAGCTCACCCAGGAGGGTGGGCATCTCCTTCGCCCCAGGCACCTCAGGCCCTGCCCCAGTGAGCCCTGCTGCCCAGAGTGAGGAGGCTATTATCCTCCTGAGATCCATCTCTGTAGGGCACTCATTCATTGTGAATGCCTCCCAGGGACTGGCAACCCAGATGCAACAATCTAATGTATTCCTAGAGGGCATTCACACTGTATTGGTGGCCCAACAGAGATCGATTCAGGCTCTGCCAAACTCTCTGATGGACACCATTGTCCCTGTTTCTATGTCCCTCCTCCAACTTCCACTGCCCAGTCCCATTTTCCTCAACCCCAACCTATCCCAGCCACACATACAGACGAGCATGCACACAAGACCACACCCAAGAGTGCCACAGGCAAACACAAGCTCCACACTTCATCCCACAAGCACTCACACAAACACCATCCCACAAGCATTCACACAAACACCATCTAGTGGCAAACACAACAACATCCACTAATTCCACTGTCTCCACCTCCTCCCCCTCCTTCCCCTACTCCCCCTACACCACCTCCCACCTAGTTATATCAACACTCACACCTGCATGCACTACATCATCATCCACTACCAGCATCATAACCACACCAAGCAGAACACACACCTTCCTGGCGGTCACCTCCACAACATCCATGCACATGTCCCCTGTGTCCTCTCCCACTGTGTCTGTCCCCCCTCCTAAAGTACACAAACGCAAGCACTCAGACACCCAACAGCCATCCACCTCACAACAGCAAACAGCCCATGCACCTGCACCCAAATCCTGCAGACGGACACCTCCACCAACCACTCCCTCATCCTCCACTCCCATTCCTTCTCCCTCTTCCCGCCCAGCGTCCCTAAAAAACAGTTCCTATCCACCACTGACCTCTTCCCTACCCCTCCCCACTGTCCTGCACGTATGGCCAGGCCTAGCACCTCAGCCAAACAGTCCACGGGCCTAGTTCTAGCCGCACCCACTTGTGGTGGAAAGGGATTCAGGCCACATTTACTGAAGAGGAAGGAGCCTGCACCAGCCAGCCTTAATTGCAAGGATCATGCCCCAGCAGGCAGGAAGGGCAAGGAGCCAACACCTGCCACGCGAAAGGCCAATGAGCCTGCACCAGCAGGCAGGAAGAGCAAGGACCCTGAACCAGCAGGCAGGAAGCACGCAGGAAGAGCAAGGAGCCTGCACCAGCAGGGAGAAAGGGCAATGAACCTGCACCAGCAGGCAGGAAGGGCAAGGAGTCTGGACCAGCAACTGTGACGAAGCCCCCACCACGAACCATGGTTGTGCATCTGTCCGAGGGTGCAGGGGATGTGCCGGAGCCTCCTCCCACCATCAGCACTACCACTGTGCATCCGTCTGAGGGTGCAGGGGATATGCAGGAGCCTCACCCCACCAGCAGCACCACTCCTCTGCATCCGTCCGATGGTGCAGGGGATGTGCAGGAGCCTCCCCCCACCAGCAGCACCACCACTGTGCAGCCGTCACCGCCAGCGGACGCTATGTAATCCTGCCTCCATGGGCTGCTGTGCAGCCTGCCACATTCAGAACCAGTGAGCAAGATACCCACCGGAGAGACTGCGGCCCATCACTCCCCAGGAACAAGCAGAGGGCATGTTGCCCCATTTAGAACCAGTGGGCAAGACACCCACCTGAGAGACTGCGGCCCATCACTTATCAGGATCAAGCACAGGGCATGTTGCCCCATCCAGAACCAGTGGTCTTGTTTCATCTCCTGGCTGAGCTGCCCCCCATGCCCCTGAGGTGCCTGCCTATTTACCAACTGATGCCCTTGCAGTGTTCTCTCCGTGTTGAAGCAGGTGACAAGTGGGGCCTTGGACTTTGGCCTGTGGCCATGTGGCCCATGCAAATTGAGGACTGGGCTGTGTCCCTTTTTCTGTAAATATGTATATATCTATTATCTTGCCTAACTTAGCATTTCTACTGTATTGATTTATTACAAACACATTGGCTAAATCGTTTTCTCCTTGCATTATTCAGCAGAGTTACGGGGTGAAATTGTTTTCTTGTGCATCTGGTTGTGTGTATGGTGTGTGTGTGTGTGTGGGATGTGTGTTGTGCGTGTGTGTGTCACTCTTGTTTTCCTCCCCCCTCCCTTGTGTGCTAGGTGGCTGTACTCACCGTCGTCGTCTTCACCACGTTGGTGTTCGTGGTGGAGCAAAACATAGAATATCATCTTTAAAAAACTTAGTTCTGGTTCCATGGTGGCGTGGTTCTTCGCTGTGTCTCCAATGGTGAGTCCTTTCACTTCTGAGCGCAGTTTCTGCCAGGCTTTTGATGTCGTTGGTACCGCCCCGGAAAATGTGGCGGTTTGCAGGTCTTAATATGGTGGGCGGAACATTGAATTCTGCCTGGCTGTAGGCGGCTACCACCGTGGTGCCTGTTGTTTCCACCCTGGAGGTCGGTGTGGTACATTGGCTGTCTTTCAGAGATCTTTCCGCCATGGTCATAATTTGGCGGTAGTTACCGCCAGCCTGTTGGCGGTATTACTGCCACTTTATCACTGACCGCCAGGGTCGTAATGAATGCCTATGTGCCAGCCCTCAAAAATGATTGCATTTGCTCATCACTGTAAACAACAAGCACAAATTAAGCACTGATTTACAGTGAGGGTGATTAGCTGATACATCCGTCATGTGGTGTAGCATTTCACTGAACCGCAACACAGCCATTTACTCATTGAGGGACTGCGATTTTAGAGCTTTAATGTAGCAGCTTGTGGGAGTGAAGTAAGGGATAATTAATAGTTCAGTGAGTTATGTGCTCAAAACTGCTGTCAAGAAAATTGTTAATCAAAATTGAATTTGCTTGACAGAAACTGTAGAGATTATCCATGTTCTACTCTTGTATCTAAAAATAGTAACTGAATTGGTTTAACATGTCATGTTAAGTTTTAACGTGAAAGCACTTTCCACCTACTTACACAATGCTGCCATCTACATAGTCTCCAAATTGAGTCACATACAAACTATGAGGCTGGTAGATTAATAGCGGTTCTTGAATTTCACCTCCTGAAGCTAGATCCCTGTCAATAATGATAATACAGCCAAAACCCAGCCAGAATCACACAATGCGCCACCAAGTTAACTTGTGTGTTCATGAGGACTCATTTTACTGGGATCACTGGAAGTAGGTCGGCTGGATCTGCTTTGTTGTCACAGCCTCTCTCACCTGTGCCTTCTAATGTTTTATGTACCTACCCAATCGGGGTACTTGTCCTCTGTACCAATGCTCATATCATTGTGTCTGAAACATTCTGTCACCTCAATAAATACATTGATACAATACAACATTTCCCTTTGTCTTACTAGCATCGTATTAAATAGTTGTAACATATTTAGAGATAATGCCCAATTAATTCGAGATTTCTTTTATATATTGCATGTAATAATAATTATATGAAGCAATATGTACCAGCTCTGAAATTCATATCTTGTTACATTTATAGCGGAAAATAACAAAGAGGTAGAGAATAAAGTTCTCGCTCTGAAATTCATATCTTGTTATATTTATAGCGGAATATAACAAAGAGGTACAGAATAAAGTTCTCGTCGTGCATTATCTAAATTAGAAAAAAAACATATTTTGTGTTTACGGTTCTCACTAAAACATTCACTGAGACAATGATGGTTAGGCAAATCTAAATGTCAAGTTTTTAAAAAGGTATGACTTTGTAAGAATGTAAGAGCATTAATCATTTTTAGTTCTCACCCTGAAGTGTAGGAATTCGGTCTGATATGCAGCAGAACAATTAAAAAACATTTGCATTCTTTTTATATATTCTGTTATTTCAATGAATAATGTAAAACTAGCATTGTTCTCAGTCTTGTCACTTTTCACAAAAGATCACATTTGAATAGCTCCTAAATTAATTCAAAGTATGCAAATAATTTTAAAGTTCTGTAGCGGGCACACCATACATTCTGCTGTAAGGGAACAGATCATCAGTGAAACAAATCATATCCTATATAACCTAGTGACCTATTTCTATTTGTCGCACATTGTAAATTTGCTTTGTGCTGGCCGCGAGCTTGGGTAATTGCAAGGCTCTCCATCAGACTGGCTCTAGGGCCACCATGCCCGCTGTTTTAAAGTTTTAGATTATGGTGGTCATTAGGAACATGGTGGGAAAGCTGCCGACCGCCTTGTCGGCGGTGAACAGAATCCCGCCGTTGGTGGCGAATGGAAACTTGACATATAATGATTGAAAAGCCCAACTCCGCCGAAAATTCCCAGACCACCACTCCCAGCCATGACCCTGTCGGTGGGAATCCCGGCCCACCCCGCCACCGCCAAGCACACCCACATCCCGCCCTCCAAATAATGATGCACAAATCACCTCGGTGGACAGTGGAGGCCGGACGACCATTGGCGGCTGCGACCGCCACGGGCGGCAAGTGGACACAACAGCAACAAGTGCACACATTGGTTAGGTGTATCACCCACACACCTGACACACATCCAGAACCCCATAAAACATCCCCAGACACACCCCACAATCCCTTGCAACGAAACCAGGACCAGAAGACGGAGAGCACGAGAGCCAGACAGCGAACGCCAGCATACAGGACATGCACAGAGCACCCATACCCCGTCCCCAGTTCCGACGCCATCCACCACACTCAGCATGTCCCCCCCAAAAATACACGGTTCACCGAAAGGGAGCTAAGGACCATGGTGGACGAGATCCTGAAGGTGGAGCCACAAATATTCGGTCTGAGGTGCAGCACAAACCCATCGCGCGGAAATAGGAGCTGTGGCAGACCATTGTGAACAGGATGAATGCAGTGGGACACCATCCACGCACCAGGGACGACATCCGGAAGAGATGGAACGACCTGCAAGGGAAGGTCAGGGCCATGGCATCTAGGCACCACATCCCAGTGCAGAAGACTGGGGGAGGACCGCCACCAACACCACCCGACTACACCGACTGGAAGCAGAAGGTCCTCACCATCCTGCACCCAGAGGGACTCACTGGACTCACTGGAGGAATGGACTGGGTAAGTCATCTACAATTACCCCATATACAACATATCTGCAATGCATGCACCACCCCACCCCACCCACACCCACCTCGACCTATACCCCACCCAGCCATTACTCACCACATCCACCAGCCGCCATCACCTACAACCCACTAACAGGCCTACATCACTCCCGCTGTGCACAGCCACCCACCCCTGCACATACCCACAATGGAATAATACCCCCCACCACAATGCAACCCCACCACTGCCACTAAATGCAATGTCCACCTCACAAAGGCACCCTGGAAGGCCACTGAAAGTAACATCAGCACAAAATAGCCCAGTTCTGTACACTTCAAACCTTCAGGCATATGTAGCAGACATGTCTAGGTCCCCAAACAGGCACCACCACCCATGCAACCCTAATGGAGGGGACAAGGAGTGCCACAGCACTCCAGGGAGACAGAGACACATCACAAGACCATGGCGAAGGATCCCTGGACACTGATGAGCAGGCAGGCCCCTCACACAGTCCTGGATTCTCACCATGCAGCAGCCCCACCCAGGAAACCACTGTCACCCCTAACACCCAGTCAAGACCAGCAGTCCAGGTGAGGCGTACCCACACCAGTGTACCAAGGGCACAGACTGGTGGAACACAGCTACAGAGGCCACAGTCTCCCACTCAAAACATGCAGGAAGGAGAGGACCCCAGCACAAGTGGCACGTCAAGACCTGCACAGGGGACACAGGCAGAGGGGGCTAGGGCAAGTTCAAGGCGGTCATTACAACATTGGCGGTTAAAGCCGCTTACTGCCGGGCAGAAGACTGGCAACACACGGCCGCGGAAATCCGCCACAGCTATTATGACCCACATTTCGGAATCCGCCAAAAGTCAGACACCCACACAAGTCCGCCACACCAAAGGTCAGTGATAAACTGGCGAAAACAAAACCTCCACCATCACGCCAACAGAAATACGCCCACACTATCACGACACACGAATCCACGTGGCGGTCTTTCAACCGCGGTATTCCATTGGCGGTACACACAGCCGCGCTCAAAATACACGCACTCCTACAAAACACAACAACATTGGACAATTCAAAATACACACACCTGATACACATACACACACCCCTCCCACACACCCAATACAATATAAAACACACACCCACATCACCCACAATCCCCCACGACAAAAAATTCCAAAAGAAGGCCAGAGAGAGACACCACCAGCAAGAAGAACAGCATCCACAGGCACACAACACCATCACCCACACAACTTCCACGCACCTCACACAACACACTACTACATATCACCACACTTATCACCACACACTCCACCCCACACATCACCTACACCACCGCATGGCACTGCAAAGACACCCCAGGTTCTCAGAGGAGGAGCTCAGGGTCATGGTGGAGGAAATCGTCCGGGTAGGGCCACAGCTATTCGGAGCACAGGTGCAGCACACCTCAATTGCAAGGAAGATGGAGCTATGGCGAAGAATAGTGGACAGGGTCAATGGAGTGGGAGAGCACCCAAGAAATCGGGAGGACATCAGGAAGAGGTGGAATGACCTACGGGGGAAGGTGCGTTCCGTGGTCTCAAGACACCACCTGGCGGTTCAGTGGACTGGCGGCGGACCCCCACCTCCTCCCCCACAACTAACAACATGGGAGGAGCAGGTCTTGGCGATTCTGCATCCTGAGGGCCTCGCAGGAGTAGGTGGAGGAATGGACTCTGGTAAGTCAAAGCTTTACTATTACATCCCCCACCCTACCTGCATGCTATCACATACCCCCACCCTCACCCCCAGCACCCCAACTCCTCACATATGTCCCAACATCACAAACCAATCAATCAATCAATCAATCATAGTATTTATAAAGCGCGCTATGTACCCGTCAGGGTTTCGAGGCGCTGAGGGGGGGGGGGGGGGGGAGCGCTGCTGGTTTAGCGGTCGAAGAGCCAGGTCTTGAGGAGCCTTCTGAATGCGAGGAGGTCCTGGGTCTGGCGAAGAGATGTGGGGAGAGAGTTCCAGGTCTTGGCGGCGAGGAAGGAGAAGGATCTGCCGCCGGATGTCTTGCGCTGGATTCGGGGTACGATGGCGAGGGCGAGGTTGGCGGATCGGAGTTGACGTGTTGGAGTGTAGAAGTTGAGTCTGGTGTTGAGGTAGGAGGGTCCGGTGTTGTGAAGTGCCTTGTGAGCGTGGGTCAGGAGTTTGAAGGTGATCCTCTTGTCTACCGGGAGCCAGTGGAGTTCCTTTAGGTGAGGGGAGATGTGACTTCGGCGGGGTATGTTGAGGATCAGTCGGGCGGAGGCATTTTGGATACGTTGGAGGCGTTTGATGTCTTTGGTTGGGATGCCTGTGTAGAGTGCGTTGCCGTAGTCAAGTCTGCTGCTGACGAGGGCCTGGGTCACCGTCTTTCTGGTTTCTGTTGGAATCCACTTGAAGATTCTGCGGAGCATTCGAAGGGTGTTGAAACAGGAGGAGGAGACGGCGCTGACCTGTTTGGACATGGTGAGGGCGGAGTCCAGGATGAAGCCGAGGTTTCTTGCGTGGCTGGCAGGGGTGGGTGGGGGTCCGAGGACGGAGGGCCACCATGAGTCGTTCCAGGCCGAGGGAGTGCGTCCGAGGATGAGGACTTCCGTCTTGTCGGAG
Source organism: Pleurodeles waltl (assembly GCF_031143425.1). Lineage (NCBI taxonomy): Eukaryota > Metazoa > Chordata > Amphibia > Caudata > Salamandridae > Pleurodeles > Pleurodeles waltl. The sequence continues at coordinate 264,898,213 of NC_090448.1, read as the reverse complement.
TTGAGTTTCAGGCGACTGTTGTTCATCCAATCGGCGATGGATTTTAGTCCCTCGTGGAGGTTTGTTTTGGCGGTGAGCGGGTCTTTGGTCAGGGAGAGGACGAGCTGGGTATCGTCGGCGTAGGAGATGATGCTGAGATGATGTTGGCGGGCCAGTTGAGCGAGGGGGGCCATGTAGACGTTGAACAACGTGGGGCTGAGGGAGGATCCTTGGGGGACGCCGCAGATGAGGTTGGTGGCTTTGGAGCGGAAAGGGGAGAGACGGACTCTCTGCGTTCTGTCGGAGAGGAAGGATGAGATCCAGTGGAGGGCTTTATCTTGGATGCCGGCTTCCTGGAGGCGGGTCAGTAGGGTGCGGTGGCAGACGGTGTCAAAAGCGGCTGATAGGTCGAGGAGGATGAGGGCTGAGGTTTCGCCGTTGTCCAATTGATGTCTGATGTCATCTGTGGCGGCGAGGAGGGCGGTCCCAGTGCTGTGGTTTCGTCTGAATCCGGATTGTGAGGGGTCCAGGATGGAATTGTCTTCGAGGAAGTGGGTGAGCTGAGTGTTGACGATCTTCTCGATGACTTTCGCTGGAAAAGGGAGGAGAGAGATCGGACGGAAGTTTTTGAGGTCGTTGGGGTCAGCCTTGGGTTTTTTGAGGAGGGGTTGGATTTCTGCGTGTTTCCAGCTGTCCGGGAAGGTGGCAGAAGTGAAGGAGAGGTTGATGATCTTGCGGAGTTCGGGGGCGATGGTGGCGTTGGCTGAGTTGAAAACATGATGGGGGCAGGGGTCCGTGGGGGAGCCTGAGTGGATGGTGTTCATGGTTGCTATGGTTTCTGCCTCGTCCACGTGGGTCCAGGCGGTGAGGCGGCAGTCGCGGGAGGAGACGTCGGGGGTGGGGTCTGGCGGTGGACCGGTGATGAAGCTGTCGTGGATGGTGGTGATTTTCTGGTGGAAGAAGGTGGAGAGGTCGTCGCAGAGTTTCTGGGAGGGCGGGATGTCGTTGGAGTTGGCTTTCGGATTGGAGAGTTCCTTCACGATGCCGAAGAGTTCTTTGCAGTCGTGGGCGTTGTTGTTGATGCGTTCGGTGAAGTGGGCGCGCTTGGCGGTGCGGATCCGTTGGTGGTGTTCGCGGTTGGCGTTTTTGAGGGCGGCGAGGTTGTCGGGTGTGCGTTCTTGGATCCATTTCTTTTTGAGCTTCTGGCAGTTGCTTTTGGAGGTGGTGAGATCGTCTGTGAACCAGGCTGGTTTTTTCTTTCCTTGGATGGTGGTGGGTTTCTTGAGAGGGGCAAGGGTGTTGGCGCAGTCGAGGATCCATTGATGGAGGTTGTTGGCGGCTGTGCTCGGGTCGATTGCGTCGGGTGGAAGGTTGTTGATGAGGGTGCTGGTCAGTTGTTCTTGGGTGACTTTGCCCCAGCGGCGGTGGGGAGGAAGCTGGATGCGGTGTTGCTCTGTGGTTTTCTTATAGGTGAAATGGACACAGTGATGGTCAGTCCAGTGGAGTTCGGAGGTGTGGCTGAAGGAAATGTGGTTGCTGGAGGTGAAGAGGGGGTCAAGGGTGTGACCGGCGATGTGGGTAGGTGTGTTGACTAGCTGGCGGAGACCGAGGTTGAGGAGGTTGGAGGTCAGTGACGCGGTGTTGACGTCGTTGGCATTTTCCAGATGGTAGTTCAGATCTCCCAGGAGGATGTAATCCGGGGAAGCTAGGGCGTGGGTGCTTGCAAGGTCGGCGATGGTGTCGTTGAAGGGGGCTCTTGGTCCTGGAGGGCGGTAAATGAGGGTTCCTCTGAGGGTCGTGTTGGGGTCCGTGTGGATCTGGAAGTGGAGGTGTTCGGCTGTCCTGAGGGTGTCGTCCGAGTGGGTGTGGATTTTGAGGGTAGCTTTGTGAGCGATGGCTATTCCGCCGCCGATTCCGTTGGTTCGATCTCTTCTGGTGATTTTGTAGCCGTCCGGTATGGCGATGGCGATGTCCGGAGACGAGGAGTCGTTCCACCAGGTTTCGGTCAGGAAAGCCACGTCAGGAGCAGTGGTGTCGAGCAAATCCCAGAGCTCGATGGCGTGTTTTCGTGCGGAGCGGGTGTTGATGAGGATGCAGTTCAGGTGGTTGGGGTTGGATGTTTTCGTAGTTGGATTGGTCGTTCTGATGCAGGAGAAGTTGCAGGTACGGCAGGAAAAAGGTCCTTTAGTGTGCTTCGGGGATGCCCGGTAGCATTCAGTGGAGGGGCCGGGGTTGAAGGCGCGGAGTTCGTTGATCGAGTAGCGGATGCGGGGGGCGCGAGGGCCAGGGGGTGTGGCGCTGGGCGCGGTCCAGGCGCGGACGGGCGCAGACGGGCTTGCCTCTGGCGCGCCTCCGGACGCGCATCGCCAGCCATTAAGAAGGGAGGGGGGAGGGAGCGGCAAATGGGGGCGCGAGGGGGGCGGGGCCGCAGGGAGGCAGCGGCAGGGAACGGGGAGCGCACAAGGGGCAAAACACTGAAAACGAGCAAAATACAAGCAGTTACAATAAGAAAAGCACACAATCAGAAAAACAATAATGGCACAATATTCGATCGGGGAGACAGCAATCAGGGGGGCACAAAGGGGGCAGAAGCGCCGGCGGCGAGGCGCTGGAAAAAGCGAAAAAAACGAAAAACACTTACGGGACGGCGGAAAGCGGCACACGGGTCAAGTGAAGCTAGTCAGAGCCCACTAGACCCCAGGGATGAGGCGCAGGAGGATGCCTGCGGGTGGAGGAGGGCCTCGAACACGCAAACAGCAGCGTGGTCAGGGGACAGAGGCAGGAGGCAGCAGGTTGGTGCTGCGGTCGTGGGGGGCAAGCTCAGGACCTGAAACAGGTCAGAGGTCGCTCACTCGCGACGCGCAGCGCCAGCCATTAAGAAGGGAGGGGGGAGGGAGGAGCAGCTGGGAGGCGGGAGGGAGCGGCAAATGGGGGCACGAGGGGGGCGGGGCCGCAGGGAGGCAGCGGCAGGGAACGGGGAGCGCACAAGGGGCAAAACACTGAAAACGAGCAAAATACAAGCAGTTACAATAAGAAAAGCACACAATCAGAAAAACAATAATGGCACAATATACGATCGGGGAGACAGCAATCAGGGGGGCACAAAGGGGGCAGAAGCGCCGGCGGCGAGGCGCTGGAAAAAGCAAAAAAAACGAAAAACACTTACGGGACGGCGGAAAGCGGCACACGGGTCAAGTGAAGCTAGTCAGAGCCCACTAGACCCCAGGGATGAGGCGCAGGAGGATGCCTGCGGGTGGAGGAGGGCCTCGAACACGCAAACAGCAGCGTGGTCAGGGGACAGAGGCAGGAGGCAGCAGGTTGGTGCTGCGGTCGTGGGGGGCGAGCTGAGGACCTGAAACCACCCATCCCAACGCCAAGCCCTGCATGCAACAAAAAGCATGGACACCCATCACCAAAGCATGCCCACTGCACATACCCATACACCCCCCTAAACCATCATCACACAAGCTCCCACACAGGGATGCTAGCACTGGGGTACACGGTCACCCACCCATTGCACACCATGACACACACAGATTTAATAAACATCCTTTTATACCCCTGCAGGACCCCTACCCAATGTCACCGGACAGGAGGGTCCACACATGTCCACACCACCAACAGAAGAGGCCCACAGTGATGACAGCACCTCTGTCCATCTGGATCTAGATGACCAGCCCGGACCATCGGGGACCTCTGGACAGTCAGTTCCCCTCACACAGGCACAGGCCACCACAGACCTTCCCCCCTCGGGAAACACCAGCACAGCACCCACCCAGCAGGCCCATACCTCCGTCCCCAGGACACGTCAATCAGCAGTGTGTCCACCACTACAGGGAACCCAGGATAACCCACCACCCCAACAACAGGGACCTGGGGGCAGTGGTAGTGGGCACACCGTTCAGGGGACGGAGGCCCAAGAACACAGGGGAACTGGGAGGGCTGCTGTGCGACAGGGGGCAGACAGGCCAAGGGAACCCACTCTCCACGAGGCCCTCTCCTCCATCATGGGAGCCTACCACCACTCCCAGGAGACGATGGCAACAGTACTGGCCAAGTTTCAGGAGACCCAGCGCATGCAGGAGGAACAGTATATGGGCTTCAGGGAGGAACTCAGAACCATCAGCTCCACCCTGGGCACCATCGTAGGGGTGCTGAAGAAACTACTCAACACCAGGAGGGACATTGTGGCACTACAAGGGGCCCCTGACACTAGCATGGACGATGGACTGCCCACCACCTCTGCCGGTGCTAGTGGACAGGACGCCCCGCCACAGGACCACCACACCTGCACCCCACCCCCTGCAGTGGGAGAACCACCCCGCAAACAGTCTCTGAGATCCAGGACAAAGACAGAGCACGATGACAAGACCCCCGCCAAGAAATGAGACCCCCCTGATTGTCATCCTACTGTCCCACTTTGTCACCCTGTCCATAATTAAACTGCCCCAGCTCCACACCCTATGCCCATATGGGCAATGCACCTGTGAGACTAATAGACTGGACTCTGCCATGGACACTCCTCCGCCATCACCCCTCACCATTTCACTACCCCCTCCAATATTGAGCATTTAAATAAACACACCTAAAGCACAAAACGATCTGGAGTCTGTCTGTGATTTCGAAATAGTGTATTAGCAATTACAGTGCTAAAATGTTTTAAAAATAGTAATGTCAACATACCTATGTCACACAGCTCTAGTCCATGAGGAATCTAAGCAGATGTCTCACAGTGTGACCCACATCTGTGAAATCGTAAGGGAAAGTGACAACTCAGTGACCATACACTGGGTGAAAATGACAGACAGGAGAGAGGTAGTAGTGTTAAAGTACATGCAGTAGGCAGGTTTGTATTCCTACCTGTATCTCACTGGAAATATTGCTGGATCACTGAGTCCCTGTTGTGCATGTCTTCTTCCTCTGCTTCCTCCTCATCACTGTCCACAGGCTCCACCGCTTCCACAACACCGCCATCTGGACCATCCTCCTGCAGAAAAGGCACCTGTCATCGCAAAGCCAAGTTGTGAAGCATACAGCAGGCCACAATGATCTGGCACACCTTCTTTGGTGAGTAGAATAGGGATCCACCTGTCATATGGAGGCACCTGAACCTGGCCTTCAGAAGGCCGAAGGTCCGCTCGATCACCCTCCTAGTTCGCCCAGGGGCCTCATTGTAGCGTTCCTCTGCCCTTGTCCTGGGATTCCTCACTGGGGTCAGTAGCCATGACAGGTTGGGGTAACCAGAGTCACCTGCAAATGGCGAGGGTCAACTGTTAGACACACACTAACCTGTAGGGATAACCCCAGACCCAGACAACCATTCCCAATGACTTGCTTCCAAGTGCTCACCTAATAGCCACACACGGTGCCTCTGGAGTTGACCCATCACATAAGGGATGCTGCTATTCCGCAGGATGTAGGCGTCATGCACTGAGCCAGGGAACATGGCATTCACATGGGAGATGTACTGGTCTGCCAAACATACCATCTGTACATTCATAGAATGATAACTCTTCCGGTTTCTGTACACCTGTTCACTCCTGTGGGGGGGGACCAAAGCCACATGGGTCCCATCAATGGCACATATGATGTTGGGGATATGTCCCAGGGCATAGAAATCACTTTTCACTGTAGGCAAATCCTCCATCTGAGGAAAAACGATGTAGCAGACAACACTCTGGACAATACGTTGGAAAACATAGGCTGGGACATCCCTGATGCCATGGCCACAGTTGTTTGAAATGAGCCACTTACAAGGAAATGGAGCACTGACAGCACCTGCACTTGAGGGGGGATTCCTGTGGGATGGCAGATTGCTGACATCAGGTCTGGCTCCAACTGGGTACACAGTTCCTGGATTGTGGCACGGTCAAGCCTGTAGGTGATAATCAAATGTCGCACCTCCATTGTTGACAGGTCCACCAACGGTCGGTACACCGGAGGAGGCCGCCATCTCCTCACATGTCCCAGCGGACGGTGCCTATGAAGGACAACAGCGAGCACAGAGTCAACCAACTCAGAGGTACGTACCCACAGTTTACACAGAACACCATCCATACACAAAAGGTGGCATGTATGTGTGTTGAGTGTAGGCCTAGGTCTGTGTGACGCAGTTGAAAATGAAGCCATGTGGGCCCCTGAAATGGCGGCTGTCTGACCTCTAAAGTGGGACAGTGGGATGTGATGTAACTGCGCTGGTGTTGTACACCGTCGCGGTAGGCGGTCGAAGACCGCGGCGCAATGCTGCATTGGTTAACATTGGACCCTATGGATCCCAGGAGCCAATGACGATGTACGCCGGCGGTGACAGTACGCACCGCCGCAGACGTGACCGCCATTTTCTATCTGTTCAATCACTCAATACCTGATCTTCGACAGGAGAGGACCTACACTGCAATTGCTGCTGTGACCTCGGTCTGGAAGAGACAATGGCTCGTGCGTCTGGGGAAAGGGCCCCTGCCGTCACATCGGAGGAGTTGGAGAAACTCGTGGACGGGGTCCTCCCCCAGAACCAGCTACTCTACGGTCCTCCAGACAAACAGGTAAGTACACAGGGAGCATGTTGTATGGGCTATGCCTGTGTGAAGAGGGCTGGATGTAAGAAGGAAGGGGGCAGAGTGCTGCGTGCATGAAAGACGGTGAATGCATGTGCCACAAGGCAGGGGTAGGGATGAGGGCCAATCACTTTGACGGTGCAGTTGGTAATGACTTCTCTTTTTCCCCTGTACATTTCATGTAGGTCAGCGCCCACCAGAAGAAAGATATTTGGCATGCCATCGCGAAGGACGTCCAGACCCTGGGGGTCTACCACAGACGGAGCACCCACTGCCGGAAAAGATGGGAGGACATTCGCCGCTGGAGCAAGAAGATGGCGGAGGCTCAGCTGGAGATGGCCTCCCAACGTGGGAGGGGTGCCCGTCGCACCATGACCCCCCTGATGTTCAGGATCCTGGCTGTGGCCTACCCGGAGTTGGATGGGCGCTTGAGGGCATCACAGCAGACACAAGGGGGTGAGTACACTCTCATTCTGCTGACTTTGCACGCATTGGAGGTGTCTGGGTTGGGGAGGAGGGCTGTGGGTTTCCCTAGGCCAGGAAGAGTTCCGTAAGGCAGGCCATGTGGCACCCCACCCCACCTATGTAGAGTGCCAAGTACAGCTATTCATGCCCCTGTGTCATCTATGTGTGCAGATGTCGTCCATAGCCTTGTAGGCCATTTCCCAGGAATTGAACAGTGGAGCCCAAGAGTGCGGCGTAGTGCAGTGGGCTTCTGTGTCTGTTGTGTCCACCAACGGTAGCGGTAATCCATGCACTCAACATGTCTTTCTTCTGTTCCCCCCCCCTTTTTGTGGTCTCCCTGTTCATGTGTGCATTAGCATCATCAGGCGGAGGAGCAGTGGCACCGGAGCACGAGGGAGCTGCATCCCACATGGCCATGGAGGGCGACACTACGGAGTCTGAATTCACCAGTGGGACGGAGGGCGAGTGGAGCTCCACGGCGGGGACAGGAGCTGAGACCAGCGACACGGACTCGTCCTCTGATGGGAGCTCCCTTGTATTGGTGGCAACATCTGTGCCCCCCCGCATCTACAGGTACAGCCGCCACCCCCCCTACAAGCACCGCCCTCCCAGCAGCCCCTCAGGCTTTGCCCCGTGCCCGCTCACCCAGGAGGGTGGGCATCACCTTCGCCCCAGGCACCTCAGGCCCTGCCCCAGTCACCCCTGCTGTCCTCAGTGAGGAGGCCATTGACCTCCTCAGGCTCCTCACTGTTGGGCAGTCTACCATTTTGAATGCCATCCAGGGTGTAGAAAGGAAGTTGCAACAAACAAATGCATTCCTGGAGGGCATTCATTCTGGTCAGGCGGCCCTTCACCAGGCTTTTCAGACTCTGGCCTCAGCACTGATGGCAGCCATTGTCCCCGTCTCTAGCCTCCCCCCTCCAACTTCCTCCACCCAGACCCAATCCCCTGTACCTCTGCCTATCCCAAGCACACCATCAGACCAGCCTGCACACACCTCAACACACAAGGGAAGCTCAGGCAAACATAAGCACCACACATCCCACAGGCACTCACGCAAGCAACACACACATGCAGACACACCAACATCCACTGCCTCCACTCTGTCCCCCTCCTCCTCGTCTCCCTCCTCCCTGCCAGTCTCGTCTACACTCACACCTGCATGCACTACCTTTACAGCCACTGCGTCCCTCACCAGCACACCCCGCTCACGTGCAGTCACCACCCCCACTACCATTCACACGTCCCCTGTGTCCTCTCCCAGTGTGTCTGTGACGCCCCCTCCCAAGATACACAAACGCAGACACACACCCACCCAAGAGCCATCCACATCACGACATCCTCCAGCGCATGCACCTTCACCCAAAGTCACCAAATATACATCTCCTACTACCACCACCTCTTCCTCCACTCCCAAACCCTCTCCAGCTACCCGTCCCAGTGTGTCCAAAAAACTTTTCCTGTCCACCCTTGACCATTTTCTCCCACCTCCCCCACCCAGTCCATCTCATAGGTCCCGAAGTAGCACCTCAGGCACAACATCTCCGGACCAGTGGTGCCTGTAGTCACCGGTATGTGGAGTGCACCGGCCACCAGGACAGCCAGTGTGGCACGGAGCCACAGCACAGACAGTCCCCCACCTGTGAAGCATCAGAAGTTGGCCAGTGCCCAGCGGGAGAGGGGGAAGACTCCAGCCACCAAAGCCGGTCCCAGGGTTCCCGTTGGGAGTGTGGAGTCAGCTGTGACACCTTCCAAGGTGGGGAAGGGCCACAAGAAACACGGCAAGTCTGGGAAGAGCAGCACGGCGGAGAAGACCGCCATCATCCCCGCTGCCCAGGAGGCCACCGCCAGCCCCAGCCCAGCTGCCCAGGAGGCCACCGCCAGCCCCAGCCCAGCTGCCCAGGAGGCCACCACCAGCAACAGCCCCGCAGGGCCATGAAGGACCGCCAGCACAAGCCCCAGTGGGCCATGAAGGACCGCCAGCAAAAGGCCCGCTGGGCCATGAAGGACCGCCAGCACAAGCCCCGCTGGGCCATGAAGGACCGCCAGCACAAGCCCCACTGGGCCATGAAGGACTGCCAGTAAAAGGCCCACTGGGCCATGAAGGACCGCCAGCACAAGCCCCGCTGGGCCATGAAGGACCGCCAGCACAAGCCCCGCTGGGCCATGAAGGACTACCAGCAGCTGAGACCCTGCAATGTAGACCGCCATCTGAAGCACCGCTGAACAGGGCACCGCCATCTGAAGCACCGCTGAACAGGGCACCGCCATCTGAAGCACCGCTGCACAGGGCACCGCCATCTCAAGCACCGCTGCACAGGGCACTGCCATCTCAAGTACCGCTAGCCCATGAGTGTCAGGGGCACTGACGCAACTGGGTCCGTCACGGGGTGATTGATGCACTCTGGGCACCAGTCCCCCTCCAGAACCAGTGGAGAGATCCATCCACTACCTCTGTCCTTAATAGGATGAAGCACTCTGGGCACCAGTCTCCCTCCAGAACCAGTGGAGAGATCCATCCACTACCTCTGTCCTTCACAGGATGAAGCACTCTGGGCACCAGTCCCCCTCCAGAACCAGTGGAGACTGTCATCCACTACCTCTGTCCTTGACAGGATGAAGCACTCTGGGCACCTGTCCCCCTCCAGAACCAGTGGAGACTGTCATCCACTTGAGAGACTGTGGCTTTGCACTCCCCAGGATATGGCAGTGGGCAAGCCACCCACTGTAGAGACTTTTGAGACTGTGGCTTTGCACTCAGCAGGATATGGCAGTGGGCAAGCCACCCACTGTAGAGACTTGAGAGACTGTGGCTTTGCACTGCCCAGGATTGAACAGTGGGCAAGCCACCCACTGTAGAGACTTGAGAGACTGTGCTTTGCACTCCCCAGGATGTAACAGTGGGCATGCGGCCCCCTCGTGGATTTGGCGTTGTGCACTCAAGCGGCTGAGGTGCCCCCCCTTTCCCTCCCCCTGAGGTGCCACTTGAGAGACTGTGGCTTGCACTCCCCAGGATATGGCAGTGGGCAAGCCACCCACTGTAGAGACTTGTGAGACTGTGGCTTTGCACTCCCCAGGATATGGCAGTGGGCAAGCCACCCACTGTAGAGACTTGAGAGACTGTGGCTTTGCACTCCCCAGGATTGAACAGTGGGCAAGCCACCCACTGTAGAGACTTAAGAGACTGTGCTTTGCACTCCCCAGGATGTAACAGTGGGCATGTGGCCCCCTCGTGGATTTGGCGTCGTGCACTCAAGCGGCTGAGGTGCCCCCCCTTTCCCTCCCCCTGAGGTGCCTGTTTTCTTGCTGTCTGATGCCCCTGCAGTGTTCTCTCCGTCATGGTCGGGGATCTTGTGTGGGCCTCGCCCATAGCGTGTGGTCCCAGTGTTCCACGGACTTTCTTTGTGCAGTACCTAGACTACTATGCCTGGTATTTATTTTGTACATTGTGTATATATATATATTTCTGCCTACTTGTTTTTAATATATTCCGATGGTTACACTCATTTTCTTTGGTCTTTGCATTCTTCCGGGGGGGTTTGGGGGTGTAACTGTGATGTATTGATATGCATTAGTGTGTGTGTTGTGGTGGGTGAGGGTGGGGGTGTTGCATGTGTGTGTCCCTGTTTTTTGCCTCCCCCCTCCCCTGTGTCGTAGGTGCTGTACTCACCGTGGTCTTCACCGCCGGCGTTCGTGCTCCTGGTAGAGGAGCAGAAAGACTATCGCAGGGAGAATTTGGAGTTCCGGTTCCATGGTGTCCTCGTTCCTCCTGGAGTGTGTAGAGGTGAGCGTTTTTCCTTCGAAATTCCTGTTTCTGCCGTGTTTTTATCCACGGTGAATCCGCCCCTGAAAAGGTGGCGGATTGGCCTGTCATAATAGTGTGGGCAGTACATTGTCTCCCTCCTGTCTGTTGGCGGTGACCGCCTCGCTGTTTGTTTGTACAGCCGTGGCGGTCTGAGTGTTAAAGTGGCTGTCTTTGTTGGCGGTTTCCACCACGGTCGTAATTGCAATTTTTTTACCGCCGGCCTGTTGGCGGTCTTACCGCAGCTTTAACACAGTCCGCCAGGCTTGTAATGACCACCCAAGTGTCCCAGTGGATCAGAGGGTAGGGCACCGGATGGATGCAGCAGCCCAGGACGTTATTGCAGAGGTATTGGGGGCCTACCAACATACCCAAGACAAGTTGGCACAGATTGTGTCCAACCTGGAGCAAAGTCAGAGGATGCAGCTGGAACATACCAACAGGCCATGGAGCAGTGGAAAGAGCACAATGCCACCTGGCCACCATTGCTGGAGCACTGCTGCAGTTGGTAAACAAACAGTCTGACACCCACACCGAACAAGAGGCCCCCACAACAGTCCTGGACAACCAGCAACAGATGACCCAAGCAGCAGAAACAACACAGGAAATACCCTCCCAGGAATCACAAGGGCCAACCATGCCATCCCAAGAAGCTCCACAGCAGGCGCCCAAATGTAGCCTTCGGCCAAGAAATGGCAATGGAAACCCAGCTAAGAACAAGCCCCCCTCCAACAATTGACACTGCTACTAATGCAAAGCAACCATCCCACCCATTCACCAACAAGACTTAGCTGAGGGCAAATTGAAGTACAATTCTACAAAATGGACCCATCTAAGACATCCAACAGGGCTGCCACCAAGTAGGTTTTGAGGACACCCAACCCTTACGACTCCCATCACTGTATACAGCACAGTTCACTCTATTCTACCAATACAATGGGCCATGGTGCATGGAATGCTGTGTGCCACTGTCCTGCATGTCTGAGAGTACTGTCAGTCCTATGTTGGACGATCTGCCAGATGTTCCTATCGTGCAAGTGCCTGACCTCTGTGTTCCATTTCTGTGTCACCCTTCTAGGCCAGTGGCCACCAGAAGAGGGCACATTGGCATGCCATCGCCAAGGAGGTACGGACCCTGGGGGTCTACAACCGGCGGAGCACCCACTGTCGAAAGAGGTGGGTGGACCTACGGCGTTGGGCGCGAAAGATCACTGAGGCCCAGCTAGGGAAGTCCTCCCAATGTGGAAAGGGTGCCCGTCGGGCACTGACCCCCCTCAAGCGACGGATCCTGGCGGTGGCGTACCCCGATCTGGATGGGTGCTTGAAGGCTGCACAGCAGTCACGAGGTGGTGAGTACTCACTGACCATACTTCAGTCTGGAAGGATGACTGTGTGTGCGATAGGGCTCATGCTGCGTAGAGCAGGGAATTTGACTGGTGTCCATCTACTGTATGTTCCCCAAAGGGTGTAGGGGTGTCCCTGTCAGGTTTCACCTACCTCAGCTCCAAAAGTATTTCAGGGGATGGTTGTAGATCAGTATTCTGGTCAGTAGTCAGGGGCATGGCCATGGGCATAGTGCACGGTGCTGCCTGTTGGGTGTCTTTGCTGGATGGGTGTATGTCTGGCCATTGTGTATCAGCATTCAGCTATTTACAAGTGTCTCTCCTGTTTCGTCTCCCAAACCCTTTTCTCTTGTGTTGGTTTGGTACAGCATCAACATCAGGCAAGGAGCTGAGGCATCGGCAAGTGGGGAGGCAGCGGCCCACGGATCCTCAGAGACAATGGACACCCAGGGAACCAGTGGGTGGGAGGGTGAGGGGACTTCCACGTGGGAGGCTATTACCACAGGAGGTAGTGACTCTGAGACCTCCTCCGATGGGGGTCCTTCAGCGGTGGCGGTCCCTAGTGCACACACCACTACCGTGAGATCTTCCGCCACCACCCATACCATCACCGCCCTCCCTTCTGCTCCCCACCGAGTTGCCTGTGCCCGTCCACCCAGAAAGGTTGGCGTCTCCTTCACCCCAGGCACCTCCTCCCCTGCCCCAGTCAGCCCTGCTACCCTCACAGAGGAGGCTTTTGACCTCCTGAGAACCATCTCTGTAGGGAAACCAACCATCGTCAATGCCATCCAGGGTCTGCCATCAGAGGTGCAGCAGACCAATACCTATCTGGATGGCATTCACGGTGCCATGTCTGCCCTACAGAGATCTTTTCAGGCTCTGGCCTTCTCTCGGACGGCAGCCAGTTTCCCTGGCCATTCTGTCCCCCCTCCAACCTCCTCTACCCCTTCCAGCACCCCACTCCCTTCACCCATCCAAAGCACACAATCAGACCTGCTTACAGGCACATTAACACACAAGAAGCACACTTCAAAACACAAGCACCACACCTCCCACCAAAAGCATTCACCCAGCCAACAGACACCTGCACACACAACAACATCTACTTCCCCCAGTGTGCCCACCTCTTCCGCCTCCCTGTCTGTCCCCTCTACATCCACGCCCTCATGCACTGCACCTTCACTCACTGTTACTGCTCCTCTTCCTGCACTCACCACAATAGCAGACAGCCATACATGCACCCCATACACCACACCTGCACTCACCACCACTGTAGTTGACACATGCAGCACACTCACCAGACTTGCAGACACCTACCCAACATACATCCACACTAGCTGTCTGTCTTCTCCCACTGTGTCCACCCCCACCTCCCAAAGCACACAAAGGCACCAAGACACCCACCCATCAGACATCCACCACACCACAGCATACTGAGCAGTCACCTGCACCCACTACATGCACATATACACACCATACATCAACTCCCTCTGCCTCCACTCCCACGCCCTCATCCACGCCCACCCCAATTGCTCCCCAAAAACTTTTCCTCTCCCGTGCTGACCTCTCCCAACCTTCTGGCCCACCCCGTCTTGTCCCCAAACGTGCCCACCTCCTTGCGCTTTCCGCTCCTTCCACCTCACTGCCCACCCTGGTCCAGCCTTCCCATTCCCGTGCACCTTCCCCAGTGAAGAAGAAGGCTGGGTCAGAGCCTAGGCCATCAAGCTCCACCCGAGCCAAACAGCCCCCACCCCCTTCAAAGGAGAAGCCCAACCCCCCAACCTCCACAAGAAAGTCAAAGTCCCACCCCCATCGAAAATCCCCCCCACCCCGCCCCCCTTCCGTGAGGTGCCTGGATCCCCATATGGTGCCCCGTTCTGGGGAGTACTCAGCACTTGTGGGAGACAGGTGTGGCCATTTGTGGCCCAGGACAATGTATATTTTATGGACTGGCCATTGGCCCTGTTAGAACTGTTTGGCTCGGTGAGCTAATATTTAAAGTTTCTGTGTGGCCTGTGTTTGGGCTGCACGAGGTTACACCCTGGTGTTTGTTTTACTTTTTTATGGGCGTGGGGCTATTGTATGTACTATGTTCACGTTGCAGTGGCCTTCAGTCGGGTACGTACCTCTTGGTGTGGGGTGTCTGACTTGTGCTGCTGGAAAGGGTTGGGGGGCGTTGCAGTGTGGGTAGGGTGTGTGGGTATGTAACTGTGCCCTTTCCTCCATTGTGTTGTAGGTTTCGGTACTTACCTTAGTCGTCTTTGTCGGTGGTCTCGGTCGTGTAGGTATATGGCAAGGAGCAGGGCTGGCATGATCAGCAGCTCTCTGTCCATGGCTGCCGCTGCACGTTCTGTGGAACTCCGGTGAGTGTTTCCTTATATTTGGTTTCCACCTGGCTTTGTGTGGCGGTGGTTCCCGACCCGGAATGGTGGTTCTTAATTTGATGGGCGAGTTGGGCCTTTCCGACGGCCTGTGGGCGGACTCTGCCGTCGTCGGCGGGACCCCTTTCCTGGCGGTGGGTGGTTCGCGGGATGCGTGTGTTTCATTTGGATCATTAGCGTAGCATAGCGGAACGGACCGCCATGTTCATAATGAGGGCCTATATTTTAACCGTGGCCGTCGTTCAAAAGTAAGCACTCCTTGAATTCTGGGGGGGAAACTCTTGTGCTCAACAATGTCTTCAGAGATCATAAGGGATCTCGGATTCTTGGAACTAATATCTATGTCATGTGATGCTTCAATAGCACAGTATTAAAGAACCCTTATCACTTCACTTATATAATTGTTGTCTCAGTTTTATTTCCACTCATACCTTATCAACAAGGAGCAGATAATGAGCCTTTGCTCCATCTGTTCATGTCCCTCAAATGTTTCCCTTCTTACCATTCTTTTTCAAAATCTGTGTGAGACCAAATTACCACTCATGTTTTTACTTCACGTTCAGGTTTACCTGCATGTTTCCATTCAGTTGGACCATCTAACTAGCCACCCAGTCAAGATTGCTGCCAACTGTTGATGGTTGGGCGAGAAAAATACAACCTCAAGCTGATTGGGAGACAGACTGCCTCTTTGCAGCTAGCACTTAAAAAATTTAACTGGAATTCTCCTGAATTATCTGGCTCCCAGGTTCCCATTACACATCTTACTTTTCATTTTGTTACTGAAACATGACATGTGATGATGGTGTGTGTACCTTCGATGAAACACTTCCACTACATTACTTCCTTATCTGTCACAACCCATGAAAAGGCAGAGCTGAGCCTTAAATGCTGCCATACATCATAGAAAATCCAATTTGATTTTACCTCTTCCATAAAAGAACACCGCCCACAAATATTGTGTTGAGACTTTTTTGATTTTGCTTTAATTTTAATTCTGTAATGATCAATCTTTTAGCATATGAGAAACGATTTAACCATAAAATGTTGCAATCTAATTTGAACACGTGCTGAGATTGATTAAGAGTTCTTAAAAGGTGCATTGCCATTTTGTTTGCTTATTGTTTCTAAAATTCATCAAAAAAATTCCAGTTTATCTATGCACTGTAGTTTTGATCTTGGCGGTTTATTGTCAGGGTCAGCTGACAGTTCGGGATGGTTCAAAGTTAGTTGCTTGAGGATAGAGCACATGAGTGATGGTTCTTTCTTACAGACCAGTAGAGCTACTGGAGCTGATTTTTCCCTGAAGTTCTGATAAATGTAATTACTGTCCCGGCTATTTTTCTCATTATCAGACTTTACATACAGAAGGTGAGTCTTCAGCCAGACAGATAAACATATAGCCCATCACTGGGAAAAAAGCATTTCCCCTTTTCCACCCAGTATCTGTTTTTCTCCCCTTTCAATACCGAGCCCCTTCCAACCCACAATACCACTCAATTCCCAAGGCCTGTCTTTTTTTCTACTTCACCCTGGCCTCACCCTGAGATGATAGCACGATGCTCTGAAGACAGCATTTCTTTTAAATCTCAAACATGTTTCTTTTGGGGCGTTAATTGCATGTGTTACTGTTTTTCTTTATCATCTGATGTGTTTCAGCTGGTGGGTTTCTCTAAAGCACTGGGCTCATGGCCCCTGACCCATTCATGGGGGTTCCTGGTGAGTGAGGCGATCATGTCTGACTTCCCTGGGACCATGTTTCTGGCCCCTACTATAGCAATATGTTTGTAGTTTGGGACAATCATGTGCCCCCCACTCACCCACAGCTGGTCGTGGCTCAAGACTTGGTCAGAGAGACTTGCATACTAGCGGACAGCTATGTATTTTCTGTGTTCGGCATTCTGTGAGGGAGTAGGGCATGCCTATTGATTGGTGGCTTGTGGATTTACCAAGGAGTTGGAGTATCGCGTTGTGGGAGTAGGCTGAATTGTCCATTGCACGAACATGACCTTTGCCATTTGCCCCTGGCCTCATTCACCAGGATGGTTTAGTCTTCGAGGCCCTGACCACTGTCAGGTGTAGTCATGTGTCTGACTCGTAGTGGGGCTGACCCTGCCGTTCATCAATCTGATGTCTGTGGGTTCTTTTTTTTTGGTCAATGTGATTGCCCACAAAGTGATATGCTGGCGTTTCTGTACCTGGTTATCCTTGTATTGGTGTGTCAAGTGTGAGTACTGTGAGTGGGAACTTGGCAGTGTGAGCCTTTTTTGGACTCTAGTTCTTTTCATGCTTCTGTTCATTCTCTCCACCGACCTTTGCTTCCCCAAGAATTGGACTCCCTGTGATTCATCTTCCTTCTCTGGTAGGTTGGCCTGCTGGATCCCTTTTCTTCATCCTAAATGTCTCTGGCTCTCTTGTGCAGTTGGGAGGTGATGCACTGGTTCTGTGATGTATGTCTGTGAGGAGTTCCTCACTGTCTCCCCTGCACTGCTTAGCCTGGTGATGAGTGAGGTTGGCATTGTTGCTTGTAGAAGAGGTACTCATGGCCTAGTTGTTTAAGTCTAAGTCTGATGGACCATGGTTTCCCCTACTTTTTACTTTAGTTGCCTGCTATGGGTCCTTGTGGGTCTATAGCCTGTTTTGCGGTTTTGTGACTTGTGTCTTGTTTGTGGTTTTGTGACTTAGCCTGTCTAGACACTTGCTGTTTCCATTTGTTAGGTTTGGTCCTCTGCAGGCTCTGCCTTTGCTGCCACCTGTAAGAAATTGGGTTACTGGTTGAGGGGGGGTGAAGCCCTTCTCACGCAGTAACCACACGTCTTCTCAGGGTGAAGTCACAAGCAGAACTTTAATTGAACTCTGCTCAACCCTCAGGTAGCTTGGCACAGATCAGTCAGGCTTACTTCAGAGGCAATGTATAAACTATATGTGCAACACTTCAAACACTAACACAGTGAAAACACACTACAAAAGGATTCCACAGCAGTTTAGAAACACAAAGTTATGTTTAATAAAAATCAGATCAGTAGAACTGAAGATATGCAGGTCTAAATAGTTTAATAAAAATTGCTCCAAAAGGCATAAACCACCAACTGTGGCTATATGGTTGCACCACACCAGGACAAAATCACAAGTTCAGGCCAACCATGAGAGTGCATGGCCTGGCTTCAGGGACCCAATTAGTCCGCTAAGCAAAGTACCTTAAATTATGGTTTGCAGAGTGTTGCGAGGCTCCATGTCGAGGATGCGTTGCACAGCCCAGGCAATACTTTGCTTCCAATGTGATGCAGGGTTGAGATGAGAGGTTCTGCATTGTCATTGAGGATCCCGTCAAAAAGGGCTTGCAATGTGACGTCTGGTGTCAAAGATGCATTGCGCAGTAAAGGCGATGCATAAGTTCAGAGGAGCTGTGGGACTGCGATGTGAGAAAATGCACTGTCGTTGGGGCTGCTTTCAATGAGAGAGGCTAGGGTCTGTGTCAGGCAAGCTTCGCACAGGAGGCAGTTCTAATGAGGCTGCAGGATCGATGCAGACTCCTTTGTGTCAAAAAAATCCTTGCAGCAGAGGTAATGCATCTGTTCTGAATGCAGTGCATGGAACAGCAAAGGTGATAAGCAGGTTCTGTTGGAGATGCACTACACAGCAGAGGATATGTGTGGGTTCTGCTGGATGCACAGATGGGCTGGCACAACACCTTGGCCCTCTTCCAAAAATCCCAGATTGGGAAGGCACTACATGGCAGGGTAAACTCACAGATGGCAGAGCCCAGGCGCCGGCTTCTAGGTTGTTAGAGCCTTATGTCTCTGAGGATCTAGTCAGAAGGCCAGCCAACTAGCCCCTGGAGTCAATTTGGGGTCCTGGGTTCAACTGATACAGTTCCAGTCCTTCTCACCCAGGCAAGAGGGCAGAGGGGTAGCCGGTCAGCACAGCAAGGCATCAATCCTTTAGACCGGCAGTTCCCAACCTGTGGTCCGTGGCTCTCAGGGGTCTGTGACACATTCCCAGAGGGTCTGCAGGCCTGGGCCGGCAGGAAGGCCCTTCTCCAGCTGGGGCCTCTAACAGAAACATTTGTGGTTTTATATTTATTACGTCCTTTGTGCAGCAGTTTTAAAAGCACTGCAAAGTTCCTTGTACATCCAGCAGCTTTCAGTAAAAAATAAAAGCAACAAGATAAATCGGTAATTAATGTACCTCCTGAAGAGAGATGGGAGTTTTGTCTAGTGGAAGTTTTGACTCCTCTGAAGTACTGCAAACAACTTAATTCATGCAAAGAACAGTATTTTATGTGCATAGCACAGTGGGTTACTGCTTTTGTCACAGAGATTCTTTTGTTATTGTGCAGTTCATAAATTACAATTCTAATCTAGCAGAGTAAGCTGTGAACTGCCATGAAAGAACTGCCTGCAGACTGCATGGCACAAATTAGAAAGTTATGTTTTTTTTCCCGGTATTTCATTTTCCTAATGCTGCTAAAAAAAGGTTTGCATGCGTAGAAATACACTTTTATTATTAAACATTAACCACTGTGTAATATTCTGAATCCTGAGTTTGTGCTTCTTCAGACCAAGCACTCTTAGAAAATGCCTACCAGTGTGGATGGTATGTGAATCCTACACCTTGTAGTCCCCTGTAAAGTGATTTAACACCCTAGGTGCTCTAAACCAAGAATTACATATGACAGAGAGGCTATGAAGAGATAAGAGGCCCTTATGGTTTTACTTCCTTTACCCACCACATGTGAAAAAGCTTTCTCCGATCTTAAGTACCTAATAAATAAAAACAGAAATCGCTTCTGAAATGTTGACTCTGACCTGAGGATTTTGCTTTCCTATATAAAAGTAAACATTGAAAAGCTAGTCGCCGAGATGCAGAGCCGACCTTTCCATGAAATCTTTTTGATTTTTGCATATTTTTTCAATATAAAATAATTATATCTTTAGTAATCTGACTACTTGTTTGTTGTGTACTTGTTTGTGTATTTTATGCAAATTACTGTTTTAATGTTTGAAATCAAAATTGAACAATTTGCTTGGAGGGGTTCCTGGCTTCCAGTAGTGATTCAGTGGGGGTCCTCAGAAGTCAAAAGGTTGGGAACCACTGCTTTAGACAGTCTAGCAGAGTGGCAGTCCTTTCAGCAGCACAACTGTATTTCTTCTAGCAGAATATCCACAGGTCTAGAAGTGTACTGAAGAGGTGGTGTCTGGGTTCCAGTATTTATACCCCGTTGAGTCTTTGAATTGGAGAGAAGCTTCTAGATGTTTTCCTTTAAAGTCTCCAGGCATACTGCTTTCCCTGTCTTGGCTCCAGACTAACTACAGGGGGTATGCAGACTTTTGTGAGGTAGCAGGACACAGCTTATTCAAGTGTAAGTAGGGCTCTGCTGGGCTCATCCCTCCCATTCTGCCAGTGATGGCCCATCCAGGCACACCTAAGCTCTCTATTGTGTGCGGCTCTAAGAAGAATTCACAAAGCCCAGCTTCAGCTACACCCAGTCATGTGACCCAGAGACAGGCTACAGGCACTCAATGGCTAAAGCAGGAAAACGCCAACTTTCTAAAAATGGCATTTTCAAAATTATAATTTAAAATCTAACTATACCATACAAGAGACATTTTCATTACAATTCCAAGGATACCAAACCTGAACGGGAAACCTGATCACATTTGGAAATTACAGCTTATTAAATCTAATAAAGTAACTCTAAAGTTATCCTGTGGGAGAGATAGGCCTTGCAGTAGTGAAAAATAAATGTATGAGTTTTTCACTAGCAGGACCTGTAAAACTTTAAAGCACGTGCCCAATCTTTAAAATACACTGCACCTGGACTTTATCAAAAGGAAGGTTTTGACCTGCCAAGAGGTTTATGTAATCAGGTCCAAATGGCAGTTACAAACTGCACACTAAGGCTGCAGTGGCAGGCCTGAGGCACTTTTAGAGAGCTAGGCACGTAGGTGGCACAGTAAGTGCTGTAGGCCCACTTGTAGCATTTAGTTCAGATGCCCTTGGTACATGTAGCACCACTTTACTAGAGACTTATAAGTAAATTAAAAATGCCAATTGGGGATATGCTAATGTTACCATGTTATGAGTGAGCACAACACTTTACCACTGGTCAGCAGTGGCAAAGTGAGCAGAGTCCTCAGGCCATCAAAAACAAGATTAGCAAAAATGGAGGAGGAAGATAAAACGTTTGGGGGAACACTACCCTAAGGCTGACAGTTCCATCACCCCATGCCCCCACAGGTAGGTTCTAACATTTTGGCCTTTCTAGCTGGCTTGGTGTCTCCATTCTAGGCTTTGTTCTGTGGTGTCTTGCTTTTGTTTATCTCATCTCATCTCCTTTTTACTTCCTTTCATGGTGATTATGCCTTCTAGACTAGCTTTTGTCATTCAGCTGGAGGTTTCACTTTGACACACTGAGGCCTTGGTTCTGTGTGTGCCTACTGAGGCGTTTATAATAAGTAGCAAAGCTCATTGTAGGTAGACAAAGATGTTTATTGATGTAAAGGCAATGCAGATAAAATCACCCCAATCCGCTCCAGTCAAGCCCCGGTTTTCCACTGTCACCAACCACCCTCAGCCCGGCATTCCACAGAACCTGATGGACTCTACATTCTAATTAGAATCCTCAACAACAACACTGAGCACAAGGATGGGTGCACAATGAGAGGAGGATTTAACTATATATACAGTATGACAGTGTTCCAATTTTTGGACCACTGCATCTGTTTTTTGGAGTCTACTAACGGTTATTCCAGTTTTGCATTTTTTCTGGATCCTACATCTCCTGTGACCATGTCCAAGGTCTTCTCTGGGTCTAATTCAGACTAACAAATGGGGTGCTACTGTCTCTAAACACTGCTCACAAGTTTGATGATGTCCTACCCCATTGTACTCCTAACTGGGGTTTTCTTGCATTTGCTTACTTACGTGGAGTTTTGAGGCCAGATTGGTGTGTTGAGAAAACATAATGAGCAATGTGGTGGTAGTACTGCTTTCTCTGGTTCTTAAGTAACTTTCTGTGTGTCTTCTCCATATCCAATTTGCAACATCACTGTGCTGTTTGGCACATGGATTTGCTGTAGATGACCCTGTGGTGTCTCTATGCCTGCCTTCTTATCTTGAAATATGGGTTTGACAGGATTCCTACTATTCCACGCTTGGGAGTGGCCTTCTTCCATGCTTTTTCAGGCCTTCCTTCCTTTACAAAGATCTCTTCTATGGTATGATTGGTGGACCACCGTTTGGCTGGTAGAGGTGTTATGAGGGATGCACAGTCTTAAAATGAAAAGGGAAAGATCTCTATCCACTTTGTGGAAAGCCATAAACATGGGGCAACAACCTTCTTCATTGCCACAGAACATGTTTCTCTCTGGGACTACCTCCTCTTATGTAGGCACGACTCAGAGTAAATAAGATTACTAGTAAGTAATCAAGACATTGCCTCATTTGATTACTATTATTATTAATAGTAGTAGTAGTATTCATAATATTAGTATGATTACTATTTCTAGTCCTATTACTACTACTAATAATAAATATAATACTCATTATTGTTTTTGTAAGGCGCTCATCTCACCAGAGGAAGCTAAGCAGTTCTGGTGACATAGGAATGTGAATAGGAAACCCAGCCAATGAATGGTATTAGAGTTCACATGGTTGTCTGAAGAGAAAACAATTATTTTACCTGACAACGGCAGTCAAAGAAGAGTTTTTGAATTGACGTATCTTATCAATAAGACTATTAACAGAGGCTGCGCCATCACAGTACCTCATTGTTTGCAAATGTGCCAACCAACTCGCTTCCTTAGATCTGAGGTTCAATGCCAAATGTACATACCGAACTGCAGGAAAAATAAGATAGGAGATAAAGCTTTCACAGTCGTTGTTGCAGTCCAGTGGCGAAAAAGGACAATGTTGAAATTTAGGAAGGTTTTGGCTATTTGGCTTTTCTCCTTCTCATATTGCTCTAACTATGGTTTGCGTTTTCTTAGCACCAATTTGTCTCCGTGTGGTGAATGATGAAAACAATCCAATGCGTACACGGTTGCTTGCATTCAGGTTCTGATAATCAGCGCCACTCCCTAGAGTGTATCTTTGTTATACAAATGAATATGTGCAAAGCAAAACCAAATGCTAGAGGGAAAGGAAAGTGGGACTGAGCTAGAGAGACACACGCACACAGAATTCTCGGGGTGTTAATCTCTAGTAACTGCAGGGTTATGAATGGAGGTTCAGTGTCAAAGAGTCACTGATCAGATAGAACACACACTGAACTGTATTTTGGCGATAGGCACGAAACATTTGCAGTGACAGAGTAACAAACACGTGTACTCACCAGCTTTGAGATGATGGGCCACGGTGAGCGGAGTGGAAAGGAATACTGTAAATCGACAATCAAGTGTTGAGTCATGTCTCTTCTTAGAAGGCAAAGGTAGAAAGAAAGGAATAGTAACACGACAAAGCCAAAATGTAAGTCAAAGAGCAAAGAGTCTGGTAAATGAAGGAACTGCGGAGGAGGAAAAATAACAAAGGTGAGGGGCAAGAAAAGTGAAAGAACTAAATGGGAAGGGGAATGCCACTGCAAAATGGAAAGCTGGCAGGCAGCTTCCTAAACTCTCCATTTTGTTTAATAATGGCTGCCTGCCATGACCCGGATGTTCCATGATTTTCCCAGGTTGTACCCCTAATAATGGTGCCCCAGCCCCCAGAGGGAGGCAGCTATCCTCGCTTCATAGTTTAATGTTAAGGTAGTCCCAAAAACCTGAATTGCTTGCTGATTCTTAACACATACATACATAATTTGATGTTTGACCCCTTTAGGAGATACGTCGGGAGAGAGTTCCAGATGATGTGTCATTATTGGTCTAGTGATTTCCAGACATTTCCATTTGTGCATGATTATTGACCGCCGATGATGGTGTGGGGACCTTAGGCTTCTCGTTGTTGGCCAGTGCAGAGGAAAGGGTTGGGAAGATAGGCTGAACATGAGCTGTGTAGGGCACTGAGAACCAAACAAACTGTTTTTCATTCAGTTCTTTGATGTGCAGGCATTGAAGCATATTTCAATGTGAAATGGTGGGACCAGAGCACTTCAGGCTGCAGGAGAAGTGAGCAGCGTAATTTTGAGTTCATTGTAATCTTACCAAAAGTTTGGCTGCGAGACCAATGTGGACTCCGTTGCAAAAGTCAACATGAGGGAGGACAACAGCTATGCACAGGGACAGTTGGGCCCGTATTCATACTTTTTTAGCACCGCATTTGCGCCGCTTTTTGACGCAAAAGCGGCACAAACTTACAAAATACAATTTTATTTTGTACGTTTGCGCCACTTATGCGTCAAAAATGACGCAAATGCAGCGCTAAAAATGTATAAATATGGTCCTTGATCTGAGAATTGAACTACAGGGAGAATCCACGTAGGCTTTGCAGGTGGAAGATTATGCTTTTCAGAACATAGATGTCCACGAATGTCAGCTCATAAACGTTTTATCTAATGAAGTGTTTGTAGTGCCATATATATCATAATAAGCTGCCTGGGATGTTTATCACTGCCTAAATTGTGATGAGGATGTTTGTTCTTTTTTATTTTAAAACCATGCTGATGGAATCGTCTAGTTTGCCCCAAGTCTCCAAACCTGCAAACTTTTTCTGTTGCAAAATGTATTAAATAAGAACTTCTGGGACTGCTTACTATTTCTTTAAAATGTGCTAAGGCATTCCGCTGGCCTAATTATTTTAATGCTGCTTGCTGAAATCCGACCTGCTCAGCCAATAATGTCGTCTCAAGCTTGGCATTTTACTGATCAAAAAGTAGGGGACTGAGAGAAGAAGCATTCCAACTAATTAGACCCAGACCACCTGCAAAAGCACAGCAGCAGTGCTTTAGCAGTCTACCAAGAGCCAGCCTATCTACACCTGTCTAAGAATGGGTGGCTGGAGGGCATAAACCAAGCTGGCTTGCTAACAAGACAATCTGTCATTGTTAGACCTGACAGTGTTAGGGTGGTCACCCCTAAGTTTTTGCCTGCCCCCTTCCACTTTTTGGACACTGTTTTTGCTGGATTTAGGACTCTGTACACTCTATCACTGCTAACCAGTGCTAAAGTGCACATGCTCTCTCCCTTCAAACATGGTAACATTGGTTCTCACCCAATTGGCTTATTTAACCTACTTATAATTCCCCAGTAAAGTGCACTATGTGTGCCAGGGCCTGTAGATTTAATGCTACTAGTGGGCCTGCAGCACTGATTGTGCCACCCACATAAGTAGTCCCTTAACCATGCTTCAGGCCTGCCATTGCAAGGCCTGTGTGTGCAGTCACACTGCCACTTCAACTTGGCATTTAAAAGTACTTGCCGAGCCTTAAGCTCCCCCTTTTTTTTTTACATATAAGACACCCCTAAGGTGTGCCCTAGGTAACCCATAGGGGTGCTGTGTAGACAAAAGGCAGGATATGTACCTGTGTAGTTTACATGTCCTGGTAGTGTAAAACTCCTAAATTCGTTTTTGCACTACTGTGAGGCCTGCTCCTTTTATAGGCTAACATGAGGGCTACCCTCATATATTGTTTGAGAGGTGTTAGAAATGGGTTCTTTGGTTGGCAGTCTGGTTATCCCCTGTCCAAGTAAGGACCTTTCACTCTAGTCAGGGTAAGTCACACACAATCCAAATTATCCTGTGCCCACCCTCTGGTAGCTTGGCACTGTGAAGTCAGGCTTAACCTAGAAGGTAATGTGTAAAGTATTTGTGAAATAAATCGTACAATAACACCATATAGCACCACAAAAATACACCTCACAGTTTTTAGAAAAATATATAATATTTATCTGATAAGATGCAGGTCAAAACAGTTAAAATGCAAAAAGTAAATGTTGAGATATCACTGAAAAGTGATATAAAGTGTCTGGAGTCTTTTAAAAGCACAAACTACCTGGTTCACGTGAAAAATCTCCGCAAAGGAGCACAGAAGAGGAGTAGCGCGGAAACAAAGGGGGGTGCGTCGATTTCTCAGGCCGCATAGGGCGATGCATTGTTTAGTTTTCACGTGGGGACGGCTGTGCGTGGATTTCCAGTGTTCAGTCGTGGATCCTCTTCAAGTTGCGGGGTTTTCAGACGCTCCGGGGATGATGCGTGGATTTCCTGCGCTGGCAGGACAAAGTCACAGGAGCTGCGCTGGTCTGGTGGGCGTTGCATTGAATTTTCTACCGCACAGCAGGCGCTGCGTCGATTCCTCTCTGGAAGTCATGCTGTGTCATTCCGGCTCAGCTGTGCATCGATCCAGTGGCCCGTGAGTCAAGCTCTATCCAAGCCCTTGGAGAGCACTTCTTCACCACAGCCAGAGAGCTGCCACACCCCCTACTGGGACCCTGACAGACAGGATTTAACTGAAAGGGGACCTTGTGCACTTCTAAGCCAGTCTTTGAAGTCTCCCCCACTTCAAATGCACATTTGGGTATTTAAACCGGGCCTCTGCCCCACCAACTCAGACACTTCCTGGAGAAGAGAACCTGAACCAGAACCTGCATCCTGCCAAGAAGCCCTGCCAGGCTGCTCAAAGGACTCACCTGTTTGCTTTCTGTGAATGACTGCTGCCTTGCTGTTGCCCTGCTGCCTTGATACTCTCTGGCTGTGGTGAAAATGTGCTCTCTAAGGGCTTGGATAGAGCTTGCCTCCTGTTCCCTGAAGTCTCAGGACCAAAAAGACTTCATCTCTACAAGAAGGACTCCTTGTGCGGCGTAATTCGACGCACAGCCCACCAGAAATGGCGCACAGCCTGCACCCTTGTGAAAATTTTACTACACGCCGAACTGGAACGACACAGCCCAACTTCGCAACAAGAAGATCGATGCAGCGCCAGCATAGCGACCGGCAATTCGACGCACGGCCCTACCGGATCGACGCACAGCCG
The DNA here is from genome assembly GCF_031143425.1 of Pleurodeles waltl. Classification (NCBI taxonomy): domain Eukaryota; kingdom Metazoa; phylum Chordata; class Amphibia; order Caudata; family Salamandridae; genus Pleurodeles; species Pleurodeles waltl. Next base: position 264,871,784 of record NC_090448.1, on the reverse strand, counting down.
AGCCAGAATGATGCAGCCTGACTTCCAGAGAGGAATCGATGCTGCGCCTGCCGTGCAGTAGTAAATTCGACACAACGCCCACCAGATCGACGCAGCTCCTGTGACTTCGTCCTGCCAGTGTCGGAAATCCACGCATTGTCCCCAGGGCCTCTGAAAACCCTGCAACCCGAAGAGGATCCCCGACCGAGCTCTGGAAATTGACGCACACCTGTCCCTGCGTGAAAACTAAACGTTGCATCACCAGGTGCTGCCTGAGAAATCAACGCACACCCCTTTGTTTCCACACTTCTCCTCTGCGGTCCTTTGCGGAGATTTTTCACGTGAACCAGGTACTTTGTGCTTGAAAGAGACTTTGTTTGCTTTTAAGAGATTGCAGACACTTTGGCCCTCATTACAACCCTAGCGGTCGGTGATAAAGTGGCGGTAATACTGCCAACAGGCCGGCAGTAAAAAAAATTGAATTATGACCACGGCAGAAACCACTCCGACAGTCAGGCACTTTAACACACCGACTGCCACGGCGGTAGCAACAAGCACCGCGGTGGTAACCGCCAACAGCCAGGCGGAAGACAATGTTCCGCCCACTGTATTACTACAGGCCTACTTTTCTGCGGCAGTACCAACAACATCAAAAGCACAGCGGAAACAGTACACAGAAGGCAAAGGACTCACCTCTGGAGACTCAAGGAAGAACCACAATGCCATGGAGCCCGAGTTGCACATCTTCCCCATGCTTGTATACCTCCTAATGCACTACGAACAGCAATGCTGGCGAAGACGATCAGGGTGAGTACTGCAGCCTAGAACACAAGGGAGGGGGGAGGGAAAAAAGAGTGACAGACACAACACACAACATCCCCACCCCCAACACCATACACACAAACAGATGCAGAAACATTACATATACACCCCGTCCCCCTCAGTAATAATGCAAGGACAAAACGAATTGATTAAAGTGAGTGTAATAAGATAAAATACTAGTAAGTCGTGCTTAAAAATCAAAAAAGTATATACATATATACAACTGGAGGTACACTGCCCAGTCCTCAATGTCCGTGGGCCACAGGGCCACATCACATAGGCCAAGGCCCCACCTGCAGGGGCATCAGGTCGAAAATACACAGGCACCTCAGGGGGATGGGGAACAGGGGGGTCACCTCAGCCAGAACATGGTACAACACCATTGGTCCTGGGTGGGGCTACATTACATGCCCTGTGCGATATCCTGGGGAGTGCAAAGCCACAGTCTCTCAAGTGGGTGGTTTGCCCACTGCTTGGACCTGGGGAGTGCAAATCCACAGTCTCTCCAGTGGGTGGTTTGCCCACTGCTTGGTCCTGGGGAGTGCAAAGCCACAGTCTCTCTAATGGGTGGCTTGCCCACTGGTTCTGGAGGGGGCCTTGTGTCCAGTGTACTTCATCTTGGCAAGGAGGGGGTGAGTAGATGGCTTTTCCAATGGTTCTGGAGGGGGCCTTGTGCTCAGTGTGCTTCATCCTGGCAAAGAGGGGGTGAGTGGATGGCTTTTCCATTGGTTCCGGAGGGGGCCTTGTGCCCAGTGTGCTTCATCCTGGCAAGGAGGGGGTGAGTGGATGGCTTTTCCACTGGTTCTGGAGGGGGCCTTGTGCCCAGTGTGCTTCATCCTGGCAAGGAGGGGGTGAGTGGATGGCTCATCCACTGGTTCTGGAGGGGGCCTTGTGCCCTGTGATGCAGCACTTGGGGAGTGCAAGGTCATAGTCTTTCACCTGGGTGTCACACCTACAGGATTTGCAGGGTCCCGGACGCACTACAGCCCATGAAGGCAGGATTGCACACTGCCCGCTGGCGGTGATGGCTGCTCAGTATTGGCAGTGGCGGTGCTGGTGTCGTGGATGCCAGTGGGGAGGGGAGGCTCCAGCCCTTCCCCTGCAGCCTCGGACAGCTGTCCACTGGGGCTGCTGCTGCTGGCAGTGGTGCTGGTGGCGGTGCTGGTGGTGGTGCTGGTGTCGGGGATGCCAGGGGTGGGGGGAGGCTCCAGCCCCTCCACTGCAGCCTCAGACAGCCGCCCACTGGGGCTACGGCTGCTGGCAGTTGTGTGTGTGGCGGTGCTGGTGGTGGGGATGCCAGTGGTGGGGGGAGGCTCCAGCCTTTCCCCTGCAGCCTCGGATGGCTGAACAGCCATGGTTAGTGGTGGGGGCTCAGAATCAGTCCCAGCACTAGGCATCCTGTCCTTCCTGCCTGCAGGTGCAGGCTCCTTGCCCTTCCCCATGGCAGCTGGTGGTGCCTCCTTGCCCCTCCCCTTGTCAGCTGGTGCAGGCACACTGTCAGTGCTGATGGCTGGTTCCCTGGAGCATCTCACACCTGCAGTAGCTGCCGACACCACTGTGGCTGAGGACTGGGTGGCTGAAGTGCTCGCCTGGGTTCTGACCACCCTGGCCCGACGTGAATCATGCGGGGAGGGGTAGGGAAGAGGTCAGCGGTGGAGACGAAAAGCTTCTTAGGGACACTGGGGTGGGAAGAGGATGAAGGTTTGGGAGTGGAGGAAGAGGGAGTGGTTGTAGGAGGTGTCTGTTTGCTGTGTTTAGATGCAGGTGCATGGGCTGGATGCTGTTGTGAGGGGGATTGCTGTTGGGTGTCTGAGTGCTTGCGTTTGTGTACTTTGGGAGGAGGGGGCACAGACAGAGTGGGAGAGGACACAGGGGACGTGTGCATAGATGTGGGGGTGGTGACTGCCAGTGAGGGGTGTGTAGTGATAGGCATGATGGTGATGGGGTAGTGGATGAGGATGTAGTGCATGCAGGTGTGAGTGTGTATGCTACTGGGAGGGTGGTGGATGAGGAGGAGGAGGGGGACACAGTGTAGGCAGTGGATGTTCGTATGTCTGCATCTGGATGGTGTGTGTGTGAGTGCATGTCGGATGATGTGTGGTGCTTGTGTTTGCCTGAGCCACACCTTTGTGTTGTCTTGGGTGCATGCTGGTCTGAATGTGTGCTTGGGATAGGTTGGGGTTAAGGGGAATGGGACTGGGTAGAGGAAGTTGGGGGGGAGGCTAGATAAAGAGACAATGGCTGCCATCAGGAAGGAGGCCAAAGCCTGGATTGATCTCTGTTGGGCCGCCATGCCAGAGTGAATGCCCTCCAGGAATGCATTTGTTTGTTGCAAATGGCCTGCCAGCCCCTGGATGACATTCACTATGGTTGACTGCCCAACAGAGATGAATCGCAGGAGGTCAATAGCCTCCTCACTCAGGGCAGCAGGGCTCACTGGGGCAGGGCCTGAGGTGCCTGGGAAAAGGAGACGCCCACCATCCTGGGTGAGCGGGCTCGGGAAACTCATTGAGGGGCTGCTGGGAGGGCGGTGCTGGTACGGGGTGGCGGCTGTACCTGTAATTGGGGTGGGCACAGAGGTGTCCGCCACCAGTAGGGAGCTTCCATCGAAGGAGGTATCATTGTCAGAACTGTCCCCTCGTGTCTCTGCCGTGGTGCTCCCCTCGCCCTGCATCCCACTGGTGCCCTCACCGTCGGTGGATTCAGCCTCATGGGCCCTGTGGGATGCAGCTCCCTCCATCGCCGGTGCCTCTGCTCCTCTGCCAGATGATGCTAATGCACATAAGGACAGGGTGACAAAACAAAAAGGGGGGTCAAAGGGTACACTTGATCAAGGGCAGCAACAACACACACACACACACAGGGAACAGCCCTACGTACTAAGCAATGCACTACCAGTTACAATGCTAGTCACCAGCCCATGGATAGGAATATCTAACGCCAATAGCAGCATACCTGACACACACAGACCCCTGCCCAGTAGTGGATGCCTACTAGCATTTTGGAGGCGGTTCACATCCTACCCTGCCCAACATGGGACCTACCCTGCAATGTCCAGCATGGCCGAGGGGCATCCACAGGCCCACATCCCCCACCCAGAGACCACCCCACCATGCGCAAGTAGTATATTGGGAAACTGTACTCATCCCCTTGTGGCTGCTATGATGCCCTCAAGCGCCCCTCTAGCTCCGGATAGGCCACCACCCATATGCAGGCCATCAGGGGGATCATGGTTCGACTGGCACCCCTTCCTCATTGGGAGGCCATCCCCAGCTAGGCCTCCGCCGTCTCCCTTGCCCAATGTCTCAGGTCCTCCCACCGTTTCCCACAGTGGGTGCTCCGCCTACCTAGACCCCCAGGGTCCACACGTCCTAGGCGATGGCACGCCATACACACTTTTTCTGATGGGCACTGACCTGCAAAAAAAGAAACATAGAAAAATGTATCAGTCATACCGTCTGGCCTGTTACACTCATGGCCCACCATAGCCCTCACATCCCTTTATGCACAGACATTGCCCACCATACCTGCAGCACACTGCCCAGAACCCTTCCACCAACCCCCCCCACACGAGGTCCTCACACACAGCACTCCATGCATCCATGCCCCTGGAATCGTGCTCACAGTGTACTCACCTTTTAGTCTGGAGGCCCATACAGCATTTGGTTCCCATCCACCAGTCTCTCCAACTCCACAGGGGCCCTTTCCCCAGTGAAACGAGCCATGTCGGTTCCAGACACAGGTCACAGCAGAACTTGCAGTGTAGGTCCTCTCCTGTTGAAGGTCAGGTAGCAATTGAGTGAACAGATAGAAAATGGCGGTCACGTCCCCAGCGGTGCATACCGTCACCACCGGCGTACATCACCATTGGCCACTGTAACCCATAGGGCCCAAGGACAGCCAATGAAGAGTTGCACTGTAGTACTCGACCGCCTCCTGCAATGGCGCACGACGTCAGCGGCATTACATCATTTCCACCTGTCCATCCACACAGGACAGGCGGACGCCATTTCAGGGGGGGGGCAGGCCATGGTACCTAACTGCAACACAGTACACATAGGCACCAATTGGGCCTATACAACAACATACTGTTACAGTCACAACATGCAATGCAGTGTACTGTTTGGAAATGTGGTATACTGACCAGCTGCTCCCTGTTTTGCCCTCTAGATTACAACCACTGCGGATGAATAAGAGATGGAGACATCCTGTGTACAGACCCCTGGTGGACTTGGCAACAATGGAGGACAGGCACATCATCCTCACCTATAGACTGGACAGGGCCACAATCACAGAGCTGTGTGCCCAATTGGACCCTGACCTGATATCTGCTATCCATCAGTCCACCGGGATCCCCCACCCCTCTTGTGCAAGTCCTATCTGTGCTCCATTTCTTGGCAAGTGGCTCCTTCCAAGTGACAGTGGGCTTGGCAGCTGGAATGTCTCAGCCAATGGTCTCAATAGTGCTGACCAAAGTGTTGTCTGCCCTGATTAAACACATGCACAGCTACATTGTTTTCCCCCAGGTGGAGGATTTGGCCACAGTGAAAGCTGACTTCTATGCAATAGAGACATATCCCCAACATTATTGGGGCTATTGATGGTATACATATTACATTTGGCCCCCCACCCAGAGAAATGAACAGGTGTTCAGAAATCGAAAGAGCTTTTCTTGATGAATGTGCAGATAGTGTGCCTGGCGGACCAGTACATCTTCCATGTCAATGCAAAGTATCCTGGCTCTGTGCATGATGCCTATATCCTGAGGAATAGAAGCATCCCATATGTGATGGCTCAACTCCAGAGGCATCGGGTGTGGCTAATAGGTGAGCCCTGGTTCCCACCCAGTGTATGTTGTTGTATGGGTATGGTGTGGGCCCTAAGGGTTAGTGTGTGTCTAACAGTTGTCCCTCGATATTTGCAGGTGACTCTGGCTACCCCAACCTCTCATGGCTGCTGACCCCTGTGAGGAATCCCAGGACAAGGGCAGAGGAACGTTACAATGAGGAATATGGGTGAACAAAGAGAATTATAGAGAGGACATTTGGCCTCCTGAAGGCCAAGTTTCATTGCTTCCATCTAACAGGTGGATCCCTCTACTACTCACCCAAGAAGGTGTGCCAGATCATCGTAGCATGCAGCATGTTGCATAACCTTGCCTTGAGATGCCAGGTGCCTTTTCTGCATGAGGATGACGCTGGAGATGGGCGTGTGGCAGTAGTGGACCCTGTGGACAGTGAAGATGAGGAAGCAGAGGATGAGGATGAGGACAACAGAACCGCTATTATACGACAGTACTTCCAGTGACACACAGGTAAGACACTGTAACTTCACTTTGCATTTACAGTTTTGTATTTGATATTGTACATGGCAGGCAGATTCTCTCAATTGTATGGCCACTTACTGTACCCTTTGGCATCTCTATTTTCAGATATCTGTGCCCCAGTCTGGCACTTGGTGTGTTGACTGCAGCCAACTACAGGCCATTCCTATGTTTACATTACTGTACAGTTGTAATGCAGTACTTAAACATTGTTAAACTAATGCATAGTTAAATCATTCGACATACACCATACTTTTATTTTTCAAAGGGTGTTTATTTAAGTGCTAATAAGTAGAGGGGTATGTGCAATGGGCTGGGGTGATGGTGGAGGAAAGTCCAGGATAGAGTCCAGTATATTTGGATTACAGGTGCATTGTCCAAGGGGTCATAGGAAAGGGAGCAATGGTAGTTCAAGATGGACACAGGGACACAGTGGGACACAAGGGTGGCAATCAGGAGAGTCTTATTTCCTGGCAGGGTCTTGGCAATGTTCTCTGGCTTCTGCCTGGATCACAGGGACCGTTTGCGGGGTGGTTCTCCTTCTGCTGGGGGAGGGGTTCTGGTGGCCTGTGTTCCTGTGGCGGGGCCTCCTGTCCACTAACGGCAGCGGAGATGGAGGGCTGTTCATCAGTGTGGCTAGTGTCAGGGGCCCGGTGGTGTGCCACTGCCTCCCTCATGCTGTTGGCCATGTCTGTCAGCACCCCTGCAATGGTGACCAGGGTGGCGTGGATGTTCTTCAGGTCCTCCCTGATCCCTAGGTACTGTCCCTCCTGCAGCCGCTGGGTCTCCTGCAACTTGTCCAGTATCTGGCCCATCGTCTCCTGGGAATGGTGGTATGCTCCCAGGATGTTGGTGAGTGCCTCCTGGAGAGTCGGTTCCCTGGGCCTGTCCTCCCCCTGTCGCACAGCAGTCCTCCCAGCTTTCCTGTCATCCTGTGCCTCTGTCCCCTAAACCTTATGCCCACTGCCACTGACCCCAGGTCCCTGATCGTCCTGTGTTGGTGGGGGGGCCGAGGGGTCCCAATAGTGGTGGACACACTGCTGATTGACGTGTCCTGGGGACAGAGGTATGGGCCCGCTGGGTGGGTGCTCTGGTGGTATTTCCTGAGGGGGGAGGCTCTGTGGTGGTATGAGACTGTGTCTGGGTAACCGACTGTCCGGAGATCCCTGATAGGCCAGGTTGCTCATCCAGATCCTGGCATCCGGAGCTGCTGTCATCACTGTGGGCGTCTTCTGTGGGGGGACTAGATGTTGCTGGCACCTCCTCTCCAGTGATGTTGTGTGGGGGACCTGTGGGGATGTAAATGTAGTGTTATTGTTTCTGCGTGAGACATCTTGTGCATGGGTGTGTTGCCCTGTATGGTTCTGATTGCCCTGTCAGCTTTGCCTTGTGTGAGTAGTGATTGTGTGGGCTAGGTGATTGTCTCTAATGTGCATGCTTTAGTGATGGGTCTCCATGCAGGGCTGTGAGTGATGTCCATGCATTGGTGGTGCATGCAGGGTTTGGTATTGGGATGGGTGGGTTGTGATGGTGGGGTGTATGTGAGGTGGTGGAGTGATGGGGGTGAGGGTAGGAGTGGTGGTATGTGATGGCATGCAGGTAAGGGGGTGATAGTAATAGAGATTTGACTTACCAGAGTCCAGTCCTCCTGCTACTCCTGCCAGCCCCTCAGGATGCAGTATTGCCAAGACTTGCTCCTCCCATGTTGTTAGTTATGGGGAAGGAGGTAGGGGTCCACCGCCAGTCCTCTGTACAGCTATCTGGTGTCTTGCAACATTGGAACGCACCTTCCCACGTAGTCGTGCCACCTCTTCCTGATGTCATCCCTTGTTCTTGGGTACTGTCCCACGACATTGACCCTGTCCACGATTCTCTGCCATAGCTCCATCTTCCTAGCAATGGATGTCTGCTGCACCTATGATCCGAATAGCTGTGGCTCTACCCGGATGATTTCCTCCACCATGTACCTTAGCTTCTCCTCTGAGAAGCTGGAGTGTCTTTGTGGTGCCATGGGTGTAGTGTGAGTGTTGTGTGTGAGGGTGTGTGGGGTGATGTGTGGTAGTGTGTTCTGTAAGGTGCGTGGATGGTGTATGGGTGATGGTGTTCTGTGGCTCTGGTTCTGTGTGGTGCTCTTGGTGTGTCTCTCTCAGTTGTCAATTTGTTTGAGTCGTAAAGGGTTGTGGGTAAAGTATGTGTGTGTTTGATAGTGGTGTGGGTGTGGTGTGTGTATGTGTGTCAGGTGTGTAGTTTGAATTGTCCAATGTGGTATTTTGTATGTGTGTGTGTATTTTGCGTGTGGCGGTATGTAACACCAATGGTTTACCATGGTTGAATGTCCGCTGCGGTGATTCGTGGGTCATAATGTGATGGCTGTAGTTCTGTTGGCGTAAAATGTGGGTTTTGATACCGCCAGTTTATCACTGACCTTTGTGCTAGCGGACTTGTGTTTGTGTCTGTATATTGACGGATTGCTATGTGTGGGTCATAATATGGGTAGCGGTAAACCACTGTGGCGGCGGTATCTTGGCCGCAGTAGGCATGGTGGTAAGTGGGACTTACTGCCAATGTCATAATGAGGGTCTTTATATCACTTTTCAGTGATATCTTAACATATACTTATTGTATTTTAATTGTTTTGACCTGCATCTTATCAGATAAATATTATATATTTTTCTAAACACTGTGTGGTGTATTTTTGTGGTGCTATATTGTGTTAGTGTATGATTTATTGCACAAATACTTTACACATTGCCTTCTAAGTTAAGCCTGACCGCTCAGTGCCAAGCTACCAGAGGGTGGGCACGGGATCATTTGGATTGTGTGTGACTTACCCTGACAAGAGTGAGGGTCCTTGCTTGGACAGGAGGTAACCTAACTGCCAACCAAAGACCTCATTTCTAACAGCCCATAAGGCAGGGTGCAGTGTATTTAAAACATTTGCACATATACTTTTACGTTTTTCATGTCCTGGTAGTGAAAAACTCCTAAATTCTTTTTTCACTACTGTGAGGCCTACTTCTCCAATAGAATAGCATTTGGTTAACTTGTTACATTGGATTAAATGATACTTTCCATTGGTAAAAGGTAGGAATGTCAAGTTTGGTTTCTAAGGAACTGTAATTTAGGCCCTTCTTTGATGGTAAAGTAGGATTTTAGGTCCCAATTATGAAATCCTGCAGCCTGTATCTTGGGTCACATGACTAGATGTAGCTGGCAGTTGGTCTTTGTGTATTGCTCCCAGACAATGAGAAAAAGGGGGGATTGATGTTAGCAGGATGGGCCATCACTGACTTGATGAGGTTGGAGGAGCTGACACCTATCACACTTACACATCACAAAGGCTCTGCCTTGGCACACTCACAAAGAGTTTGACACTAGTCTTTGGTGACCCCAGACAAGGTGGACTACCAAAGTAACTCCAAGGGCTAGTTGGATGATCTAATTAGTGGCAGAAAAGGCTCCAACCACCTTGAACCCAGCACCTGGACTCTGTCTACTGTGAGTCCTTTCACCCCCATCCTGGACCCGTCCTGGACCTTTGGAAGTGGACATGAAGGTGCTCTGTCACCCCAGGTGTGGTCCTGTGAGAGAACCAATGCAGCACAAGGCATCTCCTCACTGCTGCATCAGAACCATTGCTGTGCGACCCATCCCCAATTCCAGACCTTGCATTGCAGCCTGCAGCTTCATCGGAACCACCACTGCGTGACGCATCCTCGATGGAAGACTTCGCATCGCAAGTCCCTCATTGATGGTATCCTCAGCGATGGAGCAGGGCTTCACATCACAGCCCCGCAGTTTCCTCGGCTGTGAGACGCATCCTCAGCTCAGGATCTTACAATGCTTCATAAAGCTGAATTTTTGGTACTTTGCGTGCAGGCCTCAGTTGATCCCCGTATCCAGCTTAAACTCCAGATGCCCACAGTTGACACTTTGTGCTTATAGGCACTGTTTCCACCTAAATCTTTAAAATTGCATATCTCTGTTTCTAATGACTGGATTTTTGTTGTTTAGTCTCAATTCAGGTTTTCATAAATGTCTTAGTGAATTGACTCTAAATAATCTAAATCCTTATTAGCAAAATGCAAAGGCAACACTAGGGCTGATTTACCAAAGCATTTATGAGTGCATGAAGTGGTAGTTCAAAAGCACTTTTTTACATACTGTTTCATTCCTTTGTTAATCAGCTTCAAAACATCAGAGCTGTCATTTAATCATTCAAGTTGACACCCTGACCCTGCAGTATTAGACTAACATTGTCTCCTCAATCAAGGTTTGTTGGCACTGTATGCTTGATGAACCTGTGATTTTAACATTGCCCCTGTGGACTATTGGGAGCCTTCAGAAACATGAAGCTAACCCAACTCTTCTGAGCCCTAGAGGTGATGAATTGAGGCAGATTGTAAACAGGGTTAAGAACTGCACATTTAGAAATGAAGAACATTCAATCTGGGTCAAATATAGTCTATAATGAGTGTTTCAATTTTAGTTTAAAAGATTTAGGGGGTCATTCTGACCTCGGCGGTAAATGGCGCTTACCGCCGGCCAGAAGGCCGCCATAACACCGCCGCGGTAAACCGCCACGGTCATTCTGACCCGCAACTGCCAAACCGCCGAAAACCCGACATCCTCAATAATCCGCCACACCAAAGGTCAGCGAAAAAATGGCGCTGACCAAACCTCCACCGTCACGCCAACAGAAATACGCCCATACCATTCCGACCCACAAATCCACGCAGCGGTCTTTCAAACGCGGTATTCCATTGGCGGTACACACTGCCGCGGTCAAAATACACACACCCATAGAAACCTAAGACACATTGGTCAGTTCGAAATACACACACCTGATACACATACTAACACCACTCCCACACACCCAACACAATATAAAACACACACCCACATCACCCACAAGCCCCTACAACCCGAAATCATTGACGAAGGCTAGAGGCAGAGCACAGAATCGAGAATCCCACAACACAGAGGCACACAACACCATCACCCACACGGAATCCACGCACCAAACACCACACACCACCACACGCACCACACTCATCACCACAAACGCCACCCCACACCTCAACCACACCACCCCATGGCACCCCAAAGACACCCCAGGTTCAGTGACGCCGAACTCAGGGTCATGGTGGAGGAAATAGTCCGTGTAGAGCCCCAGCTTTTCGGGGCACAGGTGCAGCACACCACAATTGCCAGGAAGATGGAGCTATGGCAAAGGATAGTGGACAGGGTTAACGCGGTGGGACAGCATCCACGCAATCGGGAGGACATCAGGAAGAGATGGAACGACCTACGGGGGAAGGTGCGTTCCATGGTATCAAGGCACAACATAGCGGTGCAGAAGACTGGCGGCGGACCCCCACCTACTCCCCCAGAATTTACCGCGTGGGAGGAGGAAGTCTTGCACATCCTGCATCCTGAGGGCCTCGCTGGAGTAGGCGGAGGAATGGACTCTGGTAAGGCAAATCTTCACTACTGCTTCCCACCCCCACCCCACCTGAATGCAAAATCATACCCCCACCCTCACCCCCTCCCCCATCACACCAACCCCTAGCAAAAGCCTCACCATCACAACCCACCCATCCCAACACCAAGCCCTGCATGCGACCCCAAAGCATGGACACCCATCACCAAAGCATGCAACACTGCACACACACATCCGCTGGGTCCCGCCGTCTCAAGCACCGCTCCGCTGGGCCCTTCATCTCAAGCACCGCTCCGCTGGGCCCGCCGTCTCAAGCACCGCTCCGCTGGGCCCTTCATCTCAAGCACCGCTCCGCTGGGCCCTTCCTGTCAAGCACCGCTCCGCTGGGCCCCGCCGTCTCAAGCACCGCTCCGCTGGGCCCATCATCTCAAGCACCGCTCCGCTGGGCCCTTCATCTCAAGCACCGCTCCGCTGGGCCCCGCCATCTCAAGCACCGCTCCGCTGGGCCCTTCATCTCAAGCACCGCTCCGCTGGGCCCCCGTCTCAAGCACCGCTCCGCTGGGCCCTTCATCTCAAGCACCGCTCCGCTGGGCCCTTCCTGTCAAGCACCGCTCCGCTGGACCCGCCGTCTCAAGCACCGCTCCGCTGGGCCCTTCCTGTCAAGCACCGCTCCGCTGGGCCCCGCCGTCTCAAGCACCGCTCCGCTGGGCCCTTCCTGTCAAGCACCGCTCCGCTGGGCCCTTCATCTCAAGCACCGCTCCGCTGGGCCCTTCCTGTCAAGCACCGCTCCGCTGGGCCCTTCCTGTCAAGCACCGCTCCGCTGGGCCCCGCCGTCTCAAGCACCGCTCCGCTGGGCCCTTCCTGTCAAGCACCGCTCCGCTGGGCCCTTCATCTCAAGCACCGCTCCGCTGGGCCCTTCCTGTCAAGCACCGCTCCGCTGGGCCCCGCCGTCTCAAGCACCGCTCCGCTGGGCCCTTCCTGTCAAGCACCGCTCCGCTGGGCCCCGCCGTCTCAAGCACCGCTCCGCTGGGCCCTTCCTGTCAAGCACCGCTCCGCTGGGCCCTTCATCTCAAGCACCGCTCCGCTGGGCCCTTCCTGTCAAGCACCGCTCCGCTGGGCCCTTCATCTCAAGCACCGCTCCGCTGGGCCCTTCATCTCAAGCACCGCTCCGCTGGGCCCCGCCGTCTCAAGCACTGCTCCGCTAGGCCCTTCCTGTCAAGCACTGCTCCGCTGGGCCCTTCATCTCAAGCACCGCTCTGCTGGGCCCTTCATCTCAAGCACCGCTCCGCTGGGCCCTTCATCTCAAGCACCGCTCCGCTGGGCCCTTCATCTCAAGCACCGCTCCGCTGGGCCCTTCATCTCAAGCACCGCTCCGCTGGGCCCCGCCGTCTCAAGCACCGCTCCGCTGGGCCCTTCATCTCAAGCACCGCTCCGCTGGGCCCCGCCGTCTCAAGCACCGCTCCGCTGGGCCCTTCATCTCAAGCACCGCTCCGCTGGGCCCCACCGTCTCAAGCACCGCTCCGCTGGGCCCTTCATCTCAAGCACCGCTCCGCTGGGCCCTTCCTGTCAAGCACCGCTCCGCTGGGCCCCGCCGTCTCAAGCACCGCTCCGCTGGGCCCTTCATCTCAAGCACCGTTCCGCTGGGCCCTTCATCTCAAGCACCGCTCCGCTGGGCCCTTCATCTCAAGCACCGCTCCGCTGGGCCCTTCATCTCAAGCACCGCTCCGCTGGGCCCTTCATCTCAAGCACCGCTCCGCTGGGCCCCGCCGTCTCAAGCACCGCTCCGCTGGGCCCTTCATCTCAAGCACCGCTCCGCTGGGCCCTTCATCTCAAGCACCGCTCCGCTGGGCCCCGCCGGCTCAAGCACCGCTCCGCTGGGCTCTTCATCTCAAGCACCGCTCCGCTGGGCCCTTCATCTCAAGCACCGTTCCGCTGGGCCCTTCATCTCAAGCACCGCTCCGCTTGGCCCTTCATCTCAAGCACCGCTCCGCTGGGCCCCGCTGTCTCAAGCACCGCTCCGCTGGGCCCTTCATCTCAAGCACCGCTCCGCTGGGCCCTTCCTGTCAAGCACCGCTCCGCTGGGCCCCGCCGTCTCAAGCACCGCTCTGCTGGGCCCTTCCTGTCAAGCACCGCTCCGCTGGGCCCCGCCGTCTCAAGCACCGCTCTGCTGGGCCCTTCCTGTCAAGCACCGCTCCGCTGGGCCCTTCATCTCAAGCACCGCTCCGCTGGGCCCTTCCTGTCAAGCACCGCTCCGCTGGGCCCGCCGTCTCAAGCACCGCTCCGCTGGGCCCTTCCTGTCAAGCACCGCTCCGCCGGGCCCCGCCGTCTCAAGCACCGCTCTGCTGGGCCCTTCCTGTCAAGCACCGCTCCGCTGGGCCCTTCATCTCAAGCACCGCTCCGCTGGGCCCTTCCTGTCAAGCACCGCTCCGCTGGGCCCTTCATCTCAAGCACCGCTCCGCTGGGCCCTTCATCTCAAGCACCGCTCCGCTGGGCCCCGCCGTCTCAAGCACTGCTCCGCTAGGCCCTTCCTGTCAAGCACCGCTCCGCTGGGCCCTTCATCTCAAGCACCGCTCTGCTGGGCCCTTCATCTCAAGCACCGCTCCGCTGGGCCCTTCATCTCAAGCACCGCTCTGCTGGGGCCTTCATCTCAAGCACCGCTCCTCTGGGCCCTTCATCTCAAGCACCGCTCCGCTGGGCCCCGCCGTCTCAAGCACCGCTCCGCTGGGCCCTTCATCTCAAGCACCGCTCCGCTGGGCCCTTCATCTCAAGCACCGCTCCGCTGGGCCCCGCCGTCTCAAGCACCGCTCCGCTGGGCCCTTCATCTCAAGCACCGCTCCGCTGGGCCCTTCATCTCAAGCACCGCTTCGCTGGGCCCCGCCGTCTCAAGCACCGCTCCGCTGGGCCCTTCATCTCAAGCACCGCTCCGCTGGGCCCTTCCTGTCAAGCACCGCTCCGCTGGGCCCCGCCGTCTCAAGCACCGCTCCGCTGGGCCCTTCATCTCAAGCACCGCTCCGCTGGGCCCCGCCGTCTCAAGCACCGCTCCGCTGGGCCCTTCATCTCAAGCACCGTTCCGCTGGGCCTTTCATCTCAAGCACCGCTCCGCTGGGCCCTTCATCTCAAGCACCGCTCCGCTGGGCCCTTCATCTCAAGCACCGCTCCGCTGGGCCCTTCATCTCAAGCACCGCTCCGCTGGGCCCCGCCGTCTCAAGCACCGCTCCGCTGGGCCCTTCATCTCAAGCACCGCTCCGCTGGGCCCTTCATCTCAAGCACCGCTCCGCTGGGCCCCGCCGTCTCAAGCACCGCTCCGCTGGGCCCTTCATCTCAAGCACCGCTCCGCTGGGCCCTTCATCTCAAGCACCGTTCCGCTGGGCCCTTCATCTCAAGCACCGCTCCGCTGGGCCCTTCATCTCAAGCACTGCTCCGCTGGGCCCCGCCGTCTCAAGCACCGCTCCGCTGGGCCCTTCATCTCTAAGCACCGCTCCGCTGGGCCCTTCCTGTCAAGCACCGCTCCGCTGGGCCCCGCCGTCTCAAGCACCGCTCTGCTGGGCCCTTCCTGTCAAGCACCGCTCCGCTGGGCCCCGCCGGGCCCCGCCGTCTCAAGCACCGCTCCGCTGGGCCCTTCCTGTCAAGCACCGCTCCGCTGGGCCCTTCATCTCAAGCACCGCTCCGCTGGGCCCTTCATCTCAAGCACTGCTCCGCTGGGCCCCGCCGTCTCAAGCACCGCTCCGCTGGGCCCTTCCTGTCAAGCACCGCTCCGCTGGGCCCCGCCGTCTCAAGCACCGCTCCGCTGGGCCCTTCCTGTCAAGCACCGCTCCGCTGGGCCCATCATCTCAAGCACCGCTCCGCTGGGCCCTTCATCTCAAGCACCGCTCCGCTGGGCCCCGCCGTCTCAAGCACCGCTCCGCTGGGCCCTTCATCTCAAGCACCACTCCGCTGGGCCCTTCATCTCAAGCACCGCTCCGCTGGGCCCTGCCGTCTCAAGCACCGCTCCGCTGGGCCCTTCATCTCAAGCACCCCTCCGCTGGGCCCTTCCTGTCAAGCACCGCTCCGCTGGGCCCCGCCGTCTCAAGCACCGCTCCTCTGGGCCCTTCCTGTCAAGCACCGCTCCGCTGGGCCCCGCCGTCTCAAGCACCGCTCCGCTGGGCCCTTCCTGTCAAGCACCGCTCCGCTGGGCCCTTCATCTCAAGCACCGCTCCGCTTGGCCCTTCCTGTCAAGCACCGCTCCGCTGGGCCCCGCCGTCTCAAGCACCGCTCCGCTGGGCCCTTCCTGTCAAGCACCGCTCCGCTGGGCCCCGCCGTCTCAAGCACCGCTCCGCTGGGCCCTTCCTGTCAAGCACCGCTCCGCTGGGCCCTTCATCTCAAGCACCGCTCCGCTGGGCCCTTCCTGTCAAGCACCGCTCCGCTGGGCCCCGCCGTCTCAAGCACCGCTCCGCTGGGCCCTTCCTGTCAAGCACCGCTCCGCTGGGGCCCGCCGTCTCAAGCACCGCTCCGCTGGGCCCTTCCTGTCAAGCACCGCTCCGCTGGGCCCTTCATCTCAAGCACCGCTCCGCTGGGCCCTTCCTGTCAAGCACCGCTCCGCTGGGCCCTTCATCTCAAGCACCGCTCCGCTGGGCCCTTCATCTCAAGCACCGCTCCGCTGGGCCCCGCCGTCTCAAGCACCGCTCCGCTAGGCCCTTCCTGTCAAGCACCGCTCCGCTGGGCCCTTCATCTCAAGCACCGCTCCGCTGGGCCCTTCATCTCAAGCACCACTCCGCTGGGCCCTTCATCTCAAGCACCGCTCCGCTGGGCCCTTCATCTTAAGCACCGCTCCGCTGGGCCCTTCATCTCAAGCACCGCTCCGCTGGGCCCTTCATCTCAAGCACCGCTCCGCTGGGCCCCGCCGTCTCAAGCACCGCTCCGCTGGGCCCTTCATCTCAAGCACCGCTCCGCTGGGCCCTTCATCTCAAGCACCGCTCCGCTGGGCCCCGCCGTCTCAAGCACCGCTCCGCTGGGCCCTTCATCTCAAGCACCGCTCCGCTGGGCCCTTCCTGTCAAGCACCGCTCCGCTGGGCCCCGCCGTCTCAAGCACCGCTCCGCTGGGCCCTTCATCTCAAGCACCGCTCTGCTGGGCCCCGCCGTCTCAAGCACCGCTCCGCTGGGCCCTTCATCTCAAGCACCGCTCCGCTGGGCCCTTCATCTCAAGCACCGTTCCGCTGGGCCCTTCATCTCAAGCACCGCTCCGCTGGGCCCTTCATCTCAAGCACCGCTCCGCTGGGCCCTTCATCTCAAGCACCGCTCCGCTGGGCCCTTCCTGTCAAGCACCGCTCCGCTGGGCCCTGCCGTCTCAAGCACCGCTCTGCTGGGCCCTTCCTGTCAAGCACCGCTCCGCTGGGCCCCGCCGGGCCCCGCCGTCTCAAGCACTGCTCCGCTGGGCCCTTCCTGTCAAGCACCGCTCCGCTGGGCCCTTCATCTCAAGCACCGCTCCGCTGGGCCCTTCATCTCAAGCACTGCTCCGCTGGGCCCCGCCGTCTCAAGCACCGCTCCGCTGGGCCCTTCCTGTCAAGCACCGCTCCGCTGGGCCCCGCCGTCTCAAGCACCGCTCCGCTGGGCCCTTCCTGTCAAGCACCGCTCCGCTGGGCCCATCATCTCAAGCACCGCTCCGCTGGGCCCTTCATCTCAAGCACCGCTCCGCTGGGCCCCGCCGTCTCAAGCACCGCTCCGCTGGGCCCTTCATCTCAAGCACCGCTCCGCTGGGCCCTTCATCTCAAGCACCGCTCCGCTGGGCCCTGCCGTCTCAAGCACCGCTCCGCTGGGCCCTTCATCTCAAGCACCCCTCCGCTGGGCCCTTCCTGTCAAGCACCGCTCCGCTGGGCCCCGCCGTCTCAAGCACCGCTCCGCTGGGCCCTTCCTGTCAAGCACCGCTCCGCTGGGCCCCGCCGTCTCAAGCACCGCTCCGCTGGGCCCTTCCTGTCAAGCACCGCTCCGCTGGGCCCTTCATCTCAAGCACCGCTCCGCTTGGCCCTTCCTGTCAAGCACCGCTCCGCTGGGCCCCGCCGTCTCAAGCACCGCTCCGCTGGGCCCTTCCTGTCAAGCACCGCTCCGCTGGGCCCCGCCGTCTCAAGCACCGCTCCGCTGGGCCCTTCCTGTCAAGCACCGCTCCGCTGGGCCCTTCATCTCAAGCACCGCTCCGCTGGGCCCTTCCTGTCAAGCACCGCTCCGCTGGGCCCCGCCGTCTCAAGCACCGCTCCGCTGGGCCCTTCCTGTCAAGCACCGCTCTGCTGGGCCCCGCCGTCTCAAGCACCGCTCCGCTGGGCCCTTCCTGTCAAGCACCGCTCCGCTGGGCCCTTCATCTCAAGCACCGCTCCGCTGGGCCCCGCCGTCTCAAGCACCGCTCCGCTAGGCCCTTCCTGTCAAGCACCGCTCCGCTGGGCCCTTCATCTCAAGCACCGCTCCGCTGGGCCCTTCATCTCAAGCACCACTCCGCTGGGCCCTTCATCTCAAGCACCGCTCCGCTGGGCCCTTCATCTTAAGCACCGCTCCGCTGGGTCCTTCATCTCAAGCACCGCTCCGCTGGGCCCTTCATCTCAAGCACCGCTCCGCTGGGCCCCGCCGTCTCAAGCACCGCTCCGCTGGGCCCTTCATCTCAAGCACCGCTCCGCTGGGCCCTTCATCTCAAGCACCGCTCCGCTGCGCCCCGCCGTCTCAAGCACCGCTCCGCTGGGCCCTTCATCTCAAGCACCGCTCCGCTGGGCCCTTCCTGTCAAGCACCGCTCCGCTGGGCCCCGCCGTCTCAAGCACCGCTCCGCTGGGCCCTTCATCTCAAGCACCGCTCTGCTGGGCCCCGCCGTCTCAAGCACCGCTCCGCTGGGCCCTTCATCTCAAGCACCGCTCCGCTGGGCCCTTCATCTCAAGCACCGTTCCGCTGGGCCCTTCATCTCAAGCACCGCTCCGCTGGGCCCTTCATCTCAAGCACCGCTCCGCTGGGCCCTTCATCTCAAGCACCGCTCCGCTGGGCCCTTCATCTCAAGCACCGCTCCGCTGGGCCCCGCCGTCTCAAGCACCGCTCCGCTGGGCCCTTCATCTCAAGCACCGCTCCGCTGGGCCCTTCATCTCAAGCACCGCTCCGCTGGGCCCAGCCGTCTCAAGCACCGCTCCGCTGGGCCCTTCATCTCAAGCACCGCTCCACTGGGCCCTTCATCTCAAGCACCGCTCTGCTGGGCCCTTCCTGTCAAGCACCGCTCCGCTGGGCCCCGCCGTCTCAAGCACCGCTCCGCTGGGCCCCGCCGTCTCAAGCACCGCTCCGCTGGGCCCTTCCTGTCAAGCACCGCTCCGCTGGGCCCTTCATCTCAAGCACCGCTCCGCTGGGCCCTTCCTGTCAAGCACCGCTCCGCTGGGCCCTTGATCTTAAGCACCGCTGGCCCATTGACAGTGCCGGTTCTGTGTCGAGCAGGGCTTCAGGAAGCACTCTGGGCACCATGCCTCCTCCAATAACTGTGGAGTCGGTAATCCATCAGATGGACTGTGGCTTTGCACTCCCCAGGATGGTCCAGTGGGCGATCCTCCCACTGTAGGGACTTGTGAGACTGTGGCTTTGCACTCCCCAGGATGGGACAGTGGACATGGAGGCCCCTCGTGGATCTGGCATCGTAGACTCATGTGGCTGAGGTGCCCCCCCTTCCCTTCCCCCTGAGGTGCCTGTAGTTTTATCGTCTGATGCCCCTGCAGTGTTCTCTCCAATGGTATCTGGTCTCTTGTGTGGGCTTTGCCCTTGTGTTTGTGCACATTGGCCAACGGACTATGGAACTTTAACGGAATGTGCCAGACTTTTTGCCCATGGATATATTGTTGCCTATGTTCATTCCTTATTTTTGTATCTTTTATATGGCATATTTGCCATTCCTTAAATGGAGCTATTTATACATATATTTCATAGATCATTTAAATTGTGTCTTTGCATTATTCCGGGGGGTTTGTGTGGTGTCACTCTGACTTGTTGCTCGGCATTGGGGTGTAGGTATTTGTGGTGGGGGGGTGGGTGTATGGGGCATGTGTGTGCCCGTAAGCTTTCCTCCTCCCCCCTCGCCTGTGTCGTAGGTGCAGTACTCACCGTTGTCGTCTGCGCCGGCGTTCGTACTCCTGGTAGATGAGCAAGTAGACAATAGCCGGTAGGATGTGTAATTCGGGCTCCATGCTGTCCTCCTTCCTCGTGGAGTGTGTATAGGTGAGTGTTTTCCCGTTCGTAGTCTGTTTCCGCCGTGTTTTTATCGGCAGGGCTCCCGCCACGGAAAAGGTGGCGGATTGGTGAGTTGTCATATGGTGGGCGGTACATTGTCTGCCGCCTGCCTGTTGGCGGTGACCGCCGCGCTGTTTGTCTGTCCCGCCGTGGCGGTCGGAGTGTTAAAGTGGCGGCCTGTGTTGGCGGTTCCCGCCAGGGTTAGAATTCCATTTTTTTGTCCGCCGGCCTGTTTGCGGGCTGGCCGCCGCTTTATCACCGACCGCCAGGGTTGGAATGACCCCCTTATTGAGGTTGTAATTCATTAAATCTTTATTAAGCATAACATAATTCAATAAGGTTACCAACCATAGCATGTAGCATGTGCCAGATAATCCAATTCATATTCTAAATAAATTGAGGCTATATTAAAATCTAAGGGGGTCATTCTGACCCTGGCGGCCGGTGGCCGCCAGGGCCACCGACCACGGGAGCACCGCCAACAGGCTGGCGGTGCTCCCACGAGCATTCTGACCGCGGCGGTTCAGCCGCGGTCAGAAGCGGCAAGTCGGCGGGCTCCCGCCGACTTACCGCTGCTCGGGGGAATCCTTCATGGCGGCGGAGCGCGCTCCGCCGCCATGAGGATTCTGACCCCCCCTACCGCCATCCTGTTCATGGCGGGAAAGCCGCCATGAACAGGATGGCGGTAGGGGGGGTCGCGGGGCCCCTGGAGGCCCCTGCCGTGCCCATGCCAATGGCATGGGCACGGCAGGGGCCCCCGTAAGAGGGCCCCGCAAAGTATTTCAGTGTCTGCCTTGCAGACACTGAAATACGCGACGGGTGCCACTGCACCCGTCGCACCTTCCCACTCCGCCGGCTCGATTACGAGCCGGCATCCTCGTGGGAAGGGAGTTTTTCCCTGGGCTGGCGGGCGGTCTTTTGGAGACCGCCCGCCAGCCCAGGGAAAAACTCATAATACCCTCCGCGGTCTTCTGACCGCGGAGCGGTATAATGGGGGCGGAATTCTGGCGGGCGGCCTCCGCCGCCCGCCAGAATCAGAATCACCCCCTAAATCTAAAGAATCCTTTCGGCAGATGTGAAAGCATATAATTCCAAAGAGCTTCCCTTAAAGAGAAGGTCACAAGTTCTATAAAATCTCTTAGCTACAGTTGAAGCAAAAATAAAACAGAGTAAAGCTGAGATGCAATAGCAGAGTCTAAGTCAGAATATGTCAGAGTGCTCTCAGAAGCCTCTCTGTCAGTCTGTAGCTGCTGTCTATCAAAGGAAAGGGTCTCTGTCTGAAAACATGCTTTTATAACATTGTATACTGCAGCAATTTATAAAACTTGGGTAGGTAATCTTCAGCTCTGTCCAATAAGAGTGTGATGTCTTCATGTGAATTGGAGAGCTTCTGTTGAAATGACAAGTTTTAACAAAGAATATTCTAAACATACAATACATTTCACTATTATCTAAAGTAGAAGATAAAATGCTGGTTTCTTCTCACAACCTGTTGTCTATAGGGAAAAGAGTCAAGGTACGTATGGTACAAATTTTATATATTTCTCTTTGGTTCACACAGGTCTTTCAGACAGAACCTATTCATAAAGAAACAGGGGTTAAGATTAATCTAACATTGCAGTAATTCTTCTCATAGGTTAAATGGCCAGGAAACAAAACGTTGACACTTTCTCTATTCATTCACTTATTACCATAGAGCATTTGTATCATGAAATGTTATACTTATGACCATGACACTGTTCAAAACTAACAAAGAGGAAAGAAAGAAGAAAAGAAAGAAATAAGAATGTGTCCATATCAGCAGTTCAGCCAAGTACAAGTCATTGTGCAAGCTTCCAATGTAACGTCATTTTTAAATGCAGTGTTTACTTGTGCCCTACAAACCCTTTCATACAGGTTGATAATATAATGATTTTATTCAAATAAAGACTCTTCCTCACACTCAATATCACACATTGAAGGCAAGCCATCAGTTAGATATTTCTTCCTGAAAATCTATTTTGTCGAATGTGTGTATCTTCTGCCACTACTTTGCTTCAAACAATGGAAATAGATATTTCTTTGCTGTCATTTGATTTCCTGTCACCAGTGATTGTCACAAAAATCATAGTACTGTGCTCCAGACCTGCCAACTTTGAAATGCATTCTATTGTGAGAGGACTGGGGCTTGAAGGGACATGGTCTGGTGTTGGGGATAGGGCTTTGAGCCTATTACTCCCTGGCCAGGGGGTAGGATGCCCAAGGAGTGTGAACAGGACTTAGAACCTTTCACTCTCTGAACAAATGGCCCACCCCTCCACATTACCAAGGTGCAAATGCTTTAGAGGCGGCTGTCTATGTCCTCGGAAAGATGTCAAATTCCTGCTGGGTGTCGGCTATGCAGAATCTTCACCAAAGGAGCTGGAAACCCACTCTCTTCAGGGGTTTTGAACTCACTCTGAGCAGACCACATGAAATTGGGTCTTCGCTGAGTGTATGAAAGCACAAGGCTGATCTTGTGTGACACATGACGCTGCTGTGTAAGATAGCAGGTCTGACACCCTCCCTGTTATTGCTTTACTGTTTAACACCATACCACCACTGAGCTCTGGCATGTACAGTACCATTAGCTACTTCTTGACTCTCTAGTCGTGCTCCTTCTCAACATAGTGCCAGCAGCACCCTGAGATCTTCAGCAGTCTTTTGAGGAATGAATGAGGCAGCTATAAGAATTACCAGCCTCATCCAGCTTGGATGAAGGGTCTGTGCTTATTCTCCCAAAATCCAGAGAAAGTCCCAGCTAACATGTGGGACCCTGGCTAACCCCTAAGAACAATAGCTCTAATGTCACTGTTTGAGTACTTTGTGCCACATTAATCCTGTTTACCATTGCTCTTGCCTTTGAAGTTTTTAAGTGCCTGGGTGATTCCTCAACATAAGACATATGCCTTCATTATTGTACATATATAATCTCCTTGCAAATCGTTTTATTTAATCCTTGTAGCATTCTGTGATAAAAAAAGATGTGCTATTATGGATGCTTAATCTGAAATTCCCCATCAGTTAAAACATATATATTGATATTTTGTTTGCGTTATTTTATTATTCTGGCTAAAGCTGCATGTTCCTAAAATATTCCTTAATTTTACATGTCATAAGGATTTGATTGAAATATCTTATGGTTAGGTATGTTCATATTCTTGAACCTCTAATGTGAACAAGGCATTCAAAACCTGTTTGAAATGGGTCGCAAGAAAGATATGCTTTGAAAAAAATAATCGAATTTAGGAAATATAAAAAAAACATCCTAAGCCATCTTGTAGCTTGCTTTAAAGATGTGTAGAAGGGATAAAAATGCTAATAGAGTATAGCTGACAAAGTATGTAATTTGTTTTGGCTTTGCAGCATGTGAAAAATCAGCATACTGAAATACACTGAAAGGAGCCATGTCATTTTTACTATTTAAAAGAAATGTCTAAGAGCCAGGCAAAGGACAGATCAATGGAATCCCACGCTTACTCTAGCATTTTAAACACAGATCACAGAAACTGCTTTGTCAGCTCACAAAAGCAAACCTATTACAATTGACGTAACTTGGGGTTGTTGAAACCCCTTGTAACATCCAGTCATGGACTAGTGACTTTGTTAGAAATAACTATCAAAGTAGAGGGTCAGAAAATAAATGATACATGTTGAGAGGTCAGTCCCGGAACATGTGTGTTTGCCACGCAAGAGAAAGTTAATTTTGCTGCTTCGCCTTTTCCTTTGGGTGCATGTGCTCTGCCCTTTCACATCCAAGCCCCGGCTATCAACTGGCACGATTAGCACCGATAAGCATATCAGGTACATTTTCAATTAAACATGCATCCCGGGCAGAGTTTGCAGCTCTAGCTGTCAGACAACGCTACCAATAATGGTCCAGATGTGCACTGGTAGGTGCACTTGCAGGTGGTACTACGAAAACCCTAAGTCATACAGCTAATATGCAGGCACCAAATGATAGATTCCCCAGTACACAAACAGGACCTTCCACCCATATCCATACACCCATATTCCTATTTCACAAACAGTCAAACGCTGGACATGAAGGTCATTCCATTCAAATCTGTATCTTGCACAAACCAAACTACTCTGACAGAACACATATGCCTCTGCAGGCAGACTCCCCCCTTATCCCCAAACACTCCTCACAAAGAAGTCCTGCATATAGACATCTGTTACACCTGACAGCCTTATGGTAGTCTTTCCCCTAACTTTTTGCCTTTCTGCCTCCCTCCATTTTCTGACATTGTTTTTGCTGGCTTTAGGACTCATTGCACTTTGCCACTGCTACACAGTGCTAAAGTGCTTGTGCTCACTTCCCTAAAACATGGTAACCTTTGCTCATACCCAATTGGCATATTTAATTTACTTATAAGTCCCCAGTAAAGTCCACTACATGTGCCCAGGACCTGTAAATTAAATGCTACTAGTAAGCCTGTAGCACTGATTGTGCCACCCACCTAAGTAGCTCCCTAACCATGTTTCAGTCCTGCCATTGCAAAGCCTATGGGTTCAGTTTTAAACTGTCATGCCGACCTGGCAAGTTAAACCTCTTGCCAGGGCTAAACCTTTTTCTAGAAATATGTGATCCCTAAGGTAGGTCCTATGTGACCCAGCAGGCAGGGTACCATGTATTTAAAAAGCAGGACAGGTACTTTTAGGTTTTACATGCCCCGGTAGCGAAAAACACCATACCATAGGGATTATCTTGTTACATCTTACAAGCGTAATTTCCAAACTGGAAGAAATAGGTTTGTCATGTTTGGTGTTTCTGAACTCAAAATTTAAAACCATAAGTTATGGTGAAGTTGGGTTTTAAATTGCACTACTTAAAATGCCACTTTTAGAAAGTTGTCATTTTCTGACTTTATCCATTTGGTGCCTACTACGTGTCTACAATACACATCTGGGGTGGGATGACAGCTGGTCTTGTCCATTCTCTCTAGACAGCAACACACAGAGGGAGCTTAAGTGTGACTGACAGGCCATTAACATCCTGATGGGCCATTCTGGTCAGGATGGATGGGAGGGGCTGGCACACCTAAAAGGACTGTGTCCTGCTACACACAAAGAGCTGCATACCTCCCCTGTAGTTAGTCTGGAGCCAGGGCAGGAAAGGAGGGCCCTTGTGCACTTCAAAGAACCTTCTTTGAGGTCTCTCCACTTTAAAGGCACAACTTCTGGACCTGTGGATACTCTGCCAGGAAGAAGGATTGCTGTACTGTTACAAGGACTGCCACTCTGCTGAGCTACTACTCTGCTGAACTCCTGCTTTGCTTAGCTGACCCGCTGCCTGCTGCCCTCCCGCCCTCCTGCCTGGGAGTGAGAAGGACTGGCCTTGCATCTCTCCATCCTAGAACCAAAGTGACTCCAGGGCTTGCTGGCTTGCCTCCTGTTTTCTGAAATCTCAGGGACACAAAACACTTTTAACCCTCCTGCTACATCTCTTGGACCCATCTTAAACCAGCTCCTGACCCCCTAGAGGTGCCTCTCCAATCCTGCATTCTGAAAGTGGTTTTGTTGTTCCTGAGGTCCAGCTTTTGGGCTCCTTGCAACAGCGAACAGGCTCGCTAGCACCGGAACCACACCGCTCACATGAAGAATTAGCGTGAGCCACCGCAAGTGTGTCTCTTTGCAAAGCAATGAACCCCATTCACAAACATGAGGCACTAGCCTGCCCTTCTGTGACACCTGGCCAACTCTCTCCTTGCTCCCAGTGAACCTCTCTCCCACAGGTGGGACTCTTGGCTCAATTATCAGAAGGTAAAACTTTAATCAATCAATAATTTTTATCCCTGGGGTATCTTGGCGCTGGGGTGTGAGGTCTCCATCGAAGAGGCAGGTCTTGAGTTTCTTCCTGAAGTCCATTAGGGAGGGTGCTGTGCAGAGGTAGGGGGCAGACTGTTCCAGGCCATAGCAGTGACGTAGGAGAAGGAGTGGCCACTGCTGCCGCTGTGATGGATTCAGGGGTCGGTGCGAGGGCTAGCAAGTAGGAGTGTAGGTCTCTAGCAGGTTGACGGAAGTTCAGTTGGTGGTTGATGTAGGCGGGTCCTTGGTCAGGTAGGGCCTTGTAGGCATGCGTCATGATCTTGAAACGGCATCTCTTCTGGACTGGGAGCCAGTGGAAAATGCAGTGGAACATGCAAAGGTTGCACTTTATAAAGTTTCATATATAGTGCAAAATTTCAAAGAGAAATATTTTTAATAAACAGATCCTGGTGGGGAGCTGCTGTTTATAGATTAGAAGTATTGTTATAGTATGCATAGTGCGATTGCTGCATTGGCTGCTCATGTTTACACAGTCACGGAGGTAAAAACTTTATGTTTTAGAGGAGGTGCTGAAGTTACGGTAGACTGTGAAAGGGGATGGTGATGGGTATCAGTTTACAAAGGGTGACAGGATTATATTAAAAAGCTTAATCATTTGTTCATTCCTGACGCATTGCTTTCTTGATTTATGGCCTTGCAAGTGTTGAGTGGGGTACATCGTGGAAACAGCCAGAGTGATGGCGCTGGTTTATGAGCTAGTCCATCTTTCACACGTGGGTGGCTTTGTGAATCACGCAATAGGATTTAAATATAATGCATGCTGGGATGGGAGCCAGTGGACTTGTAGTAATTGGTGATGATGAGTTTGAAAGAACTCTGGTTGCAAATCAGTTTGACAGAGGCATAAAAGGTGAATTTCAAGGGACATTGCTGGGGTCCACCAAATGGATATAAAAGTATCTTAACCTGTTTTATAGTTTTTCAAACTTGGCTCTGTGTCTCTGTGCTTCTCAGACTAACTTGGCTCTGTGTCTCTGTGCTTCTCAGACTGCCAAATACATATAATCAATGACAGTGGAACAGCTGTCCTTCTTAGCTGTAATTTGTCCTTCATTTTACTGAATATAATCATGCTGCTGAAACATTTTGGAATAATCTTCTGATGTTCCTAATGACTTGTTGCCCATTTTTTTATTGCACTTTTGAACAATTGTATTAAGAGTCCTTAGCTTGCTGAGGGTGGCACTGGGCAGAAGGTCTTTGCTTGTAATATTGCAGCAGCAGGCATCTGCACTAGATGCAGCACTCAGATGATGTCTAGTTGAGCTAATTAAGTGTGTGATACTGGTGCCACAATCTGTTTCACAAATGTGTTCAGGGGGGCCCCACAAGAAAGTATCGTAGCAATTTCCACTACAATAGTCTCAGACACACATTGTGTTCCACTCTTGTTTCCTTATGACAACTCCTTAATGGCTTAGGCTGCCTTAGATGTGTTTGGGGGTCTTGGTCAATGTCCAGCATTAGCCATGGTGTGTCCTGTGGTTTTTCATTTGTCAGTTGAACATCCAAAATGGAGCCTTGCTGTCCCAGCAGGAAGTCAGCCCCATGTTGGTAGTAGACTGTGGTATGTAGAAGCAAAGGGTTTGAATCGTATGGCATACTCATCTTTCTGACATTGGCTCAGAACTGATATTCCCAGGTAAAATCATCTTCTCCGTGACTCTCTTGGCGATACCAAGCCAGACTCTCACAAGAGTACCATAAGTCAGTATTTGCATGGATTTAAGGACATTGGCCCTTATTACAACCCTGGCAGTCGGTGATAAAGTGGCAGTAATAACGCCAACAGGCTGGCGGTAAGTACTGCCAAATTATGATCATGGCAGTTAGATCTCCAAAAGAAAGCCAACGTCCCACACCGACCACCAGTGCGGAAACAACAAGCACCACGGAGGTAGCCGTCTACAGCCAGGTGGAAGACAAACATCTGCCTGCCATATTAAGACACATCACTCCGCCACCTTTTCTGGGGAGGTACCAATGGCATCAAAAGCCTGGCAGAAACACATCACAGAAGTGAAAGGACTCACCATTGGAGGCACAGGGAAGAAACACGCCGCCATGGAACCAGAACTGCAAGTATTCCCGATGATCTTCTATGTTATGCTCCACCACAAACACCAACACTGGCGAAAACGACGACAGTGAGTACAGCCGACTAGCACACAAGGGAGAGGGGTAGGAAAACAACAGTGGCACACACACACACACAACACACACCCCACCCACACACACACCTATCACACAACCAGCTGCACAAGAAAAAAATGTATCCCCATAAATCAGCTGAATAATGCAAAAATAACCAGAACTGGACTAAAGTGATTGTAATAAGATCAACACAAATTTACTAATTCGATTTGGCAATGCAACAGATATGTACAAATGTACAAAAAAGAGGCACTGGCCACAGGGCAAAGTCCAAGGCCCCAATCGTTCCCTGCACCAATATGGAGAGAACACTGCAGGGGCATCAGCTGGCAAATAGGCAGCCACCTCAGGGAGATGGCGGGCACCTCAGCCGGATGCAGAAATGAGACCACTGATTCAGGAGGGGCCAACATGTCCTTTGCTTGGTCCAAGGGACTGCAAGGCCACAGTCTCTCAAGTGGGTGACTTGCCCACTGGTTCTGGAGGGGGCAACATGCCCTGTGCTTGATCCTGGCGAGTGCAACGCCACAGGCTCTCAAGTGGGAGACTTGCCTACTGGTTCTGGAGGGGGCAGCATGCCCTGTGCTTGGTCCTGGGGAGTGCTAGGGCACAGTCTTTCAAGTGGGTGACTTGCCCACTGGGTCTGGAGGGGACAGGCCGCACAGCAGCCCCTGGAGGCTGGATCATATGACGTCCGCCGGCGGCGATGGCTGCACTGTGGTGGTGGTAGTGGGAAACTCCTGCTCGGTCCTTGCACCCTATGATGGCTGCACTGTAGTGGTGTTGGTAGTGGGAGGCTCCTGCTCAGCCCCTGCACCCTCCGATGCCTGCACTGTGGTGGTGGTGGTAGTGGGAGGCTCCTGCTCAGCCCCTGTACTCACTGATGGCTGCACAACCACGGCTGGTTGTGGGGGCTCTGTGACAGCTGCTGGTGCAGGCTTCCTTGCCCTTTCTGCTGGCTGGTGCAGGCTCCTTCCCCTTTCTGCTGGCTGGTGCAGGCTCTTTCCCCTTTCTGCTGGCTAGTGCAGGCTCCTTGCCTTTTTTGATGGCTGGTGCAGGCTCCTTCCCCTTCAGTATTTATGGCCTAAAATCCTTTCCATCACGAGTAGGTTCTCGTGGAACTGGATTGTGGACTGTTTGGCTGAGGTGCTTGGCTGGGTTCTTGATACTCTGGCCATACGTGCAGGATGGGGGTAGGGGTAGGGAAGAGGTCAGTGGTGGAAAGGAAAAGCTTTTTACTGACATTGGGTTGGATAGAGGGAGAAGAAAAGGGAGTGGAGGATGATGGAGTGGTTGTTGCAGGTGTTTGTCTGCTGGATTTGGGTGCAGGTGTATGGGTTGTATGCTGTTGTGAGGTGGATGGATGTTGGGTGTCTGAGTGCTTGTGTACTTTGGGAGGGGGGACAGACACGGTGGGAGAGGACACAGGGGACGTGTGCATGGATGTTGTGGAGGTGTCTGCCAGTGAGGTGTGTGTTCTGCTTGGTGTGGTGATGATGCAGGTAGTGGATGATGAATTAGTGCATGCAGGTGTGAGTCTGGATGTGGCTGGGAGGGAGGTGGAGGGGAGGAGGAGGGGGAGACAGATGAAATAGTGGATGTTGTTGTGTCTGCAAATGAATGGTGTTTGTGTGAATGCCTGTGGGATGAAGTGTGGTGTTTGTGTTTGCCTGTGACACTTTTGGGTGTTGTCGTGAGGGCATGCTCGTCTGACTGTGTGCTTGAGATGGGCTGGGGTTAAGGAGAATGGGACTGGGTAGTGGAAGTTGGAGGGGGGATGGTTAAAACAGGGGCAATGGCTGCCATCAGAGAGGAGGCCAGAGCCTGAATCGACATCTATTGGGCCGCCAATCCACAGTGAATGCTCTCCAGGAATGCATTAGATTGCTGCATCTGGACTGCCAGCCCCTGATTGGCATTCACAATGGTTGATTTCCCTACACAGATGGATCTCAGGAGGTCAATAGCCTCCTCACTCAGGGCAGCAGAGCTCACTGGGGCAGGGACTGAGGTGCAAGGGGCCAAGGAGATGCCCACCCTCTTGGGTCAGCGGGCACAGGCAACTCGCTGAGGGGCTGCTGGGAGGGCGGTGCTGGTATGGGGGTGGCGGCTGTACCTGTAGCTTGTGTGGTCACAGAGGTGTCTGCCACTACCAGGGAGCACACATTGGAGGAGGTACCAGAGTCTGTATTGTTCCCTCCTGTCTCCGCCGTGGTGCTCCCCTCACCCTCAGTTCCACTGGTGCCCTTAGCGTCGGTGGACTCTGCCTCCTGGGTCCAGTGGGATGCAGCTCCCTCCATCACCGGTGCCTCTTCTCCTCCGCCAGATGATACTAATGCACATAAGGACAGGATGACAAAACAAGAAAGGGGGGGAGAGAAACACTGGGTCAATGACTGCACCAACAACACCTTTGGCGTACACAGCACCCACACACACAGGGTACAGGCCTACACACTATGCACTGCACTACCAGTGATATTGCTAGCCACCAAGGCATGAGGTGGAACACACACCACCAACTGCAGCACACATGGGACCCATGCAGCCCTGACCAGTAGTAGATGCTAGCAAGCTAGGTAGGCAGTATTTTCCCTTCAGTCCCTTAGCCACCAGAGGACCTATGCTGCTATGTCTGGCCTGGCGTAGGGGCACCCACTGACATACAAACCTCACCCAGATACTACCCCCTGCTGTTTCCTTCAATAATGGCCACTGTACTCACCCCCTTGTGCCTGCTGTGTCAAGCACCCATCCAGCTCTGGATAGGCCACTGCCAGTATGTGGGCCATCATGGGGGTCAGGGTTCGACAGGCACCCCTTCCTCGTTGGGAGGCCATCCCCAGCTGGGCCTCCGCGGGCATTTGTGCCCAGCGCCTCAGGTCCTCCCACTGTTTCCGGCAGTGGGTGCTCTGCCTGCCATAGACCCCCAGGGTCCGCACCTCTTTGGCGATGGCATGCCATATACCCTTCTTTTGATGGGCGCTGACCTGCAGAGGCAGTACAGACAGGAGAACACCATTAGACAAACAGTCCAGCCAGTTACACAAATGGCTCACCATACCCGTTTCCACCACTATTCGCACACACATAGCCCAGCACTCAATGTGTACCCAGCCTAGAGGACATCCATCCCCCGTTACACGATGCCTTCACACACACACCTCCATACATGCATGCCACATGCATCGTGCCCACAGTTTACTCATCTGTTGGTTTGGAGGCCCATACAGCAGTCCGTACTGGGGTAGGATCCCATCCACCAGACTCTCCAACTCCTCTGAAGTGAAGGTTGGGGCCCTTTCTCCGGTCACATGGGCGATGGTAGGTTCCAGACACAGGACACAGCAGCACATGCAGTGTAGGTCCTCTCCTATGGAAGGTCAGGAAACAAGTGAGGAATCAGATAGAAAATGGCGGTCATGTCCACGGTGGTGAATACCGTCACCACCGGCGTAGATCACCATTGGCCACTGTACCCCATAGGGCCCAATATTAACTAATGAGGAATTGCACGGTAGATCCCTACCGCCTCCTGCCATGGAGCACAGCGTCAGCGGCATTACCTCACTTCCACCTGTCCCTCCACACAGGACAGGCGGACGCCATTTCAGGGGGAACAGGCCTATGGAAAAATGCTGCGTCACAGGAGAAATAAGCACATACTGGACAGATGACACTGACCCATTACATGTATACAGCTCGCAAACTACTGTTGTGGCTCTATTGTTCAGTTTGTGACAGCCACCTCACACTTTTGTTCTTTAGATTCCTACTGCTGCAGATGAATAGGAGATGGAGACATACTCCTTTGTACAGACCTCTGGTGGACTTAGCTACACTGGCGTACAGGCACATAATACTCACCTATAGACTGGACAGGGCCGCAATCACAGAGATGTGTGCCCAATTGGAGCCTGACCTGATATCTGCTATCTGTCAGCCCACTGGGATCCCACCTCTTGTGCAAGTGCTATCAGTGCTCCATTTCCTGGCAACTGGTTCTTTCCAAGTGACAGTGGGCTTGGCAGCAGGAATGTCACAGCCAATGTTCTCAATAGTGCTGACAAGAGTATTGTCTGCCCTGATAAAACACATGTGCAACCACATTGCATTCCCCCAGGTTAAGGATTTGGCCACTGTGAAGGGCGAGTTGTATGCAATGGGACATATCCCCAATATAATTGGGGTGATTGACGGAACACATATTGCATTTGTTTCCCCCCCACCCCTGCCAGAAGGAACAGGTGTTCAGGAATCGTAAAAGTTTCCACTCTATGAATGTGACGGGGTGTGCTTGGCGGATCAGTATATCTCCCACGTCAATGCTAAGTACCCTGGGTCTGTGCATGATGCCTTTATCCTGAGGAATAGCAGTATCCCAAATGTGATGGGCCAACTACAGGGGCACAGGGTGTGGCTAATAGGTGAGCCCTGGTTCCCACCCAGTATATGTTGATGTTGGTGTATGGGTATGGTGAGGGCCATATAGGATAGTGTGTGGCTAAATGTTGTCCCTCAATATTTGCAGGTGACTCTGGTTACCCAAAACTATCATGGCTGCTGACCCCTGTGAGGAATGCCAGGACAAGGGCAGGAGAAATTTATAATGAGGCACATGGGTGAACCAGAAGGATAATTGAGAGAACCTTTGGCCTCCTGAAGGCCAGGTTCCGGTGCCGCAATCTAACAGGTGGATCCCTGTGCTACTCACCCAAGAAGGTCTGCCAGATAGAGGTGGCATGCTGCATGTTGCACAACCTGGCCCTCAGACGCCATGTCCCTTTTCTGCAGGAGGAGGAGGAGGCTGGAGATGCCCCTGTGGCAGCAGTTGACCCTGTGTACAGTGAGGATGAGGAGGCAGAGGATGAGGATGACAATAGAACAACTGTAATCCGTCAGTACTTCCAATGAGACACAGGTGAGACAGTGTAACTTTACATTTCAATTACTTTGGTTGTATTCTGTGTGTCATTGGCATACTGGTATTTCACATTTCTATGCCCACTTACTGTTACCTGTGGCTATTAATTTTGCAGATGTTGGTGATTTGACAAGTACTACTGGTGTGATCACAACAGCCAGCTACAGGTCATTAATTCTATGCTCATTCTATGTACAGTTCTTTTGCACTGGTTGTACCCGTTTCAATCGATACATATTTGAAATACATGACATATCCGAAATAGATTTTTTTCAAAGGGTGTTTATTGAAGTGCTAACATATAGGGGCGAAGTGCAATGGGATGGTGTGATGATGGAGGAAAGTCCAGGGTATTGTTCCAGTCTGTTTGGAGCACAGGCGCATTGTCCAAGGGGACATAGGAAGGGGAGCAATGGCAGTTCAAGGTGGATAGGGTGACTGAGTGGGACAGAAGGGGGACAATCAGGAGAGTCTCTTTTTCTGGCTAGGGTCTTGGCAAGTGTCTCTGGCTTCTGTCTGGATCGCAGGGAATGTTTGCGGGGTGGTTCACCTTCAGCAGGGGGAGGGGTGCTGGTGGCCTGTGAGTCGTGTGGCAGGGCCTCATGGCCACTAGTGGCAGCAAAAGTAGAAGGCTGTTCAGATGACTGGCTAGTGGCAGGGGCCTGCTGATGTGAGACTGCCTCCCTCATAATGTTGGCCATGTCTGCCAGCACCCCTGCTATGGAGTTCAGGGTGTTGTTGATGGCCTGCAAGTCCTCCCCAATCACCTAGTACTGTCCCTCCTACAGCCGCCTGTTCTCCTGCACGTTGTCCAGGATCTGGCCCATCGTGTCCTGGGAATGTTGATAGGCTCTCAGGATCTCGGAGAGTGCCTCCTGTAGAGTCAGTTCCCTGGGCCTGTGCTCCCCGCGGCGCACAGCAGTCCTCCCAGTGTCCCGGTGGCCTGTGCCTCTGTCGCCTGAACTGTCGGCCCACTGCCACTGACCCCAGGTCCATGATTGTCTTGGGTGCGAGGTGTAACCAAGGGTCCCTGTACAGGTGGGCACACTGCTGATTGACGTGTCCTGGGGACAGAGGTTTCGGGATGCTGGGTGGGTGCTGTGGTGTACAATCCAGATTGGGGAGGCTCTGAGGTGATCTGTGACTGGGCTTGGGTAACCAGCTGTCCAGTGGTTCCTGATGGGCCAGGTATATTGTCCAGATCCTGAAGTCCAGAATTACTGTTGTCACTGTGGACCTCTTCTGTTGGGGGACTGTATAGTGCTGGCACCTCCCCTCCAGTGACACTGGGTGGGGTACCAGTGGGGATGTAAATGATGTGTTATGCTTCATGTGTATGACATATTTTACATCCCTGGCTTAACTTCTATGGGTGGTGTTGCCCTGCCAGCTTTTACTTGCGTATGTTGGTGTATGGTGGGATAGTTAGTTCTCTCTCCTATGCATGCTTCAGTGATGAGTGTCCATGCAGGACTGTGAGGGGTGTCCATGCTTGGGACAGCATGCAGGGCTTGGCATTGGGATTAGTGGGATGTGATGGTAGGGTGTTTGGGATGTAGTGGAGTGATGGGAGTGAGGGTGAGGGTATGTGATGGCATGCAGGTATGGAGGTGATAATTGTTGAAAGGTGACTTACCAGAGTCCAGTCCTCCTCCTCCTCCGGCCAGGCCCACTGGATGCAGTATTGACAAGACTTGCTCCTCCCATGCTGTGAGTTGTGGGGGAGGAGGTGGGAGTCCACTGCCAGTTCTCTGTAGAGCGAGCTGGTGTCTTGCTGCTATGGAACGTACCTTCCCCCATAGGTCATTCCACCTCCTCCTGATGTCGTCCCTTGTTCTGGAGTGCTGTCCCACGGCATTGACCATGTCCACGATTCTCTGCCATAGCTCCATCTTCCTTGCAATGGATATCTGCTGCACCTGTGCTCCAAAGATCTGTGGCTCTACCCTGACAATTTCCTCCACCGTGACCCTTAACTCCTCCTCTGTGAAACAGGGGTGCCTTTGTGGTGCCATGGGTGTTATGTGATGTGTGTTGGGTAATGTGTTGAGGTGTATGAAGTGGGGTGCGTGATGGATGTATGGAGGTATGTGGTGTGTTTATGTAGTTGTGTCAGTGGTCTTGGTGTCAGTCTCGTTCCACTGAATTGTAATATTAAAGGGTTGTGGGTAATGTGGGTGTGTGTGTTATAGTGGTGTGGGTGTGTGGGTATGGTGTGTGTATGGGTGTCAGGTGTGTGTTGTTTGAATTGTCCAATGTGGTGTTGTTTTTTCTGTGGGTGTCCATTGTGAGCGCGGCCGTATGTGCAGCCAATGGTTTACCGCCATTGGATGTCCGCCGTGGTGATTTGTGGGTCGTAATGTGGTGGGAGTTGTTCTGTTGGCGTAACAGTGTGGGTTTTGATACTGCCACTTTATCACTGACCTTTGGTCTGGCAGATTTGTGACTGTGTTCAGTCGGATTGGTGTGTGTGTGTCATAATATGGTGAACGGATATCCACTGCCGTGGCAGTAAGTTGGCGGCCGTCAGCGTGGCGGTAAGTGGGATTTACCGCCAATGTCATAATGAGGGACATTGTTCGCTAATGTTCACTTGAATCATGTTCTAACTGACTGTAAGAAGTTGAAGAAAGATTTCTATTTTCTAGAATCCTAGATAGGATTCAGGCACCTCAATTGATGTTTTCTAAATGCAATCTTTATATTTGGCTAACAAATACCAATACTGCAATATGTGTTGGTGCAATATTTCCAGTTTTGACATGAATCAAAAGTTTATTATTTTAACTGTAGTTTCCCCAACAAATAATTTTGTGAATCTGTTCATTCAATAAACACTTCCTTTTGGATTTCCTTCTGGAAAGGATTCATGGATAGTTTAAAAATACTACTTAAATAGACGAACCACAAGACACATTCTAACTTGGTGTCCGCATAATAGACGCTGATACTGCCCAACACAAGTGCGCATAAAGTATGCTTAAACACTGGTATCTTCCATATCATTGTTAAGTATGTAATCTAAGTTTTGTTTATGATGTTCAAGTTCAATTTCAGTTGTTTTTGCATATCTTGTGTTATTCTGCTGCCCCTCCTGTCCCTTGACACCCAACAAACTCAGGGACAAAATTCATATATAAAAGGCAAGGGCTCAGCAACCAGACATTGGATACACCCAAATTGTTTGCCATCCACTTTCCCTCTTTTGAAGTATGCCCCAGCATACCTGTCAAGCTGGTCTTGACTCTCCAGCAGGATCTGACACTGTGAGGTCAACAAGGGCCCACTGTGAGGTGGCCAGTCTGGCCAAAGGGACAACAGAAGAGAGGAAGTCTGGGTGTTAATTACAACTGCTTGTCACAGGGTTGGTCCCTTTCAGATTGGCCAAGTACTTGAACCAACCCCACAGTCAATCCTATCAAGGGCACTACAACATCAGCCACACCCAAGGCCTTTTGTCACTGTCCTGAGAGCAAACTCTCACATCATTCATGCCTGCTGAAATTCTAATTACTGGCTGGTAGAAAGGAGAGAATAAAATCCAGATTTAGCTACCAGGGGCATGATGCAAAGAAAGTTGACTTTTCAAAGGCCATTTTGTTACAAATGTGACTTCACTAGTATATTTGGCTTATAATAAATATTTTAAAATGGTCAGAATATTACATATTTATCTGTTTCCCAGTTGAAGGTAACTTTAATTAAGCATAATATTGTATCCTAATGTTTTCATATGGAACAGCCAACTGTGCTACAGTGAAAATAGCTTTGTGGTGTTAGTCTCTGTAGGAAGTTGGCTCTGCATGTACTATTTCAAAGTAAGGAATAGTATGCACAGAGTCCAAGGGTTCCCCTTAGAGGTAAGATAGTGGCAAAAAGAGATAATTCTAATGCTCTATTTTGTGGTAGTGTGGTCGAGCAGTAGGCTTATCAGAGGAGTAGTGTTAAGCATTTGTTGTACACACACAGGCAATAAATGAGGAACACACACTCAGAGACAATTCCAGGCCAATAGGTTTTTGTATAGAAAAATATATTTTCTTAGTTTATTTTAAGAACCACAGGTTCAAGATTTACAAGTAATACTTCAAATGAAAGGTATTTCATGTAGGAACTTTAGGAACTTTGAATTAGCAAAATATCATATACAGTTTTCACACAAATGGCAAATAGCTATTTTAAAACTGGACACAGTGCAATTTTCAACAGTTCCTGGGGGAGGTAAGTGTTTGTTAGTTTTTGCAGGTAAGTAAACCACCTACGGGGTTCAAGTTTGGGTCCAAGGTAGCCCACCGTTGGGGGTTCAGAGCAACCCCAAAGTTACCACGCCAGCAGCTCAGGGCCGGTCAGGTGCAGAGGTCAAAGTGGTGCCCAAAACGCATGGGCTTCAATTTAGAAGGGGGTGCCCCGGTTCCAGTCTGCCAGCAGGTAAGTACCCGCGTCTTCGGAGGGCAGACCAGGGGGGTTTTGTAGGGCACCGGGGGGGACACAAGTTAGCACAGAAAGTACACCCTCAGCGGCACGGGGGCGGCCGGGTGCAGTGTGCCAACAAGCGTCGGGTTCGCAATAGAAATCAAAGGGAGAGCAAGGGGTCTCTTCAGCGATGCAGGCAGGCAAGGGGGGGCTCCTCAGGGTAGCCACCACCTGGGCAAGGGAGAGGGCCACCTGGGGGTCGCTCCTGCACTGGAGGTCGGATCCTTCAGGTCCTGGGGGCTGCGGGTGCAGCGTCTTTACCAGGCGTCGGGTCTTTGAAGCAGGCAGTCGCGGTCAGGGGGAGCCTCGGGATTCCCTCTGCAGGCGTCGCTGTGGGGGCTCAGGGGGTCAACTCTGGCTACTCATGGTCTCTTAGTCGCCGGGGAGTCCTCCCTGTGGTGTTTGTTCTCCACAAGTCGAGCCGGGGGCATCAGGTGCAGAGTGCAAAGTCTCACGCTTCCGGCGGGAAACGTGTGTTGTTTCAAAGTTGCTTCTTTGTTGCAAAGTTGCAGTCTTTGGTGAACAGAGCCGCTGTCCTCTGGAGTTCTTGGTCCTTCTAGATGCAGGGTAGTATTCTGAGGCTTCAGAGGTTGCTGGACCCTGGGAATGCGTCGCTGGAGCAGTGTCTTTAGAAGTGGGGAGACAGGCCGGTAGAGCTGGGGCCAAAGCAGTTGGTGTCTCCGTCTTCTCTGCAGGTTTTTCAGTTCAGCAGTCCTCTTCTTCTTAGGTTGCAGGAATCTGAGTTCCTAGGTTCTGGGGAGCCCCTAAATACTGAAATTAGGGGTGTGTTTAGGTCTGGGGGGTTAGTAACCAATGGCTACTAGCCCTGAGGGTGGCTACACCCTCTTTGTGCCTCCGCCCTGAGGGGAGGGGGGCACATTCCTATCCCTATTGGTGGAATCCTCCATCTGCAAGATGGAGGATTTCTAAAAGTCAGAGTCACCTCAGCTCAGGACACCTTAGGGGCTGTCCTGACTGTCCAGTGACTCCTCCTTGTTTTTCTCATTATCTCGTCCGGCCTTGCCGCCAAAAGTGGGGCCGTGGCCGGAGGGGGCGGGCAACTCCACTAGCTGGAGTGCCCTGGGGTGCTGTAACAAAGGGGGTGAGCCTTTGAGGCTCACCGCCAGGTGTTACAGTTCCTGCAGGGGGAGGTGTGAAGCACCTCCACCCAGTACAGGCTTTGTTACTAGCCACAGAGAGACAAAGGCACTCTCCCCAGGTGGCCAGCAACATGTCTGGTGTGTGGCAGGCTGCTAAAACTAGTCAGCCTACACGGATAGTCGGTTAAGGTTTCAGGGGGCATCTCTAAGGTGCCCTCTGGGGTGTATGTTACAATAAAATGTACACTGGGATCAGTGTGCATTTATTGTGCTGAGAAGTTTGATACCAAACTTCCCAGTTTTCCGTGTAGCCATTATGGTGCTGTGGAGTTCGTGCATGACAGACTCCCAGACCATATACTCTTATGGCTACCCTGCACTTACAATGTCTAAGGTTTTGCTTAGACACTGTAGGGGCATAGTGCTCATGCACTGATGCCCTCACCTATGGTATAGTGCACCCTGCCTTAGGGCTGTAAGGCCTGTTAGAGGGGTGACTTATCTATACCTGTAGGCAGTGTGAGGTTGGCATGGAACCCTGAGGGGAGTGCCATGTCGACTTAGTCATTTTATCCCCACTAGCACACACAAGCTGGCAAGCAGTGTGTCTGTGCTGAGTGAGGGGTCCCCAGTGTGGCATAAGATATGCTGCAGCCCTTAGAGACCTTCCCTGGCATCAGGGCCCTTGGTACCAGGGGTACCAGTTACAAGGGACTTACCTGGATGCCAGGGTGTGCCAATTGTGAAAACAAAAGTACAGGTTAGGGAAAGAACACTGGTGCTGGGGCCTGGTTAGCAGGCCTCAGCACACTTTCAAATCAAAACTTAGCATCAGCAAATGCAAAAAGTCAGGGGGTAACCATGCCAAGGAGGCATTTCCTTACAGTCTCCCTAAAGACATCTTTAAAATTAACCTTTACATGTCCTACTCTCAAATACCCTGCATAGAACACTTACTTAGGGATGACATAAATATTTAAAAGCAGGCTTTTGGGCCTGATAAAAAAGGTTATTTTGTTTTACATTATTGAGTTTCCTTTTTAGTGTTTTAGATATGTTCCGTAACTGAGTTCTCTTAATGACCAGTTTCAACATTTATATCTGAATTTCTCTATATTTCCTTATCCTTATTTGCCTTTTAACTATTTCTTTTTATTTTCATGGATTCTCTCCTATTTTTATAATGAGCTGTTCAATCATCTTAAGGCAGAATATATCTTTGCTGTCATATCATATTAATTAATTCTTCTTATATTTTATGATGAATTCCTTTTCAACAGGAATTGTTATGTTGTATATTTATGTAATTTCTCAATCTTCTATACAATAAATACTTTACAAATGTAAAATGTTTACCATGTTTCTTGCTTTGATTTTTATGTTCTTAACTTTGATGCATCAATATGTTACATTGGCATTGTTTGTAAAACTTACACCAGTACTGCAAATTTTGCCTGCCACTTTGAACATGGTACCTTGAGACCCTGGTGTGTGCAAATACAGTTTTCAGATTTTGCACAGTAATTATTGGAAGTATCAATTCATAATTCTAAACATATGTTTGTGGAAGCATTTAACTGCAAAACACTTTAAATAGATGTCAGTGCTCTCATAGCCATCAGGTTTCACCAGTATCCTAAGTTTAAACATACATCAGCCTTTTAAATGGTAAGTTCAGTATGAAGTACAAATATGTTAACATAAATTAGAATTTCTACTCAAACGTTTAGAAGTGTGAACAAAATGTTGTTATTTTAAAAATGGTAAAAAGGCAATTTAGAGCCTCAGGACTGTCCTCTTGGGATAAGCCTTTAAGTTTGAATATGATCTGAAAGTTCTGTTGGTTTTAAGAGGTCCTATTGTGAGTGCTAGAGCAGAAAAGTAAAGTTCTTAGAGAGTCGAGCAAGGCAGAAAGGTGACTGAAATGGGAGCCAATGGAAAAAAATGAAGTACAAACACCTTTCCGGATTAATGACAAATAGCCTTGCAGATTTAATTTAAAATGACTGGAAGGATGAAGTTTGAGTCCTGGGATGCAGCAAAGATAATGACTGTGCAAGGGAACGGGGGTTCCAGAAGCAAGTGTGGTACTGGGGACTCCAAAAGCAGCAGAAAAAGAGGGAATAAAACAATTTCAAAAGACATATAACAATGTAGAACAGATTCATTTATTTAGGATAACATTGTTTTGCTTCATTGGTAAGGAATTTGAGCTGAAGTTCAACAAAAATGGTTTGATTTTAAAATAATATAATATGCTTTTAACGGTATCTTACTGTTACCCTTCTCAGTGGTTCTCATTTTACAAACCTCAAACGAATCAAAGCTGAGTGGTAAGGGTTAACTTCTAAACTGTAACATGAGGGGTCAAACATTGATCATGGTAGTGGAGAGTTTAGTCCACTTAGCCATCAGACAGGGCTACTTTGCATTATTGTATTACCCTATTAAGTCCTCATTGAAGCATTGATTTCATGTCTGTGTCACTGTTAAATAGCTGTTCTTTATACAGAACTCACTATGTTCATCAAAAAGATGATACAAGTAGATCTGCTTCTCAGCATAATTTTCCCAATTGCATAATCCCAACTGTGTCATCAAAGTAAAGACCATGGGGGTCATTCCAACCCTGGCGGTCAATGACCGCCGGGTTGGAGGACCGCGGGAGCACCGCCGACAGGCCGGCGGTGCTCCCAAGGGCATTCCGACCGCGGCGGTAAAGCCGCGGTCGGACCGGCAACACTGGCGGTCTCCCGCCAGTGTACCGCCGCCCTTTGGAATCCTCCAAGGCGGCGCAGCTAGCTGCGCCGCCGAGGGGATTCCGACCCCCCCTACCGCCATCCAGTTCCCAGCGGTCCGCCCGCCGGGAACCGGATGGCGGTAGGGGGGGTCGCGGGGCCCCTGGGGGCCCCTGCAGTGCCCATGCCACTGGCATGGGCACTGCAGGGGCCCCCGTAAGCGGGCCCCTACAAGTATTTCACTGTCTGCTTGGCAGACAGTGAAATACGCGACGGGTGCAACAGCACCCGTCGCACCTTCCCACTCCGCCGGCTCGATTACGAGCCGGCATCCTCGTGGGAAGGGAGTTTTTCCCTGGGCTGGCGGGCGGTCTTTTGGCGACCGCCCGTCAGCCCAGGGAAAAACTTAGAATACCCTCCGCGGTCTTTCGACCGCGGAGCGGTATTTCGGAGGGGGGAAGTCTGGCGGGCGGCCTCCGCCGCCCGCCAGACTTGGAATGACCCCCCCATGTCACATAAAGTAATCATTGAAAGTGCTAATTTAAGTCTGGTCTCTGACCCAGGTTTAGGTAGACTGGTGTCTTAAGTAGTTGAAAGTGGTATTGACCTTACACAGAATTAATGGTTATTTGTCATTGGAAGTATAAAGGAATGTCTTGTGAATTTAGCAGCATTTGTTGACATCTCTAAAGTACACAAAAGATCTCTAACAAAAAAGAAAAACAACACAAATATAACAAGGCACAACAAGGCACAATAAATCAGTAAAAAGAGAATGGAATCCAAGATGTGCAACCACAACATAACAACAGAATGCTATAATGCAGCACTAAAAGAAAGGAGCTCAAAAACAGCACATAATCACCATAACAAAATACAATGTAACAAACATAAAGAAACATTCTGGCTGCATATAACCATCTACACAAATGTGCTTCCATTATATGTTGGTAAAATGTGTTTTCACCATGCACTATCCTACCATCAAGGACATATATTAGTGCCAGTCAAATAACTTCACAAAATTTCATTTTGTTTTTTAATGTCTTCATTGATTTCAATCCATACTGCACACTGTTGTTCACCTTCTAGCTCAAACTGATAGATGACAAGATCCTACCCTGACACAAACATTGTATAACTCTGACTTAGACCACAGAGTCTTTAAACCTTTGAATCAAATGCAATTCTCATTAAACCATGGGGGTGAAACAGGCGAAATTGTAGTTGTGCCCTATATGACTCATACATGGTGTATGCAAACAAATACAAATTGTGTCGTTGTATAACCAAATATCGACCACAAACATTTTGTGACACAAAAATACTTTGCCAAGATAGTGACAACCCAAATATCAACTTTGCATACATATAAAGAAAAAAAAATCTTGACTACCACATATCATGCTCTAGAATATTGACATTCAAATGGTAAGTATCTTTATTTAATTTTAAGTAACCTTATTGAAATTTTAAATAAATAATCTTTTAAAAATAATATAATTAAAATCTATAATATCCAAACATATACATCAATATATTAACTTTAACAAAGCCCTCAAATATAGTAACTTTGAAATAATGTATAAAAACCACAATTATTATTAAATTTCACAATAAATTGAATTTGCAAAACAAAAGCATTAACATGTTAAATTAATAACGTACATTAAATAACATACCACAACATAAACAAGCATAACTATTAATACATTTACACATATGAAGAGATTTATTAATTAACTATTATAAGTAATTTTTGGAAAAAACAAAATATTATTTAGTATTTTTAAAAAGCTAAAATACATTAAAACACACACTATGGGGGTCATTATGACCCCGGCGGTCGGCGTTAATATGGAGGAAAGTACTGCCAATAGGCTGGCGGTACTTTCCTCCATATTATGACATTGGTATTTTGGCTGAAGCCAAACCTCCAATGTTCCACACCGACTGCCATGGTGGTAAAGACCGCCGGACTGGAGACTTCAATCTCCAGCCCGGCGTCCGTCCTTGCCCGCCTGCGGATTATGACCCCGCCTACCGTCATGGTTTTCCTAAATGTCGCCCCTCCCTGTAGAGGAACATACTTCCTGGGACAGCATAGACCTAAAGCCGGGCGCAAACTCTTTGTGGCGCTCCTGACCGTGGGGGGTAACCTACCCGAGGCCGTGCTCCCGAATCTCGACAGGGAGGGGCGACATTTAGGAATAGCACGTTCGAGTTTTACCGGACTAGTGTAAGTGACTGGAGACATCACAACTGATAATTTCAGGTTATAGCAGTCTTTTCAGTTTACAATTAGGAGAAGCATGTAGTCATTAGGTCCTGAAGAAGCGTTGCTGGATCGGCTGGACCATAGAGACGCGAAACATGTTGACCCTTTTCCAGGGATGGTTTGGTAGTTCCTCACCCCCCTTATCCTAATAATTGTGGTAGAGAGTGATCAATCATTGTCTCTGTCTCACTCTCTTGATAATTTTTAATCTTGGCCTTAACCCCCCTATGGATTAATAAAATTGTTACCCTTTGCTCTAGGGTTTGAGCCAATTTTAGCCTTTAGTTTGACTCTCCTAGTTTTCTTTCTTTTTTCCAAACTCACTCTTGGGGTCTTGGCATCATCGAGAAAATATCTCCGGCAAAGAGCCCCCATATGGGGGGTGCCTGTCAGACATTGCAGCGCCGGTCAACTAGGAGCAACTCTGATGATGAAGCATGACACCCATTTGGGTGTGCGAGGACTCTTGCTCCTAAAATTTAGGACTTTTTTGTATCCTTTCTCCTATCACTCTATGGAACAGTGTATCTTGTTTATCTACATCCATTCACACACACATCCACACACATGTACATACATACACGCAGACACGCATTCACACAAGTCAACATACACGCATGCACACCCCCAAACATGCACACGTATACAACACGCAACCCACACCCGCATACACCCCTCACAGACACACACACACCCTCACAAACACGCACAACATCCCCCACCACCCACCTGCCGGAGCAGCCACTTACCTGGATCCAGGGCATCCTCCGGCCTGAGATGGGATGAGGCGCTGCTGCCAGCAGCAGCATCCGCCAGGCCGTGTTATTCTCATAATACGGCCGGCGGTGGTCTACTGGTGTGGCGCTGCTGCTGGCAGCATCCCCATCTTACGGCCATCAGCCGGCATGGCCACAGACGGATTTCCACCATCTTTCTGGCTGAAATCCGGCTGTGGTCATAATTTGGAGGACGGCTGGTAGCTGCGGCGACGGTCTTTTGGTGGGCGTTGCCGCTGCGGTAGGCGTTTTTTACTGTCTGGGTCATAATGACTCCCTATACGTTGAAGGCTTAATTCCAATCCAAAACCATTCATAAATGAACTAATAAAAACATCAACTACGCTACAGTGTAACATAAATTATGGGAAATATGTATGTTGTGTGTGGAAGCAGATATACTATTCTAACTTCAACCCAACTAAGGGCATTATTATGACTTTGACGGATGGACTATTAGACCGTCATGCTGACGATCTTCCAGACTGCCCTATTATGAGTTACACGGGCAGGACCCCCCAACCGCCAAGCAAAAATGGCAGACTGCCAATGGCGCAGCGGCCTGGAAACAGGTGGTCCGACCTCTAGTGCCATCAGCACTGCGACCAACCACGAAGCATATTACAATAACACAGTCGCCATGGTGGTCCTCTCATGGCGGTCAGCCAGTGGTGGACCTGACCACGGTTGTTTGTGGTCAGCAAAGTAACAGACAACTGCACATTAAATGGATTTACAAACAACACAGCTAACACACATTGCCACAGCAGACACACCTGCAAATGACACTATAAAATACACTCCTTCTCAGACCACAATACTTTGCAGTTGTGTTGCAAGACACACAAGCCCAAGCACCTTTT
Source organism: Pleurodeles waltl (assembly GCF_031143425.1). Classification (NCBI taxonomy): domain Eukaryota; kingdom Metazoa; phylum Chordata; class Amphibia; order Caudata; family Salamandridae; genus Pleurodeles; species Pleurodeles waltl. The sequence goes on along the minus strand of NC_090448.1, from coordinate 264,826,849 downwards.
TTTGTAGATTTCATCGATTAGGCTCCCCTTTTATCACCATCCCATAGAACACCCTGCACATACTTTTGTCCATTCACACCCTATTGCACTTGTCTTGTTAAATAAGTTCCTGTCACCCATAGTTTTCTCCCACCATGTCACATTCTAAAAGTCCCCATTATTTGAAGATGAGTTAAGAGTCTTGCTGGATGAAATCGAAAGAGTACAGCCACAATATATATATGTATAGATCCTGCATACTCCTCTCGGCAGGGAAACGGAAATCTGGTACAGAGTGAATGCAGTAGGCACCACCTTTCACACAAAGGAGGATATAAGGAAGATGTTGAACAACCTCTGGGGCAAGGTCCTTTCGCTGGTCTCAGGCACCAGCTGGAGGCCAAGAAGACATGTTGCGACCCACCCAGTACCCAATTAAGACTCTTTCCCTGGGAGGAGATGGTCTTGGCCATCCTTCATCCTGAGGGCTTGACAGGAATACTTGGGGGAGTGGAGTCTGGTGAGTCACAATACAAAAAATGTCACCAAAATGCAATGTCATGCATGCTCACCTTTACCCACTGTCATGTTCATGTACGCCATCAACATTTAATATCCAGAATATCTGAGTTTAAACACTGTCATTGTGTTTTGTTGGACCCAACATCACAGCTATGAAGGCCCATCACATGCCATATGTCTGAATGGGGCCTGGAAAACTCACAATAACAAAAAAATCATCCATCATCCCAGGAATCATGGCATATCTTAACATGTAAATGTATGCCCAAACCTAAATGCAGTCTGCATACAGATATATAATACCCAATATATGTACAGTGTGTGTAGTACCTGACTGCAACTCCAGGGAGGCACTGGTTCACTACCTCTAAATACCAGCACAGTGTCCACATGCCCCAATACATCTGTTTGTTAACTCTCAATTGAATTGTACTCACCTGGGAGGATAGCATGTGTATAGTATGTGTTGTATAGGGATTGACCTGACTACAATCCCCAGCAGGCCATGTTTCTCTAACTCCAACCACCAGCACAGTATCCACTTGTCCCTAGAACCCTGTTTGTTAACTCTCAATTGAAGTGGACTCATCTGGGGGGATAACATTTGCACAGAGTGTGTAGTACAGGGATTGACCTGACTGCACCTCCCAGCAGGCCTTGGGTCTGCAACTCCAAACACCAGCACAGTGGTCACTTGTCCAAATACCCCTGTTTGTCAAATCCAAAATTCCTGAGGCCTCTAGATGCATCACCAGGTTGGTATTGCAGCAGGCACATTAACTCAGTACTGTGCACATGATGACTACACCTGTTGCTTCTGCCTCACAGGAAACCATTCACCTCCTAACCTGTGTCCCAAGCACAGTGTCTACTATCTTGTGCCCCCCAGTCCTGGATCCTGAGGTGCAGTGCAACACTTCAGACACTGAGGGTCCAGGAACTAGTTGGAGGGGCACCCTGTGGCAAGGGCACAAGCCCGTGGGGGTAAGCTGTGTGGGAGAGATGATGTGGGCCTGTGGACTGAGGACACTGGGGCTGCTCTTCACCAGGACACCATCAGCTTTATCTTGGGGGTCTATCAGGAGTCCCAAGGTGAGATGGGCCAGGTAATGACCAACCTGCAAGAAATCAAGCAGCTACAGAGGGACATGCAGGAACAGATGGAGGCCCACAATACCAACATGGCCTCCCTAACAGGAGTGTTAAGAGACATGCATACCACCCTGAGTAGTGCTTTTCAACACCGGTCTACCCCTTCCTTTAGCCAATCAACAGCAGGCCCAGCAACATCGGTGTCAGCCACTGGAAGGGAGGTCCTGCCAGAGGAACACCAAGGCCCAGACACCCCTGCCTCTGTAGCAACAGACACCCCCACACAAGTGGGGGCATACAGCAAAGAATTCAGGAGGTGCAGATGGCAAGACACCCACCACTGACAGTAATAACCCTCTTTCTTAAAGACCTCCTTTGTGTGTTACACATTCAATCTGGATTGATCCTGAACCACCTACCATTTCCAATAAGAGGATTACTCTGGAATTTGGACACCCAATGGTGTGGCATCAACTCCAACGATTTCATTCACCATTATTGGCCCCTTCACATTAGATTTTTTGTTGAGTATTGTCACATATATTTTCTGTTATTCATTGCCACACAATAAAATCACCCTTCACTGAGTCTTTGTCTGCTGACTTAAATTTCATATTTAATCATGTAGATATGTCAGACTATGTGAACCATACAATGATGAGCCAAGCTACTTGTTCAAGATGGGATATGCTGCTTGTACACAGTGTCCAGCTCAGGATTAAAACCCTCCCACACAAACACACACACACAAGTGTCTGCTCGTTCTAAAAATGTTATCACAGTAGGCTGTCAATCTGTCAGGGCTGTGGGAAATCTAAAATGATTGACTCACACTGAGTAAATTAACATGTTGACAGGTACAGACCTCCAGATCACAGAAGTAAGGGAGTTGTCAGGCATTGTCCTGTAGAATAGGCAAACATTGATGTGTTTGATGTAACTAGATTGATCCTTATCACATACAACACCACAGTAAGTCAACATCACATAATCCAAGTTACAGACTGATGGCAGTACAATAGTCCATAATCACAGGGCCATCATAATCCAATTTTCATGCATGCGGTGGTATGACACAAACATATGTCAGTGTTGTGGCACAGGCACAGTGACCTACAATGATGAAACACATCTACAGCTACATACAGGTCATACAAAAAGAGTGTTTAGCCAGTGTGATGGAAAAATGACTTAGTCGTAGGCTAGCACTACATATTTCATGTCCACATGAAGACACACTTGATGCATCAGGCCCACCACGGCACACAAACCAAGTCCACTGGGCACTTCTGACATTCCACCCAAACACTGTGCAAGCTGTCTTGGCACAGGTCTCATACTTCCAAATTTGGTGACCTACATTACCTGGATCAATCCATGTCCATTTTGTATGTCAGTCCAGCATCACATACCTGACAATGTCACAACTCTGAAATGTCCATATGAAGATGCCGGTAAAGGTACCTGTACAAGGAACAAAACAAGGAGTATAGGCTTGAAACCATACATAAAACAGAAGTCACAAAGCAAGCATCTGGATAACAAAGTACATTGCTAGGAAATTGACACAAACAAAGCAATATCATCAAGGTGGGAATGTTTCAAAGCCTATCTCATCAAGCAGTCTTTGGATGATTTGCAGAGCATCAACTCCCTAGCTGTATCCTCCACACATTCTGACAACTACAATTCATCATACGGCCACAGTCATAATGTCGCAAGACATACTTACACTCATTAGAGGTAGCATTGGAAGAGAACCTCTTACAAGTCAGCTCCTTCCTTTTCACCACTGTCATCCTCAGTTGGCATTTCAGGATTCTCACCTGTTGTCACCGCGGGCTTGCCCTCCTCTGGGATGTGTGTGATATTCCTCCATAGGGCCCTGTTGTGGAGCATGCAGCATACCACAGTGATCTGACACACTTTCCCAGGTGAGAGGAGGAGGGCTCCACCAGTCCTGTCCTGACACCTAAATCTGGCCTTCGGGAGCCCAAAAGCCCGCTCAACTGCCCGCCTTGTTCTTTCAAGGGCCTCATTAAGTGGACTTTCCCTGGCATAGTTGGATTCCTCAACAACCAAGGACGGTTTGTGCACGCTGATTCCCCTGTTATGGAATGGGAAATGAGTGCAACAGTGAGTCCCTCACTTCATGATTGTAGCACCTGACATTGCTCACACACAATCAGGACAGACAGGACTTACCAAATAGCCAGGCTCTCTCTGTGTGTAGTTGTGGCATTAGCTGGGGTATAGTGCTAGTCGGCATTATGGAGGAATCATGGGCTGAACCCGGATAACAGGCACACACGTGAGATATAGAGATCTGCCAAACATACAACTTGCATATTGATGGAATGGAAGTTCCAAGCCAACATGTGTGCCATCAATGGCCCGCACCTCATGTGGGAGGGAGGTGAAACCATAAAGGTCAGCCTTCACATTGGCTAAATCCTCACATCTGGGGAGCCTGATATAACTGTCAGTGTGTTTCATCATTGTTGAAAGGAAATCCTTTAACACCAGACTGAGCTTAAGTTTGGACACACCAGCAGATATGGCCGCAGTATGTTGGAACAACCCTGTGGCCAGGAAGTGCAATACTGAAATCACTTGTACAATGGGTGATATGCAGGTTAGATTACTATCAGATATTGCTCCAACTGATGGCATAAGTCCACTATTGTTTTCCTATCCAGGTGGTATAATTGAATTATATGCTGTTGCTCCATGGTCTGAAGGTCTGGAAGTGGTTGGTAGACAGGAGGTTGTCGCATCCTCCCTCTCCCAGGGAGCCTATATGTGACAAGATAAGATTTGTAACATTATTCAGTGTGTCCATAGCAACATACATGATGCATGCCAATATTATCATGTGACAAACTATTTCTGACTGGATAGACATTACACAAAGTACACATCCCAGCTGAAAACTACACAAGGGTCACATGTGATCCCCATGATTGTCAACATGTGTCCATAACATGGATTTGGACGTAAAACAACTATTTGTTACACAATTGCCCCTTGAACTGTCAGTGTATTTTCTGACCACCAAAAAGACCGTTGGCAGTCATGGACAATGCCCAGAGTCCATCTGTGCCCTGCTATACGCTACACTGGTGGTTGTGTGGAAGGACCTACATGATAAGACAGAATAAGGATGGTTGTGATGCTACAACCCACATATTATAGATGTGACGCTGTTTACAGAGCCAAATACAGTATTTCCGGCTACCAAAATGGTGGATGCCTGACCTACCCCACTGGACATTGGGATGTGCCTGCAACTGCAGGCAGAAGTCTTCTGGGCAGTAGGCAGCTCCACTGAGATGGACACTGCCACAGGTTAATGTTGTTGCCTGTGGTGGTCGTGGCCCACTGGTTGTGTCCGTCAGGGGTGATCACCACGTTTGTGGCAGATGTGATTGCCATGGTGTGCAAATTCACTCACTCAACTCCTGACACTGCTGCCAGCAACACCTCCACTACTTGAGTCACTGAGTGCCACCTCTACAAGCAATCGTGCCACGTCCAGCAGGTAATAGGACCCCTGCCTTCTCTCCACAGGAGCTGGAGAGGCTTGTTAATGAGGTTCTTCCCCCATATGGACTGTTCTATTGCTCACCAGAGGAGAAGGACAGTACCTCATGTGCACAATTGTCTCTGTTCGACACCATCCTTTCCCTCCTCACAGGCTACAATGTGCCTCTGGGTGCCAGTTAGACTTGTTGTCTGCCTGCTGTTGCAGTCTGTGTGGTATCAATGGGATGTACATTGTGCAGGTATTAATGGCCAGAACTATCGGGTGTGTTCATTCACATTGTGTTGTGTGATTTGTTTTTGTGGTCCTAGATCGTCCGTGTTCTGGAAGCATATAACTAGGCAAGGAGACTTTACTACAAGCCAATGGCATCTCTTTATTCATGATGGTTGTAAATGTTGGCCAACAGTTATGTGCATGACAGCATGATCTGTGTATGCATCATGTCTGAGTCATTTGAGGATCGTGTCAGCAATGTGTATAGTAAAACAGATCTTTCAACCCACATCTGGCTTTGCAAGACTGTTGTCTGGAAAGCATATCATGACTGACTCTTCCCTTCAGGTTGCCACCCAAACCACATGCCACATTGATGATGGCCACTTGATGTAGAGTCATGCATGGAAATAATGGAAATGTGTGTCAGGTAGGTTCTGTATGTTCAGCCTGCAGAAATCAAGGCCTGTGACAGATTCACTGTGGCTATGCAATTGTGGCACTGTGCCCACTCTATGTATACCTGCAGGTCCTCTTATGTGGACAATATGATGTTCTATTGGCAAAACTCCCCATAAATGCCTCAGTCCATTGACTAAATTAGGAATGGGTACTAAGATACATCCCAGAAGTGGTCCATATCTGCTTTTTGCATCATTGTCAATGTGTGTTTTTGACTTGTGACAGGTCCCTTACTCCCACAGCTCAGGTCGTCACCTTCCCGCAAGACATAATTGTATAGTACAGGCTTATTGCACGAATGACGGTCTCAGAGTGCAGACAGTGTGTAGATCCCTGGGAGGCTATGACGTGAGTCAGTAGCTTGGTCATGTAGCAGATATTGTACAATGCATACCTTTGTATGCTGGATGCCATCTCTGTAGGATAGACACATATGTCCAAATGAGTGTTCTGTGGTACAGCTACATACCACAGACCCCTCTCTAAAGTGGCATGAGTCTGCGTTTGGTATGCCACAGGTCCACACATGCACAAGGAAGCATTTCCTGTACCCACCATGGTAGCCCCTTCATGTTGCTCAAGTGTAAGGGTGAAGTCTTTACTATCGAAATTGCCTGTAGGGACTGTATGCAATGAGTCAATCTCGCAGAGTGTGAATGTGTTGGTCCATTCAGATCTAGGGAGTGTACCCTTCAGAAGCCACATATGTGTGTAGTATTTCATTGTGGTCACATTATATGTTGCTGCAGTATAGGCTACCTGATGTGAGTAGGCTTGCTTAGTCATTGTAGGCCCTGAGCAGGGTAGCTGGTTAGTCTTCAGATGGAGTTATGTTCCTGTACTTATTGGCTTGTGTGCTTTACACTTGTGGTGGGTTGAAAAATGTGTGCTTCTGACATGTGTGTGACACAACCATTTGTGCCAAAACTTGTAATAGTACTCCCTTGATTTATCTCTTCCATCCACACAGGTAAACACCAATCAGATGAAGGAAATATGGAGAACCATCATCTGGAAGGTGTGGAACCTGGGGGTCCACAGACAGTGGATCGACCACTGTTGCAGGAGGTGGGAGGACCTGAGACTCTGGGCCTGGTGTCAACATCAGGGCAGTGTGCGCTCTATGGGCGACTAGGATGAAAAAAACTAAAAATTTCAAGCTAACATAATTTATGCATTGTGCTGATATGATGTTGTTTAATCTTTTGCATTGCAGAGTTTAATCCTGAAGACTTATGTTCAGCATGCATATAAATACTGTTCACATGCAATGTACTGCTGCAGGCTTTCAGATTGTATCATGGTGTGATCCCCTTCCAGGGCCTTCTAGAACCTTTCCCTGCAGCATGCCTGGGTGTGGTTGGTGGGTTAGGGCTAAGACTCTATAAAAGGGAGCCAGCCCAGCTCCACGTGCTCACTATTCAGAGGTCCCGGTGCAGAGCAGCAGCAACTTCCTGAGCTCCTGTTCCAGAGGCCTACTTTGATCTTCCAGGCCTTTGCCCTTCATTTACATTGGTGATCCTTGATCAGGGCGGTAAGACGGAGGTCGGGCTGGGCCCCCGATCCTGTTTTCAAAGGTATCCGAGTTCTTGGGCCTCATTTTCATGTTGAGAGATTTTACCTTGTGTGTGTGAATGTGCTCTGGGTTTTTCTGGCATTTACATGTTAATATTCGAATCGGCAAGACGGGCGATTCGTTCCTCGTGCTTTAACACCTGATATTCATTGTGCGCTACCATTTCTTGGCAGTTACATGGTGGCATTCGAATCGGCAAGACGCGCGATTCGGTCCTCGTGCTTTAACCCTTGATGTTCATTGTGCTCTACCATTTTTTGGCAGTTACATGGTGGCATTCGAATCGGCAAGACGCGCGATTCATTTCTTGTGTGTAATTCATGTCATTCATTGTACGCTACCATTTCCTGACATTCATATGGTGACATTCGAATCGGCAAGAGACGCGATTCTTTTCCGGTGCCTAGATTCTTGTTATTCCTTGTACGCTACCATTTCTTGTCATTCATAAGGTAGTCTTCGAATCGGCAAGTCGCGCGATTCCTTTTCTTGTGTTTAATTCATGATATTCAGTGTGCGCCACCATTCCTTGGCATTCACATGGTGGGCTTTGAATCGGCAAGACACGCAATTAATTTCTTGTGTCTAATTCATGATATTCATTGTGTGTTACCATTTCATGAAATTTATTGGCTGACATTCGAATGGGCAGAATGCGCGATTCATTACTTGTGTTGAACTCATGCTATTCAGCGAGCGTTACCATTTCATGGCATTTACTTGGGGGTGCTCGAATCGGCAATACACGCAATTCATTTCTTGTTTTTTAAAATCACGGTGTTCATTATGCGCTACCACTTCATGGCATTTACTTGGTGGCTTTTGAGTCGGCAAGATGCTTGATTTATTTCTCGAGTCTAACTTATGTTATTCATGGTGCACAATCATTCCATGGTATTTACAACCTTTGTGAAAATCTGCAGAGTGCGCAATTCATGTTCCGGCAAATTTGAGAAAACAAAAATGCTAGAGTTCTAGATGTGATGTTGTATATACATAATAAGTTCCTCAAACACTATTCATATGATGGTTTAGAAATAATTCAGGTTATTTCCTGATCCTCATTCAAAAGATAATACTTGAATTTGAAAGTTGCATTTAACTTTTCTTGATTCCCTCACAGGTATCCAGTCATCTTGAAGCCTAGTTATTTACGTCTATGCTTAGGTTGTCCCTGTTTTCAGAATGACAATGCTTAGGGTCATAGCCTAGTACTGATTAATATGATATAATCTTGATTGTGTGTGTTTTAACCTTTTTGCTTCCTACAGGTCTCCTTCCCAGCTGTTCCCTTCCTAATCCCCTTTTCCCCACTTGGACTCTCATAGACTCTGTGACAATTCTAATCAGAGTATTGGAGCTGTCTTGTGGTGGAAGTGTTGGGAGCGTGCACAGACCCTGAGGATCTGGTGACTCTGACAGTATAGTGAGCCCACAAATTATTATCCTCCTGGTTTGTGTATGTTCTCAACATGACCACACTGGACGAGCTAGTCAAGGCTATCACTCAGCTCCAAGCAGAGGTGGTATCATCAAACGATTTGGCAACTAGCCTAGCTGAGAGAGTGAGTCAGTTACAGGATAAGGTAGAGAAGAAGGAACAAAATCCCACAGGTGTATCTTGGCCAGGTCCTTCTTCTCAGACTTTTGGGGGTAATCCGACAAACATTTCCCTCAATGTTCCTTCAGCCATTCCTTTAGTTCCCCAGAACGTTTCTCAGGTGACCCCTTGAAAGCGCAATCTTTCCTGGTTCAAGTGGAGTTACACTTCACCTGCAGACCACATTTTTTCCCCGATGCCCAGTCCAAAGTAGCTTTCTTGTTATCATATCTGACTGGAGATGCAGCTACCTGGGCTATTCCTCTTGTGCGTAAAGACAGTCCCCTGCTGTACAACTGGAGAAATTTTGCTCGTGAGTTTCAACAAGTTTTTGATCATAGAACTGTAACATTGTCAGCAGATCGTGAATTATTAGACTCATGACAAGGGAATCAGGACTTAGGGGGTGATTCCAACCTTGGCCGGCGGCTACTGCCGCCTGCCAGGCGGGAGCCGCCATGCGGCCGCACTAACGCGGCCCCCATTCCAACATTCCCGCTGGTCCGGCGGGCGCTAACCATGTTTGCGCCCGCCGGCCCAGCGGGAATGAGGCCGCAACACAGGAGCCGACTCCTAATGGAGCCGGCGGTGTTGCGGCCGTGCGACGGGTGCAGTTGCACCCGTCACGCTTTTCACTGTCTGCCATGCAGACAGTGAAAAGCAGGCCGGGGCCCTGTTAGGGGGCCCCAGGACACCCCTTACTGCCAGCCTCTTCCTGGCGGTGTAAACCGCCAGAAACAGGCTGGAGGTAAGGGGGTCATAATCTCCAGGGCACCGCTGCTTGCAGCGCTGCCCTGGCGGATTATCACCGTCGGGGGAAAATCGGTGGGAAACCGCCAGCCCCGGCGGTGCGACCGCGGCTTTACCGCCGCGGTCAGAATAGGGAATGAAGCACCGCCAGCCTGTTGGCGGTGCTTCCGTCATTCTTGCCCTGGCGGTACAAGACCGCCAGGGTCAGAATGACCCCCTTAGTGTCATATTTAGCCAAGTTTAATCGGCTGGTCACCGAGATATCCTGGCCTGAAGAAAAACAAGTGGCCTTGTTCTACAAGGGACTCAAAGAGGAGCTAAAAGATATTCTAGCTCAAATAGACCCGCAGCCTACAGACTGTCAAGAATTGATAAACCTTGTTTTGAGGCTGAATCATCGTTTAACAGAACGAAAAAGGAACACGCAAAAAGACTGAAAAATATTCCTGGCGTGTTCACGATAATAGAGACTCAAGAACTCCGAAAGAAAGAACGCCGGAACCTATGGAAATTGAAACAATCAGGAGACCTTTGACCAAAGACGAAAAGGACCTACGTAGAAAGAATGGACAATGTCTCTATTGTGGGCGCAAGGGTAATTTTGCCAAAGAATGTCCAATGAAACCAAAGAGCAAATGGGGTCCGGTCCAGAAGGTTGCAGCCAATGCACAAGTCGAGTCGGAAAACTAAAGCACCCAAGATGCAGGGAAGGGTAGCTCTTGGGTGTCACAGTGGAGCCTTCACAATCTAGACATCTCAAACTGGGTATACAATTTCAGGCAAAGAAAGAGACCTATTTCAAGAAGGCTCTAGTCAATTCTGGGGCTACCGGGAACTTTGTTGATGCCCAATTGGTTCGTGCATGGGGGATCCCATGTATTGAAAAAAAGACCACAGAAATCATCCAGGCAGTAGATGGAAAACTCTTGACTGGAGGTCCAGTAACTCTTCAGACTGTGCGCTTGTCGGTGATTTGTGAAGATAAGAATCAAAGAAAGAAACATAAAGAGAAACTCATCCTTGACGTGATCCATCCTCCCCAGTATGGAATTATCCTTGGCTTACCATAGTTAACTCATCACAATCCAGAGATTAATTGGGCAGAACGAAAGGTCGAGTTCTCATCTGTGCGATGTAAAGAACAAGGCCTCCAAAAGTTTCAAGTATGAAAAGTTTGCAACTCTTACATAGCCACTGCCGCAGAGAAAGAAGTTAAATTGCCCAAACAGTACTCATCTTACGAAGATGTATTCAATGAGAAAGAAGCAGAGAACTTACCTTCTCATAGATCTTATGACTGAAATTTATCTAGTTCCAGGTGCGATACTCCCCAACTGTCGTGTATACGCCCTGTCAGAACATGAAAATCAACATTTACGAAAGTATCTAGATCAGTTCTTGGAGAATGGTTTCATTCGCCCTTCTAAGTCTCCTGCAGCTGCTCCTTTGTTTTTTGTTCCGAAGGCGAATGGAGAACTTCGAGCTTGTACCGACTATAGGGGATTGAACAAAGTCACCATCAAGAATAAATATCCTTTGCCCCTATTTCTGGTCTTTCTGGAACAAGTAAAGAAAGCAAAAATCTACACGAAGCTTGATCTTCAAGGTGCTTATCATCTGGTCAGAAGGAGAGAGGGCGACGAATGGAAAACAGCGTTCAAGACAAGATATGGCCTCTTTGAATACACCGTCATGCCTTTTGGTCTGTGTAATGCTCCAGCAGCATTTCAATTTTTCTTGAATGACGTTCTTAGAGAGTACCTCGACATATTTGCCATAGTCTACATCAATGACATTTTGATCTACTCAGACAATGAAAATGAACATGTACAACATGTCAAGAAAATTCTTGCAGCCCTTCGAAAGCACCATTTATATTGCAAACTAACCAAGTGTGAGTTTCATGTTACCACAGTTGAGTTTTTAGGGGTTATCCTTACCACTCAAGGTATGGTGATGGCAGAAAAGAAAGTAAAGGCCGTATCTGATTGGCCCACCCCAAAGACTGTTCATGATGTACAATGTTTCCTGGGGTTTGCAAATTTTTACCGGAGGTTCATAAATCATTTCTCCCAGACAGTGGCTCCAATCACTAAACTATTAAGAAAGAAAGAAAAATGTGTATGGTCCCCAGAAGCTGACCAAGCCTTTTCAACTTTGAAGGAAGCCTTCTCCACTGCCCCAGTTTTGACTCATCCTGATGCGGATCGTCCCTTCATAGTGAAAGCTGATGCTTCAGATGTGGCAATAGGAGCAGTCTTGTCGCAACGAAACAAAGACACTGGTCAACTTCATCCTGTAGCTTCCATGTCTCGGAAGTTGAATGAAGCCGAACAGAACTATGTCATTGCTGAAAAAGAGCTTCTGGCGATTCGTGACGCCGTTAAAGAATGGGGACATCATTTGTTGGGTGCCAAATACACTGTCACAGTATATACTGATCATCGCAATCTTCAGTTCATGAGTTCCGCCAGACTTTTGACTCCTCGGCAATTACGCTGGATGCTGTTTTTTGCTGAATTTGATTTTGTGGTAACTTTCCGGCCTGGTAAAGACAATCGCAAAGCTGACGCCTTGTCCCGCCAAGAGTCTACCACGTTGCCTGCAGTTCAAACCTCCAGAGCTATCATTGCTCCAGACAAAGTCCTATGTATCATAAAAACTGAAGATTTCTTTGAAGACATCCGCAATTCTTTCACTGTTGAGAAATGGCAGACATGGGCCCAAGTAGATCCCAAAAGGTCGATCAAGCAAGGATTACCTTTTCATGACGCTCGTTTGTTCGTGCCCACTACCAAACTTCGCAAGATAGTGTTTCATTGGTTGCATGTTATACCTACGGCAGGTCATCCAGGTACTCCTAAAACTCTTGAATTAATCCAATGCTATTTTTGGTGGCCTACCCGAACAAAAGATGTAAAAGCGATGGTAAACAACTGCGAAGTCTGTGCTCGCACTAAAACAAGTCATTCAAAACCGAAAGGGTTGTTGCATCCACTCCCAACTCCAAGTCGTCCTTGGGAGCACATTTCTTTAGACTTTATTACAGGTCTACCAGTGGTTCAACAACATTCAGTAATCCTGGTGGTAGTAGATAGTCTCACCAAATATGGAAATTTTATTGCTTGTAAGAAATGGCCCACCTCCAGTGAACTGGCAACTATTTTACTGAATAGAGTGGTTCGTTATCATGGACTGCCAAAAATGATCCTCTCTGATCGAGAGTCGCAATTTGCCTCCAATTTCTGGAAGACATGGTGTAAAACACTCCAAGTGACATCTACACTATCTACAAACCACCATCCTCAAACAGATGGTCAAACTGAGAGACTAAATCAGACTTTGAAGCAAAACCTGCGTGCTTACGCTGAAAAAGCACTTCATTCTTGGACATCAATGCTCTGGTTAGCTGAGTTAGCCTACAATAACTCATTCCACACTTCTACTGGCATTATACCTTTTTTTGGTTTGTTTGGCTATCATCCTGACACCTTGGCCATCACAATCCCTCAAGAAAGTTCTCTTACTCCAGCTGTGTCAGAAACCATTCAACATCTGCATCAGACACAGAAATTGATTCAACAGCATTTAGAAAAGTCCAAACAAAAATACAAAAAGCATTATGACAAGAAACATTGTGAGGGACCGCAGTATCAACCAGGTGATAAAGTGTGGCTTTCCACAAAACATATAGACTTAAAGAAGAAGCACATGTTCAACCCCAAATTCATAGGTCCTTACACTGTCCTTCAGAAAATCAATCCTGTGGCCTATAAACTGCAATTGCCAAGATCATTATGGATTCATCCAGTGTTCCACACTTCCCTCTTGAAAAAGGCAGTCCAGAAGGTCCGCCCTCATCCAGCTCAAGTTCTAGTACAGGGGGAAGTAGAATACGAAGTCAAGAAAGTTTTGGATTCTAAACTGAGAGGGCGTAATCTATGGTACTTAATCTCATGGAAAGGTTATGGCCCTGAAAGTAACTCATGGGTTTCTGCCTCTGATATCCATGCTCCAGTACTTGTGAGGCATTTTCATCATCTCAATCCAGACAAACCAGGCCCTAGAGCGCGTCTGGGAGAGGGGAGTAATGTCAACATCTGGGCAGTGCGCACTCTACGGGCGACTAGAATGCAAAAACCTAACAATTTCAAGCTAACATAATTTATACATTGTGCTGATATGATGATGTTTAACCTTTTGCATTGCAGAGTTTAATCCTGAAGACTTATATTCAGCATGCATATAAATGCTGTTCACATGGAATGTACTGCTGCAGGCTTTCAGACTGTGTCAGGGTGTGGTCCCCTTCCAGGGCCTTCTAGAAGCTTTCCCTGCAGCATGCCTGGGTGTGGTTGGTGGGTTAGGGCTAAGACTCTATAAAAGGGAGCCAGCCCAGCTCCACGTGCTCACTATTCAGAGGTCGCAGTGCAGAGCAGCAGCAACTTCCTGAGCTCCTGTTCCGGAGACCTACTTTGATCTTCCAGGCCTTTGCCCTTCATTTACATTGGTGATCCTTGATCAGGGCAGTAAGACGGAGGTCGGGCTGGGCCCCCGGTCCCATTTTCAAAGGCATCCGAGTTCTTGGGCCTAATTTTCATGTTGAGAGATTTTACCTTGTGTGTGTGAATGTGCTCTGGGTTTTTCTGGCATTTACATGTTAATATTAGTTACATGGTGGCATTCAAAGTGGCAAGACGCGCAATTTGTTCTTTGTGATTTAACCCTTGATATTCATTGTGCGCTACCATTTCTTGGCAGTTACATGGTGGCATTCGAATCGACAAGACGCGCGATTCATTTCTTGTGTGTAATTCATGTTATTCATTGTACACTACCATTTCCTGACATTCATATGGTGACATTCGAATCGGCAAGAGGCGTGATTCTTTTCCGGTGCCTAGATTCATGTTATTCCTTGTACGCTACCATTTCTTGTCATTCATAAGGTAGTCTTTGAATCGGCAAGTCGCGCAATTCCTTTTCTTGTGTTTAATTCATGATACTCAGTGTGCGCCACCATTCCTTGGCATTCACATGGTGGGCTTCGAAACGGCAAGACCCGCGATTCGTTTCTTGTTTCTAATTCATGATATTCATTGTGTGTTACCATTTCACGACATTTATTGGCTGACATTCGAATCGGCAGAACGCTTAATTCATTACTTGTGTTGAATTCATGCTGTTCAGCAAGCGTTACCATTTCATAGCATTTACTTGGGGGTGCTCGAATCGGCAATACGCGCGATTAATTTCTTGTGTTTAAAATCACGGTGTTCATTATGCGCTACCACTTCATGGCATTTACTTGGTGGCTTTTGAGTCGGCAAGACGCATGATTTATTTCTCGAGTCTAACTTATGTTATTCATGGTGCACAATCATTACATGGTATTTACAACCTTTGTGAAAATCTCCAAAGTGCGCAATTCATGTTCCGGCAATTGTGAGAAAACAAAAATGCTAGAGTTCTAGATGTGATGTTGTATGTACATAATAAGTTCCTCAAAAACGATTCATATGATGGTTTAGAAATCATTCAGATTATTTCCTGATCCTCATTCAAAAGATAATACTTGAATTTGAAAGTTGCATTTAACTTTTTTTGATTCCCTCACAGGTATCCAGTCATCTTGAAGCCTAGTTATTTACGTCTATGCTTAGGTTGTCCCTGTTTTCAGAATGACAATGCTTAGGGTCATAGCCTAGTACTGATTAATATGATATAATCTTGATTGTGTGTGTTTTAACCTTTTTGCTTCCTACAGGTCTCCTTCCCAGCAGTTCCCTTCCTAATCCTTTTTCCCCACTTGGACTCTCTTAGACTCTGTGACAATTCTAATCAGAGTATTGGAGCTGTCTTGTGGTGGAAGTGTTGGGAGCGTGCACAGACCCCGAGGATCTGTTGACTCTGCCACCTGGAAGATAACGGCGGTCCAGCTGGGGCTGTCCTCCCAACATAGGCAGGGCACTTGTCGGACCATGACCCCCCCCTAATGTCCCACATCCTGGCGGTGGCATACCCAGAACTTGATTGGCGTGTGAGGGGAGCACAGCAGACAGAAGGGGGTGAACACAGTGCACTTTACCAAGTTAATTTGTTAGCTCCTGACATTTCCCTTTGACGACTAGGGATGAGCCATGTTTGACACAGTAGAGGAGTGACTGTGTAGATATGTGATGTGGTGCATATTGATGTGCCTTGCCTATTTGCCCAGGGATCTAGGACACAAATGGGAACAACTTGCTCCCGAGGGACAACACATGACTGTGCACATTGATCAATCAAGTAATGCTTGTTGTTATTGTGTGTGTAAATTCTATGCTACAGACCACTGCTCCTCAGGGTTACAGGTAAAAGAAAAGGAAGTGATGGATCACTGTCCTCAGCCAAGTGTCTGGTCAAATGGGTATACCGGAATCTGCACCTACAGGCTACCAATCTTCAGCGTTTGACAAGTGCTGGTGCCTCACTACTGTCTGTGATGTGAAGGTAGCCATCATACATGTGACAGAGCATACATTGTTATTTGGGTTAGCTACAGATCAATACTTTCCCTTGGTAAGTGGGGAATGTCCATTGACATATGTGAGCCATGGCTGTTGCCAACATTTCCTGTGCCTACATGTTAGCATGTTTCCTTTTCTCTTTTGACAAAAATGTGTACATTGCTGTTTTATGCATGGTCTACCAATGTTCATGGGATGATTTGTGCACTCCCTCACATATATGGGCATGCCAACCTGTGTGTGGAATAGGACATTTGCAATGGGGCTACATTTCATGTGGTGCCATAGGCAGGAGTGTGTCACCATTAATTGTTGACTCACACATACCCTCACCTGTCATTGCATATCATTTGGCATGTACAACTGCAGTAGCAATGAGGGACATTGCATGTATGACTAGATTATTTAGCTACAATGTGCATTTCCTGACCACTGATGTGGCATCATATGGGTAAGTGCACTGCACATGTGTAATGGGGAAGGTTTGTAACCTCACTGTTGGCATGCATCATGGAGTAACTTACAGTTATGTTGGAATCATGTGTTTGGGTACACCTTTTCATCCACTGACATCTGAGTTTATAGGACGAAAATGGAGACCATGATGTAGCTTCCCACTGGGCATCATGTTGAGGGCCTTCTAATAGTACTTGCAAATCTCAGTGCCTCTCCAACATACAAAGGACAAATGATGTTTACTGATGCAATCAGAGCATGTCATTGCAAGGAGTACCAGACATTAGTGGTGATTTCCCTGGGGCTTGGTGATTCATTGTGTTGTAGATTTTAGGGACATATCTCCTTGACATTTAGCACATATTGTTTACAGTGTCCATTTCCATGCCAAATGTGTAGCATATCTGAGCAGCATTATTACTACCTCCATGACTCCATTAGGACAAACTTCACTCGATGAAGTGTGCATTGTTGAAATTTCCAGTGTGACATCAGTATTTCCATATCATGTTCTCCAAGGCTTCTGTACTGCTGTCAGCAACATGTCGGGATTTTGGAGCATCATTTCCTTTTGTTGTGCTATTGTGTATGTGATAAATAGATGTCTGCATGACCTTGTATGGGATCTGTGAGAATGAAGTTAGCATTGGCCTACTATTGTATGACAACAGATAACTGAGGTATGTTCATGAGGTAAAGAATTGAAGGTGATGTGGTCTCTTACTTGGTTCAATGGTTACTGTGATTACACAACATCACCCTTGCAATTGTAGTTGTCTGAGATCCTAATTTTTCTGTGGGCAACTCTTGACAGTTCACATGGCAGGCATTTATATGGTATGGTACATGTAGGAGGCACTTTGATGTAGTTAGTTGCTGGAGCCTACTTGATGTCAGGGCAATGTTTGCTAATCACAGCTGTTGTTCAAGTGTGTTCAGAAACATGTGGTGACCCTCTTCCTCTTTGTATTTATAACCTCATCCCAGGCAACTAAAGGAGACAGTGCACAACCAAGTGGGGAAGCATCTGACCACAGTACCTCCAGTCAAGACACCTCTGACATGGAGGGACCCAGTGGCCCAGAAGGTGAGTGGAGTGCCATGGAGGAGACTGGATCTACATCCTCAACATCGGATTCAACCACTATTAGGTACTCCCTAGTTGTGGCGGACCCATCTGGACCTACTCCTGTACCATCTTTGTTCACCACCCCAGTTCTATCTCCACCCTCCCTGTTGCTCCCCACCCAGTTGGCCATGCTGGCTCACCCAAGAGGGTGGGCGTCTGCTTTACAGCAGGCACACCCACCCCGGCCGCTGTTATCCCTGCTGCCCTGAGTGAGGAGGCTATTGACCTCCTGAGGAACATCTCTGTGGGGCAGACTGACATTGTGAATGCCATCCAGGTGTTGGACAGCCAACTTCAGCAGACCAATGCTTTCCTGGAAGGCATTCATAGTGCCATGTCTGGTGTACAGAGATCTTTTTAATCCAAAGTCCCCATTCCCCTACCTATACCAAGCACACAGAAACATCTGCACGCACCCACCTCAACACATACAAGCAGTGCACATCAACACAAACACCAGAAGTAACACCAGCACACAGGCACTCAACATACACCCACAAACACAACATCAGCCACCTCTTCACCAGACATCGCCTTCGCTCCCATGACACACACACCACATCCAGTATACCCACAGGGACCACAACAACAGCCAGTGACACATCCACCATACCCAGCAAACCCACAGACACCAGCACAAAACACACAGACAAGACACATCCACCACTCCCACCAAACCTGCAGACACCACCCCAACAGACATACACACATCCACCACATCCAGCATACTCACAGACACCACACCAACAGACACACACACACATTACCAAACTCCTCCACCTCCCAACCCCCCAAGACCCACAAATGCCCGCACTCACACATGCAACAGACACCACCCAAGCAGAAGCATACCTCACACATGCACACACCCAAGACATCTACACTGACACACCACACAACCACTCCCTCAACCTCCAAATTCCCCATTCCCTTCTGATGACCATCCCTGTGTTCCGAAGGAGAGTTCCTTTTTGACCTTGCTCTTTCTCCTGTTACCTCCAAACCCTCCCAAACCCAAGAGGCCCCCACGCACATCCCAACTCATGCCTTCTACATGAAAGTCCTCCCTGTCACACCTGCCCCCCTTGAAAACACCCATACCTCTCCCCTGAAGAAGCCCACTCCTCAAAAGCAACAGTCCTCCCCTCTGAAACCCAAACCCACCCATCCTAAATCTGACCCCACCCAAGGAAGATCCATGAGGTGCCTGCCTGCCCACTAGATGCCCCTTCCTGTGAATGTTCCCTGGCACTGTTTGGAGTCAAGTGTGGGCACAACCATGTTCATGGACATTATTTGTACTGGCCAACAGCCTTTGATCTTCTTCATTTCAATTCAAAAAATAAAAGTAGTTGTTTTTTTGGGTACATATTCATCCTGCAATTACTTTTCTACCTTATGTTATTGCTGAGTAACTTGTGTTGTCTGTCTATAGTTGTGTTTGTTTCAGGCTGCTTGCTGATCCATTTGCTGTTGTGTGCAGTATCTGACTTTGTAGGCAGTGCTTGTGTCCCCCAAGACAAGGGTATATGTTTACCGTATGGATATGTGGGTGTAAATGCAATTGTGGTGTCATACCAGTGTGTTCTGTTTGGTATGGTAAGTATGTCATCTTGTGTTGTCCAATGTGAGCATGTAGGGTGTTAGACTTGTCCTCCTGCTATGGATTATAGATTCATCACATGTTTGGCAGTTTGAGTTTTGTTTGTGGAGGCATGGAGGGTGTTCAGTTGTGATACCTTTGTTTGCATTTGACAGTGCATCTGTCCATTTAGATGAGTGTACCTTGCAGCTACTTCATGCAAATGTATGTCCCATGCAGTTGGAGTTGTATGTGCTTTGCTGACTTGTACTTCCACATTGTGCAGATAGGCATGTCATTTTGTTCTACTGTTGTTTGTCTCTGAGATACATGTAGGGCCAGTTTATGTGCAAATGTTGTTTTAGGGGCATGTGCAAAGTGTGATGTGTCCTAGTACAGCATCCTTCCATGAGTGCTCCTAATGCCACATCCCCCTTGAGCAGGTGTTGTTTGCATGGTAAGCATTGGATAGTTGTCTCTCTGACTATTGTGTATCCCATTGTACTTCCATTATGCTGCAATATGGGTGATGTATGGGTACATTGCAGGGATGTTTCATGGGAAGGGTGTTAGTGTTCCATGACACATCATACAGATGTGTATTGAATCTGACAACAGTCCATGGCATGTGTGAAATGTGAGGGTGTCAGTTGGATTGGAAGATGTGATGTGGCTGCTTTGTTGCTGTGTGTGACACAGGGTTATCTACACTTCACTGTCCCTGTACCTAATATTTGGAGACATGTGATTTTATGTAGTGTAGCACTACAGTAAGAGCGGTCTGTCCAAAGGGGACCTTTAAGGCTGTGAATGTGTCTTTCTGTGTGAATGACTGCAACTGTGTACACAATGACACATGCCCGTAGCATGGGCCTCATATCATGTTGACAACGGCGCAGGTATCTGTTGTTAAGGTCAATGGCATAGGCAGGCATGTGTACTTACCATTGGTGACATCCACCACGGCATGGATTTTGTGCTCCATCAATGAGCAGCATCAGCGGCAGGACTGTGCAATGTGCTTCATGCTGGCATAGTATGTGTAATGCTGCCTGCAGTGGAGTTGCTCCCTTTATACTCTCCATTTCCTTCTGCTGATACATGATGGTTGGACTGCCAATGTCACATTTGTGGTGTGCAACACCATGATGAGTTCGGCAGAAACACTATCTCTGTTGTCCTGTTTGTCCAGCCTCATCACTGTGGCGGTCTGCGCGGCCGGGCTGTGCCAGTAGAATCACAGTGGTCTTTGCTCCATAGGCTCATCAGGATCATAATACAGTGGTCCTACTGCCAAGCCAATGGTGGTCGGACTGCCACCAAACTGATAATCAGACCCTAACTTGGAAAAAGTGAATACACTGGGCGTGGCTTCGATTTACATTTAATTATTAACATTGAGAACGTGCACACAATATGGCATCAGGTTTACACTTCAACTCCAATCTAACAAACACTGGGGAAAGTATTCACAGGGGATTTACTATTCCAGCTATTCTAGCTCCAGTCTATCATACATTAAAGAAAGTGCATACATTGGAGGTAGAGGGCAGATTTACTTTTCTAAGCTCAAGCTTTAAAACACTGGAGAAAGTGCATGCAATGGAAGGCATCAGATTTACTTTTGTAACTCCAGTCTAACAAACACAGGGAAAGGTGCATTCATTATGGAGAAGGGGTCAGATTTAGTATTCTAACTTCAATCTAACAAACATTGCAGACAAAATTCACATTGGAGAGTCATATTTACCATTTGTACTTCCGCCTAACAAAAATTGAAGAAGTGTTTACTTGGAGGAGGTGGCAAGTTAACTATTATAATTGCACTCTAACTACAATTGGGGGAAAAAGCATATGTATTGGTGGGGATTTACTATCATAACTCCAATCTGACATTTATTGGATAAAGTGTTTACATCGGGTGAATATATACTGTTCTGACTCCAGTTTAAAAAAACATTGGGGAAAGGGCATGCTTTGGGGTGGGTCACATTCAGAACACCAAAATACTGTATCCACACATTTAAAATGTAACTAAAAGGACCCAGAATTCAAATAAAATCATAATTAGACAATACTGTTTCTGCTGTAATAACCACTGGAATTAATATAAACAAGTATCAGTCTCATATGAAGCAAATTTAGTTTGTCCTGTTTGGCACCTTATACTAAACATATTCTTGAACAGATCAATCATCACACAAACTTCATGCGCAAATACTGAAACACTTTTAATATTGTCAAAATCTCAGAAGTGGGAAAATTGCATAAGTATTAATGTGCCCTAGATAAGTCATATGAGAAATTGAGTTGTTGGTTGAAGGGGGTGATCTTTATCAGGGAGAATCACAAAAAGTCTGTAAAATAACCTTTGCTTGACCCTGTTGTAGCTTGGCACAAATGCTGTCAAGCTTTACTTAAAGGCAATGTGTAAAGTATTTATGCAGCGCATGAACAGTAATAAAGTTGGAAAACAATACAAGAAAAATCCCACACCCATTTATAAAAATAGAATAACATTTAATATATTATTTGACACTGAAGAGACAAACATCCAATCAGTAGAACTAGAGATATGCAATTTCAAAGATTTATGGTAACTATAGCATCTAAAATCGCAAAGCCCCACTTGTGGATATCTGGTCATGGAAGGCAAGGTGAAAGTCACAAGTTCAGGATGACCATAGTGCAGATACAAGGTTAGTTGCACTAAAAAAGTTACTGGTTTAAGTCCAACATGGGGAGTTCTTTTGTGAGTTGAGGAGGCCAGCAAGAAGAAAGGAGAACATCGCAGGTAGTCATCTCTGTAGAGCAAAGATCCTGTTGGGCGTTGTGGGCAGTCATTGCTGGTGGTTTGCTCCGGCGGTCACAGTGGGCTGTTAATGCTGTACCACATACTGCAGATCTCGCATTGCTGCTTGGCACTGGCGGTCATTGTAACATGAAGAGTCAGCTTCACCAGAACTTCACGTTGGTGGTCAGTGGGGGGTGGCATGATCTTCCCACAAACTGGCCCATGAGGAGCACATAAGCTGAGTATTTCTCTTTTTCTTCAAGGAGGAGCTCAACTGATACCACACTAAGGGGCATATTTATACTCCGTTTGCGCCGAATTTGCGTTGTTTTTTTCGACGCAAATTCGACGCTAAACTAACTCCATATTTATACTTTGCCGTTAGACGCGTCTAGCGCCAAAGTTCATGGAGTTAGCGTCATTTTTTTGCGTGAACACCTTCCTTGCGTTAATGATATGCAAGGTAGGCGTTCCCGTCTAAAAAAATGACTGCGATGCTATTGCGTCGGATTTATACTCCCGGGCAAAAATGACGCCCGGGAGTGGGCGGGACTAAAAACCCCGCATTTGCGCCGGATTTTTGCGCCTGGGTCAGGGCAGGCGTTAAGGGACCTGTGGGCTCAGAATGAGCCCAGAGGTGCCCTCCCAAGCCCCCAGGGACACCCCCTGCCACCCTTGCCCACCCCAGGAGGACACCCAAGGATGGAGGGACCCACCCCAGGGACATTAAGGTAAGTCCAGGTAAGTATTTTTTTATTATTATTTTTTTGGCATGGGGGGGCCTGATTTGTGCCCCCCTACATGCCACTATGCCCAATGACCATGCCCAGGGGACAGAAGTCCCCTGGGCATGGCCATTGGGCAAGGGGGCATGACTCCTGTCTTTGCTAAGACAGGAGTCATGTTAATGGTGTCTGGGCGCCAAAAAAAAATGGCGCAAATCGGGTTAAGACATTTTTTTTGCCTCAGCCTGACTTGCCCCATTTTTGGACGCCCAAACGCCATTTTTTCCCTACGCCGGCGCTGCCTGGTGTACGAGTTTTTTTTGCACGCACACCAGGCAGCGCCGGTCGGCTAACGCCGGCTAACGCCGGCTAACGCCATTCAATAAATACGGCGCCCGCATGGCGCTTCAGAATGGCGTTAGCCGGCGCTAAACTGCGTTAGCGCAGTTTTGCGTCAAAAAGTATAAATATGGGCCCAAGAGTTCTTGACCTGAGGTGCACCTCTTGGGGATCAAGACCTCATAGCAGCAGAGACGAACAATGCTCAGGCAGTTCCAGTTGGAGGTCCACGCAGCAGCTCAGCTGGACGGATACAGGGAGGCCTCTTGTTATGTCCCTGCAGCCCAGAATAGGAGTTCAGTCAGTTGGCCCTTGGTGTCACTTCAGCTAGGGGTGAAGGGGAGGTTCATTCTTCTTTCTCAACAAGCAGGGCAGGACTCAAGTAGCAGAGCATCAGGGCATCCTTCTTCTGTAATATCCACTTGTCAATGAGTATACTGAAGAGTGTGTCTGAGGGCACACTAGAAGCATTACATTTGTTTTTAGTCCTGGTGCCCACTTTGAAATGGGAAAAGCATCTGAAATTCTCCCCTACAGCCTGTCGGGAGGAACAGTAGACTAGTGTAAACTCCCTTTGTATATTAGCTGCTCCAGTGCCTTTGAAGAGCAAGTGTGGTAAATAACAGCTCTACACCTCCAAAAAAGCCAGGATGGCCTATCTTGCCAACACCCACACCCTCTACTGTGTTGCCGTCTGGGAAGTATGTACAAAGGTCAACTGCCAACTACATCTAGTCATGTGACCAAGGAACAGGCTGCAGGCACCAAATGGTTAGGACAAGAAAATGCCAACTTTCCATATGTGGCATTTTTAGAATTGTGACTAAAAATCTGACTTTACCATTAAAGGAGTTTTTTAAATTCCAACACCTCAGGCACAAAACATGACATTCCTACCTACTCCCATACAAATGCTATCGCTTATTAAATGTAATAAGGTGACCCAATGTCATCCTATGGGAGAGTTAGGCACTGCAGTAGGTAAAAATGAATTTAGGAATATTTCACTATCACAATATATAACATTGAAAAGTGCATGTCCAACTTTTCAAATACAATGCTCTCTGTCCTATATGCAGTTTATGCCCTATTCTAGGGATGACATATATGTATTAGAAAGGAAGATTTGACCTGGCAGATAGTTTATTTTGCAAATTTGAAATATCAGGTTAAAACTGCACATAAAGGAAGCAATGTCAGGTTTGAGAAATGTTTAAAAAGGCAATGTAAAAGGGAAGCAAAGTAAGAGCTGCAGGCCCAACAGTGGCATTTAATTTTCAAACCCTGTGTACACGTAGTACCACTTTACCAGGGACGTATAAGTGAATTGAATGTGTCCAATTGGGTGTAAGCCGAATTTTACCAAGTTTAAAGGAGAGAGCACAAGCCCTTTAGGATGGGTTAGCAGTGGTAAAGTGCATAGAGTCCTATCACCAACAAAAAAGGGATACGAAAACAGGAGAGATGAAGGAAAACATTTTGCAGTGACCCTGCAGAGAGTATTAGGGAAGTGCTTCTCCCTGTGGATTAGTTTAGGACCCTGCAGAGTCTAACCTAAGATCAACAGTATCAAATATTATGACATCTGGATTTTTCACCAGAATAGAAGGTCCTTATTCACAAAGATCCATTAAAGTCTGTCAAACATAATTAAATGGATATCTGTTAAACATAATGCATTTACTACAGCAAAACGGTATGATATATATATATATATATATATATATATATATATATATATATATATATATACATGCCAGGAATACACACAAGTACACAGTAGTAGACTTCACTGCAAGGGTTGTGATGAGCGGATCGTAGGTTTATTTGCCTTGAGCCTTTGTGAATACCCACAAACCAGTGAGCTTGAGGAAATTCAAGCTGTTTTCTCGATTCCTTCCCCACCCTGAAAATGGTGAGAGATTTACTTGAGGAAAAGGCTGAAGTGACTTCCTTTTCAGGATGTAAAGGAACCGAACACCTTAAACCTCATGGGCCATGAAAGAAAGTTTATTCAATGGGGGAATTGTTTCCCTTTGGTTAAAAGCATGAAAAAATAAAATTCTGCAATTGCACCCGGAACTGTCTTTTCACAATGCAAATGTTACCTTACATTATATGACATAGCCTGTGCTATGCCTGGAATGCTGTTACTAATGCTGCCTTACAGGGATAGTGGTGAGAATGTTTGAGAATTCGCACTAGTTGTACTTTTACACCTATGCATGAGAGTACATCTACAGGTGTCAACATACATAGCACTTTATAACCTGTAAACAGAGAAACAAATTCTAATGGAAAATCTTCCTTTACTCTTGTAGCTCTTTGTGGGGCAGAATATTTTGTCTTAACTATAAGGAAGTTATGAAACATTTTGTTTAGCAAACAGGTGGCTTGGTGTATAGTCTTTCCTTAAAAAAATAAGCTTCAGCCAAACCGCCAATGTCATAATATTGTGGAAAGTACAGCCAGCCTGTTGGCAGTACTTTCCATCATATTACAGCCCCCGCCAGGGTCATAATGAGGGCCTGTATTCTTGATCATGCAATACCTAAACTTTGCGGCCTTTTATATATGACTTATTATTCCATAAACAGTTTGTAATACCAAAGCAACATGTGTATGTTACCCCAACTCAATAAAGTGCAGAGACAGTAATTGCATAACCAACATATTAAACCACTAACTGGTTCAGTAAAGTCACAGTGTGAGTAAAGTGCTTGCTTCTGTCTATATCAAAAAAGAATCGGAAAGTGATTGTGTTAAATACTGATAAAATACAAAACAGTTAATCTCTCGGATGGAGTTTCCTTTACTGCAAGGGCTCCCAAAATCTCCTTATAGCATTGTATTTTGTTCACCTGGACATAGTGCCAGGGTTCCCTTGTGCTGACTTTATTCATCTTGTAAAGACGTTTTCCTAGAGTGGTATTCACTTGTGATTTCCAATATTATGTAATATTAAACCAAGCCACCAATGCAGAAATATAAATGAACTGTGCACAGCTTTTTCCCAAGCTGTAGTGGAATGGCGAGGTTTACAAGGTGAGGACTTGACCCTGTATGCTACCCTTAGTGAAATACACTCAAAGATCTGTATCCAATATTCAGAGACTAGACTGCTTTACACGATCAAAATATGTATTCCCATTTTCCTACTTCTTTACATCTGAGGCATTTTCTATTAATGGTTTCAAACATTTTGTTGAGCTGCTCCTGGGTATAATAAAGCTTTCAACTGTTCTGACAATTTACCCCTCTCAATAACGAAAACCCATAATCAAAATATCTCAGGCAGGGGGCGTGGCTGGAGGTCACACAAGATGGCCGCTGCTCTTTAGAGCTCTGTGAGGCTTCAGCACTTCCTGGAAAGAAGGAGATGTTTTCACATCAAAATGATTAATTTCTTCAGCATTTTTGAGCACTGGAGCTCTGCCGCTGCATAAATCGTCATTTGCATTTCACTCCATAAGCCTCTGCACAAACCTAAACTTTCACAGAGATGTTTCTAACTGACTTTTAACTGCTTGCCTGGATGTCATTCTACAAATCTAATTTCCTCTGCAATGGAATATTTATTACCTTCTGACAGCCAGCTGAACTTTTGACCTCTCTCTTCAAACACATTTAGCTGAGGTTTTCAACTTTCAGTATTCACTGGCAGCTCTTGTTGTCAAGGAGCTCTTTCAAATTGCTCTTCATAATATGGTAAATGCTTTCCTTTGAAGAGGGGATTTTTCCTTTTCAGAAGGTTCCCTTAACACTAGTCACCAATTGTTTGACTATGTGCAGTAAAGTGCTTTGCTCTTGTGGTATTCTGTCATGCCTGTTATGAGAGAATAATTTAGGATTTTCTATCTATATATTTTTTATTATATTTTGCTCTGTTGTTGGAAACTTCTCACAGCAGCTTCTCATCGTAATATAATTTCATCAACACCTCACATTGCTGTATTCCTATTACCAAATTGCTGCTGGCTTCTATGGGGAGACAACATAATTCTCAGAGCAGCCAGTCATCATCTTCCTCCAAGTCTAATAATCCTCTTCGAGTGGTGGGCACACATATAACTAAATATTCCCTACCATCAGCTTTAACAATGGATAGTGCTGCAGTCTTTTTAAAGGATAGCGCTCTACATTTCATGCTGCTGGCGCAATTGCGAAAAAAACATCTAACACCTCCTCCGTCAAGCGCCCCAAAAAAATACCTTGATTCTCCCTCAAAATCATCTACACGTCTTACTCTAGATGATGTCATGGAGGAATTGCGTGCATTAAAGCCCTTTATGATGGACACCAATGCCTCTTTGCAATGTATTGAGGAGCAATGGTCCCAACATGAACAACAAATTTGTACTCCTGAACAGAGGGTCAGTGACCTTGAAGATTGTAACACTGTCAATCCTCAGATCCCCAAGGACATAGCTCAACTTAAAATGTTTACTGAAAACTTAGAAAATAGAAATAGGAGAAATAATCTTCGCCTTTTTGGGATTCCAGAAGGTTCGGAAGGCTCTAACATGATTGCATTCCTTCATACAGCAATACCTTCAGTTCTTCGCTTGCCTTCTACCTCTCCCCTCTCTATCCAACGGGCACATCGTTTAGGTCCACAGACTTCAACTGGCCCTCATGCACATCCTAGAGGCATTATTATTTTCTTTCTCCAATTTACTGACTTGATGCAAATACTCTCGGAAGCCAAAAAGATGGGCTCTTTGCTGTGGTCAGGTCATAAAGTGTTTTTCACACAAGACTTCTCTCCTGCTACAGCTGCACGTCGCAAACAGTTTTTGGACTTACATCCACAACTCAGATCCTTGAATATTCGATATGGTCTTCTTCACCCATGCCTTTTCAAAATGACATTCAAGGACAAATCTTACTCGTTTGAGGAACCTTCAGCACTACAAACTTTTATTAGCCAACACAAAACAGAAGCAATGGAACTAGGTGCATCTGCAATTACTTGAAGTTATAATTTAATTAGTCTTTAATGTCCTTTTTTTTTTTTCTGGACAGTTTAAAAGTAATGGTTATGTTTAGTATTTATATCCATGGTTTTCCTTCTCTGCATCGTCTTATTTTCTTCTTTTTTTTTTTTTAGATAGTGTTCTTTGTGCAATCCTCATGTTCCTTTCCCAACCATATCCCTTTCTCACCATCCAAATTGTTCTCCTACATGTTCCACTGGTAAGCTTTGATTTTTATTCTTCTTCATGTCACACTCCTTTACTATAGTTATTACGTTATTTGGTCTCCTGAATGGTACATTTTTCATTTGTATGTTTTTTTTTTTCTTCCATGAAACTCGCCTTCATATCTAATATCACTTTTCTTGTGCTGAAGCCACTCTTGCCTGTCTTTTCAGGTTCTCCGCTGTCCCTCTACCTTTCGGGGTATTCACTTTCTATCTTGTCTTCTTTAGCTTTCGTGGACTTTAGTCCCCGTATTGCCACATCCATGTATATACAACTTCTGGATGTCATATTCCTCCTTTTCTTTTTCTTTACTATCTTGTTTCTTTCCCATTTCTTTGCTTTTGCAAAATTGATGTGCCTAGTTTTTTGCTTGTTACAGCAGTTGTTTATTAATACTTCTTGTTATGCAACTTAGAACTGTTACTTGGAATGTTAAGGGGCTCAAACACCCCATTAAGCTTCAGTGTGTCTTATCTCACCTAGCTCGTTTGAAATGCCACATTTATTTGTTGCAAGAGACTCACCTCAATGACTCTGAGGCAATTAAGCTAAAAAAACAATGGGTGGGGGACAATTTTTACTCCCCTTCCACCACAAACAAAAATTGAGTGATTATACTCTGTCATGAATCTCTCAAACCTACCATAATTTCACAGCATCAAGATACAGAAGGTCGCTGGGTACTTGTTACATTTACAATTGACAATATTTCTCTTACTATCCTAAATCTATACGGCCCCACACATCCGGATCCAAATTTTTGGAAGAATCTTTCACATATTGTCTCTGAACATTCCTCAAACAATTTACTAACAGTTGGTGACTGCAACCAAATTCTCGATCCATTTTTGGACAGACGTTCCACGTCACGTTTCATTCCACATGCCTCCCACAAAGCTTTTAAAAACTTTATTTTACATCATTCTCTCTCTGATTCCTGGAGAATATGCAATCCCGACCTCTTGGAATACTCTTTTATTCTCCTATCCACCATTCCCATTCTAGGCTTGATTATATCTTTCTGAGTAAAGGTTTATTGCAACATATGGTCAACTTTGAAATCGGTGCTATTTTGATCTCAGATCACGCACCTGTGATTACTGACCTTGATCTTTTTCTTAATGGTTCTAAAACATCTTCATGGAGGTTTAATAACTCTCTACTTTCAGATGCTACTTTTATTGCTTCCTACAGTAAGTTTATAGAAGAATACTTCCACATCAACAATAGTGATCAACTATCATTTCATTTTGTGTGGGATGCATTGAAAGCATCCTCTAGGGGTTTCATCATAAGTTAACCTCACTCAAAAAAAAGTCTGCTCAACAAAAATCGACTTCCATCCTTGAAAAAATAAAGTCCCTAAAACATGAATACTATACTCACAAAACTAGTAAACCACATCTTGAAGCACTAGTCTCAGCTAAAATGGAGTTCAACCAATATACCAATGAACAAGCATGCGGCACCCTCCTGAAAATAAATGCCAGATATTATGGTGGTAACAATAAAGCTGGTTCTCTTCTAGCTCCATATATGAAACAAAGAAAAGAAAAAATAACTATTAAATCTATCACAGATAACAATGGTGTTAAACACATTAGAGATAAAGATATAGCATTGTGTTTCGCTTCTTACTATAAGGACCTGTACACTCCAGAACACATACCAACAGTTGAATCTCTCAACCAATATTTTTCTAATCTCAAACCAAGAGACCCATTGCAGATTGACCTCTCATCTTTAGACCAACCCCTACAAGTTACCGAACTATATACAGTTTTACAATCGCTCCCCAAGGGTAAGGCTCCAGGCCCAGATGGCTTCACAGTAGAATTATTTATTCAGTTGGCTAAGTCTCTCTTCCCCAAACTCTTTCAATTACTTAATCACTTTATAATGTCAGGTTCTGCATTTGGCTCATTTACGGAGGCCATGATTTGTCTTATTGCCAAAAAAGATCGGGATGCGACTGACTGTAAAAATTATAGACCCATATCTTTAATTATTACTGATTTTAAACTCTATGCCAAAGTTTTACCTCTCTGTTTACTCCCATATGTACCTGACGTTATTGATTCTCATCAATCTGGTTTTATCCCTAATAGAAATGTAGCAGATAATTCCCGTACTTTTTAAAATAAAATTAACAAGGCATCTAAACTTAAGATTCCTCTGGCAGCTTTATCACTGGATGCGGAAAAGGCCTTCAATAGGGTCTACTGGGGTTTCTAGTCAAAGGCATTGGAATGGCATGGACTAGGTACTAAATTCTGACATTTTATATCCATTCTTTATTCCTCACCATGGGCCAGATGTAGCAAAGGGTTTTACCCATTTTGTGTCTATGGGAAAATATGTTCGTACATATGGCCCCATGTTCCTTGGTTATAACAAATGGTATCCGATCTCCTTTTTTCCCTCTTA
Organism: Pleurodeles waltl; assembly: GCF_031143425.1. Classification (NCBI taxonomy): domain Eukaryota; kingdom Metazoa; phylum Chordata; class Amphibia; order Caudata; family Salamandridae; genus Pleurodeles; species Pleurodeles waltl. Next base: position 264,795,943 of record NC_090448.1, on the reverse strand, counting down.
GAAGGGCTACTCATCAGGGATGCCCATTATCTCCCTTACTATTTATTTTGGCTCTCGAACCTTTTCTATACCAATTAAAAACGTCTGAACAATTTACGGGGTTTCAAATTAATAATGCACACATCAAATTTATGGCAAATGCTGATGATATTCTTTTGTTCATGTCTCACCCTGACACTTCTCTTCCTGCATTCCTGCATGAGCTCAACTTATATTCTGATGTATCTGGCTATAAACTTAATATAGACAAAACAGTGGTCTTACCACTTAATGCTCATTGCACTGGCTCTGTATTCCTTGATGCAGGATTATCTTGGAATTCTTCTAAGATTAAATGCCTGGGGGTATGGTACTGCACTACTCTCAAGGATACATTAAAGACTAATTTAGAAATCGTATATGCAAAGCTTGTAGCTCTCACACAGAAATGGTCTCTGTTATATCTCACGTGGTAGGGCCGCTTAGACACCATTAAGATGATGCTTCTCCCTATCATTAACTTCTTCCTTATGATGCTTCCTATTAAGATACCTAAACTATTTTTTAGTTCAATTGATAACATTCTGTCCAAGTTCCTGTGGAACAGTAACCAATCCCAAATCTCTCTCTCGAAATTAAAACTTCCTAAAGTACAAGGTGGAGTTAATTTTCCTGACTTTTTAACTTATCACAAATCTTTTGGCATTCAGCAAATACATCCCTATTTATCTACACTCAATGAGGCCCCTCAAAAGCTATAGTTCTCTTTGGAAGAAACATTTATTTCTCCTTTTTCCCATAAACACATTATATTTATGTCTAACCCCCCAAAATTCTGGTTGCCCAGCACTATCTCCCATTCAGTCAACTTACTGAAACCTTTTTTATTTTGTATCTTACCCCCATTAATCAATTCTTTAACAGTCTTATTTGGCACAATAGTTCGCTTAGGAAACAAGGTAAAACCTTGTGTTGGAAGGCTTGGATGACTAAAGGTATTCTTTTCATTTCCCAATTATATCATAAAGACTCTCTCATCCCTTTTACTACTCTCTCAGAAATTTATAATCTCGCTATTTGCATGAAATCCCAATATATAATTCTTTCTACTCTAGTCCAAGAGGCCCTCAATAAACTTATACATCATAATCATTCTTCTCTTGCATCATCTCCACACCCAATCGTAACTTCTACTTATCCTAGGGCAGCTGGAATGTATAAACTTTTAAGAACGTCTGTTTCACATAGACTCAAATCACCTATTGAGACATTGTGGGAATCAGATCTTGGTGTTGTTTGGCCAACTTTTTTATGGGATAGAATATGGTATAAGATACATTCCACTGCACGCACTGCAAGCCTCACACAGACCCTATATTTTTTTTATAATAGACTTTTCTACACTCCTGTATGCCTTTACAAACTCAAACTTGCACAAAATGACAATTGTTGGCGCTGCCACACTCAGCAGGGTACTGACTTTCACATATTTTTTTCTTGTCCATCCCTATCTACTTTTTGGTCCTCAATATTGTCTCGCATTTCAGCAATAGCTCAGATCTCCTTACCAATGTCATATGAATTACTGTTTTTGGGTGGCATACACGATATCTGGAGTTCATTCAGGCCTCTTGGAAAATTGGTGGACCTTTTGCTTTCTATTGCAATCTCTATTATTACTTCTAACTGGAAATCTTCGGAGAACATTACTCTCAGACAGTGCTGGAATTCTGTATGTTATCATCATAGACTTGACAGCTACAAGCTTGATTCAACAGGAACTTTCTTCAAACATCATCAGCTATGGTTGCCATTAAGTAACTATCTCACATGCACTGTGAAGGAAATGGATCGCCTCCTTTTTTTAAAATGTCAATATATTTCCTGTTTTAATTCTTATATATACTTATTTCATCTTACATTTGCTGCAACTAATGTCTATTACCTCTCTCTCCACATGGCTATCACTTGATTCCCTTTTCTATCCCTATAGCTCTTCTCCCTCTCCCTCTCTCTTTCTTCTTTCTTTATTCAAACTTTGAGTCTTTGATACAATATTGCTGTATATGCCTAATTCATTTACATGTTTAATATGCATTTATAAGTACAATATTCTTTATGCATGTATATTCACGACTGCATATCTCTGTCCTGGCAATGTTAAGTTAATGTTCTTGTATTTGACTCAATAAAAAACATATTTAAAATATATATATATATATCTCAAGCAGATGTCCCTGTCAATCTCTATCTCCATGTGCTCCAGCCATTTCATACATATGTTTACAATGGCTTGGAAGTTATCCTGTTAAAGTGTTTTATACCAATACATTAGGGAGTTATTCCCCTCGCCAAAGTGAATAATTTTCTGCCCAGTGATATGCTTGACAAGCTTTAGGTAAGAGAGACTATTAAGAACAGAAAACATCTGTCTATAAGAAAAACAAAAAACACATACAGAGATTTACATAGGCAAATTTCAGCTTCAGATTTACCTCGGTTCTGTTCTAAAAAAATCTCCCATTTTATGTAGGTTCATATTTTTCCATCTCTTAATGGCAGCTAATGAAAACAGGGAGAACGTTTTTCAGATAAATATTAGTCTGTCAGCCCAAACATCCAAACATTTTGCAAGGTCTTATACCTCACTTTTTTCGCTATTTTGGGGTTCATTAATGGCCTTCACCAAACTGGCTACTCTGTAGCTACGCAGCAAATACAAGATAATAAAATTGTTGAACTGGGAGACCTGCATCGAAAACTGACAAATCTGCAACACAATAGAAGCTGAATAGTAAATTCTAAACCAAGGGAATGCCAATCCTCCCTCAGTTTCAGACAGTTGTAGTATCTTTAAACTGGCTTTGGGACATTTATCCCTCCATACAAATAACATCAAACTGCTCTCCAACTTGTTAAAAAAAACAGCCTCCAATTTGCAAGGGACATTCATAAAAAAGGAATAATCGAAGGGTTAAAATAGACATTTTAACTAATAATATCAGGCTGATCACTGAAACAGGGAAGGATTTTCAAACTTCCAGAAGAGAATGCATTTTTGAGTGCAGATACACAAAATGTAAGCAATAGCTATCTAAAACTGAGTTGAAGTAAACTATCCCTAAATACATTTTAGGGTGGGGATTGTAGTTGGCTATTATTTCCGGGGATTACACTTCTGGCATGATATTACAAAATGGGATTCAGGATTGATTGCATTAATTTTATATCCCTCCAGCTTGGTGTACCTCCAGATCGCCTGGAATGCTAACTCAATATTATCCCTATCAGGAAATAGGTACATAGCAGCATCATGTTCGTAACATTTTATTTTGGGAGCATCTATCAGTGGGGGGCAAATTCCTTTATACAAACAAATATATTGGGCTATGGGTTTTATAAATAAAACAAATAGAATGGATATGGGCAATGGATTTCCCTAGCAGGTTCCTCTGCTGGGAGACAGTTTCCGCACACTGAATATTTATTATAACTTGGGTCGAGGTGTTTTCATACAATCTGGCAATAGACCTTATGAGCTTTATCGAAAATAAAATTCTCTCAAAATGTTAAATAGATAATCCCAGCTCACGCGTTTGAATGCCTTTTCCTCTTCCAACAACACTACAGCCACAGGAATGTTATCGGCTGTAGTAAGATCAATTAACTCAGCCACCTAACAAATATCGGCCTTCAAAATCAGCCCTTAATAAAAACCATTTTGGTCAGAATGAAACAGGTGATCATTATGGTGCAAACATGGTTAATTCAAATTTTTGTGAAATTTATAATCCGTATTAAAGGGCATTATCGGTTTATATGAAAATTGATCAACTTTATTGTTTCTTTTTTTATGAAAATGCTTTTAAAGTACTTAAAAAAAAAAAAAAACGGTGGAGTAGATCTCCTAAGTAAAATGGAATTAAACAACTTAGTTAGAGGAACTACTAATAGGGAATTAAATTGCTTATAGAATTCTATCCCAGTAACAACTTCACAAAGGCTTTGGACCCTGGCCATTCCTTTATAACATTTTTAACCTCTTTGTCTCTAATCGGATGCATTAAAAGAGCAACAGGCTCTCTGTTTAACTCTGGGAGCTGTACTTCTTGCAAACATTGTCTGCTAAGGCTGGGTTCCATACTACTATTTCCCCCTTATTTACTGCATCATAGTATTTCAGTAAAATGTTCCCAATTTCTACGCTACCTCTTTCTATTTTTCGTACAGGGATCTTTAATTCCAGTTATCTGATTTTAGTTACTTTTTCCTTTAGACATACGGGTCAAGAAGCTTCCCATCTTCTCACCCTCACCCTCATTGTACACCCGGCTATTATTGATTTGACTGTTAAGGATCTCTTTCACCAAAAAATCTTTTTAAAGCTTCTTTCTTTTCCTGCTAAGTATGTGTGGTCTGGGCTGATTGCTCTGTAAACTATCTTGTTATTCTTTCTCTTTTCAAGAAGCAGCGATCACAATCATAAACTCTTGAATTGTGGCCATAAAAATCTCCCAAACTATTGCCCCATCCACTGTCATCAATTAAATAATAGTGTACAATCTCTGTTGAATGAACATGTAATTTTTGGCCTAGCACTGATTTATCCAGAATCCACCTTTTAGTTACTCGTAAATAAGATAAAGGGATTTTTTTTCATTTGAGTATTTTTATTGTTTTAGAGCAAAAAAGCAATATAGACATGTAATAACACAACACAGCACCCGCTTGGGCCAGTCTGGTCCTCCATACCCCTCCTGCCAATGAAATTGGAACCGGACTTCTCCGGTTAAATCCTGCAGTTCCTGTGACCAGGTATGCCTTATATGACCACTCTTGCCCCTTCAGAGGAAGTGTGTAACTCCACTGGGGTCGTTCTGGTGTCTCACTTCTGCTGTAGCATATGTCCTTCACAGGATTTATGCTAGGATGGGGTCGATGAATCTTTTCACCTAAGATTATAAGGGTGTGAAGACAGTAGGCATCAAAACTTCAACAATCAATTAGATTTACAGTGTGATTCATTTAGACACACAAATGACACTCCAAACTGAAATAAAGTTCAAGGGATTATATTACAGCTTAATACTTAGAGAGACCTAAATAACTCTCAAAACAAGACTATAGAAATACAGAAACATCATTGGTTGCCTGAATCTCCTAAAGAGGTTCAGACAGGCTAACCCCAGAAATACTAAGCACTCAATGAAAGCAACGCACAACAGCAAAAGGAAAATCTGAAAAGGATGAAACATGCACTGCATAGTCCTGTTAGTCATTTAGCTGTTGTAAGCCTGCAATCCTTTGCATGGCTGCTGGCAGCTCTCTGTTACAGAACACCTTTGCATATATTGAGAACAGTAGGCCCACCACCCTTCAGGCCATTTTACAAATAGAATTTACCAGAACCTAATTCATTTGGGCCCTTACCCTTCCCAGCCTACACCTGTGAATGGACCAGGGACACCTCCACCGCAGACAACTCAGCCTCTAGTGCCATTTTCCTGGTCTGGGATCTGCCGTCTAGTACAAAGTTTCTTACTTCTTCATTCAAGACTGTCACCCTTCCCTTATAAAAAATTGCCATGTAGTCCATGAATACTGCAGCTATCTGCTTACCCCTTTGCACTGTCACCACTGTCTCTAGTATGAGGTCTCAGATGTGCAAACCTTCCCTTTCTCTACTGCCCATTCATGCAAGTAACTTCACAGCTTTATCCCCAGCTTCATAAATGTGCTTTTTCTAGGATAGGTCGGTGGTTTTTACCACGTGCCTTTACACCTAGTGAGATTTCTCCTATTTCTGATCAATTTCAACGAGGTGCAGGAGATGTACTTTAGTCTCTCTCAAGCTGCCCCAGTTCCTGCTCTAGGGTTGTCAGTCTTCTTAGCCACTCCCTCATCTCTCCTGTCTCTCCTGCTATAATTACCGACCGTGGCCTTGTTGGCTTCTCACAGTGTAAGCATGCTGTTCACAGTCCCCTTATTTTCCTGGAAGTAATGTCCGCTATCCCACAGTGCCCATTCGAAACCCTCCAGTTTCTCCACAGTTGCGTTCCCTTTTGGCCTAGCACTCATCCTGTCTAAATGCATATTTAGCACTAGGTTGATATCACCACCAATAATTGTGGGGACATGGGGCACTTCCGTTTATAAACCCCACAACTTCTGGAGTGTCACGGTTTGGAGCCCCGGCAGAGCATAAACGTCAATCAGCATGATACTCTCTCGCTCCCATTCACTCAGCAGTGAGGTGTAACACACAGTATTGTCCGACCACGTGCAGGACACATGGAGCATCAGCTCTTTCCTAACCAACAGTACCACTCCTCTGGATTCTGAAGTGTAATGCGTGTAACAGGCTACTTTGTATCTACCTCTTTTCAGGCAGTTGTGTTGATTGTCAATCAGGTGGATTTGTTGGAGAAACAATATGTCCGCACAGTGTCTGGTGAGCACCTTGGAGATCAGGACCTTCTTCACTTTATTCCCCAGTACATTGACATTCCACACAAACAATGTCAGGTTCTGCCACTGTACCATGGGATCTGTTGCTTTGTTCTACCTTGCACCCTCAATTTGTTGGTAAGTATGTACATAGCTGCTGTACCCATGGTTTAGTGTATCTGTGTTTTGGACCTTTTTTTCCTTATGCAGGGTCGTCCCCAATCTTTTTGCCTCCTATTTTTTCTGAACTGTTTTTGTTGGCTTTTGAATTCTGGGCATTTTACCACTGCTAACCAGTGCTAAAGTGCATATGCTCTCTGTGTAAATTGTATTGTTGATTGGTTTATCCACGATTGGCATATTTGATTTACTGGTATGTCCCTAGTACAGTTCACTAGAGGTGCCCAGGGCCCCTAAATCAAATGCTACTAGTGGGCCTGCAGCACTGGTTGTGCCACCCACATTAGTATCCCTGTAAACATGGCTCAGACCTGCCACTGCAGTGTCTGTGTGTGCAGATTTTAACTGCCAATTCTACTTGGCAAGTGTACCCACATGCCAGGCCTAAATCTTCCCTTTTCCTACATGTGAGACACCCTTAAGGTAGGCCTCAGGTAGCCCAATGGGAAGGGTGCAGTGTATGTTAAAGGTAGGACATATACTAATGTGTTTTATATGCCAAATTCGTTTTTCACTGTTGCAAGGCCTATCTCTCTCATAGGTTACCATGGGGGCTACTTTTAAAGATGATTAAAGCATAGATTCCCTTTGGGAGCAGATAGACATGGAGTTTGGGGTCTCTGAGCTCACAATTTAAAAATACATCTTTTGATAAAGTTGCTTTTAAGATTGTGTGTTTGAAAATGCCACTTTTAGAAAGTGGGCATTTTCTTGCTTAAGCCATTCTTTGACTCTGCCTGTTTGTGGATTCCCTGTCTGGGTCAGTTTGACAGTTGGGCTGTTTGCACCTCTCATTACACAGTGACACAAAGGGAGTTGGGGTGTAGCCTGCATATCCTGATGAGCCATCTGTGCTAGGAGGGAGGGGAGGGGTGGTCACTTGCACCTGAAAGGGCTGTGCCTGCCCTCACGCAATGCAGTCTCCAACCCCCTGGTGTGTGTCTGGGGCCTGGCCTGGGCAAGGCAGGATTTCACAAACAAGAGAGACTTTCCTTTGAAGTAAGCCTACTTCAAAGGCCAAAATGGGTATAAGAATGGCACCCAAAATACATAGACTTTAGATCACTTCTGGAAATCAAGAGGAACCTCTGCCTGGAGAAGGGATGAAGAGTCGAGGGAAAGTGCTGCCCTGCCTGTGACTGTGCTTTGTTGAGCTATCTTGCAGTTGCTGCTTCTGCCTGTCCAAGGGGACAAAGACTGGACATTGTTGTGCATTTCTGCTTGTGAAGAAATCTGCAAGGGCTTGTCCTGAGCTTGCCTCCTGTTGTTGAAGTCTCAGGGCCATCAAAGACTTCTCCTGACAGCACCTGGACTCTCTGTTCAGACTCCTGCCCTACCAAGTGGTACTCTATCCAGTTCCTGGGGCCTTGGAAGGTGAAGCTGGCAGACCGAGACTGAAAATCCATGCACAGAGCGCCTTGCGGGGAAAATATTGCCGCATCTTCCGAGAAGTGGCTGAAAAACGACGCACCTCCGACTTCGCTGCAGAAATCGATGCTCCAGCGGCATCGCTGCTGTAAAATCGACACATGTAGCTGGGAGAACGACGTGCAACACCAGCTGACGGAGGCTGGTAACGTTGCAACCCACATTGTGTGGATTTACTGACACTGTGCGGTGGGATTTTCGACGCAAACCTTGCTGGGTGCGTAAAAACGACCTAATGCCTGCCCAGACCCGAGTGCTGCCCAGATCAACGCATCACTCCCCTGCTGGTAGGAGAAATGACGCACGCCGACCCGACTGGAGAGGGATAAATGATGCATGTTCTCACTTGTGGGTGAGAAATCGATGCACGGCTTACCTTTTTCGATGCACACTCGCCCGTGCATGTTATTTTTATGCTATCCAGCTACTTTTCAACGCTAACCGTGTTTTACCTGTTCACAAAAGGATTTGAGACTCTTTTGCTTTTAAAATTAATATCCTGACTTGTGTATGTTTGATTTTTTTTGTTTTGGTCTTGTTTTGTTTAGATAAATATTTCCTATTGTTCTAAACCTGTGTTGTGTGATTTTGTAGTGTTTTCACTGAATTGCTGTGTGTGTTGGTACAAATAATTTACACCTAGACTCTGAAGATAAGCCTGCCTGCTTGTGCCAAGCTACCCAGGGGGTCAGCGGGGGTTAACTGAGGGTGATTTTCCTTTATCCTGACTAGTGTGAGAGTCCTTGCTTGCACAGGGGGTAACCTGACTTCCAACCACTGTGTAGCTCAAACACTAACACTGTGTATCTCAACCTTCTCCATGAACTACACCCACCCTACCTTACTGCTCCGTGATCCCGAAACTGGCCACCCTCCTAAATCACTGTATGTGTGTTCCCCACCCTGATACAAGCGTATAACTTATGCACATCTTATGCCAGGGCATGGTCTCCGGATACTGTAGCTGCTATTGCTAGCGTTTCTGAGTTTCTCTAGCCCCAACTCTTAGCTCTGTGCCCCCTGATCCCTCCATCCACCCATGTGAGGGTCCAGAGCTCACCATGAGTGCAGTCCAGGCCTAATTGTCCTCCAGAGGGCCCATGGGTGACCCCTCACACATGTTTCAGATGATAACAGTATCTTTCAAGCAGTGGGGGTTTCTCAGATAAAGTTCTCTGCAGTCATCGGGGTGAAGATTGGCCTTTGTCACTCCTCTGTGTGTGGCTCTGATGCCATGCACTCAGGTCCACTTCCCTCCCACCCCTAGAAGCCAGCACTCTCCACTTCTTCTTCTTGAGGATCTTGCTGCATTGTTTAACCTTCACTGCTGTTTTCACCTGTTCTGCTCTTATTTGATTTTTTTGGGAGAGGCATTTCTTTGACCATTTCAGCCCCTAGGTAACTTTGTATGTCAGTTGGTGTCTTGTTGTGGATGGGCTGTCAGACCTGCCCACAGTCCTTGGTGTACCAACTAGGTACTGGGTACTGTGTACCTCCTGTACTGATAGCAAAAAGTGGGCTTTTTCCTTGTAGACGACCCACAGCTTCACTGGGAAGATGAGCACATATTTCAAACCCAGCTGGTGCAGCACCTTATTCACTGGGATAAATGCACATCTCCATCTTTGGGCCAAGGTGGTATAGTCTTGGTATATATTAAATGCCATGCCAGTTTATGCTCCCTAGGCCATATTTACATCATGTCTGCAAGATATTGTCTCGGTCTCTATAGTACATCAGTCAAATTATGTTGGGTCAGGGCCGAAGCTACTGTTCGTATACCGTGGGCCCTTTTTATGGAAAAAAAATCATTATGGTTAGCCCTGTGGTATAGTATAGTATAGTTATCAACAGCCAGTCCTCCATAAAAAGTTGAACAGTTGGGATCTCAGCCCCTTTCCAGGACCCCCAGCAGTCTCACATTATGCAACCTGGATCTCCCTTTTCTATCTTCCGGCTGGCCCATCAGCACCTTCAAGTCTCTCTCCATATTAGCACACTTCTGTGTGAGACCATGACCTGTTGAGCTGACTGTATATAGCTTGAGTTCTGTCTCCTTGACTCTCGTCTCCAACTTCTTATGATCATCATACAGCAGTTCTACCACATGCACCAGGGTCACTCTAGTGTCATTAATGGATGCCAGGATTGCTGCTGTATGGGTGGCCAGGGAAGCCCCTGCCCTGTTGTCTTCATTGGTCCATCTGGGCCCTCCTCTGTCATAATGCCTTGTGTCTTACCCCTTTGCATCTGGATCTTCCCCATTTCACCACTATCTCACACAGTGCAGCAGCTCTCTGCGGGGAATCCTGTGTTTGTCAGTCTGGGACCAAATGTGGGGTCTCTAGTCAGGTATGTGGACAGGCCGGCACATCTTCTGAGCAGCATTTGTGAATGCTGCCCGTCCACTCTCCAGTCAGGTCACACCACTCCCACCTTCACAGCCCCTCGTGGGTAGATGTTTGGGTTCCCTAGGGGGTTAAGGAGGGAACTCACCCCCCTCAGATGGCTCCTTAACACCATCAGCCTTGGTGCTCTGGGCCGGGCAGTGCGGTTCCAGGAATGAAAGTCCTCAATGGGGAGTGGGTGAATTACACACCTTTTGGGCCAGCCCCACAATGTGCACCTAGGCAGTGCTCTCCATCTCCAACCACTCCAAATCAGGCCCTGGCGGCTGACTCCAGTGTCTCTCTGCCCTCCTGTGTAGTTGCTCTAACATCTGCTTTATCTTAGGGTTTGCTGCCCATCCTCCCTGTAGCCCTTGGGCTGAAGCTGCACAGGCCTTGGCAGTCTGAGGCCCGACTGAGAGAGAATATTTCTGCCTCTAGCAGTCTCTGCCGCACCCGCAAGGCTCACTGCATCACTCCCTCACCTGCCTACAGCCCTTCATGCTGACGGATGCAGCATACAGATCACCTTAGCAGCTCAGGTTCTCTCTCACGCCCTCTGGCCTCCGGAGTGGCTCTGTGGCCCTCTAACCACCATCTTGGCTGTGCTGTGCAGCTTCTGCACTTGCCAACTCTAATGCGCCATCAGAAAGACTTTTCTCCCCTCTCACTTTACAGAGGGTCAGCGTCTCGCACCTCCTAGCGAGCAGGCCCATGTTTATTCAGGAGAACTGACTCCGGGGCCTCGTCACTGTCAGGAGCTCAGCAGTACACATCTGCCTCCATTGCCAGAAAGGCAACACCTCCGATAAAGGGAATATTAAAACACTCACAGTGTCATCTGAAAAAAACTCTGCATGATATTTGGAGGAGATTTTAGGGACTACTAAGGGAGCTAAAAATAAATCTATCCAAGAAGTGAAGCAATACTTCATGGAGTAACAGGAATACCCCTTGGCAATTGAATTTAATTTACGCCATACATCTTGTACCCCTAACCGAACACAAAGATCATTAAAGATCCATTCTGTACTTCTCTTATGTTGCATTTGGTTTGGATTTGAGGAATCTAACATTGGTGAAAAAAGAAAATGTAAATCTCCTCCCAATATTGTTATCCCTGGGAGATTACATAATCCCATAATAATGACTGAAGTGGTTTGATGTTGCCATAAATGGGACCATAAAAATAAATTATATTGTATTTTATGTTGAGAGCTACAATGGGGGCTATAACCTAAAACTCCACTTGGTCTATTACTGGTGGCAGGCAATTAACCTCTCAATTCTTATAGATCACCACCGCGGCCCTTTTGTGTGAAGGTTTTCCAAATGAGAAGAACACTATCCCACGAATAATGCAATGTTGCCTTCCTTGCCTTGACTTTAAAGTGTCACTTGTCAAAGAATGATAGAAGGATCATATTGCAACAAACTCAAAAGTACAGCATCCCTTTTGTGTCTATTGTTCAACCCATTCATGTTATGACAAGCTATTTTTAAATTCATTTCATGCCTCTCTTTTCTTTTCTTTTTACTCTAAATATTCCAAAACCCCTAGTACTGTTAACATTAAACCTTAAAATATTTAAAGCCAATCTCTTGGCATATAATTACTGTATCCTTTTGTTACATTCAAGCGGGTTTTCCATGCTGCTCCCAAGCAAATTGTCTCCCATGAAGTAACCCCCATCACCAACCCCTTCGCCCTCATCCCCCTTTCTTCCCTTCCCCCACCCTGTGCTCCTAACTCTGCAGAGGTTAAGAGCTATGAACCCTGTGTACATATGGTGCATTCTTCAGGCATCAAAGGTGTCCTGAAGCTATAATTTCTCAATACTGAGCAACCCATCTGAGTCAATAAATTCTCAGCATCTGCCAAACTGGTGAAAACATGAAACCACCCCCGACAAAGACCCTTTAATTTGATGGGATGTAACAGATGTGCCTGAATGCCCTAAGCTTTACAGGTCTCAGACAAACATTTCAATTCCCATCTTCTAGAGGTTTCAAATGATAAGTCAGAAAAACTTTAAACATTTCCCACTTCCACAGAATTTGACTGTATGGATTTCTAAGGACCTCCACTTGAAATGTAACATCTTGAAAATAAACCACAATGGTTTATGGCTTTTCACTGGCTTTAGAAATATCAGAAGAGACTCTGTGAGCCCTGGCAATAGAAAGATCCGAGTGCAAACTTAACAAAACATGTTACAACAAATGTATAGTGGTAGTAGCGATTAAATCTGTGTTTTGACCAAAATATTCTTGAAACCCACTGCCCCGATTAGCCTCAGATTGACGTGCTTGGGTCTGTTCTCTAAGTCATCATTTTTATATTGTACTCGTTGCATGTCTTTAAAAAGCTGAGTTGTAGTTTTTTTGTTGGGATTGCTGTGCATCCTCCAAATTAGAGCGCCTTTGCTCAGTTCCAAACATTTGGGTTCTCATTACGACTTAAGCAGTCTTTGTCAAAGGCCGCCGAATGCCGCTGCAGTCAGAAGACCGCAGGTGCTGGCAGTCTGCTGAGCACTATATCAGGAGACCTGAAAGGACTTCTGCCCGTTTACGGGCAGAAATCTGACTCCGTCGGCCTGGCCGGAGGAATTGAAGAGGTGGTTCCACCACCAGCGCCGCCAAAGCAACAAGACACCACCGGCATGGCGGAGTCCTGTCGGCGGTGCGGTGCTGGTGGTGGAAAACGCCAGGACCCATCCCCTCCTGGATGACCACCTCGCCGGAAAAGGTAAGTTGATCATCTGAAGGGGGGGTGGTGCATGCATGTGTGCCTGAATTGGTGTGCGTGTGTGCATGTATATGTAAGTGGAGGCTGTGCGTGTCTGCATGTATGCAGGGGGGTGTCAGGTGCAAGTGCTTGTGTGTTTGTATGCAGGGTTGAGGGTATCTGCCTGAGTGCATGTATGAGTGAGAAATGGGGTGTCTGAGTGCGTGTTTGTGAGCGAGCGAGTGGGGGTGTCTGGATGTATGCGTGCGGCTGGGGGGGTGTCTGCAGGTGTACGCAGGGAAGGGGGTGTTGGGGTGTGAGTGAGTAGGCGTGTGTATTGGGACGCATGTGAGTGGGAGTTCATGTGTGCAAATCTGTGACTGAGTGGGGGTGTCTGTGTGCAAGTGTGCTTATGAGGGGTGTGTTTGAAAGTGTGTGTATGGAGGGGTGCAAGTGTGCCTATGTGGATGGGGAGTGTTTGAATGTATCCGTGCGTGGAGGGTGTGCATGAATGCGGAGGCGGTAGGGGTGTGAATGATTGCAGAAGGGGTGCTTATGTGTGCGAGTGGGAGTGTGTGTATGTCAGTGTGAGAGCGGGTGGGGGTGTTTATATGGATATGTGTGGTTGGGTGAGGGTTTTTTGCAAGGGTATGGATGGGTGGGGGTGCATGGAGGTATGTGGACGGTTGGGGGGTGCATGGTGTGTGTGGACATGTGGTGGTGTATGTGCTGGCGAGAGAAATGGGGATTCCTGTCATCTAGTGCATTTCTGCCAGTGCTGCCCCATCACGCGGGCAGCTGCATGAGGCCTGTCGCCGGCCCAGAGGAACTTACCGCCAGATGTGTCAGTGCGATTGCACGGGTGGGCATCTTCACTTTGAACTTCCAAACAGCAACATATTACAGCAAATGCCACAGCATTGACCTGTCCAAATGAAGAAGACATAGTGAAGGACCCTGAAACAGAATAATAAGCTAAAATTAATTTCACCACATACTAAAATGAACTCAAGTGACAAGTCATGAGGACCCACATACTTAGCACAAGCACAGTTAAGAGAAACTCTGATCCACTAACATCTTTGCCTTAAACTTTCCTGCAGTGACCATTCCTAAAAAATTACCATAGCAGACAGATATGTTCCCTATGTCACAAGTTGTTCTGACATTTGAGGTTAAAATTTGTAAAGATAAACTTACTCTCAGGTGAAGAAGTGTTCTCTCACATCTTGACGTAAGTCAACTCCTTCTTCCTCACCACTATCTTCTTCATTGGGCTTTTCAAAATCACCACCCGGGGTCACATCATGGTCCCCTTACTCTGCAATTACAGGGATGTTCCTCTTTATGGCGATGTTATGGAGAATGCAACCGGCAACTGTGATTTGGCACACCTTATTAGGTGAGTAGAGGAAGGCTCCAACAGTCTTGTCCAGGCACCTAAATCTGGTCTTGAGGAGCCCAAAAGCCTTCTCCACTGGCCTCTGCGTTCTTCCATGGGCCTCATTGTAGTGGACTTACCCTGGCGTTGTTGGATTCCTCAGAGGTAAAATTAACCACGCTCAGTTAGGATATGCTAAGTCTCCTACACGGAAGCAACACATCAACAGATTACTCACATATTGAGCCATTGTCCCTTCCTAAACTAGTATTCAGGCAAAGATCAATAAGTTATATTGTATTTATCAACAAGCCAGGACCTCTCTGGTCCAAGCTGTGACATCTGCATTGATATGTTGCAGTTCCATAGTATGAATGAATCATGTGTTTACCCAGGGAAGAGAGCACGCACATCTGAGATGCACAGTGATGTAATGGAAGTTCTTTCAATTGCGGTAGAACTGTTCACTTGCGGGTGGTAGCACTAAGGCAATACGTGTGCCATCTATGGCTCCAACCACATGTGGAATTCGTCCCAAAATATAAAATTCTCCTTTCACGGTGGCCAAATCCCATTGATCTGGGAATTGGATGTAGCTGTTGATGTATTTCATCAAGGAAGCAAGGACGTCCTGTAGCACACCAGTGGAAGTTGGTTGGGACATGCCCCAGATACTGCCACAGTGTAATGAAAAACACCAGTGGCAACAAAATGCAGTACTGTCATGAGTTTCACTATCGGTGTTATGGCTTGTGAGGCAGGAAATCAGGCTCCAATTGCTGACACAAATACAGGATAGTTTCTCTATTTAGATGATTTTGCTTGATGACGTCCCTTTCCTCCATGATGGCAAGGTCTGGAAAGGGCTGGAACACCTGAGGCTATCGCCTACTACCCATGGCTGCGTTCGGACATCTGCATGTATAGAAAAGAAAATATCAGATGACATGGTCACATCATACTTTTAATGTCAACACACATCTGACTTCTTGGTAACAGTAGAAATATCACTGGGTAATACATGTACACACATTAACATCAAATATTTGGAGATCAAAACGTTTTTTGAAATATTATTTTTTTATTATCATTATGTACAAATAATACATTTGAACTGTATTATTTGCACATCATTTTTTAAACTTTTTTTTCTGAAATACAATCAGTAGTACTTCCCCCACTGAACTGTCAGTGTCAAACACAGTCACAGTTCACATTTTATTGAGTCACATTTTGCCAAGAAACGCATTGTTTGCAACTGACATTTGTATATCCACTAGTCTCCATTTTGAGTACTGGTCACACACTAACAATTGGAAACTGTGCTGCTTCACACCCTAAAATGGCAGTTGCCTGACCTTCACATCAGAACATTGGCTACCCGACACCAGAAGTTGACTGCGTAGTAGGTGGTACTCTCTACGACGGTCCTTGCCATAGGCTAACGTGTGTGACAGCTACATGCAAAAGCCAATGGCTGTGTCCATCTCCGTCACGGATCGTGTCCGCTGTATATTTGTATGCAATGTTGTGAAAAAACACTCACTTACCTCATTACACTGCTGCAATAAAGTCCTCATTTTTCTGCTGCTATTACCGACCTCTGGGAGCCAGGATGCTGGGCAAAACAGGTGACAAGGCCCATGCCTTCAGCAAGGAAGATCTTGAGTTTCTTGCCAGGAAGGTCTTGTCACTCAGCAAACTCTATGGGTCCCCAAAGGAACAGGTACATGTCTAATCGAGGAATGTCTGACTGAGTAACCTCTTCCTGATTGGAGATGTCAGAATGATGTAGCTAGACAGAATGCTTTTTGCAGCTGTCTGAAATGTCTTGCATGGCAATGTTAAGTCATCTGAAAGCAGAAGCTATAATATGTGTCCATGTAACACATAAGTTCTGTTTCATCACACAAGCAGCAGGGCACTGGTGACCAGTGGGCCAATAGACAGTGTACTAGTAGTATGACTGACAACATCCAGCGATTGATGGAATGATGTGGATGCTGAGATAAAAATGAAGAGAGTCTGGAGTTGTCTGGTGCTGTACTGTCATGTGGGATTCCAGGACATTATGCATATTAGGTTGCTCTGTATAGTTCAATTCTGTCATGGAGCCACATACAGGTGATGTTATTTTATGTGCAGCATTTTCAGATGACGCAGGCGTACAATCATCCATCTCAGTCTGTCCCATTCCAACGCACACTTGTTCATACAACTCACAAATCCCTGTTGTCACTGACACTTAGCAGCCCTTCTATCTTGCCTTTAGTCACTCTATGTGATGCAGACCATGGGTTCAGACTCTTGGAAGAATAGGCAGGAAAGCAATGTAGCTGTGAGTGTGATTATGTGCAAGGATTATACAAGTGGTTTGGCTTTTAGTGGCTCACAATGATTGTGAGTAATCAGGGGTGTCTCTCACAACATGATAGCTCACATTGCCCTGGCCAAGATGATGTTGTAGGCCTGATTAGGTATTATGAGAAGCTAGAAATTATTGACGGTGCACATAAGATCACGGCAAATCAGTATTTCATATTTACCTGTAACGTTTTGCTGGTAAGCAAATCGAACACCTGTTTGATGAATGTGCGTGTGTATATACAAATATAATGTCACAGCACTACTGCCGAACAGAAACACAGAATTTTCTTTTCTGTCATCCATACAGATCAATGCCTGTCAGAAGTTAGAGATCTGGAAGGTCATTGAAAAGAAGGTGTGGACCCTGTGGGTCCAAAAGAAGCATAACCTGCACTGCCGTAAGAGGTGGGAGGACCTCCATCAGGTATCATGCAAGTCAGGCAAGAGCAAAGATGGGCAGTCCTCCCAGCGATCCAGGCAGTTGCGCTGCACCCTGACCCCTCTAATGGCCTGCATCATTGCGGGGGCTTACCCAGGCTTACCCAGAGCTTGATGGGCAGCAGCAATAAGAGAGCAAGTCATTGTCTGTAGGTATTGTAGGTATTGTTGTGTTTACTTTCCAGCTATGGTGTAAGCCATCAACACTGAGGTTGTTACATATCCACAGCCCATGAGGATTTCTGAAGATGTAAGTTGATCCGACAGTGCCAGATGCTGTGTGTGGTGTGCTGCTTTGTGCTGAAGGATGACACTATAGGTCAGATGTACGAAAAATCCAGCTTGAGATTTCCTAATTGAAAATCTTTGCAATTCACAATGAGGAAACTGCAAACTGTGATGCATTACAGTGTGATTAACACTGTTAGTAATTCCCAAACGGGTCCAAAGGGACCTGCCTCATCAATATTCATGAGGTAGGCCACAATTTGCGACCTATTGGAAATGGCCAACAGTCACAGTGATGGTGGCCTGCTGGAGTCAGCAGACTACCATGTCTCTAACTGCTTTTTAATTAGAGTTGTTTTTTATGTAATGCCGCCCGTTTTCCGTAAAGGAAAAGGGGATGCATTACAAAACGAAAACTAGCATTTAATTTTTTAAGAGTAGGCAGTGGTCTGCAAAGCCCATTGCCTGCTCTTGAAAAAACAAATCACCCACATCCACAAAGGGGAAGGGGTGCCTTGGGGATTGGGTTATCGCCTCCTCTACGGAGTTGGTAAAATATGAATGTTTTGCGATTGCATTCCAGTCACAAAACATTCATACATGCCAATGCTATTCGGTATTAGGTAGGGACGTCCCTAAACCCGCACCTTCCTAATACTGAATCACAAAATGTGATTCGGTAACGAGTTACCGAGTGGCATTTTGCCTTTTGTACATGGCAAAATGCATTATACCGGTCGCAAATGGCCGATGGTTCGTACATCTGGCCCTATATTCCGCTTCACAAGGCAATAACTGTTGTGGGCAGACACATGGCTGCATGCTAACAAAGGAATTGCCAGGAATTTTCACCATGACATGAGGGACAGTTTCACAAAACATGCCTCATATCATGATTGGGTCAGGTGGGATGGTACGTCACAAATGTGTGTAGTGAATGTAAGCTCCATTACTGGTAAATGTGGCAAACAGCGCAATTGAAATGCACCTGAGATATCAGAGTTGACATTGGTTAGTTGGTGCTATGAGAATATGAGAATGTGCATCTGCACCAAAAATATTGCCATTCTTTGTGCTGTAGCATCATTCCTTATCTGACATATTTGGAAGCAGTTTGTCCTGCAAACTTCTAGTAAGTTAATTTGGACAGTAGCAGGTGGACCTGAGTCTTTAGTCCTTCACAAATGTGCATGAAAGCTAGTCTGTGATTACCAACATAATTTTATCAGCCAAACTGTCTTGATTGCAACAGACAGGAATCTGTCCACATTGTTGAGAGAGTTGTACATCCAATAGACAATGTTTTTGAGTCCTAAATTCCGCCAAGAGGAGAAATTGATGATGGAGAAAGGGACATTTGCATATGGAAGGTTGCATCATGCAGATGTTTTTGTGTCCCATCTTGATCAGGCAATTTCTATCCCAAAAACTTACCCTTTGGGAGAAGTGAATAAATTTTAGATTTGTATTGCAGTGGTTCAGAGCTGTCTCCAGGCCTGTGTGTTAACTCATGCTGTTGGAGAACTTTGTCACAGAGTGAACTACAAGTGTGTAAGTGACAACGGCATACATGATATGGGAGTTGAGATGGGCGACTACTGAACTTGTTGCACATATTTTGTGATGTACATTGATGTCCAATAGTATTCTCACAAATACCCTAAAACTGTTGTATTTGTTTTGTCAACATCAACTAGGCAAGGCGAAGGTGACAGTGGCCACATTGGCGTGGATGAAACTGGACACTGGGAATCTGGTGTGGACATCATTGACACAGAGGGACCCAGTAGCATGGACAGTTAGGGACTGGCCAGGAGGCAACAAGTGATTCTACATCTTCCTCTGAGTCCTCCAATGAAGACCAGTCTCTAGTGGGGTTGGACCATAGAGAGAGTGTGATACTGGTGTCTTTGTTCACCCCTTTCAAATCTCCACCTCCCTCTTTCTCCCCCCCATGTGGCCATAGTCACCCCCTAAAAGGGGTAGCGTTACCTTTGTTGCAGGCACCTCTGTCCCTTCCCCAGTGTCCCAGGCTGCACTCAATCAGCAGTCTGTTAATCTATTACAGATGATCGCTGTAGGCCAGACTGCACTTCTGAATGCCATGTATGGGCTGGCTGACCATACCACCCAGATGCTGGCTTACCTGGATGGCATGCACAGTTCCCAGTCTGGCCTACAGCTGTTATTTCAGGGTCTGGAATCCTCACTGGATGCAGCCTCCTAACCACTCCAACATCGTGCCTACTCTCCCACCCCTTCCCCATCCCAAATCCCTCCACCTGCCCAATTGCAAGCACACACAAACATATGTACACACCCACAACAACAACCACTAGCAGCACCTCTCAACACTGACAATGAAAAAAACACGGGCATAGTCACATACATGCAAACACCACACACCACCAACACAAGCATACCCAAAGGTATTACAGCCAACATGACACAATCACACACCCCGACCACTAGCACACCCATAGACACAACACCCACCACAACACCAACACCCACACGCACCACAAGCACACCCGTAGTCAGTGCACCCACCACCATACATGGAGGCACCAGCACACCCACAGACACCACACCGGCATATGAGCAGCCCCCTACAGTCTGCCACATTTACAAACTGATGCAAAGGGACATTTGCACCAGTTTGTAAAGCCTTGTGCTACATTATACCTGCACCATGTTTAAGGTATGCAAGGTAGGTGTTCCCCATTAAAAGCCACGCAGAACTCGCGCAGTGAAATCTACAAGATTTCACGGCATCGTTCTGTGCCTTCACTGCTCAGAGCAGGTGTTAAACTGACACAAGGCTTGGGAGCCTTCCATGCATTGCTGGAGTTGCGTCAATTTTTTAAGCTAGTCCAGCAATGTGTGGCTTTAGTGCCAAAGATGCGTCAGAATTTCTGATGCATCTGTGGAAAATGTGCGCCATGGAGCTCTGTATAGTAAATACAGCGCTACCATGGTGTTGTTAGAGGGACGCAGGGCACCACAAGAAATGCTTTAGATTCTAGTAAATGAGGGCCTATACATTAATTAAATTAAATACAAACAGCAGCTGCTAATTTTCCCATAACTCGTGGAACTAATTATCTACTGTATTCAATATGTTTTTAACAAGTGCACTTATAGCCATTTTTAATCTAAAATAAATGTTATCTAATTTGATTATTGTTCTTCAGTCAGATTCTTACCCTATATTTAATTACATTTAATTTACTTGATAATTGTTATTTCCCTAAATCATAAACCTAAAACTAATCCTACATTATTTGGAATTAAATCAAATTATAATTGTTTTTACCCAATAGCTAACACTAATACAAAAACATACCTTTAAATAGGTTATTTCATTAATTAATTTAATGTGGTAGTTGTCCTTAACCTCACCCTAAAACTACCCCAACCCTTCTTTGTAATCTATTTAATGTACAGTAATCATATGAATCAATCATTCTAAACCTTTACATAATATACCCATATTCATTCATTTGTATGTATCTCATTTATCATTCATTAAATAGCATACACTTTTGTATTACACCTATTTCTTAATTACGTAAATTTAAAGTAGATTATGCAAAAAATTAAGTATGGAAATAATAAATTTCAGGGATAAATCCTTCCCTCCTGAAACCACCTTTTTGTTGAATGTCAGGATATCATAAACAGAAATATTGGCTGCTGTAAATATAGTGTCCTAACTATTGTTCACAAAAATATTGTCCCTTTGTGTGTAGATTTTTTTTATTAGCATCTTTAAACTGAGTGGGGAAGTATATTATTCATTGATGTAGTTGCTACACTGATCTGCTGACCCTGATGTGGTATTCTCTCCATGTTGTGACATCCATGTAGAACAGCTACACTGGATCAGATTTATTTATTGGCAGATGAAGTAATCTCGGTTGGCCTGGTGAGGCTAAGACTACTCCGCTCGGCAAATTTATAAATGAACGCCAAGATGCCGGTCATTTATAGAGTACTGTCAGGATCCGCCGTCACATCAGTTTCTTTCAGTCCATTCTCCTATTTGGTTAAGGCTCCTTCAGAAGGGCGAAGCCCTGTACTAAACTCTTTCCTTGTTTATTTTCAAAAAGGAAATTATGAAACAAAATTTTGTTTTTTAAATAAAAAATAAAATACTTCTCCTGACATGGGAGTCCTCTTCCATAACAAAGGGAGCATTTAGCAGTTTTCGCTGACACTTACCGCCAGGGTTTTCCTGGCAGGGATGGGCAGTGAAAACTGACCTGTGATTCCACCTAACTAAATTAGGTGGATGAAATGGCAGGTTAGCCTCAGAGCCCTTACTCCACAGGGCCATTGGAAGGGATTAATCTCCGCCGTGATTAACCTGAGGTATACTTGCATATAAATATGGTTGGCGGACCACATTTTTGGAGGTAAGGATACTCCATCACTGTTGCAACAAAATATCCTTACCACCAAGAATTAAATTGGACCCGCTTTCAACAAAATACCTTCATAACCGATGCCCTTCTGACCATTAATTTGTTTCAGTCAATTTGTTGCATCAGTCGAGGTGCCCTCCTCACCAGTACATGATATCTCCATCTTAACTCTATTTTTTTGTTTGTTTGAAGTTAGGCACAACG
Organism: Pleurodeles waltl; assembly: GCF_031143425.1. Taxonomy (NCBI): domain Eukaryota; kingdom Metazoa; phylum Chordata; class Amphibia; order Caudata; family Salamandridae; genus Pleurodeles; species Pleurodeles waltl. Next base: position 264,773,749 of record NC_090448.1, on the reverse strand, counting down.
CAGGAAAGTTATTGTAGTTTTCTGAGTAAGTGACCAAAAATTACCCTTGAATGGCAATAATGTTTTAATAGATTAGTAAGCAGTGTTTCAGATCTGGTATTTTTGATCAATTGATATTTCTTATTATTCTGGAAATTCTTCCCTAGCAGAATCGGTGTGATTATTAATCGACCAAAACAGAAAAGGGGAAATTCAGTTTAAAATGTTGGGTTTGTGTAGATGTGTGAGAGAGGGCGGACCTGCAGGCACAGATATAGAAGTAAAATGCTGAAGATTTGAGCTTCATAATGGACTTCGAGGTTCATCATTGAGCAACAGAGCATTGTAATATATGACTTCTAGAGAAAAACATTCTGAACAATAAGGTTTCTGGCAGCTGTTTAACTCTGCTGTTTCATTCTTCGTTATGATAAAGAATATATAGGCTCCACGGAGTAAGACGAGGACTATACTGAAGTTTCTGAACGGAATGTATTTTACTCAAGGCTGAGTTTACCTGTACAAGACTGAATAAGGCAGAGTTTACCTTGCCCAGACTGAATAACATAGTATATAACAGTTGTGTCCCATGCACCAGATGTTGCGAGCACGGAAACCAATGCAGTGGAATTTCAGGAAAATCATCAAATGTATTCTGTCACAAATTCTTCAAATGTGCCCCTCATCTGTCCATAGTCCCCCCTTTTCACAAACATTCATTTGTTTAAAAGCACTTGTAAAGGCTGGCTTTACTAATCCACTCAGCTATCCACATAAAATATAGTTCTGTTATTTGCAGCAGGCATAATAACCCTCTACACTACTTTATGCAGAGTCAAAGATGCCTCTCTCTCCCTAGCAGGAACACTAATCACAAGAGGTACCTTGACATTTTGTTTCCTGAAGGCTGGACACACAAGGGACTTTTTGGCAAGTGCTTTTAAATTACAAGTTTTGTAAGGCATTGCTAAACACAGCACCCCCCTGAGGTCAGTGTCCCCAAATCCAGGCCAGCACCCGGTGTGGCCGCACTGCTCGCACCGCCCTAAAGCTGGCCCTGCACCCCCTTCAGATAGTAACAGCTCTGAAGAAGACCTAAGGGGTAGAGAGAAGCACTGCCAGGATCACTCATGGGAGCTGTTGGGCAATAAATGCTAATCTATGATCCAGAATTAGCAGTTTTGGAATGCAAACTACACATTTTGATTCGCTGTAAGAATCAGAACCCTCTGCCCAGGTTGTATATTGTTATTTAATTCAGTAGTTTGGCGTTTTGAGCTATATGTGGGACGGACAGCCCATGAATACTTAACTTGGATGACACTGTATCACTGTGGGATGGTCAGATCACTGTGACATGCGCATCCTATTTTTGTAGCTGGTGTGCACTTCCATCTCCATAGACTTACACTGAAAATGTTCAAATGACAAAATGTGATGACAGGATTGATGCTTGTTTGTAATTGTGTTTTTTTTCATTATTTGCATCTCCATAATTGCGCTGTCTAACCAAATATCGTATATGCATTAAAAAAGTGATTTGATTTTTTTTTTTCGCTTTGGCATACTGGAAGTTGTGTTTACAGAAATTCAGGAAACAATGTAAACAGTAAGTGGTAAATACGATGCAGCGAGAACTGGGAAAAAAGTAAAAGAAGAGACTTAATTTTAAGGTCAATCATACTTTTTGGCATACGCTGCGCATTACTCCGGCATGAAAATAGAACTTTCCACTACGCTTAACTTGAAGGGGACACGAAGTTAGTGATGGCAGCTCTAAAGTACTGTTCAATATTTAATTTTCAGGATAGAATCCTAGTACAGTTGTCCATGTCAGGTTTGTCCTCATTATTTTGCAACCCTGCCACCTTGTGGTGTTCTTTTGTACGTTCGTAAAAATGTTATTTAAGAGCCTTGTGTCTGCTATGCTGCGGCAGACATAATCGGCTTTTGATAACAGGGAGCTGTGCATGGACGTCATTTAGGGGTCGCCAGGGGTCACAGTTGCGACCCCCCTGGCTTGACCTTTGCGACCCCTTCCTCTTCCTTTGTGACCCCTCGCTGCAGAGGAGGCAAACTCAGTGCCAAAAAACAATGTCAGCATCCTTATTGACGCCAGAAGAGACTCCGTTCTCTTTGTTTTCTGTCATTTTTTCATTACACTAATAGTGAATAATAATCAATTATTCACTATTAGTGTAATAGAAACGTGAGTATGGCTTTCCAGGCAGGTGAGGTAAGTAAAATGCTTTAAAATGAATGTTGTGTGCGTGCTTGTGGGTGAGAGCGTGTTTATGTGAGCGAGAGTGTGCGTAAGTGTGAATTTGTGTATTTGTGTCTGTGAGTGAAAGTGGACGTCAAAGGGCGCGTGGTGTCTCTTCCACTACCCCATGCATTTTGGTGATCTGTGAAATCTTGATGCCTATGGAGCAGGTGTGTGCTGAAACTTTGAACTGAAATTATATGTGTTCTTTGTAGTATTTTTAGATTGTTAGCAGTTCATAACGATCTTAAAATGTTATAAAAGTAAACTTGTTGCGAGGACGAAGAGTCTTGAGGAAGGCAAGGTGTGAGCGCGTGCGTGCGAGACAGGGCGTGGACTGTACCATTTCTCATAATGAGAGTAAAGTTTGCATTTGCACTTTCCTTCATGCTGATGGAACCTGAAACCTAAACAATTCAGAAGTGCGTATGTTGGGGTAGTTAAAGCATACGTTTTATGTAACACAATTCAGTATTGTGGTCTTTGAGTCTTGACAAAGGAATAAGGTGGCACAATTTCATGCCATACAAACAAACAATGAAGAGAAAATAATTTCCAAGAAATAATTTTCCATGGACGTTATTTAAGGGTCACCAGGGGTTGTAGCTAGGCCCGTTGGTTTGCTCCTTTTCATTCATGGCACAGCCTTTGATACCCCTGGCCTCAGAGCTGGAAAAATCAGTGACAGGACAACAGTAGCAGCTTCTTCTTGTAGTTGTCATTTGGACTTATCTCTCTGTTTTATTTTCAGTTTATTTATTACATTAATGGTGAATAATATTACATTGTTCACTATTAGTGTACTAAAGCATGGAGTGCAATTAGCTGGAATATGACCTTCCATGACATGTGATGCTAGTAAAAAATGCATTTAAATGTAGATTAATGCTCATGCTTGTGTGTGAGAGTGCCTTTACGTGAGAGAGAGTGTGCGTGTAAGTTTGAACGTGTGTGTATGTGTAAGCATTTGTATAGTGGCGGCCGGCAGCTTTAGGAGGGAGGGGGCAGGCAGGAAGCACACACACACACACACATTCTTTCACACACAGACATGCACGCACATCCTTTAACAACACTCATAACATTCAAACTTGCAATCACGCACCAAACATTCATTTTAAAACATCACACACTCATTCTTTCACACACGCACGCATGCACATCCATTAACACTCATAACATTCGAACATGAACGCATGCACCCATCATTCATTTTAAAAGATCAAACACACTCATTCTTTAACACACGCACGCCCATCCATTAACAACACTCGTAACATTCAAACATGCACGCACACACCAAACATTCATTTTAAAACATCACACACACACACTTACCTTCAGCCTCGAGGTCCCAGGAGGGTTGGGACTGCTGCCTTCCCTCATTGGCTGACCTAATGAGGGAAGGCAGCAGTCCCAGCCTCATCACAGAGTGGGATGGGGTCAGTGAGACTGCTGACCCCACCCCACTCTGTGACGAAGTGTCACTGATTGACACTCGCCCTGGGTGCTTCAGGGCTTAAACATGAAGCGCCCAGGTCGAAGTCAATGGGTGATGCTTTCCTTTTCACCCAGGGGCCTCGAGGCATCTTTGCTGAGCCGAGGAGGTCACGCCCATAGAAGCTGTGACCTCCTCAGGCCAGCAAAGTCTCACTCCTGGCTGTCTGAGCTGAAAATGAAGAGTGTCTGTCAGGCTGACCTTTGTTCAGCCTGACAGACACTCTTCATGAGGGGCAAAAGGTGGGGTGGTGTGGCCCCTCCGTCCTCAAGGACGGGCCGCACCTGCATGTGCATGAATAAAAGTGAAGGTTAAAGGGCATGTGTTTTCACTTTCGCTACCCCTGGCATTTTGGTTCAATAGATGTCATCGGGAAGAAAGAATGACAAGAAGTCCTCACTAAACTTGAAGACTACATGCAGCAAAGTACAGTACACCTAATTTTGAGTGTTGAGACCCTACGGCATTATGTTGTGGTATGACAATACTCACCGGCGGGATGAAGAACCCTCACTTCCTGGTGGGATGCTTCTTCTTTGGATTCCCCATCTAGCACTAGGAAGTATCCCCGTAGCTCCTGTTGAAAAATAAACTCACTGCCTGGTATGCTTTCTAGTAGGGAAGGTGAGGTAACACACACAAACAAAAACCTAGGGCCAGATATAGTAAGGGTTTTTGCAGGGTGAAAGTCAGTGACACAAGGTGGCTCAAACTTGCAAGGGTAATTACTTTCTGGTGCAAAATGTATTTTGTGCTGGAAATGTGGTATATTCTGAGCAAAAATTTAGCTTTGCAGTACTTTGTGTCAAGGTGGTATTTCCTGGGTGTAACTCAGGCCAGTCTGCAGAAGCACCCATAGGTTGCAAAAATGCAATGCCTGATCTACTAAGCTAGCCAGACCGTGTTTTTTAGTAAAAACTAACACCTCTTTGCAGCATGTGCTAACAAGGAGACATGTTTTATTTTCTCTAAACATTACACACAGTGCATGTTTGTTTTAATGTACTGCAAACACACATTGTGTGGAGTTTATAAGGATTTGTATAGGCACAGCCTTTTGTACTGGAAAGATATGCCTCCTGTACAAATCCTTTCCTAGACCGCATGCACATATCTCTGAACTATGGTACAAAGTTTCTTCATGGCACTAGGTATCGTTTTTTTTGCACCAGCGCAGGAGAAGTGAGAAGCAGCAGGTCATTTTAATAATTGTAGCTATATGCTGCTTTCTCCACCAGCCCCCCCCCCCCCCCCCACCCCCGCAATGCAGTACAGCAAATTTTGTTTCTGGGCTGCATTGCTCTATAAATAATTCATCTACCATTTAATGACCTAAACATATGTGAGAAGTGAGCTACCTCTCTGGAATGTAATTTATAATGCCCTCCACCTTGAAGATTAATGAAAAAATAATATGTGCGGGTCTGACCCCCAGAAACTGCTTAACTGTATTGTCGCATGTTTCTGCATTCATCTGATTAAGACACTTTCATGGGTACCGGCTGTTCACTTTCATACAATACAGGATGCAATGATCCAATGGCCTTAAAGGCTGGAGCATCATGACTGCTCATATGGAGAAATTAAATCCACATTTTATGTTTTTGTATATTGTATTGGTAAACTGTGCTTCTAACTCGGATTTACTTTAATAACACAAGGTGTGCCAGATGGTGTATCAGACTCATGCCCTTACAGATTTTTACATTCAAAATCATGTGTGCTATTATGTTAAAACATGTATAGATTCCATGTTTAGTTTGCATGATTTTGTCTATTTCTTTTTATCTGCCCTGGTGGTAGAAAAAATACTTATGAGCTTGGCATGCGAAGGAAATGCTTAACACTGAGGGATATTTCTTGTGGTCTCATATATTACTCTTAGGATCCTGGGCTAAGAAGTTAGAAAGAGACTGTAGTTTAACAAATTTAACATTTACTTCACATACGGTAGGGTGGCTTTGTTGTAGCCTCTTCTATCATATACCCATTTCTTTGCTAACCTCGCACAATCAAAATTGCAAATTAAATCTCTTGTTACCATTTGGAAAGTGATGCTATTTTGAGGTGCTGTTTCTTTCCCTCTGATTCTCATTATCTGGATTCTTACTCAATACCCACTAGTATGAACCACTTAACAGATTTTGGAGTTTGGTCCAGAGGCATGATCTTGTGAGGGATGGACTGGCTACTGGGCGTTTATTTTTAAATAAGTGGTTTTAAAGTATGGTATTATGTTCCACTTAATTTTTAAAATCTGATTTAATGCTGAAATGGTGGGAAAGTGGTTTTATAACTAAGTTTGTTATGTAGCCTGAACCAGAACTCTCTCTGCTCTTCTGCCTTCTGTTTTTTTAACCTGGAGCAGGCAAACAGAGAGTGAACCAAAAGAGCAGTTTTAGTCCCTTGGTGACAGACAGAAACCAGGAATCAGACATTTTCTATAATAGGGCCTTCTTTTTCGTATACAGTATTCTTAGGTCTGGGGATGTTCTAATGGAATGGCGGTGAGAGGCCAGTTTTAACCTATGCAGTCAGTATTAGGAGACATCTCCTTTCTCAATGCTGTCTCCTTCCTTGCCTGATGCTCAACTATTTGTGAAGCACAATCTCTTTGCTTTACTGTAAAGATTCCCAGAAGCCCACGATCTAAGCTGGCTGAACTCTTCATCCTCAAGAGGGTCCCTGGCTCTTTCCACCACACCCCATATTTAAATGCGCTCCCCTCTCCTTTGTCAATGTCCGCACTGCACCTCCGCCCCTTCTGGGGTTGGTACAAAATCGTCTGGGGAGGGCTCTGGAAATGAATGGGAGCAGCTTCACTAGGTAATAGAGCCGGTGTTAAGAGTAATGGGAAATGCCTGCTAAGTGGCCAATGTTTGCCAATGCCCCTGCCTTCCTTGGTCTACAGACCAGACTGATGTATACTCTGTATGGAAGGGTTGTTAACTCAACCAGAAATGTGTATTGGCTTCTGGAGGTGAAATGAGTGGCAAATCGAGTTCCAGGCCACGTTTGTCTCAGAGTCCACAAAGTCAATTTTTGAAGTTAATGTTGTATTAAAATGATCAGAAATCTGATTTCACTATTAAATTGGATTGTAAAAGCCAAGGGGAAATACCTTTCATTTGTGTTTCTTACATTTTATCAAGTGGGAATGCAAATAATATTTTTAATTGAATTGAGACCTATGCATAGAGAACAGCTTAAATGCATTCAGTAATTCAGGTCACCTATTTCAATTACATGCTGTGCCATTTTTTGTGTCATAGGCACCCTGTCCATTGTAGTTACATCACACACTTCAGTGGTAATAGTATATAAAATTGTATTTATTTAGGGGAATGTGAAACTTGCATCATTTGCATTTGCATAATTACATGAAATATTAAAATGATTTGTAAACCTGGCATTTAGCACTATATTTTAGCACAAACTGCCTCCTTGATTCATTTTGTATGCAAGGGCAGGTTTCAGGCTACAAATAGCAGCAAAAACACAACTACTAGGAATGACAGCCCCTCACATTTGGATCATTCATGTTGTTTCTGCATAAACAAGGTGCAATAATGCATTTGCATAACAAGTGTACCACGAAATTCCTAAAATTGCATGAATTTCACAGGTGTAATTGAAATTTGTCCCAGGCCTAGTTCTCTTCAAAGGCAAAGGCACTTTCCCTTCAATGTGTCACAGCAGTGCTAAACTGCAACCCAGCCAGTGCGCAAAGATGCTCCTGAATCACATATATTTTTGTCATATTAGTGGGTGGTGTAAGTAAGCAATGAGGATCACATACAAAACTTCACTTCCAAGCCAACTTTTATACCATTAGTGCATTTTCTGAGCATTTTACTATGATCTGACAGGAAAGTTAAAGAGAGGAAAGGGTGAAACTAATTTTACCAATATCATTTTATTGCCAGAGGACATATATTAAGACACTGCAAAGCAGTGTCACAGTGCAGTCCTAATACCAGCCAAAAATAGGATCATGAAAAAAAAACCAAACATCACAGGGATCATGCAAAAATGACAGATGTCATCCACATTTCTAAATTATTGCTTTAAGGATGTTCATGATCTCCACCCAAGTAACTGTTTTGCAGATGAGTAATTAAAATGTGGCAGCCAGGAACTTTTCCAGAAGTTGTCAAACCTAGATGTCAGAGCATTCTATTGAGCCAGAATGATCAGTACACATGAGAGGAAACTGCATACAAAATGAATTTTTTATGGAAGGTAATACCACTTATTGTTGAACAAGAAATGTGAAAACTTTCAAGTATAACGTTCATCTTATCTCCCAGTCCACCTAGTCAGAACAAGTTTGCATAATGCCTATTGTTTTTACAGCAGTATGATAGGTATATTTATGTTGACCTTACGCATTGACGTTGATCATGCCTACTGTATTTACTTCTGCATGGATCACATTTTTCCATGTTTCCGCCCACTAAAGTTTGGCAGACCTGCTGAAATTTTTACAGGAGAAAATTGCAGGAGGGGCGGTAAATACAACATTAATCATAATTTCGATCGCTGTGTAGATAATGTGTGTGTAGCCTCATTTAGCAAAGCAGCTTTGCAAGCAGATTCCCAGCTCTATACCGCGTTCAGGGTTAATAAAAACAGAATGCCATTAATCATCGCTCAGACATTATTTAAATTTCTGCTGAAGAATTGTCTGAGAACAGGCATCTCGTTCCCTTTAACAGGTCAAGGTGTCATCTCCTTTTCTTTTCCCGACACTGCAGGGCCGCTAACACGTATATTTGCTAGTGTCAGCTTTTAGCTGAATATTAAAATGTGAAAAATACATTATTCGTTACTTTGTCAACGACTTCATTGCTACTGATTTCTGTTTCTGGCACTTGCTATTGTTCCAGTATGAGCAACTGTGGGTGAGCTATTGCTAATCTCCTGTTGATGGAGTTAAGGACATTGTGCACTTGTGTGTATGGAATTTCACACCAAATAAGCAGGCTATTGTTTGTGCTGGGAGACTTAATTTGCATGCAACATTTAGCCAAGAGGACTAATCAAATGTCCCGGACTCTCCATGCCACATGCAAACCGTGTGTGTTCTAGTGGAAGGGTAACGCTAACAAATGAGATGGGAACTCCAATTAGAGCGGTCACATCAAGTAAATAGACTTTTCTTGTCCAAAATTGTCAAGCTTTCTCATATGAAGAAAAACCTGAAACTTCAGTTTCTCAATAGTCGATACTGCCCAGGCTACGGTGGGAGGTTCCTTATACATCAGTACATAACTTACTTTTGGATAAACTGCACTTGTCCTCCTCTTGCCAAAATAGACAACTTTGGAGTTCAATTATGGCTTCAGTCCAAGAGTCAGAGCTTACAATAATTAGCAGAACCAATGTCAAACCTACATTGTATGGTTTTGTGCCCATTTTTACTGGTCTAATAACAGAGCTGCTGACATTTGGTTAAGAAGATGAATGTTCAAGTGGAAAGCGAATAATATTCTGGTGCCAAACACTTTGGCCTCACACTGCTTTCGCTGACCCACCTCCCGTGTCACTAAATGTGCATCAACCATTCTTCCCTCAAGGGATCCGTATTTGGGGAATGTAGGTGTTTGTTTGCTATTGATCAGCCGTTGATGCTAGTTGTCATTGTACGAGCAAATGCCATTGTTGTAATATGCACCAATAACCAAGGTAGCGTTCTCTGCAACTCACTGGAGTAAAGTGTTCCAAAATTGAAATGACTACCTGGTATATTCCATGAAGCATCTTTGATGGCAACAAGGTGTTTGAGTGAGACAGTTTGGTTCTACGATATTCTTAGCCAAATTGAGCTTGTCATTTGGCCTGGGTACTCCTCCCAAACTCAGAGCACGTCATCTAAGTGCCAGAGTTCCCAAGAGAAATGTAGTAACCTTCAACCAGCAGAAGCCATTCACCAGCATCTGATAACTTTATAGTGCATTCCCGAGAGAAAAAAACACAAAGCTAGCCCAAAATGTATTGGCCAATTAATGTATAGTACATTAGCAATCTGCCAGATCTCTGATATTATACACTGGAGTTTATACATGGGCCGAGTTTGAAATCCTGGAAGTTGACTGTGAAAAGCGGGAAGGCACAAAAAAACAGAGTGGCTGCAACCCAGTCCTGGGACGAATTTTTGATCGTACTGATAAGGAAGAAAGTAACTGTAGGCTACAGTGGGACTATTTTACTCTGTTGTTGAATGATACCTGCTGGATAAATGACTGAGTAATTTATTTTTAGATAAGTACAGTGCTAATGAGTTCTTACCTCGCGCAAGAGAATCTGGATTATACCAAGAAATATGGTTGATGAAAACACATTTATGTTGGTTTAGTATTTACTACTGCGCTGTGTTACACTATGCAGTGATGTAGAATAAGAATTGAAGAGAAACACCCACGTGCCTCATTTATGATATTGCTGCAAGCATGACAACAGCTTGCTTATACACAATCTTATGTAGCTGAGACAGAATTCTAGACCCATGATGTCAAGTATATATTTGTTGTATTCAAGTAAAGATGTCTTATATTATGTATATTGCAATACTGGGTGACCAACATCACGAACATTATAGATGACTGAAAATTATCTTAGTGGAAAAAATCTGGATATTAAGGCCCTGTTCATTTTCTATAAAGAGCCGTATACATAAAATAACTTTACATTGCACCTGAGACATCTTCACAGTTTGACTCTGTGAGGCTACATTTTGAAAATCTCAAATGATGAAAGTCCTAGTTCACTTATCTTTCCTGAGAGAATTCGTCAGTACATTGGGCAAGGGTACTTACGAGGTGTGTTCACCTTCAGCTCGTCTCAAATAATTTCTTATGAAGACACCAAGTATATTAGTTGCTGGATCCTGCTATGTTATATAAATACGTTTACTTGTAATGCCCTGCATCCGATTTCAATATTTTGCAAATTTATTTTTCTGGAAAGTAGGTTATATTTTCATGATTGTCGGTGTATCAACCACAGTAACAAATCATCTAATAGTAGTCATGGAAGCATTTCTAGGTCCTAATCACGTAAGCCTTCAGAGCATATATCTCACACTTCCATACAGCATCTACACTTCACACAGCATAAACACATGACCTTGAGAAGACATGATGTGGACAACATTTCAAATTCCAAGTCAAACTTTAACTAGGATTACTGAAGTAACCATCAAAGTACATAACAAAAATAAAATACAACGTTAAATCATCTCATATCGATATGGTGCAAAATAATAAAAACATCAAAAACGACAGTGCACCAATACAGCACAAAAATCAAGGCCTTAAAGTGACACCACCATGACACCTGGAGAATATGTAAGCCCACTTTTTAGGAAACCTACACTAGGTCAAGTAAAGTGTAAGTGCCAGATTCTGTGAAAAAAATCATGATTATAGGATACCAATAGCCACAATCAATAAACACTAAGCCAAAAAAATATCGACATCAGTTAAAAAAAGCAATAAGTTCCACCTATTAAGGACACATTTAAAAAAAGAGAATATATTAACACAATTAGACAGGGAGCCCTGCAATTGCAAGTATTCCAGTGCTGCCTTCAAACTTCTGTTGCCCTGTATCCTTATAATTGGAAGTAAAAACCATTAACTAAACTCATGATAAAAGTTACAAAAAAGGTGAAATGCAACAAACGCTGGGGTGAAAATTCATCACATGGATATAATTTTGGAGGGGTCTAAATGGCCCAGGGGAAAGCCCAAATGCCATAGCACAAATCCCAATCAAAAGCGGGTGAGTAACATTCTGCCCCAGGAGCGGTCAGTCAACTCCAGGTATGGTTCTAGGCCAGGAGTGCTGCGTAATGAGGCATATTCCCTGAGAGGTTCTGGTGAGTTTGGGAGCTTCCCTGCGATGATTTTTGTTCAACTTAAAGGAGGTTTTTATTCATACCATGTCATGTTTAGTCATGGTCTTGGGCTCAAACAATAAATGCGACTCACCCAAGTCTTCCAGGGCAGTCTTGATGCAATAAAACCAGGGAATGTTTACAACTCTTTCGAAAGACAGACAATCTTTGACAATTTGTCTACTAAAGGAGGCATGTGGGTTAGTCTATATTGAACACCATAGGAGAAGGGGGGACAATTTAATAGAGTCTTCCACATGATCCATCCCAAGCTCCTGGTGCAAGAAAAATGTTGAGCACGTTGATGGTGTCACGGAGGCTCTCTTTATTCTAATGGGAGCTACTGGATTATGGCGGCAGAATCACTTGCACTGTGGGGGACTGAGTCTTAACTCACTACAGGTGACACCTGTCGGCCTAATCCAGGTTTTGCTCCGGCTAACTAGCAGTGCCTCATCTCCACCCAAGAGCAGGGATGATTGGGCAGCTGAGCGCCTGACACAATTGATTGCTCAGGGAAATTGTTGTCACTCAGATCGCATCTGTTTCTCTCAGTTACATTAGTCTCACATATACAAGGACAATCAGAGGCAGAATATATTTCAATAAGATTTTATTGAAGTAACTGCATCTCAGATAATGAAGCATGTACTGCAATAACTAGGACGATAAAGCTTGACAGGATTAAAATTGTGACAAGGAGAGTAAAGCATAAAAATAACGCTACTGTGTTGTGTTGTAAAAATAGTTCCTACCTAGGCCATCTTATAGCACAGCATGTTAAGCTCTAGTTCTGCCTTTCAGGTTCTCCTGGGAAGACATCATCCCTCATACCTGAGCAAGAGACCTGTAGTCTACATAAGCAGCTTCAGCGAAGCACTCAGCAATCAGCATACAGTTGTCCCTCTACCGTACATGGGTCAAAGTGGTGTTTTTATAATAAAACAGCTGATGTTCCAAGAAAGGATCTCTACGTAAGAGTGTGTATGTTTCTATGAACACTAGAGACAAAGCATTACCACGTTTGCCGGCAACCTATCTTACTGCAGCCTTGAGAAAAGCACAGAGTGAAAGAAATTAAGAACGCCACATTGGCCTGGGCAAAGAATAGCTAGATAAAGAAAATAAAACAAGACTGCAAATGTGGATATTGTTAGAATAATAAAACGAAGCTGAATAAAAAATTTCTAGGTTAAAGTGCACAGCGGCAGGCCTAGTTTGCTAAAATAACGTGTATGGCGCTGTAACTAGAATGCCTACACAACAATGGGACACCCAACAGTCTCCTCAATACTTTTTTTTGTTCATCCTGAAAGGGATATGAATTGATTTGACCCCAGATACCTGACCCATACATTAAAATGGGGAGACACTTTCTCCTATAAATTTCCAATAGGGGGGGGCACAGGTTTTTTGCCAGTGTTACTGGTAATATAGCCAGCAGAACTAGCAACTTTCTGGCAGTCCTTAGTAGTACAAGGGCCCCAGTTGCCCTTAGCATCGAAAATAACACTCAAATAGAGGAAATCCCGAGTGATGATCAGAAGATGACCTTGTAGCGAGACACCTCACAAGTTGGTTTGCTGGGGATTGTATGCCATTATAAAAACTTTAGTGGCTTAATCAAGGGAGCTCACAAAAGAGACACATTTTCCAAACAGGGCGTTGAGGCCACTCAGGTTTCTTACTAGTAAGACTGCGTAGTCCACATATGGTAGGACAGGGACCTTTTTCCTACCAATGCAGGGGGCATTTGAAACTTTAGCAGACAGAACAGAACCTAGGCCATTGATGTACAAAAAAACAGCAATTAACCTACAACGGACCCCTGATTGTACCCGTATCCCTATCTTGAAGCTATCTATCCTCTGTCCTGCAGGACCAAACGTAACTGAGGCAGAAAAATCATAATGCAGTGCTCTCAAGAACTGAACCAAGTCCCTCTTGACCTGCATATCAGTCAAGATCTTCCAGATCACCACACTGTCGAAGGCACAGGAGAGGTCCATAAAGGCGTGGCAGAGGGAGCCCTGCTTAGCAATGGTGTATCTACTGATCAGCAGGTGCAGCATACCAAGACCCTCATGGAATCCATACTTTGGCTCTGACAGAATTTCAGTCTCTCTGACCAAGTCTAAGAGGCATTCCAGCACCCCTTCTCTACAAGCTTAACTGCTTAGTCCAACAAGGATATCGGCAGGTAGCACTCTGGGGATTGAGGTTGCCCTTTATAGATACTGGGAAAGCAACTGATGTGCACCATGATTGTGGGAGGCCCGTCTTACAGTTGATGTTGAAGCAATTGCACAGAAGGGGGGCCCACAGATCCAGCACAGATTTGTATACATCCAAGGGAACCCCATCTGTGCCTGGGATCTTCTTTGAAGGACCTTTGTTAATTGCATTCCTGACTTCACCTAGGATGAATTCCAGAGCGAGGGAAATACCACCTCCTCATCAGTGGCCAAAACAGTGGTTGTGGACCCATAACCTGCTGGAAAGTGGTTGGCCCAGTCTTCTTGGCTAATAGATGTAATTGCGGCATTAGGGATTACACCCTGTGAGCCAAATTCGTTTTTCCCATTTGTAGTGAATGGCCTTCATAGGCTACAATGGGGAGACTTTATTTTAATTTTAAAAGTCCCCTTAAGTGACAGATACAATGAGTTCGGTATCAAATTAATTGTTATAATAAATCCCACGACTTCCAGTTGTTGGATTTATTGGAACTTGTTCAGGTAAAGAGTTTTAAACTTTACCTGAAAAGTTGCCAGCTTCAGCCCTGCATTGTTTTTGCTGCTGTGCTGTGATTGGCCAGCCTCTGACAGCCTGGTCAGGCTGCCTTGATGAGGTGTGAAGTGGCCTGGCTTCACACAAAGATATGTGCCTGTGGGAGGAGATCTCCCCTCGGCAGATGGTGAGGCAGGAAGGGGTAGGGCTGCCAAACTGGTCTTCAAAGGCAGAGAATGACATTTGGAGCAACCCAGCAACAACCCCACATCCTGCAAACCCAGACAGTTAGGTGCCCCCTTGATTAGATTAGGAGAGGGCAGAATGATTTTTAGCCACACCAGTGGGTGGGCTCAGCCAGATGTAACCTCCAAAAATCACTTTCAGCCATGATGGAGTTTTGAGGAATGTTGCCTCCTGGGATTGATTTTTGCCACACTTCCCAGGAAGAGGTCATCACAGGGGGAAGGACCCTGTGCCTGACTGGAGAACCAGGACCCCCTATTTTTCACCCAGGAGCAAGGATAAAACTGTCAGACCTGCACCCACACCTCAGATCCCCATCAGATTCCACTAAGGAAGAACCAAAGGAGAAAAAGGACAGCCCTGCTGGACCCCTGGCCTGCACCTGGAACATGCACTCTGAAGGACTGCACCAGCTGCACACTTGGGCTTCACCACAAGAAGGACTTTGCCTGGCTTCAACTGGTTCAAGGAGGGACTCCCTGTTTGCTACAGGTGAAAAATTGCTAAGCAGAGTCCCCTGCACCAACTCCTGAAGAAACCGACCAGCTGACCACTGTCCACTGGCCAAAAAGGAGTTTGCGCCAGGTGCATTCTGAGAGTTGTAGTCCCCACCCCGAGGATCAACTCAGAGCTTCTGGAACCTTGGGGTCAGCTGTGGACCCCAAAAGAACCTTAAAAGAACATCTGGGAGAAGACCCAGAAGTTTGGAGAACTTTTGACAAGAAGCTTCATGGAGGGACCGACCCGCAGCGGCAACTCTAGCCAGCTTGCCTCAACCGCGACCCGGCCTTATTTGCAGGTTCGTACCGGTGAAGAAAATCTCCAAAAAAGAGACTAAGTGCAAACGTAGAAAGTTGACCGGGCCTCCCAGCCAGCGTATCCAAGGAGGGCTCCAAGGATGTTGGATCAAGATCCAGGTTTACCCCGGTCGAAGGATTTTCACCTCGAAAAAACGACTAAGTCCAAAGGTAAAAATCTCCACTGAGGGCTCCTGCGACACGTATCTGGAGAAGAGTTCCAGGAGGTCGGATTGGACTGGCAGGTTTGTCCCGCTGAACAAAATCTTCAGAAAAACGACTAAGTGCGAAGGTAAACTTTTGACCGAGGCCTTCCCTGGACAGTAGCCGTCGCGGTCGGCCTTAAACTTTGACTTTACCCCGGTCGAGGTGCGACCAGATGACCAGATTGGCACTTTTTGTTTCTAGGTGCTAGAAAACAATAATTCTTTAAGAATTCATATCTCCGGTTCCCCTTTTCCGATTGTATTCGTTTTTGTGTCATTTAAAAAATAAAAATATAATCTATTTTTATAAATTGGTTTTGGATTTTTAAACTGTTTCCTGTGTTTTATTTAATTACTGTTTTGTGATATTTTAATGCTTCACACTCTGTCTCCTAAGTTAAGCCTTGTCGCTCGTTGCCAAGCTACCAAGGGTTGAGCTGGGTTTAATTTACTGAGAACTAACTTGAGCTAAGTGGAGCTTAGTGGCCTATTGCTAAGTGTAGGTATCTACCTGCCCTTACCAATAACCCATTTTCCAACACACCCACTGATTTAAAATTTGCCACAGCAGCTCAGAAAGCACTTTGCATCTCACACTTTGAACAGCCGCATAATCCACTCTACATTTGTGCACTTTATAAGTGTCCCTAGGTGTTTCTTTCAGGGCCTTGTGAAGTTCCTTTGATGCCATTCTATAAGATTGGTCAAACCACATACACTTGTCTTGGCATGACCTGCAGGGTTTCATCAATAGATTTCTCACCACTTTGCCCAGACACCACCCCATCGCTTCCAGACTGGTCAAGGCAGTCAAGTACCATCGGCAGGTGACTTAAACACATTTTTTCCAAAAGGACAATCATGCCAACATTTCTCCATGACAGATCCAATCCCTGGGACTTGACAACAAGGGACTGTGAAGCCATGTTTTTTGGGGCTCCCCCCTTTTAGGAATACAAAGGCTGAGACTTAAGGGGTTATGGTCACTGTTAGACTTTTCATCCTTGGCGTGGTCTCCCTTAACATTTTGCCTCTGTTCCCCAGGTTGTTGATGTGTGCTGGACTCTGATTTTACTGTTTTTGTTACTCTGGGCACTTTACCGCTGCTAACCAGTGCTAAAGTGCAAGTGCTCCTGTTTAAAATGTGTACGTAATTGGTTCTCCATGATTGGCATATTTGTTTTACTGTTAAGTCCCTAGTAAAGTGCACTAGAGGTGCCCAGGGCCTGTAAATCAAATGTTACTAGTGGGCCTGCAGCACTGGTTGTGCCACCCACACAAGTAACCCTGTAATCATGTCTCAGACCTGTCACTGCAGTGCCTGTGTGTGTATTTTTACACTGTAAATTCGACTTGGTAAGTGTACCCACTTGACAGGCCTAAACCTTCCCTTTTCTTACATGTACGGCACCCCTAAGGTAGGCCCTAGGTAGCCCCAAGGGCAGGGTGCAGTGTATGGATAAGGTAGGACATATAGGCCCTCATTCCATTCCGTTTTTGGGCGGAGGGCAGCGGAAGCACCGCCAACAGGCTGGCGGTGCTTCCAAGGCTATTCTGACCGCGGCGGTAAAGCCGCGGTCAGAAAAGTGGAACCGGCGGTTTCCCGCCGGTTTTCCCCTGGCCCAGGGAATCCTCCATGGCGGTGCTGCTTGCAGCACCGCCATGGGGATTCCGACCCACTTCCCGCCAGCCTGTTTCTGGCGGTTTTCACCGCCAGAACCAGGATGGCGGGAACGGGTGTCGTGGGGCCCCAGGGGGCCCCTGCACTGCCCATGCACTGCCATGCCATTGGCATGCCATTGGCATGGGCAGTGCAGGGGCCCCCTAACAGGGCCCCATACAGATTTTCACTGTCTGCTTTGCAGACAGTGAAAATCGCGACGGGTGCCACTGCACCCGTCTCACCCCTGCAACTCCGCCGGCTCCATTCGGAGCCGGCTTCCTCGTTGCAGGGGCTTTCCCGCTGGGCCGGCGGGCAGCCTTTTGGCGGTCGCCCGCCGGCCCAGCGGGAAAGCCAGAATGGCCGCTGCGGTCTCCTGACCGCGGAGCGGCCATTCGGCGGTAACCGCATGGCGGGCGGCGACCGCCGCCCGCCGTGGTCAGAATGACCGCCATAGTAATGTGGTTTATATGTCCTAACATTGAAATACTGCCAACTTCGTTTTTCACTGTTGCAAGGCCTGTCTCTCTCATAGTATAATATGGGGGCTACCTTTAAATATGATTAAAGTGTAGATTTCCCTAGAGAGTAGATGGACATGTGGAGTTTGGGGTCCTTGAACTCACAATTTAAAAATATATATTTTACTAAAGTTGATTTTAAGATTGTGTGTTTGAAAATGCCACTTTTAGAAAGTGAGCATTTTCTTGCTGAAACCTTTCTGTGACTCTGCCGTGTTTGTGGATTCCCTGTCTGGGTCAGTTTGACAGTTGGGTTGTTTTTCACCTCACACTAGACAGTGACACAAAGGGAGCTGGGGTGTAACCTGCATTTCCTGATTAGCCATCTCTTCTAGGAGGGGGGGTGGAGTGGTCACTCTCATCTGAAAGGACTGTGCCTGCCTCTGACAATGCAGACTCCAACCCCTGGTGTGTGTCTGAGGCCTTGCCTGGGCAAGGCAGGATTTCACAAGTAGGTGTGAGTCCCCTTTGAAGAAAAGTGACTTCAAAGACTAAAATGGGTATAAGAATGGCACCCAAATCTACAGACTTTAGAAACACTTCTGGAACCAAGAGGAACCTCTGCCTGGAGAAGAGCTGATAGCTGAGGAAGAAGTGCTGCCCTGCCTGTGACCGTGCTTTGTGGAGCTTTCCTGCAGTGCTGCTTCTGCCAGAGTAAGAGGGCAAATACTGGACTTTGTGTGCCTTCCATCTTGTGAAGAAATCTCCAAGGGCTTGAGTTAGAGCGTGCCTCCTGTTGTTTGAAGTCTCAGGGACAGCGAAGACTTCTTTCTGCCAGCACCTGGAGTCTCTGGAGAGACTCCTGCTCTGACGAATGGTGCCCTATCCAGTTCCTGGGCCCTTGAAAGGAAAGCTGGTGGAAATCCAAGGAAATCGACTTCAGATGACTCCGGACCGACGCCGCTGCTGAATCCGGTAACGCCGCCTGCACCCGACGCCGTGACCTTCGCTGGAACGCGACGCTCTTCGCAGGCCTTACGCCGCAGCAGCCCCGCTGAAGTCCACGACTCCGTGGAAGTCGCCGCACCATGTCATGACCGACGCCGCTCGAAGTGCAGGGATTCAATGTTTCGCACAGACGCCGCGATCCCCGACTTCGCGCATCAAATGTTTTCACTCTTCACCTAAGGTACTGTACTTGGGGGTCTACACGACTCCGTGTCCGGCGCCGCTGGTGTCGGCTTGTTGGGAACGACTCCGTCACGATGCCGTGTTAACATCTCATCTAAGCATTTTTGTTTCTAAGCGCTATTTTTTAGTTTAATCTCTAAAAATTCATAACTTGACTTGTGTATGTCGGATTTTTGTCGTTTTGGTCTTGTTTTGTTTAGATAAATATTTCCTATTTTTCTAAACCGGTGTTGTGTCATTTTGTAGCGTTTTCATTAAGTTACTGTGTGTGTTGGTACAAATACTTTACACCTAGCGCTCTGATGTTAAGCCTACTGCTCTGCCAAGCTACCAAGGGGGTAAGCAGGGGTTAGCTGATGGTGATTCTCTTTTACCCTGACTGGAGTGAGGGTCCTTGCTTGAACAGGAGGTAACCTGACTGTCAACTAAAGACCCTATTTCTAACATTGGTGATCAGCGGTTGGGATTTGGACTTGTATTTGTACTTGACATACAGTGATTAAGTGTACACTATTATTTTGAGTGCAGACCATTACGTGACCACATACTGCTTGTCTTAAGATTTTAGCTTTTTCTCTTTTTGTGGGTTTTTTTCCCTACGTCCGCTTTGTTTTTCTTCGCTGATCTTTGATTGACTTTGAACTTCATTTGGGAACTTGTTTCTGCATTTGGAACTTTGCACTCTTTTAACCTTTCATCATGTCTCTACTTGGAGATGCACCAGTTGAAGCTGTTTTTGACCTGAAACAATTGGATAGTTATAACAAGGCTCAGCTAAAGCAGTTTTGTAAAAATTTTGGTTGTCCCATTAAGGGCTCTTCCAAGAAGGATGAGCAGAAAAAGGCGCTGATGGCCTGGGTGACAACCAGAAGCACTGGAGGTCACACTGAGGATGAGGAGGGAGAGCAATCAGTACATAATGGTATAGTGGGGGGACCTGTTATTCCCAGGGAAAGAGTCTCTAGGGCAAGTAGCAGTGTATCCTCCAAAGGTCTGACACCTGAAGAATTGCAGGACAGACAGGCAGAGAGGGCATACCAATTGGAGCTGCAGAAGCTCAATGTGGAGAAAGAAAGAAATGAGAGAAGAGCAGTCCTTGAGGAAAGGAAGATGCAGCTGGCTCATGAGCTTAACTTAAAGGAGTTACATCAGAGGAGCCAGTCCAGTAGGGATGGTGGCAGCAATCCTACAGTGCAGCCTGAGAGAAGGGTACACCTCCCAAAAGACCTTGTGAGGGATTATAAGAGGGAGGATGATATCTACTTGTGGTTCAAGGGTTATGAGTCAGCTCTCCACATGAACCTGGTCCCTGAAGCTCATTGGGGGGCAACCCTGTGGAAACATTTTGAGGCAGAGGGGAGGGACACACTGACAGCCTTAGGGGATGCTCAGAGTCTCACCTACCCTGTCATGAAGGAGGCCTTACTCACCAGGTATGGTCTCACCCCTGAGCAGTGCAAGGAGAAGTTTAGATCCTACAAAAGAAAGGAATCCCAAACATGGTTGGAATGTGTTGATTCTTTTTGCAGGTCACTGGATGGTTGGGTGAAGGGCAGCAAGGTAAACACGTACGAGGGGCTTTACAATTTAATTGCTTGGGAGCACTTGTACAGTTTATGTTTTCCAGAGCTGCGCCAGCACCTCATTGACAGCAAGCTGACTGACCCCAGGAAGCTTGCGCAGGAAGCGGACCGCTGGGAGAGCACCAGGGTCCAGAAGCGGTATGGGGGAGACCACGCCAAGGGTGGGCAGGGTCCCTCTTAGAAGAAAGGGTGGGGTAAGGGCAAACAGGGGGAGTTCTCTAAAGGGCCCCAAACTGATTCCCAGGGTAAGGATTCCCAACCCCCCAGTGAAAAGAAGCCATTGTTGTCCAAAGGGAAGCCAGTGGCAGGTGGTCCCCCACGTAAGTGTTATGCATGTGACCAGGTGGGTCATGTGAGGGGTGACCCCAAATGCCCCAAAAGTACACCGGCACCCACTGGTGCACCGTCCCAGGGTTTGGCCAGTGTAGCACTTGGGGAGGAGTTGGTTTCAGGTGGGTGGGAACCAGCAGAAATTACTCTTGTCTCACTAGGGGACAGTGAGATGGTCCAGGGAAACCTAGTGCCTGATAACACTAAGAAGTACAGGCAATGGGTGACCATCAATGGACAGAGGGTGGAGGCTCTGAGAGACACAGGAGCCAGTGTGACTACAGTGAGGAGTCACCTGGTGTCTGAAGAGCAGATTGATCCCCGGGTACTTCACCAAGTAGTTGCAGTAGACAACTCTGAGCGCCTCTGCAGAGTGGCGCAGGTTCCCTTTGAATGGGGGGGGGGTCTCAGGTTCCTGGAAAGTAGCTGTGAGTCCAACCATGCCTGTTGATTGTTTGCTAGGTAACGACCTGGAGGATTCCCCTTGGAAGGAGGTGGAACACAGGTCTCACTTGGAGATGTTGGGTCTGCCTGGGTGGGTATGCGTATCCACCCGGTCTATGGCAGCCAATCAGGGTAGTCAAGAGCCCCTGGAGCCTGAAACAGTGGCCCAGGGGACCACCAAGAAGAGGAAGGGCAGGGGGCACGGGAAACCGGCCCGAGGTTCCCACGGTCCAGGAGGAGGCGGAGCCTGAGGGTGACGCCCCGGAACCTACAGGGGAGCAGGTGGCTGAACTGGGGGAGGTCCCTGAGCTGTCACAGTGGCAGCAGGAAGGGGGACCCACCAGGGAAGCATTCTGCACAGCACAGAAGGAGTGCCCTACTCTTTAGGGGCTGCGGCAGCAGGCTGCAGCCCAGGCGGCTTGCTAGGCGCCAGGTACTCACCTGATATATTGGGAGGATGGCCTCCTGTATAGTGAGCCTAAGGTTCGTGAGCCTGGGTCAACTCGCATGCTGGTGGTACCTCAGTGCTTCAGGGCCTTCCTACTGGGTTTGGCTCATGATGTGCCTTCGGCAGGACATCTAGGGCAGGACAAGACCTATAAGAGGCTTGTCTCCCACTTTTACTGGCCCTTGATGCACAAGCAGTCAGCTGCTTATTGTAGGTCTTGTCAGACTTGTCATGCAAGTGGCAAGAGTGGGGGGAAATGTAAAGCTCCCCTCCAACCTTTACCTGTAGTCAGTACTCCCTTTGAAAGGGTAGGAATTGACATTGTGGGGCCTCTGGATCCCAAGACAGCCATGGGCAACAGGTTCATCCTGGTCTTCGTGGACCATGCCACACGGTACCCAGAAGCCATTTCTCTAAGGACGGTCACTGCCCCCGTGGTGGGACGTGCCTTGATGGGAGTTTTTACCCGCATGGGGTTCCCCAAGGAGGTGGTATCTGATAGAGTTACAAACTTCATATCCACTTATATGAAGTCTCTGTGGAAGGTGTGTGGGATAACCTTCAAGTTCACCACCCCTTACCACCCCCAAAGTAATGGTCTGGTTGAGAGATTCAACTGCACCTTGAAAGGCATGATTCAGGGCCTGTCAGAGCCCTTGAGGGGTAAGTGGGACGTCCTCTTGCCATGCCTTCTGTTCGCTTACAGGGAGGTGCCTCAAAAGGGACTTGGCTTTAGCCCCTTTGAGCTCATCTATGGCCACCCTGTGAGGAGACCGCTCAGTCTGGTGAAGGAGGCTTTGGAGAAAGCTCCTAGTAAACCACCCCAGGATGTATTTAGCTACATGCTGGCATTAAGAAACCAGACTGCCCGCTTCAGGAGTCTCGCTCAGGAGAACCTGGAAGCAAGCCGGGAGGATATAAAACGGTGGTACGACCAGAACGCCACTCTGGTTGAGTTTCAGCCTGGACAAAAAGTGTGGGTCATGGCACCAGTGGAGCCTAGGGCTCTCCAAGAAAAATGGACTGGGCCTTTTGAGGTGGTGAAAAGAAAGAGCGAGGTCACCTATCTGGTAGACTTGCAATCCCCCATGAACCCTTTGAGGGTCCTACATGTCAACCGCCTCAAACCACACTTTGAGCGAACTGAGCTATCCATGCTCCTAGCGACAGATGACGGGGTGGAGGAAGAGATTGAGCCTCTTCCTGACCTCCTGTCTGCAGGAGAGAAAGATGGGTCTGTGGAGGGAGTGATCCTTTCCCCCTCCCTGACTGAGGAACAGCAGAGGGACTGTCGCCATATGTTGGGACAGTTCGCCTCGCTGTTTTCCCTGATCCCAGGAGTTACACACATGTGCACACATGATGTGGACACTGGGGACAGTACACCTGTTAAACATAAAGTTTACAGGGTGACTGACAGGGTCAGGGCTTGCATTAAGGAGGAAGTCTCCAAAATGTTAACCCTAGGGGTCATTGAGCACTCCAGCAGTCCTTGGGCCAGCCCAGTGGTATTGGTCCCAAAGGCTGCTGCTCCTGGTGCCACTCCATAACTTAGGTTCTGTGTGGACTACCGGGGTCTCAATGCGGTCAGCAAGACTGACGCACACCCGATCCCCAGAGCTGATGAGCTCATTGATCGGTTAGGAGCTGCCAAGTACCTCAGTACGTTTGATTTAACATCTGGGTACTGGCAGATTGCCTTAACTGAGGGGGCAAAGAAGAGGTCAGCATTCTCTACCCCAGATGGGCACTTCCACTTCAACGTGATGCCCTTTGGGATGAAGAATGCCCCTGCCACCTTTCAGAGGTTGGTCAACCAGGTGTTGGCAGGACTGGATAAGTTCAGTGCCGCCTACCTGGACGACATTGCTGTGTTTAGTTCCACATGGGAGGAACACCTGCAACACCTCTGGAGAGTGTTAGAGGCCCTGCAGAAGGCAGGCCTCACTATTAAGGCGAGCAAGTGCCTAATAGGGCAGGGTTCTGTGGTGTACTTAGGACACCAGGTGGGGAGTGGACAGGTGGCACCGCTACAGCCTAAGATTGACACGATTCTGGCTTGGGAGCCTCCCAAGACCCAGACTGATGTGAGAGCCTTTTTAGGTCTCATAGGATATTACCAGAGGTTTGTTAAGGGATATGGTACCATTGTTACCCCCTTAACTGAGTTGACTTCTAAGAAGCAACCCAAGAAAGTGATCTGGACAGAGGCTTGCCAGAACGCTTTTGAGGCCCTGAAGGCTGCCATGTGCACAGCACCTGTGCAGCAGGCACCTGACTACTCCAAGGAGTTTGTTGTGCAAACAGACGCCTCAGAGCATGGTATTGGAGCAGTACTCTCACAGATTAATGAAGAGGGCCTAGATCAACCCGTAGCCTTCATTAGCAGGAGGTTATTACCCAGTGAACGTAGGTGGAGTGCCATAGAACGCGAAGCGTTTGCTGTGGTCTGGGCACTGAAGAAGCTAAGACCCTACTTGTTTGGGACTCACTTCCGAGTTCAGAGGGACCACAGGTCCCTCAGATGGTTAATGCAGATGAGGGGTGAGAATCCAAAACTGTTGAGGTGGTCCATTTCCCTACAGGGGATGGACTTTACGGTGGAACATCGTCCTGGTACAGAGCACACCAATGCTGATGGTCTGTCCAGGTTCTTCCACCTTGGTGATGAGAACTCCCATGATGTTGGGTAGTTGCTCCCCACTTTTATCTGGGGGTGGACACGTGTTAGACTTTTCATCCTTGGGGTGGTCTCCCTTAACTTTTTGCCTCTGTTCCCCAGGTTGTTGATGTGTGCTGGACTCTGATTTTACTGTTTTTGTTACTCTGGGCACTTTACCGCTGCTAACCAGTGCTAAAGTGCAAGTGCTCCTGTTTAAAATGTGTATGTAATTGGTTCTCCATGACTGGCATATTTGTTTTACTGTTAAGTCCCTAATAAAGTGCACTAGAGGTGCCCAGGGCCTGTAAATCAAATGTTACTAGTGGGCCTGCAGCACTGGTTGTGCCACCCACACAAGTAACCCTGTAATCATTTCTCAGACCTGTCACTGCAGTATCTGTGTGTGCATTTTTACACTGTAAATTCGACTTGGCAAGTGTACCCACTTGCCAGGCCTAAACCTTCCCTTTTCTTACATGTAAGGCAACCCTAAGGTAGGCCCTAGGTAGCCCCAAGGGCAGGGTGCAGTGTATGGATAAGGTAGGACATATAGTAATGTGGTTTATATGTCCTAACAGTGAAATACTGCCAACTTCGTTTTTCACTGTTGCAAGGCCTGTCTCTCTCATAGGATAATATGGGGCTACCTTTAAATATGATTAAAGTTCAGATTCCCCTAGAGAGTAGATGGACATGTGGAATTTGGGGTCCTTGAACTCTCAATTTAAAAATACATCTTTTACTAAAGTTGATTTTAAGATTGTGCGTTTGAAAATGCCACTTTTAGAAAGTGAGCATTTTCTTGCTTAAACCATTCTGTGACTCTGCCGTGTTTATGGATTCCCTGTCTGGGTCAGTTTGACAGTAGGGTTGTTTTTCACCTCGCACTAGACAGTGACACAAAGGGAGCTGGGGTGTAACCTGCATTTCCTGATTAGCCATCTCTGCTAGGAGGCAGGGGTGGAGTGGTCTCATCTGAAAGGACTGTGCCTGCCTCTGACAATGCAGACTCCAACTCCCTGGTGTGTGTCTGAGGCCTTGCCTGGGCAAGGCAGGATTTCACAGGTAGGTGTGAGTCCCCTTTGAAGAAAGGTGACTTCAAAGACTAAAATGGGTATTAGAATGGCACCCAAATCTACAGACTTTAGAAACACTTCTGGAACCAAGAGGAACCTCTGCCTGGAGAAGAGCTGATAGCTGAGGAAGAAGTGCTGCCCTGCCTGTGACTGTGCTTTGTGGAGCTTTCCTGCAGTGCTGCTTCTGCCAGAGTAAGAGGGCAAAGACTGGACTTTGTGTGCCTTCCATATTGTGAAGAAATCTCTATGGGCTTGAGTTAGAGCTTGCCTCCTGTTGTTTGAAGTCTCAGGGACAGCAAAGACTTCTCTCTGCCAGCACCTGGAGTCTCTGGAGAGACTCCTGCTCTGACAAGTGGTGCCTTATCCAGGTCCTGGGCCCTTGAAAGGAAAGCTGGTGGAAATCCAAGGAAATCGACTTCGGACGACTCCGGACTGACGCCGCTGCTGAATCCGGTAACGCCACCTGCACCCGACGCCGTGACCTTCGCTGGAACGCGACGCTCTTCGCAGGCCCGACGCCGCAGCATCCCCGTTGAAGTCTGCGACTCCGTGGAAGTCGCCACACCACGTCGTGACCGACGCCGCTCAAAGTGCACGGATTCAACGTTTCGCACAGACGCCGCGATCCCCGTCTTCCCACATCGGCTTGTTTTCACTCTTCACCAAAGGTACTGTACTTGGGGGTCTACACGACTCTGTGTCCGGCACCGCTGGTGTCGGCTTGTTGGGAAGGACTCCGTCACGATGCCATGTTAACATCTCATCAAAGCATTTTTGTTTCTAAGCGCTATTTAGGAGTTTAATCTCTAAGAAATCATAACTTGGCTTGTGTATGTCGGATTTTTGTCGTTTTGGTCTTGTTTTGTTTAGATAAATATTTCCTATTTTTCTAAACCGGTGTTGTGTCATTTTGTAGTGTTTTCATTAAGTTACTGTGTGTGTTGTTACAAATACTTTACACCTAGCATTCTGAAGTTAAGCCTACTGCTCTGCCAAGCTACCAAGCGGGTAAGCAGGGGTTAGCTGAGAGTGATTCTCTTTTACCCTGACTAGAGTGAGGGTCCTTGCTTGAGCAGGGGGTAACCTGACTGTCAACCAAAGACCCCATTTCTAACAGTTACTATGTGGGCTTTCATTAATAGCAGCCCTGGATACCCTAGCACACATGTCACAGCTGACAAGAATATAATTTATAACTCAGCAGCACTCCCCACTCTCAAAAGTAGCTTTAGTCCTGCAGAGAGGATCATAGATTTCAGTAACTTTAAGGAGATCAAACACCCCCCTTTTCCCTGGGGCACCTATCACCTCCAATGCTAAGGCAATCAAACATAAATTGCTCATTTTCCACCAGGGTCTGTCTGTGGTTAACATTAAATTCCCACCTAAAATAGTTTGGAATGCTTTGCACAAAGGAGCTAAATGTGCATCGAGCCCAAGAATAAAATCAGACAACACACTAAGATTGACAAAATGGTCTGTATCGAAGTGCCCATTATAAAAGTTAATAAAGCAGTACACAAACCTTTAGGCCACATGGATTAAAACACTTGAAATAGAAGGCCATCAGAGGGTTTGGGTTGACACTACAATTTAGAGTAACTTTGAACCAAGTCGAAAGACCCACTGTGGCACTACCTAAAGGGGAAGATACAGCAGAGACCACATGAGAATAATAACCATCTATGATGTTGTCCTCAGTGGTCCAAGTCTCCTGGAAGAAGATAATATCATACTTTCATATGTAGTGCTCCTATTCTTCTCAGCCTATGTTGCTTTGCAAGGTCAGTGATATTCCAGGAGAGAAAATTGATGTCAGAGGCCAGGTCCACAGAGGTAGTTGGATTCATCTATTTGGGTGGCCCAGGTATCTCTTTTCATTTGGGATTTGTTACAATGGGGAGGGTTTTAGGGGTTTGAGGTGGGCTTGGGTAGGCAACTGAGGTGGACTGGGGTGGGGAACTAAATAGCCCGGTTCACAGCTGGTCTCATGGGTGGGGATAAAACTTATTGTATTACTGGGGCAAAATCAGTCATTTTCGGAGCGGTCTCCCAGGGAGAGAGGAGGTTATGAACAGGGATGGTGAAAGGAGATGGTGAAAGGAGATGGTGAAAGTGCATTCGGGCAGGGAGATTTTGCCAGGTTTCTTTAAAGAACCCAAGGGGCAGGATCGTAACCTTACTGCTTTTGAAGTTACCTTACTGAGCGGCTCAGATTAAGGGCCTGATTCTAACTTTGGAGGACGGTGTTAAACCGTCCCAAAAGTGGCGGATATACCACCTACCGTATTACGAGTTCCATAGGATATAATGGACTCGTAATACGGTAGGTGGTATATCCGCCACTTTTGGGACGGTTTAACACCGTCCTCCAAAGTTAGAATCAGGCCCTAAGTCTCTAACCATCCCGGGGTTCCTAATATTAACAAAACCACAGTGCCCCTGGAATTCGCTATGCATATTACAAATCCATCATACCCATCTGGCCATAAGGACCTCAGAAAATAAGCAACCCTGAAGCACGGGGTTCCGCTTAATCCAGTGTACAGTTTTATTGATAAGCTCCTGGGTAGACTCACTCACTTCAGAGAGCACCATCAAGACATTTGCCATGATGATCATGTAGAGGGCATTCAGCAGGAAGAAATTCACATCTTAGGGCACAACTAGAAATTACTCCCAAAGGTTTGGCAGGATGGGTTAGAGTTTCTGCTAGATGGTGGCCCCCCTACTAATGTGTCACACAATTCAGGCTCCCTCAACCTAGGGTGATAAGAGATAAATGACTTCAAGGGCTCATATCTAAGTGAACTGGCAGACTTTTTGAGAGCAGGACCTCTTTTCTGTTTTGTGTGTGGCAGCAAGGTTTAATAGAGAAGCTGGCAAGGAGGGGGAGAGATACTGTTGGAAATGGGCCTTTTTGCAGGGTTATCCCCAAAGGTTCTACCTTCTTCATCCTATTTTTTCAGGCCTGTTTTCGCTGGTTTATTGTCTCTGCGCACTTTACCACTGCTGATCAGTGCTAAAGTGCAACTGTTCCCTATCGAAATTGTACTGTTGATTGATTTATCCATGATTGGCATATTTGATTTACTGGTAAGCCCCTAGTAAAGTGCACTAGAGGTGCCCAGGGCCTGTAAACCAAATGCTACTTGTGGGCCTGCAGCACTGGTTGTGCCACCCACATAAGTAACTCTGTAATCATGTCTCAGACCTGCCACTGCAGTGTCTGTGTGTGCAGTTTTGACTGTAACTTCGACTTGGCAAGTGTACCCACTTGCCAGGCCTAAACCTTGCCTTTTCTTACATGTAAAGCACCCCTAAGGTAGGCCCTAGGTAGCCCCAAGGGAAGGGTGCAGTGTGTGGTTAAGGTAGGACATATAGGGGGTCATTCCGACCGCCGCCCGCCGGGCGGAGACCGCCAGAAGACCACACCGCAGTCAAATGCCTGCAGCGGTTATTCTGACTTTCCCGCTGGGCGGGCGGGCGACCGCCAAAAGGCGCCCGCCCGCCCAGCGGGAAAGCCCCAGCAACGATGAAGCCGGCTCCGAATGGAGCCGGCGGAGTTGCTGGTGTGCGACGGGTGCAGTGGCACCCGTCGCGATTTTCTGTGTCTGCTTTGCAGACACTGAAAATCAGAATGGGGCCCTGTTAGGGGGCCCCTGCAGTGCCCATGGCAGTGGCATGGGCACTGCAGGGGCCCCCAGGGGCCCCACGACACCCGTTCCCGCCAGCCTCTTCCTGGCGGTTTAGGCTGGCGGGATGGGGGTCCGCCGCCGTGGAGGATTCCCTGGGGCAGGGGAAAACCGGCGGGAAACCGCTGGTTCCCCTTTTCTGACCGCGGCTTTACCGCCGCGGTCAGAATTGCCCCAGAAGCACCGCCAGCCTGTTGGCGGTGCTTCCTCCGTCCCCGGGCCTGGCGGTCCATGACCGCCAGGGTCGGAATGAGGCCCATAGTAATGTGTTTTATATGTCCTGACAGTGAAATATTGCTAAATTCGTTTTTCACTGTTGCAAGGTCTGTCCTTCTCATAGGTTAATATGGGGGCTACCTTTAAATCTGATTAAAGTGTAGATTTCTTTGGGAGCAGAT
This sequence comes from Pleurodeles waltl, assembly GCF_031143425.1. Lineage (NCBI taxonomy): Eukaryota > Metazoa > Chordata > Amphibia > Caudata > Salamandridae > Pleurodeles > Pleurodeles waltl. Next base: position 264,744,182 of record NC_090448.1, on the reverse strand, counting down.
GGACATGTGGAGTTTGGGGTCTCTGAGCTCACAATTTAAAAATAGATCTTTTTAGTAAAGTTGATTTTAAGATTGTGCATTTGAAAATGCAACTTTTAGAAAGCAGGCATTTTCTTGCTTAATCCATTCTGTGACTCTACCTGTTTGTGGATTCCCCCTCTGGATCAGTTTGACAGTTGGGCTGTTCACACCTCTCCTCTAGACAGTGACACAAAGGGGGCTGGGGTGTAGCCTGCATAACTTGATTAGCCATCTGTGCTGGAGGAGAAGGGAGGAGTGGTCACTCACACCTGAAAGGACTGTGCCAGCCCTCACACAATGCTGTCTCCGACCCCCTGGTGAGTGTCTGGAGCCTGGCCTGGACAAGGAAGGATCTTGCAAACACTTGAGACGTTGCTTTGAAGTTTGGAAACTTCAAAGGCAGAACTGGGTATAAGAAGCAGACCCAAAGCCCCAGACTTTTAGAATCTTTCGGGAATCAATAGGAACTTCTGCCCAGGAGAAGAGCTGAGGAGCTGAAGAGCTGAAGGAGTAGTACTGTCCCTTTGCTGTGTTGCTTTGCTGGACTTGCCTGCAGTTGCTGCTTCTGCCTGAAAAGAGTGCAAAGGGTGAACTTTGCTGTGTGTTCTGCTTGAGAAAATTCTCCAAGGGCTTGGAGTAGCTTGCCTCCTGTTGGAAGTCTCAGGAACATCAAAGACTTCAGTTTCCTCGACCTGCAGCACTGGGGACTGTGTGCTTTGTGCTGTCCAAGAGGAGAAACCACCGCGATGCCGCCAACAACGCCGCAGGCCTGCACTGTGACCTGCCAACGCCGCACGGAGTCGCAATGTCCCGCTTCGCACCGCAGCCCCGAAGCCATCCCCACCAGCGCACCTGATTTCATCTGCCCGGAGTTCGATCCCCGACGTGCGTGACTTCAAGGGCCCGACGACTCCTGCACCAACTCCGGAACCAACGCCGGTGATTCCGCTCTCCGGATCTCACCGCGAGAATCACGACGCCCTGCGAATCCAAAGTACTGTTTGTGGGTCTTCCTGACACCGCAGCTGGCCCGCGGCACTGAGGCCAGCCTGAACTTTTGGTTTTGTTGTTCACGACGCCGTGATAGCCCCAAGTGGAGTTATCAACTTCAAGGAACTGTATTAAGTACATCTTACAGCATTCATATTTTTATTACTGTATGTTGTTTTTTTTTTATCGTATTTGGTCTTGTTTTATATAGATAAATATTGGCTATTTTTCTAAAACTGATGTGGTGTCATTTTGTAGTGTTTTCACTTATTACTGTGTGTTATGTGCAAATGCTTTACACATTGCTTCTGAGATAAGCCTGACTGCTCGTGCCAAGCTACCAAGGGGGTGAGCAGGGGTTATCTGAGCGGGTATCTCCCTTAACCTGACTAGAGTGTGGGTCCCTACTTGGACAGGGTGCAAACCGACTGCCAACTAGAGACCCCATTTGTAACAGATACTTTTATCATGCTGGGTTCTATCCGCACACTCCTGGGGCAAAGATAACAAAGGCTTCACAGTCAGTTTGTAATGTGGCTAAGGAAAGCCGTTTCTCAGCTGGTAGGAGTTCTTTATCTAATGCACCCACAGCCTTTTCAATGTACCTATCAAGAAGGCCAGATTACTTGGGGGTGACCTCTTCCGAATTAGGACCTAGCTTGTGTTTAGCCAGATAAGATAAATCACAAAACCAGAAAACAAGGAAAAAAAGAAACAAGTAATTAACATGCAGAGGTCCACTTGGGCAGTTGGCATAGGGGACCAGGAAAGAGTTAGGGCAGCAGTTGCAATAAGGCAGCACAGCACCTCAAAGAGTCAAAGCCAAGAGGGAGGAGAGTGGCCCAGCCCAACCTCTACCGGGTTCCCCTGGAAACTGTGTGGGCCCACCACTGGCCGGAGCTTTACTCTGCGGGGAAAGTTGGCATTAAACACATGCTATGAAGGGTTCTCCTCTTGTGCTCAGGTGAAGCACCGCCTAGCTTTGGGAGAAATGTCAGCGCTATATATGCTATGTGGACTCCTCCACCTAGACTCAGGTGTGACTACTCCTGCTGCGGTGCACCACCACTAACAAGCAAGTAGCAACCCAGGACCTATAATGGTGAAATGGTGAACAAGGCTGGTAGCCCAAGGCCTATCACTATTCTTTATCCATGAGATGAAAATCTGGGAGGTCCGCATGAAATAAATCCAGGAAATCTCACTACCATCACAGGGGGAATTGCCAGCTGCTAAGAAATAAACAGTAAATATGCTGGAAATGCATTTAGGAACCACCCCCCCACAGGTTCAAGCTAACTCCCTGGCTTCTCTGAGGAAACCATACATGCATAATGCTCACTTCACTCATTTCAAGTATGCTGTGAGGGAAACAGTCACCCTGTCAGGTGGCTTTAATAAAATTTTGGGCAGTGGCAAAAATATACTGATGTCAAATTTACAAAAGGTCCAGATGTCTAGTAAGTGCTTGATAATTCCTGTTCTCTGATCCGGAAGGCAAGGGGTCAAATTACCACCCCAGTGAGAGGCCGTTAGGAAGGTTTGGAAAGGGGCAGGAAGAGCCTCACAGTCAATAAGCGACCAAGCCCCTTACACACTTCCACACTCACCCAGCGATCCTTCCTCTTGAGGCAAAACACATAGGGAGCTGGCAAACCAGAAGAGGTGCAGACAGATAAAGAAATGGAAGAAAGTCTGAGTGTATTTAATGTTCCCACAAATTATGATGAAGACAGCCCCGTCACAGAATCAAAAGGAGTGGCCCTGCCCTGGCTCCTTCTTGGCACTGATGGGCGCAGGTCGAGCCTGCCCTTGGCCCAGATGTGTCTCATGGCTTGGGAGGTGCTGGGGTGATTGAGGGGCAAACAGGAATGCGACTAAAGGCTCTTCACCCTGTACGTCCTCCGCTGTGGGAAGTGATATGGCCCTTAAGAAGCCCATGGCTCTGGATAATAGGAGTGCCTCCTCCTCTCTGGGTGATGTAATTATGGGACAATGAGTCCCAAAGCCAAAGGCTCTTCACCCTGTACTACCTGCACTGTGGAATGCGGTGGGGCACTTGAGAAGCATGCAGAAGAAACAGTAATGGCACCTCCTCTCTGGGAAATGTAATTATGGGACAGTGAGTCCCGAAACAAAAAGCCTGTACTTCCCCAGCAGTTAATTTTGATGTATTCTATTCAGGTATCTTCATGTTTTTTGGCTATGTGTTGTCGGAAACTAATGATCACTTTATTTAAGTACAAGTTGCTTAGAGCGCACTTCTCTTTGCAGTGCTTGATGGGTGGAAGGAGCGTGGTATTCACAGAGAAATTAATGGGTTTGAAAAACACCATCCTTGTGTTGGATTATTTACACTTGGTGCTTGTAAAGTAGGTGGAGGTGGTTTGCATGTTGTGTTTTCTGTGAGTGGTCCAAATATTCTTTGGGTGATAGGTTCTTGTAAATGTAGTCATCATCACTTCTCCTGTCTTCAAACTGTGCTTGCAATCAGCAAGCTCTTGGCTCTATAATAGTGCAGAGGGTTTGATGCTCCTGGAGCAGAATATAAGGGTGGCATGGACATCTGCAACAGGGCTGTGAGCCCTAATGTAAGTAAGAAAATGGGCACTTTTCAGTTGAAAATGGACATCCTACCCCAATTGGGTGAAAATGACAGCCATAAATAAAGTTCTTTGGGACGCTAACGGGCCTGGACATCAATACCAATGCACCACCGAACTATTGCCAGCTATTCCCAAGGCTGCCGTTGACTGTCTAATGCAGCTACTTATCAAGTCAGGTTCTCATTGAGTTTACTAGAAGGGATGTTTAGGAATAATCTGTTCAGTTTCTTTGCCAACATTGACCATCCTTGATTGTGGAGTGCACCAGACTGAACGTGATGGCTGTGTGGTCAGAGTTTCATAGACATGCAGAGAAAATCAAATTAACAGCATCCCATAGATGGTTCATGCACTTGGTTGATGCATCACATGGAATGTTTAAGCTGCCAAGGTATAAGTTGATTGTTTAACCAGCTGAAGCTGCTTTGATGAGATAGGCTATCTTGAAGCTAAAGTTCCAATGATTGGTATGTCAGGGGAAAGAAGTAGTTTTCTTTACTGTTAGTGGAAAGTGGCAGAAGAGGAACTACGAAGGAGCAGGCAGATGAGTGTTACTATGGGTGCCAGGCTAGGATGAGCAGTGGACAGCCACAATACCTCTACCTATTCTGGTCAGATGCTAAATGTGCTGAATGCGGTAGTGTTTCTGAGATTGAATAATTTGCAATATAATGGGGTTGTGGAGAGTCAGATTTCTGTAATAAAAGTAGCTTTGTGGATATGTGTCCTAATTATGGCTGTGCTAATCTAGTCTGTGATAGCTGATGGATGAACAGGTGAGACTTGAACAATGATTTGTATGCATTTCTGTTATGCTAATGAGGGTTCAAATCTTATATATGTGAGTTTGGAGTGTGTGATTGCATGTTTACATGACTGTGAGACAACCTGGATGATACATAGTGGGCTGAGCACACAATGTATTCACATGTTCAGTGCACTATGTGGAATGAAAGGGTTCTGGTCCTTGCTAAAACATGAGGCTCCTTTGTCCTCATATGCTCTTAGCAGATGACAATCATGTAAAAAAAGAAGGTTAGAGAAGACAGGCGGGCTTCTTCTGGATTGGCTTGCAGTCAGTCAGTCAGTTAATATTACAGGGACAACTTTCAATATTCTTGGGTGCTTCATTATTCTCTTACAAATTAATTGATCTAGGTAAGCCAAACCTAAATTAGCCTGTGCACAACACTCTTGTAGCTTGACACAGAGCAGTCATGCTAAACCTAGAGGCAATGTGTAAAATATTTGTCCAACATTTCAAACAATAATAAAGTGAAAACATCACAAAAAAAGGATCTACACAGGTTAGACAAATAGAGTTATTTGTAATAAGTACAAGACCAAAATGACAACAATCCAATCAGTAGAGCCGGAGATATGCAATTTTAAATATCCAATCAGTAGAACCGAAGGTATGTAATTTTAAAGATTTCAGTGAAAATAGCACCAAAAAGCACAACGCGTTAACTGTGGATATTTGGTTGCACTAGAGCAGGACAAAGTCACAAGTTCAGGTTGACCCCAATGGAGCTTTGGCCAGCTACAAGGACCCAGTTAGCCCCACTGAACAAGTAGCTTCAATTCTGGTTGGCTGGCCATTTTGAGGATCAGCATCAAAGATGCATTTTGCAGCGAAAGCAATGCTTTGGTTTTGAGTTGAAGTCAGGCTGTGATGTGAGGTCCTGCATCATCGTTGAGGATCCTTATTGATGACAACTTGTGATGCAAAGTCCGGGATTGAGAATGTGTTGTGCAATCCTGGCGGTGTGTTGGTTCCAAGGTGCTGCAAAGCTGTGATGAGGAGTCCAGTATCGTGGTAGAGGCTGCCATTGATGAGCGATGGAAGGGTCTGTGCTGAGGATGCATCTAGCAGCGACGATCACAATCAGGCAATGGGTTGCAATACAATTCCAGTCTTTGGAGCAGTTCTGATCCAAACAGCAGGGGCGATGGATCAATTTTGTTCAGGGTAGTGTCATGTAACAGAAGCAGCAGTCCAGCAGAGTAGCAGTCCTTTCAGCAGCACAGCAGCCCTTCTTCCTGGCAGAGAATTCATAGGTCCAGAAGTGCACTGAAAGGTTGGTTTCTGAGTTGGAATATTTATACCCTGTTGTGCTTTTGAAGTGGGAAAAAGTTCCAGAGCAGCGGGTTTCAAGCGTTTAATGCTATGCCCCCCAGTAGAAAAAACATAATCATCCCCACTTCAGAATTTTTCACAATTATTCTATTAAGTTGTCCATGTTTAAACATGTCCAGACTTCTTAAAACAATGCACTTAATTTATGTTACCTTTTTAAAGATGCCATACATTTTGTATGCTTAAAACAAAGCACTGATATCTGCATATAGATTGTGTTGGCCATAGCCTGGACCCCACCGTAATGGGCTCACTTGAGGCTCCCCTAGGGGAGCCTGACCCCACGTTAAAGACACCTGCTCTAGATGCACATTTTTGAAGTGCAAAGGTGCCCTTCCTTCTTTGGCATGGCTGCTGTTAGAAATGGAGTCTTTGGTTTGCAGTCAGGGTACCCCCTGCCCAAGCAAGGATCCTCACTCTAGTCATGGTAAAAGAGAATCACCCACAGCTAACCACCGCTCACCCCCTTGGTAGCTTGACACGAGCAGCAGGCTTAACTTCAGAGTGCTAGGTGTAAAGTATTCAGCTCAGGTTTAAAAAAATAGAAAATATTTATCTAAACAAAACAAGACCAAAACAACAAAAATCCACAATACTCAAGTCAAGTTATCAATTAAAAGTCTTCATGTAGTTTTAAACACAACACTGATGCTGTTAGCGTGAAAATGTACCTTGGGTGTGTCAAAAATAACTCAGCATGGGCGAGTGTGCATCAAAAAGGGTTTGTTATGCATTGATTTCACTCACGAGCAAGACATGCGTCGTACCTCCTTTAGTCGGGTCGGCATACGTCATTTCTTCTCTCTGCAGGAGGCCGATGCATTGATCCGGTCAGCACTCATGGCTCCGGGCAGGCCTTGCATCGTTTTTACACACCCAGCAGTGTTTGTGTTAGAAATTCAGCTGCACAAGGGTCCGAAAACCACGCAGCGCGGGTTGCTATCTCACCAGCCTTCGTCAGCGATACTGCGTGTTGTTTCTCCAGACGTGGGCGTCGATCTTCAGATCGCGTTGCATGCGAGCATCGATTTTCAGCCGCAAAGCCGGCGGCACATTGATTTTTCAGCTGCATATCGGAGTTGCATCCATCTTTTCACCGCACGGCGGTCTATGCATGGATTTCTCCCTCTTGGGCTGCCAGATTCTCTTCTCAGGGTCCATAGATGGGCACCATTTGGCAGAGTAGGAGACTCTCGAGAGGCTCCAGGTGCTGACAGAGAGAAGTCTTTGCTGTCCCTGAGACTTCAAACAACAGGAGGCAAGCTCTACAACAAGTCATTGGAGATCTTCACAAGTAGGAAGGCAACACAAAGCCCAGTCTTTGTCCTCTAGTACAGGCAGAAGCAGCAACTGCACGATAGCTCCACAAAGCACTGTCACAGGCAGGGCAGCTCTTCAGCTCTTCTCCAGGCAGAGGTTCCTCTTGGTTTCCAGAATTGTTCTAAAGTCTGTGGTTTTGGATGCCCTTCTCATACCCATTTTGCGCTTTGAAGTAGGCTTACTTCAAAGGAAAGTCTCTCTTCATTGTGAAATCCGGCCTTGCCCAGGCCAGGCCCCAGACACACACCAGGGGGTTGGAGACTGCATTGTGTGAGGGAAGGCACAGCCCTTTCAGGTGTGGGTGACCCCTCCGCACCTCCCTTCTAGCACAGATGGCTCATCAGGAAATGCAGACTATACCCCAGCTCCCTTTGTGTCACCGTCTAGTGAGAGGTGCAACCAGCCCAACTGTCAAACTGACCCAGACAGGAAATCCACTAACAGGCAGAGTCACAGAAGTGGTTTAAGCAAGAAAATGCCCACTTTCTAAAAGTGGCATTTTCAAACACACAAACTCAAAATCAACTTTACTGAAAGAAGTATTTTTAAAATTGTGAGCTCAGAGACCCAAAACTCTGCTTGTCTATCCGCTCCCAAAGGGAATCTACACTTTAATCATATTAAAAGGTAGCCCCCAGGCCTTGCAACAGTGAAAAACGAATTTAGCAATATTTCACTGTCAGGATATATAAAAAACATTACTATGGCCCTCATTACAACATCTGCGGTATTGACCACCTACCGCCACGGCGACCGCAGCCAACATACCATCGTCATGGCTACCAGCCTCCCACCTGCATTATGACCGTAGACGGAATTCCGCCAGAAGGCTGGCAGAATACAGTCGATGGTCATGGCGGCGGACGGCGGTAAGGTGGCGCTGCTGTCAGCAGCACCACCATGCCAGCTAACCACTGCTGACCGTATCATGAGCAATGATACGACCTGGCAGTGTTTTGCTGGTGGATGCCGCTGCTTGCAGCAGCGCTGCATCCCGTCTCCTATTGGAGGACCCCCTGAAAGCAGGTAAGTTGGGTTCATGACAGGAAAGGTGGGGTGGGGGTTGTTGTGTACGTGTGTGGGGGTGGTTGTGTGTGTGTGTGGGGGGGTGTCTGTTTTTGTCTGCGTGCATGTGGGTGTGAGTCGCGTTGAATGAGTGCGTGAATGACTGAATGTGAGTGTACATGTTTGTTGTGTGTTGTGAATGTGTGTGTGCGAAAATGTATGTTGGTGTGTGTTGCGGTGTGTTGGTATGTATGTGTGCATGCTTGGGTGGATGTGGGTATGCGTATGTGTATAAGTGTGTATGTGTGCGCGTGTGGGTGTGTAACTGTGCGGGGGCAGAAGAGGGAGGGGGAGGGTGGGGGAGGACTCTGGGGAGGGGTGCAGGAGAGACACCTATCAGTGCCTACCACCATGGTTTTCGTGGCGGTGCGCTTACCACGAAAACCATGGCTGTAGGCGCGGTCATAATTCCGAGGGTGGGATTGTGACGGCCGCCTGGCTGGAGACCGAAGTCTCCAGCCCAGTGGCCGTTACCACCCTGGTGGACAGAGTGGTACATTGGCGGTTTGGCATATTTTGGGTCGTAATGAGGGCCTATATGTCCTACCTTGACCATACACTGCACCATACCCTTGGGGCTACCTACGGCCTACCCTAGGGATGCCTTACATGTAAGAAAAGGGAAGGTGTAGGCCTGGCAAGTGGCTACACTTGCCAAGTTGAATTTACTGTTAAAAACTGCACACACAGACAGTGCAGTGGCAGGTCCGAGACATGATTACAGAGCTACTTATGTGGGTGGCACAACCAGTGCTGCAGGCCCATTAGTAGTATTTGATTTACAGGCCCTGGCACCTCTAGTGCACTGTAGTAGGGACATACTAGTAAATCAAAGAAGCCAATCATGGATAAACCAATTACGTACTAATTTTGTATAGGAGCACTTGCACTTTAGCACAGGTTAACAGTGGTAAAGTGCCCAGAGTAACAAAAACAGCAAAAACAGAGTCCAGCACATATCAACAACCTGGGAAACCAAGCAAAAACTTAAAGGAGACCACGCCAAGGATGAAAAGCCTAACAGCTGCAGACTCACAAAAGAAGGTGTCACCCCTTTGTGTGGAGGCAGGACACAGGGGGTCATTCCTACCCTGGCGCTCCGAGACCGCCAGGGTAGGGGACGGAGGAAGCACCGCCAACAGGCTGGCGGTGCTTCAGGGGCTATTCTGACCGCGGCAGTAAAGCCGCGGTCAGAAAAGGGAAGCCGGTGGTTTCCCGCCGGCTTCCCGCTGCCCCAGGGAATCCTCCACGGCGGCGCTGCAAGCAGCGCCGCCATGGGGATTCCGACCCCCTTCCCGCCAGCCTGGTTCTGGCCATCGCACACCAGCAACTCCGCCGGCTCCATTCGGAGCCGGCATCCTCGTTGCTGGTGCTTTCCCGCTGGGCAGGCGGGCGGCCTTTTGGCGGTCGCCCACCCGCCCAGAGGGAAAGCCAGAATTACCGCGGCGGTCATTTGACCGCGCTGCGGTATTCTGGGGGGGGAACTTTGGCGGGCGGCCTTCGCCGCCCGCCGAAGTTAGAATGACCCCCACAGTCTATTCAAGTGTAAGTAGGGCTGTGCCCATCTTCTCTCTCCCATCATGCCAGTGATGAGCCAGCCAGGCACACCTAAGCTCCCTATTGTGTGTGGCTGTCTAGGAGGGACACACAAATCCCAATTGCCAACTATACTTAATCATGTGACCCAAAGACAGGATGCAGGCACCAAATGGCTGAGGTGGGAAAATACCAACTTTCTAAAAGTGCCATTGTCAAAACTGTAATTTAAAATCCAATTTAACCATAAGTCAGGATTTGTCATTACAATTCCAAAGACTCTAAACATGACCTGCTCCCAATTACAGTTTATTAAAGGTAATAAGGTAATTCTAATTCTATCCTATAGAAGATGCAGGCCTTGCCATGGTTAAAAATGGTTTTAAGAGTTTTCACTGCCAGGACATCTAAAACCAATAACTACATGTCTAGCTGTTTAAATGCACTGCACCCTGCCCTCTGGCCTGTCCACGTCTACCCAGGGATGACCTACATTTAATCAAAAAAGAAAGGTTTGGGCCTCGCAATTTTTTTTATTTTGTCTGGTCGACACAGCAGTTTAAAACTGAACACACAGACTGGAATGGCAGGCCTGAGACGTTGTGGGTAGGGTCAATGAAGGGCAAGTTATCAACACGTCAGGCTTCCCAGTTGAAGACATTCTATTTAGTACTATGTGTTAAATTCTTCTAAACTGAATTGGGGAATGTTTCATGCTGAGTTTCTTGGCAGCTAGGCAGCATGCTCTGGGCATTCAGGGTTAGAATTATCAAAACGCCATGCAAGACACCTTGCTGCACTGCATTGCATGGTAGGGAGAGGGCGGGAGTGCTCCATAGTTAACATTAAATGGTGCATTTCTGTCCTTTCATTGAATTTGCGCTCTATGTGCTGCTTAGTGCCAGAGCCAGCACCTTTGCACCCTGATGCAAGGGTGCCTGCATTGCAGACAGGATTGTTTTTGTGCAAGAAGGGACACCTTCCTGCACAAAAATAATTCTTTCTATGTGTGCTTCAGAATGCACAAGTCGAAAGAGGGAAAACCAAGGAGAAATAAAAATATTTCTCTTCGTTACACTTTTCTCAGGAAGGCCCAGCATTTTGATGCATTTCCTGGTCTACCACACATGGTAAACCTGGAAAAGTGGCAAACTTTATGGGTGGATGCGTGAGAACAGCCACGCTCCACCTATGGAACACCTCCCTGATCAGAGTCATGCAAAGCAGAGACTTGCACTGCCTTGCATTATTCCAGATATAACAAGTCAATCAGTGCCATGCAAGGTGGCCCTGCGTGGGTTGGTAAATTTCATTCTAGGTTTTGCATCACCCTGCGTCCCTTTGTGTGACACAAGGTCAACACATAACATTTCATAATTATGCCCCCCAGAGTGGAAGAGTGGATAGGTTCAGATAGCTGCCTTAGCAGCACCACCAATGTGCCTACTGCACACAAGCTGAGCACACCAGCTTTGCAGCCATCTAAAAATAAGAGAATAACCTTTTAAGATCAGAGCTCAAGTTAACGTGATTTGTTGAAAGCTCTTAAACATTTTAAGTTGTTGAACATGTACTTTTTTCTTAGCAGCCTTACTTTTTTAGTGGGTTTAGAGGGTCAGGCTGTAGTCTGCATTATGCAACTGTAACAGAAAATACAAATGGAAAATTTCTTTATGACAAAATGAAATAGAAAGGGTACTGACTGGACACAGACCAGCAATGGAAAAGGAAGGTGTAGATAACCACTTGCTGCATTTTGCACTGTCTTCCATCAAAGCTTCTCTGCATCAGGTGCAGGATGGCAGTATAGTTACATTTAATTTCTTTTGAGGGACTGTACATGTAGTCTTCATATTTTGTCTAATTGAAATAGATAGATACTTGCAGGCCACAAACTAATGTTGGAAGGGGAAATGTCCACACTATCCTTAAGTGCAAGATATAGAGATGTACTTTTGTCGATCATCACAAAACTTAGTTTGGTGTTCAAAGTGTTTCTTACTTTCATGAGAAGTCTGTGTCTCACCTCCAAGCTTTCACTTCTCTTACCCCTTGCAATGGTGAACTCTTCCAGGAACACATATGTTATCAAAATCATCAAGCTTTATCTGTGTTCTCATTCCTCAAACGATTTACTACTTCCCAAAACCTAATTATATTGATTTGTTGTTTTTTAAATCATTTTAGGTAGTATCATTTATGATTTTAGGTAGCTTAGCTCGGAAAATGTGGATAGTATCAGGAAATAGCCAACAATTCTGTTTTGTATGTGGTAGACAACCAGTCCAGTTCAACTAGTGCCAACCTGGTAGCTAGCCTATACATCCTAAAGTAGAAATGTGTCCTGAATTCTGCTTTACTGTACACTTTGCATTGAACTCTTCACATGTATTACATCAATACAAAATATAAATAGGCAAAATCGCACTACACATTCATATTTCTTGGATGTTCCCATTAATCCAATTAAGTGCTGTCAAAATGAAGGTTAAAATGAGGCACCTCCTTCAAATTTAACTTTTTACACAGGGAGCTTTATAAAAGATATATGCTCAATTTGCCTAGTGTCAGAACCCCTTTCAGAGGACCAGTGGGCACTCAGGGGCTACTGGGTAAAAACCATGGCAGGTAATGCCTTTTACTCCTAATGCCCGAAGCCCAACCTACTTGGGCAAGTATCCCTTCTGTAATTGACTCTCAGTAGTAACTGTGGACGAGCAGTCAAAGGCTCCATCAGGGGGAAGTGTAGACACATTAGTGAATGTGACTCGTAAAAATGCACGCAGTAATGTCAATAAATCAATGTCCAATTGAATACTTGCTTTTAAATGAAAAAGAAGTATTTTATTTTTAACTCTACACATGCAAAAAATAAAGACATTTGTGAGCAGCAACACAGTCCTCTTGAGGTCGGGGGCTCTAGTTTTTGTGAGGCAAATTCATGTTCCACTCTCTTGCTTGTAATGTGGTTAGGGTTATTCCCCATTCACACAGGGAATGCTCACCAGTAGGTTGTACTCAAAAGTTCCCCTTTGGCCCTTAAAAATTGATCAAAAGTATCTATAGTGCTGTAGCACCTTAGGGAGGGAGTCCCCAGACCAAACAGGCCCAAACCTAAATTTACCAGCTTCTGAAGAATGAAAGCATTCACATGTCACTGGGTCCCCTGGCCATGGACCCTTGTCAGACTATTTGCGAGGAATGGTCCGGGACCAGACAGACACAAGTGCTCTTCAAAGTGGCCCTGCCATCTTTCCCCAGTGATTGGAGATGCCTGCAGTCTGTGTAAATGCAGTAAGTCAATATTTTCCCTGTTGGGGGTGGAGGGGGGTTGGTCTTTCATCCCCTGTCCAGAGCCTAGAAAGGATGCCACATGTTTGTTGGTATCCTCCAAGATCCACAGGAGTTAATCCGGGGCAGATCTTGTTGAGCGGTCTTGACCTGTTAGTGCTAGCCTCACTCTTGTCCCATGCAATGGCTCAAAACCTTTGGAAACTTAGTACCAACAGGCTTTTCTGTTATACGGGGTTGCCACAGTGCCTATAGACACAAATCGAGACTCCTCTGACGCAGTCACCCACACCACAGCAGCCCCTCCTGGCATCTATGGCATTCACGAGCCCTGACACTGTGGTCACACAATTATTTCAGCAGTGGCCTCCCACGTCAGTACAGGCTTGACACTCCCGGCACATCCTTATTCTCACACATCACACAGGGAGTTCTGTTGGAAGGGATCCCCACTGGACCGCATTCCCTCCAATGCTTTCCTCTTCTTCACAAGGCATAATGGTCAAAGGGGTTGGTGCTCCAGCCTTTAGGAGAGGTGGTCTTGGTTTACGTGGATGATGTCCCCTCAATCAGCTGGGAGACTAGCAGGCCTTGATCCCAGTCTTTATAAAAGGCAGAAGTCTTGCAGAGCTTACCCTTCTCACACTGCCCATTTGACTGCTTGGCAGATTAGACATTTTTGGGGTCTCAAAATCCCATTTGTTTAGTCCCTTTTCAGTCCCCAAATTTGATTTAGCGTCAGAATCTTAGAAACTTTATGTTGGTGTTCTGCTTCTTTTGAAGTGTGCACTTTTCTCTTTTCCTCTTGAAAGGCTGTCTTTTACATCAGGAGAGACTCTGAAGCTGATAGTTCAACAGCACAGGCTTTGAGAGTTACTAGAGTTCATAGTGATAAGTGCATCACAAGGTTAATCCTGGTCTCCCAGCCGACTCTTTATGATTCTCTTATCAGCTGCTTCTCCTTCCTGAGATGTGTGCCGGCCCCTTCCTTGTGATCAATCACTGAATTATAGAGCACCCTTTTAAAGTGTAAGGAGGGAGTCTCTTCCTCCCTTCCTCCAGTGTGTCCCACGCAGCTCAGAGGAATGCAGCAATCCACAAATCTGTCTGAGGGGAGGGGGGATTCCTCTAATTCTCAAGTCTTCACCAGGCAGGTCTAAGCTTCCCAAAATGGAAAATAAGGTCCACCATGGAATACACAACTAGAAATTTCATTAAAAATAAAATCCATTAAATTAATAACCTGTATGTGTAAAATCAAGGCCTAACCAAAAGCTTCACTTCAAACATGCACTTTCCTTTCTAAACTTTGCATGACCAGTATTCACCTTACTTGTTTGATTGTCTAACGTTAACAATTTCCAAACAAATTTTAATTTAGAAGAAATGTTTCCATCATAACGTTTGCATGGCCTTTGCATGACACAAACTTCCTATGCTAAAAAAGAAAGGAATATTATTTTTAGAACCGCTTGACCTGCATTGGAATCTCAAAACTTGCTAAACTAGTCCGAAACTTGATTCTTTATGAATATGCATTTGTGTGGAGATGTATGAGAGCCAGCATAATCCAAGTTTATTTGTACACAACATTTACATTAGTATTTTTTCTTTCAGAGACCAACACAAATGAGAAAATCTTTTAAAACTACATCTTATGTAGAAATGTTATTAAATGTATGTTGCAGTGGTACTGTCTTTGTTTAAAGTTACCTACGGAGGCTGATCTTGTCTCCCGATTTTCACCTCTTTTGACTGGCTGTGTAATATCATAGATGAAACGTGTGTAAATTGTATGTCATTCTATTGTATTATAAAAAGTGGCCCAGGGAAAGAACAGATAATGCATGCGAGAGTGGGCACTAGCAATAGTAGCGTGCGCAGAAGGTCTTAGCTCTCACACTCTCAGATTTAGATTTATTCTCTCTGCGAGACTCAGACAGACTTTGCTTTCTGAGTAGACTGTTCTCTATCACAATCTGTTACAGTATTCTTTAAAAGTACTGATCGTTTTGCAGGTTAGACTGCCTTCTGAAACCTTGTTCCTTTTGCTATTTCTGACTAAAATTATTTATTCTTACTGATTTAGAATACTAGAATAGGGATAGATTGATTTATGCAATATTCTGTAAACTTCAATTAACTAATAGAGAAAAGATTCAAAACTTATGATAACTACAACTTTTAAAGTCTAACTAAAACTCCCATTATTGATTTGTGAAAGAATATTTGAAGTATTGTTCCTGTAAGTTGCAGCTTTTATTTCTAGCCCGTTCTAAAGATCCACTTCTGGATGTCTAAGAGTTGCAGAGTATTTTATAAATTTAGGATTCTTTGTGCTCCCAAAATGTTGATGGAATCCAGGGTCCTCCATGTGGCATACCATGGCAGGCACACTTGCACTCACTATAAATACACAGTACACATACAGTGGAGCACTGTTTCCTCCATGTATTGTGCAACCAGAGACACACATACATTCAGCACACACATGCAATCTGCTTGCATTGTTCAGTACTGTTACGTTTCTGTATTGTACTATGCTGTGCTATTTGTAAACATAAACACTGCAAGCACACACTCACTGTAGGAAATTGGATTATTAGATGTGTTGCTTGTACAAGGAATAGGTCCACAAATCCCCCAACTGGGAACCAAGCATTGTAGCACTTGACTCTCAATGTAGCGAGGCAGAGCAGTTCAAGGCCTACTCAGGGGAGGTGGTGTGGACTAGTAATCACCATTTACTACCACGCAATAGTAACACTCAATAAATGATTGACCAATCAGTACTTTTTCTTTAGAAAAAGGAGAAGTACATATATTGTACACAGTACTAAATTCTACACAATAATTTACAAATATGTACATTCGCGGGTGGAAAATACCATCAATGACATTGCATAATCACATTTGATCCCCCCCCCTCTAAAGGAGTCACAAAACATATCAAGAGAGACTATTGGTTGTGGTAAGGTTCATGAGCAACAATCCACATGTTAGAAACATCAACTCACACATAAATGCAATTGTCCAAGCAATTCTCTTGTAAAAATTTACTTATTAATGCTAATAAATAATGTACATTGTGAACAGTAATCATTCTCCTCATTTTTTTAAACCGATAAGTATTTCTAATACGCAAAACCTGTGTGCCTATATTGTTATACATTTTCAACCATAAAACTGCAATTATAAAAGCAGCCACCAGAAGGCATCAGATTATAATGACCTTGCATTACAACCATAAACCTCGCCCCCGGAGGATGCTTCATGACATGTATTTCTTTTAACCACCTTTCAGGCAATAACAACTGCAACCATAAACATAACCCCTAGAAAGCGCAGCACTCACAACTGTAGAACAAAAGCTCCAGCCTTGGAAGTTTTTGAAATTAATAGGGAAATCCTAGGGAGAGTATGCCCTTCTCAGGGCATACAGAGAAATATCATTCCAGCAAACCGCAGGCCCTGGCCCATCCTGGGCGAATCCACATGAGAAGACAGAGGAGCCCCACGCACTCCAAAAGAAAGGTCAAATGCCACCAAACTAAAAAAGTGCCATAACTTGTATCAGGCCAATTTGGAAGATATTGGGGCAAATTTTACTCCTGGGGGCATGCTCTATTCCACAGGCACACTTGCAGCAAGGGTACAACATTGCACCCTTCATGTATTGCACTTTTTGCAAGCACACAGCCAGCCAGCACATGCTTTTATTGCACACGCACTGCACAGCACTACATCTCTCATGTAAGTTATTCCTTGCAGGTGTACATACATTCAGTACATGCACTAACCATACATGCACTGCACAACACTGCTCTTTCACTGTATTTCACCCTTCCCAGGTACACATACATCTAGGGCAGTCACTACTCCTGTGCTGCACAGTACTGTTCATCTACCTGATGCAGGCCAAGAGTGAGTTTAGTACGCAGTAGCAGAACTTTGAAAAAGGTGAGTGAGTCTATAGGCCATATTCCAGTGACATTGTGTAAACAAAAGGACCTGTTCACTCCTTCTGAACATGACACGGTACGCTGCTATCAATGCGCTCGTACTACTTAAGTTTTGGCAGAGGCAGTAGCCTTCCACCACTATGAGGGTGGCCATTTGGGTGCCCTTCCCAGTCCAACAAGACTGCGATTCATGAGACATGCCTATGTTGTGGCATACACTCATGATCAGTGTTTGCCTATGAAAAAAATAAATATCATCATTTGGGATCCAGACAACAGTACTGTTGGACATTCAAGTAGGGGTAAACGTCTTTTTTTCCCATGCAGAGGACATTTCTGCCCCAACACCTATCTTTTGTTCATGTCTTTTGTAATTTGCAATAGGAAGTCATATTGCATAGAAACAGCTTTTGTTTATAAATAGCTTCTTATCTATACCTCTAGTACAGTGTTTCAAAATTATTCCATAATTGGATCCATGTATTTTGGTATTTTTCAGAAAATTGCCAAATTGCGACTTAGATTGCACATCTTGTGTTATTTACAGTTAATATTCAAGTCTCTTTGAATAAAGCAATTCAATTTTTTTCTGTACGCAAGATGCACCTTAATTATGATGTTCTCATATATCTCAGTGGAATGCTTTCTTTGAAGCAATATATGTCTTTGACCATAGTAGTATGAGAAGCTGCACTTTATATCTAAGATTAGCTTTCTACAGTAAGAAAATACACTGTAAAAGTAATACAGTTGCATTTGTGAAGCAATTCTGAATAAGTCGATTAAGCAAATTACATTCAAACAATATCTGCATCTACCAGTATGGTAAAGCTAAAATCTAAAGCTCGAAATATTGTGCTACACAAATACCATAGCCAGAATACTAACTACAAACATATTGTGACAGTAAGCATATATAGGTGAGTATGGTTTACTACACATAACTCAACATACACGTACCTTGATGGTATATATTTGCAAGGTAAATAAATGTGCAATTAAATATAGTAAATCCATACTTACCTACATATTTTCCCCCTTGTTATCCTTTGGAATTCAATTGTCTGGCTACAATATGGTGCCCTTCTACCTGGTATGTAATGTTATGGTGATCCTTTCACACCACTTTACTCCATACCACAGAGATAAAGATAGTGCGATGTTCTATACATTTTTTAATCACTGTAAGCATATGTTTTGAAAATTCTAATAGAACTTCATCATGCTTAAATTTGAATGTGTGTATCAAACTAGCACATTCGCAAAGCACATGGGATGAATTGAGTTCAAACAAGCATTCTACATTTTTACACCACCCCATACTTTTTAATTCTCTGTGCAGTTTTATATTTGCAGGGTTTTTTCACAGTTACCAATAGCAGCAATGTTATTTCTTCTTTAAACAGGGCATGGACACCTTTGGGCCTGTTTCACAAAGATTGTTTTGAGTCTTAGGCCCTCATTCTGACCCTGGCGGTGTCTCACCGCCAGGGCAGAGGGCAGAGGAAGTACCGCCAACAGGCTGGCGGTGCTTCCGGGGCATTCTGACCGCGGCGGTAAAGCCGCGGTCAGAAAAGGGGAACCGGCGGTTTCCCGCCGGTTTTCCCCTGCCCCAGGGAATCCTCCATGGGGATTCCGACCCCCTTCCCGCCAGCCTGGTTCTGGCGGTTTTCACCGCCAGAACCAGGCTGGCGGGAACGGGTGTTGTGGGGCCCCTTGGGGCCCCTGCAGTGCCCATGCCACTGGCATGGGCACTGCAGGGGCCCCCTAACAGGGCCCCAACAAGATTTTCAGTGTCTGCATAGCAGACACTGAAAATCGCAACGGGTGCAACTGCACCCGTCGCACCCCAGCAAATCCGCCTGCTCCATTCGGAGCCGGCTTCATCTTTGCTGGGGCTTTCCCGCTGGGCCGGCGGGCGATCTTTTGAAGATCGTTTTCACCGCCAGAACCAGGCTGGCAGGAACGGGTGTTGTGGGTCCCCTGGGGGCCCCTGCAGTGCCCATGCCACTGGCATGGGCACTGCAGGGGCCCCCTAACAGGGCCCCAACAAGATTTTCAGTGTCTGCATAGCAGACACTGAAAATCGCAACGGGTGCAACTGCACCCGTCGCACCCCAGCAAATCCGCCGGCTCCATTCGGAGCCGGCTTCATCTTTGCTGGGGCTTTCCCGCTGGGCCGGCGGGCGATCTTTTGAAGATCGCCCGCCGGCCCAGCGGGAAAGTCAAAATGCTCCCCGCGGTCATTTGACCGCGGGCGGTGTTTGGGCGGTTTCCGCCCGGCGGGCGGTGCCCGCCGCCCGCCGGGGTCGGAACGACCCCCTTACTGTTGTAGTACTCTTATCTTACTGCTACATGCCAGCAGTATCCCTGACTTACTCCTGAAATTCAGGAGTACTAAAAGTCACGTCTGATCTTGCACCTGTCTTTGTGAATCAGGCCCTATGCATTTCCAAGCCAAAGTAACTCAAGATCCCTTTTCCTTTCAAGATGATGATGTTCGAGTAGGGATTAGTGCAAGTACTTTTTGTACTCAAATGCTTATGGCCCTACAGCCTCATTACAGGTTTGTTTGGTGGTCTTAAGACCGTCAAACTCACAGTGGGGGTTGGACCGTCACACTTCTGGTGGTCTGACAGACAGGCAGATTACAAACCTGGAAGTCAGACCGATAGGGGACTGCTGCCACTGCTGGGAACACAGATTCCAAAGGGCTGGTGGTGGTCTAAGTCGTGATCAGCCATGGCAGTGACCATAACGGTACCGCCATGCTGATCACGAGTCAACTTTCTGCCAGCCTTTCTATGGTGGTTTCACCGCCATGGAAAGGCTGGTGGAAAGCCAGTGCTGGGGGTCACAGAGGGGCTCCTGCACTGCCCATGCCCAGGGCATGGGCAGTGCAGACCCCACTGCCAGCACCCTCGGAATGCGCATTGTCTGCTCTTCAGACAGTGGGCATTCCAAGGGTGCTGAGGTGCAACAGCATTGCTCTTGGATCCCTTGAGGGAGACGAGTCCAGTGCTGCGCCACTGTTTCTCTGGGGTGACTGGCTGGAAACATTGTAATACGATGCTTCCACAGGTCAGCCTGGTGGGAACATTGTAATATGACAGGAGGTGAGGCCGTCGATATGATGGCAGTCTCAACCCCGTGGTTTGGCAATCTGCCAAACTCGTAATGAGCCCCTTAGAGTGTCTTAGATTAGTCTGCTTTTTTATTTTTTGGGCAGGAACTCAAACTAAAAGTCTTAATGCATGATTGCTTTAACACTATAACAAGATGATTCATGTCGCCCTCCTCCTTAGTTTCAACTGAGTATTAGCTGATGTACTACATTGCATTTCGACATTACTATTATCCATCCACCCACTCATACTGTGTTTAAAATACTACAACTTTAAAATTTGAGAAAAAGGTGTGCATAACTTCAATTTCAGGAATATAAACAAAACCACAATCTCATCATTTTACTGTTGTAGTGCTGTTTAACATTGGATCATTCAGCACCTGCTACACTTAAAATGCATTTAAATATATCTAAAAGGAAACATTTAGATAGTGGTAACCCTAACAATTGTGTCATGCATCTAGCACTTCTGGACCCCCATTTGGCAACCCTGCCTTACCAGTAAAGCTACTATTGTTAACATAACAATTGCTGCTAATGATTTTTGGGGAATACTAGAAAAATGTAATGTCATGAAATGCAGTTTTAAACCAATAAAAAATGCTGCCTCTATATTACCAAGCCGAAAGCAGTTGGCTAAATGAACAAATGTTTCAACCATAAAAGGGATTGGGAGATTAACTGGTCCAGTGTACAGTCTCCCAAGTGTCATACAAATCAAACAGGTACACTGGTCCAAGAAAAAATATGTAAGCAGGACTCCACTAGGCACAACGAACATTAGAAGCAAGATCCCTCACAAATCCATTGGATATCATGCTTCATCATAGGGCGCTGCTTACATATTTTTTCGTAGAACAGTGTACCTGTTTGATTTCAATGAACAAATGTCCTTTTGCTCTGCACAGCTTCGCACACTTGGATGATGTTGTCTGTCATTTTGATTGTGAGGTAATACATATGGTTGGTTCACTTGCACTTTCTGAAATGTTTTGACATGCCACGCCAACGCAAAAAATAGTTGTTCATTTGTGAAAGCAATAATGAAATTAGCCCTGCCACAAATGCCTAATTATTAGTTTCAGCTTCGAAATATGCTTGTGAAACGCTACTTGTAAGCAGCCACACACTTTGTGAGTTTCTGTGATTTTCATTACTCTATGCAGGCAGCGAGCGGGGCCCATCACAACTATTGCCTGGGATGCTCGATTAGTGGTGATGGATCATTTCCACTTCCTCAGCACATTATAATCAGCCAGTCAGTTGTAGGTCTCCTGTGTCTGATACATACTGGAAAAAAACGTCAATATTTGGAAGAGCCACAGTGGTCCATGCATTATTTAGGTTGTCTCTTGCTTGGTTGCACGAATTAATCTACGTTTACTGTATCTTTAAATGGTAATTATAACAAAGAGGTTGGGTAGAAATGCAGCCCTTGTGTTTATGGCAGCCATGACAGATGTGCATTTTAGCTCCAGACAGATAGGCTGCGTCAGTGATGAATTATGCAGTGGCCGACGCTGAAGTATCCAGGGCAGAAGATGCGGAAGATAAGTGAGTGCGCAGTTTGATGAGACTGCAGGGCTCCCAAGTGACTCCCACGCAGGGAAGCGTTGACACAGTCTCTAGCTGTATTGCAGTTGTTTACTGTGCGTTATGAAAACAATAGAATTAAATGGGTGCTCTTCCATGATAAGTAGCAAAATAAGCACTCAACCTGTGACCAATGTAGAAAGTGCAGCAGTCGAACGTGTTTCGTTACCCCACAAAACCTTCCCGCCGCCAGTTCATTGCTTTCTTTCCCATGAAATATCAGAGCTATAACAACTGGGTGAGTAATAAGCCTAACATTGGCTCTCCCTTTACTGCGCATCTCTAAAAGTTAAAACCAGCAGCAACTGTTTTTGTTTTATGTAAGCTTATGAAAGACATTTGCATTTAACAAAACTACCCCATAGCATGTACAAAAGCGATAGATTAACAGTGTTTTAACTAATATACATGTCATAATTATAGCACATGTTTTTAAGTATTTTTTTAACGTTCTTAGTCCTTACAGTTTTAAAGAGACTATAGCATTTTACCAGCAAATTTATTAGCAGTGACAAATAGTGACGCTTAGGCTCAAGCACTCTGAACTGGTGCTGGTCACTGATTACTCAAAACGTCAGTGCCGGGAATCTCTTGCGGTATTGAGTGACAGCAAGGTTTTCTTTATTTATATTTTTTATACTTCTTGAGTTTTTTCGTATCATTTCAGATTGTACAGTAATAATATAATATTTCCATACCTACCTCTTTCTCTCATTTTCTTTATCTCCTGTCTTCATCCACCCACTCGTAGTCCCATCACAAACAAGCTACTGTCTATGTATTTCGACCTATACGACTTTCGGGTTGCTTGCTATCTCGATAAATGATCTCGAACCCCTTAAACTCTTGTTTATATTGCCATCGCTGTTTAATACTTAATATGAATCTCCTCCATCAGAGAACATTCCTCAACATCCCTTCTTCATCCTTCTACTGTAGGATGGTCATTCGCCATTCAGGGCCTTGTAAACTGTGCTAATCTTTGCGTCATTTTGTGTTTCTCAATTATGTTATACCAAGTAGGCTTGTAATTGATGTCTATCTGTTGCCCTCTGTTTTTCCATCCATCCATCACCCCTTTTAATATCTTCGGATCATTAGGCACCACCTGGTCAAATGAATGACTGTGGCTTCTGTGGATCTACTTTTGGGGCATTCACCTGTGTTTTAGTCTCGATTTATTATTTCTTTTGTATAAAATGATTTTTGCCAATCAGCTGCAAATATTGGTTTTTGTTTGCAAAAATATAGAGTTACACTGGTAACTATATATTTATTTCTTATTTTGTGCATATGAAGAGTGTTTTTCCCTTTATCTTATTCAGGATGAAACGAAGTATTTATTCTAGATATATGTATTTTATTTATTGTGTGAAGGTATCATCAATGTATTTCCATGTGTCAAAACATACCGGTATTGTTATCATGAAGATTATTCATGCAAACAGTAGAATAAATCAGATAATGGATACGGGACTGTATTTTTCCTCCGTCTTCACTGCTGTTTATATATTTGTTTTAATGAGGGATAGACGTCACTAAATTGACGAAGGCGTTTACGCCGAAATGCTTAATTGGATTACCCAATGTGTTTTGGGTCTCGGGAGTAGAGTGCCAGTGTGTTCTCTGCATAACACCGCAGGGATCTTTGGACAACATTTGAGATATGTATGTATGCTTGTATATATATGTATATATATATGTGAATAGTCGTGCCTGCACAGCGTTCTCCCACTAGTTCACTCCAGGAGGGAGTCACCGAAAGAACTGGTAGCACCATGCTGTAAACCATAGTCACCTCCTGATTTTCTGATCTTTAAAGAGATAAATGAACAAACAATAAACCCAATCATGTCAAAGTACCTATCCCATAGAATAATTAATTCTATGACAGGACCGGAGGCGAGGATTATGCTCATCTGTCGTCACTCTTTATTAATACAGCAAGGTCAAAGTTCATTAAAAAAACAGAAAAAACTACATTGCTCATGGGACAAACGTTCCCATGACAACCAAAGTCCAATCAACGCTGACTCCGACACTGAGTATAAGTATCCCCTGCCGCTTCCAGATGTCCTCTTTCTTCACTGCTCCGGTGCAAAGATAAGTCGTTTCTCTGCCTCTTGAACTGTTCAGCTGTGTTTGCTACGTGTTGTTCGGAGTTTGTTATACTCTGCGCTGGTGTGTGTTTAACTTCCTCAGAGCCATTGCTAAGTACGCGTTTACGCGCAGCAGGCTGTTTTCAGCCCGAGTGCAGATTCACCTCGCAGTGATGCGTCAGCTCCTCCAGAGGGCGCTCTTTCGCACCTCTCTGGTTTGACAGCACGTTTTCCAACTCTTCGAGCATTCTCTAGTGCTGAAAAAGTGCGCAATAGGGGTTTTTCTTATGAGCCTAGGCTTATTTCAACCCCTCCAACCCCCACGATACGCCTGGTGGAACGCGTCAAAAGACCGTTTGGTCTCCTTTTGGCCCTATTTAGCAGCAGATGCGTGGGGGGGGGGGGGGCTGCCCTTTATATCTGTAGGGTGTTTGGACTGTTGCACCTGAGTCCTCTGATTTTCATATTATGCAGTCCACTCAAGATGAGGATTTATTTCCCACCATGTCCCCCGGGGAGGGCCCTTCACAGCGCACTCTACCCCCTGGGGTAGACATTTTGCTTTCTCAAGCTATTGCCCAGGCCTTAGCCCCCATTAAAAAGAGTGTGGCACAGCTTGCTGAAAAAGTCTGTAAGGGGACTGGCATGAGTGGAGTGACAGGAGCGCGACCTTCTTCCAAGTCGGTTGCACCTCCCAAGAAATCGCGCCAGCGCGATGCAGGACACCTGGACAGCTTCCAGTGCCCTGCGGAGGTTTGTTCAATGAGTGCGTATGAGCCTAAGCGCCTACCCTGCTGGGAGGGATTGCTACCCGGACTGACGGGTGACGTGGTGCACCACTTATTAGACCCTGATAGTGGGTCACATAAATGGGTGGAGGAGGAGGAGGAGGGGGACACTTCCTCTGCAGAGGAACAAGACTCTGGTCGCCACTGGCGCCCTGGGGCCCCCACGGCAAATCGACTGGAGACTGAGGACTCAGGCTCGGATATGTTCGAACCCGAGGGCACTTACCACCCTAGGTCCTCGGAATGGCGACCGGAGCAGAAGGTGGCTGAATATGTAGCCTGTAAGATCAGGCAACCTCTAGACAAGGAGGGTAGAGCCCGTCTTAAGGTGGAATGCCCGTGCCCTACCTTACCGGATAAGGTGGCTGCCACTCCGGACTTAGATCCAAAACTCTGTACTTTTTTTGCCAAATATACCAAGGACCCTAAGAAGGGCATTGACCGGTCCTGGAGGGCTTGCCAGGACAAACTTCTAGATGTGTTAGGACCCCTAACGCAAATTATTCAATTGGCCGAAGACGCCAGACGCACGGACACTCCTCTGCCCACGGAGGTCGTGGCCGGGTGGGCACAGAGGGCTGTTTGTCTTTTGGGCAACGCTAATTGCATCATTTCGGCGGAGAGACGCCGATCCTTACTCATCAAAATTGACCCTAAGTTGGGGGAGTTGTCCAATTCATAGGCAGGGGAAATCGGCCAGGGCAACTTATTTGGAGACCCTTTTGTTAAGGAATTGGGTAAATTTGTCGCCACCTTTTTGGCGTTAGATAAAGCACAATCATCTATCAAAAAGATCTTCCTGGGCAAGGTTTTTGGAAGGGCTGGAAAAGGTAGGGGTCGCTCCTCCAGCTGCCTCTCCCAGCAAGGCCCCATCTCCTATGGCTACAGGAACAACGGATGGCGGGATGGTTGCCATGGCACTTTTTTCCCCAATCGGGGTAGAGAGAAAGCTAGGACCAGCAGGAACGCCTGTGGAGGGGCGAACGCCCCAGGATGCCCTTCGGGTAACGATTACCCTTTCTTCCCCTCAGTGTATAGGTGGGAGACTTCATTTTTTCAGGCACAATTGGGCACGTATAACTTCGGATTCTTGGGTGTTACAGACAGCATCAGGGTTTCAATTAGAATTCTGGGGGACACCGGCCCAGGAAAGGCCACGAGCCCCGGACTTTCTCGATATCTGAGTCCGCTCTCATAGATTCAAAAGTGCACAACCTTCTTCGGAAGGGGGCTATCTATCTGTCTGTCCTTCACCCCAGGGGTTTTCTGAGCAATCTCTTTCTAGTACAGAAGAAGGACAAGGGGTTTTGCCCAGTTATCAACCTCAGGGAATTTAACAAGTGGGTGGTCTGTAGGCACTTGAAGATGGAGGGCATTCATACGTTCCGAGACCTTCTCCTTCAAGGGGATTGGATGATCCGTCTGGACCTCAAGGATGCTTATCTGACGGTCCCAATATTTTCTCCCATCGCAGATTTCTTAAATTCTCGTGGATGGGTCAGGTATTTGAGTTTACGTCCCTCCCTTTTGGTCTCTCTTCGGCACCGTGGTGTTTCACCAAACTTCCCATGGGGGATTCGTCTAATAATTTATCGGGACGACATCCTTCTTATGAACCAATCTCGGTCGCAACTCTTATCCAACGCGAACATGACTATTGCGCTCTTTCAGGATCTGGGGTTTGTGATAACCTAGCAGAAATCAGAACTTCTGCCTGCGCAATTGATAATCTTTCTGGATTTTCTCATAGACTCCCAGTCAGCTTCCCTCAGCCTTCCAACCTCGAAGATCTTCAAGATCAAAAAGGAACTGACCAAGGTGCTGAGACGTGACAGAATTTCTCTCAGACAACTAGCCCGAGTAGTGGGTCTTCTCTCATCCTCGATCCAGGCCATATTTCCAGGCCCTCTTCACTACGAGTGCTTCAACGTCTGAAGGCACATCATCTCCGTGGGGGTCTCACCTAATCCGAACTCATCTCCCTTACTCAGGAGGCAAGAACGGAACTCCATTGGTGGTTGGAACACATGGAGGCGTGGAATGGCAGGTCCATCTTCGGTGCCTCACCGGACCTTGTCATAGAATCGGACACCAGCCGCCAGGGCTGGGGAGCCCGATGCAGAGATGTCTCCTTTGGGTAACGGTGGACTCCACAAGAGCTCAGCTTGCACATTAATTGCCTGAAACTCCTGGGAAACTTTTGCTATCTGGTCTTTGACTTGAGACAGAGTTTCCTGTGTCGCCCTTCTGAGGATGGACAATGTGTCCACGTTGCAGTACATAAATCACCTAGGGTGCACGCGTTCGAATGCCCTCGCAGAATTTGTGAAAGATTTTTGGCATTTTTGCCTCCAACGCCAGATTTCAGTGATGGCGGAGTATCTTGCGGGTTCCCAGAACATTCTAGCAGACTGGAACTCCAGATTTCTGGGGGATTCCAGCGACTGCCAGCTGAACAGAGCTGTTTTTCAGGCACTCATGGAATGTTGGGGTCTGTGTTCTGTGGACCTCTTCGCGTCCAGGTGGAACGCCCAGTTACCAATGTACTTCAGTTGGCTCCCGGATCCGGGTGCAACAGCAGTGGATGCTTTCCTGCAGTACTGGGGACTCCACTTTGGGTTTGCATTTCCCCCGTTTCTTCTGATCCCGAGGGTGTCAGCCCAGGTACGTCTTCAGGGAGCTACGGTGGTTCTGAGAACCCCACTTTGGAGGTCTCAAGTGTGGTTCCCGTCTCTGCTGGAGCTCTCTTGCGATTTTCCCATCCTCCTCCTGATTTATCTGTCTATTCTCAGGGATTCTACGGTACATTTTCATCCCCTAGCCCTTCAGGGTCACCTCGCACTAGTAGCTTGGAAAATTTCCAGGCTCGTTGGGATGACGGCCAACTTTCACAGGTAGCTGAGAGATTTATCAGACATGCCTGGGCTCCCGGAATTTGCAAGCGGAACAAGTCTGCGTGGCATTGATGGGCTCGTTGGTGTTTGGGGAAACAAATTGATCCCTTGGGGGCCCAAATTACTGATATCATAAATTTCCTCACTGACTTAGCGGAGGTCTTATTGCTCTATAAACTCCGTTTAGATCAACAATATCGGCTGATCAACCCCTCTCCACAATCGTCCAGTGGGGAACACCCTTGGGTGTGCAAGTTGCTTAAGGGTATAAGAATTTCCAGACCTCTAGAACCTAGGTACCCGGAGTTATAGGATGTCAACCAGGTCCTCCACCTATTATCTTCGTGGCAGGATAACCAGTACCTCTCTAGGCAGGAACTGTCAGCTAAATTAACTATTCTTCTGTGCCTCATTTCCTGAAAGACGGTGTCTGATGTCAGGGCACTAGATGTCTCAGCAAGGGTTTTTTCCCCGGAAGGGGTCACCTTCACGGTATCCACGAGAACTAAGTGTAATATCAGGTCGGTAACCTATCCAGCTTTTTCTCACGCACCAAAACTTTGTGTATAAAGATGCCTCAAAACTTATGAGGAAATGACGGCCGAGTTGCGGCCTTCCGGAGAACGCCAATTGTTGATTTCTATAAAGAAACTCTTTTAGGAAGTCTCCTCTCCTTCCATAGCTAGATGGGTCAGATGGATCTTGGTGGAGGCAGGTATCAATGTACGAGTGTTCGGGGCACACTCCACTAGGGGTGCCATGGCTTCAAAGGCTATTCAGGTGGGTGGCTGATTAGATGATATCATGAATGCCGCTGATTGGTCGTCTGAATCGACTTTATTTTTTTTTATTTTAAGCCTATTTATGAAGCAACCTCATTGGTGGTAAGTAAGCTTTGAACCCGCATAATCCTCGCCTCCGGTCCTGTCATAGAATGAGAAATTTCCTAGCTATCGAGAAGGAAAGTTTAAATTCTATTAAGGACATGGAGGCGAGGATTATTCCACCCAACACTAGGAAGCTGTGGCAGACTTCTCCGCTTTCTGGTAGTATATATATTTATGATCGTGCTATTGGAACTCTCGATACTTGGTTGCTTATGTGCTAATGCTTTGTATGTTTACATGACTTGGAGAATTTTATTACACAATCAAATGTCGATTATTTAATTGTTCAGTTTTCTGAATTAGACTCTTCATTGGTTGAATATATGATGTTGTTCTCGTAGGTTCATAGGCGACAACAACCTGAGAATGCTGAATTCCCTCTGCAGGGAAGTCGAGGACCTCAGGAAGTGGCAGGGGATGCTTATACTCACTGTCAGAGTCAGCGTTGATTGGACTGTGGTTTTCATGGGAATGTTTGTATCATAGGCAATGCAGTTTTTTTTTAATGAACTTTGAACTTGCTGTATTAATAAAGAGTGAAGAAAGATGAGCATAATCCTCGCCTCTGTGTCCTTAATAGAACTGGAACATTCCTTCTCGATAGCTAGGAAACTTCTCATTCTGCTAATTTCCTATATCAATCTATTTGTAATGGTATTACTCATGAATGGGAACAACATCATAGGCTTGTTATTGTTAAAGTTCTGAATTCATTACTTATTTTTTTTGCTTTTTTTCTAATCACCCAGCATAAGTGCTACAGCAGAACTAATACCATAAAAAGTGTGTAACCTTGTCAATATACTTAGAACTCAGAGAAAACAGGACATTCTAAATAGGCAATTAAAATACAATAACACACTCTTCTCATTTCCTATATTAATCTTTTTATCCTGGTAATACTCATAAATGGGAATGACATCATAAATTTATAATTGAAGAGGTACTATTTTCATTATTATCATTTCCCTATGGTAGCCCTATTCAATTGCTGCCGCAATACCAATGACACAGAGTACAAACTTTTCTTCTTGTTAATAACTCAAAGAAAACTGAACAAATTCAGTCATGGTAAAGTACCAACCAACATGTTTGAATCTCAATTTTACCCCCCAGATGTCAAGATCGTTTCTACAATGGCATACAATAGTTTCTACAACAGCATAGTTCATAAGAGTTCATAAGAGGAAACCATGTAATGGACTGATTTCTGGTTAAGTACCCGTTTCAATATAACCCTCTTCTCCAAAATCATTAGATGAATTAACACCAATATCTTACACTATCTCCACATCTCCTACCGAGCTGCACCTATATCCAAGCATCCAGGTGACTGCTACTGGGACGTTTCACTGTCGTAACAACTTGTTATCACTTGATTCTCCCATACCATCATGATAT
The DNA here is from genome assembly GCF_031143425.1 of Pleurodeles waltl. Classification (NCBI taxonomy): domain Eukaryota; kingdom Metazoa; phylum Chordata; class Amphibia; order Caudata; family Salamandridae; genus Pleurodeles; species Pleurodeles waltl. The sequence continues at coordinate 264,714,462 of NC_090448.1, read as the reverse complement.
ATACATTGTAATTGTCTGCAAGGCCCAGTTGAAGGCATCTAGGCAAAATGAGTTGGCGAGTTAATTTTTTTAAAATTACTGTTTGCACTTTCAAAAGTGTGGCGTTCACCTAATAAATGTATGATCACTCCGCATTCTCCGCTGTGGATGAATTTGTGATGTGCGATGAATTTGTGCTGTGCGACTGTGTTGGTAGTGTAGAAGCAGGACCCTATGCAGAGAAATATATATATATATATATATATATATATATATATATATATATATATATATAATCAATCAATCAGTGTATTTGTAGAGCACACTACCCACCCGTAAGGTTCTCAAGGCGCTGAGGGGAGGGAGATGCTGCTACTGCTCGAATAGCCAGGTTTTGAGGCACTTCCTGAAAGCCAGCAGGTCTTCGGTCTGTCGTAGGAGCAAAGGAAGGGTGTTCCAGGACTTGGCGGCGAGGTGGGAGAAGGATCCGCCTCCGGTGGTCGCTCTTCAGATGCTGGGGACGGTGGCGAGAGTGAGGTCGATGAGCAGAGTTGGCGGGACGGGGTGTAGAATGTGAGTCGTCTGTTGAGGTAGGCTGGACCAGTGTTGTGGAGCGCCTTGTGTGCCTGGGTGAGGAGCTTGAAGGTTATCCTTTTGTTGACGGGGAGCCAGTGTAGGTCTCTCAGATGAGGAGTGACGTGGCTGTGGCGGGGGCATAGAGGATCAGGCGTGCAGAGGCATTTTGGGGGTCATTCGGACCCTGGCGGTCAAAGACCGCCAGGGCCGCGAATGACGGAAGCACCGCCAACAGGCTGGCGGTGCTTCCTAGCCCATTCTGACCGCGGCGGTAAAGCTGCGGTCAGAAAACCGGTGCCGGCGGTTTCCCGCTGGTTTACCCCCGGCTGGGCGAATCCGCCAGGGCAGCGCTGCAAGCAGCGCTGCCTTGGGGATTCTGATCCCCTTCCCGCCAGCCTGTTTCTGGCAGTTTTCACTGCCAGGAAGAGGCTGGCGGGAACGGGTGTCCTGGGGCCCATGGGGGCCCCTGGGGGCCCCTGCACTGCCCATGCCTCTGGCATGGGCAGTGCAGGGGTCCCCTAACAGGGCCCAGGGCGGCTTTTCACTGTCTGCTTAGCAGACAGTGAAAAGCGCGACGGGTGCAACTGCACCCGTCGCACCGCCGCAACACCGCCGGCTCCATTCGGAGTCGGCTCCTGTGTTGCGGCCCTCATTCCAGCTGGGCCGGCGGGCACTAACTTGCTTAGCGCCCACCGGCCCAGCGGGAATGTCAGAATGCGGGAAGCGGTATTTTGGCCGCGTGGCGGCCAAATGGCGCTTCCCGCCTGGCGGGCAGCAACCGCCGCCCGCCAGAGTTAGAATGAGGGCCTTTGTATGCGTTGCAGTCATTTGAGGAGTTTGACCGGGGATCCTGCTTAGAGGGTGTTTCCGTAGTCAAGTTTGCTGCTGACGAGGGCTTGGGTGACTGTTCTTCTTCTATCTGTGGAGATCCATCTGTAGATCTTGCGGAGCATGCAGAGGGTGTTGAAACAGGATGAGGAGACAGCACTGACTTGCTTGGTCATGGAGAGTGTTGAGTCGAGGATGACGCCCAGGTTGCGTGCGGGGTCTGTGGGTGTCGAGGCTGCTCCCAGAGTGGTCAGCCACCAGGAGTCATCCCAGGCTGAGGGGTTGGCGCCGAGGATGAGGACCTCCGTCTTATCTGAGTTCAACTTCAGTTTGCTGTTCCTCATCCATTCGGCGACGGCCTTCATTCCTTTGTGGAGGTTGGATTTGGCGAGGAGGGGGTCCTTGGTGAGGGAGAGGATCAGTTGGGTGTCGTCAGTGTAGGAGATGATGTTGAGGTTGTGTAGCTGGGTGACGTGGGCAAGCGGGCCATGTAGGCGTTGAATAGTGTAGGGCTGAGGGACGATCCTTGGGGACGCTGCAGATGATCTTGGAGGCTTTGTATCGGAAAGGGGGGAGGCGGACCCTCTGGGTTCTGCCGGAGAGGAAGGAGGTGGTCCACTCCAGAGCTTTGTCCCGGATCCTTGCGTTGTGGAGGCGTGTGCATAGGTTGTGGTGGCAGACAGTGTCGAAGGGGGCCGAGAGGTCCAGGAGGATGAGGGCCGCAGTTTCGCCGTTGTCAAGCAGGGCCCTGATGTCATCGGTGGCGGCGATGAGGGAAGTTTCAGTATTGTGGTTGCTGCGGAACCCTAACTGGGATGGGTCCAGGATGTTGTTTTCTTCGAGGTAGTGGGTCAGTTGTCAGTTGACGATCTTCTCGATGACCTTGGCCGGGAATGGGAACAGGGAGATGGGACGGAGATTCTTGAGGTCTCTCAGGTCCGCCATGGGTTTCTTGAGTAGGGGTTTGATCTCAGCATGCTTCCAGCTCTCAGGGTAGGTCGGGGTCTCAAAGGAGATGTTGATGACTTTGCGGAGGTGGGGTGTGATGGTGGATGTTAATTTGTTAAAGATGTGGTGCGGGCATGGGTCTGATGGAGTTCCAGAGTGGATAGTGCTCATGGTTTTGATTGTGTCGTCTCCGTTCACTTTGGCCCAGACGAGCAGGGGGTCGTAGCTGAAGGTGGGTGGTGAGTCTGAGGAGTCGGCGGTGGCCGGGTGGTCTGGCTGTTGAAGCTGTCATGGATGTCAGTGATCTTGTGGTGGAAGAAGGCGGCAAGGGAGTTGCACAGGTCTTGTGATGGTGGGATGTCGTTTGTGCTGGAGCTGGGGTTGGAGAGTCCCTTCACGATGTTGAAGAGCTCCTTGCTGTTGTGTGCGTTGTTGTCCAGGTGGTCTTTGAAGGAGGTTTTCTTGGCAGATCTGATGAGTTGATGGTGATTGCGGATGGCGTTCTTGAAGACAGCATGGTTGTCTGTTCTTGGAGCCACTTTCTCTCCAGTTTCCGTCAGGCTTGCTTGGAGGCTCAAAGGTCCGAAATGAACCAGCTGGCTCTCTTGTTGGCGCCACTGTTGAAAGGTTTATTGAGCAGGGCAAGAGTGCTGGCGATCCAGTGCCAGAGGTTGCAGGCTGCGAGGTCGGGATTGGTGAGTTCGGTGGGTGGTTTTCGGACGAGGCTGGTGTTTAGCTGGTCTTGGCTGACTTTGCTCCAGTTGTGGCGGGGGATCTGTTGGGTGCGGTGGTGCGTGGTGGGTTTCTGGAAGATGAAATGGATGCAGCGGTGGTCGGTCCATGGGAGTTCAGTGGTGTGGCTGGAGGTGACGTGGGGGCTAGCGGAGAAGATGGGGTCCAGCGTGTGGCCGGTGGAGTGTGTTGGAGTAGTGACGAGTTGGCTGAGTCGGAGGGTGGCGAGATTGTCGATTAGGGTGGAGGACTTGGGGTCGTTGGTATTCTCCAGATGAAAGCTCAGGTCACCGAGGAGGATGTAGTCAGCGGAGGCTAGGGCGTGCCTGCTGACAAGGTCGGCGATGGAGTCGCAGAACTGAGGCTGTGGTCCGGGGGGGTCTGGAGATGAGAGTTCCTCTGAGGTTGGTGTTGGTGTTGGTGTGGATCTGGAAGTGCAGGTGTTCTGCAGTGCTGAGGGTGTCATTGGTGTAGGTCGTGACCCTGATGGTGTTCTTGTGGACAATGGTGATTCCACCTCCGGCTTTGTTGGTGTGATCCCTGAGGGTGATCTTGTAGCCATCCAGAATGGCTATGGCGATGTCTGGGGCCGAGGAGGCTTTTATCCAGGTCTCCGTGAGGAAGGCGACGTCCAGGGTGGAGATGTCAAGCAGGTCCCAGAGTTCGACGGCGTGTTTGTGTGCGGAGCGGGTGTTTAGTAGGATGCATCGGAGGTGGTTGCAGTCTGGTGGTTTGGTGATTTGGAGGCTGGTGAAGCTGCAGTTCCGGTGGTTGAAGGGTCCCTGGGTGTGCTATGGGGAGGCCAGGAAGCAGGCATGTGCTTGTCTGGTGTTGAGTGCGAGGAGGGTGCTGGCGGTGTAATGGCATTGGTTGCAGTGGCGGTCGTGGGGACCAGGGGACCTGGCGATGGGCACGGTCCTGACGTGGACGGGCGCAGACGGGCCTGCCTTAGGGGTCGCTCCCTTCACCGTGCCACGGCTGCCATGTTAGGGAAGGTCGAAGGGAGGGGCAGCTGGGAGGTGGGAGCGGGGCAGGGAATGGGTGAGCGGGGGGGCTGCATGGACGCAGCAGCGGGAAGAGGAAAATGAAGTAGAGGGAGGGGGCGGGGCCACAGGGACGCAGCGGCAGGGATAACCAGGACAAAGAGGGAGAAAAAAAAAACCTGGAGCAGCTGCAAACCGGCACAAGGTGCAGGGGAGCGATTTGCCTGAAAGCATGGTCAAGAGTCGCTCCCTTCACCGTGCAGCGGCTGCCATATAAGGGGAGGTGGGAGGGAGGGGCAGCTGGGAGGTGGGAGCGGGGCAACGAATGGGCAAGCGGGGGGCGGGGCCACAGGGACACAGCGGCGGGAAGAGGAAAACAAAGTAGAGGGAGGGGCTAGGGTCGCAGGGATGCAGCGGCAGGGATAACCAGGACAAAGAGGGTGAAAAAAAAAACAGAAACATGGAGCAGCGGCAAACCGGCACATGGTGCAGAGGAGCAACCTGCCTGAAAGCAGGGTCAAGGGTCGCGCCCTTCACCGTGCAGCGGCTGCCGTATAAGGGGAAGTGGGAGGGAGGGGTAGCTGGGAGGTGGGAGCGGGGCAGCGAATGGGCGAGCGGGGGCGGGGCCACAGGGACGCAGCGGCAGGAAGAGGAAAACGAAGTAGAGGGTGGGGCCGCAGGGACGCAGCATCGGGGATAACCAGGACAATGAGGAAGAAAAAAAAAAAAAAAAAACCTGGAGCAGCAGCAAACCAGCACAAGCTGCAGGGGAGCGACCTGCCTGAAAGCAGGGTCAAGGGTCGTTCCCTTCACCGTGCAGCGACTACCACATAAGGGGAGGCAGGAAGGAGGGGCAGGTGGAAGGTGGGAGCGGGGCAGCGAATGGGCGAGCTGGGGGCGGGGCCGCTTGGATGCAGCGGTGGGAAGTGGAAAATGAAGTAGAGGGAAGGGCGTGAGGCCACAGGGATGCAGCAGCGGGGATAACCAGGACAAAGAGGGAGAAAAAAAAAAAACCTGGAGCAGCAGCAAACTGGCACAAGCTGCAGGGGAGCGACCTGCCTGAAAGCAGGGTCAAGGGTCGCTCCCCTCACCGTGCAGCAGCTGCCATATAAGGGGAGGTGGGAGGGAGGGGCAGCTGGGAGGTGGGAGCGGGGCAGCGAATGGGCGAGCGGGGGGCGGGGCTGCAGGGATGCAGTGGCGGGAAGAGGAAAATGAAGTAGAGGGAGGGGGCGGGCAGCTGGGACGCAGCGGCGGGGATAACCAGGACAAAGAGGAAGAAAAAAAAAAAACCTGGAGCAGCGGCAAACCGGCACAAGGTGCAGGGAAGCGACCTGCTTAAATGCTCACACACACCCACACACACTCACTTCACCCCCTCACCCATGAGTGGCGTTACTGGTACATATATATACTAGTGATCACCTGGTTCAACATCCATGCTGGCATCATAAAAGCTAATCAGTACACTGATGCAATACCTATCACTAGCGCTTTAAAATACTAATCAGTAAACCGGTGAAATACCCATCCCTGCACCCTAAAACTAATTAGTAACCTGGTTCTATACCTACACAGGTGCCCTAAACCTAATCAGTAACCATGTGCAACATCCATTCCTGCACCCTAAGAACTAATTAGAAACCAGATGGAATACCCACACCGGTACCCTAAAAAGTAATCAGTAACCCATTAAAACACCCATCCCTGCGCTGTGAAAGCTAATCAGTAACTTGTGCAATATCCATCTCTGCACACAAACATCTATCCATCCCTGTGCCCTATGAGCAAATTAGTAACCTGGTGCAAAAACCACATCAGCACCCTAAAAACTAAAGAGTAACCCTATGCAAAACCAACTTTGCACCCTAAAAATAATTACTTACCCAGTTCAACATCCATTCTTGCACACTAACTAAAACATAGTAACCAGGTTTGCACCTGGATTCCTTGAATTCCTTCACACTATTTCAATTTTATTAATATTAATTAATATTTATTTAAACAACCCCACATCTGTCAATCAATTGCTATGAAACCTAAAAAATGAACAAATATAATTCATATATATATATATATATATAATATATATACATATATATATATATATATATTAATATTTTATATACACTTAAATATATATATATTTTTTCTTTAAAAAATGCTAAATAAAAATATTTTTTCCATAATGAAGTTTAGCACACTACACAAACAAAAACATCTCAAACCCAACAATCAAGTGAACAAAATATAACACAAATAACTCATAAACAATGTATAACAGCATAAATTTAATTAAAATCACAAAAACAAAATGTTAAAATGTAATTATAATACACTATCCACACAACCCCATATCAATCCCAAATAAATATTAATACAAATAACATATGAACAGTTAATAAAAGCATAACAAAAATTAAATTGATAAAAAAAAAAAAAAGAAAATAACATAAATACATTTGGAACAGTACAAACCCAAACATTAAAATTATGAGAAAATAAATTGCAATTAATACACTGCCCAAACCCTTATAAGGCTTAAATTAACATAACTCAAACTATTAATAAAAATCGAAATTTTACATTGTGAAATTGGATTTTTTTTAAATGCCTTATTAATTACACACTTCTATTCACAAAATAGTTAAGAACCCCAAGAATAAATAATAGTAAATAATTTAAAATAATTAATGAAACTAAAAGTTAGACATTTCTAAAAAATATAATAAAATGCAGTTTATCACATTAACTACCCAAAATCCCAACCAATAAAAACATAATTGCATTTTTATGTTTAATAAAAAAGAAATATATATATATCAGTTTCAAAGACTGTAAATAAAAATACCACCCACCTAAACCCCAAAATATTAACAATCCAAATAATAAATACAAAAACTAAATATTGAATGGTTAATAGAATTAATAATATTCTATCATTGAAAAAAAAATACAAAATGTAAATGTATTTGATATGCTGCCCACCCTAATCCTATACAAAACCCAACACCCCAACATCTATAACTTACCTCAGTGACACAGCTTATGAGTCTCTAATAATTACAATTTTTTTCTGAAAGCCTATGGACATCCCAAGAACCTCTGAAATCTGCTGGGCCACCAACAAGTAGACCAGGATGTACTGCATTGTGAGCACCCACTCCTAGGGTGAGTTATAAACAAAGCCAGCAGCTTCACAAATTTGACTGACAGCTCCAGAAGTTGAGAATGCCACACCTATATCGGCCAGAGATGGGGTTATCACAACAAACAAAACCTCACTAGCACTCTATTTACAAACACCCGCACCATCAAGACTATGTGGTAAGGATGGAACATTGATCCTGATATGCTGTTCAAACATTTGATAAAATACAACCAAAGCTTCTGTTTCTGGATCTGGCCTCCTATTGATGAAGAACTCTGGGACCCTCCAATTATGTCTGGAGGCATAGCTATCCACCATATGTTGACCCCAAAGCCTGGTAATATTAATTTATTTGTCTATAAGGAAACCCACTGAAGTAAGTTGAAGCTTCTGCTGAAGCAGGTGTTTTAGTTAGAAATTAATAATGAATGCTTATGTATTTTTAATAATGAATTATGTCGAAAATAAAATAATGTAGAAAAAATAACGCACACGTTTGAAAATGTGACCTCAAAGAATGGCCACCAGTGTTCAGGAAATGTACTAATTGATGGTTAATACTTATGAAATATTGAAAATGTACTAGACTAATGTAGTAATGTGTCACATTAAGGGTTACGAATTACGTTCTAGCTTATGAATTGTGGGCCTGTAGGAGGCTGGCCTGGTTTGTAGTGGGTACCTTGGGTACTTACACCTTATACCAGGTCCAGTTATCCCTAATTAGTGAAGTAGTGGTGTTCTAGCAGCTTAGGCTGATAGAGGTAGCTATAGCAGAGCAGCTTAGGCTGAACTAGGGGACATGCAAAGCTCATGCAATACCACTTATAGTTACACAGTACTTCTACACAAGTAAAGACAATGCTCAATATTACCAAAAATAAAGGTATTTATTTGGGTGACAGTACCAAAAGTATCTCAGAGACAATACTCCTTCTGGAGGTAAGTATTATACCCAATATATACACTAGACACCAAAATTAGACAAATAAATAGTCATATGATAGTGCAAACAATAGGAAATGCTATAGAATGCAATGGAAGAAAATAGGTCTAGGCACAAATCATATACTAAGAAAGTAGAATGCGAATCACAAATTCCCCCCTAGACAGGTGCAGTGTGTGCAGAATCACTGGGAGAGTAAGAATGCAGTAAAGGTAAGTAAATTACCTCACCCCAGAGCCCAGTAAAGCAGGAGTAAAGTGCTGCTTGTTTCCTTGGGACACACTACACCTCGTGTTTCGAATATTGCAGTAACCAACCAAGTCTGTAAACAACAATAGCTGGATTCCTGGACCTGAAGACCTGCAAAAGAAGGGGACCAAGTCCAGAAGTTGGAAGAAGTTCCAGGAAGGACAGGAGCCCCTGGCAACCCAGAAGAAGGTGCAAAAGAAGAGTCCCCAGTTAGATGAAGTCTGCAGGAATGCACCCTAGGAAGATGCCAGTGGGTTCCTGCATGATGCAAAATATGTCACACGACGTGAAGATGGATGCAGACATGATTTTGTGTTGGAAGTTGCCAACAAGCCTTGGTTATGACAAATATGAGTTTTGTGTCAAAATGGCACTGGCTGGCCCCAGGAGGGACCTGGGGGGCTCAACTCTGTGTGAGGAGGAAGAGGGGGCTCTCAGCACTTTAGAGAGCCCTCAGGATGCCAGGCAGCACCCATGTGAGTCCCAGGACATGGGGGCAAAGGAGGTGAAAAGCACAGTTGGTGCAGCACTTTCAAGGAAGATCCCAAGCCGCCGGAGAACAACTCAGTGATTTGAGCATAGCATTATGGAGTGCAGGGGACCTGGACCAGGCTGTGCACAAAGGAATTTTGCAAATAGTGCACACAGGTTTCAGGAGGTGAAGAAGATGCAGTACACAGGGGTACCGTCACTCTCAGGGAAGGCAAGGTCTTACCTCCTCCAAACTGCATCAGCAGGACCTCAGGACAGTCTATGTCAATGGGGTCCACCCTCTGTGTCTCTAGGAGCATGCTCGTTGCTGTGAGAAGAGTCCAAGTGTACCAGTCATCGTCTTGGAAGGTGTCTGCGTGAGCCCGGGAGTGACTCCGTCACTCCACAGGAGATTTCTTTGGTCCTTCTGGTGCAGGATGAAGACAGAGAGTCCCCAAAGCATGCACACCGTGGAAACTGTTGCAGTTGCAGGCTGGAGCTGAAGTTGGAGAAGAAAAGTATCCCTTGTGGATACTTTGTTGCTGTTACAGTGGTTCCTGGAGCAGGCTGCAGTTGATCCGAGGTCAGAGGATGAAGTAGTAGTTGCAGAGGATTCCTGAAGGAAACCTGTGAGCAGAATCTGAAGAGAACCCAAAGAGAGACCCTAAATAGCCCTGAGAGGGGGATTGGCTACCTTATCAGGTAAGGACCTATCAGGAGGGGTCTCTGACGTCACCTGCTGGCACTGGCCACTCAGAGCCCTCCAGCGTGCCCCTACACCTAGCAAAGCAAGATGGCTGAAGTCTGGGACACACTGGAGGAGCTCTGGGCACCACCCATAGGGTGGTGATGGACAGGGGTGTGGTCACTCCCCTTTCCTTTGTCCAGTTTCACACCAGAGCAGTGGACAAGGGGTGCCTGAACCGATGTAGACTGCCTTATGCAAGGAGGGCACCATCTGTGCCCTTCAAAGCATTTACAGAGGCTGGGGGAGGCTACCCCTCCCCAGCCTGTAACATTTATTTCCAAAGGGAGGGGGTGTAACACCCTGCTCTCAGAGGAAATGCTTTGTTCTGCCTTCCTGTGACTGAGCTGCTCAGATGCCAGGAGGGCAGAATCCTGTTTGTGAGGTGGCAGCAGCTGTAGCTGCAGTGCAAGCCTCAGAGAGCTGGTTTGGCAGTACTGGGGGTCCATGGTGGAGCCCCCAGGATGCATGGAATTGGCTCCCCAACACCAGATTTGGAATGGGAGGACAATTCCATGATCTTAGACATGTTACATGGCCATATTCGGAGTTACCATTGTGAAGTTACATATAGTATTGACCTATATGTAGTGCACGTGTGCAATGGTGTCCTCGTACTCACGAAGTCCCAGGAAATGGCCCTGAACTATGTGGGGGCACCTTTGCTAGTGCAAGGGTGCCCTCACACTTAATAACTTTGCACCTAACCTTCAGCAAGTGAAGATTAGACATATAGGTGACTTATAAGTTACTTACGTGCAGTGAAAATGGCTGTGAAATAATGTGTGCGTTATTTCACGCAGGCTGCAGTGGCAGTCCTGTGAAAGGGTTTGTCTCATCTCCTTTTGGTTGGTAAAAGAATTGCTGCAGTCCATAAGGATCTCCTGGAACCCCAATGCCCTGGGTACCTGGGTACCATATACTAGAGCCTTTTAAGGGGGGTCCAGTGTGCCAATTGAAATTGGTATATGAAGTCACTAGCATACAGTGACAAATTTAAAAGCAGAGAGAGCATAAGCACTGAGGTTCTGGTTAGCAGAGCCTCAGTGACCCAGTCAAGCACAAATGGCAACACACTCCTTAGGCCACAAACTATGAGCACTGGGATCCTGGTTAGCAGGATCCCAGTGAGACAGGCAAAACACACTGACATATAGGGTTTTATCTATGAGCACTGGGGTCCTGGCTAGCTGGATGCCAGTCACACAGTAAATAAACACTGACACACGCTCACCAACAGGCCAAAAGTGGGGGTAACCATGCTAGAAAGAGGCTAATTTCTCACACAACCCCCCCAAACAAAGGACAATAAGGCTAACCTTGGCCAGTTGAGACTTTATTGTCTAAGTGATGATAAGTGGAGAGTAGATCTGCAATAGAGTGGTTACTCCATTTGTTATCCACTATATGGTTACTTCCCTGTGTGAATGTAAACCACCCTGTTTGGAGATTTTTACCTAACCAATGGTGTGAGTATAAATTCTCAGAGTTCCTATGAGTATGTTTTAAAGTTGGGCAGTGGGATTGGTCCACTGGGCCTATGTCAAAAGCAGGAAATGCTAGACAGGGATGCTATTGGAGCAGGGCAGGGCTGCTGTCCTATAAGCTTCACACCAGGAAAGGGCTGCTGTCCTAAGTGTTTAGAGGCAGTGCAGGGCTGTTGCACTAAAGTTTCTCTGGGAGGGCTAAGGAATGCTCCATATGTACTAAAATGGTGCAGTTTTGCACATCTGGATTAGTAGTTCCACAGAGAGATACTTTTACCTCTGGGAGTCCAGCTGTGGTAGCTGATGGCTCCTTTGGTACAGGTTCCACCCCAGAAGAGGTTTCTCCCACCAAACGAATGGTATCCTTAGTGGCAGGGTGGGGAAGGGATACTCTGATACCCTTTTTACCTGTTGGTGGAGAGGGATCCTGAGATTTCAGGCCTTTTTCTCTCCTTTGCTTTTTCATTTCACCAGAAATGAGAGGAAGCAATTCCTCAGGGATACCCATCATGGATGCATGGGTACTAAACTCTACCTCAGCCCAACCTGAGGACTCTAGGTCATTCCCTAAGAGATGATCTACAGGTTAGCTAGGTGATACCACCACCTGTTTAGGGCCAGTAACTCCACCCCAACTAAGTTGAACTACAGCTAAGGGGAGAGACTGAGTGGAGTTATTGACATCAGTAACTTGGTACTTCTGTCCAAGGAGGTATTGTGCAGGTGGCACTAGGTTTTCAGTCACCAAAGTGATACTGGCACCTGTGTTCCTGTAGGCCTTGGCCTCAACACCTTTTATTAAGATTGACTGCCTGTACTTATCCATGTTAAGGGGACAAGCAGCCAATGTGGTAAGGCTAATGCCACCAGGTGTGGCAGAAACTGTCTTAGGACTGTCTACCCCAGTTTCTATTATGGTCCCAAAAGTGAACCCAACAACACCTTTAGTTTGACTATTGCCAGTAGTCCCACCACTATTACGGCTACTGATAGGGGCACTTGAGTCTGATGTCCTAGTGGTGGTAGGCTCAGGGGCTTTACCTGTGCAGGAGTTATCCCCTGGCCAATGGCCTTTATTTCTACACACAGAGCACCAAGGCTTTTTCTGATTGTGTGAAGACTTTGAAGAAGATGAAGTTTTATCCCCACCCCCAGAGGAGTGTTTTGGATCCGAAGAAGGATTTTTGTGTTTACTTTTATCCCCATGCTTGTCCTGAGATTTTTCACCATCTTTCTTTTTGATGTCTTTGTCACCCCCGTATGAACCTTTCTGTTCACCCTTGTTCTGACCCATTTGTCTGCCTTCTTTCCCAATTCTTGAGGAGAGGTCAGATATGAGTCCACAAGATAATGATGTAAGAAGTCAGACACACAATTATTCAAAATATGCTCTCTCCGAATCAAGTTATACAAGCTTTCATAGTCAGTAACTGTAGGAAAGTACCATCTTGCCTGGCATGTTACCCCCATTTTTCACTGTATATATGTTGTTTTAGTTGTATGTGTCACTGGGACCCTGGTAACCCAGGGCCCCAGTGCTCATAAGTGTGCCTGAATGTGTTACCTGTGTAGTGACTAACTGTCTCACTGAGGCTCTGCTAATCAGAACCTCAGTGGTTATGCTCTCTCATTTCTTTCCAAATTGTCACTAACAGGCTAGTGACCATTTTTACCAATTTACATTGGCTTACTGGAACACCCTTATAATTACCTAGTATATGGTACTGAGGTACCCAGGGTATTGGGGTTCCAGGAGATCCCTATGGGCTGCAGCATTTCTTTTGCCACCCATAGGGAGCTCTGACAATTCTTACACAGGCCTGCCACTGCAGCCTGAGTGAAATAACGTCCACGTTATTTCACAGCCATTTTACACTGCACTTAAGTAACTTATAAGTCACCTATATGTCTAACCTTTACCTGGTAAAGGTTAGGTGCAAAGTTACTTAGTGTGAGGGCACCCTGGCACTAGCCAAGGTGCCCCCACATTGTTCAGAACCAATTCCCTGAACTTTGTGAGTGCGGGGACACCATTACACGCGTGCACTACATATAGGTCACTACCTATATGTAGCTTCACAATGGTAACTCCGAATATGGCCATGTAACATGTCTATGATCATGGAATTGCCCCCTCTATGCCATCCTGGCATAGTTGGCACAATCCCATGATCCCAGTGGTCTGTAGCACAGACCCTGGTACTGCCAAACTGCCCTTCCTGGGGTTTCACTGCAGCTGCTGCTGCTGCCAACCCCTCAGACAGGCATCTGCCCTCCTGGGGTCCAGCCAGGCCTGGCCCAGGATGGCAGAACAAAGAACTTCCTCTGAGAGAGGGTGTGACACCCTCTCCCTTTGGAAAATGGTGTGAAAGCAGGGGAGGAGTAGCCTCCCCCAGCCTCTGGAAATGCTTTCTTGGGCACAGATGTGCCCAATTCTGCATAAGCCAGTCTACACCGGTTCAGGGACCCCTTAGCCCCTGCTCTGGCACGAAACTGGACAAAGGAAAGGGGAGTGACCACTCCCCTGACCTGCACCTCCCCTGGGAGGTGTCCAGAGCTCCTCCAGTGTGCTCCAGACCTCTGCCATCTTGGAAACAGAGGTGCTGCTGGCACACTGGACTGCTCTGAGTGGCCAGTGCCACCAGGTGACGTCAGAGACTCCTGCTGATAGGCTCCTTCAGGTGTTAGTAGCCTATCCTCTCTCCTAGGTAGCCAAACCCTCTTTTCTGGCTATTTAGGGTCTCTGTCTCTGGGGAAACTTTAGATAACGAATGCAAGAGCTCATCCGAGTTCCTCTGCATCTCTCTCTTCACCTTCTGATAAGGAATCGACTGCTGACCGCGCTGGAAGCCTGCAAACCTGCAACATAGTAGCAAAGACGACTACTGCAACTCTGTAACGCTGATCCTGCCGCCTTCTCGACTGTTTTCCTGCTTGTGCATGCTGTGGAGGTAGCCTGCCTCCTCTCTGCACCAGAAGCTCCGAAGAAATCTCCCGTGGGTCGACGGAATCTTCCCCCTGCAACCGCAGGCACCAAAAAGCTGCATCACCGGTCCCTTGGGTCTCCTCTCATCACGACGAGCGAGGTCCCTCGAATCCAGCGACTCTGTCCAAGTGACCCCCACAATCCAGTGACTCTTCAGTCCAAGTTTGGTGGAGGTAAGTCCTTGCCTCACCTCGCTGGGCTGCATTGCTGGGAACCGCAACTTTGCAGCTTCTCCGGCCCCTGTGCACTTCGGCGGAAATCCTTTGTGCACAGCCAAGCCTGGGTCCACGGCACTCTAACCTGTATTGCACGACTTTCTAGGTTGGTCTCCGGCGACGTGGGACTCCTTTGTGCAACTTCGGCGAGCACCGTTTCACGCATCCTTGTAGTGCCTGTTTCTGGCACTTTTCCGGGTGCTACCTGCTTCAGTGAGGGCTCTTTGTCTTGCTCGACGTCCCCTCTCTCTTCAGGTCCAATTTGCGACCTCCTGATCCCTCCTGGGCCCCAGCAGCGTCCAAAAAAGCCAAACACACGATTTGCAACTAGCAAGGCTTGTTGGCGTCCTTTTGGCGGGAAAAGACTTCTGCACAACTCTCCAAGGCGAGAGAGATCCGTCCACCAAAGGGGAAGTCTCTAGCCCTTTTCGTTCCTGCAGAAACCTCAGCTTCTTCTGTCCAGTAGAAGCTTCTTTGCACCTGCAGCTGGCATTTCCTGGGCATTTGCCCATCTCCGACTTGCTTGTGACTTTTGGACTTGGTCTCCTTGTTCCACAGGTACCCTAGATTGGAAATCCACAGTTGTTGCATTGCTGGTTTGTGTCTTTCCTGCATTATTCCTCTAACACGACTACTTTGTCCTTAGGGGAACTTTAGTGCACTTTGCACTCACTTTTCAGGGTCTTGGGGAGGGTTATTTTTCTAACTCTCACTATTTTCTAATAGTCCCAGCGACCCTCTACAAGGTCACATAGGTTTGGGGTCCATTCGTGGTTCGCATTCCACTTTTGGAGTATATGGTTTGTGTTGCCCCTATCCCTATGTTTCCCCATTGCATCCTATTGTAACTATACATTGTTTGCACTGTTTTCTAAGACTATACTGCATATTTTTGCTATTGTGTATATATATCTTGTGTATATTTCCTATCCTCTCACTGAGGGTACACTCTAAGATACTTTAGCATATTGTCATAAAAATAAAGTACCTTTATTTTTAGTTTAACTGTGTATTGTGTTTTCTTATGATATTGTGCATATGACACTAAGTGGTACTGTAGTAACTTCACACGTCTCCTAGTTCAGCCTAAGCTGCTCTGCTAAGCTACCATTATCTATCAGCCTAAGCTGCTAGACACCCTATACACTAATAAGGGATAACTGGGCCTGGAGCAAGGTGCAAGTACCCCTTGGTACTCACTACAAGCCAGTCCAGCCTCCTACATTGGTTGTGCAGTGGTGGGATAAGTGCTTGAGACTACTTACCACTCTTGTCATTGTACTTTTCATAAGAGAAAAATATACAAAACAAGGTCAGTGTATATACACATAGCCAAAAAGTTTTGCATTTCCTCTTTTCACTCTTTTCTAAGTGCTGAAAAGTACCTCTAAACTTTCAAAAAGTTCTTAAAAGTTTAAAAAGTTTTTTTTCTGTCTTTCCAAAAAGTTCTGAAAACTTTTTTCTCTTTCTCTATCACTTTAACTCTCTCTAAAAATGTCTGGCACAGGCCAAAATGTTGACCTGTCCAAACTTGCATATGACAACCTTAGCTGGAAAAGAGCAAGGAGTCTCTGTATAGAGAGAGGTTTGAGTGTAGGGAAGAATCCTTCCTTGGAACTGTTACTTAATATGCTTAGAGAACAGGATAAGGCCATAGGTGCCCCATCTGTTGAAAAAGTACCTAATAGTTCTCAATCTGATTCAGGGACTCCCCCAGGAAAAGATTCAGGAAAGAAACTTCCTAGCCTGCCCATTACTAGACAATCTAGCATAGATGGTAATGATGATGAGCCACACCATATAAATAGTGTTGTCTCACATCATAGCAAAAGCATTTATTCTCACCATACTGGTAGTAATGTTTCTGTTAACGAAGCTGTTAGGGTGGCTTCTGTAAGGGACAGGTCTCCTTCTGTTCATTCCCATCATAGCTCTGTTTCTAGGAATGTCCCTCCCACCAACCCTGAAGATAGAATGTTAGAGAGGGAACTCAATAAGTTGAGGGTGGAACAAACCAGACTGAAGCTTAAAAAGCAACAGCTGGATTTGGATAGACAGTCTTTTGAATTAGAGAAGGAAAGACAGAAGTTGGGTTTAGATACCCATGGTGGCAGCAGCAGTATTCCCCATAGTCATCCTGCAAAAGAGCATGATCCCAGGAATCTGCACAAGATAGTTCCCCCTTATAAGGAGGGGGATGACATTAACAAGTGGTTTGCTGCACTTGAGAGGGCCTGTGTTGTACAGGATGTCCCTCAAAGGCAGTGGGCTGCTATCCTATGGCTATCATTTAGTGGAAAAGGTAGGGATAGGCTCCTTACTGTGAAAGAAAATGATGCTAATAATTTCCAAGTTCTTAAGAATGCACTCCTGGATGGTTATGGCTTAACCACTGAACAGTACAGGATAAAGTTCAGAGAGACCAAAAAGGAGTCTTCACAAGACTGGGTTGATTTTATTGACCAATCAGTGAAGGCCTTGGAGGGGTGGTTACATGGCAGTAAAGTTACTGATTATGACAGCCTGTATAACTTAATCCTGAGAGAGCATATTCTTAATAATTGTGTGTCTGATTTGTTGCACCAGTACTTGGTGGACTCTGATCTGACCTCTCCCCAAGAATTGGGAAAGAAGGCAGACAAATGGGTCAGAACAAGAGTGAACAGAAAAGTTCATACAGGGGGTGACAAAGATGGCAACAAAAAGAAGGATGGTAAGTCTTCTGACAAGGGTGGGGACAAATCTAAAAATGAGTCTTCATCAGGCCCACAAAAACACTCTGGTGGGGGTGGTGGGTCCAAATCCTCCTTTAATCAGAACAAGGAAAAGAAACCATGGTGCTATTTATGTAAAATAAAAGGCCATTGGACAACAGATCCCAGTTGTCCAAAGAAAGGCACCACAGCTCCTACCACTACAACCCCTACTGCTACACCAAGTGTCCCTACTAATAGCAGTGGTGGTGGGAGCAAACCTACTAATAGCCAATCCAAGGGAGTAGCTGGGCTCACTATTGGTAACTTAGTTGGGGTTGGTCTGATTAGGGAGACCACAGAGGCTACTTTAGTCTCTGAAGGGGCTATTGATTTAGCCACTTTGGTTGCTTGCCCCCATAACTTGGAGAAGTACAAGCAACTAACCCTAATAAATGGTGTTGAGGTCCAGGCCTACAGGAACACAGGTGCCAGTGTCACAATGGTGATTGAGAAACTGGTGCACCCTGAACAACACATACTTGGACACCAGTACCAAGTAACCGATGCTCACAACATAAAACAAAGCCACCCCATGGCTGTTGTAAATCTCAACTGGGGGGGGGTAACTGGTCCAAAGAAAGTTGTGGTAGCTTCAGATTTACCTGTAGACTGTCTATTAGGGAATGATTTGGAGACATCAGCTTGGTCAGATGTGGAGTTGGAGGCCCATGCAGCAATGCTGGGCATCCCAGGGCATATTTTTGCTTTGACAAGGGCTCAGGCCAAAAAGCAAAAAGGACAGGGAAGCTTGGATCCTGGAACAATGGACCAAGTGCTCCCTAAAGCTAGGGCTAGTAGAAGCAAACCACTTCCTACTATCCCTCCCTCTACAGTGGATTCTACTTCTGAGGAAGAAGAATTCCCTCCCTGTGCAGAACCTACACCAGAGGAGCTGGAAGGAGACACTGCTGAGCTTTTGGGTGAAGGGGGGCCTGCCAGAGAGGAGCTGAGTGTGGCACAGCAAACCTGTCCCACATTAGAGGGTCTCAGACAGCAAGCTGTCAAACAGGCTAATGGGGATGTCAGTGACTCTCACAGAGTTTACTGGGAGGACAACCTCTTGTACACTGAGCATAGGGATCCTAAACCTGGAGCTGCCAGGAGATTAGTGATTCCTCAGGAATACAGAAAGTTCCTCCTAACACTGGCACATGACATTCCCTTAGCTGGGCATCTAGGACAAATGAAAACTTGGGACATGCTTGTTCCCCTGTTTCATTGGCCTAGGATGTCTGAGGACACAAAGGAATTTTGTAAGTCCTGTGAAACCTGTCAAGCCAGTGGCAAGACAGGTGGCACCCCAAAGGCACCCCTTATCCCACTGCCTGTGGTTGGGGTCCCCTTTGAAAGGGTAGGGGTTGACATAGTTGGCCCCCTTGACCCTCCTACTGCTTCAGGCAATAGGTTTATCTTAGTGGTAGTGGACCATGCCACAAGATATCCTGAAGCAATTCCTTTAAGGACCACTACAGCACCTGCAGTGGCAAAGGCCCTCCTGGGAATATTTTCCAGGGTGGGCTTCCCAAAGGAAGTAGTATCAGACAGAGGAAGCAATTTCATGTCTGCATACTTAAAGGCTATGTGGAAGGAGTGTGGTGTAACGTACAAGTTCACAACACCCTATCATCCACAAACAAATGGAGTGGTGGAGAGATTTAATAAAACTCTCAAAGGCATGATTATGGGTCTCCCTGAAAAACTCCGCAGGAGATGGGATATCCTTCCACCATGCCTCCTTTTTGCCTACAGGGAGGTACCCCAGAAAGGAGTGGGCTTCAGCCCCTTTGAACTTCTTTTTGGACACCCTGTTAGGGGTCCACTCACACTTGTAAAGGAGGGTTGGGAACAACCTTTAAAAGCTCCTAAGCAGGATATTGTGGATTATGTACTTGGCCTCAGATCAAGGATGGCTGAGTACATGAAAAAGGCCAGTAAAAACCTTCAGGCCAGCCAAGAGCTCCAGAAGCAATGGCATGATCAGAAGGCTGTTTTGGTTCAGTACCAACCAGGGTAGAAAGTGTGGGTCTTGGAGCCTGTGGCCCCAAGAGCACTCCAAGATAAATGGAGTGGACCCCACACAATTGTTGAAAAGAAGGGTGAAGTCACCTACTTGGTTGACTTAGGCACTGCCAGGAGTCCCCTTAGGGTGCTCCATGTCAACCGCCTGAAACCCTACTATGACAGGGCTGATCTCACCCTGCTCATGGCAACAGATGAGGGACAGGAAGAAGACAGTGATCCTCTACCTGATCTCTTCTCTTCCACAGATCAAGATGCTCTTGTGGAAGGTGTAGTTTTGGCTGATTGTCTTACTGCTGAGCAGAAAGATAATTGCATAAATCTCCTAGATCAATTCTCTGAACTCTTCTCTACTGTGCCAGGTACCACTTCTTGGTGTGAGCACACTATAGATACTGGAGACAGTTTACTTGTCAAAAGTAAGATCTATAGGCAGCCTGACCATGTCAGGGACTGCATAAAGCAAGAAGTTCAGAAAATGTTGGAACTAGGAGTGGTTGAGCACTCTGACAGTCCATGGGCTTCTCCTGTGGTACTGGTACCAAAACCCAATTCTAAAGCTGGAAAGAAGGAAATGCGGTTTTGTGTAGACTATAGAGGTCTCAACTTGGTAACCAAAACTGATGCTCACCCTACACCCAGGGCAGATGAGCTTATAGATACACTGGCATCTGCCAAGTATCTAAGC
Organism: Pleurodeles waltl; assembly: GCF_031143425.1. Taxonomy (NCBI): domain Eukaryota; kingdom Metazoa; phylum Chordata; class Amphibia; order Caudata; family Salamandridae; genus Pleurodeles; species Pleurodeles waltl. Next base: position 264,694,706 of record NC_090448.1, on the reverse strand, counting down.
ACTTTTGATTTGACTGCAGGGTATTGGCAGATCAAATTATCAGAAGATGCTAAACCTAAGACTGCATTTTCTACCATTGGAGGACATTACCAGTTTACTGTAATGCCTTTTGGTTTGAAAAATGCACCTGCCACTTTTCAGAGGTTGGTGAACACAGTCCTGCAAGGGCTGGAAGCTTTCAGTGCAGCATATTTGGACGATATAGCTGTCTTTAGCTCCAGCTGGGATGATCACCTGGTCCACCTATGGAAAGTTTTGGAGGCCCTGCAAAAGGCAAGCCTCACTATCAAGGCTTCAAAGTGCCAGATAGGGCAGGGTAAGGTGGTTTATCTGGGACACCTTGTTGGTGGGGAACAGATTGCACCACTTCAGGGGAAAATCCAAACTATTATTGATTGGGTTCCCCCTACCACTCAGACTCAGGTGAGAGCCTTCCTAGGCCTCACTGGGTATTACAGGAGGTTCATTAAGAACTATGGCTCCATTGCAGCCCCTCTTAATGACCTCACATCCAAGAAAATGCCTAAAAAGGTATTATGGACAGCAAACTGTCAGAAAGCTTTTGAGGAGCTGAAGCAGGCCATGTGCTCTGCACCTGTCCTGAAAAGCCCTTGTTACTCTAAAAAATTCTATGTCCAAACTGATGCATCTGAATTAGGAGTAGGGGCAGTCCTATCACAACTTAATTCTGAGGGCCAGGATCAACCTGTTGCTTTTATTAGTAGAAGGTTGACCCCTAGAGAAAAGCGTTGGTCTGCCATTGAGAGGGAGGCCTTTGCTGTGGTCTGGGCTCTGAAGAAGTTGAGGCCATACCTGTTTGGCACTCACTTCATTGTTCAGACAGACCACAAACCTCTACTTTGGCTAAAACAAATGAAAGGTGAAAACCCTAAATTGTTGAGGTGGTCCATATCCCTACAGGGAATGGACTATACAGTGGAACATAGACCTGGGAGTAGCCACTCCAATGCAGATGGACTCTCCAAATATTTCCACTTAGACAATGAAGACTCATCAGGTCATGGCTAGTCTTATTGTCCTTCGTTTGGGGGGGTGTGTGTAGGAAAGTACCATCTTGCCTGGCATGTTACCCCCATTTTTCACTGTATATATGTTGTTTTAGTTGTATGTGTCACTGGGACCCTGGTAACCCAGGGCCCCAGTGCTCATAAGTGTGCCTGAATGTGTTACCTGTGTAGTGACTAACTGTCTCACTGAGGCTCTGCTAATCAGAACCTCAGTGGTTATGCTCTCTCATTTCTTTCCAAATTGTCACTAACAGGCTAGTGACCATTTTTACCAATTTACATTGGCTTACTGGAACACCCTTATAATTCCCTAGTATATGGTACTGAGGTACCCAGGGTATTGGGGTTCCAGGAGATCCCTATGGGCTGCAGCATTTCTTTTGCCACCCATAGGGAGCTCTGACAATTCTTACACAGGCCTGCCACTGCAGCCTGAGTGAAATAACGTCCACGTTATTTCACAGCCATTTTACACTGCACTTAAGTAACTTATAAGTCAAGTATATGTCTAACCTTTACCTGGTAAAGGTTAGGTGCAAAGTTACTTAGTGTGAGGGCACCCTGGCACTAGCCAAGGTGCCCCCACATTGTTCAGAACCAATTCCCTGAACTTTGTGAGTGCGGGGACACCATTACACGCGTGCACTACATATAGGTCACTACCTATATGTAGCTTCACAATGGTAACTCCGAATATGGCCATGTAACATGTCTATGATCATGGAATTGCCCCCTCTATGCCATCCTGGCATAGTTGGCACAATCCCATGATCCCAGTGGTCTGTAGCACAGACCCTGGTACTGCCAAACTGCCCTTCCTGGGGTTTCACTGCAGCTGCTGCTGCTGCCAACCCCTCAGACAGGCATCTGCCCTCCTGGGGTCCAGCCAGGCCTGGCCCAGGATGGCAGAACAAAGAACTTCCTCTCAGAGAGGGTGTGACACCCTCTCCCTTTGGAAAATGGTGTGAAGGCAGGGGAGGAGTAGCCTCCCCCAGCCTCTGGAAATGCTTTCTTGGGCACAGATGTGCCCAATTCTGCATAAGCCAGTCTACACCGGTTCAGGGACCCCTTAGCCCCTGCTCTGGCGTGAAACTGGACAAAGGAAAGGGGAGTGACCACTCCCCTGACCTGCACCTCCCCTGGGAGGTGTCCAGAGCTCCTTCAGTGTGCTCCAGACCTCTGCCATCTTGGAAACAGAGGTGCTGCTGGCACACTGGACTGCTCTGAGTGGCCAGTGCCACCAGGTGACGTCAGAGACTCCTGCTGATAGGCTCCTTCAGGTGTTAGTAGCCTATCCTCTCTCCTAGGTAGCCAAACCCTCTTTTCTGGCTATTTAGGGTCTCTGTCTCTGGGGAAACTTTAGATAACGAATGCAAGAGCTCATCCGAGTTCCTCTGCATCTCTCTCTTCACCTTCTGATAAGGAATCGACTGCTGACCGCGCTGGAAGCCTGCAAACCTGCAACATAGTAGCAAAGACGACTACTGCAACTCTGTAACGCTGATCCTGCCGCCTTCTCGACTGTTTTCCTGCTTGTGCATGCTGTGGGGGTAGCCTGCCTCCTCTCTGCACCAGAAGCTCCGAAGAAATCTCCCGTGGGTCGACGGAATCTTCCCCCTGCAACCGCAGGCACCAAAAAGCTGCATCACCGGTCCCTTGGGTCTCCTCTCATCACGACGAGCGAGGTCCCTCGAATCCAGCGACTCTGTCCAAGTGACCCCCACAGTCCAGTGACTCTTCAGTCCAAGTTTGGTGGAGGTAAGTCCTTGCCTCACCTCGCTGGGCTGCATTGCTGGGAACCGCGACTTTGCAGCTACTCCGGCCCCTGTGCACTTCCGGCGGAAATCCTTTGTGCACAGCCAAGCCTGGGTCCACGGCACTCTAACCTGCATTGCACGACTTTCTAGGTTGGTCTCCGGCGACGTGGGACTCCTTTGTGCAACTTCGGCAAGCACCGTTTCATGCATCCTCGTAGTGCCTGTTTCTGGCACTTCTCCGGGTGCTACCTGCTTCAGTGAGGGCTCTTTGTCTTGCTCTACGTCCCCTCTCTCGTCAGGTCCAATTTGCGACCTCCTGGTCCCTCCTGGGCCCCAGCAGCGTCCAAAAACCCCATACGCACAATTTGCGACTAGCAAGGCTTGTTGGCGTCCTTTCGGCGGGAAAACACTTCTGCACAACTCTCCAAGGCGAGAGGGATCCGTCTACTAAAGGGGAATTCTCTAGCCCTTTTCGTTCCTGCAGAAACCTCAGCTTCTTCTGTCCAGTAGAAGCTTCTTTGCACCCGCAGCTGGCATTTCCTGGGCATTTGCCCATCTCCGACTTGCTTGTGACTTTTGGACTTGGTCCCCTTGTTCCACAGGTACCCTAGATTGGAAATCCACAGTTGTTGCATTGCTGGTTTGTGTCTTTCCTGCATTATTCCTCTAACACGACTACTTTGTCCTTAGGGGAACTTTAGTGCACTTTGCACTCACTTTTCAGGGTCTTGGGGAGGGATATTTTTCTAACTCTCACTATTTTCTAATAGTCCCAGCGACCCTCTACAAGGTCACATAGGTTTGGGGTCCATTCGTGGTTCGCATTCCACTTTTGGAGTATATGGTTTGTGTTGCCCCTATCCCTATGTTTCCCCATTGCATCCTATTGTAACTATACATTGTTTGCACTGTTTTCTAAGACTATACTGCATATTTTTGCTATTGTGTATATATATCTTGTGTATATTTCCTATCCTCTCCGTGAGGGTACACTCTAAGATACTTTGGCATATTGTCATAAAAATAAAGTACCTTTATTTTTAGTATAACTGTGTATTTTGTTTTCTTATGATATTGTGCATATGACACTAAGTGGTACTGTAGTAACTTCACACGTCTCCTAGTTCAGCCTAAGCTGCTCTGCTAAGCTACCATTATCTATCAGCCTAAGCTGCTAGACACCCTATACACTAATAAGGGATAACTGGGCCTGGTGCAAGGTGCAAGTACCCCTTGGTACTCACTACAAGCCAGTCCAGCCTCCTACAGTAACCTTACTGCCATTTAACAAACCTTCTAGGGCCTTCACAGAACAGTCTACAAACTCTGTCCAGTTCTGTGATTACTCCCTCTTTTCTGGTCTCTCTGAACATAAGACAATACTGTTCAGTTGTTAAGCCCAGACCATCCAAGAGTGCATTTTTCAGAATTTGATAGATATCTGCATCATCCTCTCTGACAATAAGAAGTCTGTCTCTCCCTTTGCCAGAGAAGGATAACCAAAGGATAGCAGCCCATTGTACATGAGGGACCCTCTGAACTTTACAGGCCCTCTCAAGTGCAGCAAACCACTTGTAGATGTCATTGCCATTCTTGTAAGGAGGGACAACATTGTGCAGATTCCTAGAATCAAATGAAGGTTCCCTAACATTTGAATTTCTAAAACTGCTGCTGCCACCATGGGGAACTAACCCCACACCCTACCTCTCTTTCTCCACAGCCAGGGATTCCCTGTCTAAGGCCAACTGTTGCTGCATTAGCCTGAGTCTTGCCACCTCTAACCTCCACTTTCTGAGTTCCCTATCAAGGGACTGGTCCTCAGGGTTAGAATTGTGTGAAGCCTCTGAAACAGAGGTAAAATGAGAGTGTGCAGAGGCAGATCTATCTCTAACAGTGGCCACTGTAGTGACCTGACCTCTCGGGGTGAAGGGAGCCCTAATTGTGTGTGAACCCTTCCCACTACCAGTTATTCTAGGTGGCTTATTGACTGATACATCTGTGGAAGAACCCTCCCTAGGATTGTCAGTTTGCTCCTCTGAGCCTTCCTGGTTGGAGTCATCCTCTACCTCTTCCCCTGTCTGATCTGGACCAGTGCTGAATCCCTGGTCATCTTGGAGGAGAAGATTTAAGAGGAACTCCTAATTGGGGTTCTTCTCCATCCCCAAACTTCTTTCAATACAGAGACCCCTCAAACTTTTAAAGTTAAGACTTTCACATTTTGTTTTCACAACTCTAGGGGTAGATGCTATAGAAGACATAATGAAAGAGAAAAAAAAAGTTTGTGAAAGTGAGTAAAAAGTTAGTAGAAAAACAGAGCTAACTTTTTAGAGGAAAGAAGAAAACTTTTCAAGACTTTGTAAAAACTTTTGAAAAGTTTAAAGAACTTTTAGAAAGTTAGAAAATTACTTCTAGGTTTATTCTATGTGTGCTCTAAGTATTGGAGCAAGCTTTTCTTGTGAAAAGCACCAGTAACAAAAGTAGTAAAGCATTTGCAAGAACTTATCCCACCGCTGCACCACCAATGGATGAGGCTGGCCTGGTTTGTAATGGGTACCTTTGGTATTTACACCTTATACCAGGTCCAGTTACCCCTTATTAATGAAGTAGTAGTATTCTAGCAGCTTAGGCTGATAGAGGTAGCTATAGCAGAGCAGCTTAGGCTGAACTAGGAGATATGCAAAGCTCATGTTACCACTTATAGTTACACAGTACTTATACACAAGTAAAGGCAATACTCAGTGTTACCACAAATAAAGGTATTTATTTGGGTGACACAGTACCAAAAATATCTTAGAGACAATACACCTTCTGGAGGTAAGTATTATACACAATATATACACTAGACACCAAAATTAGACAAGTAAATAGTCATATGATAATGCAAACAATAGGAAATGCTATAGAATGCAATGGGAAAAAATAGGTCTAGGGGCAAAACAAACCATATACTAAGAAAGTGGAATGCAAATCACAAATTCCCCCCTAGACAAGTGTAGTGTGTACAGAATCACTGGGAGAGTAAGAATACAGTAAAGGTAAGTAAATTACCCCATCCAGAGCCCAATAAAGCAGGAGTAAAGTACTGCAAGTTTCCTTAGGACACACTACACCTCGTGATTGGAATATTGCAGTAACCAACCAAGTCTGCAAACAACAACTGCTGGATTCCTGGACCCGAAGACCTGCAAAAGAAGGGGACCAAGTACAGGAGTCGAAAGAAGTTCCAGGAAGGAGAGGAGCCCCTGCCAACCCAGAAGAGGGTGCAAAAGAAGAGTCCCTGGTTAGTTGAAGTCTGCAGGAGTGCACCCTAGGACAATGCCAGTGGGTTTTTGCATGATGCAGAAGATGTCCCACGACATGAAGATGGATGCAGATGTGATTTTGTGTTGGAAGTCGCCAACAAGCCTTGGTTACGACAAATATGTGTTTAGCATCAAAATGGCGCTGGCTGGACCCAGGAGAGACATGGGGGACTCAACTCTGTGTGAGGAGGAAGAAGGGAGCTCTCAGCACTTTAGAGAGCCCTCAGGATTCCAGGCAACACCCACCGGAGTTCCAGGACATGGGGACAAAGGAGGTGCAAAACACGGTTGTGCATCACTACAAAGGAAGGTCCCACGCCACCGGAGAACAACTCAGTGAGTTGAGCATCGCAGGATGGAGTGCAGGGGAACTGGGCCAGGCTGTGCATTAAGGAATTTTGCAAATAGTGCACAGAGGCCTCAGGAGGTGAAGAAGATGCAGTACACAGGGGTACCGTCGCTCTCAAGGAAGGCAAGGTCTTAACTCCTCCAAATTGCGTCAGCAGGACCTCAGGACAGTCTATGTCAATTGGGCTCACCCTCTGTGTCCTTAGGAGCACGCTCGTTGCTGTGAGAGGAGTCCAAGGGTACCAGTCGTCGTCCTGGAAGGTGCCTGCATGAGCAGGGGAGTGACTCCATCACCCCCGGGAGTTTTCTTTGGTCCTTCTGGTACAGGATGAATACTCGGAGTTCCCAGAGCATGCACACTGTGGAAATTGTTGCAGTTGCTGGCTGGAGCTGAATTTGCAGAATCAAAGTATCCCTCGTGGATACTTTGTTGCTGTTACAGTGGTTCCTGGAGCAGGCTGCGGTTGATCCAAGGTCAGAGGATGAAGTAGTAGTTGCAGAGGATTCCTGAAGAAAACTTGCAAGCAGAATCTGAAGAGAACTCACAAGAGAGACCCTAAATAGCCCTAAGAGGGGGATTGGCTTCCTTATCAGGTAAGGACTTATCAGGAGGGGTGACTTGCTGGCACTGGCCACTCAGAGCCATCCAGAGTGCCCCCACACCTTGCAAAGCAAGATGGCTGAAGTCTTGGACACACTGGAGGAGCTCTGGGCACCACCCCTGGATGGTGATGGACAGGGGAGTGGTCACTCCCCTTTCCTTTGTCCAGTTTTGCACCAGAGCAGGAGACAAGGGGTTCCTGAACTGGTGTAGACTGGCTTATGCAAGGAGGGCACCATCTGTGCCCTTAAAAGCATTTCCAGAGGCTGGGGAAGGCTACCCCTCCCCAGCCTGTAACACATATTTCCAAAGGGAGAGGATGTAACACTCTGCTCTTAGAGGAAATGCTTTGTTCTGCTTTCCTGGGACTGAACTGCTCAGACCCCAGGAGGGAAGAACCCTGTCTGTGAGGTCGCAGCAGCTGTAGTGCAAGCCTCAGAGAGCTGGTTTGGCAGTACTGGGGGTCCATGGTGAAGCCCCCAGGATTCATGGAATTGGCTCCCCAATACCAGATTTGGAATGGGGGACAATTCCATGATCTTGGACATGTTGCATGGCCATATTCGGAGTTACCATTGTGAAGTTACATATAGTATTGACCTATATGTAGTGCACATGTGTAATGGTGTCCACGTGCAACAAATTCGATACCTGGCGAGCCGGATGATGAGGACATCATCAAGCGGACCAATCAATGTTGTGTGAAGAGAGAAATATTAGAATTCATAGATTTGGCATAGACATATTATTGTGTAGAGTTATAACATACAGTTAATTGACCAATAGGGAATTAGGGGATAGTTTGGATGACTTTGATGTAACAACGTGACAGAGGGAAAATACCTCAGACCATTATTGAGATTACGAGACCAAAGATCTAGAGTGACTTTGGGAGAAAAAGAGATTTGAGATTCTGTCATTGGGCTCATACTCTCTGACTGAGAGCCTGCTGCTTTGCTGACCCATACCGTGGATAGGTAGATATGACAATGTGACTGAACTGCATTTTTATGTCTTTTCTTTCTAGGTACCAACTGCACTGTCTTAATAGTTTTGTTAGCTAGATGTTTTCCTAATTTTTTTTTGATTGAAGCCCCACATGCTGATGCTAATCTGGGTTAGTTGAGGCTATTCACACGACGACTGACAGTGCAGGGACAAATGTTTGATGAGCTATCTTGCTGAATTCTATGTACATGATTACTTTGTTGCAGCTTACTTTGTTATTGATCTGCACCATTGCTGTAGAATGTGTTGTGATTCAAGCCTTGATTAGATTATGTTTCTTCCATCGCTTTGGTCAACCAGTACTGTTTTTATAAATGTATAAATGTTTCATTTGATTTTGAGATTAATCTATATGACTTTAGCATTGTTAATGTAAGGGAAATAAATTTGCTAAACTTTTACTAAAGGTGTGGTTATTCATGACTGAAAAGTCATGGTGCGTGACAATTACTGACTCCATTGATTATTGATTTGACTAATGATTATTGTGTATTGATTATTGTTTCTGTTCTGGAGCTATGGTAAGAACATCTTAAACAAGTCAAAAGGCTCATTGACCTATACGCGTCCCCTCATAACTTTACTTATTAAGGACTGACGCACTAACACTCCAAATTACACTGCACGGGATAAACCCAACAGAAAAGCTGGCTGAATCACAGCTTCATTGTGGAGACAAGAGTGTGATCATCTTTTGCTACTTCTGTAAAACCTTTTGTTTGCACAAAATGTTCACATACGGCTTCATAGATGTACCTATTTTCAGAACTGCAAAGGATTTTACCATTCCTCATCTCAGGCTTTACTGTGAAAGTGCTAGTAAGCAGATCTACTTAATTTATTTGTTACTTTTTTGGGACTACTTTCCTTGTGTGACCATTTCCCCACACTGTGGGGGTCATTCTGACCATGGCGGTAATTACCGCCATGGCGGAGGTCGGCGGTAGCACCGCCAACAGGCTGGCGGTGCACCGCTGGGCATTCTGACCGCGGCGGTTCAGCCGCGGCCAGAAACGGAAAGTCGGCGGTGTACCGCCGACTTTCCGCTGCCCGTCTGAATCCTCCATGGCGGCGGAGCGCGCTCCGCCGCCATGGGGATTCTGACACCCCCTACCGCCATCCTGTTCATGGCGGCTCTCCCGCCATGAACAGGATGGCGGTAGGGGGTGCCGCGGGGCCCCTGGGGGCCCCTGCCGTGCCCATGCCAATGGCATGGGCACGGCAGGGGCCCCCGTAAGAGGGCCCCAAAAAGTATTTCAGTGTCTGCCCAGCAGACACTGAAATACGCGACGGGTGCAACTGCACCCGTCGCACCTTCCCACTCCGCCGGCTCAATTCTGAGCCGGCATCCTAGTGGGAAGGTTGATTTGCCCTGGGCTGGCGGGCGGTCTTTTGGCGGCCGCCCGCCAGCCCAGGGCAAATGTCAGAATCACCGCCGCGGTCTTTCGACCGCGGTGCGGTGTTCTGACGGCGGTACCTTGGCGGACGGCCTCCGCCGTCCGCCAAGGTCAGAATGACCCCCTGTGTCTTCAATTCCTCTTGCAGGCATCTAATTCTAGCATAGTGTTGAGAGCATGGCCAAAAATTGAGTTCCCATTTCATGCCCCTATGAGGTACAGCCACCGACCCACATTCTCTGTTGTCTTTGGAGAAAGGCAAGATTAAAATTGAGTAAAGGAGACCTATCCTTACGTGAAGAGATTGTAACCTTTGGAAAGTCTTGAAATGCAATAGGATGGAAACCTCAGGAACTAAGGGGCATATTTATATTCTGCTTGCGCTGGATTTGCATCATAAATTTACGCAAATTAGATGCAAAACAAAGACCATATTTATACTTTGATGCCTGACCCTGCGAACGGCAAAATTCCGCAGTGTGCGTCATTTTCTGGATGCGTGAAACCGCCTTGCATTAATGACATGCAAGGTAGGCGTTCCCGTCCAAAAAATAACTCAAAGAGCTGTGCGCCATATTTATCCAACCGCTCAAAAGTCCTACACGTCTGGAAGGCGGAGTGAAAAATGACGCACAACCTGATTTGCGTCAAAAATTAACGCCTGGGTCAGGGGGGCATGGGGCAAACACACCAATACTTTAAGAAAACCCACAGTAGCAAAATCAGAGCTCCAAAAGGAAGTCATGGAGGTGCTATTCATTCAGCATGCACGAAGACTCAGAGCACAGGGCCAACAGCAGCAGCTTCCATCACACCAGCAGAGACCCCAAAGGCAATGGCAAAGGCAGGAGAGGATATTCAGGACCAGGACAACCCTTCAGGGCCTCCGGGAACATTACATCATCCAGAGGTACAGATTAGACTGGCAAGCCATACAGCAGCTGCTGCGCCACATTGAGCCACAGTTGGCACCCAGCTTGCAGACACCCAACATCATTCCACCATAGACCAAGCTGCTAGCTGTCCTCCACATGTTGGCAAGTGGCTCTTTTCAAACCACTGGTGCCCTGGTTGCTGGGATCTCATAGTCCTCATTTTCTGCCTTCCTACCCAAGGTACTGGACGCCATCATCTCCCTCACACCCCGCCACATCAGCTTCCCCAACACACAGCAGAAGCAGCAGGAGACCAAACAGGGCTTCTACCAAATCAATGGCTTACCACACATGCTTGGTGCCATTGACTGTACACATGTACGGATTGTGCCACCTGCTGGAACCGAGCATCTATACCGCAACAGGAAGCACACACACTCCATCAATGTGCAGGCCCTTGTGGATCATTGGGGATTGGTCACCAACATTGTGGCAAAGTATCCTGGGAGTGTACATGATTCATTCATCTTCCGCCACTGCACCATCAATCAACATTTCCAGGATGGACGATATGGAAATGTCTTACTTGTTGGTAAGTACAGAAACCTAGTTATATACACACTGCACAGCAACCCTGTAGGACACACAACACATACACCACTACATTGACACTTGGCCAGGAAGACACTGAGGCTGTGACACTGCTAGTCATGTTTGATATCCTGACCCAATGGGATACACACCTATGGACAAATGACAGATGCAAACAACAACAGCTGCCACTCCAGAGACACAAGCGACCAATTTAAAACCACACATTGACAATGACATGCCCTTAACTGGCAGTTCAACTTTGAAGATGAATCTTACAATATCACATCAATAACACTCAATCACACACCCTTCCAACAAATACGTACTGTGTAAGGGGTGTATAATATGGTTCGCTGAAGGTCAAACACCACGAGACACATAGCATGATGATGATGACTCAAATGAAGGTGACATGGAATCATTGAGGCATTACCAACATCTCACATGACTCCTGGGGTGACAATGCCCGCTAGCAATAAGGAAGTGAACTGTGCTAAGAACACATATTGATGTGACATTATTGCAAAGTGCACATTGCTACACATACAGATTGAGACAATTACACATATACACAAAAGATGTACAGGCATATGGACCTTCTGACACTTAAAACTTCACCCCCACAACAAAGTTAGCCAGCTTACCTGGACCAGGTTTAGTAGTGTAGGTACACATTTGCACATGAGCCAACTCTGGAAGGGCACAAAAATAGATTTGCAAAGAGCTTGTCACAGATGGTATATTTGTGCATTGTCAATTGTCAACACTTCAGTGCTGCAAACTTATGGCGATGTGGTGTACATTGTCACCTAGCCAAAGCAAAGGGCCTCACTGTTTTTCACATGCTATTACATATGTTGAATTGGATGGGATGTTCAGACCACATAGTGCAACCGTGTTACCACCACTGTGGAATCGATTCTTAGTGTGGAAGTATCATGTCACCTCCAGTGAAGACACATGGACGCTTCTTTCAAATGACATAATGCATGGGAGATACACAATGTACTGTAAGTTTACAAATATACTGCTGATATCCGGTCAATCAGCCAAACACCAGTTTAGATAAAGAAACAACCCAATGCTGATAGAATATCCTAGAAGCCTAGGATCCCGCACAATAACACAAACACAGATGAGTCACAGATGACACACGATAACAACTGCCATGCAAAGTTGTAATCAAGGTGCAAGCAACATCCAAATATTTACACTCATTTTCTCTTTCAGCTGATCAGGTGTATGGGCTCCAGCCATGGATCATGACCCCATTTGCAAACCCAAGCACTGCAGCAGAGCGTGCCTACAATGAGGCACATCAGAGGACATGCACCATAGTATAGAGGACTTTTGGCACCCTGAAGTCAAGATTCAGGTGCCTGGACATCACCGGAGGCAGCCTCCTATACTCCCCTGAAATGGAGTGCAAGATCATTTTGAGCTGTGCTATCATGCCCAACATTTGTGTAAGGAGGAACATTCCCCTCTATGCACCAGACCCACAAATGCCTGAAGAGGAGGATGAGGAGGATGCTGTTCGGCAACATGAGGGGAACCATCCAAACACTGCAGCAGGATTGCGTCAGAGACAACACATTGTACAAAACTTCTTTTAACTATAGTCACCATTACAACTTTCTTACCATATGTCATTAAATACCTCACTTCATCACTCAATTATGGTCTGTGTAATGAGTTATGCATCACATGATCCATAGGAATCATAATCAGAGTTTAGCCTCATGGAGCATTGCAGAAATCCAGATTAGTATACTGAAAAAGCCACATCACATTTGATGGGTATGAATGTACACCCAACATCACACACAGTAGAAATGACATATGTCCTGTCTATTTCACATGTGAGGGGCAAAATCAGAGGACTACATCTCTGAGACACATCCATGTTGCCAACATGGGCCACTGCAGCACAAAACACACAACTAAGACACCATCAATCATAAGGTTAAATAGTGTTTCATACATGAGGTAGTGGATGTGCTATTGCATTGGTAACAGCAGTGGTAAATTTGCACTTGTTGTTCCCGGTGCTGAGCACCAGCACTTATTTTTGAGGGCCGGGGCTTATTTCCTGCCTCAAGCATTTGCTGCGAGCAAAAGACACATATGGGAAAGACAGAGGAAGAGGAAATCGAAAAAGGGTCACAAAGGGAGAAAGTAAAAAGCTGCAAGAGTGAGCTGAAGGGGCAGCGAGTGGCTTTATATGGATTGAAGAGGCCCGAGATGGCTTCAGGATTGCGCCGCCTCAGTATTCCGTGTGCACACATTTACTTGAAGCAGCCGCAGGTTTAGAGGAGGGCTTTGGGCACCGGCACCTTTTTATTTACAAATTAAGCACTGGGAAACAGGAATGTATGACCACACCCTTGACAGCAGTAAGCATGACATCAGCTATCTTTGCAATGAACATGTCTGACAAGAAGTCCATCTAAGCTGAAAATGGATAGCACAAGTGCCCCAGGTATAACAAGCATTGTTCACAAGACATGCCCTGCGTAGTCCATACCAGGTAATAAGTCCTGCCACTGCCATGTTTTCAGTCTCTCCGCACCCTTCTCTAGGGGGCCCTCTAAATGGACTATTTGTACCCTGATAACCTTCATCTACACACAGCCAGACTTCCATTCTGACTCCTGTTTGCTTCCCTCTTTAGTATGGGATGCCATAGTCATAGTTCATCTGTCTGAATGGGCTTCAGGTCCGATAATGCACTTCCTGGTAGTTGGTAGGACCTGTAATCAGCTGTCCATTGCTTCCCATGTGAAAGGTACTGTTGGCCCTTTGAACTTGATTCTCACCTACAGGACTTGTGAGAGACTGAAGCTGCACACGCCTGTGAGCACTTCCATGCAGACCAGTAATTCGACTCTGCCATGCCCTTGCTGCTGCCTGGAACTGCTTAGAAGCTGACATTTTCTGAATATCAATGTTGTGCATTGCCGTATAAATCACTTATGTAACACAGGCCTTGTGGTATTGTGTAACGTTGCAGACCACAGCACAATACACAGCACAGTACAGTTTTTAGTTCCACAGTGTTGTTCCAGCTTTTCCAAGTCAGAGTCTGCTCACTGTGTATTTGCCTTGTTCATTTTTGTTCCTGACTGACCCTGACTGGTTCCTGTCTTTGTGTTACCATAGAGGTTCCCTTTGGCTACATTTGCCTCATAGTTGCTTTCCATGCCGTCTCTTACCTCCTGGGGTATTGTGTCTGGCAGGTCGACGATGAATCCTCAAATGTATAGTATAGTTTAGTCAGTTTACTTATTATATTATGGTCTGGGACATGTATTCAAATAGCCAAATCCAGCCCCCATCCCTTGTCTGGGTTTCATGTATTCATAAGTGACAAACAATGACAGTATACTATGGCTGTATGCATGGATTTGGTACGGAGCATCTAGCACAAAAAACAACATTTGCTAATGTGTATGAAAGGACAAAACATGTTTGTGCCCTGACGGTCCACACGCAGATTCACATTGGCCACAATCTATTGATGGTGCTTGTGTGGTGACTATCTGTGAGATTTATCAGCACAGAGGCACTGATGTTCCCTGTTGCAATGGGAATTTCAGAGGCCACCCTGTGTACAAATGTTGTGAAGAAACCTGCCTGTTTCCTATTACTGATCCATAAAGTTTTTGAGCACACCAAGGTTGCCCTGTTGTCAGTCTTATAAAAGTTCTGTAGTGCCATAGCTGGACTATCCCCATATGTGTTGTCAATTTATTTTTGCCTTCAGGTAAATTCTGCTTTGAAGGATACTCTGTTAATGCAGGAAATGACTCCACAGACTCATGACTAGACCTGCATGTAACTGTGACAACATGGAGGCCAATACAGACACAGGGTACACATGGCCACACACTCGAACTGGACACCTTTGTGCAATGCACTACTGGCAATATGTGAACACATGCAGCATGGTCTACTGGTCCTCCACTGCCATAGGAGAAACATAGGTAATTTTAATGACTCAAAATGTGGTGTAAGATAACCTTTTTGGATTGGTTTTGGGACTCTGTGTCACTATGTCCTTCCCCTTAATTCTGTTGTCTTAGCACTATGACTCTTGAGATGTTGCATGGTGGCATTGCAGATATTGTGAGCCGGGCACTGAGAAGACCCTGACATGTGCAGCATGGGTATGACATTACTGCTGTGTACCTCATAATGTTACATACAATACCTGATGTTTGTTGCACCTATGGACATGGGTATTTGACAGGATTTGCACATTTATATTCATTACAGGGGATTGATAACGTTGTCATCCTGAACCCTCTAATTTGAGTGTGTTGGATCCATGGGCACATAACAGCCATTAGCTACTTGACCTGCACACACAGCAGAGATGGTAGTGGCAACTGTTGTCAATGGTAAATACCACTTGCGGATATGGCCTGAGACTGGAAATTGAGCCCTAGTTCATGTAGCAACAATTCCAGCTGTTGTGTGACAGCAGGCCAGTTTTACGTTGTACCCTACCCTTCTGGAATGGCTTTGCTTTTCCAACATCCTTGGCATGGCTGAGTACCCCTATGCAAAGGTTGTTGGTGTAGTGTTGTGCTGTGCCCCAGGTTTGCCCTTCACAGCCAATGCTCCAGTGCCGTGCCCCTTTGCCCTTTCCACTACCTAATTATCATGGCTTACATTCATTGTGTAGTAGGTATGCCCCCCCCCACTTGCAATTAACAATTAGGCATTTTAGTTCCCCATGCCACTTACCCTTCATCTGTGTTGTCTCCTGGTAGTCTGCGCTGGCCTGTCTTTGAATCCCTGTGATGATCTCCTCAGTGATGATGGATGCCACCATCTCCTCCTTGTGGTCTAGGGCCTCCTGCGGTGCTGGGCTCCCACCTGCAGTCTGCAGTGCTGCCTTCTTGTTCCTGGCCATCTTTTCCGTGGTCCTGCGCTTGCAGTCATGCCAGCGTTTCTTGCACTCGGTGATTGTTCTCCGTACTCCTGCCACACTGTTGATCTTATCGACAATTTGTTGCCAAATTGCCTCTCTCCTACCAATTGGCAATTTAGAGGTGACAAAAAGTTGGTGCTGGTGTTCCGTCACCTCTTTCACCAGTATTTCATGCTCCCCTGCACTGAACCGACACTTCCTTTTCTTCTTCTCCCTCGCCTGGGTCTTGTGTGGGTCCTCCTGGCTGGTTCCTGGTCGGTTGTCATCTTCCTGGGGTCTCTCATAGCTTCTGGGATCCATTTTGGGGCTCCTTTACACATTTTGCTGTGTTTGCGCTGCTTTTTGATGCCATTGCGTCATAAAATGGCGCGTTTCCGGTTTACGACGTCGTGAACCGGATTAAAGTAATTTTCGCTGCGTTAACGCCATTTTTCTTTACGATGTGGCGCATTGGTTTGAGTAAAAAAAAATTACTCTAACCAGTGGTTTGCACCCCTGTGCGTCCAAGTATAAATTTGACGCCCGGGTGGCGCAATGAAATGGCGTTAGCCGGCGTTAAACTTTTTGATGCAAAAAGTATAAATATGGCCCTAAATCTTCTGATATGGAAATGTTTGAGTTTCATCACAAATATGAAATAAGAATGGCCATCTGGAACCTTTAGGACAAATCTACCCCACTTTGTGAAACGAAGATCATGCCACTCCATCACTGAACCTACCACTGGTTGCAGGATCATTGCAAAGCCCTACTGGTCTGACTTGAACTGAAACTACTTCTAACTAAAAAAAAACTGTAAAACATTCAATGTAAAGGCTCAGTTGGGATGGTTGGATGCCTATCTCTAGTTCCAATCTGTCCTTAAGAGTGAATATTTTAGACAGTATGTGGTCTCTAAATTGAAGTGTCAGTAAGGATGAAACCATTCAAAATCATTGGATTATGACTGGACAATAACCTTTGCTCTCTTTGCTCTCCAGGAAAACATGGCTGCTGTAAACCAAGAATACACCTTGGTACATTTTCTGTTGTTTTTTTGTGCAACAGCTGCACCTGAAACACCTTGCTTTAACAGAAGGTAGTCTTCGCCCCAAACAAACGTGGGATAGGGAGACACCAATTGATAGAAAAAGAGTTAGTCTTCCCCTTTCTCAGGGAACAAGGCTTATTTGAGAAAAACTACAATTGAAACAACGTGATCACTCTGGTCTCTCTGGGCTTTTTACCCCCATGAGCTCCTTCACTTTGGTCAGGATGGCTCTGGCAATCATTTGGTGTCAAATGAGGAGTAATCTTCTCCTCTTCAAGAATACAATGTATGAAAGAGCTTTGCTGAGTATAGCCTAAGAAGAGAGATCCTCTTTGCCAGCTCTTGGGAAAAAATCTCCAGATTAAAGATTTTACAAAAGCCAACTCAAGAAATGTGAAAGGCTGGACATGAGCAGACATTTTGTTTGATAAACTTATCGTCAAACAACAACCCAGTGGTCTCAAAGTCTAACTCATTGCCTCCTCTGAAAAAAATTAAAAGCTTATCTTGTCAGACCTTAATAACTTTGCCCATCCAAGTCCTAGGACCTTCACGCTTCTTTAAAAAATGTTATGTTGCAATTGAAGGGAAATGTCTGAAGTCTCTGAGAAATTTTCATGAAAGAAGTGGCCTGAGACACTTCGACCTCAGTGTATTTATACCAAGCCTATTGTTGGGAATCCAAATCCAATATTCTATAAACTCACCAAAAGCAAGGGAAAGAGACCACTTCTCCAATGTGGAATTAATTATTACCTTAGGATCAAAATTGGGTATTCCCAACAATGTTTAGAAGAGCCTCATCATATGAGACTAGAAGGAGGGACCCTTAAAAGAGGGCCCTAAATCACCACTCATGGGAATCAATAACATCATTGTCAACATCTGGAGAACATAAACGATGAATTCCATGATTGCTAAAGATGCTAGCAACTTTATAGAAACATTTATGTTTGGGAGACACTACAGTTGCCACTATCAACTGTATCCTATTTTGCACAAAAAATTAATTCACTCATAAATTTACCTCAGCCACCATACCTTACTCTCGAAAGGATTCTGCATAGAAAGAATGAAATATCTCAGCCCGATATTTGCTTTTTCTTCCTCTTCCTCTGGGGCAATGATAGAAGCCTGCCAGATTCCTCAGCAGAATAAATCTCTTTTCAAATCACAGGCCTCTGACAGATGTAGTGGGGAAAGTGTGGTATAAGCATGTAAAAACAAACTGCACCAGGGTTATGGGGTTCTTCTGTGAGTGAGCACTACACGCAGTTACTGATTGTGCGGTAGAATGAAATCTAAGGAACCCTTCCGTTCTTTTCCAATAAGGAAACAACAGATGAAACACTAGAAACGACCCGGGTTCAAACTATCCACATCTAAAAAAAAAAAGCTTCTTCAATACTTTTCTAACTCAAAACAAACAGTTGAAAAGGTTAGCAGCCCTTTAAATTCGCAAAGCAGGCCGTCAAACAGGCAAAGGGGATACATATATTCGATAGTAGGTGAGCAGCCCATTAGTAGTACACACTCACGTTTTATTTTTTTAAATCTAATCTTCTACAACTATATCTAATATAACATAAAATTATATTTTTTAATAATTGTTATTAAATTACTCGAACAAAAGTAAAAAGAAAAAAAAAACAGATCTAAAGGCACGTTGATTTTCGTGAAAACCTGAATTGACACAGATTGAAAGAAAGAAACGCAGTAGCACGTCTTCAACATGTTCTGCACTAGGCTCTGCTGATTCCATGAATACAGACCAGGACCCCCATCCGCCTGCTGGAACGGTGAGCTGCGACCGGAGACATTCACCGCATCATAGCCCATCTTCACTAAATACTTCTCCTCATTGAAGCCAGGGCGGGGGAACAGTGAGCTCTACAAGGGCGGTTGCATCCTCTCACCGCTTGTAAGATGAAGTGACGTTCTTTAACCAACCCACTGGCACCAGCCTCTCCATTTGGGGAAAACTGATGATTAATAAAAAATCAAAAGGGTGCCCATTCAGCAGCCCCCTAAAGAGACCTTGACCTGCACATACCTTATAACTCCCCACATAAAATGTAAAGCAGCCAACATGCAAATGGAAATGTATACAATTAAATAAACTATTTCATCACAATAATCCTTAAGCATGCTAATTTGCAAAATAAAATACGTAGATGCTAGAGAGCAGCAATGAAGAGGAGGTCCAATATGTCATGGTTTCGAAGGGTGACCCGCTCATGGATTGTCACAGTGAGTGACTTCATTTATGCCAATTTTATTTGATCGCTTTGCCTTTCACTTTAGATAGATGTGTTTTTACTTTGTTGATAGGTATGTGGGCAAAGAGGTTATTTCATAATAGAGCTTGTTATATAAGCTTGTTCGAAATGGAGCACGAGGGTATGATGAGGAATGCAGAGCTCTTCATATGACTGGTAGCTGCAGTAGGTGAACGTTATGTCTTCATAAATAGTCAGAGACAGTGAGGTGATGTCAGCATCTTCTTAATGTATTTATCTATTGTTTATATTATAGGTACAAAGTAATTTGCATATATTTAGTTAGATCAAGCCAGGGTTTCCTACTTTTAAGATTAGTACTAACCTCAAACTTCCCAAAACGTCTACTCAGCACACAAACCAACACTGTTACCTCCTATTCACTCACACTATTCTAGACCATGCTTACACATGATGAGATTGGTGACACATCTGGTAGTACAAAGTGCAATTCCTTAAACAGAACAAACAGGGGTTCACACTACAACACACATGCAGTATTAGGACACACTCATAATTACTCAGCCACCATATGACTTATGGCGTTATTTAGAGTTTGGCAAAGAGGGTTACTCCATTACTAACATGACAGAATATCCCATCCGTATTGTCTGTGCCTGGAACAGCGGGCGGACCCCACATAATCCGCTTCTGGTACCTCCTCCTTGACTTGTGCAGCATCACTCTGGAACCTCTTCTTGGTCTGCGGCTGCAATGACTTTTGTGTCCAAGTGGTAGAGCTCTTCGTCTCGTGCTTTGAGTCAACTGGATGGTGTGTGAGCCTGACACCTGCAGGCAAAGCCACGACAGCCACGACAAAGTGGTGCAGAGGAGGAGCATACTATTTGGAGACGTTAGAAGTGGGTCTTTTGTTATGTGGGGGAGCCACCAGGTTTCTCACCGGGGGTAGGTGAAGCATGCCTCTCTAGGTTGGCGTAGTGCAGGTGCCTACACCCGCATAGAGGGTCGCTGAGTTTGGTGCTCCTCTGCCTGGCTCTTAGTATTGGTAGTGGCTTGCTTGTGGTGGTCAATATACTATCCCCCCTCTATTTGCACGTGTGTTTTTTTTTTTTTATGAACCGCAATAAGATATGCAGCAGACACATGGCAGGGGGCTTAATACTTCAGCCACTACCCTATTGCCTCACCCTCAGAAGGCTAAAAGAAAGAAAGCATGCAACTCTGTGCTGTAGTGAGTTAAAAACCGCAGACAATCCACAGACTGCTGCTATGGCAAAATTACCATTGTCCATGGAACTTTTAACACAGATGGTTGAAGGCAGCGATAACTCGCAAACGTATCCCCTGATGCTGAGGGAAATAAATTAATGAGTCTCTAACTCAGAGAGGTGTAAACTCTCCTGCACTATTTTGTATCAAGACAGTGGTGACAGGGGCAGCATGGAAGCATGTAGGTGAGGAGGCTGTTCAGGTGCAGGTACAGGCGCAGAACAGCCTGAGTACAGAAAGTATTTGAAGGACTGCCAAGAAGTATAGGGCCTTATTACGACTTGGATGGAGGAGTTTACTTCATCACAAATGTGACGGATATCCCATCCACCATAGATGATCTCCATTGAATATAATGGGATCAGAATACGCCGGGCGGTATATCCGCTACATTTGTGATGGAGGAGACCTCTCCGTCAAGGTGGCAATAAGGCCCATTATCTACTTTTTGCCAAAAATTCTAAAAATGTGGCAGACTTGCTAACTATTGTGGACTCTGTTACTGGGGCAGCGAGTTACAAGATGATTTGTGTTAGAAGAGCTCACAGGGGTGCGCATTTGGCGAACTGAATAGTAGCTCAGTTATCAGAGGTCCAGCCGTCAAAGGCACAACAAGGTTCAAGTGTGCAGGAGATGGAAGATGGATTTGTACATAAAATCTCTCATTACCAGGGGTGACATTTAAGAGTTTGAGGGGTCTGGGACCTTGAGAATGCAGGATGAGGCTGAGGTATGCCAGTCACAGTGATTGTTAGAGACCATCTTGCGTGACATACGAGAGATGACTGACACCCGGACTAAGGAAATTGCAGCACTCCATCAGAGGCTGGGTATAAATCGAGGAGGCCTTGTGTCAACTTCTAGCATGTTTTCATGAGTTACAGCAGAGGTCGTCAGACCTGGAGGACTCTCTCTCATCTACGATAGGGAGATAAGTAACATACAGAAAAAGCTGCTTGAATCACAGGTAAAATTAATGAAATGGAAAATTAGGCACAAAGGTTGAACCTCTGTTTTGTAGGGATTCCAGAAGGGGCTGAGAGCATAGCGAACCATCACAATGTTTTCCAATTTATGGAGTTGCAGATCAAATCATGAATTTTAGAGAATCCACCTGAGGACTTATCCATTATGAGGGCTGATCGGCTACCTGCTCAGCGGTCAATGAATGCAAAGTATCTTCATACCGTCATGGTGAATTTTGTGGATTACATAATAAAGGAACTGATACTCACCAAGGCTATCCAAAAGAAGTAATTCACGCTACCTGAGAAAGTCCGGGTCCAAGTATTCCCTGACATGTCCGTAGCATCAGCGCATAGACGGAGGGACTTTGCATCCCCAGGAAGTATTCACATGCCCTCTTTGCTTCCACAGGACTGGCTGTCGGGGGGGGGTGGCAATATTTATTTTTAGATCAGTAGACTGGAAGGTGAGGGAAGCAAAAAGGGACAAACAGGGATGATGGAACTGGCTGAAAGTCCAGGTGCAATCTGCCTCCCTAATTCTTCTTAATTGTTATGGCCCAGTGCAAGATGATGTCACCCCACTTAACGGATCTGTTTGTTTTATGAATGGGGGTGGAGGGGCCCTTGATACAGGGGAGATTTCAATTTCCTTCCGGATCTTAAATGCGATACTTCAAATAGAACAAAAAAAACAGCTAAAGCCTAAAACTGTTTCTGTTCTTGATTCTATGAATCTGTGGTGTATGGACCACCCAGATCAGGGGTAATTTACATGTTTTTCTAGTTGTTGTAATACAGCCTCACAACTAGATTTCATGATTTTGTGACTTGATGTAGAATCATCAATATAGTTCAATTATTCACGAGAGGAGCTTCTTAACCTGAAGACACTTGATAAGATATGTCCTGGCCCTGTGCTACATCCATCAGGTAGTACTTATGTGTGTTTCTGTTTGCACTATAATCTATCACTTTCCGAGGATAAAAGTTTCGCACTGAATTTGCATAGTTTCTGTTAGACCTGACAGCCTTAGGGTGGTCACCCTTAACTTTTTGCCTGCCTCCCTCCACTTTTTAGATACTCTTTTTGCTGGTTTTAAGACTCTGCACACTTTCCCACTGCTAACCAGTGCTAAAGTGCATATGCTCTCTCACTTTAAACATGGTAACATTGGATCATACCCAATTGGATTATTTAATTTACTTATAAATCCCTAGTAAAGTACACTATATGTGCCCAGGGCCTGTAGATTAATTGCTACTAGTAGGGCTGATTGTGCCACCCACTTAAGTAGCTCCTTAACCTTGTCTCAGGCCTGCCATTGGAAGGCCTGTGTGTACAGTTCCACTGCCAATTCGACTTGGCATTTAAAAGTACTTGCCAAGCATGAAACTCCCATTTTTCTACATATAAGTAACCCCCAAGGTATGCCCTAGGTAACCCATAGAGCAGGGTGCTGTGTAGGCAAAAGGCAGGACATGTCCCTGTGTAGTTTACATGTCCTGGTAGTGTAAAACTCCTAAATTTGTTTTTACACTGCTGTGAGGCGTGCTCCCTTCATAGGCTAACATTGGGGCTGCCCTCATATATTATTTGAGTGGTAGCTGCTGATCTGAAAGGAGTAGGAAGGTCATTTTTAGTATGGCCAGAATGGTGATACAAAATCCTGCTAACTAGTGAAGTTGGATTTAATATTACTATTTTTGAAATGCCACTTTTAAAAAGTGAGCATTTCTCTGCACTTAAATCCTTCTGTGCCTTATAATCCACGTCTGGCTGGGTTTAGTTGACAGCTCCCTTGTGAATTCACTCAGACACACTCCCAAACACAGCATACTTAGCCTCACTTGCATACATCTGCATTTTGAATGGGTCTTCCTGGGTTGGGAGGGTGGAGGGCCTGACACTTGCATGTCAAGGGACAGTAGCCTGCCCTCACACAAAGGACTGCCACACCCCCTACTGGGACCCTGGCAGACAGGATCGAACTGAAAGGGGACCTTGTGCACTTCTAAGCCACTCATTGAAGTTTCCCCCACTTCAAAGGCACATTTGGGTATTTAAACTGGGCCTCTGCCCCTACCAACTCAGACACTTCCTGGAGAAGAAACCTGAACAAGAACCTGCATGCTGCCAAGAAGAACTGTCTGGCTGCCCAAAGGACTCACCTGTCTAATTTCTGTGAAGGACTGCTGCCTTGCTGTTGCCCTGCTGCCTCGATGCTCTATGGCTGTGGTGAAGAAGTGCTCTCCAAGGGCTTGGATAGAACTTGCCTCCTGTTCCCTGAAGTCTCAGGACCAAAAAGACTTCATCTCTACAAGAAGGACTCCTTGTGCGGCAAAAAATCGATGCGCAGCCTGCCAGAAATGATGCACAGCCTCCATCGCGGTGAAAAATTCACCACACGCGGAACTGGAATGACGCAGCCTGACTTCGCAATGAGAATATCGACGCAGCGCCAGCGTAGCGACCGGAAATTTGATGCACGGGCCACTGGATTGATGCAAAGCCGAGCAGGAACGAATCAGCCCGACTTCCAGAGAGGAATCGAAGGAGCGCCTGCCGTGCGGTAAAAAGTTCCACGCAAAGCCCACCGGATCGACGCAACCCCTGTGACTTCCTCCTGTCAGCGCTGGAAATCCATGCAACGTCCCCGGGCCATCTGAAAACCCCGCAACCCGAAAAGGATCCATGACCGAGCACCAGAAATCATCGCACAGCCGTCCCTGCGTGAAAACTAAACGACGCATCGCCATGTGTGGCCTGAGAAATCAACTCGCACCCCCTTTGTTTCCACACATCGCCTCTTCTGCGGTTCTTTGCGGAGATTTTTCACGCGAACCAGGTACTTTGTGCTTAAAAGAGACATTGATTGCTTTTTAAAGACTAAAGACACTTTATATCACTTTTACATTGATAACTCAACATATACTTATTGTATTTTAATCGTTTTGACCTGCATCTTATCAGATAAATATTTTATATTTTTCTAAACACTGTGTGGTATATTTTTGTGGTGCTATACTGTGTTATTCCATGTTTTATTCCACAAATACTTTACCCATTGCCTTCTAAGTTAAGCCTGACTGCTCAGTGCCAAGCAACCAGAGGGTGGGCACAGGATAATTTGGATTGTGTGTGACTTACCCTGACTAGAGTGAGGGTCCTGGCTTGGGCAAGGAGTAACCTGAATGCCACCCAAAGACCTCATGTGTTTTGGTTTGCACTGTAATCTTTCACTTTCCGAGGATAAAATTTGAGCACTGAATTTGCATAGTTACCATAACGCCAAATTGTGCAAACCACAGCTTAATATTCAATGTATGCTTATAAATGCCAGATCTTTGATTACAAATGCCCTGGAGCAGATTGATTAAATGTTCATCTCATTGACATAGCGTTTGTCACCGAGACTTGGGCAGACATCGCCTCAGGCCCTGATCTCATCACAGCAACTTCTACTGGCTACTTTAATTTTAGGCTAGACTGCGTAGAAAAAAGAGGCAGAGGATTACTGATTACTTTTCAAAAACAACTCAAGGTGTTTTTTCTATCACTTTCTATAATTCCAGACTGTGAAGCACTTTCTTTTAAAATAGAGTTAGCCAATCACTACACCTTCTATGGGTCTCTGATATATGGTCCCCCTTGACCAAGGTCGACTTTCATTCATAACCTTGGTTAACTACTAGAAATTAAAGCTAATTCTTTGGACTTCAGCATTCTTCATGATTTTAATTTTCATCTTGAAAACCCCTTAGATAACAACTCGGTTCATTTATGTGATTTTTTTTGGTGAGCTTGGCTTTAGCCAAAGTAGTAACATGACCCCCACATTTGGCAGACAAACTACTGAATGGGATTTTTTTCAGACAACCCCCATATTTTGGTTTTGCCTTCTATCCCTCTTGTTTGGTCTGACTACCTTGCGGCCATATTTCATCTAAAGTTAGTGACAAGTAACCCAAGAACCAGCCACCGGCCTTTTCATTTGGTGTGCTGCCCCTTGCATAAAATTAATTTTAATGCTCTAAATACAACTCTAGCCCAATCCATGCCATTGACTTGTACTTCTAGCAACTATCATCTATGGATAAATTCCACTTTTCTTGCTCCAGTTAAAGCTTATAAAAATCATAGGAGCTTACAGTCAGAATCTTGGTTCAACGATGAGCTGAGGTTACAAAAACAAGCCTGCCGTAGTATTGAAAGGAAATGGTGCGTTCACTACGATCTGTTAGAAAAGGAAGCCTATCAAGCGACTATCTCAGTCTACAAAGAGATGATTCCAAATGCAAAATCCAGTTATTTTACATCCAAAATTAAATCCTCAATTAACTCTTCTAAAGTTCTTTTTTATGTACTGAAACAACTGACCAAGCTCCCTGATTCCAAAGACTATACTGATGATCAGGCCTTCTTTAACTCCCTAGTCTCTGTTCTTTCAAGGAAAATGTAGAAGTTATTTATAACTCCTTCCCACCGAACTTGTCACCCACCTGCCCTCCCGATAAAATGCATATTTTATGTTCTCCAGATTCAAATGCACTTATTTCAGAAAGGAGGTCTGCTCAGTTAGATATCATTTCTTCCCTGGATTCCATTTCAACGGGAGGAACCTGTTCCTTAGGCAATGTAGTTTTGACCTCATTATCGCCTTTATCCACTTCTTTTGTGCAGTCCCTTCTGAGCCAGACTAAACCGGGGTCTTCCCTTGACCTATGCCCCACGAGAATCCTTCACCTTGCGCCTGATATTGTATCTAAGCACCTCTCGGATATCTTCATTAGGATGGTTTTGACTGACTACTTTCCAAAAGAGTGGAAAATAGCCTCCATCCTTCCTCTTTAAAAAAAACCTACCTTGGATGCCAATGATCATAACAACTACCGTCCCATCTCTCATCTTCCTTTCCCTGCGAAGATTGTAGAGAAGGGAATTAACACTGAACTTTCCTCTTTTATTACCAACAATGGGCTTCTCGACGTCACCCAATTTGGCTTTAGAAGCCAGCATAGTGTAGATCTTTGATCACTGCCGCAGAGGAAATCAGACAATCGTTAGACACTGTTAGTAATTCTTCCCTGATTCTATTAGATCCCTGGGCAGCATTTAACATGGTAAACATTGACCTGTTAATAAGCCGTCTCTCTACACTAGGAATAAGGGGTAAGGCGCTTCACCTCATGAAATCCTTTCTCACAGATCGAGAGCAGTTCGTTGCTGTAGATGAGTTCATGCCCTTCTCATTCTCCTTAACAAGTGGGGTCTCACATGGCTCTTCTTTGGGCCTTACTCTTTTTAATCTTTATATGACCTCCGTGGTCCAGCTGATCAAATTGTTTGGCAAACTCTTTGGTGTTGTGTAGCAGTGACACCCAGATCGTGGTATCAGTGGCTAGTAATCCCAGCAATACCTCCCCAGATTCCATGACTGCTTGCTACAGGTCGGGAACTGGGTACCCTTTAACTATCTAAAACTAAACTCTGGTAAAACCAAAGTGATTTTGATGAGCACGATGACATCGTGTTGGTCTCTCAGTTAGTGGCCTCGAGTTTGGGGCGCTCCCTTCCACTGTTTCCAAAGCCAAGAATTTAGGTGTCCTCTTTGACAGTAATCTTTCTTTTGATGGCTACGTTACGACAGTCACCTCTTAGGCCTTTTTCCTGTTAAAGATCATCAGAAAAGTTCTTCCCTTTATTCTGCACGATCTCCACAAAATGTAGGTGGTCATTACAACCCTGGCGGATGGTGTTAAAGCGGCGGTAAGACCGCCAACAGGTCGGCGGTAAAAAAATTGGAATTACGACGACCGTGGCGGAAACCGCCAACAAAGACAGCCACTTTAACACTCCGACCGCCACGGCGGTACAGACAAACAGCTTGGCGGTCACCGCCAACAGACAGGCGGGAGACAATGTACCGCCCACACTATTATGACAGGCCAATCTGACACCTTTTCCGGGGCGGATTCACCGCGGATAAAAACACGGCAGAAACAGGAATTCAAAGGGAAAACGCTCACCTCATCACACTCCACGAGGAAGGAGGGCACCATGGAGCCGGAACTCCATATTCTTCCTGCGCCAGTCTTCCTGCTCCTGTACCAGGAGCACCAACGCCGGCGGCGAAGACCACGGTGAGTACTGCACCTACGACATAGGGGAGGGGGGAGACAAATACAGGGACACACACACGCAACACCCCCACCCCCACCCTCACCCACTACAACACACACACCAATAAAGCATGTCCAAACATTACAGTAACACCCCCCAAACCCCCCGGAAGAATGCAAAGACAAAAGGAAATGAGTGTAACCATTGTATAATATCTAAATAGAGTAAGCAAAAATATACATATCTACACTATTAACAAAATATACACCACGAACAGTAGTCCAGGTAATACACCATTCATAGTCCGTGGACCACTGGGCCCAAAATGCATGGGCGAGGCCCACACAAGATACCCGAACATGACGGAGAGAACACTGCAGGGGCATCAGATAGAAATACAACAGGCACCTCAGGGGGAATGGAAGGGGGGGCACCTCAGCCGGATAAGTGCACAACGCCAGATCCACGAGGGGGCTCCATGCCCATTGATGTATCCTGGGGAGTGCAAAGCCACAGTCTCTCAAGTCTCTCCAGTGGGTGGTTTGCCCACTGCTTTATCCTGGGGAGTGCAAAGCCACAGTCTCTCAAGTCTCTCCAGTGGGTGGTTTGCCCACTGCTTTATCCTGGGGAGTGCAAAGCCACAGTCTCTCAAGTCTCTCCAGTGGGTGGTTTGCCCACTGCTGTATCCTGGGGAGTCAAAGCCACAGTCTCTCAAGTCTCTACAGTGGGTAGTTTGCCCACTGCTTTATCCTGGGGAGTGCAAAGCCACAGTCTCTCAAGTCTCTACAGTGGGTGGTTTGCCCACTGCTTTATCCTGGGGAGTGCAAAGCCACAGTCTCTCAAGTCTCTACAGTGGGTGGTTTGCCCACTGCTTTATCCTGGGGAGTGCAAAGCCACAGTCTCTCAAGTCTCTACAGTGGGTGGTTTGCCCACTGCTGTATCCTGGGGAGTGCAAAGCCACAGTCTCTCAAGTCTCTACAGTGGGTGGTTTGCCCACTTCTTTATCCTGGGGAGTGCAAAGCCACAGTCTCTCAAGTCTCTCCAGTGGGTGGTTTGCCCACTGCTGTATCCTAGGGAGTGCAAAGCCCCAGTCTCTCAAGTCTCTCCAGTGGGTGGTTTGCCCACTGCTGTATCCCGGGGAGTGCAAAGCCACAGTCTCTCAAGTGGATAACAGTCTCCACTGGTTCTGGAGGGGGACTGGTGCCCAGAGTGCTTCATCCTGTGCAGGACAGACTGAGTGGGTGCATGTCTCCACTGGTTCTGGAAGGGGACTGGTGCCCAGAGTGCTTCATCCTGTGCAGGACAGACTGAGTGGATGCATGTCCCCACTGATTCTGGAGGGGGACTGGTGCCCAGAGTGCTTCAGCCTGTGCAGGACAGTCTGAGTGGATGCATGTCTCCACTGGTTCTGGAAGGGGACTGGTGCCCAGAGTGCTTCATCCTGTGCAGGACAGACTGAGTGGATGCATGTCTCCACTGGTTCTGGAGGGGGACTGGTGCCCAGAGTGCTTCATCCTGTGCAGGACAGATTGGAGGGGGACTGGTTCCCAGATTGCTTCATCCTGTGCCGGACAGACTGAGTGGATGCATGTCTCCACTGGTTCTGGAGGGGGACTGATGCCCAGAGTGCATCACACACCCCGTGACGGTCCCTGTTGCGTCACTGTCCCTGCCGCTCATGGGCTAGCGGTGCTTGAGATGGCAGTCCATGCCCTGTTCAGCGGTGCTTGAGTTGGCGGTCCATACCCTGTTCAGTGGTACTTGAGTTGGCGGTGCCTGCCCTGTTCAGCGGTGCTTGAGTTGGCGGTCCATGCCCTGTTCAGCGGTGCCTGCCCTGTTCAGCGGTGCTTGAGTTGGCGGTGCCTGCCCTGATCAGCGGTGCTTGAGTTGGCGGTGCCTGCCCTGTTCAGCGGTGCTTGAGTTGGCGGTCCATGCCCTGTTCAGCAGTGCCTGCCCTGTTCAGCAGAGCTTGAGTTGGCGGTCCATGCCCTGTTCAGCGGTGCTTGAGTTGGCGGTGCCTGCCCTGTTCAGCGGTGCTTGAGTTGGCGGTGCCTGCCCTGTTCAGCGGTGCTTGAGTTGGCGGTCCATGCCCTGTTCAGCGGTGCTTGAGTTGGCGGTGCCTGCCCTGTTCAGCGGTGTTTGAGTTGGCGGTCCATGCCCTGTTCAGCGGTGCTTGACTGGTGGGGCTTCATTGCCCAGCTGGGCTGTGGCTGGCGGGGTCCTCCTGGGCAGCTGGGCTGTGGCTGGTGGGGTCCTCCTGGGCAGCTGGGCTGTGGCTGGCGGATCCCTCCTGGGCAGCTGGGCTGTGGCTGGTGGGGCCCTCCTGGGCAGCTGGGCTGTGACTGGCGGGGTCCTCCTGGACAGCTGGGCTGTGGCTGGCGGGGCCCTCCTGGGCAGCTGGGCTGTGGCTGGCGGGGCCCTCCTGGGCAGCTGGGCTGTGGCTGGCGGGGTCGTCCTGTACAGCGACGATGGGGCTGGCGGTGGCCTCCTGGCCAGTGAGGATGATGGTGGTCTTCTCCGCCGTGCTGCTCCTCCCGGACTTTGCGCCTTTCTTCTGCCCCTTCCCCACCTTGGGAGGAGTGACAGCTGAGTCCACACTCCCCCCGGGACCCCTGTGAGCGGCTTGGGTGGCTGGAGTCTTGCCCCTCTCTCGCCGGGCTCTGGCCAACTTCTGGTGCTTGACAGGGAGGGGACTGGCTGTGCTCTGGCTCCGTGTTACACTGGCTGGCCTGGTGGCCGGTGCACTCCACATACCTGTCACAACAGGCACCACTGGTGCCGGTGATTTTGTGGCTGAGGTGGTAGTACGGGACCTATGAGTTGGACGGGGGGGTGGTGGTAAATAGGTTAAGGGTGGACATGAAAAGTTGTTTGGATACACTGGGACGGGTAGCTGGAGGGGGTTTGGGAGTGGAGGAAGAGGTGGTGGTTGTAGGAGGTGTAAGTTTTGTGGATTTGGGTGCAGGTGCATGCGCTGGAGGCTGTCGTGAGCTGGATGGCTGTTGGGTGGGTGGGTGTGTGGCTGCGTTTGTGTATCTTGGGAGGGGGCGTCACAGACACACTGGGAGAGGACACAGGGGACGTGTGAATGGTAGTGGGGGTGGTGACTGCACGTGAACGGGGTGTGGGTGTAGACAAGACTGGGAGGGAGGAGGGAGACGACGAGGAGGGGGACACAGTGGAGGCAGTGGATGTCGGTGTGTCTGTATGTGTGTGATGCTTGCGTGAGTGCCTGTGGGATGTGTGGTGCTTTTGTTTGGCTGAGCTTCCCTTGTGTGGTGAGGTGTGTGCAGGTTGGTCTGATGGTGTGCTTGGGATAGGCAGAGGTACAGGGGATTGGGTCTGGGTGGAGGAAGTTGGAGGGGGGAGGCTAGACACAGGGACAATGGCTGCCATCAGTGCTGCGGCCAGAGTTTGAACGGTTCGATGAAGCGCAGCCTGACCAGAATGAATGCCCTCCAGGAATGCATTTGTGTGTTGCAACTCCCTTTTTATGCCCTGGATGGCATTCAAAATGGTAGACTGCCCAACAGTGAGGGACCTGAGGAGGTCAATGGCCTCCTCACTGAGGGCAGCAGAGGTGACGGGGCAGGGGCTGAGGTGCCTGGGGCGAAGGAGATGCCCACCCTCCTGGGTGAGCGGGCACAGGCGAAGGCTGATGGGCTGCTGGGAGGGCGCTGCTGGTAAGGGGGTGGCGGCTGTACCTGTTGAAGTGGGTGGCACAGATGTTGCCGCCACCACAAGGGAGCTCCCATTGGAGGACGATTCCGTGTCGCTGGTTGCAGATCCTGTGATCGCTGTGGTGCTCCCCTCGCCCTCCGTCCCACTGGTGTATTCCGAGTCCATGGTGTGGGCCTCCATGGCCATGTGGGATGCAGCTCCCTCGTGCTCCGGTGCCACTGCTCCTCCGCCTGATGATGCTAATGCACACAAGAACAGGGAGACCGCAAAAAAAGGGGGGGAACAGAAAAAAGACAGGTTGAGTGCATGGCTTACCGTTACCGTTGGCGGACAAGACAGACACAGAAGCCCCCTGCACTACGCTGCGCACTTGGGCTCTACAGTGCATTTCCTGGGAAATGGCCTACAAGGCTATGGACGACATCTGCACACATAGATGAGACAGGGGCATGACTAGGTGTATTTGGCACTCTACAGAGGTGGGGTGGGGGGGCCACAGGGCCATGCCTTACGAAGGGGCCTAGCCTACGGAACTCGCCCTGGCCTAGGGAAACCCACAGCCCCCCTCCCCCACCCAGACACCTCCACTGCGCGCAAAGTCAGCTGAATGAGAGTGTACTCACCCCCTTGTGTCTGCTGTGATGCCCTTCAAGTGCCCATCCAACACAGGGTAGGCCACCCCAGGATCCGGAACATCAGGGGGGTCATGGTTCGACGGGCACCCCTCCCATGTTGGGAGCCCATCCCCAGCTGAGCCTCCGCCGTCTTCTTGCTCCAGCGGCGAATGTCCTCCCATCTCTTCCGGCAGTGGGTGCTCCGTCTGTGGTGGACCCCCAGGGTCCGGACGTCCTTGGCGGTGGCACGCCAAATATCCTTCTTTTGGTGGGCGCTGACCTACATGAAATTTACAGGGGAAGAAGAGAAGTCATTACCAACTGCACTGTCAAAGTGATTGTCCCCCATCCCTACCCTTGCCATGTGGCACATGCACCCACCGTCTTTCATGCACGCAGGACTCTGCCCCCTTCCTTCTTACAACCAGCCCTCTCCACACAGGCATAGCCCATACAACATGCTCCCTGTGTATTTACCTGTTGGTCTGGAGGACCGTAGAGTACCGTGTACTGGGGGAGGACCCCGTCGACTAGCTTCTCCAACTCCTCCGATGTGAAGGCAGGGGCCCTTTCCCCAGACGCACGAGCCATTGTCTCTTCCAGACCGAGGACACAGCAGCACTTGCAGTGTAGGTCCTCTCCTGTCGAAGATCAGGTATCGAGTGATTCAACAGATAGAAAATGGCGGTCACGTCCGTGGCGGTGCGTACCATCACCGCCGGCGTACATCGTCATTGGTTCCTGGGACCCTTAGGGTCCAATGTTAACCAATGCAGCATTGCGCTGTGGTCTTCGACCGCCTACCGCGACGGTGTACAATGCCAGCGCAGTTACCTCACATCCCATTGTCCCGTTTTAGAGGTCAGGCAGCTGCCATTTCAGGGGCCCACAAGGCCTAATTACCAACTGCATCACACATACCTAGGCCTACTCTCAACACACAGGACAGATTTTGTGTATGAATCGTGTTCTGTGTAGACTGTGGGTACATACCTCTGAGTTGTTTGACTCTGTGCTCGCTGTTGTCCTTCATAGGCACCGTCCGCTGGGACATGTGAGGAGATGGTGGAATCCTCCGGTGTACCGACCGCTGGTGGACCTGTCGACAATGGAGGAAAGAAATTTGATCATCGCCTACAGGTTTGACCGTGCCACAATCCAGGAACTGTGTACCCAGTTGGAGCCAGACCTGATGTCAGCAATCCACCATCCCACAGGAATCCCCCCTCAAGTGCAGGTGCTGTCAGTGCTCCATTTCCTTGCAAGTGGGTCATTTCAAACAACTGTGGCCATGGCATCAGGGATGTCCCAGCCTATGTTTTCCAACGTATTGTCCAGAGTGTTGTCTGCCCTGCTGAAACACATGTGCAGCTACATCGTGTTCCCTCAGGTGGAGGACTTGCCTACAGTGAAAGGTGATTTCTATGCCCTTGGACATATCCCCAACATCATAGGTGCCATTGATGGGACCCATGTGGCTTTGGTCCCCCCACCACAGGAGTGAACAGGTATACAGGAACCGGAAGAGTTATCATTCTATGAAAATGTATGTTTGGCCGACCAGTACATCTCCCATGTGAATGCCATGTTCCCTGGCTCAGTACATGACGCCTACATCATGTGGAATAGCAGCATCCCTTATGTGATGGGTCAACTACAGAGGCACTGGGTGTGGTTATTAGGTGACTCTGGTTACCCCAACCTGTCATGGCTACTGACCCCAGTGAGAAATCCCAGGACCTGGGCAGAGGAACGCTACAATGAGGCCCATGGGCAGACTAGGAGGGTGATCGAATGCACCTTCGGCCTCCTGAAGGCCAGGTTTAGGTGCCTCCATATGACAGGTGGATCCCTATTCTACTCACCAAAGAAGGTGTGCCAGATCATCGTGGCCTGCTGTATGCTTAATAACTTGGGATTGCGACGACAGGTGCCTTTTCTGCAGGAGGATGGTCCAGATGGCGGTGTTGTGGCAGCTGTGGAGCCTGTGGACAGTGATGAGGAGGAAGCAGAGGAAGAAGACATTGACAACAGGGACTCAGTCATCCAGCAATATTTCCAGTGAAACACAGGTGAGAATACATTCCTGCCTACTACATGTACTTTTACACTTCTACCTCTATCCTGTCTGTCGTTTTCAACCAGTGTATGGTCTCTGAGTTGTCACTTTCCCTTACGGTTTCACAGATGTGGGTCCCAACGTGTGTCATCTGCTTAGATTCCTCATGGACTAGAGCTGTATGACATAGGTATGTTGACATTACTAATTCCTGGAAATTTTGTCACTGTCATTGCAAATGCACTATTTCAAAATCACAGACCGACTCCAGATCTTTTGGTGCTTTAGGTGTGTTTATTTACATACAAAAAATTAAAAAATTGGAGGGTGAAGTTAAATGGTGAGGGGTGATGGCGGAGGAGTGTCCATGGCAGAGCCCAGTCTATTTGTCTGATAGGAGCATTGCCCATATGGGCATGGGAAGTGGAGCTGGGGCAGTTCCAATATGGACAGGGTGACAAAGTGGGACAGTAGGATGACAATCAGGGTGGTCTCATTTCTTGCCTGGGGTCTTGGCATCGCTCTGTCTTGTTCCTGGATCTCGGGGACCGCTTGTGGGGTGGTTCTCCATCTGCAGGGGGTGGGGTGCTGGTGTGCTGGTCCTGCAGCGGTGCCTCCTGTCCACTAGCGCCGGCGGAGGTGGTGGGCAGTTCATCGTCCATGCCAGTGTCAGGGGCCCCTTCGAGTGCCACAGTGTCCCTCCTGGGTTTGAGTATTTCCTTCAGCACCCCTACGATGGTGCCCAGGGAGCTGATGGTTCTGAGTTCCTCCCTGAACCCCAAATACTGTTCCTCCTGCATGCGCTGGGTCTCCTGAAACTTGGCCAGGACCGTTGCCATCGTCTCCTGGGAGTGGTGGTATGCTCCCATGATGGAGGAGAGGGCCTCGTGGAGAGTGGGTTCCCTTGGCCTGCCCATCCCCTGTCGCACAGCAGCCCTCCCAGTTCCCCTGTATTCCTGGGCCTCCGTCCCCTGGACCGTGTGCCCACTACCACTTCCCCCAGGTCCCTGTTGTTGTTGGGGTGGTGGGTTGTCCTGGGTTCCCTGTAGTGGTGGACACACAGCTGATTGACATGTCCTGGGGACGGAGGTATGGGCCCACTGCTGTGCTGGTGTTACCAGAGGGGGGTAGGTCTGTGGGGGCCTGTGTGAGGGGAACCGACTGTCCCGAGGCCCACGATGGTCCGGCTGGTCATCTAGATCCAGCTGGACAGAGCTGCTGTCATCACTGTGGGCCTCTTCGGTGGGTAGGGTGGAGATGTCTGGACCGTCCTGTCTGGTGACGTTGGGTAGTGGTCCTGCAGGGGTGTAAAAGCATGATTATTGCATCTGTGTGTGTCATGGTGTGCAATGGGTGGGTGACCGTGTACCCCAGTGCTTGCATTCCTGTGTGGGGGCTTGTGTGATGCTGGTTTAGGGGGTGTTTGGGTATGTGCAGCGGGCATGCTTTAGTGATGGGTGTCCATGCGTTGGTGTTGCATGCAGGGCTTGGTGTTGGGATGTGTGGTTTGTGATATTGGTACATTTGTGAGGAGTTTGAGTGATAGGGGTGGAGGCGATGGTGGGGGTATGTGATAGCATGCAGGTAGGGTGGGGGATATGGTAGTTAAAGTTTTGACTTACCGGAGTCCATTCCTCCACCTACTCCTGCGAGGCACTCAGGATGCAGAATCGCCAAGACCTGCTCCTCCCATGTTGTTAGTTGTGTATGAGGAGGTGGGGGTCCGCCGCCAGTCCGCTGAACCGCCTGGTGGTGTCTTGAGACCACAGAACTCACCTTCCCCCGTAGGTCGTTCCACCTCTTCCTGATGTTGTCGCGATTTCTTGGGTGTTGTCCCACTGCTTTGACCCTGTCGACTAGTCTTCTCCATAGCTCCATCTTCCTTGCAATTGAGGTGTGCTGCACCTGTGCTCCAAATAGCTGTGGCTCTACCCGGACGATTTCCTCCACCATGACCCTGAGCTCCTCCTCCGAGAACCTGGGGTGTCTTTGCCGGGCCATGGGGTGGTGTAGGTGATGTGTGGGGTGGTGTGTATGGTGATAAGTGTGGTGATATGTAGTGTTGTGTGGTGTTTTGTGCGTGGAAGTTGTGTGGGTGATGGTGTTGAGTGCCTGTGGCTGCTAGTTTGTGGATGGTGGTGTCTCTCTCTGGCCTTCTCTCTGTAATAGTGGTCGTAGGGGTTTGTAGGTGATGTGGGTGTGTGTTTTATATTGTATTGGGTGTGTGGGAGTGGTGTGTGTATGTGTATCAGGTGTGTGTATTTGGAATTGTCCAATGTGGCTGTGTTTTGTAAATGTGTGTGTATTTTGAGCGCGGCGGTGTGTATCGCCAAAGGAATACCGTGGTTGAAAGACCGCCACGTGGATTTGTGTGTCGTGATAGTGTGGGCGTATTTCTGTTGGCGTGACGGTGGAGGTTTTGTTTTCGCCAGTTTATCACTGACTTTTGGTGTGGCAGACTTGTGTGGGTGTCTGAATTTTGTCGGATTTTCGAGATGTGGGTCATTATAGCTGTGGTGGAATTCCGCGGCCGCGGCGGTGTGTTGGCGGTCTTCTGCACGGCGGTAAGCGGCTTTTACCGCCAATGTTGTAATGACCCCTGTAGTCTCTACCCTCATCATCACGAAGATGGATTACTTCAATACGTTATTTACCAACATCCGTAAGAGATGATTACAGAAACTCCAAATCTTACAGAATGCTAGTTCTGGGAAACCCCAATTTTCAATCTGTCTCCCACGGCCTTACCCAGTTATATTGGTTCCCATAAAAAAAATGCATAGACTTTAAGCCCTCTGCAGAGCTTTTAAAGCAATGCATGACGTAGGACCCGAGTATTTCAAACAGCGCTTCCGATGGTACCTTCCTAATAGAGTGCTTAGATCATCCTCAGCTCAAAACCTTGTGGTGCCTAAGTTCAAAAGATCAATTTGGGGCAGCAGGAGCTTTTTTATATACACAGCCAAGCTCTGGCGCTCGATGCCCTTAAGCTTAAGAACAAAAAGGAACTGTTGTCCATCCAGATTCTGTTAAAACCTGGCTTTTTAGTAGTTAGATCATGCTCTCTTGTGTTCTTATACTTTTTATGTTTCCTGCAGCTGCAGTGCCTAGGCACCCCAGTGTAGTAGAGCACTTTATACATTTACTTTTCATTTAATTTTCATTTTTGATTTCAAAGTTTTTAAACTGAGGCAATATGGATAGAAGGTTCAATGCTTTTTCTGACCATACAGTAGCCTCCGTTATATATTGGAATTGTAAGAGCTAAGGGCCAGATGCATGAAACGGATATCGACTCGCAAACGGCAAAAATTGCCGTTTGCGACTCGCTAATCGCGTTTCCCTATGCAGAAATGCATATTGCGAGTCGGTACCGACTCGCAATATGCATTTCAGAATCGCAAATAGGAAGGGGTGTTCCCTTCCTATTTGCGGTTCGGAGTGGTATGCAATACCATTTGCGACCGCATATGCGGTCGCAAATGGTGTCGCAGTTACCATCCACTTCAAGTGAATGGTAACCCACTCGCAAATTGGAAGGGGTCCCCCTGGGACCCCTTCCACTTTGTGAATGGACCCACGAATATTTTTTCAGGGTAGGTAGTGGTCCAAGGGACCACTACCTGCCCTGAAAAAAAAACGAAACTAAGGGCCATATTTATACTTTTTGACGCAAAACTGCGCTCACGCAGTTTTGCGTCAAAAAAATTAGCGCCGGCTAACGCCATTCTGAAGCGCCATGCGGGCGCCGTATTTAATCAATGACGTTAGCCGGTGTTAGCCGCCGGCGCTGCCTGGTGTGTGTGGAAAAAAACGACGTACACCAGGCAGCGCCGGCGTAGGAGGATATGGAGCTTGGGCGTCAAAAAATGGGGCAAGTCAGGCTGAGGCAAATTTTTCGCCTCAACCCGATTTGCGCCATTTTTTTCGACTCCCAACCCCCATAGAAATGACTCCTGTCTTAGCAAAGACAGGAGTCATGCCCCCTTGCCCAATGGCCATGCCCAGGGGACTTCTGTCCCCTGGGCATGGTCATTGGGCATAGTGGCATGTAGGGGGGCACAAATCAGGCCCCCCTATGCCACCCAAAAAAAAAAAAATATATACTTACCTGAACTTACCTTAATGTCCCTGAGATGGGTCCCTCCATCCTTGGGTGTCCTCCTGGGGTGGGCAAGGGTGACAGGGGGTGTCCCTGGGGGCATGGGAGGGCACCTCTGGGCTCCCTCCGAGCCCACAGGTCCCTCAACGCCTGCCTTGTCCAGGCGCTAAAAAACGGCGCAAAAGCGGCCGTATGTCATTTTTTTTGACCAGCCCACTCCCGGGCGTGAATTTTGCCCGGGAGTGTAAATACGGCGCACATGCCTCGGAGTCAATTTTTTAGATGGGAACGCCTACCTTGCATCTCATTAACGCAAAGTAGGTGTCCACGCTAAAAAATTACGCAATCTCCATGGACTTTGGCGCTAGACGCGTCTATCGCCAAAGTATAAATATGGAGTTAGTTTTGCGTCGGAATTGCGTCAAAAAAACGACGCAATTCCGGCACAAACAGAGTATAAATATGCCCCTAAAGGTTTCGGATTTTTTTTTAAGTGCAGCTCGTTTTCCTTTAAGGAAAACGGGCTACACTTAAAAAAAAAAAAAACTGCTTTATTTAAAAGCAGTCACGAACATGGAGGTCTGCTGACTACAGCAGGCCTCCATGTTTGCGAGTGCCTAGACCCCATAGCGAGTCACAGACGGTGTCTGAGACACCGTTCTGCATTGGAAATTGCGACTTGCAATTTGCGAGTCGCTCCGACTCGCAAATTGCAAGTCGCAATTCCCAACTTTGCTACATCTGGCCCTAAGTACCCCAAGGCCGAAATGGCTGTTTGACAGAACTCTCTTGGCAAATCAGGAATCACATTTATAATGCCCTAGGGCCACCTTGCACCACATTAACGTAATGATTTTGTTATGTTAATGTGGCCCACAGAGGCCAAAGTCCCTGTGCTGTATTTACAGGATGGCGCAATGCATGCAAAATGGTGTAAGGAAATCTATGAGATTTGTGCAATTTTTTACAGTACTTTTAACGCCTGCTCAAGAGCAGGCGTTGAAAGGAGGCTTCCATTCTTTAGAATGGCACCCTATGTACTCTGCAGGAGTAACGTAAATATTTTGGTGCTACTCCTTCAGAGTACATCAATAGCGTCTTGAAAAAATACGCTATTGCCCCCTATCCTGTGCCATGGTGCACGTATTTTAAATCCAGCGCACATATGGTGGTGGTAGGCGGGTGCTAAGGCGCACAGGGCCACTTCCATAAATCTGCCCCCAGGTTTGGCTGGATCCAATGTAAAGTTTTATTAAAGAGGTTTTTTTTTTTAAATCTATCAAGGTATTGCCTCACCCTTGTTTGGAAATCTTTTAAGGCTGCATTTCGGGGCTAGGTGACTGCAGTTAAAATAACATGAAGAGATTCATTTGGTAGGTAGGCTATTGGTTTGGTCAGCACTCCTTAAGCAAGATTTGTTAAGTGTCACAGTAATTAAAGATCCAAGCTTGAATGTTGGGCAGACAATTACAAAACTTCTCAGATATTTTTACAACATTCTAAAAATATTTACGAGAAAGCCAAGACAATCCCTAGATCAAGTCAATAATTTTTTAGATTGTCTCAGCTCCCCCATCTGACAGAGGCACAGGTAGAGGCATTACAGGAGGCCATATCTCTTTGAGAGACTGCCCTTGCTTTGCACAAGATGTTTTAAGGTGTATCATTTTTTAATTATCTGGTAATCTGCTAAATAAAAAAAAGGATATCCTGTCCGCATATTATAATTCCATTATAGTCTATGGAACTTGTAATACAGCGGAAGTGATATCTGTCATGTTTGTAATGGAGGAACCCCTCTGCCATACTCTAAATCAGGCTCTTAGTCACAGACATTCACCAAGTAAAACCTGTTATAGTTTCCAACACCCACTCAGAAATAGAAAAACAACAAACTACAGTCACACTGGGTAGGAAATTGGGTTGTTGTTTGAGAGGGTGGAAGCCCCATTCAGACAACAACCAAAATCCTTGTCAGAATGAACTACAATGATTAAATTAACCTGTGCTTAAACCTGTGGTAGCTTAGCAAAAAAAGTAGTTAGGCTTTACTTAGGGGCTATGGAGCATATTTATGAAATTCTCACGCAGCGCAGCAAGTCACCTTGCTGCGTTGCATGATAGTGAAAGGGCAGGAATGCACCTTATTTAACATTATATAGTGCATTTCTGTCATTTCCCAGTGCCAACTCAGGCACCCTTACACCATGTTGCAAGGGTGTCTGCGTCGTAAGAAGGATTATTTTTGTTCAGGAAGGGACTCCTTCCTGCACAAAAACAATCCCCTGAGGCATTTTCCTGTTTGTATGTGTGCTGAAGAATAAAGCACACATAGAAAGAGAAAGAA
This sequence comes from Pleurodeles waltl, assembly GCF_031143425.1. Classification (NCBI taxonomy): domain Eukaryota; kingdom Metazoa; phylum Chordata; class Amphibia; order Caudata; family Salamandridae; genus Pleurodeles; species Pleurodeles waltl. The sequence continues at coordinate 264,654,426 of NC_090448.1, read as the reverse complement.
ACACGGAGAAATAAGGATATTTCTCCTTGTTACGCCTCACCTGGCGAGGCAGAGTATTTTTGGTGCTTTCGCAGGTGTGCCAATTATGGTAAATTTAGGAATGCATCAATATCCATGAGTATTACATGAAAACACCCATGGAAAGCCTCCCAGGGCACAATAATGCAACATAGCAATTTTCACTGTTTTGTGTTACTCCAGATTTTTCAAGCCACTCATGGCAATGCAAGGCGGTCTTGTGTGGTTTGAAAAGTAACATTTCAAGGGTTGTGTCACTTTTGCAAAAGCAATGCAATACTTTAATAAATATGGCCCTATACATATAGTATTCATGCAGCACACAAACAGTGATAGAGTGATAAAACAACACAAGAAAACCCCCAAACTAAAAAAAGGAAAATAGAATACATTTTAAACAACAAAATGATCCTGGACATTAAAAAATCCAATAAGTAGCACTGGCAATTATCAATTTAAAAGTTTTCATGAAAATGGCACCAAAAGCACAAAGTGCCACTTAAGGTCATCTGATCACGAGAGACTGGGGGAAAGTCACAGGTTCAGGATGAACATGATAGGGTGTGGGTCGTTTACAGGGACCAAATTATTCCCAATAAAAAGTTACTTTTCAAGTCTGGCTAAGAAAGATATGCTCGCAATGGAGGAGACTAAGAGAGGAGGCTGAGCATCTAGGAGGGTGGTCGCTGTAACACAAAGAGCAGGTTGGGCATTACCGGCAGTCATCGCTGGAGCATCCAGTCAAGTGATGTGGATAGTCATTGCTGTAGCTTCTCTTTGGTGGTTATCACGGGCTGTTGTTGCTGTAGCACGAAGTGCAGGTCTCATGTTGCCAAATGCTTCTGGTGGTCGCTGTCAATGGGACTAGCTAGTCTCACTATAGCTTCACATTGATGGTCATTGTGGGGAAACAAAGTCTTGGTGTGAAGAGTCCCATTCACAGTCCTGAGGTGCCAAAACATCATGATTTTCACCTTTTCTTGCAGAGGAGTACACTTTGATGCCAGGGAAGGATCTAGGACCTGGGAAGACACATCTTCAAGATCAAGAACTCACTCCAGCAGCAGGGCTCAGGCAGGGCTAGTTGCAGCGGGTGGGCTGGACAGCTGCAGGGATGCCTCTGAAGCTTGTGTCTCTGTAGCTCACACAAGAAGTCAGCCAACTGATCTGTGGAGTCACTCTGGGCAGCCTGGGATGAAGACAAGCAGTTCCAATCTTCTTTCTCAGACAGCAAGGCAGTCCTTTAAGCAGCAGGGCAGTTCTCTGGCAGCGGGGCAGTCCTTCCTCTACAGCTCTATAGCTTTCACAGCTGCAGGAGTGTTGTAAGTAGTGGTTCTGGAGAACCAATATTTATACATGCTGCCAGCATTTGTGTGGCGGTACTCCTTGTCCCACCCCCACATGTGGTTCTGGAATGTTCTTCACCTTCCCCTCTCAAGTCTTCAAAGTCTCCAAACCATCTAGGGGTGACAGAATTCAGGACAGGCCTGATGTCAGATTCCTTTGTGTATGCAGGAGGCATAGACCTTTGAAGTGTAAGTGGGGCTAGGAACAGCTCCTACCCGAGTCATCCTGCCAGGATGGCCCATCCTGTCCACATCTAAGCCCTCTGTTTGTCACTGTAAGAAATACACAAACCCCAACAGCAGGACCATTGATAATCATGTTACCCAGGACACTGGCAGAAGGCACAGATGGTTGGTGCAAGAAAATGTCAACTTTCTAAAAGGGGCATTTTCAGAATTGTAACTTAATATCTAACTTCACTATTAATGAGCATTTTCAATTACACTTCCTTTGAGTGCAAACATTGCATCTCTATCTGTTCCAAATTCAAAGTTAGCACTTAGTAAAAGTAATAAGGCAACTAAAGGAGAGATAGTTCTTAAAACAGAGAAAACTTACTTCTAGATTTTTTCACTGCCAGGGCATGTAAAATCTAAATATTCATGTTCTATTTTTAAGTACAACCCACTCTATCCTATGAGCCGTTAGGGCCTACTTGAGGGGTGAGATATGCATTGAAAAGGAAGGCTTCATCCTGGCAAAATGTCAGTTATAATTGGACTACAGGCTTCAGTGGTTGGCCTGAGACCGATTTTTAAGAGCACATTTAACATAAGCATAATTTGATGCTAAACACTACAGTAATTGTATTATGCATTGTTGCACATATAGGCCCTCAATATGACCCTGGCGGTCTACTGACCGCCTTGGCCATGGTGGCGGTATTACCGCCAACAGGCTGGCAGTGAGGACTGCCACATTATGAGTGTCAACCCGCCACATCACCGCTCCGACTGCCAGGGTGGTTGGACCCACTGGGATGAGCACCTCCGACCCGGCGGTCCACAGAATATCGCCGGTGGTATTAGGAGCCGCCTTTCCACCAGGGTTTCCCTGGCGGTAGCACCACCATGAAAACCCTGGCGGAAAGGCTACTGGTGACAGGGAATGTCTTCCTTGTCACTGGCAGACGACTCCCACCCCAGCAAGCACAATTCCCCCCCACCCTCACTCCTCCACCAGGTACAGCATCCACCCAGCTCCCACCCACACGCACCCCGCATACACTCGTTCACCAACACTGACATACACGCATTCACTCACATGCATCCATACACGCAATCACTTCAGCACTCATACTCGCATTCACAACATACACACATGCATTCACACTTACATTCATACATGCACTCACTACTACATTCAGAAAATGCATTCAACCACGCATACACACATTCATGCACATACGCAGACAACACCCACTTACACACGCACACCCAACACCCTCCACCCGCCTGTCCCCTCCCCTGTCGGACGATCGACTTACCTTATCCGGCGAGGAGTTAGTCCTGCAAGGAACAGGAAGGGGCCGCTTTCACCTCCGGCAGTACAGTGGGTGGAGTCCTTCTGGTGGGGTGGTGCTGTGCTGGATCCGCCCCTGCGCCTCTGCCCGCCAGCACGACTACTGATGGATTTCTGCCCATAATGTGGCAGAAATCCAGCAGTACTCGTAATATGGTTGGCGGTCTTCTGGTTCCCGTATATTTAGTGGTCTTCCAAAAAAAACGCCAAAGTCAAAATGAGGGCCATAATAATAATTCTTAAGGCGATTATTTAGGTGTACAACTTCCTATAGTGTACCACTGTTCTGATGCCACAACCAAAAGAAATATTCAGATCAGGTGTGACAGAAGCATATAATAAACATGTAGTACCAGATACTGTTGTGCCTACAAAAAAAACATTTTGGCAATGAAACACTGATTTGTGTCAAAAGGATGATTGTATTGGAATGTCTATATCAATATAGAGACCGAAATCTTAGTAAATGGGACTAAAATGGCAGTCAATGCAAGCTCCTGAACTGAGAAGCTTGATATGATATCATAATAACTAGAAAATTACCAGGTAACACATTCAGTAAAACAGCCTTGATTTACTTGTAGTGAAGGATGAAAGTTAAATATTTCAAAAGATGATAAGGGTAAAAGAGGGGAATGGTAGGGCGTCCTTGGATTACTACTGCTTTTTACTGAAATTATTTCATTATATTATTTCTATTACATTTTAATTACAAATGTCTGCCTGACCCTGGAATTTTCTGCATTTTCGATTTTTTTACTGAAGATCTTTAAGTATGTGATGTACCCTTCTCTTCCATGGAATTACAACCACCCTCACTTCTAAATAATTCTCAAAGAATACCTCCAAGAGCAGCTCTGCCACAGCATGTGCGTTTGTGCTGTATCTAAAGAGCATCCCGCCAAAAAACGATGCATGGAGCCTCACCGCCATTGATGGCGGTGAAGGCCGCCATGCTGGCGGTCAGTGGCGGGGGTGGATGCTGCTCCTCCCTCACCATACACCGCCACACCTATAATGAAGCAGTTATAGGTGTGGGGATGTATGCAGAGGCGGCGATGGCTGCGGAGCAGCATCCAGGGAGCCCGTTCTGTCCCAGTGCAGCACGATGGAAGAGGTGAGTCCTGCCCGAGAGGAAAGAGGTGTGTGTGTGTGAGTGCATAGTGGGTGTGTATGAGTGTATGTGTGGGGGGATGTGTGTCTGAGTGCATGTATGCATGTGTGCATGTAGGTGAATGGGTGCATGTGGATGTGGGGTGTTGGGGTTTGGGGGACCTGTAAGTAGGGGTGGGAGGTGAGGGATGGTGAGGGTCGAGTTGGGGGGGCCTACACGGGGTTTTGGGGGTGGAGGGTTGGGAAGTCGGTTTTCAGAGTTGGTGGGTAGGGGGTGGGGGTGGATCTAGGGGGTTGGGGGGCAGGTAGGTGTGGCGGCAAGGGGGGGGCCTGGCGTGTCACATATGGGTGACAGTTATGGTTATTCCTGTCACCCGTATGCTTTCCGCCAGGGATTACCTGGTGGGGTATCTCGCTGGGAAATCTCTGGTGGAAATGGGATAAAAATTGCCACCACTGGTGTGGCCTCAGTCGCCAGGTCGAATGTGCCTACAGTTGGCCCGGTGGTCGAGTCCGGCCTGGCTGTGGGTGGTAGTTTTTTGCAGCCAGTTCACTACTGTGTTCAGAATATGGCAGTCTGGACCACCATGCCGTTGGCGGTAATGACCGCCACCGCCGGCCTGGCTGTCCAGACCGCCATCTTCATAATGACCACCGAGGTCTCTGTAGCTAATTCTATGGCTCTATGTATGTATACGCGTAGGAGTTGTGTCTGAATCACCTGCATTCTGAATATGCTCCCTAGTATTCTGTCAATCTTCCCTTTGTTTCTGATCTGTGTAGAAAGCAGCGATTTAGTGGTATTGTGTTTGTGTGTGTCTCTGGTGTAGGTAATGTATGAGAGACTCCATCTCCTCTCCAAGGTCTCTTTGGCCCATGTCAACAAGAAAAGGTGCTGTTTGGATAACAAATTAGAACCCCTAAACATTCCCCTCTCTCCTTTCCTATCCAGTCTCTGAATCTGAAGGCATTGCCTTTTGGGGAGTAAGGAATGCACTTACCCCAACTTCCAAGTCCCCATTGAGATAACGGAATCAGAAAATATTTGCCAGTTCTGCTAACATTTTCCTGCTTGAGCTTAATCCTTCGGATAAGTTGCCATAATTATAAAGGTATGAAATATTTTAACACACATGGTTGAATGGCTTTCAGGATGGAGCAGGATTGTTTCAAGACCAACTTTGATGAAGTCTTAAGATATCTTAAGATATCCTGTTTCTCCATTGGTCCAAAAGCTCAGCCTTCACCTGCTCCCCTCTCATTGAATGAGAGCCAGGCACAAAAATAACCTAGGCTAAACATCATCTCACATATAGAGTAGCCTAAATGTAATTCACAAAAATATTATCCCATTGGAGTTAATAACATTTACATATATTGGAGCAATATTTTTGTAAAGGATAATTATGCTACAATATTAGTGAAGTGATATTTTTCTTATTGATAGTCCAACAACCACAAACTAGTTTTTCAAAAATACTACTTTGGTTGTTACAAAGTACTGCTTATCTGTAAACTATTGTTTTCAAAATGTGTTGATTTCTGGATAGGAGAGCCAAACATAATTACACCTGGATGTTTAATTATTACAATACAGGTGATTCAAAACATATTAGTAGTTCCAAAACATCCAGCCAATTAAAATACATTTTGCTGAGTTATTGAACAGAAACTGGTAGAATCAGAATTTGGGATAATGCCCTTAAATTAGCAATTGTGGGCACAATTTGCAGGTCGTATTGCTAGATCCTCATTAGTTTGTTACACTTTACACCATAATATCTTTCCTCATTGTCCATTTGTGGTAACTGGAGTCTCTTTCTTCTCACTATCTGCATTTCTATTATTTCCCCCTCAGATCTTGTAGGGGCTATTAGAGAATTGTTTGAAAGCAGATTACATAATCCCACCAACTCTTTATGTGATCATCAACTAAATAACATTCTCCTTGGTCCATCTCTACTAATGCAAACTTTAAGATTTTGGAAACTGCTCAAAACACATATTCTCTGAATTATCTGTCACATTGTCTACTCTTACTGTGCACACATGGAGGCATTAGAGTTAACATAGCCATAGAAAATAGGTATTTTGCCATATTAGCATAATAAGTTGGTGTTAGGGTTTGTACACAGCAAAGAGCATGTCCCCTCTCACTGCACTAGTGGGTTCTGTAATAGCTCCCTTTTAAACTTACTATTGAAAGCCTTTCTTGTTATCTCACCTTCCCCCCCCCCTAGGCTCCGGTGTATGTTGTTTAATGTGCTGTTTTGTTTACACATTGGGCCTTGCTTTTACCAAGGCTTCTTTAAAACACTCCTCCCTAGGCCATGTGTTAATCCAACTCATTTGCATAATAACTGAAACTCTGCACACCTTTCAAGAACATGTTCAGCATGTGAGGACCACACCCAGCTCTTCAAACCACACCCAGCTCTGCACACCTTCCAAGAACATGTGCAGCATGTGAGGACCACACCCAGCCCTTCAAACCACACCCAGCCCTGTCTATAAAAGGCATCCCCCGAGCCTCACCCAGTGCTTGTGCTCGTCTACCTCCCGCTTACAAACAGACGTTTGTGTCATAGTATACATAGACGACATCCTCATTTACTCTAAGAACTCAGAAGAACATACCCAACATGTTCATGCAGTATTATCAAAGTTAAAAGAAAATCATCTTTTTGCTAAGTTAGAAAAGTGTACTTTTAATGTCAACAAGGTGGACTTTTTAGGATACTGCCTGTCACCTCAAGGAATAACTATGGATGTAAAGAAAATCAGTGCTATTGTTGATTGGCCAGAACCATCCTCTGTAAAAGATATTCAGAAATTTCTGGGTTTCGCCAATTTTTATAGGAGGTTTATTGCACATTTTGCAGACATTGCGGCCCCAATAACTACCTTGTTGCGGAAAGGGCAACGATTTCTTTGGACTGATGAGGCGGCACACGCCTTTCAACTCCTAAAACAAAAGTTCACTTCAGCCCCAATTCTGAAACATCCTGATCCTGACTTGCCCTTTTTTGTTGAAGCGGATGCTTCACAAGTAGCTTTAGGAGGGGTTCTCTCTCAACGAGATGCAGTAGATGGCCAGTTACATCCTATAGCCTTCTATTCCAAAAAGTTATTACCAGCTGAACAAAATTACACTGTGGCTGAAAGGGAACTACTAGCTATCAAAGTAGCCTTTTCAGAATGGAGGCACCATTTAATGGGAGCCAAGTACCCAGTTACAATCTTTTCTGACCATAAGAACCTACAGTTTTTTGGATCACTTAAAGCACTAACACCACGTCAGATGCGCTGGTTAAAGTTTTTTAGCACATTTGACTTTGTTATAACTTATAGACCAGGTGCACAACAAATTCAATCTGATGTGTTATCTAGATACGGACATACCTCAGACATGAAACAAGATAAAATAGGAGAACCCATTATTCCTCCCCAAAAGTTGTTGGCACCAGTACAACAGAAGGATTTCATCACAGATCTATATAATGCACACATGCAAATAGCACCTCAGGATTGGTTAAAGGATTCCCATAACACAATACAATGAGGTTTATTGTATCACAACAACATGCTGTTAGTGCCCACCTCTGAATTACAAACACAGGTGATAATTTGGCATCACGCCTCACCCTTGGCAGGTCATCCTGGTTGGGTAAAAACCCTGGAAAATGTGCAAAAACACTTTTGGTGGGACACTATAAGAAAGGACATTAAGCAATTTGTCACTACCTGTCCAATTTGTGCAAGACATAAATCTTCTCATAAGGCTCCTGACGGCTTGTTAATACCAATGCCAACACCCAAACAACCTTGGCACACTGTGAGCGTAGACTTTATTGTAGGTTTACCACCTGTAAAATCCTTCACAACAGTGTTGGTTATAGTGGATTTTTTATCTAAAATGGCACATGTTGTACCATTACGGAAATTACCCACGGCGGCAGAATTTGCCGATATTTTTATAAGGGAAATTGTGCATTTACATGGTTTGCCAAGCAAAGTGGTTTCAGACCGAGGGAGCCAGTTCAACTCCAGATTTTGGAAAAAATTATGTGAAAAACTGAAAATAGATGTGGCCTTATCCACTGCTTTCCACCCAGAGACAGATGGACAGACTGAACGACTGAACCAAACCTTACTTCAAACGCTCTCCCTGTAGCAGAGTTTGTTTATAATAATACTGAGCATTCAGCTCTACTTTGCTCACCATTCTATTTCTTGCAGGGGTATCATCCAAGAGCTATACCCATTTTGTTAGAAGATTCCCTGTTGCCTACAGTAACGGATAGACTAACGAGGTTAGGTGACATACAAGACAAAGCCAGGAAACATTTATTAAAGTACAAGGAAAGCATGAAAAGACAAGCAGACAAACACAGGTCTGAGGCCCCAATGTATAAAATTGGTGACAAGGTATGGCTCTCCACAAAGAACCTAAACATAGAGGGATCCCGAAAGCTGCAACCACGTTTCATTGGACCCTTTAGTATAACTGCCATAGTAAACCCGGTAACAGTAAAATTAGATTTACCAAAAGAATATCCAGTACATACTACATTCCATGTGTCCTTGCTTAAGCCGTACAACTCAAAAACCCGACCTGAACCACCACCTCCACCCATACCAATTAAGGGAAATCTGGAATATGAAGTGAAAAGCATAAAAGACTCAAAAATAATTAGTGGACGTCTGTTTTATTTAGTAGAATGGAAAGGATATGATGAATCTGAGAATTCATGGGAACCAGCATCATATGTACATGCCCCACAGCTGATTAGACGGTTTTATTTAAAAAATCCAGGAAAACCCCGTCCTGTAGGAGGGCCTTTGAGGGGGGCAACTGTTAGGGTTTGTACACAGCAAAGAGCATGTCCCCTCTCACTGCACTAGTGGGTTCTGTAATAGCTCCCTTTTAAACTTACTATTGAAAGCCTTTCTTGTTATCTCACCTCCCCCCCCCCTAGGCTTCTGTGTATGTTGTTTAATGTGCTGTTTTGTTTACACATTGGGCCTTGCTTTTACCAAGGCTTCTTTAAAACACTCCTCCCTAGGCCATGTGTTAATCCAACTCATTTGCATAATAACTGAAGCTCTGCACACCTTTGAAGAACATGTGCAGCATGTGAGGACCACACCCAGCTCTTCAAACCACACCCAGCTCTGCACACCTTCCAAGAACATGTGCAGCATGTGAGGACCACACCCAGCCCTTCAAACCACACCCAGCCCTGTCTATAAAAGGCATCCCCCGAGCCTCACCCAGTGCTTGTGCTCGTCTACCTCCCGCTTACCTGAGAACAGATCCCTCGGCGCTGGCACTCCTGCTCTTTACAGACTTTCATTGACTTCAATGGGCGCAGCTTCTGGCTCTTCCTTCTTCCGGTTTCCGGTTCCTCCTTGCTTCAGCCTCTCTCCTATGAGTAACCTGCAAAAGAGAAAGAAGACAAGGTTAGACTGATCAGTATCTCTTGCCAGCAACAAGTAAGTGCAAAACCTTTTATTACCTGAAAGAACTTTGACAACAATTTCTGGATTCGTGTATAGACAATTTGAAACGAAATACCTTCCACGAACATTGTGATTCAAACTCTTTGTTACAAGAATATTTTGCAGAACTTTGTGAAGCAAACATTGTTTTTTCTCATGGAACGTTTAAGAATCGAACAGTGGAAACCATTAACAGCAAGGCAAACAGTAAATCAAGGACTTGCACAAATTACATGCTGTATTTTGATGTAAAAGTACAGTATTTGTTTTATAAAAGATTCTGGAAATATGGGAAAAAAGTTTTACAGTCATAGAAAACACATCCCAGAGCAGTAACACATTCCAAACCTGGAAACTAGAGACCAGGATCCAAGAGGTACTTTTAGAAGAGAATTTCTAATAAATAAAGGGATAGTCAGGAACCCATTTAGGAATAGGTTGCACTTATCTGTTCTTTGTTTATGTTTCATTAGGCACCAGTTTCTACAGAAGTCAGAAAGGGCCGCAGATTTGTGCAGCACTTCAACAGTGGAAACGCAAGAACGGTGTTGTCTCTCTTTTTTTTATTTTATCCACTTCCCCCCTTCCCTTGAGCTTCTGTTCTTAGTGCACTGTTTTAAAAACTAGTGTGCTGGAACAAGCAGTTTCAGGGTGGGGTCGGATTGTCTTCAACCTCCATCAGAACTGAACAAGAACTCAGGTGAGCTGGGCTTTGACAGTTGGTACCTTCAGGGGGACTTAGATGTGAAGTTGGATCCCAATCGTATGCCATCCATGGAATTAAGAAAGGATGTTCTCTTTGGATGTGGAAAAACACAAACGGAGGATACTCAACACAAAGATAAGGTGCATGAAGTCTCAGAAATAGATACACATCAGACTAAGGATCAAGGTAAGGTTGAAGGTATACAGAAACATAGTTGAGGTAAAGAATTTCTGAAGGTCCGTAGTGAAACATGAGGTTGCTTGTCAGGGTACACTCACAAAGTGAACTAAAGAAGAATATGGTGACTGTTGTGTGTAAAGTGCAGGCGCTCTCATTTTCAGTGAGGCAGGCAATGAAGGAAGAAGTACTTAGGTTAAAAGTAGGAAGGGTGAATTCAGGAGGTGAAAGCAGCAGAATGGGTATCACCGGTGCTTTTAGCACATAAGGCCAGGCGACATCAGGTACTGTGTAGACTTGAGAGGATTAAACAAGGCGTTTGTTGTGGATAGATATCCACTACCTAGTTTCACTGAAATGTTGACACAGTTGGGGAATGCCAAAGTTTTCTCCACTCTGGACCTACGCACACCATATCACCAAATTGAGCTGGAAGAGAGTTCCACAGTCCTAACAACACTTATAAGACCAGTTGGCCTTTATAAATGCACCAAACTGGAGTTTGGCTTAATCTCATCAGTATCAGTATTTCAGAGAGTGATGGAGGATGTGTTAGGTGGTTTGGATGGCGTCACAATCTATCAAGAAGATGTGCTAGTATTTGGTTCTACAATGGAGAAACACAATAGCAGATTGAGATCAGTACTGGAAAAATTCAGAGAGAGAGGGCTGGCATTAAAGGAGAGTAAATGTAGGTTAAACTGTGCGGAGATAGTGCATCTTGGACATCGGTTATCAGGAGTAGGTGTAGTACCTAATAAGGAGTTGATAGTTGTAATAAGGACTCTTATGATCCCAGAGAACAAGAAGGACCTGTTTAAGTTTTTGAGGATGTCTGAATTACCATAAGTTCTTTCCTCACTTTGCGGGAGGGGGCACAACTTAAGAAATCTTTTTAAAAGAGGAGTGATGTTTACTTGGTTAAGACAATCTTATAGAGAATATAACGATCTGAAAGAAGCCTTAACAAATGCACCCTCTTTGAAAAGTTTTAGCATGCAGGATAAGTCCATTCTCATCACGGATGCAAGAGTGAAGGTTTTAGGGGCAGTCTTGAAACAATGAGAACCAGTAATGAAAAAAGCATCATGTTCATATGAAGAAGTCTGAAGGTTCCAGAACACTGGTATTCAGTAATAGAAAGGGAAGCCCTATGCATATTTTGGGCTGTCATGAAATGAAAGACATTTTTGTGGCGTAACCAGTTTGTGGTGAAGTCGTATCACAAGTCACTTAAAGTAATATTCGATAAGAAGGACTTGGATGCTGTCTGTACCAGGATCTGTAAGTGGGTGGTATTGTGCAAGAGTTTTATTTTCTGGGTAAACTACATTCCTGGAGTAGAAAACCGAATAGCAGACTGTCTTTCAAGATGGATGCAAGTGAAAGGGGAAGAGAGTGCTGAAAATAAAAACATGGAAGAAAACCAGTGGGATTTGGATGATTGTAAGGTATGTGAGGTTACTGAAGGAATAATAATTGAAAAAGACTGAAAGGACCAAATAGCTAAAGATGGGGAGTTCAATTATTTGACTTATCAGATAAAGAAGGGCTGAAATCAATGCAAGAAAGAACCACCGGAGTGCTTGAGGTTGTGGAAGGTAAGATATGAGCTGTCAATACACCAGGGGTTGCTGTCAAGAGGAACACAACTCATTCCCCCGGCAAGTCTGAGGGTTAAGTTGGTAGACTCAGCATGTCAAGACTATTTAGGAATCATCAATACTAAGGAGAGGATCAGGCTGATTTTATGGTGGCCTGGATTAGACACACAGGTGGAGAGGTCAATCAGGGAGTGCGTTGATTTTAAAACAAAAGTGATACTGAAGGTATCACAAGGACACAACCCATGGTGTTAGAGGGCAGGCAGAAAGATTGTGGGAACAGGTGTTCCTAGACATATTAGGACCTGTGACCAATAAGACTGGGCAGTATTATGTGCTGGTACAGATGGATTAGTTTGCAAGGTGGCCAGAGATTAGTATCATCCAGGGAAGTGAGTCAAATAATGTGGTAACATTTTTAAAGGTGTGTTTGCCGGAGGGCATTCCAGAATAAAAACTAACAGATAGGCGGGTTCAGCTTGTTTCCCAGAAAATGGAAAAAATCCTGTCAACGAGAGGGATTGGGCATAAGAAATGTGTCCTCGATCACCCAGAATCCAATGATACAATTGTACAATGGTACAATTGAGAGATTTAATAGGGTTCTTAAAGAAGCGATACAAATAGCCAAACAAGACACCAGGGATTAGATGGAGGAAGTTCAGACAAGGGTTGAAATATACCACCTCACTCCACATTGAGTGATGGAGAAGGTCCTGTTTGAGTTATCTAGAAGGAGGCAACCCAACTTGCTCATGTGTCTGCCATATATTCATCATTTTAAGAAGAGGAAGGTAAATGATGAATGGAAACATAGATAGCAGGTCAAAATGCATGGGAGAAAAGATATATATGATAACAGGCAAGCAGTGAAATGGACAGAGGTGACTGCACGGGAAACAGGTTAGGATAACATTAGCAGACTTCAAAATTTGGAACTCCACAGACGGTTGTCAAACTTTTTAAAAATGCAGTCAAGCTGGAGAACAATCACATTTGGAACTTGAATAGAGTGGCTGTGTTGAAGGACGGGGAGTGATGGTCAGACAAGGAAAATATGTGAGAACAGAAACATATAAAAGGTGAAGACCAGTACCTCCGGCATAGTAGCAGGTTCATAAAGCCACCACTCCATTTAAAAGACTATGGGGGTCATTCCGACCCCGGCCAGGCGGAGACCGCCAAAAGACCGTACCGCGGTCAAATGACCGCGGCGGTCATTTTGACTTTCCCGCTGGGCAGGCGGGCGACCGCCAAAAGGCCGCCCGCCCGCCCAGCGGGAAAGCCCCAGCAACAATGAAGCCGGCTCCGAATGGAATGCTGGTGTGCGACGGGTGCAGTGGCACCCGTCGCGATTTTCAGTGTCTGCTTTGCAGACACTGAAAATCTTAATGGGGCCCTGTTAGGGGGCCCCTGCAGTGCCCATGCCAGGGGCCCCACAACACCCGTTCCTGCCAGCCTCTTCATGGCGGTGTAAACCGCCAGGAACAGGCTGGCGGGAAGGGGGTCGGAATCCCCATGGCGGCGCTGCTTGCAGCGCCGCCGTGGAGGATTCCCTGGGGCAGGGGAAAACCGTCGGGAAACCGCCGGTTTCCCTTTTCTGACCGCGGCTTTGCCGCCGCAGTCAGAATTGTCCCTGAAGCACCGCCAGCCAGTTGGCGGTGCTTCCTCCGTCCCCGGCCCTGGCGGTCCATGACCGCCAGGGTCGGAATGACCCCCTATGGCACTCATTACAACCCTGGCGGTCGGTGTTAATGCGGCGTTAACACTGCCAACAGGCCGGTGGTAAAAAAATGGGATTTGGACCCTGGCGGTAACCGCCATCCAAGACTGCCACTTTAACACACCGACTGCCAGGGTGGTAATGGCTGCTGGGCTGGAGACTTCGGTCTCCAGCCTGGCATACGCCACAATCCCACCCTCGGGATTACGACCCGGCCTACTGCCATGGTTTTCGGGCCAAACTTACCGCTACCAAAACCATGGCGGTAGGCACTATCAGTGCCGGGGAATCGCTTCCCTGGCACTGATAGGGGTCTCCCTGCCCCCTCCCCCACCCCAGAGTCTTCCCCCACCCTCCCCCTCCCTAACATGCCCCCGCACATATATACACTGCACGTGCACCCATATACACACACATGCACACACGCATACCCACCACCACCCACGCATGCACACATACATACCCACACACCGCAAAACACACCAACATACCTTGTCACACACATGTATTCACAACACACAACACTCACAATCACTCATTCACGCATGCATCCAACGCCACTCACACCCGCATGCACGCATTCCAAAACATACACACACCCCCCCTACATACACACAACACCCCTCACACCCCTCTCAGGTTGGAGAACCTGACTTATCTGCTAGCAGGGGGTCCTCCAGCTGGAGGCGGTCCATGGCGCTGCTGCCAGCAGCAGTGTCCACCAGCAAAACATCACCAGGCTGTATCATTGGACATGATACGGTTGGAGGTGTTTTGCTGGCGTGGTGGTTCTGCTGTCAGCAGCGCACCTTACCGCCGTCCGCCGCAATGACCATCGGCGGTGTTCCGGCAGCATTCTGGCGGTATACCGTTGGAGGTCATGATACGTGTAGACGGCTGGTAGCCACAGCTGCGGTATGTTGGCTGCCGTCACCGTGGCGGTAGGCGGTAGTTACTGCCAATGTTGTAATGAGGGCCAATGACCCTCATTAGGAGTGTGGTGGTCTGAGGACTGCCACACTTGTGGCAGCGGTCTTACCACCAATGGGTCGGTGGCAGCTGTGAGATAGCCGGCGGTATTATGAGTCAGCACAGTGCCAGGCTTTTCGTGGTGGTCACACCACCATGAAAACCCTGGCGGTAGCACACCTTGGAACAGGAATCCCCATTTCTGTCACCAGCACATGCACCCCCACACGTCCCCACACCTACATACACACACCCCCACTCACCAACACACTTCCTGACATACACCCCACTCGCTCGCACGCACCCTTACAAACACCCCTACTAGGATGTATCCCAATACACACACCTAGTCACTCGCACCCCAACACACACCCCTCTCCTCAGCTTCCATTCAGACACACATACCCTCCACGCACACATACATACACACATGCACTCATGCACTGTCACGACTCACGTGCTGCTTGCGCCTGGAATCTGCAGATCTGGTGGCGTGGATCTTGAGGGTTCGGCTTTGGCCCAAAAAGGGGCGACTCTTTCTGGTAGCCACGGTGCTGTAGGCAATGGAACGCCAAGAACAGACCGTGACCTTCAGAAAATAGCACCATAGAGAAAAAAACCCTTCCAAAGAAGGGGAAAAAACCTCCAACAGAAGATTCACAGAAGATTCCTGAAAACAAGAACAGAAGAACAGGAATCAAAAAGAACTGTAGTCAAATAGCACAGAATTGGCGAATTCCAGAACAAAAAGGCTAGGAAATCAGGAGCGAAGACACCATCTGAACAGAGAGTGTTACAGCGCAAAGAAAAGAAGAAAACACCTCCCTTAAATACCACAGAACAGGAAGTGACCCACAGGAAGAAAAAGGACACCATCTTAGATAGGGAAAAGTAGATAGAATAGAATGGAGTAGAAACCATAGAGAATAGGGAAGGAGGAATGCTGGGAAGAAAAGGGTAACCTGGGAAGGGGGAAAAGACATAAAGGAAAGTGCAAGAAACAAACCCAGGAAAAAAGAAAGAAGACAGAAGAAAGAAGAAAAGAGCCACAACAGGTAAGAGGGGTCAGGCGACCCCAACAAAACGGAGGGAGAGAGCAGAGCGAGGCCCCATGTAAGTTCTGGGGCCTCGCAGGGTGCAGGAAAGGCTCGGGCGCGCCGCGTCTTTAGAACGCGATGCGCGGCCCGAGCCGAACGCCCGGCTTGTGCCGAACGCTCGGCTCGCGCCGCGCGGTGCGGCGCGACATGCACACCCTTACCGCTACACATACACGCACACACCACACACATGCACACAACATCCCCCCCTTCTGACAGTCCACCTACCTCTCTGGGCGAGGTGGTCGTCCGGGAGGGATGGGTGTTGGCGTTTCCACCGCCAGCACTGCACCACCGTGCAGGAACTGCTGGGCCGTACTACGTCTCGTAATATGCCAGGCTGAGTCCTTTTGGCGTGGGGTGCTTGTGGTGGAACGGCCTCTCACCCGCTGTCGGTCAGGCTGATGGTGTCGATTTCCGCCTTTAAATCCTTGAGTGACTCCAAATACGAAATACGGCAGTCTTTGGACTGTCAACACTGGCCTTCTTTGGGTGCCCACGACTTTGGCAGGCTTTCAAAAAGACTGCCAAAGTCGTAGTTAGGGCCTATGTGTGATATGTGTGAAAGAGGGAACATTAAGTAGGTCATGTTCATTGGAAAAAAATGTAAAATGTTTATTGAAAAATGTATACATGGTTAGTAGTTTACATATATATGCGTGGTCAGGATACGTAGCTCTATGTTTAAAGCAAACAAGTAGTTAAATGTTTCAGGTTAAAAGAAGGGAGATTTGTGGTATTTAATATGGAATCTAATGCAATCTGGGGAAAGGAATATTTCTTGTAGAATGTTGGAGTGTCTAGGAAAGTTTGGAGTCCTTTGGGTTCCACAACTGTCAGTTGAGAAAGACATCCAGAGCAGATGGGTGGATGAGACAGTTTCAAGATACTTCTCATAAAAAAGAGGTGAAACTAAACAGAAGAAGTCTCTTTTCTACAAGAAGCTATTTTTCCAGTGGTATAACACTAAGGCCCGTATTTATACTTTTTGACGCTAAACTGCGCTAACGCAGTTTAGCGTCAAAAAGTTTTGCGCCGGCTAACGCCATTCTGAAGCGCCATGCGGGCGCCATATTTATTGAATGGCGTTAGCCGGCACTAGCAGACCGGCGCTGCCTGGTGTGCGTGGAAAAAAACCACGTACACCAGGCAGCGCCGGCGTAGGGAAAAATGGCGTTAGGGCGTCTTAAAAATGGTGCAAGTCAGGTTGACGCAAAAAAATCGCCTCCACCCGATTTGCGCCATTTTTTACGACGCCCAGACGCCATTTACATGACTCCTGTCTTAGTAAAGACAGGAGTCATGCCCCCTTGCCCAATGGCCATGCCCAGGGGACTTATGTACCCTGGGCATGGTCATTGGGCATTGTGGCATGTAGGGGGGCACAAATCAGGCCCCCCTATGCCAAAAAAAAAAAAAAAAAATGTATGATACTTACCTGAACTTACCTGAATGTCCCTGGGATGGGTCCCTCCATCCTTGGGTGTCCTCCTGGGGTGGGCAAGGGTGGCAGGGGGGGTCCCTGGGGGCATGGGAGGGCAGCTGTTGGCTCATTTTGAGCCCACAGGTCCCTTAACGCCTGCCCTGACCCAGGCGCTAAAATCCGGCGCAAATGCGGGTTTTTTTGCCCCACCCACTCCCGGGCATCATTTTTGCCCGGGAGTATAAATACGACGCATTTGCGTCGCAGTCATTTTTTTAGACGGGAATGCCTACCTTGCATATCATTAACGCAAGGAAGGCGTTCACGCAAAAAAATGATGCTCTTTCCTCATACTTTGGCGCTAGACGCGTCTAACGCCAAAGTATAAATATGGCGTTAGTTTTGCGCCGAATTTGCGTCGAAAAAAAACGACGCAAATTTGGCGAAAAAGGAGTATAAATATGCCCCTAAGACTCTTCCTCAGAGTCCAAGCCCCGGGTAGCAACTAGTCTAAAGTAATTTTATTAGTGGAGATTAGGAAAGCATGGAAGTACAGGAGTGAATTGGAAGATGCAAGTTAACAAAATAACACATTAGAGTATCACAGATTTATGATTGTATGCCGTGACACAGGATATAAATAGAATTGCCGACCGAATATACCTTCAATGCAAGTGTCAATAATCCATCTGCACAGGAAGTGACATGACTGGATTTGCTAACATCCATCAGCACAGGAAGTGACATTAGTGGATTTGCCAACATCCATCTGCACAGGAAGTGACATGCATGATTTCCTTCCAAAAATATCTTTAGAAGAAGAAGCCATGCAAGAGGACTAATTTCCATAATCCATCTGCACGGAAAGTGACATCACTAGATTTCCCATTTTCCATTTGCAAAGGAAGTGCCATCACTGGTTTCCCACTGAAACTGTCTTTAAAAGAAGAGCCTAGCAAGAAGACTCATTTCTATCATCCATCTGCACAGCAAGTGACATCATTGAACTGCCATCATCATCTATCTGCACAGGAATTGACATCATTAGATTTCCATTCATCCATCTGTACAAAAATTTAAAGCACTCCTCCCCTCTCCCAGGACATATTTAATGGTGACTGCAGCTCAGTTATGCAATGGACATGCTCAGTGAGTGTGCTATTCAGGTGCAATGTTCTCTAAAGGTCAGCGTGGCTGCGCCTACCACCAGAAACCCATGCTGCTGCTACCCCACTGTGATCCTCTGCACCTTAAACCCTGTCCAGCTCTTCACACACTGCTCCCTCACCAAGGAAATATTCTCCTGGGCTTCTTGTAAAATTTCACCCACTTACCCACATACAACTCTCACCACACACGCACCAATAGCACCTACCCTCTCTCTCACACTCACGCAAACCTGTCACTCAAACCACACCTGCACCAACAGCACCCACCCTCTTTCTTATACTCACACAGTCCTGCAACCACTCACACAAATCTCTGCACTCACATGCATGCTCCTTAACACCCACTCATTCATGAAGCCAACCACAGAGATCAGCGACCTGCTGCACAACAACACTCTGACCTACTTTTCATCACAAAAACCTGTCTGAACTGTGCATCTGCACTTCACATTGCCACTGCCGCTCCCTCCCAGCTACAAGATCGCCAGGCAAGAGAGACTTCACCATCATCCACAAGAACTCCATCAATTACACCACCCCCATGAGCACATAATCCTGCAACATGAAACATCTGCCATTCAAGCACATCTTCACTCTAAGCAGCATTCTCATCTGCACACCACTGGGCCCATGCACTAACTTCCCAAAAAACATCATGGAATTTGTTGCATCATTTGCCCACAATACAAGCAATAACATCCTACTTGGAGACCAGAGCTTCTGCTTAGAAGATCACCCTATTTCCAACTCAAATTAACTTTCTAAAGATTTTGGAAGCCTGGGCCCAGCCCAAGGAGTGAAGGGAACTATCCATCTAACCAGACACCTCCTGGACACATCATGCCCTCATCAAGTTCAGCATCACTGTCCCAGTCCAACTCACATGCACCTCTGCTAGACCAGCCCGCCAAAACTAGAACAGCATCACTGACAATGACTGGAACACCACTCTTAATGCACACCAACACACCAACAGTAACACAGCAACAGCCTCCCCAGGAGGTGGACCACCTCATTGCACAGCCACTAGCTCCCCTCAAATACAGCAATATACCTAAGGAAGATCTAGACCCCAGGCCAGGTGGTGTGCAAATGGAGAGTGAACCAGAACAATGCAGCTAGAGGCATGTTCAAATCCACCCTGAGACAATATCACCAAATGATAAGGACCACCAAACGAGCTGCTCTGGAGAACGCATCAATGTAAGCACCAAAAGAAGCAATGAAATCTGTGTCATCTCACTTCACCTGTGGCCACCTCCATCTAGATTACTATCTTCATGACCTCTGCAACAGTCTTTCAATTCTTCACCAACAAAATCATCTCCAATTTCCTCTTAATCATACTCAAAGAACCAATGCGAACCACTAAGCACTTCACCATGGGACTCCACCTGATGGCCAACAGAGCCAACCTACCCCTACCACCCTTTCCAAGAATCTTGGAATCATTACTATCAGCAAACTGGACATGATAGCCCAAGTCCACACCATCACCACCTCATGCTTCCATACCCTTAAGATGCTGAGGCTCCCAAACAGCACCTGGTGAACCATCAGGGACACCCTTGTTACAAACAAGCTGGATTTTGGAAACACTCTTAATGCTGGTGCTAGACCTGACACCCTTAGGGTAGTCTTCTGCCAACTTTTTGCCTTACTCTCTCCATTGTTCTGATCTCACTTTTGTTGGTTTTAGGACTCTGTGCACTTTACCACTGCTGACAAGTGCTAAGGTCCTAGTCCGCCCTCCCCCAAACATGGTAACATTGGATACAGTCAATTGGCATATATAATTTACTTGTAAGTCCCTTGTAAATTGGTACACCATATACCCAGGGCCTATAAATTAAATGCTGCTCGTGGTCCTGCAGCACTATTTGTGCCACCCACACAAGTACCCTTTCAAACCTGTCTCAGGTCTGCAGTTGCAAGGCATATGTGTGCAGTTTACTACCACTTCGACTTAGCATTTAAAAACCCCTTGCCAAACCTTTAAAACCTCTTTTATTACATATGAGTGACTCTTAAGGTAGGCTCTAAGTGCCCCTGTGGGCAGAGTGCTATGTAAGCGAATGGAATGAACATGTACTTTTACATTTTGCATGTTTTGGTAGTGAAAAATTCCCAAAGTCATTTTCCACTACTGTGAGGCATCTCCTCTCATTGGCTAGCATTGGGAATTCCTTAATACACTTTCATACTTTAATTCCTGATTAGAAAGGAGTAGCTGCATCATATTTCGTATAATTGGAATCGTGATGATAAATCTTCTTTACTGGTAAAGTCAGATAAGCATTACTAATTTAGAAATGCCACTTTTAGAAAGTGGGCATTTCTCTGCTCTTACATCTCTGTGTACCTGCAGCCTGTCTCCAACACATGTCTGGGGTGGGTGTTAGCTACACTTAGTACATTACGCCTAGGTAGACAAAAACAAAGGAAGATTAGGTGTGTCTGGTCTGAGTGCTCATCTGCATTCATCTACATTCTGATGGTCTTCCTGTTCAGGAAGGGCAGTAGGGGATGACACTTACACCTGAGTAGGCAGTGCCTGTTCCCACACAAAGGGCTTACTACCCCCTACTGATAGCTTGGAGCCAGGGCTGGTAAAAAAGGAACTCTGTGATCTTCAAAGACCCTTCTTTGAAGTCTCCCCTCACTTCAAAGGCCACCCTGGGTAAAAGTATTGAGTCTCTGACTCCACCCAAATGAGACTCTTATGGACTTACAGCTGGACTCTGTGAGAAGAACTGCTGTGCTGCAACAAGGACTGGTACTCTGCTGGACTGCTGACCTCGAGAGACTGCTTTTCTGCTGTACTGCCCTACTGCCGTCTGCTTTCTGACCTTGCTGAGGGAGAGTTGAACTCTGCCTTGCACCACAAGTGATCTCCAAGGCCTTGTTGTCTTGCCTACTGTTGCTTGAGACTCAGGGACTTCAAAGTCTCTACCCCTACTCCTGTGCCTGGTTCATTGAAAGTGGACCCAGATACTCACAGAAATCAACAAGCAGAATTGGCACATTGCTGTCAGAACCACTGCATTGCCTTTAGGTCCTGATGCATCAGAACAGCTCTTTGCTGCATGGAAAAACACGGCAATCATACGTCGGAATCAATGCATCTCAGCTCCAGCGATTGTCTTCATGAACCGATGCATCGCTCTCAATGCGTGGGACAGATCAACACATCACCATCCATGCGAGGGCCAGATTGACATACCTCACCATGCATCTTGCTGTTGTGAACAGGAAAGGTTATTTGTTCCCCGGGGCCATTGTGGGTCCTGTAGCCAGCTTCCACTCCATCATGGTCGGCTTGATCTTTGACTTTGCCCTGGTCCAGAGTGACCTAAAGAAACCCCTTAGAGCGCTATTTGATTCTAAGTGCTATTTTGCATTTCTTATTCAAGAATTCATATCTCAACTTTTGTACATCAGATCTTTGTCGTTCTGGTCTTATTTTATTTATAAAATCATAATATATTTTTCAATCCTGCAGTCTTTTTGTGTTGTTTTCACTGTGTTACTGTATGATTTATTGCACACATACAAATAATTTACACATTGCTATGTAAGTTAAGCTTGCTCGCTCTGTGCCAAGCTATCAGTGGGTAAGCACAGGATAATTTAGGATGTGTTGTGACTGACCCTGACTAGGATTCTGGTCCCTACCTGGACAGGGTGCATAATTCTGCCAACTATAGACCAGGGGGGCATATTTAAGGGCCCCTGTTGCCTCCTTGCACCACATTAGCATCATTTTTTCTGATGCTAATGTGGCTCAACGAGGCCTAAATCCATGCCATATTTACAAAGTGGTGCAATGCTTGCATTGCGCCACTATTTAACCCTTTGTGGCACATTATGCCTGCTCCAGGCATAATATATTCAAAGGGGCAGTTTCCTCATTAGAGGGGCCAGAAGAATGGCACAAGAAAATCTAACAGATTTCCTTGCGTCTTTGTTTTTGGCACTTTTAACGCCTGCTCAGAGCAGGCAATAAAAGTGGGCACATCCTTGTTTACCGTGGGCCCCTATGTATTCTGCAGGCACTACTCCTGCCAAGTACATCAATAGCATCATGAAAAATGACTCTATTGCCCCCGACGCTCCGCCATGGTGCCCCGTATTTTAAATGCAAAAAGAACAGTTGGTGGCCGGGATGTAGACCAAATCAAACATTCATCCTCAGTCACAGATCTGGGTTTAATCCACCAGTTTTTTTGCTCACCATGCCATTCCAGTTTGGACCCAGCCATGTGCAAATCAGTCTTGACCCTGTTCCCTATGGGAACAGTCCAGCCCGAACTGCCAGGCCAGGTCCACTCTGGATCAGAAACAAGCATTCTGGGACAGTTTCGGGGTATCATCCCTCTTCAGTCAGGGTAGCTTGAATCTGGTGGCATGGTGAGCATGGGGCCCGCATCTGGATATGCCCTTCCCACTTGGGGCAACAAATGCAAAAAGAACAGTTCATAAACGGAATGTAGACCAAATCAAACATTCACCCACAGTCACAGATCTGGGTTTAATCCATCAGTTTTTTTGCTCACCATGCCATTCCAGTTTGGACCCAGCCATGTGCAAATCAGTCTTGACCCTGTTCCCTATGGGAACAGTCCAGCCCGAACTGCCAGGCCAGGTCCACTCTGGATCAGAAACAAGCATTCTGGGACGGTTTTGGGGTATCATCCCTCTTCAGTCAGGGTAGCTTGAATCTGGTGGCATGGTGAGCATGGGACCTACATCTGGGTATGCCCTTCCCACTTGGGGCAACAAATGCAAAAAGACCAGTTCATAAACGGAATGTAGACCAAATCAAACATTCACCCCAGTCACAGATCTGGGTTTAATCCATCAGTTTATTTTGCTCACCAGGCCATTCCAGTTTGGACCCAGCCATATAAAGAACCACAACCTCAAATAGGTATCTCTGGTTACAGCTATAAAATATGTTTCAGAGAGGGAACTTTGAGGAGAACTTGGTGCTCACAAAAGTTACACACACACCGTATCCAATGGTGGCACCAAAGTTATGGGTGATTTTTGAATGGAACTTGGTACGAGTGTCTTGAATTTTGGAAACAAGGTGCATTGCAGACTGCAGCGAGGTTCAACATGCCATGCCTGACTTCTGTCTTCCATCTGTGACCTGATTTGTATGCACATTTCAATGCTCCTATTTCCAGTTAATTTCACTTGCATTTTGAAGTGGTTGTTCATGTCAAATTCCAAGTTTCAAGAGAGTCCCTGTGCCCAAAACCGATATCCCACAATTGTTTTGATCAGAAGCCAGTTGCAACAGGTGAAGTGGAAATTCCATCAGGCATTAAGACTGTGTACTCTTCCGAGGGGCGTAGCACTTGAGGGGCATAATAAACACCACACTTTGCCTTCTGTCATTTGCAAAATGATCGACAGTTTAAACGGGAAAAAGTCAACCCTAAGGGGCTAATTATTAATGTTCAATTCTCTCCCCTTTATGTTATCCACCCCAGAGTTACTGATACTGGGGGTGTCAGTCACTTCAAAAGAGGAGGGGAAAGAGTACAGGCTTAACAGGTATTGCAAGGTGGGCCTCAGATCCCCTTACAAATGTGGAATTACTAGAGGTATCAGTAATTTCACCCCCGATCCACCTGCTTATTGCATATTTCTCCACAATATTTATCTCAGAGATTCTGGATGCTTTAGCCGTTTAAATCTCCTTGTGAAATGCACAGGATCTGAAGGGTTCCCATGGATCGTGTATTTCCTGATGGGACTGGTAACTCCCACTGCCTTCCCAGGAAAATGATAGGGGATCGCATAATGGGGCATTACGTGGAATACCGCAAGCAGGACTTAACTTTTTGGAACAATAGGAAAGAGTTGCAAAATCAATGCATCTGAATGAGACTTGATGTTAGTTGATGTTTCTGAGCTTTTCATAAAAACATGTTTCAGTGCTGTTTTTAATATTCACCAGCTAGTACCTTTCGTGATAACAAGCCAAGACTTGAGAACAAGTTAAGACATGAGAACTGCACTTAGCTTTTTTCACACTATATGTTGTTTTTCATCACAGGGCACTTTGGCTGATATTCCCCGGTGCTTTATTTTAGAATGTGAGAGCAAATCAGATTCAGGGTCGTTTAAAAAGCCTTTTAACAAGGTATGCAATTATATTATATAATGTGAAGCATGACATACACGTTTTAGAGCATAATGGGGTTTCTATTGTTCAGGGGAAAGTATGGAGAAATATATGCACTGCTGTGGTGAATTTGACACCTTCACTCCCCATACATTTAGCAGTTCTAATTTTAGATTGTTCTCAAGTTATACGATTTCTGCTTCATTGTTCCTCAGTTTTTGAAAGTCTGTGAAATACCAATATAACTGAACATTTTCCTGACACATGATCACTTTTACCTTCTAAATTGGTATAGACTGCCTGCTTAATGAACTGAATGTTTGTTTATTACTGTTTCATGTCAATGCTGCTTTTTCATCCCGCATTTACGCTTACCTTGGGGTATATTTTCGAATATGCATATAGGCATGTTCTGTGAATATACTGGGAGAAACCTCCGTGCGTTATGATATATCAGTCTCCATTACACTTTCTTTATCTACAGCTCCTGTCGCAACTTCCAGATGCTTGTTGGTGCCCCTCTCAAAGCCAGACCATGCTTATTCCTAGAGAGCGCTACTACTTATTGTTTGACCTCCAGGGCGACTTAGCACAGAGAGGGTGAGACAAGGGTGAAACATCTTTGGACTGCATGGGCCAGACCACTTATTCTGCCAATCCTTCATCGATATGTGGGCATTTCTGCACTATATATTATAGTCTAACAGGAAAGAGAAAGAAGCCAATGAAGGTAAAACTAATCTCGACATGTCTACAAGGGGAGCACAGACACTTTGCTCCTGGTTGACAAGGGTAAAGTGCACAGGGTTCTAAAGACAGAAGAATTAGCGCATAGAAAAAGGTGACAAATCTTGGGTGACCACACAGAATAGGGTGGATATAATATAACCATGCGCCCCAGGGGCTCACTATAGATAGAGTCATCATGCTCAACATTTGTGCTCAGGTGGGGTGAACCGCTAGTAATCTGTGGCCTGGAAGTCCCTTTACCAGTGAAGGCGGCACCTCCTTTGACATTCCATTGTGCTCTAGCTCCTGGCACATTGATCTTAGTAGCATGGAAAGAAGGCCACGCAAGAGAAAAACAGTTGCTGGCTTCCAGCCCATGCTGAGAAGAGTGCACTGGCTTAGCTCGTAACTGTTAGTGTGTCTGACCTTAATAAGTAAACTTAAAGGGGACACGAATAGGTCGATGAACCTTTTGATTCGCAATTAAGATTTTTTACCATAACTCCAGTACATGCAAATCAATACACAATATCAATAATCAGCAATAATCAATAACAGTAATAATCAAAAGAGTCAGTAATTGTCATGCACCATGACCTTTCAGTCATGAATAACCACACCTTTTAGTGAAAGTTAGAGTATTTATTTCCTTATATTAACAATTCTAAAGTCATGTAGATTAATCTCAATATCAAATGAAACACATAAAGAAACAATACCGACTGTCCAAAGTGGCGGAAGAAATGTAATCTAATCAAAGATTGAACTACAACACATTCTAAGGTTATGGTGCAAATTTATAACAAAGTCAACTGCGTCAGAGAGATTACATAAATTCGAGTTCAGCAGAGAAATTCATCAAGCATTTTTCCCTATTAGCAGATTTTCATTAGTGAGGATCCTTTACTAACATCCGAGTTGCATCAGCATTTTGGGCTTCATGCAAAACTATTTTGTAATATGAATTTGGAAAAACATCTAACTATGGCTCTATCAAAACAGAGCTGTTGGTACCTAGAAAGGAAAAGCAAATATGCATTATAATCAATATTCTAATTCATAATACCTATCCCCAGTGTGGATCAGCAATCATAGTCAGTTTTCGTCCTTAGGACATCAGTCGATCAGCAAGGCATCAGGATTCATCATCAAAGTTCAGAAAAAGCAAAGGGGGTCATTCTGACCTTGGCGGTCCATGACCGCCATGGCGGAGTGCGGCGGAAGCACCGCCAACAGGCTGGCGGTGCTTCCTGTGCGATTCTGACCGCGGCGGAAAAGCTGCGGTCGGAAAAGGGGAGCCGGCGGTTTCCCGCCGGTTTCCCGCTGGCCCAGGGAACCCGCCATGGCGGCGCTGCTTGCAGCACCGCCATGGGGATTCCGAGCGCCTTCCCGCCATCCTGTTTCTGGCGGTGTCCACCGCCAGAACCAGGATGGCAGGAACGGGTGCCGTGGGGCCCCTGGGTGCCCCTGCACTGCCACTGGCATGGGCAGTGCAGGGGCCCCCTAACAGGGCCTCACAAAGATTTTCACTGTCTGCTGTGCAGACGGTGAAAATTGCGACGGGTGCCACTGCACCCGTCGCACCCCTTCAACTCCGCCGGCTCCATTCTGAGCCGGCTTCATTGTTGAAGGGGCTGTCCCGCTGGGCCGGCCGGCGGTCTTCTGGCGGTCGCCCGCCAGCCCAGCGGGAAAGCCGGAATGGCCGCCGCGGTCTTTTGACCGCCGGAGCGGTCTTTCGGCGGAAACCGCTTGGCGGGCGGCGACCGCCGCGGTCAGAATGACCCCCAAAGTCTTTAAGCAAATAAAGTTAAACATGCCTCTTGTCAAGACGCACAAGAAATATTGATCTTTCGCCAGCAAGAAAATGAACAGTGCAGTCTTCTCTCAGTGCAGTCTCGTTAAATCAAAACCAGTAAAACTATGTCTCAAATCCCTATTGGTCAATTAATCGCATGTTCGCACTTTGTCCAATAAAACTAAAACTCCATTCACACGTCGTTGATTGGTTGTCCTTCAATGTCCTCATCATCCGG
The DNA here is from genome assembly GCF_031143425.1 of Pleurodeles waltl. NCBI lineage: Eukaryota > Metazoa > Chordata > Amphibia > Caudata > Salamandridae > Pleurodeles > Pleurodeles waltl. Next base: position 264,627,156 of record NC_090448.1, on the reverse strand, counting down.
CTCATCAGGTTACAATATTTTTGCAGCTTCTACTCCAGTCAGTGTCTTCATTGTTCTCCTCCTGAGAAAGTCAGCCTCACACATATTACACACAAAATGTAAGGTTAGCAAGAACAGCATCTTCTAGCAGTCGGTTCTCACGAGAAAACTTTTCATCTATGAGCACATTTAAACAATAAAATGGAAAATCACAGTTTAACTCTGTAGGACAGCCTTTTATTAAACATTAAGAAATACAGCTTTGACATGAGGCCTGACAACTAGGCCAAGACCTTCGTTAAATTAAGGCCTACAATTAATAAAGCTAATAAATAATGCATAACCTTTAACATGACATATTACTACAAAACATATATTCAGCATTTGACAGTATTAGACTATTAATAAGTACACTTTGTGAACATTGGCGGCCACTCATCGTAATCACATTTTCAAATGCGTTTATTATTTTTCTATGCTAATTATATTTTCTACACAAACACATTATTCAGAATACATGAACACTCATTAATACATTTTATTAAAACACCTGCACTAGCAATCCCTCCGCTGATGACTAAATGTGTCATCACTCTAACTGCTACCCACAAATTGTCAGTTAACATTCTGTCATTTCAGTTTCTTCATACCTTTGTTCCCTTTTTTAATTTTCTTTGTACAATTTTTCCCTTTTCTTTTCTTCCCTCCTCTGATTATTCTTCTACCTTTGCATTTTAATTCTTTTGCATAATTTACACAATCGCCATATTCCAATTAGGCAAACCACAATAATTAATATTCCTTGCAAGATTTTCAATAGTATCCCATTCCAAATGTTACTGAGCCAATTTCCCACTGAAACAAAACCTTTGCCAATCTTTTCCCAAACACCTGGTTCTTTCAATTCTTTCAAATCTGCACTTTCATTAGTCAGGTTAGTAATTAAGCCTCTAATTTATTTACTATTATTAGGAATATACGAGCAACAATGCCTAGATGTAACCATTCTACAGACTCCGCCATCCTTCACTAAAAGAATGTCTAAAGCAGGACGATTCTGAAGAGTCATAGATCTATCAGCAGCTAACTCAGGATCCATCAGGAGTATGGCTCCTAAAAAATTTGTCAGCATGTTCTGCACAATAGTAGGCAATTTTTTAATCTTTATCGAGTTCAGAATGACTCCCACTGAAGGAATCATTGCCCAAATATATCTCCCACTATACCAGAAGAGGACTCCCTCCTCTGTCTCATATGATGTAATTCAGTCACTTTCGGAAACTCCTTCAAATCATCCATTTAATAAATCTTTGGGAACACTATCCCCAAATAACATGTGCCATACCATCATCTAGCATTAAGACCACAGATATAATAAATTCCGGGAATCTCCGGGTCCTGTCCATTCAACATGAACGACCATTTACTCTGAAACAAAAACACATGCTTACATTCCCTCGTTCCCACAAATAAAGTGTCAATGCGTGATTTAGGCCTGTATATACAAAGTTTCCCTATGTGTTGCGGATCTAAAGCTAATTTCCCTCTGGTTTTAATTGCACTATAATCATAATCATTCCTGTAAGTCCTTTTCTCTAAGCCTTTTTCTAACTTCTCCTTCAATGTCTTTCTCCTGTCATCTGTGTGATCTAAGAAGCTTTTCTCTAAAGTTGTGAGCAGGCATGTCAGATTATTCCTGTGAGCATCAGCTGTGCCAAACGTCAATGTGGGTTCAAAGAAACCTCTAACTATTGCTATGTCATTATCCCTTGATATTCTACTCCAATATATGATTGTAAGGACAAAAAAAACACCATGTCAAAATTTGAATAAAAGTACTGAATGTACTCCTAGTTATAAAACCTTGTTAGGAGCAGACTACAACTTATTTCATATGTTAAAGGCAAGCTATGGTACGTAACTCCTTCCTTAAGTGAGGAAGGACTCTGCATACACACATTACAATTCCTTGCATCCATCGTCTCAACATACTCACTCAACAAGCGAAAGAAGACATTAAAAAAAAATCCTCCTTGTGCATTAGTATCCCCATACAAATACTTCTCATCTAACCTAAACCTCTCTATTGCCGTTAGTGCAGTAGTTGTCTCAAAAGCAGAAGTATGGTTGGCTTCACATATCCACAATCAACACCACAAACAGTACCCCACACACAACCGCCAAACCAATACTCATATATTTACAGTGCCTAGTATTCCTACCCTGCTGGCTAATGTCACTCATGATCTGTAAAGAATCAGAAAGCAGAAGAAAATTTTGAAAAACTGCAGCAAAAATAAAATTTAAAAGACTCTTCTTTCAGCAGTTATTTACAGTTTTCAGTCTCACTTCCCTTATCCCTTGCCAATATCGGTAAGCAGCTGGTCAAAATCAGGTTTCAAAAGTCAAATCAGGATATCGATGTCTCTTCCAGTTACTTTCAACAGTCTCTTTTTCAAATAATTTCTCAAATTATTTCAACAGTTCAGTTCATCAGCTTCCTTCAAGTGCCAAAATACTGACCAGGAATGTCTCTATCAAAACAAAAAGACAAAAACTATTGCTGCCATTCATTTGTAGTTGCATATGCCCATTCAAGACCTGCGTATCTTTGACTTGCTATGCTCTTTCTTTGCAACTTTCGATCACCATTCAATTCTCCTTCACTTCTTCACTCATATCTTCTCTCCTTGTAGTATTGAGTTCTTCTCTCAACAACCACTTCCTTTTCTCTTTCTACTTGTGACTCCTGCCATTTATCTCCTTTCAGTGGACCTTTTGTCAGTGTTCTCTTCAGAGTCAAACTTGAACCTTCTCCATGTTCTGCGGTGTTTTCTCTTTATGGACCTGCAATCAGTTCAGGAGTAGTCAGATCACAGTGACTTTGATCCACCTCAACTCCTTTCCCCTCTGGGTCTGGCAATTGCCCAGTTCGTCTCTCAAGATTGTCTGCTTCTGGGAAAGCCCTTCCCTGGCTAGGCTGTCCTGCTGCCTCAATTGAGATAGGCTCTCCATCACCCCCCTGGAGGTCTTCTCCTTTGTCTCTCACAGGAGTGACTGAGCCGTCCTGAAGGGGCTCAGATCTGGTCTCAGTTCCTCTTTGTTCTCTTTCCAGCCCTGGGACTTGTTTCGCTGTTGTTGGTACTCTCAACAACTCTTCTTCTTCATGATCCAGTGGACATTACACTTTCTTCGTGTGACTGGCATGGATGCAATTCAGAATTCCAGTGCACTTAACAGCTGTGGTAGTTGTCAGAACTACCTGGAAAGGCCCTTTCCAACAAGGCTCCAAACATGTTTGCCTCACATGTTTCCAGATCACAACCCAGTCTCCAGCTCTCAGGTTGTGCCCTGGGTCATGGATCGGTGGCAGTGTGGTGGCTTCCACCTGCTGAGAGAAAGAGCGAACTGCATCAACCAGAACTTTGCAGTAGTCATACAACATATCATCTGTAGTGTTGACAAGTGCATTTGCAGGCACCGCTGGCAACTTAATGGCTCGGCGCATAAGGATCTCATGCAGCGACAACCCAGTCTTCCTGTCAGGTGTGTTTCTCATTGAGATCAAAACTAAAGGCAAAGCGTCAGGCCATTTCAAATTTGTGGGCGCACACATCTTTGCAACTCTTGACTTCATCTGTTCCACCAGTCCTGATGCTTCAGGGAGGTAACTACAGTGCTACTTCTGCTCAGTGTTTAATGCTGCACACAGTAATTTAATTACTTCATTGTTGAAGTGACTTCCCCTATCTGATTCTAAAGAGATCGTTAACCCGAAACGCGGTATCAGTTCCCTGAGCAGTAGTTTCACCACTGTGAGACTATCATTTCTTCTTGTAGGGTAAGCTTCAATCCAGTGACTAAAAATGCAAACAATCACCAACACATATCTCAAACCTCCACACACAGGCATCTCAATACAATTCATCTGCATTCTGCTGAATGGACCTCCTGCTGTTAACCACTGTCCCTTTCCCCGCGTTCAATTGCTGGCAAATGACGCATCAATGGCAAACTGCTTCAGCAATCTGTCTAAACCTTGGGTTGAACCAGTCATGTTTGAATAACCGAATCATGGCATCCCTTCCAACATGTGCTTGACCATTATAGTACCTAGCCATTCGAGACAACATATTATTTGGTAAGACCCGTTGACCCTCTTGTGAAACCCACAATTCATCTTGTCTCTGCACACATTTCATTTTGGTCCATGAACGGTTTTCTTCCCTGCCAGCATTATTCTGCAACATTTTCAATTTCTCCAAGGTATCAATTACTTTCAGTACATGTACAGTTCTTTAATCCTTTGACCATTTCTCACTGGTGAACCAGAAGAGGTCATGAAACCTCTCTGTGACCACAATTGATCAAAATCATGGATTATTCCAAATCCACACTGGCTATTTGTATAGATTGTAACTTTCAGGTAAGCGGAAACATGACACGCTCTAGTAAGGGCTACCAGTTCCGCTACTTGGGCAGAATACACTCATTGAAGCCAAGAAGCTTCCAAGGTACCTGTCACTGTGCATGCAGCATATCCTGCTCTCAGTGTCCCTGCATTGGGTCTCAGACAAGAACCATCAACAAAGATAATTTGGTCATTTTCTTCCAATCGAGTGTCTCCAATGTCAGGTCGTGGTTTTGTGCACAAATCAGTTACTTCAGGACAATCATGCTCAACATCTTCCATCTTTTCAATTTCAACATTTTCATTTGGGAGTAAGGTTGCCGGGTTCAGCACTGTACTTCTTTTCAATTACACATTTGGTGACCCTAAAATATTAGTTTCATATCTGGTCAACCTTGCACCAGTCAAGTATTGGGTTTTCGTCCTTGTAAGTAGAATCTCAATAGAATGAGGTACCATTACGGAAAGTGGAAGTCCCATCACAATGCCTTCACACTGTATAAGGCTTTGCCAAACCGCTGCAACAGCACGCAAACAACCTGGTAAGGCTGCTGCAACTGCATCCAAAGTAGCTGAAAAATATGCTACTGGGAGGTTTACACCTCCACGGACCTGTGTCAAGACAAACAAAGAACATGCATCATGCTCATGACAAAACAATGTGAAAGGTTTCATATAGTCATGCATACCCAAAGATGGAGCCTTGCACAGACTCGCTCTCAATTCAGTGAACGCTTTCATTCCAGCCTGGTCTAACACTATAGGATCAGTGACTTCCTTATGAGTCAGCTTCTGCAATGGTCTCGAAATTACTGAAAAAATTGGAATCCATTGGCGACAGTAGCCTACCATCCCTAAAACATCTTGACATCTCTCTGTGTGGTCGAGGGATTTATCTGCAATATGGCTGTAATCCTTTCTCTGGATTTCTTTCTTGATCCCTTCTCAATCTGGTGACCCAAGTATTTCATGACTTTCTGACAGTATTGTAATTTAAGTGGAGACCCTTTGTGGCCATTCTTTCTCAAATGGTTCAACAGGGCAATCGTATGATACTTGCACTCGTCCCTTGTTTTGATCACAATCAGCAAGTCATCAATGTACTGCACCAAGGTTAACTGGAAAGGCAATTCCAGCAACTCCAAATTCTTCTTAAAGATCTGATTGAATATGGACTCTGAAAACCCTTGAGGAATTCTGCACCAGCAGTAAACTCAATCCAAAAATTTGAAGCAAAAGAGAAATTGGCTATCCTCACGAAGAGGCACAGAAAAGAAGGCTTGCGACAAATCAATGACAGTGAACCACTCAGCATCACATGGAATCTGAAACATTATCACGTCTGGATTTGGCACCATGGGACAAAATTTGACCACAATCTCATTTATTTTCCTCAAATCCTGGACAATTTGAACTTTCCCACATGGCTTTTACAAACCCGTTATTGGTGAATTACATGGACTGCTCAATACTTCCTTCAAACCCCTTGCTTGACAAAGTCTGCAATTATATGGGCGACCTTCATAAGGATATTTTGCAGCATGTGGTACTGAAGAAGTAGAGGAAAATTGCACATTCACCTTTACAGTAACTTTAACTGGCTCAACCCCCCTTATCAGACCTACTTCTTTTCCTGTGAAATCTCACATTTTCTCCTTAACCGTTCCCTGCAAATCAGGATGAAGCTCTTTCACAGTGAACATCGGGAAAAATGCAATCAGAGGGTACTCCTCATTTGTAGCTTCACCTTCTAACTCCGGGGCTTTGTCATCTTCATCATCACTATTCATCTAAATCTTGATTCCATCATTTGAACAAGTGATCGAACATTTTGTTTTACACAGCAAGTCTCTTCCCAGTAGGGATACCGGACTTGAATCGCAGATTACGAATTTGTGCAATCCCTGAAAGTTGTTAATTTTAACCTGAACCGGCTCTGTAATCGGGTTGGTCAAATACTGGTTCACTACACCTACAATCTGAACTGTTCTACCTGAAAGGGGCAAATTTGGAACTTCTGCACTTCTCACTGTAGAGCATGTAGCTTCAGTGTCATCCAAGAATGAAACTTTGTGACCCATAACCTTCCCTTTCACATAGGGACCTCTTTGATCTACTTCTAAGGAAGTTGCAAGCACACATGGCTCCTCATCCGAACTGTCACTCATCCAATCATCATTTATTCCATTCTCACTGTGTAATGGGAATTGGTGCACTGCGTTATTACTTTGATTAAGCCTCGGACCTGTGACCTGTTGAGAAAGCATCATCTGTTGATTTTCTATTGGGGCTTGAGGTATTTGAATTTGCTATCTAGGTACCATGGGAACCTGCTGTTGCATTGGCTGCAACTGTGTCATCTGTACACGCAGCATTTGCATGTGCTGCACGGTTTGAAAAATCTTCACTTGATTCACATTATTTTGAAAATTTGGATTAGGACCTCTCCCTCTCGGCCCTCTCATGTTCTGGAATTAATTGATGTCATTACTTTGCTGAACGACACCTTCCTGCATCATCATTGGACACTCCCGTTTCCAATGTCCAACGACTCCGCAAACTTGACATGACAATAATTTCTTTATTCCCTGCACATCATTCTGAACCCCTGCAGTACCTAAGTCTGGACTATGATTCACATTTCCTTCACGACCTCTACCTCTCATCTGGTGCTGAAACATCATGTTTCCCTACTGCTGCTGTGGTAACTGTTGCAGACAAATTCCCTTGCTTTCCTGTCTGAGCTACTTTAATCTGCATCACCATTGCCTTCTCTTTCAGATTTTTGTGCTTCATTTCAGTGTCATCACTACAGTACTTCGCATACTGCACCACCTCATCACTTGGCTTTGCTTGCCAGCAAATCAAATGACTCTTAATCATCTGGCTAATTTCATATCTCAATCCTTCCACAAATCTGAAAACAAAATTTATCATGTCTCTCGCCTCAATTGTCTCTGTACCACTGTAATGCTTCAATGCCTGCAACAATCTCTCATTATACGCATGTATCGCCTCCTTTGCTTCCAGAGCTGTCCTGTCAATCCTCTGCCAATCAATATTCTTGGGCAAAATTCTCATTTTAAAAAATTCAGTCACTGTATTCTTGCCTGTCTGGTTCGCTTGTTGGCCAATCTACACTACTCTTACACTCAATGCACAGATCAGCTCTAACCACTATCTCTAGTAATGTGTTCAAGCCCTCCCACAGGCACTTCACAAGTTTCACAAACCTGTCTGTCTACTGATACCACTATACTGACTTCTCTCTCAATCTTGGATAATCATTTGTAAATGACGGAATTTCACTTTTGATCTAAGGGACATGAACAGAATTCCCACCTGGAATCTCTCTCAGTGGTAAAAAGAATTCTGGATCTTTATCCTGCTGCACATTTGTAGTCAGCTCCACAGAATCTCTTTTTCTTTTGTGTTTTTTCTTTACCCATCTGCATTCCCAGTTGTCTAAAGCTCCCCAGTTCTGGGCAGTTTGAAGCAATTCCTTAAGGTGTGCCTTCATTCCGGCATATCTCATGTGTTCAAAATCTTTAGCCTCAAAATCTAAACTGTAACTTATTTTCTAATGCTTCATTTTCTCTATTTCTATGCTGTACTTCTCTGCCAAGTTTGCTAGTTTCTGATGCACATTGCTCACTTCTTTCGTAATCTTCGGGCACAAATAGCTCAATTCTGCTTCTGTGTGGGATGCTAACCTGTTCACCCCCATAGTTGCCTCAATGAGTTCACCCGCTTCTATGCTTAGCCTGGCATAAATCAAACACTCCTCTCCATTAGGAGCACTCTGTGGGGTATTAAGCTTGTCTAACCATTCAGTCAACTGCTGAGCTGTCAAACCTTGTAGCAAAATGTTGCTTCGACTGGTGGCACCTGCTGTGCAACTGCATTCAGGGTCTGCGGTGTCAATAATTTCAAACTCTGGCTAACATTTGACCCTACCATAGTATCTGGAAGTTCTGCAAATGGACTAAGGTCTAACAATGATTTTGATCCTTCAAAAGTCCATCCCACAGGAGAGACTACTCAAGCATTTTCATGATGTCCTCACCTCATTATTCTCTGGGACATTGCTCCCTGTTCACCTACAGTAGTTTTCTTCTGTGCAAATAAGGGTACGGCTGGACCAACTGTAACGGGTAGCGATATAGCATCTGGGGTTGGTCTGACGCTTTCGCTCTGTGGGAGAGTAACTCCCATGTTCTGATTCATCATTGGAGACATATCTGACTGTGTCCCTGTTACTGGAGTAAATCTCAGCATTACCTGAGGATGCACTTGGGGCAGTAAAAGTGGAGTTGGTTCAGTCTGAACCAACATCGGTCTCGGGTAAACCTGTTCCGTAGGCACCATTAAGTTCGAAGTCATTTCCATAATGGGCACCTCAGGATACATTTTCTGAACCTGTGGCGGATGCACCTGGCTTTGTATTACGGGAATAGTAGGCACATTAAGATCACTCTGCATTACATTCTGTGTCAGGCTAGCATTAACCTGCATGGGATCATTGTCCCATTGACCTGTGTCAGAGCTGTCGGATCAGCACTGGTACTTGGACCACTCTCATGTGCTGAATATGGTGGTGGGCAATTTCTCAATAACTTTGTACCAAACACATCATCATCCGATTCTTCCTCCACTGTTGAAGACTTTCTAGCCTCCCTACTTTCTGACAGACTTCTGTTAGTCTCCATAGTAGCTTTCCTTCCTTCTCATTGTCCTGTGTAATTGCCAGAAACAACTTTATTCCGTTCAAAGTCTCCATCCTCCAAACTCTCTGATCACTGTCCCACCTAGACTCTGCTAATGTCTTTTCTGCCTTTCTCATCCTCCTCTCAAATTTCTGTCACTGTTGCTGTCTGGCTACTAGCTCCTAAATCGCTAATGCCTCAAACTGTGCTGGTTTCGGAAGGGGCTTCGATTCATATAGCACCATCCTTAAATGCTCCAAAACCCTCAAATTGAATGTCCCATTTGTAAGAAATGCTAATTTCCCATTGTTCTCTGTCACTTTGCAGCATTGCTTTAGCCAAAGACATGGCACAAAACCCTTTTCTTCCATTACAATGTAAGCTGGTGTACCTTCTGATGGTGTAGACTCGCCTATACTTGTTGTAATATATGTATCTCCCCTAAAGGCACCCTTTAAAGCTTTGAAACATTTCATCTTTTCGACCTCTGTTGTTATTCAAAATCAAATCAGGAAGTGACTTTTACTCCCAGAAATCCTTTCACCTTCTCTCTCAACCAATTGCCTCTCATGGACGGCTACCAATCCATGCACAACCTTTTTCACTAACCGACCTATCCCAGCGCGGCTCCAGTGGCGTCACACTCACATGTACTGTGGCTGACAAAGTCTTGCGACTCGTCCTCACAAACTCTGATTCACAGAAACTAATGCAAATATTGCAAGCACAAATCAAAAAACAAAAAACAAATCTGCTGGTTTACTACAGGAAAGGTAACACAATAGTTTCAGAAACCTTATGGATTTTCACTGACAGCTCACGTTCTAACAGCTACTCCTTTCACAGTCTCCCAAATTCACAAGCAAAAGTAGACTTGCAAATTTTACTCTCAACTGATCAGTGGGTCTGTCCTGGTGCACATAGTACTGGCCAAATCTCAGTCTAAATTTTCTTTCACTCACTTTGACTTACACTTTGACTTTTCGACCACGCTCGATCAACCTACTAAACCAGACAGGATACAATGTAAAACCAAGTGTCTCATGCACTTTTCAATATACTCCGGAGTCTTAGACCACACGGGGTCCATACATCAACAACCATGTGGACAATTTTTGAGCACTAAGCACCACACACATGTGGAGTTCGAAGACTTCCCTACTCTCACACGGCGGAGTATGCACACTCCTTCTACAACTTCATTTGGAGTACGCAATCTCCCTAAACCCTCACAAACCTCACAATTCACCTGCGATTTGCATAAGCTGTACAAGTGCAACCTACTTCATTCACACTGTCACTAGAACGCTGAGAACATCCTCAAACAACAACTAGCAGTATTCGAGATTCTGGGAAAGTCATTTCTGGGCCTAAAGAAACATTTTCTCTCCAATTAGCATAATGGAAAAATAAATTCCAAGTCTCAATAATAATGAACCTTCAACTCTGTTACTATCTCTGGACATCTATGATGGTCTCTAAAGGAGACAAACCATTACCTCTGTTTACCAACACTGTTAACACCTGTTATCCTGTACAGGACGTCTATGATAATCTTTTAGGGAGACCAGCCATCAGTCTCCTACCATCTCTGTTAGTACGTGTGACCTTAATGAGTAAACTTACAAGGGGACGCGAACAGGTCGATGAACTATTGGCTCGCAATTAAGATGTTCTTACCATATCTCCAGTACATGCAAATCAATAATCAATAACCAATACACATTATTATTTATAATCAGCAATAATCAACAACAGTAATAATCAATAGTCAGTAATTGTCACGCTTTTGTGAAAGTTAGAGTATTTATTTCCTTTTATCAACAATGCTAAAGTCATGTAGATCTCAATATCAAATCAAACACATACAGAAACAATACTGACTGTCCAAAGCGGCGGAAGAAACGTAATCTAATCAAAGCTTGAACTACAACACATTCTAAGGTTATGGTGCAAATTATTAACAAAATCAACTGCTTCAGAGTGATTACATACATTCCAGTTCAGCAGAGAAATTAATCAAGCATTTTTCCCTATTAGCAGATTTTCATTAGTGAGGATCCTTAACCAACATCAGATTTGCATCAGCATGTTGGGCTTTATGTAAAACAATTTAGTAACATGAATTTGGAAAAACATCTAACTATAGCTCCATCAAAACAGTGCAGTTGGTACCTAGAAAGAATTAGAAAATATGCATGATAATCAATATTCTAATTCATAATACCCATCCTCAATGTGGATCCGCAAGCAGAGTCAGTCTTTGTCCTCAGCATCAAAGTTCAGAATACGCAAAGTCTTTAAGCAAATAAAGTTAAGCATGTCTCTTGTCAAGATGACAAGAAATATTGACCTTTCGGCTAGCAAAAAAATGGACAATGACGGTGGCTTGTCTCAGTGCAGTCTTGTTAAATCAAAACCAGTAAAACTATGTCTCAAATCCCTATTGGTCAATTAATCGCATGTTCACACCTTGTCCAATAAAACTAAAACAAAAAATCTGTGAATTCTACCATTATTCTGTTCACATGTCATTGATTGGTTGTCCTGCAATGTCCTCATCATCCGGCTTATCAGGTAACAATATTGTTTCAGCTTCTACTCCAGTCAGTGTCTTCATTGTTCTCCTCCTGAGAAAGTCAGTCTCACACATATTACACACAAAATGTTAGATTAGCAAGAACAGCATCTTCTAGCAGTCGGTTCTCATGAGCAAACATTTAATCTATGAACACATTTAAACAATACAATGGAAAATCACAGTTTAACTCTCTAGGACAGCCATTTATTAAATGTTAAGAAATGCAGCTTTGACATGAGGCCTGGCAACTAGGCCAAGACCTACGCTAAATTAAGGCCTACAATTAGTAAAGGTAATACATAATGCATGACCTTTTAAAATGACATATTACTACTTTAGTCAAAACATATATTCAACATTTCACAGTATTAGACTACTAATAAGTACACTTAGTGAACATTGGCAGCCACTCATCGTAATCACATTTTCAAATGTGTGAATTATTTTTGTAAGTTATTATTTTTTCTATACAAAACCATTATTCAGAATACATGAGCACTCATTAATATTTTTTATTAAAACATGTGCGCTAACATAACTAGTCTCTCCACACATGCTTGGGATCTCTTGAGGCTCCGTACACACCACTCTGGTGCCCCAACCTTGACAGGAGAGTGTGTTTGTTTTTGAAAATAAGAAAAAGGAAGAAGACAAAGGAAATGGCATGGCTCATATTGAAAGAGAAGCCCTCAAGGCAAAGTGATTCCTTTGCAGTAAGGCTACATGGAGAAGAAACAGTTATACATTACGTTTTTTTGGCATTGAACATTTTAGTAATATAGACACTGTTGACATTTAATCATTGTATATGTTGGTTGGTGTCAATGAAAGGTTCCTCCATCCTTGAGTGTTTTGATATTGATTTGCATTTTATTAATACTTTATAGTTTGCATGTTGACATCGTGATAAAACCAGTAGGCCTGACTTTTATTAAATGCATCCAATAAGTTACCTTTACCATATTCAAGGGAAAAGCTTACTTGTGTGCAGACTTTTAAAGGTGCTTCCAGCTCAGAGGATCAAAGATACATTTAGGCCCCTAAATTAAGAATTGCACCTCATATAGAGAAAGAAGGGAGGCGTACAGTTTTGATGCATTCTCAGATTTACAGATCCTCGTAAATCTGGACATGCATGAAAACCCATGGGTGTTGCCTGGGAAATCCCACTGCATTGCCCTTAGAAAGCCCCCCTGACACGGTATAAGGCAACGCAGCGCCTTGCACCTCATTGGCTTACACCATATCCATGTGGCCATGAAAATCCTTGCATAGTGGCTTTGCGTCGCCTCATAGATATGGTTCTGTACTCTGTGCTGCTGGTGTGTCTAGAAAAGTGACACACCAGCAGCACAAGGGGCTTGTAAATAAGTCCCTGAGTCTTCAGCCCACAGCACGTCCCCTGAGTAAGACTTGGACCACTTTGCCAACCTGCCCTGAGAGTCAAGTGCTAAAAAGTGGTATTTGGTTCCTAATTGGGAGGTCTACACTATGAGGGCCCCTGGAGGTCACCAGTATGAACATTTCCAGTTGTTACAGATGGAGTACTGTACTCCCTGTCTGCCCTGGGTCCCTTTGTACCAGATTTATTACCAACAGTATTTCCAAAACCTGTCTTCCTCTATTCTTTAAAATTCACCCAATACACTGTCAATACCAAAATGACAACAAATCCTCAGATTTGCATTGGCATTCAACAACCAAAATGCTTTACACCACTCTTCTGTCAATCCTACACCATACATAGCCAATAACAAAACACCCTCATATTTATGTTGTTACTATCAAAGTACCCCTCACAATGAACTATTAACTTCAATAAAGGGGAAAAATCTCTCTAAAATAGTAAGAGGCTGAATATTTAGCGATTCACATTATAGTTAAGGTTTATCAAAATGCACACATCCAATAATGTTACTTTCACTATAATCCTGCTGTCTGTCACACCTAAGAAAACAACACTCATTATTGAGAGCTCCATCAACAGCGAGAGCCAATTTAAAACAAAAATACTCTTTCCCCCAACCTTCATCCCCCATGTCATGTAAGAAGACAATATGATTTTCTCATATACTGAGAATTCTTATAAAGCAAAGAATTAAAACTAGCACTCCATGCCTAGACTAGTTTGAGGAAACCTCAGTTGGATGTCTGTACCTCTCTGGTCATGGACTTCAAGCCAAATTCCATATAGAACAGCAGGAGATATAAAAAAGCAAAGGCAACTACCGTCAGTAATGGGTGGCACAATTTCTACTAAGCAACAATTGGAGGACACCACACAGCAGACTTCCAATTTATAAAAATTCTACAAAAAGATCATCGCTGCCATGATCTAAGACTTAAACATTCCCTAGCTCAGAAACCCAAATCTCCAAAACCAGTACATCATATGCATGCTATACAAAGCAAATAAGTTCAAACTATCAACCGAAAGCCTAAAAGAGGAGATACAATAATGCCAAAGTGATGATAGGGACATTCCACCTAAATTGTGAGTGAGCCAAAGTAAATTAATCTGACAGCGTGGCTTTTTATACCGCTAAATAAACGCCAGCTAGCTTCCACTTTTAAAAAAAAATGAAGAGAATGTAGAAGAAAAAAAAGAGAAATCGGAAAAGAATGGGGGATAGACTTGAACAGATAAAGATATTGAGGCAGGATAGCCATCTTCATCATGTAACACCCACCAAAATACCCAGGCGAAGTCTGCCCAAATTTCTAAAGGGCTCAAGTGATTTCACATATAATTCTTCACAATTAAAACCAATACTATCCTCTATGTTCATAGATACTTGAACTCCCAAGTATGTTGCAGAGTTAACAAATATGTTTTCAATATTTAGCTTATAGCCAAAGACAGTTCCAAATTGTCCTGCCACATGCTTGATTGCTACTGAAAAGCTAGAAAGAGAGGAGAACAAGATGACAATGTCATTAGCATATCCAAATACTCTGACATCTAGCTTCTGTAGTGTAATGAAGGAAAGATGACTAATGTTTTTAAAACTTTAATGTATGGCTTTAAATAAAGAGCAAAAAGCATCCTCACTTTGTTCCATGATTGATTCTTATGATAGCTGACAATCCGACAAGAAGGGCTATTGAAGCAGACAAAGAGGTGGATAATGCCATAAACTGACTTGAAAAATTAAAAGCAAATCAAATTGGTTCATAACAGACCATAATGACCACTAGGAACCTCTGTCTAATTTCTTTTCAGCACCCAACAAGATCATCTGGCAGGCCTTCCCATCACACCTGCGACATCAAGCACTGTTACCAATGTGCACTCTTATCAGTTGTATCCCTGAAAATAATTAATCTATAGTGCACGGGAACTAGCAGGCTGGTATTGCTGTTGCGAAATGAATAGACAATATTCTAGTGTTGATTTTTCAGTCTTTTTTTTCTGCAAAACCATCCACTCAAGTGAAGCGCTGCATAAGCCGGTGCTCCCAGGAGGTTGTGCCAAATCCATAAATAGTTAGTAAACAAACTAATGGGATGCACTCCGTAGCAGAATAATGCTGCTTATTCCATCATACACAGTTTACGCGTTTCAACCATATTGGTCTTGTTCCCAACTGTTAGTCCATTTTAAATGTTTGTAATATACACCCCTTAGAAGCCCCAGAGCATTCTGGATCTTGTAGTTAATCAATCATATTACAATAAAAGACAATACATTTAAAATGTTTGATTACAAAAATGAATATATGCTCCATAAGTCAGCTACCCATTTGCACTGCTCATCATCAACATCATTATGTCACAATGAAATGTAAACTTTGCATTTAAACAAATTAGCCCCCAGTGGGACCTTTTACTGATTGTCACCAGCATCATTCACTCTCAGTGAGAATTTTACTTAACATGCAAATAACCTAACCATAAGTGGGATCTTTCATCCAATAAATATAATTCTTACTTAGATGATTTTCGTTTTCAAAGAGCTGTAACAAGCATCCTAACGCATGACATACCCAAATAATTCATCAAGATCTAAAAATCTCTGTTGAGTGCGTGAGTTATAGGTACCTTAGTGCACGAGTTATAGGTACTTGAGGTAACTATAAACATAGTTGCTGAGTTTCTAAGGTTTTGTGTGAGTAAATTCAGAACCTAACTATAACTTCCCTGTAACCTTTATTTTTCTTTAGTGCATTTCTATGTTTTTTAATTTAGTTTCCTCACTATAATGTCTCTGTAACCTTTGGGTTTTTCAGTGAATTTGTTTTAATGTTAATTAAGATGCCCATGCCGATGCATGGTGGGGGGGGGGAGGGGTTTGGACGCAAGGTCTGGCTTGGCACTGTGCTGTCACCACCCAAGCTTGCTGCTCCTGCACCCCTCTTCTTTGCCATCCATTGTCAAAGTCTATGCCCCTTCTCCCTCATTAGAGCTCTGTCTGCCACTGCCCTTCCCTCCTACCCTGAACAGTTAGCTTGCTGCCCCATTCACTTCCTTCCTACCCTCTTTTTCAAGTCCATGCACCATCACCCTCCGCCCTGCATGGTCTGAAGTGTTGTCACTGCCACCAGCGTCCTGCCCTTCATGGTCTGTTATGCTGCAACGCTCCCTCCTGTCAACCCGGTACGGACAGCTTGCTGCCCTTGCCTCTTTCCACTCTGCTCTGTTGTCCATGTGCATGGCTCTGTCCCCTCCCTACTGCTTTCCATGGCCCGTTGTGCTGCACTGCTCTCCTGCTTGCCTTGTATAGTGTATTGTGCTTCTGCAACCCCTGTCATGTAAGGTCAGTTTAGTGCCCCTGCCCATGTCCCTCCTACCCTCTGTTATTTGAGTCCATGTCCCTACCCCATTCCTCCTGCCCTCCATGATCCAATGTACCATACTTGCCAACATTTTGAGCTTGGTAAGAGTGAGATTTTGAAAACAAAACCTGGGGAATTGATATTCCCCATTGACCTGCATTGGTAAAGAGGAGATTTTAGGCAGGAGGCAACTAAAGTAAAGTCTCTGGACCCTCCTCCCTGCCCTCAATTATCTGAGTCTGTGTTCCTGACGTCTGCCTCCCCACAGTATTTTAATGAACAACTAGATTGCTAACATTTTATATTTATTACAAAAGTGTGTCACGCCTGACGTCATCTTGATGTAATCAGAACTGTAAAACTTAAAGCATTTCCTTTAGAAGTCATAAAAATGAGAGGGTCTTATTTGCATACAAATTATGATAAGTTCTGCTAAAAAAACTAGAATTAGGAAATATTGTCTGAGTTCTCTAACAGCAACAAATGCCCTTTTAAATCATTTGCTATACCAAAATTAAAGTGTCCTTGTGTAATGTGACTGATGCTCATGTAAAGCACTCCAATGCCTTTGGGTCAAGTTAGCGCTAAATAAAACTGCAAAAAAAATGAATAAAATAAATGTTTTGTACACTTCATTGGACTATAATTGGGCTACACTTGAGTGATAAGTGTGCTACATTTGGGCTCTTTTTTCTCTGGTGGCCATTTTGGGATACTTGCTTGTTATGAGGTTTCCTAATTTCCTTTTTTCATGAAGAATCTTCAGTAGAAAATGCTTTCATTTTTCCACTTCGATTCCATCAAGATGGCGTTCAGATGTGCCACATTTGTGGCATAAATTCAGAGTGTTAGTACTTTAGTTGCTAATTAGAACATTGTAAGCTGCTGATCACCCAGGAATTAACTGGCAGTCTGCTGCTGGTGTTGAAAGTGCATGTTTTAGTCCCCATGTCAGAATGTTTTAATGAAATAGAAGAGAAAGGTATTCGAGAACTCACTTAAAACATGTCCTAATTTTTTATTTCTACAGCCCTAACTATAATTTCTATAACAAAATGAACCCCCTCATTTTGTTCCTTTCTAAATTAAATGTTTTAAGTTTTACCAGTTTAATTCAATCAAGGTGGCTTTAGGCATGCCACAATTCTTTCATAAGTAAGACTTTTAGCACTCGTTGTTTAGAACACTATGGGAGGCTACAGTAGAACACAAAGGAATCAACTGACAATCTCCTCCTGTTGGAAGTACATGTTTTACTGAGAATGTCAGACGTAATTCTCATATGTCTGAGGAAGAAAGTGTGAAATTACAGAACATTTGCTCCCATTTTAGCTTCTGGAACACCATCCTTCAACTCTATGGGAAAATTATTAGAAACCAGTTTTCTCTCAAACATAAATCATGAAATCCCAGCAGGGAAAAATCACCTTAGAACACACCTTAGAACACACCATAATTCTAAAAATATAATGGTATAATGGTACCATCAACAAAAGATTTATATTGTAACTAAAACTTGTCACCCTTTATACGTTCCCCTTTTTCTGACCCTCAAAACCAGCCATTTGCTACATTGCATTTCAATGGGGTGCTATCATGTACATTGGTCCCAAAATGGCTGCCATCACTTTCTGGTTGAAGTGCTGACAGCCAATCAGATCTCCTAATTAGCCCAGATACACAGATTTGTTTTTCCTTTAATATCTCAAAAACTACTGAATGTATTTACACTGAATAACAAAAGGTGTGCTTTCTGTACCAAGAGCTACCTTCCTGCCAAATTTTGTGTAATTCCATTTATCAGTCTGGGCTGCATTCATGTCTAAAATCTCTAAGCACTTGGGCCTGTGCGATGCACTGATAATTACTCCAGTTATTACATCACTCATGACATCTTCTTTGACATAATTGATAATATCACTGTGACATTTGCAGAGAAAGTTATTGATAAGGAAACTGTGTATGGAGAGGGTGCGAGCAATAGTTACCTTAGAGCACGAGTTACCTAAAATAACTCTAACTGCTGAATTACTATGCTTTTATGTGTGTAAAATCTGAACCTAACTAAAACTATATATATATATATATATATATATATATATATATATATATATATATAATATCTATATGTGGGTGGCCTTCCTCCTTCTATGTATTAATTACCAATTGTGAAAATATATTTATTTATGTATTTATAGGTGATTATATCGCAAACATGATGCTAGATGATAATACAAAGGAAATACATAATCTTATATTTAAGAGTTCATATCCCATTCAAGCACAGGGTCCAATATTTTCTATTTTGAATTTTAAAAATGCTATGTTACAAAATGGCCGCTCTGTTTGCATTTTCCTTTTCAGCTATGTCGTTAATAGCAAAGAAGGACTATAGGGTTTAAATAGTTGGGTGTAAAAATGTCTGCCAATGTCCAGTTGAAGGCTATTGCCGAAACGCGTCGACATTTGGTTGGGACAGCGTGTGTTTGTTCTTTGCAGGCACTTTAGAGACTTTTTATAAGTGCCATTTACTTATTTATACTTTTTTATGTGGTGTCAATTTAACCTGTATTTGAACCCTTTCAATAAATTGGAGCTGATGATATTGCATACGAGTGATTTTCAGCTCCTCATCTCACGAGCTCGTCTGGATATTGTGCAGCCCTTTGGTGTGTGACCGAATTGCACCGTCTTTTTGAAAATTATATATATATATATATATATATATATATATATATATATATATATATATATATATATATATGTTTCTGCTCAGTATAATTGTACAGAATTCCTAAATATCACTGAATTCTGAATTAAACAGATCATGTAACAAGGGATCTAGGGCCAGATGTAGTAAACTCTGATTTTGCGAGTCGGTGCGACTCGCAATTTCCGATTCGCAAAATCGGATGCAGAACGGTGTCTCATATTGCGACCCCATTGAGATTCCCTGAACTCACAGGGATGGTGGTCTGCTGGAGACCTCCATGTCTGTGACTGCTTTTTAAATAAAACAGTTTTTTTTTGTTTGTTAAAGGAAAACGAGTTGCAATACAAAAAAATAACGAAACCATTTGGTTTCGGTTTTTCAGAGTAGGCAGTGGTCCATTGGACCACTGCCTGCTCTGCATAAACATTAATGGCGACATTCACAAAGGGGAAGCGGTCCCATGGGGACCCCTTCCCTTTTGCGAATTGGTTACCAACAGTGTGACATTGGTGGTAACTGCGAATTTCTTTGCAACCGCGTTCGCGGTCACAAAGCAATTCTGCATCGCGGTGCGAGTCGCAAATAGGAAGGGAACACCCCTTCCTATTTGCGAGTCACATTCCCATTTTGCGAGTCGGTACCGACTTGCAAAATGGGAATGTGCATTGCGATGCGCATTTTGCATGGCGCAAACTGCGATTTTTGCGGTTTGCGCCATGCAAAACGCTTCCTACATCTGGCCCCTAAGACCTTATAAACTTTAGTAAATTCAATAAGAATTGAATGAGGACCCGTTGCTTTACTGGGCACAACCTGAGAAATTTACTTAGCTATTTCAGTGCAAGCTAAGTGTGAGTTCAAACCCTCTTGATACTGGGTTGATAGCTCTTGTAGTCAGAGCATTTTTATATAAATAATTAATCAATCTGCTCATGAGAAGCCCTGCAATAATCTGTATACAGGCTACAATAGAACTGGTGGAATGCGTTGTTTATATCCAAATGACCTGAGACTAAGACCCATGCTGAGTTCTTAATACTCAGAATAAAGTTGCTACTACTTCTGTCCTTAATCTGGAATGCCAATAAATGTCCTATTTCCTCACTATTCTCAAAAGCGATAGAGCTGGTAAACATGCAATTTTTGGTTAGCTCTATCCCTGATCCTCTTTTTTACAACATTTGGAGGGTAGTTAATTGTTCAAAAACCAAATGGGTGTTACAAGTTTGAGATTGCCCACTGATATTAAATGTATAATCTATTTCTAGCTATAAAAGAATAAATCATAGCCCCTACTGGCAGATAAAGTTCAAAATCTGGCCTCATGTAAAAGCCTTCAAGCATCCCATAGTGTAGTAATAGTTGCTGAACAACTTTAATATCAATGAATTCTCTAGGCGAACCCTCCATAAAGCTAATATATGCAGTATCCATAAGCAGCCTATGGTCAAACGTCCAGCGGGAAGAACAGCCACAGTTTGTAAGCAGCTAGACTTAAAATAGGGAAAATGAGAGTTATGATCTGAGACAATCTTAGGAATGAATTTTATATCAATGTATGCAAGAATTGCACAGCCAGAAAAAAACATCGATTTGTGAGGATGAACAGTGAGGCACAGGGAAAAAGGTACACCCATATTCAAGTGGGCAGCAGGCTCACCAGTCATCCACTAAGGTGAATGATTCTATAGTGTGCATTAATGACCTTTTTGATATCCTCATACATTTATCAACAACAGTTTCCATAGATGTGGAGCCAAGGCCAAGTTAAGATCACCTCAAAGAACAATAGTATCCAGATATTGATTGTAGCTCCAATAAAAAGTGAAATGTAGTTGGGTCATCTATTTTAGGGGCACAGGCAGAACATAAAGTAAGTTGAAATCTTCCCATCTTGATCCAAGCAATTGACCAATGCCAAGAATGATCAGTCTTGACATCAGTTGCTATCAATATCTCCTCCAAGCTAAACGTACAGCACCACTTTGTGAAGACTCAGTGCAGGAAGCTGCTAAAGTCTTATACTGGGGTTTTGGATATTTGTGGGACTCTTTCACTGCGATGTACATCTCCTGGAGACATAGAATTTGAGGTTTAATTGTATGGAGATTTTACCTAATACACTTAATTTTGGTAGAGATCCTCATACCGTTATGTTTCAACAAAGGATATACACATCCTGGTCACTACTCTATACCAATTTAAGCAATGAACATTACCTTGTTTATGTGAATGACGCTGCATATTGACAAACAACTTAAACTGTCCTGTTATATACCTTTTTCCCCTTTTTCTATTCCTATCCCATGTGACCAGATTTAAAACAATGCCAATGCATAGTCAACATCCCACATACCCCCAAATGCCCACTTTCCAAAGCATTATTACCCTTTTGAAACTTTCCAGCCCACCCATTCCACTCACCCCACTGCTGTCCAAACTCTTATGAAAATGGACGTTTATGACTTCACAGTGTATGGCTCTTGAATCTAGTGTGGAGGAATGCTACTGGTGACACCAGCTGCAGTGAAAATCAAAACTGAAAAACTGTCTCAAACTGTCTCAAAGAAACACCATATTCAACCCTTAGAGTCTTCTCCATTGGAGTGTACAAATTTCACTCAAACACCCAAAAAAGTCATTAAAAACATAACCACAAACCAAAAAATAAAATAAATTACTTTGAAATTAAAAAGTTAGGTACTATAATTTATCTGAAACAATTCCTTAAAAAAGCATTCAGAACAAAAATAGGGATGCATAGAATCGAGAAACAGCCTACTTTAAATTCCTCTATGATTCAGTAAATAAAGATAAACTATTTCCACCCACATCCAAAACAAACAGAAACATTTCTTAAATATTCTTAAAACAAAAAACGAACCTGCAACCCTTAATTAAATCTATACTAAAATACTTTCACATGCTAAAACTGTCATGCAAAGCCCTACAACTCAAACAACTTTTATACTGTACACCTACCCACCATTAACTAAACATACATATTGCTTCATCACCAATACTAAACCAACCCTTCTAAACCGTTACTTTATATTAAGAATTAATTTAAAATACACTTACCTATCAGGAAAGCCACAATTGTGCCTCTGCCAACCTTGCTGATCAGCAAACAATGAAGGAAAAGAGAAAACACTATTGTATGTGTTTACCAATACGAAAATAGTTATTTAATTGACATTAAAAATGCTTTCGAGACAACATTCTGTTTCTATAAAATTATTTTGTATGTTTTAAAGTTTGTAAACAATGTGAAAAGAAAAGCTTGACCATATGTTTTTAATTTATGTTAAACTTGCTTATTAATGTCTAAGGGGTTGATTATGACTTTTCTGTCCACTGAAGTCCCAACGGTCAGGTTGCCACCAGTGCAGCCGCCTTCCCCGGAGCCCCATTAAGAGTTTCCCACTGGGTCAGTGGGCAGAAACGGCGTTTCTGCCCACCGGCCCAGTGGAAACGACCTACAACTTTGACACCTGCTCCTAATAGTGTTGGTGGCAATGCTGTAGAGCATAGGTGCAGCAGCACGTGTCGCGATGTTCACTGTCTGAAAAGCAGACAGTGAACATTGCAATGGGGCTGGCCAGTGGGGCCTCTGCCCGAGCCAATTGCATGGGCAGTACAAGGGCCTCACTGGGGCACCCAGTCTCCGCCAGCCTTTACATGGCAGTGCTACCGCCATGTAACCGCTGGCAGAGAGAGGGGTCGTAATCCCCAGGGTGGTGCTGCTTGGCACAGCACCGCCACATTGGCAGTAGTCTGACTGCCACCGCAGCCTTAAGACCACCAGGGTCAAAATGACCGCCTAAATGGTTTTAACCTCAGTTATGGAGAACAACTTTAAATAATATAAGATGCTGATATTTTTATATGTTATTATACCTGTCATATATGTTGAAAAAGATAGACCTTCACGTTAAACATATTCTACATTTTCCTTTATAAAAGTTGTTTCTAAAAGTTAAATTATATATAATTGTTTTCTTCCTTGTGATGAAAATGTATTTAAACTACCTATACATTTATTTTACATTCTAAAAGTACTGACAAATACTACTAGTTGCATAAATAAACAACTTGTTACATTTATTAACTTTTTTTTCAAAATGTTCACTGAAAGAAAATATGCACACCTTTTTGTTAACATATATATTTTATATATACACATATAAACTAAATGAAATGTTTGTTATTATTACTAGATAAAACATAGAAACCTTTTAATATCTATTTCAGTCATTTACTTTAGTATTAAAACTCCATTTACATGTAGTTTAAAGGACTTATGTTATTTGTCAAAGTAACATACAGCAGACATCATACTAAATACATGTAATTTCTTATAGAACATACAGAAATGTATAAGTGTATACATTTAGGGCTGTGTACATAATATTATACCTCCAGTGTTACTGGCATTGGAGTAAGTTACTTGGGTGGGCCAAAGCCATGGCTGATGCTGAAAAACGCACATCTTCAGATACACTGGAGTTTAGCAAATTCCTCTAAAGTCGATGTGCTTCTGATCAACAGGAGTTAACTTGCAATGGTTTAAGCAATACTTTAGAGCCAGAAACAGTATTACTGAACAATATTTCTCCAAATATGGAACTCAAAAAGTGTAGCCCTTGAAGAAAATGAATGCCAGACCCAAAAATCAAAATGCAAAGCAGGAAAACAGTTTTGCCACACACAATGCAATACCTGTCTAATATAGTGAGACACTGAGAAAATTCCAATACAGAATTCTATTCAAAGAAGAATACCACTGCTTAAAAATTCTGTACCAGGATTCAATTCCCATCAATGTGTGTGCCAGTTAGAAGTCAAAACATTTGAGATGCTAAAACTGTGATGCTAAAAATGCCACTCTAATAAGATTGATAGTCCCATGTGCCAAAGTAGTGATAAAAGGTCCAATCAGTCAGATACCATCACTGATTTTCAAAAAGACCATGCTTCCCATTATGACTGGACATGTCTCACTGAACCAGTGACCTACTCAATGTTCTGTGGCTTCTGTACAAAGGGCTGAGGCTGCTGAAGATTATTTAGTGCTCTTTCTGTATCTCCACCGTTGCCTGAATGGAAATTAGTCTGTTGTGATATAAAAAACTATTTACTATCACTATGCTATCTTCTGCTGGATCATAATTTATGTATTATTTAATATTTACTGCCATCCCCACTCTTTCAGTTTCCTGCCTTAGCCTCATTGTGTCCAGCATACTTCTGTGCTAAGAACAGAATTCCTATGATGCCATTAAAAAAGGACGGCTACTTTTTCCACACTTTGATAATTGTTCGTTATTACCTTAAAAAAATAGAAAATTATATCACTGTACTTACAATGCACTGAAGTCCCTTTACTGCCCATGTGTATAGGTCCATACTACAATAATATCATAGTAATATTAATAATAATGATTCCACTATTAATTTTGCTACTAATAACATTAACCATAATTATTAGAATTAGAATTATTCATAACAATTATCAATATTAGAATTAATGCTAATTGTGGTAGTTGCAATGGTACTTGTATTGATATTTTTATCATTGTTGTAAGGGCAGGGCAGGAAAGTACCTACACTTAGCAGTAGGCCACTAACCCTCACTAGTTCCAGTCAGGTCTCAATTAATGAATGCCCACTTAACCCTTGGTAGTTTGGCAATGAGCGACAAGGCTTAACTTAGGAGACAGGTGTATAAATCATTTTAAAATCACAAAACAGTATAAAAGTAAAACACAAACCATAATACAAATCCAACTCCAATTTATAAAAATATATTATACTTTTATCCTTAAAATGACACTAAAATGACAAAAATCCAATGTAGGGAACAAGAGATTTTAATCTTTAAAGATTAAAAGTAATTCTAGCGCTTAGAAGCAAAGAGTGCTCAGAGGGTTATGAAAGGTCACACTGGAAAAGGACAAAGTCCAGAGTTCAGGCCACACATGATGTAACACTGTTACACTTACTTTCAGACTGGTTCTTGATACAGCAAAGTGGTCCACAGAATCAGCCAACGGTTCAGAGGCTCTCGTTTGGCTCTTGGGTGCTTGGACTACAACTCCCACAATGCACATCTTCAACTTATGGAGAGGTGTATAAAAAATGCTCCAAATGTCTCCAAACTTCTGGATCTTCTTCCAGAAGTCCCTTTTGGTTCCTTGAAATGCCCACAACTTGATCCAAGGTTCCAGAAGCTCTGAGTTGCTCCTTGAGTTGAGACATTAATTCCAAGAATGCACCTGGTCATAATCCTCAATTGGCCACTGAATGCTGGTCAGCTGGCCTCTTCTTGCAGGACTTGATGCAAGGGACTCATTTGAACCTGCAGCTTACAGGGAGCCCACTCCTGGAGTTGCAGAAGCAAGGCAAAGTCCTTGTGAGTGCAGTGTCCAGGTGCAGGCCAGGGGTCCAGCAGGGCAGTCCTAGTATCATCTTCCAGCGTGGATCTGAGGTGTGGGTGCAGCTCTGCCATATTTATCCTTGTTCCTTGGGTGGATAGCAGGAGCGGGGCAACGGTCCAATCACAGGCAGGCCACTACCGTCTTGGATGACCACTTCCTGGGAAGTGAGGCGAAAATCAATCCCAGGGAGCTACATTCCTTAAAAATCCAAAATGGCAGAAACTGAATGTTGGAGGTTAGGTCTGGCTGAGCCCACCCACTGGTGTGGCTAAAAATCTTTAACACACCCCTCTCCTGTCCTCTCCTAATCTAAGCAGAGGGCAACAGGTTGCCTGGGCTTGCAGGAAATGGGGGATTTCCTGGATCAGTTTGGCTGCTCTCCCCCATCCTGTTTCACCATCTGCTGAGGCAGATCTCCTCCCCCAGGCACTTCCTTTGTGTTCAGTCCAGGCCACTTCAGGCCTTATCAAGGTAGCCTGGCCAGGCTGCCAGAGGCTGGCCAATCAGAGAAGGGCAATAAAGAGCTGAAACTGGTAAATTTTAGGAAGAGTTCTTAAACTCTTTCTCTGAACTACTTTTATTAAACCCAACAATGGCAAGTTGCTGCATTTATTATAAAAATCAATTTGAGACCAAACCTTCCATATCTAGCTCCTTGAGAGACTTTATTAATTAAAATCCCCGTTTCAGCCTATGGAGCCTATTCAGTACTATATGGGAAAAATGCATTTGGCTGTTTTTCCTTACCAGGGCTTATAAAACATATTTTATAAAGTCCCTGCTTATAGTTACACTACCTAGGGCACACCATAGGGGTGACTTATATGTGAAAATAAGGTAGTTTAAGCCTTTGGAAGTACTTTTAGTTCCAAAGTCGAATTTGCATATAACGTTACTTTAAAAGCAATCAGCAAGGCAGGCCTGCCTTTAAAATGACACTGGGCACCTCAGCAGTGCACCTATGGGTGCACCACCCATGCTGGGGTCCCTAAACCTACATGTCCTACCATAGACTAGGGACTTATAGGTAGGTTGACATAGCCAATTATAACTAGCCTAATTTGCATACTTATTTTACACAGAGCACAGGCTCTGGGACTGATTAGCAGTACCCAAGGCACGATCAGAGTCAGGAAAACTAAAGCAAAAAGGGCAAAACAAGTTAGGAGGCTTCTGCAATCAGCCCAGTTTTCTCACAATAATGATGATGATGATTATTATTAATAATAATAATAATAATAATAACAACAACAACAACAACAACCTTGGTAGTAGTAGTAATAGTGCTATCAGGAATGCAACAGTAGATCCCCTGTCAACTGAGAGAGTTTCCAGGGTTTGATTGTCCATTCTAAGTTGTATTAAAGTATTAGGGTTTTAGTAGGGCAAAGGACTGTCTGGTCTATATTTTCACATGATGCGCAGCAAAGTCCTTCGCTTTGGCTTTGCGTCTGGCAACTGGTACATCACAGTCCACCACTACTGTAACAACTGCTCATTATTTGAGTGGGAAACTACGTCACACGAATCAGAGCTAAAGTGAAGTGTAAGTACATGACCTTCAGATAGGACATCAGTATTGTTACAGGAACGATGTCTACTTTTCTACGTTGCTAATTGCTTTGAAACTACTTTTCTTCTAATGTGATCCGTGGGCAGCAGTTGGTCACACAGAATATTAAAAGAAAAGAAATTGCAAAGCTGTGCACGGAGCAGTCCATCGTTATGTTGGTGCTGCTGGTGAGATGGGAGATTGAGGGGTACAATATGATAGTGAGCATGAAATTAGGCACACCTCCTTGTTAATCGCTATTGTAAAAAAAAGTATTGCTGCATTACAGGGATTAGATTGAACACAATGACAAGATTAAAAGATGCTATCCATGTGCAGTGCACAGAGGGTATCCTCGCTCTGCCCCCATACTGCAAACTGCTGCCCATAATTGGAGCCCACGAATGAGGAGAATTGATTCAGGATTATTTGGAGAATCTGAAAGAATCTGTGTGTAATCATGTGGTCATCCGAATCGCTACCAGTAGCAATGAGACACTTGATACCCCATAATTATGTCTCCAGTACTTAATACTTTTCCTGAATTACATTAAATTAGTGCAGGTTTCTTACTTTCCAATGAAATTGTTTAATGTTTCTTACTTCTAATTATTCTTCTCAGAATTTTGTGCAGTGGTGTCAGCAGTGATACACCACTCAGAAATGTTGGACGCTGATTGAAGCCTCCATTGCTACAAAAGGAAGTCTGCTGTCCTGCATTCCAGAACGGCAATAATATTTTCAGTTATGGGATAAGAAATAATTACTGTTAAACTTGTTTTTCTCCAGATAATCCAACTACTTGGTTTGTGAGGTAATTTAGGAGTATACCAGAGTGGTATTCCCCACATGTTTATTTTGGGAGATACAAATCATCTTCTTAATATTACTCGTTTCCATGTTTTCTTCCATTTCAACCTAAATAAATCCCTCATGGTATCCATTAACCAGTACACCTGAGTTAAAGAGTCCATACTGCGCTCTTGTGCAATTTATTCTGTCTCATTCATAAATGTCATTTTTTACATATGCAATCAATTTCTTGTTCACTTGCATTTTTTTGGTAAACGAGTTTCTATTATTCAACTTCCTTTAGTGCGATTACATTACTCACGCTATTTTGTTTCTTTCCACCCATTCATCATCAACAAACAATAGGAACACAAAATATCACATGATGAATTAAGGCGCAAATGCACATGCGGCGTTATTAAGAACACAAGGATATCATGTAGTGCTGATATTATACAGAAAGACCTTAATTGCAGGACTGAACTCCATCAACCTGCCACCATAGCCCAACTGACTTTAGTAACGTAATCTTCTACACTAAACAGGAAGATTTCATTCTTTGTGTGTCAATCACAATAGTTGATCTAAAGTTGTAAAAGCGGCATGTGCAAGTATCGTCTACACTGAAATCTGAATCGCATGTGCTGTATTAGCCAGAGTCTCACTATGAAACAAATTCAATCTCAGGAGGTCAGTCACGTAGTGAAAATAGTGTTTCAATACATAGGTGTTTGTAGATGAAGAACCTAGCTAAATAGGAACACTGCTCTGAATCAGTATTGTTTTCAAAGAAGCAATACAGTATGTTTGTGGTAAGTAAATCCTGTTGTGTGGCGATATTGGACGGACTAACACATTTTTGTCTGCTGTTTTTCATGTCTTTGGTTGTGAGTTAAAACAGTGCTTGCTTCAAACATATTTTCCCACTGCATTATGGGAACAACAGTATGGACGTGGTAACGTATGGCAGGAACGTTTGTGCATATTTGTTGAACAGCATTTTGTTATAATTGTAATGTTTTTTGTTGTCTTCTATGTAGCTGTGTTTTTGTGCTGCATTATTGAAAATGTGATTTTGTGTTGTAATGCTGCTGCTGTGTTGTATTCTGTTTTGACCATTTCGCTGTAATGTGCCCATTTATGTTTTAATTGTGCTGTGTTGCTTTGTGTGTGATACTGTGTTATGTTCTGTGTTTTACGTTAGATAGGTCAGCAAATGCTACTACATTTCTAAACAAAAACAATACAGGCCTTGAACGACCTCCTCGCTGGACAATGTAAGTCAGGAGTCTGACAGGGGAGGGGCCTAGGAGGGTGGGGGGTGTTGTGTGTGCGTGTGCGAGTGGGTGTTGTTTGCATGTGTGAATGTAAGTGTGTATGCCTGTGTGTATGAGTGTTTTGAATGCGTGTTTGAATGTGTGTGCGTATGTATGTGTGAAGGTAGGTGTGTATGCGAGGTTGAATGCGTGTATGAATGTTGAGGTAGGTGCGTGTATGAATGTTGATGTGAGTGTGTGTATGGATGCTTGTGAGTGAATGCATGTATGTCAGTGTAGGTGAATGAGTGTATGGGAGGTGCGTGAATGAGCGTATGCAAGTGCGTGTGGGAGTCTGTGTGCGTACATGAGGGGTGTGGGGTGCTGCACTAGAAGGGGAGGTGGGGGGCACTGCACTAGAAGGGGGTGCAGGCAGTTCTGGTATGGAGGGGGTTGGTGGTGGGAGAGTAGTCTGCTGGTGACAGGAAAGAAACTTCCTGTCACCGGTAGCCATACGCTGCGAAAACCCTGGTGGAAAGCCGGCTCCAAATACCACTGGTGGTCTTCATTGGTCCGCTGGATCGAGATGCTGATCTTCGGCCCGGCAGGTTCAACCACCCTGGCCGTACAGGCGGGGATGTGACGGGTTGGCAGAGGCCAACCCGCCAGACTTATTATCATGCGGTCTTCACCGCAGGCCATGGGTGGTGAAACCGCCACCATGCCCTGGCTGTCAGTAGACAGCCAGGGTCATAATGAAGGCCTAACTCTTGCATTTCAAAGCCAATTGGACATTCCCTGACAGGCAAGCTGGCCCTGATCTGTGCCCCAATAATCTATATCATTTGTTGGTTATATCATAGTGCTGTGCCCATCATTTCAATTTGGTGATGATCGCCTGCCTATGGGGGCTCAGGGACACAGGGTCAATTGATTGTATTATTGTGTGTTGGTACACGTCTTGGCAATTGTGCTCAATCGTGCAAAATGCCTACAGACTCAAGATTGAACAATGGAGTTGAGTGTTTCAAGTTATTTACCTAACCATTATCCTTATGAAGCACATTTTTGGTGCTGTTTCACTTTGGGCCTCATTTACAAGAGGCCTCCGCCACTGGAGTGTCACTTTTTATGGGGCTCCAGTGGTGCAGGCTTCTCAGTCATATCTATGAGGCAATGCAAAGCAATCCTGCGTTGCTTTGCATAGCCTCATAGTAATGGAGTAAGGCAAGGATGTGCAAAGTGCTGTGCTGCCTTATGCTACATCAAGGGGGCATTCCATGGGTGTTCCAGTGGATTTTCCTAGGCAACACCCATAGGGTTTGGCATATTCCCAGATTTACAAGGATCTGTAAACCTAGGAATGCATCAAAACAGTGTGCCTTTCGAGGGAAGACATAATGAGGAGAAATAACTTTTCTTTCTCTTTCCAGGTGTGCTGCATTTTGAGACTCCCAAATTTTGTTTTCTTTTTTCTTTTCATAAGTATCCCATGTCAAAGTTTCATAAGATTACTTGCATACCCATTTTCTCAAACAGCCTAAGTCCAAAAAATAAATCTACAAGCAAAATGTTGCAAACTACAGATAATCTCCTGATTAAGTGGAATGCATGGATTAAATCTTTTGACACATGCCTGCAGGCCATAGATGAATACAGATTCCACTTCTAGGCAATGAGGGTTAAAATGTATTTAAGTAATTACTCGCATATGGTGTTTTGGGAGAAGAACACTATGACAAATATTAAATTGCAAAGAAACAGCCAGGAATGTTTTTGAAGGGCAGACAGATTTAGTGCTCCACCATCATAAACTTGTAGTTCAAAACTCGAATAAGCCAGTAGATTATCTTGTTGCCTCAATAAAAATGTTAGCAACAAGTTGTTAATTTGATGGATTCACATCTTAACCTATAAAATAGCAGTTGTTTAATAACTTAATTTTTAGATGGTGCAAGAGAGACTGTGGTCTAGAAAGACTCCTTCTCTGGACAAGGCATTGGACTTTGCAGGAAGCATGGAGACATCCCATGAAGGTGCCAACCTCTTGACACTTGCACCTTTCTACCTCCTCAAAGCAATCAAATGAACAGTAATGCTATTGTGCAGGATGACCAGAGTAAAGAACTCCATGTGTCTTCAAAAAGACAACTAGAAATCCAGTCAGTTAGTTCCAAACAGAATACCAGCAGGAATTTTAGAAACACTGCATGCTTATAATGTAGGTCAAGCATGCACTCCAGGAATTGCCCCAATTTAGGAAAAGCCTTAAGAAAAGCTGGTCACACAAGACATTTCAGTAGGGTGTATAGATATTGTATGAGTACAATTGAGGTGTGCCTAGTGAAGATGATCTGAATAATAACTTAGAATGTCATAAAATGAGTTCGTTTTTGCTGCGAAGTGATGAAGTTCAGGTTTAAAAATGTGATGATCTCAGAATTGAGATTAGAATTGATACAGTCAAAGACCTTCTATTGGGTTTAAGTGCAAATTGTGCAGTCATTTAGATTGATAAGAATGAGCTTGAGTGGCACATAAAGTGTTTTCCTACCTCATACTACTACAATAACTTTCAAAAGATGCATTATTTTTTTAGTAGTGTCTGGGCCAGAAACATGTTCATGGATCATAAAATCTATGGAAGGGGCTCTATAACTAAGAAAGCTATCAATGCTCTGGGGAAGTGGCAACAATCCAAGTTTAAAATGTCAGTTGACCTGGGGAAAAAGTTCAAGTTTTGCTAGTTGACAGGGACAGAGCGATTGTGTGGTTCAGTAAATTTGCAAAGTTTTGTGTGACAAACTGGGAACAATTACAGGGTATGTTATACTTTTATACTTTTATTAAATACAATTTGGACAATGGTGTCTTATAGTGTGAGGAATGATTTGAAAACACAAAATTAATGACCTGCTGAAGCAAGGTCTACTTGAACTAATTGTTTCCAGATTGTGGTTATTGTTTTGGCTCAAAGGATGCCAAGTGACTTACATTTATGTGTCGACCTCAGGAATTTAAATTAACCCTGGTGGTTTCAAAACGTTCCCCTATCGAGAATAGATCTCACTGTTAAGGTGGGTTAGGCCAAAGTGTACATGGAGTTCAATCTTAAAATTGTGTGTTTACAGATGTATTGGACTCTGTTTCAAGACAATTGACTGCATTATTTCTATGCTATTTTGTTACCTGTAGTGATGTTGATCTTGGCTGTCATGATGAACTAGTCTAGCACGATTTGTGGGTCTCATTCAGTCTGATGATTCTAGCTTTTATCTTTCTTTCAGTGAGGTTATTTGTGTTTCACCATTTTCTCAGAAAGTCAATAGCAAAAATAACATCTTAAAAATATATGTGGCCTACATATTCTTTTCAAAAATATTGCTCCACTGAGTGTTTATTTTCTATTATTAACTACAATAGGCCTATATTTTTGCAAGTTATATTTAGAGCTAAATATGTTTGTCAAACAATATGTAGACCACAATATTTTGTTACCAAATTGCATCCATTCTAGTTGTGTCCTAATTTGGACAAGAAATTATATTAATCCATAATAATCCATAGTATGTAATGTAAATCCCCTGATTACTTTCTCTAATCACCTGACGAGCCACACATCAAATGGAACACATTGTTTAAATTATTTAAAAAATATTTGGCAACTCTTTTTGATAATAATTCTGACTCTGAGTGACAAACAATGCGCTATCTATTTTGGGGTTTTAAACAAAAGGACACTTTTAGTGTGGGCCACCACATGGTCCATCACCATAAAACTACAACCAAAGAGTACAATGAACAATGAAAAGTGGTGTATAGCTCAGAAATATTGTACTGAGAAGCCACAGTCATCAATTGTCACAGGTTTTACACAAGATGATAACTGGCACATGAACTGTCTGAAACATGTGGTTCCTTTGATAGTACTTTATGTTATTTGTGATTCTGACATCAATGAAGAATACATTAGGATTGAGATTGTGGTACATTTCTCTAAATCATTCAGGTGAACTTACTACAAGATGTGTTCACTGAAGGAGACTTGCGATGGCAAAGAGTGTAAAGAGCCCACTGCAGTCCAGCAACAAAATGAGAAAATATTTGACTGCAGGGGATAATATGTTCATTTGGATGTGAAAAACTGTTAAGAGAAGTCATGAGAATAGGTAGAGCAACTGGCATAAAGCAGCCTAGCAAAAAATTTAGTTCTACCAATAAAAAATGTAGTGTGTTCTGTAAAGTGGGTCCTTTTGCAAAAGTATGCAATGTAGTCAATCAGCAGCGTGACTTGAGAAAGGTCATTTTACAGTGCAGGTCCCAGGTGTGAAATATTTATTGATAGAGTGAAAACAGAGGTTGTGGCACATTTGGATTAGCCATACACATTTACACATTGATGTCTGACAGTTGTTTTTTAAAGTCTTAGCAAGACTGGGTCTTGCTAAAGTAGGAAATAAGACAAAGTGTTGCTGTAAGAGGAAATATTAGCATAATAAGGTACATAGTTGTGAAATCAGATGTTCATAAAGGAACATACCTAAACGTAATGCCAGACCTGGAAAACAAAGATGAGAACCATTTTCCTTATTGCACAGTTGTGAAGGTGCCTCTTTTTGCATGGCCTCTCCCATTTTTATACATGGTGCTGTTGTTGTAACTCTGCACTGTGGTTTTACCTCTGCACTGCCAGCAACTGCTAGCCCATCTCCAGTGCATGTGCTATATCCTCAAAAACCTAACAGAATTGGCTGATCCATGATTCTCATGTTTACCATTCTTGTTAGGCTATAATATATGTTGCATGAAATACACCAATGGCAGGAAGTTTAATGTCGCCTGTGTACAGTGGCATATGTCATGCAAGCCACCAACCTTTACGGTAAAACATGGCTTCAGGCCTACCTGTTGCCTGACTGCTGCATATTTAAACCTGTAGGCAGAGCTGTCAAAATAAACTGTTTGAACAAGAGGGAAACCTATTTTAAATGTTAAGCAAGTCCAAAGTAGACCTAGCAGCCCACAAGGAAGGGTGCCTGGAATTTAAAAGGGTGACATATAAGGACTTAAGGTTTGCACACTCCTATAGTGATTGGCCCCAAAATATATTTTCACTGTGCCATTTTCTATGAAAAAAGCTAAGTACAGCTTAAATGCTATTAATTTGTGTTTAAAAAACAGCCACATTCCACCACTGTGTTATTATTTTTTAAATTACAACTCAATGATGAAGTTGAATGTTTTATAAGTATACAGGAAAAGTAACTTTTAATTATACTTTTCCGGCATGAATTTCCAGTGGGCTATTTGGAATTAGCCTTCCTGCAGCTGCTATCCCTACCAGTGTTTCACCATTATGTACGTTTGAAAACTGTTCACAGAATAGATACTATGGTTTGGGCCTTTTGACAGTATGGCCTGGATGTGAGGGTTGCTGTTCTGCATACCTCATGGAATAACATTTGGGAAGTTTCATTGATGTGCAAGGGACCAGGGTTAGGCCAGCTATTCATAGTCAGGTGATAAGTGAGAACTGGGAAAGGGGAACATTTTGCTTCAGGGTTCATTCCAACTAGCTTGACGCCATTCAAGGCGAGAAGCTGGTTCCTGCATAGATAGGTGTGGATAGGTAGGAGATGATATCTAATTATCATTGTCACACTCCTGGGTTGACCACAGGCTGTTTCTACATGAACAAAGGTTTTACCATCTTGATTTTCCTTGAGAATGTGTAGGGATAATGGTCGGTGTGGAAAACAAGATGTACTTAAAAAAGGGGAAAGGGTTGCTCTTGGACACATGTTTAAGCATTGTTAGGAAGTGTCCAAGAGTCATCCCCACCCAGTGGTAGGTGCCCTGTACAAAAGTAACACCTCACCCTTAGCTCCTCTGACCACATCTGGACTTGTGGATGAACAGGAAAAGAAGAAGCTTGCTGTCTGTGACTTGTGTGAATACCTGATTGGCTGAGCCTACTCCCAGGAATATGCAGAACTGAGAAGTAGAATCCAAGGGTACGTTAACTGACCTTTTGTGTGACTTCAAGAACACTACAAGCTAGAAGAGGCCTTTCCTGAAAATGAGCAGTTGACCAATGACAAGTGGATTCTGACTGGAATGTGGTGAGGGTCTCTGCTGGAGTTAGTTTTGGACTCTATGTACTGTCCCTGAGACGCTGTGAGTCTTAGAAGTGACCAAGGTGAGCTGCTCGAAAAACAAAAGTTGGAACTTACAAACTTTTTGACATCCAGAAGTCTTCGACTAACCACCAAGGCAATCTGACCTCAGCACATCCTTGGCAAGCAAGAAAATCGGGTTGGTCCTGCTGAGAGCTTTTTGCTGCACAAAAGAAGACTTCACCTCACCCTCAAGACTAATGTATCTGCCCTTGGTGCACCCGACCTGGCTACTGCTTCCCAGTCTGTCCTCCTGGAGGATTTAAAGCTCCAAACAGGAGACTAATGGACTTACTTAGAGTTTTGGGGACAGGATTTTTTCTCATAAATTTGTGGATGTTCCATCTGCCATATTACAAGTGCATTATAGACTGTGGCCTTTGCAGTATGGTGAATGGGATAGCAGTCATGTTTTGTCACAGTATCCCTTTACCAAACTCTAAATAAGGTGCTAACTCCAAACATGAAAACCTTGGTCAGACAAATATGCTTCCAGTACCAGAATGATAGGAGGACTTTGGTGTACATAAAATCAAGTCACAAATGCCTGCAGAATCGTCATTTTGTGCCTCTTCAGTGATTATTGTGGAAAGAAAAAAGCAGTTTAGGTTGGGTGGCAAACTTCACTAATGAGATAAGCACATTTTAGAGGACTGTCACCTACTTTCGAAAACCTAAGTCAATACTTGCTAAGATTGGCCATGCTGAAGTTTTTTTTAACGTTCATGCTGCCTTTTGCAAGATAGAGCTTACTCCTTAATCAAGGAGTTTAACTACTTTTATGTTTCCCAGGGGTAATTTTAAGTATTTATTTTTTCTAGATCAGTTGATTTCTGCTGTTGCTGCCTTTTTATGCAAGGATGAGCGAAGTGTGACTATCTTGTAAGACAATGGGGGCTATTCACAAAGAAAGAGGTAGATAAACACTCTTGAATTTATACTCATGTACAAGTGTTGTTTTTCACTTTTTATGAAATTCACATAAATCTGTCCAGATAGTATGCTAAATGCAGGTTTGCATTCCTTGGATGGTTGAGATCCTACTTCTGCTGTGTGGAATTCTCCATAGTGGAAAAGTCCTCATAAGGGAAATGTCACCCTCCATGCAAATGTACATTGTTTTCTCCCCTGGAAAAATATTTTCCCCATGGCGAAACTCTACCCCCTTCTAGGATCATCTATTTTAGTATTCAATTTCTCAAAATAATAAATACATTTCAGCATCTCTACTTATCGTCTTAAAAAAATAATTCAGCCCTCATTACCAGGCTTAAATGAATTGAAACAAATCAAAGTAAGTACTTTTAGTTACTTTTTAGGGTTGAGACTGCAAGTGCGTGCGCTAGTGCATGTGTCTTGCATGCAAGACACTCTTGTGTTTAGTAAAGGACTTGGAGCCCACCTGTCACTCACCATTGGTTGGTTTGCAAGGCACTCTTCTTTGCAGCCTCGTAATTTGTCGAGTCATGTCTGGCATCATTTCTGTTCCTCTGTATGGAGCAGGGATCAATCGCTAATTATTTTCAACTTAATTAGTGCCCATCCACTGTTCCCGACATGATCGAGGTACCATTTTGTTCATTTTAGCTTCCAGTGTCCCGCAAACAGAAGGCTTGTGACTGGCAAAAACATGCACAGCGGAACAAATTAAATTGCTGTTTTATTTTTTAAAGCTAACTTTTTTTTATTTTATTACGTTGTCTTTTCGCAGTTTCCACTCATGTTTTCTTTTGTTTTTGCTCGTGGGCACTGTTGTCAAAAGATGACAACTTGTTCGAAATATGCGAGACCTATTTCATTGGAAATGCTTGTTTTATACTTTGGTGGGTCTATAAAAGCAGTGATGTGAGCAGTCACGGTTCATGGGTTGCTGAGGGGGTTGGGCCAACCGGGGGGGGGACAGGGACGATGACACAACATTAAAAAAACATTTAAAAATCACCTCTGCTCCCACGACGTGCCGCACCGTTCCTCCGCTCTTCCGTCTCACTTCTGCAGAGGCTCCCAGCCTGCCTTGCGGCCAATCCTGACTCTGCCCAGAGCAGCACTCCCAGGCAGACTGTGAGCCTGTGCAGGCTCTCTCCAGCCCAGCAGCTGTGTAGCTGGGTTGGAAAGGCCCTTCTGCGTATGTGTGTTTGGCTGGTCCGAGTCAGCCAGCCAAACATGTGAGGAGGAGTGCTTAGCACTCCCCTCATTGCTCGTCACCCCTGTGGCCCCACCCCCATTTCCCCAAAAACTGTAATAAACATAGTTTGCCAGCTGCTGGCGGGAGGACAACGCTCCTCGGCCCTTATGGACGAGCCGCTCCTGGATGTGAGTTGTTTGGAGAAGTTTCATGTTTTAAAGCGGGATGCTTTGAGCAGTCGTTTTGAGGTGATGCAAGTGCACATTTTGTGAATCAAACTCCTACCGGACAGGAAACTTGAGATGGGCCAAAGGCCTTATTTATAGATAGAATGGGCGGCCCAATGTCTGCTATATTTACATATCTTCACCTGCTTAATAGATAACTTTGTGCCTTCAGAATTGCCTTTATCTCAATTGACCTGTGAGTTTGCTGAGCGACTACAGTTCTTGATGCTGCCATTCTGAAAAAACATTCTAGTTTTTCAATAAGTTTTGTCCTAGAATGTAGGTGTCGTTTTTTATTTTTTCCATTGGGAAGCCATCTTTTTATTGGCTCTCCCAAACAGCACAAAAGTACAATTCAGAATGTACGCATTAACTAAAGCAGGTGTACGGTACCTACCATGACAGCGCCAAGTCTGCCGCAGTGTAAGTTTTCTACTGGAAGAGTCAGCAGGGGCTCTGCTAGCAGAAACATGGTCATCTCGGATCCAAATATGTGACCCGTCAGATCTGCGGACATTGTACTCTGTCTGCCAAGCTTGTGGTGGAGTGACATATCTGCCAAACTCTAAATGAGACGCCAAGCCTTTAAAGCATAGCTTTGGGTTATTGTTTTTTGTATAGTATTTTTTTCCAATCCTTCAATTGCAGCTCTATGTACTCAAATCTCCTACTCGCCATTTTGCTGGCCACTGATTTTTTTGATCGTTTTTGCATTGTCTAAATGTTTCTATATAATATTAACCCTCCATGTTTATATTGTCTTGCTACAACGTTACTTAATTTTGTTCAGCTATGTGACATTTATGTATCCATGTTTATTATACTGTAAAAAGTAGATAGATCACAGAGATTAATGAACACTTGTACATGGCAGCAGAAGCTGATTAAATCGGCTATGTTTGCACAAAATGACTGCAGCTTTGAGAACATTAGTTATAGGCATCATCTGCAGGGCTTGATGCATATTTAAAAGGAGCATTACACTGTTTACTTAGTTTTCTACTCGGTATTCCAAGCATAGGCGCACAGACCAGCAGTGCAGCTGATTAATAGGTAGACATTAAGAATTGTTTTCACATCAAAATGATAAATTTGTGTAAACCTAATTAGTTATTCATTGGCTTATTTGAGCTAATGGGTATGGGTTCTATTGACTAATTTAGAAGAAGGCTACTCTTACCTAGTATTAAAAGGTCCTTGGTAGACTTTGCCTTACACGGCCATTTCTCATCCAGAAGCTTCAACATAAATCCTCGGAGTGCCTATTCTCCTGCTGCATAAATTTTAAAAAAAGCTTTCTCCTTTGGAGATATACATAGCTATACATAACATATGAGGGAAAACAATCTTTGAATTGAGATGTAACCCCTCTAGGAAAAACAAAGAGCACTCGAATGCTTTTCATTTAAGTCAACTATCAGTCTCAAATATTAAAGTGCATTTGATGACCAGAAATTTGGTATGCCAGCTCAAAACTTTACATCACAATGTAATCACGCCCTTAATCATACACCCATTCCATATTTTTACGCAATTTACTGGTTGAAAATAATGCCTGTACGCAAAAAGGAACATGAAAAAACAGCTGGAAACTTTCCCATGTGAAAGCAACAGATATTCCATGCAAATAAGTAACCAAGATTAGTGGTGGGCAGCTCTTTTTTGTCTTTCATCTAAGGGGGGTGTAATTGGGAAATTTCGACCTTCATCCAGTTAGCTTAAGTTTCCCAAGAGGCCCTGCCATATAAGGGAAGGCAAAGAAATACGATCCCATTGCCCGTGTGCATTTTCTCCTTCAGTCCTATGTGCTGTTCCTTCTGTAGCAGGAACTGCCAGAAAGAAATCTGCAGCCTCCCACAAACACCGGTAAGAGGTGCTAGGTAGAGTAGCAGCCTATGAGGCAGTAGGACAACACAGAGTATTTAGGAGCAGGCAGGCAGCAATGCTCACTGTTGAACGGCAAGCCAGGAAAAGGACCAATGGTGGTTGGGTGAAGGTCAGGGCTATCCTGGATAACTGGGAGGCTTTTCTAATGGGTTGAAAGGCACACCTTATGGGCCTGACTACAAGATGCAGAGTCCTGGCAGGGCAGTAAATCCACCCATGAAAATAATTTCACCACACCAGCACCGTGCAAGTACAAGTTAAACCCCATAGATTGTGGAAATACATAATGGGAACACATTTACCGGTGTTAAAACCATGCCTAATTGCAAATTTCGTGGGGTTTAACACATTCATTTACCATCTGCTCTGATCAAGTGAAAAATATATACTGCAGTCTCTATGTGGGGTGGGGATGGAGGGAGAAGATTGTGAGAAGTATTGGATGGGTGGAAAAGCTAAGACCATGCAAGTGGAAGCATTAAAAGATAGGAAAGGAAGCTGCAGTCAAAGAATCATGCATTATTTGTGGGGGGAGTTACTGACTGGTAAAATTAGTTGCGGTGTTCCATTACATGGGAAAAGTAGTTTCAGGAACATAGGCACACTCATGATCAGGAGGAGTCGAAGTCCATACAGTAGTTATGCTACTTCTCACTCATAATCTTGGCCTAAGTGAGGATCACAGAGCAAGGTACGGGTATGTCAAAAGCTCCAGCCCACAACTGAATTGAGCAGCAAATTGGTGAACCATTTCCACTCACACTATCCCTTTTTTTAATTATATTTCAGCAGCTCCACAAAAGTTTTGAATAAATATATGTGTAAATGCTTCATAGCTCTACACACTCCTAGTCTAGGGATGGATGCATACCAAGCACAAAAACATGCGTTATCATCAAAATCGTAGGTAGTTACAAAGGCAGTAAAGTTCATAATGAGAATATGTCTTTTAATTTGAAGAAGACATGTATTTGATGATTGAGTGAAGAGTTGTATATATTGCAGATATAGCAATACAGAGATCACACATGGAGATATCTTTTAGCAATTTGCCTAAACTTGTGACCTAACAGATCGGCCTTCGAAAACCAGTTTGGGCAATTGCTACAATTAACAAATTGTAGAACTTGTGTAGATCACAAAGTGTGTACATTTTCTAAGAAAAGTTTGTATGAAAGGTTTGAACGGACCTTTTTGCCTCTTAAGGCTATTGTAGCAATAATCAGTCAAACGTTTTCAGAAATTGATATTTTCCAGAACAGGGACAGGAAGTAAAATACCAAGTAGGACGAAGCACCCATTACTTTCACCTGCCCTTTCTATTTACTAGCCAGCTCTCAGTAGGATCTAGGACCATGTATTGTTAGTGAGCAATGTTGGTTTACAGAGAAGTGGGGTCTAATTATTGGCCTCTTGGTTCTAAATAAACTAACCCAAAAGTACTTTATGATTTTAATTCACAACTTCATTCAAATCTAATGTTTTAGACACCAAGAGGCTCATTTACAAGCCCCTAGAGCCACCGGAGCGGCACCTTCACAATCAATAATGGCGATTTGTTACGTTTCTGTGTGGTGCATTCTGCAGCACACACTGAAAGAGCAAAACACCATTAATGACTGTTTATGTGCAGGAAGGTGCCCCTTCCTGCACATAAACAATCATCAATTAATAACGATTTGCTCCTTTTTCTTGTTCTGTGTTCTGCAGCACACAAAGAAGTAACAAATCGCCACTACTGATTGTTTATGTTCAGGAAGGGACACCTTCCTCCACATAAACAATCATTTCCTGCAACACAGGCACCCTTGCACTGTGGTGCAAGGGTGCCTGCATTGGCGCTAGGCAGCTAATTTTAGTGCCAACACTAGGGAACACACAGGGGTGCCCTGTATTGTTGTGAATATGGCTCACCCTTGCGTGTTTTTTAGATCGGAGCGTGGTGCTGACAAATTTGGTGCAGTTCCACCAGTGGAGTACCTAAACTTAAGGGGGGACCCCAAGCAAAGTACTTAGAGGGGCCACCCTCCAGACTTACTAAGGAGCTCTCTAGCCCGGGTACTCTGCTGCCCCCCCCCACCCCCAGGGCCTGGGGGCTGCAGGGCCCTTTGAAATTCCACTGAGCTCCATGCGCTGACATTTTCTTGTAAATGAGGCTCTAAGTGCAATAAGCTGATGTTTTCGAAAAGACAAAAGGGGTATGTTCTAATGTTGCTAGCCTCGAGATTAGTTTTTTGGACATGAAAATAAACTGGAACAAATCACTAGAGCATTGATACAAAATTAAATGCCTGGCTAATTTTCTCATCCCCTTTTGATATATGAGTCATAAAGAAATGTTTTGTTAGATACGTATAAAAGATGAAAAGATTTGGATCACAATCAAATATGCATAATAGAAAATTAAGAGATACATGTTTATAAACCATGTAATGCAATGCATCTTGCCCTGACGATTATTGTTCAGTACTTGTACTAAAGGGATTCTTGTATGTATCGTTATTAAAAGTATTAAAGGTGATGGGATTCTAGTGTCAAGTTTATTGCCTACCTCTCCATTAAGCTAAGGTATAGGCTGCAATGTGTCCACCTTTTTTTTTACTGATATACCCACTTTGTGTAAATGCATTTTAACCCTCTTATTGTGATTTGCATGGCCTTCATTAGGTCTGGAATGCACCTGGTAACAAAAATATAGGCATATGTGTACTATGCACTTCTGCTTAATTAATTAGGTAAATAATTAGATGGTCATTAATCAATAGCTCAGACCTATGGTGCTATCCATTGGAGGCAGCATAGTTTACTTCAAAGCAACATTTTTAGCCAATCATAGTTGAATTCAAAAGCAGTGAAACATTGTAAGGTAACTGGCAATTCTCATACGAAATAATAAAGAAAATATTTTTTTCCTTTTCTGTGCTCTTGATCAGATGCTACCCAAAATCAGTAAAAGAGATCGCTCTTAGCTGAGATGAATAAATAGACTTCAGTTATCTCGCCTCAATGATCAGTTCACCTGTGATATTCGTAGAAGACCTACAAGGACTCATGAAGAATTTAAATCAACAATAGATTTTAGTTTTATAAGACACAAATGTTTAATATTGTGAGCCTGTGAAGTTCAGTCAGAGTTTCTTGTGATCATGAGACGCTTATCTTCATTCTAAATGTGTGATTGATTCAGTGCACACAATGAACTACATTTTCAAAAAGGCATGTAGGCTAAGAATGTGGAAACCTGACATCAGTGCGCATGATTAAATTGAGCACTTATGAGAAATTAATAAAAACATTCTTGGAAACTTATTTGGGGGGCCACAATGTAGGAGTAATATCCTTTTACAGCATGCTGAAATGTACTAGGAGAAAATGCAGATGGTGTGATGTTTATTGCAGAAATCAAAATTGTGATATATGCAGCAAAAAGAGTTACCAAACATATCACAATTAATCTAACTGATTATCATCAGGGCACAAGGGTCAAAGCCCAGCAGACATATTTTCCATCTTGGGTGATTTGGGGATCAATTTTGTAAAAGGATCTTCCTCATGTCGAACAAATGTTGCTTTTTGGAAAGGTATGTTTTTTGTGGGGTGCAGGCGGTCACCCTAAATGATGATCAGTTGATTGACTTAAATATCATTAGGTGCCATACATTATGTGTTGATCAATTTGATGAGAGATGGTGATGCTCAATGTTGTCTTATGCAAGACTATAGACAATTGGACAAATGAAGAACAGTAGACATGGCCTTTTGGGTACTTAATGATATTGTATTTATTGATTAAGAGGAGTACTGTATTTGGGAGACTGAGGACAGAATATGCTCTGAATACATAAATAATGTAAATACTCTAGGAACAGCTGCTACAAAGTCAATACTGCATGTATTCCAACAGATATGGGCCCTCATTATGACCCTGGTGGTAAATCCTGCTTACCGCCACGCTGACGGCTGCCAACTTACCGTGGCGGCGGCAGATATCCGTTCACCATATTATGATACACACACACCAATCCGACAGAATTCAGCCACAGACACAAATCCACCAGACCAAAGGACAGTGATAAACTGGCGATATCAAAACCCACACCGTTATGCCAACAGAACAACGCCCATCACATTATGACCCACGAATCACCAAGGCCGACATTCAACAGTGGTAAACCATTGGCTGTACATACCGCCGTGCTCACAATGGACACCCACAGACAAAACAACACATTGGACAATTCAAACATCACACACCTGACACCCATACACACACCACACCCACACCACTATAAAACAGACCCCCACTTTACCCACTACCCTTTACGAATACAAATCATTGCCATCAGACTGACACCAAGACCACTGAGACAACTAGACACACACCACTTACACCCATGCATCCCCCATGCACCCCACTTCACACACCCCAACACATTACCCAACACACTCTCACCAACACACATCACATAACTCCCATGGCACCACAAAGACACCTCTATTTCACTGAGGAGGAGTTAAAGGTCATGGTGGAGGAAATTGTCAGGGTAGAGCCACAGCTCTTTGGAGCACAGGAACAGCAGATATCAATAGCAAGGAATAGGGGGTTATGGTGGAGAATCGTGAACAGGCTCAACACCGTGGGACAGCACCTAAGAACAAGGGACAACATCAGGAAGAGGTGGAACGACCTACGGGGGAAGGTACGTTCCATAGCAGCAAGACACCAGCTTGCTATACAGAGGACTGGCAGTGGACCC
The DNA here is from genome assembly GCF_031143425.1 of Pleurodeles waltl. Taxonomy (NCBI): domain Eukaryota; kingdom Metazoa; phylum Chordata; class Amphibia; order Caudata; family Salamandridae; genus Pleurodeles; species Pleurodeles waltl. The sequence goes on along the minus strand of NC_090448.1, from coordinate 264,582,779 downwards.
CCACCTCCTCCCCCACAACTCACAGCATCGGAGGAGCAAGTCTTGGCAATACTGCATCCTGAGGGCCTGACCGGAGTCGGAGGAGGACTGGACTCTGGTAAGTCAACTTTCAACAGTTATCATCCCCCATACCTGCATGCCATCATATACCCTCACCCTCACTCCCATCACTCCACTTCATCCCACACACTCCACCATCACATCGCACTAATCCCAATGCCAAGCCCTGCATGCTGTTCCAATACATGGACACCTCTCACAGCCCTACATGGACACTCATCACTAAAGCATGCACAGCATAGACAACTAACAATCCCACCATACACCAACATACATAAGTAAAAGCTGGCAGGGCAACCCCAACCATAGAGGGGAAGCCAGGGATGTACAATATGTCAAACATATGAACCATAACACATCATTTACAGCCCCACAGGTACCCCAGCGTATGTCACCGTAGAGGAGTGCCAGCACTGTCCCGTCCCCTAACAGAAGAGGCCCACAGTGATGACAGTAACTCTGGTATTCAGGATCTGGATGATCTACCCGGCCCATCAGGGACCACTCGACATCGGGTTACCCAAACCCATTCACAGACCACCACAGAGCCTCCCCCATCAGGAACCAACACCACAGCACCCACCCAGCATCCCCAAACCTCTGCCCCCAGGACAGGTCAATCAACAGTGTGCCCGCCTGTACAGGGACCCCAGGTCACACCCCGCACCCAAGACAATCTGGGACCTGGGTTCAGTGGTAGTGGGCACACGGTTCAGAGGACAAAGGCACAGGCCAACAGGGACACTGGGAGGACTGCTGTGCGCTAGGGGGAGGACAGGACCATGGAACCGACTCTCCTGGAGGCACTCTCTGAGATCCTGGAAGCCTACCAACATTCCCAGGACACAATGGGCAAGATCCTAGACAACGTGCAGGAGAACAGGAGGCTGGAGGAGGGACAGTACCAGGGGATCAGGGAGGACTTGCTGGCCATCAACAACACCCTGATCTCCATGGCAGGGTTGCTGACAGACATGGCCAACATTATGAGGGAGGCAGTGTCACACCAGTGGGCCCCTGCCACTAGCCAGTCATCTGAACAGCCTTCCACTTCTGCTGCCGCTAGTGGCCAGGAGGCCCCGCCACAGGACTCACAGGCCACCACCACCCCTCCCACTGCAGAAGGTGAACCACCCCGCAAATGTTCCCTGCGATCCAGAGAGAAGCTAGAGACACTTGCCAAGGCCCATGCCAGGAAATGAGACTCTCCTGATTGTCCCCCTTGTGTCCCACTCAGTCACCCTGTCCACCTTGAACTGCCATTGCTCCCCTTCCTCTGTCCCCTTTGACAATACACCTGTGCCACAAACAGACTGGAACAATACACAGGACTTTCCCCCATCATCACTCCATCCCATTGCACTTTCCCCTCTATATATTAGCACTTCAATAAACACCCTTTGATATAAATTGATTTTGAGTATGTCACGTATTTCAAATATGTACAAATATGTACAATTATGGCAAATGAACTGTACATAGAATGAACATAGAATTATTGACTTGTAGATGGCTGTTGTGAGCAACATCTGCAAAATGAATAGCCAGAGGGAATAGTAAGTAGGTGTAGAAGTGGGAAAAACCAGCATGCCAATGCCACACAGAATACAACCAAAGTCATTGAAATGTAAATTTGCACTGTCTCACCTGTCTGTCATTGGAAGTACTGACGGATTACAGATGTTCTGTTGTCCTAATCCTCATCCCCTGCTCCTCAGCCTCACTGTCCACAGGGTCCACAGCTGCCACGGGGGCATCCTCCTCCTCCTGCAGAAAAGGGGCATGGCGTCTGAAGGCCAGGTTGTGCAACATGCAGCATGCCACCACTTTCTGCCAGACCTTCTTGTGTGAGTAGCACAGGGATCCACCTGTTAGATGGAGGCACCAGAACCTGGTCTTCAGGAAGGCAAAAGTCCTTTGAATGATTCTTCTGGTTCACCCATGTGTCTCATTATAACGTTTGTTTGCCCTTGTCCTGTCATTACTCACAGGGGTCAGCAGCCATGATATGTTTGGGTAACCTGCAAATATTGAGGGACAACATTTAGCCACACACTTTCATATATGGCCAACACCATAGCCAACATATACTAGGTGGGAACCAGGACTCACCTATTAGCCACATCCTGTGACTCTGTAGTTGGGACATCATAATTGGGATGCTGCTATTCCTCAGGACAAAGGCATCATGCACCGACCCATGATACTTAGCATTGATGTGGGAGATATACTGGTCCTCCAAGCACACCATCTGCACATTCATAGAGTGGAAACTCTTATGATTCCTGAACACCTATTCATTCTGGCAGGGGGGACAAATGCAATATGTGTTCCGTCAATCACCCCATTTATATTGGGAATATGTCCCATTGCATAAAACTCAGCCTTCACAGTGGCCAAATCCTCAACCTGGGGGAATGCAATGTAGCTGCACATGTGTTCTACCAGGGCAGACAACACTCTTGTCAGAACTATTGACAACACTTCACTGTCACTTGGAAAGAACCAGTTGCCAGAAAATGGAGAACTGATAGCACTTGCACAAGTGGCGGGATTCTAGTCGGATCGATCCACAACAGTGGTCTGCAATCTGTAAACATGTAATGGGTCAGTGTGATTTGTCCAGTATGTGCCTATTTCTCCTGTGATGCAGCATTATTCCATAGGCCTGCCCCCCCCCTGAAATGGCATCCGCCAGTCCCGTGTGGAGGTACAGGTGGAAGTGAGGTAATGCTGCTGACGTTCTGCGCCATGGTGGGAGGCAATGTACCTCATTGTTTGCAAATGTGCCAACCAATTCATCATTGGTTAAAATAGGGCCCTATGGGGTAAAGTGGCCAATGGTGATTTACGCCGTTGGTGACGGTATGCAGATCTGCGGACGTGCCCGCCATTTTCTATTGGATTTCTCACTTGTTTCCTGACCTTCCATAGGAGAGGACCTACACTGCATGTGCTGCTGTGACCTGTGTCTGGAACCTACCATGGTCCGTGTGACCAGGGAAAGGGCCCCAGCCTTCACTTCTGAGGAGTTGGAGCGACTGGTGGATGGGGTCCTACCCCAATACGGACTGCTGTATGGTCCTCCAGACCAACAGGTGAGTACACTGTGTACACGATACATGTGGCATGAATGTGTGAAGGTGTATGTGAAGGCATCATGTAAGGGAGGAGGGATGGCCTCTTGTGTGGGTACACGTTGAGTGATGGGCTATGTGTGTGCCAATAGTGATGGAAACGGTAATGGTGGGCCATTCCTGCGTTCTCCTGTCTTTATTGCATCTGCAGGTCATCGCCCATCAAAAGAAGGGTATATGGAATGTCATCGCCAAGGAGGTGTGGACCGAGTGGGTCGATGGCAGGCGGAGCATCCACTGTCGCAAACGGTGGGAGGACCTGAGATGCTGGGCACAGAAGACCGCAGAGGCCCAGCTGGGATTGGCCTCCCAACGAGGAAGTGGTGCCCGTCGAACCCTGACCCCCTAATGGCACACATACTGGCGGTGGTCTATCCGGAGTTGGATTGGCGCCTGAGGGCATCACAGCAGCCACAAGGGGGTGAGTACAGTGGCCATCATTGAAAGAACCAGCTGAAGGGGTGTTATCCAGGTGGTGGTTGTGCGTCAGTGGGTGCCCCTAGGCCATGCCAGACATAGCAGCGTAGGTCCACTGATAACTAATGGTCTGAAATGGAAATACTGCCTACCTAGCTTGTAAGCATCCACTAATGGTCAGGGCTGCGTGGGTCCCAGGTGTGCTGCAGTTGGCGGTGTGTGCTCCTCCTCATGTCTTGTTGGCTAGCAATATCACTGGTAGTGCAATGCATAGTGTGTTGGCCTGTGTGTGAGGGTGCTGTGTATGCCAGGAGTGGTGTTGGTGCAGTCATTGACCCTGTGTATCATTTGTCTCTCTCCCCCCTTTCTTGTTTTGTCATCCTTTCCTTATGTGCATTAGCATCATCTGGCAGAGAAGCAGAGGCACAGGCAACGGAGGGAGCTGCATCCCACAGGACCCAGGAGGCAGAGTCCACCGACGTTGAGGGCACCAGTGGGACGGAGGGTGAGGGGAGCACCACGGCAGAGACTGGAGGGGGACAATACATACTCAAATACCTCCTCTGATGTTAGCTCCCTGGTGATGGCGGACACTTCTATGACCAACTCAGCTACAGGTACAGTCGCAACCCCCGTACCAGCACTGCCCTCCCAGCAGCCCCTCAGCGAGTTGCCTGTGCTCGCTCATCCAGGAAGGTGGGCATCTCCTTCACCCCAGGCACCTCAGGCCCTGCCCCAGTGAGCCCTAATGCCCTGAGTGAGGAGGCTATTGACCTCCTGAGATCCATCTCTGTAGGGCAATCAACCATTGTGGCATTCCAGATGCAGCAATCCAATGCATTCCTGGAGGGCATTCACAGTGGATTGGCGGCCCAACAGAGATTGATCCAGGCTCTGGACTCCTCTCTGATGGCAGCCATTGTTCCTGTTTCAACCGTCCCCACTCCAACTTCCACTTCCCAATCCCATTCTTCTCAACTCCAACCCATCCCAAGCACAAAGCCAGATGAGCATGCACACACGACAACACACAAGAGTGTCACAGGCAAACACAAGCACCACACTTCATCCCACAGGCACTCACACAAACACCATTCAGTTGCAGACACAACAACATCCACTATTTCCACTGTCTCCCCCTCCTCCTCCAATTCCCACCCAGTTACATCCCCACTCACACCTGCATGCACTACATCATCATCCACTACCTGCATCATCACCACACCAAGCAGAACACACGCCTCACTGGCAGACACCTCCACAACATCCATGCACACGTCCCCTGTGTCCTCTCCCACCGTGTCTGTCCCCACCTCCTAAAGTACACAGACGCAAGCACTCAGACACCCAACAGCCACCCACCTCACAACAGCATACAACCCTTACACCTGCACCCAAATCCAGCAGACAAACACCCTCAACAACCACTCCCTCATCCTCCACTCCCATTTCTTCTCCCTCTTCCTGCCCCAATGTCCCTAAAAAGCTTTTCCTTTCCACCATTGACCTCTTCCCTAACCCTTCCCCCTCCCATCCTGCACATATGGCCAGGGTATTAAGAACCCAGCCAAACACCTCAGCCAAACAGTCCACAGGCCCAGTTTCATCAGCACCTCCTTGTGGTGGAAAGGATTCCAGGCCACAAATACTGAAGGGGAAGGAGCCTGCACCAGCAAGCAAAAAGGGGAAGGAGCCTGCACCAGCCAGGAAAAAGGGGAAGGAGCCTGCACCAGCCACCAAAAAGGGTAAGGAGCCTACACCAGCAAGCAAAAAGTGGAAGGAACCTGCACCAGCCAGGAAAAAGGGGAAGGAGCCTGCACCAGCCAGCAAAAAGGGTAAGGAGCCTACACCAGCCAGCAAAAAGGGGAAGGAGCCTGCACCAGCCAGCAAAAAGGGGAAGGAGCCTGCACCAGCCAGCAAGAAGGGAAAGGAGCCTACACCAGCAGCTGTCACAGGGCCCCCACTGCCAGTTCTGGCCATGCTGCCATCAGTGAGTGCAAGGGCTGAGCATGAGCCTCCCACAACCACCACCACTACAATGCAGCCATCGGAGGGTATAGCGGCTGAACATGAGCCTTCCACAACCACCACCACCACAGTGCAGCCATCGGAGGGTGCAGGGGCTGAGCAGGAGCCTCCCACAACCACCACCACTACAGTGCAGCCATCGGAGGGTACAGTGGCTGAGCATGAGCCTTCCACAACCACCACCATCACAGTGCAGCCATCGGAGGGTGCAGGGGCTGAGCAGGAGCCTCCCACAACCACCACCACCACAGTGCAGCCATCGGAAAGTGCAGGGGCTGAGCATGAGCCTCCCACAACCACCACCACCACAGTGCAGCCATCGTAGGGTGCAGGGGCTGAGCATAAGCCTCCCACAACCACCACCACCACAGTATAGCCATTGGAGGGTGCAGGGGCTGAGCAGGAGCCTCCTACAACCACCATAGTGCTGCCATCGGAGGGTGCAGGGGCTGAGCAGGAGCCTCCCACTACCACCACCACAGTGCTTCCGACACCATATGATCCAGACTCCATGGGCTGCTGTGCGGCCTGCCCCCAGCAGAACCAGTGGGCAAGTCACCCACTTGAGAGAATGTGGCCTTGCACACCCCAGGACCAAGCACAGGGCATGTTTACCCCTCCATAACCAGTGGGCAAGTCACCCACTCGAGAGACTGTGGCCTTGCACTCCCCAGGACCAAGCACAGGGCATGTTTCCCCCTCCAGAACCAGTGGGGTATTCACCTACTCCAGAGACTGTGGCCTTTCACTCCCTAGGACAAAGCACCAGTGGTCTTGTTTCCACATCCGGCTGAGGTGCCCCCCTTCCCCTGAGGTGCCTGCCTATTTGCCAACTGATGCCCCTGCAGTGTTCTCTCCAGATTGATGCAGGGAATGAGTGGGGCCTTGGACTTTGCTGTGTGGCCATGTGGCCCCTGTGAACTGAGGACTGGGCAGTGTCAATATTTTGTACATTTTTACATATATGTTGCATTGCCAAATCGAGTTATTAATTTTGATGTTGATTTTATCAAAATCACTTTAGTCAATTCCTATTATCATTGCATTATTCAGCTGATTTACGGGGATAAATTGTTTTTTTGGTGCAGCTGGTTGTGTATATGGTATGTTAGTCTGGGGTGTGTATGGTGCGCGTGTGTGTCACTGTTGTTTTCTCCTCCCCCCCCTTGTGTGCAAGGCGGCTGTACTCACCGTTGTCGTCTTTGCCGGTGTTGGTGTTCGTGGAGGAGCGTAACGTAGAAGATCATCGGAAAGACTTGCAGTTCTGGTTCCATGGTGGTGTGGTTCTTCCCAGTGTCTCCAATGGTGAGTCCTTTCACTTTTGAGCTCTGTTCCCGCCAGCCTTTTGATGGCATTTATACGGCTCCGGAAAAGGTGGCAGTTTGGCATGTCATAATATGGTGGACGGTACTTTGTCTTCCGCCTGGCTGTAGGCGGCTACCACCATGGTAACTGTTGTTTCTGCCCTGCGTGGTACATTGGCTGTCTATCAAAGATATCAACGCCATGGTCATAATTTGGCTATAGTTACCGCAGCCTGTTGGCGGTTTTACCGCCACTTTATTACCAACCGCCAGGTCGTAATGAGGGCCATAGTTCTTTAGCTTCTAATCCTGAGCCATTCAAGTTGCAAATCAGGCTTGATCAAATTTAGTTCATGAGTTTACTTCCAGAAAGTTACTAAGAACACACATTCAGCTAGTAGTAGTTCCACCTGCCCCAAAGTTGCAATTGCATAAATTGTAGGTCATCTTGGAAGTTTGGGTTCAATCATGTGTAGCCTGTTTAAGGAGATAACATGTTTTAAGGCTGTAATTTATAATCTTCAAAAAGAGGTAGCATAAAGTAGGTATCAACCTGAAGGAATTGAAAAAGAGGTGAGGTGAAACCAAAAGGAAATAATTTGGTAAACAGCAGAGTTTGGGTGTAAATGTGTTGATAGTAAGTGGGTGGTGCCTTACTCTCTTGAGAAACACCTTCCTTCCTTCATTATTGGGCTGGGGCCCAAATGTCCACTTCTACAGATAATGTTTAAAAATAGAAACAGAATTAAAACGCGGTAAAAGTAATGTGGTGATCGTCAGTATCACTTGTATAACTATATTTAGGAATTTAGCTCATTTATTTGATTATTTATAGAGCCCTTAATCAAGAGCATTTAAGTATTCCTCACCCTTAATGACATTGTTAGAACAGTCATCTTTTGGCGTGGTTTCCCTGTCTTTTTGGCTTCTGATCTTCTGTTATGATCCTGAGCTGACCTTCGTTTTTGCTGGCTTTAGGACTCTGGGCACTTTATCATTGCTGAGCAGGTGCCCTCTGTCTAAATTGGATTGGTGATTGGTTTTCTCCATGATTGGCATATTTGATTTATTAGTGAGTCCCAAATAAAGTACACTAGAGGTGCATAGGGCCTGTAAATCAAATGTTACTAGTGGGCCTGCAGCACTGATTGTGCCACCCACTTGAGTAGCCCTGTAGACATGTCTCAGACCTGCCACTGCAGTGTTTGTGTATGCATTTTTAAACTGCCAGTTCGACCTGGCAAGTGCACCCAGTTGCCAGGCACAAACCTTCCCCTTTTCTTCAAGTACGTCACCCCTAAGGTAGGCCCAAGGCAGCTGCATGGGCAGGGTGCAGTGCATTTAAAAGGCTGACATGTACTGATGTTTTGTACATGTCCTGATAGTGAAATACCGCTAGATTTGTTTTTCACTATTGCAAGGCCTATCTCTCCCATAGGATAACATGGGGATTGCCCTGAAATATCTTTTATGCGCAGTTTCCCATTAGGAACAGATAGCAAAATGGAGTTTGGGGTCTGTTAACTCACAATTTAAAAATACATCTTTTGGTAAAGTTGTTTTTTAGATTATAAGTTCGAAATGCCACTTTTAGAAAGTGTGCATTTTCTTTCTTAACCATTCTGAGCCTCTGCCTGGCTGTGGAATAGTCGTCTGGATCAGACTGACAGTTGGGCTGTTTGTGAATTCACTGTAGACAGTCACACAAAGGGAGCTGAGGTATGTCCTGCATATCCTGATGAGTCTTCCTGAGCTAGAGTAGAGGGAGGAGCTACCACTGGCACCTGAATAGGGCTGTGCCTGTCCTTACACAAAGCATTCTCCAACCTCCTAGAGTGTGTCTGGGGTGAGGACAGGGCGAGGCTGGGTCTTATGCACTACAAAGACTATCCTTTGAAGTTTGCCTACTTCAAAGGCAGAAATGAGTATAAGTATTGGACTGCTGACCCCACAATGTTAGAACACTTCTGGAGTGAGGGCATTCGGCCAGGGAGAAGAGCTGGATGCTTGAGGAGGACCTGTCACTCTGCCTGTTGCTTTGCTGTGCTGGCCTGCTGCTGCTACTTCTGCCCTGGGAGTGAAAGGACTGGACTTTGCTTTCTTCATCCTGCTTTCCAATGTTCTCCAAGGGCTTGAACTGAGCTTGCTTACTGTTGTGAAGTCTCATGGACACCAAAGACTTAGGGGGTCATTCTAAGTCTGGCGGGCGGCGGAGGCCGCCCGCCAGACTTCCCCCACCAAAATACCGCTCCGCGGTCGAAAGACCGCTGGGGGTATTTTGGGATTTGCCCTGGGCTGGCGGGCGACCGCCAAAAGGCCGCCCGCCAGCCCAGGGCAAATCATCCTTCCCACGAGGACGCCGGCTCAGAATTGAGCCGGCGGAGTGGGAAGGTGCGACGGGTGCAGTGGCACCCATCGCGTATTTCAGTGTCTGCATAGCAGACACTGAAATACAAAGTGGGGCCCTCTTACGGGGGCCCTGCAGTGCCCATGCCATTGGCATGGGCACTGCAGGGGCCCCCAGGGGCCCCGCGGCACCCCCTACCGCCATCCTGTTCCTGGCGGGAGACCCGCCAGGAACAGGATGGCGGTAGGGGGTGTCAGAATCCCCATGGCGGCGGAGCGCGCTCCGCCACCATGGAGGATTCACAAGGGCAGCGGAAAAACGGCGGGAGACCGCCGGTTTTCCGCATCTGACCGCGGCCGAACCGCCGCGGTCAGAATGCCCTGCGGGGCACCGCGGGCCTGTCGGCGGTGCTCCCGCCGACCCTGGCCCCGGCGGTCTCTGACCGCCGGGGTCAGAATCACCCCCTTAATCTGCCAGTGCCTGGTCTCTTCTGCTGAGTGTCCTAACTTGCTAAGTGGTGCCAAACCCAGTCCCCGGCCCTTAGAAGTGGAAGCTGGTAACTTGTGGGGGGAAAAAAAAACACACACCGTTGTCTGCCCATAAAAAAAATCGATGCAACGCCTGTACCGCAGCTGGAAATTCAATGCATCGCCTGTTCTCAATGCCGACCCTTCGGAGAGCGCGTCAAAATTTTCCACGCATCGATCTGAGCATCAAATCTTCAACATCACAGGAAGAACCTGAGTCTGCGTGTCCGGAAATTGACATATCGTTCTCCTGCGGGGGAAAGAATCGATGCATCGCCTACCTGACGGGGAAAGAATCGACGCACAACCTCACTTGTGAGTAAGGAATCAGTGCATTGCTTGCTCTTCTGATGCATCACCTCTCCTGCGGCTATATTTTTGATGCATACCAAGTACTTTGTGCTAAAACAATGCATCCATTGATATCTATGGATTAAAACTTTTAACTTTATAAATGTATACCTTTTCATGTGTATGTTGGATTTTCGTCATTTTGGTCTTTGTTAGAAATGGGGTCTCTAGTTGGCAGTCACTTTACACCATGTCCAAGTAGGGATGCTCACTCTAGTCAGGGTAACGGAGCCACACACCTAAGATTACCCCTGCTCGCCCCCTTGGTAGCGTGGCAATGTGTTAAGTGTTTGTACACACACACAGATACAGACACACACACACAGTAACATAGTGAAAACACAACAAAAGTACTCAACACTGGTTTTGAACAATATCCAATATTTATCTGAATGAAACAAGACCAAAATGACAAAAATCCAACACATACCAGCAAAGATATGAATTTTTAGAGATTGAATCTCAGTATGGTGCTTAGAAGCACAATAGCTCCAACTGGGGCTATCACAGTGTTGTTGATTGAGTCTTTCCCAACAGTCCGACTCCACTCGCAAGGAAATGCGGGCTGGTCACAGTGTTGCACGGAGCCGCTGGTACAGTACCTTTGAAAATGATTAAACAAAGGCATGGCATGAAGTCAGGGAGGTGAAGTGCCACTGGAGCTGGTGCAGTGTCAGTTCCTTACTGTTAAGGGGGAGGTGAGGTATTGGTTATTTACGAGGCAGGGGAGGTGAGGCGTTGGTTTCTTACAGTTGCAGGGAAGGTGATGCGGCATTGGTGGCGAGGTATTGGTTCCATACAATCTGGTGGGGTAGATGAATCCAGCAGGCAAAGATGGGCAGTGTCGACTTCGCAGTGTCATGATCACACCATGGGGGCCACAGTTGCTGCGGTGGAGTCAGAGTCAAGTGTCCCAGATGTCGGTGGAGTCAGAGTCAAGTGTCCCAGACGTCGGGGACACAGCACTCAGTACTCATGCTATGACAGAACTTCAGAGGCAAAGTCATGGTTGTTGCACTCAGCGGGGACCACGGCTCCTGAAGCAGGCAGCGGCACAGAGTCGGACAGCGGCGTTGGTTCCGAAGTCGCTCTTGAGTTGACGCACTTGGGCTAATATTTATATTCCCTTTGCGCCAGATTAACGTAATTTGTTTTACGCTAATCTATCGCAAACTTAACACCATATTTATATTTTGACGCTAGTCCCGTCTAGCGTCAAAATTTCAGAGTTTGCATCATTTTCTGGATGCATGAAACTGCCTTGTGTCAATGAGATGCAGGGTAGGTGTTCCCGTCCAAAAAGTGACTCAGACACCCGTGCGCCATATTTATCCAACCAGGCAAAAATGACGCACGGCTGGGAAGCGGACCCGAAAAATTACGCAAAGGCCGATTTGCATCTAATTTTAATGCCTGGGTCAGGGCAGGCGTTAAAATGGGGCAAACACACCACTACTCAAGGAAAACTCACACGAGCAACATCATTGCTCAAGAAGGACGACATGGAGGTGCTATTCATGCAGCATGCCAGATGACGCACAGAACCAACAGCAGTAGCTACCACCACACCAACGTGGACCCCAAAGGCAACTTAGAAGGCCGGAGAGGCTATTCAGGACTAGGACAACCCTCCTGGGCCTCAGGGAATAGGATATCATTCAGAGGTATAGACTCAACTGGCGAGCCATACAGCAACTGCAGACACCCCACATTATACCACCGGAGACCAAGCTGCTTGCTGTCCTGCACATGTTGGCAAGTGGCTCATTTCAAACTACCGGTGCCCTGGTTGCTGGGATCTCACAGTGCTCATTCTCTGCCTTCCTTCCCAAGGCTGTTGATGCCATCATCTCCCTCATACCCCACCACATCAGCTTCCCCAACACACAGCAGAAGCAGCAGGAGACCAAACAGGGTCTTTACCAAATAAATGGCTTCCCGCATGTGCTTGGTGCCATTGACTGCACACATGTACGGATTGTACCATCTGCTGCAACTGAGCAATTATACTGCAACAGAAGGCACACCCACTCCATCAGTGTGCAGGCCATTGTTGATCCCCAGAGATTGTTCACCAACATCATGGCAAAGTATCCTGGGAGTGTACATGATTCCTTCATCTTCTGCCATGGCACCATCAATCAGCATTTCCAGGATGGATGATATGGCAATGGCCTCCTTGTCGGTAAATCCAGAAACCTAGTAATATACACACAGCACAGCAACCCTGTAGGACACACAAGGCATACACCACTACATTGACAAGCGGCCAGGAAGACACTGAGGTGTTACACTGGTAGTTATGTTTGGTATCCTGACCCAATGGGATTCACACCTATGGGCAAATGACGGCTGCAAATAAAAATAGATGCCACTCTAGAGCCACAAGGGATCAATTTAAAACCACACAGTGACAATGACATGGCCTGCACTGGCAGTACACCTTAGAAGATTAACCATTCAATATCACATAAGGCCACATAGTTAATCCCACACCTTTCCAAGCTACATGTCCTGGGTAAGGGGTTGCAATGTGTGTTGCTGCAGGTCAAACATCTTGAGACACATAGCATGATGATGTTGACTCAAATGGAGGTGACTTGGAATTACTGAGGCAGTACCAACATCTCACATCACTCCTGGAGTGACATTGCCCGCTGGCAATAAGGAAGTGGACTGTGCTTTGAAAACATGTTGATGTGACACTAATGCAATGTGCACACTGCTACACATACTGAAAAGCGACAATTCCCCATCTACATAACAGATGTACAGGGAGATGGACCTTCTTACACAAATACATCCACTTCCACAACCAAGTTAGCCAGCTCACCTGGTGCAAGTTCAGTAGTGTAGGTGCACGGTTGCACATGAGCCAACTGGCAGAGGGAACAAAAAAGGTTTGCATAGAACTGGTCACACATTGGAAAATTGTGCATTGTCAATCCTGAACATCTCAGTGCTGCCAACTAATGGAGATGCGTTATGCATTATCACCCAGCCTAATCAAAGGGCCTCACTGTTGCATTTAATCTGCAATGACATATGTCTAATTGGATGGGATGTCCAGGCCATGTAGTGAACCATGTTACCACCACAGTGGAATCTATTGTGTGTGTGGAAGTATCATGTCACCTCCAGTGAACATACACTAAAACATCTTGCTCACCACATAACGCATGGGAGATACACACTGAACTGCAAGTTTGAAAATATACCAGAGATATCAGGTCAATTAGCCAAACACAAGTTTTTCAAGTCAAACAACCCAATGCAGAAAGAACCTCACAGAAGCCCAGGATCCCACTCAATACCACAAACACATATGAGTCACAGCCCCTATTTTCTCTTTCAGCTGATCAGGGTTACGGGATCCATCCATTGATCATGACCCCATTTGCCAACCCAAGCACAGCAGCAGCGCGTGCCTATAATGAGGTACATCGGAGGACACGCACCATAGTTCAACGGACTTTCGGCATCCTGAAGTCCAGATTCAGGTACCTGGAAATCACCGGAGGCAGCCTCCTATATTCCCCAGAAATGGTCTGCAAGATCATTTTGGCCTCTGCCATCCTGCATAACATTTGTGTTAGGAGGAACATTTCCCTATATGAACCTGAACAACAACTGTCTGAAGAGGAGGAGGAGAAGATGGATGCTGCCCGGAAAAATGAGGGAGAACATCCTAATACAGCTGCAGGAATGCGTCGCAGACAACAGATAGTCACTATCAACACTTTGTTATGATATGGAATTAAAAACCTCACTTTATCACTCAATCATGCTCTGATTAATTATTTATGCATCACATGTTCTCTAGGAATCAGAGTATTACCTCAGGGAGCATTGCAGAAAGACAAATTTGACTACTTTTGATGCCACATCACATTTGATGGATATGAATGTACAGCAAACATCACACACAGTTTCTATGAAAAACATCTCGTCTATTTCACATTTGAAGGGCAAAATCATAAGACCACAGCTATGAGAGAAATCCATGTTGCCAACATAATCTATTGCAACATATGACACCGAACTATGACACCATAAATCATAAGGTAAAAAAGCGCATCATACATGAGGCAGTGGATGTGAAATAGCATTGGCAAGAGGAATTTATGACCAGACCCTTGACATCAGTAAGTGTGACATCAGCTATCTCTGCAAGGAGCATGTGTGACAAGAAGTGCATCAACCCTGAAAATGGATAGCACGAGTGTCCCAGGTATGACAAGCAATGCTCACAAGACATGCCCTGCGCAGTCCATCCCACGAAATAAGTCCTGCCATTGCCATGTTTTAAGTCTCTTCCCACCCTTCTCTAGGGGGCACTGTAAATGGACTATCTGTACCCTGGGATGCCATAGTTCAACTTCATCAGCCTGCATGGACTTTAGGTCCCATAATGCACTGCCTGGTAGTCGGTAAGACCTGTAATCTTCTGTCTATTGCTTCCCATGGGAAAAGTCTGGTTGGCCCCTTATACAGCATACTCACCTCCAGGACTTGTGAGAGACTGAAGCTGCACCCACCAGTGAGGGAGCTTGGGAGACAAGTGGTGCATCAATAATGTAAATGGATAGCATGAGTGTCCCAAGTATGACAAGCAATGCTCACAAGACATGCCCTGCGCAGTCCATCTGAGGTAATAAGTCCTGCCACTGCCATGTTTTAAGTCTCTGCCCACCCTTCTCTAGGGAGCACTGTAAATGGACTATCTGTACCTTGGGAATCAGCATCTACACTCACCCAGACTCCCATTCTGACTCCTGTGTGCTTCCCTTTTCAGTATGGCATGCCATAGTTCAACTGCATCAGCCTGCATGGACTTCAGGTCCCATAATGCACTGCCTGGTAGTTGGTAAAACCTGTAATCTTCTGTCTATTGCTTCTCTACTCCAGGACTTGTGAGAGACTGAAGCTGCACACACCTGTGAGCTCTCTCATACAGCCCAGCCATTTGACTCTGCCCAGCCCTTGCTGCTACCCGGAACTGCTTAGAAGCTGCCATTCCATGAAGCTCCTTGTTGTGCATTGGAGTACAATTAATTTGTGTACCAGAGCCCTGGTTGGTTTGTGTTACAGTGCTGAGTACACCTGAAACTGCTCTTTGTTTCCACAGAGTTGTTCCTGCTTGTTCCAGTCAGACTCTGCTCCCTGTTTTTCTGCCTTGTTCATGTTTGTTCCTGACAGAGCCTGCTTCCTGTTAGCCAGACTGGTTCCAGTCTTTGGGTTAACCAGAGCCATTCCCTGTGCCTACATTTGCCTCATAGTTGGTTTCCATGCCCTTCATTTCCTCTTGGGGAATTGTGTCTGGTAAGTCTATGATCAGTCCTCAACTGTATAGAATAGTTTAAGTTGCTTTTCTTTTTTTGTACCGGGCATGTTTTCCAGGTGGTGAATCCAGCCCCCATTCTTTGTCTGGTTTTGCATGTATTCATTAGTGCCAAACAGTCACAGTGTGCTATGGCTGTATTCCTGGATTTGGTACTGTGCCTCCAGTCCAACAAACAAGGGCTGGTAAAGTGAATGTAAGGACAATAAGGCCCATATTTATACTTTTTGACGCAAAACTGCGCCAACGCAGTTTTGCGTCAAAAAAATTAGCGCCGGCTAACGCCATTCTGAAGCGCCATGCGGGCGTCGTATTTATTGAATGACGTTAGCCGGCGTTAGCCGCCGGCGCTGTCTGGTGTGCGTTAAAAAAAACGACGTACACCAGGCAGCGCCGGCGTAGGGGGAAAATGGCGTATGGGCGTCCACAAATGGTGCAAGTCAGGCTGAGGCAAAAAAATCGCCACAACCCGATTTGCGCCATTTTTTACGACGCCCATCCCCGATTGAAATGACTCCTGTCTTAGCAAAGACAGGAGTCATGCCCTCTTACCCAATGGCCATGCCCAGGGGACTTCTGTCCCCTGGGCATGGTCATTGGGCATAGTGGCATGTAGGGGGGCACAAATCAGGCCCCCCTATGCCACAAAAAAAAAAAAAAAACAATTCTTACCTGGACTTACCTTAATGTCCCTGGGGTGGGTCCCTCCATCCTTGGGTGTCCTCCTGGGGTGGGTAAGGGTGGCAGGGGGTGTCCCTGGGGGCAGGGGAGGGTACCTCTGGGCTCATTCTGAGCCCACAGGTCCCTTAACGCCTGCCCTGACCCAGGCGCTAAAATCCGGCCCTAATGCGGGTTTTTTAGACCCGCGCACTCCCGGGCGCCATTTTTGCCCGGGAGTATAAATCCGACGCATATGCATCGGAGTCATTTTTTAAGACGGGAACGCCTACCTTGCATATCATTAACGCAAGGAAGGTGTTCACGCAAAAAAATGACGCTAACTCCATGAACTTTGGCGCTAGACGCGTCTAACGCCAAAGTATAAATATGGAGTTAGTTTTGCATCGAATTTGCGTTGAAAAAAACGACGCAAATTCGGCGCAAACGGAGTATAAATATGCCCCTACATGTTTGTGCCCGACGGTCTAGACACAGATTCACTTCAGCCATGACCATTCAATGGGGCTTGCGTTGTGACTAGCTGTGAGATTAATCTGCTCAGCGGCACTGATGTTCCCTGTTGCTGTGGGAAGTTCAGAGCCCTGGACACTTTTGTGCAATGAACCACTGGAAATATGTGAACACATGCAGCCTGGGCTGCTGGTCCACCACAGCCACATGAGGAACATAGGCAATTTACATGAGTCAATCTGTGGTGTACATAACAATGTTATGATTGGATTTGAGGCTCTGTGTCGCAAACACTGTACCTACCAAACATATTCAAATGCCTGACTCATGGGTAGTATACACACAAGTGACCATGAAGTGGTAGCCAACAATTCATGACATGAGAGGGGTAACATATCTGACATAGCCCTCATCAGCCATCCTCGATCTTTCCTGTGTATTGTTTGTCATGGGAAATGTATTGTCCCCAAGGTCAATCAACTACACACAGCAAAAGAGGCAACAGATATTACAAACACATCTCATGACTGTTGTACCTCATTGATTGGCATCTGATGGTGATACCCATTTGTAACACATTCATACATGAACATTACACCAAATGTATTGCATGCCGTTCCAACAGAAGCACACAAATTCACACACACAGGCTATGATTCATATTTTTGTAGAGTAGCCTTGCTGTCCTCTATTGATGCAACACCTGCGCAAACTTCAAATTTCCATTTTAATTTCCAAAGTTTGCACTGCTGTTGCATCAGTTAAGAAAGCTAATCCTGCACAACGATATGAGTATTGTGGGCCACAGTAGCATGGTCTGCCACATGTGGCCAAACACTAGAACACACACTGCAGGTCATACCATCCTCTCTTTGTCTAGTTATAGGCTGCATGCATGTTAAAATATAAAAAATGACGCAAACACAGTTTGAGTCAGAAATATTAACGCAAGCGTGTCAAAAAATTATGCAAACGCACAATATACATCAATGGGTCCCTAGCGTTAATTCCACCAGCACACCCAGGCATGCGGATACCATTGAAAATGTATTGATCCATGAATGCGTGGGGTTTTGACGCATACACGTAAAAAAAAATTGACACAAACTACGTAAGCGTCAAAAATGTACACACAAAACAAAAAACGGGCCACAAATGAGACAGGAAGTGATGTAATAGGATATCCTGTTTACAGAAATGGTACAGTGGGTGTACTTTCACTTTCACTTTGCAGTCTGTGCTTTTTCTAGACTGTGTGGCTGTGTGTTGGATTGTTTCTCTGTGGATTTTGTAATTTTGTCTCCTGTGTGGTCTATATTTTGTCTTTTGGTGTTTAGTAAATGTTTTTTGTACATGTGTAATTTTTTTTGTGTCTTTTATTGTAGTTAGATTTGTATTTGTACTGTTGGGGTCTGTTTGTGTGGTAGGATTAGTCGGGGTAGTTTGGGGCTTTAATTGGGTTATATGAGTTTCCTTTTTTCTACTTTAATAAATAGTGTTTTGTATGATGTTGGGAAGGGCACGGCTGGGGCGCATGGGTGAAGAGCAGCTTGGGGCATTTGTGTGGCTGTTGTGCCACTTCCTCCCCATGATGTTGGAGGCTGGGGGCCGTGTGATACGGGGGTATCACATGGAGCAATACGGCTGCGGAGGGCAATGGTGCTGTTCCACTGGAGAAGGATTTTTAACACCACACGCAATGAGCACCAGTTAAAGCATCAGTGGGCTGACCTGGGGGCCCGAGAGCAGGACGTGCTGGACCACATGGGTGTGGTGATTGTGGCCCTGTTGGTGAGTACCAAGCTGACAAATGTGTACAGTTCAATGATCTGGAGTGACAGTAGCAGATGTTGTGATATGCTGCATGCAGTGTTTGTGGGCATGTGGAATGCTAGTTGAACAAACTGTAAGTGTACCAGGAATGTGATCTATTACACATGGTAATACATGGTAACAATGCAGTCCACAGTTTTGTTGAGCCATGTCCGAACAGTATTCAAGGCCATATGTACCAAGTTCTTCATAACCTTCACTATTATCTTAGGCTCATATTTCTACTTTTTAAGCACTGCAATATTGCATTTCTTGACACAAAAGTAACGCAAACTTGCAACATGCAAATATTTTTTTCAAATTTGCACAGCTTTTGCATAAAAAAATGATGCAAATGAGGCACTCAAAAATTATACATCTCGGCATAAATGCACTGTATCCGTGTGTTTATGTCAGGACACATAGGGGGTCATTTTGACCCTGGCGGTCCGAGACCGCCAGGGCTAAAATGATGGAAGCACCGCCAACAGGCTGGCGGTGCTTCCTGCCGTTTTAGCCCCGGCGGAGATAATCCGCCAGTGCAGCGCTGCAAGCAGCGCTGCCCTGGGGATTATGACACCCCTACCGCCAGCCTGTTTCTGGCGGTTTGCACCGCCAGGAAGAGGCTGGCGGTAAGGGGTGTCCTGGGGCCCCCTAACAGGGCCCCAGCCAGCTTTTCACTGTCTGCATAGCAGACAGTGAAAAGCGCGATGGTTGCAACTGCACCCGTCGCACGGCCGCAACACCGCTGGCTCCATTAGGAGCCGGCTCCTATGTTGCAGCCTCATCCCCGCTGGGCCGGCGGGCGCAAACTTGGTTTGCGCCCCAGCGGGGATGTCGTAATGGGGGCCGCGGGACTGCGGTTGCATTGGCGGCCACATGGCGGTTACCGCTTTCGCCAAGGTCGTAATGACCCCCATAATCATTTACATGGACAAACCCAACTGGGCCATTATGCGTCCAGATTGCACTATCACAAAACAGGGTCTTCTAGTGGCATTTAGGATTAGGTGTTGAAAGCCCATTTTCCTCTTGGGCACAATTGCCCAGACTGAGCTATTGCAGTTACCATCTGTGTCACATTGGTGCCAACCCATTTTCAAAAGGGAAAGGGTCAGCATGGGATCCCTCCTCTTTGTGAATTCATGGTCACAAACTATTTCTGAGCATGAAGTTGGCAAAGGGACCTCTGACTGCTTCCATAATACAATTGTAGTGATGAAATAGGTTCTTGAATTACTTTCTATACACCCCTGCTGAAATATTGCTGCATTTCAACAAATGTAAACATCTCAATGTGAAGGCAGTCACAGACATGGTGGTCTGCTGAGTTCAGCAGACCAGCATTCCTGTGAGTGGCGCCATTCCCAATGGGTTTTCAAATAGAGACCTACCTCATCATGATTGAAGAGGTAGGCCATTTGCTACCCCATTTTTCATTTGCAAACAGTGCCATTTCGAGTGTTCTACCTCTGATTATCCAACTTGCTAAGCTAATTGCTGAGTCTAGCAATGTGTGATTCGCAATACATGATATAGGTACACATGGCCCTGAGTGACACATTTCAGGTGCAATGAAAACAACTGTGCCCATGCATTCTTTCAACGATGATCAACTAAGACACTGTCAGCATACATTATTTTGCCGTTTTGGAACAGAAAAGTGGCCAATCCATGTTTAGCGCTACATTGTCATCATTTCACACACAGGATTCCTGCCATCATGTTGTCATAGGGGGAATATACGGCTTAGGGGACACTGCCAATGGGTCATAAGTGACTTACATACAGCACTGGCACACCTATTATGGACCACTGAAAGCACAATAATTCCTGAAAGCAAATCAACCCATATGTCCATCACACAGTTACTCATTGTCCCTTAATGTCAGGACACATAGGGGGTCATTTTGACCCTGGCGGTCCGAGACCGCCAGGGCTAAAATGATGGAAGCACCGCCAACAGGCTGGCGGTGCTTCCTGCCGTTTTAGCCCCGGCGGAGATAATCCGCCAGTGCAGCGCTGCAAGCAGCGCTGCCCTGGGGATTATGACACCCCTACCGCCAGCCTGTTTCTGGCGGTTTGCACCGCCAGGAAGAGGCTGGCGGTAAGGGGTGTCCTGGGGCCCCCTAACAGGGCCCCAGCCAGCTTTTCACTGTCTGCATAGCAGACAGTGAAAAGCGCGATGGTTGCAACTGCACCCGTCGCACGGCCGCAACACCGCTGGCTCCATTAGGAGCCGGCTCCTATGTTGCGGCCTCATCCCCGCTGGGCCGGCGGGCGCAAACTTGGTTTGCGCCCCAGCGGGGATGTCGTAATGGGGGCCGCGGGACTGCGGTTGCATTGGCGGCCACATGGCGGTTACCGCTTTCGCCAAGGTCGTAATGACCCCCATAATCATTTACATGGACAAACCCAACTGGGCCATTATGCGTCCAGATTGCACTATCACAAAACAGGGTCTTCTAGTGGCATTTAGGATTAGGTGTTGAAAGCCCATTTTCCTCTTGGGCACAATTGCCCAGACTGAGCTATTGCAGTTACCATCTGTGTCACATTGGTGCCAACCCATTTTCAAAAGGGAAAGGGTCAGCATGGGATCCCTCCTCTTTGTGAATTCATGGTCACAAACTATTTCTGAGCATGAAGTTGGCAAAGGGACCTCTGACTGCTTCCATAATACAATTGTAGTGATGAAATAGGTTCTTGAATTACTTTCTATACACCCCTGCTGAAATATTGCTGCATTTCAACAAATGTAAACATCTCAATGTGAAGGCAGTCACAGACATGGTGGTCTGCTGAGTTCAGCAGACCAGCATTCCTGTGAGTGGCGCCATTCCCAATGGGTTTTCAAATAGAGACCTACCTCATCATGATTGAAGAGGTAGGCCATTTGCTACCCCATTTTTCATTTGCAAACAGTGCCATTTCGAGTGTTCTACCTCTGATTATCCAACTTGCTAAGCTAATTGCTGAGTCTAGCAATGTGTGATTCGCAATACATGATATAGGTACACATGGCCCTGAGTGACACATTTCAGGTGCAATGAAAACAACTGTGCCCATGCATTCTTTCAACGATGATCAACTAAGACACTGTCAGCATACATTATTTTGCCGTTTTGGAACAGAAAAGTGGCCAATCCATGTTTAGCGCTACATTGTCATCATTTCACACACAGGATTCCTGCCATCATGTTGTCATAGGGGGAATATACGGCTTAGGGGACACTGCCAATGGGTCATAAGTGACTTACATACAGCACTGGCACACCTATTATGGACCACTGAAAGCACAATAATTCCTGAAAGCAAATCAACCCATATGTCCATCACACAGTTACTCATTGTCCCTTAATGTCAGGACACATAGGGGGTCATTTTGACCCTGGCGGTCCGAGACCGCCAGGGCTAAAATGATGGAAGCACCGCCAACAGGCTGGCGGTGCTTCCTGCCGTTTTAGCCCCGGCGGAGATAATCCGCCAGTGCAGCGCTGCAAGCAGCGCTGCCCTGGGGATTATGACACCCCTACCGCCAGCCTGTTTCTGGCGGTTTGCACCGCCAGGAAGAGGCTGGCGGTAAGGGGTGTCCTGGGGCCCCCTAACAGGGCCCCAGCCAGCTTTTCACTGTCTGCATAGCAGACAGTGAAAAGCGCGATGGTTGCAACTGCACCCGTCGCACGGCCGCAACACCGCTGGCTCCATTAGGAGCCGGCTCCTATGTTGCGGCCTCATCCCCGCTGGGCCGGCGGGCGCAAACTTGGTTTGCGCCCCAGCGGGGATGTCGTAATGGGGGCCGCGGGACTGCGGTTGCATTGGCGGCCACATGGCGGTTACCGCTTTCGCCAAGGTCGTAATGACCCCCATAATCATTTACATGGACAAACCCAACTGGGCCATTATGCGTCCAGATTGCACTATCACAAAACAGGGTCTTCTAGTGGCATTTAGGATTAGGTGTTGAAAGCCCATTTTCCTCTTGGGCACAATTGCCCAGACTGAGCTATTGCAGTTACCATCTGTGTCACATTGGTGCCAACCCATTTTCAAAAGGGAAAGGGTCAGCATGGGATCCCTCCTCTTTGTGAATTCATGGTCACAAACTATTTCTGAGCATGAAGTTGGCAAAGGGACCTCTGACTGCTTCCATAATACAATTGTAGTGATGAAATAGGTTCTTGAATTACTTTCTATACACCCCTGCTGAAATATTGCTGCATTTCAACAAATGTAAACATCTCAATGTGAAGGCAGTCACAGACATGGTGGTCTGCTGAGTTCAGCAGACCAGCATTCCTGTGAGTGGCGCCATTCCCAATGGGTTTTCAAATAGAGACCTACCTCATCATGATTGAAGAGGTAGGCCATTTGCTACCCCATTTTTCATTTGCAAACAGTGCCATTTCGAGTGTTCTACCTCTGATTATCCAACTTGCTAAGCTAATTGCTGAGTCTAGCAATGTGTGATTCGCAATACATGATATAGGTACACATGGCCCTGAGTGACACATTTCAGGTGCAATGAAAACAACAGTGCCCATGCATTCTTTCAACGATGATCAACTAAGACACTGTCAGCATACATTATTTTGCCGTTTTGGAACAGAAAAGTGGCCAATCCATGTTTAGCGCTACATTGTCATCATTTCACACACAGGATTCCTGCCATCATGTTGTCATAGGGGGAATATACGGCTTAGGGGACACTGCCAATGGGTCATAAGTGACTTACATACAGCACTGGCACACCTATTATGGACCACTGAAAGCACAATAATTCCTGAAAGCAAATCAACCCATATGTCCATCACACAGTTACTCATTGTCCCTTAATGCACAAGCCACAATACCTGAGTCACTGGTATTGCAGTGCACCAGGAATGTGGCATTGCATTTGTCACCCAATAAAAAATGATGAAATGGAGTACCATCTGGAATGTATTAGCCACAAAAGTGTGTAGTCAGGTTTGGCACCACATGACTGCTAAGGCCAGTGCATGTGTGCATATGTGTGTGTATCACTCACTGGAGTGTCAGTGTCAATGCAAGTTTGCAGTGGTATGTCTGTTGTAGTGTCTACATGCCTGATGTGCAGCTCTATCATACAACATGTTACAGACTGTGATTTGTTGTTCCCATATTTGTACAGTGATCAGACATTGAGCATATATCTCCCTTCCATGTTTTACAGGTGGACCAGCCCCCTACACCATTGGTGAAGTGGCTTGATTCAAGAACCCAGACGTATGCAGTAAGTGAGAAAATGTTTGTCATGTGTTGTGTTTGCAGCTGTTGTGTGATTGCATCTTGTGTGTTGGACTCATTGCAAGATATGATAAGCTGGCACGTGATCTGATATGTGATTTGACTGGAGGGTGGGATAGTGTTCCATGGAAGAGTTAGACATTCACTGGCAGAGAGTCATATACTGGAGACTAGTGCTGCGCAATAGGCATGGGCAGGTGAACAAGGTGATTTGTAGCCACATGTATGCCCACAATTGATTTGGAGGTGGCCAGTGTCATAACTTAGTCAGCAATCATACCCTAATTCACACAAAACAGTGATGCATCAGTATTGTACACAAACATGTGCATCCCTGTAATGTAATGAACATGTAGGACTGTTTGGGTGACTGTCCCCCAGCATCTAGCCTCACATGTTGTACTCCATTTACGTGGCACTTAAGTGGTATGCTATAGGCGTGCATGCAGGTCAAGGCCAAATGTGTGCTTGCATCAATGTGGTTGATTTAGGAAATGTGTCAGTGAGATCTGATGTTGATGGTTGTCCACAAATGGAAACATGAATGTAGATGTGATTGACCAATGGAAGGCAGGCCTCCTTACCTGTGTTGCATTGACTAAATCCATGTAGATCTGGACAAAGCTTCATGGTTGTCCTTCACATTTGAAAAAAGATATTGCATGCCCATCCCCCCTGAGGCACAGGGTTAGGGGGACAAAATATGTATAGCTAGGTGTGATGGTCACAGTGTAGATGACAGACATGTAATTCAAGAATTCATGTGTGCCAAACTACATTGACCCCTTATGGTTAGCAACTGCGTACCATCCTGTCAGTTCTATATACAAATCACAGGTCGTGTGTGCCTTGAAGTTGATCCAGATGATAGGGATTAGTTGGCCTGGCACATGTTGACTCCTTGCAGCATTTGTAATGTGATCAATTGCTCTATATATATACACAGATCAGTTAATTTGGTAGACGTCTTGTGCATTGCTGTGCTGTTAGATAGTTGATGGGTAGGCTGCGTTGGCATGTCATTCCTCAGGGACATTCTATCATCTGTACTGTGATTTGGACTGTATGTTCTATTTGTGAGGAAGTGTTAGATTATCATATGTACATGCATCACACAATGATGGCACTAATGTTTGCCTGTCACTTTTTCTACAGCTGCCCACATGAGTGCCCAGGAAATTCGTGAGATTCAGAGATGGGCAGTGCGGTACAGGCACATCCTCGATGTGGAGGCTGGGTATTGCATTATGGGAAGGTGCTATCGTCAAGAAAGAGCCACTGGAGCATGGAGTTCTTTTAGCCAAGGGGTCCAGCATTGGCCACAACAGGCGCAGCCACCACCCCGACTGAAGGCACAGTGGAGACTGGAATCTCAGCCACTCCAGCTGACCGTCTACATCTGCAGCACAAGGCACAACTGTTGCACCATCTGTACCACCACCCCCAACCATGGCACCTGCAACATCCAGTGTGACACAAACCACCACAGCAGGTGGTATGGACATGGCCGCATTGCGCCACCTACAACAGGACATGAGAAGGATGATTAGGCACATGGACAGTCTCTAGCAATAGGTGGCCCGCAACAGCAGGAGACTGAAGTCTATGAAAAAAACTCAGAGGAGGGCAAACAGTTTTTCCTCACCCCTAATTCCGTCCCCTCCCTCCTCCTTTCCTCATACTGTTTTTTAGTGGGTTTAGGGGGTTTAGTGATAGGTTAGAGTAGGCTATTAGTTTAGATAGGGTACGTTGGTTAGGGGAGTCATATTATTACATGTTGGTTTGTGGGTGGGTGGGTTTGTGTTGTTGATGTTGGGGCTTAGGTGTATTCCAGAAAAAAAAATTACAAAACAAATTTACAAAAAATATATATTTGCTTAGTATTAGTTAGTATGTGTTTAGGGTAGTATTTGTTGTCCTACACGTGTCCAGTCATATAAGGGTGTGGGGGATTGATGTTTGGAGTGTTTAGTTATATGTGGTAAGTAGTAAGTAAGTTTAGCATAGGGTAGTTAGGGCGAGTTGTGGGTAATGTATAGTTAGGATAGGATAGATTAGGTTAGTATAGGTGTTTGACATAGTTTAAGTTTTCTTTCATGCATATGTAATAAAGTTTTATGTACTCCTTTATGGTATGTGTCATATGCTTGGGGATCTGGGCCTTTGCATGAGTGTACATGGCAAATTTGTGTTTGCCTCTGTGTTCCATCCTGCATCCACATCCAATTCTTGACATGTGTATTCCCACTTCCAAATGAGCTGTCACATTGGCAGCTACAACAAAGCTACATGTCTATGCATCTGCCATCCATTGAACCCACCACTCAAAGTGACTATGGTTCCCATGTATTTTAGAGGTAGGTGTGATTTTAAAGATGTCATCGTTTGGGTCCTGTGTTGGAATCTTGGGCACTGTGGGATGTCTGCCTGTAGCCTGATGTTCATGTGAACCCTGATAAACTGAGTGATGCCATAATCTTATGAAGTTCAGTGTACATAAATCACACTTATGAGTTTTTTTCATTGTACTCCCAGGTGACGTTATTGTCCAAACACTCTCACACATCCATTCCTGCTGTATGGTGTGGTTGTAGGATTTAAGTTTAGAGTCATATGTCACATACACAATGATTGTTTTGTGGGGGATGTGGGCAACATTGAGTTTCATCTTGTAGATTCCTTGGGCCTTACATATACATTTTTTACACAGCATTATACTGTTTGTGATGCTTTAAATTCAGAAATGAGCCACAAGCAGCACAGATGATTGTAAAATCCAGACCCTTGTGCACAGATATCCGACCACATTCTTTCTACACTATTGTATTGACATTCTGTGGCCATTGACATGTTACACGCATCACAAAACTCCTGCACAGTAGATGTCACATTACACAGAGACAAAGTGGTTGTGTAGGTGCTGTTTATTTTAAAGTGCTGTAGTGCAATATTTGCATAGTCCAGGATTGTAAGTCCATTAGTGTGATGCATTCTATTGTGACGCAACACAAGTGCAATGTTGAGGGACATGTCATTAGACATGCTGCGATGGAGTGTCATTCAGTGCGGAGGAACATGAATTGCCATTTAGGTAGTGAGAGACAATTGCAGTCCATAGTGGTAAGGTAAACAGTGTGTTTGAGAACAGTGCATGTTACCAACTGTAGCAAGACTGGCATGTTGTCAAGCACAGGACATAGGAAAATCACTGCTCATGTGGCATGGGCTGGTGCTACTGGGTACACCTATGGGTCAAGGTGATCTGTTCCATGTCTTCATCTTCTGATGTGTGTGTATAGTCTCCTCTGCCCTTGGTTGTGGTGTGTTTGAGGGGGCAACACACACTTCAGTGTTTGGAGAAGTGGACTCTGAATTCCCAGTAGCTGCCAACTGTGGAACTATTAAGGGCATAACTGCAGCAAGGAGGAGCTGCTGATTATTGAGTAGAGCAGCAACATCCCTGTGGTAGGCAGCTAGGTCGTCCCTGAGGAGGTCATGATTGTAGTCATGCATGCAGTGAAAGGTTTGGGAGGCCAGGTGTTGTAACTCCCTCACTGCAGTGGTGAAGTCCCTCACACACTGTTGTAGTCCCTGCAGTAGTGATTGTTGGACTTGCATGGCTGCTGATTGTTCTGCCGATGTCATCATGCACATGCGCATCCCCACAAGGCTGGCTGCCATATTTTGCATCCCCACCTGCACCTCCTTGGCCAGCTCCCTCTGGACTCCCACAACTGTCCTCTCAAAGCTGGTCCCAGTGTCATCAAAGTCCTCAGCTGTGTTTGAGCTGGCAGGTCATACTATTGTGTGGTGGGTGGGCTCTCTGTGATGGGTACTACATCTGTGCTCCTCCTTGCGACTGAAGGCGGGGTCTGGAGGGTTCCCTGGCTAATGGTTGTCAGCTCGTCATCCATGTCATCGAGGTAGTCCAGGACAGGCATATCCAAAGGAGAGCCATCGTCTTCTGCAATGAGATATTGTACAATTAGTGTGTCTGTGTTGTGGCAGTTGTAAAGTGACTGACTTCCTATTAGTGGAACATTGTAATCTGGGTTCTTGTTCATTGTTCCTGTCATTATTATTAGCATTCTCACAGACCAATGCCCCACCTGCATGTCACATGTAGTGTGGGCAGTTTGGGGAATTGTCTGTGTCACATCCTCTAGGTGTAGGTTCTGTCCAAATTGTGTCTTGCAACCTTCTTGTCCTACTCAACCCTCCCTCTACTACCATTAGCAGGGTGAGGCCTTGTAATGCCTGTTGGTGTTCTGATGCCACTTGCACCACACATAACAATATGGGACTGACCCAGTCTATGATATTTCGCATACACCTATACATTGCTGAGACCTAGCACATACCATGTTTTGCATTGGCATGACACGATACAGGTGTCAGCATTGGTAGTGTGTCATGTTGATGTTTGCCAATGTGCGTTACATTGCATTGCACTGATGGGCCTGGCAGAGTTCCATTTCCTCTTATGACTGGGGGGTGTGCTTCACTAGCTACACACATATGTCCTCCCCCTCAATGCTGTTGTCTTAGCAGTATGACAGTTGAGATGTTGTAAGGTGCCATTGCAGCTATTGTAACACAGGCACAGGGTAGACCCTGGAATGGACAGCATGGGTGTGACATTACTGCTATGTACTACATTATGTAAGTAACAATACCTGATGTTTATTGCGCCTATAGACATGAGCATTTGACAGGAGTTACACTTGGTTAGGAATTGAAGGGGATTAATCATGTTTCATGGGCACCTAACTGCCATTTTCCAATTGACCAGCACACACAGCACAGGTAGTAGTGGCAAATGTTGTCAATGGTAAATGCCGCTTGAGGCAATGGCCTGAGACTGGGCATTGTTCCCTAGTTCACATTCTGACAACACAAGCTGTCCTATGACAGCAGCCCATTTTTACGTTCTACCCTACCCTACCGGTCTGCTACAGCATTTCCAGCAGCCTTGGCATGGCGGTGTACCCCCAGGCAAAGGTTGTCGGTGTTATGTTGTGCTGTGCCCCTGAATAGCCCTGCACAGCCCATGCACCCGTGCCATGCCCCTTTACCCTTTCCACTGCCTGATTTCCATGGCTGACATGCATTGTGTAGTAGGTATGTACCTCCCCCTGCTTGCAATTAACATTTAGGCATTTTGGTCTCCCATGCAACTTACCCTTCATATGTGTTGTTTCCTGGTAGTCTGCGCGGTCCTGTCCTGCAATTCCTGTGACGATCTCCTGCGGGATGACAGCTGCAACCATATCCTCCATCTCGTCCAGGGCCTCCTGCGGTGCTGGACTCCCACTTCCACTCTGCAGTGCTACCTTCCTGTTCCTTGTCATTTTTTCCTTTGTCCTGCACTTGAAGTCATGCCAGCTTTTCTTGCATTCCATGACAGTTCTCCTGACCTCCTCCACACAGTTTATCTTGTCGATAATTTGTTGCCAAATTGCCTCTTTCCTCCAAATTGGCAATTTAGAGGTAATGAAAAGTTGATGCTGGTGCTCGGTCACCTCCCTGACCAGTATTTCATGCTCCTCTGTGCTGAAATGACACTTCCTTTTCTTCTCTTCTCTCCCCTGGGTCTTGTCTGTGTCCTTCTGGCTGGTTCCTGGTAAATTGCGGTCTCCCTGGGGTATCTCCTGGCTTCTGAAATCAATTTTGGGGCTCCTTAACACTGTTTGCTGCATTTGCGGTGCTTTTTGACGCTATTGTGGTGGAAAATGGCATTTATCCGGTTTGTGACGTCACAAACCAGATTAGAGTCTTTTTCCCTGCGTTAACGTTGTTTTGCTTTACGACTTGGTGCAATGGTTGGCGTAAAAAAAATTACTGTGACCCGTGCTTAGCGCCACCTTGCGTCAAAGGATGGGTGGTGCTAAGAAATGCCGTTAGCCCCTGTTACATTTTTTGATGCAAAACTGAGTTATCACAGTTTTGCATCAAAAAGTATAAGTAGGGCCCTTGGTTTCTTCTTAATTTCACCAGAACTCACTTCCAAGGGCCCAGAGCCTGGATTTAGCACCACTTGGCAAGTCAGGACTCTCAGCAAGAATGCCCAGGTGCTGGCAGATTAAGGCCCTCATTTTTACGGTGAGTGATAAAGTGGCGGTAATACTGCCAACAGGCTGGCGGTAAGTTCTGCCAAATTATGACCATGGTGGTGATAAGTCCTATAGACAGCCAATGTACCACACCAACCGCCACGGCGGAAACGACACTCACCATGGCGGTAGCCAACAACAGTCAGACGGGAGACAAGCCTGGCGGAAACAGAGCTCAGAAGTGAAAGGACTCACCATTGGAGACAAAGGGAAGAACCGCGCCGCCATGGAACCTGAACTGCAAGTTTTCCAGATGATCTTCTACTTTATGTTCCACCAGGAACACCAACGCCGATGAAGACGACGACTTTGAATAGAGCCACCTAGCACACAAAGAAGGGTGGGAGGAAACAAGAGTGACACACACGCGCACAACACACACCCGCCACACACACCATACACATAAACAGCTGCACACATAAACCAATGGCACACGACACACAGCATAAAAAAACACTGACCACAATGCTGGAGTACTGACAATGTATTAGCATAGTAAAGCCCACCACACAAACCAAATATATTTACAGATGTACATAAAGGGCCAAATCCCAATCCAAAGTCAAAAGGACACACAAGGCCACTGGGCACAGTCCAAGGCCCAACCTGTATCCTGAAACATCCTTGGAGAATACTGCAGGGGCATCATTTTGAAAGTGGGAAGGCACCTCAGGGGGGTGGGGAAGAGCACCTCAGCTGAATAGGGGAACATCCCCACTGGTTCTGGAGGGGGCTCCACACCCATTGCTCTGTCCTGGGGAGTGCAAGGCCATAGTCTCTGATGTGGGTGACTTGCCCACTGGTTCTGGAGGGGGCTCCACGCCCATTGCTTTGTCCTGGGAAGTACAAGGCCACAATCTTTGAAGTGGGTGACTTGCCCACTGTTTCTGGAGGGGGCAACATGCCCATTGCTTTCTCCTGAGGAGTGCAAGGCCACAGTTCCTGGGGTGGGTGACTTTCTCACTGGTTCCGGGTGGGGGCAACTCGCACAGCAGCCACTGGAGTGTTGCCTAAATGGCGTCCGCTGGCGATGACGGCTGCACTGTGGTGGTGGTTGGAGGTGCCTCCTGGGCAGCCTCTGCACTGTCTGATGGCTGCACTATGGTGGTGGATGGAGGAGCCTCCTGGGCAGCCTCTGCACTCTCTGATGCCTGCACTTCCACAGCTGGCGGTGGGGCCCCTGGGACAGGTAGTGGGGGTGTCAGACTGACAGCCTCCGCTGGCATAGAGTGCTTCGTCTCTTCATGTACATGGGTCGTGGATCCCTTTCCCTTCCTGGCAGGGTGGATGGGCTCTTCCCCTCTGTGCCTGGTGATGCAGGCTCCTTCCCCTTCTTCACAGGTGGTGCAGGCCCCTTTCCCACTCTTCACAGGTGGTGCAGGCCCCTTTCCCTTCTTCCCTGGTGGTGCTCGCTCTGTACTGCTTGGCTGAGGTTCTGGGCTGTGTCCTTGGTACCCTGCCCATACGTGCAGGATGGGGGAAGGAAAGAGGTCAATTCAGGAAAGAAAAGGCTTTTTAGGAACGGTGGGGTGGGAGGAGAGAGGAGTAATGGGAGTGGAGGATGAGGGAGTGGTTGTTGGAGGTGTATGTCTGCTGGACTCGGGTGCAGGTGCATGGGCAGTATGCTGATGTGAGGTGGGTGGCTGTTGGGTGTGTGAATGCTTGTGGTTGTGTCACATAGGAGGGGGAGACAGAAAGGGTGGGAGAGGACAGAGGAGACACATGCATGGCTGTTGTGGAGGTGTCTGCCAGTGAGGTGTGTGTTCTGTTTGGTGTGGTGATGCTGGTAGTTGATATAGATGTAGTACATGCAGTTGTGAGTGTGGACATGACTGGGAGAGACAGTGGAGGCAGTGGATGTTGTTGTGTCTGCAACTGTATGGTGTTTGTGTGAGTGCCTGTGGGATGAATTGTGGTGCTTGTGTTTGCCTGTGCCACTCTTGTGTGTAAAGTAAACGTACATAAAGACCCGGCCCGGAAAAGGAAAACTTCCACAGGGAGAAAAAAAATATTTTTGTATGGAAAACCCTCGCCCACCAGGGTTACCCCTTTGTGGCATGCTTCATCATTGGGTTTCTTCCCGTCCTGCTGCCGAACAAGGTGTGCTGCGACCGATGGAATACTCAGGAGCACTGTTGGTTTCAACAATGTGCATACTAGTAAGGGATAGGAGTGGTGGGATCTTGGTGAGTTAAAAATACTACCCTCTGGATGATATTACCAATTGAGTATGTCTCACATGGGTAGTTTGATTAAAAAGGGATATTGAGAGGGTGGGTATGTTATGTAGCTGTCCTCCTAGGTGGTCTACATATTTCAGAGTCTACCCCTAGACTCCTCTTAAGGACCAAAGTGAACGCTCTAGTGCCACTAACAGAAGCACTGTTACTACTCGCTATGTGGTAAGGTAAGGTATGTAACTAAATTAAATAGATTAAATAGTACCCATCAGTATCGTTGTCCTGCTGAGCAAACCTGTGGAAGAGAAAGGAAATAAAATAAAAGCGTGAATGCAGCTCTCAAAGGTTTGCTGCTATTGTCACCATCACCCAGCCAAATGGCACTTGTAATTCATACAGAAAAAACAAATACAGGACTTACTACACATAAGAAACACTACAACACACTTAAACATGTGAGGCACCTCTAAAAAAACACACGTGGTGCATGCGTGACCTACTTTCAATATCTATGCTATTCGCATCTTAGGTCCTCTGGGAGAGGGATGTGCTTGTAGTCACACACTGAAAGATATAGGAGGTCATTCCAACCCTGGCGGTCGGTGATAAAGCGGCGGCCAACCTGCCAACAGGCAGGCGGTCAAAAAAAAGGTATTCTGACTCTGGCGGGAACCGCCAACACAGGCCGCCACATTAACACTCCGACCGCCACGGCGGGACAGACAAACAGCGCGGCGGTCACCGCCAACAGGCAGGCGGCAGACAATGTACCGCCCACCCTATCACAACTCACCAATCCACCACCTTTTCCGGGGCGGAAGCCCCGCCGATAAAAACACGGCGGAAACAGACTACGAACGGGAAAACGCTCACCTATACACACTCCACGAGGACGGAGAACAGCACGGAACCCGAATTAAACATCCTTCCAGCTATTGTCTACCTGCTCATCTACCACGAGTACGAACACCGGCGCAGACGACAACGGTGAGTACTGCACCTACGACACAGGGGAGGGGGGAGGAGGAAAGCTTGCAGGCACACACATATGCGACCCCCCCCAACTATCTACACACCAATGCAGAGCACCAAGTCACAGTGACACCACCCAAACCCCCCGGAATAATGCAAAGACATAATTAAAGTGAGAAACAACATTTATGTATAAAAGAGGTTCTTTGAAGTCATGGTAAAATAGCAATATGAATTGTAAAGAATCAAGTAAGAACATTGCGAAACCGATAAACATAGGCAATAAGTCCTGCACAGTCACTTAAATTTCCACTGTCCGTGGGCCAAAGTGTATCAACACATGGGCAAAGCCCACACAGGAGACCTGAGTCTGTTGGAGAGAACACTGCTGGGGCATCAGATGACAAAACTACAGGCACCTCAGGGGGAAGGGAAGGGGGGCACCTCAGCCACATGAGTCCACGACGCCAGATCCACGGAGCGGTGCTTGAGACGGCGGGGCCCAGCTGAGCGGTGCTTGAGATGGCGGGGCCCAGCGGAGCGGTGCTTGACAGGAAGGGCCCAGCGGAGCGGTGCTTGAGACGGCGGGGTCCAGCGGAGCGGTGCTTGACAGGAAGGGCCCAGCGGAGCGGTGCTTGAGACGGCGGGGCCCAGCTGAGCGGTGCTTGACAGGAAGGGCCCAGCGGAGCGGTGCTTGAGACGGCGGGGCCCAGCTGAGCGGTGCTTGACAGGAAGGGCCCAGCGGAGCGGTGCTTGAGACGGCGGGGCCCAGCGGAGCGGTGCTTGAGACGGCGGGGCCCATCTGAGCGGTGCTTGACAGGAAGGGCCCAGCGGAGCGGTGCTTGACAGGAAGGGCCCAGCGGAGCAGTGCTTGACAGGAAGGGCCCAGCGGAGCGGTGCTTGAGACGGCGGGGCCCAGCGGAGCGGTGCCTTTCTGCACAGCGGGGCCCTCTTCAGCGGTGTCTTTCTGCACGGCGGGGCCCTCTTCAGCGGTGCCTTTCTGCACGGCGGGGCCCTCTTCAGCGGTGTCTTTCTGCATGGCGGGCCCTCTTCAGCGGTGTCTATCTGCACAGCGGGGCCCTCTTCAGCGGTGCCTTTCTGCACGGCGGGGCCCTCTTCAGCGGTGCTTGTCCAGTCATTCAAGGGAGCCAGACCTGGCCAGGACTCCCTGCTTAGTCGCCCTCCGACCGTGCAGTTGCTGGACCCTTCTGTGACGGAGTCCTGGGCCCGTGGGTGTCCTCCCTCACACCCGGGATGGGGCTTGTGGGGCCTTCCTGGTCCGCGCCCCTGCTGGCTGACTTCTCCGCCCTGCTGCCCTTGCCCTCCTTCGATGAGGCTCTCTGGCCCTTGCCTCCCCTGGATGTTGTGGCAGGTGACGGCCCAGGACTTTGCTCCTTAGGGGCAGCCGTGTCAGTCTTCTCGCGGTGGCCCTTGATTTTACGGGTCCTCCTCCCAGGGGGGGGGGCTGGCTGTCCCCTTGCTGCTGGCCGATGTATCAGTGCTGGGAAAGGGTGGACTCCAAAACCCGTGCACAATGGTGACACTTGAAGCAGGGCTGGTGGTGGCTGAGGTGCTCTTGGGACTCTTAGCAGATGGAGGGGGTGGGTCAGGTGGGGCAAAGAGGTTAAGTTTGGAGAGGTAAAGTTTTTTAGGACCAATGTAAAGGGTAGATGTAGTGGGCATGGGAGTGGAGGAAGAGGATGTGGTTGTAGGAGAGTCAGGTGTGCTGTCTTTGGGTGCAGGTGCTTGTGACGTAGGCTGTCGTGAGGTGGTTGGCTGTTGGGTGGGTGGCTGCCTGCGTTTGTGTGTCTTGGAAGAGGGGGTGACAGACACAGTGGGAGAGGACACAGGGGACGTGTAAATGGCAGTGGGGGTGGTGACTGCACGTGTGCGGACTGTACTGGAGGGTGTGCTGGTGATGGAAGTACTGGCTGATGGTGGTGTGCATGCAGGTGTGAGTGGAGATGTCACACGGAGGGAGGAGGGAGACGAGGAGGAGGGGGACACAGGGGTGGTATTGACTGTTGGCATGTCTGCATCTGGGTGTTGCTTGGGTGAATGCTTGTGTGATCTGTGGTGCTTATATCTGGATGAGCTGCCCTTGGGTGTTGAGGTGTGTGCAGGCTGGTCTGATGGTGTGGATGGGATAGGCTGAGGAACAGGAGACAGAGACAGGGTGGAGGCAGTTAGAAGAGGGAGGCTGGAAACAGGGACAATGGCTGCCGTCAGTGCTGAAGCCAGAGCATTGAAGGATCGTTGATGGGCAGCCTGACCCGAATGAATGCCCTCCAGGTATGCATTGCTCCGATGCACCTCCCTCTCTACCCCCTGGATGGCATTCAAAAGGGTAGACTGCCCAACAATGATGGTCTGTAGGAGGTCAATGACCTCCTCACTGAGGGCAGCAGGGGTAACATGGGCAGGGCCTGAGGTGCCTGGGGCGAAGGAGATGCCCGCCTTCTTGGGCGAGCGGGCACGGAGCGAAGGCTGAGGGGCTGCTGGGAGGGCGGAGCTGGTGCGCTGGGTGGCGGCTGTACCTGTAGAGGCGGGGGGCCCGGATGTTGCCGCCACCGCTAGGGAGCTCCCTTCCGAAGACGTGTCGGTGTCGCTGGTGTCACCACGGGTCCCCGTTGTGGTGCTCCCCTCGCCCTCTGTATCACTGGTGACCTTGGTGTCTGTACCATGGCCCACCGGGGCCTTGTGAGTTGCAGCTCCCTCGTGCTCCGATGCCAATTCTCCTCCGCCTGATGATGCTAATGCACACATGCACACATGCACAAGAAGATAAAGAAAAAGGGTGGGGGGAGAAATAAAAACAGGTTGAGTGCATGCATTGTCAACACCGTTGGCGGAGAGGACAGACACAGGAGCCTCATGCACTACGCCGCGCAATCAGGGTACACTACTCAGTACTTGTGACTAGGCCAACAGGTCTATGGACAACTAATGCGCACATGGGTGATGCTGGACCATGGATTGCTGTACTTGGCACCCTACAGAGGTGGGGGGCGGGGGCACAGGGCCATGCCTAAAGGAGGGGACTACACTACAGAAAGCGCCCTGGCCTAATGTCACCCACAGCCCTCCTCCCCCACCCAGACGCCTCCACTGCGTGTAAAGATAGCAGAATGTGCTGGTACTCACCCCCTTGTGTCTGCTGTGATGTCCTCACGCGCCCATCCAAATCGGGGTAGGCCACCGCCAAGATCCGGGACATCAGGGGGGTCAAGGTACGACTGGCACGTTGGGAGGCCATCCCCAGCAGTGACTCGGCGGTCTTCCTGGTCCCGCGGCGGATGTCCTCCCACCTCTTTCGGCAGTGGGTGCCCCGTCTGTTGTGGACCCCCAGGTCCCGGACTTCCTTGGCGATGGCACGCCAAATGTCGACTTTCTGATGGGCGCTGACCTATTTGACATGTACAGGGTGGGAAAGGAAATTTCAACATTTTTCTGCATGTTAGATGTGATTGCCCCCCCCTCCCCAACCCTGCCATGTGGCACATGCTCTCATCTGTCGTGCCTTGCACTCCCCATTCGCTCGCCACCCCACCATCTTCCATCCACCATACACAACCCAGGCATAGCCCATTCAACGTGCACCCAGTGTACTTACCTGTTGGTCTGGAGGACCGTAGAGTAGGGCATACTGGGGCAGGAGCCCATCCACAAGTTTCTCCAACTCTTCTGAAGTGAAGGCAGGGGCCCTTTCCCCAGTCGCAGCAGCCATTGTCTCTTCCAGACCGAAGTCACAGCAGCACTTGCAGTATAGGTCCTCTCCTGTGGATGGTCAGGTCTCGAGTGGTTAAGCAGATAGAAAATGGCCGTCACGCCCGCGGCGGTGCGACCGCCGGCGCACATCGTCATTGGCTCCTGAGACCCATAGGGTGCAATGTTAACCAATGCTGCTTTGCGCCGCGGTCTTCGACCGCCTACCGCCACGGTGTGCCACGCCAGCGCGTTGACCTCACATCCCACTGTCACACTTCTCAGGTCAGGCAGCCGCCATTACAAGGGCCCACATGGCTTAATTGCTACTGCGTCACACAGGCATAGGCCTTGCATTGCCTCTCATACAAGCCTTTCAATGCATAGCGATTCGTGTACTGTGCAAGCTGTGTGAACGAACCTGTGGGTTGCTTGACTCTGTGCTCCATGTTGTCCTTCCTAGGCACCGTCCGCTGGGACTTGCGAGGAGAAGGATGAATCCTCCCGTGTACCGACCGCTGGTGGACCTGTCGACAATGGAAGAACGACATATTATACTTCGATACCGACTTGACCGAGCCACTATACATGAACTGTGTGCCCAGCTGGAGCCAGACCTGATGTCCCCATCCGCCAACCCACAGGGATTCCCCCTCTGGTGCAGGTTCTGTCAGTACTCCATTTTTTGGCAAGTGGGTCTTTTCAGACAACAGTGGCCATGTCATCAGGGATGTCTCAGCCTATGTTTTCTAAGGTTTTGTCCAGAGTGTTGTCTGCCCTGATGAAATACATGCAGAGATACATTGTTTTCCCTGAGGAGGGTGATTTGGCCACTGTGAAGGGTGATTTCTATGCCCTTGGACATATCCCCAACATCATTGGTGCCATTGATGGGACCCATGTGGCTTTAGTACCCCCAAAAGACAATGAGCAGGTGTACAGAAATAGAAAAAATTACCATTCGATGAATGTCCAGGTGGTCTGTTTGGCTGACCAGTACATCTCCCATCTAAATGCCAAGTTCCCGGGGTCAGTGCATGACGCGTATGTCATGCGAAATAGCAGCATCCCTTATGTGATGGAACAGCTACAGAGACACCGTGTGT
Organism: Pleurodeles waltl; assembly: GCF_031143425.1. NCBI lineage: Eukaryota > Metazoa > Chordata > Amphibia > Caudata > Salamandridae > Pleurodeles > Pleurodeles waltl. The sequence continues at coordinate 264,544,980 of NC_090448.1, read as the reverse complement.
GGCTAATAGGTGACTCTGGTTACCCCAACCTGCCTTGGCTATTGACCCCAGTGAGGAATCCCCGGACCAGGGCAGAGGAACGGTACAATGAGGCACATGGGCGAACTAGGAGGATTATAGAACGGACCTTCGGGGTCCTGAAGGCCAGGTTTAGGTGCCTGCATATGACAGGGGGATCCCTCATGTACGCACCAAAGAAGGTGTGTCATATCATCGTGGCCTGCTGTATGCTTCACAATCTTGCATTGCGACGCCAGGTGCCTTTCCTGCAGGAGGATGGTCCAGATGGTGGTGTTGTAGCAGCTGTGGAGCCTGTGGAGAGTGAAGAGGAGGAAGACGACGGGGACGACACGGACAACAGGGACACAGTTATACAACAATATTTTCAGTAGCACACAGGTAAGAATCACCCACGCCATTTTACATTTACTTCTGGCCTCCTGCATCTCTACTTTCTGTGTTTCCCCCCCAGTTCCTTTTCACTGATTTTTTACTTTCCCTTCCCTTTTCAGAGCTGTATGACCCACAGCATGACTTCTGCTTTGTTTGCCCATGGACTAATGCTTTTTGACACTGGTATGTTGTCATCACAATGTAAATGAACATTATTGCACCGTTATGTGTAATACATTTGTAAAGAATACAAGCAGACTCCTGACATTTGAAGTGCAATTGGTGATTTATTTTAAGTGCTGCGTATAGGTCCATGATAGTAAAACGGTGATGGGTGGGGGTGGAGTAATGTCCATGGCAGAGTCCAGTTCTCAGTAGCACAGGTGCATTGCCCATATGCCTGTGGTAGGATGGAGCAGGGGCAGTTCAAGGTTGGACAGGGTGACAATGTGGGACAGTGGGATGACATCAGGGGGTATCGTTTGCTGGTGGGGGTCTTGGCATCCTACTCTGTCTTCTTGTGTGATCTCAGGTTCCGCTTGCGGGGTGGTTGATCTTCAGCAGGAGGTGGGGTTCTGGTGGCCTGTCGTTGTGTGGGGGCCTCCTGTTCACTAGCGCCGGCGGAGGTGGTAGGCTGTTCGTCATCCGGGCTGGTGACAGGGGCCCTTTGGGGTGCCACATGGTCCCGCAATGTGGTGACTATCTGGTTGAGGGCCAGGACGATGGTCCCCATTGCGGTACCGATGTTCCTGAGTTCGTCTCTGAACCCCATGTACCGTTCCTCCTGCTGTGCCTGGATCTCCTGGAACCAGGCCAGTACCGTCGCCATCGTCTCCTGGGAGCGGTGGTATGCTCCCATGATGGTGGTGAGGGCCTCTTGGAGAGTGGGTTCCCTGGGCCGGTCAACCCCCTCTCGCACAGCAGCCCTCCCAGTTCCCCTGTTTCCCCGGGCCTCTGTCCCCTGGACGGTGTGCCCACTACCACTGCCCCCAGGTCCCTGTTGTTGTTGGGGTGATGGGTCAGCCTGGGTGCCCTGTAGTGGCGGACACACCGCTGATTGACGCGTCCTGGAGACAGAGGCATGGGCCTGCTGGGTGGGAGCTGTGCTGGTATTCCCAGAGGGGGTTGGGTCTGCTGTGGCCTGTGTCTGTGTGTGGGGAACCGACTGTCCAGAGGTCCCCGATGGTCCGGGCTGGTCATCAGGTTCTAGGTCGACAGAGCTGCTTTCATCACTGGGGGCCTGTTCTGGGGGCGGGATGGACAAATCTGGACCCTCCTGGCCGGTGTGTTGGCGTTCGGGCCCTGCAGGGGTAAAAGAGTATGGTTATTGCTTCTGTGTGTGCCATGGCGTGCGATTTGTGGGTGCCCTTGTCCCCCAGTGCTGGCATTCCCTTGTGGGAGGAGTTGTGAGGGTGGTTTGTGGGGGGGGGTGGGTATGTGCAGTGGTCATGCTTGGGTGATGGGTGTCCATGGTTTGTGTTGGCATTCAGGGATTGGTGTTGTGTTGGGTGGGTTGTGCTGGTGAGACATTGGCAGGGAGGATGTGTGCTGGGGGGTTGGGGGTGAGGGTAGGGGTGTGGGTTGGCATGCTGGTGGTTGGGGGGGGGGTGAAGTAGTTGGGATTAGACTTACCAGAGTACATTCCTCTGCCTACTCCAGCGAGGCCCTCAGGATGCAGGATGTTCAAGACCTCTTGCTCCCATGCTGTGAATTCGGGTGGAGTGGTTGGGGGTCCGCCACCAGTCTTCTGCACAGCGATGTTGTGTCTTGACACCATCGACCGCACCTTCCCCCGTAGGTCGTTCCAGCGCTTTCGGATGTCTTCCCGGTTTCTGGGATGCTGTCCCACAGCGTTGACCCTGTCGACGATCCTTTGCCATAGCTCCGCCTTCCTGGCTATTGTGGTGTGCTGCACCTGTGTGCCGAATAGCTGGGGCTCTACCCTAATTATTTCCTCCACCATGACCCTGAGTTCTTGGTCCGAGAACCTGGGGTGTCTTTGGGGTGCCATGGGGTGGTGTGGGGTGGTGTTTGTGGTGATGAGTGTGGTGTGTGTGGTGGTGTGTGGTGTTTTGTGCGTGGATGTAGTGTGGGTGATGATGTTGTGTTCCTCTGTGTGTTGGGGTTTTCGATAGCTGTGCTCTCTCTCTCTCTCTCTCTCGCCTTCTCTCCGAATTTCTAGTAGTGGGAGTTTGTGGATGATGTGGGTGTGTGTTTTATAGTTGATTGGATGTGTGGGTGTGGTGTGTGTATGTGTATCAGGTGTGTGTATTTCGAATTGTCCAATGTGGCTGTGTTTTGTAAAGGTATGTGTATTTAGACCGCGGCGGTGTGTACCGCCAATGGAATACCGCGGTTGAAAGACCGCCGCGTGGATTCGTGGGTCGTAATGGCATGGGCATGTTTGTGTTGGCGTGACGGTGGAGGTTTGGTCATCTCCAGTTTATCGCTGACCGCTGATGAGGCGGCCTTCCGTGGATGTCGGGTTTTTGGCAGTTTGGCAGTTGTGGGTCAGAATGACCGTGGCGGTTTACCGCAGCCGCAGCGGTAGAATGGCGGACTTCTGACCGGCGGTAAGAGCCTTTTACCGCCGAGGTCATAATGACCCCCATAGTCGTTAAAAGTCAGATTAACTGAGCGCGTTGTTACCACTGCAGGTGGTCAAAAACATTGTGCGCACTTACTTTGTCAAAGCAACACTCCCGCCAGTAGCCTACTTCTCACCTCGCCGGGGCCCGAATAACACCGTTATCCCAGTTGGGATCCGGTATTTTCAAAGGAAACTGCTCACGCGTCACAACTCGTGGGCACTTCAAGGACTAGACCGATGACCTCCCAAAATGGCGGTCATCTGTGTCCTAAGGGAGGACTGCGAGGGCCCCGACTTACGGGTGCTCCTCGTGGTGTCTGTTTGAAAAAATACACGTTCAGCACTATGGGGGTTATTACAACTTTGGAGGAGGTGTTAATCCGTCCCAAATGTGACGGATATACCACCAGCCGTATTACGAGTTCCATAGGATATAATGGATTCATAATACAGCTGGTGGTAAATCCGTCACTTTACCGTCACTTTTGGGACGGATTAACACCTCCTCCAAAGTTGTAATAACCCCCTATGTTTTTGTAAAAAAAGAGGCAAGAGTAGGGGAAAGGAAGGGTGAAGGGTCGGGAGGAGGAAAGTTTTGGGGAAGAGGGGGAAATTGGAGTTTGGAGGGGTATTGGAAAGGGGGAAAAAAGGAAAAATGGAAAAAGAGAAGAAGAGGTGCAGTATTGCCAGTATTTGCTCATCCCATGCTGCGAGCTGTAGCGGAGGAGGTGGGGGTCCACTGCCAGTCCTCTGTATGGCAAGCTGGTGCCCTGCTGCTATGGAACGTATCTTCCCCCGTAGGCCGTTCCACCTTTTCCTGATGTCGTCCCTTGTTTTTGGGTGCTGTTCCACGGCGTTCACCCTGTCCACGATTCTCCGCCATAGCTCCATCTTCCTTGCAATGGAAATCTGCTGTACTTGTGGTCCAAAGAGCTGTGGCTCTACCCTGACAATTTCCTCCACCATGACCCTTATCTCCTCCTCAGTGAAAAGGGGTGCCTTTGTGGTGCCATGGGTGTTGTGTGGTGTGTGTTGGTGTGAGTGTGTTGGGTAATGTGGTGGGGTGTGCGATGTGGAGTGCATGAGGGATGTATGAATGTGAGTGGTGAATGTGTCTAGTTGTCTCTGTGCTCTTCTTCTCAGTCTCCTGGTAGCAATTGTTGTTCGTAAGGGGTTGTGGGTATTGTGGGTGTGTGTTTTAAAGTGGTGTGGGTGTGTGGGTGTGTGGGTGTGGTGTGTGTATGAGTGTCAGTTGTGTCATTTTTGGTTTGGCTAATGTAGTGTTGTTTTGTATGTGGGTGTTCATTCTGAGCCCGGCGGTATGTACAGCCAGTGGTTTACCGCCGTTGAATATCCGCTGTGGTGATTCGTGGGTCATAATGTGGTGGGCGTTGTTTTGTTGGTGTAACGGTATTGGTACCACCACTTTATCACTGACCTTTGGTCTGGCGGATTTGTGGATGTGGCAGTATTCTGTCAGATTGGTGTGTGTGTGTCATAATATGGTGAACAGATATCCGCAGTGGTATGTTGGCAGCCGCCAGCGTGGCGGTAAGCTGAATTTACTGCCAATGTCATAATGAGGGCCTACGTGTTTGATGACCCTGAGACGTCGCAACCGGAGGCAAGCTCAGTTCAAGCCCTTGGAGAACCTTGGGAACCAGGATGAAGAAAGCAAATTCAAGTCCTTTTACTCCCAGGGCAGACACAGCAACAGCAGGCCAGTACAGCAAAGCAACAGGCAAAGTGGCAGGTCATCCTCAAGCATCCAGCTCTTCTCCCTGGTAGAATGTCCTCAGTCCAGAAGTGTTCTGATTTTGTGGGGTCAGCAGTCCAATACTCATTTCTGCCTTTGAAGTAGGTAAACTTCAAAGGATAGTCTTTGTAGTGCAGAAGACCCAGACTCTCACTGTCTGGTCCCCAGCCACACTCTAGGGGGTTGGAGACTGTGGGCCTGATTACAACTTTGGAGGACGGTGTTAAACCGTCCCAAAAGTGGCGGATATACCACCTACCGAATTACGAGTCCATTATATCCTATGGAACTCGTAATACGGTAGGTGGTATATCCGTCACTTTTGGGACGGTTTAACACCGTCCTCCAAAGTTGTAATCAGGCCCTGTATTGTGTGAGGACAGACACAACCCTATTCAGGTGTTATTGTCAGCTCCTCCCTCCACTCTTGCTCAGGAAGACTCATCACAATATGAGGACACACTTCACCTCCCTTACTGTGACTTTTTAGAGTGAATTTGCAAACAGCCCAACTGTCTGTCTGACACAGATGTGTATTCAGCAGCCAGGCAGCTGCGCAGAATGGTTAAGCAAGAAAATGCTAAATTTCTAAAAATTGCATTTTCAAACTTACAAACAAAAAAACAACTTTACCAAAAGATGTATTTTCACATTGTGAGTTCAGAGACCCAAAACTCTATGGCGGTTACCGCGGCGGCCATTCTGGCTTTCCCGCTGGGCCGGCGGGCCGCCAAAAGGCCGCCCGCCGACCCAGCGGGAAAGCCCCTGCAACGAGGAAGCCGGCTCCGAATGGAGCCGGCGGAGTTGCAGGGGTGCGACGGGTGCAGTGGCACCCGTCGCGATTTTCACTGTCTGCAAAGCAGACAGTGAAAATCTGTATGGGGCCCTGTTAGGGGGCCCCTGCACTGCCCATGCCAGTGGCATGGGCAGTGCAGGGGCCCCCAGGGGCCCCACGACACCCGTTCCTGCCATCCTGGTTCTGGCGGTGAGAACCGCCAGAAACAGGCTGGCGGGAAGGGGGTCGGAATCCCCATGGCGGCGCTGCAAGCAGCGCCGCCATGAAGGATTCCCTGGGCCAGGGGAAAACCGGCGGGAAACCGCCGGTTCCCCTTTTCTGACCGCAGCTTTACCGCTGCGGTCAGAATAGCCCAGGAAGCACCGCCAGCCTGTTGGCGGTGCTTCTGCTGCCCTCCGCCCTGGCGGTCAGAGACCGCCAGGGTTGGAATGACCCCCTATATCTGCTCCCAGTAAGAAATTTTAATTAAAGGATATTTTAAGGCAATACCCATGTTCTCCTATGGGAGAGATAGGTTTTGCAATAGTGAAAAACAAATTTAGCAGTATTTCACTATCAGGACATGTAAAAAACAGTGGTACATGCCCTACCTTTTAAATACACTGCCCTCTGCCCATGGGGTTGCCTTGGGCCTAACTTATAGGTGACTTAGAGGTAGTAAAAGGGAAGGTTGGTACAAGGCAAGTGGGTGCACTTGCCAGGTCGAACTGGCAGTTAAAACTGTACACACAGACACTGCAGTGGCAGGTCTCAGACATGTTTACAGGGCTACTCATGTGGGTGGCACATTCAGTGCTTCAGACCCACTAGTAGCATTTGATGTACAGGCCCTGGGCACACACAGTGCACTTTACAAGGGACTAGTAAATCAAATGTGCCAGTCTTGAAGGAAACAATCACCAATATAAGTTGGACAGGGAGCACTTGCACTTCAGCACTGCTCAGAAGTGGTAAAGTGCTCAGAGTCCTAAAACCAACAAAAAAAGTCAGAAAAAGTAGCAGGAAGGAGGCAAAAAGTTGTGGGATGGCCCTGCAAAAAATTGCCAGGCCCAGCAAGTTACATTATTACATTTCAAATTTCTAAGTTAAAAATAGGAATAGATAACCAGGTCATGTGTGGTGTTTCTGGAATCACCATTTAAAATCATAACTTACGCATTCTGAAAATTACACTTTTAGAAAGTTGACATTTTCCTGCCTTAGATATTTAGGGCCTCATTACGAAGCTGGCGGTCATGAGACCGCCAGCCTCGCAGTGGCGGTCAAGACCACTGCAGCTGTGGCTGTGAAACCACCACATTAAGAACAGGGTTCCGCCAGCACTGCTGGGATTCTTTATCCCCACGGGCTGGCGGTGGCAGAGATCTCAATCAGATATGTATACAGCACCGCCTTGTGACCTTGTTCTCCACCAGCCTTTCCATGGCAGTTTTAACACCATGAAAAGGCTGGCAGAGAACAGGTGCATGGGGCCACAGGGGACCTGTGCACTGCCCATGCAGACAGTGAACATTGCGAGGGTGCTTGTGCATCCTGCAGGTGATTTCACTGTGGCCAGCTCGATTACAAGCTGGAGACAATATTGCTGCCTGTTTCCCGCTAGGCTGAAGGGCGGAACAGCCTAGCAGGAAACACCTAATAGGTCCAGAGGGGTGGTCACCACTACAGCAGCAGCCACTCTGTGGAGAGTTTGGCGGGTGGGCTTTCCCATCTACCCATAGTGCCTGTAGTCTGAGCTTTGTGTATTCCTCCTGGATAGCCAGGGAGCTAAACATACGGAACATAGGAGTGTCTGGATGGGCCATCACTGCCTGGTTGGGAGAGAGCAGCTGGGCACAGCCACACTTACACCTGAATAGTCTGCGTTCTATCCCCACACAAAGGGTTGCATACCCCCTGCAGTTAGTCTGGAACCAAGACATGGAAGGCAGGATACGTCGGGACTTCAAAGGGAAAGCTCTTGAAGCTTCTCCCTTACTTCAAAAGGCACAACTGGGTAAAAATACTGGATCTCAGATACCACTACTTCAGTAAACTTCTGGACCTATGAAAACTCTGCCAGGAAGGAGAACTGTTGTTCTGCTGAAGGACTGCAACTCTGATGGACTATAGCCTTGCTGTACTGCTGCTTTGTTGGGCTGACCTACTGCCTGCTGCCTTCTTGCCTGGGTGAGTAGGCCTGGACCTTCATCTCTTGAACCCAGAAGCCAGAGTGACTTCAAGGGCTAATTGACTGTGCTCCTCATCTGAAGCCTTAAGGGCATAACAAACTTCTAACAAATTTGCACCTGCACCTGGACTCTGCCATCTGTGAGTCTACCCTGGAAAGTGGTGCCATCCCAGTCCTGGACCCTTGCAAGTGGACTTATGGTGCTTACCAACCTCTGTGGATCCAGCTAAATAGATACATCTCCTCTGCTGCATGGGGAAAACCTGAACAGAACTGACACATCACCACCGCTGAGTGGATTGGAACCATCACAAAGACTTGCATTGCATCGCAGCTCTGCTGAACCACGGCATCTCCTTTCATCAATGGCAGCCAAGATGACAATTCCAGACTCCACATCACTACCTCACAGCTCTGCAGAATGGACCCACTGTCCCAAATGCTCACCTCTTCCTCACCACCAAACATTATATTACAAGCCCCATCAATGGGATCCTTGATGATGAAGTAGGCCACCACACTGCAGTCTAGCCATATCTCATAGACAATGCATAGCTTGGTTGAGTGACACATCTTTGATGTGGATCCAGGAAATGCTCTGCAAACAAGGTTGAAGGTACTTTTGTTCATCTGGCCTAACTGGGTCCCTGTAGCCAGCCTACACTCCATTACGGTTGGTCTGAACCTGTGACTTTGTCCCGGTCCTGAGCGACTGGATATGCACAGTTAATTTAGGGTTCAAATGTGACTCCAACCTGAGAAGAATTGTGGTTGCTGCTTGAGAAGTGTTTCACACCACCTCAACCAGTAACCCAATGTCTTACAATAAGATTACAATTACTGCTTCTCTCTGAGCATTTCTTGAGTTTTTTGTTTTTGAGAAAACAAATCATTTCAGTCCTCCATTGCCTCTACAATACAGTTCAGATATAAGCTGAATATAAGTAGCTCTGCTGATGAACTGAGGAATCAAACGTCTGTGTCAAAATCTTATATGCCTTAAATAGAAAGATGAGGCTGCTAGGATAAATTCCTAGAAGTCCCCACATTCCTCTTTAGTTGAATCACAAAGGCCTATTTGGAATTTACAAATCCATGCAAAGCTTGATTTGCGTAGCTTTGCTTGGCTATGTAAAGAAATGTAACCCAGTGCAGCTGCTTGTGCTGCATTATGCTATATTTCAAGCTGTGAGGTGTTCCATGGGTGGTACCATGCATCTAGTCATGGTTTTTGGTGCATTTTCAGATTTACTAAAGCTAGTATACCTAGGAATGTGTCACAATGCTACACCTTTTCCAGTGAGGCATAATCAGGAGAAATATCTTTATGTCTCCTCATTATTTCCTGTTTCCAAATGTGCTACATTCTGAGGAAAATGCCTCTAATAATTGTTCATGCACAGGAAGAAATGCCTTCTTGCACAAACACAATCCTGCCTGTAACTCAGGCTCCATTGCACTATGGTGCAAGAGTGCCTATGTTGATGGTACCACACAGTGCACCAGTGCATCGAAAAAGTAGAAATGCTCCATGTATTTGTAAATATAGAGCATTTTTGCTGTCTCCCTTTCACACAACTCAGTGCAGCAACTTTGTTTGGTGCTTTGTGTTGCATGAGGGATTAGTTAAAGTGCCCCTACATTTAAAAAACATGATAAGCATAAACACCATAAAGCACAAGCCGCATGGTGTCCACCAGCTAAATAGTGCCGAAAAGAAGGCTTAATCAAACATTACTAAAGCTATTTCCTTTTGTGTTTGGATGTAGATTGTTTTGTTTTTCAAAATTGTTTTCTGTTGACAAAGACCTTATAGATATTAACTGGACTACTTGACATTATGAAATTATAGTTTTAACTACAGGATACGCGTGATCATAAATAAATCCCCCTTCACAACAGGCATACTTGCTACAACAAAGAATATCAAAGCACCGCACCATGGATTTTCACCATTCCATTGAGAGAAATCTGAAAATGTATTCTTAATTCACTTTGTCTGCCTTGCTTTCCCTCTCCTCTTTCTATGTTTTTGTTTCAATGAGTAGACAGTGAGTTAAAGCTCTGCTGACAAATTAAATTGTAAAGGGCCAGGAGACATAATAAGGATTGAAATTCCAAGAGAAGGGTAGACCATGAATGAAAAAATATAAGGCGAAGGCAGGTGAAGGGAGATGTAGACCAGAGGTAGATGTGAGGCTGCAAGAAATGCAAGGTAAAGATGGGGCAAACTGAAGGAAAGATATGAAGACATGAGTAGAGAAAGATAGGTATAGAATTACTTTAGAAATGTGGGTCTTTGGTTGGCAGTCAGGTTACCCCCTGTCCAAACAAGGACCCTCACTCTAGTCAGGGTAAAGGAGAATCACCCTCAGTTAACCCCCCATTCACCCCCTTGGTAGCTTGTCACGAACAGGTAGGCTTAACTTCAGAAGCAATGTGTAAAGTATTTGTACCAACACACACAGTAACTCAGTGAAAACACTACAAAATGACACAACACAGGATTAGAAAAATAGGGAATATTCATCTAAACAAAACAAGACCAAAAAAACAAAAATCCACATACACAAGTTAAGTTAAGAATTTTCAATGAATAAAAGTCTTCATTGTTAGAAAACAGTGAGAACAACATTAGCCCTCAAAAGTACCTGGGTAGCGGCAAAATAAAGTAACACAGGAGAGTGTGCGTCGAAAAAGGCCAGCGATGGGTCGATTTCTCACTTGCAAGCGAGACCGTGCGTCGCTCCTCCTCCTGTCGGGGTAATTTCTTCTGTCCCGCAAGAGAGCGGTGCGTTGATCCGAACAGGCACCTCGGGTTTGGACAGGCTTTGCGTTATTTTTATGCACCCAGCGGTGTTGCGTTGGAAATCCGGTCACACAGTATCACAAAACCACGCTGCGTGGGGCTTGCATCATTATCAGCCTCCATTAGCGGTGTTGCGTGTTGTTTCTCCAGCCACGTTGCATCGATCTTCCAGCTGCAATGCAGGTGGAGCATTGATTTGAGCCGTGAAACCTGCGGCGTGTCATTTAACAGCCATGTCACGGAAGGTGCGCCGAAAATTTCCCCACACGGCGGTCTATGCATGCATTTTCAGGCTTTGTCTGCCAGCTTCACCTTTCAAAAGCCCAGGAACTAGATAGGGCACCAATTGGCGAGGCAGGAGTCTCAGCGGAGAGTCCAGCTGCTGGCAGGGGAAGTCTTTGATGGCCCTGAGACTTCAACAGGAGGCAAGCTCAGTTCAAGCCCTGGTAGATTCTTCACTAGCAGGAATGCACAACAAAGTCCAGTTTCTGTCCCCTTTCATAGGCAGAAGCAGCAACTGCAGGATAGCTTGACATAGCACAGTCACAGGCAGGGCAGCACTTCCCCTCAGCTCTTCTGCTCTTCTCTTTGGCAGAAGTTCATCTTGATTCCAGAAGTGATCTAATTTTCAGGGGTTTTGGGTCCTCTTCTTATACTAATTTCTGCCTTTGAAGTAGGCCTACTTCAAAGTAAAGTCTCTCTTGTTTGTAAGATCCTGCCTTGCCCAGGCCAGGCCTCAGACACACACCAGGGGGTTGGAGACTACACTGTGTGAGGGAAGGCACAGCCCTTTCAGGTGTGAGTGACCACTCTTCCCCTCCCTTCTAAAACAGATGGCTCTTCAGGATATGCAGGCTATGCCCCAGCTCCCTTTGTGTCACTCTAAAGAGAGGTGCAAACAGCCAAACTGTGAAACTAACCCAGACAGGAAATCCACAAACAGGCAAAGTCACAAAATGGTTAAAGCAAGAAAATGCCTACTTTCTAAAAGTGGCATTTTCAAACACACAATCTCAAAGCCAACTTCACTAAAAGATGTATTTTTAAATTGTGAGTTCAGAGACCCTAAACTCCTTATGTCCATCTACTCCCAAAGGGAATCTGCGCTTTAATAATATTTAAAGGCAGCCCCCATTAACCTATGAGAGAGATATGCCTTGCAACATTAAAAACCGAATTTGGCAGTATTTCACTGTCAGGACATATAAAAGCACTGTACCCTGCCCATGTGGCTACGTAGGGCCTACCTTAGGGGTGTCTTACATGTAAGAAAAGGGAAGGTTTAGGCCTGGCAGGTGGGTACATCTAAGTCGAATTGGCAGTTTAAAACTGCACACACAGACACTGCAGTGGCAGGTCTGAGCCATGTTTACAGGGCTTAAAATATGGGTGGCACAACCAGTGCTGCAGGCCGACTAGTAGCATTGGATTTACAGGCCCTGGGCACCTCTAGTTCACTGTACTAGGTACTTACCAGCAAATCCAATCTGCCAGTCATGGAAAGCCAATTACACATACATTTTACATAGGAGAACTTGCACTTTAGCACTGGATAGCAGTGGTAAAGTGCCCAGAGTAACAAAAACAGCAAAAATAGAGTCCAGCACACATCAACAACCTGGGAAACAGAGGCAAAATGGTAGGGGAGACCACGTCAAGGATGCCAAGTCTAACAATTTAGATAATGTTTTACAGTGAGGTAGAGGTACTTATAGATAGGGAGAGGTAAATATAGCAAAGGAAGAGAGGAAGTGTATACCAAGCCATGAATTAGAGAGATGAAGCGGTAGACCCATAGAGAGGTAAGGTATAGAGAGAAGTACACAGAGATGCAAGGTAGAGTGAGTAGTGAGTTTGAGAGCAGAGCAAAATGAGACATGAGGTACAGAAAGATAGGTTAGGTAGATAGAGTTGTGAGACAATAAGAATGGTAGAGAGAGAGAGAGACAGAGGTTGGAAAGAGATGATTAGTTAAGAAAAAAGAGATGAAGTAGAGAAAAAGTGGTGAGGCTAAGAAGGAGAGGTGATGTTGATAGAGTGTGGAGAAGTAGTCTGAAGAAGAAAGAATAATGAGGTGGCCAGTGGTAGGTTCAAAGAGGTGAGGTAGGTAGATATTTAAAGAGAGTTATGGTATGGATGGGAGAGTTGAAGTGCAGAATGAGTAGACAAAGAAGAGTGCATGAAAGGTGGGGCAATGACAGATAAAAAGATGTAGCAGTAGGGAAAGAGAGCTAGCTAGAAAGGAATAGGGTGGTGAGCGAGTTCAGGTAGAGGGGGCAGAGGTAGAAAGATTGAGGGGTTGGATAGGGGAGTTAGTTAATGAGTGGTGCAGTAAATTGATTGCGCGTCCATAGACCTGCAATGGCAGGCCTGATACCCGTTTGACAGGCCAGTTAGCACCATGTCCCACTAGTAGCTAGGGCTGTACCCATCATAGGTATGTGGTGTACCTTTCAAAAGGGAACCAATGGGTACAGCACCTCAACTCATCATGTAAGCGTCCCTGCCTGGCTTGTGTAGGAACTGCAGTACAGTGGGAAAGTGCCCAGAGTCCTAAGGCCATGCAAGGAGAGTCAGCAAAAAACCGTGAGGAAAAAGAAAAAACTTTCAGTGTAATTTCCTCAGACGGGACATGTCCAACACTCCCTTTTCTTTCTTTATTTTCTTATGTACTTTAAGTTTCTGTCTACATCCCTATTTTGCTGTATCTCGTCTCTCTACTTCACAAATAAATAAATCCCTCTCTTTATCCCTAGTTTACTTGTCTCTCCACCCCTGACTACCTCTGTCACCTCTATCACCCTCTACCTGTCTCTCTTTGCCTGACCTATCTATTGGCCTCATGCTTCTCTCATTGCCTTACATCACCTTTTGCAGTTTACTTCTATCTGTTCATCTCTCTCTTCCTATGTATAAATCTCAAGATACCTATCAAATCTCTTTATTGCAACTCTCCTTACCCTACCTGTGTCTATCTCTCACAGGGTGTCATTTCTCACTCCTTGGTCAGCCCTTAGTGGGCCTTACACTACTCATAGATCATTTCCTAAAGGGCAGATCAGGGGGTAGGTGGAGGGCAGGGCAGGTACACATGGGTGTTCTATGCCCCGTTAGTGAAGAACCTCCACATGGGTTTTCCTTTCCTAGGAGATCGGCTTTATCCATAGGGCTTGCCGATTCTCTTTTAGTGGTCTAAGGGCCCTGGGCACTGTCACACTGTAAGTTTAGTATGAAAGTGTGCACACCCTTCCTACATATGTTAGGAAGTGGCGCTAACCAGTATGTGAGACCTTGCACAATGGTGTTTTCAAACATGTGCTGAGCCTACCACTGCAGGCCAGTATGTGAGACCTTGCACAATGGTGTTTTCAAACATGTGCTGAGCCTACCATTGCAGGCCAGTATGTGTCCACTTGCACACTGGTGTTTTAACATGTGTTCAGCCTGCCATTGCAGGCCAGTGTGCACGCACTTGCCCCACGGGTGTTTCTAAATGTAGTGAAGAATACCCATGTGTGTTTTCTCTACTTCTGATGGTTGCTCTCCCCATAACATGGGGGAATGATTGAAATCACTCCCAACTGAAATAGTGGATTGCAGTGGAGCAGCCTCATGATGTTTCCTATCATTTGATTCATAGTAATAAACCCCTTTCCTATGGTATGGGCGGTTTTGTCATTAGTTGCTTAGAAATGCTACTTCTGAAAAGTGGGCATTACTCTTCTCTAAAGTTCATTGTGTGCCTTTCTGTCTGGCTCCACCGGAGGTTGGGGGAACACATCTGTGCATTCCCCAGCGGCAGCTATAAACAATGGGCACACAACTGGAACAGCAGACCTCTGCCATTTGAGGGTCTGGCTGGATAGATTGGAGGGAGAGGTTTTGACACTTGACCTCTGGGTGCCAGATTGTAGCCCCATTATAGATTAAGATCTGCATTCCATGGCCCGATGGCATACAGAACTGAAATGTACGGGAGACATCTCTGGTTCAAAGAGAGAACCTTTAAACCACCCCCAACTTCATAGACACACTAGAGTACAACTACTGATGGCATACTGCAGCAAGGTAGACATACACTTGCAGGACGTGGGACCGGAGAATTTGGTCTGGTGGTGCACACTGCCAGAGGAATCTGTTGTTCACATGGATGATTACTTCCCTTGGAAGGGACAGCACAACCTTCTCGAATAGTGGCTGGCCTGGGCAGACTGCCTGCTGTGGTGTGGCTCCCTGAAGTGTGCTCTCCAAGGGCTTGTGGACTGGACCCCTGTTCTCTTGTGGAGGTCTCCGGGACATCAAAGACCTCCCTCGAGAGACCCACACTATCTGTTTGTGACACCTTGAGAGCGGTGCCCTCATAAGTGCCCACATCGTCTGCTGGATTCCAATGGACAGCGCACAGAGAGTGTGAAACAAAAAATTGTTTCCGGAGACTAGATTGCCTGGAGCAGAGCCCCCAAAAGCATTGCTCGCATCTAAGGAGCATGGGTTCTGCATCATTGGGCCTCTGCAAACATAAGTGTCTTGTTGGCTTTGTCGGTTGTGCTACATCTCTCTCGTGCATCAAACTGACTGTGTGCTCATTGTGTGCAGTGTCTGATTCACAGTTTGTGACCCTCCGAGGATGGTGGTGTAATCGTAGTAGTGCCTCATTATACCTCATGAGACACCACTGAATTTGTGCCTGAGTGTGGGATCTGAACTGTCTGATGCACCCCGTGTCACGCGTGCATATGGCATTGTGCCTCATTTCCAGGGAGGTACTGAATTTGTATCTTTTTGATGGTGTATAATTGTAACTGTCTGGTGCGACGCATATCACTGCATACCAGACATTGTGCCTCACTTCTTGTGAGGCATGGGATTGGTAACTCTTCACCGTAAGTGAGTGGAACTGTCTGGTGCGACCCGTCTCAATGTACACCAAGCGTTGTGTCTCTTTTCCAGGGAGGCACGAGAATTATAACTATTCACGGCGTGTAAAGCCAAAATTGTCTGGTGCAACTCATATTACCGCACATCAGACATTGTGCTTCACTTCTCGGGAGGCACAGGATTGGTATCTTTTCATCATAAGTGATTGGACTACTGCGACTCATATCAATGCACACTGGGCACTGTACCTCACTTCCAGGGAGGCACGGAATTTGCAACTCATCATTGTGTGTGAAGCCAAAATTGCCCAATGCAACTCAGATCATCGCACACCAGACGTTATACCTGGATTGCCTAGATGCAACTTTGATCAACTTGTACCTGACAGGGTGCCTCTACCTTCCGAGAGGCTCCTCTGCTACATTCTTCCCTACATCTGTTGTTCCTTTTGGGCCCTCTCTGTGGTGAACTACCTGCCCTCCCCATCACCCAGCCCTTGATGACAGTGTGTGCCAGGTAATACTGCCAAAACCAGGCCAGGATGGCGGGAGTAACTGACTGGGTTGGAGGAAAGCTTCAGAGAGTGATTGTAAGCCGGTCAGGAGACTGCATGACCCCTTTCTTTCCCTCCAGTGCTTTGAAGAACTGGACTGGTGCCGCAATGCACATTAAAGAATCCTTTAATTAAACAAACTATTGCCCTCAGCTGCTAGTGTTCTGCACCTTGTGGGTGAACTTCCTGATTGGTGACCAGGTCCCTTTTGTTTGTTGTCTGCCTCCCACTCAGTCTTGCTACCTACCCCCACCTTGTTCCATGGGACCTCAACTAAGTGTAACTCTTGCCGAGAGTTGCCTAATCTCAGAGGGGGAGTGATCTCTTTCTAATCCATGGGTGTGGGGTAGTTGGGATGAGACAGAGGATGGAAGAGAGTTCAGGCCATGGGGATTGTATTGTGCTATCAATTGACCTGCCGGATATCAGTTGCATTGCATTGCAGTGGTACATGCATGTGTGTGTGAGAGTGTGTGTAAGTGCACTCTATAGGGACCTGCCTGATACTCGTAGCACCACGAGGCGGTGTTGAGTGAATGTGTGTGTGTTTCAGTGTTGCATGAAGACCACCTACTAGTGATTACATCAACCGGTGGTGCTGCTTTACATGTTTATTTCTTGCCAACTGAATACTATTTTTGACATTCTACCCATGCAGCCTTGGCTCATGGTGCCGCTAAAAGCATTGTCATTATCTGTGTCTACATATTCCTGATATTGTTGTGATCTGGGGTGCATCCAATAACAACATGGTTTTGCATTATATTAATTGCAAGGGTGGGCCTAGTTCTGACAATGTATCACACCGCATCAGGGTGCTTGTAGGGTTACATAGGATTTGATTCAAGAGTGCATGCTACTGATGTCATCGTAACGTGGTTGGGCTTAATGCTGCTAGTAATATTACCAAGTGTGATTTATGCCCAGAAGTCATGATGTTTATGTTATATTAATTAATGAATGTGTTGAATACAAATTTTGTTATCTCACCACCCGTGTGAAGTCTCTTTTGTGATGCTCAGTGTATTTATTGTGTGAGAGTGCTGTGTCAATGCTTTACACATTGCATGTGTGATAAGCCTGACTGATCAGTGCCAAGCTACCCAAGAACGAGTGCAGGTTATACAGCGACCCCTGACGGGAGTGGTAGGTTCTGACTGGATGGGACCACACTATATTCAACCAGAACATGCCTTCTCCAACAGAGAGGAAGAGGGAGAGGCATATATATAGAGAAATAATAAGAAGTTAGAGAGAGGTAGACAGCGAAGACTAGAGAGACGTAAAGAGGGGTAAGCAAGGTAGGAAGTGATAGTGGGTAGTGTGAAAGATAAAGGAGGTAGAGAAAGAACAAAATAGAAAAGTAGGGTTTTGTGAAACAGGCATAGAGAGAGCACCATTGGTAGACATAGGGAGAGAAAGAAAGAGAAAGAGAGGAAAAGAGATATGATGGAGAAAGGGACTCCTTCTTGTACAAAAATATTCTTAGATGCATATTCCTCTTTGTATGTGAGCTTCGAAATGCAACACACATGCAAAGAGAAAGTAACAAGGAGTAATAACAAATTTCTCCTTGATGCCCCAGCCTTGGCTAGCTGCGCCATTTTGGCACAAACCCACTTTTAAAGTGCATTCATACATGTTTTCTGGGTTTATGTAAAAATACATGGGTAGATGTAAGGAATACATATGATCCCACTATGTAGCACCTCCAGGCACAAAATAATGCAAGACAGCGCTATGTGCTGCTGTGTGTTCTTTGTTTTAGCCAAAGCCTTGCGAAGCGACACAAATCCGGCTATGCATGGCTTTAAATCCTGAAATACAATTTGCATTGTGGCAGTGCCAAAAAAGTGACACACCCACAAAGCAAATTCTGTACGGGCCTCCATGTCAATGCAACATGATCTGCATCTTCTTTTTTGTTTTTCAAAAGCAAGTCCTTAAAACAGTGTTTTTTTCTGAAAATTAAATTAATGTCCCTGACTTTCTTGCAGTATTTTCATCTCTGAATTCTACTTTTGCTTCTGCTTTCTTATATACACCTTCCTCATTCTTTCTCCCTCTACTGCTTTTCTAGTTCTACTGCCTCTCTCTTTCTTGTCCAGGGTCAAAATCCAAGCACCTGCAACTGCCTGCACAAATTAAGCACTGCACCACTCTAGCCATTTAGTAAAAGTAAAAATGAACTGCCCCTGGAAAAGTACGGCATTCCAGGACATTTTACAGAACAGTCGTATAGGAAACACATTACATAGTTTAGTAATACTCTTGAAAATGACCCTTTTTGCAGGGTTATCCCCAAACTTTTTGCCCTCTTCCGCCTATTTTTTTCAGATCTGTTTTTGCTGGCTTTAGGACTCTAGGCACTTTACTACTGCTGATCAGTGCTAAAGTACAAGTCCTCCCAGTGTATATTGTGATCATGATTGGATATCCATGATTGGCCTATTTGATTTACTATTCTGCCCCTAGTGTTGTGTACCATGTGTTCCCAGGACCTGTAACACAAATGCTACTAGTTGGCCGGTAGCACTGATAGTGCCACACACATGATTAGCTCTGACCTGCCATTGCAGTGTCTGTGTGTGCAGTTTTAAACTGCCATGTCAACCTGGCAAGTGCACCCACTTGCCAGGCCCAAACCTTCCCTTTTACTACATTTAAGGAATCCCGTAGGGCAGGCACAAGGTAGCCTCCTGGGCAGGGTGCAGTGTATTTAAAAGGTAGGACATGTACTTCTGTGTTTTACATGACCTGATAGTGAAATACTGCCAAATTCGTTTTTCACTATTACAGGGCCTATCTCTCCCATATGTTAACATGGGGTTGCCTTGAAATATCTCTTAAGTGTAACTTCCCATTGGAAGCAGATAGAGATATGAAGTTTGAAGTCTCTGGACTCACAATTTAAAAATACATCTTATAGTGAAGGAGGTTTTTAGCTTATGTGTTTGAAAAAGCAACTTTTAGAAAGTAGACATTTTCTTGCTTAACAATTATGTTCCTCTCCCTGGCTATGGAATACACTCCTGGGTTAGGATGACAGTTGGGCAAGTTGTGAATTCACTCTAGACAGTCACACAAAGGGAGCTGAGGTGAGCCCTGCATATCATGATGGGCCTTCCTGGGCTAGAGTGGCAGGAGGAGCTGACTGAATAGGACTGTGCCTGTCCTTACACAATGCAGTCACTAACCCTAGAGTGTGTCTTGGACCAGGGCAGGTAAGGCAGGGTCTTGTGCACTACAAAGACCTTCCTTTGAAGTTTGTATACTTCAAAGGGAGAAATGAGTATTGTATTCAAAACCCCAGACTTTTAGAACACTTCTGGCTCAGGAGAAGAGCTGTGAGGAGGATTACTGCCTCTTTGCTGCGTGTGCTTTGCTGGGTTGGCCTGCAGTTGCTGCTACTGCTTTGGAGAGGACAACGACTGGACATTGCTGTGTATCCTGCTTGTGAAGTTTCTCCAAGGGCTTAGTCTGAGCTTGCCTCTTGTTAAGAAGACTCAGAGACTTCAAAGACTTCCCCTGCTAACCCCTGGGTTCTCTTGCTGAGAACACTTACTGGGCCCCTGGGAGTTAAATCTGGCACAAAGAAGAAGAGACAGGCACAATGACACCGGGACTCTAGAACTGGTGCTGCTGCCCGACTCTGCGCTGCTGCCTGCACCCAAAACATTGGTCCCTGCTGAAGTGCAATGACCACGACTGACACTGCTGGCCCGACCCTGCTGCAGCACCTCTGAAGTCCCACAACATTGTGAGTCCCATTGTGAGTCCCATGCCACTGACATCCATGACACCCGATTCCACCGCAGCAACTGTGGCCTGTGGTGTGACCGTGACTCTGAGAGGTCACCCTATCACATCTTGATCCACTGGACTCATTGACCCGGCAGGATCAAAAGGAACCGCAGCCTTGCCGCCGCCTCACCTCTGCTGCCTCTGTAAGGAAATGATGCTCGACATCCCCTGTGCATCAGTAAGGAACCAATGCCTCATTTCCTGTGTAGCAGTACGGAACTGGTGCCACACCGGCTCCAGCGATGCCTCACCTCCCAGACTCTGTTCCACGTCCTTGACTCTGCCTCGTTTCTAAGGTACTGTACCTGGGGTCCGTGCAATGACTAGCCCTGCAATCCCTTGTGAGTGGCGTCAGACTGTTGGGAACAGCTCCATCATGATGTTGTGATAGCACCAGTTGGAACCAGTGTGTTTCTAAGCACTTTAATGGGATTTAATCTTTAAAAATTCAAATCTTTGCTTGTGTATGTTGGATTTTTGTTGTTTTGGTCTTGTTTTTATGAGATAAATGTTAGCTATTTTTCTAAACTGGTGTGGTGTCCATTTGTAGTGTTTTCAATGTGTTATTGTGTGTGGCTACAAATACCTAACGCATTGCCTCTGAGTAGAGTCTGACTGATCGTGCCAAGCTACAAAGGGGGTGAGCAGGGGTTATCTTAGGAGTGTGACATTGACGTTAAATCCCGCTTACCGCTGCAGTGACGGCCGCCAACATACCCTCATGGTGGCGAACATCCATTCACCATGTTATGAGACACACACCAAACCGACAGAATAATGCCACAAACACATATCCGCCAGATTAAAGGTCAGTGTTAAAGTGTCGGTACAAACACCCATACCGTTACGCCAACAAAACAAAGCCCACCACATTATGACCCAGGAATCACCACGGTGGACATTCAATGGCGGTAAACCATTGGCGGTACACACCAGTGCGCTCAGAATGGCCACCCAAATACAAAACAACACACCATTGGCCAAAGCTAAAATCACACACCAGACATTCATACACACACCACACCCAACCACTAACAGCACTATAAAACACACACACTCTCATTACCCACAACCCTTTATGAACACCAAAAATTGCCACGAGACAGACACAAAAATCACAGAGACAATTACACACAAACCACAAACACCCATTAATTTGTCACGCACCCCACATCCCACACCCCACCACATTACTCAAAACCCACTGCACAACACACAACACACACCACACAACACCCATGTCCTCACTAAGGCACCCCCGTTTCACCGATGAGGAGTTGCGGCTCATGGTGGATGAAATAGTCAGGGTAGAGCCACAGCACTTTGGAGCACAGGTACAGCAAATATCCAGTGCCAGGAAGATGGGGCCATGGCGGAGGATCGTGGACAGGGTGAACGCCGTGGGACAGCATCCAAGAACAAGGGACGACTTCAGAAAGAGGTGGAACGACCTACGGGGGAAGGTACATTCTGCAGCAGCAAGGCACCAGCTCGCCATTCAGAGACTGGCAGTGGACCCCCTCCCCCCCAGCTCACATCATGGGACGAGCAAGTCTTGGCAATCCTGCATCCTGAGGGACTCACTGGAGTTGCTGCAGGACTGGACACTGGTCAGTCAATATTTACTACTTATCACCCCCATACTTGCATGCCATCTTACCCCCTCACCCTCACTCCCATCACTCCACTCCATCCCACACAGTGCACCTACACATATGACTAACCCTAATGCCAAACCCTGTATGCCATACCAATGCATGTACAGCCCTCCCAGCACTGCATTTACACCCATCACAAAAGCATGCACAGCTTGAAGAACTAGCAATCACCCAATACATCACCATACACAAACAAAGGTGGCAGGGCAACAGCAGCGATAGAGGGAAAGCTATGGATGTACAATTTGTCACAGACATGAAGCATAATACATCACTTACATCCCCACCGGTGCCCCAGACAATCCCAGCGGCGAGGAGTTGCCACGACTATCCAGTCCCCCAACAGAAGATGCCCTCAGTGATGACAGTAACTCTGGACTTCAGGATCTGGATGAACTACCTGGTCCAGCAGGACCACTGGTCAGTCGGCTACCCCAGCCCACTCACAGTCCACCACAGAGCCTCCCCCATCAGTATCCAACACCACAGCACCCATCCAATGTCCCCACACCTATGTCCCCAGGACACGTCAATCAGCAGTGTGCCCACCTGTACAGGGACCCCAGTCCACACCTCACCCCCAAGACAATCAAGGACCCGGTTTCAGTGGCAGTAGGCATACCATTCAGGGGACACAGGCACAGGGTAACAGGGATACTGGGAGGACAGCTGTGTGCCAGGGGGAGGACATGCCCAGGGAACCGACTCTCCAGGAGGCACTCACTAATGTCCTGGGGGCTTACCAACAATTCCAGGACAAGATGAGCCAGATCCTTACCAACATGCAGGAGATGAGCGGCTGTAGGAGGTACACTATCAGGAGATCAGGGAAGATTTGCAGGCCTTCAACACCACCATGGTCTCCATAGCAGGGGTGCTGGCAGATATGGCCAACATCATGAGGGAATGGACAGCACACAAGAGGGCCCCATCCACTAGCCAGCCTACTGACCAGCACTCCACTTCTGCTGCAGCTAGTGGACAGGAGGCCCTGCCACAGGACCCACAGGACCCACAGGCCGCCAGCACCCTACCCCCTGCAGAAGGTGAACCACCCTGCAAATGTTCCCTGCGACCCAGACAGAAGCCAGAGACACTTGCCAAGACTAAGACCACCACCAGGAAATGAGACTCTCCTGATTGTCCCCCTTGTGTCCCACTCTGTCTCCTTGTCCACTCTGAACTGCTTTTGCTCCCCTTCCTATGGCCCCTTGGACACTGGACCTGTGCTACAAACAGACTTGACCAATACCCTGGACTTACCTCTACCGTCACCCCATTCCATTGCACCTTACTGTCTATAATTTGCACTACATTAAACACCCTTGAACACAACATGAGTAATAGTGTCTTATGTTATGAAAATGTGCAATTATAGAAACAGTCACATATAGTGCAAAATTATCTGAACACTGGGATAGCATACAAATTAAGACCTGTAGCTGTCTGTAGTCATCACATCAGTACAGAGTTGTTATAACACCAACATCTGCAAAATTAGAAGGCATAGGTGACAGTCAGTTGAGATGCAAAGGAAGTGAATTCCATCCTGCTACAGCAACACAGAAAACATCAATAGTCAGAGAAATGGTCAGGTACACTGTTTCACCTGTGTGTCATTGGAAGTATTGACCCATAACTGATGTTCTGTTGTCCACATCCTCATCCTCTGCCTCCTCATCCTTACTGTCCTCAGGGTCCACTGATGCCACAGGGGCATTTCCAATCCTCTCCTCCTGCAGATAAGGCACATGTCGTCTGAGGGCCAGGTTGTGCACCATCCAGCATGCTACTACCATCTGGCAGACCTTCTTGAGTGAGTAGCACAGGGATCCACCTGTCAGATGGAGGCATCTGAACTTGGCCTTCAGGAGACCCAAGGTCTTTTTAATAATTCTTCTGGTTCTCCCATGTGCATGATTACACCAATTTTCAGCCCCTTTCCTTGCATTCCTCACAGGGATCAGGAGCCACAATAGGTTTGGGTAGCCAGAGTCACCTGCAAGTATTGAGGGGCAAACATTAGCCTTACAAAATGGTATAGGGTTCACTCCTGAAGGCATAAACTGACATACATTGGGTGAGGACTCAGGCTCACCTATTAGCCACACTCTGTTTCTCTGTAGTTGTGCCAACACATTTGGGATGCTGTCATTCCTCAGGACAAAGGTGTCATGCACTGACTCAGGATATTTGGCAGTGATGTGAGAAATGTACTGGTCAGCCAGGCACACCATTTGCACATTGAGTGAGTGAAAACTCATCCGATTCCTGAACACCTGTTCATTGTGGCAGTTGACAAACGCTATATGTGTTCCGTCAATCGCCCTGTCCTCCAGTGTAGCCAAGTCCACAAGGGGTCTGTACACAGGGTCTTGTCTCCTCCTCCTGTTCATCCACAGTGGTAGGTATCTAAGGGACACAAGACTGAGTAGGGTGTCACAATTTGGACAATGGAACCACCACATCAGTGTACATTGAGCATTTATGTGTTGGCGCTATGGGAATGGCAATGCATGTGCAAATCATAGCAATTACGCAGTTCTCGATTATCTGAATGTTGTCCACCACCATAAAATGGCGAACACCTGTCCTGTATGTAGGGACAGGTGAAAGTGAGTTAACTCCGCCAACGTTGGGTGTCATGGCAGAAGGTGGTCTTGCACCGCTGTGCTATTCCTCATTGACCAATATGGGGCTCTATGAAGTACAGTTGCCAATGGGGATCACCGGCAGCCATTTTCTATCTATGACCTTATTTGATTCCTGACTTTCCACAGGACAACACCTACACTGCATGTGCTGCTGTGACCTGTGTCTAGATCCTGCCATGGCCCATGTGACTTGGGAAAGGGCCCCTGCCTTCACTTCGGAGGAGTTTGAGCACTCGGTGGATGAGGTCCTACCCCAGTATGAACAGCTGTATGGGCCTCCAGACCAAAAGGTGAGTACACCAAGGACACAATGCATGTGACAAGGTTTCATGGAGATGTGTGTACAAGCATCGTGTCATTTGGGGAGTGGTATGTCTGGTGGTAGTGTACATGGTGGGCCCCGGGTGATGTGTGTGCCAATGGAGATGGAAATGGGTTTTGTGGGCCATATGTGTGATAGGCTGGATTGTATGTGTAATGGTGTCTTCCTCCCTGTATTACCTCTGCAGGTCAGCACCCATCAGAAGAAGGGATTGTGGCGTGCCATCGCCAAGGACGTGCAGACCCTGGGGGTCTTCAGCAGGCGGAGGACCGACTGTAGGAAAAGGTGGGAAGACCTGAGACGCTGGGCCCAGAAGACTGCAGAGGCCCAGCTGGTGATGGCCTCCCAACGAGGGCAGGGTGCCTGTCGTAACCTGACCCCCCTGATGGCCTGCACACTGGCAGTGGCCTATCCAGAGCTGGATGGACGCTTGATGGCATCACAGCAGCCACAAGGAGGTGAGTACAGAGGGCATTACTGTAATTGGGAAGTGGCATGGGATCCTGGTGGTGGGTGTCAGTTAGTGGATGCCCCTTAATGCCAGGTCAGACATTGCAGTGTGATCCAGCTCAAGGGTAATAGGTGTACTGCAAAATCTGGTAACCTAGCTAGGTTGCATTCCATGTCAGACAGGGCTTAGTGGGTCCCAGGAGAGGTGCAATTGGCGGTGTTTGGCTGTCATCTTGCTGTGGTACCTAGCCAGTGGAATGTCGGTGCAACACATGACACTCAATCCTGATCTCTGTGTGTGACAGTAATGTGTATGTCATCTGTGGTGTTGGTGCTGTAATTGACTCAGAGCTCATTTTCTCTCTCCCCCCCTTTTTTCTTCTGTCATCCTGTCCATGTGTGCATTAGCATCACCTGGCGGAGGAGCAGGGGCACCGGTGACAGAGGGAACTTCATCCCACAGCACCCAGGAAGCAGAGTCCACCAACGCCGAGGGAACCAGTGGGACTGAGGGCGAGGGGAGCACCACGGCAGAGACAGGAGGTGACAACACTGACTCTGATTCCTCATCCGATGGAATCTCCCTGGTGGTGGCGTCCACAGTGGATTGGTGGCCCAACAGAGACCATTTTAGGCTCTGGCCTCCTCTCTGAATGGCAGCCATCATCCCTGTTCCTACAGTCCCCCCTTCAACTACCACTTTCCAGTCCCAGTCTCCCCAACCCCAAGCCATCCCATACACACATACAGACAAGCATGCACACAAAACATCACACAAGAGTGGCACAGACAAACACAGGCAGCATACTTCAGGCCACAAGCACTCACACAAATAACAGACAGTTGCACACACAACAACATCCACTGCTTCCACTGTCTCCCCCTCCTGCTCCTCCTCCTCCTTCACAGTCACATCCGCACTCACACCTGCATGCACTGCATCAACAGCCAACACCACCATCACCACACCAAGCAGCACTCACTCCTCACTTGCAGACACCTCCACAACATCTATCCACACGTCCCCTGTGTCCTCTCCCTCCCTGTCTGGCCTCCTCCTGCGAGACACAAACACACGCACTCGGACTCCCAACAGCCATCCACCTCACAGCAGCACACTGCCCATGCACCTGCACCCAGGTCCAGTAGATGTACACCTCCAATAACCACTCTCTCAACCTCTGCTCCCATCCCTCCTCCCTTATCCAACCCCAACATCCCTGAGAAGCTTTTCCTTGCCGAACATGACCTCTTCTCTCCCCTTCCACCCCATCCTGCCTGTAAGAGCAGGGTCCCAGCAACCCAGCCCAGCACCTCAGCCAAACAGTCCACGAGGACAGTGGAATACCTCCTAGTCATGGAGGCAAGAGAGTGAAGGATCCCACTCCACCACCCAGGAAAGGGAGGGATCCCACACCACCACCCAGGAAAGGGAAGGATCCCACTTCACCACCCAGGAAAGGGAAGGTTCCCATTCCACCAACTAAGAGAGGCAAGAGGCCCCCTGCAACAGCAGCGGGCAAGGATCCCTCACCTCTAGCAGAAGCTGGCAGGATAACACCTCCAACAGCTGTGGGCAAGGAGCCCTCACTTCCAGCAGAGGCTGGCAGGGCAACACCTCCAACAGCAGTGGGCAAGGAGCCCTCACCTCCAGCTGGCACACAGCAGCCCTCACCTCTGGCGGAGGGCATGTAACCCACCCTACAGGGACTGTTGTACAAGGAGCCCCCTCCAGAACCAGTGGGCAAGTTCCCCACCTCAGAGACTGTGACCTTGCACTCCCCACCAAAGGAAAATGGGTATGGAGCTCCTCCAGAACCAGTGGGCAAGCTCCCCACCTCAGAGACTGTGACCTTGCACTCCCCAGCAAAGAAAAATGGGCATGGATCCCCCTCCAGAACCAGTGGGTAAGTTCCCCACCTCAGAGACTGTGACCTTTCACTCCCCAGCAAAGGAAAATGGGCCCTGAGCCCCCTCCAGGACCAGTGGGCAAGTTCACTTCAGCTGAGGAGCCCCCCCCCTTTCCCCTGAGGTGCCTGCCCATTTGCAACATGATGCCCCTGCACAGTGTAGTGCGGATATTGTCAGGAAAGAAGTTGGGGCTTGGACTGTGCCCTGTGGCTATGTTGGCTTTTTCACTTTGGACTGGTCATTGGCCCTTTCTGAACATTTACTCAAATTTCTTTTATCACATGGACAGTATGGTGGCTGTTGGAATCAAATCGCAATATCAGTTATGCCTATATGTTGTTGTTGCATTATTATGACGTAGGTCCAGTGACATTGGTTTTCCTCTGCAGCTGGTTGTGTGTATTGTGTGTGTGTGAATGGTGTGTAT
This sequence comes from Pleurodeles waltl, assembly GCF_031143425.1. Classification (NCBI taxonomy): domain Eukaryota; kingdom Metazoa; phylum Chordata; class Amphibia; order Caudata; family Salamandridae; genus Pleurodeles; species Pleurodeles waltl. The sequence goes on along the minus strand of NC_090448.1, from coordinate 264,517,809 downwards.
TGTGCTTGTGTCACTCTCCTTTTTCTCCCTCCCTCCCTTGTGTGCTAGGCAGCTGTACTCACCGTCCTCGTCTTCGTCGGTGTTGGTGTTCCAGGTGGAGCATGGCGTAGAAGAGCATCGGGAAAACTTAAAGTTCCAGTTCCATTGCGGCGTTGATCTTCTGTGTTCCTGATGGTGTCTTTCGTCGTCTGTGCAGTGTTTCTGCCAGGCTTTTGATGGCGTTGGTACCGCACCGGAAATGTTGATGGTTTGCTATGTTATAATATGGCGGGCAGTACCTTGGCTTCCGCCTGGCTGTTGATGGCTGCCTCCATGGTCAGTGGTGTTAACACCCTGGCGGTTGGGGTGGTACATTGGGTGTCTGTGGGAGTTATCACCACCATGGTCATAATTTGGAGGTAATTACTTTAGTCACTGCATTGTCATAATGACCACTGTAGTTCTGTTCTTTGCAGCAGGCATATTAACCCTCTGCACTACTTTATGGCGAGTCAAAGCTGCGCTAGACAAAACTCCCTTCTCTCTTCCTAGCAGGAACATTAATTGCAAGAGGTATCTTGACATTTTAAGTGTTTCCTGAAAGCTGGACGCACAAATAACTTTTCAGCAGGTTCTTTTAAATCGCATGCTTCAAAAGTCATTGCTAAAGCACCGCCCTAAAGCCGTCCCTGACTGCAATAGTCAGAATTGTCACACTTGTACGAATGTTACGTACTGGCAGAGCTGAAAGCAGCACTAGGAGAAGCAAGTGGAAGTGGCCTCCTGACAATGGCCCTGGCACTTTTCTGTTTTTTTTCCTACAAATTAAGACCTGCACACAATGCTAATATTCAGCTCGATTTGATAATTTTAGCGACTACATTGAGCGCATGCTTCTTTATTCCTGCTAATCAGGGTACTCAGATGGTATTGAAGTAGTTTATTAGAGTACATAGATGTTTCAATTTGCTTTCCTACAAAGTGATTCATTTTTGTAATCCCGGGCTCCATGCCTGTTCTGTATCTCTTTGACATTACAACGTACTGTGTTTAGCTGCTATGTTTGGCGGCTTAATGAGGCTTTCCTCAAAGATTTTAAAGATATCCATTGAGAGCTCCTGTAGTTATCGGAATCCACCTTAGAGAACCGAAAGTACGTTCAACAAGTTCTCCAGGTTTTTTGCGATAGTTTCAAGTGCTCTCTGGATTATTTGAAAGAGTAGGTTACTATTGATTGTACGCTAAAGAAAGGTCTACTGCTTGTGAGTTGTGTAATTGATGATACAAAACTTCTCTCTTAGAAGTACCTTTTTTTTTCAAAAAAAGCTTAACGCTATACAGCAATCATCACATTTATTTTATTTGTAGCATAGAATGGAACTGGGGTTCTGATAAACAAATATCATATGTATACCTTTTTAGTGTGTGCATGTGCTATAATCTAGGTGCGTGTATTTTAATAGATTTTTGTATTATTATATTTTAATAAATGTTAGCCACTTTTTCATGGTGACCGCCATTTCTGTAAACTGATGCTACTGGTTATGGGCGAGCACAAAGTGCTCCGTCCATTCTGTAATCTCTCTTTGGGCTTGAAACCACGCCCATGCCACGTCAGTCACTTACATTGGTTTGTGGGCTTGCCTTTTAAAATCCACTTGCTTTCATTTGTGCAAGGCATGCATACGTCATGCCTTTCCCGGTGTTTAGCCCACCTACACAGCACCGGTAAAGTACCAAAAATATATGAGGCTCGATGTTTTCAGCCTGGAGTCCGGACTGCTTTATCTGTTTATTTTCCACGCAGTACGACCGCGCTGCATTTTACATTTGCTTTACAACGGTAATAACTCTAACTCTAACAAATGCGAGACCCGTTGCATTGAAAATGCTTGTTTAACTCTATGCTCATGAGTACTGTTACCCAGTCCCTAGGATATATTCCATGCACATTATAACATGCTATACAATGTAGTGCAGGAAATACACCAATAGTATGGAAACTTAAATGCTATCAGTGGGCACATTTTTGCAATTCCCAGGGCTAGCAAGGAAAGCATCGTTTCAGGTCTACATGAGCAGCCTGATGGCTTCAGCTTAAAAACTGATGACAGGCCTAACAAAATAACCTCACTTTGATAGATAGGAAACTTTCTTTTAAATATCAACCAAGCCATCCCTCGGGAGGCCTAGTAGCATACAATGGTAGGTTATTTGATATTTGCAAGTGGAACATGTAAAACACAGAGGTTGGCATGTGCCTGGAATGACTCTCCCCAAAAGCTATTTACTCAAATGTGCAGTGACCGTTCTGGATTTTTGATACATATACAAATGTAACCTTTAAATAGTTTGACTTTGCCTCCCTGACGTTCCGATGGCTAACTAGCATTAACCTGCCTGCAGTTGACCTATCAGTGTTGCCTTGGATAAAGTGTGATAGATTACTCTCAGAAAAGGGACAGTTAGTGCCTGGTAGGATGGCCTGGTGAAGGATGTGACAGAGCATATCCCAAGAAGGGCAGATTAGAAACTTCAGAAACTTGAAAAGGGCCAGGGGAGACCTCTATTTTTATAGTTTAAGGATAAGGGAAGCCTGGATAAGCGAGTTCTTTGATTCCAAGGTATGATTTAGCCCTCCTGACTTCAGAATTAGTGGAGGACGGATGGGCCCCAGCAAAAGTTTGGAGTGGTTGAGAGGGAGGGAATTGCTCATTAACGTAGACACAGTGCCACAAGTTCCCTCCGTGGGCAAACGGATTCAGCTGCATTGGATTTCACTCAAAATAGTGCACTGCAGCATATTTTTCAGTATCTGCAGTAAGGCAGAAAGGATCTGTTGTAAAACTGCAAAGAATTCCTTGATACCTTTTTATCCATTGGTCAGGGAGTATCCAAGAATCACACCCACCCTCTGGCTAGTGAATCCTACAAAAGTAGCACCTCACTCCCAGTTCATCAGAACACAGCTGAACCTACGAGGAAGAGACGTCAAGAAGAACAGCAGAGGAATCAACCTGCTGTCTGTGACCTATGTTTCTGGGCTGAAGCAACAGATTTCTCCTGCTTGGGTGTCTCCACAGCAGCAAATTCATTTCAGTGAACTCTCTCCGATAAGGTATTCAGCATCAGCAAATTCTTTCTGTGTTACAGCCTGCTGACTAATTGCAACTGGAATTTGACTGGGCTATGGTGTTAGTATCCATTGGAATGATTTCTGACTCCTAATATTATGTTATGCTATTTTATGTTATGTTATGTTATAAGGATATGTACAGTGAGCTCATCACCCGAGGGAAATCCAGGCACTGAAGTAGATGAGTAGATTGATCCGGCTCCTAGTTGAATAGCCAGGTCTTCAGTTTCTTGTGGAACAGGAGAAGAGATGGGAAGATCCTGATGTGGTGTGGAAGGTTGTTCCAGGATTTGGTAGTGATGTAGGAAAAGGAGCATCCTCCTGATTTGCTCCTGCAGATGCAGGGTATTTGCTTGAGGTGGAGTGTGGCTGAGAAAACAGGTGCCTGGTGGATTGGTGGAAGATGTGGCGGTGGTTGAGGTACACAGGTCTCATATCATGGAGGCCTTTGTATATGTGGGTAAAGAGTTTGAATTGGCATCACTTCTGAATTGCTGGCCAGAGGCGCTCTCTGATTTGGGGTGTAATGTGTGCATGTTGAGGACGAGTCTGACAATGCCATTCTGGGTGGTCTGGGGTCTTTTTATGAGGTGATTCGTAATGCTAGTGTAGAGTGTGTTGCCGTAGTCTAGTCTGCTGGTAATGAGGGTCTGGATGACTGTGTGTCTGGTGTCAGTGGGGAGGCATTGGAATATTTTTCAGAGCATACGTAGCATGAAGAAGCAGGAGGAGGTAATAGTGTTCACTTGTCTGGTGATTGTGAGTCTATTGTCCAAGATGATGCTGAAGTTTTTGCCATAGTTATTGGGGGTGGGCATGGATCCATGGTCTGTTGGCCACCATGTTGAGTCCCATGGAGAGCTCATGTTCCCGAAGATCAGGACTTCTGTTTTATTTGTGTTGAGCTTTTGGCAGTTCTGTTTCGATTGGGTTTGCTATGTTTGACATGTAGGTGGTGAAGTTGTTCCTGGTGGTGTGTCTGTGAGGAAGAAGATGAACTGGGTGTTGTCTGCATAGGAGACAACGTTGATTTCATTAGATCTTATGAGAGGTGTGAGTGGCGCCATGTAGACGTGAAAGAGGGTAGGGCTCAGGATGATCCTTGAGGACTCCACGGATGAGATTCTTGGATTCTGAAGTGTAGGGTGGGATCCTGACTCGCTGAGACCTGTCGGAGAGAGAAGAGGTCAGCCATCTCAGGGCGGGTCCATGTACTCCAGAGTTGTCGACTTTTGTGATGAAGGTGCCATGCAAGATAGTGTTGAAGCCTATGTAGAGGTCGAGTACTGTGCTGCAGATTCCCCTTTGTCCATGATGGTCCCAGATTCATCAGTTGCTGTGATAAGAGCAGTTTACGTGCTGTGGTTGCTGCAGAATCCAGACAAGTAGATGGTGTTGTTCAAAATGGTTGGAAAGTTGTTTGTTGATAGCTTTCTCCACAACTTTGTATGGAAAGGGCAGGAGACGGATGGGTCTGGAGTTGCTGAGCCCTTTGTGCTGTTCTTGAGTGCCTGGAAGCCTTATAAGTGACTAAGAGGAGCTGCTCTAGAAACTCTGAAAAGTTGGGTTTTTGAACTTTTTTGAACTTCAAAGACCTGTGGAGTTTCTGCAGAACCTTCCAGTAACAGTGGCCTATTTCAAGAAGCCTTTGTCAGCTATTTCTCCAGGGTAGCCGTGCTGGAGGATTTTGAACTTAATAAAAAAGACTAAGCTGACGGTAGCTATCTTGACTAAGCAAAAGTGCGAATTGTATCTTACAGTCAAGAAAACATAGGAATGCATGAGGATTGAATTTCCCCACTGAGAGCGTGTCATGCCAAAATCAACAGCTTCAGAAGGACTTTGTGCAATACCTATCCAACTTAAAGAGACCTTCACCGGATACAGCCTGCAATCTTGCCTCTCTGGAAGATTTTTCCACTTCTATTTCAGAGACTAATTCAGCAGGTAAGGAATATGCCTTAGGTATCCGGCCAGCACCCCAAGGTTGGACTGTGCTTGAGGTCCGATTAATGTTAGAACCTATCAGAGTGAACAGGTCAAGGGCTTGTGTTAAACCTAGGCTTTCTGGTGAGGTTAGCATCTAGGCATAAGAAGTGCCCATGTTTGACATGGTCATCCCCAACTTTATGCCTTGTTTCCCAATTGGCCATACCTTTGGCACCCTATAAGTCTCTAGGAAATAGTACCCCTAGTACCTAGGGCATGGGTACCAAAGAGGGTCCCCAAGGGCTACAGCATATATTGTGCCACCCTCAGGGATCCCTCACCTAGTACATTCAGGACTACCATTATGGGTTGCGTGTCCTGGTGCAGCTAAAAGTGAAAACATGGCATGGCACACAGCTTGTGTGCCATGTCCCGTTTACACTGCTTGCAATGTATGTAAGTCACCTCTACAGCAGGCCTTACAACCCTAAGGCAGAGGATATATCTGCAAGAGCAGCTATGCCCCTACTATGTCCTTGTCGATTCTCAGACATAGTGAGTGGACATTTTAAGTACATTTGCCGGACACTGGTCAGTACGAGTTCCCCAGCTACACGATGGCTTTGCTGAAAATAGTGATGTTTGGTATCAACCATCTTCTATTAATAAACCCTCACTGATTCAAGTGATTGATTTATTAGTACATGCACCTAGAGGGCACTTTCGAGGTGCTCTCTGAAAAACCTTTGCTCTCCGGCAGACAGAAACAAAGCCTGCTCTGGAATGGGTGTTAGCACACCCCTCCCACCAGGATGACCTGCAAATCTCCATTCCAGGACAGGGGGCTTCAAAGAAGCCCACCACCCTTGATATGCAGATCTGTTTCCCCTCAAAGGAGAGGATGCTGACCCCCTGCCACAGGGCCCACTTATTAGGCCTGGGCAAAGCTCACGGAGTTCCACTCTGCGGAATTTCACAGAGTTGATTTAAAACTCTGTAGAATTCCGCAATGGCGGAGTTCTATGAGCTGCGGAGTGGCGCCCTTTCCTGAATGTGCCCAGTTGCAGAAGCACTAAGCAGAGTCGGGCCTGATTAGGCAGGTCCGACCCTGCTTAGGGCTTCTGAGATCGGGTGCATTCAGGTGAGGACTGAAGGCAGTGAAAGCTGCAGTTTCAGGCTTCTTGTGCACTGGCAGGCTGGTGCACAAGAGGCTTGGAAAGGCCGGTGCACAAGAGGCCTGAAAATGCAGTTTTCACTGCCTTAGGCCTGGGCCGGAATTCAGGCCTGGGCCTTAGGCTGCGAAAACTGCCAATTAAAAAACGAGGACTCACCTGGGTCCTCATTGCCAGTGGCCTGAGGCTCTGGCCCTCTGCATCCTGCTCCAGGTCCCGGTCTGGGCTGCTGGCAGAGGGAGGCCTAGCTGATCCTCCAGCTGGTACTAGCTCCATCGCCGCCGGGGACAAGACTGCGCACTGCAGCCCAGTTATGGGCCACACAGCACAAACGCAGAGAGTCCGCGCTGTGTGGCTCATAACTGGGCAGCAGTGCATACGTGGTGAGCTCCACTCCACTGATGAAGCTAGCTGAGTTTTTTTGCAAACTCCAGGCTCCAAGCAGAGTGCTGAGTGCCTAAAACTCTGTTAGCTCCGCCACTGGAGCGGAGCTCGCCGACAACCCCTACCATTTAGCTACTGGAAATGTGGGAAAATTAGTAGTCAAGGAGGTGTGCCCACATCTCAGGTCAGTCCCATCCCTTAAGGTGAGCTGCCTAATGTGGACACAACTTTTGAAAGTCTGCCGTCCTGGTGTTAGCAGCAGTAGGAACTCTGGGACAGGGTTATGCCCATTTCCCACAGGAAGTGGTCAGATATTGGGTGTACTGACCCCAGGGATAAGTAGTCCATTGGCTACTACCCAACACTCCCTGAAATGCTCCTAAATTCAGTATTTAGGGGAGCACCTTGCACCAGGGAAGCAGATCCCACTGACCTGAAGAAGTAAGACAATACAGAGATGCAAAAGTGAGAACTGAAGACGAGTGAAAGCCTCAACGCCAACCCTTCCAGCCTACCTGCTAACTTTGACAATTGTGCCAAAGTTGTCTTTTCCTCCAGCTGCTGAAACTTCCAAAAGCCCGGGAAGACTGCCAGCCTTCACTACAGCACCAGGTAAATCCTGTGGAGTAGAGGAGCTGATTCCCTGAATCTTTGTAGGCACCCAAGAACCACTGAAGAAGACTCTGGACCGCCAAAACCCGCTGCCGGACAGTATACATGCACCCGAGCCTCCCAGCCTATGTTGAAGTGGGACAACAAAATCAGCGTGGCCCCCACCCTCTCTAGAGACAAAGTCCATTGTGGGTTTTCCCACTGCGACCTTCACACCAATGCCTGCAGACTCTTTGTGCAGGCCCTCTTCAACCGTGACTGTCTCCGGTGACAGTAGCCTACCAGTCCACTGCACCTCTGCACCCGGACACCTCAGACTGAGAAAAAGAGGACTACTGGTGTCTTTGCATTCTCCACGCTCTTAGGACCTGAGCCCACTTGTTCGTTCCCCCAAACTGGTCCCCCAGTGCATGCCTACAGCCTGTTTCTGTGGGCCCCTCTCCATGCGACAGCCACCAGTGACAGACACCTGATAGTCCAAGAACATTCTGCACCCAGCGCTCTGGACCGAGAAAAAGAGGACCACTGGTGTCCCTGTATCCCTGAGCATTGCAAGACCTGAGCCCACTCTGTGACTCACATTAACTGTACACCCAATCCTAACCAGCAGACTCTTTCCAACTGGACCGATCCCCCATTGACTAACATTGGGTACCCAATGCCGTACTAAACCTCTGCACCCAGATGCCCTAGTGCCACCCAATGTGACCTGCTAGTGTGGTCCTGATCCCTGCCCAATGCTCACCTTAAGTCTAGGAGATTGGTCCTGTAAGTCACTGTACTCTACCTGTTTGCCATATTTGTTGTTCCTCCTTAGGTAACATTGCAGTTTTTAAGAATTGCACCAAGTGTCTACTTTTCTACACTGTAAAGATCTCTCTTAAAATGTACTTACCTGATTGTATTGATTCTGGTGGCAAAATATATATAAATATACTTGTTACTTTTGTAAATTGGTATGGATCTTCTTATTGAGTCATGTGTCTCATTTATTCACTGTGTGCGTATTTGCAGATGTCTGACAATCCTCTCTTTGATGAACCTAAGGCTGCTCGATCACAGTAGCTTCTAAAAGAACACCTTGGGATTGCTAGTGCAAGCCCTGCCCACTAATAAGAGAACCCCTGGACTCTTTGCACACTATGTCCCATTTTAATATACCGTACAAAAAGCTAGCTTCCTTCACTATGCAATAGATCTCTCTACCATTAAACATGCAGATTATGAGCTCAGCCCTGAAAGGACTAACATTTTTCTCTCTGTTCAGGGTCAGCAGCAACATTCCACTGAAAAGAAGAACCTTACAAGACAGGCCTGGTGCATGTGTACAGGTGAGGAAGTATATGATAAGGGTGCAGGCTTACAGTGGGCATTTGGTCATGGGCATTTGAAACACAAGTGGGTCAACAGTGTACACACAAAGGGAAATCTATCAGGCATTTATAGACAACAAACCACATCATATAAAAAGAAACCTGATGCACATGACAGTATGATTTTGAACTGTAGTGCAGAAGCTGGCTTGACTGAGCTGATCACCAAACAAGCTGAATTACAAGTACTCCCCCTGACACTGCAGGAAATATGAAAAGCAATATCATAGCTTGCTAAGGAACAACTGCAGGGCTAACGGCTTACTGATGGAGCTTCATTCAACCAATGCAGATATATTGACATTCTGTCTAATACAAACATGTTCAAAAGTGCTGTGGTTGTGGGGGGTGCAAAATTTTCAGGCTTATCTAGAGAGGCAGTGTGTAAAGTATTTGTGCAACACACATCGAAACAACAATAGAAACACAACAAAAAGACGCCACACAGGTTAAGAAAAATAGAGAATATCTGAGTAAACAAAGACCAAAAGGACAAAAATCAAATCAGTAGAAGTTGAGATATTACGATTTAAAGAATAAACTCAAAATAATGCTTAGAAGTAACTAGCTGTCAAAAGGTCACTTGAGGTCACGAGGGACTGGTGCAAATCTAAAGTTCAGGCTGACCACGATGGAAGGTAGGCTGGCTGTAGAACCCACGCAGGGTCTGCTAAAAAAGTGCCTTGTTAGAGTTAGCGTTGACGTTGAGGAGGAAATATGAGGGGGATGTATTGATATGTTTCACGCAGTCGGTCAATGCATCATCGTCGAGTCTTGCAACTAGATCCTGCTTCAGCATTGAACCCCATTGAGATGAATGAGATGTATTGTTGTTGAGCCTTGCAGAGCATCCTCATTTGATTATGCAGGCTGTGGATCAGCTATCGTTGAATAGCCTTTACAGTGGCATCAAAGGGGCGATGCGTCAGTTTCGACATGCACAGCAGTAATATTGCCTCGGTTTCAGCGCATTGCAGCTGCAAAACCCACTTCTGAGGGCCAGGACTGGAGGGAAGCACCTCAGGCAAGGGTAGGACTCACAGATGGCAGATTGAAGCAGCACCCAGACAGCTGCAGACCGTTTTTGATGTCCCTGAGACTACAGAAGAACAGTGAGCAGACTGGCAAGCCTTTGGAGTCTCTCTGGGTTCCAGTGAGACAGGTGCTTTCCTTGTCCTTAGCACAGCAGAGATCAGTGGGCAGACCGGCAAGCCATTGTAGTCAGTCTGGGTTCACGTGAGACAGGCGCTTTCCTTGTCCTTAGCACAGCAGAGATCAGCAGGCAGCAGGGCAGTTCAGCAAAGCAGGGAGGCAGTTCTTTAGAACAGTCAGTCCAGGCGGAGTGGCAATACTTACAGCCCAGCAGCCCTGACTTGGTAGGGTCAGAGCACCAGTACTTATTGTCAAATGTGCCTTTGAAGTAGGGGTGACTTTAAAGCAGCCCCTTGAAGTGCACAGGTCCCCCTTTCATCACATCCTGGCTTCAGACTACCAGTAGGAGATAATCAGCCCTTTGTGTGGGGACAGGAACTTCCCTATTTAAGTGTCAGCTCCCCTCCACCCTTCCTGTCCTGTGAAACATGACCATCCCACTCCTTTCTAATCAGGAATTACAGTTTAAAAGTGCATTAAGGCATTCCCAATGCAAGCCAGTGAGTAGAGTAGGTCTCACAGAAATGGAAATTCACTTTGGGAGTTTTTCACTAACAGGACATGTAAAACCTAGCAGTTCATGCCCTGCCTTTTACTTCCATAGCACCCTGCCCCTTGGGCTACCTAGGGCCTACCTTAGGGGTGATGTACATGTAATAAATAGGGGGGGTTATGTTTTTGCAGGAGGTTTTAAATGCCAAGTCAAAGTGGCAGTGACCTACACACACAGGCCTTGCAATGGCACGCCTGAGACAGGTTTGAAAAGCTACTGGTAAGAGTGGCACAATCAGTGCTGCAGGCCCACTAGTAACATTTAATTTACAGGCCCGGTGTTGGAAATGGCCCTTTCTGCAGGGTTATCCCAAACATTTTGCCTTTCTTCTCCTATTTATCTGACCCTGCTTTTGTTGACTTTAGGACTCTGGGCACTTTTACCACTACTAATCAGTGCTTAAGTGCAGGTGCTCTCTTTCCCCTAAAACTTGGTATGTTTGGCCTACACCTGTTTGGCATATTTAATTTACCTGTAAGTCCCTTGTATAGTGGTATACCATATATCCAAGGCCCATAAATTAAATCCTATTAGTGGGTCTGCAGCGTAGGTTGTGCTACCCAAAGAAGTAGCCTTTCAAACCTGTTTCAGGCTTGCCACTGCAGTGCCTGCATTTGCAGTTACTGCCACATTGACTTAGCATTTCAAATTACTTGCCAAGGCCTAATTCCCATTTTAGTGCACCATGCCCCCCTAAGGTAGGCCCTAGGTAGCCCTATGTGCTCTGTATGTAAAAGGTAGGACATGTACTTTTATGTTTTACATGTCCTAATAGTGACAAATAGTCTATTAAATTTTTCACTACTGTGAGTGCTGCCCCGCTCATAGGAATTCCCTTACATATTTTTAAGTAGTAATTTCTGATCTGAAAGAGCAGTTTTGCCATCTTTGGTATTTTTTGGAACGGTATTGAGAAATCCTGCTCATTGTTGTAGTTGGATTTTACATTACTATTTTAGAAAAGCCACTTTTAGAAAGTGTTTTTAACTCTATGGGCCTCATTCTGACCCTGGCGGACGGCGGAGGCCGTCCGCCAGGGTACCGCCGCTGAATGACCGCACCACTGTCAAAAGACCGCGGCGGCCATTCAGACATTTCCTCTGGGCCGGCGGGCGCTCTCCAAAAGAGCGCCCGCTGGCCCAGAGGAAATGCCCCTGCAACGAGGACGCCGGCTCAGAATTGAGCCGGCGTAGTTGCAGGGGTGCGACGGGTGCAGTTGCACCCGTCGCGTATTTCAGTGTCTGCTTAGCAGACACTGAAATACTTTTCGGGGCCCTCTTACGGGGGCCCCTGCCGTGCCCATGCCATTGAAAACCCTGCAACCCGAAGAGGATCCACGACCGAGCACTGTAAATTGACGCACAGCCATCCCTGCGAGGAAACTAAATGATGCATTGCTGTGGGCGGCCCAAGAAATCGACGCACACCCCTTTGTTTTCCCACTTTTCCTCCCCTGTAGCCCCTTTGCTGAGATTTTTCACGCGAACCAGGTACTTTGTGCTTGAAAGAGACTTTGGGCCTGATTCTGACCCTGGCGGCCGGTGACCGCCAGGGTCATCGGCCACGGGAGCACCGCCGACAGACCGGCGGTGCTCCGAAGGGCATTCTGACCGCAGCGGTTCAGCCGCGGTCAGAAAGGGTAAACTGGCAGTCACCCGCCGGTTTACCGCTACCCTTCTGAATCCTCCATGGCGGCGGAGCGCTCCGCCGCCATGGGGATTCAGACACCCCCTACCGCCATCCTGTTCATGGCGGGAAACCCGCCATGAACAGGATGGCGGTAGGGGGTGCCGCGGGGCCCCCGAAAGAGGGCCCCGCAAAGTATTTCAGTGTCTGCTATGCAGACACTGAAATACGCGACGGGTGCCACTGCACCCGTCGCACCTTCCCAATACGCGGGCTCAATTCTGAGCCGGCGTCCTCGTGGGAAGGTTGATTTGCCCTGGGCTGGCGGGCGGCCTTTTGGCGGCCGCCCGCCAGCCCAGGGCAAATCTCAGAATCACCGCAGCGGTCTTTCGACCGCGGTGCGGTGTTCTGACGGGGTTACTTTGGCGGGCGGCCTCCGCCGCCCGCCAAAGTAAGAATGACCCCCTTTGTTTGCTTTACAAAAGACTTAAGACACTTTATATCACTTTTCAGTGATATCTCTACATTTATTTATTGCATCTTTGATCGTTTAAAATATTACCCTTAAAGATTCAGGGCAGAATCTCCCTTAGCAAGATGGGAATATTTCCCCTGCTACTGTATAGTTTTTCAAACATACTGATGCCCTTGTCCCAGTTCCGACTCAAAGGCCTGCCTTCTACCACAATAAACCTAATTTGGAAAAGGAAACACGGTAGAGTAGATATCCATACATTACAGGCCCTGAATGATGTAAATGGACTAGAAGTCCCTGATCTCTAACTTTACGTGTAGCAGCCCAAGCAAAACAAGTGGCTAGGTGGATTTCGTAGTCACCCCTAATGGAGGCCACGATATTTATAACACACGTTTAGATAGGAAAGGAATAGTGGCACGGCTGGTGCAGAAGGGAAAACAAAAAGGTAACTCCAAAGACGAATCAAAATAGCTAAATGGTGCTAGGATCGTTACCTGAGATTAGTACTGCAAACGGTTGCATAATCCCCTGATCTGCCGATTCAGTTGCTTCTGGATTCCCAAAAAATAGAATGGAGATGTGGTATAGGTACATGTATAAATGTTGGGTTACAACGCCATGAAAAATTGTTTGAGAGTGATGTCCTTAAAGCCTTCGTGCTAGTAATTGACATATGGAAGCTTAGTAACTAATCAAGTCTACCAGCGTTCAGTTCCTTATATATGGTTAAACAGAAAAACCTAGAATGCCAAGAGACAACAGACATATTCATACTGGGGACAGGACAAAAAGTCAGCGATGTGTCTCTATAAAGTGTTACTTGACATCTTAAAACAACCTAAGACATACCTTAAGGAACAATAGGATATGATCAAAGGGAGAGAAGTGTCAGACAGTTACTGAGTCTCAGTGCTGACATCCAAAGTGTCCAAAACACATTCCTCAAGCTTATTCAATTCAACTATTTTCAAAGGACGTACCTCAAACTTGGAAAAATAGACTATATACAGATCCCAGAGACAAAAATAAATGATCAAGGTCCAATGCTCCCTTCCAGTAGTAATACCCTAAAATATATACAATTGGACTGTGGGTGATCAAGCGGGGTTTTGTACAAGTTTTCCCCAGGTAAATAAGCTTCTAAAAACACGAAAGTTGAAAACCCACTTAAATAAATTTTTGAGTTTTTGAAGAGATCTTTATGTTGATGATGCTAGTCATAGATACGCAATAATTCAGCAAATTTTAATATGGTGTTCGAGTCTGTTTATTGATTCAAACTTCAAAAATGTAAGTGAACAGACGATTCAAACTTCAAAAATACGATGTAGAAAGCGTAAGTGAACAGCCGACACGTGTTTCGCCCCCTGCGGTGCATTCACCTGGGGCTTTTTCAAGGCTGTAAATGGTAAGTGAGAGTTGATCAGAAAATAATTTTTTAAGTTAAAAAAGAGATGTCTGTGAGGCCCATGCAAAAGTGCCCCCCGTCGTGCAAAATCAGAGTTCTAAATATATAAGCACCAAAACTTGAAAAACCTCAAAAATAGTGCGAATTAGTGGTAGACGATGTGTCAATACAGCAGTACATAAAATTAGTTTAGGGAGTGAACACCAAGTTTAGAGATACCCGTAATACCATTAAAGGTGTGGCAACAAGAAAAAGAAGAAAGAATAGGAAGAGTGCTGGCCCTACATTGTGAATAGAATATTCATCGTGAATTAAGTATAATGCAGTCATTAAATAGGTTGTAATACAAAGATATCCTATCATAAGTATACTCATCAAATAAGGTACATTTTGTCAATTGTACGCAATCTAAATGTAAAAATTGAAAATACATTAAGATCCCAAACTAACATATGTAGGTTGTGGCTAGTGATTAAGAAATTAATAGTGAATACATGTCCAGGGGTAGTTTTGTACCAAGAAGAACTAATATTTAGCAGAAGAGGCGATTAGTAGGACTCCACATTACATGCGTATGTACAAACGTATTGTAAATGGGGTCCCTAGTTGGGACTAATAAAGATTTATGTACTCAAAGTGTTGCATAGTATTAAAAATTGTAAGCGCGTGTCATGTAATCTAGATGAAACAATATATAGCTCATCAATAGTGCAATGACATTGGAATTAGAATGAGTTTAATCAGAGGGTCATTTCTATTGTGCATGACTTATTAAGAGAATAGTGTTACCCAGTCTCACCTGAATCCAAGATGCAACAGTATTTGGAATAATTCCAGGCACAAAGGTTCGGCGTTCTATATGTGTGCCATGTTGTTAGTTCGAGGGCCACGTTAAGAATAACTCTATTTAAACAGGAAGTAAGAATGATGGGGCGCGTATCCTACGTCTATTTTTATGCTTGTGTTAGTTACCTAAATTATAAAAGGGAAGAGTCCCTCGTTGTTATCAAGTATTCCAATGTTGGGCTTTCCCTTGGCAGACATATTAGTGGTACTGTGGAATGTAACCACGAGTCCTACTTCTATTTTAAAATGGGACCCAATTCTCTTCTGGTTACTTCTATATGTCGCGTTATTGATGGGAGCGAGGAGTCCCTGTTATTCTGTCAAATGTTCTGTAGTCGGACGCTCCCTGGCAGACATATTTGAGATACTATAAGAAGTAACAGCGAGTCCTGCTTCTATTAAGTAAGGCAAAGGTCATGCGTACGGATGAAAGCTATGTTAGTAGTTTGAAATACAGAAACGTGTAGTTTTTTGCTCCTTAATTCGACCGCGATCGCGTTAGAGCGAAATGTAAATAAATAAGTGTTTGTTAAGGACTCAATGTACTGTCAGCAAAGATGAATGAATGTATGAAAGTCAAATACTTTAAATGGGAAAAAAATAATCCCATAAGTGAAAATAAAGCATACAACAATTGATTGAATGTATGTGATGAGTTACAGAAAAAAAGAATTAACAAACCAAGTAGGGTGGGTTCATTAATTGTTGAAAATTCAGGTTAAATAAATAAAAGGTTAAGTTGTTACATGAGGTGCAATAATGAAAAAAAAAGTATTGAAGAATTTGTGTATCTAAGAATAACATGCCTAAAGTATCCGAAAGGGCATGAATTTGAATCTGGGGTTAAATGTACATGATACAATATGAAATCAATATAATAATTACACAAATGAATATATAGGGCATCTATAGGTACAAAGTAATGTGGTGAACGTCAACATTCACATTACAACAGCATTGTAAGAAAAGTGTGTTATGAAATAATTAATGTTATGACAAAATATAAATAATTAAATCATCTGAGGTAGTCTCTTCTGAAATTTATGAAATTAGTCACATTGTTATAGCCAGTAGTGCCATTCAGGATCCTTATTAAGTCCTTGAAGTACAGTATCAAGACAAAGAATTAGTCTACTTTCATTCTGTCATAGTCTGAGTTCAAGATTACCTCCTCTGGGATGTTGCTTAAGTTGCATTAAACCACTGAAGGTGAAATAACGTGTGTTAGGGTGATATTTCACAAATGTTTGACTAACTAAAATTTTACATCATCCTTTTGAATGTTGCGATAGTGTTCTTGTATCCGTATTTTAAGTGCTCTAGATGTACTTCCTACATAGGCTTTGTTACATGGGCATTTAATAAGATAAACTGTGTAGGTGCTTTCACAATTGATAAAGTCAAGTATCATAAAGGACTGGTCATTGATGGTAATTATTTTTGTTTTCATTAAGCCAAATTTGTAAATGGAGCACTTGGTACAGGTGTAGAAACCTGTAAGGGGTTGCATGAAGTTGTAGCTAGATTTTTCATTGTAAAAAGAAGAACAAAGTATATCTCTAAGATTGGGGGCGCTCTTGAAACCAATTTGTGGAAAACGGGAGATAGAATGGTTGATTGAGGTATTGTTGTAAAGTAGGTGCCAATGCTTACGAAGTAGTTAACAAATAAACTGATGTCCATTGTGAAAGTGTGTAATAAAATGAATCAACGTCTTTTGAGCAGTTATTTTAGTCTTGTTGAGAACGTCATTGCGATCTATTTTAGCAAATTGTTCCTTGGTGTTCTTTGAACTCAACCTGTTATATCCTCTAGCAGACAGTCGCTCGACAATCTCAGAGGAGACGGACTCGTAATCCTTTTGGTTACTACAATTGTCTAGCTCTTCTGAATTCTTCTGCTGGTATATTGTGAATCGTGCTCTGTGGATAGCAGCTGGAGGCATGTAAAATAGAATTAGCTGCTGTACTCTTTCTATGAAGAAGAGTGTGCAATTTGTCATTATCAATAAACAGTGTAAGATCTAAAAATTCAATTGTGGTTTTTCAAATTTGATATGTAATATCAATGTTCCATCTATTGGGTGTTAGGGATCGTAAAAATTGGTGAAGTAATGGTTCTTGTCCCTGCCAGATAAGAAGGATATCATCAATATAGCGACCCCAAAAAATGATGTGTCTCGAAAGGTGCTCCCCATCATCATTCCAAAGCAAGTATCTTTCTACAGCCCCCATGAAAATACATGCATATGGTGGAGCAAATTTGGCATACAACGCAGTACCTTGTAATTGTAAATAATATTCTCCTTTAAAGAGAAAAAAATTGTTCTCAAGACAAAAAGATAACATTTCAATGATCATTTCATTGCGTTCTAGAAAGTACACTGATCTTGTTGACAGGCAGCTCTTAACTGTTTCAATTCCATCTTGATGTTTAATCGAAGTGTATAAGCTGACTACATCTATGGTAGCCAGTATGTAGTCATGTTGCCAATCAATGTTTTTTAATTTTTGCAAAATAGCCTTGGTATCCTTGATAAAGGAGGGTGGATTGTGCATGAAAGGTTGTAATTCAGAGTCTATAAGGGTGCCTAGATTAGAGCAGATGGAATTAATACCTGTGATAATAGGTCTTCCTTTATGTATTTTTGGTAGAAGGTATAATGTAGGAGTGGTGGGATATCGAATGAAAAGAAAATTCCTTTCTTCCTTATTAAGGATTAGTTTGGTGCACTAATGGTCTAATAAGATTCTGAGCTTTGCTTGGGTTTCCCTTGTTGGATTCGATGGAAGATTTTTGTAACATGTGGTATCATTGATTTGTCTGTAAATTTCCTTCAAGTGTTCACTGTTGTTTAGGACAACTACATTGCCTCCCTTATCAGCTTCCTTTATGAGAAGAGCATTATTGATTTGTAGTTCCGTGATGGGCTTTCTTTGATTTGAATTAATGTTGGATGGGAGGTAATGTCGTTTTTTTGCATATTTGTGATATTGTTGGTCAAGGTCCTCCATCATAGCTGTGAAAAATAAGTCTAAGGAATTGCCTGCTGGTAATGTAGGAGTGAAAGTAGATTTGATTGGGAGAACAGATTGTTGATGAAGTGTTATATCGATGTTTAATTCTTGAGCTATTCCAGTAAGGGTTTGGTCTTGTTCCCCTATATTGGAAAGATTGGTGAGTAATTGTATTGATTCCAAATCTTGGATTGTAAAGTTGCTAGACATTTGTGATTGCTGGGGTACATTAGACTTGGCTGGTAGTGAGGCAAAGAAAGTCTTGAGTTTTATTTTACGAGTAAATTTGAAAAGGTCTATTTTAGTTTGGACTAGATCCCAGTGATAGATGGGGCAAAATGAAAGGCCCCTGTTTAAGATGTCACTTTGGGGTGTCGATAATGTCAGATTCGATAAATTAATGATTAATTCTTGTTTTGTTCCCTGTGTTTGGCTTCCTTGCTGTGTGCTCTTGTCTGTATACCGACTATTTTTGGTTCTGGTGTTGTAGTATTTGTTGGTCTTGTCCGACTGTCTTGTGCTGTACCAAGATGGTGTCTTCTGACTTCCTCGTAAAAATGTACAGTTGGTTTATTAGATGCACGTGTGCTTGTTTCTTCCGGAGATTCTATTTCTGAAGATAGTAGTGTTTCTGAACAGCGTGGTAATTCTGTAGCAGAGCTGGATGTTTTGATGTTATCATATTGTTTGCCAAAAGTGTGAACTCTTCCTCGTTGATAATCAGTTAGGTTCCATCTGAATTTCCATTTTTTTCTCTGTATAATTTCCTCTTCATATTGATCTATTATGGTGTTGAGAATGTCATAATTCTTAAAAGAAATGTCACCCCACTTAGCTTCCTCTATTTGTTTATTGAGAGTATCAACTTCTTGTCGGTATTTCTCATAATCTTCTTCGGCTATATCTATTAGTTGTCGTATCATGTTTTTGGAGGCCATCTGTAAATTTGCTTCCCATTGCTGTAGACATTCTTGAGAAGTGGTATCAATTGGAGGAAAAATTAAAATTCTTATATCCCAACCTCACGTGTCAGAGATACAATGGTGTAAAAGCCAGGTACCCTCAGTTGACTGGGAATGCCCGGCAATAGCCCAATGGTGGGAAATTATAGCAAGAAGTACTTACTGGTGTCACAGGCAGGTAGGACCTACCACTACTAGTGGTATGTCTACTGGGTTTAATGCCCAGGCCCAGAAAAATACATCATTGACGTCAAGTTGGCGAAATATATCACCATCATGAATTGGAAATCCAATCAGGGGCAAATCTTCGGGGTGAAAATTTGGAGGGAACACCTCCCTAATATATTTGCCAATCAGGTCTCGACGCAACTGGGTGGGTTATGTCTTCACATCACTGCCTTGTTGGAGTGGGCTGTGGTGAATCAGACCAGTGCTGGCAAGGGCAGAATGCATGTACATTGCACTAGCAGAGCAGACAAGGCAGGTCTGATTTAAAATTCCATGCATGCAGGCCCCAGTTACACTGAGCCAAGGCATAACATGAAAAGCAAAGACTTGCACTCATTGCTGCTTCGGAGGCACTCCAAGTCGGGTGTCCTAGTCAGACCTCACAGCTCCAGCAGCTTCTGACATTTGGATTGATAATAAGCCATGCGTCTCCCACATTCTACAGAAATATTTCCTGTTCATAGGTTTGTGAAATGCTTGAGATTTTTTGCAGTTACAAATGATTAAATCACTTAGGCAATTTTTGAAAAAAATCACAATCATTTTACATCCCATTTTTGAACAGAAAAGATTAAGTATATCTACAGAAGTCTTTACCTTGTCAAGCAACATAGCTTATGTTCATTACTTTGTGCCAACTGGTATTTAACTACGTTGCATAGATTACACTTTGTTCCTGTCAGGTACAACACTCTTAACCAGTCATGACTATGTATTCAATAGCACAATTCATGATTTGACAAAACTCAAAGTCCCAGAATGCAAATTGATCATCAATACGAAATGCTTGTTAAAATTGCAAAGGCATTCAGGAAATACTTGAGTGTGTCATGAATGAAATGCTGAGCTGTTGCTCTTATCATAGAGTTGCACCTGCAAATTGGCCTAAAGCTAAATGTGAGGATTTTCAGCAAGTACAGGCTTTTTGGCCAAAAGCACCCTGCATTCTGGGATATGTTTTTTTTTTGCTTCTACCATTAACCTATTAATTAAAAAATAACGTATAAATGCTGTTGGCTAAAAAGTAAGCACTGGCTTAGGGTATCACTCATGATAAACATTGCATAATGTAACTAAGCTGGTAGGGGTTGTAAAGAAAAATTGCCTCTCTGGTTCAAAAATATTGTGAAACACATTATTTTGTACTAATAGTGATTTATTGAGGACGGGACTTTAGTGGTAAAAATGTAACCTGTGCATCCTGGTAGAAATACTATTTCATTCTAGTATCGGCAAGGATTATTACTGTACGCTGTTCTTTGTTTTATGGTATCAATTCTAATTAATGAGTAGAGGTTCCCCTGTTTCAACACTAGTTACCATTTTCCAACAGATTTTCAAAACATGGCCATTAATCTCTGCTAGATCAGCTCTAAGTGGACCTGTGTCATGCATGATGCCTTAAGACAGTTGTTGGAAAATGGGTTATTGGTAAGGGCAGGTAGGTACCTACACCTAGCAACAAGCCACTAACCTCCACTTAGGTCCAGTTAGGTCTCAGTAAATTAACCCCAGCTCAACCCTTGGTAGCTTGGCAACGAGCGTCAAGGCTTAACTTAGGACACAGTGTGTAAAGCATTCAAATATCACAAAACAGTAATTAAATAAAACACAGGAAACAGTTTAAAAATCCAAAACCAATTTATAAAAATAGTTTATATTTTTATCTTTAAAATGACACAAAAACGAATAAAATCGGATAAAGGGAACCGGAGATATGAATTTTTAAAGAATTATTATTTTTCTAGCGCTTAGAAACAAAAAGCGCCAATCGGGTCATCTGGTTGCACCTCGACCGGGGCAAAGTCAAAGTTTCAGGCCGACCGCGATGGAGCCCTGCTCGGCTACAGGTCGCGGGAGGCTTCGGTTAAAAGTTTACCTTCACCCTTAGGGGGTCATTCTGACCCCGGCCGGCGGCAGTAGCCGCCGGCCTGGCTGGGACCGCCAGAATACCGCTGCGCGGTCAAAAGACCGCCGCGGGTATTCTGGGTTTCACGCTGGGCTGGCGGGCGACCGCCAGAAGGCCGCCCGCCAGCCCAGCGGGAAACACCCTTCCATGAGGATGCCGGCTCCGAATGGAGCCGGCGGAGTGGAAGGGGTGCGACGGGTGCAGTTGCACCCGTCGCGATTTTCAGTGTCTGCATGGCAGACACTGAAAATCTTTGTGGGGCCCTGTTACGGGGGCACTGCAGGGGCCCCCAGGGGCCCCACGACACCCCATACCGCCATTCTCTTCCTGGTGGCCAAAACCGCCAGGAACAGGATGGCGGTATGGGGCTCGGAATCCCGCCGGTTTTCCGTTTCTGACCGCGGCTGTACCGCCGCGGTCAGAATGCCCATGGGAGCACCGCCAGCCTGTTGGCGATGCTCCCGTGGTCGTTGGCCCTGGCGGATTTTACCGCCAGGGTCAGAATGACCCCCTTAGTCTTTATTTTGAAGATTTTCTTCAGCGGGATGAACCTGCCAGTCCTATCCGACCTCCTGGAGCCCTTCTCCGGATACGCGATGCTGGAATACTCGGTGGAGATTTTTACCTTCGGACTTAGTCGTTTTTTCGAGGTGAAAATCCTTCGACCGGGGTAAACCTGGATCTTGATCCAACGTCCATGGAGCCCTTCTCGGATACGATGGCTGGGAGGTCCCGGTCAACTTTTTACCTTCGGACTTAGTCTCTTTTTCAGAGATTTTTCTTTACCGGGACGAACCAGCAAATCAGGCCGGGTCGCGGTTGAGGCAAGCCGGCTAGAGTTGCCGCGGCGGGTCAGTTCCCTCTATGGAGCTTTTTTACAAAAATTCTCCAAACTTCTCCAAACTTCTGGGGCTTCTCCCAGATGTCCTTTTAAGGTTCTTTTGGGGTCCACATCTCACCCCAAGGGTCCAGAAGTTCTGAGATGGTCCTTGGGGGGTGCGGACTACAACTCCCAGAATGCACCTGGCGCAAACTCCTTTTTGGCCACTGCACAGTGGTCAGCTGGTCGCTTTCTTCAGGAGTTGGTGCAGGGGACTCTGGATAGCAGTTTTTCACCTGTAGCAAACAGTTGAAGCCAGGCAAAGTCCTTCTTGTGGTGAAGCCCAAGTGTGCAGCTGGTGCAGTCCTTCTGAGTGCAGGTTCCAGGTGCAGGCCAGGGGTCCAGCAGGGCAGTCCTTCTTCTCCTTTAATTCTTCCTTGTTGGAATCTGATGGGGATCTGAGGTGTGGGTGCAGGTCTGCCAGTTTTATCCTTGCTCCTGGGTGAAAAGCAGGGGGGTCCTGGTTCTCCAATCAGGGGCAGGGTCCTTCCCCCTGCGATGACCACTTCCTGGGAAGTGTGGCAAAAATCCATCCCAGAGGGCAACATTCTCTAAAAATCCAACATGGCTGAATCTGATTTTTGGAGGTTACATCTGGCTGAGCCCACCCACTGGTGTGGCTAAAAATCATAAACACACCCCTCTCCTGCCCTCTCCTAATCTAATTAAGGGGGCACTTAGTTGTCTGGGGTTGCAGGATGTGGGGGTGTTGCTGGTTGCTCCAAATGTCCTTCTCTGCCTTTGAAGACCAGTTTGGCAGCCCTCCCCCTTCCTGCCTCACCATCTGCTGAGGGGAGATTCTCTCCCACAGGCACATTCCTTTGTGTGAAGCCAGGCCACTTCACACCTCATCAAGGCAGCTTGGCTAAGCTGCTACAGGCTGGCCAATCCGAGCACAGCAGCAAAAACAATGCAGGGCTGAAATTGGCAACTTTTTAGGTAAAATCTAAAACTCTTTACCTGAACAAGTTATATTAAATCCAACAACTGGAAGTTGTGGGATTTATTACAACAATTAAGTTGATACCAAATTCTTGGTATGCATCATTTAAGGAGATAAAATTTTAATCAAAGTCTCCCCATTCTAGCCTATGAAGGCCATTTACTACAATGAGGGAAAAACGAATTTGGCTGTTTTTACCTCACCAGGGCTTATAAAACTATTTTTATAAAGTCCCTGCTTATAGTTACATGGCACCCAGCCCTAGGGGCACATAGGGCACACCTTAGGGGTGACTTATATGTAAAAATAAGGTAGTTTAAGACTTTGGAACTACTTTTAATTCCCAAGTCGAATTTGCATATAACTTTAATTTAAAAGCAGCCAGCAAGGCAGGCCTGCCTTTAAAATGACACTGGACACCTCAGCAGCACCTATGGGTGCACTACCTATGCTGTGGTCCCTAAACCTACATGCCCTACCATATACTAGGGACTTATAGGTAGGTTAATTTAGCCAATTATAATTGGCCTAATTTGCATATTGATTTTACACAGAGCACAGGCCCTGGTACTGGTTAGCAGTACCCAGGGCACCATCAGAGTCAGGAAAACACCAGCAAAAAGTGGAAAATGGGGGCAAAAAGTTAGGGGGCCTCTGCCATCAGCCCTGTTTTCTCACAACAGTCCTGCTTTTTTAGCTAACAGCACCACTGATGTTGCTATTTCTGAGTCCGGAAGAACATTTTTAAAAGTAAACTACAAGTATCAGAGTACATTTTTCTGTTGCTAAATAATCACGACTGGATACTTTTAATCCACACTTGACATACAACAGCTTTGTCAGGGCCTCGGAAAGCATCAGATATGCACTAGTTCAGTTGGATTGATACTATGCAGAGCTCCCTACAAAACAGTCATGTGGTGTCTGTAGTTGAGTCAATATGTCAGCTTTTAGCAGGAACTAATGTGAGTAGGGTGTCAGAGAAGTGGCTTGTGTGAGCTACCCTTGCCTTAAAGCTTACGCGTTATTGGAAATGGTGCAGACGGTGCATTCGATTATGTGCTTAATGAACGGTGTTCCATTGTCTTTGCATTGTTCTTATTATTTCAATGATGCATATCCTTTGTCTCTGAATAGCACTGGCCTGCATATGTACTTTACATGTATTTAATGCTGCATTATAAGGTGTTCATGATGCATACATCAAGCTAATATTAATGGTGTTCTATTACCACCCACTATGGCCATTTGTGTACTTTATTCTGGTACCCTAATTAACTTCTGTGAGTTTGGAGATTTAGGGCCTGATTCAGAGTTTGGTGGAGGGGGTTACTTTGTCACAAACGTGACGGATATCCCTTCTGCTGTATTACAATTGCATTATAGCCCATGGGACTTGTAATACAGAGAACAGGAATTCTGCCACGTTTGTGATGGAGCAACCCCTTGGCCAAACTCTAAAGCAGGCCCTTAGTGTCCATGAAGTTCAGATTAGTTAGTCATTCTGCAGTGCGAATCTTGTGCCCCTGTCCACACTCTACCATTTTAGTTGGGTACAACACATTGCTTTTTGGGAATCCTCAGGCACAACCCTCCATAGTATGGGTTCCTATTCATCCTTGCTTTATGCTTTTTTTACTGTTTTATGTCTTTCCCTTCCACCTTACCTCCTTTTGTGTTTTTTTCTCTCTTGCCCCGCATCAAGGAGAGTTGAGGAAAATAAGTGCTAATCGCCAAAAATAAGTGCCGTTTTTGTAAGTTTATGCTTTTTCAGTATTCACAAAACTGCACTTTAATAGTAAGTTTATGAGCACCGAGACTCCGCAGTCAGGGTGGAGAACTCCGCGCGTAAAAAGAAAAGCCTGTCCTATCTGTTTATGTGGGGAGTTCTCCATCCCAGCTGCTGAGTCTCCACGCTTTAAAACTTACTATTAAAATGTAGTCTTGTGAATACTAAATAAGTGTAAACCTACAAAAAAGTTTAATTTTACCTTTGTGAATCATGCCCTATACCTCCAATGGAGATCCCAAATGCAAAACATCCGCTACACCTGTGTAATTTACAGCATTTCAGGGATTTCCCATAATTCAAAATGGCAACATTTCTGGAATTAAGCATTTATGAAACTTTGCCCACTTTTTTTGCCACAGAGACTAACTGCAGCGGAAAATGCTTTGCCTCTATACTAATTCAAGCAGAGAATGCATCTCAAGAGACAGTTTTTTCCTTGACCCATTATTTTTTGTTACGCCAGTGATTTTTGAATGAGCCTGGCATTCACTTTTTACTAGTGATACCCCCGTGTGTCTCATGAAATTTACATGTAATGTAGCATAACTTTCCCAAAATATAATTTCATTTCCAAGACTAAAAATACCCAGCTTCTCCCAATCCTATTTCAAATGAATACCAATAGCTATCAATAGTCGATTAAAACAATCTATTTTTTTGTTAATAAAATTTAAATATATTATTTGATTTTCTTTGATTTTTGCTACAAAAAGGTCAACCACACAGGAGTATGAAGTACACAACAAAGCAGACTAATGGTTTACCAGAATATAATGTAATATAGCATAATATATGATATGAGGGCTAAAGTATCCCTGTCATACATTACAGAGATATTGCAAGTCACCTTGGAGTTCCCTAACCTTATAGAGGTCAAGGCCAAAGGCCAGTTGCTCTATAATGTTATGGAACTGTGAGGTGACTTGCTATATCCTTATCTTGCACTCCAGGTGGTATTTTTACCCCACATTATTCATGACCACACCATCACTTTTCCCACAAACCACTTAAAACTGTGATGCATACCTCTTTCATATGAAAGATTGAGCATCTTTCCAAACATGAAGTATAAGAAATTAAGTTGCTGGTTGACTGAGATGTGAGCCCTAGACAAGCAGCAGTCTTAATTGTTGTCAGGGTGAGGCACAAGCCAACCCCAAATTACCCTGTGCTTAACCCTCTGGTAGCTTGGCATAGAGCAGCCAAGGCAATGTGTAAAGCATTTCTGCAACACGTCAAACCATCATAAAGTGAAAACACCACACAAAAAGAATCTCATACCAAGTAAGAAAATAACTTTCTTTAATAATTAAAGCTAAACCAAAACAACAACACAACAAAAAGAAAACAATTAGTAGAACAGGAGGGATTCATTTTTAAAGATTTTAGTGAAAATAGCACCAAAAAACACAAAGTGCAAACTCTGGATATCTTATCGCGCCATATCGGGGCAAAATCACAAGTCCAGGCTGACTGTGATGGAGCATGGGCTGGCTCCAGGGACCCAGTTAGGCCAGCTGAACAAAGTACCTTAAATCCTGACTTGCACAGCATTATGAGGATCTGTGTCAAAGAGGCGTCGCACTGCACAGATGATGTATCAGTTCTCAAATACGGCATGGTAGCAGTGTGAGATCTTTTGTTGTTGTCGCGAATTCCATTGACAAGGGCTTGCAGTGTATCGGTTCTGAGGAGCTGCAAAGCTGCGGGACAGAGTTAGGTACAGTTTTTGAGACTGGCATCAATGAGAGATGCAGGGCCTGCACTGAGGATACATTGCACAGCAGTGGTACTGATGTGCTTCAATGCAGGTCTTTGTGACTGGTCCAATCCATGCAGTAGCGGCAGTGTATTGGTTTTGCTTGGGTTTGTGCAGAGGAGATGTGTCTGTTTGACTTCATCACAAAGGCTGACAGAACACCTTAAGCCCATCTCCAAGGTTCCAGGACTGGGTTGCCACCACTTTGCGTGGAGGCAGGACAAAAGCCCACTCAAGTATAAGTTGGGCTGGGTCCAGCTCCTCTTTCCCATCCTGCCAGTGATTGCCCATCCAGACACATCTAAGCTCCCTATTGTGTATGGCTATCTAGCAGGAATATACAAAGCTCAACTGCCAACTACATCCAGTCATGTGACCGAGAGACAGGCTTTGCCACCTAATGGCCAAGGCAGGAAAATGCCAACTTCCTTAAAGTGGCATTTTAAAATTTTTACTTTAAAATCTGACTTCACCATAATTTAGGATTTTTTATTACACTTCCAAGACTTCAAACATGAACTGCTGACCTGTACCCATTTGGAAATTACACTTACAAAATGTAATAAGGTACTTACAGTGTTATCCAATGGGAGAGGTAGGCCTTGCAGTTGTGAAAAAGAAATGTTAGAGTTTTCACTACAGAGACATGTAAACCTCAAAATCGTATGTCCAGCTCCTTAAATACACTGCACTCTGACCTCTGTGCTGTCCAGGGCCTACATCATGGGTGACTTATATGTATTACTAAGGAACGTTTGGGCCTGGCAAAAGGTTCTTTTGCCAGGTTGAATGCCAGTTTAAAACTGCACACATGGGCCCAGATTTAAGAAAAGTGGTGCTTCATTACATGAAGCGACAATTTTCTTGCATCCTATTGCTCCCCCCTAATGCCACCATGTGTGTGCCGTATTAATAATACAGAGCACCATGAAACATGTTAGGTTCAATGGCATCATAATTTCTGTTGCTATTGTGGTACTTTGCAGGATTAGCGCCAAAAATGTTGGTGCTAACACTGCAAAGTACATAGAAGCCCATTATAAACATTGGTGTGTCTCAATTTAATGCCTGCACTGAGCAGGTGTTAAAAATTGCGAGACAAATGGTGCAGCAGAATCTCATAGATTTCACTGCACAATTTTTCTGGGCCTCCTAATGGAGGAACACCCACCTTGCATACATTATGCCAGGCACAGGCATTATGTGGCGCAAGGGTTTACAAAGTGGATCAATGCGTGCATTGCACCACTTTGTATATTTGGTGCGGTGTTTTTGCTAACAGCACATTAGCATACAAAAATGACGCTAATGAGTCACTAGGTGGAGCTAGGCCCTTCTTAAATTTGGGCCATGGGCTACAATGGCAAGCCTGAGACATGTTTAGCGTGCTACTTAAATGGGTGGCACAATCAGTGCTGCAGGCCCTCTGGTAGCATTTAATTTATAGGCCCTTGGCAAAGTTAGAGGCACATTACTAGGGATTTACAGGTAACCTAAATATGCCAAATGGGAATAAACCAAACTTACTTAGTTTTAAACAGAGAGCACAAGCACTTTAGCACTGGCTAGCAGTGGTTAAGTGTGCATAGTCCTAAAACCAGCAAAAACAAAGTCAGCAGGGAGGAGGGTTGAAGGCAAAATGTTAGGGGATAAACCACACCAAGGATGCAACGTCTAGCTTGAAGAGTAGAAAAAATAAACACATCAACAAACTATAGATATTTGTTGCACACAGGTATTAAAAAAGTTAAAAACAACTCATTTAAAAACCAACCTGCAGTAGCTCAGAACCTGTAGAAACATGCAGAAAGATTCTAGCTTTTCTTTATCTGAGGAGTACAAAAATTAAACATATTCTCTCTGCTTGTCAGCTGTTAAATAGAGCAGAAGAAAGAAAAGCAAAGTAGCCAGCAGTGAAGGAGGTCAGAACTCCATTGTGAGGTCGGAACAGACTGTGATAACCTTACAATAGTTCCGATGTAGCATCACAAGTCGCCAATGATAAAGAAATTAGTGACTGCCGTTTATATAGGAGTACGAATCCCATACATTACAACAAAAATACACACATCTAATGAACACAGTTCCATAGCGTGGATCACTGATCAAGAAGAAGACTATAAACCGGGTAAATTACTTTTGATTTGACTTTCCAGGCACTACATCTGCATTTCGAAGACAAAGATGTTTGGTGACAGGGATGCTCACTGATAACGATATCAGGGCAAGTAACACCGGAACTTTTCAACGGGAGGGGACATTTTTAATCAAGGACCAGAATAATACCTACCACATTTACATATTAATATATTTGATTCAGTAGCTGCTGCTGTGATGCAAAGCTTTTATTGGTGGTCCTGGCAGTTTTATTTTGTGAACAGCTTCCGTTTTGGTGCAGTGCAGACTTTTAGGCTCAACTGTCTGAATTGATATTCTGAACAGCAAGTAAGCAAGGATGACAGAGCATCAATGCAGCGACTCCTGCTAGCGCTTGGGGAGCAGGGCTAGGATACAGTTGCGTAATCTGTGAGAAATATGCTGCCACTGTACACTGCCGTCTCTAGCACCAACAGACCACTTTTATTTTATGTTGATTGCCCTCTTGCATGTCCAAATTGCATTATATATTGAAATGACTGAAAGCATAGATAGAAACTATGATTAATCCTACAGGAGAATGTCAGCCACTACTGATTTTAAAGTGGGTTGAACAGAACAGTATCATTTTTGTGAATGCTACTGCCGGCGAGGCTGCCATCTAATGCTTGGCTTTGCAGACGTTTTCTGATAATTGGTGCTTAGACAACACTGGTTAATAACTAGTGTTGTATTGGGTAAGAAACCTGGAATGACAATATAGAGTTCAGTTTAATCTAGAAGGGAAAGATTACACAACTAGTGAGCCATGTGGAAATGTCCTTCTGGGCTGCTTACCCTGAAGAGGTGTATATTCAATATAGTGAATAGGCCATAAGACCCACACTGTTATAATAATGCATCGCTAGAGCTGTAGAAGGAGTGAGTCAAAGAGTGTGTTCACCTCGTTATATATGCCTTCCATAGGAAGTCATTAAATTGAACATTTGTTTCAAACCCCACTTATTCACTACTCTAATGTCACAGCAGGTAAAAATGAGCTTTATATTAGAGCAGCTAAAATTTAATTTAATCTTTTCACTCTTCTGATGCCAAAGCAGCGAGGCGCCAGACCCTGAAGTCCATGCACTTGATATTCCTGGGTTGTTAGAAAGCCAAATGGGGGAAGAACAATGCAATGTGTGCTCCTGCACAGCCCACTGCCTGTTTCCTGGTAAGCTGCAGGCTTCTGCATAACAGCATTTGTAAGAGGGTGAGAGCAGCAGCGCATGCAGCTTTTTGCTCCCAGGTGTGAACAATGTAGCTTCAGGGGCATCATCGTCAGTCCTGGTTGTTGAGCATTCAATAGTGGGTTGAAGCACAAGGGCTGGATAAATGTGACAATTATGTGGTGTAATTCCATGCCACAAATTGAACACAGTGAGAGAGAAAAGCGACTGAGCGGTAATTGCTTTAGTAGGTTTTTAAGGAGGGGAGTGTGGGTGTTCTGTTCTTTAGAAAAACAGGAACAATAATCTCATATAAAGCTTTTGGGAGCATAATGTGAACCTAAAATTGCTAAAAAGACATAGGTTCTGAAGTATCAGTCATGATACAGGCCATTAACTTCATTGTGTGCCCAGTAAGCTAGATCGTTATCAGGTGTGTTTGGACTTCACCTTCTCTGAACACTTTGAAACATAATGAAGCAAAGCCATGCATGTTTCAACACAGTGTCACTAAAAATGCTAATGATATGCCAAACCACTATTATGTCAGTGATGCACTTCATCAAAGCAGAGGAGGCCCTGGACCAGCTGGTGCCTAGATCGAGACGCGACAGACCACTGATTGACTCAGGAGAATGACTGAGACAGGACTGTGATAGGGGACTAGAGTGTGACAGGTATTGTGTGGTGTCGGCGTGTCAGACCTTATTTGTTTTTATATTATTATGATAAAGGGACAAGTATAGGGTAAGTCATCTATTGCCTTCAGAGGTCGACTTGGACCTTTTGACTCAGACAGGAGTGTGAAATCATCCAACTAGACAATATGAATCAATAATCATCAAATATGACATCAAATAATCAACATAATCAATTGGAGTCAGTAATTTAAACAAAACATGACTGATGTGGCCATAAATCACCACACCAGTTTAGTAAAGTTGAAACATTTACTGCCCTTTAGATTAACAATGGTAAGATCACCTAAATCATGCGCAAGACCAAATGATAGAAATACAGAAACTTCACAGGCTGCCCAAAATGCCTGAAGAATCACAATCTAATCAAAGTATTTATCTTTAAACACTCCAAAAGAACCATGCAGAACAACAACAGAATCAAGTAAAAAGTAGAAACAACATACATTTAGTTTGTGGAGTTGAAATATTCAATATCAATTAATAAACAGTCAAATTAGACATTAGGTTAGGCATTCTTAACTATTACTCCAACAGGAAGGCATGTGTGGGTTTCATTCAAAAAGAAAAATAAGACAAAAATTATTTTGGAAAACATCTAACTATGGCACTCACCAAAATAATCAGTTGGATTTTCTAAGGGAGAAAAACCTGCAAGAAAGACAACTGCACATTCGTTATACCTCTCCTAAATGGACCCGCAATCAGTAGTATCTTCATCAGCAGAGGGCAGGAAAATCCAGTCTTCAGGGAACAGCAACAGGGCAAGAAAGTGAAACAGTTCAGTAAAGTTGGACCTAATTTGTCTGGACTGTTAGAATCATAGGCAAGAACTAAGCAGCATCTCTGAAAATAAGGAACTGAACAGAAGCTCAGAAAATGAAGAACTAACAAGAAGCTCAGTAAATGGGCAACTGACAGAATCTATCTCTAAATAGAACTGAACTTACATCACCTAAAACATTGCTATGTTAAGGTCCCAAAAATTACTAACTAAGCTCCTATTGGACAGACTATAGGGTGGTTTAGTTTGCAGCCAATTTAAATCATCTGCACTTCAGATGTATCTCTTCTTTTCTTCACCCAGGATTGGATCACGCTGTCACTCCTCTCTTGTCTCCGGACATCAGCTTCCATACAAAAATTACATTTAAAACTATGTGGAAACATAACATGTGATTCCTGTCAAAAACTAAAACTCAAGCAAGAACAAAATATGCAACATGAAAATAGGACATTGAACACTGAGGCTTATTGTTAACATTATAATTTTATCTCAAGGAAATATGCAACACCAGCAGTAAGAACAGGACAGAAATGTACACTGTGGAAGTCACACAGGATGTTTGAAGCAACATTAATTTGCAGAGTTAACACTCTTGTAAACATTGTGCCTCTGGAAAATTACTAAAACAGGAGACCTTTTAACTAATGCTAAAACATGAAGAATAAAACATTTTGTTTTCATTTAAACCATTAAACTTTTAGTACATGTTAATAATCATCTTGTCAGTATATTTAGCTATTAATAAACAAAATATATTTTCATTAGTCATTATTTGATTTCATGTCAAACTTCATGGTGGCTGACACCAGAATTGGTTTCAAGCCTTTCAAAACGCATGTTTTATTTTGGAGCACACAGTTTTCAGCTAGGCCTTTTAATACATGTTATTGCACATTATATTTTAGTGACACATTTTTGTTAATAGTGAGACAATTCAAAACCTAGTTTGTTTAGTATATCTAAAATTTCTCGGTTTTCTCTAGGTTTCAGAATTTCCTAAATCATTAGAGTATTTGCTTCTCATCTTTTCCATTTTAATTTCTTCCTGCCTCTGTTTATTTTTCATCCTTCGTTTTTGTTTGAAGCTATACCATTTGTAAAATCCGATTATGCAAATGACACATACAATCACTATTAATAATTGCTTCTGCATCATTCTCACAACACTCTGACCAAGATTTCCCAACCAATTTTCACTTCAGTAAAAGATTTGCCTATATTTTCCCACACACCTGGTTCTTTCAGGTCCTTTAGCTCTGAATTTTGATCTGTCAAATTCTTAATGAAATTTCTAATTTCTTTACTCTTATCAGGGATAAATGTACAACAATGTTTTGTTTTGAGCATCCGGCAGACTCCATCTTCCTTTATTAAGAGGATGTCTAATGCAAGACAGTTTTGAAGAACCATCGAACGTACGGCAACTATTAGAGTATCCATAAATATAATTACTCCAGAAAAATCTGTTTGCATTCCATATACAATAGTAGACAGCTTTCTAATTTTCATGTCATTCAGAAGAGCGCCTACAGAAGGAATACTTTCTCCAAATATATCTCCAACTATTTCGGATTAACTTGACCTTTTTGATCTTGATCTCAGGTTCTCATGTGTTTCGTCTATGTTGTCAACATGATAAATTTAGGAAAAAACCTCCCAGGTAGCAAGTACCACACCATCCCCTAGAGAGAAAACAACCAGCCCTTTTTCCACAGATGCAATAAAGCTCAGGAATCGCAGGATGTTGTCCATTCAGCATAAAGTCCCATGTACTCTTAAAAAGAAATACATGTCTGCATTCACTCATTCCCACAAACTTAGCATCAGTTCTGGAATGAAGTCTATATATACAAAGCTTTCCTACATGTTGATAGTCTAAAGCAAGTGTCCCTTGTGTGTTAGTTACACTATATGCAAAGTCATTCTTGTAAGTGTGTTTCACTAAACCTTTCTCTACCTTCTCCTTCAATTCTTTTCTTCTATCATCTGCCTGATCCAGAAATGTTTTCTCAACTTGTGAAAGTGTACATGTAAGGTTATTCCTGTGAGCGTAAGCAGTTAAAAGAAACCTCCTACAATGTCTATATTCCTAGCTCTAGCAATACCACCCAAATGTTGGTTAGCTTGAACAAAAGAAAAAACAACATCCTTATTTGAATAGAAATATTGGAAGTATTCTTGATTATTGAATCTTGGTAATAGAAGTCTGCAACTAATTCCATATGTTAGTGGTAAGCTATGATATGTAATTTCCTCTTGCACTGATGAAGGAATTTGTGTACACACATAGCATTCTCTCACATCCATTGTCTCAACATAGTCATACAATAAGTTATAGAAAATATTAGAAGAAAGATCTCCTTGTGAGCTGTGTAAGTATTTCTAAACCCCATTAAACTTCTTTAATTTAGAAAGTGTAATAGTCTCTGGCTGAGGTGTATAATTAGTTTCAGCTTTATCAGAAACACTCATACTGACAATCAAAAACAAACTTATCAACACACATACAATTGCTAATGCAACACACATACAGCTGCAACACCCATTGTTTCTATTGCGATTGCTAATCATGACCTGTGAAGAATCAGAAAGTGAAAGAAAATAAAAATAGATTTAACTATGCAGCCAAACAAAAATCAAAAATAATCTTCAGTCTTCTTTGTGATTATTTACAGCAGCTCCCAACTTTTCTCCAGATTTTGTCAAATATCAGTTTAGCAGCCTTGTCAAAATCACTTTCAAATGTCTCTTATTAGATCATAATCTTTTGATCACTCACTATTACTTCCAGTGCATACTGTCTCTCTTGTTCAATTGGCAATGGGATTTCAAAACTCAGTTCAAATGTAATTTCAAGTTCCAAAATGTGGAACTGTATTCTTATGCTTAAAACAAAAGGACATAAACTTGTGTTCCCATTCATCAGCTGCAAGATAGGCCCATTCAGGACCTGTGTCTTTTCGACTTGCAACTCTCTTTCTCTTTGGTCTTTGATTTGCGCTTCTTTCTCCTTCACTCAGATCTGATCCTTCAGTAGTTTCTGCTTCCTTATTAAACCTCAACAGTACATCAGGAACCTTTTCAGTTTCTTGCAGTGTAAGCCACTTTTCTCCTTTTGCATGTTTTTCTAAACAGTGATGGCAAAACTGGACTTACAATTCTTCTTGGTTGAGCAGGATTTGGACAAGCACGTCTTTGACTTTGACTTGTTCCACCTGTACAATAGCCGCTTCAGGAGGAGTCAAATCTGCATGACTTTGATTCAACTCAGCTCCACTTTCGGCTTCTACAAGGAACAAGATCTGCTTTATCTCTTTTTCCCAATCGTCTGTTTCTGGGAGAGTCCTCCGTAGACATGACTCTCCTTCTACATCTATTTTGGAATTTGCTGATCGAGGAATATCAGCATTGTCCCCTATTTCATCTCTCAGAGGTGTACCAGGATCTTCTTGAGAGTGTATTACTTCAGCTGGTGCTTTCAGCAACACTGGATCTTCGTCCAGAGGATACTTCACTTTGCAAATATGGCTCGCATGGACCCAGTTCAGAACTCCAGCACACTTCACAGCAGTCGTCATCACCAGAATGATCTGGTAGGGTCCTTTCCACCTTTGCTCCAAGCAAGTCTCCGACACGTGCTTCTTGATCACCACCCATTCTCCAGCTCGGAGACTATGACACTGGTCTTGGGATGGTGGCACAGCTGCTACTTCCACCTGGTGAGACAAAGAGCGAACTACATCAGCTAGACCCTTGCAGTAATCCAGCAACAAGTCATATGTTATGTTTACAAGTACATATGCAGGAACACCTGGCAATCTCATTGCTCTGCCCATCAGGATCTCGTGGCGATAGAGTCCAGTCTTTCTGTCAGGTGTACTTCTCATGTTCATTAGAAGCAATGATAAAGAATCTGGCCATTTCAAATTTGTGGATACACACATTTTTGCCAATCAAGCTTTCTGAGTTCCATTAATTTGTTCTACTAATCCAGAATTTTCAGATGCAGCTTCTGTTCAATGGTTAAGGCTGAACTTAGTAATTTAAGCACCTCATTGTTGAAGTGACTTCCTCTGTCTGATTCTAAAGAGGCTGGAATTCCAAAATGTGGGATCAACTCTCTAAGTAACAGCTTTGCTACTGTGAGGCTAACGTTTCTACGTGTGGGGTTGGCTTCAATCCAGTTACTAAATATACAGACAATCACTAACTCATATCTCAAACCACCACACACAGGCCTTTCAATAAAATCCAGCTACATTCTGTTAAATGGACCACCTGCTCTTTCAATGTGACTCAAATTAACAGCAGTTATTTTTCACATGTCCATTTGTTGACACGTATTGCATCTGTAAAAAATTGCTTCAGCAACCTGTCTACATTTTGGATTGAACTAGGATTGTGTCAATGTTCGAATCATTGCATCTCTGACAATGTGTGTTTGACCATGATAATATCTTGCCATCTCCATCAGTAGACAGTTTGGCAAAACTATATGCCCTTCATTTGAAACCCATATTTCATGTATATCTCTTTGAATGCAACCCAATTTTATCCAGCTTTTCTTTTCATCTTCTGGAACTTCATCTTGGAGTCTTTTTATTTCCTTCCAAGTGTCAATTACTGTCAACTTGTAACTTTAACTTGTCTCATCAGCATTTATTGCACCAAACTTTTTCCATTCTTCATTAAAGGAAACACTATTTAGTGCGCGGAATCGAGCAACCTGATATGCGTAATTTCCCATGGAGATGATATTGCTCGATCTCTGGTGATTACTACACTTGCCTAACACAATTCTTTTCAGGCAATTGTAGGGCTTGTAATAAATCATGAATTTTATCACTATCTCTAACTGGTGAGCCAGAAGAGGTAATGAAACCTCTCTGGGACCATAAATGCCCAAAGTTGTGTACAAAACCAAATCTATACTGGCTGTCTGTAAAAATCGTAATTTTAAGCTGTGAAGAAATAAGCCATGCTCTAGTAAGAGCCACCAATCCAGCTACTTGTGCAGAAAATACTCCTTGAAGGCATGAAGCTTCAAGTATGCCAGAAATAGTGCACCCAGCACAACCAGATCTCAAAGTTCCTGCACTGTCTCTTAAACAGGAACCATCAACAAAAATGATTTGATAATTTTTCTCCAACAGAGTATCCTGAATATCAGGTCTGGGTTTGGTGCACAGTTCAGTAACCACTAGGCAGTCATGTTCAACTTCATTAACATTTTCATTGTCAACATTTCCTACTGGGAGCAAAGTTGCTGGATTAAGCACAGTGGAACCCTTAAGGGAGACATTTGGTGAACCTAAAATTAGCAATTCATATCTTGTCAGTCTAGAGTTTGTTAAATACTGAGTCTTGGTTCTAGTAAGCAAGACCTCAACTGAGTGAGGGACCGGAACAGTTAAAGGATGTCCCATCACAATGTTCTCACACTGAGTGAGACTCACACTAACTGCAGCTACCTACTTGGAGAAGCCTGGTAAAAGGGCAGCACCCGGATCAAATGTAGTTGAAAAATATGCTACAGGACAATTTACGCCACCATGTACCTGTGTCAAAACAGAAAGTGCACAACAATCATGTACATGACAAAACAGTAAAAAAAAAAATTGTAGTCAGGCATTCCAAGAGCTGGAGCTCTGCACAGGCCCTCTCTCAACTCAGTAACAGCTTTCATATAAGCTTCATCAAAAGGCACTGGATCAATTATGTCTTTATGAGTCAATCTCTGTAAGGGCTTGGAAATAACAGAAAAACTGGGACTCCATTGGAGGCCATAACTCACCATTCCCAAAAACATCCTGACATCTCTTTGAGTAACAGCAGGGTTCATTTGCAAAATAGCTGTAACCCTTTCTCTGGACACCTTTCTTGCACCTTTCTCTATCTGATGTCCCAAGTATTCACTTCTTTCTGACAGTACTGTAATTTTGCTGTGGACACTTTATATCCATCTTCACCCGAAAGATTCGACAATGCAATGGTATCCTGCCTGCATGCTTCCTGTGTTTTTGAAGCAGCTAATAAGTCATCAATGTACTGAAAAAATGTTGATGGGAAAGGTACTTCCAATATTCCAAATTCTTTTTTAACACCTGATCAACTATGGATGGGGATTCTGAAAAGCCTTGTGGGATCCTGCACCAACAATACACACAATTGCAGATTTTAAAACAAAAGAGAACCTGGCTCTCCTCATATAGAGGCACTGAGAAAAATGCTTGAAACAAGTCCACTACTGTGAACTATTCAGCATCACATGGAATTTGGAACAGAATCAATGCTGCAATGGGTACAACTGGAAAACATTTAACCACAATATCATCAATTTTTCTCAAATCCTGAACAATTTCCTACTTGATTTTCTCAAACCGATAGTAGGTGAATTACAAGGGCTGCTCAGTACTTCTTTCAAAACTCCTTGCTTCACAAAATCTGTAATTACAGGAGTAACTCCTTCAACTACATTTGGTGCCATGTGACACTGAGGAGTCTTCAGAAAAATTCCATTGGATTTCACCGTGACTTTGACTAGTTCAACTCCTTAGATTAGATCAATGTCTTTTCCAGAAAGATCCCAAACTTTTGAAATAACTATGGGCCAGATGTAGGTAGGTCCATTTCCGATTTGCAAAATTGGATGCAGAACGGTGTCTCAGACACCCTCTGCGAGTCGCTATGGGGTCTTAATGAGGTGGGTCGCATTTTGCGACCCCATAGCGAGTCTCTGCACTCACAGGGATGGTGACCTGCTGAAGACAGCAGACCTCCATGTCTGTGACTGCTTTTTAAATAAAGCAGTTTTTTAATTTATTTTGCAGCCTGTTTTCCTTAAAGTAAAACGAGTTGCAAAATAAAAAAAATAACAAAACCATTTGGTTTCGATTTTTCACAGTAGGCAGTGGTCCATTGGACCACTTCCTGCTCTGAAAACCCCTTTTTGGCAACTTTCACAAAGGGGAAGGCGTCCCATGGGGACCCCTTCCATTTTGCGAATGGGTTACCACCAGTGTGACACTGGTGGTAACTGCGAATTGCTTTGCGACCGCATTCGCGGTCACAAAGCAATTTAGCATAGTGATGTGAGTCGCAAATAGGAATGGGACACCCCTTCCTATTTGCGAGTCGCATTCACAATTTGCGAGTCGGTACTGATTCGCAAATTGTGAATGAGCCTCGCAATCGGCATTTTGCATGGCGCAAACTGAGATTTTTGCAGTTTGCACCATGCAACATACTTGCTACATCTGGCCCTATATCTTGTAAATCAATTGGCATGTCCAATACTGTAAATGCAGGGTAAAGAGTAAGGAATGAAAACTCATTAATCAAAGTACAATTTCCAATTGTTGAACAGGATTCCTCATCATCACTATTTGTTTGAATGGCAATTCCATAATTTGTGCAAGTAATCAAACATCTTGTTTTTCACAGCAAATCTCTTCCCAAAAGGCCTACTGGACTTGAGTCACAGACTGCAAATCTGTGCATGCCTTCAAAAGTACCATTTTCAACAGGAATAGGCTCAGTAATCGGATTTGTCAAGAGCTGATTCGCTACTCCTACAACCTCTGCTATTTTCCCAGAAGTGGCACATTAGGAGCTTTTGCAGCTCTGACAGTAGACTGTGTTAACCAGAAAAGAATCATCATGACCGATTACTGTTCCATTTACATAATGACTACTCTGATCCACCTCTAATGAAACTGCTAACACACATTCTTCTCCATCCGAACTCTCATTCACAATTTCATCACTCAATTCATCCTCACTATGTAGGGGATAGTGTGTAATGCATGGTTGACTAATTTGACTTAACTTTTGACCCATGTTTTGCTGAGGAACCACTATCTGTTGCTATGCCATTGGAGCTTGAGGTATTTGTATTTGCTGCTGTGGTATAATTTGACTCTGCGGTTCCATTTGCTTTTGCTGTGGTCCCTGAAACTGTGGCACCTGAACCTGCTGTTGGGGAATTTGCATTTGCTGAGGAATCTGCATTTGATTATTCATATTTTGAGTATTTAAATTAGGATTCTGAATTCTTGGTTCTCTCAAATTTGGAAATTGATTTTGTTCATTCATCTGCACAACACCTTCCTGTACCATCATTGGACATTCCTGTTTCCAATTTTCTCAACCCCTGCAAGAGTGACAAGGTAACATCATCTACATTGTCTGCATATCACCTGAATTAGCATTAGTATTCAGATCAACACCTACATGATTTCCATTTCCATTTCCAAAACCACCACGTCCTTTGCCTCTTGCCAGTCCCTGACTCAGAAGCATTTGCATGTCTCCTTGGTGCTGTGGAACTTCCTGCATCCCTGATTGTGCTGCTATAATCTGCATCACCATTCCTTTTTTTCAGTCTCTTCTGCTTCATTTTAATCTTGTCACTGCAATATTTAGCAAACTGCAATACTTACAGCAAATCAAATGACTCTTCAGTATGTTATTAACTTCAGGTCTCAACTCTTCAACAGACTGGACATGAAATGAATCATGTCTTTGGGCTCAATTGTTGCTGTACCACTGTAATGTTTAAACAACTGCAAAAACCTTTCATACTATGCATGTATCAACTCCTTTGCTTCCTGAGCTGACCTATCAATTCTCTGCCAAATAATATGTTTAGGAGAAATTCTCGTTTTCAGAAATTCAATCACTTTGTAACAGCATTTCATTACTTCAGGAGATGGTGCACCTGTAACTGGATCTCATGGAGGTTCTCTTGTTGGCCATTCAGCACTCCTTTTGCACGAAATCCATAAATCAGCTGGAGCTTATTTCTAAAAGAGTATTTAAATCCTCACAAAGTCATTTTATGAGTTTCACAAACCTATCTGTTTGCTAGTACCATTCCACTGGTTTATCTCTCAATTTTGGGTAATCATTTGTGAATGATAAAATATAACTCCTGCTCCAAGGGACATGAACATAATTCCCTCCAGTAATTTTTCTCATTGGTAATATCTTTATTAGACTATCAGTCTGCTGCCTATCAGTAGAGTTCAAATTCGCAGACTCCCTTCTCTTTTGATCTATTTTCTTTACCTATCTGCCTTCCCATTTATCTAATGTTCCCCATGTTTGAATACTTTGGATTAATTCTCTAATGTGAATTTTCATACCAGGTGATCTCATGTTCCCAATGTCTTTTGAATCAAATTCTAAACTATATCTCCTCTTCAATGGTTTAGATTTTTCAATATCCACTTCATGTTTTTCTGCAAGTTCTGATAATTTCTGGTGTGTCAGTTCTGCTCTATTTGGGACATATTTACACA
Organism: Pleurodeles waltl; assembly: GCF_031143425.1. Lineage (NCBI taxonomy): Eukaryota > Metazoa > Chordata > Amphibia > Caudata > Salamandridae > Pleurodeles > Pleurodeles waltl. The sequence continues at coordinate 264,477,579 of NC_090448.1, read as the reverse complement.
TGAAGCATAACTCATCTTTCTTATATGAGTCAATTCTAGTTAATTCAAGTGTTCCTTCGATCATTTCATTTAATTGCAATTTTAATCTTAATAGGTTCAGTGTTCTTTCCCGTTCAGCAACTGTTTTCATCGTTGATGCTCCACTCACTTTCTCCTGCCTGTCGGTTAACTGCTGAGCTATCAAGCCTTCTAAAAAAACATTATCATTCACATTGGGCACTCATAGGGGAGTATTACATGGCGGACCCATTACTCTCTCAGGTGTCATCACAACTGAATTTAGATCTGACTTTGACTTCTCCAAATTTTGAGAAATCATGGAATAAGTTAAATCAATAAGTGGACCTGTTTTGTCAAAAGTCTGTTTGAGTGGAGTCATAACTCTCGCAGTAGCATTGAATATTTCCATTTCTGCATTTGAATTAAAAAGATTCTGCACATTCTTCTCATTATTTCCCAGAGCATATAATGGAACAACTGGGCCATTGTAAGAGGAACTGTTAATGCTTCTGGGCTTGATTGAACATTCTGATTTCTTGAGGAAATTATGCCAGAGTTCTGACCTGTAAGTACTGAGGAACTTGTTTGTGTTACTGTTCATGGAGTATATCTTGTCATTATCCGAGCTTGACTAACAACTTGCACAGGAGTAATTGAATTAGGTGTAGACTCCACCTGAACCATCATTGGTTTCTGATAAATCTGTGGTGCCACCGGTACTGTAATACTCGGTGTGGAACTCACAGTAGGAACTGTAGAATAAACTACAGGTTGTGCTACAGTCTCAATCATAAGAGTCTGAGTTACTGTAATGGCAGGAACATTAGTTATGGACTGTATCAGGCTCTGTGTAATGGTGCACTTGGACTAATACTAGTATCTGAATTTGCTTCTTGTGCTACATATGGTGGGGGACGATTTCTCAATAATTGCGTCATAAATTCATCATCATCATCTGAGTCACTATCGTAGCTCAGCAATCTCTCTTCTTCACCAGACTTTGGCTCAATTTCTTCAAGGTCCTTATTCTTTTTCTTTGCCTTTGGTCTAACACTGTCCTCATTCTCTTGTGTGATTGTAGGATACATTCCAATACCCTGTAAGGTTTCGGTTCTTCCAAATTTCTGCTCACTGTCCCACCTATCATCTAACAATCTTTTCTCAGCTTTTCTCATTTGTCCCTCAAATTTTATTTTCTCATGTTGTCTGGCCACTAACTCTCAAATAGCCAAAGCTTCAAATTGTGCTGGTCTCAGAAGTGGTTTTAATTCATGAAGTAGTATTCTCAAATTTTCTAAAAATCTCATATAAAAACTTCCATGAGCATAAAACGCTAAGCTCCCTTCCTTCTGTATGATTTTGCACCATTATTTTAACCAAATACATGCTGGTGGACCTTTTTCCTCAATTACAATGTATGTGGGTGTACCTTCTGGTGGGGCGATTTCTCCTAATCTTACTGGAATAAAAGCATCTCCTCTCATCTGACTCTTTAACGCTTTGAAAAATGTATTTTTCACCTTTAACTCAAAACTATGAATTAAATTAAAAATAGGAAATAATTCAATCTCAAGATCCTTTTTGCTTGCTACTCTCGACCAATAGTGAACAGCTATTGTTCACTAATCCATTTACAGCTCACCGACCAATCATAGCATGGACCTAATGATGTCACACTCACACACAGCGGCTGACAAAGCCTCGTGGACTCATCCTCGAAACTCGATTCACACGAAACTAAATGCAAAATATTGCGAGCACTAAGAAAAAATCAACAAACCAACTTATCTTTTTTCTACAGGTAGAGGCACAATCACTTTAGAAGCCTTACAGAGTTTTTGACTGTGGCTTTTAGCTCTGACAGCTACTTTTTCGACTTTAGCTTTCTCTCAAGGTTCTGTAAAATTTGACGTTCAAATTTCACTCTCGACTAATGCCAGATCGTTCTTGTGCACTCAGGAATCACCAAGTACCTATCAAACTAGCACTCCCTTAACATGCACACTATTTTTCAACCATGCCCAATTGACCTAACACAATAAACAAGGTACAACAACGACCTAGTGTCTCATACAGTTGTACAATACTCCGGAGTTTTAGACCACGCAGGGTCCGTACATCAACAGCCACATAGACAATTGTTTAGCACAAAGCGCCACATTCACTTAAAGTACGATGACTTCACTACTCTCACCTTTTGGAGTGAGCCAACTCCCTAATCAACTACGTTGGAGTATGCAAACTCCCTATTTCTCTCATACATCACAATTCACCTGCGATTTGCTAAAGCATTTAAAGCGCAAACTCTACAGAAAACTCAAACAATCACTGGGAACACTGGGAAGATATCAAATTTCATCTCAACAAGCATTGGCAAAACCAATTTTCATCTAAACAGATGAAATTTGGCAAATTGGCAAAACCAAGGGCCTGATTTATGAACAATTGGTGCCGGCTTAGAGACATTTTTTTACGTAAAAGCGGCGTAATTTTACAAAATACAATTATATTTTGTGAGTTTGTGCCACTTTTATGGCAAAAATGACGCTAAGGCAGTGCAAACTTTTCATAAATCAGACCACAAATTTCCAAAAAATCTCAAATTCAACAAGCATTGGCAAACCCAAATCTCTCAATTCTCTCCTATTGATAGAAAACCAGCAAAACTAGGAGGTTTCCCTCTTGTTCAGACAGGACCATCCTATGCTTCCCAGTTGTGTGGGTGTCTCAGACCTTATTTGTTTTCATATAATTATGATAAAGTGACATGTATAGGGTAAGTCATCTATTACCCTCAGAGGTCGACTCGAACCTTTTGATGATCTAACCAGACAATATGAATCAATAATCATCAAATATGACATAAAATAATCAACATAACCAATTGGAGTGAGTAATATAAGGACACCAAAACCTATGTGGCCATGACTCACCACACCAGTTTAGTAAAGTTAAAAAATGTATTGCCTTTAGATTAACAATGCTTAGATCACGTAAATCATGTGCAAGACCAAATAGTAAAAATACAGAAACATCACAGGCTGTCCAAAACGCCTGAAGAATCTCAATCTAATCAAACCATTTATCATTAAACACTCCAAAAGAACCATGCAGAACATGTCTGTAAGAAAGACAAATGCACATTGGTTAAACCTCTCCTAAATCGATCAGCAATCAGTAGTATCTTCATCAGCAGAGCAGAGGAACATCAGGTCTTCAGGGAACAGCATTAGGGCATGAAAGGGAAACAGTTTAGTAATGTTTGGCCTAATATATTGAACTGTTAGGATCATAGGCAAGAACTAAGCAGCACCTCTGAAAATAAGGAACTGAACAGCAGCTCAGAAAATGAAGAACTAACAAGAAATTTGGAAAATGGGCACCTGACAAAATCTCTCTCTAAATAGAACTGAACGTACATCACCTAAAACATTGCTATATTACTAACTAAGCTTCATTTGGACAGACTATGAGGTGATATAGTTCAGATGTATCTCTTCTCATTTTCTGCACCCAGGATTGGATCACGCTGTCACTCCTCGCTCATTTCTGGGCATCAGATTTCATACAAAAATTACATTTAAAACTACGTGGAAACATAACATTTGCTTCCTGACAAAAACTAAGTCTTGAGCTAGAACAAAATGTGCAACATGAAAACACGACATTGAGCACTGAGGCGCATTGTTAAAATCATCGATTTTATATCAAGAAAATATGCGACACCAGCAGTAATGACAGCAGTGCAAGTAACACAGGATGTTTGAAGGAATATTATTTTGGAGAGTTAACACTCTTAAACATTGTGCCTCTGGAAAATTACTAAAATATGAGGCCTTTTAACTAATAGTAAAACATGAAGAATAAAACAGTTCATTTAAAATTAAACCTTAAAACATTTAGTAAATATTAATAATCATCTTGACAGTACGTTGAATTATTATTAAACAAAATATATTTTCATTAGTCATTATTTAATTTTATGTAGAACTTCATGGTGGCTGACACTAGAGTGATCACTTTCAAAGGGCAGATGTGCAACATGAAAACACGACATTGAGCACTGAGGCGCATTGTTAAAATCATAGCTTTTATCTCAAGGAAATATGCGACACCAGCAGTAAGAACAGCAGTGCAAGTCACACAGGTTGTTAGAAGGAACATTATTTTGCAGAGTTAACACTCTTAAACATTGTGCCTCTGGAAAATTACTAAAATATGAGGCCTTTTAACTAATGCTAAAACATGAAGAATAAAACATTTCTTTTAAATTTAAACCATCAGCCTTTTAGTAAATGTTAATAATCATCTAGTCAGTATACTTAATTATTATTAATAAACACAATATATTTTCATTGTTCATTATTTAATTTCATGTTGAACTTCATGGTGGCTGACACCAGAGTGATCACATATCAAAGCGCATGTTTTATTTTTTAGCACACAGTTATCAATTAGGCCTTTTCATACACATTATTTCACATTATATTTTAGTGACATATTTTTATTAATAATGTTTACTCTCTAACAGTGGCAACAATTATATGTAGAGTGAAAGGGACTGGGAGGGTGCTAGAGATGGGAATAGTGACAGGCAAGGAAAGGGTACAGTGATAGGAAATGTGACTAGATGGGGAGAGTGGCAAAACCTAAAACTGTGACTGAAATGTGGAAGGTGACAGAGCTTGCAAGAAGTGCAGGGACTGGTAGTGTGACAGGGAGGGTGTTAGGGACAGGTGGGTGAAAGAGACAGGGAGGGTGATTGGTGAGGAGTCGGACTGCCTGGATGTGTTGGAGGGACAGGTAGAATGGTATGGACAGGGAAGGTGAGAGGAATAGATAGGGTGAAAATAACAATGATTGTGATAGGGACAGGGATGGCAGAGATGCAGAACATGAGAGGGATGCAGAGTGAAACAATTAACAAGTTAAGAGACAGGGATTAGGAGGGAGCAGCCTGCAGGTGCCCTGTCTGCTGTCCCATTCTAGATTCTCACAACTGCTGAATATCATTGACAACAAAAAGACTGAGACATTGCTGTAATTAGGCACCATTCCACAACTCCTCCACTATCTCATTCACCACCTGACTGACCTGAGACTTCTGAAACTCACTTCATGTGCTACCCACCAGTCTCCCATCCCCATCTATACTCACTCACACCTCTGCAACACCTAATTTACTAACCACTGTCCTCCTAGGCCCCTTCCTCAATGCCAGTCACTATCCACCTGTCCTGCCTTCTACTCTCCACCTGCTACCACCTCACTTGTCCCTCCTCATTCACTACCCATCTGCCTCAAATACATGCCATCAAAGACTACTGGATGTGGGTCCCTTGCTCCCTGTGCCTTGGGATTCATGCATTACTTTCTGCTGAAACCTAAGAAGAGAGATACTGGTCTATGGTTGCTTGAGGTTCTGTCTGGACAGGTCCTGATCTCGAAGTTTATGCTGAGCTTCTCCTATTGGACCAGGATCAAGACTGAAGTCTTATTATTATATTATTGAAGTAATGTACAAAAAACGAAGGTCTGTGTTACAGCCCAGACAATTGTTAGTGATTTAGATTAGTCCATCCATCATTTTGTTCTTGTTTCAAGGTATTGCTTTTGTTCTGGCCAATAGTTATACCTTCTAACTTTGAATTTGTTTGGAAGTCACAATTCATCAGTGGGGAAAATCAAAGTGTTTTAGACAAGCAGACCTTCAAAAGGTTACATACAATGATTTTGAGGTCCTGCTGGAGTTCTAAATTTACCTGAAAAAAAAGCTTTGCACAGGGCAAAACTTATTCATCTTTGTTGGGCTCTCTTTTGTACCTTTTATGTTTCTCACAGTTTAGTTTGGAACTTTGATTTTTTTCTGGGGGTCTAACGCGGTTAGAGCAGGCTTGAAACACCTGCCAGGTGACACTTGTTTAGCTGACATTTTACCACGGGGCAAACACTGACATACTCTTGATGGTTGTGTTTGCCCTGATGTGATTACCTCTTTTTTACTGGGGTTGCCCTCACCTGGGTTCCCACTCTCCTCCTTATACCTCTCACAGGCATTTTGCCACTTCCAACTACAGAGCTACTAATTAGATGCTGCAGTACAGGTGGTGAAATGTCGATCGGCAAAAATAAAGCAGTACATAGTTTGCATACCGTGGCACTCCCCAGGGTTAGATATCTTGTTTGTGTGGTCCCACTGGAGCATTGAATTTTGCTGCTGAAAGCTCTGAGTTACAAAAAGCAGGAAATCTTGCTGACCAATGTCTTTGTCAGGTCTGTTTTGCTCATTGCCCTAGTCCTACAAAAAAGGAACAATCAAAAGGCCAATTTTAACTCTAAAGTTGGTGCTTCAAAAGTCCCCAAGCCTCTAGGGGACATTTCTTCTGATATTACTGGGATGTCTGACTCCCTTGGACCTGTATCGTCACCGGGAACTACATTTCTCACTTCTCACAGTGCCAGGACGCTGACCTACAGAATGTTAACTCCGACTCGCTGAAAAGCACTTGTGCAAACTCGCGTGTGCCAGGGCAAATACTGGGCCAAGACAGACCCATCGTCACCTGAAAGGGGCTGGGCTGGGACCCCCCCCCCCGGCTCCATTGATGGCTGCTACACAACAATACTGATGGGTCCTTTGACTGTTTTGCTCTGCTTGTGTGGTCTGTCAAACCTCAAACTGCTACAACTCTAGGCTCATTTGTTGCTTGTGCTGTGGGTGTAATTGCTAAGTGGATTGATTTGGCGGAGGGGCGCCTGTCCCTTGAGCTGGACATGGGGCTTAGTACATTTTTATGGAGCGCAGCATCTCCATCACCAGGTATTTCTGATGTGGCTGCTCCAAATTGCTATAGCTCACACACTCCTGAAGTTACTAACCAAGCCTCCCCGCTGATTATGAACAGAGTGTCCACTATGGACCTACCTGCGAGCACTAGCCTTTGTGAAACTTTTGCTAGGAAGAATAGGGAAACCAAGCAAGGGCCTCCCCTTGGTCACGCTAAGAAACAGGGGTCCACTACTCATTCCTCTGCCAACCTACATGAAATGACAGGGCCTATTCTTCAACAAGCTGAGCTGTCCACAATTTACAGTAATATAGAGTGAGGAGAGGCACCAAATTTGGACTGGGAAAGCGCCATAGATCAAGTTAAAACCATTGTGGCATCAGCAACTGCTCCGCTGGTGGACAAAATATTCTCCCTTGAGGGAGCTATCTTGGAATTATCTTCCAAACTAAATATACTGTTGACTCCACCATTACTTACACAACCTTATGGTCTCTGGTTGCAATACTCCCACACTTTTTGCTTGTTTTGTGATGCATCTTTGACTGAACTGCACTGGGTTTCTGCTAACCAGGTCCCCAGTGCCAGTGTTCCTTCCCCAAAACAAGACCCCTGCTCTCTTGATCTCCACATGGACAGACCCTTTAGCACCTCTGTAGGCCACTAGTAAATGGTACATCTGGTACCTAGGGTCTAGGTACTAAAGAGGGCCCCTAAGATCTGCAGTGTAACTTGTGCCACTCTAAGGGACCCAACATCAAACTCATGCAGACTGCAACTGCAGGTTGTGTGACAAGGTACTCCAAAAAGTGAAAACATGACACAGCACACAGCCTGTGTGCCATGTCCTCTAAACACCGCATGTAACATTTGTAAGTCACCCCTACCACAGGCCTTACAACCTTAAGGCAGGGTGTATTATATTACACGTGTGGACATGTCTGCAAGATCAGGTATGCCCCTGCTATGTCTTTGTCAATTCTTAGACATAGTAAGTGAACAAGGAAGCTGTTGTAAATGCATGTGTTGGGCACTGGTCAATACGAATTTCCCAGCTAATCAATGGCTTCACTGAAAATAGGGATGTTTGGTATCAAACATTTCGAATTAATAAACCAATAAACCCTCACTGATTACAGTGATGGATTTATTGATACATGCACCCAGAGGTTAACTTAGAGGTGCCCCTTGAAAACCTACCAACTGCTCGTGGGCTAACTGACAAGTTCTAGCCAGCCTGCCACCAACAGTTGCCTACTTCTCTTTACTTCTCTTAATGCCCCCTAAATTGTGAATGCAGCAGACCCCCAATACCAGGTCCTCAAATCTTCACTGGACACAAAAGAAGGAGTGGACTCAAAGCCTGCTGACCCCAGAACCAGGAGCACAACAGATTTGACACCAACCTTGCCAGCATCTTTGCTGACCCTGACCCTTCAGGAGCAACTGACCTGTCCTGCCACTGCAGCATCCAAGAAACTGGGAGAGCTGCCACTGCTTTGCAAGTCACCCAGAACTCCCTTGGATCAGAGGAGCTGCTTCCCTGCATCTGGAGCCAACCAAAGAAAGAACTGTAAGGATAGGGACCGACAAAACCCGACGGCGGACATCACTACTGCACCCGAGCAGCCTATCCCGAGCTGAAGTGGGCCAATGGTGTCAACGTGCTTCTCAGCCCCTCCAGAGGCAAAGTCCGCCTTGAGTACGCCCACTGTGGACTTCCTGACGGCATCTGCAGCCTCTTACTGCAGATCTCCCTTCACCACGACTGCCTAAAGTGACGGACACCTGATGGTCCACTGCACTTCTGCACCTGGACTCTCCAAACAAAGGAAAAGAGGACTACGGGTGTCCCAACAACCCCCAGGCTCATAAGACTTGAGCCCACTTGCTGGTTCAGTCTGACAGGACCCCCAGTCCAGGGCTGCAGCATGATTCTCTGGGTCCACCTCTACCGCGAGCGCCCACAGTGATGGAAAACTCGATGGTCCAAACCACCTCTGCACCTGGATCCCCTGGACCAATGAGAACAGGTCCACTGGTGTCCGTATGTCCCTGAGCAGCACAAAATTAGAACCCCCTTTGTGGTTGAGCCAGACTGGACTCCTTGTCCACCCCTGCAGCAACGTTGTGACCAGATAGCCTTAAACGGGGCACCCAACGCTAAATTACACCACTGCACCCGACCGCCCCAGTGCCACCCGAGGTGATCTGTCGGTGTGGCCTTGGTCCTTATCCCATGCCTACCTTAAGTCCTTAAGATTGGTCCTCTTAGTCACTGTACTTTGCCTGTATGCAGTGCTTGTCCTTCCTCTATAGGATAATATTCCCACATGAACTTATGCAAGCTCTAAAACTTCATAACTCAAAAAGTACTCACCTGATTCTGATGATCTTGGTATCTAAATTCATATAAAAGTAGGTGTTTTTTCCTTAAATTGATGTTGGATTCCTATACTGAGTGTGTGTCTCACTTCCTATGTGTATACCTTACATGCTTATCACTACCCCCTGATATTCCTAACTGCTTGCCCCCACCACCACAAAAGAAAGCATTTGGGATGTCATTTGTGCTTTTGTGATACATTTGGGGGTTTGCCTGGACATTTTGCACGGTGTACCTCTTTTTCATCCACTATATTAAGAGCCAGCTTCCTACATCAAGTTTCCAACATCAGTTGGGCCAGTCACGCCAATACTAATCGTAACTCATCAAGTTTCCACCATCAATCGGGCCAGTCACCCAAATACTAATCACAACTTCATCAGCCTTGGAGAAGAGCATACAACCTCATCAACTGATAGCAAAGTTGGCCTGGGCCAGCAAAGACAAGAGGGGGGTGAACTACACAAGCAGTCTACATTCCCAGGGCCAAAGTCCCAGTTTTGCACCCAGCCATGTTTGAACTTGCGACTTGACTGCTGTCCGTATGTGGCGTCCCGGTTGGAGTATCACCACTTCCAACTAATAGGGGTGAATCATACTTGGAACCTAAAATTAAAGTATGCCATTGGCTGTCACAGAACTCAGATTTTTCTATTTCCGAGTATGACAACATAATTCTGGTGAGGAGAAATGCGTGGATTGGTCATTCAGCAAAATCCATAAAACGGGACTGTGTGGTAATAAACTGTAGATATCTGAGCATGGCTCTATGCCTAATCCAAATGGGTTGCACGCCTGGCAATTTAGGAGCAGTTGCCAGTATTTGCCATTTTTACAAACCCAGTCAAATATGACAGCTGAGCGGAAGATGATACCTACCTTCCCTGGTGGATGCTTCTGGAGCCTCCACTGGCTCTACACTTAATAGATATCTTCCCTTAACAGACCTGCATGCCAATGATTGACCCTATTCCACTTTGGAACTGGATAGGACGTCTAGCACTGACAGGGTGTGAGAAACGGGTCAAAGTAATTACCTTCCACAGTCTTCCACAGCTGATAGCCTCCTATACACAGTGATTGATGCCAACAGCACCTCTGATATTGGTGGATTACTTCAATCGCCCACATATGATGGCCTCCAACATTTAGCGATTGATGCCTTCAGCCTGTGTGACACATGACCAGTGCAAAAATTCACACAAGGATTGTCTATTGGAATCTTGCTGGCATTAAGAACAAACTTGCATGCCTAGACTGGTGAAAATGTGTGAACCAATTTGACATCTGTATGTTCCAGGAGACCTGGACTGTTTCCCCACAATTTCAATCTGGTTTTGGAAGCTTTGATTAACCAGCATCTACATTTGGGAAAGGCTGGCCCTCAGGGCCTTGCAATCTGGATCAAAAAAGACCTTGTCATGTACATCTAAAATAGTAGACCTTGATTCTTGTGATGTTTGGTGTGTCATTGTGTAGATTCCTTCTGGGGACTCATTTTGTTTTATACGGATTATTGCAGGCAGGCATGAGAGCAACAAGGTGAATCTATCCATCATTGGCCTAATCAATACCCATTTACCATCCCTCCCTGTTGGCTACTGCAGGATTGTGGTTGGCAATCTTAATTGTAACTTTAAACCCCTTTGCATCAACACTGGCAGCCTCAGTGGTGAATAGGATGAATTGTGGGCAGTGCCTGTGCTGTCTCTCCGACCTATCCGGAATTAATCCACTGCTACCCTACAATTAAATGCCTTTGCCCTTCACAGTGGCCTGAGAGCCTGTAATAGGAGAACACCATCTGATAAGGAGGGGAAGCATATTTTATTCAGCAGGGAGTTATTAGTCACATCACTTACATATTGATGGATATCTGGTTGTGGGCACAAGTGATAGATATGGAGGTGATCTTCGGGCAAGACCGCGACCATCATACCCTAGACCTCACCCTGAGCACACTTGGTTCCACCATTCTAACCTACACCAATGAACCATTTGACAGAAGACTGACACCCACTAGTAACTGTTGTAGGTTGAAATTGAGTGTTGTTGCTGCCAATCCGGTCATTCGGACGCAGATTTATGAGGTACACTTGTGTCTGCCTTGGAAGTTCTGCTGACCTTGGGAGGGAACTCTCTTGTATCTGATTCCTGCTTTTCTGCACAAAGTCACGAGAGCCAGGGACCGCATTAGTGCAGGGGGTGAGGTATCTGGTGATATACATATCTTTTGGGGAGGTAGGCAGGGTTGCATGTTGGCTCCACTTTTGTTTATCAAAAACAAACAGGAGAGGGCTAGTACATCTGGAGTGTTAAGAGGTAGTTGGTCCTGTGTACGGTACTCCCATCAAACTTCAGAAAGCCAAAGGGCACACAGTTCCAGACAGTGAGTTATATATATAAATGCAGTGAATAGAAAATAGATCCTGTGAGTCTGCTTTCTTTAGAACAAGAGCCCTCACTCACCAATTGGTGACATGCTTCATCATCGGGCTTTTGCTCCTCGTCAGGCCGGCACTGCAATGCCTGACGGGCCCCTCATGGGGGCTCTTTGCCGTAGATCTTTTAGATATTGAAATGCCGGTTGTTGAGTGCTGGAATATGGGATTAGTATAGACAGATATGAGTGTGTGAGAGTAAAAATGTCTAGAGGTCTGCAAAACTCATTTTTAATCAAAATCAGACCCCTGTGATGATTGAAAACAGTAATGTGGGGAAAGGATCAGTAGTAATGTCTAATCCACCGTAAAAGGAAAAACATTAAAGTTAAGTCTACAGTCCCTAGATTCGGAGAATGTTAAGAGTGTCAGTACAGAAATCCCCATACTGCTACTAGAAAGGTCAACCTGTTTCTAGTGGTCATCCCAATGTATCGAAGACTGCATGGACAGGTGATCATATAAATGCAGTTCTTGGTACGACAATTTGTATGTGCAAGCGGTCGCCAGGGTGTCCTCTCACCCAGGTCCACTTCCTGGGTATGCATAGAGAGAGTACAAACATTACATTTGTCACAGGGATAGTATCCTACAACCGCTAGCCACAGTGTAGACTGAATATTATCTCAATTTCGTTGTAATGATGGTCTAGTGTGCACTACTAGATCTCAGATGTATTGTGCACGTTTAAAGGCAAATAAAGGGTGGGCTAAAGTCTCGCCTGAAATGTTCAGAATGGACCAATGTTTTTTGATTGTCTTCCTTATTCGGTTACTCAAAGGGGTAAAGGTAGTGACACAAGTCAGTCTAGAATGTGGTTCAGGTGGATTTGTGCTCAGGAGGACATCTCTCGGTATGTTTCGGGCTCTTTTTTTGGCCTGGTTAATAATCCGTAATGGATATTTACGGTTTTGTAGCTTATGGCTCAAAAGTTCAGCTTGATCATGGTAATCAGAAATCTCTGTACAGTTACGTCTTAGACTCAGGAATTGACCAAAAGGTAGATTCTGTCACAAAGATTTGGGATAGTGACTGTCAAAAAGCAGTAGAGTAATCCTATACTTGGGTTTATGGAAGATGTATGAATATAGAACTCCGTCGGATAGTATAATTCGCAGGTCAAGGAAAGAGACTTCATCTGTGGAGAAATTAGCACTAAAACGTAAATGTTGGTCCAAAGTATTAATCCAATCAATAAATGCTTTGGCCTGGTCACTATTACCCTTCCAAACTACTAGTATATCATCTATGTACCGAAGCCATAGTCGGATGTTGGAAGAGAAAGGTTGGGTAAGCGGTAAAATATGTCTTAATTCAAATGTGTACATATACAAACAGATCAGGGTGGGAGCAAATGTGCTGCACATTGAGGTCCCTTGAATTTGATGGTATAGTTGGTTCTCGAATTGAAATAAATTTTCTTTTAGAGCTAGACATGTGCATTGCAAAATGAAGGAAACAGAGGTTTTGTAAGGCCAAGGCATCGAGCTGAGGATGTCTTCAACGGCCTCCAGAGTGGCATCCTGTGGTATGTTAGTGTAAAGTGCCTCTACATCCAGGCATATTAACATGTCCGTAGTTCCACTCTTATTGACGTTGTCTAACAAGATCATTGTGTCCTTGGTATCTTTAAAAAAGGTAGATGTGTTCTGAACAATAGGTTGTAAGTAAAAGTCAAAAAATTTCGATAGAGGTTCTAACAGAGACCCTATGCCTGATACGATGGGGCGTCCCGGTGGAGGGGTCCCTTTGTGAATTTTGGGAAGGCAGTAAAAATAGGGAATCCTTGGTTCTTTTGTGTCCAAAAAGTTAGCCTCTGAATGGGATATCCAGTCTAAACTTTCAGCTTCAATGATCAATCCTCGAATCTTCCTTTGAAAACGTGGAGTTGGATCAGAGGGTATAGGTTCATAGTACACAGTGTCACTCAACAGTCTCAGACATTCTTGTCTGTATGAGGTTGTGTTCTGGATCACAATAGCACCCCATTTAACCGCTGGTTTAATGGTGATATCTGGGTGATAGGATAACGTGCGGATTGCTTCTCTTTCACTGTTAGACACATTCTGAAAATGTGCTGCTGGATTTAGTAACTCAATCTCGTGTTGCACTGCTTTTTCGAATGCAAGCACTTCCACAGGTACGGAGGAAGATGTTGGCATAAATGTGGAGGGATTTCTCAAATTAGTGTCTCCTTTAGGAGGTAACATCGGTTGATTCCTAAAAATGAAATTTAGGCGGATCTTCCGGAACAAAGCAGTGATTTCACAGTTAAGAGGGAAAGGATCCTCTTTGGGAACAGGTAGAAAGCCCAAACCCCGATTGAGTACTAAAATCTTTTCAGGTGATAGAATGGTGTCTGATAAGTTGACAACTAGGGTTTCTTCGATGGTCTTGCACTTTGGCTTCTGGTTACCATCTGGGGTTCCTCTAGGGTCCAGTGTACATTCCTGCCTCTTCCTCTGTTTCTTCCTCTGACCCTGGCCCGGCCTCTTCCTAAAAAAGGATGGTACGGCATCTGGGCTTGGGGTTGAAAAAAGGGGTAGGGAGGTTGCTGCCACACTGGAAACTGAGCGTATGGAATAGTGGGAGTTAAGCCAAAGGGAGGCGGTTGGCGGTACGTTTGCCGTTCATCATCATTGCTCCAACCATCAGAACTGGAACTGTACTGTGGTGTGCGTACTTTCTGGTGGGGATCGTATGTATCATCTGTTGTTTCCGAACCACCCTCCTGTTGATAATCATCTTTTGTGTATGGATATATCTTCTCTTTACTTTGTTTAATCTGTATATCAATTAGTTAAGCCTCTCATTAGTGTGCTCGACATGTACCAACAATAAAGGGGAATCTATTACCAACACTTCCATATGCTGCTGACGCAGTGCTCATGGCCCGTACTCCTAGAGCTTTGCATCAGCTAGTGGATACCTTTGTTGCTTTTATGGCCTCGCTAGACCTTTAGACCAACTTTGCCAAGTTGCACACTATATCGTGTGGTCCTAACAGTAAGAGGCTGCCCAGTGTGAACATTGGTTTGCAATGTCTGAGTTGTATTAGTACCTTCTACCACTAATATTATGCCTAAATGTGCTAGTTTTTTAAAAGCTCTAGGGTCCTTCAGTAGAATCCCCCAGCTGGCGAAGGGGGGTCCTTTGCGCTTCTCTTGCAGCTATATACTACTCGATGCATACCTATTGCCATGTACGGAGCAGAGGTTTGGGGTTTCGAATTGGAAGACGATCCAATATGAGGAGAACAGATTTTGTAGAAAATTATTATCTGTCACTAGGTCAGTTTCTCATTATATCTGCCATAAAGAACTATTGCTTATTTACTTAGCAAATGGGTTTTGAGCATGTCTTGCTATGTTATGGCTTGCTATATGGAAGGATTATGAGGCTGATTTGACACAGGATATTTTAACAGATTATTTTTTACTAGATAAAGGGATGCTTATCCCTTGGTTGGCATATGTGAATGTTGAATATTGTAAAATTGGTATGCATTCCATGTTTGATAAGCCATTAATATGTATTAACACAGATAAAAGGACTGTGGCTCAGGCACTTTATAGTTGTGCGGAAGCCCAACGGCTTAGGGAAGCAGCAGTGAAACACACTATGAATCATTACTTAAGTTTGACTGACTCATGTTTCACTCCAGCAAATTTATTTTTGGCCCGTAGTCGGAGGGAACTTCTTTACTATTCCATTTTAGATCCGATACAATGAAATACTTGCTTAGTTTCCCTGCAGATTTTGTACGGAATTTAGATGATGTACCTTGTCCCTGTGATAATGTATCTGGTAAGTCAATAACCCATTTTACTTTTTTTCTGTAAAGTTTATGTACAATATACCAGATTTTATTTGATGCTGCTTTTAAAAAGGTACTGCCAAAACTTTGCTCAATGTACGCCTGCTTTTATATTTTTATTGATGTCATGTAATGAAGAAGTAATTGATGAGGTCGCGCTTTTTCAAAGTCGGATGTTCGAGCTCGGAGGTCCATGTTGTCATAATAATATGCGTATTATTGCACCTTACCCTGGTTCTATATTAATACATTTTTGTAATTATTTATTTCGTATTTGTTTCTTTTTCTTTTTAATTGCATGTTTTTTGTTTTGTTGATACTTTTAGGGATGTTTTTATGCTTGGGTAGACTTTAATGTCATCCAAAATTCTATGTTCTGATTCCTTAAATAAGCTTTTTTTGGAGGAGTCTAGATATCGCCCAAAAAGGGCTGAAGCGGCCCCTTGATATACTAAGACTTGTAAGTTAGCAAAGCATGCTCTGACTGATGCAATCAAAAGTGGGTCCAGAACCCTAATACAGGAGGCTAGGGTTTAACACAAAGCTTCGTTAGCAAGGGTCGAGAGGGAGTCTGAACTGGCCAATTCGGAAGCTCTATTGCTAGTGATAAAAGGGAAAGCTACTTTTGGCAGATCTTGGCTAATAGGGTGCTGGAACCCACTACTCCAATGACTAGCAACATTACTGCTGCTGCTTTGGTTAGCCAGTTCTCTGGGCTGTATACACGCAATGTGGGTGGGGGTCACTATGAGTTTGAAAGGAGGAGACACAAGTCCCTGGAAGAGATGCTAGCATAACCAATGTGGTGTTAAAATCTGTGGGTGCGACATGTCATGAATTTGTCCCAGTGGAGACAGCTATACGGCAGCAGACAGACTAATAGGCAGTGTTCTTCATGGGGTAGTCCAACTGAGGAAGGATGACTGGGATATTAGTCCCATCACTGTTAGCGAAGTTGCCAAGGCAATTGACTGGATTACCGCAGAGAAAGCACAGCGCTGGACAAGGTACCAGGGTATCTGTTCAAAGCCAATAAGGATATCTGGAGCCCCTATATTGCACTGTATTTTAATAGCATCATGAGTGGTTCCCCAATGCCCCCTTCGTGGGAGGGGCTGAGATCATCCTCATTTTTCGGAAGGGCTTAAGGTCCCTTCCTTCCAACTTTCAACCAATTAGCCTTATTGACAGCTCTCAGGAGCTTTTTAGGCAGATCATGTCGGACAGATTGCTTGACTGGATAGAGGATGTGGGCCTGTTGACTCCCTTACAAGCTGGGGCAGGGACCAGCACAATCAACCAAATTTTCTGAATGCAACTAATTTATTGGAAATATGTTACCAAAGGGGGAGGACAAATTTCTGTAGTCTTCATTGATCTTCAGTCAGCATTTGACGTTGTACCTAGGGAGGCCCTGTGGCGGGTTTTGATCAACCTGGGAGTTTCTAAACACCATGTAGATGTTATCAGTAGGGTCCATTTAGAAACCTATGCACAGGTCAGATGTGTCTCCTTTGGTCACACAGGCATAAGGGAAGGGTGTGCACTAGCTCTGACACTGTTTTTTTGTTATACCTTAATGACTTGATGGCCCATCTAGAGTTGTGCAAGCATGATGGCCTGAGCCTGGTCAATGGGAAGGTCCTGTCACTCTTTTTTGCAGATGACACTTTACTAGCCTTTAAATCCCCTGTTCAATTTAAAATCTGCTAGACCAGTTTAGTGTCTTCTGCAGACTGAAAGGGCTGGGGAGTAACCTTTAAAATGCCAAGTATATGGTTTTGAATCCCTGCCCCATGACTCAGTCACATCCAGTACTTAACTGTGCTTTCCTGGAGAGAGTCCATACATTCAAATACCTAAGGTGCACACTCGCAGAGCAGTTTGACTTACTGTCACATATACAAATGTGCAGACTTAGGTTAGAACACAGTGGGGTATCATTAGGGCTCTACAGGCTCCACTGTTCACCCAATATCCCCAGCCCTCCAAATTTCTAATTTAAAAGCACTTGGGGGTCTTTATTTGTTGCGGAACTTTGGAGGCATGAGAATGAGAATGCAAGTGAAATGGAGCTGATGGAGAATATCTTTCTTCGACTCAGTAATATCCCTGTTAGTACCCCCACGCATTCCCCTCCGCTTAGAACTAAGCCACAGCCCCCTCAACCATAGACTAGTGCTCAGACCACTGCACTGCTGTGTTGGTGGAGGGTCTGGGCCTCTGCAGATCTAGTGCCCTATCAGATGGGCTTAGAGAACATTTTAAAACTATCTAGGGCTGCTAGGATCCCAAGGATTTTGTTCAATAAATGCCATACTGCATGTAGGGTACTGAAGTCTCTTCTCAATGGGATTTACTGGAGGCATGTGGATGGTGAGATGAGTAGGAATGGGAGGGTGGGTTTTCTTACAGCACTGTTCCCCAAGTTTAAAGATGTCTACTCTTTGGAAGTGTATATGGATGAGATTGAGTCTCCACCAGCCAAAGCACTATATATAAAATTCCAGATTGGGATCTTGCCACTAGGTGCAGTGATAGCCAAATGGCAATGTACCTGTACAGAACTAGACATGATCTGTCTCTTTTGTCCGGAGGCAAAAGAATGTTTTGATCATGTTGTATTTTTCTGCCCTCATTATCATGTCCATAGGAGGAAGTGGATATTGCTGCTTTGCAGCACCATGGGGACTTGGGACTTTAGGACAGTGGCTAGGATATTAAGAGCTAATACAACACAGTCTATTGTATTTGCTGTCTCCAGCTTCTTGTTAAATATGTGGAGATGTAGCCAAAAAAGGTAAGCCCCTTGAATGCTGTGACGGCTTGAAATTGAGATAGCATCATGTGTCTGGTGGACTTTATTGCAGGCCATGCTTGTATCTATAAAAACAGACTGCTATTTATTAATTTTATGTGTACTACCCACCACAATCCTAGAATTTTTAACAGAGATTATGGGCCTGATTACGACCTTGGCGGAGGGGATTACTCCGTCCCAAACATGACAGATATTCCGCCTGCCGTATTACAAGTTCCATAGAATATAATGGTACTTGTAATATGGCTGACAGGACATCCGTCATGTTTGGGACGGAGTAATCCCCTCTGCCAAGGTCATAATCAGGCCCTTAGATTTTATGAATCTTATGAATACATATTGTTTTACGTATAATGATTGCTCATTACTAATTATGCTGCTATTGTACAGATTTATTTATTGAACACAATACTATTTTTTTTAGATGATTTTAAATGGTTCTACTGTATCAATGTTTTATTTCTATGTGCTTTCATGGTAACTTTGCAGAATAAATGATATTCTGTGATGATTCTGTGTAAAACAGACCTAGGTTTCCAAGTGAGAAAAATACTTTTCACTACTTTTCTCAGGTCCACAGCCAAAAGACCAATAACCACCAGTTTTTCTGGTTTTCTTGCAGGCAGGCAGAGTTTCTTCTCTCTCTTTGATCTTCTGCCATTTTCATAGCCTTAAGTTAATATATTTCAAAGAAGACAGGATTCCTCCAATGCTATCTACACTGGGCTTCCAAGAGGCCTTTTAGGTGCAGCGATTCTAAGCAAAAATATCCTTCACTAGACAGAGGGAATTATTCCAGCAAGAAGTGTTCTTATCTTTTCTTCTTTTCTTAGCAGCTCTCTACTTTGGAAGTGGTTTCAACAGTTTTCATAAAGTGAACAGTGGTGTAACGAGACTGGAGGGGGCCCCCTGCAAAGCACATCAAAGGGCCCCCCTTCCAACCCTGTCAGGAGCTCTCAGGCAGGGACTAGCCCCCAGTGCACAGTTTAATGTGCTGAGGGGGGACGCTGGAGCTCACACCAGTGAATGTGATCTTAGCTGTGATTGACAATATTTCCTAACATTATCAAAGTTGAATTCCTGTATGTTCTCCCCTTTTCCTTTACTACATATTGACTATGTTCCTTTTTTACCCTATTGTCTTATTACAAGGATACCTTGAGTTGCAAAATGCAGCCTTATTTAGAGTTTGGTGGACCACATAATCTGCCAAAATGCTCATGCATCCTGTTCACCATATAACAAGCACCATAGGCTATAATGCACTTGTAGTACAGCAGACAGAGCATTTGCCACATTTGAGTATCTCACCAATCAAATTCTATATGAGGTCCTTAGCCTAGATGTACCTCATTTTTTCTACTATCTCCTGTTGAAGTCAACCCAATGTGAACCCCATGGGTCAAAGATAAATTCCACTCATGAATATACATTTATCATCCCCACCTGGGGGAGTAAACTCATCCAGGTCTGTCATAGTTGCTTCCTTCAAAGCAAGAAAGTGCCAGGTCTCCATTAATTTATAGATGTCCTTTTTTTCTATGGCACTATAGGACAGAGAAGTGTTTTGGCAGACAAACCTTCATCAGTGGCTTCTACTCCTAGGAGGGGAGTATGTGTGAATACCACTAATTACCGGTGAGCCCCCAGGGGTTAAGGTGCATGAAATAATTTAAGCAACTAGCAAAAGTTTGATATTTAGAAGATAGTTTTAGGAAAGTGAAACATTTTGAGTAGCCAGCCCCTTTTTAAAATGACTGGATGTGTAGCAAATTGACTCTCTCCACTTTGGAACTGATAAACAGCCTCCAGGGCATGTATTATGACTCTTAGAAGTTGGTAACAAATAGTTAAATGTCAATTGACATATTGGATATTTTAGTAAGGCCATACTAATATGGCTTACAAAGCGCGCTTCAGATTTTAACAGGTGGGCTGCAGTGTGGCTACCCACATATGTGAGTTTATAAGAATGGCTACCATTGCAGGACCATAAGTCTGTAGCCAAAACAGCAGCTAGCAATTCTAAGGTTAAACTGTTTTTGACATGTTGAAAAGCTTACTTTCAATAGTGGCTAAGTGCCTTGAAGCCTGAAAGGTCAGGCTCATAAAATTGAAGAGTGAGACATAAATAATTTTGATTTTGATATGTCTCCAATAACAAGATAGAAATTCACTATTTGAATTTTGTAGGCTGTGGTACCTTTTACTATGGTAAAAGCCTGCTTACGAATAAAAGTCATAACTTTTATGATATATTGACTCAAGCAACAGCTACCAAAATCCCCTGCAGTATTTTTCAAAAGTGTAAATAGGGAGCATGGCCAAGCAGGCTACGAGGGCAGACGTGTTTTAGCAGCACTCCACACCATTCACCCTGCATACGAGCAAAATCTGCACTCGGGGCTCAGTTTTTCTCTAATTTCAGCTCTGCAGAAGTGCACAGTGGAGTGGTGGCTCACGGTCTTTGACTTAGACCACCTCTGTGCCCATCTTACTTGGACACCAACTGGATATTGAAGGCTACACTGTTTGGAAGATGGCAGCCTACGCAGTGAACTAGAGCACAGCCACACTACCCGTGGGCCCCGGTTTGCGGCCGTCTTTGTCCACTCTGCTTCCCAGGATCTCTGGTGGAGTGTGGTGTCCTCTGTGAAACCCTTGGTGCCCACATCGGGGCACGGCTCACACATGAGTCACCACTCTAACCTGCGACCCTGCAGCTACCACATGGGAGAACCGGCCTGCATGGCGGTGGCCACATCTGGACCTGGCGGGCCAACAAGCACAGATGCGGTATGACTGTGCATGCGTGCAGACCCTGCCAGCCACAGAACTTCATTACTCTACCACCCTGGAGCCCACATCACTCCAAGAAGACCATAGAATTAAACCTCAATGTGTGCTCTGGTATGCAACACACCGCTAGTTCTTAGGAGTCCACATCGGGCACGGCCTACCTTCAGTTAACCAGTTTCAGTTAGCGATATTGTTGCTGCCCGTAGGGGTGGCCTGCACTGGGGACTGTGGGCACAGCACCAATAATCCCAAACCCACCCTGCCAGGGGTGTCCTGCATTAAGGCATGCAGTGCACTAGCGCTGACTAGCGGGCCCCACCCACCAACACCTCATCCAGCCTTGCCCTTTGTAATTCAAATTGGCATGCAGCACACACCACACAGTCCTTGGTGCTCATGTTGGGTCACAATGCACTACTGGATTCCCCCTGCATCTGATTACTCCTTTGCTTCCTCCGCAGTCGATCTGTACCATGGATGGCAGCCATGTCTGCAGCTACTCCTAGACCTGTACATTTGATTGCCCCCTCTACCCAGTTCCTGGATACACATGGAGATTTGTAGTGTAACTTAAGAGTCCTTGGCAGCCCTGTCAGGTCGTGGTAAGCATACACAGATCACGCCATCACCTGGAAGCTGGGCCTCCATCATAACTCCAAGCCCATAACCCCAGACCGGCCCATAACAGCGGCACCAGGCCTGCATTGACTTAACCAACTTCTCAATCAATCAATCAGTTTTTGTAAAGTGCAGACACTTACCCGTGAGGGTCTCAAGGAGCTCGGTGGGAGTGGAGGGGCCTCATCCGAAAAGCCACGTCTTGAGGTTCTTCCTGAAGATGGTGAGTGATGGGCTTTGTCTGAGGTGCAGGGGGAAGTTGTTCCAGCTCCTTGCTGCGATGTAGGTGAAGGATCGTGCTCTGGCAGTTGTTTTACAAATGCGAGGGACGGTGGCCAGGGCCATCTGGGCAGAGTGGAGTGATCTGGTGGGGGTATTGAAGTAGACGTGGTGGTTCAGGTAGGCTGTCCGGTGTTGTGTATGGCCTTGTACATGTAGTTGAATAGCTTGAAGGTGATTCCTTTCTCGACTGGGAGCCAGTGGAGGGTCCTCAGGTGTTGGGAGATGTGTTCTCAGCATGGGAGGTCCAGGATGAGTCTGGTGGTGGCGTTCTGGATGAGTTGTAGTTTTTTGATGTTTCTAGTCGAGGAGCCGGCGTAGAGGGTGCTGCCGTAGATGAGCTTGCTTGTGACTAAGGGTGAGTGACTGTCATGCAACAGTCTGGTGGGATCCATCTGAAGATCTTCTGAAGTTTGCAGAGTGTGTGCCAGCAGGAGGAGGTGCCTCAGTTTACCTGGCGGATCATAGATAGGGAGGAGTCGAGGATGATGCCTAGGTTGTGGGTATGCTCAGTCGGTGTAGGGGGGTCTTTGAGGTATGTGGGCCACCAGGAGTCATCTCTGAGGTGGCATTTCCAAAGATGATGAGCTCAGTCTTGTCGGAGTCAAGCTTGAGGCAGCTTTCTCTCGTCCAGGAGGCGACAGATTCCATTCCTGAGTGGAAGTTCCTTTTGGCCGTGTCCGGGTCTTCAGTGAGGGAAATTATGAGTTGTGTGTCATCGGCATATGACACAATATTCATACAGTGGCTTCTGACGAGACTGCGAGAGGGGCCATGTATACATTGAACAGTGTGGTACTCAGTGAAGATCCTTGGGGGACTCCGCCATTGGCTCCTGTGGATCTGGATGTGTAGGGTGGGAGTCTGACCATCTGCGTCCTCCTGGAGAGGAAGTAGTGGATCTATTCCAGGGCACTTCTGCGGATTCCTATGTCGTGGAGTGTGGTGCGTAGAGTGCTGTGGGAGACCGTGTCAAAGGCTGCTAAGAGGTTGAAGAGTATGAGTGGTGTGGTGTGGCCACGGCCTAGGAGTGATTGGGTGTCATCAGTGGCTGCCAGGAGGGCTGTCTCTGTGCTGTGGTTGGTGTGAAAGCTGGACTGGGAGCTGTCCAGGGAATTGTTGGCCTCAATGAAATTCCGAAGTTGTGCATTGATTGCTTTCTCCAGTACTTTGGCAGGGTATGTTAGCAGCGAGATAGGCCGGAAATTCTTTAGTACTGATGGTTCGGCCAAAGGTTTCTTCAGGAGAGGGCCTGTTTCAGCGTGTTTCCAGTCCCCTGGGAAGGTGCCAGTGTTGACGGAGCAGTTCATTGTGTTCTGGACCTCGGCGCGATGGCTGGGCTGGCTCTGATGTATATGTGCTGTGGGCAGGGGTCCGTGGTGGCTCTGGAGTAGGTGTTGTTCATGATGCTGACTGTGTCCTCCGTGGTGGGCGTGGACCAGCTGTGGAGGGTGTGGGTGGGTTCTGGGGGGTGGGTCAGTCACAGGTTCTGGTCCCAGGATATTCCAGGAGGAGGTTGTTGTAGATGTCTTGGATCTTGTGGTGGAAAAAGGTGGCAAGTTTGTCACACAGGTCCTGTGACGGGGGCATGCTGGTGGCTTCCGAGGGGGGTCTGTGAACTCATTGATGACTGATAAGAGTTCCATAGAGTTGTGTGTGGAGGAGTTGATGCGCTCCTGGAGTGCATCCCTCCTTGCGTTCTTGATTTTTCGGTGGTGGGTGGCAGTTGCGGCTCTGAAGGAGGTGAGGTCTTCACTGGTTTGGCTGTTCCTCCATTTTTTCTCTAAACATTTGCAGGTATGCTTTGATTGTTGGAGGTCGCTGGTGAGCCAGCTGACTTTCTTAGGTAAGCATTTGACCGATGTGAGCCTGAGGGGGGCTAGAGAGTTGGTGCATTTGGTGATCCATGCGTTGAGACTGCGCGCTGCTGTGTGGGTGTCATCGGGGTGAGGAGGGAGGGATTTGGTGAGAGATGAGGTGAGCTGCTCATTGTTGATTTTGGTCCATCTTCTGTAGGGGTTCCTGGGGGTGCGGATGCCGCTGCTGGGTGCAGTGATTGTGAAGTGTATGCAGCGGTGGTTGGTCCAGTCTGGGGTGGAGATGGTCTTGATGGTGATATGGTTGCTTGAAGTGAAGATGGGGTCCAGTGTGTGTCCTGCGATGTGTGTGGGTGCGGAGACCAGCTGTCTGAGGCACAGAGTGGTGAGGTTGTCGAGTAGAGCAGTGGTGTTTGGATTGGTGCGGTCCTCGAGGTGGAAATTCAGGTCGCAGACGAGGAGGACGTAGTCGTCTGACGTCAGGGCCTGGGGTGACGATGTCTACAACATCGGCTATGAAAGCTGAGTGAGGGCCAGGTGGCCTGTACACCAGGTTACAACGGCTTGCATCTACACTTCAGCTGGAACCTCACATTTCCCTCTCATGGAGAGGTCTGACCATCTACATCTTTCGGTGTGAGTGGGCAGACCAACAATACTTCTGGAATCCAGGCAGGGACACACAGAGAGAGCCCTTTGCCCATTGGTGTGTACAAGCAGGAAGTGGTCTGAGGTTTGGACGGCCCACTAGTCACTTGTTAGCCTGGTCTTGACCCTACCACAGCCTGTTGGAAGCTTCTCCTGACAATCACCCTGGGCGGTCTCCTCCTTCCACTACCTCCCACTGCGTGGGAACTTGCCAGTGCTGCTGGGCATTTTAGACTACTGCTGGAGGGCTACCACGTCAGGACCCTGGACTCTCCCACAGTGGAATTCCACTCACTACAGTACCCCAGCCTTGTAGTTCTCTTTATTCCACCTGCTTGCTCCTATATTGCTCAACATAACCCATGGGTGCCACGATCATTCCACCCACAACACATCCTAGCGAGAAAAGGAGGATGCCTCTCATGTGACAAATAACTATGAGTGGCCTGAAGACCACCACACCAGCTCCAAAGTCAGCAAGGCCAGACCCCCTGTCAACCATACCAGACACTACTCAGGACAAACTTGATCAAGTGCTAGCAGCCATTGAATGTTCTCACAAATCAATGGAGACCACCTAGGACCCCTTATCGCAGAACTCAGCTTCCTGCATATGACTATGGGAAGCTCACTGACCAGGTGGCTGAGAGAGAGAAAACACTAGCCACTCTGCAGCCACAGGCATTAGAAAACCAATGCTCTATTGGAGAGCAGCAGGAGTGTGTTCGCAACTGGAGTAGAGTACAGATGATGCCCAGGACGCTTGCTCCACAGCAGCATCAGGAAACTAGGACTGCCAAGGGTATTGAAGGCAGAAACCCCCTATAACTTCTGGAGACATTATTTCAATTGTTCATCCCTGCCTCGGGCCTCACTGCTTTCTTCTCTCTTGAACAAGTGCATCATGTCCTGGTGTGATTTCCACCACCAGGGGACCGACCCTGACCCATGCTAGGCAAGCTTCTCCATTTCAGGACAGAGATGCCATTCTGCAAGTGGTTCAAGCGGCAGGTACCCTGAAATTACAAGACAAACACATGCTTTTCCCAGAAAACACACTAATAGTGCAATGTCCATGAGCTTAGTTTCTTGAGGTCAAGTGTTTTCTCCGGCAAATGGGTGTCCAACACTTTCTGTTATTTCCTGCTCACCTCAAAATACTTGACCAAGGTAAATCTAATTTCTTTACCAACCCCAAGGAAGGCTGAGACTGGATTATTACAGACACTAGCCCCAGCTTGCCCCAGGAGGAGGGCAGACCACCCTGACCCTCCAGACTGGGCCAAAGCGACTGAGCCGCTTCCATCGGGCCCCTCCTCAAAACCCGCACCCTTGAAAGCCTTGGCACTGAAACAAATAATAGAGGACTACAGACAAGCCCTCAGAGTTACAGCCAACCCGGGAGTGAAGAATAGTCCATTGGATCTAGAAAGTGGCACATACATCTTCTCAGTTGGCAACTCCAATTCTTCTCCCACCTCTACACAGACTATGCCTTTCCTTCCACTGTGGATTACAACATATGACTGGGACACCTGCACCATGATTGTTATATTTCAGCTCATGCGCTCTGAGAGTGGTCAATTGGACTCCGACACAATCCCACTTCACCTTCTCGGTATTACTGTATTCTCTCCCCCCTTTCTCCCTTTTTTCTTTCATGACTACCATATACAGAAAGATTGCCCTGCTCTTGTCCAGATGCAGATTGCTTCACTACTACAAACACACTTTCCTCTGAATATCGCCCTCCTTTCTGATGCTTATTGACTCCCACAACCATTTGCTATTAATTTTGTTCTTAGCCATGCTGTCTCTGGATGGCAGCCCCAGGAATGCAACTCTTAGATTCATTGCATCCACACCATCAGACCCAGGCCAATCATTCTGCTGACACACAGGGTGGACTGCTCCCCCACCCACCTTGTTTTTATTCTGGCCACCACCTCACTTATTCAGTTGGATGTTTCTAGCATCCAGTGTGGGTGTACCACCATTTGTAGTAGGCTCTATAAGTAATTGTTTCCTCATCTTTCTCCATACACTACCTTTACCCTTATATACACCATGGAGGCAGGCAAACACAAGCTGGCATTTGAGGTGCAGGAAGGCATTCATGACTACACTGCAGTCCTCATCAACCTATCCCAAGCCGCTGGGGTAAGACCACATTATAATGACAGATAATGGCTCCTACCATAACCACTAGGCTTTTCTCACTCAATGTCAGGGGGATGCACACAGCTTAAAATCATTATTCAATTTACTCTTACCTCAAAATAGAACAGAAACAAATCATTTTTGTTCAGAAGACCCACACAACCGCAACAGAACTGCAACACATGCTAAAACAGTGGTGAGGGTCTGTGTACGCGAAAACCTACTCTGCTTGCGCCATAGGGGGACACGATATGGATTTTTCTGAATGTCCCCTTTCTGATAACAGACACAACCATCAACAAAAAGGGACGCCATATACTGCTGGAGGGTTGACCCAAAGTTATCCCTGTTCTCCTTGGGAGCATATATCCCCTGAACACTGGTCAGAACACATTCTGGATGAAGCTCTCTGACACTCTTACCCACAAAATTCATGTACTGTGGATACTAGGGGACTACTATAACTCTGTCATTGACGTACACTTGGAGCGTTCCCACCCACCACTATCAAGAAAACCCCCACACTCAGGCAGAGCACTTTGCAGTCTTGGTACAACACTGGGCATTGGGAATTGCATGGAGAACTCTTTACCCAGACTTGCGGTTTCATTCCTTCCACTTGATACTGCACAACCTCTATGTGCATCAGACCGCATATTATGCACTGTCTCTATTACCATTGGTCTTTACAGCTGATTACTTAGGCCAAGTCGTCTCTGGGCCACAATGCCGACATAGTAGACACACAATGGGTTGCCCCTCATCCATGGACCCCCACAGATGGCATCTTGACCGAGAATGCCTGGAAGACCACCATCTTCCGAGATACTGAGGAGCTACACATACACAATTAGTTCACTGAAAAAGGAGGCACTGCCTCCAATGAGGTAGTTGAGTAGGACGCCTTCAACTTGGTCACACGTGGCAATTGTATACAAGAAATTGTGGGGGTCCATCACACCCTTGACAGGGAAATCACCAAGGCAGAACATCACCTTCCCGTTTTGGAGAAAAAGGCTGAAAGAGACACTTCCTGCTGCTCTACACTAGCAGAGGCAAAACGCCAACAGGCAGCTCTGTTGGAGTGCCTATGTTGTTTTAACCTTACTGCCTATGAGGCAAATACCCACAGGGAAGGGGATAAATCCGGGCTTCTCCTTGCCTGGTTGACCCATCAGGAGCAGAAGGAGACTCCCATCCTCAAGCTTATCTCCCCCTCTGGCATGATCCTGCACATGCAGCATGACATTCTTCAAGAGTTTTACAGCTATTATATATATGTAGGTGCACTGTTCCAAAAGACAAAAAATGAAAAAACCTAATAGTTCTATTGGAAAGCAAGGGCGAGTCTTTGATGAGTGTTAGGAGAGCCCTCAAGCACCCAATAGGGTGACAGGTTTCATCATTGGGCTTACTCCTCGTCAGACCGGTGCTGCAATGTCTGGCGGGCCACCCAAAATTCAGGGTGGCACTCAACCGTTGATAAATTGCCGAAAGGAGGTCTGGAATGAAAACTGACTAAGAAGAAAAGTAAAGGAGGGAAGGAGAGTAGGAGAGAGACAAAACTCTAAAATTGGCTCTGAACCTAAACCATCATTTTAATGAGTCAGAGACAAGGTGCAGGCCAAGATTAAAAAATAAATGTGGGGAGTGTTGATGGGAATAATGTACCACTACACTCTATAACGAGGGAAAGGTAGTATACCTAATCCTGTCTAATGGTCAACATGTTTCGCGTCTTATATTGGTCACAACGTGATCCCATGACGCTTCTTCAGGACCCCAAAAAAATAAACTACTTCTCCTATGCAACAAGAATTGTCAAGTGCTGGAAAGTCACTTACAAATGGAAGACAAAGTATGTCAGAGTCAGTTGGTCAAAATGGTCGCCCTGCGTGGAATCGAAAAACAGATAACAATTAGTGCCAGCGTGTAGACAGGCATGGAACAACATGCAATCACAGTGACAAACACCCCCAATGTGTCGTAAGTGAAAATAAATAAAAGCTTACCATCCCATATTAGAGATTAGGCTTCCTAGGTCTGCGCTAGCATCAACCAAGGAGAGAGTGCTAAGTAAAAATAATACGACATGTAATAGTACACCAAAGCAATCTATACATAGTAATAAGTCATATGGGAGGTCTCTATAACACCACATGAACAAAATCACTTAATTCAGTGGTTGAATAGATTAGCATATGTTGGTCAAGCTAGGCCCTCATCAACTAATCATTGAAAAGAGTAAATCATTTTTAACAACATATAAACACAAACAAAATTGTAGGTACTGGAGCCACGGGGTAAGAGCCAATCACTCTGTGGTTAGAGGAGGGTCCTCTACTAACAGGACAGCTGGAAAGATGCAAAGAGCTGGTCAAATACTGTAGGCAAATCAATTACCAAAAACATGTCAGTTCCAAGCCAAAGGTTGAGGCTTTGGAACAATGTAGTCATGTAAGGCAAGTTGAAAACTCCAAATAAAACATCAAGATAAGAAGTAAAAAGTAAAAATAAACGGGAGCGGAAGGCATAGCTCCCGCAGCCCGCGCTTACTTTTCTCAATCCTTGATATCGCGGGAAACCTACCCCGCGTTGCGCACCTGAAGACGTTATGGAGGTGCACTGAGGAGGTTTTTATGTGTTGAATGTACCGGAACCAACCAGCCGGTTGTTCCAGATAGCGGAAACAAAAGAAGGACCCTGGTTTCTGTGCTGTCGGCCATCTTAGGATGGGCGGAGAACTCGGGGTCCATTAAATGCAAAGGCTCTGCTAAAGGGAAAGATCCCATGCGCGGACTGGCCGGGCATCTTAAACTTAAGTGGGTAAACCCACAGTACAATGTTCTGGCCAATAGAACATATATTTAAAGTCCATGCAAACAGGTCAATGAAGTCGAGATTGGCAAAAATTGAAAGTAGCAAAATCCACTAAATATACAATAATGCTTATTATAAAAATTGATGGAAAAAATGATGAAAACATGATGAGAAAATGAGAGACTGGAATGGGCACAGTGACCCTTAATGTCCTCATGATGGTCATCTGCTTAGAAGAGATAATGTCTAGGGAAGGTCAGTAAAACCAAGCTCACTATGAATGCGCCCACCAACAGTTATATGGTCACATTTATCTTGTGGATTCTCAATCAACTATTGGTCAAAGGATGATTATGATGCTGGGTAGTATAAGATGTGAGTCCCTCTATCGAGTCGTCATAATCGACCCCTCCCACATATTAAGACGTTAGAAAATTTCAAGGGATATCATCATTTAGCCCTTCCTTGTGGGTCTTAAGTCGAAAGAACCATCTTTGTTCAATTTTGAATAGGAAGTTCGGGTTGTTACTGTCGTGTCTTGGTACCTGTACTACAATCCACCACATATCATCAGGGCCATGTTTAGCTTCTAGGAAATGTGAGCTAAGCTTTGTGGTGGTGCGAGAGCATCTAATATTGCTCTGGTGTTCATTAATACGTAGTTTTACTGGGCGAGTAGTCGTCCCGACATATTTCAAGCCACAAGGACAGGAGATCAAATAGATGCATTGACGCGTATTACAATTAGTGTGTTTATTCAAATACCATGTCCCAAAGTGATCAAGGTCAATGCTGTCTATGCATTTGGTAAGAGGACAAATGTTACAAGAACCACATGGATGATGTCCCGTAACCGGAGGCAAGTTCCACAAATTGGTTTGTCTCTGTGAATCACTGGATAGGCAAGGGCGGGTATGGATAATAAGATCTCGTATATTGGCAGATCTTTTAAAGGCAAACAAGGGTCTTGGAATCTGAGTTCCGCCACTCTGTAGGATATTCCACCGTTTGTTAATAAGTTTTCTGATGGAGTTAAACAGTGGAGTAAAAGTGGAAACACATGTCAATCGTGTTTCTGATTCTCTAGGACCTGGGGTCAATAGAGCATCTCTGTGGTTGTTGCGAGCTCTTTTATAAACAGGATTGATGATCTTATTAGGATAATGTTGGTTACTGAGTTTCTGTTTCAAATCACGGGATTGAATATCAAAAGTTTGGATTGAGCTACAGTTACGACGTAACCTAAGAAATTGACCAAAAGGGAGGTTGTCCCGCAAGGCTTTTGGATGATGGCTGTCATACAAAAGCAAACTATTGCGGTCAGTGCTTTTGTGGAAGGTGTTGGTGATGAGTTTGCCGTTGTCAATCTTAATCACGAGGTCCAAAAAAGAAACTTGTGTCAAGGACGAGTAGGCAGTAAATCTCAGAAATGGGTCTAAGGTGTTGACCCAGGCTGTAAAATTATCTATTTCTTCGAATGGACCATTCCAAATAATGAGGATATCATCAATATATCCCCTCCACAATGTGATTTTGTTATGAAAAGGATTGGATGTTTGTAGTAGAAAGAGTCTCTCAAAGTTATACATATACAAACAAGCCAAACTGGGTGCAAACGTGCTACCCATAGATGTCCCTTGAATCTGATGGAACAAGGAATCTTCGAATTGGAAAAAGTTCCTTTTCATCGCCATTGTAGCACATTGCATCACGAAGTGGACCGGAGTAGGGGACGACCATGTACTGGCAAGAAGGGCAGATTCCACTACTTGCAAGGTAACTTCCTGTGGGATGTTAGTATACAGGGCCTCCACATCAAGCGTGATGAGGGCTTGTACTACAGTGTTTGAATTGATGTTCTCAATCAGGTTCAAAACATGTGTAGTGTCCTTCAGGAAAGTGCTTGATTCTTTTACCAAAGGTTGGAGAAAGAAATCACAGAAAACAGAGAGAGGCTCTAAAACTGGGAAAATGCCTGATACAATGGGCCGCCCAGGAGGTGGAAGGGTCCCTTTATGTATCTTGGGCAAGCAGTAGAAATACGGAATCCTAGGGTGTGTTGTATCAAGGAACTCTGCTTCCTTAGGGGAGATCCATGAATTATTCCGGGCCTCTTCAATCATGCTTCTGATTGTGTTCTGTAGATCCATTGTGGGATCACGAGCGAGAGGGGCATAATGAATCCTATCGCTTAGAAGTCGTAAGCACTCCTGTCTATAATCTGAGGTGTTCATGATCACAATCGCGCCTCCCTTATCAGCTGGCTTGATAATAATAGATTGGTCCAAAGATAGATCTTTCAAAACCTGCTTCTCTGTGGAGGGTAAATTCATAAATTGTCTCTTAGGGCGGATAGAGTCAAGATCCGCCATCACAGCTTTTTCAAAAGTCAAAACCTCAACAGGAAGAGAATGTGTAGGAGGAACAAAGGTAGAAGGTTTTCTGAGACCAGTGTCATCTCTTCCAGGTGTGACCGGCCGGTCCAGGAAGAAAAAATGAAGGCGTATTTTCCTAAAGAATTGTGCAAGTTCACAATTAAGACGGAACGGGTCTTCAGATGGTGTGGGGACAAAACCCAAGCCTTTGTTCAAGGCTGTTGATTCGTGAATTGGAAGTCGTCTATCGGAAAGATTGACCACTAGGTCCTCTGTGGGGGGTTCTTGCCCTGGCTCCGAGTGACCATTTGAGGTTCTTCTCTGTTCCAGTGGACCCGTCTGCCTCTGCCTCTCCTTCTTCCTCTTCCTCTGCCCTGGCCGCGGCCTAAAAAAGGCACATAAGGCAGCATAGGACGAGGTTGGAAGAAGGGGTAAGGTGGTTGCCAAAAGAAAGGTTGGTTAGGGGGATATTGTGGTTGGTTGTATATGGGTGGTTGCATGCTGACATCAGTGCTCCATCCATCGGATGAAGAACTGCTACTGTAATTGCGAGTTTTTCTGTTAGAGAGAGTGGAGTCATCAGATGAACGAGACTGAGCATCCGCATTGTAATCTTCCTTAATATAAGGATAGATTTTCTCACGATCGAATCTCCTGATGTCTTTTTGCAGTTTTGTGATTTTCTGCTGAGTCAAAAACTCTTTTGTCTCATTTAGTTCTGAGTTGATTTCAAGGAGGCGGCTTTTAAAGGATGAAAGAGGAATCGTTGTTTTTATAGTGCTCTCAATACAATTAATCTGAATCGTGATGGATTCAGCCCATCGTTTTGAAGCATTGATGATCAAAACTAGCCAGTCTCTGGTACATTTCCAGGCGATCTGTGCCCAGTCTTTCCTGAACGCCAGATCGTGTAAAAAAATCCTGGGCATGTTAGAAACCAGGAGACCGCTAGGAGCAATGTTTGCTCTCAGATATTCCGTCATTATGGTGCCATGCATTATGGTCTTATTCAAATCACGTTTAAGAGAGGAGAGTTTATCCCAGTCCTCTTTAAGACTGCCTGTTGGGTTAGCACCATCATTGTTAAGTATTGAGGGGGCTTGTAAGATCGCGGATACTGTCTCGTCATCAAAACTCAGACCTTGGAAATTCTCCATGGTCAAGGGGATTTAAGAAGAAGATAAAGAAAGGGTCTATTTATTGTGACCCATATGAGTCCCACAGCGAAGCTGCTGTACTAAACTTATTATACAAGAGTAGGGACTGGGAGATTATTGGTCCAGTGCACGGTCTCCCAAATTAACCTGTTATATATATGTAGGTGCACTGTTCCAAAAGACAAAAAACGAAAAAATGAATAGTTCTATTGGAAAGCAAGGGTGAGTCTGTGATGAGTGTTAGGAGAGCCCTCAAGCACCCAATAGGGTGACAGGTTTCATCATTGGGCTTACTCCTCGTCAGACCGGTGCTTCAATGTCTGGCGGGCCACCCAAAATTCAGGGTGGCACTCAACTGTTGGTAAATTGCCAAAAGGAGGTCTGGAATGAAAACTGACTAAGAAGAAAAGTAAAGGAGGGAAGGAGAGTAGGAGAGAGAAAAAACTCTAAAATTGGCTCTGAACCTAAACCATCATTTTAATGAGTCAGAGACAAGGTGCAGGCCAAGATTAAAAAATAAATGTGGGGAGTGTTGATGCGAATAATGTACCACTACACTCTATAACGAGGGAAAGGTAGTATACCTAATCCTGTCTAATGGTCAACATGTTTCGCGTCTTATATTGGTCACAACGTGATCCCATGACGCTTCTTCAGGACCCAGAAAAAATAAACTACTTCTCCTATGCAACAAGAATTGTCAAGTGCTGGAAAGTCACTTACAAATGGAAGACAAAGTATGTCAGAGTCAGTTGGTCAAAATGGTCGCCCTGCGTGGAACAGCTATTATTCTGCAACACCTTGCCACATGTTGGGTAGGGGTGAAGAGTCATTCTTGCCCCACCTATCTCTGCAGCAGATTTCTGTATATGAACGGTAAAGACTAGGGGCCAAATGTATCAAATTATTTTGCATTTGCAAATGGTGTGATTCACAAAATTCCACTGTTTGTGCAAAAGAGCCTTTTTCGATGTATGAAAGGCATTCACAGTGCATTTATAAAGAATCACTAAAATAGTTATTCCCTAAAATTGTGACTCTATTTTGCAAATCACAAATTGTGATTCACAAATAAGGAATCACAAATCAAATGCATGAAGCATTTGCAAATTGCGAATAGTCGCAAAACAGGGATTTTGCATGTGCAATTTACCTCCAACTAAAATCAGGTGGTAATCAGGTGCAACCTATAACAAGAGGCCCAGAGTACATCAGCCCTTTCCAACAATTGCTGCACTCTATGTCATGGACAGGAGGATGAGGATCCTGCCAGGTTTGAGGAGAGAGAGGAGAAGACAGGAGCACATTTTCAGAGTGTGCATTACTCACTTTGACCAGACAGAAGAAGAAGATATTTGCTAAGTATATGTTGAACTATGCCATGATATTAGACCTAATAGCAGCATTACAAACACAACTGCAGCAACACACACACAGAACCAATGCCATACTCACTCATTTGCAGATAGTATGCTCCCTGTACCTCTTAGCCTCAGGAAGCTATCTGGGTTTATAGCAGCAGGTGAAGGTGTGTCTCAAAGTACGCTCTCACGCTTGTTCAATGTATTCCTCAATGTAATGTTATCAAAAATTAATCTGCACATCAAATTCCCAAACACTCCACAGGACTTGCAGCTAACTAATTAAAATTTCTACCAGGTAGCCCAGTTTCCACATGTAATTGGCTGCATTGATGGGACACATGTCGCAATCTGTCCACCATCTGAAACTGAGTGCATATACATTAATAGAAAAAATAGCCGTTCGATTAACATACAGGTCATTTGCAATGCCTCCCATCACAACTGCTTTAGTGGCCAGATACTCTGGTAGCACACCTGATTCCTACATCTTTAGACATAGTGGAATGTACACAAGATTTCTTGCTGGGGAGTTTGGAGAAGGATACCTACTTGGTAATGTAATAGAGAACAATGCAGCATATCATATAAGTGACATCACAGATAACAATAATTCATTTTACACTCCTGTCATTGTAGTGCATATGCAGTATGGTCCTTCATCCTAACACCATACCTCAATCCAGCCACACCAAGTGAATGTCGATACAATGCGGCACATAGGAGGACGCGAAGTGTGATTGAGAGGAATTTTGGACTGCTGAAGAGTCACCTTTGGTGCCTGCATAAAAAGGAGGGACGCACTACAATACAGTCCGGAAACCTCCTGTAAGATAGTGGCCACATGTACTATGTTGCATAACATCGCTATGACAAGAGGCAAACCAGTGGAACCCACAGATACGAACTAAGATGAGGATGAAGACCCCTTGCCACCCAGCAATCCGAACCAGAGCAGCAGGCGGCAGGCAAAGACGTGCTGAGATTACGTGCAACTATTTCTGATGTAAGTTATGACAACACCACATCTTGTTCTATTTTTTGCAACACGTATCACATTTATTGCCTTAACTTCAGGTCAATTATGTGGGCATAGGTAGTTCAAAAGCACAATCAGTACGCAATTACAATGTCATACTGTTAACATCATAGTGTCAATGCATTGACACAAAATATGCAAGGCCCAGAACATGTCCACATTGATTTTTACGTCCACACACTCCATTGGAACACCCAGTGGGCTCAGCAGCACCTCTTATTGAAAGTTCTGATACAGTACTGTGTCTGGAACTGCGATGCCTAGGATCCATTACAGGGGCTGTGACACTACTGAGGCTAGAGAGCTCCTCACTATCCCCACCACCCAGCTTGCTGTTTGCACACTCCGGGCTGTCTGCATTGTCTTCAATGCATTGGTGACTTGCACTAATCCCTGTGCAACGTCCCCACTGCAATGTGCCATTTCCACTTGCATGCTCACAGCATGTCGTGACAGTAAAGCAGTTGCATTAGTGAGGCGATTAACAGATCTGCTGAACCCATCCAACCGACCCATCAATTGGTGATGGCACCTACGGTGGGTGACATGGTCCTGCTGCATTACAGTGCAGAGTTCCTTAATTGCATTTGTCATCTCCCTTAGGTTTTCTCCTGTAGCTTGCTGTCCTTCATCCAGCTTGCAAATGTTGTGATTGATAGACACCAACTGCCTGTGCATTGATTTCATCTGCTTACATTGTAGGCACTGCACATTCAATATGGATGCCTCCAGACCACTAAACAGAGATGGGCCCTCACCTTCCTCTGTGCTCTGTCTGACTTTCTCAGTACACCTCCTGAGAGGAGTATACTAGTGCCAGAACAGGAACTGATGTCTGTGGGTGCGTCTACCATCAGAAGGTGGTGTGTGTACATCTTCTTGCAAGTTATCAAAGTCCTGAGTAAATTCAAGGAGGTGTTCAACTCTTTCCCTGTGTCTGGGTGGTGCTTGTGTAATGGACTCGATGATGTTGGTATCAGACTGTGGCTGGCTTTCATCATTCCACCCTGTTTCAGTTTCTGCTGCATCAGGTGCAGGAATATCTGCAACAACAATACGCAGCATGTCAGTCATTATGTACTTTTTCCATGTTTCATTTCACAGTTAAATTTTTAGTAAACAGAGTTCCTGCCATAGGCCCTCATTACGACCCTGGTGGTAAGTGATAAAGTGGCGGTACTTACCCCCAAATTATGACCATGGCGGTGATAACTCCCATAGACAGCCAATATACCACACCAACCGCCAGGGCAGAAACAACACTCACCACGGCGGTAGCCGCCAACAGCCAGGCGGGAGACAAAGTACCGCCTACCATATTATGACACTGCAAACCACCAACTTTTCCGGGGTGGTACCAACGCCATCAAAAGCCTGGCAGCAACACATCACTGAAGAGAACTGACTCACCATCAGAGACACAGGGAAGAACAATGCCGCCATGGAACCCTACCTGCTTCCTGATGAGCTTCTACATTATGCTCCACCTGGAACACCAACGCTGTCGAAGACGACGACGGTGAGAAGAGCCACCTAGCACACAAGGGAGGGAGGGAGGAAAAAGGAGAGTGACACACACGCACAACACACACCCGACACACACACACCATACACACAACCAGCTGAAAACAAAAAACAAGTTGCACCCAATACAAGGCAGAATAATGCAAGGACAACAGGAATGCACCGAAGGAATGTATTCATATCAACAGCTAATAAATATAGAATTGTCAATGAAACAGATATGTACATATGTACACAAAGGGACACTGCCCAGCCCAATGTTCAGAGGGCCCCACATGGCCACAAGGCACAGTCTAAAGCCTAACTTGAATCCTGACTTCATCTGGATTGAACTGTGCAGGGGCATCAGTTTGCAAATGGGCAGGCACATCAGGGGGAAGGGAAGGGGGGCACCTCAGCCGGATTCGAGAACAAACCCACTGATTCTGGATGGGGCAACATGCTCATTGCTCAGTCCTGGGGACTGCAAGGCCACAGTCTCTCAGATGGGTAACTTTCCCACTGGTTCTGGATGGGGCAACATGCCCATTGCTCTGTCCTGGGAAGTGCAAGGCCACAGTCTCTCAGGTGGGTAACTTTCCCACTGGTTCTGGATGAAGCAACATGCCCATTGCTCTGTCCTGGCTGGGAAGTGCAAGGCCACAGTCTCTCGGGTGGGTGACTTGCCCACTGGGTCTGGATGGGACAACATGCCCATTGCTCAGTCCTGGGGAGTGCAAGGCCATAGTCTCTCAGGTGGGTGACTTGCCCACTGGGTCTGGATGGGACAACATGCCCATTGCTCAGTTCTGGGGAGTGCAAGGCCACAGTCTCTCAGGTGGGTGACTTGCCCACTGGTTGTGGAGGATGCCCCTTGTACAGCATCCCCTGGAGGGTGGCCTACATGGCGAACGCTGGTGGTGATGGCTGCAGTGTGGTGGTGGATGGAGGTGCCTCCTGGGCAGCCTCTGCACTTGGTGATGGCTGCAGTGTGCTGGCAGATGGAGGTGTCTCCTGGGCAGCCTCTGCAGGTGGTGATGGCTGTACTTCCTCAGCTGGTGGTGGGGGCCCTGTGACCGCTGGTGGTGGTGGAGGTGTCACCCTGACAGCCTCCGCTGGAGTAGAGGGCTTTGTCGCCTCCATGTCATGGGGCATAGATTCCTTACCCCTCCTTGCAGGGGTGGATGGCTTATTCCCCTTCTTGGATGGAGGTGCAGGCTCCTTCCCCTTCTTGCCTGGAGGTGCAGGCTCCTTCCCTTTCTTGCCTGGAGGTGTGGTATCCTTACCACCACGAGTAAGTGGTGCCACCACTGTCCCCGTGGACAGTTTGGCTGAGGTGCTGGGCTGGGTCTTTGGTACCCTGCTCACACAGGCAGGATGGGGGAGCGGGGTAAGATGTCAAGTTGGACAAGGAAAAGCTTTTTAGGGATGGTGGGGTGGGAGGAGTGATGGGAGAAGAGGTGGAGGGAGTGGTTGTAGGAGGTATGTGTCTACTGGATTTGGGTGCAGGTGCATGGGCTGTATGCTGATGTGAGGTGGATGGCTCTTGGGTGTGTGAGTACTTGCGCTTGTGTCCTTTGGGGGGGACAGACAGGGTAGGAGAGGACAGAGGGGACGCGTGCATGGCTGTTGTGGAGGTGTCTGCTAGTGAGGTGTGTGTGCTGCTTGGTGTGGTAATGCTGGTGGTGGATGTTGATGTAGTGCATGCAGGTGTGAGTGTGTTGTGCCTGGGAGGGAGATGGAAGAGGAATAGAGGGAGACAGTGGAGGCAGTGGATGTTGTTGTG
Organism: Pleurodeles waltl; assembly: GCF_031143425.1. Lineage (NCBI taxonomy): Eukaryota > Metazoa > Chordata > Amphibia > Caudata > Salamandridae > Pleurodeles > Pleurodeles waltl. The sequence goes on along the minus strand of NC_090448.1, from coordinate 264,438,964 downwards.
CCTGCAACTATATGGTGTTTGTGTGAGTGCTTGTGGGATGAAGTGTGGTACTTGTGTTTGCCTGTGCCACACTTGGGTGTTGTCTTCTGTGCATGCTCACCTGTATGTGTGCCTGGGATGGGTTGGGGTTGAGCAGAATAGGACTGGGAAGTGGTAGTTGGAGGGGGGATGGTAGAAACAGGGACAATCGCTGCCATCAGAGAAGAGGCCAAAGCCTGAATCGATCTCTGTTGGGCTGCCAATCCACTGTGAATGCCCTCCAGGAATGCATTGCATTGCTCCATCTGGGATGGCAGCCCCTAGGTGGCATTCACAATCGTTGATTGCCCAACAGAGATGGATCTCAGGAGGTCAATAGCCTCCTCACTCAGGACAGCAGGGCTCACTGGGACAGGGCCTGAGGTGGACTCTGCCTCTTGGGTCCTGTGGGATGCAGCTCCCTCTGTCGCTGGTGCCCCTGCTCCTCCACCAGATGATGCTAATGCACACAAGGAAAGGATGACAAAGCAAGAAAGAGTGGGAGAGAGACAAAGGATACACTGGGTCAATGACTGTACCAACACCACAGCTGGCATACACATCACTGTCACACACAGGGAACAGGCTTAAGCACTATGCATTGCACTAAAAGTGATATGGCTAGTTACTAAGGCAATATGAGGGCCACACACTGCCAACTGCAGCACTCCTTGGACCCACGATGCCCTGCCGGTGATGGATTGCTACCAAGCTAGGTTACGTGTATTTGCCATACACCCATTACCCTTGAGATCACCCACACTGTAATGTCTGGCCTGACCTTAGGTGCACCCACTAACACACATCCACCATCCGGATACCACCCCACCTGCCAAAATATGTAATGATGCCCACTGTACTTACCCCCTTGTGGCTGCTGTGATTCCCTAATGTGCCCAGCCAGCTCAAGGTAGGCCACCACCAGTATGCGGGCCATCAGGGGGGTCAGGGTCCGAGGGGCACACCTTCCTCGCTGGGAGGCCATCCCCAGCTTGGCCTCCACGATCTTCCGTGCCCAGCGTCTCAGGTCCTCCCACTATTTCCGACAGTGGGTGCTCCGCCTGCCAAAGACCCCCAGGGTCTGCACGTCCTTGGTGATGGCATGCCATAATCCCTTCTTTTGATGGGCACTGACCTGCAGAGGCAATACAGACAGGAGAACACCATTAAACAAACAGTCCAGTCTGTCACACAAATGGCCCAAAATACCAGTTTCAATCACCATTGGCAGACAGATCGCTCATCGCCCACCATTTAGACTGCCACAAGACATTCTACCATCTCCCCTTACACGATGCTTGCACACACATCTCCATGAATCCTTCCCACATGCATCGCGTCCAAAGTGTACCCACCTGTTGGTTTGGAGGCCCATATAGCAGTTCGTACTGGGGTAGGACCCCATCCACAAGTTGCTCCAAGTCTTCCAAATTGAAGGCAGGGGCCCTTTCCCCAGACACACAGGCCATGGTAGGTTCCAGACAGAGGTCACAGCAGCACACCCAGTGTAGATGTTCTCCTGTTGGAGGTCAGGAAACTAGTGAGGAATAAGATAAAAAATGGTGGTCACGTCTGCGGCAGTGTACACTGTCACCGCCGGTGCAGATCCCCATTGGCCACTGTACTCCATAGAGCCCCATATTATCCAATGAAGAATTGCACAGCGGTGCAAGACTGCCTACCGCCACAATGCCCAATTTAAGTGGAATAACCTCACTTCCACCTGTCCGTATATATAGGACAGGCGGTCGCCATTTCAGTGGGGAGAAACAGTAATATCGACAATAACTGCGTCACAGATTAGATTGGCACATATCTCGTCATTATCATGGTCCCATTACATAAGTGCACCATGTATACTGCAGTTGTGGTTCCATTGTTCCAATTGTGACAGCCTACTCACTCTTGTGTCCCTTAGATACCTACCGCTGCCGATGAATAGGAGGTGGAGACATACCCCGTATACAGACCCCTGCTGGACTTAGCTACACTGGAGGACAGGCACATTATCCTCACCTATAGATGGACAGGGCCACAATCACAGAGCGGTGTGCCCACTTGGAGCCAGACCTGATCTCATCTATCCGTCTTCCAACTGGGATCCCCCCTCTTGTGCAAGTGCTATCAGTGCTCCATTTCTTGGCAACTGGTTCCTTCCAAGTGACAGTGGGCTTGGCAGTAAGAATGCCACAGCCAATGTTCTCAATTGTGCTGGCAAGAGTGTTGTCTGCCCTGGTAAAACACATGTGCAGCTACATTTCTTTCCCCCAGGTGGAAGAATCGGCCACTGTGTAGGTAATTCTATGTAATTGGACCTATCCACAATATTATTGGGGCGATTGACGGTACACATATTATGTTTGTCCCCCCCGCCAGAACGGACAGGTGTTCAGGAATCGTAAGAGTTTCTACTCACTGAATGTGCAGATGGTGTGCCTGGCGGACCAGTACATCTCCCACGTCAATGCTAAGTATCTTGGGTCGATGCATGATGCCTTTGTTCTGAGGAATAGCAGCATCCCAAATGTGATGGCCCAACTACAGAGGCACAGGGCATGGCTAATAGGTGACCCTTGGTCCACACCCACTGTACGTTAGTGTATGCCTTCTGTTGTTAATCCCATAGGATTGTGTGAGGCTAAATGTGCTCCCTCAATACTTGCAGGTGACTCTGGCTACCCAAACGTATCGTGGCTGCTACCCCTGTGAGGAATGCCTGGACAGGGACTGAGGAACATTATAATGAGGCACATGGGTGAATGAGACAGATAATCGAGAGGACCTTCAGGCTCCAGAAGGCCCAGGTTCAGCTGACTCCATCTGACAGGTGGATCCCTGTGCACCTCACCTGAGAAGGTCTGCTAGATAGTAGTGGCATGCTGCATGTTGCACAACCTGGCCCTCAGACACCATGTACCTTTTCTGCAGGAGGAGGAGACTGGAGAAGCCCCTGTGGAAGCAGTAGACCCTGAGGACACTGAGGATGAAGAGGCTGAGAATGAGGATGAGGACAATAGGACATCAGTTGTCCATCAGTATGTCCAATGACATAGGTGAGAGAGTGCAACTGCACATTTCTATGACTATTGGTGTATTCTGTGTGGCTGTAGCATGATAGCATTAACTTCCTTTTTATCTCAACTAACTGTCACCTATGGTTTGTCATTTTGCAGATGTTTGTGATATAACAACTGTGTACTGATATGCTGATTACAGCCAGCTACAGGTCATTATTTCTATGATCTCACACTGTACAGTTAGTTTGCAATGGATGTGACTGTTTTCATAAATACATATTTTCAAAATATAAAATACTAGTAGTCAAGTTGTGTTCACGGGTGTTTATTGTAGTGCTAAGAAATTGAGGGGAAAGTGCAAAGGAATGGGGTGATGATAGAGGAATGTCCAGGGTATTGTTCCACAGGTGCAGTGTCCAAGGGGCCATTGGAAGGGGAGCAACGGCAATTCAAAGTGGACAAGATGACTGAGTGGGACACAAGGGTGACAATCAGGAGAGTCTCATTTCTTGGCGGGGTCTTGGCAAGTGTCTCTGGCTTCTCTCTGGGTCGCAGGGAACGTCTGCGTGGTGGTTCACCTTATTCAGGGGGAGGGATGCTAGTGGCCTGTGGGTCCTGTGGCGGGGCCTCCTGCCCACTAGCTGCAGCGGAAGTGGAGGACTGGTCAATGGACTGGTTAGTGGTAGTGGCCCGCTGGTGTGCTGTTGCCTCCCTCATGATGTTGGCCATGTCTGCCAGCACCCCTGCTATGGAGATCAGGGTGGTGTTAATAGCCTGCAGGTCCTCCCTGATCCCCTGATACTGTCCGTCCTGCAGCTGCCTGTTCTCCTGCACGTTGTCAAGAATCTGGCCCATCGTGTCCTGGGAATGTTAGTAGGCTCCCAGGATCTTCGAGAGTGCCTCCTGGAGAGTCGGTTCCCTGGTCCTGTCCTCCCGCAGGCTAACAGTTAAGTATTCCTAGTGTTCTTGTTGGCCTGTGTCTCTATCACCTGAACGATGTACCCACTGCCACTGACCCCAGGTCCCTTTGTCTTGGGGGCGAGGTGTGGCCTGGGGTCCCTGTACAGGTGGGCGCACTGCTGATTGACATGTCCTAGATACAGAGGTGTGGGTATACTGCGTGGGTGCTGTGGTGTTGGATACTGAAGGGGGAGGCTCTGTGGTAGTCTGTGAGTGGGCTTGGATGACCTGCTGTCCAGTGGTCCCTGATGGGCCAGGTAGGTCATACAGATCCTGAAGTCCAGAGTTACTGTCATCACTGGGGACATCTTATGTTGGGAGACTGGATAGTCGTGCCACTGACATTGGCTGGGGTACCTGTGGGGATGTAAGTGATATATTATGCTTCATGTGTGTGACATATTGTACATCCCTGGCTTCTCCTCTATCGTTGGTGTTGCCCTGCCACCTTTTGCTTGAGTATGGTGATGTATTTTGGGATTATTAGTTTCCCTATGCTGTGCATGCTTTGGTGATGGGCGTCCATGCAGGGTTGGATAGGCTGTCTGTGCATTGGTATAGCATGCAGGGCTTGGCATTGGGGTTAGTCATATGTGTAGGTGCAGTATGAGGGATGGGGTGGAGTGATGGGAGTGAGGGTGTGAGGGTGAGGGTGTGAGATGGTATGCAGATAAGGGGGGGTGATAAGTGGTAATTGTTGACTTATCAGTATACAATCCTCCGGATACTCCAGTAAGTCCCTCAGGATGCAGTATTGCCATGACTTGCTCCTCCCATGCTGTGAGCTGTGGGGGAGGAGGTAGGGGTCCATCTCTAGTCCTCTGAATGGCGAGCTGGTGCCTTGCTGCTATGGGGCATACCTTCCCCCGTAGGTCGTTCCACCTCTTCCTGATGTAATTCTTTGTTTTTAGATGCTGTCCCACAACGTTCACCCTGTCCATGATTCTCCACCATAACTACATCTTCCTTGCAATGGATATCTGCTGTACCTGTGCTCCAAACAGCTGTGGCTCTACGCTGACAACTTCCTCCACCATGACCCTTAACTCCTCATCAGTGAATCGGGGGTGCCTTTGTGGAGACATGGGTGTTGTGTAGTGTGTGTTGGGGAGAGTGTGTTGAGTAATGTGGTGGGGTGTGTGATGTGGGGTGTGTGAGGTATGTATGGGTGTAAGTGGTGTGTGTCTAGTTGTCACAGTGGTCTTGGTGTCAGTCTGGTGGCAATGATTTGTATTCGTAAAGGGTTGTGGGTAATGTGGGTGGGTGTTTTATAGTGGTGTAGCTGTGTGGGTGTGGTGTGTGTATGAGTGTCAGGTGTGTATTTTTCATATTGGCCAATGTAGTGTTCTTTTGTATGTGGGTGTCCATTCTGAGCGCAACAGTATGTACCGCCAATGGTATACTGCTGTTGAATGTCCACCTTGGTGATCTGTGGGTCATAATGTGATGGGCGTTGTTTTGTTGGCATAACAGTATGGGTGTTGGGACCGCCACTTTTGCACTGACCTTTGGGCTGGCATATTTGTGTATGTGGCTGTATTCTGTCAAATTGGTGTGTGTGTGTCATAATATAGCAAACGGAATCCGCAGCGGTATGTTGACGGCCACCACCATAGCGGTAAGCGGCATTTACCGCCAATGTCATAATGAGGGCCATTGTGTCTATAATTGTCTGTTGTGTTTTCTCTCTGTGTGGTTTTGCACTATACTGCAGTTTATGTAGTAGGTGCACTTTTGGGGTATGGACTTTCACTCCCATAAGGCATTATTGTGTAGAATGGAAAATGTGGCATGGACTGTTTTTCACAGTGCATGGTAACTTAGCTATTTTCTCAGGGACAATTGTATATGCACGTATGGTGATTCTAATCATTACTGCCCTTTCCTTTGCTGGTGCTCGTTGTGCTTGAGGTGTCTATGCCGGTGACACCACCTACTGCTTCAGGCTGCAGAGTTGACTCCACCATGTCCTCTAAGGGGGTGGACAATGCCTGGGTGGATAGCCCACGACCAGTGCTCCTTGCTTCCTTCAGCCTGCTTGCTATTCTCTCCTTGGCACGTGACTTTTAGTCATACCAGTGCTTGCATATCAACTGTACACTGCACAATACCCACTGCGCGGATTTAAGCCTGGATGTTGGTCCACAGTTTCCTTTTCTCACTTTCTGGGACATGTAATTAGTGTTTTCCAAATAATTGGTCATGGTTCCTGACCACCTCTTCTGTGAACACCTCCAATTCTTGCTCACTGAATTTAAGTTTTCTCTTTCTCCCTCCTGTGTAATTGCGGTTCCCATCAGTGGCTATTGTGTTTTCTGGTCCTGGCTGATTCTCCTGAGTGCCTCCCTGGTGCTGTGCTGGGTATATCTACCTGCTCCTGTGGCTGTGACTTCTGGAAACAGCATGCACTGTCTCACTTCCTAGTTGTGATGTCATCATGCTGCTCCAGAACATGTCACAATTTGTGATTTCCAAATACCGATTCGCTATTTTACTGACTAGCTATTTGGAAATCGCAAATTGCGATTGCTAACTTTTGGTAATCGCAAAAAATTCTGCCATTGCCTCGTTACATCGCACTTTGCGAATGCCAATTAGTTATCTTGTAAAAATCGCTATTTGGGATTCGCAATTGCAGACCTTCATACATCTGGCCCTAAATGCTGTGATCTCTACCGCCGATGTTAAGAAGGCGATTCAAGATCTGGCTAGAAATAACGACTCCTGGTCTAGGCGACCTTCTTATAGAGTAATATTGCACTCTCCTGGTAGTCTGGCATCTAGATTAACTGAAATGTACAGCAAGGCCATACAGTTACCTGAGCTACCACCCTCCCTTTGGAAATCTCTGCTTGTCTCTGTTCCCAAGCCAAACCAGGACCGCATCTAGCCATCTTCCTAATCACCCTATTGCCATATTGGGAGCAGATACTGGGAAAAATATTTTCAAGCAGATATGCGCCAGTCTTCCCAGAACTTATCCATCCAGACCAAAACGGGTTTCTTCCTGGGTGTACTACTTCCCATAAATCTTCAACGTCTTTTCCATGTACAAGATCTGGTTCTGGGATTATTCCCATTCGGGACATGCCTGGTCCTGGACTTGGAAATCATTCAAATCACTCAACTGGGGTTACTTGTTTCAGGTCGTTACACATGCCTCCTAGCCTATACGCGACTCCAGTATACAAGACCTCTCTCTCGGATCAGATTGGGATGTCATATCTCACCCCCATTCTCAGTGGAATGGGGCAATTGGCATTGCTGCACTCTCTTCCCCACTTTTGGCGATTGCTATGCAGCTGCTCGCCACTCAGCTATGGAGGAATGGCCAGCACTAGGGTATCCCCCTCGCTGCCTCACTGAAAGAACAAAAACAGTGTTTCTCTATGCAGATAATCTACTATTATACCCCTGCGACCCCCATTCAAGATGCACTACCTTCATTTGCCAGGCACATGGTTATTACAATCAACTGGGACAAATCCTCCGTCTTCTCACGACATCCTGACCCCAGAGAAGGTTTGCTTGGGTGGGATTCTGCTTACCTGTCTAGTTTCTGGAGCCCAATACTTAGGAATGCACCTCTCTCACTCCCAACTGACCTCCTTGATGGCAACCTGAGAATCCTACTACCAGCACTAAAGTACCGAATACAGTTTTGGAAATGATTGCCATTAGCTACTAATAGGAAGATTGCTTTATCAAAGATGGTGATTTTACCTTTCCTTCTATGGTACTTCTCCAATCTACGTATTATGCCTCTCCGCAGCTTCTTCTGTGAACTCGATTATTTGTTAATAGAACTTATTTGGGGCAGCGGCCACCATAGGATACCTCTGAGAAAGCTACAATTGTCTACCAGAGGAGGCAGCTCAGGTGCTCTTTCATTTGAAGGCTACTTCCTGGAGAGTTACCAGATGGTTGGAAAACCGCAATTTGGTGATAACATACTATGACTCACAATTCTTAATAGATGCCACTTTTCATAGCTTCCTACTCCTACAGCTCTTGCCAGACTGTCAGCACCCTCTACATGTGCAGGTTGCCCACACATTTCTTGCCAGAACACAACACTTCCCTCCCCCATTTGCTCTGGGATTTCGTTTGCTGTGTCTCCCACATTACACAGGAACATACTCTGCCTCAGACCTACGCTGCTGGCATGAGCGATACCTGACCACGGCCGATGATCTTTCCTCAGGTGGCCATTTCCTCTCATTCAAGCAACTTGAAGTGAACTATGATCTCCCACATGGACAATTCCTTACTTAGAACTAACTTCTTTACACTTATCATTCCCTATGATCTACCCAGTACGAGGAACCACCTATAAATGCTGCCCTTCAGGCACTTCTCACCCGCGGGAAAGGTGGGTACCTGATCACATCGCTTTACAGGGCACTTCAGGATTATACAGGTATCTTGCTGGAGCCCCTACTAACTAAGTTGGGACAAGACATGTGGAGGGCATTGAATGATCCTGAGTGGGACCATGTTCTTGCTTTTTCCCAAACTGTTTTGAGAAATGCCAGATTAAAAAACATAAAATTCCATATCCTTCAACATGCATATTTGACCACTGCACAGCTCAACCGCTACTTCCCCATGGCTGACCTGTGACATCCTCACTGTCAGTTGTGGATGCTGACCTTGGTCACATACTGTGGCCTTATCTCACCCTCCTCTCCTATTGGAGAGACATACACACTACACTCAGTGAGATCGCCAATCTCCCGGACATAGCCACACGGGAGGCCTACACGCATTTTTAAGCGTAAGAAGAAACACTCAGTTCTCACTTGCATCGTAGGGCTGTCCCTTTTACTTGCCAAAAGAACTCCTACTTTACAATGGAGTGCCCCGACTGCTCCACCATTAATGGCATGGCAGGGTGCTGTGCGTAAATAGAGGTCAGCAGAAAAGACTGCCCTCTGCTATGAGGAAGCATGAGACTTTCGCAAATGCCAGATTTTCCAAGAGTGGGACACAATTTCATACACCTCAAGTCCACAGATGAACTTCCCCGTGAACTCGACTATGCTGTGGAGCAGTCTTGGGGCCCCCAGTGCTACTCCTCCCCACTTCCCATTACCTCTCCTAGGCTCTCCTCGTCCCCTCTTTAACTGTTCCTACAACGGAGGCACATCACGGCCCATCTCACTGCTCTGCCTACCCAGCAATTCTTATACTATGTGTATCAATAACTATCCTTCCACCTCCTCCTACCTTTGCCAGTTGTTGCCTGCTTCCACGCCTCTTCTGCTCCCCCTGCATCCCTTCCAATTCAAAGTGTGGAGTTTGCCAAATCAAAAGTCTAAATCAATTCGAAACATTGTTTTTGTTAAATATGCTGCAAACATGATTTTCCTAAAACTTCCTTTTTCTGCCTAAAAACCCAGGCAGTATTTAATTTTATTTCTGCTAGCTCTATACTACTTCTGTAGGGAGAAAGTAGAACTGACAGCATATCCTAGGAAGAGGAGAATGAGGAGTTAATTACCCACTTGGAATGGAGGAGAGGGGTAGTGCACCAGAACAGCAGATTGACAATATGCAGGCAAGACCTAGGCCCAGATTTATGTTATGTTAAAGTGGTGCAGCGCGGTGCCGCACCAAAAATAACAGTGCTGCACTGGGCCACTTTAGAAACTCAGAGGTGCACCAAAGTTAGAGGAATATGGTGCACCTCTACTTTTACCCCCTGCTCTGGCGCTGAACTAAGCTGCCTAGCATCAATGCAGGCATTCGTGCACCATAGTGCAAGGGTGTCTGCTTTGAGGGGATAGATTGTTTATGTGCAAGAAGGTGAGCTTTCCTGCATGTAAATAATCATCCATGGCATTTTGCTTCTTCTATGTGTGCTGAAGGATGCAGCGAGCATAGAAAAAGCAAAAAAAAAGGAGGAATGAAAGAGCTCCTCCTCGTTTTGCTATGCTAACCCCACCTCTGGGGTGGTGTTAGTTTTTGGTGCCGCCTCAGGTTTACAACAATTTGTAAATCTGAAGCAGAGTCAAAAGAAATGGGCGTTGTGGGGGAATGCCCACCACAACACCCATTGCACACCCACCGCAACACTCATTACATGCCCCTCTAACGCAGAAAACTACGTCGGAGAGGCCCATACTTACAATGAGACGTAACACCACAAAAATGTGGTGTTGCACCTCCTTGTAACTATGGAGCAGTGCTTAGTCCCGCCAAAGCATCACAAAAAGTGACTCTTAAATATGCCCCCTAGATTCTTATATTTAGCATGTTGCAGCTGGGAGGTAGGCCTGGACCCAGCCATTCTTCTCCTTACACCACAGGATGGTACCTGGATTCAGAATCAGCCATGATTGCTTTAGGCTGCTTTCTTCATTTTAATAGGATGCCCCACATCATCTCTGAAACTCTCAAATTAAAACACTCCATGTTTTTCATAGTGTGAAATGTAATATGCACACTAACTCTTAATCCCATCCTCCTTTGGGTCAGGGTGAGTCTAACTGCACTGCCTTGGTTGGAGTCTAAACATCTGATTTTCGCTCTGCAGGGATCTGTGAGTCTTTAATAAGTAAACCCTGAATATGTTAGATAATAGTTCAGGCCACTGTTGAACAAACTTAGGGCCACATTACTAGTGTGGCGGTCCTCAGACTGCCACGCTCATGTTGACGGTTGGACAGCCGCACTCTGGACAGTCCCACTGCCCAATTGCAACCCTGGTGAGCGGACCCACCAGGGGACTGCCGTCCCTGCAGGGAACATGGTTCCTGATGGCATGATGGTGGTCAGAATTGTACTCAGCTACGGTGTCACTGAACTCAGCGCCAACTGGCTGATCATAACTCACCTCACCGCCAGCCTTTCCATGGTGTTTCACCAACATGGAAAGGCTGGAGGTGAGTGTGTGCTAGGGCCACAGGGGGGCCTGGGCAGTGCAGGGGCCCCCTGCCCAGCACCATCAGCTTTGCTTTGCTATGCAGACAGTGCACATTTCTGGGGTGTTGGTCACAAAAGTCCTTCTATGAGTTATAAATTCTTTTCGAAATCATAGAGGAACTTTTGCACATTAAAAAAACACTTTTGCTGTCACAAAGCCTGTGATTGTGCGTATCACAAGCTTTGTGACCATAAAAGGGGCTTTATACCTCAGTCCGCATATGTTTATTATGCCATCTAACATAAAAGATTACACGTAGGTCATATCTAGGATAGCCTAAGACACAATATGGTTCTTTAAAAAACAATTAGAGCTATGGGCATACCATCACTGCATATCAACATGCAATTGAAAATTGTCTGAGCATGTTTTAAACCACAGCTATTGATAAAGGCAATTATCTTGTATTTCTGCGAAGGAAAGTGTTTTTTCATGAATTGTTGAATTTGTAGAAGTTTTGTGGATGAGTGCATGTAAAAAAGAAGAGAGTATGTGCATGCATGAATGGCTGAGTGAATGCACGCATTTGTAAGTGATTGAATGCTTTCATAGGTGCATTGATGGATGAATGGGTTAGTGAGTGCATTGGTAGCTGGCTAAATGAATGTATGAGCGCATGGCTGGATGAGGTGAGTGCATGGACTGATAGCTGCATGGGTGGACGAATGGGTGAGTGAGTACTGTCTTCTTGCCCCCAGATGCCATGGGTTGCAAAATCACTGTCATGACCACCAATGGGCAACCCATGTGTAGCAGATATTGCCTTTGGCTACCCTTTTTATGTGCAAGGGTGGAGGTACCCTTTACTTATTACACAGTATTACATTGTGCTGTCTAGTGAAGGTATATGTTACCCTAGGGTAAACTCATGGCTTGGGAATCATATCTATGATATGCATTCTTATCTGATGTGAGCTCTAATTCCCCCAAAGAAGTTATTATGGATGCCCATATTTGATAGAAGTGAAGTATACAGTACATGATGGATAGATGGAATGCTTGAATTAATCTCAGACACTGTTAATTACTCGGGACTGCATATCAGTTCATCATTTTGCGCATCATATCACTTCAGTTTGGACCCAGCCATGTGCAAATTGGTTGTGAACGCTGCTCCAATAGGAGAAGCCTAGCCAGAACTGCCAGGCTAGGTCCCCGAAGAGGAACACAAACAATGCAAGACCAATTTCGCCCCGACAGGGTTTTTTCCATTGGGTGGAGGTTTGTTCCAGTGGCACAGTGAGTACAGGACCCATGTCTGCACATACCCTTTGGACTTAGAGCATTGTACTGACATACAAAAAAGTGATATGTGGAATGCTTAAATTGGCATTGGGTACCCTGAGTAATTACCACTGGCTGAGATTACTTTGAGCATCCATTCTTCACTTTGTTGCTCTTGCCGTGGACATCCTGGGATCAACAGGCATGCCCACACATTGTTCCAATGCTCACAGTGCCACTGGAACCAAACTGCACCCAACTGAAGATGCCCACTTGGGCTCGACCCATTCTTTTTCTGGTTCAGAGAGGAGGGGGCTTTGCAGTTCTTACTGCATTCTTCCTATTGAAGCAGGACCAAGTCTTATTTGTGTATGGCTGGTTCAAATAGAAGGTAGCCTGGTGGACAAAAAATGATGACCTGGGATGCATCCCCAAGTAATTACCAGTTGCTGACATTAATTGAAGCATTCCATCTATAGCCTTGTTGTTTTTTTGCATTTTTAATATAAGGTATTTCTACTGCTTAGTCCCAGGAATCTAGTTTGATTATAAAAAGCAATTTAGGACCTTACCCGAAGTAAGTGGTCAGTTGTTATTTCTATAGTACTAATCACTGTACCATACAACTTCCTGCATTTTAGGTTTAGTATTTTGGAGATATTTTTCCCCAAATTAAAGGAAAGATATTCAACTATGCTATTGCTATATTTTGGGACTATGTAATAATTTATGACTTTCATTTGAATCGTCTCCTCGCCATACAGAAAGTCGCTATCTATGGGGCGTCATTGGCCATCTAAATAGTTTGCCCAGTACATACTACATGTTACAGGTAGTGTTATAGCACTGTAGCTTTGGCAAAAACAGATGTGTGCAAACTGGATAATACTTTCAAAATCACTAAACTACATTTGACTACTAAAAGCTATATTCTACTATAGGATCCAACTGAAAAGTGAAACATTTCATAAAATATTAATATCCATACTGTCATATTCTGAATCAGCGAAACAATTTATGAAAGTTTATAATAATAGTTTTACATAGGAAATTATTAGAAGAGATTATAATTTCTAGGAAAGGTCCTGTTTCCTCTGGGGAAGAAGCATATTGAAATGAGATCTATGATAGAAACAATCATTTGACAGCAGCAAAGCTGACAGTCATCTTGTGAGAAGGCTCAAGTCTTCCTCACCCACTGAACAAATTAATCTGCAGGTTCATTCCCTCTAAAGAGTCCACAAGAGAATATTGTCTGAGGACAAAGGGCAAAAAGGAAAAGGTCAGTGACAACAGTTTCATCCTGGTAGGATAAGGAAGGGATGTGGACCTGAAATATACCAAAACTACCTGCTAGCTTCTGCAAAACATGAGTAGTAATCGTTACACAAGACCTAGTACTCCCCAACATTTGTTCCATCTATAACAACTACACACTTTCATTCCCTCTTTTCTAAGAAATACCCTGACCTGACATTATATTTCCTAACTGCCAGTCATACACTATACTATACTACCAGGAGAAAGAGTGAGGAGAACAAAACTTACAAGTAAGGCATTCTCTTAAGTACCCCCAAAAATAATCCTCAAGAGAACAAAAGTAATTAGTCCCGATCTGAATCAAAATGAAGGGGTTATTTTAGAAGCAGATAGGGTAGGTTTGTCCCCCAGTGTACTGAATGCTACAGGGTAGAAACCAAATCTCCAAAGAGAGCACAGCCCCTCACAAATGGGCAGACACCTGGGTTGTCCAGTGTGGCACTTGGGGAGGAGGTGGTCCCCTTATGGGAGAGAGCAGAGGCTATACTAGTGACCTAGAAAATACCGAGATGGTGCCAAAAACCCATATCCCTTCTGGTACTTCTAAGTATAGGCAGTGGGTCACCATCAATGATCAATGGGCACAGGGTGGAGGCTCTGAGGGACACAGTAGTCAGTATGGCTATTGTAAGGTGCTCAGAGCAGGTCATCCCTATTACATTCAACCAGGTCATAATCACAAACACTGGTGAGAGTCACTATCCAGTGGCTGCAGTTTCCTTTGAGGGGGGTGGCTGTAAGCTTCTCTAAAAGTCACTGTCAGCCCAGTCATTGCTGTAGATTGTATGTTAGGCAATTAATTAGAGCACACTGTCTGAAAGGAATTGGAGCTCAGGTCACACCTGGAGATGTTAGGTTTGCTTGAATGGACTGTATGAAAACACATTCCATGGATGACCCTGAGGGGAGTCAAGGAAGCTAGAGCTCGGAAGAATGGCTCACATAGCTGCCAAGAAGAGAAGGGGTAAAGGGTGCGGTAAACTAGTCCCTGACATTCCCACGGTCCAAGTTAATGGGACGACTGAAAAAGCCACCCCAGAGCCTCCCGGGGAGTACATTGCTGGCCCCGGAAACCTGCCTGAGCTTTGTTGATGGCTTGCAGAGGGTGGGTCCACCCGGGATGAATTCTGCAAGGTGCGGAAAGAATGCCCAACTTAGAGGGCTTGAGGTGGCAAGCTGAGGCCCAGGCAGCAGGTTATCACTGGAGATCACATTATCCATTGGGAGATTGACCTCCTACACAACAAGTCTAAGATTCCTGGATCTGGGGCAGTCTGTGTGATGGTGGTCCCCCAATGTTACAAAGCATTTCTACTGGGGGTGGCTTATGATTAACCACGATTATAAGATTGAGGATCGGACCAATGCCTTCAAAAGCCTGGCGGAAACAGAACACAGAAGATCAAGGACTCATCATCGGAGACACAGGGAAGACCAACGCCGCCATGGAACTGGGACTGCAAGTCTTCCCGATGCTTATCTACGTCATGCTCCACCTGGAACACCAATGCCGACGAAGACAACGATGGTGAGTACAGCCCACTAACACACAAGAGAGGGAGGGAGGAAAATGAGAGTGACACACACACGCACGGCACACACCAGACACACACACACCATACACACAACCAGCTGCAGACGAAAAACAATGGCACACGACACACAGCAGAATAATGCAAGAAAAACAAGAATGCAGTAATAAGAATACATTGATTGTAAACAGCTACCATAAGAACCAATTGTATGAAAAACAGATATGTACAAATATACAAAAAGGGCCAATGCCTATTCCAAAGTACTAACGGCCCATATGGCCACAGTCCAAGGCCCAACTCGAATCCTGACTCCATCCGGATAGAACTCTGTAGGGGCATCAGTTTGCAAGTAGGCAGGTACCTCGGGGGAATATGGGTAGGGGGCACCTCAGCCAAATACGGGAACAAACCCACTGGTTCTGGAGGGTGCTTCATGCCCATTTCTATTTGCTGGGGAGTGCAAGGCCACAGTCTCTCAGGTGGGTAACTTTCCCACTGCTTCTGGAGGGGGCTAAATGCCCATGTCTCCTTGCTGGGGAGTGCAAGGCCACAGTCTCCTAGGTGGGTGACTTTCCCACTGATTCTGGAGGGGGCTCCATGCCCATTTCTCTTTGCTGGGGAGTGCAAGGCCACAGTCTCTGGAGTGGGTGACTTTTCCACTGGTTCTGGAGGGGACTCCATGTCCATTTGTCATTGGTGGGGAGTGCAAGGCCACAGTCTCTGGAGTAAGTGACTTTGCCACTGGTTCCGGAAAGGGCTCCATACCCATTTCTCTTTGCTGGGGAGTCTCTCAGGTGGGTGACTTTCCCACTGGATCTGAAGGGTACCCCTTGTACAGCAGTCCCTGGAGGGTGGCCTACATGGCTTCTGTGGGTGGTGATGGCTGCACTGTGTAATCTGGAGGTGAGGGCTGTACTGTGTCAGAAGGTGAAGATACCTTCTGGGCAGCCTCTCCAGGAGGAGTAGGCTGCAACTCCTCAGCTGGCGGTGAGGGCCCCGTGATCACTGGTGGTGGTCGTGTCACCCTGACAGCCTCTGCTGGAGGTGAGGGCTGCACTTTCCCATCAGGTGAAGGTGCCTCCTGGGCAGCCTCTGCAAGAGGAGTAGGCTGCACTTCCTCAACTGGCGATGAGGGCCCAGTGACCACTGGTGGTGGTGGTGTCACCCTGACAGCCTCCGCTGGAGTTGAAGGCTTCTTTCCCTTCATGGCAGGAGGTGTTGGATCCTTACCCTTCCTGGCGGGGTTGACGGCTTCTTCCCCTTCATGGCAGGATGTACTGTCTCCTTAGCCTTCCTGGCAGGAGTCGAGGTCTTTTTCTCTTTCATGGCAGGATGTGCGGGCTCATTCCCCTTCATAGCAGGAGGTGTGGGATCCTTAACTTTCCTGGCTGGTGGAGTAGGAGCCATCACTGACTTGCCACCACGACTGAGTGGTGCCACCACGGTCCGCGTGGACTGTTTGGCTGAGGTGCTGGGTGGGGTCATTGGGACCCTGCTCTTACGGGCAGGACGGGGGAGGGAAGAGGTCAAGTTGGGCAAGGAAAAGCTTCTTAAGGACGGTGGGGTGGGATTAGGGAAGAGGGATGGGAGTGGAGGTTGAGGGAGTGGTTGTTGGCGGTGTATGTCTGCTGGACTTGGGTGCAGAAGCATGGGCAGTGTGCTGATGTGAGGTGGATGGCTGTTGGGTGTGTGAGTGCTTGCGTTTGTGTCCTTTAGGAGGGGGGACAGACAGGGTGGGAGAGGACACAGGGGACACATGCATGGATGTTGTGGAGGTGTATGCTAGTGAGGTGTGTGTGCTACTTGGTGTGGTGGTGGATGTTGATGCAGTGCATGCATGTGTGAGTGTGGACGTGACTGTGAGGGAGGTGGAGGAGGAGGGGGAGACAGTGGAGGCAGTGGATGCAATTGTTTTTGCAACTGTCTGGTGTTTGCGTGAGTGCTTGTGGGATGAAGTGTGGTGCCTGTGTTTGACTGTGCACTCTTGTGTGTTGTCTTGTGTGCATACTCGTCTGTATGTGTGCATGGGATGGGTTGGGGGTTGAGGAGACTGGGACAAGGAAGTGGTAGTTGGAGGGGGGACAGTAGCAACAGGGACAATGGCTGCCATCAGAGAGGAGGCCAGAGCCTAGATCGATCTGTGTTGGGCCACCAACCAACCGTGGATGCCCTCCAGGAATGCATTGCAATCCTGCATCTGGGATTGCAGCCCCTGGATGGCATTCACAATGGTTGACTGTCCTACAGAGATTTATCTCTGGAGGTCAATATCCTCCTCACTCAGGGCAGCAGGGCTCACTGGGGAAGGGCCTGAGGTACCTGGGACGAGGGAGATGCCCATCCTCATGGGTGAGCGGGCACAGGCAACTCGTTGAGCGCCTACTGCGAGGGCAGTGCTGGCACGGGGCTGGTGGCTGTAACTGCAGCTGGGGTGGTCACAGAGGTATCTGCCACCACCACGGAGCTTTCGTTAGAGGAGGTATCTGAGTCTGTGTTGTTGCCTCCTGTTTCTGCCGTAGTGCTCCCCTCTCCCTCCGTCCACTGGCTTCCTCGACGTTGGTGGACTCTGCCTCCAGGGTCCTGTGGGATGCAGCTCCCTCTGTCGCCGGTGCCCCTGCTCCTCTGCCAGATGATGCTAATGCACACATGGACAGGATGACAGAAGAAAAAAGGGGGGAGAGAGAGAAAGGAAACACTGTGTCAATTACTGCACCAACACCACAGTTGGCATGCACAGCACTGTCACACACAGGGATTAGGATTGAGCACTATGCATTGCACTGCAAGTGATTTGGCTAGATGCCACAGCAAGATGAGGGCCACACACCACCAACTGCACCCCTCCTGGTATCCACAAAGCCCTGACTGACATGGAATGCTAACAAGCTAGGTTACGCACATTTGCCATACACCCATTAACCTTGAGCTGGATCACGCTGCAATGTCTGACCTGGCATTAAGGGGGACCCACTAGCTCACACCCACCACCCGGATCCCATGCCACCTACTGTTGGAAATGGCCTTTCTGCAGGGTCACCCCCAAACATTTTGCCTTCCTCCTTCTCTTTTTCTGACCTCATTTTTGCTGGCTTTAGGACTTTGCACACTTTACCACTGCTGATCAGTGCTAAAGTGCATGTTCTCTCTCCTTAAAACATTGTGACATTGGCTCATACCCAATTGGCTTATTTAATTTACTTGTAAGTCCCTAGTCAAGTGCACTACATTTTCCCAGGGCATGTAGATTAAATGCTACTAGTGGGCTACAGCACTGGTTGTGCCACCCTCATAAGTAGCCACCTAACAATGTCTCAGGCCTACCTCTGCAGGTCCTGTGTGTGCAGTTTCACTGCCACTTCGACTTGGCATTGAAAAGTAATTGCCAAGCCTTAAACTCCCCTTTTTCTACATATAAGTCACCCCTAAGGTAGGCCCTAGGTACCCCATAGGGCAGGGTGCTATGTAGGTAAAAGGCAGGACATGAACATGTGTGTTCTATATGTCCTATTAGTGTAAAACCACTAAATTTGTTTTGCACTGCTGTGAGGCCTGCTCCTTCCATAGGAGAGCATTAGGGCTACCCTCATATACTGTTTGAGTGGTAGATTCTGATCTGAAAGGAATAACCAGGTCATATTTATTATGGCCAAAATGGTAACAGAAAATCCTGCTCATTGGTGAAGTTAGATTTAATACTGCTGTTCTAGAAATTCCACTTTTAGAAGGGGAGTGTTTCTGTACACTTAAATCCTTCTGTGCCTTACAATCCACATCAGGCTAGGTTAGTTGACAGCTCCCTTGTGCATTTCCCTCAGACAACCCCAAACACAGGATGCTCAGTCACACCTGCACACATCTGCATACTGAATGGGTCTTCCTGGGCTGGGAGGGTGGAGGGCCTGACACTTACATGTCAAAGGACAGTGGCCTGCCCTCACACAATGGACTGCCAAACCCCCTACTGGGACCCTGGCAGACAGGATGGAACTGAAAGGGGACCTTGTGCACTTCTAAGCCACTCTTTGAAGTCTCCCCCACTTGAAAGGCACATTTGGGTATTTAAACAGGGCGTCTGACCCTAATAACTCAGACACTTCTTGACAAGATACCAGTGGAGAAGAAACCCTGAACCAGAACCTGCAATGTGCCAAGAGGAACTGCCTTGCTGCCCAAAGCACTCACCTGACCGCTTTTCTACAAAGGACTGCTGCCCGGCTGTTGCCCTGCTGCCTTGCTGCCCTCTGGTTCTGCTGAGAAGTGCTCTCCAAGGGCTTGGATAGAGCTTGCCTCCTGTTCCTTGAAGTCTCAGGACCAAAAAAACTTCATCCTGCAAAGAGCTCCTTGTGCAGCAAAAATTAGACACAGCCTGCAAGAAACAACGCACAGCCCGCATCACGGTGAGAAAATCACCACACTCCGAACCGGAACAACGCAGCCCGGATCCCCGAGAGGAGATCAATGCAGCGTCAGCGATACGACCTGAACTTCGATGCACGGCCCACTTGATCGACGCAAAGCCAAGCTGGAACGACATAGCCCGACTTACTTCGAGAAGAATCAATGCAGCACCTGCCGTGTGACAGAAGTTTACTCACATCGCCCACCAGATCGACGCAGCTCCTGTGACTTGATCCTGCACGCCCTGGATTTCTCCGCATTGTTCCTGGGGTGTCTGAAAACCCTGCAACCTGAAGAGGAACCCCGTCTTCATGCCGGAAATTGATGCAAAGCATGCCCTGCGTGAAAACTTATTGGCACATCGCCTGTGTGCGCGGGAAAAATCCATGCACACCGCCTCGCTTTCCACAAATCTCCTTTGAGGTCCCTTGCGGAGTATTTGAACATAAACCAGGTACTCTGTGCTTGCAAGAGACACTTGTTTTTATTTCAAAACTAAAGACTCTTTTATCATTCTCTAAAGTGATATTTTAACTTGTACTTATCAAATCCTGATTGTTTTGACCTGCATTTAACCAGATAAATATTATATATTTTTGTAAACACTGTGTGGTGTATTTTTGTGATGTTATACTGTGTTATTGCATGATTTATTGCACAAATACTTTACACATTGCCTTCCAAGTTAAGCCTGACTGCTCAGTGCCAAACTACCAGAGTGTAGGCACAGGATAATTTGGATTGTGTGTGACTTTCCCTGACTAGAGTGAAGTTCCTTGCTTGGACAGGGGGTAACCTGACTGCCAACCAAAGACCCCATTTCTAACACCTACCAATTATTGTAGTCATGCCCACTGTACTCACACCCTTGTGGCTGCTGTGATGCCCTCAAGCAGCCATCCAGCTCTGGGTAGGCCACTGCCATTATGCAGGCCATCAGGGGGATCAGGTTCTGATGGGCACCCCTTCCTCATTGGGAGGCCATCCCCAGCTGGGCCCCCGCGATCTTCCATGCCCAG
This sequence comes from Pleurodeles waltl, assembly GCF_031143425.1. Lineage (NCBI taxonomy): Eukaryota > Metazoa > Chordata > Amphibia > Caudata > Salamandridae > Pleurodeles > Pleurodeles waltl. The sequence continues at coordinate 264,418,545 of NC_090448.1, read as the reverse complement.
CGTCTCTGGGCCACCCACTGTTTTTGACAGTGGGTGCTCCGCCTGCCATAGACCCCAGGGTCTACATGTCCTTGGCAATGGCACGCCATAATCCCTTCTTTTGATGGGCACTGACCTGCAGAGGTAATACAGCCAGGAGAACACCATTACATATACAATCCAGCCTGTCACACATATGGCCCACCAATCCTGTTTCCGTCACCATTGGCACACACATCAGCCGGCGCACACCATGTACACCACCACATTACACCCCCCCATGACACAATGCTTGCACACACATTTCCATACATCCTTCCCACATGCACCGTGCCCAAGGTGTACTCACGTGTTGGTCTGGAGGCCCATACAGCAGTCCGTACTCTGTCACCACCGGCGCTGATACCCATTGGCCGCTGTACTCCATAGAGCCCCATATTATCCAATGAGGAATTGCACGATGGTGCAAGCCCGCCTTCCGCCACAACACCCAATGTCGGCTGAGTTACCTCACTTCACCTTGTCCCTACATACAGAACAGGTGGTCGCCATTTCATGGTGTCAGACAATGGCCATATCAACCTTAACAGGGTCACGGACTAGATTAGCGCATACCTCACCATTCTCAATGTCCCATCACATAAATGCACTATGTACACTGAGGTTGTGGTTCCATTGTTCAAATTGTGACAGCATACTCACTCTTGTGACCCTTAGATACCTACCGCTGCAGATGAATAGGAGGAGGAGACAAATCCCCGTGAACAGACCACTTGTGGACTTGGCTACACTGGAGGACAGGGACATTATCCTCACCTATAGACTTGACAGAGCCACCATCACAAAACTGTGTGCCCAATTAGAGCCTGACCTGATATCTGCTATCTGTCATCTGACTGGGATCCCCCCTCTTGTGCAAGTGCTAACAGTGCTCCATTTCCTGGCAACTGGTTATTTCCAAGTGACAGTGGGCTTGGCAGCAGGAATGTCACAGCCCATGTTTTCAATCGTGCTGGCAAGAGTTTTGTCTGCCCTGGTGAAACACATGTGCAACTGAATAGTTTTTCCCTGGAAGATCTGGCCACTGTGAAGGACGGATTCTATGCAATGGGACATATTACCAATATTGTTGGGGCGATTGACGGGACACATATTGCAATAGTCCCCCCTGCCAGAATGAACAGGTGTTCAGGAATCAGAAGAATTTCCATTCACTGAATGTGCAAATGGTGTGCCTCGCGGACCACTACATCTCCCACGTTACTTCTAAGTATCCTGGGTTGGTGCATGACTCCTTTGTTCTGAGGAATAGCTGCATCCCAAATGTGATATCCCAACTACAGAGGCACAAGGTGTGGCTAATAGGTGAGCCATGGTCCCCCCCCACTATATGTTATTGTATGCCTTCAGGTGTCATCCCATAGCATTGTGTGAGGCTAAATGTTGTCACTCAATACCTGCAGGTGACTCTGGCTACCCAAACCTATTGTGGCTGCTGACCCCTGTGAGGAATGCCATGACAGGGGCTGAGGAACATTTTAATGAGGCACATGGGTGAACCAGAAGGATCATCGAGAGGATCTTCAGGCTTTTGAAGGCCAGGTTCAGGTGCCTCCATCTGACAGGTAGATCCCTGTGCTACTCACCCAGGAAGGTCTGCCAGTAAGTAGTGGCATGCTGCATGTTACACAAGCTGGCCCTCAGACGCCATGTAACTTTTCTGCAAGAGGAGGAGATTGGAGATGCCCCTGAGGCAGTAGTGGACCCTGAGGACAGTGAGGATGACGAGGCAGAGGATGAGGATGAGGACAACAGAATATCAGTCATATGTTAATACTTCTAATGACACACTTATGAGACAGTGCAACTGACCATTCCTCTGACTATTGAAGTTTTCTGTGTGGCTGTCGCATGATGTCATTAATTCCTTTGCATCTAAACTTACTGTCACCTATGGCTTGTCATTTTACAGATGTTGGTGATATAACAACTGTGTACTGATGTGATAACTATATACAGCCACAGGTCATTATTTCTATTCTCTCACGGTGTTCAGATCATTTGCACTAGATGAGACTGTTTTCATAAATGCACATTTTCAACACATAAAATATTAGTAGTCAAGTTGTGTTCAAGGGTGTTTATTATAGTGCTATGAAATTGAGTGAAACGTGCAATGGAATGGGGTGATGGTGGAGGAAAGTCCAGGGTATTGTTCCAGTCTATTTGTAGTACAGGTCCAGTGTCCACAGGGCTATAGGAAAGAGAGCAAAGGCGGTTCAAAGTGGACAAGGTGACAGTGTGGGACACAAGGGGGACAATCAGGAGAGTCTCATTTCCTGATGGTTGTCTTGGCAAATGTCTCTGGCTTCTGTCTGGAATGCAGGGAACGTTTGCAGGGTGGTTCACCTTCTGCAGGGGAGGGGTGCTGGTGGCCTGTGGGTCCTGTGGCGGGGCCTCCTGCCCACTAGCTGCAGAGGAAGTGGAGGGCTGGTCAATGGACTGGCTAGTGGCAGGGGCCTGCTGGTGTGCTGTTACTTCCCTCACGATGTTGGTCATGTCTGCCAGCACCCCTGCTATGGAGATCAAGGTGGCATTGATGGCCTGCAAGTCCTCCTTGATCCCTTGATACTGTTCCTCCTGCAGCCACCTATTCTCCTGCACGTTGTCAAGGATCTGGCCCATCGTGGCCTGGGAATGTTGATAGGCTCCCAGGATCTCGGTGAGTGCCTCCTGGAGAGTCGGTTCCCTGGGCCTGTCCTCCCCCTGGCACACAGCGGTCCTCCTGTATCCCTGTTACCATGTCCCTTGAACGGTGTGCCCACAGCCACTGACCCCTGGTCCCTGATTGTCTTGGGGGCAACATGTGGACCGGGGTCCCTGTACAGGTGGGCACACTGCTGATTGACGTTTCCTGGGGATAGAGGTGTGGATACACTGGGCGGGTGCTGTGGTGTTGGATACTGATGGGGGAGGCTCTGTGGTGGACTGTGACTGGGCTAGGGTGACCGACTGTCCAGTGGTCCCTGATGTGCCAGGTTGTTGGTCTAGATCCTGTCATTACTGGGGGCATCTTCTGTTGGGGGACTGAATAGTCATGGCACCTCCTCTCCGCTGGGATTGTCTGGGACACCTGTGGGGATGTAAGTGATGTATTATGCTTCATGTCTGTGACATACTGTGCATCCCTGGCTTCCCCTCTATCATTGCTGTTACCCTGCTACCTTTGTTTGTGTATGGTGATGCATTGTGTGATTGTTGGTTTCTCTATGCTGTGCAATGCTTTAGTGATTGGTGTCTATACAGGGCTGGGAAGGCTGTCCATGCATTGGTATGGCATGCAGGATTTGGCATTAGGATCAGTCATATGCATAGGTGCAGTGTGTGGGATGGAGTGGAGTGATGGGAGTGAGGGTGAAGGGGTGTGATGGCATGCAGGTATGGGGGTGATAAGTAGTAAATATTGACTCACCAGTGTCCAGTCCTCTGGCTACTCCAGCGAGTCCCTCAGGATGCAGTAATGCCAAGACTTGCTCCTCCCTTGCTGTGAGCTGTGGGGGAGGAGGTGGGGGTCCACTGCAAGTCCTCTGTATGGTGAGCTGGTGTCTTGCTACCATGGAATGTACCTTCCCCCATAGGTGGTTTTACCTCTTCCTGATGTCGTCCCTTGTTCTTGCTTGCTGTCCAAAGGTGTTCACCCTGTCCACGATTCTCCACCATAGCTCCATCTTCCTGGCAATAGATGTTTGCAGTACCTGTGCTCCAATCAGCTGTGGCTCTACCCTGACAATTTCCCCCATCATGACCCTTAACTCCTCATCAGAGAAAAGGGGGTGGCTTAGTGGGGACATGGGTGTGGTGTGGTGTGTGTTGATGAGAGTGTGTTGGGTAATGTGGTGGGGTGTGTGATGTGGGGTGCATGAGGAATGTATGGGTGTATGTGGTGCATGTGTCTAGTTGTCAATGTGCTATTCGTGTCAATCTCCTGGCAGTAATTGTTGTTCATAAAGGGTTGTGGGTAATGTGGGTGGGTGTTTTATGGTGCTGTGGGTGGGCGGTGTGTTGTGTGTATGAGTGTCAGGTGTGTGTTTTTAATATTGGCCAATGTAGTGTTGTTTTGTATGCGGGTGTCCATTCTGAGCGTGGCGGTATGTAACGCCAATGGTTTACCGCCATTGAATGTCCGCCGTGGTGATTCGTGGGTCCTAATGTGGTGGGTGTTGTTTTGTTGGCATAACGGTATGGGTGTTGGTACCGCCACTTTAGCACTGACCTTTGGGCTGGCGGATTTGTGTATGTGGCTGTATTCTGTCGGACTGGTGTGTGTGTGTGTGTCATAATATGGCGAACGGATATTCTCCACTGCAGCGGTATGTTGGCGGCCGTCACTTTGGGGGTAAGCGGGATTTTCCGCCAATGTCATAATGAAGGCCTCAGTGTTACAAAAATAAAGGTACTTTATTCTGGTGACACAAATACCAAAAATACCATACAGGCTATATTCCCTTAGGAGGTAAGTAATACATAAATTATATACACTAGTATGCAGAAATAGGCATAATACGGTAAGAAAACCGTGCAATTAGTCAAAATCATAATAGAGAGAAATAGCCCTTTTGGGGAGCACAAATCATACACTAAAAAATTGGAATGTGAGAGCCGGTTTCCCACCTAGGTAAGTGGAGTGTGTAGAGGGGAGCTGGGAGTACTGGGAAAGCCCCAAGGTAAGTACCACAACCCACCGCAGCGACCAGGAAAGCAGGAGTGAATCACTGTAAATTCCCCGGAACACCCACTTTGAAGAAAAGAAGAATAATGCCAACCCCAGAAGAGACTGCAAGACACCAACAGTGGATTCCTGGACCAGAGGACCTGTGGAAGAAGGGGACCAAGTCCAAGAAGCACAGCAGAGTCCAGGAAGGGCAGGAGCCCCTACCCACCAGACTGAAGGTGCAAGATATGAGTTGACGATGAAGAAGGAGAGTCAGCACTGCACTCAAGAAGATGAAGTCGAGTTCCTGGAGAATGCAGGTGATGTCCCACGCTGGAAGGAAAATTGCAGTAAGGTTTGCGTCTTCGGATTCAACAAGCCTTGGCACACACAAAACTCACAGTTAGCAGAAAGTTGAGCTGCCAGGGACCAGGAAGGACCAGATGGATGGTACCCAGAAGGGGGAATCAGAGGGTGCCCTAAGCAATGCAGAGAGCCCACAGAAGCACATGCAGCTCCCACGAGGGTCCCACAGAACGGACACACAGAAGTCGAAGAAGAGGCCCAAGCAGCACTACGAAAAAGGCTGCCATGCTGCCAGAGAACCACTCAGGGAGCTATGCGTCACAGGATGGAGTGCTGGGGGCTGAAGCTTCAAGATGCGTGAAGTTCTCTTGGAAAAGATGCCAACAAGCCTTGGCAACTGCAAAGGACGCTGTGCACTGGGAACTGTCCTGCATGGGCAGGCAAGGGCTTACCTCCACCCAAGTTGTAAAGCTGGAAGAGAGGACCTTTGGGACCAGTTCAGTACACCACCTGTGATGTAGGATTCATGCAGCTCAGCAGGACAGGGGATCCATGCAGCCAGTTGTCATTGCAGTTGGTGCCTGCAGAAGCGAAGGAGTGACTCTTTCGCTCCAAGAGAGATTCCTTCATCCTTCTGATGCGGGCTGAAGACGGGCTGTCCTCAGAGAATGCGTGACTGGGGAAATGTTGCAGTTGCTGGAAGAAGCAACGGATACAATGTTGCAGGAGGTGTCTTGTTTCTTTGTTGCAGCTTGTCGGGTCCTGGAGCATCCAGATGCAGTTTCTTCGGTCAGAAGTCGAACGTGGAGGTTGCAAAGGAGCCCTGCTGGAGTCTTGCAATCTGAATCTGAGGAATCACCCAAGAGAGAGACCCTACATAGCTCTGAAGGGGGATTGGTCACCTAGTTGGTCGACCACTTATCAGGAGGGGGCTCTGACATCACCTCCTGGCACTGGCCACTCAGATGCTCCCAGAGTTCCCTGCCAACCTTAAATCCAAGATGGCAAAACCCAGGGAACCTCTTGAGGAGCTCTGAGCACCACCCCTGGGGTGGTTATGGACAGGGGAGTGGTCACTCCCCTTTCTTTTGACAAGTTTCATGCCAGAGAAGGGACTGGGGGTCCCTGAACCGGAATAGACTGGTTTATGTAAGGAGGGCACCAAATGTGCCCTTCAAAGCATTGCCAGTTGATTGGGGAGTCTACCCCTCCCAAACCCGTAACACCTATTTCCAAAAGAAGAGGGTGTAACACCCCTCTCCTAAAAGAAATTATTTGTTCTGCTTTCCTGGGCTTCAGCTTCTCAAGCAACAGGAGGGCAGAAACCTGTCTGGGAGGTGGCAGCAGCTTGGGCTGCCTGGAAACCTTCAGAAGGCTATAATGGCAATACTGGGGGTCCTCTAAGGAGCCCCAAGAGTGCCTGGGATCATACAACCAATTCTTGCAAAAGCATTGGGCTATAATTCTAACATGTTTGATACCAAACATGCCTATGTTTGGAGGTACCATTATGTAGGTATTGACCTATGTCCAGTACACGTGTGAAATGGCGTCCCCGCACTCACCAAGTCTGAGCCTAGAGTTTGTGGGGGCATAATGTTGACAATAATTTAGGATTACTGCGCATATTTATCTTTTCTGTAGTTTGTTTAATCGAGAATCACTACATTAGATACCAATTTTGGTGCTTTAGCTTTGACTTGGAGATTTTATCCCAGCATCATCAGATCCATTAACCCATTGAACTGCCATAATTAAATATAAAGTAGCTCGCTCATATATGAGCATGTTTCTCTTACACTCCAAGTTTGAAAACCATGAAAGTGTTAACTGAATTGAGGGAGTAGGAGTGATCTGAAGACTCATCTTTTGAAGTTCCTTAAGTCACTGTTCTCGCTTATATAAGAGCATGTTTTTCTTTCACTCCCAGTTCAAAAACTATGAAAGTGTTAACTGAATTGCGAGAGTAGAAGTGATCCGAAGACTTATCTCTTTTTGAAGTTCCTTAAATCACTGTTCTTGCTGATCTTACCTTGGGATTGAGTAAGCTGCAGAGACCTTAGAAAGGTATGATCTGCATCTCCAGCAAAGCAAAGTTTGACACATTTTTCCCTTAAATATCTATTTCTTCACTTTTCTTGTCCATGATACTTGGCATAGACCAAGGATGCGTTTCTCTGAAAGACAGACACCTTCCCCAGATTTTATTTTCCTTTATTGACTTCCTTCCTGAATCTCTGAATCTGATTAGGCATTAATGCTTGCAATGTATATTGTAAGCTGTAAAGGGCATTAAAACTGAGTACTACACTGCTCTAGTGTAGAACATGAAGGATCATCTTCACATAATGAAAGCTACAGGGATTGGATATTGCCTTTGACGTTGCTAGTGCAAAAGGTTTCCTGCACTCAACACAAGCCAGCCTCCAGCTGTCGAGTCATTCACAGGGAACAGCTCTGTTGTACCTGCATGGGTATAACATTTAGGAGCTGCTTATGATGTGGAATGATTCCTTAATATTAGCACTGGAAAGGCATTGGAAAAAACAGCTTCTGGCACTACATGAGATGAGATACAAACTTTGTATCAAACAACATTTAAAAGAAGAAACTTGCTGCACCGCAGAATTCTCTATGGGGGAGTGAAGCTTGCTTTTGGCTGTAGAAATATGATTAGTACAGGAATTGAATTTGAATACAAAGTTCGTGTTATTTATGTGGATGTAGGCTAAAAGTACTGAGGGAAATACCAAGCTCAATTTGTTTTGTCTCAAACATTTCCATTTAAATTCTATGTGAGATAACTATGCATACTTTCGTCCAATGTATTTCAGAAAACGTGAGAAAAATAAATCATTATACAGGCTTCACTTGCTCAATCTGATGTAGCAAGAAAACTCTCAAACCTATGAAAACCCCAGTAGGGATTATATTTTTAGCATAGACTGTGAAGTAATCACACAGTACCATGTTGGATAAATCTCAGCTAAGCAAAACTACATTTGAATGTACAGTTTTGAATTTGTAAGTGTTAAGTTTGTACATGCGTGTAGTCAGTAATGTTCTACCCTAGTCAGGTGTTTAGAAAAGCCAATATTTGATATAAATGATTAAGGTATAGACCTTTCTCTGAGATAGCCATTGTTTTAATGCAAACACATCAGGACTATTAATAACCCATGAGGTATTTTCCATAGGAATCTAAAAATACTGAAACCTATTTGAATAAGAAAAGCAGTTAGATACTTTTGTTTGGGTGCTATGTTTCAGCTGAAATCCGAGAAAAAATGTCCAGGGTTCCTTAAAATGTATATTTTGATTAGTTTGATTTCTAATTCTGTGTTGTGACTGTGCATGCGTTTGTATGCATGCCTACATTTATATAGTCCAATCCTATTTGATAGGCTCTGTCAGGTTTTTTTAAATCCAGAAAAACGAAACAAAGTGGAATGTTCATTATAGAACTGCAAGGCACTATAATGCCTTGATATGGTAAGTAGTTTAAAATAGCTTTTTGGTCATGTTTAGCTTATGTCATCAGAGGATATTAAGACTGAACTTGGGGCTCACTTCTTAAGGGAACAGCATGCAAAACTGAATTTAAGCCTGCCCTTGGGGCTCTCTCCTTAAGGGAATGACATGTGAAACAGATTTTTTAGCCCACCACACTTTCTGTATTGAACTGGAGCCTATTTTAAAAGCCCACTTACTTGAACATTTTTCCCCTGAGATATTTATATAGACTGGAGGCCAGTTAACCTCAGCAAAAAATGATGTCAGAAAAATGATGTCACAAACATCGGATACATGTGGCCAGAATGTTGCTTTAACTTTGTGCGGTATGCCCACACCAATCTGTATATGGTTTAGTTAACTTTACTACCAAACGTTCTTTCAAGTTTCGAGCGAACTGTTGTCACTTGTGCTGCTTTAGCCTGAAGTGCTATCTATGGATTGATTACATAAACATACATTATATGCATTTCATATATAGCATATGTACATATGTTGTACAGATCCGATAGGAATTAGTCCTGTAAAAGCCAATTGTATGGCCTTTTGTCTAAGTTGCCTAGAGACTGCTATTACTTAATTCAATTAATGTGTTACTTGTAGAAGTATAAAAAAGTGTATGTCAGCACATGGTCTAAACCCAGCCAACATGTGACAGGTGACTGTCATTCTTCAACAAATCCTAACAATATTTGATGGTGTATGGGGCAATTGATCAACAAATCATGTCAGGTGTTCATGGTGTCTCAAAGAGACTTCAAGGTCTCAGTAGAGTACCTATTTAACTACAAACTGCGTAGGTCTGTATGCTTAAATGCTCCCAGTGTTGGAATCTATATAACCAAACTACAAAACTTTACCAATAAGTGAAAGTATTTGCAGGAGAAATGCAAATGAATGCAATAAATTATGTCAGAGAACATTTCAAGAATGATGTCATACATGAGGTCATAAGTAGTGCATTGGGGGCAATGCTGCCAAAAATAACTAGTGAATTTCTGTGTTTTTTTAAGATCAAATGGTTAATGTTGCCAAATCCCATTATAGCCTCTGGGCTTTAGATTTTGGCGGACGGGATAACCACCACCATTGTTCTAAATCAGGCCCAACGTTTTTTCAGTGAATTTCACATTTTTTTCTTTTTTTTACGAAAACAGATCTTTTTATCACACCTATCTATAAAGTTACTGTAAAATTTGATTTCTTCAGTGAATTTCTAGTTTTTGTTTAAAGTAAATTAATTATTTTGTGAGCATATATATAAAATTAATGAATAATGTATCCTGTGTGTGCATATTATTTGAAAGGGAATGGACTTTTATTGTAACATAACAGGAGAGGGTGCACAGCTTGCACAATGTTTCTAATAAATGATGTCTTAGTATATTATGATGTAATAAGACAATAGTTATGGCATCTCTTTTGAGACCTCTCTCTCAGATGACAGAAGTGCATAGTAGTGTGTTGGGAGGGACTGACCTCTTCTTTCAGAGCTCTCTCTCAGATGACAGATGTGCATAGTAGTGTGTGAGGAAGGTCAGGCCCCTCCCTTGTAGAGTGAGTAGAGGACTGCTCTCTCCTCTCGGATTTCTTGCAAATTATGGGTGTGCAGAGCAGGGTGTGTGGATGGTCTGGCGTCTCTTTTGAGACCCCTCTCTCAGATGACTGATATGCATAGTAGGGTGTATGGGGAAGGACGGGCCTCTCCTCTGAGACCTCTATCTCTCAAATAAAGGGTCTGCCTAGTAGTGAGTGGGGAAGGGCTGGCCTCTACTTCGAGACCTATATCTCAGTTGATAGAGTTGCATAGTAGGGTGTGTGTATGAAGTATGTTCTCATTTGAGACCTCTCACTCAGATAACAGGTGTTTGAAGTAGGGTAGGTAGATGGAGTGACTGTAATAACTCGCAACCAACAGAAGTAGTTGACCAGTTTATTGTACGTACTCCTTGCAAAACACCTCCTCACTTGACAGCTCCTTTTCTCCTCTCAACACTCTTCTCACCAACATTCTAAGGTGCACTCCTGGTCGTACCATTAGCTAACATTCTACAGGAGAGCCTAGGAGCGTACCATTACACTTATACTAATGAAATATAAACATACTTGTAAGGATTTAGCTATGTAGGAATTAAGTTAGTTAACTACGTAAAACAGTGTTTATATAATAGGTTAATATGTTAAAATACATAGGTATTCATCATTACAACAATATTACAACACTTCCCCTTTCCCTCCAATACATAAGGGAGAATGGTTCATCATATTGTTTATTGTCGTAGGACATAGTCCTTGTGCCATGCTGGAGGAGTTCTTCTCCTGGGAAAATCAGTCTGGGTTCTCCAGGGAATGGTCTTGCTTCCCTCTCCAATTCTCTCCTGTTCCTTATCTGGTTGGTTGTCCTGGATAACAGATATGCGATCCATGCTCCATACCCGACCATCGTCTAAAGTTACCACATTTTTATGTAATTTCACAATTCGTAACGGTTCCGAGAACTTGCTCGTTCCCTTCCGAATGGATTCTGGAAGTCTCACTCTGACCCACTGACCCACCTTCCATTGTTTTCTCCTAACACCATATTTGTTGTTATACCACTCCTGATACTTTCTCTGACTCTTCTCTACTCTCGCCAGCACTTCCTCACGCTGAACCAAAACAGGTTCCCCCCCCTTCAACCAATTGGGGTTTAATTTGGTTCCCGGTTGCCTACCCTTAAGAGAAACAAAGGGAGATACTCCTGTGACCAAATTGGGGGTGGTGTGGTATGACCATAACATTCGCTCAATCGCACTCTCTCCTGGCTCTCGCGACATGCTAGATAACTGCAAACACTCTTTGACCATCCTGTTAACCCTCTCCACAAGACCATTAGCCCTCGGGTTGTACAATGCTGACCTAAAGTGTTGTATCCCACTGTTTCTTAAAAACTCTGCCATGGCTCCAGAAGTGAACTGTACCCCATTGTCTGTCACAATAGTGCTTGGAATACCTTCTCTTGTAAAGGCTTCTTTCAGAAACGCTATTGCCTCTTGCGTCGTTACATTATGAACAGCTTTTGTCATCACCCAGTGTGTATGATAATCGAATAAAACGAACATGAACCTTGCTCTCGATCCCAAACATGTGAGGGGTCCCAGGATATCCAACCCTAACTTGTCCCAAGGTTTGGTGGGAACCTCGACGGGAGATAAAGGGGACCTGTGCGTAACCTTGGTTTTATCACTCATTGCACAAAGGACACACTCCCGAACAGTACTTTCCACCAACCTGTCCATGGTGGGAAACCAGTATGAAGCTCGAAGTTTATTTTTGGTTAAAGTTCTACCTAGGTGTCCCTCGTGTGCCAGAGCTATAAGTTTTTCCCACAACACTTTGGGAGGAACTATTCGTTCACCTCTCATAACTAAGTCATTGGCTATATGTAACTCATCACGCACCTCCCAATACCCCTTGAGTTCCTCATCGATCGGTTGTGGTCTTTCAGGCCACCCACTCCTTATTTTACTTTTCAAGGCTTGTATAACCTGATCCTCATTAGTGGCTGTGACCCATTCTTCCTTGGTAATGCCTGATAGCTCTACATAGAACACTGGTTCAAAGGTCTCTTCCATTTCGTTTTGCCTCTCCTCTCTGGGTAGCCTAGACAGACAATCAGCTATAATATTTTTTTTTCCTGGAACGTATTGCATATCGAAATTAAAGGCTTCTAGCCCCATGATCCATTTTGCAATACGTGGTGTGGCATGGTCTTTACCTTTAATGGTGAACAAAGAAATGAGGGGTTTGTGGTCCGTCCTAACCAAGAAAGGCAAACCCCACAAAAAAAACTTGAAGTGGTTAATGGCCCAAAAGCACGCCAGCGCTTCTCTTTCAATCGTAGAGTAGTTGAGTTCTGCCTCCCTTAATGACTTGGATGCAAACGCCACAATCCTTTCCTGCCCGTCAATACACTGAGATAAGGTGGTACCAAGACCTTTCCCACTAGCATCCGTGGTAAGCCATGTTCTCCTAGTGGGATCAAAGTTCCCTAACGTAGGGCAATGGACTATGGCATCCTTGACTTGTACGAATGCAACTTGACACTCATCACTCCACTCAAAAGGTGCATTCTTCTTTAATAATGCTCTCAAGGGGGCCGTGACCACTGCAAAATTGTGAGCAAATTTAGACATAAACTCAGCTAACCCTAAGAACGATCTCAATTCCTCTTTATTAGTTGGGGCTGGGGCTTCCTTCACTGCCACTACAAGATCGCATTTAGGTTCTACCCCGTTTTTATTTATCTTATGCCCCAGATATTCCACTGACTCCACTCCTAGTTGGCACTTTTCCTTTCTATTTGTCATGCCCGCATCATTAAGGGCTTTGAATACTTCTCTTAAAATGGAATTGTGTTCACTCTCTGTACTTCCATACACTAATATGTCATCCTGGAAGCACATAATCTGCTTAATTCCTTGCAATATGGTTTGCATTATTCTTTGAAATACCGCTGCCGCTGAAGCAAGGCCAAAGGGCATCCGGCGATATCTAAATGCCCCAAACGGAGTGATAAATGATGTGAGTGAGCGTGAAGATGGATGTAATTCCACTTGGTGGTAAGCGGACGATAAATCAATTACACTAAAATATCTGGCTGCCCCTAACATGCTCACCATTTCGTCTATCTTGGGTAAGGGGAACCTGTCCACCCATATATTAGCGTTCAAATCCCTCAAATCTACACATAGACGAATGCCTCTGCCGTTAGGTTTCCTAGTGACCACTATGGGTGCCAGCCACAAGGAACACTCAATTGGTTCAATAACTCCAGTTTTAACTTGTTTCTCCAATTCTTCTTTTAGGGGTTCCCTCATTAAGTACGGCACAGTCCTGCACTTGTGTACTACAGGTGTAGCACCCTCCTTGAGTTTAATTTTGTGCTGGAAATTTTTCAATAAACCCAATCTATCTTCAAACAGCTTGGGAAATCCTTCACTAATGCCTTCACTAATTTCTTGCAAGTTTACTAACAACACTTGTTCCTTGCTGTTAGGATCCAGTTTGATTCCAAGATCCTTTTGGTGTTTCCACCCTAATAAGTTTGATCCTTTCTCTGTGACATACACTGCTCCCTTGGTGTGCCTATCCCTGAATGTAATGTTCAGTTCGAGCATCCCTTTAAGTGGTATAGGATCATTATTATATCCTCCTGATCTTATATTAGCCGTGTTCAATTTGTACCCCTGGTCATGAAAATTATCAACATAGGTTTGGTAATTCATGAATGTGTATGGTGAGCATGAATCCGCGTACGCTTCCACCTCAATACCATAAAGTTTGATGCTGCACAATGGATAATTGTTGCTAAGGGGTTCCCTCCCATGACTTGCCTTGACCTGCAGTATGAATTTACTACCTAAATCAATGACCTCTTCCACCATATTAGTTTTTTTTTTCATGCCTTTATCATTTCTACACACCCGTGCATAGTGCCCCTTGGCACCACATTTCCTGCATAAACAGTTGCGCGCCAGACAAAGAGGACTGTTAGCTAGGTGATTGGGATTCCCACATCTGAAACACTTCCCTTTTTGTATATCTTCACTTAATTTTTTTTTCATTGGAGCGGTTGATAATATTGAATCCTCAACCTTGTTGACCACACTTTCATCTAAATTATTACAACTTTTGATTTCCTTCACCCCTTCTACCTCTGGCGAATATTTGATTTCCTTCATACACTCCATTGTGTGCTCAATACTCTTAGCTATGTCCACAGCTTCTTTAAGAGATGGGTTAAGTGTGAGGAGTTTTTCTTGTACCCTTGGACTACTTGTACACCTCACCAATTGGTCACGTATCAATGAATCCTCCAAGCTCTCAAACTCACAAGTATGAGCTAAGCCCCGCAAGGCGGCAATATAAGTGGCAACTTTTTCTTCTTTGCCCTGTACTCTGCAAAAGAATCTATGCCTTTCCAGGACAATATTGATTTTGTGACCAAAATGACATTCCAACTTAGCAAGTGTTTGTTGGAACACATCAAAATTTTCTCCACCATCCTCACTATCATCTTCCGTATCAGTCAAGCTTTCATACACCTTCCTTCCATGTATTCCTAGATTATGTAGCAGTATATGTTGTTTCCTTAATGCCGTGAACTTTTCCCCCCCTATAGCAATCAGATATGATTCAAACAGTTTAGACCACTCTTTCCAGGGTAACATCGGTTCACCTATTTCATTAAGGAACGGAGGAGGTTGGGACATTCCTGCTGATGCCATTCCCTTTTAGTTGGTCTCCTCAATAATGTAATGATTTGCCTGAATACGTTTTTCTCTTTTTTTTTCCTTATTATTTTCCTACTTAAATATGTGCTGTATCAACACTAACAATACAATCTCAGACAATAACTTACTAACTGTACTCTCACTAAATTTACAACCCTCGTGCACAGGTTGATACCAACATACTGTTAATACAGGAATAAGATCATTTAAAAACAGAAACTCTTATTATGAAAGCGATCCAATGTTTCAACAGATAGGACTTTTATTTTGACAGAAATTCAGTTCCTGTCTTCCGTGTTCTTTGGCTGAAGGAATTACTAGAGCAGTTTTTACAACCGTGGAGTCACGGTGCTATGAACTCTCAACGCTTCTTCATGCTGCTTGATCGGGACTCTCACAAGGTAAGCTCCTCACGCCTCCAAAGTTGGGCTCAAATACCCAACAGGCTCCGATAAGCACGATGAGAGGGAATTCCTTGAAAACTTCGCCCACTCCGTAACACACAGAAAGAAATCCGGCACGTTAATGCACCATGCTGCGCGCACACCGCGCCGACTCAACTGGCTCGGCACAGCTTCAGAGGTTGGTTTCTCCTCACGCGGTTCTGAGCCGCGAAACTGGTAGGGTAAATCCCTCCCGGTAATCGCGCACTTGACACAGCCTCAATAGTCGGTTTCTCCTCACGCGGCTCCGGCGCGGCGAAACTGGTAGGGCAAATCCCTCCTGGTGATCGCGCTTCCCACAGCGCTGCAATGACACCACTAAGACGCCGAACAACTGCCTCCGTGCGATTCTCCCCACACTTCGGTAGTCGGGCGAACTCGTGCTCAATTATGCTCACACCGCATCCCCCTCAGTCAATACGGCAAGAAGGGGGGGGGCACCGTCCTCAATCCTTACACTCTGCGCTTTCCCACAGTGTGGAGAATACCTGTTCTTCCTCGTACCGTTACAGCCTTATTAGTGCCTATCGCACACACCACACAGAATCTTCATATGGTAGAATACTTCGCTTCCAACTGCGATGTCCCAGCTCCCATGGGTACTCCTGCCCACACCAAAATTTGGCCTGATTAACCTTATCCTATTATCACACCACGAACCGTCACTGATGGGCAATTCAGACCGTACCTTCTTAGATATACACGAGCTGAATACAGTCTTTCGTTGAGGTGTTGAACATATCAGGGGCAAGGAGTCTTCACTGCCCCTGCGCAGTATCCCATCCTCGTCGCCAAAAGTTCTTCTTTAATAACTCGCAACCAACAGAAGTAGTTGACCAGTTTATTGTACGTACTCCTTGCAAAACACCTCCTCACTTGACAGCTCCTTTTCTCCTCTCAACACTCTTCTCACCAACATTCTAAGGTGCACTCCTGGTCGTACCATTAGCTAACATTCTACAGGACAGCCTAGGAGCGTACCATTACACTTATACTAATGAAATATAAACATACTTGTAAGGATTTAGCTATGTAGGAATTAAGTTAGTTAACTACGTAAAACAGTGTTTATATAATAGGTTAATATGTTAAAATACATAGGTATTCATCATTACAACAATATTACAACAGTGACCTCTCCTTTGAGATCTCACTCTCAAATGACAGGACAGGTGTGCATAGTGGGGTGTGTGCATGGACTGGCCTCTCAGTCCTCTCTCTCAGATGATGGGTGTACGTAGTTGGGTGTATGAGGAGTGACTGGGCTCCCCTTTGAGACCTCTCTTTAAAATGATGGGTGTGTGTAGTGAGGTGTGTGGATTGACTGGCCTCTCCTTTGATACCGCTCTCTCAATTGATAGGTGTGTGCAGTATTGAGAGGAAAGGAACTGGCCTCTTCTTTCACACCTCTCTCTCAAATAATGGATTTGCATAGTATGTTGTGTGGATGGACTTACCTCTCTTTTGGGACATTTTCTCAGATGACAGGTGTGCATAATAGGGTGTATAGGGAGTGATTGGCCTCTCCTTTGAGACCTCTCCTTATATGACTAGTGGGTGTTGTAGAGTTTGTGGAAGGACTGGCCTCTCCTCTCCGGTTTCTCTTGCAAATGAAAGGTGTGCATAGTAGGGTGTGTGTATGGACTGGCCTATCCTTTGAAACCTCTTTCTCACATGACAGTTGTGCATAATTGGGTGTGTGGATGGACTGGTATCTCTTATGAGACCTCTCTTTCAGATGACGGATGTGTGTAGTAGGGTATATGGAGAGCAGCAGGCATCTCCTTTGAGACCTCTTTATCAGGTCATAAGAGTTCATAGTAGGATATGAGATGGACTGGCCTCTCCTCTGAGACCTGTCTCTCAGATGAAAAGAGTTTGTAGTATGATCTGAGATGAACTGGCCTCTCCTCTGAGGCCTCTCTCTCAGAGTGAAGGGTGTGCATATTACCGTTTATGGGAAGCGACTGGTGTCTGCTTTGAGACCTCATGCTCAAATGATAGGTGTGCATATTAATGATAGTGAAGGAACAGGTCTCTCCTGTCAGATCTCTCTCTGTCAAAAGATGGGTGTGCCTTGTAGGGTGTGTGCATGAACTGGCCTCTCCTTTCAGACCTCTCTCTGATGGGTTACATAGTTGGGTGTGTGGGGGATGACTGGGCTCTCATCTGTGACTGTTCTTTCATATGATGGGTGTGTGTGATAAGTAGGCCTGGGCAGAGTTTGCAGAGTTCTGCTACGTGGAACTCCATGAAGTGCCCAAAAAAGCTCTGCCATGATCCAGGGAGTTCCATGAGCAGCAGAGTGTGGTTAGTTGAGTTGCTTGTGCAGATTTTTTAGCACTGTTAGTTTATCTTGTGCTGTGAAATCAGCGCGAACGGCACAACACATAGTGCCAGAGGGTGCTGCTTCTTTCTGCTGCTTGTGTAGATTTTCTACTAAAGCAGCAGCCTCCTCAACACGAGTGGCAGGTTTTTCAACGCGACCCGTAACGACCTGCCGCAGCCACCTGCAGTGAGAAATCTCACTGGGAGGTGGTCTAGCGTGTGATTTATCTAAGTTTAGTGAGTCACAAGAGAGGAAAAACCCTGCTTCACTCCGCTCCACAGAGTTTTTCGGAACTCTACGCTCCGTATGGAGCGTGGAGTGGGCAAAACTCTGCAAACTCTGCCGATAGAGTGGAATTCATCACTCACCCCTAGTAGTAAAGTGTGTGGATGGACTGGCCTCTTCTTTGAAACCTCTCTTTCAGATGACAGGTGTTCGTATTAGGGTGTGTGAATGGACTGGCCTCTTCTTCGAGTCTTCTCTCTCAGATGATGGGTGTGCATAGTAGTGTATGGGGAGGGACAGGCTTCTCATTTGAGACCTCTCTCTTCAAAGATGGGGGTGTGCAGTAGTGAGTCAGGAGGGACTGTCCTCACATTTCAGACCTCTCTCTCAGATGGCAGATGTGCTTATTAAGATGTGTGGATAGACTGGACTTTCCTTTGAGACTTCTCTCTTAGATGAGAGGAGCGCATACTAGGGTGTCAGGAGTGACAGCTTCTCCTTTCAGACCTTTCTTTCAAATGGCAGATGTGCGTAGCAGTGAAAAGGGGAGGCACTGGCCTCTCTTTTCAGACCTCACTGTCAGATAACAGGTGTGCACCGTAAAGTGTGTGGATGGACGAGCCTCTCCTTTCATACTTCTCTGTCAGATGATGGGTGTATATAGTAGGATTTGTGGATGTACAGCCTCTCCTTTGAAACCTCTCTCTCAGAAAATGAGTGTGCATAGCAGGGTGTGGGGAGTGACTGACGTCTCCTTTCAGACCTCTCTTTCAGATAACAATTGTGCCCAGTAGGGTGTGTGGATGGAGACTGGCCTCTAGTCTGAGATCTCTCTCTTGGATGATGGGTGTACAGGAAAGGCTGTGTACAGGGACTGCCCTCTCCACTAACACCTCTCTTTGAGTATGGGTGTGCTTAGTAGCATGTGGGAGGAGCCTTAACTCTACTCATAACTCCTTCCAAGCCAATGAGCCTAAATCGTAGGCTCTAATAAACATCATCTCCAATAAGACTCCTTTCTACAGTAACAAATCTATATGCTAAAGTTTATTCAAAGGCCACCCACTATTTCCTATATTTCACGATCCCTCAAGAGTCTCGCAAGATCATAACATGTTGTTAGAAAAGAATTACCCTTCTACTTATCGTAGTACTTATCGCTTGCACACTTCCTCTAAACAACAAGTTCTACAATATACATTTCTACTAGTAGACTACATTGAGAACTCACCTACTCCTTTTTACTATTCATGATCCAGCAAGAGATGCACAAGATTGTAAAACATTTTTAACAACACTATACAGTTATCCCATAAAAACCTCCCCTGTTAATCTATGGTGACAGGATGCTTTTCTGCTGCCCCTTTATATAGTTTTTTTACTTAATTTCCAAAACACCAGTGTTTTTCACAGTAAACAGTACTGGCAGCCAAGTAATTTATGCCATTACAGCCAATAAGAGTCCTCACTCTTACAGGACTCGTAGGAGCCCCTCGCTCCTGTGAGAGCGTGAAGGCTCATGGAAAAACTGGCCTCTTGATTAATCAAAGAGCTCCATTTTTGTTTTTGCGATCTAGCGAGACACCACCGAGAATCTTGTGAGTTGAAATGGCAAATACAACTATTTGTCACCCTTACTTTTGCAAAAACTACTGACAGATTTACACCAAATCACAAAAAGCATCATCTAAAGGCCAAGTTTTAGAAAAATCTGGTGTAATTCCATTCAGCAGTTTTTGCTGTATCCTGACTTAATATGTCAATGGAAAATGCAAATGGATTTTGCATTTTGGGACACTTCTTTTTTCATGACCCCCACTTGACAGATCACCCTAAAACTTTCCAGGAAGGAGCTGAGGTGGATGAACTTTAAAAAAAAAAAGTTTTGCGAAAAGTCGTCAAACAGGGCTAAAGCTATCAGCAAACCCAAAAAAATATCTTTCTATGAAGCAGACCTACCTATAACTACTATAGGATATATATATATAATAATACATTACGCAAGCACTGGAACATGTTACAGATTGATTCGGTCATAGGTAAAATGTTATCTAATACTACGTTAATAACGTATAAGAGAAGTAGGTCCTGTCGTAGTTTGGACTCTTGCTCTGGGCAAAACTGCTGGTTAAAGGATGACAGTACTTTTGCTTGTAGGCGACTACGCCTTTCATACAACAAGTCGCAACTGTTGTCCCAACCTTACCGGCTCACTAGCAGCACCTCACCAGAAACACAATAGTAAAAGGTGATTTGTGGCAGCCTTTATGCATGGACTCGAGAATAAGACATCTCAGGGAGTGTTGTGGCAGTGCTCTTGGAGTGCCTTTTACCTTCTTGGATAATCGAAGGCAAGTGAGGATATATATATATATATATATATATATATATATAGATATATATAGATATATATATATAGATATACATACAGATATTCAATGAAAAAAAACAATGGTTAAAGCTTAGTTATAGTTAGGAAAACATATGTTCTCTACACAAGTCAAATGGCTTGTATAGGGAAAGTAAGCTTTCCTAATTATAACTAAACTTTAACCTTTTTTTTTTTTCATTGTATTTCAATGTTTGTTCCTAATTTTTAATAAAAATGTGTTTCAAATCATAGAGTCCAGTGCCACAAGTGGAGAGCTGTTATGTGGAGTGTCATTATACAGTATAGTGGAGAGGTTTGTAAAGTCTATTGTCACAGAGTGAAGTATTGTAGATTGGAATAGAGTGGAGTAGCTTATCATACAGTGTAGTAAAGTATTATGTAGTGTAGTGTCATGGTGTCTCATATAGTCGAGTCAAGTATAGTAGACCGGAGCAGCAACTTATACAGTGAAGTGAAATGGCATGTTGAACAGTAAAGTAGGGTGTGGTAGACTGTAGTAGAGTAGAGTAGAGGGTTTTAGAGTGGAGTATGGTGAAGTAGAGTGTCATAGAGTGGAGTATCATCAGGTGGAGTGTCAAAGAGTACATTAGAGGAGACTATTGTAGAGTGGAGTGGCGTGTCATGTAGTGGAGTGGCCTATCATAGAGAGAAATTGAGTGTCATACAGTGTGGTACCGAGGCATAAAGTGGATGGGCAAATACAGTGGCATGACGTGGGATGAAGTGGACTAGACTGGCATATACTGGAGTTGAGTACACTGGAGTGGGGTAGTGTAGAGTGGAGTAAAGTGTCATAGATTTGAGTTGTGTGTCGCAGACTATAGGGCATGGAGTGCAGTAGAGTGGAGTGACTACCCTACAGTCGAGTTAAGTGTCATAAATTGGAGTACCTCGTTGTACAGTAGAGTGTAGTGGGGTATTGTACAGTATTGGAAAGTGATCTAGACTACAGTAGAGTAAAGTGGCATGCAGAGTGTAGTAGTGTACAGTACAGTACAGTGTTGCAGAGTGTGGTAGAGTGGATTGGTTTACAGTGTTATAGAGCATAATGGCATGGAGTGGCGTAGAGTGGAGAGGCGTACAGTGGAGTAACAGAGTCGAGTGGACTACTGTGTCAGAGTAGAGTGGAGTAAAGTAGGGTGCAGTAGCATACAAAGAGTTGTGTACAGTGTTGAAGAGTGGACTAGAGTATCAGAGTAGAGTAGAGTACAGTTGTGTACAGTGGCATATAGTATAGTACAGTGTTCTACAATGGAGTGAAGGGGTGTAGACAGGAATAAAGGGCCAGATGTAGGTAGCCTTTTGCGCCTCGCAAACGGCAAAAAAACGCCGTTTGCGAGGCGCAAAAGGCCTCACGCGATGCAGAAACATATTTTGCGAGTCGGTACCGACTCGCAAAATGTGTTTACAACTCGCAAATAGGATGGGGTGTGCCCTTCCTATTTGCGCCCGCATCGCGATGTAGAGTTGATTTGTGACCGCAAAAGCGGTCGCAAATCAACTCACAGTTACCATCCACTTGAAGTGGATGGTAACTCATTCGCAAACGGGAAGGGGTCCCCATGGGACCCCTTCCCCTTTGTGAATGCAAACAAGAATATTTTTTCAGAGCAGGCAGTGGTCCTATGGACCACTGCCCACTCTGAAAAAAGCCGAAACAAAAAGGTTTCAGTATTTTTTCTATTTGCAGCTCTTTTTCCTTTAAGGAAAACGGGCTGCAAAAAGAAAAAAAAAACAGCTTTATTCAAAAGCAGTCATGCACATGGTGGTCTGCTGTCTCCAGCAGGCCACCATCGCCGTGAGTGCCTAGACTCGCTATGGGGTCGCAAACTGCGACCCACCTCATAAATATTTATGAGGTGGTTCTTTGCGAGTCGCCTGAGACACCTTTCTGCATAACATTTTGCGAGGTGCAAATTGCGAGTTGCTGGTACTCACAATTTGCACCTCGCAAAATGTTTTCTTCCTACATCTGGCCCAAAGTGTCAGAGAGAGGCATACAGTGTTGTAGAGGATTGTAAAGTAGAGCTGAATAGAGTACAGTAGTGTGTGAAACAGTTGAATGGCATAGAGTGGATTATTTAATAGTGGCATAGAGTGAGTAGAGTTGAGTGGAGAAGTGTAACATAGTGTGGAGTAAAGTACAATAGAGTGTATTGATGTGTGGTAATGTGGCATGCAGTATAGTGGAACAGAGTGTTGTATATTGGAGTTGTACAAGCATAGAGTGGTGTATGGAGTCAGACAGTGGAGTGTGCAGGGATAGAATGGTGTAGAATGTCTTAGAGTGCCATGAAGTGTTGTAGGTTTTTATGGAAGAGAGTGTCATGTAATGGAGCAGTGTAGAGTGGAGTGGCGTACACTGTAGTGATGTAGAGTGGATTACTGTACAGTGGAGTAGCATACAATACAATAGTATACAGTGGAATACATGTACAGTGATGTGTAGAAAAGTAGTGTTATACACTGGAATAGCATGGAGTGCAGTGGTGTGGCATAGAGTAAAGCAGGGTACAGTGGATTAGAGAAGAGTGGGATGGTATACATTGAAGTGACTTACATTGAGCTGAGGAAACTGTTATAAATTGGAGTGGTGTTTGATACAGGAGAGTGGAATGCTGTGTCGTATGCTGTTGTAAACTGTTGTAGAGTGGAGTAGAGTGTTGTACAATAAGTGTACGGGCATAGAGATATGTGGAAGTTTGGACAGTGGATTGTTCAGGGAAAGAGTGAAGTAGAGTCTAGTAGAGTATCATTGAGTGTAGTAGAGTTTAGTTTTGTAAAGTGGAATTATACAGAGTGAAGGAGAGTACACTGGAGTGACTTAGAGTGGAGTGGCATAAAGTGGAATAGCGTAGAGTGGAGTAGTATAGACTGGAATAGTGTACAGTTGAGTGGTGTATTGTGTAATAACATAGTGTAGTAGTGTACAGTGAAGTGAAATAAAGTGTAATAGCGTATAGTGCAGAAGTATACAGTGGAGTTGTGTACAGTGAAGTGGTGTAAACTGGAGTAGTGAATTGAGGGGTGGGTTGGAGTGTAATAGCATACAGTGGAATGACGAATAGTTGAGTGGGGTAGAGTGAAATACCATACAGTAGAGGGGAAAAGACTTAAGTTGTGTACAGTGTAATAGCATAGAGTAGGGTGGCGTACAGTAGAATAGCGTAGAATAAAGTACAGTGGAGTGGCATAGAGTAGAATAACATAGAGTGGAATAGCATAGAGTAGAGTGGCATACAGCGCAGTGGTGTAGACTGGAGTGGTGTACAGTTGAATGGGGTAGAGTCAAATAGCATAAATTGAAGTGGAGTAGAATCCAAGGGATTAACATAGAACTCAGTGGCATAGAGGGGAGTGGTATACACTAGAGTGGTGTAGACTGGAGTAGTGTATAGTGTAGTGGTATATAATGGAACAGCATAGAGTGGAGTGATGTACAGTAGACTGGCATAGACTACAATAGTGTATAGTGGAGTAGCATACAGTGTGGTGGCATAAAGTGAAGTGGTGTAGACTGAAATGGGGTAGAGTGTAATAGCATACAGTGGAGAGGCATACAGTGGAGTGGTACCCAATGGAATTACATAGAATGGAGTAGGGTAAAGTGGAGTAGAGTCATATACACTGGAGTGGAGTAGAGTGGTGAAATATCCATTGGAGTGTCATACAGTGGAATAGCATATAGTGGAGTGGCACACAGTGGAATGGTGTAGAATGGAATAGCATACACTGGAGTAGTGTATAGTGGAGTAGCATACATTCGAGTGGCAGACATTGAAGAGACGTAGAGCGGAGTTGTATATAGTGTAATAGTGTAGAGTGGACTGGGTAAAGGGCAGCTGTGTACAGTGTAATAGCATAGAGTGAAGTGTTGTGGTGTACAGTGTAATAGTGTATAGTGGAGTGATGAACAGTGGAGTGGATTATAATGGAGTGGTGTAGAATGAAGTGGCATACCCTTGGCATTGGGTAGAGTGTGATAGCATACAGAGTAATGGCATACATTGAAGTGGTGTCCAATTGAATAGCGTAGAATGAAGTGGCATAGAGTGGAGTGCCATACAATGGAGTGGTGTAGAGTGGAATAGATTACAGTGGAGTGACATACAGTGGAATTGCATATAGTGGAGTGTTGTAGAATTGAGTGGCATACAGTGGAATAGAACAGAGTGGAGTGTTGCACAGTTGAATGGAGTAGAGTGGAATAACATATAGTGGAGTAGAGTCCAGTGGTGTGACATACAGTGGAGTGACTGAGATTGGAGTGGCATACAGTGGAGATATATTCAGAATAAGAGCATGGAGTTTAGTGGTGTATAATGTAGTTGCGTATAGTGTAATAGCATAGAGTGAAGAGGTGTAGAGTGGAATGGCATAGGGTGAAATAGCATATAATGGAGTGGCTACAGTGGCATGGCACATGGATGTATGTGAAATTCAGCAGCAATGTAGAATTGCGCTGCCTTGCTTTTCCCCAGATTTATCAATCAATCCAGGGTCATGCATGGGGGCCTTCTGTTACTATCTAAATGCATTAGCCATGCAACACCATGCGTGAAACAAGGGTGCCATTTTCAAATAATATAACCAGGCCTTAGTATTATTTTGGGCCATGGTATACTGTGATGAATTTGCAGTATATGTTGTGACTCATGGCAAGTGTTAGACCTGGCAGCCTTAGGGTGGTCACCCCTAACTTTTTGCCTGCCTCCCTCCACTTTTTAGATACTGTTTTTGCTGGTTTTAAGACTCTGCACACTTTACCACTGCTACCCAGTGCTAAAGTGCATATGCTCTCTCCCTTTAAACTTGGTGACATTGGATCATACCCAATTGGACCATTTAACTTACTTATAAGTCTCTTGTAAAGTGCAGTATATGGGCCCAGGGCCTGTAGATTAAATGCTACTAGTGGGCCTGCAGCACTGATTGTGCCACCCACTTCAGTAGCCCCTTAACCTTATCTGAGGCCTGCCATTGCAAGGCCTGTGTGTGCAGTTTCACTGCCAATTCGACTTGGCATTTAAAAATACTTGCCAAGCCTAAAACTCCCCTTTTTCTACATATAAGACACCCCTAAGGTATGCCCTTGGTAACCCATAGGGCAGGGTGCTGTGTAGGCAAAAGACAGGACACGTACCTGTGTAGTTTACATGTCCTGCTAGTGTAAAACTCATAAATTCATTTTACACTGCTGTGAGGCCTGCTCCCTTCTTGGGCTAACATTGGGGCTGCCCTCATACATTGTTTGAGTGGTAGATGCTGATCTGAAAGGAGTAGGAAGGTCATATTTAGTATGGCCAGAATGGTGATGTAAAATCCTACTGACTGGTGAAGTTTGATTTAATATTACTATTTTAGAAATGCCACTTTTAGAAAGTGAGCATTTCTCTGCACTTAAATCTTTCTGTTCCTTACAATCCACGTCTGACTGGGTTTAGTTGACAGCTACTTGTGCATTCACTCAGACACACCCCAAACACAAGATACTCAGCCTCACTTGCATACATCTGCATTTTGAATGGGTTTTCCTGGGCTGGGAGGGTGGAGGGCCTGCCCTCACACAAAGGACTGCCACACCCCCTACTGGGACCCTGGCAGACAGGATTAAACTGCAAGGGAACCTGGTACACTTCTAAGCCACTCGTTGAAGTCTCCCCCACTTCAAAGGCACAATTGGGTATATAAACAGGGCCTCTGCCCCTACCAACTCAGACACTTCCTGGAGAAGCATCTGGAACCAGAACCTGCATCCTGCCAAGAAGAACTGCCTGGCTGCCCAAAGGACTCACCTGTCTGCTTTCTGTGAAGGACTTGTGCCTTGCTGTTGCCCTGATGCCTTGCTGCTCTCTGGCTGTGGTGAAGAAGTACTCTCCAAGGGCTTGTATAGAGCTTGCCTCCTTTTCCTTGAAGTCTCAGGACCAAAAAAGACTTCATCTATACAAGAAGGACTCCTTGTGAGGCAGAATTCGATGCACAGCCTGCCAGAAATTACGCACAGCCTGCACTGCGGTGAAAATTACACTGCACGCCTATCCGGAATGACGCAGCCTGACTTTGCAATGAGAAGATTGATGCAGCGCCAGCGTAGCGACCAGAAATTTGCTGCACAGCCCACCGGAACAACTCACAGCCGAACTGGAATGACGCAGCCTGACTTCCAGAGAGGAATCGACGCAGCGCCTGCTGTGCGGTAGAAAATTCAACGCAACGCCCTCCGAAACGACGCATCGTCACCGGGGTGCCTGAAAACCCCGCAACCCAAAGAGGATCCACGGCGAGCGCTGGAAATTGATGCACATCCATCCCTGAGTGAAAACGAAATGACGCATCATTGTGTGCGGCCTGAGAAATCGACGCACACCCCGTTGTTTCCACGCATCTCCTCCTCTGCAGCTCTTTGCAGAGATTTTTCACGCGAACCAGGTACTTTGTGCTTGAAAGAGACTTTTGTTGCTTCTAAAATACTTAAGACACTTTATATAACTTTTCAGTGATATCTCAACATTTACTTATTGCATCTTTGATCATTTTGACCTGCATTTATCCAGATAAATATTATATATTTTTTTTAACGCTGTGTGGTGTATTTGTGTGGTGCTATATTGTGTTATTGTATGATTTATTGTACAAATACTTTACACATTGCCTTCTAAGTTAAACCTGACTGCTCAGTGCCAAGCTACCAGAGGGTGGGCACAGGATAATTTGGATTGTGTGTGACTTACCCTGACTAGAGTGAGGGTCCTTGCTTGGACAGGGGGTAACCTGACTGCCAACCAAAGACCCAATTTCTAACAGCAAGCAAGTATATAATTGGGTAATGGCTGATTATAGAATATGAAAAGGCAGCCATATTGTTTTTGCTACACCTTTGCTGTGTTCAGTGTTAGGGCCTTAGATATAGGTAAGTAGCAGGTCACTAACTATTATGGTAACAGGTAGGGAAATGTATTTATATTTGTAATACATTTTAAGATATATTTACAGCCATGTACCTTGGTAGTTTCACAAACTTTTGAGAAGTTCCACGAAAGTACCACAGTAACAAATATCTCTAAGTTTAACTGCCTTAGCACTTAAAAAATACTTACCCTACTTCACTGCGGTATTCATAAAGCATCATGTCTGCACTATAATGTTTAATCTTTCCAAATGTCATGTAAATACATTTACCTGTTTTCATGCTACCTCCAACACAATAGTCTATAGAAAATGCATTGGTGGAAAAACACGTTTTGGGACACCCTTTCATCTTTGCACCCCCTTAATGAATCACCGCAAACATTTACTTTATCTCAAAATGTAGAAAATGCTATAGGCCTACTATGTTTTGTAGTGAGTCCTTAAAAGGGTAGAAAGTCATTAGGTAGCTATTATCCAAGGAATTCCTATAGTTGGGAATACTAACTATAACTACATAGTGGTAATTAGATTCTATGTGATTTCTTTCTTTTAATCTATTGCATTTGTTGTGTATTTGTTTATTAGATTACATAATCATGTGACCACAAATGGGTCTTTTATTTGTTCACATAGTAATTCTTAAACTTTTCTTATACAGTCTAGTTTATTGTTTGGGTTTCCTTGTTACTTTTAGCAGGATTGTGCTATATATGAAGCCAAAGTTGAATGAAAGCATACCATTGTTGTTACAAGAATTAAAATTATTTATTTATTTCCTAATGGCCAATTATCATGTCCTCCATATAGTAGTTTGGGTAGCTCACTGCTAGGTCTCTTTTCCATTTTGTTGCACAGTACATAAGGAAGATGGATTTTGTTTGGCTTATTGGGCATAATTTTATTTTGTGATCCTGACCACATGAAAAGAACACTTTTGAGGAATAAGATGTATTCTAAGCATTATTTATTTATTTATAGGTTTCCATTAGCATGGGACCATAAATGGGTCTTTCAGATGTTCATGTAGTAAATCTGAAACTTTACATAGGAAAACTAGTATATTATTTAGGCTTCCTTACTAGTTTCAGTAGGATTGCGCTACATATGAAGGCTAAAGTGAATGAAAGATAATCATTGTTATTGCTATAAAAACTGAGATTAATATTTTTTTTCTAGTGCCCAATTAATATATCCTTCAAATAGTAATTTGTATGGCTCCCTGCTAGGTCAATTTTTCATATTGTTGCACTTGGGTGCATAAGAATAATGGTTTTTGTTTGGCCTGTTGGGCCAGATTTATGTTGTGAGCCAGAGAATATGCAAAGAAAACGTATGTAGATTAAGATGTACTCTATTTGTTATGTATTTGTTTATTGGTTTCCATTAGGATATGACCATAATTGGATATTTCAGTTGGGCATGTAGAAAAAAATGAAAACTTACATACACACATATATATGCAGTCTAGTTTATTTGTTGGGCTTTCTTGCTATATTTAGAAGTATTGTGATACAAGATATCGCTAAGTTGTTGGTCCTTATAACTTCATAACCATTTCTTAACATAACTTGGAATATCAAAATGAATCATCTACGTAGTCTAATGTACAATGCTGTGAAATTTCATCATAGTCTGTTCAGCAGTTTTGCCCCTATGTGGAATACAAGTCTATGTAAAATGGATTGCATTTCAAGTGTGTTTTAGGACCTCCCTTTTTTTGCATCCTCTTTGAGCAAACACTATGAAACTTTCAATCCTTTGTCAATGTAACGGGTGCAACAGGTCTGCACATTTTTGCAGAGGTTGATTAAAATGGTGCAAAATTATTAAGGAACAAAAATCCATGAACTTCCTATGTCGGGTAACCCTAACTATAACTACAGAGTGGCTAGTGTCACTCTGTAACACACACACTCACACACACACACACACACACACACATATATATATATATATATATATATATATTTATATATATATGTATTTATATAGGTTTTTTTAGGGTTTAAAAGTGGGTAAAGGTATTGAGTGATATGGGTGTTTTTGCATTTGGGGTGGGTAATAGGATGTAAGGGTGTTTTTAGGGTTTAGGGATGGGTAATAGATTTGTATGGTGAGGGTTTTTTTAGGGTTTGGAGTGGGTAACGATTTTTTGGTGGTGAGGGTTTTTTAAGGTTTAAGTGTGGGAAAGGGTATTTAGTGGTAGGAGTGATTTTAGGGCTTCTTGGTGGGTAAGGGTATTTGGTAGTAAGGGTGATTTTAGGGTTTAAGGGGGAATAAGGGTACTGGGTTGTAAGGATCTTTTTAGGATTAGGAGTGGGTAGGAGCATTGGGTCTTCAGTGTGTTTTTATGGTTTAGAGGTGGGTAGGGGTATTGAGTGGCAAGGGTGTTTTATGGTTGGGTAATGGTATTTGGTGGTAAGGGTGTTTTAGGATGTAGGGGTGGGTAAGCATACTGGATGTTAAAGATGCTTTTAGGGTTTAGGGATGGGTAAGGGTATTGGGTGGTAAGGGTGTTTTTAGGGTTTAGGGGGTAGGGGTATTGGGTAATAAGGGTGTTTCAGGGTTCAGTGCTGGGTAATGGAATTGAGTCATAAAGGTATTTTTACGATATAGATAGATAGATAGATAGATAGATAGATAGATAGATAGATAGATAGATAGATAGATAGATAGATAGATAGATAGATGCATGGTAAAGGCATACACGGTAAAGGAATGCATGGTAAAGGCATTTATTGTAATGTCATACAACCAATTTTTTATAATCTTGCTTATCTGACATATTAATTATAAATTTGCAGAATAAAAATGCATGCCAAAATTGTATACTTAATTAAATAGCAATTCATCACTTGTAACACGTCTTCAAACTGTAATGGAAAAAGGAGTCTCTGCTCTGGAAGATGTGATCCTTACAACAGGAGCCGATAGGAATTCTGAATTTGTTTAAGTAACAATTCGGAAAATTCCACTTTTAGAAGGAAGTTGGCATTTTATTGTCCTAACCATTTGATGCCTGCAGCCTGAATCCTGGGTAAAATGGCTAGGTGTAGCTGGTAGTTGGTCTTTGTGTATTGATCCTAGACATAAATACAAAGGAAGAATAGGTGTTGGAAGAATGGGCCATCTTTGGTGCGATGAGGTGGAGGAGATGTCACCCACCACACTTGCACATCACAAATTATCTGCCTAAGCACAGTCACAAAGGGTTTAACACTAATCTTTTGTAACCTCAACAAGCTGGGGCCAGGGCAGTGTCTCCCTTAACTTTTTGCCTCTGTTCCGCAGGTTGTTGATGTGTGCTGGACTCTGATTTTGCTGTTTTTATTACTCTGGGCACTTTACCACTGCTAACCAGTGCTAAAGTGAAAGTGCTCCTGTTTAAAATGTGTACGTAATTGGTTCTCCATGATTGGCATATTTGTTTTACTGTTAAGTCCCTAGTAAAGTGCACTAGAGGTGCCCAGGGCCTGTAAATCAAATGTTACTAGTGGGCCTGCAGCACTGGTTGTGCCACCCACATAGGTAACCCTGTAATCATGTCTCAGACCTGTCACTGCAGTGTCTGTGTGTGTATTTCTACACTGTAAATTCCACTTGGCAAGTGTACCCACTTGCCAGGCCTAAACCTTCCCTTTTCTTACATGTAAGGCACCCTTAAGGTAGGCCCTAGGTAGCCCCAAGGGCAGGGTGCAGTGTATGGATAAGATAGGACATATAGTAATGTGGTTTATATGTCCTGACAGTGAAATACTGCCAACTTCGTTTTTGACTGTTGCAAGGCGTGTCTCTCTCGTAGGATAACATGGGGGCTACCTTTAAATATGATTAAAGTGTAGATTCCCCTAGAGAGTAGATGGACATGTGGAGTTTGGTGTCCCTGAACTCACAATTTAAAAATACATCTTTTAGTAAAGTTGATTTTAAAATTGTGCGTTTGAAAATGCCACTTTTAGAAAGTGAGCATTTTCTTGCTTAAACCATTCTGTGACTCTGCCTTGTTTGTGGATTCCCTGTCTGGGTCAGTTTGACAGTTGGGTTGTTTTTCACCTCGCACTAGACAGTGACACAAAGGGAGCTGGCGTGTAACCTGCATTTCCTGATTAGCCATCTCTGCTAGGAGGGAGGGGTGGAGTGGTCACTCTCATCTGAAAGGACTGTGTCTGCCTCTGACAATGCAGACTCCAACCCCCTGGTGTGTGTCTGAGGCCTTGCCTGGGCAAGGCAGGATTTCACAAGTAGGTGTGAGTCCCCTTTGAAGAAAGGTGACTTCAAAGACTAAAATGGGTATAAGAAGGGCACCCAAATCTACAGACTTTAGAAACACTTCTGGAACCAAGAGGAACCTCTGCCTGGAGAAGAGCTGATAGCGGAGGAAGAAGTGCTGACCTACCTGTGATTGTGCTTTGTGGAGCTTTCCTGCAGTGCTGCTTCTGCCGGAGTAAGAGGGCAAAGACTGGACTTTGTGTGCCTTCCATCTTGTGAAGAAATCTCCAAGGGCTTGAGTTAGAGCTTGCCTCCTGTTGTTTGAAATCTCAGGGACAGCAAACACTTCTCTCTGCCAGCACCTGGAGTCTCTGGAGAGACTCCTGCCCCGACAAGTGGTGCCCTATCCAGTCCCTGGGCCCTTGAAAGGAAAGCTGGTGGAAATCCAAGGAAATCGACTTCGGACGACTCCGGACCGACGCTGTTGCTGAATCCGGTAACGCCGCCTGCACCCAACGGCGTGACCTTCGCTGGAACGTGACGCTCTTCGCAGGCCCGATGCGCAGCAGACCGCTGAAGTCCACGACTCCGTGGAAGTCGCTGCACCACGTCGTGACCGACGCTGCTCGAAGTGCGTGGATTCAACGTTTCGCACAGACGCCGTGATCCCCGACTTCGAGCATCGGCTTGTTTTCACTCTTCACCAAAGGTACTGTACTTGGGGGTCTACACAACTCCTTGTCCGGTGCCGCTGGTGTCGGCTTGTTGGGAACGACTCCGTCACAACGCCGTGTTAACATCTCATCTAAGCATTTTTGTTTCTAAGCGCTATTTTTGAGTTTAATCTTTAAAAATTCATAACTTGACTTGTGTATGTCGGATTTTTGTCATTTTGGTCTTGTTTGTTAAGATAAATATTTCCTATTTTTCTAAACCAGTGTTGTGCCCTTTTGTAGTGTTTTCATTAAGTTACTGTGTGTGTTATTACAAATACTTTACACCTACCGCTCTGAAGTTAAGCCTACTGCTCTGCCAAGCTACCAAGGGGGTAAGCAGGGGTTAGCTGAGGGTGATTCTCTTTTACCCTGACTAGAGTGAGGGTCCTTGCTTGAACAGGGGGGTAACCTGACTGTCAACCAAAGACCCCATTTCTAACAGGCAGTAACACCTCTGAAAGCAGAAACCTCTAGAATCTTCTCTTACTTCAAAGTGTCACCCTTCAAATTGGTCCCTCAGACCCAACTCTTCAGTACAACTCTGGGTCCCTGTGGCTAACTCAGAAGGACTGTTGTGCTGCTATGCAAGAGAGACTGATGCTCTGCTGCCCTGCTGTCTGCCTGGGAAAGGCTGAACTTGCATCTTGGACCCAACACCTTCAGAGTGACTCCAAGGGCTAGTTGGCTGGTATCCTGATCAGAGCCTAAGGAACAGAAAAGCCCCCACCACCTAGACCCCAGCACCTGAACTCTGCTTGCTGAGTCTTGCCTCCATGTGGTGCCATTCCAGCCCTAGACCCTTGAATGTGGACGTGAAGGTGCTCTATCAGCCTTACTTTTGGTCCACGCAGAACCAAAGCAGCATGATGCATTGTCTCACAGCCACGCATTGGAACCACTGTAGGGCATTGCATCCCTGGCACAAGACCCCGAAGCTCGTCGGAACTACTGCTGCCTCATGCATCATTGACGCAGGCCTTACTTCCCAGCCCCTCAGCTCCTTGAAACTGCCAGTGCAAGATGCATCCCCAATGCACGACACCGCATCGCAGCCCTGTAGAGACCCAGCACTGCTACTGCATGATACATCCTCAACACTGGACCTCACAGCCACCTCTGTGCAACGCATCCATGATGTGGGATTTGTCAACCCTCCTCAACCTGGATTTAACACACTTTTCTCAGTAGGCCTAACTTGGTCCCTCCATGCTGCTCATGCTCCATTGTGGTCGGCCTGATTTTGTGACTATATCCCAGTCTGGCTTGGTCAAGTAACTAAAGTTGGTACTTCGTGCTTCTAACCGCTGTTGTCACTTAAATCTTTCAAATTGTGTATCTCTGGTTCTACTGATTGGAATTTTGTGAATGTGATTACAAATAATTTATTATGTTATACCTATTTTTCGAAATTGGTGTTGGATTTTTCTTTTGTAGTGATTTCACTTTATCACTGTTTGAAGTGCTGCATAAATACTTTCCACAGTGGCTCGAAGTTAAGCCTGACTGCCTTGTGTCAAGATACCAAAAGCTTGGGCACAGGTTAATTTGGGATTTGCTTATGTTTCAACCTGACAGAGATTGTGGCTGGTGCCTGAGTCGGGTTTCACCCGCCTCAATCAGTAAGACAATTTCCAACACAATCACTTTATTATCATAGGACACTTTAATTTTGGGGTAGATTATTATTCTATCCCCTACTCAAAACATATCCTTGAATTTAGCTACAGTCTGGACATGAAAGCCATGTCAACAAGCTTCTCATTCAATCAGGGGCCAATGCCTGGATATCATCCGTCATCATGGCTATAAGCCTAAAAGTGAGCAATATGAGTTAAAGTCCCTCCCATTCGTAATAGCACTGTCCTACAAACGGCATAGTAAGAGAAAAGGAATCAAACCTACCGCCTTCTGAGCAACAATATCCACATTCAAATCTAACTTAAAAACATGTCTGTCTGTTATTAATAACACAGAGCAATCCTAACGTTTGGTTCACACTGTAACAATTTCTGTATATAAATACTGGAGAAATATGCATCCTTCCAAAACAGTAGATGCCTGGAATGCATTAACTAATGACTCACAAGTACATTCGTCTCAAACTGAAATACTAGAAGCAAGGATCTGATTGGTGTAAATTCTATTAACTCGGATTTAGATGCTTTAACATAGCCTTATAACCATCGGCAGTGGGCTATAAGGCTGTAGTAAATCACATACTTTGGGAACAGTGGTATCCAAAGTTAAGGCTTTAAAGGAAAAGTTATAAAAAAATATCTTTGGGAGGTCAGAGAGACTTTACCAGTAAAAAAAATGATTCATATCCTTCAGTGGGCTCATACTCTAAGAAAGTTGTGGATTTAGTCATCGTGATGGTGCAAAGATTAAGTGTGTCCACAATTAACAACATTTAGGTGGAAAACTGGGTTACTTACATTATTATTTTGTACGTCAGATACATTCATAAGGACCAAAGTCTTTTCAGACTGAGACAACTCTAAATAATTAGGAAATTAATAAAAGTGTGACCAAAATGGAGGTCTTAAGTGAACATCCATCAGGTGCCCTAGTTCTAAATGGCCTGTACACAAACACAATCAACTTAGATTGTGTATGTTGGTCATACCCCTTCCCAGTCTGCAGCCACTTTGGAATTGTAGATTATTTCAGAGTCCTGGCACGTTCCAGTATGGCACCTTTGTATCAAAAAGAGTAAACTAAATGATCCAAGAAATTGTTATGGAGGTGCACTACTAGATAGCAAATAAGGGGTCTAAGCAAACACCTTTTTAGAGGAGCTAAAAGCCTGAGCAGAAAAGGGCATCTAACACACGGACCAGACTTACCCCAATTGTAATCTAATTCACCTCAATTGATAAAATATTGGCAAATCCATGATATGTTTGAGATAGTTACTAAATGTCTTCACCAAATCAACACCCAACCTATTCCCAAAAGACAGCACACCATGCTGGTATCATCAGCTCGGCTTCGATAACTGTGAGAATTGACATTGACGAGCTGTATAATTTCAACCGGAACTTTCTTAAAGAGATTTGGAAATATGAGGTTTCACCTGCACTGGATACAGTTAGGTTTGTATATCTCTCTGATCTATTTTCTGGCACAAACCTCCAGGTGAACGAGTTATAT
This sequence comes from Pleurodeles waltl, assembly GCF_031143425.1. Classification (NCBI taxonomy): domain Eukaryota; kingdom Metazoa; phylum Chordata; class Amphibia; order Caudata; family Salamandridae; genus Pleurodeles; species Pleurodeles waltl. The sequence continues at coordinate 264,383,385 of NC_090448.1, read as the reverse complement.
GCACTACTTAAAGAGATGATTTTTGCTTGGGTAAATTTACTTTTAGCCTATTGACGTTATGTTGAGTGTTGATAGCTTCTATTTAGACTAATTTGAGTAGTTTTCATGATAACCGTACAGCCATATACTGAAAAAAAGAAATGACCTAGACCCCCAGCTTAGGTGGAATGTGCCTTAGAACTTCAAGACAGTTTCCCATATCTCTTGTATATATATTTATTAGCAAAGGGTCCACAAACATTAGTGCCATTGCCCCACATAGAAGCCCCAACGCACATTTACTATCTGCTCAGAGCAAGGGCCAGATTTAAGAGAAAATGACGGTGCACGACGATGTGCCAAATTTGGCAGCATTGCGCAGCGTCATTTTCAAAATGCAGGGATTCGCCGTAATTACTAGAATACAGTGCACCACTGTGTTTCCCCTTGCGCCAGCGCTGAATATGCTGCTGAGCGCCAATGCAGCAACCCTTGCACCATAGTGTAAGGAAGGCTACGTTGAGGGGGAGATTGTTTTTGTGCAGGAAGGAACACCTTCCTGCACAAAAACAATCTTAAATGTCGATTTGCTCTTTCTATGTGTGCTTCAGAATGCAGCACACATAGAAAGAGCTAAAAATGAGGAGAAATGAAAGCATTTCTCCCCCCTGCGCCATGCTAATGTCACCCCTGGGTTGGCGTTAGATTTTGGCGCTGCCTCAGGTTTACGTAAACTCATAAATCTGGGGCAGCATCAAAACGCAATGAGTATTACTGTGGCACGTCCACAGCAACACCCATTGCACGCCTCTTCCACGCAAAGTATTGCGTGTGATGGGGCCCTTAGTGACCAATGTGTTTGCGTCAAATCGCTCATAATATAGAGAATACCATGAAGAATTCCTCACGGTGATTCTATGTTTTCAGAGCTATTCCCATGCCAAGTAGGTTAGCTATCAATAGGTGGAATATCATGCAGCGCTAAGGCCGGTAACAGTAATTCCAGCCTCTGTGACTTTCAGCATGGAATTAAACCTAACTCGTAATTAGGTCCCAACATTGAGGGCAGATTATAAAATGGCAGCAAAGACTTATGTTGTTTGACAGCATATAATATGTTGATGCATTTAGGGATTTAACTGCAGAGATTCCGGCTTTGTTGACGACTTGCTCAGTTTTCAGCATTTTATGCCTGAAGATAGCTCACTGGCTGACACAATAGGTTTCCTTCATTAAGGTCCGCGTGGTGACATCAGCACTAGTGCTACGATGACAAGCCATTGTATGAATCTATCTGCACATATGCTGCATGTTAATAGGCAATGCGCCACAAAAGATACATACAACCATTAACTTCTAAAACTAGTCAACAGGGTAGAAAATCTTTCCCTTGTGCAATGCCCAGTGGTCTTTTTGTCACTGCACAAAGACGTCTTTAATATCAAAAAAGGTGTTGGAATGTCCCTTGTCTATTACGCAATACATGCTCATACATGAAGAGTGTGCATTCAAATGGGTGATTCCCTCATTTGCCTCCCCTCACAACTAGCTGCTTAATTGTAGAATTTCCAGCTGTGCGTTAGAATTCTGTACCCTCACCTTTAACAAGGCCCTGGAGCCCCCAATATGATTCTTGTGACACGTCCCCTGGATCGAGAGCGCGCTATGCATACATAGGTGGAGTGCCTTGTTAGCCTACTAACTGACGTCTGCTGCTGCACACAGGTCTAAAGAGGCACCAGCTATTTCAGGTAGCATATTCTGTTTGAAAATGAGATGTGTGGCTAATGCTTGTAAACAAAAAAAATTGCAAAACGGGAAATAATTGATTTGTGAGCCAATCTCAGAAAACCAGTGAGGAAAACTCTGTGACGATAGTCAAGAAAAAATGAACCAAACAAACATGGAAGAACACAGTATTGTGTTGCAGGGATTTCACAGGTAGACGCCGCAGGTGTAAGACCAATAAACAGGACACTTCAATTAAACTTCACCATATGGTGTAACGAAAAATGATGGCAGATGCACGAAGATGTTGCCACTTCTTGGTTACTTCAAATACAAGGTTGCAGGAGAGGAAGGAAACTTGGATAAACTAAAGGATATTTCAAACAAGGAAAATTAAAAGTTGGATGATTGAGCAAATCTTTAGGCTGAGGAAATATAGGCACAACCACCAGAGTATCTTGGCCTGCAAGTACAGAGCACGGAAGCAGGATATAAAAGTGACAACACAGGTCTATGTCAAGATTTGGACTTAAAAGACCAGTATTAGCAAATGTATCTTGATGTTTTTTGCAAACACCGAAGGGGCGTAGGTAATAAGAGTCTTGAATGTGGTCACGATTTAGTTAATTCAGAAAACACTACTAGCTGAGAGAGAAACTGTTGTACTTGGCCCTCTCTGCAGGGTCATCTCCTAACGTGTTGCCTTCATCCCTTCTATTTTCTGAATTTCGTTTTCTTGGCTCTGTGCACTTTGCCACTACTAACCAGTGCTTGTGCTCGCTCCCCTAAACATAGTAAAATTGCCTTAAACCGAAGTGGTACATTTATTTATGAATCCCTAGTGGAGTGATCCTACATGTACCCAAGGCCTATAATTCAAGGGACATATTGTCAAGGAAGTGATGTAGTGCAGAGGCACAAGGGACACCTTCCTGCATAAAAACAATTCAGATAGGCATTTTCCTCTTTCGAAGGAAAGAGGAAACAATGAGGAGAAATAAAGATATTTCTCCTTGTAGCGCCTGCCCTGGGGAGTCGTACAATTTTGACTCATTCCCAGGTTTACAGAATCTTGTCAATTTTTGGAATGCAGCAAAACCTGAGTGTTGCATGGGAATACCTACCCCAACACCTATGGTACGCCTCCGTGACGCATTGTAAGGCAACTCAGTGACTTGTGCTACATTGCCTCACATCATATCTACGAGCCCATGAAAAGCCACGCAAAGTGGTTTTGTATGGCCTTGTAGATATGGGTCTGGACACTGCACGGCCAGAGCATCAGAAAAAGTGACACACCATTGGCGCAAGGGGCTTGAAAATACACCCTAAATGCTACTAGTGGGCCTGCAGCATTCATTGTGCCACCCACTTAAGTAGCCTTTTAACCTTTTAAAACATCTCAGACCTTCCATTGCAGCTGTGTGCAGTTTTAAACTGTCAATTCGATGTGGCAAAATAAGCCATTTGCCAGGCCTAAAACTCCCTTTTTAACAGATATACGTTACTCCTTTGGTAGGCCCTAAACAGCCCATAGGGCAGGATGCAGTGTATGTAAAAAGTTGGACGTGTATATTTAAGGTATACCTGTCCAGGTAGTGAATGAGAACTCCTCCGCCTTGAACACCATCAGCTGACATGGCCCCCTGAACTTTACTTTCTTAAACAATTTTCCTCTAAATTTCAATTTTGCTCAGGTCCTGCCTCACTAGATGTCCTCAGTTGGCTCTTTGGTCTTTTAAGTGCTAGTTTTTGGTACAAATTTTTAAATGCTTAACTCTGTTTCTACTGAGTGATTTTTTCGCTGCTTTGGAGTCATATAATTTATTACATTTAACTCTATTTTTATAAGCTGATATGGAGGTTTCTTGCATTGTGTTTTCACTTTGTTACAGTTTGCATGCTGCATAAATAATTTATATATTGCCTCTAAGTTAAGCCTGACTGCTTTTATTCCAAGCTACCAGAGGGTTAAGAACAGCTACTTCTTCCCCCCACCCTTTTCCCTCATCTGTGCCATTACGGCATGCAGACTTGGTGGTGTCTGGAGGTGGCCTTCTGTATCGTTGTGCCAGCCCTGAGGAGCTCCAGAATAAGTAATGTAACTTTGTTTCCGCTGTGCCAAAACGTCTACAAACTTTTAGGATTGAGTCCACAGGCATCATTTTATGGGTTAATGTTGCAAGAGGAGAGATTTCACAACAGCAGCATCAGCTTCCTTGTCCTCAGGTCCCTTTGACCTCTCAAGGCTCTGATGAGATGTTTCATGCAAACAGCAATGAAAGATAATTGTTATAATAATAATAGTTAATATTGGTTAATAATATTTAATTAATATATAATTATAAACTGACCACTGATTTCCTTCCAGGTGGCCTCACTCTCCTCTGTTTCCAGGACCCTTTGCTTTATTCAGACACAGGTGATACAGTCCACATGTCCATCCATGTCACTTGTAAGACCTTCCCTATTTTCATGAGGTCAACTTACACATGTGAGCAGCTTTACAATCACAGATGGTCAACACAGAGAAGGAATCATGTTTCTTCCAAGTCTCTGTCAGTTAGCCAGGAACTTTATAGTTTGTAATTTATCTGATGACTCACAATGGTTCTGCCCTGAACTCACTGGGTATTCTTAAACCAAGTGTCTCTTGCAAGTTTTCACAACTGTGGTAAAGTTCAACAATGATATATTTGGGTATATTTTAAACCTGTTGCATTAATTAGAATGATAGTACAATAGAAGAACTTGCAGGACCAGCCTTGCGGGGTAAATTAAGTCATCAACATGATCAGAGGTGATCGAGCTACTGCGCACTCGGTGCTGAGATCAGGCTGATCTCTGTACAGAGCTTGATAAGTCCCAGGGGTTTGCACAGGCCTGCGTCATCCACCAGAATTGCCAGATTCACCAAGAGTGACTGCCAAGGGAGAATCGACTTGCTGCAAACTTCTGAATAACAAGCGCGTGGCATAGGGTTGGGCTCTTCTTATACCATGGACCCTCCCAAAATGGCACTTTCAAGGCTGCTGGGACTTAAACTCCCAATAAACTAACTTAAGCCTCCTGGTTCAAAACAAAGGTCACTGGAAAACACACAATGGAAAGGCTCAACATTACCTTTTCTTCCTATACTTGATCAACATTATTTACAGGGTGCACAGAAGGTTCCTAGCCTTTATCAACAGAATTACAAAGCACACAGTTAGTCATGTGAAAACATTTCAGCCAGCACTTACTACCAGTGCCTGGGCTGTGCATCTTGCCACACAGTCTGTGCCACCTCCGACCAAAAGAGTCCTGTAAAAGCATCGCAACCAGCGCTTGCCGCCAGTGTCTGAGCTGTACAAATTGCTGCACAGTCAGTAGCACTCCTGAACAACAGGGCACTAGTTTGTTGGCAATTAGGCCCTAAAGACCCAGATGGCAACCATGACATGATGATCCTAATTTAATCTGACAAAAATTCCTTTGATTTCTCCTCACAAGTTATACAGCAACACAAGTTGCTGTTTCATGCATATGCTTTCAAGCAATAGCTATCACCAAAGTCAACTTCACCCCAAAAATCCACTGTGGTTATACTTTTGCTCCCTACCTCTGAGTTCTTTTTCCCTCCAAGTCCTTCTAGATGCTAGTGATATTGTGCCCACCGAGGATCACAGACAATCGCTCTATCCTTCTCTTCGTCCATGCCAGCCCACTGGCTTCTTTGGTTCCTAGAATTGGTGAAAAACTCTCTATCTCAAAGGTTTCTATATGATTTCTTCACAAAGGAAATGCAGCATGGAAGTCCTGAACATTATTTCCTGATCTTCCTGTGTCCACTGTGTGGTTGCAATCCCAAGTGCTAGCCTTCTTAGCCCCTTGAGAAATTAAATATTAATGGCAAGATGTCAACCAGAAAGGTGAATGGTTTAGCCCTAATTAAAAGAAGATCATTTTATTCACTTTCTCTTTTTGAATTACCTAAACACTGTGAAGTTAAGGTAAATACTATGGCCCGTATTTATACTTTTTTTAGTGCCGCATTTGCGCCGCTTTTTGACGCAAAACAGCGCAAACCTACAAAATACAATGGTATTTTGCAAGTTTGCGCCGTTTTTGCGTCACAAAACGACGCAAATGCGGCGCTAAAAAAGTATAAATACGGGCCTATGTTCCAAATAGACGTTAACTAAGTGGGGATTCAAACTGTGTTGTACAAATAACCTGGATTGAGCAGCATAGCTGCAGTCAGCATGTGGTCTCTAAAGTAATTGTTTTCTTTCTAAGTTCCAGTGGTAAATTGATTTCTGTCCCCCCCACAAAATTACTTTGTATAGCTGTGCACAGCCTCTGTTTTTATATACAGTTGATTCACCCATGTGTACGTTATGACAAATGTATGCTATTTTGCCATTTTAAAACCGAGCCTAGGTAGTTGGTGCATGGTCAGCAAGCCCTAGCTACTCCAAGGGTGATGTGAGCAGGGACACAATCAGTTAATACCCTGACTCAAAGCTGTTCCCAATAAAATTAAAATAATTTAATTGTTTTTACATTTAAACAAAGGCATCACATTGCCATTGGTTATGGCATGGAGGGTTCCTCTCATACTGAGTTATTTGTTATTCAGTTTACAAAATGGAGACATGTATGTGAGAGAAATAGGTGTTTGTGTTTGTAGACCATTTAAAGTTACAAGAATTAAGTGAAGCAAATATGGGAACCAGTTCGTTCATTCATAGTTTTATATGTGTCTTGTATTAATGAATTTATACATGAAAATGTCGTTATCCTAACACAGAACATATACCCTTCCCTTGGGAGACAACAGCACTGCACACAAACTCACATATTTCAGACAACAGCACATTGAGCAGCAAGGAGGCACAAATGCACACAACTGGAGGCACAAAACCAAAGTTACTCAGGAACGGAATCAACCTAAGAAAGGAATTGCAGGACAAAGGTATACTCAACAAAATCAACTATTTGGCATTAATACCATCAACAATGATGGCAAAAACAACATACAGAGGGCAGTGGCCATTCCAAAAAAAGTCCAAATCATGGCACAGTGTTGTGCTACTACTTGACTCCTGACTGCCATGTAACCACCACAGTAAGGGCCATCAAAGGGACAGGTAGGCACCTCAGGGATTTTCTGGGGGTGGGAGGGATCGTATTTGGGAGGGGGGAAGGGTTTGGGCTTGGGATGGGGGCTTCTTCTTGGGGGGGATATGGGTCTTTACTGGCTGGGCAGGGGAGGCCTTAGAGGTGGAATGGATGGCCTTGGGGATGGATGCAGACCTTTTGGGTGTCATACATGAGGGGGAGAACAGAGGTAAGGCCAAGGTCACAAAGGAAATGTTTTTATGATACAAAGGGACGGTCATCAGAAGGGGATTGCGACTGGAAGGTTGAGGGAGAGGTGTCTGACAAAATGGCAGAGTTGCATACATGGCAGTACACATTGCAGTGAACAATCTGTTTAACCCAAAATTCCCAAGTGGGTCACATACCAGTCACTGAGTACATGGACAAGACTACAAACATTTCCCAATCGGCAGACCAAACCACCACCCTGCTCATGTCCTCCACTAACTAGGTTTGTCAACTGACATCTTGTGGAAAATGTCCTGGCATTCTAACAGAGATTTCAAAAGGTATGGGAAACAACACAACTCTCTGGCTTCCTAAGCCACAGCGACTGCAGCTCCAGGGCCTTTACTACAATTTTTTGTACACATGCGCACAATCTAGCTTGTGAGGAGGGAATGTATGGTGAAGTACCAGAAAAGTGGACAGGAGGCACCTACTTGAGCCTCTGGTGCCCCATAGAGCTGTCCATACGGGGTAAGACCTCCTCCACCAGCTTCTCCAGCTCCTCCTGGGAGACGGCTGGGGTCCTATCACCTGTTAGATGTGGCATGATTGCTCCCAGAGGTGGTACACAGTAGCTCAGGTCATGGAGGTCTTGCTGACAGCAGTGTCAGGAGTCAAGTGAAGGATTTTTCAGAACATATAGGTCATATCTGCCACGCACGCGGCGGTCAGTGCGGGCAGACACATCCGTTGGCCCAAGACAGCCACTGGCAACAATGTTAGCCTATGGCTGTGTCTGCCCCTGGTGCAACTGCCTACCACCATGACAACTTCGGCAGGCAGACGTGGGTAGTTCCTAGTGTCCAGTGGAGTAAGTCAGGCACCCGCCATTTTAAAAGTGTTTTGTGTGGTATTTGGGTAATAATAAATGCATCACAACTCCGAATAATGGTCTAAACAACTGAATGCTTGTCTTGTCCTGTTTGACAGCATTTTTATACATTGCCAGGCACATATGGCAAGAATATTTAGGTTGCCTTGGTTCCACTGCATGCCAATGAACAAGTCCATTGGAACAGAAAGAACTTCCATTCCATCAATGTCCAAGTTGTTTGCTTGGCGGGCCTCTACATTTCACAAGTTTGTGCCCATTATCCAGGTTCACTCCATGATGCCTTCATCATGAGCCACAGCTGATCTCACGACTGTACCGAGAGAGGGCCTGGCTGTTGGTAAGTCAGATATGTCATTTGTGTTTGTATCAAATGTGTGCTGCAGAAGAAACAATGAGAGGGACTTATTGTTGCACATATGCCCAATTCCATTACAGAGGACTCTGCATACCCAATCCGTTCATGGTTATTGACATTGGTGAGGAACCCAACTACGCAAAGTGAAGTCTGCTTCAACAATACCCATGGAAGAACATGGCATGTCGTGGAATGGGCTTTTGGGCTTCTGAAAGCCAAATTTAGGAGCATAGACAAGACTGGTGGAGCCCTCCTCTACCCACCCAAAAAAGTATGTGTGATCATAGTGGCCTGCTGCATACTCCACAACATTGCCCTGAAGAGGAATACCCCATATATACCATAGGAGGTGGAGCTGGCAGTGCTACCTGGTGAGAATCCTGAAATGCCAGGTGAGGATGACAATGACGAGTAGGGAGGTGAAGACTTGCGGGCAGATCTCATCAATCAATACTTTACTTGAGTGTAAGTATATGGTAATATGTGATTCTGGAAATTTTATGACAATTTGTAGGTGACAAGGTGTGTTGACTAGGGCATGTTTTTTACCAAGGACATGGGATAGCACACCATGCAGAGTACAGCAAAGGTGTGATTGCAAATTCAGACTGAAAATAAGCTAAGGCCATCATTATCTTCTTTGTTTGTGCCTGTCTCATGGAAATGTGAATGGATCTACTGAAGTCTAATATGAGGTTATGGTCATATGTCTGTATTTGTCCGGCCTAAACTCCTTCCATTGTGTTTAATTCAGGTCTCTTCTCCATGCCATCCTCATGGGGGAATTTCAGAATTGTGAAATTGGCATGTAGCTGTTGCTGTCCTGACATATGAAGTGGACATGGATTGATCCAGGTAATGTTGGTCACAGATTTGAGGCATATAAGTCCTTTGCAGAAAGCAGCTAGGACAGTGGGTAGAACTCTGAAGTGCAAAATATACTTGTTTGTTTGATCAGATGGCCTTGATACATGTTGTCATCCTGTGCAATCCATGCATTTTCCCTTCACATTATTTTGACTATGATCCTGTATGACCTGTATGTAGCTGTTGAAGTGTTTCCTCATTTCAGGCCACAGTGCCTGTGCCACAACACCGACATAGGTTTATATCTTGCCACCAGATGCTTGTTCATTGTAATAGGATGGACCTATGATTAGGGTATGTTGTACTGCCCTCTGTCTGTGTCATGGTATATGTCCAGTTGGTAGACCTGGTTTTGGCATGTGATAAGGCTCAAGCTGTTGACAACATTGTTAGAAATTGGGTTTTTGGTTGGCAGTCAGGTTACCCCCTGTCCAAGCAAGAACCCTCACTCTAGTCAGGGTAAGTCACACACAATCCAAATTATCCTGTACCTACCCTCTGGTAGCTTGGCACGAGTAGTCAGGCTTAACTTAGAAGGCAATGTGTAAAGTATTTGTGCAATAGATCATACAATAACACAATATAGCACCAGAAAAATACACCACACAGTGTTTAGAAAAATATATAATATTTATCTGGATAATTGCAGGTCAAAACGAATAAAGATGCAATATGAAATTGTAGAGATATCACTAAAAAAGTGATATAAAGTGTCTTAAGTCTTTAAAAAGCAAATAAAGGGGGTCATTCCGACCCCGGCGGTCAAGGACCGCCGGGGCCGGGGTCGGCGGGAGCACCGCCAACAGGCTGGCGGTGCTCCGCAGGGCATTCTGACCGCGGCGGTTTGGCCGCGGTCAGAACAGGAAAACCGGCGGTCTCCCGCCGGTTTTCCGCTGCCCTCAGGAATCCTCCATGGCGGCGCAGCTTGCTGCACCGCCATGGGGATTCCGACACCCCATACAGCCATCCTGTTCCTGGCGGTTCGCCTGCCCGTAACAGGATGGGGTGTCGTGGGGCCCCTGGGGGCCCCTGCAGTGCCCATTCCAATAGCATGGGCACTGCAGGGGCCCCCGTAAGAGGGCCCCACAAAGAATTTCAGTGTCTGCTTAGCAGACACTGAAATTCACGACGGGTGCAACTGCACCCGTCGCACCTTCCCACTCCGCCTGCACCATTCGGAGCCGGCTTCCTCGTGGGAAGGGGTTTCCCGCTGGGCTGGCGGGCGGCCTTCTGGCGGTCGCCCGCCAGCCCAGCGGGAAACACAGAATCACTGCGGCGGTCTTCAGACCGCAGAGCGGTGTTCTGTCGGGGGAACTCTGGCGGGCGGCCTCCGCCGCCCGCCAGAGTTAGAATGACCCCCAAAGTCTCTTTCTAGCACAAAGTACCTGGTTTAAAGTGGAAAATCTCCGCAAAGGGCAGCAGAAGAAGAGATACGTGGAAAAATGACGTGTGCGTCGATTTCTCCCCTGCACACAGGGACTTGCGTCGTTATTTTTCACACGGGAAAGTCGTGCGTCATTTTCTGGCACGCGGACAGTCTCCTTCTGTGGTTCGCGGGATTACCAGATGTCCCGGGGTCTGTGTGTGGAATCCTAGGCTTGTTTTCTGGCTGTGCGTCGTTCCGGTGTGCTGTGCGTGGAATCTTCTCCCTCAAGGCAGGCGTCGCGTCGATTTCTTCTCTGAAGTCGGGCGGCGTTGTCCAGGCGAGGCCGTGCGTCGAAGTTCCGGTCGCACCGCAGGCGTCGCGTCGAGCGGCGTCTTTCCAGATCGGCATGCAGTGAATTTTTCACCGCGGAGCAAGATGTGCGTTGAATTTTTTGGCGCACAAGGCGTCGAAATGAAAAAGAGAAGCTTTTTGGTCCTGAGACTTCAGGCAACAGGAGGCAAGCTCTATCCAAGCCCTTGGAGAGCACTTCAGCAGCAAGGCAAGAGTTCAGCAAGGCTGCAGGGCAACAGCAAGGCAGCAGTCCTTTGTAGAAAGTAGTCAGGTGAGTCCTTTAGGCAGCCAGGCAGTTCTTCTTGGCAGGATGCAGGTTCTGGTTCAGGTTTCTTTTCCAGCAAGTGTCTGATGAGGTAGGGCAGAGGCCCTGTTTTAAACCCAAATGTGCCTTTGAAGTGGGGGAGACTTCAAAGAGTGGCTAAGAAGTACACCAGGTCCCCTTTCAGTTCAATCCTGTCTGCCAGGGTCCCAGTAGGGGGTGTGGCAGTCCTTTGTGTGAGAGCAGGCCCTCCACCCTCCCAGCCCAGGAAGACTTATTCAAAATGCAGATGTATGCAAGTGAGGCTAAGTACCCTGTGTTTGGGGTGTGTCTGAGTGAATGCACAAGGGGCTGTCAACTAAGCCCAGCCAGACGTGGATTGTAAGGCACAGAAAGATTTAAGTGCAAAGAAATGCTCACTTTCTAAAAGTGGCCTTTCTAGAATGGTAATATTAAATCCAACTTCACCAGTCAGCAGGATTTGGTATTACCATTCTGGCCATACTAAATATGACCTTCCTATTCCTTTCGGATCAGCAGCTACCACTTCAATACTGTATTAGGGCAGCCCCAATGTTAGCCTATGAAGGGAGCAGGCCTCACAGTAGTGCAAAAACGAATTTAGGAGTTTTACACTACCAGGACATGTAAACTACATAGGTACATGTCCTGCCTTTCACCCACACAGCACCCTGCTCTAGGGGTTACCTAGGGCACACATTAGAGGTGACTTATATGTGGAGAAAGGGGAGGTTTAGGCTTGGCAAGTACTTTTAAATGCCAAGTCGAGGTGACAGTGAAACTGCACACACAGGCCTTGCAATGGCAGGCATGAGACAAAGCAAAGGGGCTACTTAAGTGGGTGGCACAACCAGTGCTGCAGGCCCACTAGTAGCATTTAATCTACAGGCCCTAGGCACATATAGTGCACATTACTAGGGACTTATAAGTAAATTAAATAGTCCAATCAGGTATGATCCAAGGTTACCATGTTTAAAGGGAGAGAGCATATACACCTTAGCACTGGTTAGCAGTGATAAAGTGCGCAGAGTCTAAAAGCCAGCAAAAACAGTGTCCAAAGAGTGAAGGGAGGCAGGCAAAAAGTTAGGGGAGACCACCCTAAGGCTGTCAGGTCTAACATGTGTCCCCACCAGCTGAAAGTGGGGAGAGCTACCCGACCTCCTGGGAGCTCTCATCGCTAAGGCGGAAGTATCTGGAGAGACCATCAGCATTGGCGTGGTCAACCCCTGGACGATGCTCCACAGTAAAGTCCATCCCCTGTAGGGAAATGGACCACCTCAAGAGTTTAGGATTTTCACCCCTCATCTGCATGAGCCATCTGAGGGGCCTGTGGTCTGTCTGAACCCGGAAGTGAGTCCCAAACAGGTATGGCCTCAGCTTCTTCAGTGCCCAGACCACAGCAAAAGCTTCTCTCTCAATAGCACTCCACCTCTGTTCCCGTGGTAATAGCCTTCTGCTAATAAATACTACTGGTTGGTCTAGGCCCTCCTCATTCAGCTGTGCTAGGACCGCCCCTATGCCATGCTCTGAAGCGTCCCTCTGCACGATAAATTCCTTGGAGTAGTCAGGGGCCTTGAGCACGGGGCCGTGCACATGGCTTCCTTCAGAGAGTCAAAGGCTTTCTGACAAGCCTCTGTCCAATTCCCCAACCTAAGTTGTTTCTTGGAAGTGAGTTCTGTCAAGGGTGACACAATGGTACCATAGCCCTTAAAAAATCTGCGGTAGTATCCAGTGAAGCCTAATAAGGCTCTCACCTCAGTCTGTGTTCTAGGTGGTTGCCAGGCCTTGATAGTTTCAATCTTGGCCTGGAGTGGCTGCACCTTGCCACCACCCACTAGGTGTCCCAAGTACATCACGGAACCCTGCCCAATCTGGCACTTACTAGCCTTGATGGTCAGGCCTGCCTGTTGCAGGGCCTGAAGCACCTCCTTATGGTGGAGCAGGTGTTCCTCCCAGCTGGAACTGTAGACAGCTATGTCGTCCAAGTAGGCTGCACAGAAGGCATCCTTGCCAGCTAGGACCCCGTTAACCAACCGTTGGAAGGCAGCAGGGGCATTTTTCAACCCAAATGGCATCACCCGGAACTGGTAATGGCCATCAGGTGTGGAAAATGTGGATCTCTCTTTAGCCCCCTCAGTCAGGGCAATCTGCCAGTACCCTGAAGCAAGATCAAACGTACTCAGGAACTTGGCAGCTCCTAGTCTGTCAACAGGCTCATCAGCTCGGGGGATGGGGTGAGCATCAGTCCGTGTGACTGAGTTGAGACCCCGGTAGTCCACACAGAACCTGAGTTCTGGCTTCGCACCTGGGGCAGTAGCCTTAGGGACCAACACCACAGGGCTGGCCCAGGGACTACTGGATTTCTCAATAACCCTTAAAGCTAACATCTTGGAGACCTCCTCCTTGATGCAGGCCTTCACCTAATCCGATAACCTGTAAATTTTGTTCTTCACAGGGAGACTGTCACCTGTGTCAATGTCATGAACACAGAGGTGGGTCAGTCCAAGAGTAAGGGAGAACAGGGGGGAGAACTGCTCCAACAACTCATAGCAGTCTCCTCTCTGGTTTAGAGTCAGGGAGTCAGAGAGAATGACACCTCCCACTAACCCATCACCTTCTTGGGCAGAGAGGAGGTCGGGGAGAGGTTCAGTCTCCTCTTCCATTCCTTCATCTGTGACCAGAAGCATGTTGACTTCAGACCTCTCAAAATGAGACTTCAGTCGATTGACATGGAGCACCCTTAGGGGGTCCCTAGGGGATTGGAGGTCCACTAGGTAAGTGGCCTCCCCTTTCCACTCCTTTACTTCAAATGGGCCAGACCAGCGGTCCTGGAGAGCTCTAGGCTCTACTGGCTCCATTACCCACACTTTGTCTCCAGGTTGAAACTCTACCAGGGTGGCCTTCTGGTCATACCAGCCTTTCATTACCTCTTGACTGGCCTCAAGGTTACTTTTGGCCTCTTTCCAGAAGCGGTTCATCTGGTTGCGGAGGGCCAACATGTAGCTGACCACATCCTGAGGGGGTGCCTTTGGAGCTTTCTCCAACCCCTCCTTGACAATGCTTAAGGGTCCCCTGACAGGATACCCATAGAGAAGCTCAAAGGGACTGAAACCTACCCCCTTCTGGAGTACCTCTCAGTAAGCAAAGAGAAGGCATGGTAAGAGGATGTCCCACTTACGCTTCAGAGCCTCAGGGAGGCCACCAATCATGCCTTTCAGGATCTTCTTGAACCTCTCCACAAGACCATCAGATTGGGGCTGATAGGGTGTGGTGAACTTGTAGGTTACACCACACGCATCCTACATAGACTTCATGTCTGCAGGCATGAAGTTAGTGCCTCTGTCAGACACTATCTCCTTTGGGAATCCCACACGGGTAAATATCCCCATCAGAGTTCTGGTCAGCACCGGTGCAGTCACAGTCCTCAGAGGGATTGCCTCTGGGTAACGGGTGGCATGGTCCACCAAAACCAGGATGAACCTGTTGCCTAGGGCAGTTTTGGGGTCCAATGGCCCAACAATGTCGATGCCCACCCTTTCAAAGGGGGTGCCAACGACAGGAAGTGGAATCAGGGGGGTCTTAACCCTTTTTCCTGTTTTACCACTGGCCTGGCAGGTAGGACAAGATCTACAGAATGTATCTGAGTTTGTCCTTATTCTGGGCCAATAAAAGTGTTTTACAAGCCTGTCAAAGGTCTTGTCTTGCCCCAAATGTCCTGCCAGGGGAATGTCGTGAGCCAGACCCAGTAGGAAGGTTCGGTAACACTGGGGGACCACCATCGCACGCACTGCCCCAATGGCCAGAACCTTAGGCTCACTGTAGACGAGATCATTCTCCCAATATATGTGGTGATTGCCAGAGGCTTCACCTGCTGCCTGGGCTGAGGCTTGCTTCCTCATACCCTCTAGAGTGGGACATTCTTTCTGCACCTTGCAGAATTCCTCCCTGGTGGGTCCACCCTCAACTTGCCAGCCAGCAAGCTCAGGTAGATCACCTAGGGTGGCAATTTCTTCCCCAGTTGGCTTGGGGGCCTCCTCCTCAGGAACCCCGTCAACCACTGCAGGAACTTCTGGGACGGGTTTCCCACGCCCCTCCTCTTGGCAGTTGTCTGGGCCATTGTTCCAGGCTCCAGACGCCCTTGACTTCCCTCTCGGTCAGCCATGGACCGTGTGGTCATGCAGACCCACTCAGGCAATCCTAACATTTCCAAGTGTGACGTCAGCTCTACCTCCTTCCAGGTAGTGTGCTCAAGGTCGTTGCATAACAGACAATCTACAGGCATGGCAGGACTCACAGCTACTTTCAGCATACCAGAGAACCCCCACTCAAAGGGAACCAGACCTACTGGTAGGTGGCTCTCACGATTGTCAGCGACTATGACCTGGTGATATGTATTGGGGATAACCTGCTCTGCTGACACCAGCTGACCCTTGACAGTAGTCATGCTGGCTCCTGTGTCACGCAGAGCCTCCACCCTTTGCCCATTGATGGTGACCCACTGTCTATACTTGGAAGTATTGGCAGGCATGTGGGCTTTTGGCACCATCTCTGCATCCCCCAGAGACACTAGGGTTACCTCTGTCTGCACCCCAAAACTGTCTGGGACCATCTCCTCCCCGAGCGCTACGCTAGCCAACCCAAGTGTCTGCCCTCCTTGGGGGGGGCTGTGCCCTCTTGGGACACTTGGAGTCGCCCTCAGAGTGCCCATACCTATTGCATCTGAACAGTGGTGTACAATCCTCCCTGTCTCATGATCAGTGAAACCTTTCTTTTGAGAATCAGACCGGGACTGGTTACCATTACTCCCTTGGGAACTATTTTGGGGGCCTTTTGAGAACTCCTTGTTTTTAAGTTTTTCTCCCCCCTCTTTCTTCTGATGGGAACCCTTACCACCTTTGTGGGTCCCCCCCCCCCCCAAGAAACCTTCTTGGACACTCTGGTACTAGTCCAGAGGTCTGCCTCCTTAGCAAGCTTCCTGGGATCAGTCAGCTTACTGTCTACTAGGTGCTGGCGCAACTCTGTAAAACAAATACCAAGCATATGCTCTCTCAGAATCAAACTATACAATCCTGTGTAATCATCTACTTTGCAGCCCCGCACCCATCCATTCAGTGCCTTACTGGAAAAGTCAAAGAAATCTACCCATGTTTGAGTGGATAGTTTGGTGCTGTCCCTGAACCTCTGACGGTATCTCTCAAGGGTCAGCCCAAACTTGGCAAGTAAAATGGCTTTCTGAAGTGGGCATGTGTTTTGATCCGGTTTGTCCAATATGAGAAGTGTGTCCCTCCCCAAAGGCGGCACATAACCCCACATAGCTACCCCCATTGCCCTTCAGGAACCTCATGAACCCTTAGTGCAACTTCATAAGCAGATAACCATTTATCTATGTCATCTCCCACCACATAACTAGGCACCAGATGTTTGGGTATACAAACCTTCTTTTCTCCAGCAGGTCCTGTCTGTATGCTGCCACCATTACTGCTGGATTCAGACTGCTTTGCCTTGAGATCCAGCTCCTTGAGACTCAGTTCATGAGCCAACAAAAGTTTATTTTCAGCCAAGGCTCTCTCAGCTGCAGCTTCAGCTCTTTCAGCTTCCACCTGTTTGGCTGCTCTTTCAGCCTTCCTTTCCTCCTGTTGGGCCTCAATTTTCAGTTTTGCCATTTGCAATTTTAACTCCCTTTCTTCTTTCCTTTCCTCTGCGGTCAGGCTTTGCACAGAGACACTGCTCCCTGGTCTGGAAGGGGGCACAATTGCAGTGGTAACATCACCCACTGATAGCAACAAATCCTCTGAGGGGCCATTTTCTGGCTACTCTTCCTCATCATCCTCTTCTAAATGGGCTTCTGCCCAGGCCCTCAGCGCCACTTGAAAGTCCTCCTTTTTGGAGGCCCCTTGGGTGGGTACTCTCATCACCCTGCAGAACCCTCTTAGCTGTTTGACAATATATGTATCCAACAGGGCTAGGTCAAAGTCTCCTACTTGAGACCCAGCCAGAGACATGTTGAGTGAGGATTTAGTTTTTGAAAATTGTCAGGAAAAACGAATTTGCAAAAAAGAGATAAAAATCAAGTTGACCTTCAACTGTGGTAGGTAGTGAAATACTTAGCTACTGTATCTCACTGCACAAATACAAATTCCTATCCTCACCGCTGATCACCAATGTTAGAAATGCCTGTGGCATGGGCAGTGCAGGGGCCCCCAGGGGCCCCACGACACCCGTTCCCACCATCCTGTTCCTGGCGGTTTTTACCACCAGGACCAGGATGTCGGGAAGGGGGTCGGAATCCCCATGGCGGTGCTGCGAGCAGCGCCGCCATGGAGGATTCTTTGGGGCAGGGGTAAACCGGCGGGAAACCGCCAGTTGCCCTTTTCTGACCGCGGCTTTACCGCCGCGGTCAGAATTGCCCATGAAGCACCGCCAGCCTGTTGGCGGTGCTTCCGCGGCACTCTGCCCAGGCGGTTTTCAACAGCCAGGGGCAGAATGACCGCCAAAGTCTCTTTTAAGCACAAAGTACCTGGTTTAAAGTGGAAAATCTCTGCAAAGGGCCGCAGAAGAAGAGATACGTGGAAAAATGGTGTGTGCTTCGATTTCTCCCCTGCACACACAGACTTGCGTCGTTATTTTTCACGCGGGGAAGTCGTGCGTCATTTTCCGGCACGCGGACAGTCTCCTTCTGTGGTTCTCGGGAATACCAGATGTCCCGGGTCTGTGCGTGGAATCCTAGGCTTGTTTTCCGGCTGCGTGTCGTTCCGGTGGGCTGTGCGTGGAATCTTCTCCCTCACGCCAGGCGTTGCGTCGATTTCTTCTCTGAAGTCGGGCGGCGTTGTACAGGCGAGGCCGTGCGTCGAAGTTCCGGTCGCACCGCAGGCGTCGCGTCGAGCGGAGTCTTTCCGGATCGGCGTGCGTGAATTTGTCACAGCGGAGCAAGCTGTGCATCAAATCTTTTGGCGCACAAGGTGTCGAAATGAAAAAGAGAAGTCTTTTTGGTCCTGAGACTTCAGGGAACAGGAGGCAAGCTCTATCCAAGCCCTTGGAGAGCACTTCAGCAGCAAGGCAAGAGTTCAGCAAGGCAGCAGGGCAACAGCAAGGCAGCAGTCCTTTGTAGAAAGCAGTCAGGTGAGTCCTTTAGGCAGCCAGGCAGTTCTTCTTGGCAGGATGCAGGTTCTGGTTCAGGTTTCTTCTCCAGCAAGTGTCTGATGAGGTAGGGCAGAGGCCCTGTTTTATACCCAAATGTGCCTTTGAAGTGGGGGAGACTTCAAAGAGTAGCTAAGAAGTGCATTAGGTCCCCTTTCAGTTCAATCCTGTCTGCCAGGGTCCCAGTAGGGGGTGTGGCAGTCCTTTGTGTGAGAGCAGGCCCTCCACCCTCCCAGCCCAGGAAGACTTATTCAAAATGCAGATGTATGCAAGTGAGGCTGAGTACCCTGTGTTTGGGGTGTGTCTGAGTGTATGCACAAGGGGCTGTCAACTAAGCCCAGCCAGACGTGGATTGTAAGGCACAGAAAGATTTAAGTGCAAAGAAATGCTCACTTTCTAAAAGTGGCATTTCTAGAATAGTAATATTAAATCCAACTTCACCAGTCAGCAGGATTTGGTATTACCATTCTGGCCATACTTAATATGACCTTCCTACTCCTTTCAGATCAGCAGCTACCACTTCAATACTGTATGAGGGCAGCCCCAATGAAGGGAGCAGGCCTCACAGTAGTGCAAAAACGAATTTAGGAGTTTTACACTACCAGGTCATGTAAACTACATAGGTACATGTCCTGCCTTTCACCCACACAGCACCCTGCTCTAGGGGTTACCTAGGGCACACATTAGAGATGACTTATATGTGGAGAAAGGGGAGGTTTAGGCTTGGCAAGTACTTTTAAATGCCAATTCGAGGTGACAGTGAACCTGCACTCACAGGCCTTGCAATGGCAATCCTGAGACAAGGTAAAGGGGCTACTTAAGTGGGTGGCACAACCAGTGCTGCAGGCCCACCAGTAGAATTAAATCTACAGGCTCTAGGCACATATAGTGCACATTACTAGGGACTTATAAGTAAATTAAATAGTCCAATCAGGTATGATCCAAGGTTACCATGTTTAAAGGGAGAGAGCAGATGCACTTTAGCACTGGTTAGCAATGATAAAGTGGTCAGAGTCTAAAAGCCAGCAAAAACAGTGTCCAAAAAGTGGAGGGAGGCAGGCAAAAAGTTTGGGGAGACCACCCTAAGGCTGTCAGGTCTAACAAACATCCACTAATCTGTTAGCCTATTCTACAGGACAAGGTCTGGCATAGCCCTTTCTTCTGTGGTCTGGTAGACGGTACCTTGAGATTTCTAGCCTTACTCAACATAGTTCTGCTTTTCTTGGCGATGACAATTCCAGTCATATTGGCAGCCTATGTGCTGTACAATGCAGCAATATGTTTGGAATGACTAGTCACTTGTGTCATTATGTTAGTAGTAATCCTCTGCATGCCACTACCTGTTACATATCCCTCCTTCAATTACCATCTTATGTATTCATCATTGGCATCACACGGATTTAACATTCAAATTCTCACAATGATGATAAGTTATTCTTAGGCATTTTTTTTAGTGTTCGGTGTGTTTATTTACATGTGCACATGAAATAAAGGTAAAACTCTAAAAAAGAAATTGACAGTGTAGGAATCAGTCATGGTGGATGTAATCATTACTGTAGATGCCACAAGATTAGAAGTCCAAAGACCAGTGTCCTACTAGCATAGAAAATGGAAAGTGATTGGAGAACAGTCAACAGAGTAAATCAGTGGCACACAAAGGAGTTTCATAAGAAAGGGCTCATTTCCTGGCAGTAGTTTGCGTCTTGCCATCCGCACCTCCTGGACGCTTGGGTGGATGTCTCAACTTGCAGGCGGTTCTTCTGCTGTAGAGTCGTCTGAGGCAGATCCTTCCCCAGGCAGGGCCTCCCTTCTATTGGCTGCCACAGATGTAGAGGTGGTTGGAGCAGACTAGCTAATTTAAGGGGTCTGCTTTTATTGACGATCCCCGCTCAGGGTGGGTTTTATGTCTCTCAGCACCCCGGTTAGGGAGGCCATATTGGTATTATGGTCCTCACACTGTTCACAAGTTTCCAGATGAAAGTCCCTCTGTAGCTCCTTGATCTCCCTGAGTTCGGCAAGTACCTGACCCATCAGGCATTGGGATTTTTGGTATGCTCCCAAGACTTGGGTGATGGTGTCCTGGCCAGAACCTTCCCCAGGAGACACATGCTAATGGCCCACACCATCCCTCCCATGCACCCTCCCCCCATGTGCCTGCATGCTTGGCACAGCTTGCCTCCTACTACTGGTTCCAGGCCCATAATTTTCACAGGTGTCTTGATATGACTCAGGATCCTGGACTGGGGGTACACAATTGTTGTCACTGTCCTTGGGACACAGGTTTGGGGTGACTGGTTGGCTGGGATATTGATGCAACTGGGCTGGGAGGAGTCGATGTGGTCACGGTGAGGCTGACAGGTGTTGTCTGACCAGGTTGCCCGGATGGGCCACAACTGTCCTTAATGTCCACACATCCAGGAGTATTGCCCTCACTGAAGGCTTCTTCAATGGGGAAAGTGGTAGCCTCTTGAGTGGTCTGTTCCAAGAACCAGGTAGACTTGTTGATGTGAAAGGCAGAATTTTAATGGTTCCATTATGACATCTACCTCCAATAGTTAATAGTGACATTTGACTAAGGCCATGTACACATTGGATTTGCCGAATTGCCTTATGTGACAGGCACACATGCTATCAACTGTATTGACCTGAAATTTGGGTAACATACCAATTACAATTCAGTCAACTAGCTTCAGGATGTCTGAGTTTATTAGCACTTGGAGGAATGGTCATAGACTTATATCTCGCCAGCAGTGCAGTGAAAACAGTGTCTGATCAGGGTGCTGTTTAGGTCAGCTTAAGACCTACTTGACTGTCGTGCAGGCAGATCCAGAACCATGTTGTATATGTGATAGTAGTCGTCATGTGGTGAGTGCTTAGGGACCATGTGTGCTGCCAATACCATTCAGATGATGCATTTTGGTACCTTTGATCTGTATTTAATGTTTTTTGGCACACAGTTTGATCTGTTATTCCTGTCCACATTTTTAGTATCTTGGTACACCTGCTCAAGATGGATCTAGGTGGTTAGCCACATCACAGAGTGTACCATGATCTATATCTTGGTCCCTCCCACGTGGGTAAATTTCATCTGTAAGTTCACAGGCAGATGCACATTGTCCTATGGACACTGGCCTGGTTTTTGAAGTTACAGGGAAAGAACCTCCTTGGATATACAGTCATGTTACTTCAAGATGTACACACAATATACATGGGTCATTCTCTCATGTGAGTACGTTCTATAGCAAGTTCACATAAAGGGGTACTTGAACAGATGCACAGTGGGTTGATGTTTGCATTGGGTATACAGTGCATCCTAGCCTTAGCATTACTGTCAGTGCCTATCTTCCACACAGACTATACAGACGCCATCCTCCCAGGTGAGTACAGTTTAATGGTTGAGTAGAGGGAAAAGGGTCATAGTGGCAGAGGACAGTGTGGTGGCTGAGTATAGTGAGAGTAGCAGGGCCTCCTGGCCTTAGCATTGCTGCCAGAACCTGTCCTATACACAGACTATACAGATGCCATCATCTCAGGTGAGTGCACTTCAATGTGGAGTTTGTACTGAATGTTACATTTGAGTAGGCTACACTGTTGCATTTTTTGTAATGTTGAAACAGTGCCTAAGGGGATTTGTAGTGTTGTCAATCCCTCTACTACACCCACTGTACAGAGATGCAGTTCCCTCAGGTGAGTCTAGTTCACATGTTGGAGGCCATAGAGGGGTCTGAGGACAGGTAGACGCAGGACTGTTGAGTGGGGTGACAGTGAGGGTGGCAAGAAGTGAGCACTGATCATGCATGCCAATACCTTTTGGTGCCATTTTTATTGTTGTGACTTACCCAGCTCCACTCCAGGTATCCTTGTCTAGCCCTCAGGATGCAGGATGGCCAAGACCTTCTCTTGGGGTGGGGCCTACAAAATTCATTCTGTCAACTATCCTTTGACAAATTTCCATTTTCCTAGCTATAATAGTGTGCTGGACGTGGGCTCCAAATAGATGTGGCTCTACTCTAATGGTTTCATCCACCATGACTGTTAACTCATCTTCTGTGAAACAGGGATTATTCTGGGGTGACATGGTGGTGAAATGCAATAATCTATGATAAAGGTAGGTGCTGGGAATTGAGAAGGTGACATGTACTAAATGGAGTGGAGGGGTGCAAATGGGTGTGATGTTTGTGTATTGAGGGTGTGGAATATTTGCTTAGTGAGAGATGGAGGAGTGCAAATCCAATTGGGAATTTACTTTTTTGGACACTCTGGATGGTGTATTTTGCGTGGGAGTTGCAAAGGTTTGTGGTGTGTTAAGGAGTGTGTTTTATATTGTGGTTTGTAGGTGTGTCTGGGTGTGAATGTGTGTCAGCTGTGTTGTTTTTAAAATCATCCAGTGTGGTGGTGTGTATTACTATGGTGGCCGCAAACCACAGTGGTTTTGACTGCCATGGGAGGACCATCATGGTATTCCGGCCACTGCAATTTTGAACTTGTAATAAGTTTGGTGGCTGGTTGATGGTCTGTCGGTGCTGGTGGTCAGACTGCCCATTTCCTACCCTCCAATGTACAGGTGGTGGTGTTTTTTTGGCTGGGTTTTGTCAGTCCTGCCTGTGTAACTCATAATATAGTGGTCTGTATGACCACCAACAAGGCGGTCTTTTGGTGGCCGCCACTATGGCAATCTGGCAGTCTAACCACCAAAGTGGTAATGAGGCCCTAAATGTTTTGACACACTCCCCTAACATAATTCTCTTGCAGAGCCACAAACATATTGACTCACTGAAATGCAATCCAGCAAGGTAGGTGAACCAAAATTGAAAATCACTTCACACTCTTCGGAGCCCAATAATAGGTTCTCATCCCACAAGACTCCTATATTGATTGTTAATTTATTTTTATGTGAATTCATCAAAATAATGGATGTGGAATAAAGCATCACTATTCAAGAGAGGATGGGGATTCCCTGCTCCCGACGTCACTGAGGTAATATTTTGTTCTTTTTAACTTCTAGTGCCCTGGAAACAGATGGCGTGTGACTGGCAAAAACATGACCAGAAGGACAAATAAAATTGCATAGTTTTATTTTTTATAACTAACTTTCTTTTATTTTGCCAAGTCATCTTCTCTCACTTTGCACTCATGTTTTCTTTTGTTTTTGCTCAGTGCACACTGTTCTCAAAAGATGATGATCATCTTGTTCTAAAATATGCAATATTATGTGTAATTTCTGAAATGATGCTTTAACGTATAATTGTGCAGTACACCCAAATCCACCCCACTCCAATCAGCCCCACAACAATCCACACCAATCCCTCACCTTACTCCACACCAATCCAAACATCTCACCTCAATCCAGTCCACTTCAACCCACCCCACTCCAAATCTCCCAAACCACCCAAATCTAATCTGCACCACTCCAATTCACCCCACTGCATTCAAAACAATCTGCACCAGTCGACTCCAATCTGCCCCACGCCAATCCAAAACAATCTGCCCCACTCCAATCCAAACCAATATGCCCCATTCCCATCTACCCCACTCTAATCTTCCCCACTACAATCTGAAACAATGTGCCCCAATCCAATCTACCCTAATCCAAAACAATTTGCCCCACTGCAATCTGCTGCACTTCAATCCAATCTGCCCCATTACAATACAAAACAATCTACTCCATTCCATTCTGCCTCACTCCAATCTGGCCAACTTTAATCCACAACATTTTGCCCTACCCCAGTCTGCCCTACTCCAATCTGCCCCATTCCTATCCAAAACAATCTGTCCCTTCCAATCCACCCCATTCCAATCTGTTCCACTCCAGTTCAAAACATCCTGTCCCACTCCAATCTGCCCCACTTCAGTCTGCCCTGCTACAATGCAAAACAATCTGTACTGGTTCAATCTGCCCCACTCCAATCCAAAACAATAAGCCTCACTCCATTCTAATCCGCCCCACCCCAATCCAATCCACTCCACTCCCCTTCCATCTAATCAGACCACACCAACTCAATCCATTCAACTTCAATTCAATCCACCCCCTCTCCAATCCAATCCACCCAACTCCAATCCACCCTAATACAATCTGCCCCACTCCAATCCAAAACAATCTAACCCACTCCAGTCTGTCCCACACCAATAACAAAACTCCAATCCTACCCACTCCAATCCAATACACCCCATTCCACCACAATCCACTCCACTCCAATCCTCCAATCCAAACCACCCCTCTCCAGCCCAATCCACCGCAATCAAATCCACTCCAATCCTGTCCACCCCTCCCCAATCCACCCAAACAATCAATCCCAATCAAATCCACCACACTCAATCCAATACAACCCACCCTAATTCACCCCACTGCACTATAATCCACCTCACTCAATCACATCCACCCCACTCAATCCAGTCACCTCACTGCAATTCACTCTAAACCACCACACCCCAAACTGATCTACCACAGTCCAATCCACTACACCCCACTCCAATCCAATTCACCCCACCTCACACTAAACCAACCCACCTCACCTCAAACTGATCTACCACAATCCAATCCACCCCACCCCACTCCAATCCAATTTACCCCACCCCACACTAAACCAACCCACCTCACCTCACCTCAATGAAATCCATCCCACTCCAATCAAGTCCACTGCTACCAAATCCACCTCACTCTGGTCCAATCTACCCACACCAGCCCAATCCATCTCACTCCAATACAATCCACTTTGATCTACCCCAGTCCAGTCCAATCCAGTCCACATTAATCCACCCCACTTCAAACCAACTTAATCTGCCCCACTGCTATCCAGTCCACCCCTCTCCACTCAATTCACCCCACACCAATCAATTCAACCTGACACCAATCCAAACCACCCCTTTTCCAATCCAATCTATACCACTCCAATCCAGTCCTACCCACTCCAATTCAATCCACCCCACTTCAGCTCAATCAACCACAAACCACTCCACTCCACTCCAATCCACCCAACCCTAATCCACCCTACCTCACTGTAATCCACCCCACTCAATTGAATCCACCCCACTCCATCCAATGCACCTCACTCCAATTCACTCTACCCCACTCCATACCACCACATCCCAATCTGATCCACTGCAGTTCAATCTAATCTATCCCACTCCAATCCATTCCACTCCAATCCACCCCACTCCAATTCAATTCACCCCACTCAATCAATCAATCAGTACATTTGTAGAGCATGCTACTCACCCATGAGGGTCTCAAGGTGCTGGGGGGGGGGGCTGCTACTGCTTGAACAGCCAGGTCTTGATGTGTCTCCTGAAGGTCAGTAGGTCCTTGGGGAGGGTGTTGCAGGTCTTGGTGGCAAGGTAGGAGAATGACTCGCTGCCGGTTGTTGTCCTGTGGATGCGTGGGATGGTGGCGAGGGTGAGGTCGGCGGAGCGGAGCTGTCGGTTCGGGATGTAGATGGTGAGACGTTCATTGAGGTATGCCGGTCAAGGCGTTGTGGAGTCCTTTGTGGGCGTGGGCGTGGGTGATGAGTTTGAAGCTGATCCTCTTGTTGACTGGGAGCCAGTGTAGGTCTCTCAGGTGGGCTGTGATGTGGCTACGGCGGGGGATGTCAAGGATGAGGCGTGCAGAGGTGTTCTGTATGCGTTGCAGTCTTTTCTGGAGATTGGCCGTGGTTCCCGCGTAGAAAGCATTGCCGTAGTCCAGTCTGCTGCTGACGAGGGCCTGGGTGACCATCCTTCTGGTTTCGGTGAGGATCCACATGTAGATCTTGCGGAGACTGGAGAGGGTGTTGAAGCAGGAGGATGAGATGGCGTTGACTTATTGGGTCATGGAGAACGATGAGTCTAGTATGAAACCCATGTTTCCTGCGTGGTTGGTGGGCATCAGTGCAGCTCCCAATGTGGTCGGCCACCAGGAGTCGTCCCAGGTGGAGGGGGTGGGGCCAAGGATGAGGACCTCTGTCTTGTCTGAGTTCAGTTTTAGGCGACTGTTCTCCATCCAGTTGGCAGCGGCCTTCATTCCTTTGTGAAGGTTGGTTTTGGCAGTGGCGGGGTCCTTGGTGAGGGAGAGGATCAGCTGGGTGTCGTCGGCATATGAGACGATGTTGAGGTTGTGAGATCGGACGATGTAGGCGAGCAGTGCCATGTAGATGTTGAAGAGGGTCGGGTTGAGGGAAGGTGCTTGGGGCACGCCGCAGATGGTCTCGGTGGCTTCAGATTGGAAAGGAGGGAGGCGGACTCTCTGGGTTCTGCCGGTGAGGAAGGAGGTGATCCAGTCCAGGGCTTTGTTGCAGGTCCCTGCGTCATGAAGGCGTGTGCGTAGGGTGTGGTGGCAGACGGTGTCAATGGCAGTCGAGAGGTCCAGGAGGATGAGGGCCTAGTTTTTGCTTTTGTCCAGCAGGGTTCTGATGTCATCGGTGGCGGCAATGAGGGCGGTCTCGGTGCTGTGGTTGTTGTGAAAACCGGATTGGGGCGGGTCCAGAGTGTTGTTTTCCTCAAGGAGGTGGGTCAGTTGCCTGTTGATGATCTTCTCAATGACCTTCGCTGGGAACGGGAGCAGGGAGATGAGCCATAGTTTTTTTGGTCCTTTGGATCTGCCTTGGGGTGCTTGAGTAAGGCGTTGATCTCGGTGTGCTTCCAGCTTTCTGGGAAGGTGGTGGTCTTGAAGGAGCTGCCGATGATCATCTGGAGTTAGAGGGCGATGATGGAGCTCGCTTTGTTGAAGATGTGGTGCAGACGGGGATCGGATGGTGAGCCGGAGTGAATGGTGTTCATGACTTTGGTGGTGTCATCGTCGCTGACGTGGGTCCAGGAGAGCAGGAGGTTGGTGTGGCTGGGGGGCGGTGAGTCTGAGGCATTGGCAACTGCCGGTGGGGTCTTGGTGTTGAAGATGTCGTGGATGACTGATTTTGCAGTGAAAGAAGGTCTTGCGAAGGTGGGATGTCGTTGGTGCTGGGGTTGGAGAGTTCCTTCACGATGTTGAAGAGCTCTTTGTTGTTGTGCGCACCCCAACCCAATCCAATCCACCCCCACTCCAATCCACCTCACCTCAATCCAATTCACCCCACTCCAATCCAACCCACCCCACCCCACTCCAATCCCATCCACCCCTACAGTCCAGCCCACCCCACCATCCCAATCTACCCCACTCCATTTCAATCCACTCCACCGACTCAATCCACTCCACTGTAATCCACACCACTCTACTCCATTACACCCCACTCTTTCCCACTCCAATCCGCCCCATTCCTATCTACCCCACCACAATCCAACCCACTCTATCCCAAACCAATGCACTCCAGCCCAATCCAATCCAATCCCCCCTCCAGCCTACCCAACCCCACTTGTTTCAATCCACTCCAATTCACCCCACTCTAATCCACCCTACTCCAATCCAATTTACCCCACCCCATTTAAATCCACTCTACCCCACTCTAATCCACTCCAATCCACCCACCCTATCCAATCCACCCCACTCTTCTCCAATCCACCCACCTGTACCCCACTCCAATCAACCCCACCCCATCCCAGTTCAGTCCCCCCCACTCAAATCCAGTCCATTCACCCACCCCACCCCACTCCCACTCCAACCTACCACACCTCAATGCGATCCACCACACCCCACTCCAATCCACCTCTCTTCCATTCACCTCAGTCCAATCCACTGCAATCAAATCCAACACACCCCACTCCGATCCAATCCAATCCACCCCACCCCTCTCCAATCCATCTCATTGCAGCCCACCACAACCCAGTCCAATCCAATCCTCCTCATTTTAGTCCACACAACTCCAATTTACTCCACTCCATTCGCCCCACTCTATTCTAATCCAATCCACCCTACCCCATTCCAGTTTGGTCCATCCCACCCACTGCAATGCACCCCACTCCAATACAATCAACCCCACTCTAATACAATCTAATCTACCATACTCCAATCCATCCCACACTAATCCAGTCCAAACCACTCCACTCCAATCCAGTACATCCAATCCATCCCACTCCAGGCCCATCTAATCCACCTTACTCCAATCCAGTCCACTCCACCCCAGCACTATCACTCAAATCCAAACCACCTTACCCAATCCAATAGAATACACCCCCGTTCAATCGAGCTCAATCCAATTCACCTCACCCCATTTCCATCCACCCTACTCCAATCCAATCCATCCCACTCTACTCCAATCCAATCCACCCCACTAACTTAATCCACTCCAATCCACTGCACCCTATTCCACCCACTCCACTTCCCTCAATGACACTCTCTGACACTGAACCACCAAACTTTACTTGCCTCTACTCAATTCTACAAAAGTCTACTCCCCCTTCTCCACTCTACGACACTCTAACAAATCCACTCTATGACACTTTACTCCCTCACTCCACTCTGACACTCATGCCACTAACGTTTAGCCATCACAGTGAAGTACAGCATGGCAAAACACATTGCCAAAGCCAATAGCTATTGTGCAGACAAGACCTATTGGTGCAGCCAATACTTGTTTCTATGTCCTGTTGGGATCCTTGAGCCCATGAAACATCAGTGACAGTTGAAGGTGTGCACATTCAGAGGATTTGCTTAAGGGGAATTCTTACTTGTGAATCCATATGTTATCAATCAGGACTCAGTGACTACGCTATATTGCTCAAATGTATTTGTTAATTAATACTTACATAAATGAATTCATGCAACTTGTTTATCCTCTCATATTTTATCTCAATACTTTAAATCATAAAATAAGAATATATTGTTTGGTCTCTGAAGGGAGATTGATCACTTTTAGAAAGAGAATTGGTGGTGAGTGTTTTATTAATTGTTAGGGAAATTGTATTATAATTGTAACTTTTTATGAGGTTAGCACATTCTCTATTATTTTCTAGTGAGCCATTTTACTAGCTCTGTAGGTATAACAGCAGATCAAAGCATGTTTGCCAACAGGACTTTTTATGCACCTGAGGCTGTATCACAGAAACTTCGTAGGAGGGCAAGAGCTGCTTGCATCCATTTTCTGCCTCACAGGCCACTTTGGTATTCCAAAAGGAGCACAAGCACTGATGCAATCCCTTCTATTATATGGTGCACATTACTTCAAAGGAGTTTCCCTCATGTATATTGGTGTATGGTCCCCATGCAAATGATGGAAACCTTTGCCTTTGAGTCAGACTAGATTACAGATGCAAGTGCAAAGGCAAGAAAGCTGTTGGTTGGTGCATTGGCTGTGCAACACTATGGGGTGGTTCACAGTCAGTAGAGCACCGAAGGGTGCTCCTTGAGAATGGCCAGAAGGGTCCCAGAGAAATCTCAGCAGAGAGAACATTGCATTTGGTGTAATAGGGCACTCTTCCCTAGTATTCACACCCAGTTAAATCTGTGACATAGTGTTTGACCAAAATATAAAGTTAGAAATATCATTTTAGCATAACATTGTCACCTCAATATCATGACATCAGAAATATCATCAGCTGGAATATGGGAGGTGAGACTAACATTTTTTAATGTTATTTTTAATATTGCCATTAAAAATACCAGTGTATATAATATAGATGTATGTTATATTGTTTGTTCCAAAATTATTGTGATATATATATATATATATATATATATATATATATATATATATATATATATATATATATATATATACATATATATATATGTATATATATATATATATATATATATATATATATTTATATATATGTATATATATATATATATATACTGGAAGATGCAGGATCACAAGAAAACAACAGCCAGCCAGGGCAAAAATCTGGATCCCAAAGGATACAATGAGTCACAAGAAAATGTAATATCCAAGAAAGAAGTGACTCAAACAGATGATCTCACTAAAGAACTAAAATATATTTCTACTACAACGTTTCAGCTTCCGCCTTCATCAGGTAGTACAAGATTGTTTGCTCAGTGGCTGCACAGCTGACACTGGTGGATTTTCAAAAAGCATCATGAGTGAAGATTCCAATTGAAATGTGGAATCAATGTAGTCCTGAGAACTCTTCAGATATGCAGAAATCAAGTGGTATTGTCAGTGATGTTCAGTCCATCTGGATGCAGTGATTTTAAACGGTACATCCAGAAATTTTCTCTGATGTCCAGTAGATCCTCCTTTAAAACATGTTCCACAGGGAAAATCTTCAAATCTGTTAGTAAATGGTCCACAAGGTTAAAATTGTTGGCTACAGGCTGGTCAAGTTTCTTGTTAATTATTGCTGATTTGTGGTTCCTGAATCGTGTACGGAGGTCATTCACAGTTTGACCTACATATTGTTTTTTACAGCTTTGACGTTGGCACTGAATCACATAAATAATACATGTTGAGCGACATGTAAGATGCTGTCTTATTCCATAGGTCCTTTTTGTAACAGAGCTAGTTACTGATGATGTTTGTAAAAGGTATTCACATGTGATGCACCTTTTGGAATCACAGCAATGAACTCCTGCATTTGTTACAGCTTGCTTAAGTTCAGCTCTCACAATAAGTGATCGTAAATTGGGAGCTCTGCGGTAAGCAATGACTGGCGGTTTTAGAAAAAGCTTTTGCAATTTTTCACAAGTAGATAGTAAGGGAAAAGCTGTTTGTATTATATTTCTGTAGTTGGGAGCTGATGGATGATAGTCAACCACAAAAGGGATTCTGTCACTTTTGTTTCTTCTGTTGTTATTCCAAATACTAGATATTAGATTAGACTAGATATTTCACTATTAAATCATTTGCCTATAAGTTAATTATTATGTTTGTTGTTTAACATAAATTAGTCACCCATTTTTAATATCAATGCTTCAATTTTTTTTTGTAGCTAATTTTGTTATTTTATTTATATATAAATGTTTCTTTTTGTATTAAAACATATTAACCTAAGCATTTGATTTGTTCTCAATGTCTTAGTATTGTTACATTATTGGTTTCATAAATTAGGTATATAACTATTAAAGTATATAACTATCAAATTTTGCATGAATTAAAGAGGGAATAATATGTAATATTTCCCCAAATTAGTTAAGATTGTAGTAGGATAAGTAAATCTGGTCCTGTTGAAGTCTCCCACCTTCCCCAAAGTATCTTACATTGGAGTGGGAAGAGTAAATATAGACCTATTAGAGTCAAAAGCTTTCCCAATGTAGTTTATATTGGAGGGAATATTAAATATAACACATTTAAACTCCAACACATTTAACAATGTAATTTAGATTGGAGTGGGAATAGTCAATGTTTCTATGTTAAAGCCAAGCATTATCCTAATGTTTGTTAAATTAGAGTGGAAATGGGAAATAAAGCCATATCGATGTCCTATACTTTCTCAAATATAGCTTAGATTGGAGTGGGAATAATACATGTACCCTTGTTAAAGTCCAACACTTTTCCTTATTGTAGCTTAAATTGGAGTGGGACTAATAAAACACATCCCTTCATTGTGTACTTTTTTCCCCACTCTATCTAACAGTAGAGTGAGAATAGTAAATGTACACCTGCTGAAGTTCAATATCTTCCAAATGTAGGTTAGAGTGGAGTTGAAACAATAAATCTACCACTATTAAATTCGAAAACCTTACCTAGTGTAGCTTAAAATGGAGTGGGAAAAATAAAAGTACCCCTGTTAAACTCTAATACCTTCCCCACTGTAGTTTTAAATGTTGTGGAAATATTAAATGCACTTTTTTCAAATAGTTGTGAAAGTATGAAATTAACTTTTTTTTTATTGTATAGTATCCGCATGCAGTGTGTAGTGCAGTGCTGTATTACTAGAAATATTTCCTAGTTGATTGGTTTGCAACATCAATTTTAGTTTTACATTATTTACATTTTACACACACTTCAATTTAAATTAATACTTTTTTGCATTTTAGGTACATGTTTTTAGTAGTGCATTTTAAAGAAAAGAATTATTATATACTTTTGATTCTGAAATATTATAATATGTTTGCATACTGAAAAAACTTTTTTTGCAAAAGCATTTTGTTTTTCTTAAAGACAATTTTTCGACAATTGCACAAACATACAGTTAGTTTGTATATATATATATATATATTCTACTGATGATTGCCAGAAGGTAGTTATAGTTAAGACCTAGTTTCTGTAGGAAAAGAGTTTTTTTGTTTTGCCAACAACTTTCTCACTGCGTCACAAAATTGTCAAAACTTTAACAACAGTCAGCTTACCTGCTGACTTGAAAGTTTTGGGGGACAAGAAAAAGGAGGGGTCCCAAAACGGGTTTTCCCCATGCATTTTCCCATATGGCCTTTAGCATGCCTGCAGCCTGAACGGCTGAATGGAATAACACCAAATTTGACAGGAAGCTAGATCCTGGTGTACAGATTGTGCTTTTATGATGCAAATTCGTTCAGTAGTTTCTGAGATAGTAAGGGTTAACAAATATAGATATCTAGGGACAAGGAGGCTCTGCAGGTCCTACTGTCCCCATACTGAGATTTGATTGGCTGCCAACACTTCAACAAGGAAGTGTTGGCAGCAGTTTTGGGGCTCGACTTCAGCCGGCTCCCCGGGGCTAAATCTAATAAGCATGTGGGGGCCACATGGGCCCCCCTGCACCCTAGGGACCTCCACCTCCCATGGGCTACTATTTATAAAAGTATTGGAGTTGCAAGGACTCCCCCTCAGAGCCCCAGGGACCACCACCTCCCCGGGCTACAATAATATATAAGGTCGGGGTCCTTCCCGGGGCCAAGTAGAGCAGGAGGAGAGGGCCACCCTCCTAGAGCCATACAGGGCCCTGGGGACCACTTCTTCCCGTGGCTTGCTCCTGCTACCACCTGAGGTGCCCACCCTCAAGAGGTAGCTGTTTGCTTTTGCTTGGGGGGGATCTGCCAAGCAAAAGCAAACACTAAGCTTCCAGCAAGTGGGAGCTCTAAAAATTATCCTGCATGCTGGAAGTGGAGATTTCAGCTCTTTCCCTGCCCGCAGGCATGTGGCCAAAATCGGCATAGTTTTAAAATGTAGCCCTGGGGAGGTGGTGGTCCCCAGGGCCCAGTGTGTCTGTGCGGCTCCCTCATATATTTTAGTAATGTTGTCCAGGGAGATGGTGTTCCCCGGAGATAAGGGTTGTGCACCCCCCATGTTTTTTTATTAAGTAGCTCCGGGGAGGTGGTGGTCCTTGGGGCCTCGGGCCTAGAGGGGTCTGTGCAACCCCTCATATATTTTTTTAATGTTGTCCCTGGGATGTAGTGGTCCCCAGGGGCAGTGGGGTCCATTCAGTCTCTCATATATTTACTTAATTTTGCCTTGGGGAGGTGGTGGTCCCTGGGGCCCAAGTGGGGTCTGCGTGCCCTCGAACAATTTTTATTTGATTAACTCCAGGTAGGTGGTGGTTCCTGGGTCCCATAGGGGGCCCGTGCAGCTCCTCTAATTTTATGTGTTTAATTTTCCCCCTTTAAGCTCCAAACCCCTTTGGCTATGCATGGTGTGGGCTCAGAGCTTAAAGATGGTTGACCACAGCCATGCCCTGCGGCCAACCCCCGCTGTGCACAGCCAAAGGTCATGCACAGTGGTAGTTAGATTAACTTATTACGTCATGTTAAAAACCTGAAAAATTCCCTGAAAAAAACAAAGGTTACAGGGACGTTATAGTTATGACATAAAATTAAAAATAAACATAGAAATTCACTTAGAAATCAAAGGATACAGGGACTTTATAGTTAAGCTCACATTTTAAACTTACAAAACCACAGAAATTCAGCTGTTATAATTATTTCAAGTAACTATAACTTGTGCCCTATGGTAACTATAACTCCAACCCTCACCATGCACTGCTTATTACCCCAGATATTACAGCACTCATGACATCTTTTATAACACCACTGATAATGTCACTGTAACATTTACAGTAACATTATTGATGAGAAAACTGGTGAGGGGGCAAGTTATAGTTACCTTAGGGCATAAGGTATAGTTATATCTTTGGTAAGCTGTCCATCATCCTGGGAAAAGGGGGGAAGATGTTGCATATCAGTAATGTGTACGGGTGGGGCCATAATGTCAGGGTTTCTAGCCCATTCTACATAGTTTTTAAAAGGAATAACCTAATCTCTGGTCTCAGCAGCAAATGACAATAAAGAACCCACTGGTCGCAGTCACTAAGTAAGATATTGTGCTAAAAAAAACAGGGATGAAAACACCTCCATCAATGACTAAAGATAACTTTTCAAGGTAGAAATGTAGAGAAAAACATATACTTTGCCTTGGTTATGCGCAAGAATTTAGAATGATTCATATTTTACAGATGTCGAGCTTCAACTTGAGCATGTGCTTTCTTTATATCTGTAAGTGCTTCCCATTGAGGTTTAATTTGTATGGAATGACCATTGTGCCAGAATTAATCCTGCCCTGTGTATTTATCCAAGAAGAGTCCATCATTTGTTTTTAAACATGCCGGGACAGCGGGGAGAGCCTCAAGTCCCCAGTGGTCCCAGCCAGCTCCCCAACTCCTACGGGAGCCGGCATTACTCCCGCACAGAGAGAGCTGCTGGAAATTCAGCTCCATGTCTGCAGCAGCAATATTTCATCTGTTTCTCTGCCTGCATGTCTGCGGTCTGGAAAACAGATAAAGGTGGTCATTACAACCCTGGCGGACGGTGTTAAAGCGGCGGTAAGCCCGCCAACAGGCCAGCGGTAAAGATTTTGCAATTAGGACCGTGGCGGAAACCGCTAACAAAGACAGCCACTTTAACACTCCACCCGCCACGGCGGTACAAACAAACAGCGCAGCGGTCACCGCCAACAGAGAGGCGGAGGACAAAGTACCGCCCACAGTATCACAACAGGCCAATCCGCCACCATTTCCAGGGTGGATTCACCGTGGATAAAAACACGGCGGAAACAGGATTTCGAAGGGAAACTGCTCACCTCTACACACCCCACGAGGAATGAGGACACCATGGACCCGGAACTCCAAATTCTCCCTGCGATTGTCTTCCTGCTCCTCAACCAGGAGCACGAACGCCGGCAGCGAAGACCACGGTGAGTACTGCACCTTTGACACAGGGGAGGGGGAGGGAAAAAACAGGGACACACACACGCAACACCCATACCCCCACCCTCACCCACTACAACACACACACTAATACAGCATGATACATCACAATTACACCCCCTAATCCCCCGGAAGAATGCAAAGACAATAGAAAATGAGTGTAACCATTGTAATATATTAAAATCAAGTAGGCAAAAAAAAAAATATATATATATATATATATACACCATGTACAAAATATATACCAAGCATAGTATTCCAGGTAGTGCTCCAATTAAGTCAGTGGAACACAGGGCCCACACGGTATGGGCGAGGCCCACACAAGTTCCCTGACCATGATGCAGAGAACACTGCAGGGGCATCAGAGAGCAACAAAACAGGCACCTCAGAGGGAGGGAAAGGGGGGGCACCTCAGCCGGTTGAGTGCATGACGCCAAATCCACGAGAGGACCACATGCCCACTGTTCCATCCTGGAGAGTGCAAGGCCACAGTCTCTCAAGTCTCTACAGTGGGTGGGTTACCCACTGTTCCATCCTGGGGAGTGCTAAGCCACAGTCTCTCAAGTCTCTATAGTGGTTGGTTTTCCCACTGTTCAATCCTGGGGCGTGCAAAGCCACAGTCTCTCAAGTCTCTGCAGTGGGTGGGTTGCCAACTGTTCCATCCTGGGGAGTGCAAAGCCACAGTCTCTCAAGTCTCTACAGTGGGTGGTATGCCCACTGTTCAATCCTGGGGAGTGCAAAGCCACAGTCTCTCAAGTCTCTACAGTGGGTGGGTTGCCCACTGTGAAATCCTGGGGAGTGCAAAGCCACAGTCTCTCACGTCTCTACAGTGGGTGGTTTGCCCACTGTTCAATCCTGGGGAGTGCAAAGCCACAGTCTCTCAAGTCTCTCAGTGGGTGGGTTGCCCACTGTGCAATCCTGAGGAGTTCAAAGCCACAGTCTCTCAAGTGGATAACAGCCTCCACTGGTTCTGGAGGGGGGCTTGGTGCCCAGAGTGCTTCATCCTGCTAAGGACAGAGGTAGTGGATGGATCTCTCCACTGGTTCTGGAGGGGGCATGGTGCCCAGGGTGCTTCATTCTGCCTGTGACGGACTCAGTAGCATCAGTGCCTTTGGCGCTCATGGGCCAGCATTGCTTGAGACGGCGGTGCCCTGTTCGGCGGTGCTTGAGACGCCGGTGCCCTGTTCAGCGGTGCATGAGATGGCGGTGCCCTGTTCAGCGGTGCTTGAGACGGCGGTGCCCTGTTCAGCAGTGCTTGAGATGGCGGTGCCCTGTTCAGCGGTGCTTGAGACGGCGGTGCCCTGTTCAGCGGTGCTTGAGGCGGCGGTGCCCTGTTCAGCGTTGTTTGGAGCGGCGGTCTCCTTTGCAGTGACTCAGCTGCTGGCGGTCCTTCGTGGCCCAGCGGGGCTTTTGCTGGTGGTCCTTCATGGCCCACCGGGGCTTGTGCTGGCGGTCCTTCATGGCCCAGCGGGGCTTGTGCTGGCGGTGGCCTCCTGGGCAGCTGGGATGGTGCTGGCGGTGGCCTCCTGGGCAGCTGGGCTGGTCCTGGCGGTGGCCTCCTGGGCAGCTGGGCTGGTGCTAGCGGTGGCCTCCTGGGCAGCTGGGCTGGTGCTGGCGGTGACCTCCTAGGCAGCTGGGCTGGTGCTGTCGGTGGCCTCCTGGGCAGCTGGGCTGGTGGCGGTGGCCTCCTGGGCAGCGGGAATGATGGCGGTCTTCTCCGCCGTGCTGCTTTTCCCAGAATTGCTGACTTTCTTGTGCCCCTTCCCCACCTTGGAAGGTGTCGCAGCTGACTCCACACTCCCACCTGTACCCCTGGGAGCGGCTTTGGTGGCTGGAGTCTTCCCCCTCTCCCGCCGGGCCCTGGCCAACTTCTGATGCTTCACAGGTGGGGGACGGTCTGTGCTGTGGCTCCGTGCCACACTGGCTGCCCTGGTGGCTGATGCACTCCATATTCCGGTGACTACAGGCACCACTGGTCCTGGAGATGTTGTGGCTGAGGTGCTAGTTCGGGACCTAAGAGACAGACGGGGTTGGGGAGTTATGGGAAAGAGGTCAAGGTTGGACAGGAAAAGTTTTTTAGAGACACTGGGATGGGTAGCTGGAGGGGGTTTGGGAGTGGAGGAAGAGGTTGTGGTTGTAGGAGGTGTTCGTTTGCTGACTTTGGGTGAAGGTGCATGCGCTGGAGGCTGTCGTGAGGTGGATGGCTGTTGGGTGGGTGTGTGCCTGCGTTTGTGTATCTTAGGAGGGGGCGTCACAGACACACTGGGAGAGGACACAGGGAATGTGTGAATGGTAGTGGGGGTGGTGACTGCACGTGAGCGGGTGTGGTGGTGGGTGTGCTGGTGATGGTAGTAGTGGCTGTAGAGGTAGTGCATTCAGGTGTGAGTGTAGACGAGACAGGGAGGGAGGAGGGAGACGAGGAGGAGGGGGACATAGTGGAGGCAGTGGATGTTGGTGTGTCTGCATGTGTGTGATGCTTGCGTGAGTGCCTGTGGGATGTGTGGTGCTTATGTTTGCCTGAGCTTCCCTTGTGTGTTGACGTGTGTGTATGCTGGTCTGTAGGTGTGCTTATGATAGGCTGGGGTACAGGGGATTGGGTCTGGGTGGAGGAAGTTGGAGGGGGAAGGCTAGACACAGGGACAATGGCTGCCATCAGTGCTGAGGCCAGAGTCTGAAAAGCTCGCTGAAGGGCCGCCTGACCAGAATGAATGCCCTCCAGGAATGCATTTGTTTGTTGCAACTGCCATTCTACACCTTGGATGGCATTCAAAATGGTAGACTGCCCAACAGTGAGGGACCTGAGGATGTCAATGGCCTCCTCACTGAGGGCAGCAGGGGTGACTGGGGCAGGGCCTGAGGTGCCTGGGGCGAAGGTGATGCCCACCCTCCCGGGTGAGCGGGCACGGGGCAAAGGCTGCGGGGCTGCTGGGAGGGCGGTGCTGGAAGGGGGGGTGGTGGATCTACCTGTAGATGGCGGGGGGCACAGATGTTGCCACCACCACAAGGGAGCTCCCATCAGAGGACGAGTCCGTGTCACTGGTCTCAGCTCCTGTCCCCGCCGTGGAGCTCCCCTCGCCCTCCATCCCACTGGTGAAGTCCGATTCCGTAGTGTGGCCCTCCATGGCCATGTGGGATGCAGCCCCCTCGTGCTTTGGTGCCACTGCTCCTCCACCTGATGATGCTAATGCACACAAGAACAGGGATACCACAAAAAGGGGGGGGACGACAGAAGAAAGACATGTTGAGTGCATGCATTACCGCTACCGCGCTCTTGGGCTCCACTGTTCAATTCCTGGGAATGGCCTACTAGGCTATGGACGACATCCGCACACATGGATGACACAGGGGCATGACTAGGTGTACTTGGCACTCTACAGAGGTGTGGTGGGGTGCCACATGGCCTGCCTTACGGAGGGACCTTGCCTACGGAACTCACCCTGGCCTAGGGAAACCCACAGCCCACCTCCCCCACCCAGACACCGCCACTGCATGCAAAATCAGCAGAATGCAAGTGTACTCACCCCCTTGTGGCTGCTGTGATGCACTCAAGCGCCCATCCAACTCCGGGTACTCCACCGCCAGGATCCTGAACATCAGGGGGGTCATGGTGCGACGGGCTCCCCTCCCACGTTGGGAGGCCATCCCCAGCTGAGCCTCCACCTTCTTCTTGCTCCATCTGAGAATGTCCTTCCATCTTTTCCGGCAGTGGGTGCTCCGTCTGTGGTAGACCCCCAGGGTCCAGAGGTCCTTGGCGATGGCACGCCAAAATATATTTTTTCTGGTGGGCGCTGACCTACATGGTTTGTACAGGGGGAAGAGAAAGTTATTACCAACTGCACCGTCAAAGTGATTGGCCCCCATCCCTACCCTTGTCATGTGGCACATGCACTCACTGTCGTTTCATGCACGCTGCACTCTCCCCCTTCCTTCTTACATCCACCCCTCTCCACACAGGCATAGCCCAAACAGCATGCTCCCAGCGTACTTACCTGTTTGTCTGGAGGACCGTAGAGTAGCGTGGACCCCATCCACAAGTTTCTCCAACTCCTCCGATGTGAAGGCAGGGGCCCTTTCCCCAGACACTCGAGCCATTGTCTCTTCCAGACCGAGGTCACAGCAGCACTTGCAGTGTAGGTCCTCTCCTGTCAAAGATCAGGTATCGAGTGATTGAACAGATAGAATATGGCGGTCACGTCCGCGGCGGTGCGTACCGCCACCGCCGGCGTACATCGTCATTGGCTCCTGGGACCCATAGGGTCCGATGTTAACCAATGCAGCATTGCGCCGACGGTGTACAACACCAGCGCAGTTACCTCACATCCCATTGTCCTACTTTACAGGTCAGGCAGCCGCCATTTCAGGGGCCCACATGCCTTCATTTTTAACTGTGTCACACATACCTAGGACTAGACTCAACACACATACAGGCCACTTTTTAGATTATGAATGGTGTTCTGTGTAAGCTGTGGGTACGTACCTCTGAGTTGTTTGACTCTGTGCTCGCTGTTGTCCTTCATAGGCACTGTCCGCTGGGACATGTGAGGAGATGGCGGCATCCTCCGGTGTACCGGCCGTTGGTGGACCTGTCGACAATGGAGGAAAGACATGTGATAATCCCATACAGGCTTGACCGTGCCACAATCCAGGAACTGTGTACCCAGTTGGAGCCAGACCTGATGTCAGCTATCCGCCATCCCACAGGAATTCCCCCTCAAGTGCAGGTGCTGTCAGTGCTCCATTTCCTTGCAAGTGGGTCATTTCAAACAACAGTGCCCATAGCATCAGGGATCTCCCAGCCTATGTTTTCCAAAGTGTTGTCCAGAGTGTTGTCTGCCCTGCTGAAACACATGCAGAGCTACATCGTTTTCCCTCAGGTGGAGGATTTGCCTACAGTGAAAGGTGATTTCTATGCCCTGGGACATATCCCCAACATCATAGGTGCCATTGATGGGACACATGTGGCTTTGGTACCCCCCCACAGGAGTGAACAGGTGTACAGAAACCGGAAGAGTTATCATTCCATGAATGTACAAATGGTATGTTTGGCAGACCAGTACATCTCCCATGTGAATGCCATGTTCCCTGGCTCAGTGAATGACTCCTACATCCTGCGGAGTAGCAGCGTCCTGGCATCGTTCTCTAACTTGTTCCTGGATCTCAGGGACCGTTTGCAAGGTGGTTCTCCCTCTGCAGGGGGTGGGGTGCTGGTGTGGTGGTCCTGTGGCGGTTCCTCCTGTCCACTAGCGCTGGCGGAGGTGGTGGGCAGTTCATCGTCCAGGCTAGTGTCAGGGGCCCCTTGTAGTGCCACAGTGTCCCTCCTGGTGTTGAGTACTTCCTTCAGCACCCCTACGATGGTACCCAGGGTGGAATTGATGGTTCTGAGTTCCTCCCTGAAGCCCATATACTGTTCCTCCTGCAGCCGCTGTATCTCCTGAAACTTGGCCAGTACCATTGCCATCGTCTCATGGGATCGGTGGTAGGCTCCCGTGATGGAGGAGAGGGCCTCGTGGAGAGTGGGTTCCCTGGGCCTGTCCGCCCCCTGTCGCACAGCAGCCCTCCCAGTTCCCCTGTGTTCCTGGGCCTCCGTCCCCTGGACTGTGTGCCCACTACCACTGCCCCCAGGTCCCTGTTGTTGTTGGGGTGGTGGATTAGCCTGGGTTCCCTGTAATAGTGGACACACTGCTGATTGACGTGTCCTGAGGACAGAGGTATGGGCCCACTGGGTGGGTGCTGTGCTGGTGTTTCCAGAGGGGGGAAGCTCTGTGGTGGCCTGTGACTGGGTGTGGGGAACCGACTGTCCCGAGGTCCCCGATGGGCCGGGCTGGTCATCTAGATCCAGTTGGACAGAGGTGCTGTCATCACTGTGGGCCTCTTCGGTTGGTGGTATGGACATGTGTGGACCCTTCCTGTCCGGTGACGTTGGGTAGGGGTCCTGCAGGGGTATAAAAGGATGGTTATTACATCTGTGTGTGGCATGGTGTGCAATGGGTGGGTGACTGTGTACCCCAGTGCTTGCATTCCTGTGTGGGACCTTGTGTGATGATGGTTTAGGGGTGTGTATGGGTATGTGCAGGGGGCATGCTTTAGTGATGGGTGTCCATGCTTTGTTGTTGCATGCAGGGCTTGGGGTTAGGATGTGTGGTTTGTGATGTTGGGACATTTGTGAGGAGTTAGAGTGATGGGGGTGAGGGTGGGTGTATGTGCTGGCATGCAGGTAGGGTGGGGGATGTAATAGTTAAGATTTGACTTACCAGAGTCCATTCCTCCACCTACTCCTGCGAGGCCCTCAGGATGCAGAATCGCCAAGACCTGCTCCTCCCATGTTCTTAGTTGTGGGGGAGGAGTTGGGGGTCCTCCGCCAGTCCGCTGAACCGACAGGTGGTGTCTTGAGACCACGGAACGCACCTTCCCCAGTATGTCGTTCCACCTCTTCCTGATGTCCTCCTGATTTCCTGGGTGCTGTCCCCCTGCGTTGACCCTGTCCACTATTCTTCGCCATAGCTCCATCTTCCTTGCAATTGAGGTGTGCTGCACCTGTGATCTGAATAGCTGTGGCTTTACCTGGACGATTTCCTCCACCATGACCCTGAGCTCCTCCTCCGAGAACCTGGGGTGTCGTTGCCGTGCCATGGTGTGGTGTAAGTGATGTGTGGGGTGGTGTGAGGGGTGATAAGTGTGCTGATATGTAGTGGTGTGTAGTGTGCGGTGCGTGGAAGTTATGTGGATGCTTGTATTGTTGATGGTGATGTCTCTCTCTGGCCTTCGTTCGTGATTTGTTGTCGTAAGGGTTTGTGGGTGATGTGGGTGTGTGTTTTATATAGTATTGGGTGTGTGGGAGTGGTGTGTGTATGTGTATCAGGTGTGTGTATTTCGAATTGTCCAATGTGGCTGTGTTTTGTAGGAGTGTGTGTATTTTGAGCGCGGCGGTGTGTACCGCCAATGGACTACCGCGGTTGAAAGACTGCCACGTGGATTTGTGTGTCATGATAGTGTGGGCGTATTTCTGTTGGAGTGACGGTGGAGGTTTTGTTATCGCCAGTTTATCACTGACCTTTGGTGTGGCGGACTTGTGTGGGTGTCTGAATTTTGGCAGATTCCGAGCTGTGGGTCATAATAGCTGTGGCGGTTTTCCGTGTCCGCAGCGGTGTGTTGGCGGTCTTCTGCATGGCGGTACGCGGCTTTTACCTCCAATGTTGTAATGACCGCCAAAAACTCTGCACCTAGCAAATGGGAGCATTTTGATAGCTCCTGCTTGCTGGGAGCAGAGTTAGTACTTGATTTTGCTTGGCAGGAGCTACGACAGCTCTCGTCAAGCAAAATCAAACAGCTATCTCCCAAAAGTGGGCATCTTGGAAGATAGCAGGAGCTGGCCCTGAGGGGTAGCAGTCCCCAGGATAATTAATGGCTCCAGGAGTTGGGCTGCCATGACCACCTCGTTTCTTTCCCATGGACCCCAGAGAGGTAGTGGTACCTGGGGCTGGTGGTCCATGTGGACCCCTTCTCATCGTTGATTTTAGCCTTGGGAAGGTGGTTGGTCCCCTGGGCTTCTGAAAGTCTGAGGTGGTCATCCCCGGGACTCAGGGGGGTCCACGTGGTCCCCCTATATTTTTTTTAGAATGCAGACCAGGGGAGGTGGTTGTCCCCGGGATATAACAAAGCCTTTGGAGGGGGCCCTGTCTGCTCCCTCCATTTTTTTTATTCAATCTGCATGCCCTCTGGACCTGGCTATCCCAGGGGCTACATTAAAAATAAGCACAGTAGATCGCACATGTTTTTTTTCTGCTTTTAGGCTGAAATTTGCAAATGTCTGCAAATGTAATTGTAAACTTTAAAAAAATGCTTTTTTGCACTGGCGGGTTCCCGTAGGGCCCCAGCACTAAGGCTAGGATGTTAGGATATTTGTACCCTGTCACCCTTTCATTTTATTTTGCATTTTTTTTGGTACTCGGCTGAAGCTAAGTATCAAAATTGCTGCCAACACTTCCTGTTTGAAGTGTTGTCAGCCAACCAGATCTCTGCACAAGA
This sequence comes from Pleurodeles waltl, assembly GCF_031143425.1. NCBI lineage: Eukaryota > Metazoa > Chordata > Amphibia > Caudata > Salamandridae > Pleurodeles > Pleurodeles waltl. Next base: position 264,340,106 of record NC_090448.1, on the reverse strand, counting down.
TTAGGAGTATTCACAAAGTTGTCATGACCGTAGAATTACACATTTGGATTTCCTTTCATTTCTCAATAACCACTGAATGGATTTACACCAAGAACTACCTTTCTGCCAAATGTAGCATAGTTCCCTCCAGCGTTTTGGGCTGTAGTCATGTCTAAAATCTGTATGAGGATTAAAATAGAAAATGCACTTTGTTTGACCCCCTTTATCTCGGAACTTGCTTGATGGATGAGCCCGAAACTTTCCATTCATAACAAGACCCTATGGGACAGTTTCATGAAGATTCTACTGTTAATGGGGTTCTTTGTTTCATGTCGGAGGGTATTTAGTGGTTTTGTACAGGTTTTTAATTGTATTTGAGGATTTATCTTATTTTTGTATACATTTTGTAAAGGAAATAATATTGATTACATTTTAACCAACATTATTTTTCAGTTCCTTTATTTTGCAGTTTTCCAGAAGCTGCTTTTGGTATTCTTTTTAATGGATTTCAGAGGAGTATGATTTTTGGGCTTATTTGATTCTATTTTATTGATTTACTTTTTAGCTGTTAATTGCAGATTGTGAACATTAGTGACAAAGCTGTAGGTTATATTTTGCTTTTTTAGAGGGTGGAAAATATTTCTTTCTTTCTTTTTTCTGGTGTTTGTGTCATTGTAATGCCTTATGAAGTGTTATACTTTGTATTTATATATTTATTGCTAATTAGTAGAAAGCATTGCAATTTAATGAACCACTATTTGTTTAATGTATATTATAATATTTATTGTTGTATATGTTATTTATGTTTATTTTTTAGTCTAACTGTGTTTTGTTTATAATAAAATATATCTTATAGACTTGAATGGTAAAAATAATTTAAGTGCCACTCAGGAATACATTTTGGGGTTTATGTATGAGAAGCTTGTGGCACCAGAGTGTCTGATGCTCCGGCAGTGAAAATCTATCTACCATATCTATGAGGCCACGCAAAGCCACTTTGCTTGGGCTTGAATGGTCTCATAGATATGGAGTAAGACAAAGCAGCACAAAATGCTGCATTGACTTACTCTGTGCCAGGGGGATGTTCCATGGGTGTTACAGTGGGTTTTTCCATACAACACCCATGGGTTTTGATGCTGCCCCAGATTTACTTAATCACATAAACCAGGGAACGCACCAAAACCTTAGGGGAGGCATAACTAGGAGAAATGTTTGTCTCTCGCCTTGTTTTTTTCTTTTTCCATGTGTGCTGCATTCCATCTCTTCTTTTTGTGCAGTAAGGTGCCCCTGGTTTTTGTGCGGTAAGGTGCCACTTCCTGCACAAAAGCAACCCTGCATGTAACGTGACACTATTGTACAATGGTGCACAGGTGCCTGCATTGGTGCTAGGCAGCCAGTGTGCGCCAGTTCAGAGGGAAAGGACAGTAATGCACCATATTGCTTAAATACAGTGCCTTTCTGGCCTTTCACATTGGTAGTAGAACAGCACAGTAAGAAAACATGCAGGGCTGTCTTATGCCAAGTCCCCATAAATAAGCCCCTTGGTACATTTCGGTTACTTTAAGTTGTATTTTAGTTTTGGTTCGAATACTGGGATTTTTACATTTTCAATTGCAACTGGTCAGGTGAGCACTTAAAAAAAAGGGCCTCTTGCAGCTTGTGGCATCTCAGTAGCCACAGAGGAGACCTTTGGAGTTTGCTTATTTGCCCTGGGTAAAAAGAAAGCAGGTTCAGCCTTCAGGTATCCTCAGAGGTTTTAAAAAGCAGGTGCAGTCTTTGTTCTGTTCTTCCACTGGTCCAGAAAGTGTTTGTAGTATGGTGCCTTCTGGTGTACCATTTATGGTTGACCCTAGCTCAAGGGTGAGGGTAACTTCTGGCTCCTTTCTAACCAATGGGGTATCAGTTCTTCTTTACCTTACAGTAAACAATCTCACAGTGCACCTTATTCTCAAAATCCAAAAGAGGGGACACACTTTTTCCCTTGTGCAGAGCCTATTTGCCCACCCAGGGTGTGGCCAGTGAAGCGTGCAGTCCTCTCCTCTGTGGTCACTCAAATCTGGTTCTACCGGAAGCTCCCTTCCCACTGGGCTTGGAGCCAGCCTGGGCAGGGGGACAGAGGTTTGCAATCTCTAGGTCTCACCTTCCATTTACTTCTAATAGGGTAGGCCTCTTTCATGTAAAAGAAGTTCCATTGTCAACTCTAATGTTTTTTCTGCCAGTTGAAAAAATACACCTCCCAACTAACCAGCAATTGTTTTGGCTCTGGGAGCAGTCCTCACACCTAGTTAGAGTCAAGCAGTGGCTGGACAGCTGCTGGAAAGGTAATGCAAATTAGACCATGTTCCGCAGGCAAAGAAAAGGTAACTTTTGAAGTAGTTAATTCCCCTTAACATTTATTAAAAATCTAACTTTACCAGTAGATTGGATTTTGATACATAGGAAAAAATAGTGGTTGAATCATGTTTCAAGCTGTTAACAAAGGATAGCCAAAGCCTTCCACAGTGAAAATAGCTTTTGGGTGTGTCTCACTGCAGGGACATTAGTAACATTAGGGGCCTCAATGCGAGTCTGTCGGTCTTTTGGCAAGACAGCCGCAGTGGTGACCATCAAAAGCCTTCCATGTTAGCAGTCATCTGACCGCTGTATTAAGAGTTACACAGTGAAGTCTGCCAAAAAAAGCCACATTTCCAAAATTGCCAGGCCACTGGAGGATAGAAAAGAGGTGGTCCCACCACCAGCACCGCCAGCCCGACAAAAATCCTCCCATCAGATTGTAATCCACAAATCACAACAGGGGTTCTTCCATTATAGAAAACCATTGGTGGCGCGAACCACGGCGGTCTCAACTCACATCACACTGAACACAACACAACATTGGATAGGTTGAATAACCCACACACTCGACACACCTACAAACTCCACCATAAAACACACCCCTACACAACCCACAATCCTTTGCAACCAGAATGCCACTTACAGCCAGAGACTAGCAAAAATAAAAAGGACTAGCTAAACAAACAATAGGCACTCCTACACATTTCACTCAGCACTCATCCCACACTTGCACAACATGCACAACACCCAATTTTTTAACCCACACCTTACACAATAACCGTCACTCACTCTCATTACAGAACCCACACCTAATTTTTTTCATCCTTTTTTCACTACCTCACCATCTTTATCACCACTACAATGTCTCCACAAAAACACCCATGTTTCACGGATGAGGAGTTGAGAGTCACAGTGGACCGAATTGTCAGGGTAGAGCCACACCCGCTTCGGAGCACAGGTCCAGCAATTATCAAAAGCCAGGAAAATAGAGTTGTGCAAAGAATAGTCGATAGGGTCAATTCTGTAGCAGCTATCCATGCAAAAGGGAGGACATCACGAAGAGGTGGAACGATCTCAGGGAGACGGTACATTTTGTGGCCTCCAGACACCAGCTGGCAGTACTGAAGACTGGTGTTAGGCCCCCACTTCCTGCCCTTAATTTCACATCTTGGGAGGAGGTGGTCTTGGACATACTGCATCCTGAGGGGTTGACTGGAATACCTGGGGGAGTGGAGTCTGGTAAGTCTGGTAAGCCCCCACAATATACATGTCACTAAAATGTTTTGTCTTGCATGCTCCCTCTCCACCTTACCCCACCTCAGTTACCAAACCACTTATCCCCCTCTCTGTCCAAATCACTGAATACTCCTCTCTGGCATGCCACATGTCCACTAAACTCACCTGGCCCCACAGCATTTGGAACTGGCACGTGAAGTACTGGCTAATACATTGTACTACAACTCCCAGAGTACAATATCCCATCATTGTGAAAACCTAGAGAGTGCACCAAATGTTAGATGTCACATATGTTAAACTAACTTACTATCTAACTAACTACCTATCTAAACCATCTTGAATGTCCTAGTGTGGAACAGTATATGGCAATAGCAGCAATGCAATGGCTCACTCACACTATAATCCCAAGCAAAACACATCTATATCTGAGTTCCCATTCATAATGGCCTCAGATCAAATATTCTTAAGCTACAAATGTACTCTCCTGGGTTGGAAAGTCAGATGGCTGAGTAGATGCACATGCAGTACATCCAGATACAGGTCCTTGCCCATTGCTTACTCACGCATTGTGTCCCTACAATGGCACTAATGTACATTGCACAGCTCTTATTTGTGCTATCTATTGTGCCAGACAGTTCATTAGGGAACAGAGATGAACAGCCATGTCATAATCAGGCAATGTCAGATGGCACCAGCAGTGCAAGCACCACCAAACTAGTCTAACAACTCTAAACATGGAATATCAAATTGAAGTCACAAAGTTTCATGTTGTACCAAGTTATGTTGCACATTGCTGGGGATCACCATGCTAAGGCACTGTCAACAACTCACACAACTGCAACAATACCCCCAATTTAACCTGAACTCTGTGTTCCTCTTCTCCCACAGGTATCCTTGCCAGTGTCACCAGGCCAGGATACCAGAGACTGTCACTAACCCTCTTGCTGAAGGCCGTCCGGAGGACAACACCCCTCTGGACACTGATGACAAACCTGGCCCATCAGGGTCACCCAGTCAGTCAACAACTGTCAGCCTCACCCTGCCTAAATCCACTCCTCCCATCCCTGTTGCATCTACGATACAGGCAACCATTCGCTCCCAACCTGTGCTCCAAGGACAGTTCCATCCATGGTGCGCTCCACCATACAGGTACCTGAGTCCCATCTTGTCACCCTTGAAAATGATGGTCTTACCACCGCTGGGAGAGGGCAGATTGTGCCAGGGGCACAGGAACATGGGGGTAGGGTGTGGTGGAGGGATGCTGTGGGCCAGAGGATGGCTTCTCAAATGGTCAATACTGACTACAAAACCATCTCACAAGTCTTGGGAGCCTACCAAAATTCCCAAGGCATGATGGGCCAAGTAATCACCATATTGGGGGAAATCCAAAAGCTGCAGAGGGCCACCCACCAGGAAGTTATGCAGCAGTGGTATGCATAAAATGCCATCCTGGCTTCTATTGCTGGGGTGCTGACGGTCATCAACACTACCCTGTGTAGGTCTGCAACACAACATCATGCCTCTTCCACTAGTAATGACTCTTTTGGCCCTACAACATCAGTGGCTGCTAATGCAATTGAGGCCCTGCCAGGGGAAGGACATGCCTCAGACACCCCACCCTCTGTAGCTGAAGAACCCCCCTGAACACGTGGACGTCCACCAGACATCCAGCAGGAGCAGATGCCAAGACCAAACCTACTGCCAGGAAGTGAACCTCTCCTGAATTGTTCCCCTTGTGTTGCACAGATACACCCTGTTTACTGTTCTGTAACTAAACTAAATTTCACTGTTCATTTTGTGTTTTTTTATTAAAAGTCACATAAATTGTTTAACTGTTCACAATAAATCACCCTTGACCACAGGTCCTGTGTATGTGTCATTTATCAGTCATGTAACATTACAATAGATACCCAGCTACAAGAACTACCACAGGATGGCCAGGAAAAAGGATTTTCCTGTTAGAAAAACTCTCACCCACCAGGGTTACCCCTTGGTGGCATGCCTCATCATTGGGTTTCTTCCCATTCAGCTACAGAGCGGGCATCCTTCGACCTACAGGATACGTGGGAGCACTGATGTAGTCTTGTCAATGTGAATCATAGGAGGGATAGGAGTGGTGGGGTCTTGGGTGAATTAAAAATACCGGTCTCCTAGTAATTCCAATAATTTTATAGATCTCTTGGAGGTGGTATGATTAAAATGGGGCTACGGAAGTGGGGGATGTAATGTACCTGACTTCCTAGTCTACATCTTTCGGAGCCTTACCCCTAGGCTCCTCTTCAGGACCAAGGTGCACTCCCTGGTGCCACTCCTTGTTTGAGTACCTATAATGAAAGCATAACTAATACATGCTCTGTGATATGGTGCAATTCACCTTACTAATGTGGTATCATAAGATGATACCTATCATTTATGGTGTCCGTCATCGATACCTATGGAAATACAAGAGAGGTATAGTTATCATAGCCCCCATTTGTAATGGGCCGCTGCATAGGTTGTTTGTGGGTTTGGTGCTTCCTATTTGCAAACTGCACCCCATTCGTTGGAAACGACACTCGTGAATATCAGGAGTGAGAGACTAAAGTACTCTCACAATCAACAGTACAAGACATACTACATTTAAAACATTTAAACAATTAAAGAAGTGAAACACACCAAACAGCACACATGTGGTGCATGTGTAACCTACTCGGTAGTATTTAGATTCTCATATCATAGCTCCTTCAGGAGGGTGTGTGCTTGTAGTCACACTCTAAAGATTTGACAAAGTTTTAGAATCAATTCATCTTACCATATTTGTAGCACCATGTAAACAATGCTCAAAAAGCACTTACTTCCTCAAAGCGACACTCCCACCCTCTACCTCCGCAGGGTCTGAAACTTGAACGCTCACATGGGAGCCGAGTTTAAATGTGCAGCAGCTCTTGCATCTCGGCATGCTAAAGCGTGCAACACTAGACTGCTAACTTACCCAAGATGGCGGCCTCCCGTGGAATGATGGGGGGTCCGGCAAGGACCCTAAAAGTAGGTATCCCTTGTGGGCACCTGTAATTGCATGGAGGTCATTGGGGCTTCATGGGCTTACAGAGGCAGAACTGGGAATTCCCATATTGTTTTGATAATTATTTGGGAGTTTCTTTCTTGTGTTTCATGAAGGGTTACTCCTTACCTTCTTACTGTGATGGTGACATATATGTGAGTGGCTAATATTTATTGTTGAGAGTTTGCTGTTTGTGACTATGGAATGTAAAGGAATGAGATGGACATAGGACCTTTTGCGTTGCCTAGGTATACCATTTATTTCCAGAGATGTATATCCAAGTAATGACTAATGTGATGTTAATACTTCGTCAGCCAGCTCCAAGGTATGTTCTCATTGAGGCCAAATTGGTGTGTGCGTAATATATAAACCCATTGTTGTTCTTTTTCGAACAGTGTAGGCTCACAATTAATCTCTTTATGGTGTTTTAGGATAACCCACTGGTAATCCTCCACTGTGTGTGCTTTCTCTTTGAAATGAGTGGACATTTTAGTCATATCCCGTCCACATCTCAGGTTACTACGGTTTTCGCAGAAGCGAGTCTTAACCTTGCAGGTGGTCATCCCCACATAATGTAGGTTGCACGGACAAGTGATCATGTATACTGCTCGCTGAGTGTTACAATTTGCCAGACATTAGTGACCTTTGTTAGATGGCACACACTACAGTTCCCTCATGGACAATGTCCATTGGGTAGTGGTAGGTAGTTGATATCTCCTGGTGTACTACAAAGATGGTATGGGCGGTGTGTTCAAGCATGTCTCTAAGACTCCTTCCCCGTTTCTGTGAAAACATGGGTTTAGGAATATTTAATGAGCCACTATTGAGCATGCACCAATGTTTGTTGATGACCTTGCTTACTTGATTGGAGTCTATGTTAAATGTTGTGATACATTTCGGTCTTTCCTCCTTCTCTTCTTGGAGAGGGGTTTCCAGAAGGGCTTCTCTGTTGTTATTTCGAGCTCGCTTGAAGGCTCGTTGAATATTCTTGGGAGGTATTTCCTCATTCTGGGCTTGTTTTTTGTAATCTGATATCTCTGAGCAATTCCTTCTCAATCTGAGAAATTGTCCAAATGGTAGGGTCTCTCTCAAATGGCGGGGTGAGCACTATCAAACAGGGGCAAAGAGTTTTTGTCTGTTGGTTTTTAATGGGTGGTTGTTTTAAGAGCACCTTTGGTGGCTATAATGTTTAAATCCAGGAAGACCAAATGTTCCTTGCTCATTGTGTGAGTGAATTTCAAGAACTGGTCCTGTCTGTGTAACCACTCTAAAAATGTCACCACTTGTGTCTCATCCTCTTTCCAGATAACCAATATGTCATCAATATATCTTTTCCACAATACTATGTTGTCTCTGTATGGATTGGTGGGGTTTAGGATTCTCTCTTTCTCTAAATGATGGACATAGAGACTGGCCAGACTCAGAGTGAAGGCACGTCCCATGCTGGTCCCGTGTTTCTGAAGGTACAAATTTTTCTCAAATTCAAAGATTTTTTTGGCTAGGGCCCAGAAACAGCATTTCACATTCCGTGGTGTTTAGTAGTCCCAATCTAAGTCAAAGATAACCTCCTCAATTATGTGTAATATGTCAGGGTGTGGAAGGCTCGTGTATAGGCTTTCCACATCCATTCCTATTAGTATCTCATTTTCTGGATCAAAAGGTCTGTCTTTCAAAAGACACAGTACGTCCTTTGTACCTCTAAGGTGGGCATCTGTGTTTTGGACTATGGGTCTTATAAACACATCTGTAAAACGGGACAGAGGTTCCAAAATAGAATTGATACCTGATACGATGGGTCTACCAAGAGGTGAATCAAGGTTTTTGTGAATTTTAGGGATAGTGTAAAAATAAGAAGTTACTGGATTTTTATTAATGGGGAAATCTCCTTCTTTCTGGAAAATCCAGGTGTGCGCTAAAGCTTGCTTCACCATGCTGTGGATTTTCATCACCTATGTCAACCAAATAGTATGACTGCATGTGGAGATGCACATGTGACGGTGTCATATCTGTACCTCTACTGAGCCATATTTATGTGCAACCTGCTCTGTCATCCTTTCCACCTAGTGTTCCCAAGTCCATTTACCAAAATGGTAAGTTGTATAGCTCTTTGGTATCTGACCAGTCCTATCCCACTGAATGTTGATCTATGTGCGACATTGGGTCTGACAGATGTATAAGGGGTAAGTAATCCTGTGTACTGAAATAGAAGGAAACTTCATGTGGGCCTGTCATCCCAATCAGGATTTAGCTATGCCAAACTTACTACACTCCCAATGAGGTTTGAGGCGGTGTCCCCGTTGTCATGTCAGATTAATTAATTGGGGAAGGTAGATATTGATCATGGTGTACATGCTGAATTTTGAAAATCATGTTGGTAATATTACATTGATATATCAAGACACAACATTGACATGTGTTCTGATACCTTTTCTTCTAATATATACGGTGTTGAGAAGGTAAGATGCTAGGCTGCTGATTCCTTATCCCATGTATATTGCCCTAGCTACATAGGGCAGCACCATCCTGTATGGGTGCAACATATACTATGTGGTGCCCACATCATGTGTCAATAGATACTTCACGCCTGTTGTTCTGTTGAAACCTCTTCTTTGCCAGACTTACCTTTGCTGGTCTAAGGCTGTATGGACAGTTCTAATAATGGTTTTGCTATTTTTTTCCTGACTTAGTAGTGTAGCAGGGCTTTAATTTGACATACACATGTTGGTGTTATGGGATATGTTGTCATTCAATTTGGTGCATGTGTCATTCATGATCACATTAACAATTGGTTATGTAAGTGTTAGTTCTGTACTAAGGTAATAGGATTCACGTGTCAGGACAGTTGTTAGTGATGTAGGTGTGGTTTCTAATCACCATGTATATTGGAATGGTATGTGGCCTTTAGGCAGATTGTTTGGTGTCCATTGTATTGGAGGTGTTTGTATGCTCCCTGTGGTTGTCTGTGGTTGTATCCTGTGTGCTAAGTAGATCCTTATTGCAGAACACAGAATTGTTGTCTATGTGTAAATGAGTTAGATAAGTGGGTCCAGATACTCTTAATAACTCTTTTTATTGTATTTAGGTTGATGTTTCAATGACATGCTATGTTGTTTTGTGAGGCACACTGTGTGGGTATGCTATAGGTTGTGTCTTCATCTGAGATGTTTAACAGTATGAAAGATATGGACATGTTCACAAGTAAAGTATGTGTTTGCAAAGCAAAATGCTGTGCTGTATTTGAAGTGAGATGAGTTTACTGTCATGTAACATGACTACAGGTAGTGGGCTGGGCATGTGTGGAGTAGGGAGAGGCATGATATTGTGTTGTCAGTAAACAGCATTTCCTAAGCAGGATTTGTTGATCCACAGTGATGATCTGTATGGGGAGAGACTTTAAATGATGCAAATTCATCTTGTGCATGATCTTTTGGAGTTACTGCTGAATTTTTTGGATGGTGATGCATTTGTTAGATGGTTGCCGCATGTTGTGGGTGACACTGTGGTCAATGGGGAATATTGGAAGTATGTAGTTGTAACATGATATAGGCTCTAAATGGTTCCTACCTGGGGCTTTCTAAGACATAGATGTGATGTTACTGTTGTGTACTTATTTAAGCGCATGTTAAAAATGTGATGACCCTCTCTCTTCCTCTCTCTCGCTCTGTTTCTCTGCATCATCATTGGCAGGTGAAGGAGACAGGGCACAGCCGAGTGGGGAAGCTGCTGGCCATGGGACCCAGTGTGCTGATACGACTGACACTGAGGGACCCAGTGCCCAGAAGACGAGGGGAGTGCCTCTTGGGAGGCAGGCTCCACCTCATCATCATCAGAATCCTCCTCCAGGGGACCCTCCCTGGCAGTGGCCGACCCATCTGGGACCACCCCAGCACCATATCTGTCCGCCACCCCCCTTACTACCATTGCCCTCCCTGTAGCTCCCCACCCAGTTGGCTGTGCCCAATCACCCAAGAGGGTGGGCATCTCCTTTGCCACAGGCATCTCTGCCCCTGCCCTTGTCAGCCCTGCCGCCCTCAGTGAGGAGGCTATTTACCTTCTGAGGCCGATCTCTGTGGGTCAGATGACTATCGTGAATGCCATCCAGGGACTGGCAAGTCAGATACAACAGAGAAATGTATTCCTGGAAGGCATTCACGGTGCACTGGCTGGACTGCAAAGAACCTTTCAGGCTCTGGCCTCCACAATGCCAGCAGCCAGTCACACTTTGTCTTCCTTCCCCCTTCCACCTTCCTCTTCCGAATCCCAAAGCCTTCTTCCCGACCCAGCCAAAGCACAAAGACAGACAAGCATGCATCCACCTCAACATCCAAGGGTAGCTCACACAAACACAAGCACCACAGGACACAACACTGGCATGAACACAAGCAACATACACCTGCATACACATCAACAGTTGCAACCTGCCCTGACACCCCTCTCACTGCCAGCATGACAGACACAACACCTGACACACCTGCAGACACCACACCAACATTCACAGATCCAGCCACTACACCTATCTTACCCATAGACAGATCCACAGTAGACACCCCAGTCACAATATCCATAGACACCACTACCACAGACATGTCATTTATGCAGCACATCTATCATACCTGCAGTCACCACCTCAACAGACACTCACCCACCCACCACGGCATCTCCCAGCATCTCCACCACCCAAAAGCATACCTCGCACAAACATGCACCCAAGACATCCACACCAACAACTCAGAAAACCACACCCAAACCCTTTTGCTATGACCGTCCCCGGGTGTCTAACAAAGGTTTCCTTTCGGAGTTTACAGTTTATCCTATTCCTCTCTGTTAGAAATGGGGTCTCAGACCCTTAGAGGACCTACTGCTACAACTCCTGGAGACACTCTCCCCAGGTGTAACAGGTACCTCTACTACACCACTGTGAGACTCTGCACTTTCCCATCCATATCATCTGTGTGCCCCCCACCTTCCTTGGCTGTCACCCAGGCCCTCAATCCCTCCTGTAGCTCCCCCTTCCTGGCGGAGCTCTTAACTGGACAGGCAAGATCTTCACAGAACTGCTTCAATTGAGCAACTGAGTACCTCTTCAGTTTCCCTAATTCAAACACAGCTCCAGCTGTTGCATCTCCAGATTGAGACATGATGGCAAAAAGTGCAAAGTTCCAACGGCAGAAAACAAGTTCCCAATGAAGTAAAAAGAATCAGTCAAGGGATCAGCAAAATCATGGAAGTAGAACAAAAAGGAGTCCCAAAGAGAAAAATGAAAGATCACCAAACAAGTAGTATGTGGTCACGTAGTGGTCTGAGATCAAAACAGCAGTGTACACGTAAACACTGTATGTCAAGTACAAATGCAAGTCCAAATCCCAACCGCTGATCACCAATGTTAGAAATGGGGTCTTTGGTTGACAGTCAGGTTACCCCCTGTTCAAGCAAGGACCCTCACTCTAGTCAGGGTAAAAGAGAATCACCCTCAGCTAACCCCTGCTTACTCCCTTGGTAACTTGGCAGAGCAGTAGGCTTAACTTCAGAGTGCTAGGTGTAAAGTATTTGTACCAACACACACAGGGCCTCATTATGACCCTGGCGGGCGGCGGAGGCCGCCCGCCAGGATCCCGCCCTCCAAATTACCGCGCCGCGGTCAAAAGACCGCGGCGGGTATTACGAGTTTTCCCCTGGGCTGGCGGGCGGTTCCAGTAAAACCGCCCGCCAGCCCAGGGGAAAACGACCTTCCCACGAGGATGCCGGCTCGTAATCGAGCCGGCGGAGTGGGAAGGTGCGACGGGTGCAGTGGCACCCGTCGCGTATTTCAGTGTCTGCAAGGCAGACACTGAAATACTTTTCGGGGCCCTCTTACGGGGGCCCCTGCCGTGCCCATGCCATTGGCATGGGCACGGCAGGGGCCCCCAGGGGCCCCACGACCCCCCCTACCACCATCCTGTTCATGGCGGCTTTCCCGCCATGAACTGGATGGCGGTAGGGGGGGTCAGAATCCTCATGGCTGCGGAGCGCGCTCCGCAGCCATGGAGGATTCCAAAGAGCAGCGGAAAGTCAGCGGGAGACCGCTGACATTCCGCTTCTGACCGCGGCTGAACCGCCGCGGTCAGAATGCTCATTGGAGCACCGCCAGCCTGTCGGCGGTGCTCCCGTGGTCGGTGGCCCTGGCGGCCACCGGCCGCCAGGGTCAGAATGACCCTCACAGTGACTTAAGGAAAACACTACAAAATGACACAACACCAGTTGAGAAAAATAGGAAATATTTATCTAAACAAAACAAGACCAAAATGACAAAAATCTGACATACACAAGGCAAGTTATGAATTTTTAGAGATTAAACTCAAAAATAGCGCTTAGAAACACAAAATGCTTCGATGAGATGTTAACATGGCGTCGTGACAGAGTCGTTCCCAACAAGCCAACACCAGCGGCACCGAACATGGAGTAGCGTAGACCCCCAGGTACAGTACCTTTGGTGAAGAGTGAAAATAAGTCGATGTGCGAATTCAGGGATCACGTGGGTCACAACGTGGTGCGGCGCCTTCCACGGAGTCACGGACTTCACGGAGTTGGGTGCAGGCGGCGTCACCGGATTCAGCAGTCCGAAGTCGTCCGAGGCTCAATTTCCTTGGATTTCCACCAGCTTTCCTTTCAAGGGCCCAGGGACTGGATAGGGCACTACTTGTCAGAGCAGGAGTCTCTCCAGAGACTCCAGGTGCTGGCAGAGAGAAGACTTTGCTGTCCCTGAGACTTCAAACAACAGGAGGCAAGCTCTAAATCAAGCCCTTGGAGATTTCTTCACAAGATGGAAGGCACACAAAGTCCAGTCTTTGCCCTCTTACTCTGGCAGAAGCAGCAACTGCAGGATAGCTACACAAAGCACAGTCACAGGCAGGGCAGCACTTCTCCTCAGCTCTTCAGCTCTTCCTCAGGCAGAGGTTCCTCTTATTTCCAGAAGTGTTCTAAAGTCTGTGGTTTTGGGTGCCCTTCTTCTTCCCAATTTCTCCTTTGAAGTAGGCCTACTTCAAAGTAAAGTCTCTTTTGAATTTGAAATCCTGCCTTGCCCAGGCCAGGCCCCAGACACTCTCCAAGGGATTGGAGACTGCATTGTGTGAGGACAGGCACAGCCCTTTTAGGTGTAAGTGACCACTCCTCCCCTCCCTCCTAGCACAGATGGCTCAACAGGAGATGCAGGCTACACCCGAGCTCCCTTTGTGTCACTGTCTAGTGTGAGCTGCAACCAGTCCAACTGTCAAACTGACCCAGACAGGGAATCCACAAACAGGCAGAGTCACAGAAACGGTATAAGCAAGAAAATGCTCACTTTCTAAAAGTGGCATTTTCAAACACACAATCTTAAAATCAACTTTACTAAAAGATGTATTTTTAAATTGTGAGCTCAGAGACCCCAAACTCTACATGTCCATCCGCTCCCAAAGGGAATCTACACTTTAATCAGATTTAAAGGTAGCCTCCATGTTCACCTATGAGAAGGACAGGCCTTGCAACAGTGAAAAACGAATATAGCAATATTTTACTGTCAGGAAATATAAAACACATTACTATATGTCCTACCTTAACCATACACTGCACCCTGCCATTGGGGTTCCCTAGGGCCTACCTTAGGGGTGTCTGACATGTAAGAAAAGGGAAGGTTTAGGCCTGGCAAGTGGGTACACTGGCCAAGTCGAATTTACAGTTAAAATTGCACACACAGACACTGCAATGGCAGGTCTGAGACATGATTACAGAGCCACTTATGTGGGTGGCACAACCAGTGCTGCAGGCCCACTAGTAGAATTTGATTTACAGGCCCTGGCACCTCTAGTGCACTTTACTAGGGACTTACCAGTAAATCAAATATGACAATCATGGATAAACCAATCACATAAAATATACACAGAAAGCATATGCACTTTAGCACTGGTTAGCAGTGGTAAAGTGCTCAGAGTTCAAAATCAACAGCAACAGGTCAGAAATATAGGAGGCAGGAGGCAAAAAGATTGTGGATGACCCTGCATAAGCAAAAAAGTCCAACACTCTCCCACCCCGTGATACCCCTAAATGTGCTTTGTCTTTCCCCAAGTCCTGCTCTTCACTTCCAAAGCCTCCTCTGCCTCCTGCAAGTTCCCATGCCCCTCCCCTGCCTAGAAGTCTACCCCTCCACCTAAAAGTCAATTCTACCCTAAACCTAACTCCATGCCCAAACCCCCCTTCCCAAGCCAGATCCCAAAGCCCCCCCTCCAAAACCCAAACCCCCTTCTGCCCCCACAGATAAACCCTGAAGTGCCTGCCTGCCCCATAGATGTCCTTACCTGTGGATGTTACATGGCAGTCAGGAGTCAAGTTCAGGGCACACATATGTGCACTGTGTGCACTGTGACTTTTTATAGAAGACTGGCATATGGCCTTTGTTTTTCCATGATCGTGGTTTCAGTAATAACTTATACCAACTAGTTGTTGTTTTACTCGTTACATCTTTGTCATGCATTTCTTTCCCTAGTATGTAGTTGTTCCTTGCTGACATTAGTTGTGTGTCTGTATGTGTTTGTGTGTGTTCTGTTGGGGCTCCGTGTGTTTAGGCAGTATGTGAGGTTCTGTAACAGTGATTTTGTCCAAAAGTGTCAGGGTATGTCTCGTGTGATGGACATTTGTGTGATTAAGGGATTAGTTATGTTGGTATTGTTGGTGTTGTGATGTGTCTGTTGGTGTGTTGTGTGGCTTTGTGTGCACTGAATGTGTGAGCATTGTGTGCAGGAAATGTTAGACACGTTCTTTGTAGGTCGATCACTAAGCAGTATGATTGTGTATTTGCAACTGTGTTTTTGCCTGTTGGTGTTATGCTGTGAAGTCTATGTGATGTGTCCCTGGGTAGTGTTCACTGTGGGTCCCTGCCAAGTTACTGGGGATGGTGCGGTTGTGTTGTTTTTGGGACGTGTTGTGGTGTTGTGTGGTAGTGTGTGAGTGTGGCCCTGTGCAGTGTTTCTGTGCGTACCTGTGTGTGTTTGTGACGTGTGTGTGTGTTGTCCGTGCCATGTTTGTTGTGTATATGAGAGTGTGTGTAGCTGTCTGTGAGTGTGCATGTCAATGTACAGTTACATGTGAGCATCGCCCTCGCACCCCTTTCGTGAATTAATGTTGTGTGTATGTGTGTGTGTGTTTGTGTGTGCAAAAAATGACATTATACAACGGCCACAGATAAGTGTGTGTACTTACAGTTGCTGTTGTCGTCATTGTCACTGATTCTGAAGTCTTTGCGCGAACAGGAGCAGCGGGAGATGTATAGTTCTGGTTCCATGGGGGCTCGAATGTGTATGGATTCCTGAAGATGGGTCTCACCTTTTTTGCAGTTGGTGTTTGCCTGAGTTTCCATGGTGGTGTGACCACGGAGGAAACCTTGGCGGCATGCAACCTTGTAATCTGTCTGGCGGAAACATGGTCCCCGTCAGCCTGCACAGTGGCTACCGTCCTCTGTGGCGGCCAGACTGCTGTGGTGGTGCCGGCGGTGCTTTGGCTGTATTCTGTCTTCTCTGCCAGCCTGTTGGCAGTATGACTGCCAAACTGGTAATGATCCCCTAAACGTCTACATGTCCCATTTTTTAAAACAATGCACCCTACCTTGTAGGCTACAAGGCCTACTTAGTTGACACTTATTAGTATTAGAAACAGAAGGTTTTCCTCTGTCAGAAGAGTTATTTTAATCGGTTGGGCTGCAAGATTAGACTGCAGCAGTCAGGCTACAATGGTATGCCTGAAGTCACGGTTGTCTTGCCACAGCAGTGAATACCACAATAAGAGCTGCAGTCCACGGGTGACATCTAACTTTCCATACCATGGGTGTATTTTTGCAGAGCATACTATGGCCTTGCAAAAATGTTCAATAATTCAATTAGGAGTTAGCCAATTTAACCATGGTCTCAGGGTCAGAGCACATGCACTGGGGCCTAATTAGGAGTGCCCCAGTCCACGGAGTCAAAAAGCCAGCAATCTCAAAAGACTAAAAGATCAGTCATAGTTTCCAAACTCAAAACAAACCAAAGTGTGTCACAGTGGGCCATGGGATCTGCAATTTGATGGTTTTTAAGTGATTAGTGGCTCCACAGATTCATCTAAAAAACATAAATCTTAGAGACCACCTGAGACAAAAGTAAAAAGGCAGGGATTCCACTCTGTGCTGATACTAACCTTTAGTCCCTGCATCTGCCATTGCAGATTTGGTGACCACCCACTGAGTTAATCATCAAGAATAATTGTGTTGATATTCAAAAACACTTGCACTGCTTTTCCTATGCTTAATCTACTCACAAAGTTAAATGTATTTCTAGTATGCATGGCTGGTGCAATGTGTTTTGGGAATTATTGTAATCATGCCATTTTTTCAAAGGATGCAGTGAAAATGGATTGCTTCAAATGGAAATAAATGTTTCCTGTGTTAAGAGAATAAGGTTAAAAAAAAAATGTGATTGCACAATTGCCTTAAACTCACCATTGATTCATGACTGAAGATTTTTCCGATAATCCATAGTTGCAGATTTAAGGGGAATGAATATGTGCCAAGGCAATTGCAACATTTGTAGTTTAGTGTAGTTTGTCTTGGAGACTGCCAGAAGGCTCTGTAAATCCTAAAAGTATTGGAAAACTCAGCAACAATTAGGTGTATGCCTACATGGGGCCTGATAACAACTTTGGCAGCCCCACCACGAGAACATGTCCCCTTGCGTATTACAATGTTTCAGCTGGGCTGACCAACAGGAACATTGCAATACACATTCCCGCCGGGCTGACCAGTGGAACAGTGCTAGGATATTGGCCTTGGCTCCTTTAAGGGAGCTGAGGCCAATATCCTAGCACTCCAGTACCCTCAGATGTGCACTGTCTGCCAAGCAGACAGTGCGCATACTGACAGTGCTGGGCAGGGGGGACCCTGCAGTGCAGGAATCCCCCTGTGGCCCCTGGCACTGACTTTCCACCAGCCTTTTCATGGCAGGGTAACCGCCATGAAAAGACTGGCAGAAAGGGTGGTTGTATTCAGCCAGGTGGTGCTGAGTTCAGCTCTGCCATGGCTGGTTACAAGCCCGATCGCCGTCACCCTGTCAGGATCTGTGATTCTTGTGCGGACGGCAGTCTTTGAGCGGGTCCACCTGTCTAAGTTGTAATTGGGAGGTCGGACCGCTCCGAGTGCAGCAGTTTGACTGTCAACGTGAGTATGATGGTCCTTGGACCGCCACACTTGTAATGAGGCCCATCGTCTTCTACTTTTTAGATGACTTGGTCATAAAATGTTCATCCCTAAATAAACACTGAGTGCCTGACTTAAAAAGCAGGAGATTACTTGTTTAACCTACTTAGAGCATATAGATGTCTATGCACTCTAAATTGGATGGATGTAACATCTGCCGGATCTTGGTAACATCTCACATCTCCCAAACTCCTTATCAGTCCATAACTAGCTAAAATGCTAATGAGGGTGTTGCAGTACCAGTAGATAGCCATGCGTGCTGCTGGGGTTACTACTATTTTTTGTTTAGTTTTTGTGGATATCCAAAAGCAGTAAACTTACTCAAAGTGTGATTTCTTTAAATAGTGTAAATGATCTTTGTGAATCAGGCCCTCCATGTGCTAATAGTACAATTAGAAATCCTGATACTGCAGCAATTTCTGGGAGAAACACTACTGCATCTTTGCTATATGTCTCTTACGAAAAGGAGGATTACCCAGTGGCGGCCAATAATTTTAGGAGAGAGTGGGATGGACAGGACACACACACATACACACTGACTTGCACCCATTCATTCACAAACACGCGTAAACACACACACACATCCATTCACAACACTTGTTATCAAATATTCAAACATACACACATGCATGCTTCAAACATTCTATGAGGGAAGGCAGCAGTCCCAACCTTGTTACAGAGTGGGATGGGATCAGTGAGACTGCTGACCCCCCAAGCCTCTCTGTGACAATGTGTCACTGATTGACACTCAGCCCTGGGTGTTTTGGGGCTTAAAGCTGAAGTGCCCAGGTCCAAGGCAATGAGTGACACTGCCCCTCATGACTGAGATGGAGGGTTTTGAGGATCTTTGCTGAGTTGAGGAGGTCACGCCTACAAGATCTTTGACATTCTCATTGCAGCAGAGTTCAGCTCAGGCATCCAGGTGCCTATGCCTTTAGCGCTTGTCTAGCACCTGGCTGTCTGACATGAAAATGAGGAGTGTCTGTCAGGCTGACCTTTGCTCAGCCTGACAGGCAGTCTTCTTGAGGGGCAAGAGGTGAAGGGCAGTTGCCTCTCAGCCCCTATGGACGGGCCATGACTGGGCTTATTATTATTATTATGATGCATGATTTGTAAAGTGCATGGCTACCTAACAGAGGTTTCCCAGCGCTTGGGTCAAAAACAGAAGAATGGCTCAAGCTCAGGCGCTGTCCAAGAAAGACTAGGATTAAGAGGATTCTGAAAGTTGAAACAGACATGTTTCTAAAGATTTATGGAACAAAGAGAGTGACTAACACTCCATCAGTCTAGTAGGGAGATCATTCCAGACTCTTGGTCTAAGGAAATATAATGCTCCACCTCCTTTGTGGGATTTCCCAATTCTCTGAATTGTAGCCTACCTCATATGACTTGAGCACAATGAACATACAGGGCATACAGAGACACCAAGGCTCCAAGATAAGGTGGTTTGGAATTATTTGAAAGGCATTTGTGCATATAGCGTAATGGGTAACCAATGTAAGGTCCTAAGCACACTAGCTGTGGAGGTGAATTATGGGAGAGGAGCAGAAGCAGAGCAGCCACATTTTGAATGATCTGGAGGTGTTTGAGTAACATTTGTGCCGCAACCAGATATAACACATTCCCATAACTAGCCTGGAGATGACTAAGGCCTGGAACACGGTTCTCTGGGCAGAGGTAGGGAGACAATAGAGAATCTTCCTTAGGCACTTCAAGATGGCAAAACAAAGGGCAGCCACCTTATTAGTTTGATGACTCGTAGTAAGATAATCTTCACAACCGACACTGAGATGGGGGAACTGCCCATAGTTGAAGGCCACAAGTAAGAGTCCCAGGGGAATAAAGGGATTACCCACTAGCAGAACCTCAGACTTATCACCATTTAGTTTCAGGGAGTTGGTACACATCCTTAATGAAACTTGTGTGAGACAGGAATTAAGAGCCTTCACATTGTGATTGTCCTTAACTGACAGAGATACGACAATTTGCATATCATCTGCATACAGAAAAAGAGTAAGTCCATAGTTATCCACTATATCTGTCTGTGGCCTGCATACTGATTGAAAAGCAATGAACTCAAAGTAGAGCCCTGGGGCACACCCAAAACTAACGGGTAAGATTTTGATCTATTTTGATTAAAGTGGACCTGGAAAGATCTGAGCCAGGCTAGGGCAGTGTCTTTTATTCCCATACCCTTGATTTTTTGTAGGAGTGTGCTGTGATTTACCATATCAAATGCTGCACTGAGATCTAATAAAATCAGCACAGAAGCTCCACCATTGTCCAATTGATATCTCAAGAAATCAGTGACACCAAAAGAGCTGATTCAGTGCTTTGACCCGCACAAAACCCAGATTGTGTAGGGTGGAGTAAATTATTGCGTCCCATGAACTGTGTGAGTTGTTGAGTCACATGTTTCTCCAGCACCTTAGTAAAGATGGGTAACAGAGATATAGGTCTATAATTGGACCAGATAAGGGGATCCAGATTGTTTTTTTTTTGTTCAATAAAGGGTAGCCAAGGTTAAAAGGACAGTGCCCTCCAATAGAGAAAAATTCTGTAAATGGGTAAGCCCCTCCAAGACTGGAACTGAGAGTTTACTCAGGACTGCTGGGGGACAAGGCTCTAATGGGGATGCTGATTTAATGGATGCCAGGATCGTCTTAAAGGAAAGCACTGCGAGAAGCTGAAACTTTGTCATTGTGCTGTTTGTTTTGAGGTAGGCAGTTTGACTGCTTACTTCCCCTGCAGTAAGGAAGGCCACCTGAATGTCACTTTAAAAAAAAAATCCACTATTTCCTTGCATTGCATTTATGAAAGAGGAATGACCAGTACAACACTAGCAGGACCCAAGAGGGTTTTGACTATATGAAAAAGGGTTTTAGGGCAGTTTTGAGTTGAGGCGACTTTAACCATGTAAAACAAGACCTTGGCCTCACCACACATTTTGTGTAAGATTTTATGGCAGTTTTATACATTTCCTTGTCTTCCTTACTGTACGTTTTGCACCACATCAGAGGTGTTTACATA
This sequence comes from Pleurodeles waltl, assembly GCF_031143425.1. Taxonomy (NCBI): domain Eukaryota; kingdom Metazoa; phylum Chordata; class Amphibia; order Caudata; family Salamandridae; genus Pleurodeles; species Pleurodeles waltl. The sequence continues at coordinate 264,319,254 of NC_090448.1, read as the reverse complement.
ACTTTTTCTTTTTGTATAAAGAATCATTGTACCAGGGAGCCAGAGGAAGGATTCTATGATGCTTTTTATTGGATATAGGAATTTCAGCATCCATTGCCCATCTTAACCAGAGATCAGCTGTAGAAGTATCGAACACCACTGAATACACAGCTGAAGGGATTGACTGCCAGTGCAGCTTTGTATGAGAGAAAATCCAATTTTGACCATCTCCTACTGAAGAAAAAGGAGTGGTTTTTGGCTCTCTTCGGACTTATATCTGTTAAGAGATAGAAAGGGACAGAAAAATGGGCAGAACATGTCAGAGGTGAGGGAGAGTCTGAATACAGAACCTGCACATTAGTGAAAAAAACGGTTCCAGTACCTGTCCAGCTTTGTGAGTGGGAGAGTTATTAATCAGCTGGATCTCTATAGCCCTAATGTCATCAATCAAGGAATTAGTAATGTTACAGGTTTTGTCTTCTAGATGAATGTTTAAATCGCCCAAAAAAGTAAAATTATCGTTTTGAGGATTGCTGGAGAAAGACCTTCGATAACATTAGCACATGTAATTAATGCTCCAGACAAAGTGAACTTTATTGACAAAGCGAGTGAAAAAAGCAAGGCCTCACAGTCCATAATATTTATGTTTGTCAATTTTACAAGCAAATCGATTTTTGAAAATAATTGCAATGCCACCGTCCTTCCTGTCTGGGTGTGGGGAGTTACCATAACAGTGTTTGGGCACTGATTTCCACGTGTGATTCCCATATTTCAGGATATTTTGAACATACAAATTGTGTGAAGTTCCACCTTGTGCATTGCGTGTTTGGGAAACAGCAGGTGTGGTAATACCACACATGATAATAATCCTGTCACCAATTAAAGATTTGGACAAAAAAATGGTTGTGCTAAAATTGATAATTCCACGATAATAATGTTTTCATTCAACTAGAAATTATTGATTTCCTCGATTAGGCACACCTTTCAGCCCAGTCTTCCATGACAATTTTGGCCCTTTCATTGTAGCCATGTTATTATAGAACTAAATAAATGGTGGCTCGAGCAGCTGTACTGGCAGCGTGAACGAACGAGACCATATCCATCAAGTTGTTTCCCTCTTGCATTTTGTATTATTACTTAAGATAAGTAATGTAGGTCGTTGTAATGTTATGTTACTGTATATTTTGGAAAGGAATACTTTTCACAAAGCCAACCCAATTTGTGTGCTACGTATTTCGAATGAAACATCAAGTAGCTTACGAATACTAAGTAAACTGTCAAAAAAGTATTTGCATTATATTAAGCACGATCCTTGACCTGAAGGTACGGCATACTTAAATGTATATATTCAAGGAATCCTACAAAATATGATAAATGACAAACATTATTGAAGTACTCTAAAACGTACTATTAAATACTGGACACGTAGGTCAAAATGAGCATTAACAGCTGCGCCACACCTTCTATGAGATGTCACATCTGTTTTGTATAAAGGTAACTTTAAATAGAAAGAGAATACACCTAATATTTAACGATTTAGCAATAATAATATCTGCAACTTGAGTGCTCCCTACTACGAACCAGGATCACTACAGATATGAAAAATGTTGTTTTTTTAGCAAATCAAAACAAAGACATTCATTTTGGCATGTTAAAAACGTCATTATGTTTTCCTAGCATTCCACAGCATTATTGTTATTATTATTATTAGCGGCAGTAGTAATAATACTGATATAGTTCATATTGTCTTGCTAACGTTTGTATTAATGGTGTATGACTGCAATTATGAATACATAATTAGAATACTAATTCTAATTCTAATACCGATACTAATACCAATAAATAAAACTAATACTATCATTATTTGCACTGTTCACTTGACAAAAAATAAAAATTGAACATGCATATCTTATTTTAACTGATCGGATACATTCTGCACGTGCTTGTTGCGTTGTGTTCAGCCTGCTGCATATGACAATGCGGTATACATGCATGACGTGGTTTTTCAAACATTTTAAAAACAGCTGAGGGTAGAGTCTCTTCTGCATGTCTCGCTCTATAGTATTGAGTAAGACAAACATTAGCCTGCCGTATAGATGATGGCAAATTACCCTTTCCACATTTGACCCTCTAAATAAACATGTTACTAGCTTTCCTCCCAAAAGGACCCTAAAATCCCATATTTTTTGCTGGCCATTGACTGTGATAAAACTTCACAGTGCTCGCCCTTGAAGGTTTCTCCCATTTTTGATAAGTGGCATATTCCTGGTGGTTTGCCATCTTTCGTTTTTGTCATTTTCCCAAGGGAAGTATTAAAACCACAAACAACAACATGATGGTTCGTTCCGCTCCCCCTACAGAAGATTTTTTTCCTCCGTTTGTTGAGCCTATTCTCCTTTTCTTCGCAAAACCAATCCCGCAGACACGAAGCACCCCTTGTGATTACACTGTGCCGGCGAGATGCTGTGACAGAAATATTAGCTCCCTCCCCCCACCTGTTTGGCTCGGATGGTACAGTCTGCAGAGAGACTCCTGTAATGTAGCACTGCTTATCAATCCCTTACAGATGCCGAACAGTGATTACTCCGCTGTGTAATTGAAATCATTTTGGATTTGTGATGATATCTTAGCCAAGTAAGTAGCGACATCCACAGCATGAGAATAAAAACAAGAGACCCCCAACCCCCTCCTTCGTCTGCGCCGGGCTGCTTTATTTGGCAATTTGCTTCTCTTGGAGGCAGCAGCTGATGTGGGAAATGGTGTGGAGACTTGGAAAGAGTGATGCATTAGCTGGGTAGTTCATTCTCGGGAAACGTGTAGCGAGGGTATTTTCTTCGTCAGAACGTCGCGTCAGGATAAAGGGTCCCTGCACCGCTCACGGAGTCTCCGGCCCTCACCTGTGATATTCCCGGCGAAGGGCACGCGGCTGTGGACGAGCAGGGAGGCGTTGAAGCTGCTGCTCTCTAATTGTTTGTTTTTGCCTAAAAGTCACTGCAGACCGAATTTCGCTGAGATAATTGCACGATGCTGCGTAAAGAGGCTGTTCTGTGAGTAACCTTGTCTTTGTGACCCCTGAGAGCTTCCTTGGTAGATGTAGTGTTTTTTCCCCTCAGTGGTTTAGAATAGGGCTACGAAGAGATTAGAATATGGATGCACTTCATATTGGATGCAACTTCAGCTTGCGCTTGGGAAAATAATATATTTGCGAAAATCTTGAACGTTTGTGCCCCTGAATGGGATTTGAGACGAGGCTTGCCGGCTGGGTAAATGTCGCGTTGCTTGCTGCTCTTTGCAAAGTAAGTACCATGTTAGAGGCAACAGCTTTTGGTCGTTTTGTGTGGATGTGAAAGTGTTTGAGGGAAATAACTTTAAAATGTACCTATGCCGATATAGCACAGTGGCCGCATCATATCCTTGCGTTCATCAGCCTGTGTAAATAGTGCACAAACGAGAGAAATGTTTTAGCGGGTGCAAGGGTTTGCAGTTGTATATTCTAATGTCAAAGCTGGCACAGGGAGGCTAGTCAAACAGGTGACTACCCCCGGCAACTGCCGAAGCAGGGTGATGCGCAAACAGATAGACACACTGGCGGTCCATAACCTTGGAGTGTGCAGCAGTTACTGACGTGACATAAAAGGCGAGTGTGTTCCTATGAAAGCTCTGCGTTTCTTTTCCTCACAACATTAAAGACCGCTGCTGGGGGGAAGCATTTTGCGGATCAGCATGCCTAGGCGCCTGCAGTGGTGAACCTAATGAGCGCGTGCACCTTTTCAGCCCCGTATCGGTATTAAAATTGGCATTTGTTGTACCTCTGGCTTGCTTCCAGCTTTGTATTATGTGGATTAGGGACACTACAAAAGCATTGTTGGGGGTTATTGTTTTTTTTTCCTGAACCACTTCCCTGAAGCTCTTATAAAATGTGATTTTAGCATGAAACTGTGTAGGATGACCTGCACTCTCATGACACACAATCAGACGATAGTGCTGAAAGTTGAAAATAGAGACCTTGTTTTAAATCCATGTTGACTGTGCTACAAATTGGAATGCTGCAGACCTGCTTGGTAGAACCGAATGCTACAGCCCAAGGTGTTCTGCCGCTGACAAGGGCTGGTGGAAGGTCGGCCCGGTCTTTGCAGGACAAGGTTACCCTTGTCCTCAAAAACTGAACCTTAGGCAACATCTTTCTGATGTTTTTTGCCACTTGCAGATTGCACTGTATATCGACTGTTTGTGATTTTCTTTTGAAGAGGCTTTGCTACCTGTGGGGGCTGAGTTGCTTTTTTATATGAACGCAATAGGTTTCCAAAAAACACAGAAGTGTGACTATTGACATGGAATTTGCTGTTAAAGAAACATAATGATGTTTTCCTAAATGTAGATCAGGTGTGTGCTATGAGTCACCTCTTCAGAAGCTAAATGAAAGGTTTTTATGGTATTGTTTTATGCTAACTTGTGATCTGTAGGTCAAGACCCAACAACAGGACATTCCAGGGCTGGTAGAAGCGTCCTTATAATCCTATGGAAATGTAGCTCTGCTAGGTTAAGTACAGTGCACACCACCAGTTCCAGCCCGTGTCTGGGTCTCCGCGAGGTGACCTTGTGACTGAAGTTTCCTCGCACCGCATTTTCAACAGCACTGCTGTGTGCTCTCATCTTCAGAACTAGCCCCTCTTTTTAATTGTGCCGGCAGAGCCAGTATGAGAATGTGCCTTTGACCATATATGATGATGAGGTTTTTTTAGACCTGCACCAAGCCAGGATTTTCAGTCTTATAGAGCGTGCCAAGCCCCCTGTTTGTTTATTACAGTCTATCTTCCCAATGTACAGGACTCTCTTCGTTATTGGTTGCAGCGCCTAGCAGCATCATGTTGCATCTTATTACTACTGAAGACTTGAAAATGTATTCAGATGTCTATTCGAGTTCTAATCTTGCAGTTCCAGGCCCGTGGGATGGCAATTATTCTTTCTTTAGGTACAAACATAAATATTTCAAAGTTTGATGGGAAGTCATTAAATATGTATCATGGTGCAATTTAAAACTACACAGAGGTCTCACTATAGAGCTCAGTGTTTATGCAATCCAACTCCTAATGTATGCATATATCATGTTCCTAGCCTTCCAGCTAAGTGTGAACTCTAGTTCTCCATTTCTCAAGTCACCTTTTGTCAGGGCTTCTTTGATGAAATTAAGGGTTACAGAAGAGCAATTAGAATTGATAATGCAAATGACTTGTACTTACAATTTGACCATCCAGGCGAGTCTGGACTTACTATGCAATAACAGTGAGAGTTATTTTCACAGTTCTAATCTGAAGATAGTCATTTGTAGCCAGAAACATTATAGTTGCTTTGGATAGCCTCTGTGACCACAGATATTTTTATTATTAATGCTAAATTGATGACATCAGGCACATTGAATACTGAGAATTAAGACATTGAATAAGTATCCCTTTTACATTAGTGGAATACATTTTCACACTGTTATCTACAGTTTAGAAAATATTTAAGTAATTTTAGACTTGAGAACAATCGTGCAGCTAATGTGCATGTTAACATACATTGTATTTGACATGCGGATGTCTGGAAACCCAAAAGCCACTTGGCAAAGTTGTTCTTTCTTGCAAAGGGGTTGAGAGGGTTTGAGGAAATCTGAGACAAGAAATTGGTGCAACATTCAAGCCGTTTATTCACCTCTGTACCACTGGTACATGCCTTTCACTTGAAAGTACGGGGAGCTTGGGTGAAATAACCAGTCGCTTTATAAATCGAATTATTCTTAATAATAATGAGGATGATTTGCAAAATCCAGGGGTAACCTTTATCAACACCCTTCCTATCTAAATATGAATCTGCGTTTTACCCAATGTAACATTTTTAGAGCTATCCCCTCTGGGAAATTATTATTTTTTATCTTCAAACAAGATATAGCTTCCACACTTCTGTGAAACTTGTGTATTACAATGCTCCTTTTCATTGACATCGGCTTAAAAAGAATGTGACAGATTTTAGTCTGTAATAATTGGGTCTGTAACAATCATTTTCCCTCATCTAAACTTTCTGTCATTTTATACTCTTTTTAAATTAAAAAAATATATTTTCATAAACAAAAGGAAAATATGTATAACAAAAATAGACCACTCATCAGTAATCCTATATTAAAGATCTTGGAACGAGTGGCTTCCATGTCTCCTTATAATCAGTAGGAAGAACCTAATCATAAAACATATACTGAACTCCAATATTAGTGCTCCTCTGTTTTTATCCTTTCCCGTGTTAAACAAAGAGCAATAACAATGACCCCATCTACTTCCATCATGTCTGGCACATATCTCTATGTGTCCTCCATGGACTCCAGACTTTCTTGTATTTACTAAGGCAACCTCTACCCCTATATTCATATTTCTCAGCAAGCATACACCAGTCCATGCCTTAGCAACATGTTTCTATCACTGGTACCACAGGACTTCCCCAAAACCTTTCAATATCCCAGCACTTTGATTTGATACTTGAGGTTGTATACTCAGTATTTATAACTCCACATTGTTTGGTATCTTCATGATGACCATAACTGTTCCCTATTCATGGAGGTTAGAAACAATAGATATCTACATTATTTTTCTAGTGATATTTTGGTGTCAAATGTTTGTCATATCTTAATGGTGTAGTACTTTGCAGTGTATTAGGGTAAGCCTTGCATTGTGTATGATGGCTTACCTTTTGGTTGGAACGGCAACTCATTGACTCAAGAAATCCTTCCCACAGGGCATGCAAAAGTTAACACAGCAGGACCCTTTAATTGTCATTAGCCGCATGGATGTTTTTGATTCCACACACATTAATGTTATTAACATAATTAGGACAGCAGTAAAACTCACTAGAGGAAGCCCTACCTAAAAAAAATCATTGAATATTCCAGCACACTTTTCCTATTATATGGCATTGAACTTACTTACAAAGTCATGCCGACCAATCTCTTCTTGTTTAAAGCTTATTCTCTTTCATTGTATTTTACAGAATGTGCCTCTCTTTTTTTCTTGACACCCTTTCCTGCTGGCACATTTTTCCTGACTTTGATAGATCATTTTTCACATACTTCACCCTCTACTTCACAAATCCTCTGCTCTTTTTCTCGTCATATATTTTCTTCTTTTTGTCATTTAACTTCACAATATTACCCTTCACACTCAGCTCCTTTACCTGCATTTTTTCTTTGACTTCATGTATCAGCTTATAAATTCCATCAGTGTATTTCTCTTACAAGTGGCTCCATTCCCTTTTTAAAAAAAAAAAAATGGAATGACTTCCACTGTAGAAATAGTGGAAATACTATTGCTACCCTGTGCTGGACTGCCTTCTCTGTTACATGCATTATTTTGAGTTCTGAATGCTTTTTAAGTCTAATTACATTTCAGCAACACAACCTTTTAATGTGAGTTTTTTTTTTCAAAAAGTATTTTTGAGTTTATAATCATCTCCTGCGATTCCACACCTAGGCAATTCATTTATTTGATCACAATGCATTTATTAATGTGGCATAATTTGTCTTCAATTTAACATTTTGTCAAGTTGTTTTTAGTCAGGAATGTTCAGCTTAGTGCTCCTCAAGTTGGGAAGTTTTCAAGATTATAAAAAAATTCTCAAGGTGGTATACAATTTAGATGTTTTATCAAGTACTACAAAACCCTTATGTGCCTCATCATTTAGTTGCATGGCATGCCTTTTCAGTCAGTGGTACAATATTCTATAATTGCGCATCAGGCATTAACCTGCCAGATCTTAAAACCTTTGCCTGACTATTTATAGTATGCACAGTCTGGTACCAGATGAGGCATGCTAGGAAAGTACAATTCATAAATAAAAAGGAAACTACTAGTCATATTTGGTTATTGTCTGGCTTTTGGTTTGTTGAGTCATGCTAAATCAAGTGAAGCATATTTATTTACTCGAAGCATGCTAATAGAAGGTACCCCTTACAATGCTTTGTGACATGCGTTTGTGATTTGAAACATGATCAAATTACAGTAGTACATTTTGTTCAGTTTCAAATATTGAACACCAACCATTAAGTGTAACTGTAAAAGTATGGGTTTCCTGAATTCTGTGGAGAAACCATATGCAATAATTTCTGCCTCTCATTATAATGGTTTTATTCACTTGACTGTTTCATGCTGCCCAGCTGCAAACAAATCCCATCTTCAGCCTGCATGTAAAATATTCTTGCTTTTCTTGCAGTGAGTACGCATCTTTACTTAATTTGTGAAACTAGTATCCAGCAATTTTTTCTTATTTGTTACCAGATAATTGTAGGGAGAGAAAGCCGAGACTTTAACATAATTTTTTTGTTCTTGGAGGATACAATGGCGATTGATCAATACCGCCCTCCTTTGAGCCTACTCCTCTTCAACCACTAACCCCCTTCTTTTTAACCGCTTATCTGCTGTGTATCCCCCCCCCCCCAGTCCTGAGCCCTGTTTTTGGCTATTTGGGGTAACTTGCGCTTAGGCCCCCATAACTTTTTGAGCACATAAGCTATCCAAGCCAAATTTGCGTCCCTTTTTTCCAGTCTGGGGAATTCTAAAAGTACCCAGAGTTTGTGGGTTCCCCTGGAGACCAAGAAATTAGCCAAAACGCAGCTAAAACATCTTTTGAGGGGGGGAATGGGAAAAAAGTGCTGCAGAAGAAAAGATACGTTTTTTCTCTGCAAATGGGATCAACAAAGGGTTTGAGGTGCTAAAATCACCATCTTCCCAGCTTTCAAGAACAGGTTGACTTGTCTCAGAAAAACACATTTTTCAACTCAGTTTGGCAGTTTTCCAGGACATAACCCATTTTTACTATTTTCTGTGCTTTCAGCCTCCTTCCAGTTAGTGACAGAAATGGGTGTGAAAACAATAGTGGATCCTGGACAGCTAAACATTTCTAAAAAATAGACAGCATTCTGAATTCAAAAAGGAGTCATTTGTGTAGAACGTTCAAGATTTTCCTATAGAAAGTAACAGTTGAAAGAAAAAGAACATTGACATTGAGTTGAAAAAAAACAGCCATTTCAGTCTATGTTTTCGTTTGTCACTTTTTCCATCTATGGCAGATTTTTGAAAGCAATATACCATTACCTCTGCTGGACCCTTCTGGTTGCAGAATATATAGGGCTTGTAGGTTCATTAAGAACCCAAGGTACCCAGAACCAATAAATGATCTGTACCTTGCAATGGGTTTTCATTGTATACAGGGTAAACAACAATTCATTTGGTAAAATGTAGAGAGTGTAAAACAGGTATCAAGAAAACCTATGTATTTCCGAAATGGGCACAAGTTATGGAGTTTAAAAGCAGTGGTTCTTTGCACATCTCTGAAATCAGGGGTACCCATACTCAGGGCATTTCTCAAAATGACTTATTTCTCACACACTGTCTTACATTTGGAAGACACAAATGTAGAGAAAGATAATTGGCAATAGCACTTGTTCTTCTACTCTGTATTCCTCCAAGGCTCCCGATAAAATGGTAACTCACTTGTGTGGGTAGGCCTAGTGCCCGCAACAGGAAACGCCCCAAAATGCAATGTGGACATTTTTCCACTAAAACGGATTCGATTTTGGCAAAGTGCCTAGCTGTGAATTTTAGGCTCTCGCTCAGTTGGCACTTAAGAAAAACTAGCAAACCTATACAGGGAGTGCAGAATTATTAGGCAAATGAGTATTTTGACCACATCATCCTCTTTATGCATGTTGTCTTACTCCAAGCTGTATAGGCTCGAAAGCCTACTACCAATTAAGCATATTAGGTGAGGTGCATCTCTGTAATGAGAAGGGGTGTGGTCTAATGACATCAACACCCTATATCAGGTGTGCATAATTATTAGGCAACTTCCTTTCCTTTGGCAAAATGGGTCAAAAGAAGGACTTGACAGGCTCAGAAAAGTCAAAAATAGTGAGATATCTTGCAGAGGGATGCAGCACTCTTAAAATTGCAAAGCTTCTGAAGCGTGATCATCGAACAATCAAGCGTTTCATTCAAAATAGTCAACAGGGTCGCAAGAAGCGGGTGGAAAAACCAAGGCGCAAAATAACTGCCCATGAACTGAGAAAAGTCAAGCGTGCAGCTGCCACGATGCCACTTGCCACCAGTTTGGCCATATTTCAGAGCTGCAACATCACTGGAGTGCCCAAAAGCACAAGGTGTGCAATACTCAGAGACATGGCCAAGGTAAGAAAGGCTGAAAGACGACCACCATTGAACAAGACACACAAGCTGAAACGTCAAGACTGGGCCAAGAAATATCTCAAGACTGATTTTTCTAAGGTTTTATGGACTGATGAAATGAGAGTGAGTCTTGATGGGCCAGATGGATGGGCCCGTGGCTGGATTGGTAAAGGGCAGAGAGCTCCAGTCCGACTCAGACGCCAGCAAGGTGGAGGTGGAGTACTGGTTTGGGCTGGTATCATCAAAGATGAGCTTGTGGGGCCTTTTCGGGTTGAGGATGGAGTCAAGCTCAACTCCCAGTCCTACTGCCAGTTCCTGGAAGACACCTTCTTCAAGCAGTGGTACAGGAAGAAGTCTGCATCCTTCAAGAAAAACATGATTTTCATGCAGGACAATGTTCCATCACACGCGTCCAAGTACTCCACAGCGTGGCTGGCAAGAAAGGGTATAAAAGAAGGAAATCTAATGACATGGCCTCCTTGTTCACCTGATCTGAACCCCATTGAGAACCTGTGGTCCATCATCAAATGTGAGATTTACAAGGAGGGAAAACAGTACACCTCTCTGAACAGTGTCTGGGAGGCTGTGGTTGCTGCTGCACGCAATGTTGATGGTGAACAGATCAAAACACTGACAGAATCCATGGATGGCAGGCTTTTGAGTGTCCTTGCAAAGAAAGGTGGCTATATTGGTCACTGATTTGTTTTTGTTTTGTTTTTGAATGTCAGAAATGTATATTTGTGAATGTTGAGATGTTATATTGGTTTGACTGGTAATAATAAATAATTGAAATGGGTATATATTTTTTTTTGTTAAGTTGCCTAATAATTATGCACAGTAATAGTCACCTGCACACACAGATATCCCCCTAACATAGCTAAAACTAAAAACAAACTAAAAACTACTTCCAAAAATATTCAGCTTTGATATTAATGAGTTTTTTGGGTTCATTGAGAACATGGTTGTTGTTCAATAATAAAATTAATCCTCAAAAATACAACTTGCCTAATAATTCTGCACTCCCTGTACATTTTTAAAAACTAGACCCCTAGGGGAATCCAGAATCCTTTGCAAATCTCAACATTTGTCTAAAAGAACACATTTTCCTCACATTTCAGCGATGAAAAGTTCTGAAATTCGAGGGTAGCCACAAACTTCCTTTCACCCAGCATTCCCCCCAAGTCCCCTGATGAAAATGGTACCTCACTTGTGTGGGAAGGCCGAGTGCCCATGACGGGAAATGCCCCAAAACACAACATGGACACATTACATTTTTCCAATGAAAACTGAGGTTATTTTTGCAAGTGCCTAGCTGTTGATTTTGGCCTCTAGCTCAGCCAACACCTAGGGAAACCTAGGAAACCTATACGTTTTTGAAACTAGATACATGGGGGAATCCAGAATGGGGTGACTTGTTGGGCTCTCACCAGGTTCTGGCACCCAGAAACCTTTGCAAACCTCAAAATTTGTCTAAAATCTTTTTTTTCCACATTTCAGTAATGCAAAGTTCTGGAATCTGAGGGGAGCCACAAACCTCCTTCTACCCAGCATTCCCCCAAGTCTCAGGATAAAAATAGTACTTCACTTGTGTGCATAGGCCTTGTGCCCACGACAGGAAACGCCTCAAAACACAACCTGGAAACATCACAACTTTTCAATGAAAATGGACACGTTTTTTGAAAGTGCCTAGCTGTAGATTTTAGCCTCTAGCTCAGCCGGCACCCAGGGAAGCCTAGCAAACCCATACAGTTTTACAACTAGACACCTAGGGGAATCTAGAATGGGGTGACTTGTGTAGCTCTCACCAAGTTAAATCACCCAGAATCCTTTGCAAACCTCAAACTGTGGCTAAAAAATACATTTTCCTCACATTTCAGTGATGCAAAGTTCTGGAATCTGAGGGGAGCCACAAACTTCCTTCCACTGAGCATTCCCCTAAGTCTCCTGATAAAAATGGTTCTTACTTGTGTGGGTACGTCTAGTGCCTGCAACAGGAAACACCCCAAAACGCAATGTGGACACATTACATTTTTCCACTGAAAACTGACTGGATTTTGGCAAAGTGCCTATCTGTGAAATGCGCACAGTGGGTGCCTCAATATGCAGTGCATACCATCTGGTGCCCTAATGTAAGTATGTATGGGCACCAAGGGGCAGTACACTCCAGTGTAGTGCATTCCCCTTGGTGCCCTTACATTTTTATGTAAGGGCGCTGAGGGGTATGCAGTGCACTACGGTGCAATTCATACCCCTTGGTTCCCTTACAATGTGATGTAAGGGCACCAAGGAGTATGCAATGCACTGCAGTGTAGCGCATACATCTGGATTCCCTTACATAGGTTTGTAAGGGCACTAAGGGGTATCCATTCCTATGCATACCACTCAGAGCCCTTATATACTTATGTAAGGGAGATGAGGGGTTTACACTGCGCTGCAGTGGTTTACACAGGACTGGAAGAGGAAGCAGTCCCTCTATGTTTAAACTTCAATCTGCAGTGGATTTTAGAGAGAGTTTGCTCTCTCTTTTGGCTATTTTAAAACCAAATGGTGCTTATTTATTTCCAGCAGTGGAATGGTGGAATTGATTAGTAATCCTGTGTTACATGAGTAACGCACAATTTCTAAATTACTCCTGTTCTGCCTGTGGAATACAAAATTATGCCCAACTCTAACAAAATATCAATGAAGCCCCACTATATAAAGTTAGCACAGACACACACACAAGTGCAGATCTGACAATTACTACATTTTGGTAGAGAAGAAAATATTCTTCTTGCAGTTGTCAGTTGACAAGAACACTTATCCACCAATGATTTTAGGTCTTGCCTACAGAAAGATGTAGCTCTCTGTCAGATACATTCTTTTTTCAAAATAGTATAGCACACACACACACGTATGACAGACAAAAAGCTTTAAGTCAACCACTTTCCAGCATGTGGATCTTTCACACATGGTTCCTTTCTCCTTTTCCCTATTGGCTGTTGCTATTTTTTGCTATTTTTTGCAGTTGTCATTATCTGGGAAGCTGTAAACTCTCAAATGTTGACAATATCGATCAAATCCTGCCTCTTGCTTTCTCTATGCCTCACCCCCAAGTGCAGGATGTGGTCCCCATTGCCATCTTCTGCCATGCACTCATTTTTTATGTGGTGTTCGCAATGCTTATGCTTTCAGTTTTGTGATCCTTGCTGACCTGCTTCACAAGCATTGACAAAGCCAAACTATCCTGAAATGGCCACCTTGCATGTGCATGCATACACAGCAGTCAACTTGTAATAACTTGTCTTATGTTTTTGATCAAACATTTCAAAATGGCAATGTGATTGTGTGCAGTGCACATGAGAATGCTTGACAGGATTGATGGTGTAGCTCCACCTAAATGATGATCGCAGAGCAAACATTCACAGGATGGTCTCTGATTCATAGAAGGGTAGACAAACGGCATTCACAGAAGATAAGAAGGAGCCTTTTCACTTGAAATCAGTGAGCAGCTACCCAGGATATCAGAGAATGATCTGACAATTCCCTTTCTATATTTGGTATACTACATGTTAATGATGTGGAGGAAGAGATTGTCTACCTCAGGATATTAGAGAATGAGCTGACAATTCCCTTCCTTGTATATAGTATACTACATGTTAATGATGTGGAGGAAGAAATTGCCTATCTCAAATGAAATTTTAGTTTATAGTTGTGTAATACAACGTATGGTTAGCACTATATCTTAGATAACACATAACTATTATTGTACGCCTCCACCACATTTGCACATCCAGCTAAATTTTTAGGCATTTTATTCTGCTTTCTAGCTTCTAGGATTTAAGAGTATTATTTTAAATGTTAATGTTTTTATGTCTTATTCTTATCTTTTCAAATGTTTTGTATTGTGCTTTTATGGTATATCTTTACCGAAATAAAGCAGATGATGATGATGATGATGAAATGAAAATTTAGATTTTTAACTTCCACCTGCTAGACCTCATTTTCAAATATAAATGTCACTTAAACAAATAAACCAGGCTACCCTGCTTATGAGGCACCATCTAGGTCAGCATTGTTGAAACCTTATGTTGCTGCATCAACCAAGACTGGGGAAAGAGAACTACACTAAACTAGGCAGTCTGGCATTCTCTGTTTCTACTGATATACTAATGCTATTTGGTAGTAGCACACACACATTTGTCTGACGGATGTGTAGCCTAGGCAGTTAGGAACCAGTGTTCAATGGGAAGGGACAGTGAGAGAAAGGCTTGCTTTAGTAATCAGTCAATACTAATCTACTTATCAGCTATATTCAAAGTAAACCACCTCCGGCTTCCAGGATCATCTCTATCTTCTACAGATCCTCCCTTCTGCTGTGCATGCTAGATAGCTCTGCTTGAGAGCATCCCAGTCCGTACCATTGCTTTATACTGAAATATACCCTGTTTTTTACTTGTCTTTCACTCAATGACTTTCTCATTAATTTCCTATTCTTTTTATGGATTATTGTTTTTTTCCCCATCAAGAAACAGAAGTAAACAATACATCATTGCCAGGGTGATCATTCTAAGTATGGATTCTTTTTACAGGCAGCATAGGGTAAAAATAAATGTGCTATAAAAGATTAATTACTTTTGGGTTTAGATTAACTCCAAACTATGAAAGTCCCTGATGTGCAAATTAGTCTATGGGCCTGATTTAGATCTTGGCGGATGAAATACTCCATCACAAACGTGACGGACATCCCGTCCACCAAATTACAATCTCCATAGGATATAATGGGATCGTAATACGGCGAACAGGATATCCGTCTCATTTGTGATGGAGTATTCCTCTCCGTCAAAATCTAAATCAGGCCTATGGTGTTCTGCTCCTGTAGCACTAAAATGTAGGCTTCATGACAACAATTCCCAAGTACTTTCTCATGTTGTAACACACTTTCTAAAAACATGTTCATGTATGTGCCTTACTGACATTAGCACTATTAGAACCATTAGTGCCATTAGAACTTTGGCTACTAAGTGCAGTGTTTGCCATACCATTGCTTAAGAAATAGTTGCTGTATTGACTGGTCAGTTTTAAGGAAAAGTACTAGTTTATTTAGTTTTATAATTAATTGTGTGATCACACATTATTTACTAAAATTAACTCTCATTCTCTCTGAATACTGTTGACCATTTCTCCTCAAGGAATTCCACTCCTTGATTTGCTGACTTCCTGTAGTATCAACGAAAAGTCTCTGTTGTGAAGGAAGATATTGAGCACAGCCTCACATTGTGCATGTCTATCAGTAACAGAGCTGTCCTTTGCTGTCCAAGCAGCAAGGATGAAAGGCAAATGCCCAGCTGAAGGATGTTCATGTCTCTGGCCCTTTTGGCCCTTCCCAAACTCAGTTTCAGCCATAGCACACTACAGTTGGCAGCTTGTGGCAGATAATCACACCTTTGAAACAATGATGTCCTGGACCCTTACAAAACAGCTTTCTTCGGTATTTTAGTTTTCATGAATTCCTCAGTTTTCCCAAGTTATTTAGTTCCTCTGTAATCTGCATTCTATGTACCATTTTAGATTATCATTGGTGAGCTCACTCTGGTTATAAAAACAGTGCAGCACACTTGCATAACAAATCAAATGCAGGATATCCAACCAGATTCTTTTTTTTATGCAAATGAATAATGTAAAAAATCTCTAGAGACTGGATGGAAATTCTAAAAGCAACATGGAGTCGACCTGGAGTGGATTTGTGGTACACTGAATTACAAATATATACTGTCTTACACTCTACTCAAAGACAAAGGTCCTCTGCTTGTCACCAGGGCTCGTTAAGCCATATTCGCAGCAGTCTATTTTTCTGCCTCTGACTCTCGCCACCTGAGAACTTCTTGACATAGGAGCAGATAAGCCTAACCTAAGAATTATATCACCTCTTCTAGTTAGTTCATTGTGGTCATAAGCTTGGCCATTTCAATCTCCCGCTTGCCCTTTCCATTTTCTGCTCCAAATCAGAAGAGAGCATGTGGATCTTTCACACATGGTTCCTTTCTCCTTTGGCCAAATGTACATTTACTGGACAGGTTAGGGTATTAGATCCTCACCTTACAGAAATCCTACTCACATAACTCATGACATGCACTTTTGCATGTTTAAAAAAGCATGGTCTAGGTTGCAGTAGGCATGTGTACTTAGTGGGTTCTCCTATTGATGTCTACCACTCTTTCTTAAAGCCATATTTGACAGGGGTATTACAATGGCAAAAAAATCTTCCAAGACAATAATATAACTTTAGTGCTGGTTCAAACATAAGGGAGACACACTACTGACCAATAATCTGAGAACAGCATTTGAGTCTAATTAATGAATTCAAGACACAGATCGAAATGTGGTCCTTTCTGTAAGAGCAACATAGGATATACACATGTTATTTCTTGCTCATAATGTGACTAGATGACGTAGTGGATCTAGTATTTCATAGATTTTTTAAATTTATCATCCATGTACCACAAGAATACACAACAATAAAGTGTGTAGTGGGTCATTGACAACATAGCCTTTTCTCAACAGCTAGTGGCACTAGAGAGAATAATTTTGCCACTTTCTTTTAGAACACTTGATTGTATTATCACTGCCCAATTTTGGATGCGTTATTTGTGTGAGCCTTTCTCTCACTGAAGTTTCGTTCTTTAGGTGTGTAATACAATTATTTTGTGGCATACAGGTGAAAAACACACGTTGTATATTATGCTGAACCTATTTCTATGCTAGTTTATTTTTAGCTATCTAATCAATTTATTGGCATTACTGAAAATAATGTGTATACATTTTTTGAGAATGTGGTTTGAAAGCCTAACCTTTTAAAACTAGTTAAAGTCTCAACATGATCTCCACCAAGAAGTCAAGTATTCACACAGCATTGACTCTTTGCTGGTGTCCTATATCTGCCATCTCCATGCTGTTACCTTTTTACTCTTCTCTACACTCTTTTGTTTCTCCTCTAAAATTGATCACTTGTGTTTCACATTTACAGACTCACATGCCTGAACCATCTCTTTAGAAAATGTAACAAAATAATCTATGTGATAGCTTAAGGAGCAATGCAGGGGTTGCATAGAATGTTGGAACCACAGGAAGGGAGCAGTTTGTGATGCCACATACCTAGGACTTTAATGTTCATAATGGTGACATAATACTTTAAAATTAAAATTTTGGCAATTTAACCTACTATTACATACGAAGTACATTGAATTTACTGGCAGATTTGCACATCTGATAAGAGCTAGTTCCAATATGCAAATGGAAAATCCATACCTTACATGATTCTTTCACACCGCAATATAATTCTGTTGTCTATACGTGTTTTCTTACAAGTGCATCCATCTTTACAAAACTATATTCGTATTCCACTTCCTGCTACTCTTCCATGGCAAAGCACACCCGGACTCAGTATATACATGGTAAGAATTTGTCAAAGTACCAGCATCTTAGATAAATACTTTAAAGAGCTATCCTGTGACTGTTCCATGACACTGTTGAGAATTTTAGATAGACAAAATATCCAAACAATATGAGAAGGGACACACAGTGTTATATAGACACGTTTGTAGCATTTTTACTACACTTTGTTGGCTGGCCTCGGTTCACTGCTTCATTGCTGCCTGCTTCTTCAGAATCCTTCAAGGGCCTTGCACTTTTACTAAGACCTCTACTTTCACCAGCTAAGACTGATTTATTACCATGCAGTGGTCGGTTGTGCTCCAACTGTACTGGCTGCTAGATGTGATGAACACCTCATAAAGAACTACATAACATGATGGCATGTTGCTAAAGATGGAAAATATTTTCTGATACCAGATTACTAAGTGCTTACTCTTCTGTGATGTCATCCTAAACTGATCAGCCAACCAACCTCCCACCACCCCACAAAATAATTGATTATCAGCTTTCGAAAGTCATCTTAAGTGGTGGGTGAGGTGGCTGGGGAAGGAGGAATTTGGAGGATCCTTCTCACAGATTTGGGAACACCAAAATGATGTGCAGATGCAGCAAGCTACAATCCTAATGTGGTCTGATTTATAGACAATTGCTCCTTGCTCAGGCTTACCATCTGATCCTTTAGAAAAACAAAACATTTAGACGAAAACAAAAAAGGATGCTGCTATAGTCATAACAGGAAGATTCCACTATACCTGCCATGGGACAGAGGGTATAGAGGGTAATACTGCTGCAATAATCCATATTCCACCTCAGCACCCCCATCCAGAAAAAAACCACATTAGAGTATTTCCATAAAAGAGAACAGGGACTATGAGGTTGCTGGGTGATGTCCCACTCAAGTGCTGCTCTTTTGCTGGTTTACTGGATTGGACAGTGCAGGATCCAAGACATGGCACTGACATTTCTGAACAGTGAAAGACTCACTAAACAACTCTGCTCCATCCCATTCCCAGTGAATAAATAAATATTTCACTGCAAAGGAGAAAATGCCATTAGAGCTTCTAGTTGCTTGTCATCGGCCCTGCCCTGCTTGACGTCTTGTTGCACTTTAATTGATCTGCTCCATTCCTACATGAGTACCACTACCATCCTACATTTATATAGCTGGTTCCCAACACATGTGCCTTTACATCTTTCACCATTACATTCAACTGAATAGATGCATTGTAGGTATTAATGCTTTCATGTGCCTTGATTCTTATAGATAGTGCACTGTCGAATTTTGGGGTCTCAAAAAGATGATGTTTCCAATAATATTGTTTCAGAATGATCTGGCCATTCATTTAGTTTCAGAGCAAAAGCCCTTGAAATAGTAGGCTTTCCATTTTTCTTATATCATGTATTACAAAATGTCCTTCTTCATGCTCGAGTGAAGCTTCCTGGCCATTACATTGCAAATGTCAAAATAATAAAGAGTTGTGGTAGCTGATTGTGTTTGGTGCAAGGCACAATTCTGAGGTGCTTAGGAAGGAATCATGCAAACTCACTGCCTCTGTGAGGCTCAGCCCTGAAAGCCCCCCCAAAAAGAAATATTTTTTCTACATGCTAAACAAACTGGCATGATTTTGTTTTTGTATTTTAGTATTTAGGACATAGATCTTTCTAATTTTACTCTTTTTCCTAACAACTAAATATTTTGGTTTTGGCATTTGCTTTGTTATTTACTCTATGATTTGGTTTATTGATAATGTGTGCCATTATTAAGATGGCATTATTTCTCTCTAGTGATCGTTCAAAAGGTTATATACAGTATATAGTTTAAATATAGGCAGGCTGTTTGGGGTTTGTTTGAAAGAAATGCAGAATGTTAAGAGCAATATAAGTAAATCATAGAATTTAATAATCCCTTTGTGCACTGGATTAAGATATTTTATAAAAGATTGGCAATTTATTTCTAGACATCTCTCAATAGTCACATATGTCGGTTTTGGATTTACAATTGCATGAACTAGAACTTATATTTTTGTAGATTACCGTACACCTTTGATTCAGTAACATTGTTAGTAAAGTCTAAATTATATTAAGGCTATTGTGAGCTGAGAGACAGTGTTATTGATTGAGGGGGGTGAAACTCTTCTCAAGAACCAACCAAAATCCTCGTCAGAGTGAGACCCAAGCAAACTGCAAATTAAGATGTGATCATATCTCTGGTAGCTTGGCACAGAGAATTCAGGCTTAACTTAGAGGCACCATTTAAAAATGTATGTAGCACTTCAAACAGTAATAAAGTGAAAACACAACACAAGAAAAATCCAATGGCAATTTAGAAAAATGGAGCAAAAGTTAATTAAATAAATCAAGAGGAA
This sequence comes from Pleurodeles waltl, assembly GCF_031143425.1. Classification (NCBI taxonomy): domain Eukaryota; kingdom Metazoa; phylum Chordata; class Amphibia; order Caudata; family Salamandridae; genus Pleurodeles; species Pleurodeles waltl. Next base: position 264,299,294 of record NC_090448.1, on the reverse strand, counting down.
AAATTAAATCAGTAGAATCGGAGATATGCAATTTTAAAGATTTAAGTGAAAATAGCCCCAAAAATCCCAAAGAGCCACTCACAGCTATCTTGTTGTGCGAGACAGGGAGAAAGTCACAAATTCAGTCTGATGCAATGGAGTGCAGTTTGGATACAGGGACCAGGTTAGTCCCATTGAAAATGTACCTTCTCCGTCCAGGTTAATGAGTCATGTTTGCAGTGGAGGGGGTCGTGTGGAGGAGGGAAGTGTCACGGACAGTCATCGCTGTAGCGCACAGAGCAGGCCTGGTGTTCAGATGGCCATTGCTGTAGTGCGAAGATCCTGTTGGCATCACAAATGGTAGGGCTGGAGCACTGCAGTGGCACTCCCTGTGACCAGTGGAAGCTGTAGTGCAAAGGGTTGGGTTGAAGGAACGTCACGTTAATGGGCAGTGTCAGCGACAAGGTTTTGCCACCAAAGGGCCTGTTTGCGGTCACAAAGAGCCCAATGATTTCAGTTCAGCTCCACTGAGGCCACACCAAGGGTCCAGGACCTGAGGTTCACCACTCAGGGGTCTGGGGCTTACTCCAGCGTGATCTGTATGCTGGTTCAGGTGGTTGGGAGGCAGTTATGTCCCTGTTGCTGTGAGCAGGAGCCATGTAGACTAGCCTTTGGAGTCAGTATGGGAGACGTGGATTCAGGTGCAGGTCCAGTCACTTTGTCTCAGGCCAGAGGGCAACAGGTGAGCAGGTCAGAAATCCAGCAAGACAGCAGTCTGCAAGGCAGTAGTCTAGAAGGGCAGATGTCCAGCAGAGAGGCAGTCTTTCCAGCAGCACGGCAGTCCTTCTTCCTGGCACAGCCTCAACAGATCCAGTAGTGTACTAAAGAGTTGGTGTCTGAGGTCCAGAATTTATACCAGGTGCCACCTTTGAAGTGGGTGAAGTTTCTAAAGGTTCCCTGAAGTGCATAAGTATCCTGCCTCCCCTGCCCTGGCTCCAGACTTACTACAGGGGGTATGCAGCCCTTTGTGTGTAGGCAGGGCAAAGCCTATTCAAGTGTAAGTAGGGCTGTGCCCAGCTCTACCCTCCAATTCTAGCAGTGATGCCCCATCCAAGCACACCTAAGCTCTTATTTGTGTGTGGCTGTCTAGGAGGAATACAAAAAGCCCAACTGTCAGCTACACTCAGTCATATGACCCAGAAACAGGCAGCAGGCAGCAAATGGCCAAGGCAGGAAAATGTCAACCTTCTAAAAGTGGCATGTTCCAAAATTGTAATTCAAAATCCGACTTTTCTATAAGAGAGGATTTTTATTACAATTCCAAAGACACCAAACATGAAATGGATTACCTGTTCCCATTTAGAACCGACAGCTTCTTAAATGTAACAAGGTAACTCCAATGTTCTCCTATAGGAGAGGTAGGACTTGCAATAGTGAAAAACAATATTAAGAGATTTTCACTACCAGGACATGTCCAACATTTTAAATACACTACACCCTGCACTCTGGGTTGTGCAAGTCCTACCATAGGTTTGACTTATAGGTACTAAAAAGGAAGATACGGGCCTGGTAAACAATGTATTTTGCCATGTTGAAGTGGCAATTTAAAACAGCCACATAGGTTCTGATGGCAGGCCTGACACAGGTTTAAAGAGCTACTAAAGTGGATGGCACAATGATTTCTGCAGGCCCACAAGTAGCATTTAATTTACATGTCATGGGTACATGTAGTATCACTTTAGTAGGGACTTACAAGTAAAATAAATATACCAATTGGGTGTAAGCCAATTATACCATGTTTTAAGGAGAGACCACATGCACTTTAGTACTGGTTAACAGTGGTAAAGCATGCAGAGTCCTAAATGCAGGCTAAATAAAGTCAACAAAACAGGAGGCTTAAAAGCAAAAGTTAAGGGGGAAAGCACACCAAGAATGCTGGCCTAACATAGGCCATTCTTTGTTACACACATAACTGCAACCAGTACTGTAATAGCCTGTCTCACCTAAGGAAAGTGCCCCATGTTATATTTAGCAATGCTTTAAACAATGCATTACAATGTATGATTACCACAAAAAGGTATCTTGACAGGGGGTTTGTGTCCCACAGTAAGCTGTGGGGAGGAAATCACTTTAAAATACATGGTATGAACTGCAAGGGACTAAACAAAATTGAGAATCAGCAGAACTTAAAAAAGACCCAAAATGCCAGCCAGCTGATGGTGATATTTCACTATTTCAGAACAAGAGTTTGGGGGAAATAGCTATAGAAAATATCTCTCCTAACTGAAAGGGACATAGCCAAAAGAGACAAAAATGATCAAGAGTTTTTAAAACAACTGAAAGAGCTGGCATTGCAAAAAGTGTATCATAGCATTAACGAACAATAAAGAAACAATGATATTCTCAGCATTGGTGAAACATGCAATGGGCAATAATACCTGGACTCATAAGTAAGCTACAGATAGATGGATGGGGATATCCCTCATATTTTCTTTGAGTAATCTAAAGAACATCCTTGGAATACAAATTGATATTCAAAATTAAAAAGTGAGCAGCCAAAATGTTGAATTGTGATGCAGTTTATGTATTTGGTGAGGCAATGAATTTGAAACACAATTTTTTCACAAGATCTAGCGCTTGCTGTAAGGTATCCCAACCTTAATTTCAGTCTCTAAACCACACGCTACTCCAATCATTTACTCCTTACTCCCGTGTACTCAATACCTAATGAATGACCCCAACCATTATTTACCCACCCTTAGCCATAAATGTAACACTATGCCTAAACTTAACTCAGTCCATCAACCCATCCCTAACCCTGCCCAAGCAATATCAGTTATCCCAATCTTAACTCCTTCTTTCTCCCTTGCCTTTTCCTCAACTGTAATCCTAATCCTGGTATGGTACCCCAATGTAATCTCACATAAAATTGTGCCCTAAATGTTATTAAAAATATTGGACCATTGGAAGTAATAAGAGAAGTCTACACACAGTGGGATGACATTTTGTACATGACATTTATGAGACAATATTTTGGATAGACATTATTATTGCATCAGATATTCTGACATTTTGGCAACTATTAACCCTTTCACTAATCCTAAACCTAGCCTAAACAGTAAACCTTCCCTAATCCTTTCTCTAGCTATAACTATATACATAACCTCACCCTAGCTCTAAATCATACCTTGTCCTTTTGTTAATTTGTTATCCTTACCCTACGGTTACTCCAATCCTCCCCCTTTCCTATTTTATTTGTTTTATTTAACATTTTCTTATTTTCATATTTATTTCTTACAGCCTGCTCTTTTTCTGACTTTTGTTTTTTTAACTTTTATCACTTAAAAGTTTTATCTATTTTCCCAATTTTTTAATTCAAAATTTAGACCTAAACCCCTTAAAAAAGCACACATCCAGAGCATTGCACTATATGCAATGTCAGCGTTTCCTGGTTTTACACACAGCATGTGCTGTTCTTGCATGCCCAATTTTCAACAAAGTGTTCAGTATTGAAGTGACTTATAACCTTTTGTTCCTTTAAGATTTGGGATTCTCAAAATGTAATGCTGCCTACCAACTACACTAAATGTGTATATTGGCTCATTTATGTCACTCTGTGCGGCTCTGCTTGTTCAGCACTGGAGTCATACAGCAGGCATTAGACATTGTATAATATTTGAATTCTCATCATATAATTCTCATTGTATAACGTTTATGGTGTTACAAATTTAACTTTGCGTGTATATATCTCAAAGACTCTTCAATAATGGTTCCTTTATAGGTAATTCTCTACTTAAGTGTCCAGTTGATGATAGTGGACTCCTATATAATGAATAAATAAGAAAATCCCTGATTTGGATACGAATAATCCTCGCCTCCATGTCCTTAATTGATTTGCAACTTTCTGTTACTAAAGTTAGGAAAATCTACATTCTATGTCAGGGGTCAAGTCTAGAGGCGAGGATTATGCTAGTTCAAGGCTTATCGATACACACTTTTGCCATGTTAAGCAGAGTCTTGAAATAAAATGTTGTGAACGTGGACTCAGAAGACCAATCCACAGCTTGCAAAATATCCTCCAGTCTAGCCCTCCCAAAAAGAGACTTGAAAACCATGGCACCTCTCGCTGAATAAGCTCCAAACACAGATGAGTCAAAGCTCACTTCTAGCATGATATATTTCACCAACCAGGATATAGTAGGGGAAGAGACTGCCTTAAAAGTTTCATGCAAGGATATGAGGAGTTGCCGTTTCCCCATTGGGCAGATGTCTCCCGTAATGGCTTCATATGCCTTGATACATGCAACCGCACATAATGTACGTGTTTCATGGACTGTCTAATAAAACACCACCTTGACTTTGCATTTAGTACATCTAGAAATGTGAAAAGTCACCCCATCGGCAGTAAATACCCTACCTGTAATATCCAAGGCTCTCCCATCCGATACCCACTTACAGGCCATTAGACACAACAGCATGGCTAACTTACCTGATAACTGTTACCGGGAAAGATATTTATTTCTTGGCCATGACAGAAAAAGGTTTAGGTCTTTGTTGACATTTCGAAGAGTAGAGTACTTGGGGGGCAGAGGGACCGATGATCTGATTCCCCTCATCAGTTTCCAAACCAGAGGATGTTTCACCACTGGAGAATCATCCACAGGAGATTGTCCTGCTGAAATGTCTGATCAGAACGTGTTTAAAGAACGATAGGCAAATCCCTCAGAGACAAAAGCTGACAAAAATTTCAGAATGTGGATGACATCCAGTTCCACAGGATCTTCATCCCTTTGAACATACCAATGTAACCATCTTTCCCAAGCAGAGCGATATCTCTTGGTTGTTCCATCTGCTCATGCTCTAGATTAGAGACACACAGCTTCCTCCGAAAGTCCGTGGATCACTCATTTACTGCTATAATCCTCCACACCACTAGGCGTATTGAGCCATCCAGAATCATGCAGTGGGGGTTTCCTTGATCGTCCTGGTGGAGATCCAGTCTATGGGATAGAAGGATTGGAAAATCCCAATAAAATCCCATAGGCGGCTACTTTATCACCGGGGGGCCACATGGAGGATATCGGATGCAGCTGATCATCGGGACCCAACATATCTGCTACTAGGGGGTCTACCTGGAATCCAGAAGAGGACCCGGGACGAGGGGCCTCCTCTGAAGACAGACACCACACCCCCCACAGACCGGGTTCTACATCAGACTCACCCTGAGAGTCATCTTCCTCCCTCACAGGTTTCAGGATTATGCAATGGTATGGAGAGTAGATCTACACCTGGAAGCTGAGGTTTAGGGTGCACGAATGCCTGCTTCAGATGCTGAAAAGTTTCACCATCAATGCACTGCTCATGGGTTCTCTTACGTACCCCATGTTTAGGCTGCCTTTCATCTGGGGCTCCACAGGGTTCCAGGTGCATTTGTGCCAGTGCGTTTATCTTTCTTTGCTGCAGAGCTAGGGCCAAAGATAAAGCATGCTGCATAGAGGCATCCAGGGCCTCATAAAATTCATCCTTCAAGGGGAGGAAGGAAGACTCCTCCTTCAGGTATAAATTGTCCTGAGCCTACATGCTGGTAATCAGGGGCTAAGGAACCTAGCTATTATTGAGAGCTTGGAGTTCAGTTCTTGGGACTAGACACAATGATAATGGTATAAAGGGCTGCAGGATGGACGGGCCTTGTGGTGCCCAGGTTCTGACACTGAAGCAGAAGAAGCGCAGATCACGGCGCGGACAAGCCCAATAATAGCCCTAATGAAAAGACTGTAGACCTGCTAAAATTGCAGACGTTGCAGTCATTGCATGAAAAAATACTTCAAGTGAAGGAGAAATGTTCTGTACAGATCAGTTGTGTGGACATCTTGATCCAGGCTGCCAATGGGGGAAGTGAGGCCAGGGGTTCTGCGGTTCTTGCAGCTGAATTCCTGTACAATCAAGGATTCAGCATATGCTCAGTGTGGAGCGAGAAGAGTGACTCTATGCTACTTGAATGCCCCTGCTGGCCCGCAATGTACAAAAGGACCATGAGGTGCGATCCCGTGGTTTTGATGGGAGAGAAAACATTTGTTAGCGAACACAATCACAATAGTAAGCAGCAACAATACCCGGAGTATAAAAATTAGCGCAATAGTAATATTGATAAGCCTCAACAATGCCGCCAAAGAAGAAAGTCAAGAAGAGCACAACTTGCCTAGCTGTTGAGCAGTGAAGAAAGAGCATAAATAGTGAAGATGGGCTATGTTTAAGGACACTGTCCTTGGATTGGTTATTCGTGCTATTCCTTCCCTGTTAGGGGAAGGGATGTTTTTTCTTAAATTTACGAACTACTGTGACTAAAGTGGAGAAAGATAAGAGTATGATCCTTGTCTCTGGTCGTGACATAGAATTAAAGTTGTGCTCACAGTGTATGCCGTGAGCAGGTGCCACACTATAGCTGTGACACAAAAGGATGATGGACGGAGTGCTGAACAATGCAAACACTCACCCCCACTCACAGATCTGGATTTAATCCATCGTTTTTTTGCTCACCATGCCACCCCAATTTGGACCCAGCCATATGCAAATCAGTCTTGACCCTGTTCCTCATGGGAACAGTCCAGCCCGAACTGCCAGGCCAGGTCCTCCCTGGACTGGAAACATGCATCCTGGGGCTGGTTTCAGGGTATCACCCTCCATCAGCCAGTCTAGCTTGAATCCAGTGCCACAGTGAGCACGGGACCCACGTCTGGGCATACCCTTCCCACTTAGGGCAAATTTAGCAACACAAAAGGATGATGGACGGAGTGCTGAACAATGCAAACACTCACCCCCAGTCACAGATCTGGGTTTAATCCATCGTTCTATGGCTGTGAACAGTTTCAGAGCACTTTACTATTGTACGAAACCAGTTGCCCACGTATGGGAAGTTATTTTTTTTCTATGCTGTCACCAATTGTAGAGATAAGAAATGAACATAAGTGCAGAGGGGCATTGATTGATCAACCAATGGGAATGCTGAAAGTTAGAGATTACATAATCTCAAAAGGATACTCTTTTTGCAGTCACACATTAGTTCCATGTTTCAATAAAAATTAGCATGACGCATTTGTCCATTCCAAACGTATGCAGTAATCATACCCCAAGCAAATTTGAATTGATCTCTCTCTCTTGCAGGGCTTGCAATTTAGGGCCAGCTGTAGGAAAGCGTTTGCGACTCGCAAACGGTGAAAAACGCAGTTTGGGAGTCACAACAGCCTCACCAGAATGCAGAAATGCATTTTGCGAGTCGGATCCGACTCGCAAAATGCATTTCCAACTCGCAAATAGGAAGGGGTTTTCCCTTCCTATTTGCGACTCGCAATGCTATGCAATTCCATTTGCGACCGCAAAAGCGGTCGCAAATGGAATCGCAGTTACCATCCACTTGAAGTGGATGGTAACCCAGTCGCAAACGGGAAGGGGTCCCTATGGGACCCCTTCCCCTTTGTGACTGGACATAAAAATATTTTTTCAGAGCAGGCAGTGGTCCAAGGGACCACTACCTGCCCTGAAAAAACCCGAAACAAAAGTTTTTTTTTTTTTTGCCAAAGTGCAGCTCGTTTTCCTTTAAGGAAAACGGGCTACACTCTGAAAAAAATATATATATTTATTTAAAAGCAGTCACGGACATGGTGGTCTGCTGTCTCCAGCAGGCCACCATCCCCGTAAGTGCTCCTACTCGCAATGGGGTCGCAAACTGCAACCCACCTCATTAATATTAATGAGGTGGGTCTTTGCGACCCCATTGCGAGTTGCAGAAGGTGTCTGAGACACCTTTCTGCATTCCAAATTGCGAGTTGCAATTTGCGAGTCACAGGGACTCGCAAATTGCAAGTCGCAATTTGGAGTTTTGCTACATCTGGCCCTTAATCACATTCAAAGCCAAAGCAACTGCAAACAGGTAGGTAGATTAGGAAGTAAGTACAGAAATTTCCAAATGAGGCATTTATGGAGACGTGGAATCCCATGCATGTTAAACTGAGTTAGAAGAGGACACCCCAGGTAGAGAAGGTGAAAAGGTAACCAGCAATGTTAGTAAAATATAGAGGAGCTGAAAGGAATTCAGCAAAATAACATGCACAGGAGAACAGACAAAGGTAACAAAGCTGATCACTAGTTTTTAAAATGACTGAATGAGCAGACCAAGGTAACAAAGCTGATCAAGAGTTTTTAAAATGACTGAATGAGCAGACAGGCAGACAAGTGACACTTCAGAACAATAAGGATTCATTTTATAGAAGCTACTAAGAGTCAAATATTAGCAAAATAAATCTAAATCAAAATCAAGTTGGATCAAACCATTCAAAAGGGATTGAAGATTAAGGCCCTTATTATGACCCTGGTGGTCCCTAGACCGCCAGGGTCATGCTTGCGGTCAGACTGCCACCAAAGTGGCGGTTCAATCGCAACTTTATGACCGTATCCTTACCGCCACGGTCGGACCACCAGTACTGCCACTTTTTAGCAACCTGACAGCCTGGCGGTGCCGTCAATCATAATCTGCCAAGGCAGCACTTCAAACAACTCTGTCCTGGAGATCACGACCCCTCTCTCTGCTGGCGTTTACATGGCCATTCCACTGCCATGTTAAGGCTGGCAGAGAAGGGGTGCCGGTGGCCCCTTTGGGGCCGCCGGCACCTGCCCATGCACTTGACATGGGCAGTATGGGGGCATCCCTGGCCAGCCTCGTTGCGCAAATCACTGTCTGCTGGTTCACCCGATGCACAACAGCATTGCCACTGGCTCTATTTTGAGCTGGCGTCAATGTTGTGCATTTCCCACTGGACCAGCAGGCAGATACTGTGTTTCAGTCTGCTGACCCAGCACTGGCAGTCTCCTGACCGCTGGAGTTTAGCTGGCATTCTTTTCCACCTGCCAAACTCGTAATTAAGGCCCAAGAGTTTATGGTTTATTCTAGGAATCTTTTAAATAATATGGATGTGGAAGAATGCTCAGGAAAATAGGGAGTATTGATGTAATGGTCTTTATCACCAAAGGTTTGAGGCTGAGTTGGTCATGCAAGGTTCCTAATTGGCAGCAGAGTTGAGAGTGGCTAGCCCTTCGCAGAGGTCAGGGCACATGAAAATATTAGAGGTTTTACACAGTCTAAGTAAGGACACAGTGCCATACAGAGGCTGGTGGGCAGGGTTTGTGATTCTTATAAGATTACATTTTCATACTTTGAATGATCCACACATAGGACACTAGACCTTTCTTTACCGGCTTCCAAATTATAAAGTCTATAATTAGTGTTGCCTACCACTAACATGGTGCTTACCATGGTGTGCCAGTCCATCCGCTAGGGAGCATTCTTTGCTTCTAGGTTCCGCTTTTAAAAATTCACACAAAGGTCTTCTAACAGGGCTAAATTATGTCACATAATTAGGCACACATAGCATATTTCTCTTGCACATGTAGCTCTGCACTAATTACACACTAGTTTTTGACCCAAAAAAGTTCAAATTCAGGCCATAAATCTTGTGCCTAAGTCCCTTCTTGAGTAGGTACCCTAATACCTTGCTAACTTGTTGGTGCAATACAGGTCATCTAAAACAAGATTCACAGCACACCCAGTTAAATACAAAAGATATGGGGACCAAACATTTAATGCACCAGTCTCTTCCACTAGAAACTTGCATCTAATATTTTACACCAAAAAGATGTTATATGTTTCAGGGAATTTCTGAATAGGTGCATTGCAGCTAATAGCCGTGTGGTCAGTGACAAATCAAGTATTATTGTCATTCGGTTCACTAATAATCCTGTTATCCAATACAATTGTAAATCTCTCTTCTTCTCTTTCCTGAAGCCACCCTGGATTGTACTAGCAGTGTGCAAAAATATGAATAAAATAAAAAATAAACCACTTATGTAGAAGCAACATCAACACACTCTGGAGCAGAGGGGCTGGAGTGCCAGAGAGATGCAGCAATGTAGCAAAGTGTTTGTTCTAGAAATTCAGTTGAGCAGATGGTGTGCAGTACTGTGGAATGTGGAAACTTCACAGTCACTCACCTATCAATATAAGCAATTCTTATCCTATTTTAATTCCTTATAAGTGCTGTTCAGAAGCTGGTTTGGAAAGGGACAGTTTAGCAGGCATGCTTTCTGATGAGTGCCATCTGTTCACTTTAAATCCATCATTCCTGTATTTCTGCTTACATGTGTGCACATTGATTTCATGTTAGTAGTCCCAACTAATTTGTAAAAATAAAAACACATCCCACAATATAATGGTTCAGCTTTATAAATGTTTTCAAGAGACGAATTGTATTACTGCATTACTGCTCCAATTTCCCACCTTAGTATAGAAAAATAACATGTGTGGAATACTAAACTAAAACATACCTGGTTTCATCCAAGCATTTTGATTTACGCCACTCTCTTGTGGCAAGTGCATCTTCCCAAATCTGAACAAAACAGACGCTCCATTAATCAGGAAAGCCAACGAATCCCATCCAAATGTTTCATGCTATTTATTTACAATTCTGAAGATAAGTGCAATCATTAACTGCATGAAGCTTTGACACACACTATATACATGTGTGAAACTAGCTTCTTTTAATTGAATTTCATTCCGATATCAAAGAAAGAGGTCAATATTTCTTTAACTGCAATTTTTTTTATAAAAATAGCTAGTCAAGATTAAAGGTGTGCACTTTACATTTAGTAGCAGTTTAAGCCGTCACCTCATTTAACTTAATGCTGATAATGAGCTTTTTGTAAATCATTTATGAGCAAACATAGGGTTTATTGCACAAGGAGTTTGCCTTTCACCTTGGTGCAGAATACGTGCAACTGATTAACAGGGCACTTTATTGGGAGTTACCTCGCCGTCTTTCATACTAAGATTTTGACTACTGAAAGTAGTTGATGTTTCCACTTGAAAGACCAATGAAAACTATTCAAGATTTGGCATGGAAGCACAGATTCCTATCTGGCATAACAAAGAATGTAGAAATCTGCATTATTTCCCCTCCTGAGAATTACTGGGATCCCTGGTAATGGTAATACTGGGCAGGGAAATAACAGGTATAATATCCAATCACTCATAACTGAGGCTTCATTGTCATGTCTATAATAAAGGATGAGATCTATTTACTTGGAATGCTTCCAAATCCCAGCAGAATCTGATGCCTTTCTGTGTAAAAGATAGATCTAAAATAATCAGGCTTTCTATTCTTCTTTAATCACCCCCATGGCAAGAACATGATGATAATCGGCTAGCTACCTCTAGCTGCAGCAAAATCAGCACTGGACTGAATTAATATTCTCATATTTTTCAACAAATGGCTGAAAATATGTTATGCTAAACCATTCTATTACTTTAGCAGGTTATGGTAGATTTGATAGTATCTCATGAGACTGTTTGCATCTGAAGAGTACTTTTATAACAGTGGGAATTTGTCCACTTTTGCCTGTTCCCCCCTTCGTTTCTAAATCTTATTCTTGGTTTTTAGATTCTGTACACTTGGGCACTGCTGTCCAGCTGACCTCAAAAGTTTGACAAAATAGACTATTTCCTAATTAGTAACCTTAACTTTTTTAAAGACAATAATACCATGGTATATTGTGCTGAAATGTATCCATGACATGAAAAGTTAAGTGTCACTTGTGTGCTGCAGCACTCATTATGCCATTAACTGGTGTAGTAAAGGAAAACATGGCTTCAGGCCTACCAATGTTACTTGACTACTGCAGTGTAAAGCCTGCAACTTGCTAAAATAACCCCTTTTGACAGGTAAAAGAAAACAACAGAAGTATGGGAACTTTTTTCAACCTTTTGTTCCAGACATTCAATGGAATGCACCAAGAAAAGTATCTGGCCGGCAGTTCAATGGTGTTGGACTGAAGTGGTCTCCCCCACTTGGAGAGAAGGTTTTCTTCAGAGGAAAATGACAATGGGCCTGATTCTAACTTTGGAGGACGGTGTTAAACCGTCCCAAAAGTGGCGGATATACCACCTACCGTATTACGAGTCCATTATATCCTATGGAACTCGTAATACGGTAGGTGGTATATCCGCCACTTTTGGGACGGTTTAACACCGTCCTCCAAAGTTAGAATCAGGCCCAATATCTTTTCAGATTGGGACTTAAAAACTTTTTTTGAAAGTCCCTACTTCCAGACCCAGGTGGGCCAATCCTGTTAGTGTAGGTGACACCCACTCCACCGTGCTCTACCTCAAATTGCACCCAGGTCCCTTTCTACTGAATTCATTGTCAGCCATTGGTGCATTGTGCTTTTTAGTGCTACCCTCACTTAAATCTTTGAAGAATCATATCTAGGGTTTCCCTATTTGGGTTTTTGCCATTTTTGTGTAATTTTGACTATCAGTTATTTTCAAATTCTTATAAATTGGAGTGGGATTTTAGCATGTTTTGTATTCAACTTGTTAACTGTTTTAGTATTTTTAGATGTTTTATACATTTGTGTTTAGTTACGCCTGTCTGCTCTATGCCATAGCTATCAGGGGTTGAGCTCAGGTTTAAATTACTGGCGATGTTGACTAGATCTGACAGGATAGCCACTTTATTATTTGCAGAGGATCCATCCCAACTAATTATCCATGTTTTGAGATAACAATAATGGTACCTTTATATCTTTCTACAGCCATATATTGTCCCAGGTGACTTAAAACACAAATCCATCTTTTTTTTTATATCCTCTAGACATTTGTAATAATGCAATAACCTAAAACCCTATTTTAGCTACATTTTAGAGGTTACCGTATATTCAGTGACCATACTGTTTTATTATCTGAAACAATGAGTCCAGGCAGGGTTCATTTACTTCTGCTATCAACTCTGATTCTGTGTCCCCTGCCAGCTTCTTTATCAGAACCATGTGGCCTGGAACTAATGAGAACCTATTGTCATTAGTGTACACAAATATCCTTTACATCTTTTCTGTTGGGAAATTTAGAAAGTCACGATGACTAGTAATCTCTAAAATACCATCCTATTTCCAAAGTCTTAATAATGGGGTCCCTGAATAAAACCATTTTCTATGCAATGTGAAAAGATGAAGGAAGTTTATAAGACTTGCATTCAAATTTTCCAAATAGCTTTAGTAATGTTAAATGTAACTAAAGGAAGTTTCAATTTTTTTGAGTGCATTGTTTTATTCCAACGATTGGGTTAAAATCCATTGATTACATGTAATGCAAGTTAAGTTATAGAATTTAGACGTACTCTGGTAAATGATTTTTTTCTTTCTACCAAAACCTTATTAAAAGCAACACTATCTTCAGGTCTTTCCTCCAAATTTGTATCTGATAAAAAATGTGTATCAATGTAGATATAAAAAGTATATATGTTATTGTAACAAAATCCACCTGCTTTCTTAAAATATGACCTATTCTGGACCAAACACTTTTATTGCCCTTTGTTCCATGGCTCAAAGTATTTGAAATATTACAAAATTACCCTGTCATACTTTAGGCTTTCTTTCCTTTAATATAACTGTGAGTTTATATATATATACAGCAACTATATCAGTCAATTCAGGCCCTCTGCCCGAGGTTTAGACTACATATATAGGCCAGGGAAAATAATGAGGAAGAGGGATTTTATTCACTAGTAAAGCTAGAGGCAGAAGGGCTGTTATGCTTAGAATGTAAGAGCAGAAAATTCTAAATTTAATAGGGAAATTGTTTGCTTTAAATTTTGGAACTTCTAACAGCAATTTGTTTATGAAGCTCAAAGCTTTGTGAGGAGTATATACATTGAACTTCACAATGAGTGCATGCAAGTTTTGAGTATAATAGATGTGGCGCATGATGCAGGTAGATTTGCAGGCTATACGAATAGGTGTTGTGAGCCTATACATTTGGCATAGAATTTTTGAAACATGGTTGTACATTTTTAGGCTATATTCAAACAAACCACAACAATTTGAGAATCATTGCAGCACTTTATTCAAACCTGCCTGTAATGTTGGTATTCATCAAGCAGTTAGTGATATTCTTGTGTGGAATCAAATCCTGTTCTGGAATTGATCCTTGCTCGGCTTCTCTCTAGCTGCTTCTTGCATAGATGTTTCCAGCTAAACCTATGAAACTCTTGTTGACTTCAGGAGCAGTGACAATCAGCTGTATTTTCGTGTTGATACTGCCACCTTTGAAAGTTCCAATTTTAGACCCCTGTTCCACACTTATAAAACCTTTTGGCCACACAGCACAGTCATATGAGAATGCCACACAGTTTATCTTATGCCTAGACATCTGGCTTCCAACTCTCTTCTACACGCCCTTAATTTCCTGCAGTAAGTTCGACTGTAAGGATTGCTGGTCACTCTTGAAAGTTAAATGGCAGTGAAGTTGAAATACTGATTTAGGGAAATAATACAGAGCCATGAGACAAATATTTGTGGCCAGTTAACATGGGACCTATCTCCTTGCCTGCTCCTCAGGTGAAAAATCTTGGCATATTTCTGTCCAAGTAGTTACAATTAATATACACATAAAGGAAGTGTGTAGGTTTGTTTTTCATGTTCTGCATCAACTAAGACATGCTCTTCTTCTTATCCCTTAAAAGCATCACATGTCTAGTGTTACTGAAAGCATTAGTCTCTATTAGACTGTTTTAACAATCTCTGCGTTTACCAGCTTGAGCTTTGTTGATGCACCAGAGATCCCAGAGATTAGAAGTTCATCCTACCTGTCAATTAAAGAGGTATGGTCACATCTTGCAAGTATAGCGGAGAGTTCAGCTCAAATACTTGTGCTTAATGCATGAAGCATGTTATTATTCTGCTTCATTCTTGCTGCCCCCCCCTATAATGTCCTCCTGTTTCATTAATAACTCTGAGCTCTGAAATGTATCTACTCTTACCAGTTTATATAGGGAAAGGCCCCCCGGTAGGCAGTCACTCACTTACATGAGGCCCACATCTTTGACATCAACTTCCACTTCATTTGACACAAATTGAATCAGTCTTTTTTTCACGAAGGCATAGAATTTTTAAACAAAAACATTCTGGGATTTATCTTCTGCCCAGCTAACCTTGAAAGCTTTGCTTGTTCCTCAACACCAAGTAACCAGTACTAACACATAATGGTCTTTGGAAACCAAATCAAGTCAAGTAATTTTGTTTAATTAGTCTTGTTCAGAAAACCTTCCTGTTTTTCCATCCCTCTGGGAATTGTTTGGGCATAACTCTGTATTTGGAAGGTGGTCACCATTGGTTAGGGTTCTATGAATATTAGATTTGAAGCTGTTCACTTATTACTCCTCATGTTTTGACAGATGATTTTGTTTTGTCCCTTGAATGGGCCATGACCAAACCTTTGTATATGCTTGTGTAATGGTATATGGCCAACAGGAGGTAACTAAAGAGGATGTCTTGAAAGGGGCTTCTCAAAAGGGGGTGGTTGTAGCACAATTCATGCACAGTGTAGTGATCAGCCTTTCCCTTTCCAACTGCGGGTGATGTTCAAAGCCTTCACACCACAAAGAGCGTTTTTGCAGAAAGTTGCAGTCTGCTTTCCAGATTAATTTTAATGTGTCAGGAATTGTATTGCAACTCCTGGCTAAAACTCACCATGCAGGCACGGAGCCCTGCATGAGAATTCTTCCTCAGCATTCACATTGCCAGTTGGACTGTTTGTGGCTTCTGTCCTTTAAAGGCACATGGGTCTCTACGAATGATTCAATATGAATACAGATGCACAAAAAGGTTTAAGTTATTAACATTTGGTAGCTTACAAAAATGATTACCAATTGTCTTCACCAGTCTCTAATAATTCTATGCTGTGCTAATGGACAAATGGTTGGAAACTACAAGTTCAAAATGCCTGCAATGAAAAGTGGTTTACTTTTGTCCATTGTGAATGGAGACTTTGGACTGTCTTTGCGACTGAAGTTGTTTTTCACTGTTGTAATGCTATCTTCTTTATATGGTAACACAGGATTACCTTATTACATTTACTACGTGATAGCTTCAGTTTGGGCCTAGACAGACAATTGCATTGTAATTGAAAATCATCTTTAATGATACTCAGGTTTTAAGTTACTATTACAAAAATGCCACTTTTAGAAAGTTGGCATTTTTCTGCCTAAACCAGGTGTGCCTTTCTATCAGTGTCCAGGGTCACATAACTGTGAATGGCTCTCCTGTTGTGGGTTGTGTATTTTCTCCAGACATGGGGATTAAAGAGTCCTAGGTGTGGGGGATGGGTGTCTTCCTGACATGAAGGCTGGAGAGGGTCTGTGCCCTGCCCTCATTACACTTTAAAGGGCTTTCCTTGCCTGCTGCACACACAAAGGAACCTTGCACAAGGCCTTTCTTTCCCTTTGTCACTCTAGACAGTTCGAAGCCAGAATCAAAGAAATGGGACTGACCAGAACCATAACAATATGTGGTAATAGGGAACCAAAGGTGTTTATATTGACAATAAAGACATTAATTCAGGTGGATATCCAGGAAACCAAGCTTGAGGATATGAGTGAGTACATTACAATTTCTGAAGTTAGAACTGAGATTGCTAAAGAAACAATTAATGTCTATAAGAAAGAAACTTAGTAAAAACATGTTAAGACTCAGAGAGAAAAATATGCTTGAGATGGAAAATCATAATACAAGATATAGTGTGAGGGTGACTGGCAATAATGAAAAATCTGAAAAAGATGATCCCCCATCATTTAAAAAAAGTTTTGCCCCCACCCCTAAAGAACTGACATGGAGAGAGACCATTGCGTCTTATTTTGCATCTTGTCCATGGGATTATACTGTGATACTTCATAGAGAATCGTTTATATTAATGGAGAAAATGCTGCAAACATCAAGGTAATTGAAGGGTGTTATTTAAGATTATAGATCTTTAGGGAACATGTTGGGACACAGTTACTTTAACTGACAATCTTTGATACTTTTTTGGTTCTCATGGTATTTCCAATAGTAGCATATTGATGGCATGTTCTAAAGCTTTTCTGGGGCATTACTGTACCTACTTGATATTTATCAAGCACTCAAAACCGGCATTTTAGGTAATAGTTTGCTATCAAGAAATCTATATATACACATGTTATACATCTAGTACCCATAAAAAAATCATAGGGTAACCGTCAACCCTGCTCTTTTAGAGAATGAATGACATTCGCAAGTCTTGAAATACAATTTTGACTGATGTACATATCTCTTCAAAAGAAATAAGCATAATAATTGTACCTAAATGATCCACAATAGTTGGCTTGACTCATGTCTTCCAAAACCTCAGTCACTGAGAATAAAGTAAACTTTCCAGATTAATACCAATACCCAATGGTACATATGATTTTTAGAATGCATCATCAAAAGGGTATTTTGGTTTATAACAATTTAGTGAGTATGTTCATTTACCTGATTACTGCAGTAAAAATCTGATTATCACAAACCAACCAATTAGTGTTCTTTTTATGAAATCACTTGGAGAAGTGCTTGCTTCCCTAGTCTTCCCCTTCTCTGGCCTGGTATCTAGATCCCCGAACAAAGCAGTACTGACAACGCTCAAACAGGTCACCCACCTTTGTCCACCTCTTTTAGGTCTCGACAGACACTGGGTAGGTGGGAAAACACTGATAGTGCTCTCCAGCCACCAACCACTATCTTCCCTGTCTGTCAGAGATTTACTCTTGGTGCTGATAGAGGCTCAGCAGCTTCTTATGTCTCCTTTCCAAGAAAAACTGAAGAGCATTACATTTGGGCCAGTATGAAGAGGAAAGGCTCAAAGTAGCATGGTGATTACTACAGGGCACTAGGTACTTAAGTTTTTAATATTTAGACACAGGTTGGATCAACTCAGTTGGGTGGACTCCAAACAGCTATGTGCTAATTTTTTATAGTTGTTTTTTTTTTTGATCGTATTTCCTATATTTGGGAAAGAGGAGGGTGTTATAAAGGGGGATGATGGTTGGTGGCAGGATCTCCTTTTTACTCTTTTCAAAAGTAGGAAGAATTGATAAAGGGCAGTGGGGGTGAGGACATCAGGTATACATATATTGTTACAGTCCATTGAGGGGGAGGAGTGCTGAGGAGGTGAGACTACACTGTTTATCACTCCCTGATGATTTCTCGTTTGGGGCGTGTTGAGGAGCTAATACGCAAAAATACATTATAGATGTGTAGTTGTCAAAAACATGGAGTTTTTCACCTTAGGATTTCGAGTACCATCACTGGCAAGTGCAACTACTACACTTGTTACCCATTTGATTAAGCCCAAGCAGAACTTGCATAGTTTTGTTTGCGGAAATTATGAGAAATGCCAAAAAATGATGTGAAAGTATGTGCCATTAGGCAAAATGCTGGCATTGCAACTTGCTTCTAGAATGGAGGTCAGGACACATTGTACTCTAACAAAATAGTGCAAAATCACTTGTATTTCATGTCTCTTGGAGCCCCACAGTAGAAAGCCACCCTGATATTGAAAGCTGCACATCTATTCTATTATATATGGTAGCCATGCATCCATGCATCCATAATAATATGTATATCATCTTGCTATTTACAATGCTGTCACTTTGACAATCACAGACAGGTGTTAGACCCTTCTTCAAAATTATACTTCACTTAACAGAAATTATAGTGTTCAAGTATGTGACTTTGGTTGCATCTTGGAAAACAAAAAGCATCTCAAAGGACCACAAAATTCTGTGAGAAATCTATCAATCTGATTCACACAAACAGGGGATTGAGGGTGGGTCTGTCCATCTTTTCTTTCATTCATACTTACTAAATTAGATATTTGATCCCCTTGTTCCAAATTAAACAATAATCTCCAGTATTGTTAGTGATTGGTAATTCTTTCTTCCTTTGATGTGGTGAAAGGTCAGCTACATTTTATTTGTTCATTGTAAAGTCTAGTCTGAATCTGAACTAAGTATCCATAGAAGGATAATGATGTGGGCAACACAGAACTATCTAGCTCGGTATAGTCAGAATAAGTTCAAATGCATATAATTAAAGGTTAGAATTGGTGTTATAAATAGTAAAAACATTGAAACCAACATTTAAGTGAACATAGCTAGCTGGAGATGTGCAAGCAAAGATGAGTCTGCTTAAGACTTCACTAGCTTTAGAGATGTTTGCTTCTTATTTGCTGCAGGTGTACAGAAAGTAATAGAACACACAGACCATCTACACATAGCCAATCAAAAGCTTTCATTTCTTATATCCTAGAGAGATTAAAATAAGGTGTCAGTTGTTTTTACTTTAAGAAGTAGTCCTGGGGACCCAGGGAGTAAGTGATGCTTGACAGTTAATGTAATGGGGACAGCAGTCAGACAAGCAATATTCAAATTATCATTTGACTATTCACTCACCAGGCTACAATACACATGCTACCTAGTACTGCTCTGCTTTCTCAACTGAAATGTCCATGGCAAAAAGTTGTATGTCTAGGGAAAAAGTGCATTAGGTTGCATACATGTAGGGTTGCAAGAGCATTGGCACCAGTGCATCAGACCACCAAAAAGGAAGAATTTAACATCTTTTGGGGAGGGTGACCGAAGAATATACTGCCTGGTGGTATGAGTCTGCATGATAAAAGTTATTTCTTGAGTATGGTAAGGAAAATATAAATATACAGGTCTTCACTTGTTGCATTTTCTGCGTATCTGTGTATTTACCACACTTGTCACATAATGTCGATTTTAGAAAACGTGTTTCTATCTCTAAAGGATCAACAGTCACTAAGAGTGGCAAATCATTTGCAAAGTTTAACTGGTAAATTTGGTGTTTAACTGGTACTAAAAAGGTCAAACATTTGCCAGACACTATTAATGAGTGTTAATGTAGAAAAATAATGAAAAGATACCACCACAGAATATGCCATATTATGTTACAAATTTGCCCCTTTGGGGACGTAAATTACGGTATTCCAACAGAATATCAACTATATCAACTACAGAATATTGCGAGGCCAAAATATAGTATAGCTAGGTAAAAATAGGTTTCTCATTCTTAACTTCACATATACATGCCTTGGATTTAAATAAATATCCAAGGCATGTATATGTAAAGCCTCATCAGTTCCTCAGGACCCAAAGCAGCGCCGGTGCGCATCCGGGCAAGGCACCCGCTAAATCCACACCACAGCCTTGCTCTTTGTGAAGGTGTTGCGCACTCCAAAGGATAAAAATCACACCTCCTTACAAATAATAACAGGGGAAATATAATCAAAAATGTATTCAGGCATACTCTTGCAAAACTCTAACGCATTTTTGGCACTGATCGTTGTCTTTTATCACGGGTCAGCTAGTCCTCTTTCAAGTGCCATATAAACAGTGAAACTATACATAACATAAAAGACAGACAACTTAGTGCAAACAACACAGGGATGATGTGTAAAGTGTGGCAGTCATTTTAGATTGGCATTCTCTCATGTATGAGGATAATAATATCAATAGAATCCAGTGATTTCAAATTAAATGGCAAAATCCTGAAAATAATAATCAAAAATAACTATATCGGAATATCAGTCCAATCATTAATGTTCACCAGTGGTCATGCAACATAACCTCAGAAATAAATGATTATCCTCATTCTATCCTCTCATCATACAAAATAAATCCATCAACTAAATATGGTATTATGTCATCCTAACCTAATATTTTCATACATACGTTTGGCTAGGCATCAGTCATAATCATATGCATTTTTAGCAAATAGCCATCAATACATATCACTGCCAATATAAAAATGAAACTCACATTTTTTAAATTAGCAGAAGATTTTTGCGATATACATTCATTGTGTCATTGTAAAAACTGCAAATATGCAATTACTGGAACAAATAACCAGTCAAGTATAGATATATTGTGATGGCCAAAATGGAAATATGTCATGAATAAGTTAAGATGTAAAATAATAATATAAAATGAGAAGAGCAAAATGGAAAGAAGCTATCTTAGCTATTTTTCTCAGTCGAGCTCCGACCACAATGTAGAGGAGCCGAAATGATAATGCAAGCACATTGGTGCATACAAGAATATGGCAAAAATGTCTCCCACTGCATCAGTAACTCCCTGTTTAGAAGTGCAAAGGGCATAAGTTAAAATCCAAACATAGACATATATTAAAACTTCTTACATGTAATTTAATGGACATAGGAAAACAGAATAAATCAATCAGAAAGTAGGATAACATTTCACTCAAAACAGGATTTAGAAAGGGGTATTCAAAGCAGGATAAGTAGGAGATGTCCCAACTAAATCTCCCAGATGTGCTGACATTTCTTCATGAGTATTTAAACCTTAGGGGATCTTACTGTGAAGTTACAAAATATTTCTTGACTCACGTTGTCTCAGTCTTCGCACTCGGTCTCCCCCTCTAGCAGATATAACTATTCTATCAAGGGCAAACAACCTTAGAAGATAACTGTTACTGTGATGTACAAGTTCACAATGATGTGCTACAGAATATTGTGTAAACCTCTCATGTGTTGCAGCATTACTTTTTTTAACTGGGAACATTGTTTTGCCCACATAGATTTTTCACACAGACAGAAAAGTGCATTACACAAAAATCTGAGTTGCATGTTAGATGTTTTTCAATGCATTTGTACATATTACTCAGCAGACATAGATATTCCTTAATATTGTGGCAGCACATTTGTATTATCATATCTGGTCTTTTCATTATAGTGATGACCTCATTATTGCATAATCTGTCTCTGAGAGATTTACCTTTTCTAAAAGTGACACTAGGGTAGGTACCCAAAGTACCTGTCAATATAGCTTCTGTTTTCAGGTAATTCCAGTATTTTTTATGTATATGCTATGTATCTCCTTATTTATTGTTAAAGGTAGTAATGAATCTCGTAATCAATCAATCAGTACACTTGTAAAGCGTGCTACTCACCTGTCAGGGTCTCAAGGCGCAGAGGGGAGGGGGTGCTGCTACTGCTCGAACAGCCAGGTCTTGAGTAGCCTCCTGAAGGTCAGCAGGTCATGGGTCTGTCGTAGGAGCAAGGGGAGGGTGTTCCAGGTCTTGGCGGCGAGGTGGGAGAAGGATCTGCCGCCAGTGGTCACTCTGCGGATGGGAGGGATGGTGATGTGGGCGAGGTCGGCTGAGTGGTGCTGGCTGTTCGGGGTGTAGAAGGTGAATTATCTGTTGAGGTAGGCTAGACCGGTGTTGTGGAGTGCCTTGTGTGCGTGGGTGAAGAGCTTGAAGGTTATCCTTTTGTTGATGGGGAGCAAGTGTAGGTCTCTCAGGTGGGGAGTGATGTGGCTGTGATGGGGTACGTCAAGGATCAGGCGTGCAGAAGAGTTTTGTATATGTTGCAGTCATTTGAGGAGTTTGGCCGGGGCTCCAGCGTAGAGGGTGTTTCTGTAGTCAAGTCTGCTACTTATGAGGGCCTGGGTGACTGTTCTTCTTGTTTCTCTGGGGATCCACCTGTAGATCTTGCCGAGCATGCAGAGGGTGTTGAAGCAGGAGGAGGAGACGGCGTTGACTTGCTTGGTCATGGAGAGTGTTGAGTCGGGATGATGCCCAGGTTGCGTGTGTGATCGGTGGGTGTTGGGGCTGCTCCCAGTGTGGTCGGCCACCAGGAGTCGACCCAGGCTGAGGGGTTGGCTCCTAGGATGAGGACCTCCATCTTATCCGAGTTCAGCTTCAGTCTGCTGTTCTTCATCCATTCGGCGACGGCCTTCTTTCCTTCGTGGAGGTTGGATTTGGCAGTGAGGGGGTCCTTGGTGAGGGAGAGGATCAGTTGGGTGTCGTCGGCATAGGAGATGATGTTGAGGTCATGCAGCCGAGCAACGTGGGCGAGCTGGGCCATGTAGACATTGAATAGTGTCGGGTTGAGGGACGATCATTGGGGTATACCGCAGATGATCTTGGAGGCTTCGGATCAGAATGGGGGAGACGGATGCTCTGGGTTCTGCCGGAGAGGAAGATGGTGGTCCATTCTAGAGCTTTGTCCTGGATCCCTGCATTGTGGAGGCATGCACGTAGGGTGTGGTGGCAGACGGTGTTGAAGGTGGCAGAGAGGTCCAGGAGGATGAGGGCTCCGGTTTCACAGTTGTCAAGCAGGGCCCTGATGTCATTGGTGGCGGCGATGAGGGCAGTTTTGTTACTGTGGTTGCTGTGGAACCCTGACTGGGATTGGTCCAGGATGTTGTTCTCTTTGAGGCAGTGGGTCAGTTGTCTGTTGACGATCTTCTCAATGACCTTAGCTGGGAACGGGAGCAGGAAGATGGGCCGGAAATTCTTAAGGTCTCTCGAGTCCGCTTTGGGTTTCTTGAGTAGGGCATTGATCTCGGCATGCTTCCAGCTCTCAGGGAAAGTTGCGGTCTCGAAGTAGATGTTGATGACTTTGCGAAGGTGGAGTGTGATGGTGGCACTGGCTTTGTTGAAGATGTGGTGCGGGCATGGGTCTGACGAAGAGCCGGAGTGGATAGTGCTCATGGTCGTCGACGTTCATGTTGGCCCAGGCGAGCAGGGGGTCGTAGTCGATGGTGGGTGGAGAGTCTGAGGTGTCAGTGGTTGTCAGGGTGGTCTGGTTGTTGAAGTTGTCGTGGATGTCTATGATCTTGTGGTGGAAGAAGGTGGCAAGGGAGTCACACAGGTCTTGCGACAGTGGGATATCGTTGGTGTTGGAGCTGGGGTTGGAGAGTTCCTTCACAATGTTGAAGAGCTCATTCCTGTTGTGTGCGTTGTTGTTGATGCGGTCTTTGAAGGAGGTCCTCTCGGCAGATCTGATGAGGTGAGTGTGTTTGCGGATGGCGTTCTTGTGGGCTGCATGGCTGTCCGGTGTCTGTTCGCATGCCATTTCTTCTCCAGCTTCCGTCAGGTTTGCTTGGAGGCTTGAAGGTCTGAGGTGAACCAGCTGGCTCTCTTGCCAGCGCATCCGTTGCAGGGTTTCTTGAGCAGGGCGAGAGTGTTGGCGCAGTCGTCGATCCAGCGACGGAGGTTGCAGGCTGCGAGGTCGGGGTCGGTGGGTTCGGCGGGCGGGCTTCGTGGGAGGCCGGTGTTTAGCTGGTCTTTGGTGACTTTGCTCCAGCTGCGGAGGGGGATCTGTTGGGTGTGGTGGTGCATGGTGGGTTTCCGGAAGGTGAAGTGGATGCAGCGATGGTCGGTCCAGGGGAGTTCGTGGTGTGGCTGATGGTGATGTGGGAGCTTGTGGAGAAGATGGGGTCCAGCGTGTGACCAGCAGAGTGGGATGGTGTTGTGAAGAGCTGTCTGAGTCTGAGGTTGGCAAGGTTGTCGATCAGGGTGGTGGAGTTGGTGTCGTTGTTGTTCTTGACGTGAAAGTTCAGGTCTCCGAGGAGGATGTAGTCTGCGGAGGCCAGGGCGTGCCTGCTGATGAAGTTGGTGATGGAGTCGCTGAACTGAGGTCATGGTCCGGGGGGGGGTCTGCAGATGAGAGTTCCTTTGAGGGTGATGTTGGGGTCAGTGTGGATCTGGAAGTGCAGGTGTTCGGCGGTGCTGAGGGTGTCGTCGGTGCAGGTCATGACCCTGATGGTATTCTTGTGGACAATGGCGATTCCACCTCTGACTCCCTGCGAATAATCTTGTAGCCATCCGGAATGGCTATGGCAATGTCCAGTGCCGAGGAGGCGTTCATCCAGGTCTCCGTCAGGAAGGCGAAGTCCGGGAAAGAGGTGTTGAGCAGGTCACAGAGTGCAACGGCGTGTTTGCGTGCGGAGTGGGTGTTCAGTAGGATGCATCGGAGGTGGTTGCGATCTTTCTCGGTGGGTGGTTTGGTAGTTTGGAGGCTGGTGAAGCTGCAGTTCCGGCAGGTGAAGGGTCCTTGGGTGTGCTTCAGGTGGCCAGGAATTAGGTGTGTGATCGTCTGGTGTTAAGTGCGAGGTCGGGCGTGTGTCGTAGTGGCGTCGGTCGTCATGGCGGTCGCAGGGACCAGGGGTCCTGGCGCTGGGCACGGTCCAGGCACAGACAGGTGTAGACGTGCTTGCCTTAGGCTCGCCGGACGAAGCGGTGGGAAAAAACGGGTGAGGAAGGCAGAGGGAACAGAAGGCAAAACAGGGCACAGAAAATAGTCAGCAGGGGGAAACAGGAATATACAGCGATAGCAAATGAGAAGAAAACATCCAAAACAATACAATACAGATGCAGCCTAAGACCTAACACTCGTCACCAGGGATGAGGTGCAGGTGGAAGCCTGCGGGTGGAGGAGGGCCTCGAACTTGCGTCAGGCAACAGCAGCGAGCTGGGGGGGCGGTCACAACAGGTGGTGCTGTTGTGGCGACGTGGGGAGTGACCTGCCTGAGAGCAGGGTCAAGGGTCACTCCCGTAACTCCAATTTTGCAACTCTCTTTAGGGTTAGGAGGGCATCTCTATTGACTCAAGTAGCTTTCATGAGTGCAGCTTTAAACATTCTCATTGCAGCCCCACTCATGAAATGTGGTAAGCATTTCACAGCACTCTTTGTTAAAAGCAGAGTCAATGCTTTTGGAGTGAAGATAGAGTCAGTGCTACAGTTCCTGTGAGCCCGCAAGAACTCACCATAAATTATACTTTTTATTAGATGTTTGGGATGACTACTCTGTGCCTGTCGTAACAAATTCACTGCTGTTTCTTTCCCATATAGAGCAGTAGTAATTTTATTATCTACACTGCTCACTCCTATATCCAGAAACTCCACACATTCCTTACTGATGTGCCCTTCCAATCTTAAATTAGGGTTATTGTCATTCAACATGATGATGAATCTAGATGCCTGTTTCTGACCCTATTTCCACATCAGGAACAGGTAATCTATGTAACACAGAAAGAGTAATGCATGAATGTTTAATTCCTCAAAAGCTACAGACACCTGTTGCTCCAACCATTCCATCAAATTGTTGACATAACTGGGAGCAAAACAGGTGCCCATAGCTGTTCCTTGAACCTAACTGTAAAAACGGATGTAAAACAAATTGTTAGACAGGCAACATTCAATCATTGTCTTGTTAGTTCAGTATGGAAGAAAAAAGAGAGTGGTCTTGCTCTTAAGAAATGTTAGCATGGCAGTGGGCCATCTTCATGAGGGTTCCTAGTATACAGACTACAGACATCCAAAGTGACTGAGAACCAGTCTGCTTCCCATGGTATGTCATAAACTCTTCTCAGCAACTCCCTACTTTCCTGGATATGACAGGAGAGGGATGTCACAAATAGTGATAGAAAATAGTCTATATATTTAGACAAGTTTTCTACTAGGGATCCAAATAAATAAACAATTGGCCTCCCAGGAGGATGCAGAGGGTCCTTGTGTAATTTAGACAGTAAGTACAATACAGGTATTTTGGGCATTTTATTCATTAGGAAGTAGTTTTCTTCCCATTAAATACGTTCCCTTTCTTTCCAGTTCTCTAGTAGTTCACCATATTTGTTGCTAAAGAGTTTATCATCTTTGTTGGTGACCTTTTCATAACAATCCACGTCACAAAGTTGTTTGCAACCCTCAACTAAGTAGTCATCCCTCTTTAGGGTGACAAAATTGCTACCCTTATCTGAAAGTGTTATGACACTGTTATCATACTCTGTTCGTATTTTTATGGCCACCCATTCATTTTTGCACAAGTTATCATTCTAACAACTTTTTTTGATGGCCAGTTTTTTTAAAAGTCTTTGATAACTCAGGGCCTCATTACGACCCTGGTGGCCAGCGGTACACTGGCAGTAACACCGCCAACAGGCTGGCGGTGTAACGCCAGTGTATTATGACCATGGCGCATTAGCCATGGCCATACCGCCGGCCCCTCCACTTGACCGCCAGGCTTCCGCCAGGCAGTCATAATCCTCAGGGCACACTGCAAGCAGCACTGCCCTGGGGATTATGAGTCCCCAACCACCAGCCTGTCCATGTTGGTAAACACCGCCATGGAAAGGCTGGCGGTAAGGGGGACTCGGGGTGCCCCTGGGGGCCCATGCACTGCCCATGCACTTGGAATGGACAGTGCAGGGGCCCCCAGGCACAGCCCCATCACGCATTTCACTGCCCGAAAATGTGCGATGGGTGCTGCTGCACCCACTGCACATCAACATTGCCGCCGGCTCTATTATGAGCCGGCTGCAATGTTGATGTGACTTTTCTGCTGGGCCAGCGGACGGAAATACTGTTTCTGTCCTCTGGCCCAGCGGAAACGTCAAAATAGGGAGCTACAAAACCTCCAGCACTGGTGGTATAGTGGTGCCCTCGGCTTCGGCGGTCTTTTTGTAAGACCGCTGAAGTCGTAATGAGGGCCTAAATGCTCAAAAATGTATATAACATCAGAAGGATTAAACATGGACTTAGGTTTGAACTCATTCATGTAATTCCTTTCAAGATCAATATCCATATGTTCCAGATTGAGAATTCTATCCTCCACATATTCAGCCTCTGTTTCTCATTCAGTAAGAGTGTAAAGTACAACACTATCCTCAATATTAATGTTACTTAATGACATGGTTGAACTTGATTTCATGTTCTCTTTCCCTTTATTCTTAGACCATTTGTGCAAATTCAGTTTTCTTGTAAAGTGGAAAAGATCAATCCTTCTCCGGACATAATCAAAACTGTTCATAGGATAGAGGGAGAGTCCTTGCATAAGTACTTGGATTTCCCCAGGGGCTAAAGTGTGTTTAGAAATATTTACCACATTGTTAAATGCCTTCATTTCTTTTACCTGATTTCTGGCCCTTTGTTAACATTCTCATGGGAGTTGTAGTTGCCCTTCTTTCAGCCACCTCTTCTTGTTGCTTTGAATCTTTGTCACTGCCTCTGCCTCAGACTCTTCCTTCTCTTCCTCTTCCCCTATTTTTGATCTAGTTCTGTTGATTTCTGCCCTGATTGAATAATCATAGTTCTTCCCAAAAGGTTACCAGTTTCTGTACAATGTTGAGAGGTGGAACAATAGATCCAGTGTCAGAGACATCACTTTCACAACTTTCAGTGATTGATCCAGCTCTTTCACGTGACTCCTCATTTTAGACTGAAGACAGATTCTGTGTCACTTTGATATTTCTTATAATCTCATCATATTTACGATTGAAGGTTGATATTCTTTCCCTCCATGTAATCTCTGTGTAAGTGTCCTTTGCTTTTTTTGAATGATTTCATATTTATATATACAGAATAGTAAATCTATAATTACCTATATGCACTTATCTTCTCAATATTTTGTTCTTGATATTAAGGCCTCAATATTTTGCTCCCACAATAGTTTTGTCCTCTGTATTCTGAAATACAATTGTAAATTAGTCTACTCTGCTGATAAATGTTGTCTTCTATTTCCACATGATTATTATGGACCTTATTATGTTTAAGGCCAATGCACTGTCACTGTCAATGCACCTTTTTGAAAAAGGTGGTACAAGAGCTAACCAAATTAACATTTATATGATGGATAAAGTTGTCAACTTTCTGGATGTGAGGTGAGCAAGAAGTACAACACTGTTTGCTAAATGGCAAAGTGGTGAGTAACACAGCAATGTGAGCTTGAGGCAGTGAGAGAATAATATTCTTTCATTCATTATTTGATGGGAAGAGGCAGAGCTAGATTTAGGGTACTGTGGAAGGGCACACTCAAACAGTGCATCCCGGCACAGAAGATCAGGGAGCTCAGCAAGGATGCTCCTCTGGGGGCAAAGTGGCCTGGCGGGTGTCACAAAACACAAAGACAACACCATTACACATAAAAAAGTAAAAAAATAAACTTACCTGAATCGTGCCGTATTGCTGCACGCTGGTCTTCAGGCTCCACTGAAGGCGCCTGCTCCCAGCCTGCCCTGCGGCCAATCCTAATGCTGCTCTCAGGCTGCTGGCATTAGGCATTAGGATTGGCCTGAGCACCCTGGCTTTCTGCTTCCAGTCAGACTGGGAACCTGTGCCTGCTCTCTCCAACCCGGCAACAAAGTGCTGGGTTGGAGAGAGCTCAGTGCGCATATGTATTTGGCCAACTTGAGTCAGCTGGCCAAACACACATGCAAACTGAGGGGAGTGCACAACACCCCCTCTCCACTCTCCATGCTTGT
Source organism: Pleurodeles waltl (assembly GCF_031143425.1). Classification (NCBI taxonomy): domain Eukaryota; kingdom Metazoa; phylum Chordata; class Amphibia; order Caudata; family Salamandridae; genus Pleurodeles; species Pleurodeles waltl. Next base: position 264,270,353 of record NC_090448.1, on the reverse strand, counting down.
CATCCCCTATGGCCCTAACCCATGAAAAATAAAAACGATGATAAACATTGTTGTTGGACTTTTGCTTTTGCAGGGTCATCCCCAGACTTTTTTGCCTCCTGCCTCCTATATTTTTCTGACATGTTGCTGTTGGCTTTTCAACTCTGAGCACTTTACCACTGCTAACCAGTGCTAAAGTGCATATGCTCTCCTGTTTAAATTGTATGTAAGTGGTTTATCCATGATTGGCATATTTGATTTACTAGTAAGTCCCTAGTAAGGTGCACTAGAGGTGCCAGGGCCTGTAAATCAAATGCTACTAGTGGGCCTGCAGCACTGGTTGTGCCACCCACATAAGTAGCTCTGTAATCATGTCTCAGACCTGCCACTGCAGTGTCTGTATGTGTAATTTTACACTGTAAATTCGACTTGGCAAGTGTACCCACTTGCCAGGTCTAAACCTTCCCTTTCCTTACATGTAAGGCACCCCTAAGGTAGGCCCTAGGTAGCCCCAAGGGCAGGGTGCAGTGTATGGATAAGGTAGGACATATAGTAATGTGGTTTATATGTCCTGACAGTGAAATACTGCCAATTTCGTTTTCACTGTTGCAAGGTCTGTCTCCCTCTCATAGGATAATATGGGGGCTACCTTTAAATATGATTAAAGTGTAGATTCCCCTAGAGAGTAGATGGACAGGTGGAGTTTGGGATCCCTGAACTCACAATTTAAAAATACATCTTTTAGTAAAGTTGATTTTGAGATTGTGCGTTTGAAAATGCCACTTTTAGAAAGTGAGCATTTTCTTGCTTAAACCATTCTGTGACTCTGCCTTGTTTGTGGATTCCCTGTCTGGGTCAGTTTGACAGTTGGGTTGTTTTTCACCTCACACCAGACAGTGACACAAAGGGAGCTGGGGTGTGATCTGCATTTCCTGATTAGCCATCTCTGCTAGGAGGGAGGGGTGGAGTGGTCACTCTCATCTGAAAGGACTGTGCCTGCCTCTGACAATGCTGTCTCCAGCCCCCTGGTGTGTGTCTGAGGCCTTGCCTGGGCAAGGCAGGATTTCACAAGAAGGTGTGAGTCCCCTTTGAAGGAAGGTGACTTCAAAGACTAAAATGGGTATAAGAAGGGCACCCAAACTTACAAACTTTAGAAACACTTCTGGAATCAAGGGGAACCTCTGCCTGGAGAAGAGCTGATCGCTGAGGAACAAGTGCTGCCCTGCCTGTGACTGTGCTTTGTGGAGCTTTCCTGCAGTGCTGCTTCTGCCAGAGTAAGAGGGCAAAGACTGGACTTTGTGTGCCTTCCATCTTGAAGAAGAAATCTCCAAGGGCTTGATGTAGAGCTTGCCTCCTGTTATTGAAGTCTCAGGGATAGCAAAGACTTCTTCCTGCCAGCACCTGGAGTCTCTGGAGAGACCCCTACTCTGCTCTGTGGTGCCCTTCCAGTTCCTGGGACCCTGAAAGGAGAGGCTGGCAGCCTAAGGACAAAAATACACGCACCGAGCACCGTGCGGAGAAAAGATCGACGCGAATCCGATCGCGGCTGAGAAAACGACGCGACGCCGGTTCCGCAGCTGAGAAACGACGCCGCAGGAAACGCGACCGGAGAATCGACGCCCGGAGCAGGAGAAACGACGCGCAGCATCGCTGACGAAGGCTGAGAGATCGCAACCTGCGCCGCGGGACTTTCGGACCGTCGCGTGGCTGGCTGTTTCGACGCGCATCGCCGTGCCGAGTTGTTTTCGACGCATATAACCGTGCAGGGTTATTTTCGACGCACACCGCCCGTGCGGGGTTATTTTTGACGCAAACCAGGTACATTTTCACGCTAGCAGCGCTAGTGTGGTGTTACAACTACCTAAAGACTCTTTTTATTTTAAACCTTTAAAAAATCATAACTTGACTTGTGTATGTTGGATTTTTGTCGTTTTGGTCTTGTTTTGTCTAGATAAATATTTCCTATTTTTCTAAACTGGTGTTGTGTCATTTTGTAGTGTTTTCATTAAGTTACTGTGTGTGTTGGTACAAATACTTTACGCCCAGCACTCTGAGGTTAAGCCTACTGCTCTGCCAAGCTACCAAGGGGGTAAGCAGGGGTTAGCTGAGGGTGATTCTCTTTTATCCTAACTAGAGTGAGGGTCCTTGCTTGAACAGGGGGTAACCTGACTGTCAACCAAAGACCCCATTTCTAACATTGGTGACCAGCGGTCGGGATTTGGACTTGTATTTGTACTTGACATACAGTGATTAAGTGTACACTACTGTTTTGATCTCAGACCACTACGTGACCACATACTACTTGTCTTGTGATTCTGCTTTTTGTTCTCTGATGTCCTCCTGGAAGTATTGATAATATTTTTGGACTTTGTTTTTTGGTTGTGAAGCCTTTGCAGAATGGAAGTCAATTTCTGGCACCTATTTATGTATAAAAAGTGGCAGCTTAAAGCATTCTGCATGGAAAGGGGACTGGCTGTGAACAAGGAATCCAGAAGGGAGGATCTTGAGTCAGCCCTGTTTCAGGATGAATTGAAACGTTGTCAGGCAACACCACCAAATGAGTCTGAGGAGGATAACTACTCTGAGGAGGAGGACTACTCCAAAGAGGAGGGCAGTGGCCCTGAGGAGGGAACAGAAAGAGATGATAGGCTCCTAGCTCGAATCCGGAGTCTGGAAGAGCTAGATGCAGAGCTTAAGAGGGCTGAGGAGAAGAGAGCCTTAGTCCTGGAAGAAAGGAGGAGGGACTTAGAGATTAAAAAAATGATTTATGCTTACGAGCTTAAATTGAAAGAGCTGGAAGTCATGAGGGCTGAGTCCAGCTGGAATGGTGGCAGCAACAATTGTATATCCAGTGATGCTGCAGAAGTGCACATGCCCAGAGAGGTGGTGCCCTACTTGAAGGAGGGAGTTAACACACGCCAGGAGGTTCAGGGGTATGAGGTAGCTCCAGTGATGCACAGGGTCCCTGAGGTGGATTGGGGAACTGGCATGGGGAGTCATATTCCTACTGGTGGGAGGGACACTCTACTGACTCTAAGTGAGAGTGACAGGGAGAGGGGTTCCCCCCAAGTAGAAGTCCTGGTTATGGAGTGTGAAGACATCCCAGAAGAGTGTGGGTTGAGTGTCAGGGACAGTCAGGTACTGTCTCACCAGTCTCCGGAGGGTGATGTGGGGTGCTTTGTCAAAGCAGAGTCACTGGATGGTTGGGTGAAGGGTACTTTGGTTAATTCATGTGAGGGGCTGAGTGATGTAATTGCTGGAGAGCATATGTCTAGTCCTTATTTTCCAGAGCTATGCCAACACCAGGTGGAGTGTGAGTTCTCTGACCCCAGGGAGCTTACAATGGAGGCAGACTTCTGGGTGAGTACCAGAGAGTCTGAAGAGGCATTTGGGGGTGCTCCTGAGAGGAGTGGTCTAGGTAGTTCCCAACCAGGTGAGGTAGGGAAGGATTGTAGTGTCCCAGGTAGGTCCCAGTGTAGTGGGATGGGTGAGGGACCCCATGTCCAGTCTCAGAGGAGAGGGAATGGGGATGGGTTGAGGCCCAAGGTGCCCGAGATCCGGTCCCAGGTCCTGGAGGGTTCCCTGCGGGAACCCCAGGAGGGGAGCCTAGCCTGTACCATAGGGCCATCTGTTGAGGGAGACCCCACAGTGTCAGGAGAACTTGGGGTGGCGGCTGTAGCCAGCGTCCCACCAGTTCTGGTGTCTGGCAGTACCACTCCTAGTGAGGGGTTGCAGAAGTCCAGACAGAGGGTTGAGAGGGGGTTGCGGACCCCAGTGGAGAACCTGGAGGGTCAGGGGTCAGCTCTGAGAGCAGAGCCCCCCATGAATGACCTTGGTGAGACCATTTCTGGGTTGGGGGGAATCCAGACTCTGTCAGATGGGCAGAGGTCAGGAGACCTGCGCCAGCCAGACTCTTGTGTGGCCCTTCGGGAACAGTGTGTCCCTTGAGGGGGGTAAGTGTGCCCCCCTGGAAGTCCTGGTGTGCCAGGCAATGATTCAACCGCAGGGTGGTGACTCTGGGTTGAATGATCAGGTTCAGGGGGTAAACTCTGACCTGATGGGGGGTAAATGTGCTCCCAAGGAAGTCCTGGTGTGCCAGGCAGTGGTTCAACCGCAGGGTGGTGACCCTGGGTTGGATGACCAGGTTCAGAGGGTAAACTCTGACCTGGTAGGGGGTAGGTATGCCCCCCAGGAAGTCCTGGGTTGCCAGGCAGTGATCCAGTCTGTGGGTACAGGCCCTGGATTGGGAGGCCAGGTTAAGGGTGTCCCCCCTGACCTGGAGGAAGGGGCTACTGCAAACAGTGCCCCTACCATGTTGTCTTCTGGGGGGGCCGCTCCTAGCTGGGTGGTTCAGGACCCCAGAAGAGAGGGCAGGGGGAGGGAAGCCTCACCCCTGGCCCTGGTCCAACCTGAAGGTACAGACCCCAGGTTGGAGGATCAGTTGCAGGTTAACATCCCTGCACTGATGGAAGAATTGTGCAGGACTGCTTCTACAAGCACCCTGACAGTTTTTGACTCTGGGGGTGCCGCTTCTGCGGGGAGGGTACAGAGCCCCAGAGGGGAGGACCAGGGTCAGGTTAACATCCCTGACCTGGTGGAAGAGAGAGTGGTCAAAGGGTGCCAGGCACCTGGGGCTACCGCCCCCCACTCTCCACAGTCACAGTGGTTAGAGAGGCCTGAGGTCGGGCTCTCATCCCTGACAGTTGTCTGGGGCCACTGTGGCTTGCTGTCCTGGTGGACAGAATTTGCCCCTGGGGGGGGGAGGACGAGAGTCACACCCCGGGGGTGGAGTGGGCAACACCACTGTGTTGGCCCTGGTGGTACTATCTGCCCATTGCAATACATCTGTGAGCAAAGTAAAGTTAGGTGTTGCACAGATGGTGTCTGTAGATGTGGAGAAGGGTTCCCCATGGGTTAGCTTAGTGGGCCCTGAGAGTATGGACAGAGGGATCCAACTGGAGTCAGGAAGGCGTAGAACTGGAACATGCCCCTGCTGTTGTGGGCCTGGGTCCCTGTTCTATCGCCCCAATCAGGGAAGTACATCAAGGTATTGATTGTTCTCCCCTGGCTTTAGGCTGGTAGGGGGTCGTGTTGGACTTTTGCTTTTGCAGGGTCATCCCCAGACTTTTTTGCCTCCTGCCTCCTATATTTTTCTGACATGTTGCTGTTGGCTTTTCAACTCTGAGCACTTTACCACTGCTAACCAGTGCTAAAGTGCATATGCTCTCCTGTTTAAATTGTATGTAAGTGGTTTATCCATGATTGGCATATTTGATTTACTAGTAAGTCCCTAGTAAGGTGCACTAGAGGTGCCAGGGCCTGTAAATCAAATGCTACTAGTGGGCCTGCAGCACTGGTTGTGCCACCCACATAAGTAGCTCTGTAATCATGTCTCAGACCTGCCACTGCAGTGTCTGTATGTGTAATTTTACACTGTAAATTCGACTTGGCAAGTGTACCCACTTGCCAGGTCTAAACCTTCCCTTTCCTTACATGTAAGGCACCCCTAAGGTAGGCCCTAGGTAGCCCCAAGGGCAGGGTGCAGTGTATGGATAAGGTAGGACATATAGTAATGTGGTTTATATGTCCTGACAGTGAAATACTGCCAATTTCGTTTTCACTGTTGCAAGGTCTGTCTCCCTCTCATAGGATAATATGGGGGCTACCTTTAAATATGATTAAAGTGTAGATTCCCCTAGAGAGTAGATGGACAGGTGGAGTTTGGGATCCCTGAACTCACAATTTAAAAATACATCTTTTAGTAAAGTTGATTTTGAGATTGTGCGTTTGAAAATGCCACTTTTAGAAAGTGAGCATTTTCTTGCTTAAACCATTCTGTGACTCTGCCTTGTTTGTGGATTCCCTGTCTGGGTCAGTTTGACAGTTGGGTTGTTTTTCACCTCACACCAGACAGTGACACAAAGGGAGCTGGGGTGTGATCTGCATTTCCTGATTAGCCATCTCTGCTAGGAGGGAGGGGTGGAGTGGTCACTCTCATCTGAAAGGACTGTGCCTGCCTCTGACAATGCTGTCTCCAGCCCCCTGGTGTGTGTCTGAGGCCTTGCCTGGGCAAGGCAGGATTTCACAAGAAGGTGTGAGTCCCCTTTGAAGGAAGGTGACTTCAAAGACTAAAATGGGTATAAGAAGGGCACCCAAACTTACAAACTTTAGAAACACTTCTGGAATCAAGGGGAACCTCTGCCTGGAGAAGAGCTGATCGCTGAGGAACAAGTGCTGCCCTGCCTGTGACTGTGCTTTGTGGAGCTTTCCTGCAGTGCTGCTTCTGCCAGAGTAAGAGGGCAAAGACTGGACTTTGTGTGCCTTCCATCTTGAAGAAGAAATCTCCAAGGGCTTGATGTAGAGCTTGCCTCCTGTTATTGAAGTCTCAGGGATAGCAAAGACTTCTTCCTGCCAGCACCTGGAGTCTCTGGAGAGACCCCTACTCTGCTCTGTGGTGCCCTTCCAGTTCCTGGGACCCTGAAAGGAGAGGCTGGCAGCCTAAGGACAAAAATACACGCACCGAGCACCGTGCGGAGAAAAGATCGACGCGAATCCGATCGCGGCTGAGAAAACGACGCGACGCCGGTTCCGCAGCTGAGAAACGACGCCGCAGGAAACGCGACCGGAGAATCGACGCCCGGAGCAGGAGAAACGACGCGCAGCATCGCTGACGAAGGCTGAGAGATCGCAACCTGCGCCGCGGGACTTTCGGACCGTCGCGTGGCTGGCTGTTTCGACGCGCATCGCCGTGCCGAGTTGTTTTCGACGCATATAACCGTGCAGGGTTATTTTCGACGCACACCGCCCGTGCGGGGTTATTTTTGACGCAAACCAGGTACATTTTCACGCTAGCAGCGCTAGTGTGGTGTTACAACTACCTAAAGACTCTTTTTATTTTAAACCTTTAAAAAATCATAACTTGACTTGTGTATGTTGGATTTTTGTCGTTTTGGTCTTGTTTTGTCTAGATAAATATTTCCTATTTTTCTAAACTGGTGTTGTGTCATTTTGTAGTGTTTTCATTAAGTTACTGTGTGTGTTGGTACAAATACTTTACGCCCAGCACTCTGAGGTTAAGCCTACTGCTCTGCCAAGCTACCAAGGGGGTAAGCAGGGGTTAGCTGAGGGTGATTCTCTTTTATCCTAACTAGAGTGAGGGTCCTTGCTTGAACAGGGGGTAACCTGACTGTCAACCAAAGACCCCATTTCTAACAATTGTTCATTATCTTTTTTTTCTTCAATGTGTAGCTGCTTCTCCTGGTGGAAGGGGCGACGCTCCGCCGCCAAAGCGGAGGAGCAACCTCTGTGGCTCAGTATGTAATTCTGCCACCCGCAGCCTCTGTAATGCTAGCAACAGGGTAGGTGACTATCAGGGGTACTGATGCCAGGAAGAGCCATCAAAACAAATATTTAAATGAGGGGCTTCTGAAGATGGCTCGTGCTCTGAGTTAATATGTGAAATATCATTGGCGGCCTATGACTACAAGCAAAGATACAAGTACAGGTTTTATGAAACCTTTCTTCCTTTACCCCAAGGTATATAGGGCCTGATTACAACTTTGGCGGAGAGGGTTAATCTGTCCCAAATGTGACGGATATCCCATCCACCGTATTACGAGTCCCATAGGATATAATGGACTCGTAACACGGCGGGCGGGATATCCGTCACATTTGGGATGGATTAACCCCCTCCACCAAAGTTGTAATCAGGCTCATAATGTATGAAAGGCAGATTTCTAGACGTTTGGTTGTATTTATCAAAAGAGAAAAATATGTGTTCTAGTTTAAATTTGCCTACAAAAATGTAACTAACATTTCAAATAAAAACCACCTTTAAACAGTTCAAAAGGGATTTCAAGGCAAAATGGGGGCACTATGTTTGACTGCATCCCTACCCGTACAATGCTTGTGGAATGAAAGGAGAAAGCGATTTGACGGCCCAAAAAATGGCTGTAGAAATGTTTATGTCGTCCTCTTGCCGATTCAGCCTTGGCACGCACTGTCTTTGGCAGAGTGAGAGAATACATTAAGCTATTCCTTCACTTTTCAGTGTAATATCTCCTATATGCGAGATATAAATTGTCCTTCGGGGAAGTTTACAACGAGCTGAATCAGCTAGCAGACTGAAGTATGTGTCAACAAAAGAAGTCTGACCATGGGGTTTTAACACGTGTAACTGCAGAAAGCCTTGCGGTTAAAACATAATTTCCTGAACTAAATATTTGACTTTGACAGTACGTGCCGTTATTGTGCATACCACATAGTTACTTGTTTAGAATGAATGATTTAGTAGTTTGTTCTCACAATAACCTTGGATACCGCACTGATTGCAGGGCCAAAGGTTCTGCACTTAAAACACCCCCTTCAGTGTTCAATATCGCCCCTTTTGTACCATAAATAATCATAAAAAACATGTATATTCTGAATGCTCAACAAACTTTTCAAGGAAGAGGAACAATACTTTCCTTGGGCATTTCTGCTGTGAAGAGTAATGTTCCAGAGAACAGTTTATTCAATGAGAAACAGAAGAAGGGCTATTTTGTGAGATATTCTAGCACAGTGTGGTCTAATGAAACCGATGTACACGCTACACTTATAAGTATTTTTAAAATGCTCTATCAGGATTAACTAATTAAATAATTGAGAGACTTTTGCCTCTTTTTTGCCTGGTTAAATTGGTAAACTAAATGTTGACTGTTAGAAATGGGGTTTCTGGTTGGCTAGGATATGCACCTCAGCCAGGCAGAACCCCCCACTCTAGTCAGGGCAAGGTAGTTACACGTCCAAGATAACCCCTGCTCACCCCCTTGGTAGCTTGGCACGAGCAGTCAGGCCTATCCCAGAGGCAATGTGTAAAGTGTTTGCACAACACACACAACACATGTGACGCACTATCCCCACCACAAAGGAAACACAACACCAGGTTATATGAAAATATACTATATTGTACACAACACAATTATTAGACCAAACATCACATATCAGTAGTATCCTGCTACCTTAACAGTTGTCAGAGGTCATTAGTTACTCTGCAAACTAGCAGTAGTCACATATAACACACAGGTTACTCAGTATTCTGCAACATAAACAGTAGTCAGGAAACACGTCATTACACCAAAGCACTTGTCATAAGAATATCATAAACGCCCATATTAGGAACATTAGAAAATGTATGGCAAGTCATAAAAATATATTAACATGGTATGCCCATAAAAGGAACATTTGCATATGCATACGAAAACATCATAAAACAGGTAGGCAACACATAAGTCACTAAAGTCTCTAACAGGAACTTAGGCCATATATATTGTTCATTAGGAGTACCTGCTTTTTTGATGAGGCACCTCCAGTGCCAAGGAATGGAGAAGGGGCCCCCGGCGCTCCTCTGTGCAACATGGGGGCTCACTCTGGGGTAGAAGGGGCAGCACGCAACCCCTCTGCATTCCTGATGGGACCCTCCTGGGGCCTGCGATTGCTGCCCCCCCCGGGGACTCCACCGGCCCTCACGAGGGGGGCTAAGGTCACCAATTACTGTTGGTAAAGGAGGGGGGCGCTATGCGCCCCCTCTGCTTGCAGGACAGGCCCCTCCTGGGGCCCGTGATCACTGAGGGCCCGTCCGGGCCTCCACCGGCCCTTACGAGGGGGGCCAAAATCAGGGAAATGTGTTTAGTAAAGGAGGGGGCGCCACAACCCCCTCCTTTTTCAGGACAGGCCCCTTCTGGGGCCCGCAGTCGCTGGGGGCCCCCCTGGCCCTCACCGGCCATGATGGGGGGGCACCTCGCTGCACCAAAGTAAATCACATGGGGTGATCGTGCCTCTAAGGCAGTGGCCGGGGGAAAGGAAATCCCTTTCCGCCCTGTGTCGTGCCAGAGCTGCCCGCGTCCTTGGTGAGGCTGCCTGACAAAGGAAAGGGAGATCAGGGGCCTCCATTGAGGCTTCCTCCTGCTCCTCTGAAACGGTGATCGGGCCCTGGAATCAGGGCCTCTCTGGTGCCCCAGGAGCGCTCCTTGGAGCGGACCAAGCCCCGTGGGTGCCAATAGGAGCACGCTTGCTCCTGTTTTCTTTTCTTAGTGCCCTGGGGGCACTGGGGAGCGTGCAGCACTCGTGCTACCTCAAACCAAGACATCTGGGCTGCGCCAGTGAATTCTGAGCCTGGGCTGTGGCGGTGACTCAAGGTGACGGAAAAGCACTTTCAAGTGCGGAAGGTCGCTTTTTGGGGCACTAGAACGCCCATTCGGAGCGTATTTTGCCACCACCGACAAGCGCTCATCCTGCCATTTTTATAGTCCCAATGAAGACACTCTTCCTACACTGGCAGCAGACAGTTACAGGGGCCAGGGGCCACAGCACCCTGCTCCTGGGGGACAGAGTCAAAATAAAAGGCCCACAGGTGTAGGGGCCCAGCAACAGACCAGCGCAAAGAAGATGCAGCAAGTGGCAAGTCCTTCACAGTGACCCAGCAGGTCACAGGTCAGCACAGCAGCAGCAGTCCATGGCGGTCCCTGGTGAGTCCTTCCAGCATTTCTGTGTCCAGTTCCAGGATATTTCAAAGAGTCAACAAATTGTGGGGAAAATCCCCCTGTACTTATACTCAGTCTTAACAGTATTTTACAATGGTGGGGAGTAGAGTTTCCACCCAGTTACAACTGGTTCTGGGATTGCCCCCTCCCTCCTCCAGCACAGGCTCCGAACATCAGTGGGGGGTAAATGACCCTATTGTGTGAGGCCAGTGGCAGCCTTTACAAATGTAGGTGTGCCCCGCCTCTCACTTCTCTCAGCCGAGGAAGACTATTTAGTATGCAGATGCACCTCTGTGACACCTCCACCCTCCTTTTGTACAGGCTGTCTGAAAAGTATGCACAAAGCCCCACCTGTCACTCTGCACAGACGTGGATTGGAGTCAAGCTGCAAAACACCAGAGTCATAAGCACAGAGAAATGTGCACTTTCTAAAAGTGGCATTTCTGTAATAGTAATAACAAATACACCTACACCAGTAAGCAGCATTTATTATCACCATCACAACCATACCAAACATGCCTATGCTACCCCTCATAAATCAGACAATACCCCTTACACATAAGTCAGGGCATTTCTAATGCAATCCTATGAGAAGACAGCATTCACGGCAGTGAGACACCAAGTTGGGCTGTTTGTCACTAACAGGACAGGCCACGCAACCCGCACATGTCCTGCCTTCTACATACATGGCACCCTGCCCATAGGGCTAGCTAGGACTAACATATAGTAAAAGGGGAGTTCTGGGCTTGGCAAGTAAATTTAGATGCCAGGTCCCTGTGGCAGAAAACTGTGCACACAGGCCCTGCGCTAGCAGGCCTGAGACAGGTTTGAAAGTCTACTTCAGTGGTTGGCACAAGCAGTGCTGCAGGCCCACTAGTAGCATTTGATTTACAGGCCCTGGTATAGAGATACCCCTGTACAAGGGACTTACAGGTAAATTAAATATGCCCATTAGGTATACGCCAATCATACCAACTTTAGATGGGAGAGCACATGCACTTTAGCACTGGTCAGCAGTGATAAAGTGCCCAGAGTCCTAGAGTCAACAGCGACAGGTCAGAAAAAAATAGGAGGCAGGAGGAAAAAAGATTGGGGATGACCCTGCATAAGGAAAAAAAAGTCCAACATTGACTAAAAGGGGCTTTTTCAAAAAGGCAGAGGTACATCTACACATACCCAAAACGCCTTTCTAATAAGACCCATGGGTTAATATCTGACCTTAGAGAACATCTATAATGCATGTATCTGATGGGAGAGCTGACTCTGTTAATTTCCCATTCAAAGACCTATGGATCTCAGGTGCAAGTTCTGTCAAGGTCAGACTGGGCATCAGTTTCCATCCTTCAGTGGTTGGTACCCTAAGATTTGATATCCTGGGTAAAAAAAACACCAAGTATTTAAATGCTTAGCTATGATTTACTTAATTATATTCATGACATACCAATAAATATTTTTACAATAATCAATGCAACAGGATTCACAAATGACTTAGAGATAATAGTAGAAATGCACTCCTATAGCCATATGCCTAATTTTTTAGTAAATTCTGAATAATATAGAACTCACAAAATGTACCAAGAGAATGCCTGTATATGTAAGGAAGAGCACCACTTGTAAATATCCAAGAGTACTCTGAAGGTAAACCATTTACACCTATGGAAATGTAACAGGAATACTTTTCTGCATGAGCAATTTTACCTCAAAATTGCATTTGCACTTGTACAATTTATTTCCCCCATGGGCAATTTAGCTTCCCCTCAGAAAAATCTCTTCCCATAGACCCCCTTTCCCACTCTGCAAAGGCACTCACCTCTGGCTTTCAAATGAGTACATTCATACATATGGCGAATAAATGAAAACTTACAACTATGTTCTTTCATTACCCTTCAAGGTGAACAAACGGGGGCGTAGCTACCTGTTGTGCAGCAGGTGCAATGGCACCGACCCACATAGGCTGTGGTGGGGGACATTGAACCCTGATAATTTCTACATTTAATTCTCCAATAGATGGCAAGGAGCCATTTTCCTTGCTTGCACGAGGGCTCATGGCATCCTGGCTACGCTACTGTGCACTGAAGGTATTGGAGACCCACCAACGTCTGAGAAGAGCCTTTCTTGGAAGCACCTTTGATTTCACTCCTTTGCGCAGACCCACAGATATCTGAAGTACCAAGAGGATGCAGAATTGTAAGAGTTTTCTCCGACATCATTTTCGGAGGTGAGAACTGAATAATAAGAGCATTAATAACACCTGGGGACAGCTTCTTCAATCACCCCTCAGTGGATTTGTCAGACAACCAAAGCAAGCTACTGCTAAGTGGTTATGTCTTGGCACACAGCAGGGATTGGGTTCATGCTGAGTTAAAGGCATTCCCCGCAATAGTTCTGGCAGTCATCCTATAGATTCATTTCATAACGTATTGGGGCCTTGTCATTAAGAGCCCACGGTGATGTAGTGAGCGACAAAATGATGCAATAGTCTAATCATTTTTTAACATTGTGTTTTTGCTGGGTTTTTGGGCAGATTTACAGTTCCATATAAGGGAACACATCGTAGGCCTGATTCCCAAAGTACACTTTTGTGTAAGGTAACGGTTGTTTGCTATACACAAAGGCATTTTACGAGGAGTAATTTATACGAATGTGGAGTCTCCGCACATAAAACGTTAAAGACAGTCCTATTTGTGTGTACTTGTATGATTTGATTCCTAGCCTTCGTTTTGAAAATGTGGTTTTTAACAGGTTTGAGACTAGGCAATTAAAGAAAAAAGGAACCGAGTTCTGTTCGGGTCTCGATAGTTATCTATTTGTTTTACATTTTCATTTTTACATTTTTAATGTTGTTTCCCAACGGAAATGGTCGCCCCCCGCTCCAAACAAATCACAGAGGGTTGCGTGAAACACCTGAAACAAATATGTAGGGTAATCAGACTTGTGGATTTACTTTTTGAGCCTTCCCTACTTATTCATTTCTTTCATTAAAACTGCAATCATTTCAGGTAATAAGATTTTTGTTTGCCCGCCTCACTTTTCCAATGGTCCCCAGCATGCACCGGTAAATCTTACTTAATTAGTTCAGAGACTTATTTTCTGCCATATTCTCCCAGTAATAAAGCTACACATGGCACCGCTTTAAGACCTGTTCAAGTCAGGCGGATCCTTTGTGCAGCAGTCATCATATTGTGCAGACTCAATGCGCGATCGGAGGAGAGACTTAGCCAGCCCTTATCTTCATCCTCTGCTTCTAGCCCTTGTCTCTTTGAAGCTGCACAAAACTTGGCTGTCCGCATCTGTAGCATCTCTCGCACTCCTTCAAAGATGAACCGAGGTTACTTTGTTTCCATAGTAGCTGGCACACTCACTCAAGCTGCTTCAAAGATATTTGATTCAAAAATTACTTTCACATTCTGCACTCTACAAGGAAAAAAACCCATGCCTGTAAATACAATCAATAAGAACTCCGGAAATAAGGCGTGCTGAAAAAGGAGATTGCCCTGTTCTGCAGTCCAACTGGCTGCTGCGACTAAGGGTCACTGTGCAAAGCTTTCTGCGGTAGTTTAATTCGCAAAACTCTAGGCTATGAAGCCGCAAAAAGAAATGTCCCACTGTACTACGGGTACTGTGGGAGTCGGACATGGCTTTTGTGACTTGCAGCATCAGAATTCCTGACTCATTAATAGGCAGGGATTTTGTAAATTATGTCAAAATCCAATTTTTTTGCTGTGTCAGCTCCTCAGCAAAAATTGCCTCTCTGATGCTATCTGAAATGTGTACACCAGGCCTGAATTACTTGGGGGTGATTCTTGTCTGTTTGTGAGTTCTTGATAATTTAACTAACTGCAGTTAGTTAAAACTAACTGTCCTCCCCAGAATCCCTCTTCCCAGCTTGCAGCAAAGCATCCTGGACACTGGCTAAACCTACCTTTCACACACTGTTCTTCACACTCCTCTGCTGCATATCTACAGCGCTGGCCGTGCCCCACATGGTCTATAAAATGAAAGGATACATAGCTTCTAAAAAGTGGGTGAATCTACAATATGTAGGCTTATTTCTATGACCTATAATGATGTACTAGTTTGTAGGATTCTCAAACATTACCTGCAGATCGCTTGGAAATCTAAAACTTCTCTCCATACTCATACATATCATACTCTCCATGTTTAGAGTTTCATTCCATTTACCTTTTTTGATCTCATCAGGGAAACCATTTCTCCTGTGGGGATTCTTACCCAACAAACTCTGAAGGCCTTTTGGCTATCAGTAAATTGCTATTCCGCACAAAGATATAAAATGTATTTTGCATTCCTCCATAGTGAAAATGACAAATGTTGGAAATGTGGTGTCCTTTCTGTAAACATCTTGAATACAAATCCTTATAGTACTATTGATATACCTTGGTGCCTATGAAGTAACAAATAGAAACACATAAATAAAGGTTTCCTGGCCTCCCAGTACCTGTAAATAAACTTTGATCAAAAGTACATTTTTTTCTTTGAAAAGAGGTATTGATGCTTGAATAAATCTTCTTCCTTTGGCTTCTAAGCATTCTGGCTTCTCGTGTGATTTTGGCTCCTGATCAAGTAAATCTCCATGCTAAAAATGTATCTCCTTTAGGAGTTGAATTTCTTAATTTTGTATATTCCTCACATGTGCATTTAGTATATTACAATTCAAACATGTTCTAGGAAATTGGGTTACTGGTTGAGGGATGTGGAACACGACTTAAGCGGAGACCACAATTCTCTGCTAGGGTGACGTCACAAACAAACCCCAAATTAACCTGTGCTCTTCCTTTTAGTAGTTTGAGACAGAGCAGTCAGGCTTAACTTAAAGGCAATGTGTAAAGTATCTATGCAGCACTTCAGACATTAATAAAGTAAAATACTACACAAAAATAAATCCCACATCAATTTAGAAAAAAGGAGTAAAATGTAATAAATAATTCAGGACCAAAATGGCAAAGATGCAATCAGTAGAACTGGACACATGCAGTTTTAAAGATTTAAGTAAAAATAGTACCTAAAAGCACACCGCACCAACTGTGGTTATCTCAACACTCCATACTTAGACAAAGTCACAAGTTCAGGGTGACTGTGATGGTGCAACTGGCAGATACAGGGACCCAGTTAGGCCTACTGACAAGTGTACTTTTAATCCTGGTTGCAGAGCACGGCAAATTGCTCTGTCAAGGATGTGTAGCACTACTGTGGCCCAGGTAGGGAGATATGTCATTAGGTGGCACTTCTAAGGAGCTGCAGGCTTGCCATCTGAGGTACTGTGTTATCATCGAGGGTGCCGGAGACAAGGAGATTCTGCTGTAAAGTCCTTCACCGAAGGTGCATTGCGCAGTGGTGTTTCTGATGAGGCTGTGATGGGAAGCCTTGAGTTGAGGTTGCGTCGCACAGTGGTTCTGATGTGGAGTTTTTAGAAGGCGATGCGTTGTGTAGCGGCTCCGATGCAGAGTTGCTGGGAGAGGATGCATTGTGTTGTGCCAGTTCATCTGGAACTACAGTTGGGCTGGCAGAGCACCTCAGTTCCACTTCCAAGGGAGGGTCCAGGACTGGGGTGGCACCACCTGGGGGACAAGACTCACAGCAGGCTGATTCCAGGTATTGGGTTCAAGATAGTTGAAGCCTGCTTTGTCCCTGAGGCTTCTGATCAGGAGGCTAGCCAACTAGCCTTTGGAGTCCTCTGGTGGTCCGGGGTTCACAATGTAGGTCTAGTCATTCTCACTCAGGCAGGAAGGCAGCAGGGTAGCACATGAGGGCTACAGAATGGCAGGCCTTCTTGCAGCAAAGCAGCAGAACAGCCCTTCCTCTGAGTCTTCCATGAGTGCAGATATTTATTGGAGAGTAGGGTCTAAGGGGCCAATATTTATACCTGTGCCCACTTTGATGAAGTAGAAGGTTTTGGAGGTTTCCAACCTCCCTGTGTGCTTGGAATTGCCTGCCTCCTTGCCTTGGCCCCAGATGTCTGGGGTCAAAATGGACTAGTGTCAAACCTTTTGTGATGTGTTCAAGCATAGCTTTTGTGATGTGGAAGTGTGGTAGGTGACAGCTCCTCCCCCTCACCAAGTCAGAGATGGCCTGTCCTGCTTGAACCTATTCCACTTTTTCTTACTGTCTGGGAACAATGCACAAAAATCAGCTGCCACCTACACATAGCCATGTGACCCAGAGACAGGTTGCAGGCATTAAGGCCCATATTTATACTATTTTAGCACCTCATTTGTGTCTTTTTTGATGCAAAAGTGGTGCAAACGTACAAAATACAATTATATTTTGTAAGTTTGTGCTGCTTTTGCATCAAAAAGTGCTGCAAATGCGTCGCTAAAAAAGTATAAATGTCGGCCTAAATGGTTAGTGCAAGAAAATGCTAATTTTCTACTGTGGCATTTTCAGAATTGTGAGTTAAAATCCCACTTGAGTATTAAAAAGATCTTTAATTACAATTCTTTTGACACCAACTCGACCTGTCCACCCAACTGAAAGTTATCACTTATTAAATGTAATAAGGAAACCCAGTGTTATCCTATAGGAGAGGTAGGCCTTGACATACTGAAAAACAAATATGAGTTGTTCACTACCAGGAAGGGTAAAACCGATAAAATAAATACATAGCAAACCTTTGTAAATACATTGAACTCTTACATGTGGGTTATGTAGGACTTACCCTAGTGGTCATTTATATGTAATAAAAAAGAAGGTTTAGGCCTGCAAAAGGTTTATTCTGCCCAGCTGAAATGGCAGTCTAAACTGAACACTCAGGCTGCAATGGTAGGCCCGAGACATGTTTTACAAGGCTACTTAAGTGGGTGGCATAATCAGTGCTATAGTCCCACTGGTAGCATTTCATTTACAGGTGGCCTTAGGACTTACAAGTATATTAAATCTACCAATTGGGTATAAGTCAATTCTACCATATTTAAGGGAAAGAGTACACACACTTTAGCACTGGCCAGCAGTGGTGAGGTGCACAGAGCCCTAGGCCAGCAAAAACGAAGTCAGCAAAAACAGGAGGTGAAGGCAAAAATGTAGGCGAAAACCAGACCAAGGATGTCAGATTTAACACATGTATTCATAGAACACTACACACATATGAGGAAGAGGACATGATAGATCCACAGTTTACCCTTTATCATCAGGTGATCCTACAGTGTATACATATTAGGTTATCAGCCATGGATGCACTAGTTCTCAAAAATGTTCCTCTGCCTCTTTCAGATCTAGGCCTTGTAACCAGGCAACACAATCAGGGGTTGCTCATATCATCCCCCTCCAAGTTCTTTCCTTCTTAGCCAGTAAGAAGGGAATGTCAACACATTTTACCTGAATTGAAATGCAAAAGTTATCTGACCAAGTAATTCATTCATCTGTTTGCACTCACCAAAGTCTTTATAATGTTACTAATCTCAGCATCTACTTTATTCTGAAATTGTTATATTATAGAGCAATCCCATACTAAATTGCTATGGGAGCAGGCAGTACACATGGATGACTGGTTATAAGTGTTTTGTGTATTTAGTGAGGTCATATAATTTCTTGTTATGCTCTATAATGCAAGAGTTGAAATTGCTAATTCAGAGTATCTTGTGCATGAGGTCAGAGGCACACACCCTTGTCCTTACCCCATATCAACTTCCCAAGCCTCCATGCATCATAAACTGAGTATTATAGTAAGGCCCCAAAGTTCTCCTGCATGTTATTAGAATCTTGTAAATTCACTGTGAGTAATCTCTTGGTGGGCTAGCTAGCATCCCCTTAACAATGTGAGTATATGTCTTGCATTTAAAAAAACAAACAGCTTGTACGATGCCACAGTGGTACAACGTACTGGAAGGGATTAGGATCCCCAAATCCATCAATCACTACCTGATCAGTGTGTCAACTATGACTGTAGTTTGCTCATGTTCGAAGACTAGACTTGGAGCATCAGTTTGTCTTGATAGAGAAAAGGAATATTGGTGATTCCATGAATAAGTATAATATTTTGTCAAGACCAATGCTCCACGTCATTAATTGTCCATTTATCAAATTCTTCCTGATTGTTTCAGGTCGAAGAATCAAATTATGAGTGAGGCTTAAATATACTGCTACGCAAATGTTTTATCATATTTGGGGCCATTTCAATAGACGATGATTCATCACACTAGTATTTAAGAAACACAAAACAGAGGACCTCAGATTTGTCCCATTCCACACTCAAACCCTAAGTCTTGCAAAAATGATCTGCCAAATCTAACCCTCAGTGGGATTCACTCTGAGAATATGAACACAAAGCAGTATTTCATCGACATAGTGGTTTTTCTAGTTCATCTCATGCACCATAGTTCCACATTCCTACCAAATCAATTTTCTGTACAGCAGACACTCGAGAACCCATTACACATAGAATGTCCATTGAATGGCTTGTTTCTGCATTACTCACTCACCCATCAACAATGAAACACATATAAACTCAACAAGCATTTGCAAGATAAATTACAAAGTAGAAAAAAAAGAAAAATGCTGCTGCCTAACCAAGACAACATATGCTTGTAATTAAAAATAAGGAAAAAAAATAATTAAACATGGCAGCCAGCATCCATCTCGAAATTCTGCTGAGCATTGTGTATTCACAGCCTAATAACAAATCAGATGTAAAGGACCATTGATTAAACACACACTATCACAATAAATAAGTCACACCTACTGCTTTTGTAATTACATATTATATTAAACAGATCAGGCCCATGTCATCGGACATAATTTTTCTTAAAGAAAAAAATAGAACTTTAGCTTTTATCATTGCCACCATAATATAATTTGGCCTTTCAAATTGTGTATTTGCTTTCCCCTAATAGAACCATCAGGAAAACAGTCCTAAATGTGTGGATATGTACAAAAAGACAGTAGGAAAAAGATATACAACCACTCTGATGGGGCATGAGAATAAGGCCTGGGTAAAATATTAATTAGAACATTTAAATGGTAGGAGCTCTATTGAAGACAGTGGAGTGGCACAGGACCAATAATGGCTAGCAAAGACCATATGCCTCAACATTCCAATGCTTGTATTTAGTTTCTTTGTACTTTAGAACATTATTCACTCAGTAGGCAGAAAGTTGTGATAACATTATATCCTTCAATCCGGCTAAGTCAGTTATTAAAGTCCCTCTCTCACTATAAGCCCTTGCCTGTGACTGGCGTATATATTTCAGGTTTAGGGCCTGTAACAACCTTGATAACCCTTACCAGTGGCCGAAAATTTAGTATTATGCAAGTGACATTCACAAAATTCTTGAATTTTGCATTATACCAAACTTAAGAAATTTCCTGAAATTTGTGTTACTCTTTTTTGCATAAGGTTTTTTGTAAGCGCAAAACTAGTGTTTAAAATGCTAATTTTCTAACCCAAAAGTTTGTCAGAACTTTGTCACGGGCATAACCAACAAATCCCTTGCTCTTATAACAAAGTGCATGTCTACTTGCTTTAACACAGTGTAGTAGCAATCCAATAGTAAAGGCATATTAGTGTTAACGTTTGTCTTTCACAATAAATAAGTCAGAATTACTGTCTTTGTCATAACTTTTCATAATAAACTGATCAGACCTATGTTCTCTGACATATCATTTCTCAGTGTTGTAAACAGGCCTATAATCCTTTAATTAGGCTTACTGTAATTAGCATACACTTTCCCACATGACAACCATCAGGCTTGCGATCATGAAATAATTATGTACACTTTTTTAGTTGTCAAAAATGTATACAATGTTAATAATATTGCCACTGTTCAGACCTACTAGCCTAAGAGTTTGTCACAGGGTGTAGCTAACACCAAAACCCTTGCCTGTTAGATTCCTTGTACTGAAATACCTCTTTACATAATCTTTCCTTAATGGCAAAAAGTGCAATATAAGCACTCTTTCAGTCACTACACACTTATTCTGCCCAATTAAAAGTATGGAGAGAGCGAAAGATCTATATGTGGATGGTGCCTATGCCCTTCTGTAAGTAGTACCTCTTAGCAATATTTTTTGGGGTGACCAAAAAGGTTTGTCACCAGCTGCACTGTCCACCCAACAGCAGCTTACAGACAACACAATGCCCCGGCCCCCCATAACACATAGTAGAACGCATGCCTGCTACTGCCAGTGTATCAAAATGGATAAAAGACTGCCTAACTCGGATTGACCTAGATCAAACTGGACTAAACTGTCAGTTCAACCAGTAACTATTATAGTGGCAAGAAACCTGCAAGCAGTAATAATGACATATTGGGGCAATGCTATCTCTAGCAGTGTGGAATGGAGTTTTGTTTGATTACATACTGTGATCCTTGGCTCTGTGTGTGGATCCTGTTAGAGAAAGCTTTAAAAACAGCTCTAGCAATTTAGTAGAAAAAGTAGATTTAAGCACATTTAAATTCCAGTCTCTAGCCATTCTTGTACAAGACCCTGCCATGATGAGTATTAAGGCAGCAACCATGAACTCCAGAACCTCAATAGAAGCATTGCGAACAATATCCTTCACATCTGCCAACTTTATAGCATCCCTCATTGATGATGTATGCATTAATTTCATCTTCACAATTGGGAGCTTTTGCATTTATAATATTTATTTGCAGATGAGGTGTCCTAAATGAACTCATCCCTGTTTGCCAGCAAGGCACTATTTGACAAGTTTTGCTTCATTTTTCACAAGCCCAGGTCAATCTCTTCATACCCCCACCCCTATGAGCATATCGTCTTGTCCCATTAAAATGTTTCTTTATGATGCTTTATAGAACCAAATAATTTACTATCCTACACTTTGATGTCCCTACACTGCTCATACTGATTCGCAAGCTCCTTCAAGGAGTTCTGCATCTTAACAAAGTCTCCATTAGCATGCTCATAATATCCTTTTCTAGTGGGATGCTTTTCCCCATTTAAACTTTTTATATGCATCTCACACTGTCATCACAATATGTCAGGAGAGCAAGTGTTATCTAAATAGGTATTCATTTCTCATACCACTGAGATCGCAAATGCCACATCGATATTAAATCTCAAAAATCTATCCAAAACATTTTCAAATTAGGCCTCTTAACACCCAGCACTGTCAGACAACAATGGCAAGTACAGCTTTGAGTCATCAAAGTCCAGCACACACATTTTAGGTTCAGCCCAGGACTACCATCATAAGAAATGTTAGCACAGGCAGCATTGACAAACCACAGATTGTTTATCATGCTATAGTCTCACAGTCATAGTGCATTGGTATCTCACAACTGTTCAGTGTAGGTCCCCATGCCAAATTCTGCAGTCTTTACACATCAGCAATCTGTATCATTCTTCATGAGGACCTATAGTACCTTTGGGCCTCTTTTGCAGGCAATACAGTGTTCCAATATGTATGGGCCACACCCCTGCCCAACCTCCCTTTATTGGATGACAGTGACTTCAATCTCAGTTCTCATCCATTGCATAACATCCAACAGCCAAACTTTAATTCTTTTGGCAAGTCTTTCCATCCACACCAGAGCTATATTTCTTTCGGAAAGTACCAATGATAAATCAAGAAGCACACATTTGTCTGGCATCCTTTGGCCTATGTATTTTACCCAATATATAGGTTAATACACCTTGCTCTAGTCTCTTAGCCATTCAGTCTGCTAATATTGACTTAACTTCTTTCCAAAAAAATGGAATGATCCCACATTCCCATATCATGTGGTGAAAGTCTGCCTGTAGAGCAAGATATCACAGACAATAGTCAGGCACGCCTGGGTACATTTTTGCTATCCTTTTAGGAGTCAAGTATATGTGGTGGAAGTAATTGAATAGGGTAAATTTAAATGGGGGATTTCTCTTAACATTCTTCATTTATTCCAAAATATCTGAAAATGTATTTTCTGTAAATACCTGCTCCACCTTTTCCACCAACCAGATTTCATTTTATCTACAACGGAATAGAAATTAGGAGACATAGGCCCTCATTATGACATTGGTGGTAAATGCCGCCTACCACCATGGCGACGGACGCCAATATACTGTCGCCGTGGCTACCAGCCGCCAACCGCATTATGACTGTCAATGGAATTCTGCCACAAGGCTGGTGAAATTCCATCCACGGTCATGGTGGTAAGGTGGCGCTGCTGCCAGCAGCAGCGCCACGCCAGCAAAACACCACCTACTGTATCATGTTTCATGATACGGCCTGGTGATGTTTTGCTGGCGGACGCTGCTTCTGGCAGCAGCGCTGCGTCCCATCTGCTGCCAGAGGACCCCCTGCAAGCAGGTAAGTCAGGTTCTCTGACAGCAGAGGGGATGGGTGGTGGTGTGTGCTTGTGTAGGGCTGTTGTGTGTGTGGGGGTGTCTGTTTCTGTATGCGTGCATGTGGGTGTGAGTCACATGGAATGCGTGCATGAATGACTGAATGTGAGTATACGTGTATGTTGTGTGTTGTGAATGCGTGTGTGCGACAATGTATGTTCGTGCATGTTGCAGTGTGTGGGTATGAATGTGTGCATGCGCAGGTGGATGTGGGTATGCATGTGTGTATGAGTGTGTATGTGTGCGTGTGTGGGTGTGTAAATGTGTGGGTGGAAGAGGGAGGGAGAGGGAAGGGGAGGGTGGGAGAGAGTGTGGGTGGACTCTGGGGAGGGGGATGTGGACGAGTGAGACCCCTATCAGTGCCAGGGAAGGAATTAGTGAGTTCTACAAGGGGGTAGTAAAAAGACATGTTGGCTACAGCAGAAAGCAGCTCGTTCTCCTTTCTCATCTTCTTATGAGATAAATAACAACAACACTCAATTTAAAAGCCATACAAACCAGATTGTTTGATAAATGTGACACAATAATTAATAAAACTGAAATAATCACAAACATAGGATTCTACTGATCTCCCAAGTGCAAATACATTTGTGCAAATTAGCAACAAAGTGCAATTTTTTAATGTACTTTAAGCAGGGACTTAAATGGCTAACTTTCAAGGTCCCAAAACACATAGTAGAAGTCCTATGGAGATGACAGTTAAAATGCAATATGGTTATAGACTAAAACATACCTTAAAATAATTTGTAAAAGAGATATTGTTAAAAATACATTCAATACACATCTATAGCAATAATTCATTGGCAAAAATAAAGTGCACATTTTCCAAAAGAACTAGAACAGATGTTTTGGAGGGAGCCTAAAATAACATGGGGTCAGATAGCTACAGCATAAGCATGCAGGGTTTTTGTCATTAACTATTTACCAGGTAGCTCACATTTAGTTTGCCAGTTCTACATAGACATAAGAAATCATGCGACAGAAAATACCACCAATCTGGAACTATCAGCTTTGAGGATCCTAAATCCCTCTGGATGCCTCCTAATACCCAGGGCACTATTCATTTTGCTCTTTGGTGTCTGCAGCCTGGGCAAAAAATAGAATGTGTACTAGTGACTACGAGTTCTCTCCACAAGCTGGACACTCTTCACCCACAGATTGTACATCACAGTACTTGCTTTAGAAGGCTCTGGTTAGAAGGGATTTGTACCTGAATTGCATATACAATTTGAAAGCTAATGGAGGCACATTTTCATCAATCAAATTCTAATATAGCGGAAAAGTTTCAAATCAGTCAACTCCACTGGTAGGGAGCCTTTACATCCATGAATAGTTTCAACAGACGCATGCACCCAGTATAATATTTTGATATCCAATTTAGAAAAGGAATTTGCCTCCTCTGGATACACCCACAAACCTCTCCAAACCTGATTTCCTCAATTTAGTTTTTTTTTCTTAGAAAACAGAGTCCATACAGGGGAAAAAAGCAGATTAGTTGCCTAGAATTGAATATAAACAAAAATAGGCAGAGAAGACATAACAGAGAGTGGTAATACAGTAACCCTAAACCCACCATCTTGGCAAGCAAGAATCTCACCCATCCAGAGACTAACTGTATCTCGGATCTTGCTCGACCTCTATCTCCTTGCATCATTCTCTAGCAAAGACGTTTCTAGCAAACAGATATTCAGAAATTTCTGCCACCAACTACAGGGGTCGGAAGCCACACTCGTCAGCCAGGAGTGTGCCAACACCAATCTAGCCCAAGAGCTAGAAAATAAGTATAAATCAGCCAATGTTTTGAGGGATGTCTGGTGAATGCCCTGGCATGCTCAACATCAAGTCCCACACTAACGATGAATTTGAGATGCTAATTAATTTTCCTGAAAACAAAGGCCCAGTATAAACGTAGGGCAAAACAAGAAGCGAAAACATGAACCATACTGGCCCTCTTGGTTCAACAGCGAAGGCAGCAGTGAGCTTGGAGCTTCATAACCTGAATACGGTAGGGAATATAATAAAAGTAATTGATACATTTAATGTGATGAACCTTAATGCATGACACTTTCAGAATATTCTGCACCAGAGAATACTAAGCCTCATACCCCCCAACTGTTACCTCAGTGTTCAAATGCTTACTCCATTTTACCAAACTGAAAAGGATTAACCTCTTGGTCATGTGCAACAAAATAAATTAGTTTATAAACTGGGCTAATATTTCTCATCACTGGAACTTTCATTACTAGCGCTAAAAAGGGTATTTTCGGAGCAGTTAATCTTCTCTTTATTGAGACTAGAAATGAAATGCTGTATTTGCAGATACCTATAGAAACCAATACAGGGAAAAAAAGCTGCTGAGGCAAATTCTCAAAAGAAAGAAAAACATCCCCCTCAAGCATTTGACCCATAGTAAGAAGTTTATCCTTCTCCTAGCTTTCCTGAAAGCTATCATGAACACAAAGACGTACAGGTGGGTAATATCCTAAATATATTTTATTGAATAATTGAGGTAATATCAGGGAATATTTGTTTGAGAGAGCTCCAGATGAGATGGAAAACCTTTAAGGCTTTGAACCGGGTACTTTTGAAATAAAATGTGTCAACTATACCAACACCTGGAGCAATCGATTTCCCTAATGGCAAGTAGTCAGTAAATATATGACCCTACTTCCATGTTCCCCAGCGCAGAACCAAATAGAGTCAAGAAAAGAATGAGTTGAAATATTAAAGCCAAAGGACAGGGAGAGAAACCCCGCCATACTCCTTACGCAGCTGACGGAACTGTATCTTGCAGCAATACTTCCTATAACTCCAAATAAACTTCTGCCAAGAAGACTCTATCTTATCAAAAAAAGGCAATAAAAAGAAAAAGAGGAATACAACGGAAGAGATACTAATACCTTGGGAGGATAATCATTGTAATAAGATTAAACCTGTCAGTTAGACTCAGATGCTGGTAATTCCACTTATTAAAGACACTCACTGTGTATTGATATAGTTTCCCATAGTCATATTCGACAACATCCTCCATTTGGACCGATAATTCTACCCCCATATAAATAGCCAGCTGTACCCATTGCTTATCTTGAGTGGGGGGAATAACATTAGACAAAACCTGTGTTTTCTCAGGATTTAATTAATAGCCTGAAACTTCACCAAATGACTGAGAAAGCGCCTTGACTGCCCTTAGGGCAATAGCTTGGATGGGAGTTAAAACTGTCTGCATAAGCTAGGACCTTCACCTCAAATTGAAGTATCCTCAAGGAATGGATATCCTTGGTCATTTTAAGAGATTGGATTTAGGGTTCATGCATAAAGTGAACAGCTGAGGGGAGGGCTGTACTCTTTCTCCTCAATAGAGTGTTAACATGTGTAAACCATGGTATTTTCTGGACACCAGCAGGGACCAAAAGAGCACTCAGAGCCTCTTGATATGCTCCTAGAGTAGTTGAGGTCCTTAACCCGTACCAATGGATAAAGGTTCTGCATTTAACTTTCAAGGCAATCTTTTGATTGCCATATCCAACTGCAAAAGAATCAATGGTGTACGAATTGGAAGGGCAAAGAGAGAACTAATACATTTATTTTTTACCCTTGACAATATACTACTATGCGCATACCCCCAAATCACTGAGCCATCTAAAACGTACCAAGCTCCTTGACATTATAAATCTCTAGTGCTGAGGAAACTCTCTTAAAGCTGTTTTTTATGGATCTTTGATATATTTGTAGTACACTACAGTAAGGATACATGTGAGTTTTGTGCTTTCATAGTCGAATCCAGGTTTGGTGTTAATTATAACTCAAATAGTCAAAGCTAATGACTTGTTCTATAGAATCCTGACCCACATATAGCTTTCAGTTATAATTCTTAGGGCCTTATTACGAGTCTGGCGGTGAAGAGGCCGCCAGACTCGTGGTGGCGGTCGGACCGTCGCGGTTGTGGCTATCAGGAGCTGGCGGCAATGCTACTGCACCTTTCCCACTGGGCTGTTGGGTGGAAACCTTTGTCATAATAGGGCCGGTGTGAAGACCGCCACCTCAACGGTGGTCTCCTCACCATCGGTCTCGTAATCGGGCCCTTTTTTATTTTTTGCAGGATTAATTAACTGTAGTAGTGACTATAACCAGCATAACCAGAACATGTCCATTCTCTCTTGGAATGGAACTGTGATGTTAATATTTCATTGTATTCTGTGTTCATATGTGGAAGGAATAGAATGTATGGGATCATTACTAAGGAGTACATCCCGGTGTCGGTGTAATCTGGCAAAAATAAAGAAGATTCTCTTAAAATGGATTATTGGCTTCAGATTATTTATATGAAGTTACTACAATAATTTGCAGATGAGATTGGTCTTCGCAAGGAAGACCTCTGATCGCTGACAACTGTCAAGGAAACCGTTATCCGGCGCTAATCCATTTACAGACAATCACAAAGTATCCGGCCGTTTGCCAAGGAAACATCTTGGTAATCAAAAGCATGCTTTTTGAACCAGGCAAGTGCATCCACGGGTGTTTGTCGAGTTCTTCTGAAATTAAAACATCATAGGAAAGAACTGTAAAGAAACCTAGAAAATGTGATGAATTTATTTGTGATTAATTATCTAAAGTAATGAACCATTTTTTGTTCATATCAGGTTTTCCTGTAATAATAATATTAATAATAATTATATATAATTATATATATATATATACAAACTATATATATATATATATATATATATAGTTTGTTGTGTGATATCAGGGTCTGGTAGTCAACCCCCCTGTTTGCACCAACAGTCAGAGCTCGTTGCTTTTGACCGCCTTTGTTTGTGGATTTAAGTTTGGCGGCAACGAGGGCAGCATAAGTTACTTTATCAGCGGAGATGATAAAAGAGGATATTCATCCTGGTGCTGTGTACTTGTACTGTCAGTCAGTCAGTCAAAAAATTATTTTATTTGGAATAAGCCTAGAGTGTAATTAAATGCGCTTTTCTCTTTCCCTATTGACATTATTTTCATTTTCTCCTTATTTACTACCATTTTTTTTCTTTGACAGTGGGAGTAGAACATCTCTAGCTTCCTTTGTAGCCCTGATTCTGTCATATCCATTATCACTAAATCATCAGCATATAGTAGGCAAGAAATATGCACACCATCCATTTTTGGGCTTAGCCCATTAGCCTTCCGTAACAAACCTAGCAAATCTGCCAAGAATAATAATAAAATTGGGGCCAACACACAACCTTTACGGAGACCATTCATGATAGGGATCCTTTTTGAAAGCGAGCCACTCGTATCTAAAATTACTTGGGCCCAATTTTGTGAGTGCAGGCCCTGGAGAAGAAATAGTATATCCAAATCAATTCCTAGCTGTTTTAACATATCCCATAACAATTTCCTGTCTACCAGATCAAATGCTGCACGAAATTCGACAAAGCAGCAAAATAGACTTCCTCGCAATTCAACAGATTTTTTGCTAAGGCCCACCGACTGAAGCAGTGGTCAATTGTCGAATGCCCTTCCTTGAATCCACCTTGCTCTGCTGGTATCAAATCTTTATCATCTGCCCATTCTTTGATTGACCCCAGCAATAGCTTTGTGAAAACCTTTTCCCCTACGTCTAATAAACTTATCAGCCGATAGTTTTTTGGGTTAGTTGGATCCTTCTTTTTGTAAATCGGTCTTATCATGGCACCCTTCCAATTCTCTGGAAAGCGGCCATGATCAAGAATATTACAAAATGTAACATAGAAGAATTTTGTCCACCAATTAATATTCTTTTTTATTCTTAATGCTGGGAGGTTTTCTGGGCCTGCTGCTTTAGTTAATTTCAAAGCTGCAATAATTTATTTTATTTTCTGTGGGACAAAAGCTAATTTTATCTTCTCACCAAGCTTCCTGAAAATACCATAGCTTTCTACCTCCTCAGTACCTTTATATACCGAAGACAAATATTTATACCAGTCTTCTTCACCAACCAAACACCGCATTGCTCCTACCTTTTTCCCCTCCCTTACCAACTGCCAAAAACCCCTAATATTCCGTGTTTTAATCACCTCCATCATTACATCCCAATTTTTATTAACATATTCTCGTTTCCTCTGTCTTATCAGCATCTTATAATCCTGTTTTGCTTGACGAAGCTTCTCTTCTTTAACAACGGGGGGTCTTTTCTTATAATCCCTTAGTAATCTTCACATCATTTGCTTTCTACGTCTACATTCCTGATTAAACCATATTTTACTATTATTAATCATATATGGTTCTCCCTTCCTCTTTCCCTCTTGAGGTATTTTTAATTTACTTTTAAGGCAATTGACCATTAACGCAATACCCTTATTATATCCTTTGAATATGTCATTTGGGTCTTCTTCCATATTAAGAATGGGATAGTTTATAATGAAATTATTAAGTACTTCTAGACTGCTATCTGTTAGTCGGGTTGTTACCCTACGGGGGTACTCAACCAACGCTATCAGTGCCTTTTCCCTTTCTTTTTGAATTTTATCGGCTGAGCGTATTGTTCTTTGGAGCGGCCAATGATCACTGCCCTCTGTATCCCCAACCTCAACATTTTGCACTTCTCCAAAGAACCAGGTGTTTACAAAAGCATAATCAATAGGGCATTCCTGATTACCTCTTCGAAAGGTCTTTTTGGCCGGACGATCGTTCTTCATACACCCATTTAGGCAAAACATGCCCAAGGATCCTAATGTTCTTGCTAAGGATAAATCACGAGCAGAACATTCTACATTTGGAAAGATACTTCTAGGGATTTGTGCTGCTGGCAGTAACTCCTTATATAAATCTTCACTGCCATTGGGATCAAGTTTATGATTAAAATCTCCCAACATTAAAGTCAGACAGCCAGCGTTACTGGTGCATAATAGTTCCAGATCTTCCTCGAACAGCCCATGCTGTATATTATAATCGAACACGTTCCCCGGCTGTATATAAACCTTGAGTATCAGAAGTTGTTTGGCGCCACCTTTTACATTGTAGAGATCTACCAATAGCCAACGACATTTAGTTTTTATTTCTGTGAACTTATTCGCAATTCTGGTAGAGGCTAGGGTTATTAGTCCCCCTGATGTGCGTCCTGGCCCTTGCCGAATTGCTCTCCTAGACAGCCCCATGAAACCATCTGCTGGTTCCGGATCCTCACACAGCCAAGTTTCTTGGAAACACATTACATCATACTCTTCAAGCTCTCCTTTAAACCACTCTTGTTTTAAATGTTTTTTATAGCCTCCCAGATTCCAGGATAAAACCAAATGGCTGTGCTCGGGGCTTAATTCCTAGTCCACATCACTCAACTCACCCCTACTATACTCATCACGGGGATTTACAAAGGGTTCAAAGCAATTCCTCCATTGTAGGTCGTTACATTCTGAAGCTACGGTTACACTTAAACCACCATTGTTTCCATCCACACGCCTACTGCGATTTTTATTAGGAGACAGATTACATTGGACTTGATTTGGGAGCATACCTACATGGCATCTAAGGGCACGCCTATTGTGCATCACGTCTTTTGTCACGTTTCCCTGCACTACTCTTATACCCTCTTTCATCAGCTCCGACTCTGCTTGTAATACCACTCGCCTAATGTAGTCAGAATAAAAAAGTGTTTTAGTCACCTCTTCCCCCTCCGGGCTTAATATAAATCCTATTTGTTTTATATCATCTGACTCAATCTCACATAGGCTTGGGCACGAGGCCATAACTTCTAACAGACGGGAACGATTTAATGGTTTTAACTTCAGTAGGCGTTTCCTCCCAGTTTCTCCTTTCCAAGGCGCCAAATATATCCACCTTCCTTTACTCCCACCAAAACTTTCCTGCTCTTTTTTATTCACGGTGCATATGGAAGAAAATAAGACCCCGCTCTTCACTGGGCAGGTTGTATTAGCTACTACTCTACACCCCCTTCTTCTTTCTGATCTCTTAATAATATTCTCACCTCCACTACTTTGCTCTCTTGATTCTTCTACTACTTCCATATCCACTTCCACTCCTTGTCTGACCTTCTTTCTTCCCCCTCGCCAGCTAACTTCTTTGTTGGATATACTACGCACTATTTGTAGCGTGACCCCTTGCTTTGGGGATGCAGCTTCCCTACCTTGATTGCGGCTTAGCCTAACCAGACCTGGCCTTGAGAAGTTGTTCTGATCTACCTGCACTAACTTCCCCTTCATCCTTCCTGCTGTTTCACACCAAGCATTACCTTGCTTACTTTGCTTCCTATATTTCAGTTTATACGGTAGCCTATACAGACCATTGCCCTTTCTCCTCCCTCTACGATTCCTCTTTATCACTAGCATTGGATGTTTGGAAACATATACTGGAGGGTCATTTAATGCCTGTAGTGTCTGAACTATGGCTATTTCCCTTCGTTATTTTGTTCGGGGGTATCAAAGGTATCTGTCTCTTGATCCCTCTTTTCCAAAATAGGTCGTACTAAAGCAGGCATACTACCATTAATACATTTCAACTCCTCGGTAATCCCTTGTAGTTGACTCTTATGAGATTTCCCCAAACTATTATTTGCCAACAGTACCTCTAGTATCGCTTCAGGGTCTTTTGCATTAGAAACATTACATCTAATAGTGACTCAGCAGGTACGGTGGTGGTATCAAACGCAAATACAGACTGTCTACCCAGAGGTGAAGACGGCAAAATTACATCCAATTTACTCCCCTCTCCGACAGGCCCCCCCACCTCTTAAGTGATCCTCCCTCTCATCCATTCACTCAAACCCAATACTGGTACTTGTGCTGGACGGGGGTCCCTCTTCTAATCTTATACTATCCACAACAAGCGGCGGGGGGCATGGGGACGAGGATTGCCTGGGCTCCAGTGAGACCTTAGGCCCATCTACCTCTTCAAACCCCTCCCCTAGGAACAAGTTCTCGATCTGCGATGAGTCTTAAGCTTGAAAATCGTTCCTCATAGGACAGTCTATTTCACTCTGGTTGGAATCCAACATGACATTACCCTCTGATGCTTGTAACATGTGGTGCTCTTTTTTTAAAGTACTTCCCAACAAACTTTCTCATTGATGCCCCCAGAGGCGTCTCTAAGGTTTTTTCACCACTGTCCCCATTGTCTCTAGAATGGTCCTCCTGGTCCAGCAACTGAGGTATGTTTCCTCCGCTGCCTCCAGAGCCTTCTTCACAATTTCCATATAGTGCCTCCCCAGTGTTTCCTTACTTTGGCCCCTTCTTTGTGCCACGTACTCGGGTTTTACTCACCGGCATTCTGAGCACTGATTGCTAGGTACTATACTCCGTGTCCAGAAGATAGTAAATAAATAATAGTAAATAAATAAATCAATTTCCACAATGATCCACCCTATTCCATACTATAATAACACTATAATAACACGACGTTTCACTTTCGCTTCCAGTTTACTCCTTACGATGACTTCAGCAGCTCGTGAAATCGTAAAGTCCGTCGAGCGGAGGAGTAGAAGGGTGAGAAGGGTGAGACACAGGGTTAGTGAGGAAGAGACTGGCAGCTTTCCTTGAACACAAGCTGCCCCGGCCTCTGCTTGAGGGTAACACAGGGGTAGCTTACGCCACCGTACGCACTTATACACTCTCCCCCACTCTCACTCTTTGTACTGAAAGACTATGTGAACCCGGAAGGTCATGACTTTCAATGCGCATCTGATTAATCTCTGCGGAGGTAAGAGCCAGTCTCATCTGATGGAGTAGAGAGCTTGTCTCTGGGCAGCTTGATGCCGATGCGGCCCTGTAACTGAACCAATATTCAGTAAAATAGGGCTCAGGAGTTGATGGAATGTGAGGTATGAAAGTTAACGTCAAGCACCAGTGAGACAGTAGAGATTGTAAATGTTGGCACAACAAGCAAAGTGGGGACAATTGTGTTTGAAATGGCACAGACTGACATAAACTGTTTTCAAGAGTTGAAGCGTAAAATGTTGCAAAATGTCAGGATAACAAATGCTACAGTTCAATGAATATGTGAACTGGTTGAGCCATACTATGCGGCTGCATATCTAGTGGAGGATATCATACTACAAATCCCATAATGGGATATAAGGAGGAACAGGAAAGGAGAGGACTGATCAGTTTTTGCAACATGCTTCTATAAAGACGGAATGTCGAAACACATTAGTAGTTGAAGATGGGATGCAGACAGTGATTGTTGGCAATAAAGAGTGGAATTTCATCTCCTGAGATTGCGCTGATATTTTTTGGTTGTGTGATATATATATGGGGGATGTGTAGTAACCAGCATACCGAGAACTTGTCCATTCTCTCTTGGAATGAAATTGTGATGTTAATATGTCATTGCATTCCATGTTCCCAGTCCGGGCATCAATGCGGGAGGAATGGAATGTACGTGATCATTGCTACGGAGTACATCCTGGTGTTGGCGTAGTCTGGCAAGTATAAAGAAGATTCTCTTAAAATGGATTATCATCTGCAGATTATTTGTATGGAGTTCCTACAACAGTTTTAGTTTTTGAGCTGTAGAGCTCTAACCCACGCTCTTCACAGAAGTCATTAAAATTATTTAAAAACTGCTGCAGGCCTTTGAGAGATTTAGGAAGCAATGAATTATCATCTGTGAAAAGCAAAACGGGTACAAGGTATAATCTCTGCAACATGCCAGGAAGCTTAGAGCTTCATACCCGTTAGTACTGAGTTTGAAAGGTGGTTAATATAGGAACCCCAAACATCCAGCTGGGTCATAAAAAGGTAATCAGGAATTTTGTCAGACCCTGTGACTTTTGACGGTTAACTAGTTCTAATAGTCTCCACTGGTTCCTTAATTGCAAATTCCAAAATGTTGTGATTTCTTACCTGAATAGCCAGCAAGGGATCTATACCATCCTACAGGGAATTCTCAATACACGAGTACAAACTACTATAGGCAGTCACCCCATGCTGAGGATGGACAAAGTTTTCCAATTGCTTCCTACAGCCATTTTCTCTCTGTGCCAAGTTTTCCCAAAATCCTTTATTATCTTTACTACTCATACTATAAAACTAGTTTTCCTAAGGTGTGTTCTCCCAATCTCGCTTAGCTTTGCCCAGTTCCCTTTTATAGTCAGCCCTACCTAGCACAAAGTCAAACCTATACTTAGACTTGGCTGCAAATATTAGCCCTGCCTTTGCTATCCTACAAGCTTTGTTGTACCAAGGAGTTTCTTTCAGATTTTTATTGACACATGCTTCCTTGTACCAGTAGATCTCTAATTTAGGCAGAAAGAACATCATGACCTTCACCCAGGGCCAAAACTCTTGCCTCAGGACAAAGACCATACAAATTCACTATCAGCTCCTTAACTGTTGTAACTACCATTCCAAATGCCTCTGCATGCTTCTCAACCCATTCCCACCATTGCTAGTAAAGTAAACATCCCTTACTTGAGAATTAACTAGAATTCAAAGAATGTCCGCAATACCACCCAACAGCGATAGACTCAGGGCATTATGGTTGCAATCAACCCTGTCTATTACGACCATGTCTAACACAAACAGTCAGAGCGTCAAGTCAATTAAAATATCATTTATCCAACTAGAATGGCCTGGTTTATTAAAAGTGTGTCTACACTCACTATCAGACAAAGTTCTCCGATTTGCTGCTCTATGTTCATATTTTAACATCAGCGCAAATAATTGTGCCGCCCTGGTGTCCACTTCACTGGGGGCAGTTCTGGGGGGGGGGAATCTAAAGGAACAGCCACCAGTGATTCAAAAGTAGAGTTCATATCTCCTGTTCCCATTACCTTTCCATTCCCAGTATACTCAAGAAGGGAATCCTCAAGTATATTTATAACTATGGATTCCTCATTGTGCCCATCCACCTGATTATGCACATTAAATATTATCAGAGAATTACCGGCTGAGAGGTCCACTTAACCACCAATACATCGGAAGAAATAATAAATAAGGCTTAATTAACCCAAATCACCAAGCCCACGGAAGTTCTTCCCCTTAATGACTAGGCTGTATTAATGCAAAATGTTGTGAACCCATTCCTAAAAACAGGAGTTATACTCCACGTCTCCTGAAAAAGACAAATATTGGGGGTCATTCTGACCCTGGCGGCCGGTGGCCGCCAGGGCCACCGACCACGGGAGCACCGCCAACAGGCTGGCGGTGCTCCCACGAGCATTCTGACCGCGGCGGTTCAGCCGCGGTCAGAAGCGGAAAGTCGGCGGTCTCCCGACGACTTCCCGCTGCTCGGGGGAATCCTCCATGGCGGCGGAGCGCACTCCGCCGCCATGGGGATTCTGACACCCCCTACCGCCAACAGGATGGCGGTAGGGGGTGCCGCGGGGCCCCTGGGGGCCCCTGCAGTGCCCATGGCATGGGAACTGCAGGGGCCCCCGTAAGAGGGCCCCACTGTGTATTTCAGTGTCTGCAATGCAGACACTGAAATACGCGACGGGTGCAAACTGCACCCGTCGCACCCCTGCAACTACGCCGGCTCAATTCTGAGCCGGCGTCCTCGTTGCAGGGGCCGGCGGGCGCTCTTTTGGAGAGCGCCCGCCGGCCCAGAGGAAATGTCTGAATGGCCGCCGCGGTCTTTTGACCGCGGTGCGGTCATTTGACGGCGGTACCTTGGCGGACGGCCTCCGCCGTCCGCCAAGGTCATAATCACCCCCATTATGTCTATCTATCTACTGCCACCATTCTGTTTCTGCCGTCTTAGAACTAATCACAGCCACAGATCAGGACAGGATTTTTATCTGATTAACCATGCCATCTTTGGGTACACCCCGAGTGCAAGGAACAGAAGCCTCCTCCAGTGCAGAATTGCTAGAGGACCCAATTTTACAAATCAGAGAGCATTCCCCCTAACTGACCACCAGGGAATTGACTCCACCTTCTTTGATATCATTGGAGAGATACTCACTTTTATTACACACAATTAACATTCTAGTCCTATCCAAAGTCAATTAATATAGCCCAACTCACTAATCCTGTGTGGCCTCTGGACATTCAGGTTTGAAGCATGCTTCAATTCCCCTTGAAAAAACACTTAACCCCTTCCCCGCCACGGACGTAATGGTTACGTCCATGGCAGCGCCCATGTGGCGCCATGGACGTAACCATTACGTCCTGAATGCTGCCCTCGGGAGAAGCGCTAGCGCTCCTCCCGAGGGCCGCCCCCCCACCCCCCTAGGTCAGGGCTGACAGGGGAATCCCTTCCCCTTCAACCCCCGACCCCCCCTACCCCCCCTGTGACGTCAGCGCGCGAGCGCGCGCTGACAATCACACAACCTCCCCCATCGCGCTGGAAGCAGAGCTTCCAGCGCGATCGAAAGAGAAATGCTCAGCATTTCTCTTTCGATCACGTGGGGAGGCCCGGAGGGGCTTCAAAGGGAAGGAAATGTATTTCCTTCCCTTTGAATTCTCTCTGAGGGTTTCAAAAGCCGGATTGCTTGCAATCCGGCTTTTGAAACCCCACTAGACACCAGGGATTTTTTTTTTTTTAGATGTAATTGACAGAAGGGAGCGACCCCTTGGGCAAGGGTCGCTCCCAGGGGGTCATTTTTTTTTAAGGCCTTTTCTGCCCCCCCTGGGGGCAGATCGGCCTAATAATAGGCCGATCTGCCCCCAGGGGGGGCAGAAACCTCTAGACACCAGGGATACTTTTTTTTTTGTTGTTTTTTTTTTCTTTGTTTTCTTTTGTGTTTTAGGTGTGGGATGCGACCCCTTAGGCAAGGGTCGCTCCCATAGGGGGGAAATTATATTTAGGCCATTTCTGCCCCCTTTGGGGGCAGATTGGCTTATTTTTATGAGGCCAATCTGCCCCCAAGGGGGGCAGAAACCACTAGACACCAGGGAGTTTTTTTTGTTTGTTTGTTTTTCACGTAAGGGGAGCGACCCCTTAGGCAAGGGTCGTTCCCATGGGGGGCAAATTTATTTTAGGCCATTTCTGCCTATTTTTATTAGGCCGATCTGCCCCCACGGGGGGCAGAAACCACTAGGCACCAGGGATTTTTGTTGTTGTTGTGTTTTACAGATGGGGAGCGTCCCCTTAGGCAAGGGTCGCTCCCCTGGAGGGGCAAATTATATTTAGGCCATTTCTGCCCGCTTTGGGGGCAGATCGGCCGATTTTAGGTCAATCTGCCCCCAAGGGGGGCAGAAACCACTAGGCACCAGGGATCTTTTTTTTGCGCCGTCACGCAAGGGGAGCGACCTTGCCGGCAAGGGTCGCTCCCCGGGGGGGGTGGGGGGTCAAATTTATTTTAGGCCATTTCTGCCCCCCTGGGGGCAGATCGGCCTATTGGTATTAGGCCGATCTGCCCACAGGGGGGGCAGAAACCTCTAGGCGCCTGGGCAAATAGTTTTTTTTTTGTTTGTTTGTTTTTTTAGAGATGGGGAGCGACGCATTAGGCAAGGGTCGCTCCCCTGGGGGGCAAATTGTATTTATACCATTTCTGCCCTCTTTGGGGGCAGATTGGCCGATTGTAGGTCAATCTGCCCCCAATGGGGGCAGAAACCACTAGGCACCAGGGATCTTTTTTTTGCGCCGTCACGCAAGGGGAGCGACCTTGCAGGCAAGGGTCGCTCCCCGGGAGGGGTGGGGGGGCAAATTTATTTTAGGCCATTTCTGCCCCCCTGGGGGCAGATCGGCCTATTGGTATTAGGCCGATCTGCCCCCGGGGGGGGGCAGAAACCTTTAGGCGCCAGGGCAAATTTTTTTTTGTGTGGGTTTTGTTTTTGTTTGTTTGTTTTTTTAGAGATGGGGAGCGACGCATTAGGCAAGGGTCGCTCCCCTGGGGGGCAAATTGTATTTAGACCATTTCTGCCCCCTTTGGGGGCAGATTGGCCGATTGTAGGTCAATCTGCCCCCAATGGGGGCAGAAACCACTAGGCACCAGGGATCTTTTTTTTGCGCCGTCACGCAAGGGGAGCGACCTTGCCGGCAAGGGTCGCTCCCCGGGGGGGGTGGGGGGTCAAATTTATTTTAGGCCATTTCTGCCCCCCTGGGGGCAGATCGGCCTATTGGTATTAGGCCGATCTGCCCCCGGGGGGGGCAGAAACCTCTAGGCGCCAGGGCAAATTGTTTTTTTTGTGGTTTTTTTTTGTTTGTTTTTGTAGAGATGGGGAGCGACCCATTAGGCAAGGGTCGCTCCCCTGGGGGGCAAATTGTATTTAGACCATTTCTGCCCCCCTTGGGGGCAGATTGGCCGATTGTAGGTCAATCTGCCCCCAAGGGGGGCAGAAACCACTAGGCACCGGGGATTTTTTTTTGGGCACCAATGTCACGCAAGGGGGGGCGACCCCATAGGCAAGGGTCGCTCCCGGGGGGTCAGGGGGGTTGGGGGTGGGGGACAAATTTATTTTAGGCCATTTCTGCCCCCCCTGGGCCCGGCTGAGCTAGAGGCCAAAATCCACAGGTAGGCACTGTTTTCTATGAAAAAATGTGATGTGTCCACGTTGTGTTTTGGGCCATTTCCTGTCGCGGGCGCTAGGCCTACCCACACCAGTGAGGTATCATTTTTATCGGGAGACTTGGGGGAACGCTAGGTGGAAGGAAATTTGTGGCTCCTCTCAGATTCCAGAACTTTCTGTCACTGAAATGTGAGGAAAACATGTTTTTTTAGCCAAAATTTGAGGTTTGCAAAGGATTCTGGGTAACAGAACCTGGTCAGAGCCCCACAATTCACCCCATCTTGGATTCCCCTGGGTTTCTAGTTTTCAAAAATGCGCTGGTTTGCTAGGTTTCCCCAGGTGCCGGCTGAGCTAGAGGCCAAAATCCACAGGTAGGCCCTGTTTTCTATGAAAAAATGTGATGTGTCCAGGTTGTGTTTTGGGCCATTTCCTGTCGCGGGCGCTAGGCCTACCCACACAAGTGAGGTATCATTTTTATCGGGAGACTTGGGGGAACGCTGGGTGGAAGGAAATTTGTGGCTCCTCTTAGATTCCAGAACTTTCTGTCACCGAAATGTGAGGAACATGTGTTTTATTAGCCAAATTTTGAGGTTTGCAAAGGATTCTGGGTAACAGAACCTGGTCCGAGCCCCGCAAGTCACCCCTCCTTGGATTCCCCTAGGTCTCTAGTTTTCAGAAATGCACAGGTTTGGTAGGTTTCCCTAGGTGCCGGCTGAGCTAGAGGCCAAAATCTACAGGTAGGCACTTCGCAAAAAACACCTCTGTTTTTTTCCAAAATTTAGGATGTGTCCACGTTGCGCTTTGGGGTGTTTCCTGTCGCCGGCGCTAGGCCTACCCACGCAAGTGAGGTATCATTTTTATCGGGAGACTTGGGGGAACGCTGGGTGGAAGGAAATTTGTAGCTCCTCTCAGATTCCAGAACTTTCTGCCACAGAAATGTGAGGAACATGTGTTTTTTTAGCCAAATTTTGAGGTTTGCAAAGGATTCTGGGTAACAGAACCTGGTCCGAGCCCTGCAAGTCACCCCTCCTTGGATTCCCCTAGGTCTCTAGTTTTCAGAAATGCACAGGTTTGGTAGGTTTCCCTAGGTGCCGGCTGAGCTAGAGGCCAAAATCTACAGGTAGGCACTTCGCAAAAAACACCTCTGTTTTTTTCCAAAATTTAGGATGTGTCCACGTTGCGCTTTGGGGTGTTTCCTGTCGCCGGCGCTAGGCCTACCCACGCAAGTGAGGTATCATTTTTATCGGGAGACTTGGGGGAACGCTGGGTGGAAGGAAATTTGTAGCTCCTCTCAGATTCCAGAACTTTCTGCCACAGAAATGTGAGGAACATGTGTTTTTTTAGCCAAATTTTGAGGTTTGCAAAGGATTCTGGGTAACAGAACCTGGTCCGAGCCCCGCAAGTCACCCCTTCTTGGATTCCCCTAGGTCTCTAGTTTTCAGAAATGCACAGGTTTGGTAGGTTTCCCTAGGTGCCGGCTGAGCTAGAGGCCAAAATCTACAGGTAGGCACTTCGCAAAAAACACCTCTGTTTTTTTCCAAAATTTAGGATGTGTCCACGTTGCGCTTTGGGGTGTTTCCTGTCGCCGGCGCTAGGCCTACCCACGCAAGTGAGGTATCATTTTTATCGGGAGACTTGGGGGAACGCTGGGTGGAAGGAAATTTGTAGCTCCTCTCAGATTCCAGAACTTTCTGCCACAGAAATGTGAGGAACATGTGTTTTTTTAGCCAAATTTTGAGGTTTGCAAAGGATTCTGGGTAACAGAACCTGGTCCGAGCCCCGCAAGTCACCCCTCCTTGGATTCCCCTAGGTCTCTAGTTTTCAGAAATGCACAGGTTTGGTAGGTTTCCCTAGGTGCCGGCTGAGCTAGAGGCCAAAATCTACAGGTAGGCACTTCGCAAAAAACACCTCTGTTTTTTTCCAAAATTTAGGATGTGTCCACGTTGCGCTTTGGGGTGTTTCCTGTCGCCGGCACTAGGCCTACCCACACAAGTGAGGTATCATTTTTATCGGGAGACTTGGGGCAACGCTGGGTGGAAGGAAATTTGTGGCTCCCCTCAGATTCCAGAACTTTCTGCCACAGAAATGTGAGGAACATGTGTTTTTTTAGCCAAATTTTGAGGTTTGCAAAGGATTCTGGGTAACAGAACCTGGTCCGAGCCCCGTAAGTCACCCCTCCTTGGATTCCCCTAGGTCTCTAGTTTTCAGAAATGCACAGGTTTGGTAGGTTTCCCTAGGTGCCGGCTGAGCTAGAGGCCAAAATCTACAGGTAGGCACTTCGCAAAAAACACCTCTGTTGTCTTCCAAAAATTTGGATGTGTCCACGTTGCGCTTTGGGGCGTTTCCTGTCGCGGGCGCTAGGCCTACCCACACAAGTGAGGTATCATTTTTATCGGGAGACTTGGGGGAACATAGATTAGCAAAACAAGTGTTATTGCCCCTTGTCTTTCTCTACATTTTTTCCTTCCAAATATAGGAGAGTGTGTAAAAAAGACATCTATTTGAGAAAAGCCCTGTAATTCACATGCTAGTATGGTCACCCCGGAATTCAGAGATGTGCAAATAACCACTGCTCCTCAACACCTTATCTTGTGCCCTTTTTGGAAATACAAAGGTTTTCTTGATAGCAATTTTTTACTCTTTATATTTCAGCAAATGAATGGCTGTATAACTGTTATAGAATGAAAACGCACGTCAGGGTGCAGCTCATTTATTGGCTCTGGGTTCCTCGGGTTCTTGATGAACCTACAAGCCCTATATATCCCCGCAACCAGAGGAGTCCAGCAGACGTAACGGTATATTGCTTTCGATAATCTGACATTGCAGGGAAAAGTTACAGAGTAAAACGTAGAGAAACATTTATGTTTTTTTCACCTAAATTTCAATATTTTTCTTTTTCAGTTGTTATTTTCTGTAGGAAACCCTTGTAGGATCTACACAAATGACCCCTTGCTGAATTCAGAATTTTGTCTAGGTTTCAGAAATTTTTAGGTTTCTGGGATCCAGCATTGGTTTCATGCCCATTTCTGTCACTGACTGGAAGGAGGCTGAAAGCACAAAAAATTGCAAAAATGAGGTATGTCCCAGAAAAATGCCAAAATTGTGTTGAAAAATTGGGTTTTCTGATTCAAGTCTGCCTGTTCCTGAAAGCTGGGAAGCTGCTGAGTTTAGCACCGCAAACCCTTTGTTGATGCCATTTTCAGGGGAAAAACCACAAGCCTTCTTCTGCAGCCACTTTTTCCAATTTTTTTGAAAAAAACAAAATTTTCCCTGTATTTTGGCCAATTTCTTGGCCTCTTTCAGGGGAACCCACAAAGTCTGGGTACCTCCAGAATCCCTAGGATGTTGGAAAAAAAGGACCAAATTTGGCTTGGTTAGCTTATGTGGACAAAAAGTTATGCGGGCCTAAGCGCGAACTGCCCCAAATAGGCAAAAAAAGGCCTGGCACAGGAGGGGGAAAAGGCCTGGCAGCGAAGTGGTTAAACTTGTGTTTTATTTTTGACCTGGATTTGGGTATTACCGTTACAACTTTTGCTAGCATCCATGGACAAGAGACCATCCATCAGGCTTTGGTGCTTCAGAACTACTCTCACAAGGTCACAGGGCTCTCCAAGGGTCTCAATTTGCTCAACTCTTATGATATCACTCCTAGTAATCGAGTAGCACTTCCTAACATTCTGAAGTCAATAGATGATTTTACTGGTAGAGAAATCTTGACCTTCCCTTTGCCCCCACATAACCTTAGGGAGATGTGTTAGGAATATTTGCTCTTGGTTCAAGGGAATTGGCATAGATGGGTATTTCTCCTTATATGCCTTCTCTCCTGGTGGGCGAGAGTTGAAACAATGTGGGTGGGTCTTTGTACAAGCAGGCCATTCATCAGTTAATGCCCTGTTCTGAATGGCCAACCCCAGTGAGCTTTCAAATCTAGGGTCCCACCTTCTCAGATTCCTCCATTATTCTCCCTCCATCCAGAGGCGCCTGGCTACTTATAAGGTATTCCCTCACAGCTGCTAGAATTGGAAGATAAATGGTCTGCCTGAGACACTGGATGCAAATAAACCAGGCCTTGGACCCAGGATCATTATGAAGAATTTGTGCCAAATCCCACTACTTCCTCCTTTAGTCTGCACAATCTGACCAAGGTTTTTTGATGACAGCACCTTATCAATTTTCACTCCCAAATTTATATGGCCAGCCTCAAGTCACAAACCTCAACTTTCAGATCCCAAATCATGTCCACCAACTTTTTCATAATCATAGATTCATCCAGTTTCTCACGAAGTAGCTTTGCAGGGCCACTATCATCCCCCTCGTCCTCACCAGCTTCATCCCCCCCTTGTATATTAAGAACAGCATATCTGTTTTGGTGTGGGACATCCAGTTTAACCAATACCATCCCTTGATCCCCTGTGCCCAGATCCATGGTATTTGTCTTCTGGGGCTTCCCTGAGTGAACTACATGTAAAGGAGAAGCAGCCGCATTTGACTTCACAAACATTTTTGGAATGCTCTTCGCAATGGGATTCATTTGGGGGAACAGCAGTAGAAGGTACGGCAATGAGGTTTAACATTTTCTCAACGTCCTTCAAGAAATCATCAATTCTATTCTTACACAATTCTCACCGGCTGACTTAAAGGGCTTTAATGGTGATGGAAGAGCCAACCACCACATTGTCTTCCCCATTATAGATTAGTCTCTACCAATAAACAAACAATTAAAATCATCAGCAATCGCTTCCCCTCAATTATTTATGCTGCAAATTAACCAAAATTACATTAAAAAATAACTCAGGAACAAGTGCTTAAAAGTCACTAACATTAACTTTGTAAAGATGTCAGAGGGATTGCCCAGCCCAGTCTCCTGCGGGATCCTCAGGTGGGGATGGGCCTGCCTTTGGCCTGGCATTGCCCAGGTGCTTCCATTGCATGTACTGTGTTGCAGGAGTTCCTGCCAGGTTTTCAACCCCAACTGGGCCAATCGTTGCCGCATCCTGGAGGGAGAAAATAGCAAGGCTTCCAGGAAATGTAGTCTGCTCCTTCACCTGGCCCAAGTCACAGCACACACCCCGCACTGTGGGAGTTCCTCCCAATTTTTAAGCCCCGACTGAGTGAATCCTTGCTGCCTTCTGGTTGTAGAAAAGAGTAGGGCTTCCGGGAGATGTAGTCTGCCCCTTCCCCTGACCTCAGTCACAGCACACATCCCACACTGCAAGAGTTCCTCCCATTTTCAAGCCCTCATTGGGCCAATCATTGCTGCCTCCTGGCAAGAGAAAAGAGCAGGGCTTCTGGCCAATGTAGTCTGCCCCTCAACTTGGCCCCAGTCACAGCATGTGTCCCCTTTCTCAGTTAGATATATTGCAACTGAATAGTGGTAGTCCAGATGAATCATCATAAGATTGGGTCTCTCTTTGAACATGCACACGGGGGTGGGTTGCACCCCCAAGAAAACTTGGACAAAAATTTTAATTTTATATCATGTTTTATTATATATTCAATTGTACTTGTTTTTAAGTCACAGTAAATGATGATCCTACAGTGCACCACGATACATCAATCTTCAATGGGGCACTCCAACAATTCCCTCACTTCCACCCTCCAATAGTGCCTGTCATCTCTCCATAGCCTTTCTCTCTCACATGTATTTCATTTGTTTCATAGTGCCTGTCATAACACTGAAGGGTGTAGTAGCACTTTATACACACCAATACAGAGACAATGAATCATACATGTGTAAATCAGTGTATAGAAAATGTTACAGAAGACAAAGGGGACTGCAAGGTGTAGCATTTGCGTCATCCATACGTGTAGGCATTTTCTAAGAGTGCTTGGTCTGGGAAAGAACAAACTCAGGATTCAGAATGTAACAGTACTTAGGGCTGACTCTAATAATTAGAAT
Organism: Pleurodeles waltl; assembly: GCF_031143425.1. Lineage (NCBI taxonomy): Eukaryota > Metazoa > Chordata > Amphibia > Caudata > Salamandridae > Pleurodeles > Pleurodeles waltl. The sequence goes on along the minus strand of NC_090448.1, from coordinate 264,226,287 downwards.
TTATTTCTACCCAAACAAACTCTTTTTTAGAAAAATTGGGATAGAGAAACCAACTGCACAGTAACAAAATTATCTCTATAACAAAAAGAGTAACCCACTGAGCTATGCACCTAAAATACTATGCTGTGATCTACATAGTACAAGTTTTTCGCAGCAGGCATATTAAAACTCTTTGCTACTTAGATGGGTCAAAACAGACACTAGGTAAAACTTAGCCCTTTCTCTAGCAGGTACATCAATCACCAGAGTTATCTAGGCACGTTTATTGTTGCCTGAAAACTGTTGAATATACAAAAAACTCTGCAGTGCTTTTAAAACGGCTGCACTGCTACAAAACCTTCCCCCAGTAACAAAAACAGCCCTCACCCTTCAAGTCTCATGGGAAGTCTCTTGGGAAGACTTCCAGTCTCCTGGGAAACGCCTGATGCCCGGAGTCCGGCCTCGCCTGTACAGGACATCCTGTTGCGTGTAGGAACATGTAAGGCATCTGCACGTGGGACTTACTTGTGAGTAAGGGACAGTGGCAGGATTCCTCTGCAGACATCAGAGCCCATCTAGATAAGAATTTAAGAAAAACAGAATAGAGACTTTACTTAAAGAGAACTGAACTATTGTTTTTAATGTCCACTAGGGCATTGCTTTTCCCTCTGTGTGCTGTCTGAATCTTTGTGGCATTGTTTGACCTGCAACTAGTGCTCTTTGTGGATTTACAGCATACTCAGATCAAAAGATTATTCCAGTACTAGCAATGCTAAAAAGAAATGCCTCCGATAATTGAGTTTCAATTCAAAATAAAGTAACAGTAATAGGCTTGCCGTTTTAAACATAGACGACTCTAAATATTGTTCTTACTGTACCAAAAAAAAAAAAAACAACATTTGGTATACAACATGTAAGGAAATCAAGGGGGGTTATGAATTGAAAGGGCAGCCTAGGATTTTTGAACTAAGACTCTTATTTCAGGACAACTTCAGGAAATATATTAGTCAAGACAGACTCAAACAATTCTTCTTTCTTGGCAGACCCGTTGATAGTCTCTTTCCCAGATCACTCCATACATTATCCTGTTCAGAAAATACTCAGAACAACTCTTGCATCTGGAAAAATAAGCTAAACTCCTACTTGAGGAAGGTTCAGAGAAGCTCTTTTTAAGATACAATAAGAGTTTTTCCTGGACATTCCCACGGTGACTTTTATTCCTGCACAGACTCAGAGACTCAATGACATCCATAGAGATACTTTTTTAGAACAAACTCAGATATACTTTTGTTCAGAACATACCAGAAACCTACTTATTCCAAGGAGTCCAAGAAACCAAATTTTTTAGCAAATTCAGAGAATGTTGTATTTTGTGATAGACTAATAGGTACTCAATCTTGGAAAGATTGAGAGACAGTCACCTTAGCACAGACTGGGAGGCCTTTTTATGCTTAGACTAGCTAAAATATTCTCTTATTGCTGAACAGATGTTGAGGAAACTTCTATTACCGAATAGATACAGAGGTTCTTCTTTTATTACAAGCCAGTTGTCAGTGTACCCTGATAAAGAATACACACCCAGACATTGAGTAAGAGGAGGAAACCACAGAAAGAATAATATCATTGGCAAAGTCAACAGGTCTGGTTTATTATTACTGAATATTCAATCAAACCTTAGATCCCAATTCTGAGTACCTCGTAAACTTTGCAGGGAGACACCAGGGTCGGGATTAACTATTGCAGTCAGTATTTCCCCTGAGGTAACGGAGATGATGAGTTATTTCCATCCAAATGGGCAATAACATGTAGACCTGGAAATAGCCGGCGGTACATGTGTAGGGGCTTTTTTTTTGGCTATGGAAGGGTGGGCGAGGTACGTGGGAGGGTAGGGATTATCTAACTTCATATGAAGTGAGCTTTTCTGTTTCCCCCAATCTACTGTTTGCAGAGGGGGTCGGTATAGCAGTGACCACTCCCCCCCCCACGGTGCTGAGGAGTGCAAGGCCAGTGTCTGTGAGTCTGGAATTATCCTGTGCTCAAAGACACAGGGAAACTAATAGTTGTATGTCTGTATGTTTTGGAATTTCTAAAGTGCAAACATAGCTGCCTAGTATTGGGGCACTATGCATACAGCAAACCCCAGTGGGGAGGTATAGTGAGGGAGAGGGCCAAGGGAGAGGATAGAGCTAGTTGAAGGAGTGAGAAGTTATACTATCTGAGGTAATGTACGTTGAGTAGGTGGGCTTTCCGTTTCTCTCTGGATTGTATGAGGCTCAGTGCTGTTCTGATGTTAGAGGGGATGTTGAGAGGATGTTGTTTCAGATTGTGTGGACATAAACTTTCTGCAGTGTTTAAGTCTCTAATCTGGAAATGCAGGAGCTCCTTGTCTGGCCTTGAGCTTCTGATACAGTTAGTGAGAGTGGTCCGTGGGTTGCCATTCAGCAGTAATTACCTCCATCTAATTTGAAGATGGGTTTAAACTGTTGCTCTGATGTCTCCTCCCGCTAGAAGATGTTTCACTTATTTCAGGATAGACAGCTGGAACGTGACTTTAATAATCTTCTTGGCAATATGTTCTTTGTTACCTGGAGTGGTATGTCATGGGGATTCTACTTTGGACAACTCACAATGAGGGCCCTGGTGTTTTTGGCAGTGCTTGTTTTTAATTGAGATAATTGATATTGCCTTAACCAACCTCAAAGGAGCACCAGAACAATTTTCAACAACCATTTTCATCACAATGGGAGCATCTCAGACATGATGAACTGTGTTATTCTGAAGCCTGAATAAAATGGGATAGGAGTGCTTAATTAGCATAGTGCTAGGCTGTGCAACTGTGTTGTATAGAACAGAGAAATATTAAATTGCATAGCTACTATTTCAGGCGATGGAAGTGCTTTGTCTAGATTGTGTACTTTTTTGATGACATGCAGAGGTAACAATATGTTAGTAAGGTTAGTCACTAACAAAGGTCTTCCCAGTTTTCTTGCTTTATAGCTACTTCTGATTAATACAAATCTTCCTGAAGTACTGACTAACAACACCAGTGCAAGCCACATTAGACAAAAATAGTAGGCTCATTAAAAAATATAACCGGAGATTACCACCTGAATGCACCACGTAGAGATATTGGTATGGATGTCAAAAGAGCTTTACCAACATTGAATACATCTACATGATTAATGTTATGACAGTCACAGCAGAAATTAGCCTCCCCCAACAAAATAACATCACCAACAAGTCTTCTAATCCAAGATTTTCATCTCATTGTGGTTTCAGAATCTAGTTTCAATTGGATTCCACACACACAATATTGTTTCATATATAGTACATCATGATTAATTTAGGAGGGGTTTTCCTACTAATCTAATAAACACAATCTGAATTAGGTCCCAAGGTAGTTAAAAAACAATCTTTAACTGTAGTTGTGGGGAAGTGAGCAGGAAATTCTCCAGAGAAATGAACTTCAAGCAGCACCAAGAAACATTACAGCCAAGAACACAACACAATAAAATAAAAATCCAAAATGGATTTAGAAACATCAAAAAATATACTGGGCAAAATATACCAAAATTATTAAGGTTGGATGAGAGGAACAGCAGATGTGAATCTTTTCATTTTCACCACAAAATGTGTCAGGAAAATTCAGAGCTCCACTTGAATGTCAAAACAAGTTTGCAGTTGACTGTGAATGAGATGCGATTTTAGACCAACCACATTGGAACAGAAATTGAGTAAACCAAGGGTTCACATTGGTTAAGGTTTTACCTTGGGACTTCAAATATTTTTCAGTTCTCAAAGTTCTCCAGCAGTGCAAGAAAGGATGCTGAAGACAGCCAGGGCCCACTAAGGTCAGCTACATTGTCTCCTAGCTCCTGGTAATGCCTTGAGTTTTGGCACCAAAAGCTCTGAGAGGAACCATGCTCAATTTTGTAGGTATCAAGGTCACCTTGCCTCTGAGGTAGATTCACAGTCTTGGCGCAGTCCAAAGTTTTGCCTTCTGACGTATACACAGTGTTGAGTCTTGAAATTTTCCATCAGGGTAAGGCTGGAAGCAGTAGTCAGATAGGACTCCATAAGTCCTTAAATTTTCATTTTGGAGTGCTGCTGCAGCCTCTTTCTTTACAGCAAAAAAATCTGTGAGTTAGAAGAAACTAGATATCTTGCCGCAGAGGGTGTTCCATCCATGTGGAAGCCTCAGAAAATAGGAAAAATGACTAGGACCCGAAATTGTATGATTGCTGGGAAAGTTGTTCTGAATGATTCCTACAACCCCTATGTCCTCAGGTCAAAATTGCAAGGCATGTATTATCTCTGGAGCTAGGGCTCCTGCAGGGTTGAGTCTACAGTGGTCAGCTGTACCTCCTTGGAGTAAGAAGTCCTTCTGCCTTTTGTGCTCCTGTAGTAGCAATAGTAGTCTCGGCCATTGGAGAGCGATTTCAGTGCCTGGGTGTCAGCAGGAGTCAGTAGCGTTAGGAGTCCTTTGATCCTCTTCCTTCCACCTATCAGGGAAAGTCGTTTTCTCTTCCCAATACTAGGTATGTCCAGAGGAAATGGTGATGACGTGTCAGTCTTAAATTGTGCATTAGCGAGTGCTCACAGAATTCAAAACACCCAGTCCTGGCAACTTTCTTTCATAATCTCTACCTTCTTTTGCAACATCTCCTTTCTCAGTTTAATGAAGTCTTTCAATATTTGTCACCTATTATTGTCCTAGATCTCTTTCCAGCTGCAGGAGCCTTACCTCTCCTCCTCACTACTCTGGAATGGGGATTCCCCTGTGTCAATTTCCCATCCTCTTGGGAGCATACACACAAATATTAGAATGGTCCTGTGCATAAGTGATTTCTGTTCCTGAGAAAAGGAAACCCCAAGTCAAAGGGAAGAATGATGAAAACTGCCCTTTGTGTTGCCAGTGATTCCTAATCCCTTCCGAGATGGCTAATTCCTTCTAAGAGGCCAGTGACAATGACAGTTCAGCCTACCTTCTTCCAGAAGCGAACCTATTGTCCTCCAGAGGAGGGTTACTAACAGACAGATAGGGATGTTTATTTAGTCTCTAGAGCAAGGCTATGGCGTAAACCAATTGTAAATCAGTTCATGCTTCTACTAACTTTGTCAAAAATCTACTTTTGCAATTGAATTATATTTTAGTAACATGTGAAACATAGCATTGACTTATGACTATAGCATTCTCTAGGCCAAATTACATGAAAATTGCCTGTATTCATAACTGGGCCTGTTCATGGAAAATGTAGCTTTACCCCCACAGTGAAAGAGAGCTTCTTGGCATTGCTTATTAATTGGATATACTTTTCCTTAACATCTATCACATCACAGTTTTATATATTAAGCAAGCAGCCATGTGGGTTTATGAAGCATATTTGGGGGAATATTTATCTAACATATAAAATATGTTTTAAATGCAAGGAATGATTTTTTCATTCCATATAATTCAGCAGTGTTCTTAATCTACAGCCCAGACATGGGACATTATTACTTTCTGGGTACACTTTTGTCATATGTTTGTGTATGGTATGCATATATTCATTGCAGCCCACATGACATTTATCTTGCCTACCTCTAGTGCAATTTCTGTGCCATCTACCAGGGTCTTACTGAATATGAAAAAAGAAAAACAAATGTGGAGTGTTAGACTTTTCATCCTTGGCGTGGTATCCCCTAACTTTTTGCCTCTGTTTCCCAGGTTGTTGATGTGTGCTGGACCCTGTTTTTGCTGTTTATGTTACTCTGGGCACTTTGCCACTGCTATCCAGTGCTAAAGTGCAAGTGCCCCTGTATAAAATGTGTATGTAATTGGCTTTCCATGATTGGCATATTTGATTTACTGGTAAGGCCCTAGAGGTACCTAGGGCCTGTAAATCAAATGCTACTAGTGGGTCTGCAGCACTGGTTGTGCTACCCACATTAGTAGCCCTATAAACATGGCTCACACCTGCAACTGCAGTGTCTGTGTGTGCAGACTTTAACTGCAATTAGACTTGGCAAGTGTACCCACTTGCCAGGGCTAAACCTTCCCTTTTCCTACATGTAAGACACCCCTAAGGTAGGCCGTAGGTAGCCCCCAAGGGCAGGGTGCAGTGTATGTTTGCGGTGAGACATATACTAATGTGTTTTATATGTCCTGACAGTGAAATACTGCCAAATTCGGCTTTCACTTTTGCAAGACCTATCCCTCTCATAGGTTAGCATGGGGGCTACCTTTAAAATAATTAAAGCATAGATTCCCTTTGGGAGCAGATCGACATGTGGAGCTTGGGGTCTCTGAGCTCACAATTTAAAAATACATCTTTTAGTAAAGTTGGTTTTAAGATTGTGTGTTTGAAAATGCCACTTTTAGAAAGTGGACAGTTTCTTGCTTAAACCATTCTCTGACTCTGCCTGTTTGTGGATTCCCTGTCTGGGTCAGTTTGACAGTTGTGGTGTTTGCACCTCTCTCTAGGCAGTGACGCAAAGTGAGCTGGGGTGTAGCCTGCATATCCTGATGAGCCATCTTTGCTTGGAGGGAGGGGAGGAGTGGTCGCTTACACCTGAAAGGGCTGTGCCTGCCCTCACACAATGCAGTCTCCAACCCCCTGGTGTGTGTCTGGGGACTGGCCTGGGCAAGGCAAGATTTCACACACAAGAGAGACTTTCCTTTGAAGTAAGCCTACTTCAAAGGCCAAAATGGGTATAAGAAGAGCACCCCGAACCACAGACTTTAGATCTCTTCAGGACATCAAGAGGAACCTCTGCCTGAAGAAGAGCTGAAGAGCTGAGGAGAAGTGCTGCTATGCCTGAGACTGTGCTTTGTGGAGCTATCCTGCAGTTGCTGCTTCTGCCTGTGGAAGAGGACAAAGACTGGACTTTGTGTGCCTTCCTGATTGTGAAGAAATATCCAAGGGCTTGAACTAAACTTGCCTCCTGTTGTTGAAGTCTCAGGGCCATAAAAGACTTCTCCTGCCAGCACATGGGCTCTCTGCTGAGACTCATGCCCTGCCAAGTGGTGCCCTATCCATTTCTTGGGGCCATGGAAGGTGAAGCTGGCAGACCAAGACTGAAAATCCACGCACAGACCGCCGTGCAGAGAAAAATTCAATAAACCTTTCCGAGATGCTGCTGAAAAATGGCGCACAGCTGGCTTAGCGGCAGAAATCGCCGCTCCACTGGCATCGCAGCTTGAAAATCAACAAATGGAGCTGGAAGAACGACGCGCAACACCCGCTGACAGAAGCTGTTAACGTCGCAACCCATATTGCGTGGTTTTGTTGATACCGTGCAGCAGGTTTTTCAATGTAAACCTTGCGGAGCGTGGAAAAACAATGCAACCCCTGCCCGGACCCGAGTGCTGCCCGGATCGACGCATCGCTCCCCTGCGGGAAGGAAAAACGACGCACGCTGACCCGACCGAGAAGAAGAAATGATGCACGGTCTCGCTTGCGGGTGAGATATCGACGCACCGTTTACCTTTTTCGATGCACACTCGCCTGTGCATGTTATTTTGACGCTACCCAGGTACTTTTCAACGCTAACAGTGTTTTACCTGTTTTCTCAAGGATTTAAGACTCTTTGCTTTTTAATTAATAATTTGACTTGTGTATGTTGGATTTTTGTCATTTTGGTCTTGTTTTGTTTAGATAAATATTTTCTATTTTTCTAAACCTGTGTTTTGCCATTTTGTAGGGTTTTCATTAAGTTATTGTTTGTGTTGGTATAAAAACTTTACACCTAGCACTCTGAAGCTAAGCCTGCCTGCTCTTGTAAAGCTACCAAAGGGGTAAATGGGGGTTAGGTGAGGGTGATTCTCCTTTACCCTAACTAGAGTGAGGGTCCTTGCTTGGATAGGGGGTAACCTGACTGCCAACCAAAGACCCCATTTCTAACATGGAGGCCACTACAAAAATAATGTTTTTTCATACATTTCCTAAGTCAGCATCAATTATCATTTAACAATAAGCTCTAAATATATTTTGGGAATTCAACCATTTTGTTTCCAAAAATCAGTTTATGTGTTCTTGAGAATACGCAAATTTTAGTGTAACTGTGGTAAACATTCTTCCTTCAACTAAACATCAGCGTATAACTTTCCAAAAACCCCGGTTCTTCCACAGAATACCAATTTACATTTATAGTAAGAACATATCTGCTACACAAATGTATGTTTATCTTTTCCTCCTTTTACTCTCATGTACAGTTGCCTCAAATGGCCGTATTTAGCTCATGCGCCATGTATTACCATGGCATGCCTGGTATGCCATCATAATGCAAATATGTCAACAATATGGCAACAAAGGCCATCATTAGGACACAGGTGGAAATCATAATGCCAAGGAAACCCACAATATGCACAGATGGATATGCTATGGCCATAACTAAGACAGGCATGTACAAAAGAATGCCAAGGATGTCCACAAAAAGTCAGAAATGGGAACTATTACATCAGGAGTGTTCAGCATCAGTTGAGTGGTGGTAAAATTAGACTACAAATGCCTACTATTAAGCTATGGGTAGCTTGCAAAACCACGTCTTGGTGGCCAGGATTCGGTCAAGGGTGTCCACAATATGCCAACACAACATTATTGTGCAAGGGGGTGACAACTGAAAGTGAGGGATTCATTAACCAGGGGTGGCTGTAATTATGCCAAAAATCATTAAACTTGTCAAGGACAGCCACTGAGATCAAGACCAGCAGTGCCCAAAATATGCCAATTAGCATCCTTGTCGTACCAGAAAAACTTTGTGAAAGGGATCTCCACCATTATGTGAATTATGGGTACTCTTGTGCCCGAGATGACCTCATACGTCAAGGGTACACTAGATTCATTAGTTTTCCCAGAAACCAGGACAGGAATCGCCATCAGAAAAGCCCAATATCTGCTATAGAGGGCCTCTCATAAGGCATGCTCACTCATACACGCATATGTAAGGCATACATACCTTCATCTAAAGCATGTGAGGCATTTACATATCTTGCCTTCCTCTCCATTCCTTTTCTCCTCACATCCTAGGCTGCCTCTTGACCAGCTTGAGCTTAAGCTGATCTGGATGCTGCTGGCATTCATCTTTCTTGGCACCATGCTCATACGCACAAAACTACTGACAGAGTGGTGATTGGTTGTTTTGCATGTCCTCGTGTTGACATTAACAATGTGTGAATCATTTGTTTGGTAGGCTGCCACTCCAAGGCTTTGTAAGTAAGAGGTGTTGCCACTTACCTGCTTTCAGAGGCATTGTGCCTCAGCTCCAGACCATCTGAATGATGTGCTGGGTCGGGAACCACATTAATCAGGGACTTGCTAATAACTGGAAAGCTACTATCAGCTCATAAGCTATTCGATGAGGACCCTGCACTGATCTGACCTTTTCACTCTCTCTTTAGATTGAACACACAGGCGAGAGTTAGCATGGGGAAAATGCAAACTCCTTGCATGCTAGAAACATTATTTTAGAAGGAGCTTCAATTTCAGTCAAGAGCACTTTTTATTACTGTATACATTCAGAAGTAATTTCTGCATATCCTCTTACACCCACTTACATTTCTTCTCATTTCAGTGAATTACTATTCCTCCCTGCATTCAGAATTGATATTTGATGTCTCATTTTCCCATCTGAAAACAGGGAGCTCTGAGTACCGTTCCTCCTGGGGAGACATTGATATAATAATAATATCAATATAGCAATAACTATATGTGTATATCTCTATAAATATTAAATATGCCATCTCATCTCCAACTCTCTATATCTCTCTGTCTCCCTTTCTGTCTCTCTCCCTATCTGCCTGCCTCTCTCTAAATGTGCATATAGATAGATAGATAGATAGATAGATAGATAGATAGATAGATAGATAGATAAATAGATAGATAAGAGCCCTTCTCTCAAAACAGAAAGGACGGCACACAAAACGGTCTTTCAATTTATAGTTCTATTAAGAAATCATGAGCTATACAACAGGGTTTACAAGTTATAGTTATTTCAAGCAACGATAACTTGCTCCCTGCCATGAACAGTGTTGTCATCAATTATGCAATTTCAGAGGTCATCAGTAATGTTATCAATTTCATAGAATATGTCATGAGTGAGGTAATATGTGAAATCATACGTAGTGCAAGGTGAGGTCACGAGTTATAGGTACTTAAAATAGTTATAACTAGCGAATTTCACCGTTTTTTTGGTTTCAATTGTTACGTTTAAACTGACATTCTCACCCAAGTATAACTTCACTTTAACCTTTGTTTTTTCAGTGATTTCTTTTTTTGTTTTTGTTTTTTAATGCAAAAGAAGATATTATTACCATCCGTAACTATAACATCACATAAACCTTTAATTTCTTCAGTGAAATTCAAGGGACTTTTTTAACAGAAAGTAATATTATTACCATACATGATTATGGCAACTCCACAATGCACAAGGTCTTCGGCCCTGCACCTGACCCCACATGTGCGGCCATCCCCGCTGTGCACTGTCTTTTGCTGTGCACGGCTTTAGTCAGCTCAAGGCCAACAGCTCTTGCGTCGTCAACCCACCACAGACACCAATGCCCCCTTTATTTTCAATTTGTTTTTGGATTCCCGTGGACTTTTGTGAAAGCCAGCATGGCCCTGTTCCCCCATGAGACTCTTGTAGGAAAACTGGAGTACAGCTGTTTCCTAAGAGAGTTCGACAGGATCACAGCAGTCCAAAAAAAAACTTTTTTAATTTGGCACCACCTCACAAGGTCCAGGGGGTAAGGGTTTTTGCCTACCCTGACCTTTGTATATTTTTGTTTCAATGTTCATGTCGCAAGGACCAAGTCCCAATGTCCTTAATAGGTGGCAGCAACATTTCTCATCATGTTGCAGCCAATTAAAGTACGAGCTCTTGCTGGATGCGTGGTAGCACAGCCAATGAGAAAAGAGGCCATTAGGGCCAGTCAGATTGCTCTATAATTTAAAGTTGCATGCTCGCAGGACTCCCAAGAGAGACCTGCAAACCCAGATGTCCAGAAATGCATAAATTTTGAACCTTAGTTTCTCAAAAATCACTGAACAGATTTACACCATATGGCAAAAATGGAACAACCTTCTGAGTAAATACTTTTCTGCTAAATTTGGTGCAATTCTGTTTAGTTGTTTGAGTTGTAGTGCTGTTCAAAAATCCTATGACAATTCCATGGAGAAATTGCATTTTGACACCCTTTTTTTCTCAGCCCTGGCTTCATGGAGCACTCCAAAACTTTTAGGGAATCAGCTGAGGTGAATGTATTTTGGAAAGTTTTGTAACGATTTGTCAAACAGCACCAAAGCTATTACCAAACTAAACAAATTATCTTCCTATGGTAACTGGGACCTAACTATATCTACACAGTCAAGGGGTTTCCAGTCAGTATAGTGGCCCTGCTGTCCTCTCCATAAAAAAGAAGACTTGAAAATCCCACTGGTCTTAAAAGTACACAAATGTTTTTTCAGAGAAGAAAGAATGCAAAAAGAAGTAAAAATGCAACAAACTTACATTATAGATTAAGGGCCTGATTACGGTTTTGGCAGATGGGATACTCCGTCACAAACATGACGAATATCCCACCCACCGTTTTACAAGTTCCATAAGATATAATGGAACTTGCAATATGGTGGACGGGGTATCTGTAGCATTTGTGGCATTTGAGAGTATCCCATCCGTCAAGGTTGTAATCAGGGCCTACGTCTAAATGGTGTATAGTATACAAGATAATCTGTTCATTTTTGTATTTTAAAAAACTGACATCTGTCACAAGGTGCATTGCTCATACTTCCAATACCAAATTAAAAAAGAGTTCATGTTATCATCCAATTTATGATCTATACATTGAGTATAACATAAGCACAGCCTTTGAAATGTTTGCAGCCAATACATGTTTTGTGGTAGTCTTCCCTTCTTCAGCACCTTTCAAACACAGTTCCTGTCTACTTTCTTTGTCCTATGCCCCAGGAATTGTTTAAAGTCTCTCACTAAGCTTGGTGGCTTCCTAGCCCTTCTCGTGTCTGCTAGGAACCTTGAAATTCACTCATCAAAAGATGATGAACTAAGCTATCTGTTCTGTTTTTTCATGTCAATCCTAATAGGCCACAACATCACAAAAATATAGTGATGAGCAGGAGGTTTTCATGAATTTCCTATGATTTCTACAGATCCAGTTCCATCCAATGGTTTCTCTAGGACCTACCCGAGCCTTCAAATTCAGTCTCCATATGCTGTAACAAGATAAAAGGAAGCAGAGTTTGGCCACCTACAGTAAGTTGGGCCGTAAACCAGGCATTGTGGCCATATGCAGTGGGGATGGTGTTATGAGCCGTGGTCCAAGCTTACTTGTTTAGACAAGGCTGGTGCAGACACATGCTCCTTCTGAATGTCAATGGAGCTCGCACCTCCCACTGGATAGGTTGTTAGTGGTACATCGAGAGTGTAGTCACCATTTGGTGTGAGACTTTGTGATTGAGATGCCAAGTTGATTCAAAACGAACTACCTTTCCCAGAATACCATGGATTCTCTCAAGGCTTTCAGTGGTGGCAGTCATCTTAGATTAATTGTGTATCAGTGCCTCATGGTTTGGAGCATTCCTTGCTACGCAGTAGTTTTGTGCTGGGCAATCAAGGTCTAACCACAGTTAAAATTGAGTTTTATTTGGAAATTAAAAGTAAAAAACACCAACATTCTCAATCTATGATCATAGCTGCAATCCATAGCCCACACGATAGACATACCAATGATAACCTGCACACCAACTGCACTGCTGAAAGTTATGCCTCACAATATTAAGACAGTATGGCCCATATTTATACTTTTTCAGCGCCACATTTGCATCATTTTTTGACGCAAAAGCGGCGCAAACTTGCAAAATACAATTGTATTTTGTAAGTTTGCGAAGTTTTTGCGTCAAAAAGCGGCGTAAATGCGGCGCTAAAAAAGTATAAATATGGGCCTAAGTATCAACACATAGAAGCACAAAATAATTAAATAGCAATACATACTGAAACCAATATAATATTCTACTTTCATTATTGTCTCTTTCATAAGGGTAATGGTGATATGATATATTCATCCATCTTTATTTTTCACTCAGACTCAGACTATTTATTGAAATTTCCAATTCAACTGAACAAATCGCCCTAGAGTCACAAAATACATCATAGCGTGACAGGAGATCAAATGTTGTATGGTAAATAGACAGAGCTTATGGTCTATGACCAATTGGAAATACACAAGATCAGCAACAAAGTGCCACAGTGCTATAGCATTCACAATTTAGCATGTCACAGTACAAAAGAATAGAAAACAAAGAACACAAACCAAATTGGATGCCTCAATTGCAAGTCAAAGTTATCAACATGCAAGCAAAATCTAGGAGCAGTGCTGTGATGCAGTGTAAGGCTGGTCCTTCACATCAAGCGAGGGAGAGACTAGTCATGGAGGCAAAGTCCTGGTAGGAGGGTCAATCAAAGAGCTGCAGAGTCCTTAGTTTTGGTGGATTGAAGCAGGTGAAATCTAGGTGTGTGAAGTATCAAATCAGCAGGTGCCAGACATACTGGAATTTAGCCTCAGTCTGAGTTAAGTTCTGGCAAAGTTGTTCCATCACCATTACATGCCATAGGCGAGAGAACCACTGGGCAGTGGAGGGGGGAGTCGTCTTTTCCATGCCAGTGCCATGAGCTGCTGTGCGGCATTGAGAATGTAGCTAATATGTTTCCAGTCAGCGTGGGTCATCGCATCCAGGGCAATAGGTTGGTAACCAAAGATAACCATGAGGTAGGAGGCAGGGAGCGGGAACCTCACAATGGCTATTATATGGCCCAAGATCTCCTTCCAATAGTTAGCAATGACCCTGCAGGACCACCATATGTGGCAGACATCTCCCACTGCCAACCCACACCGCTAGTGAAAATAGGAAGGAAGTGGAGGGGTAAGAGGTGGAAATGTGAGCTGGTGTATTTTAACATTGAAACATAAACTTGTATGCCGTTCCCCTGAGCGATATGCTGCTGTTCGTTTGGGTTATATCTCACCATAGGGTCTCCCATTGTTTTAGTGAAATGCCCTCAGTGATAGTAGTTTGGCAAGAAGTCTGGTATGTGTGGGTGCAAAGGGATGTGAAGTGTTAGAGCGTGCGGTATGTGTTGGAGATGAGTCTCCTAGACCCGTCATATGACCTCACCAGCTTTTTGAAGAGGGTATAGGGTTGAACAACCCCAGGATAAATGGAGGGAAGCAAAGCCCAGTGCTGCAGCTGGCAATATTGCAATCTCTTTGTCTCCAGGAGTTGGTAGTCAGCCCTGTACTGATTGAATGATTATATGGAGGCACCAATGAATAGGTCACACAATGTCCTAGAGTCTCCAAAGACCCCAACTATGGAAGGACTGGGGCGACACTGCAGGTGTAAATTCAGGATTATGGGCAATAGGCATGTTAGGAGAGGGGAAGGTAGTAAGCCCCCTCATAATGGCCAGTCTTTCTCATATGTTGAGCACTGTCTTAGTGGGTGTAACAATATAAGCACTGAATGGTCTGGCTGCTCGAAAATCCAAGCTGGAGCCTACAGAGTTTGATAGGCTACTGCCTGGTCCATGTGGAATCAGTGCTTTTCACTTTCGCTTACCACCCCCACAAAGATATATTGCAAGTGCGCAAGCCAGTAACAGTCAAGGAGACTAGGGCAGGCCAGTCCGCCCCACCGCGAGGCTGCATCATTCAGGAATTAGAGATCCTCTTTCATTTCCCATTCCATATGAAAGAACAAATATCCTACTGCAAGTGCATGATATCTTCTAGTAGGACAGGAGTGGGCAGAGTCTTTAATAGGTGTAGAAGCAGTGGGAGTACATTAATTTTTATAATAATCCAGCCCAGCCAAGAGATGTTGAGGGGTTTCCACTGTCTAAGATCCACCAAGGTGAAGCGATGGAGATGTGTCCAGTTAGCCCACATCCAAGATGTTAGCGTAGGAGTAAGGTTAAGACCCAGATACCTAATCATCTCCGGGGACCATTGGAACGGTGCCATACTTTGCAGGGCAGGAATTTCCTGTTGGGGTACAGTCAGAATACGTATGCACAATTTGGACTTGTTGATCTTGAAGCCTGATACTGCCTTGTTGGACCTGGCCCTTTTTGCATGGACATCCCCAAACTTTTTTCCTCCTTCCTCCTATTTTTCCTGACCTGTTTTTGTTGGCTTTAAAACTCTGAGCACTTTACCACTGCTAAACAGTGCTAAAGTGCATATGCTCTCTGTGTAAATTGTACTGTTGAGTTGTTTATCCATGATTGGCATATTTGATTTACTAGTAAGTCCCTAGTAAATTGCACTATTAGTGCCCATGGCCTGCAAATGAAATGCTACTAGTGGGCCTGCAGCACTGGTTGTGCTACCCACATACGTATCCCTGTAATCATGTCTCAGACCTGCCACAGCAGTGTCTGTGTGTGCAGTTTTGGAAACTGTAAATTCGACTTTGCAAGTGTCCCCACTTGCCAGGCCTAACCCTTCCCTTTTCCTACATATAAGACACCCCTAAGGTAGGCCCTAGGTAGCCCCATGGGCATGGTGCAGAGTATGGTTAAGGTAGGTGTTAGAAATGGAGTCTTTGGTTGACAGTCAGGTTACCCCCTGTTCAAGCAAGGACCCTCACTCTAGTCAGGGTAAAACAGAATCACCCTCAGCTAACCCCTGCTTACCTCCTTGGTAGCTTGGCAGAGCAGTAGGCTTAACTTCAGAGTGCTAGGTGTAAAGTATTTGTACCAACACACACAGTAACTTAATGAAAACACTACCAAATGACACAACACCAGTTTAGAATAATTGGAAATATTTATCTTAACAAAACAAGACCAAAACGACAAACATCCGACATACACAAGTCAAGTTATACTTTTTTAAAGATTAAACTCAAAAATAGCACTCAGAAACAAAAATGCTTCGATGAGATGTTAACACGGCGTCGTGACGGAATCATTCCCAACAAGCCAACACCAGCGGCGCCGGACACTGAGTCACGTAGACCCCCAAGTACAGTACCTTTGGTGAAGAGTGAAAACAAGTCGATGCGCGAAGTCGGGGATCGCGGCGTCGGTGCGAAACATTGAATCCACGCACTTCGAGCAGCGCCAGTCAGGACGTGGTGCGGCGACTTCCACGGAGTTGCGGACTTCAGCTGGACTGCAGTGGTGTAGGGCCTGCGAAGAGCGTCGCGTTCCAGCGAAGGACACGGCATCAGGTGCAGGCGGCGTCACCGGATTCAGCAGCGGCGTCGGTCAAAAGTAATCCGAAGTCGATTTCCTTGGATTTCCACCAGCTTTCCTTTCAAGGGCCCAGGGGCTGGATAGGGCACCACTTGTCAGAGCAGGAGTCTCTCCAGAGACTCCAGGTGCTGGCAGAGAGAAGTCTTTGCTGTCCCTGAGACTTCAAACAACAGGAGGCAAGCTCTAAATCAAGCCCTTGGAGATTTCTTCACAAGGTGGAAGCACACAAAGTCCAGTCTTTGCCCTCTTACTGTGGCAGAAGCAGCAACTGCAGGATAGCTCCACAAAGGGTAGTCAAAGGTAGGGCAGCACTTCAGCTCTTCTCCATGCAGAGGTTCCTCTTGTTTCCAGAAGTGTTCTAAAGTCTGTGGTTTTGGGTGCCCTTCTTATACCTAATTTCTCCTTTGAAGTAGGCCTACTTCAAAGCAAAGTCTCTAGTGAATGTGAAATCCTGCTTTGGCCAGGCCAGGCCCCAGACACTCACCAGGGGGTCGGAGACTGCATTGTGTGAGGACAGAGACAGCCCTTTCAGGTGTAAGTGACCACTCCTCCCCTCCCTCCTAGCACCAGTGGCTCATCAGGAAATGCAGACTACACCCCAGCTCCTTTTGTGTCACTGTCTAGTGTGAGGTGAAACCAGCCCAACTGTCAAACTGACCCAGACAGGGAATCCACAAACAGGCAGAGTCACAGAAATGGTATAAGCAAGAAAATGCTCACTTTCTAAAAGTGGCATTTTTAAACACAATCTTAAAATCAACTTTACTAAAAGATGTATTTTTAAATTGTGAGTTCAGAGACCCCAAACTCCAAATGTCCATCCACTCCCAAAGGGAATCTACACTTTAATCAGATTTAAAGGTAGCCCCCATGTTAACCTATGAGAGGCAAAGGCCTTGCAACAGTGAAAAACTTATTTAGAAATATTTCACTGCCAGGACATATAATACACATTACTATATGTCCTACCTTAACCATACACTTCACAACCAGTGCTTCAGGCCCACTAGTAGCATTTGAGTTACAGGCCCTGGCACCTCCAGTGCACTTTACTAGGGACTTATTAGTAAATCAAATATGCCAATCATGGATAATCCAATTACATACAATTGTACACAGAGAGCATATGCACTTTAGCACTGGTTAGCAGTGGTAAGGTGCTCAGAGTTAAAAAGCCAACAGCAACAGATCAGAAAAAAAATAGGAGGCAGGGGACAAAAAGATTGGGGATGGCCCTGCATAAGGAAAAAAGTCCAACAGTAAGACATATACTAATGTGTTTCACATGTCCTGAGGGTGAAATACTGCCAAATTCAGTTTTCACTGTTGCAAGGCCTATCTCTCTCATAGGTTAACCTGGGGGCTGCCTTTAAACATGATTAAAGCGTAGATTCCCTTTGGGAGCAGATAGACATGTGGAGTTTGGGACCTCTGAACTGACAATTTAAAAATACATCTTTTAGTAAAGTTGGTTTTAAGATTGTGTGTTTGAAAATGCCACTTTTAGAAAGTGGGCATTTTCTTGCTTGAACCAGTTTTGTGACTCTGCCTGTTTGTGGATTCCCTGTTGGGGTTAGTTTGACAGTTGGGCTGTTTGCACCTCTCTCCAGAGAGTGACACAAAGGGGGCTGGGCTGTAGCCTGCATATTCTGATGAGCCATCTGTGCTAGGAGGGAGGGGAGGAGTGGCCAGTCGCACCTGAAAGGGCTGTGCCTACCCGTACACAATGCAGTCTCCAACCCCCTGGTGTGTGTCTGAGTCCTTGCCTGGGCAAGGCAGGATTTCACAAAGAAATGAGACTTTTCTTTAAAGTAAGCCTGCATGAAAGGCCAAAATGATTATAAGAAGAGGACCCAAAATCACAGACTTTATACACTTCTTGGGGTAGACACTCTACCTCACAGACACTTCTGGACAAGAAACCTGCTGGTGAAGAATCCCTGAAACAACCCTGCCAAGAGGAACTGCCTGGCTGCCCAAAGGACTCACTGGGACTGCTTTTCTGAGAAGTACTGCTGCCGTGCTGTTGCCCTGCTGCCTTGCTGTTCGCCAGCTGTGCTGAGAGGTGCTCTCCAAGGGCATGGATATAGCTTACCTCCTGTTCCCTGAAGTCTCAGGACCAAAAAGACTTCACTCCTGCAACTGGACTCCTTGTGCGGTGAAAATTCGACGCACAGCCTGCTAAAAACGATGCACAGCCTGCCCCGCGGTGAGAAATTCACAGCACGCCGAAGTGGAACAACACAGCCCGACTTCGCAAGGAGAAGATCGACACAGTGCTAGTGTAGCATCCGGAACTTCGATGCACAGCCCACTGGATCCACGTACGGCCAACTCGGAATGTCACAGCCTGACTTCCAGTGAGAAATTGACGCAGCGCCTGCAGTGCGGCAGAAATTTCCACGCAAAGCCCACTGGATCGATGCAGTGCTTGTGACTTTGCTCCGCAAGCCCAGGATTCCACGCACCATCCCCAAGACACCATAAAACCCTGCAACCCGAAGAGGAACCAAGTCTGCGTGCTGGAAATCGATGCAAAATCTTCCCCTGCCTGGAAAAATAACTATACAAGTCAGTGTGCGAAGGAGCGAAACCAACGCACACCTCCCCGTTTTCCACGCATCGCCTCCTCTGCAGTCCCTTGTGGAGATTTTGAATGCAAACCAGGTACTTTGTGCTTACAGGAGACCTTTATTGTTTTTAAGAGACATTAATTTATTTTTTAAAAGACTAAAGGCACTTTATATCACTTTTACAGTGATATCTCAACATATACTTATTGCTTTTTAATCGTTTTGACCTGCATCTTAACAGATAAATGTTATATATTTTTCTAAGCACTGTGTGGTGTATTTTTGTGTTACTATATGGTGTTATTGTATGATTTATTGCACAAATACATTACACATTGCCTTCTAAGTTAAGCCTGACTGCTCAGTGCCAAGCTACCAGAGGGTGGGCACAGGATCATTTGGATTGTGTGTGACTTACCCTGATTAGAGTGAGTGTCCTTGCTTGGACAGGGGGTAACCTGACTGCCAACCAAAGACCCCATTTCTAACATGCCTCAAAAGCTGTCAGGCAGGCAACAGCAACCAGTAGCTAGACAGCAGACGGTAAGATAGTAAGCAAGAGATCATCGGCAAACATGCTAATCTTCTGGTTCCGGTCCCTAACGGGAATACCCACCACTTCAGCCATGAGATGGATAGTGATAGCTAGTGGTTCAACTACTAGGGCAAACAAAAGGGGCAACAATGGGCACCCTTGGCGCGTACCCTTGAGAATGTTGATGGAGGTCCTGTGCTGCCCATTAACATGGACGGTGGTTGTTGGGGCTACATAGGAGGCTCTGATTTTAGTTATCATGCTCGGTCCCAGCCTCACCTTGCCCTTGACTGCTCAAAGGAAGGACCGGTTAATCCTATTGAGAGCCTTCTCTGCGTTGAGCAAAAAAAGGCATGTAGAGAAGTGGTAGCTGTGAGACTTCTCAACAAGGTCCACTATGCTGCACACATTGTCTGCCCCCTGTCTGTTGTGGATAAAGCCCAACTGGGCAGGGTCGATAAGGCCTAAGATGTAACGTTCTAGTCAAGTAGCCAAAATCTTGGTAAATATTTTTGCTTCCTTGTTGAGGAGAGCTATGGGGAGGTAAGATAAGCAGTGAGTAAGATACTTGCCTGGTTTGGGTATGAGGGACATCTCTGCTGCTGCCATGGAGGATGTAAAACCTGTATTCTGTGTATAAGAATAAAACAACAATTACAGGTGATCCTGCAGAATAAATAAAAACAGCTGATAAAAGATGACAAGAAGTGCATCGAGCTCCGGAGTTTTGCTGAGAAGGGGGGCCTGAACTGCAGTGTGCAGCTTCTTAAGACTGGTTGGAGCATCAACGAGTTCCCTATGTTGGTGATGGAGGGGGTCCCACTGGCAGGCATTCAGATACTCCTGTATCAGTTCAGAGATTGATACTATTCATGGGATGCCTGCTGTTTGTCCCGCTCAGTGATTGCCCATCTTCATCCTTGGTCTGGAGTCTCATAATGTGCGCCTTGGCCTGTGCTTGGCAGAGCCTGTGAACCAAGAGCATCCCCACCTTGTTGCCTCCCTCATAGTATGTCTGTTGCAATGCCAAAAGGTAACATTCAGGCCACATCTTTCTATGAGCCCTCAGTTGGCCATGCAAAACAGCAAGTTATTAATTTCAGCAGCAGGGAGCTTCCTTTTTCTTTAGCTCCATGACCTTAATCTCCACCATGAAACTGGATCCCACTAAGCGGGCCTTTCTCTCTGGCTATGGTGGAGATCCCCCCCCAAGATGGTAGCTCTGAATGTATGTAGCGATGTATCTGGCAGGGTGTTAGGCTCAAAGTAATCAATGATCCCTTTAACGATCTCTGCCACGTCTGCCCGATCACGGAGGAGCTGAGAAGTTAAGGCCCAGTACAGTGGACCCCTACAAGAGGAGATAGTGTCAGACCAAAATAGTTCTATGTGGGCATGGTCAGAATTAGAGATAGCGGCGATCTTCACCATGTCAAGGTTGCAAAGGAGGGAATGAGTTACAAAAACATGATCAATGCGAGAGTACAATGCATGGACATGGGAGTAAAATAAGTAATCCCTCGAGTCACAATGTTTTATAAGGCCAAGCTTCTATAAGCCACAAGTTCTTGATATATCTCTTGAGCTGGACGGACAAAGCCCCAGTGCCATGATAGAGTGCCTGTATTCCTGTGCAGGGTCCCACACTAAACTAAAGTCACCACCATCAATAATGTTGCCCTCCAACCCTCCAGTTGCTCACGTAGAATACATCAAAGGTGGGAACAGAGTTTGGAGCATGGATGTTGAGAAATGTGAGTGGCTGTTTGCCCTAAGCATATGCATTGCCAAAATGTGACCCTCTTTATCCCTTACTATGTTTGAGACAGAGGAGCTGAAGTCTGCTTTGCATAAAATACCCACCCCCAGCATTTTAGCATCAGTGTATGCCCAGTGTAAGAGTGGGAATTTCGGGTGGGCCATTCAGTGCCTGTCCACCCACATAAGGTGAGTCTCCTAGAGGAGGACAAAATCCAGGTCATGTTGCAGTATGTACCCCCAGATCTGTTTGCATTTGTTCCAGAAGTTGGGACAGCAGACATTGAGGGAGAGCAATCTAGTATCCATCACTAGTATCATGGTTCAGAGGAGTTGGTGGTAGCGGTTTATTGTAAGAGCAAACTCAAAAAATCGAAGCTTGGTATAGCATGAGAGCAGTGTCAGGATTGTGTGGGGGGAGTTTGTGCTGGTTGCCCGGGGACTGCTTGGACACCATCGGGAGAGAAGAGGAGTGAGGTGGCTGGCGCCGGCAGCAGCAGCAGAACTGATAAGTTTATTTTCATTTTTTATCTTACTGTTCCCCTCACACCCCACTTCCCTGCCAGGTCTTCCCCATTAGATTTGTGGTGGAGACCACTGATTAAAACTTTCAGAAGGTATTAGGTCAGATATGTAGAATCATAAGAAAGGCTGAAAGTCTGATATATAAAGTCTGAAAAGCTGTTTTTCTGAAGCAAAACGTTAAAAGATAATTTGTCTGAAAATGGTTTTGGAAGCGTTTAAAGACATTTGAATCACAACATTTTAATATGATTCATTTCAGTTAAAAAAAGTGAAAAGGTTAACATGTGTGTGAGACATGTTGGTAGGGTAATGGTTTAACAAAAGATTAGCCTTAGTGGAAGGGCTAGAGATTATTTTCAGGTTTCAGTGAAGGGTAAATAAATGGTTAAGATTAAGGCTTCTACCGTGGGTGTGGGCTGGGTTAGGGTTAGTGACAATGACAGGGATGGGGTTAGTGTTAAGGAGTATTGGCAAGACTGAAGTTACTTAACGATGGAATCAACATTTAGCTAAAGCAGGGTGTTAGATTACTTTAAAACATAGATGCACATCTTTCTAAAAACATATTATTTACTTTCAATTTCAATCAACGTGTTTTCCACTTTTGATTCACACCTTTGTTTTTTTGAACACATAATTCAAACTTTCAGTTCTGTTAAGGACCCCAGTGTATTTGAGACTTTTTGCCTTAAACACATTCCTTACACAAACTGAGTATTAGCCTTCCCTTAAGTGGCCACATACTGTAATGGCCACATACTGTAAATGTTTTGAACTTGTTTAAGTACTGTCAAATAACTCCTGATTTCTATAAACAAATAACCCACCTCTACCATCGCCGGAGGCTTTTTGTCCAACTATTGGATCATTCAATGTTTACTGGTGTATCTGTTCCAAAGCATTATACTTTTCCAATTGGATGATACATTGACTTCCTTTGTACACTTTACTGACCAAGGGTACTTACTTAAAGTATTGGTCCTTTATATGGTGATTGGTTTACATTATGACTTGGAAGAGCCCATTGGCATGCTTTCTAGTTGAACCATGCTTTTGAATCCTGCATTTACCATTTTATGCTCCTCCGTAATACCTATGTCCTTTAATAATGCAATCTTCAGCATTGAACGAGGAATGGCATGGGCTGGAGCTGCAACGAAATTGTTTTTACAATTAGCCACTTGTATTTTATCACGTAGGTGTACCATGTATATAGTTCTACAAAAGCTTGCATTATTTTGAATTTTATTTCCACTAAATAGGTTGTTTTCTTCTGCTTAAATTGGCAGTTGCCTCTAAAGGATTAAGATATTGCTGCCACCTGGTCTTGTCGTGATGAAGACCCTATAGAAAATAGATGCCCTTGGCCAAAATTTCAACATAATTAATATATTGGCTGCACAGGATCTGTACTTTTTGAGGCCTGAACCTCTTACATAGCCAGTGCCTGTATTAGAATGCGCTACAAAGCCAACTTCGCGATTTTTTTGTTTTTTTTATATACCCTGCTGTGCACTTCTACTATTTTGTGACTGAGCACCTGCGCTGCGCCATCACACGCAGCACCTACTTATTCTTTGAACTGTGTCTATGGCTATAATATAAGATATTGTTATACTTCCTTCTGTGATCCTTTGTTGTATGTGGTTGTTGCACTTGTATGGCTTCTTCGACTTAGTAATGTGTTCTCTAAGCGAGCCCGAGGGAACACTCTCTGTTTTTGACATTTACATTCGGTAGCCCCTAGAATACTGGGTTGCCCCCTTAGTTTTTACTATTTCTTATCACAGGGAAATTGAGCAGGAACTGCTGGGGCCAGGATCGGAGCTAAATTAGAATATTAAAATGCCTCTATGGCAAGGACCTATAAATCTAAACAAGTTGCACGACTCAGCAAGAGAGGTCTTCAACCTGCCAAAGGGTACGTATATTTCTCAACAGCTGATAGAAATGCACTGGCTGCCAATAGTGACATAAATACAATTCGAAGAATCTTACATTAACCCATAAGGCCATATTTGGCAAGGCACCAGATTATCTGAAACACTGCCTCATTCTATAACATCCTCGGAGGACTCTGTGGGCAGCTGACAAATTGCTTTTTATTCCTTGTCAAAGAAAGCGAAATAAATGCTAGGCCAGGATTTGTTTTACCACTTCCTTGCCTATTCAATCTTTATCTCTCAATAAGGATGACGTTAACCATGATGATGATGATGTCAGAATCTGTTTTTTCCCATGGTTACCCCGTTTTCATTAAACTGGATTTGTATGTTGTCTGGGTTCCAGGTACGGGCAGGCAGCTGAATACCTCTCAGGGCATTCGCTCTGACCCCTTATATATAGTAATAATGGTTAATTCTGATTGACATACCTGGCTTTGTATGAAAGCTCTAATAATAAAGTGTAGAAAATGAACCCATGGCAAAAAGGTCACATCTAACGTATGGACTGCCATTTTGATTTATACGAACCACATGAGTATCTTAAATGTATGAATTCGGCAGGTCTGCCGCCATCCGACACAGCTGGAGACAAAAATTGCAGCTATCACATTCCGAGTGTAAACCATTTTCACCTATGAAAAAGCCTACTTTGAACCCTGGCTAAGGTGCCCCTAATAAGTTCCTTGGAACCTCCAATATTTTGGGTTCATAGCGAGTAAAAGTGTTACATATAAAATACTGAAATTGATAAGGTGCCGCAGTGACAACATTAAAGTGCTGTTTCACTGCATAGGCAGTGGTGTATTTTCCCTATACTAACAACCTGTTAGTTAACAAAACATGGCAGTTCCCTAAGTTGTCTGATGGAGCCGATGCCAAGGTCATCCCTGCCCACTTAGAATATGGATCAAAAATCTAACCCAATGTTGAATAGATTTTTTCTAAAATATGCTTCAGGAATTAGGTTAGAAAAAGTTGTTCACTATTTTGTGAGGCTTGCACTGAACCATTTCTGCCAGTTTGTCCTTATACAATTGGGAATAATTATCTCTCCATTCCTAATGATTAGGTGTAATCTGGCTCTCCTGGAAAAACAAAGGGTCCTAGCTGGCCAACAGATGTCTGGCAGGAAGGCAGTGGGAGGTTTTAAGAAATTGGGTTCCTGGATGACTGAGGTGTGAGCCCTGGTCATGCAGCAACCACAATCCATGTCAGGGTGAGACACAAGCCAATCCTAAATTAACCAGTGCTCAACCCTCTGGCAGCTTGGCACAGAGCACTCAGTCTTAACTTAGAGCCAAAGTGTAAAGTATTTGTGCAGCACTTGAAAATGTAAAACAGTGAAAACACTAAACAAAAAGTATCCCACACCAGGTTAAATTAATAGAGCAGAATGTAATAAACAAACCAGGACCAAAAATACAAAACTCCAATCAGTAGAATCGGAGTTATGATTTTAAGGAATAAATTGTGAAATAGCTCCTAAAAGCAGAAAGCACCATCTGTGGCTACCTGGTCATGCTGGACTGGGTCAAAATCAAAGGTTCAGGCTAACCATGAAGGAGGGCGTGTTGGATACAGTCCCACATTAGTCCCACTGATGGTTTACCTTCTCAAATCTGTGCCTAGAGTCCCGTTCACATTGGTGAGGGATGCAATGAAAGTACTGCTGTGGTTGCCGGTGTGGTGCAAACAGCAAGCTTAGCATCACTAACAGGTGGTCTGATGCTTTGCACTAGTAGTTCCCAGTAAGCAGTTGGTGCAGCTGTGTGAAGAGACGGGTTGGTTGTGGCTCGTGCTGATTTTCGGTCTCAGTGGGAGAGAACCTGTCTGTGGTTGCAAAGAGCCCAAAAGCTTGATTTAAGAGCCTGTGAGCCACACCAAGGGTCCAGGACTAGAGAGGCACCACTTGGGGGTCAAGAACTCACAGCAACTGGACCCAAGAGCTGGTTGGAGGGCATTTTATGTGCCTGAGGCTTAGATCGGGAAACCAGCAGACTAGACCTTGGAGTCACTCTGGGGTCCTGGGTTCAAGATGAAGTTGCAAGTCTGGTTCTTTCCCCCAGGTAAGAGGGCAGCAGGCAGCAAGTCAGCATGGCAGGGCAGTAGGTCCCACAGAGTAGCAGTCCAGTAGAGTGGCAGTCTTTTCAGCAGCACAGCAGTCCTTCTTCTTGGTAGATTATCCATAGATCCAGAAGTGTACTGAAGTGGTGGTGTCTAAGGTCCAGTATTTATACCCAGTTGTGCCTTTGAAGTGGGGAGAAGCGTCTTAAGGCATGCCTTTGAAGTACATAGATACCTAGCCTTCCTGTCCCTGGCTCCAGACTAACTACAGGGAGTTGCCACCTTTGTGTGGAGCCAGGACACATCCTATTCAAGTGTAAGTGGGGATGTGCCCAGCTCCTTTCTCCCATTCTTCCAGTGATGGCCCATCCAGTCACACCTAAGCTCTCAGTGTGTGTGGCTGTCTTGGAGGAATACACAAAGTCCAACTGTCACCCACACCCAATCATGTGAACGGACAGGCTGCAGACACCAAGCGGCTAAAGCAAGAAAATGTCAGCTTTCTGAAGGTGGCATTTTCAGAATTGTAATTTAAAATCTGACTCTGCCATAAGTTAGGATTTCATATTAGGATTCCAGAGACACCAAACATGAACTCGTTATTCATTCCCAATTGGAAATTACCCTTATAAAACATAAAAAGGCAACTCCAATGTTATCCTATAGGAGAGATAGGCCTTGCACTAGTGAAAAACAAATTTGAGAATTTTCTACTCCTAGGACATGTAAAACTTAAAAGTCAATGTCCTGCTTTTGAAATATACTGCATCCTACCTTTGGGGCTATTAAGGGCCTTCCTTAGCAGTGACTTATATGTATTAAAAAGGAAGATTTCAGCTTGGCAAAAGGTTTACTTTGCGAGGTAGAAATGACAGTTTAAGCAATGCACCCCCATGCTGCAATGACAGGCCTGAGACATATTTAAAGGTCCGCTTAAGTGGGTGGCACAATCAGTGGTGCAGACCCACTAGTAGCATTTAATTTGCAGATCTTGGGCACATGTAGTGCAACCTTATTAGGGACTTATAAGTAAATTAAATATATGAAATGGGTGTAAGCCAATGTTACCACGTGTTAAGGAGAGAGCACAAGCACTGTAGCATTAGGTAGCAGTGATTAAGTGTGCAAATTCCTAGAACCAACAAAAACAACTTCAGCAAAATAAGTAGGGAGACACCAACAGTCCGGGGATGACCTGTAGAGAAGGCTGGGTCCAACAGAGGTTATTATTGAAGAGTTATCTTGGAATGGAAAGGACGGTGAGTGAACAGTAACAGCAGTAGGCCACCACAAAGGACTGGAATGCACTCTCAGAAGTAACCTGTTTGTCCTACAATTGACCCTGGAGTGATACTTGCCTTTAATGGCAGCCTGCTGTAAGCCAAGACGCCTCCAAGATGAGGCTGCTTGATTCCAGAACCAGTTTAGTGGTCCTTTTGTTGTGAGGGAAACAGAGAATGTAATTTCTATAGGTTAACTTCCTCAGAGGATTAGGCACTATCTACCCTATGGCTTTATAGTGCTACCATTTTGAAAGACCATCAGAGGAGACTGATTTTTGCATCTGCCCAAGAGAAAGCAAATTAAGGCCTGGCATGTTTTCCCCTGTACGCAAGAACTGGAATTACTACTTAAGCATCGGACCACTTAGCCTCCTGCATTCAAGGGAAATAAAATACCAAAAGGGTATCTTCCTAGGAGAACAAGTGACACAGTGGGACCTGAGACCTGTGCTGGAGCCAGGCCTGAATAGCTTAACTCACTATAGGTGCAAGAAGAAACAGGTCAATGGATTTGTTAGGGGATCCAAGACTCTTCCAATAGTGCCGAAAAGCACAAAATGTTTTAAATATTCAAAATGCCACAGCCCCATAGTCAGTTGATGTATTTATCATGTCAAAGGTCTGGTCAAATTTTGAAGTTTCAGTGTTATGTAAATGGAATACAGGCTTCTGGTGATAATGGAAAACACACAGAGTTTATCAAGAGTCCACTTGCTTCTTCAACACTTTTCCAAAACACATAGGGCCTAATTTAAATGTTGGCAGAGGGCAATACTCGGATATCCCGTCCGTGCTATTACGGTACCTGTTAGAAATGGGGTTTTTGGTTGGCAGTCAGGTTACCCTCTGTCCAAGCAAGAACCCTCACTCTAGTCAGAGTAACTCACACGCAATCCAAATTATCCTGTGCCCACCCTCTGGTACCTTGGCACGAGCAGTCAGGCTTAACTTAGAAGGCAATGTGTAAAGTATTTGTGCAATAAATCATACAATAACACCACAAAAATACACCACACAGTGTTTAGAAAAAATATATAATATTTATCTGGATATTTGCAGTCAAAACGATAAAAGATGCAATATGAAATTGTAGAGATATCACTGAAAAGTGATATAAAGTGTCTTGAGTCTTTAAAAAGTAAACAAAGTCTCTTTCAAGCACAAAGTACCTGGTTTGAAGTGGAAAATCTCTGCAGAGGGCCGCAGAAGAGGAGATGCGTGGAAAAATGGTGTGTGCGTCGGTTATGCCCCTTCACACACGGACTTGCGTCGTTATTTTTCACGCGGGGAGACATGCGTCGTTCTACGGGAAGAAAAATGGTGTGTGCGTCGGTTTCACCCCTTCACACACGGACTTACGTCGTTATTTTTCACTCGGGGAAGACGTGCGTCGTTTTCCGGCACGGGGACCGTCTCCTTCTATGGATCGCGGGATTAGTAGATGTCCCAGGGTCTGTGCGTGGATTCCTCGGCTTGTTATCCAGCTGCGCGTCGTTCCAGGGGGCTGTGCTTGGAATTTTCTTTCTCACAGCAGGCGTTGCGTCGATTTCCTCTCTGGAAGTCAGGCGGCGTTGTCCATGCGAGGCCGTGTGTCGAAGTTCCGGTCGCACCGCAGGCGTTGCGTCGAGCGGCGTCTTTCCGGATCGGCGTGCAGTGAATTTTTCACTGCGGAGCAAGCTGTGCGTCGAATTTTTCGGCGCACACGGCGTCCAGTTGAAAATGAGAAGTCTTTTCGTCCTGAGACTTCAGGGAACAGGAGGCAAGCTCTATCCAGGCCCTTGGAGAGCACTTTTACAGCCAGACAAGAGTTCAGCAAGGCAGCAGGCCAACAGCAAGGCAGCAGTCCTTTGTAGAAAGCAGTCAGGTTCATAATTCATAATTCATAAACATTTATAAAGTGCGCTACTCACCCGTGAGGGTCTCAAGGCGCTAGAGGGATGGGGTTTCTGCTGCTCGAAGAGCCAGGTCTTGAGTTGCCTCCGGAATGCGAGGTGGTCCTGGGTGGTCCTGAGGTTGGTGGGGAGGGAATTCCATGTCTTGGCTGCCAGGTAGGAGAAGGGTTTCCCACCTGCCGTGGTGCGGCGGATGCGAGGTACGGCGGCGAGAGCGAGGTTGGCGGAGCAAAGTTGACGGGTGGGAGTGTAGAAACTGAGGCGATGGTTGAGGTATTCGGGTCCCTTGTTGTGGAGGGCTTTGTGTGCGTGGGTGAGGAGTCGGAAGGTGATCCTTTTGTTGACGGGAAGCCAGTGCAGGTGTCTCAGGTGGGCGGAGATGTGGCTGTTGCAGGTGAGTCCTTTAGGCAGCCAGGCAGCTCTTCTTGGCAGGATGCAGGTTCTGGTTCAGGTTTCTTCTCCAGCAAGTGTCTGAGGTGGTAGGGCAGAGGCCCTGTTTTATACTAAATTGTGCCTTTGAAGTGGGGGTGACTTCAAAGAGTGGCTAAGAAGTGCACCAGGTCCCCTTTCAGTTCAATCCTGTCTGCCAGGGTCCCAGTAGGGGGCGTGGCAGTCCTTTGTGTGAGGGCAGGCCCTCCACCCTACCAGCCCAGGAAGACCCATTCAAAATGCTGAAGTATGCAAGTGAGGCTGAGTACTCTGTGTTTGGGGTGTGTCTGAGTGAATGCACAAGGAGCTGTCAACTAAACCTAGCCAGACGTGGATTGTAAGGCACAGAAAGATTTAAGTGCAAAGAAATGCTCACTTTCTAAAAGTGGCATTTCTAGAATAGTAATATTAAATCCGACTTCACCATTTTGTATTACCATTCTGGCCATACTAAATATGACCTTCCTGCTCCTTTCAGATCAGCAGCTGCCACTTCAACAATGTATGAGGGCACCCCCAATGTTAGCCTATTAAGGGAGCAGGCCTCACAGTAGTGTAAAAATGAATTTAGGAGTTTTACACTACCAGGACATATAAACTACACAGGTACATGTCCTGCCTTTTACCCACACAGCACCCTGCTCTAGGGGTTACCTAGGGCACACATTAGGGGTGACTTATATGTAGAAAAAGGGGAGTTTTAGGCTTGGCAAGTACTTTTAAATGCAAGTCGAAGTGGCAGTGAAACTGCACACACAGGCCTTGCAATGGCAGGCCTGAGACAAGGTGAAGGGGCTACTTAAGTGGGTGGCACAACCAGTGCTGCAGGCCCACTAGTAGCATTTAATCTACAGGCCCTAGGCACATATAGTGCACTCTACTAGGGTCTTACAAGTAAATCAAATAGCCAATCATGGATAAACCAGTCAACAGTACAATTTACACAGAGAGCATATGCACTTTAGCACTGGTTAGCAGTGGTAAAGTGCCCAGAGTTCAAAAGCCAACAACAGATCAGAAAAAATAGGAGGAAGGAGGCAAAACGTTTGGGGATGACCCTGTCAAAAAGCCAGGTCCAACAGTACCATTATAACCTATGAAGATCATAATACGGCGGACGAGCTATCCATCATATTTGTGACGGAGTAACCCCTCCGCCAAGATCTAAATCATGCCTTTGGTTGCAACACATGAACCACATGTGCTACCACAAAATATGTAGAGGCCCATATCTTGTGTACGGTTTTGCGCTCATAAAAGCTTTGAGGTGTCAGGTCTCACATAAGATATTGAGTACCCACTAGACCCACCAGCTCTAGTTGTAACTATGGAACAGGGATTTGGCTCTAGGGTCTGCTTACATCTTTAAACAGTTATACTGCTTGTGCCGTTAAGCCTGGAAAAGTCGATCAATTGTTTCTCAAATCAGGACCGCTAGCCTCCACCAATACCACCCTAGTAGAAGGAAAACCTCGAAAGAAAATACTGTTTTGTTCCACTAGGCTAGATAAGTTGTGTTAGTAACGTTTACAAATTGAGGGAATGGTATGAGACACATTTGGTTGACTCAACCTCACCTTCCGGGAACCTACTTGTCTAGTTTGCAGCATTTCATCTAATCTCATTGCACTATGGAGGTGGGTCTTGGCACGACCAGGCCATCAATCTTGGTGTCACATGGTGAGCTTGATTTAGGTTGGAGGTGTCAAGTTTGCTCTGTAGGAGAGGAAGATTGATTTGTAGTTTGAGACATCCTATTCCAAGATGGCAGATGAGGGTTGGATTCACATTTGCACTCACTTAGGAAAATCACATTATCTGTTTTAAAACACAGACACAAACACTTTGAAGCTGTCCACCGAACTGTCTCAAGACAGCTGAGTGGAGACCATGCACAGGCCTCTAGGGCCTGAAGGAGCATCTAGCCAGCCAGCTCCATTCAATCAAGGCACTTATCTCATGCTGGTTAACTGCATGAGAGCAGTGTCTTGATCGGTTAGGGGAGCTTTTTGTGCATTGGACAGTAGAGACAGCAGAAGAACAGCAAGGAGGACGCACAGCCCATGGGTAAGAAACATTTTATTTTATTTTATTGCATTTGAAAAGTGCAATGGATGTAAGTGTAGTGGTTGTGTCAATTTTGTAATTAGTGTTATGTGTTTATTTGGGATTTTGGAGGGGAGAGGATATTTTATTTTGGGGTTTTGGAGGGAGGCATGGTTTACTTTGGGGTTAAGGAGGGAGGGGGTGTTTTATTTTGGTTTTTTTGGGAAGTAGAGGAGCACTTCACTCGCCCCACCACATTCAAAGGGTACCAGCCACTTCTGATATTGGTTCATACATCCCTCTCTCTAGGGGAACATTGAGCCCTTTTCTTAATTCATACTATTGTTCAAGCTCAGCTACCATGTGGTGAGGTGTTGTTGTGATCTCTTCTTGAATGATAGAAATTAATGAATGAGTTACTCCGTCCAGTCCCCAAACTTTTGATATATCTGGGGCGTTAGTATCAATTGTGCAGCAGTTGCAGTGGGCCTCTGAACACCAGTTAAAGCTGTTTTTAGTGCAAAACCAGGGGATGGAGCGTTGCATTTCTTTTCTTGCACCAGGACCCTTGTCACCCTTGCTGCACCACTGTCCGAGCTTTTTTATTTTATCGTTTTACCTCTATTTGCTCTGCTCTTTTTACTCATGGAAGGGAACGCTGTAGGACTGATCAGGGTGATTTATGCTAACTTGTCAGGATGCTACCTGTTTCAAAAATTACCCTCATCATAGGGTTTTGACCTGTGGCAGGATCGTGCAGCACAGTGACCAGCATTATTTGCTGATATGTGTTGATTTCTGACTGGGTCGCAGATTTGTGATTGGGGCAGCCTTGGTAGATCACTGGCTAGGAAAGTAGGACTGGCTTACAGTGTAACCATACATTCCAACATTGCCCCCTGAGAGATGAATGCACATTAACTCTTATTGGAGAAGATATAACATTTTGAATTCACTGGCACGCTTCAACGTGACTGTGCCCCAGTTTTCCTTGGCAGGCTGTTCTATAGGTTGCGTTGGACTGTTAGCTGGAGCTGCGAGTCTTCTCCTGTAGATTGTTGCTATATATGCGCCTTAACATTGAAGAAATGTATATTATATTACAGATATGTCTCTGACGACCAGCTGATGTCAATCCCTTTACCATCAAATGCTCTGCTATTTTGCGTGTGCTGCTGCTGTATAGTGAGTGACATGTCACTCTGTTCGCCCCTTGGGTGGCAAGACAAGGTTCGATAAGCTACTATGTTCCGTCCTGTGCCTGTCCAGAACGCTGTGCCTCCCGGAGTTCCCCATCACTGGCTTACCTGTGTCTCCTATGCACACACACTTGCTCAGTTTTCTTTTACGTGGGTTTATTGGCACCACGAGCGTGTTCCTTGCTTAACATTTTCGTGCAATTACCCCGAAATTATGCCTTTTGGGGTAGTTCACTAGCATTTTGTAGAAGAGCGCGTGCATGTCTTGCACAACTGTTACTCACGAATCCGCAGGGGCTGTGTTCCGACGACATCGCTGGACCATGTTACGTGGAGTGTATACCGCATTAGCGACTCAACAGGAATAACAAAGTGTGAAAATGCCTGCTAACGTCTTGATTTTCTCATTCAAATACTAATTTTACTAAAAACTATGGGCGGTTGGTTTCGACCTCTCCCATTCCAGGCACCTGCCACAACCAATAAAGCTAAAACTTGCAACTTACACTTGCAATTGCGTTTAACATAAACCAGGTGAGGTCTGGTAATACTCTATCTTGAACATTCACGCTTAGGACTAGGAGGGAGGAAGTGTTTCCTCTCACCTGAAACGGTGGGTGCTAAATTTCACAGGGACAAAGCAAGATTAAATCACAGAAATATTTGTTTATGCAAGTGTTGCCCCGAGACCTGAACAGATGGGGTCTCTAGTACCAATTGTGTGCTATTCTCCAGATGTGCAGAAAGGATAGAGACGGGCTAGCTTACATTCATAACGTTATATAAATAATTCCTAAAACGCCAGCGAAACATTTAAGGTCCCCGTTTTAAAAAAAAAATAGTGATAATCAACAGTTTATGTATTTCAGTTTTACTGGGTCAGTATGAATCGTATTCGCGCGATGGTTTTATACGTGTACGTATGCATGTGTATTGTTTGTGCGCGCGTGCATGTATACACACCTAGGTGCGTGTGCACTTGTCATTTTAACATGCACCTTTTTTGGGAGATACAGGTAATTTGCTTCTCAAAGTCCGCATGCTTTCAAACACTCACAGAAGGCAGACATTCAATGTATAGTCAGTTGCATTTAATTCCATTTAAGGAGAGTTAATGTGCATAGTGGCCCATTTCATTAAAATCATGAAATCGCTATCAGATGTGATATTATACAGCTCTCGCACTTGGAGTCTGGTCACTGTCCAGGTTTTAAACACTTTTCTTTGAAAAATGCGACGCTACTAATAACATGTGGTTAACAAAAGGCACAATAAAACTATCAAAAGCTAAAGGAAGGAACACTCACTTAACAAATTAGTTATGTATGTTGGCTCTTCACGGATTCCCGTGAGAGGGGCACCTTGTTTGCTTTGAGTACTGCAGTGGATTGTCCCTGTGTCAGTGAATCTACTGGTACATACATCTTTAAAACGTACAGAAGCGTATTCGTTTTGGCTTTTACTCCCCATGGGACAAATATTTTTAAGGGGGGACAGCACTTCCCCTCACGTCCTCATACAACATGAGATGCACCCACGCATTCCCTCCATGGAAATTTCCCTGCATTCTACTTCTCGAGGTGGCTTTGCATGATACTCAAAAATCTATGAGCTTGTGGGCATTAACCAACATTTGAAGCAAGCACATTTTCCCAGCGTCTTCTCTCTTCAGAGATCTGCTCCCATGGGCTATCAAAAAAGTGGCAGATTTCCCACTCAGTAAATCTAATCTTTCGGCACAAATGCCAACTGTTTCTGAGTCTCTGAACTAGGATTAGTGAATTCCTGCCCACAAATCAGATTTGTGTGCACTGTTACTGAAATACTCAAACCTTTGCAAAGCTGGCCACTTGTGGTGAAATTGAGTATAGTAGTGCAAACTATGTTAACAGGTGTTTCAAGAAGCAACCTAGAGGAGTCCTCATGCCCTTGACTGTGGGTGTGATATTACAGAACCTTAATGGTCAGCTTAAATACGTTGTGTACATTGCTGATGCTTCAGGGGTGTTGGGGAGTATTTTTACATCACTGTTGAATTTACCAAAATGAGCTGTTGGGGCACTTGCTTTGTAACTATTTCTGTCTACGTATCTGTTTGTCTCCATGTATTATTTTCCCTTTGCTTTGTATAAACACGAATTAGAATATGTTATGTTTTAAATAACTATGGTGTTCATGCCAATTTCAAAATCAGATAAGGGACACGTTTGTAAACCCCTTGTCAGTCCTGCAAGTCAACACAGGATTGACATAAAGTTGATAACTAACTTTGGGTCACATTTGGGGTTTGGTTGGAAAGTCCTGTAGTTCCTAGAGAAAACTGTAAATACAGAGTACAATCCACCCCTGGATTTCCCCAGCAATACCATCCCTTATGGTGGAGGAAAGTCCACGGATGGATTTTACTACACAGAGTTGCCATCAGATACTGGAAGGCTTTACCTTCATAATTTTCATGGCATAGAAACTTTCAGAAGGTCACTTTTGCCTTTTGTTAACATTTTCCGAGTACCAGGCACATGTATCTATCAGAAACAGGAGATTTCACACACTCCAAAGCTCAGGCTTTTGAAGCATCCCCTGGAAAAATGAGGGGCAACGGATAATTTAATTTCACCTGGAGGTCTAAGTTACATGTATTGTCTTGGCCGTTATTGCATGGTGTGTCTTTCGTAGAACATGCTTGTATACCACCACTCTGTGAAAGAATTCGACATTCTGGGTAAAATTGTTTGATTTCATTGGTCAATGGTATTTTTTGCCATTATAATCTGTTCTCTGGTGGCTGATGTTTCAGTTCTTTCAAAACATTCTGAACTGTATGGCTTTCAGAAGCATTTGCTTAAATGAATCTGTATTTGAAATATCTTTATGCCACAATCTTGCTGTTAAGTGGTAGACATATATTGTTTTGCCACTTATTCCATTATTGAGCTATCAGTCTTCTTCATGTGGGAGGCAATAAGCACATCACAAAGATGGAAACCCAAAGTACCAATACTGAAATGCACACAATAAATAAGATACATGCTAAAATCACTATGCTAAAATGTGTCTCAAAATGTATCAGAACCTAGTTCTGTAATTCAGTGTTTGTATTGGGTATTGCCATGCATATGTGGAGAAGCCTTTTATTAGCTGTCATATTTCAGAGGTTTTTGAAGCTCTACCAACAAAGGGTAAGGTCATGTTGGGCGGGAGATATATCCCTAGTGTACCCAGTCCCAAAGTTGAGGGTGGCTACTGCTCACTGACCATATGATTGGTAGACTGGGGATTTGTGGCAGCTCAGATTGTAGTGAGGGAAATTGCTCTTTTTACCTTGATACTCTGGAAAAGAGTCTACTGACTTTTTCTAAGTAGAACATCTACAGTCCTACAGCACTAGAGTCCCTTGATTTCTATACATCTCTGTGGATATTTGTGACAAGTGGATTGCACGTCATGCATGTTGTTTAGCTCAGGAAATGTCTGTCTGAGAACACTGCAAATTTAACACAAGTTCCACCGCCCTCATTCTGCCCTGTTGATTGTGACCATCCCACAGAAATTTTCCTCTGCAGCACCATCTAGGCTGCCTGAGAGAGCCTAAATAATTCCTATTCATCCCAAACCTCTCTTGGATACAAATGACTGACCAAAAGTAGAACTGTTTGATAGCAGCTATGCGTGCTGCTATTCTCTCAGATGCAGATGGACCCCTTTTAATGGTACCTAATTTGTTTAGGTCCAATGTACATCCTATGGCCATCTGGGCTCTACCCAGTAGCGTATCTAGGATGCATTGAACCCTGGTGCAAGCAAGAAAAAAAGTCCTTTGACTGCTGCTGGATAGTAACAATATAGCAATTTACAGGGTTCAATGGTCACTCAGAGCCCCAGGCACTGGTGCAATGCACCTGCCGCACTAATGATAGCTACTCCCCTGGTCCCAATCCTTTTGTTCTCTCAAGAGCGGTCTGATAATCACAGAAATCACATTCAGCCAATCTGGCCTGTCTCTACAGGAATGCACATTTTTGTTCAGGTGATTGCTGCCTTCTTCTCCTATGTAATGGACCAGCAATAATTTCCCTATGGATATATTACAATTGGAGCCAGGATGTCCACCTTCGTTGGTCCTGACTTCCCAACAGTGTCAAACATTCTAAAATAACTCTAGACTTTTTCCCCAGTAGGTTTCATCCATCTAGAATTCTAGAGATACTCTGCTATGCCAGCAGAGATAGACATCTGGCAAGGACCATGGCTGTAAATGTTGCTCATTTACCAAAGACTTAAAACACGCCCAAGACTGTGGAAGAAGCCATGCTGCTCAGACTTCCACTGAAATGTTGTGTGGAGCACAGCAGGCCCACTAACCAGGCAAACCAAAGGGAGGGCCTAATTGAAGCAAAGTTGTTATGAATACATTGAACCACCCTTAAGCCATTAACCCTGAAGCATTACAGCCATTTCTAAGGTCATGGTAGCTTTTAAACTAGAGACTCATGAACGTGGAGGCAAACATGTAGGACTGAGTGGGGCAGTCAGGCTCTGACTACTCAACCACTTAGGATGTTGACAGTCATCTGCAACTATCCTTCTCTGCTTGACGTGAAAAGTCACAATAGTACTTAGTTGCAGTAAAAGGCAGGGGAGTCAAAGGGCAAAAGCAGAAAAACAGAAATTCTGGGCACGCCGCGGACTGGACTTAGCAGCACTCCAAATTGTGACATCCAAAGTTAGGAGAGAACACGTCGTTGTGTCATTACAGCATAACAGTGCCTGCTCAGCAGCGGAAAGGTATAACATTACAATGAAAGTAAGTTCTTTCATACCTTTATAGAAGGAAGGGCCAAAATATCCTGTGTTATTTTTTAGAGAAATAACATGGCGAGATGTGGTTTACTTGATTAAAAAGGAAATACATTCTGCTGATGAGAAAAAAATTAGGTAATTACTGGTACCATACAGAGCAAATAAAGATGTTCGCCATCAGCTGAGAGAGGAATATTAAAATTCTGCACTTTCAATTGTGTATTTAGGTATAGCAGAGAGATAACAAGATGTGCTACCCTGGTTTCCGCTTTGATGCATGACATGTGAAGTCTGTCGTTCCTTTGGTTAGGATCAGAGCGAGGATTTATTTCAGGTTCCCCTCCCATAATGTTTTCTAACACACTGTACCAATGCAAGCTGTTGAAACAATGGATGCTTTCTTATGACTTACCCTTGATCTACTTAGTTGATTTTTAAAAGGATTATGGTGGTGAAGATTAAGTCCTGCCGCTTAGTGGACTAAGAGATTTGTTAGTTCAGCAAGCATTAATGCCAGAGCGGAAGGCTTCACAGCAAATGAGCGGTGGGGGTTTGCTTTTTCGGACCGCTACAGTGTCTTAAATGTATGCATCAAGTGCACGAAATTGATTGGTGCATTATGATCATTATGACATAATAGTCTTACTTGCCTCAGTGATACAAAGGAGAATTCACTACCTTTGCCATGACTACCGACAAGGACAAAGCACACGCATGCACATGTAAATATCGTAGTTTTCATGACGTTTTATGTTTTCCTTCCCTTGCGCGCTTGTTTACAGGCAGTTGGTTGGTGGCTCTGATTATTACTGTAAGTTTTCTTCTTTTTTTCTTCTATTCCGCTCTCATTTTTTCAGTTGTGATCGTCTATTGCAGTTGAAACCATGATGACTCGTATTTTGTTCTGTCCCCATATGAGAACAAACGCACACACAATGTGCGTGCTGTTTTTTCAGTGGTGTTGCTTACCATCAGTGTATTACTTTTAAAACGTATATCCCTAGTTTAATGTTTTGGAAGGAATGTTTACTGTGCTACGATTGTTATATTGTACGGCATGCATTATTCTGATTAGAAAAAAGGTTTGCACAAGCTCTTTGTTTGCATTATGCCAGAAGTGATGACATCAACTACTTATTATCCTCTGTCCTCATACATAGTCCACTTTCATGATTTTGGAAGGTAATTTAATTGCATACAGATAGGAAAGACGCACAATATCTATAATAACAAATAACCTTGAAAGCGAACATTTGTATATAGGGACATGTGTTCAATCACATGTTATTTACATTGGTATGTATAAGTAACCAAATGTGGCTTAAAATTAAATTACACGTTAGCTGCTGCAGGTCTACTCTGCAATGACCCATATTTTGTCCACTACTGGTCTCAACCCTGGAATACCCAAACTTATTTGAATAAATGGTCTGGACTGAAAAATATGCAATTGTGATTGGTTGTGGAGAAAATCAACTGGCTAAATATGGGCAAGAGAATTTCCTTTTACGTTCACACAAACATAACACAAACATTGGGAATAAATGAGGATTATTAAGTGTTAGGCAAAAAAACAGGATGTTCCGTTTAAAAGAAGCAAAAATTATTTGAAAATTGAATATTTTCCTAAAATGAGTTAATATCCTCTGGATGGGATCAAGCAACCACAGAACCACATGGCTTTGTGAAGTCAAGGTTTCGACATTGGTCTATAGGAAACTTTCTACAGCAAGAAAATGTGGATGTATCCAGGCAAACCTCCAAAAATGTAAGATACTTGAAGCATCATCTCTATGCAAATCACTGACATCTTTTGGGAAAAGATCTGGGTGCTATAAGCAGACCATATAAGTTGACCAACAAGCATTTATGGCTGTAGCAGATTTAGTGGATCTTCTCAGAAGTTTTCTAGTACTGGAGCTCACAGTGTTCCAGCCGGACAAAGGCAAAGGCTTCAACGAATACCTATCAAGGGAATTAAACGGCTCACAATAGTAAGAGGCTATGTAACCATCCATGGGTTTGCATGCTACCTCTAGTCTTCCAGTAGATGTAAGTATTAAGCTGTGGATGCATAACCTGTCCCAGAGAGCACATTCCTCTTGAAATCACCTTTGGGAACAGGTGGGGTATTTAGACAAAATATGTGTTTCAAAATATTGGAAGTCAGAAATATTGGAAAAAAGATACTGTGACTAAAAAATATTGCAATGCAAAAATATCGTTGTCAGGAATATCATTTTTGGGTAAATAATATTGTTTTTAAGAATGGAATTTTTTAAAATATTTTTTCTGTGATATAGTTGTAAAATATTATTTTCCAATTATTTTTATGTGTTTAAATCATCCATTAATTTTATGTTACTATTAGTTGTATAATTGCTATTATTTTATTAGAATGCAATTTGTAATTTTAGGTGATTTAGAATTTTTTAATTTAATTGTTATTACTAATTCATAGTGTTGCAGAAGGTTGTTGGGTTTGCTGGGTGAGAAATTGATGTAGTAATAATTAACAATTAGTTATTAATTGTTAATTAAATATGTATGTAAGTGATTATAATTTAATACTGATCTATTTTAGTTGTGGGCTGCTGGGTTTGTAGGAGTATCGGGCGGGAAGTTAATTAAGTACTAATGAACTAACATTCATTCATTGTTAACTAGTTATTTAATTTATTATTAAATATGTAAATTGTCTAATACTGATTAATTACAGTTATATTCTAGGTGTGGACTGCTGATTTGTAGGGCTATAGGGTGGAATGCTGCATAAAATTAAATTACATTTTAATTTAATGTAGATTTTTTACATTATATAAGTTATCTGATTACTTTGTAAATTAAGTAACCAATAATTGTGTAACTGTTCTATTGTTCAATTTTCTATGCCTTTTTAGCATTTATATGTGCTTTACACATGTATGTTTAAATGTGTTTTACTCTGTTTGGATGAATTGGTAGGGAAGAAAATACATATATATTTTTTATAATTGATATTAGTATGTAGTTTAGTAATTGAGAGTTAATTATGTGTAGTTTTTTAAATGTATAATCATTAATATATTTAATCCTTTTATTTTTAACACATATAGGCCCTCATTCTGACCTTGGCGGGCGGCGGAGGCCGACCGCCAAAGTCCCGCCGTCAGGTTACCGTTCCGCGGTCGAAAGACCGCGGCGGTAATTCTGACTTTCCCGCTGGGCTGGCGGGCGGTCGCCTTCAGACCGCCAGCCAGCCCAGCGGGAAAGAGGCTTCCACGATGAAGCCGGCTCGGAATCGAGCCGGCGGAGTGGAAGCTGTGCGACGGGTGCAGTTGCACCCGTCGCGTATTTCACTGTCTGCGCAGCAGACAGTGAAATACATTTAGGGGCCCTCTTACGGGGGCCCCTGCAATGCCCATGCCAGTGGCATGGGCACTGCAGGGGCCCCCAGGGGCCCCGCGACCCCCCCTACCGCCATCCGGATCTCGGCGGTCCGACCGCCGGGATCTGGATGGCGGTAGGGGGGGTCGGAATCCCCGCGGCGGTGCAGCAAGCTGCGCCGCCGCGGAGGATTCAATGGGGCCGCGGTACACTGGCGGGACCCCGCCAGTGGTGCCGGTCCGACCGCGGCTTTACCGCCGCGGTTGGAATCCCCATTGGAGCACCGCCGGCCTGTCGGCGGTGCTCCCGCGGTCCTCCGCCCTGGCGGTCAAAGACCGCCGGGTCAGAATGACCCCCATAATATTACTTTTTCTATATTAATAGGGTTAATTATATATGTAACATATTTGAGGTGAAGTACTTTCCCAGTTGTTACTTAGACTGGAATAGGAATAATAAATGTAACACCTCCAAAATTCATCACTTTCCCCACTCGTGCACTGTTCGGAGTGGGAATGGTAAATGTAAATCCTCTGATGTCCAACACTTTCCCTACTATTGTGCTGACTGGAGTAGGAATAGCAAATCTAACCCCTTCTAAGGTTAATGCAGTGGTTTTAGACCCTTTGACTTCTGTGG
Organism: Pleurodeles waltl; assembly: GCF_031143425.1. Classification (NCBI taxonomy): domain Eukaryota; kingdom Metazoa; phylum Chordata; class Amphibia; order Caudata; family Salamandridae; genus Pleurodeles; species Pleurodeles waltl. The sequence continues at coordinate 264,185,002 of NC_090448.1, read as the reverse complement.
ACCTCCACTTTATCATTACTGGAACACTGGGCCCCTCACTGAATCATTATTGGAAGCCAGAGACCACCCCTCTCCAGTGAGTCGTTACTGGTAGCCATGGACCTAGGCCTAACATTGTCATTATCGATGGTTTGAACCACAAAACAATACACAAAAAATACAGGAACAAGCATTCCATCAAACACATACACAAATGATAACACATTTTATTTAATTTGCAAACAAATAAAATAAAAACAGTACAAATTTAAATTTTAATAGGGAGGTTGGAGCATTTCTAAATTCAACTAAAGCCACAAATCTCCTATACTAAATTCTGTTTGATGCACCTGTACTGCTCCCTGAGGATACTAATTTAACTTTTAGCCTCCAATTTCAAATTCCTTGACATTTACAGAACATTTTAAAATGTTCAATTGTACATTTAGCCACTTTGTATACACTTTATTAATCTGTTAATATTAGTTAAATTTCTAAGCAGTCCCGGACCCCTGAGGAGGCTTTGCAGACCCCCAGGAGTTCCCCGGACCACAGGTTGTGGACCCCTGGTCTAACACTTTCCCTACTGTTGATTGGCCTGTAGTGGGAATAGTAAATGTAACTCCTCCGAAGTCCAGCACATTCCCTACTGTTGTGCTGACTGCAGCAGGAATAATCAATATAACCCCTCCGAAGTCTAACACTTTCCCTACTGTTGCTCAGCCTGGAGTGGGCATTGTAAATATAATCCAGCTGAAGTCTAACACGTTCCCTACTGTTGCTTAAAGTGGAGTGGGAATAGTATAGCTAATACTCCCAGAAGCTGGTACTTTTCATAATATTTATTAAATATATTTTACAGTATTAGTTGTTTATGTTTTATATTTTATATTATTTGTTTTTATTTTTACTTTCTTAATATTTATAGATTTGTTAGTAGGTGTGTTTTTGGGGCTTTAAATTATATATTTTTTATTTATTGGCTAAAATAATTAATGTATTCTATAACTGAATTGTTTATATTGTTATGTTTGTTTTTATTTATGTATCTATTTTGTATATGTGTGTGTGTGTATAGATATATATGTGTTTTTTACAGTAGTAAATTAAAAATATTTAAAACATTAATAAACTGTAAAATATATGTTTAATAATTGTTACACTGTCTATGAACATATAAATGGGCATGTGTTTATATAAATATGCACTTATATACAGTATTAAATATTAGTGGCATTTATTAAACTTAAACTTTATTAAAGTTATAATCAAAATCAATTCAAATATTAATTTGATAGATTATAAAATTTAAGATTTACTACTTTAAACCCTCTATAAAAAAAAAATCCATATTTTTGTATGTTTTGGAAAATATTGTTGTCAACAATATTTTTTTCTGATATTTTTGTACTTACCGTTATAAGAATAGAAACAGGATATTGAAAACAATATGTTTGACACAAATTCTTTATCATTGGGCGGGAGGTCTTCTAAACTGGGTCAAAGATTTCATTATCTTTTCTAGCAGCAGATCACTGAACCTTAAAGCTGTAACCTGGTTTACAGCCTCCTTGATCCTGAACCATCTCAATTGTCAAGCCCTTTAAGATCTTCATCTAGGGTGCACCCTACTTGCAGCAGCATTGCCGCTGGCTCAACTATGAGCAGGAACAATGCTGTTGCACCTTTCCGACGGGACTGACTGGCAGAAATGTTGATTGGGGCTGGTGGGGAGATCGCCAGAATCGTGGCTTTCTCCTCTTTGGGAGTTTGGCAGATGGATGTTTCCATCCACCAAACTCCTAATGACCCCTGATTCTAATAAATGCAACTTACAAGATAAAGTGCCATCATATCATCATAGACATGGTAAAGTGCAATACATATCAGACTGGATTGTAGCAGCCATCTCCTTCAACCAGACCAATATAGTTATACCTGAACATATAGTAAAATGATGACATACCAGTGTTCCTCCGTTGTGCAAATAATGATACATCAGTGAAGCACAGAGGGCAAGCAGTTCATTCTAATATGCCCCCTCCTAAATCCTCTTTCGTCAATCCTGATGTAAAAATGTGCAAATGTGCAAAAAGAATAAAAGACTTAAAAACCCAGCAATCACATGCATCAACTATTGTGAGTGGCGATACTTAAAAGGTCTCATGCCATAGGCAGTTTCCAGAATGCTCCAGATCTTGGCTTGATCCTAAAAAGACACCCAGAGAGAGCTCATAGAGCCTACAGTAGTGCAGCTGACAAACTAGGCCCCAGCTCCTCCAGCACCTCCATGAAACCCCATGAGTCCTGAGGTCTTTTTAGTCCCCCTACCCAAATTGCCTCTTGTAATTTTTTGCCCTGATCATTTTATTTACCCATTACTGATGTACTAGAACCCTGGATGATTTCCAGTTCTGCAGGATCAGAGACCGGGCAACTACTGAGGCAATAGAAACAAATACCAGGCCCCAAGTATCCATGCCCGACCTCTGGTCCTCACTAACCAAGTCAAAGAGTGCAGCCTATGGTGTCCGGAGTGCTAGGCTAAGAGCTAGGCTCCGGCCAAAGTGCTCCAACCACTGACAAGCGAAAAAGATGTGCAACCTGCCCCCACATCCCTGATTCCTGGCAACGGAAGCACCGATCCTCCATCAATGGGAACATTCTATGGAGGGCCTCACAATACTAAGCCATCCAACGAGATAAGAAGGAGATTCTTTTAAAATTAGGGGCCCTCAATGCCTTGTGGCCCAGTACTGAAATGGAATTCCATTCAGCCTCTGAGATAGAATATTATGTATAGAGGCAATTTATTTTTCAGAAAAACTATCCAGTTGAGACCTCTCAGCCTATCCACGGAGTAGTCCTTACCAGTTGCCTACCCTCTTCAACTTGGACCACACCGGCGATCACATGACAGGGTGTGGGTCAGGACTAACATCAAGCAATGATCCAAAAAAAAGAAGACATTTTCCAAAACCCCAGGAACAGCTGCTTACAGGAATACCCACATCAGGCCTGTAACTCCAATCATGTGATACACTACCTCCTTAGCACAAAATGGCTAAGTTCTCTAAAGCCCTTACTATTCCAAAACCCTACCTGGCTCTGTGGTACTGGCAACCCAACATATCCACACTCCTGCAATGTAAGATATAGGATAAACTCTTGCAATACTTTTGGCTTGACAGAATGCCTGGAAACGGATGTACATCTTCTGCAGCCCCTTATATTTGTTTTTCTTGAGTAGCTTGGCTCTTTTGATAAACATTGACAACTGAGTCCCTGCTTCCTGGATCATTCCATTCACAACAGAAAAAGATCGACTGTCCTGTCCGGATGTATTGATTCAGCCAGCAGCTTGAGTAGAGCAGCAATGTAATCTGTCTGCATAAGGGGTAGTGCCAGACCTCCCTGATTGGTATTAAGCTGAAGCACCAACAATTTAACTCTAGAGGTCTTCTTGTTCCAAATGAAATACCTACAAAGTGCATCTAGTTCAGCAAAATAACTTTTTTTTATTTCAATGGGGACATTCATAAAAAGAAAGAGCAGCAATGGTAGAATTGACATTTTATTAGGGGCTACTCTACCCACTAATGTTAAAGGAAGCAGAGCCCATCTCTCTAGCAAGCCCCGGCGCATAATTCAAGCAGAAATGTTCAGCATAGTTTTGTTGGAAAATGGGTTATTGATAGGGCAGGTAGGTACCTACACCTAGCAACAAGCCACAAACCTCCACAAAAGTACAGTTAGGTCTCAGTAAATTAATCCCAGCTCTACCCTTGGTAGCTTAGCATCGAGCGTCAAGGCTTAACTTAGGAGACAAAGTGTAAAGCATTCAAATATCACAAAACAGTAATTAAATAAAACACAGGAAACAGTTTAAAAATCCAAAACCAATTTATAAAAATAGCTTATATTTTTATCTTTAAATTGACACAAAAACGATTAAAATCGGTTCAGGGGAACCGGAGATATGAATTTTTAAAGTATTATTATTTTCTAGCGCTCAGAAACGAAAAGCGCCAATCGGGTCATCTGGTTGCACCAGGACCGGGGCAAAGTCAAACTTTCAGGCCGACCGCGATGGAGCCCTGCTCGGCTACAAGTCGCGGGAGGCCTCGGTCAAAAAGTTACCTTCTGACTTAGTCTCTTTTTCGATGTTTTTCTTCCCCGGGACGAACCTGCCAGTTGGATCCGACCTCCTGGAGCCCTTGTCCGGATACGCGAAGTCGGTTTCCTCGGTGGTGATTTTTACCTTCGGACTTAGTCGTTTTTTCGAGATGAAAATCCTTCGACCGGGGTAAACCTGGATCTTGATCCGACGTCCGTGGAGCCCTTCTCGGATACGATGGCTGGAAGGTCCCGGTCAACTTTTTACGTTCGGACTTAGTCTTTTTTTCGGATGTTTTTCTTGACCGGGACGAACCACGAAGTCAGGCCGGGTCGCGGTTGAGGCAAGCCGGCTAGAATTTCCGCGTCGAGTCGGTCACTTTATGGAGCTTTTTTCTAAAATTTCTCCAATCTTTTCCAAACTTCTGGGGCTTCACCCAGATGTTCTTTTAAGGTTCTTTTGGGGTCCACAGCTCACCCCAAGGGTCCAGAAGTTCTGTGATGGTCCTTGGGAAGTGCGGACTTCAACTCCCAGAGTGCACCTGGCGCAAACTCCTTTTTGGCCACTGGACAGTGGTCAGCTGGTCACTTTTTCAGGAGTTGATGCAGGGGACTCTGGTTAGCAATTTTTCACCTGTAGCAAACAGGGAGTCCCTCCTTGAACCAGTGGAAGCCAGGCAAAGTCCTTCTTGTGGTGAAGCCCAAGTGTGCAGCTGGTGCAGTCTTTCTGAGTGCAGGGTCCAGGTGCAGGCCAGGGGTCCAGCAGGGCAGTCCTTCTTCTCCTTGTAGTTCCTTCTTCTTGAAATTTGGTGGGGATCTGAGGCGTGGGTGCAGGTCTGCCAGTTTTATCCTTGCTCCTGGGTGAAAAGCAGGGGGGCCCTGGTTCTCCAATCAGGGACAGGGTCGTCCCCCTGTGATGACCACTTCCTGGGAAGTGTGGCAAAAATCCATCCCAGAAGGCAACAGTCTCCAAAAATCCAAAATGGATGAATCTGATTTTTGGAGGAGAGATCTGGCTGAACCCACCCACTGGTGTGGCTAAAAATCATAAACACACCCCTCTCCTGCCCTCTCCTAATCTAATCAAGGGGGCACCTAGCTGTCTGGGGTTGCAGGATGTGGGGGTGTTGCTGGGTGCTCCAGATGTCCTTCTTTGCCTTTGAAGACCAGTTTGGCAGCCCTCCCCCTTCCTGCCTCCCCATCTGCTGAGGGGAGATTCTCTCCCCCAAGCACATTCCTTTGTGTGAAGTCAGGCCACTTCACACCTCATTAAAGTAGCCTGGCAGAAGCTGCTGCAGGCTGGCCAATCAGAGAACAGCAGCAAAAACAATGCAGAGCTGAAATTGGCAACTTTTTAGGTAAAGTCTAAACTTTTTACCTGCACTAGTTATATTAAATCCTACAACTGGAAGTTGTGGGATTTATTATAACAATCAATTTGATACCAAATTCTTGGTATGTAACATTTAAGGAGACTTTAAAATTTTAAATAAAGTCTGCCCATTCTAGCCTATGAAGGCCATTTACTTCAATGAGGGAAAAACGAATTTGGCTGTTTTTACCTCACCAGGGCTTATAAATCTATTTTTATAAAGTCCCTGCTTATAGTTACATGGCACCCAGCCCTAGGGGCACATAGGGCACACCTTAGGGGTGACTTATATGTAAAAATAAGGTAGTTTAAGACTTTGGAAGTACCTTTAATTCCAAAGTCGAATTTGCATATAACTTTAATTTAAAAGCAGCCAGCAAGGCAGGCTTGCTTTTAAAATGACACTGGGCACCTCAGCAATGCATCTAGGTGTGCACCACCTATGCTGTGGTCCCTAAACCTACATGCCCTACCATATACTAGGGACTTATAGGTAGGTTTACTTAGCCAATTATAATTAGCCTAATTTGCATATCCATTTTACACAGAGCACAGGCCCTGGGACTGGTTAGCAGTACCCAGGGCACCATCAGAGTCAGGAAAACACCAGCATAAAGTGGAAAATGGGGGCAAAAAGTTATGGGGCCTCTGCAATCAGCCCCAGTTTCTCACACAACCCCCCCCCAGCCCACACGCCCAGGAGACTCAGCCCAACCCTGGGAGAGTCTTCCTGGCTTGTTAGGCGAGGAAGACAGTGAAGAAAACTGGCTGTCCCTTTGCAGGGCCTACTCTGCCTTACATCCTCCTGTCAGGGTCACTCCCTCTGGGTAGTGAAGCCATCCCAACAGTAAAAGGACCCAACTCAAACTGAAACTTCCCTCTAGGGGGGTCTTCCTCCTCTCTCTCTGCCAACTTGGGTAGTGAGGTGCCCACCTCCCCTACTCCAAACTTTGCTAGGGCAACACCTAGCTTACCCAAAGAGGTCACCCAACACTTGAGCAACCCCACCATGACCAACAGGGTCAGGGGGCCTACTTTGCTATTGGCCTTGGGGTCTGCCTCCCAGGCCAAGTACAGTGCTGCCAGGAAGGCTAGCACCCAGCAGAGGCTACTGACAGCTGTCAGTACCCAGAACCACACCCTAAGCTCTCCACTGACAGGTGGCTGAGCTGCTTTAGGGGCATCTTTGGGGTCCTGGCACCCCTCTTGCTGTCTAGAGTGGGGGGCTACCACCTCCTGTGGCAGACACCCTCCTTCCACTCTCCCTTCTGTCAGTGCAGGGGCAACACCTTGCATCTGGACAGCTGCCTGACTACTCAGGACTTCCTTGGGGTCAGGTGAGGCCTCACCAGTGCCAACTCTGGGCTCCCCCCCTACTGGGGCAGAGGGCCCTTGGCTCCCTGGAACTCTCTTTAAGAGTGGCCTACCCTTCCTTTTCTTCTTTCCTTTTCTTGGGGACCCCTGTCTCCTAACTGTAGGGACTGACTCCCCAGGACTTTGGGTTGGGGGGGCGCCCTGGGCGACCACCCCATCTGTGACCAGACTCACCTCTGGGAGGTCATTGCCCAGGATACAATCTAGGGGGAGGTCAGCACTGACTACCACCCTAATCCAGTCAAGGATACCCTCCCTCTCTAGGGGCACTATGGCTACAGGTTTGGAGGTGACCTCCCCTGTGGCTATCCTGACTTTCTTTGTCTTTCCTGGGACATACATGTCTGGGGTCACTAACCGGTCACTCACTACAGTGTGACTGGCACAGGTGTCTCTCAGGCCAGTGGTAGGGATCCCATTCACTTGAATGTGGTGGAAGTGCCTACTCCCACCCTCAGGGATCACCAGCTTACCATCTGGTCCTGTCTCCCAGCACAATGCTAGGAGGATTTCATCATCTGAGGAATCCTCCTCTATGGCTACACTGGACAGCCCAGTGCTAACCACTTTCTTTGGACAGGCTGCATCTCCTCTGAAGTGACCTGTCTGCTGACAGTCAAAGCAAGCCCTACTGTCCAAGAGCTTTTTTAACCCTGGGTCTCCCTGTCTCTGCATGTCAGATTGGGAGTGGGATTTACTCTCCTCCTTCTTAGGGTTCTGGGGTACAGAGGGAGTCTCTGTGGTGGGCTTACCACCTCCCTCCTTAGGTTTTTGGGGACCTGTCCCCCCCTTCTTGGAGTCTCCCCCCTGGGACTTGACAACCACCCTGGTTCTCAACCACTCATCAGCTGCCTCCCCTAGCTCTCTAGGGTTGGTCAGCTTAGAGTCCACTAGATGCTGGCGTAACCTTTCTTGGATACAATTGGTCAAGATGTGCTCTCTCATGATCAGATTGTATAACCCCTCATAAGTATTTACTTTGTTGCCAATAATCCAGCCCTCTAGTGCCTTTAGTGAGGTGTCCACAAAGTCAACCCAAGACTGGGTACTGACCTTCTGGGTGTCCCTGAACTTCACTCTATATTGCTCTGGGGTCAGACCAAACTTCTTGACTAAGCACCTCTTCATACTAGGGTATGAATCTGCCTCCTCCCCCCTTAAGGTCAGAAGCCTATCCCTCCCTGAGTTGGGGACCAACTCCCATAAAAGGGAACCCCAGTATTGAGGCTTAACCCTTCTCATTTGGAGTGCCCTCTCAAAGGCCCCTAGCCACTTATCTATGTCATCCCCCTCTATATAAGCAGGAACTACCCCCTTGGGTAATCTGGGGCAAACTCCCCCACCCATGGACACCTCAGCTTCTTTATCGCTGCTTCCATCTCTTTTTTCTTTGTATGCCCACTTTTTCTTCTCTAGGGCCAGCTTCTCTGCTTCCAAAGCTATGTAGGCTAGCTGGGCTTCCAGCTCTCTTTCCCTGATGGATGGGTTCTCTCCTCCTGAAAGGACCCTCTTCCTACCACTAGCTTTGGGTCTGCCCCTAGTGACTGTGTCCAGTGAGGACCGTTCCTCCTCTTCCTCACTTGGGGTCTGATGCCTTTCCTCCCCTGAATGGTTAGAGTTAGCATCATCTTCTTTTGGTTCCTCCTCTGGAGCTTCCTCTGTCTCTACCTCTTGGGCCTCAGCCCATGCTGTCAGGAATTTAATCAGGATTTCCTTCCTGAGATTAGTGGTTGCAGGCAACCCCCTCTCAATACACAACCCCCTAAGCTGGACTACTGTCAGTGTGGGTAGGCTAGCCAGATCAAGCTCCATGGTTCCCTAGTTTTGTGTCAACAAAAACTTTTTGCAAAAATTGGAAACAAGAATTTAGAAAAATTACAAAAATTCAATAATTGAAATTAATCCAAATTAATTTTTTAAAAAAAAATTAAAATTAAAAATTAAAAACAATTTTTGCACTAGGACAATTTAAAGGATTTTTAATTTGTTTTATCTAAAACTGTAACGTGATATTGAACACAAGTACAGGATCCCGTCGCTGCTTCCAATTATGTTGGAAAATGGGTTATTGATAGGGCAGGTAGGTACCTACACCTAGCAACAAGCCACAAACCTCCACAAAAGTACAGTTAGGTCTCAGTAAATTAATCCCAGCTCTACCCTTGGTAGCTTAGCATCGAGCGTCAAGGCTTAACTTAGGAGACAAAGTGTAAAGCATTCAAATATCACAAAACAGTAATTAAATAAAACACAGGAAACAGTTTAAAAATCCAAAACCAATTTATAAAAATAGCTTATATTTTTATCTTTAAATTGACACAAAAACGATTAAAATCGGTTCAGGGGAACCGGAGATATGAATTTTTAAAGTATTATTATTTTCTAGCGCTCAGAAACGAAAAGCACCAATCGGGTCATCTGGTTGCACCAGGACCGGGGCAAAGTCAAACTTTCAGGCCGACCGCGATGGAGCCCTGCTCGGCTACAAGTCGCGGGAGGCCTCGGTCAAAAAGTTACCTTCTGACTTAGTCTCTTTTTCGATGTTTTTCTTCTCCGGGACGAACCTGCCAGTTGGATCCGACCTCCTGGAGCCCTTGTCCGGATACGCGAAGTCGGTTTCCTCGGTGGTGATTTTTACCTTCGGACTTAGTCGTTTTTTCGAGATGAAAATCCTTCGACCGGGGTAAACCTGGATCTTGATCCGACGTCCGTGGAGCCCTTCTCGGATACGATGGCTGGAAGGTCCCGGTCAACTTTTTACGTTCGGACTTAGTCTTTTTTTCGGATGTTTTTCTTGACCGGGACGAACCACGAAGTCAGGCCGGGTCGCGGTTGAGGCAAGCCGGCTAGAATTTCCGCGTCGAGTCGGTCACTTTATGGAGCTTTTTTCTAAAATTTCTCCAATCTTTTCCAAACTTCTGGGGCTTCACCCAGATGTTCTTTTAAGGTTCTTTTGGGGTCCACAGCTCACCCCAAGGGTCCAGAAGTTCTGTGATGGTCCTTGGGAAGTGCGGACTTCAACTCCCAGAGTGCACCTGGCGCAAACTCCTTTTTGGCCACTGGACAGTGGTCAGCTGGTCACTTTTTCAGGAGTTGGTGCAGGGGACTCTGGTTAGCAATTTTTCACCTGTAGCAAACAGGGAGTCCCTCCTTGAACCAGTGGAAGCCAGGCAAAGTCCTTCTTGTGGTGAAGCCCAAGTGTGCAGCTGGTGCAGTCTTTCTGAGTGCAGGGTCCAGGTGCAGGCCAGGGGTCCAGCAGGGCAGTCCTTCTTCTCCTTGTAGTTCCTTCTTCTTGAAATTTGGTGGGGATCTGAGGCGTGGGTGCAGGTCTGCCAGTTTTATCCTTGCTCCTGGGTGAAAAGCAGGGGGGCCCTGGTTCTCCAATCAGGGACAGGGTCGTCCCCCTGTGATGACCACTTCCTGGGAAGTGTGGCAAAAATCCATCCCAGAAGGCAACAGTCTCCAAAAATCCAAAATGGATGAATCTGATTTTTGGAGGAGAGATCTGGCTGAACCCACCCACTGGTGTGGCTAAAAATCATAAACACACCCCTCTCCTGCCCTCTCCTAATCTAATCAAGGGGGCACCTAGCTGTCTGGGGTTGCAGGATGTGGGGGTGTTGCTGGGTGCTCCAGATGTCCTTCTTTGCCTTTGAAGACCAGTTTGGCAGCCCTCCCCCTTCCTGCCTCCCCATCTGCTGAGGGGAGATTCTCTCCCCCAAGCACATTCCTTTGAGTGAAGTCAGGCCACTTCACACCTCATTAAAGTAGCCTGGCAGAAGCTGCTGCAGGCTGGCCAATCAGAGAACAGCAGCAAAAACAATGCAGAGCTGAAATTGGCAACTTTTTAGGTAAAGTCTAAACTTTTTACCTGCACTAGTTATATTAAATCCTACAACTGGAAGTTGTGGGATTTATTATAACAATCAATTTGATACCAAATTCTTGGTATGTAACATTTAAGGAGACTTTAAAATTTTAAATAAAGTCTGCCCATTCTAGCCTATGAAGGCCATTTACTTCAATGAGGGAAAAACGAATTTGGCTGTTTTTACCTCACCAGGGCTTATAAATCTATTTTTATAAAGTCCCTGCTTATAGTTACATGGCACCCAGCCCTAGGGGCACATAGGGCACACCTTAGGGGTGACTTATATGTAAAAATAAGGTAGTTTAAGACTTTGGAAGTACCTTTAATTCCAAAGTCGAATTTGCATATAACTTTAATTTAAAAGCAGCCAGCAAGGCAGGCTTGCTTTTAAAATGACACTGGGCACCTCAGCAATGCATCTAGGTGTGCACCACCTATGCTGTGGTCCCTAAACCTACATGCCCTACCATATACTAGGGACTTATAGGTAGGTTTACTTAGCCAATTATAATTAGCCTAATTTGCATATCCATTTTACACAGAGCACAGGCCCTGGGACTGGTTAGCAGTACCCAGGGCACCATCAGAGTCAGGAAAACACCAGCATAAAGTGGAAAATGGGGGCAAAAAGTTATGGGGCCTCTGCAATCAGCCCCAGTTTCTCACAAGTTTCTTGTTACAAAAATCCTCAGGTAATGGATTGTTGTTTTAGAACAAGCCTTTTGCTACAAGCCTGGAGGTAGTTCACTAGCTGAAGAATTTAATAAAAGCAATTCAGTTTTAGCCTTATTAACTTTGTAGCCCACCGACTTCCTTGAATTGTGCAAACTCATTAAAGGCTTCCTGAACATTCTGCTTCTCTGGCCTAAGATATAAAATGATGCTGCCTGCAAACATTTTGAGCTTAGGCATCTCATCCAGGGGGTTGATGATTGCTTGATTCACCTGGATCCTAGCAGTGAAGGGCTCTATAAAGTATAAAGAAGGTAAAAAAAAAATCAGGGACAGAGAACCCTTTTTTATATTCACCATCCCTGCTAAATTAGCATTCATATAAATTCCACGGATAAAGATTCCACAGTATCGTGATGAACCCCGCGGGGAAGCCAAACCTCATCAAACCATAGAATAACACGTCCCAGTTCTCCAAGTCAAATGCTTTCTCCACATCAACCAATATTACTTCAGCACAAGTCTAATTGGCAGAAAATAATCTAGTGCCTGTTGCAGAAACCCTGTGTTCGCTGTCATGAGCCAGCCTGCAACGAACCCTGTCTGGTCATGATCAATCAGTGCCTGGGCTGCTGAAGTTACCTATCTTGTCCAAACTTTCATGAACAACTTGTACTCTGTATATAAAAGACTAACTAGATGGTAAGAATGAACATCTTTAGGGCATTTGTCTTTCTTTCAAATAACTGATGATCATGGCCTCTTTAAAGGATGATGGGACTTCCCCACCATCTTTGACAAAATTAAACAACTCAGTCAAAAATGGCGCAAGCTCACTAGCAAAGACTTAAAAAAAATTTAAACTGGGTATCCAGCATTGCCATAAGCCTTCCGATTAGCAATTGTGGCAAGGGCTTCATGAACTTTGTTCCCCAATATATTCAGAGTAAGAAATTTGTCCTGAATGGATGACAACCGCGGAATGTGTAATGACTGAAAATAACTCCGCTGTGCTGGCCTTGGTGATTAAATACTTGCTTTCGTACAGGGTCCTAAAGTGCTGTAGAAAGGCCTGAGACATGGCCGCCTTATTGGAGATAAGCCTCCAAGAAACTGGATCCTGTAGCTGATTAATAAATGCATTCTCATGCTTCAGGTGAGCAGACAAAGCTAAAAAATGTCTGATCATCTGGCTTTCCTCATAGACTCGCTGTTGAAATGCCCTAGAGCTTTTGATCTCTTCAATGATGAAAAAGTCTCTTAGCTCACGCCTGGCCTCACTGAAACAGAGCTCCATATGAGCATTATGCTCCTGATAGTTCATCTTGGCCTGAACAGCAGTGTCTACTGCAGCTTGGTGCTCAACAATTTGCTTTGCCTGCTGCTTTGATTGCTGCACCTTGTAAGCAATAACCTGCCCGAGTTGTGGCCTTACAGGCTTCCTAAACTGGAAAAATTGGAGCTGTTCCCCTATTCAAAGCAAAAAGGTCACGAATGAAGACTCTCATCTCTCCCATCCACTCTTGGTTGGTGAGAAGGTTTCGATCCAGCTGCCACCTGGTACTCTGCCTTCTCTTAATTTCCAACTCAAGAGCGACAATGGTGAGGGAATGGTCAGAGACAACTGAGCGGTCAACTTAAGTGAACGAGAAACTAAAAAGTAATCAATCTGGGAAGCGGTATGAAAGTGACGTGAGAACCAAGTATATTGGGAGCAGGCGGGATGGCCGGCACGGCAAGGATCAAGCAGTTGGACCTCTTGTTTCACGGCCTCCAACACACTTTTCGTCTGAGGCTTCAGTTGTTTTTATTAGAAATATCCCACGCCAGATCCTGGATGATTTTAAAATCACCCCCTAGCACTATAGGGCCAACCACATCTAAAATGATATCATAATTCTGTCTTAATGGTTCAGAGTCATTCCAAACTGGCACATAGTAATTAACCAAATTCAAAGAATTACGATTCACACCAGCTTCCAACCAGATCCACCTACCATAAGGGTCACTTGTCACATGAGAAACCTGCCAGTCCACCCCTCTGCCCATATAGACAGCTGCACCTCTAACCACCAGACAAAATAGGCTTTTGAATAATACTCCAGAATAAATCATTCGGGAAAGTTACTTTTCAGATGGGTCTCCTGCAAAAATAACACCTCCGAAGAGATAGAAGTTAACCATCTCATAAGCCCCCCATACTTGTGCTTGTTTAAAATGCCATTGCGCAAAATGCATTTTGCTTCAAAACCCATCACTACAACAGTCTCCTCCTAAATAAAGGCACTATCCCCTCACTTCTATTAAAGCATAGACAATCAGGCATGATTCTGCTCATTGTCACTAGTCACTGTAGATGGCAAAATATTTCCATAATAGAATGCAAAAATTAAACAATCAGACATGATTCTGCTTCTTTTAACTAATCGTGCTCCCCACCACCCAGCTTGTACCCTCTTGCCCCCCACCAAAAAACAGGCCAGGTGCCCAGGAAAAAGAAAACAGAAAAAGAAAAAAACCTGAGCCCAGAAAGATGGGAATTGCCCACAATAACTCTCCCAAAGAAGCACTAACTACACTATGGGCCTCATTCCGACCCTGGCACCGCCAACAGGCTGGCGGTGCTTCAAGGGCAATTCTGACCGCGGCGGTAAAGCCGCGGTCAGAAAAGGGCAACCGGCGGTTTCCCGCCGGTTTACCCCTGCCCCAAAGAATCCTCCATGGCGGCGCTGCTCGCAGCACCGCCATGGGGATTCCGACCCCCTTCCCGCCATCCTGGTCCTGGCGGTAAAAACCGCCAGGAACAGGATGGCGGGAAAGGGTGCCGTGGGGACCCTGGGGGCCCCTGCACTGCCCATGCCACAGGCATGGGCAGTGCAGGGGCCCCCTAACAGGGCCCCATAATGATTTTCAGTGTCTGCCTAGCAGACACTGAAAATCGCGACGGGTGCCACTGCACCCGTCGCACACCTTCAACTCCGCCGGCTCAACTTCGGAGCCGGCTTCATTGTTGAAGGGGCTTTCCTGCTGGGTCGGTGGGCGGCCTTCTGGCGGTCGCCCGCCGGCCCAGCGGGAAAGTCAGAATGACCGCTGCTATCATTTGACCACGGTACGGTCTTCTGGCGGTTCCCGCCAGGCGGGCGGCTTCTGCCGTCCGCCGGGGTCGGAATGACCCCCTATGTGCCATGACAACGGAAATGCCCCCCATCAGCATCGCTCGACATCCACACATGCAGAGACTAAATCAACAACTGAAAAAAACAGGAGCCCCCAGAGAGACCCAGCTCATCACACTTAGAATTGGCCAGAAATCTTCTGTTAAGGCTCCTGAGCTTCTGCCACATTAACAAATACATGGAACTGGACCTTTACCAAGACTTTCAGTTTAGACTGCTGGGCAATATACACTTGGATCCCCTGTACTTTAAACAGGTACTGCGGTTTGACAAACTCGTGGGACGTTGAGCAGCTGGGGCAGATGTTTGAAAAGATACAACATTGAGGGATCTCAGGGATAGAGACGGTTTCTGCTTGACTGCCTTGGCTAAGACCAGTTCTTTAACTGAATAGTCCAGGAAATTAACTAAGATGGTACATGGAAATTTAAGAGTTCAAAAGACATTGCTCTGGGACCCGGGGTGCTCAAGATATTGATAGGTCACTGGTATATTCTGGAGAAATATGAGTCTTGAAAAATGTATTAACCCATTGCACAGTCTGTTGGCATTCACTTCCCTCAGGAAGTCCTACTTTACAAAGATTGGCTGATCGTGAATGCTTTTCAAGTTCCTCAACCTTAAATTCCAGTAGCGGCTTCTGTTTCTGGAACTGACTGACTTGTTGCTGCCTGGTAGAAACTTGATCCTCCAGATCTGAAATTCTGGACTTCGCCTCCTTCAGCCTCTCTGGGAGCTGGGCAGTCCTATCTTCAATTACATGTAGAGCTGCTATTTCAAATACTTGAGCAGCCTTTAGTTCTCTAATCTCTTCCAGGATGAGATTAAGCATCCCATTGCATTGTAACTGATGGGGGACATGACAACCTCCTGCTGTGTGGCTCCCAAAGGGAAAGAAGGCACCACTGAGTCGACCAGACTCTTCTCCTCAGCAGAAGTGATAGGCACAGGGACACTGAGAAATGTTGCCAGGGTCACACTCTTGCAGAGAATCTGCACTCGCAAAAAAGGTAGAGGCTGATGTAGTGAGAGAGGACTTCATGGTCGAAGACTGAAGAGCCTTTAGAACTCCTATGACAGATTTGGCCTTCAAAAACAGAGGATAGCCTTTTGCTTTAGCCTGACTTGGTTCAGGCTCTGACGATGCACCATTTGGGACCCTAACAATCACAGCCAGGGCACTCATCCACTATAACTGTAGTGCTGGAGTCAGCCCTGGTCTGAATTATGACACTAACTGTCTGTGCCATGTCCTGCATTGAAAGCGTATCTTCAGAGCTCACTGAGGTTGCCACCATCCTAAGCTCCTTTCACTGCTGCAAACAACGAGCTGCCCATTCCACTGAATGCCCTGTGCATTTTTTGACTCTCTGTGCCAGAGCTGAGCTTTCCAAGTTATCAGCCCCTGCTGCCTTAAAATGCTTCAGCATAGTTCACCGTGGTTTGAACTCCTTTCATTTGCTGCTTAGACTTGGCCCAGGGACATCCCAAGTTGCCCTCCTTGCTGAGGGTTTAATTCTTCAAAACAAGGTAGCAAGGTAGTAGCCCTCAAATGAGTGACTGAGATGCGGCCAGAAAATTATACTCAGCCTACAGTATACTTGTCACCCTGGCAGGTAAATCCATTTGCCACTGGACTGCAGAAATTACCAAAGTCCTTCCAGTGGGTTGCATCTGCATGTCAGTCCCAGGTCACCAAATATGCTTCATGCACCACTAAACTCTTTTCCAGCACTAGGGCAATATAGGGACATATAGGGGCAAACATTCACCTGAAGGCCTCACACCCCCTCAGCCCAAGTGGTGTACCTCAGAGCCTCAGTACCTCAATAGAAAATTACATCTAATATCTCCAAAGTCAGCCTCCAGCCCCAGTAGAGGACAGGGTCATCACAGCACACAAATCTCCTCGGGCTCAGAGACCTATCTGGGAGTATCCACTTTGCTTCCAGGAGCCTCAGGCAGTGGCTGCTGCCCCCATCAGGAGGTATCCAGCACCAGATGTCAGCCAGCACCTCAGCAGCCCCATTCAGTGCTTAGGGTGAACTGCCTGAAGACGCCATTGTGATATCATGAAGCCCCAGCTACGATGCGCATTGCAAACCTACTTAGTAGCTCCAGGACGGAAGAGGAGGGTGTGTAGCAGGAGGGATGGAGGGGCCTGAACCACTTCAGCACGGAGTCCTGTGGGACCTGCCCCCGCCACTGTCAACCTATGGTGTTTCCTTCTTGCATTATCAAAGTTAAATATAATCATTTTCTTTAAAAGATTTCTTGCCTCAGAAATAATGATGCAAGGTTTGATTTCCATATCCCTTGAATAGATTTTATTAATAGATGGGAAACAATGGATGAATAAAACTACATTATCTGAATGTAGATAAGATAATAGGTTAGCTATAATGCAAAAAGTGTAGCAAGTGAACAAATGAAGATATTGGAAAATAAATGTGCAAAATACTTTAAATTGGCCCATTTCAAAATGTTAATCTTTCTTTTTTGTTTACTCACAGGCGAAAGGAATGTGGATACTAATGCCACTGCATTTACTTGAAGGTCAAATTGCTTCGGGCAAAATTATAGTGTGGTGGATAGGTTACTCCACCACAAATCTGATGCAGTACCATGTCAGGTAAACTCTCAGTCTGCCCGCTCAGTCCTGGGTTGGGCAGACCATCAGTTTTCTGACAGCAGTGGTCCCACCAGGCCAGTCGTCAGAAATTTCATCCCAACAGCACAACAGGGTAAGGGCAATCTTAGTAAAGACATCATATTGTCTACCCTATTTAGAAGTGATGGGTTCTGTCCGTCACCACCTGAAAAAAATGGCAGTTGCAGACAGAAAAGAAACTAATGCCCCCGTATATCCTGGGAAAAAACTTCCTGGGTATCAGGAAGTCATTATTTATTTGTTTTTCAAAATTAGGCTCCCGCTTTGGGAGTTTGTTTTGCAAAACATAACATTTGGTGGACAGCCATCAAAACAGCCAGATGCCTATCATCAAAGTTTCTGTACCTTCATAGCAACCACTGTGAATGTGGTTCCCCTCAAGGGACAGAGCTCACGATCCTGCGCCTGTACGCTTCATATTAATTTCCTGGACTTTAGTGACTGCACACTGAGACCGTCTCTTAGGAAGGGGAGAGCTGTGCCCAACTCCGAGGCTAAAGTGACCACCATTCTGTTGGTTCTCTCATTCGAGCTGACTGGCACACTGTTATCTCAGACATCTAATTGAAGACTCTAGGTGGCATGCTTTGAAAACTACTTTTTTGTACTGGCAAAGAGTAGGACAAAAATGGCCTATACTCCTCAATCTATCAAGGAAGAGGATCTTCAATTTATCTCTTGCCCCTCCCAAAACTGGCCAACATACAATGTCATCGCCATCCTAGAATTAATTGCCAATTTCGCCCCCATGGTGAGCTCATACTACAAGAGATTCCAGTTACACCAGGCAAAGCAAAGGCAAGAATCTAACAATGATTTTTATGCCAGGCAGAAGGAGTTGACATATGCCTGCATTTTACAAGATGACAACAAAGAAATCGAAACTCAAATGATACAGATATACACATCAGAAAACCTAAGGTGCCTCATTCTGCATGAACAAGGCAAATCTCTGCCTGAAAACTGCACCTTAGGAAGTACGCTGGAGCTGTCCCATTTGAGAATATTGCACATGTAAGCAGCTTCTTCGACCTGTGTCAAAGCTCAACAAGTCAACCAAGTATACAAAGCAGCTGCTCGAAGCGAGCTGTTCTCATTGCTAAAGAAGGTATCTCAATCCATTCACTGTGGAGCCATCATCCCATACCAGTATCAATATCCCACCTAAAGTAAATAGTGTTCCTCATTTGATAAGGTAAACCATTTTGTCAAAGTCTACCGCTCCACCACTCCCAAGTCAACATGACACAGGACAGTAGACATGTTTGAACATACATCTCCTACCTGTGTTACAAAACTCATGGATGTTGATTAGAATGATAATGGAGCTGTGCATGTGGTCTGTGTTGTGAACCTGTGTGAAACAAGTGCATCAGTCAACATAATGGCAAAACACCTGCTTGAACGTATGTTGTGCCTACCGGAGCTGAAATGTTCAAAGGTTCACATCTTCACCTATGTGAACAACACTGTGCTCCCACTGTTTTTTTACAACCTGCATGATAAATGAAAATCGGCAAGTCTCCACAAATTTCTACATCCGAAATAAACGTCTTGGGTGCTAATCAGCTGTCTAACCCTTGTAAAGCTATACCTTATAGAGTTTGCCATCAGCATATAAGTATTTGATTTTAACATCTTATCAAAAATCTTTGCCTGACTTTCATGGCATTGCTCAACTAAGTAGTAAGATAACTAAGCTCCACATAGACTGCACAAATCGCTCTCTGGCACCGCAATACCAATGGATGGGAGTCCATCTCCAGTCAAAAGCTAGAAGCTGCTGATATCATCGAACCAGTTGAAAAATCTGTGCCATGGGTCTCACTGAAATAAGAGGTATGAAAATTGAAAGAACTGAATGAAGTATGTATATGCATAGCCATGACGCTCTCCAATGCTATCATCAAGATGAGACCCTTTCTCATGACTACCATAGACAACCTGGGTTGCAGAGGTCAACTGGTCATGTTTGTTTTCAAAGACAATCATCTATTCCAGGTACCACCAGCTACGTCCTGCCCCACAGTCATGATATATATAACTACACTTTCAGCTCATCTGGGTTGACAACAGATATATACGGCTCAATTGTTTGCATGTCAAGTGCTGCAGAGGTGTAACAAAACTGCATTCGGAGGAACTGTTAGACCTAAACCTGGTGATTATTGTGAGTGACAGAATAAACAGTTAGCACAATTCAAGTATTCAGGTCACCCTACATCACCTAAAAGGCTGTACGTTATCTCCCAGGCAACAGAAAGGGAATTTCTCATAACTAACATCAGTTTCTTCAGGAATCAAATTTATGCAAGTGATGTTGCTTTTCATCCTCCTAAAGTCGATGATGTCAAGTATGCACCTCCACTAACATCCTTCTCAGAAATCGGCAGCTTAACCAGCACAGTGACATTCTGTGGGAGGTTTATCAAAAACCTCACAATCCCACTGGCCATCTGTGAGATCTACTCCAGTTAAACTTCATATGAACACCAGCAGGCATTTTCAAGCCACGAGGATGCTCTGTTAGTTGAAACCACATTGATGTACACTGACTCCCATAAAGACTAGGTTGTTTGTCCCAATATCCTTGTCCAGCAACAATTGAGGAGGTTCAGTCAGCAATAGAAGTAGTAGAGGATGTCCATGTGATCATTACTCCTCTGCTTGTTTCAATTGGTGACATTCGAGATACCACTGCACAGGGTGATTCCTTTCAGCACGTGATGCAACTCATTCAGAAAGCAAACTACTAATGCAAAGACATGTCAGGCCTATCATTGCGGTACAAATTCACTCACACAATTGCACCATTTAATGGATGACATGGCATTTACGCATGGTAGCAGCTTGCTAAGAGGCAATACACTAGTGGTTCCACAAACAGCTGAAGCCAAGACTTTGCAACTTGCACATGCCAGCAGATTGTCAAAACTAAATCCAGAATATTCAACTAAGTATGAATTCTCATGTGAGACGAGGTTGTGAAGAACATGGTGAAGGGGTGTATTACAAGCAACTCATCTGCTAATCAACCTTTTGCAACCATCACTGAAAATGTCTACAGATTAGTCAGCTGTGGCTTTGTCGGTTTCCCAGATAGACAAAATGTTCTTGTTATAATAGAGTATTCAAAATACTCAGAATTTCTCACCACCACAATAGAAGAGGAAGTGATCCCCAAATCCGAAAATGTACAGGATACTCCTGTTCTAATTCATGAACTGACAACATTGGCCTTATTTCCAAGGACAGTAGTTTACTGATTACCTTACATCCCCAATGCTGGCATCTGGCCAATGATGAGGGTGAAATGTTTATGCACACCATTAGCAATATCATTTGGATCACCCATAATGTCATGGTAATGTTAAATGGCCCATCCATATATTTTCAAGAGAATACTTCAAAACTCTTCATTCAGCTACAGCCCCCTGCTCAGATATGTATGGGGTAACATGTGAGAGATACTGTTCCTCATCTTCACTTCTTACTCCATGCTATTGAACCAATGATTGCACAAGTACCTATTTGTGGGCACCCACTCTGATACCTCTGAAGAAGACTTGGTATTAGTTAAAAACTCTAACATTGGCAATAAGTTTTGCCTGTCTTTTGAGCCCTTTCCATGAAAAGGCATACGTAGACAAGGCACACAAAAAGACTGCAACAAAAATAGAGAGGGGAAATCATAAGCAGAAATGTTTTGTTCTTTAACACGTTCAGTAAATCCTCAAGGTATTCTGATACTGAAAGGTCTGACTTCATCCAAAATCCTGAATTGCAGGACACTGCATACCAAAAGCTTGATCTTTGGTCTGGCAGTCGACCTGATGAAGATGATGTTCACGCTCTAGTAAATGTCTATCGAAAGAGGCTGAGCCTAGCGAATTGCTACAGTGCCATCCTATGCAATCCCTAGCCCGGGTGTCACTGAGAGTTTGTTGCTGCTGTTGTGAAGATCGTCCAGCAAGGCTTAACAACCTCGCTATTACCTCAAAGCCCAACCAGCTCCTTCTACAACGTTAACTTTGCTTTGTGACTGTTTTGGTGCTGTTCATCCCGATGAAGGATGTTTTGCTTACCTTACAAGAGAAATTGTTTGTTGTATGTTTTCTTTTGTGGCGTTTGATGACTGTAGTGTCTACAACTGGGTAGACTATCATATTTTGTTGTGTCTCTTCCCCACTATTTTTCTGTCTTCCATGGTTTAGCACGTGACGTGAGCTAAAAAGTTATAGTTAAATAAGGTCAGCTCATGCCAAGGTACCTCCGATGTACATGCAATTACAATAGAGCCTTGGAGTCTTTCATTACCCGTGCTGTATGTGCCAATTTCAATTGACAGCCCTGCTATTGTAGTGGAAAATGATTGTCAGTATAAATGTTGACGTAAAATCGAGTCTGAGATATTGTTTTCAAAAATAGCGCTCCATCGGTGTTAATATTAAAAAAATTTTTTACACCCAATGGAACAATATTTTTGTAAACAGTATTTAAGACACAGTAATTATGTCGGAGGATTTGTTGGTAAGTGATATTCTGACGTACAGCTTGATACTCCGCAAGAGTAACCATTGATGCAAACTGCAGAACATTTTTTATTAAAAAATGTCTAATTTTGCACTGTTGGTATTTACATCATAGAATCATACTATCTCAATTTATTTGTATTCGAATTATAGAGTTGGAATAATCATCACTCCTGCACATCCATACCACAATGCTGTAATAATAATACAGTTCACCATTACTCTACCATCAAGATAAACATCTGTTTTTTATGAGTCTCATAGGATGTCATTGTTTTCTCTTTCATTATTTTTGTTTGGGAAAGTATTATGATCACAGTACATAAATCCCATGGCCGGATTTAATCTGCTCTAAGCAAAGCCTTGCATGTACTATAGTGTTATGCAAGTGTTAACGCGTCCGTCTATGTTAATTTATACACATCGGGACTCGTTTTAGGCCGATGAATCTTTGGACCCAGTGGTGAGACACCGTAAGACGAGATAACTGATCAATACATCAAACCATATATCAATAATATTGTTAACATATATCACCACAATGTATTTTACTTTAGACATTAGTAAATTGTCGGCGCAACCATGACCTTTCAGTCATGAATAACCACACCTTATTGAAGTTTTTGTGAATTGTATTCCCTATTGATTACAATCTAATAGCAACTGTATTAATCTCAAAACCAAGAAGTAAAAGAACATAATCTCAAGGCGGCAACTACGATAAGTTTCAACAAAGCAAAGATCACAAACATAGGATAATCATATGAAGATAAACAAATCAAAAGGCATAGAACCTCGTAGAAGTCTTAGTTCAGCATAGCACCATGTCAGTCACGTCAGTTACGTCAGTCAAGAAGTACGCCTCATCTAACCACTGATTAGCATTAGCATGTTGGACTTCATGCAAAAACAATTTAGAACATCAATTTAGAAAACGTCTAACTAAGGTTTCTAATCAAAACACACACAGCAGTTGGTACCTAGAAAGAAAAGGCAAATAAATGAATTTCCATTAGCAACAATATAATTACCCTCCTCAGAATAGGTCAGCATACATGGTCAGTCTTCGTCTTCAGGACATCAGTTAGATCGCCGTCAGTCTATTTAAGCTAAGGGCAAGGGACACTTTCCTCATAAGGAAGAAAGTGTAATGGGGCCGTATATGGGTGAGGATGGTTATGTCTAAGTCTCAAATCACCAAATAGAGTGACAGAGTTTCTGGATGCAATCGATATCATTCCCTACCTAATGCCCTTGTCTCTTGTGTCATGGGTTTTTATCCCTTTTCCAAAATACATTCCCCCAAAATTCTATTGGACAGTCACTACACCCCACTATCTGTAACCTATCAAATTATACATTAAGTAATGCATCTGTCATTTTACGATATTTCTTGTGTTTCTAATTGGTCATCATAATTGAAGTTTTTTCGTAGGTGGCATATCCGGGGTTACTTCATTTTCTGGCACACACATCGATCGGGTCAAGAGTTCTCTTCTCCGTGATTTAATGTCCTTTATACTAAAGCTGCTAGCATGCGGATGAGAAAATTTAGCATTGTTGTAAATAAGTGAAGAATAGAACAATTTCTGGGTCGTGGCCTTTTGCAAGTCAGCACACTGGAGAAACAGAAAAATACGCTTTAATATGAGAGCTACACAGCTAGTTTTCGACTCACGCTAACTTAAGATGTATGTATTCTAATGAATGCAGTTTTTATACGTATTAATGTTTTCAGTTAATCATAATACAAACAGTCAATTCTTACAGTTGACATTAGTTTACGCATATGAAAAATTCTCCACGTTTAAAATAAGTTTCAATGAATAATATTATTAATGCAGCATTGTTAAAACATAAGCATTTCACATCTATAATAGGTAACGTTTAAACTACGCTCTCTCACAAGCATGCCCCTAAAGTGATAGTAATTATTTTTCTCAGGGATCAGTTGTGCATCTGTAGCTGCGTTTGTCCTGAAAAGGCCTTGCTTCTTCAATGGGTACATTTGATTCAGAGATATTATGCATTTATTAGTTTATGGAGCTCGTAGTTACTCGGAGGTGTGCTGGTGCTAAGGATGAAGCATCTCTGCATTGCAGGTTATTGAAATAAGTAGTTTTTAGAGACTTGCAGCGTTTTAGAAATTTGGGTTCAGAGGGTATCTCAGAGGGGAAATCGTTCCATGCCTGAGCTGTAACGACTCAAATAGCTTGTCTGCCAAGTCTTGCCCTGCGATATTTGTGCTACAACTACACAAATGGAAGAGTCAGTACATAGCAATCTGCGGCAAGTGTATCTTTTGAACATGGGGGAAATGTAGTTACTGCGGTGTACCCAGTTCAAAGTCTGATGTGAAATGCGGAAGGCGTTAAAACTGCATCTTTACTGTACTTGGAACTAAAAAGTGTATTCTGAGATGAGTGGAGATGTTTTCAAATTTGTGAATGCCTAGTATCAGTCCTGCTTCAGCTTTCTGAATTAACTGCAATCTGAGTGTCAGGTAAACTGGCGGAGTGAAATTCAGCGAATGTCAGTAATCTAGTTTGCTAATAATCAATAATTGTATCAGTAACTGGCTAGATGTTTGTCGGCTAAAAGTAAGAATCTTTTTAGTACCTTTATGATGAGGATATGAGGTTCAAAAGACATTTCGACATCTCATATGACTCCCAGATTATGACCATTGGCTGCAGGGATTGGAAAGTTCTTAGTGACTGGGGTCACCAAGAAGAGACCAAAGGAAAGAGCTGCAAAACTCCAAGACTCCCACCATCTGTGACAAAAATGGCAGTTGATTAGCAGAATTTAAGTCTGTGAAAATTAAATCCACACCACTGACCGTGGGGTCATGGGGATGGGAGGAGATGGCACGACTATTCTGAGCAGTCTCGACATTATACCTATTCACAATTCACAGCAATTTTCATACCCAATTTGCAGATTTACATTTTGCGTGAAAATTTGCTGTAAAAAAAGTCCCAAACATCACACATTGTGGTCTTGTTGAAGAAATATTTTCCAGCTGGGTATGCAGAGCAAAAAAAAAAAATGAAAGCTAAGGTGCATGCATCTTCATAAAACTTGCCTGCCTGTCATCCATGGAAATCTATGAGTTTTGTAGACCTTTGTGTCTACTCAATGAGATGTTTTTATAAATTGCCTTAGTCAGATTTCTACTGTGGGTAAATATACATCTGTAAGACGAATTTTGTAATCAGTCTCCAGTTTTACACTTCATCCTGAGTTTGGATGACTTGGGTTTGTACCCTACTATGTAGTTTGCAAGGTCCTACCTTTCAAGCTCTTTGTAGCCTGGAATTTATAGATGTTTCATTCTGTACTGCGTATGTGAGTGAAAATGTAGACATTTCCCTTAACCGTTTCGCATTATAACAAGGTATTTCCTTCACAACAGTATGTGAAAGGTGAAAGTTGTCCGCTGTAATGTCAATAGGGACTACAGACGTTGCTACAGCAAGGGCCAGAGTATTTACTTAAGATATAACCAAAGAATGGTCCACAGCCTGATCCAGAACTGCCAATTTAGGAGCAGTAGCAATAGAAGTGACAATAGCTTCTGTGACAGAAGCGATAGCAGCAGCAGTGACAGCTTTGGCCAAAGTCACTTGTACACACCACAGTAGCAACAACAGCTGCAACAACAGTAAACATAGCAGGGCAGGACCCCCAGCAGTGACAACTGCTTTAACCACAGGTGTAGATGCAAAAGTGACCACATCTTGTGCCACAGCAAGACAGACAGCTGCAGCAGTAGCTTTCACTGCAACAGGGACGAAATAATCAATAACAGCTACCAGGACAGAAGGATCCATAGCAGCATCAACAGTTGCCACAACCACATAAATAATTGCAACCATAGCTGAAAATTTAGCAGGAACCGCAGGAGCAATCAAATCTGTTACCAGAACAGGGTCAAAAGCAACTGCAACAAGAAGAAGTGGAAGCTGCTGCAGGTCCATTGACCACAGTGGTGACAACAACTGCATCAATGGCATGGAGAACATAATCAAAACATATTCCATCAAAGCAGTTCAGATGTATTTACCATTATTTTAACTTTAACAGGTACGACAGCTTCCATTATAGCAGGTATCACATCAGTGACAAAAGCTGCCACCACAGTTAGAACAACAGGAAGAACTGCCAGCAAGGTAAGGAGAACAGTAGCATCCAGAGTGGTAACCTCTAAGCAAAACAAACAAGCATTGGCAAATCCAAAAGATCTGACCTTGGCAAGCTGGGGTAGTGTTACCCTTTATTTTATTTTTATTGCAATCTTATGCAACAAAGGATGCAGCCACATAAACATGGTTGCAATATGCTTGCAATAACAATTGTAAAATTAAACAGTGTACACTGGTGTGACAACTTTACAAGTATTTATTTTATTAACAAGCCTTTCATTGGAGTTCTGCTTTTTAATATTATTATTTGTCAAGGAGGCAAGAAGAAATAAAGACGTAACGAAGCACTCAAAGCACAGGCAGATTCATTTTTACAATGTCACTTAAACTCTTTATATAAGCAATTTAAACGATGGCATCGAAAATCAATCACCATCTGCATCCAAAGTGCAGGCAAAATGAATAGTACATATTTAAAGATAAAAAGTAAGCGAATAAAAAACATTTTTTGCATTTAGTTCATCACTGAAGAGAAAGAAAGTATTTTTAGGCAGATGTGAACAATGTGAACAGGCTTTGTGCAGTCACTCAAAGTGGAGGTAAAGTGGGCTGGCCCAGTGCTCAATGCTGTATGCTGTAGTGCACAGAAGCAAAATGTGAATGACAGTTTAACAGGCCAGTAGATAAAGCCTGATTAGTAAAAGCCCCTCTGTGAACTCATGGTGTGTATGATATTTCTTGAAAAACAATAGTCTTGCACAATTGCTAAAGCCATCTCAAATGCCAGACCTAGCATGTTGAATGCTTGTTAGACCTTTCAGCTTTAGGGTGGTCCTCCCACAAACATTTTTCCTGCTTGCCTCATACCTTTGCTGTCATTTTTGTTCTAAGCACCTTATCATTGCTGACCAGTGCAAATCTGCATGGCACGGGCTTACCCTCTAAACACAGTAATATTGGTGTATATACAGTTGTCATATTTAATTTGCTTGCAAGCCCCTTGTAAGGTGCTATACCATAAACACATGGACTGTAAATTAAATGCTACTTGTAGTCCTGCAGCACCGATTGTGCCACCTGCTTAAATAGCCCTTTAAATATGTCTCAGGCCTGCCACTGCAGAGCTTGTGTTGGCAGTTTCATTGCCACTTTGACTTGGCATTTACAAACCCTTGCCAAGCCCTAAACTCTTCTTTTATTACATATCGGTCACCCCTAAAGCGGGCCCTAGGTAGCCCATAGGGTAGGGTGCCAAGTAACTAAAAGGTGCGGCATCTACTTTTAAGTTTCACATGCCCTGGTAGTGAAAAACTCCCAACAGTATTTTTCATTACTGTAAGGCCTACTCCTTTCATAGGCCAGCATTGGGAAGTTCTTAACATATTTTTAAGCTGTAATTCCTGATCAGAAGGGAGTAGCTAAATCATGTTTCATATCATTAGAACGGTAGTGATAAATCCTTTTTACTGGTAAAGTCAGATTTAACATTACAACGTTAGAAATGGCACTTTTAGAAAGTGGCCATTTCTCAGCTCTTACAGCTCTGTGTGCCTGCAGCCTGTCTCCAACACACGTCTGGGGTGGGTGACAGCTGCACGTTGTGTTTTCCCGCTAGTCAGCCAAAATCACAGGAAGGTTAGGTGTGTCTGAGCACTCATATGCATTCATCTGCATTGTAATGGCTCTTCCTAGGAAGGATGGGAGAAGGGGGGCTGACACATTTGAATTGGCAGTCCCTGTCCCCACAAAAAGGGCTGCT
The DNA here is from genome assembly GCF_031143425.1 of Pleurodeles waltl. NCBI lineage: Eukaryota > Metazoa > Chordata > Amphibia > Caudata > Salamandridae > Pleurodeles > Pleurodeles waltl. The sequence goes on along the minus strand of NC_090448.1, from coordinate 264,157,332 downwards.
ATCCCCTGCTAATAGCGTGGAGCCACGGCTGAGAAAGAAAGGACCTCTGTGTACTTCAAAGACCCTTCATTGAAGTCACCCCCACTTCAAAGGCACATTTGAGTATAAGAACTGGGTCTCTGACCCTACACAATCGGTACTCTACTGGAACGGTGAAGAACTCTGCCAGGAGTAAGGAGTGCTGTGCTACATAGAGTGCTACTCTAGTGGACTGCTTTCCAAAAAGGACTGTTCCCTGCTTTGATGAGTCACCCTGCTGCCTGCTGATCTTTGTCCTGCCGAGGAAGTAATGGACCACTCTCATCTGAACCCAGAGAGATTCCAAGAGCTTGTTGGTTTGCCCCCTGTTCTCCTGCTGTCTCAGGGACATCAAAGACTGCCTGCAACCAGCACCTGGACTCTCTCTGCTGTGAGTCCTGCTCTACAAAGTGGTGCCACTCTGGTCCTGGGCACTTGGAAGTGAGTGTCTGTGCTGCAACCCAAGTAAATTAACTCATTGATGACGCTGCAGTGATTGGAACCAGTGCATTTCCTGTCAATGCGGACGCATTGCCGCTACTGCCCAAGCCAAAGAAACCTCATTGCCAACTGCACAGTGCATCATCCCTGGTTTCCGACTTATCTTCAACCTGGCACAGCTCGGTGTTGATGCACCACGCCAACCCAGTGGTTTGATGGCAATGAATTGCCTCAGTGCCTAACACTACCTTATCTCCGATGCATCCTTGATGCTATGCAGCTCAGAACCGAAGCATTGCCTACATCCCCTTCATCGACAGCAACACATCTCCTCCTCTGCTCGATGCATTGAATCCTCAATGTTGACTATTCTTCCATCCAAGGTACTTTCTGAGTGGACCCTGCGTGGGTTTTGTAGCCAGCCCACCATCCATCATGGTTGGCCTGAACTTTGGATTAACCACATGTAACCTTTTAGCTCTACTGACTTCTAAGCACTAGTTTTGGTTTATTCTTTAAAAATTCATAACTCAACTTCTACTGATGAGATTTTTGTCATTTTGATCTTGTTTTACTCATATAAATATGATCTATCTGTCTAACCCTGTGTGTAGTACTTTTCTGGTGTCTCTATTGTGTTACTGTTTGTGTTGCACAAATACTTTACACACTGCCTCTTTAGAGAAGTCTGACTGCTCTATGCCATGCTACCAGAGGGTGAGCACAGGTTCTCTCTAAGTGTGTATCTGACTTACCCCAACTAGACTGATGGTTTCTGTTTGTCAAAGGTGCATACTCTGACTTTCAGAAACCCCATTTTGAACAGTGCACAAATTAATTTTAGCCCCTGTTAATTACTTTGGGCCATACTCTGTTTAACGTTTTTTGGTTATCGTGCTCTTACAGATGTGGAACAACCATAAGCAAATCAGTAGTTCTGATTCAATAAGGACAGTCCAGTTTGAGCTGATAAGTCTTGTTCCCTTTATCTGGAAAAAAATAAGTTTCAAACTTGTTCTGACCTCTTTAGACTCATTGAGGTACAGCTTGAGTTGTGCACACAGCCACTGTTATTTTTTAAATGAAAATGCCTTTCCGTAATGTGATAATGTATGTGAATAGAGGCAAATATGTGCATACTGTGGGTGCTATTCGCAAAGAAAAACTTACATCGACACATAAATCTACTCTAACACTTTTAGGTAACTTTACTTCTGTTGGCTAATCACCATTTAAATGAGTATAAAGTTACTCAACAGTGTAGACTTACAAGCCCTGAGTTCAAGACGTGGAGCCTAATTTACGAGTGTAAATTAATTCACTTTTCACACATTAGTGGAGCTCTTCCTATGATGAAGTATAAGGAAAAGTTTCAAAGTTCAAAGAATTTGAATGTACTGGGTCTCACATTTGCTCGAGTTAGAGCTGTTAGCGTTGTAAATTCCTAACTGGACTTTTCTAGACACATAAATTGAAAATGTAAAGTAAAACAGTTCCAATAAGCAAGTCAGTTCAAAGCAACACGACTGCCATAAGTGTGAGCGCGAAGGAGAGACACAAAAGGAAAAATAAGTTCTCTCAATCAATCAATTAATCAAGGATTTGTAGTGCGTGGCTAATCACCCATAGGGCCTCAAGGCGGAGTATGTGGGCATGCTGCTCAGTCGAAGAGCCAGGTCTTGAGGTCCTTTCTGAACTGCTTCAGTGATGTGGCCTGCCTGAGCTTGGAAGGTCCAGGCTGCTAGGTAGGAGAAGGATCTTCCTCCTGCTGTACCTTTCCAGATCTTGGGGATGGTTGCAAGGGCGAGCTGGGATGAACTGAGACATCTGTTGGATATGTAGAAGGTGAGGCGGTGGTTGAGGTATGCCAGTCCTATGTTCTGCTGTGCCTTGTAGGTGTGGATCAGGAGTTTGTATGTGATGGTCTTGTTGACTGGGAGGCAGTGTAGGTCTCTGAGGTGGGTGGAGATGCGGCTGTGTCGGGGAATGTCCAGGATCAGTCTGGCTACTGAATTCTTGACTCTTTGTAGTCTTGATTGAAGTTTCTTGGTGATGCCGGCATAGAGTGCATTGTTGTAGTCCAATTTGCTAATGATGAGTGTGTGGGTGACTTCCTCATGTCGGGGAGAATCCATTTGAAAATCTTCCACAGGAGTAGGAGGGTGTTGAAGCATGATGTAGAGATGGCTTAACTTGATGAGTCATCGATAGAGAGGAGTCCAGTGTGATGCCCAGGTTGTGCGTGTAGTCAGTGTGGATGGGGCGTTACCCAGAGTGGTGGGCCACCAGGAGTCGTTCCATGCCAAAGGGGTGAAGCCGATCATGAGAATCTCTGTCTTGTCTAAGTTGAGCTTGCAGTCAAACATATCGGCAATCGTGCAACTATCCATGTAACAGGGTCTGTCCCCAAGGCGGTAAAAAACCTTTACCAAGGCGGGACAAACATAAAGCATTTATCAATGTCATCAAAGGATTTTTGAGAGGCCTGCCCATGAATGAGTGAAAGGGATGGGCATGAGGTGGGAGTTGTGAAAAGCCCACATAGATACCAACACTTTGGAAAAGCAGTGCTTGCATGCTGCAATGCTTGACCCAAAGTATTTTAATGTTAAATACTAGTGTGAATACATTTTAAATATTTATTTGAAATGTAGAACATAATAAAAGTGCTACACCATTAACTTAATTTTAAGAAGTTAATTGTTTTAAATATGTTAAATTGAATGTATTTCTCCTAAGAGTTGAATAAAAAAGCAATACTTGTCACCTAATGTATGAAATTCATATTTATTTATTATGTAATAAAGATTATTTAAAGTTATATATAGAAATTAATATAATGTAATTATTCTTTTAAAAATAATGTTTTATTGTTTACATTTAAAAAATGGTTATCATATGTTATAATAAATTAATATTTACATTTTATTCATATTTATTTGTTGCTAATAAACGAAATTCCTTATATTTTACATTTTTATAGGTAAGTTAAATGTATTTAACAATTTATTTATATTTTTAACTAGCTTTTAATAATTTATTTTATTTTAACATTCTTAAAAAAATCTTTTCAATGGGCTTTTATTTTAAGTCCCTGGCTCGAGTACTTTCTGTGTAAGCGTTTTGCAGAACCACTGGTTTACCATGAATGGTCATGGACTTACTTCAGCTCTTAGATGGAATATAATATATCTGTTTTGGGTTCTTTTTTGGCTATTGTAACTACAGAAGTGTGGTTTGTGACTAGCAATAGACTTAGGGCCTGATTTAGATTTCAGCAGCCAGGTTACTCCATCATAACAGTGACGGATATCCTGTCCACCAAATTATAAATCCCATTACTCTGTTGTGGGTGTATACATGTTTGTCTTTAACTTATCCTTAATCCTCCATAAACCTCTGCCAGTTATTCATAAAAAACATTCCTCATTTCCCAGCCACTCCCCTGTCCCTCCCACATTTACTAGTAACATGCAAACCTATGTCTGCAAAGATCCTCAGTCAGGTGGCGATCTCAACAAATAAAACATAAGAGTGGCAGAGGTGTAGATCTCTGCATGTAGGTTAATGAATAGCATTTTGTACTATGTTAGAAATACTATTGTAATACTACAAAACATAATACAAAACACAGTTTGTGAACTGGTCTATATGTATTTCTTGTCTCTGTGCAATCTACCTCTTTCTAACTTCCTATGTCTGTGCCCTTTTTAAAAACTCCCAAAGCTTGTGGTGCCATGCGTGAGGTGACACAATGACAAATGGTTTTGGCTAATTTGTGCACATGTGTTTAAATGAATTAGCTCTTTGAAGACAGACCTGTCGGCTTTGCTAATGCTTGTTTATTCTGAGCATGTCAGTTTTTTAATAAAACAAGTCTCTTTAAGCCCATTGATTGATGTTTTTAGTATTCTCACTCAGTGGCATAACACAAAGAATGTACTGGTTCCACCAAATAGCAGAATGTAGCAGATGGCTCCACTCCTGTACTTCACAGATATTCAAAAACATTCGACTGGGGCCCAAAGGGAGGGGTCACTGTGCTTCAGAGCTACATGACCACGCACTACAACACTGTTCTCCCTGCGACTGTTTGGGGACCAGCTTTCTTAGATATTGTATTTTATACCAGCTTGCCAAAGAATGCCAGCTCATTCAGTTATCAATTTCTTGTGAAGTCAGGGACATAAGATTGAGGCGGACTGCAAAGAGTGTTTCCTACTTCCTATGCTATGTTTATAAGTATTAAAGCAGGGATAAGGCATATATTCTTGAGACAGCATAAATAGTTGAATATAAGTCTTATAAAAGTGTCCACCAGCTATCAATTTCCTGGAAGGTGAATTTAATCTGTGTAATCTCTGTAACAATAGAGGAATTTTATCAAATGATTGTAGACAAGTCTGTTTGATACAAGAACAGTATTAAAATGATTTAACAATCGCTGAACATTTGAAGACAACACATCAAATGCACAACAATGACAAATGTATTTGGAAAATATGTGCTACTTCTGACATGTTTTGACCTCTCCAAGTAGCATTGTGTAAGGGTTTTTTTTTAGAAGAAATAATTTACAGTTATATCAGCTGTCCATTAATAGATGCTATATGGAATGTACATTGGTGTTAAGAACACAGAACTTCACATTTAGTCACTATTATATCCTGTACGATGTCAGGCTAGTGGATTAGATAAATGTGCTTTCAGTTTGAGTAGGTGAAAAGGTTCAGCTATTATCTATCACACATTAGGCATTTCCATCTAGTGAGAAGGTGAGGTAATTTGGTTCAGAGTTAAAGTATCTCCTCCAAGGTGAAACACCAACCACAGGCAACTTTTAAACTAATTCTTTCTTAAGCTATATCTTTTTATATTTTGTACAGAGTGTGCTGTTGTGCATTGTTTTGGTGAGATGCAAGGTGCTTGGCATGGTAATTATGTGAGTAGGATGCTTATTTCAAAATAAATTATACATTTATTGGAATGAGACTTGTTAGAGCCAAGGGCAGTCATAGGACCACTCCACAGTAATTGAAAAAACGTATTTTGTACCACAATCAGTTGGAGTCCAACCCATTGACATTACTTGATCTCTGTATATTGAAGTCTTAAATCTCAGTCCTAGTTTTTTATTGGTCTGTTTACATACATATCTTAAAGAATATGTTATTTGTCCTCAGTTATGTGCCAGTCATGTGCTGGTGATTTTCTGTACTTCTCGGCATATACCTCTGTACTTGACCTTCTTCTAGAAGATGGTCTGGGTGCTGACTTATTAAATATTACTAGTTGTTCCACAATGTGCTAATAACCTGAACCCATATTAGTTGTGTACTGTGTTAGGTGCACAATACATTGGGTAGAACCCTTGCATCTAAATTAACTCATCAAGCAGTTTAAAGGTAGTTTGATGTGGCTGTGTTTCTTCTAGTTTAGAGCCAGTTTTTCCACCAAGATAAACAATTGTTGAAGTCTGTCAATTATATTTTAGTGAAGATAGTGTAGCTCACATTAACACAGAACAGTTATGCTGTGTCAGACTCAAGGCTGAACTTCAGTGCTGAGCTGTCTTGTCCCCATGGTATCCTAAGGAGGCTATAAAGCTGCTCTTGAGAATACAGCGATGAAGAGGGCTTGGAAAGACACACATCATTTTGCAGTACTCTCCCTTGGAACTGGTCTGGATTCATCTCATGCATTTGAGTCCCAAAGAAAATAAATAAACAACATTTTCTGTATAATCTTCAGAAGTGAATCCTACAACCCCTTCCAAAATACTGTATATGATATACCTTTTGGAGTTGGGTAACACAGTTATGTCTGCTTGTGAACTTAAATTTAAATGGTTCAGCTGCAACATATAAGATGAAATGTTAGTCTAAAATCAAACTCTTCTGTGGCATGATTTTATATGTATACAGAACCTAATCCCTTAACTTCCTCAAATAATACTGAATGTAGTTTATAATAAGCTAAGAAAACAAATAAATTATGCGATTCAAAATCTTTCGAAGAAATGTGAGATTGTCACTCTGCAGACAAAAGTGTTACTTCAGTTCAATAGAATCAGTCATGAACCAATTCCACCTTTGAAGAAATAGTCCATACAAACAGAGATGATGGCACGCCAACAATACTAAGTTCAACTGAAGCAATTCAGCTAATACCACGAAAAAGGATATTTCAGCGATCATCAAAGCCTAATTCCATCTTCAGAGCAAAATGTAAGTAAACAAAAATAGCAGTTGGGAAGCGTGGTTCTCTAGGGTAGGCTTCTTGATACATTTCAGCTCAAAGATGGCCATCAGATTCTTGTTCCATTTGTTCTCATTTAAAATATGACTCTTACTATGTGGACACCATCTTGATTTGGGAAAATTACACTAAACACTTAACATTTCGGCTTCCATAATAGAAATTTAGAATGTAACTTAAATCTGCATTCAAAATTAATTACATGAAATCAATATGCAAGAGATGAATGTTCTGAATTACTAAATGGGTATCAATTATATTACCTCTTGTTGGAAATTATAGAACATGTTTTTTAAAAGTCATGTAGTGGTTTCTATCAGCTATTCAACATTCATATGCCATTCTGAACTAGGTACATCTTATCTAAAGGGCTATGCTAAGCTGTGCTCTCTGAGTCTCCATCTGGCCAAAAAAGAAGACTGTCTTTAATTGCTGTGCAATTTTTGATTTCTTGAGGCAATACAAAACACTTCTGATTACGTGGTTACTCTACATGAAAGAGCAGTTAATTAAGCTAGGCAAAACTTTGACAATCCGGACTGCATTAGTACCTCTGATAAACAGATTGTTAAAGTTTAGCTTAAAGTAATAGTGCAAGAGAGCAGACAGAGCTCTCGAAGATGATAACAAGATATTACCAATCATTATCAACCACCAAGGTATTTCGATTGCTCAGCACAGGTTTTTATCTGTCATGGATTGAGTTCAATACAGTTCACTGTTTGGTTGGTTATCCCAAAGTTTCATTAGATCTTGCAACATGTGATTTAACATCTTGTCAATCAACATTGCACTTTTCTGTAAGTTATACGACAGACCAAACAATGGCCCTCATTCTGACCTTGGCGGTCTTTTCGCGAGACCGCCGAGTTACCGCCGCGGTGAAGACCGCCGACCGCGGCGGTATGCCGCTGTGCGCATTCCGACCGCTGGGAGCGTTCCGCCGGGAAACCGCCAGCAGCCACACTGGCGGTCGGCGGAAAAGTGGAGACTGGTCAACCTCCACCGCCACGCCAGCAGAACACCGCCCACAGAATTACGACCCACATATCTGTGTGGCGGTCTTCTGTTGGCGGTGTTCTGTTGGCGGTCACCTCCCCATGGCTCCCGTCGCCTCCCGGAGGACCAACGCACAAGGTAAGCTGAGGGGAGGGGGGGTGTTGTGTGATGTGGGCGTGCATGGGGGTGTGCGTGTGAGTGTGTAGAGGGGGTGTGTGAGTGCGTGTATGCGGGCGGGGGGTGCTGCTGTGTCTATGGGTAATGTGTGCTGTTCGGCAGGTGCGCATGTCTGCATGTATGTGTGCAGGTATGTGTCCCCGTTGTGTATGTGTGTGTAGGGGGTGTGTATATGTGCATGTTGGGGGTGTGTGCATGTCGGGGTGCATGTATGTGCATGTCGGGGTGGGGGTGGGGAGGGGGTTCGTACCACCTCTGGGGGATGGCAGGGGGGGTGGAGGGTGTGGGGGGAGGACTCGGATGGGTAGTGGGGGGTGGGGGAGACCCCTATCAGTGCCAGGGAAGGAATTCCCTGGCCCCGATAGTGCCTACCGCCATGGTTCGCATGGCGGTTCCCGACCGCAAGAAACCGCGGCGGTAGGCAGGGTCATGATACAGTTGGCGGTCTTGGGACGACCGCCGGGCCGGAGTGCGCAAACTCCAGCCCGGCGGTCATGACCGCCGTGGCGGTCGGAGTGGGGAAGTAGCGGTCGATCGCGGCGGTGACCGCCGCGGTCAGAATGCCATTTTTCTGACCGCCGGTCTGTTCGCGGTCCGACCGCCGCCTCTCCGCCGACCGCCAAGGTCAGAATGAGGGCCAATGTGTTTTGCCGCCTGTTTTGAGGATTGATAGCGTGTCCAGTGTTTATAAATTACTTGTACTTGGACACGCCGGAGGTCGGTGAACCTTTTGACTGAGTTGGGTTCTCCTCATCCAAGAATAGTCGGATCACTCAAATCAATCATCAATAACCATTATAATCAATACCCAATACTCAATTTATACATCAAACAACAAATTAGTTAAACAGAGAATTAGTCATTAGACACACCATGACCTTTCAGTCATAACTAACCACACCTGTTTATTTGAGGTTAATGAGTTTATTTCCCTATATTAACAAAGCTAGCACAATATAAGTAAGTCTCAAAATCAAATGGTATACATATACGAACATTACTAGCTGTCCATAGCAACGGAAGAAACGCAATCTACGCAAAATCTGGATTATAATGCACTCGGTTATAGCAATGCAAATCACTAATATAAGCAACTGAAGTTGACTAATTGCATACATCGGTCAGCATAATAAGATTTCAATTTAGCATGGTGCATCAAGTGAATACCTCAACTAACCTCTAATTAGCATTGGCATGTGGGGCTTCATGCAAAACAAATTTAGTCAACATGAATTTAGAAAACTTCTAGCTTGGGCCCTGTCAAAATGAGCAGTTGGTACCTAAGAAGGAAAGCACAATGCATAATACAATTATCCTTTTATAATTACCAAATTCAATCAGCATTCAAGGAAAAGTCTTCATCCTTCAGGTACTGGTTCGATCAGCATGGGGCGGATTTCAAAGGGGTAAAGTTAAGGCAAGTTTCCTTGCGGCAGCAAGGAAGTTGGGACAAATTTTACTGCATGGATAAGACGGGGCAAAATTAAAGTTAAAGTCTCTAGGGTGAGAATTCTTAAAGTCTCTCTCTGCGACAGAGAAAAGGCATCAAAGTGTCATTTAAAATGGTGTCTTGAATCTGACTTCAAAATGGCATCAAAGAAAATGGCTGACTTCTCTTTGTCCAGTGGGTTTAAGTAAGAAACGTTCGAAATTCTTCAGGGTCTTCCATTGGAGGGTTCATAGGGTGGCTTCCTTTTGACCAAGGAATAGTGTCTTTCTCTTAGTACTCATTTATGCATAAGGTGTCCTTGGAGCCTTGGAACACAAGTAGCAACAAAGTTTGCCAATTATTTCTGTATCAGAGTCTTTATTGTCTGCACCTGCAGAAACTGACCTTGCTCCAAAGGGGATGAAACTGGCCTAGCACGAAACCTTGAGATAAGTTTTTTAGTCATTTCTACTGGAAAAATACAACCTTCAAGTTAAAAATGCTTTTTGTTAATACAAGTGAAAACCACGCAGTTAAATTTGAGACCAGGAAACTAGGCCAAAGCCTCTGCTAAATTTAAGCTAAGCATATAACAGTTTCAACAAGAAAATCATAGAATACATTTGCAATTATGACGGATTACTACATTGTCGATTCTTCATGATTAATTAAGCTTGTTTATAATAATGGCGAACTACCTCATGGGCACATTTTCCCACATACGTTATTTTTCTTTTCTAAAATCACACTACCTTATACGATTTTGTTACATGATATATGAATATTTGTTAGTCTTTCTTTTTCTGCTTCATCAGGATGTCTAACTTAAGACAGGCAGAGAGGAACTGTTCCGTCTCCAACTACTTTCCTCTGAATGCGTCTGTTTTATCGAGCATGATTTTTCAGGCTGCCCTATGATTCAGAAATATAGAGGAAACGTGACAGTCAGTTTTAATTTTTTTATGTATAGCTATTGGCCTGCTGCTTGCACCAACTTTATGTTAAATACTATTACTATTTTTATGTATGTATCGTATTGTGTAATACTTATATGATGTATTTTATGGCCTTGAGTCGAAGAAATACTTTTCTGCCTGACTGACTAAATGTTAAGAACTATAAATGTACCTCATGCCTATGTCTTTCTAAATTGGTTGGACTGTGTGATCAAACCTCTCTCACTCTGCTCACTAGTAATACATACTGTGTTGATGTCTAAGTTAAATATTTATCATAAAACTATAATTTCTCACAAGCTATGATGATCTGGGAAAATTTCAGTTAATGCAGAACACAATTTTGTTTTTTTTGTCATTCACACTACCCCTCATCACTGTTTCTATTTTAGTTTTCGATGGTGCAAAAGATTACCTCCCTCATCCAATGAAAAACAATGTTTAGCCACCTTGCTGGTTTTGCTCCCTTATAGGGCTAGATGTACGAATATTAGGAAAGTAATTACCAAATAGCATTTTTTTGTAAATCGTTATTTGGTAATCACTATTACTGATGAGCTAAAATGAAATCTGGACCTGATAGACAAATTAGGGATTCCTAGTGGATTGCAAATAGACCTACCTGATGAATATTGAGATAGGTCACAATTTGTGACCCACTACTATTCACTGCCATCATGAGGATGATGGCCTGTCTAGGTCAGCTCGCCATGATGTCTGTGATTGCTATTAATAAAATAAAACATTTTTCTCCCAAAGATTTCTGTTTTCATTAAAGGAAAACAGGATGCATTTCAAACCAAAAATGTAATGTTTCATTTTTATTTTTTAAGAGTAGGCAGTGGTCTGTGGGTCCACTGCCCACTCTTAAAAATATATTTTCAAACATTCTTAATGGGACAGTGTCCCAAGGAGAACCTTTCCCATTTACAAAATTTAAAGTTTGTGATAAAGTGCCTATGTTTTGTGACCATATTTCGGTAGCAAAACATTAGGACACACCATTTGGATTTCCTATGTGGAAGGGATGCCCTGAACATGCCTCCTCCAAATAACAATTCTGTTTTTGTTTGCAAACCCAAACTGAGATTTGGTAACAAGTTACCAAATCTCAATTTGGTGTTTGTACATTACAAAATGCATTTCTGCAGTTGCAAGCAACCCGATTCTGGGAATCGGGCCATTTGCAACAGCAAACATCTTTGTACATCTAGCCCATTAAGCTATATCTCATCCATATAGATCTGAATCACAGGTGATAGAAGAAAACCCCCTAGCTGCATAAGGTGGCAAATGTCTCTGCAATAGGGAACCTGTGTTGGATGCTCGACTCTTTAGAATTGTTAAGGTTTGCTGCAGTGGCCATCTCAAGACTGTGCCTAAAAATGTATTCCCAGTAGCACATTAATAAGGCACATATTGCACAGAAGAGTTCTACCTCAGATTAAAAGATTGTGCTTGAAATTTTATATCTAAACATCACATGAATTATGACCCTGCAAACCATTTTCAGCAGTGTTGAGCGATCTCTATTTTCAGGAAGCCCCAACATAACACTTTGGCCTGTGGCAACAAGTATTTTCAAATTTCCCATGTATCCAGCTAGTTAAACACCTATTGCTAACAACTGTTAGCTTCATGCTGTGAGCGCTGCATATCATGGTGGACCCTCTCTGTACCTGGCCTCCACAACTACTGGCACTCAGATGGCTTGGAACTTTAATTTCCTTTCAGAGAGTACAAACAGAAGTCAAACATACCTTCTAGGTCAGGGAAAATGACAAAGCTGCTAACTCTTTCAATTACTGTGAGTCAGGTTCTCTTTAGATAGGAAAATTATAGATTAAAAGTCAGACCCACAATGCAGAAGCCAGGTCCCAGAGCAGCAGGATGGATCACAGAGCTGATGTTGGACTCCATTCATCATGGTCATCTCCGCTGCAGCTAGCCCATTCCACTGCAAATGCCAAAGCATGAAAAAGGTCCTTACTTCCTTCAGAATTTGATGTCTGCAGGAAAGCCCTGTAGCTACCCAGCCTAGGGCTAGACTGACTCCTGCTCAGCAGAGGGCTAAAAGGCTCGGCCAGTCCCCCTCTTTTCGGCATGCGGTAACAGATTCTATTGTTCTCATGCAGATCAATAAGTAGACACAAATGACGAAAAGCTAAGCAAGGAACACTTGATTGACAGAAAGTTGGTCAGAAAAAAGAAACTGTGCTCAGGCATGGAGGAATGTTTAATGATTATAGATGATGGAGCTGCATCAGCTGGTAACAATACATGGGTGTTTCTCAGTGTGCTCCAGTTTTCCTGACAATGAAGCGGAAAGCTCCCTTTTTAAATTTTGATGGCACTTAATGAACTAACCAATAAAATAACAGCTAAGAATTCAAGGTTCTGGCGTGCAAAATAATTTTACATTCACAAAATAAAATGTCTTAATATATCAAAACCCTTTGGCGATTAGGAAAAGCCTTTCTGATTCTGGAAAGGGATTTGGGGACTCATTCTGAAACTCAACTAGGACTGTGCTTGAAAGGGTTTTCCCCTCCTAATTGTGAGTCGCAATGAGATAAAAAAGTGGAAAACATGTTTTGCACAGCACACCTGGTTGCTCTAAGGAACATGGGCTGCAAGGATGGTAGTTTCCTGTTCCTTGTAGACCACCATCAGGCCTCCATCCTTGTGTTTAAAGCCAATAGTACAGGTTTGCAAATGTTCCCAAATAGCGACCTGCCTAATTAATATTAATAAGGCAGGTCCTTCTGCCACTCTTTGTGACTGGACATTTTGTTAAGTGACTAATTAGTGCATAGGTCACACTCATAAAATGAAAGGCAGGTTGCAAAATGTTATTGTGTACTTTGCACCCACTATTAGCAACTTTCCTTTTCCTACATTTGGCCCCAAATGTGGTCACCAGAAATAACATAATGATAAGTCACTAGAACAAAATATTAAATACAATGAAGTCAATTTCCATTTTAGCAGAAGACCTGAAGTGTTGGTGGAAGGACTCACCCTGCTCTCATATCAGAGGACCTCATGTTATGTTTAAAGAAGCATAGAGAAGTGTTGTTGGCAAAACTGAAATGCCAACATGTCATTATGTCCCTTTAGCATCTTTTATTTTTGCACCAAAATTATTTCTACAAATGACACAAAACAATGGTGTTGCTGCTTAGGATGTTTTCTCCCTGCATGTGAGGTCCATTAGTATTTTTTTCTGCCCAAATCCCAAAATCAAAAGTGGGGCTTGTGAGAAATTGGGTTATTGGTTGAGGGCGGGGTGAAACCCTTCTCAAGGAGTAACTACAACCGTTGTCATAGTGAACCACAAAATGTCACTAAACTAACACGTGCTTAATCCTCTGGCAGCTTGGTACAAAAGGTCATGCTTAACTTAGAGGCAATAGGTAAAGTATTTATGAAGCACGGCAACAGTAGTAAAGTAAAAACACAGCACAAGAAAAAATCCACACCAATCTAGAAAAATAGAGTAAATTGTAATAATAAAATGATAACAATACAACAAAAATCCAACCTGTAGAGCTAGAGAGAAAAAGTGCAAAGCGCCAAGTGTGGTTATCTGTTCACACCAGGGCTGGACAAAGTCATTAATTCAGTTCAACCACAATGGAGTGTGGGCTGGGTACAGGACCATATTAGGCCTGCTAGACAGTGTACCTCAGTGTACTCAGGGTGAGATTCGAGGCTCTGCATGGCACTGTGTCAGTTTCGATAGAGCTGCTGCTAGGGTGCTGTGAGGTGCTATGTCGAATTGCATCACGCTGTGTCGGTTCTAATGAGGCTGCTTATCAGGAGCTGCAATGTGAGGTCCTGCATTGTGTTGCATCTTCTGCATTTGTTTTGAGAGAAGATCGATTCAGGTACCTTTGAGAGCAAATACATTCTATTTTAGAAATATTCGATCTAGGGGGTTGAAAATAACTTCTTATTTATTGGATTTGTGGATTATTTTTGTCTTGTTTTTTCTTTCTTTTTAGTATCCTTACTTGTGAGATGCTCAGTGTACTTTAGTGGGACATGTGAAGGATTGTTGTAATCTCTAGAGGTTACACTGCTGTTGTGGATCTTCATTGAAATATATATAAGACATGATTCTGGTCCTGTATTCAAGGAAACTGAGAGATAATAGTTGATATTGGATTTCTATTGGAGTTGAATTATGGTATCATTGTTGTGGCTGTAAGTCCGGTATTGTTTTGATTGTACTTAATTCTTTATAGGTTTTTTCAAGCTTTATATTGAAATCTGTCTTCTATGTATCGCCATTTTGACTTATTATTTACATATGGAGGATTCAATTGAAAGTTCCTGGGTGGTGGTTATTATAGAATCAATTACGATGTAGGTGATTGGCACAAATCTGGTTTTGTAAGAGTTTATACTAGGTGGGGTGTATTGAAGTTGTTAGTGGACACAAGGGTTGTCATTGTGGCAGGTTAATGTTAGTTGGTATTGTCTGATTTATATGTTAGGTCACCAAGTATACTGACAATACTTAATAATAGACCGTTATATTTGTAGTAAAAATTAATTACAAGTGAAGAGTATGAGCCTTATTTGAATTATATGAACTATTATATTGTTCTATTTTTCATTGTCTTTATCTATGCAGTTATATGTTGACCCTCTAATACTTGAACCCCTATTCTTGGAAATGCAGACTTATTAATATACCCTGAGGAAGCTATATGACCCTGGTAGTCTCACACCGAAATGGCATAATCTTGGAAAACAAATTAATTAACTTTTATTTTTTATTATTTTAAATAACTCATTGATTACAAAATGCATATTTAAAGAAGGGGTTTAAGGGTTTAACAGATGGAATCTGGATGTACAGTTGTTTATCCTTAATGAAATACATGTATCAATTCAAGAATGTTATTTTGAAAAAATGTACTAGAATCTAAAATAGGCAAAGATTGTTTTTCATTATTGATTTTATTGTGAGAAGAGGCACTGAGTATTTTTGGTTTGAATGAGGTGTTAATGAGTGAGACAGATGACTGTATTTATTTTCATGCTTTTATATAAGTGGGTGAGGGCGTAAAGGAGGGTATTTGGGTTTGTACTAAAAGGTTTGATTGAGATTTTTTTTGATTTTTTATTATGTTGTATTAGATAAAGTATTCTCTTCATTGAGAAAAGAAACAGGTGATTTTATAAATACATTTAGAATTTGTGTAAATTTTTTAATTGTATAGGACTCTTTGTGGCTCAACCATTTTCAAATTTTATGTGACTAACCAGAGATCTATGAGCTATGCATTTAACCAGTGGGGTTATCAGAGCACAGTTTATTCTTATTTGAATGCTGTTCATCTGGTCCGCACCCCATATTTGGCCCTCCATTTTTGGTTGTTGTTCCATTTTGAGACAACCCTCAGTTGGGAAAGGAGGAGCACACTGATGAGAGCCATCAGGGAAGGACACCAATTTACTTAACAGAATATTTAGTTCAAGTTGTTGGCAAGATTCAAATACCCATTTGCAGTTTTCTGCTCTAGAATAAGGCATCCTGGCTGAAGCAAAATATGAATTCAGACAGGAACTGAATGCAGTGGCTAGGCATTTAAATTTTTCTTATTTAACAATGAAATGACTTACTAAGGTCCCATGCACATAACTTTCATGAACCTAACAATGCGTTTTTGAGTTGATAGAAGCAAGCTGTGACTTACAGTTAGATATGGGTCAGGTAGAGATGGTACAGAAGGCATTCACTTGTTCAAGGGAACATGACAGGCATGTGTGTTAGCCCTCTTTCTCTTTGTGTACAAACCAACTGCAGTCTGGCTTAAAAGAGGATTACAAGTTATGTAGACTTTATCGGTGACTTGGACTTTGAGACACAGTTTTATAAAAACTGTGTGACCTGACATCCTTAGGTTGGTCACCCCTAACGTTTTGCCTGCCTCCCTCCACTTTTCAGATGCTGTTTTTGCTGGTTTTAAGACTGTGCGCACTTTACCACTGCTAACCAGTGCTAAAGTGCATATACTCTCTCCCTTTAAACATGGTAACATTGGATCATACCCAATTGGATTATTTAATTTACTTATAAGTCCCTAGTAAAGTGCACTATATTTGCCCAGGGTCTGTAGATGAAATGCTACTAGTGGGTCTGCAGCACTGGTTATGCCACCCATTTAAGTAGCTCCTTAACCTTGTCTCAGGCCTGCCATTGCAAGGCCTGTGTGTGCAGTTTTACTGCCAAATTCGACTTGGTATTTAAAAGTACTTGCCTAGCCTAAAACGCCCCTTTTTCTACATATGCCACCCCTAAGGTAAGCCCTAGGTAACCCACAGGGCAGGGTGCTGTGTAGGCAAAAGGCAGGACATGTCCCTGTGTAGTTTACATGTCCTGGTAGTGTAAAACTCCTAAATTAATGTTCACACTGCAGTGAGGCCTGCTCCCTTCATAGGATAACATTGGGGCTGCCATCATATATTGTTTGAATGGTAGCTGCTGATCTGAAAGGAATAGGAAGGTCATATTTAGTATGGCCAGAATGGTGATTCAAAATCCTGCTGACTGGTGAAGTTGGATTTAATATTACTATTTTAGAAATGCCACTTTTAGAAAGTGAGCATTTCTCTGCAATTAAGTCCTTCTGTGCCTTAAAGTCCACGTCTGGCTGGGTTTAGTTGACAGCTCCCTTGTGCATTCACTCAGGCACACCCCAAACACAGGATAATCAGCCTCACTTGCATACATCTGCATTTTGAATGGGTCTTCCTGGGCTGGGAGGGTGGAGGGCCTGACACTTGCATGTCAAAGGACAGTAGCCTGCCCTCACACAGACGACTTCCACACCCCCTACTGGGACCCTGGCAGACAAGATTGAATTGAAAGGGGACCTTGTGCCGTTCCAAGCCACTCTGAAGTCTCCCCCACTTCAAAGGCACATTTGGGTATTTAAACAGGGCCTTTGCCCCTACCAACTGAGACATTTCCTGGAGAAGAGAACCTAAACCAGAACTTTCATCCTGCCAAGAAGAACTGCCTGGCTGCCCAAAGGACTCAACTGTCTGCTTTCTGTGAAGGACTGCTGCCTTACTGTTGCCCTGCGTCCTTGCTGCTCTCTGGCTGTGGTGAGAAATGATGCACAGCCTGCACAGCAGTGAAACATTCACTGCACGCTGAACCGGAATGACGCATCCCGACTTTGCAACGAGAAGATCGACACAGCACCAGCGCAGCAACTGGAAATTTGATGCAGGACCACTGGATCGGCGCACAGCCAAGCTGGAATGACGCAGCCTGACTTTCGGAGAGGAATTGAAGCCGTGCCATGCGGTAGAAATTTCCACAGAATGCCCACCGGATCGACGCAGCCCCTGTAACTTCGTCCTGTCAGCACCAGAAATCCACAAATCATCCCCAGGGTGTCCAAAAACCCCGCAACCCGAAGAAGATCCACAACCGAGCACCGGAAATCGACGCACAGCCATCCCTGCCTGAAAACTAAATGACGCATCGCCATGTGCTGCCGGAGAAATTGACGCACACCTCCCTGTTTTCCACGCATGTCCTCTTCTGCAGTTCTTTGCAGAGATTTTGAACGCGAACCAGGTACTTTGTGCTTGAAAGAGACATTTATTGCTTTTAAAGGATTTAAGACACATTGGCCCTCATTCTGACCTTGGCGGGCGGCGGAGGCCGCCCGCCAAAGTCCCGCCGTCAGGTTACCGTTCCGCGGTCGAAAGACCGCGGCGGTAATTCTGACTTTCCCGCTGGGCTGGCGGGCGGTCGCCTTCAGACCGCCAGCCAGCCCAGCGGGAAAGAGGCTTCCACGATGAAGCCGGCTCGGAATCGAGCCGGCGGAGTGGAAGCTGTGCGACTGGTGCAGTTGCACCCGTCGCGTATTTCACTGTCTGCGCAGCAGACAGTGAAATACATGTAGGGGCCCTCTTACGGGGGCCCCTGCAATGCCCATGCCAGTGGCATGGGCACTGCAGGGGCCCCCAGGGGCCCCGCGACCCCCCCTACCGCCATCCGGATCTCGGCGGTCCGACCGCCGGGATCTGGATGGCGGTAGTGGGGGTCGGAATCCCCGCGGCGGTGCAGCAAGCTGCGCCGCCGCGGAGGATTCAATGGGGCCGCGGTACACTGGCGAGACCCCGCCAGTGGTGCCGGTCCGACCGCGGCTTTACCGCCGCGGTCGGAATCCCCATTGGAGCACCGCCGGCCTGTCGGCGGTGCTCCCGCGGTCCTCCGCCCTGGCGGTCAAAGACCGCCAGGGTCAGAATGAGGGCCTTTATATCACTTTTACAGTGACATCTCAACATATACTTATTGCATTTTAATCGTTTTGACCTGCATCTTATCAGATAAATATGATATATTTTTCTAAACACTGTGTGGTGTATTTTTGTGGTGCTCTACTGTGTTATTGCATAATTTATTGCACAAATACTTTACACATTGCCTTCTAAGTTAAGCCTGACTGCTCAGTGCCAAGCTACCAGAGGGTGGGCACAGGATAATTTGGATTGTATGTGACTTACCCTGACTAGAATGAGGGTCCTTGCTTGGACAGGGGGTAACCTGACTGCCAACCAAAGACCCCATTTCTAACAAAAACCTATGTGATATTCATGGTGCTAAGACATGTTAGAAGTATATTAACTTGTGTCAACTATATATTATTTCAGAAATTAACGACCTTTTCTTATAATGGCAAAGAATTCAAAGTTGAAGTGTCATCCAATGCTGACCAACAGAAAATATAGGTTTAATTTTAGTATCTGGTTGCTTCTTTCATTTTGCATTGAAAATAGGACACACAACCCTGGCACTAATGTTTATCTTGTACAAAAAACAAATTTATTCAATCTCATATTTCTGGGTGAGGTGTGCAGGGATACACAGATGTAATGTCTCTCCGAGTGGAAAACTGAATATTTAAATACCTTTAGGACTTGTCCTCTGCATGGCAGCATTCTCAATTTATGGGGCGTTAAGTACGTAAGAAGAATACTGAAGGCAGAACTATTGTTGTGGGTAGAGTGCTTGCGTGGACTAAACCTTTAGCATTATGAAATGCTGAAGTCTTCAAAAGTTACCATCATCTCCAGGAGATTGACAGGATTACATTGATTGCGCATTTACAAGAGTGCCCAGAATCTAATAATGCAAGCAAATCTATAAAAAAGAAAATTGTCCTACAACACCATAGCATAAGCTAATAAAACACAAAAAAATGAAATCACAGCACCTTAATGATACCTTAAGAAAGAGAAAATGAATGTAAACAATGTTTTCAACCAATGTAATATCGATGGAACCGGTTGTTATTGTCTCTGTCACAAGGGTGAAATATCGGACACCCCAGTCTCCAAACCAGCAACCTCACAGTATTTTTAATCTATTGATTGAGTCACACCTGCTTAAGCTTGCTTTCTGTTATTGGACTGGATGTGGCTGGCAACGTTTGTAATCAGATGATACAATTCTCATTCAAATGCATAACAGTATTTGCGCACAAGAGTTTTGGTGCATTAATACTTCGCACCTACCGTTTTATCGAACTTCCTCTAGTCCTGCCCTGAAGTCTGCAGAATGGGGTGGAGTGGTAGATGGGAAGAATGGATAATTATATAAGAGCAACACTCTAACTTAAGCCAAACTCCATCTGAAATGAAACCCCTTTATTCAGACAGTCTTGCTGCACACTGAAATGCAAGTTTGTACTGTAAGCCTAATAGTCGTAAATGTTTACAATAATTCATAGCATGCAAAGAAATTGAATTCACTGTGTGAACTAGCTAAAGCAGACAAGATTTAAAAGCTTCTGTTCCAAAGTGCAATTTGTTGATGACAGGTGACTTCAATACAAATCTTTCAAACGGGACAATGGAGTGTGAACTCAAAGAAGCACAGGGTATTTTCTGAGACATTCCTCCAAAAATACTCCCTACCCTAGCTGTACGAGAGCAAACCTCAAATTTTGAATTCTGTACATGCTTTAGGTCTACGATCTCTGAATGGCTATTATTTATCTGACCACCCCATGTAAATGACTCACACCATTGAGCATAAACTGTTCATTCTTGACTACAAATTTGCTTCTGATCAGCTCTTTCAAGCCATTTATTAATATAACATAATTCTAAAATAGAAAAATATAATTTCCTACACATCTTTCAGCTTAGTCTCACAGTCGTTGAGCCTAAGAAGTTATGTGTGTGTGGACTTACAATGGTTTGCACAGCTAACAAGAATTGAATGATTTGATCAAACAATCCTCATAATTTCACTCTAGTGAGAAACACCATTGGCAAAATAGCGACCATCTTATTTAGCTATTAATGTTGACAAGACTGCCAGTTTCACTCTGGTTAGCCATGGTGAAGAATCTAACTGAATTTCTCACCAGCAACTTACACCAGGTGGAAATTGAGCAACCTGTTAAACTTGCAACTAGGTGGTTCAGTAAAGCACTGAGGGGCATATTTATACTCTGTTTGCGGCGGATTTGCGTCATTTATTTTTTTACGCAAATTCGGCGCAAACTTAGCTCCATATTTATACTTTGGCACTAGACCCATCTAGCACCAAATTTGTGGAGTGAGAGTCATTTTTTTACGGCGAAACCTACCTTGCGTTAATGACATGCAAGGTAGGCGTTCCTGGGCAAAAAATGACTCAAAGGCATTTGCGCCTTATTTATACTACCGTGCAAAAATGACGCACGGGAGGGGGAGGGCCTTAGAAAATGACTCTAAACCGGTTTAGAGTCATTTTTTAACGCCTGGGTCAGGCCAGGTGTTAAGGGACCTGTGGACTCATTTCCATGGTCTCTGACCATGGAAGCAGTCCACAGGTGCACTTTCCTGCCCCCAGGGACACCCCCTAGCACCCTCGTCCACCCCTGGAGGACACCCATGGATGGGGGGACCCATCTACTGTAAGTAGAGGTAAGTAGAGGTAAGTATTTTTTTTTACGTAGAAGTGGCATATGGGGGCCTAACTTGGACCCCCTACATGCCACTGTGCCCAATGGCCATGCCCAGGGGACAGAAGTCCCCTGGGCATGGCCATTCGGCAGGGGGACATGACTCCTGTCTTTCCTAAGACAGAAGTCATTTCCATGGGGGTGGTGCGTCAAAAAATAATGCTAGTCAGGTTAGAGTCAATATTTTTTACTCTAACCTGACTTGCACCATTCTTTGGCGCACACAACCCCCAGTCTTCCCTACGCCTCCAATGCCCGGTTAGAGTCACTTATTTTGACGCTAACCAGGCTGCAGCGACCGCTACCGTCATTACATAAATATGACGCCCGGCTGGCGCATTGGAATGGCAGTAGCCAGCGTTATACTTTTTGAAGCCAAAAAGTATAAATATGGGCCTAAGCACTAAAAGCTCAAAAGAAGCTGTATGGAAAGCTGAAATGGTGTCGAGCAATAGCCAAGGGCTGGAACCTCACAAAACAATTACATACAGAAATTCAAGAAAATCCTGTAATTTTATTGACAGAATAGGTCGAAACCAGACATCATTAACAGACATAGGTATCACTATAGAACACTGGCAAAAGCATAATAAAGCTCTGTACATCTCCTTTGAAGAGGGAATCACTCAGACTTATAAAATCGCATTCAGAATTTACTGGCTACCACAGAAAGGGATGTTAAGGTCCTTAACAAGTATGGTTCTTTTTGGACAAAATGCCTAAACTTTCTCTTTAATGGCCACAACAATTATTAGGTTATACCAGATTCATGGTTAGGCTTAACTGAGCACCCTAAATATAATATAGGCTGTCAATGAGATCCAAAAAAACATAAAGTGATAGCTCTGGTCGATGTATGAGCTAAAACATATGCATCACTATACTTGATGATATGAAAGAATGGGTGAACGAAAAAATTATCTTTCCCAGGCAGACTTCCAGGAACAGAGAGAAACAAGTGATACCATTGTAGTTTTATGTATGATTGTTGACTCCCATACCTCCCCTGGTAATACCTCTTTGGATGAATGGTTTATAGATTTTTCAAACAACATTTGATAACATTACCAGCAATTGTCCATGGAACAATCTGCATGATATGTTACTAAGGTCCATACATCAATTATAGCAGGAGATGTGGGTTTGTGCTAATCTAGAACAAGGTACTTTGATTTCATACCAAACAAAAACAAGTAGAGGCCTAAACCAATGATGTGCATTAACTGCCCCGCTATTCAGTTTGTATGTGGCCAACCCCGACCAGCTCCACTAGCTCTGAAAAATGAGAGTTCATGCTCTCCAGGGCTTGGTGGGAGGTCTGCACTTGTCTTCCTTTATGCTGATGACACTCCCCTGTTAGACAAGTGTTCATCGTAGATACCTGGTACTTCCCTGGAAGTCTATTGCAATGCTAACTTTCTGTCAGTAAACTTCTCTAAAATGAATATATTCATATTTGCAGAAAAGTGCAATAAAAATTGAAAGTGGTCCTTTAAAGAATCTGTCATTTCTCTGTCCACAACCCATAAATACCTAGGGCAATGTTCTACCTTCTCACATCGGCTCCTGAAGTATACAGTAGGCTAGAATGCGGACTGTTAAATCAAGTTCAGTCTGTTGAAGCAGTAATAAAAAGGTACTGATCTAGTAATACATCTACAATGCTCGTTAAAAGACATTTTATGGATAGAGCTGATAAGCTGAATAAGAATCAAATGAGTTGGGGCGAACTTTAACAAAGGCTCCCCAAAATGTAAACATGAGGCCAGTTTGAAATTTAGGTTTGTTCCATAAGCAATGTAGGAGGAGTCTAGACATGGACGACATTTCAACGAAATGCCAGGGGTAGCGGAAGTGACATCACAGGAACTTTGACCTCCACTGTCACACGCACAGAATTACACATACACACAAATTCACACCTAGGTACACTTTCTCTCACACAAACACATTCTCACCAGCAAGCACGCACACAACATACATTTAAAAGCATTTTTTATTTACCTCAGCTGCCATGGAAGGGCATATTCCAGATGATTGTGCTCTATTTTTTAGTACAATAATATTGAATAATGTTTTATTATTCACTATTGGTATAACAAAAGATTGACAGAAAATAGAGAGATTGGAGCCACAACTGATGTCCCTAAGAACGTGTTGCCCCCTGTGTTCCTGGCACTGAATATGCCACCTCTGGTGGCAGGGGTCACAAAGGCAGTGCCAGAAGTCACAAAAAGCAAGTCAGGGGTTGCAGCTGCAGGGGCATAGTTTCAGGTACGGGGTGCTACACCCCCTCTAATAAATGAATTTCCTGGTAAATAGTTGGGTACAGATGCTTTCAGTCTGGAATGGTGAGATGCAGTATTTAATTTGAGCCGGTGGTGTCCAGAGCAGGGCACCAGCACTTATTAATGAGGGCCGGCACTTATTTTTCTTCCACAAGCATTTACTGCGAGCAAAAGACACATATGGGAAAGACGGAAGAAAGGAAAGACAGAAAAACATCACAAAGGGAGAAAGCAGGAAGCTGCAAAAGTGAGCTGAAGGGGCATAGAGTAGCTGCAAATGAATTAAAGCGGTCCGAGATTTCACTGCCTCGGTATTCTGTGCTTGAATATTTAATTGCAGCAGCCCCAAGTTTTAGAGGAGAGCACCATCAAGTTGTTATGTACAAAATAAGCACTGGTGAGATGTCTGTCAAATTTCATGTGGCCTTTTTACATACATTCAGACAAAAACACACACAAACACACTCCCTCTCAGTTTTTAAAGTTGTCAAAGTATTGGTAATTAAAAAAAATATTGTGTTTTTTATCACTTAGAACCCGTACCAATCCACACTTGCTTTCCACTGCCGCTTAGTTAGTCCCGTCCTATGTTCCCTGTTTGTCGTACAATGTATTTAAACATTATTTGCCAGTTTGCCAGAAAATCTGAAGCTCACATCCCCCTCCAATTTTACTGACTAAACTAAGCCCCTGCTCAGCTGCGACCCCTGGTTACCCATAAATGACATCATGATTCTTTTTTTTTTTTTTTTTTTTTTTTTTTTTATTGGAAAGGTATCATACAACAAATACAAATAAGAAAATAAAGCAAATAACACCCAGCGGGGGATAAACCTTTGGAAGACAAATGTCCATCTCTTAAATGGTGACATACCATTTTGGTTTAAACATTTAAACATTATGAGCAAAAATCCAATCCTGAAATGCCCCCCATATTACCTTCCCTTTCCTCCTCGCATATTTCCCTTTCCGTTCATACAATGCTGTTTCCAAATAATACACTGACAATAATCTGGCCAACCATTGTTGCCAAGTCGGGGGTCGGACATTGAGCCAGGCGGATGCTATACATAATCGAAATACTGCCATAGCCACAAATATAAATGCTTCATAAAGATTGTCCGTATCACCCAACACCCCTAAAACCATTACCTCGGGGGTTAGGATTAGATCAAATCCCAGGACTTCTTTCAATACAGATTGAATGCCCTCCTTCAGATCCTTCAATTCCCCGCATGTAGCCATCATGTGTACAATATCTATTCCATACATTCTACATCTTGGACAGCTGGTTCCCAATAAACTGCCCCATTTAACAAGATGAGCTGGGGTATGATACAAATCAAACACAGTTTTATAATGTTGTGCTTGGAGGGAGGAAGAGAGTAGAATAGTGTGTCCCGATTCTAATGACCATAGAAAGATTTTACTCCCGTCTTCCAGTTTCCTACTCCACTTTTCACAATTCTTCTCTAAATCATCGGGCTGTTCTAACATTAATAATCGATAGATTGACCTGATTGATATATTAGGATTAGTCACAATATCATCCAGCAATTGAACGCTCCTAAATCCCTGCACCCCTCCTGTTTTTCTTAAAAGGAAATCTCGTATCTGAAGGTATTTAAAAAAATCCCTACGCTCTAAACCATAACACTTCTGTAGATCGACAAATGCCTTAACCCCCGAGTTATCAAAGAGATTCCCCAACCACTCTATACCTGCCGAAACCCAGCTTGCCATACATTTATCCTTGAATATGTCGGGGAGCAATGGGTTCTTTTTGATCATGGTATAACAATTATATCTACCAAAACCTTTCTTTTTATACCATGACCGCCAGCACTTATAGGCCGCCTCCAATACCTTATATCGAGTTTTCTTATAGTACCCGGGCTCATGAAAAGTTACCAAACATCCATTAGCTGTTGCACCCATCTGCAGCTCATATATATTAGGACTATCCTCTTCTGGAATCCCTCCTTTTTTAGAACCCCATAAAGGGCGCATATACTGAAAGGCTGCCGCCATTTGGTATAATTTTATATTCGGCAAAGACCACCCCCCCCTTTCTCGGGAAAGTGACATGAATTTACTTGCTCTTCTGCATTTACCATATGCCCAGATAAATCTCATAACCACTCTATCTATCTCTTTAAATCTCGAGTTAGTAAAGCTCAATGGTACAGCCCGGAACAAATACAACAGCTTAGAGAGGAAAATCATTTTTACCATATTACACCTCCCCATGATGGTTAAATGTAAATTATTCCATCTGCACATATCTTGTCTTGCTTTAGCAAGTATGGGATCCAGATTTAACTTAACAATTTCTCCTACTTGTGGCGTGATATCTATTCCCAAATATACTGCATGGTCGACCCTTCGTGTATCCTGAGTGCTGGTGTATTGATTAATCAATATCTGTGTTTTATCTCTGTTTAGACGATATCCAGAAAATCTTCCGAACTTCATTGACACCTTTTCAACCTCTCTCAATGCCGGATCAGGGGTGGGAGTTAGTATAGCAATATCATCTGCATATGCTAGAACTTTTATATCCCATCCCTGCCTATGAATTGGTGGAATCTTGCTGTTATCTTCAATCTGTCTAAGCAAGGGATCTATATAAACAGCAAACAGGAGCGGAGAGCATGGACATCCCTGTCTAGTACCTCTCTTAACCTGGACACTCTCCGATTGTCCCCCCATTAGTTGTATTTTGACTACCGGTGATCTATATAGAGCCCTTATTGCTGCAATAAATTTCTTCCCTAACCCATAATACTCCATTACATGCCATAAATACTTCCAGCTCACCCGGTCAAACGCCTTTTCCGCATCTAATAATGCAACTGCCATCGGCTCCTGGGCCACTTCTGTAGCGTCCAAAAGTGCAATAACTTTTCGGATATGATCGGTAGTATCTCTTCCTGGCACAAACCCATGCTGACTAGGAAAAACTATCTTCCTGATCACAAGAGATAGTCGAGCGGCTAATATCTTTGAATATATTTTAGTGTCGCTATTGATTAGTGTAATTGGCCTGTATGACGCCGGGTTTGATGCGAGTTTCCCTTTCTTCAAAAACATTACTATATTAGCCGTATCCCATGATGGTGGAATTGCCCCTCCATTCTGTACCTGAATAAACAGTTCTATCATTACCGGAAGCAATATGGCTTTAAATGTTTTATAAAACTCTAAAGGAATTGAATCGGGGCCTGTAGCTTTACCCGTGGCTAAATCCCCCAGTGCTTTGTCAATTTCCGAGATATCTATTTGTTCCCCTAGATATGAAGTATCACTCTCCGATAATTTATTAACTTTAATGGGGGTTAAAAATCTCAATATTTCTTCATCCGAGTATATAGATGCGTCATCATACAATTCCGTATAATATCTGTGGAAAACCCTCCTAATTTGATCCACTTCTACAACCATTTGTCCTTGCCAATCTTTAATCTCTCTAATAGTCCCGGATGCTATTTTCTGGCTTGCCCGTATTGCTAATAAACGCCCGGATTTTTCTCCATACTCGTATCCTAATGAACGCTGCGCAAGATATTTCTCTGCTATTCTTTGAGTCATAGTTTCGTTAATTGCGGCTTTAGCTATTACCACTTCCTCCTGAACCTTTTTAACATCACTCCCTGTTTCTATCGCCACAACCAACTGTCTTTCCAATACCCTCAGTTTCATTTGAAGATCTTTTACTCTGTTTTGGGTACTTTTTTGCTTTTTTATACTAAAACTCAATGTTTCACCACGTATTCCAGCTTTTAAAGTGTCCCAGACTATCTCTACCGGAGCTGTCCCTTGGTTAAACCCCAGAAATTCGGCTATCCACTTACTCATATGCGTACAATATTCCGGGTCCCTAAGAAGCCCTCTTTCAAATGTCCATCTCCTCTCCTTTTGTTCCAACCCGTCTAACTCCAATTCTAGTACTAGGGGATTATGATCTGAAACCACCCGCGGATATAACTCCATCTGACCCTGGTTTAATAGTACTGGGGAAACCAGAAAATAGTCGAGTCGTGCTACTTTCATATGCGGGGCGGAGTAATAGGTATATCCAGGATCTGGCTTACATAATCTCACCCATGCGTCCACTAATCCTAGTTCTTTCTGAATAGCGACCATTGCATTATATACTCGCGGTTTCCGCCCTTGGTATTTCTTTGTAGGCACTAAAACATCCTGTAGTCCCTCCCAGGATCCATTCAAATTACAATCGCCACAAAGAACATACGGGGGAGCCCATCCTATTAATTCTATAGCCAGGGTATCTAAAACTATTGGGTCATCCGTGACCGTGCTGTATACGGAACAGAGTGTAAAGCTACCATGTCCATAACTACACTCTACAATTACCCATCTTCCTCCCCTATCTGCCTTTTGCCTACCAAAATTCAATTTATTAGTCCGATCTAATATCGCAACCCCTTTAGTTCTAACCTCTTGTTCTGTTCGGGCAATTACTTTCATACCAAGTGTACCCAGAATTCCGACATTCCTATATTCCACATGTGTCTCCTGTAAACAGTAAATGTCTGCTTTAAAAGTTTTAAATTCCTCCACTACTCTACTTCTTTTACGAGAGTCATTTAACCCACAAATATTAACTGAAGCGATTCGAAGTCTAGCCATTTTCTATTTTAGGCTTTCTTTCTCTCTTTTTGTCCTCCCAGATTTTCATATCTGACTGTGCTTTATCTTGAATTTTCCACTCAATTTGCTCCCCTCCTTTTGTCTCTCCTGCCCCTGCTATCAGTTGCTTCCCTTGTTGCACTCCTACTTTCATCCCTTTCCTTTTTACTCCCACGTTTTCCATCCTTTCCCTCCCTTGCCTATCCTTCTTCTCTTCCTCTCCGACCCCTCCCTCCTTTCCCCCTCCCCAACCGCCATCCTTCCTCCCTCCCCCCCCCTCCCTGGACCAGTCCCTCCCACCCCCCTCCCGTATTAACTTCCTCCCTGAGACTGGCCCCCCATCCTGTAGAGCAATCAGACCACTCATGGTCTGAATGTTGGCGTCGTGAAGGTGCGAACCCACCCACCAGTTACCGGAGCACTTTTGCTGACCAAGAAACTCTATTTCGTTATCTGGCCCCCCTCACATATTCTTTTGCTTTAATTTCTGACGTGAATATCTCTGTTTTCCCATTCAATATTATTTTGAGGCGAGCCGGGGCCAGCAAATACGCTTCCCCGCCTTTTTCTAGAACTGGTTTAATAAGTTGTCGGAGCCGCCATCTCCGTTCAACAGTAGCATGACAAAAATCAGGTCGAGTGAAAAAAGTCACCCCATCCACAGTGCGAGGGGTATTTGGGCGGGTTTTATCCAAGATCTCCTGTCGCAATAAATAATTCCCAAAATACACTAAAATTGCTCTGGGATATTTGGAATCTGCACGTTGGCCCCCCTCCCGCCGGTTTAGTGGGAACCTATGTACACGCTGCAGTTCATTCTCCCAGCTCCAATTCCCCAGCTCCGGAAAAGCACCACGCAAAAAATTGATCATATATGTCCGTATATTAGTTCCTTCTAGCCCTTCCGGTATGCCCAAAATTCGGAGATTATTCCTTCTTTGCCTATTTTCAAAATCTTCCAATTTCCACATTACATCTGTCAATTGTTCATCCCTCATAGTATTCTGTTCTTTAAGATTAACAACATCCTCCTCGACCGTTATGATCCTTTCTTCCATTAAGGATAGCTTAGTCCCAATTTCTGTACATGATTTGGCCACTTTACGAACTGTTCCCTGTAATCTCTTCGTGGCAACCCTTGCACGTCGACTTTCGATCCTTGTTTCTGTTTGCAACTCTTTGATTGAGTTGTAAATTGACTGCAACATTCCTGCCTCAGCCCCCAGCGCGGGTGGGCTATAAGTAAGAGGGCCAATATCTGATTCCTTATTGCCATTAGCTGAGCCCTGGTTAGTTAAAGTTATAGATGAGGAATCTGTGAGTCCAATACCTGCATAGTCCCATTTTAAATTCTTACCGCCCGTGGATGACGGGTTTCCTGAGGACCCCTGAGCGCAAGGCCGTGCTTTGACCAATTTACGCTGTCGACTCAGCTGTCGCACTGTAGGTTCGTTGCTTGAGGTTTTATCTTCCGTCTCCGACGTTTCACTGTCCTCAGACCCGCCAAGACTGTGATCACCACTACTGAGATCAGACTCTTCTGTCAAAGAATAAAATTTATCACTATTATCCTTTCCCCATTCCGCCAATTGAGAGACTTTTCCTGCTGTTTTGCCCAAAGTTTTAGTATTTGCGAAACTCTTATGCAAATTCTCTTCTTCTGTTGTAGATTTTAATATAGACGCACCTCCTTCCCCATCTCGATATTCCAATTGCTCAGACCAGTCGAGATGTTGTGCCTGAGGCTGCTTAATCTCTGTATAGGAGCCAGAATTTTTTTCCCTTACCTCCCTCTGACTGTCTTCTGACTCTGGTATGCCTTGCTTAAGTTTCACAGAGGGATCGTTGTTCGTAATACATCCACTTATACTACTACTACTACTGCTCGGAGGGGGTTCTGTCCCAACCACCTTACTCTCAGAGGGGAGGGTAAAATGTACCGGCCGCATATCCTGTGCCCCTCCTTCAAGAAACGTTGTGATAGTAGATTGACTTTTGCCCTTGACCTTTATTTCGGTGGGGGGAGTGGGGGGAGTGGTAATACTACTCTCACTTGTCTTGACACCTCTCAACACATTTTCCACAGCCGATTTAGCCACCGCTGTCGTCAGGCGTTTGTTTGATCCCGTTTGCTCTCCTTTGCCGCGACCAGCCCGAGTCATTTTCACCCCTTCCATCTTTTCTCCTAAATTCCGGAAGGGTTTGGGAGGCATCTTAGTTTTTAATGCATGTGCCAACAGCCTAAATAGTCCTTTTACCCCAGACGACACTAAAGCTGTATCTACTATTATTTGTTTTGTCAAGTTTTTCCAAAGCCATAAGGGGGTATATAAATGTCGACCGAAATCATCTTGCACACTTAATACCAGCATCAGAGTTCTCAAATATTCGCTCTCCCCCTTCTCCCTTTTTTCCCCCCCCTCAAACCGCTCCCCTCTGTCCGATATTTTACCTCTCCCCCTCTTACCGCAGTAGTTGAGTAGTAGAGTACACCTGGCTCTCCACCTGTTTGTTTTCTCCTGTTTATTGTTTTTTTTTTTCCCCCCTTTTTCTTCTTTTCTTCCCTCCTTTCCCCTCCAGCCAAGCTCTTGTCCTTTGTCCTTGTCCTTGTCCTGTCTGCTTTTCTTCTTGATCTTCTTAGTCTCCTCCTAAATTCGCCCTTCTGCTCCTCCAGATAAAAGCAGAGTTTTTAATCCTAGTAGTCCTTTACTCCTAAGTCCTTTGCAGCTTCAAGCATAATCTTCCAGAGAGAAAAAAGGGGGGGCGGGAGGAAGGGAAGCCTCTCCGCCCCATATGCCCCATATGCCTTCTTGCAAAGAGACTGTCAAGCTTTGTCAAGCTTTGTGCAGCCTTATCCGTGCAATCTTACCCCAAACGCCAGCGGCTCAATGTGGCTCCACACTTTCTTCCATGCGGGGTAAAGAAAACCAAACACAGAAAAAAGAAGGCAAAACGACCGGCACACCACCCTCGGCCCGGTTTCAGTTGCCTTTCGCTGCCATAATCACTTCGGCCGCCGCCGCCCTCCTCCCCCCTCCGCTGGACCGCGGGGGAGAGTGAATAATAAAGACGGACCGAGGTTCGGCCTCTATCCGCCCGTTTTCTTTCGCCGCGGCCACCGCGATTACACTCCCCGCTGCGAGTACAACCGCGGGAGAGGAAGCAAACCGCTCCCGCGGGAAGCTCGCAGCGTGTCAGGCTGCTTCACCACGGACGCCTCGACCGCCGATCCTTCGGCTCCCCTGGTGGGCGGAACTGCAAGAACGCAGTTACGCTGACGCCGACGCCATGTTGCTCCCCCCAAATGACATCATGATTCTAAAGTGAAACGTCTGTTAGTGAACAAAGATCTTTTAACATTCAAAATCTCCAGCTCTGTAGTTTTTTTTTTAAAAAGCAGGGCCACAATCATATCTAGTACTTCGATAATTCGGTCCATCAAAATACTACCTGAGATTGAGATTTGGACTGTTTCGCTTTTAGTGAGGCAGGACAAGGCTGGAAACCTGGCACATGCATTTTACACAATATCAAATATGAAAGGCCGTCTCACTTTCTCTGCATTTCCCATCAGCTTCAAAAAAAGTTTTCTTTTTTGAAACCCTCATTTTTAGGATTAAGGGTTAGGACATGCAGCTGGGTAATTGATAGCTGTTTAGACTGCAATGATGAACAGCTTCTGGCAGGATTTGTGAAATTTATGCTGCCACACATGATATATTTCTGGCTAAATTAACAAACATGGTCAATAGTCATTTGCAGAAATTGCTATTCTAGTCCACAAGCTCAATCATTTCAAAGATCTTTGAGTGATTCCCACACTGTCATGATCTGTATTCGTTCTTCTAGCCGTTCTTATATATAAAGCTGTTTGGCGCTTTGCATTCGGTAAACTAAATCTGTTTAAACTGCTGGAACTTGTAAAATTGTTTTGAAAACTGCTTTTATTTGCTGTTTGTTCCCTATATGGAAATGGTTTTAATTAAATGTACAATATACTTATAATATTATTGTAGAAGGGACTTCGATTTTCTCCATCACAGTGGCACCTTTCAGATTTACAAAATGTAGAAATGTGTTTTCGCCACTATTATGTAAATGAAGCAAACACAGCATGAAATCAATGTACTCAATATTTGGAACATTCATTATTTCATATATAGAGAAAATGCTGTAATCCTCAAAATCGCCTTCTTGTTGAGGAGATATACAATATTTCATAGTGTCCATAGTCCACATAGTCAATATAAACACGTTTTTTTTGTAACCAGAGAAAACATTATTTTTTCTCAAAATCTCTTCCTGAAATACACATCCTATTCGTATCAATAACAATAATAATTAGATATATTAAAAAATATATATTTTATAATCTAACGAAAGAGCGGTTGCACATCTTTAGTTCCTTGATTCTTTGTTGAACTGATCCTTGTAAAATACATTGCTGAAAAGTTAACGTCAGTGGAGGTCTTCACATTTATCAGCTTTGCTTTTAAGGTGGCTGTCGTTCCACATAAAATCAAGGACTGGACTGCTTGTACTGTCCTACAGTTAAGAGATACTGCCGGCAGCTGTGCTTACAAAATGCGACACGTACTTTCTATACATCTCTCGGTCCCCTCCGGAACGAGGATTAGGCAGAGATAAATATTTGTTTCTAAACATGCCTGTATGAATGAGTCACGTACAACAAAATACTTTTCTTTCATAAACCTACATCTTGACTTCTGCAATACCGGCAGCATTACCAAACACGAATAATGAATGCGCACAGAACCTAATAAGATCAATTGAAACATGAATGCGATTCTATTGTTGCTGTTAGCAGGTCATGAGTTGTGGAATACAGATTTCTTTAAATTATGGCCCTTACTTATACTTTTTTTGCGCCCCATTTGCGTCGTTTTTTGACGCAAAAGCGGCGCAAACACAAAATACACTGCATCAAAAAAAGACGCAAATGCGACGCAAAAAAGTATAAATAAGGGCCTATGGGCCTGATTCTAACTTTGGAGGACGGTGTTAAACCGTCCCAAAAGTGGCGGATATACCACCTACCGTATTACGAGTTCCATAGGATATAATGGACTCGTAATACGGTAGGTGGTATATCCGCCACTTTTGGGACGGTTTAACACCGTCCTCCAAAGTTAGAATCAGGCCCTATGGCCCTCATTCTGACCTTGGCGGGCGGCGGAGGCCGCCCGCCAAAGTCCCGCCGTCAGGTTACCGTTCCGCGGTCGAAAGACCGCGGCGGTAATTCTGACTTTCCCGCTGGGCTGGCGGGCGGTCGCCTTCAGACCGCCAGCCAGCCCAGCGGGAAAGAGGCTTCCACGATGAAGCCGGCTCGGAATCGAGCCGGCGGAGTGGAAGCTGTGCGACGGGTGCAGTTGCACCCGTCGCGTATTTCACTGTCTGCGCAGCAGACAGTGAAATACATGTAGGGGCCCTCTTACGGGGGCCCCTGCAATGCCCATGCCAGTGGCATGGGCACTGCAGGGGCCCCCAGGGTCCCCGCGACCCCCCCTACCGCCATCCGGATCTCGGCGGTCCGACCGCCGGGATCTGGATGGCGGTAGGGGGGGTCGGAATCCCCGCGGCGGTGCAGCAAGCTGCGCCGCCGCGGAGGATTCAATGGGGCCGCGGTACACTGGCGGGACCCCGCCAGTGGTGCCGGTCCGACCGCGGCTTTACCGTCGCGGTCGGAATCCCCATTGGAGCACCGCCGGCCTGTCGGCGGTGCTCCCGCGGTCCTCCGCCCTGGCGGTCAAAGACCGCCAGGGTCAGAATGACCACCTATGTCTTTAAAGATATTATTGTGTTCTTCTCAGTGTTATTGTTAATAACATCAGAGGGATTTATATTCATTAAAGTGTGAAAATTCCAGTCAATATATTTTAATAGGGACAAATTAAATACAGTTCCTGTGCTAATTATAAAAAAAAATATGTCTTGCAGTATATAAAATACTTTGGGCCTAATTTACCAAGTGATTTCGCAGTCAAAGCTTAGTATGTGATTGATAAATTAAGATGTTTTGCAAAGGGAGGTAATTTTAGGGTTCAGCTGGGTAGTAGTAAAGGGAGATGGGGTAATTTTTAGGGTTTGGGGTGTGTGGTGTTAAAGGCTGGTAGACATCATTTTAGAATTTAGGGGTGGGCACTGGTAAAGGGAGGTATGGGTAATTAAAATGTTTAGGGGTGGGTAGTGGTAAAGGAAGGATAGGAGTAAATAAATTACTTAAGTGGGGTTTTGGGGGGGTTTCTCTCCAAAAAAGAAAATAAATCAATATTAAATTACAATCATCTCTCTCTGTCTCTATCATCTCTTCATATGAAAGAGCTATGCACCAAGGATTTAAGTGGTTTGTGGGAAAGGTGATCCTGTGGCCATATAATATAAGGAATAAAGTACCTCCCTGCCGTACATGATGAGGATAATGCAAGTCAGCTCAGAATTCCATCACTTGATAAAGGAACTCAGGCTTCAGCCTCGTTCGTCTATATGGTTATGGAACTCCTTTGTGATCTGCATTATCCTTATAATGTACAGCAGGGGGTACTTTGGTTAAATATATATTTACATATATATATATATATATATATATATATATATATATATATATATTCTAGTGGCAGTCATCCCTAGGTAGTTATAGTTAGGACCTAGTTTTGATAGAAAAAATGTTTA
This sequence comes from Pleurodeles waltl, assembly GCF_031143425.1. Lineage (NCBI taxonomy): Eukaryota > Metazoa > Chordata > Amphibia > Caudata > Salamandridae > Pleurodeles > Pleurodeles waltl. The sequence continues at coordinate 264,122,432 of NC_090448.1, read as the reverse complement.
TTTACTTGCCTATATCTTTGGTGCCGGATGATGAATCTCCATGAAATGTTTGAAAAAAATATCACACTCAGGTCAGCTGCTGTCTGGAAGTTTCAGGGTTGTCCCAAAAGGTGTTTTCTCCATGTTAATTCCCATAGGGATTTTGAGCAGGAATAGCAGATGAACCACTACACAGATTTACATCAAATTTGGAAGAAAGCTGGCTTGTGGTCCAAAACGTGACCTATTTGTAATTTGGTGTAAATCCATTCAGTAGTTTTTTTTAAATATTAAGAAAAAACAAATAAGTAAAAATAGGGATCTGCAGGCTCTGCAAACCCTCCTGATCTTTTGCTGAGGTCTGATCTGCTGCCAACACTTCAACAAGGAAGTGTTGGCAGCCATCTTGGGACTCCGCTTCAGCTGAGTTGCAGAAAGAAAGGGAAATAGTAGGAAAAGGGGCCAAGCTAAGGACCCCTCCAGGGTAGGGACACCCTGACCCCTTAGCTCTGGTGCTGGGTCCCAGAGGGAGTTATAGTTACCTTAGGGCACAAGTTATAGTTACTTGAAATAACTGTAACTATAACTGCTGGATTCTATGGTTTTGTGTTAGTAAATTCAGAACCTAACTATAACATCACTGTATCTATCTATGTATATCAAATCAACTTAACATAGCTTGGCAGAGCAGTAGGCTTAACTTCAGAGTGCTAGGTGTAAAGTGTTTGTACCAACACAAACAGTAACTTAATGAAAACAATACAAAATGACACAACACCAGTTTAGACAAATAGGAAATATTTATCTAAACAAAACAAGACCAAAACAAGGCCAAAACAACAAAAATCTGACATACATAAGTCAAGTTATGAATTTTTAAAGATTAAACTAAAAAATAGCGCTTAGAAACACAAAATGCTTAGATGAGGTGTTAACACGGCGTCATGACGGAGTCGTTCTCAGCAAGCTGACACCAGCGGCGCCGGACACGGACTCGCGTAGACCCCCAAGTACAGTACCTTTGGTGAAGAGTGAAAACAAGTCGATGCGTGAAGTCGGGGATCTGTGCGAAACGTTAAATCCGCGTACTTCGAGCGGCGTCGGTCACGACGTGGTGCGGCGACTTCCACGGAGTCGCGGACTTCAGCGGGGCTGCATCGGCATCAGACCTGCGAAGGTCGTCGCATTCCAGCGAAGATCACGGAGTCGGTAGCAGGCGGCGTCACCGGATTCAGCAGCGGCGTCAGTCCGAAGTCATCCAAAGTCGATTTCCTTGAATTTCCACTAGCTTTCCTTCCAAGGGCCCAGAGACTGGATAGGGCACCACTTGTCAGAGCAGGAGTCTATCCAGAGACTCCAGGTGCTGGCAGAGAGAAGCCTTTGCTGTCCCTGAGACGTCAAGCAACAGGAGGCAAGCTCTAAATCAAGCCCTTGGAGGTTTCCTCACAAGATGGAAGGCACACAAAGTCCAGTCTTTGCCCTCTTACTCTGGCAGAAGCAGCAACTGCAGGATAGCTCCACAAAGCACAGTCACGGGCAGGGCAGCTCTTCTTCCTCAGCTCTTCAGCTCTTCTCCAGGCAGAGGTTCCTCTTGTTTCCAGAAGTGTTCTAAAGTCTGTGGTTTTGGGTGCCCTTCTTATACCCAATTTCTCCTTTGAAGTAGGCCTACTTTAAAGTAAAGTCTCTTTTAAATGTGAAATCCTGCCTTGCCCAGGCCAGTCCCCAGACACGCACCACGGGGTCGTAGACTGCATTGTATGAGGACAGGCACAGCCCTTTCAGGTGTAAGTGACCACTCCTCCCCTCCCTCCTAACACAGATGGCTCATCAGGAAATGCAGACTACACCCCAGCTCCTTTTGTGTCACTGTCTAGTGTGAGGTGCAACCAGCCCAACTGTCAAACTGACCCAGACAGGGAATCTACAAACAGGCAGAGTCACAGAAATGGTTTAAGCAAGAAAATGCTCACTTTCTAAAAGTGGCATTTTCAAACACATAGGGCCTGATTCTGACCCCGGCGGTAAGGAACCGCCGGGGTCAGGGTCGGCGGAAGCACCGCCAACAGGCTGGCGGTGCCCCGCAGGGCATTCTGACCGCGGCGGTTTTGCCGTGGTCAGAAGTGGAAAACCGGCGGTCTCCCACCGGTTTTCCGCTGCCCATTAGAATCCTCGCCGCCATGGGGATTCTGACAGCCCATACCGCCATCCTGTTCCTGGCGGTTCTCCCGCCAGGAACAGGATGGCGGTATGGGTTGTCGTGGGGCCCCTGGGGGCCCCTGCAGTGCCCATGCCAATGGCATGGGCACTGCAGGGGCCCCCGTAAGAGGGCCCCACAAGGAATTTCACTGTCTGCATTGCAGACAGTGAAATTTGCGATGGGTGCAACTGCACCCGTCGCACCTTCCCACTCCGCCGGCTCAATTCTGAGCCGGCGTCCTCGTGGGAAGGGAGTTTTACACTGGGCTGGCGGGCGGCCTTTTGGCGGTCGCCCGCCAGCCCAGTGTAAAACACAGAATAGCCGCAGCGGTCTTCCGACCGTGGTGCGGTATTCTGGAGGGGGGAAGTCTGGCGGGCGGCCTCCGCCGCCCGCCAGACTTAGAATGAGGCCCATAATCTTAAAATCAACTTTACTAAAAGATGAATTTTTTAATTGTGAGCTCAGAGACCCCAAACTCCACATGTCCATCCGCTCCCAAAGGGAATCTACACTTTAATCAGATTTAAAGGTAGCCCCCATGTTAACCTATGAGAGGGATAGGCCTTGCAACAGTGAAAACCGAATTTAGCAATATTTCACTGTCAGGACATATAAAACACATATGTCCTACCTTAACCATACACTGCACCCTGCCCTTGGGGATACCTAGGGCATACCTTAGGGGTGCCTTACATGTAAGAAAAGGGAAGGTTTGGGCCTGACAAGCGGGTACCCTTCCCAAGTCTAATTTACAGTTAAAACTGCACACACAGACACTGCAGTGGCAGGTCTGAGACATGACTACAGAGCTACTCATGTGGGAGGCACAACCAGTGCTGCAGGCCCCTGCAGGCCCACTAGTAGCATTTAATTTACAGGCCCTGGCACCTCTAGTGCACTTTATTAGGGACTTACAAGTAAATCAAACATACCAATCATGGATAAACCAATCACATACAGTTTACACAGAGAGCAGATGCACTTTAGCACTGGTTAGCAGTGGTAAAGTGCTCAGAGTTCAAAAGCCAACAGCAACGGGTCAGAAAAAAATAGGAGGCAGGAGGCAAAAAGATTGGTGATGACCCTGCATAAGCAAAACGTCCAACACAACCCCCTACCAGCCTAAGGCCGGGGGAGAACAATCAATAGCTTGATGTTCTTCCCTGATTGGAGCGATATAACAAAGACCGAGGCCCACAACAGCATGAGCATGTTCCAGTTCTACGCCTTCCTGAGTCCAGTTGGATCCCTCTGTTCATACTCTCAGGGCCCACTAAGCTAACCCATGGGGAACCCTTCTCCACATCTGCAGACACCATCTGTGCAGCACCTAACTTTACTTTGCTCATAGATGTATCCCAATGGGCTGTTAGTACCTCCACGGCCAACACAGTGGTGTTGCCCACTCCACCCCCGGGGTGTGACTCTCGCGCCCCCCCTAGGGGCAATTCTGTCCACCAGGACAGCAAGCCACAATGACCCCTGACAACTGTCAGGGATGAGAGCCCGACCTCAGGCCTCTCTAACCACTGTGACTGTGGAGAGTGGGGGGCGGCAGCCCCAGGTGCCTGGCACCCTTTGACCACTCTCTCTTCCATCAGGTCAGGGATGACAACCTGAAACTGGTCCTCCCCTCAGGGGCTCTGTACCCTCCCCACAGTAGCAGCACCCCTAGAGTCCAAAATTGTCAGGGTGCTTGTAGAAGCAGTCCTGCATAATTCTTCTACCAGTGCAGGGATGTTACCCTGCCATTGGTCCTCCAACCTGGGGTCTGTACCTTCAGGTTGGACCAGGGCCAGGGGTGAGGTTTCCCCTGCCCTCCCTTCTGGGGTCCTGCACCCCCCAACTAGGAGTGCCCCCCCAGAAGACAACATGGTAGGGGCACTCTTAGCAGTAGCTACTGCCTTCAGGTCAGGAGGGACACCCTGAACCTGGCCTTCCAATCCAGGGTCTGTACCCACAGACTGGACCACCGCCTGGAAACCCAGGACTTCCTGGGGGGTATACCTACCCCCCACCAGGTCAGAGTTTACCCTCTGAACCTGGTCATCCAACCCAGAGTCACCACCCTGCGGTTGAACCACTGCCTGACGCACAAGGACTTCCTTGGGAGCACACCTACCCCCCATGAGGTCAGAGTTTACCTCTGAACCTGATCATTCAACCCAGAGTCACCACCCTGCGGTTGAACCATTGCCTGGCACACCAGAACTTCCACGGGGCACACTTACCACCCCCCCCTCAAGAGACACACCATCCCCAAGGGCCACACAAGAGTCTGGCTGGCGCAGGTCTCCTGAACTCTGTCCATCTGACAGAGTCTGCATTCCCCCAACCCAGAAATGGTCTCACCAAGGTCATTCCTGGGGGACTCTGCTCTCAGAGCTGACCCCTGACCCTCCAGGTTCTCCACTGGGGTCTGCCACCCCCTCTCAACCCTCTGTCTGGACCTCTGCACCCCCTCACCAGGTGCGGTACTGCCAGACACTAGAACTGGGGGACGCTGGCTACAGCCCCCCCCCCCCAAGTTCTCCTGACACTAGTGTCTCTCTCAACAGATGGCCCTACGGTACAGGCCGGGCTCCCCCCTGGTGTTCCCTCATGGAATCCTCCAGGACCTGGGACCAGATCTTGGGCACCTTGGGCCTCAACCCATCCCCATTCCCTCTCTTCTGAGACTGGACATGGGGTCCCTCACCCATTTCACTACACTGGGACCTACCTGGGACACTACAATCCTTCCCTACCTCACCTGGTTGGGAAATACCTAGACCACTCCCTTCAAGAGCATCCCTGAATGCCTCTTCAGACTCTCTGGTACTCACCCAGAAGTCTGCCTCCATTGTAAGCTCCCTGGGGTCAGGGAACTCACACTCCACCTGGTGCTGGCATAGCTTTGGAACATAAGGACTAGACATATGCTCTCCAGCAATTACATCACTCAGCCCCTCACATGAATTAACCAGAGTACCCTTCACCCAACCATCCAGTGAGTCTCCTTGGAAAAAGCACCCCACATCACCCTCCTGATACTGGTGAGACAGTACCTGACTGTCCCTGACACTCAACACACACTCTTCTGGGATGTTTTCACACTCCATAACCAGGACTTCTAACTCGGAGGAACCCCTCTCCCTGTCACTCTCACCTAGAGTCAGTAGAGTGTCCCTCCCACCAGTAGGAATATGACTCCCCATGCCAGTTCCCCAATCCACCTCAGGGACCCTGTGCATCACTGGAGCTACCTCATACCCCTGAACCTCCTGGCGTGTGTTAACTCCCTCCTTCAAGTAGGGCATCACATCTCTGAGCATGTGCACTTCTTCAGCAGCACTGGATATAAAATTGTTGCTGCCACCATTCCAGCTGGACTCAGTTCTCCTGACTTCCAGCTCTTCCAGTTTTAGCTCATAAGCCAAAATCATAGTTTCTATCTCTAAGTCCCTTTTCCACTCGTCGAACTCCCTTTGCATCCTCAACTTTTCTGCCTCCAACCAGCTAGCCTTTTCTGCCTGTCTGTCCTGCACATCTTTAGGAGTCAGACCCTTAGAGGACCTACTGTTACCACTCCTGGAGACCCTCCCCCAGGTGTAACAGGTACCTCTACTACACCACTGTGTAGACTCTGCACTTCCCCAACCATATCCTCTGTGTGCCCCCCAGCTTCCTTGATTGTCACCCAGGCCCTCAGTGCCTTTTGCAGCTCCTCCTTCCTGGCGGAGCTCCTAATGGGACAGGCAAGATCTTCACAGAACTGTTTCAATTGAGCAACTGAGTACCTCTTTAGCTTCCCTAATTCAAACACAGCTCCAGCTGTTGCATCTCCAGATTGAGACATGATGACAACAAGTGCAAAGTTCCAACGGCAGAAAACAAGTTCCCATGAAGTGAAAAGAATCAGTCAAGGGATCAGCAAAATCATGGAAGTAGAACAAAAAGGAGTCCCAAAGAGAAAAAGCAAAATCACAAGACAAGTAGTATGTGGTCACGTAGTGGTCTGAGATCAAAACAGTAGTGTGCACTTAATCACTGTATGTCAAGTACAAATACAAGTCCAAATCCCAACCGCTGATCACCAATGTTAGAAATGAGGTCTTTGGTTGACAGTCAGGTTACCCCCTGTACAAGCAAGGACCCACACTCTAGTCAGGGTAAAAGAGACCCCTGGTCACCCCCTTGGTAGCTTGGCAGAGCAGTAGGCTTAACTTCAGAGTGCTAGGTGTAAAGTATTTGTACCAACACATACAGTAACTTAATGAAAACACTACAAAATGACACAACACCAGTTTAGAATAATCGGAAATATTTATCTAAACAAAACAAGACCAAACAACAAAAATCCGATATACACAAGTCAAGTTATGAATTTTTAAAGATTAAACTCAAAAATAGCACTTAGAAACACAAAATGCTTCGATGAGGTGTTAACACGGCGTAGTGACAGAGTCGTTCCCAACAAGCCAACACCAGCGGCGCCGGATACGGAGTCGCGTAGACCCCCAAGTACAGTACCTTTGGTGAAGAGTGAAAACAAGTCGATGCGCGAAGTCGGGTATTGCGGCGTCTGTGCAAAACAATGAATCCGTGCACTTCGAGAGGCGTTGGTCCTGACGTGGTGCGGCGACTCCCATGGAGTCGCAAACTTTAGCGCGGCTGCAGCGGCATCAGGCCTGCGAAGGTTGTCGCGTTCCAGCGAAGATCACGGAGACGGTTGCAAACACCGTCGGTCCAAAGTCGTCTGAAGTCGATTTCCTTGAATTTCCACCAGCTTTCCTTCCAAGGGCCCAGGGACTGGATAGGGCACCACTTGGCAGGCAGGAGTTTCAGCAGAGAGTCCAGGTGCTGGCAGGGGAAGTCTTTTATGGTCCGGAGACTTCAACAACAGAAGGCAAGCTCAGTTCAAGCCCTTGGAGATTCTTCACAATCAGGAATGCACAATGAAGTCCAGTCTTTGTCCCCTTTGACAGGCAGAAGCAGGATAGTTCCACAAAGCACAGTCACAGGCAGGGCAGCATTTCTCCTAAGCTCTTCAGCTCTTCTCCTTGGCAGAGGTTTCTCTTGATTCCAGAAGTGATCTAATTTTCAGGGGTTTTGGGTGCTCTTCTCATACCCCTTTCTGCCTTTAAAGTAGGCCTACTTCAATGGAAAGTCTCTTTTGTTTGTGAGATCCTGTCTTGGCCAACCCAGGCCCCAGACACACACCAGGGGGTTGGAGACTGCATTTTGGGAGGGCAGGCACAGCCCTTTCAGGTATGAGTGACCACTCCTCTCCTCCTTCTTAGCACAGATGGCTTATCGGGATATGCAAGCTACACCCCAGATCCCTTCGTGTCACTGTCTAGTGGCAGGTGCAAACAGCCCAACTGTCAAACTAACCCAGAAAAGGAATCCTCAAACAGGGAGTCACAAAATGGTTTAAGCAAGAAAATGCCTACTTTCTAAAAGTGGCATTTTCAAACACTCAATCTCAAAACCAACTTTTCTAAAAGATGCATTTTTAAATTGTGAGTTTAGAGACCCCAAACTACACATGTCTGCTGCTCTCAAAGGAAATTTACGCTTTAATCATATTTAAAGACAGCCCCCATGTTAACCTCTGAGAGAGATAGGCCTTGCAACAGTGAAAAACAAATTTGGCAGTATTTCACTGTCTGGACATATAATACACATTAGCATGTGTCCTACCTTAAACATACACTGCACTAACGTAGGGTTGTCTTACATGTAAGAAAGGGGAAGGTTTTAGGGCTGGCAAGTGGGGATACTTTGCCAAGTCAAATTGGAAGTTAAAATTTCACTCCCAGAAACTGCAGTGTCAGGTCTGAGCCATGTTTACAGAGCTTCAAATGTGGGTGGCACAACCAGGCTCACTAGTAGCATTTGATTTACAGGCCCGGGGCACCTCTAGTGCACTGTACTAGGGACTTACTAGTAAATCAAGTATGACAATCATGGAAAGCCAATTATACATACATTTTGCATAGGAGCACTTGCATTTTAGCACTGGATAGCCGTGGTAAGGTGCCCAGAGTAACAAAAAAAGCAAAAACAGAGTCCAGCACACATCAACAACCTGGGAACCAGAGGGAAAAATTTAGGGGAAACCATGCCAAGGATGCCAGGTCTAACAATCAGCATGGTGGTACTAACATCGGAAATACAGTGCTTGACCATGGCTTTCCCCACCCCCAACGTGTCAGGATCGAAGATCCTGGCAATGGCAGCGTCTTGTGGCGGGCTGACCGCTAGCATCATCCCCCCGGTGGTCAGACCACCAAGGATGTGTCAGTCAGACTGCCACCGCGGGTACGGTGGTCCTAGGAGTACCGTATTCGTAATCAAGCCCTAAGTCCAATGACTAACCATTTACAGTGGGGGTCTGCACCCCACATCAGCACATGGCTAGTGTATATTTAACTATCAGGAGCACCATGGCAAAACGTCTATGAACATGGGGTGACACCATTCAGATGAATCTTAGGAAAGCAAGCTATTCCACAATTACTCATATCAGTTACAAATGCAGAAAATCTCATGCCAGTGATGCTGAATAGGAGGACACGTCCAGGCCAATTGGGAAAAATCCACCCACAAAGATCCACATCTCGAGAAATCATGGGCTCTGGAAGAGCCAATACTGTGCTGTTTGACTGGTGAGATATAGGCTTGAAATACGATCTTGTAATGCCAGAGCTTATGGCGGTGGTTGAATAAATGGATCACATTTTTGAGGCGCAGTATGCTCATTTAATTCCTGTGATGTTTCTCTCAAGGGCCTTCTTCCAGGACCTGTTGTTTATGTGATGAGTCCTCTGTATGAAGTCTCTGTACCATTGTGTAGAGGCAAGCTACTCTTAGTTGAATCAGGGAACTTAATTAACTGTGTCAATATAGTCAGTTCCTGAACTCTCTTATGGAATCCCAAGAAAGCTTCTTCAGACGTGTGTCATATGCCACATGTTGAAGCCTCCTGTAAATGTAAGGGATAAGTAGTGATAAGAAGTTACCTGAAGTTATTTTGTGAAAATTGGCCAGGAGTAAGGAAAATGCTGTAAGGGTACAGATGAGCAAGTTCTGTTAAGCCTGCAGTGAACAAGGCACATTGGACACTAGGGGCATCATTTACTTCTTGGCGGAGGGAATACTACATTACAACCATGATGGATATCCTGTCTGCTGTATTATGAACCACATAGGAGATAATGGGATCATAATATGGCAGACGGCATATCCGTTACGTTTGTGACAGAGTATTTCTCTAATCCAAGACCTAAATCAGGCCATAAATTAATTCATCAAGGGGACAAAAGGTTGTCTGCTAGTCTGAGAGCTGAGGCATATAGCAGAAGAAGTCCTGCCACTAATGCCACCTTCTTCCTGGCCCAGGTTGAGGCCGAGTTGTTGATGATATTGATCTGGTGGAAAGGCAAATCCTCCAATAGCAGAGATGTTAAGGGGAGATCTGTGTTGTGTTCCTTCTCGGACAGTCCCCATAGAACTTTAGATATTTAAGAACCCTGCATAGTGTAGTAGGAGGTGTGTTTAAATATTGTAAAGATGCTAGATGAATCATGGGCACAACTTCAAAAAGTATTAAACAATAGAAAGAGCCCCGTGCATGCAACTAGGAAGGTAGAAAGGAAAAATTAAACATCATTGATGACTCATATCATAAGAGCGTTCAGGTTAGATAAAGCTTGAAGAACTGGACTGGAGTTCCCTTCTGAATAATAGAATAAAAGATTGTCAGGCTGTGTCCTTTTCTGGGTTCCATGTTGGCAGATGCCACTGTCACAGGTTGCTTCAAAGGTTTGTCAATTCCAAATATGGATGTATGAGTTATAAAAAGTGTTTGCTTCTTGACAATCTGCTGCATCTGCTATGGCCAGTAGATTGTCCAGAAGGCTTGTCATCTCAGGTAATAGACCTTTTATTTTATGCAGACAATTTTAAATGTAATTCTAAACTTTGTGAGTAACCAGCAAAGCTCCAGTAGAACTGGTGAGATAAGGTATATTATTTTATTATCAAAGATTAGTCTCAATATGTAGTGGAACACTGCTTTGATCATGTTGTTGAATGACATACAACTATGTGGAACTCAGGTAAGATTGTTGCTACATAAAGGAAGTAAACTCTGAACAACTAGAGGGATGTGCCCATGTCCTTATTTACTTAAAGGGCATAAAACATTATTATAGAAGTAGATGAATAAGATTGAGATTGAACAAAAAAAAAATGGAGGCAAAACTGCTGATCAAAGGGTCAACACACTTAAAACAGAATATGAAAAATAACATTGTCTGGGAATTTATTTCAATCACTATTTACACAGTGCTGACATCTGCAAATAACATTAACTGCCTTATTTGGAGCTCAAAGTACTGCACTCTGAATTTAGAGATGTCTGCCAGCCCAGCGAATGAATTAAAGGTTTAATGGGTGGCTTGGTCAACATGATAATATCATCAACATGATGATATTGTATTTTGTTTTTGAAAATAGAAAAACATTTGTTTTTGTGTTGGGGGTCATTTTACAGTTTTCACTGCCCCTTACCACCAGGTTTGACCTGATGAGGACTAACAGTGAAAACTGGCCATTTGACCACCCACTGTACATCAAGCGGTGGCCAAGTGCCCAAACTTCTGACATCCCATACTCCATTGGGCTATCAGAGGAGTATGGAGACTAGAAAAAGTATTCTCCATCTCTGATATACTGAAGGTCTATCTAACTCTAAATGAGGCAGGTGGACCTTCAGTTTGGCTGAGGGAGTATGCCACCAAAACCTAAACCAGGCTGTCAGTTAATATATGGTAGCCATTCCTAAGTACTTTCACAAATGCTGTTGCTTCCTGAGTAGGCAACCATAAACAAGTAAACATCAGCTGGCTATGTGTAATTTATTACACATTCCTCTGTGTATAAGCATTTCTAACTCTATTTTAATCAGCTAAATAAATTAACATCTTTGTTTTGACATTGTACATCCATTTCTTTTAAGCTGTTGCTGAAGAGTGCATACAATGAAGAAGGAATATTATATCAGTTTATTTTTAATTTATACATATATCTTGCTATTTGGAGAAACTCCAGTGACTGATCTTATCTTTCTTAAGCTTTGACTAATGTAAGAGCTGCATTTTAGTTAATTTAGGAAATAGTACTTTAGCTCAACAGTTTGGCTCATGTGAAAGCAGTGCAGATGGCAGATTGTTAATTTTGCATGCTAAAACACGAACAAATATCATAAATGTTGAAAACTAATTCAGTTTAGGACCATACTCATAGATGATTTGCACAGGCATCAATTAACATATTAGGAAACTATTAAGAAAAACAAAAGGCTTATTTACTCAGGTTAGTTATGTTCTTTAAAATCCTCCACTAAAGTTCTTGACCTACCTTTGTGTCAAATAGTGATGCAGATTTATTTCCCCATCTACCTTTTAGGATTGGGGTTTTCAAGTAATGTTATATGTCAGAGACATTGATAAATTAGTGTTACCAAAATCCAATTCACCATTCCCATAAGAATGGAAAAGTGAGTTGACATTGTCAGGATTCAAAATCATGGCTTTCCGATCCCTATATATTTTAATAACCATTGTTGAAATCACTTTGTGATACTGGTGCCTTATTAATGTTATCAGAGCTTCAAACTCTGGGCCTATTCAAAAACTGCATTTTGTAGTATGTAAATGAGTACTTCAGCAGTACTACTTAATAAATACAAAATGCAAATCACATGAATGTAAACCTCTACCTCTTCTATCTTTTCTAGGGGGAGATCCTTACACATGTAAGTTTACTTCTTAGTATTAAATGTGAGCGGTATCAGCCTGAATGGCTATAAAACGAGGCATACTTACAACTAAATGGGTAGTGTTTAAGGAGCAGTGTAAAGAAGTTAAAGGAGGGTCAGGGTGGGGTTTAGGGAGGAGCGTGAACTCAGTTACACAAGAGTAAGCCCATTGCAAATTTTTTTTTTTACATTTCCCCTATACTTTACTTTGGGGTAATCTCCACAGTTGAGGCAGAGATCTCTGTATTGTGAAGTATCCAGAGGGGGGTCTCCACCTCAGTGGCAGGGATCCCTCTATTGTGAAGTATATGGGAAATTTAGAAGTTTATTACAATGGGGAAACATTGTAAAATATGTTTATGATCATAAATTATTTTTAGATATTTAATTTAAATGTATAACACAATACGGAAATGCTTCAGGGTTTAAGGAACAGTAAAGAGGAGTTGAGGGATGTTTAGGGTGGGGGTTTAGGGAGGAGCGTGAACTCAGCTACACAAGAGTAAGCCCATTTCAAACACATTGGCACTCATTACAACCCTGCTATTTCGACGGAAGCACTGCCAACAGGCTTGCGGTACTGCCCATGGGATTACGACCGCGGCGGAAGCACCGCGGTCGCACCGCTGGGACCGGCGGTTTCCCGACACATTGGTCCCGGTGGTTGTAATCCCCCAGGGCAGCGCTGCTTGCAGGGGATTACGAGTCCCCTTCCTGCCAGCCTTTTCATGGCGGTATGAACCGCCATGAAAAGGCTGGCGGAAAAGGGAGTTGTGGGGCCCCTGGGGGCCCCTGCACTGCCCATACCTCTGGCATGGGCAGTGCAGGGGCCCTCTGCCACGGCCCCATGGAGCTTTTCACTGTCTGTAACTGCACCCGTCGCACCGCCGCAACACCGCCGGCTCCATTTGGAGCCGGCTCCCGTGTTGCGGCCGAGATCCCCGCTGGGCCAGAGAGCGGAAACGAGGTTTTCGCCCGCCGGCCCAGTGGGGATCTCCAAATAGCGACCAATGAGTGTGGGCGCATTGGCAGCCGCGCAGCGGATTCAAGTTGGCCAATGTTGAAATGAGGGCCATTGTTTTTACATTTCCCCTATACTTTACCCTGGGGAGATATCCACAGTCAAGGCAGAGATATCCTTATTGTAAAGTATTCAGAGGACGATCTCCACCTCAGTGGCAGAGATTCCTGAATAGTATAGTATATGGAAAATGTAGAAGTTTATTACACTGGGGAAAAATTGCAAAATATGTCTATGATTATAAATTAATTTTAGATATTTATTTTAAATGTATAGCACAATACCAAAATGCTTCAGAGCTACTAATGGGGTTGTTAAAATGTTTCTTGATTAATTAATAAATATGTATTATTTTTATTGTTTGTAACATTTCATTATATTTAGTTATATCTGTGATTATTTTGAATAATTTAATTTACTTCAACATTCTTTCCTTGGGGATTTCATTTTTAGTCCCTTCCTTCATTAGATTCTCTGGAAGAGTGTTGCAGTATCAGTGCTTGTTACCCATGTGTAATGCTGGATTTACTTAGGTTTCTTTTTAGCAACAGTAACTTACACATATAAATTTGGTTCAAAGGGTGATGATGTGTCAGTTTATGCTTTTGAGTAACTGTACACTGTTTATGTGAGTAGCCCAAAGTAGTAAGTTACTAAAAAATGTAAGATCAAATTACATATGTAAATTACTCACAATTATAAGTTACATTTTACAATATTCCCCGCATGTGTGTTGTTCAAATTTCAACGATGGGTTTCTTGCATTACTATCGCTTTGATATGACCTAACAGGGTGTGAGTGCAACAGAAGTGCTACAGATACTACGATTTAATTAAAATATGCTGTTCAATTAATTGGGTCCTCTGAAGCTTTGGCTACATGTCATATAAGGTGAGAAACATGCACTAATTAGTAAAGCAGGAGAAACTCGCAGTACTCATATTCACAACTCATTTTAGCATTTTCATTCAGGCAACTTCCTTCTAGTTGTTGCAAAGTCGTAGCTGGCCTCTATGCAGCAGAGATATAATCTGCTGATAGCAGTAGAATATGGCACCCCACTCTGCATGACACAGTCTCCACTTTCATGAATGGATATAAACAAACTTGATAATGAACTTCTTTGGTGGCTGCTATCGTACAGCTTACCTAGTGGCATTGCTATATTTTCCTTATGGTTTCCACTTGGTTCTGCATTATTTTGCTCATCCAAATTTTCAAGTATGTGGTTTGACAAGTATAAGCATAAGCTGAGTTTGTATTAACATAATGATACATATGTATTTATTCCCTTACTGGGTAGTTTTTTCAAGAGCTCCTCATCAACTCAAGGTAATTTTGAAGTGCTATGATTCACAGCAGGTCTTCTGTCCAAGGACATTACAAAAAAAACACTATAATGTTTGGTATGATGCCTGTCTGGCATTCTTACAATTCTCTAAATTCATAGGTGCCAGTTTTCAGAAATAGGACAGTTTCAACAGTTGGGTTTGGTATTTAAAACAAGCTGAATCCCCTTCTGTTGATGTTCACTCTATAAACAACATAGTAAAAAATAAAAATTACATAAAGCAAGCAGTTTTCATTTCTTAGGTTTCAAAATGTACAATCTTTAAAATCATCGAATTGATACTTTAATGGCTGTAACTATTGAACAGACTGTAATTGTAATCATTATACAGCAACGTGGGCAATAGGTTATTGTGCGTAGATGTGCTTTTAACTTTAAATATTGGGGGGCAAGAATGGACTAATTAGTCACATGAGTATAAAAAATAGATGTAGCATTATATCGTCTGACCTTGATAAAGTTCACAAATGTGAGTGGCAACTTGCGTATTTTAGATGGTTCCCCCCACCTTAAAGTAAAGAAAATAAGTAAGTACTATTGGGATTTTTCAATCTTTGGAGTCTTTTTTGTCTGCAAGGATCAATACGTAAGAACATGAGGAAAAATCTGACATTTTGGGCTTTCATTGTCTTTGTTGTGGTATGGTGCATTATATTCATAGGTGCCAGTTTTCATGCACAGGACAGTTTTAACAGCTGTGTTTTAATATAATGTACTCAAGTGTCTCTTGTGATGATGTCTGCTCTACATATGACATAGAAAATACAACAATGATATTAAGGAAGGGACTTTCATTTCCAAGGATTTTTCTTTTTACTCATGAAGGTTAGATATCAGACTATTACTTTCTATTTCATCTGGCATGCCTGGTTCTTAGCTTAAAATCCCCTTCAGTACCTCCTTGTGGAGGAAGGCATCCATGCAACAGGATGTAAGAGGGATGACATATTTGGATCATCTAACTCTCTATTAAGACACGTGATGCAAATGTGAGAGGAATTAGACCTCTCAATTATATCATCTCACATGCAATTATAAGCATGCAGACCAAATCTTGAGACAGATTCACAAATATATTTTGGAATATGCACAGTAGTACTCCTTCAGTACTCTTTAATGTGCTCCAAAATATCCTTTTTCTATTAGCCCAAAACATTTGAAAAATGACTAGAATGGGAATATGTAGAGGAAATGCATATGCAGTAAGTTCAAATAGAGAGAATGGTCTTTGCACTATTTACTAGCAGAGAGTGGGGCATTTTGAGATTGACTGACAAAGGAATGTAAGAGTACAGTGTTTTCCTGTAGTATTCCTTCCTGTATCCATAAATGTTGTGAATTGGCCTTTTTGTGTTTAGGTTAGGAATTCATGCTATTTCTCCAAATGGTTGAGTCACATCTCCTTTTCTCACTCACACGTGGTCACTCCATGAAGCCCCTGTTTACCAACCAAGGACAATGAGTGGAATGCTATTGCTTGAATACCCAGATGCACCTTAAAGACAAATGAGGCATATGATGCACTATTACAAATGCCATAGTATTATATATTGCTGTTCTGCATTCATCCTGTGAGAAAGTAATAACCCATTTTGCATTATGAAACATACATGACATTTTGACATTATCCAGAAGCTCTTCCCTTTTGTGTGTGTAGGCTATCACCATTTTCTCAGTAAATGTCTACAGGTCCTTCTTACATTGTCTCCTGAGTAGAGCTGGCATAGTCTGGTTTTAAAACATGTCTCCGGCATTAACCGCTGCACTCAGAGCTTTACATCTGTTTTGTTCCAAGGGATATTAAAAAATAGATCCTACAGTGGAATAATGCCTGTATTTTAAAAGCTGACTTTCTGATGCTTCAGTAATGTTTGCTTGTGGTATTTTATCACTGACCCCATCTCTATAGAGCATCTTAAACAACTTTTTATTCAACCTTGAGAAGAGAAAGGGCACACTGGAATGTAACAGTGTCATCTTCCCTCCCTTTAAAATAAAGGGAAGTCTCAGATTTTCTGTGGAGTGCATATACATCTGCACAGCCTACTGTTGTATACAGTTCCACTGACAGCTTTATAAGAAAAGGATCTTCAAGCAGCCTGCAGTATTCTCACTATGCTGAGCATGGCCACAAATTCCAGTCCCTGATATCCATGCATGCTTAAGTTCCCAGACTGCAGGATGCCAACTGTCTTGAATAGCCACTTCTCCTGCTACATAGCAAACCGTCAAGGGACTCCTAGGAGAACACCATGTTTTGTATACCAGAGGTCTGCTTTGTTTCTGTCTATATTTAAAAGCATTTTCTGTACCAGATAATATTCTTGTGGGCACTGCATTTATGTTTAAATTGTTCTAATACCATATCTAGTGTAATTTTCTTCTTTGTTCTTCCTATTTTTTACTGAAATAAATTGTTAGTGACATTGCCTTTGCAGGAAGCAAAATTGTCTGTCTTTTTCACATGGCCAATGAAACACTGAATCTGCTCCCTGGCTATAAATATCTGAATGGATCTCTACTGATTTTGCAGAATAGAACTGAGACTGAGGAGACGGGAATAGATTTATTTTGTTCACTTTTTCATGACCTTCATTTTATTTGGATATTTTAAAATAGCCATCCATACCATGCAACATCAAGAGGGCCAGGGCAGTATGCAAAAATGTTATCTTTTTATGTTTGTGTTTCTTATCTGTAGTACTTCTTAAAGGGTGAATAATCACCAACTGACACAGCACATGGATTGTTGATAATTCAAGAAATAGAAATCTGCTTTCTTTCAAGTAGATGACTTCCTGTTTGTTATGACATATGGCTGAAATGTGTTCATTATATCTTTTTGAATGCCACTGTTACATACTTTCATTTTCACTATTGCAGTATTTTTATGTAGCAAAATTGACCTGACCAGTATTCTTCTAAATATGGACATTTGTGTTGATTCCAAATCTCAGTATTTCCTAAAAGAAAAAAAAGTTTCAGAGGATAAGAAGAGCAAGGTTTTCTACCTTGGTATGGCATAGCTGTTTGGTTGAAGAATGTGGTTGTAGTTTAATCTTGTTAGATCTGTAGATTCAAAACAGATCTTGCCTTTTATATGCTGGTAATTCAACATGGTGTCTCCGGGGACATAAAGTTTCACAAATGCCTAACTGAACTAGATTCATTTTATCATCTCCAGAAAAATAAAAGATAGGTTTCTTACATATATTCAAATGTGATATCACAATATGAAGAGATGTCCTTTCCACTATCTCCATTTACCTGTTTTGCAGATACAGGCTATTGTTAATGTGTGTTAAACCCAATACCAAGCTTTCCACCAAACAACTCAATCTGTTATTATTGGGTTCAATGGAGGATGGCCAAACAGATAAAGTAGAGTTGGAAGTATGTTTTATTGTCAAATAATACAGGAACATCACACAGTGTCTCTTAGCGACTGTTTCAGTCTTCACCAGGTAACTCACTAGAATCTAGAACACCTACAAAGAGATACAACATTAACATGTCAGTTCTTCAAATGTAACTAACCCACCAAGCATTAGCCCACAACACCCCCCCACAAAAACAAAATAAAATGCCAGAGCATCCCATTGAACAAACACAAAATGCCATGCCATACCACCCCAGAGAACAGACAAAAACAACCCGAGTATTCCAAACAAAGATTAAATAAGAAATAGAATAAACTCTTTAAGACAACATATAACCCCTCAAGAATCTGAGAGTAAAAGCATGTCTCTCTCTCAACTCTTCCACTCTCAAGACAAAGGTACTTCATATGCTTGTTCATTGCACCTATGTTAGCTGCAAATGGTGATCAGCCAATTATTTTGCTATTATCAATCACCCATCAACCAAACCTCTCCCATTGTTGTCAATGCTAACCTTGTCTTTGATGACAAGCCAGTCATTACTACTCTTGTCTATGGCTACATTTCTCTTACTCCAACAGTTACCATTCTTAACCCTAATCACTCGTTAGAGACTTGAATGATACATGAGCTGGAGTGGAAATTAGAGGAGCTCTTACTTGACCTAGTTAGTCTTTTAGTTTTCACATCTACCACGTGAAACTCTATCTGTTTAGCCTTCTTCAATACATCCTTGCTTATTTCTGGCCCAAACCTCGATTACTTATTGACAGACCTCTTCCACACTGGGGATACTATCTCCTACCCAGGTCATCTCCGGAACCCGAATAGGAGACTACTTGTTGAAAGAAAACCTCCCTCTCAATATCACACCAGGAGGGACTTCTGTGGTAGAATAGGGAGTAATATGATAACTCCTTAATCTGCTGGAGATCATTTCTAAGACATCAGACAGGGCTAACTGGATAATATTTTTAAAAATCTGATTTAATTTTTCCATCATACCCTTTCCTCGCAGACTATCCAAGGCCACCAAAAGATGCTTATTGCCAAAAGATGGTAAAAGGGTTTTTGTAGCCAAGGATTTGAATTGTACACCATAGTCCATCACTAAAAACGAGGGTACACCCTTTGAAATAAATCTGTCAAACAATTTAGCAGAGCAGTTGTGGGGGGATCCCTCAAAAATGTACATTCATCACTTCTATAGTGATAATCAACAATCACTATAGCAAACCTCATGTTATCCCTAAAATTGTGCATATAACCAATGAAATCCGTTCCTAGTCGTTCCCAAGGTGAATTTTGGGACTCTACTGGGGACAATGAAGAGATGTAGCTGATTCCCCACGGTCCACACAACCAGCCAGAAAAAACCTCCACTTTCGCATTTATCCCCGGCCACCAATAATAAGGTTGAAGTTGCTTCTCGGATCAGGTCGACCCTGAATGTCAAAGATAAGCAATGTTTTGAGCTGTGACCTCAACAGTGGCTGAGGAACTAAACATTCCCTCTGATATGTAACCAATCTTCAATTAACAATTCATCCTTCACCTTTGAATAAGACTTGATTTATTCCCTGAAACTATTCTGTCTGGTCCAACCTTCTACAATGAGTTGCCTCAAAAAGGTTTGACAATCATCATGATTGATGCAACAACATTTCAATTCTTGTTGTGTTGTAGAGTTGAGGACTGTAGTGGAATAGTGTGTTGCTTTGCAATAGCTTCAGACATCAACACACCACCAACTAATCCTACCATGCACTCCACATCCTCAGCACAGAGATAATCGCTAGAAAAATCCAGTAAGCATTTTGACAAAATATGTATATCCTAGAATAATTTACTTGTGAATATGCCTCACCCGAAAGTTATAATACATTATAGACAACAACTTGACCAGTCTAGGACCAGTTCTATTAGAAATCTTCTCATTAAGTAAAAACACTAATGGTTTGTGGTCTGTTTCTAAGGAAACCTCCCTCCCCCACAAATAGGATGAGAAAATATTGATTGCTAGTGCCTTTCTCTCAGTAGGGCTGGAAATTCATTCACCCTAAGAAAGGCATCAAGAAGCAAATGCTACATTGTTTTCATTAAAAATATTATTTTACTCAAGACCACCCTCCACCCCTGCACTGGCATCCACAATTACTATAATGATACTATCATCTCTGAAAGCATGTACTACAGAACTGTTTACAATGAAAGCTTTCAAACTCTCAAAAGTGACATATTCTCCTGCTCCTAAAGGTATTTCACATATTTCTTAACAATGTTCTCAATGGTTCAGTCTGGAAAGTAAAAAATTGCCCACAAAGTGAGCATAATATTCACATAGTCCAAGAAAAAAACACAATTAGTCCTTGTCTTTGTTTTTTCTATTCTGCAGAAATGTGATACCATGGCTAATCTAACTGTTTAAAAAAATGATATTACTATATTTTTGCTGTGATGCCACAGGTTCTGCAGTTTTATCAACAATTCTCTCAGGACTTGGAGATGATATCAGTAAAAATAAGGATATTGTCCTGGCAAACTGAAACAGTTTTCTGAATGTCTGTTTTTGAAAAACCAATGTAGCTTAGGCTGGCCTGAAAGGCATCCCAATAAAGCTAAGGGCCCCACATGGAGTATTAAATGTTGTGAGAGAACAAGAGTACCAAGTTAGCTTAACCTGTTGCTAGGCAAACCTTAAATCTAAAGTGGAGAATATTCATGCATCCTCAACTTGGCCAGCATCTCTTGGAGCTTATCAGGGGAAAAATTATCAACTACCACAATCAGAGAAAAACAAATATAAGTGTCAACTGGTTCTATAACCTTCTCTTCACACAGCTTATCTAGCTGTTCTTTTAGTTGACTTCCAATACATAATGGGACATTCTGTGCTTTACGAATTACAGGAATGACATCAGGCTTCTAAATGACTTTGTGTTTGTAACTATTCACAACACCTAATGTAACCTCAAGTAATAGTTTATGTTGATCAAGCTATTTTTCTAAAGAATCAAATTGAGGGCCTGCTATTTTAACAAGTAAATATGGGAATTCTGTACCTAGACTCAATACTATTATGAAAGCTCCTTGGTCCCTCCAGCAAAGTATGATGTAACCTCCCTTGGTTGCATAAAAGTTAGTGTAAATAGCCTTATCTACATATGACATTTTTTTCAAAATATCCCAGCATATATATAAATCATTACCTCAGAACACTACTGTGTGTATATCAGGAGGGAAGAGTTCCACATGACTCCAATACTTTGTATCTGTCACTATGGTAATAGATGACCCTGGAACTATAGTGACATCAACTTAAACTTGTCTGATTGTTATGTTGCATACTGGAGCTCCTACTTTAACACCTTTTGCTGTTGACTCCACCATCTTAATAGTCAACATGACTTTGCTGCCATCTCCCTTTGATTCCTCCCTCCTTTCGGTAGAAACATGTTGCTTATTGATCAAAATAACTTTCTGTACATTTTGGCATATTCTAGAAATGTGCCCAACCTTCTTACATTTAATATGATTCCCCTATGACAGGACATACATTAGACCTAGCTAAATGGTTCTTAGAACCACATCTATAACATGTTCCCAAAGAACTTGGCCACTTTTCTCAGTTTTTGTACTGCTGATTATAGAAATTAAAATGATACTTCAGTTTAGACACAACAGCATGTACATTCTCACCAACAGGCATTTGTTTGGATTTTCCTAGCTGTTCCGATGCCATTTTTTATCATATCACTCTTCTAACTATTTCTAAAGTTTCCTCAATTCTCCCTTTCCTGTAACACAGTAGTATTTTTTGTGTTCTTGAATCATAGTGGTTGACCACTACTGGGTACCACTATTGGGTCACAGAGAGGTCTCTGAGATACATACCCAATGTTGCATAAAATACACATGGAGTAAGCACTGGTTCTCCCATTTGCCAAAACAATGGTTTTGCCACCCCAATTTAGAGGTGGGAGACTGCTGAGTTACCCTTGACCCAGTGCTCAGTGGTCCATCTGCTACTGATGTTTGCCACGACCCTTTGAGGGCCAAACAACAGAGATTGATTTCCCCTGTCTGTGTCCCCCGTAAGACATGAAGGACATAGACAAAGGAAAATGTACAATGGCCCCATCAAAAAGGAAGAAAGCTTCCTTCTGGCACAGGGCCATTGGTTATTTGATTAATGCAAACAAATTCCTCTTTGAGTGCCTTATTTCTCAAAACAAATAATTTCACAAGTGGGCACTTCAAACATGTTGCCCACTTCAGGGTCCCGCAGTGCTGTGAGCAGAGCTCCCTTCACAGCCCAGGGAAGGCTCTCTAAATAGTGAGGACAATCTTCTGTCAGGGTCTACATGACCTCCAAATATGTCACAGGTTTCATGATGTGTTTTTATTTATACTCCAAAACTTACACAGTTTCTGTCTAGTAAGTGGATTTTCAAAGCATGTGAATAGCTCTGTTAGTAATTCTTGATAATTTGTGTCAAGGCTTTCTTGTGGTTGCACTTTTGTGAAGAATGAAGATTTGGTTTGGATCATAACCACCATTCCTCTGACTTGAAATAAGCTTTGTAATCCGGCACCTGTGTGAGTAATAGATACAAACATCCACAATTCCAGTTCTGTAGAAACCTCCGTCCATTAAACACAATAATTCAAGGAGAGAATATAAAGGATCAACATCATGTAGTGAAAGGATAGGACCTTACCTGTAGTTAGTAGGGACATGGTTGGTTTAAAGGTACACCATTGACCTGAGCTGAATACTGTAGCTGCAAAGCCCATCACACACAAGGCAAAGGTGGGTGGAGCTTTATTTGAATGGGTGCATTAATGTGCAAATCAGGATCTGCCCCTCAGAAATCACAAGCTGTGAATTTGGCATTGGTTTTATATGGCTGACAGAGACGAGGCAAATACCATCCAGGATTAGGTCAACTTCTTGCTGGTCTAAACTTGACCAAATGACTGAATGCAAGGGTTTCTGGTTAGTATTTGCAAATCCAACCAGCGTGCTCCTGTTTATAGAGGACATCAGACCAGGGTCCCAACAAGGTGAAGGCAGCATTTGTCCCCTCCACTCCGTTGAAACTGTACCGCCCACTAAACCAATTAACCTCTGGGTAAAAGTAGAGGAGAAACTGATGAGACTCCTGTAGAAATGCAGGGAGTGTGCAAGGAGTGTGGTCTGAATCATCTCTGGGAAACACCCATTCTTGAGAAGTTGGTATCTGCCCCATAAAATAGTAAATATTCATGAAAAAAATGTTTGCAAAGTGGCATAAGCAATACACAGAAGGATGTATGCTAGCAACTTTATGTGTTGGGATAGACAATGAAGCAATTTCAGATTCCATTCCGAAGATCACCTAACTAACCTTCATTTTTAGGTCTGGCCTAGAGGTAGCGATAGCTGTCTCACAAGCCTCCTGTAATCAAGAAAATGCATAAATTACATATGCATAAAATAGACAAACACAGAGTGGCTTTACAGTGGCCCTCTTGATGCTTTGGTCTTTCATTTACATTTTGCTTCCGTCCACAAAGCATAGAGCATGGGATGTTGAGTCAGGCCATTTTAGCCATTTGCTTTCTTGCACTTTGAGTGATATAGTTTTGCCTGATCACGTATTTACATACACACCTAAACAGAAATTCAATTCTATGCACAATATTTCAGGCCAATACTGTAACTTGCCACGATTTTTACATATTTTATCCTTCCTAAATTGTATTAGTCACCCTTGTCCTTTAAATTCCACATCATTAAGAATCATATTTGTTTGTAATATGCAATAACATTAAAAATGTTTTCCCTTCTTGTTGTAAGTACACCTGCCTGCTAGGAAGCACATTATAATGAAAATCAATTTTACACTGACATTTGACATTTTGTGCAGGTATCTGCCCACCTCTTTTAGGTGTGGGCATGTTCTAATGTGTTTCTTTTTTTATATGTTGGCATATGTTTGCCAAAAATATAGCAATCTTTCGGGTTTGCCAAAGGCAGACCTGATGACTTTCACAATGATTTTTTTTTCATTTAGGTATTGGAAACGTTATTATTGTTTGCACCCATCACTCTGCAAAGGTAACCACTTAGACATACCTTTGATCATTCCATCAAATTTCTTAAACAGAAATGGAGCCTAACTGAAAAATACTCTATTGGAAATATTAAAATCCGAGATGGTAAACTATTGAAATGAATCTACTGGATTTGTTTACTTTAGCTGATAGTTTTTGTTGATCTCCAAATGTTGAAGTCCTTTAAATGGGAACTGCTTTTCATCTCTGTGTGTGGTAAATAGTGCTATTTCAGTAAAGATGCATGTATTTATTTTCATGCAAATATGCCTCCCAGCTGAGTATTTTCTAATTAAGAAAAGGTTGCTAAACCTGGCATATAGGCATACATTGGCATATGGACACAGTGTACTAGTAAACTAAAGCCCTGATTCAGATCTCAATGGATGGAATATTATGTCACAAACATGATGTATATCCTGCCCGCCGTATTATGATCTTCTTAGGATATAATGGGATCATAATATAGCAGATGGGATATCCATCATGTTTGCGATGGAGTACCCCCATCTGTCAAGATCTAAATCAGGCCCTAAGTGATTTAGGCCCTCATTCTGACCCTGGCGGTTCCCTACCGCCAGGGCCAAAGGGGGCGGGAGCACCGCCGACAGGCCGGCGGTGCTCCCTCGGTCATTCTGACCGTGGCGCTTTGGCCGTGGTCAGAACGGGAAAACCGGCAGTCTCCCGCCGGTTTTCCACTGACCCTTAGAATCCTCCAAGGCGGCGCAGCTCGCTGCGCCGCCGAGGGGATTCTGACCCCCCCTACCGCCATCCTGTTCATGGCGGGAAAGCCGCCATGAACAGGATGGCGGTAGGGAGGGTCGCGGGGCCCCTGGGGGCCCCTGCCGTGCCCATGCCCATGGCATGGGCACGGCAGGGGCCCCCTAACAGGGCCCAACTAGGCTTTTCAGTGTCTGCGATGCAGACACTGAAAAGCGCGACGGGTGCTGCTGCACCCGTCGCACGCCTTCCACTCCGCCGGCTCAATTCCGAGCCGGCTTCCTTGTGGAAGGCGCTTTCCCGCTGGGCCGGCGGGCGATCTGAATCAGATCGCCCGCCGGCCCAGCGGGAAAGTCAGAATACCCCTCGCGGTCAATTGACCGCGGGGCGGTATTCAGGCGGATTCCGACGGGCGGGCGGCAACCGCCGCCCGCCTAGGTCGGAATGACCACCTTAGTCTAGGCTCATTCATGAATGTGGCAAATTTGTATTAGAAAGTATAATTTTTTTATTACCTTTAAAAATGTTGCTGCTAATTCTATTCACAGTTCATTCATTTATGTGTTGTGCACTTTATTCTATAGTCCATGCAATGTATCCTAATAATGTTAGCTTCTCCTTAATTATTGTGCAATACTATGAATTGTATTGTGCACGCTGTAGCCATAATTGCCTCCAGATTTTTTCCAATGCATGATCTTGTGTCACCATTTTAGACCCATGTCACTGGAAAGAGGGAGCTCAAGGTTGCTGTTCACTAGTGTTATTGAACAACAACATTTACACCACTTTCCTGAAAGCAGTTGCTATTACATAGAGAAATACTCAAAATGTGCCAAAGAAGAGTTGGGTTGTATGACGGAACCCTGCATGCATTTACTCTGCATGCCTTAACAACTCAGTCTCTACCATGACTGCGACATTAACATGCATTACTTTACCAAGCAAGTCGTTACAATGACTTGTCTTAGGGGTGTTTGACTTTGGAATAGTATAAATCACTATTCGTCCTCCAGTCTCTTTGCAACAGTAGGGAAGGTGTTGGACTTAAAAATCAAATACCAGACCAACAACGCACCCCTAAGGCAAGTCGTTGTAACAACTTGCTTGGTAAAGTAATGCATGGTAATGTCACTGTTGTGGAAGTGACTGTGTTGTAAAGGCAGGTTGTGGTTCTGACTGCGTGGTAAAGGATATTTCCCATACTTTGTAGAACCCTTGTACATAGATACATGTATTAAGGTTATTAGGAAAAGGATACAGCCCTATTTGACTGATGCTGGGCACTTCTGGTGCCGTAAGAGTTACCAAGAGCAGGGATAATTTTCCGATCCGATCACAGGCACACCCTACCTTGTGGGCTATGAGACCTTCATGGGGTGACTTACCTAATGTTTAAAAGTAGGGATTTCCACATGCCAAAACGTTTATTTTGACAGGTCTGCCTGCAGGATTAAAAACTGCAGGGGCCAGGCTATTCAGGTAGGCCTGAACCCATGTTTTCCTTGTCAGCCTAGTGATGGTACAACAGGGGCCACAAGCCACTGGTTGCATTTAACTTTCCATATACTGAGTGAGGCATTACTGGAAAGTTAAGTATGCCATTTGGGGATTAGCCAATTTCCCACAGTTTAAA
This sequence comes from Pleurodeles waltl, assembly GCF_031143425.1. Taxonomy (NCBI): domain Eukaryota; kingdom Metazoa; phylum Chordata; class Amphibia; order Caudata; family Salamandridae; genus Pleurodeles; species Pleurodeles waltl. Next base: position 264,096,240 of record NC_090448.1, on the reverse strand, counting down.
CCACAATAATATTGTAGGACTATGTTTCTGTCCTTGATATTCTGATAAATAGACAATATCTCATATAGAGTCAAGGAGGATCTGGTGTAACAGGGCCATGTGAGGGGAATTGTACTTTTAGATTAAAAGTGTGTACGGCTGCTGGTAATACTGTGGGGGTGATCTGCACCCACTGTATCCTCGTTTAGAGATGTACACTAAGAATACTTTAAGGTCAGTTGGCAGTGATGTAACTTTCCTAGTTACTTGGGATGGCACCAGAGCCTAAGGCGTAATGCCATATCCTGCCTAGCTGTTGTGGTTTTGTGCTTGAATCATTACAATGAGGGTTTGAACAAGCAATCAGAGTGGCAGTGACAGGGATGACTTACATGACGTGCCCTCTGACTATTTTGTTATTGGTTTGATTAGTTACATTTTGTGTTACTGTAAATTGTATGCTTCATTGTTCCTCAATGAAGATGGACTCATGGTTACCTTTTCTTTTCATTTGGGTGAAAACCGTTGAAACTACAATGGATGTTGTTTAATAGAATTGTGTAAATGATGTGTATGCCTCTATCTTTTGCCTGCAAAAGTGTATTCATCTCATGTCTGCACGGACGATGATGAAGGTGCTGAGCGTCAATGGGGATTGTAGAATGAAAGGGAAGGCAGAATATAGTCAGTTGTGTAGCAGATGGGAAAAGGAATATTGATAGGTTCTGCCCTGACAGGTGGGTGCATGACTGACTGCTGAATTTAGAGTTCACCAACATAACATGGTAGAAGTTAGTATTTTCTCTTTTCAGAAACAAACCTCCAAAGTGGGGCGTAAAGGTCCTCGTGCCTTAAAAGCACTTCTTGCCTCTGGAATTACCCATATGCAGAGATAAAAGCTGCCTAGTTGTATTTAAGTGGGTACTTGGGGTGCTGTAAATTTAAACTGTGTTCAGAGCTATGTAGTAGAATTCTGCCTAAAAATGAATGTTGAATTCAGAAAATATGGATGGGCAACCCCTACAGCAGCGATAAGACAATACATTAAATGTTTCGAAAATGTTTCTATAGCAAAGAATTAATGTTGCCTGTTGGGTTGCCACAATGTAGAATGATTATAAATAGCTGCCTCGTTTTCTTATTAAACTCAGGAAAAATAAACAACTAGGTGAAACGCCCCTAATGTTCAACAGGTTAGCACTATTGAACAGCTAAAAACTGACCCTTCGTGTACAACATACCCGTGTGCTAAAATAAATACTTCTCATCTCCATCCTCGAACTGTGTTGTGATTCCCTTGGGGAATAAGTGGCAGGTAGTTCCACAAATCAAAATCCATTGAGTTCTTTGTCCATTTCCACTGACATGATTAATTCATATAAAACTGAAGCAGTTTCTTATTTCATAACTTTTTATTGATGTTTTGGATTTACAAAAATAAATGGTCGGCGTGTAACAGTAGACGATTTCCTTATTACGTCATATGAAAGCATATATTATATGTGGGCACCAAAACAACAAACTAATAAAACGTTATTAAACTAGATAAAGGAATTTCAATTACCCAACCGTATGATGGGAACTAAGTAAACCAAAGGAGAGAAGCAAAAAACAGAGAATGAAAGGTGTAGGAAAAGGAGAGATCAGGAGGGGAGAGAATGAGAGAAGTGTGTGAACTATCTGTGTTTACAGGGAAGACTACACTGTGCCATTTCGATTCTACAATCAATTGGCTCTTTCTTTTTTCAACATTGAAACTGAAGCAATTTCTTTCTTTTTTATGCCTGAAACGTTTCATTTCAGCGTGCTCACTACTCCTGGAGTAACTTTAAACACGCTTTTGTAGCATATCTGTTCTTGTCTCTCATTTTGTTCTCATTCTTCTGTAAGTTATGACAAGTATTAACATTTATTTGGATTATATTTTATGACTATAACATTTCAAGGTCACAATTGCAAAGAAAATGCACCCACAGCTTATATATTTCATGTAGGTAGATATCACTGAGCTCACAGCAGTACCACCTGTAACGATAACAAAACAATCACAACCCCCAAGCGGAGCATATTTGTTAGAACAGCTCCCACACATGCACCACACCTGAAAGATAGCCAGAGTAGTGCCTCACTCACCTCACAATAGAACACAACTCTTCATAAAACAGCATACTTCTTGCCTAAACAATGCATGACACACATAGGCCCTGATTAGACTTTGGTGAAGAGGGTACTCCATCACAAAGGCAACGAGTACCTTCTCCGCTAAAGCAAAGTTGTGTCAGGCTTATTTAGAGTTCGGCAGAATTTCAGTATCTAGAACACCGACATGCTCCTTTTCTGCCACCTACATACACCTCTGTTGGCCCATCGGAGGTTTGACCACGTGTTTGCCTGCCCTACTTAGAGTGGGAAAACACGTCAAGTTTATTGCTTCACACACCATCATACAAAATATGGTGGTATGTGAAACCATAAACCTGTAAATGACCCCCATGCCATGAAAGAAAATTTCCATGGTGAGGGGGTCATTGTTTTTTCTTCATTTTCAAACACAAAACCCTGCTTTGGAACTTTGTTTTTGGAAAAAAATAGAAAATTTGATGCACCTCTCTGTCATGTTGACAGAGCCGTCTGTCAAACCTTTAGTGCATTTACAGGAACCGCTGTGATGGCAGTTCCTGGAAATACAAGAGGTGCCAGCTGAGCTGCTGGACATCTCTAAATTTGGTGGGCGGAGTATCCTCGACATGGCGTGAATAAAGTACTCCACCATGGCAATAATATATACTACGTTCATCAAACTCACACACATGAAGATTGTGTCAAAAATTCCATTAGTACAAAAACATTGTGTCACACAATATCATTTTCAAGAATATTGTTTTTTGTACATAATATTGACTTAAATCTTATTGATTTATTTACTATCCTTTACTTAATAGTTGTAAATAATATCATTGTTTGTTCAACCCTATGCCTCTCATTATGAGTTGGCCATTATCAGATGTGATAATTATTGATTGTGATAATTATTGCATCCCTTAAAAACCAACACCAAGCTATTTGGTATTTATCAGTTGAGATAATTATTGCCTATGACAAGTTTTTTGTTGAAGGCCATACGGACCGACAATACCAGGGATTTTGGTCCCACAAAAGTTCTATTTCAAAACACTAATATAGTCTTTCTATACTTATAATAATAGGATTGACAACAAATATTGTGTCAAAAGTAAAAGAGAAGGGAACATTCTCAAAAACAAGGTAAGACTATCTATTTTTTTAAATAAATTTAAAGTGTAATGCAATATTTTTGAAATATTAATAAATTAGACATAATACAATGTAAACTGCATAGTTTCAGTCATATATATATATATATATATATATATACATACATATATATATATATATATATATATATATATATATGGCAGTCGCTACTAGGTAGCTATAGTTAGGACCTAGGCACTCATTACAAGTGTGGCGGTCTGACAGTCACTCTCCAGGCATTCCGACCACCTCATTACAACCCTGGTAGGCGGACCCACCTGATAACACCCATCCCCATCAGGAACATGGTTCACGTAATCTAATCTGGTGTTACACCACATTGTATACTAGGGACACTAATTCCCAACACTCCACCTTACTCTAGGGACCTGTAGACACCACACCACAAAGTCTTCTACAGGCACAATCCCTGAAAACTCCACTGCACCTTAGAGCAAATAAGCATATAACTACAGTGCATCCAGTAGGCACTAATGTTTCAAGCTGCACTACATTCTAGGTACATAAATATCTTTATTTCAGGGAATTTAACTCATCGTATTGCACCACTGCTTAAGGACACCAACCCAACTCACCACGCTTCATCCTTGGGACACTAATTCACAATGCTACACTGAATCATCTGGGCATAGTCCTCTATGCTGTACTGCATCTTAGGAACACTAACTTCCACTATACACTGCATCCTAGGAACACTATTAAAGTGTGCTGCATTCAAGGAAGAATGATTCATCATACTACACTGTGTCACTGGCAGACTGGTTTTCCATGTTGTGATGCTCAGTGGAAACATATACTGAAAATCCTATAGTACATTCTAGTGGGACTAACCTCATGCAGTGCCTCTGAGACTTGCTGAACCACCAACTGTGGTACACCTTATGGACACTCACCTCCACTATGAACCACTTCCGATGCACATTAATTAACGAGACTGCACTGTATCTTACAAATCCTAACCCATTACTCGAGACTTCAACCTTGGTCGACATACCCAGCCTAGGCAACCCATCATAGTGCAATGCAGCATGCATGTAAACACAAGGTCAACCCATTGCATTACATCCTGGGTCATTATCCTATCACACTACACTGCATCTTCGAACACTAACCACCTGACCTGCATACGAGGAACACTAATTCACCACATCCCACTGGACCGTAGAAACACTAGGGGCCTGATTACAATGTTGGTGGTCTTATCGCCATCCCACTGCCCCAGCAGGACTGAGTACTCCGCTGAGCTGCAGACTTTTCCACCCACCATATGAAACTGCATGCAATAGCTGTGTGACTCTGTAGAACAGGGAATGCTGCACACTCTATCTCTGCACTGACAGTGTGGCCCCATGGAACAAGAAACATTGCACACCCTGCCACCTGAAATGGACACTGCACCACTGTGATTGTATCTCAACACGTTACAGACACTCGGGTCAGAATTCAGTGAGCTTTAACTAATTTACTGCTTTTCTGCTGACTTACCCATGGTGGTGTCCCCGCCAGAAAACACTCAGTGGAAAGGCAGATCATAATATGCATGGTTGGAAGCTTGGCAGGACTCTCTCCATGAGCTGCCTCTGGCTCCCGCCAAGGGAGCATAAGTATCTGCGGAGGCAGTGGTCTTGTTGCCGTGTTCCACACACTTCATAATTGTCCAGTCAAACCGCCAAGGAGGCGGGTGTGAGGACCACCAAAAATGCGAAGGGGGGACATATCCCACCGTCATCATAATCAGGCCCTAAGTCATTGCATTATAGTGAATCGTGATGGCACTAATATGCCACATGATCCTGCCCCTAAGGGCATTTACCCACCACAGTGCACCCTAAGGAATTCCATACAATATTACAACACGATCTTGTGGTACGGACTCAGCAATCTGCACTTTAAGATCACTAGCACTCCAAATTGCTTTGCAACATAACTGTACCAAACCTGCTCATTGTCCAATAGAGACTCAAATCTGCAGCACCATACTGTGTCTCAGGAACCTTAGCTTATAACTGCAAATCTTCACAAAAGAACTAACCTAACATTCAACACTGCATCCTTTTGAGACTAACCAACTACACTGCTCATCAGGAATGTGGGCACATGACATTGGATTGTATTCTTTGCTATTCTTAAGTACACATCTGTGTACCTTGACAATGTATCTCTTTAATTTAAATGGATGTAGAACAAATAATAATAACTATATACTTAGCTATAAATACTCACTTTTACAAAATTGTAGTTGCTATTCTGAATAACATATTTTGGTGTGCCTACGTTTTTGTTGTTAATATTACAACACACAACCTACCTCAATGCTTGCTAGGGATAGTAACTCACAATACTACACTGAAGTCTAAGAAATAGAATTTACTCTAAGGCACTGCATTGTTCACACATTTACACTTAACACTATTATTGAACACTAGAACAGTAACATATTTCACTGCCTATGGGTAAATACGCAATAATTTGCAGGGGAAACTAGGTAATACTAACTTAACACACTGCACCGTATTCTTAGGATAAAAATCCACCACATTTAATGAAATCTAAGAGTTATATGGCATCACACATCATAGTATCCCAGTAACACTGCCCAGCTAGGTTGAATCTAAGGAACACTAACCCACCCATCTGCTGTATTTCGTAGCGGCACATCCTTAGCAAAATGCATGGCTTATTAGAAATAATAACCCACATGACACTGTATTGTAGGAAGATTACCCCCAAAACACTGCTTATGACACTACATTCTGGAACCACTGACTTGCCACAGTGTTCCCCATCGAATACTAACCCACTGTAATCCAGTGCATCGTAGAGGCAAAAATATGCCTCACTGGTCCAAAGAGACACTTATGATGCAGTTGTGCATTTAATGGTCACCCACCAACCACACTGCACTGAATCTTAGGCATAGGAATTCACCATAGTAGTTTTATTCTAGCTACACAAATTCACAAATGTTTCTCTACCCTAAGAACTGGAAAGCACTCTGCAGTGCATCTGTGAGGCATTATCCTACAATACCGCATAGTATGTTTGGGGCAAAACATGACCACACTACTAGCATCCTAGGGGCAACAAAAACTGATAAAATGGAAATACTTCTGAAAGAACGTTTACTTAGTGAGTTCATGTCTGTCTCTTGAAAAGTTAGCCCTTTCCCATATGGCTGTTCAATATAACTTAAGGAGAAACAGAAGGTTGGAAACTAAGATAATTCAGGGAAATGATAGATGCATTTTAGAAAAATGCAAAAGTAATTCTATTAGAATAATACATGTTTCTCCTATGGCTAAATTACAATCCTTTTCTGTCACTCTCACTGTAAGGACATATATATAAAGTAACACATTAGAGGCCTGATTCACACAGGTAAACTTGACTTTGATGAAAGTTTATGACTGTGTGCTATTCACAAAGGTATTTTACTAGTAGCCTCTTTACGACTGTGAAGTCTGCACATAAAAAGTTAGGACAGTCCTATCTTATTATGTGCAGACTCTGCAGTCGTAAAGATGCTACTAACAAAATACATTTCTGAATAGAAAACAATTGTGAGTGTACCTTTCCGAATCGGGCCTTAAGACTTAGGTCATGAATACATGATTATTCCCATTTCCATAAATAAGTGGTTTGAAAGTGTTCCTTCGCTTATAATGCAGCGTCAGGAATTGTGAGAACGTCAAGTCCTGTGTCTGTTCTCTGGTTTATAGATTATTTGAGCAGCTGTTAAAACAAATCACCATTCCGACATGTGCATAGCACAATGCTAACAAATATGTTGCCTACTTCAGATCAGGCCCACAGTTTTGCACACAACGCATTCGTTTTTATATAAATGGCACATGTAAGTTACTTGGAAGCTTTCTGCTTATGCAGCAGTTTGCAACTTTTACAGGTGTGCTGTAGATTAATTACATTTCCTACAGTTGCCATGGGGAAACTATTATATTTACTGCAGGTATTAAATCATTACATGGGGTTCTTACAAGAACACAAAAGAACATACACACTGCAACTTATTACTGAGGTATGCTTAAGGGCTGGTTTGCCTGAAAGTGTAGAAGAGGAGTGAAGCAGAAATGTATGGCATCCACAGGACCTAAGGTGTGACCACACCAATTCACTGAGGCACATATGAATTACATAAGTGATGCAGACAAACCCATACTTAAAATTACTGTTTGCCCTTTCCCAAGCTGAAATGACAGCAACAGAATGTAAAGCCTACAACATTACAGAATTTCAGTGCATCTCCCAAAGTAACCCATTTCACTACCTTGGTGTAACCGCTTGGCATGTCAAGGCTCTAGATGTATTGTGATGGTGCAAATTGCTGCCCCTTCCATTACAGCAGCTTAGTATGTAGTTATGAAATGTCTCTCCCAAACCAACTATTCTAATGCTGTTGTAGACATTTTTGTTTTGTGTTACCAAGTTTTAATCATAGGGTCAATGTATTATCACAAGTCCAGATCATTTTTGTGGTGTTACTCTTTGTTAAGTCTTGATAATTTGTGGTTATCTTACACTAACAATTCTTTTAAATTTGTCATTCTTTTAACAGCATTCCATGTTAGTGTGTTGCACCCTAGTTCCCCTATAACACTTTTGAAATATAAGCCTTCAACTTCAATAGAAGCTAGTAAAGGATAAGGCATGGTAAGGCTGTTATTGACGTGTGGCTGAGACCCATGACCAAATTGTGATAGGAACTTACTCATTGTTCTTAAAACAAAGTGCCAATTTTCCTTCTGACCTTTGACAGTGATTATCCCATACTACTATTGTAGGAAAACGCCTTTTTTACATGCTTAGCCTCAATTTTTTGCCTGGTTTGTGACTGTTAGTGCACTGGGTGCCAGTTCTCTTTCCCCAAAACTGCACAGTTGTTTTGCACAAATGGCAAACTCTTTAGCTACCACTGTAAGTCCATAGTAAACAGTACCCCTGGTGCCTAGGGCCAGGGGTACTAAGGAAGGTCTTTGAGGGCTGCAGCACCAGTTGTGCCACCCACAGGGACCCCTCACCAAACCCACACAGTGCTGTCATTGCAAACTGCCTGTGTTGGTGCAGGTTAAATTGAAAACACGACCTGTCACACACCCCTGTATGCCAGGTCCCCTATCACTGCATGTACCAGATGTATGTTAACCCTAAGGCAGGGTGCATCAAGGCACATGTGAGGGCGTATATGCATGAGCAGATATGCCCCTGTTATGTCTCTGTCGATTCTGAGACATAGAAAGTGAATAGGAAACTCATTTTAAATGCATGTGCTGGACGCTGGTCATTACAAGTTCCCCAGCTACATGATGGCTTTTCTGAATCCTAGGAAGTTTAGGATCAAACATCTCAGAACGATAAACCCTCACTGAATCCAGTGATAGATTTATTAATAAATGTGCACAGAGGGCACCTCAGAGGTGCCCCTTGAATACCTAACATCTACTAGTGTTCTGACTGACCAGTTCAGCCACCACAGATGTATTTCTGCCCACCATCACTCTTGAGGGCCTGAGACTAAGGCCTGCATTGGGTGAAGGTGTTACCACTTCACCCAGGCAGGACAGACATTCCAGTGTGGGAAGCTTCAAAGGCCTTGCCGCCTTTGTATTGCGACCCATGTCTCTCCAAATGGTGGAAGATGACCAAACCCCCTGTCCTAACCCCAATTTTGGTGGCAGCACAGGCAGGAAAATTAGACAGGTTAGGAGGTGTGCCCACGTCATGCTAATCCTACCCCCGAGAAGGACAAACTAAAGTGGACATTCATTTTTAAATTCCTCTATCTTGTTTGGAATGCATTAGGCCACTAGGGTTAGGGTTATGCCACTGGGCACCTGACTCCTTACTGCAACCCTGCACCTGCCCGCTCCTGTGCTGCCCGGAGTGACCTGATGTGTTCTGATCAATGCCCAATATTTATCTTTGCTCCCTGGGCTTGACCTCGTAAGTCATCGTTAAACCTGTGTTTGCTGAACTTTGTCTTTCCTCCCTAGGATATCATTGAGAGAACTCTGGAAATTTCAGTGTTGATTTCTGAAACTGCAAAGTGTTTATCATTAAGTCTACGTACCTGCTTATGAAGTTTTTGGGTTTGAAACATATATAACTTTTTTTTTTCTAAATTGGTCTCAGATTTATTCTTTGAGTGTGTGTCTCATTTATTGCCTCTTTGAGTACAACAAATGCTTAGCACTATCCTCTGATAAGCCTTACTGCTCACTCATACGACCACAACATAGAACATTCGTCCTATCTACTTATGCCTCTGCAAAACGAATTAGGGACCCACTGGACTCTCTGCAAACTATACTTCATTGTAGTGCACTACATAGAGAACCAGCTTCCTACAACTATAAAGAATACTTTTATGACTATAAACTGATGTATTTAGAGGTCAAACACAACCAAGAAAAAATACAATTTAGATGCAATAATTAAAGAAAAATACAATTAAAAAATTTGATGTAGATATAGAGTAAAGGATGACGTTGATGAAGTGGGGATTGATGCAGTATTACAATCCATAGTAGACTTGGTAATGTTGTATTAGCAGTAATAGAGAAAGTGGCTTGCAGTTTAGTGGTGGTCCATGTTATAATATACAACTCTTTATGATTAAGTCAGTTTGGTAAAAATTCCTATTGTATTTATCATTTTATTTTCCCTCTCTGTGTGCCACATTCTCTTTCCTCTTTATTTACGGTGAATAATGAAACGGTTGAAATGGTTGGAAGCATTTACTAGATCGACAAACATACTAAATCATGGCATGTAACACAAGGCCTATTGAATGAACTGCATAGGTAGACCCCACCAAAGTTTAGGAACTTTAATCACTTGAGTAATAAAAGTCAAACAGCGATAAAATTAAAGGCTGGCAAAAACAATAGGACCAGACAAAATGTAAATAGTCCCTACTTTATGAAGCCTGTGCTTTAATGAATTATTTATTAACTGTTTGGTATCTGCATACTTGTCCTATTAGAAACTGGTCGCCATGCATTTTTAATAATAAACTATGTAAAGAGACTTGCAATGCAACTAACTGGCCTGGCTGCTTGAATCCAGAAGGGGTTACTGAGAAGGGAAGCCATTTTCTAATTAATCCATTAATGGAAGCTGGCCATATTAAACCTCAGCAAAATGTTGAACAGAGGTTTTCACACTTGGGTTCCTTCTCCTGGTCCTGTACAGTGCCTTTTCCTGTCTTTGTGACTCAATGTATTTATTATTTAAGTGAACACATTATACAGCTATAAAGCTGCGCCACCTGTACCTACACAAGTAGCCCAAAGTCTATGCTGGGAGTACCAGTCAAAGAAAGCATTTGGGAAACACCTTGAATCTGAAACCATATCAATGCTGCAAAGTTGCTCTTCTTGTGAAAAATAAGCTTGACAGATGTCAGCAAAGGTCTATTGTACACAAAATGAAAAGAAGTACGAAGTACCGTGGGATATTTCAACATCACACAGCATCACAATGCATATTTTACATTTTTTGTTGAGGTTCTTGCTGGCTTTCTATAAATGGACATCAAAACATTCCACAAATAAAAATGCAGACAATGAAAAGAGATAAAAACACACAGAAATAGTAAGAGCAATGCAAAAAAATCTAAAGAAAATCTGCCTCAAAGTAAATAACATAATTCTAAAGAATATAATTTTTTTAAAACCCTCAAAGAAATCGGAATCGATCAATTTCTCCCTCTTGTATATATATTTTCATAAACCACTTTCAGCCAGCCAACAAATCCTCTCTACGGATCCAATATTTTGTCTAGTCTCATTATCAATCAAAAAAACAAAGAACTCCAGACCGTATCACTCAAGGATAGGGCTAGGCAATCTTTGACAATATTGAGAGAGAACTCCTTATGCTTCTATACAATTCAGTATCACACACAGTAAAACGGTAACATAAACTGTAAAAAACTGTAAACTCTGCACTTGTATAGCGCACTACTCACTCGTTAGGGTCTCAAGGCACTGTACGCATACTGCTGTGGAACCCCACCTGGCTTTTCCCTGTGAGACGCCCACTCCTGGACAGCCCCAGGGAGAAGCCAAGCATCCAAGCGCTGTGAGGGCCGTTGTGGAGATTAAGCAAGCTATTGCCCAGAGTTACAGAGTGGGACCCATTAATTAGATTAGGCACTGAGGCGAGAAATATCTGGTCCAAGGGAATTGAGCCCAAGACCTGCAGAGGTGGGAATTGAACCCTGGTCCCGGACCAAATCTCTGCATCAGGGTCTGCCGCTTTCAATCCATAGTACACTTGGCAATGTTGTATTAGCAGTAATAGAGAAAGTGGCTTGCAGTTTAGTGGTGGTCCATGTTATAATATACAACTCTTTATGATTGACTGAAAACAGCTGTGAAAGGAAAATTATAAATTGTGGTTGATCGATGTTAATCATAAGTATTAAGGCCACTAACTTATTAGGTTCATTCAAAGGATTCAATAATTTAAACTCTGGCTCAACCACTAGTAGCTATGGCACACAGCAGATAGTCTTAACTTAGAGAAAATGTTTAAAACATTGAGAAGTACGAAAACACTTGAAAAGTCAGACAGAACACAACAAAAATCCCACTCCAGTATATAAAAAGAGAGAAAAATTTAATAACTGTAAACTGTAAACTGTGACTATTTTTTAAAAAGGGGGATTGATGCTGATGCTGTGCCTGTGGTTGAGCATCTTGAGACAATGACTCATCATTTGAATATAGAAAAAGAAAATAGGTCTATGATGGTTGCTGCAGTGGAGCTTTCTAATGTTCTCCAACAGAGGTCGCCTAAGGACTTACTTATCTCCCTTGGGCAATGTGGTTGAATGGTTAAACTCTTGGAGGGTCCTGTGGCTAACCAGCTAGCTATTTCTTCTAGGGATAAACTCCTTAAGTGGAGTTGGGTGGCAGGAGTGCTGAATAATGCCCATCCTGCTGCAAAACAGTTTTTGAGGTAGCTTGGATGGGCTGCTTCTGTCCTGGAATTTAGCTGGGCTGGTTATGACGAGGCAAAACTGAATTCCCAGGAGTTTCTTAACCCGCTAATCATATGTTTGCAAGAAACCTGGCCATGTTCTGAATTTTCATTTGCAGATTACTTTGTATTTTCATGCAACGCAGAGCGATCTGATAGGGGTCATGCTAGTTAGGGGTGGGGGTCTTACTTAAGAAAATTCTGAATTGTACACAAGTGGTTTTTATTCACCCCTGGAATTTGTGCCTCTCTTTGAAGTTGGCTTTTTGTGATGAGAAAGGTTGTCGATCCTTTTTAACATTAGCAAACATGTACATCCCTCTAAGAAAATCTTTTGACAACTTGGTGAACTCGCTTTTTTGTCTTTGTTCATTATACTAGTATGGCTGAAGACTGTTCCCTTATCATACTTGTGGGTGATTTAAATGCAAAGGTCTCAAACCTAGTCTTTGCCACATTTGCTAATGTTGAGAAAGGGGAAGTGTGGTCTATACCGGAAACCTCCTTACCAGAAAAGTCTAGAACTGACAAGCGTGTCTTTTTATTACTTAAAATTCTGCTGAAGTATAAACTGGTTTTCTTAAATGGAAGAACTCCCAAAGGTGTTCCTGCTGTTTTTACTTTTCATTCTAATTCTTTGCAGAGTTTACTTGTTAATGTTGTAGTTTCCCTTCAGATGTTTGGGGCCTGGAGGGTTTTACTATGTGTGCTATTGATATTAGTGAGCACTGACTAATAAGTACAACTATAACCTTTAACCTTTTGGAGTTAGTGTCTGGGAATCCCTCTTTGAGTAGGACTTATTTTATCAAGTCAAATGGTTGTACTTTTGGACTGCTAAAAATGTTGTGTCCTTAAGCCTAAAGATTAAAAAAGTTTGCACAATTGTAAATGAGTCTGAAAGGGATGACCTTATATCCATTTATTAATCCCATGTGGAGGGATTTCACAATTGTGGCTCCTCTCATAAAGGCTCTTGGCTGCTTATAAAGTGGGATCCTAGGTTGAAGGCTTTAAATCAGGAAATAAACCTCCTGACAAGGAAATAGCATTTGTTGTTTTCCTTGACAAGATACCATGAAATTGATTGCCTTATGCATAAAAGATGTACATTTATTGCTGAAGAGTGCAGGAAGGGATGAGTTGCTAAGTGGATTAATCTAAGAGAGGCTGCGACCTCCTGAGATTCTCAGAAATTCTGGCACTTGGTTGCTGAATACTGTGATGCTAGGGTGACTGTGCATGCTATTCCTAACACCGAAAACCTTTGGGTGAGTTACATTTCAAAGTTGTCTATTAGCAATTTGAGGAAGCTGACCCAGTGGTGCTACATGTGGATGATGAGGTGATTGCGCGGTATGGTGCACCCTCTGTAGCAGAGATTGTCGGTTTTTTAATAAATTATAGATCTTTTGGAGCAATGGGGGCCTGATGAGGTCTCATTTGGGAGTTATCAAAAAGGAGATCGCAGCATGGGGATCCTTACTTAGTCCTCTATTTGAATTATGTTATTGCTGTGGTAAAACCCCTTTGTCTTGGAAGGGTAGAGTTATTGTTCTGTTGTACAAAAAGGGTCCTAGATCCTCCCCCATAAGCTTTAGGCAGATAGCATTATTGGATGCAATGGGCAAACTCTTTGCCAAGAGTGAGCTTTCCCATTTAAAGCAATGGGTGGATGAAAATAATATTATCCCCCCAGAACAAGCAGGCTTTCGGAGAAATGATAGTATCATTGGAATTATTGCAGTCCTCCAAGTAAGAAATATTTCCTCTCCCGGGGCATTCCAGTGTATACGTCTTTCATTAATTTCTCCACAGTGCTTGATAAAGTTGAATGTCCAACGCTGTGAAGAAAGCCTTTATATTTGGGTGCCCTGCACCACTGCATCATCAAACTGCACTCTGATACATTGTGTTAAATTTTCATGAGAGGGACTCAGGGGTTATCTCAAAATGGTTAAATGCAGAGAGGTAGTTGGCTCCCCTGTTGTTTTCCCTATATTTTTATAATCTTCCCGGTATCCTAGGTCAGTCCCGGGGGGGACCGTCCAAAGGTAGGAACAATGACTATTTGTTCCCTGCTGTATGCCGATAATGTGGCTATAGTGGATTTAACCTCTATTGATTTGCAACGTCACCTCTCCACCCTGTCAAAGTATGCAGAAGTCCACTTCTTGAAAATAAACATTTCCAAATGTAAAATCTTGATTTGTCATAAGAAGGGTTTAAGGTCTAGGGAGAAGTTCAACTGGTTTTCAGGGTAAGAGGAGCTAGAATAGGTGGATTCACACCTTTATCTGGGCAAGATCTTTCCTATCACCATAAGGGATGACCCTCATATAAATGGTTGTGTGAGTAGGGCCCTGTCTCAGGCAAACACCCTCAATAGATTCTATAAATCATGCAGGAGGTGCAATTTTGGCTGTGTTTTGCTGATCTCTCTGATTTAAATCCCCCCTTTTTTGTGTTAGGTCATGTGAGGTGTTGAATGCAAGGTGTTGGATTTTTTTTTCAATGGAATTGAAGGACGTATTCTTTGCCAGAGTTCCAATTTGAATACACTTGCAGCTCCCCATGCCCGTCACCTGGAGTTTGGTTTATGGTATTCATATACCTTTGCTCTGGCGGTGGCGCTGAGGTTGAGGAACTCACTCTTGAGTGGAGAGGAGGGAACCCTTGGTGCAGCTTTGAAGTCTGACATTTTTGTCTTCAGAAACAAAAGTCTTTCAAGGTGGCATAGAAACCTTTGGGCTTGTTCTGAATGTAGTCTTTTTTATGTCAAAGTCTTTGCTAAAGAGTTACATAAAGAATTCCATGTACAGATTAAGTTTGGCCAGAGACACTGCTATGTGTCAATCTAACACTCAAAACCTGCCGATCCAGGATAGCACTTCGGGGAAGAGATCTCAGCCTTATCTAACTCGGAATCTTCCTCATTGGGTCAGAAGACTAATTCTTTCTGTAAGAATGGATTTGCTCCCCCTCCTTGTGGTTACTGGCCTTTGGGATAATGTCCCAATAAAGGAGAGTATATATGAGTTCTGCCATCTTTCATTCAAGATCTAAACCATGCCCTATTTGTATGTCCTGTGTTGCACTATGCACAACGTCACTTTTAAAAGTATCTGTTTCTTAAACATAATATACGTTCTGCTCTGGAGGCTTGCATGTGCCTTATGGCTCCCTCAAATGAAATGGCATGTAACAAGATCTTTTTATTTTTCAGAAATTTTTTGAATGTGTACTAATGAATTTGCATGTGATCTATAAAATATGGTGCTACATTTTGTATGGTCACTGTCTTCTTTGCATTTAGTGATCTTTTCTGCATGCAATGTAAGTTTTAAACCATGTAATTCTTGTCTAGTCCATGTTTCACACTGCACTCCGTCACCTTCAAAGGCTGTTGAGGTTCCACTTTTTGTATGGTCACTGTCCTCCATGCAAGTAGTGATCTGTTCTGCATGCAATGTAAGTTTTTAACTATGTAATTCTTGTATATTCTACATTGCACAATACACTGTCATCTTCTAAGGCTGTTGAGGCTGAATATCTGCAAAGTATTGCATCTATTTGTTTTTAATTATTTATCTCTGTGTGTTTTAAAATGTGCTTTCGTATTATTATTTTATGTGAACCTCCATAGAAGTTCAAAATCATAATAGTAAATAAATGGACAAACTGACAAATTGGATAACCTAAGTAGAGTAGTCCCAGGGAAAGTCTGGAAGTCAAAAAGTCAAAAACGTTTCTAAATCCGACTTCAGAAAGGGACTTTGTCACTTTTTGAGAAGAAAAGTCCATCCTGTGTGACTCAGATCTGAAAGTGTAGCCTCCAGTTTAGAACCAACACAGGATACTAGAAGCAGGTGGTCAAGCTGTAAGTCTTGAGCTTTCAAGATTATTCCCAATTCAGAATGGGTCTTAGTCATATTTTCAGAGATGCAAGGACCTTGGAGAGGGATGGAGCTGAAATCCAATCTGATAATGTGAAGCTGCTGATTGGATACTTTTTCTGACATATCCCTTTGGAGTTCTAGAGTTAAAGTTTACAAAAGTTTACAAACTTTCTTCTGGTGCTTAACAAACCAGTGGATTATTCTTCAAAGGCCCTCAGGACCCCAGGGGAGGACCCTAGTGACTCTCAGGGTGTTAGGCAGAGGTCATCAGCAGGGTCAGTCTAATTCCAGTTACTACTGGTCATCTGCAGCTGAGCACTTTAGGAAAAGGGCCCATTGCAGCTAGTTGTATCCTTATAGCCACAGAAGAGATCAGGCACCTTCCCTCTGTAGTCCACTTTTTTTGTCCTGGGAAAAAGTGGGACCAATTCCAGCCCCTCAGGTTTCTTCACAGGTTTCAAACAACATATGAAGTCCTTCTGTTCTTCCACGTTCAGAGAGCGCTCTAAGGAGGTGTGTTGTGGTTCTACATTCATGCCTGGCACCAGAAAGTTGGTTGAGATTGCTGCTACCAACGGAGGAAAGTTTTTCATTGGCATCCCAACCCACATTTTCAGTAGTTCTTGTTTGATCTACTGCAAACAACCCTACAGTGCCCTTCACTTTTAAAATCCAAGATATGGAAACACTTCTCCCCTCTTTCAGAGCCTTTGTGCCCACCCATATTTCCGGCCAGGGTAAAAAGCTGTGCCATTCTCTATGGTTACTCAAAACTGGTTCTGAAGAGAGCTTTTCTCACACTGGGTTGATTGCCACCCTAACTAGGTGGACAAAGGCTGGGGCCTTTTCAGGTGCCACTTAGCATTTACTTGTGGGTCAGGTCAGGACACTTTGACGTTAATTATGTTGCTGGGCCCACCCAACCGGTTTTCTTAGCAGGGGAAAAAAACATCCCTCCCCCCTTTTCTTAGCCACTGTCCCTAATGTGGGAGCAATTTAGTTTTCAGAGTTCTTACATACCTCTTTCCGGCCAAGTTCAAGTTGGGCAGTGGCTGGAGATCTAATACAAATCAACCTCCAACAGAGTTTGGCATAGTAATCATAACTGTAACAGTTATATTTTCCACATATCTAATAAAATTCAGACTTTACTATTAGATTATTAAATATAATGGATACACCTCCGAATGAAGTCTGTCGCTGATACAGGTCAAAAGTTATAGGTTAAAGTGGATAATCTATACTTAGATGTGCCAGTTACAGCCTGACCAGTGACAGTGTAGTTTGAGGCCTACTCACCGGGGAACATGTCATATGTCATTTCTAAAGTCTCACATGTTGTACGCCTTAATATTATGCACTATACCTTGTGTGGAGCAAGGTTTATTTAGGGTGAGCTATTTATTATTTAAAATGAGGTTTTCTTACCTGTCAACTGGGTGATTTTGACAGGTCTGTGCAGCAGGGTTCAAGCTACCGCTGTTAGCCTACACATGGTAGGCCCAAAGTCATGTTTTCCTTGTCACACTAGTGGATAGCTCAATAAGTGCTGCAGTCCACAGGTGACATATAACTTTCTATGCTATAGGCGTATTTTCTCCACCACATACTATAGCCTGATAAGAAAGTTAAATAAGCCAAACAGGGGTTAGCCGATTTTACATGTTTTATTAGTCAGAGCATATACACTGGTCACTGAACAGCAGTGCCCCAATGTGCAGCATTGAAAACCGTGCAATTACATTTTGTTAAAAATGGCAGTGACCACTCAAAAGGGGCATTTTCTTACCACATTCCTAAACATGCCAACCAAAAATAATTAAATGTGCATCATACTATTAAGATCTTTTTCTGTTGCAAGGAGGTAATAAGGTAATTGAACAAAATACAGGACTACTAATATCTGGGAGAAAAGTTCAGTAAGCTGAATGATTACACACAATAGGAAAGTGACCATAAAAGCCTAATGAGAGATCATCGTGGTAGTGAACTGGTTATCTGGCAAATCACACAGACACATTCAGTTATGGTTACAAATAACACTATCCTCATGTGTGAAAGTGGTAGTACATATCTAAAATCACAATTAGATGACTGTGTGAGTGATCAAGCAGGAAGATGTCAAAAGCTGTTCCTTCACTTAATTGTCAAGACCCTGGGGATTTCAGTGCTGATTTCTGATGCAGAACCTGAATCTTCTATTTAAACAGCAGTGAGGAACTTCTGTAAGACATGATACCTAACATGTTTCAACATTGTATCATACTGTCTTCTTGAAGTTTCAAAAAAATTGTTAACCTAATTTATTTACATGGGTGCATTTATGTGCCCTGAAAGCAAAAATCATTCTAAACAAGGCAAGGGAGAAACTGGACTTCACTTTCACGAATATGAAGATACACTCATAACGAGACATTGCCACCTAGATGCGCAGCAATGGAAGAAAATGTGTGAGATAACCGCTCAGTTTCAAAGAAAAGAAAATTCCATTCAGATGAGGCTTTCTTTCAACCAGATTTGAAAACTGTTGGCCTTTACCTCTTTAGAGGAAGCTGCCAAGATTCCGAATATATTGCTTTGGATGATATGGGAGCCTGTGGTTAAGAAGACTGTCTATCTGTGTGACATAAAGTTGTCCATCAATGAGAAAACAGATATGGAAGAAAATTATGCCAAATATTACACAAGTATTCTTCTAAAAGACCTGTAGTCCTCGGCAAATGAACACCGCATTGTTCCCCTGTATAAAACAGGGTTTAGAGAGGGGATCGAAACCACCACAAATCTTCTGACCCTGGCTATTGTGATTGACAATGTGATTGAAACAACATCCACGGTATACCAATGCTCTGTGGCCTTCAAAGTTGCATTTGACAGGGTCCCCCGTAGCATCCTATGGCAGAAAGTACCTCAATTTAAAGAGTATTATCACACAGTACTTAAATACTTGGCTTCAAGCCAAAATCAGAGGCTGTAGCTTTCTAACCTGCAAAATAAAAACATGGACAGGTTCAAAACAAGGCTGCGTTTTAGCCTCTTTGCTTTTTAACAGTGACCTGGCTGATCTTTTGCGTATTTAGGAAAAATGAATGCACTCACCACAAGGCTCACAGGCAGACCAGTCAGCTGCCAGCTCTATGCAGATGATGCCCTTTTAATATAAAAAACCAGTGTGGGGCTGGAATAGCTTCTGGACAAATGGTTTGATTACACCAAACACAATGGGTTTATCATCAACTTAGAGAAAAACAGAATAATGATATAATAATAATGGGCAGAAAAATAAAGAAGCCAGGCCAGTGGCATCTGAAAGGACTTCAAATTAAAACTGCACTCTCATATAAGTACTTGGAGTGCTTGTGAACCATCACAGAACCTTTCTTCCCATAAGGATCCATAAAATCGAAAGCTGCCTCTCTATTCGATGTGTTCCTGAAGCTCTTCCAAAACGTTTTTGGCCCCTCCCTCCAACCCCTAATGAAAGTCATGCGTGCCAAACTACTCCTTATTGTAACATATTGATCAGGGCTATGTTTGAAAGCATTTCTACCTTACTGGATAAACATTTAGGTAGCACCTATAGGAGGGTCTTCAACCTTACCTAGCATAGTTCCCCAACTCAAATTTGCCTGGATTTCGGCCTATCTAGCCAACTTTGGAAAGACAAGAGGCCATTATAAAAAATATGCTTCAAACTACATGCCAGAAGGGAAGACTCATTGAATAGCCAACTGTGGCTGGAAGTCTCAAGCGCAGGTAGCAAGTCAACAGCTCGTGTTTATCTGGACCAATCCTTACAAAGCTTACAGACAGCTGTGGATAGCTCCTGTAACCTTCATAACATTTGAAAATCTAATCACCAATGTTCTGCAGCGGAAATTGCACCTTGAAGACAAACAAAAGTTAGCACATCACACTCACGCTTGGCTGACTTGAAACAACTACAAAAAAAACAGACCTGCAAACTATTTTAAGAGTTTGTACATCAAAACAGTTTAAACAGAAACGCATCCAATATAGACTAGGCAGCTACCAACTCTGGACTGTATACCTACTAGGAATAGGAAAAAAGCCAGCACACTCTGCAAGCTCTGCCATGTTTGTAGAGAATCAATTTTACATATAGTCTACATCTGCCCGGTCCTGCTGCTGGAAACATGTATTATTAAAACCTTAATTTCTGTTATTAGGTATATGCTCCTGCAAACCCAATGTAATCACCTGTGGAGTACACCATCCTGGCTGGGAGATTTGTGAAATACATGCAGTTTGCCAAAAAACTATTGTATACCACTACCCCTTATGAAAGACTATTATCAGAGGACTCATTCAGCACCTACAGTATAATTTCCTTCATATCGACTAATGAACTACTCTCCTGGCACTTTGCACTTTGAGTTTGTCTCTTTTCCCAACAACCCCTCGAGGAAATCAGTGGCCTAACTGACTGACAAAGTGCTCTCCTGACACTTTGCACTTTAGGTCTTCTTCACCCCCACCACACCCCTCCGCACTCCCCTCCCCCCCAAAAAATAACCCATTGATGAAATTTGTGGTCCTATCAAGAAGACCTTCATGAGGAATTATAGTCTGTGACGAAATTCTAAGATGATCGTTTTATACTCGATTAATATTGTTTTAATGTGATTATGTTCAGTAGAAGAGATACCAAGAGATCTTTTTATGTCAATTGACAAATGTGACGCTGGTACGCCTCGTTATATGTATGGTTTTATGTAACTAAGACAGGATAAACGTATGATTATGCTTAGAGATGGAAGAGAAGGACAAATATACAGAGAACACACGAGTAAATATTACTGCAAATTTCACCCTAATGACTTGTATGCAGATTGTTCCTTTATAAATGCAAGTAATGCATTTAAGGAGCTACTTTTTAGTTAAATATCCACTTAAAAAGAATACACTGTGATGCTTATTATCATTGTAACACTTATTGAATTTGAATTTCCAGTAAATTAATTTACCATTAGTAATATTTTCTTTGTTACATTGCTGGGGTGAGTTGGACAGATGTGTCAAAATCCCATCAAGGTTAGGTAATTCTCTGTTGAGCTGCTCAAAAGTTTCTTGAACATTCTTCTTTTAATGGTACCTATTTTAGATTGGACCTGACTTGTGACCTGAACAATTAATTTGAATAGTGTGAATTCAGAAAAGGCAGGTGGAATAGAACAGAGACCGGGTGGGGAGGGGGTTTTGGTTGTTTATAATAGTAGACAGAATAAGTTAGTTCCAAGGAATGTTTCAATTGGTGGAAGGGTTTGAAATGTAGGTTGCTCAAGATGGATGTGGTAGTATAACTACAGGGTTTTGTCACCATAGGAAGCAATTCACAGTATGTTCTTAGTTTGTCTTTGAGATGACTTTGGTCAAGGTTGTAAACATCAATTTCAAGGTTTTAATTCTCTATTCAGGAGAAACATGTTTTAGAATACCTTTTTAGATGAGAATAAGAAATGTCATGTCCCATTGGGATTATAACTTTTGGTGAAACTCATTTAATTAGAAAAAACTGAAATGAGGCAAGGGTCAAACTGGTTTCCTCTCTAGTTTGTCACAAAATAAAAGTGGATTACTATACTACTTGTTAATGTCTCATTTAATTTTTGAAACACACTGATTTAGAGAGACAAGTTAGTTGGTGGCCAGGAATGTCATTAGAATGAAAATGCCCCTCTTGACCAGTTTATGCCTCAAATGAAATAAACAAATCACTCCTTATTGATCTCTTCTGACAAGTAGTAATTACTGTGTATTAACACATTATTTTATCACACTGACAGAGAGATGCTAGTTGGAATATCATTATGGGAGGTTGCCAAAGTAATAGCAAATAGAACAAGCATTTGCAATGCAATGGGTCTCGCGTTTGCTCAAGTTAGAGCTATTAGCACTGTAACTTCCTAACTGGACTTTTCTTGCGACATAAATTGAAAATGTAAAGTAAAACAGTTGACATAAGTAAGTCAATTCAAAGCGCCATGGCCCCCATGAGTGTGAGCACAAAGGAGAGACACAAAAAGAAAAAGAAGTTCGCTTCTAGTCAACAATAGTGGCAAACGTGCAATTATCCATGTAACAGGGTCGGTCCCCAAGGCGGTAACAAAACCACCCCAAGGCGGGACAAACATAAAGCATTCACCAATGCCATCAAATTATTTTTTAAAGGCAAGTCCACGAACGAGTGAAAGTGATGGTCGTGAGGTTGGTGTGGTTCTAAGCCCACATAGATACCAAAATGTCAGAAAAGCAGTGCCTGTGTGCTGCTATGCTCAACCTAAAAATATTAGGTCTTTATTCAGCAAATTTTAAAGCAGTGCAAGCCACTAGATTTCAGATAGAAATATAAACACTGCTGAAAAGGCATTCGATAGAATAGAGTGGTGGTATCTTTTCAAAACTCTGAATCGATTTTGGCTAGGGACCAGTTTTATTAATAAGGTACGCTTGTTGTATGACTCGCCAATGGCACAAGTCAATTGCGGGGGTTTCCTATCTGATGTCTTCTCCATTAGGCGAGGGACCCGACAAGGCTGCCCTTTATCGCCGCTGCTATTTCTCCTAGCTGTAGAACCCTTAGCGGCAGCTATCCACAGATCACGCCTCATTACCGGTGTACCCATCCCTGGCAGTAGCTCTACCTTCTACTTATATGCCGACGATATCCTGTTAACAATCACAGACCCAGCTCAATCGCTCCCAGCACTTAGGTCAATTTTAGTTGAATTTGAGCACTTTCGGGTTACAAAATAAACTGGGATAAAAGTGAGGCGCTCCCTTTATCCCCTGTGACAGTAAGCGTGACAATACAGGACTTACCGGTTAAGTGGAAGCAGTCACATCTTAAGTATCTAGGCATATGTATTAATAGGGGCCTGGAACATATGGTGGAAGACAACCTAGATCCTCTACTTGCCAGCACAAAGAGGGACTTCGACAAATGGTCCCAGCTGGGTCTTGCCATGTGAGGAAGAGTGCAGGCGGTACTCATGGTGACTCTACCAAGGTTCTTATATGTCCTTGGAATGTTGCCCCTACAGGTCCCATAGACTACACTCAGATAGGTAGATAGACATATACCTGCCTTTGTATGGGGGTCCATATGACCTAGGTTATCCAAGGCCACACTTATAACTCATCGTGAACTTGGTGGGTTAGGATTACCCTCAGTGGAGCATTACGCCCTAGCGCAACTTGTCTTCCTGCTACCGGGAGTACCGGACCTGCCGTTGTGGGTTGAAGCCGAACCTACGCTCTTGCGTTTCCTATCTGGGCTCAATGTGCTCTATAGCGCAAGAGATATCCTACCTTGGCCCATCAACCCCATGATCCAAGCCATGTGGAATTCCTGTAGACAGGCGCACCACTTGCTGGAGGTAGATTCACTGATCCATGATCATGCCCGCCTATGGGGCAATGCAGGCTTATTAATAGGGGGCAAAACAGTTAACTGGGAGGAGTGGCGGATGAGGGGCCTCTTACGCATTGATCAACTTTTAGCCAGTGGGTACCTGAAACCGTTTGCGGCCCTCTGGGAAGAATTTGACCTGCCCGCCCACCACTCATGGCGTTTCCTCCAGATTCAGCACTGCCTCAGAGGCCACATGGGGACTTGTCCCTGGCAGCTCCACCGCTCCCCAGTGCTCAGCTATTTAGAAACCTGAGGCTCCTCCCAGGGAGTTGTGTCTGGCATGCATACCCTCTTAAACCATCACCTGTTCTCCCTCCCCCTCTTAGTCTCTCTCAAAGCCAAATGGCAGGCGTAACTACAGATAGAATATGAGTTAGATGATTAGGCTGACTTGATAGAGGCAAGAGACCAAGGGGCATGGGGCATGGGACATGGGAGGCTCGCTTGAAATTCTGTCTTTTCACAACTCTGCATGAATGGTACTGGACACCCCAGACACTTAGGGCTGCATGGCTACTGCCTCATGCATCCTGCTGGCATTGTTCCCATCCCTGCTGCGATCTACTTCATATACTCCACGACTGTTCGACCATCCAACCTTACTGGCAGGCAGTGGGGGATACACAATGAAAAGTTCTGCCACTACTGCCTCCCTCCTCCTTCTGCATGATACAGACAACACCCAAGGTCTTCTCTGCCCACAACTACACCTTCTGGCCGCAGCACTGGCAATGGCCAAATTATGCATTCTAAGACACTGGCCTGCAGCAACACCCCACCCATGACGAATGGCTTTCAGCAATGTACCAAACTGCCTCTCATAAACGACTTATTTACAGTCTACAAGACAAGACAGAGATATTCCTCCAGACTTGGGCCCCTTTTCTTTCTACCCTGGACAATTGAACGCCCACACTGTTCCCCGATAAAAGGTACAATACTGCAGACCACCTATATGGTGGTCTCCTGCTGTGCCTATGCACACTACCGCTCATAATCATAATCGTAACCACATCAGCTGACCCTCTTCACCTTCTCTCCCTCACACCTGCACTCCCCCTCAGGCCACATCACCCGCCCCTCAGTTGTTTGCGTTTGTGTTATCGTCCTTTTTCTTGTTCCTCTTCTTGTTCTTCTTTTTCTCCTCATCGTTCTTCTTCTTGTCCTCATTATCTGTACTGTTACTATGGTTCTTATTATTATTTCATATTGATATTACGGTTTTTGGTACTGTCCTTCTTATTTTCGTCATTACTGTTCTCATCCTTATCGTCACTGTCTGTCCTTCATATTGTTCATTGGATTGATCTTGGTTCCTGTCCTTCTTTTTGTCCTTTTGTCCTCCCCTCTATTCTTCTTTACCCTCTTCTGTCCCCGCTCTTTCCTCTACTGCTTTTCCTCTTTCCTTACTTCAACATCTCTGCTCCTCTATTCCGCTACGTTTAATGCCACCCATCCCTGGTCTCTCATCCCCCCTCATCTCCGCACTCATCCTGCCCGTATATTTATATTCATTCTTGATACATATCTTCTCTCACTTTTTACCCAGAGAATCTGAGTCCCCGCAATTGGTCAGGACCTATACTTGCATATCCCCTTGACTCCACCTCTGCATCTTCTCCCTAACCTTCGTCTAAGCCCCGATGAAGTCCTTGGTTGGTCGATGGAAAGGCGGGCAGGAGTGTCCTCTTGGTCTCCCCTATGGCACCTCGTCCCATGTTGCCCCTCTCCGTGGGAGTCCACTAGTGGTCATAAACTGGTCTATACGTGGACAATCACTGTCAGACTCAGCCCTTATACATTGTATTCAGAATGTAACCATGATCACGCTCGGTAATGTATCCCTGTATGGTTGTTTATATATTTTGTATCACCAGGAATGACTATCCTGCTGTATGGCTGTATACAATGCTGCACTTTTTTCCAAAATAAAGAATTACAAAACAAAAAGAAATATAAACACGAGAGTTACGAAAAATGCATACATAAACTAGCTTTGATCATTTCAGACAAACTATGGAAGGGTACAGGGGATCTGTAGTTATTGCACTTTATGCCTATGCACCTTGAGTACTTTCCTCTCAGTGCTAGAGAAACATACAACGCAGCACAATAACTAATCTCTACTAACATATTATATTATTTAAAAAGGTAATGAAGACAATGGATATCTAGTGTACAGGTTTAGGCAAGAAAAACTCACATGCTTGTAACCTCTGTCTGCCAAAAGTCCAAAATGTGCAGCCTTTTGCACTATTTTTATCTCCTCTATCAGTGTGATGGATGTGAACGACAGCAACAACAAATTGATTTGGGTGGCATAGTTTTACCCTCTGAACAAATTTTAGATAAAACTATATCAGCAAAAGATTTTGCACCTGCCTGCATGAGAATCATTCAAAATATTCATGGCCAGGGAGATTTGTCACTATGGCCCTCATTACTACCCTGGCGACAAATCCAGCTTACTGCCGTGCTGAAGGCCTCCAACATACCGTGGCAGCAGCGGAATTCTGCTACAGGTATTACGACCCACATCTCGTAATCCGCCACAATACAGACACCTAGTCAAGTCCGCCACACTAAAGGTCAGTCATAAACTGGTGATAGCAAAACCCACACCGTCACGCCAACAAGAATACGCCCACACTATCACGACACACGAATCAACGTGGCGGTCTTTCAACCACGGTAAACCATTGGCGGTACACACCGCCGTGCTCAAAATACACACACACTTACAAAACACAACCACATTGGACAATTCTAAATACACACACCTGATACACATACACACACCACACCCACACACTGACAACACTATAAAACACATAACCACATTACCTACAACCCCTTACAACAAACATTTTGTGAAGAAGCAGAGAGAGAGAATAGCAAACACAACACCAGCATCCACAAGCACACAACACCATCACTCATACAACATCCACGCACCTCAAACAACACACCCCAACACAACACATCACACAGCACAACAAACAGCACCTCACACATTACCCACACCACATCATGACACCTGAAAGACACCCCAGGTTTTCTGAGGAGGAGCTCAGGGTCATGTTGGAGGAAATCATCCGGGTAGAGCCACAGCTTTTCGGATCACACGTGCAGCACACCTCCATTGCTAGGAAGATGGAGCTATGGTGGAGAACCAAAGCAGTGGGACAGCATTCAAGAACACGGGATGACATCAGGAAGAAGTGAAACGACCTATGGGGGAAGGTGCGTTCCGTGGTATCCAGACACCAGGTAGCAGTACAGAGGACTGGCGGTGGACCCCCACCTCCTCCCCCACAACTAACAACATGGGAGGAGCAAGTCTTGGCAATACTGCATCCTGAGGGCCTCGCAGGAGTCGCAGGAGGACTGGACTCTGGTAAGTCAAATCTCTATTACTATCACCCCCCCACCTGCATGCCATCACATACCCCCACCCTCGCCCTCACCCCATCACCCCAACACCTCACATATGCCCCACCATCACAACCCACCCATCCCAATACCAAGCCCTGCATGAAACACCTATGCATGGACCCCCATCACCAAAGCATGTCCAGTACAAGACCCACCCATACCCCAAAATCACTAATCACACAAGGGCAAACACAATAATGCAAGCACAGGAGTAGAGGGTAACTCACCCATTGCACAAGATGGCACACACAGATACAATAACTATGCATTTACACCCCAAAAGGACCCATACCCAACGTCACCAGACAGGAGGTGCCAGACATATCCCGTACCCCCACAGAAGAGGCCCACAGTGACAACAGCAGCTCTGCACTCCTGGATCAAGATGACCAGCCCGGCCCATCAGGGACCTCTGGACAGTCGGTTCCCCTGCCACTGTCACAAACCACCACACAGCCTCCCCCCTCAGGAAACACCACCACAGCACCCACCCAGCGGGCCCATCCCTCTGTCCCCAGGACACGTCAATCAGCAGTGTGTCCACCACTGCAAGGAACCCAGGCAAACCCACCAACCCAAGACAATAAGGGACCTGGGGTCAGTGGGCACACAGTTCAGGGGACAGAGGCACAGGACAACAGGGATGCTGGGAGGACTGCTGTGCGACAGGGGGAGGACAGGCCCAGGGAACCCACTCTCCACAAGGCACTCTCCAACATCATGGGAGCATACCATCATTCCCAGAAGACCATGGGCACGGTACTGGCTAAGTTTCAGGAGACCCAGCGGAACACTACCTGGGGATCAGGGAGGACTTGAAGTCCATCAACACCACCCTGGTCACCATTGCAGGGGTGCTGGCAGACCTAGCCAACACCATGAGGGACACAGTGGCACACAAACGGGCCCCTGACACTAGCCTGAACGATGAACAGCCCTCCACTTCCGCCGGCACAAGTGGACAGGAGGTCCCGCCACAGGACCAACAGGCCACCAGCACCCCACCCCCTGCAGAAGGAGAACCACCCCGCAAACAGACCTGAGATCCAGGAACAAGACAGAGAACATTGCCAAGACCCCGCCAGGAAATAGCACTCTCCTGATTGTCACCCTTTTGTCCCACTTTGTCACTCTGACAACTTTGAACTGCCATTGCTCCACTTCCTGTGCCCCCTCGGACAATGCACCTGTGAGACCAAGAAACTGGAATCTACCATTGACATTCCTCCACCATCACCCCAGATCATTGCACACACCCCTCCACTTATTTGCACAGAAATAAACACCCTTGAATCACAATTCAATCTGGAGTCAATCTGTACTTTCACAAATGTGTAATTGCAACCTCTCAGAAATATAGCAATGTCAATGTTCATATTCACATACCAATGTTACACAGTTGTTGGGCAGCAGTAAACATAGCAGAAGGCACAAAGTGGGACCCAGATCTGTGAAATGGAAAGGCAAGGTGACATGTCAGGGTCCATACACAGAGGTAATATGGCAGATTTATGCAATGTCCTACAGTAGTATGATATGTGAGAAGCAGTGCCATCCTCTTACCTGTGTCTTACTGGAAGTATTGCATGATGATGTTGTTTCGGTTGTCTATATCTTCTTCTTCTCCTTCCTCTTCTTCACTGTCCACAGGCTCCACAGCTGCCACAAGACCAGCATTAGGCCCATCCTCCTACAGAAAAGGCACATGGCCTCGCAAAGCCAGGTTGTGCAACATACAGCATGGGACGATTATCTGGCACACCTTCTTCGGTGAGTAGAACAGGGAGCCACCTGTCAGATGGAGGCACCGGAATCTGGCCTTCAGGAGGCCGAAGGTTCGCTCTATTATCTCCTAGTTCGCCCATGTGCCTCATTGTAGCGTTCCTCTGCCCTTGTCCTGGGATTCTGCACTGGGGTCAGTAGCCATGACAGGCTGGGGTAACCAGAGTCACCTGCAAATATCGAGGGGCAACTTTTAGACATCCTCCAACTCTTAGGGACTCTCCCATACCCAGACACCTATGTCAATTGTATTGGGACCTTGGGCTCACCTATTAGCCACACCCGGTGCCTCTGGAGTTGCCCCATCACATAAGGGATGCTGCTATTCCTCAAAATGTAAGTGTCATGTACTGAGCCAGGATACTTGGCATTCACATGGGAGATGTACTGGTCTGACAAACACACCATCTGCACATTCATAGAATGGTAGCTTTTGCGGTTTCTGTACACCTGTTCATTCATGCTGGGGGGGGGGACAAATGCCACACGTGTCCCATCAATGGCATCAATTATGTTTGGGATATGTCCCAGGGCATAGAAGTCACCTTTCACTGTAGGCAAATCCTCCAACTGAGGGAACATGATGTAGCTGCACATATGTTTCAGCAGGGCAGACAACACTCTGGACAACACGTTAGAGAACATTGGCTGTGACATCCCTGATACCATGGCCACTGTTGTCTGAAAGGACCCACTGGCCAGGAAATGGAGTACTGACAGGACCTGCACTAGAGGGGGGATTCCTGTGGGATGGCGGATAGCTGACATCAGGTCTGGCTCCAACTGGGCACACAGTTCATGGATTGTGGCACGATCAAGTCTGTAGGTGATAATGATGTGTCTGTCTTCCATTGTCGACAGGTCCACCAGGGGTCAGTACACCGGAGGATGACGCCATCTCATCATCTGCCCCAGCAAATGTGCCCTATGGAGGAGAAGGGTGAGCAGAGCGTCATACACCACATAGGTTTCACAAGACTGTTTAGCACAATCGTGATATAATCGGTATGTGGGTTTGTCTGTCCGTATTCCTGCCCAAAAGTGCTGTGACGCAGTTAGTTGGCCTGCCATGTGGGCCCCTGAAATGGCAGCTGCCTGACCTGTAAGGAGGGACAAGGGGAAATGAGGTAACAGCGCTGGCGTTGTACAGCATTGCGATAGGGGGTCAAAGACCGCGACACAATTCAGCATTGGTTACCATTTGGCCCTATGGGTTCCAGGAGCCAATGACGATGTATGCCAGAGGTGACGGTATGCAGCACCGCGGACGTGACTGCCATTTTCTATTGGTTCACTCACTTGATACCTGACCTTCAACAGGAGAGGACCTACACTGCAAGTGCTGCTGTGACCTGAGTCTGGAAGGAACAATGGCTACAGTGTCTGGGGAAAGGGCCCCTGCCTTCACAGCGGAGGAGTTGGACAAACTGGTGGATGGGGTCCTCCCCCAGTACACGCTACTCTACGGTCCTCCAGACAAACAGGTGAGTAAACTGTGTGCATGGTGGATGGCACATGAACGTATGGAGTGTCGTGGATGGAAGAGGCAGGGGGAGGGGGCACAGGCCAGCATGTGAGGATGGTGAGTGTATGTTTTTCTGGCCCAGGGTGGGAGGTGTGTGGTCAATGAGTAAGAAGAAGCGGACGGGGGAGTAACATCCATTCTTACTTCACTATTCCTCTAGGTCAGCGCCCACCAGAAGAAGGGGATTTGGCGTGCCATCGCCAAGGAAGTGCTGACCCGGGGGGTCTACCATAGACGGAGGACCCACTGCCACAAAAGTTGGGAGGACCTGCGCCGCTGGAGCAAGAAGACGGCGGAGGCCCAGATGGTTATGGCCTCCCAACGTGAAAGGGGTGCCGTCGCACCATGACCCCCCTGATGTGCCGGATCCTGGCGGTGGCATATCCTAAGTTGGATGGGCGCTTGAGGGCATCACAGCAGCCACAAGGGGGTGAGTACAGTCTCATTCTGATGACTCTGCACGCTTTCTGAGGTTTCTGGGTGGGGGAAGTGGGCTGTGGGTTCCCTTAGGCCAGGGCAGACGCGCCAAGGTAGATCCATTGTTTTGCAGGCACAGTGCCCCTCCAACCCCAAAAGTGGTAGTGGCCCTCTACACCTAGTCAGGCTCCTGTGGGTTCCATCTGTGCATCAAATGGGTCTAGGCAGAGTCCCCCATGGGCATGTGCTTTTCCCCTGCACTGTTAGTGCATGGGCTAGTGCATAGGGTGGCTCCCTGTGTGTTGTGTCTGCCAACTGTAGTGGTGTTGCAGGCATTGACCATCTGTCTCTTCTGTCTTTTCCCCCTTCTTGTTTTGTCACCCTGTCCTTGTGTGCATTAGCATTATCTGGCGGAGGAGCATTGGCACCAGAGACGGAGGGAGCTGCAACCCACGTGGCCCAGGAGGGTGAATTTGCGGAGTCTGAAGGCACCAGTGGGACGGAGGGCGAGGGGAGCTCCACAACGGGGACAGGAGTAGACACCTGTGACAGCAACTCCTCCTCTGATGGGAGCTCCTTTGCGGTGACGGGCACCTCTGTGCCCACCGCAACAACAGGTACTGCAGCCCCCCCTACCATGACTGCCCTCCCAGCAGCCCCCTCATTGAGTTTCCTGTGCCCGCTCACCCAGGAGGGTGGGCATCTCCTTTGCCCCAGGCACCTCTGGCCCTTCCCCAGTCAGTCCTGCTGCCCTCAGTGAGGAGGCTATTGACCTCCTGAGATCCCTCACTGTTGGGCAATCAACCATTTTGAATGCAATCCAGGGTGTCAAGAGGCATTTACAACAAACAAATGCATAACTGGAGGGCATTCGTTCTGGCGTGGCAGCCCAACAGAGAGAATTTTAGGTTCTGGCCTCAGCACTGATGGCAGCCATTGTCCCTGTGTCCAGCCTCCCCCCTCCAACTTCCACTACCCAGACCCAGTCCCCTCTACCTCAGCCTATCCCAAGCACACCATCAGACGAGCATGCACACTCATCAACACACAAGAGTGGACATGGCAAACATAAGCACCACACATCCCACAGGCACTCACACAAACACCAGACCCATGCAGAAACACCAACATCCACTGTCTCCACTGTGTCCCCCTTCTCCACGTCCTCCTCCTCCCTCCCTGTCTCGTCTCCACTCACACCTGCATGCACTACATCCTCAGCCACTACCTCCATCACCAGCACGCCCATCACCACACACCGCTCACGTGCACTCACCACCCCACTACCATGCAGATGTACCCTGTCTTCTCTCCCAGTGTGTCTGTGTGCCCTCCTCCCAAATTACACAAACGCAGGCACACACCCACTCAACAGCCATCCACTTCACAACAGCCTCCGGCCCATGCACCTTCACCCAAATTCAGCAGATGTACACCTCCCACAACCACTACCTCTTCCTCCATTCCCAAACCCCCTCCACCTTCCCGTTCCAGTGTGTCTAAAAAGCTTTTCCTGGGTAACATTGACCTCTTCCCTACAACCCCCCGGTCCTTCCCCTAGGGCCAGGATGTCCTCGTCCCAGCCCAGCACCTCAGCCACCAAATCCTCCAGCACTGTGGTCCCAGCAAGTCCTGTAACATCGCGGGCGGCACCCATCAGGGCTGCCAGTGTGCCACCTAGCGAGGCCAAGGATCAGCCCATTCCGCCACTTGCCAAGGTGAAGAAGGGGCCCACATGCCATAGGGAAAATCCGCACCAACCACCCACCAAGGCCTCCTCCAAGCCAAAAGGGGACAGTGCCAAGTGCCCAGCAGCGACATCCAAGGTGGGGAAGGGACACAAGGCTAAGGGGAAGTCAGCACAGGGCACGGAGCCTCCGACTGAGGGACTGGTGTCACCCCTTCTGGCAAACAGAACAGCAACCTGTAGGGTGGTAGACACCGCCACCTATACGTCTGCTGCCTCAGCAACAGTCCCCAGCATCATCCACAGTGGGCATCCATCCGAGGCTTCAGGAGACGTCCTGCTGTCTCCCTCCACAGGTGCTGACACATGCACCACCGGCAGCATCTCCGCCACAGACACCGCCGCAACCACCGCAACCAGCCCTGCGACGTGCACAGACAGTGCCACCACATTCGACATGGCAAAAATTCCCAGTTGACAGCCGTCCGAGGATGCAGGAGATGTGCTGGACCCAGCACAGCCTACATGAGGCACCACACCCGGCACTGTTAGCACCAGCAGGTGGCAGGCAAAGTCGCAGCAGGGTGGAGTGTGTCTCTGACTCCATGGAGTTTCATGCTACCTGTTCCCAAGCAATCTCGTGGCACACACACCCAGGTGAAGGAATGGGAACTACCACACTGCATGTGCAGCACTTTGGACACCAAGCCCCCTCCAGAACCAGTGGAGAAAAGCATCCACTACCCCAGTCCTTGGTAATATGAAGCACTCTGGGCACCAAGCCCCCTCCAGAACCAGTAGTGAAAAGCATCCACTACCCCAGTCCTTGGCAGGATGAAGCACTCTGGGCACCAAGCCCCCTCCAGAACCAGTGGAGAAAAGCATCCACTACCCCAGTCCTTGGCAGGATGAAGCACTCTGGGCACCAAGCCCCCTCCAGAACCAGTGGAGAAAAGCATCCACTACCCCAGTCCTTGGCGGGATGAAGCACTCTGGGCACAAAGCCCCCTCCAGAACCAGTGGAGAAAAGCATCCACTGCCCCAGTCCTTGGCAGGATGAAGCACTCCGGGCACAAAGCCCCCTCCAGAACCAGTGGAACATGTCACCGACTTGAGAGACTGTGGCTTTGCACTCCCCAGGACCAATCAGTGGGCAAACCACCCACTTGAGAGACTTGAAAGACGGTGGCTTTGCACTCCCCAGGACCAAGCAGTGGGCAAACCTCCCACTTGAGAGACTTGAGAGACTGTGGCTTTGCACTCCCCAGGATAAAGCAGTGGGCAAACCACCCACTTGAGAGACTTGAGAGACTGTGGCTTTGCACTCCCCAGGACCAATCAGTGGGCAACCCACCCACTTGAGAGACTTGAGAGACTGTGGATTTGCACTCCCCAGGAAAAAGCAGTGGGCATGGAGCCCCCTCGTGGAGCAGTGGCTCGCCCCTTCAACCGGCTGAGGTGCCCCCCCTCCCCTTCCCCCCGAGGTGCCTGTTTATTTTTGAGATGATGCCCCAGCGGTGTTCTCTCCAATCAGAGTCAGTTATCAAGTGTGGGCTTCGCCCATGCATTTTGGGACCACTGGTCCACGGACAATGATTGGAACACTATCCGGACTTGTGTAGTTGCTGTACATATTTGTATACAGTATAATGATCTGTTACAAAGCTGTTTCCATATCTGAATTTTCGATGATTACACTTGTTACAATCATTTAATTTTGTCCTTGTGTTCTTCCAGGGCGTGACGGGGTGTATATGTAATATTGATGCATGTACTTGTGTGTATGTTGTTGTGGGTGAGGGTGGTGGTGGGGGGGTGGTGTGTTGTGCGTGTGTGTGTCACTCTCTCTTTCCTCCCCCCTCCCCTGTGTGCTAGGTGCAGTACTCACCATGGTCTTCGCCGCCG
This sequence comes from Pleurodeles waltl, assembly GCF_031143425.1. Classification (NCBI taxonomy): domain Eukaryota; kingdom Metazoa; phylum Chordata; class Amphibia; order Caudata; family Salamandridae; genus Pleurodeles; species Pleurodeles waltl. Next base: position 264,061,879 of record NC_090448.1, on the reverse strand, counting down.
TCTTTGCTGCTCCTGGTAGAAGAGGAGGTGAATCAACATTGGTAGCACCTGAAGTTCGGGCTCCATGGCATCCTGGTTCCTCATTGGGTGTTGAGAGGTGAGTGGTTCCTGTTCCAAAGACTGTTTCCGCTGTGCTTTTGATGGCATTGGTACCACACCGGAAAACGTGGCAGTGGGCAGTACAGTGTCTTCCACCTGTCTGTTGGCGGTTACCGCCGCGGTGTTTGTTTCTACCGCCGTGGCGGTCGGAGTGTTAAAATGGCTGTCTGTATTGGCGGTTTTACCGCCATGGTCGTGATTCCATTTTTTTTTTCTGCCGGCCTGTTGACGGTATTACCGCTGCTTTAACACCGACCGCCAGGGTTGTAATGAGGGCCCATGTTTCATAAAGAAATTGTGAATTGATTATCTGCAAATCTAGTGGGTTCTTGAACTTCTTTCTGGGGTACATCCAAACCACTAGGCCTATAGGAGGTGTACTCTAACCAGTCTTTCCTAAACTGGATAATGACCGCAGACGCCATGCTATACATTCTAATAGCCCTGTTAATCTGAATGCAAAAATGTACATCAAAGTTCCTGTCCTATGAATAGATTTTGCCCTACTTGATAAACACTGACCGACTCAGGTGATTCCACATAGACAGATGTATGACAATGTTAGAATGTTTATACAAGTTATAGTTCCGGCACACCACTCTGGCTGTTTTGTTTAAATGGGGAGAGGAATTTGATTGTATAGATACATCAAGTTCATTCTTCAGTGATGTGGTTTTAACAATACATTTTTTATGCAAATCTTGGTGAACCATGCCAAATCTAACATTGAAGGTTATTTAGTAACTTTCTTTTAAATTAACTTCATCATAGAGAACTAGAAAAGGACGAGGTTTCTCCCACTGACCTCTGCTCTTGCCTTTGAGAAATTGAAATCAAGCTCTCAATGGTTGTTTAGAGCTGAGTTCTGTTTTGTTAAGCCAATAGATGCCTCTGAGTATATGTTTGTGCTATAGCAAATTGTGCTGATACACATATAGCTAGTAGATAGGAAGGTTTTAAATTAGCACAAATGAGCAAGAAACGTTCCTTTACATCAGCACCACATATGCATGGTCAAGACACCAAGACCTCTATAGTCGCAATTTCAAAGCAGCTGGAAGACTTCCTATGTGTCTCAGGCTTCAAGATCAGTGGTTCAAAGTCACCTAGTCTTTCTATTACATAACAAGATAGATCATCCAAGACCATAAGAATGTGTTAAATTTAGGTTTGGAACTGATCACTTAAAATATTGGTGAATAACCTAATGAGAATTTTTTCTTTGTGGTACACGTCTTCTTCTGCGAGTGGGCTTGCTGTTAGATGAGTTGGATAGATAGTTGCCTATTTAGATCCCATGTATTGTCAGGCTAAATAATCGTAAAATAATTGTTATACCTCAACTTTCGCATGTCTGATAAGCTCTACAAATTACGAATCCTAATAAGCTCATTCCTCAGTTTGACGAAAAACATTATGGGTTTCATCATGACCCTGACGGTCCAATGACTGCCAGGGTTGCGGTGACAGTCGGACCGCCGCCGATGTGGCAGTCCTACCACCACATTATGACTGAAGTGGTAGCGCCTCGGTCAGACTGCCAGCAACGCCACTTTTTTGTTGACACAATGATTCGGCGATGCTGCCGGGCCTAATCCCCAAGGGCAGCGCTGCAAGCAGCACCAGCCTGGGGATTACAACTCCCTTCTCCGGCAGCGGTTTCATGGCTTTAACCCCACCATGAAAAGGCTGGCAGAGACAGGGTGCAGGGTGCCCAATGGTGGTTCCTGCACAGCTCATGCACTTGGAAGTGCAGGGGCCCCCCTGGCCAGCCCCATCGCAATGTTCACTGACCATTGCAACAGGTGCTGCTTCACCTTATGCCCTACAACATTGCCGCCGGCTCTATTATGAGCCGGAGAAAATGCTGTAGGCCATTTTCTGCTGGGCCAGTGGGTGGAAACACGTAATGGGCCTGGCGGTAAGGCTGCCACACTAGCGATAACCTACCTGTCAGGACTTTGGTGGACGGGCTTTTCCATCCACCGAAGTTATAATAAGGCCCTATGATTTTTATCTGGGCTTGTATGCCTCCAGCAGGTGACAAAATACTCTATTGATGTCCACAATGCAGGGCAGAAATTGCAAACTATATGATTACCTCAAAACTGGCTAAGGCCTTTGACTGAAGGGAAAGTGAAGGGACAGACACTAAGAACCACATTACGACCTTGGCAGTCCAATGACCGCCAGGCTCACAGTGTCAGTTAGACTGCCGCCAATGTGACTGTGTTTATGCCTGCTGACCCAGCGGGAAACTCGTAATGGGCCCGGAGGGAAGGCTGCCACACTGGCAGTAACCAACCCATCAGGACTTTGGCAAACAGACTTTTCCATCTGACAAAGTCATAATAAGACTCTAACTGTTTAATGATCAGACACATTATGGTTCATCAATACTTAACTTGGGGCCAGATTTACAAGGCCCCAGCGCCACCAGAGTGACACTTTTTGTGATGCTCCAGTGTCGCTAACCACTTCACCATATTTACAAGGCGGTGTAACTCTACGCTTTGTTGCTTCATGCCTCCTTGTAAATGTGGACCCCTCCAATGCAGTTTTCTGTGTCAGAGGGGCATGCAATGGGTGTAGCTCTGGGTGTTCCACCGCAACACCTATTGCTGATGCTGCCACAGATTTACTAAAAGGCGTCAATCTGTGGCAACGCCAAAAACTAATGCCACCCCAGGGGTGGCGTTAGCATGGCACAATGAGGAAGAAAACTTTTATTCCGCCTCGTTTTTTGATCTTTCTATGTGTGCTGCAGAAAAGCACACAAGGCCAAGAATGGTTGTTTATGTGCAGGAAGGTGTCCCCTCCTGCACATAAACAATCATTAAAAATTATGATTTGGTACTTCTATGTGTGCTGCATTCTGCAGCACGCATAAAAGTGCCAAATCGCCATTGTGGATTGTTTATGTGCAGGAAGGGACACCTTCCTGTACATAAACAATCTCTCCACTTAACGCATGCACCCTTGCACTTTGGTGCAAGGATGCTTGCGTTAGTGCAGGCTGCTTAATTTAGCGCCAGCTCAGAGGAAAATGCAAGGGTGTAACATATTTTTGTAAATACGGCACATCCCTGTATTTCAAAACTGGTGTGGCGCTGCTGATTTTAACACAGCACCACACTGAGCCAGTTTGTTGTAAATCTGACCGTGGTCTTGCTTTCTTATAACGACTGACAAATATGCGGTCTCCTTAGCAATGTAATTGAAAAAAACATAATATCAGAAGCAATCAGTATTACTGAAATTAGCAATGTCTTTTTATTTAATTGGCATAGAAGTAAAAACTGTTTGATTATTGGAAATATGTTGTTTTGTTACATATATAATAACTTAATGTTGGTCTTTTTGACTAATATTTTGAGAACTAAGGATCTCTATTTACAGTAACAGTAAATGTTTCTGGAGTTATGGCTTAATTTGTATACAGTTTTAGTAGCACATAAATATCATTTAAGAGGAGGAGCCAAGATGGCGACCGGGAAGGAAGCTTAAGAAAGCGCTCCGTCTCGGGCTCGCCACCAAAATAACTGCAGGGCGCCCCGGGGACGCCAACATCCTCGCACAGGAGTGGGACCCGCTCTGAGAACCTCTCTCCCCCCGCCGACGGCTACGGAGGCGTTTGTGCGGCCGAGAAAGGAGGTTCCTGAACGACGACGCCGCCTCGGGAACTGCGGCCGCCATCTTGCCTCGTAGCGAGGCCCGGAGCTCCGTCCCTGAGCCCCGAAGGTGAGGTGGGGGTGCAGCGGCGAGGGGATCCCTTGGCGGGAGGGCAGCAGGCCCGCCGCTGGGCCCTGCACCGCTTTGGGCTGCTCCCCCTCAGCCCCCCCTACCGCTTGATAACTTTTTCCATTGCTGGCCCGGGGCGGAGCGGCGGTGAAGTTGCGGACGGGGACTCTTGGTGGTTCCCCCCCCCCCTAGCCCGTGGACCGGCTGCGGGGTGTGCCCCCCTCCCCTTGGCTGTCTGGGGCGCCGGCGGATCGGGATCGGCACGGGGGCTTGCTCTCTACGCCCCCTGAACATTACTGGTGGCTCCGGCAACTTTTTTGAACGCTCGTAGGCCACGTGGGAAGCGCTCATTGCAGTAAATTATGTACACCATCATTCCCCTGGCACGGGGATTAGAACCCTGCATGGAAGCTCAAATGAAGGAGCGCGCACATGGCGATCGACGTCGTGAGGATGAGGGGCCCACACCCAGGCCCTGAATTGTCCAGGTCGACTGCAGTAACACTAGGGGCGCGCGGGCTTTGCCGCCCCCCCCGCCCCACCATCCGTCGCCCTCCCGCCGGTGCCGGTGGAGGGGCCTGGAACTCACATCAAAGAACTTAGGGCGGTCGGCAACCTAAAGAACTAAAAGCGTATTCCGGTGTGGATCCGAGCGGATATACGGCCCTCCATACCTGTCCAACCCGGGGACCGTGGGAGTTTGCGTGGGTGCAGAAGGAACAGGGACTCACAAACTGAGACAAAATGTCCGGGAGATCAAAATCAGCGAGGAGTCAAGACCGGGGCACGCATGGACCAGCGCCTGGGGACCAGCAACCCATACCCACTTTACAATCACTGGAATCTACACTTTTGGCCCACTCCACACAATTTGAGAAAGTACTCCAAGCAATCATGGAAACTAAAATTTCATTGGAAAATAGAATAGACACGGTACCACAAGACCTAAATATCCTTAGAGCGGACCACCGCAAACTATCCGACAAAGTGAAGTCAACGGAGGTGGTGCTAAACTAAATGAGCCCCAAAGTAACGGACAACCAAAAACAAATTCTCCGCCTGGATCTAGAAGTAAAAACACTGCAGAGAAGAGCAGAAGAGGCGGAGGGAAGATCACGACGCAACAACATTCGGTTTCTTGGATTTCCGGAAAAATCATTAGATCAAAATTCAGAGATTTTATTGGAACAAGTGGTCTTGAATGGAGCCCCATCGAAATTCTTCTCAGTTGAAAGAGCATACAGGACTCCCGGGAGCCCCCCAGTACCGGGCCAGCCCCCAAGACCGCTGATAACCAGGTTCCTGAACGTAAGAGACCGGGATGCGATATTGCAACAATTTCGCAGTAAAGGCCCATTTCAGTATGAGGACTCAACTGTTCACGCCTATCCAGACTTCACTCAGGAAGTGCAAAGACAACGCAACTCCTTTGCTCAAATAAAACAACGTCTCCGTGAGCATGACATAAAGTATGCTCTGCTATTCCCCGCCAAACTAAGAGTACTAACAGATGAGCTCACCCACGTGTTCACATCTCCGGAGGACGCTTGGACATGGCTGCATGCCAAGGGTTTTGCCCAACCCTGAGAAGCAACCGGAATCAACGAAAGCTGGTCCACAGCGTCCCCGCGGAAACGCTCCAAGAGGCGACCCGGGGGTCAACCCACGGTGAAACAGGCTGCGGAAGAGAGAGCCAGAGTCCTGAAGGAAACTCCCCTTCTGACACAAAACTCTTTCGAGGCCCTCAGAACCCAACGGGAGGAGGGCTCGGAATCAGAGTCAATAAGTTCGGATTCCACACTAACCGGGTCGCTGAAGGGCCCGGATATCACCCCCCGGTCCGCAGACATACTCTAAACGAGCTCCGCTGACCGGCCACCAGGGCGAGATCCGCCGCCATAGAAGGAGAGCAGGACTGTACATTGTGTGCTTTGTTGGCTGCGGTTGGACATATCGCTTGACATTATGTATCCTTGTTTTGCTGCTCTTAGAGCCAACTCCTGTACTCAACTTGCGCGTAATTGGTGGCGGCGCGCGGCGGGGGGAGGGATGGTTAGCTGCGACCTGGGGATGCCCTACAATACTTGCAGACTGTGTCTGCAGAAGGATGCGAGCCCCTATTATGAGCCGCACCTCGATAGTATTATTGCTCCCCCGCAGACATCCACATGGACACAGCCTAGTTCGCACCCCAACGGGGTGCGCAGTTTTTTGTTGGTTCACAGTTGGGGATGGGATTCAGTTGGGGAGGGTGGGAGGGTAATTACTAGTTCGTGCACCGCGGATCTGCGCATAACACAGGACACATGGTCGGGGGTGGGAAACAGGGTCGACGTGGTGAAGGGGAGGGAGGAAACTGCTCGGATCCTACCAGGGAGCAGAATGTTAGTTGCATCACTACAAAATAAACATGGCCCAACATACAGCCTATAACGCACGCAAATATGACATAGTCACCTGGAATGTCAGGGGCCTCAGGAATCATAGCAAAAGGACCAGGGTGCACGCAAGACTCAAACGCCATGGCATACACATTGCAATCCTACAAGAAACCCACCTGCGGGATCCAGACCTACAAGAACTGCGGAACAAATGGGGAGGACAGATTGTAGGTACATCTTATTCAACCTTCGCGAGGGGGGTCCTCATATGGATAGCAGGGAGTGTCCCATTTCTTCAAACATCACACAGGATAGATCAGGGGGATAGGTACGTAATAGTGGAGGGTAAATTAGACGGCAAACAACTATCACTTATAGGAATATACGCCCCTAACACTGCGCTACCTGAGTTCCTGAACACGCTTACCCCAGCATTATTGGCGAACCCCGCAACATCCGCAATATGGGGGGGAGATTTTAACAATACGCCGGACCCGACATTGGATAGGTCTAGCCCCCCACACACCTAGCGGCTAATAGACACCCCAGGCACCCACTGGCAACATGGGCCAACAACATGGGCCTCTATGATTTGTGGCGTATGAAGCATCCACACCACAGAGAATATTCATTTTATTCTGTACCACACAAGGTGCACACCAGGATAGATCTACTATGGGGCACCCAGGACATTTGCACAGTAACTAACGGGATTGAATACTTAGCTAAAACACTATCAGACCACTCGCCACTCAAAATAACTCTAGACTGGGGCAGGAGGCGTCAAGCGATCCCAACCTGGAGACTACAAGTGGAAGCACTGCAGGACCCTGCATTCACAGACTCCCTGAAAACAGCGCTCAAACAGTACTGGGAATTGAACGCTGACACCACAAACTTAAGAGCAACGGAGTGGGACGCACACAAAGTAGTGACTCGTGGGCATTGTATTTCCACTACATGGGGGGTAAGACGCATGCTCCATGCAGAAGTTAGCAAGCTGGAGAAGAAATTAAGAGCACTAGAAAATGCAGTGGCCCGCAGCGAAACACCATACACGTCATTAAAAGATGCGCGCGCAGAACACGCAGCCGCCGACGCCACATTACGCCTTCATGACTACAAATATCACTTGACCAGATTACAAGCGGAAGGCGACAGATTGGGCAGGCTGCTCGCATGGCTCCTGCGGGAGGAACGGCAATGCCCTCCAATTGGGGCAATAGGGTTAGGCGCAGGTGCACTAGCAACCACACAGGAAGAAATAAATGATGCGTTCAGGGAATACTACATACAACTATACACTTCACATACATCATGCACCCCCCAACAACTCGAGTCTTTTTTGGCGGACTCCTCCCTGCCCCAACTCACACACGCTGTCAAGGAGTCACTAGAGGCCCCTATTACACTAGGCGAACTTAACAAGGCTCTAGAACAACTACCTAGAAACAAAGCTCCAGGGACAGATGGCCTGCCATCAGAATATTACTCTACCTTTGCGTCACACCTTACTGCACGTCTCCTAAAAGTTATTGAAGAAGCGGAGGTTAACGGAATTCTCCCCCCCACAATGAGAGAGGCAATGATAGTGGTCCTCCCGAAACAGGGACGAGACCCCACCGACGTTAGGTCCTACAGACCTCTGTCCCTGCTAAATCTAGATTGCAAACTACTTGGCAAAATACTAGCTAACAGGCTAGCCCCACATGCACACTTTGATACACGAAGACCAGAATGGATTCATTCCAAAACGTAACACCTTCCTCAACATTCGCAGGTTACTGAGCGTAATGGGCGACACCCCCCTGAGTGCATTTGAGGAAGCAGTGATTTCGCTAGACATCGAAAAAGCATTCGACACACTGGAATGGGACTTCCTGTTTACCACCATGCAGCGAATGGGCATAGGCCCAAAATTTATAAGATGGGTACGCATTTTGTACACGAACCCACAGGCCAGGGTGAAGACAGGGGTGTCATATCAGAGAGCTTCCAGATTAGCAGGGGAACAAGGCAGGGGTGCCCCCTATCCCCCCTGTTGTTCGCCCTGGCGATGGAACCACTGACCGCGCGAGTCCGAGCAAAAACGGAAGACTGGGGGGTGGTAAGGAACGGCACCTCCCACGTCATATCATTGTACGCAGACGATGCCTTGATATATATACGCAGCGCAGAGGAGGTGCTCCCACCAGTGATGTCATTGCTGTGCGAGTTTGGAGAGATCTTGGGATTGATAGTGAATTGGGGGAAATCCTGCATATTCCCGTTGGTCGGCTGGTCCCCAGCGCGACGTGAGAATACCCCACCAGGCCAATTAAAATGGTGCTTTGACACATTTAAATGTTTAGGGGTCAACGTCTACCACAGTGCGGAAGACCTCAGGGATGGCAACCTGGGGAGAGCAGTGACATCTATGAAGAGCTCATTTAGTTTTTGGAATAAACTACCGCTTTCACCACTGGGAAAGGTAGCCATAGCCAACATGCTAGTACTGCCCAGGCTGCTGTATTACTTCGCTGCCCTGCCGATCACAATCCCTAAAAGCTTTTTCAACAGTTTAAATTCTGCACTGGTGCAGCTTGTGTGGGGTGATGGTAGAAGGCGGGTCGCACTCAACACACTACACCACCCGGTGGCGGCGGGTGGGCTGGGAGCCCCTAACTTTGAGCTCTATTCTGCAGCAGCACAGCTGCAGTGGATATTAAATTGGATCCATAATCCTGGTGCAGTGGAGGCCACCTGGCTGACAACCCGACTCCGGGGAGTCCCTCTGCTTGAGTGGCTCATGAACAGGCAAACCAAAACCACACGCGTAAATCCACTGATGACAGCAGCTCATGCATACTGGAAGAAGTACATTCAAAAAGAAGCCAAAAAACTTCCCTACTCACCTCTCCTACCACTAGAACGAATCTCCGGATGGGTGACAACTGGATCTCACTCGTCCGTAACCTGGATAGATGCGGGCATAAGCACGGTGGGAGAATGCTTCGAGGAAGGAAAACTAATGTCCTTCGAAGCCATACAGGCCCTCACAGAGATCAGCTGGGGGCAATTTCTGACACACCACGCTATATGCCACGCCATTAGAAGCACATGGGAGTCTGGGAACGCTGAGCCAAGCATCTTGGCTAACCTGCACCATATGCTGAGCTACGACGCTCGTGAAAAAGTAGTATCAAACACGTATAAACTTCTGAATAAGCCCCCGGAGGCTAGCCTGCAAAAAGCTCGGGAGAGGTGGAATGCCGCACTGCCTGCCCCGATTTCAGAGACAGAATGTCCGAAAGCCCTGAGTCACACACGCGAGGTCTCAAGGAACCCCAGATTCCGATACACACAGTTTAATTACTTACATCAGACATATTTAGCGCCAGCCAGGATAAAACGCATGTTCCCTGGATCGGACCCAACTTGCCCCAGATTCAAAACCCCAGCAGCACAGTTTTATCATATGGTCTGGGAGTGCCCGCGGGTGCAGGGGGAGTGGGCCGTGCTGACCACTGTACTGTCGGAAATGACTGGCCTGGGCCTAGACGCGAATCCCAAATCCTGTCTCCTTGGCCTTAGGACAAGAACCAAAAGAAGCAAACACATGCATAGATTTGTAGACCTGGCTTATGCAATGTACAAAAGACTAATAGCGCACAACTTCTTTCCTGGGCGGGAGCCCTTTAAACTTTGCCGGAGGCAGCCTCAGCTGCTGATAGGGCGGGAAGCCCTTCTTTAATTCACAGCGCGCCCGCAACCGCGGGACGCGCACAACTTCTTTCCTGGGCGGGAGCCCTTTAAACTTTGCCGGAGGCAGCCTCAGCTGCTGATAGGGCGGGAAGCCCTTCTGTAATTCACAGCGCGCCCGCAACCGCGGGACGCGCACAACTTCTTTCCTGGGCGGGAGCCCTTTAAACTTTGCCGGAGGCAGCCTCAGCTGCTGATAGGGCGGGAAGCCCTTCTTTAATTCACAGCGCGCCCGCAACCGCGGGACGCGCACAACTTCTTTCCTGGGCGGGAGCCCTTTAAACTTTGCCGGAGGCAGCCTCAGCTGCTGATAGGGCGGGAAGCCCTTCTTTAATTCACAGCGCGCCCGCAACCGCGGGACGCGCACAACTTCTTTCCTGGGCGGGAGCCCTTTAAACTTTGCCGGAGGCAGCCTCAGCTGCTGATAGGGCGGGAAGCCCTTCTTTAATTCACAGCGCGCCCGCAACCGCGGGACGCGCACAACTTCTTTCCTGGGCGGGAGCCCTTTAAACTTTGCCGGAGGCAGCCTCAGCTGCTGATAGGGCGGGAAGCCCTTCTTTAATTCACAGCGCGCCCGCAACCGCGGGACGCGCACAACTTCTTTCCTGGGCGGGAGCCCTTTAAACTTTGCCGGAGGCAGCCTCAGCTGCTGATAGGGCGGGAAGCCCTTCTTTAATTCACAGCGCGCCCGCAACCGCGGGACGCGCACAACTTCTTTCCTGGGCGGGAGCCCTTTAAACTTTGCCGGAGGCAGCCTCAGCTGCTGATAGGGCGGGAAGCCCTTCTTTAATTCACAGCGCGCCCGCAACCGCGGGACGCGCACAACTTCTTTTCTGGGCGGGAGCCCTTTAAACTTTGCCGGAGGCAGCCTCAGCTGCTGATAGGGCGGGAAGCCCTTCTTTAATTCACAGCGCGCCCGCAACCGCGGGACGCGCACAACTTCTTTCCTGGGCGGGAGCCCTTTAAACTTTGCCGGAGGCAGCCTCAGCTGCTGATAGGGCGGGAAGCCCTTCTTTAATTCACAGCGCGCCCGCAACCGCGGGACGCGCGCGGGCGGCGCACGGGCGAAGCCCGGGCAAAGGGCGGGCCCGTCCTTCGCCCGTCATCGACCGGAAGAGGCCGGGCTGGGCCCCCCCTCTAACGCCTTCTCCTCTCTACAGTGTCATTTATACTTGTGTGCTGCGCCAGGTACAGTGCGATCTCTTATTAAATATGGGGAAAAGGAAAATTAATGTTCAAAAGGGGATAGGTGGGTCCAGCTCCCTCCAGTCCTCCATTACCAGTTATTTATCCTCTGTAATGGGGGCCATTGAGTCTGAACTAGAACATGTAGAAGAAAGGATTGGGGCTGTCCAAAGTACTGTCCAATATCCTCCGCTAGAACCTTCTCTGGAACTTATCAGCCACGCTCCTACCCCCTTAAGTACTGGTCTTTCACCACTGTCCTTAACAACAAACTCCAGCCAGTTGAAAGAAGACAAAATTCCTACTTTTGATCGTACTACTTCTTCTCCCCTTTTAGTTACTCCCCCTTCTGAGGGTTCTCAGACTGTTTCTCCACCTACGAAGAAGAGGCGAGCCGGGAAAAAGCCAAAAAATGTAAAAAAGGTCACAGGTTTTAAAAAGAACTTACCTACCCATTTGACCCAAAGTAACAAACCTTCAGCCCCCTTGGTTTTTACCTCTGAATGTCTTCCAAGTACGATCATTTCTGAAGATGGCTCTAATAGATTTGACTCGACACTTAAATTATTTTGTGCAACTTTAGAGGCTAAAATTACAACTTTGATTACCGAGAAGCTTGATTGTTTTTTTAATGATGTAACTAGGCTTTTATCTAGTTTCTCTAAACCTGGCCCACTTAGCTCGGGAATTCTCCCTGGCCCCGAATCAGTTTATTTACCTACTCCTCCCCCTACATTGGCACCCCAAGGAGCCGGTAACTATTTGTCTGATCTACAAGTTGTCCCTGGCCAAGGAACCCTTGTGGATAACCCTGTATTATGTCCAGCAAGGAAGGCTCACTCCTCTAGGTTGCAAGACAATGGCTCCAACTTATTCACTAATCATGCAGACTTTTTACATTTACCTCCGGACTGTAATCCGTACGTTTTGGTTCTTTCTAACGTTCCTCCTTTGGAGTGCCGCAAACTAGAAGATACCCACTCTTTAATTAGGAAAGCCGGCCATTGGTTGAATTCTAAATTTAAACCAAATTCTTCAGGCTTCCGTAATGATAAGATTCTTATGGCCCGAAGGGTGAAGAGGGTTGGCTTCTCAAAGGAATTGAAGGAGGGCGATTATGTTATTTTAAACTTTGCCAATCCTCAGTCAGTAGATTATTTTTTGACTAAATCGGCCTATTGTAATATGTTAAATAACAAGATTCAAATCCATTCCCTGCACCATTTTTATGACCCTGTGCTTTTACCAAATCGTCCTATTACTAATTTAAGCATGCACAGCCAAGAGCCAGATAGGTCTCTCTTACAGGTCAACGTTCCAACTAGCAATAGATTCTCGACCCTTAGTCACTTTGATGAGAATGATTGACTATCGGTGACCCACCACTGTTCTTCTAATTTAGAGAGACGGATGGTTGGGACCGTCCAAACCAAGCGTATCAGGGGCACAGGAATGTGTACTACAGATTTACAAACTCATCTAAATACCAAAGTCTCATCATTATGTTCTGCATTTAGACCACTAACCCTGCTCAGTTGGAATGTAGCAGGGTTGCGATCTAAAACTAACAATTCGGACTGGAAGAGTTTCATTTCTTCTTATGATATAATTTGTCTACAGGAAACTTGGTCTAAAGATATGTTTTTCTTGAATGGCTTTACTTCTTTTTGCCAGCCGGCACGGAGTTCTCACATGGGGAGAGCTAGTGGTGGCCTTTTAGTACTTGTTTCTGTAAATCTTCCGCTTTTAAATGTGTCCCTAATTTGGTCTTCCCCTTATTTTATGGTTGTTCTCGTCTCTATAAGCGGGCAAAAGGATATTCTAATTTTAAACTTTTATAATAATATCCCTCGGGGCTTCCTTATGACCCATCTGGAAGAGGTAATGGATTTTATAGATTCCTCACATGCTTTACAGTTTAGTGATTTAACTATTTTCTGGGTGGGTGATTTTAATATTCCCTTATGCTGTAAAGAACACACGGACTTGTGTGCCTTCCCTGTTGAGGGTAGAGAGTCACCAATTCATTTTAATCATACCTCTGAAGGAGATGCCTTAAATTCTTTTATTTGTAAATTTGATCTGGTTCACGTTACAGAGAAATTGGCCCCTGATGCCCGTAATACGCCCACTTACACCGGGAATTTGAAGGGGAGTACCATTGATTTTATACTTATCAGCTCTTCTGATTTTTATCTAATTAGAAATTTTAAGATTACGCCTCATTGTGCAAGTGATCACAACCCTCTTAGTATTACACTGGACCTAAAAGTAAATCAGGCACCCTTGAACAAAAATTTGTGTGCTGCTACAGTTTATAATTTAAATAGTGGCATTCGTTTAAAATGGGATAAAATTGACCCTAAAAAGTTTAACCAAGAAATTGTAAGAAGTAGGTCTGATACGATTTATACGTGTTTGTCTCAGCAATTAGACTCTGACTGTATTGTGCGAGAATTCGAATCCTTAAGTAGTGATATTTCACGCGCCCTGGTGATGGACAGGCCCGGGAAGGGGCCGGTGGTCCATAGATGGTTTGATTCTGCGTGTTCTTTAGCCCATAAAAAACTTAAAGAAGCTCTTAAAGCAGTTCCTCCCGCACGTCAATTAGTCAAATCAGCGAGGACTGACTATAAGGTTGCCCTTGATAAACGGAAATCCGAAATTAGGTCCAGGGCTTGGAGCGATCTTTTGGCCGCATCTGAATTTAAGGACACTTCCAAATTCTGGAAAGTGATAAATCACCCTTACTTTTCTGATAAGAACTCTTTGGCCAATGAATGTTTTATTACTGAGGATGTCTGGATAAATCATTTTAGGAAAGTTTTCTGCTCTGAAACTTATGAGAATTCGCATGTGGCAGTTACTCCTGCTACACATCTTACTCCAGATTTTAACTTTAAGGCCCTAAATATTATTTTTGATCTCCATGAGGTCAAAGGTGCCATTGATAGATCAAGGCAGGGAAAGGCCCCTGGACCCGATGGGGTTCCTGTCGACCTTTTTAAATCAGAAATTGAGCTCTGGGGCCCTTTGGTTACAAATGTGTTGAACAACGTGGTAACTAGTAATGTGCCCTCTTCATGGAAATCGGCTATTATTGTTCCCATCTTTAAAAAAGGTAATAGACAAGACCCCTCTTGTTACAGACCAATCTCCCTTATTGATTCAACGGCAAAGATTTTAGGTAGTGTGATCTTGTCCCGTTTAGAAGATTGGGTAACAGATGCCCAGATTTTATCTCCCATCCAATTTGGTTTTAGACCCGGTGTGGGCACAGTTGAGCAAGTTTTAAACTTACAATTGATACTTAATAAATATGTGTCTGTTAAGAAAGAGTCCATCCATATGGCTTTTATCGATCTAACCAGTGCCTTTGATTTGGTTAACAGATCCAAGTTATGGCAAATCCTAGAAGTTCTAGGGTGTGACCCGGCTCTATTGGAGCTTATTAAACGTCTACATACAGACCTAACGGTTTCTGTTCAGGTCGGCTCATTTGGGCAGAGAACCCCTCCTATTCCGTCAACCAGGGGCGTAAGGCAAGGATGTATTTTAGCCCCTTTTCTTTTCTTGATTTATATAAATGGGCTCTATGATTTTTTGGTTAAACAAGCAAAGGATGTACCGAAGATGGGCCAAAGATTACTTCCAGTTTTATTATATGCGGATGATGCAGTTTTAATTGCTCGTACTGCAAATGGCTTACAGGGCTTATTGGACATATTTTATGAGTTTATGTCGAGCCTCGATTTGAAGGTCAATTACCCCAAGACTTTTGTCATGACCTGTGGCCCACGTAACACAAAATCCAAACAATTTACTATGGGAGGGCATTCTCTTATTAAGGTCAAAGATTTTTGTTACCTAGGCATGTATTTGAGTTCCTCTCTGTCCTGGAAGACTCATATTAATTTTAAGCTCCAACAGCTGATAAGGAACACCGAAGCGATCTTTCGCTTCTCTAATAAACTAGGCCATAGACCCCCCGCACAGATGAAAACTCTGTATAATTCTAAGTGTACCGCAGCTGTGCTCTACGGAGCAGGCGTCTGGGGCTGTGTAAAGGTACCATCTCTCCAGAGGGTCGAAAATAAATTTTTGCGAAGATTACTGTTGGTTCCAAAATGTACTGCAAATATCATCTGCCACGAAGAACTTGGTCAGTGTTTTTTGGAGGATAGGGTTTTTTTGGCGCCATTATTGCTTTGGATTAGATGTTGGCTAAACCCAATGGCAAAATTGGTCCAAGATTGTATTTCCGAATGCTTACAATTGGAAAATTCAAATAGGATCCCCTGGCTTATGTTTCTACGAAACTCTTTTGAGAATTTAGGTCTTAGATATATGTTTGATGAACCTCACCTATTAACTATAAATTCTAGGTCCGTTCTGAAGGCTACTTACTCCGAGTACATATCAGACCTGAGATTTTACAGTTCTCTGAAATTAAAATCCTTTGATTCCTATTCTCAGGTTGTGACAGCCCCATGCCTTGAACCTTATCTGACCTGGTTTTCCAGTTTTAAGATACTTTCTTTTTTAACACTTTTTAGACTTAATTTAATTCATTTTAAAGTAGCGTTTCCTGAACCATGTTTTTGGAAAAGGGATTTACCTCTTTGTCCCTGTGATTCTAGATCAACCCAGAGTACTTTGCACTTTTTTCTCTTTTGCCCTTTTTATGCTGCTCCTAGAGGGGTTTGCATTTTACCCACTTTACGTTCTGTTAGACCCATCCATTACAAGGAAGCTTTAATATATTTTCAGAGATTGCCAGATAGACAAATTTGTCATTTTGTATTAGATTTTGTTACAGCTTCTTTAAGCATTAGGAAAAGGCTCATTTCATTTTAAATGTATATGTATGTATAGTTTAATATTGTAAGTTAATCTTTGTATTCTGTTATTGTGATTTTTCTTATGTTATGAGTTTTATTTGTTTCTTTTATGAGATTTTAGACCGGATGTTTACGTAATGTTTTAGATATGGTACTATTTTATTCTTCTATCTATTTACTGTAACATAATTATTGTGTGGTATTTGTGTTTTTGTCTGTACTTTTATGGCATTTGCCGAATAAAGTTTTGTGACTGACTGACTGACTGACTAATAGCCATGAACTGGAAGGCCCCCAAGGCCCCCGACCATGGTGCCTGGCTCACTTTCACGCTTCGCTGGGCACGAGCTGAATATCAAGTACTAACGAAACTGGCGCGGGGTGGACTGCGACACTCGGGCTGTGAAACCTGGGGTACACTGGTCTCCAAATTAGAAGCAAAGAACGACGAAAAACCCCCTTGAACCGCAGATAGCCGCAACTATACAGTCAATCATGGGCTTTGCCCTGGCTGTAAAGCGGCAGTAAATCAGGAGAAGTGCACACGCCTACCAACAGCACCTCGGCACTGATATCAATACACCACACCCTTAAGCACATACAAGACAAATAGCACGCACAGACCATCATGCCCAATTAGTGGATACAGGCTCTACAGAAGCCAAGCCAAGCCACCCCCCCCCTCACTCCCCTCTCCCCCCCCTCCTTCCATAGGGGGCGCCCTCATCTAGAACCCTAACCGGCAATTAAAACCTCACACGAAAGAAAGCTTTAAATGCGCGTTCCGGCATTGCCTGAAAGTCTAGACATAAATGCGCGGATCTAGCGGTGCACGGAAGTTATTAGTTGTTTGTTAAGTTTAATAACAAGCGCCCAGCAAATTACTGTAACTGACAATATCCTTGTATTGCTGTTAACTGAGCGCATTGAAATGTATGTCACAATTGAAAAATCAATAAAAATATGTTAAAAAAAAAAAAAAAAATGTCATTTAAATGCACAAAAGAACATGGAATTTGAGCCAAACATAAATTTAAAGTCTTTGGGACTGGATTATAAGGGGTTTGCACCCTGGAAAACTCATGCAAAGTCACACAAAGAGGCGAACTGCTTTTAAGTGTATTTACTTTCCAAAGGACAGTGTAATATCCACTGAAACCTGTCTTTTTCTCTGTGCAAGTATTGCTCAGTGGTGCGTTGTGTCAATGGGGCATTATATAGGTGTAACATGAGTGGATCAGCGCAAGATCCCATCGTTTTTGACGCAAAGGCAGATCTACTAAGATAGCCAGACCAGAACCTGAAGGTCCTCCTTGAAACAGGCATTATTAACGAGAACTGTTTTAATTTCCCCAGCCATTCCCCACACTGCTTGTGATCTGCACTATACAGCACATTTGCAATGCATGGAATGTTTAAGAACGTATCAGGGCGTAGGATTTTTTTTACTGGAAGGATTTGCTTAAAAACATGAATAAATAATCTTAAAATTGATTGGGCCTGAAATTAAGAAAGTATATTCTAACGGGAGAAAATAGGCGCAATGTGACATTTCGTAATTCCAAAAGCTCGCCTCTCTTAGCAGTGTCAACCTACTAATTAACAGGGGAAAGTTGTCGTCTTAAATCGTAATGTCATACTAAAGGGCCACATTGAGTAGCTAAGTATTTAAAACACCGAAGCAAAAAAGGAAACATTCAATGAACATGAACATTCTATCTAGTGATATTGATCCCAGTGTCAGAGCTTATGATGGACGGTAACCGAACACCTTCATGAAATATTACTGACCCATAGCTATCTTTACCTCTGAGTATTGTGCTGCAGCCGTGGGCTTTAAATACTGTTGGTATAATTCAGGTGGCCTGCTGCTTCAATCTTTGTCTGTTTGTTGAGTCTTGTTGTGGGTGTTATTAGCGTTAGGTTTAGATGCATGACATTTGATACAAGGTATTTGGGCGCTTAAACCTGTCGACCACTTTTTTAAAGGCTGGAAAAAGTGCGGTAAGGTCCTCTTTTATGTTAACGCGATGCTAAAACTTGCCGCGATCTTTTCGCCTGTGGTCGGTATCGTGTGCAGTTCCTCCATGGCAACTCTTTGTTGTTGTCGCTCGCTCTCTCTCACTGAGCCAGTGCTCATGTTGCAGGGAAATGGCAAATATATTCTGGGAGATGTGAAAGCAAAGATCCCAAGAACAGGTCACCTTTGAAACTGTGTAACTCTTGCCCTCATGTACAATTCAGTAGATTTCTACACAAACCGGTTCCTTGTGTCTCTGGCAACGCTTCAAACTGTTTCGATTACTTTTACCTAACATTGTGCTTATAACTGTGAAGTTTAAATATCTGTTATTTTGCCATGCTTGTTGGAGAAGACTTCACATTGAACGCCATTGGCGCTATTTTCCATTTTGTGTTCTATTATTCAGAGGTACATTTAAAATTGAAACCCATTGTCTCATTTCGAGGCCGTGAGCATTCAGTTGTAGTGGCTACTACTGTTACTGCTTTACTGTGGCAAACGTGGCTTGACGTCTGCTTGCACTGTTTGCATTAGATACCCAAGCAAACATTTATTGGGGGGGGATTTTATGAAATTGTTTAATTTCCACTATAAACGTATGAAATTTACTTTGTGGGTAGTCTGTGGGTATCATGTTTCTAATGTTGATGAGATGTTATCATGTCTGAAAGCTTTTAAAAAGTTGTAAGCAAAAATTGCTTCATATTCGAGAGTATGTCGTTAAAGTGCATAGCGTTTATGGTAAAGTGCAGGAGAAGGCTGGATTTTAGGTGTGACCTCCTTTGATTTCTCTGGGAAGCATTAAACTGGGATGTCTTTTTTTGTAGTTGTGATAGTCATTTTGGCCATGTAGTTCACTCCTTGGCTCAGTTTTTCAATTTGCTTAGATTCTCTTTGGCTAAGTGTCAACATATGTGGCCAGTCAATGTATAGTCCTTATTTAGAGTTTGGTGGATGAAGTACTTGGTCAAAAAGTGACAGCTATCCGATCCGTCATATATTACCAGTGCTAGAAAGCATTTTTAATACAGTGAACAGAACATCTGCTTTGGTTCAGTATCCCACCCTCTGACTCTAAATAGGGTTCTATGCTCTTGTTTGAGGTGCGTGGGATATTTAGTCCACCAATATCCACAACCTTTGTTTTGTAGCCGCTGTAATTTAATCAAAGGCTTGTGTGTACAGTAGACTTCAGGCCAACGACGGATCTACTCTATCCTGTGATTTTACAAACTGAACTTTGGTTGGCGTGTCTTTCCTTAGCCTGTTATTGATTTAGAAAGCCACTTGCAGGAGATGCATCTATTGGGAGTCCTAAACGTCACCTCAAAATGTAACAGTGTACACAATGCAACAGTGGTAAATTAAGCTACAGCCATGAAGTAATTTGTATGCTTGTGCAAAATATATATATTACCTACTGGTGGTCACCAGTAGATAGTTATAGTTAGGACCTAGGTTCTATAGAAATAGCTTTTTTTGCTTGCCTATATCTTTGGTGCCCCCTGACGAATCTTCCCGAAATTTTACAAAAATATTTGAAGGTCATGTAAGATGCTTTCTAGAAAATTTTGGGGTGATGCGTCCAGCAGGGGTCCGAGATAAAGGGGGGTGGAATTTAGAGCGTTTCCAATGTTAATTCCCATTGGAAAAATTGAACAGCAATAGCACAAAAAACACTGGACGGAACTACACCAACTTTGGCAGAAAGGTATGTCTTTGTCCAGAAAGAGCCTTTTTTGTTATTTGGTGTCAATCCATTTAGTAGTTTTTGAGAAATTTAAGAAAATCCAAATGTATATATTTAGGGACGCAAAGGATTTGCGACCCCTCCCGATCGCGTGCTGAGATCTGATTAGCTGATAACTCTTCAACAACAGAAATGTTGTCAGCCATCTCAGGACTTTGTACACCCTGACCCCTTAGCTCTGGTAGTGTGGTCCCAAAGGGACTCCCCCTCCCAGGGATAAAGAGCATTTTTTAAACATATACTGTTGGATCTGCAGCGGGTCCATGGATCTGCCAATTAAAAAAAAAAAACACAAATGAAGCACGGGCTCCTGCGCTTCCTTATCAGAAAGCCCCCTGATGGACCAAAGCCCAAGGGGCATTTATTTTGAAATCCAGGGGGCTTCCTGGCCCAATATCGCTGCCCTGGGGACTGCCACCTCCCACAAATTTTATACTGCAAATGCAGGGGGACCACGTGCCCCCACACTGCCCTAGGGACCACCACCTCCCCAGGGCGGTTATGATATGTGGGGGCACCTGGCCTCTTTCCTCTGCCCAGGTAACAACCACCTCCCCGGGGCATTTACGAAATAATATGCGGGGGCCACCACCCCTCGGGTCAAATATTTAAAAAATGAAAAATCAGTCCCTTTGGGACCCCCGTACCCTGGGGTCCACCACCCCCAGGACACATGGATAATAATGTAAAGGGGTTTTGTTTCGGACCCCCATAAGCCCTTGGGACCACCACCTATCTCAACATTAGAGGGAGGTTGCACTGCCCCACCTTGTGGAGCCACTGATGGCCCTGGGGACCACCACCCCCCAGGGCTGGCTCCTGCTATTGCCCAGGTGGCCCACCCTCTGCATATACCTGTTTGCCAAGCCACAGCAAACACTTTTTGACAGCAAGTCCCACTATCAAAATCCAAAGTTTCATCTCTGTCCCCTACATGTGTGATGACATTTTAAAGCAGCTTCTGCCTTGCTGAAGCAATGGGAATGGAGGGGAGGACTTGAGGCTTCCCTTACGGTCCCAGATAGCCCTTAAGGGACTTGTTTCCAATTTTTTTTTTTTTTAAATAAAAAATACTTTTAGGATCTGTGAGGATGTCCTTGACGGCCCACCTTGGTCCCAGATAGCCCTTAAAGGGTGAAAAAAACAAGTCTGACCAATAAAAAAAAATAGATAGCTCAGAATGAAAGTCAAAGGCTTTCACACTGAGCATTTTGGGTTAGAAATGTTTAAATAAAAAAAATTAAAGATGATTTAAAAAAAAAAAAAAAAAAAAAACATTTTCATTTTTAAATTAAGCAAATATATGTAATTCTAAGTATATCATACATCAAAGCCTAAAAAAGTCTGTCTCCCTCTGACTCTCTTTCTCTCTTTTAATCTCTTTCTGTCACTCATGCACCCAATGAGACACTTACGCACCTACTCACACACCCACTCAGACACTCACGCACCCACTCACAGACCCACTGACACCCTCATGCACCCACTCACAGACCAGATGACACACTGTCACACTCACTAAATCACTGATGTAGGCACTCTCACACCCAGGCAGATAATTTGACAGCCACTCGCACCTCCGGATACATCCTTTCACATCTAGTCTCACACCCAGAGAGGCTGCGCCCAATTCCTGCTGTGCACGGCCAAAGGCCCAAGCACAGCATGGGGTTGGGCGGTTAGTGGGTGTTGGCTGCAGGGTCTGGCTGCAAGTCAGGGCTTGCGGGCATCCTCCCCTGAATACGGGTGAAGGCTGTGCACGGTGCAAGGTTGGTTGCTTATAGGGGGTTGGCCCTGTGGCCATCCATCGAAGCATTGGTTGGATTAACATATAATAATGCAAATTACTACATGTTAAAAAAAAAACATGCACTGCTAATTACCCCACAACTTTGACAAACAAACTGCATGGCAGGGGCGCAAGTTACAGTTACCTTAGGGCACAAGTTATAGTTACTTGAGGTAACTCTTTCTGGTTAATTTTTATGGTTTAGTACGTTTAAAATGTGAGCCTAACTATAATGCTGCTGTAACCTTTTGTTTTTTTACAGTTGTTAGAAATGGGGTCTTTGGTTGACAGTCAGGTTACCCCCTGTTCAAGCAAGGACCCTCACTCTAGTTAGGATAAAAGAGAATCACCCTCAGCTAACCCCTGCTTACCCCCTTGGTAGCTTGGCAGAGCAGTAGGCTTAACCTCAGAGTGCTGGGCGTAAAGTATTTGTACCAACACACACAGTAACTTAATAAAAACACTACAAAATGACACAACACCAGTTTAGAAAAATAGGAAATATTTATCTAGACAAAACAAGACCAAAACGACAAAAATCCAACATACACAAGTCAAGTTATGATTTTTAAAAGGTTTAAAATAAAAAGAGTCTTTAGGTAGTTGTAACAACACACTAGCGCTGCTAGCGTGTAAATGTACCTGGTTTGCGTCAAAAATAACCCCGCACGGGCTGTGCGCGTCGAAAATAACCCTGCACGGTTATATGCGTCGAAAACAACTCGGCACGGCGATGCGCGTCGAAACAGCCAGCCACGCGACGGTCCGAAAGTCCCGCGGCGCAGGTTGCGATCTCTCAGCCTTCGTCAGCGATGCTGCGCGTCGTTTCTCCTGCTCCGGGCGTCGATTCTTCGGTCGCGTTTCCTGCGGCGTCGTTTCTCAGCTGCGGAGCCGGCGTCGCGTCGTTTTCTCAGCCGCGATCGGATTCGCGTCGATCTTTTCTCCGCACGGCGCTCGGTGCG
The DNA here is from genome assembly GCF_031143425.1 of Pleurodeles waltl. NCBI lineage: Eukaryota > Metazoa > Chordata > Amphibia > Caudata > Salamandridae > Pleurodeles > Pleurodeles waltl. Next base: position 264,039,367 of record NC_090448.1, on the reverse strand, counting down.
TGTATTTTTGTCCTTAGGCTGCCAGCCTCTCCTTTCAGGGTCCCAGGAACTGGAAGGGCACCACAGAGCAGAGTAGGGGTCTCTCCAGAGACTCCAGGTGCTGGCAGGAAGAAGTCTTTGCTATCCCTGAGACTTCAATAACAGGAGGCAAGCTCTACATCAAGCCCTTGGAGATTTCTTCTTCAAGATGGAAGGCACACAAAGTCCAGTCTTTGCCCTCTTACTCTGGCAGAAGCAGCACTGCAGGAAAGCTCCACAAAGCACAGTCACAGGCAGGGCAGCACTTGTTCCTCAGCGATCAGCTCTTCTCCAGGCAGAGGTTCCCCTTGATTCCAGAAGTGTTTCTAAAGTTTGTAAGTTTGGGTGCCCTTCTTATACTCATTTTAGTCTTTGAAGTCACCTTTCTTCAAAGGGGACTCACACCTTCTTGTGAGATCCTGCCTGGCCCAGGCAAGGCCTCAGACACACACCAGGGGGCTGGAGACAGCATTGTCAGAGGCAGGCACAGTCCTTTCAGATGAGAGTGACCACTCCACCCCTCCCTCCTAGCAGAGATGGCTAATCAGGAATGCAGATCACACCCCAGCTCCCTTTGTGTCACTGTCTGGTGTGAGGTGAAAAACAACCCAACTGTCAACTGACCCAGACAGGGAATCCACAAACAAGGCAGAGTCACAGAATGGTTTAAGCAAGAAAATGCTCACTTTCCAAAAGTGGCATTTCCAAACTCACAATCTCAAAATCAACTTTACTAAAAGATGCATTTTTAAATTGTGAGTTCAGGGATCCCAAACTCCACCTGTCCATCTCTTCTCTAGGGGAATCTACACTTTAATCATATTTAAAGGTAGCCCCCATATTATCCTATGAGAGAGAGACAGACCTTGCAACAGTGAAAACGAAATTGGCAGTATTTCACTGTCAGGACATATAAACCACATTACTATATGTCCTACCTTATCCATACACTGCACCCTGCCCTTGGGGCTACCTAGGGCATACCTTAGGGGTGCCTTACATGTAAGGAAAGGGAAGGTTTAGGCCTGGCAAGTGGGTACACTTGCCAAGTCGAATTTACAGTGTAAAAATACACATACAGACACTGCAGTGGCAGGTCTGAGACATGATTACCGAGCTACTTATGTGGGTGGCACAACCAGTGCTGCAGGCCCACTAGTAGCATTTGATTTACAGGCCCTGGCACCTCTAGTGCACCTTACTAGGGACTTACTAGTAAATCAAATATGCCAATCATGGATAAACCACTTACATACAATTTAAACAGGAGAGCATATGCACTTTAGCACTGGTTAGCAGTGGTAAAGTGCTCAGAGTTGAAAAGCCAACAGCAACATGTCAGAAAAATATAGGAGGCAGGAGGCAAAAAAGTCTGGGGATGACCCTGCAAAAGCAAAAGTCCAACACGACCCCCTACCAGCCTAAAGCCAGGGGAGAACAATCAATACCTTGATGTACTTCCCTGATTGGGGCGATAGAACAGGGACCCAGGCCCACAACAGCAGGGGCATGTTCCAGTTCTACGCCTTCCTGACTCCAGTTGGATCCCTCTGTCCATACTCTCAGGGCCCACTAAGCTAACCCATGGGGAACCCTTCTCCACATCTACAGACACCATCTGTGCAACACCTAACTTTACTTTGCTCACAGATGTATTGCAATGGGCAGATAGTACCACCAGGGCCAACACAGTGGTGTTGCCCACTCCACCCCCGGGGTGTGACTCTCGTCCTCCCCCCCCCAGGGGCAACTCTGTCCACCAGGACAGCAAGCCACAGTGGCCCCAGACAACTGTCAGGGATGAGAGCCCGACCTCAGGCCTCTCTAACCACTGTGACTGTGGAGAGTGGGGGGTGGTAGCCCCAGGTGCCTGGCACCCTTTGACCACTCTCTCTTCTACCAGGTCAGGGATGACAACCTGACCCTGGTCCTCTCCTCTGGGGCTCTGTACCCTTCCTGCAGAAGCGGCACCCCCAGAGTCAAAAACTGTCAGGGTGCTTGTAGAAGCAGTCCTGCACAATTCTTCCATCAGTGCAGGGATGTTAACCTGCAGCTGATCCTCCAACCTGGGGTCTGTACCTTCAGGTTGGACCAGGGCCAGGGGTGAGGCTTCCCTCCCCCTGCCCTCTCTTCTGGGGTCCTGAACCACCCAACTAGGAGTGACCCCCCCAGAAGACAACATGGTAGGGGCACTGTTAGCAGTAGCCCCTTCCTCCAGGTCAGGGGGGACACCCTTAACCTGGCCTCCCAATCCAGGGTCTGTACCCACAGACTGGATCACTGCCTGGCAAACCAGGACTTCCTGGGGGGCATACCTACCCCCTACCAGGTCAGAGTTTACCCTCTGAACCTGGTCATCCAACCCAGGGTCACCACCCTGCGGTTGAACCACTGCCTGGCACACCAGGACTTCCTTGGGAGCACACTTACCCCCCATCAGGTCAGAGTTTACCCCCTGAACCTGATCATTCAACCCAGAGTCACCACCCTGCGGTTGAACCATTGCCTGGCACACCAGGACTTCCAGGGGGGCACACTTACCCCCCTCAAGGGACACACTGTCCCGAAGGGCCACACAAGAGTCTGGCTGGCGCAGGTCTCCTGACCTCTGCCCATCTGACAGAGTCTGGATTCCCCCCAGCCCAGAAATGGTCTCACCAAGGTCATTCATGGGGGGCTCTGCTCTCAGAGCTGACCCCTGACCCTCCAGGTTCTCCACTGGGGTCCGCAACCCCCTCTCAACCCTCTGTCTGGACTTCTGCACCCCCTCACTAGGAGTGGTACTGCCAGACACCAGAACTGGTGGGACGCTGGCTACAGCCGCCCCCCCAAGTTCTCCTGACACTGTGGGGTCTCCCTCAACAGATGGCCCTATGGTACAGGCTAGGCTCCCCTCCTGGGGTTCCCGCAGGGAACCCTCCAGGACCTGGGACCGGATCTCGGGCACCTTGGGCCTCAACCCATCCCCATTCCCTCTCCTCTGAGACTGGACATGGGGTCCCTCACCCATCCCACTACACTGGGACCTACCTGGGACACTACAATCCTTCCCTACCTCACCTGGTTGGGAACTACCTAGACCACTCCTCTCAGGAGCACCCCCAAATGCCTCTTCAGACTCTCTGGTACTCACCCAGAAGTCTGCCTCCATTGTAAGCTCCCTGGGGTCAGAGAACTCACACTCCACCTGGTGTTGGCATAGCTCTGGAAAATAAGGACTAGAGATATGCTCTCCAGCAATTACATCACTCAGCCCCTCACATGAATTAACCAAAGTACCCTTCACCCAACCATCCAGTGACTCTGCTTTGACAAAGCACCCCACATCACCCTCCTGAGACTGGTGAGACAGTACCTGACTGTCCCTGACACTCAACCCACACTCTTCTGGGATGTTTTCACACTCCATAACCAGGACTTCTACCTGGGGGGAACCCCTCTCCCTGTCACTCTCACCTAGAGTCAGTAGAGTGTCCCTCCCACCAGTAGGAATATGACTCCCCATGCCAGTTCCCCAATCCACCTCAGGGACCCTGTGCATCACTGGAGCTACCTCATACCCCTGAACCTCCTGGCGTGTGTTAACTCCCTCCTTCAAGTAGGACACCACCTCTCTGGGCATGTGCACTTCTGCAGCATCACTGGATATACAATTGTTGCTGCCACCATTCCAGCTGGACTCAGCCCTCATGACTTCCAGCTCTTTCAATTTAAGCTCGTAAGCATAAATCATTTTTTTAATCTCTAAGTCCCTCCTCCTTTCTTCCAACTCCTTGAATCGGCGAGCCCTGTCTGCCCGTCTGTCCTGTAACTCTTCAGGAGTCAGACCCTTGGGTGACACCCTGCTATCCCTCCTGGGGACCCTCCCCCCAGGCGTAACAGGTACCTCCACTACACCACTGTGTATCCTCTGCACTTCCCCACCCACATTCTCCTCCTCTGTGTGCCCTCCAGCCTTCTTGATTGTCACCCCGGCCCTCTGTGCCTGTTGCAGCTCCCCCTCCCTGGTGGAGCTCTCAGTGGGACAGTCAAGATCTTTAAGGAACTGTTTCAATTGAGCAACTGAGTACTCCTTCAGTTTCTCCATTTCAAACACAGCTCCAGCTGTTGCATCTCCAGATTGAGACATGATGGTCACAAGTGCAAAGTTCCAAAGGCAGAAAAAAAATAATTTCCCAATGAAGTAAAAAGAATCAGTCAAGGGATCAGCAAAATCATGGAAGTAGAATAAAAAGAGTCCTTAAGAGAAAAATCAAAAGATCACCAAACAAGTAGTATGTGGTCGCGTAGTGGTCTGAGATCAAAACAGTAGTGTACACTTAATTACTGTATGTCAAGTACAAATACAAGTCCAATCCCGACCGCTGGTCACCAATGTTAGAAATGGGGTCTTTGGTTGACAGTCAGGTTACCCCCTGTTCAAGCAAGGACCCTCACTCTAGTTAGGATAAAAGAGAATCACCCTCAGCTAACCCCTGCTTACCCCCTTGGTAGCTTGGCAGAGCAGTAGGCTTAACCTCAGAGTGCTGGGCGTAAAGTATTTGTACCAACACACACAGTAACTTAATAAAAACACTACAAAATGACACAACACCAGTTTAGAAAAATAGGAAATATTTATCTAGACAAAACAAGACCAAAACGACAAAAATCCAACATACACAAGTCAAGTTATGATTTTTAAAAGGTTTAAAATAAAAAGAGTCTTTAGGTAGTTGTAACAACACACTAGCGCTGCTAGCGTGTAAATGTACCTGGTTTGCGTCAAAAATAACCCCGCACGGGCTGTGCGCGTCGAAAATAACCCTGCACGGTTATATGCGTCGAAAACAACTCGGCACGGCGATGCGCGTCGAAACAGCCAGCCAGGCGACGGTCCGAAAGTCCCGCGGCGCAGGTTGTGATCTCTCAGCCTTCGTCAGCGATGCTGCGCGTCGTTTCTCCTGCTCCGGGCGTCGATTCTTCGGTCGCGTTTCCTGCGGCGTCGTTTCTCAGCTGCGGAGCCGGCGTCGCGTCGTTTTCTCAGCCGCGATCGGATTCGCGTCGATCTTTTCTCCGCACGGCGCTCGGTGCGTGTATTTTTGTCCTTAGGCTGCCAGCCTCTCCTTTCAGGGTCCCAGGAACTGGAAGGGCACCACAGAGCAGAGTAGGGGTCTCTCCAGAGACTCCAGGTGCTGGCAGGAAGAAGTCTTTGCTATCCCTGAGACTTCAATAACAGGAGGCAAGCTCTACATCAAGCCCTTGGAGATTTCTTCTTCAAGATGGAAGGCACACAAAGTCCAGTCTTTGCCCTCTTACTCTGGCAGAAGCAGCACTGCAGGAAAGCTCCACAAAGCACAGTCACAGGCAGGGCAGCACTTGTTCCTCAGCGATCAGCTCTTCTCCAGGCAGAGGTTCCCCTTGATTCCAGAAGTGTTTCTAAAGTTTGTAAGTTTGGGTGCCCTTCTTATACTCATTTTAGTCTTTGAAGTCACCTTTCTTCAAAGGGGACTCACACCTTCTTGTGAGATCCTGCCTTGCCCAGGCAAGGCCTCAGACACACACCAGGGGGCTGGAGACAGCATTGTCAGAGGCAGGCACAGTCCTTTCAGATGAGAGTGACCACTCCACCCCTCCCTCCTAGCAGAGATGGCTAATCAGGAATGCAGATCACACCCCAGCTCCCTTTGTGTCACTGTCTGGTGTGAGGTGAAAAACAACCCAACTGTCAACTGACCCAGACAGGGAATCCACAAACAAGGCAGAGTCACAGAATGGTTTAAGCAAGAAAATGCTCACTTTCCAAAAGTGGCATTTCCAAACTCACAATCTCAAAATCAACTTTACTAAAAGATGCATTTTTAAATTGTGAGTTCAGGGATCCCAAACTCCACCTGTCCATCTCTTCTCTAGGGGAATCTACACTTTAATCATATTTAAAGGTAGCCCCCATATTATCCTATGAGAGAGAGACAGACCTTGCAACAGTGAAAACGAAATTGGCAGTATTTCACTGTCAGGACATATAAACCACATTACTATATGTCCTACCTTATCCATACACTGCACCCTGCCCTTGGGGCTACCTAGGGCATACCTTAGGGGTGCCTTACATGTAAGGAAAGGGAAGGTTTAGGCCTGGCAAGTGGGTACACTTGCCAAGTCGAATTTACAGTGTAAAAATACACATACAGACACTGCAGTGGCAGGTCTGAGACATGATTACAGAGCTACTTATGTGGGTGGCACAACCAGTGCTGCAGGCCCACTAGTAGCATTTGATTTACAGGCCCTGGCACCTCTAGTGCACCTTACTAGGGACTTACTAGTAAATCAAATATGCCAATCATGGATAAACCACTTACATACAATTTAAACAGGAGAGCATATGCACTTTAGCACTGGTTAGCAGTGGTAAAGTGCTCAGAGTTGAAAAGCCAACAGCAACATGTCAGAAAAATATAGGAGGCAGGAGGCAAAAAAGTCTGGGGATGACCCTGCAAAAGCAAAAGTCCAACAACAGTGAATATATATATATATATATATCCCTGAATACTGATCTTACATGCGCTTTTTAACATCTCAGCTTGACTTGCTCCTGGTAAAATCATCAATTCAACAAATGTGTTAATATTGGTTCACTGTATCGATCCAGGTGCACTGAAACTTATTCAGCAAACTCCCTAAATCTATTCATGCTTGTAGTTCCTAAACAGTGAAATGTGACAGCAATGGACACATAGTAATGCATCTCTTCAGGGATCCATGCGTTTCTACCTACTTCAAAATGTCATGAACTCAGATAAGACAACAGCTTTGTGGTCATTTGGTATTTTTGTCTTTAGAAAGCTTGAACAACTGAAGAAATACACAGTGAATTACTGTAGGAAAGTACCATCTTGCCTGGCATGTTACCCCCATATTTCACTGTATATATGTTGTTTTAGTGTATGTGTCACTGGGACCCTGCCAGCCAGGGCCCCAGTGCTCATAAGTGTGCCCTGTATGTGTTCCCTGTGTGATGACTAACTGTCTCACTGAGGCTCTGCTAACCAGAACCTCAGTGGTTATGCTCTCTCTGCTTTCTAAATTGTCACTAACAGGCTAGTGACCAATTTCACCAATTCACATTGGCATACTGGAACACCCTTATAATTCCATAGTAAATGGTACAGAGGTTCCCAGGGTATTGGGGTTCCAGGAGATCCCTATGGGCTGCAGCATTTCTTTTGCCACCCATAGGGAGCTCTGACAATTCTTACACAGGCCTGCCACTGCAGCCTGAGTGAAATAACGTCCACGTTATTTCACAGCCATTTACCACTGCACTTAAGTAACTTATAAGTCACCTATATGTCTAACCTTCACCTGGTGAAGGTTGGGTGCAAAGTTACTTAGTGTGTGGGCACCCTGGCACTAGCCAAGGTGCCCCCACATTGTTCAGGGCAAATTCCCCGGACTTTGTGAGTGCGGGGACACCATTTCACGCGTGCACTATACATAGGTCACTACCTATGTATAGCGTCACAATGGTAACTCTGAACATGGCCATGTAATATGTCTAAGATCAGGGAATTGTCACCCCAATGCCATTCTGGCATTGGGGAGACAATTCCATGATCCCTGAGTCTCTAGCACAGACCCGGGTATTGCCAAACTACCTTTCCCGGGGTTTTCACTGCAGCTGCTGCTGCTGCCAACCCCTCAGACAGGTTTCTGCCCTCCTGGGGTCCAGCCAGGCTTGGCCCAGGAAGGCAGAACAAAGGACTTCCTCAGAGAGAGGGTGTTACACCCTCTCCCTTTGGAAAAAGTTGTCAGGGCTGGGGAGGAGTAGCCTCCCCCAGCCTCTGGAAATGCTTTGATGGGCACAGATGGTACCCATCTCTGCATAAGCCAGTCTACACCGGTTAAGGGATCCCCCAGCCCTGCTCTGGCACGAAACTGGACAAAGGAAAGGGGAGTGACCACTCCCCTGACCTGCACCTCCCAGGGGAGGTGCCCAGAGCTCCTCCAGCGTGCCCCAGACCTCTGCCATCTTGGATTCAGAGGTGTGCTGGCACACTGGACTGCTCTGAGTGGCCAGGGCCAGCAGGTGACGTGAGAGACTCCTTCTGATAGGCTCTTACCTGTGTTACTAGCCTATCCTCCTTCCTAGGTAGCCAAACCTCCTTTTCTGGCTATTTAGGGTCTCTGCTTTGGGGAATTCTTCAGATACCGAATGCAAGAGCTCACCAGAGTTCCTCTGCACTTCTCTCTTCACCTTCTACCAAAGGATCGACCGCTGACTGCTCAGGACGCCTGCAAAACCGCAACAAAGTAGCAAAGACGACTACTGCAACCTTGTATCGCTTCATCCTGCTGGCTTTCTCGCCTGTTTCCTGGTGGTGCATGCTCTGGGGGTAGCCTGCCTCCTTCTTGCACCAGGATCTCTGAAGAAATCTCCTGTGGGTCGACGGAATCTTCCCCCTGCAACCGCAGGCATCAAAAGACTGCATCACTGGTCCTCTGGGTCCCCTCTCAGCACGACGAGCGTGGTCCCTGGAACTCAGCAACTCTGTCCAAGTGACACCCACAGTCCAGTGACTCTTCAGTCCAAGTTTGGTGGAGGTAAGTCCTTGCCTCCCAACGCTAGACTGCATTTCTGGGTACTGCGTGATTTGCAGCTGCTCCGGCTCCTGTGCACTCTTCCAGGATTTCCTTTGTGCACAGCCAAGCCTGGGTCCCCGGCACTCTAACCTGCAGTACACACCCTTCTGAGTTGCCCTCCGGCGTCGTGGGATTCCCTTTTGTGTCTTCGGGTGGACTCCAGTTCACTCCTCTTCCAAGTGCCTGTTCCGGTACATCTGCGGGTGCTGCCTGCTTCTATGAGGGCTCTCTGACTTACTGGGCGCCCCCTCTGTCTCCTCATCCAAGTGGCTACATCCTGGTCCCTCCTGGGCTACAGCAGCATCCAAAAACCCTAATCACGATCCTTGCAGGTAGCAAGGATTGTTTGCGGTCTTTCTGCATGGGAACACCTCTGCAAGCTTCTTCACGACGTAGGACATCCATCCTCCAAAGGGGAAGTTTCTAGCCCTCTTTGTTCTTGCAGAATCCACAGCTTCTACCATCCAGTGGCAGCTTCTTTGCACCCTCAGCTGGCATTTCCTGGGCATCTGCCCACTCTCGACATTGTTGCGACTCTTGGACTTGGTCCCCTTGTTTCACAGGTACTCATGTCCGGAAATCCACTGTTGTTGCTTTGCTGGTGTTGGTCTTCCTTGCAGAAACCCCCTATCACGACTTCTGTGCTCTCTGGGGGTTAAAGGTGCACTTTACACCTACTTTTCAGGGTCTTGGGGTGGGCTATTTTTCTAACCCTCACTGTTTTCTTACAGTCCCAGTGACCCTCTACAAGCTCACATAGGTTTGGGGTCCATTCGTGGTTCGCATTCCACTTTTGGAGTATATGGTTTGTGTTGCCCCTATACCTATGTGCTCCTATTGCAATCTACTGTAACTTTACATTGCTTGCATTACTTCCTTTTGCTATTACTGCATATTTTTGGTATTGTGTACATATATCTTGTGTATATTTGGCATCCTCATACTGAGGGTACTCACTGAGATACTTTTGGCATATTGTCATAAAAATAAAGTACCTTTATTTTTAGTATATCTGTGTATTGTGTTTTCTGATGATATTGTGCATATGACACCAGTGGTATAGTACGAGCTTTGCATGTCTCCTAGTTCAGCCTAAGCTGCTCTGCTATAGCTACCTTCTATCAGCCTAAGCTGCTAGAAACACCTCTTCTACACTAATAAGGGATAACTGGACCTGGTACAGAGTGTAAGTACCCCTTGATACCCACTACAAGCCAGGCCAGCCTCATACAATTACCACCCTGTAGAACTTTAGGGAGCCTTAAAAATGCCTAATTTTAATTCATGGTATTGGTTAGGTAATATTAATCATTAAAGGAAAATCTTAAACACAATTAATTGAGGTTTGCTGCTTGCATACATTGCATTACTGAGTTTTCATTACACAGTATTAAGCAAATGGATGTCATTTAGGGGTCGCCAGGTGTTGCAGCTGTGACCCCTGGCGTGGCCTTTGAAACCCCTGGAACTGCCATTGTGACCCCTCGCTGCAGAGGTGGCAAATTCAGTGCCAGGAACACAGTGGCAGCTTGTCCCACGTACGCCAGTTGGAACTCCTCTCTATTTGCTTTCGGTCAATTTTTCATTACACTAATAGTGAATAAATTATTCACTATTAGTTTAATAAAAACGTGAATATGCCCTTCCATGGCAGCTGAGGTAAGTAAAAATATTTTTAAATGTATTTTTTGTGCGTGCTTGTAGGTGAGAGTGTGTGTGTGTAAGTGTGGATTTGTGTGCATGTGTAAATGTGTATGTGGGTCAAAGTGGAGGTCAAGGGGCACGTGATGTCACTTCAGCTACCCCTGGCATTTTGGTGAATTGGCATCCATGATTAAATGTGCTTCATTTAATTTTTGATAGTGAAGCTAGTCAAAATTAATCATTTTACAATTCACCAAAATGTAAAATTAAGATTTTTTTTAAATTACTGCTTTGGCAAATTGTTATTTTTTTCACTTTTGATCATGAATGTAAGTGAACTCCACAGTAATTTGTAGTTGTAGTTTCATTTTGTAATTTTGTCTGGACAATTCTCCAACAAATAACTTTCTCTTTAACAGTTGTAAAAATGCTAGATTGTTTTTACCTATAAAAAGGGGAAAACATGTTATTAGCATTTTTATGAGTATTCATACATTTGAATGGAAAGCGGTTTCACCATTTTGTAAATGCCTGTTTTACATTTAAAAATATTGCTGTTGTCTTTTCACAAGTAAATATCTGAAAAATCATTATCAATGTATTTCTAATATTTTGGAAGAAAATCATCCAACTTTATTTGCAAATTTAAAAAGAAAGTAATATCGTTTTTCCAAATCTATTATAAAGTTCAGTGATTGTTTATTTACCAATGAAATATTTGTAAAAAATAGATACTAAAGTCCCATTTATAAAGCTTCTTTCATCTGAAAAAAGTTCTAGTGTCTGTAAAAAATTAGTTCATGTAAGGTGTAAAACACATAAAGATGTGAGTTGTCTATGCGTGTGTTTGTAGTGTATACACACAAACTCTCGCACACACACACCACAAACACGCACACACACATACACGCACCCACATAAATGTGTGCAGTTAATTTAGATTTATGGGCATTTCGGAGAGAGTGTCACAATGGCAGTCTGGTGAATTCAATGTAAGTGGGATGCATGTACAGAATAAGTAGTTATTCATAAACATTTCTAAATGTATTACCTTCACTTATTAACAACAATCTTGCACCAGAAAGGTGTATAAGTTATGGTACGTGTGAAAAGGTGCACCACTTTATTTTAACAATTACATATTCGGCATAGGAAGGGGTTATTTAAGGTAACTTTTTTTATTATAGCTGTATCTCATGCTTGCGTACTCTGACCTATATTAAACTATCACTATTATTAATCAATGACAATACATTTTCCACAAAAAAATAATATATATATATATTATTAGGAGGTGTAGCCAGAAACATGGGTGAACAGTTATTTATTTCTCAGGTTCTCTTTTTGTTCCACAATCTGTGCCTTCATCACCCGCCATCCCAGTTTCTTGCTATGTTGGTGATACTGCTGGACAATAAAGTGAATCACCACAAAACCACACTACGAGGTGCTCTACTACTGGACCCTAGAGGAGGTGATTTGTGAATATTCCTTGCTTGTATGCCATACTGCACCCATAAAGATGGCTTTGAGAGACAGTGAGTAAGTCGCCATGAGTGAAGAGAGTCTTAGCCAGTGGGGTGGATGTACTGAAGAACTGAGGTGAGCTCCATTGAGGTTCGGTGGCACCCCTTCTGAGAAAGGGACCACCTTACTTGAGATCGCAGATGGCTCATATTCTGATTCTCCACGCACAGTGGAGCAGAGTGCACCACCTCTAGAGCCTGCTGTCTGTGAGCCTAAAAATACACTTTGTGAAATTAGTTTGAGTGGTTGACATGAAGGAGCTTTCCTGAGAAAGAGGACAACCTGAAGATGAAGACCTCAATTCCCAGAGAGGGCTCTGAGTCTTTGAAGGATTTTGACTCTCGGCCAGAGAGGGAAACTGTGGCTGTGTGGATTCTCTCAATTGTCATTCCTACCTCTGATTTGGAAGAACATTTCTGTAATACTTAAGCCCCTATCAGCCTACTCAGCCAACCATCTGAAGTGATTAGGGAAAGGCCAGTTGTGCCAATTTCTTTTGATCTTACTGAAGTTACAACAGCACTTGCCAAGAGTTCAAAAGGGAAGGTGTCCTGATGGGGTTCAAACATCTTTATTGACAATATGAATCTATGGACCATGTTAATCACCAATGTGTTAAATGTTGCTATGCAGTCCAAACTAGGGGTGGGCATAACTTGCGTAATTAGCTGTAGCGTAATTAAACAAAGCTACAGAGAAATTACACAAGATTACGCAGAATTGTGTGAGGAAGATAACCCAGTATTGAGCGATATTTTCTTAGCAAAAATCCACCTTGTGCTCAAAATGTACCAGAGGGGGTATTTTGCACTGATAAAATAGTGCTAAATGCAACAGAATACAAAAAGCAACAGCAAGCAGCCTTGTGTGCGTGATATTTTTGTTAAACCTGTGGTACTGCGGTAGAATTTTTGGGTAATATTACCCAGTATTACACAAACCAACATAGTGACATCATTTTAGGTGATGTACGTCAAAAGAGTAAAACAAAATTTCCAAAATTACTCCAATTGCTACGGTGTAATTAAAATGTCTTCTGGGCCTAATCCAAAACCCCCAGGTCCTGAAGACATTCAGTTATTCTCCTGATTTTTTAAAAAGGAGACAAAACAGATCCCTTCTGCTATAAAACAATATCCTTGCTAGATTCAATAGTAGTGGCAGGGAAGGTCCTCTTGGCCTAATTGGAACGCTGTACACTATATAACTTAATTATCTCTGAGATTCAGCATGGCTTCTGTTAAGGACTAAGAGCAACAACACAGTGCCTTAATCTTTATCCTGTGACTGCAAAATGTTTAGTGGCCAATTGTGGAGCAATTCACCTCGCATTTATGGGTATCCCCTTTGACTTTGATCTAGTGAATCAATTGAAACTTAGCATATAATTTTAGCTACGGGGTAGGACACTGCAACTGTTTGTTTTATGCACAGCTTTATGTTGATACCTTTGCATGCTTCTCAGGAGAATATACCAACTCCTTTGGGATTAGTAGGTGAATCCTTTAGGGGAGTGCCTTTGCCCCTTTCCTATTTGCTCTCTAAGTTAATGAAATGAAGGCTCATACAATGTGCACACCCAGTTCTGGAACTCCTTTATGCCAGTGACATTGTGCTAATGGGCTGCACATCCAATGGCTACAGCAATTACTTCATATCTTTGTAACCTTTACGAAGAACTTGGATCTAAAACCAACGTTGCTAAATCTAGTTTCATGGTGTGCAGCCTGAGGTCTACTGAAAATAAATTGCACTATATTGATGACACTTGTGTTCATAATGTAAAGGATTCCAGTAACTGAGGGAACCCTTCAATTCAGCCTTTACTGGAATAATTTATAAAGAGCTAGGTTACAGCAGCTGGAAAGATCTATGGATGCTCTGTTCAGATTCTCCAATAAATTGCAATCCTGCCACTTAGTAAAATGTAGACATTCCACAACTACAGATGTATTCATGTTGTAACCTAAGTGGATCAAACTTTGGGCCTACAGTCCTCTTAAGGGGATAGAGATGGCTGAAAATTCCTTCTTATAAAGATTACTGACATTTCTGAGAAGGGTATCCTAATTTATCTGTCATGCAGAACTGGGAATTTCTAACTTGAATGGTACAATCAAACACTGCCTGTTGATGCTATGGCTATCAATATGGTCCAATAAAGGAACCTTCTTTTAACTACCTAATTATAATAATTGTTTAAGGGTGTCTCTCCTTGGCCAATGGGTATTGTATACCTTGAATAAAGTATGTGAAAGAGAGGAGTTCAACTGAACAGAAAAGCCAGAATTTCTTGCTTACCCAACGAAAACTACATTTAACTTGTATATGGCAGTTTTTACTTGCAACATTATTGAGCCTTATCTTGTATCAATTGGTGATGTACATTACACTCGTGCATTACTTGTTTTAGGTTTAATATACTATATGTATTAATAACGTTTCCAGAGAAAGGGATATGAAAGAACTAGCTGTGTTGCCTGGTTGCTCTTTTGACAAACATTTTGAACAATTGACCATTCACTATATTATGTTCTTTGATTATTATATAGGATTGAGGAAATCATATTTTTGACTTTATTTTGTAGTTTAAAATTCAACTATTGTAGGCCTGTAGATTAGTTTCTATGAGATGTTTGTACTGATATTGTCTGTTTCTCATTTGTTAAATTTATTCAACATACTGTTAGAACAATTACTTTTTTATCATGATTTATTTACAGCGTTTACATGTGCTTCAGACAGATCTGTTGTGCAGGGTTTGACTCTGTGGTGTCATCCCGAGGTGGCATTGCCCCAACCATGAATATTTTATTGAGCAAAGAGGAGTCATCTCTGCCCAGTCAGGTCAGCCTATTGTGTGTCGCTGGGAGGAATTTCACACCACAACCTTTTCACCCCTCTTTATTGGTTGAACACCAGCTGAAAGGTGGCAGAGGTTAATGCTAGCTTGCTTAATGACTGTTTAGGCAGGTAAAGGGTCCCATATAAGGTAAGGAAAATCTATATATTATGTATCCTTACATATTCAAATATCCATATCATAAAATATATATATTAAATATATATTTAAAAAAACATTAAAATTCACTTAAAAGAATCAAAGGTTACAGGGACATTATAGTTAGCTTCAAATTTCAAATATACAAAACCATAGAAAACCACAGAAATTCAGCTGTTATGGTCAGAGTTCTTTCATGTAACGTTAACCTGTGCCTTAAGGTAGCTATCACTCTTGTCCATGCTAACTAAATCACAAAAAGAGAGCTACCTTTCTGCCAAATTTGGTGTAATTCCGTCCAGCAGTTTGAGCTCTACCATTGTTCAAATTCCCTATGTAAAAATGAATGGGGAAAACACATTTTGGGACACCTACTTTTTCTCTGCCCCCTATTGGCGCATCACCACAAAACATTCTGGACAGCAGCTGAAGTGAGCACCATTTGTTTCTTCTGGAAAATTTTGTGAAGATTCTTCAAAAAGTGCCAAAGTTATTAGCAAAACAAAAACACTTTTTCTTTAGAAATTAGGTCCTAACTATAACTACCTAGTGGCAACCGCCACTAGGTAATATTTATATATATATTTATGTATATATATATATATATATATATATATATATATATATATATATATATATATATATATATATATATATATATATATATGCATATATATATATATATATATATGCATATATATATATATATATATATATATATATATATATATATATATATATATATATATATAAATATACTTTAGAAAACAAAAGTGGCAGAATGTTATAGTTAGGAAATTGAATTAAAACAACCTTAGAAATTCACTTGTTACAGGGAGGTTATAGTTAGGTTCTGAATTTACTCTCACAAAACCAGAGACATTCAACAGTTATAGTTAGATTTATTTCAAGAAACTATAATTCGCGGCCTGAGGTACCTATAACTCATGGCCCCCATGCACAGTTTTTTCATCAATAATTTCACTTCTAATGTTTCATTGCTATTTGTATTGCTGTTATAAAAGTTGTCATGAGTGCTGTAATATCTGGGTTAATTATCAGTGCATGACACCTTGGGTCAAAAGTTATGGTTACTTGAAAAAACTCTAACTATAACTGCTGAATTTCTCTGGTTTTGAAACATTCTTTTGCCTTCTATTTTTATTGGAAAATACAAATATAAAGCTGATCAGAGAATCTTTGTCTTGAATGTTTGAGGCTACACACTTCATATTATGTGACATTATGGGGGTCATTCTGACCCCGGCGGTCATGGACCGCCGGGGCCAGGGTTGGCGGGAGCACCGCCAACAGGCTGGCTGTGCCCCGCAGGGCATTCTGACCGCGGCGGTTTGGCCGCGGTCAGATGTGGAAAACCGGCGGTCTGCCCAAATGAATCCTCCATGGCGGCGCAGCTCAGGATTCTGACACCCCATGCCGCCATCCTGTTCCTGGCGGTTCGCCCGCCAGGAACAGGATGGCGGTATGGGGTGTCGTGGGGCCCCCGTAAGAGGGCCCCACTTTGTATTTCAGTGTCTGCTTTGCAGACACTGAAATACGCGACGGGTGCCACTGCACCCGTCACACCTTCCCACTCCGCCGGCTCCATTCAGAGCCGGCGTCCTCGTGGGAAGGTTGTTTTCCACTGGGCTGGCGGGCGGCCTTTTGGTGGTCGCCCGCCAGCCCAGTGGAAAACCCAGAATCACCGCAGCGGTCTGACGACCGCGGTGCGGTGTTCTGGCGGGGGTACTTTGGCGGGCGGCAAGGTAAGAATCACCCCCAATGTGAGGTTGTTCTATCCTTTCCCATGGAGAATTATTATAGAGGTGTTTGTGCTTGCATAACATTCAGCATCCACTTCTGGACCAATGAAGGTGGTCTAACAATCTAATTGTTTGGCAGACTTAAACATATCACAATACACATAACAGCAGTCCAATTTGCACTACATGTAAAAGTTCCTATTTCTGCCTGGGTTCTGTGGCATTTAGTCCCATTATTGTGGGGAGAGAACTTGTACTAAGCAGATAAAATCAATACGATACTGCTCTTCAATGTAAAGTATTCAGTCACCTTTGTAGAAACTCGGTTCTGACACTATCCATGCATAGAGATGATATTGTTATAAGTTACCATTTCTAGCATTTAATTGCATTTTGCCAGTACATCATTACACCCTTTGGCTCTGACTACCCCCCTTCAGATTTGTACCTCTACAGGCACGCCAAATGCCATCCGGTCAAATGCCATTGTACCTTCCCAGTGCTCAAGACATACACTCCTCTCAAGTGACTCTAGATGAGCACCACAGGGGACATATTTCTGTTGTCCAAGCAGGCAAGTAAAGATGTCACCACAGATGCCTCAAACTAACTGAGTTGAGAAAAGTACTTTGTGTCCTAACTAGGAGTGGACATAACTTGTGAAATTCCTTCCAACAGAGAAATGTGGAATTACCTATAAGTGCAAGATTACATGGAATTATGCAGGAAGAGTAATTCTAAATTGGATGCTATTTTCTTAGCACAAAAATGCTTCCTTGAGTCCAAAATGTACACAAGAGAGCATTTTGAGCTAAGAAAATAGGACTAAATGCAACAGAACACAAATAGCAGCTTGAGCAGCCACTCAGTCTCTCTAAGTGTACACTTACTGTAGGAATACTTCCTCTTAATTATTAATAATTACAAGAATGGACTTAATAACATTATTATATGTAATTATGTGTCAAAGAGTAACATACAATTACTGTAATCACTTCAGTTACTCCAGAGTGATTAGAATTACACCCAGGCGCAGGCATAACATGGCTGCCCTGGATCTACTGAACAATTTTGCTGGAGATGAATTAACAGCAATGGAGACTTGTATGATTTTAAGTCTGTAGTAGGTTTTGTTATCTGGGACATTGTTTCAGCAAGAAGCATCACCATGTGGACTAACACTTGGCAACATTTTGCTGTAACTATCAGAGCCTCATCCTCCATTTCACAATGTCGCTATTGTATGACTTTTCTTGCCTCTACAGTGACACTAATTTTTTGCCTATGAAACCTTTGCAACACTTAAAGGTTCCTTCCAGTTTGTTGTCACAGTGGTATCTATGAGAGTACTTTGCAGCCTCTAATAAACATGCTATTTTGTACCCTCTGATAAACTTGCTATTTTGTGATGGGTGCTGAAGCTGCAAAGTACAAGTCACATGGACACAGCTATTGGTGAAGATCAAGGGTATCCCTGGGTTGCTATTTACTATAGACCTCTCAAGGATAGGTGAAGTGTCCACAATGTTGATCCTGTTCAAATTTATTTTAAGGGACAGATCACATGGGAACAGTGGAGGTTGACGACATCTGTTTCTTCTGTAGATGCTTTTAGGAACTCACATTTGCCTAGTTGACAAACCGTAATATGCCTGCAACTTCAGACTTTAAAGATTCATAGGCTCTTAACAACTAGAAAAATGCAGCTACCTACGCTGCACTAACCTTTTCAAAGAAACTGATGCCTGTTATTATTATTTTAGTGTATTGTATAGTGGCACAATGCAGTCAGTTATATTCATAATGTCCATGTTATTGATTTCCTGCTTTAAGTCATTCTCACAATCTACACTAAGTATATTGGAGATCAGAAAACACTTTAATGCCAGCTGAGTCGTTCTTTAAGGGCTGGATAGTTAATTAAAGAGATTAACATTGTCATGAAATGTCCTTGCAGTCTTTTGTCTCTGTTAATGACAGCATGTTCTCCAAGGACTGCCTATCCATATTGACAAGTACCACTTACAGTCTAATTACCAGTTTCTTAGATTTCAGCCAAAAACTGGAAGATCTGTTCGTTTGCCTATTTAGAACACACATTTTATGACTTTTAAAATGTTTGCACCATTTTATTGTGTAAAAAACATGCCTTTGTCAAAAACAATTCTTGCAAATTTCATAATCGCAATTAGCATCCTTTACAAAGTGTGAACAAGTTGATGGCAGTTTATGCACAATTTAATCATAGTTACACCATTAGCCTAGTTGCAAGAGGCACATATGTCCATGCATTTCCTTTGTAGTGCCTTGTAGTGCCTAGCTATGAACACAGATGCAGACCTCGGTGTTCTGGGTAATGTACTGTATGTGAATTTGACATTTGAAAGAGGAGCTTTAATGCTCATAGTACATCTGGTGTCTCCAATAGATGGCCTTCAATTGTATTCTGTTGGCCGCTTGCAGAAGTAGACTCTTTAATACATTCTGGTCTTTCAGAGGATACTAAACAAGTCACAGAAGCATGAAAACTTAGATCCCAGTGATAAGATCACCATGGTGACAGTATTGTAGGGATTACACTGCTAGCATCAGCTATCCTTTTTAATTTAAACTTTGTAAATCAGACCATCCTTCCTGACTTATATGACACTCTTATCATTTGTTTAAACCTGGGAACAGGTAACATTTAGTAAAAAGGGCCATCTTTGTTTATGAACAAGGGTATTTCATCCCTTCTCCTCATTATTCTTCCACTCAAGCCCTACTGTAATTTTATGAAGCTTCATATAAGGAGTCCACATGTTCCACTTCTTCCACCATCTCAGTTAAGAATGTTTTTGTCCAATTTCCTGCTTTGTCATTTCTTCTCCCCCAACATAAAAAAGCAACATTGTACCTTTCTTATTTTTCAATCTTAAATCAATACATCTTAGTTATGTCTCCTTTGTGAACAATTGCTACAGTTTTTCCAACTTCAATGCAGAATGTAGTACATACTTTGACGCAGTTCATTTTCATGACAAGTGCTTGTCATTGTTTTACACATGCCTTATATTTTACTTAAATAAATGTATTGAAATGGTTGTTGACTACCTTTCATTTGTCTTCCTCATTATTTTCTAGTTATTTGAGGTGGGTTCTGTGGAATTTTGAGAAATGAAAATGCGTAGTTATGTTACATACACTGCATATGTGCATTGCATCATTGATCATTTCATCGAACAAACACATGAAATTATTGGGGCTTAATGTCAGCAACAGATTTCCTCCTCAGACTAATTTACATTAATCATCGACAGTGAGTCTGGTAAATGACATTTATAATGTGGCACAGTTGACTTGTTCTATAAAATAATTTCATTGTTTTGAAAGGATGTTTCCTGCTTTGGGATTTTGTTTCTGAAAAATAAAAAAAGGTAAAAGTTTGATGAACCACTGTTAAAAACTATGGTAGCTCTCTTCCAAATGTTTTGTATATATATGGAAACCATTGAAACTCTGGTTGTTTTCTACATACAGAGGTGAAACCTGACTGCTAGCTTGATGGTCTCTGCCATCCTAGTACTCCTTCCTCTAACACACAAATCAGGCATTAAGTCAGTTTGCAAATGTTTGTGAATAAGATGCAATCTAATTCACATAAAGATGATTTTGTCAGAGTGCCAGCAAAGGGTGATTTCAAAGCTGTTAGAATCTGGTCCGAATTTCTGGGAATTAATATTATATGAATAGTAAACTTCCACAATCCATGCAAATTTCAGTTGATAAGAAAAAGATTCCAGAGGATGTTAAGGTAGTGCAAATTTCTAACTTATTTTCAGATTTAATGAGGTTTTATTTGCATACATTTTCCTTTTTCTTGATTTGGAAAACATCTTGAAATAAATCATTTTGATTTCATAGAGGCTTCTCAGTTTAAGATAATTCGGTGAGTGTGTTGATTGACCTCACATAATCCATGTACTGATTGCGCTGACAGGACAGGTCAATTGATGTTTGATTATTTTCAGAATAGTAGTATGTTTTGATGTCCAAAGAAAGAAAATCATCTTTCCTAGGTGCTGCATGAGTGGGAATGTTTGCCTTTGACTGGATGATTGCATTTTTCACAACACTTCTGTGGAGAGTTTGTGGTACCTCGATACATTTGAATTATTAAACTAGATGAAAAGAAAGTGGTAGCAGCAATAATGAAATTACTTAAATAAACCTTGGTTTAAAGTTTTTGGGCCTAGCCACT
Source organism: Pleurodeles waltl (assembly GCF_031143425.1). NCBI lineage: Eukaryota > Metazoa > Chordata > Amphibia > Caudata > Salamandridae > Pleurodeles > Pleurodeles waltl. The sequence continues at coordinate 264,018,549 of NC_090448.1, read as the reverse complement.
TTTTATAGGAGGTTCATGTATCTGCTTTCTGAAATCATAAGACCCATTACCAAATTACTATGGAAAGGAATAATTGTTATTTCATCATACAAAGTTAATCTGACTTTTTGTTTTTTTGGAAGAATGTTTCTCTGTCGACCCAAAAATGCAATATTTTAATATTATTGTTTATTGTTGAGATGGAAACATCTTATCATGCAATGCGAGATGGTTTATCTCAGAGGAATCCAAATACTGGTGATGCCCACCCATGAGATTATGTTTTCAAGAACATCTCATCAACAGAGTTAAAATATATAATCTGTGACAAGGTATTCATGGCCTCTAAGACATTGTTTGAAGAATAGAGACAACAATTGTTATGAGTCAACCACACTATAGAAGTATATGTAGATCACAGAAATGTGCAGTTCTCGAAATCAGCTCAGACACCCATAGGCAACTAAGATAGACTTTGATTTTCTCTTAATATCATTTTGTGGTAAATTATAGACTAGGTCCTCAGAATGAGAAGGCTGAAAAAAAATTATGGCAAGATTATTCAGAGGCTGAAAACAAAGCAACAGAAGATCCATCAATACTTTTAATGAACTAAGCCTTAAATAATGTTGACGCATTTCTGACTAAAGTGCATACATAAAGTTAATTTACCATCAGATCAGTTAAGACCACTGAGTATGAACTGGCTTCATGATTCCAAAGTTGCTGGACATGCTGGAGTTGCTGAGATTGTCAGCTGCAAGTAGATATTTTATATTGCCAAGTTTATTTATTTAGGTTAAAAGCTACACATCAAAGTGGTCAATCTGTGACAACATTTAGAGATTACATGTTAAATCAATCAATTTGCTGATGCATAGGTGACTCCGCCAAGACCTTAGCATATGGTTAGATGGATTTTATTGTGGAGTTACCCAATAGTCGCGACTGTACAGTTAATCTAATATTTATGGGCCTGCCTGTTTTTCCCACTTATAAAGAATTTAAACAGGTTTTTTCAGAACATATTATTTGATTTCCTGGTCTGATATAGTTTCTGATTGCTGAAAGAGGAATCATTTCATTTCAAAATGTTGATCTGCTATATGTATAGAAGTAGATAGGGAAGTTTGTCTGTCCACAGCTACTATCCTCAGGGAGAAGGGCAAACTGAAAGATCAAACTAATGTGTTGAATAGTATTTGAGATTTCACATTTTGTCATGAGAGGAAGATTGTAACAAGACGTTTTGGCTGTCAGGGTTAATATTCAATAAAAAGGAACACTCACCTTTTGTGATGTCACACCTTTCTTTTGTATGTTGAGCTGTGATCACTGTATATTTTGTTTGGTTTAGTGCATTCATTTCACAGTTCGTAACTTAAATAAAATTGTATTAAAAGTGGTAGTTGTAAATATATATGAATAAGCTATATCTCTTCTGCCAGTGGTAATATTGGGAATACATACTTCTAAACATTTACCTATTTAGGCATTCTTACCACACTGGGCATAATGCTTGTGAGCAGCTAAAGCATTCACTAAAAGTGTGCTGCCAGATAGCACTTTATGAAGGTTTATCAAAGTTTGTAACCAGTCATGCTTTTATTGTGGGTAGTGACCAGTATCCAGGGTTGTAACCAGTATGGAGAGGGTTTTAAGCCATCAAGGAATTTCAATGTAACCATATATACCAGAATTCTGAGAGGACTGAAACCTCTTGTGTGGAATGAAATAGTTCTATGTGGTTTGGGATGGTAAAAACAATCAAGCATAGTTTCATAGTTTCCCAAGGCTGAGACCTAGCATGAAGTTTTCTTGAAGATCTGGTAAAGGGAAACATACATTTACTAGTTTAAAAAATCTAATATATCAACTTGGTTTCTGAGCGGGGAGAAACTATATACACTAAGTATCATTATGAATAATCATTTGGAGTTTATACTTGTTAAATCAGATATCTTAGTTTGAACAAGGACTTCTGAAAGACATATCTTATACTCTACGGCTTAGAAGGATACAGCCTTTAATTTTGTCCTGGCACAGATTTGCAAGTTCTGAAAGATCTAAAAAAAAAAAGTAGAACGCTCCATCATGAAGATCAACTTTCATACCAAACCTATTCACTTTCTAGTCACCTACATTTTGACTTTGCTTAGATTTTAGCTTTTGGGTTTGCAAGATTGCTTTTGACTTTTCTCCAATATAAGATGCTCTCAGTCTTCTTGAACTCACATGATATAATTTATCCATGTTGGTCCTGTAGACATTTTATTTTGCAAATTTGGAAGTAGAATCCTTTCTTAGGACAAACTCACAAGGAGTGCCCGGGTCCCATTAAACTCACTGGTTCATTTTTCACTTGTTTTAATTATTTTGAGTATTTGTATTCACTTGTTTATTAGTTGAACCCTTTTTGCAATTGAGCTTTATTGATGACATTTTGTTTGGTTTCCCGTTGATATTGCCTGTAATGCATTTTTATAGAGGTCACATTTTCACAGCCAAGAAATCTTTACTGTGTATTGTGAAGAGCTAGAATAAAAAACATAAGATTTAAAAGCAGGAAACAAAAATAACAAGCTTGTTAAATCTGCAGTATAAAAAGAATCAACATTATGACGTGGAGAATCAGATGTGCATCCCATTTATTGGGTAGTTTATTAAAGGGTAGTTTAGGCTGTACAGCAGAAGGAAATAGGCACAAATAAACTTCGGATGTAAATCTGGCAGATCAGATTGAAACTGTTTTGTGGAAAGCCTTACTTAATTTCCCACTTAATAGGTAGGAGCAGGTATATGTTGATGATATGCTTTCTCTTATGATCAGCCTTTTGCCATTGAGATGTTGATAAATTGGGTTCTTGGCTTCCCTAATGTAGCTTTGGAGTTGAGTAACATGGTACATAGATAGGAAAGATGCAAGCAGGAAAAACATATGGGGATAAATGACAAAAGACCAATAGCAAGGAGATGTTCTCATGCCAGTGTGTGAACATCTGCAATAGTTCTTGATTTAGGGCCTCGATGGTGGTTGCCTGACCCCCTTAGTATGATACATGCAGTTACATAGATGAAAGACCAACGTGATGCCGCCCACACCGCCTGCAAATCTAGATCATGGTGTTGGCGAGATCGGCCAATGCATCTACTGGATAGTGGACTGCAAGTGCAACCAACATCCCAATCAAGACGTTGCTTCTCACTGAATTGACCATGGTGGTCCAACCACCACATTTGAGCAGGGTGAAACTCACCTGTTGGCAGACTCACACATCTGCTGCACCCATTGAGCTGATCCCACATGTCCTTCTGATGCTCGTGCTGCTCGATGGTGGACAAAAAATCAACATCCTCATGGAGAAAAACAATGGCAAGTTAATCACCTACCCGTTTCCTCCAACTCTACTTCAACTCGACGGGCCACCATTGACCTGGTATGTGGGCTGTGCTCCGTGCCCCAAATATATTTTGTGTGCCTCGGTTGGAGTTTCAGGGATAGTGATGTGTTCATAACATTGTGTCACACAAAACAAATCCACAGCAATATCACACCTGCAAATAAAAGTGACAACCTCACATTGTACACATGCCATGGCCTGTTGTGACAGAACACATACACATGTATGGAGTGTCATTGACCCCAAACACACATCCCCTGCAAAATCTTTGTAATGGACACACATATATCACCCATATTGCAAGATAATGTAAGGTAAATGGAATGCAGATTAATTTGTGTGCCAAACATCCAAAGCACACAATGTAAACAATCTCTGCAGAAGAGGGATGGGTGCTATCATGGGTACCCCATGAAGGCTGCTGCCCTGGGACACATTTCACTTTGCACATGCCTCAGAGAAGCACTATTTGCACAGGAACTGTGGCCTGATAAATACCAGGGACAGCCAATAGCATAGATAGAATACATTCGAGTAACAGCATGGGTCACACATTTTGATAAAGTAGGTGTAAGGTACACACATGAAAACGGACACAAATCCAATCAATTGTAGAGGAAGGTAGCACAATTGAACATCCACCATGTGTGGTGCTGCTAATGTTGGAGGTACTTTGGAGGACCTTGTGGCTGTGGGCTACTGTATATTATGGTAATGTTTTCTCATCAAAGCTGTTGTTCAAGTGTGTTCCGGCACATGGACTGATCCTATTTGTCTTTGGCCTTTCGGCCTCATCACTGGCAAGTGGAGGAGACAGGGCCGACATCAGTGTGGAAGCAGCTGGCCACGGTACCTCCGGTCACCAGACATCTGACCGGACCAGAGGGACCCAGTGGCCTAGAGGATGAGGGGAGTGCCACAGAGGAGACCAGATCAACATCATCATCTTCAGAGTCAACCACGAGTGGACACTCCCTAGTGGTGGGGGAATACTCAGGACCTGCACTTGCTCCATCCTTGTCCATCACCCCCAGTTCCATCTCCACCCTCCTTGTTGCTCCCCACCTGCTTGGCTGGGACCGCTCCCCCATGAGGGTAACCATCTCCTTCACGCCAGATACCTCATCCCCTCCCCTTGTTACCTCTGCTATCCTGAAGGAGGAGGCTATTGACTGCCTGAGGAGCATCTCTGTGGATCAGACTGTCATTCCGAATGCCATCCAGGTGCAGGGCACCCACCATCAGCAGATAGTTGCATACCTGGAAGGCATTCACAGTGCTATGTCTGGCCTACAGAGATCTTTTAAGCCTCTGGCCTCCTCACTCACAGCAGCCTTCCACCCCCACAATCCTCCCCCACCACCTTCCTCTTCCCCATCCAATTAAACTATACCCATTCCTGTCCAAAGCACACTCACACATACGCACACACACACAACAGCCACAAGTAGGACACATAAACACAAACAGTACAAGACACAAGCACTCAACAGACACATTCACCATATCCACCCTACACCCAGACACCATCCCAACACCCACAGACACAGTCACCACATCCACCAAACCCGTAGACACCACCCCAACACCCACAGACATAGCCACCACATCTACCATACCTCCAGATACCACTGCAACCCACACGGACTCCTCCATCACTCCCACCATACCCATCACATCCACATCACAAGCCACCAAAAAATGCAAACAACCACACTCACACATGCAATAGACACCAACTAAATGCAAGCATACATCAGGCACACACATACTAACACACACCCAAAGCCACACCAGACATAGGCAATTCCTGAACCTCCCAACCCCTAATCCCTCCTGTATGCCCCTCCCATTTTCCCAAAGAAAGTTTTATGTTTTCCCTTGCCCTTACCCATGTGGAACCCATTTCACTCCCAAAGCAAAAGTGACCCTGACCCATCCATTCCATGCCCAAGTTCTCCCCTGTGGAATCTGACCCCCCTGGAGCCTACCATACCCCACCCACACCCAAGAAGAAACCAACCTCTCCAAAGTGAAGCCCACCCCTCCCAGGACCACACCCACCCATCCTAAACCCATTTCCACCCCACCCAAAGGCGATCATTGAGGTGCCTGGAATGCCCACTAAATGCCCCTTCCTGTGGAGGTTTCCGTGACAGTGATCTGTGAGGCAAGTTGCGGTGACAGCAGTGTGCTCAGCACACCTTTAACCAAGGACTGGCCAGTGGCCTATTCTCCATTTTTGGAGTCTTGTAAATAAGGCTCAGCTGTTAGCTTTAATATACATTGGTCCTGTCATTACTTTTCTATCTTTTTGATGTTCATGATTAGTATGTGAGGCATGACTACAGTTGTGTTTGTTTCACCCTGATTGATGATCCATTTGCTGAGGTTGGTAATATGTGACTTTGGAACCAGTGTTAGAGTCACCCAGGACAAGGGAAAATGCTCTATGGATGGATGTGTGGAATGTGACCAAATTGCATTGCATTGGGTGTTATTTCATGTGGTAAGTATTTTTTACCTGCCTGGCCACTGTCAACATCTTTTGAGTTACGTTTCTCCCCCTGAGGTACATTGGACATTTGTTTAATGTGTGCTAGTACTGTAAACGTATGCCCACAGGAAAAGCAGAATCACAGACATTGTGAGTTGCATAAGTGAAGTTGTCGAATCACAATACCCATGGATCAAGTATGAGACCTTTTCACCTTTAATGGTTTGGCTCTTGTAGCACCCATCACTACACCGTTGCTATCAAATGCCAAGGACAGTCTCACAGGTTCAACACACGGTCCTGTAATCAGCAAATGTTCAGATACACAATACCACATCAGGATGAAATGATGGGCAAATAATCCAGCCATGTTGCATTAAGGAGTACAGTAGACCAAAGAATGTGACATGGAAACACCCATGTCACAGTGTAAAAAGTAATCAATGGTATATTGTCAAAACAGTGTAATGGAAGTTGTACTAATGTTGCATTGCTAGCTAACATATTTTGCGCAGAAAGGTACACCGGAGACAATCTGGTGAAAATGTCTGAGAGATTTGTCAACAAATATCCACAGCACAATGAATCAGCTAGACCCAGGGAAATCACCTGTTTCAATTTTTACTGCTGAGAACACCCTTCTAATATTGCATTACTAAAAAGCATTAGTACACTGAATGCTGTTGTGGCTTAGGAAGACTACAAAATCTGAAGATGGCCTTTAAGGTGTTTCTCAGTGGGAAGGCACATCTATGTACCTTTATGTAATGCAAACACAGATTGCATTGGTTTACTGAGTATACACACACATATGATTCCAACATTTTTGCATGGCACTTCCTGATGCATATCAACAGTCAGGTAATGAACTTTCATCAATTGACATGTGCAAAGCACTTAGCCAATTGATTCATCATCAATTACACGGAAATGCAAATTGTGAGCAAGTAAGAACTGGAGGTCTACTTGTCATGTCCTTCATTGCATCTGCAATTGTTCATGAAAAATGACATGGAGTAAAGCGTTAGGGTATGTGTGATCCAACAAACAGTGTTGAAACACTCCTGTATTTGGTAACACATAAACTGTATAACCATTATATGAAACTATTGAACAAGAGCTTTTGGTATGTACACATATGTGATAGAATCAGACATCATTCCACAAAGACAGGTAGATCATGTTTGAAACATTAGTGGGAATGTTACTACAAAAGTGCAAGGTACACATGCTAACATGTAGGCACAAATACTGATGCCAACAGTGATGTTACAGAAATCATTTAACTTTTCATTCCCTACTTGCCAGGGGAAAGTGTTGCTCAGTGACTGCACACAAAGGACAATGGCTGCTGTGTCACATGTATGATGGCTACCACCACATGAGGGACAGTAGTGAGGGACTAGCACTCTTGACACACTGAGGACAAGTGGCCTGTTTTGTATAGATGCCAATATACTCCCTTCACCAGACACATGGCTGAGTACAATGATCTATTACCTCATGTTATTTGATGTTGGGGCTGACATGCTGAAGATAAGTGGACTGTTGGATACACATGACACCCACAACATGAAATAACATGAGATGATTGACTACTGCACTCAGAAATGTGTCTACTCAAGAGAGTATATTGTTAGTGGACTGTACTCTTTTGTTTCCCTGGTCACTAGGACAAGAGTCAAGGTCACCATGCACCAACCACCATACCTACACAAACAATCGCTCATCTTGTGTATTGCACATTGGCCATATCCAATATTCATGGGGAGATGGCTGCTTCTAACACATCAACCTGGCAATGTAGCAGGTATAAATCAACCCAGGTCTCACCACCTTATAGCTGTTGTTCTCCCTTCAAACGCTTATCAAGCTAAGAGTAGGCCACCACCAGCATCTGAGCCAACAGGGGTGTCAGCGTCCGGCGTGCACCCAGACCACGTTTAAGCGACAGTCCCTGCTGGACCTCCACAATCTTCTGCAACCAGTGTCTCAGGTCCGTCCACCTTTTTCACCAGTGGATGCTCCGCAGCTGATAGACCCCCAGGATCTGCACCTTCTGGGCAATGGCTCTCCAAATCACATGCTTCTGATGGACGTTCACATGTATGGATGCAACAGACAAATGAAGAGGTCACAATTGCACTTTGTAAGGCCAACTGGTTGTGTAGCACACATTTTTTAATCACCTAGCGAAAGCATTTTGGAACTGACAACACACAACATGTGTAAAGCACACATGATGATAAGTACAGGGACCTAAATGCTCACTTTAGGAGTCAGCTGCTGACTAATCACAAACCCGGTCATGGCCTACACTGACTAAGCAAGCCCACTGACATAGTGTAGCCCAGTACCAAGCAACATGTCTGTTGGACTTTTGCTTATGCAGGATCATCCCGAATCTTTTTGCCTCCTGCCTCCTATTTTTTCTGACCTGTCGCTGTTGGCTTTTGAACTCTGAGCACTTTACCACTGCTAACCAGTGCTAAAGTGCATATGCTCTCCGTGTAAATTGTATGTAATTGGTTTATCCATGATTGGCCTATTTGATTTACTAGTAAGTCCCTAGTAAGGTGCACTAGAGGTGCCCAGGGCCTGTAAATCAAATGTTACTAGTGGGCCTGCAGCACTGGTTGTGCCACCCACACAAGTGACCCTGTAATCATGTCTCAGACCGGCCACTGCAGTGTCTGTGTGTGTATTTTTACACTGTAAATTCGACTTGGCAAGTGTACCCACTTGCCAGGCCTAAACCTTCCCTTTTCTTACATGTAAGGCACCCCTAAGGTAGGCCCTAGGTAGCCCCAAGGGCAGCGTGCAGTGTATGGATAAGGTAGGACATACAGTGGTTTATATGTCCTGACAGTGAAATACTGCCAACTTCGTTTATCACTGTTGCAAGGCCTGTCTCTCTCATAGGATAATATGGGGGCTACCTTTAAATATGATTAAAGCGTAGATTCCCCCAGAGAGTAGATGGACATGTGGAGTTTGGGGTCCCTGAACTCACAATTTAAAAATACATCTTTTAGTAAAGTTGATTTTGAGATTGTGCGTTTGAAAATGCCACTTTTAGAAAGTGAGCATTTTCTTGCTTAAACCATTCTGTGACTCTGCGTTGTTTGTGGATTCCCTGTCTGGGTCAGTTTGACAGTTGGGTTGTTTTTCACCTCACACTAGACAGTGACACAAAGGGAGCTGGGGTGTAACCTGCATTTCCTGATTAGCCATCTCTGCTAGGAGGGAGGGGTGGAGTGGTCACTCTCATCTGAAAGGACTGTGCCTGCCTCTGACAATGCAGGCTCCAATCCCCTGTTGTGTGTCTGAGGCCTTGCCTGGGCAAGGCAGGATTTCACATGTAGGTGTGAGTCCCCTTCGAAGAAAGGTGACTTCAAAGACAAAAATGGGTATAAGAAGGGCACCCAATTCTACAGACTTTAGAAACACTTGTGGAACCAAGAGGAACCTCTGCCTGGAGAAGAGCTGATAGCTGAGGAAGAAGTGCTGTCCTGCCTGTGACTGTGCTTTGTGGAGTTTTCCTGCAGTGCTGCTTCTGCCAGAGTAAGAGGGCAAAGACTGGACTTTGTGTGCCTTCCATCTTCTGAAGAAATCTCCAAGGGCTTGAGTTAGAGCTTGCCTCCTGTTGTTTGAAGTCTCAGGGACAGCAAAGACCTCTCTCTGCCAGCACCTGGAGTCTCTGGAGAGACTCCTGCTCTGACAAGTGGTGCCCTATCCAGTCCCTGGGCCCTTGAAAGGAAAGCTGGTGGAAATCCAATGAAATCGACTTCGGACGACTCCGGACCGACGTCGCTGCTGAATCCGGTGACGCCGCCTGCACCCGCCGCCGTAACCTTCGCTGGAACGCGACGCTCTTCGCAGGCCCGACTCCGCTGCAGCCCCGCTGAGGTCCGCGACTCCGTGGAAGTCGCTGCACCACGTTGTGACCGACGCCGCTCGAAGTGCGCGGATTCAACGTTTCGCACAGACGCCGCGATCCCCGACTTCGCGCATCGGCTTGTTTTCACTCTTCACCAAAGGTACTGTACTTGGGGGTCTACACGACTCCGTGTCTGGCGCCGCTGGTGTCGGCTTGTTGGGAACGACTCCGTGTTAACATCTCATCGAAGCATTTTTGTTTCTAAGCGCTATTTTTTTAGTTTAATCTTTGAAAATTCAGAACTTGACTTGTATATGTCGGATTGTTGTCGTTTTGGTCTTGTTTTGTTTAGATAAATATTTCCTATTTTTCTAAACAGGTGTTGTGTCATTTTGTAGCGTTTTCATTAAGTTACTGTGTGTGTTGGTACAAATACTTTACACCTAGCACTCTGAAGTTAAGCCTACTGCTCTGCCAAGCTACCAAGGGGGTAGGCAGGGGTTAGCTGAGGGTGATTCTCTTTTACCCTGACTAGAATGAGGGTCCTTGCTTGAACAGGGGTAACCTGACTGTCAACCAAAGACCCCATTTCTAACAATGTCCTGTTATGTGAGCCTCTATGAAACACAACATACCACTGTGTCTTTTGGAAGGGTGAACTACTTGTGCATGACTGTACAGACACCTTTACATCCAGCCACATTGGCTCGCTGCATACTGTCCATACAGGCAACTACCATGGTACTAACTACACCATAGGACATAGGTTACAATGAAAGGGCTGGCATGGGTGTCACGGGAAGCTTCTTCTCTGTGAATGTGTAGAAATGTGGTCTAAATAATGGAATCTCATCCCAATTCTGAGTGGGTTTGTGTGGGGTGTATCACAGGGAACCTCTCTTACCATATGTGGCACTCCTAATGGCATTCAAGATACCCAGGTATGTTTGGTCTGATTGGTTGCATGAAACAAAGCTAGTGATTCACATGTTATGATCTCCCCTGCATCAACCACTTATCAGCAGTGTGTTTTTTTCACTTGTGCAATAGGCCTGTACTGTACAAACATTACTTCTGGAAAGGTGACAACAGATGTGTGGGAGAAAGAGGCCTGTTAGTAGGCAATGACACACAATAACAATGAGGGTCAATGAAAATAAGGGCCATATGTACAAACACTTTTTCCCATAGGCACAGAATGGGTACAAACCTTTGCTACATCTGGCCCTAAGTACCATGTCAGGTGTTTACCTCAGTCCCCATTCCTAAGATAGTCAGTGTAAAGGCATGCATGCCAAACTTTGCTTCAAAAGACTCATTTTGGCACATCCAAGGATCAGAAGGTCTACAGGGAGTGGGCCTAGTGCTTCAGATGCATTGCCACAGTTATTGTGCATTAGCTTGGGCTATGTCCCATACTGTGAAAAGACTTAAACCAGCTTTGCTCTCTGTAGGCTGAGTGTACATAGCCTACATGAACAGCGCATTACCATCACTTCCATGCATGACAGTACATACTGTGGCCATCGATATATGAGTTCAGGGTTGTGTGACACTCTGAAGGGCTCAGTGAGTTTTACATAAGGCTCATACCACAGTTTGCAAAAGGCATGATTTGGGCGTCACAAAACACAATGGTAATTTGAAATACTCAGAGTACAGGGTTCCACAATCCATAATGTATACATCCTATGTATGGAACACAGATTGTCACAGCAGGCAACCAAATGATGACCTGAGACTCAGAGGCACATTTTAGCCTGTAAGGAAGGAAAGGATGGTTTTGAAAATAGACACATATGTATGTAAGATAGTTCCTTGTTCCTCTGGTGAGCCATAGAGCTGGCCTTACAGGGGAAGGACCTCTTCGACAAGTGTTTCCAGCTTCTCTGGAGAGATGGCAGGGGCCCTTTCACCTGCTTGGCCTGGCATGATTGCTCCCAGAGGCGGCACACAGTAGCTGAAGAGTTGGAGGTGTCAGGAGGCAAGTGAGTTATTTTGGGAAGCGTGGCGTACATCACACTACATACGCGGTCATCATCGCCGACAGGCACAGCCATTAGTCCTTGACCATCACCATTAACAACATTAGCCTATGGCAGTGCCCACAGCATGGTCGACTTCCGCCAGCAGCGGGAGGCTCCTAAAGTCCAATGAACGAGGTCAGGCATCCGCCCTTTTGGCAGTTGAAACTACAGGTTTTTTTTTTTAAATATGTACAATATCTATTAATATGCAGCAACATCTCAACAGATGTAAAGTGCCCTTGATATGTAGATTCTCCTACACAGTCCTCAGTGTAGTGCGTTGTTGGTTACAGATGCCACAGAACCACAGTGCACTGTAACCCACTGGTGACATTTTTTCTGGTGGTCGGAGCATACTTCACAATATGAAGGGGCAAGGAGCAGATAGGTGTGCTATGAGCACAAATATGTAGTAGACACGTCTCAACAACTATAGGGATCATAGCTGGACCTTGAGTAGTAGACAGTTTTGATGTGTAATGGGTGTAAGGTTTTTCCAGTCAGTAATGTTTTGTCACATGACTTTGGTCTTAATCATCAGATATGTTGGTCTGGACACAGTTACTAATGCTCCTACTCATTTAATTTTACAAATAGGTTCTCTGGGAGAGGGAAGATGCAATAACCTCCAGTTTACCATCCGTTTTCAGACCTCCAGACCATGGAACAATGTGACATAATAAAGCAGAATATGCAAGATCTATGTTGTCAGTTGGAGCCAGTGCTCATGCCCCAAAACAATAATCTAACATGTATACCACCCATTGTGAGACTCGCAGCAGTATTACACGTCCTGGCCACAGGGTCATTTCAATATATAGGGGATATATATGGTGGTATGTCACAACCTATGTTTAGTGGTGTTTTGAAAGACATGCTAGAGCAGTGATAAAACACATTGGCAGCTATATCAGGTTCCCCAGACATAAGGATTTACCCAATGTGAAGGTTGACATCTATGGATTTGGTTGCCTCCCACAGGTTGTGAGGCTCATTGATGGCACCTATGTTGAATTTATTCCAGTGCATGCCAGTGGACAAGCCTATTGCAACAGAAAACACTTCAATTTAGTCAACAGGCAAGTTGTCTGCTGTCAGATCTGTATATTTCAAACATCTGTGCCCAGTTCACAGGTTCAACCAATGATTCCTATGTAATGCGGAACAGCACCATACCCCAGCTGATTTCACAACTGCAACCAGTGAGGGCCTGGCTTGTTGGTAAGTTAGATCTGTTGTGATCTCGTGTGTGCAATGTCAGGTGCTGCAATCAGGAAGTGTGTGACTCATTGTGCAACTTATGTCTCATTACAAAACAGGAGACTCCACATATCCCAATCGTCCTCGGTTGTTAACACCACTAAGAAATCCAACTATGTCAGGGGAAGTGCACTTCAATGAGGCCCTCGGGAAGAACAAGGCGGCCAGTTGAACGGGTTTTTGGTCTCCTGAAGGCCAGATTTTGCTGTCTGGACAAGACTCTACTCGCCCGGAAAGATGTGTCAAATCACTGTGGCGTGCTGCATGCTCCATAAGATCGCCCTGCTAAGGAACATCCCTTACATCCTAGAGGAAGAGGAGCCTGCGGTGCCACCGGGTGAGAATCCGGAATTTTCAAATGAAGATGATAGTGATAGAGGAAGGAGCTGACTTGTGACAAGATCTCATTAACGGCTTCTTCTCATAAGTGTAAGTATGTCATGAGATGTCATGTTTTTGACTGTTCAATCAACTCTTGTTGTGAAATGTGAGGAGTATCTATTCTTTTAATAGTTCTAAATCTCCGGCAAATATTGGCAAACTGTGTTTGATGAGGAAGCTTTGGTCATAATCACATTTATGAGATATTGCTTTGTTGGTATGTGATTCTTAAAATGGACTGCGTTCTCTAGACATTTGCTATGTGTATTGGGTTTTATATATAGATTAATAACTATATTGCTTGTTTTTGTGTTTGCTCAGGTACCTTCACCATTACATCTTCAGTGAGACATTTCCGAGTTGCAACATTGGCAGGTGTATGATGCTGTTTGGACATACAAAGTGGACATGGATTGTTCCTGGGAATATAGGTCACAGACTTTTGGTGTACAAGACCTGTGCCAAGACAGCTTGCACAGTGATAGGATGGAAGTTTGGAAGATTCCATTGGACTTGTTCCTTGTCGTGCGGTAGACCTGATGCATCTTGTGTGTCATCATGTGGTCAGAACATATGTAGTCCAAGGCTAAGTTCATGTTAGTTTCCCTTCATATTGGCTAAATACTCTTTTTGTGTGACCTACATGTAGCTGTGTATATGTTTCATCATTGTAGGCCAAAATGCCTGTGGCACATCACTGACATTTGTTTGTGTCATGCCATCAGATGCAGAAGCACTGGATTGTAATGGCCCTGTGATCAGAAACTGTTTTACTGACATCTGTCTGACTATTGCATTACATTATGCTTGATTCCTTTTGTGAGATAGGTGATGTGGCTTCAGCTGATGACATCAACCAATTTCATGTTTGTCTATTCTACAGGACAATGTCTGATATATCCCTTCCTTCCATGGTCTAGATGTCTGTACCTGCAAATTTAAACATTTACCCTATATGATTCAATCATGTGTGATGTGCCCAGTGTCAGACATATTGACATTCTATTCATGAAATATGTAATACATTTTCTTCTTTGACAAACACTTGCATGCATGTGTTTGTCTGGAATGGTTGTAATCCTGAGCCGGACACTGTATACATGCAACATATCCCTGCTTCCACAAGTAGCTTCTTTTTAAATTGTATGGTTCATGTGTTCTTACAAATATACTTTTGTAAATGTGAAATTTAAGACAGAAGGCAATAAGTTGGTGACTTGTGATTTTCTTACAGTGCTCGAGGTGAAAACAAACGTATGGAAAAAGTAACATAAATGAAACATGAAGGGGACAGTCATGGTGAATGAAATCATAGGAGTATATGCCACACCATCTGAAGATCAAAGTCCATAGTAATCATCCCATCAGAAATGGAATGGAGTTCAGGATCAGTCAACACAGTGAAAGTGTGGCACACAAAGGAGGACATTAAGGATGAGATTTCCTGCTGGCAGTGGTGGGTTTCCTGCCTTCTGCACCTCCTGGATTCTCACATGGACATCCCTGCTTGCGAGGGTGGGGGGTTCAGCTGCTCTAGAGGTAGGAGTGTCTGATTGTGGTTGGTCATCTAGCAGGGTCTTCTTTCCTGTGGCTGTCGCAGATATACTTGGGCTTGATGTAGTTGGCCCACAGGACGTGGTAGATGGAGGAAAAGCCCTGTTCAGGGTTGTATGGATGTCCTTCAGCACTCTTCTTAGGGTGTCCATCTTGGAGTTATGGGCCTCCATATGTTGGTTCATGCCCCTCTGCAGCTGTTTGAGTTCTCAGAGTTTGGTTAGCACCTGGCCCATCTTCCTTTAGGGCTCATGATAGACCCCCAAGACTTGGCTGATGGTAACCTGGTCAGGAGTTGCCCCAGTGGCCTTACTCTGGTGGCTCACAGCATCACTCCCATGGACCCAACCCCCACAAGCCTGTGTCCTCGGCACAGGGTACCCTCTCCAACTAGGTCCTGGAACCTCAGTGTCGGGGTTGTTGGTTTGCACCTCAGGATCTAAGACTGGGGTGTACAAGATGTTAGCAAATGCGCTAGGTGCACAGGTTGGGAGGTACCTTGTCTGTGATGTTGCAGCAACTTGGGTGGGAGGTGTTGTTGTGGGCACAGTGAGACTCACTGTTGCCGTTTGACCAGGCTGTCCAGATGGGTCAAGACTGTCATCCACATGTCTAGGAGTGCCGTCATCACTGAGGGCTTCATCTAGAGATGGGTTGGGAGTCTGGTTGGTGATCGATGTTTGTCCAGGTCCTGTTCCAGCTCGACCTGTTGAGAAATAGAGTACAATGTTATTGGTTGAAGTGTGGAATTTATATCCAAAGGTGTTGTGTGACTTTAAGTAGAGACTTTGGACACTCTTAAGTGGTAGGTTTGCTGGCTGTACTATGTTATCATGGTATTGAAATAGTTGTAATGACATGTGGGAAGCTTCCAGAAACTATTAACCTCAAGCAGCTCATTAGATGTGGTAATCAGTTGCACTTTAGATGAGGAGGGAATGAACATGACATCTAGTAAACAGCTAAGCCAACATAGGGCCTGATTCTAACTTTGGAGGACGGTGTTAAACCGTCCCAAAAGTGGCGGATATACCACCTACCGTATTACGAGTCCATTATATCCTATGGAACTCGTAATACGGTAGGTGGTATATCCGCCACTTTTGGGACGGTTTAACACCGTCCTCCAAAGTTAGAATCAGGCCCATAGTGTAGAGGAGACGTGTATATTTGACATTCCAAGGCCTAGTTGTGTGAGATACAGGCAAGCACTCAACTTTGTTGTATATGCAGCTTTAGCCATCATATGAGCAGTGCTAAATCGACTTGTTGATTGCCACTATAAATCTGATGAAGCTGCTTAATGCCTTAGAAATACTTGATATACACATTTGGTAAGGTGTCATTCCTGTCCTCAACAGCTCCATTCTGGTATAACAGTACAAGAGCAAGATAGGTAGACAGACATGCCTCTGAGTTGAGCATGATATGTAGATTTCTAACTCCCAGGGGAGAGTACATTATTTGAGAGATGGTATACAGGTGCATATAGAAAAGTGCAGGAAGGCTTGTTGGTTAGAGGGTACATCAGATTTGAGGGATGGCACACAGGTGTAAGTGGACAAGTGCAGAAGGCCTGTTGATTAGAGGTACAGACTCATGGCCTCCTGGTAGTTGCAGTCATGTCACTTGTTGCCTCCCCACACTACACAAATGCTAAACTTACAGGGGAGGGTACATCACTTGAGAGATGGCACACAGGTGTATTTGGACATGTGCAGGAAGGCCTGGTGGTTAGAGGTACTGAAACAGGGCCTCCAGGTAGTTGTACCCATGCCATCTGCTGCCTCCCCACACCACACAAATGTTAAACTCACAGGTAAGGGTACATCATTTGAGAGATGACACACAAGTGTATTTGGACAAGTGCAGGGAGGCCTGGTGGTTAGAGGTACTAAAACAGGGCCTCTTGTAGTTGTAGACATTTCACTTGAAGCCTCCCCACACTACAAAAATGCTAGAATCACAGTAGAGGGTGCATCATTTGAGAGGTGGCACCCAGGTGTATGTGACAAGTGCAGGGAGGCCTGGTGGTTAGAGGTACTGAAACAGGGCCTCCTGGTAGTTGTAGTCATATCAGTCTCTATACTTCCCAACAATTGACAAATGTTTAGTCTTTCATATCTGTTACTACACTGTAGTTAGGTAGACCCATTCATTTACATGTTGACACATTCCATGGGTCCTGAGTGATCTTTTAATGTTAAAACACGTATAGACCGACCCACATTACAACATATGGCATGTAATAGGGATTGTGATGTTATGTATGACAATGCACATTGACAAGCTTACATCTCTGCAACTCTGGCTATTGCATGTTGGGAAAGTAGAAGAGCAACACAGTGGCAAAAGGTGAGATGTGAGCATGCAGGACATTTAAGATTTGTGACAGCTTTTGTGTTTTAACTTACCAGAATCCACTCCTCCAGCTATTCCTGTCAAGCCTTCAGAATGCAGGATGGCCACAAACATCTCCTCCCAGGGAAAGAGTTTTAATGGGACAATAGGAAGACCGCCACCAGTCTTATTGACCTTCATGTGTTGCCTGGAGACCTGGGAACACACCTTCCCCCGAGGTGATTCCACCTCTTCCCTTTGTCTTCCTTTATGCGCAGGGTGGTGCTTACAGCATTCACTCTGCCCACTATCCTTTGCCACATTTCCATTTCCCTACTCAGAGGATTATGCTGGACTTGGGCCCCAGAAAATTGTGGCTCTACTCTTTTGATTTCATTCACCATGACTCTCAACTCATCTTCAGGAAAATGGGGATTTTTGGAACACAGCGTGGGTGTAAAATTAAGTGGGTGGTATGGACTTACTTAAAAAAAAGTGATATAGGGAGTAAATGGACAAAAGTGTATGAATGATGTTGAATGGGACGATGAAAAAAGGAGTGCTGTATCTGTCAAGGATGTGAAAAAACGCTGGTCTCTGGTATCTTTCTTGAAGTGGAGAGGAAAAGAATTGTGGTCTGGGAATGGATGTGTTTTATAGTGTGGTTTGCAGGTGTGTCCATTGGGCCAATATATGTCCGCTGTTTTGTTTTTTAATTCATCCAATGGGCACTTGTCTGTTGCTTTGCTGAATGCATACCGCAGTGGCCGAGCACCGGTAGCTGACCACTGCAAAGAGACTGCCACGTCAACTCTGTTTTTATCATGAGCTTGGCTGCTCCACATGGCCATGATGGTGACGGAGTGCGCACCACCAAGATTTCAGACTGCCGTGCAGCTGGCAGGAAGACTTTTGATTTGGCGGTCAGCGATTCAGCCTACATATATCGCAATACAGCAGTCTTTTTAGGACCGCTGCTTTGGGGATCTGATCCGTCATAACTCATAATCAGGCCCTAAGTCTTTCCATCTCCCCACCCACTTGAGGATGATAGTTAGAGGAGGGAAAATGATAGGTGCCAGTTCATCAATTCCTTCCTACAGCAGGTAATAAACTGTGATAATGACATCAGACAAACTATGAAGTCGAAACACATTGCTACAAAAACCTTGAGCCAGTGAGACTGACATATGCAACCTTTTAAAGGAACAAAGTAGCCCAACTTTGCGAAATAATCAATCACTACTAACAGAGTGGCAAATCTTTGCAGCAGCGGTAGCTGATTTGGGTTGAACATATAAAGCCATTGTCTTATAACATTCTTTGCAGATTTTGCCTTATTAGGCCAATAAAAACATTCTTAAATTTTTCATCTTTTAAGTCCATTGTTTAACCGCCACGTGTCCTTGTCTGATAGTAATTTGATCAAGAAATGTATTCCTGGACTCTGTGACATCGGTGGTGACGGAACGATGCCGACTTTAAGATATCATCTAGTTCTTCTTTTGTCTTGACTGAGTGCCTGCTTTGCAATGTCTGTTCCATAGCCTGTATGTGATTTTATATTGAAACTGAGATAAGAAGAGAGAACATTGAACATGTCTTGCTTTGGGGCATTGCAAGGACTCCAAATACAGAAAGGTTTTTATGATAGGTCCAAAGTGAAATCTCATGAACTGCCCCTTCAAGATATATGTCTCTGTCACAAAGGCACAAACATTGGGTTCCACGATGAAAGAAAGGTGCATATTTGTATGTCTTAAAAGTGGGGCAGTAGTGAAAATAGTCTTGAAAATCTAAAAGGCCCTATCCTCATCCTCACCACCAAATGAATGGTTGGCCTATATCAATGGGTTGTGTTATGGACTAACCAATACTAGAAACATCCTTCATAAAACATTTGTAAACGTTGGCAAAACTCTAAAGATATTTGATTTTCCTTGATTGCAGTAGATCTACCTAGTCTAACACAGCTTTGACATACCCATGCTGATGCCCTTTTCCTGACATCTGCATTTCTAATAACATACTGATGGGGGCTGATGATATTGATTATTGCCTGTGACCATAGAGATTTATTACATCCCAGGCTTTTCAGTCTGTTTAAAGAGTTAGGGTATTGAAAACAACACCAGGTTATTTTGCAGCTGATGTTTAAAAAACAACTGGAAAGGAATATTTCCCATGGAGGTTACAGGTAGACCAAAACATAAATGCATGACAGGGACACTGGTCACACTCATACAAATATGCTTCTTTTATGATGCACAAGTTGGCAATGTTTCTGAATTGTGCTTCAATAAGATTTTTGTTAGAGTTTGACTACAATTGTACTAACAACACTGAATTTTCGCAATGTTATTTTATTGCTGTTTGTCCCTTTTTACATTCTGAACCTTGAAGTTCATAGTTTGTCGATTTCTTAGATACTACAGCTGAGATCTTCAAATGCCTAGCATCTCATACAGGAGTGACCCCAAACTACAGAGAGGTTTAAGTCAAAATTTAACACCCTTCTGCAGGTTCCATTTCTGTAAGTGATCAACACTTAAAGAACATGGCAAGAAGGTTTAAAGGAATTCTAAACAGCAGTGTTTAAAACTGGGAGATGGTGCACTCAAAAAAATAAAATTTTGGTGAGAGCTTCCCATAGGTGGTATTGTCAAAAACTTGGGGCCTCATTACGAGATTGGTGGGCCAACCATCGGCCCACCAGCCCATTGGAGAGGACACTGCTGCGGAGACAGCGGTTTCCCCCCAGGCCGATTGATGGGGTCCCCACCTTGAAAAGGCTGCTAGAAAGTGAAGTTGTGATCAGCACAGCAGTGCTGCTTTGAGCAGCGCCGTGGCTGAGCACGACTTCAACCCCCACCTACCCATCAGGAACCTTGTTCCTGGCGGTTATAGCGGTCCCACGGCAGTACGACCACCAAGGTCATAATTTGGCTGTTAGACTGCCAGCAGCGTGGCCGTTCGGCCGCCACGACGAATCTGGCATTCCAAACACCACCAGACTCGTAATCAGGCCCTTAACTTTTTATATTCATTTTCTATGTTTTCTTTGCTACAATTGATAATCATATTTGTTTTTTTATATATTTTTTATTTAAATCCATAAAAGTATACATTTAAGGATTATCATTTTTAATTTACAATACTTTTCTATTGTGGTATTTTATATATTTTTTGGGGGTATTTGCAACTATATATGTTTTAATATTTTGTATGATGGTTAAAAATATCGACATGTTTTGGTTTTTCAGAAAATTAAGTTATGAATACATGTTTATGCGGTATTTTGTTCTTCAACACAATTTACAATTATTATGCATTTCAATTCAATAATTATTTTTGTGATATATATCACCATTAGGTGGTTATAGTTAGGCTTAGGTTTCCATAGAAAAGCATTTTTTCACTTGCCTATATATTTTTAGCACAGTTTTACAAAAAAGTGTCACAGTGATTCTTGTTGCGCACTGAAAGTTTCAGGGTGATCCATCAAGCAGGGGCAAAGTGAAAGGTGGCTCAAAAAACATTGAATTTCACATGTAAATTCCCATAGGATTCTTGAGACACGTCTACAGCCTGACTGACTGAACGGAATTACAACAAATATGGCAGAAACCTAATTGTCGGTACGCAGCTTAGGCTTTTACTTATTTGGAGTAAATCCGTTCAGTAGTTTTTAAGAAATTTAGAGAAATTCTAATTTGTATATCTCTGGCCGGGAAGTATTTGCGAACAAAGAGGAGCTTGTGCAGGAAAATGCACAGTTCTGATTTGCTGCCAACACTTCAAACTAGGAAGTGTTAGCAGCTATCTTGGGCTCATGGAGTCACTGATGGCCCTTGGGACCTTCCCCTCCCCTGGGCCAGCTTCTACCATATCCCAGGGTGCCCACCCCTGGGACATAGCTGTTTGCTATGGCTTGGCTGCAGCTCTGCAGCTGCAGCCAAGCCACAGCAAACACTTTGGGTAAAACAGGTTCCGCTGTCAAAATCTGAAGTTTCATCTCTGTCCCCTGCACGCGTGCAGAGGACAGAGATGAAATGCTTCAGCAAGCAGACAGCTCCTGTCAAAGCAGCTCCGTGCTAGCTGAAGCAATGGCACTGCCAGGGAAGACTTAAAGCGTGTCAGGTAGCCCATGAAGGGCTTTTTATTTAAAAAAATGAATAAACAAATAAATAAATAAGGAGGGTTCCCTCACGGTCCTTGATAGCCCATAAAGGGATAAAAAAAAGAAGGAAAAAAAAAGTAGTAGCTCAGTGTGAAGGATACAGACCTTCACCCTGAGCATTAGGGGTTCGAGTCCAGCTGGATTTGTTACCCATTTTTTTATATGTAGTATTAAAGTACAAATTATCATATTTTTTAACAAATACTTTTTGATTTTTTATTTTATTTTAAATTGTACACAAATAGCTCATTCTAAGTTTATCAGACATCAAAGCCTAAAAACTCTCTGTCTCTCCCCCTCTCACTTTCTTTCTCTCTCTCTCTCTCTTTCTTTCAATCAATTCTCCCACTCACACACACCCATTAAGACATGTACGCTCCTACTCACAGACCCATTCAGACCTTCATGCACTCACTCACAGCTCCAGTCAGACCCTTGCCTAGCCACTCAGACCCAATCAGACAGTTACACACCCACTCACACAGCCAGTCAGAATGTCACGCACCCACTCACAGACCCACTAACACTCTAATGCACCCACTCACAGACCCGCCCACACTGATGCATTAACTAAAACACTGATGTATGCACTGTCACTACCAGACAGACAATCTGATAGCCACACTCACCCTACATACACCCTCTCACTTCTATTCTTACACCCAGAGAGACTGCGGCCAACTCACGCCTCACTCGGCCAAGGGCCCGTTTACAGCATGGGGTTGAGTAGTTACGGGGAGTTGGCTGCAGGGTCTGGCTGCAGGCCAGGTGGTGCAGGCCTTCTTTCTTGCGCGCGGGTGAAAGCTGTACACTGTGCAAGTTTAGGTGCTTATAGGGATTGGCCTCAGGCCAACTACAGCCAAAGGCCCTGTGCGGCGGTGTTTAGAGTGACATATAATAATGACGAATTCTATATGTTAAAAAACCATAGAAATTTACTGAAAAAAACAAAGGTTACAGGGACGTTATAGTTAGGACATCACTGATGTCATCATCCATGCACTGACACACCCACTCATTCACACATAGAAACTCTTCTATGTTCACGCACACACTACTTACATATTTCTTCACACATAGATAAAACTAGTGATATATACAGACATTCATTCACTTAATAAGTGACTGACAGAACAACTTAGTCACCCATAAAGTTTGAAATCACATCTTAAGAGAGTCATACAGCTAGTTACACATCCTCTCATACACCTATACAACCATTAACACGCCCACTGACACACCCATACAAAGGATCAGAAAAAACAATTATTACATCACTCATCTGTCAACACATTCAGTGAATCAACTGCACAACTACTAACACATCCACACACTCACCCTTTCAGTCACTAGCATACCCTCTCAGTCCTCAATACAATAATTAACACCCATAATCACTCAGTTATATAACCATTCACACACCCACTGAATGAAAAGCATGGGCACTGATACACCCAGCCAGTCTCCAATGTAGCCACTTACACACCCACTCATTCACCAACACAAACAATAACACATCCCCTCATTCTCCAATATACAAACTTGGCACACCCACTCACTTTATGATACACCCACTTACACACCTATTCACTCTCATATACAGTCAGTGACAGAGGTACTCAGTTATAATTACAGTCATTAATAGACTCAGTGACTTAACTAGACAGTAACTCATTTACCAACTCACTCAGAAATAGAATCACACCTATTGCTTTACATACAAACCACTCTTACAATCATTCACACCCATTCATTCAATCAAGTACAGGCAGTCACACAGTCATTTCATCCCCCATACAGATATTCACGGGTAAATGCACTGTTCTATACACCTAATAATTGAACCAGTCATTCACCAAAAGAGCCACTCATACACCCACCTACACATTCATGTAATCAGTTACAGTCACTGAATGATGTCCTTAATGATGTAAATTGAGATGTCATCGGTGATATCACCGACCATGTAATGAGATATGTAATCTGTGGGGTCATAAGCAGTGCATTGGGGGAAGCAAGTTATAGTTAGCTAAGGTAACTATAACTGGTGAATGTCTGTGATTTTGTACGCTTGAAATGTGAGCCTAACCTTTGGTATTATTAGTGAATATATATATATATATATAAAATGCTTCATTCATTAACTTTTATATGGAGCTGTTTGTCTTTGAAATTAAGAAATCATTGTGACATGTAATTTTCTAGGGTGTTAAAATATATTCATTTCAGTAAAAAAGTAACTTTTTTGTTAAATTATAATAAAGTTAGTTACAAATTATTAGATACTTACTTACCATTATATTGTTGATATTTTGAACGCAATAGGGTGACTTCCCAAACTGCATTCTACTGTACATAGAGTAATTCTACACTAGTACTGCTAAAGTTCCGCAAAATGCTATTCTCAAACCTAGGAGTGTAGGCTTCAACCTCCACCTTGCCTATCTTTTCAACAGGGAGAACCATAAGTTTACTTCCTGATGGTAAATGTGGGATCGACATCCGGAAATGGCTGGAAAATGGGCATACTATATGGGAGGGATTTAAGGAGGAGTAAAGATGGTTTAGGGAGGAGTAAGAAGAGGTTGGAGGGCATATCCATAGCCACAAAAGTGTAAGCAGATTGCTGTTTACAAACTGCATATGTGAAGTTACTACAGCCAAAAAAGTTAGCCAAAACAGCAGTAAATTACCCTTGCTTAGAGTTGAAGTAAGTCCAACACCACACATGGCCAACCACTCACTGGTTGTGGCATACCATCTCATAGAACATAATGGAGGTAAGAACTTAAAACAAAACCCCAGAGGAAATAATGTAAAACTAACTAAAGCTATTTAAATTAGTCAAAAATATAAATAAATATAATTTATTGTTAACATAAATATCTAAAACTAAAATTTATTTATGATTTAATTACAACATATTTTGATAACCTTTTTTCAATTTTAAATCAATGAAACATTACTTTTACCTAATTCTTTAGATTAAGTTATTATTATTTTTGTTAACAAAAATAAGGTGCTTACTTAAAAAAAAAAAAAAAATTAAACTTTGTAAGGTAATTTTAATTTAATGTAATATATTTATAATAATTAGAGTTTCAATTTAAAATTTAATTAATAGTAGTGATTTATAAAAAGAAAATCTATTTTGTTCTACATTTAAAATCCATGTACAAAATAATTTATATTATTAATGAAAATAAAAATGTTTTAACTAACTTATTTTTGGTTAAATAATCTTTCTTCACTTTTCCCTATACTTTGCGATCGGGAGGCCCCACAATCAGGATTGAGATCTTCCTATGGTAATGTATAGGGAAAATGTAGGGAGCTGTTAACATTAATGAAAAAGTTTTAATGCAAATGAATTGTATATATTTATATTAAATGTAGAGCAAAATAAATTGCTATACCACTATTAAAATACATTTATAATTTGAACTAAACCTTTCATTAATTTAAATATATTTAGTTAAATAAATAATATTTTTCTGAAGTGTAAACTAAAAATAATTTTCCACCTAAAGTAAAACAAAATTTTCATTCACTTCTAATGTACTAATAATTGGTAACAAATTATGAACAGAATTATTAAAATGTAGTTTAAATTAATTCCAGTAAACATTAATTAATTTTTAACTATTTTATGGGTTTTTACTACCCTTCTATTATTTTCTATGGGAGGAGGTTGGCCATGTGGTTTTCCATGTGTGGTGCTGGAATTACTACTGTTTCTTCTTGACAGTAGTGATTACACTCATAGATTTGGCTCCACACCCTCTTTTGGAGCTACAGAGGTGTGCATATACACTTTTTGAGTAATGTTTACACTCAGATTTAATTAATAGCCAAACGTAATAAAGGTTCTCAAAGAGAAAGATTAAATTAAACACATTAATTACTCACACAGGTAAATTACCTTTGTGCATAACCACCAATATATTTGAACACACTATACTTTATTCTTTAATTTGTATTATAATTATGTAAATTCCATATTTTTGTTGTTGATTAATTCAGTGCAATGTTTTTGGGCTACAATAATTGTGTTGTCAATATTTCATACTAAAATCCTTTGGTGAAACTGTTAGACTAGCTGGGTCAGACTGCCAGAGAACCTGGTTTAAGCAGTTAGACTGATGCATGACTGTATGAATGAGTTTGTGAATTAGCTAGATAATAAGTGTGTTAGAGGGTAATTCTATGACACACTATAAAGAAGGGTGATCTCTCTGCTGAGTGATTTTATATAAATGCCTGGACTGTCAGAAGTATGAGGGCACAAGATGACTCTATTGCTCAGCATGGGGCAGAACAACATCAGAAATCATGCACAAGCCTTATCTGTTGCCAAAAATCCTCTTTTCCATCCATTATGTTTCTTACATTGTAAAAACATTAAATAATCCTATATTTCGATCCCACTCAGTTTCATGTTCCTTCATATAGCCCAATAAGCCAATGTAAAGCAAAAACAATTCAGTTTTTCCAAATTCTTTACAAGCTATGGGGCTGATTACGAGTTTGGCGGTCCAATTATCGGGCTTCCAAACTTGCGGGGATGAAGCCGCCGTCAAGCCGACGGCTTCACTCCCGGTGTATTATGATGTTTCCACCAGGCTGACTGGCGGAAACGTCATATTACAAGGTTTCTGCCCGTCAGCCCAGCAGAAACAGAAACACTGCATCGGCACAAGATCACTCTATTGCTCGGCATGGGGCAGCACAACATCAGAAATCATGCACAAGCCTTATCTAATACCAAAAATCCTCTTTTCCAACCATTATGTTTATTACATTGCAGAAACATAAAATAATCCTATATTTCAATCCTACTCTGTTTCATGTTCCTGCATATAGCCCAACAAGCCAATGTAAACCAAAAACAATTCAGTTTTTCCAAATTCTTTACAAGCTATGGGCTGATTACTAGTTTGGCGGTCCAACTATCGGGCTTCCAAACTCGCGGGAATGAGGCCGCTGTCAAGCCGACGGCCTCACACCCGGTGTATTACGATGTTTCCACCAGGCTGACTGGTGGAAACATCGTATTACAACATTTCGACCCGTCAGCGCAGCAGAAACAGAAACACTGCATCAGCACCCTCATAATGCTCATTGTCTGCAAAACAGACAGTGTGTATTTCAAGGGTGATGGCAGGTGGGCCCCTGCACTGCCCTCTACATGGCCGTGGGCAGTGCAGGGCACGTCCTGTGTCCCCAGCACTGGCATTCCTACAGCCATACCATGGCAGTGCAACCTGTCAGAATATATGATCCTGGTGGTGGTGGCAGTCTCCTAGCAGACGGGCCCCCAGGATCATAAGGTGGCAGCAGGACCACCAAGAGTGTGGTGGTCCAACCACCACTGCAGGTTTGGCAGTCCTTGAACAGTCAGACTCGTAATCAGGCCCTATGTTTTTGATGGACAGTAAATATAAAAATAATTTGTAAGCAGAGCTTTCATTTATTCTGTTCTCCCACTGCCATTATCTTTCTTTTCTGCATTGCAGATAAAGTTTCATTATTCATTTTTTCTGGAATCTTGCATTTGGCAACTTGTTTTGCAATTGGTTTTCATAACACATACAGTTTTGCAAAGGAGACCTTGTGAATCACCACAGCACATATCACATGGCAAAAAGAGAAAAAATGTCATCCTCTACTCTGTTGATTCTTTAATGCCAGGGTTTTGGCTGTAATTACACAGTTTGTCACAACAAATAATGATAATACTTTTACACCTAATTATTTAAACCTCTCCACAGCAGCATGGGAGGAAAAACATACCACTAGGCTGGCTAATTTTCTCAATCCTTTTGTTTATGAAGGACAAAAATTGCGGAATCGAATGCATGAAGGAAATTGTTGAAATCTTTCAATGATGCTCTTGTTCTGGGCTGTTAGACCTCCTCCCTTCATAGGATTTCTGTTTGTAAAACAGCACAGAGAAAAAGATATACACAATGAACCTGGTTCACGACAGTATGTTTTATGTGTAGATCTAGTCATTAGTAGATCTACTCCTATACCTAGATGTACATTTCCACTTTTGTGCTTTTCACCATTTTCTAATAAGATATTTACAAGTAGGTGCACACTTAGACGTCTCGTCTCCAACTCCTTCAATGAGTGGGGTACCCTCCTACAACTGAATATATAAACATAACATTATTGCAAGTAACTTTACAACCATATTTTACTTTCTGCTCATTTGGTGGAAGCATCTGTCACAAGGTGGCAATGTCTGCCACCTTGGCGGAGGCCCCTGAAAAGAATGAAATAGGCAAATACAACACACATGACCCAAATAGCATACACCTGACACCTGTTCACTTTTAAACATAAATACACCCCATATCCGAGGCTCTGCTCCCCACCTCTTCCATATGTGACCCAGTGGTCAACAGGAGGCAAATGTAGCCTCCTGGATGCATACTGTAATACTAAAGAGGAAATGAATTCTATCAAGGAGATGACAACTTGTGTATTTATATGTGTGGTCAAACACTACAAGCAACTACATGATCTGTTTCCATTGCATACCAGTGGTGCAGAGAATGTAGCCTTGTGGCAGGAGGTCATATACTCTGTAAACACATTTGGGTAGGAGGAATACACAGTTTGGGGCATTATTCTTATGACTGTTCTCCAATTTTGCAGAACTGCTCTGGTGGTGCGGTAGTTCAGGGACAGCTGTTAAACTATGGAATGGTCTTCCTTTACCTCTTAGAGTTGAAAAGCCTTATTTAAATTTAGAAAATAGTTACAAAAAACAGACTGTATGTGTAGATTTTGGTGCTGGAGGTGACTATAAATTAAAAGGTGTTAACTTGTGCCAAAGCACACACAGGTGAATATTTGCACTTTAAAAATAGTGTAATATAAATAATTAAATAAAACACAATTGCAGGACGAAAAGGGGGAAGCGAAGGAGAATTTTTCTGGGATTCAGGTAGCAAAGGCTATTGCTGTAGGTATACTTGGACCCTGTCTGCAATTCACTTCCTTAGAGGAGTATGCCCTCTCTACATTACATCCTGATCTGCTACAAGGCCTGTCTATTGCAAACAATCTTAATGCAAGACCAGATATAAAATAGGCCCCTTTTCTATCTATACAAGTTATCCTATAATGACTCACACAGCTCTTATCCTTCCCTCATTCTTCTATGTTATGCAGACATCACAAACACACACAAACACCTCCACACACACCCACACACACACACACAGACACACCCCACATACACGGCCTCTAACACACCCTTCAAATATGATACTATTTATTTTAATCACCTTTTGCTCCTCCTTCCTTTCATGATTCAACATTACAGGTTTTTTTAGTTGCTACATCTGAGGCTGGATTGCTTCCTAATGTGGCAGGACAACACAGTGGGCCTGTGTCCTAGCACAGTCTTACAACACACAAAGATATGTTGCTATGGTATCAATGTTATTAACACATTATACAAGATTTGTATACTTTTGTTTACTGAGTCATTCATTTATTGCTTGTGTTTCATTTTGATGAGCTAATTGACTCAGTTATAGCTTATCGTGCCATGTTTCTGAGTACAAACAGGTTTAACTTCTTGTTTTAACCTACTTTTAAGGTCCTGTGTTGCTGTCTGATTTAACACCTGCAAGCCCCTCTGACGTGAACTTGATCAGCGGTAGTGGAGCAGTATTGGAGCGCTGGTCACAATGTTCCCAGTTACCTAGCCAGAGTAATTTCCTATGACTCTCCCCTTAAAACACTTGAAATTGGTAATTGCTTTATGTAAAACAGAAATACTCAAAGCAAAAGCGTCTCTCCCGGCACAATGGGAGAGGTGATACTACAACATCCACTGCATCCTGGAAACTGGCCCCTTATTGGTTTGGAGGACATTACTTTTACCAAACATTTTTGCTCATAACTCAGCCTGTGGTGTTCCTAGGACAATGAGACCACCACCAAAACGTCCATGACAACATGCTCTTTCTGTCTACATCATCACTGAGTTCCTACACTAGGTTAGTGGAAACCCCAAAATAATAACCCCTCCCACCATTCATTGTCTTTTTAAGTGCTCTCATGGCTGGAAGTTTTGTTTTACAGCTGTGAATAGCTTATGTTTTAAGGGTTTTGTTTGTCATATCATTGTTATAGGCCTGCTGCCCCTGCAAATGTGCAATGCACTAAACCCTCTAAGGGATAAATATATGGTTGCACTGCATTATTTATTACCATTTTCTTTTTATGTGGTTATGCCCCCTTGGGACTAACTATGTAGTAACAGCACCATGTTTGTTACAAATGCTATTTTCTGTGTGGTGTCCTCTAGGGGCTGTTCTGAGCATTGCAGTCAACATACTATAATATTAGCAGCACAAAAACTCACCACATAGTGCTTTGCAGGGCATTACTTTTACAAACATTTCTGCTCATAACTCTATGACAATATGACCACCTTCAAAATGCTCTTTCTGTCTACATCAGTGCTGGTTTTTACAGCTGGGAGAAGCTTTGTTTTAAAGGCCTTATTTGTAATCTCATTGCAGTGGGCCTGCTATACCTAAAATGCCCTCTATGGGCTAAATATATGGTTACACTGCATTAATTTAGCCTATTGTTTTTCATGGGATTATGCCCTCAAAGGTCTAACAATATGATTACATGACCATGTTTATTACAATTGATATTGTGTTATGGTGCCCTCTATTACAGTCTAAGGTCAAAAGTTTATTTCTGATAAAGGTGTATATGATAATTGCATATGTTTTAATAATCTCTCTGTTTGAAAGTGGATTATTGGTAAGGGCAGGTAAGTACATACACTTAGCAATAGGCCACTAACCTCCACTTAGGTCCAGCTAGGTCTCAATAAATTAAACCTAGCTGAACCCTTGGTAGCTTGGCAACGAGCGACAAGGCTTAACTTAGGAGACAGTTGTGTAAAGCATTTAAAAATCAAAAAACAATAAATAAGTAAAACACTAAACACAATAAAAATCCAACACCAATTTATAAAAATAGATTATATTTTTATGTTTAAGATCACACCAAAACTAATAAAATCGGACAAGGGGAACCAGAGGTATGACTTTTTAAAGAATTTGGGGGTCTGGGGGCCATTGGACCGCCGCGGTCATGGCAGTCCGCCCAGCCACATTCGGACTGCGTCTGAAATGCTGCGGTAATACCGCCAGGCTGGAGTCAGCCTCGTGCAAGCAGTGCTGCCCGCTGGATTAAGAGTTCCATTCCGCCAGCCTTTCCATGGTGATTTACACTGCCATGGAAAAGCTGGTGGAATGGGGGTTCCGGGCATGGGCAGTGCATATATATAGTGATATATATATATATATATATATATATATATATATATATATATATTTAATAATAAGTAATAGATACATTTGTTAAGCAAACCTAAATAATATCTGTATATTTTAAAAACTATAGTTATATTTGTACAAATAAATACACATATCTAGATGCATAAATATAATCAAATTGTAAATATTTACATACACAGGGATATGCTGTACATTTGTGTTTGAGTGTGGTGGTTATGTAGGTATGAGCCAGCTCTTGAGTACTCTCCTGAAGGTAATATCCGTGAACCTTATATTTGAGGGGTTGGCTGCGTAAACAAAGAAAGATGTACCATAAATGGTCTTTTCTTTTGTATCATGGGGTTTTGAAGTGAGACGTCCCTTTGTTGAATGTATTTGGTGATTTTATTCCTAATGAAAAGCCATCCTGTTCCATGTATTGCTTTGTGGGTGATACAAAGCAGCTTGAAGTTGGATCTACTGGCAACCGGCAACCAATGTAGGACTCTCAAGGAGGGGAGGTGTGGGCTTGTGGCTTTACATGTAGAAGTAGTCTGGCAGCAGAGTTCTGAATCAGTTGTAGTCTGTTCATAGTTTATAGAGAGTATCTGTGGTAGAGGCCATTGGCGTAATCAAGTGAAGGGTAACAATAGTGTTGTTTTTCTTTATCGTATTCCTCATCCTGCAGGCTTAGGAGGCATTTTGTTGGGTCTTGCGTGTTGGTGGTGGAGATGGTGGTTGAGAGTAAAATGGTGAGCTGTGCTGTTTTTGTAGGGTAGCCTTGTTGTGTAATAGACATTGAGTTGCGAAGTTGTGAAGAG
Source organism: Pleurodeles waltl (assembly GCF_031143425.1). Taxonomy (NCBI): domain Eukaryota; kingdom Metazoa; phylum Chordata; class Amphibia; order Caudata; family Salamandridae; genus Pleurodeles; species Pleurodeles waltl. Next base: position 263,986,906 of record NC_090448.1, on the reverse strand, counting down.
TGGCATTTTTTTTTTGCACCTGTTTAGAGTGGAAGGGATTAGGAGTGGTGGTGGAGTCTGTAGGTCATATTTTAAGGGTCTAAATTGTGCAATGGATGAGGGATGGGTGAATGAGAGTTGTGTTGGCGTATTTGTGGTAGGTCTTGGTGAAGATTGAAACTTTGGTAGTATTGATGGTTTAGGTGTATTATTTGTGTGGTCATGAGAGTGGAAATGGGTATATGTTTTTAATTTGTGACAGTAAGCATTATGAAAGTGTGTGTGTGAGAGATTTTGATGTGCTGGTGTGTGGTGTATTTTGTTTTTGCGGAGTAGTGAAAGGAGATATTGATGTAGTGGTTTTCTGAGAAGGATCTGTATGTAAAGTACTGTTGTGAGTTGAAGTTGAATGGTAAAGGAGTGGTGATGTGTTTTGGAAAAGAGTGTATGTGGCATGTGAGAGGAGATGGAAAAGAGTTATGAGTGTTTGTGATAGCTTTGATCACTGGGACAGGTAATATGTGTGGTGGGGTGTAAGGATTGTTTGGTTGTGTGTTTTGGGTATAAAGAGGAGGCAGGTGTTGGATGGTATGATGGAAGACTGAGTATATGGTTGGTAGTGACAGAAAGGAGTCTGCTAGAAGTAGACAATAGAGTTGGTGTTTTGTATAAATAGGGAGTGTCTGTCTGGTTGGATTAAAGTTATGTATAATGTGGCTTTGTGTTGATGAAATGGTTTTGTGAGTGGTATAGGACAGAGTGGTGTATTGTGTGAAAATTAGGGTGCAATTGTGTGGTAGTTGGCATGGAAGGGGGTATAGGTGTGGTTTGTGGGGTTTTGTAGAAGTTGTTGAGACACTGAAATGTGTATGAGGTTTGTTTGTGGTACGTGAATATTGTGCATTTCTAGGGAAAGTGTTACTATGTTTGTGGATGGCTTAAGGTGGTTGCTGGTGACTGGCAAAAATGACAGCATTTCTGGCCCTAGGCCTGACCTGTCTCAAACAGGCCCAAACAGGCAACTGCCTTTGTCTTCTTTGCCCTTAGCCTCGACGTCTGAGCTGAGATGCCCTGAGCCCTTGGCTTAAATATCCTTATTGGCCAACGGGAACCCTAGCCTTAACCCAAAGAAATCAGATCCCTGGTCCTAAGCCCTAGGACCAATGGGACACCTGGCCCTTTCAACCAATTACAGCCCTAGTCACCAATCCAAACCTAAACCCTAAGCCCTATATCCAATCGATACACAAGCCCAAGGAACCATTCAGAACCTCAGACCTATCAGCAAATCAGAACTTAAACTCTAAACCCTAACTCCAATAGACATCCTAGCCCTAGGAACCAATCAGAGCCCCAGACCTATTGGCCAGAACCCTAAGCTCTAACTCCAAAAGATATCCCAGCCCTAGGGATCAATCAGAGCACAGATGCAACAACCAATAGGAAACATATATAAAGGGCATGTGACCTTAAGCACAAGCTGGTGGGCAGGTAGCTGCTCTGCAAGTCAGAATCTCCTTGAATACACACAGGCTCAATCCACACTTTGCAAGTCCTGGTCAACCTTGCAGATAGGGCATACATTTAAAACCACTACAGATACTGCTTTTCGCGCACTTCAGCAAAACCATTTTTCTAGCCAAAAACGAGTGCTACATACACTTAAAAAAACACAGTTTAAACCATAAAGCAGATTAAGTCGGCTTGGCCTCTGAAATTTAGTTTGCCTTTTTACCTTCTTTAAAAACAAATAAACACAGGCCTTTGCACACTGTGGGGAAAAACTAGGAGAGAGTTTGAAAAAGTCATGGTTAGAAACAAAACAGTAATTTTGAAGGTACAAATTGCGCAAGAGACTAAGGGGGTCATTCCGACCTCGGCGGTCTTTTCAATAGACCGCCGAGGGACCGCCGTACGGAAGACCGCCAGTGCTGGCGGTCTTCTGCATGGGCCATTCTGACTGTTGGCAGCGCTCCGCCCGTTTCCGGACGAAGAGCCGCCAACAGCCATACTGGCGGCAGGCGGGGAAGTGGAGGTAGCTCCACCTCCACCGCCACGCCAACAGAACACCGCCCAGCGAATCACGACCTGTGATTCGCTGTGGCGGTGTTCTGTTGGCGTGGCGGTGTCGGCGGAGCTTCCCGTTCCCTCCCGGAGGATCACCAGGAACAGGTAAGGTGATCGTCCGCTAGGGAAGGGTGGTGGGGGGGTGTTGTGAGTTGTGTGCGTGCATGGGGGTGTGCGTATGTATATATTGAGGGGGCGTGTGAATGCGTGCATGAATGCGGGGGGGTGTGTGTATGTGCATGGATGCGTGCATGAATGCGGGGGGGTGTGTATGTGCATGGATGCGTGCATGAATGCGGGGGGGTGTGTATGTGCATGGATGCGTGCATGAATGCGGGGGTGTGTGTGTATGTGCATGGATGCATGCCTGTATGTGTGTATGTGTGTGTATATGTTGGGGATCGGGGTGGGGGACGGGGGTCCTGCAACCTTTTGGGGGTGGCAGGGGTGGTGGGAGGGGGGTAGGGGAGGGAGTTGGGGTCGGGGTGGGGGTGGGGGAGACCCCTATCAGTGCCAGGGAAGGGATTCCCTGGCACTGATAGTGCTTACCGCCATGGATTGCATGGCGGTCCCCAACCGCATGAAATCCATGGCGGTAAGCCGGGGTCAGGCGGGTTGGAATACCGCTGGCGGTATGTGACGACCGCCGGCCTGGAGACCCAGGTCTCCAGCCCGGCGGTCGTTACCACCGTGGCGGTCGGAACAGTGAAGCGCCGGCTGACCATGGCGGTAACCGCCATGGTCAGAATACATGAAAAAAGACCGCCAGCCTGTTGGCGGTCTTACCGACGCTTCACCGCCGACCGCCAGGGTCAGAATGACCCCCTAAAAGTTCAATTTGTGCATGTTTGTGCAATTATGTCACATAACCACAACTTCTAGAAGATATTATGCCCAGTTCACACATTTGTTTTTTATTCAGGTTGCACAGTATGAAACACTCATAAATGGTTTTATGAACACAAGTCTGACCTTCTCAGTTGATTTTCTCTCCTGACGCAAGAACTGTCATACCATTCTTGTACTCATTGCTATATTTTGCCTCAGTCAATTGGTCCTTTGAGTTTTGCCAGCTTAGCCAGAGTTTGTTAGGTCATTATGGAATGAGGAAACAAGTTCCATGCTTCTAGAGGATCGTCTGGTATCTAACCTACTCCAACGCCTTTAGCTAATTTGTAGTTGTGATACTGAAAGGTGAAGCATCATTTTTTCTTACTGTGTGACCCATGTCTGGTTCCTGAATCCAGTATTCTTCTTTGTGATGCAAGGCTATGCCTCGATCCTTACTGTACTGAGGTGTTTTTCTCTCTCTTCTCTGTGATCATGCATCGCTCTTCCCTTGCTTAATAGGAGACGTGTCTATTGTCTACCCCCTTCCATCTCTGGAGTCTTGAGGTTTTTTTCTAGCACCTGTAGGTGCAGAAAATGGATGCTGATTCGTACAAATGTCTTACTATGGTGCCAGTGTATAACTTCATAAGAGTGGTAACTGCTGCCATCGCCATCTAAATGCTGAGGAAAAGCTAAAAGGAAAAGCCATATGATCAGATGAAATCAGTAATGGAAATTAATGGAGTCTGGTTTCCTGACACTCAGCATGACTGCATTTACCCTTTCTGGTATTGTATCATATTGAGTAGCTTAATTAATTATTGCTGAGCAAACTATTAATAGACAATCGTGTCAGTTTGTATGAGGATAGGCTTACAGACCAAGAGCTATTTGCTATCAAAACAGATTTACTCACGTTAACAGCAGCAGAATATGAATACCATTGATTGTTTAATACATACGATATTGAGGATTGTGCCACTGCAAGGAAGTAACAGCTAATAGGTGTCGTGCAGTGAATAGTTAGATTTACTTAAAATGACTCCCACAGTTAAAATGAGACACAATGTGTAGCCTTTTGTTGATTGTAAATTCAGTCTTAGAGGTTTTTCAAAATATTTGTAAAATTTTCTGAAGGAGACACATTGGTCAGATAATAAAGCCTCAATTTAAATCACATTCCTTGCAAATATTTCAGTATGACTCAGTTGACATTGTTGGCAAATGATGGAAAAAGGAATAGAACAGTAGCCACTGTCGTAGTTAGCGACAGAATATGCCTAGTGCGCACTATAACAACTGTTAACATCATTAGTATGTTTTGTGTCATATCAATAGGTTTTCCATACTACATTTCAAGGTGTGTCACCAATTAGGTGAAAGGTTGCAGTCTTTTACTTCCTCATTTGCAATGATGTACTTACCTCTCTCTCACCTACACCCACATATGCAAGCACAACTGCATACACACACACACACACACACACACACACAAACACACACACTCACACTCACACTGGCACTCACCCTTCACTGTATCTTAAGTAAATTCAGGACTCACACAAGTATGTTTGGCAGTTTGAGTTGGAAATCAGGGAAGGTGATATGATCCTATTCGAATTGTGAGGCTTTTTGTGTATTGTTCCTCATAGAAGGCAGGAAAAAATGTTGCATAGCCTAGGGATTGGAGGTATTATGTTACATCAGATGAAAGGTGGCTAATTGATACACGGTGAAAGATGTTGGTGTCCTGAGTCCCCTTTCGATCCCCACAGCAGCCCCGGCATTGTTGGAACTCAACATATCTTCTTATGCTGATAAAATGAGTTTCTGACATTGAGATGACACACCATGGTTTTATGAGGCTGTATGTTTCGGGTATTTGATACTTTTTACTATATCAGCACCATTTTATTTCCTTCACTTTGTTTTTTTAGCAGATATCAATGATTTGATCATTTGCTTGATAAACTGCTTGAAAATGTCAAGTGCAAAGGCTCTTGTTTCTTCAAGATTACCTGACTTTGAACAGTTCTATGAGAAATTTGGAATTGTAGGGTGCATAAAAAAATCCCCATCTTAATTGTTTTCTGTGACTCTTCATGAGTTTCCACTTCACCTTGCAGATGAACAAACAACTTGCAGGAAATACCATCTAGGAGTACCCACTTGATGAGTGTTTGAAGAGAGAAGGGGATGGTTAGATTTCTATAAAAGAGTAAATTCAGTGGTACATTTGACTAGCAGATGATCAAATAATTTAGAGTGATTACCTGTGGTCTTTTTTCATGAAATGGATATGCATAACATTTCTGATATCCCTGCCATTTAACCTCAAGCTTTATTTCTGAAGAGGATGGCACAGCTATGTGTTGGGTTCATGGTTTACTGTTTGACAAATAAAAACTTGGTAAGACTTTACCCCATCTTCCTGAGCTTCTTAGCTGAAATTGTACTGCTATTTTTGAAGCTCAGGGTTTAACATTCTGTTTCTGCATGTTTTTCTTTTAGTCTGTCTGCAATATATAGCATTTGTTAGCTTACGTTTGCAGGTTCAGTTTTATGGGTTGCTTTTCCACTTCAGAAGCATGGGTGTCGACTCACCAAAATGCAAGGGGTAGCCAAAGTGACATCACATATGCTTTGACCATAATGACATCACAGAAAATCACCACATATGATCCTTGACCACATTATAAACATTCACAAAAATGTGAAAAGTGAATTAGCAATTGCAGAAAAATCTCCTCATTTGCATGCCTGAAATGAGAGTGTTTTAGGATTGACCAATAGCAGACTAGGTATATAAACTAAAAAGATTCAAAAGTCTAACCACCCTAAATTGATGGTTGAAGTGATTGAGGATCATAGCTCAACATAATTTAGTGAACACTGGTAATGGAGTTTTCACTAACAGTAGGCCTAGGTCTTTCCTGCTTTTCACTGTGCATTGCATTCTCTTTTTTGCTCTGGTGTCATAAGGACTCTCATATTACAATAAGACTGTTGGATTCGGGCAGCAGTTCCTCTGTTTGTAGGCGACTGAGTCAGTCCCACATCGGCTGGCAGCTGTCGGCCCAACCCTCCCATCCCTCTAGCAGCACCTCTCCCAAACCCAATTGGTAAAGGTGATTTGTTGCAGCCTAGTGCATGGAACTCTGAGAACCCCACAGGGAAATCAAAGTGAACAAGCCTTGCCCTTTTCTCTCCACATACAAGCTTTGTACACACACATAGGCAAAAAAAGAGATGCAAGATAGTTTTCAATACATTTATTGAAAAGACTGCAATTTAGGATAAAGAGGAATAAAAAAATCAGGATGGGAAAATCAGAGATGTGAATATAAACAACTCCAACATATTGTACTGACATGGATATATATTTCCTACCTAAAACCTAACCTCGAGCGCCTAGCGAGAGCATGGCCGTGTAAGCCAAATCCGTCTATGCAGTGTCCATGAGAAGCACATCCACCCCGCTACCTTGGTACAAGGTCAGGCCTCCAGATCAGGCTCTGTAGAGACACAAAGGCTGAGGCCGGCTACAAACCGTCATGCAGTATGGATGGAAAATCCTGGCTTCAACCCCTTCTGAAGCTCTTTGTCCTGCAAGATGTTAATATAGGGAACATGTTTTGTTCTTGCACAGAAGCCTGAAGCAGGAATGTACACAAGCGCTGAACTGTCCACACAGTCTGCTGGTGGCAATAAAAAATATTATCCTGTGTACCTTGCATTCTGTTCTTGTTTCCCTGGGTTAAAAGAACACAATGAAAAATATGTCATCCATAACACTGATAGTGACACTCTTGCAGAATAGCAACTGATTATGAAAAATAAAAACACTGCTGCTAAAACAAGTTGTGTTAAAATTAATAAAAAATAAATAAATGAATGTAGAGCATATTATCTGGGTAAACAGGCACAGGCTGAAAGCCTAAGCTAAGCCAGACACTGAGCCCGGGCAGGGATCTAAAGGGGACCCACAATACTAGCGTTAAGCACGACCTTATAATTTTTCTAAAATTATATGTATAATAAGCTTACTTATATGGGACTTTCAACCAGCCTTCTTCATTCGTTAGACTGTTACTGTGTCACATTTGTATTCTACCCACTAAAGCATACAACATGGGGCAGTTGGCCAGTTCCCTTCAACCAAATGGCTAACATCACTGTGAGTGACAACTGCCTCTTCTACCACAAGATACACATGCAAACACAAGGCAGTGCAAGTAAGTGACTGCTACCTGAATGTGTGCTTTTTGAGACTGAACAAATATGTTTGCATTTTATCATTTCGTTTCCTTTTTTAGATTGAAAAGGGCCTCGCAGATACCCTAAAAAACAAGATTGCAAAAATCATAGCAAAACAAAACAAGCATGGACAAAGCCAAAAGGCTGGCAGACACTGTCATAACTATTGGCTTTGCCAATTATTTTTGAGGCAGTGGTAAGCAATGTTCCCAAAAGAACTAAGTTTTAACAATTACCCAATATAATGTGTTTTTTTGGATAACATTTCCATTGATGATGCTTTTATCAGAGCCACCGTCAAAGCCAAGGTGGTCCAAGGTAGAAACCATCTTAAATATCCCCTTGCAGTAGCAGAAGACTCCCATGACATTGGTAACATATATTCTGTAGGTCTTGGAATAGACTGCCAAGTTTAGACAAAGGAAAGTAATGCATTCCAACATGCTACGTTGGCCCTGTGGACTGGTTTTCACACTCTGTTTCTGACACACTTCCTGTCATCAAGCCATGAGTCACCTCGAGAGAAAAAAAAGTACAGCCTCAAAGGGAAGCTACTAAACATTTGTCAGCCCATCTGTCACCATTAAGGCAGAGGCAGCAGCCCTGTAAACTCTGCGTTTTGGAAGTCACGTTGTCAAAACCTAAAACTAAAATGTTGATAGATTTGCATCTACTGCAACGTAGTTCACGTCATACCTGAGAGTGAATGTTGGTAGGCACTTGGGGTCTACAAATGTGGAATTACTGCATACTGAACAAGTTGTGTAAAAGGCAAGAAGTTGGTAATTCATTAGTCTACACAACATGTGTACTTTGGACGATCATATTAGCGTAGGATAAGACTGATTTGTAACATAGTTAGAAATAAACAAGGAGGCATGGAACATTTCCACTACATATTTTGATATTCTTTTACTTTAATTGCACCACAAAAAACATCCATTGAAAATGAACATGTTTTCATGAAGACAACTATATTTTGAAACATTAGCCAAAAGTCTAATACAGAATGGGTATCTCTTTTTACACTTTTGAATGCTCAATTATGATCATGTGTTGTGTTTTGTTGTGTGTTTTGTTATTTCTAGGTTTTTTCATATAAATAATGACAAATGCTATACATAATCATGTATGATTATGATAATTGCTCACCAATAGAGCTTCTTTAGATTTTGTCTGACATTATTTTAGGAATACTAGAGGTGAAGTCACTGCACTTGTGGCTACCTTGTAGTCTGCTCTAGCCTACTTTGAGGCTATATAATAAAGCATAATCAGACTTTTACAAGACGGCCATTGTTTCTACGGTTTATTGTGGATTCTGCATTTGATCAGTAACATGACATTCATTTTTGAGTTAGGCCTCTTTTGTTTTCTAGAGATATTCAGTTATGGCCAGATATGATGTCTGCCAAGGACATTGAGCTTAAAGCTTGATAAATAAATGGTCATTGTTGGCTTTATTAACTGGTATGTCTAGCAGGTAATAAATGTTATTTTAGCAAGCCAAGAAGACAGCTCATCAGTGAACAAGATAAGTACAAAGTGACTACACCGCAAAGATGGCTAGTCATATGAAAATAGAGTTACAAAATCAAATGCATATTTCACTATACACATGTTTGGCTTGGTAATAGAATATCTTAAAAATAATGTGCATCATAGTTCATAAAAATTGTGAGCTCTGTAAAAATGCGAGACAAAGTACGTGAAACCAAATGTAAATCAAAAGAAAATGAATTCAACATTTTGAAGGAAAGTGGATGGATTTGGATGAATTTCAGAAATAAGATCGCTGTCTGTAGTAACTCATGAATAAAGGAAATTCACATTTTTGCAGTGGGAAATGATGTTGGAAGCAATTGGGAATCCTGATAACAGAAGGTTCTATTTTCTGGCTAGTTGAGGGACAATCAAATTAAAATTATAAAGTTTATCCTCTTACCCTATCGTACATCTCCAATAATTATCAACAATAAAAGCTTAGGAATTTCCCTTTGTTTGATTATTCTTGGTTGGGTTGTGAAACCTTTTGTAACATCATTTTTCTAGATGGTCCCACACACACCAAACTTCCAAAGGGAAACAAAATACAATGGTCTTGCTGAAAAAAGGTTAAAGTGATGGTATAGTTGTTAGAAATGGTGTCTTTGGTTGGCAGTCAGGTTACCCCCTGTCCAAGCAAGGACCCTCACTCTAGTCAGGGTAAGTCACACACAGTCCAAATTATCCTGTGCCCACCCTCTGGTAGCTTGGCACTGAGCAGTCAGGCTTAACTTAGAAGGCAATGTGTAAAATATTTGTGCAATAAATCATACAATAACACAATATAGCACCACAAAGATACATCACATAGGGGGTCATTATGACCCTGGCGGTCTACGACCGCCAGGGCCACGAATGACGGAAGCACCGCCAACAGGCTGGCGGTGCTTCCTTGCCCATTCTGACCGCGGCGGTAAAGCCGCGGTCAGAAAACCGGGGCCGGCGGTTTCCTGCCGATTTAGCCCCGGTTGGGCGAATCCGCCATGGCAGCGCTGCAAGCAGCGCTGCCATGGGGATTCTGACCCCCTTCCCGCCAGCCTGTTTCTGGCGGTTGTCACCGCCAGGAAGAGGCTGGCGGGAACGGGTGTCCTGGGGCCCTTGGGGGCCCCTGCACTGCCCATGCCACTGGCATGGGCAGTGCAGGGGCCCCCTAATAGGGCCCCATGATGCTTTTCACTGTCTGCCTAGCAGACAGTGAAAAGCGCAACGGGTGCAACTGCACCCGTCGCACCGCCGCAACACCGCCGGCTCCATTCGGAGCCGGCTCCTGTGTTGCGGCCCCCATTCCTGCTGGGCCGGCCGGCGCTAACTTGGTTAGCGCCGGCCCAGCGGGAATGTCCGAATGCGGGAAGCGGTATTTTGGCCGGATGGCGGCCAAATGCCGGTTCCCGCCTGGCGGGCGGCTACCGCCGCCCGCCAGGGTCGGAATGAGGGCCATAGTGTTTAGAAAAATATATAATATTTTCTGGTTATTTGCAGGTCAAAACAATCAAAAATGCAATAAGTAAATGTAGATATGTCACTAAAAAGGGATATAAAGTGTCTTAAGTCTTTTTAAAGCAAACAAAGTCTCCTTTTAGCACAAAGCACCTGGTTTGTGTGAAAAAATCTCCGCAATGGGCTGCAGAGGAGGAGAAGCATGGAAACAAAGGAGGTGTGCATCGATTTCTCAGGCCACACACTGCAATGTGTCGTTTAGTTTCCACGCAGGGACGGCAGTGCGTCGATTTCCGGCACTCGGTCGTGGATCCTCTTTGGGTTGCAGGGTTTTCCGATGCCCCTGGGTTTTTGCGTGGAATCCTGGGCTTGTGGAGCGAAGTCACCAGCGCTGGGTTGTTCTGGTTCGGCGTGCAGTGGATTTTTCTCCGCGGGGCAGGCTGTGCGTCGTTTTTAGCAAGCCGTGCGTCAAATTTTTACCTCACAAGGAATCCAGATGCAAGAGAGAAGTCTTTTTGGTCCTGGGAACAGGGGGCAATCTCTATCCAAGCCCTTGGAGAGCACTTCTTCACCACATCCAGGGAGCAGCAAGGCAACAGGGCAACAGCAAGGCAGTAGTCCTTCACAGAAAGCAGTCAGGTGAGTCCTTTGGGCAGCCAGGCAGTTCTTCTTGGCAGGATGCAGGTTCTGGTTACAAGTTTCTTCTCCAGGAAGTGTCTGAGTTGGAAGGGGCAGAGGCCCTGTTTATATACCCAAATGTGTCTTTGAAGTGGGGGAGACTTCAAATAGTGGCTTAGAAGTGCACCAGGTCCCCTTACAGTTCAATCCTGTCTGCCAGGGTCCCAGTAGGGGGTGTGGCAGTCCTTTGTGTGAGAGCAGGCCCTCCACCCTTCTAGCCCAGGAAGTCCCATTCAAAATGCAGATATTTGCAAATGAGGCTTTGTATCCTGTGTTTGGGGTGTGTCTCAGTGAATGCACAAGGAGCTGTCAACTAAACCCAGCGAGACGTGGATTGTAAGGCACAGAAAGATTTAAGTGCAGAGAAATGCTAACTTTCTAAAAAGTGACATTTCTAAAATAGTAATATTAAATCCAACTTCACCAGTCAGCAGGATTGTATATAACCATTCTGGCCACACTATATATGACCTTCCTACTCCTTTCAGATCAGCAGCTGCCACTCAAACAATATATGAGGACAGTCCCAATGTTAGCCTATGAAGGGAGCAGGCCTCACAGCAGTGTACAAATGAATTGGGGAGTTTTACACTACCAGGATATGTATGTAAACTATATAGGTACATGTCCTGCCTTTTCCCTACACAGCACCCTGCCCTATGGGTTACCTAGGGCATACCGTAGGGGTGTCTTATATGTAGAAAAAGGGGAGTTTTAGGCTTGGCAAGTACTTTTAAATGTCAATTCGAATTGGCAGTAAACGGCACAGACAGGCCTTGCAATGGCAGGCCTGAGACAAGGTTAAGGGGCTACTTAAGTGGGTGGCACAACCAGTGCTGCAGGCCCACTAGTAGCATTTAATCTACAGGCCCTGGGCACATATAGTGCACAGTACTAGGGACTTATAAGTACATTAAATAGTCCAATTGGGTATGATCCAATGTTACCATGTTTAAAGGGAGAGAGCATATGCACTTTAGCACTGGTTAGCAGTGGTAAAGTGCACAGAGTCTAAAACCCAGCAAAAACAGTGTCCAAAAAGTGGAGGGAGGCAGGTAAAAAGTTAGGGGTGACCACCCTAAGGTTGTTAGGTCTAACAATAGTCAAGTGTTCAAATGAGATAAGAACTAGCATTTAAACAAATAACAAAACACTGATATTCATCAGTTATAGGTTTGTGAACTTATTATAACTTGTACCCTCATCATGCACTTCTTATGGCAGCATAGATTACCTCACTCATAACTGTTAAATGACATAATTGATGACATAACGTAATGTAGCAAGACAAAACCTGTGGTTCTATTTTTGGTACAAAATAAGAGTTACATCTACTATTTAGTATTAATAATGGGTTTTGTTGGGAACTGTTAATGTGAATGGTAGGTGGAAAAAAGAATAGATTAATATTCCACATCTGCTGCACTGCTCATGCTATAAATGGTTATTGGAACAACTTGTTATGAAATTTATTGAACTCTTAATTATAACCATCAGTAGTTTTGTGCAAGGCACCGACTTGAGTGATAAGGAAACTTTGGATAGTGCAGAAGGTCATTTTGGCATTGATAATTTGTTTTGCTTTACAATTCACCCATTGAAGCCAGGAATATTAATCTTAGTTTTCAGAACTTTCATTCAAGAATGTTACATCAGTGTTAAATGTTTTGATTTTACGTGACTTTACTGCATATGTGGATTACTGACTTTCATGCCTTTCATGAACAATTTAGCTCACTCATTACACTTTGAGAAGTGCCTGGCCCATAATGAATAGTATGGAGCTGTGAATAATATTTACATTTTTGTTTATGTATTTGTTTTGTAACACACCAACATTTGACTATTGACATATCTTAGCACTGGTGTTTATTGTTTTCTGCTACAAAGATGACACAGCGTACCCTCACATGTCTTAAACTGTTTCTGTGAGGGCACACTGAACTTATGTCAGTATTAGGATGCAGGAATCAGCAACAGTCAAGCTGCCCACAGTTGTACCCTTCCCCTTTTTGAAGATCCATATCCTGTTGTTTTAGGGACTGAAAGAAAAAACTCCTTTGAAGAGACTTGTTTTAAGTTTTTCATCGAAGGGAACTTAGGTGAAGTTGTGATTGTACATCTGCTTGCAGTCCATTCCGGACCTGTGCTCCCATAACCAAGAAAAACTAGACTCTGTGTGACTGGCCTGAGGAATCACTTTTTAGTTCCTGGTAAATAAATCATTGTATTGTGTGTGAAAAGTAATTTTAGGTCTTTTTCTTTAGGCTTCTCGTGCTTTTAAAAGAATGAAGACAAGTTTAAACCTTTCTCTGGGCCACTGATAATTGGGGAAAAAAACTTTGAAAGTCATGTTTCTTAGGTATGATGCGGAGTTTAGGTGTCTTGTTTTTATAGTCTCTATAATTTCAGGATATAATGATTGCAGTAATCCTGCTTCAAGAGTACCAAAGCTCTAAGCCATTCGATGTGCAACTAGAGTCGTGAGTGGATGACTGGCATCAACCGTATGTAGGCATCAGTGGTTTTAACTACAATTGAAGTTCAATGGTCAAAAGACAGATTTTTGTAGACCAGATATCTGTGGCAATAAATGTACTTTTGTCAACCACCTCCAAGATTTCCAACTACTTCACGAGCTGTGGGTTTCTCCTAATTCCTATACATCTTTTTCAGAGAGGTGGCACAGATTCTAATTTGCTTGATGTGGTCTAATAGGGATTATCATAGGCCAAAGTCATTTCAGAAAAAAATAACAAGAAATCTATGTTTTTGCAATCTATTTGCCAGGACATTTTCTTTTAAAAGAGAAGAAAGGCCAATTGATTTTTTGTGCTGAAAGCATACACTCTTTACACGCTTTCAAAAGTGCAAGCAAGCAACTGGAGCAAGATGATATCAGAATTTTTAGTTTAAAATTTAATTTGTTTATGACTTCCTGTCAGATGTGAAATCACTCAGAAGATTTGCTAAAGCTACAGCTTGCTCGTGTTCTTCTGTGCATAACCACAAGGTTCCTATTGAAATGTAATTGAATTGCTGTTGTCCCTCGTTGTGTAGCTGTGATGCTAATGTGGGTAAAACACTAAAACATGGGGAATTTATGATCTGAAAATCTCTGAAAAGGCAAAAGTTACAAACTGAGGTTCTCAAGAGTAGAGACCAGCACTGTACAGTTTAAAAAAAAACAACACTAATGATTTTGCAGAATATTTTGCACAAAAACTACTTCATCATGTCCCACTCTAGAGCTGAATACTTTACAAAAAGACCATCATACCCTAAAAAATAGAAAAGATCTAAATTAATTTAGGAATTATCACATTCAAAACTGATAGACATGTTTTCCCAACACGGATTTACCATGGTAAACAAAGTAAATGAATTAGACTGTTCTTAATCAAATGCTTTCGGCAGGATGGTAACAAAATAAATGACTTCTAAACAGAAGTTGCCCTTCCCCCTTGCTGAAATACGCAGAAATATTATGCAGAAAAAGAGACTGATTTTTTACTAACAACTGTGCTGGTTTTCAGCAGATGTTTAGAAAACATGTTTTATTTAAAACAACATTTACGTTTGGAGTAATTTGTTTGTTATAGAAAACCCCAGCACTTTCATTTCAGATGATTAATTAGATAATTAATCCAAGCTGTGCTCACAGAAATGATGATCCAACCATTATTTGTTGTTGTTTAAGCATCTCACATTCTGAGCTCTGGGCCCACATCCTTCATTCACAGGTTAACAGCATGGTTACCTACCAGTCCATTGTATTACAATCACATGTTGTTAAAATAATGCAAATCCTAATACTGCAAGTAAATGCAAAAAACAAACAGTGGATCATCTTACTTTACTAAAGTATGATACAAAAGCAGTAAAACTTGTACAAATGTTCCAACATATTTGTGAACAAATGGTATGATTTCTGGTTAGATCTTCTATGGAGTTATATATATAGTACATGTCCACACAATTAATACTCGCCGTACCGACGCCCAACGTTGCGGTTGGCTCCTGGAGGGGTGGCGAACCCCAAATATCACCAACAAAAACACGACGTGTACTCCTCCTTGGTATTGGATAAGTAGACAGCGTCCAGAAGCTCCTTTAGTTTGGCAAGTGTGTTCTTTTATTAGTGAAAATAGCAGAAAAAAACTCAACGCGTTTCGGAGCTCCTGCTCCTTGTTCACGAGTTCAACAAACAATACTTTCTAAGGTAGTCCTTTTTCTACTTCTTTACTAACAAACCCCTACATAACAATAGTAAAAGGACTACATTTCCACACCAAATACAATCATCAATGAAATTTGTCAGCCGTCTTGGACATTGTGCTTAAGACTTACTACTAATGGATTCACTCTAAGATTTTTCATCTACTCCCATGGAATCATAGTGAAAATGAGAAAATGCACATTCAAGTTAACAACTTAACAAACTTTCCACAGAAATTATTATATATATATATATGCAATTCAAAATAAACTCCAACTGAAATATATAAAAAAATTATATATGAAAAATGTACATGAAAAACTGTGTTTTTACTTGTGACCTTCTAGGAGTACTGGAAACCGGAGAGAGATATAATAGCTCTCCTGCTTTCATCATACAAGACTGCCATCTCAAATCGCTCTGTAAATAAAATAAAGAAATTCAATAAATTTATATATGGTGAAATCCATCTCACCTCATCTGTACCATAGAGAACTCTATATACTTCCCTTAGACTTGAAACTTATTCTAATCATGCTATTACTCCCCAAAATTCTTAACCTAAATGGGCTGCCAATTCTTCATCCATGTTCAATCCTTTCGGTTGTAATGTCCTGTACTTAATAATCAGTTTTGATTCCAGTCTGCGCAATTCTTGTTCTCTATTCCCCCCTATTCACAGGGATACTATCCAAAACACAAAATTTAAACAAATTTACATTCTTATCATGATATCCAGCACAATGTCTGGCCACTGGATATTGTTTATCTTCATTCTTAACCGCCCTAAAATGTTCCAATATCTGTTTCTTAACTTTATGGATTGTACTGCCTATGTAAACTAAATCACACGGGCAGTATAACGCATAAATTGAATATTCAGTATTGCAGGTTAAATGTTTCCTAATTACAAATGGTTTCATCTCTTTGTTTAATACTATTTCTTGACAATTCGGGCTAAATCCACAGGCTTTGCAAGTTCCACAAGTATAGAAGCCATGTATAGATCTTTGACACTCTTTTCAAGATTGAACTAAATTTCTGCACAACTGATCTTTCAGTGACGGACTTCTTCTAAAAGTTATTTGAGCTTTATCATCCACAAATTTCCTAACTGCTTCATCAGCCCTTAATATGTTCCAACATTTGTTCAAACTATTCCTTAATTCCCATGATTGATTGTGGAAATCCGTAATAAATCTAACTGACTGTTGTGGATCCAAGCCTTTCTTGGTGTGTGGAATTAATGGTTCATCTCGATTCATTAACAAAACCTTGTCACATGCACTCTTGATGGATTTGTTAGAGTAGCCCCTTTCTAAAAAATCTGCTTCTCATGACTTTCATTTCATCCAAAAACTCTTCCTTTTCACTACAGTTTCTCCTTGTTCTTAGTAACTCTCCATAAGGTATACTTTCTATTAGTTTCTTAGGATGACAACTTCTTGCATGCAATAAACTGTTACCTGCTGTCTTCTTACGTAACAGTAAGGTCACCAACTTAGACCCTCTCACTTCTAACTTAAGATCTAAAAACTCAATTTGAGTGGCATGAATTTGTGCTGTAAACCGTAAGTTCAAATGATTTTGATTCAAACCATCTACAAATGTCATAGCCTGCGCTTTGCTTCCCTTCCAGATGCAAAATATGTCATCAATAAAACGACCCACATGACTACATGTTCTTCAAACTGATGACTGTTATATACCACCTGTTCCTCCCACCAGCCCAGATATAAACCTGCATACCTGGGAGCGAAACAGGTACCCATTGCTGTCCCTTCGGTTTCTCTATAGATCTGATTGTCAAAAATGAAAATTATTCGTCAAACACACCTTCATATCTAGTAACAATTCTGTGTGCTGCAAGTATGACAGTGATCTAGCTCTCAAAAAATTTTGACAAGCTTGAATTCCTAACTCGTGTGGAATGGAAGTATACAAACTTTCAACATCCAAACTTACTAATAAATATTGTTTTTCCCATGTTATGCCTTCAATTCTAGTAACAAAATCCCTCATATCCATGTTGTATGAAGATAATGACTGCACAAATGGTCGTAAAAAATAGTCAACATATCTGGAAGTGTTCTCAAGGGCACTACCCCTTGAGGACAGTATTGGTCTACCTGGGTTTTTTTTAGAATCCTTGTGTAACTTGGGTAGTAAATACAACACAGGTAGTTTCAGAAAAACACATTTTTGAAAATGATATTCGTCATTAGTAATTAATGTCTTCTCTTTCCATTCACCCAATCTCTCTTGATAACTATTCAAGGTTTGTATGTAATAGTGCAATTGGTCACTTCTTCTCAATTGTCTTAAACCTTCCGCTAAATACTTGTATAGAGGTCAGATTACTACGTTGCCCCCTTTGTCAGATTGTTTAATAACAATGTCTTTCGTGTCACTCAGCTCCTTAAAAGCTTATAACTGCTCATTACTCAGCTTCCTATAACCCACATTTCTCTTTTTGTCAATTCTCTCAAGCTCCAGTACCATACATTTCTCAAATGATTCTATCGACCCTTGTGACACCTGTGGACAAAATTTGTATTTAGGTCAAAATTTAACAATAGTATCACACCTCAGATCTGTTCTCAATCCTTCCTTGTAAAGACTTTTTACAGGATCATTACTCCACCCCAAGTCCCCCTCTAGTTCTCCCATTGTTTGTAAAACCTCCAAATCACTTATAAGTAAGTTGGATGGTTCCACATTCTCATATTCCAATTCACTGGGTGACTTGGTGGCATACCAATATCTAAGTTTCAACTTTCTTATGAAATGAAATAAATCAATTCTGCTTTGAACATAATCAAAATTCGCCGTAGGGCAAAATGACAACCCCAGTGCCAACACCTTTTCTTGATTTTTCGTAAGAATTATATCTGATAAATTGACAACTGTCAATTTGTTCCTTGATTGGATGCATGCTGTCCTCTTGTGCGTATTCCCATGAAATTCGTAATTTCTCCTTCTTTTGTACCATCTCTTTGACTTTTGTTTCCTCCTCTTGATCCTCTTCCTCGGCCTCTGTACCCTTGTGCACCTCGACCACTCTGAATATTCAATCTTCCTTGTGCCATGAGGTCGAACTCCTTTAAAATGTTGGATTTTACAGATTCAACTTCAGATTGATTTGACACATCACTTTCCCCTGTGTCACTTTCACTGCTTTGCATTTCACTTACAACCGTGGGTGCCTGTGCACCTCCTGTAGTAATACTTTGTGGTCTCTCCGGATGCTGTCTCACACCTTGTAGCATACTGCTACCCCTCAAATCTTCGAATCTGCGTCCAAATGTCAGAATCCGACCCTGTTCATAATCAGCCTCATCTCTTTGAAATTTCCATTGTTTCTGGGCCATTATTTCCTCTATATAGTATATATAGTACATGTATGTGAAAACTCGCTAAAACACATTGCATAGATAGATTGTGGAGACACAGAAATTCTAATCTCGAAAATTGTTTTTCAGTTTCCTCAACTCTACGTGATATAATATATGTACACTGAACAGCAATGTTTGAATTAAATACAAGTGCAGTTCATTAAATAAAAATGCCCCCTTCATCGTGCAAACACAATAACTCTAAATAGATTATGAATATTAATGTAGGATGACCTTACATTGTGAATTTGGATGGGATGTTAGCCAATTAATACTTTTACTTTAAAATTGAATGCATAAGTATAATTTTCATCTGCGGTTTAATAGGTACTATACTATGTCATAGTAAATTTCAACCGGTGAGCACCTATGAATGGGACAGTAGAAAATGTGAACATGCAGATACCAACAGGGAATGAGGCTGGTGGTTTAAGCATGATTGATACACATGTAGGATACTCCTTCATTCCCTTTCCTCTTATGAAGCACTCAGGAAGATATTCTGCACACCTTAAGCCACAAAAGATGACATTGTCAGTGCATATCTACTAAACATCTGAATGACCCAGTACTCTCAGATAATCCAAATTGCTTAGTGTACTGCACTGCCATACATGATAATTACAACTCACTCATAGATCAACACAAGACAGATACTAATTGATGCATATCATATGTCAACACAGGCCACACATTCATTGGTACATATGGAACTGTTTTTGAAAATATAAACAAAATAAATAACATCCACCATATTCATGGCTATCTCAGTGCATGGCCATAGATAACAATACAAATCATCAGATGGCTGCCTTTGGTATTTTGTACTTCATAGGTCATCCCATCCTGCACAAAATTCATAGCAAGCGATAAGGCTCAGTGAACTAGGTGTTTACTGATGACCTTCATTTCTGATCCAAAGGTGTGCATTCCCAATAGGATTAACTCACTCTTTCAACAACTTAAGTTTCATAAATTAAGTACCATATTTTATTATAATTCCTGCAGGTGACAAAATTGTGGCATTGATTACTATACCAGTCAATAATATTGTAGCTGTTGACCATAGGAAGATGCCAACATCAACTGCTGTCCTTTTTGGTTTACAGCACATAGGGACAAAGCTGTATATGTACACCTATGGAGACATTGGACATATATCTATTAATTTGCCTGGCATATTTTTAGGCTACTTTTTCAATCCTGGCAGTGACTTGTCAGTCTTAAGTATCATGCAGAAGCATGTTTTGGTGGTGATAGGCAGAATGATTTAGGTACAAGGAGAATGATTTGGAAACTGGATCCACCATTAGAATGGGTTTAATATAATGCTTTCCAAATTGAGGTAGTCACAGTGGATGTCATAGTTCAACAGATGTCCGAATCACATGTTCAGTAGCAGAAGAGTTTCCAGATGGGAATACTGTATACACCTTCTACAAATGCATGCTTATACAGACAACAATGGCCACACATATGTTTTTACATTAAACTCTGCACATATGAATATTTAGCTGATAACCAGCCATATCTATGACAATATTTGACACTAGCCCGAATGAAGTCACCGGTCTCTAAAACTACTAGCGTGCAATTCAGACAAACTCAAGCTGCATTTGTGACATGCTTAGTACCCATGGGAATTCATAGATATTCACTTCAAGAAGTGGATATTAAAGAACAAATCCTCTTACCACAAGCTTCAATCACTGTGTTTCTGGTCTATGTTCTCTTTATTGTATGATTTTTCCAAATCAGTGTCTGCATTGTCATACATGCATTCAAACACGGCCTGGACAAGATTACGTTTTTTTAATGAGTAACAACCTTGTAGTCCCAGACACTTGAGTTTGATTCTTCATATGGCAAACCAATACACATACAATTATTTAATTCTAACAAAAGCACATTTGAAATGTAAAAACAATTGTCAAACACGCCACACAGCATACTGTTAGGCAAGTACATTAAAACAAGTTGCATCTAAACAGCATCTCGAATAATGATAAACTCACAGCCATGCCATTAACTATTGGCACCCCAAAACTCTCATGAACTATTCAGAGGATTGCCATGTGCCAATAAATGGCAAATTTAAACTATTTCCATGTGTGAATAAAGGATATGCAGTGATTAGAATGCTACATACCAACATTAAACATGACAAGATTACTAAACATATTAACAAAATTAAAATTATTAAATACTCAAATAAATATTATAATAATTAAGACATCCAGACATACACAGTATTTTAAAGGTGTTTCCTTGTTTATTTTATTTCATTCAGTGTGGCTGTCTTCTAAAGATGTTCTAATGTAACAAACATATTGTATCACAGTTTCAATGGTGCAATTCTGTTACGAAATTCAATTATTTCTTTTAAAGTGTGAAAGTAAAGTTTGTAACTTGGATTATGTAACTATGTGTTAATTTTGCCAAAAGAGGTAGATTTAGATTAACAAATATGATATGCTGATTTAACAAGGGTCTCAAAGGCAGGCTGTTCATTTAGTGCTTCTGGAAAATATGTGGACCTAATTCACAAACTATTCTTTGTAGTACATAAAGTAGTTCTACTCACATATTGCAAAATATTATTCACAAACCTACAGCTAGTGTCCTCTGCCTCTTTTGTCTTTTCTATGGGTAGGCTTGCACTACATGTGTGGAGGTCTATACACAAGTATGTATATGTTTTGAGGCAAATGCAGAAGGGACAAGGAGAAGTGGCTGGAAAATGGTGACTGGTTACTACTATATGAGGGGAGTTTAGGGAAAGAGAAGAAGGGGTTTATGCTAATACAAAATTCACCCACAAACAAATACGACAGTTGCACTTCACAAAATACACCACTAAAGTTTGGGAACCCTAAAGGCGTGCAAATGTACTCCAGCCTTGCTTTTGGGTAAGCCAACCACTGGTACTGCAGCCCACTCCCATAGAAATGATTGGAGGCACAGAATTAAAATGACACCCAATGGTAAATTATTTCAACATTAAAATGATATATATTTTTAAGTCATTAGTTAATTCTGTGTAATTATTATAAATGAAAAATATTAATAAACTGTATTCTTAAAAATTGCATTAAACCTTTCGAAATGTTTTTGCAAACGTATATTTTTTAATTAAATATATTAGTTTTTATCAAGTTCACCAAATATGAATGTTAGTGGGATGGTGAGTAGTTATTTAATTTACTGTTTAAAAATGAATAATTATAAATGCAGTCCATAAATTGAAATCATCACTTTTAATGAATCTCTATATTTGGGTACCTTTCTGTATCTTTCTGTATTAGTCCCAAGGAATCTAACAGAAATTCCAAAGTCAGTTGATTGCATAAAAGATGCTGTCAAAAACTTTCTTTTTTTCTTTTTAACTGTCTCAATTAAATTGTCAGTTTGGTAAGATCAATAAAGAGGTGTCCACGTTATTGTTAGCCAGACAACACAGAATTCTGCATGTAACATGGTTTAAATTTCAAATTACTTTCTTCTTCGATAGTAGTGAACTAACATTGATTCTCTTTTATATTTGATTATCATTTTTTCTGAGAAATATTTTGCATTGTTTTGTGAATGTATTCCTAAAGAAAATATTCTTCATGTTTTCCATTGTCAATGGAAATACTTTGATACTTCAAGCCTGATGATTTATTACTTTAGCATGCATTCTGATGAATATCATATATGAGGAATGCATGCAGAAAATTAATTACATCAGTTGATTTTATTTCTCTGAAGTACACCTTCTCCAATAACCTACCTCACCTTTCTACCACTATTGTCGACCTAACAAATATACTTTTCTACTCATTTTCTGTTCTTAGTTTCTGACTCCATTAGTTTAAAACACCTCTTCTGCCTTCCAAGAATCATAGCACTCTGCCTCCCAGTTTCTAGTATAGGCTCTTGCACTTCATTCCACTGCTACATTTTCATGCATTGTTACAGATAGGTTCGGCTGACTAGAATTCAATATGTCATCAGTTATTTAAAAAACCACAATGAGAAGTACCAATGGAAAGTGTGCTTTGGATTAGCCCCTTTCAACCATTGGTTTCCATGTGTTTTTCATTGCTTGCTAGTGCTTGAGTGGGTTGTCCATCAGTGCTATGTTATTTTATTGACAGCTCCATTGCTCCATTTGTGTTCCTATTAAGTCTTAGGCCTTGTTGAGGGAGCATCAAGTAGTTCTCTTGTTGAACTGCTGATGCAAAATGAAAGGTAGCTTGTGATACCAACTGGCGTGGGGTTCCGATATGTATTGACATTGCAGAAACAGAGAAATGTGAATGGCTGACTTGTGGCCTTTTGGTTAGGGCGATGCTGTTGTTTGGATGTGTGAGTCAGGTCACACTGCCATTAACTAGTCACCCTTGTGAGTTTGGTTTATTTTGCTCTCATGATAACACGGTGTTGGATTTACTATTTTTGGTTCACAGACTAAAGACCTGTGTAGACATAGACTTCCTTTCAGGCACACTGAAAATGCTGTCCACCAAAATACCTACTATGCAACATTTTCTAGTACATGCCCTTTATGGTCACCACTTACAATGTAAACTTCACTTTTTCATTCTTTTTCATAACTCGTTTCTTTGATGGACAGTGTAACACTGCTAACCTGCCTGTTCAGCAAAGGTTCAGCAAAGCTTCCATACTGTTGAAGCATAAGATATTTCCTAATTTTGTGATTAGTTTTTTTAGATAAATAGTATAACATACACAAACACAAAGCAGTCTCGTTAGAACAAACTCTTCCAATAAAAATAAAGAACTACTGTTTTGCCAATATTGTTTTTTTATTTGATTCTTTAAAATAGTTTAGCCATCAACTTCATTCTGTTGAGAATTTGCTTTGGCTTTATAATCAACATTTATTCTTTTTATACCTTGGTATTAATTCCTGTAAATGCTACATTACTTTCATCAATCTTTCATGAGGCCTATAGATTGGCATCATCGGCATAACATAATTGAGCCTGTTAGCTGGAGTTGACTCAGTAGGACTGGCATTTGTTAAAACACAAAATCATGTCCAGGGGAATGATAGAGAAATGCAGGTCATTGATATCCTTTTTGTGCCATTGTAGCTTTGCCATCACACTTTGATTGTTTAGGAGTAAAATAAAGTCTATTATTTGCAGAAAGTCTACATCATAAGAATAGCCATTCAATAGACTGTTTGAATGTACACTAACCCTGAGGCTTTAATAGGCCTGGTGTATTAGAGAACCTCAGTGTGCATTGAATTAAAGGTATTCAGAAGCTTTTAAGGAAAATGGAGGGTTTGTATGATGAAGAAGGTAGAGAGAAATAATGTACTATGCTTGGAAAAATAAATGAATATTGTTATGTTCTCATTTAGCTGAGATAATAGCACCTTAGGCACTGGTTCAAAACTATTATCTCGACATTGGCTTAATCATTACACTTGGCCCTACAAGACAACTTTTATGACACAGAGGCTAGTATGGTTTGAGCATTTCAAATTGGAGGCAAAAATGCATGAAGAATAATTGAACTAAAAACATATTAGTGGCCCAAGCACACAATTATCAATACAAAATCTTGGTTGAGCACAATTAGCTTCCATTTTACTATGATAAAAATATTTCTGATGATTTCAGGTCCTTGCTAGTTGAACTTCTGAGTAAAAGAACATTTCTTTTTTGGTTACTGTAGTGCAATACACAAACCACCTGTATCTAGTTATCAACTATGTAATAAAGCAACACCTTTGCAAGGTTGAAATTCTGAGCTGAAATAATCTGTGAGAGCACCATTACATTTTTGTTTTTATTTCGGCTAAACTTGAAGCTTGTTAATTGATTAAAATAACTAGCCATCAAAAATAAAGGAATTTACAAAATACAAAGAACCCTGAAACTAGAAACATTGCAAAATACAAGCAAATTACAAATATTATCCAAAATAATTTTAGAATATCACAAATGCTGATGCCCCCATATTCTGAACTGATGAATCTATTACTCAGTGTTATTGATTTATTATGCTGTGTCCTTGCCGTCCTTCTCAAGAGAGTTTTCATAATACCCTAAAGAAAACTTCTAATGTATAATTTGGCAGAACGGGTATATTTATGTTAAATTCAGTCAAGGCCACACTCTGTGGAAAACAGAGGCAGCGTGATTCGTTAAAGGTAAAAATTGCTGAATCAACATAATTGTCACACTTCTTCCTAACTTGATTTCCAAGAAACAACTGCAGTAATTTCAGAATTCTGAAGAGAAATGCACTGCATTTTGAAAACTGAATTTCACTACTATTGTTTGTCCTACTATGGCATTTTCTTACATTTCTATTTAAGTGAGTCTTCCTCATATATTAACTTTGTCTTTATGGCTTGCAAAATGCAGTTATAATAGATCAAATGAATGGCTCATGTCGATATTTACGGATGAAGGATTTCCTGCAAATTACAAAGCAGTGCAGAAGTCAGGGCTAATTTAAGTTAGATTGCTACCTAGCAAACCCAGAAAAGCATGAAAATGTCTTCCTTTTTTCACCCTCTATACTGCTTTTGATTCACAATTTAACAAAAGTTTATATTACTGGAGAACTCGATGTACATACACCCAAGTCACTGATGCAGTATTGACTTACAAAGACCTAGTCGCACATGGCAGGCGTGATGGAGGCACCACACCAATATTTTACATAATTCTTGCAAAACATGCTTTGTATTATTTTGATTAAAAAGGCAATGACAGTGTGTATTAAAGAGGTATTCTTTGACATTTTTATTATGCATTGTATACGCATATTATCAATGTGATGCCATGAGAACCCCAACCTGTGGACGTTTTCCATCGGGGTTGAAATTCCTGTGTTTGCTCTAAAAGACTGAGCCATTACAGTACTGCTACAGAGCCCTTTGGACTAAATTTGCCATGAGCTCCATTGTGCATATAGTCAGTTTGGGCGTTTTCTGCACAAACGTATATAAAAATATAAATACATATAGTTAGACAGCCTACATGGTGCCATCAACATCTCCTTGTTTATACACCCGGAAATTTTTTTTTTTACTTCTGAGATAAAATATTTATCTTTCCAATATTTTTTCCCATTGACTAGCTTTTAGTTAATTATTTACAATTATGAAAGTTTTTATCACAATAATATACCTGCAACAGTTGATTGGACACCAGTACCATGTGCTTCTAAAATTTAGAATTGGCTTGAGTGTTATGCCATGGCATTCATATAATAATACACATGACAGACTTTAGTATTGGATCTTCATGAAGAAAATTAATCCAGTAGCGTCAAACGTGGGGTAATGATATATTTCCCGTTCCAGTTGGGATATTTGAGTTGCTAGGTAAATATGTTAGAATATAATGACAGTCCTTTTGAACCAGAATTCTTTTGGCGCAGAATCGTCCCTTATCAGCAATCGCGGACATCACAGCAGTCACGTTTATTTATTTTTTTCCTACCGTTGGCTAATATCAAACTAGTTTTACTTGTTGGAAGAAGAACACCACCACCAAGCTGTGTAATGCATCAAGGTCTACTCAGTCACCTATTTTTAACTTTAAGTTTTACAGTAAAAGGGAAAAGTTATTCTGTTATTTTTTTAACTGATAGACCTAACTGGATTTTCTAGGATGTTCTATATATTGTTCTCCATTTGGAATTAAGATTAATATGTGCTCTGCGGGGGTACCGATTGAACTGGTGTATCTGGCGAGCCTACTTTTGCCAGTCAGTTGTTGTATGCTGTGTCACAATGGTGCTTCCCTGAAATGGATATTATAGCACTTTGTTGTGTTTTGTCTTTCAGGAAACCCTCAGTAGGATCTCTGCTGTGGTCTTCATGTTAAAAAAGCTGTGACTGTCTGGGACATACGGATCACTGAATGCTGTGCTTGAGTATGGACAGCGAGGTAACCTGCAATGTAACTATTAATAATCTCTAGTTTTTCAGTACAGTCTAAGTTTTCTTCCAAACTCAACTGAAACATAGGGAGAGGGGCAGTCCATTTATTTATTTAGCTATTGTTCAAGAGGGGCATCTTGCTTTATCAGTGGCGAGGCCTTGCATCCAAAAAAAACAAAAAAAAAAACAAGAAAGTTGAATGCTGCTAGCAAGTATTTTTATATTGTGATGGATGCCTTGATAATATGTTGCTTGTCAAGTTTAGAAAAAATTTGATTTTGGAAGATTCTCAATAATAGGTTTTCATTTGTTCTGTCTTGGGGTATCCTCAATGACTGCAGACTATAGATCTCATTATGAGAGGCCCATAACTCCTGATGTGGCCGGCCCACCTGTTACTGGACACACAGGAATTATGAAGTCTGCAAAGTTGCCATTGACCTGTATCTTTCCTGTGGAGATTTTGGTTTCTGAAGAAACTGTGGGGATGAATGTGAAATTATGAAGGGAAGTGGAGCAGAATTACAGATTGCCCAGTTATCCCTCATTGATTCTGAGGGTTTGTCCTAGAATTTCTGTTTTTTCCACTCTCTTCTGATTAAAACAGCTTTCTTTTTTTAGTTGATCAAAAACCATGGCTAATACTGTGCAGGTTTTTCAGATTTAGTGTGTACTGTAACTGCTCTATGATATCTAACTGGATCACAATTGTCAAATGTGTT
Organism: Pleurodeles waltl; assembly: GCF_031143425.1. Taxonomy (NCBI): domain Eukaryota; kingdom Metazoa; phylum Chordata; class Amphibia; order Caudata; family Salamandridae; genus Pleurodeles; species Pleurodeles waltl. The sequence goes on along the minus strand of NC_090448.1, from coordinate 263,959,858 downwards.
AATAAATTATTGTTACAGAAATCATGTTGAAATGTCAGTTTGCGTCACTTATGGATATTCAGGTACTCTTAGAAGCCCACATTCTCAAATTCATACTTTATGCAGAGGTTGAAATACCCTTCTGGATTTAAAAGATGGATTCCCATTCTGCATTAGGTGTCACATGTGTAGCTAATCCATGGTGAACTGAGTGGTAATTCTTAGCAAGAGTGATTAAAAGGTATTCTGGGAAAGCACTATATGAAAACCTGGACACTCTGCACAAACCATAAAATATCTTGAAAAAATAAAGTATTGGTGCTAATACAACAGATAATTATTGTTTAAAACGAGTAGCCCCAAAAGAATACTCTTTTTTTTAAATATCATATCACACTATCGCACAACTCAAAGTTGAAAAGGCTGCAAATGGTATAGTACAGGAACAACGTACTAAATACTAGGATACAAGAATATTCTGATAAGATATTCAAACCCAAAATATCAACAAGATAATTATGTATAGGTAAGTACAGGTTTACTATACTTGATTCAACATAGATGGACAATTAGAAAATGAAATGGAAAGGTGGTGTTGAGTTGAAAATAGTAGGTCTATACTTGTAATCTGTTAGAAATGGGGTCTCTAGCTGGCAGTCAGTTTACACCATGTCCAAGTAGGGACCCTCACTCTAGTCAGGGCAAGGAATTCACACACATAAGATAACCTCTGCTCACCCCCTTGGTAGCTTTGCACAAGCAGTCAGGCCTATCTCAGAGGCAATATATAAAAGTATTTGTACAATCACACACAGTAACACAGTGAAAACACCACAAAAGGGCACCGATCCAGATTAGAAATATAGCCAATATTAATCAAACAAGAAAAAAACGACAAACATCCAACATACACAAGAAAAGATATTCATTTTGAAAGTAAAAAGAGTTTTAATCGATAAGAATCAATGGATGCGCTGTTTTAGCACAAAGTACCTGGTATGCGTCAAAAATAAAGCTGCACGGGTGAGAATGCATTTGAAAAGCAAGTGATGCGTTGATTCTTTACTCGCAAGAGAGGCTGTGAGTCCATTCTTTTTCCGCTGGGTAAGTGATGCATTGATTCTTTTCTCAAAGGGAAGGGATGCGTCGGTTTCCTGACAGGCAGCCTTGGGTCCGTACAGTGATGTTGAAGATTCTGACACCCAGGGATGATGCATAAAATATCCAGACGCACGGCAGTGATAAATCTGTGCTGAGCTGGCAATGTATCGATTTCACCGGTGCTGTGTTGATTCTTCTGCCGCTCGGCTTTGGTGCATGGATTTTCACTCTGGTTCGGCCAACTTATCCTTCCGGGTGCCCATGAACTGGATGTGGCAACACTTGGCAAGTCATGGGGTCTCAGCAAGAGAGCCCAGGTGCTGGCAGATGAAGTCGTTGATGTCCCTGAGACTTCTTAACAGGAGGCAAACTCAGTCTAAGAATCTTCACAAGCAGGATACACAACAAAGTCCAGTCTTCATCCTCTCTAAGGGAGAAGCAGCAACTTCCGGCCAACCCAGCATAGCACACACAGCAAAGGAGCAGTTCTCCTCTTCACAACTCTTCAGCTCTTCTCCTTGGCAGAGGTTCCTCTTGATCCAGAAGTGTACTAAACGTCTAGGCTTTTGGTTCCACTACTTACATTCATTTCTGCCTTTGAAGCAGGCAAACATCAAAGGAAAGTCTTTGTGGTGCACACAATCCTGCCTCTTCCAGCCACACCTCAGGGGGTTGGAAGGTGTATTGTGAGGGGACAGACAAAGCCCTTTCAAGTGCAGGTAACAGGCCCTCCCTCCACTCTAGCCCAGGAAGACTCATCAGGATATACCGGACCCCAAATTCTATATCTCTATCTCTATCTGCTCCCAATGGGAAACAACACTTAAAAGATATTTAAAGGCAATCCCCATGTTAACCAATCGGAGAGATAGGCCTTGCAATAGTGAAAAACGAATTTGGTAGTATTTCACTATCAGGACATGTAAAACACACCAGCACATGTCATACCTTTTAAACATACTGCACCCTGCCCACTGCACACAGAGACACTGCAATGGAGGATCTGAGACATGTTTACAGGGCTACTTATGAAGGTGGCACAATAAGTGCTACACGACGACTAGCAGCATTTGATTTCCAGGCCCTGGGAACCTTTAGTGCACTTTACTAGGGACTAACTAGTAAATCAAATTTGCCAATCAGGGATAACAAATCACAACCACAATTTACACAGGGAGCACTTGCAGTTTAGCACTGGTCAGCAGTGGTAGAGTGCCCAGAGTACCAAAACCCAACAAAAACGAAATCCAGGACATAGTCAAAAATACAGAATGCAGAGGCAAAATAAAACAGGGAGAACAATGCCAAGAATGCCAGGTCTAACACCATCATATACTTACCACAGGATATTTTGATTGTCAATATTTTTGCTACAATATTATTCTAGTGAAACATTTAGTACACAATATTTTGTCATATAACCATGACAAGGTTATGCAGATCTCTGTAGTAGGCACATTAATACACAACCACATATTACCAAAGAGACAAATATAGCTGAGAGAAAATGCAGCTTACCTAACAAGCAGAACACTCTCTTTGCTATACTCCACAGGTTCCACAGCCTCCTGGCTACTTAAAGGGCACCTGTGTCTCAGTGGAGTCAAGGGTCAATCCACAGATGTCCTAGGGGAACCATCAAGGGTGGCCCAGCAGGTCCATTCCTCCAACTGTTCCTGAGGTGGCATTAGGGGGTCAATGCCAGTGGCCCTGATGAGACACATCCTAGTCCTGGACACCAATTGGAGTTAAGGTCCTTCAGTTCATCTTCTCAGTGGGGTCAGATGGCTTCTCCTTCCAGATGGACATTCTTTCACAGTAACTGCTACTAGGTCTAGTCTCTTAAGTGTCACCCCCTTGTGCAGGGGTGTTTAAGTTGGAATTGAAGGTTCTAGAAAGTATGCACCTCTTCAGAATCCTGGGGTGCCACATCAATCATCACTTCACCCCTGTCAAATCCCTCCTGCAGAGCATTCTGGGACATTTAAATGGTGACTTCAAGTGATTTCTTGAAAAACCTTCCATGGAAACCTCAGCCTCACCCCAGTTGACACAACTGTCTGATCCCTTCCACCTAAAACCTCAAAGGGGGGTCCCTTCTGTGTTTTATCAGAGGTTTGGCCTTCTCCATTTATTAATGAAGGCTTGCCTCTGCTCGGTGCAGTTGAAGAGGTATTTAACAGATGCAGATTTCCTCCCTTCCCATTCTTCCACTTGAACTGGGTCAAGCACTTCTAATGACTTTATTGTTGGGCGTGAGGAGCTTTCACCCTCCTGCTGGCTAGCAGAATAGTTCATTTGCTCAATAGAAGGGGGGGCAAAGGCCTGGAATTTGAATATGGCTGATCTATGGAAGAATGACAATTATAGAAGTGGTATAATGAGCACAGTTATCACTGAAGCGACTGTATCTGCAGTCAGTGTACATGTTTACCCTGTTTACCCACTATCTCTAGGTATAAGTATGTGAAACTGGCTTGGCCCAAGTCTTACTCATAAGGCATAATATAGTGAGCGCACAGATTTTTCATTCAGAACGCTACGGACCTATACTAGCACCAATCCCATGTAGGTTTTCTTCTGTGACAGGTTACCTGTGTCTAGATACTGGGCTGAGATAATCTCATATGCTTAGGCCTCCCACATGGGCACACATGTGTGCTCACTTGTTTACATGCAGCCTGTCAGAGGCTCTTTCCCTAGCTGCGTACTCATTCCATTGCCATAGAATTTACTGTGAGTGAGACTCACATGTAAAGCCCAAAACTAGGTAGTCAAACAGCAAAAACTCCAAGGGGATTAAATGGGCAGAATACGTTTCCTTCTCCTGATTGGAGCATTACTTAGATAGCGTAGGAAACATCTAAATATATTAATTTGAGTCGAAGGTTATTTAAAAGTTTACAAATAGAAGTAACCATGATAAAGTGATTATGTGGAATTACACATGCAAAGCATATACCTGCTGACAACCAATCCCAAATGATTTGGAGTCATCCGCAGCATTGGCCTTGCCTTCAAAGAACAAATAACCATCAAAACCAAAACAATATTGTACATGCTCTACCTCTGGAAAAGTGAAAATATTCCTGTCCACATCTGCTTTCAGAAAAGCAGTAGAAGCTCTATCACTCTCACACCTGGATGGAGGCAATGCTCCACAAGATAATCCCCCTGACATTACCAAATCGACACTGAAATGCACCATACATGGTGCAGCACGTCCAACTAAAGGTTAGGGCCTACAGGGCAATTCGGCAGTGCGAGAAGGACTGATCTGGCATATCAGTGTGTGGGACTATTTTTTTAGCTGTTCGTGAGCTTCTTTTATGGTCTGGTGGGCTGATGTTTAGTGTTAATATCCCTGATATTCCCAAACATATTGTCTACAGCAAGCACAAATGCATGCAGTCTCCCACACCTTGTAAAGCACCTAAATAACCTATATTTATAAGTTCTCAGTGGCCCTGCCTTGCAAATGTGGGATCTCTTTTTTTATCTATCTTAATTGCTAATGGGGTGCACTTTTATGTTGTTGTTGGGGTGTATTTTCAGTCCAACCCTGACAAAGTCCTGAAGAAGTTCATCCTAATTGCCCCAACACTGAATGGTTTAAATTGGTTCCCATTCTAGATGGCCTCCAACATCTATACGTCCACATAACTGTCAAAGAAAATAATCACCTCAGATGGACAATACCTCACAATGCACAGGGCATTGCGAGGCTGGAGATGAAGAGATGAAGGATGGAAAAACAACAGAAGACAGGCCTTATCCATCTGTACGCTGAAGATTTGGAACTGATTCCTATCAACATCAGAGTGGTTCCAATTCTCAAAAAAAGTGAAAGCACACCTCATCAAAACTACTACCATCCTACAATTATCCTGCTTTGCCGTATAATAAACAAAAAATATCCTCAACTCTGCCCGCATTTCAGTGCTCTGTTGCTTTCCATTTAGGTTTGCAATCTGCAATAATACTTCATACATACATTTATACATGTTGCCCTTGGGAAAAAACTGTGAGGTTCTGTTTGATCAATAAATTCTGTTCGTAAGTGAGATGTGATCCTCTTCAACCTTTGCTGGATGCCTACATTCCAGTCTCCTGCCACATGGGGGGGCACACATGAGCCACACAAATGAAATACCAACACAAGGTTTTCTTTTTATTTGTTTTTATAGTTTTTTTATTAGCAAACAAACAACTGGCATTAAAACAAAGGGACCACATAAGTTGCTAATTGAGCCAGCAATTGGAGACAAAGAGAGAGCAGATAAGACAAATCAATAAATGACATAGCCGTACCTACATGGAGGAGAGCACCATGGAAAGCAAAAGGGCTAAGAACCTAGGCGGAGCAGTTGTGTGGAGGAGCCACCACAGCCAACCAACCCCGAACTGGGTCCCAGATCCAACCCAACTTTTTCCTCTGAGGATCATTCTCGACTAACACCACCTCCAGCCTGCTTATGTTCAAGATTTTCTGCCACCAGATTCATGGATCAAGAGGCTCACTGGAAAGCCAGAATCATGCCAGAATCAACTGTCTAATGCAATAGGAAAAAAGCATAAACCCAGTAAATAGGGACGAATAACAGATGAATGACCCAACATGATCAGCTAAGGATCAGGAACAGCCGCCAAGTTAGTAATATTACACAGCTTGTCGAAGGCAAATTCCCAGTATAGACACATAGCAGGACACAATGCAAAGACATGAACCATATTAGCTCATACACTGCCACAGTCAAAATAGCGATCCTCAGGCCGCAACTTCATAATGAAGAGCGGATGCGGGGTATAATACCAATCACTGATACACTTGAGGTGATGTACCTTAATACACAATACGTTCAAAGCTAAATGGAACAACACATTGCTGTGCCGAAGAAGTGACCCTTAATTCTGATTTAAGCAAAATGCTCCACTTATAAGCCGTCAGCAAAACGGATCATCACCCTGATGCTGAGATGACATATAGATTGACTTATAGACCAGCCTGATGTTCCTCTTTAATGGGACCCACCTGATGAGAAAAGGTTAATTAGTAAAGCTCCAATCTTCTTCCTTTAGACATGAGATGAAGTGCTGCATCTGCAGATACCTATAGAAAACTGTATGCGGAAGAGGAACCTGTTGCTGTAAATTTTCAAATGAAGAAAAGGCATCACCGTCGAATAATTGGCCTAAAGTCAGGAGACTGACCCTACCCCAGATCTCCCTAAATCCTTCATGGATACTATGAGGAAGATTGGGATTGTAACCCAAATAAATAAGCTGAATAAATGGGGTGATACCAGAAAATACTCTCTTAAAAGAGTCCTAGATAAATTGGAAAACTTTAAGCACCTTGAAGCGGGTTCGCTTAAAGTATATTGTATAAACAATACCCACACCGGGGAAGAAACTCTGTAAACATTTGACCCAAAGGCCACTCCTCCCACCCCAATACCATCCGGAGTCGGGATAAGAATGACGCCAAATAATAAAACCTGAGTATCGAGAATGAGACACTTCCATCTTCCTTCGGCATTTGGATCTTACAGTAAGGCTTCCGATAGCCTCAGATAAACTTCTGCCACAATGCCTCAACTTTAGTTAAGCCAGCAACATAAAGAAAAAAGGGGATACAACGAAAAAGATAGAGATACTGAGGAAAGATAATCATTTTGATGAGATTGCATCATTCAATAAGACCCAAGTGAAAGCGATTCCATTTGAGAAAAACATCTGCTTAATGTTGATACAACTTCCCATAGTTATTATCCAAAATCTCATTGATATTAACAAATATGGTGATCACAAGATACACTGAGGACTGAGTCCACCTCATCCTAGCCAGAAGGAGTCAGATTGGATAAAATCAGAGTCTTTTCCGGATTTAACTTGTACCCGGCTGCTTCTAAGAATGATTGCGCTGCAACAACCACGGCCCGTAAACCATCAGTTGGGCAGGGGCAAAATGTCAATATCTTCAGCGTACACAACGATTTTTACTTCATAATGGTGCAGTCTCAAAGATGGCATCTCCTCCATCCACTTAAGAGATTGAATAAACAGTTTGATATGTAGTGCAAATAACTGTGGGGAGAGAAGGCATCCTGCTGGGTACCACAGAGAATAGGGATGGGATCCAGTAATACACCCGCACTGAGAATCCCTTCCTTGAAGTCAAAAAAGAGCCTCCTAACTCTTGAGACAAAGACTGAGCCTAAGTCAGCGGTCTCCATGACGCCCCAAAGGAAGGGCCAGGAGCCCCGATTAAAGGCCTTCTCAGCACCCAGACAGATTATACCGATAGGACCCCTACCATCTGAGGCAAATTCCAAGACCTTAATTTCCATGTTAACATGCAATGTTGTATCCCGGCCAGGACTTAAACCATGCTGGTTGGGGTCTACCAATTCCGAGAAGACAGTGGACCGCCGATTAGAGAGGACACACGTATAAATCTCAGATTTGGCATTGATTAACAAAATTGAATGGTAAGAGCCACAAGGAGTGGCATCTTTCCCCTTTTTTTGAAAAATTACAATATTTGTCTCCCTCCAAGACCATGGGACCCTGTTGGACAAATCAATCCCTTAGCACTGGAGCCAAAATCTGTGAGAAGAGAGATAAAACTCTATTGGCATGTGGTTGAGGCCTGAAGCCATCCCGCCAACCAGGGACCGAATGGTATCTTTAACCTCCAAGAGAGAGATAGGTGCCTCCAATTTGGACTGCTGGTAGTCACCTGGTGGATGAACTGTTGCCAGATAAATTGAGAGATGTCCTCAATAGAGGAAAGACAGTTCTCCCTGTAGTGATCCTGATAAAACCAGAAGAAGATCCCGCAAATTGCAGGTGGATCAGAGAAAAGAGCAGCATTCTTATTCTTGATCTGCTGGATGATATTAGAGCTGGATCCATCTCTTATCCTGAATGATAGAATTTGCCCCATTTTCTCACTGTTTTTTAAATAAGTCATCTGAAGGGCCCTTTTGTTTTTGACCGCCCTATCCTAGGTTTGTTTTTTAAGAGAAGCTCTGAGAAAAGCAGACTGTTCCAGAAGCCAGTCAGCCTGAGGTCCATCCTTCACCATAATGCTATATCCCAACTCGGATTCTAGGAGGCTGAGTCCATCGAATCGTAGTTTCCTCCACCAATACCATCCTCCGTTGGCGGGAGGCAAACTGAAGGGTCTGTCCACAACATGAAGCTTTAAGGGAATTCCTAACCATGGACAGTGGTGCTGATCCGATGTTAAAATCAAGAAACTCGAGGGGTGTGGTCTAGCCACGGGGAAAATGGCTGCCTGATCACCGAGCTCGTGGCCCGATGTGTGCTTGGGGGCGGGGCTGACAGGATATTGGTGAGCCTCATTCCTTCTCCCTCCCCCCTGGATGATAAGGGCCACCCCCGGGTGGGAAAAGGGGCCTCGGACGGGCTTGCAGCATGGCAAAAGAGCCTGCAAAGTGAAAGCAGCCACAGGCTCACTTTCAAATGCAGTAGCGTCTCAGCTGCGCACACTGAAAAAGGCTGGACGGGGAGATCTTGCACGTGGCTGCCGCAACCCGCAGAGTGCCAACGGAGCCCGAGGCCTGCACCATGAGGAGCAGCCGCGGGCCCCATTTCCAGCATTTTAACCACTTTTCAAGACTTCCAGGATTTACAGGACTTTCTGATTCTTCAAGACCTTCAACGTTTCCAGCACTTGTCAGTTAAGCCTTTGGCAGCTCTGATCCGATGGTCGCCCCTCATAACCGCCGTCCCCATTCCAGGAGGATGCCCTATGATGTACTTATATGTAGACGACAAATTACTCACACTCACAGACCTTACACGCTCCCCCCCAGCACTACAAGTGATTCTGGTTGAATTTGAAGGAATATTGGGTATAAAATCAACTGGAATAAAAGTGAAGCTCTGCCCCTGTCCCAGGTGACTACGAGTGCAGCTCTAACGGTCTTTCCAATTTTCTGGAAATAATCGTGCCTTAAATACCTAGGGATCCTTGTCAATAGGGGCTTGGACCGGATGGTGCAGGATAACCTGGAACCTCTGCTCGACCGCACCAAACAAGATTTTGAAAAATGGTCCCAATTGGGGTTCTCCCTTAGAGCGTGCAGGCCGTACACATGGTTACCTTGCCATGATACACTTATGTCCTAGGGATGTTACCGCTGCTAGTACCTCTGCCAAAGCTCAGGAAGGTAGATAATTGCGTACGTAAATTCGTATAGGGCTCCATGAGACCACGGCTTTCCAAAGCTAAACTCATTGCGCAACGGGAAAGTAGAGGACTGGGACTACCTTCTGTCTGTGGAACTCTATGCACTGGAGCTACACCTTTCTCAGCTGGCCTTCCCGCTTCTGGGTGTACCTGATCCATCCTGTGGGTAAAGGCAGAACGCGCACTCTCACGTATGTCACGGGGTCTGGATGTGCTTTATGGCACCAGAGCTCCCCTGTCACGCCCCGCTCATCCAGTGATGCAGGCCATGCTGCACTCTCGGCCCCGGGCTCACTACCTTGTAGGAGTGGACCCACAGATTCCTACTCATGCGCCACTCTGGGGCAATGGCAGTTTATTATTAGAGGGGGAAGTAGTTGATTGGGAGGACTGGTGGACTAACAACATCTTATCTATTGATCAACTCCTGATAATGGGACTCTGACACCGTTCCCAGCGTTACATGTTGAATTCGGGCTTCCTAGCCACTATTCCTGGCAATACCGACAGCTCTCACACTGCCTTCATAGCTGTTTGGGGACCCACCCATGGATCCTACAGCATTCACCGGTGCTCGATTATTTACGAACCTGGGGTTCCTTCTGAGGAGTGGCTTCGGGGCTGCACAACCTACTAAACTGGCACTTATTCTCTATGCCCCTTCTAACCTCCCTCAAGGCAAAATGGCAAACCCAATTATAGGTAGAATACTATATGGAAGAGTGGACTGCTCTATTGGAGGCACTGGAACGGGGGGCTCGGGAGGCACAAATGAAATTCTGTCTTTTCAAAACCCTACACGACTGGTACTGGACGCCCCAGAAGCTTAGAACAGCTGGACTATTGCCCATTGTGACTTGCTGGTGCTGCCCCCACCGGCGTTGCGACCTACTACAGATACTCTGTGATTGTCCAAATATACAACTATACTGGGATGCAGTTGGGGTCACGCTGAGGGGGGTCTTGCCACTACCGCCTTCTCTTCCGAAACTTGACACTGGTGATATCCAAGGCATGTCCCCCACACAACTCTGCCTCTTGCATACGGTGCTGACCATGGCTAAACTTTGTATTCTTCGACACTGTTGTATAGCGATGCCCCTCTCACATGACGAATGTCAACAATGTTCCAAACAGTTGCCCATTAACACATGATTTATAACCTACAGGTTAGGATGGAAATATTTTTGCAAACATGGGCCCCTTTGCTCTGGCTTGCGATAGCTGAACCTCCAGCTCATTCCTTTATCCCTTTCTCCCCTCCCCCGCCACCCCTTCCACAATTTCCACTCGCCCCCTTGTCCCCCCTTCAACATCTCTACTACCCCCTTTTTGCTCTCTCTCTCTCTTTCTCGTCCTCTCTCTACCTCTACTTCTCTTCCTCTCTATCTCTATCTCTATTTTTCTCTTATCTTTTCTCTCTTTCCCTCGTTCCCTTTCTTTCGTCCTCTCTTTCTATTTTCTCTTTTTCTCTCTCCCTGCCCTCACTGCTTTCTTCCCATTTTCGCCCCTTCTTTATCCCTTCCTTCCTCTTCTCCTCTCACCTCTCTGCATTGCTCTCCTCTGATCTTCTCCTCTCCCACCCTTTCTTTATTTCTCTTCCTTTCCCAGGAACCTGATTCTAATCTTCATTCCTCTCCACTCTTCAACCCTTGCATGACCATCTCCTCTCTCTCCATAATATGATAAGAGCCCCCAGCGATTGATATTGTCCTTCTGACACCCCCACCCCTTCGTGGCACGGCTGTACTCTGCTGCAATCATCACATACCAAGGGTTCTAGACCTGTTAATGCCAACCCCTCCCATTGGGTAAACAAACTAGAGATCCCTCAGGTCTGCTGTTGCTATGAGTCCTGGCATTGAGCCTTGCTTTGTCCCTCTGCCTGCAGTCGGCATTGACATCTCATGGTACTTTGCCTTTTCCTTGGCTGGTAAAGCCTGGGGCCTTGCACACGCAATCATATAGGCCCACAGCAATACCATTTAGTTCTGACACTGTATATCACTACTGAAGTTTCGGTTATTGCTAAAGTTCTGGGTGTACTACTGGATAAAGCTTGTTATGCTCCTTTGTAATGTCAATGTTATGCATGATGCTGTTTCCATGTTTATAATTTTCAATCAAGAATTGCAAAACAAAAAGAAAATCAAGAAACTCTCTTAGGTGGGCATTCAAAGAGCTGACATACCATCTTCCAGGAATAATCTACTTTCGAATGTCCAACTCCGATGGCGAGGTGCTTGAGTAGGCCCTCCATGTTGAATAAACAGCAACAAAGAATTATGATCCAACAGAACCATTGGGTTAAGTACGATCCCCGAGGAGGAAACCAAAGTATTACTAACCAAAAACATATCTAACCTTGATATAGTTTTATGAGGTACAGAATGAAAAATTAAATCCTTGATCGCTAGGATGTCAAAAACACCAGATGTCTACCAGAGCATAAGATGAGATTAGCTGATGAACCACCCCCGAAGCTAATATTTACCCCGACGAGCCTGAAGATCTGAAGAGCTTCATTGTCTCCCGGTTGGCCGGATTGCACTGCTTTGTATGTCTGCCGCCATGAGAGCCACAGAGTATGGAAAGCTGGGTTTGCAGTCCCGGGAGGAATCATCCGCTAGCTGCCTCAAAGAAATCACCCTTCTCGCTTCAAAGAGAGGAGTAGAGCGCCTGCTGCCCATTGTTGTTACTTTGCTACAGGACTTTCTCAACAGCCTTTGTACAGCCAGATCAGTTTCATGGAAGGCGCCTTGCTGGATACTCTGTTTCCAGTTGCAAGGAGAGCCTCTGGCCTATGTGCAATCAAGGAGGATACTTCTCTGAATGCTTGGAATGTTGTGGTGATATTGCAGGGTAAGTCTCAAGCTGTGGCCAGGATCCAGGCCAGGATCAGAGGTGAACCAAAAAGGGGCAGTTGGCTTGGAGTGGCCATTTCTAGCACATCCCCTAAGGGGGCAGAAAAACAATTGTTGCCTGTAAAGTTGGGTGATGGCAATGGGAGCATTCACAGTGGATCAAAAGGGGAGAAAGATGTTGCGTCCCTGTTGCCTTAACCATTCTGGTGAAAGCGAATGATTCCCCTGTTGCTAACATCTCAGAAATTACCCCAACTGAGAAGGCATTAGGGAACACCACCTTGAAAGGTCCGGCTGGTTCTGGGCGGGACAGTCTGGTACCTTGTTCACAATTTACAATGGATTAATGTCTGACCTTGGCCCACCCCATCTCTTTTGTTGTATCCGTGGAGAAGGGGAATTACATGGGAAAGAGCGATTTACCAGCTGCAACTTCCTCCCTCTCTTGCCCAACAGGGATGATTTCTAGTAGTAAGGAGTCTACTCTCACTATCGGTACATCGTCACTCCAAATGGACTGATCTGAGGTGCATCTGGCTTCTGTGAATCCTCGTCATACTGAAGCAGAGCTTTCTATGACACACCCAGTTTTGCTGCCACAGACTGTGCCAAAGCCTTCCAGATCTCTCAGCTTCTGTGCCCAGAAAGCTTGGAGTCGGCCACAACAGGAGGGGATAGTCAAGCAGCATTTTTTTTCCTTTTCGGCCTGATCTGATAGCGACTGGGACAAGGGGCTGGATCAAGTGGCTCAATCAGTTCTGGTTCCTAGAACCTGTGGTAAACATTCGGATCCTTTAGGTGAGACACCGGTGTGCCCAGCCATTTCATCTCAGCGATGGAGCAAGAGGCATGGTCTGCCAGCGGATCAAACAGTGGGCCTGGTTTTGGTAGCATTTATTCAGGGTGTAATCAATCCCGCCTTTACGCTGGCAGCTGCTGATGAGCTGCTAAAGGACCCAGAAGGGATTGAGTTGACACCTACGAATCGCTCTTCCCCTGGGGGTGGCACCTTCAGCTATGCCATCCTCATCTTGTGATTTGGTTGTGGGAAGGGAGCCCCCACCTCCCTCTGTATCTCTACTCACTGGCTCAGCTTGGGATCCCCCCCGGGTGTTATTTATCATCTCTGTTTGTAACACAGAGAGGATTATCATAAAGACTGACTAGCCTTAAAGGCTGCCCATCTTAAGACCCAAGTGGATCTCCGTAAGCTGTCAAAAAATATTATATTTGTTCAGATGCCTTTTGGAGGCATGGAAGCTTCCTAGTTGGCTCTTCAAAAGTCAGTGGAAGTAAACAGCTTGGGGATTACTCAGCACGAATGGCAGCTTACCACTTTGTCATCCAGAGTGAAAGGCTTGGAGAACAGGTCCGGGAGGAACAACCTGCAGGTCCTTGGAGTCCCCAAAGGGGCTGAGGGTGGTGATCACCACGGTTTTGTTGTCCGTCTGTTCCATGAGGCCTTCCCCGCTCTGAGTGACTGGGACATGGACTCTACGATTCAGTGCTTGTATTCTCCAACAAAAGAGCTTTCGGACTGCAACCCCCTAAGTCTCTGGTAAAAGCATATCATATTGAGTTCTTTGTTTTTGCCATTAAAAAGTGGTGAGACATTGGGAGTTGAGGGAGCATATTCTGGCACTCCAGAAACTGGGTACCTATGATTCTCTACAGCCCCCCTTAAGTAGCCCTTTAAACATATCTTAGGTCTGCCACTGCAGCCTGTGTGTGTAGTTTAAACTACCATTTTGACCTGTCAAAATAAACCTTTTGCCAGGCTCAAACCTTCATTTTTAATAAATATCGGTCACACTTGGGGTAGGCTCTGGACATCCCCAGAACAGCCCAGAGGGCCAGCAGCAGTGTATTTAAAAAGTGGGAAATTTACTTTTTAGTTTTAAATATCCTGGTAGCCACAAACTTAAGTTTGTTTTTCACTACTGCAACAAGACCCATCTCTTGTCCTAACTTTTCTGAAACTCACTGAGTATATACAGGCCACAAATCTATATTTTGATTGACTAATACAGATTATGCAGTTTAAAAACACAACAATGACATGCAATTCCCTTGCTTCAAAACTCTTTTCCAAGTCGTTTTATGAAAATAATCAAGACACTTACCGAAAAATAAAAATAAAAGAGGCATGTTTCTCAGACGGAAAAAATCCAAGCAGTAGAAAATGAAACGCTTCTACTTGTCAGACTTTTTTGCTTTGCATGGAGAATTGCAGGAATTGTGGGAGTGATTCAAAGAGAGGTCTCTCCCTGGCCTACTTAACGAGGCAGACCCACTGTGCTTGAAGGAATCACCTATTAGGGCTAATGTAACACATATGTACTCTTCACATTTGTATCTAATTGCCTGGTATTTAGATGCCATGCTGCAAGGTTCTTCTGAGTAGCTGAAAACCTTTTACACTCAGCAACTGATGTGTGCATTAGTTTTATCAACCTATTTTTTCTGATCCACCAGCTGAGATAATGCGCTTGAGGGAAAATTATACCCTACATCAGCGGTTTTGTTAGAGCTCTTGTGCATTATCAGTAATGTGAATGCACCCGGATAAAAATAGAAAGGTTAACTTGTTTTCAGACCATTAATGATGCGAGACAGCGATAACGGTGGTATTTAACATACTAATTATAAAGTAAAAATATATAAAATATAAAAGTTTATTTAAAAAAAAGTAAAATCTGAACATAAATATACACATATATCTGTCATATCTTTGGGTGGGTTTATAGCAAAAAAAATTGTGGTATAAAAACCCATATTTCACAGAGATTCGTGAAATAATGGCAACTTCTTCCCAGCATCACCATTGCTTGTTATTAGTAATCTTCACGAAACCTAAGGCAAAACCCATACAATCAAATTGCAATTGAAAAGTATTGTTGCCCGGACACTGAAGGAGAAGCTTCAAATAACTTTAAATTCAGACATTGTTTAATTAGCACTCTGTTTCCGAAAGGTATGACCAACCTGAACATTCTAAGGGGCACATGTACGTACCATTTTTCCTGTCACAAACAGCCTGATTCGCAAAATTGGACCATTTGCGACAGGAGAAAAACCTTTTGGTATGTATAGACCCTCTTTTGTGATTCGGTGATCTATTTGTAAAATTGCAAAATAGGTTTGCGAGTCGCAATTAGGAAGGTGCATTCCCTTCCTAATTGCGAGTTGCGGCGAGATGTAGCATTGTTTTGTGACCGCATTCACAGTCACAAAACAATCGCAGTTAGCACCAGTACCAAACTGGTGCTAACCCATTCACAAAGAGGAAGGGGTCGTTTGGGACCCCTTCCTCTTTGTGAATGGCAGCGAAAATATTTTTTCAGAGCAGGCAGTGGTCCCACGTGGTCGGTTTAGAAGATGACAATACAAGGTGACCCCCCAAGGACAAAGAAGGGGTCAAGCAAGGCTGGCGGGTCATCAAAGAATCAGTTTGTTAGAATAAAAGACCAGGTGATCATAGGGGTCAATGAGATTTTACAGTAAGAATCTTAGGGGGTAGTCTGAACCAGTAGTAGGGCAGGTAAGGTTCAACGTCGATCTTCTCCCAAAACTGTTGGCACATACATTTGTAAAGTTATAGAGAATGTTGACATGGAAATCAGGATTGATGGTGTTTGAAAGTGAAGGTTGAGTGATTAAAAACAAATTGAGATATGAATTTACTGGTAAAGATATCCCATCGATGTTTGGGAAGGGATCCAGCACTTATTAGACCTCCTTTACAAATCCATGCAGGTACTGGAAGACCTCCAATGTTAAATGAAGGCATTGGTTACATTCCAAACTCATTTGTAGCTAATCCAGAATGTCAATGCAAGGTTGAGTATGAGCCTGATTTGGCATCATGCCGAGGTGTATAACCCTACTTTTGCTTCTGTATCAGTGAAGATTCATCTTTAAGGCCATAACCAGCTTTCATGAGGGATCTTACACTCACACCCCTGTTTTTTAGTTGATAAGTTTAAGTGGCAAGTTACAGATCAGACCTTATTTTCTGATTGTCAACATTCATTGTGTGTCTAAATCATTATCAACACCTTTGAGAACAGGACTTTCTTGTTCACCTCCTTAAAGATTGTAATCCAATTTCTTTACAACTTGTGTCAAGTTTTATCACGTTTACAAAGGGTTTCGCATTCTGCCTGCAATATTGCAAAAATCTCTTCTTTTTTATTTTGCGCAATGAACCTTAACTTTTTGCACTGTTTTGTGGAATGAGTACTTTATATCCTCATCTAAAAGGCTTGTTATTTTGTGCTTCAATAAATGTTTTACTTTTCAGGTACTAGTCTGAATATGTCCAAATTGCATCATACCAGCGATCCATGCCATGCACCCACATTTCTTGAACTGGGATAGTGCTCTAGAAAGTGCGGTGTTCAGTGTGCTAGGCATCAATCAGGATTGGGAATGTGGTTCAGAGATCCTAGCAGAAACAGTTAATATACTTTGAAAGAACAGCAGACTATTGTTAATTTGTTGGAGGACTTTTACCTCAAAGCATTTTTTTTCAGTTATTGGCTATGTTGCTCACATTTCTTACATGGCTATTTGTATCACTAGTATTGTCACACACATTTTACATTGGTGGTAGACAGGTAATTGGATTTGAACTCTGCACTCTGTGGTACTGTTGTAGAGTCACCAGGGCATGTTCTCTGAATCCTAAAACATGGTAAAATTGGTTAATCCCTAATTAATATGTCAGAACCCCTTTCAGAGGGCCATAATGCACACACGTGGTGGTTGAGGAATTTTACTCCTAATGTCCCGGGGTCCAACCTACAATGGATCCTGAACAACTGGGCCCAATACCCCTTCTGCACTTGATTCTCAGTAGTAGCTGTGGACAAGCAGTCAAAGGCTTCCTGTGGCAGGATTTAAAGATACAGGTAAAAGAACTGGACTCATAACTCAAAGTTCACACAGTACAAACCGTAAGTCAATGTCCAGTTCAATACTTGGTTTTATAAGTAAAAGATGTATTTTATCTCTAAGTCTACACATTCAAAGTAATAACAAAGTTCATGAGTAATAACACAATCCCCTTGAGATCGGGACTCTAGTAGTTGTCAAAGAAATCTCTGCCCCACCTTCTTCTTCATAATGTGGTAGGGGTTATGTGCCATTTACTGGTGGCCACATACAGGAAATGCTCAGTGAGCTGCATTCAAGAGTTCCCCTTTTGACTCTTCAGGAATTAGTCAGAAGTGTCTATGGTGAAGCAGCACCATTAGCAGTGAGTCCCCTGGGGCCCCACCGGCCCAATTCTAGTCTTACCTACTCCTGTGGTATGGAAATGTTCAGTAGTGCAGTAAGTGCCCTCTTGGTGAGTGTTCACAAGTTCAGATCCAGAATAGCAAAGTTAGGTTGCCTGCAGTACATGCGGCAACCTCCAAGCAGATGCAGGCTCTTTCTCTTGCGGCAAGCCTCCAGCTTGTTCCAGCGATCACGAGCTGCTCTCGCTCCTCGAAGTTCTGGTAAGTCACTCTTCCCCTCACAGGGGCAGTGGGTGGTGTAGAGGGGTGAAGTAGATCCCTGATTGGAGCCCAGCAAAGTTGCCTTATCTCAGGCAGGATCCTTTACGATCCTCGGGGAATAAGTCAGTTACAAGCCATGGTCTGTGGTCTTGACTCGCCAGCCAGAGTCACAATAAAATCTGTCCGAGCCCCTGGAAATATGAGCACCAGCAGCCTCTTTTGGCATATGGGGTTGCTGCAATACTCTCCAATGAGACTCAGACTTCCCTGCTACACTCACCCCCCCACAGGAGTCCGAGCATGCCTACGGGGTCACTGTTCAAGGTGGTAACAAGTCTTGAAGCTCTTGGCAACCAATTTGTCAATGATGGACCCCCTCTTGCATACGGGGCCACTGCAATGAGATGTTGCAAGCCTGATGCTTCACGCACAGTGCTTGTGACACAGCTCAATTCACAGCCGCCCTCTCCTGGTATATGAGGGTTGCTGAATCACTTCTTAACATGGGCAACAACCTGATCTGTGCAGAGTCGTTCCCTCACACCTCACACAGGGAGTCCTCTCCACTGGACTTTTCTCTCTCCAGTGTTCTCCCCTTACTCACAGAGCCGACTGGTCTTGGTAAGCAGGCAGGCGCTGGTGTAATAGGCTCCATGGCAGGTGATCTTGGTTTCCCTGGGTGATGTCCTGTCACCCAGAAGGGAGCCTAGCAGACCCAGCAAAGTTGCCTTATCTCAGGCACGATCCTTTACGATCTTCGGGGAATAAGTCAGTTACAAGCCATGGTCTGTGTTCTTGACTCGCCAGCCAGAGTCACAATAATCTGTCCGAACCTCTGGAAATATGAGCACCAGCAGCCTCTTTTGGCATATGGGGTTGCTGCAATACTCTCCACTGAGACTCAGACTTCCCTGCTACACTCACCCCCCACAGGAGTCCGAGCGTGCCTACGGGGGTCACTGTTCAAGGTGGTAACAAGTCTTGATGCTCTTGGCAACCAATATGTCAATGATGGAGCCCCTCTGGCATACGGGGCCACTGCAATGAGATGTTGCAAGCCTGATGCTTCACGCACAGTGCTTGTGACACAGCTCAATTCACAGCCGCCCTCTCCTGGTATATGAGGGTTGCTGAATCACTTCTTAACATGGGCAACCATCTGATCTGTGCAGAGTCGTTCCCTCACACCTCGCACAGGGAGTCCTCTCCACTGGACTTTTCTCTCTCCAGTGTTCTCCCCTTACTCACAGAGCCGACTGGTCTTGGTAAGCGGGCAGGCGCTGGTGTAATAGGCTCCATGGCAGGTGATCTTGGTTTCCCTGGGTGATGTCCTGTCACCCAGAAGGGAGCCTAGCAGGCCCTTCCCCCCTGTCCTGGTCTCAGGCAGAAGTCTTGCAGAGCTTCCCTTTCTCACTCTGCCCGTCTGGCTGCTTGGCAGATGACAAATTTTGCATTTGCAACCTCCCATTCTTATAGTCCTTTTCCAGACATCAAATATGATTTAGGGTCTGAGTCTTTGAAGTTTAAAGTTTGGGCTTCTGCTTCTTTTGAAGTGTAGATGTTTCCTTTTCTTCTTTCCTCTTGAAATGCTGTCTGTAACAGCAGGAAAGACTCCGAAGTTGATAGACCCAATTCATGGGAGTGATCAGAGCCCATACCTGGATGTCAGCCGCAGTGATATATGCTTCAAAAGATTAATATTGGGTCCCATGTCTACTCTTTATGATTCACTTTTCAGTCCCTTTCCTTCCTGAGATTTGTCTAGGCCCTTTCTTTGTGATCGATTGCTGAATCACAGAGTACCCTTTTGAAGTTTAAAGGGGGAGTCTGTTCCTCCTTTCCTCCAGTTTGTGCCCAACCTTGCTCACAGGAATGCAGCAATACACAAATCTATCTAGAGGGAATACTCTACTCATGTCTTCATCAGGCGGGATTGGGCTTACCAAAATGGAACCCAGGGTTCTCCATATAATGTCCCATTGCAGGCTCACTTGCACTTAGTATACTTTCAAAACACATATGCTCCCCAGTACTGTTACCTCCATGCCACTACAAACACACATATATTTAACACATACATTCAGTCTTCATGCACTGTTTAGTACTTCAGCTTTTATTCTTTTTACCAAGGTGTGATATTTGCAAACACTAACACTGCCAGTGTGCACACACTGACCATGTGTGCTGTACAGTTCTTCACCCTTCATGTATTGAACTTCACACAAGCACACATACACCCAGCACATGCTTCCATTGTGCATGCACTGCACAGCACTACATCTCTCATGTAATGTATTCCCTGCACCTATGCATACCCTAAGCACATGCACTAATCCCATGTGACATTTCTACAGGGTCAGCTGACCTTTTAGAAATGTCAGTGATCCTGAAGGCCTCACTCCAGTAACATATGGTAAAAAGGACCTGTTCATGCCTACTAGTCACTACACGTACGCTGCCACCATCACACATGTGCTGCTTAACTCCTGTTGAAGGCAGTAGCTCTCCACTACTATGAGGGTAGTGATTTTGCCACCCCTCCAGTCCGACAAGACTGAGACATGGCCTATGTCATGGTGTACATGCATGATCTGTGTTTACCTATGTCTCAAAGATCAGCATTATGGGGTCAGACAACAGTACAATTGGGCACTCAGAGCAGAGTACATGGCTTTTACCATTCAGAGGACTTTTCCATCCCAACATAGTATATTTATGGTCCAGGTAAACCCACCAATGACATTAGAAAGTTAAATGCATCCTATGGACTGCAACACCTGCTGTGCCATTCCGCAGGCTGACAAGAAGGAAAATATAGCTTCAAGCAACATAGCTTCAGGCCTACATGGCTAGCCTGACTGCTGAAGATTTTAAACCTTCTTTAAAATATTAAATAAGTCACCCTTAGCTGGTGCATAAGGTAGGATGCTTGATGTTTAAAACAGGAACACTTAAGAAGTTAATGTTTGTCTTTGGCTAACCTTTTCATACTATTATCACTGTTAGGGTTTTAGCTGGTTCTATGAAGAAAAAGATTGAGTATAGTAATGTGCAAATACTGTATCTTTGGTTCGAAATCAGCTACAAAGATGGTTCAACCATTCTATTTAATATTTATTAAAAGGAGAATTCAGTGGTGAATTTGTCTTTTTGATAAATATACAACAAAACTAACTTTTACAAAGTTATATTTTTCCTGCCTAAAGCCCCTGCAGACTATTTATCATTGGCCTGCCTACAGCTGGCCTGTCACTGCTGGCCTGTCACTGCTTCACTTGCTGTGAAATATTGGTCTCAGAACAGAAACATTGGCTTTGGTCTGGCATGTTGACATGTGGGAAAATGTGATCCAGCCTAACCCAACCCGGGCAGTTTAGAAGTGTCCAGGATTGTTTTTAACTTAAAAGGCACCAAAGGGAGATCAGTGCATTTATCATTTAGTGATAAGGGAAGCACAGAGAAAAAGTATGTTTTGATCTGAAAATGCACTTTAGACTTTAAGCTTTGGTCTGAGAGGAGTAGGGAGCTGACTCCAGAACCAGTTTGAAGTGGTTAAGTGGGAGGTGACTGGTTATTACCTTTGGTTCATCCCTAGATATGCAATAATAACCCTGCAGATTCTACTGTCTTGGATTTTACTGAGAATTGTGCACTGTGGGGTATTGCTTTGAGGCAAACAGGCTGTGCTGCAAAAGTTGAAAAGTTGACCCTTGGTAATATTTTGCGTATAGGGCAATGAGTTTCCAGGAGTCACCCTCCCCCACAGAGTTATGAATTGAACAAAAGTAGCACCTCACCTCCAGCTCCTCTGAATACTTTCTGGACCTGTGGCAGAACAGAAGGGAACTGGACCTGCTCTATGTATCCTGTGTGGAGACATCAAATATTGGACCTTCTCCCACTTGTACCCAGGACTAAGAAGTGTCCTCCAAGTGAAAGTTGGCTAACCTCCTTTGTGGCTACAGAACCTCAAAATCTGCAAAATGACTTTTGCCTGGCGTGACAAATTACCACTGGACCGCTAACAGACCTTGCTGTTAGCCGGTGCATGGGTATGTCCTGGCCCCTAAGTGCTTTCCCTGGTGGGCCGGAGCCTTATAGGTGACTATGGGAAACTGCTTTAGAAAGCCTGAGTAGTTGGGGTTTGGAAAATGTTTGGTTTTCTCAGACTGCTAGAACTTCAGCGAGACCTTTTACAAATAGGACTTCATCAGATACAGCTTCAATCAAGTCCTGCTGGAAGATTTTGAGCTCTGCAAAAGAGGCTAAGTCCTAAGGTAGAAATCTTGATCAGGTGGTTTTCCTGCCCACAGCTTTTTCGGCCAAAATGTAGAGCTCAGCAGGGTTCTCTCTGGCATTTTCCAGCTTTGAGAAGACTTTGGGCCTGCCGCCCGCCTCGCGGGAACCGCCATATGGCCGCTCCGCGGTCGAGAGACCGCGGAGGCCATTCAGGCTTTCCCGCTGGGCTGGTGGGCGGCCGCCAGAAGGCCGCCCGCCAGCCCAGCGGGAAACCCCTCCCCACGAGGAAGCCGGCTCCGAATGGAGCCGGCGGAGTGGGTATGTGCGACGGGTGCAGTTTGCACCCGTCGCGTATTTCAGTGTCTGCATTGCAGACACTGAAATACACAGTGGGGCCCTCTTACGGGGGCCCCTGCAGTGCCCATGCCATTGGCATGGGCACTGCAGGGGCCCCCAGGGGCCCCGCGGCACCCCCTACCGCCATCCTGTTCCTGGCGGGCGAACCGCCAGGAACAGGATGGCGGTAGGGGGTGTCAGAATCCCCCATGGCGGCGCAGCTTGGGGATTCCAAGGGCAGCGGAAAACCTGCGGGAGACCGCCGGTTTTCCTTGTCTGACCGCGGGCAAACCGCCGCGGTCAGAATGCCCGGCGGGGCACCGCCAGCCTGTTGGCGGTGCTCCCGCATCCCCGGCCCCGGCGGTCCTTGACCACCGGGGTCGGAATGACCCCCTTTGTCTGATACAGCCTTCAATCTTGCCCAGCTGGATGTTTTTGACTACAATAAAAAGACTAAGGGGGTTATTCCAACTTTGGAGGAAGTGGTAATCCGTCCCAAAAGTGACGGTAAAGTGACGGATATACCACCAGCCGTATTACAAGTCCATTATATCCTATGGAACTCGTAATACGGCTGGTGGTAAATCCGTCACATTTGGGACGGATTACCACCTCCTCCAAAGTTGGAATAACCCCCTAAGGGCCTGATTTAGAACTTGGCGGAGGGGTTAAACCATCACAACGGTGACGGATATTCCGTCCACCGAAATATAAATCCCACAGGATTTAATGGGATTTATACTTCGGCGGACGGAATTTCCGTCACTATTGTGATGGAGGAACCCCTCTGCCAAACTCTAAATCAGGCCCTTAGTCAGAACATAAAACCTCTGAACAAGATGAACCACTTGGTATATCCAACCTTGGCTCCTTTATTGTCTTCCTGAAATTGCACCCATGTCTATGCCAACCATGAACAGTGACTTTGGATTAGCGCTTTAAATTCTTTTTAAAAAATTGCCTTGGGATTTTAAAAAATCATATCTTTTGTACCCCTTATTGTATAACAATCATTTTGACATCATTTTTCTTATTGAAACTTTCTTAATTTAAAATATTGGCTGCAGCATCTTTACTGAATTGTTTTTTTGAATTTTTGACTGCTTTAGTGTTGCTAGGTACTTAGTACATTTTAATCAGTGAAGTGTGTCTGCTCTGTGCCAATTCGACCAGTGGCTGAGTCAAGATTTAGGTAATTGAAACTTATTGTTTGACCTTACAGGATTTCAAACGTATTATTGTGGTGGGACCCCCATCCTTCCCATCTACTAATCCATTTTCTAACAAATCGTACATGATAACCAAAACACAATTATACTCCCAAAGTTCCTTTTCTGCAAAGCAGCTCTTAACTATTAAATTGCTCACCTTAATAAAATCTAGAGGTTTCTGCTTCAAAAGAGATGTTCTTGCAAGTATCCCCAGTCTAAAATATAGGTAACGGGAAAGACTAAGGGGCATACTTATACTCTTTTTGCGCCGGATTTGCGTAATTTTTTTTTACGCAAATCCAGCGCAAACTTAACTCCATATTTATATTTTGTCGCTAGATCCGTCTAGCGTCAAAATATTGGCGTTCACGTCATTTTTTGCCTGCGGAAAACTACCTTGCATCAATGAGATGCAAGGTAGGCGTTCCTGGGCAAAAAATGACTTTAAGGCTCTTACGCCTGATTTATTCTCCCATGCAAAGATCACGCACAGGAAGAAGAGGGCCTTAAATAATGCTGCTAAGCCTGCTTAGTGCCATTATTTAATGCCTGGGTCAGGACAGGCGTTAGGGGACCTGTGGGCCATTTTCCATGGTCCGAGACCACGGGAACAGCCCACAGGTGCCCTTCTCTACACCCAGGGACACCCCCACCCACACCTGGAGAACACCTAAAGAAGGGGGGACCCATCCCAGGTAAGTCCAGGCACGTTTTTGGATTTTTTTTCCAAAGTGCCATAGGGGAGCCTAGCTTTGGCCCCCCTACATGGCACTGTGCCCAATGGCCATGCCCAGGGGACACAAGTCCCCTGGGCATGGCCATTGGGCATGGGGGCATGA
The DNA here is from genome assembly GCF_031143425.1 of Pleurodeles waltl. Lineage (NCBI taxonomy): Eukaryota > Metazoa > Chordata > Amphibia > Caudata > Salamandridae > Pleurodeles > Pleurodeles waltl. The sequence goes on along the minus strand of NC_090448.1, from coordinate 263,935,567 downwards.
CTCCTGTCTTTACCAAGACAGGAGGCATGTCCATGGGGGTTGTGCGTCAAAAGATTACGCTAATCAGGTTAGAGTCATTTTTCTGACTCTAACCTGACTAGCGCCATTCTTTGACGCACAACCTCCTGTTTCCCCTATGCCTCCCCCACCCGGTTAGCATTAATAATTTTGACGCTAACTGGGCCTTACCGCCGGCTAGCGTCATTCCTTAAATATGACACCCGGCTGGCGTCCAGGAATGATGCTAGCCGGCAGTAAACTTTTTGGCGCCATCCTGCGCTAACACAGGTTTACGTCAAAAAGTATAAATCAGGGCCTAAATTCTCTACATGAGATAAAGGTTCTGCTGGGTGTCGCAAAGGCAGGTGTTTCATGGGCATACGAAGCTTTAAATGGCTAGGACATGACAAGTTCTGAGTATATTCCGGAAACAATTGAAAAGAAAGCTAGATTCCCGATTTCCCAAAACCAGTGAAGCAAATGAGTTTGCTTACATACTTCATGTACAGGGATGAATAAACATAGAATTAAACATTTCTATATGTATAGACTATGTTATACTCTTGAGAAAAAGTACAATATGAAATAGTTAAACACCCCTGCTGCTCCAAGTGTGGCATGCAAATCCGATCCTGGAGCCAATGGTTCAGGTATGCTCAAAATTATGCTATTTGGGGAAATGCATTTTTCAAGAGATATCGGAAATAAATTGGCTTTAAGGTGCGTCTGGATGGATATGTACCCGATTTATGGTGAAAGAACAGAAGCCTGGAGAGGCAGGCGGGTGAGAGTTTGATTGTATTTATCTGTCCCATGTCTGGTCAAGCTTGGAAAAGCAAGATAGTGCAAAGCTTGAATAGAAGCCAAAAGTGTAGTATTTAATTAATAAGCAAAGAAGGAAGGCAAATCATTATCTGTAACACTAATGTATATTGGTTCTTATTTTTATCTCAGTGCTAAGTTCCACTTGATTTAGGAACAGAAGTATCTTTACTATTTTGTAATTCTGTTAAAATTATAATATTAATAATACTAATGCTGCTACTAATAATAGTAATAATGATACTCCTGCATTCACCTATCTTTCACTCTTTGGATTTGGAATGTAAGTTTTCACTTCAATGACCTTGCATGACACTCGGGTTCGAAGCCCTTAACAACCAACACAGCCCTTGGTAGCAGGCTACAAGCCGGAATTGAGACTGATTCTAAATGAGAGGTGGAAAACAGTGTGTGATTGCTTCCGGAAGAGAAGTAGCCTAGTATGAAAACATACAGCCCTGTATGGAGGTTTTTATAGCAGTGTATCTTCCACTCTCTATAAATGTAAAGGGATATGCAAAAAATACATTTACTGAGAAGATGCGCATGTGATAAGGTTGCTTATGACCATGAGTTTAAAAAAAGTGTCCTTTAATTTTAGAATACCATTGAGAAATCTGTTTGCCACGTACTTTTTGTACTCTTTCCGGCTCACTATTCATTTTTGATTATAAATTAAGACATGTTATTTTTATGAAGTGTGTATTATTTTCAGATATGGACTTTGTATTTATTTGCTTGCTTGTTCTTTGAAACACAGTAGAAGGATTAATAAATAATACTTTGCCACCAGAGTTGGCAGCAAACATCTGTACCTTTCACCTTATTCGCTGTCCCTTCCATCATCCTTCAACAATGTAGTATTGGGCAAGTATAAGGCAAATAGCATTCCTTTATTTAACAACGAACTCACTTTTACTTGGTACACTTCGCAAAGGGCAATAGGGATAAATTGTGCATAGAGTAATGGATGCTCTGCCTTGGCTGGCTATGGTTGGGGGGGGGGGAGGACAGGGGTTGCTATTCACCTTCCGTCATGTAAGGTCCCAATCTTAACTTTTCCAGTAATCCTGTTTTGAATTCAAAGTCTTGGATGCGCCTGAAACAGTATTATTAATTTGGTGGAAATAATACTCAATGCTGGAGTTTTCCCCTCGATTTGGAGCAGGACAATACTCTGCTGAAAAGTAGAGGAAACTTGCATAAAGTACTGGTTTGTGCCCTCTCTCCATCAGTGGCGTAACGCAAAATGATGCAACCTCCTACCCCAAGAATGTGATGATTTCGAAGACATTCATTAATTTTTGCCTAAGTAGAGGCTCTCTGCCTGGAGAGTTGGACCCCTGACCTCACAGGGGCTTGTGGTATGCCCCAGCTCCCTATCCCATTGGAAAAAGTTAATCAGCTGGCGTGAAATTTATACACGCTATTGCAACCTTAATATAATCTCAACTATGTATTTCTTGCCCTGTATATGACGCTAAGGAAAAGAACCACGGATGGTGCTTTACATTCCTTCAGTATAATCATTTTCGCACAGTGCAGCAACTCGCTGATGCGTACAAAATAGAACTGATCTACTTTGCAATTTGAATCTTCCGAGTGACCCTGGCTGACAGCTCCCGTGACACATCCGCTTTCCTTTTGTTCATTCTTAATCCTTTCTTCTTCAGTTACAGTATACCTGGTTACCTCACTGATGCTGTCCTTGTTTTATGAGGCTGACTCGTTCTAAAAATCTGAAATTATCTGGAACACAGTACAGTGTTCATATTCGCTGACTACTTAAGGGCATATTTACAAGAAAGTGGCAGATCATTCCTGATGCACCCCTTTTTTTGTACCGCCCGTGCCCCACCTAACAACGCCATGGTTGCACCGTATTTACAATACAGCACACCATGGTGGTCGTTAGCACAATAGCGTCAACATTTTTGACTCCATTGTGGCGCTTTGCTGCAAAGAATTTGATGCTAGTGCAGTGAGGCACAGGAAGGCTTATTGATTAAAATGGGTGTGTCATTTTAACACCTGCTCTGTACATTTCATTGCACCATTTTTTGGTCCTCCCTGCGTCGGAACGCCCCTTTGCATACATTATGCCTGGTGCAGGCATATTGTGGCGCAAGGGTTAACAAAGTACAACGCAGGACAAAGTCCTCCTTAACAATGTCTTAGCGGAAAAAAACATTGCTCTAGGGCGGTGCAAAGTGGCATTAGGTGCTTGTAAATATGCCCTTTAGCGTTTGGAAAAACACTCATAGCACATCAAAACCCAGTAATGGGCCTCCACAATACATAGCTCACACAAGTGTAATGTCAGGTCTCACTCCAATACATGTACTGATGCTCTAAAGGAGACAGGGCCTTCAGAAGGGAGAAGAAGGAACATTCTTATCCAGGGCACTAAACTCATGCTGCAAAATGTGTTGGTAGGTTATGAAGTAACTTGCCCTGTTCGTGAGACACCTACTATAGCTACGCTGCTAGATGGCACCATATAGTGGCGTTGCTGTGTTTCTCTTTCCTTGTAGGATAGTATCCTTAAGCAGAGAAACAGCTGTGTTGAGTTATACAAGTCATTTGTAGCCTGGTCCTGCTAATCTTCTCTCGAGCCTGACTGGACATCTGGATGAAGCAAGATTCAGGTGGTCCATTATGCTTGTATTGCATTCTTCACATCCCCATATGTATGGAACTTCTTTCTCATCCCTTTCTTACAATAGGCCTTTGTTAGAAATGGGGTTTTTGGTTGGCAGATAGGTTGCCCTCTGTCCAAGCAAGAACCCTCACTCTAGTCAGGGTAAGTCACACACAATCCAAAATCAGCCTGTGCTCACCCTCCGGTAGCTTGGCACGAGCAGTCAGGCTTAACTTAGAAGGCAATGTGTAAAGCATTTGTGCAATAAATCATACAACACCATAGTATAACACCACAAAAATACACCACACAGTGTTTAGAAAAATATAGAATATTTATCTGGATAATTGTAGGTCAAAACGATCAAAGTTGCAATACGAATTTGTAAAGATATCACTGAAAAGTGATATTAAGAGTCTTTAGGTCTTTAAAAAGCAATAAAGTGTCCTTCAAGCACAGAGTACCTGGTTTCTGGTGAGAAATCTCCTCAGAGGGCCACAGGAGAAGAGATGCGTGGAAAAAGGGGGGTGTGCGTCGTTTTCCGCTCAGCACACACAGACTTGTGTCGTTCTTTTCCACGCGGGGAAGTCGGGCGTCGTTTTCCGGCGCGCAGACAGTCTCTTTTTGTGGATCGCGGGGATTACCAGATGTCCCGGGTCTGTGCGTGGGTTCTCCTGCTTATTTTCCGGCTGCGCGTCGTTCTGCGGGGCTGCGCGTCGAAGTTTCGATCTCACGGTAGGCGTCGCGTCGATTTCTCCTTGGAAGTCGGGCGTCGTTTTCCTTGCGAGGCCGTGCGTCGAAATTTTGGTCTCACGGCAGGCGTCGCGTCGATTTCTCCTTGGAAGTCGGGCGGCGTTGTCCTTGCGAGGCCGTGCGTGAAAGTTTCGCACTCACGGTAGGCGTCGCGTCGATTTCTCCTTGGAAGTCGGGCGGCTTTGTCCTTGCGAGGTTGTGCGTCGAAGTCTCGATCGTCCCGAGGGCGTCGCGTTGATCAGCGTCGGTGTGCGGCGTTTTTCTCGCCGCGAAACAAGCTGTGCGTCGAAATTTTCGGCGCACGGAGCGTCCACGTGAAAGGCAGAAGTCTTTTTGGTCCTGAGACTTCAAGGAACAGGAGGCAAGCTCTATCCAAGCCCTTGGAGAGCACTTTTACAGCCAGACAAGAGTTCAGCAAGGCAGCAGGCCAACAGCAAGGCAGCAGTCCTTTGTAGAAAAGCAGACAGGTGAGTCCTTTGAGCAGCCAGGCAGTTCAGCAAGGCAGCAGGCCAACAGCAAGGCAGCAGTCCTTTGTAGAAAAGCAGACAGGTGAGTCCTTTGAGCAGCCAGGCAGTTCTTCTTGGCAGGATGTAGTTTCTGGTTCAGGTTTCTTCTCCAGCAAGTGTCTGATGAGGTAGGGCAGAGGCCCTGTTTTATACTAAGTTGTGCCTTTGAAGTAGGGGTGATTTCAAAGAGTCTCTAAGAAATGCACCAAGTTCCCTTTCAGCTCAATCCTGTCTGCCAGAGTCCCAGTAGGGGGTGTGGCAGTCCTTTGTGTGAGGGCAGGCCCTCCACCCTCCCAGCCCAGGAAGACCCATTCAAAATGCAGATGTATGCAAGTGAGGCTGAGTACCCTGTGTTTGGGGTGTGTCTGAGTGAATGCACAAGGAGCTGTCAACTAAACCTAGCCAGACGTGGATTGAAGGGCACAACAAGTTTTTAGTGCAAAGAAATGCTCACTTTCTAAAAGTGGCATTTCTAGAATAGTAATATTAAATCCGACTTCACCAGTCAGCAGGATTTTATATTACCATTCTGGCCATACTAAATATGACCTGCCTGCTCCTTTCAGATCAGCAGCTGCCACTTCAACAGTGTATGAGGGCAGCCCCAATGTTAGCCTATGAAGGGAGCAGGCCTCACAGTAGTGCAAAAACGAATTTAGGAGTTTTACACTACCAGGACATATAACTACACAGGTACGTGTCCTGCCTTTTACCTACACAGCACCCTGCTCTAGGGGTTACCTAGGGCACACATTAGGGATGACTTATATGTAGAAAAAGGGGAGTTCTAGGCTTGGCAAGTACTTTTAAATGCCAAGTCGAAGTGGCAGTGAAACTGCACACACAGGCCTTGCAATGGCAGGCCTGAGACAAGGTTAAGGGGCTACTGAGGTGGGTGGCACAACCAGTGCTGCAGGCCCACTAGTAGCATTTAATCTACATGCCCTAGGCACATGTAGTGCACTCTAATAGGGACTTACAGGTAAATTAAATAGTCAATCATGGATAAACCAATCAATAGTACAATTTACACAGAGAGCATATGCACTTTAGCACTGGTTAGCAGTGGTAAAGTGCTCAGAGGTCAAAAGCCAACAACAACAGGTCAGAAAAAATAGGAGGAAGGAGGCAAAAAGTTTGGGGATGTCCCTGTCAAAAAGCCAGGTCCAACATGACCCCCCACCAGCCTAAAGCCAGGGGAGAACAATCACTATCCTGATGTACTTCCCTGTTTGAGGCGACAGAACAAGAACCCAGGCCCACAACAGCAGGGGCATGCTCCAGTTCTTCGCCTTCCTGACTCCAATTGGATCCCTCTGTCCATACTCTCAGGGCCCACTAAGCCCATCCATGGGGAACCTTTCTCCTTTCCTGCGGATCCCATCTGTGCAGCACCTAACCTTACTTTGCTCACAGATGTATCCCAGGAGCAGGATAGTACCCCCATGACCAACATAGTGGTGTTGCCCACTCTACCCCTGGGGTGTGACACTTGTCCCCTCCCCAGGGATAACTCTGTCCACCCGGACAGCAAGCCACAGTGATTACTGACAGCTGCCAGGGATGAGAGCCAGGCCCCAGGCCTCTCAAAGCTCTCCAACCACTGTGGCTGTGGAGAGTGGGGGGCGGTAGCCCCAGGTGCTGGGCACCCTTTAACCACTCTCCCTTCCACCAGGTCAGGGAGGACAGCCTGAACCTGGTCCTCCCCTCTGGGGCTTTGTACCCTCCTTCCTGGAGCGGTACCCCCAGAGTCCAACATGGCCAGGGGGCTTACAGAAGTCGCCCTGTACCATTCCCCCACCAGTGCAGGGCTGTTAACCTGCCACTGGCCCTCCAACCTGGGGTCTGTACCTTCAGGTGGGACTAGGGCCCGGGGTGAGGCTTCCCTCCCCCTGCCCTCCCTTCTGGGGTCCAGCACCCTCCAACTAGGAGTGGCCTCCTCAGAAGACAACATGGTAGGGGCACTGTTATCAGTAGCCCCTCCCTCCAGGTCCAGGGGGACACCCTGAACCTGGTCTTCCAGCCCAGGGTCTGTACCCTCAGACTGGATCACCGCCTGGCAAACCAGGACTTCCTGGGGGGCACGCCTACCCCCCACCAGGTCAGAGTTTAACCTCTGCACCTGCCCATTCAACTCAGAGTCACCACCCTGAAGTTGAACAATTGCCTGGCACGCCAGGACTTCCTGGAGGGCACACTGACCCTCCACCAGGTCAGAGTTTAACCTCTGCACCTGACCATTCAACTCAGAGTCACCACCCTGAAGTTGAACAATTGCCTGGCACACCAGGACTTCCTGGAGGGCACACTGACCCTCCACCAGGTCAGAGTTTAACCTCTGCACCTGACCATTCAACTCAGAGTCACCACCCTGAAGTTGAACAGTTGCCTGGCGCACCAGGACTTTCTGGGAGGCACACCTACCTCCCACCAGGTCAGAGTTTAACCTCTGAGCCTGGTTCCCCAACCCAGGGTCACCACCCTGAGGTTGGGCAATTGCCTGGCACGCCAGGACTTTCTGGGGGGCACACCTACCCCCCACCAGGTCAGAGTTTAACCTCTGAACCTGGTCATCCAACCCAGAGTCAACACCCTGAGGTTGGACAATTGCCTGGCACAGCAGGGCTTCTTGGGAGGCACACCTACCTCCCACCAGGTCAGAGTTTAACCTCTGAACCTGGGTATCCAACCCAGAGTCAGCACTCTGAGGTTGAACAATTGCCTGGCACGCCAGGACTTTCTGGAGGGCACACTGACCCTCCACCAGGTCAGAGTTTAACCTCTGAACTGGGCCATTCAACTCAGAGTTATCACCCTGAAGTTGAACAATCGCCTGGCACGCCAGGACTTCCTGGAGGGCACACTGACCCTCCACCAGGTCAGAGTTTAACCTCTGAACCTGGTTCTCCAACCTAGGGTCACCATCCTGAGGTTGGACAACTGCCTGGTACACCAGGGCTTTCTGGGGGGCACACCTACCCCCCACCAGGTCAGAGGTTAACCTCTGAACCTGGATATCCAACCCAGAGTCACCACCCTGAGGTTGAACCATTGCCTGGCAGGCCAGGACTTTCAGGGAGGCACACCTACCTCCCACCAGGTCAGAGTTTAACCTCTGAGCCTGGTTCTCCAACCCAGGGTCACCACCCTGAGGTTGAACCATTGCCTGGTATACCAGGACTTTCTGGGGGGCACACCTACCCCCCACCAGGTCAGAGTTTGACCTCTGAACCGGGTTAGCCAACCCAGAGTCACCACCCTGAGGTTGGGCAATTGCCTGGCACCCCAGGACTTTCTGGGAGGCACACCTACCTCCCACCAGGTCAGAGTTTAACCTCTGAACCTGGCCATCCAACCCAGAGTCGACACCCTGAGGTTGGACAACTGCCTGGCATGCCAGGACTTCCTGGGGGGCACTCTCACCCCCCACAAGGGACACGCCGTCCCCAAGGGCCACACAAGAGTCTGGTTGGCGCAGGTCTCCCGACCTCTGCCCATCCGGCAGAGTCTGGGTTTCCCCCAAACCAGAAACGGTCTCACCTGGGTCATTCCTGGGGGGCTCTGCTCTCAGAGCTGACCCCTGACTTTCAAGATCCTCCACTGGGGTCTGCCACCCCCTCTCAACCCTATGTCTGGACTTCTGCACCCCCTCACTAGGAGTGGTACTGCCAGACACCAGAACTGTTGGGATGCTGTCTACAGTCATCCCCCCAAGTTCTTCTGCCACTGCGGGGCTTCCCTCAAAAGGGGGCCCTACGGTACAGGTTAGGCTCTGAGACCTACCTGGGACACTACAATCCTTTCCCACCTCACTTGGTCGGGAACCACCTAGACCACTCCCTTCAGGAGCACCCCCAAATGCCTCTTCAGACTCTCTGGTACTCACCCAAAAGTCTGCCTCCACTGTAAGTTCCCTGGGGTCAGAGAACTCACACTCCACCTGGTGTTGGCGTAGCTCTGGAAAATAAGGACCAGACATATGCTCTCCAGCAATTACATCACTCTGCCCTTCACATGTATTAACCACAGTACCCTTCACCCAACCACCTAGTAACTCAACCTTGGAAAAGCACTCTACTTCACCCTCCTGAGACTGGTGAGACAGTATCTGTCTGTCCCTGACACTCAACCCAAACTCTTCTGGGATGTCTCTACACTCTATATCCAGGACGTCCACCAGGGGGGAACCCTTTTCTCTGTCACTCTCTGCTAGAGTCAGTAAAGTGTCCCTCCCCCCAGTAGGAATATGACTCCCTGTGCCAGTTCCCCAATCCTTCTCAGGGACCCTGTGCATAACGGGAACTACCTCATACCCTTGAACCGCCTGGGGTGTGTCAACTCTCTTCTTCAAGTTGGGTACCACATCTCTGGGCTTGTGCCCTTCTTCAGCAGTACTAGATGCAAGATTTTTGCTGCCACCATCTGAACTGGACTCAGCCCTTCCGGCCTCCAGTTTCAGCTCTTTACAGCTCAGCTCTTGAGCTGCAATCTTTTCTTCTTCCAGGGCTAAGAGACTTGCTGCCTCAGCCCTTTCAATAAACTCATCTAGCTCTTCCATCCACCGTGCTTGAGCCATGAGCCATTCTTTTTTCACTGGGTCTCTTTCCTCATCTGAGTCGTCCTCCTCCTCCTCTGAGGGGTACTTAGTCATTTGGTTTCTTGCTGCCTCTCTCTCTGCCCATCTGTCTTCCTCCCAGACTATGTAGGCACGTAGCATCTCTGCTTTAGTAGATCTCTTTGCTACAGTAAGGCCACATTCTCTGCAAAGCTTCCTTAGGTCAGCCTTAGTGAGGTGGTCAGTAGGCAAAAAGAATAAGTAGGTAAGCGATCCCATTCTGATAGGATCTTACCAGCAAAAACCAAAATCCAAAGTCCAAAATATCAATAGTATATCCAGGAGGACATCAGAGACCAAAAGTCAAAAAAGAGATAAAAAAATCAAGTTGACCTTCAACTGTGGGTAGGTAGTGAAATACTTAGCTACTGTATGTCACTGCACAAACACAAGTCCTATCCTCACCGCTGATCACCAATGTTAGAAATGGGGTTTTTGGTTGGCAGATAGGTTGCCCTCTGTCCAAGCAAGAACCCTCACTCTAGTCAGGGTAAGTCACACACAATCCAAAATCAGCCTGTGCTCACCCTCCGGTAGCTTGGCACGAGCAGTCAGGCTTAACTTAGAAGGCAATGTGTAAAGCATTTGTGCAATAAATCATACAACACCATAGTATAACACCACAAAAATACACCACACAGTGTTTAGAAAAATATAGAATATTTATCTGGATAATTGTAGGTCAAAACGATCAAAGTTGCAATACGAATTTGTAAAGATATCACTGAAAAGTGATATTAAGAGTCTTTAGGTCTTTAAAAAGCAATAAAGTGTCCTTCAAGCACAGAGTACCTGGTTTCTGGTGAGAAATCTCCTCAGAGGGCCACAGGAGAAGAGATGCGTGGAAAAAGGGGTGTGTGCGTCGTTTTCCGCTCAGCACACACAGACTTGCGTCGTTCTTTTCCACGCGGGGAAGTCGGGCGTCGTTTTCCGGCGCGCAGACAGTCTCTTTTTGTGGATCGCGGGGATTACCAGATGTCCCGGGTCTGTGCGTGGGTTCTCCTGCTTATTTTCCGGCTGCGCGTCGTTCTGCGGGGCTGCGCGTCGAAGTTTCGATCTCACGGTAGGCGTCGCGTCGATTTCTCCTTGGAAGTCGGGCGTCGTTTTCCTTGCGAGGCCGTGCGTCGAAATTTTGGTCTCACGGCAGGCGTCGCGTCGATTTCTCCTTGGAAGTCGGGCGGCGTTGTCCTTGCGAGGCCGTGCGTCAAAGTTTCGCACTCACGGTAGGCGTCGCGTCGATTTCTCCTTGGAAGTCGGGCGGCTTTGTCCTTGCGAGGTTGTGCGTCGAAGTCTCGATCGTCCCGAGGGCGTCGCGTTGATCAGCGTCGGTGTGCGGCGTTTTTCTCGCCGCGAAACAAGCTGTGCGTCGAAATTTTCGGCGCACGGAGCGTCCACGTGAAAGGCAGAAGTCTTTTTGGTCCTGAGACTTCAAGGAACAGGAGGCAAGCTCTATCCAAGCCCTTGGAGAGCACTTTTACAGCCAGACAAGAGTTCAGCAAGGCAGCAGGCCAACAGCAAGGCAGCAGTCCTTTGTAGAAAAGCAGACAGGTGAGTCCTTTGAGCAGCCAGGCAGTTCAGCAAGGCAGCAGGCCAACAGCAAGGCAGCAGTCCTTTGTAGAAAAGCAGACAGGTGAGTCCTTTGAGCAGCCAGGCAGTTCTTCTTGGCAGGATGTAGTTTCTGGTTCAGGTTTCTTCTCCAGCAAGTGTCTGATGAGGTAGGGCAGAGGCCCTGTTTTATACTAAGTTGTGCCTTTGAAGTAGGGGTGATTTCAAAGAGTCTCTAAGAAATGCACCAAGTTCCCTTTCAGCTCAATCCTGTCTGCCAGAGTCCCAGTAGGGGGTGTGGCAGTCCTTTGTGTGAGGGCAGGCCCTCCACCCTCCCAGCCCAGGAAGACCCATTCAAAATGCAGATGTATGCAAGTGAGGCTGAGTACCCTGTGTTTGGGGTGTGTCTGAGTGAATGCACAAGGAGCTGTCAACTAAACCTAGCCAGACGTGGATTGAAGGGCACAACAAGTTTTTAGTGCAAAGAAATGCTCACTTTCTAAAAGTGGCATTTCTAGAATAGTAATATTAAATCCGACTTCACCAGTCAGCAGGATTTTATATTACCATTCTGGCCATACTAAATATGACCTGCCTGCTCCTTTCAGATCAGCAGCTGCCACTTCAACAGTGTATGAGGGCAGCCCCAATGTTAGCCTATGAAGGGAGCAGGCCTCACAGTAGTGCAAAAACGAATTTAGGAGTTTTACACTACCAGGACATATAACTACACAGGTACGTGTCCTGCCTTTTACCTACACAGCACCCTGCTCTAGGGGTTACCTAGGGCACACATTAGGGATGACTTATATGTAGAAAAAGGGGAGTTCTAGGCTTGGCAAGTACTTTTAAATGCCAAGTCGAAGTGGCAGTGAAACTGCACACACAGGCCTTGCAATGGCAGGCCTGAGACAAGGTTAAGGGGCTACTGAGGTGGGTGGCACAACCAGTGCTGCAGGCCCACTAGTAGCATTTAATCTACATGCCCTAGGCACATGTAGTGCACTCTAATAGGGACTTACAGGTAAATTAAATAGTCAATCATGGATAAACCAATCAATAGTACAATTTACACAGAGAGCATATGCACTTTAGCACTGGTTAGCAGTGGTAAAGTGCTCAGAGGTCAAAAGCCAACAACAACAGGTCAGAAAAAATAGGAGGAAGGAGGCAAAAAGTTTGGGGATGTCCCTGTCAAAAAGCCAGGTCCAACAGCCTTTGAACTTCAAAATAACGAAAAATAACTAAACACATTTATTTGTAGCCAACTCTATTCTTGTGTGTGTATTCAGAGAAACTGTGGTGCGTAGATCTTGGTTGCAGTTTTCACCTGACTGTTTACAAATGGCTACTACGTCATGCATTTTCTAAATCTGGCTAAATATTGGTGATTAATTAATCTTCCTGTGGTGTATTTGGACGTACACAGTGCAATGTCCAAAGCCTTGAAGCTTAAAATATATCCGGGGAAACCCATTTGTAATCAATCAATTGTAATTTTCACTAGGGGAAGCTCAGACAGTGTATATGCTATGTGAATAAAACTTATGTTCATTGGAATTTCAAGTTATTTATTAGGCGCCAAAATTCACTGATCCCACTGTCAGCAATTTTAATTATATTTGGGATTTTTTTTTAAAGTGTTGAAATACTTTCTCTATTTAAGAGTCACAAAAACAGGAAAAGAAAACTAAGTTTAACGGAGACACTAAAATAAGAATTCGGGATATGTTAATCATGTGTAATCCAATAAAAAAAAATACTTTACAGTCTTATGCAGTCAGACATAATAGTGCATATGGGTGATTATAACTATATTACCACACATAGCTACAATATCTAACAGTGAGAGTGAATACAGAGATACGTACGCTGCCGTGGAGATTTTTGCTCATTTTTAAGACGTGTTTTTTAATTTAATTACTTAAATGAGCGCCACTAAACTCACTCAATGTGCCTTATCATAGGTGAGAATCAATTTGTTTTGTGATACGAATACCCAAAAACAATTATCCAGATTGCCAAAAATGAAGTATTCTATTGAACGCTATTTTTATCTGAGTGATTGTCTATAACAAAACAGATAATCTGCCCTCTTTTTCATAGGGAAAATAGAGCACTAACTCACAGCCAAAAGCAGTTTGTTCAGTCTCTATCTAGGAAGTAATCAAAATGGAGCAACAACATCGTCGTCCTGGATGTAAACTTTAAAAGGCTCTCCTTAGGTCGCACTTATAGATATCTTTATACTGAGCTGTTAATAATCTAATATGTTAACAATTCATACCTTTCTAATTTTGATCTAATAAAAGTTTTAGATTGTGTGATCATATGCCCTCCATGATAACATATTAGGAGAGGGCAAAATATTATGTTCCACCGATGGAAGCAGTGAAGTTTTGGCCACTTCACAGTACTCTTGTAACAAGGAGCTCTGTTTAAATCCTGCCAGTCACCACAGTGTGGAATTTTTTTCTTGCGGGTGGTTCCAGAACAGTAAGTTGGCGAGGGCGAGTGGATTTGAAGTCCCATAGCACTATTTTCAGTCACTTGAAAGACATCCAGCAATATTTTTTTAATGTGGGCAGTCACGACTGTTCGTGGTTAGAAGGATGCCCTAGAGTAGAAAATCAACTCAATTAGCTGCGCCCTCTGGCGCACTGCGTGGTGCTATTCTTGCTAACGTTTCCGCAACAAAAGCACTCCTGGTGCTAAATCACAGAGTGAGCAGCACAACTTCTGCATTCCTGCCCGTTGGCGGAAGTCGGCGAAATTTCACAGAGTTTTTATGTAACTCTGCGGAATTCTGAAGTCATATTCTGCAAGTTTCACCCACCCCTACATCATATATCACTTCAATGACAGACTCTTGGGTGTCATAGCAACATTTATGTCTAATGTTAGGGATAGACTAGGTTACTTGAGAAAGTGTCAACAAATTACTGGAGGCAGGAAAAAGGGTATCTGGTCTCCTAATACTGGCACTTGTTTCCTTTTTCTCTGTGTAGGGATCTAACTCATTAAATGGGGAATTAAGTTTTTAGGACTGCCTTAGAAACTACTTTAGCTGTTTTCCTAACCTCTTTAATGAAAGAATTGGTGCATAAATCAGACATACATTTGTATGTAAATAGACTTTGGGTCAGGCGTGTCCATCCACTGCACTGTTTAACTATCATTCACATTTTGCTTCCACCTATGCAGAATACAGGATGGGCAGTAGGTCAGGCCGTTTCAGCAGCCTGCTCTCTTGCATTGTGAGTTATGGAATTTTGATGATCACCTGTGCATATCCACAAAAAAAAGAGTATACTTAAATGCCACGGATGGCGGGCTAATACTTTACTTTGACATTGTTTTTCTTAACATGTTTTATCCTTTATTTTTTAGTGACTCTTGTATGTTTAAACTATGCCTTCAGGTTACAGTAAATCAAAATCAAATTTATTAGTATCCTTTATTTGCGCCCTTGAGAAATGGATTTCCTGAATTGGATTCCCCTGTGCTATAAGAGTGAAATGGTTTTCTCTACTGCTTCTAAGCACAACTGTCTGCTGGGAAGAGCCTGTACTATTCAATTAAATTTATATGTGAAGATTGTACATTTAAACTTTGAGTGCAATCACATGGCTTTAGCATTTAGGTCACATGTTTTCTTTTTTTCTATTTAGATTTGTGGCATTACATTACATAAAGAAAATCATATCAGCTAGCCGAGGCCACACCTATTGGCTTTGCCAATGTTTTTTGTTTGTTTTGTTCTCTCTCTCCATCAAGTGATCTGAAGTAGATACCTGCTCCCCACTTTCAGTGTGTTCAGTGAGAACAATGTAGACCAGTACTGTGAATATTCTTCACTTTACTAGTGGCAACAGTATTAGACAAAATGGTAGCCTATCTAGGAAGGTATTTTGTAAAAAAAAAAAGTTTATTTAGAAACATTGCCCATAAACATTCAACTCCCCTAAATGTGTTGTCCAGATTAAAAGATTGTGGATTATATTGAAGTAAGCAGCCTAATATACAGCAGTGACTATTGATAGAAACAGGGCAAAGTTCCTTCTGTTTTAATGAATGGTATTTAACAAGAAAAGGTTTATCAAACTTAGTTCTGCTTTCAGTTTAGTATTCATTCTGGTCTTTAATATTTTGCCATGATTTGTAATCCATGTCCAATGTGGAGATTGTATTGAATTGCAAGTACTCGAGTCAGAGAAGCTCTGGATGGCATTCAATGACCTCAGTTGGCAACTAAAACATATACGTTATAGCCTGTTGCAGTGGGCCATACTGGCCATTAAAGTCACACTCCAGCGCCACCAATGACATGGGGGTGGCACTTTAGAGGACAGTATAGCTTGCTTTGATGGGCTATAAAGCTATTGCCCTGCTTCAAAATAAATGCCTCTTGTGAGACAAAGGGGGTATAAATCCCTGCGAAGCTTGTTTGAACCTTTCATCGACTTACACCTCTCACTCTGCATTCATGCCAATTAATGTTGGCCATGTAGAGCTACACCACTAAGTGGCATGGATTAACATTCTTAGTTTTGATCAACAGGAAAATGAATCACCCAGAGCGTTTGTATGTGTCACAGTTTTGCTAAATTGCTTCTGTTCATTTGATAAGGTAGCCAGAGAAACGTGCTGCGGAGCGTCCACTCACCATCCTTTGGTGGCTTCATGACATTATGAGGTACAGGAGGGAGGGATTTCCACGTTTTCCCTGGCCACAGCACTTAGCTCTTCTTCACAATTCAGGAAGTGCAAGACACGAGAATGAACAGGTACAGGCTAATGGATTTTGTTCAGATCCAGATGCACTTGTCAGTATCACTACAGATCCCACTTCCTCTATAGGTGCATCATCTCTCTGATGAAATAATTGCCTCAGACAAAATGACTACATTTCCTGTGATTGATTTCTGGCCTCTCCTAGAATTTTATGTGAACGAAATAAAAGCTCGTGGTGCAAATGCCAAAATGAAGTGTTGTCAATTCTATGCGGCATTGGTAAAATGCATTTTCCCTTTAATAAATGGGGCTTCTGTTCCTGTGAACACCTCTAGAGACGGAATCAATCACAGGGCTGAAGGAGAAAGAAACACAATGATTCCCATCCACTATGTTCATAACACAAGGATTCCATGTTATATGTGTCCTTTTTGGGAATAGATAAGGCTATACAGCCACCTAGTATTGAATGGAAAAAAGGTCGAGAGCTCACCTGAGTTGTCTGTGGAGGCAAGGTGTTGACTATGATACTTGAAGGCTTTGCATCGGTAGTTCTTCCTAAAGATGAATATGAATGATCCCCTCAGTGTCCTGTTGGTGTTGCATGATGGAAGCCTAGAGAATTTTTCAAGAACAGTGGTGTACTGAACCCTCCACCTTAGAAAATTAAGCAGGGATAATGTTTGACACTGTGTACACTAATTCGTTGTTTATGAGCCTGTCCTGTCTGCCCCTCTGCAGACAAAGGCTCTTAAACAAAGTAAAGAAAAACCGTAACAAAGCTTCGGGATGCAAAGCCAGTGATAGTAAAAGAGGCCCAGAGATTGAAATGATGAGAAGAAGATATATATAGAGAGAGGGAGGGAAGGAAGAGCAAAAGAAAGGATCTATGAAAAGAACAAATAAGCCATAGCAAGAAGGGAGGGTCAAAAGTATGAAATGATGGATACAAGAGTAAAACAACCTTTGCATGGATTGGTGAAAGAACGTTTGGAATGGTGGAAGGCTAGATGATGCATGAAAACCTGGATGGAAGAGTGAAATAATGGGTGGATGGACTGATAAACGTAGGGTGACATGATGAATGGATGACACAGAATGGATGAGTAAAAAAAATGGATGTATGCTTGGAAGTATGACTGGAAGTTGGTAGACTAATGATGAAAGGGTAAATGGTTAGCGTGGTAAAGGGAGGATGGATGGAATGATGAAATGATGAATGGTTGGACAACATTTTTAAAATATAAATGGATGGAGTGACCAAGAAACCTCTTCTGTGGTAGGAGCAGCTTACTCGGTTCATTCAGCTGGTGGCATTTGAGGTTTGGATCAACGTGGTGTGTATTTCTAATTTCTGACTGCTCCCTTGTTGAAGAACTAGAAACATGCAATGTAGTGACCATGCCAAAAACAATCGAGCATATGCACTTTAATAAATGCATCTGTGATGGAAATTCTCAAGCCTCTGTCCCCTGTTTATTTAAATTTTAAGTAGAAGACCTTTCTGCCTTCACTGAAAATGACACCGTTCAATCAATTAATCAATCAATCAACCAATCAATTAATTCTTTATTTCTTATGAAATCCATAAAAGCAGGTAACAAAATGAATGAACAAAGGAATAAAATAGATACAATTAGATAATACATTATACCAAGCAGACATATATAAAAGAGCATGTGAGGTCATCGAATTCAGTCCATCTTATTCTCGTTGTTTGTTACAGCAGAGGACAAGCTACTGACACACGTGCACACCAAAGGATTATCTGGTAATTGTTGAAAAATAAACGCAAGCATGTCTGCACTGGGTAAAATTAGCAACTTTAAGTAGTATAAGAATTCTAGTTTAGGCAATGCATGCAATTCACTAAAAACATAAAGTATCTGGCAGTTGTGAGGTGGACACGTTGCAGGACAGAACTTTAAAGCGTCAGATGTTGTGGGGGCATAATGCACAATACGCATTCGAAAATGTAATAACAGTGAAACAGTCCCAGTTATTTTGAGCATTTAAACATGGTTTTCTGGAATTCTATGTTATGATCAAAACCAAGTATTTTACAGTAGGCTTCAAAAGTTCAAGGGCACTGCTCCAGACAAAGTGATTTTATATAATGTAGCCATTTAGAATTCGGATGGAAAACCTGAGCTAAGCAGCCCTACCCATGTGTTTAAGTCTGCATGCGAATTAGACTGGATATATAGCCCGAACAGGAGTGGGACAAGCTGAATACTGTCCTATGAGGAGGAACATCTCAATTCGTGTTAACATGAATAATGCAGACTACTCTGCACGAGTGCTAATAACTGTCTACAAGATCTGTTTTCATTTACCTGCAAAACTAAGGAATGACCAAAGCCCCACACACCTGCACCCTAACATACTGAAGAAGAATCATCTTGTATAATGTAACTATATGTGGTAGACATTTGTAACCCAATCAGGAGGGGAAGATAAAAACATTAACCTGTAGGGATACAAAGGACCTTCTACTTGAGGACAGATAGTGGGACCAGCAAGTATTTTTATCAACGATTATCCTTAGGTATGAGAAGGTCTGGACTTCCGAAAAACGTGATTGCTAACCTAAAAGGTGAAGGTCTTCATAAACGTAGGCCTCCAATACCACGACACAAGATTTTGATTAGTTTGTGCTCAGATCTTTGCTGTCAATATAGGACGTAAAGACTTTAATGTGTTATAAGGCCATTAACTATACAGATCATAAAAACTGCATGCATCATAATGCTACAAAAGGGTTGAAATTACTTTAGACTCCACTCAAGGTATGCTTTGGCTCATTTCCAATCAGGCTGCTTTCAGATCAGTAACATATTAAACAAACAGGATTGGGTCCAACATATATCTTTGCTGGATGTCATCAGCCACTCTAAAAGACTCTAAAAGTCTCACTGCATTCACCCTTGATACATGTGAGCTGGTGTAAATTTCACAATGTAAGTACTGCAGAAAGGTCTCAATGCCTGTTGAGCTACGTGTCAATAAGTAGTGACTAATGATTGGGTATGGTAACTCTGTTGAACGTTGATTATTAAGTCGATAAAAGCCAGATGAATAGAACATGTTTTTATTATCTTATACTTATCTATAAGAAAGATGGACATTCCGGTGTTTTCCCACTGCCGATAAACTGTCCCTTAAAACATACTGAACCTCAGAATAACGTTTATATCCTATGCCCAGTCTAGTAGCATTTCCAGGATAACATCCCGACCACTTTACCCACCAGATCAATTAGAGAGATAGGGAGTAGCACAGGGGGTAGTCCCTTCAACTTGTTTGAGAAAGAAATAATGATAGACTGGGACCAAGAGACAGGTATGGTGGTACTACTTGCAACAGTAAATATCTAGTGACCATGGGGGCCTCAAATGGTACAAAATTATCACTGTAAAAACTGTGTCTGCATCACCATTTCATTTGCACTAAATGGAAATTATGAACATTAAGAAACAACTGTTATGACTGACAGTTAAAACAAGTAGTCACACAGGTCTGTTTCCCCCCTTTAGGCCTTCCACTATGGGGAGGGATAGCTGGAAAAACAAATGAGGCAAATCCATCTAGATAGTGAGCAACTATAGACCAAGTCTCCTGTGATAAGGCAACATCGAAAAGTCTAATAAATTCAGGCCTGGACGAACTGGCAACATCCCTCCAGGAAGGAATGTTTAGATCCACCTTGGAGAAGGATGTTGGGGTTTTTGTCCAGTTGTACAGAATGACATATTTCAATGGGGTGAGGGAGGATCATGTGCACACTAGATACATGAACAGAATAATTGACAGGTACTTAAGGAAGCGAATCAATGTTGTGTAGTTATTCCAGAGGTAAAACAATTGTGAAAAGGGATTTGAGGATGTCTGTGTGTATTACCTGTAGCTGATTGTTTAGGATAGGAGGGCATATGTATCAATAACATGCAAGGCTTATAAAAATAATAACTTAAAGGAGCAACCCTAATCATAGCACCCAATAGTCAACAGAATGCAATAAAACTCAATTAAGGGGACACTAAAAGTTTGTTTTTAAAGTGACTATGATTTAGTTTTCAGGCCCTTGTTAGATAGACAAATCCACCTACGAAGCTCGTCTAACAAAGGTAATATCTTCATATCAGGAGGGAAACCACATTTGATTATGAAGCAAATAAACACTGCTGTTATTAGGTTCAGCAAATTAATCTGTTTCAGCGATTGACTCATTAGTGAGAATAAGAAAATACAGAGGGGTAACATGGGGCAAGCTGGTTACCTTGAATCATCAAATCTGACATTTATTTCTAAGGCAGTGTTACTAATGACACAGTCACCAGATGTAACAACTGCACTGGGTGTATTAGTGTCAATTAGGGTCATTCATATATGAGGGATAAATGACTGATGAACAGAAGCAGTGACTGCGGTTGCCAGAAATGGCTGGGGATCAGAATACTTGGAGGTGAACAATTTAGGGCTTGAAGGATTATTGGATAGACTAAAATCAGCTGGGATAGGAATGGAAGAGCCAACAGTTTTTAGCATGTCTCTGACTTTGGACCTGCTCAAAACAAGGCTCCAGTGCGATGATACAATGCAAATATTTGTCAGAAACAGGACGAGAGGAATATGTCAGATATCCAGCCAGACCGAAAAAGGTAGATTTTTTCCAAGTCAACCTTGCTATGCCCCCTAAGCACTGTTGCAGATGTCCACCTCCACAACAAAAGAGGTTTTAGCTAGACAAAATTCAACGAAGACAATGGTTTGGTAACCACATTGCCACCTGGATTACCTTTGTAGGAGTTTGTTTAGGTGGAAATGCTTTATGGACATTTTACATTTTTTAGTCTCAGAAATGCCTTCATTAGTAGCACCCATGATGTTAACTAGAAAGGTGTCTAGGGAGGAAGCGTTAGAACCCTTCTAGCTAGCTTGGCTCTCCACAGGAATAGAAGGAGTCTTTCATTTACCCATGATGCAACAATAGAAAGAAATTATAGTGTAGGAAAGTTCCCCTTTTTGACATGGTCACCCCCCAGTTTATGCCTGGTATCTGATGCAGGTTTGACTGAAAGTGCACCGAGGTCCTGCTAACCAGGTCCCCAGTGACAGATCTCTTTCCCTAAAACAGTACAATTGTTCCCCAAGTGACAATACCTTTGCCCCCTCCCATGTAAGTCCCTAGTAATTGGCACCCCTGGTACCTAGGGCATAGGTACTAAAGAGGGTCCTCAAGGGCTGCAGCTCAGGGACCCCTCACATAGCACATGAAGTCTGCCATTGCAGGCTGCGTGTCTTGGTGCATCTAAAATTGAAAGCACGACATGGCACACATCCTCTGTGACAAGTCCCCTAACACTGCATGCAATATATGTAAGTCACCCGTACAGCAGGCCTTACAGCCCTAAGGCAGGGTGTGTTATATTATATCTGAGGATATATCTGCAAGAACAGATATGCCCCTGCTATGTCTTTGTCAATTCTTAGACATAGTGAGTGAACAGGGAAGCCATTTTATTTTAAGTACATGTACTGGACACTGGTCACTACGAGTTCCCAAGCTACATGATGGCTTAACTAAACATAGGAATGTTTGGTATCAAACATCTCATATTTATAAACTCTCACTGATGCCAGTGATCGATGTACTAATGCAAGCACCCAGAGAGCACCTTAGGGATGCCCCCTTAAAACCTGCCAAGTACCCATGTGGGGACTGACTAGTTTTAGTAGGCCTGCTGCCACTAGTCTAGATAATGGCCCCCTAGGGTGAGAGCCTTTGATCTCGGGCAGTCAGAGACAAAGCCTGCTCTAGGTGAGGTGTTTAGATATTTCGAGGCACCATTGATTCACTGTGGCATCACGTGAGTGCTGCATGCTGAGCCATTGAGTCAGGGCATACTTCTTCATGGTAGATATTGGTCAGAGAGGGCAGATGTAATGCTAGGATGACTAGAAGCTTAATTTGCCTCACTTCATGCTCTGCCAAGGTATAAAGGAGTATAGATAGTGGTGTATCATAAAATGATGGGGTCTTCCCTGCAGAATGTGAAGAAGGACCCCAGAGTATACCATTTCTCTCAGAAATTAGCGTTATTCCTCCCAGACAGCCACACAATAGAGGGATTAGGATGAGCTATCGCTGACAGAATGAAAGGGAGGAGCTGGGCACAGTCCCACTTGCAAATCAGGAGGCTGCGACCTGCTTTCACACAAAGGACTTGTCAACACTGCATTGTTCATGCAGCCAGGCTTGTAGCCAGGGCAGGCAGGAAGGAAACATCAAGTATTTCAAACGGAATTCTCTGGAAACTGCTCCTACTGCAAAGAAGGCACCAGATATAGAAATAGGACCTTAGATCCACTCTCCACTTCACTTTCTGGACCTGCTGAAGGACTATCAGAGGACTGTTGAGTACTTCAGAAGACTGCTTTGCTGCACCTGGAAGGACTGTTTTCTTGCCTGAAGCCTGTCTTCAACCATCAGAAACCTGCCCTGCTGTTTGAACCCTATTCCATTGCTTGCACCTAGGACTGCCAGAGTGACTCTAAGGTCTAGTTGGCTGGCATCCTGATCAGAGCCTCAGGCACAGAAAAGGCTTCAGCCATCTTGAACCTGCACCTGTACCAAGCCTGAGTGAGTCCTAAGCCCTCAAGTGGGGCGCCTCCAGTCCAGGACCCTTGGTGGTGGTGTTAAAGGTGCCCGGTTATCCGAAGTCTAAAACTTTGTACTTCAAAACTTTTTGGCTAAAAACTCCTCTGAGAACCGAGAGGAGATCAAGACCAACCTGCTCGTCTATCCACCCAAGGTGCCTTGCCTGGTCAGCCTGACTTCACACAAGCTCCCACTACAGCCTTGTGGAGCCCTTGTCAACAACAGCCTCCAGTCTCATTCTGCTGGAGATTTTTAATTTCCAAAAAAGAGAGTAAGGGCCATATTTTGATACCGGCTGACAAGTTTCCCAGGTCCATGCATAGTCCAGTCCCATTTTTTGCGTAAAATTATGGGACTTGTAGTCCTGGGTTTAAATTTAATTAAATAAGACTATAAGTCCCAGAACTCTAAGCAAAAACCGTGACTGGCTTAACTAATCAAGGATGAACCTGCTAAACGTTACAGCTAGGCACGACCTTCATAGAGGGGATCATGCAGGCTCCACTGGTCTGTGTCCACTTCCCACACCCAGCTACTAAAATATATCACTGGCAAGGCAACCCAAAAGTAGTTCAGAATCCCTTCACTTTCAGTGTACCCACATCCCGTAGGGAGATAAAGACCACTGCCAGTGTGTTTTCTTCTCACATATGATATGATTTGCTATATCTACATGACGCCATTAGCACCCATTGTTCACAGCCACAATCTCAACATCATCTCATACACCAGTGACACCTGGCTCATACTCTCCAAAGACACAGACACCACCATAACAAACTTCCAGAGTGCCATGACCGATGTCGCCGACTGAATGACAACCAACTGCCTCAAACCGAACCCCCACAAGACCAAAGTTCTCTCTTTGGAAGACCCCCCTCGCTGAGTGATGACTCCTGGTGGCCCTCCCACCCTAGGACCAGCACCCTACCCCACCACCTATGCCCATAACCTTGACATCATACTCAACAGCGAGCTCTCCATGAGACAACACGTCAACTTCAAAACCCTCAGAATGTTCTGCAACATCTTCAGATGGATCCCAAAAGACACCAGAAGGACCATCACACAAGCCCTCATCACCAGCTGTCTTGACTATGGGAAGGCCCTCTATGCCAGAACCACTACCATCCTTCTCAACCGCCACCAAACAATCCAGAACGCAGCGGGAAGAATCATCCTGGATCTGCCAAGGCCATCTCACACCATCCCCCACCTCCCACCTGTGCACCCTGCACTGGCTTCCCATCAAGAAGAGATGCCACTTCAAACTGATCACGCATGCCTACAAAGCCCCCCTCAAAACAGGACCGGAGCACCTGAACACCCGCCTGGCTTTTCACCAACCCATCAGACACCTGTGCTCAGCCTTTCTGGCCCTCACTACCATCCCTGGAATCCAGCGCACTCGATCCAGAGGACGCACATTCTCCCACTGTGCTGCTAAAGCCTGGGACAACCTCCCATCCACCTCCATACCTCTTCCTCCCTCGCTGAGTTCAGGAGCGGTCTCAAGACATGGATGTTCGAGTAGCACCCCCCTCTCCATGCAACACGTGGATACCCCCATGGTAATTAGCGCGCTTTACAAATACTGATTGATTGATGATGTGGTATGATATGATATGATATGTGATATGATAAAGGTTGATATGATAAAAAGTTTATAAAGAGCTCTTCTACCAAAAGGCATCTTGATGCTGAGAGCTAGTGCAAAAAAAAAACAGCTCAGGAAATTCTATAGGATAGAGCAGAATAACCAGTTTCTAATACGTTTTCTGAAACATACATGAGTCTCTCTGCTCTCTATTTGGGTCAGGGGGAAGTATCAGAACTCAGCTATCAGCAGATGAAATGATCTGCCTCTCTGTTTGCAGTGTTTAGTTCTTTGTGCCATCACAACCTTCTTCCTTGAAGATGCCTTCTGAGGACTTAGCAACCAAACTTTGCTTTGACTAAGGTCAGCCCCACCCAGTGTTGAGACATGTGCACCATGCAGAAAGCCTTAAAAATGGAACACTTATGGCCTGGCAACCGGTTTAAGCTCCTCAAAGCCTTTAAAATATGTTGTTGTTTGGGAACACCTATTATCAACCTGGCAGCTGCATTTGGGCAACCTGTAAAGTAGCCCTCAATGTCTGTGTAATTCCTCAATGTAGAGCATTACTATAATTCCTCAATGTAGAGCATTACTCTAGTCTATGCAAGAGGCTGTCAGTACTTGAGTGACCTGAAAACAAAGTAAGATATGGAAAGCTTTTCTTCAAAACCCTGATAAAGTAGCAACCTTTTGCCACCACATGTTTAATACAGGCTTTAAAGGATAGTTCTTTATCAAACACAGCTCTTAAATTCAGCCCTAGTCAACTGTTTGGGGAATCATTCCCAAATCCGAAGGCCATCATAAGTTAGACCAGATGTCGGGAGAGTTGGTGAAAATTAAGACGTCTGTTTTCCCTTTGTTTAGTCTCAGATGGTTATTTCTTATCCAGATGGTCACTTTTTGCATACACTTGTGAAACTTCACTGCCACCAAAGCTGAGTGCTTTGAGATGTTAATCATTACCTGCCTATCATCAGTATAGGATGATACTGTTTTTCACTGCCAAGACATGTTTACCTTAAAAGTGCATGTCCCACTTTTTATATACACTCCGCCCTGCCCTTGGGGCTAACTATGGCCTACATTAGGGGTGATGTATATGTGATCAAAAGGAAGGTTAGGGTCTGGCAAATGTGTGTACTTACCAGGTTGAAATGGCAGTTTAAAACTACACACAGAGGCTCTGTAGTGGCAGGCCTGAGACATGTTTGAAAGGCTACTGTAGTGGGGATCACAATCAGTGCTGCAGACCCACTAGTAGCATTTAATTTACAGGCCCTGGGCCCCCATAGTGCACTTTACTAGAGACTTCTAAGTAAATTAAATATGCCAATTCTGGATAAGCTAATTTTACCAGGTTTATATTACAGAGCGCATGCACTTAAGCACTGGCCAGTAGTGGTGAAGTACTCAGAGTCCTAAAAGCCAGCAAAAATGAGTCAGGAAAACAGGAGGTCAGAGGGCAAAAACTCAGGGGAAACCATGCAAAGGATGTCAGGACTAACACATGCCCCCCAGCTGAAAGTGGGAAGAGGTACCCAAACCCTTGGAAGTTCTCTTCAATATGGTGGAAGAACCAGGAGAGCCCATTAGCATCTGTGCGGTATGTTCGAGGACGGTTTTCCACCATAAAGTCCATTCCCTTTAGGGAGATGGACCACCTCAACAGTTCGGGATTCTCACCCCTCATCTGCATTAACCATCTGAGGGGCCTGTGGTCTGTGTGAAACTGGAAGTGAGGGCTAAAAAGGTAGGCCTTAGCTTTTATTTAGCACCCAGACCACAACAAAGGTTTCCCTTTCAATTGAACTCCACCTCTGTTCCCTGGGAAGTAGCCTCCTACTGATGAAAGCTATAGGTTGATCCAGGCCCTCTTCATTAGCTGTGAAAGCATGGCCCTTCTGCCATGCTCTGAGGCACTCGTCTGCAGAACAAACTCTTGGTAGAAATCAGGCACCATGAGCATGAGTGCAGTGCTTCTTTCAGGGCATCATAAGCTTTCTGGCATACCTCTATCATGATCACCTGACTCGGCTGCTTCTTGGAAGTGAACTCTGTGAATCTCATGCAATATCCAATGAGGTCTAAAAATTTTCTCATCTCTGTCTGGGTTTTGGGGGTTTCCCAAGCCAGGATGGTCTCAATTTGGTCTGAAGGGCTGCCTCTTGCCACCTCCTACTTGGTGACTGTTAGAAATGGGGTCTTTGGTTGACAGTCAGGTTACCCCATGTTCAAGCAAGACCCTCACTCTAGTCAGGGTAAAAGAGAATCACCGTCAGCTAACCCCTGCTTACCCCCTTGGTAGCTTGGCAGAGCAGTAGGCTTAACTTCAGAGTGCTAGGTGTAAAGTATTTCTACCAACAGACAGAGTAACTCAATGAAAACACTGCAAAATGATGCAACACCACTCTAGAAAAATAGGAAATATTTATCTAAACAAAACAAGACCAGAACGACAAAAATCCACCATACACAAGTCAAGTTATCAATTAAAAATCAAAAAGAGTCTTTAAGTAGTTTTAAATACACACTAGTGCTGCTAGAGTGAAAATGTACCTGGTGCGTGTCAAAAATAACCCCGCACGGGCGGGTGTGTGTCAAAAATAACTCCGCACAGCGGTACTTGAGTCAAAAATCCAGCCGCACGATGATCCGAAAATCCTGCAGCGCAGGTTATGATCTCCCAGCCTCCGTCAGCGATGCTGCGCATTGTTTCTCCTGCTCTGTGTGTCGAATTTTCAGTCGCATTTCCTGCGGGCGTCGTTTCTCAGCTGCGGAGCATGCAGCACGTTGTTTTTTCAGCTGCAGATCGGATTTGCGTCAATCTTTTACCCGCACGGTGCTCTGTGCGTGGATTTTCTTGTCTTTAGGCTGCCAGCTTCTCCTTCCAGGGTCCCAGGAACTGGATGGGCATCACAGGGCAGAGTAGGAGTCTCTCCGAGACTTCAAACAACAGGAGGCAAGCTCTAGATCAAGCCCTTGGAGATTTCTTCTCAAGATGGAAGGCACCCAAAGTCCAGTCTTTGCCCTCTTACTCTGGCAGAAGCAGCACCTGCAGGATAGCTCCACAAAGCACAGTCACAGGCAGGGCAGCTCTTCTTCCTCAGCTATTCAACTCGTCTCCAGGCAGAGGTTCCTCTTGGTTCCAGAAGTGTTTCTCAAGTCTGTGGGTTTGGGTGCCCTTTTTATACCCAATTTCTCCTTTGAAGTAGGCCTACTTCAAAATAAAGGGGGTCATTCTGACCCTGACGGGCGGCGGAGGCCGCCCGCCAGAGTTCCCCCCTCCGAAATACCGCTCCGCGGTCGAAAGACCGCGAAGGGTATTCTAAGTTTTTCCCTGGGCTGGCGGGCGGTCGCCAAAAGACCGCCCGCCAGCCCAGGGAAAAACTCCCTTCCCACGAGGATGCCGGCTCTTAATCGAGCCGGCGGAGTGGGAAGGTTGCACCCATCGCGTATTTCACTGTCTGCCAAGCAGACAGTGAAATACTTGTAGGGGCCCTCTTACGGGGGCCCCTGCAGTGCCCAGGTGGACCGCCGGGAACTGGATGGCGGTAGGGGGGGTCGGAATCCCCTCGGCGGCGCAGCAAGCTGCGCCGCCTTGGAGGATTCCAACGGGCAGTGGTAAACTGGCGGGAGACCGCCGGTTTACCCTTTCTGACCGCGGCTGAACCGCCGCGGTCAGAATGCCCTCGGGAGCACCGCCAGCCTGTTGGCGGTGCTCCCGTGGTCGGTGGCCCTGGCGGCCACCGGCCGCCAGGGTCAGAATGACCCCCAAAGTCTCTTTGGAATGTGAAATCCTGCCTTGCCCAGGCCAGGCCCCAGACACTCACCAAAGGGTTGGAGACTGCATTGTGTGAGGGCAGGCACAGCCCTTTCAGTTGTGAGTGACCACTCCTCCCCTCCCTCCTAGCACAGATGGCTCATCAGGATATGCAGGCTACACCCCAGCTCCCTTTGTGTCACTGTCTAGTGTGAGGTGCAACCAGCCCAACTGTCAAACTGACCCAGATAGGGAATCCACAAACAGGCAGAGTCACAGAAATGGTATAAGCAAGAAAATGCTCACTTTCTAAAAGTGGCATTTTCAAACACACAATCTTAAAATCAACTTTACTAAAAGATGTATTTTTAAATTGTGAGCTCAGAGACCCCAAACTCCACATGTCCATCCGCTCCCAAAGGGAATCTACACTTTAATCAGATTTAAAGGTAGGTCCCATGTTAACCTATGAGAGGGGCAGGCTACAGTGAAAAACGAATTTAGCAATATTTCACTGTCAGGACATATAAAACACATTACTATATGTCCAACCTTAACCATACACTGCACCCTGCCCTTTGGGATACCTGGGGCCTACCTTAGTGGTGCCTAACATGTAAGAAAATGGAAGGTTTAGGCCTGGCAAGTGGGTACACTTGCCAAGTCGAATTTACAGTTAAAACTGCACACACAGACACTGCAATGGCAGGTCTGAGACATGATTACAGAGCTACTTATTTGGGTGGCACAACCATTGCTGCAGGCCCACTAGTAGCATTTGGTTTACAGGCCCTGGCACCTCTAGTGCACTTTACTAAGGACTTACTAGTAAATCAAATATGCCAATCATGGATAAACCGATTACATACAATTTTACACAGAGAGCATATGCACTTTAGCACTGGTTAGCAGTGGTAAAGTGCTCAGAGTTCAAAAGCCAACAGCAACAGGTCAGAAAAAATAGGAGGCAGGAGGCAAAAAGATTGGGGATGATCCTGCATAAGCAAAAAAGTCCAACACGACCCCCTACCAGCCAAGCCAGGGGAGAACAATCAATACCTTGATGTACTTCCCTGATTGGGGCGATAGAACAAGGACCCAGGCCCACAACAGCAGGGGCATGTTCCAGTTCTATGCCTTCCTGACTCCTGTTGGATCCCTCTGTCCTTACTCTCAGGGCCCACTAAGCTAACCCATGGGGAACCCTTTTCCACATCTGCAGATACCATCTGTGCAGCACCTAACTTTACTTTGCTCACAGATGTATCCCAATGGGCAGATAGTACCACCAGGGCCAACACAGTGGTGTTGCCCACTCCACCCCCAGGGTGCGACTCTCGTCCCCCCCCCAGGGGCAATTCTGTCCACCAGGACAGCAAGCCACAGTGACCCCTGACAACTGTCAGGGATGAGAGCCCGACTTCAGGCCTCTCCAACCACTGTGACTGTGGAGAATGGGGGGCTGTAGCCCCAGGTGCCTGGCACCCTTCGACCACTCTCCATTCCACCAGGTCAGGGTTGACAACCTGACCCTGGTCCTCCCCTCTGGGGCTCGGTACCCTCCCTTTAGGAGCGGCACCCCCAGAGACAAAAATTGTTAGGGTGCTTGTAGAAGCAGTCCTGCGCAATTCTTCCGCCAGTGCAGGGCTGTTAACCTGCAGCTGGTCCTCCAACCTGGGGTCTGTACCTTCAGGTTGGACCAGGGCCAGGGGTGAGGCTTCCCTCCCCCTGCCCTCTCTTCTGGGGTCCTGCACCCCCCAACTAGGAGTGCCCCCCCCCCAGAAGACAACATGGTAGGGGCACTGTTAGCAGTAGCTCCTTCCTCAATGTCAGGGGCACCCTGAACCTGGCCTTCCAATCCAGGATCTGTACCCACAGACTGGACCACTGCCTGGCAACCCAGGACTTCCTGCGGGGCATACCTAACCCCCACCAGGTCAGAGTTTACCCTCTGAACATGGTCATCCAACCCAGAGTCACCACCCTGAGGTTGAACCACTGCCTGGCGCACCAGGACTTCCTTGGGAGCACACTTACCCCCCATCAGGTCAGAGTTTACCCCCTGAACCTGATCATTCAACCCAGAGTCACCACCCTGCGGTTGAACCATTGCCTGGCACACCAGGACTTCCAGGGGGGCACACTTACCCCCCTCAAGGGACACACCGTCCCCAAAGGCCACACAAGTGTCTGGCTGGTGCAGGTCCCCTGACCTCTGCCCATCTGACAGAGTCTGGATTCCCCCCAACCCAGAAATGGTCTCACCAAGGTCATTCCTGGGGCGCTCTGCTCTCAGAGCTGACCCCTGACCCTCCAGGTTCTCCACTGGGGTCCGCAACCCCCTCTCAACCCTCTGTCTGGACTTCTGCACCCTCTCACTAGGAGTGGTACTGCCAGACAACAGAACTGGTGGGACACTGGCTACAGCCACCCCCCCCAAGTTCTCCTGACACTATGGGGTCTCCCTCAACAGATGGCCCTACGTTACAGGCTAGGCTTCCCTCCTGGAGTTCCCTCATGGAACCCTCCAGGACCTGGGACCGGATCTTGGGCAGCTTGGGCCTCAGCCCATCCCCATTCCCTCTCCTCTGAGACTGGACATTTGGTCCCTCACCCATCCCACTATACTGGGACCTACCTGGGACACTACAATCCTTCCCTACCTCACCTGGTTGGGAACTACCTAGACCACTCCTCCCAGGAGCACCCCCAATTGCCTCTTCAGACTCTCTGGTACTCACCCAGAAGTCTGCCTCCATTGTAAGCTCCCTGGGGTCAGAGAACTCACACTCCACCTGGTGTTGGCGTAGCTCTGGAAAATAAGGACTAGACATATGCTCTCCAGTAATTACATCACTCAGCCCCTCACATGAATTAACCAAAGTACCCTTCACCCAACCATCCAGTGACTCTGCTTTGAAAAAGCACCCCACATCACCCTCCTGAGACTGGTGAGACAGTACCGGACTGTCCCTGACACTCAAACAACACTCTTCTGGGATGTCTTCACACTCCATAACCAGGACTTCTATCTGGGGGGAATCCCTCTCCCTGTCACTCTCACCTAGAGTCAGAAGAGAGTCCCTCCCACCAGTAGGAATATGACTCCCCATGCCAGTTCCCCAATCCACCACAGGGACCCTGTGAATCACTGGAGCTACCTCATACCCCTGAACCTCTTGGTGTGTGTTAACTCCCTCCTTCAAGTTGGGCACCACATCTCTGGGCATGTGCACTTCTTCAGCAGTACTGGATACAAGATTTTTGCTGCCACCATCTGAACTGGACTCAGCCCTCATGGCTTCTGTTAGAAATGGGGTCTTTGGTTGACAGTCAGGTTACCCCCTGTTCAAGCAAGGACCCTCACTCTAGTTAGGATAAAAGAGAATCACCCTCAGCTAACCCCTGCTTACCCCCTTGGTAGCTTGGCAGAGCAGTAGGCTTAACCTCAGAGTGCTGGGCGTAAAGTATTTGTACCAACACACACAGTAACTTAATGAAAACACTACAAAATGACACAACCCCAGTTTAGAAAAATAGGAAATATTTATCTAGACAAAACAAGACCAAAACGACAAAAATCCAACATACACAAGTCAAGTTATGATTTTTTAAAGGTTTAAAATAAAAAGAGTCTTTAGGTAGTTGTAACAACACACTAGCGCTGCTAGCGTGAAAATGTACCTGGTTTGCGGCAAAAATAACCCCGCACGGGCGGTGTGCGTCGAAAATAACCCTGCACGGGTATATGCGTCGAAAACAGCTCGGCTCGGCGAGGCGCGTCGAAAAAGCCAGCCACGCGACGGTCCGAAGTCCCGCGGCGCTGGTTGCGATCTCTCAGCCTTCGTCAGCGATGCTGCGCGTCGTTTCTCCTGCTCCGGGCGTCGATTCTCCGGTCGCGTTTCCAGCGGCGTCGTTTCTCAGCTGCGGAGCCGGCGTCGCGTCGTTTTCTCAGCCGCGATCGGATTCGCGTCGATCTTTTCTCCGCACGGTGCTCGGTGCGTGTATTTTTGTCCTTAGGCTGCCAGCCTCTCCTTTCGGGGTCCCAGGAACTGGAAGGGCACCACAGAGCAGAGTAGGGGTCTCTCCAGAGACTCCAGGTGCTGGCAGGAAGAAGTCTTTGCTATCCCTGAGACTTCAATAACAGGAGGCAAGCTCTACATCAAGCCCTTGGAGATTTCTTCTTCAAGATGGAAGGCACACAAAGTCCAGTCTTTGCCCTCTTACTCTGGCAGAAGCAGCACTGCAGGAAAGCTCCACAAAGCACAGTCACAGGCAGGGCAGCACTTGTTCCTCAGCGATCAGCTCTTCTCCAGGCAGAGGTTCCCCTTGATTCCAGAAGTGTTTCTCAAGTTTGTAAGTTTGGGTGCCCTTCTTATACCCATTTTAGTCTTTGAAGTCACCTTTCTTCAAAGGGGACTCACACCTTCTTGTGAAATCCTGCCTTGCCCAGGCAAGGCCTCAGACACACACCAGGGGGCTGGAGACAGCATTGTCAGAGGCAGGCACAGTCCTTTCAGATGAGAGTGACCACTCCACCCCTCCCTCCTAGCAGAGATGGCTAATCAGGAAATGCAGATCACACCCCAGCTCCCTTTGTGTCACTGTCTGGTGTGAGGTGAAAAACAACCCAACTGTCAAACTGACCCAGACAGGGAATCCACAAACAAGGCAGAGTCACAGAATGGTTTAAGCAAGAAAATGCTCACTTTCTAAAAGTGGCATTTCCAAACTCACAATCTTAAAATCAACTTTACTAAAAGATGTATTTTTAAATTGTGAGTTCAGGGATCCCAAACTCCACATGTCCATCTACTCTCTAGGGGAATCTACACTTTAATCATTTTTAAAGGTAGCCCCCATATTATCCTATGAGAGAGAGACAGACCTTGCAACAGTGAAAACGAAATTGGCAGTATTTCACTGTCAGGACATATAAACCACATTACTATATGTCCTACCTTATCCATACACTGCACCCTGCCCTTGGGGCTACCTAGGGCCTACCTTAGGGGTGCCTTACATGTAAGGAAAGGGAAGGTTTAGGCCTGGCAAGTGGGTACACTTGCCAAGTCGAATTTACAGTGTAAAAATACACATACAGACACTGCAGGGGCAGGTCTGAGACATGATTACAGAGCTACTTATGTGGGTGGCACAACCAGTGCTGCAGGCCCACTAGTAGCATTTGATTTACAGGCCCTGGCACCTCTAGTGCCCCTTACTAGGGACTTACTAGTAAATCAAATATGCCAATCATGGATAAACCACTTACATACAATTTAAACAGGAGAGCATATGCACTTTAGCACTGATTAGCAGTGGTAAAGTGCTCAGAGTTGAAAAGCCAACATCAACATGTCAGAAAAATATAGGAGGCAGGAGGCAAAAAAGTCTGGGGATGACCCTGCAAAAGCAAAAGTCCAACACGACCCCCTACCAGCCTAAAGCCAGGGGAGAACAATCAATACCTTGATGTACTTCCCTGATTGGGGCGATAGAACAGGGACCCAGGCCCACAACAGCAGGGGCATGCTCCAGTTCTACGCCTTCCTGACTCCAGTTGGATCCCTCTGTCCATACTCTCAGGGCCCACTAAGCTAACCCATGGGGAACCCTTCTCCACATCTACAGACACCATCTGTGCAACACCTAACTTTACTTTGCTCACAGATGTATTGCAATGGGCAGATAGTACCACCAGGGCCAACACAGTGGTGTTGCCCACTCCACCCCCGGGGTGTGACTCTCGTCCTCCCCCCCCCAGGGGCAACTCTGTCCACCAGGACAGCAAGCCACAGTGGCCCCAGACAACTGTCAGGGATGAGAGCCCGACCTCAGGCCTCTCTAACCACTGTGACTGTGGAGAGTGGGGGGTGGTAGCCCCAGGTGCCTGGCACCCTTTGACCACTCTCTCTTCCACCAGGTCAGGGATGACAACCTGACCCTGGTCCTCCCCTCTGGGGCTCTGTACCCTCCCTGCAGAAGTGGCACCCCTAGAGTCAAAAACTGTCAGGGTGCTTGTAGAAGCAGTCCTGCACAATTCTTCTATCAGTGCAGGGATGTTAACCTGCAACTGATCCTCCAACCTGGGGTCTGTACCTTCAGGTTGGACCAGGGCCAGGGGTGAGGCTTCCCTCCCCCTGCCCTCTCTTCTGGGGTCCTGAACCACCCAACTAGGAGTGGCCCCCCCAGAAGACAACATGGTAGGGGCACCGTTAGCAGTAGCCCCTTCCTCCAGGTCAGGGGGGACACCCTTAACCTGGCCTCCCAATCCAGGGCCTGTACCCACAGACTGGATCACTGCCTGGCAACCCAGGACTTCCTGGGGGGCATACCTACCCCCTACCAGGTCAGAGTTTACCCTCTGAACCTGGTCATCCAACCCAGGGTCACCACCCTGCGGTTGAACCACTGCCTGGCACACCAGGACTTCCTTGGGAGCACATTTACCCCCCATCAGGTCAGAGTTTACCCCCTGAACCTGATCATTCAACCCAGAGTCACCACCCTGCGGTTGAACCATTGCCTGGCACACCAGGACTTCCAGGGGAGCACACCTACCCCCTACCAGATCAGAGCTTACCCCCTGAATCTGGCAATCCAACCCAGAGTCACTACCCTGCGGTTGAACCACTGCCTGGCGCACCAGGACTTCCTTGGGAGCACACGTACTCCCCATCAGGTCAGAGTTTACCCCCTGAACCTGATCATCCAACCCAGAGTCACCACCCTGCGGTTGAATCATTGCCTGGCGCACCAGGACTTCCTGGGGGGCACACCTACCCCCCACAAGGGAAACACTTTCCCCAAGGGCCATACAAGAGTCTGGCTGGCGCAGGTCTCCTGACCTCTGCCCATCTGACAGAGTCTGGATTCCCCCCAACCCAGAAATGGTCTCACCAAGGTCATTCATGGGGGGCTCTGCTCTCAGAGCTGACCCCTGACCCTCCAGGTTCTCCACTGGGGTCCGCAACCCCCTCTCAACCCTCTGTCTGGACTTCTGCAACCCCTCACTAGGAGTGGTACTGCCAGACACCAGAACTGGTGGGACGCTGGCTACAGCCGCCCCCCCAAGTTCTCCTGACACTGTGGGGTCTCCCTCAACAGATGGCCCTATGGTACAGGCTAGGCTCCCCTCCTGGGGTTCCCGCAGGGAACCCTCCAGGACCTGGGACCGGATCTCGGGCACCTTGGGCCTCAACCCATCCCCATTCCCTCTCCTCTGAGACTGGACATGGGGTCCCTCACCCATCCCACTACACTGGGACCTACCTGGGACACTACAATCCTTCCCTACCTCACCTGGTTGGGAACTACCTAGACCACTCCTCTCAGGAGCACCCCCAAATGCCTCTTCAGACTCTCTGGTACTCACCCAGAAGTCTGCCTCCATTGTAAGCTCCCTGGGGTCAGAGAACTCACACTCCACCTGGTGTTGGCATAGCTCTGGAAAATAAGGACTAGACATATGCTCTCCAGCAATTACATCACTCAGCCCCTCACATGAATTAACCAAAGTACCCTTCACCCAACCATCCAGTGACTCTGCTTTGAAAAAGCACCCCACATCACCCTCCTGAGACTGGTGAGACAGTACCTGACTGTCCCTGACACTCAACCCACACTCTTCTGGGATGTTTTCACACTCCATAACCAGGACTTCTACCTGGGGGGAACCCCTCTCCCTGTCACTCTCACCTAGAGTCAGTAGAGTGTCCCTCCCACCAGTAGGAATATGACTCCCCATGCCAGTTCCCCAATCCACCTCAGAGACCCTGTGCATCACTGGAGCTACCTCATACCCCTGAACCTCCTGGCGTGTGTTAACTCCCTCCTTCAAGTAGGGCACCACCTCTCTGGGCATGTGTACTTCTGCAGCATCACTGGATATACAATTGTTGCTGCCACCATTCCAGCTGGACTCAGCCCTCATGACTTCCAGCTCTTTCAATTTAAGCTCGTAAGCATAAATCATTTTTTTAATCTCTAAGTCCCTCCTCCTTTCTTCCAACTCCTTGAATCGGCGAGCCCTGTCTGCCCGTCTGTCCTGTAACTCTTCAGGAGTCAGACCCTTGGGTGACACCCTGCTATCCCTCCTGGGGACCCTCCCCCCAGGCGTAACAGGTACCTCCACTACACCACTGTGTATCCTCTGCACTTCCCCACCCACATTCTCCTCCTCTGTGTGCCCTCCAGCCTTCTTGATTGTCACCCCGGCCCTCTGTGCCTGTTGCAGCTCCCCCTCCCTGGTGGAGCTCTCAGTGGGACAGTCAAGATCTTTAAGGAACTGTTTCAATTGAGCAACTGAGTACTCCTTCAGTTTCTCCATTTCAAACACAGCTCCAGCTGTTGCATCTCCAGATTGAGACATGATGGTCACAAGTGCAAAGTTCCAAAGGCAGAAAAAAAATAATTTCCCAATGAAGTAAAAGGGATCAGCAAAATCATGGAAGTAGAATAAAAAGAGTCCTTAAGAGAAAAATCAAGAGATCACCAAACAAGTAGTATGTGGTCGCGTAGTGGTCTGAGATCAAAACAGTAGTGTACACTTAATCACTGTATGTCAAGTACAAATACAAGTCCAATCCCGACCGCTGGTCACCAATGTTAGAAATGGGGTCTTTGGTTGACAGTCAGGTTACCCCCTGTTCAAGCAAGGACCCTCACTCTAGTTAGGATAAAAGAGAATCACCCTCAGCTAACCCCTGCTTACCCCCTTGGTAGCTTGGCAGAGCAGTAGGCTTAACCTCAGAGTGCTGGGCGTAAAGTATTTGTACCAACACACACAGTAACTTAATGAAAACACTACAAAATGACACAACCCCAGTTTAGAAAAATAGGAAATATTTATCTAGACAAAACAAGACCAAAACGACAAAAATCCAACATACACAAGTCAAGTTATGATTTTTTAAAGGTTTAAAATAAAAAGAGTCTTTAGGTAGTTGTAACAACACACTAGCGCTGCTAGCGTGAAAATGTACCTGGTTTGCGGCAAAAATAACCCCGCACGGGCGGTGTGCGTCGAAAATAACCCTGCACGGGTATATGCGTCGAAAACAGCTCGGCTCGGCGAGGCGCGTCGAAAAAGCCAGCCACGCGACGGTCCGAAGTCCCGCGGCGCTGGTTGCGATCTCTCAGCCTTCGTCAGCGATGCTGCGCGTCGTTTCTCCTGCTCCGGGCGTCGATTCTCCGGTCGCGTTTCCAGCGGCGTCGTTTCTCAGCTGCGGAGCCGGCGTCGCGTCGTTTTCTCAGCCGCGATCGGATTCGCGTCGATCTTTTCTCCGCACGGTGCTCGGTGCGTGTATTTTTGTCCTTAGGCTGCCAGCCTCTCCTTTCGGGGTCCCAGGAACTGGAAGGGCACCACAGAGCAGAGTAGGGGTCTCTCCAGAGACTCCAGGTGCTGGCAGGAAGAAGTCTTTGCTATCCCTGAGACTTCAATAACAGGAGGCAAGCTCTACATCAAGCCCTTGGAGATTTCTTCTTCAAGATGGAAGGCACACAAAGTCCAGTCTTTGCCCTCTTACTCTGGCAGAAGCAGCACTGCAGGAAAGCTCCACAAAGCACAGTCACAGGCAGGGCAGCACTTGTTCCTCAGCGATCAGCTCTTCTCCAGGCAGAGGTTCCCCTTGATTCCAGAAGTGTTTCTCAAGTTTGTAAGTTTGGGTGCCCTTCTTATACCCATTTTAGTCTTTGAAGTCACCTTTCTTCAAAGGGGACTCACACCTTCTTGTGAAATCCTGCCTTGCCCAGGCAAGGCCTCAGACACACACCAGGGGGCTGGAGACAGCATTGTCAGAGGCAGGCACAGTCCTTTCAGATGAGAGTGACCACTCCACCCCTCCCTCCTAGCAGAGATGGCTAATCAGGAAATGCAGATCACACCCCAGCTCCCTTTGTGTCACTGTCTGGTGTGAGGTGAAAAACAACCCAACTGTCAAACTGACCCAGACAGGGAATCCACAAACAAGGCAGAGTCACAGAATGGTTTAAGCAAGAAAATGCTCACTTTCTAAAAGTGGCATTTCCAAACTCACAATCTTAAAATCAACTTTACTAAAAGATGTATTTTTAAATTGTGAGTTCAGGGATCCCAAACTCCACATGTCCATCTACTCTCTAGGGGAATCTACACTTTAATCATTTTTAAAGGTAGCCCCCATATTATCCTATGAGAGAGAGACAGACCTTGCAACAGTGAAAACGAAATTGGCAGTATTTCACTGTCAGGACATATAAACCACATTACTATATGTCCTACCTTATCCATACACTGCACCCTGCCCTTGGGGCTACCTAGGGCCTACCTTAGGGGTGCCTTACATGTAAGGAAAGGGAAGGTTTAGGCCTGGCAAGTGGGTACACTTGCCAAGTCGAATTTACAGTGTAAAAATACACATACAGACACTGCAGGGGCAGGTCTGAGACATGATTACAGAGCTACTTATGTGGGTGGCACAACCAGTGCTGCAGGCCCACTAGTAGCATTTGATTTACAGGCCCTGGCACCTCTAGTGCCCCTTACTAGGGACTTACTAGTAAATCAAATATGCCAATCATGGATAAACCACTTACATACAATTTAAACAGGAGAGCATATGCACTTTAGCACTGATTAGCAGTGGTAAAGTGCTCAGAGTTGAAAAGCCAACATCAACATGTCAGAAAAATATAGGAGGCAGGAGGCAAAAAAGTCTGGGGATGACCCTGCAAAAGCAAAAGTCCAACAGCTTCCAGCTTCAGCTTTACACAGCTCAGCTTTTGAGCAGCAACCCTTTTTTTTCCAGAACTAAGGCTCTCTTCTCCTCGGCCCTCTCAAGTTCTGCTTCTAGCTCTTCCAGACTCCGGATTCGAGCTAGGAGCCAATCATCTCTTTCTGTTCCCTCCTCAGGGCCACTTCCCTCCTCCTCAGAGTAGTCCTCCACCTCAGAGTAGTTCTCCTCCTCAGACCCATTTGGTGGTTTTGCCTGACAACGTTTCAACTCATACTGAAACAGGGCTGACTCAAGGTCCTCCCTTCTGGATTTCTTGTTCACAGCCAGTCCCATTTCCATGCAGAATGCTTTAAGCTGCCACTTTTTAATGCATAAATAGGTGCCAGAAATAGACTTCCATTCTGCAAAGGCTTCACAACCAAAAACCAAAGTCCAAAAATATTAGCAATATTTCCAGGAGGACATCAGAGGACAAAAAGCAGAATCACAAGACAAGTAGTATATGGTCATGTAGTGGTCTGAACTCAAAACAGTAGTGTACACTTAATCACTGTATGTCAAGTACAAATACAAGTACAAATCGCAACCACTGATCACCAAT
Source organism: Pleurodeles waltl (assembly GCF_031143425.1). Taxonomy (NCBI): domain Eukaryota; kingdom Metazoa; phylum Chordata; class Amphibia; order Caudata; family Salamandridae; genus Pleurodeles; species Pleurodeles waltl. Next base: position 263,896,608 of record NC_090448.1, on the reverse strand, counting down.
GTTAGAAATGGGGTCTTTGGTTGACAGTCAGGTTACCCCCTGTTCAAGCAAGGACCCTCACTCTAGTCAGGGTAAAAGAGAATCACCCTCAGCTAACCCCTGCTTACCCCCTTGGTAGCTTGGCAGAGCAGTAGGCTTACCTTCAGAGTGCTAGGTGTAAAGTATTTGTACCAACACACACAGTAACTCAATGAAAACACTGCAAAATGATGCAACACCAGTTTAGAAAAATAGGAAATATTTATCTAAACACAACAAGACCAAAACGACAAAAATCCACCATACACAAGTCAAGTTATCAATTAAAAATCAAAAAGAGTCTTTAAGTAGTTTTACATACACACTAGCGCTGCTAGAGTGAAAATGTACCTGGTGCGCGTCAAAAATAACCCCGCACGGGCGGGAGTGCGTCAAAAATAACTCCACACAGCGATACTGGAGTCAAAAATCCAGCCGCACGATGATCCGAAAATCCCACAGCGCAGGTTGTGATCTCCCAGCCTCCGTCAGCGATGCTGCGCGTTGTTTCTCCTGCTCCGTGTGTCTATTTTTCGGTCGCATTTCCTGCGAGCGTCATTTCTCAGCTGCAGAGCCGGCGGCACGTTGTTTTTTTCAGCCGCAGATCGTAATTGCGTCAATCTTTTCACTGCACGGTGCTCTGTGTGTGGATTTTCTTGTCTTTAGGCTACCAGCTTCTCCTTCCAGGGTCCCAGGAACTGGATGAGCACCACAGGCAGAGTAGGAGTCTCTCCAGAGACTCCAGGTGCTGGCAGAGAGAAGTCTTTGCTGTCCCTGAGACTTCAAACAACAGGAGGCAAGCTCTAGATCAAGCCCTTGGAGATTTCTTCTCAAGATGGAAGGCACCCAAAGTCCAGTCTTTGCCCTCTTACTCTGGCAGAAGCAGCAACTGCAGGATAGCTCCACAAAGCACTGTCACAGGCAGGGCAGCTCTTCTTCCTCAGCTATTCAGCTCTTCTCCAGGCAGAAGTTCCTCTTGGTTCCAGAAGTGTTTCTCAAGTCTGTGGTTTTGGGTGCCCTTTTTATACCTAATTTCTCCTCTGAAGTAGGCCTACTTCAAAATAAAGTCTCTTTGGAATGGGAAATCCTGCCTTGCCCAGGCCAGGCCCCAGACACTCACCAGGGGGTTGGAGACTGCATTGTGTGAGGGCAGGCACAGCCCTTTCAGTTGTGAGTGACCATTCCTCCCCTCCCTCCTAGCACAGATGGCTCATCAGGATATGCAGGCTACACCCCAGCTCACTTTGTGTCACTGTCTAGTGTGAGGTGCAACCAGCCCAACTGTCAAACTGACCCAGACAGGGAATCCACAAACAGGCAGAGTCACAGAAATGGTATAAGCAAGAAGATGCTCACTTTCTAAAAGTGGCATTTTCAAACACACAATCTTAAAATCAACTTTACTAAAAGATGTATTTTTAAATTGTGAGCTCAGAGACCCCAAACTCCACATGTCCATCCGCTCCCAAAGGGAATCTACACTTTAATCAGATTTAAAGGTAGCCCCCATGTTAACCTATGAGAGGGACAGGCCTTGCTACAGTGAACAACGAATTTAGCAATATTTCACTGTCAGGACATATAAAACACATTACTATATGTCCTACCTTAACCATACACTGCACCCTGCCCTTGGGGCTACGTAGGGCCTACCTTAGGGGTGGCTTACATGTAAGACAAGAGAAGGTTTAGGCCTGGCAAGTGGGTACACTTGCCAAGTCGAATTGACAGTTAAAACTGCACACACAGACACTGCAATGGCAGGTCTGAGACATGATTAAAGAGCTAGTCATGTGGGTGGCACAACCAGTGCTGCAGGCCCACTATTAGCATTTGATTTACAGGCCCTGGCACCTCTAGTGCACTTTACTAGGGACTTACCAGTAAATCAAATATGCCAATCATGGATAAACTGATTACATACAATTTTACACAGAGAGCATATGCACTTTAGCACTGGTTAGCAGTGGTAAAGTGCTCAGAGTTCAAAATGCCAACAGCAACAGCTCAGAAAAAATAGGAGGCAGGAGGCAAAAAGATTGGGGATGACCCAGCATAAGCAAAAAAGTCCAACAGTGACCTATATAGATCAAAGAACCCTGCCCTATCTGGTACTTACTTGCCTTGATAGTCAGGCCTGCCCTCTGCTGAGCCTGAAGCACTTCCCTCAGGTAGCCCAGCTAGTCCTTCCAACTAGAGCCGAATATTACAATGTCATCTAGATAGGTGGCACTGAAGTTCTCCAGTCCAGCTAGGACCTGATTTACTAACCTCTGTAAGGTAGCACGGGTATTCTTCAACCAGAAGGGCATGACCCAGAACAAGAATACCCTTCTGGTGTAGAGAATACAGGCCTCTCTTTGGATCCCTCGTACAAGGCAACCTTCCAGTACCCAGAGGTTAAGTTAAATGTGTTGAAGAGCTTAACAGCTCCAAGCCGATCTATACGGTTATCAGCTCAGGGGACTGGATGTGCAACAGTCCTGGTCACTGCATTGAGCCCATGGTAGTCCACACAGAACTGGATTTCAGGTGTGACACCTTGTGGGGCAGCTTTGCGGACCAGTACCACTGGGCTGAACTAAGGGCTGTTGGAAGGCTCAGTAAACCCAAGTGCCAACATTTTTGAGCCCTCCTCCTTAATGTTGGTCCTCACATTGTGAGACGATCTATGAATTTTATTCATCACAGGCGTCCTATCCCCAGTATCAATATAATGGGTGCACCATGTAGTGAGTCCTGGGGGATGTGAGAATAGAGAGGCAAACTGGCCTCAAAACTGATGACAGTTTCTCTTTTGATCCAGGGTCAGTGTAAGGGAGAGGCTAACACCCTCCACTGACCCATCCTGCTCTTTGGAAAATAGGAGGTCAGAGAGAGGTTCACTCACCTCTTCCACCCCATCATCAGTTAACAAGTGTATGGTGATCTCAGACATCTCAAAGTGGGGCTTGAGGCCGTTCACATGTAGAACCCTCAAGGGGTTCCCAGGAGTTTTGAGGTCCACCAGGTAGGAAACACTGCTCTATGCTGCTCGACCTCATAGGGCCTGTACCAGCGGTCTTGTACAGCAGAAGGCTCCATTGGCTCCATGACCCACACTTTTTGGCAAGGCTACAAATCCACCAAGGTGGCATTCTGCTCATACCATTGTGTCATGTCCTTCTGTCTGGCTTCTAGGTTCTCTTCAGTGAGCTTCCTCAATCAGGCTGTCTAGTTGCAGAGGTTCAACATTGCCGTAGTTGGACTCTAGCTTGCTCTAGGCAAGACTGCCGGTTTAGGGATGACAGCACTTTTGTTTGTTGGTGACTAGGCCAATCCTACAAGTCGCAACTGTCAGCCCACCCTTCCTGGCTCACAAGCAGACGCTCACCAAAACCCAAACAGTAAAAGGGGATCTCTGGCAGCCTTTACGCATGGACTCTAGAGTGCAACATCTCAGGGGAGTTGTGGTTAAATGGAGGTTACCCTTTTCTCACATGAGCAACACATCTCACTCAGACACATGCAATAAAGGAGACGCAGTGAACTTTTCAATACGTTTTATTACCAAGACTACAATCTACAGTAAAATGCATGCGCTGCAATGATTAGAATAATGAACAATGCAAGAAGTAGAATTGTAAAAATGAGAGTTGTGAATACAAGGACCCCGACCATCTTGCAATAACATGAGATGTGAAATAGGCCCTTGTACCCTAGCATGGAGAACCTAATCTCTAACCTAAAGAGAGCTAGGTGTAATAAACCTAATCTGCCATTACAATGTCCATGAGATGAACCCTCAACCCTTTTTACCTTGGAATGAGGTCTCTGGATCAGACTCTGTGGTGACACGAAGGCTGGGTCTGCATCAAGGGTATGTGCAGCATAGAGAGGGTTGATGGCATCTGGTAGGATTCCTTCTGATAACCCTGTCTGCATTAAATGTATTTATACAGATCTTGTAGGACCCCTGACACAGTTATGTTCCCAAACAATAGATAAGAAGGCATGCTTGGTGCAGCAATTATATAAACAATTCCCTCCAAAAGTACATTATGTTCCTGTCACATGTAAGTGGAAAAGGAACATGATGTGAATACCTACATATATCACTTGTATTTGATGCTGATAGTGATGCCTTCACAGAGTGGCACTGATAACGTGAAATCAAAACATCTTCCTAACCATAAGCATAGCAGCCATCTTGGAAAAATAATTAAATAAATGCACTAAAACAGAATAGGCTAACTACGCTAAAAGTCACTAGGTGGCACAGGTCTGCAAGCCAGAAAGCTAAGCAAACCCCTGATTCCCAATAAAAGGAAATAGTATCCACTACAACATGTAGTTGACCACATCCTGGCAGGCTTGCAGAGTAGTTTGCACCTAGCTCTCCTTCACCAGAATGATAGGCACTCTCACAGGGTACTCATAGGCGAATAAAAGACATGGCAGGAGGAAGCCCGTATGGTACCTGTTGGGCTCAGGTAGACCCACAATCAGGCATTTCAGAGTATGGTTGATACGTTTAACCAACCCGGTGATGTGGGGCTGGTAAGGAGTGGAAAACGTATATGTTACCCCACACTCCTTCCACATGGCCTTTATGTACTTGGACATGAAGTTGGTACCTCTGGCAGATGCCACCTCCTTTGGAAAGACCACCTGGGAAAACATGCCCATCAGTGACCTGGCCACGGTGGGCGCAGTCACTGTCCTCAGAGGGATAGTCTCAGGGTAGCTGGTGGCATGGTCCATCAAGACCAGAAGAAATCTGTTGCCTATGACTGTCTCGGGGGACAACAATATTGATGCCAAACCTCTCAAAAGGGGTGCTAATGAAAGGTAAAGGTTGTAGGGAGGGCTTGCATTTCCCCCTCACTTGCCACATGGCTGGCAGGTAAGACAGGACCTACAGTATGCCGCTGAGGCCTGCCTCATTTGAGGCCAATAAAAGTGGGTGACAAGCCTCTCAAAGGTCTTGTCCTGCCCCAAATCAACTGCCAGTGGCACATCATGAGCCAAAACCAGTAGGAAAGACCTGTAGCACAGTGTGAGCACCGACTCACGTGTAGCCCAGGCTTAGGATCCTTAGGCTCACCATACAGGAGATCATTCTACCAGTAAATCAGGTGCTTGCCAGGGATGTCACCAACTGCTTGGACCTCAGCCTGCTGTAGGGCACTCTCTCTGCGCCTTGCAGAACTCCTCCCTGGTGAGACCCTCTTCCTACGGCCAGCTGGACAGTTGAGGTAGGATTCCCAGTTCAGCTATATCTTCCCCTGTAAGTAAAGGGGTGTCCCACTCGGGGTCAGCCTCTTCACTGACCATGGGAATCTAAGGAGTGGGTTTCCCATGCCCCTTCTACTTCCTCTTCTTTGCAGGACCCTGGATCATTGTTCCAGGCTCTAGGTCCTTCTGACCACCCTCCATAGCTGCCTTGTACTGTGTGGTCAGGCACACCCACTCAGGTAACCCCATCATCTTTGAGTGTGACCTAAGCGCCAACTCCTTCCAGATGGTGTGTTCCAGGTCATTGCCCAGCAGACAGTCCACAGGCATGGATGGACTCACAGCTACCTTCGAGGAACATGAGACCCTCCCACTCAGAGGGAACCAGGGCTACTGGGCAGTGGCTGTCATGGTTGTCAGCAGCGACAACTTGGTGGAACGTGTTAGAGACTACCTGCTCTGAAGACACCAGATGACAGCTGACAGTTGTCCTTCTGGCTCTCATGTCTCTTAGAGCCTTCTCCTTCTGTCCATTGATGGACACCCACTGGCTGTACATTTTTACCCTTGTCAGGCATGTGAGTTCTCTGTATCATCTCTCCATCACCCAAGGACACTAGGATTAACTGCACTTTCTCCCCAGGACTATCCAGGGACAGCTCCTCCCCAAGCGCTACACTAGCCATCCCCAGTAACTGCCCACCAGTGGGAGGGCACTTGGCATCTCTCTTGTAGTATCCTTCCTGTTGACATTCAAAGCGCTTCACAGGAGCCTTCCCTGCAGACTTGCTCTCAGGGAACCATTTTTTCTTTTTCTCAAACGACGAAAGGGAACCGTGTCCTGCAGAACTAGTTAGGGCTCCTTTAGGGAACTCCTTACTCTTTTTGTCTCCCCTCCTTCTGCTGGTGGAAACCCTGCTGGCCCTTGGTGTAATCTCCCCCAAGGACTTTACTTGAGGATTCAGGTGCTAACCGAGCAGTCCACCTCCTTAGCAAGCTCTCTGGGGTCAGTTAGCTTACTATTAACAAGTTGTTGGCGCAGAGTTGGAAAACAAAGACTGAACAGGTGCTCTGTTGCAAACAAATTGTACAACCCCAGGTAATCTTTTACCTCACTGACCTTCATCCAACCCTTCAGTTCCTTGCAAAAACAATTCACACAATCCACCCAGGTCTGTTGAGAAATCCCTGACTATCTCTGAATTTTGGTCTACATTTCTCTGGAGTCAAACCAAACTTCCTGATTAGGGCTGTACCTCATCCTGTCACCTCCCTCTAGGGCCAGTATAGTAACCCTCCCTTCACTAGCGATATGCCGCCACAAACTAGCTTCCCACTCTGCCTCAGGGACCTTGTGCATTTAAAGAGCAATTTCATAGGCCTCGAACCATCTGTCTACGTCATCTTCCACCACAAAATCTGACACCAGACCCATGGGTATGTGGAACTCCCTGTTTGATGGTACAGAAGAATTGCTGCCACCGTTACTTATTGAGTCCACCTGTCTGGCCTCCATATCCAGCTCTCTCAGGCTCAACTCCTAAGCTAACATCAACTTTTTCTCTTCAATAGCCATTCTCTTTTGGCTCTCCTCCATCTCTGTGGTACGTTTTCTACTCTAAGGCTTGTTTCTTCTATTTCTCCTACTCCTCTATGGCTAGCTACCTTTGTTTCTCCTCAAATTTGAGCTTCGCCAGCTCAAATCGAAATGTTCTCTCCTCTCCCCCTGTCCTCCAGCTCCTCTTGGGGCAGTCATTTGGATGACACACTGCTCCCTGCCCTGGAAGGGACCCTCATTCCTGGGAGAAAGTTGCTCACTTTCCCCACAGACAGCTTTCCAATGCCTCCTCTCAGACCCTGGTCCAAATCACCTTCACATCCAGCTCTTCCTCACTCTCATTTTCTTCTGAGGTCTCATTTGCTGCAGCATGGGCTTCTGAATAAGCACTCAGTGCCTTTTGTGGTTCCACCTTCTTGCTCCTAGCAGGCAGCCCAAAATCCTTACAGAAGTCTTTGAGCTGGGCCACGGTGTAATCCTCAAGTTTGGCCAGCTCAAACTCTATTTTTGCAGGTGCAGATGCAGAAACTCCAACTAGAGGCCTGATTGAGTGTAAAAAGTGAAAAATGTCTATAAGGGAGAATTGAAAAATATAAATGCCCATTAAAAGAGAGTAGGGAAAAAGGATTGCCAATGCAGATCAGAAAGTATTGATTTGAATTGGTCTAGATGTGAATAGTAGTGTACACTAAATTACTGCAAGGTACCGCACAAACACAAGTCTGCTACAAAACAAATGGAGGCCCTGCTGAAACAGTACCTATGATGGAGCAAAGCGGTGACGTCGAGGGCACAATGTATCAGTATTTTCCACGCAGTTGGGTTACTGCATCATCGTTAAGCTCCACTGAAGTGAATGCAATATGTCGTTGTCAAGCCGCACAGAGCATCATCGTTTAGCGGTGCAGATTGTGAATCCGCTGTTGTCAAGCAGTGTTACAAATGGGGTCTCTAGTTGTCAGAAGTAAACACCCTTGTCCAAGTAGGGACCACAATCCTAGTCAGGGTAAGTCACACACAATCCAAATTATCCTATGCCCACCCTCTGGTAGCTGGGCACTGAGCAGTCAGACCTAACTTAGAAGGCAATGTGTAAAGTATTTGTGCAATAAATCATACGATAACACAATGAAAACACGACAAAAGTACACCACACAGGTTTAGAAAAATATATGATATTTGTCTGGTTAAATTAAGGTCAAACAATAGAAATTCAATAAGCACAAGATGAGATATCGCTTTTGCAAGTTTAAATAGTTTCTTCAATCTTGTAAATCAACAGTTGTCTCTTGTTTATACAAAGTACCTGGTTTGCATCAAAATTAACACGCAGGGAGACCGCAAAGGAGGAGATGCGGGGAAAAATAAAGTCTGCGTCGGATTTTCTGATGTGGCACATGCAATGCCTCGTTTCTTTCCATGCTGCAAAGGGCTTTGTGTCAATTTCCGGCACGCAGTCTTGGCTCCTCACTGCGATGGGGGAATCTTTCGACGCCCAAGGATGATGCAAGAAAAATCCTGGGCGTGCAGGAAGAAGTCACACATGTTGCGTTGATCTGGTAGATGATACGTTAAAAATTCTGTCGCAAGGCAGGCGCAGCGTCAATTCTTCACTCAGGAAGTCGGCTGCATCGTTCCGGCTTGGCTGTGCATCAATCCTGTAGGGCCCTCTATCGAACTTCCAGTCGCAACACATGCGCTGAATCGATATTCGCTTGGGAAGTCAGGCTGTGTCATTCCGGTTTGTCTGTGCTGCAATTTTCTCGTCGCAGGGGAGGCTGTGCTTCATTTCCGGCAGGCTATGCATCGATTTTCAGCACACAAGGAGTTTCCTTAAAGAGATGAAGTCTTTTGGCCCTGAAACTTCAGAAACAGGAGGCAAGCTCAATCCAAGGCCTTGGAGAGCCCTTCTCAGCAAAGTCAGAGGGCAGCATGGCAACAGCAGGGCAGCAGTCCTTCACAGCAATGAAATCCAGGTGAGTCCTTTGGGCAGCCAGGTGGTTCCTCTTGGCAGGTAACAGGTTCAGGTCCAGAAGTGTCTGAGTTAATGGGGTCAGGGACCCAGTTTATATACCCAAAAATGCATTTGAAGTGGGGGAGACCTCAAAGAGTGGCTTTGAACGGCACAAGTTCCCCTTTCAGTACAGGTCTGTCTGCCAGGGTACTAGTAGGGGGTTTGGCAGTCCGTTGTGTGGGGACAGGCCACTGGCCTTTGAAATGTAACTGTCAGGTCCTCCATCCATCCAGCCCAGGAAGACCTGTTCAATATTCAGATGAGCGCAGGTGTGACTGAGTGTCCTGTGTTTGTGGTTGTCTGGGTGAAATGCACAAGGGAACTTTCAATCAGCCCAGCCCAGGTGTGGACTGGAGAAAGACTGTAAGGCACGGATGGATTTTAAGTGCAGAGAAAGGCTCACTTTCTAAAAGTGACATTTCTAAAATAGTAATATAAACTCCAACCTCACCAATAAGCAGGATTTTCGATTGCCATTCTGGCCATACTAAATATGACCTAGTTACCCCTTTCTGGTCAGAATCTACCACTCAAACAGGAAATGAGGGTAGCTCTAATGCTATCCTATGAAAGGAGCAGGCCTCACAGTAGTGAAAAACGAATTTATGAGTTTTCCACTACCAGGACATATAAACCACACATGTACATGTCCTGCCTTTTGTCTACCTAGCAGCCTGCCCTATGGGTTACCTAGGGCCTACCTTAGGTGTGACTTATATGTAGAAAAAGAGGAGCTCAAGGCTTGACAAGTACTTTTAAATGCCAAGTGGAAGAGGCAGTGAAACTGCACACACAGGCCTTGCAATGGAAGGCCTGGGACATGGTTAAGAGGCTGTTTATGTGGCTGGCACAACCAGTGCTTCAGGCCCACTAGTAGCATTCAATCTACGAGCCCTGGGCACATGTAGTGTAGTTTACGAGGAACTTACAAGTAGGTCAAATATGCCAATTGGGTATGAACCACTGTTACATTTGAACTTTTTTCCTCATGAAGGGCCATCCTCAGTCCTTTTGCCTCCTGCTTCCTATTTTTTCTGACCGTTTTTTGTTGGCTTTAGAACTCTGAGCACTTTACCACTACTAACCAGTGCTAAACTGCATATGCTCTCTGTGTAAACTGTATTGTTGATTGGATTTCCATGATTGGCATATTTGATTTAATGGTAAGTTCCTAGTACAGTGCACTAGAGGTGCCCAGCGCCTTGTACATCAAATGCTACTAGTGGGCCTGCGGCACTGGTTGTGCCACCCAAAATAGTAGCTCTGTAAACATGGCTCAGACCTGCCACTGCAGTGTCTGTGTGTGCAGTTTTAAACTGCCAATTCGACTTGCCAAGTGTACCCACTTAGGCAGGTCCTAGTAGCCCCATGGGCAGGGTGCAGTGTATGTTTAAGGTAGGACATATACTGAAGTGTTTTACATGTCCTGACAGTGAAATACTGCCAAATTCGGTTTTTACTGTTGCAAGGCCTATCCCTCTCATAGGTTAACATGGGGACTATGTTTAAACATGATTAAAGCGTAGATTCCCTTTGGGAGCGTATAGACATGTGGAGTTTGGGGTCTCAGCGGTCACAATTTAAAAATACATCTTTTAGTAAAGTTGATTTTGAGATTGTGTGTTTGAAAATGCAAATTTTAGAAAGTGAGCATTTTCTTGCTTAAACCATTCTGTGACTCTGCTTGTTTGTGGAGTCCCTGTCTGGATCAGTTTGACAGTTGGGCTGCTTGCACCTCTCTCTAGACAGTGACACAAAGGGAGCTGGGGTGTAGCCTGCAAGTCCTGATGAGCCATCTGTGCTAGAAGGGAGGGGAGGAGTGGTCACTTATAGCTGAAAGAGCTGTGCCTTTCCTCACACAATGCAGTCTCCAACCCCCTGGTGTGTGCCTGGGGCCTGGCCTGGGCAAGGCAGAATTTCACAAACAAGAGAGACTTTTCTTTGAAGTAAGCCTAAATGAAGTAGGCATGGGTATAAGAAGGGCACCCAAAACCACAAAATGTAGACCACTTCTGGAAATCAAGAGAAACCTCTGCCTGGAGAAGAGCTGAAGAGCTGAGAAGTGCTGCACTGTCTGTGACTGTGCTTTGAGGAGCTATCCTGCAGTTGCTGCTTCGGCCTGTGTAAGGGGACAAAGATTGGACTTTGTTGTGCATTCCTGCTTGTGAAGAAATCTCCAAGGGCTTGTCCTGAGCTTGCCTCCTGTTGTTGAGTTCTCAGGGCCATCAAAGACTTCCCCTGCCAGCATCTGGATTCTCTGCTGAGACTCCTGCTCTGCCAAGTGGTGCTCTATCCAGTTCCTGGGGCCTTGACAAGTGAAGCTGGCAGACCAAGGTTGGAAATCCACACACAGATCGCAGTACGGGGACATTTTTGACGTGACCTCCTGAGCGAGGCTGATAAACGACCCGCTGACTGCAGCGCAGCTGGAAGATTGACGCATGCCACTGGAGAAACGATGCACGGCATTGCTGACGGAGGCTGCAACAATGCAACCTCGCTGGGCGCGTTGAAAAACTACGCAAGTCTGCCCGGACCCAGGGTGTTCTATCCGGATCGACCCATCGCTCTCCTGCGAGGAAAAGAAACGACACACGCCAATCCGACCGGAAACCATGCATGAGCTCGCGCACCGCTTACCTCTTTTGACGCACACTAACCCTTGCATGTTATTTTGACGCGACCCAGGTACTTTTCAACGCTAACAGTGTTTTATCTGTTTACCAAAGGATTTAAAACTCTTTTTGTTTTTTAATTAATAACTTGACTTGTGTATGTTGGATTTTTGTTGTTTTGGTCTTGTTTTGTTTAGATAAATATTTTCTATTTTTCTAAACCTGTGTTGTGTCATTTTGTAGTGTTTTCATTAAGTTACTGTGTGTTGGTACAAATACTTTACACCTAGCACTTTGAAGTTAAGCCTGCCTGCTTGTGCTAAGCTACCAAAAGGGTGAGCCAGGGTTAGCTGAGGGTGATTCTCCTTTATCCTGACTAGCTTGAGGGTCCTTGCTTGGACAGGGGGTAACCTGACTGCCAACCAAAGCCCCATTTCTAACAGTTACCATGTTTAAGGGAGAGAGCCTATGCACTGTAACACTAGTTAGCAGTGGTAAAGTGCGCAGAGTCCTAAAACCAGCAAAAACAGGGTCGGAAAAGTGGAGGGAGGCAGGCAAAAAGTTGGGAGATGACCACCCTAAGGCTATCAGGTATAGCAAGCAGCCTGTGCATCGAGGGAGCGTTGTGTAGGAATTTCTCCTGCACTCAAAGCAATGTATCTTTTGTGTAGAAATCATCTTCAGAACCCACTTTAGATGTCTAGGACTGGAGGGGGGCACCTCAGGCAAGGTTGGAACTCACAGATGGCAGAGTTCAGCAGCACCAGGAGAGTTGCAGGCAGTCTTTGATCCCTGAGTCCCTGAGACTGCAGGCAAATAGGGGGCAAGATAAGAAGCCCTTGAAGAATCTTGGGTTCAAGGATGTAGGGAACAGATCCAGTCCTTCTCATTGCAGAGAAGAAGCAGCAGGTCAGTACAGCAAAGCAAGTAGGCCAAAACAGCAATGCAGTTGCAGAGTGGCAGTCTCTCCTGGCAGCACAGCAGTCTTTCTTCGTGGCAGAATGTCTTTGGTTCCAGTAAAGTTCAGATTTGGTGGGGTTTGGGGTCCAGTATGTGTACCCAAATGTGCCTTTAAAGTGGGGAAGACTACAAAGAGGCCTTTGATGATGACAAGGTCCCTGCCCTTCCTTCTGTGGCTCCGGGCAGGCACCTTGTGAAGTGGCTCCAGGTACGCTACAGGGGTTTATGCAGCCCTTTGTGTGAGGAGAGGCACCACCCTATGAGGCAGTGCTAAGCCCCCCCTCCCCATCAAGCCAGTTAATGGCACATCAGCCTGGAGATGGGCCACCAGGATGCCTATGTCACATCCGTCTCTCTTTGTGTGTGACTGTCTAGCGGGAATGAAGAAACCCAGCTGTCATCACCCCAGACGTGTATTAAGAGACAGGCAGAGGCACAGAATGGTTAAAGTAAAAAAATGCCAACTTTCTATAAGTGCCATTTTCAGACTTACAGTTTAGAACTGGACCTCACTATAAGTGGTGATTTTAAATTGTGAGTCCACAGGCAGCAAACTCTGTATTTCTAGATTTTCCCAATTGAAAGTTACACTTAAAGGATACTTCAAGGTAACCCCAATGTTCCCCTATGGGAGAGATAGGCCTTGCAGTAGTGAAAAACACATTTAGCAGCTTTTCACTACCAGGACATGTTAAACTTAAACGTACATGTCCAACTATTTAAATACACTGTGCCCTTCCCCTGTGGCTAACTGGGGCCTACTTAAGGGGTGACATATTAATAAAAAGGAAGGTTTGGGCCTGGCAAGTAGGTGCACTTGCCAAGTCAAAATGGCAGTTTAAAACTGCGCACACCTGCTCTGTAGTGGTAGGCCTGAGACATGTTTGAAAGGCTACTGTGGTGGGTGTAAAATTTGGTGCTGCAGGCCCACTAGTAGCATTTAATTAACATGCCCTGGACATCGATAGTGCTCTTTACTAGGGTCTTATAAGTAAATGAAATATGCCAATTTTGGATGAGCCAATATTACCAAGTTTAGAGTACAGAGCACCTGCACTTTAGTATTGGTCAGCAGTGGTAAAGTACCCAGAATCCTAGAGGCCAGCAAAAATGAGTCAGCAAACAGAAGGTCAGAGTGCAAACAGTTAGGGAAAACCAGACCAAGGATGCCAGGCCTAACTTTTGATCAAACTTGAATTGGGTCACTAATTTTCACTTCCCTGGAATTAGATATTAAGATAATGTTAAATGGGTTGAGGGAACAGGAAATCCTGAGTAATTTTTTCCCACACATTGTTTGCCCTCCTGCACTTTGGCAAACGGTTTGGCAGTAATGCTGATACACCTATCCCAGAAGCCTTTAAGCCATCAGTAATTAACACTTTATTGCAGGAGGCAGGCATAAGGTGGTCTATATTTTGTAAATCCTAGCAACAATTAAAAATTGCTCCTACAAAATGTATTTAAAACCAGCCCCCTATTCTGCAAGAACTTCTATGCCCCCACCCCCCTCTATCGTCAGTTTGGGGTTCAGGGAGTTGCAGGCAAAGCTCAACTAACACCACTGTTTTTATCTTGAGTTTCTTTCCCCTCCGCAGATAGATAAATGTTTTATTGTGCAATTATTTAAAATCATTGCAATAAAGCACACCTTCGTAAATGTCTTTCTTATTTTGAGCGCAATGAGATAATGCTTACAAAGGACACCTAATTGTGATATTAAAAATGTCTTTAAAGTACTTAGCTATTAAGAGCAGAAGTTAAAAACAATGGTAGTCTAAAGGGCAGCACTTTGACCCTAAGCAGGGTGCCAAACTGATCTCAGTCTGATCTCAAGGCCTCTATGAAATCCCTGGGGCAAGCAAAGGTCTAATCAAAGGTGCAAAATATAGTGTCTGGTGCAGTCTCAGGAACTTTATAAATCTAGCTGCCATTTGTGATCACTCACTTTTCAAACATGCTTCCACGGCTACGTTGCAAGTACGAATATGTAGAGTGCACTGTATTGGTCGAAGCCAGAATACTCTAAGTGGGAGCAGCTTCTCACATACACACAGAATATGGATTAGTGATTCTTCGTGCCTAATCTGCAATGCCTGTCCTGGGCTTCAAAATATCTCTGACCATACCCGTATGTTTTTAGTAGAATGAGCCCTAAGCGCAGTCTCAATAACTCCTGCTTGAGGGTCGCACTAAATGGCAAGGAAAGATAAATCGGCAAAGCCCCTGACTCGTAAAGAGTGACCGCTCACCTACCATGAGCGAGTTCCTTAACTGTGTTGCTGTCTTTCTCCCTGGAGATTAACTTTGTTTGCTTGGTTATTAATCTACAGACTGTTGGCACTGGGAGACCACTTACCCAGGTCTCCCTGGCCTCAAGGGTATCCTGTGCTTGACTAAAATACTTATGCCAATTGGTCTGATGGTTTTTATTGTTTCCCCAATTATGCTTTTTAATGTGCCTTCTTTTGCCTGTTTGCCTTTTGCACACTGTATTAAATTGGCTTTAGAGCCCAGTGCTGGGAAATCAGACAGAAGTCCTGATGGATTTGTGCATGCGCTGTTCAATTTGGTAAAGAGAATATTTGATTGCACCATGTGTTATAGTTGCATGTAGTTTACAGCCCTTCACCTTTGTGGTCTTAATTCAGGGTTCATCAATGAGTTCCTTAGTTTGCAAAAAAGACCCACTCCAATGAGTTTGCAGCTGCTTGCTGGGCATGCTATGGGCTGAAGTGCGGCTCTTATGGCCCAACCAAACCCCCAAATATTTGTAGGTTTCCACTACTTCCACAGAGCTCCCCTCAATGAACCTGGCCCATGCTTTTTCAGTTTTGATGAGATTGCCAAGACTTTTTTTTCTAACGTATATTTTTAGGCTGTTTAGCCAACAATAGACTGCAAGTGCAATAAAGAGTTGCTGCACACCAATAGGCATTTGGTCCAGGAGTACAGTATCATCTGCATACTGTAACAATTGTATTCTGGTGCCAGACATTTTTGGGAGGAACACCCTCACCCCCTCTAGATGGATTGCCAGGTCAGCCAGATACAAGTTAAAAATCAACGGTGCCAATATGTATCCTTGTTTTAGGCCCTTGTCAGTCCTGAATTTTGCTGTGTTGGTCCATCTGGTGCTGACCTTTAGTTTTACCCATGTGCCTGTATAAAGTGCAAAGATGACATTTAGTAAGTTAGTTGGAATTGGCCAGGCCTGTGGTTTTTCCAGAGCCTCAATCTCAAAACATTGTCAAAAGCCATTTGAAAGTCTATAAAGCCTTCTTACAGAGCCTTTCCCTTCGTAGCCATAGTTGCTTTGCTCAGATGGGGCAGACAGAATTTTTTTTCCTCAATATGGCTTCCCCTTTGAAAGCCTGTTTGACTAGATGGTATTACATTGATGCTCCCGGCCCAAGCTTGGAGCTCTGTGTTTAAAGTGCTAGCAAAGCACTTCCCTTCTGTATTAAGGAGTGCAATTAGCCTATAATTCGCCGGGGATGACCTGGGTTACTTTTTGTTTATTAGTACAAGTAGTGAGCCCCTCCATGACTCAGGAATGACTGACCCCAGCAAGTATTGTTGGAAAATGGGGCCCATAACCGAGGCCCATCGCAATGGAGCCCAGTTAATACTGCAGCCGGGATACCACTTTAACCAGGGGCACCCCCTTAGTGCATTACTTTAATTGTCTTCATTACTTGCGCTGGGCTGATTGCTGTCAGGTCACCAACTGCCACAGAACTTCACGATATTGGAGACAAATGCAAGGTCCTGCCACAGTCCACAATGTCATTTCCCTTTGTGATAGTGTCTTCCGCCTGTTTCCTATATAGAATTGAGACATATAATTCCCAGACAGGTAGAGCAACATTGCCACCGGACACCTGAGGCTTGAGGTGAGGGTTTTATTAATCCACCTTTAGAATTTTCTTTGATCGTTTAATTTTATAATTTGCTGTGAATCGACCCATTGTCTTGTTTTGTCCTACTGTTGTTGGCTATAGAGAGCCTTTCTATATTTTTTGCTTAGTGTGGAGATCTGGGATTGAAGCCACTTAATCTCTCCCTTACTGTAGCTTCTGATTTTCAATGCTTTATTTTCTTGTTGTTTTAGGGCTCGTGTTTGGCGTAGGCTGGTTCTTGCCAGAGTGGGCTGGAATTAATCCTTACAGCCAATATTTCTAGTGGGAAAACATCTGTCTCCTTTAAAAATGTAGCAAGGTACCCCCAAAGGTTTAGATGGGGGTGTACCTCACTGTCAATCAGAACCATCTTGAGGAACTCATCCACAAGTGTTCCATGCTCCTCCTAATTTTCCATATTCCACATCCACCTGTTAATTGCTTCCAGATCATCTTGCCTTCCAATAAGGGGTGCATTGGGATGACAGGGTTGCAGAATTAAGGCTTCATAGCTAAGAAAAGTGCTTGCTTGTCAAAGTCATGCATGCTTCAAATTTCCCTATAAGGTGAAGATGGGCCACAGACACCCAGATATGGTCAAGGGTAGCAATTCTGAAAACAGAGGAGTGTGTGTAGGCCACAGGGATGTCCTCTACTACTACACCATTTATGATACGAAGGGCCAATTGATTTAATTGCACTGCCAGTTCTTTGCCTTGTTTGTCGCTCCTTCGATATTGCGCAATAAGTGGCTGGATGTCCCAGAACTCATCCATGAGATCTACCAAGCTGTTATTCAAATCATCTTGCATTAAATTGCAATTGAAGTCACCCATGATTATCCACATCTCATCTGGGTAAGGGACGCTAAGGTCCAGCAGATTTGGAAGCAGTAACACCAAGGTGGCATCTCTTCTTTCCCTGGTGGGGTGTAAATATATAATGCCTACAATGAGGGTTTTACTTAGCTACATATGCCCACTACAAGAGAGGGTTGTTTTCACATTAATATAATCCCCCTTCCATGCTTCCAATACCTTAGATGTTGCCACTAACTCATTCTTTATGTAGATTGGCACCCCCCCAGAGGCATGGCCCCCTGCTTTTGTAAGTAGTCTGAGGTCTGTAAATGGGCATTTTTCCCCCGAGACTTATTGGGCAACCATCCATTGAGTGAAGGATCGCTTGCAAATTGGAATTGTTTTCTCCCTACAGAACTCTATTCTTGTCCTAATGTGACATCATTATACAATTAGCGACTACTGCCACACCCCATCCTGATAAATGAAACTATCCCTCTTTTATTACTTAGGTTACCCTACAGCCGTGATAATCCCGATCAGTGCCTACAGTTAATCTCTGACGTAACCACAAATGCACACTTGCAGTCACTCCTCTGGGACACAAGAACAAGGCAGAATCCATAAGAGCCCTGAAAAAATCTCTGCTGTTTTGTTTGGTGAGTGCAGGAGCATGTCATCTTTTACAACAATGCCTTAGCCTCGCCGGACAACATCCTCCTCGGAGACCTCAACTTCCACCTGGAGCAGAACAATGACCCCAACACCACCACCCTGCTGGACAACCTCACCAACCTCAGTCTCAAGCAACTGGTGAACACCCCCACCCACATCGCCGGACACACGCTCGACCCCATCTTCTCCGCCAGCAACCATGTATCCTTCAGCCACTCCTCCGTAATACACTGGACTGACCACAGATGTGCCCACTTCACCTTCAGACGCAAGACTCTCCACCTCCGCACACAACCCATCCCACGCAGACATTGGAACAAAATCCCCACGGAACAGCTTCTCTCCACTCTCAGCGACAACCAACCCACCTTCTCCACCGACCCCAACAACGCAGCCCTCAGCCTCACTCATTGGATCACCAACTGCGCAGACAACCTCGCACCCCTCAGACGCCTCCCAAGACAGACCAGCACCAGGAAACCTCAATGGTTCACAGACACCCTCAAGAAATCCCAAAAAAACTGCCGTACCCTCGAGAAAGCCTGGCGCTAAGACCACACCGTAGAAAACATGTCTGCCCTCAAAAACGCCAGCCGCGAACACCATCAGCTGATCCGCGCCACCAAAAGAACTTCCTTCACAGACAGACTGGACAAGCACACTCACAACAGCAAAGAACTCTTCAACATCGTCAAAGAGCTCTCCAATCCTAACGCCAACTCCAACTCCATCACGCCCTCACAAGACCTCTGCAACTCCCTCGCTACCTTCTTCCATCGTAAGATCACTGACCTACACGACAGCTTCGGACACCAGACCCAGCCAACCACCACAGAACCTACAACCCCAGCCATCACCCTCAACGCCTGAACTCACATCAGCGCGGAGGAGACCAAAGTTACCATGAACACCATCCACTCCGGTGCCCCCTCGGACTCCGGCCCACACTTCATCTTCAACAAAGCCGACGACATCATCGCCCCTCATCTCCAGACCATCATCAACAGCTCGTTTGCTTCTGCCACCTTCCCCGAGAGCTGGAAACACGTGGAAGTCAACGCCCTCCTGAAGAAACCTACGGCGGACCCCAGTGACCTGAAGAACTTCCGCCCCATCTCGCTCCTCCCCTTCCCTGCCAAAGTCATTGAGAAGACCATCAACAAGCAACTGACCAATTTTCTTGAAGACAACAACCTACTCGACCCCTCCCAGTCCGGATTCCGAGCCAACCACAGCACAGAAACCGCCCTCATCTCAGTCACAGACGACATCAGAACTCTGATGGACAACGGAGAAACAGTCGCCTTCATCCTCCTCGACCTATCGGCTGCCTTCGACACCGTCTGCCACCGAACCCTAATATCCCGCCTGGCCTCCACCGGTATCCAAGGACAGGCCCTGGACTGGATCACTTCTTTCCTCTCTAACCGCTCCCAAAGAGTCTGCCTCCCTCCGTTCCGCTCAGACCCCACCGAGATCATCTGCGGCGTCCCACAAGGCTCCTCGCTCAGCCTGACTCTCTTCAATGTCTATATGAGCCCCTTCGCCGACATCACACGCAAACACAACATCAACATCACCTCCTACGCCGACGACACTCAGCTGATACTTTCCCTCACCAAGGACCCCACCAGCGCCAAGACCAACCTGCAAGATGGAATGAAAGACGTCGCAGAATGGATGAAACTCAGCCGTCTGAAACTGAACCCAGACAAAACAGAAGTCCTCATCCTCGGAAACACCCCGTCCACCTGGGACGACTCCTAGTGGCCCAAGGCCCTCGGCACCGCACCAACCCCCTCAGACCACGCACGCAACCTCGGATTCATCCTGGACCCACTCCTCACCATGACCAAACAAGTCAACGCTGTATCATCTTCCTGCTTCCTCACTCTCCGCATGCTCCGAAAGATCTTCCGCTGGATCCCCGCCGACACCAGAAAAACTGTGACCCACGCCCTCGTCACTAGCCGTCTGGACTACGGAAACACCCTATACGCAGGAACCACCGCTAAACTCCAGAAACGTCTTCAGCGAATACAAAACGCCTCCGCCCGCCACGTCCTCGACATACCCCGCAACAGCCACATCTCCGCCCACCTGAGACACCTGCACTGGCTTCCCGTCAACAAAAGGATCACCTTCCGGCTCCTCACCCACGCACACAAAGCCCTCCACAACAAGGGACCCGAATACCTCAACCGTCGCCTCAGTTTCTACACGCCCACCCGTCAACTTCGCTCCGCCAACCTCGCACTTGCCGCCGTCCCTCGCATCCGCCGCACCACGGCAAGTGGGAAATCCTTCTCCTACCTGGCGGCAAAGACATGGAACTCCCTCCCCGCCAACCTCAGGACCACCCAGGACCACCCTGCATTCCGGAGGCAGCTCAAAACCTGGCTCTTCGAACAGCAGTAACCCCCCTCCCCTAGCGCCTTGAGACCCTCACGGGTGAGTAGCGCGCTTTATAAAAAATTTTTGATTTGATTTGATTGATTTCTGCTGAACAAACTGCCCACTGACCATTCTCTTTGAGGTACCTCTCATTTCCCCTGTACTTCACAGGGCCCGGCAATGTGCCTTATCTCTGCTAACTGAAGCTAATCACAAATGGGTCTGCATTCAGATCTACTAAGATGGACCGTGGATAAAGTTTTTTGTTTTTGACTTGATTCCGGACCTGTATGCATTTGCTAGTGATGCACTTTTCAAACGTGTATATGTATGAAATATATGTATGGTTATGGTATTTCTATAGGGCAAACCTAGCGAAAAGGCAGTGAAGTGCTGTACGTGGTCAAACACACGCATAAAGTCAAAGAGAAATGCCAGAGGAATTTGGGTTGTGAACGATTAATACATTGTGAAGTAGTGTTTTTAAAAGAGCAGAGCCTTCAACTATATTTCCCACTGGCCTACCAACCTGTCCATGTCTGGACTGTATGCTGAAACTCCTGTGTATGCTGATGGACTGATAATAGTGTGATATGGGGCGTAGTCAATATAGTCCTCTCTGATTCTTGGAGTGGTTCAGAAGGCTGTGAGGCAGGTCACATATTGGTTTCATTCTCTAGTATAACTGAGGAGGAGGCTTGGCCCAAACCACGTACCGCACTTCTGCTCACCCTTCGAAACTGTGGAGAAGAGACTATGCACCTCCGAACTACTTTACCTATGGACTCAAAGAAGGGGAACCAGTGCTGCATTTGGTCAGTGTGAAGTGACAAAGTTGGCATGAGGCGGGGGGGTACTGTTCTTGTTTCTATTAGTATAACCCTGGGAACCCCCTAGAGAGGATACATTTTAACATTTCTACACAGATGTCAGGCTAAATCGAAATAAATGAAATATATCACACAATTACAAATATTCCAGAATGTCCTCTGTGTTATTTGGATGCATTTTCTCACACAGAATATTCACAAAGTTTACTTAAATGTATCTTTTATGCCTAAAATGTATCTCAAAATGTAGCATCTGAACATGCTCTAGGTGAACAGAGATGTAACCTTCACATTTATAATTACTGGGGCACATATTGCTGTGTCAAAATGTGTAAAAAAAGATGCATTTACAAATGCAATGTCAAGCCACTTCACTCATTGCGAATTGTCTTTATAACGTGAGAGCCCTTCTTAAATCCCTACCTATTTTTTTTGTTCCTCCATGAAGTGACATGGACATCACTCAGGATGCAGCATTGCTAATTCTGTTGGTGAAACCATGAGACTTTGTAAAGCAAGGACGCGGTGGAACCAATCTTCATTAATGCATTTGCACAAGAAAGTATCTGAAATGTTTGTGTCATCCGATAACCTCCACCAAAAACACTGCGTCGTCGGAAAATTTACTTTAAAATATAGCTTTTAGTCGGAAACCTTTGATGGAAAACCTTGCTGCGAATAGAGCCGCATTTACTTTTAATACCCGGCTGCCTCCTTTTGCTTTCGTCACTGCTCTTCCCTAAGGTACACAATTCTATTTTAAGCAGCATTTCTTTGTATATCAAAGGCTGTTGTGGTTACGGAAAGGAAATGTGTGACAAGAGCAGCTCTGTAAGTGTACGTTTCTAAAAGGCACTAACCCTGATTTTCCAGTATGGCGGCGACCCCATTGCCACTGTTAGATTGTCATTCAGATCCATTTATCAAATCTGAAACGCAATGTTTCCTGGGAATGCTCTCTTGCAGTAGGTGAATGGGCGGTAGAAGATTCACTTCCTGAGATCCTACGGGCTTCACTCAAGCTTAACATTTCGGCCTTCCTGTACCCAACCTCTTTGGTATCTCCACCAGTAATAGAAACGAGATTTTGTTTTTATTTTGTACATTTAGAAAGGGTGCATATTTATTTAATAAACTTCTATTGCGAACTGTTAAAGACATTGCACTTTTACTTTTCAAAATAAAATGGCTCAAACCACAAACAATAGCATCTGAACACAAAAGGACACTCCAGCTTGGATGTCTGAAAAAAGCTACAAGGGCTCAACCAGATATAATTCTTCAACGAACCTACTCCACACGATGCCAGCTATTCGATACTCCTAATGTAACTGTTTATGTTTATCTATGCATTTTTTCAGGTAGCATCCTCTTTGGGCCTCTTCAGTGCAGCTTCCCTACAAAGGAAACATGTTAATATTAATATAACAGAGACGGAGTACAAACAAAAATAAAAGTGTTTTAAAAGTCATATTGTAATTTTTTTGACTCCTCTTGTTTTTTCCTCAGTATAAATAAGAGACAAGCACATTCCACAAGCGCACTCCCATTATTTTTTACATCTATCTACAAAACATTGCCACTTAACCGAGAGCATACGAAATTTCACCGAGTTGTTTGGTCAGTGGCATCTAGTGGTGAATACTTGGGTGTGTACACCGAAGCTAGTGGAGAAGTGTGGCTCAATGGTTAGAGTGGCATACCCTGAAGCAGAGATCTGGCTTAAGACCAGGGTTCAAGTCCCGCTTCGGCAGGTCTTGGGCTCAATTCCCCTTGACCAGATAATTCTCACCTCGGTGCCTAATCTAATTCATGGGTCCCACTCTGCAACTCTGGGCAATAGCTTGCTTAATCTCCACAACGGCCCCAACAGCGCTTGGATGCCTGGCTTCACCCTGGGGATGCTCAGGAGTGGGCGCCTCACAGGGAAAAGCCAGGAGGGGTTCCATAGCAGTATGAGTACAGCGCCTTGAGACCCTAACGGGTGAGTAGTGCGCTATACAAGTGCTAATTTAATTTTTTTTTACATTTACAAGTAGCCAGCTGCTGGTGTCATCTTGCTTTGCGCATGGGATAGAGCTCAATACGTTCTGTGTGTCTGACATTGCTAAGACATTATTGAACAGCGCATCCACAAAATTTGCACCACACATGAGCATCAACAGAGAGACCTAATCACGTTTTCCTTTAAACGGAGTGCAACTGATGACGAACTACTGTGCTTATACAGGCACTTCTCTCCTTGATGACACACACACACTATATTGCTATGACAAAGATAACATAGACACCCTGTTGACACACAGTCACTGCTGTGGGCAAACACAAACAGCAACAATGTAACCGAATGTGAAGCTGGCTGCAAGTCGTAGCCCATAGATTTCTGAACAATGAATTCCATAATAACATTGTTTTAACACAACATGCATGTTGTGGCACACTGAAAAGATAACAAAACCACAATGGCTTGGCTCACCAACCTTGGTCCAACCATAAGACAAACGTCTCTCACTCACATGCACACACACACACACACACAAACCTGCTGAGCACCACAGCTGGAACTAAGATGCAAGGGATCAATGAACAGCATTCATTTGCTACCGATGTTATGGGTAGGCACACGCAGATAGCAACTTTCACGTAAAGACCTATCCGCACCAAAATGAACTCCTAGAATTCAATACTATAACAGATCGTTTTGGAAAATTACTGGTCAATAACAACAACCAGTGTACTGGGCAGAAGTTATGTCTCTGGAGCTAAAAACATCCATAACACCACACTTGTCAATCTAGAAATCTCTCCATCTATCTGTGTGTAGGAAACAACTGGAGGAGAATCTGTGACCAGCCAAAATGGAGTAAGGCACAACTGCCACAAAGTACACCGTGTTCCTGATATCACAGTCACAGAATGCAATTCTGGCACTTGCATAACTCACAGGCTTTTACATATTCTGATTGAAAGTGACGCAGGGACGGCAGATACCTGCTAAGTGCACAAGATGCAACAACCACCAGAACTGTTCTTGTTGGGCGGCTTGATATTTTTAGTGCCCCCTACAGTTTCCGACTGTTTCCTCCTCCTGGCACCCATGAACTTTAAGAGAAATGGATCGGGTCTCCTATATAGCACTTGGTAGTCTCCATAACACTGGTCCTCCAGCTGCACCAAATGACATTGAAGCAAGTGCAACAAAATTGGCACTGGACTTGACTTCAAAATGGTGCCGATTTACTAACTCTTTTCTCTTTTCATTCAAACTTACTACTTGCCAGTCCATGTTTCTTCTCCATTGTAATAAGACTACACTTACATGTATGGATTTTGCAAATAAATTTTATGGAACAGATAAATCCTCAAATTTGGTATCTTCTTTCTGTTATCTTTGAACGAAGGGGCTGATTTAGAGCATGACATCGGAGACAACGCTGTCAGGACTGTGGAGGATATTGCCCAGCCATCCTGAAGGCAGCGGCAGGTCCTCTGCTATGGCAGAGTAGTGTCGCCTCCCTGCCAGCAGCAGCTTCTGCAAACCTTTAACAACTAAACAATAAAAAACTATGTTTATTTTTGTTTAGTTGTTAAAGGGGTGGGGAATTAGGAATGATGGGGACGACGGGAGTGCACTGTGCACTCCCCTCAGTATGCATGTATGTTTGGCCGGCTGTCTCGGGCTAGCCAAACACACATGCGCACTGTGCTCTCTCCAGCCTGGCACTGTGTTGCCGAGCAGTAGAAAGCAGACACAGGCTCCCAGTCTGCCTGGAAGTGCCCTGGTTGGGCGCTCCTGCCAATCCTAATGTTGCTTTGAGCAATCTCAGGATTTGCCGCAGGGCAGGCTGAGAACCTGTGACTCCTGTCAGGAAGAAGGAGCAGCGGTGCAGGGACAAAGCACGCAGGTATGTTTTTTTCCCCTAATTTAATGTTTATTCCCTCCCCTCCCCCCACGTACCACCCCACCCCTTCACCACGCAGTGAGACGAAACTGCCTGAATGTCTCTACTCACCATATTTACAATTGTCCACCAAACCCACAGACAACTCTAAACATTTGCAGGAATCACTGTCACTGAGGATCCTGTCAATGTTGTAAAAGTATGACAGATGGTGCTATCAAACAGGATGGCAATCTGTCAAGCTTCCACAAAACTTTACTTTTTGCAAATAGAAGAAACTCTCAAAGCAGGAGTTAGGTTTTGCAAAAAGTAAAGGTTTTGAAAAAAGTAAAACTAATGGTTCGCGCACTGTGGGAGTTTTCTACCACAGTGCGGGGTCTTTGTTATTTCTTTTTTTAAATTGTCCGTCACTTCCAGGTTTTACTTGACCATGACAATATAGACTGAGTAATAAGAGGACTAATGAAGAGAAAGGGCCAATGGATTTCCTGTAAGATTTATGAAAACCTTTCACAGTATTGAAAATTGCATAGAAAGAAGTGAATTATCAAGTTAATGAAGAGAATTTTTCCAGGAAATCCCTGCATTTTAGCCTATTACGGGAATGGACTAAACTTATGAAATCTGCTTATTATTGAATATTAAAAAATCGATTAAATGCAGCTCTGAAAAGCAATGTGTGCTTCCTGAGGAAACTACCTTACTGGGCCCAGGTGACCAATTTCCTTGCTTTTCCTACTAGAATGCGATCAGTGATACCACTTAAACAGAAGTGCAACCTTTAAAGTTCTAGTTTTTTTTCTTCCCTACCTCATTGCGTGAATTGGACTTCAGTAATCTGGGAGACTGGCAATCATACAATCATCGCTGATTGTCAAATGTGCATTGTGTGATAATTTCTGTAGTTACAAATATATAGTCCACAAAATTACCACTTATTCAGAATGTTGGTTTGGTTTGAAAATGATGACTTTAGGAAGCTTATCATTTCCATTTCTGACAACAATTTCTTGGAAACATGACACCCTTCACTGACTTAATCGACAGCCTCTTGTTCTTTTTTTCACGGCCTTTAATTAGAGGGTACCATTCTATTAAAATCAAGTTTTCCTTGTATTTGAATGGTTGTTGCGGTTACCAAGGTAAATGATGTGACCTAGGAAGCACCGCTTGTGAAAAGTATGGTGTTTTACACAACACCATCTACTTTTTAATTTAATCAAGAAGCACATTTGTTAAAGTTTGTTCTAATTCACTTTAGCTGTACCCTTGTACCATTCAGCAAAGCGGAAAGGCACTTGTTACGAAATAACAGGCAAGTCTAATGTATTTTTTCTATGGTCCACAATTACTTTATATATAAATGTTAATATTTTATTCTTTTATAAATCGTCTTTATAAAGTTCACAAATGTATAGCTTTGACACCAGGAGACTTGTGAGGTAGGAGAAGATTTTTTTCAGGGTTCTTACCTTGTAAAAAGCATTGCAGTTGTAGGATAAAATACTGGTACAGTGCTGCGCGCTGGTCTATCACTGAAAAGGCTTCGCATCTCTATGAGCCGTAAGAGACAGAGAGCTCTTGAGCAAAAATGTAGGGGTTGCTGAATGAGACATTTATGGGGGCCATACAAAAAGTAAGCTAATGTACCCTCTATCTGGATATAGGCCCTGAGAATATACTTTCTCCTTTTTTATTCTAAAGAAATCAAGAACAACTGACTATTTGGCCTTATGACGTTTTGGGGGTCCACTAGGATTATACACTTTGAATATGAAGGAAACATAGGTTGACTAATATGGATAATGGGGTACAAGATGAGGGAAGCGGTGCTTCTTTCATCAGCATATATAACGCCTACATCAAAATGAGAGGACACTCCTAAATGCATTGGTGCTTGAGGGTGTTGATGCATTCAGTAGCACAGATGGTGGCGTGCAGTTCCTTGCTTACAATATGTGTTTAGTGCAAACAAAACTATTTCAAAAGTCTTTCGTGCATTACACATGCGTCATGCTATCTGCTCCCGAGTCTCCCGAAGAAGCTGTTTCCCTGGGTCATAGCAGAGCTTGGTGAGTTAAAGAAAAGATTAGAAATTAAGCACCCTGTTGTGGAATAAAGTGCTGCAAAACTGTCACACAATCCAATGTGGAAAACAATCATAGGCTACCTGTTGGTGCCAAGGAGTTTTGAACTGATGATGCAAAGGCAGGCGTTCTCCCCCTTGCATAACTGCAGGTGGTGGGGGGGGGCAGAGCTGGGATGAAAGATGCTTCTCTGGAATCCTTTGAAGCCCTGTGGTTGGCTCTCCATTCCCTGCTTGGAAACACACAGGGTCAGGTTTACCAAGGTTTTGTGTCACCCTTGCACCACACAAAGGGGGTGCTGGGGGCAACAAAAAACCTAAATGAGATTTATCAACCCACGTAAGGTTTCCATGCATGGCCCTACATGGTTTGATAAATCTAGTCTAACGCAAAGCAGTGGAGATCTCTGCCTTACGTTACTCCGTGGTAGGGAGGTGTTCCATGGGTAGAGCATGGGTATCCCCACGCATTCACCCTTGGATTCTGACACATTGTCAGATTTACCAACACTTAAAGATGTGGGTTTGCATCTGAATTGTAAGCCTCCCCAACAGAAGCACAAGGAGAAAAAACGTTATTTCTCCTTGTTGTTTCCTCTTTCTAAGCGTGCTGCATTCTGAAGCACAATAGAAAGAGGAAAACGCCTCTAAGGATTGTTTTTGTGCAGGAAGGCGCCCCTTCTTGCACAAAAACAATCCTACCTACAATGCAGTCACCCTTGCAGCATGACGCAAGGGTGTCTGCCTTGACGTTAGGCAGCCAAAAGTGCGTCAGTGCTAGGAAATTACTGGAATGTGCCATATAGTTTTAAATATGGTGCATTTCTGCCTTTTCACGCAGAGCAGTGCAGCGAGGCGTCTTGTTGCATTTCTCTGCATGAACAATTTATGAATATGCCCCATATATGTTTTAGCCACTAGCTCCCGTCGAGGCCTCTCCCACCTACGAAATGAGCAACGATTTTTGATGCTTCTTATATCAAAAGGTTTTTTAGAGCCTAAGGCAAACTCATGCCTTGCTCCGTGGGGTTTGTAAGGGCGGTGCATGATTGGGAATAGACCCCTCTCCACCTTATTGCTCCACAGATGCGGACAGCCAATCACTACAAACCACTGTAGGTCGCAAGCAGGTTTCCTGGAACAGAGAAAATAATTCGGGTCCTGTCACCAACCTGCCCGGGATCTGATAAGAGTGAGAGCTCAGAGAATCATTTCAGTCAGACTCCAGGCAACGCAGTTAAAGACCCAATCCGGTCCCTGCCCCGTAGTAGGAAAAATAACTTGATTCCAATACTTGTTCATATTGGCCTGCTTGGCTGCCCCATCCAGAGACTGTGGCCATTGCACCCGGCCAGCAAAGGCTCTCTGTTCTCAACGTCGTGTTAGTTATGTGAAATAGATGCAAAAGCAGCTGTTTCTCTCTTTTATTGGTAGATATTTACTCTTCTCAGTTGGAAAAACTGCACGCCACATTCTCCTTTTCTGTTTGCAAGCCTCTTTTTTATCTAAGGTTTCTGTTAAGTCTTCCTTATTGGACTGTCTTCTTGCACAAGTTCATTTTGTGCACCAGTGACCAATTGGTTAACATCATATTGGAGTTCAAACGCATTTTGTTTCATTCTGCAGAAATATGCTGTAGCTGAAACATTTCATAAATCACATTGCATTTCTGGTATCTTAAACCATCTGCTCTGCAACGTGAGTGATTGTTCCGGAGAAAATCAACTGCAGCAAAGTCACTGGGCTGAGGAAAGATGATGACATACTGCTTCGCCCTTTTCTTATATTTTTTAAATTATCATATTTCACGTGCTGTGCGGAGACTGGAAATTATGGAGGCCTGCACTTCGTAGTATGGAGTTAAACATGCTCTATCATCTTTGCAGCATGACTGCTGAGCGCCTACAGATAGCATTTGCAGCTGACTTAATTAAGCTGTTTGACTGAAAACATGGCACAGTACACAGTGCAGTCCTGAAATTAATTAGATGTTTCTTGTTTTACTACTGTTTTTGGCCCTTGGCTCCGTTGTGAGGGAGATTTGTAGGATTAAGGGGATATCTTCAAGCATTATTTTAACAAACGTGGCTATTCGTGCCCTGGTGAACTGAGATAAACGCATCAAAACTAAAGAGTCCGAAGAAAACCGCTATACACATATCTGTTTTTGCACCATGATTGGATTTCTGACATCACTACCTGTGGTTCTTATGTTCTGTTTCCCCAGACAGTCGCTTTTATTGATACACATATGGTTTATACAAATGGATTCCTCTTGTCACACCTGTGCCGTTTCCCAGTAAGGATGTCAGTAAGTGTCATCATGCACACTTTGACTTATGAGAAGTTTTCGAGTTGACCCCACCTTTCATCATACTAGTCCCTCACGTTTGCTGCTCGGAGGCTAGGGAAACGTAGAAGAAAGAGGTTATTACGACTCTTAAATCCTATTTTACTTCCTGTTCTTAGACCGACCTTAATGACCATTGCCGCAAGGGGTAGCAAGGGCAGTGTTGTTGGTACCAAAGGAAAAGGCTGAAGTTTTATCTGCTTCCCACAACCACCACTAATTGGCACCCGTTTTTTATACATTAATATCTACCGTGAAATGCATTTAAACAGTGTCTCGTGAGCATGATTTTCTGAATAAAATAATCGTTTTGCTGTATAAACCCACGTATATTGGAGATGAAGTTAACAACACACTGAACCTGCACCCTAGTTTCTGGGGATGTCTGGCAGCAGCAGCTTGTACTCTCACAAATATATTTGCATAATCTCGTCACAACTCGAGACTTGCTTGGAAAGGGTCTAGGAGAAAAGTTGCTCCTCCAAGAAGGAACATTTCCTTGAATCATTGAGGGGAACTGAAAACAATACTAAGCCGCTGGTAAATGCAGCTGATCTGTCATAATATTCGGCATAGCTTTGGTCAATTGAGTCAATCATATGACTTATTTTGAAAACCACGTAGCATAGAATGAACTATATCCTCGTCATGGTGAAAAGCCAGTATGGAGTTATATTATCGAAATGCCCAAGATGATGACAAATTAGGTAGCTGAACGTGGAACTGCTTTGAGTAGTTTGGTAGATGACTGGGGCATTCCTTAAAGTGTAGTTATTGGGAAGTCTAGTCTTGAAATGACCAAAGCATGTGCATACTTTTGAGTTGTTGAAAGAGAGTGTGCCTATTTTTTAAGATATGAAGATAAAGGTTTGAAGATTTTTACACCTGGTTGATGTGATAGGTTAGCATGAGGGCAAGATCAAGTGGGAACCCAAGAGATTTTACCATGAATGAGAGTGAAGGAATATAACATTGACTTCCGAAATGCCCAGAAAAGAGAGATCAATTTCGCTCTTGGGAGATGTTTTAAGAGGAGAACCCCAGCTTTGTGGAACATTACTATAATCGTTGAGGGTTAGGGTTTTAATTGAATGTCATGGGCATATGGGTGCATACAGACACCTACTTTCTTGAGAATTAAACATATGGGCTCCATATATAGATTGGATAGGGTGGGGGACAAAATATAACCATGGGGAAATCACAAGGCATTGGCACTTTGTTAGAGGTTTAGCTCTCAATCCTCAATACTTGGTATTTGCCACTGAGGAAAGAAATGAACAATCTTAGTATCTGTACTTAAAACCCCATAGAGTGATCATGCCATGGCCACCCATGTTGAAGGTCGCCTAGTAAACAGGCATCTTCTTTCCCTGGGATGCAAGGCATACCGTCCATTACTGTTAGAGCTCAGTACTGATATGAAACCAGCAGGGAAGCTACATTGAATGTTTGATGGCAAAAATGTATTAGCAACAACTGCGTTCAATTGGTTCCACTGGAAACAGCTAAACATTAACATGATGGTCTGTCAAATGAAACAGGAGCTGAAAAGGACAAATAGGTTTGAACAGATTGTAAGGAGTGTATACACAGACTATTAAACCTACCTTTAGGCGTCAATGTTATGCTAAGAAATAAGTTGGGGCCAGATGTAGGAAAGGATTTGCAACTCGCAAACGGCAAAAACTGCCGTTTGCAAGTTGCAAATCGCATTTTCCTATGCAGAAATGCATTCTGCGAGTCGGACCGACTCGCAAAATGCATTTCAGAATCGCAAATAGGAAGGGGTGTTCCCTTCCTATTTGCGATTCCTAGTGGTATGCAATACCATTTGCGACCGCATATGCGGTCGCAAATGGTGTTGCAGTTACCATCCACTTCAAGTGGATGGTAACCCACTCGCAAATTGGAAGGGGTCCCTATGGGACCCCTTCCAGTTTGTGACTGGACCCAAAAACATTTTTTCAGGGCAGGGAGTGGTCCAAGGGACCACTCCCTGCCCTGAAAAAATACCGAAGCTAAAGGTTTCGTTTTTTTTTTTAAGTGCAGCTCGTTTTCCTTTAAGGAAAACGGGCTACACTTAAAAAAAAAAAAACTGCTTTATTTAAAGCAGTCATGAACACGGAGGTCTGCTGACTACAGCAGGCCTCCATGTTTGCGAGTGCCCATAGTCGGTATGGGGCCGCAATTTGCGACCCACCTCATTAATATTAATGAGGTGGGTCATTGCGACCCCATACCGACTCGCAGACGGTGTCTGAGACACCGTTCTGCATGACATTTTGCGAGTTGCAAATAGCGAGTCTCTAAGACTCGCTATTTGCAACTCGCAAAATGCTTCTTTAGTACATCTGGCCCTTGGTTCTTTATTTTAATGAATAAGGAGGTCTGCTTCTATTAAATTGAACTGGTTGCTTTGGAGTTGTGAATGGAAACAAAACAGTTGCCATAGAAACGGCTCGATGTTAATAATATATTTTTTTAACCTTCAGAAATTCTGCTCTAAGTAATATCCTAAAATGTTTATTCTTTCATTGGTGCTGGGAGTGAGATCGGCATTTTCCACAATGCTAATCAAATCAGATCAGATTGTGTTTGTATTTGTTTGTGTGTGAGAGATTGTGTGTGTGTGTGTGTATTTGAAAGCACAAGAGTACCATGACCAGTCTATTTTTGCTGATGAGTGGATATAGTGATAATACATTATTGGATTAAGTATATCACCAATGAGCAATAATCTGTAGCAGGAGCATGCTGGGCTAGTGGTGTAATGAAACTTGAGGGAACCCTCCCTGCACAGTACAGGGAGGGCACCCCCCCATGGACTCATGCAGGAACTCCCAGGACAGAGTACGGTGCTGAAGAGGTCCCCTGGAGGTTTGGGCCTCCCTGCATCACAGGGGCTGCAGGGTCTTTTGTTATGCCACTGTGCTGATTATATAGTTGCATTTTATTTTCAGTATTATTGCTTTAAGTGTGCTGAGTTTTGTTGCTGGAGTGTAACATGATATTTAGAAAGAACAGTAGTATATCACTGCTACCTCAACTTCTTCAACATTTTTCTCTGTATGAATGGTGTCAGAAACTGAGTTACTTGTTGACTGCGGTGTGAGCCTGGTCAAGCAGCAACCACAATCCTGGTCAGGGTAAGGCACAAGTGTTAGAAATGGGGTTTTTGGTTGGCAGTCAGGTTGCCCTCTGTCCAAGCAAGAACCCTCACTCTAGTCAGGGTAAGTCACACACAATCCAAAATCAGCCTATGCTCACCCTCCGGTAGCTTGGCACGAGCAGTCAGGCTTAACTTAGAAGGCAATGTGTAAAGCATTTGTGCAATAAATCATACAACACCATAGTATAACACCACAAAAATACACCACACAGTGTTTAGAAAAATATAGAATATTTATCTGGGTAATTGTAGGTCAAAACGATCAAAGTTGCAATACGAATTTGTAAAGATATCACTGAAAAGTGATATTAAGTGTCTTTAAGTCTTTAAAAAGCAATAAAGTGTCTTTCAAGCACAGAGTACCTGGTTTCTGGTGGGAAATCTCCTCAGAGGGCCACAGGAGAAGAGATGCGTGGAAAAAGGGGTGTGTGCGTCGATTTCTCCTCAGCACACACAGACTTGCGTCGTTCTTTTCCACGCGGGGAAGTCGGGCGTCGTTTTCCGGTGCGCAGACAGTCTCTTTTTGTGGATCGCGGGGATTACCAGATGTCCCGGGTCTGTGCGTGGATTCTCCTGCTTATTTTCCGGCTGCACGTCGTTCTGCGGGGCTGCGCGCCGAAGTTTCGATCTCACGGTAGGCGTTGCGTCGATTTCTCCTTGGAAGTCGGGCGGCGTTGTCCTTGCGAGGCCGTGCGTCGAAATTTTGGTCTCACGGCAGGCGTCGCGTCGATTTCTCCTTGGAAGTCGGGCGGCGTTGTCCTTGCGAGGCCGTGCGTCAAAGTTTCGCGCTCACGGTAGGCGTCGCGTCGATTTCTCCTGGAAAGTCGGGCGGCTTTGTCCTTGCGAGGTTGTGCGTCGAAGTCTCGATCGTCCCGAGGGCGTCGCGTCGATCAGCGTCGGTGTGCGGCGTTTTTCTCGCCGCGAAACAAGCTGTGCGTCGAAATTTTCGGCGCACGGAGCGTCCAAGTGAAAGGAAGAAGTCTTTTTGGTCCTGAGACTTCAAGGAACAGGAGGCAAGCTCTATCCAAGCCCTTGGAGAGCACTTTCACAGCCAGACAAGAGTTCAGCAAGGCAGCAGGGCAACAGCAAGACAGCAGTCCTTTGTAGAAAGCAGACAGGTGAGTCCTTTGAGCAGCCAGGCAGTTCTTCTTGGCAGGATGTAGTTTCTGGTTCAGGCTTCTTCTCCAGCAAGTGTCTGATGAGGTAGGGCAGAGGCCCTGTTTTATACTAAGTTGTGCCTTTGAAGTGGGGGTGACTTCAAAGAGTGTCTAAGAAATGCACCAAGCCCCCTTTCAGTTCAATCCTGTCTGCCAGAGTCCCAGTAGGGGGTGTGGCAGTCCTTTGTGTGAGGGCAGGCCCTCCACCCTCCCAGCCCAGGAAGACCCATTCAAAATGCAGATGTATGCAAGTGAGGCTGAGTACCCTGTGTTTGGGGTGTGTCTGAGTGAATGCACAAGGAGCTGTCAACTAAACCTAGCCAGACGTGGATTGAAGGGCACAACAAGTTTTTAGTGCAAAGAAATGCTCACTTTCTAAAAGTGGCATTTCTAGAATAGTAATATTAAATCCGACTTCACCAGTCAGCAGGATTTTATATTACCATTCTGGCCATACTAAATATGACCTTCCTGCTCCTTTCAGATCAGCAGCTGCCACTTCAACAGTGTATGAGGGCAGCCCCAATGTTAGCCTATGAAGGGAGCAGGCCTCACAGTAGTGTAAAAACGAATTTAGGAGTTTTACACTACCAGGACATATAACTACACAGGTACATGTCCTGCCTTTTACCTACACAGCACCCTGCTCTAGGGGTTACCTAGGGCACACATTAGGGATGACTTATATGTAGAAAAAGGGGAGTTCTAGGCTTGGCAAGTACTTTTAAATGCCAAGTCGAAGTGGCAGTGAAACTGCACACACAGGCCTTGCAATGGCAGGCCTGAGACAAGGTTAAGGGGCTACTGAGGTGGGTGGCACAACCAGTGCTGCAGGCCCACTAGTAGCATTTAATCTACATGCCCTAGGCACATGTAGTGCACTCTACTAGGGACTTACAGGTAAATTAAATAGTCAATCATGGATAAACCAATCAATAGTACAATTTACACAGAGAGCATATGCACTTTAGCACTGGTTAGCAGTGGTAAAGTGCTCAGAGGTCAAAAGCCAACAACAACAGGTCAGAAAAAATAGGAGGAAGGAGGCAAAAAGTTTGGGGATGTCCCTGTCAAAAAGCCAGGTCCAACATGACCCCCCACCAGCCTAAAGCCAGGGGAGAACAATCACTATCCTGATGTACTTCCCTGTTTGAGGCGACAGAACAAGGACCCAGGCCCACAACGGCAGGGGCATGCTCCAGTTCTTCGCCTTCCTGACTCCAATTGGATCCCTCTGTCCATACTCTCAGGGCCCACTAAGCCCATCCATGGGGAACCTTTCTCCTTTCCTGCGGATCCCATCTGTGCAGCACCTAACCTTACTTTGCTCACAGATGTATCCCAGGAGCAGGATAGTACCACCAGGACCAACACAGTGGTGTTGCCCATTCTATCCCCGGGGTGTGACACTTGTCCCCTCCCCAGGGATAACTCTGTCCACCCGGACAGCAAGCCACAGTGGTTACTGACAGTTGTCAGGGATGAGAGCCAGGCCCCAGGCCTCTCAAAGCTCTCCCACCACTGTGGCTGTGGAGAGTGGGGGGCGGTAGCCCCAGGTGCTGGGCACCCTTTAACCACTCTCCCATCCACCAGGTCAGGGATGACAGCCTGAACCTGGCCCTCCCCTCTGGGGCTCTGTACCCTCCCTCCTGGAGCGGTACCCCCAGAGTCCACCATGGTCAGGGTGCTTATAGAAGTCGCCCTGTACCATTCCTCCACCAGTGCAGGGCTGTTAACCTGCAACTGGCCCTCCAACCTGGGGTCTGTACCTTCAGGTTGGACTAGGGCCCGGGGTGAGGCTTCCCTCCCCCTGCCCTCCCTTCTGGGGTCCAGCACCCTCCAACTAGGAGTGGCCTCCTCAGAAGACAATAGGGTAGGGGCACTGTTATCAGAAGCCCCTCTCTCCAGGTCCGGGGGGACACCCTGAACCTGGTCTTCAAGCCCAGGGTCTGTACCCTCAGACTGGATCACTGCCTGGCAAACCAGGACTTTCTGGAACCTCTGCACCTGACCATTCAACTCAGAGTCGCCACCCTGAAGTTGAACAATTGCCTGGCACGCCAGGACTTCCTGGAGGGCACACTGACCCTCCACCAGGTCAGAGTTTAACCTCTGAACTGGGCCATTCAACTCAGAGTCACCACCCTGAAGTTGAACAATCGCCTGGCACGCCAGGACTTCCTGGAGGGCACACTGACCCTCCACCAGGTCAGAGTTTAACCTCTGAACCTGGTTCTCCAACCTAGGGTCACCATCCTGAGGTTGGACAACTGCCTGGTACACCAGGGCTTTCTGGGGGGCACACCTACCCCCCACCAGGTCAGAGGTTAACCTCTGAACCTGGATATCCAACCCAGAGTCACCACCCTGAGGTTGAACCATTGCCTGGCAGGCCAGGACTTTCAGGGAGGCACACCTACCTCCCACCAGGTCAGAGTTTAACCTCTGAGCCTGGTTCTCCAACCCAGGGTCACCACCCTGAGGTTGAACCATTGCCTGGTATACCAGGACTTTCTGGGGGGCACACCTACCCCCCACCAGGTCAGAGTTGGACCTCTGAACCTGGTTAGCCAACCCAGAGTCACCACCCTGAGGTTGGGCAATTGCCTGGCACCCCAGGACTTTCTGGGAGGCACACCTACCTCCCACCAGGTCAGAGTTTAACCTCTGAACCTGGCCATCCAACCCAGAGTCGACACCCTGAGGTTGGACAACTGCCTGGCACGCCAGGACTTTCTGGGGGGCACACCTACCCCCCACCAGGTCAGAGTTTAACCTCTGAACCTGACCATCCAACCCAGAGTCAACACCCTGAGGTTGGACAATTGCCTGGCACAGCAGGACTTCTTGGGAGGCACACCTACCTCCCACCCGGTCAGAGTTTGACCTCTTCACCTGGTAAGCCAACCCAGAGTCACCACCCTGAGGTTGAACCATTGCCTGGCATTCCAGGACTTTCTGGGGGGCACATCTACCCCCCACCAGGTCAAAGTTTAACCTCTGAACCCGGTTATCCAACCCAGAGTCACCACCCTGAGGTTGAATCTTTGCCTGGCATGCCAGGACTTCCTGGGGGGCACTCTCACCCCCCACAAGGGACACGCCGTCCCCAAGGGCCACACAAGAGTCTGGTTGGCGCAGGTCTCCCGACCTCTGCCCATCCGGCAGAGTCTGGGTTTCCCCCAAACCAGAAACGGTCTCACCTGGGTCATTCCTGGGGGGCTCTGCTCTCAGAGCTGACCCCTGACTTTCAAGATCCTCCACTGGGGTCTGCCACCCCCTCTCAACCCTATGTCTGGACTTCTGCACCCCCTCACTAGGAGTGGTAGTGCCAGACACCAGAACTGTTGGGATGCTGTCTACAGTCATCCCCCCAAGTTCTTCTGACACTGCGGGGCTTCCCTCAAAAGGTGGCCCTACGGTACAGGTTAGGTTCTGAGACCTACCTGGGACACTACAATCCTCTCCCACCTCACTTGGTCGGGAACCACCTAGACCACTCCCTTCAGGAGCACCCCCAAATGCCTCTTCAGACTCTCTGGTACTCACCCAAAAGTCTGCCTCCACTGTAAGTTCCCTGGGGTCAGAGAACTCACACTCCACCTGGTGTTGGCGTAGCTCTGGAAAATAAGGACCAGACATATGCTCTCCAGCAATTACATCACTCTGCCCTTCACATGTATTAACCACAGTACCCTTCACCCAACCACCCAGTAACTCAGCCTTGGAAAAGCACTCTATGTCACCCTCTTGAGACTGGTGAGACAGTATCTGCCTGTCCCTGACACTCAACCCATACTCTTCTGGGATGTCTCTACACTCTATATCCAGGACGTCCACCAGGGGGGACCCTTTTCTCTGTCACTCTCTGCTAGAGTCAGTAAAGTTCTCCCCCCAGTAGAAATATGACTCCCTGTGCCAGTTCCCCAATCCTTCTCAGGGACCCTGTGCATAACGGGAACTACCTCATACTCTTGAACCACCTGGGGTGTGTCAACTCCCTTCTTCAAGTTGGGGACCACATCTCTGGGCTTGTGCCCTTCTTCAGCAGTACTGGATGCAAGATTTTTGCTGCCACCATCTGAACTGGACTCAGCCCTTCCGGCCTCCAGTTTCTGCTCTTTACAGCTCAGCTCCTGAGCTGCAATCTTTTCTTCTTCCAGGGCTAAGAGACTTGTTGCCTCAGCCCTTTCAAGAAATTCATCTAGTTCTTCCACCCACCGCTCTCGAGCTCGGAGCCATTCTGCTCTCACTGGATCTCTTTCCTCATCTGAGTCGTCATCCTCCTCATTTGAGTAGTCCCCCTCCTCATCTGAGGGGTATTTAGTCATTTGGTTTTTTTCTGCCTCTCTCTCTGCCCAGACTACGTAGGCATGTAGCATTTCCATCTTAGTAGATTTCCTTGATACAGGAAGGCCCCATTTTCTGCAAAGCCTCCTTAAGTCAGCCTTAGTGAGGTGGTCAGTAGGCACAAAGAGTGAGTAGGTAAGCAATCTCATTGCTGACAAGGTCTTACCGGCAAAAACCAAAATCCAAAGTCCAAAATATCAATAGTATATCCAGGAGGACATCAGAGAACCAAAAGCAAAAAAAAAAAAAAAGATGAAAGATCAAGTTGACCTTCAACTGTGGGTAGGTAGTGAAATACTTAGCTACTGTATGTCACTGCACAAACACAAGTCCTATCCTCACCGCTGATCACCAATGTTAGAAATGGGGTTTTTGGTTGGCAGTCAGGTTGCCCTCTGTCCAAGCAAGAACCCTCACTCTAGTCAGGGTAAGTCACACACAATACAAAATCAGCCTGTGCTCACCCTCCGGTAGCTTGGCACGAGCAGTCAGGCTTAACTTAGAAGGCAATGTGTAAAGCATTTGTGCAATAAATCATACAACACCATAGTATAACACCACAAAAATACACCACACAGTGTTTAGAAAAATATAGAATATTTATCTGGGTAATTGTAGGTCAAAACGATCAAAGTTGCAATACGAATTTGTAAAGATATCACTGAAAAGTGATATTAAGTGTCTTTAAGTCTTTAAAAAGCAATAAAGTGTCTTTCAAGCACAGAGTACCTGGTTTCTGGTGGGAAATCTCCTCAGAGGGCCACAGGAGAAGAGATGCGTGGAAAAAGGGGTGTGTGCGTCGATTTCTCCTCAGCACACACAGACTTGCGTCGTTCTTTTCCACGCGGGGAAGTCGGGCGTCGTTTTCCGGTACGCAGACAGTCTCTTTTTGTGGATCGCGGGGATTACCAGATGTCCCGGGTCTGTGCGTGGATTCTCCTGCTTATTTTCCGGCTGTGCGTCGTTCTGCGGGGCTGCGCGTCGAAGTTTCGATCTCACGGTAGGCGTCGCGTCGATTTCTCCTTGGAAGTCGGGCGGCGTTGTCCTTGCGAGGCCGTGCGTCGAAATTTTGGTCTCACGGCAGGCGTCACGTCGATTTCTCCTTGGAAGTCGGGCGGCGTTGTGCTTGCGAGGCCGTGCGTCAAAGTTTCGCGCTCACGGTAGGCGTCGCGTCGATTTCTCCTGGAAAGTCGGGCGGCTTTGTCCTTGCGAGGTTGTGCGTCGAAGTCTCGATCGTCCCGAGGGCGTCGCGTCGATCAGCGTCGGTGTGCGGCGTTTTTCTCGCCGCGAAACAAGCTGTGCGTCGAAATTTTCGCCGCACTGAGCGTCCAAGTGAAAGGAAGAAGTCTTTTTGGTCCTGAGACTTCAAAGAACAGGAGGCAAGCTCTATCCAAGCCCTTGGAGAGCACTTTCACAGCCAGACAAGAGTTCAGCAAGGCAGTTGGGCAACAGCAAGACAGCAGTCCTTTGTAGAAAGCAGACAGGTGAGTCCTTTGAGCAGCCAGGCAGTTCTTCTTGGCAGGATGTAGTTTCTGGTTCAGGCTTCTTCTCCAGCAAGTGTCTGATGAGGTAGGGCAGAGGCCCTGTTTTATACTAAGTTGTGCCTTTGAAGTGGGGGTGACTTCAAAGAGTGTCTAAGAAATGCACCAAGCCCCCTTTCAGTTCAATCCTGTCTGCCAGAGTCCCAGTAGGGGGTGTGGCAGTCCTTTGTGTGAGGGCAGGCCCTCCACCCTCCCAGCCCAGGAAGACCCATTCAAAATGCAGAT
Source organism: Pleurodeles waltl (assembly GCF_031143425.1). Taxonomy (NCBI): domain Eukaryota; kingdom Metazoa; phylum Chordata; class Amphibia; order Caudata; family Salamandridae; genus Pleurodeles; species Pleurodeles waltl. Next base: position 263,856,842 of record NC_090448.1, on the reverse strand, counting down.
GTATGCAAGTGAGGCTGAGTATCCTGTGTTTGGGGTGTGTCTGAGTGAATGCACAAGGAGCTGTCAACTAAACCTAGCCAGACGTGGATTGAAGGGCACAACAAGTTTTTAGTGCAAAGAAATGCTCACTTTCTAAAAGTGGCATTTCTAGAATAGTAATATTAAATCCGACTTCACCAGTCAGCAGGATTTTATATTACCATTCTGGCCATACTAAATATGACCTTCCTGCTCCTTTCAGATCAGCAGCTGCCACTTCAACAGTGTATGAGGGCAGCCCCAATGTTAGCCTATGAAGGGAGCAGGCCTCACAGTAGTGTAAAAACGAATTTAGGAGTTTTACACTACCAGGACATATAACTACACAGGTACATGTCCTGCCTTTTACCTACACAGCACCCTGCTCTAGGGGTTACCTAGGGCACACATTAGGGATGACTTATATGTAGAAAAAGGGGAGTTCTAGGCTTGGCAAGTACTTTTAAATGCCAAGTCGAAGTGGCAGTGAAACTGCACACACAGGCCTTGCAATGGCAGGCCTGAGACAATGTTAAGGGGCTACTGAGGTGGGTGGCACAACCAGTGCTGCAGGCCCACTAGTAGCATTTAATCTACATGCCCTAGGCACATGTAGTGCACTCTACTAGGGACTTACAGGTAAATTAAATAGTCAATCATGGATAAACCAATCAATAGTACAATTTACACAGAGAGCATATGCACTTTAGCACTGGTTAGCAGTGGTAAAGTGCTCAGAGGTCAAAAGCCAACAACAACAGGTCAGAAAAAATAGGAGGAAGGAGGCAAAAAGTTTGGGGATGTCCCTGTCAAAAAGCCAGGTCCAACAACAAGCAAACCCCAAATTAACCTATGCTCAATCACCTGATAGCTTGCCACAGAGCAGTCAGGCTTAAATTAGAGGTAATCTGTAAAGTATTTATTCAACACTTCAAAGATTAAATTTGGTGAAAACACCACAGAAAAAGATTTCCACACTAGGGTAGAAAAATAGAGCCAAATTCTATAAATAAAACAATATAAAAACAACAAAAATCTAATTGGTAGAACCGGAGAAAATACATTTTTAAGAATGAACTGCAATATACTGTTTAAAAAACATGTCCCGCAGCTATCTGGTTGCACCTGAACTGGGCGAAAGTAAAAACTTCAAGTGGGCTACAATGGAACACTTGCCAGGTACAGTTCCAGATTAGTCCCATTAAAAGTTTACCTTCTCAAGTTTTGTGCTAACATTCTTGTTCATGTGGAAGAAGGTTGCCAGGAGCAAAGAGAACATTGCTGGCGGTGATCGGTGCAACACGAGGAGCAGACCAGGTGTTGCAAACGAGTGAGCTAGCACTTCGCATTGGCGACCCTCCCTGGTGATTGGTGCTTGCTGGGTGAAGAGATGGGCTGGCAGATGCTTGCACTGATTTTTGGTGTGAGTGGCTCTGTTCAAATGCAAAAAGGACCCTTTAACGGTCGAGAAGAGACAAAAAGATTGAATTTAAGAGCTCAAGAACCACACCAAGGACCCAGGACACGAGGGTCACCGCCTGGGGGTAAGGAACTCACTGAAGTTGAGTCCAGGTGCTTTTGGGGAGCCTGTTATGTCCCTAAGGTTCAGACCAGGAGGCCAGCAGGCTAGCCCTTTGAGTTACACTGGGGTTCTTGGTTCGAGATGGAGTTGCAGTTCCAGTTCTTCCCCTGGCAAGGAGGCAGCAGGTCAGCACAGAAGAGCAGCAGTTCCTTGTAGATTAGCAGTCCAGCAGAGTGACACCAATTGGTGCAGCACAGCAGTCCTTCTTCCTGGCAGAATATCCACAGGTCCAGAAGTGTACTGAAGTGGTATTATCTGAGGTGTTTACTTTATGCACAGTTGTGCCTTTGAAATGGGGAGAAGCTTCTAGAGGCATGCCTTTCAAGTGTACACATGCTGTGTCTTCCCTGCCCTGGCTCTAGACTAACAACAGGGGATATGCAGCTCTTAACATGGAGACAGGACACAGCCTATTCATGTGTAAGTGAGGCTGGGCCTAGCACCCCCTCCCATCCTGCCAGTGATGGCCCATTCAGGCACACCTAAGCTCCCTTTGCATCTGGCTGCGTAGTAGGAATACACAAAGCCCAACTGCCAACTACAGGCAGTCATGTGACCAGAAACAGGGTGCAAGCATCAAATGGCTAAGGCAAGAAAATGCCAATTTTCTACATTTGGTATTTTCAGAATTGTAATTTAAAATCTCACTGCACCATAAGTTAGGATTTTACATTAGGATTCCAGAAACAGCAAACACGAATTAGCTATCTCTTCTCTTTTGGAAATTACACTTATAAAATGTAATAAGGCAACTTTAATGTTAACCTATTGGAGATATTGGCCTTGCGGTAGTAAAAAACAAATGTAAGAGATTTTCAGTACCAGGACATGTAAAATGTAAATATACATGTCAAGTTTTTAAATGCACTCTACATTGCCCTGGGGTCCATCCAGGCCTTTCCGTAGGGGTGACACATGTATTAAAAAGGAAGGTTTGGGCCTAGCAATAGGTTTATTTTGCCAGGTAGAAATGGGTCTGCAATGACAGAACTGAGACGTGTTTAAAGGGCTACATAAGTGGAAGGCACCATCAATGCTGCAGACCCACCAGTAGCATTTCATTTACAGGCCCTGGGCACATGAAGTGTACTTTACTAGGGACTTATAAGTAAACTCAATATGCCAATCAGGTATAAATCAATTTTACCTTGGTTGGAACAGAGAGCACAAACACTTTAGCATGGTTTAGCAGTGGTTAAGTGTGCAGAGTCCTAACACCAGCAAAAATGAATTCATCAAAAACAAGATATCTGAAGGCAAAAAGTTAGGGTACAACCATGACAAGAATGCCAAGTCTAACACATTCCTCACCAGCTGAAAGTGTGGAGAACTACACAACCCTGTGAGAGTTCTCTTCACTAAGGCAAAAGGACCTGGAGAGACCATCAGAATTGGTATGGTCTGTTCCAGGATGGTGCTCCACTGTAAAGTCTATTCCCTGTAATGAGATGGAAAACCTCAACAGTTTGGGATTTACACCCTTCATTAACCATATTAGGGGCCTGTGGTATTTCTGAACATAGAAGTGAGCACTAAACAGGTGTGGCCTCAGCTTCTTCAGTGCCCAGACCACAGCAAAGACTTTCCTCTCTATTGCATTCCAGCTCTGTTACCTGGGAAGTAACCTCCTATTGATGAAGGCTGGTTGATCCATGCCCTCTTCATTTAGTTGTGGGAGCACAGCCCCTATTCCATGCTCTTAGGTATCTGACTGCACAATCAGTTCTTGGGAGACGTCATGAGCAATGGCCTCCTTCAGTATCTCAAAAGCTGCCTGGAATGCCTCTGTCCAGATCGACCTGATGTAGCTGTTTCTTGTAAGTCAGCTCTGTCAAGGGTGCCTCAATGGTTCCATACCTCTTGACAAATTGCTTGTAGTAGCCGGGGAGGCCTAAGAAGGCTCTTAACTCTCTTTGGGTCTTTGGGGGGGTTCCCAAGTCAGAATGGTTTCAATCTTGGCCAGGAGGGGCTGCACCTTGCCTTCTCCCACTTAGTGACCCAAGTAGACCACAGACCTCTTTCCTATCTGGCACTTACTGGCCTTGAAAGTCAGGCGTGCCCTTTGCAGAGTCTGAAGCACTTCTCTGTGGTGGAACAGGTGGTCCTGCCAGTTAGAACAGAAGAGTACAATGTCATCCAGATAGGCGGTACCGAAGTTCTCCAACCCAGCTAGGACCTGGTCGACCAGCCTCTGGAAGGTGATAAGGGTGTTCTTCAACCCAAAGGGTATGAACCAGAACTGGATTTTCCCTTTTGGGATAGCAAATGCAAACCTCTCTTTGGCCCCCTCTGGCAAGGCAATCTGCCAGTATCCATATGTCAAGTCAAAGGTGCTGAGGAACGTGGCTGCTCCTAGACAATTTAGGAGTTCATCAGCTTTGCGGATGGGGTGTGTATCAATCTTGGTGAACGCATTGAGCCCATGGTAGTCTACACAGAGCATAAGTTCTGCAGTGACACCAGAAGAAGCAGCCTTGAGGGCTAACACCACTGGGCGGGACTAAGGTGTGCTTGAGGGTTTTGATAACACCTAACTCCAACATCTTGGAGACCTCCTCCTTGATGCTGGCTCTGACCGTATCAGCCAGCCTGTAGACTTTCCTCTTCACAGGCATGCTGTCCCCTGTATCAAATCATGGGTACACCTTGTAGTGAATCCTGGGGTACAGGAGAAGAGTAAGGCAAACTCCCCCAACAGCTGGCACCAGTCTCTTTGCTGTTTTAGGGTCATGGTAGGAAAGGGGCAGACACCCTTCCCTGACCCATCCTGCTCCTTGGAAGAAAAAAGGTCAGGGAGAGATCCAGTCTCCTCTTCCATCCCGTCATCCGTGACCAGGAGCATGGACTTCTCAAAGTGGGGCTTGAGGCAACTGACATGCAGGACTCCTAAAGGGTTCCTGGGAGTCTTCAGGTCCACCAGGAAGGTGACATCACTCCTGTGCTCCTTTACCTCATAAGGCCCAGACCAGCAGCCTTGTAGGGCTCTGTGTTCCACAGGGTCCATCACCCACACTTTCTGGACAGGCTGAAACCCGACCAGAGTGACATTCTGATCATCCCACCATTTTATGTCCTTCTGGCTGGCTTCTAGATTTTCCTGTGCTTGCTTCCATCCTGTAGCTGACCACAACTTGGTGGCCTTCCCTGGAGCTTGCTCCAGCCCTATTTTACCAAACTGAGAGGTCCTTTCACAGGGTGCCCATACAGAAGTTCAGAGGGGCTCAAGCCAACCCCCTTCTGCAGTACCTTCTTGAAGGCAAATGAAAGGCATTGTAGGAAGATTCCCACTGCTTGGGTTCCGACAGGCCCATTCTCATGCCTTTTAAGGTCTTGTTGAACCTCTCAACAAGCCCTTTAGTTTGAGGGTGGGAAGTAATGGAGAGCTTGTAGAATAACCCATACTCCTCTCACATGACCTACATGTACCCTGACAATAAGTTGGTACCACAGTCAGACACCACCTCCTTGGGTAACCCAACATGAGTAAAGATCCCCCTCAGGGCCCTGGCCACTGCAGGTGCAGCCACTGGTCTCAGAGGGATAGACTCCAGGTACTTGGTGGCATGGTCCATCCAGACTAGGATGAACCTGTTGCTCAAGATGGTCTTGGGGTCCAGAGGCCCCATAATGTTGATGCCCACCCTTTCAAAGAGGGTGCCAATGACAAGAAACTGTTGCAGGGGAGCATTATGTTTCTCTCCTGGCTTGCCACTGGCCTGGAAGGTAGGACAGGACCTGCAGAATGCATCTGAGGCCCTCTTCATTTGGGGCCAGTAAAAGTGTGTGACAAGCATGTGAAAGATCTTGTTCTGCCCCAAATGGTCTGCCAGGTGTACATCATGAGCTAGCTCCAGTAGGAAAGTCCTGTAGCACTGGGGAACCACCCACACATGGGTTACACCAGGCTCAAGAACCTTAAGCTTACTATACAGGAGCTCATTCTCCCAGTAAATCAGGTGATCACATGAGGTGTCACCAGCTGCCTGGGATTTGGCCTGCTGCATTAGGCCCACAAGAGTAGGGCATTCCCTATGCACCTTGCATAATTCTTCCCTGGTGGGACCCCTTTCCTTCTTCCTGTTGGCAAGCTCTTGTAGGTTCCCTAGGTTAGCAACATCATCCCCTGTAGGCTCTGGGGCACTCCCCTCAGTGTCAGTCTCCTCCTGGACAGTGGTAGTTTCAGGAGTGGATTTCCCATGCCCCTTGCCCTTCCTCTTTTTGTCAGACCACTGGGACATTCTTCTAGTTCCTCCTGACTACTCTCTCAGGCTGCCATGGACAGTGTGGTCAGACACACCCACTCAAGCAACCTTAACATCAGAGTCCTAAGGCCAGCAAAAACTAAGTCAGCAAAAACAGGATGTCTGAAGGCAAAAAGTTACACACCAGTAATGCCAGGTCTAACAAATAGACTACAAAATACCCATTGAAAACTGAATTGACAAAATGTGAGCAGTGAATGAGCTGGCAGAATCTATCTAAGTCCTAATGGATATGCTGGTTTCTGTGAAGAGCTGCTGTCTCAGCGTTGATAGCTGGATGACATTGCTAAGCTAGATTGTCTGTACTAAGAACATGTTAGAAATGGGGTCTTTGGTTGTCAGTCAGTTTACCCCCTGTCCAAGCAAGGACCCTCTTTCTAGTCAAAGTAAGTCACACACACAATCCAGTTATCCTGATAAAGTCTTTTTGGCCCTGAGACGTCAGGAAACAGGTAGTAAGCTCAATCCAAGCCCTTGGAGCTTCTCAGCAGAGCCAGAGGGCAGCAAGGCAGCAGGGCAACAGCAAGGCAAAAGTAATTTACAGCAAAGCAGTCAGGTGACTCCTTTGGGCAGCCTAGCGGCATCTCTTAGCAGGTTGCAGGTTCCGATTCACAGTTCCTCTTCCAGTAGGTACCTTGTCAAGAAGTGTCTGAGTTGGTAGGGTCAGAGACCTGGTTTAAGTGCCCAAATTTGCCTTTGAAGTTAGGGAGACTTCTAAGAGTTGTTTAGAAGTACACAAAATCCCCTTTCAGTTCTATCCTGTCTGCCAGGGACCCGGTAGGGGGTTTGGTAGTCCATTGTGTGAGGACAGACCACTGTCCTTTCAGATTTAAGAGTCAGCCCGCCACCCTCATCTCTTATTCCCCCATACAACAATATTGGCATGCGTGAAATGCCAGATTTCACGCAGGCCAATACTGTTGTATTGCCTCACCTGTGGAGGAATAAGAGATGCTTATTTTTAAGGTACCAATGGTTTAAGAGCAACGATTAAATTAATCAAATTTGAGGCCAATTATTTAGCCCTGAAAAAGTCCTATGTGCAAGGATGAAACACGTTGGCTGTTGCTGTTGTGGATTCATGTATTATTGGATAAGAGAGAGGAAAAGAAAAAAAGAATAAAAAGAAGATTTGCACAATTTCAAATCAAAGAATTGGACATTCTATGTTACTGGTTGCGGTGCACTACCATTGTTCCAAATCACAGTATTTTGGTTGGCCATGGATAGAGATGATAGGAAAACCTAAATATTGAATTTAGCTTAATTATAGGAATAAAGATTATTATTTTAAAGTTATTTACAAAAATTTAATTTAATTAAATTTAGACTCAGGGTAAGGGTTACTACGAATGACATATATTGGACTTGCTGATGTTAAAGTTAAGATTAAGGAAACCTTTAGCATTATAGTAACAGTCTGAGCTGGGGTAGGGGACAGCATGAAGGTAGGAGGAAGTAAAGATAACTTTCATGCTATGGGTAAGTGGGAAAAGTAAAGATAGGATAAAGTAAAGGCATGAGAACGTAAAGGAACATAACATTGATGGAATACATGTTGTAGAATGTATTATCTCCTACAGTTCTCTCTCCCAACCTTTATCATGTACCAAATTCATATGACAGAAGAGACCATATATTTCTAAATTTAGATGGGGCTGCCATCTTTCTCCAACACCTAAATAAGTTGAAGCTTTCCTAGGAATGGGCAGGTGCCCTGGAATACAAGGGAAGAGATGGCAATTAAAACTACTTTATTTGAAGCATTTCTGATTAATTTATTTTGCTTATCATTGCTATTAATCTTTGGGACATAATCTAAGAGTATAGACTTCTTATGACTGAGTTGTGTGCATGGATTGTGGATGTTACTATACATTATATAGCAATTTTAATGTTCTAAGGGAGTAACTGTATGTTTATATGGTTTGATGAGTATGCATCCAATACTGATTAGTACTTACTGTTTTATTGAAGTTCTATCATTTCAATAATGCATTTTTAATCTTCCTGTGGAGAAGGGAGAAACTGGGCTGGCGAGATGGTGCACTTTTTACAGCCAAAAGTTGGGTGATCCATTAGACAGAGGAAGACGTGAATGAGGAAGGGAAGCTTTGATGAATAGGGTAATGACTTTATGTTTTATTCTGAATAGGGTTTTTATAATATGTGTTAGAAATGGGGTCTTTGGTTGGCAGTCAGGTTACCCCCTTTACAAGCAAAGACCCTCACTCTAGTCAGGGTAAAGAAGAATCACCCTCAGCTAACCCCCACTCACCCCCTGGTAGCTTGGCACGAGCAGGCAGACTTAACGACGGAAGCAATGTGTAAAGTATTTGTACCAACACACACAGTAATCAAAATGGACACCACACCAGTTTAGAAAAATAGGTAATATATATCTGTTAGAAATGGGGTCTTTGGTTGACAGTCAGGTTACCCCCGTTCAAGCAAGGACCCTCACTCTAGTCAGGGTAAAAGAGAATCACCCTCAGCTAACCCCTGCTAACCCCCTTGGTAGCTTGGCAGAGCAGTAGGCTTAACTCCAGAGTGCTAGGTGGAAAGTATTTGTACCAACACACACAGTAACTTAATGAAAACACTACAAAATAACAAAACACCAGTTTAGAAAAATAAGAAATATTTATCTAAACAAAACAAGACCAAAACCACAAAAATCCGACATGCACAAGTCAAGTTATGAATTTTTAAAGATTAAACTCAAAAATAGCGCTTAGAAACAAAAATGCTTTGATGAGGTGTTAACACGGCGTCGTGACGGAGTCGTTCCCAACAAGCCGACACCAGCGGCGCCGGACACGGAGTCACGTAGACCCCCAAGTACAGTACCTTTGGTGAAGGGTGAAAACAAGCCGATGCGCAAAGTCAGGGATGGCGGCGTCTGTGCGAAACGTTGAATCCGCGCACTTCGGGCGGCGTCGGTCACGACGTGGTGCGGTGACTTCCACGGAGTCGTGGACTTCAGCGGGGCTGCAGCAGTGTCGGGCCTGCAAAGAGCGTTGCGTTCCAGTGAAGGTCACGGCATCGGGTGCAGACGGCGTCCCCGGATTCAGCAGCGGCGTCGGCATCAACAACCTGAAGAACCGAGGCATCTGCATAAACCATCTGAGGGGCCTGTGGTCGGTCTGAACTCGGAAGTGAGTCCCTAACAAGTAGGGTCTTAGCTCCTTCAGTGCCCAGACCACAGCGAACACTTCACGTTCAATGGCACTCCACCTACATTCCCTGGGTAGTAACCTCCTGCTAATGAAGGCTACGGGTTGATCTAGGCCCTCTTCATTAAGCTGTGAGAGTACTGCTCCAATACCATGCTCTGATGCGTCTGTTTGCACAACAAACTCCTTGGAGTAGTCAGATGCCTTCAGCACAGGTGCTGTGCACATGGCAGCCTTCACGGCATCGTGACGGAGTCGTTCCCAACAAGCCGACACCAGCGGCGCCGGACACGGAGTTGCGTAGACCCCCAAGTACAGTACCTTTGGTGAAGAGTGAAAACAAGCTGATGCTCGAAGTCGGGGATCGCGGTGTCTGTGCGAAACATTGAATCCGTGCACTTCGAGTGGCGTCGGTCACGACGTGGTGCGGCGACTTCCACGGAGTCACGGACTTCAGCGGGGCTGCAGCGGCGTCGGGCCTGCAAAGAGCGTCGCTTTCCAGTGAAGGTCACGGCGTCGGGTGCAGGCGGCGTCCCCGGATTCAGCAGCGGCGTCAGTCCGGAGTCATCCGAAGTCGATTTCCTTGGATTTCCACCAGCTTTCCTTTCAAGGACCCAGGGACTGGATAGGGCACCACTTGTCAGAGCTGGAGTCTCTCCAGAGGCTCCAGGTGCTGGCAGAGAGAAACTTTGCTGTCCCTGAGACTTCAAACAACAGGAGGCAAGCTCTAAATCAAGCCCTTGGAGATTTCTTCACAAGATGGAAGGTACACAAAGTCCAGTCTTTGCCCTCTTACTCTGGCAGAAGCAGCAACTGCAGGGTAGCTCCACAAAGCACAGTCGCAGGCAGGGCAGCACTTCTCCTCAGCTCTTCAGCTCTTCTCCAGGCAGATGTTCCTTCTTGTTTCCAGAAGTATTCTAAAGTCTGTGGTTTTTGGTGCCCTTCTTATACCCAGTTTCTCATTTCTCGTAGGCCTACTTCAAATTAAAGTCTATTTGGAATGTGAAATCCTGCCTTGCCCAGGCCAGGCCCCAGACACTCACCAGGGGGTTGGAGACTGCATTGTGTGAGGGCAGGCACAGCCCTTTCAGGTGCGAGTGACCACTCCTCCCCTCCCTCCTAGCACAGATGGCACATCAGGATATGTGGGCTACACCCCAGCTCCCTTTGTGTCACTGTCTAGTGTGAGGTGCAACCAGCCCAACTGTCAAACTGACCCAGACAGGGAATCCACAAACAGGCAGAGTCACAGAAATGGTATAAGCAAGAAAATGCTCACTTTCTAAAAGTGGCATTTTCAAACGCACAATCTTAAAATCAACTTTACTAAAAAGATGTATTTTTAAATTGTGAGCTCAGAGACCCCAAACTCCATATGTCCATCCGCTCCCAAAGGGAATCTACACTTTAATCAGATTTAAAGGTAGCCCCCATGTTAACCTATGAGAGGGACAGGCCTTGCAACAGTGAAAAACGAATTTAGCAATATTTCACTGTCAAGACATATAAAACACATTACTGTATGTCCTACCTTAACCATACACTGCACCCTGCCCTTGGGGCTACCTAGGGCCTACCTTAGGGGTGTCTGACATGTAAGAAAAGGGAAGGTTTAGGCCTGGCAAGTGGGTACACTTGCCAAGTCGAATTTACAGGTAACACTGCACACACAGACCCTGAAATGGCAGGTCTGAGTCATGATTACAGAGCTACTTATGTGGGTGGCACAACCAGTGCTGCAGGCCCACTAGTAACATTTGATTTACAGGCCCTGGCACCTCTTGTGCACTTTACTAGGGACTTACTAGTAAATCAAATATGCCAATCATGGATGAACCAATCACATACACATATTGTAAAGGAGCACTGGTTAGCAGTGGTAAAGTGCCCAGAGTAAAACAAATAGCAAAATCAGAGTCCAGCACACATCAGCAACCTGAGGAACAGAGGCAAAAAGTTAAGGGAGATCACGCCAAGGATGAAAAGTCTATCAATATCTAAATCAAACAAGACCAAAACAACAAATATCCAACATAGACAAGTCAAGATATGAATTTTCAAAAGAATAGGAGTCTCAATCTTTAGAAAACAGTGAGACTGTTGTTGTTACCCAAACGACCTGTATAGAGTAAGAAGTAATACCGCACGGGTGACCTTGCATTGGAAAAAGGGTAGCTATGCGTCAATTCCTCACTCCCAAGTGAGGCCGTGCGTCATTTCCTTCTCCTCAGATCCATGCAGAGGTGGGTTGACTTTGAAGCCCGGGGAAAATCCGGTTGCACGGTATCAGAAAATCGCGCTGTGTGGGATTTCCATCATTATCAGCCTCTGTAAGCAGGTGTTGCACGTCGTTTCTCCAGCCACAATGCGTCGATCTCACAGCCATGATGAAGGTGGAGCGTTGATTTTATCCGTGAAGCCGGCGGCGTGTCGTTTATCAGCTGAGTTGAGGGAGGTGTGCCGAAAATTGCCCTGCATGCCGTTCTGTGCATGGATTTTCAGCTCTTGTCTGCCAACTTCACCTTTCAAGTGCCCAGGGACTGAATAGGACACCAGCTGACAGAGCAGGAGTCTCAGTAGAGAGCCCAGATGCTTGCAGAGGAAGTCCTTGATGGTCCTGAGACTTCAACAACAGAAGGCAAGCTCAGTTCAAGACCTTTGAGATTCTTCTTGAGCAGGAATGCACAACAAAGTCCAATCTTTGTCCCCTTTCACAGGCAGAAGCAGCAACTGAAGGATAGCCCAACAAATCACAGTCACAGGCAGGGGTAGCACTTCTCCTCAGCTCTTCAGCTCTTCTTCTTGGCAGAGGTTCCTCTTGATTCCAGAAGTGATCTAAATTTCAAGGGTTTTGGCTCCACTATTTATACCCCTTTCTACCTTTGAAGTAGGCAAACTTCAAAGGAAAGTCTCTCTTGTTTGTAAGATCCTACCTTGCCCTAGCCAGGCCCCAGACACACACCATGGGGTTGGAGACTGCATTGTGTGAGGGCAGGCACAGCCCATTCATGTGTAAGTGACCACTCCTCCCTTCCCCTCCAGCCCAGATGGCTCATCAGGATATGCAGGCTACACCCAAGCTTCCTTTGTGTCACTGTCTAGAGGAGAGGTGCAAACAACCCAACTGTCAAACTGACCCAAACAGGGAATCCACAAAAAGGCAGTCACAGAATGGTTTAAGCAAGAAAATGCCTACTTTCTAAAAGAGGCATTTTCAAACACACAGTCTAAAAAAACCTTTACCAAAAGATGTATTTTTAAATTGTCAGTTCAGAGACCCTTAACTCCATATTTCCATCTGCTCCCAAAGGGAATATGCACATTAATAATATTGAAAGGCAGCCCCCATGTTAACCTATGAGAGCGATAGGCCTTGAACAGTGAAAAACGACTTTGTCAGTATTTCACTGTTAGGACATATAAAACACATTAGTATATGTCCTACCGTAAACATACACTGCACCCTGCCCATGGGGCTACCTAGGGCCTACCTTAAGGGTGCCTTACATGCATGAAAAGAGAAGGTTGAAGCCTGACAAGTGGGTACACTTGCTAAGTCGAATTGGCAGTTTAAAACTGCACACACAGACACTGCCGTGGCAGGTCTGAACCATGTTTACAGGGCTGCTCATGGGTGGCACAACCAGTGCTGCAAGCCCACTAGTAGCATTTGATTTACCGGCCCTGGGTACCTCTGGTGCACTGCACTAGGGACTGTTAGAAATGGGGTCTTTGGTTGACAGTCAGGTTACCCCCTGTTCAAGCAAGGACCCTCACTCTAGTCAGGGTAAAAGAGAATCACCCTCAGCTAACCCCTGCTTACCCCCTTGGTAGCTTGGCAGAGCAGTAGGCTTAACTTCAGAGCGCTAGGTGTAAAGTATTTGTACCAACACACACAGTAACTTAATGAAAACACTACAAAAGGACAGAACACCGGTTTAGAAAAATAGGAAATATTTATCTAAACAAAACAAGACCAAAACGACAAACATCCGACATAAACAAGTCAAGTTATGAATTTTTAGAGATTAAACTCAAAAATAGCGCTTAGAAACAAAAATGCTTCGATGAGATGTTAACACGGCGTCGTGACGGAGTCGTTCCCAACAAGCCGACACCAGCGGCGCCGGACACGGAGTCGTGTAGACCCCCAAGTACAGTACCTTTGGTGAACAGTGAAAACAAGCCAATGCGCGAAGTTGGGAATCGCGGCGTCTGTGCGAAACGTTGAATCCGTGCACTTCGAGCGGCGTCGGTCACTGTGTGGTGTGGAGACTTCCACAGAGTCGCAGACTTCAGCGGGGCTGCTGCGGCGTTGGGCCTGCGAAGAGCGTCGCGTTCCAGCGAAGGTCACGGCGTCAGGTGCAGGCGGCGTTACCGGATTCAGCAGCGGCGTCTGTCCGAAGTCGTCCGAAGTAAATTTCCTTGGATTTCCACCAGCTTTCCTTCCAAGGGCCCAGGGACTGGATAGGGCATCACTTGTCGGAGCAGGAGTCTCTCCAGAGACTCCAGGTGCTGGCAGAGAGAAGTCTTTGCTGTCCCTGAGACTTCAAACAACAGGAGGCAAGCTCTAACTCAAGCCCCTGGAGATTTCTTCACAAGATGGAAGGCACACAAAGTCCAGTGTTTGCCCTCTTACTCTGGCAGAAGCAGCACTGCAGGAAAGCTCCACAAAGCACAGTCACAGGCAGGGCAGCACTTCTTCCTCAGCTATCAGCTCTTCTCCAGGCAGAGGTTCCTCTTGGTTCCAGAAGTGTTTCTCAAGTCTGTAGATTTGGGTGCCCTTCTTATACCCATTTTAGTCTTTGAAGTCACCTTTCTTCAAAGGGGACTCACACCTACTTGTGAAATCCTGCCTTGCCCAGGCAATGCCTCAGACACACACCAGGGGGTTGGAGTCTGCATTGTCAGAGGCAGGCACAGTCCTTTCAGATGAGAGTGACCACTCCACCCCTCCCTCCAAGCAGAGATGGCTAATCAGGAAATGCAGGTTACACCCCAGCTCCCTTTGTGTCACTGTCTAGTGCGAGGTGAAAAACAACCCAACTGTCAAACCGACCCAGACAGGGAATCCACAAACAAGGCAGAGTCACAGAATGGTTTAAGCAAGAAAATGCTCACTTTCTAAAAGTGGCATTTTCAAACGCACAATCTCAAAGTCAACTTTACTAAAAGATGTATTTTTAAATTGTGAGTTCAGGGACCCCAAACTCCAGCTGTCCATCTACTCTCTAGGGGAATCTACACTTTAATCATATTTAAAGGTAGCCCCCATATTATCCTATGAGAGAGACAGGCCTTGCAACAGTGAAAAACGAAGTTGGCACTATTTCACTGTCAGGACATATAAACTACATTACTATATGTCCTACCTTATCCATACACTGCACCCTGCCCTTGGGGCTACCTAGGGCCTACCTTAGGGGTGCCTTACATGTAAGAAAAGGGAAGGTTTAGGCCTGGCAAGTGGGTACACTTGCCAAGTCGAATTTACAGTGTAAAAATACACACACAGACACTGCAGTGGCAGGTCTGGGACATGATTACAGAGCTACTTATGTGGGTGGCACAACCAGTGCTGCAGGCCCACTAGTAACATTTGATTTACAGGCCCTGGGCACCTCTAGTGCACTTTACTAGGGACTTAACAGTAAAACAAATATGCCAATCATGGAGAACCAATTACATACACATTTTAAACAGGGGCACTTGCACTTTAGCACTGGTTAGAGGTGATAAAGTGCCCAGAGTAACAAAAACAGTAAAATCAGAGTCCAGCACACATCAACAACCGGGGGAACAGAGGCAAAAAGTTTAGGGAGACCACGCCAAGGATGAAAAGTCTAACAGGGACTTACTAGTAAATCAAATATGCCAATCATGGAAAGCAATTGCACATACATTTTACGCAGGGGCACTTGCACTTTACCAATGGATAGCAGTGGTAAAGTGCCCAGAGTATCAAAAAGAGCAAAAACAGAGCCCAGCAAACATCAACAACCTGGGAAACAGAAGCAGAAAGTTAGGGGAGATCACGCCAAGGATGCTAAGGATAACAGTATGCATGTGACATGTTTAACAGAATGGTCATAAGGAGGCACGGAAAGTTTTAAAATGTTTTATTTCCCTTGTAACATATGAGTAATACTGAGAAACATATATTTAATGCAAGAAGAGAAAAACAATAAAGCAAGCTCTAGCACAAGACTGCATTTTGTCTCTTCTCCTGAATTGTGTAAACCTCTTTAGCTAGCCGAAATTCTTACCCAGAAGTTGCATATAATTTTAGGGACTATTAGTTGACAGTAATACTTAGCAAGGGACCTGCACTTAAAATACATGCAGGGAATTGGAGAAAATCCTTATTACCATTACAAGAAACATACAAAGTCCTGGAAATGTGCCACTGCAAATGAGTGGACATCACAGGAATATCGTAAGCTCAATAGCTCAAGTAGTAATTGGACTATCACTGGGCAAGCAACTAATGGCCTTTGGTTGCAGCTGAATTGAAAGGGAAACATAACACAAATGTCATAACTATTTCAAGTGCATGCCTGTCAACTGCATGCCTTTGTTTGGAAGAAAGTGCAGTGTCGGGGTCTAGCCAATGAAAGCGGTGATTTTATCATGATATTTCAATAGTCAAACAGCGAAACTCATCTTTTAAGAGAACTCTGTTCTGAACATTCGTTGAGCCCCGAAATAATGAACAAAAACCTATGTAAATTCCTTCCTAGGTCTGGCACTGGGGATATATATGTAAAAATGTCTTGTCTCATATGGCAGTATTATTACCCTGCTAAACACGTTGGTGCTATAGCTGACCTTTAATTAATGTTATTTGCTATCTGACCATGACAAAATAGTATCACGACTACTCATATTCTTTTTTGTGACCTTATAGTCGACTTCAGATTAATCCTGTTTCCTTTTTAACCTTCTTCCATTTATTTTTAATAAATAGTTTCCTGTTTTTATAGCAACACCTCCTTCCAGTAGAAATAGGTGCTATCCACTCTTACACCAAAAACCTACCAGCATGTATTTCATTGACCACATCCATTAGGGCAGTTAGCCTTTGTGTAGTCCTCCCAGCCATCTACAGAATAGAGAGTCTGTGTGTTGGCAGGATGGGTCATCCTGACTTGATGAGAGGGGCAGAGCTGTTACTTGTCACACTTGCTCTTCAAATTCACTGTATCAGCTGACAAATAACGTATGACATACTAGCCTATCATGCCTGCAGACAGACAGGGGCCAGGGCAGGAAGGCAGTAAATTGTAGGCACCTCAGTAGGTTGGAAGACTCCAGAAGTTTCATGATATGTGGGACAAATACCTCTTTACCAGACACTTTGCAACTGAGGGATGATCACAGTGTTCGCTGCAACAATATGTCTCTGTTAGTACTTTATTTTTAGACAGCTCAGCTGAGAAAGAGGCAAACTTTTCTCATTGTTTTTGAACTGCAGTATTAGAAATAAAGTGCTAAATCATGAAATAGAGTATTGACATCCAACAGCACTAATACTATTGCTGTGGTTATCCATGATAGATAATCTGTAGTGACATTGTTACTGTGGTCTTGGCTGAATCTTTGTGGCTTTATTTGTACTGTATGTAGCCATCAGTGTCCGATAAACGTTGATTAAGATAACTACACTACTAAAGTAGTACTGCATCTGTTTAGCATTTTTTTTAGTAACCATGAACTATCTGCAAACATTGCTGATGCTTACCATGTGGTTTCCCGGTAATTACAACAATGTGTAAATGTGAAGAAATCCAATTGTTGCATATTTTTACCACATTTGGAACTCCAAAATTAGTTTCTATATATTGAATTTCCATTTCTCTACATTGGGACATGTAACAGTATATGTCACATTCATTAACCACATTATTTTTTTTAAGTAATGCCCACCGCTCACATCACATTGCTCGTACAGGATTGTCTGATTCAGCTACCTGGAGCATTCATCAAGAAGACCCACACTGCTTTTGACGTACATGTCTGGTAGTTTCAAAGCCCCAGTGCTTAATTTGTATAAGAATACGTGCGAGAGCCCAAAGTATCGCTCAGCAGCCCGTGGCTGGTGCTACTGAATGTTGGCGTACAGAATACAAAGGCAACATAGGCCCTCATTCTGACCCTGGCGGTTTGTAACCGCCAGGGCAGAGGGCAGAGGAAGCACCGCCAACATGCTGGCGGTGCTTCCGGGGCAATTCTGACTGCGGCAGTAAAGCCGCGGTCAGAAAAGGGGAACCGCCGGTTTGCCGCCGGTTTTCTCCTGCCCCAGGGAATCCTCCATGGCCGCGCTGCATGCAGCGCCGCCATGGGGTTTTCGACCCCCTTCCCGCCAGCCTGTTCCTTGCGGTTTACACCGCCAGGAAGAGGCTGACGGGAACGGGTGTCGTGGAGCCCCTGGGGGCCCCTGCAGTGCCCATGCCGCTGGCATGGGCACTGCAGGGGCCCCCTAACAGGGCCCCATTAAGATTTTCAGTGTCTGCAAAGCAGACACTGAAAATCGCGACGGGTGCCACTGCACCCGTCGCACCCCAGCAAATCCGCCGGCTCCATTCGGAGCCGGCTTCATCTTTGCTGGGGCTTTCCCGCTGGGCCGGCGGGCGATCTGCTTGAGATCGCCCGCCGGCCCAGCGGGAAAGTTGTGATCACCGCCGCGGTCATTTGACCGCGGTGCGGTGCTTGAGCGGTTTCCGCCCGGCGGGCGGTGCCCGCCACCCGCCGGGGTCGGAATGACCCCCATAGTCTTGTTTTCACCTCATGACACTTTACCCACCACCAGACACTCACTGCCCCTTGCGGGTTCCTGTTTTCATAAGTCTGTTCAAAAGGCCAGATTTAAGACCCTCTACTACATAGCTGCCATGTTTCCAAGTTTCTTTAGTGAGACATTTCTAGGGTCTCCACCTGGTTAAGTGTGACTATTGCAAGATTTACAAAAATTCATGCAGCGCAGCATAACAACTAACATTGCTGTGCTGCGTGTTGTAAAAGGGAGAGAGCAGAACATTTATGGTCCTGTTTTCTTTCCTGCCTGCTAATGTACACTTTAGGCTGTCATGCACGAACACACACACAGCCTTGCACTGTATAGCAGGATGTGTGAGTTCTGTAAAGAATAGGTCTTGTACAGCAAGAGGACCCTCCCAGAACAAAACTTATATGGTAACATGTCTCCTCCTTTGAACTTGTGCTGTACAGTACAGCACAAAGGCAAAATATGAAAACAAGGAAAATGAAAACATTTCTTTTTGTTACACCTGCCTTGAGGAGGCATAAGATTTTGGAGCAAATCCTTGTCTACAAATGTTTGGAGATAGGTAGTTGCATCAAAACTCATGTGTGGTTGGTTCCACAGGAACACCGATGTACCACTCATGGACCTCCCCTTTGACATAAAATAACGCAAAGCAGCACACAGCGCAACTTTGTATTTTCTTGGGAAACTATCCAATGCAAATCCTGTTTTCCGTTTGATAAGAAATCCCTGATAATACTTCCCTCGAGTTTGCATCACACATGTACTATAAACCGTCGCAAAGCATTAGTAAATCTGGGCCAGGTGGGTATGGTATAATCTCAGGTGTGGAGCACAGACACAAGAGGCGTTAAACTCTCACTTACTTCAGCCTGCAGTGACCTGCAGTACTGTCGTGATGCACTTAGCAGATCAAGTGCTGAGAGAGTGCTCTGATGGCGACTTGAACTAACAAGTGAGGAGAACAATATGAAATGTACGACTAGCGCTATGAATCGGGGCAAAATCTATCTAGAACAAGTGAATCAGGGTCTGCCAAGAACAGCCATAAAAGCAGCAGCCAAGCTATATGCTGAATAGGGATTACCAGTGAGCTAGTGAACGCGGTGCCGGCCTGAGACCATGATGCCAAACAATATAAATACCCGACAACCTGGGGTCAATCCCAGCTATCCCATTGTCCAAAACTTGAGACTGTAAGCAAATACTTTATTTCACAACGACTCCTCTTTCTGCTTTATTGAAGGCACCTGCACATACACAAGTTTGTGATATGTGCACTGCACAGAAACCTATTGCATTTCATTTAAAAGACTCTAATGTTGCACCATGTATAATAAGAGTCTAGGCCGAAATATATAGTAATTATCACAACTGACTTATTTCTTAATTCTTATATGAAACTGAGTTATTAGTTGAGAAGGGTATGAGCCGCAAAAAAAATAATAAACAGAGTCCTTGTCAGGGTGAAGCACTAGCGTTACTAAATAAACCTGTGCTTAACCCACTGGTAGCTTGGCACAACAGCAGCCAGGCTTAACTTAGAGGCCATGAGCAAAGTATTTATGCAGCACTTAAACAGTAATAAAATAAAAACACAACACAAGAAAAATCCTAAACAAATCTAGCAAAATAGAGTCAATTTTACTAAATAACATGACACCAAAATGCAAATGTCCAATCAGTGGAATCTAAGTTATGGATTTTTTAAAATTTAAAGAAGAACACCAAGAAGCACAAAGTAAGCAACAGGACCCCAAAATGAAAAGAAAACAATTATTAAAACCTGAGTTATGGATTTTTAAACTTTTAAGGAAAAAGCCAAGAAGCACAAAGCACCAATTGTGGTTAACTGGTTGCACTGGCCAAGGTCAAAGTAAAAATTCAGGTTTACTGCGATAGAGCATGAGTCAGATACAGGTACTAGGTTTGTTCCGGTGGAAAGTGTAACTTGTAACTTCAGGCCCAATTTAGATTTCGGCAGTTTAAAGTACCCTGAGAGAGTACCTGCTCACCAAATTTCGAGATGTCTTCCCACCCAGTGGACATTTGTTGCATTGGCAAGAACCACCATCATAGTGGTTCCTGTAAATGATTTGAAAGTTTGGCAGATGAATCAGTCCACGCAAACTTTCAATCTTTTTATTTATTTTCAAAAACAAAATCCATAAGCGGGATTTCATTTTTGAAAATAAAAAAAAGTAATGAACCCCTCATTATGGGAGTTTTCGCCAATGGCATGTGGGTGATTTTTTTCACCGACCCTTACCACCAGGTTTTGTCATTTTCTGCCCACTTCAAATAGGGCATGTGGATAAATGGCAAAACCTCTGAAGGTCCTTACTCCATTGAGCCATCAGAGGTGTATGTTGACGGCGGAGATGGAGTAGTCTCTGCCATCGATATACCAAAATTCCACCAGAATCTAAATGAGGCGAACAGACCTTCAGTTTGGTGGAAAGGGGAGTCCATCGCCATTGCAGGGTAACCTCTCTGCCAAACTTAAAATTGGGCCCTTAGTCCCATTCCATGAGAGGAGCCTTAGTCAGAGTGTTGCATTGGCGGTGCAGTCTTTGGCAGTTCAAAAAGCTAGTTCGCCGGTTGGAGCTTCACATTAGTGGGAAATGCAGAGAGGTTGTTGTTGATGCACCTGCATGTGAAGATCAGTCTGTAGCTGGAAGGTCGGCAGTCGGATGCAGGTCCAGTGTTGTTCTTTGTGAAGTACACGTGTTGCTGAGGTGACAAGGGACAGTTCTTTTTTGATGCAAGGAGCCCAGAGCCTGTGAAGTTTCTCTTGTAGACTGGTTCTTGCCGTTTTTAGGGTAGGGTAGCACATTCTGACACAAGCCAAGATTCCAGGACCTGGGGGCACGTCTTGGGGGTCAGAACTCACTCCAGAAAAGGACCAGAGAAGGGTCCAGACAGCTCCATTTGGTAATTGTCAGCTGGAAAGTTCTAGCAAAAGCCTCTGGAAGCCTGTTTGTATGCCTGTAGCTCAAACAGAATGTCAGCCAGCTGACCCTTGAAGCCACTTCTTGGATCTTGGGTTCTATGTAAGGGGGTCCATTCTTCCTTCTTTAGAAAAGAGGGCAGTCCTTCTTTTGAATCTTCCAGGAGTGTTTTGAAGAGAGGTTCTGAGGGTACTGCTTTTATACCCAGTGCTAGCCTGTGTGTTGGAGTCACTTTCGTTGTCAACTCCTACACTGATGCTGGTCAGTTTTTCCACTTCTCTTGGGTCTGGCTCCAACCTACTTAAAGGAAACATAGGACAGGAAGGCCCAGATGTGGGCCGCATTTGCCAGTGACAGGGCAGATATCTTCAGATGTCAGGGAGGGGAAGAGGACAGCCCTTTGGCTACCCTTTGATGCTCAGGACTAGCAGGGTCCAACCCCCGTCAGGCTACCATTATCAGGAGAGTAACACCCTTCCCCACAATAAATGCCCCTTTCTCCCCTCTCTGGAAGGAATACAGATCACACAACTGAGAAAAAGTCACAGTCATTTGACCTTGCTCACTAGCATTTAGCATTTGGCTTAGGAAGGAAAATGACAACTTTTAAACGTGGCATTTCAGAACAGTAGCTTGAAATCAAACTTTAACATTGAAAAGGATTTTAAATTACAAGTTAAATAAGAGGAAGAAATTTTTCTCTCTATGCCCCCACAGTGAAGTTATCACCTATAAAGTGTAATAAGGCAACACATGGTTAGTCTGTGGAAGAGCTAGCCTTCCTGCAGTGATAAACTACTTTAGGGGTTATTCACTGCCATGACATGTAAAACTTAAGTCCATATGTCCTACTTTTTAAATCCCATACAGCCTGCCCGATCAGCATATCAGACCTACCTTATGGGTAGCTTATAAATATTAAATAGGAAGGTTAAGGCCTGGCAAAGATTTGTTTTGTCTGGTTCAAATAGAAGTTAAAGACTGCACTACAAGCTGGTTTTAGAGCTACTCAAGGGGGTTGCAAAAGGCGTGCTGCAAGCCACTTGTGACTTTGTTTTTTTTTTTACCCCTGCTGCTCCTGGAGTGGGGCTTCATCCCCCAGGAGTCATCTGGACTTGGGAGAGGGGGATGGCTACTCCAACACACTACATGGCGCTGTAGGGCCCTCACAGCGTGGGACTTTGTTTTCATTACAGCTGCCTCTTCTGGGGTGGCCCTTCGCTCCCCAGGAGTCATCTGGACTTGGGAGGTGGGGCTGGCTACTCTAATGCACTATATAGCACTGTAAGACCCCAGCAGCGTGGGACATGCACAGTACGTGCCCGGTCTTTTGGTCCCTGAGTTTTGCTATGTGGAACTGGTGAATCATGATGAAAAAGAAAGTCCCTGTGGAAAAGGCTGATCCTCCCAAACCCAATGTCACAACTCTAGATTCCTTACTGACTTGAGCAGCAAGTGTGGCTTCCAAAAAGATCGAGCTAGCTAAGAGGTAGCTATGCCGAGATTCTGCTGATGATCATTGTCCCTTATTCACCCCCCAAACTGTCCTTCCTAAGCACACACAGATGTAGCATCCTCAGCCATTCAAGGACTGGCCTGTGAGACCTATGTGGAACAGTCTGAGGTAAAGTCGGCCAATACCTCATTGTGTGACTCAGTTGCTAGCCTCCATAGTGACTCTGGCCCATCTGCCAAACGTAAAAGAAAAGGAATAACATGGGGTTATGCCATTGTGCATGCCAGGGGCAAGAAGCGTAGTAGATCTAAAGACCGGGCTGTTCCCTCTGTGGCTCCCTTTGACACTGTCTGTCCTACTGACTGGGAAAGTGCAGTGGCTTGGTTCAAGTATTTAGTTTGGGTGTGCCTGTCACCTTTGATAGACAAATTATGCTCACCTGAGGCTGCCATTAAGCATTTAACTTCACAAGCTGGTTCTTCCATTTGTCCCAAAGCCCCTTCCCCTGTCCACACTGAACCAGTCATTCTTAAGGCTGCACCTGACCCTGTGGCAGCACAACCTAGGCCCTAGACTACTGTTACTACCGACCTGTCGTCTTGCATGCCTGGCTGTGTGCCTCACATGCAGTTGGCTGCAGATGGTGAGGAGTTGACAGGGGGCATGATATTATTAGCAGTGTTGTAAGTCTGTCTCACACTGAGCAGATACTGACAGATGGTCCAGCTCCCGCCTGAATCTCCCTCCTGTTTGCTGGCCGCATAGCAGCTCTTACTGGAGCACCCTCTGTTAAAAAATCCAGTAGTGAAGCACATGTGTATCTCAAAAATAAAGTCTGCCATTGGCTAGCTCGGAATACAGACGTTTGTCTGGCTAGTAACGAGGGTCGATTCTGTTGGCCCCTCAATGAAGAGCATTAGTGGGGACTGTGTTGTCATTAATTGCAGGAGCCCAGTGTTAATGAGACGTTTGATCAACAGTGGAATGGGGCTATTCATGAAGACCACTGGTATAAATCTGCTTCCACAGTTTCTTTTTTTTTATAAACACCTTGATAGTGAAAGTAGTGCTGCCTGTGGAGCGCTGCTGCCTAGGGTTGATAGAGCTTTCAGGCCCCTAGTTATGGCCTCAAATAGATTCCAGCCCTTAGCTGACCTGGGGGACACACATGCCACCAGCAGCAAGGCACCAGTCTGATTGGTTATATCCTTTTGGATATTAGGAGACGGCCATTCCTATTTGATATGGAAGTATCACCCAGGATGGACAGTGACCACAATGCGCTGAGTCTAACTTTAGCCCTCCTGAGCAGTTCTCTTACAAAAAATCCCAATGAGAGTGCGTTGAGGGAGGGAGTGTTCCTGCTTATCTGTTAAAAGTCATTGTCACACTGCACACTAAGAACATTGCCCAGGTCAGATGTGGACCACATGGAGAGCTTACAAATCATTTCCCTATTAGCCAGGGTGTTAGGCAGGGGTGTGTCCTGGCCCCCACCCTCTTCCTTCTTTGTAATAACGACCTGATGACTTACTTGGAGAAGTGCGAGGGACATCCTCCATGCTTGGCTGGTATTCAGGTCCCTGCTCTACTGTTTGTGGGTAATACCCTGTTGCTTTCCAAGTCCCCTATGGGTATAAAAAAGCTGTGGAATGCTTCAGATTCTTCTGCAAAAAGCGGGTTTGTAGATCAATCTTAGTAAGACAAAACATTTGGGGCCAGATGTAGCAAATGGTTTTACCCATTCTGTGTCTATGGGAAAATGTGTTTGTACATATGGCCCTTGGTGTTTAACCCTTGCCCATCCTCTTGACCAAACCCATCTCTAAATGGTGAAATGTTAGAACAAATACAGGTATTTGATTATCTGGGGGATACTGTTTCAGAAAAATGTGATTGGACAGTCCATATTCAGAAGTGTAGGCTCAAGCAGAAACAATCTTGTGGGTGCAATTCTCCCTTTCACCCAATTTCCCCAGCACTAGAGATTTATAAGTGCCAGTCTCCAGGGGATTCCTAGTATGGTGGGGTGTTGTGGGGTAACTTAAATACAAGGGATCCTACAAGCACGTTACTACTGGTTAGCATAAGGAAAGTGCACAGAGCCTAATGCCAACATAAAATATAGAGTGTTGAAGGCAAACATCTGGGGGAATATCACAAAAAAGATGATAATTTCTAACAGGTCTCTAATGGCATTGGCGTCAAGGCTAGGGATGGGAATGTTTCTGTTGTAATATTGTTGTAATGATGAATACCTATGTATTTTAGCATATTAACCTATTATATAAACACTGTTTTACGTAGTTAACTAACTTAAATCCTACATGACAAAATCCTTACAATTATGTTTATATTTCATTTGTACTAGTGTAATGGTGCGCTCCTATGCTCTCCTGTAGAATGTTAGCTAATGGTACGACCTGGAGTGCACCTTAGAATGTTGGTGAGAAGAGTGCTGTTGGAGAAAAGAAGCTGTCAAGTGAGGAGGTGTTTTGCAAGGAGTACGTTCAATAAACTTGTCAACTACTTCTATTGGTTGCGAGTTATTACAGAAGAACTTTTGGCGACGAGGATGGGATACTGCACAGGGGCGGTGAAGACTCCTTGCCCCTGATCTGTTCAACACCTCAACGAGAGGCTATATTCAGCTCGTGGATATCTAGGAAGGTACGGTCTGGGCTTGCCAACAGTGACTGTTCGTGGTGTGATAATTTGAGAAAGTTAATCTAGACGAACCTTGGTGTGGGCAGGAGTACCTGTGGGAGCTGGGACATCGCAGTAGAAAGCGAAGTCTTCTACCGGATGGAGATTCCGAGTGGTGTGTGCAGTAGGCACTACTAAGGCTGTATTGGTACGTGGAAGACCAGGTATTTCTCACACCGTGGGAAGTGCGGAGCGGAAGTATTGAGGACGGTGCACCCCCCTTGCCGTGTTCAACTGAAGGGGATACTGCGTGTGCATACTTGAGCACGAGTCTCCCGACTACCGAAGTGTTCGGAGAACCGTGCGGAGGCAGTTGTTTGGTGTCCTAGCCGTGTCATCACAGCGCTGAGGGAAGCGCGATCACCAGGAGGGATCAGCCCTACCAGTCCTCTGCGCCAGTGCCCGCTTGAGGAGAAACTAATCTGTGAGACAGTGTCGAACCAGCTGGTCGGCGCAGCGTGCGTGCAGCATGGTTCCTTAACGCGCAGGATTCCTCTGAGTGTATTGACAAAGTTGTGCGAAGGCTGCAGGAAACTATCCTTCATCGCGCCTATCGGAACCCGTTGGGAATCTGTGGGTCAACTTTAGAGGCGCGAGGAGCCTACCTGGTGAGAGTCCTGATCAAGCGGCATGAAGAAGCAGTGAGAGTCCATAGCTACGGGACTCCACAGTCGTAAAAACTGTCTTAGTGATTCCCTCAGCCAAAGAACACGGAAGAGAGAAACTGAATATCTTTCAAAATAAAAGTCCTGTCTGTTGGAACTTGGATTGCTGTTCATAATAAGAGTTTCTGATTCCAATTGATTCTAGTTCTTGTATCAACAGCACGTTTGTATCAACCTGTGCATGAGAGTTAAAATTTAGTGAGAGTACAATTAGTAAGTTACTGTCTGAGATTGAATTGTTAATGTTGATACAGTACATGCTTAGGTAGTTAAAAAAAAAGAAAGAAAAAAAAAAAGGGTCACAGATCACGTTCAGGCAAGTCACTATATTGTTGAGTGAGACCAACTACAAAGGGAATGGCAGCAGCAGGAATGTCCCAACCTCCTCCGTTCCTTAATGAAATAGGTGAACCGATGTTACCCTGGAAAGAGTGGTCTAAACTGTTTGAATCATATCTGATTGCTGTAGGGGGGGAAAAGTTCACGGCATTAAGGAAACAACATATACTGCTACATAATCTAGGAATACACGGAAGAAAGGTGTATGAGTGTCTGACCGATGCAGAAGATGATAGTGAGGATGGTGGAGAAAATTTTGATGTGTTCCAACAAACACTTGCTAAATTGGAATGACATTTTGGTCACAAAATCAATATTGTCCTGGAAAGGCATAGATTCTTTTGCAGAGTACAGGGCAAAGAAGAAAAAGTAGCCACTTATATTGCCGCCTTGCGGGGTTTAGCTCATACTTGTGATTTTGAGGGCTTGGAGGATTCATTGATACGTGACCAATTGGTGAGGTGTACAAGTAGTCCAAGGGTACAGGAAAAACTCCTCACACATAACCCCTCTCTTAAAGAAGCTGTGGACATAGCTAAGAGTATTGAGCATACGATGGAGTGTATGAAGGAAATCAAAAATTCGCCAGAGGTAGAAGGGGTGAAGGAAGTCAAAAGTTGTGATAATCTAGATGAAAGTGTGGTCAACAAAGTTGAGGGCCCTATATTATCAACCGCACCAATGAAAAAAAATCAAAGTGGAGATATATCAAAAGGGAAGTGTTTCAGATGTGGGAATCCCAATCACCTGGCTAACAGTCCCCTTTGTCTGGCACGGGTGTGTAGAAATGATAAAAGCACGAAAAAAAAGGCTAATAAGGTGGAAGAGGTAATTGATTTAGGTAGTAAATTTATACTGCAAGTCAAGGCAAGAAATGGGAGGGAACCCCTTAGTAACAATTATCCATTGTGCAACATCAAACTTGATGGTATTGAGGTGGAAGCGTATATGCTCATGCTCACCATACACATTCATGAATTACCAAACCTTTGTTGATAATTTCCATGACCAGGGGTACAAATTGAACACGGCTAATATAAGACCTGGAGGGTATAACAATGATCCCATACACTTAAAGGGATGCTAGAACTGGGCATTACATTCAAGGATAGGCACACCAAGGGAATAGTGTATATCACAGAGAAAGGATCAAACTTATTAGGGTGGAAGCACCACAAGGATCTTGGAATCAAACTGGATCCTAACAGCAAGGAACAAGTGTTGTTAGTAGACTCGCAAGAAGTTAGTGAAGGCATTAGTGAAGGATTTCCCAAGCTGTTTGAAGATAGACTGGGATTACTGAAAAATTTCCAGCACAAAATTAAACTCAAGGAGGGTGCTACACCTGTAGTACACAAGTGCAGGTCTGTGCCGTACTTAATGAGGGAACCCCTGAAAGAAGAACTGGAGAAACTCGTTAAATCCGGAGTTATTAAACCAATCGAATGCTCCTTGTGGCTAGCACCCAGAGTGGTCACTAGGAAACCTAACGGCAGAGGCATTCGTCTATGTGTGGATTTGAGGGACTTGAACGCTAATATATGGGTGGACAGGTTCCCCTTACCGAAGATAGACGAAATGGTGAGTATGTTAGGGGCAGCCAGATATTTTAGCGTAATTGATTTATCGTCCTCTTACCACCAAGTGGAATTACATCCATCTTCACGCTCACTCACATCCTTTATTACTCCGTTCGGGGCATTTAGATATCGCCGGATGCCCTTTGGCCTTGCTTCAGCGGCAGCGGTGTTTCAAAGAATTATGCAAACCATATTGCAGGGTATTAAGCAGATTATGTGCTTCCAGGATGATATATTAGTGTATGGAAGTACGGAGAGTGAACACAATTGCATTTTAATAGAGGTATTCAAAGCCCTTGATGATGCGGGAATGACAATTAGAAAGGAAAATTGCCAACTAGGAGTGGAGTCAGTGGAATACCTGGGGCATAAGATAAATAAAAACGGGGTAGAACCCAAATGCGATCTTGTTGTGGCAGTGAAGGAAGCCCCAGCCCCAACTAATAAAGAGGAATGGAGATCGTTCTTAGGGTTAGCTGAGTTTATGTCTAAATTTGTTCACAATTTTGCAGTGGTCACGGCCCCCTTGAGAGCATTATTAAAGAAGAATGCACCTTTTGAGTGGAGTGATGAGTGTCAGGTTGCAATCGTACAAGTCAAGGACGCCATAGTCCATTGTCCTACTTTAGGAAACTTTGATCCCACTAGGAAAACATGGCTTACCACGGATGCTAGTGGGAAATGTCTTGGTGCCACCTTATCTCAGTGTGTTGACGGGCAGGAAAGGATTGTGGCGTTTGCATCCAAGTCATTAAGAGAGGCAGAACTCAACTACTCTACGATTGAGAGAGAAGCGCTGGCGTGCTTTTGGGCCATTAACACTTCAAGTTTTTTCTGTGGGGTTTGCCTTTCTTGGTTAGGACGGACCACAAACCCCTCATTTCTTTGTTCACCATTAAAGGTAAAGACCATGCCACACCACGTATTGCAAAATGGATCATGGGGCTAGAAGCCTTCAATTTTGATATGCAATATGTTCCAGGAAAAAGGAATATTATAGCAGATTGTCTGTCTAGGCTACCCAGAGAGGAGAGGCAAAACAAAACGGAGGAGACCCTTGAACCAGTGCTCTATGTAGAGCTATCAGGCATTACTAAGGAAGAATGGGTTACAGCCACTAATGAGGATCAGGTTATACAAGCCTTGAAAAGTAAAATAAGGAGTGGGTGGCCTGAGAGACTACAACCGATCGATGAGGAACTCAAGGGGTATTGGGAGGTGCGTGATGAGTTACATATAGCCAATGACTTAGTTATGAGAGGTGAACGAATTGTTCCTCCCAAAGTGTTGTGGGAAAAACTTATAGCTCTGGCACACGAGGGACACCTAGGTAGAACTTTAACCAAAAATAAACTTCGAGTTTCATACTGGTTTCCCACCATGGACAGGTTGGTGGAAAGTACTGTTCGTGAGTGTGTCCTTTGCGCAATGAGTCATAAAACCAAGGTTACGCACAGGTCCCCTTTGTCTCCCGTCGAGGTTCCCACCAAACCTTGGGACAAGTTAGGGTTGGACATCCTGGGACCCCTCACATGTTTGGGATCGAGTGCAAGCTTCATGTTCGTTTTAGTCGATTATCATACACACTGGGTGATGACAAAAGCTGTTCATAATGTAACTACACAAGAGGCAATAGCATTTCTGAAAGAAGCCTTTACCAGAGAAGGTTTTCCTAGCACTATTGTGACAGATAATGGGGTGCAGTTCACTTCTGGAGCCATGGCGGAGTTTTTAAGAAACAGTGGGATCCAACATTTCAGGTCAGCACTGTACAACCCGAGGGCTAATGGTCTTGTGGAAAGGGTTAACAGGATGGTCAAAGAGTGTTTGCAGTTAGCTAGCATGTCGCGAGAACCAGGAGAGAGTGCGATTGAGCGAATGGTGTGGTCATACCACACCACCCCTAATTTGGTCACAGGAGTATCTCCCTTTGTGTCTCTTAAGGGTAGGCAACCGGGAACCAAATTAAACCCCAATTGGTTGAAGGGGGGGGAACCTGTTTTGGTTCAGCGTGAGGAAGTGCTGGCGAGAGTCAGAAAAGTCAGAAAAAGTATCAGGAGTGGTATAACAACAAATATGGTACTAGGAGAAAACAATGGAAGGTGGGTCAATGGGTCAGAGTGAAACTTCCAGAATCTACTCGGAAGGGAACGAGCAAGTTCTCGGAACCGTTACGAATTGTGAGAGTACATAAAAATGTGGTAACTTTGGAAGACGGTCGGGTATGGAGCATGGATCGCATATCTGCCATCCAGAACAGCCAACCGGATGAGGAACAGGAGAGAATGGGAGAAGGAAGCAATACCATTCCCCGGAGAACCCCGACTGATTTTCCCAAGAGAAAGACTCCTCCAGCATGGCACAAGGACTATGTCCTACGACAATAAACAATATGATGAACCATTCTCCCTTATGCATTGGAGGGAAAGGGGAAGTGTTGTAATATTGTTGTAATGATGAATACCTATGTATTTTAGCATATTAACCTATTATATAAACACTGTTTTACGTAGTTAACTAACTTAAATCCTACATGACAAAATCCTTACAATTATGTTTATATTTCATTTGTACTAGTGTAATGGTGCGCTCCTATGCTCTCCTGTAGAATGTTAGCTAATGGTACGACCTGGAGTGCACCTTAGAATGTTGGTGAGAAGAGTGCTGTTGGAGAAAAGAAGCTGTCAAGTGAGGAGGTGTTTTGCAAGGAGTACGTTCAATAAACTTGTCAACTACTTCTATTGGTTGCGAGTTATTACAGTTTCTAAGTGAATGTCTCTAAGCACAGTGATCTTATCTGATGTACTAAGATGAAACAGCCCTGCATGGTAAAAGAAATACACCTTTTGAATTCTAAACACACTTCATCAAATTGTTACATCATGTTTTTGCTTGATTTACATTACAATTATTTTCAGGCTTGGCTCTTTCATGGGCTCTTAGCTCAGTTAATTGTTAATTTGATGGCTAACCCACTTCGAGTCCTCTTCTACATGAAGCCTGGTGGTGCTTTGTGAAGTCACGACTAGTGTAATTTGCATGTGCTTGCCTCATTGTTCACTGATAAAGTCCCACAACTGGCACCACATGTCCTACTTCAAGGCAGTGCTGCTCTCTACAGGTGTTACTGAACTCTGCAGAGGGTAAGGTCAACCCATCTCCCAGCAAGTGAACCAGCACTGAGTTAGTTGCATAACCCTGATCTCCCCTTAAGTCTTGGTTATTCAGCTGGGCTGCAGGCAAAGCCACCAGATGAACGCTACTAGAAACATTATTGGCAAAACCTGTAGACAAATGGAACACAGCAAACAAATGGAGCAGAGCTCAAAAGACGTTTCAGAATTGTGTGACAGAATGGTGCCAGAGCTGGAATGACTAACAATTTGAGTTAATCTGATCCCTAATGCATGGACATTGGCTCGGCTGCTCCAAATGCTTTCTAATATGGTGGGTGAAAAGTAAATTCTCAAATTAACCACAAGTTTACGAACACATGCACATTTCTGCTGGCATATTATATAATAGCTGAAAAAAAGGTTCTGTAATACCTACATGTGACATCACAGATTAATAAGATAACAATGCACACCTTTTGCTTATCAACCATCTGTATGTTTGAGAATTGAATAACCGAAAGGATAAATAGGTACAGCAATGTAGATGAGCAGCCAGAACTCTTGTACATCGACTAACTAATATGTAATCATCATTTAGTGACCCCAGATGACCTCACAGGGTTGAACTCCTGATCCCATTTATTGCCTTAGGAGCCATGTATTTTCTACTTAGGATCTAGGTGTCATATAAGAAGTAACAAGTATAGAAATCAAATAGAGTTCTACATGTCCCTTGAAACCTGGGGCAGTCAGGGCCGTGACAGGATGCTAATGGCAAATCTAGGGTAGTCGCTGCTACCTATGGATACTTCTAATTGCCATCCAAGGTATACCACCTATCACATATCCGTCTCTGGCTTTCGCTGAAAATGTCTATGTGTGTCTGCTTAACGCCTATAATTTGCAATTATACAGGCATGGGTCCTGTTTGTGTAACCGTAGCATGGTTTAGAAGTTACATTTAAACAACTGTACATCAGTCAATGGTCACATGTTCAAATCCTATTGGGAGCAGCTGAGTTCCTCATTGTTCTTGGGTTAATAAGTGCGAATTATAGAGTTACTCGTCAATTCACTGTGCTACAGATGACACAATTTGCTGATGAATATCCTATATGAAACACATTTTATGTGTGTGTTTGCACATTTGAGCCCTCTTTAAATTGATAGCAAAAGTATTATTTGATTCTGTGCTGTCTGATGTTGCCACTGTATACTATGGGCGACTTCAAGTAGGTAGTTTCAAGTGACTTGATGTAAACATTTGGCTGAGTCAACAATCAGCCAATAAGGTTTAGGGAAAGGGGAAGTGGGTGTTGTCACAGGAGTGTCATAGAAAAGGATAATCAACTTGATTTCCATGTTTCTTAAGCAGTACACGATTTCATAGACCACTTAGATCGATGACAACATGTTTTACAATCATGTCCCCTGGATGCCCTAGGATCACCTCCCTACAACTGAAGTGCTGTATCAGGTGAAAGACTATCACGCCGCTTATCCTGAATGAATCTTCTTTCACTAGTTGATGTACATGAACAGATGTCTGAAAAATTCAGTGTTTTCTACTAAGCGTCACAAGACTTAATATGGTTCTAACATCATCCCTAACGACAAAAACTCTGCCACTGTCCTCTGAGAATGTTTCCGCCTCTCGTTCATACCTGAACATCTACTACTACAGCCAGTATTTTTTATTGAACTGCCCTGTATTGGCTTCATAATATCAGCGACCTACATATCCTCAAGGTAAATAGATGTGGAGCAAAGAAAAGATAATGAATACTCCCTTATATATGATAAATTTGGTGGTTTGCTGGTAGTCGATATTCTGGTTTGTTAGTACTAAATACTTTGACCTCGATAGTGCCACATACAGCCTTTGTGCACTGACTCCTTCCTTCACTAGCATAGTCAGGCGTATAATGCTGTAATTTTCTTGGCATATCTACTTGTTTTGCTTAGGCCTGTAGCACTGGCAGATATTTAATGGGTTTTTTTGTCTTTGGGAGTAAAAACCAATGTGACCTTTTTTGAGAGAACGGTGAAGGTCAAATGTACATCTTCTGAGGAGTCATGCTCACGCACTTTCAAAAAAAGGAAACCTGGACTTGGGCACTTGAAAAATTGTGTGTGGGGGGGGGGGGGCGCGTGTTATAAAAGATCAAGAGAAACTAGTACCTAACCTTATTTGCATGACGTGGGCAAATACATAGTTAAACTTTACTGTATGTTGGGCTTTATCGTGCTTGGCATCAAAGCCAATTCTGAATTACGGAAAATGGAGTTAGTCCAGGAATCAGGTCTAGTGAAACCTGTTCTACTGTTAAAGACGCCATTAGCCTCGAGGTCTGCGGCTCCTCCGGTACAGAGCGGGTATTGTTGATTATAAGATTTTGTACCTGGTCCAGAGGGCTGGGAAGCTTCCTATGAACTGATAATGATTTGTTTGTGTAAAACTAATAAAAAAGTCTTCTTTGCTGGCATCTGGGTGCTAAACCATGGGATTGACTGTTTTCTTAAAGGCAACTAAACTGCCTTTTCGGCAGCGTAAATGCCATTTTGTTTGCCATTATATATAGTCTCATTCTCGCGTCCATTAATCAAACATAACTATTGAAATTGCTTATTAAATGTAATTAATAATTTTCAGGAAACAAGTACTGTTATAAACATTCAGCACAAAGTGACCACAGGTTTCTGGTAGAAAACGCAAATCACTCTGAAAGATCCTCATGGGCCTCCGTTATTTCAGTTCAATAGAGGACATTAGCTCATTTTTCCAATAGTGCCACTAAATCAGAATGAGGCACAGTACACATCAATACACATAAACTAAAATTGTATTGGTTATTTTGAGGCGATCTAAATACACGCCAGTTGAAGCCTTCTGCTCATTATACACAGACAGCCAAAATGTAGTGTGTGTGTAATACAAATAATTTATTAGCACTTCAATGATTGCAATATGCCTGGAGATGTTAGGATAATAAAGGCAAACATATTATGTAGTTCAGATTAGTTAGTCCTATGATAAAGTATTGATTGCACGCAATTTATGTTGATGCCTCTTCTTTTTCAGGGAGCAAGGAAAGATGATATGGAGTAAAAACTCACTGGAATAAATACAGTGACGAGGCTCAATTAATAATTTAAAATGGTATTATGAAGAAACTGAGGGCACATTTGGTAAAATCAAAGTCGGCAGAAAAATCCACGTTTGACTTATTTTTAGTTAGAAAAATGCTACTCATACATAATCGTGTCCTGGCTGTGCTAGCTAAATAGTACAAAGGCAATAGGTCAAATGTATGTAAAGAAAAGGTTATATACTTTTTGATTGTAAAGATACACTTTGTGATTACTTCTAGGCAATACTAGAAGGAAGGATGCATCTTTCCCACAAGTTTGGTTTAGGTCTGGTTTGACAGGGCTCTGTCTATTTCAACTATTATTTTTTTTTTTTTAAATATACAGATAGATAGCCATCTAATCAGATGTATTTTACTCTCGCGCCATGCTATTGGCTGTACGGTGCATAATTCCACCTTCTATGAAGTACTCCACTGGAATGCATGAGGGACATTTTATGTATAGAAAGTACACTCAATTATCTCGCTCTGTCACATTCAGTACTTTTATGTCCTGTATTTATTTAATGGAAATAATAATTCTTTTTGCTACTTTTTACCAGCATTGGAAAAGCCAAGAGGGCTGGCAAACCTATTTGTTATATACATGGCTGTTTTACAAGGCCGGACTGCCCGTACCAGGCATCAGGCATTTACGCAGGAGATTGGAAGGGTGGGGGGGCCACCTTTGTTATTAGGGAGCGGCTTTGGAAAGAGGGCAACTTTTTTAAAAGCACTGCAGAGTTCCTTGTATATCTAACAGCTTTTAGGCAACAATAAAAGTGCCAAGATAACTCTGGAGATTAATGTACTTACTGGACAGAGATCAGAGTTTTGTCTAGTGACAGTTTTGACACATCTAAGGTAGCGCAGAGTGATAGTATGCCTGCTGCAAAGGACATGAGAGCGCACAGGTGCAGGATTTACAATCTCTCAACTGATGGATCTTTTTGAGTTAACTGAGATGCCAAGAGAGTTAGCAATAATAAAACAATGACATTTTCTTTAAGCCGCTTTGGTCACACAATAAGGACTAGGAATCAGTGATGAATGTTAAGTAATTTTATTACCATTTAATAATGAGCACATTATATAGGCATGCCATGACAATATTAAAAAAATACAAAATTTCAGCTGGAAAACAGAAATATCGCAATAGGTTCACTGTCAGTAGGATAAGATACAAAATAATCACAGCCACAGCAATACAGAAACCGAGAATTAGAAATAGGTATTCCTTTAAGAAACACCAATTCTCTCTCCTAAACATAAATAAGTTAGAGTAGAAGTCTTCAAAATTGGAATAACTGTTTAGCATGAAGCTTGCAAAACTAAATGAAGCAGAGAGGTCCATACCCATCAAAGTCGAAAGGAATCTGCTCTAACTTCTGACAGAGTGAACATTAGTTAAAGCCAATAAAACTTCAACAGCAATCATATCTCTTCCCACCCAACAGGAACCAAGCCTTTCACTTCTCATGGCATGCATTTGCAACACAACTTGAATTTCACATCCCACAGAACTTGGACAGTTACTGCAACCTTGAGTATCCCCAAGCCCTGATACACAGTGAATAGGAGGCTTCATCTGCTCATTAGATCTTCACGTTTCTGGCCAAGATTTCTCCTCTCAGGTCTTACTATCAATAAACGAATACATACAACAATACTCATTTCTCTAGCTAATGAAATCATGAGAACGCACCTGAAAAAGAAAGAGCGCGCTAACCAAGCAAAATAGATTTAAAAATGAAGGCCTTTAGTAAGGATAATGTTAAATAAATATTTAACGTGCATTTCGAATATATGATGCACACATATAACTTTCAAAATGAATGCAGAACATGAACAAAATAAATATATGTTACTACTGCAAATATAATTTAAAGTGTAAATATAAAATGGGTAATGAATACATGAAAGCAATGTGCACACATTTATAAAGCTTCAGTTTCTCAATAGTTACATTTCAATAATGCATTTAAATGTTCACACACGTTAATATTATTCAAGGTACACTGTAAATTTAATGTAAAAAATGAAAGCAGTGTTGCCCAATGACTAAATTGTGCTACTTCAAATGTGTACTACTCAGATCACCGAACAGAATTTTATGTGTAATGCTCAGTAGGATACTGCTCTTGTCACACAGATCCGTTTGTTAGTGTGCAGTTTGTAAGTTACAAACATATTCTAGCGAGCTATGAACTGCCTAAAAAGAGGTGAATGCAAACTACATGGTAAAGGTTAGAAAGTTATGTTTCTCAGGCTTTGCTTATCTTAATTTTTCTCAAAGGTTTAGGGTTTGCTTGGGTAGAAATAAATTATTAGTAAAGTCAACCTTACCACTTTGTTACATTCCGAATCCTGAATTTATGCTTCCCAAGACCAAGCACTCTTAAAAAATTCCTACCAGTATAGATGGCATGTGAATCCTACCCCTTGTAGTTTCCTTTGACTTATGTAACATTTTCTGTACAATGATTTGCACATTTATGATTCATTGTCTCTGTACATGTCACAGTGCCCTTTCCTCGGGATCTGCACGCTGCTGACCAAAAGGTCCACCTCTCGGCGTCACCAACTCAGAAAGCTATCAGAGCGCAGAGTATTGATGAAGCCAGGCCGGGGGAAGGGAATTAGGGTAGGGAACTGCAGGGAGAGAGATCTGAAAAGAAAATGGTTAGGACAAATATGCATATACTCTTTTATAACAGTATAAACTCACCAAAACACTCTGGAACAAAGGCGTCTCTGTGATATCGGATTGAGACCCTTTGTGAACTGGGCGTTGCCCCTTCTTTGAATCATGGAACAAGAACGAACTGCAATCTCTGTACCTAAAGATGGCAAGAGCTTTGGACTATGCTCATACTCTGAACATTAACCATGTAACAATTATGCTTTCATAACATAAACGTTTGATCTCAGCCTAGAAATGTACAAAGATTTAAATATGTATCTCACATATTGTACTTCCCAAAAAACAATGAAACTATAGCTTGCTTTTCTCAAGCACTTTCACATTTGCAACTGAGGCCTGAAATGTTGTACTAATTGAACTTGAAGCGCTTTGATTGTCATGCATGAAGCACTTTACTCATTATGCCAGGGACGCTTCGACGTGCTTTGCTCATTGTGTCAAGGGGCGCTTTACTAATTTTGGCTGAAGCAATTTGATCGTCATGCCAAGGGCGCTTTACTCGTGTGGCCTGAAGCGATTTGATTGTCGTGCCAAGGGCGCTTTACTCGTGTGGCCTGAAGTGCTTTGATTGTCGTGCCTAGGGCGCTTTCCTCGTGTGGCCTGAAGTGCTTTGATTGTCGCGCCAAGGGCGCTTCACTCGTGTGGCCAGAAGCGCTTTGATTGTCGTGCCAAGGGTGCTTTCCTCGTGTGGCCTGAAGCACTTTGATTGTCGTACCAAGGGCGCTTTACTCATTTGGCCTGAAGGGCTTTGATCTTCGTGCCAGGAGCACTTTACTTTTGGTCTAAAGCGTTTTGCTCGTTTTGCTAAGGGGCGCTTTACTTTTGGGAGTAAACAACCCCTTTCAAAATTTGACTCATCAAGACCTTACCGATACAAGTATGACCTACTCGTTTTTGAATTCACCATGGAAACAAGGATACTCTGACATGCTGCCACTCTGCCATGCAGGAAATCTGCATTCTTCAGAGGAAATCCCCACGAGGTACGACTGCACCGAAGTCTTCAAAATAGTGAGCAATGTGCTTGGGTGTGGCTGGGCTTTATAGGCTGCCACACCCCAAGATGGGTGGCCGCTTCCTCTAAAAACTTGGGAGTTGTAGTCCAATCATAAAATGGCATTGATAAGTCCACCAATGTCCTGACCCTGCAGCTACATGAGCTTTACCATAGGGCAGGCAACGCTGATGACCACTTCTGCAGCAAGCGGGGATGACAAGCGGCACACATGACGCGCCGCAAAGACGCGAAGCAGAGGTCAGGGCAGGCCCTGGACCATGCAAAGCCTTATTCCTGACAGTACATGTGTGTAATGCAAAGTGATCCACAACCCTATGCTGGAGGTGCTATAAAAAACATAAATCATGTGAGAGAGGGGCTATGGGGAGATGAGAGGCACTTTTAGAGGGAGAGTGTAAAGGGAATCATTGAATAGCCCCAATAAAGATTGTCGTGTCCTGGTACACTGTAGGGTTATAATTTACTATGATTTAAAAAAAATATACAATTGAATATATAATGAAATGTGTTGTAGAATGCACAGTGTTTGACATTTTTTCCACCCACTCACTGTCTTTCCACACCGGGTAATTGGGTGATTGCATTTGGCTGACTACTGTCGCACACAACATAGGGCAGTGTTTCAAACTATGTGCTCCAAATACTGCTGGCTATTGCTTGCGGGAATCAGAAACTAGATTTATTTCAGGGACCAGAGGACCTTTTTTAGCCCCTTGCTCAATCACATAGCGGTGAGAAGAGGAGAATGGCTGCAAGTGATCTATGATCACTTACTTGGTCCTCTATATACTTGTTTTTTGGCTCTCCTTTCAAAGAAATTGAAACCTACTCACATGTCGAAACACATCATTGTATCAATTTACAGTAGTTATTCACTCTTTTTTTTTCTTAAATTTTTCTGGGAAGATTCGGCTAGTCAATCCGCAGCTTTCTCCTTAACTTTCAGTGAGCCTCTCTCTAATTCTGGAAAATCCTTTCACTCCCAATCAGCTTTGCTACCTGTTGCTATCCCTTTAGCTTCTTTTCTGGCTCCACACATCTTCTGTCAGAGTGTGATTGCGGAGGAAAACCCTTACTACAAATTTGTAGAAGTAACATTGACACAACATTTTTTCCCATCACAGAATAAACTAAAACTGTGATTAGTAAGAGAATCACAGGAAAGGTGGGAGGGAATCACGGGGGAAGGTTGAACCAAACAATAAACTGCAATAAACTACAAAAGGGTTTGTTTGTCTTGCTCTGTGACAGTAGGTACTCCAGCAGTGATGTATTCTGTAGTGAACAATGTTTATCTACACCTTAGTGGGGTGATCTGCCCTCATAACACAATTACTGGTGCAGGTTAAATGGTCACACATGCACACACTTGTCTAGTATGTCATAAGAAACATTCGCAGTGGTGGTTCTGTAATGTGTCAGATTTCACAAACTCAGTGGCAAATCATTCAGTACTTGTTTGCTCACAGTTCATGTTGCACAATTAGGCTCTAGTCCTAGACATTTGCCTTGTACCTCATTGCACATATATGCCTCAGCAAAATTGTAAATTGTTCATCATTACTTGGTTCTTTAACTACAGTTTTCTATACCTATCACAATGTGTTCCTTGACTGAAAATCTAAGGGGCTTTTCTGAAATGAATCCAGTAGTTGAGATACCCTTAACCTAAATGTCTG
The DNA here is from genome assembly GCF_031143425.1 of Pleurodeles waltl. NCBI lineage: Eukaryota > Metazoa > Chordata > Amphibia > Caudata > Salamandridae > Pleurodeles > Pleurodeles waltl. The sequence goes on along the minus strand of NC_090448.1, from coordinate 263,817,674 downwards.
CAGTCCTTCAGAATATGCTCACTGTATCACAGTTAGCACCCAGTGCATGACTGTTCTCCCCAGGATGCTCCCATTCTTATCTCCCTTGTCAGAGAATGAAGAGGTGAAGTGGGTGCTGAGCTAAAAGCACCAGTGCAGGAGTCTCATCACACCAGACTGTACTGGAGATTGTTCCTCTTCAAAGTACCAGATTACTTCAGGCATTACTTTATAGGCCATTCAGAAAGATGGGTGGCAGCAAATGTATTCTTGTGGGTCCCCACAAGAGAGAGGCCAAGCATGGGAGACAGGTCCAGGAGAAGCACTGGCATAAAAAAGCACATAGGGCCTGATTTATATCTTGGCAGAAGGGGATACTCTATCACAAACGTGACGGATATCCTGTCCGCCGCATTACGATCTCATAATATCCTATGGAGATGATGATACAGCAGACGGTATATCCATCACATTTGCGACGGAGTTTTCCCTCTGCCAAGATCTAAATCAGCCTATATTCAGCATAATGTTCAAAGCAAAACATGCATGCACACTTATGGCTACTAACCGGTCGGACAACATGGGCCTAACAAGGAGACTTGCTAACACTCATGGCCAAGTTTTGTGCCCAAGCAGCCAAGTGTGGGGTACCTTCTGCACTGACCATAGACAGGCCAATGTAATGGTTCCTACTCTCTGCAGTTTCTTATCTCTCTGAAACACTCTCTCCCTACATGAAACAAATAAATCTTGTCATCCATAGCTGTGCTCACTACCTGTAAGTATGTAATATGCTCATTTTGTCTATGCTTACTTTCAAATCTCCGCACTCTTAAACTTAAGTGCCCAAAACCCAGCGCCATATACTTTCCAATGTCTTCGGCCCCCATTACTATGTGTGCTCTCATTTCGTTCCCCCTAGCACTCCCAAACCTCCTATTGTATAGAAAACTATGAGTGTTATCTAACCACAGCTCGTGGCTGAAGTCTTCTAATATAAAGAGACTTGCCTCATATTATCGCCTTGAAATCAGGGTATAGTATGGAGAGAGCCCACCAAATAAGATTGATCTCCCTCACAAGAAACTGAAGCCATTATTTAGGTTTATTTTTTCTACATGAATCAGGGGACCACTACAATGGTAAAGACTCTAGTGAATAATTTAGGATATTGCCATCTGGAGCAAGTCATCCCTAAGAAGGAGAGGTTGGCCATTAAAGAGAACATAGCACATAAATTCTCAAAAGTACTTTTATGTTTTCTGCATGATGGCTGGCATCTTACAGCAACTTATGCGCAGAGTAGCTTGGAACAATAATTATCACATCCTTTAGGATACTCTCAGAGATCAGACAGCCCAGAAGATAATTGCAAAGTATTTCTCTGCAACCACGATCAAACAATGAATTCATGACTTGTATGGTGGCTGCAAAGAAAAAAACATGCCATCAGGGGCAAAGGGTCTACAGCTTACACATGATGTGGAACTAAAGGCATCTTGAATCAGTGAGTACATTTAAACTCCGCGAACTACGAGAGAGTTGATTGTGTTAGTGGTCATATTCTAACTAAGAATATGAATTAGTTCGAGGTAACGTGATGTTTTAACAGACATAATAAATACAGTTGCCCATCATGACTGTAGGGTGGAGTGCGTATACTGCCAGCAGCTATTGTTGAGTTACGCTCGCATGGATTATGGGTAGTGAGTGGCTTTCTTTAGTAAATGTTCTATTCTCTATGCAAATCCACTGTGTTTATTTTGTATTGTTCCGTTTTACAATTCATATACTGAAAAATGTTTTCTCCTTCTTGATAAATCCAGCATCCAGGAAAAACATGAGTCTAACCTTTTGGGGTTAGCTATAGTCTATGGAGCAAGGCGACTGGATTGGACCAGTAAGAGTTACACAATCCTCAACTTACAAATACACCCTAAAACAGGTTAAAAGACTATATCATTGCCCAGGAAATTAATTTTAAGTATGATCGAAGTAATCTCAATTTATCAGTCTCAGATGAAGTAAGTAATAATCACTAATTTAGCACTTGGAAGTTGTGGGGCTGCAGAGGAAAAGAGATAGGGGCAAGTTACCATTCAAATATCTGAAAATTCCCATTGCACATTTCTGCATAACTTATCATCACTGCAGTACATACTATAATTTGGCAGATTGGTCGTCAGTATATGACGTATACTAAGCCTTTGAAGAATGTCATTCATCTTCATCTACTTTGTGTATAATTCATAAATCATCAGAACTCAAACTAGGACCGACACTCAACAATACCCTTCAGCTGTTGGTTTCAATTTAAACACGACTCAGTTGCCCTGCCAGTGCATTATAGGTCAATTGGGTCCATCTTTTACAAAGTAGCAGTTCATTCAGTCAACGGAAGCTTGATAACTATTAATTTCTTCCAATATTCCATTTCATTTTCTTAGCTTGAAAACTTTTCCTTTCTTGCAATCTTTCATTATCTTATCCCCATACTCATATGTTTTTCTTTCCATGCACTTTTTTGTGGATCAAAGCTGGTACTGAGTGCCAATCATGCTAACAGTGTAACATTTAAAGACCAGTGTCTTCTGAATTGTTCATCGTACGTGTGTGTGTGTGTGTGTGTAAGCAAAACCCTTGCATGTTTAGAGTACAACATCAATTATGCAAAAAAGGAAGTAGGGTACCCCAGGTAGTTTCCATGATTTAGGTGAAGAGATGTTCCTTTATATGCTGATCCTACAACACCACTACACATTAACTCTGCTCACAATAAATGCCTATTTTTCTAGCTGAGGTTTTAAGCAAAAAATAGTCCTAAAAGACTTCTGTCTCTAGGTTTATTGTGAGTACACTACCTACTTCAAACTGGATTTTGATTTTAGTTGTGGGATAACACTGACAACTACTATAGCCCACTCTACTACATACCCACAACCTTCAGGGCCCAAGTTTAGTATGGCTGAAGATGTCCTAGCAAATTGCATTTTGGGCCTGTTTGCAGTAAAGCAAAAAGGAACAGCTGAAACATCAGGTAGGCTAGTGCCTGGGAAAAATTGCTTCAGAGGTCACAGAGAGACTAAGAGTGTCGTAGGGTGTCCCTCACCCACAGACCGGTAAACCCTACAAAGCTGCACCCTAATCTAGCCTTCATCAGAACACTGCTGGAATTGCAGAAGAGCACTGGGGGGACTGAATCTGCTGTACTTGGCATCTGTGACCTGTGAGAAAGACCATGGGAGGCTGAACCCCTTTCCACTTGATATTTTCAATGCACCTTGATACTGAAAGTCCTTTAATGCCTGCATGTTTGCAGTGGCCTCTTGGATGAACAATAACTGTCTTAAACTCATTAGCAACAAGACTGAAGTTCCACTGTTTGGTTGCTGCTCATTCATTTGATTACCTATTGAACTCTGATCCGGCCCCATCCCAACATCTTTAAAACAAATTCAGGTTTTTGTTTTACCTTGATTTCAAGCTCTTGTTCACTGTACACATTAAACATGTTGCAGCATCATGTTTTCTAAACCTTCAAATATTAACCAAAATCCTTCTTCTTCTCCCACTATCTGCTCACAAAAACTACCATGCAAGCCCTAATTACATCCCGATTACATTTGGTATCTCCCTATACTTGGGTTTAGCAGAATGTTTGGTTCACAGTCTGCAAGTTTTGCAAAATGCAGTGGCCTGGCTCATATTGAATCTTCCACCACGTCAGATAGTGGACAGGCATCTGAAATAATACATTATCTTCCTATATGCTTCACTTTCACCAATCTGGACCTCTCTACTTTAGTCATAGATTTCAGCCCTTATCGCCCTTCTCAAACCCTTCATTCATTCAGGTAATCCTTTTCTCATTTAGACCTGTTGCTGTATAGCCATCCAGGCAACCAAAACATGGAATTCCCTCCTGTACTCTATGCATGCTTTTCAAAGTGGTGTAACAAAGGACCCTGCAGCCCCCAATGTGCGTGGATGCTGGAGCTCCAGGGGGGGTCTCTAAGCACAGTACCCTGACCTGATGACTCCTGAGTGAGCCTGGAGGGGGCCCCTCGAGGTACTGTGCAGCGGGGACCCTCAAGTTTTATTATGCTACTGGCCTTTCTGTCTCTTACGCACTTTAGAGGCAAACCCAAAACCTAGTTGTCCCCTCCGGTTTTACCATTTCTTCGGCGCCAGGTCGACCTTGCGGGTAACAGTGTGCTCTATAAATTGTCTTCATTCATTCATTGCAATAAGAAGCTAAGTGACAGGACTGAATTGTGCTCTCCCATAAATTATCTCATCATAATATTGTATTTACACTGTCCCATCTAAAGTCTAAAATAATGTCATTAGAATTACCTGACAAACAAATACCACTACAATGCAGCACAGTGAATATAATGGCAGAGGATGCTGTCTCAGAGGAAATATGAACGGAAGGATAGTGCTAGATTATTTACTTATCAAAAACAATGCCAGAATTGAGATTAGTTAGCGTGGGTGTTTTGGGGTGTTATTAATTAGAAATATGCAGTATGTTGGCATATGAGTTGATACGTAGGCGAGGAAGCATGGCCTGACACAATAATCCTTTCTGCCACTTAATAAATGTTGTATTTTTAAAGGAGCCTCAGCTCCCCTCTTATACCACTCTTATACCCTGCTAGAAGATATATTTAGAAAAAAAAAAAAACATTACTCTGCTCACATTGGTCTGATCCCTTAACATCCTCACTGGTGGAAAGATGCATCTTAAATCTATCTGAAGAGGCACGTCTTTATGTTGAATCACGTTCCTGAAAATTGCATTAACAATTTACCCATCCAGAATGATATTACACCTAGGGGCATATTTATAAGCCCCTAGCGCCACCTTGCGCCACATTAGCATGATTTTTTTACACTAATGTGGCCCAATGAGGCAAAAATCCTCACTCCATATTTACAATGTGGTGCAATGCATGCATTGCACCACTATGTAACCCTGTGCGCTACATTATGCCTGGGTCAGGCGTGCTGTATGCGAAGGAGGCGTTTCCCCGTTAGGGGGACTGAAAAAATGGTGCAAGGAGGTCTAACAGACTTCCTTGAGTAATTTTTTAAGGCATTTTAATGTCTGCTCAGAGCAGCCGTTAAAAGGGGGCTTCCATTATTTATAATGTGCCCCTATGTACTCTGCAGGAGTAGAACCAACATTTGGCACCTCTCCTGCAGAGTACATCAACAGCGTCAATAAAATTTTTGCTTTCGCTCCCTACCCTGCGCCATGGTGCGCAGTATCTTAGTTACGGCGCACACATGATGGCAGTAGGGGGACGCCAAGGAGCACAAGGAAAGTGGTGCTGCACGAGGTGCAGCACCACTTTACTTAAACATGCCCCCAAATGCAGGACTTGGTGCACAGGGGGCAAGCAGAGGCTGTGGCAGCGTGGCATAAATTGCAAACGGAAAAGGCAATAGATGCACTTGGCGATATGGCACAAAAATTCCCTGATGCAGCCCTGAACTCTCAGTAATGCGTTGGTTCATTTATTAAGCAAAAGCTAGAGTATGTGCCTATTTGTTGGTTCAAATTTAGAAAAATATAAATCAGCAAAGATCCCACCTCCTCCACATGTACAAACTCTGTTTGTTTACTGCATAGTATCCAGTGGTGGTTCAGAGTGGTATCATTTGAATTCTGGCCAAGGTCTGGCAAATCATCTTTACTGCGTCCCAGTGCAATGTGCTGATACCAGGACATATCGTGGTAGGTGTTGCAACTTGGCAGACACAGATTAAGTGCCTGTTTGCTGTGATGAGAAGTCACGTACAGAGAGGTTGAGGAATTGATGGTGATGCTTCAAGGACTACAGGCCTTATTCCAAATGCCTCACTTCAATAACAATCAACAATTTCTTGTGATAGAGTGTTCTCACATATAACAAGTGTCACATCTTAAAGAGAGTCCAGCTGGAAACTCCTTCCCTTCGACTCCGCAGCCATTCAATGGAACCAAAGACACAATACCAGTCACTTCGCAGGCTAGTCAACAGATAACACCAGCTATGAACATGCTGAAGTTAATAACACACTGCAAACTGAATTCTATTTGGGCAGTATAAACTAGTACCGAAATTAAAAGCACTTTTTATCCTCTGTAAAAGAATAAAGGATTGAGTTAAAACATGAAAGTGTTCAAATGTATGCATATGTCAAATGCAAAAGATTTTGGTGCCTACATAACCACCTGAACTATTTCACTAGTTTTGGAAATAGTTACCTGCTTTTTATGCAAAGATATTTGCAACAAAAACATTAACCAACTGTTTTGTTTTACCATTGTACAAATCTGTGATCTTCAAGTCACATGCAGAGCTCTGCACCGGACACATTTAATCTATATTTTGATCATTCAAACATGTTATCAGAAGATTAGGGGCCAGATGTAGGAAGATAGCAATTTGCGACTTGCAAACTGCGAGTCCCTGCGACTCGCAATTTGCAAGTCGCAAATTGCTATGCAGTACGGTGTCTCAGACACCGACTGCGACTCGCAATGGGGTCGCAATGACCCACCTCATGAATATTCATGAGGTGGGTCGCAAATTGCGGCCCCATTGCCAGTATAGGCACTCGCTAACATGGAGGCCTGCTGTAGTCAGCAGGCCTCCATGTTAGCGACCTGCTTTTCAATAAAGCTGTTTTTTTTTATTTTAAATGTAGCCCGTTTTCCCTAAGGGAAAACGAGCTGCATTTAAAAAAAAAACGAAACCTTTTGTTTCGGTTTTTTCAGGGCAGGGAGTGGTCCCTTGGACCACTCCCTGCCCTGAAAAAATATTCTGGGGTCCAGTCTCAAACTGGAAGGGGTCCCATGGGGACCCCTTCCAATTTGCGAGTGGGTTACCATCCACTTGAAGTGGATGGTAACTGCGACTCCATTTGCGACCGCGTACGCGGTCGCAAATGGAGTTGCATACCACTGCGACTCGCAAATAGGAAGGGAACACCCCTTCCTATTTGCGATTCGGAAATGCATTTTGCGAGTCGGTCCCGACTCGCAAAATGCATTTCTGCATAGGAAACACGCATTTGCGAGTCGCAAACGGCAAAATTTGCCGTTTGCGACTCGCAAAGTGTTTCCTACATCTGGCCCTAGGTGCCTATTTTTGCAGCAAGTGGATTAATGATCGTAGTTTTCTCAGAATTTTTAAATTCAGGGAGTTGCTAGACGACAATAGATCTCTAGAAAATAAGTCTTCCCCCTAACCTACCCTACAGTGCAGTCTGTTTGTGACCGAGATGTTATATAGAATAGGTTACTATCACATTCTAGTTGTCAATTTATGTTAGTTACAGTTTGTATAGTTTGTAAAAATAATGTTTTTGAGGTGATAGGCGTAAGTCTGACTGTCACTGTGTCTGCCCATCATGCCTTCATTTTCTCTACCTCCTAAGCTATACTCACTGTTAGAAATGGGGTTTCTGGTTGGCTAGGGTATACACCTCAGCCAGGCAGAACTTACCCACTCTAGTCAGGGCAAGGGAGTTACACGTCCAAGATAACCCCTGCTCACCCCCTTGGTAGCTTGGCACGAGCAGTCAGGCTTAACCCGGAGCCAATGTGTAAACCATTTGCACAACACACACAACACATGTGATGCAATATCCCCACCACAAAGGAAACACAACACCAGATTATATGAAAATATACTGTATTGTACACAAGGCAATTATCAGACCAAACATCACATATCAGTACTATCCTGCTACCTTAGCAGTTGTCAGAACGTTACACATTAGTTACTCTGCAACCTAGCAGTAGTCACACATAACACACAGGTTACTCAGTATTCTGCAACATAAGCAGTAGTCAGGAAAACACGTTATTACATCACAGCACTTGTCATAAGAATATCATAAAATGCCCATAGTAGGAACATTAGAAAACATATGGCAAGTTAGAAAAACATATTAGCAAGCATGTCCATAAAAGGAACATTTGCATACACATATGTAAAAACATCAAACGCAGGTAGGTAATATATGAATCAAACAAAAGTCTGTAGAAAGAACTTTGGATTGCAACTATATTGGTCCTTTAAACAGTACCTGGTTGGATGAAGGCACCTCCAGTGCCTAGAAGGCGAACAATGGGGCCTCCGGTGCTCCTATGCGCAAAACGGGGGCCTCCCTTATACTCTGGGGTCAGAGGAGGGTGACATGCACCTCCTCTCTTCTATAGACAGGCCCCTCCGGGGACCGTGATTACTGGTGGCCCCCCAGGGCCTCAACGGGCCCTCACGAGGGGGGCCAAAGCCAGCAAAAACAACTTAGGGCAGGAGGGGGGCACCACGCACCCCCTCCGGTTTAATGACAGACCCCTCCCGGGACCCGCGATCTCTGGGGGCCCCCTGGGCCTCCACTGGCCCTTCCACCAAGGGGGGGGCCCACAATAATGCCCGTTTTACCTAACAGCAGAAAAGGGGCGTCCTGCTCCTAACACAGAGGCCAGGGGGAAGGGGGCACTCCCCGCGCCTTTCCCTGGTCCTGCCGTGAAGCCACAAGAAGATCAGACCCCTCCTGGGGCCCGAGCAGACACTCGCCTGCACCCGATGCGGTGCGCGAGGGTTCTTCCAGCTTCCAGGGCCACTGTGGTGATCTTATTTAAAGGGGCACAATGCAGCAAGGAGCCTATGACCTCCCAAGGCTCCATAAGCGCGCTGCAATCAGCGCTATGGCAGCCGCAACCACGGAGAAGCACCCCTCGTGAAGAAATGGATTCAGGGGTCAGGGGCCACAGCACCCTGCCCCTGGGGAGCAGAATCTTTAGACAAGGTCCTCAGGTGGAGGGCCCAGCTACAGGCCAGCACAAGGGAAAGGCAGCAACTGGCAAGTCCTTCACAGTGACCAGGCAGGTCACAGGTCAGCACAGCAGCAGCAGTCCATGGCGGTTCCTGGTGAGTCCTTTCAGCCTTTGGTGTCCAGTTCCAAGATGATTCCAAGAGTCTCCAAATTGTGGGGAAAATTCCCCTGTACTTATAGTCAGTTCTTACAGTGTTTTACAATGGTAGGGAGAGGAGGTTCCAGCCAGTTACAACTGGTTCTGGGAGTGCCCCCTCTCTCCTTTCAGCACAGGCTCCAAACATCAGTGGGGGGTTAATGACCCTATTGTGTGAGGCCAGGGCACAGTCTTTACAAATGCAGGTGTGCCCCGCCTCTCCCTTCTCTCAGCCCAGGAAGACTATTCAGTATGCAGATGCACCTCTGTGACACCTCCACCCTCCCTGTGTACAGGCTGTCTGAAAAGTATGCACAAAGCCCCAACTGTCACTCTGCCCAGACGTGGATTGGAGTCAAGCTGCAAAACACCAGAGTCATAAGTACAGATAAATGCGCACTTTCTAGAAGTGGCATTTCTGTGATAGTAATAAAAAATACACCCACACCAGTAAGCAGTATTTATCATCACCATCACAACCATACCAAACACGCCTACGCTACCCCTCATAAATCAGACAATACCCCTTACACATAAGGCAGGGCATTTCTAATGCAATCCTATGAGAAGGCAGCACTCACAGCAGTGACACCAAGTTAGGCTGTTTGTCACTACTAGGACAGGCCATGCAATATGGCACATGTCCTGCCTTTCTACATACATGGCACACTGCCCATAGGGCTAGCTAGGGCGTACCTTAGGGGTGACTTACATGTAGTAAAAGGGGAGTTCTAGGCCTGGCAAGTAAGTTTAGATGCCAGGTCCCTGTGGCAGAAAACTGCGCACACAGGCCCTGCGCTAGCAGGCCTGAGACACGTTTTGAAAGTCTACTTCAGTTGGTGGCGCAAGCAGCGCTGCAGGCCCACTAGTAGTATTTAATTTACAGGCCCTGGGTATAGAGATACCACTGTACAAGGGACTTATAGGTAAATTAAATATGCCAATTAGGTATAAGCCAATCATACCAACTTTAGATGGGAGAGCACCTGCACTTTAGCACTGGTCAGCAGTGATAAAGTGCTCAAAGTCCTAGAGCCAACAGCGAGAGGTCAGAAAAACCAGGAGGAAGGAGGCAAAAAGACTGGGGATGACCCTGCGTAAGGCAAAAAGTCCAACACTCACTATTTGTATATTGCACAGGCAAATAAGCAGATTTAAAAAATGCTCTTGATAGTACACATAACACAGGGAGAGAAAGATATATTCTAACAAGCATTGGCATAGCCAATCAGCCGCCCTTGAAATACCAATGGACTGAGCTATTGGCTTTGCCAATGCATGTTTGCTTCGGCATAGTAGAAAATATGAACACAAAATATGCAAACACATGCAAATACACAGGCAGCTTTCTTAGAATGCTTTTTCATTTATTTTATGAAGAAAGCATTTCAACATATCTACTGATGAATCAGCACACATGCATACATGGGTAGCTATCTTGGAATGTTCTATGTCATAAAGAAAAAGCATTTCAAGATGGCCACACATGTGCATGCTTGTGTGGCATGCTTGCTGGTGCGCTAGCAATTAACTTGGAATTTTTGTATATCTCATTATACATTTTCTGTTCCAAGATGACTGACAGCAATATTTGAACCGTAAATTAAGTATGCAAAGGGTGCTGCACAAATAGATAGATGGGAGGTGCCTGGTAGCAGCGTGTAGCTGCTGAGTCCGTGCAAAAACAATTAACCAATAAAACAGGAAGCAGGAGGGGAGGGGAGGCTGGAGCATTACCTGAGCACAGGCGGAAGAAAGAGTGAAGGGCAGAGGTCTGGATGCAGAATAATATAGGCAGGAGAGAGTAAGAAAAGCCAGGTGCTCCCATGGTGTGCTAAAACTTAAGTGAAATGGAAAATATAACAAAATAGGTCCCTGACGCTAGCAATAAAAAGATATAGTCAACCAACTAGAAAACCAGGGTGAAACACAAATTCGTTTCACAAACAAATGAAAACTGCCACTTGGGAGGGAAAGGGAGATACTTGCTGTTAGGAGGGCTTGGAGAGTACACTCTTCCTCTCTGGAAAACAGATCACAAAACAGAGCAGCCCAGCCTAAAACAATGAGACTCCTTTCTCACACAAAACCCCGGTATCAATTTAAAAGAAAATAATCCTTTTCTTTTTATATGTGACTGTCACCCACTCTAGTAGTGACCACGAATAAATACAGACCTTTAAATGAAAAAAAGGAGGGAAAGGAGTAGGAATAGCGTGGGGAAGTCGCACATGGCACACAATAGGAAAATAAACAGCAACCACAGAAACAACATGCAGCAGCAATGGATAATAGCAGACCTAGTCGCCCCCCTGAAAAAAGGGTGGCAGGGAGACTTCCATCGGGATAGGGACCAGATTCCCATGATGGAAGTTGGGGGAGAGAGGCGGAGGGGGGATGGAGGGTGGGGCGAGGGTGACATGACATGTCAGAGGGGGCTGACAGTCATCCCCTGGTGGAAGCAAATACAGCCTTGGGGGTGAAGGAGCCAGTGCATGAAACTGCAGGACAGAGCATGGCCTAATTTGTGATAGAGCATGTCTGGGGGACGGTAAAAGAGGAGGGAGGAAAGGGAAAGCAAAGAATGAGAAAAGAAGAGAGCAAAAAGGGAAAAAAGTGGGAGTGAGAGAGGGCAAGAGTGAGAGCCAATAGTGGATGAAGAAAGCAGTAAAGGAAGGTATGCATTTTTAAATGTATTTTAAAAAAATGATTTTAACTTTTTTTTTTTATTACCCTGATATTATTTACAATTTTACACATATATTTACCAATGCAATTTCTATATTTTGATTCACGACACAGTTTTAGTTGATTCTTTTGGACTTTAGATTTTATGTGTGCAAAGTTAATTTTTTGCCAATTTTTTAACAGTGGCATTTTTGTAACATATTGCTTGTTAGGTGTTTGATCATACAACCCAAATTTGCACAGAAAAAAACCTGTGCAGTGCAGTAATTAATCTATATTGTGTCCCAAGTGATTTATTTTAGTTTACTGCCCAAAGAAGAGTGTAGACCGAATAGTTCACTTATATGCAGGTCTCTTTAACAAATGCAGCCATGTGTGGTGTTTTCTATATTGTTCTATATATGGCCAAAATATCTGTTCCGAAAGCAGCATATAACTGTGTGGTTAACAACATCAATAACTTGATTGAAGAAGTACAATCCTTGCTCAGTGGTTGGTCTCACTCCAAATATACTCAGACAGACTGGAAAGTGCCTGATATTTTGAAAAAGAGAAAATCAGCCAACCCATCTAGGGCAGGGAAACCATTGCCTGTTTTACCTACTTCCATGACTAGTTTGGGAAAGTGATGGTGCTGGTGGATGCCCAGTCAACTCTGGGCTGCCAGGCCATGCATATGTAAACGGTTCTGCTTAGAATCTGCAGTGCTTAGCTGGGGGGCCCTGACCTAGTGTGCTTTAACCGCTTTAGTCCACTTGCACATTAAGCTAAGGAGAACGAGGTTGATGATAAATGCAGGAAAGCTGACAGGGAGGCTCCAAAAGTGGGCAGGTGTAGACAACCATACTTTAACTGCACTCACCAGAATGACTTTATCCGGCTCAAAGAGGTGATCAAAACCCTAGTCAAGGAAGATTCCACGAAGAGAGCAATTATGGGTGTGCTCTCAGATAAAATAGATATCATCAGCCATTTGGCTGAAAGTAAAGATGGTTCCATGGCACAGGCAGTCAGGAGGGCACAAACTGAGGGGCACCTAAGGAAAACTGGGGAGAGTGCCTTGCTCCAGCCAGTACTGGGGAAGGGTCAGAAATAATTTCAGGACCAGCCCCCTCCCACAATTAGCATTTACCCAAGGGCTGGAACCAAGTGGGACGCCCACTAACACATCATCTTTTATTTCTGGAGAGTCTTGCATGATGTATTCCTCTAAATCCCCCAGGCCGGAGCATACTTGGGGGTGGCATTTTATACCAGGAGCATGCACAAGGGGGGACGTCAGGTTTGAGGTTCCAGAGAGACCTACAGTGGCCAGGCTTGAAACACCAGACACACACAAGGATTCCATTGCCCAGACCCCACGTCTTACTGGGGAGGGAGTAACCATAAAATATATATGGTAAATGTACCTAAAACATCACTAAGGGCAAAGGGACACAGCGAGACTCTAATTAACAAAGTTATACACTGGATCAGGCAGGTGAAACACTGTTGTTTAATTATTTGATCTGACATTATATCTTCCAGACGGTGTCATCTCAATGATGAATTTGACTATAGGATTCTTGACTTATTTAATGGTGCCTTTGGAGCAGGTCTGGTGGAACTTGATCAACATCCTTTACCTCCTTATGGTTTCAAGATTCAGTTCAAGTTTTATCTACCAGCTAGAAGGGAAGCTAGTACCAACCTAAGAGAAGGACCCATGGATTGTCCAACTGCAACTAACCATTGTGACCACACAGGGCAGGACACAAATGAGGGGGCAGGTGGTGGCAGGGCATGATGGGCAGATGGATTGCCAACCCGAGCTGAGAAGCCTAGACTGAAAGAGGTGGGCTCTGTCATTAGGGTAACTGTAGGTGATGAACTGTGCTCAAAGTGTAGCAATACTGGAGATGAGGGGAGGCAACCTTAGTTTCTTTATTGGAAGTTCCCCCACCAAATAAAAACTTGAAGTTATTATCTTGGAACATAGCCACCCTGAGGTCAAAACTTACCAGTGATCAGTGGGGGAATTTTACCAAAAACTTTGATGTATGCTTCCTACAGGAAACATGGGCCACTGATTTGTGCCATTGGGTGTGCTTCTTGAACTTTAGTATAGAAGCAACTCTGTTGCCAGTAGGGCGTGCTATAGGAGGTCTTATCATATGGGTCAAAGCACACCTGACCTGATCTATTAAAAGTCTGGATACAAGATCTAAAAATCCATTGGCTGAAAAGATTGGAAGTACTAAGGGGAAAGAGTCAATCCTTCTAGTAAATATAGTTGATTTACCTCACAGAATCAGGACTTTCCTACTATAGTAGCCCTGGATGATTTTTTGTAGAGAACTGAGTACACTTGTTCTTTTCTACTGGCAGGGGACTATAACACCACATACAAACCTTTAGAGGTGATGGCAAATCCTACTGATGAAGAGGACGTGGAACAGGGTATTCCAAGTCTGAACCTTGATGGATTTGATAAAAAAAAGTAGCATTCCAAGTCACCTTCTTTGCTTTCAAGCATAGTCTTTGGGCCTGTAATGGGTGTACGCCTTCGGAGAAGCTCCCTAGACGCACTTTTAAGATGGTTAATTGTAAACTGCAAAAGGGTAAAGCCCTGGGTCTGGATGGAATTCCTGGAGATCTTTTTCTCTCAGAACCTATAGTCTGGAACTTTGTCCTAATCAATGCTTCAGTGCAATCCTAAAGGGATCAGAGGTTCCTGGTTGGAAGCTGAGGTGGTGCCAATATTCAAGAAGGATGATAAAAATGTCCCAGCAAACCACAGGCCTATCAGTCTGATTGATATCTCTCAAAAATTATTCTGCAGGTACCTGCTCGAGAGGGTCCAAGTCTGGATTAGTGAGGAACAGGTCTTATCACCCCTACAAGCAGGTTTTAGAGAAAACACAAATACTACTGATCAAGTTTACAGATTTCTTATTATTTTATGGAAATATGTAGTCATAAAAAGGGAACACTTATATGTAGTTTTCATGGACTTCGTACCCCCTTCAACCTTATTTCAAAAGAGAAAAAATGTGGTTAGCCCTTGGTCAGATGGGTTTTCAAAAAATTTTTGGGAGATAATAATTAGGCTCCACAAGGACAACTAAGCCCAAATAAGATGAAGTGGGAAAGGTGACTTGATAGAACGTATTAGAGTGAAAAGAAGAGTACGACAAGGGTGTGTATTGGCACAGACTCTGTTCACTCTATACTTTAACAGATCAATAGATACATCAGCCGACTGTAATGGTGATCCTCCTAAGATTGCAGATCAAAAAATCTTGTCTTTACTTTTCGCCGATGACACCCTTCTAGTATCTAAGTCCCCTATTGGGTTACAAAACCTTCTTAATTGGTTTTTATTCCTGTGGGAAATTTGGGCTGGAAATTAATGTATCTAAAGCTACATTCATGAGCTACAACCCACATAAGACATTTGGAGGCAAGGTGAAACTGGGGGATTCCCTACCGGAGCAAGTAAAGCAATTCAATTATTTGGGGGTAAGGTTCACAAACACTCTATCATGGTCCACTCAAATCTCTAAGAGCCAGCTGACACTCCAACATGTTAGCTCAGCCATATCCAATAAGTTAAAATCCTCTATCCATCAACCAATTTCCCCAGTGGTTGACATTTATAGGGCAAAGGGCATTGGAGCAGTGCTTTAAGGCATTGAGATATGGGGGTGGAATAATGCTGGGGTTTTGGAAAAAACAGAGAATGTGTTCACGAGATCTATTCTACCACTACCCCGAGCTCACCACTTACCCCATCAGGATCTTGACCTTAAAAATATAGCTCAGGTGACTTCATTCAAACCTGTAGCTTACTGGGTTTGAATGTGGACTAACAATCACTATTGCCCCTAAAACAATTGTTCCTTGAAATAATTGCACTTCACTTAAAAAGTCATATACCTTGGCTTAAGTAAGTCAAGAATTTGGTAATTAGATTGGGTCTGAGAGAAGTATGACTCAGTCCAGAATGCACCCAGGAAAATACCCTAACAGGCCTCAAAAAGGGATACTGCGACTTTATCATTGGCCTTTGGTTAAATCATAGCACAGTTGGGGAGTTTACAGGGAGGTTTGTGTCCTTTAAAGATAAAATGAAATGTGAGGAATTTTTTATCTGAATTGAACCCCTGCAGGCTAAAATATTGTATTTTAAATTTAGATATGGTATTTTAAACTGTGAATGGGTTTCGTAGTACATGGCCCGGAAGTAACATTCCTTCAAATTGTTCCTCATGTTTAGCCAGTCCTGAATCTGTGGAGCATTTCCTCTTCTTTTGCCCCACATATACTGACAAGAGGAGGACTTCTTTAATGCTGATCTCTCGCATGTTAGCTCTGAGTCATTTGAATGATATTATTAGAGTCCTTCAATCTAATAGCATGGAGTGGCAAGTTTTCACACTGCCTAGATATCTCCTACATGCTTGGAGGGCAAGATGCAAGAATTATGTGAATCAAAGTAAAGGAATAACCTGTGGTCTGGCACCTTAGAACCAAGGAATCAATTGCCCTTTTTTTATTGTTGTTCTAGATCGAAGTTGTTGGAAATGGCCCTTTTTGCAGGGTCATCCCAAGTCTTTTTCCCTCCTGCCTCCTATTTTTTTCTGACCTGTTGCTGTTGGCTTTTGAACTCTGAGCACTTTACCACTGCTAACCAGTGCTAAAGCACATATGCTCTCTGTGTAAATTGTATGTAACTGGTTTATCCATGATTGGCATATTTGATTTACTAGTAAGTCCCTAGTAAAGTACACTAGAGATGCCAGGACCTGTAAATCAAATGCTACTAGTGGGCCTGCAGCACTGGTTGTGCCACCCACATAAGTAGCTCTGTAATCATGTCTCAGACCTGCCATTGCAGTGTCTGTGTACAGTTTTAACTGTAAATTCAACTTGGCAAGTGTACCCACTTGCCAGGCCTAAACCTTCCCTTTTCTTACATGTAAGGCACCCCTACGGTAGGCCCTAGGTAGCCCCAAGGGCAGGGTGCAGTGTATGGCTAAGGTAGGACATATAGTAATGTGGTTTATATGTCCTGACAGTGAAATATTGCTAAATTCGATTTTCACTGTTGCAAGGCCTGTCCCTCTCATAGGCTAACATGGGGGCTACCTTTAAATCTGATTAAAGTGTAGATTCCCTTTGGGAGCAGATGGACATGTGGAGTTTGGGGTCTCTGAGCTCACAATTAAAAAATACATCTTTTAGAAAAGTTGATTTGAAGATTGTGTGTTTGAAAATGTCACTTTTAGAAAGTGGGCATTTTCTTGCTTTTTCCATTTCTGTGACTCTGCCTGTTTGTGGATTCCCTGTCTGGGACAGTTTGGCAGTTGGGCTGATTGCACCTCACACTAGACAGTGACACAAAGGGAGCTGGGGTGTAGCCTGCATATCCTGATGAGCCATCTGTGATAGGAGGGAGGGGAGGAGTGGTCACTCACACCTGAAAGGGCTGTGCCTGCCCTCACACAATGTAGTCTCCAACCCCCTGGTGAGTGTCTGGGGCCTGGCCTGGGCAAGGCAGGATTTCACATTCAAAAGAGACTTTACTTTGAAGTAGGCCTACTTCAAAGGAGAAATTGGGTATAAGAAGGGCACCCAAAACCACAGACTTTGGAAACACTTCTGCCCCCCCCCCTCGTTTTCTAATTGCACTCTCCTAATGTCATTAGATGTGATGACCCATTGCGCTGGGATCATGTGGAAGAAATTGAGTAAGTGACCCCCATTTAATGGATTGGAATTATTCTGATCTGGGAATACATAAATGAATTCATAGTAAGTCATCACTTCTGACTCCATATTAACTACGGAGTCGGAGGAGGTATAGAGTGTAAACAATCATTTGTGGGCCTGATGCTAATTGTTCCCAGACATTCAGATTCTTGTTGAGGGTTTACCACAGGGTTTTGATTTTGCATTAGGGTTGGGTGCTGGTCCCCAACTCTTGATAGACAACCACCTCCGAAAGGAGCAGCATGTCGATTTAAAATTGTTACACACAATTATTTTAAATTAATGTATGTTGGCAATGCTGTTTTATTTTACTCCATTTCATAACAATGGGCCGGAGGGTGGAGTAAAGGAGCTATATTGTGCATGGTGGGTAGTGCCCTCCTTGATGCTCCTTCCCAGGCTTTTTTCTTACCTAATAATCGCATGCCCCTTTTCATGGCCTTTTTCTTTTTTCGCAATTTTCTTTTTGCTTTTATTGTTGGGGTAGACAGCAATTAGGTATTGTTCATTGTCTTGCACTATTGTCCTGTGATTTGCCTATCATTTTTGCTTCGATCTTCCCCTCAAAGATGGGATAAGGAATTTTGTCAGTTCGTTTTGTCTTTTCCTCATTGTGTGCTACGCAATGCATGTCGTTATGAATATTGGTTGCTCCAGGGCCCAGTTCTGCAGCTACTTCCAATGCCCCATGAGTTGGTTCTTGTCTGAACAGGGCTCTTAATGAATATATGCTTTGCTTCTTACCCTTCTTCCTCCTTTGTCTTTTCATTTGCTGTGGTTCTAGGGGTGGGAAGGAGGCATCTTCAACCAATTGCTCAGTTGGTAAGTGACCAGGTTCAGTTGTATATGGCAACAGGGTAAAGCTTGGGAGGCACAGGTCATGGTTCCCTGCATCCCCAGGAATACTGCTGCCAGCGACTCCTAAAGGTTGTTTTGGGTTCATTGATGAAATGCTCCTGGTTACCACAGTTTTAACACAGATTTCATAGTAGTCCTTTGGACAGAGCTCCTGTGTCTATGTTGCTAGGTCCTTTTAACTGTTACTTGAATTTACAAGCATTTGTAGTATGGCTGCTAGCATGGTTATTGCATGGTTGAACCTGCTTAGTGTCTTCTCCAGTAGCATCATTATTGAGGCTAAAACAGCATGAAGTTAGTGCAAAGCCTCGGATAAAACAGTATCCTTTTTATGTAAACTCCTGGGTAAATTTACAGATAACATTTTGCATTCAGGGAGGTCCAGGAAAAATGAATCAGCTGTCGTCAGCACTGATCTAACACTTACATACTGATTTACCGATGCTTGGTTTTGGATTAATAGTTCTGGATCCCTGTGTACTTGTACATGAACTGTTTGTACACTCCTGCTGATTTTCTATGCGCCCTTTTCAATTACGATTGGTACAGTCTGTAGTATGGGTAGATCTGGTAGGGTGCAGTCATGGATTGTAGCAGACACTAGATCAGGTGTTGACGTCATCAGATTATTATTTTTTGCAGGGCAGCCTCCTGCTCATTCTTTTTTCCTTTTTGATGTAGTAGAAAGTGGCAATATTGATAAGATCTTTCCATTGTCCCCATTGTTATTGATGTACATTTCTCTATTATTTTCGCTGTTATTTGCTTCTAACTTTTCTGATCTTACATTGCCATGTTCTCTGTCCAGGTTAGGGTGAGCTTTACTATTTTGGTCTCTCACAGTGTGAATACCGCTGTATCCAACTGTTTTCTTCATTGTTTCAAGCTCTTCTTCTCTAACCAAGAGCAGATCCGAAGATTCTGATGTCTTATAGGGGATTAACATTTCGCAAGAGGGTAAGGAGTCTTGTGATTTGAACCCTCCCCTTGCTGCCTTAGCTATTGCCTCAGTGCTCTTCAAAGATTTAGAAAAATAAGGCTCAATGAGGGCCGCTGATGGGGAGGTAGTGGTGTTCCTTTCATCAATATCTCCCAATACTTCACCCCATAGAGCTATATGATTCAAGTCTATATAGGTCGGGGACCTTGTTGTCATCCTCCTACTCTTTGGTTGAGATGTCAAGAGGCAATTGCAAACTCTCATTGAGCACCTCGTGGCTTTTGACCTATCTGAGGTTTTTTTCTTCTTCGCATTCATCTTTTAATTGTTATTATTATTTTTTTTTTTTGGTACTGAATTAGACCGTCACTAGTACTAAAGACGCTGGTGGTTACTATAATCTGTAATCAGTAGTTAATGATCAGCAATGGTCAACAATCAGATTAATGCAATCTAAAATCCTCTAGTTTTCCCACTGAAACTGGGGACTTAGGAGGCAAGTTATCAGAGGTGATGATGTAAAATCATGGGCAATATTGTGGAGTGTCAGCTAAAGATTGGATACAGTGTTCGATAGGCAGGTAGGTAGGCATGCAAGTATGTAATCAGGTAGGTAATCAGAAGATTGTGCATGTATTTAGGCAGCACAAAGAGATGTGGCACCAGAAGTCAGTAGTACATGTGTGGTGCCAGGTCAGGCACCTGCAATTCACACCGACACCTAGGCCGTCCATCTCTGTGAGCGCTGCAAGGCTCCCACATGCCTAATGCACTGTGTAAAGGGTAAGGAATAGATGCTATAAACATACACCCTAATCACTGCCATTCAACACACATTCCACATGATAAGCCACACCTAACACACACCTGTAGCGCACCTGGCCAGGTTAAATTAGAGCCTCTTGTCTATTTTCCTTGGTCCTTTGGTTCACTTCTCACTGGTTCAAATTCACAATGGAGTTAGCAGAATTCCAAGAACATACAAATGATAGATTAATGCATATTATAGAGTTGTATAAGGATGCCGTGCTCTCTAGCGCAAGAAAAAAATTGGATAGCTCCTCCTGGCTCCTGATTGTGTAGTGGAAGGCTATCAAAATTGGGGAGCAGTGGGCTCCTCAAATTTCTGGGACCCTGCTGCACTATTAGTAGCTACGCTGGTGACATACAGGCCCATAAAACGTAAAAGATTTACGTGTATAAACTGAATGCTAAATTAATATACTTCCTGTCTGATTAGATACGGATATTTACATTTAAATTTATCACCTCATCAATATTTACATTTTTCAAGATGAAGTCTGCCTCCAAGCTCACTTGGAAGACTTCTTTAATAATTAAAAAAAAAAAGATGACTGTGCTCTTACTTCCTTAGAGTAAAATGCATTAAACAAGAGTTTAAGCAAACGTAACACATTTTCAAACAATATTAACTGTGTACCTTGGCTTTAAATTATGCAGTCTTATTGCTGTCTTAATTTGTTGTACAAGTTTGAACCACCCGCAGTCTCCTCATTGGTGGGAACCATCTGCTACTTTTCCACATCAGATTTTTACACATAGCAAGCGAGGGAAAACACAAAAGGGAGGAAGAAGGAGGAAGCGAAAGATGGAAGAACAGTGAGACATGAAGAAAGCATACATGAACAATAACTTGCAGTATTGAGACAAAGCGACTGGGAGCGTTTGGTGGCGGTGGTGGATGAATGAAAGTGGCTTGAGTTCCACCCAAGACCAGGCAGCCTTGGTATTTGCGACACACGACGTTTGGTTGCACCGTTTGTGGGCACTTCTCATACAAATTAATCATTGGCCTTTTGGCATGGGAGAAGCTGATCAGCAGCTGGGCTGTTTGGCTATGGCGACACAAACCTTCACAGAATAGAAGATTTATGCAGCCCATTTGATTTCATGTGGTCGGTCCTTGTACGCAGGATTTTCGAAAGCCGTTTGAAAATTGTACACTAACTCGTTACCATTTCTGTTCGGTGTATCAATCAGTGGACAATTTACAACCAATTCTGAATGGGAAATTATCCACCAATTGTGCCCGTTCCAACAAGGTCTGGGTGTTTAAACGAATATTTCACTTTTGGCACTACGTTTGACACTAGGAAATGCATGCCAAAAACCACGGGGTCAAACACGAGTTGAGTGCACTTTGCCCCCGATTTGCAGTCCCGTTTCCACCCAAAATGGGATTAACGGCCCATTTGCAATTGGGGTCAGAGGTATCTAAGACTGTACCTGCCGCTGCCATTTTATGATCACCTTCGTGTCTTAGTACGTTTTCCCTTTCTAGGACATGACTCTGTGGAACTCTGGTAACCCAAGTTGAGGCACGTATGACAAATGCCACCGCCAGATCAACATTTTATGTGATTTGTAGCATTTATTAATCGTTCTCAGATGAAATGGAAAAACACGCTTTTCGACAAGCTTTGTAAGCACTCCGTTTGACCTGGAATTGCATGATATTAAAAAATAAACATAAGAATTGGTTTTGTCAATTACTCTGAATGTTCTTGTTTGCTCATCATTAGTTGTCAGAAGAGAATGGTGTTCCTCAAGCATCACCAGCAATGCACATACTGTTTGGTTGGCTGCGTATAGCTAGACTCTCCCATCCATCTAATCCCAAGAGGAGCTCTTGATATACACTTTTACAGTCTGACATGTTCTGATGTGCAACGAGCCGGACATGTTAATTGAATCACACGAGAGTGGATTAGTACCTGCACTCAAAAACAGGCTCCTCACTAAAACCAATTTAATTATTGATCTGATTTTCTGTATGTTTAATTTGTTTTTTATTGTGTGATTGATGAGATTGCCAGGGGACATGCGCATTCAATACTATCGTCATTTTAATATTCCGGAGTGGCGATCATGTCAAGGGCACAGTGGAATGTCAAATAGGGAGAAGATTGCTAATGGAGATCAGTAAAATCAATCCAGCCCACCACTCTAATCCCAAATCAGTTTGGAAAACACATTTAAACTTCGATTGAGAGAATCAGATTATGAAAGAGACAAGTGATTTATGATGAGTAAAATTGGATGCTACTTAAATCTTCATACTGCTCAGATATCCAGACATGTGACTCACAGAAACAATGATTGAAAATCAGTGCACAATGCTGTGGTGCCTGAATATCCCCATCTGTTTGTTTAGGCCGTCTGGTGTTTCATTTGAGCAACTGTTCTGTTTAGTGTCAATATTTCCATTGCACCCAAGATCATCCGCCCTTCATAAGATTAGGTGTGGATATGACGTAGGCTACCGCGCAAGGGCCTTATAGAATATCAAGTATATTTAGCCGCATGTTCTGTTTTCTCAATTTTTTTCTTCTTTGTGAGTGGCCTGTTATAATCTCCAGAGTGTCCACCCTTGGAATTAACGTTATTGCCACATCCCAGTAATTCCAGTGCCCTGGAGATAATGGGGATTGCAAGGTTTTGGGGAATAACATTTAGGAATTGGTGTGGAAATACTAACTCCCATATATACTCTGCCCTGTATTTCACATGGAAATTTAATTTTAAATCCCTCTGTGAAACACCTCCATTTATAATTCCATTGAGCCGGGTAATGTCTCAAAACATGAGCATACACCTAATTCTGCTTCCGTTTAAATATGTGCTGTCTTTATAAACCAGTAATTACTGGAGAGGGCACCCTTTTTCATGCACAGTTGCTTGTTCCTTACTGGTGCCTACATCTACATGGGTGGTGCTAGTACTAGGGAGAGCTAGCTCACATCCTAGCATCGGTGGCCAAATGTGTGAGCCTGCCGGCCTGGTGACTCACATATAGTTCTCTAGAGAGCACCAATTGGTGGTAGTCACAAATAAACCATTTAGTGAAACTGATGACATATGAGTCTCACAACAGAGACCCAACACCTCTGCAAATGTAATAGAGTGGGAACGTTTGTGTATATATTTGGGACTTGGGTGGATCTAGTGTTTGTTAAAGGTGCCAGATTGAGTACACTAGAAACACAAACTTTAACTCTACAAGAATTTGCCTACACTGCTCATCAGTGCCACGAACTCTGCACATGAGTGCAGCTACAGAAAATACATCAAACATAAATGACTTGAAAAGCATGAAGTAAAACTACTGGACGAGGAAATCGATTAATTCACAAAGTTTATTTACTTTTTAGTGAATGTAACTTACATCTAGAAGACCAAGAGTTAGCCAGGTACATGCCAGATGCTAGTCACAATAACAATAGTCGAATGAAGATATTTTATGACTGATAGAAGCCAATTTCCTTATCTCAGGAAGTTAATTGAATGATGTAAGGGAATGTATCTTTTTACATCAATACACGCCATGTTTTTGAACTGCTGTTGGTTTTTAGACCCAGCCATTTATCTAACTGCCAGGCCAGATCCTCCCTGGAATGGAAATAAGCAACCTGGGACTTGTTTCGGGGTATCACCGCTCATCAACCAGGTTAGCCTGAATACGGTGGCTTAAGGAGCATGGGACCACGTCTGGGCATAAACTTCCCACTTAGGGCCACAAATGCAAAAAGAACACATGATGGATGGAATGCTGAACAATGTGAAACATTCACCACAATCACAGATCTGGGCATAAATCCATTGTTTGTTTGCTCACCAAAATGTATTGGTATGGGGCCCCAAGCAATTGCCATTGGCTGAGAATAAATCAAGCATCCCATCTACCACCTTGTTGTTTTT
Organism: Pleurodeles waltl; assembly: GCF_031143425.1. NCBI lineage: Eukaryota > Metazoa > Chordata > Amphibia > Caudata > Salamandridae > Pleurodeles > Pleurodeles waltl. Next base: position 263,793,759 of record NC_090448.1, on the reverse strand, counting down.
ACTTTTAGAAAGTTGACATTTTCTTGTCTAAGGCCCCTATTAGCACTTTTCATAGTTAATCCTCACCTGTCACCTGACAACTTGCTAAGAGGCATAAATGGCTTCTAGGGAAGGGAACCATAGGGTCTTGGCTGGCAGTAGGTGTGACCTCCTCATGAAGCATGGCCTGAGGCTTTGCCCACCAAATTCACAAACTTATAAGGGGAATCCCCTGCCACAGGCTGATATAACTCACACCTAGAAAAAAAGGGAAGGAGTAACTGGTGGCTGGGAGTCCAGTGCACACACCCTGAATATCCACTTATTAATCAAGCATAAGTATACAAGTCCAAATTATGTTGGGTGCTCGAAGTGAAGAACAGCCACCACTTCTTCTTCAATTGGACTAACTCCAGAATAAAGCAAATATTTCAAGCACTCCAAAATTAAATCACAATGTGGTTCCATTGTGTATCTTCCATCAAAGAGATCTTTATTTTCATGCAACTCGAAACAGAATTCTAGGCATTTCTTTGTCAAATTCTGCAATCATCAAGCTCAAACAGTATGACAAAGAACTTTTCATGGCCAACAAGTGTTTCATCTGCGCTGTCTGTATATCACAAAACTTCCTCAGGGCTATAATATCAAATATACACATTTTAAAATCAATTCTATATTTTAAACAATGCTGATAGCTTCACCAAAAGGTCACTCATTAGACCACCCTTGTGAAATCCGTTGCATCCCCATGCAATCAGAAAGCACACTTGCTATTGTCCATTCCTTGTTTGCTAGTTACCAAACACCATTATCATCACCCAGTGTGGAAAAGAAAATTAAAGGGTGTCAAAATGAGTGTATAGACATCTTAGAATAGAGAGGGAAACCAGAAACAATACCACCAAGTAATATAGATTAGAACTAAAATGTATGGCTCACCTTCAAATAAATCCTCAAACTATTCACCTGTCAATGTCATCAGTGGCAAAATCATCCAAACTCTGAAATACACATGGGCTAATGTTACGTCATATAAGAAACTTTAACCTGATATGTTGCTCTAAGTTGTCAACATTATCCTCATAAACTCACCTAAAATCCAATGAAAAATAATAAAAGACTTCCCACAGTCCCAGGACGTTATTAACACAGCATCTGCAAAACATATAGGGGGTCATTCTGACCCCGGCCGGCGGCGGTAGCCGCCGGCCTGGCTGGGACCGCCAGAAGACCGTACCGCGGTCAAAAGACCGCAGCGGTCATTCTGGGTTTCCCACTGGGCTGGTGGGCGACCTCCAAAAGGCCGCCCGCCAGCCCAGCGGGAAACACCCTTCCACGATGAAGCCGGCTCCGAATGGAGCCGGCGGAGTGGAAGGTGTGCGACGGGTGCAGTAGCACCCGTCGCGAATTTCAGTGTCTGCTGAGCAGACACTGAAATTCAAAGTGGGGCCCTCTTAAGGGGGCCCCTGCAGTGCCTATGCCATTGGCATGGGCACTGCAGGGGCCCCCAGGGGCCCCACGACACCCCTCACCGCCATCCTGTTCCTGGCGGTCGGAACCACCAGGAACAGGATGGCGGTGAGGGGGTCGGAATCCCCATGGCGGCGCAGCAAGCTGCGCCGCCATAGCGGATTCCCATGGGCAGCGGAAAGTCGGCGGTACACCGCTGACTTTCCGTTTCTGGCCGCGGCTGTACCGCCGCGGTCAGAATGCCCGGCGGAGCCCCGCCAGCCTGTTGGCGGTGCTACCGCCGACCCCGGCCCCGGCGGTCCTTGACCGCCGGGGTCGGAATGACCCCCATAATACAGTAATTGCACTCCAACCATCCTAAAAGCATGATAAACCGAAAATCAATATCAGAATCAAAGTCCTCACAACATTTGTTACAAAATGTTAAAGCAAAGGAAATCGTTCAATATTGGCCAGAATTAGGTACCAACACCCCATAATAAGAACCAGTGAGATTACTACATGGTCCCAAAAGCATGCAAAGTCATACATCATTAGCCTAATATATCTACAATCACACAGTAATGGGCTGTTTTGAGTTGCTTGAAAATAAAGATCTCTTTGATGGGAGATACACAACATAGCCACATTGTGATTTAATTTCGGAGTGCTTGAAATCTTTTGCTTCATAACTCACACCTAGGCCTGCCTCAATTTTTAGCTCGCTGTTGCTGAAGGCCTTTTGTGTACTCTAAAAATATTTACTTTTAGTTTTGGGTCAGTCCTCTGCTTACCATTCGTTTGATTCCTTGCCGGTCTCATTTGTTTATTTATTATTTCATAGGGCTCCTTCTTCTTATGTTTGTCCCCCCTCTACAGCATAATTTTTCACCAACCTTTTGATTGGATGCAACGTTCCACTATTAACATTTAGGAAAATACTTTTTTCCTTTTCTTTGAGCCTTCCATGGAGTGCATGTGTTTTTGCTCTCTCCCTAATATGCTCCTTCCCACCTGAAATACCCACAACCCACACTCATCATGGTGTTTCCTTTCTCCCCATTAGTTCATGAATTGCTTCCACTGTCCTTTCCTATCCAGCTTGGTTTTATTATTTTAATTGTTAAATTTTCCATACCTTCTTCCTCTGTGGTACTGCACTCCTTTACTCCTGCCTCTCCATAGCATTGATTTCCTCCTACCACTGGCTCCTGTCTTGCTCCCATGACCATCCCATAGAACAATTTCTATTTTAAAAAATGTTGCTTTTGGCGGGCCTGGCATCTGTTGTTTGCTAGTAGAATTCTCCTTTGTCTTTGAATTGCTTTTGCACATATTTTTCTTAAATTTAGTCTGGCATCTTCGAACACTAAACAAAAAATGGCTTCACCATCATAATGGTTGCACATGCAGATGCACAGGTCATAATGCTGCAAGACCCGTTTTTGTGTTGCTTTTGCTGATATGGAACAGTTTTGGTAAAAAGTATTGACAAAGGCCGAAAGGTTGAGTAACACTAATGAAAGGTCAAATCTATTGACTTTGCCAAGGCATGTTTTCAATGCATTCTATTCTAATGCTGGGAAGTGCACCGATCCATACATATCTGAGCTTTTCAATCTTCAACAATTTTTTTCTTTTATTTGAATTCACGTGGCCAAAGTGTTTATCCTCTCACTTTGTAATTTGTGTATAGTTTTTTTCTTAGCCTTTCACCTACTATTTCCTTCACTTTAAATTTTTCAAACCCTGACTGCCTGCTTCTTCTGTTACCTTCTGTGATCCTTTTTTTCTTCACCTCTTCTTTAATATTTAACTAAACACCCATCTCTTAGAACAATCCCTTCAAAGAATTTTACATCGTTTTCTAATCGATTCATGTTATTGCCCCGGCATATTTATTCTTACTCTTTAATGTCCCCTCATTCCTTTAGTTCTGTCTCTCATCGTCTTTACTCAACTCTCCCCATATCACATGTAATTTATGTATCTTTTCTGCTTTTGGGGCCAGATGTATCATCACGGCCCTTTGCGATTCGGAAATAGTGATTTTTAAGAAATCGCTATTTCCGACTCGCAAAGTGCCATGTATCACATTTGAGATTCGGTAATAGCGATTTCTTAAAAATCACAAATGCTATTACCGAATTGCAAATTGCGATACCGTCCCCATTCGCAGCTATGGGCCTGTTGAACCAGAAATCGCAATTTTGGAAATGCAAAAGCCCAGGGTGCTGGGGGCCTAAGGCCCCCTCTGCTGCACCCCAAAAATGTTTTGGGGGACATGTAAGGTGCACACATGCCAAAAGGACATGTGTGCTTTACATGTTCAATTTAATAATGCATTTTAAAATTTTGTACCAGGTTACCACCTGGTTTCTTTTCATGGTATTTTGCATGTGCAAAATGCCATTCTGCGAAAAATCGCAATTTGCGATTTTTTGCAGCATCTCCTTGCGATGTGGATTTTGCGAATCGCAAATTGCGACTCACAAAAACCAGGTCGCAACGCAAGAAATCGCATTTTTTGCAATTTCTTATTTGTCGTCTGTGAAAGCCTTTCATGCATCGCAGACCACTTTTTTGCACTCGCAAACGGATGAATTTTGCGATTCGCACCGTTTGCGAGTGCACATTTTTTTCATACATCTGGCCCTTGATCTTTTAATTTCGAATGGTCCCATTTTTAACATTTACAATTCCCTGACACTATTATTTTTCCATATGAAATTGAAAATGCTCTTCATCTATTTTGTATTATACTTTCATTACAAGCCTTGTAAATCCATTGCTTTGATTTGGCACCTCAAATTATAAATATGCAATGTACTTGTATTTGTGAGGTGTTAAATTACCCACCTATCATGAGAAATTCTAAATTTCCACAGGAATAGGCACTACTGCATCCAATTTCCTCTGTAATTACCCAGTTCTAGATATTTTCCCAGCCACTGAACTTACAAAGTTTTACTTGGTGAAATATTTAGGATAGGGCAGAGGGACGGGACTCAAGAGCATAGTATTCCTGTTTAGCAAAGTTGCCTTTTATGCGTGGTCACCCCACATATTTCCCTATTATCTAGCTCCCATTGTTATGGTATTAGGACTCTGAGGACCGTGACACTGCTACTCAGGGTTAAAATGCTTTGCTCTGGTACTGGAGCTACTTTGCACTTCTTTGCATCAAGGGGGAATTCCATGGGTGGAACTCATGTGTTTCAGGGCAATCACTGATTCTTTTTGATGCAAAGCCCTGGCTACTAAAAGCTTTGAAAGAGCTTTGTATAAAAAATAACACTTCCTTGAAGCCAGCGCAAAATATGAAAAATGTTTTTTTCTCCTTACATTTCACACATTGCATGTGTGCTGCACGGTACAGCACACATCCAATACGTGAAATGTTTTTTAAGAAACATATCCAAGCATACGTTTTCGTACTAGAAGGGTAACCTTGCACTATGGAGCAAACAAGGCCTCCTTAAACATCACCAACATAGGGGAAGAGAGCAGAAACAGGCCACATTTAGTAGATATGCCTTTTTGATGTTCTTGCCTCCCAAAATCATCTGCCCCTGCTTTCAGATGTTTTCAGCTGCTCTGCAGTGGAAGAGGAGTAATGTGGGAGCCATACATACTTCTCATTTACAAGGCCCTAGTGCCACAGGAGCGTCACTTTTAGCAACGTTCTGCCAGTGCTGTGCACATATCTCCACGGTGGCCTTAAGCCTCTTTCCTTGCTCAATGCAGCCTTGTAGATATGGGCCACCCCAACGCTGTTGCATGTGTGTGCAATAGGTGTTGCTGTGGGTGTACCCATGCAACACCCATTTCTTTCTGACACTACCTCACATTTACCAGCAACCATAAACTTGCAGCAGTGCCAAAAACTAGGGGAGGCGTTAAAGTGGCACAGCGAAGAGAAATACTTTTAATTATCCTTATTTGTTTTGCTCTTTCTATGTTTGCTGCATCCCGCAGCACACATAGAAGGAGCAAATCACCATTAAAATTGTTTTGTGCAGGAAGGAGTCCTTTCCTGCACATAAACAACCTACCCTGCAATGTAGCCATCCTTGCACCATGATGCAAGGGTAGCTGCATTAGCACTAGGCAGTTAATTTAGCATCGGCGCAGGGAGAAACACAGGGATGTGTCGTATTCTTTTAAACAGGGGTCATCCCTGTATTTTGGAAATGAAGCAGTTTCGCGCAGCAAGATTGCTTGTGGCACATCGCTGTGCCGTTTCCTTGTAGATTAAGCCCATAAAATGGTTGCTCCTCCTTGAGATACATGTGAAAAGCATACCTTACCTGCCATCCTAAACCAACCCCCACCACATAAACTACCTTCTTTTCCTCTCCTCCAGCTGCGCTTTCTGACAAAGCATACAAATGCTGCACTGCCAGCCTGACCTGGAAGCCCATTATGACATAGCAACAGTGCTAATTCATACCAGTGAGTCACCAGATTTAGAACCAGGTGTGAATGATGCAGACTTTCTGTGGAACCATGCCTTTTAACTTTACCACTTACAGCGCACATTTAATTATCCACCTTTTTTCATATAACTCTTCCTTAAGGATACAGCTTTACTCTGCAAATGCCATCTGTGAAAAACCCAAAGAATTTTTTAAAAAAGCCAGACCTATTATAATTTTCAATGCTTCTTGTTCAGGCTTAACTGAGAGGCAATGTGTAAAGTATTTAAGCTGCACAGAAACAGAAATAAACTGAAAACAAAACAAAAAGCCCACACCAATTTAGAAAAATGGAGTAAAGTTCAATAAATCAGTTGACTTGAAAAATACAAATATCCAATGAGTGAAACTGGAGTTATGACTCTATAAAGTGCTTAGTGAAAACTAGTGCAAGACTGGGTCAAAGTCAAAAAATGTGGCCGACCGCAATGGAGCGTGGGTCAAATACAAGAAATGGATTGGGCCTAGTCGGCGATTATCTCTCGACTTAGAAGAATTTGCAAGAGAAATGTTCTAAGAAGGCAAAGTTCAGCAGGGAAAGGCTGCTGGCGGTGTTGGAGGAGGGAGCGTCATCATCAGGGCACCGCTGTGAGAAGTTGGGGGGAAGATTTCTATGTTCAGACTTAGTCATTTCTTTTGGAAGTCAAAACATTCCACTGGGTCAAGGCAAGAGGCTGTAGCCGAAGACAGTTCCAGAAGGTTGAATACTCTTTTGGAGAAGGACTTCTGAACAGGATTTGCTGCTTCGGAGAAGAACTTAATGGGAGCAACCACAAAGTCAGCCTGGTGGCTATGCACCTTGGGCAGATCGACGAGCAGGTTAGTCATGGTTTTCCTTCAGCTCTTGCAGCAGTATTTAGCCACCAATTGTAGTGTTAAGTTTTGGATTTTGGCTATCTGGGCTCATTTAGCATCACAACCAAAGGTCCAGGAGTAGTGGGACACTACTCGGGGGTTCAATACTCACTTTGGCTGGGTCCAGGTGTGGTTTCAAGATGGTGGGAGCCTTTTATGTTCCTTAGGGTCTGAACAAGAAACCTGCAAGCTAGCCCTTGGTCTGTTAAAGATTGCATTTCTGATTGGTAGAGGTATGAACCCTGTCCAACCAGGAACCACAATACTAGTCAGGGTAAGTCAGATACACAATCTAAATTGACCCATGGTCACTCTCTGGTAGCTTGTCCCAGAGCAGTCAGGCTTAGCTTTAAGCAATGTGTAAAGTATTTGTGCAACACCTATTTACAGTGACACAGCGAAAAACACCACAAAACGACTCAACACCAGATTAGAAAAATAGAGCTTAATTTATTGACCAAAACAGAACCTAAATGATAAAAACCCAATAAACAGAAGTTGAGATATGAAGTTTTAAAGAATAAAGTTAGCTGTAGTGCTTAAAAAGATAATTCGGCAACCAGGACTATCTGGTTGCGCTAGACTGCATCAAATCTGAAAAGTCAGGCTGACAGCGATGGAGCACAGGTTGGGTACAGGGACTAGCCTTGGCGCTCTGAAAACAGTACCCTAGTTCAGAGTTATGTCAAGGTCATGGTTTGTGGGTCAAAGGAAGTGATGCTTTGGCATTGATCCTGCAGACCTGCAGATGTAGGTGATGCGTCAGCTCAGCAAAGCAAAGTCAAAGATGCATCGGGAATGGCAGCAATGCATCACACAGTCGGCAATTCAGGGCTCCCTATCCTTGTAGCAGTAGCGATGCACCAACATCAACAATGATGTGGTGATCTTGATCCCTGCAGCAGCGCCAATGCTTCGGTGTTGATGTAGAGGTGCCAGTTCTAACTGGCCCAACAGCATCAATGCACAGGTTCTAGTAGCCCATTATGACTACTTCCAAGGCTTAGAACTTAATTGGCACCACTTGGCAAGACAAAACTTGTGGCAAAAAAAGTCCAGGTGCTAGTTCAGGAGGAAGGGAAGTCTTTGATGTCCCTGAGACTTCAAAAAGAAGATCTTTGAATCTGGGCTGGAGAGATTCAGGTCAAGTCCTTCTCACTACCAGGTAAGGAGGGCAGCAGACAGCAGGCCAGCACAGTAGAGCAGGACATCAGTAGAGACCAGCAGAGTGATAGTCCTTTCAGCATCACAACAGTCCATCATGGTATACACAGGTCCAGATGTGCACTGAGTTGGTGGTATCTGAGGTCCATTCCTGATACCCAGTAGTGCTTTGAAGTGGGAGAGACTTCACAGAGAGACATTTGAAGTGCACGGAGCCCCTGCTCTTTGTGCCTTGGCTCCAGGCTCAGTACGGAGGGATATTCAGCCCTTTGTGTGCGATCCGCACCCAGCCTATTCCGGTGTGTCAGCCCCTCCCTCCCAACCTGAACAGGATGGCCCATCAGGCTGTGGATGACCAGTCAGTCACACCTCAGCTCCTTTTCTGTGAGGCTATCTGGAGGGAATGCACAAGAGCCCTGCTGTCACCCACCCAGACCTCTATTCTGAGAGAGGCAGAAGGCACCAGATGGTTAATGTAGGAAAATGCCAACTTTCTAGAAAGTGGCATTTTCAGAATTACCATTTAAAATCTGATTTCGCAATAAGTTGTGATTTCAAATTTGGTTCCAGAGACATCGAACGTAAGGGTCCCATCCCTCCCTCAATTAAAATTCCACTTATAGAAAGTAATAGGTAATCCCAATTTTACTTTATAGAAGAGATAGACCGTGCAGTGATGATAAACAAATGTATGAATTTTTCACTACTAGGACATCTAAAAGTTAAAAGTGCATGCCCTACTTTTTAAACACACTGCACCCTGCCCTTGGGCTCTCTAGGGTCTACCTAGGGGTGCCTTATTTGTATTAAAAAGGAATTTTTAGGCCTAGCAAGAGGGCTAACGTTCCAGGTCTAAAGGCTGTTTAAAACTGCACACACAGTCTCAGCAATGGCAGGCCTGAGACATGATTGAAGGCCTACCGAGATGAGTGGTGCAATTAGTGCTGCAGGCCCACTAATAGCATTTAATTGACAGGCCCTGGGCACATGTAGTGCACTTTACTAGAGACTAATGGGTAAATGAAATGTGTCACTTGTAGATAAGTCAATGTTACCAAGTTGTAAACAGAGAGCACATGCCCTTTAGCACTGGTTAGCAGTGGGAAAGTACCCAGAGTTGTGAAGCCAGCAAAACTTAGGTTATTAAACCAAGAGGTCTGAAGTCAAACACGTTAGGGGACACAACATCAAGTATGCTAGATCTAACAGTGTCACTCCGGTAGTTCTGGACTAAGGTGAAGATGCAGGGCTCAAGCAGCAGGGTAAGCCTCTGAGAGTTCAATTTAGGCTACAAGCAGAAAAGCAGTCCTTCCTGGTGCAGAAAAGCAGTCTTGTGAAGTACACAGCATGCCACAACAGCAGACAGTCCTCTGAGAGTCCTTCTGTAGGTCAGAAAAGTGAACTGGATGATGGGTCTGAGGGCCCTTTTTTATACCTGGGACCTTTTTTAATGTTGGGGGAAGTTTCTAGATGTCCCTGGTTCTTTTGTTGTGGTTCCATGCTGGCTGCAGAGACAAAGTGGAGCTGACAAGCCCTTTGTGTGAAGGCAGAGCACAGTCTATTCATCTGCAAGTGGGTCTGTGCCCAGCTCTGCTCCCCTCCAACCTGCCCCTAGATGACCTATTCAAGCATACTTAATCCCTCAATTGTGTGACGTCTGGGAGTAATAAAAAAAAAGTCTGTCATTACACCCAGTCACGTGTCCCAGGGAGCCTGCAGCATCAAAGGGCTAATGGCAGGAAAATGCCAACTTTCTAAACGTAGCACTTTCAAAATTGTAATTAAACATCTGACTCTGTCATTAAAGCACATTTTAAATACAGTTTCGTAGATACCAAATGTGAAATCTTTATCTTCCCTTTATCAAGCGTTAGCACTTATTAAATGTAAGAAGGCAACCCAATCTTTTTCTATTGGACAGATAGGCTTCACAGTAATGAAAAACATATTTAAAAATTTTCAGTACCACCACATGTAAATCCTAAAAGTACGTGTCCAACTTTTAATTACAATGCACACTGCCCTACTTTAGGATTGACGTGCATACAAAGACAGGGGAGTATAAGGCTTGGTGAGGGGATTATATTGCCAAGCTGGATTGACAGTTTAAAACTGCATTAAGGCTAGAATGGCAGGCATAGAACATATTTTTAAGGGGATACTTAAGTGGGTGGCACAATATGTGCTGTAGGTTCCCTAGTAGCATTTCATTTACAGGCCCTGGGTACATGGTATACCACTGTACAGGGTACTAATAAGTGAATTAAAATATGCCAACCAGGTGAAAACCAAATTAACCATGTTTAGAGAAGTGACTGCAGGCACTTTCAGACATGGCAGCAGGGCTAAGGTGCACAGACCCCTAAGGCCAACAAAAGTGGATTGTAGCATAAAGACTGATGTAAGTATGAAAATAGTTTGGGGGAAGGCCACCCTAAGGCTGACAGGTCTAATCATTCTCATTAAAAAAATCACCTAAAAATGGCCATACTACCCTGACACCGCCACTGGCTGCCAATGGAGCAAAGGATAATTAGTAATACTATCTAGATCTCTCTATCTTCAATTTCCAGAAATTCTCACAAAAATATATTCTTGGCATTCCTCCAGTTCTGAATCACTTCAGAAACCAGACCTCTGACGCTGAATGGCAGTCCTTTTTCTGTAACATAATAAGCCTCTGAAACACTCTTCCTGGGCATCTTTAAGGCAAATCCAATCTCATGAAGCTAATGCAACTAACCCAGAGACTGCAGGTTTGGTGATCCTCACAAAAAACAACTCAGCATGTGGAAAAAAATAATGTTTCAGCTTTGTTTTTGAATTTTACGATATTATATAACCTGCTTTTGATTCTATTGCACATCTAAAAAAGACAGAAAAAAGAAAGAAAAAGGAAAGAAAGCACACTAAGAATTCAGAAAAATGGCACTCTGAGGAGCCCAATAATCAAAGAAATTAAGTGAAGTGCCTGGATAAAATTAAAAAAAAAAAAATCTCCTCTAAAAGCACTCTCTGCACCATCTAAAAAGGGAAACAGTGGGTTGCTTTTTAAAGCTGTCCGATCAACCATGAATGAAGATATCACGAAAAACAGTTAAATCTGCTCATAATTAACATGACAGAAACCACAAACAAACTGAAAGCATCTAAAGAAAAGTGTTCTTATATAGCCACATGTTTAACAAAAAATATACATTTGCCAAGTTGTTAATGGCCAAACAGTAAAGCCTCTGCTGAACAAAATCTAACATTAGTCAAAAGCCAGATGGCTGGAATATTACCTAGAGGAATGGCTCACTTTCCAAAGCAACTTCAAACACCAAATCTCCATTATACACTGACAACTCATACTTTCCTCCTTTGCATGAATTACTAACCATAAACTAAAAACAACCTGGTTCTATATAATAAATACCTTCTTGAGGACACAGTCTCCAACTCTTTAACTACAAGACATTTTAAACCGCCACTTAAAAAGTCTAGCAGTGACACCATGGGCCTGAATACAACCTTGGCGGAGGGGATTACACCATCCCAAATGCGACGGATATCCCGTCCGCCGTATTACTAGTTCCATAGGATATAATGCAACTTCTAATATGGCGGGTGGCATATCCTCACTTTTGGGACGGAGAAATCCCCGCCGCCAAAGTTGTAATTACGCCCATGTATCTAGCTTTAGACTCATCACCAGTCTCCTGTTCCTAGCCAAAGTAAATGAAAAGTGTATAGTAAATCAATTGAAAAACTACTTAGTAGATAGACCACTCAGGATTTAAATTTGGATGTAGTATGGGAATAGCTACCCTCCTTGTATTGAGTGATAGCCAGAGCCCCCTTGACTGTAGCTAATCTTGTTTCCTTTTCCTCCTAGAGTTCTCCAAAGCATTGACCACTATACTATTGACCATAACAAACTCCTAGACACCATTTAAAAAAGGCTAGATGTAGAGGGTTTGCTGTTGCAATGGTGCACATCATTTCAGTCAAACAGGAAAACTGAATTGCATATTGAGTTCTGTTCCCCTTGAGTTTTACCAGAAAGATATGTCTTTCTAGGCCAGAAAATACAAAAAGAATAAGACAAGCAAGTATCCATAAACATTAGCATAAAGCTTGCACATATGACCCCACCTGTCCCACCCTGCCACCCAACAACCAATCAAAGAGCCCACAGTAATTGACATTTCAAGTTGACATCCCATTTCCCCTTTCCCTGTCCCCCTACATCTTGATCTCTTCCTTAACGTATGTGTTAATGGTGCAGATCGGTTCCACATCAATCTCTCTGTAGTCTGCCCACCTTTGCCAGATTTTATGATATTTCTTGGGGCAGCCTCTTGCCTGATAAACTGCAATCTCTAGCCTCATGCCGTGATCTAGTCCCCACTTCGATACACCAAGGGGAGGGAGGGCTTAGCCTTCCATGTTTTGAAGAACAGGAGCACCCTTTTATACCTATTTCCTCCAAGCCTATCTGTGACATACATAAGAATTAGTATCGGGTCCAATAGGATCGTACAGGAGAGAACTTAACTAAGATAAGTTGTCAACCCACACCAAAATCTGTACAGTTCCAGACAGTGTGAAGGAACCTGCCTTCATCCATCTGGCAATGCAGGAACAACTGAGAACTCAACATTCCCATGCACCATAGATGATACCTCAGGCAAAAAGCCCTGTGAAGATATTTGAGTTGTAGAAGTCGGAGAAGCATGGTTATGGCTGCCTCTCAAGGTGCTCTTAAAGCCTCATTCCAGTCATCATGGACATTGATATCTGTCTCCCATGCTGTTCTGAGGGCAGACAATGTGTGTGGGCTATTCAAAAACAGTGAGTGATATATGTTTGCAATTTTATGATCTCCTAGATCCCCTAGGAGGAGTTCACCTTTGGGTGGGTTAAAGTAAGGGAGGATCTCAAGGTGTCTGATGTAATGGGGAAAGGCATCGCGGAGCAGCAGATAGCAATGAAATTGGCTATGATGCAATTGATATTCAAGCTGTGGCCCTTGAAATGATTTCAGGACCGTGTCATTGATTACATCTCCTACTGTGGCGCTAACTATGGTATCCCATTTCCCAAAACTCTGCAATTGGGCCACCTACCACAGCATACTGCTGTGCCACAATGGCATCCACTCAGTTAGTTTTCCTCACCACCCCATACACTGCAGGGAATACCTCCATGCATTCAGGACTACCTGCATCACCGGTGGAAGAGCTTCGGTGCTGCCCCCAAGATATAGATAATTGTTGGACTTTTGCTTATGCAGGGTCATCCCCAGTCTTTTTGCCTCCTGCCTCCTATTTTTTTCTGACCTGTTGCTGTTGGCTTTTCAACTCTGAGCACTTTACCACTGCTAACCAGTGCTAAAGTGCCTATGCTCTCCGTGTAAAATGTGTATGTAATTGGTTCTCCATGATTGGCATATTTGTTTTACTGTTAAGTCCCTAGTAAAGTGCACTAGAGGTGCCCAGGGCCTGTAAATCAAATGTTACTAGTGTGCCTGCAGCACTTGTTGTGCCACCCACACAAGTAACTCTGTAATCATGTCTCAGACCTGCCACTGCAGTGTCTGTGTGTATTTTTACACTGTAAATTCGACTTGGCAAGTGTACCCACTTGCCAGGCCTACACCTTCCCTTTTCTTACATGTAAGGCACCCCTAAGGTAGGCCCTAGGTAGCCACAGGGCAGGGTGCAGTGTATGGATAAGGTAGGACATATAGTAATGTGGTTTATATGTCCTGACAGTGAAATACTGCCAAGTTCGTTTTTCACTGTTGCAAGACCTGTCTCTCTAATAGGATAATATGGGGGCTACCTTTAAATATGATTAAAGTGTAGATTCCCCTAGAGAGTAGATGGACATGTGGAGTTTGGGGTCCCTGAACTCACAATTTAAAAATACATCTTTTAGTAAAGTTGATTTTGAGATTGTGCGTTTGAAAATGCCACTTTTAGAAAGTGAGCATTTTCTTGCTTAAACCATTCTGTGACTCTGCCTTGTTTGTGGATTCCCTGTCTGGGTCAGTTTGACAGTTGGGTTGTTTTTCACCTCGCACTAGACAGTGACACAAAGGGAGCTGGGGTGTAACCTGCATTTCCTGATTAGCCATCTCTGCTTGGAGGGAGGGGTGGAGTGGTCACTCTCATCTGAAAGGACTGTGCCTGCCTCTGACAATGCAGACTCCAACTCCCTGGTATGTGTCTGAGGCCTTGCCTGGGCAAGGCAGGATTTCACAAGTAGGTGTGAGTCCCCTTTGAAGAAAGGTGACTTCAAAGTCTAAAATGGGTATAAGAAGGGCACCCAAATCTACAGACTTTAGAAACACTTCTGGAACCAAGAGGAACCTCTGCCTGGAGAAGAGCTGATAGCTGAGGAAGAAGTGCTGCCCTGCCTGTGACTGTGCTTTGTGGAGCTTTCCTGCAGTGCTGCTTCTGCCAGAGTAAGAGGGCAAAGACTGGACTTTGTGTGCCTTCCATCTTGTGAAGAAATCTCCAAGGGCTTGATTTAGAGCTTGCCTCCTGTTGTTTGAAGTCTCAGGGACAGCAAAGACACCTCTCTGCAGCACCTGGAGTCTCTGGAGAGACTCCTGCTCTGACAAGTGGTGCCCTATCCAGTCCCTGGGCCCTTGAAAGGAAATCTGGTGGAAATCCAAGGAAATCGACTTTGGACGACTTCGGACCGACACCGCTGCTGAATCCGGTGACGACGCCTGCACCCGACGCCGTGACCTTCGCTGGGACGCAACGCTCTTCGCAGGTCCGACGCTGCAGCAGCCCCGCTGAAGTCCGCGACTCCGTGGAAGTCGCCGCACCACGTCGTGACCGCCGCCGCTCGAAGTGCACGGATTCAACATTTTGCACAGACGCCGCGATCCCCGACTTCGCGCATCGGCTTGTTTTCACTCTTCACCAAAGGTACTGTACTTGGGGGTCTACACGACTCCGCGTCCGGCGCCGCTGGTGTTGGCTTGTTGGGAACGACTCCGTCACGACGCCGTGTTAACATCTCTTCAAAGCATTTTTGTTTCTAAGTGCTATTTTGGAGTTTAATCTCTAAAAATTCATAACTTGACTTGTGTATGTCGTATTTTTGTCGTTTTGTTTAGATAAATATTTCGTATTTTTCTAAACTGGTGTTGTGCCATTTTGTAGTGTTTTCATTAAGTTACTGTGTGTGTTGGTACAAATACTTTACACCTAGCACTCTGAAGTTAAGCCTACTGCTCTGTCAAGCTACAAAGGGGGTAAGCAGGGTTTAGCTGAGGGTGATTCTCTTTTACCCTGACTAGAGTGAGGGTCCTTGCTTGAACAGGGGGTAACCTGACTGTCAACCAAAGACCCCATTTCTAACATTGGTGATCAGCGGTTGGGATTTGGACTTGTATTTGTACTTGACATACAGTAATTAAGTGTACACTACTATTTTGAGTTCATACCACTATGTGACCACATACTACTTGTCTTGTGATTCTGCTTTTTGTTCTCTGATGTCCTCCTGGAAGTATTGCTAATATTTTTGGACTTTGGTTTTTGGTTGTGAAGCCTTTGCAGAATGGAAGTCAATTTCTGGCACCTATTTATGTATAAAAAGTGGCAGCTTAAAGCATTCTGCATGGAAAGTGGACTGGCTGTGAACAAGAAATCCAGAAGGGAGGATCTTGAGTCAGGCCTGTTTCAGTATGAATTGAAACGTTGTCAGGCAACACCACCAAATGAGTCTGAGGAGGATAACTACTCTGAGGAGGAGGACTACTCTGAGGAGGAGGTCAGTGGCCCTGAGGAAGGAACAGAAAGAGATGATTGGCTCTTAGCTCGAATCCGGAGTTTGGAAGAGCTAGATGCAGAGCTTGAGAGGGCTGAGGAGAAGAGAGCCTTAGTCTTGGAAAAAGAAAGGATTACAGCTCAAGAGCTGAGCTGTGAAGAGCTGAAGCTGGAGGCCATGAGTGCTGAGTCCAGTTCAGATGGTGGCAGCAAAAATCTTGTATCCAGTACTGCTGAAGAAGTGCACATGCCCAGAGATGTGGTGCCCTACTTGAAGGAGGGAGTTAACACACGCCAGGAGGTTCAGAGGTATGAGGTAGCTCCAGTGATGCACAGGGTCCCTGAGGTGGATTGGGGAAGTGGCATGGAGACTCATATTCCTACTGGTGGGAGGGACACTCTACTGACTCTAGGTGAGAGTGACAGGAAGAGGGGTTCCCCCCAGGTAGAAGTCCTGGTTATGGAGTGTGAAGACATCCCAGAAGAGTGTGGGTTGATTGTCAGGGACAATCAGGTACTGTCTCACCAGTCTCAGGAGGGTGATGTGGGGTGCTTTTTCAAAGCAGAGTCACTGGATGGTTGGGTGAAGGGTACTTTGGTTAATTCATGTAAGGGGCTGAGTGATGTAATTGCTGGAGAGCATATGTCTAGTCCTTATTTTCAAGAGCTACGCCAACACCAGGTGGAGAGTGAATACTCTGACCCCAGGGAGCTTACAATGGAGGCAGACCTCTTGGTGAGTACCAGAGAGTCTGAAGAGGCATTTGGGGGGGCTCCTGAGAGGAGTGGTCTAGGTATTTACCAACCAGGCGAGGTAGGGAAGGATTGTAGTGTCCCAGGTAGGTCCCAGTGTAGTGGGATGGGAGAGGGAATGGGGATAGGCTGAGGTCCAAGGTGCCCGAGATCCGGTCCCAGGTCCTGGAGGGTTCCATGAGGGAACACCATGAGGGGAGCCTAGCCTGTACCATAGGGCCATCTGTTGAGGGAGATCCCACACTGTCAGGAGATCTTGGGGGGAGGAGGCTGTAGCCAGTGTCCCACCAGTTCTGGTGTCTGGCAGTACCACTCCTAGAGTGGGGGTGCAGAAGTCCAGACAGAGGGTTGAGAGGGGGTTGCGGACCCCAGTGGAGAACCTGGAGGGTCAGCTCTGAGAGCAGAGCCCCCCAGGAATGACCTTGGTAGGACCATTTCTGGGTTGGGGGGAATCCAGACTCTGTCAGATGGGCAGAGGTCAGGAGACCTGCGCCAGCCAGACTCTTGTGTGGCCCTTGGGGACAATGTGTCCCTTGAGGGCGATAAGTGTGCCCCCCTGGAAGTCCTGGTGTGCCAGGCAGTGGTTCAACCGCAGGGTGGTGACTCTGGGTTGAATGATCAGGTTCAGGAGGTAAACTCTGACCTGGTGGGGGGTAAGTGTGCTCCCAAGGAAGTCCTGGTGCGCCAGGCAGTGGTTCAACCGCAGGGTGGTGACCCTGGGTTGGATGACCAGGTTCAAAGGGTAAACTCTGACCTGGTGGGGGGTAGGTATGCCCCCCAGGAATTCCTGGGTTGCCAGGCAGTGGTTCAGTCTGTGGGTACAGACCCTGGACTGGAGGATCAGGTGCAGGGGATAAACCTTGACCAGAAGGGGGGGGGGCTGTTTGCCCAATCACCCCCCCCCTGGTGTGATTTCAAGGGGTACTCTCCCTGAGGGGTGGGTGCAGAACCCTGAGAGTAGGGGAAGGGGAGAGAAATACTCACCCCTGACCCCAGAGCAATCTAAGGGTACAGACCCTGGATTGGAAGGCCAGGTTCAGGGTTTCCCCCTGACCTGGAGGAAGGGGCTACTGCTAACAGTGCCCCTACCATGTTGTCTTCTGGGGGGGCACTCCTAGTTGGGTGGTTCAGGACCCCAGAAGAGAGGGCAGGGGGAGGGAAGCCTTACCCCTGGCCCTGGTCCAACCTGAAGGTACAGACCCCAGGTTGGAGGATCAGTTGCAGGTTAACATCCCTGCACTGGTGGAAGAATTGTGCAGGACTGCTTCTACAAGCACCCTGACAATTTTTTACTCTGGGGGTGCCGCTCCTGGAGGGAGGGTACAGAGTCCCAGAGGGGAGGACCAGGGTCAGGTTATCTTCTCTGACCTGGTGGAAGGGAGAGTGGTCAAAGGGTGTCAGGCACCTGGGGCTACTGCCCCCCACTCTCCGTAGTCACAGTGCTTGGAGAGGCCTGAGGTCGGGCTCTCATCCCTGACAGTTGTCTGGGGCCACTGTGGCTTGCTGTCCTGGTGGACAGAGTTGCCCCTGGGGGGGGGACGAGAGTCACACCGCAGGGGTGGAGTGGGCAACACCACTGTGTTGGACTTGGTGGTACTATCTGCCCATTGCAATACATCTGTGAGCAAAGTAAAGTTAGGTGCTGCACAGATGGTGTCTGCAGATGTGGATAAGGGTTCCACATGGGTTAGCTTAGTGGGCCCTGAGAGTATGGACAGAGGGATCCAACTGGAGTCAGGAAGGCGTAGAACTGGAAGATGCCCCTGCTGTTGTGGGCCTGGGTCCTTGTTCTATCGCCCCAATCAGGGAAGTACATCAAGGTATTGATTGTTCTCCCTGGCTTTAGGCTGGTAGGGGGTTGTGTTGGAATTTTGCTTATGCAGGGTCATCCCCAGTCTTTTTGCCTCCTGCCTCCTATTTTTTTCTGACCTGTTGCTGTTGGCTTTTCAACTCTGAGCACTTTACCACTGCTAACCAGTGCTAAAGTGCCTATGCTCTCCGTGTAAAATGTGTACGTAATTGGTTCTCCATGATTGGCATATTTGTTTTACTGTGAAGTCCCTAGTAAAGTGCACTAGAGGTGCCCAGGGCCTGTAAATCAAATGTTACTAGCGGGCCTGCAGCACTGGTTGTGCCACCCACACAAGTAACTCTGTAATCATGTCTCAGACCTGCCGCTGCAGTGTCTGTGTGTGTATTTTTACACTGTAAATTCGACTTGGCAAGTGTACCCACTTGCCAGGCCTACACCTTCCCTTTTCTTACATGTAAGGCACCCCTAAGGTAGGCCCTAGGTAGCCCCAAGGGCAGGGTGCAGTGTATGGATAAGGTAGGACATATAGTAATGTGGTTTATATGTCCTGACAGTGAAATACTGCCAAGTTCGTTTTTCACTGTTGCAAGACCTTTCTCTCTCATAGGATAATATGGGGGCTACCTTTAAATATGATAAAGTGTAGATTCCCCTAGAGAGTAGATGGACATGTGGAGTTTGGGGTCCCTGAACTCACAATTTAAAAATACATCTTTTAGTAAAGTTGATTTTGAGATTGCGTGTTTGAAAATGCCACTTTTAGAAAGTGAGCATTTTCTTGCTTAAACCATTCTGTGACTCTGCCTTGTTTGTGGATTCCCTGTCTGGGTCAGTTTGACAGTTGGGTTGTTTTTCACCTCGCACTAGACAGTGACACAAAGGGGGCTGGGGTGTAACCTGCATTCCCTGATTAGCCATCTCTGCTAGGAGGGAGGGGTGGAGTGGTCACTCTCATCTGAAAGGACTGTGCCTGCCTCTGACAATGCCGGCTCCAACCCCCTGCTGTGTGTCTGATGCCTTGCCTGGGCAAGGCAGGATTTCACAAGTAGGTGTGAGTCCCCTTTGAAGAAAGGTGACTTCAAAGACTAAAATGGGTATAAGAAGGGCACCCAAATCTACAGACTTTAGAAACACTTCTGGAACCAAGAGGAACCTCAGCCTGGAGAAGAGCTGATAGCTGAGGAAGAAGTGCTGTCCTGCCTGTGACTGTGCTTTGTGGAGCTTTCCTGCAGTGCTGCTTCTGCCAGAGTAAGAGGGCAAAGACTGGACTTTGTGTGCCTTCCATCTTGTGAAGAAATCTCCAAGGGCTTGATTTAGAGCTTGCCGCCTGTTGTTTGAAGTCTCAGGGACAGCAAAGACTTCTCTCTGCCAGCACCTGGAGTCTCTAGAGAGACTACTGCTCTGACAAGTGGTGCCCTATCCGGTCCCTGGGCCCTTGAAAGGAAAGCTGGTGGAAATCCAAGGAAATCGACTTCGGACGACTTCGGACCGACGCCGCTGCTGAATCCGGTGAGGCCGCCTGCACCCGACGCCGTGACCTTCGCTGGAACGAGACGCTCTTCGCAGGCCCGAGGCCGCAGCAGCCCCGCTGAAGTCCGCGACTCCGTGGAAGTCGCCACACCACGTCGTGACCGACGCCGCTCGAAGTGCACGGATTCAACATTTCGCACAGATGCCGCGATCCCCGACTTCGCGCATCGGCTTGTTTTCACTCTTCACCAAAGGTACTGTACTTGGGGGTCTACATGACTCCGTGTCCGGCGCCGCTGGTGTCGGCTTGTTGGGAACGACTCCGTCACGACGCCGTGTTAACATCTCATCGAAGCATTTTTGTTTCTAAGCGCTATTTTGGAATTTAATCTCTAAAAATTCATAACTTGACTTGTGTATGTCGGAATTTTGTAGTTTTGTTTAGATAAATATTTCCTATTTTTCTAACTGGTGTTGTGTCATTTTGTAGTGTTTTCATTAAGTTACTGTGTGTGTTGGTACAAATACTTTACACCTAGCACTCTGAAGTTAAGCCTACTGCTCTGTCAAGCTACCAAGGGGGTAAGCAGGGGTTAGCTGAGGGTGATTCTCTTTTACCCTGACTAGAGTGAGGGTCCTTGCTTGAACAGGGGGTAGCCTGACTGTCAACCAAAGACCCCATTTCTAACAATAATCAAGCAAAGAAACGTGCCCATTGCCCATTTCTCAGCCGTATATGCCTGGTCTCCATGGTGGTCATACCACCAGTCATTGATAATTGGTAAGTGAGAGACAGAATAATAGGAGTAAATATCCGTTGTCGCAAAGCCCCCAACATAAGTAGATTGAAAGCCTTTAGGAAGTGCATAGGCGGAGTCCCTCCCAGAGGAACCCAGTGAGAATTGTATTAATCTCCTGAAACCAGGACCGGGAAATGACATAAGGACAGTTTTGCAATTGGTACAGCAGTATCCTCCATCCCTTTCAGTTCAATATGTAATTAATAAAACCTTTCGGGAAACTATTATACTATTGGTCTCCAACTGGTATCTTGGGAACTACTGTAGCTCACCAGTTCACTGCAGCCCAGTCCAGTACCTAATTCCAAGGTTCTAATGTAGCCCCATTAAAGGAAGTCACTTTGCAAGAAACCAACAATATTTTCTTGGAGGGTGTTAATCCAAATTGTAAAGTGTATTGAAATAAAACCATGTATTTTGAGAAACTGATATGCTAAGGTTTGTACTCAAAACGACTGAAAAAGTCAAATCATATTCAAACTGCTCTTTCATGATGGTTCATACCGAGTTGTGAAGATATATAACTTTTAGTATTTCTGTTGTGCCAGTGGCCATTTCCTTCTGTGGCTGTTATGTCATTAGTAATGTGGAGGCATTTTATTACAATTAAGCTTTTCCTGACACTGCTGTTAGTAACCCAATCATAGTCGCTGGGTAGCTGGTGCTCAAGTACAATATTGAATTCTAAATATCGCCCAGCCATATTATTTTGTGCAGCATGTAAATTGCCATAATATCATGAAGAAAAGTATGTAAATGTAAGTGTAGTTGTACTTACGTTCTTAACTCCATATCTATCTTGACTGTATACATCTTCACAGTATGTAGATGTGAAGTTTTAAATGGTATATCTATGCTTATCATGTATGTACATTCATGATATTGTATAAGTCAAAATTCTGCACAATTTACTTTGGTGTCAATCAATATTGTGACACATTGGGGAGGTTGCTACTAGTAATTCTACAAAATGTGGCTACTATTGTGATTGTGGCTGTAACAATTATCAACATGATAATGAATATTTTCTTCAGTCAGAATTAGTTCTCTATAGAAAAGGTTGGAGACCCCTGTAGTAAACAATCTCGTTATTGACTACCACCAGTACACCATGAAATGCTGCTATACCTCAGAATATGCACTTTCAAAGTTGTATTATGTTCTACAAAATGCCTACACTCAAAAAGCTGGGTGACACAACACAAACTCAGACCAAGGAAACAGAAGTTGCTTGAGCTCCTGTTTGGGCTATATTTATTACAATCTCCCAAGGCCATCCCTGCAACCAGCCAACTGACCAGCACCAACTGGATCTACCTGGACCTACCTGAGCCTTGCAGCTGGCCTCTTTCTCCCCAAGATGTGTCCACAAGGTCCTGGACCCTTGTCTGGCATCAGACTGTACTCCATCCGAACTTCAGGTGAAAGTCCAGAATTTTTGGACCCTCTATGCCATGAAATGACTGTCAGCAACACTTACCAATGCATACCCCAGCAAAAACCTGCTATTTATGTTAACTACGACCGTCCACGTGAATGATGACCACTGCTCTTCCTGCCAATGAAAAGCTCCAGCAACTTCTTGCTCTAAGCGCTGAACATTGACCACCTTGCCACCCACCACCAACAAGCCAGCACTGCTATATGAAGCTTGTAGGCGGAGGATTCCCCCTTTGACTTACCTTCCCCCTTTCCTGCATTTTGCTCAGACTGTCTCGGGAGTAAAGGCAGGTGGTACTAGTTGTAAGCTGCATTTGTCAGTGACAGGACCAGTAGCGCTTTGTAGCTCAAGATGGCAGAGTATAACGCCAGCATGTCCTGCTCAGGATAGTAATGCCCTGCCCCACACCCAAGACTGTTTTGTTCCTGTGTCTGGAAGGAATACTCAACACACCATAGGAGAGCTATGTATAATTATGTGACCTTGGACACTAGCAGAAAGACACATTTGGATTATACAGAAAATGGCAGCTTTCTAAAAGTGGCATTTCCTCAATAATAACTTAAAATATTATCTTTACCATTAAGGAAAACTTTAAATTACAACAAAAATGAGTGTTAGAAGCATTTCTCTATATGTTCCCAAACTGAAGTTATCACTTATTAAGTGTAATAAAGTAACCCGGTGTTAGCTTATGGGAGAGATAGCCTTGCAACAGTGAAACATTTCTTTAGAAGTTTCTCACTGTCAGGACATATAAACCTAAATACACATCTTACTTTTTAAATACCATGCTCCATGCTCTAAAAATGGCTAAGGCCTCTGTTATGAGTGACTTACAAGTAGTAAAAGATAAGGTTTAGTCCAGTGAATAGATATATTTTGCCAGGTAGAAAAGGCAGTTTATAACTCTACTGCCGGCTGCAGTGGCAGGCCTTGGACATGTTTCATAGGGCTACTTTAGTGGGTTGCACAAAGAGTGCTGCAACCCACTAGTAGCATTTAATTTAGAGGCCTTTGGTACATGTACAGTTTTCTAGGGCCTTATAAGTAATTTAAACAATCATTTATAGATCATTTTTACCATGCAGAGAGCACAATCACTTTACCATTAATTAGCAGGGTAAAGTGCACAGGGTCCTAAGTAGAAAACACAACTGCTCAGCAAAAACTGTGGAGTGAAGGCAAAAAGTCAGGGGGAATACCGCACCAAGGGTGTCAGGTTTAATAGCTGTATGAAAAGCTGATTGTTTCTGAGGCTACAGTCACTGCACCACTGTATATTAGACAGTGTTTTAGCATTTGAACTGGGGGCTGTAATTTGACATTTTAGTCTGCAAATGTGTGTTTGATGCTGTTTACAACATCCTGGCAAATGATTGTATAACTGGTCAAAGGGTGGCTGTGACTGGGCATTTGAGACAGTACTTAGACATTTCCATCAGTATCCTGATGCATGAGTGAGTCTATACCTGTGTAAACGAAGGATATACATCTGCCATTGAGAATGGCTTTAAATGGCCATTGAATGCAGTGCAGTGAAGGCTGGGCCAGGGCCTTTCAGATTGCATATGAGACTATGCCTGGGCATACAAAGGTTGTTTCAGGGCATTTAATGATTATGTCTTCCCATTTCACCCTCTGACAGAGCATTAGTCGCTATGATTTACCATTTGAAGATGTGCCAGCCTATCTGAGGAGCATTTGGCCATTTGAGTCTGTCTCTGTTATTTTGAGGCTTTGACTGGGCATATGATGGTCAATTCAGGAAAGTTTAAGGACCTGCCTAGGGTAATAAGGCCAAGTATCGGAATGTGATAATGTACTTAGGCATGTGAGGCTGCACCTGGCCACACAAGACTACATTTGGCACATGGGATCTGTACGTATGTGATATAAGGCTGTACCTGACCCATGGTCAGGTGCAGTTGACAATGTAATATATGAATGTTATGTAAACCCTTTTTTATTAATTTCAGTGAATTTTTTTTATATGTTTTTCACTCCTTCACTTTTAGAAAGTGTGTTTTTTTACTTAGCTCAAATCACATTATTTCCTGGTATCGATGTCAAAATCTATGTGAGAATTTTCTCTTATGTCATTTTGTCAAAAGTATTTAGGCCCAGATTTATGCTTGCTTTGCGCCAAATTTGCGTCATTTTTGTGCGCAAATTCGGCGCAAACCTATTTCCAAATTTATACTTTAGTGCTAGACCAGTCCAGAGCAGAAGTTTTGGAGTTAAAGTCAGTGTTTGCTTGCGGGAAACTACCTTGCGTCAATGAGATGCAAGGTAGGCGATCCAGTGCAAAAAATGACGATATGGCCATAGCACCATACCTATCCCCCTGTGCTAAAATCATGCACAGGCGGATGGGGGCCTTAAATAATGGAGCTAAGCTTGCTAAGCTCCATTATTTGATGCCTGGGTCAGGGCAGGCGTTATGGGACCTGTGGGCCTACTTCCATGGTCAGAGATCGTGGAATGGGCCCACAGGTGCCCTTCCCTAGCCCCAGGGACACCCTCACCCACACCAGAGGGACACCACAGGATGGGGAGATCCCATCACAGGTAAGTAAGGTAAGTGCAGGTTTTTTTTTTAACGTGCCATAGGGGGGGCCTAGCTTGGGCCCCCTTACATGGCACTGGGCCCAAAGGCCATGCCCAGGGGACATATGTCCTCTGGGCATGGCCATTGGGGTGGTGAGCATGACTCCTGTCTTTACTAAATCAGGAGTCATGTCCATGGGGGTTTTACATCAAAAGATTACGCTAGTCTGGTTAGAGGCATTTTTATGCCTCTGACCATACTAATGTCATCCTTTGACGCACAACCTCCTGTTGCCCCTATGCCTCACCCACCTGGCTAGCAACCTTTTTCATGACGCTAGCCGGGCCTTACCGCCAGCTGCCGTCATTCCATTATTATGACGCCCGGCCGCCATCTTGGAATGGTGCTAGCTGGCGGTATATTTTTTCATGCAAAACTTCGTTAGTGCAGTTTTGCGTGAAAAAGTATAAATCTGGGCCTTAATGTTCTCTCACGTCACCATGAGAAAAAGGATATTCAGTGTTATTCCTGACACCCCTCTATTTTTTGTGAGTTGATTCACTAGTCATCAGACACACCATTTCTGTGTGCCAGGTTAATTGTCATTCTGCTTCAGACTACTTGGATTGGAGGAACAAGTGCACATCAATAGCCAGTGTAGCTGCACTCTAAACAACGTGAAAGTGTGTGTAAGATGACACAACGGGTCTCTTCAGCAATAGGAGGTATTTTAAGCCCAGCAGCAGCATAGATTTTCAAGTGTAATGTTATGTAAAACAGCACATCAACATTTTTCTCTGTAGTACAAGTACTACATAGCAATTCAAATAACGTTGGTTTAAAAGAGCTAGAAGTTAGAAGTTGCTATGTACAAGACTGCTTCACAAACTAATATCGTGGTTATGAGTTTTGTAGTAATACTGCATCACTAACCACCCCCCCTGAATTCTGCAGGTAGTTCTCAATTTCCAGGAAATTTTTAGGGGGCATTTTCCTCCAGGCCATAAGTGGAAAATACGTCCTCAAAAACCCCTAAGGGTGAAGTAATATTATTATAAATGCATAATTACCACACAACTCGTAACCATGATTTGACTGATAACTCCAGTTACCTGCACCATCAAGGATGTCCTCGGTACTTAAAATAAAGGCTTAAGTATTGTATTTTGGACACAATCAAAGTGGTGTCTGAAATGTCCATTCACCCTCAAGCAATGGCCAGATAAATCAAACGTATAATAGTATTAGTAAATAGATTCATTTAGATCATGGTCTATTAAACTGGACAATATTACAATACAAATTCTTTCATAAAACCATATAATCAGATAAAATTGTTTAAAATTCATAAAATCACTGCATGTCTGCTTCTATCTATAAAGCTAATAAACACCTACATAAAGCAATGGTACCATCAGTAAAGTGCACATAATTTAGGAGTCTTATGGCATCTAACCTGGTTTGTATACCATATTTTATAAGTACTGCCTTTAAATATTGATGCCTAATTGTTAAGAAGTAAAAACAGTCAATCAACACATTAAAACAGAAATGGACATTTAGTATTTCATAATCTCTTCTTGAGTCAGACCTTGCTTATTAGTGATCTGGTCACAATTACAGGAGATGTGAAGTTTACCACACCTGGTAATTACCAGGGTCGATAAAGTCCTCATGCCCTAAACATATCCTATTTAAATTTTGCTCGGTCAAACCTGCCAAAATATACCTGGTGAAAAGGTTCTGGTAAACACTGAAATAAGCAGATTTTAAGCAGAAAGCGCCTTGATTAATATATTTTTGCCTCATTTCGAAGGCTAAACTCAGTATAGGCGATAAAATTATCACACCATATAAATAATAAACCTCAGGGTCAACCCCCTAAGTGGGACTTGTATTCAGGGCCATAGTAGATACATATATGTATATAAATACGACATTGGTTCTTATTGTAGATTAAACTTGTTATTTTCGTATCACCCATCTGTCAGTTTTCTTTTTAATCAAGGAGGTTAAAAAGAAAGTAGGAAAACAACATTTTGAAGGAATGTCAAAGTCACTCTTTTATATGGGGCAATTTTGCTGCACAGGTATATGCTTGCTGCGGGCTATTCGAGCGCTGTCTTCATTAATTTTATATTCCTTTCCGCGAAGAAAAAATAGCATACTGCATTTCTTATCTCGTCCCGTAAACCATTTTATTCCTAGGGTTATCTCCAAGATCGCAGCCATTTCACGCATTCAATTGTTCTTTTTTTACTCAGTGGCAATTAAATGATATGTAAGGTAATGAATAAGATGAAATGCTTGTATTTCTCCTTTGTTTGATCAGTTTCGGTTAACATTGGGATATATGTCTTACAAGTAAGTCATTGAATGCAAACGATGGATTGTCAGTACCGTAAATAATGCACTTACATTTCACATGGCACGTTTTCAAAAGTGTGGGAATAAAATGTCAACATTTCTCCAGTGAGCGAACCCTTTACCAATCCCTGAAGTAATACTGACCTAAATAAAAACCCAGTACAGTATAGAAACTGATTCCTAGTTCATGTTAATAGGCTTCTGTGGAATTGTCTTTTGGGCTTCTGGAATCTCTGATTTTCAGTTTCCTATGATTGGTAATTCTTGCAGGATATTGTATAACATCTTATATTTTTCAGTCGAAAACCCAGGCAAATAAACTAAAGAAAGATTAAATGCAATCGTAACATTATGATTACATTTGTGGGGTGGAAGATCTTTTATTTTTTCAGATGGAATTTTCAGCTTAAGATAATTACATATTAACATTCTTTTGAAAGATTTCAGTTTAGAATGATGGTCTCTGTGTGTACGTATATATGTGTGTGTGTGTGTGTGTGTGTTTGTGTGTGAGTGTGTGTGTGTGTGTGTGTGTGTGTGTGAGAGAGAGAGAGAGACCTGGCATCATTTGTGCAGCTCCACCTTACTTTTTTTCTTCAAACCTCCTCTTTTTTTAAACTTTTTTTTTTGATGGCCTTAGGATTCTGCACACTATACCACTGCTAACCAGTGCTTACGTTCTTGTGATCTTTCCCTAAAACCTGATGACACTGGCATATACCCAACTGGCATAATTAATTTACCTATAAGTCCCTAGTAAAGTGCACAACCTGTGCCCAGGGCCTCTAAATTAAGTGTTATCATTGGGCCTTCAGCACTGATTGTGCCATTGACTTAACTAGCCCTTTAAGAGCCTGTGTGTGTGGTTGTAAACTGCCATGTCGACCAGGTAAAGTAAACTATTTGCCAGACCCAAACCTTACTTTTTAATACATATAAGCCACCCCTAAGGTAGAACCACAGACAGCCCCCAGGGTAGAGTGCAGTGTATTTAAAAGATTGGACATGTACATTTAATTTTCAGATGTCTTAGTAGTGTAAAACTCTTAAATTGTTTTTTTCACAACTGCAAGTCCTATTTCTTCCATAGGATAACGTTGGAGTTACCTTATACCACCTTACAAGTGTAATTTAGGAATGGAAAGAGATATTGAGCCCCAGTCTTTGGCGTCCCTGCAATCACAATTTGAAAAGCGATCTTCTGATTTTAAATTGCAATTCTGAAAATGCTGCTTTTAGAAAGTTGGCATTTCTTACTTTAGCCATTTAGTTTCTGCTCACACTTCTGGTGTGGGGTGACAGCTCGGCTTTGTGTATTCCTCCTAGATAGCCACACACAATGGGAGCTTAGGAGTCTTGATGGGAGGGCCTGGGCAAAGTCTCACCTACACCTGAATAGGCTGTATCCTGTCAACACACAAAGGGCTGCATAGCCCCCTGTAGTGGGTCTGGACCTCTGACCCCACTACTTCAGTACACTTCTGGACCTGTGGATACTCTGCCAAGAAGAAGGACTGCTGTGCTTCTCCATAGAAAAAGTGTTGCCTATATCTTTGGCACCGTTTGACGAATCTTCTTGGAATTTTCTCAAAAAAAGTGCCCCGGTGATTCTTGTTGCGCACAGAAAGTTTCGGGGTGATCCATCAAGCAGGGGCTGAGATAAAGGAGAGGGTCAAAAAAGTTGTGTTTCCTATGTTCTTTCCCATAAGACTTTTGAACACTACTACAGGCCAAACCACTTAATGGAATTACACCAAATTTGGCAAAAAGCTAGCTTTCCGCACATAGATTGTGATTTCGCTTATTTGGTATAAATCCATTCAGTAGGTTTTGAGAAATTAAAGGAAAAATAAATGTGGATATCTCTAGTGGCGAAGACATTGCAAATAATGATGAGCTCAAGCAGGGAAACAAAGAGCTCTGATTGGCTGCTAACACTTCAACCAGAAAGTGTAGGCTACCACCTCTTCCAAAGGAGTTCCCCGTTGATTCTTGTTGTGCATTGTAAACTTCGGGGTGATCCATCTAGTGGGGGCTGAGAAAAAGGGGGGAGCTAAAAAAATGTGTGTTTCCCATGTTAATTTCCATAGGAGTTTAGAACACAACTATAGTCTGTACCACTGGATGGAATTACACCAAATTTGGCAGAAAGGTAGGTTTTAGTATGCAAATGATGCTTTTGCATATTTGATCTAAGTCCGTTCAGTGGTTTATGAGAAATTGAAGGGCAAATAAATTTGTGAAACTAGGGCTGCAGATCGGTAACAATGTTTTCACAGGGATTGCAGCGTATTGGCAAATGCTCGTGCCAACAGGAATGCTGTGATTGGCTGGCCGCAATCTGACCAGAAATTTTTGGCTGCCATTTTAGGTAACGGGACAGGTACCTGGGGCTGAAAATAAAATGAAAAGTATCACAAAGGGACAGAGTGGAGGTACCCTGACCCGCGAGCTGTGATATAGGGGTGTGTGAGGGTGAAATTATGTCCAAGGTTTCTGCCGGTCAGCCCACTGAGAAAGTGGCGGAGGTAGTGTCACCAGCCCGTAATAGAAGTGGCGGCAATTATACCACAAGCAGGAGGCACCAGCACCCTGACAGTGCATTTTTCGAGGCTGCTGGCCAGGTGGACCCCTGCACTGCCCATACCATGGGCAAGGGCATTGCAGGGGCCCCCATGGCACCCCCTGCACATGTTCGATGCCAGCCTTTTCATGAAAAGCCATGAAAAGGCTGGTGGAGAACAAGGACGTAATCAGCAGGGCAGCGCTGAGTTCAGCTCCACCCTAGCTGATTGCAACCTGCACTGCCGTTAGCGTCAATCTAGGATGCTGGTGAGGATGTTTGCAGGTTGACGGGTCTGCCCGCCAATCTCGCAATGCAGCAGTTGGACTGCCACAACTGCTGCAGTCTGACAGCCACCATGGCATTGGCAGTCCTCGGACTGCTAGTGTCATAATCTGGCACCAAGTTTCTAAAGAAAGAGCGTTTTTTGTTTTGCTTATAACTTTGGCACCATTTGATGAATCTTTTTTAAATTTTCCAAGAAAATAAGATGTTCACGACAGCTGTTGTCCAAAAAGTTTTGGGGTGATCCGTCAAGTGGGGGCTGAGAAAAAGGGGATCCCAAAACATGTTTTCCCCATTAATTCTGAACAACAAAAGCATCCAAACCACTGGAAGGATTTACACCAAATTTGGCACAAAGGTAGCTCTTGGTCCAGAAAGTGCTGTGTTTGTTATTTGGTGTAAATCCATTCAGTAGTGTATGAGAAATTAAAGGGAATCCAAATTTGTATACATAGGGACACAAAGAATTTGCAAACCCCCCCGATCTCATGCTGAGGTCTGATTGGCTGCAACAAAGAAGTGTTGGCAGCCATGTTGGAACTTGGCTTCAGTCGAGTCCAATAAAAATAGGAATAAAAACAAGACTGGCCAGGGTACGAATATCCTGACCCCTTAGCTCTGGTACCACCCCCCCCTTCTGTGGGTTTAAAAGTATTTTTTTTTAAACAAATTGCCATGATTCGCTGTGGATCTGTGGTTTTGTACATGTTAATTCCGAACCTAAATATAACGTACCTGTAACCTTTGTTTTTTTTTACTGAATTCTATATATACATATATATATACATTTGAATGTGTGTTTGTATAAAATATAGGTATGCGTATCTATATACACAGAGACACGTATATAGGTATAGAATTCACTGGGACAGGGACTTTACAGTTAGGTTGGCTTTTTACCCTCACAAAACCATAGAACTTCAGCAGTTAAAGTTATACTTAGCTTAAGAAACTATAACTCACGTTTTAAAGTTACTATATAGCACCAGTTCTAGTTTCTTCAGACAAGTGTAACTATGTTACTGTGACTGCTGAATGTATATGGCTTTGAGGGCAAAAAGTAACACGCAACCTAAAAACTTGAGGTTTCAGAAGCAGATGGGCCAAGTACATTGCTTGCGGCGACTACCTAGGATAGCATTGCCTTGTGCAGTTGTGCAACAGAGCTACACGCAAACAGCTTAGCAGTGTTATGGTTTTATCATTTGGAAATAGAAGTGCCCATCGTTTTATGAAGAGACCAAAAAGCAGGTTGTTGCTTCTAAAAAGGTTGACATACCAGAAGTACAGAGGAAAAAATGGGGCAACAGGGGATAACTATTGATTTCCTTTCATATATTCAGCATTAAAGCGCACCTCTCAATTAGTGAAATACTTGCCTCTGGGAATAGCGGGCATTGGCAGTTCGCAAGTTCAAACCCCACCAAGACCAATCCATCTTTTTATCTTTCTAAGGTGTCTCGATTGTGTCACAGTTGCAAAAATGTTTTCAACACTCAGAAACCGACGAAATACGGTATGGAATGCTGTACAAAACAACGTTTTAATATTGTGAGACGAAATTATGTTTGGAAGGAACTTAATGACAAAAATGCCTTTCTAATTCTTCTTTTACAATTTAAGGTCTGGTGAAATGTTGGTCTAAAACTAATAAAGATGGGATATTTTCTTATCCAGCAGAGTCCAGCCCTGCGGGTTACTTCCATATAAATATGCCAATTTGAAAAATCCACTTCTGTTTTGCAAATTCTTTAGGCTTCTTAGCATAGGAACACTTCCATCCCTGTTTATTGTTGCAATTATTTCTTCTTCCCTTTTCAAGGATGACTCTAAGGTCAAACCTCTAAGATTCCATCAAATCTCAAGCAGATTTGTGAAATGGCCAAAAGTATTACCAAATAAAAACGTAAAGTGGCTTAAGAGTACCAACATACTCTTCATGTGTATATTCACCACGTAAATATTTCACCATCACTCTTGCCTATTTAACAATAAAATTAGGCTTCATAATTCATGTGTTCTAATTAAAAGCACAGCTGCAGAAACGTGTGTGTGTTTGTGTGTGTGTGTGTGTGTGCGAGCATGCAGACATAGAAGCTTGTGAGGAATTGCATTTGCTTGATGTGATCCGACCTCGTTGTCCTAGACAGACCCAGCCTACGTGCCCATCTATGCTGCAGTCTCCATACCTTTATAGATGGTTTATAACTTTCATCCTAAATTAGGATTTAGTTCTGTTGGCAAGGACTGGCTGGAGATCAGTGTTGTAACAATAGCCCTCACAGACCCTGTGGTGCAGAAGGTGAGTTCCAGGAATCCCCACCAAGCACTGTCCATGGGCCTCTGGCCAGAGAGGTCCTGGCCTGGTCTGAGTGTAGGAGCAGGGCCGGCTTTAAGGTGGTGCAACCAGTGCACTGACTTTGGTGTGGGCACTGTGTTTAAAAATTACTTATGGGTTTAGAATCACTGAACTTGTGGATCCAGCAGTTTTCAGGCAGCAATAAAAATGTCAAGATAACTCTGGTGATTAATGTTACTGCTGGTGAGAAATGCGAATTTTGTCTAGTGGCAGTTTTTAATCATCATAAAGTAGCACAGAGGGATAATGTGCCTGCTGCAAAGAATGTTTACCATGTAGATCACAAAACTGAGTGAACTATGAGTAGCACTTAAAAAAAAAAAAAAAGAAATGTATGTCAGAGAGGGGCTATGGAGAGGTGAGGGTCACTGTTGGAGAATGATAGTGAAGGAATTTGTGGAGAAGAAGGTCATTAGGAGGGTGCCAAAAAAAGTCTGTCTCAATAGGTCCCACCAGCGCTAATGCTGGTCCTGCATGTGTGGCCCCCTTCATGTATTTTGCAGGTACACCCCTCAATTTTCATTATGACACTGATGGAAATCATGGCTGAAGGCCACAGCCAGATTCTAAGATTTGTGTGCAAGTTTATGGATGGTTGGCATGAAAAGTGTATTGATAGAAGAAGGTATTGTTGCACTGCTCTCCATAACTGGTTCACTTCAGGTTTAAAGTGGAACTCTTTAGTGTAAATGTAATAGGTTTTTTTATAACAAAATGTGCAGTGCTTCACATGTAGGTTTGAACTAAAAAAAAAACAATACCTGTCTACAACAAACTTTTAATATTGTTTGAGTTCATAAACATTTTTTGACTGATTCACAAAGGACAGTCCTATTGTGCTATGTGTGGATACTCTGCACTCGAAAAGGTACTACTGGTAAATCCCTTAGTGAATCAGGCCCTTTTTAACTGGCGGCTTTGCACCCTTGGAAGGCATGTAGGACTTGTCCCCTTGAAGTCATTAACAAATATACCTTTCCAGGGTTGGAAATGGAAGCTTTTATTTTATCGTAATGGAGTGGAGTGGAAATTGATATTTTCATAGTCAAAAAATATTCCCACAGGAAGCTGTTACATTAAGAAATTGTAAATATGCAAACTTACGTTTCCGCATTTTCTTCTTATTTTCTCACATTTTTTGGACAATGAAACAGTGATGGAAACCTTGCAGTGTTAAATATTCCTAGCTCCGTTGCTAAAATTAATTGGCAATCCACAAAATCAGAAATGTGTTTTACAGGTAGCCAAAATCACAAAACCTGCCTTTAGAAAATCCGACACTATGCTCCATAAGTACAGTCCAACGGATTTAGTATCGAGAGATTTTGGAGTACTATGTGCAGTACAATGCATTTGCACCTTGATGCAAAGTTGGCCCCATGTTTTGCAAGTGAGACAGTGAGGAAAGCAATATGAACTCTGCTTATGCCGTGTAGTTTCCTGAACTTTATACTAAACACACTCCCCATTGTGATAGCAAACAATGTATCACCACAATCAGCTCTTTAAGTGGAGTTAAATGTAGGGCCGAAGAATCCTTTCCAATAGTTGTGACCTTTAAGGAGTTTCTTGTGCTCAATCACCATATTTGGGTGCCCTACTGTGAATCTTCTGTATTGCATCGAGGCATATGACACAACTATGAACATGTGCCCAAAACAAGTTAGATTTCAGTAGGAGTAGCAACAAAAATATTGCTGTGGTAATTAGAAATGTTTAATTCTGAAAATATGGATGGTGATCTTCAGAGTTTTTTCAATAACATCTGTTCTCTTCACATCTCGTTTCTCTGCATTGTGCCTCTCTGTTAGACACTTGCACATTTTTACCATATGGTTCTGCAATCCTCCTATAGCATAGCTCACACATCTCCTTTTTCTTCATCACTGACTTTTCACTCGTTACCATGTACTTCCTTGTGTTACCTCCCCTTCTCTCTTTCTCTCTCACACACACACACATCCTTTCTCCTCACCAGTAAGCATAGCATTTTCTTTCCCTTTGGCGCTATAAATATTTCAGCAGACGTGTATGCCTATTTCACACACTTCCACAAAAAAACAGCAATTACAGCTGGCATATATATATATGAGACAGCCTATCTGTCAGCTCTGCAGAGAGGCCAAGGATTGGATGGACATTACGTCTGAATACCTTTATAACCTACTGACAGGCACTGTGAGAAACGCTCACTGACTCCACTCCATATCTTCCAATGGTGTTCCGTCTTGAACAGCTACTCATAACCTGAACACACCTGCACACCTAGAGGCGACAGAGTTCATATTATGTAGTATACAGCAGTTATATGTAAAACACTACAAAAACACAGCATATTAAAAAAGCAAATGCTCGTATGGGATGGAAGAAGCAGTGAGAAAAATTTAAATTTCAAAGAGGGACTGCATAGGTGACATGGATTACCTTCAGGATTTTACAATAATTACTGAGGAATCAATGTCTTGCCTCTAAAATTAAGAACACGAACAAAGCTCTCAATAGTGATCCATTTCAATGTCACCCACCACACTTAAGCTACAACTACTGTACTACAGTCGAATGATGACACTACAGGAAGCGGTAAATAAACATGAAACGTGCAGATCTTCACTGTCCTGGTAAAATTTACATTGTATACTGGCCAAAAAACAGAAGGTGATGGGAACAGCCTAACCACTCTATCATATACTTAAAGCAAACGCATTTCCCTGTGTCAGACAGTATAGTCTTTGTACGGCGGGATATGAAAAGACACTAAACAAGACGCTTGCCATCGTGTTTCCTGCGCTGTGAAGATAATGAGTAAGTGCCAACCTTTTGAAGCATTCACTCAGTAGCCCCATTTAAAAAAAGATGCTATAAGGTTAGAAACTCAATTTGTTTTCCGCTTAACAGCCCGTGAGGATGTATAGATCTTTACATTGATTTATATCCATCGCAAACCACATTTTAGTCGATAACCTTTGACAGTTAAGGAAGGAGATCCTGGGATCACGTGCCCCGGAAGGACCATTTTTTAAACTTCAGTGATTGAAACATTCCATCCTGGAGAAGCAGGACCCTTCAACATCTTAGCGGCATTTGCGGGGAACGAGAAGGCACTAGAGATTCCATGTTGCATGTTCTGTCTACAGGCTCCTGGCTCTTGGAAATCTGGTAAGGATCTTATTTACTTGCCACTAGAGGACAACGCGTTTTTTCAGAAATGACTGGCTTGCAGAGGAAAAGGCTGCTTGCAGTTTGTTGACGTGTAGCCGGCGGTATCTGCGTGTCAGTGGAAAACAAGTGCAAGTGTTACTGGAACATGCAGCATGAGGAAAAATCGTGCAACCGGGTAGAGCGCAGCGTAGGCTCTTGGGACATGTATGGCCTTGAGGCATTTTCAGTCTCTTCTGCAGGATTCTAGTTTTTTCTCACGGACTACACGCCTAAACTACCTCCACCGTTTTGTAGCTGCGAAAATACGAGCACAAATGTGACAGTTTTTTATTATAATTACAATTGCAATTGAAAATTGTATTTATATAGCGCTTGGTGCCCGAGACAGAGCCTAATAGATGTTGTCTTCGGGCACTTTGCGGCAGAGAGTAAACAGCGCTGTGTAAATGCTAGCGCTGTTGGAGTTAGACAGCTACCTCAAACACTTTGCTGAGACTGGGGGATGCGCCCACGCTAGTATGTCTTAGGCTAAAATCCGAGTTTACTTCTGATTTGGGATTACAAGTTCTGAAAAAGGTATGGCAACTGGTTCTGTTTGCCCACAAGAATTTCGTCAAGGAAACATGGCAAATTTTTTCGTAGTCCTGCAATGCACATTTCTGAGTTTGCACACCCCGAAATGGGTGAATATACACACAAAAATATATATCATCCCATCTACAAAACATGAACACTAATGGCATTACGCAAATAATAGGACCTCGAAGCAAACTGCATTGGGGGATTCTCGGGACTCCCACATCTCACACGTATCCACAGGCCTTAGGCTGACTAGAGGTCCTGTCAAGGGTGGGAGGTCCCTACACTACAAGGCAGTAGAAGCCTACATTACACTTTGACACACACGAGAATGGTGCATTTGTGGCATGTGGAGAAATGTGGAGACGTGTTAGTTGCGTTAATTCATGTTAGAGAAGTTTTTAGATAATCTTAATTGCCAGACACTTTGCTTTTCAGGCATGAGACCCACACAAATACTTATAGTATAGGGTTCTTGCTTGCCTGCCTAAGGCCACCTGTCAATTGCATAAAAAAGGACCACAATTTGGATGAGATCCGAAATTGTGAACTGTCATCTACATAACGTACAACTTGGCTATGTGTCCTAACTTTTCGTATGCCACCAGAATATCATAGTTGGACTATCATCTGACATAAGTATTATGTTTTAAATATAGTTTTCAAATATAAGGGAGTTAAAGTAAATGTACACTCAATAGAATTATATTTTTGGACTTGATAGGACAAAATATTTATGTCTTACAATATTTTGTAAGCTGTATTTTGAGATACGACTCTTTTACAAGGCAGAGGCTGTGGTAAGCAAAACACAGTTCTGATGGGGCGAAGCGTTTGGTACACCTGAACTGAAATTAGAAGTTCATAATTTACACTATTGCACATAAATTCTCAATCCTGGTTAACAGAACAAGGATGGTGAAATTTTTATTTTGCAAATTTCAGTGCCAAATGTGGAAATTCTACCGACTTGGTGGCATTTATACATTCATAAAATTGTTTATAGAGAGAGAGAGAGAGGGTGTTCTGGGCATTCACGTACAGTTTAACCTGCAGAAATAGACGAACACACACAAACTCACAAATCTGTCCCCATACAGGTAGCTTAAAAGGAACTGAGTAGAAATTGCTCCTCTAAAACTTCCTTTGCAGCATAGGAAAGTAGAAGGAATAATTTCATATTGAATTAGCTGCAGGGACGGACTTTCTCCTTCAGGGAAAATATTTTTCTGCATAGACAAAAAATGCTAAAAGTGCATGTGCACATTTGCATTACATTTACACATGCAGAAAATTCCACGTAGTCGAAGTTTGGTATTGTAAATCTTTTGCCCTGAAGTACTATGGCAAATCTAGGACTTCTAGACATTTCCTACAGTATTGTTATGGTCTCCCAAGCATTCAATAATAACTAAAAATATGCTCCAAATATAGAAGTAATCATATGGGAGAAACTTTGTGGTTCTTCAATTCTCTACTTTTTTAAAAGGCTTTCATCCCTGCCAGCTTAAGATCAGAAATCTTGCTATTTGAGTTTTCGTCTCAATTATTCATATATTTTTTAAAATGGATCTTTGTTGTGGCTATCATGGTTTTAATGAAAAAAATGTTGCCTGCAAAAGACCTTCTAGTATTATTACGTACTTTTAGCAGCTGGACGTATAATTAATGTTGATACGTCATTGGATCCTACTTCAGTACTTTGTCATTGAGTAGACACTTGGGCCTAGCTACCAGTAGAGACATCCGTAGTCCCCAGAATCATGCTGTCTTGTGAGTTATTGCTTGCCTCTCTCATTCTTTGGCCAAAAGTCCTGTTTCCAAGTTTGAATATCCTCTCTAACAGGGGAAATTTTGCATAATGTGGCGCTTCACAAAACACATCAATGAATAAACATAAGGAAAGGTTACAAAAAGTGATGTGTGTGTGTATTCACCAAACAGTAGGATTGCTGCGTTTTAACATATCAATGCAATATAATATGTGTGAATAGAAATAATAACATATTTATTGCATGCAATATACAAGACTATTCCTGAAAATATAGCTTTGTTTGAGTGGTATAAGAAGTTGGATTAATTGAATGTAGGCAACTGGAGGGCTATACAACAGCCACATGTTCGCCTGTATTGCTGATGCAGGCTGTTGACAAATTATGGCAAAGTCTTCTATATTTTCTTAGTACTGGATGTGACAAAAAGTAGGGTGAACCAGATCTACTGGACATCCCACTTGTAATGCTATTAGTTGAGGTTAATTACCAAGCCATTTCCGTGCTAACTCAAGGGGGGGAGAAGGGGTCAGACCTATCACACCCATGGATGTACTTGTAAAATTTCTATCAGCGTGACTAAGTTCTTATATTACAATAAGCTGACTCTGTATTCACCAGCATGCAAAATGACAAGAGTACATCTCATAACTTCATGCAAGCCACCAAACACATTAGTGTCAACCCACACCTCAAAGCGACACTACTTATCATACAGAACAAACTGAGGAGCTACCCAATCATCCAGCAAGCACTTTTAAGTAACAGGAGAGGCCATGAAAGAAACAAAATATATGCTACCATACAAAAAAATGCAACAACCTGTCTCAGTAGGAGTGATTTATACTTAGGTCAATGAAGGCTAGATTTATTAAAGCATATGTGACTTTAAACTACTATTGTTGCATTATTCTGATTTTTCTTGATCTGATTATGTAAGAAAAATAGAACATTTGAACTATTTTCTTAATAATTTACTCTACCGTGCCCACATGTTAATCTTATGATTCATAGTCCCTCTGTGTTCCTAAGTACAATAACAATTTCCTGGCTGGTGCGGCTGGTGTGTTTTCAATTAAGTAAAACATCTCCTCTTCCCAAGTGCCATCCACACTCAGAGGGCCATGAAGAAAATGTCATTAATATTAAAACCATGAAATGATTACATGCATTTTGTCATTAGCAGAGATTCTGACGAGATTTATGATGCTCTTGTGCCCAATGGATCATCAATCTAGCTAGAACTAAGATTCTTTAATTATTACTTTATGTGTTATATAAATCAAGAGTAAAGGGTAGACATTAAATATTTTCCACCCACATGAGGCTGCTGGAAAAGTAAAACGCGGATACTGATTACAAATAGAGAGAACAAATAGGATCCGTTTGTAATTTTGTCCTGGCTTCTCAGTCAGAGCTGTAATGTCTGGATACAAAAGCTATATATGTATTTTTACATGAATGGATGTTATTGGACCATCGTGCTGACCAGGAAAAATGTTCTAAACAAACATTTGTAGTGAAAGGTGACATGTGACCCTGTGAGGTAACTGTCCAATATCTTATCGTCATATCAGGCATGCAATGTGCTCAGTAAAATTTAATTATTGCTATCGATATGACTATGGGAACCTCAGCAGGCAAATACATATTAGTAAGAGTGAAAAGTTTGCTGAAAAAATTAAGAAAAGTTGAGGATTTGGCAACTTCCTAAATAGGAGTACTTGTCATGCACTTCCAGTGCTATATGTCAAAATATCAACCTCAATAATATTGACCTTGCCATATTTTGACTTCAGAATACCGACAACATAGCATCAAGATTTAATATGAAGGGAAGAAGAGATCGACTATTATTAATTTCACGTTTACTGACTTTGACAATATGTTGGTAGTCGATATTGAGAAGTAGGCATAAGAGGAAGCGATTAAAAGCGCTGTATTTTGGTAGAATACTCACTCCTTAACTTCATTTGACCATTAATATGCCTCATGTCTATACCAATCTGATTTCTTTGTCTGACATTCATACAGAATTTTTTAGTGATTTTTTAAAGAAAGGGACTTGGATATGTTGTGTTGGATTGTAACCTGTGG
Organism: Pleurodeles waltl; assembly: GCF_031143425.1. Lineage (NCBI taxonomy): Eukaryota > Metazoa > Chordata > Amphibia > Caudata > Salamandridae > Pleurodeles > Pleurodeles waltl. The sequence goes on along the minus strand of NC_090448.1, from coordinate 263,754,047 downwards.
GACCGGTTTAGCAACAGATTTTCACGGTTAAAGTTTCAGTTTAGCTGTCACACCCATTGGGAGTCTTCATGAAAGACACCGGCTACTTGTGATTATTGTTTCAAATAACCAAGAAAGGGAAAATGGGTAGATCAAGCTAAAAAAAAAACATTAACAGAGAAAACATTAACTGTTAAACATGAAAAGAAGGTCATTGACAGACCCAAACATTTGACTGGCCAGCATGTCGTCCTGGGATTCTTTTATGAATTTGAGTGGGCTGCATTGGTTGATAGTTTGTGGATTTGAGAGATACCTTCTGTGCTCTCCTCAACCATCTTGGATTTTAGCACATAAAGTACCCCCTGAGGGTTTTAGTTGCCTAGATGCAGGCACATCATCATATTGAAGTTAAAGTGGAAGTGGTTCCTAGATATATTTTATAGATTGGTTTCAGGTCACCCACCAGCTGTATATGGATCATCAGAACGTGCTCAGAACCTTAGACGAAGGACTAATAAAGGCATACTACTACTAGAACACTTTCCAGGGCTTACAAAGTGACCATTGGAAGAGTTTGTTCCTCCCCGTGATTTGAATCTCTGTGCGTAGCCAGACTTTCAAAATCTGAACTAATGAAGTAGACTGTGGGCCAGCTGGAATGGACCTTTGTCAGAAGATATGTGCTCAGATCCAGATGATCTTGTGAAGCCTGTGGCAGCCTACTGTGCGGGAAGAATATTGTGCAGACTTGTGAAATGCTGGAATGGTCAGAGTAAATGTAAGTGGTTGTACAGCACTCTCCAAATCACTTTGCAAAGTTAGTTATGTGCTGTAGGGTGTACCATTAAATTGGCCTAGTGATTGCTGTAAACCCTTTGGAACGTTATTAGAACATCTCCATCAGCGAAGTACAGTGTTTCAAATCGACGTAACTGACTAATACCTTTTATGCTAACTTTAACATTTATAAAGCATTTCACCTAATACATCCTGTATTCCTGCTCAGCTATGCTGTCACACAAAGCACTTCAGACATTGTTATCTGGGGATTACCGTGATGCTCTAGCCTATCTACTAAAGGACAGTCATAACTCCTTAGGAAAAACGTATGTAAGTGTTCACCTTCTTCTGTGCAGTGATATGATCTAAGCATTGATGGAAAGCCACATACCTAGCAGTGACCCCTGTATTAAAAGATTTATAGACCTACCTGTGACTAAGGCACTATTGATACTATGCTCCGTGGTTGTCCAACAAATGTATAGGGAGACTGGTTCCATGTTAGAGTTTCAGTATATCTGCATACGATATAGATACACCTAAGATTAGATACAGGGAGTCTAAATTGAGCATATGCCCTAAGTGGGCGCTTATCCTGAAAATCTGGCATGGATCCAATTCTCCTGGACCTCCATTTTAAACCCCTCACGACAAAAGCTGTTTTTAGTTTTCTAAAGGACCTTATTTACACATTAAAAAACAACCTTGATAGTTGGCATATTCTGAAGGATTTTTTGTTTCATTCCTTTGTATTGCAGTCATTTATTCTGGAGACGTTTGGAATCAGAAATATAAAGTTCTCATAATATTTGGTATGATATATCATATGGGGATGGTGAGATTCAATGAAATGTGACATACCCTTCTAATAACGTGTTTTCATATTTTCTAATGCTATTCCTGCTTGTGTTCTATGTGTCATAACTAACTAGCATAACTCCATGGTCAGAAAGTCAGACCATGCTTTATGGTATGCTCAAGGTAAAAAAAACTACCAAACATAGTGCATAAAATCTTTTGAAATATTAATTGCTTTCTGCAAAAGGATTTCCAGTGGCACACTGTCTAAGCTGTTCATTGATCAATATTTAATTAAAGGTCAAATAAAAAATTAATCAGGCAAAAGATTCAGTCTCATGCTGAGAAACAGCATCTTTAGCTAATGTTAGCTGACAAAACTGACACCGCTTTGCTTCTGCAAGTGAAGGCAAATATTGCTACATTAAAGGCCTAGACATGAAGTCTTGCACGTAAGGTTGAACCTGGCTGTTCATAACACCCCCCTGAGAATCAGTGGGTAAACATACAGGCCCCCACTGGCTCTCTGAGTACACATTCTGTTGTATGCAAGTGGTTGTTGCACACAGATATGCTGGAGTTTTAATAAAAGCCTTTTAAAGCATAAATAGTTCAGAGAAAGCCTTGTGACCGATGCAGCATGCCATGATTGCCCCCATAATGCAACTTAATTAGCTTTACTAGTTTGACATATTCAAGGAAAAAATCGTACATTTAAAACCTGCTTTTTCATTGAGGCATTCCGTTCACAAATCCAAATGACTGGCAAGCAGAGCTATTTTAAGTAACTGGCAAAGTGGGTGATTGCCCAAGCCCCCCCCCCCACCTTCCAAGGGGCTATGTGATTAAATGATCACTGTAGCCAAAGGTTCCAGTGCACATATAATAATATTATTGTATTTTTTTAGTTTAGTTTTCTATTGTAGAATCAAAACAAAAAATCATAACATGTCAGTGTGTTATATAGTAAACAATATAGCAGGATGTGAACAATATAGCAAAATAAAGAGAAAAAATAAAACTGAATACGTCACTGAAAAGGCAATAGAGAGAGTGATATTGAAAAGGAAAAAAAAGCTATCAAGAAAAAAAAGAGAAGGAAAAAGAAGAGAGTGGGAAGAAGAAATTAAGAAGTTAATCAAGTATATGGTGTGACAACATTATAATATTAAGAGATGATATCAAAATACCTTAATAAATCTGAGTGAAATATAACTTGAATGATTAATCAAAAAAAGTTGGTTAGCCTATTGAAGACATAGTAGCATTAACAATAGCAGGATGCGATAAATAATTGCTAATGGGAAACTACAGTTTATCATATTTAACTGCAAACTGTAGAGAGCCTATATTAATCTCTGTGACATACCAAATTCCACCAATATTTAATAGGAATATTTTCTTCAGATTTGCAGTAGGAAATAATGACACGTAAAGCAATTGGTATTAAGAGGTCTGAAAGTTTTTCTAGCCTTATCCCATGACACCAAGCATAGTGCACCCCTCCCAGAAAACAATTTATCTAATGAAAAGGGTGAGGAAACATTGAGCTAATAACTTCAACCATTTGTCAAATATGACCCTAACAATCATATGCACCAGGTCATAGAAGAAACATATACAAGTCTGAACCAGCTTGGGCATAACACCAACAAGTGTCTTGTTGAATATGTTTAGTTTTAAAAAGAACAACTTGAATATCAAATAAGTGTTTATATAAGAAAAAACAGAGTTACTGTTAAAGTTGTAGACTTAACTGTAAAATGTGGTTTGGCCCAGATTTTATCCCAGATAGTAATCGGCCAAGATCAGTTCAGCTCCAATTCCTACAAGGCTTTGTTAGTAAACTTAGGTCTGTCTATATTGGATGAGCTGAGCAATTTATATATGGCAGTAGTCTTTGAGTGAGAGCAAATACTTAATAATAGGGCTATTCTACACTTGAGGAGCCACAAGACTAAGGGAGGTGAGAGACCCAAGTGCAATGTGGTGGAGACCTTTAAGCCTATTATATTGTGTAAACTTATTATTTTTTAGATTATATGTGCTGGATAGTTCAGAGAAAGAAACTGAGTTATCCTTTTATAATTGTGAAATGTAGAATATGCCCTTAATTGTCCACTTTTTCCACAATATAGTTTTATCATTTTTCTTAATCAATTTGTTATAAGACAGGACTACTATTAAACTGATCAAAAGTTGATAAGTCTGAAGTCATAAATGGTTCAATAAGAAACAAGAGTTTGCTACAGTAGTCTGCAACCACAACATAGACAGATTGGACATAAAAATAATATTTTTGTGAGAAAAAGTGTAAACCAAGCCAGCTAAAGAAAAGATTATTTTTGAATTTGACATCTGGGCCTGCAGAACATGCTAAAGGTTAACCCTTGCATCACAGACCGTTGATGGCAATTACCTTTAAAATCTGTCTTTCTCATGTCAATACTTTTAGTCCACCTCACCTTCCACTCAACACCACTTCTCTCTACTTAAACCCTCCCTCTTTGTGCTTATATCCACATCTCAATTTACATATCTAACTCTCTCTACATCACCCATGTCTCCCTCATCTGTGCACCCCCCACTCACTATCTCACTTTCAAAATCTTACCTTCTCTATCAGTCTCTATGTCTCCATCATCATCTGTACCCCACCTTTCTGCATCAACTCCTTTTCTACATCAGATCCCCTCTCTACCTCACAATTCTATTTCTACATCAGCCCTGTACACCGTATTGCTCTGCTTCCATCTCACCTCCATATATCTCTCATACCATTATCCATCTGCTTTACGTAACTCACCCCCTCCTCTCTCTCATAGCATTACCTTTCAATCTCTTGATCTCTTGTTCCTCGCCGCTATCTATCTCATTGGGCTCTACTTCATTTATGTCTCTACCTCATTTTTCATTTTCTCTCTCTACCCTCCCCCTGCACTTACTAATCCCAATTTGCCTTGCAGTTCATTTGTGACAACACCACTCCATATTATTCCTCCTATCTTTCTCACTTTGTTACTTTTGTTTGCTGCCTGTCTTTCGTTCACTATTTTCCCCATCATTACTTCCACTCTTCATATCTCTATCCACCTCTTTCTTTTTAATTAACCCTTTACATCACCTATCTCTTTATGTACATCTCAACCTCACATTGGTCTCTACACATTTAACCTCACAACACTCTCTGCTTCATCCTCTCTATTCCTACCTCTGCATTAATTTCAACTCTTGTTTCTTATCTTACTCTGTCTCTCTAAATCAACTCTTTTCTCTCTATATTCCTTTTTACTATGTACCACCAGCGCATAGCTCTACTTTTCTCTCTGCCTCACTATGCTCTTCCTATGACCTATGTGTTGGACCTGGCTTTTTGACAGGGACATCCCCAAACTTTTTGCCTCCTTCCTCCTATTTTTTCTGACCTGTTGTTGTTGGCTTTTGACCTCTGGGCACTTTACCACTGCTAACCAGTGCTAAAGTGCATATGCTCTCTGTGTAAATTGTACTACTGATTTGTTTATCCATGATTGACTATTTAATTTACTTATAAGTCCCTGGTAGAGTGCACTACATGTGCCTAGGGCAGGTAGATTAAATGCTACTAGGGAGCCTGCAGCACTGGTTGTGCCACCCTCCTCAGTAGCCCCTTAACCCTGTCTCAGGCCTGCCATTGCAAGGCCTGTGTGTGCAGTTTCACTGCCACTTCGACTTGGCATTTAAAAGTACTTGCCAAGCCTAGAACTCCCCTTTTTCTACATATAAGTCATCCCTAATGTGTGCCCTAGGTAACCCATAGAGCAGGGTGCTGTGTAGGTAAAAGGCAGGACATGTACCTGTGTAGTTATATGTCCTGGTAGTGTAAAACTCCTAAATTCGTTTTTACACTACTGTGAGGCCTGCTCCTTTCATAGGCTAACATTGGGGCTGCCCTCATACACTGTTGAAGTGGCAGCTGCTGATCTGAAAGGAGCAGGAAGGCCATATTTAGTAGGGCCAGAATGGTAATATAAAGTCCTGCTGACTGGTGAAGTCGGATTTAATATTACTATTCTAGAAATGCCACTTTTAGAAAGTGAGCATTTCTTTGCACTAAAATCTTGTTGTGCCCTTCAATCCACGTCTGGCTAGGTTTAGTTGACAGCTCCTTGTGCATTCACTCAGACACACCCCAAACACAGGGTACTCAGCCTCACTTGCATACATCTGCATTTTGAATGGGTCTTCCTGGGCTGGGAGGGTGGAGGGCCTGCCCTCACACAAAGGACTGCCACACCCCCTACTGGGACTCTGGCAGACAGGATTGAACTGAAAGGGGGCTTGGTGCATTTCTTAGACTCTCTTTGAAGTCACCCCCACTTCAAAGGCACAACTTAGTATAAAACAGGGCCTCTGCCCTACCTCATCAGACACTTGCTGGAGAAGAAACCTGAACCAGAAACTACATCCTGCCAAGAAGAACTGCCTGGCTGCTCAAAGGACTCACCTGTCTGCTTTTCTACAAAGGACTGCTGCCTTGCTGTTGGGCTGCTGCCTTGCTGAACTCTTGTCTGGCTGTAAAAGTGCTCTCCAAGGGCTTGGATAGAGCTTGCCTCCTGTTCCCTGAAGACTCAGGACCAAAAAGACTTCTCTCTTCCTCTTGGACGCTCCGTGCGCCGAACTTTTCGACGCACAGCTTGTTCCGCGGCAAGAAAAACACCGAACACCGACGCTGATCAACGCGACGTCTTCGGGACGACCGAAACTTTGACGCACGGGCTCGCAAGGACAACGCCGCCCGACTTCCCGGGAGAAATCGACGCGACGCCTGCCGTGAGATCAAAACTTTGACACACGGCCTCGCAAGGACAACGCCGCCCGACTCCGCCGGAAAATCGACGCGACGCCTGCCGTGAGATCGAAACTTCGACGCAAAGCCCCGCAGAACGACGCGCAGCTGTAAAACAAGCAGGAAAATCCACGCACAGACCCGGGACATCTGGTACTCCCCGCAAACCACAGTAAGAGACTGTCCGCGCGCCGGAAGACGACGCCCGACTCCCCGCGTGGAAAATAACGACGCAAGTCCGTGTGTGCTGAGGAGAAATCGACGCACACACCAGTTTTCCACGCACCTCTTCTCCTGTGGCCCTCTAAGGAGATTTTCCACCAGAAACCAGGTACTTTGTGTTTGAAAGAGACTTTATTTACTTTCTAAAGACTTAAGACACTCTCTATCACTTTTCAGTGATATCTTTACAAATTCGTATTGCAACTTTGATAGTTTTGACCTGAAGATACCCAGATAAATATGATATATTTTTCTAAACACTGTGTGGTGTATTTTTGTGGTGTTATGCTATGGTGTTGTATGATTTATTGCACAAATGCTTTACACATTGCCTTCTAAGTTAAGCCTGACTGCTCGTGCCAAGCTACCGGAGGGTGAGCACAGGCTGATTTTGGATTGTGTGTGACTTACCCTGACTAGAGTGAGGGTTCTTGCTTGGACAGAGGGCAACCTGACTGCCAACCAAAAAACCCATTTCTAACATTGGTGATCAGCGGTGAGGATAGGACTTGTGTTTGTGCAGTGACATACAATAGCTAAGTATTTCACTACCTACCCACAGTTGAAGGTCAACTTGATTTTTCATCTTTTTTTTGGCTGTTGGTTCTCTGATGTCCTCCTGGATATACTATTGATATTTTGGACTTTGAATTTTGGTTTTTGCTGATAAGATCTTATCAGAATGGGATTGCTTACCTACTCATTCTTTGTTCGTACTGACCACCTCACTAAGGCTGACCTAAGGAAGCTTTGCAGAAAATGGGGCCTTCCTGTAGCAAGGAGATCTACTAAGGCAGAGATGCTCCATCGCTACATAGTCTGGGGGGAGGAAAGATGGGCAGAGAGAGAGGCAGCAAGAAACCAAATGACTAAGTACCCCTCAGATGAGGAGGAGGACTACGCACCTGAGGAGGAAGACTACTCAGATTTGGACAGTGACCCAGAAATAGATGAATGGCTCCGAGGTCAAAGGCGACAGGAGCAACAATTAGAGGAGTATCTTGCAGAGGTTGAGGCAAAAAGACTCTTAGCCCTGGAAGAAGAAAAGATTGCAGCTCAAGAGCTGAGCTGTAAAGAGCTGAAACTGGATGCCGGAAGGGCTGAGTCCAGTTCAGATGATGGCAGCAAAAATCTTGCATCTAGTACTGCTGAAGGAGGGCACAAGCCCAGGGATGTGGTGCCCAACTTGAAGAAGGGAGTTGACACACCCCAGGCGGTTCAAGGGTATGAGGTAGTTCCCGTTATGCACAGGGTCCCTGAGAAGGATTGGGGAACTGGCACAGGGAGTCATATTCCTACTGGGGGGAGGGACACTTTACTGACTCTAGCAGAGAGTGACAGAGAAAAGGGATCCCCCCTGGTGGACGTCCTGGATATAGAGTGTAGAGACATCCCAGAAGAGTATGGGTTGAGTGTCAGGGACAGACAGATACTGTCTCACCAGTCTCAGGAGGGTGAAGTAGAGTGCTTTTCCAAGGTTGAGTTACTGGGTGGTTGGGTGAAGGGTACTGTGGTTAATACATGTGAAGGGCAGAGTGATGTAATTGCTGGAGAGCATATGTCTGGTCCTTATTTTCCAGAGCTACGCCAACACCAGGTGGACTGTGAGTTCTCTGACCCCAGGGAACTTATAAGGGAGGCAGACTTCTGGGTGAGTACCAGAGAGTCTGAAGAGGCATTTGGGGGTGCTCCTGAAGGGAGTGGTCTAGGTGGATCCCAACCGAGTGAGGTGGGAAAGGATTGTAGTGTCCCAGGTAGGTCCCAGGTCCTAGAGGGTTCCATGAGGGAACACCAGGAGGGAAGCCTAGCCTGTACTGTAGGGCCACCTTTTGAGGGAAGCCCCGCAGTGTCAGAAGAACTTGGGGGGTGACTGTAGCCAGCATCCCAACAGTTCTGGTGTCTGGCAGTACCCCTCCTAGTGAGGGGGTGCAGAAGTCCAGACATAGGGTTGAGAGGGGGTTGCAGACCCCAGTGGAGGACCTTGAGAGTCAGGGGACAGCTCTGAGAGCAGAGCCCCCCAGGAATGACCCAGGTGAAACCGTTTCTGATTTGGGGGAAACCCAGACTCTGCCGGATGGGCAGAGGTCGGGAGACCTGCGCCAACCAGACTCTTGTGTGGCCCTTGGGGACGGTGTGTCCCTTGTGGGGGGTGAGAGTGCCCCCCAGGAAGTCCTGGCATGCCAGGCAAAGATTCAACCTCAGGGTGGTGACTCTGGGTTGGATACCCAGGTTCAGAGGTTAAACTCTGACCTGGTAGGAGGTAGATGTGCCTCCCAAGAAGTCCTGCTGTGCCAGGCAATTGTCCAACCTCAGGGTGTTGACTCTGGGTTGGATGACCAGGTTCAGAGGTTAAACTCTGACCTAGTGGGGGGTAGGTTTGCCCCCCAGAACGTCCTGGCGTGCCAGGCAATTGCCCAACCTCAGGGTGGTGACCCTGGGTTAGGGAACCAGGCTCAGAGGTTAAAATCTGACCTGGTGGGAGGTAGGTGTGCCTCCCTGGAAGTCCTGGCCTGCCAGGCAATGGTTCAAGCTCAGGGTGGTGACTCTGGGTTGGCTAACCAGGTTCAGGGGATAAGCTCTGACCTGGTGGGGGGTAGGTCTGCCCCCCAGAAAGTCCTGGCGTGCCAGGCAATTGTTCAACCTCAGGGTGGTGACTCTGGGTTGGGGCACCAGGCTCAGAGGTTAAACTCTGACCTGGTGGGGGGTAGGTGTGCCCCCCAGAAAGTCCTGGCATGCCAGGCAATTGCCCAACCTCAGGGTGGTGACCCTGGGTTGGGGCACCAGGCTCAGGGGTTAAACTCTGACCTGGTGGGAGGTAGGTGTGCCTCCCTGGAAGCCCTGGTGTACCAGGCAGTTGTCCAACCTCAGGGTGCTGACTCTGGGTTGGATAACCGGGTTCAGAGGTTAAACTCTGACCTGGTGGGGGGTAGGTGTGCCCCCCAGAAAGTCCTGGCGTGCCAGGCAATTGTTCAACCTCAGGGTGGTGACCCTGGGTTGGAGAACCAGGTACAGAGGTTAACCTCCGACATGGTGGGAGGTAGGTGTGCCTCCCAGGAAGTCCTGGAGTGCCAGGCAATTGTTCAACTTCAGGGTGGTGACTCTGAGTTGAATGGCCAAGTTCAGAGGTTAAACTCTGACCTGGTGGAGGGTCAGTGTGCCCTCCAGGAAGTCCTGGCGTGCCAGGCAATTGTTCAACTTCAGGGTGGTGACTCTGGGTTGAATGGTCAGGTGCAGAGGTTAAACTCTGACCTGGTGGGGGGTAGGTGTGCCTCCCAGAAAGTCCTGGTTTGCCAGGCAGTGATCCAGTCTGAGGGTACAGACCCTGGGCTGGAAGACCAGGTTCAGGGTGTCCCCCCGGACCTGGAGGGAGGGGCTACTGATAACAGTGCCCCTACCATGTTGTCTTCTGAGGAGGCCACTCCTAGTTGGAGGGTGCTGGACCCCAGAAGGGAGGGCAGGGGGAGGGAAGCCTCACCCTGGGCCCTAGTCCAACCTGAAGGTACAGACCCCAGGTTGGAGGGCCAGTTGCAGGTTAACAGCCCTGCACAGGTGGAGGAATGGTACAGGGCGACTTCTGTAAGCACCCTGACCATGTTGGACTCTGGGGGTACCGCTCCAGGAGGGAGGGTACAGAGCCCCAGAGGGGAGGACCAGGTTCAGGCTATCATCCCTGACCTGGTGGAAGGGAGAGTGGTTAAAGGGTGCCCAGCACCTGGGGCTACCGCCCCCCACTCTCCAAAGCCACAGTGGTTGGAGAGCTTTGAGAGACCTGGGGCCTGGCTCTCATCCCTGGCAGCTGTCAGTAATCACTGTGGCTTGCTGTCCAGGTGGACAGAGTTATCCCAGGGGAGGGGACAAGCGTCACACCTCGGGGGTAGAGTGGGCAACACCACTGTGTTGGTCATGGTGGTACTATCCTGCTCCTGGGATACATCTGTGAGCAAAGTAAGGTTAGGTGCTGCACAGATGGGATCCGCAGGTAAGGAGAAAGGTTCCCCATGGGTTGGCTTAGTGGGCCCTGAGAGTATGGACAGAGTGATCCAATTGGAGTCAGGAAGGCGAAGAACTGGAGCATGCCCCTGCTGTTGTGGGCCTGGGTCCTTGTTCTGTCGCCTCAAACAGGGAAGTACATCAGGATAGTGATTGTTCTCCCCTGGCTTTAGGCTGGTAGGGGGTCATGTTGGACCTGGCTTTTTGACAGGGACATCCCCAAACTTTTTGCCTCCTTCCTCCTATTTTTTCTGACCTGTTGTTGTTGGCTTTTGACCTCTGGGCACTTTACCACTGCTAACCAGTGCTAAAGTGCATATGCTCTCTGTGTAAATTGTACTACTGATTGGTTTATCCATGATTGACTATTTAATTTACTTATATGTCACTGGTAGAGTGCACTACATGTGCCTAGGGCAGGTAGATTAAATGCTACTAGGGGGCCTGCAGCACTGGTTGTGCCACCCACCTCAGTAGCCCCTTAACCCTGTCTCAGGCCTGCCATTGCAAGGCCTGTGTGTGCCGTTTCACTGCCACTTCGACTTAGCATTTAAAAGTACTTGCCAAGCCTAGAACTCCCCTTTTTCTACATATAAGTCATCCCTAATGTGTGCCCTAGGTAACCCCTAGAGCAGAGTGCTGTGTAGGTAAAAGGCAGGACATGTACCTGTGTAGTTATATGTCCTGGTAGTGTAAAACTCCTAAATTCGTTTTTACACTACTGTGAGGCCTGCTCCCTTCATAGGCTAACATTGGGGCTGCCCTCATACACTGTTGAAGTGGCAGCTGCTGATCTGAAAGGAGCAGGAAGGTCATATTTAGTATGGCCAGAATGGTAATATAAAGTCCTGCTGACTGGTGAAGTCGGATTTAATATTACTATTCTAGAAATGCCACTTTTAGAAAGTGAGCATTTCTTTGCACTAAAATCTTGTTGTGCCCTTCAATCCACGGCTGGCTAGGTTTAGTTGACAGCTCCTTGTGCATTCACTCAGACACACCCCAAACACAGGGTACTCAGCCTCACTTGCATACATCTGCATTTTGAATGGGTCTTCCTGGGCTGGGAGGGTGGAGGGCCTGCCCTCACACAAAGGACTGCCACACCCCCTAATGGGACTCTGGCAGACAGGATTGAACTGAAAGGGGGCTTGGTGAATTTCTTAGACTCTCTTTGAAGTCACCCCCACTTCAAAGGCACAACTTAGTATAAAACAGGGCCTCTGCCCTACCTCATCAGACACTTGCTGGAGAAGAAACCTGAACCAGAAACTACATCCTGCCAAGAAGAACTGCCTGGCTGCTCAAAGGACTCACCTGTCTGCTTTTCTACAAAGGACTGCTGCCTTGCTGTTGGGCTGCTGCCTTGCTGAACTCTTGTCTGGCTGTAAAAGTGCTCTCCAAGGGCTTGGATAGAGCTTGCCTCCTGTTCCCTGAAGTCTCAGGACCAAAAAGACTTCTCTCTTCCTCTTGGACGCTCCGTGCGCCGAACTTTTCGACACACAGCTTGTTCTGCGGCAAGAAAAACGCCGCACACCGACGCTGATCAACGCGACGTCTTCGGGACGACCGAAACTTTGACGCACGGCCTCGCAAGGACAACGCCGCCCGACTTCCCGGGAGAAATCGACGCAACGCCTGCCGTGAGATCAAAACTTTGACGCACGGCCTCGCAAGGACAACGCCGCCCGACTCCGCAGGAGAAATCGACGCAACGCCTGCTGTGAGATCGAAACTTTGACGCACGGCCTCGCAAGGACAACGCCGCCCGACTTTCCAGGAGAAATCGACGCGACGCCTGCCGTGAGATCAAAACTTTGACGCACGGCCTCGCAAGGACAACGCCGCCCGACTCTGCCGGAGAAATCAACGCGACGCCTGCTGTGAGATCGAAACTTCGACGCGCAGCCCCGCAGAACGACGCGCAGCCGGAAAACAAGCAGGAAAATCCACGCACAGACCTGGGACATCTGGTACTCCCCGCAAACCACAGTAAGAGACTGTCCGCACGCCGGAAGACGACGCCCGACTCCCCGCGTGGAAAATAACGACGCAAGTCCGTGTGTGCTGAGGAGAAATCGACGCACACACCAGTTTTCCACGCACCTCTTCTCCTGTGGCCCTCTGAGGAGATTTTCCACCAGAAACCAGGTACTTTGTGTTTGAAAGAGACTTTGTTTACTTTCTAAAGACTTAAGACACTCTCTACCACTTTTCAGTGATATCTTTACAAATTCGTATTGCAACTTTGATCGTTTTGACCTGAAGATACCCAGATAAATATTATATATTTTTCTAAACACTGTGTGGTGTATTTTTGTGGTGTTATGCTATGGTGTTGTATGATTTATTGCACAAATGCTTTACACATTGCCTTCTAAGTTAAGCTTGACTGCTCGTGCCAAGCTACCGGAGGGTGAGCACAGGCTGATTTTGGATTGTGTGTGACTCACCCTGACTAGAGTGAGGGTTCTTGCTTGGACAGAGGGCAACCTGACTGCCAACCAAAAACCCCATTTCTAACACTATGTTTCTACACATCTTTTAAATTTGAGTCACTGCCTCACCACTCTTTCTCTGCCTTGCATCTCTCTGTAATTCTCTCTTTACCTCAAATCTCTAACAGTCTATTTCAAGTTTTTCCTGTTTCTAACTCACTTCTTTGCACCTTACTTTTCTCTCTACCTTAATCCTCAATGTATGACACCCCTCTTTAAGTGTCCCTTTCCCTGTATCCATTACTCAATGTAAACCTTACACAACAGAGTCAAAGGTCATTCTCGGATAAGGAAAGCATATATATTGAAAGAGAAGCAGAAGCACAGGACAGCGGAAGAGAATTGTGAAGAAAGATTGAATCGTGAACATCCTCTGTGCACTACATTTATTTTCACTGTTGTTCTGACAATGACAGTTGCAAAGTGGGGTTTATTTGTAATTATGAACATTGAGCAATCAAAACTGCAATGTCAAGCAACTTGTGCATATTTTTTATATTAATACTATGCACTAGTCCACTAAACACTCCCCAAATCAGTATTATCATCTTTCCTGCAGCAGGAGGAACAAGCTTGCAAAACACTAAGGCCCTCATTTTAACCCTGGCGGTCTTTTGACAGCCAGGGTTAATGAGGCAATATCACCGCCAACAGGCTGGCGGTGTATAGTGCCATATTACGAGATTGGCACGTTGGGTGCAGCCAACTGCCACTTCTCCACTCATACCGCCATGGTGGTATGAGCCACCAGGCTGGAGATATCTATCTCCAGCCGGCGGCCGACATAGTACCACCCATGGCACTATGAGCCGGCCTACCACCATGATTTTCATTGGTGTTAGCAATGCAACGAATATCATGGCAGTAGACCATACCGGTGACAGGGAATTCCTTCCCCCCAACACTCACCTGACACCCCCCCACCCTCCTCCGATCCACTAACTCACTCCATACACGCACACACCACACAACTGACCCCACCCGCACAGCCACACACGCACACATCACACCCTTACCCCACCTCCACTCAGTGCCCCTCACACCACCCCCCCGCATACACGCACATAGACACCCACACACACCAGGCATACACCCATTCACTTAGACATATACGCATTCATTCACTCACTGACATACACGCATTCATTCACGCATATTTCCAGACATACTCACACACATTCCTACACACAATCACACTGACATGCAGACACACACTCACTGCACCATTCTTAAACACATTCACTCACACGCACACACCGATGCAAACAACACGCACAGATGCATTCACACCCACACTCAGACATTCTTGCACACACTCAGACACACACACAAAACATCCCCCACCTTCCCATCCCCCTCCCTGTCAGAAGCCTGACTTACCTTGGGCGAGGAGGTCATCCATCAGTGAACAGGAAGGTGCACTGCTACCGTCAGCTGCGCCCCACCAGCAGGGCACCGCCAGGCTGTCTTACTGGTCATAATACGGCTGGTGGCGTTCTACTGGCGTGGCGGTACTTGTGGTAGCAGTGCCAGCTTACCACCGTCCACCAACATGAGTACTGCCGGAATTCCACCCTTATTGTGGCGGAAGTCAGGAAGTGCCAATAATATGGCAGACAGATGGTATCCGTGGTGGTGGTATGTTGGAGGCCGTCACCACGGCGGTAGGCGGTATGTACCGCCAATGTTAAAATGAGAGCCTAAATTAATTCCACACAAAATATTGCTCTCGTAAGACAAAAAAAATCTAGATCCACGTACAAAATAGTTGCTTTATTTGTGTTTGTTGAAGCTTGGTTTGGTACTATTTGGCTTTCTGACTGATATTGGCCTACTTGGTCACTCAGCTGTTTTGTCTGCCCTAGTCTTTGAAAGTTTAAAATACATTCAGTATTGTTTGGCAACATCAAGTTAGAAGAAAATGGTTAACAAATTCAGGGTTATTCCTAAAAGGGGCCTAAAAATATGTCTTGGTCGAGGCCAAGAGACTCTTAAGAAGGTATTGCTGGCAAGTGCTTCCTCTCACCACCAAAAAAGGGACACAGCTTTGTTGTATGCAGAAAGAATCCTGAACTAATCTCTCTTAATATGTCCATCACAAGCCATCCCTCTACAAATTAAGTCAATAAATCAATAAATGGAGTTACTGACACTATAGGTTTCTAACAGGACCATCATTGTCATCCACACATTTTTTATTTAATATGATAATGACTTTTGTTGTAAATTATTACCTACAGGCATACTGAAGAAGGATTTTTTCAACATTTGAAAGTTTTTGGGGTGAATGCATTTGCATACAGATTTGACACTTTAAAATGCACAGTATGAGTTGAAGACAACAAAGCAGAGTGAAAGTCCAGGATTGTTCTTTCAAAGTTAAGATTCTATTAACATTTTGATTCTAAGCTTTTTTTTAACTACCACGATTGCTGTTTTTCACCCAAATGACTTTTGCCAGATATCATAAGATGGAATTTGTGTATTCGAGATCACCACATTATCATGAGTAAATCGAATCAAATGGGGGCTTAACAAGAGATATTACTGCATTGTTTCCCATTCTGAGGCATTTAACTTGAAAATAAAGTGGCAGTATCTCACCTCATTAATTGTGCACCTTTCCATATAAGTACTTTTCAGGTGTGCTATTACTCCCCATTATTACGAGTAGCCCATCCTTATATGCCATTTGGTAATGTATTGCGGGTTAGATGGAGAAGTGTATTCAGTCCCATGAATAAAAATCAGCTTCAGAGTCGTACTGGGATTGTGTCATCCTATTGATGACCTGTTTCCTGCTGTTGTCATATATTATTTTGATGTCCCCAAGGTTATAAAATATATCTTACAAGTAGCAGTCTATATATTGTATAGCATATTACACAGGCATGAAAAAACGTACTGGGTTAGGCGTAAGATCAAGACCAACCATTCATGTCATGTTTCAAGCTAATAAAATGAAGTATGACTATCAACATCATTGTAAGAACAGGCCCAATAATGGAAGTTCTGAAATCTGTTGGGAGCCACAAATTTCCTTTTGCTCGGCATTCCCCCAGGTTTCCTGATAAAAATGGTACCTCACTTGTGTGGGTGGACCTTGTGCCTGTGACAGCAAATGTCCCGAAACGCAACATGGACGCATCACATTTTTTCACCCAAAACTGGCCTTTTTCCCAATGTGGGTAGGTCGAGATTTTGGACTCTAGCTCAACCGGCACCTAGGAAAACCTAGCCAATCTGTACATTTTGGAAAACTAGGCACCTAAGGGTATCCAGGGTGGGCTGACTTGTGTGGCTCACACAACTTTTCTTTACACAGAATTCCTTGAAAACCTTAAACTTTGACTAAACAAACACATTCTCCTCACATTTCTGTGAGTTTTGGAATCTGTAGGTTGCCACAGTTTTCCTACCACTCAGCATTCCCCCAAGTCTCCCCAGATAAAAATGTGCCTCATTTGTGTGGGTGGGCCAAGTGCCCATGTCTGGGAAGGGCCCAAAATGTATTGTGGCAATTATGATAAGAATGGTGGGTGTACTAATTAGTAATGGGATCGACAACTATGTAGGGAAGCCTATCAAACCTAGAAATTTCTGAAAAAAAACAAAGGGGAGTCCGGAGAGGTATTGCTTGTGTGGATTCCCCAAAGTGTTTTCTTATCCAGAATATCCTGCAAAGGTGAAACATTGTATAAAAACACTATTTCTCCTTTAATTTCTGTGACGTAGACTATAGGAATTTGCAGGGGTCCACAAACGTTTTACCACCCAGGGTTCCCCGACTTGTCCCAAGAAAAAAGCTTCCCCATGGTGAGCCTGGACCTAGTGCCCATGACAGGAACAGATCACACAAGGGTCAACTGTAGTACTTGCACTTTACAAAATTCTTGTAATGTTTGACTCTGCGTCCACCCACAAATTGCCCTTTTCACTTAAAACGGCATACCTGAGAGCGTTAATCACAGTGAGTGGGGTCTCTCCATATTGTTATGGCCTGACTTCATGTCTGCAGGTACCCCATTCTTATCTCTTGGCTGCAGCAGTTCTGACAGTTCCAAGTAATTCATATCCAAAAGCCACTGTTCACTGTCTAACTCTTCGTAACGGTTGCCTCTTTTGTGCAAGTGACCTGCACGCTTTAATCTTTCACACCAATAGCTCCTTACAGGAACACATCGTCGCACTCAAGGGTCAACCAATCCAATTTATTTTATCCAGCATAATGGGGGTCATTCTGACCCTGGCGGTCTTTGACCGCCAGGGCAAGAATGACGGAAGCACCGCCAACAGGCTGGCGGTGCTTCATTCCCTATTCCGACCGCGGCGGTAAAGCTGCGGTCGCACCGCCGGGGACGGCGGTGTCCCGCCGATTTTCCCCCGGGTGTGATAATCCGCCAGGATTATGACCCCCTTACCGCCAGCCTGTTTCTGGCGGTTTACACTGCCAGAAAGAGGCTGGCGGTAAGGGGTGTCCTGGCGGCCCTGGGGGCCCCTGCACTGCCCATGCCACTGGCATGGGCAGTGCAGGGGCCTCCTAACAGGGCCCCGGCCTGCTTTTCAGTGTCTGCATGGCATTAGGAGCCGGCTCCTGTGTTGCGGCCTCATTCCCGCTGGGCCGGCGGGCGCTAACATGGTTAGCGCCCGCCGGCCCAGCGGGAATGTTGGAATGGGGGCCGCGTTATTGCCAGCCTGTTTCTGGCGGTTTACACCGCCAGAAAGAGGCTGGCGGTAATGGGCGTCCTGGCGGCCCTGGGGGCCCCTGCACTGCCCATGCCATTGGCATGGGCAGTGCAGGGGCCTCCTAACAGGGCCCCGGCCTGCTTTTCACTGTCTGCATGGCATTAGGAGCCGGCTCCTGTGTTGCGGCCTCATTCCCGCTGGCCCAGCGGGAATGTTGGAATGGGGGGCGCGTTATTGCGGCCACATAGCGGCCGCTTGGCGGTTCCCGCCCGCCAATGTTAGAATGACCCCCAATGTGTTTTGACTCGAGTGCCTTTCTCAAATGCTGGCCCCAACTTGTATATATATGTAAAGAGATCACTTTTATACATGTGTGTGGTTACCTTGGGGGCCGATCGTGGCCCTAAGGGAAACCACACATGTATTGAAAAAAGTGTTCTCTCTCTCTCTATATATATATATATATATATATATATATATATATATATATATATATATATGTATATATATATATATATATATATATATGTATATATATAAAGAGAGAGACCAAGTTCATTTTAATAGAAGTGTGGCTTCCCTGGGGCCAATCATGGCCACCGGGGAAACCATACATTTATAATAAAAACAATTTAGCCCCTGCATGGGGTCAACCCTGTTCACATCCCT
The DNA here is from genome assembly GCF_031143425.1 of Pleurodeles waltl. Taxonomy (NCBI): domain Eukaryota; kingdom Metazoa; phylum Chordata; class Amphibia; order Caudata; family Salamandridae; genus Pleurodeles; species Pleurodeles waltl. The sequence goes on along the minus strand of NC_090448.1, from coordinate 263,735,594 downwards.
GTCAATTTAGATTGCGCCGCCCCCAGGAGGAAGTTAACATATGTGGACCCCCCCAGATGACATCCCTGGCAACTAATGGGGTTTCCTGGCCATGGATCGCAGAACCACCATGATCTGTGGCCAGGAAACTCTGCAGGAAGGCCTTATTTGCAAGAGGAAACTCTCCCCTTACAAACAAGGCCTCCCTGAAAGTCAGGGAGGCAGATTTGGCCTTTTTTTCCCCACCAGAGTAGAGAGCGACAGGGAAAGTCGTGGAAGTGGTTCCTCATTTCCTGTCGGGGAGTTTAAATAAATGCTCCGGTGCTTTGCACCAGAGTATTTTTCAAAGCTCTCCTTGGTGACGGCCAATGTCTGTCACACGTACCATGGAGGGTGTGTGTATGATAGCCATTAGGCATCACACACAGCAAAGGGGTTAAGGCTTTCAACGTTTCTAAACCCAAACAGTTTTGACCAACATGGGATGTAGGCTCAATGCCACCTGGGGACAATTTTCAGAGCAGGGGTGCTGCCACTATTGTTATATCTCTGAAGTCATAGAGATTGTAAAGATCTGAACCTCACACAAAAACAAGTGTGGCAAAAGTGGCATGTCCATTCAGAAGGAGAGACATGATGGAGTATTTTGTTGCCGGTGTTGCAGTTTGGATCACTGGTGAGGTAGAACACTGTCATTTACAAACAAACACACTCATTTTTGTTGAATTGGCCACTACATTTGCATAGTCATACTGTTTTAATGGTAAAAATAGATAGCCTACAAATGGCGATGTATTGAAGTCACTTTTCAGCTAAGAATTAGCATTTGCACCAAGTAAAGTGTTTTGATTTATTTTGTTCCTATTAAAATCTCTTTCCATCACACTTCAGTATCAGAAAAGTGTGCTTCATTTGTCCTTTCCAAATTGCTGATATATATTTTGAAATATGTGGATAGTTCATTTACAGATGTTTAAATGTTGCTGTATACTAGAAGAAAAGAACTGGCATGCTGTAGCTGTTCCTTTCACTTCCCGCATCCCAGTAAGATTGTCACATAGGTCAGTTTTACAAAATCCTCTAACATTGCAGTCAGAGAAATATAAGTTGACACCAGTTTCCAAATAAACAGGAATTTGTCAGAAGACGTAGCCTGACATTTGACCTTTGGGGTTGACTGAGCGGCAAATGTGAATCTATAAAAACAAAATCTAAAGGCATCTTTATGCTCCTTCACTTTTTTATCTCCAGGATGGTTATTTTTGGGGATGCTGTAGCTACCTCCAATGCCTATGGCAGGGAATAGCCCAGTAAATTCATGCTATGTTACAAAGATCTCAAAAAAGTTGCTCATTTGTTTAAAAAAAGTATCAGGTACCAAACATTTACCTAGCAAATTAATACTGGTGCCACACACTAGCACCATTATCGTCACCCATTTACTTGGTGACCATACAACATCTGCAAGCTAGAGGACTCATTAAAGGTGTGTATAATGTGCAGTATTCAGCTTAGATTTTCTCTTGTTCTGAGAATTGTTGTGAGTGAAATGAGGTTACAACTTCTCAAACCATAAACGAATGTGCATGATATTACACACATATAGCACAGCATACTCTAGATGGGTGTTAAACCTAACATCCTTTGTATTGTATTGTATTGAGTTATTTGTAGAGCGCATTCCGGCAAAAGCATTGAAGCGCTATTCAGACCAGAGAAACAGAAAATGAACACAGGCTACCCCAAATATCTAATTAGCAAAGAGCCAGGTTTTAAGACTTTTCCTAAAAGAGAAATGAGTCGATATTTGACGCAGCGAGAGAGGCAGACCATTCCATAGCCTGGCCGCTTCCACTGTAAAGGCCCGATCTCCCCATCTAGCTTTTTTACAACGCGGCACCTTGATCATAAATTTGGAGGATGATCTCAGGTGTCTCGGTGGTTGATAGAACAACAAGGTGGATTTCAAATAATCACATCCCACCAACTGAAGTGCTTTGTGCGTAAGACAGAGTGTTTTAAAAATAATTCTCTTCCTAATCGGAAGCCAATGTAGGGATATAACACATCTCTTGGCAGATATAGACTGAGGAAAATTTAAGGTTAAACGAGCTGCTGCATTCTGAATTGACTGCAATTTATCTAAGGAAGATTTATTAGCATTGAGCAGCAACGAATTACAATAGTTCAGTCTAGACGTGACTAACGCCAGTATAACCGGTCGTCTTAGGTCATCCTCTAGAAGATGTAAAATTTTCTTAAGTGTTTTTAATATCCAAAAACAGACCTTGACCAGATGATTGATCTGTAGCTTAAAAGAAAATGAGTCATCAAAAATGATGCCTAGATTTTTTGCAGCAGGCACAGGCGATGGGCAGACCCCACAGACGGGAGGCCACCAGCTATTGTCCCAAGGGGAGTTGTTGCAGCCAAAGCACATAATCACTGTCTTGTCCCCGTTGAGTTTAAGCCAGTTGCAAGTCATCCAATTGTTAATTACTAACATGCAGCGTTGAAAGTTTTCCTTCGTGTCCTCCAAATCCTTTGCTTGGTTTTCACAAACTTTTGAACTCCTGTTTTTATTTTTGTTGGAGTTAGCATTCTGTGAACTTTATCACTTCAAACCAGTCCCAAAGTGCAGGTGCTCTGTACTCTAAAACATGGTGATATTAGCTTCTCCCCAATGGGCATATTTCATTACTTGTTATTCCCTAGTAAAGTGCACTATATGTGGCCCGGGCCTGTAAATTAAATGCAACTTATGGGTCTGCAGCACTGATTGTGCCACCTACCCCAGTAGCCCTTTAAACATGCCTCAGGTCTGCCACTGCAAAGCCTGTATGTCCTATTTTAAATTGCCATTTCGACCTGGCAATCGTACCCAGTTTCCAGGCCCAAATATTCCTATTTATTACAATGTGTCACCCCTATGGTAGGCCCTAGTAAGCCCCAAGGGCATGGTGCAGTTTATCAGAAAAGTTGTATATGTCCTGGTAGTGAAAAACTATTAATTTCATGCTTTACTACTGCAAAGCTATCTCTCCCATAGGTTAACATTGGGGTTAGTGTGAAGCAACCTTTAGGTGTAATTTCCAATTCGGAAAAGATAGAAATTTGGAGTTTGGTGTCTCTGGACTCACAATTTAAAATCACAGCTTATGGTGAAGTCTGATTTTAAATTGAAAGTCTGAAAATGCCGTTAGAAAGCTGGCATATTCTTACTTTGACGATTCTGTGCCTCTACCTTTCTCTGAATATACATCTAGGGTGGGTGACAGCTGGGCTTTGTGCATTCCCTTTACACAGTCACACACAAAGGGAACTGGGGTATGACATTGGCATTCTTAATGGCCCATCAACAGGCTGGGCTAGATGGGAGGGAGGATCTGACACTTACACCTAAATAGGACTGTACCTCTCCCCACACGGAGGGCTGCCTAACCCCCTGTAGAGTGTCTGGAGCCAATAAAGGAAGGATAGGGACCTTATGCACTTCAAATGTCTCACTTTGAAGTCTCCCCCAATTCTGATACTCAGCTAGATATTAGTACTGGACCCCAAACCCCACCAACTCAGTATACTTATGGATCTGAAGGAAATTCTGCCAGGAGGAAAGACTGCTGTGCTTCCATGAGGGATTGACACTCAGCTCAACTATATTGCTATTTTAGCCTGAAGCCTCTTGCCTGGGAGTGAGAAGGACTGCTCTCTGCATCATCTACAGAACCACATAACTCCAAGGGCTTTCTGGCTTGCCCCCTGTTCTTGCAGCCTCAGGACTGCCTGCAACTCTGCTTGTGCTACTTGACTGCCATCTGTGAACCTTACCCCTGCCTGAGGTGCCAATTCATTCCTGGGCCTTAGAGGTGGCCTTTGTAGCTGTTTCTCTGCAAGAATGGATGCATACAAACAGATGCACCGCTCGGAACCAACACAAGGCCCTCAACGACACGGAACCCAACTGTGAGGTTCAACGATGATGCAGTGCCGATCCTAGGACATTGCTACATGACTCGAGGATGACACATCACATAAATCACAATGGAGTTCCAGGCCGATTCAAAACCCAACTGAGAGGCTACCCCAATGAATCTACCTGAGTGCGTTAATCGGAACCAACACATTACCTTCGCATAGGTCCTCGATGTCGACACTTGCTCCATCCAAGGTACTTTTTCAGCAGACTCTGTGTGAGTCCTGTAGCCTGCCTACCCTCCATCGCAGTTAGTCTGAACTTTGGTTACTACGGTCTAGCGCGACCTCAAGTAAACTTTTAGTGCGATTAAATTTAAAGCACTCTATTGTAGTTTATTCTTTAAAAATTCATATCTTGAGTTCTACTTATTAAATGTTTGTTGTTTTGGTTGTGTTTTACTCAGGTAAATGCTCTCTATTTTCCTAAACTGGTGTGAAGTCTCTTTGTGACTCTGTTACTGTAATTTAAGTGTTGCACAAACACATTACACATTGCCTCTGAACTTAAGCCTGACTTCTCTGTGCCAAGCTACGAGAGGGAGAGCACAGGTTAATTGAGGGTGTGTATCTGACTTACCTTGACTGTAATTGTGGTTCCCTACTTGGAAAGGGTGCATACATCTGCCAACTAACGACTCAATTTCTAACAATGGCATTTTCTCAAATAACTCAGATATGAAGCCAGAAGCTGAAATACCAATTACTTGGTCAGACCACAAGGCTGTTGGATTCAGTTTAATAATACCGGCCATAAAATCCACTCTTAAAGAAACTATGCAGGGCAAGAAGGTTGGGGCCTGGAACAAAATAAAACAAATTGAACTGATAGACATTTAGAAACTACTCATCCATCACTTATGAGTGATATAAATGTAGCCTCAGCTAATTTATCTGTCATAGAAGCAGGCCCTCAGAACCCTAGTTCTCTTCTAAACTCAGGGCACTGAAACAGAAATGCCGAAATCAGGAGAAAGTTTGGAGAAGAAACTGTTGTGCACGGAAAAAAAGTAGATGCAATCAACATATCCAATGTTGGAAATGGCCCTTCTGCAGGGTTATCCCCAGGCTTTTTGCCTTCCTCCTTCTCTTTTTCTGACCTCATTTTTGCTGGTTTTTAGACTCTGCGCACTTTACCACTGCTAACCAGTGCTAAAGTGCATATGCTCTCTCCCTTTAAACATGGTAACATTGGATCATTGGACTATTTAATTTACCTATAAGTCCCTAGTAATGTGCACTATATGTGCCTAGGGCCTGTAGATTAAATGCTACTCGTGGGCCTGCAGCTCTGGTTGTGCCACCCACTTAAGTAGACCCTTAACCTTGTCACAGGCCTGCTATTGCCAGGCCTGTGTGTGCAGTTTCACTGCCACTGCGACTTGGCATTTAAAAGTACTTGCCAAGTCTAAAAACTCCCCTTTTTCTACATATAAGTCACCACTAATGTGTGCATTAGGTAACCCCTAGAGCAGGGTGCTGTGTGGGTAAAAGGCAGGACATGTACCTGTGTAGTTTATATGTCCTGGTAGTGTAAAACTCCTAAATTCGTTTTTACACTACTGTGAGGCCTGCTCCCTTCATAGGCTAACATTGGGGCTGCCCTCATACATTGTTGAAGTGGCAGCTGCTGATCTGAAAGGAGCAGGCAGGTCATATTTAGTATGGCCAGAATGGTAATACAAAATCATGCTGACTGGTGAAGTCGGATTTAATATTACTATTTTAGAAATGCCACTTTTAGAAAGTGAGCATTTCTTTGCACTTAAATCTTTCTGTGGCTAGGTTTAGTTGACAGCTCCTTGAGCATTCACTCAGACACACCCCAACCACAGGGTACTCAGCCTCACTTGCATACATCTGCATTTTGAATGGGTCTTCCTGGGCTGGGAGGGTGGAGGGCCTGCTCTCACACAAAGGACTGCCACACCCCCTACTGGGACCCTGGCAGACAGGATTGAACTGAAAGGGGACCTGGTGCACTTCTAAGCCACTCTTTGAAGTCTCCCCCACTTCAAAGGCACATTTGGGTATAAATCAGGGCCTCTGCCCTACCACCTCAGACACTTGCTGGAGACGAAACCTGAACCAGAACGTGCATCCTGCCAAGAACTGCCTGGCTGCCTAAAGGACTCACCTGACTGCTTTCTACAAAGGGCTGCTGCCTTGCTGTTGCCCTGCTGCCTTGCTGAACTCTTGTCTGGCTGTAAAAGTGCTCTCCAAGGGCTTGGATAGCGCTTGCCTTCTGTTTCCTGAAGTCTCAGGACCAAAAAGACCTCTCTTTTTCATTTGGACTCTTTGTGTGGTGAAAGTTTCGACGCACAGCTTGCTCCGCGGCGAGAAAATCGCCGCACACCGACGCTGATCGACGCGACGCCTTCGGGGCGACCGGAACTTCGACGCATGGCCTCGCAAGGACAACGCCGCCCGACTTCCAGAGCGGAAATCGACACGACGCCTGCCGTGAGAACGAAACTTTGACGCCCAGCCTCGCAGAATGACACGCAGTCGGAAAACAAGCCGAAGAATCCACGCACAGACCCCGGGACATCTGGCAATCCTGCAACCCACAGAAAGAGACTGTCCGCACGCCGGAAAACGACGCACGACTTCTCCGCATGAAAAATAACGACGCAAGTCCGTGTGTGCAGGGGAGAAATCGACGCACACACCATTTTTCCATGTATCTCTTCTTCTGCGGCCCTCTGCAGAGATTTTCCACTCCAAACCAGGTACTTTGTGCTTGAAAGAGACTTTGTTTGCTTTTAAAGACTTAAGACACTTCATATCATTTTTTAGTGATTTCTTTACAAATTCATATTGCATCTTTGATCGTTTTGACCTGCTATTATCAAGATAAATATTATATATTTTTCTAAACACTGTGAGGTGTATTTTTGTGGTGCTATATTGTGTTATTGTATGATTTATTGCACAAATACTTTACACATTGCCTTCTAAGTTAAGCCTGACTGCTCGTGCCAAGCTACCAGAGGGTGGGCACAGGATAATTTTGGATTGTGTGTGACTTACCCTGAATAGAGTGAGGGTTCTTGCTTGGACAGAGGGTAAACTGACTGTCAACCAAAAACCCCATTTCTAACATCCAAGATTAGGATTAGTTTGATGAAAGAATTAACTTTTTTTTCTGAAAAAAGCAACTTAACTAAAAACTCCAATAGATAATTCTTTAAAGCAGTTCAGGCACTTTCTAGCCCAAACACCATCAGTGCCTTGACTCCCAGCCAATCGCTATGTGAGAAGCTAGCAGAATTCTTCAAAAACAAAATAGAGGTAATATTTAGGGAATAGGACTCTAGCCATATTGCCAAAGCTCTGGTTTCTAGGTTGGATTTTGCAGGTCCCAATAACAATGAGCTTCTTAATTTTTCTCCTCTTGTCACAGGAGGAGTCTAAGAACTAATTGAGCACATTAAGAAGGTAATTCCGAGTCTCTGCCAAACTCGGGGTGGTTTTCAGACTGCTGCAGTAGTGGAGGTCCGATCCGCCACATTCTGACCGAGGCTGAGCCGCCACTTTTTAACCGCCGACATCACCAGGCTGCAGTCAGCCGCCATGGAAAAGCTGGCGGAATTGGGCTCCTGGGGCCCCTTGGGAGCCCTGCTGCCCATTTCACTGCCCAAATTACGGGCAGTGAAATGCGCGACGGGGTGCTGCTACACCTGCTGCACCCCCACGTTGGTGCTGGCTTGGAACGTTAAGGCTCTCTTCACCGCATGGCCGGCAGGCGGAAACATTGTTTCCACCCACTGGCCCTGCGTTGCACTTCAAATAGGGCCGGAGATGTACAGGCGGTACTAGCGGTCAGGTGGCAGGTTGAGTTTGGTGGGCAGCCTCCCGCCAAACTCAGAATGACCACCTAAATCAGGAGCCCCGCCCGATCTCTGCCCACGCTAATTCCTTCAAGACATAGTAGGGACGATAGTTACTCTGCTTACCATTTTACTAAATACCATCATTAACTCTGGTACTTTTCCTTCTGAGTGGAAAAATGCATTCATTCTTTCTCTAATTGGAAAGCCCTCCCTTAACCCAAATGAGAAAAAAAACTACAGTCCAGTTTGAATACTGCACTTTCAGAGTTTATAGATAAAAGTGAAAGTCAGTTATCACTGAACTAGTCTTTTCCACGCTAGACTGTTGAAATGCCCTGTATTTGGGCATCCATCAATGTTCATTCAAGAAGCTTCAGATTCAGATGCATTAGTAGAGCCCCACTGGCTTTCAGTCAAAAAAAGAGTGGCATTTAAGGCACCCTGCCTGACGCACAAAGCTCTATATGCCATAGTCCCTGATTAGCCTCTAAGAAAGTAATTTTTCCCAAAATCAATAAAATTACATAAGGTGGTAGGAACTTTGTCTACTTCACCTGCCAACTCTGAAATAGTATGCATTTGCATCGCACATGTCAGCCAAATCTGACCTGCTTTAGGTAAAATCCTAAAACCTGGCTCTTTTCATTCCCCCTATAACTTTTCTTATGTTCTTGTTGCCTCTGTACAGTACACTGCAGATACCAGCGGAAAGAACACCCTAGGGCATTTCAGGCTCTACAAATGATCAATAATGAATTATTTCAACCAGTGCCAGAAGATGAATTTTCGAATAGCTGGGGCAACCAAGATCAGTGACTGAGACTGCTGGTAGTGACAGGCGACTAAGACAGATGACTCTGATTTGTGAATAAGACTTATTACTGAGACAAGAGACTGAGACTTATGACTGGCACTGATCACTGGTGAGTTAAATGGTGACTGAGACTGGTGACTGGGACTTGTAACTGGTATTTGTTGGAAAAATACCAGTCTTTTGTGTGGTGTTTCCCTAGATGTTTGCCTTGACTGTTTTTTGCTGGTTGCATAACTCTGTGCACTTTGCCCAGTGGTAAAATGCCTGTGCCCCCCCCTTCCAACATGATGAACTGTGCATACCCTCAAATGCCATTTACCCTATTGTTTTATTACATGTTTACTGTAGATGTATTGTAAAAGTAGGCTACAGGGTAACTACCCCAATTGAATATTTTATAGTCTCCTTTTCTATGGATATGGAAATAGAACCTAATTTATATTTTGGTGGATAGGGTTAACACCGTCTGGACAACAGAGTAAATTACTCCATCACCCTGATGGATTCCCTGTCTGTCAAATTTAGAAACATCTGCTGGCCCACTGAACATTTCAGTCTTTGACAGGAACTGCAGTCATGGCAGTTCCTGCAAATGTATTGTAAGTTTGATTGACGGCTTACAATCAAACTTACAATTTTATTTATTTTTTCCAAAAGAAAATCTCAATGCATGAGAGTTTTTAAATTAGGTGAGTAGACATACAGCCTAACCTGCGACGGCACTTACTTCGTCAGGCCCTCAAAGTAGTTTGATCACTGCAAAGACTGTGAACTGCTCTGCCACCCCGTAACTCCACTAGTAAGTGAAGCCCTTCTGTCTCTAAACTCTGACCCCGGTCAGTAGTTCGAGGAGCTCCTCCACCTGCAGGCTCTGCCTGCACCTCATCCCAGGTGTCTAGTGGAAGAGCTCTGCTCTTCTGCTAGGCTGCCCTCTGCCTCTTCTCTTTTTCTGTCCTCTCCCCTCATTTTTATTCTTTTATTGTGCCATTTTTTGTGCCTTTCACTTCTGCACTTCCTCCATCTTTTTCCTCGTTTCCTTCACTCCTCTCATTCTTGCTTCTCTCTCTCTCTCTCTCTCTCTCTCTCTCTCTCCTCTCTCTCTTTTCCCCACCGCTGCTGTCTGCACAGCCCTGCCCCCTTTTTCACACCGTTCTCCCGCTCCCGCCTCCCAGCTGTCCTCTTCTCCCCCCTCCCTACTTAATGGTGGCTGCGCCGCTGGTGCGCCAAAGGTGTGCCTAATGAAAGCCCACCTGCACCCGTCGGCGACCCGACCAGCGTTAGGACCCCTGGACCTCCTGCCCACCAACGCTGCATGGCAGCAGCACTCATCGCACGCAACCCAGGACACGACAACAACTGTAAGCAGGCATCACCATGGGACCCTTCACTTGTCGCCACATCAAATTCACCAGCCTCCACTACTCAAGCCCACCCCTGAGGACCCACAAAGAAGAACACAAATTGAGATGTATCCTGATCAACACACGCTCCATCCACAGGCACCCCATCATACTCTGGAACCTCATCGACACCACATCCTCAGATGTCGCCTTCCTCACAGAAACCTGGCTTAACCCCTCCTCGGCTCCAGACATTGCCATTGCCATCCCTGACAGCTACAAGATCATCCACAAAGACCGCACAAACCGCCCGAGGGGAGACATCGCCATCGTCCACAAAGAGTCTCTGCGCTTCTCCACCAGCACTGAAGACACCACAACCAACATGGAACTCCTCCACTTCCAGACTGGAACCAACCCCAACACCACTCTGCAGGCCACCCTCATCTACAGGCCACTGGGCCCCGCCTCCCATTCTGCGACACCATCACTGACCTCGCCACCACTCTTGCGCTTGCTTCCAAGGACCACATCCTCCTCGTGGACCTCAACTTCCACCTGGAGAATACCAATAACACCAACTCCATGATGCTGCTTGGAAACCTCGCCAACCTCGGACTCAAGCAACTCATCACCTCGCCCACCCACTCCGCTGGACACACACTCGACCCCATCTTCACCGCCAGCAACCACATTTCCATTAGCCACATCACCAAACTCCAATGGACCGACCACCACTGTATCCACTTTACCTTCAGAAAATCCCCCGACCGACACCTCACTCACTTACCCCCCTAATGGAGCTGGAATAAGATTATCAAGGATCAGCTTGCTACTCACCAGCCTCAATAACTCACCCCCAGACGACCTTGACACAAACACAGCTGCCCGAGACCTCACCAACTGGATCTTAGAATATGCCAACACCTTAGCCCCCATCAACAAACCCTCTAACAGATGTACATCAATGAAAGCCAATGAAAGGAGTCAATACAAAAATGCAGACGCCATGAAAGAAAATGGTGCACCGACAAGACCCCTGCCAATCACAAAGCTTTCAAAAAAGCCATAAACACACACCACCGACTCATCAGGACCACCAAGAGAAATGCCTTCCAGTAACGCATAAACAACAATGCACACAAAAGCAAAGAACGCTTCGTGATGATCAGCGAACTGACCAACCCAAGAGCGCACTCCATGGACATCCCCCCTCACAAGCACTCTGCAACAACCTCTCCACCTACTTCCATCACAAGATAGCAGACATCTACGACAGCTTCCCGACTCAGAACCATCCCATACCCACCACAGTCATATCCACCACCGAAGCTCCTCCAAGCCCCCACCACCTACTCTGCTGGGCCAACATCTCCGATGAAGAAACCCTCAACATCATGAACTCCATCCACTCCGGCTCTCCCTCCGACCCCGGCCCCCACCACATCTTCAATAAAGTAAGCAGCACCAATGCACCTAAACTCTGCCACATCATCAACTGCTCCTTCGAAACCGCCACCTTCCCAGAAATCTGGAAACATGCTGAAATCAAGCCCTTACTGAGGAAACCCACCGCAGACCCAGACGACCTCAAGAACCTCCGGCCCATCTCTCTACTCCCCTTCCCAGATAAAGTCATCGAAAAAGCTGTCAACAGACAACTCACCAACCACATCGAACTCAAGAACATCCTGAACCCCTCACAGTCAGGCTTCTGGAGCAACCACAGCACCGAGACCACCCTCCTCGCCGTCACAGATGACATTCGCATCCTCTTAGACAGGGTTGAGACCGCGGCTCTCATCCTCCTCACCTGTCAACGGCCTTCAACACTATTTCCCACCGCACTCTACATACTCATCTCCATGACGGCATCATCCGCGACAAGGCACTAGAATTGATCACCTCCTTCCTCTCTGACAGGACCCAAAAAGTCTGACTCACCCCCCTTCTATTCAGAGGCCACCAAGATCATCTGGGGCATCCCACAAGGCTCCTCTCTGAGCCCCACTCTCTTCAACCTCTACATGGCCCCCCTAGCTAACATCGCCAGACACCACGCGCTCAACATCATCTCATACGCTGACAACACTCAGCTAATCATCTCCCTCACCAACGACCCGCACACAGCCAAAGCTAACTTCCACTACGAAATGAAGGTAGTCGCCGCCTGGATGAAGGAGAGCTGCCTCAAGCTAAATACCGAAAAAACAGAAGTCCTCGTCATCGGCAACAACCCCTCACCCTGGAACATCTCCTGGTGGCTCACTGCCCACGGAAGCTCTCCATCCGTCTCATCAAGAATGCCCCCAAACACAGCCACACCTCAGCTCTACTGAGGGTCCTGCACTGGCTCCTAATAGACAAGAGAATTACATTCAAACCTCTCACGCATGCCTACAAAGCCCTTCATAACGCCGGACCAGAATACCTCAACTACAGACTCCACTTCTACAGGCCCACCAGACAGCTCCGTTCTGCCGACCCCGCCCTCGCTGCCATCCAATGCCTCCAGAAGGCCACAGCAAGAGGAAGATCCTTCTCCCACTACGCTGCCAAGTCCTGGAACTCCCTTCCCATCCACCTCAGAAGATCTCCCACTCAATTGCAATTCAGAAAAAACCTCAAAACTTGTCTTTTTGTCTGATCTCTTCTGTTCATCGACGACTACTCACTTACTGCCCCCACCAGCGCCTTAAAACCCTAGCAGGTGACTAGCTGCACTTTACAAGTATAATGATTGATTGATTGACTGTCGTCAAATTGCGGTCTGCCTGACCTTAAAATGGGCCAGCAGACTATTATGCTGGTGGTACTCTCCGCCAACAAATAAATCAGGCTTATAGTCTTGCACCAGATTCATGCTGCACAAGTGTTCTGCCCAGTGTTCATGTGGGTAAATTCTCACAATCCATAGTCTGTATTTTCTTTCTGAAAGGTGCTTAATGACAATAAATCCACCTTAAACACGCACAGCAAACCAAAGGAATTTGAACATCAAACATAACAAATTAGGCCAACAGGTTTATATTCAACAGAGGCTTGTCAAGCATGGCATGTGCTTCTTATCTGGATTAACTTTAGGATATTACTGTAAAAGGGCCTTCCCATAATTTGCATTTCGGTTGAAATGATTTTTCCCAAGCCTCTTTTGTCAGACTTTCAGGAACAGGAACAATATTGGGTGAAATATGCTTTCCGGGTCACAAGTTGTATTGATTAGATGCTGTTCGCTTGACAATTTAGCCAGTCCTGACAAACATTCATGTTTAATTGGAGTTTTCATTTACCATTATGCCCCGTTCCACAACCTTTAATCACTGGCCCTGCCAGTTTTTGCTGTCTTTACGTATTTTCCCCTCTACTATAAGTTCCCCTATCTAGCCTCTGTGGGTAGCCTAACTGTAATCGGCGAAGAAATGGTACCCCAGATCTAGAACCAATGGGACTTGAATGGCCGGCAACTCCGAAGAATGTGATTCATGCCATTCTCGCCCTGTTTTCAGTCTGTGCTACTTAAAATGCCGTGCGCATAGTCCAAGTACATCCAAAACAGATTTTCTGGACAATCTCTAACTATGTACATGACTTTCCTTTAGATTCATTATGTGTTAATATACTTCACATGGCTATCCTGCACATCTGGCATGGGTTAAGCTCTCGCTCAGTTACGTTGAACACCATTTGTCTATAGTATAAGCAAACAGCAGTCTGTCGTACTGAGGACATTTGTGACCGTTCATTCATCTTCCTCTTGAGTAGGACTTTATCATGGCGTTCATATATTATCCTGCAAGCAGAAAAATTTAAGTCAGTGCCTGACCCTTTAACTTTATCTGCAGGACGCTTGTCTTTCCAGTATGGTGAGGGGCAAATTTGATTTAAGGGATTGATATTTTTATCAAAAATGTCCGATGCAGATGACTTTCTACCCACTAAATGAGCTGTAGGACGCTCGAGCACTCGTCTATGTAGGTACATATAGTCAGGACAAGGTGAAAACACAATGGATTACACTTTTAGGAATTCAGGTATTTAGTCTTGTTTCACGTGTAAAAATGTATAACCTTCCCGAGGCATACAGGGGCATCTAATGAAAAGCCCATATATAGAAGTGAAATAGTTGCTGGTGGTCGCACCGATTTGCTACTGCTTAGCCAGCTCAGACAGTGCCTCAATCTCCCCAGAAGTAAGATGGCTGGCCTGCTGTGATTGAACTGAAACTATTTTTCTCCTAAGTACTTTAAATATTCCCAGCTTCGTTGTTTTATTTCACAAGAAGGGGTTCTTATGGATCAATGTGCTCCTCCGTGTCAACCTACTGCTTCATTGTGAAACCTTTCCCTCTTCTCTATCTTTCTCTTTGCAAGCACCTTTGGGATTCCAAACAGGTTCCTTCTGCACTATGGGTGTGACTGTAGTGGATAAGTTCAGGACTAGAGCTAGTGAAACAGATTTCAGCTCCTATCCCCCTAACTGTCTCTGTGACTTGGAATCCTTTACACATCGGAGCAATGGGTGGTGGCACTACTTTCTGTTAGAATCTACATCTAACTCCCTACCACTTTGACCATCCGTTTCTTGGGAAACAGCATTTCTATGTTCCGCCATTTAAAAATGAGCACACCATCCTCAACCAACTAAACCAGTCACCTTAAGAGAGATTCATTTGCCAGTTTCCTCACTACAACCATTTCAGGAAACGCCTGAAAACTGAACCATTCAAACTTGCCCTGGACTGACCTCTCCACGGATTAGGGGTCACAAGAATTAAGGAGAGTCTTTCAGCTGTTGACAATCCGACTCTGACTTTCCTTAAACCTGTTAAATGACACTGTGTGCAGTGCTGTATAAATGTCATACAAATATATGACTACAATAACAACATTGCTTCTCTCAGTGCTGCAAGCACCCTACTTTTTACACCTTTTCAGAATCCCTTAGAAACACTGGTATCCCCATGCCAATAAAAGAACAAAAGAAAACAAATCAAAAGGAGAAGGGTATACAGGTTTGGCATGATTGTTTTCCAGATTTCGGCTTCCCATTTAGAATTTTTTGTTCTAGCTGTGACATTTCACATACAGAGGACACTGTAATACAAGGGGCCATCGCTTTTAAGCCTCTGTACACCAAGCTTAGCCCCTTGAAAATAATTGTATTTATTTACATTATTTTTACGAATTTATATAGCATAGACATGACCCGGACGCATCACAGTGCTTTGCAAGAGTAGGGATACCTGATCATTGGAGCTGGAGTACATTAGAGGTACAACCTAGGTAGAGATAAAAGCAGATTCTCACGAGTAGGTCTGACGTAAGCTGTAGATGATAGCAGTTCCCAAATAATCAACACAGGAGTACCTTCAAGATGCAATATAGGAACAATTAAAGCAGACATTTGAGAGCGAGTGGACGAAATGTTCCCGTTGTGAATAGGAAGAGTGTGAATCCTCTTTTTGTCCAAAAATACGTTCACATTTTCTGTCCAGCAGTCAATCGGAAAGAACATTTTGCAGTTGTTTGTATTTTAATGAGATTCCTATGCAAGCCCTGCATAACGTTTTGGTTTATTTAAGCCAGAAGTTCACCATCAAGTCTAAAGCGCAACCATCCTCAATTACCAAGTGATGGAAGGAATAATATGCTGCAATTTTCTGATAACTAGAATGTCACTTGTGACGGTCTTCTTCATTTAGGAACAAAAGATAAACTGTACCCTGTGTGAATCCTTAATGTTTTAATTTGTCCAGAAAGATAGCAGACTCGTCGAGGACCTCTATGGTGTTCTCCTGGTACTTATTGTATTTCACGCTAGAAAAAAAAGGTGTCCGTTTTAATATTCATTGATCCATTCAAGACACAAACCTTCATTTGAAGGGAAAAGGTCAACGTTTCTAGACATTTGAAACAGAATTTTCTGCCAAGCATGAGGCCAGTCCTTTTCCGTTCAGAGACTACAAACTGCATGTGTTGTGAAGCAAATAACAAAGGGCCTTATTTCCAGTTTGAAGGACAGGTTACTCCGTCACCATTATGACTAATAGCTCATCTGCCTCATTATAAGTGCACTGTATGTAATAGAACGATAAGGTGGACAATAAGGCAACTGCAAGTCAAACCTAAAGTCTTTATTTTACTAACATCAGTGAAAAACATGCATGCATGAGAAGCAGTGCAGCTCCTTCACAATGGTGAAGGAGTGTTGTCCCCTGGCTAAGCAAGGAGGTGAAAGATAACACAATATTTAATTATCATTTTATCTTTCATATGCTGGCTCAGCCAGCAACACGTTCAGGGCAGGGCAGGGCTGGGCCATGGGTTGGTGGGAGGGCGAGGAGTGCATTAAGTGTGTCTCAGGCTGGCCAAACACATGCACACTGCACAGACACCAGGGTTGTGTCCGAGTGGTAGTCCAAGCCTCTCAGACCAATCCTGACACTGCTTTCATGCTAGGTTTAGCATGAAAGCACCACCAGGATTGCTGGGGGAGCCTGTGCTGGTGTCCCAGCAACCGCTAGGACACCACAAGAAGACCAAAAGAGCAACGCGTCAGGAGGCAGTGACGGGAAAGGGTACTTTTTTCATTATCATACTTTTTTTATTTGCTCCCCTCATCCCTCCCCCACCCCGCACCTTGAGATTTGCGCCGCCGCTGATAAGAAGTACAGTAGAGATCCAGTCATGAACATTAGATACACATGCACAGATGCACATGCTTCTGTTAGAATATGGGTCTTGAGCCATTGTGATCATGTATTGTAAGCGAAATACTTCTACAATGGATGTTAGTTTCTTTGGTGTCTTGTTCATGCTGCTATAAATCTAATTTCCAGTTCTTTGTGAGAACTTGAGCAGTATAACCTTTTGTAATAAACATTCGGCCTCCTCCTGGCGATAGTGTCATTACTTCTTTCACACATTACCTTCTGTGACTGATAATAAAAAAGTTGAAGGATATGCTGCGTATTGTGCCTCTCAAGCCAAAGGTCTATCAAGCTGGCTGCTATCATTTTATAGAACTTACATAAAACAAGAGTAACTACATTTTGCTCATTTCTTACTTGAATTTGAAAGCAACGAAAAGTAGAACTGTATCTCATTATCCCAATATATAACCAGTATAAAGTCATGATGAAATCAGCTACTGTGCACTTTCAACAACAACACATGAGCTGATTCTGGCAGAAGATACTAAGGGAAGAAGCGTAGCTCAAATGATCTCGAGGGGGGTAATCCTCATATGTTATTTAAAGTGGTGACATTTTTAGGCATTGTTAAGTTTCTAAACGTTCTTATTCTTTCTGCTTCAAAGAGCAAAGACACGCTCATGCCGTGTACTAAAAATAAAAAAATGATAATTGAATGAATAGTATGCAGTTAAGAAGGTCCAGGCTATTGATATAGTAGCAGTGGAAAGTGTAATACACCAATAACATTAATTCGAAATAGATGAATTTGGAAAAGAAAGGCCATGGTATCTGTTTGACACAAAAGTCATCTACCCAAAGGCACCAAACCACTGCTGCTTACTTAGAATTTTATTTATTTCAAACACAACACTCAGCAATGTTGTCTAAATAGTAACCAGCATTATTTTACTTCAAACTGTCTGCAGGAATTGGAGTGTAAGCTGCTTGAGAGATACCAAAGACTTGTTGTGAAGTTTTATTGAGGTTCCAGAAGGCACAAGTAATCTGGTCTCCCAAAAGGGTATACAAGTTTCTGTGAAGAATCCCTACCCTGTCTTTGCCACATTGGGACATGTAGCTAAGCCTCTCCAAGAGAAAAGTTATACCTGTGCAACAACTAGTCAAATCAGCAGCAGAGACATAAAGATCACAAGAGACCTTACTCAAATTACTTCAATATAACTGAAGAAGAGGAGATGTAGGGATCAACAGTTCTAGGAACAAAAATATTAACTTAAAAATCCCAAGATTGTTAATCACACCACAGTTATTCTTTAGGTCCTGGTCGAAAGTAATGGCAGTATGTTGTATTTTGATGGTTCATCCTCGTCAAATGCTTTGCCTTTCAGATCTATTACATGGTGCAGGAATAGCCTGAGAGCTGCAGTGGTAATGGTTCTAGAAGGTTGAATACACAAGTTGAATGGTCCCATTATGGCTTCAAATCCAACAGTAATATGAAGCTGTTGAGATTGGGACTGTCTTGGAGGTTGTGTCTTTGTAGGCTTGACACCTTGTCCCAGTCTTTCAGGGACTGACTTTTTGTCATGTCCCAACTTTTCTAGAGATGTTCTATAGCCCTTTTATTTTGATGCAAAGATCTCCAAGTCGTCAGGATCCAGCTCATTGTAGCTGGTTGCAGAAGGCTTTCTATAACTGTAGTTTCAGATCTACAGCAAAAAGTCCTATTGCAGTGATGTCTTGTCCTCCATATTTCTTTGCAGCAGCAACATTTTTCTGTGTCCACAGGACCTTCTCCACTCTGTAGAAACAGGAGGAAAGTTTCACATGGGCAGATAGGATACATGTCCATCTGTAACTGGTGCACTTTTTCCCAGGCAAGCAGAAGCTTTCTTCTCTACAAATTGTTCTCCACACCCAGCCACAGAAGGCATGCTTCATAGGTACAAGCATGCTTCATGGAGACAATGTGGGGAACTGAGGATCACAACAAAAGTTGGGAACACCACCATCTATTGCTTAGACTGACTAGTAGGGATTTGTCAGTACAAAAACTGGTATGTCTTCTTATCTTCACCTGTTCCTGGCATGTTCCTCATTGGAGTTTGTCAAGCTGGGTATTTCATTGGGTGAAATCAGTCAAGAATTGATGAAGATCCTGAACCAATCAGAATATAATTCCACTGTTCTCCTTTTCACAACGTTACTTTATGGTGATTCACCTTGTGAGAGAACAGGGCTGACTGCAGAGGCTCCCTAACTTTTTGCCCCCATTTTCCACTTTTTGCTGGTGTTTTCCTGACTCTGATGGTGCCCTGGGTACTGCTAACCAGTCCCAGGGCCTGTGCTCTGTGTAAAATCAGTATGAACATTAGGCTAATTATAATTGGCTAAGTCAACCTACCTATAAGTCCCTAGTATATGGTAGGGCATGTAGGTTTAGGGACCCCAGCATACAAGGTGCCCCCATCGGTGCACTGCTGAGGTGCCCAGTGTCATTTTAAAGGCAGGCCTGCCTTGCTGGCTGCTTTTAAATTAGAGTTATATGCAAATTCGTCTTTGGAATTAAAAGTAGTTCCAAGGTCTTAAACTACCTTATTTTTACATATAAGTCACCCCTAAGGTGTGCCCTATGTGTCCCTAGGGCTGGGTGCCATGTAACTATAAGCAGGGTCCTTATAAAAATAGTTTCATAAGCCCTGGTGAGGTAAAACAGCCACATTTGTTTTCCCCTCATTGTAGTGAATGGCGTCCGTAGGCTAGAATGGGGAGAATTAATTTTAAAAGTCCCCTTAAGTAACAGATAACAAGAGGTTGGTATCATATTAATTGTTATAATAATTCCCACAACTTCCAGTTGTTGGATTTAATATAACTTGTTCAGGTAAAGAGTTTTAAAGTTTACCTACAAAGTTGCCAACTTCAGCCCTGCAGTGTTTTTGCTGCTGTGCTCTGATTGGCCAGCCTCTGGCAGCCTGGCCAGGCTGCCTTGATGCGATGTGAAGTGGCCTGGCTTCACACAATGAGATGTGCCTGTGGGAGGAGATCTCCCCTCAGCAGAAGGTAAGGCAGGAAGGGGATGGGGCTGCCAAACTGGTCTTCAAAGGCAGAGAAGGACATTTGGAGCAACCCAGCAACATCCCCACATCCTACAAACCCAGACAAGTAGCTGCCCCCTTGATTAGATTAGGAGAGGGCAGGGTAAGGGTGTGTTTATGATTTTTAGCCACACCAGTGGGTGGGCTCAGCCAGATGTAACCTCCAAAAATCACTTTCAGCCATGATGGATTTTTGAGGAATGCTGTTCCCTGGGATTGATTTTTGCCACACTTCACAGGAAGTGCTCGTCACAGGGGGAAGGACCCTGCACCTGATTGGAGAACCAGGACCCCCCTGTTTTATACCCAGGAGCAGGAATTAAACTGGCAGACCTGCACCCACACCTCAGTTCCCTACCAGATACCTATCAGATTCAAACAAGGAAGAACTACAGGAGAAGAAGGACTGCCCTGCTGGACCCCTGGCCTGCACCTGGACCCTGCACTCTGAAGGACTGCACCAGCTGCACACTTGGGCTTCACCACAAGAAGGACTTTGCCTGGCTTCAACTGGTTCAAGGAGGGACTCCCTGTTTGCTACAGGTGAAAAATTGTTAACCAGAGTCCCCTGCACCAACTTCTGAAGAAATCAACCAGCTAACCACTGTCCAGTGGCCAAAAACGAGTTTGCGCCAGGTGCATTCTGGGAGTTGTAGTCCACACCCCCAAGGATCATCTCAGAGCTTCTGGAACCTTGGGGTGAGCTGTGGACCCCAAAAGAACCTTAAAGGAACATCTGGGAGAAGATCCAGAAGTTTGGAGAAGTTTGGAGAACTTTTAAAAAAAAGCTCCATAGAGGGACCGACCCGCCGCGGCAACTCTAGCCGGTTCGTCCTGGTGAAGAAAATCTCACAAAAAGAGACTAAGGCCCTCATTCTGACCCTGGCGGTCGGTGATAAAGCGGCGGCCAAGCCGCCAACAGGCCGGCGGTCTAAAATATGCAATTCTGACCCTGGCGGGAACCGCCAACACAGCCCGCCAACTTAACACTCCGACCGCCACAGCGGTACAAACAAACAGCGCGGCGGTTCCCGCCAACAGCCCGGCGGCAGACAAAGTACCGCCCACCCTATTACGACCCACCAATCTGCCACCTTTTCCGGGGCGGGAGCACCGCCGATAAGAACACGGCGGAAACAGACTACGAACGGGAAAACGCTCACCTCTACGCACTCCACGCGAGATTCCGGCAGTATGGAGCCAGAGTTGCAGGTCATCCCCGCACTCCTATTCCTGCTCATATACCAGGAGCACGCCCGGCGGCGCGGAAGACATCGGTGAGTACGGCACCTACGACACAGGGGAGGGAAAAGATTACCGGCACACACCCACCCACCCACACCCACTACAACACACACATCAATGCATTCCCACAGATCACTGTCACAACCCACAAACCACCCCCCTGCGAAATAATGCAAAGACCAAAAGAAGAGATCATAAACGGGCAGATATATTGAAATATGTACACCAGTAATCCCAATAAATAAATAAACTATGTACAAAATATATACAGCTACTAAATGTAGTCCAACCACTGTCCGTGGATCACAGGGGTCCTGTGCAAAGGGGCAAGGCCCAGTCCCACGACAAGAACTCCACGGAGAGAACACTGCAGGGGCATCAGAAAGAAAATAGGACAGGCACCTCAGGGGGAAGGGAAGGGGGGGCACCTCAGCCACTTGAGTACACGACGCCAGATCCACGAGGGGACTCCATGACCACTGGCCCATCCTGGGGAGAGCAAAGCCACAGTCCAAACAGTCCATACAGTGGGTGGCCTGCCCACTGGGCCATCCTGGGGAGAGCAAAGCCACAGTCCATACAGTCCATACAGTGGGTGGCCTGCCCACTGGGCCATCCTGGGGAGAGCAAAGCCACAGTCCATACAGTCCATACAGTGGGTGGCCTGCCCACTGGGCCATCCTGGGGAGAGCAAAGCCACAGTCCATACAGTCCATACAGTGGGTGGCCTGCCCACTGGGCCATCCTGGGGAGAGCAAAGCCACAGTCCATACAGTCCATACAGTGGGTGGCCTGCCCACTGGGCCATCCTGGGGAGAGCAAAGCCACAGTCCATACAGTCCATACAGTGGGTGGCCTGCCCACTGGGCCATCCTGGGGAGAGCAAAGCCACAGTCCATACAGTCCATACAGTGGGTGGCCTGCCCACTGGGCCATCCTGGGGAGAGCAAAGCCACAGTCCATACAGTCCATACAGTGGGTGGCCTGCCCACTGGGCCATCCTGGGGAGAGCAAAGCCACAGTCCAAACAGTCCATACAGTGGGTGGCCTGCCCACTGGGCCATCCTGGGGAGAGCAAAGCCACAGTCCATACAGTCCATACAGTGGGTGGCCTGCCCACTGGGCCATCCTGGGGAGAGCAAAGCCACAGTCCATACAGTCCATAACAGAGCCCACTGCCACTGGAGGAGGCAAGTTGGCCACAGGACATCCTGCAGCCCTGCCCGAGATAGATCCTGCCCTGCCACGTCTGCCAAAGGGCCAGCGGTTCTTGCCCTGAAGGGCCCAGTTCAGCGGTTCTTGAGACGGCGGGGCCCAGTTCAGCGGTTCTTGAGACGGCGGGGCCCAGTTCAGCGGTTCTTGCCCTGAAGGGCCCAGTTCAGCGGTTCTTGAGACGGCGGGGCCCAGTTCAGCGGTTCTTGCCCTGAAGGGCCCAGTTCAGCGGTTCTTGAGACGGCGGGGCCCAGTTCAGCGGTTCTTGAGACGGCGGGGCCCAGTTCAGCGCTCCTTGCCCTGAAGGGCCCAGTTCAGCGGTTCTTGAGACGGCGGGGCCCAGTTCAGCGGTTCTTGAGACGGCGGGGCCCAGTTCAGCGCTCCTTGCCCTGAAGGGCCCAGTTCAGCGGTTCTTGAGACGGCGGGGCCCAGTTCGTCGGTTCTTGAGACGGCGGGGCCCAGTTCAGCGGTTCTTGAGACGGCGGGGCCCAGTTCAGCGGTTCTTGAGACGGTGGGGCCCAGGTCAGCGCTACTTGCCTTGAAGGGCCCAGTTCAGAGGTTCTTGAGACGGCGGGGCCCAGTTCAGCGGTTCTTGAGACGGCGGGGCCCAGTTCAGCGGTTCTTGAGACGGCGGGGCCCAGTTCAGCGGTTCTTGAGACGGCGGGGCCCAGGTCAGCGCTCCTTGCCTTGAAGGGCCCAGTTCAGCGCTCCTTGCCTTGAAGGGCCCAGTTCAGCGGTTCTTGAGACGGCGGGGCCCAGTTCAGCGGTTCTTGAGACGGCGGGGCCCAGTTCAGCGGTTCTTGAGACGGCGGGGCCCAGTTCAGCGGTTCTTGAGACGGCGGGGCCCAGTTCAGCGGTTCTTGAGACGGTGGGGCCCAGGTCAGCGCTACTTGCCTTGAAGGGCCCAGTTCAGCGGTTCTTGAGACGGCGGGGCCCAGTTCAGCGGTTCTTGAGACGGCGGGGCCCAGTTCAGCGGTTCTTGAGACGGCGGCCGGTCTATGGCCAACTGCTAATTGCCTGGTGGTGCCCTCCTGGGCAGCGGGGATGGTGCTCCTTCAATGCCCACCTGGGCTGTGGGTGGTGGGGCCCTCCTGGCCAGCTGGGCTGGGTCCTCCCTGGGCAGCGGCTATGGGGGTGGTGGGCTCTCCCGGGGCAGCTGTGCCGGTTCCTCCCGGGGCAGCGGCTATGGGGGTTGTGGGCTCCTCCTGGGCAGCAGGCATGCTGCCTGACCTCTCCGACTTGCTGCCCTTGCCCTCCTTAGTCGTCGGCCTGTGGCCCTTTCCTCCCTTTGGAGCTGTGGCTGGTGACTGTCTCTGGGGGGTGTCCGGGGGGGATGTAGAAGGCGGGCTCCTGCGGCTCCCCTTCCGCCTTCTGCTCCTCTTCCCAGGGGGTGGGCTGCCTGTCCCCTTGCTGCTGGGCGAAGATCCAGACATGCGGGCTGGCGGGCTCCAATACCCCTGCACCCTTGTCAAGGGGGCTGCAGGGCTGGTGGTGGCTGAGGTGCTCTTCTTACCCCGACGAGAAGGAGGGGGGGGCTCAGGGTCAGGAAAGAAGTTAGTAGTGGCGAGGAAGAGCTTCTTGGGACAATGGAGAGTGGTAGGTACAGTGGGAATGGGAGTGGAGGGAGAGGATGTGGTTGTAGGTGAGTCACGTTTGCTGTCTTTGGGTGCAGGTGCAGGAGGGATAGGCTGTCGTGAGGTGGATGGCTGTTGGGTGGGTGGGTGGCTGCGTTTGTGTGGTGTGGAAGAGGGGGTGACAGACACAGTGGGAGAGGACACAGGGGACGTGTAAATGGCAGTGGGGGTGGTGACTGCACGTGTGCGGACTGGAGTGGAGGGTGTGCTGGTGATAGAAACATTGGCTGATGGTGAGGTGAATGGAGGTGTGAGTGTAGACGTCACAGGGAGGGAGGAGGGAGACGAGGAGGTGGGGGTCACAGAGGTGGTAGTGACTGTTGGCATGTCTGCATCGGAATGTTGCGTGTGTGAATGTCTGCGTGATCTGTGGTGCTTATGTTTGGATGAGCTTCTCTTGGGTGTTGAGGTGTGTGCAGGCTGGTCTGATGGTGTGGGTGGGACAGGCAGAGGAACAGGAGACTGGGAGGAGGGAGTTAGTAGAGGCAGGCAGGAGACAGGGACAATGGCTGCCGTCAGTGCTGAGGCCAGAGCCTGGAACGATCGCTGATGGGCAGCCTGACCCGAATGAATGCCCTCCAGGTACGCATTGCTGCGATGAACCTCCCTCTCCACCCCCTGGATGGCATTCAAAAGGGTAGTCTGCCCAACAATGAGCGTTCGGAGGAGGTCAATGACCTCCTCACTGAGGGCAGCGGGGGTAACAGGGGCAGGGCCTGAGGTGCCTGGGGCGAAGGAGATGCCCGGCTTCCTGGCAGAGCGGGCACGGGGCGAACGCTGAGGGGCTGCTGGGAGGGCGGAGATGGTGCGCTGGGTGGCGGCTGTACCTGTAATAGCGGGGGGCACGGATGGTGCCACCCCCGCAAGGGAGCCCCCTTCCGAGGACGTGTCCGTGTCGCTGCAGGGTCCAGTCGTCCCCGTCGTGGAGCTCCCCTCGCCCTCCGTCTCACTGGTCCAGTCTGACTCTGTGGCATGGCCCTCCTGGGCCATGTGAGATGCAGCTCCCTCCTGCCCCGATGCCACTTCTCCTCCGCCTGATGATGCTGATGCACACAAGCACAGAAAGACAAACAAAAAGGGGGGGGGAGAGAGAAATAAAGGGATATTGAGTACATGGATCTCCGGTACAGTTAGCGGACATGACAGACACAGATGCCCCCTGCACTAACTTGCGCACTTGGGGTACGCTACGCATTCCGTGGAACATGCCCTACACGCCTAGAGTTGACAACTGCACCCATGGATG
The DNA here is from genome assembly GCF_031143425.1 of Pleurodeles waltl. Taxonomy (NCBI): domain Eukaryota; kingdom Metazoa; phylum Chordata; class Amphibia; order Caudata; family Salamandridae; genus Pleurodeles; species Pleurodeles waltl. The sequence goes on along the minus strand of NC_090448.1, from coordinate 263,710,563 downwards.
ACACGGCCCAGGGATGGCTGTACTGACAAACTACTGAGGGTGGTGGCTGGGGACACAGGGGCTTACGGGGGTGCCCAGCCTACAGATATCGCCCTGGCCTAGGGGGACCCCCAGCCCTCCTCCCCCACCCAGACACCTCCACTGCGCGACAACAGAGTAGATAATGCTTGTACTCACCCCCTTGTGTCTGCTGTGCTGCCCTCACGCGCCCATCCAATTCAGGGTAGGCCACCGCCAGGATCCGGAACATCAGGGGGCTCAGTTGACGGCAGGCACCCCGCCTACGTTGGGAGGCCATCCCCAGCAGAGACTCGGCGGTCTTCTTGGTCCCGCGGCGGATGTCCTCCCACCTCTTGCGGCAGTGGGTGCCCCGTCGATGGTGGACCCCCAGGGCCCGGACTTCCTTGGCGATGGCACGCCAAATCCCGATCTTCTCATGGGCGCGGACCTATGTGACACGTACAGGGAGGGAGAAATACCACGTTCAAGTTTCTCAGCATTTTCCTTTCCAGTGGCCCAACGCCCCCCATCCCCGCCAGGCCCCCCGCCATGCCCCCCGCCATGCCCAACATGCCCCCCATCCCCGCCAGGCCCCCAGCCAGGCCCCCCGCCAGCCCCAACATGCCCCCCATCCCCGCCATGCCCCCCGCCATGCCCAACATGCCCCCCATCCCCGCCAGGCCCCCCGCCATGCCCCCCGCCATGCCCAACATGCCCCCCATCCCCGCCAGGCCCCCCGCCATGCCCAACATGCCCCCCATCCCCGCCAGGCCCCCCGCCATGCCCCCGCCATGCCCAACATGCCCCCCATCCCCGCCAGGCCCCCCGCCATGCCCCCCCGCCATGCCCAACATGCCCCCCATCCCCGCCAGGCCCCCCGCCAGGCCCCCCGCCAGCCCCAACATGCCCCCCATCCCCGCCAGGCCCCCCGCCAGGCCCCCCGCCAGCCACATCATGCCCCCCATCCCTGCCAGGCCCCCCGCCAGGCCCCCCGCCAGCCCCAACATGCCCCCCATCCCCGCCAGGCCCCCAAGCCAGCCAGTGGCCCCAAATCCATATTGAATTAAACTCACTTGTTGGTCTGGAGGACCGTAGAGTAGCGCATACTGGGGGAGGACCCCATCCACAAGTTTCTCCAACTCCTCTCCAGTGAAGGCAGGGGCCCTTTCCCCAGTCGCAGCAGCCATTGTCCCTTCCAGACCGAGATCACAGCAACACTTGCAGTATAGGTCCTCTCCTGTGAAAGTTCAAGTCGCAAGTGGATAAGTAGATAGAAAATGGCGGTCACGTCCGCGGTGGTGCGTACCGCGGCGGTGCGTCCCGCCACCGCCGGCGCCCTTCGCCATTGGCTCCTGAAACCCATAGGCTTCAATGTTAACCAATGCGGCTTCGCGCCGCGGTCTTCGCCCGCCGCCCGCCGCGGTGTGCCACGCCAGCGCATTGACCTCACATCCCATTGTCACACTTCACAGGTCAGGCAGCCGCCATTTCCAGGGCCCACAAGGCTCAATTTCAACTGCGTCACACAGGCCTAGGCCTTGCATAGCCACTCAGACACGCCATTCACTGCATAGAGAATCGTATACTGTGCTAGCTGTGAGTACGTACCTGTGGGTTGCTTGACTGTGTGCTCCATGTTGTCCTTCCTAGGCACCGTCCGCTGGGTTGGGCGAGGAGACGGATGAATCCTCCCGTGTACCGACCGCTGGTGGACCTGTCGACAATGGAAGAACGCCACATTATCCTGACCTACCGTCTTAACCGTGCCACTATCCATGAACTGTGTGCCCAGCTGGAGCCCGACCTGATGTCCCCCATCCGCCAACCCACAGGGATTCCCCCTCTGGTGCAGGTCATGTCAGTACTACATTTCTTGGCAAGTGGGTCATTTCAGACAACCGTGGGAATTGCTTCCGGGATGTCTCAGCCCATGTTTTCGAAGGTGTTATCCAGAGTGTTGTCTGCCCTGATGAAATCCGTGAGGAACTACATCATTTTCCCTGAGGTGGGCGAATTGGCTACAGTGAAGGGTGATTTCTACGCCCTTGGACATATTCCCAACGTAATTGGTGCCATTGATGGGACCCATGTGGCTTTGGTTCCCCCAAGAGACAGGGAGCAGGTGTACAGGAACAGAAAAAATTACCATTCAATGAACATCCAGGTGGTGTGTTTGGCTGACCAGTACATCTCGCATGTAAATGCCAAATTCCCAGGGTCAGTGCATGACGCCTACATCCTCAGGAATAGCAGCATCCCTTACGTGATGGAACAGCTACAGAGACACCGTGTATGGCTAGTGGGGGACTCTGGGTACCCCAACCTGTCGTGGCTACTGACCCCAGTAAGGAATCCCCGGACCAGGGCAGAGGAACGGTACAATGAGGCCCATGGGCGTACTAGGAGGGTGATCGAACGCACCTTTGGCCTCCTAAAGGCCAGGTTTCGCTGCCTGCATATGACAGGTGGATCCCTAATGTACTCACCTAAGAAGGTGTGTCACATCATCGTGGCCTGCTGCATGCTTCACAACCTGGCTTTGCGCCGCCAGGTGCCTTTCCTGCAGGAGGATGGTCGAGACGGTGGTGTTGTGGCAGCGGTGGAACCTGAGGAGAGTGACGAGGAGGAAGACGACGGGGCTGAAACAGACAACAGGGACAGAATCATTGAACAGTACTTCCAATAGGACACAGGTAACATTTCAAAGATAATTTAGTAAATGTTAACTACTCTCCAGCATCTCTGCTGCCTGTCTATTTGCCCCAGTGTATGATGACTGAGTTTTGGCTTTTCCCTCCCTATTTCAGATCTGGGGTCCCCACTACGAGTCCTGTGCTTCGTTTCCCCATGGACTACAGCTTTGTGGCAGCTGTTTGTTGACTTCACCATGTACAAGGACATATTTGCACTGTCATGTCAATTACAATCTATTGAAATCACAGCCAGACTCCTGATATTTTGGTGCAAAATAGGTGTTTATTGAAGTGCTCAAAATGGGATGGGTGGTTTCAAGTGGGTGGGGGCTATGGTGAAGGAATGTCCATGGCAGAGTCCAGAGTAACAGTCACACAGGTGCATTGTCCAGAGGCCTGTGGAGAGATGGAGCATGGGCAGTTCAAGGATGGACAGGGTGACAATGTGGGACAGTGGGATGACATCAGGTGGTATCCTTTGCTGGCGGGGGTCTTGACATCCTACTCTGTCTTCTTGCGAGATCTCAGGGCCCTCTTGCGGGGTGGTTCTTCTCCTGCAGGAGGTGGGGGTCTGGTGGGCTGCTGCTGTGCGGGGGCCTCCTGTCCACTAGCGCCGGCGGAGGTGGATGGCTGTTCTTGGTCCAGGCTAGTGGCAGGGGCCCTTGGGTGTTGTTCAGTGTCCGCCCTGCTGTTTACGAGGTCCTGCAGCAGCCCTACCATGGTAACCAGGGTGGTGTTGATGGCTCTGATGTCCTCCCTGTACCCCCGATAGTGTTCCTCCTGCAGCACCTGGATCTCCTGGAACCGGGCCAGTACCGTCGCCATCGTCTCCTGGGAGCGGTTGTATGCTCCCATGATGGTGGTGAGGACCTCGTGGAGAGTGGGTTCCCTGGGCCTCTCCTCCCCCCCCTGTCGCACAGCTGCCCGCCGAGTTCCCCTGTTTCCCTGGGCCTCTGCCCCCTGGCCGGTGTGCCCACTACCACTGCCCCCAGGTCCCTGTTGTTGTTGGGGTGGTGGGTTATCCTGGGTGCCCTGTAGTGGTAGACACACCGCAGATTGACGCGCCCTGGAGACAGAGGCATGGGCCCGCTGGGTGGGAGCTGTGCTGGTGTTCCCAGAGGGGTTTGGGTCTGTAGTGGCCTGGGCCTGTGTGAGGGGAACCGACTGTCCAGAGGTCCCCGATGGTCCGGGCTGGTCATCGGTGTCCAGGTCGACAGAGCTGCTGTCATCGCTGACGGCCTCTTGGGTGGGGGGTGTGGAGAATTCTGGCCCCTCCGCCGCGGTGTGTTGACGGTCGGGTCCTGCAGGGGTATAGAGGTATGGTTATAGTTTAAATGTGTCGCATATGGGTGTATCTGTGGGTTCTCGTGTCCCCAAGTGCTGGCATTCGTGTGTGGGGGCTTTGGTGAGGGTGGCTTGTGGGGGGGATGTGTATATGCATTGGGCATGCTTTGGTGATGGGTGTCCATGCTTAGTGGACGCATGCACGCCTAGGTTTTGGGATGTGTGGGTTGTGATGGTGAGACATTGGCGGGGAATAGGTGTGCTGGGGGTGGGGGTGAGGATGGTGGTGGGGGTGAGGATGGTGGTGGGGGTGAGGATGGTGGTGGGGGTGAGGGTGGGGGTGAGGATGGGGGTGGGGGTGAGGGTGGGGTTCGAGGATGGGGGTGAGGGTTGGGGTCTGATTTGGCATGCAGGTGGGGGGGAAGCAGTATTGAAGCTTCAACTTACCAGTATCCATTCCTCCGCCGACTCCTGCGAGGCCGTCAGGATGCAGGATGTTCAAGACTTCCTCCTCCCATGATGTGAATTGTGGGGGTTGAGGTGGGGGTCCTCCGCCAGTCTTCTGCACGGCGATGTTGTGCCTGGATACCATGGAACGCACCTTCCCCCGTAGGTCGTTCCATCGCTTCCTGATGTCTTCCCGATTTCTGGGGTGCTGTCCCACTGCGTTCACCCTGTCGACAATCCTCTGCCATAGCTCCGTCCTCCGGGCAATGCTGGTGTATTGTATCTGTGTGCCGAACAGCTGGGGCTCTACCCGAACGATTTCCTCCACCATGACCCTGAGTTCTTTGTCTGTGAAGCGGGGTTGTCTTTGGGGTGCCATGGGGTGGTGTGTATGATGTGTGGGGTGGAGTATGTGTATTTAAGTGAGTTGAGTGTGGTGGTGTGTGTTGTTTTGTGTGTGGATAGTGTGTGGGTGATGGTGTTGAGTGGCTGTGGCTGTTATTTTTTGGATGCTGGTGTCTCGCTCTTGCCTTCTTTCAGAATTTTTTAGCGTAGGGGTTTGTGGGTGATGTGGGTGTGTGTTTTATATTGTATTGTGTGTGTGGGAGTGGTGTGTGTATGTGTATCAGGTGTGTGGGATTCAAATCGTCCAATGTGGCTGAGTTTTGTTCGATTGTGTGTATTCTGACCGCGGCGGTGTGTCCCGCCAATGGAATACCGCGTTTGATTGACCGCCGCGTGGATTCGTGGGTCGTAATGGGATGGGCGTATTTCTGTTGGCGTGGCGGTGGAGGTTTGGTCACCTCCACCTTTCCGCCGACCGCTGGTCTGGCGGTCTGTTGTGGCGGTCGGATTTTCGGAGGTTTGCCTTCTGCGGGTCAGAATGACCGTGGCGGGTTTCCGCGACCGCGGCGGGATTATGGAGGATTTCTGACCGGCGGTAGGCGCCTTTTACCGCCAAGGTCAGAATGACCACCTAAGTCCGAATGTAGAAAGTTCACCGGGACCTCCCAGCCAGCATATCCGAGGAGGGCTCCAAGGACGTTGGGTCAAGATCCAGATTTGCCCCGGTCGAAGGATTTTCACCTCGAAAAAACAACTAATTCCGAAGGTAAAAGTCTCCACGAGGGCTCCCACGATGTGTATCCGGAGAAGAGTTCCAGGAGCTCGGATTGGACTGGCAGGTTCTTCCCGCTGAAGAAAATCTTCAGAAAACGACTAAGTCCGAAGGTAAATTTTTTACCGAGGCCTCCTGCGGGCTGTAGCCGAGCCGGGCCCCATCGTGGTCGGCCTTAAACTTTGACTTTGCCCCGGTCGAGGTGCGACCAGATTGGCGCTTTTTGTTTCTAGATGCTAGAAAACAATAATTCTTTAAAAATTCATATCTCCGGTTCCCCTTATCTGATTTTTTTCGTTTTTGTGTAAATATGAAGATAAAAATATAATCTATTTTTATAAATTGGTTTTGGATTATTAAACTGTTTCCTGTGTTTTATTTAATTACTGTTTTGTGATATTTGAATGCTTTACACTCTGTCTCCTAAGTTAAGCCTTGTCGCTCGTTGCCAAGCTACCAAGGGTTGAGCTGGGTTTAATTTACTGAGACCTAACTTGACCTAAGTGGAGGTTAGTGGCCTATTGCTAAGTGTAGGTACCTACCTGCCCTTACCAATAACCCATTTTGCAACGCACCTCCTATGTTAGGAATACACTTTTTGGTGAAAAACTATGTGACAGTCAAATGTACCATAAAAGCGAAGATGGGACCTTCTTTGGTGAGCTGTGTTGAGTTCTCCTTACCTCCTTATTATACCCTTGATCAGTCCATTTAAGACAACATGGGTTCAAAGGAAATCTCTACTCAAGAACACTCATTAACTTCAGACCTCCTTTTGGGCCCGTTCTCAGGGTTTCCGAAGTACCTTAAACCTGAAAGGAGCAGTGTGATACAAGGGCTACTCAGAAGTAGACAACAGACAATACATGTTGGCCTTTATGTGATTTTTCTGTGTATTGGCACCTGCTGGCTATAATTGAGCTGGGCTGGAAACAGATCTGAATTGACAGAGACTTCAGACAAAGCTGTGTTTTGCTTTTCTAAGGACTCAGTTAAGCTATATAACTAATCAAGATCTAACCTTATCACTGTTCTTTTCAGCCCATTATACCTATATATAGCACATTAACGTTTGATACCATGTTTTTACTAAAAACTACCAATAAGGCTTTTATGCATGTTATATGGTTTCAATATGTGTTACAGCTTGGCTACAGAAAGCCCACACTAAAAACCCACACATACGGTAGTGAATGATACATCCTTCTTTGTCAAAAAAAGTTGATATTTGTGTTTATTTTCCAATAGTATAGTTTATACATTTTATATTAAATGTTTTTTTTTGTTAACTAATTAAAAATTGTTTACTTAGCAGTGTGTTGTTGGGTTTGTGAGGGAGTAGCCTGGGAAATATATTTAAAATAAATGTGTTTTACACAATACATATGTAAATTATTTAATTATTTAATTGGTATTTTAATTCTTTTTAAATTTAATTGTTCATTAGTTGATCAGTTTGGTTAATTAATAAATTGTGATAATTATTTTATGTTTATTAATCCTATTACTTTTAATGATTGTACTTAGTACTTGAATTATTATGAATAATATTTCTCTTTTATTATGCATACTGTTATATAAATTAGATACATTTTCATTGATTGCTGTTCATTTTTTGTGGTACAAGAGAGAGAGAAGTATTTTAATTTAAAGTATTCATAATGTTTTATTTTTTAATTAGTAATATTGAATTTTGACTATTAAATAGATTTAATTCATTTTGTATTTAGTGCATACATTTATTATTTTAAACATGGTTTTCTTTCTTTTGTTTCTATAGTTAAAAGTTTTATTTAAAAACATAAGGCATGAGAATAGTAAATCTCACACCTTTAAAGTCCAACACATTTCTTCATATTGCTTAGATTGGAGTGGAAATAATGTTGCTTAGATTGGAGATGAAATAATACATTTGACTGCACTTTATCTACATTTGCTTGCATTTGAGAGGGAATCGTACATTTTATCTCTACAAAATCCAACATGTTCCCTACTGTCAATAACACTGCAGTGGGAATAGTAAATCTGAATGCTTCAAAGTTCAATACGTTTCCCACTTTTGCTTAGTTAGGATTGTTAATATACGTATTATAATTTATTTTATGTTCTTTGTAAAACATGTTTTCAATTGTTTTTAAACAATTACATATTTTGTACTTTCTTATTTTATTTTGTAATATTATTTTTGAATGGTATGTTTTATTTATTTGGTATATGTTTTTGTTATAGTCTCGATGATGTTTTGTTATTGTTATTATTAATAATACTTTTAATGTAATATATTTCTATCAATTTTTTTAATGTTTTCTACATTTTTCAATGTATATATTTGGCATAAGATAATTTATATATATATATAAATAAATGTATAGATATATGTCTAAATCTACATAAGTATATCCAAAATATGATCCGGGTTGTGAAACCTGTAGCGCAGCAGTCCCGGACGGGTTTCGGAAACTCTAAACACATCAATCCAAATCCTTGCGTAGAAGGAACGGCCGGGACAACATTGTACTGCTGAAAATTTATTAGGTCATTTATACATGAATAAGTTTACCCTCCAACGCGTTTCGGCCGTAGTCTTGCTCACGGAATAACCCTTGTACGCAAGGATTTGGATTATACACACACATTATTTTTATTTACTCTTAATTAGATTAGATTTTAAACTTTAATATCTAAGTTTAAGAAATGTATTCTTAAGTATAATACATTTGATATACTTACCTTTTTCTGATGATATTCTGGTCCACAATATTTTTGTCTGAATGTTTGTGTAGTGTTGGAAAATGGGTTATTGGTAAGGGCAGGTAGGTACCTACACTTAGCAATAGGCCACTAACTTCCACTAAGGTCCAGTTAGGTCTCAGTAAATTAAACCCAGCTCAACCTTTGGTAGCTTGGCAACGAGCGTCAAGGCTTAACTTAGGAGACAGAGTGTAAAGCATTCAAATATCACAAAACAGTAATTAAATAAAACACAGGGAACAGTTTAAAAATCCATAACCAATTTATAAAAATAGAATATATTTTTATCTTTAAAATGACACAAAAACGAATAAAATCGGATAAGGGGAACCGGAGATATGAATTTGTAAAGAATTATTGTTTTTTTAGCGCCTAGAAACAAAAAGCGCCAATCTGGTCATCTGGTTGCACCTCGACCGGGGCAAAGTCAAAGTTTAAGGCCGACCGCGATGGAGCCCTGCTCGGCTACAGGCCGCGGGAGGCCTCGGTTAAAAGTTTACCTTCACACTTACGGCCTCATTATGACCCTGGCGGGCGGCGGAGGCCGCCCGCCAGGATGCCGCCCTCCATAATACCGCTCCGCGGTCAGAAGACCGCGGAGGGTATTATGAGTTTTTCCCTGGGCTGGCGGGCGGTCTCCAAAAGACCGCCCGCCAGCCCAGGGAAAAACTCCCTTCCCACGATGATGCCGGCTCGTAATCGAGCCGGTGGAGTGGGAAGGTGCGACGGGTGCTACTGCACCCGTCGCGTATTTCACTGTCTGCTACGCAGACAGTGAAATCCTAGCGGGGCCCTCTTACGGGGGCCCCTGCAGTGCCCATGGCATGGGCACTGCAGGGGCCCCCAGGGGCCCAACGACAATCCCTACCGCCATCCTGTTCCTGGCGGGTGAGCCGCCAGGAACAGGATGGCGGTAGGGATTGTCAGAATCCCCTCGGCGGCGCAGCGAGCTGCGCCGCCTTGGAGGATTCTTACGGGCAGTGGAAAACCGGCGGGAGACCGCCGGTTTTCCCGTTCTGACCGCGGCCAAAGCGCCGCGGTCATAATGCCGAAGGGAGCACCGCCGGCCTGTCAGCGGTGCTCCCGCCCCCGTTGGCCCTGGCGGTTCTCTACCGCCAGGGTCATAATGAGGCCCTTAGTCTTTTTTTCGAAGATTTTCTTCAGCGGGACAAACCTGCCAGTCCAATCCGACCTCCTGGAGCCCTTCTCCGGATACACGATGCGGGAATCCTCTGTTGAGATTTTTACCTTCGGACTTAGTCGTTTTTTCGAGGTGAAAATCCTTCGACCGGGGTAAACCTGGATCTTGATCCGACGTCCCTGGAGGCCTCCTCGGATATTCTGGCTGGGAGGTCCCGGTCAACTTTTTACCTTCGGACTTAGTCTCTTTTTCTGAGATTTTCTTTACAGGGACGAACCAGCAAATCAGGCCGGGTCGCGGTTGAGGCAAGCCGGCTAGAGTTGCCGCGGCGGGTCAGTCCCTCTATGGAGCTTTTTTACAAAAGTTCTCCAAACTTCTGGGGCTTCTCCCAGATGTCCTTCTAAGGTTCTTTTGAGGTCCACAGCTCACCCCAAGGGTCCAGAAGTTCTGAGATGGTCCGTGGGGGGTGCGGACTACAACTCCCAGAATGCACCTGCCGCAAACTCCTTTTTGGCCACTGGGCAGTGGCCAGCTGGTTGATTTCTTCAGGAGTTAGTGCAGGGGACTCTGGATAGCAATTTTTCACCTGTAGCAAACAGGGAGTCCCTCTTTGAACCAGTTGAAGCCAGGCAAAGTCCTTCTTGTGGTGAAGCCCAAGTGTGCAGCTGGTGCACTCCTTCTGAGTGCAGGTTCCAGGTGCAGGCCAGGGGTCCAGCAGGGCAGTCCTTCTTCTCCTTTGGTTCTTCCTTGTTGGAATATGATGGGGATCTGAGGTGTGGGTGCTCCTGGGTGAAAAGCAGGGGGTCCTGGTTCTCCAATCAGGTGCAGGGTCCTTCCCCCTGTGATGACCACTTCCTGGGAAGAGTGGCAAAAATCAATCCCAGGAGGCAACATTCTCCAAAAATCCATCATGGCTGAATCTGATTTTTGGAGTTTACATCTGGCTGAGCCCACCCACTGGTGTGGCTAAAAATCATAAACACACCCCTCTCCTGCCCTCTCCTAATCTAATCAAGGGGGCACCTAGTTGTTTGGGGTTGCAGGATGTGGGGGTGTTGCTGGTTGCTCCAAATGTCCTTCTCTGCCTTTGAAGACCAGTTTGGTAGCCCTCCCCCTTCCTGCCTCACCATCTGCTGAGGAGAGATTCCCTCCCACAGGCACATGCCTTTGTGTGAAGCCAGGCCACTTCACACCTCATCAAGTCAGCCTGGCCAGGCTGCTAGAGGCTGGCCAATCAGAGCACGGCAGCAAAAACAATGCAGGGCTGAAATTGGCAACTTTTCAGGTAAAGTTTAAAACTCTTTACCTGAACAAGTTATATTAAATCCAACAACTGGAAATTGTGGGATTTGTTATAAAAATTAATTTGATACCAAACTCTTGCTAGCCATCATTTAAGGGGACTCTAAAAATTAAGATAAAGTCTCCCCATTCTAGCCTATGAAGGCCATTTACTACAATGAGGGAAAAACTAATTAGGCTGTTTTTTACCTCACCAGGGCTTATATAACTATTTTTATAATGTCCCTGCTTATAGTTACATGGCGCCCAGCCCTAGGGGCACATAGGGCACACCTTAGGGGTGACTTATATGTGAAAATAAGGTAGTTTAAGACTTTGGAACTACTTTTAATTCCAAAGTCGAATTTGCATATAACTTTAATTTAAAAGCAGCCAACAAGGTAGGCATGCCTTTAAAATGACACTGGGCACCTCAAGAGTCATAGGTGCAGTACATCAGAGTCAGGAAAACACGAGAAAAAAGTGAAAAATGGGGGCAAAAAGTTAGGGGGCCTCTGCAATCAGCCCTGTTTTCTCACACAAGCCCCCCCCAGCCCACACGCCCAGGAGACTCAGCCCAACCCAGGGAGAGTCTTCCTGGCTTGTTAGGCAAGGAAGACAGTGAAGAAAACTGGCTGTCCCTTTGCAGGGCCTACTCTGCCTTACATCCTCCTGCCATGGTTACTCCATCTGGGTAGTGAAGCCATCCCAACAGTGAAAGGACCCATCTCAAACTGAAACTTCCCTCTAGGGGGGGTCTTCCTCCTCTCTCTCTGACAACTTGGGTAGTGAGGTGCCCACCTCCCCTACTCCTAACTATGCTAGGGCAACACCTAGCTTACCCAAAGAGGTCACCCAACACTTGAGTAACCCCACCATGACCAACAGGGTCAGGGGGCCTACTTTGCTTTTGGCCCTGGGGTCTGCCTCCCAGGCCAAGTGCAGTGCTGCCAGGAAGGCTAGCACCCAGCAGAGGCTACTGACAGCTGTCAGTACCCAGAACCACACCCTAAGCTCTCCACTGACAGGTGGCTGAGCTGCTTTAGGGGCAACTGTGGGGTCCTGGCACCCCTCTTGCTGTCTAGAGTGGGGGGCTACCACCTCCTGTGGCAGACACCCTAAGTCCACTCTCCCTTCTGTCAGTGCAGGGGCAACACCCTGCATCTGGACAGCTGCCTGACTACTCAGGACTTCCTTGTGGTCAGGTGAGGCCTCACCAGTGCCAACTCTGGGCTCCTCCCCTACTGGGGCAGAAGGCCTTTGGCTCCCTGGAACTCTCTTTAAGAGTGCCCTACCATTCCTTTTCTTCTTTCATTTTCTTGGGGACCCCTGTCTCCTAACTGTAGGGACTGACTCCCCAGGACTTAGGGTTGGGGGGGCACCCTTGGCGACTGCCCCATCTGGGACCAGACTCACCTCTGGGAGGTCATTGCCCAGGATACAATCTAGGGGGAGGTCAGCACTGACTGACACCCTAACCCAGTCAAGGATACCCTCCCTCTCTAGGGGCACTATGGCAACAGGTTTGGAGGTGACCTCCCCTGTGGCTATCCTGACTTTCCTGGTCTCTCCTGGGACATACATGTCTGGGGTCACTAACCTGTCACTCACCATAGTGTGACTGGTACAGGTGTCTCTCAGGCCAGTGGTAGGGATCCCATTCACCTGAATGGGGTGGAAGTGCCTACTCCCACCCTCAGGGATCACCAGCTTACCATCTGGTCCTGGCTCCCAGCTCAATGCTAGGAGGACTTCATCATCTGAGGAGTCCTCCTACATGGCTACACTGGACAGCCCAGTGCTAACCACCTTCTGTGGACAGGCTGCATCTCCTCTGAAGTGACCTGTCTACTGACAGTCAAAGCAAGCCTTACTGTCCAAGAGCTTTTTTAACCCTGGGTCTCCCTGTCTCTGCTTGTCAGAGTGGGAGTGGGATTTAATCTCCTCCTTCTTAGGGCTCTGGGGTACAGAGGGAGTTTCTGTGGTGGGCTTACCACCTTCCTCCTTAGGTTTTTGGGGACCTGACCCCACCTTCTTGGAGTCTCCCCCCTGGGACTTGACAACCACCCTGGTTCTCAACCACTCATCAGCTGCCTCCCCTAGCTCTCTAGGGTTGGTCAGCTGAGAGTCCACTAGATGCTGCTGTAACCTTTCTTGGGTACAATTGGTCAAGATGTGCTCTCTCATGATCAGATTGTATAACCCCTCATAAGTATTTACTTTGATACCAATAATCCAGCCCTCTAGTGCCTTAAGTGAGGTGTCTACAAAGTCAACCCAAGACTGGGTACTGACCTTCTGGGTGTCCCTGAACTTCATTCTATACTGCTCTTGGGTCAGACCAAACTTCTTGGCTAAGCATCTCTTTACACTAGGGTATGAATCTGCCTCCTCCCCCCTTAAGGTCAGAAGCCTATCCCTCCCTGAGTTGGGGACCAACTCTCATAAAAGTGAACCCCAGTATTGAGGCCTAACCCTTCTCATTTGGAGTGCCCTCTCAAAGGCCTCCAATCACTTGTCTATATTATCCCCCTCTACATAAGCAGGAACCACCCCCTTGGGTAATCTGGGGCAAAAAAAACCACCCATGGACACCTCAACTTCTCTGTCGCTGCCACCATCTCTTTTCTCTCTCTTTGCCCACTTTTTCTTTTCTAGGGCCAGCTTCTCTGCCTCCAAAGCTATGAATGCTAGCTGGACCTCCAGCTCTCTTTCTCTGAGGGACAGGTTCTCTCCTCCTGAAGGGAACCTCTTCCCCCAATTAGCTTTGGGTCTGCCCCTAGTGACTGTATGTAATGAGGACCGGTCTTCCTCATCCTCACTTAGACTCAGATGCCCTCCCTCCCCTGAGTGGTTAGAGCTGGCATCCTCCCCTACTTCTCCCTCCTCTGGGGCTTCCTCTGGGTCTACCTCTTGGGCCTCAGCCCATGCTGTCAGGGATTTGATCAGGACATGCTTCCTGAGGTCAGTGGTTGCAGGCAACCCTCTTTCAGTACACAGCCCCCTAAGCTGGACTACTGTCAGTGTGGGTAGGCTAGCCAGATCAAGCTCCATGGTTCCCTAGTTTTGTGTCAACAAAAACTTTTTGCAAAAATTGGAAACAAGAATTTAGAAAAATCACAAAAATTCAATAATTGAAATTAATCCAAATTAAAAATACAAATGTTTTTTTGCACTAGGACAATTTAAAGGATGTTTTAACTTGTTTTACTTAAAACTGTAACGTGATACTGAACACAAGTACAGGATCCCACCACTACTCACCAAAAATGTTGGAAAATGGGTTATTGGTAAGGGCAGGTAGGTACCTACACTTAGCAATAGGCCACTAACCTCCACTAAGGTCCAGTTAGGTCTCAGTAAATTAAACCCAGCTCAACCCTTGGTAGCTTGGCAACGAGCGTCAAGACTTAACTTAGGAGACAGAGTGTAAAGCATTCAAATATCACAAGACAGTAATTAAATAAAACACAGGAAACAGTTTAAAAATCCAAAACCAATTTATAAAACTAGATTATATTTTTATCTTTAAAATGACACAAAAACGAAAACAATCGGATAAGGGGAACTGGAGATATGAATTTTTAAAGAATTATTGTTTTTTTAGCGCCTAGAAACAAAAAGCGCCAATCGGTTCATCTGGTTGCACCTCGACCGGGGCAAAGTCAAAGTTTAAGGCAGACCGCGATGGAGCCCTGCTCGGCTACAGGCCGCGGGAGGCCTCGGTTAAAAGTTTACCTTCACACTTAGGCCCTCATTCTGACCTTGGCGGTCGGCGGAGAGGCGGCGGTCGGACCGCGAACAGACCGGCGGTCAGAAAAATGGCATTCTGACCGCGGCGGTCACCGCCGCGATCGACCGCCACTTCCCCACTCCGACCGCCACGGCGGTCATGACCGCCGGGCTGGAGTTTGCGCACTCCGGCCCGGCGGTCGTCCCAAGACCGCAACGGTATCATGACCCTGCCTACCGCCGCGGTTTCTGGCGGTCGGGAACCGCCATGCGAACCATGGCGGTAAGCACTATCGGGGCCAGGGAATTCCTTCCCTGGCACTGATAGGGGTCTCCCCCACCCCCCACTACCCACCCGAGTCCTCCCCCCACACCCTCCACCCCCCTGCCACCCCCCAGAGGTGGTACGAACCCCCTCCCCACCCCCACCCCGACATGCACATACATGCACCCCGACATGCACACACCCCCAACATGCACATATACACACCCCCTACACACACGTACACAACGGGGACACATACCCGCACACATACATGCAGACATGCGCACCTGCCGAACAGCACACATTACCCATAGACACAGCAGCACCCCCCGCCCGCATACACGCACTCACACACCCCCTCTACACACTCACACGCACACCCCCATGCACGCCCACATCACACAACACCCCCCCTCCCCCTCCCCTCACGGACGGTCAACTTACCTTGTGTGTTGGTCCTCCGGGAGGCGACGGGAGCCATGGGGAGGTGACCGCCAACAGAACACCGCCAACAGAAGACCGCCACACAGATATGTGGGTCGTAATTCTGTGGGCGGTGTTCTGCTGGCGTGGCGGTGGAGGTTGACCAGTCTCCACTTTTCCGCCGACCGCCAGTGTGGCTGCTGGCGGTTTCCCGGCGGAACACTCCCAGCGGTCGGAATGCGCACAGCGGCATACCGCCGCGGTCGGCGGTCTTCACCGCGGCGGTAACTCGGCGGTCTCGCGAAAAGACCGCCAAGGTCAGAATGAGGGCCTTAGTCTCTTTTTTGAAGATTTTCTTCAGCGGGACGAATCTGCCAGTCCAATCCGACCTCCTGGAACCCTTCTCCGGATACACGATGCGGGAATCCTCGGTGGAGATTTTTACCTTCAGACTTAGTTGTTTTTTTGAGGTGAAAATCCTTCGACCGGGGTAAACCTGGATCTTGATCCGACGTCCCTGGAGCCCTCCTCGGATACGCTGGCTGGGAGGTCCCGGTCAACTTTTTACCTTCGGACTTAGTCTCTTTTTCTGAGATTTTCTTTACGGGGACGAACCAGCAAATCAGGCGGGGTCGCGGTTGAGGCAAGCCGGCTAGAGTTGCCACGGGGGGTCGGTCCCTCTATGGAGCTTTTTTACAAAAGTTCTCCAAACTTCTGGGGCTTCTCCCAGATGTCCTTTTAAGGTTCTTTTGAGGTCCACCGCTCACCCCAAGGGTCCAGAAGTTCTGAGATGGTCCTTGGGGGGTGCGGACTACAACTCCCAGAATGCACCTGCCGCAAACTCCTTTTTGGCCACTGGGCAGTGGTCAGCTGGTTGATTTCTTCAGGAGTTAGTGCAGGGGACTCTGGATAGCAATTTTTCACCTGTAGCAAACAGGGAGTCCCTCCTTGAACCAGTTGAAGCCAGGCAAAGTCCTTCTTGTGGTGAAGCCCAAGTGTGCAGCTGGTTCAGTCCTTCTGAGTGAGAGTTCCAGGTGCAGGCCAGGGGTCCAGCAGGGCAGTCCTTCTTCTCCTTTGGTTCTTCCTTGTTGGAATATGATGGGTATCTGAGGTGTGGGTGCAGGTCTGCCAGTTTTATCCTTGCTCCTGGGTGAAAAGCAGGGGGGTCCTGGTTCTCCAATCAGGTGCAGGGTCCTTCCCCCTGTGATGACCACTTCCTGGGAAGTGTGGCAAAAATAAATCCCAGGAGGCAACATTCTCCAAAAATCCATCATGGCTGAATCTGATTTTAGGAGGTTAAATCTGGCTGAGCCCACCCACTGGTGTGGCTAAAAATCATAAACACACCCCTCTCCTGCCCTCTCCTAATCTAATCAAGGGGGCAGCTAGTTGTCTGGGGTTGCAGGATGTGGGGGTGTTGCTGGTTGCTCCAAATGTCCTTCTCTGCCTTTGAAGACCAGTTTGGTAGCCCTCTCCCTTCCTGCCTCACCATCTGCCGAGGAGAGATTCCCTCCCACAGGTACATGCCTTTGTGTGAAGCCAGGCCACTTCACACCTCATCAAGGCACCCTGGCCAGGCTGCTAGAGGCTGGCCAATCAGAGCACGGCAGCAAAAACAATGCAGGGCTGAAATTGGCAACTTTTCAGGTAAAGTTTAAAACTCTTTACCTGAACAAGTTATATTAAATCCAACAACTGGAAGTTGTGTGATTTGTTATAAAATTAATTTGATACCAAACTCTTGGTAGCCATCATTTAAGGGGACTTTAAAAATTAAGATAAAGTCTCCCCATTCTAGCCTATGAAGGCCATTTACTACAATGAGGGAAAAACTAATTAGGCTGTTTTTTACCTCACCAGGGCTTATAAAACTATTTTTATAATGTCCCTGCTTATAGTTACATGGCACCCAGCCCTAGGGGCACATAGGGCACACCTTAGGGATGACGTATATGTGAAAATAAGGTAGTTTAAGACTTTGGAACTACTTTTAATTCCAAAGTCGAATTTGCATATAACTTTAATTTAAAAGCAGCCAGCAAGGCAGGCCTGCCTTTAAAATGACACTGGGCACCTCAGCAGTGCACCAATGGGGGCACCTTGTATGCTGGGGTCCCTAAACCTACATGCCCTACCATATACTAGGGACTTATAGGTAGGTTGACTTAGCCATTTATAATTAGCCTAATGTGCATACTGATTTTTCACAGAGCACAGGCCCTGGGACTGGTTAGCAGTACCCAGGGCACCATCAGAGTCAGGAAAACACCAGCAAAAAGTGAAAAATGGGGGCAAAAAGTTAGGGGGCCTCTGCAATCAGCCCTGTTTTCTCACATGTAGTTTACATACAAAGTACGTAATCATGATATTTTGGTTCCCAATCTTTTTTCCGCTGCATTTGTCTACCGAAATATGTTTCTACTCTATATTCAATCAATCAATCAATGTATTTGTAGAGCGCACTACCAACCCGTAAGGGTCTCAAGGCACTGAGGGAAGGGGGGGCGCTGCTACTGCTCGCGAATAGCCAGGTTTTGAGGGGCTTCCTGAAAGTCAGCAGGTCTTCGGTCTGTCGTAGGAGCAAAGGAAGGGTGTTTCAGGTTTTGGCTTCGAGGTGGGAGAAGGATCTGCCTCTGGTGGTTGCTTTTTGGATGCGGGGGACGGTGGCGAGAGCGAGGTCGGCTGAGCGGAGTTGGCGGGACGGGGGTGTGGAAGGTGAGTCATCTGTTGAGGTAGGCTGGACCGGTGTTGTGGAGCGCCTTGTGTGTGTGGGTGAGGAGCTTGAAGGTTATACTTTTGTTAACGGGGAGCCAGTGTAGGTCTCTCAGATGGGGAGTGATGTGGCTGTGGCAGGGGGCATCGAGGATTAGGCGTGCGGAGGCGTTTTGTGTGCGTTGCCGTCGTTTGAGGAGTTTGGCCGGGGCTCCTGTATAGAGGGCGTTTCTGTAGTCAGGTTTGCTGCTGACGAGGGCCTGGGTGACTGTTCTTCTTGTGTCTGTGGGGATCCATCTATAGATCTTGCAGAGCATGCTGAGGGTGTTGAAGCAGAATGAGGAGACGGCGCTTACTTGCTTGGTCATGGTGAGTGTTGAGTCGAGGATGATGCCCAGGTTGCGTGCGTGGTCGGCGGGGGATGGGGCTGCTCCCAGTACAGTCGGCCACCAGGAGTCGTCCCAGGCTGAGGGGTTGGCGCCGAGAATGAGGACCTCCGTCTTATCTGAGTTCAACTTCATTTTGGTGTTCCTCATCCATCCGGCAACGGCCTTCATTCCATTGTGGAAGTTGGATTTGGCAGTGAAGGGGTCCTTGTTGAGGGAGAGGATCAGTTGGGTGTCGTCGGAGATGATGTTGAGGTTGTGTAGCCGGGCGACGTGGGCGAGCGGGGCCATGTAGACATTGAATAGTGTAGGGCTGAGGGACGATCCTTGGGGGACGCTGCAGATGATCTTGGAGGCTTCGGATCAGAAAGGGGGGAGGCAGACGCTCTGAGTGCTGCCAGAGAGGAAGGAGGTGGTCCACTCCAGAACTGTGTCCCTGATCCCTGCATTGTGGAGGCGTGTGCGTAGGGTGCAGCGGCAGACGGTGTCGAAGGCGGCAGATAGGCCCAGGAGGATGAGGGCAGCGGTTTTGCCATTGTCAAGCAGGGCCCTGATGTCATTGGTGGCGGTGATGAGGGCAGTTTCGGTACTGTGATTGCTGCGAAACCCTGACTGGGATGGTTCCAGGATGTTGTTTTCTTCGAGGTAGTGGGTCAGTTGTATGGTGATGATCTTCTCGATTACCTTGGCCGGGAATGGGAGCAGGGAGATGGAACTGAAATTCTTGAGGTCTCTTGGGTCCGCCATGGGTTTCTTGAGTAGGGGAATGATCTCAGCATGCTTCCAGCTCTCGGAGTAGGTCGCGGTCTCGAAGGAGATGTTGATGGCTTTGCTGAGGTGGGGTGCGATGGTGGCGCTTGCTTTGTTAAAGATGTGGTGCGGGCATGGGTCTGACAGAGATCCAGACTGGATAGTGCTCATGGTTTTGATTGTGTTGTCTACATTCACGTTGGCCCAGATGGGCAGGGGGTCGTAGTTGAAGGTGGGTGGAGAGTCTGAGGAGTCGGTGGTTGATGGGGTGGTCTGGCTGTTAAAGCTGTCATGGATGTGATATTGTGGTGGAAGAAGGTGGTGAGGGAGTTGCACAGGTCTTGTGATGGTGGGATGTCGTTTGTGCTGGAGCTGGGGTTTAACAGTTTATTCATGATGTTGAAGAGCTCCTTGCTGGTGTGTGCATTGTTGTCAAGGTGGTCTTTGAAGGAGGTTTTCTTGGCAGATCTGATGAGGGGATGGTGTTTGTGGATGGCGTTCTTGAAGGCAGCATGGTTGTCCGGTGTCTGTTCGTGGAGCCATTTTCTCTCCAGTTTCCGGCAGGTTTGCTTGGAGGCTCGAAGGTCCGAGGTGAACCAGCTGGCTCTCTTGTTGCGCCTCTGTTGGAAGGGTTATTGAGCGGGCGAGAGTGTTGGTGCAGTCATCGATCCAGCGCCAGAGGTTGCAGGCTGCGAGGTCTGGATTGGTGGGTTCGATGGGTGGTTTTCTTGCGAGGCTGGTGTTCAGCTGGTCTTGGCTGACTTTGCTCCAGTTGCGGCAGGGGATCTGTTGGGTGTGGTTGTGCGCAGTGGGTTTCCGGAAGGTGAAGTGGATGCAGCGGTGGTCAGTCCATGGGAGTTCGGTGGTGTGGCTGAAGGTGACGTGGGGGCTAGCGGAGAAGATGAGGTCCAGCGTGTGGCCAGCAGAGTGTGTTGGTGTAGTGACGAGTTGTCTGAGTCCGAGGGTGGCAAGTTTGTCGATTAGGGTGGTCGAGTTGGGGTCGTTGTTGTTCTCCAGGTGAAAGTTCAGGTCGCTGAGGAGGATGTAGTCGGTGGAGGCTAGGGCGTGCCTGCTGACGAGGTCGGCGATGGAGTCGCAGAACTGAGGCCGTGGTCTGGGGGATCTGTAGATGAGAGTTCCTCTGAGGATGGTGTTGGGGTTGGTGTGGATCTGGAAGTGCAGGTGTTCGGCGGTGCTGAGGGTGTCGTCGGTACAGGTCGTGACCCTGATGGTGTTCTTGTGGACGATGGCAATTCGACCTCCAACTCCATTGGTGCGATTCCTGTGGGTGATCTTGTAGCCATCTGGAATGGCTATGGCGATGTCCGGGGCCAAGGAGACGTTCATCCAGGTCTCCATCAGGAAGGTGGCGTCCGGAGTAGAGGTGTCGACCAGGTCCCAGAGTTCGACGGCATGTTTGCGTGCGGAGCAGGTGTTTAGTAGGATGCATCGGAGGTAGTTGCGGTCTGACTCGGCGGGTAGTTTGGCGATTTGGAGGCTGGTGAAACTGCAGTTCCGGCAAGTGAAGGATCCCTGGGTGTGCTTAGGGGAGGCAAGGAAGCAGGCGTGTGATCGTCGGTTGCTGAGTGCGAGGAGGGTGCTGGCAGTGTAGTGGCGTTGGTTGCCATGGCGGTCTTGGGGACCAGAGGTCCTGGTGTTGGGTGCGGTCCAGACGCGGACGGGCGCAGACAGGCTTGCATTAGGCGCGCCTTTGGTGCACCAGCGGCACATCCACTGTGCGTTCGTGCAGCGGCTGCATTTAAGGGGAGGTGAGAGGGAGGGGCAGCTGGGAGGTGGAAGCGGGGCAGCGAATGGGCGAGCGGGGGTGGGGCCGCAGGGACGCAGCAGAGGGAAGAAGAAATCCAAGCAGAGGGAGGGGTCGGGGCCACAGGGACGCAACGGCGGGAAGAGGAAATCCAAGCAGAGGTAGGGGCGAGGCCACAGGGACACAACAGCTAATGGGATAATGAAAAAAAAGAGAAAAACCTGGAGCAGCGGCAAACCGGCACAAGGTGCAGGGGAGCAACCTACCTGAAAGCAGTCATACAACCACTGTGCAGCATGGCACTGTGGCTATTGACAAGAATCGCAAAAACAGCAAGTGATGGACGGAATGCTAAACATTGTCAAACATTCACCCCCAGTCACAGATCTGGGTTTAATCCATCGTTTTTTTGCTGCCCATGCCATTCCAGTTTGGACCCAGCCATATGCAAATCAGTCTTGACCCTGTTCCCCATGGGAACAGTCCAGCCCGAACTGCTAGGCCAGGTCTTCCCTGGACTGGAAACAAGCATCCTGGGACCGGTTTCGGGGTTTCACCCCTCATCAGCCAGGCTAGCTTGAATCCAGTGGCATGGGAAGCAACGGAATGCTAAACATTGTCAAACATTCACCCCCAGTCACAGATCTGGGTTTAATCCATCGTTTTTTTGCTGCCCATGCCATTCCAGTTTGGACCCAGCCATATGCAAATCAGTCTTGACCCTGTTCCCCATGGGAACAGTCCAGCCCGAACTGCTAGGCCAGGTCTTCCCTGGACTGGAAACAAGCATCCTGGGATCGGTTTCGGGGTTTCACCCCTCATCAGCCAGGCTAGCTTGAATCCAGTGGCATGGGAAGCACGGGACCCACGTCTGGGCATACCCTTCCCACTTAGGGCGACAAATGCAAAAACAACAAGTGATGGACGGAATGCTAAACATTGTCAAACATTCACCCCCAGTCACAGATCTGGGTTTAATCCATCGTTTTTTTGCTGCCCATGCCATTCCAGTTTGGACCCAGCCATATGCAAATCAGTCTTGACCCTGTTCCCCATGGGAACAGTCCAGCCCGAACTGCTAGGCCAGGTCTTCCTTATTGACAAGAATCAACATTTTCTCTGCCTATCATGCAAGAAACGGAATAGACGTTCACCGCATTAAGTCCTTCAGATAATTGCAGCATTTCTGCCACTGCAGATGTAAATATTAACAGCTCTCCAATGCATCATATGAACCCATGAAAATATCAGTTTCTATGCCCTTATTCTTGAATTCCCTTGCTCAGAAGAAGTTTACTGGATTGCGTACAGTACCATGGGTGATACTTTTTTGTTTGGTCCATGTGCTATGGGCAGCATAATACATGCCTGTAAATGTGTGCTACTTTTCTATTCAAGTTCATAATGTCCATAGTTGGTCTATTGTCTGCTCTTTGGATAATGCACAATCAAAGACATATTTCAATATTAATGTGGATTCACTTATTTTTATGAAAAAATCATCGAGAAGATTTATTTCACAGCATTGAAATCCATGTAGGCTCAATTTTTCCCGGACAATTAATAACTGCATGCATTATGAACATTCTTAGCATTAATTGTAGGTAATTGATTTCTTCACTCCAGAGCATTACAATAAATCACGCGCCTCATCTGCTTTTTACATTAGTAGCTGCTCTCCAGAGTGTTTTCATGACTGATTGTTTTTTTCATAAGAACGTACTGTGTAGACTCTTCTATTTTCATGCTTTTTGCTGCAGGGTTATAATGATCCAGTATGTTATGCCTTCCTGCCTTGACTATGATAGAACAGATGGAAAGGTTACATACTGGTTTATCAACTCTATCTCCATTGACAACAAAACACACAAATCTTTCTGGGAGCGGCATGGCGCTTCCGCCCATCAGCCCAGCAAGAAAGTGGCAGCAGCATTGTTGCCGGCTCATAATCGAGCCTGCGGCAACACTGCCACTGCAGGGCACACCAGCACCCTCTCAATGCATAGCAGACAGTGAGCATTGTGAGGGGGCTGGGCATGGGTAGTGCAGGTGCCCCCCTTTGTGGCCCCCTGCAACTGTTCTCCGCCAGCCTTCCATGGCAGTATCACCGCCAGGGAGGGTATGTTGGCTGCAGGACCCTGGCAGGTCCCTCTAACAAAGTATCTTGGATGGAGCTTTGGTTGGTGTTGAGACTCCACTGTGTCACCATCGAGCTGCACAAAGGGTGTGCAGCGTTGTCATTGAGCTCCGTTGAAGTCAATGCAATGCGCCGTTGCCGAGCTGCGCGGATCGTCATCATCAAGCCACACAGGCTGTGAACCTGGTGTCATTGATCAGCCTCTGCTTCGGCAGCAGAGAGTGATGTGGTAAATTTTACAGGTACTTGAGGCGATACATTTGTTTTTACAGGAATCAGCTGCAGAACCCACTTCTAAGGCCTAGTACTGAAGAGGGGCACCTCAAGCAAGGGTAGGACTCACAGGTGGCAGAGTCCGCAGCACCAGGAGAGCTGCAGGCAGTCTTCAATGACCCTGAGACTGCAGGAGAACGGAGGGCAAGCCAGCAAGCCCTTGGAGTCACTCAGCTGGATGGATCCAGTCCTTGTCTTCAGCAGGACAGAAATCAGCAGGCAGTGGGGCAGCTCAAGATAGCAGAGAAGCAGTTCTTCGGAACAGTCAGTCCAGGCAGAGTGGCAATCCTTACAGCACAATAGTCTATACTCCAGCAGAGTTCTTCCCAAGTCCAGTAGTGATCTGATTTGCTAGAGTCAGAGCCTCAATACGTACACCCAAAAGTGCCTTTGAAGTGGAGGTGACTTCAATGTGTAGAATCAGGCCACAACCCTTTCAAGTGTAAGTGTGAACCCCACCCATCCTGCCCAGGAAGACCCACACAAATGCAGATGAATGCAGATGTAGTCGAGTGTCCCGCATTGTGGCTGTCTGGAGGGAATTTACAAATGTAGCTGTCACCTAGCCCAGCCCAGATGTGTATTGAAGACAGGCTGTCAGGCACACAGAGCAGTGAGAGCAGAGAAATGCCTACTTTCTGAAAGTATAATTTCTAAAATAATAATACTAAATACAACTTCACCAGTAAAGAGAATTTAACATTACCATTCTAATGATATGAAACATGATGTAGCCACCCCTTTCTGGTGAAGAATTACTGCTTAAAAGTATATTAAGGAATTCCCAGTGCTGGCCTGTGAGAGGAAAAGGCCTCACAGTAATGAAAAAAAGACTTTGGGATTTTTTTCATTACTGCAACATCTACAAATTACAAATATATGTTGTGCCTTTTCCTTACATAGCACTTTGCCCTGTGGGCTGCCTAGGGCCTAACTTAAGGGTGACATATGTTATGAAAAGGGAGTTTAAGTCTTGGCAAGAGGTTTTAAATGTCAAGTCGAAGTGGCAGTGAAACTGCACACACAGGCTCTGTAATCGCAGGCCTGAGACATGTTTACAGGGCTACTTGAGTGGGTGGCACAATCAGTGCACAGGCCTACTAGTAGCATTTAATTTACAGGCCCTTGGTATATGGTATACCACTTTACAAGAGACTTACAATTAAATAAAATATGCTAATTATGGATACACCAATGTTACCATGTTTAGGGTTGATGCACATACACTTTAGCACTGGTTGGCAGTGGTAAAGTGCTCAAAGTCCTAAGGCCAACAACAAGACACAGCAAAAGCAGGAGGTGAAAGGCAAGATATTCTAGGGTAAGACCACCCTAAGAATGCCAGGTCTGACACAGTTGACTTGAATTTTTGAGTCTCTTTTTTAAATTGATGGAACTGTAGCAGCAGGTCTTGTGTGTGATGGGTATTTTTTGTTTTAGAAGTTGTTTGAATTGTTTTGGCCGTTTTCTTCCTAACTGTAATTCTAATGTAATCTGTCACAATTAAATGAAGCTCTATTCACATTTTTAAGGAGTCAGAACTTAATGAGGATGTTAATAAAAGTGGATACATTTTTTTCAAATAATTAATATTGCTTATATGTAACCGCACCTGCTGTCCAAAATGAAACGATTTTGTAATAAAAATTACTAAACATGTATTATGGTGGATAAGGCCTGCTAATGTGAGATCTCTAACTTTTCATGCCCTCATTCACCCCCTTCCAAGTACAGTCCCACTGTCTATGACACTTATTGTATTTTTAAAGTGCATCACAATGTAAGGTCGGTCTTCGGGGTCCTTCTCCCTCAGAATAAGGTTCTGTTGTAAACTGCAAGCACAATAATTACTGTAGGGCATACAATGAAGAATGACAAAAAACACATTAAATTTTTCGGAAATTTATATTCAGTAAAAACATGATTTGTCTCTGTTACGACTGACAACAGAATTGGAAATGGATTCTTAAAATAAAGGATCCTCCAAACAACAAATGGAGTTGCAGTAAACCAGGGTGCAGAGGAACCCCTTCTCAAATAATATTATGGATATGATTATAGCTGCAATACTATAAATGTGCTGCAATATATTAGAATTCACATAAAACAGACAATCTACATGGTAATGTGAAGATGATTAAATAAAACAATCATGTAATAAAAATGTGATCAATTTTGCGTTGTTGGGATGATGGATGTTTTATAAAGTTGCAAATTATTAGTGCACTGAGTGCGAGAAAAAGATTCTGGAATCTAGTTCCTCCCATTCATTCATTGAGTCACTTTAACTCTGAGCAATCATTTCAGACAATCCAAAGTGAAATATAGTTTAGGAAGTCCTGGCATTTACTTATCAGATATATAACATTTTTCATTTATGGTCTTTAAAAGTACAGAAAGAGACTCATGAACTTCAATTAATAAATCAAAATGCCAGGAATCGCGAATTGACACCATACGCCATTTAGCCTTTGCTTTCACTCACCCCCACATGCACATACACAAGCACTCACATAAAGGCACTCTTACCCACAAGAATGCACACAACATACACTTCAAAGCACTTTTTACTTCCCTCTGCTGCCAGGGAGGGTTATATTCCAACTAATTGAGAAAACAGGGCTGATTGCAGAGGCCCCCTATCCTTTTGACCCCATTTTTCACTTTTTGCTAGTGTTTTCCTGACTCTGATGGTGTCCTGGGTACTGCTAACCAGTCCCAGGGCCTGTGCTCTGTGTAAAATGAGTGTGCAAATTAGGCTAATTATAATTGCATATGGCAGCCTACCTATAAGTCCCTAGTATTTGGTAGGGCATGTGGGACAAGGGACCCCGGCATAGGTAGTGCACCCATAGGTGCGCGGCTGAGGTGCCCAGGGTCATTTTAAAGGTAGGACTGACTTGCTGGCTGCTTTTAAATTAAAGTTAAATAGAAGTTCAACTTTGGAATTAAAAGTTTTTCCAAAGTCTTAAACTACCTTATTTTTACATATTCAACCCTGGGGTTGGGTGCCATGTAACTATAAAAAGGAACCATATAAAAATAGTTGTATAAGCCCTGGTGAGGTAAAACAACCAAATTCGTTCTTCCCTCACTGTAGTGAATTGCCTCCATAGGCTAAAATGGGGAGATTTTATTTTAATTAACAAAGTCCCCTTAAGTGTCAGATACCTCACGTTTGGTTTCAAATCAATTGTTATAATATATCCCACCACTTACAATTGTTGGATTTAATACATCTATTTCAGTTAAAGAGTTTTAAACCCTACCTAAAAAGTTGCCAACTTCAGCTCTGTAGTGCCCTTCTCTGATTGGCCAGCCACTGGCAGGCTAGCCAGGTTGCCTTGATGAGGTGTGAAGTAGCCTGGGCTGAACACAAAGGATGTGCCTGGAGGAGGAAATCTCTACCTTAGCAGGTGGGGAAGCAGGAAGGGGGGAAGGCTGCAAAACTGGTCTTCAAAGGCAGGTAAGGACATTTGGAGCAACCCAGCACCTCCCTCACATCCTGAAACCCCAGACAATTGTCAACTAATTAGTTACCCTCTTGATTAGATTATGAGAAGGCAGGCTAGGTGTGTGTTTTTTAGCCCCACCAGTGGGGGAGTTCAGCCAGATGTAACCTCCAAAAATCAGTTTCTGCCATTATGGATTTTTGAAGAAAGTTGATCCCTGGGATCGATTTTTGTCACACTTTCCAGGAAGTGGTCATCACCGGGGGAAGGACCCTGCTTCTGATTGGAGAACCAGGACCCCCCCTGTTTTTCACCCAAGAACAAGGATACATATGGCAGAGCTACACCCACACCTCAGATCCCTACCAGATCTCTACAAGGAAGAACATTAGGAGGAGAAGGACTGCCCTGCTGGACTCCTGGCCTGCACCTGAGCACTGCACTCTGAAGGACTGAACCAGCTACACACTTGGGTCCACCACAAGAAGGACTTTGCCTGGCTTCAACTGGTTTAAGGAGGGACTCCCTGTTTGCTACAGGTGAAAAATAGCTAACCAGAGTCCCCTGCATGATATCCTCAAGAAACTGACCAGCTAACCACTCTCCATTGGCCGTTTTGGAGTTTGAGCCAGGTGCATTCTGGGAGTTGTAGTGCGTACCCTCAAGGAGCAACTCAGAGCTTCTGGAACCTTGGGAGGAGCGGTGGGCTCCAAAAGAACCTAAAAAAAACCTTCTGGGGGAAGATCCAGAAGTTTGGAGAAGATTGGAGAACTCTTTAGAAAAAGCTCCATAAAGGGACCGATCCGCAGTAACTCTAGCCGGCTTGCCTCAACCGCGACCCGGCCTGACTTGCAGGTTGGTCCCGCTGGAGAAAATCTCCAAATAAGTCTGAATGTAGAAAGTTGACAGGGAACTCCCGCTCAGTGTATCCAAAAGATGGCTCCAGGGATGTCAGATCAAGATTCAGGTTCGCCCGTTCGAAGGATTTTCATCTTGTCCGAATGTAGAAATCTTCACCGAGGGCTTCTGCGACACGTATCCGAGGAAGGGCTCCAGGGAGATCGTATGCAACTGGCGTCTTCGGCCCGCTGAAGAAAATCTCCAAGAAACCGACTAAGTCCGAACGTAAACTTTTGACTGAGGCCTTCTGCTTGCTGTAGCAGAGCAGGGCTTCATCGCGGTCGGCCTTAAACTTTGACTTTGCCCCGGTCGAGGTGCGACCAGATTGGCTCTATTCGTTTTTATGTGCTAAAAAACGAATTCTTTCAAAATTCATATCTCTGGTTCCCTTTACCCGATTTTATTCATTGTGGTGTCATTTTAAAGATAAAAATCAAATCTATGTTTATAACTTGGGTTGTATTTTTATTGTGTTTTGTGTTTTACTTATTTACTGTTTTGTGATTTTTAAATGCTTCACACTTGTCTTTTACGTTAGACTTTGTTGCTCGTTGTCAAGCTACCAAAGGTTGAGCTGGGTTTAATTTATTGAGACCTATCTGGACCTAAGTGGAGGCTGGTGGCCTATTGCTAAGTGTAGGTACTTGCCTGCCCTTAATAATAATCCACTTTCCAACAATTGTACTCAATTTTATATTACACTTATAGTGAATAATATAATATTAGTGATATGTGTAATATAAAATTGGCAGAAAACAAGAAACTGGAGCTCCAAACAACCTCCATAAGGACGAGTAGCCTCCTGTCTTCCTGGCACTCATTTTGCCACATCTGAGGCCAGAGGTCGCAAAGTCAGTGCCAGGGGTCACAAAGGGCAAGCCAGTGGTTGCAACTGTGACCCCTGGCGACTACTAAATGACGTCGATGAAGAGACTCCTGGAATTTCTACATGTTTCTGACAGAAGCAGGCATGATGGCATTGGTGTAAGGTTGCAACTTGGGGCAAGTTATACAGAATAATTTACGGTTTTGATGATTAATGAGCAAGAAAACGAGAAGGCACATCTTCGAAGTTATTCATTCCCTTTATGGACAAGGTCACCTCTATGTCTTCAGAATGGGGAATGCAAGCAGCTTGTGATCAATAGTATCGTGGATGCGTTGCCAGGACCGTTCTTTCAGGAACGACATAATGACAGATTGATTTTCCAACACATCATTAGCGTCACTTCCTTCTTTTAGTAATAAGACTGCTTTATTTTCACAGAGCACGTGAACAGAGTATATAAAAGAAAATTAGCCGCACATTGCATTGTCATATACGTTTTTGTTTCACACCATTTCAATGTCCTAATGCATGCACACGTGTAATACACTTTTATGTTTATAGGGCGTTATGAGCAAGTCAATAACTATACTGATTAAAGGCCTCCTTAGAAGATTATGTTTCCTGTGGGGGAACATCTGACCAATAGTTATAGTAGGTCCAACCTAGGAAAACTATTTTTTCCTGTAGATTATTCACAGATGCAAATGTATCTATTTGGTTTCAGTGTTGCAGTGTTATAGGGATGCGGGCAAAGTATGATACCTTCAGCCTGACAGTCCTCTGAAGATTAAATTTTGCTCCATCTCAGACTTTCCATTGAAATTACGCTTTACTTTTCCCTTGTCCGCACCACCGTGTTTTCTTTGTTGTGCATCATGTCTTAGTGTGTACGCAGGGCATACTTATTCTCTTTCATGTGCCTTGTGTAAATAACCTTAGGGAAAAGTACAAATATTGATCGTTCTCCTCAAAAGTTGAAAAGATGTAAAAAAAAGCTCAATTTTTTAATATAAACATGGCCTCTGTGTTCTATATCTTTCTTCCAGCATCTTGGAATGCTCCCATAAAGCTAGGGAATTACAGTGTAAAGGTAGCAAATTTAACTCTGATGTCTTCCAGGCTTCGTGAGTATGGTCTTTTCAGTTGCTTTGTAGGGTTGTCCTTTTATTTTCTTGCAAATAATCATAGACTGTGTGTACACTTTCATGAATATATAGATGGTAAGAGGAATTTTTCCAGCAGATGCAGGCTTGAATAAAATAGCGTAAATGAGTGTGTGACCATTTCTTCTATATTTTTATTTTTATTTCAGTTAGTAAACATAGTTCACCAGTTATAGTTATCTCAAGTAACTGTAACTCATGCCCTAACTCGCGCCTGCATCATGCACAGTTTTCTCGTACATTTTTTTAACTGTAAATATTACAGTGATATTATCAATGATGTTATCAAAGATGTCATGGGTGCCGTAATTTGCGGAGTCATTAGCAGTGCATGGCGTGGGCGTGAGTTATAGTTACTCGTATGGTTACTCGTGTGAGTGACTAGGTGTGGTAGTGGTTTTCTGGGTCTGTGAATGGGTGTATGAGTGAGTGTGTGGGTTGGTCCGTGAGTGGCTGTATTTTTTTTAATTGTGGTCAGAAATCCACAGATTTGTTGAGTATTCACACAGGGGGCACACTGAGCACCACAGAGGATACACAAATCTTCATGAGTCGCAAAAAAATGTTTTGGGGATTTTTTTTGCCCATGAGAGTCCCTCGGAGACCTCTCTCTAGATATACATAGATATTTTTTCTTTAATACCTTTGTTGGAAAATGGGTTATTGGTAGGGCAGGTAGGTACCTACACCTAGCAACAAGCCACTAACCTCCACATAGGTACAGTTAGGTCTCAGTAAATTAATCCCAGCTCAACCCTTGGTAGCTTGGCAACGAGCGTCAAGGCTTAACTTAGGAGACAAAGTGTAAAGCATTCAAATATCACAAACCAGTAATTAAATAAAACACAGGAAACAGTTTAAAAATCCAAAACCAATTTATAAAAATAGTTTATATTTTTATCTTTAAAATGACACAAAAACGATTAAAATCGGTTCAGGGGAACCGGAGATATGAATTTTTAAAGAATTACTATTTTTCTAGCGCTTAGAAACAAAAAGCGCCAATCGGGTCATCTGGTTGCACCAGGACCGGGGCAAAGTCAAACTTTCAGGCCGACCGCGATGGAGCCCTGCTCGGCTACAGGTCGCGGGAGGCCTCGGTTAAAAAGTTACCTTCTGACTTAGTCTTTATTTTGAAGTTTTTCTTCACCGGGACGAACCTGCCAGTAGAATCTGACCTCCTGGAGCCCTTGTCCGGATACGCGATGTGGGTTTCCTCGGTGGAGACTTTTACCTTCGGACTTAGTCGTTTTTTCGAGATGAAAATCCTTCGACCGGGGTAAACCTGGATCTTGATCCGACGTCCATGGAGCCCTTCTCGGATACGATGGCTGGGAGGTCCCGGTCAACTTTTTACGTTCGGACTTAGTCTCTTTTTTGGATGTTTTTCTTTACCGGGACGAACCACGAAGTCAGGCCGGGTCGCGGTTGAGGCAAGCCGGCTAGAATTTCCACGGTGGGTCGGTCCCTCTCTGGAGCTTTTTTCCAAAAATTCTCAAATCTTTTCCAAACTTCTGGGGCTTCACCCAGATGTTCTTTTAAGGTTCTTTTGGGGTCCACAGCTCACCCCAAGGGTCCAGAAGTTCTGTGATGGTCCTTGGGGGGTGCGGACTTCAACTCCCAGAATGCACCTGGCGCAAACTCCTTTTTGGCCACTGGACAGTGGTCAGCTGTTCGCTTTCTTCAGGAGTTGGTGCAGGGGACTCTGGTTTAGCAATTTTTCACCTGTAGCAAACAGGGAGTCCCTCCTTGAACCAGTTGATGCCAGGCAAAGTCCTTCTTGTGGTGAAGCCCAAGTGTGCAGCTGGTGCAGTCCTTCTGAGTGCAGGGTCCAGGTGCAGGCCAGGGGTCCAGCAGGGCAGTCCTTCTTCTTCTTTAGTTCCTTTCTTGTTGAATTCTGGAGGGGATCTGAGGTGTGGGTGCAGGTTTGCCAGTTTTATACTTGTTCCTGGGTGAAAAGCAGGGGGGCCCTGGTTCACCAATCAGGGACAGGGTCGTCCCCCTGTGATGACCACTTCCTGGGAAGTGTGGCAAAAATCCATCCCAGAAGGCAACAGTCTCCAAAAATCCAACATGGATGGATCTGATTTTTGGAGGTTACATCTGGCTGAGCCCACCCACTGGTGTGGCTAAAAATCATAAACACACCCCTCTCCTGCCCTCTCCTAATCTAATCAAGGGGGCACCTAGCTGTCTGGGGTTGCAGGATATGGGGGTGTTGCTGGGTGCTGCAAATGTCCTTCTCTGCCTTTGAAGACCAGTTTGGCAGCCCTCCCCCTTCCTGCCTCACCATCTGCTGAGGGGTGATTCTCTCCCCCAAGCACATTCCTTTGTGTGAAGCCTGACCACTTCACACCTCATCAAGGCAGCCTGGCAGAAGCTGCTGCAGGCTGGCCAATCAGAGCACAGCAGCAAAAACAATGCAGAGCTGAAATTGGCAACTTTTTAGGTAAAGTCTAAACTTTTTACCTGAACTAGTTATACTAAATCCAACAACTGGAAGTTGTAGGATTTATTACAACAATTAATTTGATACCAAATTCTTGGTATGTAACATTTAAGGAGACTTTAAAATTTAAAATAAAGTCTGCCCATTCTAGCCTATGAAGGCCATTTACTTCAATGAGGGAAAAACGAATTTGGCTGTTTTTACCTCACCAGGGCTTATAAATCTATTTTTATAAAGTCCCTGCTTATAGTTACATGGCACCCAGCCCTAGGGGCACATAGGGCACACCTTAGGGGTGACTTATATGTAAAAATAAGGTAGTTTAAGACTTTGGAAGTACCTTTAATTCCAAAGTCGAATTTGCATATAACTTTAATTTAAAAGCAGCCAGCAAGGCAGGCTTGCTTTTAAAATGACACCAGGCACCTCAGCAGTGCACCTAGGTGTGCACCACCTATGCTGTGGTTCCTAAACCTACATGCCCTACCATATACTAGGGACTTATAGGTAGGTTAACTTAGCCAATTATAATTAGCCTAATTTGCATATCCATTTTACACAGAGCACAGGCCCTGGGACTGGTTAGCAGTACCCAGGGCACCATCAAAGTCAGGAAAACACCAGCAAAAAGAGGAAAATGGGGGCAAAAAGTTATGGGGCCTCTGCAATCAGCCCTGTTTTCTCACACAACCCCCCCCCCAGCCCACACGCCCAGGAGACTCAGCCCAACCCTGGGAGAGTCTTCCTGGCTTGTTAGGCGAGGAAGACAGTGAAGAAAACTGGCTGTCCCTTTGCAGGGCCTACTCTGCCTTATATCCTCCTGTCAGGGTCACTCCCTATGGGTAGTGAAGCCATCCCAACAGTAAAAGGACCCAATTCAAACTGAAACTTCCCTCTAGGGGGGTCTTCCTCCTCTCTCTCTGCCAACTTGGGTAGTGAGGTGCCCACCTCCCCTACTCCAAACTTTGCTAGGGCAACACCTAGCTTACCCAAAGAGGTCACCCAACACTTGAGCAACCCCACCATGACCAATAGGGTCAGGGGGCCTACTTTGCTATTGGCCCTGGGGTCTGCCTCCCAGGCCAAGTACAGTGCTGCCAGGAAGGCTAGCACCCAGCAGAGGCTACTGACAGCTGTCAGTACCCAGAACCACACCCTAAGCTCTCCACTGACAGGTGGCTGAGCTGCTTTAGGGGTAACTTTGGGGTCCTGGCACCCCTCTTGCTGTCTAGAGTGGGGGGCTACCACCTCCTGTGGCAAACACCCTCCTTCCACTCTCCCTTCTGTCAGTGCAGGGGCAACACCCTGCATCTGGACAGCTGCCTGACTACTCAGGACTTCCTTGGGGTCAGGGGAGGCCTCGCCAGTGCCAACTCTGGGCTCCCCCCCTACTGGGGCAGAAGGCCCTTGGCTCCCTGGAACTCTCTTTAAGAGTGGCCTACCCTTCCTTTTCTTCTTTCCTTTTCTTGGGGACCCCTGTCTCCTAACTGTAGGGACTGACTCCCCAGGACTTTGGGTTGGGGGGGCGCCCTGGGCGACCACCCCATCTGTGACCAGACTCACTTCTGGGACGTCATTGCCCAGGATACAATCTAGGGGAAGGTCAGCACTGACTACCACCCTAATCCAGTCAAGGATACCCTCCCTCTCTAGGGGCACTATGGCTACAGGTTTGGAGGTGACCTCCCCTGTGGCTATCCTGACTTTCTTTGTCTTTCCTGGGACATACATGTCTGGGGTCACTAACCGGTCACTCACTATAGTGTGACTGGCACAGGTGTCTCTCAGGCCAGTGGTAGGGATCCCATTCACTTGAATGTGGTGGAAGTGCCTACTCCCACCCTCAGGGATCACCAGCTTACCATCTGGTCCTGTCTCCCAGCTAAATGCTAGGAGGACTTCATCATCTGAGGAATCCTCCTCTATGGCTACACTGGACAGCCCAGTGCTAACCACCTTCTTTGGACAGGCTGCAAATCCTCTGAAGTGACCTGTCTGCTGACAGTCAAAGCAAGCCCTACTGTCCAAGAGCTTTTTTAACCCTGGGTCTCCCTGTCTCTGCTTTCAGAGTGGGATTTACTCTCCTCCTTCTTAGGGTTCTGGGGTACAGAGGGAGTCTCTGTGGTGGGCTTACCACCTCCCTCCTTAGGTTTTTGGGGACCTGTCCCCCCCTTCTTGGAGTCTCCCCCCTGGGACTTGACAACCACCCTGGTTCTCAACCACTCATCAGCTGCCTCCCCTAGCTCTCTAGGGTTGGTGTGCTTAGAGTCCACTAGATGCTGGCGTAACCTTTCTTGGGTACAATTGGTCAAGATGTGCTCTCTCATGATCAGATTGTATAACCCCTCATAAGTATCTACTTTGTTACCAATAATCCAGCCCTCTAGTGCCTTTAGTGAAATGTCCACAAAGTCAACCCAAGACTGGGTACTGACCTTCTGGGTGTCCCTGAACTTCATTCTATATTGCTCTGGGGTCAGACCAAACTTCTTGGCTAAGCACCTCTTCATACTAGGGTATGAATCTGCCTCCTCCCCCCTTAAGGTCAGAAGCCTATCCCTCCCTGAGTTGGGGACCAACTCCCACAAAAGGGAACCCCAGTATTGAGGCCTAACCCTTCTCATTTGGAGTGCCCTCTCAAAGGCCCCCAGCCACTTATCTATGTCATCCCCCTCTACATAAGCAGGAACTACCCCCTTGGGTAGTCTGGGGCAAACTCCCCCACCCATGGACACCTCAGCTTCTTTATCGCTGCTTCCATCTCTTTTCTCTTTGTATGCCCACTTTTTATTTTCTAGGGCCAGGTTCTCTGCTTCCAAAGCTATGTATGCTAGCTGGGCCTCCAGCTCTCTTTCTCTGATGGATGGGTTCTCTCCTCCTGAAAGGACCCCCTTCCCACCACTAGCTTTGGGTCTGCCCCTAGTGACTGTATTTACTGTGGACCGTTCTTCCTCATCCTCACTTAGGCTCAGATGCCTTCCCTCCCCTGAGTGGTTAGAGCTTGCATCCTGCCTTCTTTCTCCCTCCTCTGGAGCTTCTTCTGACTCTACCTCTTGGGCCTCAGCCCATGCTGTCAGGGATGTGATCAGGATTTGCTTCCTGAGATCAGTGGTTGCAGGCAACCCTCTTTCAACACACAACCCCCTAAGGTGGACTACTGTCAGTGTGGGTAGGCTAGCCAGATCAAGCTCCATGGTTCCCTAGTTTTGTGTCAACAAAAACTTTTTGCAAAAATTGGAAACAAGAATTTAGAAAAATTACAAAAATTCAATAATTGAAATTAATCCAAATTAAAAATTAAAAACAATCTTTGCACTAGGTCAATTTAAAGGATTTTTAATTTGTTTTACCTAAAACTGTAACGTGATATTGAACACAAGTACAGGATCCCGTCGCTGCTTCCAATTATGTTGGAAAATGGGTTATTGGTAGGGCCGGTAGGTACCTACACCTAGCAACAAGCCACTAACCTCCACATAGGTACAGTTAGGTCTCAGTAAATTAATCCCAGCTTAACCCTTGGTAGCTTGGCAACGAGCGTCAAGGCTTAAATTAGGAGACAAAGTGTAAAGCATTCAAATATCACAAAACAGTAATTAAATAAAACACAGGAAACAGTTTAAAAATCCAAAACCAATTTATAAAAATAGTTTATATTTTTATCTTTAAAATGACACAAAAACTATTAAAATCGGTTCAGGGGAACCGGAGATATGAATTTTTAAAGAATTACTATTTTTCTAGCGCTTAGAAACAAAAAGCGCCAATCGGGTCATCTTGTTGCACCAGGACCGGGGCAAAGTCAAACTTTCAGGCCGACCGCGATGGAGCCCTGCTCGGCTACAGGTCGCGGGAGGCCTCGGTTAAAAAGTTACCTTCTGACTTAGTCTTTATTTTGAAGTTTTTCTTCACCGGGACGAACCTGCCAGTTGAATCCGACCTCCTGGAGCCCTTGTCCGGATACGCGATGTGGGTTTCCTCGGTGGAGACTTTTACCTTCGGACTTAGTCGTTTTTTCGAGATGAAAATCCTTCGACCGGGGTAAACCTGGATCTTGATCCGACGTCCATGGAGCCCTTCTCGGATACAATGGCTGGGAGGTCCCGGTCAACTTTTTACGTTCGGACTTAGTCTCTTTTTTGGATGTTTTTCTTTACCGGGACGAACCACGAAGTCAGGCCGGGTCGCGGTTGAGGCAAGCCGGCTAGAATTTCCGCGGCGGGTCGGTCCCTCTCTGGAGCTTTTTTCCAAAAATTCTCAAATCTTTTCCAAACTTCTGGGGCTTCACCCAGATGTTCTTTTAAGGTTCTTTTGGGGTCCACAGCTCACCCCAAGGGTCCAGAAGTTCTGTGATGGTCCTTGGGGGGTGCGGACTTCAACTCCTAGAATGCACCTGGCGCAAACTCCTTTTTGGCCACTGGACAGTGGTCAGCTGGTTGCTTTCTTCAGGAGTTGGTGCAGGGGACTCTGGTTTAGCAATTTTTCACCTGTAGCAAACAGGGAGTCCCTCCTTGAACCAGTTGAAGCCAGGCAAAGTCCTTCTTGTGGTGAAGCCCAAGTGTGCAGCTGGTGCAGTCCTTCTGAGTGCAGGGTCCAGGTGCAGGCCAGGGGTCCAGCAGGGCAGTCCTTCTTCTTCTTTAGTTCCTTTCTTGTTGAGTTCTGGAGGGGATCTGAGGTGTGGGTGCAGGTTTGCCAGTTTTATCCTTGCTCCTGGGTGAAAAGCAGGGAGGCCCTGGTTCGCCAATCAGGGACAGGGTCGTCCCCCTGTGATGACCACTTCCTGGGAAGTGTGGCAAAAATCCATCCCAGAAGGCAACAGTCTCCAAAAATCCAACATGGATGAATCTGATTTTTGGAGGTTACATCTGGCTGAGCCCACCCACTGGTGTGGCTAAAAATCATAAACACACCCCTCTCCTGCCCTCTCCTAATCTAATCAAGGGGGCACCTAGCTGTATGGGGTTGCAGGATGTGGGGGTGTTGCTGGGTGCTGCAAATGTCCTTCTCTGCCTTTGAAGACCAGTTTGGCAGCCCTCACCCCTTCCTGCCTCACCATCTGCTGAGGGGAGATTCTCTCCCCAAAGCAAATTCCTTTGTGTGAAGCCTGGCCACTTCACACCTCATCAAGGCAGCCTGGCAGAAGCTGCTGCAGGCTGGCCAATCAGAGCACAGCAGCAAAAACAATGCAGAGCTGAAACTGGCAACTTTTTAGGTAAAGTCTAAACTTTTTACCTGAACTAGTTATACTAAATCCAACAACTGGAAGTTGTAGGATTTATTACAACAATTAATTTGATACCAAATTCTTGGTATGTAACATTTAAGGAGACTTTAAAATTTAAAATAAAGTCTGCCCATTCTAGCCTATGAAGGCCATTTACTTCAATGAGGGAAAAACGAATGTGGCTGTTTTTACCTCACCAGGGCTTATAAATCTATTTTTATAAAGTCCCTGCTTATAGTTACATGGCACCCAGCCCTAGGGGCACATAGGGCACACCTTAGGGGTGACTTATATGTAAAAATAAGGTAGTTTAAGACTTTGGAAGTACCTTTAATTCCAAAGTCGAATTTGCATATAACTTTAATTTAAAAGCAGCCAGCAAGGCAGGCTTGCTTTTAAAATGACACTGGGCACCTCAGCAGTGCACCTAGGTGTGAACCACCTATGCTGTGGTCCCTAAACCTACATGCCCTACCATATACTAGGGACTTATAGGTAGGTTAACTTAGCCAATTATAATTAGCCTAATTTGCATATCCATTTTACACAGAGCACAGGCCCTGGGACTGGTTAGCAGTACCCAGGGCACCATCAAAGTCAGGAAAACACCAGCAAAAAGAGGAAAATGGGGGCAAAAAGTTATGGGGCCTCTGCAATCAGCCCTGTTTTCTCACAACCTTCAAAACTATTAACCTGATTTACATCAAATTACAAAAAGAAATCCTTCTGGACCAAGATCTATCTTTCTGCCAAATGTCTGTCTGTCTGTCTATCTATCTATCTATCTATCTATCTATCTATCTATCTATCTATCTATCTATCTATCTATCTATCTATCTATCTAGATATACATACACACATAGAAATGTGTTTATTGACACACAGACTAATTTGTCACATGTCCCAACTAGCCAGCACTTGCACAGGCACCATTACATATGGCTAGGCATTCTTAAATGCACCAAAATAGTTTTACTTGCCCAGCCACAATCTCACTACCAGGCACCACCTCAAACTGTCAGTCATTAGCATTCAGTTCTCAGGCAGTCACCCAAGCACAAACTCAGATGCCTAATAGAACATTACATGCCCAGTCCCAGCTGTAGATGAAGAGGCTTGGATACCCAAACACCATATGACCAGCCATACATTCAAATGTCCAGACCACTCTCAAATTCCCAAAGACAGAGTACATAAATGCACATACACAAACTCCAATGTCAATCATGGCCTCAAAGTCTTAGGCATACTCTCAAATGCCCAAGTATACCATTATGGACGATGTTATATCTAAAGGTAGATTTAGTGAAGGACATAAAAAAAGGAATTATTTGTAGCTGCTATCCCTTGGCACCTCAGCGTAACCTGGTTCTCTCCCTTAGCCAAGTTGAATGTCTTTGAACATATACCTCTAAGTGCATTTTTCCATGTGGGCAATGTTTGAGAAGGTAACAATATTAAGCACGGGTCTTAAGAAGCTTGATATTTAGGACTTCTGTCATAAAAATATGCAATTTCCTTCCACCATTATCAAAACCTAGAGCTAGCACATTAAGATTTCAGGAGTAGAAAAGAGAACTGGATCGGTTTCTGGAAGGTGTAGAAAAAAGGTCTAGTAGAAAGTTTTGGCAAGGTGTCAGGATAGCTGAATAATGGTGCACCAATTTAACATAAAGAGTAATCAATGCAATCAAGAGTGTAACAGAAGAGTTGAAATGCACTAAATGTCAGCCAGGGCTCCTTTTATACTCCTAGAAAGAAGTGGCCTGGAAGGAAATTAAATGTACATCAAGAAGTAATTCCCAGACATCATGCCACAGAAGAAAAAACGTGGAAGCACCCAAGTAGACCTTGCTTCAGGCAGTGCTGAACAAGAGCCTGTGCCTGCAGAAGTGGAGAGAGAGAGAGAGAGAGAGAGAGAGAGAGAGAGAGAGAGAGAGAGAGAGAGAGAGAAAGAGAGAGAGAGAGAGAGAAATATTGCCATAATGGAGCGTGTGGAGGGACAAAAAAACATATCTCTTTCCTGAAGACCTCTTTAATGCCAGATTTTAGTTTATGTCTGGAAACCCCATGAGGTACCTGTGCACTTTGTAATTTATAAATTCAGATTACCGTCATTATCAACTGTGCTTCATGCAGGGTCCTGTTCTAGGTGGTTAGCAT
Organism: Pleurodeles waltl; assembly: GCF_031143425.1. Taxonomy (NCBI): domain Eukaryota; kingdom Metazoa; phylum Chordata; class Amphibia; order Caudata; family Salamandridae; genus Pleurodeles; species Pleurodeles waltl. Next base: position 263,671,226 of record NC_090448.1, on the reverse strand, counting down.
GTAAGCGATACAAAGTAATGCAGGTGATAGTGTTCCATGCATGCCTTCTTCAGGATTGCTCCTGAATGTGTAGCGGGAAATAAAATTGTCATAGAAAAAGGATCACACAGGACAAAGGCAGGAAATTGATATGGGTAGAAAACAATCCAAATATTGTTGAATAAGATTTTTGTAGGCTCCCTGGTATATAGCTGTGTGACTTTCAGTGGTTTCATTTGCGAAGGATGTGCTCTTGCCTTCTCCATGGCAGCACTCTCTGATTAATACAAGCATGAAAGACGCAATGGTTTCTTTCTTCCTCCTTCCCATCCCTGTTGAAGCAAATTATCAGATATCTACATTTGTGCAGTCATTAGTATAAAACACTAATCTGAGGTTGTATGTTGCACTTCTATAATTACTATTAGGCTCCTTCCATATATAAAATGGTGTTCTTCCTGAATATCGAGTCCACACTATTGGTGGGACAGATTATCGCGGACAGAGTCTCAAAAATAAAATATCAATGGATAAGTCCAGAATTTCTGCACCTAACTCCACATACATCTACCCAAGCGGTACATATACCTTCAAGGGACACAAAGGTGGAGTTAGGAATAGTAAATATATACTTCCCAATATGCAATTAAGTTTGAATATTTTTTACCTCGAGATTAGTATTGCACAATATTGTTGGTGTCAATATTTAGTAGTACTATCATCTAAAATCAATGCTTCGTGGGGGTTCCACTCCCATCTATGTGTGGGAATAAGCATTATACTTCCAGGACACAGCTTTTTATCACTGTGATGAAAGCTGGCACTGGAGAGGAAATACACTTGTGCCAATTAAGGGGCAACTTGCTCTACATATAGACTTCTTTTGGTTTTTCTATTGTTTCTGTCAGGTTATGCAGCACTCCAAATCACTGTGCAGTACTCACACACTGTAGTGCATTCTTCAATGGGGTTGAACTAGACACCGTGTGCTTTGATCTCTCTGGTTATTCTGTTTTCACTGAACCAGAGGCAGTGCTAGAGGTATCAAGGGGTTTGCCAGGGCTATCATTATAATGGCCAGGGACAGCGATTACTATCAGTGACAAACCCTAAACCTTGCACCCAGAATATATCAAAATCCCTACAAAAAGGAAACCGATAAATCTATTTGTGCTGTAACAATATAGCTTCATAGAAACTGTGTAAGGAAGAAAGACCATCATTCAACACTTTGTTACCCATAAGTAATGAATATGTCCCTAATGTGGCAGGACACCTACTTCAGTACAAATTCAAATCAGTCTCCAAAACATTTATATCATAGAATATAATATGATTAAATGGATCCCAATGAGCTGAGCAAAATATGATTAAGCTGGAGATGGCATAAACAAACATTAGTTTCTTCCATCTGCTCATCTAACCATTACAACTGTTGTGCATGAACATTTTTTCATAATTAGAAGGGCATAATTACAATGCATTGTCATAGGGCAGCAGCGCAAGTCTTTTTGCTGCACTGCCCTAGTCCAATTCAAAAGGGCAGGAAGGCATCTGATTTATGTGATACAGTTCATTCCTTTCCTTTCAGCCAGCACTGGCATAGTATTGGTGCCTTGTGATGACGCAGGAAACCTTGCACCATGGTGCAAGGGTATTTTTCATTGTGGGCCACTCCATGGAGGCATTTTCCTCTTTCTATGTGTGCTATAGAATTCAGCACACATAGAAAGAGGAATAAACAAGGACAAATAAATATATTTCTCCTTGTTATACCTCTCGTGGCAAGGTGTACGGTTTTGACGCATCCCTAGGTTTACATGTCCTTGTAAATCTGGAAATGCATCACAACCCATGGGTTTTGCGTGGGAAAATCCACTGCAATGCCCATGGAACACCCCTCCTTACGCAGTGTAAGGTGACACAGCGACTTGCGCAGCACTACACCATATCTACAAGGCCATGAAAAGCCACGCAAAGTGGTTTTACGTTTCCTTGCAGATATGGGTCTGCAGTCTGCACCACCGGAGTGTCATAAAAAGTGATGCATGGGTGGCGCAGGGGGCGTGTAAATGTGCCCCAAAGTATATTGTCCTAAAAGGTCCTGCTGGTCAAAGAAGAGCCATAGAAGAAACAGAAAAATTGCATTTCCAATAAACAAATGTGTATTTTAGAACTAACTGACTTATTTCAAGTCTGAACATCAACAAATCAATAAAAACGTATTGGTGCCTCCAAAAATATGAGTCTGTTGTTTACCCCCTTTTGAACATTTGCTAGTAAACAGGAAGCTATTATCTTTACATCAATGCAATATTTTACAGATTGAGCTGATCAGCCACCCCGATACCTGTAGATCATAGAATTGAATGACACAAGGGCAGACTCAGCCTTTCATCTCTGTGAAATTAATAAAGTGAGTTTGGTAAATTCAAATAGGAATAACACCTGTTATTTGAGCGCAAAGAGGTCATGCATGTTACCATAAATGTGCTATTCATACTACTCATCATGTTACAAAAGGGATCAGAAATCTAACTAAGCTGTCAGGTTTTATCTTTCAGAAAAAAAAAAATTCAATTGAATTTTTAGTACTTTCAACAACAAATTTCAATCAAGCCTGATATGATAGCATCCTTTTTAAAAAGAACAGCAAAACTAAAACTGAAAGCAAAAGTACAAAGAAATCAAGAAGAGAAAGTATCTTCAAAGTGTAGGGCAGGAGGATCACTAATGAAGTTGAAAGAAATTGACATACTCCATTTCCGTTCATAGACCCTCTAGTTACAGTTTTATAGGAGTGGAATTCCCGTGTGGAATTCTGCTTTGCTCAGTCGCGATTGGACCATTGTTCCCACTCTGATTTACCAGATGCGGGAACAATGGAAAATCCAGCTATTAAAACAGCCTTGGGAAACGGCTACAATGCAGCCTGGCACTTTTTCTTAGCCCCAGTGTACCCTAATGGGATTACATTTTTTAAAACATGAGACATTATAGAATACCCGATGCCCTGCTTATATAGCCAGAGTGACCTAAAATGTTTCAGTTCGTCATGATTTGTATTTATATACCCATTGTTGTTATTAACTATGAAGCAATATTATCTTTGTTATCTAAGTTTTTTTTTTACTATACTGAATTACTTAAATATGTTTTAACTGAGAGGTTAAGGAAAAAGATAGTGAAGAAAACCGATGAGCCATGGATCACAGAAAGGTGGTAAAGTGGGGAAACAGGAATTTCAGCCAAGGCAGGGTTTACGGTTGCACAATGTGAAGATCAGAAACTGTGGAGTTATAACGCTCTCTCTTCCATTTCACACTAAAGCCCAGAGCTGTGTGCTGAGTTATTCAATTATTGTCATTCAATTGGTTTTAGTATATGGAGTTCCTCACCATAAAGTAAACTTACACTATATAAACACGCATATAATGCATGTGCATAGTCATAAGACTGTAGTGTTGAGCCTCTTCTAAGATATTTCTTATTCCAAAAATAGCCAAACCAGCAGTGACATTAACATAAAATATTATTGTTAGACCTGACATGCCTTAGGGTGGTCACCCCTAACTTTTTGCCTGCCTCCCTCCACTTTTTGGACTCTGTCTTTGCTGGCTTTTAGACTCTGCGCACTTTACCACTGCTAACCAGTGCTAAAGTGTGTTAGAAATGGGGTTTCTGGTTGGCTAAGGTATGCACCTCAGCCAGGCAGAACTTACCCACTCTAGTCAGGGCAAGGGAGTTACACGTCCAAGATAACCCCTGCTCACCCCCTTGGTAGCTTGGCACGAGCAGTCAGGCTTAACCTGGAGGCAATGTGTAAAGCGTTTGCACAACACACACAACACATGTGAAGCCACATTCCCACCACAAAGGAAACACAACACCAGATTCTATGAAAATATACTGTATTGTACACAACGCAATTATCAGACTAAACATCACATATCAGTACTATCCTGCTACCTTAGCAGTTGTCAGAACGTTACACATTAGTTACTCTGCAAATTAGCAGCAGTCACACATAACACACAGGTTACTCAGTATTCTGCAACATAAGCAGTGGTCAGGAAACACGTTATCACATTAGAACACTTGTCATAAGAATATCATAAAATGCCCATAGTAGGAACATTAGAAAACAAATGGCAAGTTAGAGAAACATATTAGCAAGTCATGTCCATAAAAGGAACATTTGCACATATATGTAAAAGCTTCATAGAACAGGTAGGCAAAATATAACAATCAGTAAAGTCTTTAGAAAGAACTTCGATTATAATTATATTGGTCCTTTTTAAAAGTACCTGGCTTGATGCAGAGGCACCTCCAGTGTCTAGAACGAACAATGGGGCCCCCGGCGCTCCTCTGCGCAAAATGGGGGCCTCCCTGATCTCCTGGGGTCAGAGGAGGGCGACATGCACCTCCTCTTGTTCATGAATGGGCCCCTCTGGGGACCGTAAACACTGGGGGCCCCCCTAGGCCTCCACCGGCCCTCTCGAGGGGGGCCCAGGTCAGGGAAATCTTTAAGGGGGGAGCCACGCACCCCCTCCGAGTTGAAAACGGGCCCCTCCGGGGACCCGCAAACTCCTGGGGTCTCCCCGGGCCTCTACCGGCCCTCACACGGGGGGAGACTCCCAAAAAATACCACTGGCCCACGAGGGGGCCAACAAGGCAGCCGGCGGCATGGGCGAGCCGCCGGTGAGGCTGCCGCCTGGCCCCCAAATCAAAGGAGAGCCCTCCAGGGCTTGGGCAGGCGAGGGAGAGGCTTCCTCCTCTCCCTCCTGCTCCGATGACGCTCTGGCCCAAGGCTGGGCCTGCCGGTGCCCCGGGGGCGCTCCTCTGAGGATCCCTACCCCGGGGTCACCGCTAGGAGCAGGCTTGCTCCTGATTCTTTCCGCTTTGGTTTTCTCGTGCCCCGGGGGCACTGAGCTGAGCGCGATCCTCGCGCTCCGAAGCAATTAAACAACCCGGCTGCAGCGGTGGAGTTCCTGAACCAAAAGTAAAGTGCTTTTAAAAGCGCCAGGTCACCTCTACAGCCCGGGCTGCGGCGGTGACCTTTTTAGCCAGAATCCGGTGCCTTGAAGTGCCTGAGGGCACAGAAGAGCGCTCTCTCAGCGCAAATACAGCACTCCCCGTGCAGGGAAAAGTTCAGGGGCCAGGGGCCACGGCACCCTGCCCCTGGGAACAAGGAAGCAGGAAGGAGCACAAGGCTGGTGGGTCCAGCTACAGGCCAGCACAAGGGGTGCAGATGATGGCAGTTCCTCCTAGTGACCAGGCAGGTCACAGGTTAGCACAGCAGCAGCAGTCCAAGATGGTTTCCTGGTGAGTCCATTCATCAGCGTTCTGTGTCCAGTTTCAAGTTCCAAGAGAGTTCAAATTGTGGGGAAAATTCCCCTGTACTTATAGTCAGTTCTTACAGTGTTTTACAATGATAGGGAGAGGAGGTTCCAGCCAGTTACAACTGGTTCTGGGCATGCCCCCTCTCTCCTTTCAGCACTGGCTCCAAACATCAGTGGGGGGTTAACGACCCTATTGTGTGAGGCCAGGGCACAGTCTTTACAAATGCAGGTGTGGCCTGCCTCTCCCTTCTCTCAGCCCAGGAAGACTATTCAGTATGCAGATGCACCTCTGTGACACCTCCACCCTCCCTGTGTACAGGCTGTCTGAAAAGTATGCACAGAGCCCTAACTGTCACTCTGCCCAGACATGGATTGGAGTCAAGCTGCAAAACACCAGAACCATAAGCACAGATAAATGCGCACTTTCTAGAAGTGGCATTTCTGTGATAGTAATAAAAAATACACCCACACCAGTAAGCAGCATTTATTATCACCATCACAACCATACCAAACACACCCACGCTACCCCTCATAAATCAGACAATACCCCTTACACATAAGGCAGGGCATTTCTAATGCAATCATATGAGAAGGCAGCACTCATAGCAGTGAGACACCAGTTAGGCTGTTTGTCACTACCAGGACAGGCCATGCAATATGGCACATGTCCTGCCTTTCTACATACATGGCACCCTGCCCATAAGACTAGCTAGGGCGTACCTTAGGGGTGACTTACATGTAGTAAAAGGGGAGTTCTGGGCCTGGCAAGTAAGTTTAGATGCCAGGTCCCTGTGGCAGAAAACTGCGCACACAGGCCCTGTGCTAGTAGGCCTGAGACAGGTTTAAAAGTCTACTTCAGTGGGTGGCACAAGCAGCGCTGCAGGCCCACTAGTAGTATTTAATTTACAGGCCCTGGATATAGAGATACCACTGTATAAGGGACTTATAGGTAAATTAAATATGCCAATTAGGTATAAGCCAATCATACCAACTTTAGATGGGAGAGCACCTGCACTTCAGCACTGGTCAACCGTGATAAAGTGCTCAGAGTCCTAGAGCCAACAGCGAGAGGTCAGAAAAACCAGGAGGAAGGAGGCAAAAAGACTGGGGATGACCCTGCGTAAGGCAAAAAGTCCAACACAACCTCCTACCAGCCAAAAGCCAGGGGAGAACAATCAATACCTTGATGTACTTCCCTGATTGGGGCGATAGAACAAGGACCCAGGCCCACAACAGCAGGGGCGTGTTCTAGTTCTACACCTTCCTGACTCCACTTGGATCTCTCTGTCAATGCTTCCCAGGCAGCCTAGACCAACCCACAGGGGTTCTCTAGCTGCCAATGGCCAGAACCAGGCCCCAGGCCATCTAGGGGCCTCTGGTCTCTGAAACCATAACGAGTGGGGGGCAGTAGCCCCAGGTGCAAAGCAACCTGTCTCCACTCCATTTCCAATCAGTTCAGGGGCTCTACCCTGCCACTGATCTGCCAACCTAGGGTCCGCACCCATAGGTTCTACAGGGGCTAGAGGCGAGGCTCTCCTTCCTCTACCCCTCCGTCTAGGATCCCGCCCTCCTCTCCTAGAAGGGGTATCACCAGAATCCACACTTGCCAGGGTGCTGGGTACTGCAGCCCTGCACAACTCTCTCGCCAGCCCAGGATCAGTACCTGGCGACTGACCACCCAACCTAGGGACGACACCCTTGGGTTGCACCGGGGTCCGGGGCGGGCTTCCCCCTCCCTGAACCCCACTTCCAGAGTCCTGCGTCTCCCCACCATGGGAGAAGCCACCAGAAGCTTTACACGGGGAGGTGAGCACACTAACCGCCCCCCCAACCAGGTCAGAGTTTACCCCCTGAACCGGTCTATCTAGTCCAGGGACGACACCCTTAGACTGGACCATTGCCCAGCGAACCAGGACTTCCTTGGGAGCACACCTACCCCCTACCAGATCAGAGTTTACCCCCTGAATCTGGCAATCCAACCCAGAGTCACTACCCTGCGGTTGAACCACTGCCTGGTGCACCAGGACTTCCTTGGGAGTACACCTACTCCCCATCAGGTCAGAGTTTACCCCCTGAACCTGATCATCCAACCCAGAGTCACCACCCTGCGGTTGAATCATTGCCTGGCGCACCAGGACTTCTTGGGGGGCACACCTACCCCCCACCAGGGAAACACCTTCCCCAAGGGCCACACAAGAGTCTGGCTGGCGCAGGTCTCCTGAGCTCTGCCCATCTGACAGAGTCTGGATTCCCCCCAGCCCAGAAATGGTCTCACCAAGGTCATTCCTGGGGGGCTCTGCTCTCAGAGCTGACCCCTGACTCTCCAGGTTCTCCACTGGGGCCTGCAGCCCCCTCTCAACCCTATGCCTGGATTTCTGCCTTCTCCGCTGTAGAGCGAGACTACCAGACACCAGGACCAGCGGAACGCTATCACCAGCCACCCGCCTAAGTCCTAATGACAAGATGGGATCCTTCCGAACAGCTGGTCCTACGGCACAGGCTAGGCTCACCTCCTGGCGTTCACTCATGGAACCTTCCAGGACCTGGTACTGGAGCTCGGGTAATCTGGGCCTCAGCCCAACCCCATTCCCTCTCCTCTGAGACTGGACATGGGGTGCCTTACCCGCCCCAATACCCTGGGACCTACCTGGGACACAAGCCTTTCCCACCACACCTGGTTGGGAAACACCTAGACCGCTCTCATTAGGAACACCCCCTAATGCCACACCAGACCCTCTGGTACGCAACCAGAAGTCTGCCTCCTTTGCAAGCTCCCTGGGATCAGAGAGCTCACACACTGATAAGTGTTGGCGTAACTCTGAAAAACAACAACGAAGCAGGTGCTCACTGACAATCAGATTAAACAGCCCTTCAAAATTGTTTACTGTGCTACCCTTCACCCTTCCATCTAGTGCAATGCAGCAATCCTCCACAAACTCCTCCCAAGACTGGTGGGACACTTTCTTACTACCCCTAACCCTTTTTCTGTATTCCTCAGGGGAAAAACCATACTTCACAATCAGTGGATTCTTTACAGCGGAGTACCCCTCTCTGTCACTCTCTTCTAGAGTCAGTAGGGCATCCCTCCCCTCCTCAGGAATAAAGCTCCCTAGGCCAGTTCCCCAATCCTTCTCAGGGATCCTGCGCTCTACCAGAGCCCTCTCATATTCCTTTAACCACTGACGTATGTCATCCCCCTCTTGGAACCTAGGTACCAGATCTATGGGTATGTGAGGAACATCTTTGCTACAGCACTCTACATTGCTGCCACCACTGGACTCCACCGGCAGCGCTGGTGAGTCCAGAACCTTCAGACTGTGCTCTAGAGCGAGTCTTTCTCTGGCAAAGGCCCTCTCTGCCATCCTCTCCTGTACTAAGGCCTTCTCTACCTCAGCCCTTCTCTCCTCAGCAGCTAGGCGCGCTAATTGCAACTTCAGGTCCCTCTCTTCCCGCCTATCTCTTAGCTCGCAAGGCGTCAAGGAATGAGAGGTAGCCCTGCTTCTTACACTGGACCCAGCAAGGGACTCCCTATCACTGGGGCCTTCCCTGTCAACTGGCGTCCCCACCCGGTCATTCTCACCCTCCTGATCAGTTTCTCTACCACTCTCTAGGGATGAGGTCTGGGAGCCCTCCCATTGGGAACCCTCGCTACACTCAGGATCCTCTGGCTACCCCCTAAGCACACTCCCTCCCTGGGTATATGTCACAAACCTTTCAAAGAAATTCAGAGATCTCCTGAGGTCCCCTTCTACGGGCAGCCCTCTCTCTCTCTACAGAACCCCTCTAATTCCTCCTGCGTGTAAAACGGCAGGTCCTCTAAATCAAAGGTAAGCCCCATCTTGAAAATGTACAAATATCTCAAATGTGACAACCACATTTCCCCAAGCGTGAAAACTGAAAACAGGAAAAATGAGCAAAGAGAGAAAGTTAAGAGAAGCCAAACATGTGATGGTCTAAACGCAATCCTTGTAGTGAAATAATGAGTCACAATGGTATTGTGCAAGCGCAAGTCCTATCCCACCGCTGCCACCAATGTTAGAAATGGGGTTTCTGGTTGGCTAGGGTATGCACCTCAGCCAGGCAGAACTTACCCACTCTAGTCAGGGCAAGAGAGTTACACGTCCAAGATAACCCCTGCTCACCCCCTTGGTAGCTTGGCACGAGCAGTCAGGCTTAACCTGGAGGCAATGTGTAAAGCGTTTGCACAACACACACAACACATGTGACGCCACATTCCCACCACAAAGGAAACACAACACCAGCTTATATGAAAATATACTGTATAGTACACAACGCAATTATCAGTCCAAACATCACATATCAGTACTATCCTACTACCTTAGCAGTTGTCAGAACGTTACACATTAGTTACTCTGCAAATTAGCAGTAGTCAAACATAACACACAGGTTACTCAGTATTCTGCAACATAAGCAGTAGTCAGGAAACACGTTATCACATTAGAACACTTGTCATAAGAATATCATAAAATGCCCATAGTAGGAACATTAGAAAACATATGGCAAGTTAGAGAAACATATTAGCAAGTCATGTCCATAAAAGGAACATTTGCACATATATGTAAAAGCATCATAGAACAGGTAGGCAACATATAACAATCAGTAAAGTCTTTAGAAAGAACTTCGATTATAATTATATTGGTCCTTTTTAAAAGTACCTGGCTTGATGCAGAGGCACTTCCAGTGCCTAGAGCAAACAATGGGGCCCCTGGTGCTCCTCTGCGCAAAACGGGGGCCTCCCTGATCTCCTGGGGTCAAAGGAGGGCGACACGCACCTCCTCTTGTTCATGAACGGGCCCCTCTGGGGACCATAAACACTGGGGGCCCCCCTAGGCTTCCACCAGCCCTCTCTAGGGGGGCCCATGTTAGGGAAATCTTTATGCCCCCCCGAGTTGAAAATGGGCCTCTCCAGGGACCCACGAACTCCTGGGGTCTCCCCAGGCCTCTCACGTCCCTCACACAGGGGGAGACTCCCAAAAAATACCAGTGGCCCACGAGGGGGCCAACAAGGGAGCCGGCGGCATGGGCGAGCCTCCAGTGAGGCTGCCGCCCGGCCCCCAAATCAAAGGAGAGCCCTCCTGCTCTGATGATGCTCTGGCCCAAGGCTGGGCCTGCTGGTGCCCCGGGGGCGCTCCTCGGAGCGATCCCTACCGCGGGGGCACCGCTAGGAGCAGGCTTGCTCCTGATTCTTTCCGCGTTGGTTTTCTCGTGCCCCGGGGGCACTGAGCTGAGCGCGATCCTCGCGCTCCAAAGCAATTAAACAACCCGGCTGCGGCGGTGGAGTTCCTGAACCAAAAGTAAAGCGCTTTTCAAGGCGCCAGGACACCTCTACAGCCCGGGCTGCGGCGGTGATCTTTTTAGCCAGAATCCGGCGCCTTGAAGTGCCTGAGGGCACAGAAGAGCGCTCTCTCAGCGCAAAGGCAGCACTCCCCGTGCAGGGAGTGCTTATACTACTTATAAGTCCCTAGTAATGTGCACTGTATGTGCCTAGGGCCTGTAGATTAAATGCTACTAGTGGGCCTGCAGCACTGGTTGTGCCACCCACTCAAGTAGCCCCTTTACCTTGTCCCAGGCCTGCCATTGCAAGGCCTGGGTGTGCAGTTTCACTGCCAATTCGATTTGGCATTTAAAAGTACTTGCCAAGCCTAAAACTCCCCTTTTTCTACACATAAGTCACCTCTAATGTGTGCCCTAGATAACCCCTAGAGCAGGGTGCTGTGTGGGTAAAAGGCAGGACATGTACCGGTGTAGTTTACATGTCCTGGTAGTGTAAAACTCCTAAATTCGTTTTTACACTACTGTGAGGCCTGCTCCCTTCATAGGCTAACATTGAGGCTGCCCTCATACATTGTTGAAGTGGTAGCTGCTGATCAGAAGGGAGTAGGAAGGTCATATTTAGTATGGCCAGAATGGTGATACAAAATCCTGCTGACTGGTGAAGTTGGATTTAATATTACTATTTTAGAAATGCCACTTTTAGAAAGTGAGCATTTCTCTGCACTTAAATCTTTCTGTGCCTTATAATCCACGTCTGGCTAGGTTTAGTTGACAGCTCCTTGTGCATTCACTCAGACACACCCCAAACACAGGGTACTCATCCTCACTTGCATACATCTGCATTTTGAATGGGTCTTCCTGGGCTGGGAGGGTGGAGGGACTGCTCTGACACAAAGGACTGCCACACCCCCTACTGGGACCCTGGCAGACAGGATTGAACTGAAAGGGGACCTGGTGCACTTCTAAGCCATTCTTTGAAGTCTCCCCCACTTCAAAGGCACATTTGGGTATAAAACATGGCCTCTGCCCTACCACCACAGACACTTGCTGGAGAAGAAACCTGAACCAGAACCTACATCCTGCCAAGAAGAACTGCCTGGCTGCTCAAAGGACTCACCTGTCTGCTTTCTACAAAGGACTGCTGCCTGGCTGTTGGCCTGCTGCCTTGCTGAACTCTTGTCTGGCTGTAAAAGTGCTGTCCAAGGGCTTGGATAGAGCTTGCTCCTGTTTTCTGAGTTTTCTGAGTTTCATAAAGACTTCTTTCTTTCAACTTGACGCCGAGTGCGCCGAAAAATTTGACGCACAGCTTGTTCCGTGGTGAGAAATTCACTGCACACCGATCCGGAAAGACGCCGCTCCAGGCGACGCCTACGGTGCAACCGGAACTTCGACGCATGGCCTCGCCTGGACAACGCCGCCTGACTTCCAGAGAGGAAATCGACGTGACGCCTGCTCTGAGGAAGAAAATTCCACACACAGCCCCCCTGAACGACGCGCAGTCAACAAGCCTAGGATTCCACGCACAGACCCTGGGACATCTGGTAATCCCGCGAACCACAGAAGGAGTCGGCCCGCGTGCCGGAAAACGATGCACGTCTTCCCCGAGTGAAAAATAATGGCGCAAGTCCATGTCTGAAGGGGCGAAACCGACGCACACACCATTTTTCTTCCCGCAGAACAACGCACGTCTCCCCGCGTGAAAAATAACAACGCAAGTCCGTTTGTGAAGGGGTGAAACCAACGCACACACCATTTTTCCATGCATCTCCTCCTCTGCGGCCCTCTGCGGAGATTTCCCACCCCAAACCAGGTACTTTGTGCTTGAAAGAGACTTTGTTTGCTTTTTAAAGACTTAAGACACTTTATATCACCCTTCAGTGATATCTCTACAAATTCTTATTGCATCTTTTATTGTGTTGACCTACAAATATCCAGATAAATATTCTATATTTTTCTAAACACTGTGTGGTGTATTTTTGTGGTGCTATATTGTGTTATTGTATGATTTATTGCACAAATACTTTACACATTGCCTTCTAAGTTAAGCCTGACTGCTCGTGTCAAGCTACCAGAGGGTGGGCACAGGATACTTTGGATTGTGTGTGACTTATCTTGACTAGAGTGAGGGTTCTTGCTTGGACAGAGGGTAACCTGACTGCCAACCAAAAACCCCATTTCTAACAATTATCTTGTGTTTTCCCTTACCCTGTTGGCTCCACCTGGCTTGACAAACATAATGATTTTAAGGACAGGCTCAACACCTCAGAGACCATACAAATAGGCCATGTAGCCCCAGCAGAGGTTGTTTATCAAGAGACAGCATTTCAGCGAGGCTTAGATGACGTGCAGCATGGCTATAGAGAGAAAGGTTTTGTCTGCCATTTTTTTTTTTCTTTCAGTTTTCACTTCAAAACTGAGTGGCATTGAGATTATCCACTGCTCACCCCACCCCACAATATGGGGGTAATGTATCCCCCAGCCCTCACCCCCAGTTTCTACACCCATTCTACCCCTTTCTAGGCACAGTGGGACATGTGTTGTTTCTAAATGCCAAGTAATGTCCTGGCCTTCCCTTTCCCACCCTCACTATTCCTTTCTACCACTCTCCTCTATGCATCAGTCCCCACTCACAATCACAACACGCTTAAATATGGTGGTAAATGTAAGTGTTAATACCCATAGAAAAAGGAACACCATGATGAATTCCATTTGGTAAATCCATGTCTCTGCAGGCATCCCTCATTCTGTGGAACTAAATTGCAGATGGATGGTACTGCTGGGGTATTACGGGACAGTACTGCTGTTTACGGGTGTCAAGTTACTATCCCAGCCCTACACTGTAACTGGTATTCTGTTTCAACTAACTTTGCATACACAATATAACATAACCCCTCAAATCAGTTTTTTTTTTTTAAATGATGTTGATATGTGGCTTAGTTTTATCATTCACATTTCAGCAGGCACTGCTGTAGTCATGTAGTGTTTATAACTCTGGCGGGCGCAGTGTAGAATAGGGCTTTGCACTGCCGACAAAAATGTGCTGTCTAAAGTGCAAGCACAGACTTTATTTGTGGGTTTAAAGATAAAATGGTGGTTTAACCTCCTGTCCACCTTTCAATGCAGTGACTCTAAAGCAATGCCAAATATGTGTCAATGATTCCCACCTGCAGGTGGTGCAGTGTGTGACCTCACCTGCTTGTGGATGAATCCTCTATAGCTCTCCCGTAAGGTACCCTCAGAGTGGGTGGTACACTAACCGTGTCACTTCTTATTCACCTCTCAACAACCTGTGCCCACATCCGTAATACGGTGCAGATGCACTGACAAATCTGTTCCCTCATTTGAATGGGGGCACATTGTTGTACAAAAGAGGTCAAGCCCCTGGGCAATTTCACCGGTTCGAGATGTGCAACTGTGCAATTGGTACTCCAGAAGTAGAGCCTTTTGTAATAGTTAGGGCTGCCTGGAACGCAAATTGGGCAAATATGGCCATTGCGCCCATGGTGCACCTGTCTAATAGATAGATACAGATGGAAAAGCCATGATATCCTGAGAAAATAAGACATATTGCAGGAAACAAAGACATAAGGCTGTCTTATCACCCTTTGAAAAAGGACTTAGTAACAAACATACTACTCTCTTTCAGACAAGTGCTCCTTCTGTTTGGCTAATGTGCTATCATTCCACGTGTGCATCATTTAATGATCCCTTCACCTGAAAATACTCTGAGTGGAGCTGAAAACGTTAACCTCCTGGGAACTCGCCCTTCATTAATACTTCTTCCAGAGATCACTTTTTGACTCATACTTAATTCATGAAACAGTCCACTAAATTTCGTGCAATATTTGAAATTGTACCTTATATAAGTTTAACCAATTGAGGCAAAAATCAGCGCACCATTCACATATTTGTAATGAACGCTTGTTTGAAATGCTTTTTGAGGGGAAACCAGATGGGTGGCGTGCACAGAAGCAGTGCCATAGTTAGCTGCCGGTTAAGGCTCCCAGGTCTGCCGCGCCTTTATCTCCCGGTGGAACGTGGGTGTTTAACTTGAGTACATTGGCAGCAACTCTCATTAGCCTGTGACTCTGGGTGTGCGCGGCGGAGCTGGGAACGTTAACACCGTTTATTTCTCTCTCTTCTCTCCCTCAGCTGACACGGATGCTTCACTGACGTATCTGTCTGAACAGCGTAGAGCTCGGCACGGAAAATGTTTGCCTTTTTTCGTAATTTCACTTTTACTTTTCTTTGACCGAAAAAAATGTTTCCATTATGGATTAAGGCATAAGTAATAGGCTTCAATTAATTTTTATTGCTTAGGAGTTGCCGTTCCTTGTACTCTTGTCAGTTAAAAGATTGATACCGCAATGTGAACCAGGGAGCGTCATACCAGAGGCACATCCAGGCTGCTGGACTAATGGCTCCTTCATTAATATTCATGAGCCATCTCATTTAGCTGCTGCTCTTGGGACTTGATCAAAGTAGGCAACACGTCTATTGCTGGAAAGAGGCTCGTGCGCGCACGCAGCAGGCGCTATCACAATCTATGGGATCAGCTGTGGCTATGACCTCGCGCAGCTTCTTAAGGTGCATTCACAATCTTTGTTTTTTTTCTACCTTTGAGTTCTGCTATCAAAGGCACTGTAGTAAGTGGATTAAAGGACATCTCGGTAAGGTCAGTGGGGACGGCCATTGTAACCTCTCTTTTCTTTGTGTTTATTTCTAAAGGTCCAGCAGAAGCGAAGACCATGTAGTTGTCCACACGCAGCATAATGGGAAGCGGTAATAAGGTTGGAGCTGGCCTGCAGCCTTGAACAAATCATTCCCACAACTCACCACACCGTGGACACCTTGGTCATCAAATTTCCTCGGAGCTCAACTGAAGCCATTTGGGGTCTCTTTCATTCCTGCAGCTGGAATTCGAGTTTGGATTTTTATCCCGACATTCAAGCACTTTATTGGAGGCATCCTTTCATCGGCTTATCGGAGCAATAACGAGAGCAGCAATGGGCGACATTACAAATAGCGATTTCTACGCAAAGAACCAAAGAAACGAGGCCAACCATGCCGGCGAGTTTGGGTGCTCACTGGAGGAGCTCCGCTCGCTCATGGAGCTTCGGGGAATGGAGGGAGTGGTCAAAATGAAAGAGCACTTTGGAGACACAGAGGGGTTGTGTCGGCACTTGAAGACTTCCCCCACAGAAGGTATGTGCTCTGTATATATGTATGGCAACAGATTAACACCAAGCAAGGAACACGTGTGGCCTGCATACTTTTCTTTAATAGAGGGGCCATTTTTAAACAAAATGCTTTGCAGTCTACCAGCCTTCTGTTTTGTGTTTCAAGTCATTATGATATTATTTTTTGCCATATACATTTGGTTTTATTCGATTGGAAATTAGCATGCTTTGTTGTTGGGTTAAAATTGTCATAGGGAATTTGCTACTAATGATTACTACTAACTGGTTCATTAACTTGATTGTTGAAATAGATTCTGTAATGAAATAATGCCAACATGCAATATGGGGCACGGTTTATGAATAAACAGAAGAAGGAATATTGAGGGGCACAGCAAGAGACCAATGGCGAAGAGCAGGAGTGATATAGCTAGTTTTAATGAGAGATAGAAGTTATAGTAATTCAACTTGTAAAAACTTGGTTTAGTTGGTTGAAGCTTTGTAAATTACATGTGCATACACTGTTGTTTGACAATCGGCGCCTAGTATACTTTCATACTTTCTGTGTCATGTAATGAAGGCCAAGTCAGAGGTGATGCTAGCGCTGACAGCAGGTCATGGCTCTAAATACTTGCGTTTGACTTAACTTTCTATCACCTGGGTGATAGTATCAGGTTTGTCAGCCCTTTTCCACACCCTTAGATATCATGAGCCAGATCACATAAAATGAGTGAGTGCCCTCCATTTTTTACTAGTCACAAGCTGTTTTGAACCAGTTTTCAATTATTAATTGCGGTAAATTGCCTGAAAGTAGTGGAGCATTTCCAGCACCAGAGCAATATATGCCATTTGACTCATAATCACTGCTCCTTGTATACATTTACTATATCTCGTAATTCTTCCGCGATTAATTTAAATTCTTCTGTCAATGGACCTGTTTCTCCTCATGTCTCTTTTCACGTTCCTCTCCATAGCCATCTGTCACTCTTTCTACGCTCACCACTGCAGCATATCTAAGGCCAACCTGACTTTGCCACTTGTGGATGAAAAATCACTATTTGAGTCAACGTCTCCATCCCACAATGTACGTAGTCTTCCACTTTCACCCCAGTCCAGCCTCCTCACCAAGTTCTCCTATTGTGCCTGTAGCCAGTGGCAGGGCCATTCATCCCCTCTAGTCTCCGCCAATCACAGAGCTCAGTATCTCATCCTTTTTTCTGTGACCCATTGGATGATTTGCTACTTTCCTCTGCAGTTCCCTTGACTAAGGTTTTCAGTTAATCCGAAGCAATAATGATTCAAGGGAATCTAAAAGAAAGTAAATATTCAATTGACCACTCTATTTGACGTATTCAAATACTTCCAAAACACCGCAATTTCACTACAATGCACAATTTGTTTCTATAGCTCTCCTTTAATTGACCCATTTTGAAGTCCAGTTCTGTAGTAAAATGGTATGAATTGTGTGTCTCTTGCTAAGGGTCACATTTTCAAAGTCCCCCTCACACACACACACACAAGTATGTAGTTCTTGGATGATTTCTTGCTAAATAGAGAATTGAAACGTGGTTATCGGTTGTGTCACCTCCGAACATCAGTTTATTGCAAGTTTTTTTTTCTTTATAAAGGATTTCGCAGTTGAAATTTATGGTTGATAGTTGTTAATTGATCAACCACAGCAATCGAAACAGATGAGAAAATGTTTCATTTGCTAGGGAATGCTCAAGTTATTGCTAAACATCATGAGGTCTATAGGCTTCACAATAGAAAGTAACCCGATCACACCACGCACCTGCAATATATGTTGATATTGTATATTTTGAGTGGACATTGCTACGGATCATAACAAACCGAATAGGTAAATGATGTTTAACCAGATGACGCTTACCAAGAAAGGATTGCTGTTAGATGGATGTTTGTTTAAGATGAAGGAAGTCTTACTCTGCTTTGCATGTAAAGGGAAGATTAGTACTCGAAAAACTCTTTTATATGTTGTTTGGATGTTGCGTAATATCTAATTTCATTATCTTTATGATTGTTGTAATACGCACATCAATTGCACGACATCATACTCTGCATGTTTGAACATTGTTCAAAAAGATATAGGAACAATGAACTCACAATGGCACAATATAAGGTATTCCAAGGCACCGAGGAGTTAAAATTAACCAAAGAAAGTGTGTGGAGGCAGACAAAATGATTTGAAAGCAGCCTGGCAGGTCTTGCAGCTATCAGTTCCTTAGCAGAATGGGGGCATGGTCTGGAGGAGACATGGAGCAATGGATGAGGGTATAACATAAAAAAAGTGAGGGCGCTGTGGAATGATAAATAGAAGTGAACAATGGGCATGGGAGTTGACACAGAAACCGAGAATGGAGGCAGGGATGCACAGGGTACAAGGACACACTCCCATGAAGTGCTGAAAGGAAAAGGAAAAGTCTTCCATCAAGTCAGCAACAGAAGATACAACTGAGCACAATATAAGTATATTACAATACCATCCCAAATGTTTTTTTCTTAGGCCTGTCTGAGGGGCAGACCCAAGTATATCACATTCCAATCCCAAATGTTTTTGCTCCAAGGCTTGTTCAAGATGTTTCTGAGAAGTTTAAAGTAGACAGAGAGAATACCTCTCCCTTTTTAAGGGTTTAGTTTGTCCAGCATAGCCTGTGAGCAGTAGAAATTGGACAATAAGAAATCCCTCTTTCTTTGATAAGAAATTGCATATGGCAATTACTATTTTGTTGAGCTGTAGTGGAACGGAAGAAGAAACTGGTGGTCTGCCATTGCCTCTCAGATAATTTCCTACAGAATGGAGGAGTGGGTTCAGTATCATTGGTGAGTGCAGCACGTCCATAGGCCTACTGCAGCTTTTTGGTGAGTGAGAACCAGGCTGCTTGGTTGGACAGACAAGCACCAGACTGCTTGCTCTGGAGTTTCAGTAATAGCTGCTTTTGCATGACAGGAAATCCCTCAGCTAGCGTGTAATTTCGGAGGGGAATTCTCAAACACAGCAACTCCACCAGTAAGAAGCACTATGACATCAAAGTTGCTTGCAATAAACACTTCCAAGGAAGACGGAATCAAACTTCCTCATTATGGGAGTGTTCTGATGCTAAACTTGCCCATAACAAAATATAATGCAGTCTTTTGTTGAGTGATTCGTCTCTTCTACATATTAGATATTTTGAAAAATATACAACATCAAAGGGTGCAAAAGTCCTAAAGCTTGATACAATAATATAATAGATTTCAAATTTTAGGACTGAAGTGCTAGTAATGGGAATCTGGGCAATTCACTTTTAGAGACTGTGTGATTCCAGTGCAAATTTGTAACGCAGAACTAAATGTTTGTCCTTTTCTCCTATACTGAACGTATATGCTGAGATCACACAAGAACATACAATTAACAAATGTATTTAATTTATGTAGGATTCGTACACCTGCTAATAAGGGAAATCTTTTTGGTATGGCGCACAGCCCCATTAGATAACTTGCTGGGTTGACACACTTCATTTAAAGGGCACTAAAATGGAGATCACTCATGGGGTGGTCTTCTTTCTCTATTCACAAATTGGCCATAAACAGAAGGACAAGGAATGCCCCAGAAGCCTCTATCACAACCTATCGAAAGTACTACCCTGGAAGTGTCTTCAAAAGCTGACAAAGGTGGAGTATGGTTCCATGGTAGATAGCTTGGAGATCTTCACTCCCTGCCTTTGAGAGGATGGGGTGGCCCAGGAGATGGATGCACTCTCTCCTCCTCCTCTGGCAACAGGCTCCTCAAGCAAGTGGGTATTTCCTTGGCAGAATATTGCCCTTCCTGATGTACAGCACCAGGTCACACTGCATGACCTGGTATTCTCTTTTGGTTAGCATACAGGTCCAGTGGAACAAAATGGATTAGTGAGTTAGTGTCTAAGCTTTCTATGCAGTTAAGAGGTCTGACTGCCCCAGAGAAGGTTAGTAAGGCAACTAATGGCATCCATGTTTTCAGGGCCACACTGGTCCAAACGTCAATCCCTAGATTTTCTCTTCCAGTGCAGATACCAATTGCACATACTTGGCTGAAGCCATGTGTAGATGCACAATGACACAACATAATTTTAAGGTGGAGGGGTGTTGTGGGTCTGAGGGAACTTCTGGGCCCGCTTCTAAAGACCACATTGAGGGACCACCAATTAAAGACTTTAATTAGGATGGTCTATATTTTATATGTGACAGTGTCAAATCTTCCACCACACCAACACATGTTCTTTGGTATCTTTTGCTTTGTTGAAGCAGAGAATTCCTAAGTTACATGAGGAACACCCCATGCTAATGATGAACCACTTCTTTAGAGGGGATGCTCGAAATTCTCCACTTGCAAAATTCTTTATGGAATGAGTCACAAGACCCCTTCCGAATTACTAATGTGTACAAAGCATTAAAATATAGTGCAAAGTATGCACTATGTGAGTTTCACACACGATTTTGTGGAGACTCCCATTATCTACTTTGACCTATCCTGAACTTCTACCTTCAATCACCTTTCTTGTTCTACCAAAATAACAATACATGTTGCAATATAACTCAATTTTATGTCTTTCTCCTTCCTCCTACAAATGAAATATTTCCTGATGTCTTATCATGCGCCCCCTGTCGGTTAGTACACACACAGTGACTAGCTGTCCTGTACGCAAATTAAATAACATTGCTGCTCTTTTCTCAGCAACGAGAAGCAGACCTGAATAAGGCAGTATTAGCATTTAGCTGACCTACCATATGCAGTCCTGCACTTAACAGCTTTAAGTGCAGGAGCACATGAGAAAATGGAGTGCAGTACCAAAACAGATCACTACGAGGTAATGCTGTGTGCAACCCACCCGTATTCACTTTCATCACATGAGATATAAGAGCCATTGGATAGGGCACAGCAGTGTTTCAGTATGACCTGACTGCTCCCAACTCCTGTTTTAAAATATCTGAAGTAAACTTCTCTACTGTGGTTTGGCTAAGACAAGACAGTGATCAGCAGATGCTGCTTTGTTCAATATCCCCCTGGCAGCCAAGAGTGCAATGGGAGTCCAACAGACCCATGAAAGGGAGAGATGTTGGCTTGCTGACTCATTTAGAGATAGGAAAAACTATTTCAGCCCAATATTGCTTGAGGGTTAGCTTTTGGTTATCTCCTCTCCCCTCAAATGTGTAGCAGTTATTTCTGTTATATCTTGAAAGAATAGTAGATGGCACAACATTCTTAAGGGCTCTTTGTATGAATCACATGAAAGGTAACCTGGTTCTTAATGGGTGTCTAATTCTGCAGGTTTCAGAGTTTGTGCCAGAGTGCCAATCTGGATTTAAGATTGGACCGTACTTAATACATTTATATAACATGGTATTAGTATATGTTTTTGTTTTACAATATTGCACTGAATATTAGTTGACCAGTTTGCAAAATGAACTTTAACACAGATTTACATTTGGGATCAGATACATTTCTATCAGCCAAAAAGATCATATTATTATTGTGCAAAGTTGGATTGATGCATGAGCACACCTAAATAGCCTTTTGTTGCACTAGCCAAGCCAATAATCAGATTGTAAAAGTTGCTTCATCCAGCAAAGAATCTACTCACACAAAGAATTTCGAATATGTTAATTCATTCACATGGGTGTGTTTAGGTTTTACAATGTTGGAATGTCGGTGATAGGACTTGCACGAGCAAACATACTCATGATGCGGGTATTCAGGCTCTTTCAACACCTTTTCACCCTGGGAAAACTGGAAAGAACTTCTCACTAGTGCAGAAGTAAATGCATTTCCATAGAGGGATGGTTAGTGGAACAGTCACTGTTTGTGGTGTCCTGGAACAGGTTTCTCCATGCCAAAACAAATATAGTCCCGAAAAAAATAAAATAAAGATAGCAAGAGAATATGCACTGCTGAAGATTTACTCTGGAGAAAATATATACACATGTCTGTTTGCTCCAGTGAAAATTGAGTTAACAAAAAATATTCATGAATATGCCTTTGAAATAGAGACTGTCACCTGTTTCCGTAATCATGTCCTAACAAATATTCCATATATTCAATGTGAGAGAATAGCATTGAAATATGGCTATGAAGGGTGATTACAGGTTTTACATACATTACCTTGTCCAGAGGATTGCGCTGATGAGAAAGGCTAGAATGTGTCTAACTCTGAAAAATAGGGTGTCATATATGTGGCTAGGCATGTGCTCAGAAACATAGCGAAGGATATGACACAGCAGTCATACATACCAGTATCACAAAAAAGATTCTGGAGGCATCACTCATTGAAGAGCCCTTGGGTCATTTGTGCTACATTTGAATTCTGGCACTGATGTGCTTCCACCAGTAATTGGTATACAAAGTTAATCTAATGAACAAAGAATGCACAGCTTTTTTAAGCTCAGCAGTCCAATCTGTTTAACAATATTCAATTTTCCACATCAATGTAGAGCTCTCATCTAAAGTATTATCCTTGGGCTTGGTAACCACAAAAAGAAAAAGTTAGAAACAGATTCGAAGATGGTACATGGTTGAATCTTTAGGCATTATTATTAGAATTTCTAGCACATGGACATTGCATGACTGGGTGGAATTGAGGATTATGAAGGGTATGGGAAAGTGCACCTCAAAGAGCACTAACCAAGTTGCTTTACTCAAAAAAGTCCTCCTTGACCTACTATCCTTTGTGGATGAGGAAAGATTTGAATTCCAGAATGAGAAGTATTGTTAGAATTGTTTTTCCATGAATGAGAGTAGTGATTTCATGTGAAAGATTCTTTGCCAAGAAAGAGTATTGACACAAATAGATGTATAATTTCGAGGTCTGGGACAGTATAGTAGCAGGGAGAAAACACAATTAACGCTGATAGCAGTTTAGCCTATCTTGTGCCAAGGTAAGAAGGTCAGTTGACCCAATGCATGGATTTGATATTCTTACATTCATATCACTTTCACTGTTAAGATGTTTTGTTATCAGCTTCTTTGAGGGCCATTTTTCGAAGTTAGTTTCATTATCTATTTAAGACTTGTATTATTTCATCTTCTTTTACTCCTAAATGAATATTGATGGTCTGCTCTAAACTGTGAGGCTTCGCTTTGTGAATCCTAACACTCAGGCCATCTCCTTCAATAATATTTATTGAATTCCTGCATCAGGAAAGCATGCTTACCAATTATACAACTCATGGTACTGTGGTAGAAAACAGTATCCTTATGTACAGAATACAGCGACTGTGATCCTGTTTTAAAGGCATACGCTGACAGAATGGTAAAAGTAAAGTCTGATGACATGATGTTCCCCAAATGTAATTGTTGGACTGTCCTAACTCTCTCAGACTTCCTTTTGTGTTACAATGTAGAGAGCTAGAGAGCTCATGCTAATGGTTCACTCTTTAGCATTCATGGAAGGGTGTGTCC
The DNA here is from genome assembly GCF_031143425.1 of Pleurodeles waltl. Taxonomy (NCBI): domain Eukaryota; kingdom Metazoa; phylum Chordata; class Amphibia; order Caudata; family Salamandridae; genus Pleurodeles; species Pleurodeles waltl. Next base: position 263,648,001 of record NC_090448.1, on the reverse strand, counting down.
CAAACCCTTTAAGATGCCCATTTTGCTTTGACAGATTGCTCATGCGTAAAACTAAATTGAGTTGATATATTTTCTAACTCTAAATCGAGCAATAGCAAGACACATAACTATTCATCATTTCCAAAATGTCATAATGCTAATCAACTTCTGCACAAAATACTGTTCCATAATGGAAAACGCATGAAATTTTAATTTTAAACACAACATCCCATACAATTTAAATGCATCTTTGTTTCAAAGAATTCCGTTCCAAAAAAGGAAGAATTTGTCACTGAATAAAATATCACAATTTGTTACACCTACGTTTAAAATTAAATGTATTTAGACACTTTTGATTGGAAGTATATCTCTCTGAATCTCTCTCTGAATCTGTTTATTGGAATAGATTATACAGGATAACCTTTAGTTCATAGCCATTGAAACATTATGATCAATTTGTTCTTAAATATTTCCTCAGGTTTCCCTTCCTGTACTGCCACATGTTCTATATGTGCCAGGTACTTAGATGATGTAACTTCTTCCATTTTACGCATGAAACATTGTTACAAAAATAGTTTTATATTCACAAATATGTGATTTTACTAAAATAGTGGGTAGTTTTAAGTAGACCTTACCATGGGGAACTAGTACCCTCCTTAAAAAAGTTTTATCTTGATTTGTTATGCTCTAAATCACCACGAAGATTTGAGGTAGATTTATTTCTTTTTTGTGTTGAAACGACCTGTATAAATATTTTGTCATTCTGAGTCTGAGCGACAAAACTCAAGGTTAGAATAATCCCATACAAAGGAGACATGTGCTTCTTTATAGTTTTACAGTTTACACATTTAGCCGAGGAAGAGGATTAATTTGCATGTAGTAGCACTAGATAAACAATTGGTACAATATTACCAAAAAGATGAACTACCAGGCACGCAAACAAATATGCAAAATGAACGTGCAGTAGTTAAACAAAACTACATTTATTGATATTATCCCAACGTGCTTTTAAGTAGTTCAGTCAAGAAATGGGATAGTAAAAGTGATGTGCAAGACAAGCCTTTATGAAAAAATGTGGCAAAATAATGTAAATGGCAAGGGTACGATCTTCTGAGCCATTGAACGGTGACTGTCACAAACTTTGGTGGTCTTTCCAGTGAAACAGGCTGTAATGTAGCAAAAGGATGAGCTTAACACTGAAGCTGGTCACTGAAGAAGGAAGCAGTCAGATCCCAGAAAGGTTGCTATCATAAACAAGTAAAGATGGCCATGCATTGAAATATCTACATGTGAACACCCTAAAATCAAGATTTTGGAGTCAGTTAGACCACATCTAAAAGTTGTGGCAGGGAACTTTCAGTTAAAGTGGTTTTGATGAGAGGGTGTGAGCGAGTTCTGCAAAATTTAAGTGCTAAATGGTTCCTGGTCAGGGCAAAATGTGGGGCAGCTGACATGCTCATTTTGGTTTTCTGGATAACCCCCCCCCCCAGTTCATGGCCATTAGCCTATTTATTTAATTATAGAATGAGTAGGATAGCTCATCTCAGCATTTTGAGACTCATTGAGCTGGGGTAATATGTACACTTGCTTGTTATAGCATTTAGTAGCTACAAGGCATTCATTTAGTAGCTGCTATCTTACAGCAATAGACTATATAGATCCTACAGCCTTGCTATGGTGCTACATAAAGCTGAAACATCACAGGTAGTATAGTAAACAAATCAAATAAGAAGCAGCATCTTAACCTTTGACTAATTGCCAGAAATCATGCCGTTTAAAAAAAGTGATTTAGTGGAAGGCCTTGAGGAAACTCTATTATTCCGAAGAAAGAAGAGAGATATATTTTTGTCTCCTCCAACATTATGTCCAGGACAAAATTTGCTATTAGGAATAGTAATTGCAAAAATGTAGTGACTACTTATGTTGCACCTCTCTTAAATAATCCAGATTACGGCTACAAGGCATTCATGTACAGGTAGGCTGTTACATAGTTTGATTGCCTGTCCTCTGGTTACCCATAAATGTTATAAGGACTGAACAGTCCTTGTACATTCTTGATAAGCCACATTTCTATTTTGTTATCATTTTGTATTGGCCAGATGAATGCATTGTTTGCCCTGAGAAAGAGGGTCTTCAATGTATTAGAAAACCTATAAAGTACATCACTGGTTTATGCAGAATGACCCCAGGATATGTCTTGTAAGAATGTCCCGATTATAAAGTGCACGTTTGTTCCATTATGTGACGCTGCGTTTTAACAAACTGATTCAAGTTCAGTAAAAAAATCATTGATGTAGGCCTAAAAAACGCGGTACGCAAAGAAAGAGAACTTTTCACTAGACTGATTTAAAGAAAAATAATGCATTTGCCAAAATAAAAAAATGATGCAAATCTTTCTCAGATCAACTTGCAAGTAGACTTTCAGGGTGGACAGTGGGACACAACAGTTCAACTTGGTGAGTAAAACTGAATGAGGGAGTGAATTCTTAAAAAACTATGGGGCATATTTACGAACCCCTTGTGCCACTGTTGTGTCACTTTTTGTGATGAAATGCTGGCACAAACCTTTAAATCATATCAATGAGAGCACGCAAAGCCACTTTGCGTGTCTTTAAATGGCCTCATAGATATAGAGTGAGGCAACGCAGCCCAAATCGCTGTGTTGCCTTAGTATGCACTAGGGAGGCACTTCATAGGCATTCCAGTGGGTGCTCCCTCACAATACCCATGGATTTCATGCATCCCCAGATTTACAAGGCCTTGTAAACCTGGTGATGCGCCAAAACCTTTTGCCTCCACAGGGGAAGCGCAACGAGGAGAAATATCACTATTTTTCTTTGTTTTTGCATCTTTCTATGTGTGCTGCAACCTGCTACCCAGGATCGTTTTTGTGCAGGAAGGTGCTCCATCCTGCACAAAAGCAATCCTGCATGCAACACTGGCACCCTTTCACCATGGTGCAAGGGTGTCTGCGTTGGCGCTAAGCTGCCGAAATGGCACCAGCACAGGGGAAAAGGACAGGAATGTGCTGGATGAAATAGACACAGCACATTCCTTCCCTTTCAATTTGGTACAGGACAGTAATTCAGTAAGATGAATTGCTGATCTGACCTGCGCCAAAATCCCATAAATATTGCCTATGTGTTGTGTTTGGATATACACGTGACCTGCTATTTGCTGAGGTCAGTTTAGTGTTTCTACTCTGCCTGCAACACACTGCCACACCAACCGCCCTATACCAGACAAAGACCTCACTCTTTGCAGAAGTTCCTCCTTTTTACAATCTGAATGCACGCTTTCTCCAATGCAATACATCTTTTAGTAAAGTTGATTTTAAGATTGTGTGTTTGAAAATGTCACTTTTAGAAAGTGAGCATTTTCTTGCTTATACCATTTCTGTGACTCTGCCTGTTTGTGGATTCCCTGTCTGGGTCAGTTTGACAGTTGGGCTGGTTGCACCTCACACTAGACAGTGACACAAAGGGAGCTGGGGTATAGTCTGCATTTCCTGATGAGCCATCTGTGCTGGGAGGGAGGGGGGAGTTGTCACTTACACCTGAAAGGGCTGTGCCTGTCTTCACACAATGCAGTCTTCAACCCCCTGGTGAGTGTCTGGGGCCTCGCCTGGGCAAGGAAGGATTTTACATTAAAAAAAAACTTTACTTTGAAGTAGGCTTAATTCAAAGTAGAAATTGGGTATAAGAAGGGCACCCAAAACCACAGACTTTAGAACACTTCTGGAAACAAGAGGAACCTCTTCCTGGAGAAGTGCTGAAGAGCTGAGGAAGAAGAGCTGCCCTGCCTGTGACTGTGCTTTGTGGAGCTATCCTGCAGTTGCTGCTTCTGCCAGAGTAAGAGGGCAAAGACTGGACTTTGTGTGCCTTCCATCTTGAGAATAACTCTCCAAGAGCTTGATTTAGAGCTTGCCTCCTGTTGTTTGAAGGCTCAGAGACAACAAAGACTTCTCTCTGCCAGCACCTGGAGTCATTGGAGAGACTCCTACTCTGCCCTGTGGTGCCCATCCACTTCCTGGGACCCTGAAAGGAGAAGCTGGCAGCCTAAGAGGAGGAAATCCACGCACAGAGTGCCGTGCGGGGAAAAGATTGACGCGACTCATATCTGCGGCTGAAGAAACGACACGCTGACGGCTCCGCAGCTGAAAATCAACGCTCGCTGGAAATGCGACCCAAGAATCGATGCACGGAGCTGGAGAAACGACGTGCAGCATCACTGACGGAGGCTGGGAGATCGCAACCCGCGCTGTGCGGTTTTCAGATCAGCGTGCAGCTGTATTTCTGACACAAGCACTGCTAGGCGTGTAAAAACAACACAAGGCCTGCCCGGAACCAAGTGTGCTGACCGGATCAACGCATTGCTCTCCTGCGGAGAGAAGAAATGACGTGCCCGACCAGACAAAAGGATAAACGACGCAAGGTCTTGCTCGTGAGTGAAATCGACGCACCGCAAGCCCTTTTTGACGCACATTCGCCCGTGCGGGGTTATTTTTGATGCATCTAAGGTAAATTTTTACGCTAACAGTGTTAGTGTGTGTTTTAAACTACATAAATACTCTTTTTGCTTTTTAATTGATAACTTGACTTGTGTATTGTGGATTTTTTCTTTTTGGTCCTGTTTTGCTTAGATAAATATTTTCTATTTGTCTAAACCTGTGTTGTGTTATTTTGTAGTGTTGTCATTAAGTTACTGTGTGTGTTGGTACAAATACTTTACACCTAGCACTCTGAAGTTAAGCCTAGTGCTCGTGCAAAGCTACCGAGGGGGTAAGCAGGGGTTAGCTGAGGGTGATTCTCTTTTACCCTGACTAGAGTGAGGGTCCTTGCTTGGACAGGGGGTAACCTGACTGCAACCAAAGACCCATTTCTAACAATACAGATTGTTAGATTGTCACTAAAATTCTAGCTATACCTAATAATAATTTCATTCCAGATTTATGGCATCTCCAAACATATAGAACCACTGACAGCTGTAGCACTAGATGGTGAAAATATTTTGACAGTGATAGTTGGGGTTTTAATTTGAAGGTATTGATATGGTATGGTTTTGAATCCAATTTCTTGAATTACAGTAGTTTTCTTAATACAGCTCCCATAACTTCAGCTTTTGTTAATGGTGTTCAATCATCCTATTTTCAGCATAAAAGAGGAACCAGACATGCATCTTTCTTCTTTACTTTAATTCATTACTTTTTATATTATATTTGGAGTGCTTTTTAGGAATAATGTGTACACCTGTTTAGCTTGAATACAGTGTTCAAGTTCACAGCATATGGTGACAACATATTAGTATATATTTCTAAACCATATACTTCTACTGCAGCATTTGTTCACCTTTTTACTGATTATTCTGCGGTCTTCTAGTATCCATTAAATATTGATAAGACTGATGTCTTAGCACTGAATAAAAACTGGCTTAAGGATATTCTGAAAGAGGCAGGGCTTTTATAGAATCCTTCAAATTTACCTTTTTAAGTTGTCTTTATATTATTCAACTGGGGATAACATTTAGTTAACTTAGAAGAGATGAAGAATACAATCGATGCTCTCTCCAGAAGGTGATCTCCTCTCTTTTTATCTTGGTTGGGTAGACTGGAAGCTTTTAAAATGAAGATACTACTGTTCATCAAATTCTGCCTGTCCATGCTCCCAGTAGGAACTTCACAAATGATTTTTAATAACAATAAATGGCCTTCTGTCAAACTTCCTTTAGAATAAAAAGAAACCTTGCATATGTGTCTCAAAATGGATAAAGATGGCATTACATTTCCCAAGTTTATACTAAAACAAATTAAAACCTTGCTTTCACCAGATATATTTCAATCTCTTAATGTGTGGCACAAAATTGCCGGTATCCGGTATCCAAGGACAGGCCCTGGACTGGATCACCTCTTTCCTCTCCAACCGCTCCCAAAGAGTCTACCTCCCACCGTTCCGCTCAGACCCCACCGAGATCATCTGCGGCGTCCCACAAGGCTCCTCGCTCAGCCCGACTCTCTTCAATGTCTACATGAGCCCCCTCGCCGACATCGTACGCAAACACAACATCAACATCACCTCCTACGCCGACGACACTCAGCTGATACTCTCCCTCACCAAGGACCCCACCAGCGCCAAGACCAACCTGCAAGATGGAAAGAAAGACGTCGCAGAATGGATGAAACTCAGCCGTCTGAAACTGAACTCAGACAAAACGGAAGTCCTCATCCTCGGAAACACTCCTTCCGTCTGGTACGACTCTTGGTGGCCCACGGCCCTTGGCACCGCACCAACCCCCTCAGATCACGCACGCAACCTCGGTTTCATCCTGGACCCACTTCTCACCATGACCAAACAAGTCAACGCTGTATCATCTTCCTGCTTCCTCACCCGCCACATGCTCCGAAAGATCTTCCGTTGGATCCTCGTCAACACCAGAAAGACTGTGACCCAAGCCCTCGTCACGAGCCGCCTGGACTACGGAAACACCCTATACGCAGGAACCACGCTAAACTCCAGAAACGTCTGCAGCGAATACAAAACACCTCCGCCCGCCTCGTCCTCGACAAACCCCGCAACAGCCACATCTCCGCCCACCTGAGACACCTGCACTGTCTTCCCGTCAACAGAAGTATCACCTTCCGGCTCCTCACCCACGCACACAAAGCCCTCCACAACAAGGGACCCGAATACCTCAACCGCCGCCTCAGTTTCTACAGGCCCACCTGTCAACTTCGCTCCGCCAACCTCGCACTCGCCACCGTCCCTCGCATCCACTGCACCACGGCAGGTGGGAAATCCTTCTCCTACCTGGCGGCCAAGACATGGAATTCCCTCCCCACCAACCTCAGGACCACCCAGGACCACCTCGCTTTCCGGAGGCAACTCAAGACCTGGCTCTCCGAGCAGCAGTAACCCCCTCCCCCTAGCGCCTTGAGACCCTAACGGGTGAGTAGCACACTTTATAAATGTTTTTGATTTGATTTGAAAATTGAGCATTCATAAATACATCCTTTCACTTTTAGGGATTTTATTTGCATATCACAAAAATCGAAATAATTTTCCTTCCCTGTTATAAATCACTCCAGCTTGGTGACAAAACCTATTTTCATATATTATTCATCAGAGGCCAAAAGCCTAATAAGTTTCTTCATTTGGTAAAACAAAAAGACTAAGATTTCAAATAGAGTATTGTGGTGATATGAATGGATATACAAAGGCATCATGAATGTTAGTCAAAACATTTCAAATAATCAGTTCCTCTCCTTTTAAGAAATACTAGCAAAGTTAGATATCCTTGATACTTTCAATAGAAAATATGATTTGCTGGTGGCAACTAATAATCTAATTTCGCCACATCCTTCTATCATACATGTGGAGCAGGTTGGGGCTTTTCTCCAACCAAAACTATAATTTTTCAACCAAAGTTAAGATATATATATATATATGTGTATATATATATATATACATATATATATGTATATATATATATATATATATATACCTTGCGTAACAGCAAGATTCCATGGGTGCCCCCGTCCCTGGATTTGCATTTGCAGTGCATGTACAGGTGCGGGAAGCCCATAATGAAATGAAATCAGCACAGGCATCCTCAAAGGAAACACATGCACTCCAGTTTGCTGTTATCCACCTTATTGCAGCAAACCCAAAAAAAAAAATATCTTTTGGAAAGAAACTCTTGGCTTGTTCACAGGTGAAAAAGTTGCATACACAAACATATTTGAACTGGTGACATCACTTTACAAAACATTGAAAAGGGACTGTGGAGGAGCCACAATCAGCAAAGAACTATGAACGCTATTTTGGAAGGGTGTCTTGACCATAGAGAAAACATTAAATATAATTCCCAAGATTCATGCCCTACCAGAATTGATCAAATAAATGAATACTTCAATGAACATTTCTTCAATACAGAATAAAAAATAAATAAAAAATAAGCTGAATTGGGCATACTTATGAAAATATCGCTGCACCAAATCTATGTAGGACCAATTAAGCTCCAGTGGGCGCCATGATGGATTGGTGTATGAAGCTGACCAAATGTAAGAACACATATTGGGACTGCTAAATTGAGACAAACCTCAATCGGCACAGATAGATGGGTGATGCTGAACATATCTAGGGCCACATAATAAGGTCACTCAGCAAGATGGATACAGCTCAACACTGGAGACAGTCAGACAATAACAAATGACTAAATATAGTAATCTTAAAGGCACCTTCTAACTCAAGTGATCTATCTGTGGCTAGGGGGCAATGACTCAATCACACTGTTTCAATAGCAATAGGGAAAAAGAGCAATAAGAGGACTAAAAAAAATGTCACAAATTGAACAAAATAATGAAGGTCAAAATACATGAGTGAGGCTTCATCATACTCACATATTGCCCCAGTGTGCCATTCACATGTGCTGACTGTGGTAATAACTTAAGAGGAGAAACAAGGGAAACCTTATACAATACCACAGTGTATGTTATACTCAGAATAAGCAAAACACATTGTTCCCAAGTGGGCTTGTATCATAAGTTCAAACTACCCTCAATAATTGTTACCTATGACAAACAGAACCAAAATTGTTACACCCCATCAAACCTTCTCCTATGGCCACAACAAAAGAAAAAAATGATTAGCAATCTTAGCTTAAACGAAACATGTATCCATTCCGCAGTCACCACACTGAAATCTGTGCAAAGACACAAAGAAAAATTGTGCTGTTAAAAACACAAACAAGGACGGAATGGGTAGATAGAGTCAGTCAATGAAATATATCAAGATATCATCAAAATGCTTGAGAATACATCTACTCAAATAATCAACCTAAATGCAGAGCTAGTTCTTTGTCTATATTGAGCCCTGGAGAGTACTAAATTCAACTATATCTGGATTTCAGTCTTCTCAGTGATAGCACTCTGTCACCACCCTGATTGTTGACCCGAACACGGTCAAAGGCAAAGAACTCCAGTATGTTTGAAGCACTGTTGTAAAATTGTCTAAAATGTCTGGCAAGAGGAAATTGCTTATAGCATATTGTGATAGCTTTCATGTGTTCCAAAATTCTCTTTTTTACTTATGTACAGTGCTGCCGATGTAAAACAAATTGCAAGGATATTTTAGAACATACAAAAAGAAATCAGAGTTGCATGATAGACCCTTAAGGATTCTGAATTCTCGAGATATGCCAAGTATCTTAAAGGATAGAATTTTCTTACTGTTTTTATACACCATACAGTTTCTGCATGTAGCAAATCCTTCAGTTCTAACTGATCCAAGGGTACCCTTCTCACCCACTAGCTTATTCCTGCAAAGGATATCTTTAAGTGATTTACCTATTTTGAATGTAATCTTGAGGTGTTCTGAAACATGATTAAGAGTCCTTTGGTCAGGTTACCGCCAATGCAGTCCCCTTCCTGCAGCCCCTATTAAGAACTTTTCCCGCTGACCCAGTGGGAAACAGCCCACAACATTGACGCTGGCTCATAATTGAGCTGGCAGCACTGTTGCCATGTGTAGGGTGCACCAGCACCCATCGCGCTTTTCATTGTCTGTTCACCAGTATTAGTGGGCTTGTTAAATGTGATCAACAAACTATCTCTCTTTAACTAGTCAGCCTTAACACAGGCCTCCTTCAAAGTATCAGACTTGTCACCCCTAGCAAAAAAATGTATCCCACATGATCTCTTTGTCATGTTCATAGGCAGTGTCACTACTCCAGTTACGCCTTGGTCTTACAAGCACACTAAAAGGAATACTATAAATCAGGATTTTTGGATGATTGCTAGCAGCGTGTAGGATGCTGTTCCCTGTTGTTTCCTCATGAAAAAGAATGGTTTAAATATGGGACTCTTCTATGACCAACTTCAAATCCAGGAACTCAAGGGTCTTAGCATAAATAGTACTGGGAACGCTAAGGTTAAGGACATTCACATTTAATTCCATGATAAAATCCAGAGGCTGTTGTTTAGAGCCTTCCTTTTCAGATGACAAAAATGTCATCAATGTAACGAGCTCAGAGCACCACGTGTTTACCATAACAATGGATGTTGGCTATGACTTGCTCCTCCCACCAGCCCATGTACAAACATGCGTAGCTAAGAGCAAAGCAGGTTCCCATCATGGTGCCCTGGGTCCAATGGAAATATTTATTGTCAAAGATAAAAAAAGATATTATTAAGGCAGAATCAGATCATGTCTAGGAGCATCTCAGTATGAAACAGGTACGATAGAGAGCGAGCCCTGAGGAAATGAGGAAAGGTATGTACACCCAATTCACGGGGATAGCAAGTGTATAAGCTGGTAGCATCAAGTCCCATCAAAAGGTAGTCCTGCTCCCAAGTGATATCATTGATGATGTGTACGAAATCGTCACTGTCCCTCACATAGGAGGGCAGGGTCTCCAGAAGACACTATGGGCCTGCTTGGAGGATTCACAGGGTATTTGTGGATTTTTAGGAGCAAATACAGAAGCGGTACCTTAGGATGATTATTAGCCAAAAATTGGTACTCTTCCCATTGGAGTAGTTACTTCCTACCAATCCATTAGTTTGTCCCAATAACTTTTATTGGCCAGGTCAATATTGTTTCTTTTGCAATGTCTCTAACAAGACCCATCTGCCAGCTGTTTGTGTCCTTCTGCCAGGTAACTGTCTTTTGATAGTATAACAGTATGGCTACGTTTATCAGATTTTCTGATAACGATTGTGTTGCTCCCCTTTAACTCAGCCAAAGCCTCACGTTGTGCACAAGACAAATTAAATGATCTCTGAGTACATTCAAATATGAGTTTTTTCAGCTCTTTCAGAACTCCTCTTTCAAACATATTAATACTGTCAAAGGGTAACAGTAGTTGAAGTGTAAATTTAGGACAGAAACCACTCTGACAACATAGGTCTAGAGCAATACCTGCATCTTCCAAATTCATCACGGGATCAGCATCACACTCAATGCCATCAGCAAGTTCACTAAGTGTGTGGAGTATGTCAACATCACTGACACATAGTTTGGAAGGGAGACCTGAGACAATTTTACCCATACCACCCTCACTTTTTTCTGATCATACCATTTTCAGTTTGTTTTCTGGTGAAATTGAATCAATCTGACTCTGAGTGAAGTCAAAACCAGATGTAAGGGAGAAAGATAGTCCTAAGAAAAGTACATCTATGTGAGCCTGGAAAAGAGTCATATCTCGTAAATTTACAACAATTGTCTCCAATCCCATTATTTTGCTTCAGTCTGGGGTCTTGTTTTCACTCCCACCGAGCCTTTGCTTCTTCCGATTTACTTTGTAGCTTTCCTGCTTTCATCTCTTCCTCCTTGTCCTCTTCCTCTTGCCGTGCTTCTGTGTGGCCGTGTTTCCAAGTAAATTCTGATCAGTAGTTGAAATTCTCTAAAAAAATCTTCTTAGGGCTGGACAAGTCAGATCCCCCAGATGTGTCACTGTCAGTGGCACTACTGCCATCTGTTGACTCTTCCGGTTGAGGTGCACATCTTTCTCCCCTGAGGACGGCATAATCATCTAACCTTGTAGGTTGGCAAAATCTCTCATCTTCTCTTCCTTCCTTAACATCTCATATTTCTTGGCAAAGTTTAGTATTTGACCAATGGCATAGTCCTTATAATCCTGACAGAACTTGTGCTGCTTTTTCATCTTAATTTCCCCCCTCTAATTTGTCCATTCTTGCAGTGATGTTCTCCACTCCTGCATCAAACTCTTTCTGATCAACCAGCCGTCCCTTTTCATGTGTACTTCACAAGAAAACTTAGCATATTCATGGGACATCTATTGGAATTGGCAGCCCATTCCTCCAGCATGTCGGCATTAACGTTCTGATATGTAGGGATGGCAAAGATTTCCTAAACCGTATGGATGGATTACGTGTGGTTCCTTTGAGGACACTTGTGCTGATGTGTGTGTATATATATATATATATATATATATATATATATCACACACTCCCCTCTAACTTTACAAAGAAGATAGGCACTCCATGTGCATGTTTAAGTGTTTTTTAATCAGTTACGCCATTACGGGAACAGAATGACAGAATGTGTTTCAGCAACTTCTGTCTTTCTTAACCTTTTTTCTGCCTCTCTCATGGGTGAGAAAGGCAGAAGTTGCCATAACCTGTTCTGTTCTCCTAATGGCTTAGTGGAGTAAACAAAAACTTCAACACGCACACAGAGTGCCTGTCTTCTCTGTAAAGTAAGAAGGGAGTGTATCATACTTGACACGGTGGTGAGGCATTGATACTGGCACCGCTGAAAGTCAGGTGCGGACCTGCATCGGCAAATGTTGGAATGGATATATGTGTCTATATATCTATATCTATATATATATATACACATATATACTATCTATATCTACATCTATATATTTCTATATCTATCTACATATCTATATATCTATAATAAATTTATATATAGATATGGTGGTGGTCGCCAGTAGGTAGTTATAGTTAGGACCTGGTTTCCTGGTTTCTATAGAAAAAAAAGCTGTTTTTGCTTGTCTATATCTTTGGCATATCTTAGGTGCCACTTGACAAATCTTCACTAAATTTTCCCCAAAAAATTTGACAATCATGTGAGCTGCTGTCTGGAAAGTTTCGGGCTGATCTGTTAAGCTGGGCTGAGATAAAGGGAGGAGAAATTTAGATTGTTTACAGTGTTAATTCCCATTGGAAAAATTGGACAGCAATAGCGCAAGAACCACTGGACGGAATTACACCAAATTTGGCAGAAAGGTAGCTCTTGGTCCAGAAAGAGGCCTTTTTGTTATTTGGTGTAAATCTACTCAGTAATTTTTGAGAAATTTAAGGAAACCTAAATTGGTATCTCTAGGGACTCAAAAGATTCTATATATGTATCTACTTTTGCATATATTACCTACTCGCAGTTACCAGTAGGTAGGTATAGTTAGGACCTAGGTTTCATAGGAAGAGCGTTTTTTGATTTGCAAATAACTTTGGTGTCGCTTGACAAATCTTCACTAAATTTTCAAATTTATACTTCTGTGGTTTCAACTGCTGTCTTGAAAGTTTTGGGGTGACCCATCAAGTGGGGGCTAGAAAAAGGAGGGTCCCAAAATGCATTTTTTCCTCGAATTTTCCCATAGGGATTTTGAACATGACTACAGCCTGAACCGCTGACTGGAATTAAACCAAATTTGACAGAAAGCTATCTCTTGGTCCAGAAAACATGCTTTTTGTGAGTTTGTGTAAATCCATTCAGTAGTGTTTGAGGTATTAGAGATTAAAAAATATAGAAATCTAGCAATGTGGATCCTCTGTGGACCCAACTACCCCTGTGATGATATCTGATTGGCTGCCAACACTTCAACAGGGAAGTGTTGGCAGCATATTGGGACTCGGTTTCTGATGAGTCCCACAAAAAACAGAGAAGGGGCCTTGGTAGGGTCATCCTGAGCCACTAGTCTTGCTCTAGTGGTCTGTCACAGACCACACTTAGGGTTAAAAATCTTATTTTTTTTTAAATCTCTCAAAAAAACGTGGATCCGGAGCAGTGTCTGCCCTTTTTCTTTTATTTGGCTCCCTGGGTGGGCCAGGTCCTGGGGCATTGGGGAATTGAAAAAGGAGTGGGGTACACAGGCCCCCCTCCTAGGGCTTGAATTAGCACAGGGACCGCCAGCTCGTGTGGCAATTATGCTGAAATGTGCGGGGTCCACGCAGCACCCCATAGACCACTACCTCCCTGGGACAAAATCTTTATTTAAAATGGGGAGGCTCAAAAGACCTTCCTCACAGCCCCAGGGACTGCCACCTCCCCGGCGCTAAATATAGAATTTGTTCAGGGGTCAGTCTGGCCACCCAGCAGCCCTGGGGATTGCCACAGCCCCAGGGCTCTAATGAAGGGGGGTGCATGGCCCCTCCATAGCTGTGGGAACCACCACCTCCTCAGGGTTGAAAAAAACAAAAGGTTGGAGGGGGGGCCATGCAGCTTTCCCTATGGAATCATACATGGCCCTGGGGACTGCCACCTACCAAGGCCAGCTCCTGCTATGTCTCAGGGTGCCCACCCCGGGACATAGCTGTTTGCTCTGACTTGTCGGGAGCTTTTACAGTTCCCTGCAAATCAGAGCAAAAAATTTGTTTCCAATGGGTGAGCGCTGTCAAAGCGCTTTCGCCCGCTGGAAGCACAGGGTTCCTCTCTTGGAAAGAGATGAAACAATTGTTCTTGCACCCAGGGAACTGCATGTTTAGCAACTCCCTGTGTGCAAGAGCAATGCTGGCTCCGGCAAGAGGCAGGGAGCTAGCTGGGACTGCTGAGACCTTGAGGCTCCCCCAACGGTCCCCATTATGCACACTGGGTGACATGGCTGGGATGGGGGCCCTGGGGCCTCTCCATTGATTAGTGGTGGGCCCCGAAGAATGCGCCTCCCCTCCCCTAAAGTACATGGCTCTCTCTTTAAATTGCCACAAGTGTACAAATGCGCAAATTACCTGGGAGCTGTGCCCTCTTGGACCCGCACTGTCCAACTCATTAGTATGCAAAAGTCTTCCACCTTTTTACCAGGATGAGATAGAGCTTTCCAAAGGCACCCCTCAGCATAGCCACAATGGTTTCAGATTGCTATGTGTGACATTTTTATCATTTCAGTGTAATTATGAGTGGCATTGAACAATTATGAGTGACACTTTCTTGCAGACAAAATAAAGCAATGAAGACAAGGGAAACATAGAAATATCAAAATTTACACCCATTTGAGAAACGAGAAACTAAGAAGATCTTAAAACTGCTGCAAAGCACCAGAAATGGAAGGGCACTAATAATTAGACCTTGCTCCTATCTGACAGCGTGTGGCTTGTTCTATTAAAGGACATACAGGAGGATTCTGCTTCGTTTTGCACTTTGGAAACTCAAATGTTTGATTTCAGGACACACTGAGCAAAAATTGTTAAAACTAGCAGCAAGACAATCCATGAGACTTACATAAACACCGCAAATGAAGACAGCTGATTAATATTCAAAGAATAACATAGGCCAATAATCTGCATCTATGCAAGACTTCGCTCATGTAATGAAAGCAATGCACTATATTTGCTCTGATGTGCCTGATCAACTTATCAGCAAATTCTGACATTCAATACTCTGTCTGCATACAAGACAATTAATTTTAGGCATTGGCTTACTTGAACTTTTACATGGTGGTGGTAGGGGGGCAGTAGGGAGGTGCTAAGGGGCGCAAGTAAAGTGGAGCTGCACTGGGTGCAGCTCCACTTTACTTAAATGTGCCCCATAGTCTCTTTAAAATACCAGGGGCCAGATTTAAGAAAAGTGGCACCACCTTCCTTTCGCCCTTAGCACTCCCTAACTCCACTATGTGTGCACTGTATTTAAAATACTGTATACCATGGTGCAGTGTAGGGGGCAAAAGCATCAGAATGTTTTACACTATTGATATACTATTCAGGGTTAGCGCCAGCAGTACATAGGGGCCAATTTTAACCAATGACATGTCCCCTTTTAATGCCTGCTCTGAGCAGGTGGTAAAAATGCCAAAACAAAATGGTGCATTTTTTCTTCCCCCCTAATGGGGGAATACACCCCTTGCATACATTATGCTTGGCGCAGGCATAATGTGGAGCAAGGGGATACAAAGTGGTGCTATTTTTTGTAAATCTGGTGCAGAGATTTTGGCCTCATTATGCCACATTAGCATAAGAAAATGAAGCTACTGTGGTGCAAGGAGGAGCTAGGCCCTCTTAAATCCGGGCCCAGGTTTCAACTTGTTCTATATACATCAGCACAACGGTCTGGAACCACGGAGGAATAATTTGCAATAATAGTTAATCGCTATTGTTACAAGAATTCCTAATGCAAACAATAGCAGATCATTTATATTTTGGGCTTAATTACAAGTAAACAGCGCCAAAGATCTTGCTACTGCTGATACACAAGTTTATGCTATATGGCCCGTTTTCTGTGCTGCAAGGAAGTGCATTCAATAATCTGGCATGGGTGTCAGAAAATGACACACTCATTGAAGTAACACATTTTCCCCATTTCACTTAAAATTAGCCCTTCAGTAACTGAGTACCTGATTATCTATTTTGTCGGAACGTGGTACCGTGGGGTTGGTTATTTATCGATTGTGATAACAGCTATCACAACCTTTTGGGAAATAACATGCACATTGTATTGCATATCACACCAAAATCAGCATAGTATGGTAAATATCATACACTTTTCCACTATTAGGTTCCAGCACGTTTGCCCTGATGGAATGTAGCAAAGAGTGAGAGATTTTTTACCAGAGATGGTAAATACCCCCCAACTCGAAATTATGATACTAGCACAGACAGTGAGTCGAAGGGGGTCTCTATCCATGTGTTTTGGGGGAGGGGGGGTTGGGTGAGGACTGCAGTTTTTTTTAGGCCACTGCTTCCCAAAGGGAGTGAAAACGTTCAACCAAAATATCAATGAATTAGCACACAGTACTGTAGGAAACTGGGTTCTAACTTGTGAAAATTCACTGTTTTTTTACGTTTGGAATTGTAAGCCTCCCAACATTAGCGTAACAAATGCCCCCCTAAGGTCCGTAGAGGCCCCCGAGGTCCAGGGGGACCCTCAGCACAACACCTGGCCTGCTTGAGCCGAATGGGGGGCCTCTCCATGTGTTTTTGCAATGGGCGGCCTACAGTTCTTTTAGGCCCCTGACTCCCTCCCAAAGGGAGTCTCACTCACTGCACACTCTTGCTAAAAAATGTATTTAACCCGCAGCGCAAACCTTCTAAATTTTTGCACGGTACGGTTGCAGTTCAATCCTAGTTGTGAATATTGTTTCTAAGGTTCTAGAATTATATGTAATGAGTTAAATACACCATTGCCACAGTTTTCCACTCCCACATTTTGGCAGGTAGAACCTGCCGAAATTCACAAGAGAAATATTGCTATTAATTCTGGTACATGAGAAATTTGGTGCTGAATGCACTAATTCTACATGTAATCTCTAATTTTCCAGCGGGAGACTTAGAATATCAGATCTATACTGTATTCAATATATGTTGCACCTTGGGTTTTTAACACCTACTGGGTACGAAAAATATATTAGCCTTTTCTCACTACCACACAAATCAAGCCTAAGTATATAGGCACAAACTGCACAACAAAACCCCACTGTCACCTGACCATAGGTTTGATTTAACAGCATTATTATTTCAATATGCGAGAAATTACATATCAGGTGCTGTAAATAGCCTGCTTTTGAAAATGTTGGATAAATTATCTCAAGAAGCATGTCATAACGATTCTCTCTCTTCTTTAAAATACTTTTATTTATGTATTTTTAACAGATGAGTCATGGTGTTTCTCATGGAATGCTTAGAATAGCACTAACATCTTTTCGGCAAGGGTGTATTTCATAATTGATTCAGTCTGTTGAATTCAGGTCTGCTGACAATTGTATTACTAACCATTGACAACAGCATTGTGGATGCACAGGCATGAAAGTGTGCCATGTAGAGTAAATAAAGACTTCTTTTAGACTATGGCAGACAAGTTCATGAATCCCAAATGATTTGTGAGCTTCACCGTTCCCCGAAGTAAACGATGTAGGTGTTTTTTGCATACGATGCGAACACGTTTCAGACCGCATGGCCTCCTAACCTAAGAATATTGTAGCTAAAGTTAATTTTGCATCTTGTTTCACTGTGAGAGTGATAAAGTTAGTCGTTCTCTTTTTCTTTGCTAAGATCTTAAATTAATTAACAATATTCTGTTCCTCCACCCTTACATTGATGACATGCAGATCTACATTTTCTTACAATGTCAGCATTGTTGAATTCGTTACCTTCATTAAATATATATGTGCTTTGCCCCCCACGATTTGGTATGAAGCTCTGTATAAATGCGGCAATCAGTGCTTAATTTGGGGTGGTGGTTGTAGGTTGGGGACTGGCGCTTAGCTTTCCTCATTAGATAGAAAAGGGAGAAGAAGTAGGAAGAAAAAATCGAAAAGAGAGGTAAAGAAAGCAAGAGTGAAACATAACCTGGAAGAGTGAGATAAAGGGGCATGGAGTGTCTGCTGGTGAATGAAAGTGGTTTCAAGTGTAATCAAAACTGAGCAGCCTTTATATGCAGAATGAGGTTTTCACTTCGACAACATGTCAATCTTACAAACTTGTCCTACTTTTTAAATACAATTCACTCTGCCCAATGGCTTTTAGGGCCTCCCCTAGGCATGACTCATATGTACTCAAAAGGAAGGTGTATGCGTGGCAAAAGGTTTATTTGCCAGGTCAACATGGCAGTTGTAGAACTGGTCTACAGGATGCAATAGGAGGTGTAGGACAAGTTGTAAAGTGCTACTTAAGTGGATGGCACAAGGAGTTCTGCATGCCCACTAGCCTTTACTTGACAGGCCTTGGGTATACGCAGTACATCTAATTAAATGTGCCAATATGTAGGCCAATTTTACCATGTTTATGGGAGTGAGCACTAGCACTTTAGCACTGATTAGCAGTGGTAAAGTGCACAGATACCTAATGCCAACAAAAGCAATTCAGAAAACAGGCGAGATGAAGGTAAAAAGTTTGGAGAAGATCCTGCATTCGAAGATGGGTACCACCTTTCCCCTGGTATTTTTCCTAGCAGTTGATCTTTTCATGGTAGACAATAGCAACAGTGCCTGCACCATGAACTATGTTGACCTATAGCCAACACAGGACACAGCCATCCACTTGCTAACGCTGCTAAATGTACAACAGCAGGCTTGAATAACTTACAACATTCTTCTAGGCCAGACAGAATTCTGCTTATAAGGATGCTTGTGTAATATATTTTCCATTTGTATTGAACATGGCTCAAGACATAGGTTTCCTTTCTGTGTTTTCTTTTCATGCTGCTTAACTTCTGTATCTCTGTTATTATATTTTAAAGTCTATGAATAGCTTAGAATTCTTTCTATACATAGATGATGCACATAGTATGTTTGTAGTGGATAAGAACAGAAAAGGTATAATCCGAGAATTGGTCTGACGAAACTGTGGCTGCTGATTCCCTTATCTATAGCTACTCACAGGCTGCAAGAAGAGACATTTTGACTGATCTTATTGTTAGATCAGCAATGCCGTATGTGTTGGATTTTTTAAAGATTTATTTTTGCTCTAAGCCTGTTTTCATCAATAGTATTTCTGCAAAGTCGGACTACTAAACCATCCATAATTCAATTTCAGATACTTGAATCAGTTCTGAAAACTGACTTCCTTCTCCTTTTGCGATGAAGAAAAACAAATCATGTTACATCCCAACTAATTTCCTTTCATACTGTTGGAAATTGGGGCTCTAGTTGTCAGTGGTATGCACCCTGGGCAAGTAGGAACCACAGTTCTAGTCAGGGTAAGTCAACTACACAACCCAAATTAACCTGTGCTCACCCTCTGGTAGTTTGGCACAGAGCAGGCTGGCTTAACTTAGAAGGCAATGTGCAAAGTATTTTTGCAAACCACATACAACAGTCACAATGAAAACACCACAAAAAAGATCCACACAAGTTTATGAAAAATAGAAATCATTTATTTGAGTAGATCACGACCCAAGCAACAAAAATCCAAAGAACATTCACTTTAAAAAGACATCAGGAATAAGCACACTTTGTACGGGGCTCATTTTAGATCCTTTACCGTAGTTTGGAGGATTATGTGTGTCCTTTTGCGATGAGCGTAGCGAAGACTTGACTGGGCCGTTCGGTACCCACCCGAGTATGGAATTAAAATCTCAAGAGGTGTTTGTCTTTTTACTGCAGAGAGTGCAGCGTAAGCTTTAAGGCCCCTTGGGCTCTGTCATCAGGGAATGCACTGCCACAGCTGAGGAATAAAGGTGAGGCAGCATCGAGGGAGGCCAGCACCAGGGCATTAGGAGGGATTGCACCCCAGCTCATCTCGTCAGCCTGGGAAGTGCAAGCACAAGCAATGTATCTCTGTTACCTGTTAACACGGGCAGACGGCTGAAAGGAAGCAAATCAGAAGTGCTAGCAAAGTGTGAGGTGAGCTGCAATGAAGCCGCTCTGAAGTCTTGGCAAATGGGTGGCAGCCTTAAATGAAGCCACTCCAATGAAGCCCTTGCAGAGCAGGTGGTAGGTTGCAGTGAAGCCGCTCTGAGGTGTCTGATGTCCCAGAGACCTTTAGTAGAACCAGGGGCAGTCCAGCAAGCCCTTGGGGTCACTCTGGAAGCAGTTCTTGGTTCTTTGTCTGCAGAGCAGAGGTCAGCAAGCAGCAGGGCAACTAAGCAAAGCAGGACAGCAGTTCCTTGAAACTGTCAGGCACAGCAAAGTGGCACTCCTGCAGCACAGCAGCCTTCATTCCAGCAGGGTTCTGTCTTAGATCCAGAAGTGTACTGAACTTATACCAAAAAGTGTCTTTGACGACTTCACAAAGTTTATCTGAAGTGCACAGTTCCCCCTTTCAGCCCAGCCCCAGCCTCTCATTGGAAGATAATCAGCCCCTTTGTGTAGGCTGTGGTCACTGCCTTTTGAAGTGTAAGTCTGAGCCCTTCCCAACCTCTTCCCCAAGAAGATTCATCAGTATGGAGCTGAATGTAGATGCAGTTGAGTATCCTGTGTTCTGAAGGGAATGCACAAGTGTAGCTGTCACCTTGACCAGGCCAGACATGCATTGGAGACAGGCTGTAGGCATACACGGCAGAGAGGGTAGAGAAATGCCCATTTCTGGAACAGTAATAATAAATCTGACCTACAGTAAAGAGGAGTTATCATTATCATTCCAATTATACTAAACATGATTCAGTTACTCCTATCTGATCAGGAATTACAGCTTTAAAGTATTTTAAGAAATTCCCAATGCAGGTCTATGAGAGGGGCTGACCTCACAGTAGTGAAAAACGACTTTGGGAGTTTTTCATTCCTAAGACATGTAAAGCTTAAAAGTACATGTCCTGCCTTTTACTTACATGGCACCCTATGACCTACGTAGGGCCTACCTTATGGGTGACCTATATGTAAGAAAAGAGGAGTTTAGGCTAGAGGTTTTATGTGCTAAGGTGGCAGTGAAACTGCACACACAGGCTCTGCAGTGGCAGGCCTAAGATATGTTCACAGGGCTACTTAGTGGGTGGCAGGCCTATTAGTAGCATTTAATTTCCAGGCCCTGGGTATATGGTCTACCACTTTACAAGAAACTTACAGGTAAATAAATATGCCTATTAGGGATACACCAATGTTACTATGTTTAGAGGAGAAGCACATGCACCTTAGCACTGGTTGGCAGTGATAAAGTGCTCAGAGTTCCTAGGCCAACAAATAAAAACAGCAACAAAACAGGAGGTAAAAGGCAAAAAGTCTTGGGAAACACCACCCCAAGGATTCCAGATCTAACACATACTTTCTAAACTATTAGTCATACATTGTTCTCCCAAACCTACCCGTCAGAATGCTGTTCCTTTTTCTTTACTTCAAAATAGACTACCCAATATGAATGTAAGAACTTTCCTGGTTCTTGCTACTGCATATACTTGGAAATATTGTCCCTGGAAGCTCAGTGATGAAGAAAGATGTTTGCCTGCTTTTTGGCAATTCTTTTGCATATATTTTCGTATTGCATGTGTTGTATATGCTTACATGTTTTTAGCATTTTTTCATGATGCATTTTGTAATCTCTTTATTTTAGTTCTTTAATATCTGTCTAAAATGACTAATGCGACCTGTTGGCAATTTGAAGTCAGTATTGTTCATTTCACATAGAAACAAGAAAACATCACTACTGAACAAATACCCATCTGATGAAACACCATGCATTGTACATGAAAATGAACATGTATGGATTTGGAACTAGACATCACAAAAGTGACTTCCGGTTGTGACTACAGTCTTATGGAAGTGCATTCAAAATGTAAGGAACTAGAAACGAAACTCATTACGAAAGTCATAGTATACTTCAGATAGTAATACAAAATGTTTAACTCCTAAGGAGATATTTCCACATAATTGTAGCCATTCTCAGGAACTCTAGGGAAATCAACATAGTGACAATTACAGCAAAAAATAACCAACATGTCTGACCTTTCCCCCTTATCTTTATTATTATTATTGTAGTTAGCAATGTTCCCTCTAATTTTTTTCCTCTGTATGTGGAAGTGTGCGGTCTCACGTGCACTGCAGCCAAGGCTGCGTGCACCAAGAAAATTACCATGCGTTTAATGCAAGAAGTGACAAGTAGTTCGGGCTAAGCTTATTGTTTAGAACAACAACGATGCAGATTGGTAACAGCACGTACTGTAGCAAAGATGCCATGGGCCCTGGTGCAAGCAAAGAAAGTGGCCCCTTTAACTGCTGTTTGAATAGTAAAATACACCAATTTACTAGGCCTGGGCAAAATGTTAATTATGCTGGCGTAATATGAGTAATTTTAGAAATTCTGCATTACTGTTGTGATGTGGAATTACTGATAATTATTCAGTTATGCCTGCTCACATAATTAAGGCTAATTTAAGGTAAAATGGACACAGAAACACATTTTTGGGGAAGCTCCTGCTGGTGAGCATGGTCTTTTGCATTTAGCGCTGTTTTCTTACTGCAAAATGCATCCTGTGATCCATTTTGGATGTAAGATTGCATCACATGTTAAGAAAATAGCAAAAAATGGTGGGAGTACGTTGGTAGAAAAATCCTATCTCAAAAGCACATTTAGCGAGTGTGAGTAGCTGCTCACACTGCTGTTCATGTTCTGGTGCATTTAGCACAATTTCTTAATGCAAATTACATCTGCGGGTCCATTCTGGACACAAAGGTGCATTTTTTCTGCTAAGAAAATAGTGCTAAATCCTGGGTTACACTTCTTGTATAATTCTGAGTGATCTTGTGTAATTTTGCTGTAATTCTGTTATAGCAAATTATATGAGTTACAACCACTCCTACAATTTACGCAATTCAATGGGCCCCAGTGCCACTGAACCTGCTGAACGAATGGTAGCTACACTGCTGGTATTAGCAGCAGCTCATGCACAGTGCATGAAAACAGTGAACAGGTGCTCCCAAAAGAAAATGCTACAATTAGTGCTGTCCAGATGCATACCTTCCATTGTGGCACCACATGCTGTGACAATGGGGCATGGAAAGCTGAGGGACCTACTAAAAGTAGATTTTTGCTGTATTTGACAGTGCAAACAGCAGCCAAGGGGCCCATTTTCTTCCTTGCACTAGGACTTATGCCATACTTGCTATGCCACTGGTGCTGTGCATCCCAGTAAATTCCTCTAGCATTCTAGGATAATGGTTATAACAACATTAAACATATATCTAACAATCTGAAATATTTAACATTTCCCTTTCAATACAAACTGGTACAAATGAGATGGAAACATGGAAAGAAACAGTATGCCTGTCTCTCGAGGGCTTCATAAGCAAAGTAGAAACTATGCACATAAAAAAGTAGCTTCAAACGCATGAGTTCAGAATAGGAGGTGTTTATACGCGGCCCGTTTTTAATTTAATAGACTGTAATGGTGCTCTGTCTATACGTATATGGGCCACATGGAAACTTGCTTGCCTCTCAGTTGAAGGCGGCATTGTTAGGAGGGCAGGGTAGGAATGGTTCTAAGTTCATGTTTGAGAACTGCGACTTTTAATAAGTGCATCTTAGTGCAGTGATATAATGTGACCTATTAATATCAAAGTACTGCATGTTAGACTAAGGTGCTTTTTGAATTTGATGAGACTTCATTATATTTTTTCAGATGCATGGTTTACTGCTAATCATTTCAGCACTCAGTTCCTACAGGAGCCAGCTAAACAATAAATTAGCCAGCTGGGCCTTTGCACTGATGCAGAGAGAGGGAGCAGGTTGATCTTTATCTTTTGTTTATTATCAGCCCCAAAAGTAAAAATGGGTCGCCCAATAAGAGCAGAGGCAATCCCTTCAGCATCAACTGCTCGGTAGCAAACACAAGAAAATGCGCTGTGCACAGACTTAAAAAAAACATTATAACCAAGACTTTGCAAGATGTAAAACATCCCTCAAAGAAATAAGTGCTGTTATCTTGAGCACATACCGAGGCAATGACGAGCGCCATGCCCATACACTGAATAATGCCAATTAGTCTATTGCCGTAGAAAAAAGATTCTTTAGAGGCGCCGCTGCTGCCGCCTGTGTGCCATGTATCCCCTGCTGCCTATCTATAACACTAATGCAGCAAGTGGAATGTGCTGCTGACACTTGCTTCACAACTTTTGACCCTCTGTAGCCCCAAGCTCTGCAGTGGAAGAGAAATGCTAAACTACTGCTGTCCTTTATCACGTTGGTCTGCTCTTCTACTGAGAGTGCTGCCCTTCTCCTCGTGCATTTTCAACATGCTTGTTATTGTACTGTTCGTGTAGAGCAGCTGAAAACGGTTTCTGTGTGAAATGTGCACACCTCACTTTAGAGATTGCGCGTTTACGGGAAGTTTGGGTGCGTGCGCGCACACACGCGCACCTTACAGGGATTACTGGTAGTTAGTATTATATTGTACATTATTTATGTTAGTGCCTCTTACCCCTGGCAGGGTAGTGAAATGCTTCAATTAGCATTGAGTCCTAGGGTGCCCTTCAAAATGCATGTTGAAAGAGAGTTGCTTGTGGTTTGGCCATTGTGGGATAAGTTGGGCAAGGTGTGTGAAGCTAGAGGATATGGTGGGAGGACTGAGAACAGACCCAATCAGTCAATCAACTTTATTTTGGCAACAAGCCATAAAAAGCAAGGTGGTACTATGCATAAACATTAAAAAGGTCATGTAAATAACACCAAAGATCAATAAAACATATACAATCACTATCAATAAATTCCAAAAAATCAGGAGGGAGTTACATCTCTTTCACATTAAAATCCCAGGTAAAATTTGCAACCTGATACCGGTCTCTAAATCAAATTGCATGCTTAATAAAATTTAACACAGCATGGCACAAATTATTCATAGCTAATGTCTGTAAAAACTCCATTGCAGGTCGGTATTGTCTAAGCTCCTCTTGATGGAACAATGGAGTCAAAAAAGTCCTTCTTGGATCTGTATATAGTGGACAGATTAAAAAAAAGTGGCAAGTGCTTTGTTTAGTGACATGATCACAATAACAAGGAGGTAAGTCCTGCAGCCAAAAATATTGTGACAGGAAAGCTACTTTAAAATGGATCAGATTAAATCAAAAATATGTTAAAAGAAGCTGCTGATTTGGGTTCTCTATCCATCTCAAATATTGTTTCAGGGCTTTAACTGTAACAATCTGCAAATAAAGGTCCACTGATTTCATGTCCAGGACGCTTCCTAGCCTCTCCTCCCCACAGCAATTAGCAATCCTAGCTTTCACAATCAACTTGGTGTTCTTGGGAAGACATGTGGGGGAGTTGAACCAATCAATGAAACCTAAATTCTAAAGGGGCGATTTTACATACATCAACCACTGTATCTTGTTCACATTACCTAGAGCTAGACAATCTAGCAAACAGGCTCTGGCTAATTCTGCTTCTGGGTTTTGCCAACACTTAATCCACAATAAGAGTGGCAAAACTTTTATTTGATTGGTTATATAGGGAAGGCCCGCCTCCTCGTGGCATATCAAATTTGCTGCAGACCCAATTACTCATGAGAATACTTCCAATCTCTTAGGGTGGGACAGTATGAGATGTAGAAACAGGCAACAAGTCCACAAGGGCACGTGGTTTTCACTCAATAGTGTCAGAAGACAGAGTAGTATAAGAAGTGATATGGAGTCCACCTGGGGCAAACACTTCAAATGCACGTTCCACAAGAACCACTAGGAACATTGCAAATGATAAGAATGGACAGCAAAATATGGATCCCTCATGGTATGTATTTTAAGTAGGGAACTGAATCTAGGGGTTTCCCTCATTCAAAGCATTGCAATTTCATTTGTGAGGCTCCTATCTTACATTCATCTTGGCAGCATAGAGTCATTGAAACATCACTCCACATCTACCTGAAACCCACATAAAAACCATCTCACCTTACCTCTTCCACACCCAAAGCCACACCAACAGCACGCATAATCTCTTGAAGCAAATTTGTGTTTCGTATTTACTACATCCTTGTGAATCACACATTCCCCTATTTTTCTAGCAGTCGCACAGCGTGGCTTCACAAGTCCTATTTTTCTAGCAGTCGCACAGCGTAGCCTCACAAGTGTGGGTTTTGATATAAAGAGTGAACCCTATAAAAGTGAAAGCGTATGTAAGATTAGCACAAAGGGCAGAGCGGTGGAAAATTACATTTTTATAATGTTATGGAAAGAAATGTGCTAAGAGACGAAGACACGATGAATGGTAAGCATGCATGGAATCACATGAAATGCATGTTTCAAGTGTTTGTTCATTTAGCATTAAGAAATGAAATGTGCATGTAGAAGTATAGAATAGGCCCTAGATTAAATTGTTTAAAACGTTAGTGCATGGGAGAGCAAGTGCAATGACAAATCTGTTTAAAACTGTAAATGCACTGAGAGAGGTTCGAAGGAAAAAGATGTTGAGACTAAGGCCCTCATTCCAACCCTGGCGGTCATGGACTGCCAGGGTGGAGGGACACGGAAGCACCGCCAACAGGCGGGCGGTCCTTCCAGGTCCATTCTGATAGGATGGCGGGAACGGGTGTCGTGGGGCCCCTGGGGGCCCCTGCACTGCCCATGCCACTGGCATGGGCAGTGCAGGGGCCCCCTAACAGGGCCCCATAAAGATCTTCACTGTCTGCTTTGCAGACAGTGAAAATCGCGACGGGTGCAACTGCACCCGTCGCACCCCTGCAACTCCGCCGGCTCCATTCGGAGCCGGCTTCCTTGTTGCAGGGTCTTTCCCGCTGGGCCGGTGGGCGCCCTTTTGGCGGTCGCCCGCCGGCCCAGCGGGAAAGTCGTATTGACCCCCGCGCTATTTTGACCGCGGAGCGGTCTTCCGACGGGGTTACTTTGGCGGGCGGTTCAGAATGACCCCCTAAATGTTGTATAATGTTATGAAAAGAAATGTGCTTGGAGAAGTGGGAAAACACGGCGAACAGGGGAAATGCATGCACGTGTATGGAGTTCTTTTGGAAAAAATGTAAAAAAGTTCAGAAAAGCAAACACTTGTGTTAGGATAAGAGGAGCCAATCAGAAAATGGTAAACAAGTTATGCTCCACGGCATTAGCACAGACTTACATGAACATGGCTAAAACCACTGCATCCAAAGCAAGAATATATGAGTGACAACACAATGCCCATGGAAGGCAATGGGTTGAGTTGCTTTCCAGGACAGCTGTAAATATGTCTCCAATAAGTCTTAGCAACATGATAGCTTTTCTGTCTGGCGAACTAAAAGGCGGTCTAGAAAAAGGAGAAAAGCACATCAAATGAGCTCTGACCAAACACAGCTGTCAGTAACAGTACAGAACAAGAGCAAAACAAAAACACTCAGTCCATCAGTTTTCCATGCAAATACGAAATACCCTTAAATAATTAAAGAGTGTTATGTTTACCTTTGTAGAAGGGCTAAATGGCAAATCAGAACATCTTTATAAAAAACAAATATAACTATTCTTATAGTAGCCGAACCTCCACCAGAAGGCCATATTATTTAAAACGTGATTTCATGATATCTTGGCTCCTTCAGTTTGAGTGCTGAGGGATCGAATTTGTAGTCGGATGTGTAATCTTACCCAGTTTGAATCTCTCTCCTCTCATGGCTTCTTTGGAGTGTTTTCAGCAGCCAGCTTTCCTTGGTCTTAAATAAACTGAGTGTAGCTTATAATTAAGGCTGGGTATTCGTGAACAACATCTGTCACTAATTCATTTAAACATGCGCCTCAATTGAAAATGCTATTGTGCAGTACTTTCTGGGTAGTGCACGGCCATAAAGACCACGTTTCATGGACAGATGCCAGTTGGCCAATTCGGCAATACTCACTGAAGGCTGAAACCTTTGTTGTGGGTTCCTAGTTTCAGTTCATTTGCAATCTGCTTCAGTGATTAAGTGACGGGAGAGAATGTAGCCCAACAGTTCATTAGAGCAACCGATTACCTCGCCTTTTGTTTGTTTTGATTCTCCCTTTGCTGGCAGTCATGATCCCAATATTCTTAAAAACGCCACACAGAAGTCGGTGGTAGAGGAAAAAGGATAATGACGGTCATTTACTTAATGTGTTGAATCAAATGCTGCAATTATACATTTACTACGAAGGGTGGGTCCAAGGTTTCTCCCTCGGCTGACCACGCTCTTCATCACGTGTACTTTTTAGAGAAAGCAGCGATAAACACCAATAAACTCATTGACACATGGGAGGAAATACAACTTGTCCTACTTCACCAACACGTAGCCAAAGAACAATCACTCAGAGAGTCATTGGAAGAAGGACCAAAGGTTAAAAAGTCAGGACTTGAGGTAATTCCTTAACAAAGTATGAGTTTCTACCCACATAATATCTAGAGGCAGCGAGTGCCAAAGCCTAGCCGTGAGGTAAGATAAGGTTGTACCTCCACATTTGCTAAATTTAACTCCAGAGAGACCTCTTTTACCATAGAGACACATAGGGCCTCATTATGACCCTGGCGGGCGGCGGAGGCCGCCCGCCAGGATGCCGCCCTCCAAAATACCGCGCCGCGGTCAAAAGACCGCGGCGGGTATTACAAGTTTTCCCCTGGGCTGGCGGGCGGTTGCTGAAAAACCGCCCGCCAGCCCAGGGGAAAACGACCTTCCCACGAGGATGCCGGCTCGTAATCGAGCCGGCGGAGTGGGAAGGTGCGACGGGTGCAGTGGCACCCGTCGCGTATTTCAGTGTCTGCAAGGCAGACACTGAAATACTTTGCGGGGCCCTCTTACGGGGGCCCCTGCCGTGCCCATGCCGTTGGCATGGGCACGGCAGGGGCCCCCAGGGTCCCCGTGACCCCCCCTACCGCCATCCTGTTCATGGCGGCTTTCCCGCCATGAACAGGATGGCGGTAGGGGGGGTCAGAATCCTCATGGCTGCGGAGCGCGCTCCGCAGCCATGGAGGATTCACACGAGCAGCGGAAAGTCAGCGGGAGACCGCTGACTTTCCGCTTCTGACCGCGGCTGAACCGCCGCGGTCAGAATGCTCGTTGGAGCACCGCCAGCCTGTTGGCGGTGCTCCCGTGGTTGGTGGCCCTGGCGGCCACCGGCCGCCAGGGTCAGAATGACCCCCATAGTATCCGTTCATTAGCAAAGACCTGTAAGTAGTTACACCATGGCTTTACAGGAAAGAAGTAAAGGGCAATCTCACACACGTTTAACATATACTTGATATTCAGAGGTGTCTTAGGTGTAAGTTTCCAGCTTTGCCTTTTTCATCGATCTTAAATATAGTTCAAAACCGATTTAAGGAGTTCACTCTAGGATCAAAGCAAGTCTTGCAGCCATACTCTGGGTGGGTTCTGGAATTAAATGGAAAACAAATAGTGTTGAATCTGCAGTTCGAAATTTATATGCCATTGGTTACTTTTCACAGGTCCATTCCAGAATTTAAAGATAACCTATCACTTGTAAATTGGGGCCCACTGTATCAGTTGAGTTGGGCAATTTGCACACCGACTGGTTTGAGAATGGAAATACAGTTTGCCATTGTGATATGTACTAATATGTCATATTTTCCACTTGCCTTTCACACTGGGTTGCATGAAAACCTGCCTAATTAATGTTACTGAGGCAGGTCCCAACTTTAGAGCCCCTGTGATTGACTACCAATGCAGGGATGATGGGCATGCAAGGGACAGCAGACCTCCTTCCCTGCATGTGCTTTCCAAAGCTGAAAAAATGTGTCTATTGGAGACCCAGGTGTTGCTTTAAAAAAGGTTTTGGGAACACATTGGGTGAGATGGTAGTGGTCATATGGTCCATTGCCTGCTCCCCCAGGGCTGCTAACCTGATTCACAAACCGCAAAGGTGTCCACACCTTCCCTTTTGTGAATCACTTACCAACCAAATTGGTGGTCAGTAGAAATTGTATGCAATCGCTGTTGCTGTCGAAATCCATTAATGCACTATTTTCCAAATTACAAATAGGACGTGAGGGAGCCCTTTTCACCACCACATTATATGCATTTTAGAAAGGATTGAAAAAGGCCTTTGTGGGTTGGAAATATATTTCTGGTTCAAAGAAGGGCTTTTGTACATTAAAATAGTGTTTTGCGGTTGCAAACCCTGAGATTTTGCGAATCACTATTTTTGTCTACTAAAGGGCTTTGTTCAGAGCACTTGGATCTCATTATTTTCTTTCTATGCATAGCTATCCTATGGATAGTCAGAAAACGGGGAATGGATATACCCCATTGACCTACTTTGGCCACCACAAGGCCACATGTTCAGTGCTGTGGTGTTACAGAAGGACGTTTATACAATGTTTAGGTTGGGTAGTGTCCTTCTTCGAGATTACATAAATATCAGGGGTATCTAGACGTAGAGGTCCTCTCTCTACCCAAAAGATCATGGCCCATTATCCATATGGCCATGGGGACCCCATTAAAGACACTTCACCTTTAGGGTCAAATGTCTGCTGGTGATTTTTCCTGCCTGGAATACAATGTAGGATAATACAAAAATGTCCTGTATGAGGAGGAAGAAAGCTTTCTGCACACCAGGTTTGCTGAGCAAACCATAATTTGAACTTACACTATGTAAAACATAATATTCTCAAAATGCAATGCACTGCAAGGCTGAATAGCAATGCATACACAATCAAAGAAATAGGGGGTCATTCTGACCCCCGCCGGCGGCGGATGCCGCCGGCCTGGCGGGAACCGCCAGAAGACCGTACCGCGGTCGAAAGACCGCGGCGGTCATTCTGAGTTTCCCGCTGGGCTGGCGGGCGACCGCCAGAAGGCCGCCCGCCCGCCCAGCGGGAAACCCCCTTCCATGAGGATGCCGGCTCCGAATGGAGCCGGCGGAGTGGAAAGGGTGCGACGGGTGCAGTTGCACCCGTCGCGATTTTCAGTGTCTGCTATGCAGACACTGAAAATCTTTGTGGGGCCCTGTGAGGGGGCCCCACAACACCCGTTCCCGCCAGCAAGGTTCTGGCGGTCAAAACCGCCAGAACCAGGCTGGCGGGAAGGGGGTCGGAATCCCCATGGCGGCGCTGCCTGCAGCGCCGCCATGGAGGATTCCTCAGGCCTGGGGAAAACCGGCGGGAAACCGCCGGTTTCCCTTTTCTGACCGCAGCTTTACCGCCGCGGTCAGAATTGGCCTGGATGCACCGCCAGCCTGTTGGCGGTGCATCCGCTGTCCCCGGCCCTGGCGGTCTATGACCGCCAGGGTCGGAATGACCCCCATAGTGATGTATCTATAGTGATGTCTTCAATAATAGCAATGGTAAGGTGATATGTTATGTCATATGTAATGTCATCCATGTCATATGAGATGCAATCTGTCAAATCTTGTGTGAAGTCATGATTTACAGTTTGGTGGGAATGTGAGGTATGGCTATTCAATTAATTACAAAACACTACAGAAACGCAGCATGCCCCAGCACAGAAAAATGGCTGAAGATCATTGAGAACAGTGCCATTCAGTTCCTAGGGATACCCATGTCATCCAGGATAGCTCAAGAGCAGTGATGAACAGGTCATGAGCTTGAACCCCAGCAAGGTCAACTCTGCTTTCCATCCTCCTGAAGGTCACTAAATTAAGTACTGTTAGTCACTAACAATAGCATGGGTAATATTTGCAGCGCTTAGAAATAGCAGGTGTGGCATGAAACACTATATAAAAGGCACATTAATAGTCTAATTGTGTACAGCTTGCTTTGGTCATTTGATGACCATGGGCAGAGTCAGGTAGAGTCAGGTATTTCAGTCTAAGATTTTCCAGTGTTTCTCTCTTTTCTCTGTTTTGCTATAAGTGATGTCATACGTTATGCTCATTTTACTTAATTTAATGCTTCGTGGTAGTTTTTTAGGTCAAGCGTAGGCATACAACCTCTTGTATACTTTTAAGTATACTTCTGTGGGCTTCCAGCTATTTCATTTGTTAGTTTCAGTGTCATTTAAAAATCTTTGCTTGCTAGTGGTCAGTCATGCCTCTTTGTCTCTCCTTCTTCTGTGTTGGAGCAGGGATCAATTATTGTATAATTACGCTTTGGCTTGTTCATCTGGTCTGTAGGGGACTTTTCTTTACTTTGTTTCCAGCTCCTGTCCAGGGATGCCTCCCTTTTTATTTGCAGAGCATTCTTGCTCTGAGCTTAGCTGTAAACAAGGCTATAAATCAGACTGTTATCTTGGTCACATTTGGTCTTTGTGGGCTCTCTGCACCATCTCTCAGCTGCCTGGCTCCATCCCATACTTGGCTTGGATTTTCTTTACCAAGTGTGCCTACCTGAGGTCACCAGGGTGGAGGATTGCTTGTAATTCCTTATAGCTTAGGCCCCCAGCCCTACCAGGGCTCTGCAATCCTTAGAGACAGTGCCCAATTCTGCTCCATACAAGGATCCCTCTCGCTGCTCCATCAGTGCACCTCAGTTCACACACTCCAAGCCCTCAGCCATGCCCATGCCAGAACCCCACACACACTGTCTGCCAGAGCACTTTAGTTCTTACAGTCAGTACACACTGTTGTTCCAGTGCTGGGACCTCAGATGCAGCTCAATCAGTGCACCTCAGTTCACACACTCCAAGCCCCTCAGCCATGCCGGAACCCCACACATGCTGTCTGCCAGAGCTCCTCAGTTCTTACAGTCTGTACACACTGCTGTTCCAGTACCGAGACCTCAGTCGCA
Organism: Pleurodeles waltl; assembly: GCF_031143425.1. Classification (NCBI taxonomy): domain Eukaryota; kingdom Metazoa; phylum Chordata; class Amphibia; order Caudata; family Salamandridae; genus Pleurodeles; species Pleurodeles waltl. The sequence goes on along the minus strand of NC_090448.1, from coordinate 263,615,312 downwards.
GCTCCATCAGTGCACCTCAATTCACTCACTCCAAGCCCATCAGCTGTGCCCGTGCCAGAACCCCACACACGCTGTCTGCCAGAGCACCTCAGTTCTTACAGTCATCACACACTGCTGTTCCAGTACTGGGACCTCGGGCACCACTCCATTAGTGCACCTCAGTTCACACACTTCAAGCCCCTGAGCCGGGAACATGCCAGAACCCCACACAATCTGTCTTCCAGAGCACCTCAGTTCTTAGAGTCAGTACACACTACTGTTCCAGTACTGGGACCTCGGGCACAGCTCCTTCAGTGCACCTTAGTTCACACACTACAAGACCATCAGCCATGCCAGAGCCCCACACATGCTGTCTGCCAGATCACCTCAGTTCTTACAGTCAGTACATTTGCTGTTCCAGTACTTTGACTTCGGGTGCGGCTCCGTCAGTGCACCTCAGTTCTACACCTGTGAGGTCACTTCCTTTCCTATACTGGGATCCCGCTCACATACAGTTCCATTACAGCAGCTCATTTCTAATATTCAGTCCCACTGCTAAGCCAGTATTGGACCCAAAAGAGAAAAACACAGCTCAGCTAGTGCACCTCCAATCTAACATTCAACGCCACTGTTGATAAGAACCACCACAGCTCTGCCAGAATCCAACAATTTTAAGATTCAGTGCAAGTTTCTTTTCAGTACTAAGGGGCACACACAACCCTCGCTTCTGTGGTTCAGAAGCAAAGCCACTCCCATGTTGGGCCCCACTCGCAGCTTCACCAGGGCACCTCCAGGCTAGCACTCGGCAACACTGGCACACCAATACTAGGTTCCACACATAGCTCCATTAACACGTCTCACTTCTTGGCTTGAATGCTTGTTACTATTCCAGTACTGCAGCCCATATACAACTCTGTCAGTGTACCTCAACCCTATCCTGCAGTGCCCCATTATTCCAATACCAGAATTACACGGAGCTCCGTTTCTCATTCCTCACCCACTGCTTTTCTGTTATTCCAGCACTGGGCTGGGATACAGCTTTGTCTATACCCCCAATTCCGATCTGAAGTGCCCCAATATTACTGTATTGGGGTTCACATACATCTCTGCTAATGCATCTCTTGATGTTCTGCAGTGCCCCATGATGTTCCACACTCTGACTTCTGATTGAGAACATAGGGGAGCCAACTAAATCTACTCTTAACTGTCATCTTTATTTGGTAGGGTCTGTCTCACCTATCAAAATCTGTTCTTTCCTTTGCTCTGCTTTCTCTCAATGTTTCCTTTCTCCCCCACTTTTTCATTCCAGCTCTTAAAATCCACACATTAGCAGTCTTGCTCTTTCTTCCAACTGTTTATTTCTACGACTCTCCATTTCTTTTATTTCCCTCTTCCTACCTCCTCTTTTAAACTCGCAAAAAAGTGGTTATTTCTTTCCTTGTTTCGCCCCTCTCTTTCTTCTTTATCATGTGTTAATCCTTTCAATATTTTTTCACTTCCCTTCATTCTTTCTTTGTCTGTTTTAATTTGCTCTTTCCTTTGACTCAGTATCAGTCCTTTCACTTTTTTTTAGATCTTGCTTTCCTGCTTTCTCTGGTGTAATTCATATCCTTAATCCACCTTGTACTATAAATCCCTCTTTTTCCTGTCTGTATGTGGAAGCCAGAAGTTACTTGTCAGGACCCGAAGTGTCAAAGTAGTTTTCCCTGTGTCTGTAGGAAATGTGTCAGTACATACATGCCCTGGTTCTTTCGCTGTTTGTTTTTCTCACCATCTCTCTTTTGTTCTGTAATGTTCATTTTTCTCTTTCTTTTCACACTTCTTTCATTATTGTCCCTCTTTATCTTTGGTTCCCTAGCTTCCTTCCCTTTTTTCTTTTGTCTCACACTTTTGCTCTATTTCTTCTCTTAGTTGTGTTTTCATTTTCTGATTCTTTCTTTCCTTTCTTTTATTTCTTTGCAACCCCTTCTTGTTCTTCCTTTTGTCTGTTGTATTCCTATCCCTTATCTTTTTTTGCCCCATCTGCTTTCTCTCCTGAGGCCTAGTTATCAATGGAGCAACAGATGCAGTGGCACCGGGGCCCAGAGACCTACGGACCTCACTCAACTCTAGTTACTGCTTTATTTTCCTCAAAAATTGCAGTCAACCATTTTCCTTTCTTACTCCAGGACCCATGCCACCGTAACTATGCCACTTGTCCTCACCGTCTTTACTCTTGACTCCCTTTTTCCTTTCAATCTCTGAATCTTTCCCGAAATTATATTTTTGTTATAGTGTTTTGAGCATTACACTCCCATAACAAAAGTTTGTTTCTGATAAAGGTTTATATGATAAATGTATATGTTTTAAGATAGAGGAAGAAGGTAAATGGAAGTGCTTTAGTTAAATACTGGACCACTGGAATTATATGGCAGGAATAGACGAAATTATGAGGCAGGGTTGACCAATTTATGTAGCAAGAAAAGTCCAATTATGAACCTACAACGCAATAGCTCCAACGCAAGAAAATGAGAGTCCTATTGCATTGCAAATTCTTGTTTTCAGTGTCAGCTGAATCCGTTGCTTCAAAGAGATAATGGAATGCAAAAAAGTGTTTGTCTTGTAATTTTCGAATATTTAGGACACCGCCAGAGCAATGTCTTGCAAGGGGAACTGAAGATGCCAGCTCAGTATCTTGAATTCCTTTGGGTGTTTTGAAAATCCCAGCAGCATAAAAAAGGATGTGAGACTGCTCACATGGAGATAATGATCTGCAAGCAGATGAGTTCACACAATGAACCATCCCTAGCACTTCACTTTGTAAAAACACCAAGTCTGTTCCTGTTAAATGTTACTGAAATACTGTGTGATGTTGTCCAATTTGTGGTAAGGTAAAAGGCTTCTCTGTGTTGTTTGTTTTTCAAATCACGCTAAAGTTCTTTATTTTTTGCTGCTTTTCATTTGTGAGGGGTTCTGTTTCGAGGTATTTTACGCCCTCATTAATTCTCAGTTCCCAAATCTGCCCAATCGAGATTTCTGAGGATAAACTCATTTCACGTGCATTACTACTCGATTGAAAATGACCGCTGCTGTTTCCCTGTGCAAATTCACCACCTCAAATCTGCAAGAACGTGTGCCCTGAAAATAAACCGGATTTCAGGCCCGTCATGCAGAAAGCAGTAGAGAAACATCAACTTACAGTGTTAATTCCAGCTACAAAAGGGAAAACTTTAATGGTCTGGTAATTACACATCCCAGTATTACTGATTCATCCAGGATCAGTAATTTCACATGCAGAATTACTGAATCACACATAATCAGGATCTTAATGGCCATTAACTCTATCCTTCTATGCACCTGCTTCTCTGGTTCTACATCCCATGAACAAATATCAGCCCTTTAAACTAAGAGAATAGATTTAAGGCAGAAGAATGTTTATCTCACGCTCTTATTGTTCAGCAGCAAATACATCAGCTGTAGCTCTTATTTATTTATTAATTAACTACAGGTCTTGTATAGCGCTGTATCATATTGCGGCTACCTCAGAATGCTACGGGTGTTTAGGAAAAGGTATCTTTGCTTAAATGGGAAGTGAAAGTCCAATCAGTGAAGTTCAAACCACGGTCTGTTATTATTTGCTGCCTGATGTTCAGCATTTTCCCTTATTATCTCAGCTTGTGGTTGTTGAGAAAAATGGCCATACGGATTGTATGTTTTTTAGTTTCATAAACGCATTAACAGTCTGAAAGACGTGCAGTGCCCGGCTTCCGTAGCCCTGATTGGTCGACCCTTTATTCACTACGGCTAGACTGGTTCACCTGGTTGTAACAGAAATTAGAACATTGGAATGTTCGGAGCTCCATTGCAGACAATGGAGTGCTCCTGGCTTTTACTGGCTGGTAAAGGCCCGAGCGTCAACATTCCAATGTACTCTTTCTTCACAGCAACCTGACATGCCTTAGGGTGGTCACCCCTAACTTTTTGCCTGCCTCCCTCCACTTTTTGGACACTGTTTTTGCTGGCTTTTAGACTCTGCGCACTTTACCACTGCTAACCAGTGCTAAAGTGCATATGCTCTCTCCCTTTAAACATGGTAACCTTGGATCATACCTGATTGGACTATTTAATGTACTTAGAAGTCCCTAGTAATGTGCACTATATGTGCCTAGGGCCTGTAGAATAAATGCTACTAGTGGGCCTACAGCACTGGTTGTGCCACCCACTCATGTAGCCCCTTTAACTTGTCTCAGGCCTGCCATTGCAAGGCCTGTGTGTGCAGTTTCACTGCCACTTCGACTTGGCATTTAAAAGTACTTGCCAAGCCTAAAACTCCTCTTTTTCTACATATAAGTCACCCATAATGTGTGCCCTAGGTAACCCCTAGAGCAGGGTGCTATGTGGGTAAAAGGCAGGACATGTACCTGTGTAGTTTACATGTCCTGGTAGTGTAAAACTCCTAAAATCGTTTTTACACTACTGTGAGGCCTGCTCCCTTCAGAGGCTAACATTGGGGCTGCCCTCCTACATTATTGAAGTGGTAGCTGCTGATCTGAAAGGAGTAGGAAGGTCATATTTAGTATGGCCAGAATGGTAATACAAAATCCTGCTGAATGGTGACGCACGTCTTCCCCGCGTGAAAAATAACGATGCAAGTCCGTGTGTGAAGGAGCGAAACCGACGCACACACCATTTTTCCACGCATCTCCTCCTCTGCGGCCCTTTGCGGAGATTTTCCATTCCAACCCAGGTACTTTGTGCTTGAAAGAGACCTTGTTTGCTTTTTAAAGACTTAAGACACTTTGGGGGTTATTCTAACTTTGGAGGAGGTGTTAATCCGTCCCAAAAGTGACGGAAAAGTGACGGATTTACCACCAGCCGTATTACGAGTCCATTATATCCTATGGAACTCGTAATACGGCTGGTGGTATATCCGTCACTTTACCGTCACTTTTGGGACGGATTAACACTCCTCCAAAGTTAGAATAACCCCCTTTATATCACTTTTCAGTGATATCTCTACAAATTCATATAATATATTTTTCTAAACACTGTGTGGTGTATTTTTGTGGTGCTATATTGTGTTATTGTATGATTTATTGCACAAATACTTTACACATTGCCTTCTAAGCTACCAGAGGGTGGGCACAGGATAATTTGGATTTTGTGTGACTTACCCTGACTAGAGTGACAGTCCTTGCTTGGACAGGGGGTAACCTGACTGCCAACCAAAGACCCCATTTCTAACAGCAACTATTTATCTTTGAAACAAATAGCTCAGGTACAACAGTTTAAATGCCATTTAAATTAATTGAATTTCAATTCACAAAATGAAATTTGAACACAAATATCGTTACAAACCAAACAACAGACCATGCGACCTAAAAGTGAGGTCATAAGCAGAAGTGATGAAATCACATTCCTGAACACAAAAAAGTGCCTTTATATGCCTACAAGGCTCAACATTTGTCCAAGATATGCATCAATTATGCAAATGTACCTTTCCATAACACATCAGTCATTTCACCAAATATGTCAATCGAAGGTGGCATAGGCACTGGAAGTAAAGGTGCTGGTGTGTTGCAGCACCTCCAAAATAACCATGCTGGACTTCAGAAGGTGAATGAGCAACAAGTATGCTTTTACATTTAGGCCCTCATTCTGACCCTGGCGGTCGGTGATAAAGCGGCGGCCAAGCCGCCAACAGGCCGGCGGTCTAAAATATGCAATTCTGACCCTGGCGGGAACCGCCAACACAGCCCGCCAACTTAACACTCCGCCCGCCACAGCGGTACAAACAAACAGCGCGGCGGTTCCCGCCAACAGCCAGGCGGCAGACAATGTACCGCCCACCCTATTACGACCCACCAATCTGCCACCTTTTCCGGGGCGGGAGCACCGCCGATAAGAACACGGCGGAAACAGACTACGAACGGGAAAACGCTCACCTCTACGCACTCCACGCGAGATTCCGGCAGCATGGAACCAGAGTTGCAGGTCATCCCCGCACTCCTATTCCTGCTCATATACCAGGAGCACGCCCGGCGGCGCGGAAGACATCGGTGAGTACTGCACCTACGACACAGGGGAGGGAAAAGATTACCGGCACACACCCACCCACCCACACCCACTACAACACACACATCAATGCATTCCCACAGATCACTGTCACAACCCACAAACCACCCCCCTCCGAAATAATGCAAAGACCAAAAGAAGAGATCATAAACGGGCAGATATATTGAAATATGGACACCAGTAATCGCAATAAATAAATAAACTATATACAAAATATATACAGCTACTAAATGTAGTCCAACCACTGTCCGTGGATCACAGGGTTCCTGTGCAAAGGGGCAAGGCCCAGTCCCACGACAAGAACTCCACGGAGAGAACACTGCAGGGGCATCAGAAAGAAAATCGGACAGGCACCTCAGGGGGAAGGGAAGGGGGGGCACCTCAGCCACTTGAGTACACGACGCCAGATCCACGAGGGGACTCCATGACCACTGGCCCATCCTGGGGAGAGCAAAGCCACAGTCCAAACAGTCCATACAGTGGGTGGCCTGCCCACTGGGCCATCCTGGGGAGAGCAAAGCCACAGTCCATACAGTCCATACAGTGGGTGGCCTGCCCACTGGGCCATCCTGGGGAGAGCAAAGCCACAGTCCATACAGTCCATACAGTGGGTGGCCTGCCCACTGGGCCATCCTGGGGAGAGCAAAGCCACAGTCCAAACAGTCCATACAGTGGGTGGCCTGCCCACTGGGCCATCCTGGGGAGAGCAAAGCCACAGTCCATACAGTCCATACAGTGGGTGGCCTGCCCACTGGGCCATCCTGGGAGAGCAAAGCCACAGTCCATACAGTCCATACAGTGGGTGGGCTGCCCACTGGGCCATCCTGGGGAGAGCAAAGCCACAGTCCATACAGTCCATACAGTGGGTGGCCTGCCCACTGGGCCATCCTTGGGAGAGCAAAGCCACAGTCCATACAGTCCATACAGTGGGTGGGCTGCCCACTGGGCCATCCTGGGGAGAGCAAAGCCACAGTCCATACAGTCCATACAGTGGGTGGCCTGCCCACTGGGCCATCCTGGGGAGAGCAAAGCCACAGTCCAAACAGTCCATACAGTGGGTGGCCTGCCCACTGGGCCATCCTGGGGAGAGCAAAGCCACAGTCCAAACAGTCCATACAGTGGGTGGCCTGCCCACTGGGCCATCCTGGGGAGAGCAAAGCCACAGTCCATACAGTCCATAACAGACCCCACTGCCACTGGAGGAGGCAAGTTGGCCAGAGGACATCCTGCAGCCCTGCCCGAGATAGATCCTGCCCTGCCACGTCTGCCAAAGGGACAGCGGTTCTTGCCTTGAAGGGCCCAGTTCAGCGGTTCTTGAGACGGCGGGGCCCAGCGGAGCGGTGCTTGAGACGGCGGGGCCCAGTTCAGCGGTCCTTGCCCTGAAGGGCCCAGTTCAGCGGTTCTTGAGACGGCGGGGCCCAGTTCAGCGCTCCTTGCCCTGAAGGGCCCAGTTCAGCGGTGCTTGAGACGGCGGGGCCCAGCGGAGCGGTTCTTGAGACGGCGGGGCCCAGCGGAGCGGTGCTTGAGACGGCGGGGCCCAGTTCAGCGCTCCTTGCCTTGAAGGGCCCAGTTCAGCGGTGCTTGAGACGGCGGGGCCCAGCGGAGCGGTTCTTGAGACGGCGGGGCCCAGCGGAGCGGTGCTTGAGACGGCGGGGCCCAGTTCAGCGCTCCTTGCCTTGAAGGGCCCAGTTCAGCGGTGCTTGAGACGGCGGGGCCCAGCGGAGCGGTTCTTGAGACGGCGGGGCCCAGTTCAGCGGTGCTTGAGACGGCGGGGCCCAGTTCAGCGGTCCTTGCCCTGAAGGGCCCAGTTCAGCGGTTCTTGAGACGGCGGGGCCCAGTTCAGCGCTCCTTGCCTTGAAGGGCCCAGTTCAGCGGTGCTTGAGACGGCGGGGCCCAGCGGAGCGGTTCTTGAGACGGCGGGGCCCAGTTCAGCGGTGCTTGAGACGGCGGGGCCCAGTTCAGCGGTTCTTGCCCTGAAGGGCCCAGTTCAGCGGTTCTTGAGACGGCGGGGCCCAGTTCAGCGGTCCTTGCCTTGAAGGGCCCAGTTCAGCGGTGCTTGAGACGGTGGGGCCCAGTTCAGCGGTCCTTGCCCTGAAGGGCCCAGTTCAGCGGTTCCTGAGACGGCGGGGCCCAGTTCAGCGGTCCTTGCCTTGAAGGGCCCAGTTCAGCGGTTTTTGAGACGGCGGACGGTCTATGGCCAACTGCTAATTGCCTGGTGGTGCCCTCCTGGGCAGCGGGGATGGTGCTCCTTCACTGCCCACCTGGGCTGTGGGTGGTGGGGCCCTCCTGGCCAGCTGGGCTGGGTCCTCCCTGGGCAGCAGCTATGGGGGTGGTGGGCTCTCCCGGGGCAGCTGTGCCGGTTCCTCCCGGGGCAGCGGCTATGGGGGTTGTGGGCTCCTCCTGGGCAGCAGGCCTGCTGCCTGACCTCTCCGACTTGCTGCCCTTGCCCTCCTTAGTCGTCGGCCTGTGGCCCTTTCCTCCCTTTGGAGCTGTGGCTGGTGACTGTCTCTGGGTGGTGTCCGGGGGGGATGTAGAAGGCGGGCTCCTGCGGCGCCCCTTCCGCCTTCTGCTCCTCTTCCCAGGGGGTGGGCTGGCTGTCCCCTTGCTGCTGGGCGAAGATCCAGACATGCGGGCTGGCGGGCTCCAATACCCCTGCACCCTTGTCAAGGGGGCTGCAGGGCTGGTGGTGGCCGAGGTGCTCTTCTTACCCCGACGAGAAGGAGGGGGGGGCTCAGGGTCAGGAAAGAAGTTAGTAGTGGCGAGGAAGAGCTTCTTGGGACAATGGAGAGTGGTAGGTACAGTGGGAATGGGAGTGGAGGGAGAGGATGTGGTTGTAGGTGAGTCACGTTTGCTGTCTTTGGGTGCAGGTGCAGGAGGGATAGGCTGTCGTGAGGTGGATGGCTGTTGGGTGGGTGGGTGGCTGCGTTTGTGTGGTGTGGAAGAGGGGGTGACAGACACAGTGGGAGAGGACACAGGGGACGTGTAAATGGCAGTGGGGGTGGTGACTGCACGTGTGCGGACTGGAGTGGAGGGTGTGCTGGTGATGGAAACACTGGCTGATGGTGAGGTGAATGGAGGTGTGAGTGTAGACGTCACAGGGAGGGAGGAGGGAGACGAGGAGGTGGGGGTCACAGAGGTGGTAGTGACTGTTGGCATGTCTGCATCGGAATGTTGCGTGATCTGTGGTGCTTATGTTTGGATGAGCTTCTCTTGGGTGTTGAGGTGTGTGCAGGCTGGTCTGATGGTGTGGGTGGGACAGGCAGAGGAACAGGAGACTGGGAGGAGGGAGTTAGTAGAGGCAGGCAGGAGACAGGGACAATGGCTGCCGTCAGTGCTGAGGCCAGAGCCTGGAACGATCGCTGATGGGCAGCCTGACCCGAATGAATGCCCTCCAGGTACGCATTGCTGCGATGAACCTCCCTCTCCACCCCCTGGATGGCATTCAAAAGGGTAGTCTGCCCAACAATGAGCGTTCGGAGGAGGTCAATGACCTCCTCACTGAGGGCAGCGGGGGTAACAGGGGCAGGGCCTGAGGTGCCTGGGGCGAAGGAGATGCCCGGCTTCCTGGCAGAGCGGGCACGGGGCGAATGCTGAGGGGCTGCTGGGAGGGCGGAGATGGTGCGCTGGGTGGCGGCTGTACCTGTAATGGCGGGGGGCACGGATGGTGCCACCCCCGCAAGGGAGCCCCCTTCCGAGGACGTGTCCGTGTCGCTGCAGGCTCCAGTCGTCCCCGTCGTGGAGCTCCCCTCGCCCTCCGTCTCACTGGTCCAGTCTGACTCTGTGGCATGGCCCTCCTGGGCCATGTGAGATGCAGCTCCCTCCTGCCCCGATGCCACTTCTCCTCCGCCTGATGATGCTGATGCACACAAGCACAGAAAGACAAACAAAAAGGGGGGGGGAGAGAGAAATAAAGGGATATTGAGTACATGGATCTCCGGTACAGTTAGCGGACATGACAGACACAGATGCCCCCTGCACTAAGTTGCGCACTTGGGGTCCGCTACGCATTCCGTGGAACATGCCCTACACGCCTAGAGTTGACAACTGCACCCATGGATGACACGGCCCAGGGATGGCTGTACTGACAAACTACTGAGGGTGGTGGCTGGGGACACAGGGGCTTACGGGGGTGCCCAGCCTACAGATATCGCCCTGGCCTAGGGGGACCCCCAGCCATCCTCCCCCAACCAGACACCTCCACTGCGCGACAACAGAGTAGATAATGCTTGTACTCACCCCCTTGTGTCTGCTGTGCTGCCCTCACGCGCCCATCCAATTCAGGGTAGGCCACCGCCAGGATCCGGAACATCAGGGGGCTCAGTTGACGGCAGGCACCCCGCCTACGTTGGGAGGCCATCCCCAGCAGAGACTCGGCGGTCTTCTTGGTCCCGCGGCGGATGTCCTCCCACCTCTTGCGGCAGTGGGTGCCCCGTCGATGGTGGACCCCCAGGGTCCGGACTTCCTTGGCGATGGCACGCCAAATCCCGATCTTCTCATGGGCGCGGACCTATGTGACACGTACAGGGAGGGAGAAATACCACGTTCAAGTTTGTCAGCATTTTCCTTTCCAGTGGCCCAACGCCCCCCATCCCCGCCAGGCCCCCCGCCATGCCCAACATGCCCCCCATCCCCGCCAGGCCCCCCGCCATGCCCCCCGCCAGGCCCAACATGCCCCCCATCCCCGCCAGGCCCCCCGCCAGGCCCAACATGCCCCCCATCCCCGCCATGCCCCACCGCCATGCCCCCAGCCAGGCCCAACATGCCCCCCCTCCCCGCCAGGCCCCCCGCCAGGCCCAACATGCCCCCCATCCCCGCCAGGCCCCCCGCCAGGCCCCCAAGCCAGCCAGTGTCCCCAAATCCAGATTGAATTAAACTCACTTGTTGGTCTGGAGGACCGTAGAGTAGCGCATACTGGGGGAGGACCCCATCCACGAGTTTCTCCAACTCCTCTCCAGTGAAGGCAGGGGCCCTTTCCCCAGGTGCAGCAGCCATTGTCCCTTCCAGACCGAGGTCACAGCAACACTTGCAGTATAGGTCCTCTCCTGTGAAAGTTCAAGTCGCAAGTGGATAAGTAGATAGAAAATGGCGGTGACGTCCGCGGCGGTGCGTACCGCGGCGGTGCGTCCCGCCACCGCCGGCGCCCTTCGCCATTGGCTCCTGAAACCCATAGGCTTCAATGTTAACCAATGCGGCTTTGCGCCGCGGTCTTCGCCCGCCGCCCGCCGCGGTGTGCCACGCCAGCGCATTGACCTCACATCCCATTGTCACACTTCACAGGTCAGGCAGCCGCCATTTCCAGGGCCCACATGGCTCAATTTCAACTGCGTCACACAGGCCTAGGCCTTGCATAGCCACTCAGACACGCCATTCACTGCATAGAGAATCGTATACTGTGCTAGCTGTGAGTACGTACCTGTGGGTTGCTTGACTGTGTGCTCCATGTTGTCCTTCCTAGGCACCGTCCGCTGGGTTGGGCGAGGAGACGGATGAATCCTCCCGTGTACCGACCGCTGGTGGACCTGTCGACAATGGAAGAACGCCACATTATCCTGACCTACCGTCTTAACCGTGCCACTATCCATGAACTGTGTGCCCAGCTGGAGCCCGACCTGATGTCCCCCATCCGCCAACCCACAGGGATTCCCCCTCTGGTGCAGGTCATGTCAGTACTACATTTCTTGGCAAGTGGGTCATTTCAGACAACCGTGGGAATTGCTTCTGGGATGTCTCAGCCCATGTTTTCGAAGGTGTTATCCAGAGTGTTGTCTGCCCTGATGAAATCCGTGAGGAGCTACATCATTTTCCCTGAGGTGGGCGAATTGGCTACAGTGAAGGGTGATTTCTACACCCTTGGACATATTCCCAACGTAATTGGTGCCATTGATGGGACCCATGTGGCTTTGGTTCCCCCAAGAGACAGGGAGCAGGTGTACAGGAACAGAAAAAGTTACCATTCAATGAACATCCAGGTGGTGTGTTTGGCTGACCAGTACATCTCGCATGTAAATGCCAAATTCCCAGGGTCAGTGCATGACGCCTACATCCTAAGGAATAGCAGCATCCCTTACGTGATGGAACAGCTACAGAGACACCGTGTATGGCTAGTGGGGGACTCTGGGTACCCCAACCTGTCGTGGCTACTGACCCCAGTAAGGAATCCCCGGACCAGGGCAGAGGAACGGTACAATGAGGCCCATGGGCGTACTAGGAGGGTGATCGAACGCACCTTTGGCCTCCTAAAGGCCAGGTTTAGGTGCCTGCATATGACAGGTGGATCCCTAATGTATTCACCTAAGAAGGTGTGTCACATCATCGTGGCCTGCTGCATGCTTCACAACCTGGCTTTGCGCCGCCAGGTGCCTTTCCTGCAGGAGGATGGTCGAGACGGTGGTGTTGTGGCAGCGGTGGAACCTGAGGAGAGTGACGAGGAGGAAGACGACGGGGCTGAAACAGACAACAAGGACAGAATCATTGAACAGTACTTCCAATAGGACACAGGTAACATTTCAAAGATAATTTAGTAAATGTTAACTACTCTCCAGCATCTCTGCTGCCTGTCTATTTGCCCCAGTGTATGATGACTGAGTTTTGGCTTTTCCCTCCCTATTTCAGATCTGGGGTCCCCACTACGAGTCCTGTGCTTCGTTTCCCCATGGACTACAGCTTTGTGGCAGCTGTTTGTTGACTTCACCATGTACAAGGACATATTTGCACTGTCATGTCAATTACAATCTATTGAAATCACAGCCAGACTCCAGATATTTTAGTGCAAAATAGGTGTTTATTGAAGTGCTCAAAATGGGATGGGTGGTTTCAAGTGGGTGGGGGCTATGGTGAAGGAATGTCCATGGCAGAGTCCAGAGTAACAGTCACACAGGTGCATTGTCCAGAGGCCTGTGGAGAGATGGAGCATGGGCAGTTCAAGGATGGACAGGGTGACAATGTGGGACAGTGGGATGACATCAGGTGGTATCCATTGCTGGCGGGGGTCTTGACATCCTACTCTGTCTTCTTGCGAGATCTCAGGGCCCTCTTGCGGGGTGGTTCTTCTCCTGCAGGAGGTGGGGGTCTGGTGGGCTGCTGCTGTGCGGGGGCCTCCTGTCCACTAGCGCCGGCGGAGGTGGTTGGCTGTTCTTGGTCCAGGCTAGTGGCAGGGGCCCTTGGGTGTTGTTCAGTGTCCGCCCTGGTGTTTACGAGGTCCTGCAGCAGCCCTACCATGGTAACCAGGGTGGTGTTGATGGCTCTGATGTCCTCCCTGTACCCCCGATAGTGTTCCTCCTGCAGTGCCTGGATCTCCTGGAACCGGGCCAGTACCGTCGCCATCGTCTCCTGGGAGCGGTTGTATGCTCCCATGATGGTAGTGAGGACCTCGTGGAGAGTGGGTTCCCTGGGCCTCTCCTCCCCCCCCTGTCGCACAGCTGCCCTCCGAGTTCCCCTGTTTCCCTGGGCCTCTGCCCCCTGGCCGGTGTGCCCACTACCACTGCCCCCAGGTCCCTGTTGTTGTTGGGGTGGTGGGTTATCCTGGGTGCCCTGTAGTGGTAGACACACCGCAGATTGACGCGCCCTGGAGACAGAGGCATGGGCCCGCTGGGTGGGAGCTGTGCTGGTGTTCCCAGAGGGGTTAGGGTCTGTAGTGGCCTGGGCCTGTGTGAGGGGAACCGACTGTCCAGAGGTCCCCGATGGTCCGGGCTGGTCATCGGTGTCCATGTCGACAGAGCTGCTGTCATCGCTGACGGCCTCTTGGGAGGGGGGTGTGGAGAATTCTGGCCCCTCTGCCGCGGTGTGTTGACGGTCGGGTCCTGCAGGGGTATAGAGGTATGGTTATAGTTTCAATGTGTGGCATATGGGTGTATCTGTGGGTTCTCGTGTCCCCAAGTGCTGGCATTCGTGTGTGGGGGCTTTGGTGAGGGTGGCTTGTGGGGGGGATGTGCATATGCATTGGGCATGCTTTGGTGATGGGTGTCCATGCTTAGTGGACGCATGCAGGCCTAGGTTTTGGGATGTGTGGGTTGTGATGGTGAGACATTGGCGGGGAATAGGTGTGCTGGGGGTGGGGGTGAGGATGGTGGTGGGGGTGAGGATGGTGGTGGGGGTGAGGATGGTGGTGGGGGTGAGGGTGGGGGTGAGGATGGGGGTGGGGGTGAGGGTGGGGTTCGAGGATGGGGGTGAGGGTTGGGGTCTGATTTGGCATGCAGGTGGGGGGGAAGCAGTATTGAAGCTTCAACTTACCAGTATCCATTCCTCCGCCGACTCCTGCGAGGCCGTCAGGATGCAGGATGTTCAAGACTTCCTCCTCCCATGATGTGAATTGTGGGGGTTGAGGTGGGGGTCCTCCGCCAGTCTTCTGCACGGCGATGTTGTGCCTGGATACCATGGAACGCACCTTCCCCCGTAGGTCGTTCCATCGCTTCCTGATGTCTTCCCGATTTCTGGGGTGCTGTCCCACTGCGTTCACCCTGTCGACAATCCTCTGCCATAGCTCCGTCCTCCGGGCAATGCTGGTGTATTGTATCTGTGTGCCGAACAGCTGGGGCTCTACCCGAACGATTTCCTCCACCATGACCCTGAGTTCTTCGTCTGTGAAGCGGGGTTGTCTTTGGGGTGCCATGGGGTGGTGTGTATGATGTGTGGGGTGGAGTATGTGTATTTAAGTGAGTTGAGTGTGGTGGTGTGTGTTGTTTTGTGTGTGGATAGTGTGTGGGTGATGGTGTTGAGTGGCTGTGGCTGTTATTTTTTGGATGCTGGTGTCTCGCTCTTGCCTTCTTTACGAATTTTTTAGCGTAGGGGTTTGTGGGTGATGTGGGTGGGTGTTTTATATTGTATTGTGTGTGTGGGAGTGGTGTGTGTATGTGTATCAGGTGTGTGGGATTCAAATCGTCCAATGTGGCTGGGTTTTGTTCGTTTGTGTGTATTCTGACCGCGGCGGTGTGTCCCGCCAATGGAATACCGCGTTTGAATGACCGCCGCGTGGATTCGTGGGTCGTAATGGCATGGGCGTATTTCTGTTGGCGTGACGGTGGAGGTTTTGTCAACTCCACCTTTCCGCCGACCGCTGGTCTGGCGGTCTGTTGTGGCGGTCGGATTTTCGGAGGTTTGCCTTCTGCGGGTCAGAATGACCGTGGCGGGTTTCCGCGACCGCGGCGGGATTATGGAGGATTTCTGACCGGCCGTAGGCGCCTTTTACCGCCGAGGTCAGAATGACCCCCTTAGTGTTTTTCTTGACACCATTGTTGGCTTTCAAAGATAGGGATCAAATGTCAGGCTGTCTTTTGGAGATTTGTGTTTCCTTCTTATTTGACTGCAAAGTTAGAGGATTTTGAAAAGTGAAGTATGTGACAATGTTGCTGGTTACTGAGAGTGAAAAGAAATACTGTAGGATGTGTGTTTTTTTATAACACACAAAATTTAAATACCTAGAAAGTAATTGTACACATATTTCAAAATGTAGCATTGGTCAGGAAAACATAAATGAAGCATATTGTTAGACCTGGCATCCTTGGTGTGGTCTCCCCTAACTATTTGCCTCTGCTTCACAGATCGTTTTTGTTACTCTGGGCACTTTATCACTGCTGACCAGTGCTAAATTGCAAGTGCTCTCTATGTGAAATTGTACTGGTGATTTGGTTTATCCCTGATTGGTATATTTGATTTACTAGTCAGTCCCTAGTAAAGTGCACAAAAGGTACCCAGGGCCTGTAAATCAAATGCTACTAGTTGGCCTGAGCACTGGTTGTGCCGACCACATAAGTAGCCCTGTAAACATGGCTCAGACTTGCCATTGTAGTGTCTAAGTGTGCAGTTTTAAACTGCCAATTCGACCTGACAAGTGTACCCACTTGCCAGGCCCAAAGGTTTCCTTTTCATACATGTAAGGCACCCCAAGGTAGGCCTTAAGAGGCCCCATGGGCAGGGTGCAGTGTATGGTAAAGGTGGGACATGTACTGATGTGTTTTACATGTCCTAACAGTGAAATACTGCCAAATTCGGTTTTCACTGTTGCAAGGCCTATCTCTCTCATAGGTTAAATTGGGGGCTGCCTTTAAAATATTCTTAAAGTGTAGTTCCCCTTTGGGAACAGATAGAAATTTGGAGTTGGGGTCTCTGAACTCACAATTTAAAAATACATCTGTTAGTGAAGGTGGTTTATAAATTGTTAGTTTGAATATGCCACTTTTAGAATGTAGGCATTTTCTTGCTTTAACCATTCTGCCTGTTTGTGGATTCCCTGTCTGGGTCAAACTGGTTGGGCTGCTTGGGAATCTCCTCTAGACAGTGACACAAACAGAGCTGGGGTGTAGCCTGCTTATCCTGATGAGCCATCTGGGCTAGTGTGGAGGGAGGAGTGGTCACTTACACTTGAATGGGCTGTGCCTGCCCTCACACAATGCAGTATCCAACCCCCTGGTGTGTGTCTGGGGCTAGCATGGGCGAGGCAGGGTCCTGTAAACAACACAGACTTTCCTTTTAAATTTGCCGGCTTCAAAGGCAGAAAGGGGTATAAGTAGTGGACCCAAAACCGCAGGCTTTAGATCACTTCTGGAACCAAGAGGAACCCCTGCCAAGGAGAAGAGCTGAGGAGAAGTGTTGCCTCTGTCTGTGACTGTGCTTTGTTGGGCTATCCTACAGTTGCTGCTTCCTGTGAAAGGGGACCAAGACTGGACTTTGTTGTGCATTCCTGCTTGAGAAGAATCTCCAAGGGCTTGAACTGAGCTTGCCTCCAGTTTTGAATTCTCAGACCCATTAAAGACTTCCTCTGCCAACATCTGGACTCAGCTGAGACTCCTGCCCTACCAAGTATTGTCCTATTCAGTCCCTAGGCCCTTGAAAGGTGAGGTTGGTAGAACAAGGACTGAAATCCATGCAGTGAAAGTTTCGATGCACCATCTGCAACGCAGCTGATAAGTGGCACGATACCCGCTTCGCGAATAAAATGGACGCTCCTCCTACATCGCAGCTGGGAGATCAACGCATTGTGGCTGGAGAAACGATGCAACACCTGCTGGCCATGCTGATAATGACGCAAACCCTATGCAGCATGGTTTTCTAACACAGCGCAACCGGATTTCTCACACATTGTCGCTGGGCATCAAAGTCATTGTGAACCTGCGTGGACCCGAGGTGCCCTGTCCGGAAATCTAAGCAACACAAAAGGATGATGGATGGAGTGCTGAACAATGCAAACACTCACCCCAGTCACAGATCTGGGTTTAATCCATCATTATTTTGCTCACCATGCCACTCCAGTTTGGACCCAGCCATATGCAAATCCATCTTCTCCCTGTTCCTCTTGGGAACAGTCGAGCTGGAACTGCCAGACCAGGTCCTCCCTGGACCAGAAACAAGCTTCCTGGAACTGTTTTTTTTTTCTTTTCTTTTTTCCCCCTGAGGGCAGCAGCCACCCTCTAAGCCCACACATGCGAAAAGAACAGATGATGAACAGATTGTGGAATGAATCAAACATTCACCCCAGTCACAAATCTGGGTTTAATCCATTCGTTTTTTTTTTACTTGCCACACCATTCCAGTTTGGAACCAGCCACATGCAAATCAGTCTTGAACTTGATCCCCCTGGGAACAGTCCAGCCCGAACTGTCAGGCCAGGCCCTCCCTGGACCAGAAATAAGCATCCTGGAACCGGTTTCAGGACATCACCCTTCCTCAACTAGGCTAGCTCCTGGGACTGGTTTCAGGGTATCACCCTTCATCAGCCAGGCTAGCTTGAATCCACGTTGAGCACAGGACCCACGTCTGGGCATACTCTTCAAACTTAGGGCAACTTTAGCAACACAAAAGGATGATGGACGGAGTGCTGAACAATGCAAACACTCACCCACAGTCACAGATCTGGGTTAATCCATTGTTCTTTTGCTCCCCATGCCACCCCAGTTTGGACCCAGCAATATGCAAATCAGTCTTGAACTTGTTCCTCATGGGAACAGTCGAGCTGGAACTGCCAGACCAGGTCCTCTCTGGACCGGAAACAAGCTTCCTGGAACTGTTTTTTTCTTTTCTTTTTTCCCCTGGAGGGCAGCAGCCACCCTCTAAGCCCACACATGCAAACAGAACAGATGATGAACAGATTGGACCCACGTCTAGGCATACCCTTCCCACTTAGGACAAGTTTAGCAACACGAAAAGATGATGGATGGAGTGCTGAACAATGCCAACACTCACCCCCAGTCACCGATCTGGGTTTGATCCATCGTTCCTTTTCTCACCATGCCACCCTAGTTTGGATCCAGCCATATGCTAATCAGTCTTGACCCTGTTTCTCATCGGAACAGTCCTGCCCCTGTTTCTCATCGGAACAGTCCTGCCCAAACTGCCAGGCTAGGTCCCCCCTTGACAGGAAACAAGCATCCTGGGACTGGTTCCAGGGTATCACTCTTCATCAGCCAGGCTAGCTTTAATCCAGTAGCACAGTGCACACGGGACCCACGTCTAGGCATACCCTTCCCACTTAGGACAAGTTTAGCAACACAAAAAGATGATGGATGGAGTGCTGAACAATGCCAACACTCACCCCCAGTCACCGATCTGGGTTTAATCCATCGTTCTTTTTCTCACCATGCCACCCCAGTTTGGATCCAGCCATGTGCTAATCAGTCTTGAATCTGTTTCTCATCGGAACAGTCCAGCCCGAACTGCCAGGCCAGCTCCTCCCTGGACTGGAAACAAGCATCATGGGGATGGTTTCAGGGTAGGATTAGAGCTGAAGGTGATAGGGGTACGATAGAAAGATTGTAAAGTAGGCTGCCCTAGTTTGCAGTATGATTTTTGTGCTTCAAATGTCCATGAGTTATGTAGGTGTGTAGTGATGAGGAGCAAACATGCATGGTAGAAAAGCCAATGCTGCTTGGGAGAATGACTTGAGTAAATGGGTGCGGTGACCTGGGGGTATAATCTATATCTACTGTATAAGAGAGAGATGTGCACAGGGGGCACAGCTGTGACATGTTAGATGTGACCTGCAAGTGAGATCTGCAGAGAATTAGCTTGACCTTCGGTATATATCTGCATGGTTTAAGGTGCGTCTTGTGAGACAGGTCTGAAGAGGGTGAGAAATGGCGAGGAGCAGAAATCTATGAAGAATGACATGTTCACTTGGAGAGGGCGCTACAGGGGCAAGGTGTGCCTGGGCTAGAGACAGGATGCGATGTTATCTACAGAGCTCTCTCAGGGGAATAATATTAGTTCAAGTAATTTAACTGAGGGGTATGTGCCATGGGTGGGATATGTCGGTGTGAACTATGCCCTTTAAAAATGATCTTTAGATATTCAATACACCATTGGAAAGACACCTGCCTTTGTAAGAAATTACAGGATTATGACATGTTCCTTTTCATGGAGAATGGCTTGCGGGGAGTAGTGTCATGAGGGAAGATCTACATGTGATCAATTGTTCCCTTGTATAAAGAACTGCAGGTGCCCTAAGAGCGAGCTGCATTGGGGTGATGTACCCTAATTAGACCTGTGAGGTCAGCAAAACCACAAATAATAGATTGTGTGATGATATAAAGTAGGAGATACAGATTTGCACAAATATACAGAAACATTGGACGGTGATCCAAAGTTTTATTTGTCCTCTTAAGAAGGAAATCTACAGGGGATTGAATGTGCTGTAAGAGAGAGATCTGAATCGGATAAGAGGTGTTCGGCGAAAGAGGCCTACGAGGAGATTTGAGCCTGGGATAGAAATTAGCAGATGTGATAAACATGGAGAGACCTGGGGGGCAAATTAGCCGTCGGTGTAAATTTTTGTATTTTACTTGGGGTTGGTACATGGCAGTCGCAATGATTTTCCAGGCATTTTGACACTTTGGGTGTTGTCTCTTTGCTGTTGGTTATCTCAATCCAGGAAACTAAACTTTGTTCTTTGGTGCACTATTATAGCACAGATTTATTTGAATAAAGTCTTGACTCGTCTCTTTAAACCATCAGTAATAATTTAATCAAAAATATAGACATTAAGGGGAGATCGAGTGTATTATACATATACTAAAAACGAAACACATTCAATTTTAGTGTAAGAAATAAGAAGAAACAATTCAAACATCAGCATCCTTTGATCAGAATTTCACCCAGAAACTAAGCCATTAATTTAAGAAGCTCATATGGAACAATCTCCAGTATCTAGGAAAAGGAAAGGCAATGCACGTTGTTTAGAGAATACACAGTGAATGCAGTGTGCAAAAAGGTAAAGGTTCTGCATGCTAAATCCAAAGTAGATGCAGTGACTTTTTCTAAACCCTTCAGAGATATGTGTGGGGTGCCCGATGTATGCAGTATAAGCAATCTTTCTTTTTTATATTTATATGCAGCCCACAAGGGGAAACAGGCAGCGAGCATGACAGACATTCAGCGAATGGCACACAGCATTCTGAAGGTAAAACATAAATAAATGAGAGCATTCGCCTCACAGCACCCTTGATAGCATCTCATGTGACAGGCAAAGTTAACAAGGCAGCACAGAAGCTTCCTCCAAAGCAAGCGTTCATTTTACCTGATGCCGTGTTTATCGGTTTTGCATCAGCTTGGTTTATTAGTACCTGAATACAGAAATAATATTTACACATGGTTTTAACTGTGAAGTGATATTTTATATTGTGCAGCACATCTTAAACTTTCGAGAAAATTTTGCCATAGCAAAAAAAACAAAAAACAATCTGCGTAACAAAATGCAATGTTAGAACATAAACCTATAGGGCTCATTTACAAGCCCCTAGCGCCACCGGAACGTCACTTACAGCGATGCTCCAATGGCACTGTGCCCTTTTCCATATTTACAAGGTGGCGCTAAGCCACTATGCGTGGCTTTACGCCATACTGTAAATATGCGTCCCCCGGAAGCAGTTTTCTGAGTCATAGTGACGTGCAATGGGTGTTACCCTGGGCGTTTCTACACAACATCCATTGCTTTTGACACCGCCCCAGATTTATGAGAAATCGTAAACCTGAGGCAGCGTAAAAAATTAATGCCACCTTAGGAGTTGTGTTAGATTGGAGAAACAAGGAGAAAGACTTTTATTTCTCCTTGCAAATTGCCATTTATGATTATTTTTTGCAAGAAGGTGTTCCTTCCTGCACATAAACAATCACTAAATATTGACAATTTGCTACTTCTATGTATGCTGCATTCTTCAGCACACATAGAGATGCCAAATAAATCGCCATTATTGATTGTTTATGTGCAAGAAGAGACACCTTCCTGGACATAAACAATCATATCCTGCAACGCAGGCACACTTGCACTATAGTACAAGGGTGCCTGCATTGGCGCTAGGCAGCTAATTTTATTCCCAGTGCTTGGGAACACACAAGGGTCAGCCTTATTGTTGTAAATATGGCGCATCCCAGCATTTTTTAAATGTCAGAGCGCAGCACTGCCAAATTTGTCGCAGCTCCGTGCTTCCTTGTAAATGAGGCCCTATATGTCTGTTTTAGCAGATGGATTTTAATGACGCTCACATGGACTAGTTTTGTCCAGGTCCTTATGTGCATTTGTTAAGTGTTTTCACTGTCATTTCATGTTCAGGAGCACAATGCGCATTCACACATTAAAAATATCACACGAACAGCACCATGCAGTACGCATGGGTGCAGCAATTTTTTTTCTCTGTCTCTCTGTACATGGTGCTGGGCCTAATTTTTAATCCTTACTAAATCCAAGCACTCCCACCTTTTTCTAAATTATCCACCCCTGGCTTTCCTTTATTTCATCAGTGTCTGTCTTTGTGTACTTTACACTTGTCATTTTTTTGGTGCTTTTTGTGACTTTTTGAATACTTTGTTGTTTTTTTGCTTTTCCCTTTACATCTTTATATGATTTTATTTATTTATTTAATCTATTTCTCCCCCTTTTTTTTGTTTCACCCTTTGCCATGGCAGAGCAGGGTGGCAGAGGGACTGGAGGTGTTTCCAAGGGGTGCTGCCCAACCCCATTTTTAACAAGGCAGAGATGGCATCACTTTTATTTTTTTTGTGCAGCGCCACCTCCCCTCCATGCTGCCAGCAGGCAGAAGGCCTTGGAACAGTTATGCCTTTCGGGAGCATCGACTGCTGTGTTGGAGTGTGTGTTGGTTGGTGCATCTGTCACACTAGGGTCCAGCACATCCAGCAGCAGTTGACACACCATTGGGTGGACATACTGACATACTGGACCATGAGCAGGACTTGCTGGACCAGCTGGGTATCAAGGTGTCGGGCTCTGTGAGTAAATAGTTATTTATTTGTTGTGTGTGTTCCACAATGTTAATCTTTGTCTAATAGCAGTGCTGACTTTCATAGGTAAGTTAAGTTTACATTACAACAAATATTATGTGATCCACACTTGAGCTAGCCAGGTGTTCAGTCAGGCATGCAGACTGAGACTTCTCCTGTCACCAAGATTAAGATAGTGGTAGTAGTAATAAGTAATATCAGTGAGTTGGTATTCCCTTCTCTGTGCCATTCTTTACGTAGCTTATGTAGTCCCTTCCAATAGCAATCTCCCGGCGATGTATAGCATCATAGTATGCATCTATGCATTGAAAAAAGTGAAGGCTGAGTTGCCCAATCAAAGGTGGGTGATAAGCAAAGATCATTTGTTGCATTGTTGCAATATGAATATTTTGGTAGTGGTACATAGTTGTAAATGTAGTTTAGGTTTAGGAAATATGGAGTAGGGCCTAGGTATAGGAATTAGGAAATGGATAGGTCAACTTGATTCGAGTCGATACTAGGCATTGAAAAGTACAATGTTACTGTGTTTTCCTCTGCCTGCCAAAATATTTTTTGGGAGATTAACTGTGCCACTGATCTATTTTTTGTGTCTTCTTTTTTAACTCAGGACCTAAGGGTAAGAAGAGGGCAATGTCCGAGTTGGGTCCAGGAGATGAGGGTGCCAATGTCACCACCACGCTGGTGGATTTGCTGGCCCTAGTAAATCTTCCTTCTATATTATTATTATTATTTCCCTACTTTCACGACTCCTCATTTCAAATAATTTTTCTTTTAATTTTACTGTGCTTGTCTACCATTTTTGTACTTATTTTCGTTTTATCTAAGCTTTGTTAATCTCTTGTTATCCCTGAATTTATCTATTTTTCATGTTTCTGTACCTGACTTCCTCTTGTCTGTACTAGTATGTAGCTTTCTTCTGCTTTGTTACTAAGCTTAGCTTTCCCTTCTCCCCTTATATATCTTGCAGACTGGTACTGAGAGGACAGACTTTTAGGACACATACTCTACCGACAAGATTGCATGCCTAAGTCAGGTTTTCTATGCATGTTTGCGAATGTTTTGTTTGCCTTGCTCATGCCCATTGTATGCGCCAAACAAGACCTTACCAGAGGTACTCCTGGATTTACCAAAAGTTTATACCTCTTTAATATGCTTCTGTGACTTAGCTTTGCCTCTCCATTATGAAACGTTTTCCATTGATTTGACTATCTCTCTTTTCTAACATAATTAACCAACACAATTCCTAAAGTGAATGATAGAAGAATATAGAAATGTAGTGATCTATTTCAGTTGTATGTTATTGAAATCTAAAATGTATAACATTCTTTCCAGCTACACCGACCACCAGTGCAGGGGCCAGGGGCAGCACCAGTGCACTGGACATGGCACATGGCAGCGTTTGGAGGGGGAGAACCAGCAACTGCAGGGACAGGCTTTGGTAAGTCATATTGCTCTTGCTCATTGACAATTACTTGTATACTCACTGCAAGGGCATTGCTTGTGAACCCCCTGGTTTAGCAGCTACAGTGGGGGTTGACTTCTTAATGGCCTCTTCTTTGCAAATCAGCATATAAAAGCTCATAATGAATGGACCCTACAAATAATGGCTTGATGGAAATGTGAACAAGCTATGGACAGCTAAAAGAAAGAATGGGTGAAATGGTACATGAGTGAAAGGATGCATAGGTACGTGAAAGGAGATGCATGGGTGGCTGAAAGAATGGATGAAAGGGGTGAAAGGATGCCTCAGTGGGTGAGGCATGGATGGATAAAAGGTTGCTCGGGTAGGGATGGGTGGATGGTAACTAATGATGCATGGGTAAATGGATGGATAGATCAAAGGGTGGTAGAAAAAGTTACCAGATAGGTAAGTGTATTGATAAACAGGTTGATATATGGGTGGCTAGACTAGAATTGTGAAAGAATAGACAAGAGAGTGTAAAGCTTATATGGTGGGTATCAGAGAATAGATGAATGACAAGATGAATGGATAATTGCTTAGATAAAGTAATAAGGAAGCTCTTCTGTTCACCTAATTTCCTTGTTTGAATAGTTATCAAAGCTTTGGTTCAAATTGGAGGGAATTTTCTGTCTACTCCCTTAACTCACTGTAGTTGTTAAGCAAGGCAGATATGTATCCTCCCACCCATCATCATACTTCCTTCCCCATTAGTCACCCATGCTACTATGACGTAACACCAGCGTGATTCAAATCAGAAGTACAATAGTAATGTCTGTGGAATGTGCATCTGCTTCAGTTAATGCAGCATTTACAAAGTTGTCAATGCATTGCCAACTTAAAACAAGGTGTGCTTTCCTTCCTTCCCAATGCCCACTCTGTCACCTCCTAGTACTTCAGCCCTTTATTCTTTCCAAAGTTCTGTCCCAGGCGCCCAATAAAAATTGAAGAATACCTTTTGGCATGTGCCCCATTTATGTACAAGTGATTAACATTTTATGGTTTCCATAACAGATTCATGTCAGTTCAAATGTTACCCTTTTGACATTCATCAACTACAGTGAGTATGTGTGGGTACAAAAAATAGCCCTAGGAATCGTAATCAGCCTCATCAAATTCCAGTGGTCCTCAGGGACCAGCAATTTACTGCTCCTGCGCCACTCTACTTTTTAAAAAAATGATTGCATAGTACTGTTTATAATTTGTAATTTTCCTTTTTTTTCTTGTTATAGCTACTCCTGCTGGACATCCTCCTTCTCACCAGGAGATAGAAGCCCAGCTGCAGCGGCAGAGGCTGGAGGCCATCTGCACTGAATATCAGCAGCTGATGGCTCTTCAGGAGGAGGATGAGGTCCAGGCAGCTGGCAACATGCCCATCGATCTGAGCTCCTCCAATCGGCCGCCAGCACCTCAAGTCTCTGACTGCCACTGTCAAAACCGCTGCCAGCTGGCATCAGCCCATCCACATCCCAAAACTGCTGCCCTCAAGTTCAGAGGATTTTCAGCAATTTCCAGAGCTGCATTTTGCAATCGATGCCGGATGGCACACATTAAGGCAACGTTTAATGATCTCCGGACCCATGTGGAGAGTGCCATCTTTTCACCCTTTTTTATTTTTTTTGTTTTGGTGGTAGGGACACTTGTTGTGGGTGAAGAGGGTGGGAAATGAAGTTGGGACTATTTTTTGCACTTTGGACTTTTTCTTTGAACTTTTGTTGTGGCCTTCCATTGTGGAAATTCAGCAGACTTTGGTTGTGGACGTGGCGATTTGTTTGGGGAGAGAGGTGGGCCTGTTGTGGGTGGAAAGGGTAGGTTTTCCATTTGTAACTAATAAAAGGGGGTAATTTATTTTACTTCATTTATGCCTCAAATCTTTATTTTGGTGTTTTAGTATGCACTGCTGTCTTTTAGAGTAGCCTCTTTTTTAAATCTGCTAAAACAAAGGGTATGTCACTTACTTATAACCTTGCTCTACTGCCCTCTCTAACTATATTGACCACTAGGGGGGTCATTGTCTATTTTGCCTACAAAAACCTAGATACATACAAACAACATCATCTTCAGTAGAAGTTAATTACTAATTAAACAAGCTCACTTCAATCCATAATTCTTCTCTTACCTGAATAGATGAAGCGAGGGCTGCTACCTTACCCTTCTTTTTGCAGGGTTTTTCCAAGGTGGTTTCTTATCTTTAGATGGTGGTAGTAATAGTAGTAGCAGGCTAGTGTGTTAAGGGGTAATATGCAAGATGCCACTCCCACCTATGCAAACTCCACTTGCAGGACTAATCAAAGGGTTATCCATCACTGTCAATTAGATTGAAAAAAAACAGAGAGTTAGTGGTTTATATATCATATCATAACTTTAGAAAGACTGACACCAGACTACCATGATCACAGCATGTGACACAGAACAGAGAGGACCTGATATGATCATAAAAAACTAGCAATATTGACTTTTTCTGAGAAATGGGGAGCTAGTATTTAATGAAAACTAAACTTGGAAAATGAAATCCCTGAGTCAGGAAAATTAGGCTCAGAGTCAGGGGAGGTTGGACAAGGTTAAGCATTTATACAACACAAGGCTTGAATGATGATGTTGACAAATGATGCATGGGTGGGAAAATTAGTTTAGTGTGGAATATTGCTCAGGTAATAGAAGGCCATGCAGTGAGTTGATGTCACTTTCACCACATCTACCCCAGCAAGTGTGTGAACCACTTATAGTGTAAAAATAAGTCACAACTCAATACAAGTCACACAACCCAGGGGAAGAGGGATAGAGGCTTGATGAATGGATGGGAAAGGTTGGTAAGCTGCACACCATAATCAATCTGATGTGGAAGGAAATAAAGGAATGAGTATGACACAGGTCAGTTAAATGCAGTGCAAGCAGTCCTTCAGCTCCAGAGAGATCCAAGATAGTATATCTCTAAATGTTCAATCTTCTAGGTTTGAAAAATACAAATGATAGAGGATTGAAGTTAACCCACCTAGTTTTAAAAATTATAATTGTTAAAATGAAAATGATACTGTGTTGCCAAATTGGGGGTGCATTTCAATTCTTCTCGAAATGTTCATCACTCTTAGGTGCCTGGCTGAACGTGTCCAGTAGGAAGGCTGGAGTGTTGAGCTTTTACCAAGTTTTGTTCATGCAGGTGAGGTCTAGGAGAAGGCCTACATATTGAAAAACAGTATCTGTATTATAGAGTAACGGAGAAGGACAGAAGGAAGCAAGCTAAACTTCATGTGGGGTCTGGAGTGTACCAAGAAGACTCAGAGGCAGAGCAAGAATATAAAGAGTAGTTTCACGTTTTAGCTAGCAATGCAGCAAACAAACACTCAGCAGCATTTCCCAAATCAATGGACCTCTCTGCAGTCCATAGAGCTGAGTGAGTACTAGGCCTCAGAGTCCTCATTATCAGTGTGGTTTCGCTTTAAAGTCTTAACTTTCTCCTTCTTGCTGCTGAGGTAGTCTCATCCTGAGTCCTATAGTTTTCCTCCTCCTGATTCAGAGTAACTCCGTCCCAGTCCCAAACCAAGCAAGGTAGACCTGTGTAGTGCACTGCTGTTAAAGAACAAATAGAGAAACATAATATTTTGTGTAGATTTGTGAATGGTAACTAAAGTGACTGATCTGGTGTCTGAACAACCAGAAAAAAGGAGTGGACCCTGCAGGGAATGTTCGCTAAGTTGGAAAGGCCAATTACTTTCAGGAAAAAAATTATCACCCATCAGCCCCCAAACACTGCAGATAATCGAAATCAAGTTTACATATTTGTTGAACTCCCTCCCTCACTATCTGCCACCACATACATTACCAATCATCCTTCACAACCACTCAATATATCATCACTCATTGGTGCAATAGTTAGTAATGACCTCTTCCAATTCAAGCATGGTTGTAGATACAAAATGTTATATCCTCTTTGATGCTAGCAACACATTGGAATTTGGTATTGGCACTGTCAATCTTTTAATCAATGATCTTCTGAGGCAACCATGCTAGGTGAGGGAAAAAAGGATAGGTAATGGCATGTGAGGGAGGAAGGCATTGGTTCCAATGTCCTGAAGGGAATGTGGAGGCTTCTTCACTGCACACAGTTCCAACTCCAATCCAGCCTACATGTGACTAAAATATAGTGGAGCAGCATAAATCTGACACGAACATAATGTTCCACTAGCTACTTTTGTTTTACAAAGAAAGAAAGAAGTTCAACAAGAAATAATTAAAAAGTTCCATGGTGACACTGGCATACTAGTAGAGTTCATCCTCAAACTCTGGTGGTTCTTCCAGACGTTGGTCAGCTATCATACTTGATTCTGACTTATCATCCTCCACCTCCTCCTGTGATGTTTCCGGAACAGTGTAATCAGGTAGAATGAAATATTGGTTCATTTTGATCATGGTCAATCCTGCCACATTTTGGGGTGAGAGACTGGCACTTCTCATTGTAACAACTGTGCCAGCTGCACTGAACACAGCTCAGCAGGCACTGTGACTACAGGACAAGCCAGATACTTTATTGCCAACATGCTGAGCTTTGGCTATTGGCACATGTTCCTATACCAATACCCCAATCGGTATTGATCTACATATACCTCTTTTGAATCATCCAGATACTCCTGGAACATCCTCTGAATGGTCATTGTTGCTGCCACTTGCTCAACCTCTTTTGCCTTAGCCTCTGTGCTGGCCTTAGTGCAGAGATTGGGTCCAATTCTTCTGTTGCTGTTGTTGCTGGTGTTCTTGTTGTTGGTATTGGCTGATGTGATGAGACAAGACTGCCCTCTCTTGCATTTCAAGGCAGCACCCCAGATCTATGGAGTGGGACTCTAAACCAAGACATTCACATCTGTACTTTCATTCACACCTCTGAGTGTGAACCTTCCAGATACCTTCTTTAGCTGGTCCTGTAGCAGATGCAACAACGGGATAGCTTGGCCCATCATACTGTCCTCCTTGCTAACTTCCTGTGTGAAAATCTCAAAAGGGAGCAACATCTGTGTCAGACATTTGCCTAGGCCCCATTTGTCCGCATCCATGGTTATAGTTTTCCCAGTTGCATCCCCTCCTCTTTAAATGACATAGTCATTGACCTGTATGTACAGCTCAAACAGACGTTGCAGAATTTAATACATCGAGTTCCAACATGTTGGCACCTCATTTATCAGCAATTTAACTGCTACTCTATTCACACACTGAATAATCTGCAGCTGCTTCCCTACTTTAAAAGAATGGCTGAAATTAGTGCAGATTCATCTGCAGGTGGTCAGTTTGTTGCTGACTATGGGGGTCATTCCGACCCTGGCGGTCATGGACCGCCAGGGCCGGGGTTGGAGGATGCACCGCCAACAGGCTGGCGGTGCATCAAGGGCAATTCTGACCGCGGCGGTAAAGCCGCGGTCAGAAAAGGGAAGCCGGCGGTTTCCTGACGGTTTCCCGCTGCCCGTGTGAATCCTCCACGGCGGCACTGCAAGCAGCGCCGCCATGGGGATTCCGACCCCCTTCCCGCCAGCCTGGTTCTGGCGGTTTTCAGCGCCAGAACCATTCTGGCGGGAACGGGTGTCGTGGGGCCACTGCCACTGGCATGGGCACTGCAGGGGCCCCCTAACAGGGCCCCACATTGATTTTCAGTTTCTGCTTGGCATGAAAACTGAAAGACTGAAAATCGCGACGGGTGCAACTGCACCCGTCGCACACCAGCAACTCCGCCGGCTCCATTCGGAGCCGGCATCCTCGTTGCTGGTGCTTTCCCGCTGGGCGGGCGGGGGCGGCCTTTTGGCGGTCGCCCGCCAGCCCAGCGGGAAAGCCAGAATGACCGCCGCGGTCTTTTGACCGCGGTGCGGTCTTCTGGCGGCAGAACTTTGGCGGGCGGCGGTTGGAATGACCCCCCTATGTCTTATTTTTTTCAGAAAGTCTTGTAAAACTAGGTTGAGGCAGTGCGCCAAACACAAGACCCCTGAAATAACAACTGTCTGCCATGGTCTTGACTATGTTACTGTTATTGTCGGTGGCAATTAATCCTCTGGGTCACAGCTATTCAGACAACTTGCTGCTATATTCACACAAAATGTTTGCAGCTGTATGTGATTTCTTCATGGCAAACATGGCTACTGTTGCATGCCGATTAATGCTCTTAAACTTTTTAAAGGGCCTTTTTTTTTAACCCCCCCGGCAAAAGAGATCCAGTGTGCAGTGATGCTCAAGTAATCAGTTGCCTGACAACTGGTCCACATGTCTGTTATCAGGTGGATAGCATGGAAAACATTTTGCTGCAAAGCTTGGCCAACCAATTGTAACACATCGTGATGCAGCGCTGGAACAGTAACTCTAGCACATGTCCTCCCTTCTACATACATGGCACCCTGCCAATAGGGCTAGATAGGGTATACCTAAGGGATGACTTGCATGTAGTAAAAGGGGAGTTCTGGGCCTGGCAAGTAAATTTAGATGCCAGGTCCCTGTGGCAAAAAACTGCGCACACAGGTCCTGCACTAGCAGGACTGAGATAGGTTTGACAGGCTACTTTAGTGGGTGGCGCAAGCAGCACTGAAGGCTCACTTGTAGCATTTAATTACAGGCCCTGGGTATAGAGATACCACTTTACAATGGACTTATAGGTAAATTAAATATGCCAATTAGGTATAAGCCAATCATACCAATTTTACAAGGGAGACACATGCACTTTAGCACTGGTTAGTAGTGAAAAAATGCTTAGAGTCATAATGTCAGCCAACAAAGGTCAGAAAAATATTGAGGCAAAAGGCAAAAATTGTGGGGAATGACCCTGTAAAAGGGCCAGGTCCAACAGCTTTGCAACACTTTTCCTTTACAAAAGATGAAAGATCAATGAAATGAAAAATAAATAACTAGGCCCTACTTAAACTCCAGGCCACTTACCACTATAAAATTTAAAAATCAAATTAACATGCAAAGAAATACTATTGCACGCCCAAGCAAGCAAACAACACCCTTATGCAATAGTTTTTTTTAACTTACTTGTGTGATATCACAAAACCAAAGTCCTTAAATCCAAAGGTATATGTCCAGGAGACTAAGAGAGTGATTCTTCCTCCTAGAAATCCAAGTGAAAAGTGACCAGGAGATAATAAAGCACTGCTGGACAGAAACAGGAAGTTGACATCTTTGGGGTACTCCCTTCCTGTTTGAAAAAAAAGGATTAACACACTAAATAACAACTTGAAGGGTTAATTGGAGAAGAAAATCCACTCAAAACACAATTTTGTCTAGATTTAAATGCATCTTGGGTAGAAAATCTTCCTGAGGTGTGGTTGCACTCGTGAGCAGCACTGTTTTTGCCACCGTTGCGACTGGAAGCCGCTCAAGTGGGCACAAAGTCTCACATGTGCTCATTAGCAGCCCGAGAGGGCACTCACGAGTGATCACCAAAAGCAAATCTTGAGTGCACAACTGGGAAAAAAAAACTACGCTGCATGCCAGATAGCACAGAATTTGGGAACTTCATGCTGCTCTACATAGCATGAAGTGCCCAAATTGGGAAAACGCCACGAGTGGGGTTTTCTGCCCGGACCTAGCCTAGACAATGGAGACATCAACTCAGCACCAATATGAAGATATCCATTACAACAAATAAGGGAGGTAATCTACCATTTATACTTTGGAATTCTCTCTATCTGCATTGGGCAGAGGGCACAGTTTGAGTCGTCCTGACAGCCTATTCTCCATAAGGTAATAAGGGTATGGTAAGGTCTTTGCAAAAAATTATAATGAATAATGTGAAGCTAAATGCTGAGAGAAAGCTTGTCCGTTTGTGTTCAATAGTATTTCCACATCATCTCCGAGGTGTCTATGCCCATCTTCTCCCCATCTAAACCTAGCTGAAAGGACCAGAACAGGCGATTCCTCCTGTGCAGCTTGTTAACTTTTAGAGATTAACTGTTTAGTGGAGGTAACAGACAGTAGCTTCTCTAATGTATGAAAGAGGGCTGGCTCCAACATGAAACCTGAGAGCACCAAACAAGATGCACCCCATAGATTATAATCTAAAAAGATATCCAGAGCAGAGCAGTGTATATCTCCATCAAACTCAGCAAATATTTAAAAAATGTTTATTAATATACTGCTTCCTCCAGCAATGATAACCGTGGCCTGACAACTGAGATAATGCTTTTGGCTCATGTGTCATGGTAGTAGTGGGTGATGGTGAAGAGGTAATTGAGAGGAGTAGATGATAACCAAACCAACTGTGTCACCCAACCAAAACTACCCCTTGGAGGTACAGGCCTCAATAGCTATAGTTAGTATGCCACAGGGGAGAACCCCCAATCAGGAACCGGAGTGGAGATGTGGCCAACATATATGCTTCAACTGCAAGATGGGGTAGATAGAATGTTGGATTAAATCAGTTATGGGTGAAGTGTGCCTGAGGGCATAGATAACAACGTTCTCAATCCTCAACAATGGAATGTCATAGTGAGTGTAACTCATTTTATTCTTTGCTGTTTCCTACCCCTTGCCAGTCTGATTAATTGTGTGTGGAGCAGGCAGAAGAAGGACCTGTTAAGAGGCAAGGGTATGTTTATAAATAAATATAGCAGTTTAGGGAGGATTACCATCTTTGTAAGGCCTGCCCATCTGGCCAAACACAAAAAAGAACCAGCCATTGAGACTCTCATCAATGATCTTCTCATCAGCCACCACATAATTTATCTTTCAGAACTGCGTCCATGTGACAACTAACCTAGTACCCATATATTTTAGGTTTCCCCATGCACTAATCTATGGGGAAGGCTAGGACAAACCTCCCTTGGCCATTAGTGAGAGGGGGACATATTTGAGATTTACTACAGTTAATAGTCATCTCTTGATTAGACTCCAAGTCCATTCAAGGATATTCATTCTTCAACTAGAACATTATGAATACATTCCAAACTAACACAGCAGTAAATGGATTATTCAGTAACTTATTAAATGAGTAACTCAACACCACTTGTCTCTCTCTGCACAGCTAAGCCTTTGGATCTATTTACTTGGAAAGCCTATGGAAGGGGTTATATTAAACATAAAATTATAGAAAGGTTGCTGCTGATAATATGTATTTTCCATCCTCAGAGTTCCAAATGACATCTGAAACAACTCGAGAGAAACCTGGCACATTGTTCGACTCTTCTTCTTTCCCCTGCAGGTGTGAACATTGTGGGAAATTCTGTTGATCTGAAGATTTACATATCATCACTTGTAGTTAATACGATTCCAGAAAAATATCCCCATTTGTTCCGGAATGGTTTCTCTTAAATGAGTTCACCAATG
This sequence comes from Pleurodeles waltl, assembly GCF_031143425.1. Lineage (NCBI taxonomy): Eukaryota > Metazoa > Chordata > Amphibia > Caudata > Salamandridae > Pleurodeles > Pleurodeles waltl. The sequence continues at coordinate 263,582,305 of NC_090448.1, read as the reverse complement.
TATTTATTTATATTTTATAGCTCCAAGCATTCCAAGATGTGTATGATTCAGGCAAAATTGAACATTGAAAAAAGAATAATGAAATAATGAGTGTGTTTAAATGGGTGACAAAAGGATAAAATTGGTGCATGTTTCATTAATGTCTAGGTAGAAAAAGGATGTCAGTGGTGGCAAGTGTGTGGTTTGTGGATTGGTGAAAGGTTGCTTGTTCTGAAGTTTCTTTATAGAATACAATGATTGTCTAGCTATTGCGGCTGTCCTCTCCTTGCTGGAATTCAACATTTACATTTTTGCAGGAGGCTTTTAATTTAACTCCTTACTCCACTGGGAGCAAATAAAGCATTTTGAGGGAAACTGTGTGTTCTTTTTCTCATGTTCAAGTTGCCTGACCTCATAATTCTGAGCTTGCAAGCCTTAGGATTTGCTTTCCTGAAAGGCCATGTAGGTTATGATGGAACAGGCCATCCTACAGGACAAAAAAACAAATAGGTTCCACCAGTGTTTGGTTTGTGCAAGTGTATATTTTTTGAATGGGTATCTTAGATCAGCAACACATTTATATGACTATTAAATATAGAAAAGAACATGCCCGTATAAACATGGCCACAAAAAAGATTTCATGATCACAGAAAAGCTCAAACACTCACTAAAAACCTGTCTTAGCAGTTACACTTAAGAATGTTCCAAAGGCCCAAAGGCCTTTACAATTAAAAAAGCTTCTATGGAAAATGAATACATAAATGCTCTATGTACAGCTCTCATCCACTCAGTCTCTACCGTAACCAGAGTTTTCTCAATTAATAATAAAAATGACAAATATCATTCAGATTACCTTAATTTCATACTAATAAAGTTATGTCCGATAATTCCGGACAACCATATTTTGTTTTTTAACAAATTGTAATAATTATTTTTTTAGTGCCTATTTTTCCCTTTTAAATTTATAAATATTTAAGTATATTACCTTACCTCTAAATATCCCTTAATCCTATCCCTGAACTCTAAGACAAAACACAAACTCTACTTTTTATTGAAAGTAAACCCTCCCAAATATGAAAGGTACCCCTGGGCCCTATAAAACCTTTCTACCCAATATACAAACACACTCCTAAACCCTAAAACCCTGTTAAATTCAATATTCCAAATAACCCTTAGACCCTATGAAACCCTCCACACCTAGCCCAGTAAAACTCCCTAGCATCCCATACATAGTAATATAAAGCACAAACAAAAATCCTACCCTTTAAGCCTAAAAATATGAACCCTATAAATACCACTGTTGAACCTGACATCATTGGTGTAATATTTCCCCAAAAGCTTTTTTGTCTTTACTCCTATTCTGCTGACTTTTTTTGTGGGCTTTAAGAATTCGCTTTATCATTGCTAACCAGTGCTAAAGTGCTTGAGCTCTCCTTTTTAAACACAGTAAAACTGCCCTGCACCTATTTGACACATTTAATTTACTTGCATGTCCCTAATAAATGGTACTACGTGTACCCAGGCCCTGAAAAGGAAATGCTACTACAAGGCCCCGCAGCACTCATTGTGCAACCCTCTAAAGTAGCCTTTTGAAATGTTTCAGACCTGTTTAAACTGCCATTTCTATCTGACAAAATAAACCTTTTGCCAGGCGTAAACATTCTTTTTATATACTTGTAAGTCTCATTTAACGTAGGCCCAAAAGAATCATAGGACAGGGTACATTGTATTAAAAAAGTAAGACATATGTACTTATGTCTTACATGTCCTAGCAGGGCAAAACTCCTAAAGTCATTTTCCACTGTTGTAAGGCCTATCTCTCCCATTGACTAACACTGGGTTACCTTATTATATTTACTAAGTGCTCACTTTGTATTAAGAAGAGATCAAAATATGCTGTTTAATATCAAATAATTGTAATTCAAAACTTCATTCATTGTGAAATTGGCTTTTAAATCACAATTCTAAAAATGCCACTTTTAGCAATTTGACAATTTCTAGTCCTAACCAATTGTGCCTTCTCCTAGTATCCTGGGTAGCATTACTGTGAATGGCTCTGCTGTTGGGATTTGTGTATTGCTTCCAAACAGTCACACAAATGGTGCTTTGGTGTGGACAGGATGGACCACCCTTTCAGGATGAATGGGTAGGAACTGTACCCAGCCCCACTTACACTTCAAAGGGCTTGGCTTCCTGCACACACAGAGGACTCTAACACCAGGCCTGCCCTGTCTTTTAGTATCCCAGATAGGTTGCATCATTGACAGGGAAACAGGGAAGGACTTTCCAGGATCGGATGTGGTGGTAGGGCAGAGAGACCCCACCACACATAAGTTGGTACCAGTATAAGTATTGGACCTCTAGAGCCACTCATCAGAACACTCCGTGACCTCTGGAAGTTACAAATGGACTGGCATGCTGCCAGAGGACTGTCCCTCTGTTTACTACCTAAGAAGGGTGACAGGACCTGCTTGTCTTCATTCCAGCCTAACTAGAGTGACTCCTCAACTTAGTTAACTGACCTCCTGTGTGAGCTACAGGGATGCAACAAGTTCAGGAGCCTTGTTTTCTCCTCGCAACTGCCCAGCTGACCTACTGTAACTGGGCCTTCCTGGACCTGCGACCAGACCTGCCTGAGCATTGCTGGCCTCTGATGGAGTAAGTCCCTGATCCCCAAGATGTGCCTTCCGATGTCCTGGCCCCCAGTGCTGGCATCAGAGGGAACTCCTCCTCAATAAAAGGTAAAAATCCTGAGGTTTAGGCTCCTCACCAACCAAAAAAGGCTAATTTGCAACAAACCTCTGCCACCTGTGATAACCTCCAACGAGAAGCTCTGGAGAGTCCTGCTCTTCAGTCAACAGTGACCAGTGAGAGACCTGTTCTTTGCACTACAGCAAAAACAGTGCGCAAGGCCACCAATTTGAAGCTACAGCAATGACCATCCATGACACCCACATTTGGTCTACAGTGACAATCATCCATGATGTCTGACCTGCTCTTTGTGGTACTGCGATGACCATCCATGGCACTCAGCCTTCACATGGTGGCCTGCTCCACTCAAACCAAAATCTTCATGCTGGACTTGGAAGGTACCTTTTCAGTGGGACTAACCTGGTCCCCGTATCCAACCCACACTGCTTTGTGGTCAGCCTGAACTTGTGACTTTCCTCTGGTATAGCACAACCAGATAATTGCAAGTGACAGTGTATGCTTTTAGATGCTATTTTCGCTACAAACTTTAAAATTTAATATAACTGGTTCTACTGAATGGATTTTTTTCCTTCTGTTATTTACTCTATTCTGCTAAATTGATTTGGGATTGTTCACTTTATTATTATTTGTGTGCTGGATAAAGACTTTACACATTGCTCCTAAGTGAAGCCTGACTGCTTTGTGCCAAGCTACCAGAGGGTTAAGCACAGGTTAGTTTAGTGACTTTCTGTGGTTCACATCTGACAAGGATTTTGATTGTTGCCTTAGTGGGCCTTCACCCCAGGGGGACATGGTCCTCCTTGCAGGGTCACTCTTGACCTTTTTGCCTATCCCCTTTGCCCAGGGCCTGTACTTTGAATGCTACCAGTGGGCTTGCAGCACTTTTTGTGTCACTCACTTAAGTAGCACTTTAAAACATGTCCCAGGCCTGACACCACAGCCTGAATGCAGTTTAAAACTTCCATGCCAACTTGGCAATATAACTCCCTTCCCAAGCCCTAAGACTCAATTTTATTACATATAAGTCACACCTAAGGTAGGCCCTAGTTAGCCCGTAGTGTAGGGTGCATTGTAATTAAAAGGTTCGACTTGTACTTTTAAAATGTCCTGGCAGTGAAAAACTCTTACATTCATTGTTCAGTACTAAGAGGCATATTTGTCCCATAGGATAACATTGGATTGCCTTATTACATTTAGTAACTGCTAATTTTGACTGGGCCCCAGTAGCCAGTTCATATTTGGTATGTCTAAAAATTGTAATGAAAAATCCTCTTTATTTTAAAATTTGGATTTCTAATTATAATTAAAAAAAAAACACTTAGAAAGTTTGCATTTTCATGCCTTTCACCCTTTTCCACCTGTAGCTTGTCTTGGATCACATGACTGGATGTGACTGACAGTTTGACTTTGTGAACTCCCTCCAGACAGTCACACAATGGAGGAATTAGAAGTATCTGAATGGGCCATTTGATGGAAGAATGGGAGGCAGAGCTGCTTTCACACAAAGGACCTATCACCTCCACATTGAACTGCAGCTGACTTGGAGCCATGACAGGGGAGTCAGGAAAATCTATGCACTTTAAAGATGCTTCTCCCACCTCCCAGAGAAAGGGCAGCAGAGTGTAAAAAATAGGACCTTCAGACCCACTCATCGGTTCACTACTCGACCTGTGGAAGAACTCTCGGGGGACTACCCGATACTTTGAACAGCTGTGCACTCTGCAAGATTGCTTTGCTGTACCTGGAAGGACTGCTTTGCTGCCTTGAGCCTTCCCTGAACCATCAGAGGCCACCCTGCTTTTGAGCCGTGCATCTTCACCTGAACCCAGGACTACTAGAGTGGCTCCAAGGGCTAGTTTGCTGGCTTTCTGTTCAGAGCCACAACGACACAAAAGGCTCTCACCATCTTGAACCTACACCTGGTCCCAATTTGACTGAGTCCTGAACCCCCAAGTGGTTCCCCACCAGTCTTGGACCCTTGATTGTGGTGCTAAAGATACCCATATGGCAAAATCCCCAAACTGAGGAAAATAATTGGTTAAAAACCACTCTGATAACCAGGACGAGACCGGGACCAACCTGCTTGCCTATCCACCTGAGGTGTGTAACCAGTCAGATTGAACTTGCAGCTTCTCCCACTGCATTCTTCTCTGCAGCAGCAAATTATTTTCAGCTGTCCTTCACCATTGGGGTACCCAGCCTCACTGAACTGTCTTCAGCTACACACTGCTCTCCCTTGTCCCGCTGGAGATTTTCAGCTTCTAAAAAAAGACTAAGGGCCTGATTTAGAGTTGGCGGATGGGTTACTCCATCACAAATGTGAGGGATACCCCATTCACCTTATTACAATCTCCTTAGGCAATAATGGGATCATACTACAGTGGACGGGATATCGGTCACATTTGTAACAGAGTAACCCCCTCTGCCAAACTCTAAATCAGACCTTAAGTTGGAACATAGAAACCTACACCGAGTGTTCAACCCAAGCCTCCTTGACGAGGATCTTCTTCCTCAACACCTCCTGCAGCTTTACCCTATAGAACTTTACCTAATCAGAACATTTTTCTCAAAAATTCATCTGAGTCCAAAGATAAGTGCCCAATCCACTTCTTATATCTGAACCACACTCCATTGCAGTTGCCCATATTTTTACTATGCCATTTTCCCCTCTTAACTCTAGAACTCGAACTTTATAGTAGAGAATCAGCCCCTTTGAAGTTTCAAAAAATGATAATTTTTCTGTTTATCTCTTTGTTTTCTGGATTTGTTTTTCTTTTGAAGTATTGTGCACTTATTTCTTATTCCAAAAGAAAAAATGGCAAAAGAAAAGATGCCATATTTAGACTTTGATACCAATAATATGCACTATTATGTTTTACTGTCTCTGTGTGTATTATGCATTGGATAATGTGCAATGCACATTATCAGGATATTTCAAGTAAGTGACTCATTTTGTGAGCAGAGGCTTCAGGCCGAAGTCCATGTGCTTGTATAAGAATAAGCAGTGCTTAATTTGGAAATAAAAAAAAACATCCCAGTCCCCAAGCTCTCCTTTGAAACATGCAGCTGCTACAATTTAATGTGCAAGCACTGAATACAGAGGCAGCGTAATCCTAAAGCCAACTGCTGGCTCTTTAATCCATTGACAGATACTCCCTGCCCCTTCAACTCACTCTTGCAGATTTGTGCATTCTCCCTTTGTGACGCATTTTCGTTTTCTCTTCCTCCGTCTTTCTGTATGTGCCTTTTGCTGGCAGTAAATGCCTGATGCAAAAAAATATGTACCAGCCCTCAAAAATAAGTGCCGGTGCCCCCCACCGGAAACCACCGACTCAAATTAAGCACTCAGAATAAGAGAATATTAGGTGACTTGTCATATCCTAATATAATACCCCGATGGAGGTAAGTTGTGCCTTATAACTCATGGCCCGGGATCTGGTGTGCGCAGCGCCGCTAGACCATTGTGCCTAGCTTTTCTGAAACATTCTCGTGCCCAGGGCTGGATTCGTACAGAAATTAGGCCTGGGAGACCAAAATTAAAAGGGTCCCCGTAAGTGAATCAAATAGTTACAAATAAACATTGGCAAATCCAATAGGTTTTGACTCGGCAAAATCTATTGGTTTTGTCAATGTATTTTTAGTCATGTTCCACAGCAGCATAAACTGCTCTGCACCATTGGATTAAAGGTAAAAAGAAAAGTGTTATGACGCTGCCTGCGTTGACTGCATCATAGCATTATTTTTTCTTTTAAGACATATTACACTGCACTGCTTTCACTATGTTGAGGTCAGTCCTGGTTGTGTCTTTGTGCTTTTTATTCTGAAACTTTAAGCCAGCCCAACATGTCCAAAAATACGTTCACAAAATCCATAGATTTCACTGAGACAAAACCTATTGGCTTTGTCGATGCTTGTTTACTGATTATCATACCAGTTATTTGTGCAGCATTCAGAAAGAGAATGAATTAAAGGTTATAGATTTAAAATTGGAGCCATACACTATATCAAGCATCACTATTCACAGCCCTTATTTGTAGCGTGGGTGCAATGCTTAGCATGTCAGAGACGAATCCCCGTAAAAAGTCCCTCTTCGTAATTAAAAACACTGAATGACATATTTGTCCATTAAAGATGGTTTGTGCTAAATATTCATGCCCTTGCATTTTTCTTGACCCAATTATGTTGATTGCTTGAACTCTGCAGTTACAAAACACTATCATAATAGTGAGGTACTTGTAATTGGCTGTAAACAATGAAACAACCCACATATATGCAACTTCTTGATGCTTTAACATTATTTGAGGAAAAGCTAATGGGACATAATTGTTGAAAAGTGATACGTTTAGGCAAGACGGATTGCCTTGTTATTGTTACATTTCAGAGCTACCCATAAAAATGCTTTGTTTTTATTTTGTGCGGATGTGCTATCTATAAAGAAAAAAGCATTAATAAAGCTTTGTTCATGTTTTTTAAGGATAGCTTAAACTAAATAATACAAAGTGCTATGGCACCGCCAGTACTGTCTTTTGTAGGGCTTTTTCTAGCTCTTTTGGAGGAGGTGTGGTGGGGCAATGGGGATGTCAACAATAAAGCGGGAGGTTCGGGATAAGGCAAACAACAAGGAAAAGAGAAGCCGGGAGGGATGAAGAGGGGCAGATGGAGCCTTCAATCACATGCACTCTTAAGGAGTGCCTGATTACAAAGAAAAAAGTACCTGTGCAAACTGCAGCCAGAGGAAGGACACTTGCTGCAGAAACTGGAAACTGTAGTTGGTACAAGGAGATGAGAGTGACATGGGAGCCAACCAATGGTAAGCAACAGTAAGTATGAGGTGGGTTGTAAGCCCGTTTTTAAGTTTAAGTTTTTTTTTATTTACAGTAGCTTTCGCTGGTGGCCCACGTGTGCTGTACAGGTGAAAACTAAAAATTTGTGCTACTGATTTCAATAGAATTGGGATGAATCTTGGGGGTGTCATAGAGCAGCAAAGGGCTCAAGAACTGGAACAAATGCTGCTAGTATCAGTATACCTCCCAACCACACTGTAAACCAGTGCAATTGATAATATTACTATAATACTGCTAAAAGCACAGAACTAGTTCCCTATAGTGAAGTCTAATACTATACGAGATCCTTGAAAGGTTTCCCATGCCCAGAAGAGTGGGGAATTAGAAATTAGACTAAGCCACTTTGTAAGCATATAAGACATGTGTGATATATGCAGAACCTGCAATCAGGGTACTAGACAATACACCTATTACTCAGGAGCATATAATTCTAGACTGCATTACATACTTGCCTCAATAAAATCAAGCACAGAACCTTAGAGATGCGATGAACCAACACGACATGACTGAAAAAATACATTTGACTCCCATTCGTAGGAATTCGTAGAATTTTTCCAGTAACTTAACGTTTTCGATGAATAGTCAAGTTACACTAAAGCAACCCCTAAAAACAAGTTATCTGCTTCATGTTAACCCCAGGACACTAGTGTTTTGTAACACTCACTCCCTACCAATCTACTCAATGTCATTCTCTCCAGTACTCAGATACAGGACAGGCAGAGGGTGTGTCCACACTCCATGGAGTCTGTGAAATATTCTAGACATTTGGCGCATGTGGCTTCCTCCTTGAGGCTCCAGAGATGGTTTGTTGCTGTCATGTTCCTACTAAGCTACACACACTAAACCTTTGTTTCTCACAGTTTGCGATGTTTACCTATTTTCCCTACCCTCCCACCTTCACTATTGCTGCATGTTAGAAATGGGGTCCTTGGTTGACAGTCAGGTTACCTCCTGTTCAAGCAAGGACCCTCACTCTAGTCAGGGTAAAAGAGAATCACCCTCAGCTAACCCCTGCTTACCCTCTTGGTAGCTTGGCAGAGCAGTAGGCTTAACCTCAGAGTGCTAGGTGTAAATTATTTGTGCCAACACACACAGCAACTTAATGAAAACACTACAAAATGACACAATACCAGTATAGAGAAATAGGAAATATTTATCTAAACAAAACAAGACCAAAACGACAAAAATCCGACATACACAAGTCAAGTTATGAATTTTTAAAGATTAAGCTCAAAAATAGCGCTTAGAAACAAAAATGCTTCGATGAGATGTTAACACGGCGTTGTGACGGAGTCGTTCCCAACAAGCCGACACCAGCGGCGCCGGACACGGAGTCGTGTAGACCCCCAAGTACAGTACCTTTGGTGAAGAGTGAAAACAAGCCGATGCGCGAAGTCGGGAATCGCGGCGTCTGTGCGAAACGTTGAATCCGTGCACTTCGGGCAGCGTCGGTCACGGCATGGTGCGGCTACAATCACGGAGTCGCGGACTTCAGCGGGGCTGCTGCGGCGTCGGGCCTGCGAAGAGTGTCGCGTTCCAGCGAAGGTCACGGCGTCAGGTGCAGGCGGCGTTATCGGATTCAGCAGCGGCGGCGGTCCGAAGTCGTCCGAAGTCGATTTCCTTGGATTTCCACCAGCTTTCCTTTCAAGGGCCCAGGGAGTGGATAGGGCACCACTTGTCAGGGCAGGAGTCTCTCCAGAGACTCCAGGTGCTGGCAGAGAGAAGTCTTTGCTGTCCCTGAGACTTCAAACAACAGGAGGCAAGCTCTAACTCAAGCCCTTGGAGATTTCTTCACAAGATGGAAGGCACACAAAGTCCAGTCTTTGCGCTCTTACTCTGGCAGAAGCAGCACTGCAGGAAAGCTCTACAAAGCACAGTCACAGGCAGGGCAGCTCTTCTTCCTCAGCTATCAGCTCTTCTCCAGGCAGAGCTTCCTCTTGGTTCCAGAAGTGTTTCTAAAGTCTGTAGATTTGGGTGCCCTTCTTATACCCATTTTAGTCTTTGAAGTCACCTTTCTTCAAAGAGGACTCACACCTACTTGTGAAATCCTGCCTTGCCCAGGCAAGGCCTCAGACACACACCAGGGGGTTGGAGCCGGCATTGTCAGAGGCAGGCACAGTCCTTTCAGATGAGAGTGACCACTCCACCCCTCCCTCCTAGCAGAGATGGCTAATCAAGAAATGCAGGTTACACCCCAGCCCCCTTTGTGTCACTGTCTAGTGCGAGGTGAAAAACAACCCAACTGTCAAACTGACCCAGACAGGGAATCCACAAACAAGGCAGAGTCACAGAATGGTTTAAGCAAGAAAATGCTCACTTTCTAAAAGTGGCATTTTCAAACGCACAATCTTAAAATCAACTTTACTAAAAGATGTATTTTTTAATTGTGAGTTCAGGGACCCCAAACTCCACATGTCCATCTACTCTCTAGGGGAATCTACACTTTAATCATATTTAAAGGTAGCCCCCATGTTATCCTATGAGAGAGACAGGCCTTGCAACAGTGAAAAACGAAATTGGCAGTATTTCACTGTCAGGACATATAAACCACATTACTATATGTCCTACCTTATCCATACACTGAACCCTGCCCTTGGGGCTACCTAGGGCCTACCTTAGGGGTGCCTTACATGTAAGAAAAGGGAAGGTTTAGGCCTGGCAAGTGGGTACACTTGCCAAGTCGAATTTACAGTGTAAAAATACACACACAGACACTGCAGTGGCAGGTCTGAGACATGATTACAGAGCTACTTATGTGGATGGCACAACCAGTGCTGCAGGCCCACTAGTAGCATTTGATTTACAGGCCCTGGCACCTCTAGTGCACCTTACTAGGGACTTACTAGTGAATCAAATAGGCCAATCAGGGATAAATCAATTACATACAATTTACACGGAGAGCATATGCACTTTAGCACTGGTTAGCAGTGGGAAAGTGCTCAGAGTTCAAAAGCCAACAGCGACAGGTCAGAAAAAAATAGGAGGCAGGAGGCAAAAAGATTCGGGATGACCCTGCATAAGCAAAAGTCCAACACGATCCCCTAGCAGCCTAAAGCCAGGGGCGAACAATCAATACCTTGATGTACTTCCCTGATTGGGGCGATAGAACAAGGACCCAGGCCCACAACAGCAGGGGCATGTTCCAGTTCTACGCCTTCCTGACTCAGTTGGATCCCTCTGTCCATACTCTCAGGGCCCACTAAGCTAACCCATTGCGAAGCCTTCCCCACATCTGCAGACATCATCTGTGCAGCGCCTAACTTTATTTTGCTAACAGATGTATTGCAATGGGCAGATAGTACCACCAGGGCCAACACAGTGGTGTTGCCCACTCCATCCCCGGGGTGTGACTCTCATCCCCCCCCCCCCCCAGGGGCAACTCTGTCCACCAGGACAGCAAGCCACAGTGGCCCCAGTCAACTGTCAGGGATGAGAGCCCGACCTCAGGCCTCTCCAAGCACTGTGACTGCGGAGAGTGGGGGGCAGTAGCCCCAGGTGCCTGACACCCTTTGACCACTCTCCCTTCCACAAGGTCAGAGAAGATAACCTGACCCTGGTCCTCCCCTCTGTGGCTCTGTACCCTCCCTCCAGGAGCGGCACCCCCAGAGTAAAAAATTGTCAGGGTGCTTGTAGAAGCAGTCCTGCACAATTCTTCCACCAGTGCAGGGATGTTAACCTGCAACTGATCCTCCAACCTGGGGTCTGCACCTTCAGGTTGTACCAGGGCCAGGGGTGAGGCTTCCCTTCCCCTGCCCTCTCTTATGGGGTCCTGAACCACCCAACTAGGAGTGCCCCCCCCAGAAGACAACATGGTAGGGGCACTGTTAGCAGTAGCCCCTTCCTCCAGGTCAGGGGCGACACCCTGAACCTGGCCTTCCAATCCAGGGTCTGTACCCTTAGATTGCTCTGGGGTCAGGGGAGAGTCTTTCTCTCCCCTTCCCCTACTTTCAGGGTTCTGCACCCACCCCTCAGGGAGAGTACCCCTTGAAATCACATCAGGGGGGGTGATTGGGCAAACCGCCCCCCCCCCTTCAGGTCAGGGTTTATCCCCTGCGCCTGATCCTCCAGTCCAGGGTCTGTACCCACACACTGGACCACTGCCTGGCAACCCAGGAATTCCTGGGGGGCATACCTACCCCCCACCAGGTCAGAGTTTACCCTCTGAACCTGGTCATCCAACCCAGGGTCACCACCCTGCGGTTGAACCACTGCCTGGCGCACCAGGACTTCCTTGGGAGCACACTTACCCCCCACCAGGTCAGAGTTTACCTCCTGAACCTGATTATTCAACCCAGAGTCACCACCCTGCGGTTGAACCACTGCCTGGCACACCAGGACTTCCAGGGGGGCACACTTACCCCCCTCAAGGGACACACTGTCCCCAAGGGCCACACAAGAGTCTGGCTGGCGCAGGTCTCCTGACCTCTGCCCATCTGACAGAGTCTGGATTCCCCCCAACCCAGAAATGGTCTCACCAAGGTCATTCCTGGGGGGCTCTGCTCTCAGAGCTGACCCCTGACCCTCCAGGTTCTCCACTGGGGTCCGCAACCCCCTCTCAACCCTCTGTCTGGACTTCTGCACCCCCTCACTAGGAGTGGTATTGCCAGACACCAGAACTGGTGGGACGCTGGCTACAGCCGCCCCCCCAAGTTCTCCTGACACTGTGGGATCTCCCTCAACAGATGGCCCTATGGTACAGGCTAGGCTCCCCTCCTGGTGTTCCCTCATGGAACCCTCCAGGACCTGGGACCGGATCTCGGGCACCTTGGACCTCAGCCCATCCCCATTCCCTCTCCTCAGAGACTGGACACGGGGTCCCTCACCCATCCCACTACACTGGGACCTACCTGGGACACTACAATCCTTCCCTACCTCAACTGTTTGGGAAATACCTAGACCACTCCTCTCAGGAGGCCCCCCAAATGCCTCTTCAGACTCTCTGGTACTCACCAAGAGGTCTGCCTCCATTGTAAGCTCCCTGGGGTCAGAGAACTCACACTCCACCTGGTGTTGGCGTAGCTCTGGAAAATAAGGACTAGACATATGCTCTCCAGCAATTACATCACTCAGCCCTTTAAGTGAATTAACCAAAGTACCCTTCACCCAACCATCCAGTGACTCTGCTTTGAAAAAGCACCCCACATCACCCTCCTGAGACTGGTGAGACAGTACCTGACTGTCCCTGACACTCAACCCACACTCTTCTGGGATGTCTTCACACTCCATAACCAGGACTTCTACCTGGGGGGAACCCCTCTCCCTGTCACTCTCAGCTAGAGTCAGTAGAGTGTCCCTCCCACCAGTAGGAATATGACTCCCCATGCCAGTTCCCCAATCCACCTCAGGGACCCTGTGCATCACTGGAGCTACCTCATACCCCTGAACCTCCTGGTGTGTGTTAACTCCCTCCTTCAAGTAGGGCACCACATCTCTGGGCATGTGCACTTCTTCAGCAGTACTAGATACAAGATTTTTGCTGCCACCATCTGAACTGGACTCAGCCCTCATGGCCTCCAGCTTCAGCTCTTCACAGCTCAGCTCTTGAGCTGTAATCCTTTCTTTTTCCAGGACTAAGGCTCTGTTCTCCTCAGCCCTCTCAAGCTCTGCATCTAGCTCTTCCAGACTCCGGATTCGAGCTAGGAGCCAATCATCTCTTTCTGTTCCCTCCTCAGGGCCACTGCCCTCCTCCTCAGAGTAGTCCTCCTCCTCAGAGTAGTTATCCTCCTCAGACTCATTTGGTGGTGTTGCCTGACAACGTTTCAATTCATACTGAAACAGGGCTGACTCAAGATCCTCCCTTCTGGATTTCATGTTCACAGCCAGTCCCCTTTCCATGCAGAATGCTTTAAGCTGCCACTTTTTATACATAAATAGGTGCCAGAAATTGACTTCCATTCTGCAAAGGCTTCACAACCAAAAACCAAAGTCCCAAAATATTAGCAATACTTCCAGGAGGACATCAGAGAACAAAAAGCAGAATCACAAGACAAGTAGTATGGGTCACGTACTGGTCTGAACTCAAAACAGTAGTGTACACTTAATGACTGTATGTCAAGTACAAATACAAGTCCAAATCCCAACCGCTGAACACCAATGTTAGAAATGGGGTCCTTGGTTGACAGTCAGGTTACACCCTGTTCAAGCAAGGATCCTCACTCTAGTCAGGGTAAAAGAGAATCACCCTCAGCTAACCCCTGTTTACCCTCTTGGTAGCTTGGCAGAGCAGTAGGCTTAACCTCAGAGTGCTAGGTGTAAATTATTTGTACCAACAGACACAGCAACTTAATGAAAACACTACAAAATGACACAATATGGGTTTAGAAAAATAGGAAATATTTATCTAAACAAAACAAGACCAAAACGACAAAAATCCGACATACACAAGTCAAGTTATGAATTTTTAAAGATTAAACTCAAAAATAGCGCTTAGAAACAAAAATGCTTCGATGAGATGTTAACACAGCGTCGTGACGGAGTCATTCCCAACAAGCCGACACCAGCAGGGTCATCCTGAATCTTTTTGCCTCCTGCCTCCTATTTTTTTCTGACCTGTCGCTATTGGCTTTTGAACTCTGAGCACTTTCCCACTGCTAACCAGTGCTAAAGTGCATATGCTCTCCGTTTAAATTGTATGTAATTGGTTTATCCATGATTGGCCTATTTGATTTACTAGTAAGTCCCTAGTAAGGTGCACTAGAGGTGCCAGGGCCTGTAAATCAAATGCTACTAGTGGGCCTGCAGCACTGGTTGTGCCACCCACATAAGTAGCTCTGTAATCATGTCTCAGACCTGCCACTGCAGTGTCTGTGTGCGTATTTTTACACTGTAAATTCGACTTGGCAAGTGTACCCACTTGCCAGGCCTAAACCTTCCCTTTTCTCACATGTAAGGCACCCCTAAGGTAGGCCCTAGGTAGCCCCAAGGGCAGGGTGCAGTGTATGGATAAGGTAGGACATATAGTAATGTGGTTTATATGTCCTGACAGTGAAATACTGCCAACTTCGTTTTTCACTGTTGCAAGGCCTGTCTCTCTCATAGGATAATATGGGGGCTACCTTTAAATATGATTAAAGTGTAGATTCCCCTAGAGAGTCGATGGACATGTGGAGTTTGGGGTCCCTGAACTCACAATTTAAAAATACATCTTTTAGTAAAGTTGATTTTGAGATTGTGCGTTTGAAAATGCCACTTTTAGAAAGTGAGCATTTTCTTGCTTAAACCATTCTGTGACTCTGCCTTGTTTGTGGATTCCCTGTCTGGGTCAGTTTGACAGTTGGGTTGTTTTTCACCTCGCACTAGACAGTGACACAAAGGGGGCTGGGGTGTAACCTGCATTTCCTGATTAGCCATCTCTGCTAGGAGGGAAGGGAGGAGTGGTCACTCTCATCTGAAAGGACTGTGCCTGCCTCTGACAATGCCGGCTCCAACCCCCTGGTGTGTGTCTGAGGCCTTGCCTGGGCAAGGCAGGATTTCACAAGTAGGTGTGAGTCCCCTTTGAAGAAAGGTGACTTCAAAGAATAAAATGGGTATAAGAAGGGCACCCAAATCTACAGACTTTAGAAACACTTCTGGAACCAAGAGGAACCTCTGCCTGGAGAAGAGCTGATAGCTGAGGAAGAAGTGCTGCCCTGCCTGTGACTGTGCTTTGTGGAACTTTCCTGCAGTGCTGCTTCTGCCAGAGTAAGAAGGCAAAGACTGGACTTTGTGTGCCTTCCATCTTGTGAAGAAATCTCCAAGGGCTTGAGTTAGAGCTTGCCTCCTGTTGTTTGAAGTCTCAGGGACAGCAAAGACTTCTCTCTGCCAGCACCTGGAGTCTCTGGAGAGACTCCTGCCCCGACAAGTGGTGCCCTATCCAGTCCCTGGGCCCTTGAAAGGAAAGCTGGTGGAAATCTAAGGAAATTGACTTCGGACGACTCCGGACCGACGCCGCTGCTGAATCCGGTAACGCCGCTTGCACCCGATGCCGTGACCTTCGCTGGAACGCGACGCTCTTCGCAAGCTTGACGCCGCAGCAGCCCCGCTGAGGTCCGCGACTCCGTGGAAGTCGCCGCACCACGTCGTGACCGACGCCGCTCGAAGTGCACGGATTCAACGTTTCGCACAGACGCCTCGATCCCCGACTTCGCGCATCGACTTGTTTCCATTCTTCACCAAAGGTACTGTACTTGGGGGTCTACACGACTCCGTGTCCGGTGCCGCTGGTGTCGGCTTGTTGGGAACGACTCCGTCACAACGCTGTGTTAACATCTCATTGAAGCATATTTGTTTCTAAGCGCTATTTTTGAGTTTAATCTCTAAAAATTCATAACTTGACTTGTGTATGTCGGATTGTTGTCGTTTTGGTCTTGTTTTGTTTAGATAAATATTTCCAATTTTTCTAAACGGGTGTTGTGTCATTTTGTAGTGTTTTCATTAAGTTACTGTGTGTGTTGGTACAAATAATTTACACCTAGCGCTCTGAAGTTAAGCCTACTGCTCTGCCAAGCTACCAAGGGGGTAAGCAGGGTTAGCTGAGGGTGATTCTCTTTTACCCTGACTAGAGTGAGGGTCCTTGCTTGAACAGGGGGTAATCTGACTGTCAACCAAAGACCCCATTTCTAACACAAAGTAAGTGTGTTATCTCCCCCAGTGCATGCAGAGCGCATGCTGGTACCAATACAGGACTGCCCGTCTGAGTCCATGTTCAACGCAGCCCTCCTGAGAGAATGGAGTTGGCCGAGTCAGCAAAGCCTGTGCCAGGACCAGTATGTCTCCAAATGGACTTGTGCCAGTGCAGACGTGAGCCTGGAAGCCTCCGTTGTCGATGAGGGTGGACCGGGGAGTGTTCCCAGCCACCCTCATGCCCATTTGGACCTGTGAGTGATGGTGCCCGGTAATCAGAAACCCCATCAGAGGGGCCTCTCCAGTAATCCAACAAGCCAGATTCAGCGCTGCCCTATGAGGATACCCGGCTCTGTGCTGAGGGACACAGTGGCCCCCCGGCACTCTAGCCACGGTGCAAAACAAAAGAGATCACTGCTCCATCACTCCCGACCCTGGAAGAGGGTTAAAAGTGGGCAGATGTGCCGCTTTGCAAAAGAAGCATGGGTGGTGGCCCCAGCTGGTACTCTCACCCTGTTACAGGACGATCGCAGGCGATGGCCCCAAATCCCCATTATTGAGCATCCTATTTGTGGGGTGAGACCAAACAGGAGACCCCGCTTAATGCATTTGGGAAATTCACTGAAAGGGAACCCACAACTTCTAGCATGCCCAGGACTCCCACACTTGGGAACTACCGTAAAAAGCTTAAAACGGGCTTGGGCCACCTGAGCTTGGCACCTTAGGTCCTGGGTCTAATCATCTGACAGGACATGAAAGCCAGCCGTATGTAACCTAGAAAGCGCACAGGAGCCCTTGTGTCTGATCATTGTTTATGGTAATTTGTGTGCTGATGCATCTGAGATGCATTACCTGTGCCAATAGGATTCATATATTGATTTGCTTCATAGCTTGAGGCACTACCCAACAATTGCCTCGTGGATGCATATCATGTTGATTGTTGCACACATTGGGCGTCCTAGCAGTAGTTGTTTCATATGTGTGTTACTAGTCATTTAGTTGTCGTGGTCCTGTGATATCTAAATAATATAGTGGCACATTTTAAGAACTGTGTGGAGTCTCTTTTTTATGTATTTATTGAGTTACTGGTGTGAGTGTGTTGCCGCTTTACACCTGACCTCTGGAGATAAGCCTGACTGCTCTGTGCCAAGGTATCAGGGGGTGAGCACAGATTATCTTTGGTGGGTAACCTACTTGCCTTAACTAGAGTGGTGGATTCTGGTGGCTTAAGTGCATTCCTTGCAAACCAGAAACCCCATTTCTAACAGGATGTTATCAGCAGAATTTCCTCTCCCACCAGTTAATACGATATTAATGTGTTGATGCATCCACTGCAGTGCATATATATAGTTACAAAAAATCGATCATTTTTAACATATCATTATAAAGTGTATATTTTTGCTATATACCACAAGGATACTGAATACCTCGTCTTATAAACTACCGCAAACGTTATTCCCATGAAATCACCCCCAAATGTGTTTCTATTTCAGAATTTTTGCCAAAAGCGAGTGACTCCCTCGGCCGAATGCAATATTTATTTTTATAGATAGATCTTTGTCAATCTTAATCATAATCGTTTTTAATCATGAGAACCGAAAAGACATGCTCTTCTGGAATAGCTTTGCCGTGCTGACCTAGTTTTTCCAAATTACTGCTGTTGACATTGACGTTTATGTGACTAGCGGTATAAAGTTTGCACGAGAAGAAATCCATTTCCAGCATCCATTGTGCTCATTTCCCGTCACCGAAAAACAATTCGCTACACTTCAACTATTTTCTTCCGACCCAGTTAACTTTCCCAGTGTGCTATGGCTGTCACTATGTTGTGACATTTTCCAGGGGTCCCCGCGGGGGTGCCAGTCCTGAGCCTGTACTCCACCTCGCGCTATGTGGCTGGAGACCTGCTGAACATGCTGGCAGTCTTCCCCTAGGAGAGTGTGTCTCCTCTGGGCTGTTGCCACCCTTTTTCTCCGACCAGTGATTGGTGGCTGTCTAAATCTGTTCCCATTTTATCCCCTTGAGGAGATCACTCAATTGCTTACCGTTCATAAGCATGCTCTGTCTTGTATGCTTTTAAAGTGGCAACGCATTGACTCAGACAGTTTTGTAATGGATTTGTTTTTATAGCTTAAGATTTTTTTTTTTTTTTAATAGTGTATACAGTTTTTATTCAAAGCGACTAAAATAGGATGCGTGATAATGTTTACGGTCAGCAGGCAAGAGGTATGGGAATAAAATTGAAAACTTTGATTAAAATTTACTATTAATATGAATGAGTTAGCATTAAAGTGCCGCATGACCCTTAATAAAAGTGGTGAGTATTCTACCGTCACAGATGGCGGTGTAGAAAAGTAAACATGTCATATTAACAGTTATTAAATTGCACAGTTCAGGAGTGAGCAGTGACCTTGTTTGCCTGCAGTTGATGTTTCAGAAGTGGTAACTAATTTATTCAAAATCAATCATTTGAATACCGAAAACGAGTATACAAGAGTCTTCATATATGGTTTTCCTGTTAAACATTTGTACTACAATGGCATTTCATCCAGTATCACATTTTTTTTCTGTCATGTTAAACAGTTTGCAAGTATGTGGTATTCGGGTCGATGGATGATGCCCTAAGCATCCAGAATGACTTGGGTCACATTGCAGGTTACTTTCATTTTCTTATGAATCTGGGCCCTCATTATGAGTTTCTCAGATATTACTCCTTTACGGCCACTCCCTGGATTACCAATACCAGGTTAACTCACAGTAGTTGTATAATTTTTGCATTAGAGTCCGCTGGCTGGGGCTATATTGAACGGCATATGTACACACCTATAACAAGGGAGATAGTCCTTAACAACTGATATAGCCAGAGGCAAAAGGGCTATAGTCCTACTAGAACATTCCGCTCACAGAGGGCAGAATGTTCTAAAATAAAACAGGGAAAAATAAAAGTATTGATATATGGGCGCTGGAGCAGAAGGTCTGTCAAAGAAGTTTTATGGCCTGGTCAAAGTGGGCAATTGCTCAGGCCCCCCACTCTCCAAAGGTCCCCCTGGGAAAGTGAGCTTCCTCTTTTTGACATCGGTCTTCGCTATTTCTCTGTCTAAACCTCTCATTCTACCTATCTCTACCTTTGACTCTGTCTCTTCACCTAATGTCATCTTAAGGTTTTCTGTGTCCTGGGTAAGACATTTGAACTGTTTTTGTGCCATGTGGGACCCCCAAACTATGTGTTGTCTGGGACACCCCCTAATTCTTAACATGACACTGAGCTGTGTGCCAGCCTCCATATGTTCTGTGCTGCTTTATCATTTTCAGTAGAGCTCCCAATATTCCAAAGTTCTAATAGGGTCTACATCTGCACCTTGCTGATGGAAAATGAAAAATTATTGGGGAATCCAAATTCTTGGGGATGACTTCCTCTGTCATTATTGAGTTTTCACCATTGTTTTGTCTGGAGGTTTTGGAAAGCAGCCAAAAATTCAAAGTAACACACAACAGATCTGCAGTTGGCCAGTGGGTCTCAAAATTCCAATGGACCTGATAAGTACTGTGTGGCACGGACTTCTATAGGGTCTCTGAGTCTTGTTAATTAGGAAATGGCACTTCATGGTGCCGCAAGCAACATTGCTTGCCAAAGCTGTGTCATTTCCAAAACACAGGAATGTGCCATATTTTCAAGAATATGGTGCATCTCTGTTTTTAACCCTGCGCCGGTGCTAAATCAGCCTCCTAGTGCCAAAGAAGGCACCCTTGCGCCATGGTGCAAGGATTGCAGGAAGGGACACCTTCTTGCACACAAACGAACATTAATGGCGATTTCCTCCTTCAATGTGTTCTGCAGAATGCAGCACACATAGAAAGAGCAAAAAACGAGAAATAGAAGTATTTCTCCTTGTTACGCCACTCTAATGCCACCCGTGGGGAGGCTTTAGTTTTTGGCACAGCCTCAGCTTTATGATTTCTCATAAATCTGAGGCAGCCTCAAAAAGCAATGGATGTTGCTTGGGAATGCCTAAAGAAACAGCCATTGCATGCCCCTTTGCCACAGAAAACTGCATTGGGCGGCCAATATTTACATGGCGGCGTTAGACCACGAAAAGTGGCTTAATGCTGCCTTGTAAATATGGAGCAGGGCACAGCGCCACAGGAACTTCGCTAAAAATGACACTCTGGTGGTGCAAAGGCCTCGTCAATGAGGCCCTCTGTCTTTTTGGTACTAAGCCTTCACTTTCCGTAGCTAATTCTTGAGGGTCTTCATTGGTCTTTGTCACTGTTTCCTTTTGGTTGCGTATTTTAACTTCACAGAGAACTAAGCTGCTAATGTCTGTAGCTAGTACTAATTTGGATGCAACTTGGTGAATTTCATTTTCAAATGTACTTAGCATCAGACTGTCTATTTTTTCAGCAAACATGGACTAGGTAGGGCACGTATCCGACATTAAAAGTTGTGTGATCACGAAAAGAGGATGGCAAATGTCTATGTTGGATCTCTTTTCGGTTTTCCCTTCTCAAACAAAAATGTTTCTCTGGAATAAAGAGGCATGGGCAGTCACTCAGACTAAAGTGCTCCATTATGGTTTGTTAAAAGCTCAATAAATTAAAAAATGCTGCTTTAGTGACTGCACTGAAAAAATAAGCATTAGGAAGAGGAAAGGAATTGTGAATGAGAGGGACCTCAGAATAATGAAGTCATTCTCTAATTACTCTCCCTATTCAAACCACCCAGGTTTCACATAATTAGGAGGTGTAATGCTGCTCAAGAAAATTAAATTGAAGATAGCACATTACAGTACAAAATATTTGAGTGTAAGCACTGCAGTCCGAATCCAAGTGCCACATGTGTGACCATAGCATAAACAATCGGGTGTGGGTGGTTGTAATTTGAGCCAAACCTTGCAGAAAAAAATTAAAATGTATCTACATGTTTTGGGGGCAAGATCACTTCTCAACATTCTATATGCTGTTTTGTACAGTGTTTTAAAACAGATACTCGAGGTGTTGCTACAGCAGGATAAGAAGACATAAGCCATTTTTAAACTATATGTTTCCTTAGAAAAAAACATGCATTAGTGTGAAGAGTGCAATGGTAAATAGTAGACTTGTGTCACTTTGGAGTTACTGAGAAGTGTAAAGAAGACAGACATATGACCAAACAACCGAAATAATGTTGGAGGAAATGCCAAACTTACTTAAACTCACAAGGAATGTGTGACGTTCTCTCAAAGCAACCTAAACTGACCCACACTCAGAACAGACAGGAAGCACACTGCCTTTCTGACATTCATTACTATCTATCCATTCTAAAACACCCATCTCCTCGTCTGCCTTCATCAGTGTTGTCATGGAGATACATGAAAAGATCACCCGCAACTAACAAACTAACAAGCGACTTGAACTTTTTGTGATCACAGGTTGGGTTACAACGAAATATGTATTTCTTTTTCCTTCAGTACAAGATCTACTTTTCTTTGCGATCCCCCACGTGTCTTTGAGCCACACACTGGTTTCAGAAACAAAGTTTTATCTTCAAGATCCATGTATATTCATTCAAGCATACTGCATGACTAAGGAGCATCAGATGGATTTTCCATAAGTATTGGTCCATAGGCAGACTTGTCTTTATTCTACGAAAACACACATTAGTTTTAGGATATGCACCTGTATGGCTATGAGACAAGGTGCGAATCTGTTCACAAAATGCAAAAGTTGTTTGTCCCTGTTTGCGTCTCTTAAGTATTTAAGTACTAGGAGAAGCTATTGATTTACTTTGGAAATGTTCTTTCACCCTGCTGGGGCATAGGAATACTGTATCAAGTAGTAACATCCACTGTATGATAGCAGAATAGGTATGGCCTAGATGCCTGTCGATGACATGTGAGTATCCTCCCGGTTATAGGTTGCAATTCACTGGCATTGCTCATTGCATTAATCTAAGTGTGTGCAATGTATGTAATCATCACAGTCTAAATTTGAAATTTCCAAGGCATCCTGGTGGCACCCAGATTGATCTCGATATATCAGGGTAATTACCAGTTTGCTTAGGTTGGCGCTTTCTTTTCGCCAAGGGTGTGCAGACACCTCAATTTAAAATTTCAGGAGTGTCATTTCCAGTCAAAAACTCCTGATTGTCGAGTGTCCGAGTGGGGGGTGGTTGGGCTGGTTCTAAAGCCCCCCCCCCCACATCCATATATTATTGCTGCTCTGCCAGATCAATTTCCTTTTAAAACACCCCTACTGTGTGGGCCAGAAAATAATCTAGGGTGATGCCATGGGCTGACTTAGGGGCAATGTCTTTGTCCCCCTGCAATTTTCACTTGCCCATGTTAACCACTTATCCACCCCAAGATGGCTGAGCAAGAGAATTAACTTATAAAGTAGCATTCCAGACAGGCAAGAAAGCAAAGCCAAGCTTTAAGAAGTCAATATAATGCTCACCTTCCATTAGTTTAAAAAAAAAAAGTGAAGCCAAAGGAGGGGGACCCAGCCCATTCTCCTCCGGGCAATGACGAACAAAGATGGGCATGGTCTTGGCCCTGTCTTCGCCCGAATATGCGCCCGTGCGCATCCTGTGGTGCAGGAGGGAAGCTGCTTTAAGGAGCACCTGACTGTTACTGTGGCGTTCTCCCACCTCCTTCTCCCAGTGAAAACAGGGCACTAAAGGGCTTGCAGTCGACCCTGAATCACAAGTCCTGTAATCCGATGCTGCAGGAGGGAAGCGGCCTCTTAAGAAGCGCCCAACTGGAGCTGTGCTGTTCTCCTGCCTCCTCCCTGTAAAAGCAGGGCAGTACGGGGCTTGCAGTCCACCCCGGGTCACAAGCCCTGGTATCCCACAAGGCGGGAGGGAAGCAGCCCCTTAATAAGCAGCCCAACTGGTGCTGTAGCATTCTCCCATCTCCTTCTCCAAGTGAAAGCAGGGCAGTATGGGGCTTGCAGTCCGCCCCGTGACCATATATAATTTTCATAGTTCTGCTATGGGATACACCTGAATGAACAAAAAATTGAAATTTAAATTGGCTCTCAGATTTCTTTCTGAACAGGAGTATTGAAGGTGAGCTTCCATTCTGCACTTAGGCTGTGGTTATGTGCCTCCTTGACTAGTGCCTCGTGGTATTAGAACTTGAAATCATGCAACTCTGTTTTGTTTGTCAGATTATCATCTTTGCATAGAATTCATAGGAATAGATATTCTGGGTCAGGAGTTGAGTCACCTTGTGGAATCGACACATAAACACACACAGACACAGACACACATAACATATTAGGCCATTGTTGTGTCAATTTAAGTTTAAATACATATTATACTCAGAAGTAGACACATTAGCAATTTAGGGCTGGTAGACGTGCAAATCAAAGTGACCAACCACATACTATGAAATCTGTGGGTATTAACAAACCTCTTCAATGACTCACTCAGAAAACACTGGAAGAGTTTCTATTGTCAAAAGCAGGATTTCATTTAATTTCAAGGTGGGAAAGGGGAGACTCACCCAGAATTAGTGTGGTACTGTGCCAGAACCACTGCTGAAATTCTTTATGAATGATAAGAAAATTGTAAATTTGTTACAATTGTAAGAGTAACACCACATAAGCAAATATCTGCTTTCCTTTGTGAATCAGGAATCCTGTTTTTTTAGGGCGAGTTAAATCTAGTCAGGGGTAACAAGAGTCTTGAAAACCTCATCCTGTTTTGCAACTATCCTAATCGTTTGTCAGTTTAAGCTTTTTAGACATGTGCCACTCTTTTAAAATGATATCACCTCATAGGTGAGGACGTATTCAGATTTAAAAAGGCTACATTCTAATTGTTGGTGAGCATAGCAGACCGATTTTCTACTTCCCGCTCTCATCACTTTTAGTGAGTGAGTGAATGAGTTAGTGTGTGCACTCACATAGGATATTATGCAATACACATTGCTTTTAGGCGCTTTTTTAGACTATTCAACACAGTTCTCCTACTATAGCTTTGTTTTTAGCGTACATTAAAGATCACTATGAAGATTATATTTAATTTGCAGTGATATGAATGACAGCTATTTCCTCTGTTTTTCTTATGTTTTAGCAGTGCATTCTTCGTCTTTGCCAGCCAGTAATGTCTAGAAAGATCATTTATATTTATTGTTTCAAAGGGAGAAGGGATAGCCTGAAAACATGTCAATGGCATAAGAATGTATAAATGTACAGGATATCTGGATCTTGTGGATGTAGCTGTTGTGGGTAAAGTCTTCATGTAGCTTCAATAACCACCCTGGCTCCAGGCCTGTGGGTTTTTATGCACCATGGTAAAGGAAGAGTGTCGGTTTTTGAGACACAAGAGCACATGCTGGATGCAGAGTTGGCAACCGGCTACTGCTGTCCTCCAAACATATAGAGCTTGTTACTTATTAAAGACTTCCTTTCCCTCAGGCAGCACTTTCAGAGTCCGATCCAGCACAGATCTGTTAACAGTCATCTCAAACTCCCCCAGGTGTCTGCCTGCTCATCTATAATCCATCATTCAGAATCTAATCTAACTGCAAGCTTCCACTGCAATAGACACATTGTTTGAACTTCCTGTGTCAGACCAATAGGCACCCGGCAGAAAGATACCATATTACACTGAATGGAGGTATGCTACCTCTTCTTACTACTTACAGTGGCACACATTTGATAATGAAATGTATTTGGCATATAACTTTAAAAGTAACTTGCTATCTCATAAAGTAACTTCCCATTCATTTGACCATATTTCCGGAAAAGTTTGAATTTAATTAATTTAATTCCCCACCAAAATCTATATTTCGATTTGGAATTGTAAAATTAGTGGTGAAATTAAAAGGGCATGAACAATAATCTGGTACTTCATGAACAATAGGCAAAAGTTAGTCTACACAAGTGCTCATGTTTCATTTCCCTTAATTTCGCTTAGTTGCGTAGATTGGGGATAAAGTAATTAGTGCTGATCCCAGGCCTTTTTCGTATGTTTCAAACCCTCAGTGAGGGTCTGACAGTGAGATATTTGATAAAGCGTGACCACAGAGCAAACCCTTTCTTCACTCTTACTCAGCATCACCTCTTACCATAATTTTGTTTCTATAGGCACTCATCTAGTCCAATGATTGTATGTCATTTTTGTTTTGGAGAGGATAGGCATGATCTAAGTACACCCTTCAATTTAGCAAATATTAATTTTACTTCACCATTCTAGGCACACCCTTCAATTTTGCAAATATTTGTTTTTAACTTCACCAGCTTCACAAAGAGCAATGTTGGCAAAGGTGTAAAAAAAAAAGAGGACCTAAATGACATACATAATATCCTAGCCAGGCAGGCCTGTGAGTGCACCGCTTGACAATGCTTACCGTCTGTCGTCATACCATTCCCTGCTGCCAGGCGCCCCAGTGTGGGATGAGGAGCAGGAGAGAAGGAAATAATTGGCTCCCAAAATGCAGTTATAGCGTTCTTTGATGTCACTCGCTACCAGTACAGCACTAAGAGATACGGGTAAACACCACCTGCAGGAATAAGGTTGGATGATACAAAACTTTGCCTCAGGAGAAACATAGACGAAATAGTAGTGCCTTAATGCAATGCGTTGTGAGTAGTTACATTATATTTAGAAATGTGCTGAATTCATATGTACAACCAACTCACACTTATGTGCATACAGTGTTTAGTGTAGAAATGTATCCTTTACCTGTTGTTTACTGATTCACACCCTTGTAAGATAGTGGCAGTTTTATGCTCCAATCAAAATCACACACCTCACACATTTAATCTTACTGCTGTGGCGAACTCTATATAAAGTCTGTGCCTGATTCAAACACCAATACCAATTTAAATGTGCAGATAATGCTCCAATGAAAGCAAACTAGATTGTTGTGTTAACTGGTCTGCTGCTTAGTTGGTCTCACATTTCAGCCACTGTATGATAGCAGAATAGTTATGGCCTAGATGCCTGTCGATGACATGTGAGTATATTTCCGGTTATAGGTTACAATTCACTGGCATTGCTCATTGCATTAATCTAAGTGTGTGCAATGTATGTAATCATCAGTTTCTAAATTTGAAATTTCCAAGGAGTCCTGGTGGCACCCAGATTGATCTCGATATATCAGGGTAAGAACCAAATGTTTGGACAGACATAAAACTGTTATTGTTCAGTGTGTTGCCCTTCTGATGGAAAGATTACACAAACTAGCAATTGCTGTCCTGGGTTTGACTAATTCTTGTACTAGCATCAGTGCCATTATTAATCTTCTTCCTTCATTAGGTACAGCCCAATCAGTCTCCTCTGAGATCCCTGGTGGAACGGGTAAGCCCACATGTACACACACTGCCTGTTCCATCCTAAGTATCCCTTCATCAGACATGGTTATCTCACAGCCTCACCCACTACACATTGAGGATGTTGTGGCACCCTCAACCAGTGACGGGCAGCCTCATAGGACTCTGATTAGTTACCCCACGGGAGGTTCCACCCAGGGCATTAGGTCCCCAGTCTGATAAAAGTCGCGCAGTGTTAATTTGCCCCCTGAATGCTGCCCATATGTGGCTATCATGAATATTCTTAGGTAATTTCAAATAACAGTCAGAGAAACATGCGAGCTGGGACCTACAGTGATGGACTATGTCAAAATCCTCCAGCAACCAACAGTGATCAGCAGATCTCTTCAGAAAGTTATTTCATTCCTGTGGGGATGGTGGGGAGCTTGATTAGATTCTGTTGATGTATAAAGGTGCTGGATTACTGGTGAAGATTAGCCCAGATTTTGTAGAAGAATGCCATGGGCAAAGTGTATTATTATACAACCTGTATTGGTTTATAAAAGGCAGCAGGAGTGCTAATTTCTTGAGTATTATTCATGGACAGAAGGATCACCAGGCAGGTCGCTCCCCCCATCTGCCACGCAGCCCCCTGTGGGTTGAACCTCCGTTGCCGCTTTTGCCACCTGACTACTCACTCTCTTTTTTCTGTACCCCTGCGCTTGGCTTCTGTGCCACTTCGTTTTTTCATTCTGTGCCCCTGTGTTTTGCTTTCTGTACCCCTGTGCTCTGTTATCCCTCTCGCGCCGTCTTTTCCCGCCGTTTTTTTCCAGGGTTTTCCCCCAGGTTTTTCCCCGGATTTTTCCCTTGCTGCTGAGCCCCTGCTGCTCCGCCCACTTCACTCCCATTGGCCGCCCTGCTCCCACCTCCCAGCTGCTCCTCCCTCCCTCTGCCCTCATATGGAGGCCGCGAAGCGGGCGCGCCGCTGGCGCGCCAAAGGCAAGCCTAAGGCAAGCCCGTCTGCGCCCGTCCGCGCCTGGACCGCACCCGGCACCAGAACCCCTGGAACCTGCACCCCCGCAACGCCAGACTGCACTACGACGCAAGCACCCTCCACGCACTCAACACCAGACGAGACCACCCCTGCTACCGGGCCACCCCGAAACGCACCCAGGGGCCTTTCACCTGCCGGAACTGCAGATTCACCAGCATCCAACCCTCCACGCCACCAGCCAGAGAACCCAACCACCTCCGCTGCATCCTCCTCAACACCAGCTCCACTCGCAAGCACGCCATCGAACTTTGGGACCTCCTAGACTCCACCGCCCCCGATGTCGCCTTCCTGACGGAGACCTGGCTGAACGCCACCTCAGCACCAGACATAGCCATAGCCATCCCACAGTGCTACAAGATCTCCCGCAGAGACCGCACCAACGGAGTGGGAGGAGGAATCGCCATCATCCACAAAGACTCCATCAAAATCTCAACGAACACCGATGACACCCTCATCACCGCCGAGCACATGCACTTCCAGATCCACACCGACCCCAACACCACCCTCAGAGGAACTCTCATCTACAGACCTCCCGGACCCCGCCCACAGTTCAGTGACACCATCGCCGACCTCATCAGCACCCACGCCCTCGCTTCCACGGACTACATCCTCCTCGGGGACCTGAACTTCCACCTCGAGAACAACAACGACGCCAACTCCACAGCCCTGATCGACAACCTCGCCAACCTCGGACTCAAACACCTCGTAACGACACCCACTCACGCCGCTGGACACACACTCGACCCCATCTTCTCCGCAAGCCCCCACGTCTCCTTGAACCACACCACCGAACCACACTGGACCAACCACAGATGCGTCCACTTCACCTTCAGAAAACCCACCACACACCACCGCACCCAACAGCTACCACGCCGCTGCTGGGGCAAGGTCACCGAGGACCAACCGACTACCGCCCTCGACCTGAGACCACCCACCGTCCCCACCGACCCAGACACCGCCGTGACCAACCTCACAGAGTGGATCAACGACTGCGCCAACACCCTCGCCCCTCTCAATACCTTTACAACCAACCACACCAACAAGAAAGCCGCCTGGTTCACCGAGGACCTCCGGATCTCCAAACACACCTGTCGGAAGCTGGAGAAGAAATGGCTCCACGACCGAACACCAGACAACCACACAGCCCTCAAGAGCGCCACCCGCAGACATCACCAACTCATCAGGACCGCCAAGAAGACCGCCTTCAAGGACCGCCTAGACAACAACGCACACAACACCAAAGAGCTCTTCAGCATCGTGAAAGAACTCTCCATCCCCAGCTCCATCACCAACGACATCCCGCCATCTCAAGACCTGTGCGACTCCCTGGCCACCTTCTTCCACCGCAAGATCACCGACATCCACGACAGCTTCAAGCCCGACCCCCCCGCACCCACCACCGAGTCCACCACCCCTGTGACTACCACTCGCACCAGTAGCCAGACCGTCTGGTCCAGCGTCAGCGACGAAGAAACCATCAAAACCTCACCACGTCTTCAACAAAGCCAACGCAGCCATCGCGCCCCACCTCCGGAAAACAATCAACTGTTCCTTCGAGACAGCAACCTTCCCAGAAAGCTGGAAGCACGCTGAGATCAACGCCCTTCTGAAGAAGCCCAAGGCGGACCCCAAGGACCTCAAGAACTTCCGGCCCATCTCCCTGCTCCCTTTCACGGCAAAGGTGACCGAGAAGATTGTCAACAAACAGCTGACCCGCTACCTCAAAGTCAACAACATCCTGGACCCTTCCCAATCAGGTTTTCGCAGTAACCACAGCACCAAGACCGCCCTCATCGCCGCCACTGACGACATCCGGACCCTGATGGACAAAGGAGAAACAGCCGCCCTCATCCTCCTGGACCTATCAGCAACCTTTGACACGGTCTGCCACCGCACCCTATCAGCACGCCTCCATGACGCCGGTATCCAAGAGAAGGCCCTGGCCTGGACCACATCCTTCCTCTCCGGCAGAACCCAGAACGTTTGCCTCCCACCCTTCTGCTCCAAAACCACAGAGATCATCTGCGGCGTCCCACAGGGATCCTCCCTCAGCCCGACACTGTTCAATATCTACATGGCCCCCCTCGCCAACGTCGCACGACAACACAACCTCAACATCATCTCCTACGCCGACGACACCCAGCTGATCATATCCCTCACCGAAGATCCCCACACCGCCAAAGCTAACCTCCACCGAGGAATGAAGGCCGTAGCCAACTGGATGAAGGACAGCAGACTGAAGCTGAACTCAGACAAGACTGAGGTCCTCATTCTCGGACCCACCCCATCAGCCTGGGATGACTCTTGGTGGCCCACGTCACTAGGCACAGCCCCGGAACCCACGGACCACGCACGCAACCTGGGGGTCATCTTCGACTCCACTCTCTCCATGACCAGGCAAGTCAACGCCGTCTCCGCGTCCTGCTTCAACACCCTCCGTATGCTCCGCAGGATCTTCAAATGGATCCCCCTCGACACGAGAAAAAACGTTACCCAGGCCCTCATCACCAACAGACTCGACTACGGGAACGCCCTCTACTCAGGAATTACAAACAAGCTCCTGAGACGACTCCAATGCATCCAGAACGCCTCAGCCCGACTCATCCTCGATGTCCCCGCTGCAGCCACATCACACTCCACCTGAGTGGCCTGCACTGGCTCCCCGTCAACAAAAGGATCACCTTCAAGGTCCTGATCCACGCACACAAAGCACTGCACAACACCAGACCCACCTACCTCAACAACCGACTCAGCTTCTACACCCCCACCCGAAGCCTCCACTCAGCCAACCTCGCCCTCGCCACAGTCCCCCGCATCCAAAAAACCACCGGCGGCGGCAGATCCTTCTCCTACCTAGCCGCCAAGACCTGGAACACTCTCCCCACCATCCTACGACAGACCCAGGACCTGCTGGCCTTCAGAAGACTCCTCAAGACCTGGCTCTTCAACCAGTAGCACCCCCCCTCCCCAGCGCCTTGAGACCCTCGCGGGTATGTAGCGCGCTTTACAAATGCAGTGATTGATTGATTGATTGATATAGGAATCTGGCAGCAATTGATCTCACCTCTGGATGGGTGCATTTCTTTAGGATACTTATCGATCTGGTGTGGCTTGCAGTGTGATCTTGTTGGTTGTTGTTCACATCTGGTGACCTTGACACATGGTTGTAGTCTTCAAGTCTGGGAGTAATCATAAGTCTTGGGCTATGAGCTTCACCCTCTGAACCTAAACTGAACAGAAACTGGAGGCGGCTATTTTATCTCACCCGCTTACTGGAGTGTCTGTGGGTTATGTTCAGATGAGGATATCCTACATACTAGAGTAGCTGTGGGCTAACCTCAGGAGCACCTATCCTGCCTGCCCGATATGGTGGGTGTAGGTTATGTCCATGGCATTAAGGCACACTAGAAGCTGTGGCTATCTAGAAACAATTGTCCCTGTCCTGTAGTGGCAATGATTTATACTCACCTACCAGTGTTTGTGTGATAAATCCTAGGATAATTGATATCTCCACCTTGTAAAACGGCTGCAAGCTATACCTTGGAGCAAGTATCCCCATTTGCACCTGTTTCAGTTCACAAAGAAAGCACTGTGCAAAGAAAACTTGGATTGGAGCAGTGTGTTTTCAAGGAGATACTGTTTTTAAAGATTCTTTCAATGGCATTCTGAGTGATAAATAGTCACATGTTACTGGATTTCAGCTGGATGTAAATTATGGGCACAGTGTGAGATGGTAAGCAAAATGCTACATAATGTTCTGCTGGGAGTTTCTCATTATGTTTGATTCAAATGAAGCCCATGAGTGTATTCTTTTTGGGTCTTGATGGCTTATAATACCAGATCAGGTCTACCACTAAGAAGCACGCTGAAACTATTGTAAATTATGATCATATCTAATAATCTCAATGGAATTTGATATCTGCAAGTAAAATAAACATCTTTATGTAGTTTTCTCTGTGACTTACATTCCACCGAGAAACCAAGCGGAAGCACTTTGTGTAAACATAACTATAGTTCCATTATATAAGCCCTTAACAATGAGAAGATGGTGCATATAGTGGGTGTTTTAAAGTGTTTGTGCACTCATTAAGGTGCTATTTCTTCTCCCACTATGGTGAGTGTACCAGTTTATCATATTTTATATACAATTCTCATATATTCCAAATTGTGACTTTCAAAATGAAATTGTCATAGCTGGAGGCAGGTGCCCCAAATTAAGCAAACTAGCCTCAGCTGAAAATATTCATTTTTTAAAGTGTATGTTTCTTTGGCCTAGTCATTTTCTTCCTTTGGGAGTAGAGGTTGCAGTCTATGTCTTGAGTAGTTGTGTGATTACTGATAATTTAAAAAAAATCAGTTTGTCAGAGGAGAGATGATGTGTGGAGCAGCTTGATAGGTACAGGGACTTGATGGCTGCAGGCTGAAATGTATGATGAAGCATGCATCAGATGGTGAATCCATGTATGGCTATATTGTGAGGTGCTCTAAATGTGGCGAGTAATGGGAGTGACAGGTTGACTACAAAGTGGTGGACAAGGAGATGTAAGAGATGGGATTGAGCAGTAAGGTGGCAATATGCATGGATAAGGTAGACAGGAATTAAGTTGGGGGTTAGGGAGAATTTGTTTGAAACTGTATTGCTTTGAGTTCTTAGAAGAAGCATATGGTCAAAGGAAGAGAAGTTCTGGGAGAGGGGTAAATCAGTATTGTAAATACAAAAGTATTTATTATTTAGTTAAGGAGTTTTCAAGAGAGTGAACATGACCATATTAAAGTGTTGTACATGGCAATCAGTTCCATAATTCTACAGATGGAAGTTGTTACATATAATTTACACATGTACAGATAGTAGTAGCAGGCATGTAATATTCTGAACAAATGCCGGTAATAATGACATAAACTGGTACCTCTGCTGTGATACTGATCAAGTTAATGTAAGGGCAGAGACAGACAAGTAGGTAGTCTATTACTCGGCCTGTAGTCATAGATTCTCATATGTGGCCATGGGGGCTATTTGTGAGTAGATATCTAGAATGGGGCCCAGAGCCTGAATAGTCTCTCAGAGTTTCTCATGGGCACTGTGATCCTCAGGCAGCCGGTCAACCAAGTTGGTATTGTGAGATGCAGAGGTTACATGAAGGAATGATTTGTTTAATAACATAGTTTTAATTTCCTTCTTGAATGTGTCAGCCAATGGATTGGTGCTAATCGTGGGTGGGAGTTCCAGATTCAGGAGGCTGAGAGAGAAAAGGTGAGTGGCTGCCTCCCGAGGTGATGAGGGTGTGCACTAGGCATTTCAGGCTACTGAAATGTACTGCTGAATGTGTCAATCTTTCAATCTTGAGCCTGCCCAGACCTTAAATCCATAATCCTGTAAACCACTGAGTAATATGCAGGATGAAATAAAAAATGCTCCCTACAAATGTGGACACAATTATCATAGCCATGCTTACAAACTGGCCATCTAGCAAACGTGACTCTCTGTGACAGTTTGGTCGAGCAGTCATGGCCTAGTTCGCAGGAGATGTTGTGAAGGTTAAATCTAGCTACAGAAGAGCACTGTTGCACAGTTGCAATAAAGATATTCTACCTTTTCACAAAGGTGTACTTACAGGTGAGTATTTTCATTGGGTAGTAAGTCCAGAATCACACATGGCCAACCATTGATACTGCAACACCTCCCCCTAAAAAATGCTGGAAGTAAAATAGAACCCATAGGAAATAATGCTAATTTAAAATAAATAATGACAACTTTTTAATTACATATATATGATATATTTCAACAAAAATATTATTTAATTATGAAATATTTTAATAAACGGTTTAAATGTAAAACTACATTTAGCTTTAATTTCAATAAATGTTATACTTACCATTGTGCAATCTTTAAGACATATGAGTAAAAACACACATTTCATTCTGGCTGGGATTTGTTGAAATAAATCTTTAAACATTTTAAAAATATAATTTAATTTAATATCATTAAATTAATGTAATAATAATTTAAAAAATAAATGTCTCTACTGTCTGTATAGTAAAGTATAATTAAATGAGTAAAAGTTTATTATGTTTAAAATATAACTTTTAAATAATTTAAAAGATCTATTCTACTTGTAGAGTGATATGACAAATGATACAACATTAATGGGTAATAAATTATTTTAAAATAAATTTAATTAATAGCTTTCTTCAAAGATAGTGTTATATATTAAATAAAATATATTTATAATTTTAAACCGTTTAAATAATTTTATCTAATGTAACATTAGTTTGTAAAGGGTTTTATTTAATGCCCCTACAGCCATTGTTTTTTATGGAAGGGTGTTTGCAGTGCTTGTGGGTGCTATGAGCAGGGGTACATTTATCACTGCTCTGGGCCCTTTTTGCCTGTAGTAACTATAGAAGTGCAGATTAAGAATAGGAAGAGCTTACACCTGTGAGGGGGGTGAATATGCCTTAATAAACCCCCTTCTTAACCCTCCCTTAACCCCATTTTACTCCTTCCTAAACTCTTCTAATAGTAAATAGTCTCCATTTTCCAGACACTCTCTTCTGTCCTGCCCACATTTACTACTGAAACATAAACCTATGCGTGTAGGGATCTCTACTGTCAGGGTCCAGATCGCTAAAGAAAGGGAGTTGGGGGGTGGACTATGCACATAGGAATATGAATTGCATTTCATAGATTGCTAGTAGTAGTTAGTAGATTGTTAGTAGTACTATTGTAGTATTTCTAAACATTCAACAAAATGCTGTTTATGAATAGGCAACAGAATTTTTGGCGAGGGTTAATTAAAAAACACTGAGGCCCTCATTACAAGTTTGGCAGTCACCGGATGGCCACACTGACAGTGGTGGTCCCATCGCCACCAGGCCAGCGGTGCAGACTGCCACATTACGACCATGGCAGTAATCCAACCGCAACACAACCAAGTCACCATCAGTACTGCCAGTGCGGCCGACCGCCGCCGACAACCAATACACCGCCCACCATGTTACGAGTCAGCAGACCGCCAGGATTTCCGGGGCAGTGTGGCCGTCAGGAAAAGCCTGGTGGAAACTGGTAGCATAAAAGGAGACACACACCTCGAGGTAAACAGACTCGTCTGCGGCCGCCATGGAACCCAAACTGGAAGTCTTCCCACTGATGTATCTTGCCATACACCACCAGCGACCAGGGCGAAGATGACAACTGTAAGTACCCCTACCTAGAACACACTGGAGAAAAGGGCAGTAATACACCCCCACACACAACACACACACCCGGCAAGGACAGCGGCGCCCACACACACACACACACACACATACAAAAACAAATTCTCATATCAACAAACACAGCTGCAGACACACACGCACACACTAACTACACAACCGCATATGCAAACTACACAAACCCCGGCCAACAGTCACATGCCATTCACACATCACACCACACACGTACACCACCGCCACTGTCAAATTCATCCATACACAACATCCCATAATCACCCAACTACAACAACATCACAAACACAAAAACGCATATTCAGAAAGGCACATCGAAAATCACCACCTGACAACACATACCAGCAGCAATACATAGCAACAATGCACATAGTAAATAGTACAGACATCCAAGCAAGGACTCAGGTGACATGCCACGTCTAACCAATATTCAAAGGACATCGCAGATGCATCAATATACACACGGATGCCCACACACAACCATAACAACACATCACAGCAAGTACATGACACAAGACATCAACCCAGTGCATGCAGCTACATAGATACATCCCATACACATACAACAGACCGATAAAAGTACACAGCTATAACACAACCATGTTGAAGGAAACCAGGACAACTTCTCAATCTTGACAGCCACAGCTATGTGGGCAGATGTATTGAAATGTTAAAAACAGATAAAACTATATACAGATGAGGCCTACTGGCCCGTCCAAATCTCTGTTGTGATCCAGGCACATAAGGCAAAGTCACCTGCCTCTTCACTTGACACTTGACTGCAGATTGGTCTCCACATGGCAGAGGCATCAATGTTGCAAGCAGGCACCTCAGGTGTGGGGAGCAGAGGTGGGGTCTTGGGTTTGGAAGGGGGGGTCCTTGGGTTTCAGTTTTGGAGGGGGGATTAGGTTTTGATTTTGATTGTGGGGTAGGTGGATTGGATTTTTGGGTAGGAGCAGGGACCTTTGGCTTTGGAGGTGGTGGTTTCTTGGCAAGGGGAGGGGCATGGAAGGACTGGGAGGTGGAAGGTCTGGGTTGAGGCAGGGAGACATGGTGCTTAGGAGAATCACAGGGTGGGACAGGAGCATGGAACAGGTCAAGACTGGCAAGGAAAACCTTTTTAGATACACAAGGGCAGTCATGGGTAAAACGTTTAGGAGTTGAGGTAGAGGTGGTGGCTGGAGGAGGTGTAGGTGTGCTGGACATGGATGTCGGTGTGTGCAATGTGTGCTTATGTGTGGTGGGTGTATGTTGGGTGGGTGAGTGAGGGCATTTATGTTTTTTGGGAGAAGGGGGAAGAGATGCAGGGAGATTTTATGCAAGTTGTGTTAGTGTATGTTGTGGTGGTGGCTGCTAGTAAGGTGGATGTGCTGCATGTAGTTGTGACGGTTGTCATGGTGAGTGCGGATGTGGTGTATGGGGTGGATGTCTACAGGTCTGCTCTTGTGTCTGTGGGTATGACACAACTAGTGGCAGGATTAGGGAGTGTTGGTGTAGTGATGGCAGGTATGAGGGGTAATGTGACTGTGAAGGAGGAGGTTGAGGGGAAACAGTGCAGAGAGTGGCTGTTGTCATGTCTGCAGGTGTGTGTTGACTTTGTGCATGCTTGTGGTGTGTCTTGTGGTGCCTGTGTTTGTCTTTGCGCACCTTGTCTGTTGTAGTGGACTTTATGTGTGCTCTTGATGGATGAGGTGAGGGGGTTGTGGATTGGGCATAGGCAGCTGGAGGGGGGACAGAAGATGAAGGGACACTGGCTGCCATCCAAGAGGAGGCCAGAGCCTGAAATGATCTCTGCAGGCCAACCAAGGCACCGTGAATGCCTTCCAGGTAGGCATTACTTTGTTCCATTTGGGATGCCAGTCCCTGGATGGCATTCACGATGGTTGAGTGCCCCACAGAGATGGACCTCAGGCGGTCAGTAGCCCCCTCATTGAAGGTGGCAGGGCTGACGGGGGCAAAGGTGCCTGCAGTGAAGGAGATGCCCACCCTCCTGGGTGAACGGGCACAGGCAATTGGGTGGGGAGCTACAGGGACAGCCATGCTAGTAACGGTGGTGGTGGACAAGGATGGTGCTGGGATGGTCCCAGATGGGTCAGCCGCCAGGGAGCTTCCATCTGAGAAGGAATCTGAAGATGATGTTGCTGTACCGGTCCCCCCCATGGTGCACCCCTCGCCCTCCGTCCCACTGGTCCCTTCAGCGTAGGTTGACTCTGCCTTATGGGTCCCCTGGGCTGCAGCTTCCCCACTCGCTGGCGCCCCTTCTCCTTCACCTGATGATGCTGATGCACAGAAGGATAGAAGAGGACAGGCAGAGATGGTGGGACAGAAAAAAGGGAGAAAAGGGTCAGCAACCAGCCATCTAGTACACATACCAACAAGTAATCTATTCCTCCTCTGGAGTGGCAAGGAATGGCTATGAAATATTGTCCTCAAACATTGGTCATGCAATATGCAAGCTGTTACCTCTTAATCCCAA
The DNA here is from genome assembly GCF_031143425.1 of Pleurodeles waltl. Classification (NCBI taxonomy): domain Eukaryota; kingdom Metazoa; phylum Chordata; class Amphibia; order Caudata; family Salamandridae; genus Pleurodeles; species Pleurodeles waltl. The sequence goes on along the minus strand of NC_090448.1, from coordinate 263,545,176 downwards.
CAAATTGACTTGTTTGGACATGCTGCAGTCTGTCATCAGTCATTCTACAATGCTAAAAACTACCAACTACCCACATATACTTACCATTCTGACACTTTTGACACACTGGTTTTCATATGTCTTGGATAGGTTCATTGCACACAAATTATTGGACAGGTTGGTGAAGGACCCATGATGTACAGAAGTCCATTTAGAATGCAATGGTTGCACAGTAGAAGTTCCCTCCTCACAGGACTTATTACCCATTACCAGTCCTGACTACATAACATTGGCTATCTAAATCAGACTCAGGGATAGGGAAATAAGGTTTGGAAATCACTCAACATACAAGTGTGTCTAATCATTACTGGACAAGGCTGTATATCACCAACATATTACTGCTTGCATGGTGTTTAAAAGCTAACTCACACCACTTCTAAACAGTAGAAGTAATAGCCAGGACTATGATCTTATCCATTGTACACACATCTCATTGGTACCTGCGTAATCCAACTGACACAAAAGAAGCCCATTTTTACTGATATGAAACAGTCAGTACCCTCTTGTAACTGCTGTGCTGCCCTCAAGCGCCCATCTAACTCCGGGTATGCCACTGACAATATGCGGGTCATTGGGGGTCAGGCTCTGATGGACACACCTCCCTCAATGGGAGCATGTCCCCAGTTGTGCCTCCGTGATCTTCTGGGCCCAGCGTCTCTGGTCCTCCAACCGCTTTCTGCTGCAGGTTCTCCGCTGGCTATGGACCCCCAGGGTCCGCACATGCTTGGCGATGGCTCTCCATAACCCCTTCGTCTGATGGGTGCTAACCTGCAAGGGAGACACAGACAAAAGGAGAGATTCATATAAAGTTACAGTAAACCTACAACAGTGTCCTACACATCGCTTGCACAGCACATGTTCATCATACAGAGTCCACAATATGCCATTACTATTCAAACAACACAACCCTAGCAGTCAATCATGCCATGTCTATATTCACTCACTTTCGCCGTCAAACAAGATCCTAGCGGTTAAGTGTAACACATTATACTGACCGGTTCATCTGGAGCCCCATACAACTGTCCATACAGGGTTAGGACCCCTTTCACCAGTTTCTCGAGTTACCCTCTGGGGTGAAGGCAGGGGCCCTATCTCCTGCAGGACGTGCCATTGTGGCTTCCAGATACAGAACACAGCAGCTCATGCAGTGGAGGTCTTGCTTGCTCGAGTGTCAGGAGTCAAGTGAGCTGGGTTATAGAAAATGGCAGTCACAGTGGCTGCGGTCATGACCGTCACCGCTGGCAGTGATCATCATTGATTCCAGTTTCCCATATACATCAATGTTAACCAATGAGGAGTTGCACGGCAGTCCCGACCACCTACCACCATGATGATTAATGCCAGCGGAATGAGGTCACTTCCATCTGTCCTCTACATGCAGGACAGGCGGCTGCCATTTCACATATTCAAAAGAATTCTATGTCATCTTAGTGGGTCATAGCATGAAATTAAACACTAGTTGCTTGATGTACGATGTCAACTCATGTGAATACACAAGTGAAGTGAGTGTCACCTGCCAATATCTCTGATGTACCATCTTTTCAATGTGTAGACGTTTGACTGAACCTGACCTAGGGACATGTTTACTATGTCTGACATCCATCTCTGTACAGACCCCTTGTGACAAGTAGATCAATGGAATTGACAGACAGGATGTCACAGTTGTGTAATTTGTGTATAACTATTTCCCTGTGCCAGGTTTCAAAAACATTACATGTCTTGTCATGGTCACCACTTCTATGGTATACTTTAGCAACGACAGTATAACAAATGTCCTGAAATGTGTTTTCTCCTATGCCTAGATACTGTCCAATGGAGAGATTGAGGAATGCCCCGGTCTACTGGCCCCTAGTCGACCTTGCTACCATGGAAGAAAGACACATAATACAGACTTATCGTCTGAACCGTCAGACCATCAGGGAACTGTGTACCCAGTTGGAGCAGTATCTCCTGCCAGCCATACGTAATCCACATGCCATCTCAACAACAGTACAGGTGTTATCTTTCCTGCATTGCTTCACCTCAGGATCTTTTCAGGTGACAGTGGGACTGGCTGCAGGAATGTCACAGCCAATGTTCAGTTTTGTGTTACAGGATTACTGGATGCCTTACTCAAGCGCTTTAACAGCTACATCAAGTTCCCACAATGTGCTGATCTGTACATTGTGAAGTCTGCTTTTTATGACATAGCATACATTCCACATGTCATAAGGGACATTGATGGCACCTACATCGCTTTAGTTCCTCCCAGGGCCAAAGAGTAAGTTTACAGGTACAGGAAGAATCCCTTTTCGGTCAATATGCAGGTGGTGTGTCTTGCCAACCAATACATATCCCATGTGACAGCAAAGTTTCCTGGATTTGTACATGATTCTTATGTCTTGAGGAACATCAGTGTCCCACAAATGATGTCGCAACTACAGAAAGAGAGGGCCTGGCTCATTGGTAAGTGTACCCCAGTCTATGTCTAACGTCTATGCTACTTCACTTCACAGTCAGCTCTGTGCCTCTCATGGTTCCCTAATGATTCGTACCTTTGTGCACACGGGTGACTCTGGCTACCCCAACCTGCCCTGGTTCCTGACACCAGTGAGGTACCCTACGACTGATGGAGAGGACAGTTATAATGAGGCTCACGGCTGAACAATGTGAGTGATTGAGAGGGCATTTGGGCTACTGAAAGCAAGATTCAGATGCCTACATGTGTCCGGCGGTGCCCTACAGTAGAGACCACAGAGTCTGCCAAACCATTGTAGCATGTTGCATGCTATACAGTCTTGCCCTGAGAAGACACATTCTACTGTTGGATGAGGAGGAGGTGACAGCTGGGCCAGTGGCTCAGGCTGATGACTCTGGACGTGATGAGGACGCAGATGAGGAGGCTGCAGCTGACTCTAGGACTGAGTTGATTAGGGAATTTTTCTAATGAATGCCAGGGATGTATGGTCTAAAGATTATGGGACCTCTAACCCTGTCTGCCTAGTGACATTGTCCCTCGTGTTTTGCATCAGGGGATGTGAGTGTACTATATCCATCCGTCTTTGTAATGCATTTTGATGGGATGCTAGGTTACTATCAGGAGAGGTGTAACTGCTATACTGCCAAAGGCATGTGGTACTTGTTGTTGGCATGACATGACTTCAGCATATGGTCCCCCATGTTTTATGGTTTTAAGACTGCAGATTGGATGTTTATGGTCTGCCCTAAACCTATCACATGACAGTCCAGCTACTCATCCACACTGTTCCCAAATCTGATGTCCGGTATCTACCTGTTTTAGACATTGCAAGATATGTTTTCTGTTGGTGATGTTAGGCATGAGGAATGGTTAGTTTACTCTGCATGTGTGTGACCTATAGACCTACATTGCTGATATGTGGTGACCTCCCCACTGCAACATGATTCCTGAAGAATGCATTGTGTATTGGATATGGACCATGGAAGACATCATTGAAGCTTTACCCTATCTTGTTCTATCGTCAGGTTAGATGTGTGGTCCCACTATGCTTTCTGTCCCAACTGTTGGCACCCTTAGCATAGGATTACAGTACAGGGAGGATGTCATGACCAACCTGCTAGACATTCCTGCCACATCTGCACATCTGTCAGACTTATTAACACATATATGCGCATTTCAATTTATCTCTTTCACATTAAATGGTGCTGGTGACAATGATGACACGTACGCCATTACTGTGCTGAAATGTGTTTATTGTAATTCAAAGTGCATTTCCTGAGGAGTGAGGTCAATGGGATTGAAGGCATTAGAGTAGATGGCCCAACTGTTGGTTTCACAGGTCCAGTCTCCAAGGGCCAATCGGAATGGTGTTTTGGCAGTGGGCAGTCACCTAGGTGTCTCAGTGGCACACAAGGGAGAATGTTCAGGAGAGAGATAATTTCCTGGCGGTGTTTTTGGTTATGGCCTCAGGTCCTGCAGGTTACCTCAATGGACGACATTGTTTGCATGGGGGATACTCAGCTGCAGGGGCAGGGGTGCTCATAACCTGTGGATCCTCTGTCTGTACCTCCATTGCAGTAGCTGTGGCAGATGTAGATGGCACAGGTGTTGCTTGGCTACTGGTAGGGGCCTGCTGCTGGGTGGAGGATGCAAACAGGATTCTGGTGAGTTCAGTGAGCACCCCACAAATGGAGGCCATAGTGGCAATGTGTGTCTGCAACTGCTGCATGGCCTCCTGGTGGTATTCTCCCTGTAGCCTCTGGTTTTCCTGCAAGGTTTTCAGTATTTGACCCATCCTGTCCTGGGAGTGCTGGTATTCTCCCAGGACTCTGGAGATGGCCTCCTGGCCAGGCGTGTCCCATAGGTGCCTCTTCCCTTGACACACAGTTGCCCTCCCACTGCCCCTTGCCCCTGTGACCCTGGAAAAGTGTGCCCACTCCCACAGGACCTTCATCGTCTTGGATGTTAGGGGTGGACTCAGGTCCCGCTACTGTGGGGCACACTATCGATTGATCTGTCCTTAGGGCACAGGTTTAGGGAGGATGGGTTTCCTGTGCTGTGGTAGCCACAGAAGTGGGGGACTCAGATGTGGGAAGGATGAGGCTGGTGGTGGTGGACTGACCAGTCATCCCAGATGAGCCCGGTGAGGCGTCCCCTTCCAGACATCCAGAGTTGTAGTCCTCAATTGGGCCTACTTCCAGGGGCTGACTGTCTGTCTTTGGCATTCTCTGCTGGGTGGCAGTAGTAGGGATACCTGTGGATGGAGAGGAGGTGTGTTACATTGTTGAAATGTACTTGTTGTTCACATGGTTGTTTGCAACCATAGTCTTGACTTGCTTTCCATTGATGGCAACGGCAGCTACTTGGCCACTGCAAATGTTTAAGGGATAATGGATTGTGCTGTTGTGTGCTTGTAGTATAGAGGTTGTGGTCATAAATGCTGTCATTGCCATGTACTGGTGAGCAGTGCAAGTATCCTATAGGTGAAGGGGGTGACATGGTTATACGTGCAGGTGTTCTAATGTGGAGTGTAATTAGCAGTTATACAAGGGTGAGGAGTGTTTTCTTGTGGTAGTTGTAGTACTTGCTAAGGTGAGAGATATCAATGCAGTTGGTGGGCCTGTGTGGGATTAGTGGTAGTGGGGAGGTGTGACATGCAAGGGAGGGCATTGGGTTCATGGTGGATTGGTGCAGGTAAGGGTGCTGTGAGGGGTGTACATTCTTTGCTGGAGTACATGGTGCCCAAGGAGTGTTGTTGACTTACCAGAGTCCAGTCCTCCTGGTACTCCAGTCAGGCCCTGTGGGTGCAGGATGGCCAAGACCTTCTCCTACTATGATGTTGTTAGAAATTGAGACTTTGGTTGGCAGTCAGGTTACCCCCTGTCCAAGCCAGGACGCTCTCTAGTCAGGATAAGTCACACACAATCCAAATGATCCTGTGCCCATCCTCTGGTAGCTTGGCACTGAGCAGTCAAGCTTAACTTAGAAGGCAATGTGTAAAGTGTTTGTGCAATAAATCATACAATAACACCATATAGCTCCACAAACATACACCACACAGTGTTTAGAAATATATATAATATTTATCTGGATATTTGCAGGACAAAACGATCAAAGATGCAATAAGTAAATGTAAAGAAATCACTGAAAAGTGATATAAGGTGTCTTAAGTCTTTTTAAAGCAAAAAAAGTCTCTTTCAAGCACAAAGTACCTGATTTGCATGAAAAATCTCCGCAAAGGGCCACAGCGGAGGGGAAGCGTGGAAACAAAGGGGTGTGTGTCGATTTCTCTGGCCGCACACAGCGATGCGTCATTTAGTTTCCACGCAGGGATGGCTGTGAGTCAATTTCCGGCGCTCGGTCGTGGATCCTCTTCGGGTTGCGGAGTTTTCAAACTCCCCGGGGTCAGTGCATGGAATCCTGGGCTTGCAGAGCGAAGTCACAAGCACTGTGTCGTTCCGGTGGGCGTTGCAAGGAAGCTTCTTCTGCATTGCAGGTGCTGCGTCAATTTCCCCTCTGGAAGTCGGGTTGCATTGTCCCAGGTCGGCTGTGTGTCGATCCGGTGGGACGTACGTCGAAGTTCTAATCGCAATGCAGGCGCCACATCAATCTACTCCTTGTGAAGTCGTGATGCGTCGTTCCGGTTTGGCGTGCAGTGAATTTCTCACCGCAGGGCAGGCTGTATGTTGGTTTTAGCAAGCTGTGCATTGAAATTTTGCCGCACAAGGAGTCCAGTTGCAAGAGAGAAGTCTTTATGGTCCTGAGACTTCAGGGAACAGGAGGCAATCTCTATCCAAACCCTTGGAGAGCACTTCTTCACCACAGCCAGAAAGCAGCAAGGCAGCAGGGCAACAGCAAGGCAGCAGTCCTTCACAGAAAGCAGTCAGGAGAGTCCTTTGGGCAGCCAGGCAGTTCTTCTTGGCAGGATGCAGGTTTTGGTTCCAGTTACCTTCTCCAGGAAGTGTCTGAGTTGGAAGAGGCAGAGGCCCTGTTTATATACCCAAATGTGCCTTTGAAGTGGGGGAGACTTCAAAGAGTGGCTTAGAAGTGAACCAGGTCCCCTTTCAGTTCAATCTTGTCTGCCAAGGTCCCATGGGGGTGTGGCAGACCTTTGTGTGAGAGCAGGCCCTCCACCCTCCCAGCCCAGGAAGACCCATACAAAATACAGATGTTTGCAAGTGATGCTGAGTATCCTGTGTTTGGTGTGTGTCTGAGTGAATGCACAAGGAGCTGTCAACTAAACCCAACCACACGTGGATTGTAAGACACAGAAAGATTTAAGTGCAGAGAAATGCTCACTTTCTAAAAGTGGCATTTCTAAAATAGTAATATTAAATCCAACTTCACCCGTCAGCAGTGTTTTAGATCACCATTCTGGCCATACTACATATGATCCTCCTACTCCTTTCAGATCAGCAGCTACAACTCAAACAATGTATGAGGGCAGCCCCAATATTAGCCTGTGAATGGAGCAGGCCTCACAGCAGTGTAAAAACAAATTTAGGAGTTTTACACTACCAGGACATGTAAACTACATAGGTACATGGCCTGCATTTTACCTACACAGCACCCAGCCCTATGGGTTACCTAGGGCATAGCTTAGGGGTGTCTTATATGTAGAAAAAGGGGAGTTTAGGCTTGGCAAGTACTTTTAGATGCCAAGCCAAATTGGCAGTGACACCGCACACACAGGCCTTGCAATAGACAAGGTAAAGGGGTTACTTAAGTGGGTGGCACAATCAGTGCTGCAGGCCCACTAGTAGCATTTAATCTGCAGGCCCTGGGCACACATAGTGCACTCTACTAGGGACTTATAAGTAAATTAAATAGTCCAATTGGGTAAGATCCAATGTTATCATGTTTAAAGGAGAGAGCATATGCAGTTTAGCACTGGTTAGCAGTGGCAAAGTGTGCAGATTCTAAAAACCAGCAAAACAGTGTCCAAAAAGTGGAGGGAGGCAGGCAAAAAGTCTGGGGTGACCACCCTAAGGCTGTCAGGTCTAACATGTGTCCCCCCAGCTGAAAGTGGGGAGAGCTACCCAACCTCCTGGGAGCTCTTATCACTAAGGCGTAAATATCTTGAGAGACCATCAGCGTTGGCGTGTTCAAACCCCGGGCAATGCTCCACCGTAAAGTCCATCCCCTGTAGGGAAATGGACCACATCAAGAGTTTAGGTTTCTCACTTCTCATCTGCATATGCCATCTGAGGGGCCTGTGATCTGTCTGAACCCGGAAGTGAGTCCCAAACAGGTAGGGTCTTAACTTCTTCAGTGCCCAGACCACAGCAAATGCTTCTCTCTCAATAGCACTCCACCTCTGTTCCCGTGGTAATAGCCTTCTGCTAATAAAGGTTACTGGTTGGTCTGAGCCCTCCCCATTTAGCTGTGCTAAAACAGCCCTTGTGACATACTCTGAAGCGTCTGTCTGCACAATAAATTCCTGGAGTAGTCAGAGGCCTTGAGCACAGGGGCCGTGCACATAGCTTCCTAAAGAGAATCAAAGGCTTTCTGACAAGCCTCTGTCCAAATCACCAACCTAGGTTGTTTTTTGGAAGTGAGTTCTGTCAAGGGTGACACAATGGTACCATAGCCCTTGTTAGAAATTGGGTATTTGGTTGACAGTCAGGTTACCCCCTGTTCAAGCAAGGACCCTCACTCTAGTCTTGGTAAAAGAGAAACACCCTTGCGATGCATTGATTCCACTTATGAGTGGGACCTTGCGTTGCTTCTCTTTTCGCCGGGTCGGGCGCTTTGTTTCTTCTCTCCCAGGAGAGCAATGCATCGATCAAGTCTCGTGCCCGGGCAGGCCATGTGTTGTTTTTACACGCCCAGTGGTACTTGAGTTGGAAATCCAGCCACACGATGATCCGAAAACTACACAGTGTGGGTTGCGATCTCCCAGCCTCTGTCAGCGATGCTGCGTGTCATTTCTCCTGCTCCGTTCGTCGATTCTTTGGTGGTGTTTACAACGAGTGTCGATTTTCAGCTGCGGATCCAGCAGTGTGTTGTTTCCTCAGCCGCAGATCGGAGTTTCGTAGTGATCTTCACTGGAACGCGATGAGCTTTCCAGGCTCGACATCGCTGCATTCCCGCCGAAGTCCACGACTCTGTGAAAGTCGACACACCACGTCGTGACCGACGCCACTCGAAGTGCACGGATTCGACGTTTCGCACAGACGCCACGATCCCCGACTTCGTGCATCAACTTGTTTTCACTCTTCACCAAAGGTACTGTACTTGGGGGTCTACGCGACTCCGTGTCCGGCGCCGCTGGTGTCGGCTTGTTGACACCGTGTTAACACCTCATCGAAGCATTTTGTGTTTCTTGGAGCTATTTTTTGTTTAGTCTTTAAAAATTCATAACTTGACTTGTGTATGTCGGATATTTGTCATTTTGGTCTTGTTTTGTTTAGATAATTATTTCCTATTTGTCTAAACTGGTGTTGTGTCATTTTGTAGTGTTTTCATTGAGTTACTCTGTGTGTTGGTACAAATACTTTACACCTAGCACTCTGAAGTGAAGCCTACTGCTCTGCCAAGCTACCAAGGGGATAAGCAGGGGTTGGTTGAGGGTGATTCTCTTTTACCCTGACTAGAGTGAGGGTCCTTGCTTGAACAAGGGGTAACCTGACTGTCAACCAAAGACCCCATTTCTAACAGTCACCACTTGGGCAGATATTGAACTTCAAATGCTATCACCAACCAGGATATTGGTAAATGTGTTGGGGGTGATACCCTGTGGAAAGGGTGGGACCATTTTAGAGCCCCACTGGATTTGTACTTCAAAAGTCCTTTGTTATTAAAGGCTCCTCAAACTCATACTGTAAAGATAAACTCAAATGGGAACTCCATGAGAAAAGGGCAAATAGTACAGTCTAAAAAGCTTTCACTTTTTTATCGCTATAGGTGTTAGACCTGTCAGACTTAGTGTGGTCTTCCCCAAATGTTTTACCTGCTTGTCTCATATTTTTGACAAATTCTTTTTTGGCCTTAGGACTCTGAGCACATTACCACTACCAACCAGTGGTAACATGTGTGTGTTTCTCCTCTAAACCATGGTTTGATTGATGTATCCAAAATTGGCACATTTAATTTACCTGTAAACCTCTAGTACAGTGTGTGAGAAAACAGGGCTGATTGCAGAGGCCCCATAACTTTTTGCCCCCATTTTCCCCTTTTTGCTGGTGTTTTCCTGACTCTGATGGTGCCCTGGGTACTGCTAACCAGTCCCAGGGCCTGTGCTCTGTGTAAAATGGATATGCAAATTAGGCTAATTATAATTGGCTAAGTTAACCTACCTATAAGTCCCTAGTATATGGTAGGGCATGTAGGTTTAGGGACCACAGCATAGGTGGTGCACACCTAGGTGCACTGCTGAGGTGCCCAGTGTCATTTTAAAGGCAGGCCTGCCTTGCTGGCTGCTTTTAAATTAAAATTATATGCAAATTCGACTTTGGAATTAAAGGTACTTCCAAAGTCTTAAACTACCTTATTTTTACATATAAGTCACCCCTAAGGTGTGCCCTATGTGCCCCTAGGGCAGGGTGCCATGTAACTATAAGCAGGGACTTTATAAAAATAGATTTATAAGCCCTGGTGAGGTAAAAACAGCCACATTCGTTTTTCCCTCATTGAAGTAAATGGCCTTCATAGGCTAGAATGGGCAGACTTTATTTTAAATTTTAAAGTCTCCTTAAATGTTGCATACCAAGAATTTGGTATCAAATTAATTGTTGTAATAAATCCTACAACTTCCAGTTGTTGGATTTAATATAAGTTGTTCAGGTAAAAAGTTTAGACTTTACCTAAAAAGTTGCCAATTTCAGCTCTGTATTGTTTTTGCTGCTGTGCTCTGATTGGCCAGCCTGCAGGAGCTTCTGCCAGGCTGCCTTGATGAGGTGTGAAGTGGCCAGGCTTCACACAAAGGAATGTGCTTGGGGGAGAGAATCTCCCCTCAGCAGATGGTGAGGCAGGAAGGGGGAGGGCGGCCAAACTGGTCTTCAAAGGCAGAGAAGGACATTTGAAGCACCCAGCAACACCCCCACATCCTGCAACCCCAGACAATTAGGTGCCCCCTTGATTAGATTAGGAGAGGGCAGGAGAGGGGTGTGTTTATGATTTTTATTTTTTAGCCACACCAGTGGGTGGGCTCAGCCAGATGTAACCTCCAAAAATCAGATTCATCCATGTTGGATTTTTAGAGACTGTTGCCTTCTGGGATGGATTTTTGCCACACTTCCCAGGAAGTGGTCATCACAGGGGGACGACCCTGTCCCTGATTGGAGAACTAGGACCCCCCTGCTTTTCACCCAGGAGCAAGGATAAAACTGGCAGACCTGCACCCACACCTCAGATCCCCTCCAGAATTCAACAAGAAAGGAACTAAAGAAGAAGAAGGACTGCCCTGCTGGACCCCTGGCCTGCACCTGGACCTTGCACTCAGAAGGACTGCACCAGCTGCACACTTGGGCTTCACCACAAGAAGGACTTTGCCTGGCTTCAACTGGTTCAAGGAGGGACTCCCTGTTTGCTACAGGTGAAAAATCGCTAAACCAGAGTCCCCTGCACCAACTCCTGAAGAAAGCGACCAGCTGACCACTGTCCAGTGGCCAAAAAGGAGTTTGCGCCAGGTGCATTCTGGGAGTTGAAGTCCGCACCCCCCAAGGACCATCACAGAACTTCTGGACCCTTGGGGTGAGCTGTGGACCCCAAAAGAACCTTAAAAGAACATCTGGGTGAAGCCCCAGAAGTTTGGAAAAGATTTGAGAATTTTTGGAAAAAAGCTCCAGAGAGGGACCGACCCGCCGCAGAAATTCTAGCCGGCTTGCCTCAACCGCGACCCGGCCTGACTTCGTGGTTCGTCCCGGTAAAGAAAAACATCCAAAAAAGAGACCGAACGTAAAAAGTTGACCGGGACCTCCCAGCCATCGTATCCGAGAAGGGCTTCATGGACGTCGGATCAAGATCCAGGATTACCCCGATCGAAGGATTTTCATCTCGAAAAAACGACTAAGTCCGAAGGTAAAAGTCTCCACCGAGGAAACCCACATCGCGTATCCGGACAAGGGCTCCAGGAGGTCGGATTCAACTGGCAGGTTCGTCCCGGTGAAGAAAAACTTCAAAATAAAGACTAAGTCAGAAGGTAACTTTTTAACCGAGGCCTCCCGCGACCTGTAGCCGAGCAGGGCTCCATCGCGGTCGGCCTGAAAGTTTGACTTTGCCCCGGTCGAGGTGCAACCAGATGACCCGATTGGCGCTTTTTGTTTCTAAGCGCTAGAAAAGTAACAATTCTTTAAAAATTCATATCTCCGGTTCCCCTGAACCGATTTTAATAGTTTTTGTGTCATTTTAAAGATAAAAATATAAACTATTTTTATAAATTGGTTTTGGATTTTTAAACTGTTTCCTGTGTTTTATTTAATTACTGTTTTGTGATATTTGAATGCTCTACACTTTGTCTCCTAAGTTAAGCCTTGACGCTCGTTGCCAAGCTACCAAGGGTTGAGCTGGGATTAATTTACTGAGACCTAACTGTACCTATGTGGAGGTTAGTGGCTTGTTGCTAGGTGTAGGTACCTACCTGCCCTACCAATAACCCATTTTCCAACACAGTGCACTACATGTGCCCATGGTTTGTAAATTAAATGCTGCTAGTGGGACTGTAGCACTGCATGTGCCACCCACTCAAGTAGCCCTTAAACGTGTTTGAGACCTGCCATTGCAGAGTCTGTGTGGCAATTTACACTGCCATATCGACTTGGCATTTAAACCTCTTGCCAAGCCTTAAACTCTGCTTTTATTACATATAAGGCACCCCCTAAGGTAGGCCCCAGCAAGCCCATATGGCTTGGGGCTATGTAACTAAGATAGGACATATACTTTTAGGGTTTATATGTGCTGGTAGTGAAAAACTCTCAAATTCATTTTTCACTACTGTGAGGCCTGCACCTCTCATAGGTTAACATCAGGGATTCCTTATTACATTTAATAAGCTATATCTCTTAATTGAGATGGAGTAGCAATGTCAGCCCCACTTCAAAGCACAACTGGCTAGAAGAACTGGACATCTAACCCTACAATTCAGTACACTTCTGGACTTGTGGATACTCTGCCAGGAAGGACTCCTGAGCTGCTACAAGGATTGGTACTTTTCTGGGCTGCTGCTCTGGAAGCACTGATTTTCTGCTGTGCTAACCTGCCTGCTTCCCTCTCTTCCTGTGTGAGAAGGACTTGACCTACAACACTTTAACTGAGAATGACTCCAAGGTCTTGTCTCCTTGCCTCCTGTTCTGAAGGGTCAGGGACCTCAAATACTTCCAGCAATTTTTACACCAGCACCTGGATGACGATGCATCTCCTCCATCGCAATGGGTTCATCGCATTGATGAAGGCAGGGCTTGACAACAACGCATCTCTGACTGTACGGATCGGATCAGGTTTTGCACCCCCACTCCTCGCATCAGATCTTTAACATTGATGCAGCCCTCCATACAAGAAATGTTCTCAGCTGGACAAGATGTGTCGCTGTAACTGGCCTGAGCTCTGTCCCAGTTGGCCTGAACTTTTAAATTTACCCCGGGCTTGCATGACCAGATAGCCCTGGTTGGTGCTATAAGCTTCTAAACACTATAATTGCAGATATCATTAAAAATTCCTATCTCGACTTCTACTTATTGGATTTTTGATGTTTGGGTCTTGTTTTACTCATAACAATATAATCAATTTTTCTAACTTGGTGGTGAGTCTTTTTGTGGTGTTTTTACTGTGTTACTCTTTTACATGTTGCTTCCTAAGTTAAGCCTGCCTGCTCTGCTCCGAGCTACCAGGGAGTAAGCACAGCTTACTTTATACAGGTAGTGCAGAATTATTAGGCAAGTTGTATTTTTGAGGATTAATTTTATTATTGAACAACAACCATGTTCTCAATGAACCCAAAAAACTCATTAATATCAAAGCTGAATATTTTTGGAAGTAGTTTTTAGTTTGTTTTTAGTTTTAGCTATGTTAGGGGGATATCTGTGTGTGCAGGTGACTATTACTGTGCATAATTATTAGGCAACTTAACAAAAAACAAATATATACCCATTTCAATTATTTATTATTACCAGTGAAACCAATATAACATCTCAACATTCACAAATATACATTTCTGACATTCAAAAACAAAACAAAAACAAATCAGTGACCAATATAGCCACCTTTCTTTGCAAGGACACTCAAAAGCCTGCCATCCATGGATTCTGTCAGTGTTTTGATCTGTTCACCATCAACATTGCGTGCAGCAGCAACCACAGCCTCCCAGACACTGTTCAGAGAGGTGTACTGTTTTCCCTCCTTGTAAATCTCACATTTGATGATGGACCACAGGTTCTCAATGGGGTTCAGATCAGGTGAACAAGGAGGCCATGTCATTAGATCTCCTTCTTTTATACCCTTTCTTGCCAGCCACGCTGTGGAGTACTTGGACGCGTGTGATGGAGCATTGTCCTGCATGAAAATCATGTTTTTCTTGAAGGATGCAGACTTCTTCCTGTACCACTGCTTGAAGAAGGTGTCTTCCAGGAACTGGCAGTAGGACTGGGAGTTGAGCTTGACCCCATCCTCAACCCGAAAAGGCCCCACAAGCTCATCTTTGATGATACCAGCCCAAACCAGTACTCCACCTCCACCTTGCTGGCGTCTGAGTCGGACTGGAGCTCTCTGCCCTTTACCAATCCAGCCACGGGCCCATCCATCTGGCCCATCAAGACTCACTCTCATTTCATCAGTCCATAAAACCTTAGAAAAATCTGTCTTGAGATATTTCTTGGCCCAGTTTTGACGTTTCAGCTTGTGTGTCTTGTTCAGTGGTGGTCGTCTTTCAGCCTTTCTTACCTTGGCCATGTCTCTGAGTATTGCACACCTTGTGCTTTTGGGCACTCCAGTGATGTTGCAGCTCTGAAATATGGCCAAACTGGTGGCAAGTGGCATCGTGGCAGCTGCATGCTTGACTTTTCTCAGTTCATGGGCAGTTATTTTGCGCCTTGGTTTTTCCACATGCTTCTTGCGACCCTGTTGACTATTTTGAATGAAACGCTTGATTGTTCGATGATCACGCTTCAGAAGCTTTGCAATTTTAAGAGTGCTGCATCCCTCTGCAAGATATCTCACTATTTTTGACTTTTCTGAGCCTGTCAAGTCCTTCTTTTGACCCATTTTGCCAAAGGAAAGGAAGTTGCCTAATAATTATGCACACCTGATATAGGGTGTTGATGTCATTAGACCACACCCCTTCTCATTACAGAGATGCACATCACCTAATATGCTTAATTGGTAGTAGGCTTTCGAGCCTATACAGCTTGGAGTAAGACAACATGCATAAAGAGGATGATATGGTCAAAATACTCATTTGCATAATAATTCTGCACTCCCTGTAGTGTGTGGCTCACTGATTAGGATTGTGGTCCCTACTTGAACAGTAGGTTAAAAGATTTTTTGACATAGAAACTGTGCAATCTTCCATTTTTTCCCCTTTACAAAGCTTGCAGTTTTTCCCGTTTTACTCTTGTAAAAAACCGTTGATGGTAACGAAATAGTTTTAACTCTAATCATAACACTCAATATGGGAAATGGAAGCAGAATTTATCTGCGCAAGTATGCTGTTTTGCAGAGCGTTGCTACGCAGAATAACATTGCCTAGGAGAAGAACCTATTGTTTTGTGTTATAAAGTTACAATTGCCGCGTAGTTATGGTAAATCAAAACATTTTACGAAGTAGGAAATTTATCCATTGAACTTTTCACAGGTTGGAACCAATCTTACAGCCAGCATTTTCATCCATACAGAGCTAAAATCAAATATGTGTAGTTTGAAACGAGTGATGGCGAGGTCTCAGCCCTAGGATTTAGGAGCAACTGGATGCTTTATTTACCTCATTATATCGTACACTCATTAGACTAGGTGATAATTTACTGTATTATATCATTCGTAATTAAAATACAAAATCATAGAAGAGACCTTTAAAAAAATGCAAAGCCCATAGATTTTATTTTTTTCTGTACGATCCTTTGTGGAAAAAAGGTTTTCAATTTGCAGCAAACACTTGAATCTTTTTCCTGGAAAGAAAAGGCTCCGAAGGGATTTGTGAAGAAGCATTATTTGGCCATGCAACATAGCAGCAAATTAGATAATTGAGCGAAAGTGAATCTACCGGGGATGGAAGTATGGAAGTGACCCATTAACAGGCATGTAAACCTTCAGAAGCAACGACAATGCTATAGCCATCCACTCCAGAAAAAGAACTATAAAAAGGAAAAACTAGGTTGAGCGAGTTCCTTGGCAGAGGTAATTAAACCTTAGACACTAGTCTTAATGGTATTTAGAACACATGGTTTAGCTATAGCTGGTCGAAAGGCACCAACCTGGTAACTGGTAATTAATTGTATGTTACCTGGAAAACTGTAACTGTCGAGATGATGTAAAAAATCTCATTTATGGTTCACATTTTCCTGCTTGTTAAAATTTGCTTTGTGTTACTGCCTTAATTTGTGAGGAAATTTGTGACTAGTATCCAATCCAGGTTGTTTCTTCCTGTGCCCAGTAATATTGTAACCGAGATTAATCAAATACATTTAATAACACAAAAAAAGTAAATAGACAAATAAGAAAATGTGCCAACTTTAAAACATCCACAAATGAAAAGATTAATCCGTAGGAGGCAGTCTATTATTAGTGGTAATCAGTTTTCTGGTGCATTCAATATGGCAGACACCTCAAAGATAATCTGTTAGTGTACAGGGGACTGCCCAACAATCTTTCTGGTACTTTCCACTCCCTGTTATGCCTGGCTTGGACCTTACAGGGATGAAAAGAAAATTGGCAGCATGATGACTATTTCGTCCTATTCACACTCTCAAGGCTGCTTACTAACTGGTGTAAAACTATGGCGGGTGACGATGGTGTAATCAGATAACTCCTTTGACACTACTGCCAAACGTTCCCTCGTGATCAGCTGCATGCACAATTAACAAATTAAAATGTTCTTAAGTATACTGCTGACCTCAAGCTCAGGTCATCGATTGGTGGCTTGGGGACCTATAACCTACAGAATAGTTGTATCACAAGAGAAATGCATGTGTCCTCCATGTGGATGTGGTCATCACATGCCCCGAGGCTGAGCTCCCCGAAGGTTAATGCCAATTTTTGCTTTTATGAAAGTTCTTCTCTCCCATGGGAAAATACATCTGATTGGTAGTTGCATAATCAGTTTTTAACCAAGCCACAAGTAGCGATCCGGTTCTATATAAAAGATTGGGGCGCCGCACGGTCCCTGTATAACAGAAATTGGGAAACCAATAAATTATGCTTCTGCTTGAGGGTAGACTAAACTAAGTACTACTTAAAGAGAAAATGTAGGAATGTAACATTTTTTCTAGCTGTTGTGTAATAAAATCGAATTAAATCACTGATTTAAAACATACTACAATTTTAAATAGCATTATTTTGAAAATAAACATTTCATAAAAGTTATCATTTTGTATTGACCTTTAACGAACTATGGGCTATGAATTGCAAATCGCTCACCACTGGACAAAGAATCACACTTATAATGATTTTGGAAACTATAAATGAATTATTAAATAATGAACACTCACACCATGGTAGATAACCAACATTGTAAACTCTTTCATTTAAATGGGGATGGGTATTCTACTTTTCTCTATAGTTAAAAAGGGTGACATAATAAGTGATCCTCAGTGGGAAAGACTCACTTGCTGTTTACTTATCGTTTTGACCAGTCAGTATTGCCCCGAAAGGACAGCAACAATTCAAAATTGACCTCATCATGGACAAAAAGTAACACCCAGAAAGAATGATGTCCATGATTGAAGAGACTGAGCTTGTCTCCCACTGGTTTCTGGTCTGATCTGTACCTCTGACCTTCCCTTCCAGTCTGGGAGCTACAGCAATAAAATAGTCCAGTCCCTCGCAGAGGTTCGAACTAAGTAATATTGCAACTTGCAGAGGACCAGGACAAAGACATCGAGTGTACCCAAGAAAGGTACAGCTTTGGCAGACAAGATTTTCTGGTTTGTCCTGCCCAGAGTTTTTTGTCACATACAAAAAATGCTTCAACTAGACCTCACATAGAAGTTAAATGGCTTTTGGGAGTCCTGCCCTACTATAGCTTCCAGAATTGCCTTGTTAGATTGTTAGAGGATGTTGAGCTCTGAAAAGTAATAGAGGCAAAACCCAAGAGTGGGGAAAGGTGGTGAAGCAGCCCAGGGCACTAGCAGGCAGACTGGGATCCTGTACAGGCTCTCTCCAGCCCATAACCATGTTGTTGGGCTGGAGAGAGCCCTGTGCGCATGTGTGTTTGGCCAGCCCGAGGCAGCTGGCCAAAAACACATGCGCTCTGAGGGGGAGTGTTGAGCACTCACACTCGTTACCCCGAAGGCCCTGACCCTTTTCCCCCAAAAACTCATAAAGATAGTTTATAATCGTTTTTGGGGAAAAAGGTTTGCAGCTGCCGCTGCTGGCTGGAGTCAACGCTCCTCTGCCCCTGTGGAGGAGCAGCCCCTACCTAATTACACTAAATTTCTCCAGAATTAGGTATAATTACACACAATTACGCAAAATGCAAGTTCATAGTTTTGCACTATATTTTAACCTGCAATGCAGCCTTGCATGAGTTTTCAGCATGGAGACGCATTTAAACAAAAGCACAACAAACTAGGCACTGACATTGTATTGTACCTGTGTGTTCACAGAATTTTCATATGTGTAACTTCGCATAACAAGTGTAATGCGAAATTCCCAAAATGACACAAATTACACCAGTGGAATTTAAATTTTGCTCAGGTCTATAACTGAAACTTTATTATTCTTAACTTCAGAGGATGTGGAAGCACATTTTCAACATATTGTTTTGTATATATCAACATTTCCTCTTAATGCAGCGAGGTCTGATTTCCAGACACTGCCCTGAACCATGTCATTATGGATTTTATGATCAGCTTTTTGTTCTATTGTTACTCATTTTGCATATCATTTTTCACAGATGGGTAATTTTGTCGCTGATGCAGACAATGGCATTGCTTCCATAGTTTTGATTATAAGGTCTGTATTCACTGAGTGTTATGAACACCTTCCTACTAATGCAAGGCTAGCATTATAGAATATCATTATTTAAGATTATTCGTTGACAAAATTGCTCATCAAAACGCCTCAGAAATGTAATACATTGGCTGCTCCACACTAAATAAATACATATGTTAACACGTCACTCATATAGGATTCATATATTATTAGAGAAATTCCTTTCACTTCACTTATTAAAAAATATTTGAGCACAGTATGTATGGTTAAAGCTTATTAAAAATAAATATTAAATATTTGTTTCTTGAAAGATATAGGGGGTCATTCTGACCCCGGCCGGCGGCAGAAGCCGCCGTCCTGGCTGGAACCGCCAGAATACCACTGCGCGGTCAAAAGACCGCCGCGGCTATTCTCGGTTTCCCGCTGGGCTGGCGGGCGACCGCCAGAAGGCCGCCCGCCAGCCCAGCGGGAAACACCCTTCCATGAGGATGCCGGCTCCGAATGGAGCCGGCGGAGTGGAAGGGGTGCGACGGGTGCAGTTGCACCCGTCGCAATTTTCAGTGTCTGCATGGCAGACACTGAAAATCTTGGTGGGGCCCTGTTACGGGGGCCCCTGCAGTGCCCATGCCATTGGCATGGGCACTGCAGGGGCCCCCAGGGGCCCCACAACACCCCATACCGCCATCCTGTGCCTGGCAGCCAAAACCGCCAGGAACAGGATGGCGGTACGGGGGTCGGAATCCCCATGGCGGCGCAGCTTGGATTCCCCAGGGCAGCGGAAAACCGGCGGTACACCGCCGGTTTTCCGTTTCTGACCGCGGCTGTACCGCCACGGTCAGAATGCCCAAGGGAGCACCGCCAGCCTGTTGGCGGTGCTCCCGCGGTCGTTGGCCCTGGCGGATTTTACCGCCAGGGTCAGAATGACCCCCATAATGTTTGGTGGGAAGACATATGTAGTGTTTTTTACAGGTTGACATTTGTCGTGAATAAATGGGTTTTCATTATAATATTAAACATATTCACTATTTTGTGTCATCACCTATTCACCACCTGTGTCATCAAGCACTTCATTTCTTGTATTACTTTTGGAATACTGCCATGAGTGTCATGCAGTGATCATAATTAATTTGGTCAAATGGTCAAATAAAGAGGCAGGTTTGTGACAGAACTAGTATCATCCGTTGAGGTGAAAATAATATTTATATAGAGTAGTGATTGTGACCTCTCCCACCACCTTTAAATATCTTTGACCCAGGGGATACACTCTGACCAAGAACTGTTTTTAGCTCCATATGCCAGTGCAGTAATCACTGGGATCATCCTCTAGCTCTCCATGCACCAAAAATCCTCCAGCCACTCCAAGTGACCAGGAGATTGAACTAAATAAAGTTCTCATCATGTCCCAACAAGCTATTGTGCCTTTGTAAACACTGACCTCGCCAAAATAACTCTGTCCAGTCTGCAATGGTTACAAAATAAGATAGCCAGAAGGTGCCTTACCCTCTTTAAATGAGACCATGTCATGCTTCATCTGAGAGCTTTATATTGATACCAGTCGATGTCTGTATGTAATTCATGCTCCTTCATACGTTTCATTACACCTTAAGGGAAAAAGGCCAAAACACCCATAGAAACTAGCTCCACACTACACCCTAGCTAGAAACCTTAGTAGGATGCTAGCTTGATTTATCAATCCTTTCCCAAGAGGAAGACGCCCTGGTAAACATCCTTGAAGTGCAGGGCTCCGGATTGTTGAATCCATAATCCTACCTTGAAAACTGAACCCAATGGCATGGGTTTCAAGGGACTTTTGAAAACTGAGCTATTCAGTTTCATGTTTAAGCAGAACTTATGCAATTTCAGAATATCAGCATAGGGCACACACCGTACTTGAATGGGCATGTTTAGACCTTTTTTAAGTAATCATTCTGGTAGTCCTCATTTTTTGTTCTGCCATTTCAAAACAATTGCATAGAGTGCACTATGAAACTCGCAATTTAAACATTTGTAAACATCCTTGACAAAATGCAAGAAGGATTACTAACAATCAAAAATCTTTGAATGTGGGTTTTAATCCCTGCACCGAAACAAGAAGAAGAAATAATTGAATGATATCAAAAATTCACAAAAACACTGGTGGAGGTAAATGGGCACTGTATAAAGTGAGGGGATACTATTGGGGATTAAAAAACTGATAATACAGGGGCCTGTCTGGTGAGAGCGGTAAATCTGCATGTGCAGAGTTTCTGCAAGTGAATATACTATCACAATTTTGAGTAACTTAACTATTTCAGCTATTCAATATTTACATGTGCAAAGTTACTCAGAAGTGTACACTTAAATGTCCTATCCTCTCAAACAGGGGGTTGAGTCAGTGAAAACCTCATATTTGACTGTAAAGTTACTACAACTAGTAGTGACTTTGCTATTGTATTTAACATAGCATACACTAGGCACAGACTCTGTAATAAGGGAGGAGATCTCCCTCTGGCAAAGTAGAGGTAAACAAGTGAACATTTATTAAACTTTTAAAGAACTTAGAAAAAAAGTTTATCTTAAATATTAATGTTAATTAATTACACATAGGTATTTTACTTGCAGAACAATATAACGTTACAGCATTAATAATGCATAACTTCAGAATAGGAGGTAAAATAAGTATGTAAAGTAGAAAAATATATATTTTTATTATGTATTAAAATGTATTAAAAGTGGTAAATATAATTATTTAAAATCAACTTAATTATTTTGAGAAAATAATGTTTCATTATGTGCTTTAATTAAAAAGAGTGTCAAAATATTTTAAAATAAAATGAGAAATATGATTTCTTTATGTGTTGTTAGCATTTAGTTGTATGTATTTATATTGTAAATTACTTTAAATATTTACATTAGTTTCTGAGTTTTTTTTTTTTAAGTCCCTACATCCAATATTTTCTATGTAGGCTTCGCACTATCAGTGGTTGGCGATGTGTGGTGCTGGACGTGCTCCAGTTCAGAGTTGGGGTGCCTTTACTACTAATTTGGATCCTTTGTGGTGGTGTTAACCATAGAAGTGCAGTTAGTGGTTAGCAATGGACTTACTCTTTTGTGGGTGGAAGCATGTCTCTTCCTAAACCCCTCGCTAGCCCTACCTTAACCCCTCTTAATACCTACCTTAACCTCTCATTAGCCTCCCCCAATCTCTTGCCTTTAATCATTAATATTCCCTATTCTTAAGCCACTCCCTCTGGCCCGCCTACATTTACACTTGAAACATACCTTACTTGTGAGAAGACCTCCGCAGATACAGTGGAAATCTCTGCACATAAGAGTTAGGAGGGGCTTAGGCACAGTCCTCTGCATGTAGGCATGTGAATAGCGTTTTGTAGTATGTTGGTAGAATTATGGTAGCAGTACTAAACACACTACACAGTGCAGTTTGTGAGTAGGCTTTATAGTTTGGCTTACAAAATGTAGTAAAATACCTGGATTTCTCAAATCTTCATTGCAACTTCGAACCACTGGAATTTTTGCAGCCTTATAGCCTGTGCTGGAAACTTGCCATAAGAACACGCATATTGCAAGAAATCCATAAGGCAAGCAATGCCACTGACACTACTTTAGATTCGTGCGTCCACACACGCTTGCACATAAAATGCAGCAGTGGGATACTGTCTGAAACATAGGTTTATGTGAGAATCAAAAGATTAGCAGATGACTCTCATCGGGGAAAGGGAGGTGCATCAGGTGCTGATTGAAAATATGAATGAGAGATGACCTGCCTCAGCCGCACCATAAATCCTTGCCACATGTGTGCATTTTGTAAGTGGGAGAAATGTGTGAAAATCTATCGGCAAACAAGTATAGATCTTTGCTTGTCCACTAAGCAAAATACAATTTGTACCCGATTAAATCAAACAAAAACTAAGCCACCGGGGCACCTAAGGGTTTGTGATCTAACAAAAGGCTGAAAGAAAACAGACTGAGATTGAACTCTGACCACAGCAAGGTATTTTACATGCGCGTGTTGGAGAGCTGGAAAATGCCTGAATTACAGTAAGCGCGTTTGGTCGGTCTGGCTGAATTCCTAAAACCGTTAATCTGTTACAAATCCTTCTGAATGCTTAACAGTCCAATTTACTGGCAGAGAGAACGCGCCCCTACGTCAGTCTAGAGGCCGAATCCCTTTTAGAATGCGTTCCGCAATCTAGGTCAGGATGGAAATGTATCAACTGATTGGTGAGAGAAATCCCTCGCAAAGTACTCTAATAAGGTTGCAATCTTTCTTATTTGCTTTTGTATTAATCAGCCTCAGACAGCACACTTACCAAGAACAACCGTACGGTCGGATGTGACTCGGATACAAAAGGCCTCGACAAATCCTGTCTTAAATTTATAAATCATATGCCTCCTGTGGCATGGTGTGTGAATTCTTGGACGTGTGTTTGTCAGCACTGAAGGCATTAGAGATTAAATACATGCCCAGCTGTATCATCATTTTTCCCATCAAACGTCAAACTATTAGTAATGACCTTTAGTTGGTCAATTTTGTATTCTCTGTTCTTCAGTATCAATGCATTGTTTATGCATTGAGACCCCATTAAAAGAAAGTATTTAGTCAGTGATTATACTACTAATCACAGTGACACCTACCACCAAGCGATTACATTATGTGATGATCTCGTATGAGCAGCAGTTGTGGGCACCGGGTCATGTCTGGTGAATAGGATGCTGGGACAGTGAAAGGAAGGAATACAATAGTCAAGAGAAAGTAAGAAGCCAGTATGACTTAGGTAGGCGAGGATTGAAATAAATCTATGGAATGATCACAAATATTTGGCTTTAAAACACTAAACGTGATAAAAGAGTTTACATTCATAATTTCATTGCAGCGTTATTTTAAGGATCAACAACAATCATTAGAATTCGCATCAACACACTCCAAGGAAACTGTTCAGGGATGCTTACAGAGCAATAGCAAAATAATAATAATAATAATAATGAATTTGTGCCTAAGTGATAATAGCAGTCAGAGTAAAATAATAGGTTTGGAATTTTTGGTTGTTTTACATTGATATTGAGGAAACATGCACCTCAAGGAAAATGTGGCAGGAAACAAGCACAAAGCACACCGTGGTTTGTAGAGAAGCATTGTGAAACTATCCATTAGCAACTACTGACTGTAGCCCCTCCTGGATAGAGGCATAGTTTGCTAACAATAGTGCAGCATGTGCTGTGCCAATGAGGCACAGAGATGAGAGGCACCCACTTTAACCAAATTAGTGTCTGTTTTCAATATATAACTAAAGGATGGAAGAACCCAGTTTCCTTCCCTGCATTAGAGCCCATAGCA
Source organism: Pleurodeles waltl (assembly GCF_031143425.1). Taxonomy (NCBI): domain Eukaryota; kingdom Metazoa; phylum Chordata; class Amphibia; order Caudata; family Salamandridae; genus Pleurodeles; species Pleurodeles waltl. Next base: position 263,521,267 of record NC_090448.1, on the reverse strand, counting down.
CCTTTGTTATGCCACTGCCCCTAAAGGCCTAATAGCGGTGCCTGGGTCGTTGATGGTTGATAATGCTAAAAGAGAGTGGAGTCATGACAATTGCGCATTGTGACCTTAACCTAATCTTTACTGTCAGCAGTAATCTTAAAACGCAAATAAGCATTTGAATCTGGTTACAGATAGTTGTCTGCTTTTGTGCTAGACAAAAATATTAGTGTATTTGCTTAAAGGATGCGCATTGTACCATGGTTACTACTGTGTTTATCCACCCTTGTGGTGTGCACCCTGAAAATGGAAACCAGAAATCATTGGCACAGAATAGCGAGGACAAAATATCAAATCCGAAATATCGACAGGTAAGTATAGATTTTCTCACTCAACATATATGTACATTGATGATATATATATCTTCAAGGTGTATACATGTGGAGTTAGGAATAGTAAATGTATTTTTCCCTACATGCACTTAACTTTCGATACTTTGAACCTCAATAGTCTATACACAATATTCGTGTAGGTCGATATTCCAAGGGCTGATATTCAGGAGCACAACCATCCTTACGTACTTGCTGATCTCAACACTGAAAATTTCAGGTTTCACTTGAATTTGGTCAGGGACTGTGATAAGATTGCATTATTAGAAGTGCATTTTCCCATTTCGGCAGTTTTGGAAAGAAGCCTCCTTACATCTTGCATGTGATTTTCCATCAGTGATTTACATACAGGGCTTGTTACTCACTCCCTCTTTTTAGGTGTTAAATGCACTTAGTGTGAAGCTTGTTCAATTTGCCTCTAATGTTAAAGACAGACAGATTGATGAGGACTTGGCAGGTGTCTTGTGCAGAACAGTTTTAGGCTCCAAGATTGCTTATATTGTTTAGAAGGCTGGACAACCACCATATCCACACAGTGAATGGGGAAGGCTGATATCTAAATGCTTGGTGTGAGAAAACACTAACTTCTCCCTTCAAAACCAACACAACACGTTGGTCCAGATTATGAGGTGATAGGAAAAGGGAGATGTATTACAAATAACCGCTATGTAACTTGTGCATTCCCATGAGTTGTTTCAGGATCTATTCACCCACACATCTCTAACCATGTGAATCTCCTGTGAAGCGTAATACTCAATGCTCGAGAATAAGTGGTTGGTTTTTTGGGTTAATGTGCTAGTGCTGCCATGTTCAAGCAACCAAACCTCTTTACGTCCAGTTCATGCCACTTGCTGCATAACAGGGATGTAAAAATTACACTACTGATTATTCCCCTGTGCAAATATTTCAATTTGCTTTTCTCCATGTGTCATTCTTTCAAAAACTCTGAGGTGTCCACCTTTGATGCAGCCTGGGCATTGCCAGTTGATGGTAGGTTAGCAGTAAAGTCTCAGGATGAGGGATGACATATTAAGAGTTCTTGGAGATAGCACAACAAAGTGAGTTCCATGGTTGCTTACGTTAATAAAAAGAATTGAGCATTTTGCTGCAGTTGATGGTTTTCTTGTCTTCATCAATAGTGGAACTTTGTATTCTCTAAACTTACTTCAGTCTGTAAGTCATAAGTAATTCTGAAGATGAAAATACCAAAAATGAAATGCTATTTATTTCACTTATGCTTGTTTTGCATCACACACGTTAATATTTCAAAGTGTTGTATGATATCTACACAGAATTATGCACTTGCTTATAAGTCTTAGGGTTGGACTGGGACAGAAAGTAGCCTTGGCACCAAATAAAATGGTCCCATTAGTGAATTAAATTGCTAGCAAAGTGCCCACTCTCTTCGTATTGGGCAGTTTTGAACCTGACACACTGTATATGAGTTTTGGAGTGATAGAGTTTCAACTTTAGTGTTGTCTCTTGTGTCACAAATGTCATCAGGATGTGATAGTTTAAGTTTATGAAAGTAAAAGAGTGAACAACTAGCAAAGCTGCACTGACACACAATTCAAATGTGTAATTGCTTGTATTTCAGTGTTTGACATAGATGTCATTTGAATTAAACCACATGTTAGAACAATAAGACATGTTACAATGTAATTTAGACTCTAGACTAACAGTGCTTAAAGAAATGATAATGAATTTCTTGTGATTAATGAAAGATTAATGGTTTGACAAATCTGTGCAAAGTGAGAGAAATGCACTTTTCTGTTGTACTTAATGAATTGCAATAAAGCTTTCTCATTTGGAATTAAATTTATTACTCATATCGCTGAAATATTATTAGTTTTGGGTTTATAAATTTGCATTTAATATGTGTTTTACTAAAATAATTTAATGAAATGTATTATTGTGATTTTGTGTTAGCATAAGTGAGGCCTGCAGAGCTAACATTTTCCAGTCAGATACATGTGTTGTGCTATTATTTTTCAGACCGTGAAGTCTTCTTTCATATTTCGTTCCCATGAGAAGCGAAGTCTTCTGTAATAGACCACATTGTTTAAACATGAAAGATATATCCATTTTTCCTTGAGAACAGTACATTGCAGTAACACGGACTGAGTGTATGCATTTGTTTCAATTGCGCGTGGAATCACACGGAAGTGAAATGTTACCATAACAGACCTGGGGAGAAATTGGACTGTTTCAATTTGGAGTCAAATAATTATTTCCTATTGGATGATGTTCATTCAACATAAAATGACCCAATACCTTTGACAAATCATAATGTTTTGTGAAGTCTAAGAAATTGATGGACATTTGAACTTTAGTCAGTCCAGAGCAGTCCTGAACAGTTTGCAGAGAGCACCTGATGCTTGCAGATGCTTTGCTGATTTTGATATTTTGCTGATGAAGATTCCCTCAATGCTGTACTTTTGGAGATGTACCTTCCTCTCTGCCATTTGCCCTTGAAATGCTTTTTTTACATTTAGTACTCCTTTTAATTTCCCTATTCAGAAGACTTGTGCCTGAGCTTCTGAAATACATATGTTTTCTCTTTTTACTTATCTTTTTCCAAACTTAGTTAGTGACCTGCAGTCCGAGATTATCTTTTCCCAAAATATTTTGGCCTGTTTGTACTGCTTTGTCTTTTGCCCGCATGTGTTCCTTTCCACACATGTATTTTCCTGATTTGGTTAGCTGTAGAACTGACCTGTGCTCAGCCAAAGATTATTGACTCTGCTAAATTCAAACTGACTAATTATTGTAAATTCTGAGCAATGTGGTATATCAGTGTCTTGGATATTCTTTTTGATGTTGTGCATTCTTCTTCTTTAATGCCTAGTATTTTTAATGTTAGTTCATCTGAATCTATTTTGACACCTTGGGCAACCCTTATTGGTTATATATCTTGATAATTTGGTTTTGCACATTGTCTTCATGACTTTTAGCTTGTGATTGTAATAAGTATTTTAATTGTATTTCAGATTAGAGTTTTCTTTCTCTGGCCACCTTGGTCATGGTGTCTAAATTGTTTGGGTGTTGTTAAAATGTTGTTGATGGTTCAACCAAACTACTTGCTGGGTCAAAAGGACAGTTGACCTCAGTGAGCATTTGATTCCTGTAAAAGATGAAAAATGCTTCAGCAGGAGACGGCATGCATTTGTGCTTTCTGCAGACCTTTTCTGTCTCCTCCTTTCCTGTCTCTTGGCCTTTCTCTTTAACCATCATTCATTAGCTCTCTCTCTCTCTCTCTCTCGCTCTCTCTCTTACTGTCTTTAGTTCTCATGGTAGTCTGGAGATATAGAGGCAGCATTTGATTTGTATTTAGAAACGCATGGCGAGAGCAATTCAGCTACTTTATAAACAAAGAATGAGTACATCCACAGCAGATGGATCTGTAGTCTGACTAACAAGGCAGCTGATGTTCAAGCAATAATTACGCAAGATGATCTGTTTTCAACAGGCAAGTAAAACATGGCAAGCTTCACATGAAGTTTAAACAGTGGCCAGTTGCAAATATTTTGGAGGGTTTTAATAATGATACAGATTTTTATTTCTATTTTTCATTTGTGATAGTTCAGTATTTGTTGCAAACTCCCCATCAGGGTCTCTAACAAAAGCCTAATTTTACTTGTCTGTATATTCCTTGACACAATACAAAACTGAGTTTCTCTATGCACATTTTGCCACAAAAACATTACAGTTAATTAGTCTTTTGACATATCCTCATAACCCCAAACCACTGACAAAAGGGGTACCATGCAATATTGGGGTTTTGTGCACAGTGCCGGCATCCGTCCATTGAGAAGAGGACTGAGGCTTTTAAACTGACATCACAGAGAATGCTCAACAAAGCTTTAGATAAAAAATGAAATCTAATCCATTCAAGGTCTAACCGACACATGGAAATAGAAATAATCTGAGAACCTATGCCACACTGAACTTTTAGTCTTCTCTGTATCAACAATTTAAAATCTATGTATTGTGATTTCCTTCACTTACTAAAATACCCAATAAAATTTAAAAGGCAACTTCTTAGAAGGTTTATGTTCTTGGCCAGTCCACTTTAATGTAGGAATCCCAGGCTCTGTGTGTGTTTGCTTTATGAAATAATTAATGACTCAAATAAAAAGTCATATTAGGTACTGTGAAGGAGGACTGTTGCCTAATGTGTGTCTGAATGATTTTAAATAAGCACTTTAATTTTCTTTTAGTGAAGTCTAAATTTTCACTAAAACCTACTCCATCTACACTGTAACTTCACTTTCTCTGGGGTCTTACCACAGGTAATGTCTGAGATGCAAACAGGAATTGTAGTGCACTTAAATCAAAGGTGTAAATTGTGTTAACCCATGATGACTAGGCTACTTTTAAGTGAATATGTCATAAACATCGATTGGTACCTTCTCATCTTGAGCTACATGTATGGAAATTGCTCACTGAATTTTTGCGACCAGCCTTTAATTTTGCAATGCGATGTATGTACTAATAGGTTGCTGTTAGACTTTCCATCCTTGGTGTGGTCTCCCTTAACTTTTTGCCTCTGTTGCCCAGGTTGTTGATGTGTGCTGGACTCTGATTTTGCTGTTTTTGTTATTCTAGGCACTTTACCACCGCTAACCAGTGCCACAGTGCAAGTGCTCCTTCACAAAATGTGTATGTAATTGGCTTATCCACGATTGGCATAGTTGATGTATTGGTAAGTCCCTAGTACAGTGCACTAGAGGTACCCAGGGCCTGTAAATCAAATGCTACTAGTGGGCCAGCAGCACTGGTTGTGCCACCCACATAAGTAGCTATGTAATCATGTCTCAGACCTGCCACTGCCATGTCTGTGTGTGCAGTTTTAACTGTACATTCGACTTGGCAAATGTACCCACTTGCCAGGCCTAAACCTTCCATTTTCTTACATGTAAGGCACCCCTAAGGTAGACCCTAGGTAGCCTCAAGGGCAGGGTGCAGTGTATGGTAAAGGTAGGACATATACTGTAGTAATGTGTTTTATATGTCCTGACAGTGAAATATTTCTAAATTCGTTTTTCACTGTTGCAAGGCCTGTCCCTCTCATAGGTTAACATGGGGGCTACCCTTAAATCTGATTAAAGTGTAGATTCCCTTTGGGAGCGGATGGGCATGTAGAGTTTTGGGTCTCTGAGCTCACAATTTAAAAATACATCTTTTAGTAAAGTTGATTTTAAGACAGTGCGTTTGAAAATGCCACTTTTAGAAAGTGAGTATTTTCTTACGTATACCATTTCTGTGACTCTGCCTGTGTGTGGATTCACTGTCTGGGTCAGTCTGACAGATGGGCTGGTTGCACCTCACACTAGACAGTGACACAAAGGGAGCTGGGTTGTAGCCTGCATTTCCTGACGAGCCATCTGTGCTAGGTGGAAGGGGAGAAGTGGTCACTCACACCTGAAAGGGCTGTGCCTGCCCTCACACAATGCAGTCTCCAACCCCCTGGTGAGTGTCTGGGGCCTGGCCTGGGAAAGGCAGGATTTCACATTTAAAAGAGACTTTACTTTGAAGTAAGCCTACTTCAAAGGAGAAAATGGGTATAAGAAGGACACCCAAAACCACAGACTTTAGAACACTTCTGGAAACCTAGAGGAACCTCTGCCTGGAGAAGAGCTGAAGAGCTGAGGAAGAAGAGCTGCCCTGCCTGTGACTGTGCTTTAACAACGCAAGGCATGCCCCTACCCGAGAGTGCTTACCGGATCGACAGATCGGTCTCCTGCGGAGAGAAGAAACGACGCACCCTGACCCTACGAAAGGAGAAACGATGCAAGGTCTCGCTCGTGAGTGAAATAGGTACATCGCAAGCCCTCTTTGATGCACACTCGCCCGTTTTTTTTTTTTTTTTACGCACCCAAGGTACGTTTTCACGCTTACAGTGGTAGTGTGTATTTAAAACTACGTGAAGACTCTTTTTGCTTTTTAATTGATAACTTGATTTGTGTATTGTTTTGGTCTTGTTCTGTTTAGATAAATATTTTCTATTTTTACTAAACCTCTGTTGTGTCATTTTGTAATGTTTTCGTTGAGTTACTGTGTGTGTTGGTACAAATACTTTACACCTAGCATTCTGAAGTTAAGCCTACTGCTCGTGCCGAGCTACCAAGGGGGTAAGCAGGAGTTAGCTGAGGGTGATTCTATTTCAACCTGACTAGAGTGAGGGTTCTTGCTTGGACAGGGAGTAACCTGACTGCCAACAAAGACCCCATTTCTAACAGTTGCAGGTCAAGATTTCCTTTCATATAGAGTCTTAGAATGACCTTCCTAATGAATATTAATTAAGAAGGCCACCAGTGGTTTGAAAATCCCAGTGATGATGGCCTGCAAGGCATAGCATACCATACCACCAAATGGGAAACATGTTGAAAGCAGTTGGCATTCCCTCAAGACAATTTAGTGTTAAAACCTATTTGGGAACACATCAAGGAGTGGGCTTTAGTCCCATAGACCGCGACCTGCTCCCCTGCGGTCACCTGGCAAAATTTCCAATAGGGAAGGTGGCTAATGAGGAGAGCTTCCCCTTTCTGAATCGATTACTACCTCCTTTGCAAAGTCTGTATTGATGTTCTGGTTTGTCCTCAATTGTGCTTGCAAATCATTGACATCATACCATTCAAAAATGCTTATTGGAGGCGAGCCTGTCATGCCCCTACCTAACTGTAAGTTATAATTGACTTGCACACCTATTTTGCAACTCAGAAATGCATTTGCAGCTGGCAAATGGGTTTATTATATACAGTCCTACGGTTTATGACTGCAAATTGATTTTGTACTACTGACAACTCCAATTTGGACCACAAAAATATTTGAGTTTTTAAAGGTTTTTATTCAATATTGGATTGCAGTGGTCTTTTAAGAAGTTACTTTCCTAATCCAATAGAGGCAGCAAATCGTTAATGATTTTTTGCCAAGTAATCCTGATCACTCATGCTTCCATACAAATTGGCTGCATGGGATGTATACGGTAACTCAGGATGTCTGACCAACCTGACAAATGAGGGCAGACTTTAAAAGTCAATTATCTTTCATGTCAACTGATTCCTAGTGACTTTATATAATGAAAAGGTACAACTAACAATCTCTCTGGACATCTGATGAGCAGTTCAGATCAGATCAGATTCACATAATGTCGTAGCTTTGTTCATTTGAAACTGCAAGAACTAAACTAAGCTAAATAATGGTTTAGAATTACATAAATCGTTCAATATCTGTGTAGGGAGATGAAAGTTTTAGGCATTTAATCGATCCATTTATAAATAAAAATGAAAATACAAGCCTTTTTTCTTATTTAGAAGTCATCTTTTATAGTCAGATTATTTGGAATGATGAGATCTCATCAATTTATTTAGAATCACTTACAGGAAAATGTTGCTAGTTTCAATAATTGTTAGAATATGCTTTTGTTTAGTTTGCTGTAATTGATTCTGCGATGCAGTCAAGCTGTAATCCAATTAAGGGGCAAACAAATTAAGATGTACATGTTTTACTTTAGATGTTCAAAAAAGATAAAACAAGTGATCATCTTTTAGACACATTTACATAATGCTGGAATGACTTGAGCATCATTGTTTATTGTGATGGCACAGTCTTCCACAAATGTAGTCATATTCAGAATAAAGTTGCTGTGAATTTGCCCAAATAAATCTAAACAACTATGGAAAATATTGGTTCCAAATTTAGATTTCAATGTTAATTCAAGTCTTGTCCTTTGTGATGTGCTACATGTGTCATGTTACTGTAGTTAATTCTGAGGTTGTGTATACCCAAATTCAAGCCCTCTCACAGGTCCAGTTTTTAATTCCGTAAGTCACAGAAAAGTGTAAAAAGTATTGATCTAGAGGTATAGAGTGATGTAAATAAAGTTAAGTGTGAGAAACATTTTCATTCTCCACTTAGACTTCATCTGCCTAAAGTAATTTTAACAAACAAGGATGGTTGGTATGGGTGATTGGTGTGGTAATCAATATAAGTAAAGGTCTAATGTAAATATAGGAGAGAATGATATTATTCAGGGTATAAAAACACAATTGAAACACAATATGCAAATTTTGATCAAAGAGAGGAATATCAGTTGTCAGAAATTGGGTTATTGATGGAGGGTTGTTTTAATGCTTCTCATGCAACAACCAAAATACTTGTCAGGGTGAACCACAAAAGTCACTAAATTAATCCGTGCGTAACCCTCTGGTAGCTTGGTACGAAGGCAGACTGGCGTATCTAAGAGGCAATGTTTAAAGTATTTATGCAGCCCACCATACAGAAATAAATTGAAGATACAAAACAAGAAAAGTACAAATATGGAAAATACATTGTGATTAAATACATACTTTAAGATCAAAATGCAAAAAGACAATCAATAGAACTGGAGATTTTGAATGTTAGTGGGTTAGATAAAAGTGCAGCATAAAGGTATATAGCTCCACCTGAGGGCATCTGGTGACACTGGACTGGGTCAAAGGCACAAGTTCACGGCACCGTCGGAGCGCAGGCCGAGCACAGCACCACGGTTAGCCCACTTAGGTGGTCATTACAACCCTGGCGGACGGTGTTAAAGCTGCGAAAATACCGCAAACAGGCCGGCGGACAAAAAAAGGGAATTACGACCCTGGCGGAAACCGCCAACAAAGACAGACACTTTAACACATCGCCCGCCACGGCGGTACAGACAAACAGCGCGGCGGTCACCGCCAACAGACAGGCGGGAGACAATGTACCGCCCACACTATTATGACAGGCCAATCCGCAGACCTTTTCCGGGGCGGATTCTCCGTGGATAAAAACACGGCGGAAACAGCTTTTGCTATGGGAAAACGCTCACCTTAACACACTCCACGAGGAACGACTACTCCATGGAGCCGGAACTCCAAATCCTACCTGCCTTTGTCTTTCTGCTCCTCTACGAACAACAGCGACGTAGGCACAGAAGATACCAGTGAGTACTGCATCTACGACACGGGGGAGGCAAAAGTTAGGGGGACACCCACCAAAAACCCCCACCCTCGCATATCACAACATACACACCAATGCAGTCAAAAAAATCACATGAACAACCCACAATGCCCCCGGAAGAATGCAAAGACAAAGCGAATTTCGGTCAAACATTGTAATGTGCCAATATACATGTCATACAAAAAAATACTGATATATATCTCGAAATCTGTCATAATTATATGTTCGATGGCATGTGTAGCTGCAGATGCACATGCTGTGCACAGTCCGCCGTCTGGTGTTGGGCTCGGAGTGTTACAAGTTGTTATTCTTCGAAGAAGTCTTTTCGAGTCACGAGACCGAGAGACTCCTCCCACTTCGATTCCATTGCGCATGGGCGTCGACTCCATCTTAGATTGTTTTTTTTCCGCCATCGGGTTCGGACGTGTTCCTTTTCGCTCCGTGTTTCGGGTCGGAAAGTTAGTTAGAATCTCTGAAAAAAACGTCGGTATTGTTTGCGTTCGGTATCGGGTTAGTTAGAAGAAATCGACACCGAATTTTGAAGAGCTCCGGTGGCCCTTCGGGGTTTTTTCGATCCCCCGTCGGGGCCTGGTCGGCCCGGCCACGTGCGACTTCAAGGCTCATGGAACGAACCCCATTCCGCTTCTGCCCAAAATGCCATCACAAGTATCTGTATACGGATCACCATCTGGTCTGTAACTTGTGCTTGTCCCCCGAGCACAAGGAGTATACGTGTGAAGCCTGTCGAGCGTTTCGGTCGAGGAAGACGCTGAGAGACCAAAGAGCCAGGAGACTACAAATGGCGTCCACGCCGACAGGTCAAGATCGTTTCGAGGAGGATTTGGAAGAACTCGACGTCGAGGAAACAACCAAAACCGTGAGTAAGACGTCGAAAATCAAGACTCACGATAAGTCTACAAAAGCCCAGGGGACGCCACCGCCAACAGGCCACGGCTTAACCCGAAAAATAGGTGACCCATCCAAGGCACCGAAAAAGGGCATGCTGGTGTCGAAGTCATCCGACTCCGGTCGAGATACCGCCACACAGCAACCTCGGAGCCGAGACAGCGGCTCCGAGAAACTTCGGCACAGAGACAGCAGCACCGAAGAATTTCGGCACTGAGACACCACGCCGAAAACAAAGAAGGTTTCTTCGGAGCCTAAAAAGACTTCCGAAAAGGTTCTCAGTTCCGAAACAGCCAGCCTCGGAGCCGAAAACTAGTTCCTATACAGAGGAACAAGGATTAACCTCCCAATTACATAGATTTGGAGAGGAGCTTCAAGCTGTAGAGCCTGACTACACACAAAGAAGGCTTCATATTCATGAGGACACAGGGAAGATAACCACTCTTCCCCCAATCAAAATAAAAAGAAAACTTGCCTTTCAACAAAAGGACAAGCAACCACAGGCAAAGGTGGCAAGGAAAACAACCCCACCACCGTCTCCACCACCATCAATACATGCATCACCAGCAACAACTCCACCACTGATGCACTCACCAGCTCATACCACAATGAGTCAGGATGATCCCGATGCATGGGACCTCTACGATGCTCCAGTGTCTGACAATAGCCCAGACTCTTATCCTACAAAACCGTCACCACCTGAAGACAGTACATCCTATACACAGGTGGTCGCAAGAGCAGCCGAGTTTCACAATGTCTCATTACATTCGGAGCCAATTGAGGATGACTTTCTCTTTAACACCCTATCCTCCACCCATAGCCAGTATCAATGCCTTCCTATGCTCCCAGGAATGCTAAGACATTCAAAACAAATTTTTCAGGATCCAGTTAAAGGCAGAGCCATAACTCCAAGGGTGGAGAAAACATATAAGCCACCGCCCACAGATCCAATATATATTACAACACAACTAACACCAGACTCAGTAGTTGTGGGGGCAGCTCGTAAGAGAGCCAACTCTCATACCTCAGGCGACGCACCACCTCCAGACAAGGAGAGCCGCAAATTTGATGCTGCGGGAAAAAGGGTTGCAGCACAAGCAGCAAATCAGTGGCGTATTGCCAATTCACAAGCACTTTTGGCAAGATACGACAGGGCTCATTGGGATGAAATGCAACATTTCATCGAACACTTACCCAAGGAGTTCCAAAAAAGAGCGCAACAGGTGGTGGAAGAGGGACAAAGTATCTCAAATAATCAGATACGGTCTTCCATGGATGCAGCAGATACAGCTGCAAGGACAATAAACACTGCAGTCACAATACGAAGACACGCATGGCTGCGCACTTCTGGGTTCAAACCAGAAATCCAGCAGGCTGTGCTCAATGTGCCGTTTAATGAACAGCAATTGTTTGGGCCGGAGGTAGACACTGCCATCGAAAAACTCAAAAAGGACACCGATACAGCCAAAGCCATGGGCGCACTCTACTCCCCGCAGAGCACAGGCACATTTCGGAAAACACCTTTTAGGGGAGGGTTTCGAGGTCAACCCACAGAAACCACAACCTCACAAACAAGGCCTACCTACCAGGGTCAATATCAGAGGGGAGGTTTTCGGGGGCATTTAGAGGGGGCCAATTCCCAAAAAATTGAGGAAAATTCCAAGGACCCAAAACCCCTCAAAATAAGCAGTGACTCACAAGTCACACAACCCCATCACATAACACCTGTGGGGGGAAGACTAAGCCAATTTTACAAACTTTGGGAGGAAATAACAACAGACACTTGGGTCTTAGCAATTATCCAGCATGGTTATTGCATAGAATTTCGACAATTCCCTCCAAACGTCCCACCGAAAACACACAATATGTCAAAACAACATAAAGATCTTCTAGGACTAGAAGTTCAAGCATTGCTACAAAAAGACGCAATAGAATTAGTACCAATTCAACAAAAAAACACAGGAGTTTACTCACTGTACTTTCTAATACCCAAAAAGGACAAAACTCTGAGACCAATACTAGATCTCAGAACACTAAATACCTACATAAAATCAGACCACTTTCACATGGTCACATTACAAGACGTAATCCCACTGCTCAAACAGCAAGACTACATGACAACATTAGATCTAAAAGATGCGTATTTCCATATACCAATACATCCTTCACACAGGAAATACCTAAGGTTCGTATTCCAAGGAATACATTACCAATTCAAAGTGTTGCCATTCGGAATAACAACTGCGCCAAGAGTTTTTACAAAATGCCTGGCAGTAGTAGCTGCACATATCAGAAGGCAGCAAATACATGTGTTCCCGTACTTAGACGACTGGTTAATCAAAACCAACACGCTAAAACAGTGTTCACAGCACACAAAATATGTCATACAAACCCTTCACAGGCTAGGTTTCTCCATCAACTACGCGAAGTCACACCTTTTGCCGTGTCAAACGCAGCAATACTTAGGAGCGACAATCAACACAACAAAAGGGATTGCCACTCCAAGTCCACAACGGGTTCAAACATTTCACAAAGTAATACAGGCCATGTATCCAACACAAAAGATACAAGTCAGAATGGTAATGAAACTACTAGGCATGATGTCTTCATGCATAGCCATTGTCCCAAACGCAAGATTGCACATGCGACCCTTACAACAGTGACTAGCATCACAATGGTCACAAGCACAGGGTCAACTTCTAGATCTGGTGTTCATAGACCGCCAAACATACATCTCGCTTCTATGGTGGAACAGTACAAATTTAAACCGAGGACGGCCTTTCCAAGACCCAGTGCCACAATACGTCATAACAACAGATGCTTCCATGACAGGGTGGGGAGCACACCTCAATCAACACAGCATCCAAGGACAATGGGACATACATCAGAGACAGTTTCACATAAATCACTTGGAAATGTTAACAGTATTTCTAGCGCTGAAAGCATTTCAACCCATAATAACCCAAAAATACATTCTTGTCAAAACAGACAACAATGTATTATCTAAACAAACAAGGAGGGACACACTCAACACAGTTGTGCCTCCTAACACAAAAAATATGGCATTGGACGATTCACAACCACATTCGCCTAATAGCACAATTTATTCCAGGGATTCAGAACCAGTTGGCAGACAATCTCTCTCGAGATCACCAACAAACCCACGAATGGGAAATTCACCCCCAAATACTAAACAATTACTTTCAAATTTGGGGGACGCCTCAAATAGATCTATTTGCAACAAAGGAAAACTCAAAATGCCAAAACTTTGCATCCAGGTACCAACAAGACCAATCCCAAGGCAATGCTCTATGGATGAACTGGTCAGGGATCTTTGCATATGCTTTTCCCCCTCTCCCTCTCATTCCATATGTAGTAAACAGGTTGAGTCAAAACAAACTCAAACTCATACTAATAGCACCAACATGAGCGAGGCAACCTTGGTACACAACACTACTAGACCTGTCAGTAGTACCTCATGTCAAACTACCCAACAAACCAGATCTGTTAACACAACACAAACAACAGATCAGACATCCAAATCCAGCATCTTTGAATCTAGCAATTTGGCTCCTGAAATCCTAGAATTCGGACACTTGCACCTCACACAAGAATGTATGGAGGTCATAAAACAAGCTAGGAAACCTACTACTAGACACTGCTACGCAAACAAGTGGAAAAGATTCATGTATTACTGCCAAAATAATCAAATTCAGCCATTGCACGCATCTCCAAAGGATATAGTAGGATATTTACTACATTTGCAAAAATCAAATCTAGCTTTCTCTTCCATAAAAATACATCTCACCGCAATATCAGCTTACCTACAAATTACTCATTCAACTTCACTATTTAGAATACCAGCCATTAAAGCGTTTATGGAAGGCTTAAAGAGAATCATACCACCAAGAACACCACCTGTTCCTTCGTGGAACCTCAACATTGTCTTAACAAGACTCATGGGTCCACCTTTCGAGCCCATGCATTCTTGTGAAATGCAATACTTAACGTGGAAAGTTGCATTTTTGATTGCCATCACATCTCTAAGAAGAGTGAGCGAGATTCAAGCATTTACCATACAAGAACCATTTATTCAGATACATAAAAATAAAGTAGTTCTAAGAACAAATCCTAAATTTTTACCAAAGGTTATCTCACCGTTCCACTTAAATCAAACAGTAGAATTACCAGTGTTCTTCCCACAACCAGATTCTGTAGCTGAAAGAGCACTACATACATTAGACATCAAAAGAGCACTAATGTACTACATTGACAGAACGAAACTAATTAGAAAAACAAATCAACTATTTATTGCCTTTCAAAAACCTCATACAGGAAATCCAATTTCAAAACAAGGCATTGCTAGGTGGATAGTTAAGTGTACTCAAACCTGCTATCTTAAAGCAAAGAGAGAGCTGCCTATTACACCAAAGGCACACTCAACCAGAAAAAAAGGGGCTACCATGGCCTTTCTAGGAAATATTCCAATGAACGAAATTTGTAAGGCAGCAACATGGTCTACGCCTCATACATTTACCAAGCACTACTGTGTAGATGTGTTAACTGCACAACAAGCCACAGTAGGTCAGGCTGTACTAAGAACATTATTTCAAACTACTTCAACTCCTACAGGCTGAACCACCGCTTTTGGGGAGATAACTGCTTACTAGTCGGTGCACAGCATGTGTATCTGCAGCTACACATGCCATCGAACGGAAAATGTCACTTACCCAGTGTACATCTGTTCGTGGCATGAGTCGCTGCAGATTCACATGCGCCCACCCGCCTCCCCGGGAGCCTGTAGCCGTTTAGAAGTAGATCTTCAACATTTGTACATTTGTAAATATATTACTTTAACCTTTATTATGTACATACGTATTAATTCCATTGCATGGGCACTATTACTAACATACACAACTCCTACCTCACCCTCTGCGGGGAAAACAATCTAAGATGGAGTCGACGCCCATGCGCAATGGAATCGAAGTGGGAGGAGTCCCTCGGTCTCGTGACTCGAAAAGACTTCTTTGAAGAAAAACAACTTGTAACACTCCGAGCCCAACACCAGACGGCGGACTGTGCACAGCATGTGAATCTGCAGCGACTCATGCCACGAACAGATGTACACTGGGTAAGTGACATTTTCCATACAATACGACAAGTAGTGCAGATATGTACACAACAATGTCCGTGCACCAACAGTCCAAAAATGCATGGGCGAGGCCCACAATAGATACCTGACCAAAATCCGAGAGAACACTGCCGGGGCATCAGATAGAAACACTACAGACACCTCAGGGGGAAAAGAAGGGGGGGCACCTCAGCCAGATGAATGCGAAGCCAGATCCACGACGGGGCTCCATGCCCATTGATGTATCCTGGGGAGTGCAAAGCCACAGTCTCTCAAGTCTCACAAGTGGGTGGGTTGCCCACTGTGCCATCCTGGGGAGTGCAAAGCCACAGTCTCACAAGTCTTTACAGTGGGTAGTTTGCCCACTGTTACATCCTGGGGAGTGCAAAGCCAGTCTCACAAGTCTCTACAGTGGGTGGGTTGCCCACTGTTACATCCTGGGGAGTGCAAAGCCACAGTCTCACAAGTCTTTACAGTGGGTGGTTTGCCCACTGTTACATCCTGGGGAGTGCAAAGCCACAGTCTCACAAGTCTCTACAGTGGGTGGGTTGCCCACTGTTACATCCTGGGGAGTGCAAAGTCACAGTCTCACAAGTCTCTACAGTGGGTGGGTTGCCCACTGTTACATCCTGGGGAGTGCAAAGCCACAGTCTCACAAGTCTTTACAGTGGGTGGGTTGCCCACTAGACCATCCTGGGGAATGCAAAGCCACATTTTCGCAAGTATCTGCAGTTCTCTACCGGTACTGGGTAGGACTGGTGCCCAGACAGGATAAGTCTCCCCGTGAAAGTTCATGTTCTGTCAATGTCCCAACTGCACATGGGATAAGGATGCCTGATGTGGCAGCCTATTCATACCCACACGGTGTTTGCCTTGTTCAGCGGTCTTCACCATGGCAGTCTTTGCCCTGTTCAGCGGTCTTCACCATGGCGGTCTTTGCCCTGTTCAGCGGTGCTTTGACATGGCGGTCTTTGCCCTGTTCAGCGGCGCTTAGCCATGGCAGTCTTTGCCCTGTTCAGCGGTCTTCACAATGGCGGTCTTTGCCCTGTTCAGCGGTGCTTTGACATGGCGGTCTTTGCCCTGTTCAGCGGTGCTTAGCCATGGCAGTCTTTGCCCTGTTCAGCGGTCTTCACCATGGTGGTCTTTGCCCTGTTCAGCGGTGCTTAGCCATGGCAGTCTTTGCCCTGTTCAGCGGTGCTTAGCCATGGCTGTCGTTACCCTGTTCAGCAGTGCTTAGCCATGGCAGTCTTTGCCCAGTTCAGCGGTGCTTAGCCATGGCGGTCTTTGCCCTGTTCAGCGGTCTTCACCATGGCAGTCTTTGCCCTGTTCAGCGGTGCTTAGCCATGGCAGTCTTTGCCCTGTTCAGCGGTCTTCACCATGGCGGTCTTTGCCCTGTTCAGCGGTGCTTAGCCATGGCAGTCTTTGCCCTGTTCAGCGGTCTTCACCATGGCGGTCTTTGCCCTGTTCAGCGGTGCTTAGCCATGGCAGTCTTTGCCCTGTTCAGCGGTGCTTAGCCATGGCGGTCTTTGCCCTGTTCAGCGGTCTTCACCATGGCGGTCTTTGCCCTGTTCAGCGGTGCTTAGCCATGGCGGTCTTTGCCCTGTTCAGCGGTGCTTAGCCATGCCGGTCTATGGACTGTTCAGCGGTGCTCTGACATGGCGGTTCGGAAACTGACATTGGTGTGTGGCATGACGATCTCTACACTGGACATTGGTGTGTGGCATGACGATCTCTACACTGGACATTGGTGTGTGGCATGACGATCCCCACACTGGACATTGGTGTGTGGCATGACGATCTCCACACTGGACATTGGTGTGTGGCATGGCGATCTCCACACTGGACATTGGTGTGTGGCTTGACGTTCCATCATTGCCCAGCGGGGCTGTTTGATCCTGGTCCCTCCTGGGCTGTGACTCCGGCGGTGGTCTCCTGACCAGTAACGAGACTTGGGCCCTCCTGGGCTATGACTCCGGCGGTGGTCTCCTGACCAGTAACGAGACTTGGGCCCTCCTGGGCTGTGACTCCGGCGGTGGTCTCCTGACCAGTAACGAGACTTGGGCCCTCCTGGGCTGTGACTCCGGCGGTGGTCTCCTGACCAGTAACGAGACTTGGGCCCTCCTGGGCTGTGACTCCGGCGGTGGTCTCCTGACCAGTAACGATACTTGTGCCCTCCTGAGCTGTGACTCCGGCGGTGGTCTCCTGACCAGTAACGACAGTGCTGGCGGTTGTGTCTCGGCCGCCGGAAATGATGGCGCACTTCTCTGCCGTGACACTCACAACAGGCTGGGCAGACTTCCTCTGGACCTTCCCCACCTTCTTTGGAGTTACAGCTGACTCACCAATCGCCTTCAATCCCATTTCAGTTGTTGTCCCACCAGGAGTCTTGACACGGTCCCATCGTCCACTCTCCAATTTCAGAGCTTTTACAGGGGGTGGGCTGCCAGTGCCTTGGCTCCGGGTCCTACTGCCTGCCCTGGTGGACGGTGCACTCCAAAAACCTGGAACACGCACCACTGGCACTGGAGGCTTTTTGGCTGAGACGCTACAACGGGACTGATGAACTGGAGGGGGTGTGGGGGCAAACAGGTCAATTTGACATAAGGACAGTTTCTGACGGACACTGGGATGGGTAGCTGGAGGGGGTCTGGGAGTGGAGGTAGAGGAGGTGGTTGTAGGAGGTGTCACTTTAGGTGTTTTGGGTGCAGGTGCAGGTACTGGAGGCTGTCGTGAGGTGGATGGATGTTGGGTGAGTGATTGCCAGCGTTTGTGTACTTTGGGAGGGGGCGTCACAGACACACTGGGAGAGGACACAGGGGACGTGTAAATGGCAGTGGAGGTGGTGAGTGCAGGTGAGCGGCTTGTGGTGCTGGGTGTCCTGGTGCGAGTCCTAGTGCCTGTAGATGTGGTGCATGCAGGTGTGTGTGTAGACGACACTGGGAGGGAGGAGGGAGAAGAGGAGGAGGGGTACACAGTGGAGACAGTGGATGTTGCTGTGTCTGTATGGGTGTGATGCTTGTGTGAGTGCCTGTGGTGTGTGTGGTGCCTATGTTTGCTTGAGCTACTTTTGGGTGTTGACTTGTGTGCATGCTGGTCTGTAGGTGTGCTTGGGATGGGCTGGGGTACAGGGGATTGGGTCTGGGTGGAGGAAGTTGGAGGGGGGAGGCTGGACACAGGGACAATGGCTGCCATTAGTGCTGAGGCCAGAGATTGCAGGGTTCGCTGAAGGACAGCCTGACCAGAATGAATGCCTTCCAGGAATGCATTACCGTGTTGCAACTCTCGTTCTACACCCTGGATGGCATTCACAATGGTAGACTGCCCAACAGTGAGTGACCTGAGGAGGTCAATGGCCTCCTCACTGAGGGCAGCAGGGGTGACTGGGGCAGGGCCTGAGGTGCCTGGGGCGAAGGTGATGCCCACCCTCCGGGGTGTACGAGGCACGGGGCGAACGCTGAGGGGCTGCTAGGAGGGCTGTGCTGGTAGGGGAGGTGGCGGCTGTACCTGTATAAGTGGGGCGCACAGATGGCGCCGCCACCACAGGGGCGCTCACATCGGAAGACGAGTCCGTGTCGCTGGTTTGTGATCCTGTGGCCAATGTGAAGCTCCCCTCGCCCTCCGTCCCACTGGTGCATTCAGAGTCTGTGGTGTGGTCCTCCATGGCCATGTGGGATGCAGCTCCCTCATGCTCCGGTGCCACTGTACCCCCGCCTGATGATGCTGATGTACAAAAGGACAGGGAGAGCAGGAAAAGGGGGGGGAGACAGAAGAAAGAGAGTTTTAGTGCATGGCATACCGCTACCGTTGGCGGACAAGACAGACACAGCAGCCCCATGCATTACGCCGTGCTCCTGCCCTCTGCACATGCAATTTCTGGGATATGGCCTACATGGCAATGGTAGAAATCTGCGCACATGGATGGCAAAGGGGCAACTATACATCAACTTGCCTCTGTTCTGAGCTGGGGTAGAGCCCCACATGGCCTACATTACGGAGGGGCCTTGCCTACCTAACTCGCCCTGGCCTAGGGACACGCACAGCCCACCTCCCCCACCCAGACACCTCCACGGCACGCAAAGTCCACAGAATTAGGTTGTACTCACCCCCTTGTGTCTGCTGTGATGTCCTTAAGCGCCCATCCAACTCCGGGTAGGCCACCGCCAGGATCCGGAACATCAGGGGGGTCATGGTGCGACGGGCACCCCTGCCACGTTGGGAGGCCATCCCCAGCTGAGCCTCCGCCGTCTTCTTGCTGCAGCGGCGAATGTCCTCCCATCTCTTCTGGCAGTGGGTGCCCCGTCTCTGGTGGGCCCCCATGGTCCAGACTTCCTTGGCGATGGCATGCCAAATGTCCCTCTTCTGGTGGGCGCTGACCTACATGACATGCACAAGGAAAGAGGAACAGTCATTACCTACTGCACCGTCAATGTGAGTGGCCCCCTCCCAACTCTGTACATGTGGCCCATTCATCCCCATGCATTTCTGTTGTAAGAACTCTGCCCCCTTCCCTCTCCCACCCAGCCCTGTCCACCCAGGCCTAGCCCATCCAACGTGCTCCCTTTGTACTAACCTGTTGGTCTGGAGGACCGTAGAGTAGCATGTACTGGGGGAGGACCCCATCCACAAGTTTCTCCAACTCCTGTGCAGTGAAGGCAGGGGCCCTTTCCCCAGACACAGCAGCCATCGTCGCTTCCAGACCGAGGTCACAGCAGCACTAGCAGTGTAGGTCCTCTCCTGTCGAAGGTCAGGTATCTAGTGATTGAAGAGATAGAAAATGGTGGTGACGTCCGCGGTGGTGATGTCCGCGGCGGGCGCATCATCACCGCCAGCGCACCTGTTCATTGGCTCCTGGGACCCATAGGGTCCAATGTTAACCAATGCAGCATTGCGCCGCGCTCTACGACCGCCTACCACGACGGTGTCCAACGCCAGCGCAGTTACCCCACAATTCCATTGTCCCAGTTTAGAGGTCAGGCAGCCGCCATTTCAGGGGCCCAGATGGCTTCATTTACTACTGCGTCACACATACCGAGGCCTACACTCAAAACATTTTCCGGATGGGTTAAATGTCTGTTGTAGTCTTGTGTGTGACTGTGGGTACATACCTGGAGGAATGGTGACAGTTTCTTCGCTGTTGTCCTTCTTAGGCACCGTCAGTTGGGACATATTGGAAGATGGCGGAATCCGCCGGTGTACCGACCGCTGGTGGACCTGTTGACAATGGAAGAGAGACATTTGATCGTGACCTACCGGTTCGACCGTGCCACAATCCAGGAACTATGTACACAGTTGGAGCCAGACCTGATGTCACCAATCCGCCATCCGACTGGAATCCCCCCTGACGTTCAGGTGCTCTCAGTGCTCCATTTCCTTGCAAGTGGGTCATTTCAGACTACTGAGGCCATGGCATCACGGATGTCCCAGCCTATGTTTTCCAACGTGTTGTCCAGAGTGATGTCTGCCCTGCTGAAACACGTAAGGAGATACATCATTTTCCCTGAGGTGGAGGATTTGCCTACAGTGAAAGGTGACTTCTATGCCCTTGGACATATCCCGAACGTCATAGGTGCCATTGATGGGACCCATGTAGCTTTGGTCCCCCCGCAGGAGTGAACAGGTGTACAGGAACAGGAAGAGTTATCATTCTATGAATGTCCAGATGGTCTGTTTGGCAGACCAGTACATCTCGCAGGTAAATGCTATGTTCCCTGGCTCAGTGCATGACGCCTACACCCTGCGGAATAGCAGCATCCCTGATATGATGGGTCAACTCCAGAGGCACCGTGTATGGCTATTGGGGGACTCTGGTTACCCCAACCTGTCCTGGCTATTGACCCCAGTGAGGAATCCCAGGACCAGGGCAGAGGAACTCTACAATGAGGCCCATGGGCGGACTAGGAGGGTGATCAAACGCACCTTCGGCCTCCTGAAGGCCATGTTCAGGTGCCTCCATATGGCAGGTGGGTCCCTATTCTACTCACCGAAGAAGGTGTGCAACATCATCATCGCCTGCTCCATGCTCCATAATTTGGCATTGCGACGCCAGGTGCCTTTTCTGCAGGAGGATGATCCAGATGACGGTGTTGTAGCAGCGGTGGAGCCTGTGGACAGTGATGAGGATGAAGCTGATGAAGAAGAAAACGACAACAGGGAGTCAGTCATACAGCAATATTTCCAGTGAGACACAGGTGAGTACATTTTCAGGTTTAACATAACATTAACTTTCACACGTCTACCTCTATCCTGTACCTACATTTCACTCACTATTTGTTAACTGAGTTGTCCCCTTCCATTTCAGTTTCACAAATGTGGTAACCTATGTGTCAACAGCTTGCACCCTTGAAAGGCTTGTGATGTGTGACATTGGTATGTTGGCCTTCCCATGGGTAACCATTTTTGACACTGTAATTGACAATACAAAGTTCAAAATCATTGACTGACTCCAGTTTTATTAGTGTTTCAAGGGTGTTTATTTAAGTGCATAACAATGAAGGGGGGTTGTGAAATAGGGATGGGTTATGGTGGAAGAATGTCCATGGCAGAGTCCAGTCTATTAGTCTCACAGGTACATTGCACATCTGGCCATTGGAAGTGGAGCTGGGGCAGTTCCGATTTGGACAGGGTAACAAAGTGGTACAGTGGGGGGACAATCAGGGTGGTCTTATTTCCTGGCGGGGGTCTTGCCATCTTGCTCTGTCCTGTTCCTGGATCTCAGGGACCGCTTTCGTGGTGGTTGTCCGTCTGCAGGGGGTGGGGTGCTGGTGTGTTGGTCCTGTGGCGGGCCGTCCTGTCCACTAGCGCCGGCGGAGGTGGTGGGCATTTCATCGTCCTGGCTAGTGTCAGGGGCCCCTTGTAGTGCCATTGATGTCCGTCAGCACCCCTACAATGGTGCCCAGGGCGGAGCCGATGGTCCTGAGCTCCTCCCTGAACCCCAAATACTGCACCTCCGGCAGACGCACGGTCTCCTGCAACTTGTCCAGGACCGTTGCCATTGTCTCCTGGGAGTGGTGGTATGCTCCCATGATGGAGGAGAGAGCCTCGTTGAGAGTAGGTTTCCTTGGCCTGTCCTCCCTCTGTCGCACAGCAGCCCTCCCAGTTCCCCTGTGTTCCTGTGCCTCCGTCCCCTGGACCGTGTGCCCATTACCACTGCCCCCAGGTCCCTGTTGTTGTTGGGGTGTTGGGTTAGCCTGGGTGCCCTGTAGTGGTGGACACACCTCTGATTGACCTGTCCTGGGTAGGGAGGTATGGGCCTGCTGGGTGGGTGCTGTGCTGGTGTTACCAGAGGGTGGAAGTTCGGTGTTGGGCTGTGGCTGGGCAAGGGGAACCGACTGTCCTGAGGCCCACGATGGTGCGGGCTGGTCATCAAGATCCAGTAGGGTAGAGCTGCTGTCGTCACTGTGGGCCTCTTCTGGGGGTGGAGTGGTGTTGTCTGGACCCTCTGGTGTGGTGACGTTCCTTCGGGTTCCTGCGGGGGTATAAGTCAATGATTATTGCATGTGTGTGTTTCATGGTGTGCAATGGTTGGGTGTGTGTGTACACCAGTGCAGGCATTCCTGTTTGGGGGCTTGTGTGCTGATGGTTGGGGGGTGTTCTGGGTATGTGCAGTGGGCATGCTTTAGTGATGGGTATCCATGCTTAGTTGTGTAATGCAGGTCTTGGGGTTGGGATGGGTGGTTGGTGTTATGGGTACATTAGTGAGGAGTTAGGGTGATAGGGGAGGGTGTGAGGGTGGGGGTGTGTGATAGCATGCAGGTAAGGTGGGGGATATGATAGTTAAGATTTGGCTTACCAGTGTCCGTTCCTCCAACGACTCCTGCGAGGCCCTCAGGATGCAAGATGGACAAGACTTACTCCTCCCACGTTGTTAGTTGTGGGGGAGGAGGTGGGGGTCCGCCACCAGTCCGCTGAACTGCGATGTGGTGCCTGGATACCGTGGAACGCACCTTCCCCCGTAGGTCGTTCCACCTCTTCCTGATGTCCTCCCTATTTCTTGGATGCTGTCCCACAGCGTTGACCCTGTCCACTATTCTTTGCCATAGCTCCATCTTCCTGGCTATGGATGTGTGCTGTACCTGTGAGCCAAATAGCTGTGGCTCTGCCCGTAGGATTTCCTCCACCATGACCCTGAGCTCCTCTTCGGAAAAGCAGGGGTGTCTTTGGCGTGCCATGGGGTGGTGTGTGTGATGTGTGAGGTGGTGTATGTGGTGATGAGTGTGGTGAGTGTAGTGGTATGTGGTGTTTTGTGCGTGGATGTTGTGTGGGTGATGGTGTAGTGTGCCTCTGTGTGATGGGGTTCTCTATTCTGTGCTGTCTCTCTCTGGCCTTCTCTCTAATTTTGGGTCGTAGGGGTTTGTGGGTGATGTGGGTGGGTGTTTTATATTGTGTTGGGTGTGTGGGAGTGTTGTTTGTATGTGCATCAGGTGTGTGTATTTGTAATTGTCCAATGTGGTGGTGTTTTGGAGCTGTGTGTGTATTTTGAGCGCAGCGGTGTGTACCGCCAATGGAATACCGCGGTTGAAAGACCGCCGCGTGGATTCGTGGGTCGTAATAGCATGGGCGTGTTTCTGTTGGCGTGGAGGTGGAGGATTTGTTTCCACATGTTTATCACTGACCTTTGGTGTGGTGAGATTGTGTGGGTGTCTGAATTTCGGCGGATTCCGTGATGTGTGTCATAATAGCTGTGGCGGGCTCCCGCCGCCGCCGCAGTGTGTTGGCGGTCTTCTGCACGGCGGTAAGCGCCTTATGCCGCCAATGTTGTAATGACCTTATGTACTTTGTGCGCAGTATGCGTGGCATTGCTTTGCAAGACTTTGCAATGTCTGTGTTGGTTCTGAGGAAGCTGTAAAATGAGGCTGTGTGGGGTTTGGCATTGGTCAGTATCAGTTCTGAAGAAGCTTGCAGTTGTGTGGTGGAGTTTTGCAGGGCTCTGTGCTACCTGATGTTGGTTCCAATGAAGCTTGCAGCTGTGCTGCATGGCTTTAGGGGCTTTGTGGGTCATGGACAGGAGAGGCCCTTGTTGGGGATCAGGAACTGACTCCAGCACAGGCCAGGAGAGCTCAGACAGTTCCAGTTGCAGGTCAAGGTAAGTCCAGTGCAGCAGGGCGGCATGTTGTGTCCCTGTAGCTCAGACAGAAGGTTAGCCAGCTGACCCTTGGGGTCATTCAGGTTAGCCTTGGATGTAGGGAGTAAGTCCAGTCTTCTTTCTCAGAGAACAAGGCAGTCCTCAAGCAGCAGGGCAGTCCTCTGTTAACAGCAGGGCAGTCATCTGGGGGGGGCGAAGCATTCCTTCTTTTCTAATGTCCACAGGTCCAGGAGTATATTGAAGAGTGGCTTTGGAGATCCAATATTTATACCAGGGGGCAGCCTTTGAAGTGTGGGGGTTTCCTATACTACCCTCACATCTGGTTCTGAAAAGTTTTTCCCTTCACTTGCCAACGCTACAAGAAGAATGGGGTGACAGACTATTGTCAGCTGCCTTTCTGCCCATTGAAGTGTAAGTGGGGCAGGGAACAGCTCCCCCCAGCCATCCTTCTGACACCTAATCCCTTTTGTGTCACTGTCTGGAAGATATACACAAAGTTAAACAGCAGGGCCATTAACAGTCATGTGACACAGACACTGACAGAAGGCACAAATGATTAGGACAGGAAAATTACAGCTTTCTAAAGTGGCATTTAAATAGTTGTGGCTCAAAATCTGACGTTAGCGTTAAAGAGGACCTTAAATTAAAATGTCATTTGATTCTAGACATGACTTCTTTACCTGCTCCCAATCCCAAGTTAGCACATATTAAATGTATTAAGGTAACCCAATGTTAGTCAGTGTATATTGAAGAGTGGCTTTGGAGATCCAATATTTATACCAGGGGGCAGCCTTTGAAGTGTGGGGGTTTCCTATACTACCCTCACATCTGGTTCTGAAAAGTTTTTCCCTTCACTTGCCAACGCTACAAGAAGAATGGGGTGACAGACTATTGTCAGCTGCCTTTCTGCCCATTGAAGTGTAAGTGGGGCAGGGAACAGCTCCCCCCAGCCATCCTTCTGACACCTAATCCCTTTTGTGTCACTGTCTGGAAGATATACACAAAGTTAAACAGCAGAGCCATTAACAGTCATGTGACACAGACACTGACAGAAGGCACAAATGATTAGGACAGGAAAATTACAGCTTTCTAAAGTGGCATTTAAATAGTTGTGGCTCAAAATCTGACGTTAGCGTTAAAGAGGACCTTAAATTAAAATGTCATTTGATTCTAGACATGACTTCTTTACCTGCTCCCAATCCCAAGTTAGCACATATTAAATGTATTAAGGTAACCCAATGTTAGTCAGTGGACAGTAGGTGTGACAATAGTGAAAAACAACTTAAGGAGTTTTACACTACTGGGACATGTAACACTTACACCCACATGCCATATTGTTTTTTTTAAATACAATGGGCCTGATTTTGACCCTGGCGGACGGCCGCCAAGGTACCGCCGCTGAATGACCGGCGGCCATTTAGACATTTCCTCTGGGCCGGCGGGCGCTCTCCAAAAGAGTGCCCGCCGGCCCAGAGGAAATGCCCCTGCAACGAGGACGCCGGCTCAGAATTGAGCCGGCGTAGTTGCAGGGGTGCGACGGGTGCAGTTTGCACCCGTCGCGTATTTCAGTGTCTGCTTAGCAGACACTGAAATACTTTGCGGGGCCCTCTTACGGGGGCCCCTGCCGTGCCCATGCCATTGGCATGGGCACGGCAGGGGCCCCCAGGGGCCCCGCGGCACCCCCTACCGCCATCCTGTTCCTGGCGGGCGAACCGCCAGGAACAGGATGGCGGTAGGGGGTGTCAGAATCCCCCATGGCGGCGCAGCAAGCTGCGCCGCCATGGGGGATTCTAAGGGCAGCGGTAAACCGGCGAGAGACCGCCGGTTTGCCTCTTCTGACCGCGGCTGAACCGCCGCGGTCAGAATGCCCTGCAGGGCACCGCCGGCCTGTCGGCGGTGCTCCCGCCGACCCTGGCCCCGGCGGTCTATTCTGCATTAGGACTGACTTTTGTGTCTTGAAAATGAAGGTTTAAGCCTCGCAAACGGTTTATTTTGTCAGGTGAAAAAGGCAGTTTGCAATTGCACCACAGACTGCAGTGGCAGGCATTAGGTATATTTTAAAAGGTTAATTCAGTGGGTGGCACAATCAGTGCTGCAGGCCCAGTAGTACCAATTAACTTAGTCCCATGGTACATGTAGTACCATTTGCTAGATACTTAAAAGTATGTTAAATGTACGAATAGTAAATGCACTTCTACTGTCATGTAGGAAACACACTTTTTATTTGCAACCCAGCCAGAGCACAATGAAACTTCTGGCAGCTATATATTTAGTCCATAACCGTAGGTGGTGTGAATAGACACCGCAGCTCTCAAATTACATTTAACATTCACACAATATTTTCTGTGCCATTTACAATGGTCTTACACAACAGATAAATAGACCAATTGGATGAACCCAATTTTATCACTACAATTTTTGGGACAGGGTACTCATGATGTGACACTGATATAGCAGCGTCACATGGTACAAAATCATAGTAAAAGCAAATATAAGGTGCAAGACCATCACATAGACTTTATTATATTTTTACAGGGCAAATACATTGATCTTCCATGGTCTTGATATTTTTTTTGTTGGCTCCAATGTGTGAATAGGTCCATATGAACCATGATGGGCTCATGGGAAGGTGTTTAATGATCATGTATGTGTAAATGTTTTTGTTAGTCTGAGTGCCTGACATTGTCATTGTTATAGGTTAACTTAGAGCATCCACGTTATATGTGTCTGCTTATATCTGATCGATCCAGTTATTAAAACCAATGTATTTTGAAGGTTTATGCAGCACAGTGCCATATAGACATATATATGTACATAGTGGTTAAACAATAAAGTCCACTCAAATTGAATATGCTACAAAATAACCTGAAGAAAACAATTTGGAGCACTGTGCATCCATTTACATACGATACTTGCTCTTGTGCAAGTTAGGGTTTTTTAAGCTGGCCACAACTTGCAAATTTCATTGATCTTCATTTGTAACCATGTATGTATTTTAACTGGGGTTTTTCAAAATGAGTTTCAGAGCCATTTCAAAGACATGTGAGTTCTGCCTAGTAATAACTGCACTTTAACTGTTTTGTTTAGAGAATTTCATTTGTTTTTGATGATATTCTCCATCCATTTCACAACCTGCCGCATGTGGGTGGCAATTCACTTATGGAGGCCCTGCAGATCATGTCCTTCAACAGTGCACAGCAGTGTTTTTTACCCAGGATACTGGCCTAACGCAAACTCTAAGGTCAACTCCATCTTCCCCTATTTACAGCTTCGATTTTATGCATAGTGCCTTAGTCCAGAAACTGGCCGACAACATGCTGCACGTTGTGCACAGTAGGGTATTCTGTACCTGCTGTGGGCATCCAATGACCTTAGCACATGGCCTCTGACCACTTCCTGCAGCAAACCTGTTAAGGATGCCATCCACTTTCAGACATATATGGGAGGGTTGTCTGTATTGTCGGTGACCATTGACCAACCCTTCACAGGCAGTGTGAAGCAGAGGTTGGCCAACCTCTCTGCACACTGTTGTTGGCCTTGCACAGCAGAGGTTGGCCATAGGACCTGGTATATGGTGACGCC
Source organism: Pleurodeles waltl (assembly GCF_031143425.1). Lineage (NCBI taxonomy): Eukaryota > Metazoa > Chordata > Amphibia > Caudata > Salamandridae > Pleurodeles > Pleurodeles waltl. Next base: position 263,493,228 of record NC_090448.1, on the reverse strand, counting down.
ATACACCAAACCCGCCGCAGGTGCACTTGCAGGGCCTCAAATGTAATAGGTGCAAACTCTTCGATTGAGCTTGGTGGATGGTTTTCAAAAAAGCTCTTTTTTGGTTTTGAGGTTGTTGTGCTTTTTTGGATGTTGTTTTATTTGTGTTTTAGTCAGTTTTGGTGCAGCTGTGTGGCAAATGGGCACCTGTTAACTTTTACGATTTTGCTAGATGGAAAGTTTTGGAATGGTCTTCCATCTTTTTATTGCCAGGGTTCTGCTCACCACACCAAATGTTGATTTTGCATTCAAAACAATATAACACAACCATTTTGAACTTAGGTTTATTTTACTGCTCTGCTTGCTACAGCACATGTGCAGTAATTGTTTCTGTGTGTCTTTATCACTTTTTTGCGGTTGCCTTCTCCTGCTGGGCTCTCAAATGCTACTTATCATACCTGAAATTGAAGTGTTGTCTCATGTTCAAAGTGTCAAAAGAGTATAGTACTCTCATCCCCCTGCTTAGCTTCTAGTCATAGAGTTTACAGGTCACACCCCTCACATAAGTTTCTTCTCTCCTTGAAAATGCGTGAAGATTTCCATCACTATTAAATTCTTGATATGCTTCTCCACTTCTACACTCTTAACAGTAAAATCAACCTCTTCTTCCTCCTGGACAGAAGATGGAGGCCCTGGAATCTCCTCTCAAGCTTTACCAGCATGACTCAGAGCTAGCCTACAGCATTCACTCCAAATATTAACTGCATGGTTGTCTTGATTTCCACAAAATAGCATCTCTGCCTCCTGTTGCTATGTAACAGGCACACCTTGATGTTGTGAAAGGTTACCTTAAGTTTCAGACACATAAACTTCAGAGTTCTCTACCACTTGCCAAACAGCCTTCAAAGGAAGTTCTGCTCCTATTGATAAGTGTGCCAGTTCCGTGGGCTCTTGTTTGAGCGTTTTAGAAACATCTGAGTTCACCAGCAATGCACCCACAAAAACACATGACCCCAGCCCAATCCTAATACTCATAATTAATGATGACATCATTCACTTTTTAAATTTTAGATGACTCCTAAATTTGTTGATGGTTTGCAGACTTAGGGGCATATTTATACTCTGTTTGCACCAAATTAGCATCATTATTTTTTACTCTAACTCGGTGCAAAACTAACTCCATATTTATACTTTGGTGCTAGCCCCGTCTAGCACCACATTTATGGCGTTAAAGTCATTTTTTGGAAGTGAAAACCTACCTTGCCTTAATTAGATGCAAGGTAAGCGTTCCCGTGCAAAAAATGACTGACTCTAGCCTACCCTTTGCACTGGCTTACACCATTCCATAAATATGGTGCCCGGCTGATGTACAGAAATGGTGCAAGCCAGTTCTAAACTTTTTGGTGCAAAACTGCTTTAGTGCAGTTTTGCACCAAAAATTATAAGTAAGGGCCTTAGAATCATGTTTTTAGACTAAACATACAAAAAATGGAAGGTATAGTCATCTAACAATTATCAGAATACCCTCACTTTAGAATTTGACCCAACATGCAGCCAAATGTTTCATAGTTTACAAACTGCAAATTCTTCAAACTACAGCAAGGGACCCAACATTCGTTCAAGACATTCCTATTTTCCATACTCATAAAGAGATTTTGAATTTCAGGACACGGATGTGGGGGCATGTTATTTGTGAGCTCTAGGTTGAGTTCAAGGATCTTTCACTCCAAATAAAAATATTTAGAGGGTCATTCTGACCCTGGCGGGCGGCGGAGGCCGCCCGCCAGGATCCCGCCCTCCAAATTACCGCGCCGCGGTCAAAAGACCGCGGCGGGTATTACGAGTTTTCCCCTGGGCTGGCGGGCGGTTCCAGTAAAACCGCCCGCCAGCCCAGGGGAAAACGACCTTCCCACGAGGATGCCGGCTCGTAATCGAGCCGGCGGAGTGGGAAGGTGCGACGGGTGCAGTGGCACCCGTCGCGTATTTCAGTGTCTGCAAGGCAGACACTGAAATACTTTTCGGGGCCCTCTTACGGGGGCCCCGCGACCCCCCCTACCGCCATCCTGTTCATGGCGGCTTTCCCGCCATGAACTGGATGGCGGTAGGGGGGGTCAGAATCCTCATGGCTGCGGAGCGCGCTCCGCAGCCATGGAGGATTTCAAAGAGCAGCGGAAAGTCAGCGGGAGACCGCTGACTTTCCGCTTCTGACCGCGGCTGAACCGCCACGGTCAGAATGCTCATTGGAGCACCGCCAGCCTGTTGGCGGTGCTCCCGTGGTCGGTAGCCCTGGCGGCCACCGGCCGCCAGGGTCAGAATGACCCTCTTAATGTAAAACAAATGCCAACATAGGTGGCATTTTTACTTTTTTTCTTTTAGTGTAAGGATCGTGTCTCACACACTGTAATGAAAGGTTTTCTTTTGGGGCCAGGCAACCGAAGTCTGGGTTTATGTACCAAGAATGAGGATGGGAGAAAAAGCTTCCCCGTACATCGCATTCATTAATTTTTTTAATTTGTCTGTTCACAGTTCACAAACCTACAACACATTTTTACTATGCTAATTTCTCAAAAGCATATCTCGGGGTAAAGTCAAAGGGGGTCATTACGACCCTGGCGGACGGCAGAGAAGCGGCGGTAAGACCGCCAACAGGCTGGCGGTCAAATTTTAGCAATTTTACCAAACCTCAACATCACATCACTCATTCACACACAACACGCACGCAGGCACCACCAACACACATACACGCACACACACCGACATACATGCCAACACCCACACACGCAGTCATACACGCACACCCACATTCAAACATACCTACAGGCATACAAGTACTCATTTCCAAACACACAACACCCCCGCAAGCATACACGCACCCACACACCCCCTCTACATACACACACCCCCATGCACGCACACAACACCACCCCACCCCCCTCCCCTAACGGACGATCGACGTACCTAGGGATCTATGGGGGCTGCTCCGCCGACACCACACCGTCAACAGAACACCGCCACGCCGAATCACGTCGGTGTTCTGTTGACGTGGCGGTGGAGGTGGAGCAACCTCCACTTCCCCACCGCCCGCCAGTATGGCTGTTGGCGGCTCTCCGTCCGAAAAAGGACAGAGAGCTGGCAACAGTCATAATACGCCGAGCGGAAAACCGCCACCACTGGCGAACTTCAGCACGGCGGTCCCTCTGCGGTCTTTACAAAAGACCGCCGAGGTCAAAATGACCCCCAAAGTGTCATGTAAAACGTGATGTAATCCTAGTCACCTTTTTTCTTTTGTGGAGAAAAGCAAAGTTTCCTATACTTATTTTTTAAAGTTGCATGAACATTTTTCAAACTCCACCAACATTACTAGGAATAATATCTATGGATGATCTATTCCTACCTCTGATTTACACAGATTATAAGCATATCTACATTCACTTTAAAAAAACAAAGCAGAATATTTTGTTGAAGTTAGGCAAAAAAATGGCAATGTAAATGTTACATTTTAAACTCAAAAACAGTGCTGCAATTCACACGTTAACTGTAACTGAAGTAAGTATAATTTGCGAATCTACCATGTACAGTGTTGTCATCAATTATGTTGCTTCAGATGTATCACTGATCATCAATGATGTCCAAGAACATATTATGATTGATGTAACATGTGAGGTAATAAGCAGTGCATGGTGAGGCATGAGGGGACCTTTGTATGTGTATGGCATGTGGCCAGGCCCTGCATCTGACCCCCTGTGGAATGCCAACTTCCCCATCGCACAATGCAATTGCTTTGGCCATGAAATCATGTGTCGGTGTCAGGGCTAGGATTGTGGCCAGGGCTGCACCCAACCTCCGACAGGCAGCTAAGACCCCATTGCTTGCCAAGGCCATGTTCTTGCAGCAGCCTTTTTTTTGTGGTGCCATATTATCGTGGTACTACCATTGAAATACACAGGGCCCTCTGACCTTCATGATATACCACCTTACTGTGACACTGCAAATCTATCTATCTATCTATCTATCTATCTATCTATCTATCTATCTATCTATCTATACATATATATATATATATATATATATATGTATATATATATAAGTCCCCAAGCCATTAAATGGTGGCAGCAAATTTGTCTTCTTGTTGCACTGAGCTAATGAGATTGCATGTTTTCAGCTCATGGTACTGCGTTACTCCGCAGTAGTTCCACGGTGGTCCCACATGGCCATATATACATACATTTTGAACCTTAATTTCCTCAAAACTACTGAACAGATTACATCAAAACACAAAAACACAGTTGTTAGACCTTACAGCCTTATGGTAGTCTTCTCCCAGACATTTTGGGCCTGCTTACAACTTTGGAGGAGGTGGTAATCCATCCCAAATGTGACGGATATACCACCAGCCGTATTACGAGTTCCATAGGATATAATGGACTCGTAATACGGCGGGTGGTATATCCGTCACTTTACCGTCACTTTTGGGACGGATTAACACCACCTCCAAAGTTGTAATCAGGCCCTTTGTCTTTTACCTCCTATTTTTTGCTGTATCATTTTGTTGGCTTTAAGACTCAGAGGACTTTGCCACTGCTGACCAATGCTAAAGTGTCTGTGCTTCTCCCTTATACAAGGTAACATTGGTCTATCCACAAATGGCATATTTATTTTACTTGTAAGTCCCTTGTAAAGTGGTATACCATATACCCAGGCCCTGTAAATTAAATGATACTAGTGGGCCTGCAGCACTAATTGTGCCACCCTCTTAAGTAGCCCTTCAAACATGTCTCAGGCCCGCCACTGCAGAGCTTGTGTGTGAAGTTTCATTGCCACTTCGTCTTGGCATGTAAAACCTCTTGCAAAGCCTTAAACTCCCCTTTATCAATGGTGGTTTCTTCGTGAGAGCGGGAGAGAGTCACCCTCCCACCCACTGTGAGCCCTCTGTGAGCCATGCTAAATGTAAAAAAATAAAGTGGCAATGAAATTACTTCATTGCCAGTTTAGTTTTTCAATGAGGGGCACCACCAGCCTGCCCCTGGGGTGGGAGAAACTGATTGGTAGCATAGAGGAGTGAAGTAGTGCCTGACTGGATGCTCCGAAGTGTGCATGTCAGTATGACCAGCTTGCTAACAACAGCCAGCCTGACATGCACACTTTTTAGCTCTCCAGAACAAGCACAGCAAAGGCCTCCAGGGCCTGAAGGAGCATCCAGCCAACCCCCTCCATCCAATCCTAGCACTTCTCTAATGCTGGTTAACTCTCTGCGTCTGGATTGGTTCGGAATGCTTCATGCATCAGACTGCAGAAGAACACCAAGAGGATATGCAGCACATGGGTAAATACCATTTTATTATTATTTCATTTATTAGAAATGTGTAAAGCATGCAAGGGAAGTGGTTCTTTTTTATTTTGTAGTTAGTTAGTGGTTATGTTTTTATTTGGTCTTTTGGAGGGAGTGGTTGTTTTATTTTGGGCCTTTGGGGGGGGTTCTTTTCTTGTTGGGAAGCAATGGGGCGCTTCCCTCACCCCACCACTTTCAAAGGCTACCAGCCACCCCTGCTTTTTATTACAAATAAGTCATCTAAGGTATGCCCTTAATAACCCTAAGGGCAGAGTGCTATTTAAGTAAAAGGCATATACTTTCACTATTGTGAGGCCTACTCCTCTTATACGGGAGTATTAGTAATTCCTTATTATACTTTTAAGGTGTAATTCCTGATCAGAAAGGAGAATCAACATCATGTTTCATATCATTGGAATGATAAAGATAAATCCTTTTTCCTGATAAAGTCAGATTTAACATTACATTTTTTTAGAAATGCATCTTTTGAAAAGTTGGCATTTCTCTGCTCTTGCTGATCTTTGTGCCTTGAAGCCTTACTCTAGTACATGTCTGGGCTAGGTTACAGACCCTTTGTGCATTCTCTCTCGACAGCCACCAACCCAAGAAGGGTGGGTGTGACAAAAGACTCATCTGCATTCTGAAGGGCCTTCTTGGGGTGGGAGGGTGGTGGGGAGCTAACACTCACACTTCAGTTGGGAAGTGCTGTCCTCACACAAACTGCTGATAACCCTCTACTGGGAATCTGGAGTTAGGACTAGGAAGAAAGGATATCTGTGCACTTCAAGGAACTTCTTTCAAGTAACCCTCAATTCAAGGGCACATTTGGGTAAAACTACTGGTCTCTGACCCTATCTAATCATTACACCTCTGGACCTGTGAAGACCTCTTTTGGAGTGAAAACTGCTGTGCTGTAAGGATTGCCACATTGACTGGACTGACTTTTCCAAGGAACTGCTTCTCTGCTTTGCTGAGCTGCCATGCTGCCTGCTGCTCTATTTCCTGTTGAAGACAAGAACTCGACCTATGTTAATAACCAGAGTGACTCCAAGGGTTTGCTGGCTTGCCCCCTGTTTACTAATTTACTCGCACAAAATCATAGAAATTCTGCAGTTATAGTTATAGTTTTTTAAGTAACTAAAATAAGGTAACTATAACTCATGCCCTCCGCCTGCACAGTTGTCTTTTCAATAAGTTTATTGCAAATTTTGCAGTGAGAATATGAAAGACGGCATAGAATATGTCATCAATGATATAACATGTTGAATAAGTAGCTGTGCATGGTGAAGACGTAAGTTATAGTTACCTTAGGGCACGAGTTACTTGAAAGAACTCTAACTATAACTGCTGAATATCTATGTTTTCATACGAGTAAATTCAGAACCTAACTATAACGCCCCTGTAACCTTTGTTTTTTTCAGTGAATTTTTTTGGTTTTGTACAGTAGTTTTCATCACGATAAATTAATCCAGCCACCTCCACACAGGCCTTTGGCTGTGCATGGCAGCAGTTGGCCATAGAGCCTGGCCTGTGGCTAGACCATTGGGCCAACCCCCTATAAGCACCCAACCTTGCATCATGCACAGCCTTCTCCCATGCACAGTAGAGGTCGCCCACAGGGGCTGGCCTGCTGCCAGTCCCTGCTGCTAACCCCCCTAACCACCCAATGCAATGCTGCACACAGCCCTTTGCCACAGCAAACACCTATGTCCCGGGAGTGGAAAGCCCTGGGACATAGCAGGAGCCAGCCCTACGATGTCCCCAGAGCCATCAGAGGCTCAAGAAGGGGGCCAAATGGCCCCTGTCCAACAGGACTAGCCCCTGGGGTGGTGGTCCCCAGGGCTTGGTGGTCCCAAAGGGAACCGCTTTCTGTTTTCTTACACTTTGCCCTGGGGGTAGTGGTCTCCGGGCTGAAAATACATTTAATAAGAAGCCCCAGGGAGTGGTGGTCCCCAGGGCAGAGGTGGGGCCATGGGCCCCCTTGCATATATAAAAAAGAATAAAGCTCTGGGGAGGTGGTGGTCCCTGGAGCTGTGGGGGTGGGTCGGGAGGCCTCCCTCACAAAAAATTTATAATGCCCCCGGGACCTGGGCCACCCAGGGGCCTATAGAAAAAGCAGGAGCCCACGGTTTAAAAAAAAGAAATTCAGCAAAATCATGAATATTGTGATCTTGCAGCAAATTATTTATTTTTTTTAAATGGTAGGGATCCCCCACCAGCACTAAGGGGTTAGGGTGTCCCTACCCTGGTCCCTTTTATTTTATTTCTACTTTTTTTCTGGGACTCGGCTCAAACTGAGTCCCAAGGTGGCTGCCAACACTTCCTGGTTTGAAGTCTTGGCAGCCAATTAGAGCTGTGTATTTCCCTGCATGAGTCCATCTTTATTCATGAATACTTTGTGGCCAGAGATATACAAATTTGAATTTCACTACATTTCTCAAAAAATACTGATCCGATTTACTCCAAATAAGCAAAAGCGTGACCTACGGACTGGCAGCTAACGTTCTGCCAAATTTGATGAAATTACGTCCAGTGGTTCGGACTGTAGTCGTGTCTAAAGAATCCTATCAATATTAACATGGGAAAGGCAACATTTTTGTAGCCCCCTTTTTCTCTGCCCCCGCTTGACAGATCACCCTGAAACTATCCAAGCTCAACAAGAATCACTGCAACACTGTTTTGAGAAAAGTTTGTGAAGATTCCTCAAACGGTGCTAAAGATATAGGCAAATCAAAAAACACTTTTCCCATGGAAACATGGCTCTAACAATAACTACCTACTGGTGACCGCGTGCAGGGGACAGTGATGAAATGCTTCAACAAGCAGGGAGCTGCTGTCAGAGCAGCTAATTGCTTGCTAAAGCTTTGGTACTGCAAGGGAAGCCTTAAGGCTTTCCCCGGAGTGCCATGTAGCCCATAAAGGATTTTTTTTTATTTTTATTAAAAAATGTATTTTAAATTAAAATATATATAGGGTCCTTGGGGAGCCCTTAAGGCTTCCCCCTCTGTGCCAGAAAGCGCATAAAGGGCTTTTGATTCTTTGTTTTAAAGTATTTTAAACACATAATAGGAAAACCCAGAAAGGGCTAGAAAAAAATACATAACTTAATAAACCCCCATAACTCAGTGTGAAGGTTGTAGAACTTCACATTGAGCTATTGCTGTTCATGTCGAACTCGACTCATTTCAACTTTTTGTTTAAATAAAAAAACATATTTAAAAAAAAAAAACTTTTTTATTTTAAATTGGAGACAAATAACTCATTCTAAATACATCAGACATCAAAACCTTAAAACTCTATCTCTCTCCCTCTCACTTTCTTTCTCTCTCTGTCTCTCAATCAATTCTACCACTCACACACCCACTCAGTCACTTGAGCAACCATTCACAGACTCACTCAGACACTCATGCGCACAGTCAATCATGCACTCACTCAGAGCCCGAGACAGACCCTCATACGCCAACTCAGAACCACTCAGACAGTTACACACTCACTCACACACCCACTCAGACCATCACACCCACTTACACACCCACTGACACCCTGATGCACCAACTCACTGACCCGCCACATAATGATGCACCCACCAAAACACTGATGTCTGCACTCTCACATCCAGACAGACACTCAGACAGCCACTCTTACCCTCACATACAGCCTCTTACACCTATTTTCACACCCATAGAGGTCACGACTAACTTCCGCCGTGCATGTGCATATGGCTGAGCACATTTGGTTGGGTAGTTAGGGGGGTTGGCCGCAGGGACTGGCTGCAGGCCAGCCCTTGCGGGCAATCGCAACTGCGCACAGGAGAAAGCAGTGCATGGTGCAAGAGAGGCTGCTTATAGGGGGCTGGGCTCATGTCCGCGCTGCAGGCCAGAACCTTTGGCTAACTGCCACTGCCCGTCATGTGCGGCGGTGGTTGGATTCATGTATAGCAATTAAAATTACAATATATTTTTCTTAAAACATAGAAATTCACTGAAAAAAACTAAAGGTTACAGAGATTTTATAGTTAGGTTCTGAATTTACTCATACAAAACCAAGAAATTCAGCACTTACAGTTAGAGTTCTTTCAAGTAACTAAAACCTGTGCAGTAAGGTAACTATAACTCTCACCTTTATCCTGCACAGTTGATTACTCTACATATTATATCATTGATGACATATTCTATGCCATCTTTCATACTCTCAATGCAACATTTGCCATAAACGTATTGATGGCGAGAGTTATAGTTACCTTAGGGCGTGAGTTTTAGTTACTTGAAGGAACTCTAACTGCCAAATTTCTATGGTTTTGTACAAGTAAATTCAGAACCTAACTATTAAAATCCCTGTACCCTTTGGCTTTTTCAGTTAATATATATATATTTATACATATATCCCTATGAATATAACTCGTTATCTAAGGTAACTACAATTTGCATACTTGCCATGCACATTTCTCTCATCAATAATTTTTCCTCAGATGTTACAGTGATATTATCAGTGATGTCATAGAAGATGACATGAGTGATATAATATCTGTGGTAATTAGCAGTGCATGACGAGGCTGCAAGTTATAGTTACCTTAGGGCGCAAGTTATAGTTACTTGAAATAACTATAACAGCTGAATTTCTATGTTTTTGAGGGTACAATCTGACCCTAAGTGTAATGTCCCTATATACTTTGTTTTTTAGTGATTTTGTAAGGTATTTTTCATTCTATTTCCTAACTATGAAATCCTTATAACCTTTGTTTTTTTCAGTGAATTTCTATGTTTTTTTTAACATGAAGTAATATGGCCATCACAATGCACGGTGCGAGAGAGTTGACCACGGGGGACTGGCCTGGCATTGTACTACCCCCACCCAAGCTTGCTGTCCCCCCGCCATCAATGGTCCAAGTCCATGCCCCAGCTGTCTCATTACAGCCCTGTGTGGCTGTGTTCTACCACTTCCCTTCCTGTCGGCTCTGAACAGTTAGCCTGCTACCCCATCTACCTCCTCTTTACCCTCTGTTGCCCTTGGTTGCCCAATTCTGTGCCCTATCATTGACCTCCTGCTTATCATCTGTGCGTAGCTTCCTGCCCTCCTATGTACTCCAAGTGTTCTGGTGAGCTTCCACTGCCCTCCAACATTTTCAGATGGCTGTCATCTGTCCCTGTCGCCTCCACCCACCCGGTCCAAGTTCCATGCCCCATCTTCTCCCTCCTGTCCTCCATGGTCCATTTTGCTGCATCTTTCTTCTGCCCTCCATGCTCTGCTGTGCTGCAACTGCTCTTTCTGCTTGCCCGGTGTGATCTGTTTTGAAGCCCCTTCCCCTGCCCTCTCTTGCCTGTATCCAGACCCTACCCCTTCCTTCTGTTCTCCATAATCCTTTGTGCATGCCCCTCCCTCTTATCCACCATGGCCGTTGTGCTGCTACTACCCCTGCCGCTTGTGATGCATGGTCTGTGCTGCCACAACCCCTTAAACCTGCCCTGTGTGGTAAGCTTGCTGTCCCTGACCCCCTCCCTCTTTCCCTCCATTGTCTATGTGTATGCCATTATAGTCTCACTGTTACCCTCCATGGTGGGTTGTGCTTCTAGTGCCAATCCTGCCTGCCCTTCATGGTCAGCTTGCTGCTCCTGCCTTACCCCATGCCCCTGCCCTCCGTTTTCCATGTGCAGGTCCCTAACCACCCCCCTTTTGCCTTGTCGGGTCCTTTGTTGTGCACCTACCCCCTTCCTTTCAGGTAGTTATAGTTAGGACCTAGTTTTCATAGGAAAAGCATTTTTGTTGTGTTAATAACTTTGGCGCCGTTTGACAAATCTTTATGAAATTCTCCAAACTAGTACACCACTCACTTCAGCTGCTGTCTTGAAAGTTTTGTGGTGATTTTTTTAAGCGGGGCCCAAGAAAAAGGAGGGGGTCCCAAAACACGTTTTCCCCATGCAATTTACCAAAGACATTTTAGTCACAACGACAGCCCAAACTACTAGACAGAATTACACCAAATGTGTCAGAGAGCCAGGTCTTGGTCCAGAAAGAGCCCTTTTGTGATTTGGTATAAATCCATAGTTTAGTTTTAAAATTATTAAAGGAAAAAGAAATATAGACATCTAGGGATGTGGATCTGACAGATCTCATGCTGAGGTGTGATTGGCTGCCAACAATTCTATCTGGAAAATATTGGCAGCCATTTTGGGACTTGGACTCAGCTGAGTCCCAAAAAATCATTCAAAAAAGAAAGAGAAAGGGGCGGGGTAGGAATGCCATGACCCCGTAGCCCTGGTGGAGAGGTCCCCCAGAGACCCCTCCAAGGCTAAAAAACATTTTTTTTAAATTTTTCTTGTGAAAATCGCAGAGACTTTTTTTTTTTTTAAACAAGCGCTGTCTCCCAAGCTTGTTGAAAGTTAAGCCCACAGGTACACATACCTATATAAATACATAATTAACATAGTTCATAAGTGTGTTTTTATGCACATGCTACACAACTGCACATATATTTCCTTTTAGCAAATCTCTACACAGGTTGTGTTCAATGTTTCGAAAAAGCCTCACAGCATTAATACAAATGATTTCCTCAAAAGAAAACAAACGTTCCTTCAGTGGATGATCTTGATGTGTCCAGTCTCTGTGCCTGTGGCAGATATGTGTGGGTTTTTGTGGGATCACAACTTCCCTTGCAGATGCATTGAGCTGTGGGTTTCTGACACCAATGTTGCCCCTGTCCTCTGCTGGCATATATAATAGGAAAATGTCGGCCTGGCTGCGTTTAATAACTGTAAGCCCAAGGGAGACCATCCCCAGGGCTGTGCTCACAAAAGAGAGGGGTTTGCGTGGCCTTCCTCTCTGGGCCCCTAGAGGCCCTGGGGAGCCCAACCTAGGGATGAAAATAGTTTATATGGGGAGGGGGCCACACAGCACCTCTCCCTGAGCTTCCAGAAACCATAGGTATCCCAGTCCCAGGGCCTAAATTACTTTTCAAAGGAAAGGGGGCCTTGCGGCCCACTCTTTGAGCTGCTATTGTCCCTGGGGACCCCACCCCTCAGTGGGGCAAATTTTTCACCTCAAAAAAGTACACAGCTCTAGGGAATGGGGTCCTCATAAGGCCTATTCAAGGCTCAGGAAGAGGGTCCCTCATCCCCTTTTAACATAGGCCCAGGGGGATGGGGTCCCCAAGGACTAAAGCACACAGCTCCCCTCCCCTTTGTGATATATATGTATTGCGGTGGGGCACGAAGTCCCCAAGGCCTAATAGGGCTCGGTGGAGGGCACATGAGATGAGATGTCATCAATAAGTGATGGCATAAATTATGTCATAGCACACATATGTAACACGTAAGGTCATAAGCAGTGCATAATGGTGGGGGATTTCTAATTAGTACTCCTAACTATGATGAATTATGTGTTTTTTTAGTTCAATATATTATCTTTGCAATTGGCAAAATGACAAATGCACATAACTATAACCTTCAGTAAACATATGTGACCATATACATATATATATATATATATATATTCACGAACACACACACACATATATTCATATATATATATATGTATATATATATATATATATACATATATATATATATGTCTGTCGCAGTTTTCTTACATCTCTCATTAGCGTAAAAAACATAACAGAACTCTCTGCATATCCGAATTCCTGAGAAACAATTCTACTGCGATTTTAGTGTGGAATTTACAAGTAGTTTGCATCCATGGCTTGCCAGACTGAGTCCCAGTGGGAAGATTGCTGAATTTTCTTTATGAAAATTATTCACAAGTGAGTGCAGTATGTAAGAGATTATGCAAGTAACACTATCTTTGGGACTTAATCCCTTTACAAAATGAAAGTGTTGAAGACATCAAAGAGGCTCTCTGTTCTTTTTATGCACAGAAACTCTTTGGGCAGAGATCTATAAATTACCAGCCGCGGAGCACAAGCTTTCTTTTTTTACATTTGAGAAAGTTGCGCATTTTTGCAGGAACGTCTTCTACAAAGAGCCAGCACAACGTTTTTATCAATCTAATAATACCTCTATTTTATTTTTAGAATATTGCCGTCCAATCATGGATTGCGTGGTTCGTACACAAACTGCCCTTGTAATGAGTTTATTACAACCATATACAAGCACGGGAATGATGCATATAAAGCACGTGCTTCTCACCGAAGACTACAGCCTCTAAAAGCCAAAACCGCAGATGAAATAATGAGGGTGAAATGAGAAATAATCATTAACCATGGCAGTGCTAAATTTCTAAATAAAAACTTGCCGGTTCCCAAAGCTTTCCTCTGAAACTCGGGGCTGATGCAATCAAATGTGAGAGCACAGAATACTGAGGCAGCGTAATCCTGAAACCATCTCGGGCCTCTTTAGACCAATTATAGCCACTCCCTGCCCCTGTAGCTCACTCTTGAAGCTTTCTGCTTTCTCCCTTTGTGACGCTTTTTTGTTTTTCTCTTCCTTGCTCGCAGTAAATGCCTGATGTAAAAAAACTAAGTGCCGGCCCCCAAAAATAAGTGCTGGTGCCCCGCACCGGAAACCACCGGCTCAAATTAAGCACTGAACCATGGTGTTCAGGATACTGTGCACTGAGAACACATTAGGAACTAATAACTTCAGTTCAATTAACGATGTCCATTACCCTTGGGAAATTACAAAGAAATGATTTGATCAACCATTCATCCTTATTCCTCCACTTGCTTTTCTTGTGCCTCCTGCCTTCTTGCCATAGGCTCTTCGGGGTTTTGCGGATTCATGCTGCATTGGCGCCCTTTGTTCATGCTGCATTGGGCTGCTACAATGCAGGAAGCGCAGATGCAAGTACAAACAGCTCCTATGTATATGTTTGATTTATATATCTTTTTATAACAGATTTAAAAAAAAACACTCTGTTTCCAAGCAACCAAAGGGGCAGTCTAGTTTGAGCATTTGACACAGCCAGGAATGGCGTAAATTGCTTTGTAAATCATTAAAATCAAATAACAGAAGGATGTGTGATGCTGCCAGATTGATGGGATGCCCGAAGGGTGAATACTCGCAGCTCTGATGGTAAATAAAAGATGTCTTGTGCTGAGAATAATCGTTTTTGATTATTTGATAAGGTCTAATTTTAGATACAGTGATAGGTGCTTGCAAGTGCAGTTATTGTAGAAAAATGTTCTTCTGATTATCATATAAAAATGAATCTCCTCTAGACATCTATAAGATTTACTGTATTCATGTTTCATCCTGGATTGAGATTAGTGGACGTTGAAGTTCTCCACTGTAATGTGAGTCCCTCCACTCAGGCTATAGGTGTTCAACAACCTGTTTAGATAGATGCAATTGAAGTTCTGATGCCATAACCAGTCTAATTATGGGCTCCATGCTGAAAGTTCCAGTTAAAATGATGACGATGCAGGTGTGCCCTTTATGTGACAGGGCACATGTCAACTTGAAACTGCACTGATGACATGAACCTATTCAACTTAGACTACCTAGCACATTTCAGAAACATGGGGGCATATTTATACTCCGTTTGCGCCGAAATTGCGTCGTTTTTTTTGACGCAATTTCGACGCAAAACTAACGCCAACTAACGCCATATTTATACTATGGCGTTAGAGGCGAATAGCGCCAAAGTTCCCGGAATGTGCGTCATTTTTTAGCGTGAACCCCTTCCTTGCGTTAATGATATGCAAGGGAGGCGTTCCCGTCTAAAAAATGACTCCCAGGCCTTTACGTGATATTTATACTCCCGGGCAAAAGAGACGCCCGGGAGTGGGCGTGGCTAAAAACGGCGCATTTGCGCCGCTTTTTAACGCCTGGGTCAGGCATGGCGTTAAGGGACAAGTGGGCTCAAAATGAGCCCAGAGTGCCCTCCCCTGCCCCCAGGGACCCCCCCTGCCACCCTTGCCCACCCCAGGAGGACACCCAAGGCTGGAGGGACCCACCCCAGGGACATTCAGGTAAGTATTTTTTTTTTTTTTTTTTTTAATAATTTTTTGTGGCATAGGGGGGCCTGATTTGTGCCCCCCTACATGCCACTATGCCCAATGACCATGCCCAGGGGACAGAAGTCCCCTGGGCATGGCCATTGGGCAAGGGGGCATGACTCCTATCTTTACAATGATAGGAGTCATGTTGATGGGGGATGGGCGTCGAAAATAAATGGCGCAAGTCGGGTTACGACGATTTTTTCGACGTAACCTGACTTGCCCCATTTTAAGACGCCCATGCGCCATTTTCCCCCTACGCCGGCGCTGCCTGGTGTACGTGGTTTTTCTCGCGCACACCAGGCAGCGCCGGTCTGCTTGCGCCGGCTAACGCCATTCAATAAATACGGCGCCCGCATGGCGCTTCAGAATGGCGTTAGCCGGCGCAAAACTTTTTGACGCTAAACTGCGTTAGCGCAGTTTAGCGTCAAAAAGTATAAATATGGGCCATGGAGTTTAACTGCTGCCAGTTACGGCATATTTGAATCAGAGAAAGGGAGTTAGGGGGGTTATTCCCTGCCCTGTGTGTCTTAATTTGGGTTGGATGAGATGTCAGTTTCCTGTTATTTGAAGAGAGGGCGAGGTCTGATTAAGTAGGCATGAAATCCACAGTCCGCTTCCTAATATGATAAAATGCTAAATTGGTCAAGTGTACCTGTTAAAAGCCCTTGCTTAACTTTTGTTAGCTTGGCGGAGGCCGTGGTTTAATACAGGAACAAAGTGATGTGGGGTGAAATGTAGAGGATAATAGAATTCAAGAGAGACATCAGAAAACATCACCATGCCCGAACAAAGAAGGTTCCAATAATAACAAGGATAAATCATTAATCGCATGGGGTCATGCACTATAAAAAAGGGATATCCTTCCAGTGGGACAACTGAGTTAGTCTCTCTGAATATAGAATCATTCTATTGTCCATAAAAGTCTAGTATAGCAGTACAATGTATTGACAAATTAGCAAGTACTGATAAGAGTATTTAGTTGAAAAAGGTTCTGGGATTGTGTTAGACAACAAGACTAAGGTGTGAGTGTCAGACAGAGACTGGGCATCTTGGACAAAGTGTGCGTTAGACTTAAACCGTCTCGCTTAAACAATCTTTTTCTGAGGAGGATGTGGACACAGACAGTCTAAAGAAGGATTGGGGTCAATGGATCGCTCCACATGTGATTCTCATTAGCAATGCTTGAGTTCATATTTATCACTCTAAGGGTAAAATGGGGCAACAGGTGGCCAGGGAAGAAGAGATATCCTTAGATAGGACAGCATTTGCTTCTAGATTGTTATTTCAGCACTGAAGAAGGTTGTTGGAACAATCATTGTTGCAGGGATCTTTTAGAAACGCAGAGCTACCAAGTATGGGGTCTGAGATGAGCCCTGGTACAGTTCTTTAATTCTGTTTGTTGCACTTAGGTATCTGTGAATAAATGTACTCCAGTATTTCAGCTATGTTTTATGAGCTGCATAGAGGAATCAACACCTAATTCTGCTGAATAGTTGTCCTTGGCAAGCCAAGAGAGCAAAAACGGAAAAGAAAAAAACATCTGCTCCAAGTGCAAGCCAAATACAAAAAAGCATGTGGTAATTTAAAATTGCATGGCCAGCCAATTTCAATGACTGGCAGGCCCGGCGAAGCCTTGAGAAGCCATATAAGACCGGATAAGTGATAGACTAAGAAATGGGCAAAGTGTAGCAAATAACATAATATTCCTGGAGAAGAGCTGGGCCTCACTTCACTTTTTCCAGCACTCTCTAATGGAAGGGTGAATGAGGAAAGTAAAGGGGAACTGCTTAGGTCCAATGCTGAGTGCAAGGAAACTCATTATTTCTGAGTTATCAGCAAAATCCAGCACATGAGCCCACATTATAATGTCCCATTCTGTACTAGGAATGCTGTCACCTACCGCTTGACTTTAATGCTGTCTCCTAGTGCTTGTCTTTGAGAAAATGCCTATTTGCCCGTGCGTGGTGAAAAAAAAAGTTTTGAAAAAGAGAGCTATTGTATAAATATTACCTAATCTAATATTGTGATCTTGAATTTTTAACTCCCACATTCTTTTTGTAGTGGCTTGCAGGTGGAGCTACCCACCAGGCAACAGATAACTGCTATACATGGGCCTCAGAGACGGCAACTCTCTCTCGCCCTACCCCCAGGATCAAACAGCCTTTGCACCTTACACTTCCTACAGCATATTATTATCTCAGCTCTTGTCTAACCAACTCAGAACAGATAATAAATGCCTATGGACTTTTCTATGGTTTAAATTCTTAATTTCTCCCAGTCCTCAGGCCTCGCACTGCCTCTCTACCAGCTTCAGGCCTCATTATACCTGCAAAGTATAGCACATACACACGAGTCGTCTAATTACTCCTTCAAAAAAGTATCATCATGTTCGGGAACCCATGATGTCCGTTTCTCCAAATCATGTGCAGTTTAAATGCCTATATATACAATAGAAAGCCTAGATGTAATGGCTTTCCTATTCCTACGAGCAATGTTTTTACAGAGCCCACATAATGCTAAAAAATACTAATGAATTTACATTTGAAATACTCTGGGTCTGCTTTAGAATTTGGTCGACTGGTCACTTCGTCAAAAACATGATGGATGTCTCATCCGCCTTATAACGAGAGCATTATGGGCCTGATTTTGACCCTGGCGGACGGCGGAGGCCGTCCGCCAAGGTACCGCCGCTGAATGACCGCACCGCGGTCAAAAGACCGCGGCGGCCATTTAGACATTTCCTCTGGGCCGGCGGGCGCTCTCCAAAAGAGCGCCCGCCGGCCCAGAGGAAATGCCCCTGCAACGGCGTAGTTGCAGGGGTGCGACGGGTGCAGTTTGCACCCGTCGCGTATTTCAGTGTCTGCTTAGCAGACACTGAAATACTTTGCGGGGCCCTCTTACGGGGGCCCCTGCCGTGCCCATGCCATTGGCATGGGCACGGCAGGGGCCCCCAGGGGCCCCGCGGCACCCCCTACCACCATCCTGTTCCTGGCGGGCGGACCGCCAGGAACAGGATGGCGGTAGGGGGTGTCAGAATCCCCCATGGCGGCGCAGCAAGCTGCGCCGCCATGGGGGATTCTAAGGGCAGCGGTAAACCGGCGGTAAACCGGCGGGAGACCGCCGGTTTGCCTCTTCTGACCTCGGCTGAACCGCCGCGGTCAGAATGCCCTGCAGGGCACCGCCGGCCTGTCGGCGGTGCTCCCGCCGACCCTGGCCCCGGCGGTCTTAGACCGCCGGGGTCAGAATGACCCCCTATATCTTATGGTACATGTTGTAAGGCGGATGAGATACCCGTCAAGTTTGTGACGTGGTAACCATCCGCCAACTTCTAAATCACATCCTTAGTGTTCCTGGTATTTTTCACAATGATGTCATATTAGATATTTGACTTTCTGCAGTAGGTACTTTTATTAAATGTTAAGGTGTTGGTCCAGGTAAAATATGGCGTTTGATGGGACATTTTACGAAAATACTTAAATATGTTAGCTATTGTGCTTTACATATCAGTAATATCTTGAATTTATTGAAGACCTATTAAAAAAAGTCTGCCTGCAGGGAGGGTAGCCCAATCTGGCTGGTTCCCAATGAAGTTCCTTAAATAGATTAGACCAACTGTGATACCAGGTTTAAAAGTGAGAATTACTGATAAGCATACTGGAATGCGATTATGATTATCAACTTAACTAGCAATCACTTATCAATGTGCATCTCGGCTACTTAAATAGTTTGACTGAGCAAATGTAACTTCGTTTTAAAGATTTAATTGCTTTGCTCGTTATTTATTTATTAATGAATTGCTTCCTACAGTGACATCTTGAATAACTTTTTGGTGCTGATATGTCAAAACACAGTTTGCAGGTGTACATTACATTCTTCCAGTCGGAGCAGTGGTGGCTAGAGCTCGATTCAGAAAGCCAAAGGAATTCCGAAACTAGATTAAGGGATGGTTGACCTAGCAGAACTGAAGTGGCATGTAAGAAGTAGATAGTGTCTAGCTTTTTAGGTATAGCTAGAGAGCACCAGTTAACAATTCTTTGACATATACACAGACAGTGTCACCGTCTCACTTCATGCTATTGAGTTTTTGGTGTATCATTCAATGTTATTCAAACCGTAAGGGGCCATTTTCCAGCTGAAAAGTAACTAAATAATCCCTCAGTAAATTTGTTATCTCATAGCAGCATTGTATACAAAAAGCAAATGTTTATAATTTGTTTTCACAGTAGGGGGCTTTAAAAAAAATACTTTAGTCTGGACTCAAAATGCAAGCAACATCTTTTGGCTTTGGCAATGCTTTTTGAAAGGCGCCTCCTCAGTTCTGGATTCGGAGCATTCATTGCGACAGTGGCTGACTATAAAGGATTTTCAATTTGATGAAGGAAGTACATTTTAGCTTTAGGCTACGTATTTCTCTTTTTTATTTTTTATATGTTTAATGTATTTAAATCCATAGGTATAGCAATACAATAAGGTTTAAGAAACAGTTTATTTTCAACCTACAAGTGAAAATATGGGGAACAGGTTCAAGGTCTCTGGTATCTATTGGCTTATTTCCCAGTCCTTTCCCAGTCGTTTATGCATTATTTTTATATTTTATGCAGTGCTCCCATTTTGAACTTTGGCGTTACCTCAGATTTATTTATTTTTTAAAATAAAAATATAGATTTACTAAGAGGGGCTTTCAGCCAGCCCTCTGCAACACATGGGGCCAGATGTATCAAAGCTTTTCGTATTCGCAAACGGTGCGAATGCCCGTTTTGCGAATGCAAAAAGCCCTTTCAGAATGTATCAAAGGCATTCTGAATGCAATTTTAAGGAATCGCTATTACCACCTGTAGGAAAGTACCATCTTGCCTGGCATGTTACCCCCATTTTTCACTGTATATATGTTGTTTTAGTTGTATGTGTCACTGGGACCCTGTTCACCAGGGCCCCAGTGCTCATAAGTGTGCCTGAATGTGTTACCTGTGTAGTGACTAACTGTCTCACTGAGGCTCTGCTAATCAGAACCTCAGTGGTTATGCTCTCTCATTTCTTTCCAAATTGTCACTGACAGGCTAGTGACCATTTTTACCAATTTACATTGGCTTACTGGAACACCCTTATAATTCCCTAGTATATGGTACTGAGGTACCCAGGGTACTGGGGTTCCAGGAGATCCCTATGGGCTGCAGCATTTCTTTTGCCACCCATAGGGAGCTCTGACAATCCTTACACAGGCCTGCCACTGCAGCCTGAGTGAAATAACGTCCACGTTATTTCACAGCCATTTTACACTGCACTTAAGTAATTTATAAGTCACCTATATGTCTAACCTTTACCTGGTAAAGGTTAGGTGCAAAGTTACTTAGTGTGAGGGCACCCTGGCACTAGCCAAGGTGCCCCCACATTGTTCAGAGCCAATTCCCTGAACTTTGTGAGTGCGGGGACACCATTACACGCGTGCACTGCATATAGGTCACTACCTATATGTAGCTTCACAATGGTAACTCCGAATATGGCCATGTAACATGTCTATGATCATGGAATTGCCCCCTCTATACCATCCTGGCATAGTTGGCACAATCCCATGATCCCAGTGGTCTGTAGCACAGACCCTGGTACTGCCAAACTGCCCTTCCTGGGGTTTCACTGCAGCTGCTGCCAACCCCTCAGACAGGCATCTGCCCTCCTGGGGTCCAGCCAGGCCTGGCCCAGGATGGCAGAACAAAGAACTTCCTCTGAGAGAGGGTGTTACACCCTCTCCCTTTGGAAAATGGTGTGAAGGCAGGGGAGGAGTAGCCTCCCCCAGCCTCTGGAAATGCTTTCTTGGGCACAGATGTGCCCAATTCTGCATAAGCCAGTCTACACCGATTCAGGGGACCCCTTAGCCCTGCTCTGGCGCGAAACTGGACAAAGGAAAGGGGAGTGACCACTCCCCTGACCTGCACCTCCCCTGGGAGGTGTCCAGAGCTCCTCCAGTGTGCTCCAGACCTCTGCCATCTTGGAAACAGAGGTGCTGCTGGCACACTGGACTGCTCTGAGTGGCCAGTGCCACCAGGTGACGTCAGAGACTCCTTGTGATAGGCTCCTTCAGGTGTTGCTAGCCTATCCTCTCTCCTAGGTAGCCAAACCCTCTTTTCTGGCTATTTAGGGTCTCTGTCTCTGGGGAAATTTTAGATAACGAATGCAAGAGCTCATCCGAATTCCTCTGCATCTCTCTCTTCACCTTCTGCCAAGGAATCGACTGCTGACCGCGCTGGAAGCCTGCAAACCTGCAACATAGTAGCAAAGACGACTACTGCAACTCTGTAACGCTGATCCTGCCGCCTTCTCGACTGTTTTCCTGCTTGTGCATGCTGTGGGGGTAGTCTGCCTCCTCTCTGCACCAGAAGCTCCGAAGAAATCTCCCGTGGGTCGACGGAATCTTCCCCCTGCAACCGCAGGCACCAAAAAGCTGCATTACCGGTCCCTTGGGTTTCCTCTCAGCACGACGAGCGAGGTCCCTTGAATCCAGCGACTCTGTCCAAGTGACCCCCACAGTCCAGTGACTCTTCAGTCCAAGTTTGGTGGAGGTAAGTTCTTGCCTCACCTCGCTGGGCTGCATTGCTGGGGACCGCGACTTTTGCAGCTACTCCGGCCCCTGTGCACTTCCGGTGGAAATCCTTTGTGCACAGCCAAGCCTGGGTCCACGGCACTCTAACCTGCATTGCACGATTTTCTAAGTTGGTCTCCGGCGACTCCTTTGTGCGACTTCGGGTGAGCACCATTTCACGCATCCTCGTAGTGCCTGTTTCTGGCACTTCTCCTGGTGCTACCTGCTGCTGAGAGGGCTCCTTGTCTTGCTCGACGTTCCCTCTCTCTCCTGGTCCAATTTGCGAACTCCTGGTCCCTCCAGGGCCACAGCAGCATCCAAAAACGCTAACCGCACGATTTGCAGCTAGCAAGGCTTGTTGGCGTTCTTTCGGCGGGAAAACACTTCTGCACGACTCTCCACGGCGAGAGGAATCCGTCCACCAAAGGGGAAGTCTCTAGCCCTTTTCGTTCCTGCAGAAACCTCAGCTTCTTCTGTCCAGTAAAGCTTCTTTGCACCCGCAGCTGGCATTTCCTGGGCATCTGCCCATCTCCGACTTGCTTGTGACTTTTGGACTTGGTCCCCTTGTTCCACAGGTACCCTAGATTGGAAATCCACAGTTGTTGCATTGTTGGTTTGTGTCTTTCCTGCATTATTCCTCTAACACGACTTCTTTGTCCTTAGGGGAACTTTAGTGCACTTTGCACTCACTTTTCAGGGTCTTGGGGAGGGTTATTTTCCTAACTCTCACTATTTTCTAATAGTCCCAGCGACCCTCTACAAGGTCACATAGGTTTGGGGTCCATTCGTGGTTCGCATTCCACTTATGGAGTATATGGTTTGTGTTGCCCCTATCCCTATGTTTCCCCATTGCATCCTTTTGTAACTATACATTGTTTGCACTGTTTTCTAAGACTATACTGCATATTTTTGCTATTGTGTATATATATCTTGTGTATATTTCCTATCCTCTCACTGAGGGTACACTTTAAGATACTTTGGCATATTGTCATATAAATAAAGTACCTTTATTTTTAGTATAACTGTGTATTGTGTTTTCTTATGATATTGTGCTTATGACACTAAGTGGTACTGTAGTAGCTTCACACGTCTCCTAGTTCAGCCTAAGCTGCTCTGCTAAGCTACCATTATCTATCAGCCTAAGCTGCTAGACACCCTATACACTAATAAGGGATAACTGGGCCTGGTGCAAGGTGCAAGTACCCCTTGGTACTCACTACAAGCCAGTCCAGCCTCCTACACCACCAAGTTGAACCTGGTGGTAACCATGTGCAGATTTTAAAAATGCATTTAAAATGCATTTTTAAAATTTGCATGTAAAGCACACATGCCCTATTGGCATGTGTGCACCTTACATGTTGTTAAAAAATGTTTTGGGGTGCAGCAGAGGGGGCCATAGGCCCCCAGCACCCTGGACTTTGCATTTCCCAAAATTGCGAATTCCAGTTAGCAATTTGCACTTTGGGACATGCAAAATGTTCGCAAATATGGGCCAACAGGCCCATAGATGTGAATGGGGGCCGGTATCGCAATTTGCGATTCGGTAATAGCATTTGCGATTTTTAAGAAATCGCTATTACCGAATCACAAATATGATACATTGCATTTTGCGAATCAGAAATAGCGATTTCTTAAAAATCGTTATTTCCGAATCGCAAAAGGCCTTTTTCATACATCTGGCCCATGGTCGCTTACACTGCCATTCATATTTTGCTTCCACCTGTCACAGCTTGCAGTATGTCCTTTGATGACGACATTCTTCCCAAGTACAATGTGTTAATCACACAGAAAGTAGTCCCCTTTTGTTGCCAGAGTCTTATGGTCCATAGTAAGCTTTTTTTATTTTTGTTTTTCTTATTTTAACCTTTCTGTAGGTCTGGCAGGTCTCCAGATTTTAATATCAGTCCCTTGCCACCATTTGCAGGTTGTCACATCCCGATGCTTGCTGTGGCCATATTTTAAAAAGGGTTCTTCACTGATTCATGCATGTGCATGAAAGGTTGGCAATCTTTGAATGGGTTTTCAACATATTCCAAAATGGCTGCCCTTGCAGAAGTGTCCAGGTTCATGCAAGGCAGCCATATTGTGCTGACCTTTATTTACAAAAACATCCAAGTACATTTAAAACTTTAAAACACTGTCTCTGACAGAGCCAATATCCTGGCAGTCAATTCTAGACTTATCTGTATCCTATGCTAGTGAAGAGTGGATGACAGCAAGACCATCTAATGACTGGCTTCTCAGTTCAAGTATTTTCTTTCAACAAACTCTAAAAAATGCCAATTAAAGGGTTCTTGCTTAGATCAGCTTCTCCTGAGCATGACTTCTTATGTACAAATGCTCTTTGATTCTTTCTTCGTACACGTCTTTAACCATCAATATCCTGAAAGGTAGAGCCATTTTAATAGAGACTGCCTTGCTCGACGACTGAGTGCAGATCTTTTTGGAAGGGGAATCCAGTAGTCGTGTTCCCCAGATATGAAATGAAACCAATGGTATTAAGTAAGTGTGTCAGCAGTTTTGTTCCTCCCCTTGCCACGTGTTTATTTTTTCTGAAAGAAAGTGCCGATCCCCAGACAGTTGTCGAGCAGGTGCCTTTGGTAGCACAACACTGGTCCACAACGGGCTGCCTGCTCATCACTACGGCAACCTCCATGTTGGCGGTGCAAAACAATATCGTTTTGTTTGCTACCAGTTAATTAGCCGTAGCCATGAAACAAAAAATTATATTCTACGGATAGGCATTTCTACGTCGCTAAGGCTCTCAATAGGCCCGCGGCATTCCATCATTTCCAAGCAGAGTCTAACGTCCTTGTCTTCATCTTAAAAACTGAATTCATAACAACCACAACGACGGCGCAGAATGTAGATTTATGTGTTTGAAGTATTCTAGTGTTTGTGTGGTTAACGAAAGTTGTTATTGACTTTGAACCAGAGTGAATTGTGGGTATATAAGTGCAAACAAATTCAAAAGCACTCAAACGCTTCGAAACTGTTTTTTTAATGATGAAAAGGTGCCTTTTATTTCATTAGTTCTCTACAGGAGTCTGACACATTTTGCTACATGAGGTAACAGCTGTATCACACTGATGTGTTCCAAAAAGTGCTAAGCATATATATGCAATTGCGGTTTCACACTTGGCAGAAGAATTTACAGATCGTTTGGCATCGCCATGGAAACAAGCTACCGCTTTACATGGTAATTGTTTCGAGCTATTGCCATAATGATGGTCATAATGCACTGAAGATGGATATTGATGCATGTAAGCTTCATTATTTTTGTATGGAGATTACGTAATTCATAAACTGTTTCAGAAAATTGTACCCCAATAAATATTGTTGTGACAAAGTGTCACAATAAATTGTACAACTTCTTTACATTTTTATAGGAACAGTGGGTAAAAATGCTTCAGCAAAGAGTGAATATTTATTATCTTCTTTGCTTTTGAGGGAGGGGCTACTTGGCTCGCACACATTTAACTATTTAGCTGTAGTTTTTTAAGACGAAACCATGAAAAGCTTGAATAACAGACTCTCTCTAGATATTATTTCTGTATTTATCAATTTCTTTTTCTTGCTATGCCTGCGCACTGCGGCTCCTTTTCCCCATGCCTTCTTCAGATGATCATTAGATTTATCGATCCATCCCATCCATCCATGTATTGATCTTTACACCTCATTCAATCACTCAATCCAAGCTCACTCCAAACACTTACCTTTCATCCATCCACTTAATCCATCTATCACTCCATCCGTCCATCCAAGCATCTGTCATCATATATTCCTCCCTCCCTCTAATTGCAAGTATAAATGCATTTTTTAACATATTCAGATGCTGGCAGAATGCTCTTTCAGCTTCCCAGTTCTTGTCCTTTGTTATGTTCAACTGTAATCCATCTTGGGTATTCCGGTCTTTCTTCTATAGTGCAGTAGTGTGGAGCGGAGTTGCTGTGTTGTGACACTCAGTCATTGAGAATTACATATTTTTTAAAATATTATGTGTTGGAAAGTGGATTATTGGTATGGGCAGGTACGTACCTACACTTAGCAATAGACCACAAACCCCCACAATGTCCAGTCAAGGTCTCAATAAATTAATCCCAGCCCAACCCTTGGTAACTTGGAAATAAGAAGTTAGGCTTAATTTAGGAGACAGGAGTGTGAGGCATTTAACATTCACAAAACGATAAATAAGTGAAACACAAAACACAATAAAAATCCAACTCCATTTTATTAAAATAGATTTTTTGTATCTTTTAAATGACACTAAAATGACAAATATCTCATACAGAGAATTGGAGATATGAATTTTTAAAGATTAAATGTTTCCTAGTGCTTATAAAACAATGGCGCCAATCGGAACATCTGATCACACTTGACCGGGGCAAGGTGAAAAAGGTTGAGGCTGAACGCAATGGAGCCCTGCTCGGCTACACTAAATGGGTGGCCTCATTCAAAGTTTTACCTTCGGACTTAGAAGAATATTTGAAGATGTCTCTTTAACCAGGATGAAGTTACAAGTTGAGGCCGAACTCGCTGGAGCCCTCTTTGGATTCACTTTACAGGAGGCCTCGATCAAGAGTTCTTCGTTCGGACTTAGATGATTTTTCAGGATGGAAATCTTTGTCCAGGAAAAAGTTGAAGTTGAAGCTGACCTCGCTGGAGCCCTCCTCGGATACACTCGCGGGAGGCCTCGGTCAACTTTTTACCTTTGGACTTAGAAACGTTTTTGGATCTTTTCTTCACAGACATTTAACAACCCTCCACTGCAACCCGATTTTTATGCAATGTCGTAGGATTGCCTTTCCACAAGCCCCTGGTGAAAGCCCTGAAGTCTGGGGCTCTGGAGCTTTTTAGCGTGACAAACCTGCAAGTGAGGCATGGTCATATTCAACGTTGGCCGGTTTGACTCACGACGTCCGTTCAGTTCACCTATGGAGCTTTTTTCCAAAGTTGCTCCAAGCTTCACCAAACTTCCTGATCTTCTTCCAGAAGTACTTTTAAGGTTACTTAGGTGCCCACAACTCACCGCAAGGTTCCAGAAGCTCTGAGTCGCTTCTTGGGTGTTAGAACTCTAACTACCCAGAATACACCTGGTTCAAATCCAAAAATGACCACTGCTCACTGGTCAGCTGGTCAATTTCTGCAGGGATTGATGCAGAGGACTCTGGTCAGCACTTTTCTACCTGTAGCTTACAGGGAGTCTCTTCTTGAAGTAGTAGAAGCCAGGCAAAGTGCTTTTCTTGGTGAAGCCGAAGGTGTGCAACTGGTGCAGTCCCTCTGAGTGCAGTATCCAGTAGCAGGCCAGGAGTCCAGAAGGGCAGTTTTTCTTCTTCTTGTCTTGTTCCAGTAGGAATCTCAAGTAGGGTGCAGCTCCCTTGCTCCTGGGGTGGCAAGCAGGGGGGTGGGGGTTCTGTCCAATCACGTGCAGGCCACCACCCCCTCTGGAGTGACCGCTCCCTGGGAAGTGTGGCAAAAATGAAATCCAGGGAGCAACATTCCTCCAAAATCCAAGATGGCAAAAATTCTATCTTAGAGTTTAGATCTGGCTGAGTCCACCCACTAGTGTGCCTAAGTTTCCCTTAACACACACCTTTCCAGTCCTCTCTTAATTTAATCAGGGTTTGCCTGTCTGTCTGGGTTTGCAGGAAATAAGGGAGGTACAGTGGCTGTCCGAAATATCCTTCCCTCTCCCTTTAAAGTCCAGTTTGGCTGCTCTCCCCCATCCTCTTCTACCCTCTGCTGAGGCAGATCTCCTCCCACCAGATGCTTACTTTGTTTCACGGCAGGCCACTTCGCAGCTCATTAAGGCAACATGGCTCAGGCTGCCGGAGGCTGACCAATCAGAGAAGGGCACTACAGGGCTGAAGTTGGTAACTTTTAGCAACAGTTCTAAAACTCTTTCTAGGTATTAGTTATATTGAATTCAACAGTGGCAAGTTGTTGGATTTATTATAACTTTTAATTTCACACTAAACTTGCAATATTTAGCTCCTTCCTATAGAAAATAAGACTTTCTTATAAAGTTTCTCCATATTAGCCTATGGAACCCATTTACTACAATGGGAAAAACAAATGTAGCTATTTTCCCTCACCAGTGCTTATAAAACATTTTTTATAAAGTCCCTGCTTTTAGTTACACTGCACCCAACCCTGAGCGCTCTTAGGGCATACCGTAGGGATGAGGTATATGTAAAAATAAGGTAGTTTAAGACTTTGGAAGTACTTTTAATTCCAAAGTAGAATTTGGGGTTAACTTTAACTTAAAAGCAGCCAACAAGGATGGCATGCCTTTAAAATGACACTGGGCACCACAGCAGTGCACATATGGGTGCACTACCTAAGCTGGGGTCCCTAAACCTACATGCCCTACCATATACTAGGGGCCTATAGGAAGGTTGATACAGTCAATTATAATTAGCCTAATTTACATAATCCTTTTTACACAGAGCACTGGCCCTGGGACTGGTTAGCAGTACATAGGGCACAGTCAGAGTCGTAACCACCAGTATCAGTCGAAAGGTTTTGGGGTGACCAGGGCAAAAAGGAAGACTTTCCTAACCTATGCATGATCCTTTTACAGGATAGCTCATGCTGGATACTTCTTTATGTACATTTGATGATCCTTAGCAATTTTCACAAAAACTTGTCCAAACCTTTTTCATGGTGAATTCTCTAGCACCTTCACTCTGTACTGCCTTATGACTGGATTTGTCTTCAGCACACACAATTGCAGGGGGTCACTCGCTACTCTGAAAGTGTGGTCCCTCCCAACCAGGGCACTGTGGTTGAGGTGTGCACCAGAACGTTTGCCTCTGTAAGCCTCCCTGACATTTGGATTAGATGTGAATGAACAATGATGGCCTAGCTCAGGGTAGGTGATGCAGGTTGAGTCCACTTACAGTGCAACACAAGTATTCGTGGTGTAACACAGAATTGCATGGCCACCCAGATTTGTGAGCACTGAACCTTAATATTATTCCAAAATATTTCAGTATATTTATAGTACATATTTCAGTTCTAAAAACACATTACACAATGTACTATGAAACAATAGCACATTCCAATAAACTTTACACAAAAAATGAAATGAATAATGCTGTAAAACCAGAGACCCTGGATTTCTCTATTAGATACTGTGATGACTAAATGAATTAAGAACATTAGCACAAACATGCTAATGAAAACCACAATGCGTTTCTATGAACATTGGTGATGCTAGACACTGCACTTAATACACTACATAGAAGAGACCTTGGCCTTGGTGTTCATAAAGTGTGCCTGCTGGCTCCAGAGAGCTAAGCCTATCTCTTGATTTTGAGGGATAGCTCACTACCAGAGGGACTTAGAGGTTCCGGGTCACCAGTCCCCCATTTCAGGGGAAGAAGGGAATCTACATCAGTGGTGATGGAGTGCAGACCACTGACTAGTCCTCAGAAAAGCCCGACATTACATGCAAGCAGATCCAGATCAGAATGGTAATCAGCAAGCTTATATGTTGTCAGAACCATTTTTGGAAGGCCACAGAGCAGGCAGGGATTACCGTGCCCAACAACGTGGTTTGAGGCCTTCTTGTTTTATTTTTTATATCACACTGTTTAGCCTACTTCAGCACTGGAGTTCTCAATAACACATTTTTGCTCACTCCGGGCTCCAGTCAAGGATACTGTCTGGGACATTGCCGATAGACGTGGTAGGAGTTTAGTATTTGGCATTCCTGCGTAGGGACATTTTGTGATCACGCTGACATGTTAGTTATAAAAACACTTCCTTGTCCCATTACATGCAAGAGGGAGATTCTGACCAGGGGACCACAACTAGACGCTGACTGCCTCGTTGCAGATGCTGAACCAGATCACAGGCCTTTGCTCAGGTATGAGGGCTGATGTCTCCTAAGGGATTCAGAAAGGCAAGATAGAAGCTTAACATGCTGTACTCAAAATAGAACTAGCTGAGGGAGAGTAGAAAACCGGATTTCTACTCTCCAGGAGGATCGTTCACGGTGGGGGGGACTGAGTCTGACCCAGTTGGAAGGACCTCTGTCACCCTAAATCCGGTTTTGCTCCGGCTAACTAGCAGTGCCTCATTTCTCCAACAGGGAAGAGATGATTGGGCAGCCAAGCGCATGACATCTTTGGAACTTCTCAGGGAAGTCGTGGTCACTCAGATCCAAACCAACTCTCTCATTTACAGTATGATCTCATATACAAATGACAAAGGCAGTATAAGTTTTATATAATGTTTTAATAAAACAACTGCATTTTAGATATTAAGGCGTGAGCTGTAATAACCAGAACCATACAACACAGTAGGATTGAAATAGTCACGAGGAGAGTGAAACATAAAAACAAAGCTATCATGGTGTTTAACAACTTCTACTCTCCCTCAGCTAGTTCTATTTTGAGCACAGCATGTTAAGCTTCTAACTTGCCTTTCTGAATCCCTTAGGAGACATCAGCCCTCATACCTGAGCAAAGGCCTGTGATCTGGTTCAGCATCTGCAACGAGGCAGTCAGCGTCTAGTCCTCAGAAAAGGGAAAAAACAAAGGGATTTTCTGACACTACACAGACCTCTCTTGATTCAGCAAGTTGGCAATCCAACTTGTTACTGGACCCCTCCTATGAAGGGAGCACTGAACTCAGCTCACCTGCAGCGGAAGCTGAAGATTTCATGTGTAGCCATCTTCTGGTCTCTTCTGAGGGATGCATTTTTTTCAAGGTGCTTGTTTAGTGTCTGGTTTCCATGGGCTGGCTGGGGTGTTTCACACAAGCCAGTTTAAAAGCATGGAACACCAGCAGAGCTTATGTAGTGGCTTTCAGGCATATCTCTAAGCAGGGGAAAAAGAGCAGCTTTCAGTTCATCAGTTTGGAAGCAACAGTAGTGGTAGGGTGCTAGGCCCGACCTACTATGGATTCTGAACAGCTGGGTCAAGTACCCCTTCAGCACTTGACTCTCAGGAATAATGTGGTCTGAGCAGTCCAAGGCTCCCAGGGGAGAGGGGGTTGGGGTTTAGAGCTTACAACTCAAAATGCATGAAGCAGCGATTAATTATTGTCAAGCTAGTTGCACAGTTTCATGAATAAGAGAAGTATTTTATTTTACCGTTTTCCACACAAAGGTAAATAAGACATAAGTCAGGGCTCTAGTCTTTTGTAGCAGTTCCCTGTGTCCCGCTCCCTCCTCACTCAATAGTTTTTTCTCCCTATTCACTATCCCTGCCCATCGGCGCTGGTAGTGGCAGCAACTTAGGTGGTCATTCTGACCCTGGCGGTCTTTGACCGCCAGGGCGGAGGACCGCGGGAGCACCGCCGACAGGCCGGCGGTGCTCCAATGGGGATTCCGACCGCGGCGGTAAAGCCGCGGTCGGACCGGCACCACTGGCGGGCTCCCGCCAGTGTACCGCCGCCCCATTGAATCCTCCACGGCGGCGCAGCTTGCTGCACCGCCGCGGGGATTCCGACCCCCCCTACCGCCATCCAGATCCCGGCGGTCCGACCGCCGGGATCCGGATGGCGGTAGGGGGGGTCGCGGGGCCCCTGGGGGCCCCTGCAGTGCCCATGCCACTGGAATGGGCATTGCAGGGGCCCCCGTAAGAGGGCCCCTACATGTATTTCACTGTCTGCTGCGCAGACAGTGAAATACGCGACGGGTGCAACTGCACCCGTCGCACAGCTTCCACTCCGCCGGCTCGATTCCGAGCCGGCTTCATTGTGAAAGCCTCTTTCCCGCTGGGCTGGCGGGCGGTCTGAAGGCGACCGCCCGCCAGCCCAGCGGGAAAGTCAGAATTAGCGCCGCGGTCTTTCGACCGTGGAACGGTAATCTGACGGCGGGACTTTGGCGGGCGGCCTCCGCCGCCCGCCAAGGTCAGAATGAGGGCCTTAGTCTGGTGAGTTTTGCCGCACGCAGCCCAGGAGGGCTGTAGTCAGTTGGCGCAGAGCTCCTCACATATACTTGCACCACTAAAGTGACCTGAGGTCCTTAGTGGTTCCTCCTTGCAGGGTAAGTATTTCGTCTGGAGAGTGACGCGATGATCCTGAAGCAAGTCCTTCACCTTGGTGACTGTGACGGTACTCCCATGATAGCCTCACTTCTCCAGAGGGAGTGGAAGACTAGATTGCTTGTCTTGTGATCTTACTGACCCCCTGTGGCCACTTGGCACAGAAAAGTCTTCAGGAGCAACTCCTCCTAATGTGTGGGGTCACAGCTCACTGCAACTCAAGAAGTATGGCCCTATCAGCATGGAAATCCTCACGTGGCATCCCATTCAGGCATACAGGATTGCGGCTCACCACAGCTCAAGCACAGTGGCCCACACTGCATGCCACTCTTCACGCAATGACCCCCTCTGGCACAAACGGTCATTTCTCCTCACTACATACCGGCCCCATCCAGATCGGCACAGTGATGCACATGGCTTAGTTTACGGTGGTCTATGACACACAAGGGTCGCTGATTTCATCCTGCACATTGGTAATGTTAGAAATTGGAGTCTGTAGTTGGCATAGGTATGCACCCTTGTCCAAGTAGGCACCACAATCCTAGTCAGAGTAAGTCACAACACAATCCAAATTATCCTGTGCCCGCCCTCTGGTAGCTTGGCACTGAGCAGTCAGCCTTACCTTAGAAGGCAATATGTGAAGTATTTGTGCAATAAATCATACAGTAACACAACAAATACACCAAATAAATACACCACACAGGTTTAGAAAAATAGATAACATTTATCTGAATAGAATAAGGCTGGAACAACATAATCCAATGTACACAAGCAAAGTTATGAATTTTTAAAGATTAAATCCAACTAAAGTGCTTAGAAACTCAATAGCTCCAACTGGGGCTATCATGGCATCATTGACGGAGTTGTTCACAATAATACGACGCCACAGTTGCCAGTCATGGAGTCACATGGACCACCAGGCACAGTACCTTTGGAAACAAAGATGTCACACAGAATCATTGAGATGAAGCGTCGCTGGAGCCAGTGCGGCGTCAGTCCCTTACGGTGTCTGGGAGGTGAGACATTGGTTCTGTCTTGTTGCAGAGGGAGCTGGTGTGTCGTCGGTTCCTTGAGACCCGGTGGGGTCAATGGATCCAGTTGGTCAAGACGTGATGATCCGATTTCGGCGTGTCACGATCACACTGTGTGACATCAGAGGTGTCGCTGCAATGTCGGACTTGCTTTGCAGGTAGCGGTCACTGCATGCAGTGATGTACATGGAGCGGAAGCAGGCTTGGGCATCGCTGCTGGCTCCACTGAAGTTGCTCCTGGCGTCCCTGAAGTCAGAAACTAGCTAAAAGCTAATAGATGAAGTCTTTGCTTCCCCTGAGACTTCAGAACAGGAGGCAAGCTGAAACCAAGTTCTTGGAGAACACTTTTGGGGAAGGCAGTGTCCTTCAAGTAAAGTCAGAGGCCAGCAGGAAGCAGGGCAGCAGCCCTTCTCAGGAAAGCAGTCCAGATGAGTCCTTTGAGCAGCCAGATAGATTCTCTGAAAGAGTTCAGGTGTAGATCCAAAAGTGTCTGATTTAGTGGAGTCAGACACCCAGTTTGAATACCCAAAATGCCTCTGAAGTGGGGGAAACTCCAAAGAGGGGTTTTGAAGTGCAAATGTTCCCCTTTCAGCCTAATCCTGACTGCCAGGATCCCCGTGGGAGGTTACCAGTCCTTTGTGTGAGGACAGGCCACTGGCCTTTGAGATGCAAGAGAGAGCCCATCCACCCTTCCTGCCCAGGGAGACCCATTCAGTAATAAGATGAATGCAGATGAGACTGAGTGTCCTATGTTTATGGCTGTCTGGGTGCAATGCATAAGGGGAGCTGTCAACCAGTAAAGACCAGACATGGATTGAAGACAGGGCTGTAAGGCACAGATGGTAGTAAGTGCAGAGAAATGTCCACTTTCTAAAAGTGGCACAGCAAGTAGGATTTTTTATTATCATTGTGGCAATACTAAATATGACAGGGCTACTCATTCCATATCAGAATCTAACACTCAAAAGTACATGAGGGTAGTTCTAATGCTAGTCTATGAGAGGAGCAGGCCTCATATTAGTGGAAAATGAATTGTTGAGATTTTCACTACCAGGACAAGTACAGCACATAAGTTCATGTCCTGCCTTTTACTTACATAGCACCATGCCCTATGGGTTGCCTAGGGCCTAATTTAGGGGTGACTTATATGTAGGAATATGTTGAAAAGGGGGAGTTTATGGACTGGCAAGTAGATTTAAATGCCAAGTCAAAATTGCAGTGAAACTGCACACACAGGCATTGCAATGGTAGGCCAGAGACATGGTTAAGGTGCTACTTATGTGGGTGGCACAATCTGTGCTGCAGGCCCACTAGTTGCACTGCATTTTAAAGGCCATGGGCACAGGTAGTGCACTTTACTAGGGACTTCCAGGTAAATTAAATATGCCAACAGGGTAGGAACCACTTTTGCTATGTTTAGGTGAGAGAACATATGCACTTTAGCACTGGTCAGCAGTGGTAAAGTGTGGAGAGTCCTAAAACCAGCAAACACAGGGTCAGAAAACTGTAGGGAGGCAGGACTAACAGGTAATCACCCAATTAGTGTAGCAGCAGCAGTTTCATCACACCTCGCAAAGGGAGTCCACTTGACAGGTCCCCTCAGCAGACCTTGCTCCCTTAAACACTTTCCTCTTCCTCTCAGAGAACACTGGTTTTGGCTGGGGGTGAGCAAAACTTACTTAATGTTGTGTATCGTAATTATACAAAATTACCACAAAATGACATAAATTATGCATAATTAGACAAAAAGCATTTCCCACTCCAAAAATTACCCGAACGGTCTGTCCGGGTCAAAATTCAACAGAAAAGTTGAGTTGATTTCTTGTTTCTCGAGTTTGGATCTGTATGTGTGCACTGAAAAATTACCAGAATAGTCTGCTTGCGGAAAAGTTTACATGAAATGTTTGTTGACTGCACAAGATGCCACTCATGATTAAAACACTGCTGTTGGCGTACTGATTTGTTTGTTCATGCTAAAAAATTACTCAAACTTCCGACTGAGTAAAAATTCTACTTGAAATGCTGTTTGCATTAAAAAATTTGCTAAACAGTGGATCTGCTTCAAAATGTCTACCTGAAAGCACGGAAAGTGGAGTAAGTTTGGTAATTATGTGTAACCTGGTAATAAAAATTTCATCAAAGCCTAGTCTTGGCAAGCAGACAGATACTGGTGTTCAGGGCTCCAGGCTATGTGGTTTTGGATTTCCTGGGTGATGTACGATCACCTAGCAAGCAAGCAAGGAATCTAGCAGACTTTGCTCCCCCCTTCCTGTCATGAACAGAAGTCTTGAGGAGCTTCCTCTCCTCACACAGCCCCTCTGGCCGCTTGGCAGATGAAAAGTATCAGGGTCTCAAATTCCCCTTCTTACAGTCTTTTTCCAGACAGTAAATGTGATTTAGGGCCTGAGTCTTTGAAGTGTATGTTAGGGGTTTGCTTCCTTTGAAGTGCCCAGTCCTCTGCCTCTTGAAAACATTCTGTCACAACAGTAGCAACTACAAAGTTGATAGCCCCACAACACAATCCATGGGAGAGACCAGAGTTCACACACACCTGAATGTCAGCCACACTGATGTGTGCATCAAAGGCTTAGGCAGGTCCTCAGCCTTACTCTTTATGAACTTATCATCTCCTTCCTGAGATGTGCCCAGACATCTCACTGAAACAAAGAGCACCCTTTCAAGTGTACAGGGAAAGCATGGTTCTCCTCTCTCCCGTGTGTACCCCACCCAGCTTACAGAAATGCAGCAATGGCCAAATCTGTACACATACATCCAGCACAGACACCACTTATGCACTGAGCAGAACTTCACATTAAACAGATGTAGGCCAAGGGTGATTTAAGCACACAGCAGCTGAGCTTATTTTAAAATGTCTGAGAACGTAATTTAAAATGAGTGCGTCTGTAGGCCTCACTCCAGTGACACAGATTAAAAAGGTCCTGTTCACTCCTCCTGATCACGACATGATATACTGCCACCACTGTGCCCATTCTTCTTAGCTCTTGATAAAGAGAGTATCCACTCATCACTGTGTGGGTAGTGATTTGGACACCCCAATACTGTAATCCGTGAGACAGGCCTATATCATGGTACATGCGTATGCTCTGTGTTTGCCCATGAGAAAAAAAAAATCAGCATTAGGGATTCAGACATCAGTACAGCTGAGCACTCAGGACAGGGGTACACATCCATTACCATACGGGAGACTTTTCTGTCCCAAAATATAACCACATTCATGGCTTTTTGCAATGCCCCACTCGCAATCAGCACAAGTACCACCTCCAGATTTAAAGGGTTTAACAAACCACAATGAGCACAATTTCCTTCCCCAGAGAGGTGCCTGGGAAGATCATCTCCCCAGAATGTAATACAGTTGTCAATAAATACATGCAAATTACAAGGCATTCTTACAAGGGGCCATTCTAGCAGAAAACCTTGTGTACTGTCTCCAGACAGACAAAATACAATACAGGCACCTATTTTTTTATTGGGTGACTGTATTTGATATCTCTTATCTGAGCTTGAAGTAACAGCTAGACAGTTCATGGAAAACTGTTGTTGTAAACTTCAAGCATGGTGCTGTAAACGTGACTAACTCTCATGGATGGGCAGAATTGTATTTTGAATAGTCAATATTTACTATTTGTCATTCACTAACATTATGTTCATCTGTTATATGGCAGAAGTGAAATTTGTAGAGAAAACGATATGGATGAAAATCCACATCCATATATTCATTATGGAGAATGTGGCTTGATGAGAAATTAAAAGTGAGATGAGTATTCAGGTAAAAGTAAAAGGCAGAGAGCATTTCAGGTAAAGTGGGTTATGTGTGCAGCAGTCAATGGTGGATCACCCCAGGTCAGTGCTTGTGACATGGATCCTTAATTATGTAACATATAAATAGTCTTGTTTTAGAAATCTTGAAGTACCATGATAATTGGTGTTATGAATCTTAGAAAGTTTCATAAGCAGCAGCTGCAATCCACAAGTACTTCGTGGTCAACCATGGAAGTTCCCCTGTGCCTCCTATGTGGCTGCCTCAACTGCCATTTTATTTTTAAACCCCTTCTTTAAATCAGGATAAAATTCTGAGCATGCATCTCCAGCTCTCTCCACACTGCGAATGAGTGGTAGTCTTAACTGCCACTCAGTCAGCAATTATAGGGCACCACAAGCCCTATGAAGAGGACTGATTGTATCGCCTTGGTTTACCTCTTGACTGTGCTCATACACTTGCTCTTTTGGGTAAGGTACTGGAATGTGTATTTTGTTTTTTCTGCTCAGAACCCTTAGCTGTTTTGGATGAGTATGTGGTGCCATAGATTGTTAGGGCTGGCACCATTGTAAGGCAACTCAGAGCAGCTATCCAGTACACAATTTGACAGTCTGTTACATGTGATCCATTACACCACCACATGATATACGGAATGACAGCTTTAATTATTTATGTTACCTCTAAAACCATACCCTTATTATTCTGTAGCACATAGCATATAATGTAAAGTGGACATATGACAGGTTATTCTTTGACTATATATAGTTACTCTGTTGTCTATATCTCACCTAATACAGTCAATCAACAGTGAAATATTGATCGCTTCACGATCCGGCTGCAGAAATGCTTAGACAGACAGGAAAGGAAAGGAAAGGTCTTTCCTTTCATGTCCTCTGCCTGCCCCCACCCCGATCGGAAGAGAAATGCACAGCATTTCCCTTCTGATCAGTGCGATGGGGCAGCCTCTGATGAGGTCAGCTAGCGATCGCTCGCTGATGTCATCAGATGTCACTGGGAGTGGGGTGCGGGCGGTGGAAGGGGAAGCAATTGCCTTTCCATCCCTGACCTGGGGGGGGTTGGTGGGAGTGTTTCCCCATGAGCCAGTCCCAGGACGTAACGGTTACATTTTTGGTGCAGACGTAACTGTTACGTCCTTGGTAGGGAAGGGGTTACATCTGACTCAATTGGGGACAATGGAAGAATAGATTGTTGATAACAAATAGACATAGGCGGTGACAACAGAGCTTCCCTAGTGGAATTGCCTGGCCTGAGGTTGTTGACTCAAAAGGGTGTCCAATGTTGCAGTTTCAGATAGATCAAAGATTGGACATATTCTCTCTCGCAACTACTCACTGTCCTTGCTCTGAAAGAATGAAGCCACATTACCTATGTTTTTGAGTTCTAGCTACATGTTATGCTACAAATCCTTTTTCTAAGGCTCTGTGTTTACAATGGAAAAACCACACAGTACACACACCACACACCCACTATCATGACTACACCTACAATGCATACACTTTCACTTCAGTGACTTAATGACTTTTCCCATTACAATGCATACCACAACAACAGATTAAAACACACTCACAAAATATTTATTCACATACCCTAACACACACATTTGTATTGTATAAATATGTGTATGAGTGTATAATTCAATCTTTATGTATATATTATTTACTGAAAAACCCAAGGTTACAGGAACGTTATCGTTAGGCTCAGATTCACTTATACAAAATCACTGAAATTCAGCAGTTATAGTTACATGACCTAATTTTAAGTTACGCCCCACAATACACTGCTTATGTCTCTCATATTACATCACTGATAACTTGGTCAGTGATATCAATGATGACAGCTCAAATTACATCACTGATGACATCACTGATGACATCATCCGGTGAGTGTAAGTGTTTCACAAACATTTTCCAAGAGTTAAAAATATATGCTAAGCTACTGCATATGTTAAATTACTATTCTTTTTAATCTGAGTGGCATTGTGACTGTCTGTATCAGTGTGATAATGGGTGTCTGAGTGGCTGTATGGGTGAATAAGTGGGTGTCTGAGAAGCTGTATGGGTGACTGTGTGAGTGGCTGTATGGGTGGGTTAGTGTGTGTGTGTGGGTGAGTGTCTGTATCAGTGACTGTGGTGGATGCATGAATGGCTCCATGGGTGGGTAAGTGTATGTGTGAGTGGCTGTAAGGATGACTAAGTAGCTGTGTGAATAGCTCTATGGGTGAGTCACTGGGTGTGTAAGTGGATGTATGGGTAAGTGAGTGGCTGTTTGACTAGGTGTATTGGTAAGTGAGTGGGTGTGTGAGTGGTTGTTTTGCACAGTATTTGTGTGAGTAGCCGTTTAGAGGAGTGAGTGGGCGCGTGAGTGATTGTACTGATGTGTGAATGGTTATGTAAGTGGCTTTGTGGATGAGTGAATGGATGTGTGAGTGGTTGTATGGGTGAATGAGTAGCTCTGTTAGTAGCTGTATTGGTGAGTGAATGGCTATGTGAGTGGCTGTATGGGTGAGTGAGTGGTTGTGTAAGTGACTGTGTGGGTGTGTGAATGGGTATGTGAGTGGTTGTATTGGTGTGTGAGTGCTTAAGTAGCTGTATGGGTCTGTGAGTGACTGTGTGACTGGCTGAATGGGTGAGTGAGTGGTTGTGTGAGTGGCTGTACGAGTAAGTGAGTTTATGTGCCAGTAGTTTTATGGGTCTGTGGCTGGTAATGTGAGTGGTTGTGTGGGTGTGTGAATGTGTGTATGAGGGGTTGTATGGAGGTGTGAGTGTGTGTGTGTGTGTGTGGTTCTATGGAGGATGTCATCAGTGATGTCACTGACCATGTGATGTGTGATGTAATATGTAAGGTCATAAGAAGTGCACTGCAAAGGCGTAGGTTATATTTAGCTCAGGTAACTATAACTGTAGAATTGCCCTGGGCAGATGGTATACCTCTTTACAAGGGACTTACAGGTAAATAAACAAGCCAAACAGGTGTAAACCAATTACACCAAGTTGTAGGGGAGTGAGAGCACATGCACATTAGCACTGATTAGCAGTGGTAAAGTGCCCAGGGTTCTAAAGCCAACAAAAAGAGGGTCAGAAAAATAGGAGGCGAAAGACAAAAAGTTTGGAGATTACCCTGCAGAAAGGGCCATTTCCAACAGTGAGTATTGTATGGGTGTGTACATGGCTGTGTAAGTTGGTGAAGGAGTGCCTGTGTGGATCTGTGAGTGGGTGCTTGAGTGAGTGGGTGTCTGAGTGGGTGCATGAGTGTCTGGGTGGCTTTGTCTAAACTTCAGATGGACAAGTTGCTCAAATCAGTCTTTGGCTACCGCCTGTGCACAAAAGAATTAGATTACAGTGTGCAAGTCTGCCTAAATCTCAGACAGTGTTACTGAAACATATTATCATAACTTCTATTGATGCTGCTGTAGTCACTACAAACGGTCTACAAGATCCTTTATCCTTCAAACCTCCCGCTCACATACCCTGCCTTCACAGAGAACTTTCCGGACTGAGGAGAGGATTAAACAGACATGAAAATCCTTTTCCAAAGAAACTAAGAGCACTGGCACTACATACCCACTACTATAAACATTACAGTAGTAACACATGTACATCAAACGTCCCTGCTCCATCACTCTGAAAGGACACAAAGGAGGTTTGGGCCTAAAACTGTTGTCTCCGTAGCTAACACACAGTCCATTTGTGCTGTGACTGAAAAGTGCATGAGAGCTACTTTAACTTTGATGTACTATAGATTGCACACTGTAAAAAATAAACTGGCATTTCTCCACAGCTAACACACAGTCCATTTGTGCTGTGACTGAAAAGTGCATGAGCGCTACTTTAACTTTGATGTACTATAGATTGCACACTGTAAAAAATAAACTGGCATTCACCGAGCACAGATGGTGACAGTTTGATTGGCAGCTCCATCTTTTATCAGGTGCTGTTGTCACAAATGACCTCTACGCAGGACTTTCTTCTCAGGAAAAGAAATCACTATATAGTTGCTATTTAAATAAGCCTCCTGTGTGGTACCTCTTTGAAAACACAATTATGTTGCTATGCTAGGCGTCATGAATTACGCACAAAGGTAGAGTCTGAAATGCCAGCAGCGCTATTGCTATAGTTCTTGCTAATGCCTGATCTCTGTGGGACTTGTTACGCACAGGCTGCAGATTGACTTTTCAAAATATGTTGCCTAGTCCCCTTTTTCCGGGTAATAGACCTATTCTTTTCTGTAGCTCCTATTATTTGTTTCTTCAGAACTGATCCAAGAAATGTGTAAAAGATTTTAAATCAGAAATAAAGTAAATGAAATGCGAGGTATAATTTGAGATGTTAGCTTTTGACAATACAAATCAATCCTTTGGGTTTGTTGAGCACTCTCTTGGGCCCTCATTAGAAGTTGTCTGGAATTTCGGTTAGGATACCAAGAGGCCAGAATGTCCCACTCTGGCCGTATTCCTGCACCAAATTCTTTCTATATCTAGAACTGCACAAGCCCAGAAATACATGGGCCTCTAGGGTGCATATTTTCCAGAATCAGGGGAGAAAACCAACAACATTTGTCAAGTGCTCTAGCAGGCAGAAAGTGTCAGCGTGAGGGCTGCATGGCATGAGTGGGGATCCTGGGGTAAGGCGGGTCTTTGTCTGTCATTTGCTGTCCCCGTGCTGATGCAGGAGTTGAATAGGGGCAAGGATGTACTGCTGCTCATAGCTCCTGCAGCAGCAAAATTAGGTCTATTGTCCCTGGGTCCAGAATTACCAGGTCTATTGTTTGTGGACGTGATAATTCTGTGCCCAAAGACACTTCTAAGTGGGTGGTATAATTTCACCCAGCTTTTTCACTCCAGGTGAAATGGTGTCATTCGTAATCAGGGTTTAAATAGCATTAATTATGAATTGTGAAATGTATTTGTGAAAGGCAAACAGCCTTTAAGGATGACTGTTATTATGCTGCACTAAAGTCTGTAGACAGGCTTTTTGTTACATTGAATCATGCACAACTGTATTTTGTACATAGTCGTACTATTATGATGGTGTACCTGAAGGTTGCCTTGTGTGAAGGCTTATGAACCAACACAGTAGGTCAGAGTTGCTTATAGGTCTGAGTTGCTTATAGGGACAAGTCAGTGATTAAGTTTATTGGTTTAATTGTTTGTAATGAAAAGGTACAATACATGTGGTAGTAGGCCTGACATATTGATTGTGAAAATAATAGGTTCAAATCAATAGATAGTTAAGGGTAGATTGTTATTCCTCTGTAAGAAAGCCTATAGGTATTTTGTTACATGAACTCTGACAGTTTATCGTAGTAGGTAAGCATTCTGGTGCCGTTAACCTTCTGACAAACTCTGGCTATAGAAGATTTGGACTATCAAAATCCTTGTTAGACTCTCTTAGGATAGGGAGTAGTTTGCTTGGCCAACTGTAATTTTGTATACTGTGTCATTTTATGACTGTATTCCTGATGGTTGCATTGTGGAAAAGCTTATGCTCAGTACAGTAGTCTTTATTTGGTTCTGTGATAAGCTGTTCAAAACTGCTGTAGGCCTGATTGGTTCACTAGGAAAAAATATTTCTGTTGTCATAACTCTGATCTGTTTATTATGAAGGTTATAATTAACATATTATTCTTGACATATTTACTGTGAAAGGCACCCTCAGGCTGTCAGGTCTAACATGTGCCCCCCCCTCCACCTGCTGAGGGTGGGGAGAGCTACCCAACCCTTTGGGAGTTCTCTTCACTAAAGCAAAATAATCTGGAGAGACCAACAACATTGACATGGTTAGTCCCCAGGTGATAATGCACCATAAATTCCATTCCCTGTAGGGAGATGAACCACCTCAAAAGTTTAGGATTTTCACCCCTCATTTGCATGAGCCATCTCAGTGACCTGTGGTCTGTCTGAACCTAGAAGTGAGTCCCAAGCAGGGATGGTATCTGATTCTTGATTGCCCAGACCACAGCAAATGCTTTTCTTTCAATGGCACTCCACCTCTGTACACATGAAATTAACCTCCTGCTAATGGAGGATACCAGTTGGTCTAAGCCCTCCTCATTCAGCTGTGCTAAGTCTGCCCCATGCCATGCTCTGAAGCATCTGTCTGCACAATGAATTCCCTGGAGTAATTAGGGGTGCTGGGCACAGATGCTGTGCACATAGCATCCTTGAGAGAATCCAAGGCTTTCTGACAAGCCTCTGTCCAGATCCCAGCCCAGGCTGTTTCTTAGAGGTTAGCTCAGTTAAGGGGATAACTATGGTGCCATAGCTCTTAATGAATCTTCTATAGTAGTCCATGAGGCCTAGGAAGGCTCTCACTTTGGAATGGGTTTTAGGTAGTTGCCAGGCCATGATGGTTTCAATCTTGGTCTGGAGGAGCTGCACCTTGCCACCACCTACAAGGTGTTCCAAATACACCACTGCACCCTGCCCAATTGGGTGTTTTCTGGCCTTGATTGTCAGGCCTGCCTGTTGCAGGCCTTGAAGCATATTTTTGAGGTGATGCAGGAGTTCATCCTAGCTGACACTGCAGACGGCAATGTAATCTAAGTAGGCGGCACAGAAAGCCTCTTTGCCAGCCACGACCCTGTTAACCAGGTATTGCAAGGTAGCAGGGGCATTCCTCAGGCCAAAGGCATCACCCAGAATTGGTAAGGGCCCTCAGGGCTTGAGAAGGCCTACTTCTCTTTTGATCCCCCAGTCAAAGCAATCTAACAGTACCCTGATTTTAATCAAAGGTGCTGAGGAATAGCCTGTCAATTCGCTCATCTCTAGGCATGGGGTGTGCATCAGAGTTGGTGAATGAATAGAGGCCCCTGTAGTCCATGCAGAACTGAAGTTCTGGTTTGGTGCCCAGTGGGACGGCCTTTGGTACCAACACCACAGGGCTGGACCAGGGACTGCTAGAGGGCTCAATCACCCCTAAGGGTTGCATCCTGAGGGCTTTCCCCTGGATGCTGGCTCTAACCCTGTCTGACAAGTTGTAAATGTAGTTCCTTACATGGGAGCTGTCTCCCCTGTCAATGTCATAGACACACAGATATGTGAGTCCAGGTGTGAGTGATAACAGAATGCAAATTGTCCCAGAACTGGTACCAGTCACCTTGCGGCTCTGGGGTCAAGGTGGCAGAGAAGTTGATACCCTCCACTGACCCATTGTGTTCCTATGCTGAGAGAGGTCAGGGAGACTTTCACTCTCCTCCTCCATACCCTCATCTGTCACAAGGGGCATGCTCCCTTCGGACCTCTCAAAGTGAGGCTTGAGTCTGTTGACTTGGAGCACTCTAAGGGGGATCCCAGGGGTCTGGAAGTTCACTAAGTAAGTGACGTTAATTGATTTCATATGGACCAATTCAGTGGTCCTGGAGAGCTCTGGGCTCAACTGGCTTCATGACCCATACTTCTGACCAGGCTGAAACTCTATCAGAGTAGTCTTCTGGCCATACCAGTGTTTCATTACCTTTGGCTGGCCTTGGTGCTTCTCTTGGCCTTTTTTCCAGAAGCGGTGCATATGGTTCCAGAGGGCCAACATTTAGTTGACCACATCCTGGGGGGTCCTGGGTGCTTTCTCCCACCCCTACTTGACTATGCTCAGAGTTCTTCTGAAAGGGTAGCCATAGAGGGGTCTGAAGGTACTGAACCCCACTGCTTTCTGTGGCACCTCCCTTTAGGCAAAGAGAAGGCATGGCAAGAGGATGTCCCATTTACACATCATGGCCTCAGGTAGGCCTGCAATCATGCCCTTTAAGGTCTTGCTGGGCCTCTGAACTAGACCATTGGTTTGGAGGTGAAATGGTGTGGTGAACTTATAAGTCACATCACACTCATCCCACAAGGACTTCTTGTATGCAGACATGAAGTTAGCTCCTTGGTCAGACACTATCTCTTTGAGGAACCCCACATGGGTAAAGATACCATCAGAGTTCTGCTCACCACAGGTGCAGTCACCTT
The DNA here is from genome assembly GCF_031143425.1 of Pleurodeles waltl. Lineage (NCBI taxonomy): Eukaryota > Metazoa > Chordata > Amphibia > Caudata > Salamandridae > Pleurodeles > Pleurodeles waltl. The sequence goes on along the minus strand of NC_090448.1, from coordinate 263,448,624 downwards.
CCTCAGAGGGATTGCCTCTGGGTAGCATGTGCATGGTCCACCAAGACCAGGATGAACATGTTTTGGGGTCCAATGGACCAATGATGTAGATGCCCACCCTTACAAAGGGGGTGCCAATGACAGGAAGTAGGATCGGGGAAGCTTTCAGCTTTTTCCCTGATTTCCCACTGGCCTGACAAGTGAGACAGGACCTGCAGAATGTATCTGAGGCTGTCTTCATTCTGGGCCAGTAAAAGTGGGCAGCAAGCCTAGCGAAGGTATTGTCTTGCCCTAAATGTCATGCCAAGGGTATGTCATGAGCCAAACCCAGAAGGAAGGCCTGGTAACACTGGGGGACCATCAACACACAGGCCGCCTCAGTTCTCCCAGTAGATTAGGTGATCTCCAGTGGCTTTACATGCTGCATGGGCTGAGGCCTGTCACCTTAAGCCCACAAGAGTGGGATTCTCTCTGCCCTTTGCAGAATTCCTCCCTGGTGGGCCCACTCTCAACTTGCCAGCCAGCAAGCTCAGGTAGATCACCTAGGCCAGCAATAATGGCTCAGCAGCATCCTCCTCTGGGACCCAATCAACCTTCACCACGGGATCTTCAGGGACTGGTTTCCTGTTCTCCTTGTCCCTCTCCTTGGCAGCTGTCGGGCCTTTGTTCCAGGTTCCCGATACCCTTCACTCCCTTCCCGGGCAGCCATGGACCGTGTGGTCATACAGACCCACTCAGGCAATGCTATCATCTCCCAATGAGACCTGAGCTCTACCTCGCTCCAGGTAGTGTGCTCCATATCATTGCCTAACAGACACTCTATAGGCATGGCAGGACTCACAGCAATTTTCAGAGTACCACAAACCCCCCACTCTCAAAGGGAACCAGAGCCACAGGTAGTTGGTGACTATAACTTGGTGGAATGCATTCGGTAGGACCTGCTCTGTTGACACCAGCTAACACTTGACAGTGGTCATACTGGCTCTTGTATCACACAGAGTCTCTACCTGTTGCCCATTAATGGTGACCCACTGCATATACCTGGAAGTATTGGTAGGCATGTGGGCTTCTGGCACCATATTTGTATCCCCTAGGATCACTAGCGTTACCTCAGTCTGCTTTCCAAATCTAGACAACAGAAATGGGAAGGAAAATCAAGGGAAAATAAGCGCTCACAACATTCACCACACTAGTAAATAGATACAAACAATTTAGGGCATCGTGCTCCTGGCCGGAGGATCTGCCCCTTCCTCCAAAACAATCTCAAAGAGACAAAAGCAAGCTCAACAGAGGTCAAGGCACACGTGAAATGAAAGTATGAGATCAGTAGTCCATAAGTACTGCATTGACAAATCAATATTCAAACATATTATGTCCCAGCTATCCGGTTACACAACAGCATGAGGATTGGCTTACAAGTCGAAATAAGGGGTTCTATAAATGTGAACGCTGCGGTATGTGCAAATGGACTCGATCAGGGATCTCTACCTTCAACAGCCAGGTGGGTGATCAATTCCGCATCATTTCAAATATTACTTGCGATAGTAGTTATGTCATATACATGATTGTCTGTAAGTGTGGACTTTACTATGTGGGCAGTACTATCAGACCGTTAAGAACGAGAGTGAGTGAACACTACAGAGCTCTTAGACAGGGGGATGAACGATATCCCATTGTAATACACATGTGTCAATGCCCCAAACAGGGCCAAACCCAGAGTTTTGAATTCTTTGGTTTTGAGATTGTACATAGAGATCTACGGGGAGGCAACAGGGAATTAGCACTCAGGAAAAGGGAATGCTATTGAATCCCCAAGCTGAGGGCTGTGGAGGTAGGCCTCAACACCAACCATGAGATGGAATATTTCTTGGGCTAATATTGATTTGTCCTGTGTACTACTCACGCGTTGAGAATGAGTAACAGGTATAGGGCAATTGTATACTACTATCATCGTTCGACTATCAGTGCTGTTACTGTACCTATGAATCTGCCATTTTGTATTGATTTACATGAGCTCTTGAGGGGCAATTCATAGAATCAATTAGATAATTGTTCTGACTTTATTCACAATCAATTCTGATATTGCCATGTTATAATCAAGGAACTGGATATTGCATATGGTTCAATGGTTGTTAATTTGTCTCTTTACCAAGGTTGCTTTCTCCTATTTGTTATATATATTCAGCATCTTATGTCAGAAAGTAAATTGATGCATATTATGCGGAGCTATCTGAGCTGGAGTTTGGGATGGGTATCAAGACACAGACGTGAGGAGGGTTGCATACCACATTAATGATTACATACTGTCACTTTGTGATACCAATTTATGCTTATTTCTTGAGGTTTTTGTTAATCTAGTCTTCACTGGTTGCACTTTTGGTAAATTGGGAATATATACTTTCTTATCACCCATCTATGCTTTACTTTGCTTTACCAACAAAATAATTATGGGTCGGCACTTCACTCCCTTTTTTTAATACGTATTAGCTTTATTTTTATTTTATTTATTTCTCACTTATTCTGTTGCCATATTTCTTACTGTTTCTTATATAGATGCAGGGGCATACACTTTCAAATGAATTTTTTTAATCATTACAAGATGGCGCCCGAGTTTTATATCTCGCGATCGTACATGCCATTATCATGGCGATCGGGCTTCGCGGGAGCAGTCTATCGTCGCGGTGGTTTACTCAGTCTACCAGTACTTAAACGGAAGGCAGAGGGGCTCCGGTTGCGCTACATGCCAACCGGAGCTCTTATTACATGGCTCAACGACACGTCATTTCGTGCCTTTCTAGTAACACGAGGTAAGTGAGGGGTTTCTTTTGCCGAGAATGCGTTAAATCGCGTGATGGTTTTGTTTACGGCAGCATTTTCGATAAACATTAAAATATGATTTCTTTTGCCAGCAGTTAAGTTGGTGTCTACTTACACACCACTTATGAGCATTCTTTACGGATTTATTCACACAGAGCCACATAAACTGGTAGGTGTCTGTGTATCATGGTCTGCTTAAAACACAAGGAACACCACTTGGGGGATGTTTCCTCTTTAATTTCGTTTTAGTAATCATGGGCCAGATGTAGCAAAGCGTTTGCGACTCGCAAACGGCGAAAAACGCCGTTTGCGACTCGCAAAAGCCTCACCGGAATGCAGAAATGCATTTTGCGAGTCGGATGCAACTCGCAAAATGCATTTCCGACTCGCTAATAGGAAGGGGTGTTCCCTTCCTATTAGCGACTCGCAATGCTATGTATATTCATTTGCGACCGCGATTGCGGTCGCAAATGAAGGCGCAGTTACCATCCACTAGAAGTGGATGGTAACCCAGGCGCAAACGGGAAGGGGTCCCCAAGGGACCCCTTCCCCTTTGTGTCTGGCAAAAAAAAGAATTTTTCAGGGCAGGCAGTGGTCCAATGGACCACTGCCTGCCCTGAAAAATACCGAAACTAAAGGTTTCGGTTATTTTTTCAAAGTGCAGCTCGTTTTCCTTTAAGGAAAACGGGTTGCACTTTGAAAGAAAAAAAACTGCTTTATTTAAAGCAGTCACGAACATGGAGGTCTGCTGACGACAGCAGGCCTCCATGTTTGCGAGTGCCTATACTCGCTATGGGGCCGCAAATTGCGACCCACCTCATGAATATTCATGAGGTGGGTCATTGCGACCCCATAGCGAGTCGCAGTCGGTGTCTGAGACACCGTTCTGCATAGCAAATTGCGACTTGCAATTTGCGAGTCGCACGGACTCGCAAATTGCAAGTCGCAATTTGCTAACTTGCTACATCTGGCCCCATATATCTTGTTCACAGCTTATTGATTTTAAGTACCAGAGGGACTGCTTTGCCACTAATTGCCTTGAATCTTTGCACTATACCTTATTGAGGTATGTTTGTCTGCTCCAGAGTTATTGTCTTTCACTGCATGATTTATTGGTACTCTAATAAATTCAGAAAAATTGGTTGTGCGGTTGTTTTCTTGCTAAGGATCTGGAATCTAATTTGGGTTTTGCCAATTCTGTGGTTTTCTCTCTCTTCATGTGGGTGTCATGGTTTTCATGCCTTCTCCAATACAGATGGTATGGTTGAGAGGGATTTCTCTCATCGTCAGATTTGGATACACACATGTTGCCACAAGTTCACTTTGGTGTATTAAGTGTGATTCTCAAAAAAGTCATGTGGGTTTCTTTTGGTTGTACATTAACTTTATTGTTCAACTTTACTTCATTGTATTATGTATGTATTATATACCTTTTACTTTATATTTACAGTAATTTTGGTATTCTTTACAGCCCTGAGGAATTCGCAGTGAGCATTTTCTCCTATGACGAAACACGCGTTGGCTGTTTTTCTGTTCCATTAAAAGATAAACTTTTCATCCCAAAGATTCAATTGGAGTTACTGTTAACCTCTATGATCTACTCGGATTTGAATATTGATTTGTTAATGCAGTACTTATGGACTACTGATCTCATATCTTCATTTCACATGTGCCTTGACCTCTGTTGAGCTTGTTTTCAAAATCTAGTTGGGCCATCTCCTCCCTGAGCCCTACTCTGGGCAACCCAGGTGTCTGCCCACCAGTGGGGGGGGCTGTGCCCTCTTAGAACATTTGGAGTCTCCCTTAGAGTGACCATATTTGGAACACTCTGTACATCGGGGTACAACCCTCCCTGTCTTACAGTCAAAGAACCTTTTTTTTTTAGGATCAGACTGGGGCTGGTTACCACTAGTCCCTTCGGAATTATTTTGAGGGCCTTTAGAGAACTCCTTACTTATTTTTAGATTTTTCTCCCCCTCCTTCTTCTGGTGGGAACCCTGACCACCTTTGAACACTCTGGTGCTAGCCCAGAGGTTTGCCTCCAAAGCAAGCTTCCTGGGATCAGTCAGCCTACTGTCAACTAAGCGCTGGTGCAACTCTGTAAAATAGATAAAACAGATACTCAGAATGTGCTCTCTCAAGATTAAACTGTACAACCCAAGATAACCATTGGCTTTGTTGCCGTGCACCCAGTCATTCAGTGCCTTACTGGTGTAATCAACGAAATCTACCCAGGATTAATTTGGGAGATTCTGGCTGTCCCTTAATCTTTGGCGATACTTCTCAGGGGTCTGTCCAAATTTGAAAGCCAAATTGGCTTTCTTTGGAGTGTACTTGATCTTTTCCACAACCTCTAATGTTAGAAGTGTGTCCCTCCCAAGTGTTGGCGTATCTTTGCACAACTCCATCCCGCAGTGCTCTTCAGGAACCCCATGTACCCTCAGTGCAACTTTGTACGCAGAAAACTACTTATCAATATCATCTCCCACCACATAATTGGGCATACAATCCCTGGGTATACAAATCATCTTGCCCCTATTAGGTGCTGTATGTATGCTGCCACCATCACTGCTGAAATTCCCCTGCTTGGCCTTACCGTCCAGCTCTTTTAGACTCAGTTCATGAGCCAGTAGTAGTTTCTTTCAGCTTGCTTGGCTTTCCTCTCAACCTCTATTTTTATTTTGCCAAATACAGCTAGAATTCTCTCCCCCCCTCTCCTTCACTCTGGGGACAGGCCATGACTATAGACATTGGTTCCTGCTGTCATGTGCAGCACAAATCCAGGGGTGTTCCCCTCAACTGCTGCAGGTAGCCCCTCAGAAGAACCATTCACAGTCTCCCCCCAACACATCATCTTCTTGGGAGTGGAACTCTGCCCAGGCCCTCAGCACCATTTGAAAATCCACCTTCTTGGTGGTTCCTCAGACAGGTACACCATCTCTTTGTAAAAACCTTTTCATCTGGTTAACTGTGTTCTTCTCCAGCTTAGCCAGCTCAAACTCCATGGCTCTACTTGTAGAACCAGCCAGGATGTATGGGATGTATTAAAAAAGCAAATCAGGGACAATTGCAGTAAAAGAAGAAAACTCGAAATGGTCTTTAAATGTGGGTAGGTAGTGTACACATAGCTATTGTATGGCACTGCACAAACACAAGTCGTATCGCTTTTCACCAGTGTTAGAAATTGGGTCTCTAGTTGGCAGAGGTATACACCCTGTCTAAGAAGGGACCATAATCCTAGTAAGGGTAAGTCGTAACATAACCTAACTTATCCCATGCTTACCCTCCAGTACCTTGGCACAGAGCAGGCAGGCTTATCTTAGAAGGCAATGTGTAAAGTTATTGTGCAATAACTCATACAGTAACACAGTGAAAGCACCACAAAAAGTACTCTACACCAATTTAGGAAAATGATTATTATTTATCTGAATAACACAAGACTAAAACAACAAAAACCCAATATGCAAAGTCAAGATTTCACTTTTTAGAGGTTTAAGTATGTCTTAATCCATAGGAATCGATGGATATATCTCTTTAGCACAAAGGACCTGGGATGCCTAAAAAATAATGATGCTGTGGGCCACAGAGGAGATGAAACATTGGAAAGTAAAGCGATTCATCAATTTTTCTTGTGCGGCAGAGGTGATGTGTTGATTCTTTCTTCACAGGCAAACACGCAGCCTAACCTAGTGTCACTGTGGTGCAGGGTTTGATGATAAATTGATGCCCAGGGACGATGCATGGAAAATTCAAATATGCTGTGATGATGAAACAGGCACTTCATCAATTCTGCAGGTGCTGCAATGGTTTTTCAGCCACAAGACAGGTGCTGTGTCAATTTTGCAGACGTTGCCCAAATTTTCCGGTGCAATGGATTTTCTCTCTTAGGTGAAGTATTTGATGACCTCGAGACTTCTTAACAGAAAGCAAGCTCACAAGCCCTTGGAGGTCACTTATTAGAGGAACCAAAGTCGTTCCAGCAGGGTCAGGGAGCAGCAGGCAGCAGGGCAACAAGCCAGAGAGAAGCTTGTATCCAGTCGAGGTAGGACCTGGCCTGGCAGTTTGGGCTGGACTGTTCCCATGGGGAACAAGCAAGAGACTGATATGCATATGGTTAGGTCCAAACTAGGATGGCATGGTGAGCAAAAGAAAAATGGATTAAACCCATATCTGTGACTGTGGGTGAGTGTTTAAAAAGTTTCAGCACTCCGACATCATCCTTTGTGTTGCTAAAGTTGCCCTAAGTGGGAAGGGTATGCCCGACGTGGGTCCTGTGCTCACTGTGCCACTGGATTCAAGCTAATCTGGCTGATGAAGGGTGATTCCCAGGAACCGGTCACAGGGGACTTGTTTCTGGTCCAGGAAGGACCTGGCCTGGCAGTTTGGGCTGAACTGTTCCCATGGGGAACAGGGTCGAGACTGATTTGCATATGGCTAGGTCCAAACTGGGTTGACCTGGTGAGCAAAAGACCAATGTATTAAACTCACATATGTGACTGGGGGTGAATGTTTAAAATGTTTCAGCACTCTGTCCATCATGCTTTTGTGTTGCTAAAGTTGCCCTAATTGGGAAGGGAATGCCCAGAGGTAGGTCCTGTGCTCCCTGTGCCACTGGATTCAAGCTAGCCTGGCTGATGAAGGGTGATTCCCAGAAACCGGTCCCAAGATGCTTGTTTCCGGTCCAGGGAGGACCTGGCCTGGCAGTTTGGGCTGGACTGTTCCCATGGGGAACAGGATCGAGATTGATTTGCATAAGGCTAGGTCCAAACTGGGTTGGCATGGTGAGCAAATCTGTGACTGGGAGTGAATGTTTGAAAAGTTTTAGCACTCTGTCCATCATCCTTTTGTGTTGCAACAAGCAGGAGAGCAGCCCTTTCACAGAAGCAGTCCAGAGGAGTCCTTTGGACAGCACTGCAGTTCTTCTGACAGAGTCCAGTTGTAGGGCCATATCTGTCTGATTTTAGGGTGTCACAGACCCAGTATATACACCCAAATGTGCTTTTGAAGTGAAGGAAACTTCAAATAGTGGTTTTGAAGTGCACCAGTTCCCCTTTCAACCCAGTCCCCTCTGCCAGAAGATCTGTGGAGGGTTATCAGTCCTCTGTGTCGGGCCAGACCACTAGCCTTTGAAGTGTAAGTGAGAGCCCCTCCACCCTTTCTGCCCAGGAAGGTCCATCAGTATGCAGATGACTGCAGATGCAGCTGAATATCCTATGTTTATGCCTGTCTCGGTGGAATACACAAGGGGAGCTGTCAACCAGCACATACCAGATGTGGATTGGGGAAAGGCTGTAAGGCACAGAGAGCTGTAAGTGCAGAGAAATGCCTACTTTCCAAAAGTAGAATTTCTAAAATAGTAATGTTAAATCCAATTTTCCCAGTAAGGAGGACTTCTCACTACCATACTAACCATACCAAACATGACAATGCCAATCCTTTCAAATCAGATATTACCACTTAAACGTGTATAATGTAATTTCCAATGCTGGCCTACGAGAGGAGCAGGTTTCGCAATTTGTGAAAAACAACATTGGGAGTTTTTCACTACCAGGACATGTAAAACTTAGAAGTACATGTCCTGCCTTTTATTTACTAGCACTGTGCCCTGGGGGCTACCTATGGCCTACCTTAAGGGTGACTTATGTAAGGTATGGCAAGCAGTTTCAAATGCCATGTTGAAGTGGCAGTGAAACTGCACACACTGACCTTGCAATGGCAGGCCTGCGACATGGTTAAAGGGGTACTTATGTGGGTGCACAGTCAGTGCTACAGGCCCACTAGTAGCATTTATTTACAGGCCCGGGCACATATAGTGCACTGTACTAGGGACTTATAGGTAAAGTAAATATACCAATTGAGTAGTAGTCAATGTTACCATGTTTAGATTATGCACAAGCACTTTAGCACTGGTCAGCAGTCGTAAAACTACACAAACAAGATCAGAAAAATGAAGGGCAGCAGGCAAAAAGTTGGGTGAAGACAACCCTAAGGCTGTCATAATGACATAATGTGACCCAAAATCGTTGGATTGTGTCATTTTGAGAAGTCCCTGCACACAAATGCACTCATTGTAAGTTGTGCACTGATAACTGATGTGGAAATTCCGCACACAAAATTACTTATACCTTGACATATGTACTTATTTGGTGTTATATTACCAAACCTATAGAAGTTTTCAACTATTGAATGTAGAAAAAAGCACTTGGCTATCTGTTTGCCCACCATTTTCTACAAGTTTTTCTATGAATATATTCTGCAAGGTTTCCACAACAACTTGTCTGTGAAAAATTGGAAGGCACGGGTTTACAGGACATTCTCTTATTCTGTTTTAGGGAGCAATTCCTGTTTCGAACGTAATCGGGATCCCCTATAAAGTCGTCATATTGTAATGAGGGTTGATTGTTTAACACCAATATGATAGTAATATTGTAAGCGTGCACTTGCGAATTGCCAGGTGTGTGAAGTATATTACGTGAGAGATAACATTCATATGATATATGTGTACCACATAAACTGCATTTTTTTTACACCTTCGCATGAGTGATGTCAGGTAAAGCTTTTATGAACATCTCTGCTCACTGATCACGCCAAGGTGCATGGCAAGTTTTCTCCCCAGCTGTTCATTTGTACTTGTTTTGGGTGGAGTAGAAATATAATTGGCTCTCGAAATTTCAGTGTGGCGGGTGCAGTTTCCTCTTTAAATGAAGCCCCTTCTTTTTCTGACAGGAAAAGTGCCATTGCTAATTTGATGGCAAGTTTAGCATTCATATTATAATTTTTTTGTTCATCATAAAATGCTTATAAAATATTGGCCAAGCGTTTATATGGTCTGCGGATGACCATATCGGTGTCAAACATTTCATCAGGGAATACCACACCAGATCTCTGTCCCACCTAGGCGACAGTTTCTTCATATATAGGTTTTCAGTGAACATGTTTTTAATAGTTTGCTTTACTTTGTCCAGAACATCGTACATTTACAGTCTTCATAACTTAAGTATTTGCAGTTTTTCCGTTTCATACTTTGGAACTCAGCAGTGGCTCGATGGAGGAAGTTCATGTAGGTGTTGCCACCTGCAACTTTGTTAAAATGTTAGTTTAAGCTAATGGTTTACCAGCCATTTTCTAAAATGGGCAGCTTTTGTTGGCTTGAAAACAGCCTGAAGGAAATACAATGCGGCTGCACAGCAATGCTTTCTGTACACCATTGAATTTCTTTCAGGCAGACAAGTGCACATAATTCCATCTCTCCGCTATCCATTAAAATTCATTGTGCTCTGGACCTCTGGGGCTGAAGTGGAGAGAAGTGGATTGCAAGAACAGGGCTTTGACATGTGTGGTTATTGTTCTGATGAAATGGGTGCATCACAAAAGACACTGATGGATCTCGGTTCCACTGAAGTGTTCGCCCTGGTTTTAGCATTCTTGTTATTGCTGGCTTCTGATAATCAGCAGAACTGCTGTCGTCTTCTAAGTGGATTTAATATAAACGCCAGTTGCATTACTGTTTTCCGCGTTGCAAGAATATTATAAGCAAAGTGAAATATTTGACTTGTGCAAAATATCATTACAATAGTAAAGTGAATTGTAAATTACTTTCTCATGACTTCATGTTCTGTTTTTCGTCGGTTTAGTTGAACGCCGCAGATGTAATTTTTGCTCGGGGAGAGCTAATTGTAGTAGAAACGTTTTGTGACAATGGAAAGTCACAAAGCACAAACATGTACGATAATGTATTTTTGCCAACTGATGTCCAAAATTGGGATCTCATGATGAAAATATTGCAAGATTCATATTTTTCATGCTGGCGGCCCCACTTGCGTAACATAGGTAATTAGCGCAATTATTACATGCGCTGTGTAATAAAAAACTATGGGTTCCAAAAGATTATTGAAGGTTGGGGCTAACGAATGAATGCTCAGGGTGGCTTCATGTGGAAAAGCATATACAAGTTCACCCATATGGATTTAAACTCTGGTCACCCACTGGGGTATGTTAATTTGAAGTGTTATCAAAATAGCGTGCTTTAAATCCCTATGTGCTATGAATGTGGGAACCTGTTTTACATCGAAAGCTATGCATCAAAGATACCATAAAGTGGTGATCTTTTTGCAGTTTGTGTAATGAGACATAGAGACTCATTTAGGGTTTGGAAGGAACTGAAATCCACCAATTAGTGTAGAAAACTCTAAATAGAGAGTAGATTTCACGTCGGAATGTAAACATCCACAATATCTCAGGGCTGGAGGAAATTCAGCCATCGAAATCTACTCTGCGTTTAGAGTTTCGTAATGACATTGACATATTTTCATTTCTCTATAAAGTCTAAATAAGGGAGACAGTCTGCAGCTGGAGAGGAAGAGAGTCTGGCACTGGAATCTAGTCCTCCTATCTTTGCATTCCCCCCAGTATTAGGCGCCACTGAGGAACAAAATCTATATTGGCTACAGTGCCAGCCCATGAGTATTGCGGGAGCAGCATTTTTGTACTGCTGTGATAGAGGTGATGAGATAGCATTAGTACTGAAGAAACCCTCTGAGATGCAGGTGAGATGATCACCTGCTAGGTGAAGGTTAATAAAGTCGAAATAATAATATATATTTTTTAACCAAATACATACTGTGCGCTGTTGTTACGCACCTTCAATACAAGATGCTACTGTTAATTAATGTATGAAAATCATTTTACCCACCTCAGAAAGCTGGGTCTGCTTTGCCAGTGATTATACTCAGGACCTTCCAGAATAACCACACATTTGTGAGCCATGGACATTCAGTTGACTGATTCATCTTGCCAGCAGTGTGAACTTACTGGCATCTATCTATATGTTTAGCTTTCTGATAGGCTATCACTCATCATTGTAGCAACAGAGCAGTATCAAAGCAACCATAGATACTCTGCGAATTAGAACATGCGATTAGACTAGAAAAACAATATTCTTTCAATTTAGACATATTATTAGACTGAGCAATGGAGGGATTGCTTGGGGCTCTTTGGCATTCGGGCCAGATTCTGGGTTGATGTGCACAAATACATCACTGGAATTTGAGTTAAGAAGTTGGAATGGATGCGAGTGAAGCATGATTTAAAATTATCCTGGCGTTTAATTCATAATTTCTAATAAACTTGTCAACTTCGAGCACACCAAATGTATTTGTTCCAAACTCTATTCATTCCAATATGTAATTAACTTTTTCATAGTTAATCCAAATTCTTAATGTAAGTCAATGCCATTCCAATATGTAATTATACTCTCAATGGTAAGCTAAATTCTTAATATGCAAATAACGCCAGCATGTGTTTTGTGATTGCATATTAAGTATTTGGATTATCTATGGAAAAGATAATTTCATATTGGGATGTTGTTATTTGCACATCAAGAATTTGAATTAACCATGAAAAAGATAATTACATATTGGAATGAATAAAGTTTGGAACAAATACATACGGTGTGCTCAATGGTGCTCAAAGTTGACAAGTTTGTAAACTATTGAGGACAATTTGGGTGGTTTTCCTTCCTTCTTGAGCACCAATTCTTGACTGCGGTCTCGTTTTTTACAATTATTATACAAAAAGGTGTGAGCACCATTTATCCTTATGGTTGAAGTCCTATGGATGGACTTCATCCATGATTTCTAACAATGATAAACAAGAGTCTTCATTGTTACTGTTGTGTCCTTTAAATTACATTTTCCTTTCAAATCACTTTCTGCATATGGGAATCTACTTAACTGATAAACAGAATTAAACTTTATTGTTTTCTGAGCCCAGCACAGATAAAGAGATTAACTGGATTCAGTGCATTGTACAAATAGAAGTTTCACTCATGCAAGGGGCTTGAGCACTTCTTAAAAAGCAGGGTCTGTTAAATTGTACAATAAAACATCCTTTCAGTGAAGGATTCGTTTAATCACCTAATTGCCTATTGACTGAATTATGAGGCAATATCACTGATGTGTTATGATTTTAACTAACTTCATTGATATGTTATGAAGGTGTACATTTTCGTCCGGGTCATTTATTGTTTACGGGCTAGCTGTCACAAGACTTTAGAGTATAATGTCAGCATTAAAGGTAGAATATTATAAAATGAAGCAAAATGAATGCTCAAATGCCAAAAGAGTTAATTTAGAGTTTGGAAGAGTGGAAGTGCCACCAACATTGTTGGTGTTTTCACCCTACCAAATTCTGATTCCCTCCTCTATTTAGAGTCGGAAGAAACACTGGTTTTACTTTGATGCAGCCTGAGTTAGCATCATAAATGTTTGGCCTGATAGCCAATCTGCCACATGACTCCCAGATGACAGCCAGCCCATCCTTTTTTGCCTGAGAACACTGTATGAGGCGTGGGAGTGCTGGGTAGAGAAAATATGCAAGAAGATATGAACAAAGAAAAGTCCCTGCACATCAGGGCTATTCTTTTCTGGTTTCTAAAAAAAAAGCCCTTACTTTATAATTTTTCTTTTAGAAACTAAAGCTTTTCTGAGCAGGCTCATCAAATATAGTGCCTTCACTGCAGTGTTCAGTGCATTTAGGAGTTCCAGTGCTGCCTAGCAGGGGTCTCAAAATATTATTGGTGCTTCTTTACCATGGGAACGGAGGACATAGCACCCATTGACCTGGTGGATAAGTGGGCTTCCCACAAGATCAAAACTATTGTGTAATACTTTGGCAGGCTATTTATAACTGATATACATTGCTTTTATTGCAATGTTGCTTTTTGGTTTGCTAATACATATAATCATATATAAATGTGTGTATATCTTTAGCGCATAAGTTTGTTTTAGAATTAGTTCAGGACTACGTTCTCCAGAATGCCTCATTATTGGCTTTCTAGATTCATTGTATAAAAGTAAAAAGAGTGAAGGGACTCACTACCGTGAACAAAACTCTAGTTGAAACGAGATACTGGCTGTGCAACTTAAATAAAAGACTGGTAACTGGACTTTGTGGAGTGCTGTGAAATTCCTTTGGCTGAATAATTATTTATGTGGATGGTCTCCACGTCACAACCACCGGAAGACGAGTACGCCACTCAAACAACAGACTATTTTCGCTATATATATATATATATATATATACACACAATATACTATAATATACTAACCTGTCCTGTATTGTACTATACCATAATATAAAATGCCATCATTTGTCCTGATCAAATGACATTGACAAATAAATGTCCATCGCTAAAATTAAATTGCCCTCACCTCTGCCAGAGGATTTGCTGTATTATAAGGTTAGTGCCTCCTCTGGCATCCTTCTGTCCTACCATTGGGTCGTTCAAAGTGTGGTGCTAACTTCATCAGAAATTATGATGGCTCAACCATCTTCTGTCAGTTGAGTGGCCTGTAACCATGTTTGGACACACAGTGAAAAATCGCTTATGAAAATCCACAGCAGACTAAGGGCCAGATGCAGCAAAGGGTTTTACCCATTCTATGTCTATGGGAAAATATGTTATTACATATGGCCCTAAGTGTCCTCAACTAGTGAGTCAATGTAAGCCAGTATTCCCAGTACTCTATGTTAGTTATGAGTACTTTGCAGGGAAGAAGTTTCCATGGGCAAAACAGAATAATTGAACACTCTGCTTCCAGAAAGTAGATTTCAATTTTGCTTATTGTTGCTTCTGGGATCTTTTCCTAAATACCACTTACAGAAGCTCCTGCCATGTATGACTCAGAGGTGACCCAAGCATGCAGCATAGTTTTACTCAGCCCTATCAGACTTTCAGGTGTGGTGATCGATCTTGACTTATTCTACTCCAGCCTTGCAGATCTTCTTTGGGTATAAGATACTGTTATGATATTTGACTGACATAACAATCGTCATTATGATCTCTGAATTAAATCAGCTTGTATTTTTACCTCTGATTTAGAATAAATAGCCGTTCAGAGACAACAACAAAAGACATAGCTCACTTTGTCCCTTCCATTCAAATCTCTCAGTGGTGAAATTGATACCCCTTGAAATCATGATTCCACTTTAGCTCCTTGCAATTGATAGACTTAAAAGTGTGCATGGTGGGTAACTTAGAGAGTCACAACCATTTATTTATATTATTCTCCCACATGTTCCATTGTATGCTAAACATACCTTTTCTATTAAAAAAACATTACCACAGGACGTGTAGATGGAAATAAAGTAAAACAAATATTAGGATTATTGTTTTGCCTTTTGACTTTATTACTTGTTTTTGAACTGCATAAATACTTTACTCTCTATCTGACGCTAAGCCTGTCTCCTCTGTGCCACAGCTGCCATGGATTTAATTAACGTTAATTTAGTGTTTGAATGGTTTCACCCTGACATATTTTGTGATTATTCATTGAAGTGGGTAATCACCCATGCCAAATAATATTCCAATTTCTTGCAGGCAGGTATTTGGGGTATGGGGGACATTTGTGAGATCCCAAATACATTTTATTGCTCTACCACAGTAAAAATCAAATGGAGAACACTTTTACACCAACCTCAGTGGAGAGAGAGTTTATTGAGAAAAGATCCCTTGTGATTGATGTTGTGCTGAAGACATTTTATTTTAATAAAATGTTGGGCAGGCTGGGAAAGGTTAATTTTGTGTACATTTGGATGGATAGCTTCATGAGCTATTTGTGGATGAGAACAGATTTAAATTGATGCAGAAAAAATCAATTGCCCCTAAGCAGTCTGCTTGAAATGTTAAATGAAGATTCTAAGCAGGATATGTCATAGGATTGACAAATTCCCTGCAGATTCAACAAATGGCTTTATATTTTTTATCAAATCAAAATGTTTACTTTCGTCTGAAGTCTCAACATAACCATAGCATATCTAAGGAGTGGATGATAACTTGCAGACTAAGGCCTGTCAATGGTCAGATGTGTCTGTTGTAGGATAGACACTCAGGTCATTGATCTCAGTATTAGCATGTATCATGACTACTTCAACAATGTAAGCCTCAAAATGCTGTTTCAAACTGATGGGGATGCAGGACATTTGTAATGTGCCCTGAATGTAGGATTTTTTAATGAAGATGGTGTCCATAAGTTAACTGCATGCCATGAACTTGGAAGATACCAAGACAGCATTATTAGATAACTTAAAATGCTAACATGTGGACAGTGCATTCCATCATGGTAAATACTGGTATTTGGATATCACTCCTATTGTGTTTGCTAGATTATAACTGAACACTGGCTGGACAAAGATCCTTCCCACTTACAACATTCTTGGTTTCCAATCACTGACCATATTGAAAGTGAAATTGCACTCTTTAACAGCATGAGTAATAAGTGAAAACGGGCCAGATTCTTTGGCCTTTTAAGAGTGGGGTGAATGAGAATCTTGGGGGAGGAACAAGATTACGAGGGGATTTTAGTAAACCCTCAGAGGGGACCAAAGGTGACGACAGCTACATTTAACAGGCTTTTTGTTGTTGGACAACTGAATCACTGTATTTGTTTGTCTCACTGAATCGATTATATAGATGTCCTAATATTTGTGCTATTCACTATTAACAGTTCTACATCTTTACCTTAGATATATTGTTTTAGATTGAGGAGGGTTGGTCTTTCTCAAAGTTGTTTGTGCTACTGGTGCTCTTCAATCTCCTGCTAAATGCTATTTTCAATGATGTCTTACCAGGCCAAGTTATGTCTGGAAAGTTATCCTAACAATTGTATGTGGTAAAGAAGAAGAAAGAATTATAGAAGATGTATTTGTTATCCATCCTCAGAGATGTTAAACTTCATATGTTACCTTACATTGTTTTTCATCTGACCTTTAGGACAATGTGGTTTCAATATGTAAAAACATCTTTCCTTCAAGTTGTTATAGGTTTGATAACTGCAGCTTTAGGAATCACATGGTAGTGATTTATTTTTTTGACTCATCAGAGTTTTGTTTTTTCTACCTCCCTGTTATTAAAAGTACTGGGACTGTTACTACTTTATGTACTAATTTCATATGAGTAACCAATTAATATTCCCAATAGAGATGTGTTAGGGTCAATTCACAAAAGGATGTAAGCTTGTTTAAAATAACACTTTTATGTCTTATATGTTTTAGCTCATTTTGCAGTTTGAGTTCTTGTGTTGTTTTTTAACTAATTGGTGCCAGAAGATGGATTTGTCCTGTAGATTGTAGGATCACATCATTCACATTAAAAGTGTGTTAACCAAGAAGATAATGGCAGACCTTTTATCAGTTTCATACTTAATCCATGCCCTGACTACTATATTTTCCTCAAGGATGAGGGCAATTTGACTGAATGGCCTAGTTATCAATTGGAATAAGTCCTGTGTCTGCTTTCAGAATGGATGTTAAAGCTGCACTACAATTTCTGTATTTCTGTGTACTGTTGACAGCTGCTTCATTCCTGCATTTAGTTCACACCGCTCCACTTCATAGAAGAGATTGCTTTTTGAACAGTCAATCAACTTATCAAATGGAGAACATTGAGTGCCTCTGTTTCATTTTGTTGTTAAGTAGATTTCAGATGTTTGTTACTGTCATAATTTATCCAAAAGAAATTTAATGATGATTGCTCCTTTTGGTGCTCCCTCATCTCCATACAGTGGTCTTTGATTCTGTTGTTGACATGGAACTTGTTTTCTGTATATTATGGGTTCAGTGACAGTTGTGCCAAATACGCAGAGGTAAATACATACCATTTCTTTACCACCACTGCCACAATTTCTCAGGCATTTGATGTCAATGATGGAAGGTAGGGTTTGTTTGTGGAATTTACAAAAAAATATTTAGATTATTTAAAATGCCATATAGGATTATAAGATTGAGTAGTACATGAGTACTCTTTCACATACTTTTATCTGCCTTTGTGACTTGGACCTCAAATACTATTCCTTATTAGTGAAAGTCCAAGGGCCAGATTCACAAGGGGACTCTGTACTCATGGTGGGGGCCCCACAGTCATGGGGGAGTGTCCCACTTACGGTGAAATCTCCACAATGAGAATTTGCCACGAGTGCAGAGACTCCCCCACAACTGCAGGGCCTCTTCCACGAGTGAGCAGTCATTTTGTGAATCAGGCCCAAAATGCGGAAGGTGGTGTTAGACCTGTCAGGGTGGTCTTCCCCCAAACCTTTTGCCCTAATTATCCATCTTTTTCCGATCTCAGTTTTGTTGGTCTTAGAACTCTTTGCTCTGTACCACTGATAACCAATATTAAAGTGCGAGTGATCACTCCTTAAAACATGGTAACATTGTTTTGTCTCCATTTGGCATATTTAATTTTCATTTAAAACCCTAGTAAACTGGTACTACATGTGCCCAAGGTCTGTAAGCTAAACTAGTGGGCCTGCAGTACAGATTGTGCCACCCACTTAAGTAGCCTTTTAAACTTGTCTCCAGCCTGCCATTGCAGCCTGTGTGTGCAGTTTTAAACTGCCATGTCAGGCTGGCAAAATAACTCTTTTCCCAGGCCTAAACCTTTCTTTTTGATACGTATAGATCACCCTTAGCGTGGCCCTAACCAGCCCATAGGGCACAGTGCAATGTATTAAAAAAGTAAGACACAAACTTTTAAATTTTAAATGTCCTGGTAGTTAAAAACTCTTAAATCTGTTTTCCACTATTGCAAAGCACACCTTTCCCATAGGATAACATTGGGGTTCTTTTGCTATATTTAATAGGGATAACGTTTAAATGGGAACAGGTAAACAGCTCATGTTTGGTGTCTTTGGAATTGTATTGAGAACTTGTTTATAGTGAAATCAGATTTCAAATTACAATTAAGAAAATGTCACTTTTAGAAAGTTGTCATTTTTCTGCCTTCGCCATTCAGTGACTGCAGCTTGTTTCTGGGTCACATGGCTAGATCTAGTTGGCAGTTGGTCTTTGTGTATTCCTTCCGGACAGCCAGGCATAATGGAGAGCTTAAGCATGCCTGGATGGGCCATCACTGGTTAGATGGTGGGCAAAGCTGAAGACAGCCCCATTTGCACCTGAATAGGCCTTGTGGTGACTTCACACAAAGGGCTGCATATCCCCTGTTGTTAGACTGGTGCCTGGGCAGGGAAGGTAGGAAACTTGTGCACTACAAAAGGAATACCCCAGAAGCTTCTCCCACTTCAAAGGAGGCACCAGGCATAAATATTGGACCTTAGACACCAACCTTTCAGTACACTTCTGGATCTGTGGAAGACTCTGCAAGGAAGAATGGATGCTGTGCTGCTGAAAGCACTGCTACTCTGCTGGACTGTTGACATGAAGGACTGCTGCCCTGCTTACCTACTGCCCTATTGCGTGAGTGAGAAGGACTGGACCTGCATCCTGTACCCAGGACCTCCAGAGTGACTCCAAGGGCTAGTCTCTTGTAATCAGGACCTAGGCTCTGCAGTTCTAAGCCCTACCCTGCTAAGTGGTGCCACCCAAGTCCTGGACCCTTGGAAGTCAGTTTGAAGATGCTTTGCCAGGCCATCAATGGACACAGCAGACCCAATGCATCTTCTCTGCTGCAAGGCACAACCCCAAGCAGAATTGACGCCTCTAATGCAGGGACTTTCCTGCCTCAAGGACTTTGCATCACCGTCTACAGCCTCATCAGAACTGCCCTTGTGTGATGCATCACTGATGCAGGCCCTCGCATTGCAAGCCCCTCGGTGACTGCATCCTCGACAACAACGCAGGACTCTGCATCGCAAGTAATGCAGCTTCTTTGGAATCCACTGTTTTTTAAAGCTTTTGTGACACAGGGTTTTGCATCGCAAGCCTCCCTCATGATGATCTCCTCATCTTTGATGCATGATCGCACATAGCAACTTCTCAGCTCCTAGGAACAGATGCAACATGGTGCATCTTCGACTTGAACCTCGTATCGCCTCGGCTGCTGGAAGCATCCTCGATGTGGGACCTCACAACGCTCCACAACCAGAATGTAAGGTACCCTTATTCAGCTAAGTCCCTGAAGACATCATCGCTCCATTGTGGTCAGCCTAACTTGTGACTTTCTCCTGATCTGTCATCACTAGATAGCCGCAGATGGCACATTGTGCTTTTTGGTGCTATTTTTCCTGAAATCTTTAAACCTGCACATCTCCGGTTCTGCTAATTGAATTTTGGTTGTTTTGGTCTTATTTTATTTATTAAAATTCCTGTATTTTTCAAATTTTGTGTGAGATTTTATTTTTGTTGTATTTTCATTGAAGTGTTGCACATATATTTTACACACTGCCTCTGAATTACACCTGAATGTTCTGTGCAAAGCTATCCTAGGATTGTGCATAGGTTAATTTAGGATTTGCTTGTGGCTTCACCCTGACAAGGAGTGTGGTTGCTGCTTAAGTAGGGTTTCACCCTGTCACCCTCAACCAGTAGCCTAATTTCTAACAGGAGGGAACAATCCTTTCTACTTCTGTTAATTGTACATCAATAATCATGGATGTCATTTAGAGGTCACCAGGGGTTGTAACTGCGACCCTTGGTTTGCTAGAATGTGACCCCTAAAAATATGCTTGTCACCCCTACCCACAGAGGAAAGTAAAACACCTGCAAAACTTGTATTATTCCAAGTGGAGCTAAAAAGATGTCCCTAGTCCCCGAGCCTGGCAAAAAGCAAGTAATACAGGAAAGAAAGGGGGGGGGAAGAGGTGGTTAGGGAGGAAGATGTTGAGGTGATATGAGGGGAAAATGGCAAACGAAGACCAGCAGGAGGTCACTACAGAGAGAAGGGTGAGAGATTAAGACAGGGGTGTGTGCGTGCATGCATGTGTGTGCCTATTTGTGTGTAATCAAGAAAGCAACATATAAGCAAAAATAAAACTGGTAGGGTTTGGCATTTGAAATTTGCAAATCATTATTTCGCCTTCAAAATATTAGTATCAGTAGATCTCAATCTCCTAAAAGGCAGCAAATGTGTAGAAAGACAATGAAGAACTCTAGAGTCACGAAGATTTTGCCCAGGTTTCAAGGTCATGTTGAAGTCTTCACTTTAAGTAGTTTTTTTCCCACAGATTGACTCCTACTGGAAAATGCTTTACTAGACCTTATTAAGTTAATGTAGCGAGGATCAAAATATGTCATATAAAAATGTTCTGCCTATAGGGGTGGGGGAACTAGGATTAATGAACCTCTTCTGGATAATGGTTTCCCTCTGACATTATCTAGACGCCTCCCGCCTGATTTTCATAATATGTTCAGTTTTACATCTTTCAATAATCAATTCGAGGCTCAGACTGTTTGTACAATTCAGGCTGTTAGATCACTGCAGGAGTATTACTGTATGTATCCTTGGATACAGATTTCCTAGAAAATGTATCCTGGTAACGCTAATACCTCCTAGCCTTCTGGGGGCGAAACGAACGCCATCACTGCAATTTAAAAAACGCAGCTCTGACCTGTGCAAGTTCACGAAAGACTGACTTTGCTTTCCCAAAGGACTTTCTTTTTTTGTAACCTTGGCTGAATGGAGGTAGTGGGCTGCAGCCTTGTGATTACTGGGGCATGCATAATAAGAATAACATGCTCAGAATATTTTTAAAAATGGATGTTCTTTCAGAAGGGATAAAAGGCATCAATGATTAAATGCAGAAATTACAGGTTTTGATACATTTAATAGGACTACACAAACTTTGATTTTCAGACGGCACATCCCATACACTTTCAGGATATTGACATTTTCATATAAAGTTGAACAATATGCAGACTGGAAATTATATTCTTTGAATCAAAGAAAAATATTTCTATTCAAGCAACGAAATTGAAACATGACACTAACCGACCCTGGAAGACCAAGGATTCCTGTTAAAACTGGTCAGTTCTGGCATCATTGCAGGTTGAAAATAACAACCATGCACAGATAAAGTAATAGCTTGGACTAACACTAATACGCACAGAAATTGCAGGGAAATACATAACAGAGTAGTTATTGCACTTCGGAAAAATCGGTCCTAGTTAGGTCCCTGATCCACACAAACTATAACTCTAAATTTGCTTGTTTTGTATTTATTTTCTTGGCATTGGGCATTGCACGTTAAGAAATAGGTGTGCCGCTCTTTATTTAATTAATTTGGGCACAAATAGTAGGGCACGGTGAGGAATTCACCATGATCTTTATTTTTTTTATTTTTACAATTGTTATTATTCGTGGAGTTAGTAATATCAATGATATCATTATACATCTACCTGGATACTTCTCAGATGCCTAGCTGTGAGCAAACTAAAACGTAAAGAGCAAGTGTCTTCAAACTCCTCATGTGATACATTTGGTGGCCCACATTACAAATTCACAGAATTTTAGGGACAGATTTGCAAGAAAGTGGCGCATCAGCTTTGATGCAACACTTTTCTTGCACACCCGAACGACACCATGTGTGCACCGTATTCCCCATATGGCGTACCATGGCACTCATTTTCACAACAGCATCATAATATATGACGCTATTGTGGCGCTTTGCTGGATTACCCCATAAATTAAGGCGCTAGTGCAGCAGAGCACTAAGGAGGCCCACAGGCTACTATGGGCCTGTCACTTTAACACCTGCCCCGAGCAGGCTTTAAAAATGAAGGAAAAAATGTTGCAGTGAAATCTTGTAGATTTCACTGCACCATTTTTTGACGGCCTCCCTGCGTGGGAAGGCCCCCTTGCATACGTTATACCTGGCAAAGGTATAATGTGGCACAAGAGGTTAGAAGCTGGTGCAATGCTAGCATTACCCCACTTTGTAAATAAGGTGAAGGAGAACATTAGCGTAAACAAAATTATGCTAGTGTAGCGCTAAGAGGCGCTAGGACCCTGTAAATCTGGCCCTTAGTCTTTTATTTTCAATGCTCATTTTGATTGGGCTCTTGTGTAACAAACCTTTGCAAGGCCCTTCACATATCCATCCCTGTGAATGGTTGCTCACGTGAGGCAGACAATTTAGAAGTGTTTGCCATGCTCTGTTTAACTTGTAGTAGTTCCTCTCTTCCGCATTACAGCGTTCATGTGTTAGAAGCATCACCTTAAACTAGGTCCCTGTTTAAATCACGGTATTTTACACTTCGACGACATTCCATTGTAAGAGTGGCTTTTACCAATCGAATGAGAAGGAAAAGAGAATGTAAACGAGGAAACGCAAGATGCGTACAAGACAGCTTGTTAAATATTACTTTTTTTAAATTCACGGACACATTGTATTAGGTTATGCAACACAACTGCGCACGTTTCATTGAGCAAAGTGTCGAAGCAATGATATGTAATCATATCAGATTCAAGCCTTTTGAGTTCTTTAGAAGAGCGACATCTACAGTAAATATGATAAAGCCATATTATTGTAAAGAATTGGTCCTCATCATTTACATAATTACACAGCAACTCTATATTATCCATCTATTTTATTGCCATTTATTTATTTATTACCAGTATTAATGTGCAATTATAGAATAGCTGTAAATTTGTAGAACTGCAAACCACAAAGACAACGTTGAGAAATTAGTGGCAGATACAGAAAAGAGGATCACTGCACATTATTAGAAAAAAACTAGGACATACATATACTGGTACATAGGAACATTTGCAGTAGTATCATAGCAAGTAAAAATACTGCTAGTAAGATCATTGACGAGACGAAAAAGTTGCTACATGCAGCATGTTTGGGGTTAAAAAATTCTGTGAATCAATCGAAAAAAGTATTATACATGAGCTCACATGGTTTCTGGCACATTTTTGACTCTTCAACTGCCACTCCCTTTTGTGAATCAAAATTATTATTCAATGGACGCAGGGAAAAACTACCACAACAAAGACTTACACTACGAAACAAATAGAATAAGAAATTGAAGGACAACAATTGACATATAACTTTAGAAATTTGTAAAAATATCAATAATGAAAAAATAAATGAAATAAAATGAATGTAAAAATTTATCATACAACTTCAGATATTGTAGACGTCTTCCTATATCGCTTTGTAAAAATATTCAAAAAGTAGAAGAACTAAAATTAATATAAAAAAGGTTCACATAGACATTTCAGGCACCCACATAAATCATGCTTTAAAAATGTAAATATAACAGACAGACATACTTTGAACATTGCCAATATGGAAATTGTTCATGAATTAAAAAGATCTCAATTTTTATCACTACACATACTCAAAATATAATATAATATAATATAATATAATATAATATAATATAATACATCATATAATATAATATAATATAATATAATATAATATAATATAATATATTGTATTTTTTCTCATTTATATTTTCCAGAAAAAAAGTGAGTTGTGAATCGATAGCCCTGGGGAAAGATAAAAGAAACATACAAAACTCCAGTTTGCATGTGATGCCTCGTTCCTAGTAAGACAGCTCAGAATTATGCTATCATAACTTGTGATTGGACCCAGCATAATCCACGTATCAGCACAAAATTTCAGAAGGAGCACACACAATACTCAACAAGTATTTGCAATGCAACGGGTGTCGCATTTGCTCGAGTTAGAGCTATGAGCGTTGTAAACTCCTAACCAGACTTTTCTTGCCACACAAATTAAAAGAAAAAAAAACAACAGCACAATCGTTCTATATAAAATGCAGCGTGATCACGCTGAAATTGAAAACGGAAAAACTGAGCACGATCGTGCTATGTAAACCCCAGCGTGATCGTGCTGCATGGAAAATAAAAAGATAAAGTAGTCAGGAAACCATGCTGAAAACATCGAGCCTTGTATCTTTTCAGTAGTTTACCAGTGCTGTGTAGGTGGGCTAAACACCGGAAAAGGTATGATGTATGCATGCCTTTCACAAATGAAAGCAAGCGGATTTTAAAAGGCAAGCCCACAAACCAATGTAAGTGACTGACATGACCTGGGTGTGGTTAGAAGCCCACAGAGAGATTACACCAGGGGACGGAGCGCTTCGTGCTCGTCCCTAAGAAGGAGGATATGGGCAACCTCGGCTGACTACCACAGAATTCTGTGATGAAAATATCTTTTGTCATCTACTGCTTGCCAAGAAAGGGTGTACTATAGCCTTTGTATCATATCTGTACCATTCTAGAGCAACGGCAACAGACAGAAATAAAATACATTTGTAGCAGACTGGTTTGAATTGACTAGTGGTAGTATGGGTCCTGATTAAGCAATTTAACTCACCATAAATAGTCTGTGATCTGCATGTAAAATGTATGAGTCTGTATGAGATCAAGTCCTCCTCCCAGTCTTCAGAGGTTGGTGGATTGAATACAATGGAATTTGATGATAGGAAAATCTTTTCTTTAGATTTCTTGCAATTGGAAGGACAGTGGTAAGACGTGCTACATTAAAAGTCACCTTCATTAATAGATGTAAGAAAATTGATTATTACTTGATGAGGATGTGATCCTACCAATGTGTTAAGTCCTAAAATCTTCTCAGATTCAACACACAGCTTCAATAATTTAAGCCTAGGCCTAGCCTCTGATGGCTATGACACGGAGTAGATAGGCTAAAATCAGGAAATTCCTCAAAGTATTCAGCAACACCAAAACAGCCAAAAAGTCAAAACACAACTACAATAAACATGCAACCAGTTTCTAAAAATGAAGAATAATGTCATACGAAAAAGAGAACCCAAACAACTAAAATGCCATAGGTTGGACCTCAGATAAGATCTATTTAACGTTTAAGCTAAAAAGATCCAAGCCGTTAAAGCTGTTGGCTTTGCCAGGAAAACGTCCGGGTAGGAAAAAATGACTTTCACAGCTGCTGAAGTCTTCTCATTGAGTAGCTTTTTTTTGTGCTTTTGCTCAGTCATGACTTCTAACTTCAGACTTAGGGCCCTATTTAGACTTTGCCAATTGGAATGCGTTATGTGACCGATATCCCGTCTACTGAATTGCAGGTGGAATACCATATAATATACTTGTAATACAGCAACTGGATATCCGTCATGTTTATGATGAAGTATCTCATCCGCGAAACTCTAAATCAGGCCCTTAGTCTCTTTTAGGAGTTCAAATCTTCCAGTGGGGCAAGCTTGAAACTGTACCAACAAAGTATCTGAAAATGTACACCTGAGATGCATGGTCCGTCTGATGATCGGGAGAGCTTGTAATTCCCAATGTTTCAGACATTCTGGTTCAGTTCCTCTAAGCTACCCCTAAGACGTTCACAACCTCAGGGACAGCAGATAGGGCCAGGAGAGACTCTAACAAAGGCCATCAACAAGGTTCACATAGTTCCAGTTGTAAATGGTTCACTGGTCACTCCATGAAAAATGTCTATTGCAAAACTTTATTTCCTTGTGGCCAGACAGAGGGTCAACCAACTGACCCTTTGAGTACAAGTGGGAGCTGGTCCAGCCTTTCAGGTTTCCATACAGGTTACAGAGAGCAGCTTTAGTCCTCTTTGTGGTCATCAACAGTCCCATAAAGCATTCATAGGGGATAAGGTGAGGGACTATTTTTGTTCAATATACTAGCACGTAGGTGGAGGTGACTCCTGGACACTCCCTGCCCAATCATCAAAAAGTTCTGAAGGGCAAACCTTCCCACTTTTGCAGGACATCCTATTTGCCTTACTGCAAAATATCCCAAAGTGGACCATTCTCAGTAAAACCTAAGATGGCAAAATATTTCTGCCCTTGGCAAGAACCTGGGGCACCCCTACCGCTTGACTACTCCAAACTGATTCTATGGATAGCTTCTTGGTAGCTGAGACTAAAGACAGGAAGTTAAAGAGTATTTCACAATGAAAAGAACCCTCTTTTCCATGCTTCCTTCATCACTCCTTCATAAAAGTACCTGGGTTCGATTCATGAAGGTAACTTATGAGTAGTAAAGTTATGAATGTGGAATCTCCTCACTCCTGGCAGAGTTTCTGCTCTCAGGATGGAATCTCCACACTCAAGTCAGAATCTCCACACTGTACACTGCAGAAAGTGAGCAGTGTGGAAATTCGGTCCTGATTGTGAAAACTTGCTGCTAGTCGGCGACTCTGCTGCCAGTATGGAGATTCCACATTTGAAACATTACTACACAATAGTTACCCTCGTAAGTTGGGGATCATGCCTCAATTTCAAGTTCCTGGACACTAGTAAACTACCCTGATTGGGTCATACTGGGACACATTACTCCCTTAAGCCATCCTGCCAGGTCCAAGCCATGTTTTCTCCTCTGACAGCTGGATGTCCCAACTGCATTCAGGCCATTGGTAATTGACCACAGGGTCTTCAGTCTGGCAAACATTTTAAACTTTACTTTTCCTATATATTTATCAAAAACCTAACTTCACCATTTCAGTGAATTTTAATGAATACAAAAAACAGGGGCTGAACTGTTTCTAAATCAAAGATAAGGGATTAATACATACATTGTACTTTAGCCTTTTCTTATTAGAACCAGCTACAGCCTTAGCACTGGAACTAGCTTTTGGAGGCTGGTCACTGCTGGAACATTAATTTCGTACATGTTTCTTTTTTAACTATAAGGCACCTTACCTTGTGAGCTACAAGTTATGCTTAGGTTTGGTATACTTAATATTAAAAATAGGGCTATCCCCTCTGGTCAGAAGGTTTATTTTGACAGGTCTGCCTGCAGAATTAAATGATTCAGGATTCAGGCCACAGGTGTAGGACTGAAGCTATAATTTCTGTGTCATTCTAGTGAATGGTACAATCAATGCTGCTGCTGGTGACATTTCACTTTATATACCACCAGTGTATTTTCTTACACCATATACTAGGGTCTTACTGGAAAGTGAAATCTACCAATTGGGAATTTGCAAGTTTTATTACTGTAGGAAATGCCCTATCTATTTTTGCTGCTTTTAGAACACTGTGCACATTATCCCTGCTAACCAGAGGAAAAGTGCCTGCACTACTCTTCTCAATATGATGAAACTGGTATGCCTCTAATTGCCATATTTACTTATGATAAATCCCTAGTATGTGGTATCAAATATACCCACAGCCTGTAGTTTAAATTAAGGGTGGGCAGTAGGGCAGAGTTTACCAGCTGTGCCCCACCCTGGGACCGGAATGTATGTTTAAATTTTTACAATATTAAATCAAATAAAACACACTTAAGCTTAGAATGGAGCTAAAAATGATTTATGTCACGTTGCCAAATGTTGGATCATATCCGTTGCTACTGCCCTCATGTACACTGCTATCAATTGCGGGATACCGTGCACACAGGAAGCGCGAAAAGCTGCATGACCCAAAGACACAATCACAAATAACCAGTCAGAGCACTGTGACAAGCTTTCCCATGAAGGGAGGCCTTCTTTCGTGCCTTCTTTACCAATCAGGATTTGTGAAATGATGGATGAGTAAACCAATAATGGTGAACACAGTCACACTGACACAAGTCATCAGTGACACCAGCTCACTGTTTCCTGTTGAGATCAAGGCTCTCCCCATCTTGAAACAGCTTCAGTAGTACAGCAGATATCTCTAGGATGGAGTGGAGGGGGAAGAGTTGAGGGAGTGAGAAGTGCACCAGTCACTTGTTGGCAGTAGCTTGTTCGAGGAGACTAGGCAGACTAGCACTAGACTAGCACTAACTGGCAGTGTGGAAACCTTGCTTTTACTGTACCCAGTTGGTGCATGTTCTAATGCTTTCCTTAAGCCACAGACGTGCCTCTGGGCCTCTTCAGCAACCCCTACCAGACTGTGTCTGATGAAGTGGTGCTTCCAGGTACTTGCAGTCCAAAACCCTCCACCCAAAATTCCTCTGCAGCCTCGAAGCAAGCAGAAGCTGTGGATGCCAATGCCCTGACACCACCACCATGTTCAGCCGTTGCACACAGGTGACAACAGCGACAAAACCCCTTTATTCAATCCCTTCCCCAGCTATCAGGGACAGTTGTCCCTCATGCCCTTCGTCCTCTCCCTTTGCGCATGTAGGGCTGTGATAACAGCTGTCCTTTAATAGGGAGCTATTTAAAGCTTGGTTACCATGGAAATAGAACTTGTTTGTTTGCATGAGTGGTGCCATGACTATCCAATGTGCAGAATATTTGTAAAGCACCTGTATGTGCCAAGTGGTTGCATCAGTAAATGCATTTAAAGCATAGATGGATATGAGCTGCATACTCATGCATGAGAGATGTATTTGCATAGAAACTGCATGTGCACCATTTGCACTTGGGATCATGAGGGACTGGTACAGTAGGTCTCTCAGGAATAGAGGGCATGAGAATTACTGTTTCTAGGGTGTTATCATAGGGGTGTTTAACTGAGGGTACCACCTGATACTGGCATTAAAATTTGTATGCACAAAATGTTGTTTCAGGAGGTTAGGCCAGGTACTAGTAGTACAGGGGCTAGGACGAGCTAGGTGCCACATGGAGGAGTACCTCTTGATCAAGTATTTGAGACCTTTTTTAAACATTTAGGGGGTCATTACAACCCAGGCGGACGGTGTTAAAGCGGCGGTAAGACCGCCAACAGGCCGGCGGTAAAAAAATGGGAATTATGACCGTGGCGGAAACCGCCAACAAAGACAGACACTTTAACACTCCGACCGCCACGGCGGTACAGACAAACAGCTTAGCGGTCACCGTCTACAGACAGGCGGGAGACAATGTACTGCCCACAGTATCACAACCTACCAATCCGCCACCTTTTCCGGGGCGGATTCACCGCGGATAAAAACACGGCGGAAACAGCCATTTCAAAGGGAAAATGCTCACCTCTACACACCCCACGAGGAAAGACGACACCATGGAACCGGAACTCTAAATTCTCCCTGCGATAGTCTTCCTGCTCCTATACGACCATCATCAACGCTGGCGGCGAAGACAACGGTGAGTACTGCACCTACAACATAAGGGAGGGGGAGGCAAAAGTCAGGGACACACACACGCAACACCCCCACCCACTACAACACACACACCAATGCATATCCAAACATTACAGTAACAACCCCCAACCCCACCAGAAGAATGCAAAGACAAAAGGAAATGAGTTCAACCATTGTAATATATAAAAATACAGTAACCAAATATATACAGATATAATTACACATTCAACAAAATATACATCACGATTAGTAGTGCAGGTAATGCACCATTCATTGTCCGTGGACCACTGGGCCCAAAATGCATGGGCGAGGCCCACATCAGATACCTGATCAAAACGGAGAGAACACTGCCGGGGCATCAGATAGAAATACAACAGGCACCTCAGGGGGAAGGGAAGGAGGGGGCACCTCAGCCGGATGAGGCCACCACGCCAGATCCCCGAGGGGGCTCCATGCCCATTGATGTATTCTGGGGAGTGCAAAGCCACAGTCACTCAAGTCTCTACAGTGGGTGGGTTGCCCACTGTACCATCCTGGGGAGTGCAAAGCCACAGTCTCTCAAGTCTCACAAGTGGGTGGTTTGCCCACTGTACTATCCTGGGGAGTGCAAAGCCACAGTCTCTCAAGTCTCTACAGTGGGTGGGTTGCCCACTGTACCATCCTGGGGAGTGCAAGGCCACAGTCTCTCAAGTCTCTCCAGTGGGTGGTTTGCCCACTGTACCATCCTGGGAGTGCAAAGCCACAGTCTCTCAAGTCTCTACAGTGGGTGGGTTTCCCACTGTACCATCCTGGGGAGTGCAAAGCCACAGTCTCTCAAGTCTCTACAGTGGGTGTTTTGCCCACTGTACCATCCTGGGGAGTGCAAAGCCACAGTCTCTCAAGTCTCTCCAGTGGGTGGTTTGCCCACTGTACCATCCTGGGGAGTGCAAAGCCACAGTCTCTCAAGTCTCTACAGTGGGTGGGTTGCCCACTGTACCATCCTGGGGAGTGCAAAGCCTCAGTCTCTCAAGTGGATAACAGTCTCCACTGGTTCTGGAGGGGGACTGGTGCCCAGAGTGCTTCATCCTGTTAAGGACAGAGGTAGTGGATGCATGTCTCCACTGGTTCTGGAGGGGGACTGGTGCCCAGAGTGCTTCATCCTGTTAAGGACAGAGGTAGTGGATGAATGTCTCCACTGGTTCTGGAAGGGGACTGGTGCCCAGAGTGCTTCATCCTGTTAAGGACAGAGGTAGTGGATGCATGTCTCCACTGGTTCTGGAGGGGGACTGGTGCCCAGAGTGCATCACTCTCCCCGTGACGGTCCCAGTTGCGTCACTGCCCCTGCCGTTCATGGGCTAGCGGTGCTTGAGTTGGCGGTCCTTGCCCTGTTCGGCAGAGCTTGCCCTGTTCAGCGGTGCTTGAGTTTGCAGTTTCTGACCTGTTCAGCGGTGCTTGCCCTGTTCAGCAGTGCTTGCCATGGCGGTCTTTGCCCTGTTCAGCGGTGCTTGAGTTTGCAGTTTCTGATCTGTTCAGTGGTGCTTGCCCTGTTCAGTGGTGCTTGCCATGGCGGTCTTTGCCCTGTTCAGCGGTGCTTGCCATGGCGGTCTTTGCCCTGTTCAGCGGTGCTTGCCCTGTTCAGTGGTGCTTGCCATGGCGGTCTTTGCCCTGTTCAGCAGTGCTTGCCCTGGCCTCCTCGCCACTGACGATGGGGCTGCCCTCCTGGGCACTGACTCTGGCGGTGGCCTCCTGGCCACTGACGATGGGGCTGCCCTCCTGGGCACTGACTCTGGTGGTGGCCTCCTGGCCACTGACGATGGGGCTGGCAGTGGCCTCCTGGGCAGCGGGGATGATGGCGGTCTTCTCCGCCATGCTGCTCCTCCCAGACTTTGGCGATTTTTTCTGCCCCTTCCCCACCTTGGGAGGAGTCACAGCTGAGTGGACACTCCCCCCGGTACCCTTGTGAGCAGCTTTGCTGGCTGGAGTCTTCCCCACTCCCGCCGGGCACTGTCCAACTTCTGGTTCTTCACAGGGGGGGGGGAACTGGCTGTGCTGTGGCTCCATGTCACACTGGCTGCCCTGGTGCCTGGTGCACTCCACATACCTCTAACAACAGGCACCACTGGTCCCGGAGATTTTTTGGCTGAGGTGCTAGTACGGGACCTATGAATTGGAGGGGGCGTGGGAAAGAGGTCAAGCTTGGTCAGGAAAAGTTTCTTAGGAACACTGGGACGGGTAGCTGGAGGGGGTCTGGGAGTGGAGGAAGAGGAGGTGGTTGTAGGAGGTGTAACTTTTATGGCTTTGGGTGCAGGTGCATGCGCTGGAGACTGTCATGAGGGGGATGTATGTTGGGTGGGTATGTGCCTGCGTTTGTGTACTTTGGGAAGGGGCGTCACAGACACACTGGGAGAGGACACAGGGGACGTGTAAATGGTAGTAGGGGTGGTGAGTGCAGGTGAGCGGGGTGTGGTGTGCTAGTGTGGGACCTAGTGGCTGTAGTGGTAGTGCATGCAGGTAAGAGTGTAGACGACACTGGGAGGGAGGAGGGAGACGACGAGGAGGGGGACACAGTGGAGGCAGTGGATGTTGCTGTGTCTGTATGTGTGTGATGCTTGCGTGAGTGCCTGTGGGATGTGTGGTGCTTATGTGTGCCTGAGCTTCCCTTGTGTGTTGACGTGTGTGCATGCTGGTCTGATGGTGTGCTTGGGATAGGCTGGGGTACATGAGATTGGGTCTGGGTGGAGGAAGTTGGAGGGGGGAGGCTAGAGACAGGGACAATGGCTGCCATCAGTGCTGAGGCCAGAGTTTGCAGGGTTCGATGAAGGGCAGCCTGACCAGAATGAATGCCCTCCAGAAATGCATTTGTGTGTTGCAATTCCCTTTCTACACCCTTGATGGCATTCAAAATGGTAGACTGCCCAACAGTGAGTGACCTGAGGAGGTCAATGGCCTCCTCACTGAGGGCAGCAGAGGTGACAGGGGCAGGGGCTGAGGTGCCTGGGGCCAAGGTGATGCACACCCTCCTGGGTGGGCGGGCACGGGGCGAAGGCTGAGGGGCTGCTGGGAGGGCGGTGCTGGTAGGGGGGGTGGCGGCTGTACCTGTAGAAGTGGGGGGCACAGAGTTTGCTGCCACCACCAGGGAGCTCCCATCGGAGGATAAGTCTGTGTCGCTGGTTGCAGATCCTGTGACCGCCGTGAAGCTCCCCTCACCCTCTGTCCCACTGGTGTATTCAGAGTCTGTGGTGTGGCCCTCCATGGCCATGTGGGATGCAGCTCCATCGTGCTCCGGTGCCACTGTACCTCCGTCTGATGATGCTGATGCACATAAAAACAGGAAGACCACAAAAAGGGGGGGGGGGAACGACAGAAGAAAGACAGGTTGAGTGCATGGCTTACCGCTACCGTTGGCGGACAATACAGACACAGCAGCCCCCTGAACTACGCCGCGCTGTTGGGCTCTACAGATGCAGTACCTGGGATATGGCCTACATGGCTATGGTGGACATCTGCACACATAGATGACACCGGGGCATGTATACCTGTACTTGGCACTCTACAGAGGTGGGGTCGAGTGCCACATGGCCTGCGTTACAGAGGGGCCTAGCCTACGGAACTCTCCCTGGCCTAAGGGAACCCATAGCCCTCCTCCCCCACCCAGACACCTTCACTGCGCACAAAGTCCGCAGAATGATGTTGTACTCACCCCCTTGTGTCTGCTGTGATGCCCTCAAGCGCCCATCCAACTCAGGGTAGGCCACCGCCAGGATCCGGAACATCAGGGGGGTCATGGTGCGACAGGCACCCCTCCCACGTTGGGAGGCCATCCCCAGCTGAGCCTCCGCCATCTTCTTGCTCCAGCGGGGAATGTCCTCCCATCTTTTCCGGCAGTGAGTGCTCCATCTGTGGTGGTCCCCCAGGGTCCGGACGTCCTTGGCGATGGCATGTCAAATATCCTTCTTCTGGTGGGCACTGACCTACATGAAATGTACAGGGGAAGAAGAGAAGTCATTAGCAACTGCACCGTCGAAGTGAGTGGCCCACATCCCTAGCCTTGCGATGTGGCACATGCATTCACAGTCCTTCATGCGCCCAGAACTGTGGCCCCTTCCTTCTTACAACCAGCCCTCTACACTCAGGCATAGCCCATACAACGTGCTCCCTGTGTACTTACCTGTTGGTCTGGAGGACCGTAGAGTAGCGTGTACTGGGGGAAGACCCCGTCCACGAGCTTCTCCAACTCCTGTGCAATGAAGGTAGGGGCCCTTTCCCCAGACGCACGAGCCATTGTCTCTTCCAGACCGAGGTCACAGCAGCCCTTGCAGTGTAGGTCCTCTCCTGTCGAAGATCAGGTATCGAGTGATTCAACAGATAGAAAATGGCGGTCACGTCCGCGGTGGTGACGTCCGCGGCGGTGCGTATCATCACCGCCGGTGCACTTCGTCATTGGCTCCTGGGACCCATAGGGTCTAATGTTAACCAATGCAGCATTGCGCCGCGGTCTTCGTCCTCCTACTGCGACGGTGTACAAGGCCAGCGCAGTTACCTCACAGCCCATTGTCCCAGTTTAGAGGTCATGCAGCCGCCATTTCAGGGGCCCACATGGCTTCATTTTCAACTGCGTCACACATACCTAGGCCTAGACTCAACACACATACAGGCAGCTTTTTGGATTACGTTTCGTGTTCTGTTTAGACTGTGGGTAAATACCTCTGAGTTATTTGACTCTGTGGTCGCTGTTGTCCTTCCTAGGCACCGTCCGCTGGGACTTGTGAGGAGATGGCAGAATCCTCCGGTGTACCGACCACTGGTGGACCTGTTGACAATGGAGGAGCGACATTTAATCATCACCTACAGGTTTGACCGTGCCACAATCCAGGAACTGTGTACCCAGTTGGAGCCTGACCTGATGTCAGCAATCCGCCATCCCACAGGGATCCCCCTCAAGTGCAGGTGCTATCAGTGCTCCATTTCCTTGCAAGTGGGTCATTTCAAACAACAGTGGCCATGGCATCAGGGATGTCCCAGCCTATGTTTTCCAACGTGTTGTCCAGAGTGTTGTCTGCCCTGCTGAAACACATGTGGAGCTACATCGTTTTCCCTCAGGTGGAGGATTTGGCTACAGTTAAAGGTGACTTCTATGCCCTTGGACATATCCCTAACATCATAGGTGCCATTGATGGGACCCATGTAGCTCTGGTCCCCCCCCACAGGAGTGAACAGGTGTACAGGAACCGGAAGAGTTATCATTCGATGAATGTACAGATGGTATGTTTGGTAGACCAGTACATCTCCCAAGTAAATGCTATGTTCCCTGGCTCTGTGCATGACGCCTACATCCTGCGGAATAGCAGCATCCCTTATGTGATGGGTCAACTCCAGAGGCACCGGGTGTGGCTATTAGGGGACTCTGGTTACCCAAACCTGTCATGGCTACTGACCCCAGTGAGGAATCCCAGGACCAGGGCAGAGGAACGGTACAATGAGGCCCATGAGCGGACTAGGAGGGTGATCGAACGCACCTTCGGCCTCCTGAATGCCAGGTTCAGATGCCTCCATATGACAGGTGGTTCCCTATTCTACTCACCAAGGAAGGTGTGCCAGATCATCGTGGCCTGCTGTATGCTTCACAATCTGGCTTTGCGACGACAGGTGCCTTTTCTGCACAAGGATGGTCCAGATGACGGTGTGGCAGCTGTGGAGCCTGTGGACAGTGACGAGGAGGAAGCAGAGGAAGAAGACATTGACAACAGGGACTCAGTTATCCAGCAATATTTCCAGTGACACACAGGTGCGAACACATTCATGCCTACTACAAGTACTTTCACACTTCTACCTCTATTCTGTCTGTCGATTTCAACCAGTATATGGTAATTGAGTTGTACATTTCCATTACGGTTTCACATGTGTGGTTACCAACGTGTGTCATCTGCTTAGATTCCTCATGGACTTGAGATGTGTGACATAGGTATGTTGACATTACATTTGAGAACGGATTATTTCACTGTCATTGCTAGTACACTTTTTCATAATCACAGACTGACTCCTGATTGTTTTGTGCTTCAAGGGTGTTTATTGAAGTGCTAAATATTGAAGGGGGGTGGTAAAATGGTGATGGGTGATGGTGGAGGAATGTCCATGGCAGAGTCCAGTCTATTAGTCTCACAGGTGCACTGCCCATATGGGCATAGAAAGTGGAGCTGGGGCAGTTCCAATATGGACAGGGTTACAAAGTGGGACAGTAGGATGACAATCAGGGTGGTCTCATTTCTTGGCGGGGGTCTTGGCATCGTGCTCTGTCCTGTTCCTGGATCTCAGGGACCGCTTGCAGGGTGATTCTCCGTCTTCAGGGGGTGGGGTGCTGGTGTGGTGGTCCTGTGGCGGTGCCTCCTGTCCACTAGTGCCGGCGGAGGTGGTGGGCAGTTCTTCGTCCATGCTAGTGTCAGGGGCCCCTTGGAGTGCCACAGTGTCCCTCCTGGTGTTAAGTATCTCCTTCAGCTCCCCTACAATGGTGCCCAGGGCGGTGCTGATGGTTCTGAGTTCCTCCCTGAAGCCCAAATACTGTTCCTCCTGCATGCGCTGGGTCTCCTGAAACTTGGCCAGTACCGTTGCCATCGTCTCCTGGGAGTGGTGGTAGGCTCCCATGATGGAGGAGAGGGCCTCGTGGAGAGTGGGTTCCCTAGGCCTGTCCGCCCCCTGTCTCACAGCAGCCCACCCAGTTCCCCTGTGTTCCCGGACCTCCATCCCCTGGACCGTGTGCCCAATACCACTGCCCCCAGGTCCCTGTTGTTGTTGGGGTGGTGGGTTATCCTGGGTTCCCTGTAGTGGTGGAGGTATGGGCCCGCTGGGTGGGTGCTGTGCTGGTGTTACCAGAGGGTGGAAGGTCTGTGGTGGCCTGTGACTGGGTGTGGGGAACCGACTGTCCCGAGTCCCACGATGGTCCTGGCTGGTCATCTGGATCCAGTTGGACAGAGCTGCTGTCATCACTGAGGGCCTCTTCTGTGGGTGGGGTAGAGATGTCTGGACCCTCCTGTCTGGTGACGTTGGGTAGTGGTCCTACAGGGGTATAAAAGCATGATTATTGCATCTGTGTGTGTCATGGTGTGCAATGGGTGGGTGAGCGTGTACCCCAGTGCTAGCATTCCTGTGTGTGGGCTTGTGTGATGATGGTTGAGGGGGGTGTTATGGGTATGTGCAGTGGGCATGCTTTAGTGATGGGTGTCCATGCTTTGTTGTGTCATGCAGGGCTTGGTGTTGGGATGGGTGGTTTGTGTTAGTAGTACATATGTGAGGAGTTGGAGTGATAGGGGAGGGGGTGAGGGTGGGGGTCTGTGATAGCATGCAGGTAGGGTGGGGGATATGATAGTTAAGATTAGACTTACCAGAGTCGATTCCTCCACCGACTCCTCCGAGGCCCTCAGGATGCATAATAGTCAAGACCTGTTCCTCCCATGTTGTTAGTTGTGGGGGAGGAGGTGGGGGTCCACCGCCAGTCTGCTGTACCGCGATGTTGTGCCTGGAGACCACGGAACGCACCTTCCCCCGTAGGTCGTTCCACCTCTTCCTGATGTCATCCCGATTTCTTGGGTGCTGTCCCACTGCTTTGACACTGTCGACTTTTCTTCGCCATAGCTCCATCTTCCTAGCTATGGAGGTGTGCTGCACCTGTGATCCAAATAGCTGTGGCTCTACCCGTACGATTTCCTCCACCATGACCCTGAGCTCCTCCTCCGAGAACCTGGGGTGTCTTTGCCGTGCCATGGGGTGGTGTAGGTGATGTGTGGGGTGGTGTATGTGGTGATGAGTGTGGTGATATGTAGTGGTGTGTGGTGTTTTGTGCGTGGAAGTAGTGTGGGTGATGGTGTTGTGTGCCTCTGTATGGTGGGGTTGTCTATGCTGTGCTGTCTCTCTGGCCTTCGTCTACATTTTTGGTCGTAAGGGTTTGTGGGTGATGTGGGTATGTGTTTTATATAGTATTGATTGTGTGGGAGTGGTGTGTGTATGTGTATCAGGTGTGTGTCTTTTGAATTGTCCAATGTGGCGGTGTTTTCGAGATGTGTGTGTATTTTGAGCGCATCGGTGTGTACCGCCAATGGAATACCGTGGTTGAAAGACCACAGTGTGGATTCGTGGGTCGTGATAGCATGGGCGTGTTTCTGTTGGCGTGATGGTGGAGGTTTTGTTTTCGCCAGTTTATCACTGACCATTGGTGTGGCGGACTTGTGTGGGTGTCTGAATTTTGGCAGATTCTGAAATGTGGGTCATAATAGCTGTGGCGGAATTCAGCGGCCGCAGCGGTGTATTGGCGGACTTCTGCACGGCGGCTAGCGGCTTTTACCGCCAATGTTGTAATGACTCCCTTAATCTCTTGCAGCTTCGGACGTTAAAGGCAGTGTATGCCACAAGACTGTGTCACAGGTGTTGTGTCCAGGAAAGGGGAGTCCACTGAAGGTGGGTCCTTGTGCTGGCACTGGTTATTGATGTGTCCAGGGAGGGAGGTAATGATGCCATAGGTGTCGTGAGAGAGGCTGACGTGCGTGGAAGGGCCACAGTGCCTAGCACCTATAAATATGAGACTGGCATTATAGTGCATCAGCATAGGACTAGCCGGGTGTAGAGGTGCCATTACATGGGGCCTTATTGTTGCTGTGATGGGCACAGTTCATCTGCCTCTTAGCGGCCCTTTGTGTAAAGCGTGAACAGCCCCAATCTAAAAAGGAGGTGATGATGGCCCGCACTTCACCCCCCCCAGCATCAAACCCAGAGAAGTGCCCTGTCAGGACCATCCATGAGGTGTAGGACAGGTGCCTGGATGCAGTGTTCAGATCAGGGAGGTCGCAGGGAGTATGAAGAGATGGCTTGTGCATGGGGATCACCCTGTCAGAACCATCCATAAGGTGTAGGACAGGCCCCTGGGTGCAGTGTTCAAAAGATGAAGAGGCAGCTCGAGTCCTGCCAGGACATGCCAATAGGTGCAGGACATGTTCCTAGGTCCAGAATAAGATGATGAAGAGAAGCTTGAGCATAGGCAGCAGCAGGCTGCCAGAAGCAGCACCAGGGACAGCTCCTAGGACTGAAGGTGCCCCTGACCTCTCTCTCTCTCTCTCTCTCTCTCTCTCTCTCTCTCTCTCTCTCTCTTTCTCTCTCTCTTTCCCTCCCTCTCTCTCTCTCTCTCTCTCTCTCTCTCTCTCTCCCACAGACATGCCTCCAGTATGTTAGTGCCACTGCCACTGCCAGAGGTGTCCTAGGGGACCCTCTTCCTTCCTTGTCAACAGTGCTCGCGGGAGTGACAGTGGCTCAAACTCTTTCTACAGGTGGGCAGAACTCCACGAAATCAAGCAGAGTTTTTATTTAACTCAGTGAAATTCTGCAGAGTACAGCTCTGAAATTTCCAACCACCCTCAATTTGAATATCACGAGTGAATTGCAGCACCTACTGTGCCATCCACTACAGTGACAGTGTAAAACCTGGCTTCAGGCCTATGTTTGTAGCCTGCCTTAAGCATATTTTAAACCACAATTTGATCCGTCAAAATAGAGATTTTGACAGATCTAAACCTTCCTTTGAAATATTGATGAATGAATATTAATAAGTCACCCTAGTGTATGTCCTAACACACATAAGTCATGGTGAATGGCATTTAAAAGTAGAACATGTAGGACATTCAATTGTATACATAACAGTGACTAGCCCCCAAAAGCTATTTTCACTGTTGCAACGCTTGCTGTTCCATGAAAAACACTGTGATGCAATATTATAATTGATAGTGGTTTGTCCAGCTAGGGATCACTAGTAATTTAATACTGAACTCTTTGTAATATTTATTAAAAGCAAAACTCACTGGTGAAGTTGGGATCCTAATAAATAGTAATGAAATGGCAGTTTTAGAAAGTTACCTTTACCCTGCCTATAGCCTCTGGCATTAGCCCCCATCTGCTGCCTTTTGATTTATTAATCCTGAATGAGGTGTGAAAAACCAGAGCAGAGACAAAGGCTAGGATGTGGGGAGGTATTTCAGTTTCTTTGGCCATTTGACCTTTTGGGCAGTTCCCATGAACTTAATTACCTTCAAAGGGGCCTCCTCTGTCATAGGCTGATATCAGAAGACACTTACACATGCTTCTTTTTGTCCCCCAGTCTGCACAGCTCAAATCACATTGGAGAGAGAGCTGCCTCCAGAGCTGGTTTGGCATGAACACAGATAAGAGGTTGCTCATTTCCCTGGCCACACATCTGGGGGGGCACATAGGCTCTGCACATGGGGAGAAGGATATCACCATATTGGATCTAGGCAGAGGGGGACACTGTTTGGATTGTTTGCAGTGTGGCATGCAGGAAATGTTGCAAAGGTGGGTAGGGTAACCAATGAGAATTTATACTGCATTGGTAATGGAGGAGCCAGGAGTCACCCCCACCAACAGGCCGCAGCCATAAATATGGCATCCAAAGTACCCTCCTCAGAATACTTGCTGGACCTCAGAAAGATAAAAAGAGCATTGAACCTGCTGTCTGAGGCCTGAGAAGAGCATTGAAGGACACAACCTGCTCTTTTCTTGTACCCAGGACAAAGAAGTGGACTTCAAGGGTTATACAGCTGACTTTCCTTTCAAGCTACAGGGACATTAAAAGCTACAAAAGGCCTTTCCTGCAACTGCCCAGCTTACCAGTTCCAACTAGACCTGCCTTGGACCTTGCTGCTGGCTTCTGCTGCTGTGATTCATGACCTTAAACTGCTGCTCTTGAGGTCCTCAAACCATGCACCCTGTCAAATTATACTTCTCTAACAACCTGAGAAACCCGGAACTAAGAAACATTTTCAATCTAAAGATCTCCAGGGGACTGAGACAAAGCTACCAAGCTGCTCCAACTAAGGTGCACTGCCACTGAGATGAAGATTCAGGTTTCCCTAGTTCACAATATTTCTACAGCAGAAAAGTTAATTCAACAGGACCTCAAGGATATGGTGTCTGATCTTGTCAAGTCTTTTTCTGCTACAGCCTGCAGTCTTGCCCCGCTGGAGGAATCCAAACTTTGAAAAAGTGACAGTGCAAACGCAGAAATCTTGAGAGGGAAAATGATGC
This sequence comes from Pleurodeles waltl, assembly GCF_031143425.1. Classification (NCBI taxonomy): domain Eukaryota; kingdom Metazoa; phylum Chordata; class Amphibia; order Caudata; family Salamandridae; genus Pleurodeles; species Pleurodeles waltl. The sequence goes on along the minus strand of NC_090448.1, from coordinate 263,408,057 downwards.
ATCAAATGTATCCATCCAGCAAGGGACATTCCTGAGCCATAAAATGTTAAATCCTCCCGGTCAGAAGTTTCCCGCCAAAAAACAATAACTTCACCGGTACCACTTCCGATGTGGAGCCCTCCATGGCCACATCCTGCTGCCATGCCTCTCTGAAGATGTAGATTTTTGAGTCCCAAGATAAATCTTTTGACCTGGTCAAACTTCCTGGCAGTGTCCAACACATGTTCCATTACAGTAGATATAAAATCGCACCTAGGTCCCGGTCCTCTGTGACCAGTTCAGTGATTGTAGTTGGCACTCAAATACTTTTAATGCAATTTTTTTTTAAACTTTAAAAATTCAAATTGAGGTTCCTCTAATTGGATTTTTGTTTTGTTGGAGTAATTTCATTTATTAAAATGTACTAAACGTTTCTAAATTGAATTTGGTTTCTCTTGTCTTATGTTTTGACATTATTACTGTTTTGGCACTGCATAAATTCTTCACTCTCATTGCACTTGACTCTTGAAACATAGCAATTGTGAGCAGTCAAAGTTAACTTCAGAAGGTGGTAGAAAGATTGCAAGTCAGATTCAGTATAACTTAGGCGTCACATTTGATAAACTAAGGGGCCAGATGTATGAAAGCATTTTGCATTCGCAAACGGTGCGAATGCCCGTTTGCGAATGCAAAATGCCAGTTCAGAATGTATGAAATACATTCTGAACGCAATTTTAAGGAATCGCTAAAATAGCGATTCCTTAAAATTGCGACCCTGTTTAGAGAGTCGCAAATTGCGAGTCTCTAAATTAGAAATCGCAAATAAAGATTCCTTATTTGCAATTTCTTAGCACATGTATGAAGCAATTCCTAAATGCGATTTTGGCATTTAGGAATCGCTAATTACCACCAAGTTGAACTTGGTGGTAACCATTTGCAAAATTTAGAAATGCATTTAAAATGCATTTTTAAATTGTACATGTAATGCACACATGCCCTTTTGGCATGTGTGCACCTTACATGTCCCCCCAAAACATTTTGGGGTGCAGCAGAGGGGGCCTTAGCCCCCGAGCACCCTGGGGTTTTGCATTTCCAAAATTGTGATTTCTGGTTCAGAAATCGCAATTTTGGAAATGCAAAACATTCGCAGATATGGGGCAATTTGCGATTCGGTAATAGCATTTGTGATTTTTAAGAAATCGCTATTACTGAATTGCAAATGTGATACATGGGTCTTTGCGAGTCAGAAATAGCGATTTCTTAAAAATCGCTATTTCCGAATTGCAAAGGGCCGTGATGATACATCTGGCCCTAAATGCCTGATCAGTCCCTTATGTTATAAAGAGAATAGGGCTATGGTTTAGAGGAGTGTGTACAAATTGAGACCACAAATAGCAAAAATAAATGCAAAATATGCTAACATTTTTGTGATAAAATTCCTCAAAACAGAATAATTATTTACCCATAATGTAGTTATTATTCCACAAGGCACTGATACAATGATGGGTGCGGCCGATCAAAATGAACATAAGGAATAAATAACCTAACCTATAACTCAACATTTCAAAACACTTCCATCATATTATTTCATTCACTAATCCTATTAAAATTATTACTCATTTAACTATATTTCTTTTTAAAGGCAAACTAATTTGGAATAATATTAAGATACTGTACTCTATTAGTGATAATAGAAAGAGCCACGACTTTAGCCGCAGCCATTCGACTATGCATTAAATTATATTTCAAGGCCCAGTGCACTAGTCAAATCAGCGTATATTTTGATTCATCTTAGCATTCTGTTTTATAGTAGATGTTGGTAAGGAAATTAAGCTACTATCTAGACCAATATATTGTCTGAATGATATTTGTTAAAAGCAATTTAGTACATAATGTACTTGGTTACGGTCATTGACTCAGTGGTGGAGCAGCCATTTACACTAATGTTTCGAACATTTCTGTTACCTGAAATATGCTTCAACTGTTTTGTAATTCCAAGCATAAAAATAAACATTTTAAACTTTGGAAAGAAAATATTGCTACTCATACTTTTAAGGGCTTTTCTGAGCACCTAAGAAACTGGAGGTCTCCCCTGTCCCAATTACACTGTTTCCACTGGGCTAACCAGTAAAAACCTCCATATTAGGAAGTTTACGCCAGTCAGCCCAGTGGAAACAGGGTGGCGGCATTGGTGTAAAGAAACACCAGAGCACAGGTGCAGGCAAATTCTTATGTCAATGATAGGCATGAATTCAGACTCTATATTGACAGGGAATGCACTTGCAAAAGTTTGTGATACCCAAACACTTACTTGTTTTTGGGTGTTCGCTCACTTTGATATGTAACCTTTTTCTGGGGTGTCCACAACCTACTTATGTGGACAGATTTACTCACATGGAAACACATGTCATAGTGGTACATTTTGAGACCTTTTAAACAGAGATGTCATTTACTGGTGCAACTGCACAGTTCAAGAATTACTGAACATGGACGCAGAAAGTTTTATATCTTCAAATTCAAATTTAACAACTAACTAGTCCATGCATTATTTTGTTTGCTACCTCATACCTTCATTTAAAATGCAGCTCAAAATAACAACATGGAATGCCAAAGGTTTAAAAAATCATATAAGGTTACAACGGGTCTTGTCTCACCTCTCAAGATAAAAATGCCATTTAGTATTACTTCAAGGGACCCATCTCACAGATGCAGAACTTACCAAGCTCAAATAACAAAGGGTGGGTGAGCTTTATTTTCCCCCTCTGTCCTTCACAAAAATGGTGTGGCATTATTGTGTTATAAATGTTTGAATCTTTTGTTTGTTTCTCAGGAGGATGATGGGGAGGTTTGATGAGTTTTAGTTCAAATACAAATTGATGATGTCACTTTTACAATGATGAATGTGTATGGTTCTCCACATCCGAACCCAACTTTTGAGAAATATTTCTCAAAAGATTACACAACAGTCCACTGCAAACTTCATTTTGGGAAATATTTCTCCAAAAAGCTGGGTTTGGATGTGACCCAAAAGATTACACAACGTTTCACTGCAAACTTCAATTTTGAGGGGAGACTGCAATCACATCCTGGGACCATTCCTTGATAGACATCAAGCCCACAAAGCTTTTAAGAATACCATTTCCCAGAACACTTTATCTGATTCCTGGAGATGAGTTAACACTACTCTCTAAGAATTCTCCTTTTACTAGGCCCCTCACAAATACGAAAATAAAATTGACTATATCTTTCTTAGTAAAGGTTTGAACCAACACCTAGTTCATTCAGATATTGTCTCCCTTCTGATCTCAAATCATGCCCATGTAAGTACTAATCTGGGTATTCTTCCAGATACTGTTACTGATAACCTGTTTTCTGATAAGTTATTCCTTTCTTCTTATAAAGCCTTTGTTCACCACTTTTTTGCTTTTAAAAATACTGGGGATACCTCATTTCACTTTGTCTGGGATGCCTTTAAGATTGCTTCTGGGGATTTCATAATTAGCTTTGTTTCTAATAAAAGGAAAGCAATTGATAAAGAATTTGCCTCGCCATCCCACGAGCGTAGCGCACGGCCCAGAAGGTTTCACTGTCAAGTTTTTTCAACACTTTCCCAAATTATTGTTCCCTAAACTATTTAAATTACTTCAAAATTTCCTTTAATTGAATAATTCCTCTGGTTCTTTCACAGAAGCCATGATCTGTCTCATTCTAAAACAAAATTGTGCTCTATTCCAATGTCAAAATGATTGCCCTATATCCTTGATAAATACCGATTGTAAGTTATTCACTAGACCTTAGCCCTCTAACTTAATGATTATATTCCTGATCTTGTTGGTATCGAGCAATCAAGGTTTGTTAAAAATATAATAATAGTTGACAATTCACGCGCCTTTCTTAATATTGTTAGTAAAGCCCCAAAGCTTAAACATTCTTTTGCCGTGATATCTTTGGTTGCTGAGAAAGCCTGCAATAGAGCTAACTGGCAATTTCTCATGCATGCTCTTCCCTGACATGGTCTTGGCATTCAAATACAACTAATCTCCTTACTCTACTCTTCATCCCATTTTTCTGCCATGGTGAATTGAGTACAGTTTTCATACTTTCCTTTATATCATGGTATGGAACAATGATGCCCCTTATCACCCCTGTTATTTATCTTTGCCCTTGAACCCTTTTTGTATTAATTAAAGCATTCTAATGATATCTCTAGATTCCATTTCAACAATGCACATATTAAATTCACAGCAAATGCTGATTACATTCTTCTTTATGTTTCTAAGCAAGAATCTTCTCTTCCATCCTTCTTTAAAGAGTTAAAAGTGTATTCAGAGGTGTCCACTTATAAGCTCAAAGTGGATAAGTCTGAAGTGATGCCATTAAATAAAGTCTGTTTTAAAACTCCCTTTGCTGGACTCGATCTATCTTGGAACCCAGGTAACATAAAGTGTCTGGGGGTCTGGTATAGTAATAATCTTAGAGGCACACTAAAATCTAACATGTATGTTCTTATCTCCAAAATTACGAAACTGACACAGGACCATTATATCTGCTATGGTGGGGTGTTTTGTTGTGTTATACAATTAAAATGATGCTACTTCCTATTATTAATTTTTATCTTCTGATGTTACCTGTAAAGTTTCTGGGAAATTTTTCGTAACCGTGGCAAGCTTCTATCATGCTTCGTCTGGAAAGGGACATGCTCTTGAATATCGTTAAAGCGTCTAAGGCTTTCTAAGGCCCTCATTATGAACACAGCGGTTTTCACTGCCGTGTTCAGCCGGCAGTCAATCTACTGACCACCAGCCTCCCTGGAATCCCGCTGGACAATAAGCATTTTGCTGGCCGGCAGGCGGAAACATTGTTTCTATCCGCCGGCCCAGCAGAATGCTTGGCTGGGACATTGCCGGCAGCTCCACATGGAGCCGCCGTCAATGCCTCTGTGCGGCGGGTGCAGCTGCACCCATCGCACAGATCACAGCCCGTAAATCGGGCAGTGACCTGTGGAATGGGGCACTGCACAGGGGCCCCAGCACTGCACTGCCCTGCACTGCCCAAGTGCATGGGCAGTGCAGGGGCCCCCAGGGGGGCCCTAGAGCACCCCTTCGGCCAGCCTTTACCTGGCGTGGAAACCCTCCAGGGTAAGGCTGGAGGAAATGGGATCATTATCCGAGGGGCAGCAGCACTGCCCTGTCGGATAATGATGCCGTCCACCGTCAGGCTGCTTGTCAGAGGCAGCCTGGTGGTGGAGGAGGGCCGCCTATGGCGGCCCTCCCTGTCTTCATTATGTGGCGGTCTGGGCTGCCATGCCAGATGGCGGTATTTCCCGCCACCGCCGGCATGGCGGCCCAGACCGCCAAGATCATAATGAGGGCCTAAATCTCTAGGGGTGGGGTTAACTTTCCTGATTTTATCCTTTAGCATAAAGCATTTGGCATCAAGCCACGTAATGGATGTTTTTATGATCATTCTGATTCACAATTGCAAATTTTGGTATTCATTGGAACTTGCCAGGTTACACCCTTTTCTCAAAAGCACACTGTTTATATGTCTCATGCTCCAAAGTATTTGCTACCCCCTGTTAGACCTGCCAGCCTTAGGGTGGTCTTCCCCCAACATTTTGTGTGCCTCCCTCCATTTTTCTGATATTATTTTTGCTGGTTGTAGGACTCTGTGCACCTTACCACTGCATACCAGTGCTAAAGTGCTTGTGCTCTCTCCCTAAAATATGGTAACATTGGCTCATACTCAATTGGCATATTTAATTTACTTGTAAGTCCCTAGTAAGGTACACTAAATGTGCCTAGAACCTGTAAATTAAATACTACTAGTTGGCCTGCAGCACTGATTCTGCCACCCCCATAAGTAGCCCATTGATCATGTCCGAGACCGGCCATTGCAAGGCCTGTTTGTGTAGTTTCACAGCCACTTGAACTTGGCATTTAAAACTACTTGTCAAGCCTTAAGCCCCACTTTTATTACATACACATCACCTCTAAATTGGGCTCTGGGTAGCCCACAGGGAGTGTGCTACTTAAGTAAAAGGCAGGATATGTACTTGTAAGTTTTACATGTCCTGGTAGTGAAAAACACCCAAAGTTGTTTTTCACTACTGTGAAGCCTGTTCCTCTCATAGGCCAGCAGTAGGAATACCCTTATATACCTTTAAGTGGTAATTTCTGATCTGAGAGGAGTGGCATTGTCATGTTTGTTATGGTTAGAATGGTAGTGAGAAATTCTGCTTACTGATGAAGTTGTATTTAACATTACTATTTTAGAAATGTCACTTTTAGAAAATAGCAATTTTCTCTCCACCTATTGCTGTCCGTGCCTTACAGACTGTCTCCAGTCCACGTCTGGTCTGTGCTGGTTGACAGCATACCTTGTGCATTCCACCCAGACAGCCATAAACACAGGACACTCAGCTGCATCTGCATTCATCTGTATACTAATGGGTCTTCATGGGCAGGAAGAGTGGGGGGGCTCTCCATTACACTTAAGGCTAATGGCCTCACCTCACACAAAGGGCTGATAATTCCATACAGATCTTCTGGCAAAGAGACCTGGTTTGAAAGGGGAACTGGTGGACTTCAAAACTGCTCTTCAAAGTTCCACCACATTTGGGTACATGTACTGGGTCTGTGACCCCCTAAAATCAGGTAGTTCTGGACCTACAACTGCACTCTGTCAGAGGGGCTGCCGTGCTGCCCAAAGGACTCATCTGGACTGCTTTTCTTGAAAGACTGCTCTCCTGCTTGTTGCCCTGATGCTTACTGGTTACTGCTTACTGACCCGAATACCTCAACCGTCGCCTCAGTTTCTACACGCCCACCCGTCAACTTCGCTCCGCCAACCTCGCACTCGCTGCCGTCCCTCGCATCTGCCGCACAACGGCAGGTGGGAAATCCTTCTCCTACCTGGTGGCCAAGACGTGGAACTCCCTCCCCGCCAACTTCAGGACCACCCAGGACCACCTCGCATTCCGGAGGCAACTCAAGACCTGGCTCTTCGAGCAGCAGTAACGCCCTCCCCTAGCGCCTTGAGACCCTCACGGGTGAGTAGCGTGCTTTATAAATATTATTGATTGACTGGTCCCAGACTCTGCTAGAAGGACTCTGCCTTCCCTCACAAGTTCTTTCAAGGGCTTGGACTGAGCTTGTCCCCTGTTCAGAGGTCACAGGTCCATCAAAGACTTCATCTGAAGGAGAAAATTCACAGCGCAGAAAAATTAGATGCAATGCCTGCAGAATTGATGCAGAACCTGTCTTGTTGCTGAAAAATCACTGCATCACTTGCCAGATAGATGCAGCGTTTGTTGCCTCTTCGCAGCATGTTAAAATTTTCCGTGCATCATCCCTAGGTGTATAAATATCCCCACATTCCAATGAGGAACCAAGTCTGTGCTTCGGGAAGCATGACATTGCAGCGTGGAAAGAAACAACGCATTACCTTTGTCATACCAGAAAAAACCGATGTATTACTTCACTTTCTGACTCCTCCTCTACGGCCCTCTGTGTCGTTATTGTTGACTCAACCTAGGTACTGTGTGCTAAAAGAATACAACACTGATTCTTAAGGATTGAGACTCATCTCAACCTTTAAAAAGTGATATCTTGACTTGTGAATATTGGATTTTTGTCATGTCGGTCTTATTTTATTCAGACAAATAACATCAATGTTTCTAAACTGGTGTGAAGTACTTTTGTGGTGTTTTGACTGTGTTACTGCATGAGTTATTGCGCACATACTTTACACATTGCCTTCTAAGTTAAGCCTGTATACTCTGTGTCAAGCTTCCCGTTGTGACTTAGTCTTACTAGCATTTTGGTCCCTACTTGGACAGGGTGCATGCCTCTTCCAAGAACTTTGTTCTAAGTCCTGTTTGATATATCAAATGGCTTTTAAAGAAAGGCAAATCACTGTTTTGGCACGATTGATCTAGAAGAGGCTTGCTCACAATCTCTCAATTGCTTCTTCATTCGAATGTGGTTCTTTCTTTTGAGAATCTTTCCCAATCCTTTCAATTACCACCTAAGTGATTGAAACAATATCAGTATTTACAACGTTTGCTCACAGTAATGCTTAGTTCCATTTTATTCTCTGCCACTCATGCTCCTAGTGCATAGATTGAGCCCAAATCCAGAACCACTCCCTCCAAAGCCACTCTAATTTATAAAACATTGTAAAATCAATCTTCCATCAGAGAGACCTAAATTTAACATTCACCTTACCTGGGAATTTGAGTTACAAACCAATTGGTCCACAACATTCTGGGAGAAAGTAAGAGATAAAATTCACAATGCTGCTCACACTGCCAACCTTACTCAAACTTTATATTATTTTTATAACAGGACAGACTCCTGTATAATTTTTGAAACTTAAACTGCATCAACAAATATATATTGGCGCTGTAATTAAAAATCTCTGGAACCTACTTCCATATGTTTTTTCAATGTTCTAAACTGTCTCAATTTTTGGATAAAGTATGGGCATGCATAGCTATCATTATGGATATTAGGTCTCTATTATCCATAACTGCTTTATTTGTAGGTAGCTTGGGTAATTTCTAGTCTCATGACAAAATGTTTGGTGAACTAGTAGCTCTTTCTATTGCAATTTGTTTTCAGGTAATCACCTCTCACTGGAAATTAATGGACACTATTATGTTACAATATTGGTGGAATCAGTTCTATCATAACCCCTGTTTGGTTCGACATAATGTATTGTCTACTTCACTATTTGTTAAACAGGAAGCACTGTGGGAACTACTTCCTAGATATTTGTCCATAAATGCATGTTGTAATTGTAACTCTAGTTAAATGCAAGATTCTTTAAATTCCTGTTCCTATTGAGGTTGTATATTTACCATGTTGTTTTCTCTTTACGTTTTTGGTATTGATTTGAATCCACAATGACTAGATAATTCCATTAGTGTATACTTTTCTTATTCTCTTTTCTTTTATTCTTTACTTTCTCTCATCCTCTCTCTCTTTCTTCTTCCTTACTTCTCTTTCTTTGTAACTTTTCCGGACTTCTATTGATAAAACTTGTTCCATAAGCATACATTTTTTTATTTCTGTAGCTGAACATTAGACGTAATTTGTTTTCTTAGTTTTATAATGCACTGTTATGTGATTGATTATCAAGTTGAGTATAATGTTATCTTTCTTAATAAAATTACTAAACTTAAAAATAAAATCATGTTTAGGTCATACAAGCATGTGCTTGAGAGGCTTGTTCTAATTTGCTAGTGCAAGGTAAAAATGCATGGGAATGGGCTTGATAAGTGGGAAATACTATCTCTGCAGGAAGTGCTCAATTATGCAATTATGCCTGTTAGAAATGGGGTTTTTGGTTGGCAGTCAGGTTATCCCCTGTCCAAGCAAGGACCCTCACTCTAGTCAGGGTAAGTCACACACAATCCAAATTATCCTGTGCCCACCCTCTGGTAGCTTGGCACTGAGCAGTCAGGCTTAACGTAGAAGGCAATGTGTAAAGTATTTGTGCAATAAATCATACAATAACACCATATAGCACCACAAAAATACACCACACAGTGTTTAGAAATATACTATATATCTGGTTAAATGGAGGTCAAAACGATCTAAGATGCAATAAGTAAATATAGAGATATCACTGAAAAGTGACAAAAAGGGGGTCATTCCGACCCTGGCGGTTTTCGCTGATGACCGAAGCACTGCCAACAGGCTGGCGGTGCTTCCTTGGCCATTCTGACCGCGGCGGTAAAGCAGCGGTCAGAAAACCGGGTCCGGCGGCTTCCCGCCGGATTTCCCCCAGTTGCCAAATCCGCCATGGGGATTCTGACCCCCTTCCCGCCACCCTGTTTCTGGCGGTTTTTACCGCCAGGAACAGGATGGCGGGAACGGGAGTCCTGGGGCCCCTGGGGGCCCCTGCACTGCCCATGCCAACAGCATGGGCAGTGCAGGGGCCCCCTAACAGGGCCCCAGCCTGCTTTTCACTGTCTGCCTAGCAGACAATATAAAGCGCGACGGGTGCTACTGCACCCGTCGCACACCTGCAACACCGCCGGCTCCATTCGGAGCCGGCTTCAGTGTTGCAGGCCCCTTTCCCGCTGGGCCGGCGGGTGCTAACTTGGCTAGCGCCCGCCGGCCCGGCAGGAAACTTGAAGTGGCCCCAGCGGTCTTTTGACCGCGGAGCGGCCATATGGCGGTTACCGCATGGGGGGGGCGGCTACCGCCGCCCGCCGCGGTTAGAATGAGGGCCAAAGTGTCTTAAGTATTTTAAAAGTAAACAAAGCCTCTTTCAAGCACAAAGTAACTGGTTTGCTTGAAACATTTCCACAAAGGGCAGCAGAGGAGGAGAAGCGTGGAAACAAAGGGGTGTGCGTTGATTTCTCGGTTCGCACACTTTGATGCGTCGTTTAGTTTCCATGCAGGGACGGCTGTGCGTCAATTTATGGCTCTCGGACGTGGATCCTCTTCGGGTTGCGGGGTTTTCAGATGCCCCAGGAACGGTGCGTGGATTTCCTGCGCTGACAGGAGGAGGTCACAGGAGCTGAGTCAATGTGGTGGGCTTTGCATCTAATTTTCTACCACATGGCAGGTGCTGCGTCGATTCCCCTCTGGAAGTCCGGCTGCGTCATTCTGGCTTGGCTATGCATCGATCCAGTGGGCTGTGCGTCGAATTTCCTGTTGCTATGCTGGCGCTGCATCGATCTTCTCATTGGGAAGTCGGGCTGCGTCGTTCCGGTTCAGCATGTGGTGAAATTTTCACTGCGGTCCAGGCTATGTATCATTTTTGGCAGGCTGTGCGTCGAATTTCACAGCAGAAGGAGTCCTTCTTGAAGAGATGAAGTATTTTTGGTCCTGAGACCTCAGGGAACAGGAGGCAAGCTCTATCCAAGCCCTTGGAAAGCACTTCTTCACCTCAGCCAGAGAGCAGCAAGGCAGCAGGGCAACAGCAAGGCAGCAGTCCTTCACAGAAAGCAGTCAGGTGAGTCCTTTGGGCAGCCAGGCAGTTCTTTTTGGCTGGATGCAGGTTCTGGTTACAAGTTTCTTCTCCAGGAAGTGTCTGAGTTTGAAGGGGCAGAGGCCCTGTTTATATACCCAAATGTGCCTTTGAAGTGGAGGAGACTTCAAGGAGTGGCTTAGAAGTGCACCGGGTCCCCTTTCAGTTCAATCCTGTCTGCCAGGGTCCCAGTAGGGGTGTGGCAGTCCTTTTGTGTGAGAGAAGGCCCTCCACCCTCCCAGCCCAGGAAGACCCATTCAAAATTCAGATGTATGCAAGTGAGGCTGAGTATCCTGTGTTTGGGGTGTGTCTGAGTGAATACACAAGGAGCTGTCAACTAAACCCAGCCAGATGTGGATTGTAAGGCACAGAAAGATTTAAGAACAGAGAAATGGTCACTTTCTAAAAGTGGCATTTCTAAAATAGTATTATTAAATCCAACTTCACCAGTCAGCAGGATTTTATATCACCATTCTGGCCATACAAAATATGACCTTCCTACTCCTTTTACATCAGCAGCTACAACTCAAACAATCTATGAGGGCAGCCCCAATGTTAGCTTATGAAGGGAGCAGGCCTCATAGCAGTGTAAAAACGAATTTAGGAGTTTTACACTACCAGGACATGTAAACTACATAGGTACATGTCCTACCTTTTGCCTACAGAGCACCCTGCCCTTTGGGTTACCTAGGGCATACCTTAGGAGTGTCTTATATGTAGAAAAAGAGGAGTTTTAGGCATAGCAAGTATTTTTAAATGTCAAGTTGAATTGGCAGTGAAACTGCACACACAGGCCTTGCAATGGCAGGTCTGAGACAAGGTTAAATGGCTACTTAAGTGGGTGGCACAATCAGTGCTGCAGGCCCACTAGTAGCATTTAATATACAGGCCCTGGGCACATATAGTGCACTCTACTAGGGACTTATAAGTAAACTAAATAGTCCAATTGGGCATGATCCAACGCTACCATGTTTAAAGGGAAAGAGCATATGCACTTTAGCACTGGTTAGCATTGGTAAAGTGTGCAGAGTCTAAAACCCAGCAAAAGCAGTGTCCAAAAAGTGGAGGGAAGCAGGCAAGAAGTTAGGGGTGACCACCCTAAGGCTGGCAGGTCTAACAATGCCCCTTATATTGCACTGGAAACTACACATTTACTGGTGCTAATTAATATAGTGCTTGTGTGCCCACTGATTTGTGAAATTCAATAAAAAGTCACAAACTATCTAACAATTCATTTTGATTCATATACTGACTTGAAAAAAAAAATTAAACACTGATAAATGTGTACTTTGAAATTACTAGTCCTACAGTAATCAATTCATCTGTTATACTTCATTGATTTCTCCCTTGCAAATTTACCATGAATTTCATGGAAGTTCTATTTATGATTAAGACCCCTATTTATGCAAGCTTTAGTTGTGCAAAATATGTCAATGCTAATAAGCAGCTGCTAATTTTGAAATTCATTGTGTAAAGGGAAAGGGCCACATCAACACCCTGCACAATTTTGAAAAGCTTATTAGCCACAACACTTTGTGCCATCCATGTTTTCTGTCCCCTAGGGTTTTCTTAAATGAGAGAAAATAAATGCATGATGGTGACCACATTTCAAATAAGCGATGGGAAAGAAAATATCTAGAAATGTTTCACTTACACTTACCTGCAGTTCCACCACACTCGCGTGCATATTTATGAGCCCCTTGCACCATTGTTGTGTCACTTTTAGTAATGCAATGGCAGTGCAAAACTCTAAATCTAATCTACGAGGGCATACAAAGCCACTTTATCATCATGCTCAGGGTCGCGTCTTCAGAGGTATGGTGGGGTTGATGGATGTGGAGTAAAACAGGCAATTTTCCTGGGACTTGGGCATGGGACCTGAGCTTGCACCAGTCCCTTTGTGGTTGCTCCCCTAGGTGATAGAGACTGCTTCTGGACTTGGGATCTAAATGACCAGGTCTGTGCTCCCTGTGCCTTCAGCTACCTGGAGCTTCTGGGATCATGGCTCCCCCCCCCCTTGACTGACCTTGCAGCCAGACCTCTTAGTGGGTTGCCACTTCTGCATCCTTGGCTGGGGGCATCCAAGTGGTCTTCCCTGGACCCCTCCTGTGGAAAAAGGTAAGCAATCAGCCCTGCCACAGGGCAACTCGATGGAGCTATACACTACCCTGGACCCCTCTGTGCAACAGGTGGCACACCCAACTCAGCCAGGGAAGGAGGAGGGTGCCGACCCATCCACCACGGACCCTTCTAGGAAAGACCTTTTGGCTGCTATAACTGGCACAAAGCAGCGCTTGAGGGGAAAATGGAGTCGGTTGCATTGAAGGTCAACCTCGTCCGTGTGGACCTTAGAAAGAAATCGGATAAAGGGCAGGTTGCGAAGGGCTCCATCTCCAAGCTCTGGGCTGAGATTACCACATTGCAGAAACAGATGGCGGAGGTCGCCGCTAGAGTGGAGACCCTCGAGGTGAGGGTGGAGGACGCGTAGGGCAGGTCCCACCGCAAAAACATCCATTTCATTAGGTTTCCGGAGTGAACTGAGGGATCTGGCATGGAGGCATTCATGAACAGCTGGAATCGAGATGTACTGAGGACAGACGGGCTGTCCCCATTGTTTGTGATTGAAAGGGCGCACCGTGCACTGGTAGCCCCTCCTAGACCTGGGGCGCCACTGCAAGCCATTACTGCCTGAATACTAAACTATAAAAACAGGGACTGTATCCTTGGTACTGCCCGGGAAACAGACTCTGCTCTCTTCCATAACCACAGGATCTCCATTTATCCAGATTACACCAATAAAGTACAAGGGTCTAGAAAAGGATTGTTGGTGGTCAAGGCCAAGCTGCGTGCGATGGGCTTCTGCTACATGTTACTGTACCCTGCCTGCTTGAAGGTCCCATCTCGTGGCAAGTCCCATTTCTTTGATTCACCGAGGGATGTGTGGAGGTGGCTGGAGGTATGGAACAAGTACCCCGGGCAGAAACGGGATCCTGGCGGAGAGGGGCTGGGTCCCCTTGTAAAGCCTGCAAATCGAATTGGAGATCTCAGGGGACTGCTGGATAGTGGGGGTTGTTGTAGAGTGGAGGGGAGAGCCGATGTGTGTCAAGATCCAGGAGAATTACACCATGGCACTGATTCAACAGGATGCAGAGCCTGTCTCGATGGGGACACGGCCCATCGTGGGAGCAGACATGAATTTGAATGACTCTGCCACTGGAACATAACTTCTTTCATGTGTTACATTCTCTCTCCTCTTGATGTTCTCCTCCATCCCTTTTCTTTTTCTCCTTCTCCTTTTTTTCCCCCTGTTCAATTAAGTACTGAAGTTATGGGATATTGCCCCTGCCTGAATTACTGCTGTGGAGTGGCATGACTGCTATATTTTTATTTGAATTTGGTAACTGGTTTGGGTCTGCAATTGCTACGGGGCAGGAGTGCCTCTCTCCACCTTACAGGGTAGGCCATGTTTAAAAATCTTGGCGTTAGGCTGTGGGTCCTGACAGCATGGTACTCTGTGGACGTGCAGTGTGTGTTGTTATTGTTGTTGTACTGCCTATCTGGGCTGTGGGGGCATTAGGGGGTTTGAATTTTTCATTACCACACCTTGTTTTGGAGGGCAGTTGTGTATGCTGCAGTGCATATGAGGTTTTCTAGTACATGTTTCTGATGGCTGGGAAGGCTTGTGTAGGCAGTTGGTTGGAGGGGAGGCCGGGGGCCTGCTGTGGTTGAAGAAGTATTGCATCTTGTCATGGCTGAACATACAAATATCTTGACATGGAGAGTCCGGGTTTTAAAGGGATGCTCAAAACAATACAGGGTTCATTAATTCGTTCGCCAGCATAGGATACAGATAGCCTACCTGCAGGAAATCCATCTCCTGGGGGATGAGATTCAGTGGCTGGGGAACTAGTGAAGGGGGCAACTGTTTTTAGCCACTCACTCTTATACACTGGGGTTTTTTCCGTTTGGAGCGCACTTGGGGTACCTTTCCAACATACAAGCAGCGAGGTGGATATAGAAGTACAGTATATACTGGTTCATTGTATGCTAGTCGGCAGCACTGTCACTTATGCACCCAGTGTAGATGACAAATTAGTTTTCATACACATCCAGGATCTTTTGGAAGACGGTTTTGGAGCCCCGTTGATCTGGATGGGTGATCACAATTTTATCCTAGATGGGAAGATGGACCACCATCCATCCAGGCTGGGTACTAAACTGCTGATGTTGTCCTATCTAATTTGCGATAGCTGGCGGGATCTGCATCCAGATGGTTGTGAATACACATGGCATTCACTGACTCACAGCACTTATAGTCGCCTGGACCTCATACTAGTGAGTGGCATAGATATGCAGCACCTGGCAGGTGTGACACATCTGGGCGGGTTCCTTTCTGACCATGCACCAGTGCTACTTAGATTACAATGGGGTCCGAGTGTACAACATATGAAAGCTGGTGCATGTCTCCTAATCTATTAACAAACATTGTATGTCAAGACTCCCTGGCAGCAACCTTTAGAGACTATCTGACTGTTAACTGGGGATATGCTACTACCAGCGCTCTAGATGAGGAGGCCTTTAAGGGAGTCATGTGTGGAGCCGCATGGGTACCACGTATGGACTATGACGACAGTTAGATGGCACTGTGAGGGTGAAGGAGCACCGATTGGCTGTTTTACAGGGCTCAGAGGTGTTATCACAGTGGGTGCGGGAGGAGTTGCTACGGGTTCAAAGGGATATACAGTTGACTTGGGACTCAATAGGTAAGTGCACACTCAGGGCGTATCACCAGTGACTTCACAGGGAGGGGGGCAAATCAGGAAGACTTCTAGCATGGATACTAAAATGAGAACAGAAACTTTGTCCCATACTCTGTTTACACCCCTGATAGGGCACTGGGGACTGGTAGCCAGAGTATCCTTGGGGCCTTTGTTGAGCATGTCCAGGGGTATATCGTGCCAGAAAGTGGATTGGGTCTTTTCTGGAGTGTGTAGGGTTGCCTACTCTGTACACAGCACATAGGCAGGAGTTGGAGAGTGAGACTGACAGAGAGGAATTGGGAGAGACTATTCGGGCCCTCTGTAGATCCAATGTTCCAGGCAGGGATGGATTCCCTGTGGAACTTTTTTAGGCTTACTCCATTGCACTGAGGGAAAGATTGTTGGTGGTTCTTCTGGACACCTGGGACAGTGGAATATTGCCACTCACTAGGGAGGGTATTATCTTCCTTCTACTAAAACCTGGGGGAGATCCTACTGACCCTGCATCGTACAGGCCACTCACGATGTTCAATACAAATATCAAAATACTTTGTAAACTGTTGGCATCACGTTTGATGACAGTGTTCCACAAATTGGTGCATTAAGACCAATGTGGCTTTATGCTGGCATGAAGTACTACTCTCAATGTCCAGAGACTCACACATGTGTTACATGAAACAAAAGATAGTTACTGTGAGTTAGCTCTGGTCTCACTCGATCTTCAAAAGGCATTTGACACAGTGGAGTGTCCTTTCCTTATGGCTGTGGTTGGGCCCCATCTTCTGTGGTTGTTTGAGATCTATGTACACCAGCCCCACAGTTTGGATTGGACATGCCCTCTCTGAGGAATGGGAAGTGGATAGGGGTAGCAGGTAGGGATGTCCCCTCTTGCTGTTATTGTTTGCTCTTGCCATTGAGTCCTTGGTGATCTGTCTGCATATGGAACTGGAGCTGTGGGGGATTAGGATTGGTAGACTCCGCGCATGGTATTTCTCTGTATGCCGAAGAACCACTGGTATATGTTCACACTCCATGCCGGGTTGTTGAAGTAAGTCTCAGCAAGGCCTACTAGTGCAAGGGGTTCACCTTTCTCTGCACAAAATCCTCAGACCATGTAGGAAGAAGTTGGCACAGAAACTGAAATAAAAGACAAAGTTTATTAAACCTCATGAGGTGGTACTACAGTTCAAACAGCACTCTTTGGTAATGTCTGAAGTAGCACACTGAACTGAGAGAGCATGGTCCTTTTATACCCACGCAGGGGCTAAAAAGGAGGTGGTACAATTATAGAAGCAAGACTTGCATACATGTAAGGTCATGTGGAAATGCACAGTCGACAGGTAGGAGGAGCTAACAGTTTTCAAGGACTAACAGCTGCAGACCTTACTGAGCATGTGCGAAAGTGGGAGATGCTAAATATAACTTGTCACTAGGCAGATTTTCAAGAGTAGTTAACAGAAAGGTAGGACAGAGCACATGGTGAGCACATGGCAGCATGTGGCAGAGAAAATGGCTGCCATGAATACAAAATGGATTCCGCGAAATGTTCACAATAGTTACTAAATACAAGATGTCTTCTGCTAATGCTTAATCTAATCGCTGCTAAACTACAACAGACGACCCTTTCAGCATTAGCTGAAGACATTTGTCTTTCTAGGATAATCTAAATATTCATCTTGTATATTTATGCTCATCATTTCAGCTATTTTCTTATCTAACATGTGTTGTGCTTTCATTTCTGTAATATTTCTTTTGGTAGACATACAAGCAGTAATACACATGGAGCAGAACATTGGACCACACTGAATACAGATACAGCATGTGAAAAATATTGCAATCATTACACACAGGATAGTCAGTAGTTTCCAGCCCCAGGCGGAAACAAGAGCCCAAAACCATCCAGAAAAAGTTCAAGTACCAGTCTCTGTGTGGATTTCTGCAGCAATTTTATGCAATTTAGATATTGCATCATATACTGAAGGTGAGTGATCAGGAATGAAAACACAGCAACTACTACCAATGATGCGACATGCACCACCTCGGTCAGCTAATATCACATCTAGTACCATACGATTTTGGAGCGCTACAATCCTCGCAATTTGGAGCTCCTCAGTAATATTCCCAAGTGCCAGAGCTGCCTGATTGGTAACAGCTTCCACAACCCTAGTCAATCGTCTCACTTTCCTACTGTTTAACGCAGCACCCACAAAGGGGAACAACCCTAAATTAAAATCAACATATTGTTGCAGGCTAGTATCCATTTGGTCTACCTCATTTGTACTTATTGCCCTTTTATATCTATTTTTAACGATGTAATTGAACAGTTTAAAATCTCGGTGATACGATGCAGGGGCCAAAAACACAGGGGGTAATAGAAAAGATACATAACACATACCTGACCACCCAACAGGAAGTTGGTAATATCCATAGTTACCACAAACAAAATATGTATTATGTGAAGCTGTAAAACTACTATTGTTTACTCCCTCAATAGTTAAAATCAAGGTACAATCGCTTATCCCTACTGGAATTCGCCCAATGCTACGTATACATAAATCTGCTTTATTTTTTGTAACAGAAATCACAAATTGTTCTTTCTTGTCAAAGTCTCTTATATTTGTGAAGACATATGGTATTGAAACATTGTCCGGTTGATACTCTTCCCATTCCCATTTAGTTCCTTTGGCTTGGGGATACCCATCTTTGTCTTGGTAGCATACTTTATTAAGGCGAAAAAGAAGTCCGCCCTCTGTACGTTTTCCAGATGCAAACAAAAGTGTGTACCAAGCTTGACAAGAACCATTGTGAGAAAAAGGAAGAGGAATGAAAGGTGTTCCTCCTTTCTTTTGATGCGCAGGTATCGTTCCACATACCCAACAGTTAGTAGTATTTGTAGCATTATGAGTATGATGCAACATCTGAATGAAAGTATTATTGAAGTACGATTGACGGTGCTTCTGCTCCTGATAGGGAAGCGTAAAGTAATAGTGATCCTCTGGTACTGGAGTAGTGGCAACAAAAAACTCACGAGCAGGAGCCTTCTTTTCAACAAACCAAGTGATTGTTGCTGTAACCACCAAAACAACAACAAACCCCATAGTACTAATGATCAGTTTGTTATTCATTTTAGCAACAGTGATAATCAATCCTTTTAGAAATGAATTAAAAACAATTGTTGGAGCTCTTATCCCTGGGCAGCCACTGATTTCTTCACCACGGGCCCAGACGGGTGTCACTACTCTAATGCATGGCTGATCACCCCCCTTGCCACATTGGCTCTCCATTTCACTAACCCAGGGCGGTAGCTCAACCAGTTAAAAAAAAAAAAATCAGATTCTTTCCTCGGTCTCAAATTATATCGCAACACTCCAGAAGTCGTATGGTCTGGGAAGACCTCTGCAGATTAGTCAGGTGATATAGCACGGCCTTTCTCCGTAGTCAAAATCTCTCGATGATTGGTCAGCACAGCAGGTTCCACCAAGGTAGGTAGCACTCTCTTGCAGTGAGTACTATGGACCCAATTCTTTCGGTTCGTCACTCGAACTGCTGTCCTTGTTGCAAGGAGCACCTGTTCTGGGCCTCGCCACCTTGGTTCCAAGCTGCTTGATCTTTCAAAGGACTTAATCATCACCTGGTCACCAGGTCGGAGTTCATGGCCTTCACCTGTAGATCTGTCAGGAAGTGCTTCTCGAACCTGTTGATGAATAGAAACCAAATTGTCGGTTAACTGTGCCAAATAATCATTCATCAGGACACAAGGTACATCATATACAGAATTTGGCTTAGGAACTCCCCAAATGTTCATTGGCCTCCCAAATACTATTTTGTATGGGCTAAGGCCGAGTCGAGAGTGTGGCACTGACCTAATAGAAAATAATGCCAACGGTAATGCATCCGGCCAAGTTAAGGATGTGGAAGCCTGTATCTTCGCTAACTTCAACTTCAAAGTAGCATTATACCTTTCCACCAACCATGCTGATTGTGGGTGGAAAACCGCATGGAACTTCTGTTTGATCCCTAATCCTTTCAGGACATACTTAATAACTTCCCCAAAAAAATGAGGTCCATTATCATTCCATAAAAGTCTGAAAACACCAAACCTAGGGAAAAATTCTTTCAAAAGCACCTTCGCTGTGGTAATGGCAGTATTATCCTTTGTGGGGTACGCCTCTATCCATTTACTGAAGGCACATACCACCACCAAGACATACTTTAAACTTTAAATTGTTGCAGCGTTCAAGCTGAATATAATCCATTTGTAGAACTTCAAAAGGTGCAGTTGGTGTAGCAAACCCTCCCGCAGGAGTACGTGTCCCTTTTCCAGGATTGTATTGTAAACAGATCAAACAAGACTGTACTACTCTCTTAGCTGTACTGGAAATTTCTGGATGCTCCCAAACTTGCGTAAGCAACTTCGTTATTGTTGAAGCTCCAACATGTGCCAGCTCATGTGCCATCTGAACCATAGGTTGTACAAAAGCTATAGGCAATTTCCATTTATCCATCTGCTTATTCCGCCAACAGCCCTCATCATCCAATTCTCCATCTTCAGACCATTGCTCACGTTCTTTCACAGAAGCAGATTTCTGTATATCTAATACGTCTTGTCTAGCATTATGCCAACCTTCAGCTTGTGACTTCACTACATACATAGAAGTAGTACTTCGCTGCATCGCAGTCTCACGTGCTACGCGGTCCGCAAGAGCATTACCTTGCCCTATCTTATCGGTCACTTTCTTGTGTGCACTACATTTCACAATAGCTAGTTTCTTTGGATATGTCAATGCAGTCAAGAGGTTATGCACTAATTCTCCGTGCATTATCTGTATCCCGTGGAATGTGAGAAAGCCTCTCTCCTTCCAAAGCAAACCAAAATCATGAGCCACTCCAAAAGCATAGCGGCTGTCTGTATAAATGTTCACACATAAGTCAGTACTAAGCTCACATGCTCGTGTCAAAGCTATTAGTTCAGCTGCTTGAGCTGACTTCTGTGGTATATGAGCTGTCTCCACTACCGTGTGTATTGTGGTGATTGCATATGCAGCTGAGGTCGTATCATCTGGCAACTTCAAACAAGACCCATCAACCCACAATTCCCCGTCTACATCTGGAAGGGGCGTATCTTTTAAATCAATACGACCCTTTGTCTGTTCTTCGGTAAGGAATATACAATCATGTGTTTCTTGTGACTGAGGCTGAGTCACCGGATATGGCAACAAAGTGGCTGGATTTAGTGTTGCACATCTCTTCAGTGTAATGTGAGGAGCCAGCAATGTCAACTCATATCCTGTTATACGAGCGCTAGTTAAATGTTGTGTCTTTGTTTGATTTAAAAGAGCATCAACAGCATGGGGTACTAACACCAACAGTTTATGTGACAAAACTATCCCTTCACTCTGACGTATTGACACAGCTGTTGCGGCAACTGAACAAAAACACCCATGCAACGCTCGAGCGACAGGATCAAGTACTGCTGAAAAATATGCACAGGGATGCTGCTTATCGCCATGTGTCTGTACTAAAACTGACAATGCACATCCATCTTTCTCATGTACGTAAAGTGCAAAAGACTTCATGTAATCTGGAGTACCTAACACTGGTGTTGAACAAAGGGCTTGTCGTAGCTGCCGGAAAGCAGTCTCACATTCATCTGTCCAAGGGAGGGACATTGGAGTATCTTTAGTCAAAAGTGCTAGCAAAGGTTTGACAATGTGTGAAAACCCTAATATCCATTGCCTACAAAAAGAAGTAAGACCAAGGAATGCACAAACATCTTTCTGAGTAGAGGGTACTGGTGTGTCTAAAATTGCTTGAATACGATCTGATGTAAGTGCACGGCCCTCCTTAGACAAAAGGTGACCTAAATAGGTTACCTTTGGTCTACAATATTGCAATTTCTTTCGTGACACTTTATGATGGTGTGAAGAAAGAAAAGAATGTAAGGACAAAGTGCACTTTTCACATTGTTCAGGGGTATCAGCCGCCAAGAAAATATCATTGGCATATTGTATGAGAGCCACACCTTCAGGCAAAACAAAAGAATCAAGTTGTCGTTTTAACGCTTGACTATAAATACTTGGACTCTCAGTATAGCCTTGAGGAACTCTGCAAAATCTATATGATTGTTTATTCAAAGTAAAACCAAACAAATATCTGCTGTCAGGATGAATAGGGATCGAAAAGAAAGCATTCTTCAAGTCTATCACAGAGAACGTACTGTAGTTGCTGTCGGGGGAACCAAAGTAAGAAGTGTTGTGATGTCAGATACCACAGGATATTGTGGTATCACAATCTTATTGACTTCTCCTAAATCAATAATAAATCAGTAAATCCTGGTATCAGTATCCTTTTTCAGAATAGGAAGAATCGGACTGTTACAAACATTATACAGAACTTCCTCAACAACTCCAACTGCAATAAGATCATGCACAATTCATGTGAGTGCTTCTTCGCCCTCCTGTGAAATTTTGTATTGAGGCAAACGTGGCAATACAGCTCCCTCCTTGACACTAATATATACTGGTGGAATAATCATTTGTCCCACATCAGTATCTGAAGTAGCCCACAAAGTACTAGGGAGTGAAGCTAATGCAATATCCTCTTTAACAAGACAAACTCTTTCCATCATAGGATGATTATCATTTAAAATAACACGCACCCCTTCAGGAGAGTATCGTATTGTAGCCCTGAAATACTTGAGCATATCAAGACCCAAAATATTGTCTGGTGTATTTGGAGAAAGCAAAAATGGACATGGAGCAGTAAATTTATCAACATGGAATGCAAGTGGTTGTGACAATGGGCTAGGGGAAGGTGTTCCATCGAAACCTATCGATGTAATGGTTAAGCCAGACAGGGGAGCCCTTGGAATCAATTGTTTAGACAAGGCGCTACGAGTAGCTCCTGTATCAACCAGAAACTGATCAGTAAAACCCAAAACATGTGCTGTAACATAGGGACCCCTCTGATCTACTGGAACTTCAACTGATTCCTTACCCCATCCTAGGCAATCCTATGCATAAGCAGAATCTTGGAAATCAGGCTGCACATGGTTAGACATCTGGTATTGGTTCCGTCTATCAAAAGTGTTAAACCCATCCTGCCCTCGTACATTAGCATCAACCCTAGCATGATCATTTGTGCTTCTTCTAGGTCCTGAATATCCTGAGCGATTTCTCATTTGTCCCCGACCACGAGAACACTGCTGAACACGTAGTGCTGGACAATCGGCACCCTAATGCCCAAATTTCTTACAATACGCAGACTGATCAACAGACAAATTCGAACGAGTGTAAGAAGAACCATAAGATCCACGTCCACCTCTATCACTACCTCAAAAAGGCAGACCATAAGCTTGAGCCAACATAACCTTCGTCTTTAATTCCTTAATCTTTTTATCCTCGCTACCTTTTGCTTCTAATTCCTGACGTTCATAATACTGAGCCATAGTCAAAAGAGAAACCGGAGTAGAGGTAGTCCATGAACTTTCACTAGCTTTTAAATGACTAGCTATTCCTGGTAACAGATTTGCGACATATTTATTGACAAACAAATGTCTGCCCGTATCATCTGACAATAACTGGCGGCTAAAATCATGAAATGCTTCTTCAAAGCATGTAAAGAAATCAGAGACCGATTCATCTGCCTTTTGCTTACAAGATGCTAAAACAGTCCAATCTATCTTTTTAGGGGGAATAATCGTTTTTAACTTAACTAATATGGCTGCAGGAAGATCTAGAATCAACTGATATGGCTTTTTCGCAGGTTCCCTATCCCCGTCCATCTGTTCTAATTCTTTCCATGACGCCCCAAAAACTGCACGATCATCAATTTTACGAACAGTTCTCCACATATCTGGCGGTAATATAAATCCCAAAAATAAATCAATGTCAGCCAAAGTCATAGTACAAGAACTAATTGCTCTCTCAACTTCCTCATAAAAGGCAGCTGGATTTTTCCGTGGGTCAGGCAATGCAGTTTTAAGTGCCATTACATCTGCCCTATTCCAAGGAGTATACTCCCAATTATAAATAAAATAACCCTTAGCATCAACAGAAGTTTTATCATCACTTGCACCCAATCCTTTAGGAGGAACATACAAAGGCGCGGCCTCCCGCATTGGTTTCGCGTGAACTATCATAGTCTTATCTGTTCCGAAGATGGAAGCTTGCACCCCACCGGTCTGAGATGTCCGTGCAACTACGTCCACAGCCCTTTTCTCCTCTTGCAAGCGGACTGCCGCAACACATAATTTCACCAAATGCCTGATTGCATCAGCCACTTGGGAGAAAACAAAAAGACCATCATGCATTTGCTTATGATCAGCTGCTACATCATCGGGCTCTAACTCATCAGAATATTTCCAATATAGTTCAATAACTTCTAAGCCAAATGCCTCAGTAAAATATAGCTGCTCCTTTTCTGTCCACCCTTTCATGTTGTCTAAAATTTCAGAAGCAGAGACAACGCTACGAATTGTTTTACGAGCAATAGATCTAAGCTCAGACGCACGGTCAGCAGGCAACATAGAGCGACTGTCTTGCAACTTCTGTTGCTCCGAACTGGAGACCTCAGCTAACTCATGAGGGACAGAAGAAACGACATACAGAGGTGGAGGACGATCTAGTAACAAAAAATCATCATGTGGTTTATTAAGGATAGGATAGAGAGGTTGCCTAATGGTGTATTGGCCAGTTACCTGTAATTTATGTTCTTTCTCTTCTAGCTCCTTTAAGTCATTTATTTCTTTCTTTCTCATTTCCAATGCTTTCACATATACATTCTTCCGCTGCTGTTTCTCAAGCAAGGCTTGCTCACGCTTCATTCGTACACAGTCAAACATATCTTGCCTAGACTTTCGCTTACACATACATTGTTCCACATACTCAATCTTTCGCAAATCAAATGACCCATGCATAGGCCAACGTAACTCAGGATCCGCACGAGTGTATTTATTCCATAATGTGCTGTACATTATAGAAGAAAGACCATGTTTAACATACATATCTCTATTCGGCGTCCCCTCTGGGGGTGCCGGTTGCGATTCTTCCAGTCTCAAATTGGAACCATTACAAAAGCACCACATCCTACGAAGTGCGCAAAAAACAGGCATGCCAAAAAATAGTGCAGAATATGCAATATTATAATCAAAGTAGCACTTAAGGTGCCGTTCAAATCAAAATTAAATTGGAGAAAATTCTCCTCATCACCTGCCTATATAAATTGCAATTTATATATCAATTCAAAGGACACAAATTGACTAGTCACCCAAAACACGAGAGCCACAGTAAGTAGTGCTAAACTACATTACCAAACAAAGGCATCAAAACCCACAGCAGGTGCCGTAAAACGGCTCTTACCAATCACAGGGTGTCCAGGTTCCAACTGCCAAGTTCTAAAATCGAACAAATGGTCACTGCATGACGAATGAACAAAAAGGATCTCAGTCGAGGACCGGCACCACCTGGATGGTCAAATCAGAAAGAAGGGAAAAACGCTGTGGTTGACAAGACTCGGGTCTCCTCAGGCATTGATTGTCCGCAGCGAGATCCCAATCCTTCATCGCGACCAATCCGTTGGGCATCCAAGTCGCTGATGAGTCCCTGTTCGGGCGCCAATTTGTTGAAGTAAGCCTCAGCAAGGCCTACTAGTGCAAGGGGTTCACCTTTCTCTGCACAAAGTCCTCAGACCATGTAGGAAGAAGTTGGCACAGAAACTGAAATAAAAGACAAAGTTTATTAAACCTCATGAGGTGGTACTACAGTTCAAACAGCACCCTTTGGTAATGTCTGAAGTAGCACACTGAGCTGAGTGAGCATGGTCCTTTTATACCCACGCAGGGGCTAAAAGGAGGTGGTACAATTATAGAAGCAAGACTTGCATACATGTAAGGTCATGTGGAAATGCACAGTCGACAGGTAGGAGGAGCTAACAGTTTTCAAGGACTAACAGCTGCAGACCTTACTGAGCATGTGCGAAAGTGGGAGATGCTAAATATAACTTGTCACTAGGCAGATTTTCAAGAGTAGTTAACAGAAAGGTAGGACAGAGCACATGGTGAGCACATGGCAGCATGTGGCAGAGAAAATGGCTGCAATGAATACAAAATGGATTCCGCGAAATGTTCACAATAGTTACTAAATACAAGATGTCTTCTGCTAATGCTTAATCTAATCACTGCAAAACTACAACAGGGTGGTGCCAATCTTAATGGGGCTCCTTGATGCCTTTGGCAGGGTCTCTGGTCTTTGGGTTAACCTCAATAAGTAACTCTTATTCCCGCGTGACAAACTGGTGGGTATCCCCACTAGCCGGTTGCCTGAACTCGGCCTCTGAGGTGGCCCACACTGAGGTAAAGTATTGATGCTTAAATGAGGACAGAGTTATGACAAATCTTGTGAGTTCCATGGCATTCTGGAGTAGACTCACCCTGTCAGTGATGGGAAAGGCTGCAGTGGCCAAGATGGTCTTTCTTCCATGCTGCCTTTACCTGGTTCAGAATGACGTGTTCCTGCTGCTATCTTTATTTTTTTGCAAACTGGATAGTTTACTTATCTCACTTGTCTGGGCAGGACGTCGAAATAGAGTGGCCTTATCGGTTCTTAAACGTGATATGGAATATGGCAGTCTTGCTATCTTTGATATGAAACATTACTATTATGCAGCCAATTTACAACATGCCATGAGGTGGCTGATAGAGACGGATAACTGGGAGGATAGGCTGTTTCTGGGCAACCTGGGGAACAATACATTGGTGTACTTACTGATGCAGGGGGTCCATCTGGGGAGTCAGTCCCCTATCTGGTGAAACAGACTGTGGCAAACTGGGAAGCAGTTGTGGGAAAGGTGCTACGCATGGCACCATTCGATAGAAAGCAACGCATTTGGGACCTTGCCTCATTTAGGGCCATTGATAGCGATATGTCCATGGACCTTTGGAGGGCAGGGAGTTGCCAGATGGAGGGGAACGTATACCTTAGGGAGGTATTCATTACTTTCAAGGAGGCTCTGGAAACTTTTGAGGTGGGACTGGGACATTTTTTACATTATGCCAAATTGCAAAGAGTTGCGCTGGAGGTTTGAGCAGGGTTCCCTGCTTTCTCCATGGCCATCCCAAGTAATGGGTGGCCTGCTCCGGGGGGGGGGAGGGTCGGCACCTCATTTCATTATTCTATAAAGCGTTTGGAAACAATATGGTATTCCCCGTACGCCTCAAGGGGAGCCTGGGAGAGGGAGCTGGGGGACCCTGTTGCAGATGCCAATTGGGAACGTGCATGCACATTAGTAAGGAATGTGTCCTGCAATCTTAGATTTAAGCTGCTTCATTTCAACTTTTTGCATCGTGCCTACATAACTCCTAAACACTAATATAATAACTTCCAATAGGGGAGCGCAGGGCACGCAATGTGTGGAGCTGAGTACCACCTTTTTGCATCTGGCTTGGATATGCAAAGGGTTCATGGATTCTGAGGTGAAGTGGTGCAAAAATAATAGAGGCCACAGACATTGAAATTCCATTGACCCCATTGGCATGCCTCTTGGGAGTTGTGGCACAACCCAGGGGACAGAAGATACACCACAAGATGGCCCAGCTGGCTCTGTTGCTGGCCAAGAGAAGAGTGGCCATTGGCTGGATGGGTGCTCGAGCTCCCCTAATGTCTTCATGGCAGCGGGATCTGCTTGAGTGGGGTTGGCAGAAGAGATACAAATGTGCACCACTCGTGTGGACAGGGATGCCTCCAGTGCAATTTTGTTGTGGGGGGTCTCTCCTTAATAGATTTGTAGATGAGGATGAAAACGACTCCATGGAGGGCTATGATGATGAGGGGTGATGTGGGATCTTCTATATAACAGCAATGTGACTATGATAGCCAAATGTGTAACTCTGTAATGCTGCTGTACACCTGACTGGTGTACTTGGCCTCAGGGTGCCCTGGACCTCTGCTGGTCTTGCTGGGTTGACACCTCAACTCAGATGTGTGTACTAATACTCCTGCATGTACTGTAATGACTTAAGGCTAGAAATCTTCCTCCTTTTGAAAACTCATTGTGCACAGCTTGTACGTTTTCCTTCTGTTTTTTATTAATGAAAATCAATAAAAAGAGTTTTTAAAAAAGTGGCAGGTAAAATTTGAACGGTGCTGGTGGTGGTCCAGGAAATATTTCCCATACTATACATTAAAGCTGATGATCACTTCACTATTTCTCCTAATCCTAAGACTGACATTAAAAAGCAACCTTTCACATATGGGTCTGTCCCATGAAAATGTTAGCTCTCCGCTGCATGAAAGCCTGCTAATCAGAACGACATTAATCTTGGAAATGAAGGTAGAGCTTTATCAAAAATAGATTATTTTTGTGGTTTAGTGGAAATCAATTTAAATTGTGCGCTCGGCAGATAATATTTTGTATATTTGGAACATTATTTCACAAGCTGTTTGGGAATCCGGATTTGTGAGAACATTTATACTCTTTGCATGCTGTAAATCTGTGACAGTCTCTTACTTTAATGATATCAAAGCAGACACCATATTGGATACAGGACTTTCACTTCAGATCCACAGTTTAAAAACTCACAATAGGTTGTGAATATGGTGTGCGGGCATGTACAGTGGCTGCAAAGGGCACCGAGAACATACTGCACATCGTCAGTGAGTTTCAAACTTTCAAGAATTTAGAATTTCTTTCATTGCTGAAGAGATTGTGCATGGGTTCTCGAGGATGTAGACTTGGCAGTACAATAATCTACCACTGAACCACTTACTTTTGGTAGATTGGGTGGTAAGCAAGATATGTACCTTAGTTGTTTGATTGGCTTGTGTTGTTGTAAAATCTTGGTTATTCACATTGAGGCTGTAGGGTGTAAGACTTTGAGACTGATGCACCTGACTTTGAACAGTATGCACTTTTTATGATTAGTAGGTGGTGGTACCTAGTTCAGAGTTGATGCTTTATTTTATAAGCAATAAGGGTAACTCAGCAGCTTGATTTATGACACAACGAAACTTTCAGGCAAAGCTCCATGGGTGATCAGGGAAAATGGCTTTCATTAATACAGTGTGGTGCAATGCATTCAATGGTTTAGGATATCCCTCAGTAGGTGTGAGTGAGAATGGATAAAAGGCAGTTTGCCATTAATTATGACCCAATGTTTTACCCTTTGGGCGAGAATCAGAGAGATATCGACCAGTTGAGAATGAAGTTAGTAGTTTCACCCTCAAGCAGATTCTCCAACTTTAAAATGTCGAGGCTCATTTTGTCTTTGTCTTTTTTTTTTAATTTCTTTATTTGTTAGAGCTTTGGTAGCAGGACGCAACCCACGGTTGTGTGATAAGCTCTCCCTTAGCTTCTAATGCCTCTGAGTGTTACTTCAATTGCAATTCATTGGTTGTAATCAATGACAAAAATATAATAAATGTATAATTTACATTAATAAAAAAATGCACTATTTACCATAAAAATGTTAAGATTTGTTTCCATGATACATTGCATGTAATCTGATCATCAGAGTTATCACTGCATCAGAGTATTTTCCGAATACATACGGAATTCAGGGCCAGATATCATTTTATCCAATAGCGATTAACTAATTGCGATTTTTTGCAAATCGCAATTAAGTAATCTCTATTGGAATGTATGAAACTCCAGAGTTTCATATTGCGATTCGCAAGGGCTCGCAAATGGACCTACCTCAATATTCATGAGGTAGGTCGCAATTTGTGAGCCATTGCCAATGGCTACAATCACAGGGATGCTAGTAATTCTTTTCTCATAATATTTAGGGTGGGCCTATTGTTTTTTTTTTTGCCGGAAGATGGACTGGTAATCCCAGACACTTGAGGTGCGATACAAGGTGTCTTATAACAATGAATTCTAGCTCCTTAGCATGGCAGAAAAACCTGAAGTTGGACCACGCCTGGAAAATATAGATAGATCCAAGACAGAGTTTCGTATGAGGTTTATAATGATGCACTGTGTAAGTTACTGAGGTACTGTTCTGATTGCAAGGGATGTGTAAACGAGAGTGATGATGAATGTGCACACTTTTAAACATCTACGAGATGGATGGCATTACTTACACTATCAATGGTATGAAATTAAATATGTATAATGCCATTTTTTCTTTTGTATTGTACATTTTTTTCCATGTTAGACATACTATCCATCTATTTAGCGCGTCATTATTCACTGGCCTGCGGCCAAACATGCTTCTAAATTGAAACACTTCTAAGTATTCAAGACATGCGGCTGAAGGAGAAATTCTCTTGCACATTTACCGGGCTCAGGTTGACACATTGCAACTGGTAGTCCAAATGCAGGTGAACAGCCTCTATCAGTTCCTGCCTATCATCTAATGAACAGGAGCTGAAAGCCTTCATACAATTTGTCAGATTGTCATTCCTGGGATTGAAAAAGCATGGCGTCTAAATTAGGCTGTCATTCAACGCATAGGTCCAATTCATTTGTAAGGCTGAAGCATAAAGGAAACAGTTTGAGCATTGCATTTTTTATCATTTACGTGGTTGATATTTTAAGCCTAAAAGCCTTTTTGCAGCGAGGTGTCTACCTGACATGGCTGGGTGCCTTACATGCTTTGGTTCATTTTTGTTCTTTTGGGGTATATTTTATGTAAAATCCATGTTACTTATTTATAACAGAGTATGGGAAATGGCAAAATCATAGCAGTGCTAAAACACAGTCAATCCATGAGTGTTACTGAAATACAGCCATGTTTTGAGTCCCATGGACCCAATTTACGAATACAGTTCTACAGGCATAGTTCTCCACCAGAAAGCAATTCAACAACTGCAAGTTTAGATCTGCATCTCTGCACCTCTACTTGTGTGAATTGCATTTGCCCATGCATTACATAGTTCCTTAGGGGTACTTCATAAAAAACAATAACAGCCCTTTGTGAAGTGGTCACTTAAAAAGCCAAAGGTTACAAGGAGGTTATACTGATGTTCTGAATTTACTCGCACAAAACTACAGAAATTCAGCAGTTACAATTAGAGTTGTTTCAAGTAACTATAACTTGAGGCCTAAGTTAACTATAACTCACGACCCAACTGAATATGAACTATAACTGCTGAATTTCAATTGTTCTGTACGAGTGAAATGTGAGCCTAACTTTAACATCTTTGTAACCTTTGTGTTTTTCTGTGAATTTCTAAGGTTTTTTTTAATGTTGTTTCCTAACTATAACGTTCCTGTAAACTTTGTATTCTAAGTGAATAGCTACGTTTTTTAAAATTGTATTTCCTGACTGTAACCTCTAGTCTTTGACAGTGAGTGTGTGAGTGTGTGCAGAAGTGCCTCAGTAGGTCTGTGAGGCGGTGTGAGAGTGTCTGAATGGCTGTGTCAGTGGGTGTGTGAGTGTCTGAGTAGGTCTGTGAGTGGGTTCATCAGTCTGTGAGTGGATCTGTGAGTGGGTGCGTGAGTGTCTAAGTGGATCGGTGAGTGAGTGTATGAGTATCTTAGTAGGTCTTTGAGTGGGTACATGAGACTGAGTGCATCTGTGAGTGAGTGCATACGTTTCTGAGTGGGTCCTTGAGCACATGGGTCTCTGAATGGGTCTGTGAGTGGGTGGAGGAATGTCTGAGAGGGTCTGTGAGTGGGTGCATAAATGTCACACAGCTGCTCTGCACCTCAGACAAAGTGTGTTTTACTTACCTATTATTAAAACTATACAACCACTCCCACTACCACTCATAGATCATCTCAAATACTTAGCATATATTACTATATATTTCATACTCTGTTTTAACAATCTCACATTGAAATATATCTTTTAAATATCTTTTGTTCACGATTAAATGAAATTCACATACATGAGAATTGGATTTGTTGGTGAAATACATGTTTTGTTCTTATTAGATAGATTCAATCATCTCAGGAATTGTCAACTCGAAGTATAAGAATGTGTCAGCACTCTAACACATTGCAACCATAAATGTCAAGCTTTGCAACTTTGCACTATGTCATACTGGGGATGTGAGCAAATAAAAAAATACCTTTCATATTTTACTTGTGTAAGTCCACTTGTGAATGGTTAGTATGTGTTAACTCTATCATGCACTTTTCAAAGAAGCCTAATATTGGATGCTTTTTATCTGTGTTGGCGAATTAATCGTTATCTCCATGACAAATTTGCAGAAAAAAACAAGTGTCCAAAAATATATTTAGCTTGATAGTTTTATCATTTCAAGAGTATAGTACACTTTATTAGCAATCCCTCTCTAGGAAATTAAACCTTTATTAAACAATAATGACTACAAACCCTTTTAATTTTTAGAAAGACAGAAGTCTCTCTTTAACAGTCTTCTCCCAATACATGCTTAGCAAGGTATCTGAAGCAACCCACTAGAACCAGTAGGTCACACGTTTGCATCACATTCTAGAAGGAGCATACTAGTTACAGTATGAGCTGCAGCTGGTGTGGTTTATAATACACAATCAAAACCACATCCAAGTCTGCATTATAATTGTTTATTTTTACCACAGCCAATCGTAGATCTAATGACTAATCCTTTCAAGACACTACCTATTTTCATTCACCTGCATTTTCACAGCATCCAATTAAATGCTTTTGCTTTTAAACCAGGTGCACAACTACATTTTAAGTGCATCCCATTTTGAAAACTGCCACATTCAGGCCCAGCCTTCTCCTGTCTGCAATCACTGCTTCACTTCAAAATGGTTAGAATGTGGATTATTGGGCACAGCTGTGTCTTTTGGACTAGTGCGACTGCTAGAAAGAATGGTATGAACAGAGACTTAGATTTGCCTAGTGTGGACATTAATTGGATTGGTCAGAGAGGATTAAAGTGGAATCAGTGATTGTGCACTATGATGGTAATGACCTGAGCACACTCACTTCGGTAGGGCTGAAAATCCTAATGAAGGATAACTTTGCACAATTGATTACACTTTTCCATCACACTGTCTTGTTGTACTCAAACATATGCCAAAGGTAGAAATGGAAGTGGTCTACTCAATTCTGTCCATAGAGGGACAAAGCCAGAAAACATGTTAATAAAGCATGTTAATACAACTATGTCTGCATTCCTCAGAGACCATAACATGGGCTTTATCTGCAACAACAACCGCCGCTTTGACATGGATGGTATATAGAGAAGTGACGGTGTCCACTTCAGAGGTGAAAGCAACAAAGTTTTTCTTTCCAACCTAAAACTCTGCATCTGGTCTTACATGTAGTTATCACATGCTTACAATGAACTCAAAGGCTCTTCTCAGGGCCACCCTATTGCCCCAAACTATAGTTCATTTTCTGTATAATGGAAAACATTTTAAAAAAAATATTCACAATAAAGTGACGATGTTCGCGACTATGCTGTGAATATGCAAAACAAAAGCAGGCTTTCAATACACACCAGCCTATTCAAAATGTATAACTATATATATAAGACTTTTTCTACAACAGACTAGGAAGATCACCTTTAAAATGACTCTCTATATTCATGTATGACTCTCTGACTGTGTCTGTCACTGCTTGTATCAGACTTTGAGTTGGTCTCTCATTCACTTCATAACTCTCTCACAACCTTTATCAGTGAGTGTGATAAAGCTTGTCCAAATGGGCCTCTGAGTGGGTTCAAGAGTGTCCCAGTGGGTCTGTTAGTTGGTGCATCAGTAGCTGAGTGGGTTGTGATTGGGTGCATGTGGGTCTGAGTGCGTCTGTGAGTGTCTCTATGAAGGTATGAGTGGGTCTGTACGTGGGTTCATGAGTGTACAAATGGGTCTGTGAGTGGATACTTGAGGGTCTGACTGGGTCTGTGAGCTAGTGTCTAAGGGTCCCAGTGGGTGTGTGACTGTGTGTAGGACTTTCTGAGAGGGTCTGTGCATGAGTGTCCTAGTCCCTGCATCAGTGTCTGAGTAGGTCTGTGAGTGGGTACAACAGTGACTTAGTGGGTCTGTGACTGGGTGTGTGAGAGTCTGAGTTGGTCTGTGAGTCAGTGTGTGTGGGTTTTATTGGGCATGTGAGAGGATACCTGATAGTCTGAGGTGTGTGAGTGGGTGTATGACTCTCTGGGTGAGCCTGTGAGTTGGTACATGAGTGTCTGAGTACCTGCATCAGTGTCTCAGTGGGTCTGTGAGTGCATGCATCAGGGTCTGAGTGGGTGTTTGAATGTCTGAGTGGGTCTGTGACTGGGTGTGTGAGTGTCTGAATGTGTCTATGAGTGGGTGCATGAGTGTCTGAGTAGGTCTGTTAGTGGGCGTGTGAGTATGAGTGGGTCTGAAAGTGGGTGTATGACTCTCTGAGTGGTTCTGTTTGTGGGGGTATGACTTACCGGGTGCTACTAGAGTGAATGAATTAGTGAATGAATGACTCTCTCAACATTATATTTTTATTTGATTATTTATATGTATTCATGTATATATAACCTACTGGCGGTCACCAGTAGATAGCTATAGTTTGGGCCATGTTTCCATTGGAAAAACATTTTTTGACTTGCCTATATCTTTGGAATCGTTTAGCACATCTTCATGAAGTTTTCCCAAAAATGTGTCCTTGGGATTCTTGTTGTATATGGGAAGTTTCGGGGTCATATGCCAAACGAGGGCCAAGAAAAGTGGGGTAGTCAACTTGTATTTCATTTGTTAATTCCCACAGGAGTTTTGAACACAACTCCAGCCCAAACTGCTGGACGAAATTACCCAAAATTTGGCACAAATGTAGCTTTTGGTATGTTAATTACACTTTTTGTTATTTGGTGTAAATCCGTTCAGTAGTTGTTGAGAAATATAAGGAAATCCAGATTTGTATATCTAGGGTTGTGGATCCTCCCAAACGACTTTGTAAATACTAACAAGCTTGTGCAGGGAAACGCAGGGCTCTGATTGGCTGCCAACGCTTCAACCAGGAAGAGTTGGCAGCCATCTTGGGACTCAGCTTCAGCCGACTCCCAGAGTAAAAGATCAAAAAAGAAAAGGGGCTTGGGTAGGGACAGCCTGATCCCTTAGATCCGGTGCTGGTGTCTCAGGGGATGGACTAGGGCTTACAAACAAGTTGAAAAAAAAATTTGCTGAGAATGTGCGATGATGTTGTAAATTCTCAGCAAAGTTTTTTTTTAAAACAAGCCCCCGGGTGGGACAGGTCCAGGGGGCATATGAAAATGAAGGATGGGGGGGTACAGGGCCCCCTTCTCCTGGGGCACTTTTATGGCCCAAGGACCACCACCTCCATGGGGTATATGATTATTATGTGGGGGGACCCGCTGCCCCAGCCTGTGCCCCAGGAATCACCACCTCGCTGGGGCATTAATGATAATGAGTGCCTGGGACATGTTTACTACAGGTCAGGGGCCAGTACCACAAGCCCCATCATTACATGCAGCAGGAGGGCCTCCACACCATCTATGCACCCAGAGGCACAATAAAGGCAGTTCCTGGGCCCCGCTGCGTGGGACATGCTT
The DNA here is from genome assembly GCF_031143425.1 of Pleurodeles waltl. NCBI lineage: Eukaryota > Metazoa > Chordata > Amphibia > Caudata > Salamandridae > Pleurodeles > Pleurodeles waltl. The sequence goes on along the minus strand of NC_090448.1, from coordinate 263,372,896 downwards.
ACTGCAGGTCGTGGGGCCAGGACCATAAGCCTGATCATTACACGCGGCAGGAGGTCTGCTATGCCAGTCAAGCACCCAGAGGTGCAGTAAAGGAACAACCTGGGCTCCACTGTGCGGGACGCACTTGAGCCAAAGACTGGGCCAAGAGTGGGCCCCCTCTCTAACATCAAAGTTCCAGTCTTTACCTCATTCGTGGTGGAACTGGTGAGAAACTGTCCTCTTGTCACATTATGGGTAAGCATAAAATGATGGGAGGCTCAGCGATTCCTTATTGGGTTATTGGGGTAGTGTCAAATGAGATTCATCTGGCTGAAAGGAGATTGTTTTTGGGACAGGCTGATAGTTTGGGAAATGGGGGAAATCAGGGATACTGTATTAGCCCTACCGGCACTATGGCGACCATCATGGGAGGGAGGAGCTCCATCAGCTGGTTGTGGCATAGTATCATTGTGTGGTGTTGCCCCCCTTGAAGCCGATAGGAGACCCTTATGGGAAGATAATGCTCCTTCCCCAGTTAAACTGGACCCCAAATGGAAGAAGCAGGGGCCTTGTTGTGGTGGAAAGACATTGCAGCTGGCAGCAGCAGGGTACACAAAAGGGGCAGTCACCTGCACCTCTAGGGCCATTAATTTGGATTACATTTTTAAATGGCTAGAGCTGATTATTGGAACCCATTTAGACCCTATTAGAGTCTGCTTGGATCTAATTGTGTCACATTTGGATCTCTTACATTATTGGTCACCAAGAAGGAATGTATTACATCCTGGTATCCCTACACTTCCTGGGCCTGTGGATAAGCAGAGCTGTTTGTTCCGTTCGGACAGCTAAATATCCCAGGGGACCCGATTTCAGAGAGGCAGCCGGCCAAGTACAGAGGTGGGCACAAGCCTCCCACTCACTCTGATGGTACTGAAGTGGGCATCAGACACCAGAAAGGAGGTACCAATTTGGAGAACATTTATTGCCAGCCCGCCACTCAGGAGCAGTGTCTTCCGGGGGCATCTTTCACAGATCGGGTGTCAGTAGTTGTGGAACTGGGAATGGGTCCTCTGTGAAACCATCTTATAATTCACGTCGGGCGCTACCATTTAGGTTACATCTTACCCCAGCCTCCACCCCCTTTGTGGCCATTTTGGTGAATGTTCCTCTTAAGTGCAGGAGTAGATGAACCCATTTGTGAACTTACTTGGAAAGACCGGTATTGGTGTTCATGAAGGGGGGTATGCTCGGCCACAACTGTGGAAATATCATTATGGCTAGAAAAGTGGCTTGGTTACGCACTGGGGAAAAACTGTTTGAGGGTGATTGCATTGTGTTGGTAGGCAGATTTAGCTGGGCAGCTGATCTCCCACTTTTCATCTTAGGCAGAACGAGGTCAGACGTCAAAGTCCTCCCTTTAGGATTCTTTTACCCTCCAGCTAGAGGCCAAATGCCAAGGGCTTTCAATAACTCAAAATATCCCTCCAGGGGAAATTTAGCCCTTCGCTACAGAGGAACTCCACTATCATTGGAACTTAGGAACAAGGTTCAGCCTTTGGGGGAGCTTGAATGTAATGATTGGCAGAGAATGATTTTAAATGGACCTTTCCATGTAGGGGTTATTCTCAGGTTGAGGCTCTGAGTAGGCAATTGACACTTTTGAAAATGTTTAGCTGGCATGTAGCCGGGTTGGGTAAAAAGAAAAAAAATATAGCTTGGATAAGGAAAATTAAAGAGTTTGACATCATGGGCTTGCAGGAAACACATTTTTATTTAGATGGTTATGCCACTTTCTCAGTATTAGCAGAGCTGTCCTGGATTGGCAGACTAAGAGGAGGTCTTCTTCTTTTGATATACCTTATCCTTAGGTTTACCTTGTCTTAGATAGTGTTTGACACCAAGCACCAAGCCACCAAGCAGGAAATTCCCTTTGAACACCTAGCTATTCTACATTCTGCTCTGCAGTCTTTTGAAGGGAAGAATAAAGACCCTTATTTTTTTTCCTTATGAGTCATCTTAATTTACATCTTTTCCCCTTGAATTGTTTTTGAATACAACACACCTCAGTTGGTGATCTAGAGCAGGGTAGCCACTTCAAGCACTCTTCTGAGGGCAGGTCCTTGAACAAGATGTTGGCAGAATTTAGTCTGGTACACACTGGGGAGGGTATAGAAGGGCTGCTAGTCCCAACCTTTAAAGGCAGAGGGGCCAATACGACCATTGATTACATATTTATCTCTGCCTTTTTGGTGAAGTTTGACCATATATTTTCAAGTGCAGTGGTCGACGTTTAGCCACCACAATTCATTGACCCTTTAGATGGACTGGGGACCCCAAGAGGTTGGGTCAGCAGTGAATGGTCCATCAAACAAAGAGATTATCCTACATGGTCAGGAGCGTAGAATATAATGGAGCCATATGTCACATGATTTTTTCAGATATTGAGGTGTGTTTGAATGATTCGGGGGACAATAGAGTGCTTCCTTAGGTTTTTGGTAGGATCGGTAAGTAGATTAACAGCAATTTTGGGGTTACCAGGAGGCAAGGCCAATGTTTAGGTGAAAGATAGTTTAATTCTGAGTGCTCTTAAAGAGGATCTTAAGAAGGTTCCCAGAGATAGGACACAAATTGCTAGCTGACAGAAAGGCTATAAACTAGCTATCTATGCCTGGAAAGGAAGAGATTAAGGAACAAACCTTGGAGGATTTATTGAAGGTTCTACCTTAAATAATAGTGCTATGTTCTGGGAAGTTATTAACAACCTTTTCTTTTCAGGTGAGTCTAATAGGACCACAGATTGCCCTATTTCAGTGGAAGATTGGATCAACCACTTCTCTATGGCAGTACAGAGGAGTTCATGACTCCTCTAGAGTTGAATATGTCCAGGGAGGATCTGCCTACTTGCTTTACTGAGGAGGGTTGGAGTCTCCATTGCTGCCATGTTGAAAAACAAGGCCCTTGGCCCTGATCGGGTACCTACAGATTTGCATGGCAAGTAGGTCCTCCCTCAACCTGGCAATGTTCAATTATTATCCCTGTGTTTAAAAAAGGGGTAAGCCTAGACCCAAAATATTTCAGACCAATCACGCTTATCGACTCATCTGTTAAGGTATTGGGCAGGGTGATTTTGAACACAGTTACTATTATGCCTTTTACATTGGCTGTTATCAGATCTTCAGGTTTGCCATAATTGGGATAATCAGAGCAGATCAGTGATGTTCTTGTGACAACTTTTCAACACAGGATACTATGCGCTTTTCTTCTGTGGTAACTTTTGCACTTTAAGACAGAGGTATATACTGCCTTCGTTAAGGATTTAAGGAGGAACGATTTCTGCCAGACAAAACCTTTATTGATTTATTTACAAATGTTGCAGGCCCCCCCCCAATCTGCAATTATGTGGCCATTTTTTTGACAGGGTCTGTTAGATACAGGAACAGATGCTAAATGGGGTGTAAGATCATAGATTGACTTCTTTGCTGGTGTTTCTTGTTAAAGTATCACCAGTCAGTATTTTCAAATATGTTTATTTTGTTTAATCTGCTAAATATAAATTTTACTATCATGGTTTGGGTGCAATCCTTTTCATAACATCCTTATGTTTTTTATTTTGTACTTACATTGTACAGTGTGTTATTATCTATGCCATTTGAGCTGTGTATGCTCGATATGTATTGTGTTTTTTTATGGATTTGTAATAATTTGAAATAAAGAATAAAGAATGCAAGGGGTCGCACAGCCCAGCTGCAGCCCTGTGGACCGCTACGTACCTGGGGCTTAAACCTTAATGGGTGCGGGGACTGAGCGGCACCTGCAGCCCATTACCTCCTTTGGGCTACTTCACATTGGAGGGGGCCATGTGGCCCCGCTCAAGGAGCCAATGATGACCCTGGGAACTGCCACCCCCCCAGGGCTGACTCCTGCTATGTCCCGGGTGCCAACCCCTGGGACATAGCTGTTTGATTTTGCTTAGTGAGAGATGATAGCTCTCACCAAGCAAAAGCAAACAAACTCCGCCTTCTGCAAGCAGGAGCTGTCAAATGGCTCCTGCTTGCAGAAAATTGAGTTTTCATTTGCTTTCCTGCACACAAATGTGCATGCAGGAATACAGATAAAAACATTGCTCCCACTGCTATTTCAAGCAGCTCCCTGCTTGTGGAAGCAATGCTGGCTCTAGCAGGAGGCAGGAGGCAGGAGCCGGCTAGGACCACAGGGCCTTGAGGCTCCCCCCACGGTCCCGTAGCTGTTAAAAAAATAAATTAAAAAAATAATGACTTCTGGCCTGCTGGTAAAGCTATTGGACTTTCACTCAGTAGCTTGAAGGTTCAAGTCCTGGTATCGTATGCACTGTGTTTGTTTATTTACAAGGATTTTGAATGTTAAATATTCTTACTAATTAAATATGTGTCTTTTTTACCCACAAAATATTTGGATTAAATGTCAAAATTATGTCTGGACGCTATATACTAAGGAGTCATCTGTGGACTAGTGGTTAGGGTCTCTGACCTTCACACTTTAGGTTGAGTGTTCCAGTTTTAGTGTGTCTCTGATCGTTTGCCTAATTTAATTTGTTTTCAACTTCAAATGTTTAAGGTATATACTGAAAGGTGATCTCATTATTTTTTCTTGACAATTAAATTTTTCTTTTCAATTTGTCCTAAAATATATCATTCTAACTATATCATTAATGAAAGTTTAGAAAAACTCTCTGGGTGGTTAACGGGAGTTGGCAGCAAAGTCGGGCCACAGACCAGGGCTTGCGGCCAACCGCTGCCATGCATGACTGAAGGCCGTTGGCAGCCTCGGGTTGTATCGTTATAGGGGTTTGCTGCAGGCCAGGCATGACAGCCAACCCCTGCTGCACACGGCCACAGCCCTGCATCCTGCGTGGTGCAGGGTTGTGTGGTTCTAGGGGCTGGCCGTAGGGCATTGCACAGGGCAGGCCCTGTGGCCAACCCCTGCTGTGCATGGACAGGGTTGGGTGATTATAGGGGCTTGGCTGCAGGCCAGTCCCTGCAGCCAACCACTGCTGCTCATGGTCGAAGGCCTTGTGTGGCACAGGTTTGGGTGATTATAATGGTTGACAGCAGGCCCTGAATCAACCTCTGCTGGGCACAGCCAAAGGGGTGAGTTATAGTTACCTCAGGGCCTGACTTATAGTTACTTTAAAGAAATCTAACTGCTGGATTTCTATGATTTTATATGAGTAAATGCAGAACCTAACTATAACTTCCCTGTAACCTATGATTTTTTCAGTGAACTTCTAAGGTTTTTTTAATTCTGTTTCCTAAATATAACGTCCCTGTATCCTTTGTTTTTTTCAGTGAATTTCTAAGGTTTTTTTAATTCTATTTCCCAACTATAATGTCCCATAACCTTTGTTTTTTTCAGTGAATTTCTCTGTTTTTTTTAAATTTAATTACTATACATAAATCAAACCACTACTGTGCATGGCCTTTGGCCATGCGTGGTGGAGAATGGCCACAGGGCTTGGCAGCCAACCCCTGTGCATGGCCTTCAGCTATGTGTAGCAGCAGTTGCCCGCAGGACCTGGGGTCTGGCCAGGCCCAAGAAGGCTAACCCCTATTGCCACCCAATCCCATGTGGCGCATGGTCTTCACCACCATGCACAGCCAAACAGTCTGTCGCTTTTCCTGTGAGAGGGTGTCTCTGGTTGTGAGAGTGTCTGTCTGGGTGTTAAAGTGGGTGTGTGAGGGTCTGAGTGGTTTGTGAGTTTGTACATGAGGGTCTGAGTGGGTCTGTGAACGGGTGCACCAGTAGTGTCTTAGTTGGTCAGTGAGTGGGTGGGTCAGTGCCTGAGTGAGTCTGTGAGTGGGTGCATGGGGGTCTGAGTGGATCTTCGAGTGGGTCTGTAAGTGAGTGTGTGAGGGTCTGACTGGGTCTGTAAGTGGGTGTGTCAGTGTCCGAGTGGGTCTGTGAGTGGGTGCATCAATGTCTGAGTGAGTCTGTGAGTGGGTGTATGAGGGTCTGAGTGGGTCTGTGAGTGGGTGTGTCAGTGTCTGAGTTGGTCTGTGAGTTGGTGCGTCAGTGTCTGAGTGGGTCTGTGAGTGGGTGCATGAGGGTCTGAGTGGGTTTGTGAGTGGATGTATGAGTGTCTATGTGGGTCTGAGAGTGGGTACGGATGTCTATGAGTGAATCTGAGTGGGTGCACGAGTGCCTGAGTAGGCGCATGAGTTTCTGACTGCATGTATGAATAAATGAATTAGTGTATGAATGGGTCTGTGAAATTTTTTGTGCTTATTCGTGATTAATCTTGATTAATCGCGAATATCATGCATGATGAAGAAAAATCTTTTTAAACCCATAATTTGACCCTGAAAACATCCCTATGTCACACTCTTGGACCTCCACTCTGACCCCTTTTGCTAATTCTCATTTAGTTTTTCAGCCTCAGGAACTATGTCCTGAGACCGTAAAATGGTGGTCATGGGGTTTGTCGTCTGGCCACGGGACATGATGGCCACCTGAAGCGTGTGCTCCAAGAGGTGGCTGGGCTCGGGCCGGGGATGCTGTGGGGGCATGGAGCCTCTTCTCAGTGTTGTGGAGGTGGCTGGAGGGCGCCACGGCGGCGACAACGCTTACCGGGTGTGTTGCGGGCTTGCAACTCTGGCTGGACTGGTGCTGCATGGAAGCGGCTTGGGGCAGAGCCCAGAGCCGCGGGCCTACAGTGTTTTTCAGATCCCGGCGCTCCTGAGTGCGGCCGGATGGAGCTGGTATGGAGCGGGTGCTCCTATGCGCCTACGCATTGGCGGCCCCCCCACCACCGCCCTGGTCAGTTTTATTTTCTGCCGCTTGTACGCGGCTTGCGGTGGGGTCCCGGATCCTTGGCCCTTCGTGGTCTTTCTTCCAGACCAGGGCTGGCACCACCCTTAAAGCTGCAGAAGAGGGGCTGGTGCCAGGCATTACAGGAGGACCAGTGCTGTGCTGGGGGCCCGAAGGGGCACTGCCCCCCCATTGGGAGTTCTACCACTTTCTCCTGGTGCTTACTTACACCCTCTCCTCCCCCCCTGGCTGGGGGACCCCTGCTGCTATGGGGAGAGGCTGTGGACCGCTAGAGGACGTGATGACAGCGCTGGGGGTGGGGGGTGGAGAGGATGGGTGGACACATTGGAATCTCCTTGGCAGTAGGTACCCTGACGGCGCAAGGTTTACACGCTCGTTGAAGCCGGTGCCCCTGCGTGCCCCTTGATACCTGCGACAATTGGGAGCCCTGACTGGAAAGACCTTCAACGCAGCCGGGCACAGTGCCGGGGCGCATGAAGTAGGCTGCCACAAAGGCCAGAGTTGCACCCCACGCTGGGCCGCCTCCCAGACTTTATGTTCTCTCCCAGCTGCCTTGGATGGAGCCTGGCAGATTTACTACACTGATGGAGGGGCAACGCAGGATCCCGGTCTCATAGCCGTCATCTTGGAGGCTCGCTGGGGCCCTCACGGGTCTGGCACCGCACGGTTGGGGTGACGCATGTAGTCCATGCCTCCTACTCCCCCCCCACCTCCCCTTTTTCCGCCATTGTGAGTGCCGGGTGCGGAGGGGCACATCTGATTATTCACTTTTTGAATGAAGGTGGGCTATGAAGAAGACCGTATAGGTTGAAACGCGTTGCCCATTTTTGATAACCTCAGTATCGTGTTTGTTGTTTGCAAATAAATCACGAGGGTACAGCAGTACAGAGTGCCGGAGTTGTTTTTGATTTATGACGGAGCCTGCATCCGGAGACGGCACCGGCCCCGTAGGTGGTTGTAGCCAGCGGCTGCAGGATTCTGCTTTTTTACATATATATATATATATATATATATATATATATTATATATATATATACACACATATATTTATATGCATATATATATATTCACTGATTACGTGGATGTTATAGTTGGGTTCATGTTTTACCAACACAGACAGAAATTCAGCAGTTATAATTATACTCATAACTGTATTTATGTTAAGAAACTATAACTCATGGCCTAATGTTATTTGACGTCACAAGTTATAGTTTCTTCAGATAAGTATAACTATAAATATAACTATAAGTATAACTAAAACTGCTGAATTTATATGGTTTTGTGTTGGTAAAGCTTGAACCTAATTATACCGTTCTTGTAACCTTTGTTTTTTTTCAGTGAATTTGTACTTTTTTAACATAAAGTAATATGTAATCACTATATGTAAATATGCCACTGCCATGCATGGCCTTCAGCCATGCACAGAGTGGGGTGGTTGTAGCACACTTCATACTATGTTATTGTACTTCATACTATGTTATTGTACCCTATGTTATTGTACCCTTATGTATTGTACTCTTTGTAATTTACCAATGCTTACTTATAGTTTACTTTTAGGCTTTATGAGTTCTGTACCGTTAAGCGGGTAGAACTTTCCTTTGGGTTCTAGATCTCCAGGGGGCCACTTTGATTCTTAACTTCAGGCTGTACGGTTGTTCCTGTGCCTGCCGTGGACCCTTATTAAATACAGAGTCTGGAAACCTCTACTCTGTGTCCGAGGACTCTTTTGAATGGTGTTAACCTCCTTACTTCCCTACAACGGTGTCTGAATAGGTGTATTTTTTTCATTGTCCTTCGGATCTGCAGATCCATCACAAAGTTACACTGAGGGCCGTGATGCGCGCCACAGTGGATCTGGAGATCCACAGATCAGCCCTAGAATTTTTTTGGGGTCATTTCTTTCCCATGAGAGGTCCCTCAGAGACCCCTCCATGCAGCGATTTTAACGCAGGACGTGCTTAGGAATGTTTGGCCTTTTCTCTGCAGAGGATTTCCCTCGTTTATTACTGTCCCAGATTTCTATGTACAACTGTGACTACTGACGCTAGAAGATTTCATTCTGTTCTGGATGGGCCTTGAGAAAGCCCCCGCCTATCCGCTCAAGGGGCGAAACACGTGTTGGCTGTTCCTCTACTGATTGTTGCTATTTGTTCCAAACCGTGATATCCACAGACTGGCTGTTCCTCTACTGATTGTTGCTATTTGTTCCAAACCGTGATATCAACAGACTGGACTGTCATTTCGGGGATTTTCTGATTTGAACTCCAGCTTACAGATTGTTAAAAATTCACTGGACTATTAATTTCTGGAACTGATTACCTCTTTCTTTTTCGTTTTTTTTCTCAATAAATCACTATGGAAGCATTAAGCTGAGTAGTTTTAATTTTTGAAGTGGAAACTCACCTCCTATTGATTTAGCACAGATCAGCCCTAGAATTTTTTTGGGGTCATTTCTTTCCCATGAGAGGTCCCTCAGAGACCCCTCCATGTGTCCTATAGGGTCTGGATACATGGATCTTGACCCTTTATGTGTTTTCATACTTTATTTTATACTCCCCAGGAGTAAGCGACAAACAAAATGGTGGCTTCTACTTTCCTTTCAGGTTACAGCCAGCCAATCAAGGCTTTGCTTTTCTCCCGGATCCATGGATCCCCTGCAGGTGGATCCAGAAAGGATTAGTCTCCCCAGATATCTATACTTTTTACCACTAATAAGTCTGAAATAACTGAGCAGATTTAGAAAAAGGTCTCTTTCTAGACCAATATTTAGCTTTCTGCCAAAGTGTTTAATGCTGTTTCCATGTCTCAAAGTAGCAAAATCCCCACAGACATTGCTTGGGTAAAAAATTATTTGGGACCCCTTCTTTTTCTCAGTCTCCTATGATGAATGACCCTTAAACTTCTCACACAGCAGCTAAACCTAGTGGCAAACTACTTTTGATGATTTGCCAATCAGCTCAAAGTTTTTAGTAAAAGAAAAATAATGCTTCGTCTATGGGAAAAGTTGGTCCTAACAATACCTACCTTCTGGCTATATGTAAATATATCTGTGTGTGTGTCCTACAGGCAATGTATTTATTCTGACAATTCAAATTAACTTCCTATTGTCAACAATGTTAAAAATATAATAAATGTATTTTTCAGATATTGCTAACTCAATTCTGTCTATGGTTTCAAAATACAACATGAAGTGGAAGCTGAGACATTTTTAATCTGAACAGAACTTTCAAACCCAACTGTGCTAAAAAAAAGACTTTCTGATCAAACATAACCTGTAAAATATCAATGCTATATGTAAATAATCAGTGCAACAATACCCATTTGCTTTCACTTACAAAACTGTTTTACCAGTAACACACATTTATTCGAAGCAATGATGAGCATGGGAAGTAGTACTTTAGGAGTACACTTTATTGTACTCTTATAGACCTTTGTTTTTCGGCCTCAGAATTTCCAGCTCCCTGTTAATAAAATGTAAACAATGCACTCATTGCATATGAATTAACTCATTTCTCATTTACTCCTATTTAGTCCCCTTTTAAATGCTTTAAGAGTAATATACAACATCATTTAAGATTACATTAAAAAGTTCCACATTAACTACTCCAATATGCTGTGTGAATAGGCCCCATAGAGTTGGACAGCTGTGAGTAGTTCACTGCACACAGTTAGATTTAGATAATATGAACAGTTCTATCGACTGAAACAATCATTGTTAACAACTACATGGCACTCGACTTTTAGAACGCAATACTTCTGCTAGTATTAAGAAATCAGACCTTTTTTGTACTTATAGTGAGACTGAAAAGTGGTTTCACAGGCTGTCTTACTGGCCTGTTAAAGTGAGGGACACTAAAGTTTTAAAAAAAGTTAAATCTAGGGTGACAGCTTCATGACTTCAGGTCAATGCTTTTGAAATCACAATCTTGAAATACTTTGGGCGCTAGGCTGCAGCCTTCTAGGATTTACAGTAATTATCACATTTGAACAAAATGGCTGTCGGATTTCAAGGAAACTATTTCATTCTGACAAGCTGCAAACAGGCATTAACACTCAAATTCTATATTCCTTCTGCCATTTAGAAGTACTAAGTTAGTAGAAAAGCTTCACAGGAAATTACAACTAAGAGGTGGTTTTCTGATAATTCAGCTCATGGGAAAACGCAGGTTAAAATTTTGAAATTAGTGCCTTTTGAGTTTTACCAAACATCCCATGAAAACTATGAACACTCAGATGAAGGTAGTGTTAGAAAATTAATCCTTTACACATATTTTGAATGTGAGAATTGACAGGCTTTTGAGACTGACTGAAGTAGGCTTCCTCAGATTCACTGACTAGGGCCCTAGTAGGTTCAGACGTATACTCTAATGGGGTCACCTGGAGAGACCAGCTCAATCAGGAGCCACAGTTTGTATCTTGAAGAAACTGATTGTAGAACTACAGCCCTGTCAATCTGGGATTGCTCAAGGCAATTAGAGCAACATAAATGTTAAAACTTCCAGGTTTAGAGGGAAGCATGTCTTTTTGGGGGAACATTCATTTTCCAAAAATCCTTTAGTGATTACAGGTACGGTATATCATAAGAAAAGAGTTTAGCCTATAAGGTAGATTGAATGAATTAGATCAAGTGAAGGTGTGATATGGGGATACCTCCCTATGAATGAAAAAATGCATAAAAGTACCGGAAACACCTGGGACTTCCACAAGAGAAACAAATGTCAAAATATTAAATATTGGGAGCCTGGGACGAATGTTTTTGAAGATTAAACACTGGTGATGAATGAAAATGGCATTAATTATCCTGAAAAACCTGTTGAACCATTTAGACAACACTGAGCTTTTTTAAAATAGGTTCCTAAACGTAGATCTTGCAGCAGACCAGAAGGATGATTAAGTAAAATAGCAGCTTGCAAAATAGTTCAGCGAACATAATCATTCACTGTAGATCCATTTATCAGTGCACATAGGGATATATCAGAATTTAAGGGTCTTGTGGTGAGTGTTTACCAGGTGCATTTAAATGACACCAACTCCACTCTTTTTTATGAATGGTTGTAGACTAACAAAGTAAAATATCATCAATCAAATGCAGAATGATTGATGGTGCTTTACAATGGAACTACAAAAGGATTCTTCATGCTTAGTCAACAGTGTCTTTGTTAATCCTGCTCCATATCTGCCTGTTTTGATTTCAGAGATCTGGAGTACTGCAATGAAATGATGATGAGGTAGCTAAAGCTCCAGAACTCTATTTTAGCAGTTTGAAATTGATCACTAAACCAATTGTTATCTTATTCAATTAAATTCAAAAGCTTTATTTGGTTCATAAAAGCAAATCATAAAAGCACAAACACATAACGTACATTAAAAGTGATAGTAACTGACAATTGAAAATCACAGCAAGATCATTATCAGAAAAGGCACTACGTGATAAATATGAACTAGCCACAGAAGTGCAAGGTGCAAGGTTGGTGGAAATAGCCATACAACATATAGACACGACCATAATTCATACCATCCAATCCCAATGTGTCAGCGGCATATTGTTACACATCAACAAACCAACAAAGCAAAAATACAGTGCATTGGTGGGAAGCTCAGTGCAACAAGCAAGCGAGGAGTACATATGGTGGTTACAAGCAAATAAACACATTACATTTAAACAATAAGCTGTGAAAACAACTAGAACAGTAATGAATGCCTGCACTGTAGCGAATATTTAAGAAAGGTAACTACACCTACACAAACCTCAAGTGTGGAAAGCATTTGTAAAAATAGAAGTGCTGAAATGTGTCAAAATAATGTAGTGCCCCAAAAAGCAGAGTTAAAAACATTCCAGTTTAGCTACAATAAAACCAACAAAAAAATAGAAAATGCACCAAAATTTGCAAAGAGCACCCATCAGAGGGACAAGCCAGGATAGATTTTGGGTTGAATTGGCCTAAGGGACAGTAAAGTTGGCATCTAATCAGGGCCAACTTAAAACTGAGTAAAAGTGTCCTATCCCTAGATTTTGGGACCATTACCAAGTATGGTTCCAGACCTTGAGTGGTCTGAACCAACAGGTAATCTCTATTGGCAGGCTTCCTCAGTTCAGAAAATTCTCTTACTCTTCTTCTGATTTAGGCCAGCTTTTCTCCCTTACAGTAAAATCAGCTGGCAAGGAAAAGATGTTAGATCTGCCTAGGTTGGTGCTGGTGTCCTTAATATACTTGAGCCAGGGAATGTGAAGACCCTTATAGCAGGATAGGCAGTCCTTGATAATCCCTTATTCAGGGATGCCTATGGGTTTCACCAAATGGAGCACCACAACATCAGTGGGGTCAGAGTAATATCATCAGCTACATGTGATAATCCAAGTTCCTCATGAACAGCCTATTTTGGTGGTGTTATACAATTCGTACAAGTTTAGTAGGACTGTGTAGGTAACAGCAAGAACCTCACACTATAAAAGTCTTAGGGCCTGATTTAGACGTTGGTGTTCGCACTGCCAAGCGGTGCTGGGCAGGGCCAGAAAATACTGTCACATTGACGGCCTTCCGTCTGCTGTACTTAGATGTTGCTGTTCTGCTGGCGGTCTAAATTGCAGCAGTTCGTTGATGGTGGGACATGGCGGTGGGACTCTAAAGACTTCATACAATGGCAGCTGCTATGGAAGAGAGGTAAATGACACACACACACTGTCCCTTAGCCACAGATGTGCCCTCACACAACACACTACACAACACAACACATCCATACAATTACCCATTGCCATTTCAACATAATACAACCCGTACATGCCGAAAAGCACATTAACATAAATCTGTGACATAACATACACACCCCATTGACACTGTACCCACACACGACACAACCACCAACAAACAACACAACTACATACTCAGCTACACAAACACACACACACACCTGCTTCCCCCAAGTCAACCAGCCAATCGCATCACATACACACATTTATGTACTGACTCACACACAACTCGCAGCAGAACACAACTGATACAGGTCCCGTGGGAATGTGCACACATGGACACAGTTGGCAGGTGTGAGTGTACAATCATTGTGGTGCCAGGATCCATGTATCCATGAAATTAGCACCATAATGACAGTTGTGTATGTATGCAATATGTGTTGTGTACCAGTGTGCCCCCATACTTGTCTGTTGCACTTGTGTCCCCGACATATGAATTTCACAGTGATAAATAAATTAGGGTGACATGTATATGTCTACAATGGTCCCCACCTCTTGTGCATTGCCCACTAAATGTACACTGGCAATGCGGTATCCCTACCTTGGAGTCCGTTGATGGACAGGGTCATGTTTTCTCCATGGGTCGGTGGCAGCAGCAATGGCAGGTGTTGTTCAGTCATGTCCAGTCAAAGACGGTTGAAGTTGAAAAAAGGTGAGTTTTCAACCGTTTTCCCCCCAATCTGTGAATTAAGAAGTGGAGTTCAGACTGCCACTTTTTCCTTGGCTGTAGGGCACATCTAAATCTGCATGGCGGGAAGGCTGCAGTAGTCCTACCATCATCCCCTTTTCTCTTTCCTGCCTCAGTCGCAGACGGTGTTTCTTGACGACGACAGCAGTTCAAATGCAATCTTTCATTTATGGGACCACCAACATCTAAATATGGCAGGCAAACCGTCACAGCGGCGGGCAGGTTTCCAGTTGAAAAGACTACAGCGGGACAGTTACCACTAACATCGAAATCAGGCCCTTAGTCTACATATATCATCAGTAAGTGTTGGTCTGTTTTGGCTACCACACAATACCATACCCAAACCCCTAAATTGACCAAGGTAATAGATGGTATTGGTAGCCACGAACATGAGCACCCTGATTCTCAAGGAATCTGTGGAAACAGATCTAACCTTTCATTTTGTCACTCATGCAAGCATAAGGTGAATACAAGATACAAAAAAATGCATTTTCAAAACATTTATTGAAATGATTGCAAAGAAAGTATGAGCTGTGATTATTAGATGAATGATACGTTACTGTTATCAGAATTATTCGAATGGTGAACAACACAAGCAATTCAACCACGTTAATTGTTGCTAGTGCTACCTAATTCCTACATTGTGCCTAAAACTATACTAAAAAGAGCATAGTAGGAGTACCCTTTGCCAGATCAGTTGGGAAATTCTAACCCCCATATCTTGGTTTTAGATAAAAGGAAGCAGGTCTAATTGTACAGGTTATCTTGCATTGCAGTACAGAGGTCAGAATCAGCAAGGCTTCATCTCAGTCACAGGTCTCAATATTTCCATGATAATCTAGTGTAAGTATAGCATGAATGTTGTTTTTGCAATAGAACACATTCCTTAACGCACTGTGACAGATGTACAGAACAGCTACTTTGGTTCGACTAGCATAAACAGATTGCCTCCTAACTAGCACCGAAAAGGAAAACAAGAGAACACATTGTGATTGTATGTTCCTGGACTCAATGTGCAGATAACAGGGAGACTATGCCTACCAAGAACAATTGTGTGCAGCACACACTCATGTTAGCAGAAAACTACGTGAAAATTTACCATTAGCTAAAATGAAAATCTAAAATGGAGACCTAGCAAAGGCCCTGCAACGGTGAGCTTGGTGACACACCAAGGATAAGCCTACATACTCTGTTTTCCTTAGCCTGCAAGTGTTTCACAGTTTTTTACCCCTTCAAGCCAGAGCCATACAATAGATGAGAATGGGCATGCACTTCCTTTAATAAAGAGGAGCTACAGTTTTATTTCCTATTTTGGAAGCCACACACTAAAGAGATAGCCTATCACATTACAGAATTTTAGACACCTTTGTTTCAGGCAGGGAAGTCAAAACCCTTGTGATTCGAGGCTAACCCCTAGGTATAAGAACTCACGCTTTCATTCAGTAGGAGTTCCCCTAATAGTAAAATATATTTATTTCAGTTTTTTGGAAGAAAGACATAACAAACGTTTTATAGATTCAGACTCAGGCCCAAGCCATCCATAAAGCCATCAAAAGAATCCAACACAAGATGGAGGCCTTCTGGTTCACAGCCGACCTCCAAGAATCCAAGCAAACATGCCAAAGACTCGAGAAAAAATAGCACCAAGAACAGACACAGGACAACCACCTAGCCTGCAAGAACGCCATCCGCAGACACCACCAACTCATCCGAACCGCAAAAGAACCGCCTTCAAAAAATGCATCGACAACATCGCGCACAGCTACAAGGAGCTCATCAACAATGTGAAGGAACTCTCCAACCCCGGCTCCAACATCAACAACATCCTGCCATCACAAGACCTCTGCAACTCCCTAGCCACCTTCTTCTACCACAGGATCGCAGACGTCTATGACAGCTTCAATACCCAGACTCCCCCCTCAACCACCAACACCACAGACTCACCATCCACCAGCCTCCTACTCTCCTGGACCCATGTCAATGATGACGACACCAGCAAAATCATGAACACCATCCACTCTGGCTCACCATCTGACCCCCTGCCCTCACCACATCTTCAACAAAGCGATCTCCGTCATCGCACCCAACTCCGGAAGATCATCAACAGTTCCTTCGAGACCGCCACCTTCCTAGAAAGCTGGAAACACACCAAGATCAACGCTCTCCTCAAGAAACCCAAGGCAGATCCAAAGGACCTCAAGAGCTTCCAGACCATCTCTCTGCTCCCCTTCCTGGCAAATGTTATCAGGAAAATTGTCAATAAACAACTGACCCGTTTCCTCGAGGAGAACAACACCCCGGACCCGTCCCAATCCGCATTCCGCAGCAACCACAGCCCCTAAACGCCCTCATCGCCGCCACCAACGATATCAGTACCATACTTGACAACAGCGAAACCGCGGCCCTCATCCTCCTGGACCTCTTGGCTGCGTTTGACACCATCTGCCACCACACCCTATGCACACGCCTCAATGACGCAGGGATCCACGACGAAGCCCTGGACTGGAACACCTTCTTCCTCATCAGCAGAACTCAGGGAGTCCGCCTCCCTCCACTCCGCTCTGAAGCCACCAAAATCATCTCCGGCGTACCCCAGGGATCGTCTCTCAACCTGACCCTCTTTAACGTCTACTTGGCTCCGCTCGCAATCATCGCCTGATCTCACAACCTCAACATCGCCTCATACGCCAATGACACCCAGCAGATCCTCTCCCTCACCAAGGACCCTGCCACAGCCAAAATTAACCTCCACAAAGGAATGAAGGCCATCGCCAAATAGATGAAGAACAGCTGCCTAAAACTGAATTCTGACAAAACTGAGGTCCTCATCCTTGGCTGTCACAGCCACATCACAGCCCACCTGAGAGACCTGCACTTGCTCCCCATTAACAAGAGAATCACGTTCAAACTCCTCACCTATGCTCACAAGGCACTACACAACACTGGAACAGAATACCTCAACAGATGGTTCTCCTTCTACACCCGACCTGACACCTTCGCTCCACTGACCATGCCCTCACCACCGTCCAAATAATCTGCAGAATGGCCGCTGGTGGCAGATCGTTCTCCCACCTCACTGCCAAGACATGGAACACTCTTCCCACCCACCTGCAACAGACACAGGACCTACTTACCTTCGGGAGACACCTCAAGACTTTTCTGTTCGAGAAGTTGCAGCTCCCCCTCTCAGTGCTTTGAGACCCTCACGGGTGAGTAGTGCGCTTTACAAATGCTTTGATTGATTGACTGATAGGTGTTCTAGACATTAGGACCACGTTGTATGCATATAAAATGACTGGGACGTGCTGGTCATTCATGGTCAGCATGTCCAGGCTGTTGATAGACAAAAGAAAAAGAATTGAGGCCAGGGCACAACCCTGCTTGATGCCTCGACCCAGGCCAATGCTCTCAGTGCATTCTCCATTCAGCCAAATCTAACTCAGGCATTAAGGTCAAAATGAAGAGTAAGTAAAAAGGACACTAGACCAGATTTGAGCCCCAGTGACTCCACCGATTACCATCATTTCGATCTGAACCACAATCAAAAGTGCAGGCCAGATCAATGAAGGCAAGATAGAAGGGGTGCCCTTAAGCCAAGCTATTTTATCGATTAATAGACATAAATTAAACACTGATCTTGAGTACTCAGGCCATTTCTAAAGGCATCAGAAATAATATGGTTGTCGGTTACTCATGACATGATTCTGTTGACAATGACCCTGTTAATAATTTTCACAGAACAGTGCAGAAGGCGTATGGACCTATAACAGTAAATAGATGCCCTATTGCTATTTTTAAACATGGGAACAATAATGGCTGGATGTCACGACTTGGACAAACCGGTCTTTCTTGCTAAATTGGCAAAATATGTTAAAAGTTGTACCCCCAGATGCATCTCCAACTAATCGAAATCCAGGCCCACCCTGTGAGGCCCCGGGGCTTTATACATGGGACTGTTGTGGGCATCTGCTATTTCATCGACTGAAAATGTATTACTCAGTGGAAAAGTGGACCTGCAGATAACTGACTCCCCACAGACTAAATAGGATATGTGATATACTTGTTTAAGATGGCCTACCTAAGTGCCTGCACTGATGTTGCCACAGATAAGATAAGAGTCAGGTTTAATTAATTTATTGTTGCTAATGGTGTGCCAGAACAAACCAGCATTTCTAGTTCTGCAAGAAGTGATCAGTGTAGACCAAAAATCCTCTCTCTGCTAACAGCTAGACTATAAAATCTTCAACAGGAGGGTACTGCTGCTGAGTCCCATTGGAGTGCCCTAAGGGCAATATGCAGACAACGATTAGTCCCCCTACAGGCCTCATCAAACCTGGAATGGGCAATGGAGTTAATAGTTGCAATGGGCTTCCTAAAATGTTTTTTAATGATATGCCCTAGAGCAACAAAAGAATCCACGCAACATGTGGAGTCAGAAGTCATTCTCAGGCAATCCTGGAGCATGCTTAAGTGATCTGCACAGAGCCTACTCTGTACATCATTCAAATTGGAAGACTTCCACACAAACCTGAAGCCATCACTGCTCAGAAGAATATTCGTACTCCCTGCGGCTGTGCCCCAAGAGCAAGTCTTCAGACAGGATAATGTAATGGAAAGAGGATTATGGACATTATAGACAATAGAGATGGCCGCTCTGTCTCCACTGTTTACGAGAAACCTCCTGCTGACAAAAATGTAGTCAATTTTTGATGTTCCAGCCCTTACAGTAAAAGAAGGTGTTGAAAGACAATGGGCCTGATTACAACTTTGGAGGAGGTGTTAATCCGTCCCAAAAGTGACGGTAAAGTGACGGATATACCACCAGCCGTATTACGAGTCCATTATATCCTATGGAACTCGTAATACGGCTGGTGGTATATCCGTTACATTTGGGATGGATTAACACCTCCTCCAAAGTTGTAATCAGGCCCAATGTGTAGCAATCCCTTGAAACACATTGCATAAGTCATTTTAGAACAGATATAGGAATAACATTGACTCTCTACAATCCCTAGGGCAAGCAAAAGCTGCCAAGGAAGAAAGATTAAAGATGTGTAGTTCAGGGTCTGTGGGGCCACCCTCTTCAGAATCCAATTTTGCATTAAAGCCCCCAGCAAGTATGCTATTTAATCCATGATAAACACGTCTGAATTCTAGATCACTAATAGAATAAAAAAGAATGAAATTCGGGTTATCCTTGATGGAAAAATCATAATTATAAAATTGATAAGAACAACACTAAAAGGTTTAGACCACTTGACTTCTAGTGCCAGATTAGAATACTATAGATGGTAATGGGCAAAATAGTACAATCTAGGGTGGCTTTAAACCAGACAGCAAGCCTGGCGCGATCCCTTTCCAAAACAGAGCAAATGGCTGGGACAGAATAACAAATAACACCATCCCAAGGTAGATGCCTCCAACCCTAGACTCCTGTAAAATTTCCATATCATAAAGTAGGATAAAATCCACCCACTTCTTCTCTTGGATTTTAGCAACAAGCCCAGCTATATTCCAGCTCAGCAGCTTAGCTTTGTTAACTGGGCCTGGCAATGCCAATTAGGGTTGATAATAGGTCTATGTTCTGTTTCATCGATCGGGTCAGGCAAGGATGGCATCAGTCTTGCCCCAACAGATACAGTAGCTTCAATGTCAGAATCAACACCACAGTCAGCATAAGGCCATGAGTGGGAGAATAAAAGCTAGTCTGAGCTGCAGACTTCAGAAAGAATAGAGAAACAATTAACAGTGTGCTTGGAGTAGTAGTCTCTCTGTGTCAGATCGTGAGTGTTTTCTTCCCTCAATAAAGTGCCTTAGGTCTCAAACCTCTGTAAAAATACCCCATTGGCAACACCTTTACATTACTTTGCCAAATAAGGCCCATATAGGATGAATTAATCAAATCTCCAGCTGCAATTTGATTGGCAAAATTAACAATAATACTCTCCCCCAAGATTTCTTTCTCATGGAGATACCTTATGAGCAAACAAAACATCAGAAAACAAGCTAACTTTACATTGAACATGAGAATAAGCCACTGGATATCCTTGTTGATTAACTGTGCTCTATAACTTCTGAGGGTGGAGTCTGGGGAAATTGGTAAAATTCACAACAAAAGGACAAGCAGCTGGAGGTAGATGAAACAGAGATGAGCTACCCCTGTGAAGGTCTGAGTCTGGCAGAGATTGACTGGTGACCAGCAAATTTGGGCATGGAGGGGTGTCGATATGACGATGAGATGTTGGAGCCTCTGTGAAAACTCCACGGAAAACTCCAGGCAGTGATAAATTAGAAGGCATGGGGGTAGGCAAATGACCCTAGCCAAATCTGACGGGGCAATAGTCTATGAAGCCATAGTCGCAACAGTAGGCTTAGGTTCTCGCCGACATCAAACTTATCAACAGACCTTATAACCATAGACAGCTTGCTTTCAATGATAGACAGACGAGTGTGCATGGGAGAGAGACTGGTGGACAGGATGGATTTAAATGAGTCATTCACTCTGATAGGGAAATCATTATTGTCAAGAACCATGGAGAAGGAAATGAGAGAGTGTTGAAGGTCACTGGAGGGCAAAGTCTGTGGATTAAGATGGGTGACCCATTATCTAGTTTAATTTGCTTTCTTCTTGCACTTCGCTGGAGGAGAACTGGCTGCAAGGGCCAAAGTCACAGGCGAGGATGGATGGTGGGCTGGGGACGGATGAATCACAATTGAGGAATCTCCACTACAACAGCCAATAGTCTGTCTCTCAAGGTGTGTCCCCTGTTGTTTTATTAATTACTTTCTATTCATGTACCTCAAAAGAATCTTTCATGGTGACTAGGCACTGTAAAGCGTCCTCTGAATCTCGTATGTGCTTGGAGCAGACTGTGCCAAATGGAGAATGCCAGAATTGCTGTGTGCATCCGCAACATATGGACAAGCATTTGAGCTGAAACAAATCTGTTCAGTCATTTTGAACTCACATGCCTGGTCACCAGGTGTGATTTACGTTTATTTTTATTTATTGTATTATGGGTTTTGAAAAAGTGCTGCTACTCACCATGGTAGACTCAGAGCAATACTGAATTAGGTTCAGGTGACGATATTCCTAAAGAAAGATCTCATACCAATGGTAAGCAAATGGTAAAGCCTTATAATTGTATTTCAGAGGAAATTACACAGTGAAGTGGCGAGGCAAGCTTTAGGTGCCTAAGAACCCCAGATCAGATATAGGTGGTAGTAACAATGAGGTTAACCATAAGATTACTGGATTGACAACTCCCTACCGCAGACCTTCAATAAACCCTCATATGCTTACCTAACTGATAAGTGTTGCATGCCTTTGTTTTATGCATGGAGATGACTTTGTTAATTAATCAGGAGGGTTGCAGAATTGCAATGTGCTGTGGCATCTGCTCTCCAGATACCTTGGAACTACTGCAAACTCCTCTCTGTTATTTTGAAACTGAAGCGTGATTTTTTGTCGGTGGGTCCAGACTGCAGGACTCTAAATGCTACTTTAATTATGACACTATGCACCAATACCACGTCCGTGGTATTCACTCATGAAGGCTGCTAAATGTGTTCTCTTTTGCTATGAGGACAAAGTTCAAGGGTCGTGTGATGCTGCATATTTGATAAACTGTAGCCATTGAGAACATGGAAGACAATCATAAATATAAATTGCTTACTTAGTTTCCTGATAATAGCATTTTACAATCAATGCTGTGAATGTGATATTTCAAGCAAAGGCACTAAAAAAATGGTATGAAAACATGTGTCTTAATTCTTTAAACATAGCATCAAGTCATCTGATTTTACATTCCATTTATGACTGCAAAACTGTCAATGATATCAGCATTAAGCTGCATCGGACAGTTGATGATGGGCTTAGGAGTGAGGGAGTAGAACTAAATGTATTGTTGCAAAATTTCATGTAAGTTGTCCTGAGACCTCAATTTTTTGGTACCTTCAAATTTAAAGCCAGTGTGTAGTATGAACGCTATCCAAATGAGTTAACAATCCTTTAGTGATTTTATGACCATTCTATAAAATGCACTGGAGTGGTTTAGAGGGAGAACCAAGAAGAAATGTAAGAGTCATTTGTTTACATTGGGGCGTATGTAAACAAACTGTGCTTTCCTTTATGATTAATGCATAAAGGTCAAAAGAAACTGGTAGCTCATTTTGTGAAATAACAGAACATATAGGATCATATAGGATCTGATGTTAAGGAGCTGGTGCTCATTAGTCCAGTAATTTATAATTCAGAAACAACATAGCTCCACTGACCATTTTGCTTTCACCGTCTCTTGACTCTTTTAGGGTAAACGACTCTGTAATTCAGGATGCACTGTAGATGTTATTTAGCACAGTCCGTGTTGCTGTCTACAATTAACAGTCTCAGCTACGTTTAGTAACCGTAACCTCATTTTGTGTTTCCTGGTTAAACTCTTTGAGATGCAAAATGACCGTATTATCACACATACCTTCTTGGAAGCAAAACTAATAACCAATATAGACGCACTAGGGAATACGAAACACATGGCTTTAGATTAGGGGGGCTGTGGCTCTTTGGCACAGATTCTGAAATTCACGTGGTAAAAAAGAAAGGACAGGTCTTCAATAGTTATGTTCAGTGTTGTACCTTGTCCACTTTGATGATGCCTTGACACTTTTATTGCTGCTGCCAGACATGTATTACTCTAAATTATGAAGAATCAACGTTTCCCCTGTTTACAGATTACTGCTAACTCATGTGAATCTAATATTTTGAAATCGATTGTAGAAATGGGCAGTGGCAGAAAAAAAAGAGGAAGTTGTGCGTGTGTTTATTGTATTCTCGACTGAGGAAGAGTTCGAAATGGACACTTTTTCAGTAACCAGTAAGAGTTTATCAATTTCTGGAATAAAGAAGAAACCGTGTAGTATTCACGAAAATATTGTCCAAGAGCTATAAAAGTTAATGAGGCAAAGACGTTTCTATGGAAAAAAGGAAATAGAAAAATTGTGAAAATTTGCGGTCACTACATATAAAATTAGCACAAATCCGTGGTATAACAAAGGACTACTCAAAAAGATCAGAAGGTTATATAATGATATACAATCCATGCTGTCCAGGACAATCGATAATATGGCAAATATGTTTCCTTTTTTGCCTCCTTGATCAGACCTCCTGGAGAATGTAATACTTCTCCAAGTAAGTCTGTTGAACAAAATATTCTTACTTTATTGACAGAAGATAAAGCATGTACTGTGGGTCCTTTATATCCAAACTTTCTGTACACATTTCCTCCCACTGCAATTAATATAGGTAAAATTAGAATAATCAATAGCACCCCACAGCTAGGAGTGGTAACCTCAAGAGATATGTCACATGTGCTTTTTATCACTAGGAGGACAGAGATTATGACCTGGAATATTCAGAACAAAGATGTTAGGCAAAATATAGAAATAAATCAAGTATTTGAGAAAGACCATTACAGGAGATCGTGACATTCTTCACTCTTACTTATTAATAACAAAACTGAAATAAAGGCTCGGACCAAGGTCAGAATCTCATGATTTTTGTCGTGGGGAGGATTAACAACGAGAACGATCACTATCAAAGTGAATATATCCATTCAAGCATCATTTACAGTCTTTTTGATAAACTGGATTGATTTTTCAGAGTTTCAGGAAAAGGCATTCTTGATCAATAACTGAAGCTGGGGTTTCGCGTTTAGAGATTAAATGGTACTTTGAGCTGCACACATTAATTCATTTGCATTTTCCTGGATTTTTCATCTTCCATTCAGATGCAGATCATTTTGTCTTTAAACATTGTTTAGCCAGAGAGTATGTCTGTGCTTGTCACACAAGGTTTAAAGAAAAATAAAGCTCAAGAGAATTTGTGACATAGCATATATCTGGTATTAAATTCACATGTATTTACTTATAATCTATACTAGGTTTATAGGAGGTACTGTAGGCTGGAGGAACTTAGATTTGCCCACACCAAGGGGTATAATTATAAAAACACGTGCAAAGCAGTGCAGCGTCCCAAGTGCATGAGTTGGAGAGAGCGGGAAAGCATCACATCAACTAACGTATAGGATTCTACACAAGTAGGCAGCCACACATCACTTACTCACCTTTGCACCATAGTGAAAGAGTGTGCTTGGGATGTCTAATATAGGCAACGGAAGCACCGCCAACAGGCTGGCGGTGCTTCCAGGGCCATTCTGACCGCGGCGGTAAAGCCGCTGTCAGAAAAGGGGATCCGGCGGTTTCCCGCCGGATTTCCCCCGGCCCGGAGAATCCTCCATGGCGGCGCTGCATGCAGCGCCGCCATGGGGATTCCGACCCCCTTCCCACCAGCCTGTTTCTGGCGGTTTACACCGCCAGAACCAGGATGGCGGGAACGGGTGTCGTGGGGCCCCGGGGGCCCCTGCACTGCCCATGCCACTGGCATGGGCAGTGCAGGGGCCCCGTAACAGGGCCCCATTAAGATTTTCACTGTCTGCTTTGCAAAGCAGACAGTGAAAATCGCGACGGGTGCTACTGCACCCGTCGCACCCCTGCAACTACGCCGGCTCCATTCGGAGCCGGCTTCATTGTTGCAGGGTCTTTCCCGCTGGGCCGGCAGGCGCCCTTTTGGCGGGGTTACTTTGGCGGGCGGCAAAGTTAGAATGACCCCCAAAGTCATGGAAAGCAGCGCAAAGCGTTGCATTCCTTTCAGACAATTTTCCACTGCAAAATAAGTTTTAATCTCAGAAGTAAGTTCAAGGGGCCAAGTGCACAAAGGTAAACTTAGACCAAAAGTCTAAGTTTACACAAAAAATCTAAGTTTAGACCTAAAATCTAGCTTTACTCATATTAAACTCAGACTTTTATTCTAAGTTTAGACTTTTGGCCTTTTCTCCATCTTGCACGGTAGGAAAATAGCCTATCAGGGATAGGAAAATTACCTCTGCCCACGAGAAGTGGTTATATAGTGGGTGTAGTTACCCTAAGGTGGTTGACCCATTAGACACTAATAGAGACTCCCCTAGGTGCCCACTGTATGCAATATTTAGTGGGCACCCGAGACCTTCAGCTCACATTCCAAGGACAAACGGTCAGCAACAAAGAAGACCCAAGGCTTGAGAACCGCAATCCCTCTGAACAAAGAAAGAGGCACCAAACCCTGCCTGTTGCATGCAGGACTTGACCATCACTGCTGAAGGGTTGCATGGACATCAGATGGGCTCTACAAAACCCCAGAGGACCTCCACCCTTCTGAAAATCACCAAAGATCTCCCTCCAGAGGCATCACTCCCTGCAACAAAAAGCAAAAGACCAGTGAAGTCCAGTTCACTGACCAGCCACTGATCAAGGAGCTGGATGCAGCAGCTGGACCGAATTCCACCCAACATGCTTGGAGGACAAATCCTGCAAATGTGCCAGGTTTGGTTGGACTGTGGGCTCTAGTGGCTGAACCATGCAATAGCCTAGGGTGCTGATCCCCCAAGTCGGACATTGAGAAGTAAAGTCCACCCTGGACTCTTCAAGAACCAGGAGCAAGCTCTAGACAAGGGACTTCAGGACACATAAGAACCATCCCCCAGAGTGGTCCTGCTGACCTGCAATCCACCCTCTAAGTGATCTGCCTCCTGGTTTCATGGGCACCTTTGCACACAAGGATTTTTTCACCAAGGAATTTTCAGCAGCTGCTCCGCTGAAACCGGGAACCGCTCAAACTACCCTGGCTGGTCCACAGGACATCTCGATGACCTCGACCTAAACACAAAAGGAGACGTTGGTAAACCCATTGCCTGATTTTATATGCATTTTAAAACTTTTCTCCCATTGATTCCTATGGTGCGTATTACGCACAGAAAGACTATTTTTGCTAAATCTAAAAAGTACTTACGCGGTTTTGATGATCTTGGTCCTAAAAAGTTATACATTTCTGATGTATTTTTGTGAATTGGTCTTGAGTTATTCTTTCGAGTGTGTGTCCACCTTTATTGATACTGTGAGTACAGCAGATGCTTAGCACTTCTCCAAGATTGGCCTAACTGCTTGACCAAGGTATTATAAAAGTAGAGCATTAGGTGGTTTAGTTTTTACCTCTGTAAACCAAAGTGGGGTTGCTTGGACTCTCTGCACAGTGCACATCATTTTTGTACACCTGATAGGGAACCAGCCTCCTATATTGACCCAAAGCTCAGTCTAAGTATATAAAAAAGAACACGCCTGGTCAACATATGGTTAACGTTTTCTGTAACCAAGACCAAAAGGGACTACCTTATTAAATAGTCCTTCCAAATGGTTCTAGACTTTTACAGGATCTTAGGAAAATGTAAGGATTTTAACAGAATGCACGTGGAGGTCCATAGCCATTTCGATACCTTGCTATTCCTCCAACTTAATTAGGTATTTATTCAATACAGAATTTGGTATGCTGCTGTTTTGTGTTGCACTTTTGATTCTCTGCTCCTTTAAATACCTCAGACCAGACCTCTCAAGTAATAGCATTATTCAAGCTGGATTCTTATGATTCGGTATGGGAGCTTGTCACAAAACCATAACTTGACATACCTGTTTTTTTCATTGGACTGCCATGAACTATAGCTCGTATGGTGATATCAATGACAATCGCTGCAACCAGCTATCACTGTCAATTACTGAATACTCGCCATCATGTTTATCACACCTCAACCAAACTTGCAAGATTCAATCCCCAACATAGTTGTCAGGTCCTTAAATCTTGACTGCGACCACGTGCCCACATTATTTTTCATGTGTGATTCTGAGATGTCTAAGAGATTGCAACTATGTGGATATTGCAGTCCCTGTGCTCAGGCCCTGGCAAAGACCTTATTCCAGATCAACACTGAGTTTTAAGTAAAGCCTCCTTTTTTCCAACAATTGATCTTTTAGGCATCTAGTTTAGTACACACACTGATTATCACATTCATTCTCAAAGCACTGCAGTTTTCTCTAAAAAGAATATCACTAATAAATGTGAATTTTGCTACAAGATAGATGCATCGATAACTCTGGGGAGAACTGTCTGGTTTCATCAGCAACTGACACCTAGAATTCAGATATTTTTAATTCTTCAACCCCTCGTTAGCATGTCTCTTTCTTAGAATTCTGTTTCCTACTTACCTCTGCTGGTGGAGGACACAAAGACATTTTAGTCAGTCTCACTGTGTTTTCTTACCTTGATCAGGGATC
Source organism: Pleurodeles waltl (assembly GCF_031143425.1). NCBI lineage: Eukaryota > Metazoa > Chordata > Amphibia > Caudata > Salamandridae > Pleurodeles > Pleurodeles waltl. The sequence continues at coordinate 263,345,486 of NC_090448.1, read as the reverse complement.
AGTCTTTTCTAAACTAAGGAAGGTATGTGTCAGTTATGTGCTGTAAGGTTACTTGGTCGCAGCTCATCAAGGAGTGCTTAATTAATGTTTAGTCACAGTGCAACTTGACATGTATTCTAACTTAGCTTGCACTGATTGCTGAATTTCAATACAAACTACAAAACTGACTTCCTCCCAAATTAGTAAATTATAATATCTTCTTATGAGTGCCTCCTATACCTTTCAAAACCTATTTTTATTCCAAATCACCTCCCTGTGACCTCAATCTTCACACCACAACACTTTACTTTGAGCTCACTAAAAAAGAAGAGAATAAAATCACAGCAAAATTGGTTTGGCAAACTGTGGGAATACTCCCTTAAAATTAGGTACTCATATTGGGAAAGCTATCGCGCTGCACCACTTTCTTGAATGGACTGCAGGTTTCACCCTGCTATGGGGGAGCCCGCCCACCTCTTCATCTAATGCACCTGGAGGCACTTTACTATTTAAATGCATCAGCGCTCTCACGGCGCAGGGCAGCTATTGTGCAGCACAACTTTCCTGAATGGACTGTAGGCTCCAGCATGCCTTGTGGGACCCCATCCACCTCTTCATCTAACACGCCTGGAGGCACTTTACTATTAGATAGCATCAGCGCTTCTGCGGCACGTGAAAGCTATAGTGCTGCACCACCTTCCTGAATGGACTGCAGGCTCCAGCCTGCCTTGGGGGAGCCTGCCCACCTCTTCATCTAATGTGCCTGGAGGTGCTTTACTATTTAATAGCATCAGTGCTCCTGCAGCATGGAAAGCATGCTGCACACACCCGGGGCGTGCACCTGGGCAAAGACCGGGCCAAGACAGGGCCCATCTGCGCCTGACTGTGGCTGGACTGGGCCACACTCCTTTCTTCTTTGTACCAGTGGATGGTATTATGAAACTGAGGTTGCAGGAGTGAGGTAAATTTTTTTGTATGCTTCATCTTTGTGAGGAGAATCCTTGGGCATGGAAAAGCATATGGGTGTTGGCTGTCCAGGTCCTCTCAAGAAGGTGCCTTACAAACCTATAACTATTGATGTAATGCTGAAACACGCTGTGCTGGTGGTGAGCAGCAATGAAATTGCACTCACTGAGTGGCAGTTGTCTCTGGAGCACGGGGGATGGAGAGGGCTTGATGCAGCCCTGGTAGAGGCTAGTGAGGACCCAGTAATTAACAACACTGTGGAAAATAATTTAAGCGCCTGTGAACTTACATTGCCCACTGCCTTAGATGTGGTGTCGGAGGGAAAGGAAGCTGATAATAAGGAAGGAAATAGTATGCAGGATAATTCTCATCCTCTTGCCAGGATCACATCTTCACTATCTACACCAGTGCTTCCTTGCAAAAATCCCTCTATACAGGTGACACGGGTGAAGGTAAAAGGGTAATCTAAAGCAACAAAAAAGGGAGCCAGTATCTCTAAGGTATCTTCTGCTAATGTAACTATCGAGGAACTGTATGGTAATTTTGAAAGTACTTTGGACTCATATCTGCGGCCTACAAGGAATCGTCCAGAAAATCAGTTTGTCACTAATATCGGAAGAACAGAGCACAGTGGGCAGGTAGAACGTACAAGTAATATTATGGGTAAGAGAGAAAGTGTGCCCGAAGTATGCTATCATCTCCCACCAAGCAAAGGCAATCAGCTATGTCCTGGAGGTGGGCACCCGGGAACATAGCAGGAGCTGGCCCTGGGGGTGGCAGTCCCCAGGACCATCATTCGCTTCTCAAGGGAGACTGTTCTGCCCCCTTCCAGCGACTATTGCCCCATGGAGGTGGTGATCCCTGGGGCTCAGGGGTCTGAAACTGATCCCCTTTATTTTTTTGTTGTAGCCCGGGGAGGTGGTGTTACCTGGGACTGCGATGGGGACTTGCAGCCCCCCAGGATCTATTTTAGATTTTGCCCACAGGGCGGTCACCAGGACTGCACGATAGGCCAGGTGGCCCCCTGGCATCAATTTTAGATTTTGCACCATGGAGATGGCAGTCCCCACAGCTGTGGGGGCCAAGTGGCCCTCCCCATACATAATCTTTGTAGCCCCGGGGAGGTGGCAGTCCCTGAGGCAGCAGGAGGGGTGGGCATTCCCCCGCAATAAAATTTCAATGCCCCCGGGACCTGGCCCACCCGGTGGCTGCTTTTAAACAAGCGTGGGAGCCCGTGCTTGTTTTTTTAAAAAACATTGACAGATCTACGAATCTGCCACGAATCGCAGCAAAAATTCAAAAATAAAAATGCTTTTTGGCTTTGGGAGGGTCCCTCTGGGACCCCAGCACTAAAGCTAAGAGGTCAGAGTGTACCTACCCTGGCCCCTTTTGTTTTGTTACATCTTTTTCCTGGGACTCGACTGAAGCAGAGTCCCAAGGTGGCTGCCAACACTTCCTTGTTGACGTGCTGGTAGCCAATCAGATATTAGCACGAGATCGGCGGGGGGTTCGTGAAGCGTTTGAGTCTATATATATATATATATATATATATATATATATATATATACAAATTTGGATTCTCTTTAATTTCTCAAAAACTATTGAACGGATTTACACCAAATAACAAAAAGGCCTTTTTCTGGACCAAGAGCTACCTTTCTGACAAAGTTGGTATAATTCCGTCCAGCAGTTGGGGCGCTATCACTGTTAAAAATTCCTATATAAAAAAGAATTATGAAAATGCGTTGTGGGACCCCAGCTTTTTCTCAACTGCTGCTTGATGGATCACCCTGAAACTTTGCAGACAGCAGCTGAAGTGAGCACTGGTTAATTTTTTTTTTTAATTCATCAAACGGTGGCAAAGTTATTAGTAAAACAAAAAACTATTTTTCTATAGAAACTATGTGCTAACTATAACTACCTAGTGGCGACTGCCACTAGGTAATATATGTATATATATAAATATATGTATATATATATATATATATATATATATATATATATATATATATATGTTGAAGTTTCACCTGAAATGTCTTCAAGTTTTTGAGTTTTGTTGACAACGATTAATGGACCTTTAGACGCAATGGTCAAGAATGACTGCCAACAGAATTAAAGTGTTTTTAACATTTGCAGTACAAAACTTGGCTTACACAAAACACAGGCTCTGCCTTTATGAGTGGAGGCTCCCATAGGCAAGCAAAAATTAAATCCTCACCTTATCTCCTTCCACGAAAACATGTTTTGGGGCTGTTTTTGCTTTTGGAAGATGGGATACTGCGTCACAAACGTGACCGGTATCCCACATATGTATTACAAGTGTTATAGAATATAAAACACTCGTATTACGACGGACTGATATCCGTTCGTTTGTGAGGAGGTATCCCATCTGTCAATCTCAGAATCCGGCTGCTAAAAACTTAAGACCGTTTAGCACATTTTCGCGCCAAATATTCACCTAACTACATTGTGACCCTACGGGGGTCACCACAGCAATGACTGATAGATGTGCCGGAACACTGAACTGCAGAAATGTTATTTTTGCGCCTCGAGTTGGTCATGAAGAGATGCAAGGGAATTAGCTTTTTTTCTATTTAAACGTTTGCCAGCAAAAGGGAACAGCTCTTATTTCTTGTATCTAACAACCAAGCATTATTTAAAAATCAGACAATAAATATATATCTCTGGTTACAAAAAATTTCGGCTACGTGGCTTTTTAATGAAAAAGAAAACAGAAGCACACAGGAATAACAGGGTTAAACATTCTGTGCACTTGAGGCGCATAGCTCACTGTTTGCAGTATTAAAGGTCAGGCAAACCGCTGTTATAAATACAAAAAGGTTTGAAACAGCAAGAACCTGCCTTTTCTTTTCAGACGGCCACTTGATTAGAAATGAGGCAGCGGGTAAACCTTTTCTGACACAGCAGTATGCAGAAATTTTTAGAAAAAACTTCATAGCAACGGATCCAGAGTGTTGGATGCTCCAGCTAGAAAATAATATGCTGAGGTTATGTCTACAAAATAGCAAAGAACATCTTTCTCTTTTGCATGCATACCCATTTAGTTTGGGACAAAAAAAGAATAATTTTATCCACTTGCCAACACCACCATATGAAATATGTTTCAAATTGTTTTTCTGGCAACAAAAATGTCACATATTATCTTGTGTATTTTGAAGCATGGTGCTATACATCATTTTGCGCTTAAAACTAGTAAGATCAGGTCTAAATTACAAAGGCAGCTTTAGCCATAAATGGTAGTTTATCATGAGGACTCCTTTCTCCAAGTCCGATTAGATCCCTTCCTTCTCGCTTACCAAGGTGTGTAGGCTGTGAAGTCGTACAGGCCTGACTTTGACAACAAATAACCTAAGCTTAACCCCTTCGCTGGCAAGGCCTTTTCCCCCTCGGGTGCTAGACCTGTTTTTTGGCTATTTGGAGCAGTTTGTGCTGAGGCCCTCATAACTTTTTGTCCACATAAGCTACCCACGCCAAATGTGCGTCCTTTTTTCTCAACATTCTAGGGATTCTAGGGGTACCCAGAGCTTGTGGGTTCCTCTGAAGGAGACCAAGAAATTAGCCAAAATACAGCAAAAATTTAATGGGAAAAAAGGGCGGCAGAAGAAGGCTTGTGTTTTTTTCCCTGAAAATGGCATCAACAAAGGGTTTGCTGTGTTAAAATCACCAGCTTTCCAGTCTTCAGGAACAGGCAGACTTGAATCAGAAAACCCAATTTTTCAACACAATTTTGGTATTTTACTGGTACATACCCCATTTTTACTATTTTTTGTGCTTTTAGCCTCCTTCCAGTTAGTGACAGAAATAGGTGTGAAATCAATGCTGGATCTTAGAAAGCTAAACAACTTTGGAAAGTAGGCAAAATACTGAATTCACAAGGGGTAATTTGTGTAGATCCTACAAGGTTTTTCTACAGAAAATAACAGCAGAAAGGAAAAAGATATTGAAATTTAGTTGAAAAAAACAGACATTTTTCTCAACATTTTACTATGTAACTTTTTTCTGCAATGTCAGATTTTTAAAAGAAATATACTGTTACGTCTGCTGGGCCCTTCTGGTTGTGGGGATATATATATGGCTTTTAGGTTCATCAAGAACCCTAGGTACCCAGAGCCAATAAATGAGCTGCACCTTGCAAGGGTTTTCATTCTATACCTGGTATTCAGCAATTCATTTGCTGAAATATAAAGAGTGAAAAATAGGTATCAAAAACACCTGTGTATTTTCAAAATGGGCACAAGATAAGGTGTTGAAAAGCAGTGGTTATTTGCACATCTCTGTATTCTGGGGTGCCCATACTAGCATGTGAATTACAGGGCTTTTCTCAAATAGACGTCTTTTTTACACACTGTCTTACATTTGGAAGGAAAAAACATAGAGAAAGCAATGGGCAATAACACTTGTTTTGCTATTCTGTATTCCCCCAAGTCTACCGATAAAAATGGTACCTCACTTGCGTGAGTAGGCCTAATACTTGCGACAGGTAACACAATGTGGACACATCACATTTTTACATTGAAATCTGATGGTCTTTTTGCAAAGTGCCTACCTGTAGATTTTGGCCTCTGGCTCAGCCGGCACCTCAGAAACCTATCAAACCTGCTCATTTTTTAAAACTAAACACCTAGGGGGATCCAGGATGTGGTGACTTGTGGGGCTCTCACCAGGTTCTGTTACCCTGAATCCTTTGCAAACCTCAAAATTCTGCCAAAAACACACTTTTTCCTCACATTTCGGTGACAGAAAATTCTGGAATCTGAGTGGAGCCACAAATTTTCTTCCACCCAGCATTCCCCCAAATCTCTCGATAAAAATGGTACCTTGCATGTGTGGTTAGGCCTAACGCCTGTGACAGGAAATGCCCCAAAACACTAGTGGACACATCACATTTTCCCAAAGAATGCAGAGCTTTTTTTTTGCCAAGTGCCATGCTGTGGATTTTGACCTCTAGCTCAGCCCGCACCTAGGGAAACCTACCAAACCTGCATATTTTTTAAAACTAGACACATAGGGGGATCCAAGATGGGGTGACTTGTGGGGCTCTCATCAGGTTATGTTACCCAGAATCCTTTGCAAACCTCAATATTTGGCCAAAAAAACACTTTTTCCTCACATTTCGGTGACAGAAAGTTCTGGAATCTGAGAAGAGCCACAAATTTCCTTCCACCCAAGGTTCCCCTGTGTCTCCAGATAAAAATGGTACCTCACTTGTGCCGGTAGGCCTAGCGCCTGTGAAAGGAAATGCCTCAAAAACCTATGTGGACACATCAAAATGATCAAATACTAAACTACCTGTTTTTGGTTCTGGGCTCAGTTGCCATATAGGGAAACCTACCAAACCCAAACATTTCTGAAAACTAGACACCTGAGAAAATCCAGGGCTGTGTGACGTGTGTGGATACCCCAATGTTTTCTTATCCAGAATCCTCAGCACAACTCATATTTAGCTAAAAAATCAAATTTTCCCCACATTTCTGTGTGGGATCACCACACCTGGACAATTTCCTACCACCCAACATTCCCCTCAGCCTCCCGGTAAAAATGATACCTCACTTGTGTAGGTGGGCCAAGTACCTGTGACAGGGAAGAGCCAAAAACATATCGAAATGAGGGGGAACCAAAGAGGGTCCAAAAGGGCAGTCTGAGAAAAAACATTTTTAGGCTGACAAGTGGGGCAAAATTATTATTGGTATAGATGAGACAATGCTGGGTGGTAGGAATTTTGTGGATTCCTGTAGATTCCGGAAGGTTCCATCACAAAAATGCGGAAAAAATGTGTGATTTCCAACGAAGTTGGAGGTTTGCAGGGCATTGCGGTTATGAAAAAATGGTGCAGTGTGCATTTGAAGCACACCACCCTGGACTCACCCTGATGTTTAGTTTTGAGAGGTGCCTAGGTCTTGTGGATTTTTTGACATGGCAGCGTCCCAGAGTCCAAAAAGTGCAACCCTCACCATTCATTCCAAGTGGGACGGTTTTGAGAGTTAGCCAAGCTCTCATGGCCCAAATGCAAAACCAAAACCCAAAATAATCAAATGTCCTCTTTCTTGCCGTGGGATAAGATGTTTTAGTGTGCAAGGGGAGAGCTGAAATCTTTTACCCCCTTCAGTTGGGGTGGGGGCATAACCATGCCCATACTGGTTGGTAGCCCCCACCACACTATTTTCTGTTTCTTTTTCATTCCCTGGCATCTAGTAGACTTTCTGCCCCCCGGAGTGTGGATCGGGGGTAATTGCCCCATCTGCCCATTGGTGGGCAGAACAATTTTGGCCCATTTATTTAGGGTGAGGGTATGGCCATACTCCCACCCTCTTATTTTGAAAACAAAAATCATCTCTGGTGGGCTTTCTGCCCCCTTTGGGGGCAGATGGGCCTTCCAAAAATAGGCCTGTCTGCTCCCAAGGGGGCAGATATGGCCAACAGGAATGTGCCCCCATGGGGAGTGATCCTTGCCCAATGGGCTGCCCTCCCAAACAAAACACACACATTCACACACACCATTCCCTGGTGTCTAAGTGGTTTCTGCTCCCGGGGGCAGATCGTCCTAATAAAAATAGGCTGATCTGCCCCCAAGGGGAGAAGAAATGGCCTAAAATAAATTTGCCCCCCCAGGCGAATGACCCTTGCCCAAGGGGTCGCTCCCCTTGCGTGAAATTGACGCAAAAATATAAAAATCCCTGGTGACTAGTGGTTTCTGCCCCCATTGGGGCAGATTAGCCTAATAAAAATAGGCAAATATGCCCCAAGTGGGACAGAAATAGCTTAAATACAAGTTGCCTCCCAGGGGAGCGACCCTTGCCTAAGTGGTCTCTCCCCAGACATAAAAACATAAAGTAAACAAAAAAATATATGTCCCTGGTGTCTAGGGGGTTCTGCCCCCCGGGGGCAGATCAGCCTAATTATAATAGGCTGATCTGCCCCCAGGGGGTGCAGAAAAGACCTAAAAATATTTTGTCCCCCTGGGGGGCGGCCCTTGCCTAAGTATTAAAAAAAAATTCCCTGGTGTCCGTGGGCATTTCTGCTGCCGGATCGCATCGCTTACCCTTTTACACTGACAAATTTTCAAAATTATTCATTTAACAATTGAAATAGAGGACTTAAAAAGGCTGTCACCCCAAGTGATAGAGAATAGTTGGTACAGGCAAGGCAAAAACGAGCAATGACAAGCGAAGTATGTTAGTTAATAATGGTTTGTTAGTGAATGTATTGGCATCTCCAAAATAGTCATTTAGGTGTTGTTAGGCTGACTGTAATATGTCAGTGGGTACACACATTCGATGTAGGGAAGCTTCACTGTATGTGGAGGCTGGCTGAGGATTATGGAGAGAAGCCATGATTGTGAGAAATACATTATAAGCTTATGCTTCTTGTACTCTGTTGGATATATGTCCTAGCAACCATGCTCTATGTAAGCACTAATTAGTTCACATATGGAGAGCATATACATATTTCTAATGGTGGTTAAACTGTGAACACTGATTTTATACCATGTGTATACCTCTTTATAGTGTTGCACAGTGCTTCTCCATCTGTGCTTTTAACATAATGTTATTTTTTCAAGCAGAAATGATTTATTATTTTGGATAAATATTACATTTTTTCTGTTTATTTTACTTTATATAGAGTGAGGCAGACTAAAGTGTCAAAGCTCATAACCTAGGGCTAGATGTAGGAAAGGTTTAGCGACTCGCAAACGGCGAAAAACGCCATTTGCGAGTCGCTAAACCCCATCTGGTATGTAGAATTGCATTTTGCGAGTCGGAACCGACTCGCAAAATGCATTTCCGAGTCGCAAATAGGAAGGGTTGTTCCATTCCTATTTGCGAGTCGCAGTGGTATGCAATTCCATACAATTGCATAAGCGGTCGCAAATGGACTCGCAGTTACCATCCACTTGAAGTGGATGGTAACCCACTCGCAAACGGGAAAGGGTCCCCATGGGACCCCTTCCCCTTTGTGACTGGACCCAAAAATATTTTTTCAGAGCAGGCAGTGGTCCAAGGGACCACTACCTGCCCTGAAAAAATCCGAAACTAAAGGTTTCGTTTTTTTTTTCTAAGTGCAGCTCGTTTTCCTTTAGGGAAAACGGGCTACACTTTGACAAAAAAAACTGCTTTATTTAAAAGCAGTCACGGACGTGGAGGTCTGCTGTTCCCAGCAGGCCTCCATCCCCGTGAGTGCCCTGAGTCGCTATGGGGGCGCAAATTGCGACCCCCTCATTAATATTAATGAGGTGGGTCTTTGCGACCCCATAGCGACTCGCAGAAGGTGTCTGAGACACCTTTCTGCATCCCAAATTGCGACTTGCAATTTGTGAGTCGCAGGGACTCGCAAATTGCAAGTCGCAATTTGGGAGTTTCCTACATCTGGCCCCTAGTGTCATGCTGTGGGATTCAATACAAATAATAAGATATTATAAACTAGCATTCGAGGACAAAGAATCTATAATAGGCACATAGATTTATATATATATATATATGTATCCCTTTATGTAGATCTTAGTGCAGTACCTGGTCTGAGGCCGAAAAGTGATCAATGATTGACTTAAAAGGGTAGCTGTGTTCTGTTCTGATTCGAAGGGGACCTTTATTTATAGTGCTATTTTGTCAAGTGTGTCCAGCTTTTTCTTAAATTGAAGCGTGTTTGAGACTGTCTTAATGGCTATATGGATATTATTTCGGATCCTGCATGTATGAAGAAGAGTTATTTTCTTGCTTGGGCTGAGATCACAAGTCAGTGAGCTAAATGTTCTAGTAAGTTTTGTGGCAAAGATAACCTGCAAGATAAAAAAGAACTATTCTAGAAATAGTAGCATGTAGTAGCAAAGAGAGGCTGAATTAAGAGCTGGGTGGAGCGGTAGCAGAATATCGTAATCACAATATCATCTCAGAAGAGTGCAATGTTATATATTTTTCCTACAAAACGTATCTCCCCATTTAAGTTTATAATAGAAAAACTACACCAAGTGGACAATATTTTTATAAAGTTATTTAGGACACAATGGCCCTCATTCTGACCTTGGCGGTCTTTTCGCAAGACCGCTGAGTTACCGCCGCGGTGAAGACCGCCGACCGCGGCGGTGTGCCGCTGTGCGCATTCTGACCGCTGGGAGCGTTCCGCCGGAAAACCGCCAGCAGCCACACTGGCGGTCGGCGGGAAAGTGGAGACTGGTCAACCTCCACCGCCACGCCAGCAGAACACCGCCCACAGAATTACGACCCACATTTCTGTGTGGCGGTCTTCTGTTGGCGGTCTTCTGTTGGCGGTCACGTCCCTATGGCTCCCGTCGCCTCCCGGAGGACCAACGCACAAGGTAAGTTGATCGTCCGTGAGGGGAGGGGGTGGGGGGGTGTTGTGTGATGTGGGCGTGCATGGGGGTGTGCGTGTGAGTGTGTAGAGGGAGTGTGTGAGTGCGTGTATGCGGGCGGGGGGTGCTGCTGTGTCTATGGGTAATGTGTGCTGTTCGGCAGGTGCGCATGTCGGCATGTATGTGTGCGGGTATGTGTCCCCGTTGTGTATGTGTGTGTAGGGGGTGTGTATATGTGCATGTTGGGGGTGTGTGCATGTCGGGGTACATGTATGTGCATGTCGGGGTGGGGGTGGGGAGGGGGTTCGTACCACCTCTGGGGGGTGGCAGGGGGGTGGAGGGTGTGGGGGGAGGACTCGGGTGGGTAGTGGGGGGTGGGGGAGACCCCTATCAGTGCCAGGGAAGGAATTCCCTGGCCCCGATAGTGCTTACCGCCATGGTTCGCACGGCGGTTCCCGCCCGCAAGAAACCGCGGCGGTAGGCAGGGTCATAATACCCTTGGCGGTCTTGGGACGACCGCCGGGCCGGAGTGCGCAAACTCCAGCCCCGCGGTCATGACCGCCGTGGCGGTCGGAGTGGAGAAGTAGCGGTCGGTCGCGGCGGGGACCGCCGCGGTCAGAATGCCATTTTTAATACCGCCGGTCTGTTCGCGGTCCGACCGCCGTCTCTCCGCCGACCGCCAGGGTCAGAATGAGGGCCAATATGTATGCAGACAGTATTTCTCACTACGGTATTTTGACATACAAAAAACAAGATTCAATTTGTGAAAAGTAAGATGTTGTGAGTGGTTGGATGATTGGCCTCCCTGCAGATTCATTGGGGAAGGACACTGTTTGAAAAGTGGGACAATATATCACTCTGAATTAAGATTTTTGAGAGCTCTGATAATGACAGGGCGCTAGGCCTGGATGATTTTGAGCCTTCTGTTATGGTTGATGGTGTGGGCCTGACTCACTTCTAGTATGGCAGTAAAAAGTAGCATAAAAGCTTTATCCAGCCCATATATTCTTTTTATTCATATTTCAAATACAAGTACTAGGGTTACTACAGTTGTCCCCATTTGAAAATACCTGTATTGTTGTTTTTCTCTTTTTTTCTCAATTGAATTTGACTTGGTTTAGTTTTGTTACACCTGGGTGTATATTAGAACCATCCTAGACCTTTTTCCCCTTTCCTCCAAATTAAATATTTATTCTTGGTCTCCTGCCACGTATCCCCACCAACCTTTGTAAAAGCACTCTCCTGCTCATATCCAAATGGATAAAAAAATATTTAGCCAGCCACACACTCTATGCACATAGCCTCCACAACCTTCTTCTTTGAGCAGCTGTATCAAAAATGTACCTGGCCTCTTGCCCTCACCCACCAGCACCACCCTTTGAAAAACGCTTCTCCCAGCTCAAACTGAAAATTACTTCATGGTCATCTCCACTACCCGGTGTGCTATCCCACCATCTCCCAGTCCAAAGCAAGGTCTTGATTCTCACATTAAATGTAAAGATCCAGCCCCGCTCTGATTGAGTACTGCTCTTCTTTGTATTTTGATTTAGCCTTTCTGCACTGTAGGGACCCACACTGACAGGCGAAAAGGAAGTAGGTGCAGGCACATCACTGCTCACCCTCTCACCCTCTTCCTTTGGTTCGAGAGTTTCAGAAGAATGTGGCTGAAACCACCAACTGCCATTCCACGGCTGTTCTTGGGCCTCTGGTGACCCAGGCGAGGTTAATTAGCAAAGGGGGAGCAAGCACTTCTCTGGTTGATGCCACTTTGGTTAACAATTGTTGTGACGGTCGCTGCAGGGAATAACCGGGTTTCGGGATGGTTGCTCACGATAAAGGCTGACAATGGAAGCCATCTACTACAAACATTCGTCCCCTTCATAGCTTTGAGAGATATTATTGTATGGATGTTGTTGATTCCAATAAAACAGATGTGCCTAACATAATGCCTCACACCCAGATAAGTTGAAAATGGAGTCTCTAAATGTTTCAGTGTAGTAGTACATATGTCAAATGGTAGAAATCACTCTTATCTCTGCTTGAAGTTGAAAAGTAGTATATTGTACCATAAACCCAAATTAGATGTGTCGATGTGAATGGCCTCTTTGTTGCATTAACTGACAATACTTTCCATAACTTTTTGTAGGCTTACCTGGTACAGAAGCAGATCTAGAAAAGAGAAGACAGATTTATGGACAGAACTTTATACCTCCAAAGAAGCCAAAAACCTTCTTGCAGCTAGTCTGGGAAGCATTGCAGGATGTGACTTTAATAATTTTGGAACTTGCAGCCATTATTTCTTTGGGCCTCTCATTTTATCAACCTCCTGGAGAAGCAAATGCAGGTAAGCTTTAAATCTTTCGACACCAGCTTCTTTAACACCATTTGATATGATGACTCTGCAACTGTATTTTTTTCACCCATTAATTGCTACATTGATAGGTAGCACTGTGTTATTATATTCGTATACACTTGTTTGTATCCATATTGTATTACAACCATCTGTCAGTAATACTAAATTACATTCTGTTTAATGTTCAAAAAACAATAATGTACAAAGATAACGATGCTGCTTTTCTCCAGTGTAAGATAAAAGTAAAGTATCAAATCTTTTAGTTAAGATGATTTCACCCATTTGAATTGCCTTAAAAACCTGTCATTTGTTCTCTACACAAATTAAATCAAATTATAACAGCGCTTTCTGATATTTAGTTAATCCCCTGATAAAAGTGTTCTGTGGGAGGAAGAAGGCCATTTTCTAGCCTCCCAAAGTTTCCAAATAAATGAATAAGTTATTTCTGTCTCTCACTCATTTCCCATGATAGAAGGCGCAAAAACTCCTTTGGAAGCCGACTAGCTTCGGAACTGCCTAGCACATTCACAGTCCCCTGTTGGTTTCCCTGGAGATGCATCTTGATAGATTGTCAAATAATGGCCCACTTTGTATCAGGTCACCTGTTCATCTTTTTGAATAAGGCATAGGTAAACTTGCAAGAAACAAGGTATTCCTGCTGACTACTTATTTCTATGGCACGTGAGGCCTTCTCATTTATAGTCTATCAACAAAATAGGTTTCCTTTATTGTGCAAAGTTAGCCTTAGATTAAATTAATTCATTAAATGATTTTTGAAGTCTGATGAGAAGACATCGGCGAGATAGAATTGTGGCATGTGTAGACTTACTGCAGGCAGAAGAAAGGGGAAAGGCAATATGTTAAACTGTTTCCAGCAGAAAAACACGGTGAGCTGATTTGTTAGTTTGGTAGTTTACTTTAGATACAGTATGTTGTGTGGACCCATGTTTCCCCTGTGGCGAGTCAATCCAAATACCATAGGGGCCATTCAAGCGCACAACAAAAAATATTCTAACATTCAGGGATGTTGACATGGTTAAGAAATGTAGTCTGTTGTTTGTACGCCAATCCTATATATGCAATTCAGAAATAACGAAGAACACATTTTACCTTCTTCCCCTCACAATTAATTCTGTAATGTATTTGAACAATACAGAGAACATCTATCTTTATACATAGTTGTATCCGTAAATAAACCACAATCTCTCAATTACTTCTACAATATTAATTTCAACTTTCTGTTTAGAGTTTAGCCCATTGCCGTAGCTAATCAGTGCAGAGTTACACTTACAGAATATTGGAAGTAATACCAGGGCTCTTTTCCTCTTAAGAAAGGCACAGAGAGCAAAGCAAATCAAGGTGATGGCATGCTCATGCTGGTTGAAATCATAGAAAGCTTTACAGGGGCTTTCCGAGCTATTGTCAGTCTGTCCTTGCCTATCATGGAATCCAAGTGGCATTCGGTTGGATTAGCTATGCTAAGGGTACTACAATTGTGAGGAAAGGAGATTAGTCCCTAGTTAGAGAATACCTTGAAGTATACAGGAATAAGGAAAAATAAATATTTGAATAAAAACGGAGGAATAATATTCGGAAGAATATTCGAGACAATTACTATGAAATGTTATACAAATCGAAAAAAAAAGTCAGTCTTACATATCCAACATTATATGAAAATGTTTCGAAAGTGAAGATCCCAGCCCTAAAAGGTCATTACATGGCTTCCATAATACAACCCTTTTGCATATGCAATCTCTAGTGGTAACACAGCTTTCCTAGACTCACTCTTGAGCAACTGGTGATAGCCTTGAGATCATTCAGCATGCTAGTAGGCATAGAATGGTAGGGAATATAGTTCCCCAATAGATTTCCCTCTAAGAAAATATAGATAAAGAAAGGCCACACAAAAGAACAATAGTAAGGGGGTCATTCTGACCCCGGCGGTCGTAGACCGCTGGGGCCAGGGTCGGCGGGAGCACCGCCGACAGGCCGGCGGTGCCCCGCAGGGCATTCTGACCGCGGCGGTAAAGCCGCGGTCAGACCGGCAACACTGGCGGTCTCCCGCCAGTGTACCGCCGCCCTATTGAATCCTCCAAGGCGGCGCAGCTAGCTGCGCCGTCGAGGGGATTCCGACCCCCCCTACCGCCATCCAGTTCCCGGCAGTCCGCCCGCCGGGAACCGGATGGCGGTAGGGGGGGTCGCGGGGCCCCTGGGGGCCCCTGCAGTGCCCATGCCACTGGCATGGGCACTGCAGGGGCCCCCGTAAGAGGGCCCCTACGAGTATTTCACTGTCTGCTTGGCAGACAGTGAAATACGCGACGGGTGCAACAGCACCCGTCGCACCTTCCCACTCCGCCGGCTCGATTACGAGCCGGCATCCTCGTGGGAAGGGAGTTTTTCCCTGGGCTGGCGGGTGGTCTTTTGGCGACCGCCCGCCAGCCCAGGGAAAAACTTAGAATACCCTCCGCGGTCTTTCGACCGCGGAGCGGTATTTCGGAGGGGGAACTCTGGCGGGCGGCCTCCGCCGCCCGTCAGGGTCAGAATGACCCCCTAAGTGTCTTTCGTCTGATGCCTTCATTGCAACATTGAAGTCAGATTTGGGTTGGGAGAAGATCCCCAAATTATATAGCTGACAGTCCCAATCATCCACCTTTTTCAAACAAAGAATGTAATAATAATGCCTTGGTGGAACCTTGTGAAAATGGGGGAAGGAATAAGAAACCAGACTCAGTTTTAGAAATCACCACCAGTAGCCTGGGATCATCTCAGAACAACTGCTCGGTAATCTTGATGAAATTCCGAAACAAAAAATAACTATTAAAATCTTGTAAGCAGGCATTAACATGCAGAACAAGAAACAGTATTGTAAGAAATGGGGTTTTTGGTTGGCAGTCAGGTTACCCTCTGTCCAAGCAAGAACCCTCACTCTAGTCAGGGTAAGTCACAAACAATCCAAAATTAGCCTGTGCCCACCCTCTGGTAGCTTGGCACGAGGAGTCAGGCTTAACTTAGAAGACAATGTGTAAAGTATTTGTACAATAAATCATACAATACCACCATATAGCACCACAAGAATACACCACACAGTGTTTAGAAAAATATATAATATTTATCAGGATACTTGTAGGTCAAAACGAATAAAGTTGCAATGTGAATTTGTGAAGATATCACTGAAAAGTGATATAAAGTGTCTTAAGTCTTTAAAAAGTAAACAATGTATCTTTCAAGCACAAAGTACCTGGTTTGGAGTGGAAAATCTCCGCAAAGGGCCGCAGAAGAAGAGATATGTGGAAAAATAGTGTGTGCGTCGATTTCTCCCCAAGACACACGGACTTGCGTCGTTATTTTTCACACGGGGAAGTCGTGCGTCTTTTTCTGGCACGCGGACTGTCTCTTTCTATGTGTCGCGGGGATTACCAGATGTCCTGGGTCTGTGCGTGGATTCTCCTGCTTGTTTTCTGGCTGTGCGTCGTTCTGCGGGGCTGTGCATCGAAGTTTCGCACTCACGGCAGGCATTGCGTCGATTTCTCCTCTGGAGGTCGGGCGGCGTTGTCCATGCAAGGCCGTGCGTCGAAGTTCCGTTCGTCCCGAAGGCGTCACGTCGATCAGCGTCGGTGTGCAGCGTTTTTCTCGCCACGGAACAAGCTGTGCGTCGAAAATTTCGGCGCACGAAGCATCGAAGTGAAAAAAAGAAGTCTTTTTGGTCGTGAGACTTCAGGGAACAGGAGGCAAGCTCTATCCAAGCCCTTGGAGAGCACTTTCACAGCCAGACAAGAGTTCAGCAAGGCAGCAGGCCAACAGAAAGGCAGCAGTCCTTTGTAGAAAGCAGACAGGTGAGTCCTTTGAGCAGCTAGGCAGTTCTTCTTGGCAGGATGTAGTTTCTGGTTCAGGTTTCTTCTCCAGCAAGTGTCTGATGAGGTAGGGCAGAGGCCCTGTTTTATACCCAAATGTGCCTTTGAAGTGGGGGAGACTTCAAAGAGTGGCTAAGAAGTGCACCAGGCCCCCTTTCAGTTCAATCCTG
Organism: Pleurodeles waltl; assembly: GCF_031143425.1. Lineage (NCBI taxonomy): Eukaryota > Metazoa > Chordata > Amphibia > Caudata > Salamandridae > Pleurodeles > Pleurodeles waltl. Next base: position 263,328,842 of record NC_090448.1, on the reverse strand, counting down.
TCTGCCAGGGTCCCAGTAGGGGGTGTGGCAGTCCTTTGTGTGAGAGCATGCCCTCCACCCTCCCAGCCCAGGAAGACCCATTCAAAATGCAGATGTATGCAAGTGAGGCTGAGTACCCTGTGTTTGGGGTGTGTCTGAGTGAATGCACAAGGAGCTGTCAACCAAGCCCAGCCAGACGTGGATTGTAAGGCACAGAAAGATTTAAGTGCAGAGAAATGCTCACTTTCTAAAAGTGGAATTTCTAGAATAGTAATATTAAATCCGACTTCACCAGTCAGCAGGATTTTGTATTACCATTCTGGCCATACTAAATATGACCTTCCTGCTCCTTTCAGATCAGCAGCTGCCACTTCAACAGTGTATGAGGGCAGCCCCAATGTTAGCCTATGAAGGGAGCAGGCCTCACAGTAGTGTAAAAACGAATTTAGGAGTTTTACACTACCAGGACATATAACTACACAGGTATATGTCCTGCCTTTTACCCACACAGCACCCTGCTCTAGGGGTTACCTAGGGCACACATTAGGGGTGACTTATATGTAGAAAAAGGGGAGTTCTAGGCTTGGCAAGTACTTTTAGATGCCAAGTCGAAGTGGAAGTGAAACTGCACACACGGGCCTTGCAATGAGCCAAAACAATTGAGGTACATTTCCAGGCTCATTCTCAGTGCCCATGTGTGTCTTATCTAGTAGCTCAAAATTTTCTCGCCGTTGGAATACTCACTTCTCACCCAGAAGTGAGGATCATGCAGTACTCATACTAGATTTTCATACAAGTTTTCATGTACCCGTCTTCCAAAACACCCATGCCTGACCTTTTCTGATCTTAAATGAAGGCTAGAACCCAAGATATGAGATCGTACCTAAAACAGTCTGTCAATATCCTTTCCTTTTCCTGACACTCCACAACAAAAAGCATGTATGTTTTGCAGAAGATAATAATGAGATATGAGGTAGAGTATGAATGTGGCAGTTTCCAAGATAAGGAATGAGTTACAGATGGTAAAAAAAAGCCAGTGATATAACAACTAACAAACAACAATGCAGTTAGGTGTACATTTAGGACAGAAACACTATAGGCTGCACTATAAAAATTGGGGAAAGAGAGGTATTCTAACATAAGGTTCACATAGTGGCCAGACTTTTAATGATCAAAAATTTCTAAACCATTTAGGAGTTGTGTGTTCCTTCAATGACAGAAACACATCCAATAGAATGTGAGGCTCCATGTGGAATATTGTGTCCATTTCTGGAGGCCACATCAACAAAAAAACAAATAATAGTCTCAAACAGATTATCTGAACACTAAAACTAATGGAGCAAAGTGAGCACTGGAAATATTTTGTCGAGGGATTAAGAGACTTTAATATGCATATTCTTATTTAGGGGAAAGAGAACAGAGACATGGCAGGTTAAGATGTGATTAGGTTATACAATTGTTTCAGATGTATGAATAGTGTACACCAGACTCTCAAACCCCTTTATGGATGGGTATGTAGCATTAGGTGAACATTAGAGAAGGTTTCAGTAAAATGATTGGTAATTGTGAGCCAAACTGGTTTCACCCATTCTAGACGTTAAAGAGGTTTTAACAGACAATATGGAAATAATAGAGTGAAATCAATGACAGAGCTAGAGACTAACAAATAAAAATGAACAGGATTACTTCGAGAGAGACACATTTCAATAGCATTTGTAGCTCAAACAAAATCTACATCAAAAGCAATCAAAAGGACATAACACAAAAAAAAAGAACATAAGTGAAGCCACACATCATAACATAACACCAACAATGCTACAAAGGGAGCATAAACATTCTATCAATCAAATGTTTGCTGCTTATAAACTCACAAAAGGCTAGATATGGTGCATATTCCAAATGGCACACATCACAGACCCCTGAGTGCATTCTGGAAATCACAGACCACTCATAACATTTGGTAGAATATTGATCATAATTCTTTACAGCAACTGTATGAGTAATGTTGCACCTGGCCCTTTTTGCAGGGTCATCCCCAATCTTTTTGCCTCCTTCTTCCTAATTTTTCTAACCGGTTTTTGTTGGCTTTAGAACTCTGGGCACTTTACCACTGCTAAACAGTGCTAAAGTGCATGTGCTCTCTGTGTAAATTATACTGTTGATTGGTTTATCCATAATTGGCATATTTGATTTACTGGTAAGTCTCTAGTAAAGTGCACCAGAGGTGCCAAGGGCCTGTACATCAAATGCTGCTAGTGGGCCTGCAGCACTGGTTGTACCATCCACATTAGTAGCCCTGTAAACCTGGCTCAGGCCTGCCACCCCAGTGTCTGTGTGTGCAGTTTTAAACTGCCAATTCAACTTGGCAAGTGTACCCACTTGACAGGCCTAAAACCTTCCCTTTTACTACATGTCAGGAACCCCTACTGTAGGACCTAGGTTGCCCCAGGGGCAGGGTGCAGTGTATGTTTAAGGTAGGACATATACTAGTGTGTTTTATATGTCTTAACAGTGAAATACTACCAAATTTGGTTTTCACTGTGCAAGGCATATTTCTCTCATAGATTAACATGGGGCCTGCTTTTAAATATCCTTAAAACTCAGATTCCCCTTGAGAGCAGATAAAAATGTGGAGTTTAGGGTCTCTAAACTCACAATTTAAAAATACAACTTTTATTGAAGTTGGTTTTTAAATTGCCTGTTTGAAAATGACACTTTTAGAAAGTAGACATTTTCTTGCTTAAACCATTCTGGTGACACAAAGGGGGTGGGGTGTTGCTTGCATATCCTGATGAGCCATCTGAGCTAGAGGGGAGGGAGGAGTTGTCCTTCACACCTGAAAGGACTGTGCCGTCCCACACACAATGCAGTCTCCGACCCCCTGGTGTGTGTCTGGGGCCTGGCCTGGACAAGTAAGGATCTGTCAAACACTTGAGACTTTGCTTTGAAGTTTGCTAACTTCAAAGATAGAAAGGGGTATAAGAGGAAGGCCCAAAACCCCATACTTTTAGAATCTTTCTGGAATCAAGAGGAACTTCTGCCAAGGAGAAGAGCTGAAGAGCTGGAGGAGGAGTACTGTCCCTCTGCTGTGCTGCTTTGCTGGACTAGCCTGCAGTTGCTGCTTCTGCCTGAAAAGAGTGCAAAGGGTGAACTTTGCTGTATGTTCTGCTTGAGAAAGTTTTCCAAGGGCTTGGAGTAGAGCTTGCTTCCTGTTGCAAGTCTCAGGGACACCAAAGACTTCAGTTTCCTCGACCTGCAGCGCTAGGAACAGTGTGTTTTGTGCTGTTGAAGAGGAGAAACCACTGCGGCGCCACCAATGATGCCGCTGGCCTGCACCGTGACCAGCCAACGCAGCACAGAGTCGCATTGCCCCGCTCCGCACAGCTATCTCATGTGTCATCAGACGACTTCCCTGAGTCTCTGCTCACACCACCCAAGTTCAATCCGCAAGGCGGGTGACTTCAAGGGCCTGATGACTTCTGCACTGACTCGGGAACCAACACTGTGACATCAGCGATGCCACTCTCCGGAGCTCACCGCAAGGGTCACAACGCTCTACAAATCCAAGGTACTGTTTGGGGGTCTTCCTCACACCATAGTTTTAAATAGATAAATATTGGCTATTTTTCTAAAACTGGTGTGGTGTCCTTTTGTAGTGTTTTCACTGTGTTACTGTGTGTTATGTGCAAATGCTTTACACATTGCTTCTGAGATAAGCCTGACTGCTCGTGCTAAGCTACCAGGGGTTATCTGAGCGAGTATCTCCTTTATCCTGACTAGAGTGAGGGTCCCTACTTGGCCAGGGTGCAGACCGACTGCCAACTAGAGACCCATTTATAACAAGTAACAACATTCTGGCCTTCCTTTATACAACATTTGTGGCCATCAACTGTGGGGAATAAGCAAGCCCTAAGTCTGTAATCTGGAGCAGCAAGTATGGGAAGACAGATAAACAAAGTCTCATTGTATTTTGTTGGCTTAAAATGTGTTAGGATCTGTAAATTTTGACACCTAAAAGAAATATTTCACTGTTGCCAAACTAGAAATCCTGGCCATGCTAGCAATCAAGAGAAAGCGTTGCATAGTGCAGTAGCCAAAAGATATCAATGAAAGGGCAGACATTTAAAATGCCATCTTGCTTAAGTCAATGCTGAACCTTGCCCCACATATGGTATGGAGGAACTAAAGAAGCCATTGCCTAACTTGAAGCATTAGATCTATGAGAAGTTAGCTGACTTAGAATGTGGGCAGAGTTGATAGTGTGTTTTGATTTGTGAAGCCTGATGAACCCTTCGATGATCCACACAGCTGTAAGTGTGAATGCTTACACATAGCAACAAGCACAGTAGACATGTATGGCAGTAACCATGCCATTGCCAACTCTGATCCGTTTTAGGACTATAATGTTCCAGAACTAGCCAATAGATTCTGAAGCCATAAAGTCTAGAGCAGTATACATTGTTTGAGGTTTAACAGTCACTTACTTATTTGGTTTGAAATAGTTCTATTTACCACTTGATTGGCGATTCTGCGTTTTGAAAGTGCCAGTAAAAAGGGAAACAGGTAGGCTGAAAAGCTGAGATTGGTAATGGCAGATGTCTAGAAAGTTCTGGCAGTTAGGCCAAGCAGTGTGAAAACTAGTGAATGTATTTGTCACCATAGGCCGGCTTTCTTCAGGGGCCCTTTACTTGTTTGTTAAAGGTGGCCTTAGCAGGCAAAGGAATACGTGTTTGCCTTACTTGCACCAGCCATAGAAATTTTGGCAGCACTGACTTTTGAAACAAGGTTAGATAAGTCATCCTGGTAGCAATTTCAGAAGCTCCCTTCTGTATTCCATTCCATCCCAAGCATGCGATCACTTTTGTGCGAGGTTTTATGAGTGCTGACTACAAGTGTAAAAACACTAATATCGACAAAGGACACATTTGCTGTGTGTGTTAACAATTGATGAAGGTATGCTACCAAATACCCTACTCGTCGGAGAATTGAGGAAAAAACATATCTAACTGTTACTATATTGTGCTCAAAATATCGGCTAGCCAGAATATTCCGAACGTGGATATATATATATATATATTATTTCTTCAACAGATGGACTGATAGCCATCTGACGGCTGCACCGATCCCATCACGTATCTCCCAAGTGTCGAAGTCAATTGAGTCCAAAGCGCTCGTATATAGTTGATGAATTTATTTATTTAGCTTATATGGGTAATTCAGAGTCCCGAATGAGATGTCTGTCATATATATATATATGTACATATATATATATATATATATATATATATATATATATACATGATGTCATTTGCTTTCTTTTCTGCAGCACCAACTGGTCTCAGGATATATGTTCTTGGAAGAACTGGGATGCTCCTCCCTACATCTTAAACCACTCTACAATACTATTTTGTTCAAACGTTCGTTTCCTGTTCACATTTTCAAGGATTTATTGTTATGTTATGAAAAGCAGAGTACATCAAATTTGCCCTGTTTTTGCAAACTATTTTAGAAGGTTGGCACTGGAGCGAGGCTTGTTTGCAAGGCCTGTTTGCAGTAATAATGCCAGTACTAAAGCAAGCAAACACAACAAAAAATATGGCGGAGAAGGCAATTTCAATGAGCCAAATACTGTATAAGTTTAGTTTTCTGCTCACTTGAAGACAATGGTAATGTATGCTCCGAGCAGTTGATTGATAGCTGATAACGCATATTTCGTAATACGGTTTTCTGCACGACCCTACCTACCGATTTTAATTAGAAGAGTTATTTCTAAAAATTTATACTTATCAAGCACCATATAGGTTGCAATTGGTCGCAGACTTTTTAGATAAAATATGCAAATGACAACAAGTATCATACAACCAGATGGAAGTAGCTGTACGCAGTAATGGGCAGCTAGCTCATTAACTCGTAGAAGACTTTGAGGAATTACAATAACAGGGGCAAGGTGAAGATAAGCTTCCCAATTAGTCAGGATCAGATTAAGTTATTAGAAACAAACGTGACCCAAAAAATGAGCTTACTTTCATACGCATAATTATGCTTCTCAAGCAGAGGATCTCATATGGACATCTTTTCTAGGGGTGTGTAGAATTAACATGATTTCATTTCGCATAATTACATGAAGTTCTGCAAATATTAGGTGAAATTACGCAAAATACAAAGCCTGTATGGCATATTTTAGAGCGAAATGCGTCCTCCCGTCTATTTCGGATGCGAGGGCAAATTGCGTTAAAATAAACAGCAGTCACTAGTATTCTGGTCGTTCGAGTCTCCTGTGCTCTTAAGCTAAGGAAGTGCAATGGTGAAGTTTCAGGAATTTCGAGTAACAAGCATAGTGGAAAATTGGCATAATTACCTAAGCTTACACTGGCGTAATAGCTATTTTGCCTGGGCCAGTGCTCAGTTTGAGTAAGTGGTTGCTGGTAGTGGCAACAGGCACTTATTTTTGGGGACCAGCGCTTATTTTTCTGATTCACATATTTAGAATAGCAAGAGAGGGAAAACACATAAACTGGAATAAAGGAGGAAGAGAAAGGCTGAACAGTTGTTACACAAAGGTTCCTCCAGAGGAATTAAGTTACGTTTTATATGTTTATATTTAGGACGAGGGTAAGGCTTGGGGGTAGGATTAAGTTAAGTGTAAGGTCAAGGACAAGGGATAGGTTTAGGATTGGACTCACTGTAAGGCATAGGTTCAGGTTAGAGTCAGGGTACCGACAGAGTAACTGTGAGGGATGGGTTGAGCAGGTAGCTTTAGGGTAAGGTTACGGTTGGGGTGAATGTAAAGGGTAAAGAACATTTTAGGACTGGGGTCACTGAAAGGGAAACTGAGAGATAGGTTTACGGTTAATGAGATACTATAGTACATGTAAGTTGTTTTATAACGTATCTACTGGAGTATCCGCTGAGGAAATGTGAAGAGGTAGTGTCTAACAAGGTACTGACAGAAATGACAGAAACTGTAATCACATCGATCCGTCTGAGGACTGGTTAGTGAAATCCAATGTTCTTAACATAGTAGAACACACAAACAGTTGCAAATGCATTTCTCGCTTTGTAGCACATACATGTTACACTATGATAAATTTGTAAGTGCAGCAATATGTATGAGAATCATAAGAGGGTGCAATGGAAAGGATAGAGAAATATTCAAAACAGAAAAAAAATCCAGCAAGTTATGTTTTTCCCACATCTCTTAACAACCACCGGCGGCCACCGCAAATCTCAATGGGAGGGTGGGGGGAGGGGACAGAGACAGAGGGGGAAATAAAAAAAATATATAAACTTACCTTACCACCCTCTCCGTCTACTGCCGCCTCACGCTCCTCTTCCCTCCATGTCGTGTCCCAGCATTCGATGGGACACCAGCACAGGCTCCCCAGCAATCCTGGAATTGCTTTCATGTTAAACATAGAACGAAAGCAGCACCAGGATTGGTCTGAGTGGCAGTCACTGCTGCTCAGACAGTGCCTTGGGTTCTGTGCAGTTTCTCCACCTCAAATGTTAAACACAGGCGAGCTGGAAAAACCTAAGTGAGCATGTGTGTTTGGCTGGCCTGAGACGGCTGGCCAAACACACATGCGCACTTAGGTGAACACTCTCTGCTCCTCCCAAATTCCTTGGCCTGCCTCAGCCCTTCCTGTACTGAGACAGTAAAATAAAAATAAAATGATAGTGCAACTATTGTTTTAGTTTTCATCTCCTGGCTTTTGGCTAGGGGTACAACACTTCTTCGCCATAGCAAAGGAGCCGCCCCTGCTAACAACAAGCATCCATACTCAATGCAAATGTCAAATTATAAGTGGGTGGTTTGGGGAGGAAGAGATGATTCTAGTTGGAGTGACTTTAGGACAGTTCAGAGACGGAATAGTGGTGCAAAAACAACAAAAAACTGTAGCTGACTGGAAAGGATGTTAGTGCTCATTCTTACATTTGGGATGTGGCTGTTTGAAAGTATGGATTTTTTGTGTTGATTTTGAATAGTGAAAATAATCCATGTTGCCAATTTCAAATTCCAGACAATCTTTGTTGATAACATTACAAAAAAATATAACAGCTACATCCTCTAAAATAAGGTGCAAATATGAAGGTGGAGACAGAGAAGAATTATAAGCAACCAATGTCCACACACAGGCAGGGATGTTCTCTGAGTAAAGTGTTTTTGCATTCTTGCAAACTCGCAGCATCAAACCTATTCCTAAAAATGAGTGTTCATTTTTTGGAACTGAAAAGGAAAATTCCAGCTCTCCAGAAATAAATCCGACATTGTTAAGCCTTTTCAGCAAAGTACACACAGATTCATTGCACATTTTCCACTAGAGTCCACCATTTATTAGAAAACCTCTACTGCATCAAATTTCCAGTAATACAATTCCTGCTCAATCGATGCTGCCTGATAGAATATCACAGCTAAAAATATCATGTGGACAGAATATTGTGTCTAAAATATTGAGGGCCAAAATATTGAGAAGGTAAGTGCAAATGGGTAAGTATAGATTTACTATTCCTAATCTTCATTTCTCCCTATGTTGAAGATATATATACTGTCATGGTACATATATGTGGGGTTAAGTATAGTAAAAGTTTGCTTAGCCATAGAAACTTACCTTCACTTTATTTTTGTCCTTGATATTCTTGATACAATATTCTGTCCACACAATATTTTTACCTTCATATTTTGTCCAAGCACTCTCAGTTACATATTACTGGAAAGATGCGCAGAACAATCCTATCATCAAACACAGCATAAAATCATTTAGCACTACTGATATGACAACAATGAAATCAAGTTATCTTATGTGTGTTATACTGAGTCATTTTGGGAGTTCAGAGTGCTTTACAGCACCGGTCTCTGGCTTTTGCATATTGGAGAGCCAGATGTAGTATTCACACCACAGCCTCTACCAGCAGCTATACCATAAATATGATGTAATTATATCCCAGATATATGATCTAGGTTTCCAGATATGAGGACATAGAGACCACGTTAATTTAGATGTGGAATAGAGTGATAATTATAAGAGAGAAACTACGGACCAGTTGTACCTGGGGAGCACCAATTCCACAGTCTCGGCATTAACTGCAGTGTGCAGTGAGGAAGAGGAGCAATTTCCCAATTTGATGGAAACTTTTGAATATAAAAACATCCATACAATGTTGGCAGCTGCTCAATTGAAGAAAACCACTATTTATGTTGTTTGTTTATTTTGTGGTATGTAGAGATTGATGAATTTTCTAATCTGTTCCCCCCACAAATTTAGCACAAATTAGAAATGTTAGCCAAAATATGTTTGAATTGTGGTGTGCCAGATATGCCTCCACATTGAAAGGTCATGCAGGGTATTTGCTTTTGAGTGAATTTTAAAAGTTATGTTGTGATTGTTGCTGGTGCTTACATGCAGCTGTGGCATACATCCATCTTCACATTTCCTACAAGACACTTTCTGCTCAAACCAGTCTCCCGTGATTGAAATGTATGAGAAAATCTGTGACCTAAAGAAATAATCAGGATTTACAAGAGATTACCTTTGCTACAAAAATAACCATACACAGGCCCAGTTGCATGTTGCTTGTGCATGTTGCTTGTGTCTGTTGGTATGATTTTCAAATGGTGTTTTCACGTGTGTTGTTAGCTTGACAGTGGTGTTTCTCATGTTTTGTTGTTGAATTTGTGACTACAACTTGTTTTAATATTATGTGCTTTGTTATATTTTGTTGTAATTGCATTTATAAAATGCTCCCTAACACTTATGAGGTTGTTATGTCTATTGCAGATTAGTAGCAAGCTACATATTGAGACTGCTCTATGGTTCATAGAGAAGCTCTTTGTGTGGTATATTTACATGTCACTTGTGATGACTAGAGATGCACTTTCATTGTGTTACATGTCACTGTGCAGTGCAATGGTGATCATAATTCTTAGTTATGTGGCATCTATGTCCAGATTTTGTGGGCAGTTATGTCTTTCTGATGGTTGGTGGAGCTCTTCATTCACTTTCTGGATAGAGTACCATTCTTAATGTTTTTCAGAGATTCATCTGCCTTGAATTTTTATTGCCCTGCAGAGAGTGAGATTTGTGTAATTTCTTTTATATAGAACACATTTACTCATATTGGTCTTCTTTAAGGAGGTGATTATCAGTCAACGTGCGATTCTAAAGTGGAGGATTCTTTTTTTAAACATAGCAACAAAAAGTTTTCTCAGTCTTGACTTTGCTTTCCTCGCATTTCTTATCATTATAAGGCACTTTTGGAGTTCTCATTTCATATAGACTTTGGTACTTTTGGAGCTCTCATTTCATATATTCTTTACAAAATTTAAAATCAACTTGTGCTATTCTGAAGAGTTTAACCATATTAATGAGATAAAAATACATACATTCTTGTGTTCTGGTACACACAAGTTCATCTAGAGTTTGGAAAGATCTGACATAAAGAATATCCTACTGCTGTATACTCCTAACCATCCCATATAATCATCACAGCTCATTCTATTAAATGTGCCACATGGCAAGAAAACACACCTCAACAGTCTCTCCATATGTTTCCTTACACCCAAACTTTAGAATACCTCCTGTGGAGCATCAGGTTGTTGGAAAACTATTTGGCCTTTAGGCAAGCCCTGGAAACCTTTTTTATTCTGTTAACTATATGTTTCTTCTGTGTCATTTTACATTTCTTTGCTTCTCAAATAGCACTAGGAAGCCACTGTAGTGTCAGTTAGCACTACAAATAATAAATTGAGTAAATAAATAAGAAATGCTTCCATTGCTGCTCATAATTGAGGACACATTTAGAATTCTTCAGAGAGCTGAAAAGTCTAGGATCATAGTAGGAGACGAACTTTACAAGAAATAGTTTTCAGTCTTTCATGATATGAGACCAGACATAAGAACCTAGGTCAGACCTTACTTGACAAGAATGAGCAACACCACTGTGAACAGGGAGAAGTCTCTGTTTGACTAAAGGTTATGTCTTTATGGATATAGCCTGCAGCAGACCCAAAAACCAACACTATTTCTGCGCTGTGTCCAACACACCTTCCTAGGAAAAGCTCTAGAACGTTGTGTTCAACAATGCTAAAACCATCCATTGAATAATCTCTTTAATGCCTTTTAACCAGGCTTTAGGTAAGAATGCAGTACAGAGATGGATGAGTTACAAATAGTTATGGTGTTATACACCTCCTAGACAAAGGTGAATCTGTGCCCTCATTCTTCTCAACATACCAGATGTGTGACATGCCTCTCTTCTACAAACTTTGAAAGAATGGATGGACGTGGATGGTACTGTTGTGAGATGGTTTTCCAGTTTTCTTCTGATTTGGACTAAAGATCCCAACAAACCCAACTGTTTAAATTTCCCTCTAGACACCTACATCAAAGATCTCAACTAGATTCTGCCCTTTCCCTGATGCTTTTCAGTTTGACATGAAACCACTTAGTTCTCTCCTCAGATCTTTCAGCTTCTTCTCTATCTGTTTGGCACTGAAAATATTGAGCTCCTTATAGAAGTGTCCTCCTCACTTAGTGATATAGCCAACCATTACAGGCCCCCAGAGACATTCAGGCCCTCATAACAACATTGGCGGTTAGACAAACTTCTCAATTCAGCAAGGGGTCATTTGTGTAGATCCTTCTAGGTTTTCATATAGAAAGTAACAGTTGAAATAAAATATTTAAATTGAGTTGAAAAAAACAGCCATTTCTGTCTACGTTTTTTTCTGTAATATTTCCAAATATGCAGAATTTTAAAAGCAATATGCAGTTACATCTGCTGCACCCTTCTGGCGGTGGGGATGTATAGGGCTTATAAAAAATCCAAGGTATCCAGAGCCAATAAATAAGCTGCATCTTGCAATGAGTTTTCATTGTATACGGAGTATACAGCAATTCATTTTGTAAAATATAAAGAGTGAAACATAGGTATCAAGGAAACCTATGTATTTCTGAAATGGGCATTAGATATGAAGTTTAGAAGCACTGGTTATTTGCACATCTCTGAATTTGTGGATCCCCATACTAGCAAGTGAATTACAGGGCATTTCCCAAAATGACTTCTTTCTTGCACACTGTCTTACATTTGGAAAGCAAAAATGTATAGCAAGACAATTGGAAATAACGTGTTCTATCATTCTGTGTTCACCCAAGTCTTCCAATAAAAATGGTACTTCACTTGTCAGAGTAGGCCCAGTGCCCGGGACAGAAAATGCCCCAAATCATCAAATTTTTCCACTGAAAACTGACATGTTTTTTGCGAAGTGCCTTACTTTTAAATTTGGGCTGTAGCTTAGCCGGCACATAGGGAAACCTATCAAACCTTTACATTTTTAAAAAATATACACCAAGGCAAATCTAGAATAGGGTGATTTGTAGGGCTCTCACCAGGTTCTGTAACCCAGAATCCTTAGCAAAACTGAGAATTTGGCTAAAAAACACATCTTCCTCACATTTTGGTGATGGAAAGGTATGGAATGTGAGGTGATCCACCCACAAGCCTCCCGATAAAAATGGTACCTCACTTGTGTAGGTAGGCCTAGTGTCTGTAACAGGAAATGCCCCAAAACTCAACATCGACTCATCACATTTCTACAATGAAAACTCATGCGTTTTTTGCAATGTGCCTAGTTGTGGTTTCTGGGCTCTAGTACAGCCAGCACCTAAGGAAACCTACCAAACCAAACCTGTAATTTTTTTTTTAAATAGCCACCTAGGGAAATCTAGGATGGGATGACTTGTGGAACTCCCACCAGGTTGTGTCATCCAGAATTCTTTGCAAACCTGAACATTGAGGTAAAAAAACACTTTTTCTTCACATTTATGGTGACATAAAGTTCTGGAATCTGTGGGGAGCCATGAACTTCTTCCCACTCAGAATTCCTCCAAGTCTCCAGATAAAAATGATACCTCACTTTTGTGGGTAGGCCTAGTGCCTGCGACAAGGAATGCCCAAAAGCGCATTGTGGACACATCACATTTTTAAACTGAAAACTGACCAGTTTTTTGCAAAATCCTTAGCTGTGGCTTTTGGGCTCTAGCTCACCTGGCAATTAGGGAAACCTAGCAAACCTGTACATTTTTAAAAACTAGACACCCAGGGGAATTCAGCATGGAATGACTTGTGTGGCTCTCACCAAAATCTGTTAACCAAAATACCTTGCAAACCTCAAAATGTGTCTAAAAAGACTTTTTCCTCACTTTTCAGTGATTTAAACCTCTGGAATCTGAGGGGATCCACAAACGTCCTGCCACCCAGCATTCTTTCAAGCCTCCCGATAAAACTGATACCTCACTTGTGTGGATGGGCCTATTGCCCATGATAGGAAAGGGCCCAAAACACAATGTGGACACATCAAAATTATCTGTTACAAAACTGTCTGTTTTTGCAAGGGGGCACCTGCGTTTTTGGTTCCTGGGCTCTGCAACCTTCTAGGGAAACCTGCTGAACCCAGACATTTCTGAAAACCAGACACCCAAGGGATTCCTGGGAGGTGTGACTTGAGTGGATCCCTCAGCGTTTGCTTACCCAGAAACTCCTAAAAACCTTTAATTTAACTTAAAAAATCATATTTTTTCCACATTTCTGTATGTGATCACTGCACCAGCACAAATCTCCTACCACTCAGCATTCCCCTCGGTCTCCTGATAAAAATTATACCTCACTTGTGTAGGTGAGCCAAGTGCCTGTGACAGGGAAGGGCCAAAAACATGTAGAAATTAAGAGGAAACTGAAGCGGGTGCAAAAGGGCAGGTTTTTTCAAACATTTTTGGGCTGACTCTGCTTTGGGCACCCACACAAGTGGGGCAGAATTTTTATCGGTACAGGTGGGACAATGCTGGTTGGTTGGAATTTGTGGATTCCTACAGCTTCCATCACAGAAATGTAGAGAACATGTGTGATTTCAGGCAAAGTTGGAGGTTTGCAAGGCATTGTGGGTAAGAAAATCTTGTGGGTGCATGTGAAGCACACCACCCTGGACTCACCCAGATGTTTAGTTTTCAGATGTGTCTGGGTCTTGTAGGTTTTTCCAGGTAGCAGCGTACCAAAGTCCAAAAAGTGCAGGCACTCACTATTGCAAGTGGGACGATATTGGGAGTTAGCCAAGCTCTCTTGGCCCATATTTAAGATCAAAACCCGAAAGAGGCAAATGTCCTCTTGCTTGCTATCAGAATGAGAGGCTTTAGTTTTCAGGGGGAGCTGAAAGACTGTTACCCCCTCCAGTTAGGGTTGGGGGGCATAACCATGCCCATAGTGGTTGCAGCCCCACCCCTTTTTTTATTTTTATTACGTGGCATCTAGTGGGCTTTCTGCCACCATGGGGGGAGTGGATCGGGGTAATTACCCTATGTGCCCCGTGGGGGGCAGAAATACTTTGTCCTTATTTATTTGGGGTGGAGGCATGGCCATACCCCACCATCCTTTTTAAAAAACAAAATCGTCCCTGGTGTCCACTGGGCTTTCTGCCCCCGCGTGGGCGCAGCTGGGTCTAACGTAAAGTGACTTATTTGCCCCCATGGGGGGCAGAAATGACCAGCATGAATGCCTCCCCACAGGGGAACATCCGTGCCTAAGGGGCAGCCCTCCAAAACAAAAAACATACACAAAATAATCCCTGATGCCTAGTGGTTGGATTGGTCTATTTATGAAAGGCCAAAATGAGTGCCCCTCAAAGGGGAGTGACCCTTGCCCAGGGGGCCATCCCTCAAACAAAAAACATATACACACAGAATAATCCCTGGTGCCTAGTGGTTTCTGCCCATTGTAGGGGCAGATGGACCTAATAAAAATAGGCCGATCTGCCCCTAAAGGGGGCAGAAGTGACCAAAATTAATTCCCCCAGAGGAAAGTGAACCTTGCCCAAGGAGCTGCCCCCCCAAATAAAAAATATACACACAACCTAACCCCTGGTACTTAGTGGTTTCTGCCTCCCTTTGGGGCAGATGGGCCTCACAAAAATAGGCTGATCTGCTCCCAAGAAGGGAAAAAATGGCCAAAAGTAATGTGACCCAAAGGGGGAGCGACCCTTCCCCAAGGGGCTGCTCCCCTTAGACAAAATCAAAAAAACGAAATCCCTGGTGTCTAGTGGGCATTCCTGCTGCACGGTCATTATGCGATCATGTAGCAGGAATACTCAAAGAGACATCAGAGGTAAGAAGAATGTTTTCCTTTCTCTAATGCCTCTTTGTTCTCCCTGATCTCCAATGACGCACTGGAAGCAAATAACTTCCAGCATGTAAGGGGTGATCTCTAATGATGTCAGCACTTGTGCACGCTGACATCATTAAATGCTGTGGAGTAGTCAGGTGGCAATGAAAGCGCTTTCGCTGCTAACCCTGCTGGGGAGCTATGAGAAGGCGTCCCACAGGGCAGCACTAGCCCTTCCCTGTTGTTCATTGCCAGGATATAATGGTTACGTCCTTGGCACACTACAACCGTAGCTGAGGACGTAACCATTACATCCTCGGTATGGAAGGGGTTAATGTGATGCAAACATTTCAAACCGATCTCAAACAAAAATGAGTTTCTTCTGCTCTCTTCTCTAATTGCTCCATTCCTATTCTGTTTTTGCTTGGCTCAATAAATTTGATACACAGCAAGTCATCCATTATATAAAATGCTAAATCAAAGCTCACCCACATAACACTTTAACAACAGGAGGCCAGTAACGAACAGACCACTCAAATCCATTACATGAATAAAAGAATTTAAATGAGTGATTTCATGACTGTTACTTTCGGGGCTAAATTACACCAAAACTCCACTCATTGACACCCACCAAGTCTATCTTGCCACTTTAAAAACAGCAGTTCAAACCATGGCACACTCAACCAGAAGACTACCATATCTTTCCAGGCCTAGCCAGTTTTAAATGGCAACTTGTTAGGTAACCCTCTCACTCCATGTAATCATGGGCACTGGACATTTCACCTACAAATCTTTGTAATCAGTCTGTCAGTCTGGTTAATTCAATAAAAGCAGACTAGGGTGACTACAGCACCCAGAAGGTGTTAAGGTGATGCAAAGAATCCCATGACTGGAAACTGTCTGGAAAGAAGTGAAGTGAGGTGGTCTGCCTATGGAAATCATTTGCTTATTCAAGATGCCCTACATAACCCAAATATCCTGGCACATCAGTGCAGCAAACAGTCATACCCATGAATTGGTTATTCAGAAGGTTCTCCTTCACTCTAAAGTTCTGACACTCTGGGGGTTATTCTAACTTTGGAGGAGTGTTAATCCGTCCCAAAAGTGACGGTAAAGTGAGGGATATACCACCAGCCGTATTACGAGTTCCATAGGATATAATGGACTCGTAATACGGCTGGTGGTAAATCCGTCACTTTTCCGTCACTTTTGGGACGGATTAACACCTCCTCCAAAGTTAGAATAACCCCCTATATCTTTTGACTCCATTTTCCCCAAAATTAAAACCTTTATAACAAGTGTTTTAGGGACCACAACCAATAATCTCATGCTGCTTCTATGTTACTTTAAAGAAAACAAATGTAGAATCATCATTTTTCAACATCACTTAAATTAAACTCTAAAACCAGATTGAGCAGATTAAGTTAATTTTGCCAGAAAGATATTAATTTGGGGGAGAGGTACCTCTAACAAAATAATAAACACACTTTGTTCAGGGCACAACTCAGTTTAGGAGGACTGGTAGTACTGGAATAAGCAGCAGACAACGCCAGAGCGAAATGTGTGTTAAGTTTCAGCTGCAGTAAAAAAATTTAAAGGTAAGAAAATAAAACCGTATCATTTCCAAACTAATTTAGAATGTAGAATGTAACCTGTACAATATAACCTGCACTGGCTGTGCCAACACTAAAGACAATCCACGTATTTGTGTGTCCTTTAACGCATGTACTGCATCTACCATAATGCTGTGGGAGAAATTGTCCTGATGAGCTGGCAGTGTACCCCTCCATGATTGTTACACTGCATAATTTAAGTAATTTGGGGAAGTTCATGTTACATTTGTTACACAAATTCCCCAAACATATGCCATTATATCACTGCTAGTGCCTAAATTATAGAGCATGGGGTGTGGGTACAACATAAACAAACAGAATGGTAGTGGTTATTATTAGAGGCGTCTATGTTTTTCATGCTACTTTTATGAGCACAAAATGCATACTCACTTCTAAAATTGACACAAGAGCTTGTTGTGTTCTGAAATATGGCACTAAATTATAAGTCTGAGTGGTTGTGTCTTAGTGGACCGAATCATATCAACAAAAATAGGGTCCATAGAAAGTTAAAAGTCCACAATGGCCATGGACAAAACGCGGATTACCTATAAATCGGTGTTAGACCTGACAGCCTTAGGGTGGTCACCACTAACTTTTTGCCTGCCTCCCTCAACTTTTTAGAGACTGTTTTTGCTGGTTTCAAGACTCTGCACACTTTACCACTGCTAACCAGTGCTAAAGTGCATATGCTCTCTCCATCTAAACATGGTAACATTGGATCATACCCAATTGGACTATTTAATTTACTTATAAGTCCCTAGTAAAGTGCACTATATGTGCCCAGGGCCAGTAGATTAAATGTTACTAGTGGGCCTGCAGCACTGGTCGTGCCACCCACTTAAGTGGCTCCTTAACCTGGTCTCAGGTCTGCCATTGCAAGACCTGTGTGTGCAGTTCACTGCCAATTTGACTTGGCATTTAAAAGTACTTGCCAAGCCTAAAACTCCCCTTTTTCTACATATAAGTCACCCCTAAGGTATGCCCTAGGTAACCCATAGGGCAGGGTGCTGTGTAGGTGGAAGGCAGGACATGTACCTGTGTAGTTTACATGTCCTGGTAGTGTACAACTCCTAAATTCATTTTCACACTGCTGTGAGGTCTGGTCCCTTCATAAGCTAACATTTGGACTGCCCTCATACATTGTTTGAGTGGTAGCTGCTGATCTGAAAGGAGTAGGAAGTTCATATTTAGTATGGCCAGAATGGTGATACAAAATCCTGCTAACTGGTCAAGTTGGATTTAATATTACTATTTGAGAAATGCCACTTTTAGAAAGTGAGCATTTCTCTGCACTTAAATCTTTTTTTTTCTTACAATCCACGTCTGGCTGGGTTTAGTTGACAGCTCCCTTGTGCATTCACTCAGACAAACCCCAAACACAGGATACTCAGCCTCACTTGCTTACATCTGCATGTTGAGTGGGTCTTCCTGGGCTGGGAGGGTGGCGGGCCTGACACTTGCATGTCAAAGGACAGTAGTCTGCCCTCACACAAAGGACTGCCACACCACCTACTGGGACCCTGGCAGACAGGATTTAACTGAAAGGGGACCTTGTGCACTTTTAAGCCACTCTTTGAGGTCTCCCCCACTTCAAAGGCACATTTGGGTATTTAAACAGGGCCTCTGCCCCTACCAACTCAGACACTTCCAGGAGAAGAGAACCTGAACCAGAACCTGCATCCTGCCAAGAAAACCTCCCTTGCTGCTCAAAGGACTCACCTGTCTGCTTTCTGTAAAGGACTACTGCCTTGCTGTTGCCCTGCTGCCTTGCTGCTCTCTGGCTGTGGCAAAGAAGTGCTCTCCAAGGGCTTGGATAAAGCTTGCCTCCTGTTCCCTGAAGTCTCAGGTCCAAAAAGACTTCATCTCTACAAGGAGCACTCCATGTGCGGTGAAATTCGACGCACAGCCTGCCAGAAATGACGCATAGCCTGCACTGCGGTGAAAATTTCACTGCACGGCGAACCGGAACGATGCAGCCTGACTTCGCATCGAGAAGATCGACGCAGCGCCAGCGTAGCGACCGGAAATTCAACGCACAGGCCACCGAATCGATGCACAGGCGAGCCGGAATGACGCAGCTCGACTTACAGAGAGGAATTGATGCAGCGCCTGCCGCGTGGTAGAAAATTTGACCAACGCCCACTGAATCGATGCAGTGCCTGTGACTTCGTCCTGCCAGCACAGGAAATCCACGCATCGTCCCCAGGGTATCCGAAAAACCTCGCAACCCGAAGAGGATACACGACCAAGCGCCAGAAAACGACTCTCAGCCGTCCCTGCGTTTAAACTAAATGACACATCGCCGTGTGCAGCCCGAGAAATTGATGCACACCCCTTTGTTTCTATGCATCTTCTCCTCTGTGGTTCTTTGCAGAGATTTTGCACGCAAACCAGGTACTTTGTGCTTGAAAGAGACGTTGGTTGCTTTTAAAAGACTTCAGACACTTTATATCACCTTTACAGTGATATCTCAACATATACTTATTGCATTTTAATCATTTTGACCTGCATCTTACCGGATAAATATTATATATTTTTCTAAACACTGTGTGGTGTATTTTTGTGGTGCTATATGGTGTTATTGTATGATTAATTGCACAAATACTTTACACATTGCCTTCTAAGTTAAGCCTGACTGCTCAGTGCCAAGCTACAGAGGGTGGGCACAGGATAATTTGGATTGTGTGTGACTTACCCCGACTAGAGTGAGGGCCCCTGCTTGGACAGGGGGTAACCTGACTGCCAACCAAAGACCCCATTTCTAACAATCGGAAATTGTATATTTATAGCTATTGATTGGTCTTTTACAATATCCTGAGCTCTGCTTACTCTTACAGTTTGAGCATTACTCTATAAAGTGTGTATTTCATTATGTACACTCTGCGCCTCCTTGTATCCTCTTTCGTAAGTGCTTGGCTAACACAGGTGGCAGATACTCTCTGTTAACTTTAATATATGTTAATATTAATGCCCTGTATTGCATATTTTATGTATTTAATTTGACTTCCTGTAAATATTTAAATGGTCACTGGTGCCATTGTGATTTTACTTCAGTTCAAGCTCAGTAGAAAAGTACAGAAAAATAAACAAACAACTGCATAAATAGCTGCCTGGTAGTTATTTGCCAAAGTAGTATTCTACTCGTTATGTTGCCCAGTTCTTTTAACTTTCTCCGGCCCTCTAAAAGTTATAATTTCTCTGCTAATTACCCTGCCTTCTATTGTCCGTATACAATTTGTCAATCTGTGTGCTTCTTCTGAACACCGGTTGTCTCAATGCCGACTGTCTTTTCTTTCACATATTAAGTATGAGCCTTAATATAATCTTGGATTGTTGTCTGCCTTGTGTTTTGGGCATAGCAGGATTCCTCTCCTCCCAGAAGGCCCTTTCATTTCCTAATTTGAACAGTTAGCATAAGCACTCTACTTTGTTTCTAAGGGGTTAATATGAGAAATGAATAGAAATAAGCATCCGAGCAGAAAATATCCTTCTAGGGCATTGCATATCCATATGACATACTCCTTCTTTTCCCCCCTTACGTTTCCAATGTTTTATTAAGTGATCCTCTTATTACCTTTTCTGTGGCGATGAGTGGATCAGGTTCGGGAAATCGTATCAGCATAGATCCACCAGCCCTTGAAACTATTTTTTATGAACAGAACCTTATTCGCTGTCTCCCACAGTTTGTTGTGAGGAGTACTTCATGGAATGCAATAGGTATTGTCAGAGGATAAAAATGCAATGCTTTCCTTACTTTATTTTGAAACGATTAGCTTACATCAAAGCACTGTTCAGACCCTAAATCACAGTCCCATATGAACCAACTCTATTTGTACTGACCACCACCATCTCTCTTAAATATGTCCTTCTGTTTTGATCCAGTGTCTTGGACAAATATCTCATCTGCTGTGATACATGCTTTTTCTGCTGCATACTGCTTTAATCCACCATTATTGTTGATGATTAAACCTAAGTGTTAGAAATGACTTACTTCTGGAGTTCCATCCACATCCCTTGGTCATAACTTTTAATTTGAGTCTCAGAGTTCCTGGATGATCGTTTGCAGTCTCCTTGGATCCTTACAGCACTTTCATATGTTGATTAAATTATTTTGTTTCTATGATTCTGGCCACTATATGCCTGAGATCAACTGTAATCTTCTGATTTTAGTCATGATTTATAAGGCTTTAGGTAATCGTCATGATGATCCATGAGTCATAGTTTCTCTCTAGAGGATTTTTTCAATTAATTAGGTCCACTTAAGAACATTCAGATACCCCTTTCACTACCTGCGTCGTCCACAGAATTACAGAGAATGGTAGTTAATGGATCGATTTTCAATTACCACATGCATAGTTGCTAGGCTTATAATTACAAGGCTGCACTTACTCCCTGTGGAACTATTTATCGTCTAAATTCTAAAATCATTCTTTAAAGAGTAGAACATTGATAATGGTCTTTGGAGACTGACAAAAGTTAAGCTTGTTATGCAAAATTCCCAAATGTATGCCATTATCCCATGTTTCTTAGTTACAGGCCATACATGGTAAAATTTATCTGAGTCCATGTGGGAATAACTGCATTATATTGTACTGCAGCATTTAATTAGTGCTTACTATCCCAGGTCGAGCACTGAATTACTTGCCTTCATTGGTAGCACTTTGTAGGGTGTATGGTTGGAAGGATCCTGCCTTTATTTGATCCTATATGGGAAGTGTTTCCATGTTGTACCTAATAACCATTGAGGTGTGGTTATCATGTTATGGGATGCAGCATGTAGCAGTTTATTGGATGCTCAAGTGTGAGAGACAGACCCACAGTTTTTTTGGCTTTTAGTACACCTGTAGCTTTGTACAGCTATGCAGGCTTCATATGGTTATAGTGTGCCTAGCTGGTTACTTCCAGAATGCGAGCATCTGTAGTTAGCACCCTTAGGCCCATATTTATACTTTTGTAGTGCTGCATTTACTTCATTTTCTGATGCAAAAGCTGCGCAAACTAACAAAATTGAATTATATTTTGTAAGTTTGCACCGCTTTTTCGTCAAAAAATGATGCAAATGCAGTGCTAAAAAAGTATAACTATGGGCCTTAGTGTTTCTAAAGCTATTTGTCGTTACTCTGAAATGTATGCAAGGACCCATTGTGCAAAACAAATATAGTACTAATTGGCAGATTAACATTTTACTTATTTGTGCATAGTTTTTCCTATTTTCCCGATATTGTGCTCAATTACCCAAAAGAAACTTACACAAGTTTTACACACTCCTACTAACAATGGACCCTTGACTCTCTGGATAAGTGTGGCTATGCATTCAAGGCCTAGCTCATATTAAACATATTAGCTAGAGTCTGGATCGACCCAATTATCACCACTGAAATATCTTGGGAGATGTTCAGGCATAGTAGATACTAAATAGCCCTTCAAGTAAATCAAGAATATATAAATATATTTCTAGTACAAATGATAGCTGAAAAAAGAGAAAGTACACAAAATGATTCACAATAAATCATTAACAATAATGACACACCATAGAATAGTTTAGCTAGTGCTCCTGGCTGTGTACACTATAGTTAATTCATGACCACTAGATGATTGCAGTTATTGGCACAATTCGGAAACGCATGCACAATTCAACAATACAGTTTCAATGAATGCTTGCCAGTATTATTCAATATAGCCTTAGAACCCGCCGTAGCGGGATCTACTGGCTATTAAAGGCCGGCTCCCGCGTTAAATGCCCGAGCCGAGGGCGAGGGCATTTAACAAGGGAAAGGGCCTTTAATAGCCGGTAGAGCCCGCTACGGCGGGTTCTAAGGCTATTAGAACATTCTGCCACTCAGGGCAGAATGTTCTATTTAAAAAAAACAAATTGCTCACGGAGCCCGAGGGGATTAAAATCCCCTCGGGCTCGTGAGGCTTTGTTCACAGCTGCTGCTGTGAACAAAGCGAACATTGGAATGTTGGCGCTGCGGGCTTTTACCGGCCAGTAAAAGCCCGCAGCACTCCATTGTTTTCAATGGAGCTGCAACCTTCCAATGTTCTAATATGCAGCAAAACTATCACAACCCTCCTGCCAAAATTGAGTTTACGCAGTACAATCTAGTTAGGTTTTACTTTTCATGACCCTAATATCCATGAACATTTAAGGTAATGCAAAACAAATGTCAAACTATGAACAGTGCACCTGGTAACCTTCAAAAGAATGGAACAATGATTCAGAGATTGACAAGTGAACTTAATGGCTTTAAGTTACACCTACCTCTTAAGGTTAGGCATTTGTATCTCTTACACAATGTGGGGAAATCTACCTGCCTAAGGGCCCAACAGGCTACAGAACAGTGAATCCTCACAAAGGGGGGACTAACCTTAATAATATGATGATTGTACTACTGTCAGACCCACAGAAATTGATGTGAGGCCTACGGCAGAAAGGCCTCTACTCAGTCAAGAGAGTCCTCTTATGATCCATCCAACTGTCAAACTAACCAGGTTGTGGATGACTGCAAAACAACGGAGTTGAATGAAGTAGAAAAAAAAACTTGGTGAAGCAAGGGTGTGTGTTCACCAGGCAGAGCTACAACTCAATTTAACTGCCTTGTAGAGGATCATTCCTAGGACCTCCTCTGGTGTCTATTGATGATTAGCGAGAGCTTCAAGGTGCTGTATCCATGGCTGGTGGGTGTCTTCCACACAGATAAATATGGCAAGGCCACCCAGCAGAGCTTTTGCATGACTCCTTCGGCTTGTCCTTAGACAGGAGGAAATGTACAGTATCACATCGATCAATGTTCTAAAACAAGCAACAACAGCAGGCTCCATTCAGGTCCAGATCCAAAGGTGTTCACCAAGCTGGAGACAAGCTACAGCTTTTAAACCAAAGTGCAGGCAGTTTGAGTACCTTTTCCCAAACATAATCAGTGCATCCCCCAAAATCATCAGGTACAGCCTTGTCAGAAGTTAGGGTCAGGTCTGGAGCCAGTACTTAATCCAGGGCATTTTTACAGGTGCCATAAGCACCTATTTGTAAGAATTAAAAAAACAAATACTTTAGGGAATGCACAAAAAGGCATCTATCGCCTTCTGAACTTCTGACAAAGTAACCAGCTTCATAAAATGAAAATTGCCGTGTTCCTTAAAAACTCAATTAAATTAAAAATATACTAATAAATGCTGCTGAAATTGAGTGGGTCCTAGAAAGTGTGGGACCTAGATTTTAATGCAGTCTCAGACTCCATGCAATGAGGCTGGGCCAGTCTGGACCAGCCAATCAGGCTGTGGCACAATGTTCCTGCCTCAATGAAAGTGTTTAGTCAGCAGTTGCCACTACTAGTTTCACCGATGAAAAGGTACACAGTACACTGAGCTGTTTTGATGAGATATAATGTGTATTGATTCCACATATCCTTTAAAAAGAAATAGCAGAGGAAGAAAATGTAGAGGATCAAGTTGTTGCCAATGAGAAGTATGCATCCTTCAACTTGCAAGAAGCACTTCTGTAAAAGTAAATGTTTGCAAATATCTGCAAAAACAGCTTCACTGAACAGCTACGGTGATAGTATTCATGTAGCATTTGTCAATGATTGAAAGCCAGTTGCTGTAAAAGTTACCCTCATAACATTTGTGAACATCCCAAACTGGCAGAAAAATCAAATGCAAAGGGCCCATATTTGCCCCAAGCCTCTGAAATGAATTTACATTGGAGAACTAATAGGCAGCTCCCACGGGACCAACTGTGCACCCTAGAAACTTGCTATATGCTACAAACAGGTAGAATGAAGGAGACCCTCAAATGGTGGAGAGACCAAGTAAGAGATTCTGAGTTAAGGGTATGATAAAATAGTCACCCTGAGGAACACTAAGTTGCAGCTTGTAGAGTCCCTGGTATCAGAGGTACCAAACACTGTTACACAGAGAGTTTCAGGGACAAAATAGAATGAGAAAATGTTTCAGCTGCTTAATTTATAATGTCACCTAAAAGCATGGTACACTCTTTTATTAGTAATTGAATAAATAATAAAATGAAGATCAGGAGAGAGGCAGCTTGTCCTCTCAATACCAAAGTCTTACGTTGATGCAGTGTGCATACCAATATCACTCAATTCACTTCAACGTAAGACTGCAGACCATCTACATAACTGCGGGGGAAATACAACCATGAAAGCATTATGATTGTCATGGTTTCCAATCAAGTAAGTGATTAATTATAACCGTATCTTTCAGTGGCTGTCCAACTGCCTATAGATTGATCACTGATGACAACTGCTTGAATCAAATTGAGCTTGGCAAGCAAAAGCAATCTCTCAAATTCTCCCTGTTTAATATTATTGTCAAATTGGTTACTGTTACAATTTTCTTCTTACCATTAAAGTTGGATATTGGTTAAACATACCTTTCATGGACCTTTACTCACTGGTGTTTGCTGGTTTATATCTGTGTACGATGAATGTTTGTCCCTGTGCTATGACAGGTGTGTTGTCTCTAATTCATTTAGTTAGTAATCTAATTGATTCACCTCTGGTCCAAACGCTCCCATTGATAATATTCTAATGTCTTTTTTTGACACTGTCATCCACACCCTGTCCCAAATGCATATTTTGATAGAACAATTTCCTACTGTGTACGTAAATAAATTTGAAATCCGTTGATGCCACTATGATATCCAATGTAAAGATCATGACTTGCTCGGTTTGCAAGTGTTGGACTTTTGCTTATGCAGGGTCATCCCCAGACTTTTTTGCCTCCTGCCTCCTATATTTTTCTGACATGTTGCTGTTGGCTTTTCAACTCTGAGCACTTTACCACTGCTAACCAGTGCTAAAGTGCATATGCTCTCCTGTTTAAATTGTATGTAAGTGGTTTATCCATGATTGGCATATTTGATTTACTAGTAAGTCCCTAGTAAGGTGCACTAGAGGTGCCAGGGCCTGTAAATCAAATGCTACTAGTGGGCCTGCAGCACTGGTTGTGCCACCCACATAAGTAGCTCTGTAATCATGTCTCAGACCTGCCACTGCAGTGTCTGTATGTGTAATTTTACACTGTAAATTCGACTTGGCAAGTGTACCCACTTGCCAGGTCTAAACCTTCCCTTTCCTTACATGTAAGGCACCCCTAAGGTAGGCCCTAGGTAGCCCCAAGGGCAGGGTGCAGTGTATGGATAAGGTAGGACATATAGTAATGTGGTTTATATGTCCTAACAGTGAAATACTGCCAATTTCGTTTTCACTGTTGCAAGGTCTGTCTCTCTCATAGGATAATATGGGGGCTACCTTTAAATATGATTAAAGTGTAGATTCCCCTAGAGAGTAGATGGACATGTGGAGTTTGGGATCCCTGAACTCACAATTTAAAAATACATCTTTTAGTAAAGTTGATTTTAAGATTGTGAGTTTGGAAATGCCACTTTTAGAAAGTGAGCATTTTCTTGCTTAAACCATTCTGTGACTCTGCCTTGTTTGTGGATTCCCTGTCTGGGTCAGTTTGACAGTTGAGTTGTTTTTCACCTCACACCAGACAGTGACACAAAGGGAGCTGGGGTGTGATCTGCATTTCCTGATTAGCTATCTCTGCTAGGAGGGAGGGGTGGAGTGGTCACTCTCATCTGAAAGGACTGTGCCTGCCTCTGACAATGCTGTCTCCAACCCCCTGGTGTGTGTCTGAGGCCTTGCCTGGGCAAGGCAGGATTTCACAAGAAGGTGTGAGTCCCCTTTGAAGAAAGGTGACTTCAAAGACTAAAATGGGTATAAGAAGGGCACCCAAACTTACAAACTTTAGAAACACTTCTGGAATCAAGGGGAACCTCTGCCTGGAGAAGAGCTGATCGCTGAGGAACAAGTGCTGCCCTGCCTGTGACTGTGCTTTGTGGAGCTTTCCTGCAGTGCTGCTTCTGCCTGAGTAAGAGGGCAAAGACTGGACTTTGTGTGCCTTCCATCTTGAAGAAGAAATCTCCAAGGGCTTGATGTAGAGCTTGCCTCCTGTTGTTGAAGTCTCAGGGATAGCAAAGACTTCTTCCTGCCAGCACCTGGAGTCTCTGGAGAGACCCCTACTCTGCTCTGTGGTGCCCTTCCAGTTCCTGGGACCCTGAAAGGAGAGGCTGGCAGCCTAAGGACAAAAATACACGCACCGAGTGCCGTGCGGAGAAAAGATCGACGCGAATCCGATCGCGGCTGAGAAAACGACGCGACGCCGGCTCCGCAGCTGAGAAACGACGCCGCAGGAAACGCGACCGGAGAATCGACGCCCGGAGCAGGAGAAACGACGCGCAGCATCGCTGACGAAGGCTGAGAGATCGCAACCAGCGCCGCGGGACTTTCGGACCGTCGCGTGGCTGGCTTTTTCGACGCGCCTCGCCGTGCCGAGCTGTTTTCGACGCATATAACCGTGCAGGGTTATTTTCGACGCACACCGCCCGTGCGGGGTTATTTTTGACGCAAACCAGGTACATTTACACGCTAGCAGCGCTAGTGTGTTGTTACAACTACCTAAAGACTCTTTTTATTTTAAACCTTTAAAAAATCATAACTTGACTTGTGTATGTTGGATTTTTGTCGTTTTGGTCTTGTTTTGTCTAGATAAATATTTCCTATTTTTCTAAACTGGTGTTGTGTCATTTTGTAGTGTTTTCATTAAGTTACTGTGTGTGTTGGTACAAATACTTTACGCCCAGCACTCTGAGGTTAAGCCTACTGCTCTGCCAAGCTACCAAGGGGGTAAGCAGGGGTTAGCTGAGGGTGATTCTCTTTTATCCTAACTAGAGTGAGGGTCCTTGCTTGAGCAGGGGGTAACCTGACTGTCAACCAAAGACCCCATTTCTAACATTGGTGACCAGCGGTCGGGATTGGACTTGTATTTGTACTTGACATACAGTAATTAAGTGTACACTACTGTTTTGATCTCAGACCACTACGTGACCACATACTACTTGTCTTGTGATTCTGCTTTTTGTTCTCTGATGTCCTCCTGGAAGTATTGATGATATTTTTGGACTTTGTTTTTTGGTTGTGAAGCCTTTGCAGAAATGGAAGTCAATTTCTGGCACCTATCTATGTATAAAAAGTGGCAGCTTAAAGCATTCTGCATGGAAAGGGGACTGGCTGTGAACAAGGAATCCAGAAGGGAGGATCTTGAGTCAGCCCTGTTTCAGGATGAATTGAAACGTTGTCAGGCAACACCACCAAATGAGTCTGAGGAGGATAACTACTCTGAGGAGGAGGACTACTCCAAAGAGGAGGGCAGTGGCCCTGAGGAGGGAACAGAAAGAGATGATAGGCTCCTAGCTCGAATCCGGAGTCTGGAAGAGCTAGATGCAGAGCTTAAGAGGGCTGAGGAGAAGAGAGCCTTAGTCCTGGAAGAAAGGAGGAGGGACTTAGAGATTAAAAAAATTATTTATGCTTACGAGCTTAAATTGAAAGAGCTGGAAGTCATGAGGGCTGAGTCCAGCTGGAATGGTGGCAGCAACAATTGTATATCCAGTGATGCTGCAGAAGTGCACATGCCCAGAGAGGTGGTGCCCTACTTGAAGGAGGGAGTTAACACACGCCAGGAGGTTCAGGGGTATGAGGTAGCTCCAGTGATGCACAGGGTCTCTGAGGTAGATTGGGGAACTGGCATGGGGAGTCATATTCCTACTGGTGGGAGGGACACTCTACTGACTCTAGGTGAGAGTGACAGGGAGAGGGGTTCCCCCCAGGTAGAAGTCCTGGTTATGGAGTGTGAAAACATCCCAGAAGAGTGTGGGTTGAGTGTCAGG
Organism: Pleurodeles waltl; assembly: GCF_031143425.1. Taxonomy (NCBI): domain Eukaryota; kingdom Metazoa; phylum Chordata; class Amphibia; order Caudata; family Salamandridae; genus Pleurodeles; species Pleurodeles waltl. The sequence goes on along the minus strand of NC_090448.1, from coordinate 263,300,351 downwards.
GACAGTCAGGTACTGTCTCACCAGTCTCAGGAGGGTGATGTGGGGTGCTTTGTCAAGGCAGAGTCACTGGATGGTTGGGTGAAGGGTACTTTGGTTAATTCATGTGAGGGGCTGAGTGATGTAATTGCTGGAGAGCATATGTCTAGTCCTTATTTTCCAGAGCTATGCCAACACCAGGTGGAGTGTGAGTTCTCTGACCCCAGGGAGCTTACAATGGAGGCAGACTTCTGGGTGAGTACCAGAGAGTCTGAAGAGGCATTTGGGGGTGCTCCTGAGAGGAGTGGTCTAGGTAGTTCCCAACCAGGTGAGGTAGGGAAGGATTGTAGTGTCCCAGGTAGGTCCCACTGTAGTGGGATGGGTGAGGGACCCCATGTCCAGTCTCAGAGGAGAGGGAATGGGGATGGGTTGAGGCCCAAGGTGCCCGAGATCCGGTCCCAGGTCCTGGAGGGTTCCCTGCGGGAACACCAGGAGGGGAGCCTAGCCTGTACCATAGGGCCATCTGTTGAGGGAGACCCCACAGTGTCAGGAGAACTTGGGGGGGCGGCTGTAGCCAGCGTCCCACCAGTTCTGGTGTCTGGCAGTACCACTCCTAGTGAGGGGTTGCAGAAGTCCAGACAGAGGGTTGAGAGGGGGTTGCGGACCCCAGTGGAGAACCTGGAGGGTCAGGGGTCAGCTCTGAGAGCAGAGCCCCCCATGAATGACCTTGGTGAGACCATTTCTGGGTTGGGGGGAATCCAGACTCTGTCAGATGGGCAGAGGTCAGGAGACCTGCGCCAGCCAGACTCTTGTGTGGCCCTTCGGGACAGTGTGTCCCTTGAGGGGGGTAAGTGTGCCCCCCTGGAAGTCCTGGTGTGCCAGGCAATGGTTCAACCGCAGGGTGGTGACTCTGGGTTGAATGATCAGGTTCAGGGGGTAAACTCTGACCTGATGGGGGGTAAATGTGCTCCCAAGGAAGTCCTGGTGTGCCAGGCAGTGGTTCAACCGCAGGGTGGTGACCCTGGGTTGGATGACCAGGTTCAGAGGGTAAACTCTGACCTGGTAGGGGGTAGGTATGCCCCCCAGGAAGTCCTGGGTTGCCAGGCAGTGATCCAGTCTGTGGGTACAGACCCTGGATCGGGAGGCCAGGTTAAGGGTGTCCCCCCTGACCTGGAGGAAGGGGCTACTGCTAACAGTACCCCTACCATGTTGTCTTCTGGGGGGGCCACTCCTAGTTGGGTGGTTCAGGACCCCAGAAGAGAGGGCAGGGGGAGGGAAGCCTCACCCCTGGCCCTGGTCCAACCTGAAGGTACAGACCCCAGGTTGGAGGATCAGTTGCAGGTTAACATCCCTGCACTGATGGAAGAATTGTGCAGGACTGCTTCTACAAGCACCCTGACAGTTTTTGACTCTGGGGGTGCCGCTTCTGCAGGAAGGGTACAGAGCCCCAGAGGGGAGGACCAGGGTCAGGTTGTCATCCCTGACCTGGTGGAAGAGAGAGTGGTCAAAGGGTGCCAGGCACCTGGGGCTACCACCCCCCACTCTCCACAGTCACAGTGGTTAGAAAGGCCTGAGGTCGGGCTCTCTTCCCTGACAGTTGTCTGGGGCCACTGTGGCTTGCTGTCCTGGTGGACAGAGTTGCCCCTGGGGGGGGGAGGACGAGAGTCACACCCCGGGGGTGGAGTGGGCAACACCACTGTGTTGGCCCTGGTGATACTATCTGCCCATTGCAATACATCTGTGAGCAAAGTAAAATTAGGTGTTGCACAGATGGTGTCTGTAGATGTGGAGAAGGGTTCCCCATGGGTTAGCTTAGTGGGCCCTGAGAGTATGGACAGAGGGATCCAACTGGAGTCAGGAAGGCGTAGAACTGGAGCATGCCCCTGCTGTTGTGGGCCTGGGTCCCTGTTCTATCGCCCCAATCAGGGAAGTACATCAAGGTATTGATTGTTCTCCCCTGGCTTTAGGCTGGTAGGGGGTCGTGTTGGACTTTTGCTTATGCAGGGTCATCCCCAGACTTTTTTGCCTCCTGCCTCCTATATTTTTCTGACATGTTGCTGTTGGCTTTTCAACTCTGAGCACTTTACCACTGCTAACCAGTGCTAAAGTGCATATGCTCTCCTGTTTAAATTGTATGTAAGTGGTTTATCCATGATTGGCATATTTGATTTACTAGTAAGTCCCTAGTAAGGTGCACTAGAGGTGCCAGGGCCTGTAAATCAAATGCTACTAGTGGGCCTGCAGCACTGGTTGTGCCACCCACATAAGTAGCTCTGTAATCATGTCTCAGACCTGCCACTGCAGTGTCTGTATGTGTAATTTTACACTGTAAATTCGACTTGGCAAGTGTACCCACTTGCCAGGTCTAAACCTTCCCTTTCCTTACATGTAAGGCACCCCTAAGGTAGGCCCTAGGTAGCCCCAAGGGCAGGGTGCAGTGTATGGATAAGGTAGGACATATAGTAATGTGGTTTATATGTCCTAACAGTGAAATACTGCCAATTTCGTTTTCACTGTTGCAAGGTCTGTCTCTCTCATAGGATAATATGGGGGCTACCTTTAAATATGATTAAAGTGTAGATTCCCCTAGAGAGTAGATGGACATGTGGAGTTTGGGATCCCTGAACTCACAATTTAAAAATACATCTTTTAGTAAAGTTGATTTTAAGATTGTGAGTTTGGAAATGCCACTTTTAGAAAGTGAGCATTTTCTTGCTTAAACCATTCTGTGACTCTGCCTTGTTTGTGGATTCCCTGTCTGGGTCAGTTTGACAGTTGGGTTGTTTTTCACCTCACACCAGACAGTGACACAAAGGGAGCTGGGGTGTGATCTGCATTTCCTGATTAGCTATCTCTGCTAGGAGGGAGGGGTGGAGTGGTCACTCTCATCTGAAAGGACTGTGCCTGCCTCTGACAATGCTGTCTCCAACCCCCTGGTGTGTGTCTGAGGCCTTGCCTGGGCAAGGCAGGATTTCACAAGAAGGTGTGAGTCCCCTTTGAAGAAAGGTGACTTCAAAGACTAAAATGGGTATAAGAAGGGCACCCAAACTTACAAACTTTAGAAACACTTCTGGAATCAAGGGGAACCTCTGCCTGGAGAAGAGCTGATCGCTGAGGAACAAGTGCTGCCCTGCCTGTGACTGTGCTTTGTGGAGCTTTCCTGCAGTGCTGCTTCTGCCTGAGTAAGAGGGCAAAGACTGGACTTTGTGTGCCTTCCATCTTGAAGAAGAAATCTCCAAGGGCTTGATGTAGAGCTTGCCTCCTGTTGTTGAAGTCTCAGGGATAGCAAAGACTTCTTCCTGCCAGCACCTGGAGTCTCTGGAGAGACCCCTACTCTGCTCTGTGGTGCCCTTCCAGTTCCTGGGACCCTGAAAGGAGAGGCTGGCAGCCTAAGGACAAAAATACACGCACCGAGTGCCGTGCGGAGAAAAGATCGACGCGAATCCGATCGCGGCTGAGAAAACGACGCGACGCCGGCTCCGCAGCTGAGAAACGACGCCGCAGGAAACGCGACCGGAGAATCGACGCCCGGAGCAGGAGAAACGACGCGCAGCATCGCTGACGAAGGCTGAGAGATCGCAACCAGCGCCGCGGGACTTTCGGACCGTCGCGTGGCTGGCTTTTTCGACGCGCCTCGCCGTGCCGAGCTGTTTTCGACGCATATAACCGTGCAGGGTTATTTTCGACGCACACCGCCCGTGCGGGGTTATTTTTGACGCAAACCAGGTACATTTACACGCTAGCAGCGCTAGTGTGTTGTTACAACTACCTAAAGACTCTTTTTATTTTAAACCTTTAAAAAATCATAACTTGACTTGTGTATGTTGGATTTTTGTCGTTTTGGTCTTGTTTTGTCTAGATAAATATTTCCTATTTTTCTAAACTGGTGTTGTGTCATTTTGTAGTGTTTTCATTAAGTTACTGTGTGTGTTGGTACAAATACTTTACGCCCAGCACTCTGAGGTTAAGCCTACTGCTCTGCCAAGCTACCAAGGGGGTAAGCAGGGGTTAGCTGAGGGTGATTCTCTTTTATCCTAACTAGAGTGAGGGTCCTTGCTTGAGCAGGGGGTAACCTGACTGTCAACCAAAGACCCCATTTCTAACAGCAAGGTCATCAAAGATGTGTAATAAAAAATGCTTTAAATATTCTTATAGCCCTTTGTCACACACCAGAGTATGGGAGAGTGGGGATAAATGCATAGAGCAATTTTGCATGTTATCCCATTGGGATCTCAGTAAAAGAACACTGCGGAGCACTCAAGACACATGCAAAGAAGTCTCATGGTCCTAAAAGATTTACTTCTGGTTTTCTTTTAGTCTGCAGAGCTTTTTAAAGCTCAGCTGCTGTGCACATACTCTGCCAATTATTCTTCAGAAATGCATGCTCTTTTAGAGTTTGCCCTGGATAAAGTTGTAGTTGTTTCAACAACCTTATTTTAAATATACTGAAAACAAATCATACATGTACATATACATAGAGGGCTTTGGGTGAGCCCATCACCATTATCTTACTAAGCCTATGAGGAAGCAATTTTAAGTACAAATAGATTCACCAGTCTGGCTTTTGTGGTCACTCCTTTTCCTCATAAATATACATTTATCAAGGAACGTGCAACGGTGATAGAATGAAAATCAAACTACAAAATATTTGTAATTCACATAGACCGTATTAAATTACATTCCAATTTCATTGTAAAAAAAAATCACATCTATAAGTCCAGCATTATATCATTAAAAACGATATCCACAAATATCCAAATTATTCAGTCACTCAAAACACACATCATCCAGACCACAGGCTTCCCAAAGACACAGCCTTTGTACATCATTGAACTAAATCTTTTCTTCAGCATGACAGTGTAATTTTGAGTCATTCATAAAAAGAAATGTTGATGCAGCATTACAATGGAATCAGGTTATTTACGTCCATCTTCTTCAGGACAAACTGTATTTGCTGTTCTTTGTATAATGTTAACAAAGTGTGCATACAAGGTGGATCCAAAATGTTGTAAAACTAATTAACAATTGTGACATCCTAATTGAAATGTGGGCCAATATAAATATACTTGGCATATCTTCTTTCCTAAGTTAATAACTTTAAATAAAAAAAAAAACTTTTCTCCATTTTGGATGTGTACAGATTCAGAACAAACGTCTATTCTTGTGGTTGTTTATTCACTCTTCCTACTATGTAGTTTTTTTTTACCCTATTCCGCAGAGCGAAGTCGACCTAAATTATGGATACACAATAGTGTCTCCTTCTGGACTGGATTAACTCTCTTCATCCCTTGACCTAATGAACTGTCATTCACATTTTTCTTCCATCCACCACAGAGTAGTGCCACAGAGTAGAGCATGAAGAAATAGGTCAGGACACTTCATCCACTGGCTTTATTGCACTGTGAGTGATAGCATTTTCCTCATCACATATGCACATTCAAATAAAAAGAAGTGCACCTAACTGCTAGGCAAATAATTTACCAATGTTTTTTTCTTCCCATTCGTTAACACTTTTTAAATTGTTTTGAGTCATCTTGGGTATTTAAATTATGGGGGTCATTTTCAGTATATTAGGCAGTCTGGCAGGCCTTCCCACGAGAAGACTGCCCACCATACATAAAGTTCCCCACCAGGCAGGCAGGCAGGGGAATTGCCTTTATTGAAGTCTCTATTGTGGCAGGGCCATTAAAGGCAGTGAAGCTGTGTCGAATGAGAGCCAAGTTTGTGATGCCCATTCTGCAATGCTGTTTTTTTTAAAGAAAAACTAGGATTTATACTTGAAAAGTAAAGAATCAATGACCTTGACACATAGGAAATGTTCTCCCTACGCATGGGAGCCACTGGATAATATCCCAGGTCATCTCACTCGTGCCTCAGATGGCAGCCAAGGGAAGGGAAATGTAAATAGGGAAGGATGACTATAACTATGAACTGAATCACTGTGGAGGATGGTACATTGGGACCGAGGTTAAGCAGAAGAAAAGCCAGAGAAGCCTCCACCCAGCACTTTCCCTCACTCTAATTAGGGTGGTGTGGCGCACATTTCATTCGAGTACTTCTGATTTAAAGTAATTCAGTGTTAACTGTACACTTTGTGAATCAGTAGGAATCATATTTCCTGCCATTTGCATTAAAATAGAAAATGCGTCCTATACCTATCCTATATCATTCTTTATATGGCCGTTAGAACTCACCCTTACTGTTCTATTAATATCGTACATGATGGTTAGATTTGTTTTTAATTTTACATTTTTTGTTAGAAACATATTTCAGCCTTGTTTAGAGTGACGTTTGTTTCCTTTCATTTTGTTCTTTTTATTTTATTGGCATGTGCTACCATTTCATCAACTTGCACAGGCTATACGGTTGGAGTAGGTATTGTTTGATTTACCAACAGCCTAACTTCTAAGTGCACAGCAAGAAGGCTCATGTACGTTAATGTGTGTGGCTATGGGTGTCAGCTACTACCCTATATTTGCCTTTTGGTGCCGCCAGCATTGACTTTTTCTTTAAGCCTTTCTGACAAATGGTTTTACTTGCACAACATGGTGACCGTTAATGAGAAATGTGTCAAATACACCTGATAGATCCCTGAAAAATGAACCAGAGGAACCCATCAACAAAGTAATTTAGCAACTTACAGGGGAGAAAACACCAAAGAAGCTATAGTAGCACACTCATTTATCAGTGCCCCTTGCAGCAGTTAAAGAAATTGATCACTCTGCACAATCTTTTTCTGCCAAAGACTTTTACTTTTAAAAAGCCGCTCAAAAGCATTACTTTAGCCAAATCTTTAGTGGTGTTCTCTATGGTGTTTTTGTGCTTCTTTGCCGAGTCTCAGGTGTGACCATCACCCACTTATAACAGCCGCCTATTGTGCACATGCTCCTGGGTTTCTGGAAGCCTCATTAGTCATCTGCGTTTTACATCACATCGGTCTTGAGGTCTAGTCCTTGCCACGCGGGGCCCTTTCTGTAATTAAGACAACGTAATTCAGTTTCCGATGATCTGCTTCAAACGCCACACTGTCCAACGTGCGTGTTGATGTATCTGCTCATTCTCACGAGTGCAAAATTGCTCTAATTTTCTGAGGAAGTAGACGGCTTATCCTGGTTTCCTGAGATTTATTCTACATGGGCCATCTGTCGTCTTCAGATAAGGGTTTTCTGCATTTTATCATTCTCACGCTGAACAGCAAAGCAACAGAGAAGGAAATGCCTCTTGGGTGCACAGTGACCCACAGGGAGATCGAAGCAAATAAAGAACCTCTGTAAATAGAGAGGTATGTGTATTTTCTGCCACCTTGTTTAGTTGCAGACACAGCAAACTTTATTTTCCTTAATAAGAGCAGAGCATCGCTTGTTACTTAGGAGAGGCAATCCTCTCCCGTCTGATTATCAGTCCTGTTGTCCTTGCATTAGATAGTAATTTGATTGTGCAGCTATTGTAATTTGTAATTTTTAATTATATTAGAATTAGAACACATTGATAATAGATGATGCTGCGTGCCTTTTTTTGCTAAAGAGTTGGCAATGACTGCATTTCAAGACTTCATATATTTTTCAGTTGTATAAATAAAATAAATAAAATATATTAAAAATAAACCATATAAAATATGTAAAGCATGCCCTGCCGCTCGCCTACCTTAGCACAGAAGTATACTAGAAATATGGGTCCTTATTCAAGGATAGGCACTTACACCTATGGAAAGTTAAATATGGATCTACTGGGTGAGTCCCTCCAGATATAGATGAGACCAGGCTGTGACAAAAATCTGGTCAGACCCCGTTCGGAATGCCACGATGAAAGCAAGGGCTACTGACCTTCAACAGTTGGGGCTGAGTTAATTCGTCTGTGATGACCAAGGACCTGTTCTACACTTTTTATTATCATATGCTGCAGGGGGTTATATGTCGGAACCACGGGTGCCTAAACCACCTGTGGCTCAACAACGAGGTCGGAACAACGACCTCGTTCTAAACACTAATGCCTTTACCACAAATGCATTTACAACGATTTTACCATTGTAAATGCATTCCTGGTAAAGGCATTACCAATCAGCATGCACAATCCAGCATGCTTCCACCTCAGCCCCCCACCCCACCCCACCCCTTATACCTAAACCCTGACCCACCTAAACTCTAATCACCCCCAGGCCCCCACCCCACCCCAAAAACTAAATATACCCTGAGTCCCCACCCCACCCCTAAAATCTAAACCCTGCCCCCCAAACCCTAATCACCCCCAGCCCCCTCCCACCCCCCAAAACAGCCCCAGTCCCAGCCCAACTTACCTCCTCCTTCACCGCGTCCACTCGGACTCCCTTCTGTACCTTAACCACACATGTACGTTGTTCAGACATGCATGGTTAAGGTACCGAAACCAGGGAGTCGTGGAAAACGAAAGCGTTGTTGCGCTTTCGTTTTTCACAACCTCGTGGTTCCGGACTCGTTCTTCTGGGTGTTTTCCCGCTGCAGGCCATTCAAGAGCAGCTCTACAGAACGTTAGGACGCACCTAATTATATCTTTCTATGCAAATTGATTTAATACTCAGGAGACGTAGATGCAACAGAAATCAAAGTAATAAAGACTAATCCATTATAACTCTAGAATTCTAGTAGAAGCCCCCATATAGAGCTCTGTAGAACATCTACCAGGGGCTGGCTTGTTAATATTTTTGATTGTGCAGGAAAGTGATTGGCAAGAAGCAAAAGATAGCCACAAATCACCAAAGTCCTGAGTACTAAGGTCCTACCTTTACTCCTGTGTTAGCCTCTTTTATTGTTCTGTCTCAGGCTTTGGCCTCACCTGATCTGCTATGTACCCTCTTTCATATAAAAATCCAAATCTACTCGTCACCTTACATTCCCAGAAACCATGGCTAAGGCAGCTCATGTCAAGGCACCATCCACTGATTTCTTGTCAGCTCCGACTTTCCTGGAGTCTGCTCTCACCACTCTCCTATATGAGCTGATTTAGATTAAAGATTGTATTGCACAAATGTCATCTGTGGTTTCTGCTACAAATTAGTAGGTACAATCCGTGTGAAGTGACAGTAGCTCCTTTTCAACCAGATTGACAAGTGTCAAGGGGCAACAGATGGATGTAGAATCACGTCCCAATGCTATTCTAGATTGGGGTAAAGGTTTCTGCTATCGCCATCAGAAATGCTTCTATTTGGATGTCCACAGCTGCAGTCACTGTGGCAATATCAGGATTATAGGCCTACCCAATTGCATTGAGATGGATTATATACCCTTTTTTGGGTGCTTTCATCCCTGAACTTCTGAATCTCAACTTTGACCCAGCACTGGAATTCCATGGCCCACAGGGTCTGCTCCAATCATGTGCCTGACGATCATTACCCATATCATGTTGTGGTATGTTGTGTACGGCATCAGCATACTAGAGAGATTCCCCAGAAAAGCAAAAACACTGCTCTTATTGGCATGAGAATGCTAAAATTCTGTTCTGGAGTTCTGTGCCCATACAAATGCCAAACAGAAACAGTTTTTAGCTGTCTGCCCTTGACTTAAGAAGAAGGATATTAAATATGGACTACTGGAACCCACTACCATGCCCATCACTTTTTCAAAGCAGAGCATCCGAATACCACGAGCCAAAAGAACTGTAGTCCTTTTTGGATGCCTTAGACGACACAAACATGGAGGCCTTTCCCTCTGTGGCTCCCTTGACCTACTTGTCCATGCCCCAAAAGGATGTAACCAAGGATATGCTTTCACCTCCAAGGATGGACGTGAATGCTGGGACTCAGTCACACAGAAATGGTCTCAAATTGCCCAGCAGTGATTTGGAAAACCTTTCCATCCAAGAGATAATCAAGGTCCCCCCTTAATTATTGATGGGACAGCTGCGAGTGTTGTTTGCTCTGTAGAGTGTATTGGAGACGTGAGCCTTCGTGCCATGACTGAGCAAGCTTCCCGTGTTCTGCTCACTTCATCATTGTATTACTTCATGGGGGGAGAGATGTAAATCACCTGGTATTTTGTATTTTTAAGATCAATGATGATATTTGTTGGGGGTGGCAAGTAGTATTAATGTGATGAATTTAATTGCAGTTTCTAAGTCCTTTTGTGATACGCTCCCATTCTGATTCTCTAGGGCTGCCTTCCATCCTTACTGTCTCCTCTTAAGTGCATTGTCTCCAGTTTAATGAAAAAATGGGTTTCTCTCTTTGGTGAGCGACCCCACTCCCTTCTGTATCAGTGCCTTCTCTTGCAACCCACTTACAGGTTCAATTTCAAGGTCTATTTTAGTCCCTTCATGGCTCTGAGGTGTACTCCTTACCTCAAGGTCGGCTTTTCTACTTCCACTGAGTGTTCCTGGTGGGTAACATCCTTAACCACAGGTTATAAACAACCCTGCCATTTCCCCAAAAAGCGTGACCACGCTTGCAGGAACAACGCATGGCTTTTTCTGTGACTTAATCACGCATGTGCTAAATTATGCATATGCATAGTTAAGGTACAGAAAAAGCCATGCGTTGTTCAGGAAAGGATGTGGAGGATGCAGTGAGGGGGGGTGGATTTAAGAGATTGGGGTGGGTGGGGTGTTGGCAGGATATATTTTTTAAGGAGAGGAGTGGGGTCTTTGGTTGTTTTTTTTTAGGGCTTGGGGTAGGGGGTTGGGCTACTTTTTTTAGGGGTGGGAGTGGGGGGGTTGAGTATTTTTTTATTTAGGGCTTAAGGTTAGGCATGGCAGTTTAAAAGGGGTGGGGGAAGGATTAAGGAAGGATGGGAGGAGGGAGGAGAGAAGAGGAGGAAGGATCTGGAGAGGATGCAGTTAGGCAAGTGGGGTTGGGCAAGGGTTGGTGGGTAGTTTTTAGCGGTGGGTGGATTTAGGGCATAGGGTGGGTGGGGGTATCAGGGTACTTAGTTTTTTGGGCAGGGGTGGGGGGTTTTGTAGTTTTGTTTTAGGGCTCAGGGCGGGTGGGGGGTGTCAGGATAGTTTAATTTTATGGGGCTGGGTTTGGGGGTTGGAGTAGTTGTTTTTTTCAGGATTTAGGGCAGGTTGGGGGTTCAGGGTAATTTAGTTTTTAGGGGCGGGGTGGGGGTAGGGATAGTTTGTTTTTTTAGAGCTCAGGGTGGGTGTGGGGTGTCGGGTAGTTTTGTTTTATGGGGCAGGGGTGGGGGGTCAAGGTAGTTTATTTTTTGGGGATCAGGGTGAGTGGGGGGTTGGGTTCTTTAGTTTTTTAGAGGCGGGTGGTAGTTGGGATAGGTTTTTTTTAGGGCTCAGGGCAGGTGGGAGGGTTGAGTAGTTTAGGTATTAGGGGTGGGGTTAGTTTGGGGTCTCAAGGCGGGTGGGGGTGTTGAATGAAAGAACCACGCATGCCATTTCACATGCCGTCTCTACACATGCCTTTACTAGACATGCTTTTATAATGAAACTATTTATAAAGACATGCGTGGTGAAGGCATGCTTGGAAACAAAGCGGTCGTGGTTCTGACCACATTGTTAAGGCATGCATTGTTCCGGCATGCATGGTTCCTTCATACAACTGTTCCCGGTAGTATTTCCTCTCCATCTGACTCACCCGCTGCACGCATCACTCGTTTCCCCACATCCCCCAAAGAGCACCTCAGTATCTCAACCAATCTTTATATCCCCCATTTGGAAACCCCCCTCGCCTGTCAATAGACTTCACCCCTCGGGACTTGCCATCAGAACCCTATAGCTCACATCAGTCTCATGGCATGTCCCATTCAGCAAAGATCCTTAAGGGTACTTCCCTCAACGTACATGGTTTGATGCATTTCATCAAATGGAAGAATATTCTCACTTTTTTGGGTCCTCATAAACCCATCATCACCCTCCTTCAAGAAACCCACCTGTTACCAGCAAAGAGCAAGAAGTTATGGAGCATGGGTAATCTGGGTCCTTAATGCTGGCATTTCATCCACATCATGGGGTTGAGTTGAGATGGGTGACCCACTTAGGAAATGGGGCATAGATATACATCTTCATAAACACCTCTCACATAGAATTCTCCAAACCTGGTTAGACACCAACGGAAGCTATGTGTTTGCCAAGCTCTCAGTACAGATGATGACTGTTATTGTCTGCTCTGTGCATGTCCCATAGACTTCTAAGACTGGGTTTGTTTCTCACATCAGTAGGATATTGACATCAGTTGGCACCTCTAGTGTCATCATTGGAGGAGACTGGAGTGTGGCAGTTGATCCTTTTTCTGGACAGATCAGGAAGGCCATACATATACCATGATGCGGATAGGTATGCATTGCGGGTCCTAAAGCAGGACCATGCTTTCTGTGAGCCTTGAAGACTTCTAAATATGCAAGCTAGAGACCACACTCGCTTCTCGCTCCCATTTTGACTAGCATTGAATACTACCTTTGTGCTCCCTTAGTGACCCAATACGTGACAGATGTGAATATAATCCCTTGTAGGGTCTCTGATCATGACCTTATAGCTCTACATTGAGACCTGGGTCTGCATACTCCCACATGAGGACCTCGGCGACTCAATACCTCCCATTATAAAGACCCCACAGCAAAACGTTGCCTCGCAGAACATGTAGAAAGATATTTGGAGGCTAATGCCAGCTGTGTGACCTTTGCTCAGAGGTTGTGCTGGACAGAAAAGGCTGTCCTTTCGAGATGCTGATAAGGGACTTTGGAGTGATCAAACAAGAGCTTTCACACTCCAGATCAGTGGTTCCCAACCTGTGGTCCATGGGGTAAATAACTGCTTGGAAAATTAAATAATATTAACAGATTAATAAAGTGTATATAAATAAAGTTGCTAAATGTACAACTGAAATTTTAAAATAAACTGTAAATGTAAAGTAATTTGAAATTGAGGGTTAAAAATTAAATTAGTACCCTCAGATTGATTCATAGGAGCAGCATATTTGTTTGCAAAATAAATATAGTGTGTTATAATTTGTGTATGTGTTTGATGAATGCTTGTTTCTCTATTTTTTGTATATTGTTTTGCATTTCAAATAATCAACAATGTTTAGGCTGGGGTCCCTGGCTTCCAAGAATGATTCAGTTGGGGTCCTCGTGTTCCAGTAATGATGAAGTGGGGGTCCACAGAAGTCAAAAGGTTGGGAACCACTGCTCCAGATGCTAACTGGAAACATGGGTAAGGTCCCTGACTATTGCCTACTCCTTCTCTCTGAACCCCTCTCTTCTACGGGAACTTCAACTGGCTAAATATCAACTGAACATACACTGTACCTCAGCGGCAGAGAAATGCCTCTTCCTCATATGATGGAAACACTGCAAAAGGAGTGAAAAGGTGGATAGGCTTTTGCTTATCAACTCTGCCAATAAGACTCTTCTAGGACGATCCCTGCCATCCAAGACTTGAAGACTTGCCTTATCACCGAACCAACAGCAATAGTGGTGGAGTTTCAGAAATATTGTGAGCACCTTTACATAGGTGGTACAGTCTCAGATGCTGAATCTTCCATTTTTTAGCTCCCTAAAAATTCCAAAGCTAACCCCACTCAATCTGCACAACCAGAAGGTGAGAGCATGGCAGAGGAAATCGCCTCAGCAATCACGCCATGCCTTCCGGGAAGGCTCCTGGTGAGTATGGCCTTCTAGCTGAATTTTATAAGGCTACTAAAGCCAAGATTCTCCCCAGCTTAGTCTTGGTTTGCAACGATTCCCTGACGTTGGTCATTTCTTTGCAGAGTTCCTCAGAGCTCGAATTACGGTGCTCTCTAAACCAGGGGAGGACCCTCTGGAATGTTCTATCATCCATTTTGATAAACGGGGACGTTAAGATTTTGGCTAAGGTTTTGGCAATGATCTTGAATAAAGTTATTGCAACTCTTAATCATCGTCTGAGGTGGTTTTTGTTCCAGGATGCTCCTGGACCAATCACTTATGCACTCTCTCACCACTTTTATTTGGCAGGGGGATGAGTTGGAAGAGAAGGAGCTCCTGTCTTTGGATGCCAAAAAGGCATTCAATCATGCCAATTGTGATTGCCTCAGTTGGACCATAGAGAGGATGGGCATTTTGTGGTGTTGCTATGTGCACCCTAAGTGGCAAGGATATGTCCAGACGTGGGACCATTGCTTTCTGCGCCACTGGATTTAAAATAGCCTCGCTGATGAGGAGGTGATACCCCAAAACCAGTCCCAGGATTCTTGTTTCTGGTCCAATGAGGACCTGGCTTGGCAGTTCGAGCTGGATTGTTCCATGAGTAGCAGGGTTAAGACTAATTTGCATATGGCTGGGTCCAAACTGCAAGCAAAATAAAGATGAATTAAGCACAGATCTGTGACTGGGGATGAGTGTTTGAAAAGTTTCAACACCCCATCATTTTCTTTTGTGGTGTTACTATGTGTGCCCTTAGTTTAGTAGATTCAGGGTTGGGCCCCATAGTGATAACAAGTTGAATGTAATCTGTTTTTGAGATGACCTCAAAGGCACATTGTTAGAAATGGGGTTTTTGGTTGGCAGTCAGGTTGCCCTCTGTCCAAGCAAGAACCCTCACTCTAGTCAGGGTAAGTCACACGCAATCCAAAATCAGCCTGTGCTCACCCTCCGGTAGCTTGGCACGAGCAGTCAGGCTTAACTTAGAAGGCAATGTGTAAAGCATTTGTGCAATAAATCATACAACACCATAGCATAACACCACAAAAATACACCACACAGTGTTTAGAAAAATATATAATATTTATCTGGGTATCTTCAGGTCAAAACGATCAAAGTTGCAATACGAATTTGTAAAGATATCACTGAAAAGTGATATAAAGTGTCTTAAGTCTTTAGAAAGTAAACAAAGTCTCTTTCAAACACAAAGTACCTGGTTTCTGGTGGAAAATCTCCTCAGAGGGCCACAGGAGAAGAGGTACGTGGAAAACTGGGGTGTGCGTCGATTTCTCCTCAGCACACACGGACTTGCGTCGTTATTTTCCACGCGGGGAGTGGTGCGTCGTTTTCCGGCGCGCGGACAGTCTCTTACTGTGGTTTGCGGGGAGTACCAGATGTCCCGGGTCTGTGCGTGGATTTTCCTGCTTGTTTTCCAGCTGCGCGTCGTTCTGCGGGGCTGCGCGTCGAAGTTTCGATCTCACGGCAGGCGTCGCGTCGATTTCTCCTGCGGAGTTGGGCGGCGTTGTCCTTGCGAGGCCGTGTGTCAAAGTTTTGATCTCACGGCAGGCGTTGCGTCGATTTCTCCTGGGACGTCGGGCGGCGTTGTCCTTGCGAGGCCGTGCGTCAAAGTTTCGATCTCACGGCAGGCGTCGCGTCGATTTCTCCTGGGAAGTCGGGCGGCGTTGTCCTTGCGAGGCCGTGCGTCGAAGTTTTGGTCGTCCCGAAGGCATCGCGTCGATCAGCGTCGGTGTGCGGTGTTTTTCTTGCCGCGGAACAAGCTGTGCGTCGAAAAGTTCGGCGCACGGAGCGTCCAAGAGGAAGAGAGAAGTCTTTTTGGTCCTGAGACTTCAGGGAACAGGAGGCAAGCTCTATCAAAGCCCTTGGAGAGCACTTTTACAGCCAGACAAGAGTTCAGCAAGGCAGCAGTCCTTTGTAGAAAAGCAGACAGGTGAGTCCTTTGAGCAGCCAGGCAGTTCAGCAAGGCAGCAGTCCAACAGCAAGGCAGCAGTCCTTTGTAGAAAAGCAGACAGGTGAGTCCTTTGAGCAGCCAGGCAGTTCTTCTTGGCAGGATGTAGTTTCTGCTTCAGGTTTCTTCTCCAGCAAGTGTCTGATGAGGTAGGGCAGAGGCCCTGTTTTATACTAAGTTGTGCCTTTGAAGTGGGGGTGACTTCAAAGAGTGTCTAAGAAATGCACCAAGCCCCCTTTCAGTTCAATCCTGTCTGCCAGAGTCCCAGTAGGGGGTGTGGCAGTCCTTTGTGTGAGGGCAGGCCCTCCACCCTCCCAGCCCAGGAAGACCCATTCAAAATGCAGATGTATGCAAGTGAGGCTGAGTACCCTGTGTTTGGGGTGTGTCTGAGTGAATGCACAAGGAGCTGTCAACTAAACCTATCCAGACGTGGATTGAAGGGCACAACAAGGTTTTAGTTCAAAGAAATGCTCACTTTCTAAAAGTGGCATTTCTAGAATAGTAATATTAAATCCGACTTCACCAGTCAGCAGGATTTTATATTACCATTCTGGCCATACTAAATATGACCTTCCTGCTCCTTTCAGATCAGCAGCTGCCACTTCAACAATGTATGAGAGCAGCCCCAATGTTAGCCTATGAAGGGAGCAGGCCTCACAGTAGTGTAAAAACGAATTTAGGAGTTTTACACTATCAGGACATATAACCACACAAGTACATGTCCTGCCTTTTACCCACACAGCTCCCTGCTCTAGGGGTTACCTAGGGCACACATTAGGGGTGACTTATGTATAGAAAAAGGGGAGTTCTAGGCTTGGCAAGTACCTTTAAATGCCAAGTCGAAGTGGCAGTGAAACTGCACACACAGGCCTTGCAATGGCAGGCCTGAGACAAGGTTAAGGGGCTACTGAGGTGGGTGGCACAACCAGTGCTGCAGGCCCACTAGTAGCATTTAATCTACCTGCCCTAGGCACATGTAGTGCACTCTACCAGAGACTTACAAGTAAATTAAATAGTCAATCATGGATAAACCAATCAGTAGTACAATTTAAACAGAGAGCATATGCACTTTAGCACTGGTTAGCAGTGGTAAAGTGCCCAGAGGTCAAAAGCCAACAACAACAGGTCAGAAAAAAATAGGAGGAAGGAGGCAAAAAGTTTGGGGATGTCACTGTCAAAAAGCCAGGTCCAACACACATGATCTTATCACTTTTGCTAGGGGGGGCACATAAATGTTAAAAAAGGTGTGGCTCAAAGATGAGCCTTGAGGAACTCCCTTATCCAGTACCATGATTCTGGACTTGAAAAGATCTAGCTGTACTGAATGAGTGCGTTTAGTCAAAAAGATTTTTAGTCAACCCAATGCTTTACCCCCAACACCAATCTCATCCATTCTTTGGACTAGTGTTGCATGAGAGATGGTGTTGAATGCTTCAGACAAGTCAAGTAAAAGCAACATGCCTGAGTCCCCTTGTCCAAGGTGAGTCTAATTCAGTCCAAGACCTCCATTAACACTGTGCTATAGGAGGGCAAGAACATGGCTAGAAAGGATCCAAGAAATAGTGGTTTTCAAGAAAAGCTATGAGCTGCTGATTGACTAAAGTTTCCATAGTTTTTCCAAGAAGGGGAAGGAGAAATATAGGTCCATAGTTAGCCCTTTCTTGAGGAGCTGCAGTGTTTTTTTTTTATTAGTCTCACACAGATGTTTTCCCATTTTACTGGAAGAGATTCCATGCTCAGAGGCATATTGAACAAATCAATAACAGAGGCAAGAAGAGCTGGGGCCAAGGTGGTCATAATATCAGGTGGGCTAGGATTGTCTGGAGATCCAGATTTAATTTTATTAAACATGACCATCACTTGTTCAGGAGTAACCAGGATAAATGTGTCCAAGAGCATGGAGTGAGTCATAGCAGAGGAATTAGGTAGGACCGGTCCTTCTATCTTAAAATTAATGGGAAGAGATTTATAGATCTTTGAATTTTTTTTCCTCAAAGTGATTTGCAAGGTTGTCGCAAAGGACCTGAAAAGCTAAAATTGGTGAAACACAGACTGCAGTATTTCTGAATTCCTTCAAGACCTTATAAATTTCTCTTCTTGATTGGCACTCATTGTTAATCCTATCAATTATATAATATTTTCTTACTTCCTTGATGTTTTTATGATGATTCCCTAATGTGGTTTTGTAACAGGAGATTTAGTGGTTCTCTGCTTGCGCTCTTGCTTTCGGCAAGCTGTTTTTTCCTTTTTAAAAGATTCTGACTATGAAGGTGAAGGTACATTAGTTTTTTTCCTACTAAGTTTGAGCAGTGCAATAGTATCTATTGACCAGATAAAAACACCCTCTAAATTATTTAAGGCAAAGTTGATATCTTCATAATCACTGAGAATAGTGGAAGGGGGAAGCTAGAGTAAATAAAGAAGGTACTACCTTCTTCCATATTCTGGTCAGTCTTGGGGCTCTTGTCTTCAAGTACTTCATTTACACAGTATCAAAATAAAATCTAATGGTTGAATGGTCTGTCCAAACCTGTGAGACAGTAAAGTATACTTGTAAACTGGACTAATTAGTGAATATGAGGTCCATTCCGTGTCCTGATATATGCGTAGGGCCTACCACTTTTTGATGAAGACCTAAAGAATCCCGATCTGAGAGTGACTGTATTGTGTGTGGATCAGAGTTAATCTCCATGTGGTGATTAAAATTGACAATCAACATTACATTTTCTGATGCTAAAATATGAGGAGCCAGTCATTGTGACAAATTGGTGCTAAGCAAAATGAACATCTCTAGCCAATCAATGCTATTAGATTTTAATAATGCAATTTTTACTGTATTGCTGAATTCAGTTGCCACACTTCCCTCTGCTTTAGCCTGTCTCTCTAGTCTGATTAAACTATAGTCAGAGGAGAACACTATAGGGATACCAGTAAGTGCTGAAGGATGGTGCCATGTTTCCATAATGAAACATAGGTCTGGTGTTTCTGAATCCAGAAGATCTCATAGTTCCAGTGCATGTTTACAAATGGAATGGGGATTCAGGTAAAGACAGCGCACCCACGGTGTGGGTGGTCCCCCAGTTTATGACCGTAACACACCTTATTTTTTAGATAAGAATCCTGGCCTACATTCTTATCATTTAGAAGTTTGTACCTAACCTGGTGAATTGAAGGGAGACAAGCAAAATTGAGGTGTTTGCAGATCTGGGGACCATCCTGTTCTAAACATAATCTCCCATACGCAAAGGGGCTAGAAGTCTGTCTCCTTTTTTCCTTAAGGTCAGCACTAATATATGAAATAAGGATTATGATCTTACCATTAATGTTCCTGGTGGCATTCAGGCAAGGATGTCCACAGACAGGCTTGCCTTTGGCAGGCCAGCGACCCGTCCACTGTGCATGTGTGCGCCTGGATGCAACTTAAATAGCCTTCACACTGCCCCCAAAGGAGCAAGGCAGTATTTCGGCAAGGCTAGACCGTCAACCACGAAAAATCGCGGATGCTAGTAATCTCCGAATATGAAGTATGTTTAGTTATTCCCTTCACATAATCAGCACACGCCACTGGGAACAGGGAGCCAAACTTTAAATAGGTTTTATAACTAAAGTGTTGTGTAGTATTTCTAAATAATATACCCCTGTATAATGCCACTATCCTTCAGTGCAATCAATCAAAATCCCTTCAATCCATTGATGGAATTTAAAAAGTAAAAAACAATCTAAAACAGTCAAACAACAGTGACCTGTGCAACGCTGTGTGTCAGTGCCTGGATGCCACTTCAAAAATAGCCTTCACCCCGCCTACAGACCAAGACAACATTTCCAAAGATTAGACCATCAACCACAAAAGATGGCAGATGCTAGTAATTTCTGAATCTGAAGTTCACTTGGTTATTCCCTCCACACAATCAACACATTGGGGGTCATTACAACATTGGCGGTAATAGCCACTTACCGCCGTTCAGAAGACCGCCAACACACTGCTGCAGCCGCGGAATTCCGCCACGGTCATTATGACCCAAAGGCCGGAATCCGCCAAAATCTAGACACCCACACAAGTCCGCCACTCCAAAGGTCAGTGATAAACTGGCAATAAGAAATCCTCCACCGTCATGCCAACAGGAATACGCCCACACTATCACGACCCACGAATCCACACGGCAGTCTTTCAACCGCAGTATTCCATTGGCGGTACACACCACTGCGCTCAAAATACACACACAATTACAAAACACTACCACATTGGACAATTCGAATTACACACACCTGATACACATACACACACCACTCCCACACACCCAATACAATATAAAACACACACCCACATCACCCACAAACCCCTACGACAACAATTGCGACTGAAGGCCAGAGAGAGAAACCACCATCTACAAACGAGCATCCACAGGCACTCAACACCATCACCCACATAACATACACGCACCTCACACAACACACCACTAAATATCACCCCACACAACACAACACACACCACCCCACACATCACCCACACCACCCCATGGCACGGCAAAGACACCCCAGGTTCTCTGAGGAGGAGCTCAGGATCATGGTGGAGGAAATCATCCAGGTAGAGCCAGACTGGCAGCAGACCCCCACATCCTCCCCCACAACTAACAACATGGGAGGAGCAGGTCTTGGCTATTCTGCATCCTGAGGGCCTCACAGGAGTAGCTGGAGGAATGGACTCTGGTAAGTCAAATCTTTCACTACTTCATCCCCCACCCTACCTGCATGCTATCACATACCCCTCCCTCGCCCTCGCTCATCACTCCTACTCCTCACACATGTCCCAATATCACAAACCACCCATCCCAACACCAAGCCCTGCATGCAACACCAAAGCATGAACACCCATCACCAAAGCATGGCCACTACACATACACCCCCCTAAACCATCATCACACAAGGTCCTACACAGGAATGCAAGCACTGGGGTACACTGTCCCCACCCATTGCACACCATGGCACCCACAGATGCAATCATCATGCTCTTACACCCCTGCAGGACCCCTACCCAACGTCACCGGACAGGAGGGTCCAGACATGTCCGCTCCACCCACAAAAGAGGCCCACAGTGATGACAGCAGCTCTGTCCAACTGGATCTAGACGACCAGCCCGGCCCATCTGGGACCTCTGGACAGTCGGTTCCCCTCACACTGGCACAAGCCACTACAGGGCTTCCCCCCTCTGGAACACCAGCACAGCACCCACCCAGCGGGCCCATACCTCTGTCCCCAGGACATGTCAATCAGCAGTGTGTCCACCACTACAGGGAACCCAGGCTAACCCACCTCCCCAACAACAACAGGGACCTGGGGGCAGTGGCAGTGGGCACACGGTTCAGGGGACAGAGGCCCAGGAACACAGGGGAACTGGGAGGGCTGCTGTGCGACAGGGGGAGGACAGGCCCAGGAAACCCACTCTCTACAAGGCCCTCTCCAACATCATGGGAGCCTACCACCATTCCCAGGAGATGATGGCAACGTTACTGGCCAAGTTTCAGGAGACCCAGCGGCTGCAGGAGGAACAGTATTTGGACTTCAGAGAGGAACTCAAATCCATCAATTCCACCCTGGGCACCATTGTAGGGGTGCTGAAGGAACTTGTGAACACCAGGAGGGACACTGTGGCACAACAAGGGGCCCCTGACACTAGCCTGGACGATGAACTGCCCACCACCTCCGACAGCGCTAGTGGACAGGAGGCACTGCCACAGGACCACTACACCAGCACCCCACCCCCTGCAGAGGGAGAACCACCCCGCAAACGGTCCCCGAGATCCAGGACAAAGACAGAGAACGATGACAAGACCCCTGCCAAGAAATGAGACCACCCTGACTGTCATCCATTTGTCCCACCTTGTCACCCTGTCCATCCTTAAACTGCCCCAGCTCCACTTCCTATGCCCCTTTGGACAATGCACCTGTAAGACTAATAGACTGGACTCTGCCATGGACATACCTCCAACATCACCCCTCACTATTTTAGAACCCCCTGCAATATTGAGCACTTAAATAAACTCCCTTAAAACACAAAACAACCTGGAGTCTGTCTGTAATTTCGAAATAGTGTATTAGCAATTACAGTGCCAAAATGTTCTTTCAAATATAATGTCAACATACCTATGTCACACAGCTCTAGTCCATGAGGAAACAAAGCAGATGTCACACAGTGGGACCCACATCTGTGAAATCGTAAGGGAAAGTGACAACTCAGTGACCATACACTGGGTGAAAATGACAGACAGTATAGAGGTATTAGATTTAAATTAGATGTAGCAGGCAGTGTTGTCTTCCTACCTGTGTCTCACTGAAAGTATTGCAGGATCACCATGTTCCTGTTGTCGATGTCCTCTTCTTCTGCTTCCTCGTCTTCACTGTCCACAGGCTCCACAGCTGCCACAACACCTCCATCTGGACCATTCTCCTGCAGAAAAGGCACCTGTCGTCGCAAAGCCAAGTTGTGAAGCATACAGCAGGCCACGATGATCTGGCATACCTTCTTTGGTGAGTAGAATAGGGAACCATCTATCATATGGAGGCACCAGAACCTGGCCTTCAGGAGGCCGAAGGTCCGCTCTATAATCCCCCTAGTTCGCCCATGGGCCTCATTGTAGCGTTCCTCTGCTCTTGTCCTGGGATTCCTCACTGGGGTCAGTAGCCATGACAGGTTGGGGTAACCAGAGTCACCTGCAAATGGCGAGGGACAACTGTAAGACACACACCAACTCATAGGGACATCCACAGACCCAGACAACTATTCCCACTGATTTGGGTCCATGTGCTTACCTAATAGCCACACCCGATGCCTCTGTAGTTGCCCCATCACATAAGGGATGCTGCTATTCCGCAGGATGTAAGCGTCATGCACTGAGCTAGGGAATTTTGCATTGACATGGAGATGTACTGGTCTGCCAAACATACCATCTGCGCATTCATGGAATGGTAACTCTTCCGGTTTCTGTACACCTGTTCACTCCTGCGGGGGGTACCAAGGCCACATGTGTCCCATCAATGGCACATATGATGTTGGGGATATGTCCCAGGCCATAGAAATCACCTTTCACTGTAGGCAAATCCTCCACCTGAGGGAAAACGATGTAGCTCTGCATGTGTTTCAGCAGGGCAGACAACACTCTGGAAAACACGTTGGAAACATAGGCTGGGACATCCCTGATGCTATGGCCACTGTTGTTTGAAAAGACCCACTTGCTAGGAAATGGAGTACTGACAGCACCTGCCCTTGAGGGGGGATTCCTGCGGGATGGCGGATAGCTGACATCAGGTCTGGCTCCAACTGGGCACACAGTTCCTGGATTGTGGCACGATCAACCCTGTAGGTGATGATCACATGTCTTTCCTCCATTGTCGACAGGTCCACCAGCGGTCTGTACACCGGAGGATGCCGCCATCTCCTCACATGCCCAGCGGACGTTGCCTACGGTGGAGAACAGCGAGCACAAAGTCAACCAACTCTGAGGTACATAAACACAGCTTACTCTGAAAATATTCATAAATCGAAATTTGACTGTATGAGTGTTTAGGCAAGGCCTAGGTATGTGTGACACAGTAAAAAATAATGCCATGTGGGCCCCTGAAATGGCGGCTGCCTGACCTGTAAGGTGGGACATGGGGATATGAGGTAACTGCGCTAGCGTTGTACTCCGTCGTGGTAGGCGGTCAAAGACCGCGGCGCAATTCTGCATTGGTTAAGATTGGACCCTATGGGTCCCAGGAGCCAATGACGATGTACGCTGGCGGTGACGGTACGCACCGCCGCGGACGTGACCGCCATATTCTCTCTGTTCAATCACTTGATTCCTGATCTTCGACATGAGAGGACCTACGCAGCAAGTGCTGCTGTGACCTCAGTCTGGAAGAGACAATGGCTTGTGTGCCTGGTGAAAGGGCCCCTGCCTTCAGCACAGAGGAGTTGGAGAAACTTGTGGATGGGGTCCTCCCCAGTACACGCTACTCTACGGTCCTCCAGACAAACAGGTAAGTACACTTTGAGCATGCTGTATGGGCAATGCCTGTGTCGAGTGGGGTGGATGAAAGATTGGGGGGGGGTGAGAATGAGGCGTGCATGAAACAACGGTGAGTGCATGTGCGTCATGGCAAGGGTAGGGATGTGGGGCCAATGACTGTGACGGTGCAGTTGGTAATAACTTCTCTTTTTCCCCTGTACATTTCCTGTAGGTCAGCGCCCACCAGAAGAAGGACATCTGTTGTGCCATTGCCAAGGAAGTCCGGACCCCGGGGGTCTACCACAGATGGAGCACCCACTGCTGGAAAAGGATGGGAGGACATACGCCGCTGGAGCAAGAAGTCAGCGGAGGCCCAGCTGGGGATGGCCTCCCAACGTGGGAGGGGTGCCCGTTGCACCATGACCCCCCTGATGTTCAGGATCCTGGCGGTGGCTTACCCGGAGTTGAATGGGCGCTTGAGGTCATCACAGCAGCAACAAGGGGGTGAGTACACTCTCCTTCTGCTGATTCAGTGTGCATTGTAGGTGTCTGGGTGGAGGAGGTGGGCTGTGGGTTCCGCTAGGCCAGGGCGAGTTTGGTAGTTAAGTTCCCTTCTTCAGGCAGGCCCTGTGGCACCCCACCCCACCTGTGTACAGTGCCAACTACATCTAGTCAGGCTCCTGTGACATCCATGTGTGCAGAAATCGGCCATAGCCTTGTAAGCCATGTCCCAGGGATTGAATAGCGGACCCCAAGTGCGCGGCGTAGTGCAGGGGGCTTCTGTGTCTGTCGTGTCCGCCAACAGTAGCGGTATTGCATGCACTGAACATGTCTTTCTTCTGTCTCCCCCCCTTTTTGTGGTCTCCCTGTTCTTGTGTGCATTAGCATCATCAGGCGGAGGAGCAGTGACACCAGTGATACGGACTCCTCCTCTGATGGGAGCTCCCTTGCGGTGGCGGCCCCATCTGTGCCCCGCATCTACAGGTACAGCTGCCACCCCCCCTACCAGCACCTCCCTCCCAGCAGCTCCTTAGCATTTGTACCGTGCCCGCTCACCCAGGAGGGTGGACATCACCTTCGCTCCAGGCACCTCAGGCCATGCCCCAGTCACCCCTGCTGCCCTCAGTGAGGAGGCAATTGACCTCCTCAGGTCCCTCACTGTTGGGCAGTCTACCATTTTGAATGCCATCCAGGGTGTTGGGAGGCAGTTGCAACAAACCAATGCATAACTGGAGGGCATTCACTCTGGTCAGGCAGCCCATCAGCGAGCTTTTCAGACTCTGGCCTCAGCACTGATGGCAGCCATTGTCCCTGTCTCTAGCCTCCCCCCTCCAACTTCCTCCACCCAGACCCACACCCCTGTACCTCATCCTATACCAAGCACACCATCAGACCAGCATGCACACACCTCAACACACAAGGGAAGCTCCAGCAAACAGAAGCACCACACACCCCACAGGCACTCATGCAAGCATCACACACATGCAGACACAACAACATCCACTACCTCCACTGTGTCCCCCTCTTCCTCATCTCCCTCCTCCCTCCCTGTCTCGTCTCCACTCACACCTGCATGCACTACAACCTTAGCCACTACGTCCATCACCAGCACACACACCACTACACCCCGCTCATGTGCAGTCACCACCCCCACTCCCATTCACACATCCCCTGTGTCCTCTCCCAGTGTGTCTGTGAGGCCACCTCCCAAGGTACACAAATGCAGCCACACACCCACCCAACAGCCATCCACCTCACGACAGCCTCCAGCCCATGCACCTTCACCCAAAGTCAGCAAACGTACAACCACAACCTCTTCCTCCCCTCCCAAACCCCCTCCAGCTACCCGCCCTAAGAAACGTTTCCTGGCCAGCCTTGACCTCTTTCCCTCACCTCCCCCACCCCTTCAGTCTCCTAGGGCCCGACTCTCCAGGTCCCAACCTAGCACCTCAGCCACAACATCTGCAAGACCAGTGGTGCCAGTAGTCACCGGATTATGGAGTGCACCAGGCAGCAGGGCAGCCAGTGTGGCAAGGAGCCAGAGCACGGACAGTCCCCCACCTGTCAAGCATAAAAAATTGGACAGTGCCTGGCGGGAGAGGGGAAAGAAATCAGCCACCAAAGCCACTCCCAGGGATACAGTTGGGAGTGTGGAGACAGCTGCAACACCATCCAAGGTGGGGAAGGGGCACAGTAAAACCGGCAAGTCTGGGAAGATCAGCACGGCGGACAAGACCGTCAGCAACCCCACTGCCCATGAGACGACCGCCAGCAGCCCCGCTGCCAAAGACAGGACCACCAGCAGCAGCCCCGCTGCCCAGGAGATGACCGCCAGCAGATCCGCTGCCAAAGACAGTACCGCCAGCAGCAGCCCCGCTGCCCAGGAGACGACCGCCAGCAGCCCCGCTGCCAAAGACAGGATCGCCAACAGCATCCCCGCTGCCCAGGAGACGACCGCCAGCAGCCCTGCTGCCAAAGACAGGACCGCCAGCAGCAGCCCCACTGCCCAGGAGAAGACCTCCAGCAGCCCCGCTGCCAAAGACAGGACCGCCAGCAGCAGCCCCACTGCCCAAGACAGGACCGCCAGCAGCTGAACCGCTACCCAAGACAGGACCACCACCAGCTGAACCGCTGCCCAGGACACCGCCACCAGCTGAACCGCTGCCCAGGACACCGCCGCCAGCAGCACCGCTAGCCAGTGAGCACCAATGATTCCGATGCTACTGAGTCCGCCACGAGCAGGATGAAGCACTCTGGGCACAAAGCCCCCTCCAGAACCAGTGGAGAGATACATCCACTTCCTCAGTCCCTGGCAGGATGAAGCACTCTAGGCAAAAAGCCCCCCTCCAGAACCAGTGGAGAGATACATCCACTTCCTCAGTCCTTGGCAGGATGAAGCACTCTGGGCACAAAGCCCCCTCCAGAACCAGTGGAGAAAGACATCCACTACCTCAGTCCTTGGCAGGATGAAGCACTCTGGGCACAAAGCCCCCTCCAGAACCAGTGGAGAACTGTTATCCACTTGAGAGGCTGTGGCTTTGCACTCCCCAGGATGAAGCAGTGGGCAAACCATCCACTGTAGAGACTTGAGAGACTGTGCTTTTGCACTCCCCAGGATTGAACAGTGGGCAAACCACCCACTGTAGAGACTTGTGAGACTGTGGCTTTGCACTCCCCAGGATTGAACAGTGGGCAAACCACCCACTGTAGAGACTTGTGAGACTGTGGCTTTGCACTCCCAAGGATTGAACAGTGGGCAAACCACCCACTGTAGAGACTTGTGAGACTGTGGCTTTGCACTCCCCAGGATTGAACAGTGGGCAAACCACCCACTGTAGAGACTTGAGAGACTGTGGCTTTGCACTCCCCAGGATTGAACTGTGGGCATGTAGCCCCCTCGTGGATCTGGCATTGTACACTCAACCGGCTGAGGTGCCCCCCCTTCCGTTCCCCCTGAGGTGCCTGTTTTATTTCTAACTGATGCCCCTGCAGTGTTCTCTCCGTCTTGTTCGGGTATTGTGTGTGGGCCTTGCCAATGCCTTTTGGGCCCAGTGATCCACGGACTATGATGGTGGAATCCCTTGGACTTGTGTTGTTTGTTGGTGTATATAATTGTATATAGTATAAATGTATATATTTGTAAATATTTTTGATGTATGTAATTGAATATATCACAATTATTCAACTCATTTCCTTTTGTCCTTGCATTCTTCCAGGGGGCATTGGGGGTGTAACTGTTATGTATCAATATGTATTAGCATGTGTGTTGTAGTGGGTGAGGGTGGGGGTGGGGGTGTTGCGTGTTGCGTGTGTGTCACTGTTTTTTCACTTCCCCTCCCCTGTGTTGTAGGTGCAGTACTCACCGTGGTCTTCGCCGCCGGCGTTCGTGCTCCTGGTAGAGGAGCAGGAAGATAAAGGCTGGCAGAATCTGGAGCTCGTGTTCCATGGCGTCCTGATTCCTCGTGTGGTGTGTAGAGATGAGAGTTTTCCCTTCGAAGTCCTGTTTCCACCGTGTTTTTGTTCGCTGTGAATCCACCCTGGAAAAGGTGGCGGATTGGTGGGTTGTAATAGAGTGGGCGGTACATTGTCTTCCGCCTGTCTGTTGGCGGTTACCGCCGCAGTGTTTGTTTGTACCGCCGTGGCGGTCGGAGTGTTAAAGTGGCTGTCTATGTTGGCGGTTTCCGCCACGGTCGTGATTCCATTTTTTTTCCGCCGGCCTGTTGGCGGTTTTACCGCCGCTTTAACACCAACCGCTAGGGTTGTAATGACCACCATAGTGCTGTGGACCAGGGAGCGTAACTTTAAATATTTTTTTAATTAAAGATTTATCATGCCATTTTTCTAAATATTATCTCCCTTTATAATGCAACTAACCTACTGTAAAATCAGTTAATGTCCCATCAATCAGCCCATGGAGTTTAAAAGGTTAAACAGTGGTTTTTCAGCAATAAAGCAGCAATATCAAGCAAAAGTGACCTGTGCAACACTGTGTGTCCACACCGGGATGCAACTTAAATACCTTTCACACCGCCTACGGAGCAAGGTAGGATTTTGGAATACTAGCCCATCAACCACAAAAGATGGCAGATGCTAGTAATCTCAGAATCTGAAGTTTGTTTGGTTATTTCCTCAGCACAACTGTATATTAATCTGAGACTGGAAAACATGGTGCAAAACAATGTTTAACTCATTGTGGATCATGTGGATGTTAAAAGGTCTGCCCTGAACCTATCTGTTAGAAAATGGATTTCTGGTTGACGGAGGCATGGGCCCTGTCCAAGCAGGAACCACAGTCCTAGTCGGGGTAAGTCAGATACACACAATAAATTAACCTGTACTCACCCTCCAGTTGCTTGGCACAGAGCAGGCTTGCATTACTAAAGGGGCAATGTGAAAAGTATTTGTTTATGATTTTAGAAACAAATAAAGACCAAAATGAAAAAGTTCTGTATCACTTATAAGCAATAAGTGCCAATGGGGTTCATCTGTTCACACTGGACCTGGGCAAAGTCAAGAGTTCAGGCCAACCGCATTGGAGAGCAGGCCAGATACAGGAGCAATGCAGCCACACTGAACACACTACCTTGAACCTGGCCGCAAGAGCGAGATGCGGGTGCAGCTGGGCAATATACCAGTGTTGGTCTCGAAGTTGAGGAGATGCATCGATTTTCTTCAAGCATTGGTGAAAAAGCACTGGTTCTGAAAAGGATGCGCAGAGACAAGATGTGTTGGTTCTATAAACAATTAGCCAGGTTCATTCCACACAGTCATGGGTGCGCTGATTTTCCAACACTGCTGCAGTGGCGATGCAGTGGTTCGGATGCTTCGGTTCTTCAGGTAAAGTGCTGGTTCTGAGTGCATCACACCAATCCTGCTCCTGCAACAGTGACAAAACGTTGGTTCTGCTTCCAGCAGAAGTGGATGTGTCAGTTCAACTGCGCAAGCACTCTGGTCCACTTCCAATGGGCCAAGCATGAGAGCAGGTGGTGTGACTTTGATATAGCTGAGTCATAGGCATTATGAGGGAAGCCAACAAGCTCTTAGGGATTACTCTGTGTTCCAGACAGAGTGTAGCTCTCCTTCAGCAGTGTCTAGGAGCAGCAATCAGTTGGGCAGAAAAGCAGACAAGCAATTCTTCCAAAGCAGCTGTCCAGCAGCATGACAGTCCTTGTAGCAGCACAGCAGTTCTTTTGACAGAGGTTCTTTACAGGTCCAGAAGTGTCTGATTTGGTGGGATCAGAGACCCAGTATTTCTACCCAGTTGTGCCCTTGAATTGAAGGTGATTTCAAAAAAAAGTTTTTGAAATGCAGAGAGGGCCTTTCTTCCTAGTCCTTGCTCCAGACTCACTACAGGGGGGTAATTAGCCCTTTGTGTGGGAACAGGACAGCACCCATTCAGGTGTGCCAGCTCATCCTTCCCATCCTGCCCAGGATGAACCATCAGGATGCAGATGGGCACTCAGACACCCCTAACTTTCCTTTGTGTGTGGCTTTCTAAAGGGAATGCACAAAGCCAAGCAGTCACCTCTTCAGACGGGAATTGGAGACAGGCTGCAGGCACACAGAGCTTTAAGAGCAGAGGTATTCCAACTTTCTGAAAGTGGCATTTCTCCGATAGTAATGTTAAATCCAACTTTGCCAGCAAAGAGGATTTATCATTACCATTCAAATGAAATGAAACATGACAGAGCTATTGCTTCCCAATGAGGAAAAACAACTTAAAAGTTTAATAATGTGTTCCCAATGGTAACCTATGAAAGGAGTAGGCCTCACATTAGTGAAATAGGAATTTAGGTGTTTTCACTAGCAGGACATGCAAACCTTAAACTTACATTACCTCTCTTTGACTTACACAGCATTCTGTCCTATGGGATACTTAGAGCCTACCTTAGGGTGACATATGTAGTGGTAGGTGGAGCTGACAGAGTTCCACTCTGCTGAGGCGGAGTGCCCTGAGCTGCGGAGTGGCCCTGATTGCGCCCGATCTCAAAAGCACTAAGCAGGTTCAGGCCTGCTTAGGCCCGATCCTGCTTAGCGCTTCCGGGATCAAGCGCATTCAGAAAAACAGGGCCATAGCCAGCAAAAAGCTGCCATTTCTGGACTCTTGTGCCACGAGCCTGCCCGGTGTGCAGTCAGTGCACAAGGAACACGCTGGTGCATAAGAGGCCTGAGAGAGCAGCTTTTGCTGCCTAAGGCACTGGTCTGAATTCAGGCCAGGGCCGTAGGCAGCAAAAGCTGCCATTTCAGGCCTCTTGTGCACCGGCCTGCCCTGTGTGAAGTGACAGCTAGTCAGCACTAGTAGCATTTAATTTACAGGCTTTGGGCACAGGGAGTGCTCTCTACTAGTGACTTACAGATACTTTTAAGTATTCCAATTGTGGATGAACCAATGTTACCATGTTTTTGGGGAGAAGCACATGCACTTTAGCACTGGTAAGCAGTGGTAAAGTGCTCACAGTCCTAAGTCCAACAAAAATAATCAGCAAAAAGAGGAGATTGACAGGGAAAATGTTTTGTGGAAGACCACCCTAAGGCTGTCAGGTCCAACACTATCCCTTTGGGTCAACATGAATGGCCTCCCCAAATTTAATTGCATCTTTGGAATGTTTCCCCTGGTTATATCGGTCTCATCTCTGTGGAGCATCTTGCTCTCCATCTTCTGATTCAGTCTGGGTTCTGAAATACTGAGATCACAGGGTGCTAAACTCCACTCCTCAACGA
Organism: Pleurodeles waltl; assembly: GCF_031143425.1. Classification (NCBI taxonomy): domain Eukaryota; kingdom Metazoa; phylum Chordata; class Amphibia; order Caudata; family Salamandridae; genus Pleurodeles; species Pleurodeles waltl. Next base: position 263,269,608 of record NC_090448.1, on the reverse strand, counting down.
AGAAGGGTGATTTACTCCTTTCTCATTTGGGGAGGGGAATTGGCTGGTCCAGGCTGTGTACTGGTTGCCTACTTCTAGAGCCACACCCTTATGGGTGGTGGTGGAGCTTCATATATTGCAGTCTTCCAGAGATCTGGCTGTTTATTACACTTTAAACTTCAATTGTTCCCCTCAATAATCTGATCATTCACACTTCCCAGTAACCAGGGCATTGGGTCCATAGGTGGGTGCAAGTCCCGAGCTGCATTCAAGCTAAAACTCCATTGTGGTGCAATATGGCCATTGCGGTTGGTGGGGATGATATTTACTGGTCTGCCTCAATTATTCATGGTATCTATCACATTGGGGACCTTGTGTCTAATGGCTTTATGAAGTCATTTTCCAACAAGAGATGGGAATTTGCAATTCCACCCTCCAACGATTGAGATACAATCAATTGTCCCATGCCCTATCACATGTCCTGGGAAGCGCACATACTGGCCTCACTAACTCGCCCATTACTCAGTATATCCATATCTGGAAAACCTTTGGGGGGAGCATTTCAGCATAGTATGCTACATTGCTGGACCCCTGTTTCTCTGTTCGCACATCTGTAACACTGCATGCCTGGTGGGAAACCCATTTTAACACACAATTCTTGGATGAGGATTAGGATGGATTTCTGACGGATTATAATACAGGATTATGGGAAGCATGCCTTAAGTATAGTTATTTTAAGATCCTCCTCCACTGGCAGTGGTCTCCAGCAAGGTTACACAATTCCCATCTTAGTGTGGATTCACATTGTTGAAGATGTGGTTTACTAGACTGAGATATAGTCCATATTTTATGGGAATGTGATTGACAGAAGGCCTTCTGGGTGCAGGTTTGTGACTATATGCGAATGGGCCTCAGGGCAGACAGGCGTATACCCACCTGGCTAATGCTCCTGGCTAGTGCAAGTGCTCCTGTGTGATACTTCTGACCTCCCTTCAATGGCCCAACATGTTAATAGATGGCTCTCCACCTTTATAGAGGTTGCTAAATTAGTATTTGGAACTTGACTCCAATACCCACTTTACAGACCTGGTCGGATAATATGTTAAATGGCGTGCTTTGAGTGTCTGATTTATAAACTAAATGGCAAATTGCATTGGGGCATTCACACAATTCTCCAGTGGACTGTATGTGTCTAGAGGCCAAGCATTTTTATTGTCTCCCACACCATTCACAATCTCTCTTCTGAGGCCTAATAGGGATTCTGCTTGGTACCCTCTCTCCCTGCACATTCTCCCTAGGAACTATTAAGGGAAGAGCACAGTTGATGTGTTTGGCTCCTGGGATCCATCTTCAGGTACACAGGCCCAAGATTCTCCCTGGGGAAAATACAAACGTTCTTTTGATTCCTCATCTCTAAGTATGAGGGCAATGTTCTATCAAGCATGACCTTGTCATAGTCTCCTAGAGGACCCAACACCAAGAAGGTCCTTAAGAGGAGTAACACCATTGGTCTTCAGATATTCTTGTTGCTGTGAGGGACCCATGACACCAGGTAGCTCACAGCAGAGCTCACATTGTTCTGCACAGGCATGTAATTACTTTCAAGATATTCTGAGCTCTGTCGGAGTAACTTGAAATGGTGTTTGAAGAGTCAGTCCCCTGTGGCCTCTTGATCTTAGGAATTTTCACAGCAGAGTACCTGATGCCTTACTCAATCTCAATCACTGCTGCTTCCTTCTCCTTAGCTGCGGCTCAGCCAAAGGGACCTGCTCTCATGGTCTCCTGACCTTGGGCTTTCCTGGACTTACCTTTGTTGCATGCTGGAATAATGCCCAAGTCAATTTACAGGTAAATGTCAGTATTACCTGGAGAAATCCCCAACCCACTCCTTCCTTGACCAGGAGAAGCAAATCTCCTTCAGTTGGCTATGGCTGCTGGGTCAGGAGAGTGGTTAACTCCAGTCAAACAGTTCAAATCAGAAATGTCAACAAGATTGACTCTGGGAATTACACCAAATTACTAAACATGTGAAGAAATATGTCCAAACTAACTTCAAACTTATATTACAAGGCCAATAATTTTGGTAAAAGGAGGAACTGTGATTACTGTATCACATTTCAATCTGGAATTATAGTAACACACAATTTACACAAATAGGGCCTGATTCCCAAAAGTAACTTGTACTTTTGAGAAAGTTTACACTTTTTAATATAGTTACTACCCTTCAGTATTCACAGACTTCAACTGTAAGATAATATTTAAAAAAAAGCAGTAGTAAGGCTAGCACTACACTTTGCCAACTACTGGCAACTACTGCAACCCCCACCCATCAAAAATAATGAAGGTAGGGCCTAAAATAAAACAGTTTATGAAATAATTCTAACTTATATTATACAAAACAGTTACAATTATAAATAAATATGTATTAAAGTTACAAAATATATAAAGAGAGTATGTATTTATTGTTTGATTTTAATGTATTTAGCCAAAAAATAAATATGAAAAATATGTTTACACCATTGAATAACAATGCAAATTCTGTTTATGTATTTATTGTAAATGTAGAACAAAATATGATAAAAGATAATGACTAATAAATTAATTTTGAATTTAAACTTTAATCAATGGAATTATAATATATTAAATAAAAACTATTCTGAAGTTTAAATTTAAAAATACATTTCCATCTGAAGAAAAAAAAAGTTCTAATGTACATTAATAATAATTAAAAGTAGTGTATAGAATTAATAAAAATAATTACATTATTTTATTAACGTTTTCTTATATATAGTATAATGTGAGCAAACAAATTATGGCTTGGGATGCTACCTGAGTGATTGCCAGTAGGTAAGAAAATTGCAAGCATTCCTCTCATCACCTTTAGTGTGTTTGATGTACCAACCTAAGTGGCAAGGGAATGCCCAGATGTGGTTCCTGTGCTCACTGTGCCACTAGAACCAAGCTATACCCGGCTGATGAGCCGTCCTCATGGAAAAACCTTCACTAGTTTGCTTGTGTTCTGGTTTAATGAAGACTTTGCCTGGCAGTTCGGGCTGGACTGTTCCCAAGAGGAACAGGATCAAGAATGATTTGCATATGGCAGGGTCTAAACTGAGGCAGCATACTGAGCAAAAGAACAATGGGTTGGGATTTTATCCAGAGCGGTTTCCAGTGGTTATACAAATTGCAAGCGTTCCTACTTCTGTATGTTTAAATGCCAGTGTTCAGACAAACATCCGGATCTTCCCTTCCTATAACATAATCAATTGATATGCTTCCAAGTGATTACCTCAATTCATTTTGCATCATTTAAAAATAGATTAGAGGGTTCCCCCCATCGCAGGCTGACTTTTCTCATCGAAACCTAGATTTATTAGTCTAGAATGCTCGCCATCAATAACTACCTAGTGTTCTCCATTAATTGTTGCAATTGTCTTGATTTGATTATGTCCCATAAGGCAAATTACCTTGTTTGTGCACTCATATTGTTTATTTGTGGAAGGGATGTGAGCAGCCATCTTCTTGCTCGTACCACTTAAAATTTGTGGGGCATCCAGGACAAGTCTACAACATGCAACACAACATTTATGGAGTTGCCAGGGCTCCTGAACACGAGATCTGCTGTTAAATAATCTGCAGATGTCACTTTTTTCTCAGGGGTGAACAGTCCAACAGAAATAGAGACACATCTTTCCCCTAGTTAATACTGTGTACCACACACGACCAATGGGTCTGTGCTTACAGATTTCCTATCCGAGCTAAGAGAAAAGTGCATATTTTTAACTCTGTTATAACGGTTATTGTTTATGAGTCATCTCCAAGTTTTAGACTCTTAAATATCATGTGATATTGCTTATTAAGCACACCCTAGTGTCAGAACCTGTGAACTGTTGAACGCATTTAGTTCTTGCTATTTCAGCCATCCAGGTTGCATAGATACAGCACTACTCTTCACTTGGCACAAGGCTAAAAAGGCTGTCATGGCTTTATGGCAATGTCAGGGATTGTCAACGCATCATTTTCCCTATAGAGAGGGTGCTTTGTCCAAAGTACCCAATGTATCTGGATAGAAAAACCCCACAATAGATGGCCACAACACCAAAGCAACATGGAGGTCCAGCAAAGTCAATGAGGAAGCATTGACGATCTCACAAAAAAAGAGACAATATCAATTAAAAGTGTGTAAGTGGAATAGATATGTTTCAATCTTCGGGTTTTATCGGGAAAATCAAGGGCCAAAAAGGATACTTAAACTTACACAATAGAGAGATGATTTAGGAGATGAGTGGAATTATTTGTAGCCAAGGAGTACAGAGTCAAGAGTGATAACGTGGTGGGAGGGTATAAGAAAGTCAAATCATATCGTGGCTAGGCAAAAAGGTGAACTCCTAAGCTTACCCATAATTGAGTTCAAAGAAATATTAATACCACGTGCTGCTTATAGGAGGTCAAGAGGCCACCAAAGACTTCTACAGAAACCACAGTGATTCCATCGATGAATGAAAGACACCCAGCATCCCAAATCACAATAATCCAATATTATAGTCCAGAAGTGTTTTAAGATTCTTTATTACGATCTTCAGATTATATTTAAAGGGCTTCTTGTAATCAAAACCCCCGTACTTTTATGTGCACATTGAGCCTGAGCCAACAAGTGTTTCGTCGCTATGTCACAAATGCCTCCGACTTTATCAGTTTTACAAGCAACCAAAAACGTACTTGAGCAAAATTTCACATAACGAACGTATGCATTCCCACCACCAATCCAAAAGGTGCAAAATACACATAGTGTGAAAATAAATGTAACATATATGCTAATAGTCAATAGTCAGAAACTCAGGGGAACCCAAAAATCAGAAACGAAACATTCACCTCCTATGCATATTACAAAAATGTCTCCAGAAATCAGTCAAGTTAGAAAAAGGGAAAGGTCTGATGTAAATCCAATACAAAGTGACCGCAATATGTGCTCGCTCGATATCCCTCAATACGTTACCTTTGACTAATGACAATAATACAGAAACATTGACATTACTTGGATAAGGTATACATTTATAGGAGGGTGATTTTACTTCTGATTTGATTTACACTGAGAGGCGTTCACCATCAGCAGGCTCTTCTTGTCTTCCTCTCTTCCACCAACGTTCTGATTCCTAGGTTGTGGGAACCCTACTTCAAAGGAGTCACCCAGCAGTGAGTGGTAGCTTATGTTAAATATATCAAAGTAAAGTTATCACATTATCTCCTCCTGTATATTGCAGCAAATCATGCATTCCATTGTAAAAAGATGTACCAGCACAAATATTCTATTTTCTAAAATGCCAGAGACACGTTCAGTCTGGCATCACTCCTGGGCTCTCAAGGACCACTTCCCATACTAACAGTATCCAATCTACTCCTGATGCAAAACACATACATCCCTTCCTGTAACCGTTTTAATGTCCACATGGATATCATGTTAAACTGTGACTTTTAGCTTTAAATACTTACATTGGAGTGTTATGCTTTTGACGTTTCAGTTTTTTATTTATCCCATTGGTCTCTGCTGCGGTCACAAAATATCTTTCTGAGCCATTTGCTTATGACAGTAAGAATGTTTGAACGAAACAAAGTTAGAATAAAACATGAATTGCTGCATGGTCTCCTTAATTCTTAACTATCATATTACCCCATGTGTAGGGTTAATTCTCGCTAATACCTCTTGTCCATTGTAGTCACATAAGTCGGTGATTTTGGCTTCTCTGGTGGCCATGCAGCCTTGTTGAATTCCTAGCTTATCTCTCGTTGAGAACCCGTGGTATGCACGAGAGGCCTATCCTTTAGTGTTTCTCCCTTCACCATCACTGTGTCTATCTCTTAGTCAGCGGCGGCTCCCCTGCTTTGGCAGAGGAGTGTTGCCCCCTCACCACTAGCAGCATGAAAGCAATGTTAAGATTGGCCACAGGGCAGGCTGGGAGCCTGTGCCTGCAAGTGGAGCCAGAAGAGCGGTGCGGCTGCGGGGAGTCAGGTAAGCTTTTTTTTTTTAAGTGATGTTTTCTGTTTTTTGTCTTCTCCTCCATGCGCCGCACCACCCCTTAACCGCATCGTGAGCGGCACCTGCTCTCAGTGAGTTCTATATGTATTGTAGAACATGCATCAATTGCCTAATAGATTTCTCCTTTTTGATGGGGTACCTATCATGTTCAGGGGTTTCAGATCATTTGGGGGCGCTCTTTGGTTTTTGCAGCCAGTGTAATCAGTTTGGTGTCTAATGTGTTACATGTTGCCCCACCCCGTTCGGTTTTTGAAGGGTTATGTGTGTGCAATTCATATATTGACCCAATTTGTTGGGTTTTTAAACCATAGTTGATGGAGGCATCTCTCTGGTTTCCGAATTCATAACTATCCTGTTTTTTAGCCAGTGCAACCGTTCAGCTAATGATCGTACGTGTTGTTTTTAATTTTTGGGATCTGGGTTTTAGCCACAATAAAAATCTTGTGACAGTTGTCCACTGCACCATTAAACATTTTGCCAGTTCATTTTGGGAGGGTTTTAAGTGGTGCAAACATTTAAATATAATAAATGAAAACCTGTGATTCAAGGATGCTTTTTTTGTGTATTCAAGACACTTTGTCCACTCGATGTCACCAATTTCTTTGTCTACCTTTGTCTTTCATTTTCCTTATAGTTCCATAGCGTCTGTCTGATATGTTGGGCAGCGCAATTTTCTATGTTAATGATATGGCTAAATTGTTAAAGCCATGAGTCAGTATTACGTGCAGTAAGTCGGATTTGGGTGGTTTAACCAATACCCCGTCCCATGTTAGTGACACAGCTTTAGTCAGTGCCATGTATGTCGTAAATTGACCTGTGGTGACCTTTGTGTTTCTTATATCATAAAAAGTGCAAATGACACTGTTGTCATATAGATGGCCTGTCATTACAAACACACTGTCTGTCTATAGGCCTTTGTCTCTTCTCTGGCTTTTATGTGGAATCTCAGATGGCAACATAATGGTATATCTAGTGCATACACATCCTCGATGTTCACATTTTTTCATTTTTCATGTGAGTCTGTCAGCAGTGTCTGGCTACGATCAGCAGCTTTTGAGGAGCAGAAATCAATGTCATGCCACTCTCTGCCATCTTGTGAAGTGATTTGATGTCTATACCAGCTTTTATAGCTTCTCTTTGTAAATCATAATTTTCTCCAAACCACTTCATACACTATTGAAGTTCAGCTGCCATTTAGTACACTCTAACATTAGGAATCCCTAAGCCTTCTTCGTCTAGAGGCCTTTGCACTTTCTCTATGGCTACTCTCTTCTGTACTGTGCCGCATTTCAAAATGGATAGCCAGCCCATGTATTTCTGCAAATAATTCTGTACGCTCACCTATAATGCTACAAAATGATATATACGTCAGCAAAATTATCATCTTGATTCTCAGCACTCTGTAAATCAGTGATCGCAAAAAGAACCAGATTTGTTGGATCACGGTTCCTGTTTTAACAAGGGAAGATGTAGTTTTCCCTAGTAAATTATGAAGGAAAGTCTCAATTTTATTAAAGACGCAGAGGCAAGTATTCTTCTTCTTTGTTCATGTTTTATTTAAATAGCAGCAGTCAAGAACGTACACAGGACTATAAACCCCATTGGGAACAGTAAGCCAATAGGAAGCGAATAGTATTAATACAATCTACCAAACTGGACCAAGCGACCCACTATAATATGTAACTTGATTGCAAACAGCACTCTTTTCTTATGCGAGAAGTTATAAGTAGGTATTGAACATAGGACCAATGAGCAACACAATTGAAATAGCTAAGATAAAAGTAAATATATCTTAAACAAAGTCTATGAAACTGGGTCTAAATGGCAGAAAAGATGCCATGGAAGTGAAGAACAGGATGGGTGACTTTTCCTCTGTAGGAACTAAGGATGAAGAGTGAAGGGAGTCTGAATGCTTCCTATGTGGATGCAGGTGTTGGAGTAGATGACACTGTTAAGGCAGGAAAAACATACGATTAATACAGTGCTGCAGAGGGATAATACTTGCCTCCTTGACTTTAATAACATTTTCTTTCATTCATAATTTACTAAAGAAATCTACATTATATGGCACGATCTGAGGCTCATATTATGCTTGTTTGAAGCATAATAATTACTACAGAAGAAGCAGTGTTAACAGGTTTACAATAGAAAGTGCAAAAAGTAACATTATTAGACCAGTCAGACGATCTCAAAATGTCCTCCAGACTGAAACTTTCCCAGAAGGCTTTAGAAGCTATGGCTACTCAGGAAGAATGGGGAAAACGGAGGTATCAAATCCCAGCAAGGGACATAACCCATTTAACTCAATTGCTTAGAATAAGGGAGGAAACTGGTTTGTGGGGGTTTCTGAAGGAAATAAGAAGTGGAGAATCAGAGGACCTTCTGAGATGTATGGTCTTTTGTTTTTAGGTTTTGAGACAATTTTCCACATATAATTTGAGTTGATTAGCACAATAAGGGTAAAAAACAGGAGTTAAATAAGTTTTTGTATGTTTTTTAATGTTGAATAGACTACCTGTGGAAGTAAAATGATGAGAAGAAATAGTGAAGGCTTTACATCAGACAGGTGTTTGATGGAAATTAAACACAGTAATATTGCTAACTTGGCTGAACGCATTTTAAGGGAGAGAGAAACATTCTCTGGCCACAAAATGAACATTTGAAAAATCCTATTGGCATCTCATAATTCACTGTACTTTGTAATAGGAGGATTACAAAATTGTACTCCGTTCAACAGGCAACAGATGAGAGCATGTTCTCTGACAGGGTTACCAAGTTTCCCATTGATATAAGGATGGATCATGGAGATTGCAGAACGGTAAAAGTTTACCATACACTAAGTTTTCCCTGCATTAGCTTGGGATGCTAGAAAGATTGCTATTAGAGTGATGTATGCTGAAAAGTGATTAGCAGATTGCCCTACGCACCAGCTTGACCAAACAGGCCAGGCTGATTTTTAAGATTTGATAGTGCCTGGGGCCCATGATTTATTGATACACTCAGACATTTCTGCAAAAATATCTGGATGAGGTTGAATACCTTCCAAGCACAGAGAGAAAGAATGTTGTCCAGCATTAGATTAAGGCCATGGCCCACCGGATCCAGAAAGAGATTGAAAAAGATGGCAACAGAATGGGGTAGTCTATTGCAAGTTCTAGGAGGGGAGGATACAATACCTGTGATTGCAGAAATGGGTCCACAATTACTAAAATTGCATTCTCACAACAGACCTGAGCTAGGACTCTGTTGATCATGAGGAAGGGAGGAAAGGTATAGTTAGTTGCCTGAGACCAATTCAGAAGCATTGGTTGCTAAGGCTAATGGGTAATTAATGATTTTTATCTTTAAAAAAGTTTCCTTTCTATTTCTTTTTTGTTTGTATTTTTGTATAGAGTAATGGTTGTTTATTTATTTATTTATTTAGGTATATGTATGGATTATTGTTAAAAATAAGGATTTATGCAACCAAATTAAAGTTTGAACAGACGTTATTGTTGAAAATAAGGAAAGGATTTATGTAATTAAATTGATGATTGAAAATATACATACATAACAAATGAGATAAAGGGGAAAATGAAATAATTTTTTTATTTTTTATTATTGGATGTTGTGATTAATCTAGAGGGATGATCAGGCCTACAAATGTGTAAGATTTATTTGGAATATAAATGGACATAAGGTCGGGCAGGAGTACTGTACATTGTTTTGTTGATTTTTTTCCCTTTTCTACCACACCTTAAAATAAGTCTTAGGGGGTCCCTTTTTCAAATTGGGCTAAGGCTAATGGATCCAGAAGTCAACTAAAAAACTGAGGTAGATGAGAGTTGAGACGGGATGCAAAGAGGTCTATTTCGAAAGGTCCCCATTTGTGATAATATATTGAAAACTGAGGGATGGTGTCTCCAGTCACTAGAATAGTGATGATAACAAGAATGCCAGTCTTGCAGTAGCAAGAATGCTACTGCATTGAGACTGCCTGGCAAAGATTCTATGCAAACAAGACAGACGGACAGAAGCAGACAAAATTCTCAGAAGCTTTTTCTCAACTCTACAAGGGGCTTGTATTTTGTGACACCAAGATGGTTAATGTATCTTACCACTGAAAGATAGTTAATACAAAGAAGAATGGAACATTTGACCCTGTAGGATGCAAAAGGTTTGATCGCAAAAGAGCCTTCAAGCATCTCTACACAGCTTGTGTGCGATTTGGAGGCCATGTACCTCCAGTTGAGCTTTGACCGCACTGGGCACCCCAACCTGTGAGGCTACCATCAGGCTCTAATACACGATCTGGGGCCGCTCTGACCAATAGTCCTGCCATACCAGGCATCTAAATGGTCTATCCACCATAGGAGTTCCAACTGCGATTTGTTATCTAGGTTAATGGCGTTGGAATAAGCAAGCCCTCTGTGAAGATGAGGAATTTGCAATCTCTTGAAGAGCTCCACTGTAAAGAGGACCCAGGAAAATGGCCTGGATTGATGAGGAAAGCAGAGCACCAATCCTTGCAAGGTACCCAAGGGATATGGTAGAAAGCAATTTCTGATTTGATTGCTTTCACCTTGGATTGGGGTAAATGAAGAGCTGCATCTGTTGAATTTATTAGAAAAACTAGAAATTGCATCTGATTGGCAGGTACTAAAACCAATTTTTCTTTGTTTATGAGAAACCCAGATCCAAAAGGAGAGAACAGGCAATTTGAATTTGAGATTGGAGTGTTTGATGTTTCTGACACATTAGAGGAATGTCGTCCAAATAGATAATTCATCTGATACCCTGAGACCTAAGGTGGGACACAACTGGTTTCATTAGTTTTGTAAAGCACCATGGTGTGGAGGAAAGACCAAAAGTAAGAGAGGAAAATTGCTATGTTTTGCCCTGCCATTGAAATTGAATATGTTTCCTTGGTTTGTTATGAATAGGAATGGTGAGATATGCATTTGGTAGATCGAAACGTACCATCCTTTCATTTTGTAGTAACACATCTCTTAGATGTATAATGGTTTCTATTTTGAAATGGCAATAAATGACAAACTGATTGAAGTGTCTGAGGTTTATGACTGGTCTCATCTTTTTGTTTTTCTTCTGAACCAAGACAAGCAAGCTTAAGAAGCCTGTAGGATCAGGGTAAGAGAGTTGATGGCTTGCATGTGTAAGAGAGATTGGGTTTCCTGGGAAATTAAGCAGACATTTTGGTTAAGAAATTTAGAGGTAGAGGAAAGAAAGTTTGAAAAGGAGTTTTGTAAAGTTCTAAAGAATAGCCATGTACTGTGTTTAACACCCAAGGATCGGAAGTGATTGATTGCCATTTGTTTTGGAAACATTTTAAGCAACATCCTACAGTATGTGGGCCAGAAGGAAGACTTATTTGCTGGGAATGAGTTCCTGAGACTTCTTTGGCTGTGGGAATGGTAAAGTCTTGCTCTTGAGGTCAGAATCCCTGGTAGGTGGAATTGAAGGAACCTCTGTACACTTGATTACAGAAGTTGTGTTGGGTAAAGCGGTCCCTGCATCTACTGGCCCTTGCAAAAACACATTTGGAAAAAACTTTTATAAGGGGTTGTTTTGCCTCTTCCAAGGAAACAAAGTTGGTAACATATTTGCTAAGTTCCTTGCTTAGTGAATCACCGAGTAACAAACCCTCAGCCTTGATGCCGGGATCCATTGTTGCTAGGTTTGCCAATTTAGTGTCTAGTTTCAGGAGTAAACCCTCATGTAATTTGTAGGTAATCGCCAAATCGGCGTTTCCTTAAAGACAATAGGCTCTTTGTGTCCACATGGACAATTCATCCGCGTCAATGGATGCACTATACAATCTGGCAGTCTCAGCTATCCAGGATAAGTGACAGAGGTCCAACAATGTCAACCATTTTATCTTGGCATGCAGACCAGGCCTTATCAACTCCCTTCAAAGGATCTTTGGCATATTTTCAGAAAAAGTTACCATATTGAGATCAATTGTTGGGGTAGACAGAATCTCAAAAGGGAGGGAAGTTCTGAGACGTTCAGATTTTAGTTTTGCTCTGGTTTGTTTATCTAACAAGAAACAGAGTTTAGCAGAAATATATCCCCCATGTGATCTGATAGGAGCTACTCCTTAGAGTTAGGGTGTTAAATCAATTTAGTGTCAAACGTAGTTTGACCTTCGGCATCCAAAACTGTTTTGGAATGAAAGGATTCTTGGAGGTGGAAGCCAATTCTCTTTTCTTTGCCTGAGAAGCTGACCAGAAGTCATTCATCTACCCAATTATGTTCATCATCAGTATCGGAGTAACCCATATCGTCATTGGTATCATGGATATTAGTTATTACAATTTCTGAGTTGTTGTTCTTGATATTTTTTGTTTTGTTTTTGTGCTAAGTAGTGGAAATATTTCCCTCCTTAGAAGAAGCTTTGCAGGAGCTTATTCCTCAAACCCACCAGCCAATAGTGCAATATTTTGTTTCAAAACTCCTGTTTGCTGTAGCTGAGTCGACGGTTGTACCACCGTGGCATTGCACTTTTTGCTTCCCTCCACAGAGTGGACCAACATGGACTGAAATATTTAATTGGGAGCAATATTTTAAAATGTTCTTGTCATATTATTTATAGAAGCTGAAACAGCTTGGGTGACAGGGAGTTGTATGAAGTAATTTAGACTGTTTTTAAAATCCTCCCCATTATCATTATTGACATCAAAGATGGAAGAATTACCCACTTCCGTGTTGTTAAATGTGTAAACAACAAAGTAAATTGTCCAAAACAGGAAAAAGCAGCTTAGAATTGAAGGGCTTAACTGGGAAAATGAGGAGATGAGAATCAAGGCCACGCTCCCAAAGTGTGTCGAAGGTTCCAATTTTCAAACAACTGACTGGCCAAGAGGTGCTGTGAAGATAGCACTCTGGGGGAATTTATTTTTTTAATATGCTTCTGGAGGACTCCTGTGTGAATGGGAGCTGGATACCGGACGAAGAAAATGTTTTGTCATACTGCACCACAGAATCATAGCGGGCACAACTAACAGGAGGTAAATACATGGGGGAGGAGTGCTCGAGCGAGTGCGGCACATGAAATGCAAAAGATAATGCGCAAGTGAACAGTAGCCACAGAATGAATATTATTTTATTCATACAGGCAGCACACTAACAGCAGGATTTTCACACCTTATTGCAGTGATCTGGAGGTAATCTAAATTAAATGTCACTTCAGGAGGCTCTACCTGGACAAATAGAAGTTTGGTTATAGTTTCTGGAACGACAGAGATTAACAACTTTTCTAAAAGTTATTTGTGTGACATTTCTTCCACTCTTAATTAGCAAATTGTCATAATGGAATTTGTATCTGGCTTCATTCCAAATACCAGAAATAGGTTTTTTAAATAGTGGGTCCTATTTCCAATGTAAAGCTGCCACAGGCTTCTGTAGCAACAATATGTTGGTGCTTTTGTTAACCACTGAAACATCAAAGTAATCATTCTCATAAAATGATAGATCTTCATTTTCTAATTAAAAAAGAGACATGCTACAAAGGTGGTAAAAGCAATTCTTTGCATTTTGCATTTACGTGTATTGGATCACTTTGCCATATTATTGATTTGTGTACGTATCTATCCCACATTTAGGTACTCTTATTAAACACAATGCAGTGGTATAAAAGCCCATAGATTACAGATAGCCATTAAATGTTTTATATATTTCATAGAAATTACATCATAACCACAGCTTCTACAAATCACAACATACCTTTGTTACATTTTTAAGCTCTTTATGAAAGATGAATCGACATTGAAACATTCATTTTGCAGTTAAGACCTACTGTAAGCTGGATATTGCATGAGAGACTTCAAATATCTCTGGGCTTTGTAATTGCTCACTGTTTAATTATCTGTTTATTTGTGGAAGCTAAACAAAATCTGAACATCCCAATTGCAATCAGAGTCCAATGTTAGCTGCCCATTACGGATGAACCCTCAAAAAATGCTTGCATTACAATTGCATATTTTTTAATCAACAATCTATTCATCCACATCATGACTTAATTGCAATCAAGGCACGTTGTTAGCTCAGATCCCTTGCAGTAGTTTCAGGAATCTCTGATTTCCATAGTCAGAATGTGCTTATTAAGGAAGCAAACCCCGTTTTATTGGAACCCTGTGTTGTTATCTACGCATTGAAATAATATTCTCATGTGTTTACTATATACAATCAAACAGTATAGTACAATAATTAACTTACTTCTTTCAATAAACCTTCCCCTGCTTAAAAAAGAAAATAGTTTCATACTAATTGCACCCAAATTAATATGACTGATGAGCTTTGTATCAGGAGTTGTGTTCCTATGTTGTGTCCCCTTCTGAATGGACCCTTCAGAGTAGACCTCACTACTGGATTCATGATTCCACAATGTGGGCCTGGTGTGGGTCCCCACCTGAGTTTGCTGACCTGGCTACTCACAAATCAATTGAGGACTTGCTAATTAATTTAAAAGAATAAAGACAAACCATAGGATATGGGGGCTTTTTCTCCCATTATTCATTGTGTATTCACAAATCCACTTGTGGATTTGTGATTCTGTCCTGTTTTGATTGACTAGCTATCACAGAAAAATTACTGTTGACCCCGTCAATATCCAACATGGTCCACTGAGTGTTGTGTTGGGAAAATTAAAAAGAAAAAGGTCACAAGGAGACAGAATGGACCTACCCTGGCCCCAAGAACTATGTTGTTAAGCACTAAATGGATCCATCCCAATGATAAAATAAACATTAAACAAATTATTTGCATCACAGTACTTAAAAATGGATTCTTAAAACCTGGACCCTTTCTTGGTCTGCAGACTCAGGGTGGGTATGCCATTACAAACCTAGCATAGGATTCACAATCCCGTTAAAAAGGGATAAAATGTACTGAGTTCACTACTGCTGCACTTGACCAATGGCCACATATGCATGATGGCCACACATGGTTAGCTGGTAGCAGGGCATGGCTGCAGCCCAGTTTGTGCTGCAATCTTCCAATGCTAAGACTGCCCATCGCACAATGGAATTCTGACACTAACCCCTGCTGCAAGTTGGATGCAGGGTTTGGCTGATTGTGGTCACCCCTGTGCACATTGCTGAAGTCTAAGTGCAGAGAACGTTGGCCTCCTGTGGGGGGTTATGGGCCAGGTCTTGCTGAAAGCCAAATGTTGCAGCCTGCCCCTGTTATGCTGCACTGTGGTAGTTGGCCACTTGCTGAGGGTTGGGTCCATGGCTGGATGCTGGTCTAAGCACAGCCAATGGCCATGCACAGTAGAGGGCTGGCTGATTCATGGTTGGTTGGATGCAGAGAACTGTTGCTTGTGGTACACGATCATAAAAATCCCAACAATTGACTGAAAAAATGCTTATAGTGAAGTTATGATTAGCTTTAGTTATAACACATTAGCATATATGTGTGAAACAAACCTTAGAAATGTACTTAGAAACACATTGAAAGAGTTGTTATGGTTAATAATTAAAACCAAAAAACACCCATATTCACAAGTTATGGTTAAGATCACAATCCATAACCCGCACAACAGCCATACAAACCATAAGTGCAGAACAAGTTCAGTACTTATGAGCTCACACTATTTATGCCAATACATAACAACACTTTAAAGCACAATGTAACTAAACAATAGCACATACTTATAGTCATCTCTGTCAAAGTGGTAAGAATAATGTGATATGTAAGCACATCTGTGAGATGATTTACATTGAGGTAATCAGCATTGCATTTGGCGTATGAGTGTGTGGGAGTAGTGGCATGTTGGCACACTCCTCTTAGCGTTGGCCCGAGGTTGGGAGTGTTGGCTATTTGGGCAAGAGGTAAGATAGTCAGTCACATTTGTCTCAAGATGGTGCTACCACAAAAAAGGATGCAATTTGTCATACATGTTCAGATAAAGTGAAGGCATTAACAGCTGAAAAAGTACGACACCAAAACACACAAATCTTTTTAGTTTACCCAGGCACAGGTGTTTAGGATATATTGACCTGGACAGATTGTAAGACTACTGCTTTCATACAATTGAAAAGATTATATATTCAAAATATTTAAAATTCTATATGGAAGTACATTTCTCCAGTTGTCCTTAACGTCACAAACCTCCAAGACAGCAGTTACAGCATTTCTTACACACAAGAAGGCACACAAAACATTTGCTTAACGTATTTCAAGGTCTCTACTTAAAACAAACTTTAGAAAAGCCAATTAAATCTATCCTTGCCAAGCTGGTGCAACGGATACATTTGTCTTTATTTTTTATGCAAACACCTACGCAAAAATAGAAAGAAAAAATAAAACATGCTGCCATCTAAAGGTGTCTACTATATGCTTTTAATAAAAATGTTATGTATGCGGCTCTTTTACTAGTGATGTGTTTTTTTTAATAGTAAGCCTTTCATTTGTGCCATACATATTATTGATACTTCTTTGTAAAGGAGGCAAGGATAAATCACCACCTACCTAAGCACTATAATTGCAGCTAACTACAATAAAACTCCATAACAACTTTCAGCACAAAATAAGGAGAAAGCAAAAACATAATCACTTAACCCCTTAAGTGCCTTGCCTCACACCCCCGTGCCGAACCCTCGTTTGGCTATTTGTGGTAGTTCATGCTCAGGCCTTCATAACCTTTTGCTAAACATATTCCTCCTCATTGTGCCTCTGTTGGGGAAGTGTAAAATTATGACGCACTCCCAGATGTATCAGTCTTGGTCAATCTAGTAATGTTTCAGAACCCATGGGTGGATGCACGGGAACACCCATGCTCCACCCTTGGAACACCTCCCTGCTTTAGAGTAATTCAAGTCAGCAATTGTTGCTGCATTACGTTATTCTAGATTTATCAAGCCACTCATGGCCAGAAAAGGGGGGCTTGCTTCACTTGATAAATCTCATTTAGGTTTTGTATCACACTTGCGTCCACTTGCATGGAGAAAGGGTGGTACAAAACCATGATAAACATACTTCCAATATCCTAGTGCCAAGACAAATCTTCTAACATGAAAAGGGTGTACAATCTCATCAAATTTAGTAATCTCCTCATTTCTCATATAACTTTTGCTTGACTGATACATTTTTAAGTAGCTTCCTTCTGGCCAGTGTTACTACAGAAAACACGGTGCCACTTTCACAAGCTTGTGAGAAGAGTTGTAATTGGCTGGATTTGGCGCAGTAATGTGCTGCTTTTCATGAACCTACAATCAAAGGTTTAGGAACACAAACCCTGAAAGATAGCTCAGTATATTGATCAACTGCTGCAGAGGTCTATACTTTACACCTAGGTCGCAAGTTTTGATATGAGCAACACAACTGAAATGAATCTGATAATAGGTGTAAATATAATTCAGGAAATTATGACCCATGAGAGATGTTGCATCTTGTGAGTCATGTTCTTTTCATACACTGAATGATCTTAATAAATAACATTGCACACAGCGTTTGTGCACATATGTGTCACATACAATGAACTGCACGTTATGTGGCCAATGGGTGTGCAAAGTGAGGTTTGGCACCAGAGAACTGATAATAATGGAATACAAGCATCTGCAATGCAACGGGTCTCGCGTTTGCTCATGTTAGAGCTGATAGCGTTGTAAACTCCTAATCCGACTTTTCACTGGTAATGAAACCTATCGACAAAAGTGCATTTATGTACTTAACCCAAAAAAGTGCAATTAACTGTGTAACAGGGCCGATATTATGTAAAGCGCTCGACTTCTGCCAAGCGAGATCGCGCTGGGAAAATAGAAAAAAAGTAGTCCACGAGCCTGACAGAAAACAGCGAGCCTCGCATGTTTTCTGTACTTGGTCGATGCGCTCGAGGAAGGCTATCCACCGGAAAAGGCATGACATGTGCATGCCTTCCACTAATGAAATCAAGCACATTCTAATAGGCAAGCCCACAAGCCAATGACAGACACTGACGTGACGTTGACAGGGCTCCGAGCCCTTTTTAATTACTAAAGCATCTCGCTTAGCGAAACGCATGCTCAAGCGCATGCAACGCAGGCTCGACCTTAATAAAAACATGACGATTGGATGTAAATATCATAAAAACAATTTAAAAAGTCATTACATCACATAAATAGTATATATGTGTAATTTGCTATTTATTACCACTGTTCAGTGTGGGCCCTAACCCTGACTCATGAACGGTGAAGCTCTGAGTGGGTCATGACAAATCTCCCATTTGTCAGCAATGTTAACAAATAGCATATCACACTCAATAGAGTTGTACTGATGATTTATGCCATGTTATATTTCCATGTAGTCAGTTGTAAAGAAAGGTGTGACCAAATTCAGAGCTCAAAGGGTTACATTTATGCACTGAAAGAGAATCACAAAATTTAAGGGGGTCATTACGAGTTTGCCCGTTGAACCATTGGGCCGCTGGACTGCTGGACTGCTGGACTGCCAGATTACAAGTTCCCCATGGGGCTGGGTGACTGCTGGGGGAGGCAGGGGGCACTATAATGGAGCTACTGCTGGCCATGCTTCCCTACCTGTCGGCACAGTGGACAGACTCTGCCCATGCACCACACCATGCACGGGAAACAGTGTGCCCCCAAACCCCAACTTTTTTGGAGGGCCCACACACCCTCCATGGGGCCATATCCCCTGGGGACCGTGTGTTAGGCCCCTTAACTTCCTGACCACCAAGCTTTCCATGGCAGTGGGATCGCCATTGAAAGCTTGGCAGCCAGGACTGTCCTGGTCCCAACCGTACTGACTATGGTGGTGCCAGCGGTCCGCTGGGGGTCTTCTGACGATCGGACTGCCAAACTTGTAATCAGGCAGTCCCACTGCCAAAGTTGCAGCAGTTGGACCGCCACCACTACCATGGTTGATCCACGGACGGCCAGACTTGTAATGAGGCCCATAGATTTGTGTGTGAGGAACTATGATTTCCCTCTGTCAAGATTTTGCAAAATTGATTTTTTTCCTTCTGTCAGATGAATCTCTGGATTGGAAGATTTGAGACAATAAGCATAGTTGTCTCAATTCATTTGCACTTTACTGTGGTAATAATGAGGAATTCGACCTTTGCACTGTAGTAATAAATGAATGAAAATGTGTTTATGAGTATTGCATTATATTCCAGCATTTGTGTAGAGCTTACTGACCCTGTGTGGTGTGATGAAGCATCAACCCACTTAGATAACCTGCTACACAGTGTAAGGTGTGTGGCTGGAATGGTGTTGTTTTTGTTTTGAGCCCATGTCTGAAGTGTTTTCATGCCACATGGGATGACCCTGAGGATGTGGTTACCATGGTATGGAATGTATATTTGAGGTAGACACAAAAAGCACCAGAGCAAACATAGTAACGTGTAGGGCAAATATGGTGCTAAAAGAATAAAAGAATGTGAAAAGGACAAGAATTGAAATCAGAGATGTGAGCAGTACAGTTGTTCCAGATCACATGCATTTTTGGCCACATTTAATTTTACGAGAATGGCAATAAAGTATTCATGTCATGCTAGTGAAATGAAATGTGGCCAAATAAATAACACTATTTGAAACAGGTTCACTAATTGTTAGGCCTGACACACTAGATGGTATTCACCTCAAACATTTTGCCCCATCCCTCCTATTTATCTGAATTTGTTTATGTTGGCATTAGACCTTTGTGCACTTTGCCACTGCTAGCTAGTGCTAAAGTGCTTATGTTCTTTTTCACAAGCATGACAAAACTGGCATATATCTGATTGGCACTTTTAATTTACTTATATGTCCCTAGTATATGGTACTACCTGTACACAGGGCTGGTAAATGCAATTCTACTAGTGAGCTGCAGCACTTATAGTTCCACCCATTGAAGTAGGCCTTCAAAACATGTCTCTGCAGCCTGTAGTATGGTTGCGGCCTGGTAAGATAAACCGTTTTGCCAGGCAAAAACTGTCTTTTTTTAATATTTAAAAGACACCACTTAAGTTGGACCTAGAAAACACTACTGTATGGCCTATTCCTCCCACTGACTACAGTTGGGTTTCCTTATTACATTTAATAGTGACACAAAAGGGGACTGCTTGTGGGCAGGATGGGTCATCCTGCCAGGATGGCTGGGGATAAAATTGTTCCCTCCCCAAGTCTAAGAGCTTGCATACAGCACACAGAAAGGACTCTGACACCAGCCTTTTGTCATCCCAGATTTCTTGGACCTTTGTCAGGGGAAGCAAGGAATTTTCAAGAACCAGATTTGTGGTAGTATAGGCAATCCCCACTCTTCAAATGATGGGACCAGGTATAAAGATTGGACCCCCAGTGCTACTCTTCAATACAGTCCTGGACCTGTGGAAGACTTCAGACGGACTGCCCTGCTGCTTGAAGGAGATCTGGACATATCCCTGAACCCAGGAAAATCAGAAGTGACTCCAAGAGCTAGTTGACTGGCCTCCTGTGTGAGCTACTGTGACATAATAAGATCGTGAGGCCTTGGCCCCTGCTGCTAGGCTCTGTTGGAGTGAGGCCTAACCCCCAAATGGTGAACCTAGGTCCTGGACCCTTGGCAGAGGAGCTTGTGGTACTGCAGCCTGCCCCTGTGTTTGTGCAAATATACTAGAGGGTTACAAACTGGTGAATTTAATTACTTTTGTGGTTCACGCCCCCTCAACCATTAACCTGATTTCTTATACTAATAAACTCACATTCATGGTTTGCAAAGGTTAAATTCCATGTTTTTACCACAATACGCTGGAACTGACAAGAGAAATATGGTTTATTGCCTTGTAATATGCATGT
This sequence comes from Pleurodeles waltl, assembly GCF_031143425.1. Classification (NCBI taxonomy): domain Eukaryota; kingdom Metazoa; phylum Chordata; class Amphibia; order Caudata; family Salamandridae; genus Pleurodeles; species Pleurodeles waltl. Next base: position 263,248,842 of record NC_090448.1, on the reverse strand, counting down.
ATTATTGACTAGAGAGATGAAAATACTCAGCTAATACTCTTGAGGCCTAATGTGTGTTATTTAATATATGGATTTAACCCTTTGTGTCCTATTTGAGGTTAAACACCTTTAATTAAAACCACTATACCAAGGTAAACAAGTAACTTAACTGAGTGTAGTGGTTTTAAGTAAAGGTGTTTTAACCTCAAATAGGACACAAAGCGTTAAATCCATATATTAAATAACACCTTTTATGGTGAATACTCTAGCTAATCATAGATACCTAACATTTAAAATATCCCAAGCACCAGAATGGATCCATGAGATTTAAACAGCATTACTCCCAAGCACCAGTAGATGGCTCCTCCAGCTCCGTGTTTACTTTGTTACCCCAGAAATTACAATAGAGCAGAATACAAGTGCCAACTCTCTGCGTCAACATCATTTTTTTTCTTGACTATGTCCATGCCCGCAGATGCAAAGCCCAACAATAATCAGAGGTACCAGTTTGCAGATCTTTATTTTGAGACCTTTTTTTATATAGAAAAATAGACCATTCCAAAGAACTAGAAGATGGGACAGCAGTTTTGAATCTGCTGTTAGAAAGAGTATCCACCAAAAAGAGAATTACAAAATGTAAGTAACTTGTTCTTCTGATGATTTCTTCTAACCGCAGATATCTCACTTTTGGAATAGATAGCAAAGCAGTTTCTCCCAAGGTTGTGAGTCTGTGGAGTGACTCAGACTGAAAAGTCCTGCAGGACTGAGCAGATGAAATATTTTTCCACTGGACTAGGCTGTCAAGACAGTATTGTTTTGTGTAGGTGTGCACTGATGCCCACATTGCTGCCAGTGTGGTGGTAGCAGCCCTGTCAGTGGTGGAATGGACCCTCATTCCTTCGGGAGGCTATTTTGTGGTCAGTGCATAGCAGATCTTAATGCAGAGGACTATTTACCTTGACAGAGTCCTTTTCTGCAAGGCCTTACCTTTCTTTTTCCAAGAAAACAATACAAAGATCTCATCTTCCACCCAATGGTTTTTTAAAAGCGCAAAACTTTTGGGATTGAGGCAATGCAGTTTTTTGAGGAGTGAGTTAGAGGAAAGAACATTAGGATAGTGATCATTTGCCAAACATGGAAAGTTGTCAAAACTTACTGGTCGTCAACACAATGTTACAAAGGGTGGTGTAAGGTGGCTTCACTGAGAGAGCCTGAAGGTCACTCATGCGACAAGCCGAAATTTCTGTGACCAAGTATACAGTCTTCAGGTTCAGATCAGGAAAGTGAAGACCAAATTTATCTCCCATTGTGGCATTACAAAGGATTTGGGAGGAAATATATCAGTTAAACCTCTTAGAATTCTCATCACAGCAGTTGATGCAAACAAGGACAGCTAGGCCGTCAAATGTGTAAAAAGGTTGAAATGGCAGACAGATAACCTTTAACAGTGTCCACAGCAAGTCCTTGCTGGTCCAAAGATAAAACAAAAAAGACATCCAACATTTTCGCCTATTACAGATTCATATTGTGGGTGCCACACAAGGCTACAAATGTGTTCAAGGGCCAAGAGTAGACACCTAGCTGCAAGGATGACCTCCACAACTTCTGAAGCTAAATCTAATGTACCCAGCCAAACAGCCAACACTTGGGCCTGATTACAACCTTGGCAGATGGGATACTCCACCACAAAAGTGATGAATATCCCACCTGCCGTTTTTCAAGTTCCATAGGATATAATGGAACTTGTAATATGGCAGATGGCATATCCGTCATGTTTGTGATGGAGTATCCCATCCGCCAAGGTCGAAATAAGGCCCTTAATCTTCAAACAAGGAGGTGAAGATGGCACATATTGGGGTGCAGGGCCCTGTTCTGCTGCTATGGCAGGAAATCCTTCTGAAGGGGTAGTCTAATTGGAGGACAGATGCCTGAGGTTTTGGGAACCACACTCTCACTGCCCCACCTAGAGCCATAAGGATAACTTAGGTCTAGTCGTTTAGGCGTCCCATGCCCCACTCTATCCAGAATGCCTCTCAGAGAGAGTCTTCCTGGAAACTCCAACAAATAAAAGTTTTGACCCTGCATGTTTTTAACAGGGCAGTCTCCTCCAACACATGGATAAAATCCAAACTGTTCCCCTGGTGCTGGGGCCACTGGGACTTCAGGTTGCTTGGTAGAGCCCGCATTTGCCATCTGCATAGTAAGAACCACTCTCCCTGAAACCTAGGACCGAGGCCGAAATGTCAAGGCCGATGCCTTAATGTTCTAGACTTGTTGTGATAGAGGGAAAGCCTGGAACAGCACTTTATCCAGAATGGCTAAAATGAAAGGGAGCCTCTGTGGAGAATTTGGTTAAGACTTTGGCACATTGACAGTGAACCCAAATGAAGTCAGGAGATTCACTGTTATGTGGAGGTGTTCTACAAGTGACTGTGTAGACCTCATCTTCAACAGCCAGTCATCGATGTAGGGGAAAGCAAGGATCCCTAAACCTCGGAATGTGTGCTTTGACAACTGTCATCACTTTGTGAACACCAGAGGAGCACAGGTGAGGCTGAAGGAGAGCACAGCAAATTAAAACTGCTAATGGATTACTTTGAACTCAAGGTAGTTTCTGTATGACTGCAGAATAAGTACATGAAAGTGGGTGTACTACAAGTTCAAAGCCACTAGCCAGTCACCTAGATCCAGGACAGAAAGAACTGGAAAATGTGAGTATCTTGAATATGTCCATCCACAAAAAGAAGTTTTGATGGCATAGATCTAAAGTGTGAAATTGTGGGAGTAGGAGCCAGTCCCTGTTTCCAGAGCTGGAACCCTCTCCCTGGCTCCTTTGTCCAAGAGAACCTGCATCTCTTGACGCAAGATGGGCAGTGCTTCTCTGAAAAACACTCTGATGTGGACAGAAGATGCAGTGGGTAGAAATGGAATGGCAAAGCATAGCCTCATTAAATGATGTGAAGGACCCAACTGTTGAGTGCTAAGTTTTGCAACCCTTGAAGAAAACGATTTGCTTCCCACATGGTGGTCGTGTGCCACTAATGGCAAACTGAAGCGGCTTGCAGGCTTATGCACCAGGGATAGGGTACTGGGAAGTTTGCTGCCCCTAGTGGCCAGGACATTGTCTGCTATATTACTGCCCGGCCCCAGAAGGGTTGGGGTGGCTGTTGTGGGGGAGGTGGACCTTGGCATTGCTTGTGTGCCAAGCCTATGGAGTAGTCTCAAAAGACTGAGGGGGTCATTACAACCCTGGCAGTCGGTGTTAAACCGGCAGTAAGACCGCCAACAGGCTGGCGGTCTTACTTTGGGGAATTATGACCATGGCGGTTACCACCATGGTCATCCGCCGGTTCACCGTTCCGCCCACCAGGGCGGAGACGACCACTGGGCTGGAGACCTGGGTCTCCAGCCCGGCGGCCGTCACTATACTGCTGGCGGTATTTGGACCCGGCTTACCGCCGTGGATTTCCAGCGGTTTGAACCGTCATTAAATCCATGGCAGTTAGCACTATCAGTGCCAGGGAATTCCTTCCCTGGCACTGATAGGGGTCTCCCCCACCCCACCCCCACCCCGACTCCCTCCCCTACACCCCCCACCACCCCTGCCACTCCCCAAAGGTGGCAGGGCCCCCCTCCCCACCCCGACCCCCAACATCACATCTCCCATACCAACACGACACGCACGCAGGCACCACCTACACACTTACACGAACACACGCCGACATACATGCCTACATCCACACACACAGTCAGACACGCACACCCACATTCAAACATACACGCACACATCCATATAGACATACACGCACTCATTCCCATACACACAACACCCCCGCAAGCATACACGCACTCACACACCCCCTCTACATACACACACGCACACCCCCATGCACGCACTCAACACACAACACCCCCCAACCCCCCTCACGGACGATCGACTTACCTGGTCCGACGATCCTCTGGGAGGGGACGGGAGCCATGGGGGCAGCTCCGCCGACACCACACCGCCAACAGAACACCGCCACAGCGAATCACAGGACGTGTTTCGCTGGGGGGTGTTCTGTTGGCGTGGCGGTGGAGGTGGAACAACCTCCATTTCCCCGCCCCCGCCAGTATGGCTGTTGGCGGCTCTCCATCTGTAAAAGGACGGAGAGCTGCCAACGGTCAAAATAGGCCGAGCGGAAAACCGCCAACACTGGCGGTCTTCCACACGGCGGTCCCTCGGCGGTCTTCAAAGAAGACCGCCGAGGTTGGAATGACCCCCTGAATGTGTTGTGTTTCCAACCACATCTGGTAAACCTTGGGAATATCTCCCCCAGCAAACATCTGGCATTACCCCTGGGCAGGCTAGCTAGGTTGAGAAAAACATCTGTTTTTTAAATTCTTTAATACTTTATGTCTGAGGAAGGTCAGAGGGAATTAATTAGGTGTCATCCTCCTGTTGGAACCCTGAACCACTAAACCTTTTGGTGTAGGCTGTTGTCAAAAAGTCTGGGTCTCCTGGTGCCAGACTGTGATGCTTTCAGCCTGTGTGTTCACCGATGAACAGAATCAAGGCTAAAAGCAGGTGCCCATTAAGGTATCAGTCAGGCCCTTATTGAATGGTAGTAGAGATTCAGAGGAAGTCCATCCAGGTTGCTCAACTTATGTCAACACATTCGTTTTAACCTACACTGTTAGCAGTTATGAGTCCAAGACCTCTGCTGCAAGTCTCATCACCACACCAAACAAAGCACTCTCTTCCGTTGGTAGCTCAAGGTGGGAACATTACCCAGTGTCTGGGGTGTGTATAACCCACAGACAAAGTCCTTGTATATATTGAGTTGGAAAATAATCCCCATCATCTCCATTATGACCTCCAAAAGTTGGTTGACTCTGATCAGAGTTGGAATTAAAAAAACTGAGGTGTGGCTCCAATTTAGAGGCATGGTTCTTTCTGAGTCTGCTTGAACTGGAGCTGGTTACATCGGTATGGCTTTCGGACATAACCTCATTAGGAGTCAAGATGAATTCAGTTCAGTGCTGGATAGAACTCTTGGGACTGAGGGCCTGATTACAATTTTGGAGGAAGGTGTTAATCCGTCACAAATGTGACGGATATACCACCAGCCGTATTACGAGTTCCATAGGATATAATGGACTTGTAAGACGGCTGGTGGTATATCCGTCACATTTGGCACGGATTAACACCTTCCTCCAAAATTGTAATCAGGCCCTAAGTCTTCCTCCAGTCCTCTGATTGTGCGCATGAAAATAAAAGTAGATCTACATAGGGGAAAATAGGCCCAATTATTTGCACTTAAATACCAATCGCAATGGATAGTCACAAAACATCCATGTGAACCTACAAAATATCATCATTTTGACATTTTGATCTTAATCACTTTACTTTCATCTTATTCTTTGTTGCATATTGTGTAAATGCACTGACTATGAAATTAAATTCAACAAGTGTTAAATCCCTTAAAACCATGTCAGCAGTATGTATTAATAAGGGTATCTCATCATCCCCAAGCCTTGCCAAAAGAAAGCAAAACTCTTCAAATGCTTCATTTTTTTATTGGCCATACATGAGGACAAAATATGGGTGCCACGGGGCACTCACAGTTTAGGCCCTTTAAACTTAATGGCGGAATGTAGAGCAGCTAACAAAAGTATTAACTGTATAAAATGTTGAGAGGCTTCCATTTTCTCTAGTTTTCTCCAGATAATATGCCAAAATACCTAAATAAATCACATGCACGTTTTTTGTTCTCTTACTGATACACAGCAAAGCCTTATTAAATTTAGTGATAAGGGATTATCCACGGTGGAGCAATTCACCCAAAACCCAGTTTTCTCTATGGGCAAAAATCATTCTCTTGAATCCATGCATTGAGATGTACTAATATACTTGGCCAATTGCAGGGTGGATCTTCCTACATACCATTTTTTACAAACAGTGTAGACCAGTGGTTCCCAACCTTTTGACTTCTGTGGACCCCCACTGAATCATTCCTGTAACCCAAGAGTCCCCACTGAATCATTATTGGAATCCGGGGACCCCCCACTGAGCCATTACTGAAAGCTGGGGACCTAATCTATCAATATTATTTAATTTTCTAAGCAGTTGCAGTCCCTGGACCTAAGGTTGGGAACCAATGGTGTAGGCCATTAACCACTGTCACCAACAAGGCTGAACATGCCTTCATGAATATGTCTGTATGATATTGGTTCATTGTCTGCGCTTCGTTGGCTCAATACAGAGCTTACCTCCTATTAGTTTTGCATTTGAGGTGCCTAAATTACGTACATATTACTCAGACTTTCTCTGAATTCATGTATGAAGTTCAAAAAGCACAATTTAGAAACAGTGAACAGAGTTTGCCCCTCTCTGTTTCCCACGTGTACTCTCTAAAGTTTATGCATTAACTCAGATAGCGATATGTGTGAACTTTAGACACCTCAAACGCAAAAACAGGTGTTCGTTCTGCCCTGAGCCAGGACAGCTCTTCATGAGATGGCCCCAGACTCTAGTTGACTCTGAATGAGACAAACCATTCTTCTTTTTTCTCAAGTTGTTGATTTGACACTTGTGTGAGCACTGAAGCCTGCTCACTTCTCGTGTATGACCTATTCCAAGGCCAGGATATAATTTCCTGAACGTAACTCAATAGGGCAAACAAACTGTTCAACTGACTTGCTCATCTACAGACCCCAACCACCTTCCTAGCAAGATCTTAAACAACTATTTCGCAAGACAAATGCGCCTGTCATAAACCATATACTAGCAGACAGTAATGTGCTGTTTACAGTTGTTAATGAAGGCATCATGATTAACTTGAGGCTTCCATGACCAACTCGAGCATGAGTCATGACCCATCCTGCACTAAATAATAGCAACATATTGCATTACATTCTGTGCATCTGGTTGTATGGATATGTAGAGAGAGAGCAAGAGAGGTAGTGTGTGTGCTGTGTACCATATTAGACAAAAAGAAGCTAAATATCATTCAGTCACAAGAAGTAAAATGTATGCTGATTAGGATACAAATGCATTTATGTGCCAACTTTCATGACAGGATTTCAGTTCTGAAGCTTCAAAATAGGGGTTTGAGCAAAACTACTTTTTTTCTGCAAGACGAATGTCTGTTCTCTCACAACCTATAAATTATGCTAAGGAATGTCAACCTGCCGTTCTTGGTTTAAGGTTACACTGTCTGGTCAAGATATCTACCTTTAATCTCACAAACCCAAGAAAGGACAAAGAGGACAAAGAGATGTTGTCCTTTCCTCTGTTGCATCCTTAGCAAACATTGCACACATTGGCCCCTGCACAGAGGTGTCACAAATCCCAAATTGAGCAGTGTCTATAGGTCTGGATCATGAAGGTCCTGTCAAGCCACATGTAAAAATCCATGCACATTAATGACTTCCCTCCTCCCATCTGTGCTGCTGCCAAATAAAAACTACAAAAACGATCTAGTTAATCTAAGACACTTTAATGGCATTACAACAGCATGTGTGTGCCTCTGAAAGTTCAAGCTCAGTCAGCTGGATAAATAAACAAAATTATCATAGCTGTGTGGACAGCAAACACTTTTTTGTGGAAGCACACAACGTCTGCCCAATCAAAACATGTACCCTGGCTCCCACCACGTGGCTAGAGCCACAGCCCCTCTCCTGGTGATTCTCACATAATTTTCTGTTGACAACTGTGCTGTCAGGCCAGATCATAAAAATAGAATCATCATTGGTAGACCTGACAGCCTTAGGATGGTCACCCATAACTTTTTGCCTGGCTCCCCCCACTTTTTGGACAATGTTTTTGCTGGCTTTTAGACTCTGCGCACTTTACCACTGCTAACCAGTGCTAAAGTGCCTATGCTCTCTCCCTTTAAACATGGTAACCTTGAATCATACCTGATTGGACTATTTAATTTACTTATAAGTCCCTAGTAATGTGCACTATAGGTGCCTAGGGCCTGTAGATTAAATGCTACTAGTGGGCCTGCAGCACTGGTTGTGCCACCCACTTAAGTAGCCCCTTTACCTTGTCTCAGGCCTGCCATTGCAAGGCCTGTGTGTGCAGTTTCACTGTCACCTCGACTTGGCATTTAAAAGTACTTACCAAGCCTAAACCTCACCTTTTTCCACATATAAGAATCCTCTAATGTGTGCCCTATGTAACCCCTAGATCAGGGTGCTGTGTGGGTGAAAGGCAGGACATGTACCTGTGTAGTGTACATGTCCTGGTAGTGTAAAACTCCTAAAATTCGTTTTTACACTACTGTGAGGCCTGCTCCCTTCATAGGCTAACATTGGGGCTGCCCTCATACAGTATTGAAGTGGTAGCTGCTGATCTGAAAGGAGTAGGAAGGTCATATTTAGTATGGCCAGAATGGTAATACCAAATCCTGCTGACTGGTGAAGTTGGATTTAATATTACTATTCTAGAAATGCCACTTTTAGAAAGTGAGCATTTCTTTGCACTTAAATCTTTCTGTGCCTTACAATCCACGTCTGGCTGGGCTTAGCTGACAGCTCATTGTGCATTCACTCAGACACACCCCAAACACAGGGTACTCAGCCTCACTTGCATACATATTCATTTTGAATGGGTTTTCCTGGGCTGGGAGGGTGGAGGGCCTGCTCTCACACAAAGGACTGCTGCACCCCTACTGGGACCCTGGCAGACAGGATTGAACTGAAAGGGGACCTGGTGCACTTCTTAGCCACTCTTTGAAGTCTCCCCCACTTCAAAGGCACATTTGGGTATAAAACAGGGCCTCTGCCCTACCTCATCAGACACTTGCTGGAGAAGAAACCTGAACCAGAACCTGCATCCTGTCAAGAAGAACTGCCTGGCTGCCTAAAGGACTCACCTGACTGCTTTCTACAAAGGACTGCTGCCTTGCTGTTGCCCTGCTGCCTTGCTGAACTCTTGTCTGGCTGTAAAAGTGCCCTCCAAGGGCTTGGATAGAGCTTGCCTCGTGTTCCCTGAAGTCTCAGAACCAAAAAGACTTCTCTTTTTCATTTGGACTCTTCGTGCACCGAAGATTTCGACGCACAACTTGCTCCGCGGCGATAAAATCGCCGCACACCGACGCTGATCGACGCGACACCTTCGGGGCGACCGGAACTTCGACGCACGGCCATGCAAGGACAACGTCGCCCGACTTCCAGAGGGGGAATCGACCTGATGCCTGCCGTGAGAACGAGAATTCCACGCACAGCCTCCCGGAACGACGCGCAGCCGGAAAACAAGCCAAAGAATCCCCTCACAGATCCCGGGACATCTGGTAATCCTGCGACCCACAGAAAGAGACTGTCCGCGCGTCGAGAAACGACACACGACTTCCCCGCATGAAAAATAATTACGCAAGTCCGTGTGTGCAGGGGAGAATTCGACGCACACACCATTTTTCCACGTATCTCTTCTTCTGCAGCCCTTTGCAGAGATTTTCCACTTAAAACCAGGTCCTTTGTGCTTGAAAGAGACTTTGTTTGGTTTTTAAAGACTTAAGACACTTTATATCACTTTTCAGTGATATCTCTACAATTTCACATTGCATCTTTATTCGTTTTGACCTATAATTATCCTGATAAATATTATAAATTTTCCTAAACACTGTGTGGAGTATTTTTGTGGTGCTATATTGTGTTATTGTATGATTTATTGCACAAATACTTTACACATTGCCTAATAAGTTAAGCCTGGCTGCTCGTGCCAAGCTACCAGAGGGTGGGCACAGGATTATTTTGGATTGTGTGTGACTTACCCTGGCTAGAGTGAGGGTTCTTTCTTGGACAGAGGGTAAGCTGACTGCCAACCAAAAACCCCATTTCTAACAATCATCCTTTATAGTTTTAGCTTCTGACATGCAAAATGCTAGCATCTTGTCTAATATTTTTTCACTAAAACGTCTAACACACACAATGGAACCTAGAAAACGCAGCAGCGATTTTTTGTGAGCTATGTTCTCCGTCACTTCTGGCATATTCCAAGGCTTGGAGTCCAGAGGAAACATTTTAACTTCAGAAACACGGCTGTGATTGAAAGAGTCAGCCACATGTCTTGTAGGAATTTCTCAGGCTAACCAATTTGCATCAGAAACAAAATTATAAGATGCTGTCTCTGAAAGACTCCCAGAGCAAGAGCCCTTTTAGTCAAGTATCACGCCAGCACCTCTGACCCGTGATGGGCCTGCAGTCCTGGTGCTGAATCAGTCAAGTCAGATCATTGTGTTACTCATTCATCAAGTTAGATATTTGAAACTAGTTGCAATCCTTTGTGTATCGACTATCCTTTTATACAGAGTAATAATAATATGCCCTTTCTCTAAATCTGCATTGAAACAACCTTCTAAGGGAGAAGTTATTAAGACACCTTCCCCCACCTACAATATCCACTTTCATCCAACTGTCTTGTTTAGATCCCACTTTTACACCCGTATTTTCTGCCTAACACCTCTTAATTGAATCCTCTGAGCATCTGAGATAAATAACCACCAAGGGGTTCATCTGCGTCACAAGGGTGGTAATTGTGCACAGAATTGTTTTTGTTTGGTAATCGTGATTTCCATAGCACGAATGCGTCACTGAAAAACATATGCCACTTAACCTCTGATATTCCTGAAAAGGGCTTTGTTCCAATGTTTTCAGACATTTAGTGTTCAAGCACAGTCATACTCCAAGCACAGACTCACGATGTTTTAAATATAGATCTAGCATGTCTGCGGTGATTGTTGAAACAAATACAATCAGGTCACAGATAACTGAAAAACATATTTTCTGTAATCTGGTTTATTGCAATAGCTACGCATTTCTAATTGTATGTTAATACTTGTAGCACCAGTTATTTAATGGTGCGCAATTACTGCATCATTTTGAGTTTTCCAGTTTAGAATGAGCCATAATCTGCACAGTTGTGCCCTTTGCCCTTTTAGACCTGAACGTGTTGACCTTTTTTTCAAGCAGTTTTTCCCTACACCAATTTTCCCTGGAAAACATTTCAGATGTATAGTAATTACCTTAAAACTCGAAGCTTCATTTGGAATTTGTGACCCCTCTATGTACGGGCCAAAGTGTGTATAGTGTTTATAAGTAAATACAATGTTCAACATTTAAAAAAAATGCTGCTTTAAAGATTGTTTCATAGATCGGGTTCCTTCTCAAGAAATTTGTACCAGTGCTCGGTGGCCTTGCATTAGTTTTAAAATACAATTTACACAGACTAACAGATGTCGCTGTTCTCCAGCACGTGTTCGAAATTTGCCTGGAGCAGGTGCAACATTGAATGGTGCCAGTGCAGTTTATGTTCTGGCCCCAATACGTATTCTGCGGTCCTTTTATGTCAATATTAGGCTTGTGCCCAGCTGGACCTAAACCAAGTTGACTGTAGTGTACCAACTCCTGCGTCAGCGCAGGGGTAGTTTAATGGTTTCCCCCACCTGCGTGCGGGGTTCGGCCCTGCCTAATGTTAAGTGCCAGTAATAAATAGTGTGGATGTGCTCCGTCCAGGCAGTTACGTGGATGTGCTCCGTCCAGGCAGTTACGGGCTACCACTAAACAGCACAGGGTCTCCGTGCCTTCATTTACCGGCCCGCACCATTTATGACCCGTGCCCACAGAAGTCTACACTGACAACAAGGCGGGGTTTGCTCCCACGCCACGCACACCCCACGAGTGGAACCCTGGTGCAGGCCCCTCATGCTGAAAAGCTCTCTGCGGTGCGCAACACGTCCATTTGTGCCTCCAGGATGGAGTCAAAGGAGTTAGGAAGAATTGCTGTAATTACGCATAACATGGGGATACCAAAAGGGACGTAGGTGATTTTCCCCTCACCCGCTAGGCCATAAATAAGGCTCCCTCGATTACCAGGCTCCAGTGCCACATCGGCGGATACCTAACCACAGACCAGAGCAACACAGAACTTTGGCCCTGCTCAGAGGCGCCCAGGCATCCTGCAGGCCAGCGCACTGTGACTCGCTCCTACCCTCACCCATGTGCAGCCAGCAGCCTAAACGGCCTACCACTTCACAAGGCCTGTAACTGGGATGTGAATTACAAAGGACAGACAGGACCATCAAGACATCAACACACAGTGGAGACCACGAAATCCTTTTCAAGGCACCCGAGCAGCACAAAACAACTCCACCACTTGTAGTGCTCAGTGCCCCTCAGTCAGGCTCCTGCACTGCCTGGGGCAGTGTTGGTGCCACAAGATAAAGAAATCACCTCACCTACACACCCAAGGGTTAAAGCCTATCATCAGGCACCATGCAAAAAGAGATATAATACCCACAGTCCCAGCCATTGAACAGTTCATAGTTGAAGAGGCCCCCTCCTCGCAGGCACCAAAGTGGAAGGACTAGGTTTCACGCCTCCAAAAAATGCTGATATTGCAGCAGAGAGAAAAGTAAGCACCCCTGCTCCATTTCTGTGGCAAAGACATATACAAAATCTACAAGACTCTAATAGAAGCAGCCCCAAAAACATATGCAACCTGTCACAGCACTAAATGAAAACTGACAACATTTTCATCTGTACATTTTTGTCACAATGGCAGATTGTTAAAAGCAATATATAATTACATATGGTAGACCCTTCTGGTTGCAGGGATATATAGGGTTTGTATGTTTTCAAAGAACACAAGCTACCCAGAGAAAACTACTGAACTGTACCACACAAAGGTATTTAATTGAGTATAGAGAATAGACCAAATCTTATAGCAAAATAGGCAGAGTTAAAAATAGGTATGAAGGAAACGTATGTATTTCTGAAATGAGCACAAGATACAGAGTTTAGGAGCAGTGGTTATTTCGATATCTCTGAAAATGTAGGCACCCTTACAAGCGTATGATTTGGAGGGTATTTTTCAAAATGTTATCTTTCTTATACACTGGCTTACATTTGAAAGACACAAATTTAGCAAAATCCAATTGGTAATTACAAATGTTCTACGATTCTATACCCCTGCAAGTCTTTCGATAAAAATGGTATCTCATTTGTATTGCTAGGCCTAGTGCCGCAACAGGAACCAGCCCAAAACGCAACATGGATGCAGCACATTTTTCCAGCTAAAAGTGACCCTCTTTTTCCAAAGTGGGTAGTTCTAGATTTTAGACCCAAGCTCAGCTGGCGCCTAGGGAAACCTAGCCAGGGGGTATCCAGGGAGGGCTTTCATGCGTGGCTCTCACCACTTTTTTTTACTACCCAGAATCCAGTGCAAACCTAAAACTTTGACTTAAAAATCACATTTTCCTCACATTCTGTGATGGAAAGATCTGGAATCAGTGGGAAGCCACAAACCTACTTCCACTAGGCATTGCACCAAGTCTCTCGATAAAAATGGTAACTAACTTGTGTGGGCAGACCTAGTGCCCACAAAATGAAATGTGCCAAAACCCAACATGGATGCAGCACATATTTCCACCCAAAACTGCCCCTCTTTTTCTGATGTGGGTAGCTCTAGGTGTTGGACCCTAGCTCTGTTGGCACCTAGGGAAACATAGTCAACCTGTACATTTTTTAAACCTAGATACCTAGGGATATCCATTGCGGGCTGACTTGTGTGGCTCTCACCCCATTTTTTAACCCAGAATCACTTGCAAACCTCAAACATTGACTGAAAAAAGGCATTTACCGCATATTTCTGTAAAGGAAAGTTCTGGAATCTGTGGTAAGCCATAAACTTCCTTCCACCTAGCTTTCCCCCAAGCCTCCTGATAAAAATGGTACCTCACTTGTGTTGATAGTCCTAATGCCTATAACAGGAAACAATCCAAAGCACAATATGGACACAGCTCATTTTTCAAATGAAAACGGACTCTCTTTTTCCTATGTGGGTAGCTCTAGATTTTCGACCCTAGCTCAGCCAGCACCTAGGGAAATCTAGCCAACCTGTGCATTTTTAAAAACTAAACCCCTAGGGGAATCCAGGATGGCATGTCTTGCAAGGAAGCCATTCGGTTTTATTCTCCCACAATGCCGTGCAAACCTCCATCTTGGTCTGAAAGCACACATTTTCCTTACATTTCTGTGATGGAAACTTCCAGAATAGCAGAAATCCACAAACTTCCTACCACCCAGCATTACCCCACCTGTGTCAATAAAAAACTGCATCACTTATGTAGCTGGGCCTAGTGCCCCAATAGTAACAGATCAAATCAAGGACAATGGGAGCCCTTACATGGAGACTCCTATTGAGCATGGTTGGATTCTTTCCTGTTGCTGCCACTTGGACCAGCCTAGTGGGGCAGTCATTTTATTGGTATAGATGTGGCAATGCTGGGTGGTAGGAATTTTGTGGATTCCTGTAGATTCTGGAAGTTTCCTTCATAGAGATGTAGGGAAAATCTGTGACCTCAGTCAATGTTTGAGGTTTGCAGGGCACTGTAGGAAAGAAAATAGTGTGGGGTGCATGTGAAACACACCACCCCGGACTCTCCCAGATGTCTAGTTTTCAGAAGTCTCTGGGCCTGGTAGGTTTTTCCAAGCGGCAGCTTACCCAAGCACAAAAGCTGCAGCTGTTCACCATTGCAAGTGGGATGATATTGGGAGTTAGCAACGATCTCCTGGCTCATATGTAAAAACAACACCCAAAAGACTCAAATGCCCTTTAGCTTGCCAATGGGATGGAATGCTTTAGTCTCCAAGAGAGCAGGCCAAAAGAATCAAAAGTCCACTTGCTTGCCATTGGGATGAGATGTTTTAGGCCGCAGGGAGAACAGAAAGACTATTGCCCATTCAGGTGGGGTAGGAGAATAACCATCCCTATGATGGTGGGCAGCCCCACTCCTCTTTTTTTAAAGCAAATATTATCTGGTGTCTAGTGGGCTTTCTGTTCCCCAGGGGGCAGATCAGGAGTAATTACCTCATCTGCCCCCAGGTTGGCAATAAGAAAGCCCATTTTTTTGAGGGGGTGGGGCATTGCCATGCCCATTCTGGGAAGCCCCCACCCGTAGACTTTATTTAAAAAAAATCCTGGTTCCAAGTGGGGTTAATGCCCCGTCCCGGGAGGGGCAAAGACCTTAGCTCCATTTGATTTGGGTGGGGGAATAGCCATGCCACTGTGTGCAGCTCCATCCCTCTTTTAAAAAAATAAAAAAACAATCCTCATTGTCCAGTGGGTTTCCTGCCCCCTGGGGGATAATAATACCCATCTGCCCCCCAGGGGGGAAGAAAGATGCTACTTATTGATTAAAATGGGGCGACAGCATTGGCATGACCATTTTGGGCAGCCCCCACCCCTTCACACTCGCAAAAAGATCCTTGGTGCCTAGTGTACTTTCTGCCCCCCATGGGGGGCAGATCGGGGGCTATTGCCCTATTTGCCTGGCAGAAAGACTTTAGCCTCATTTGTTTTGGGTGAGAGTATGGCAGTGCCCACAGTGGGTAATCCTCACCCCTCTTTTATAAAAAAAAAAAAAAAAAACTTGTGTCTAGTGGGTTTTTTGCCCCCTCTTGGGGACAGATAGGTGATAATAATACCCATCTGCTCACTAGGGCAAAGTATGGTGGGGGCATTGGCATGCCTATTTTGGGCAGCCCCACCCCTTTGCACTAGCTAAAACAAATCACTGGTGCCTAGCACACTTTCTGCCTCCCAGGGGGGCCAGACCGGGGGCTTATGCCTCCATCTGCACCCGAGGGAGCAGAAAATTCAGGGGGTGCAAAAGACCTTGCCCAAAGGTACGCTTTCTCCTCACTGGTGTCTAGTGGTAGAATTCTGCTTGGGGATCACCCTCCTGTGGCGATCCCCAAGCAGAAATCCACTGGAGAGCGGTACCTTTAGAAATAGGAGATTCTCCCCTTTCCTATGATACCTCTCCCGTGTGCCTCAGTGCTCGGGGGACTGAGATGACCTGCAAGCACCTAGGCACAGAAAGTGAACTGAGCCGATTGGCTCATCTCACTTTTGTTTTCAGTGAAATAACGTCAGTCTGAAAAGCGCTCTGATCCACATGTCACTGCAAATAAAGAAACAGCATTAAGAATTGGTTAAGCTCTCCAGTTGCCCGTTAGACATGTCGTGGGCCTGCCACTGCAAAGCCTGTCTGTACTGTTTTAATCTGTCAATTCAACCTAGCAAGTTCATCTACTTGCCAGGCTCATACTTTCCTTTTTATTACATGTATGTCACCCCTAAGGTGGGCCCTAGGTAGCCCCAAGGGCAGGGTGCAATGTAATTAAAATGTAGGGAATGCACTTTTAAGTTTAACATATCCTAGTAGTGAACAACTATTAAATTTGTTTTCACTACTGCAAGGCCAATTTTCCCCTTAGGTTAAAATTGGGATTACCCTGTCACAGTTTATAAGTGGACTCACATTTACATTTTAAAACTACAACTTATAGTGAAGAAGTGTTTTAAATTGTAAGTCTGAAAATGGCAATTTTATCATCTGTTGTTTTTTAAATTGAACTTTTAGAAAGTTGGCATTTTCTTACTTTATTATACTGTGTCTATGCCTGTCTCTGAATAAATGTTTGTGGTGAGTAACCGCTGGGCCTTGTGCATTCCCCTTCGACAATCATGCACAAACTGAGCTGGGGCATGAAATTCACATCCTGATGGCCCATCCCCAGGCTGATGGGCTTCTTGAGCTAGATGGGGAGGGAGGAGTTGATACTTACACCTGAATAAGGCTGTGCCTGTCACCACACGAAGAGCTGCATAACCCCCTGTAGAGTGTCTGGAGCCAGTGAAGGAAAGGTGGGCACCTTGCACACTTCACAGGCCTCTCCTTGAAGTCTCCCCACTTCAAAGGCACAACCTGGGAATAAGTACGGACCTCAAACCCCACCAAGTCAGTACACTTCCGGATCTAAGGACATTCTGCCAAGAAGAAGGACTGCTGTGCTGCCACTTTGCTGTGTTAGCCTGCTGCCTCTTGCCTTTGAGTGAAAAGGACTGGACTTACCTCTCTACACCTCCAAGAACCTAGGTGACTCCAAAGGCTTGATGGTTTGCCTCCTTTTCTGAAATCTCATGGCCACCAAAGACTTCCTTCCATCCTGTTTTAGCTGCTGGACTGTGCCAACTGTGAAGGGCTCGATGTCGCACCTTGAGGACACCATTTTGATGACTGCGTGTCTCAATGATGACACATTTCTCTGACTGCACGGATGGGAACCCATGCATTGCCTTCACATTGTCTCCTCAATGTCAGCGCAACCCTCCATCGCAGGTACCTTTCAAATTATTTTGATTCTCCTAAGTTGAGGGAAACATGAGGATGTCACTGCACTTATTTGTGATTTCATGGATAGATCTTCATCAATTAGTACCACAAGGCTTTTCACTGCTTTCTTGGATATGAGAGCAGTCCCCCATTCTGATGACCAAAAGGAAAGATGTCATTACTGTATTTTATTTTTTTGTCACAACAATCTCCGTTTTATCAGAGTTGAGCTTCAATTGATGATAGTTCATCCAATCCCAGATGGAAAGCATGGTTTCTTGAAAATAAATCTTGGACTCCAATGTGTCATTAATGGTAAAGATCAATTGCATGTTGTCTGCATAATTAAAAAAGTTTATCTTCCATTGCTGAAGGGAGTATATGAAGGGACGGATGTAAAGATTATAAAGGTGAGGGACAATGCAGAGCCTTGGGGCACACCACAATTTAAGTGGACCTTTGGTGATGAAAAAGAAGGAAGGTTAACCAATTGGAACTGGTCTTTGAGTAAGGATTCAGTCTATGCAATATCACAGCCTGAAGACCTGCAGCCCTTACCCGGTTGATTAGAAGGGTATGATCGACTGTGTCAAAGACTGCTGATGAGTCTAGGAGGACCAGAGCCTATGTTGTTCCTCTTCCGCGTTATTCCTGGCCGGCAGCAAGAATGACAGATTCTCCAAAGTGCGGAGGCCGAAAACCAGCCTGGTGGGGATTTAGTAATGCAGATTCCTCCAGAAAGGCACAAAGATGATGAGCCACATGGGTTTCTAAAAGCTTTGCTAAATAAGGTAATATCTAAACTGGCCTATAGTTTTTTCAGGAAAGCTGAATCCTCTCCAGCTCTCTTCAGGAGGGGGAGTACCACTGCCTTTTTAAAGGATCGCCGAACCGTGACTTGACTGAGGGAAGAATGGAGGACATATGTCAATTAGGGAATCTCATTTAACCTTGGTCATCAGTTCAAGAAGGTGATCTCCATTAATCGCCAGAAAGCCCGGGAGAGTCTTAGAAATAATATCTTGGGACAAAGTTGACATGATAAATGAGCGTGAAGGTATACTCTCTTTTATTATCTTTAGTTTGTCTACAAAAAAGGAGCTTATGGTGTTACAAAATTCTTGAGAGGGGGCCCATTGTATTGTAACTCTATCTGGGATAGATAGTTCCCTAACAGTATCAAATATACCCTTGGTTTTATTGGAAAAGGCAGTTATCGCCTGTAAAATACGTTTTTTGTTATTTTTTTAGGCGTAGCATAAAAATGTCTCTATTTTTGGGTAGATGGGAATTGCCGCATCTCCGTTCGGCTTGCTGGAGTTCCAATTTCACAGATTTTAGCTCTTCTGCGAACGATTTAGAGGCCTCACTGTGCCAGGATTTTTTTCATTTTCTGGAGAGGGTCATGACTGTCACTGGCTGCCTTTAGCAAGATCTTTATTTCCTCATCTGGGTCATCCAAGTCTTCAGTGTATCACATACGTTTCCCCTAGGGTAGCCCCTGGACAGCCCAAAGGTAAGGGTGCAGTGTATCTATAGGGAAGGGCATGTACTGTTTGTTTCATGTAGGTTTTTTATGTCCTGGTAGTGAAAAGCACTTACATTTGTTTTTCTCTACTGCAAGGACTTTCTCTACCCTAGGATAACATTGGAGTAGCCTTATTAAACCCTATAAGTGTAACTTCCAAATAGGAAGAGATGACTCATTTATGTTTGGTGTCTCTGTAATCACAATTTAAAATCCTAACTCATGGTAAGATTTTAAATTGCAATTCTGAAAATGCCACTTTTAGAAAACTGGCATTTTCTTGCCTTAGCCATTTGGTACCTGCAGCCTATCTTTGGTCACGTGGCTGGGTGTTACTGGCAGTTGGACTTTGTGTATTCCTCCTAGACATCCACAAATACAATGGGAGCTTTGACGTGACTTAATGGGTCGTCCTGGGCCGGATTGGAGGAAGCAGCAGGACACAGCCTCACTTACACCTGAATAGGGTGTGTCCTGTCCTTTCAGAAAGGGCTTAACGATCCTGTATTGTTACTCCAGCCAGCTTGGAGTTAGGGCAGGGGAGGAAGGGAATTCCCTGCACCTCAAAGCCACTGTCTAGAAGCTTCTCACACCTCACAAAGCCACTGCACCTAAGTATAGATACTGGACTTCAGACACCACCACTTCAGTACACTTATGGACCTAAGGATACTCTGCCTGGAAAATGGACTGACACTCTGCTAGACTGTTGTTTTGCTGGACTCTTGCTTTGCTGTTGTGACCTGTGTCGGCTGTCCCCTTGCCTGGAAGTGATAAGGAGGGGAGCTGCAACTCAGATCCCAGTGTGGCTTCATGGGTTATTTGGCTGGCCTCCTGATACAGAGTCTGAGGGACAGTAAGGACTTCCAACCACACTACTCGTACCCCTGCATTCTGATAACTGTGAGTCTTCCCTGCCAAGTGGTGCCACCCCAGACCTGGACCCTTGGAAGTGGGCCTGAGGTGTTTGCTCCAGCAGAACTGATGCATCCCAGCTGTTGCGAGGAACAGAATTGACTCATCACTGCTACTGCTTGGTTCAGAACCAACGCAACAAGATTTGCATCGCTGCTGTACCCCACAACTTGTGTCCAATGCATCGCCCCCAAAACTGCAACTGTGTAACGCTCTCCCTGGGGCAAAGTCCTTGCAACCCTCATTGACGGCAACGTCGACAGCGATGCAGAACCTCCGCATCACTGCTACTGCGATGATCCGAACCAACACATCGCCTCAACACTGGTCTTCACATTTCAAGCCTCGTCTACAGGATCCAATGCGTCAATGCATCAGGAACGCACACCGCAGCCACGCCACGCAACATCTTGGAATCAGTGCATCACCTCTACTGCATGACACAGCTCTCCTTCGGAACCATGCAATGCTCCGCAACCAGGATTTAAGGTACTTTGGTTCAGGGGCCCCAACTTGATCCCTGTAGCCAGTATGTGCTCCATTCCATTTGGCCTGAACTTTTTCCTTTGTCCCTGTCCGACCAGAGATCCCCGATTGGCTCTCCTTGCTTCTAAGCACTATTTTGCAGTTTACTCTTTGAAAAATTATAACTCAAGTTCTACTTATTGAATTTTTGCTGTTTTAGTCTTGTCTCATTAATTGAAATCTATTTTTCTACCCTCGTGTGAAATCTTTTTTTGTGTGGTATTTTCACTGTTTTGAAGTTTGAAGTCTTGCACAAATAATTTACACATATCCTGCAAGTTAACTCTGACTGCTCTGTACCAAGCTACCAGAGGGTGAACATGGGTTAATTTGGGGCTTACTTGTGCCTTACCCTGGCAAGGATTGTGGTTGCTGCTTGACCAGGGCTCAGGCACCAATAAATCAACAACTTAATTTCTAGCAGGTATCGCTACCCAATACATATATCTGATACAATCAGATTTTCACATGGCACTCAATCTGCATTAGACACAGAAAGGTCCCATCCTGGTCCCTAAAAACCAGGATGTGGTCAATCCTTATCCAGGGAGCACATTGGATATAAGGTAGCATCTGGGGTCTTGTCTTAGAGAATAGAAATACCTTCAGCAACCCATTATTTTCTGTGGGATTTTATTTTACTTCCATACCTCCATTTTTTTCTCTGGGAGAGTGTTGCAATACCAATGGTTGGCTATGTGGAATGCTGAACTTACTAGTTTTTTTAAATAATAACTTACACTCAGCGTTTGTGAATTTCGAAAAGTATAAGCTTACTCAAAAATGTAAACTTATTCAAAAGCTGCTGTTACTATGACCAACTCTTATGTCCTGCCGTGTCTCATTGGGATTGGACTATATAGGCTGCACATGACACACTGCACATCACATGGTCAGCTCACTAATCAATGTGTGTTTATGAACACTGTTTTGAACACTGTTTTCCCACCTACTGAGACTTAAAAACCCACAACCTTTCACACTCCCAATAACCCTTGCACCTTCCTGCAGGAAGGTAAACTGCAGTATTGTCTTGGAATCAGCTCCTTCACATACAGTCTCACTATGTAATGTCCATCTTAACAAGTATCACCCGGGGGCTTTGGTAAGAAGAGGAAAGTAAAAACGTTATAGGTGAGCAACCAGAAAAAAACAATAAAAGTGACTGAGTAAAAATACATAAATGCTGAAAAAATAATCTCTTTAAAACCAGGGGCAGCTCCTTCGCAATGTCCTAGGAGCGTCACCCTTCCGCCCCCGGCTAAGCCAGGAGATGAAAGATTAAATGATATTTAATTATCATTTTATCTTTCATCTATTGGCTCAGCCAGCAGCGTGTTTAGGGTGGGGCAGGGCTGGGGCGTGGGAGGGGGAGGAGTAGAGTGCACTAAGTGCGTATGTGTGTTTGTCCGGCCATTTCAGGCTGACCAAACACACATGTGCACTAAGGTTTCTCCAGTCCAGTTGTGTATACAGCCAGGCAGGAGAAACTGCACAGTTCAAGCAGCTCAGATCCATCCAGACACTGCTTTCATGCTAGGTTTACCAAGCTAAGCAGCACCAGGATTTCCGGGGAGCGTGTGCTGGTGTCCCAGCAAATGTTGGGTACCACAAGAAGATCAGAGGACCAACTCAGCAGGAGACGACAGCTGGAAAAAGCACCTTTTTTTTATTCTTACACTTTTTTATTTGCCCCTACCCATCCTTGTCCCTACTCCTCCCCCTCCCCTTGAGATTAGTGGCAGCCACCACTGTTTAAAACATAACATTTATCATGAGTTTGTGTTTTTTTCAGATTGCAATTGGACAAGCAGAATCTAGCGATAGCAGTTGGAAATACACTGGCTTTTCACTAGAGCATCTGCGAGATTCAACATTACATTTATACTTCTTTGGATTTTTAATTCATTGATTCTAAAAAAAACATTTCTGGAGACTATTGATGCTTTTCCATTTTCACATGCCTAAAGCTTGCAAGGTTATTTCCGATGATTGATGGTATGTCAGGTGCCATGCACTATTGCCCTACACAAAACTAGAGGCCTGAATTAAAAAAAGACTGTAATTCACGAGAGACTTCAAAAGCCATATCCTTATCATGAAATGTCCTATGCTTTGTTAATACATTTTCATTTCCCAAGAGCTTTACTGTAGTCCAGTTGATTGTTTGCATTCATATCCTTCTTCACCTTGAACGACCTTGATGTCAGATGTGAGAATGGTGTGACAAGGTGTTGCTAACTATACATAGCGTGGGGATGGCACAGCAGATTGCAGAAGGGGATAGTTCATTTTGGTACTGGCGTGTGTTCTCTGCAGTTAAATAGCAAGGCGGTGTGTAGTTTGCATGAAAAATGTATAGGATGAAATATCAGTCATTTCAATATTTACATCAGACATTTAGTGACTGTTGCAAATCGTTTCAATGTTCAGTGATTTATATCCCATGCACTTCACTACAGCTGGGACGTGATCAGAGCATGTTGTAGACTGTGATTACATAAAGTTGTTTACTGTTTAGTTCAAGTGACATTTCTAATTGTGCAAGTGACAGCCACACTCAGTAATGGTGATTTAATGTGAATGTTTTACTGCTATGGAGGTAAGACATCTATAAAGGCTGCTTGAATCGAATCCACACGCATTGCTATACATTAGGGCTCTCCAACCTTTTCAGTGATAAAACTTATATTAATGAAAATAATCCTGAGCTACTAATATCAGTGCCATACACATAAGAAAAGACTACACTAGTGACCATCCTATGCAAGATTGCCAGCTGTGATCATTTCATTGCAGTATTACAAGCAGTAAGGTAAAGAAGGTTTTTTAAATGTTGAATGCCTCTACAAGGGTAATTCATAACAGCCACATCTGCAATGCCCTTGGCACCAAGGTAGTAATAACAAGGTAATAGTATTAGTCGTAAATCTCCCAATGATGCATAATTTATTATTCAAATATCAGTTTTAAATATAGTATGGAAATTAGGGGCTTTGAAAATGCACACGTTTAACTTCAATGTTTACTTTTTAATTTTGGTATACATATATTATCTCAACCAGGCAAAAACTTTAAGATTGGTAGGCTGGAGTGCACATAGCAGAGCTTCTTTCAGGTAGCTGGAGAGCTAGCAGTAACTCATGAGCTATTCGTTGGAGAAGTGTGGGTACACATTAAATGGCAGATTCACAGGCATTTCCCCGTCACTGAAAGTGAATGTGTGCATACTCAAAATTTACTGTGGGAAATGCATTTTGCAGAATGTGCCTCTTTGTCTGCTCGTGACAATGTGCGTTTAGAGTATATTTTTCACATCCGTCATCCGTGTCTAGTACACATTTCAGTCCCTGCGTGTCACATGGCTTCTGCAAGGGAATGTCGAATACTGATAAGGGATAGAAACATTCCATGCCAGCAGTGCAGCTCCTGAACTCTGCTAATAATATAATGCAGGGAAATAGAGTACTACAATTACCGAAACTGTAAGAAAAAAAACCCAGATGACAAAATGTGCATGCATAGTCGCATTCAAGTGCTTATGCTGCAAGACTCTGTAGCATAGCCAGTGTGTCATGCGCCCTCGTGCAAAGACTGAAATGCAGTGCTTAATTTGTGCTTGTTGTTTCCAATGCGGAGCATCAGAACTTAATTTTGAGAGCCAGCGCTCATTTTTCTGCCTCAAGCATTTACTGAGAGCAAAAGATACATATGAGATAGACGGGGGAAGCAAAAATGAAAAAGCTTCACAATGGGAGAAAGCAGAAAGCAGCAAGAGTAAGCTGAAGGGGCATGGAGTGGCTGTAAATGGATTGAAGAGGCCAGAGATGGCTTCAGGATTGCGCTGCCTCAATATTCCGTATTTGTACATTTATTTGCAGCAGCCGCGTGTTTAAGAGTGAGGGCTTTGGGCACCGGCACGTTTTTAGTTTTTGTTTACAAATTAAGCACTGCTGAAATAGCATCCGAGACTGCTCTTTTGCTTATAAAACAAAGTAATATTCATGGTTTAGTGCACCCTCAGGCATCTGAGTCCTGGTGCTACTGCACCTGTGGCACCAATGGAAGTTAGGTGGGGGCGTGGGATGTGAAGCGCATTAGAACAATGGAGCCCTTGTACAATCTGGATCTGGGAGTCAATCCAAAATATACATACTGCTGCTCTTTCAAAAATGTGATAATTATATATTTTCTTTGTCAGACTATTTTCATTGTCAGACGTCTAAGAACTGCATGAAGTTAGCAGAAAATTAAAGAACATGCCTTCGAAATAAGATTAACATCTCCGAAGATTAGCTATGAAACACGACAAACACGTGTAAAGCACCACAGAGTGAATGCCGACCAGATCACCTATGCTTTTTATACACCAGCAAAAGTCTGCCCTATATATGAGAAAGGAAAATATACATAAAAGCTAGGTGAACTAGTGAATCTTCATGCCGCGAACTATATTGAGACATTTCATTGAACAGGTGTTTCTCCCCAACCGGCCACTTTGCAGTATACATTTATTTGTATAGTGCATCACCTTACTAATTTTATATCATCGTGTTTCCCTATCATCACCCCACAAAAGAAAATATTGAAAAAGGATGTTTCAAGCATGCAGGCAATTGATTGGGTGCCGTTTTGTCTAGTCAGGGTCCTAAACATACACTGTGCATCACAGGTTCATCACACAAAGTAGCAATCAGGGTCTTTCTGGCCAGATTTTAGAGGGCCTAGCGCAACTTTAGTGCCACCTTAGTGTAATTTTTTTGGCGCTAAGTCAGCGCTGAGGTGGCCTTTTCCCCGCACAATATTTACAAAGTAGCACAATGCATGCATTGCGCTACTTTGTAACCCTTTGTGCTACTTTAACCATGTTCCATGCAGTATGCAAAGGGAGTGTTACCCTGTTAGGCGGTCTGAAGAAATGGTGCAAAGAAATCTAAGAGATTTCTTTGCATCATGTTTTTCGGCACTTTTTAGTGCCTGCTCAGAGCAGGCATTAAAAGAAGGCACACCATTGTTTACAGTGGGCCCCTATGTATTGTTTAGGGTTAACGCCAACATTTTGGTGCTTACCCTGAACAGAACATCAATAGCATAAAATATGTTGACGCTATTGCCCCCTACCCTGCACCATGGTGTGCGGTTGGGGGGCACTAAGGGGTGCAAGGTAAGGGGCGCTGCACTGTGTGAAGCGCCCTTTACCTTAAATCTGCCCCTCTGTTTCTAAGCAGTTTTGTCTGCAGCTGATGAATTTACTCCGAAAGTCACAGATTTATAGTATGCTGTTTTGTATAATAAAAGTACATGACTCCTTTTTGTGACTCTGCAGAGGCACAGATTGTGGCCATGACTTGACCTCAGATTGCAGCTGTGGATTTGCTCCATTATGAGTGTAGAGATAATGTGGTGGCATTAAAAAGGTCTACTTGCAAACCAAAACAAGCATTTGCAATGCAACGGGTCTTGCGTTTGCGTGAGTTAAAGCTATTAGCGCTGTAAACTCCTAATCGGACTTTTCTTGCCACATAAACTGAAAATGAAAAAGTAAAACAGTTTCTCATAACTAACCAGACCTTTCTTGCCACATAAAGTGAAAATGAAAAGATAAACAGTTTCACATAAGCGAGCCGATGGCCGCCATGAGTGCAAAGCAGATACACAAAAGGAAACAGAAGTTCCCTCGCAGTGAAAGCATCGCAAAGGTGCAATTATCCATGTAACCTGCAAAAGTGCAATTACCCATGTAACCGGCAAAAGTGCAAATATCCATGAAACAGGGTCAATGTCATGCAAAACTCTCCCCTAGTGCCCAGCGAGATCGTGCTGCCTACGAAATAAAAATAAAAAGTAGCCCAGAAACCATACCGAAAACATGGAGCCTCATATGTTTTCAGTAGTTGGCAGGTGCGCTCAAGGAGAGCTAAACCCTGGAAAAGGTATGATGTGTGCATGCCTTTCACTAATGAAATCGAGCAAATTTTAAAAGGCAAGCCCACGAACCAACCAAGCTGATGGGCGTGAAATGTGCGTGGTTAAAAGCCCACAGAGAGTTTATACCAGGGACAGAGTACCTTGCATTCGACCCTATAAAAGGATTCCGTCCCTTCTCCTTCTAAGCAGACGTTCTCGGACTCAACCTCTTAGAATTCCCTCTCTGCACCACCATCCAATTAATTAGGAAGTAT
This sequence comes from Pleurodeles waltl, assembly GCF_031143425.1. NCBI lineage: Eukaryota > Metazoa > Chordata > Amphibia > Caudata > Salamandridae > Pleurodeles > Pleurodeles waltl. Next base: position 263,222,545 of record NC_090448.1, on the reverse strand, counting down.
TTCAGAAATGAGGATGCTTGGTAAGTGGACAGGGAAGAGGTGAGGTTCCGCGGTCCTTTGCCCCAATAACTCCAGGAAGGCCTGCACACCTCCTGGTGCTATGTTGAACATCGGCAGAGAATATGAATATTCCAAATGTAGACATTCAAGAATGCAGGCTTTCTGATCTCTTGAGTGAGTGGAAGATTAATCGGCAAACCCGTGTTTTAAATATGAGTTCAAGTTTTAATAGTTCAGATCTTGATTAGTACTTTTGCTTTACACGAGGATCTCCGAAGTGGTGTCACACAGAAGATTTCTAGGGTTTCAGCCCATGACAGACGTCGTTCCATTGTTTATAACTTGTGTCCCGCGTGTGTTTTTAACACACTTATTTTTTTCCTCAATTTGAGATTTGATAGTAATTTTACCATAGAGATGAGTCAAATCTTCCAATGTTGCTACACCCTCTTTTCCATGTTTGCTGCTGGTATATAGTTCTGTCGTACTAGCTTGTGGTATGCAAACTGCAATAGATGCGTCTATGAATACATTTTTAGACCATAATCTTACACTGTTGAGAGTACTGACTAATACTAGAGAAAATAAATTTCAAAATCACTTTTCTTCTACTTCGAAAATGTGATGTGCCATGGCTCTTATGCAATAATTTTATCTTGACGTCTGTAAGTCTACAACAGTTAACAAGGAAATCATGCTAGCATCGTAGTCAAGTGCGTTCCACCCAGAGTGAATTTCATAGTTTAAATATTCTGAAACGTAAAATTATTCCTCAGTCTTTACTACCTCTTCTAGATGTTCGTAAGGCATTTTATAAAATGTACTTTGGGACTGAACCATAATTTCCAAAAGAACACCTTATTATTCCTAATTTGCTATATGTTTTGTTCTTCAAAATTAAAGGTGAACCGATTAACTATATGCTATATTCATGACATTTATAAGTTGAGGGTAGGGACTAATTTGAAACATGTCAACATTTCTCATTGTAAAAGGTGGGCCACAATTTGAGGTCTCCGTGTGATTTGCAGGTCTATTGGAAACAATAATATAGTTAAATTGAGCGGATTGCATAGCAAATACAAAATAGAATCTTGATTCGACCAATTTCATAAATCACATTTACCTTAGACACTGGCTATGTTCATTTTCCCACTTAACACTTTTGTGGTAAAATAATGTGCGCCATGTTTTGTGCATTAATTATGCATTCATTTTGTATGAGTTAATGTCCCCTTTTTAGATATACCATATGTAATTGTTGCGAGTATGAAGCTGACAGTATTTGCCTGCACATAACAAAAGTAAACACATTGAGTTCAATTCATGGCAGACAGCAATAAAACAAAAAAACAATCGCTTGCACCCATTTTCACACCTTGAACTGGAGTGTATTAAATAAATCCATAGCCCATAGTTATGAATCTTCGAGGTTTATTTAGATTGATTCACTTGGTAAAAACATTTTTGGGTCTAGTGTTTCTTTTTTCAATTGTGTTTTAGGAGAGTCATCCTAAATAATATGCCTCTCTCCCTATACTACAACATTTTTCATTTTTCATAGTTTGTGTTTTTATAACGTTGTGACTTCTGCTTATCATTTGTGCTTTCCTTTCTTTTTCGTATGCTTCTGTTTGTGCTTCTCAGAATAATTTTTCTACACAACTGAAATACTGCCAAGGGTCAGGAAATAAATTGTAAATGTTGAATGTTGCTTCCAAACTACATTAAATATGAGGAAGATGAATAATGCTATTGTTATTGTTACTTGACATTTGTAAGGTGCACGTGTCTCTGTGTGTTAGAATATAAGTGACTGGTGTCATGCGTGATGTTTAGAGCAGTACTCAAGACCATAGAATTTAACAAATCTTTTTATAAGCTATCACTAATTATATAGTGTTGTCTGTACAGATCACCTCAGCTGGTCTAACCCAAATTTTCACACTTATACATGGAAATTACTTATATCCAAAGGCACCAATGGCTTACTTCAGCTAGCCCTGAACACCAAGAACTCTGGTGCCTTATGTGGATAGTATTTTTTTCACCTTACTACTCATATCACAACTGAACTCAAACTCGATCCTTCCACTCAAGTAAATTCACTAATCTATACCCTTAACCCCCCATATAATTCTTTGAAGGTGTGCTCACCTCTAACAATGCTAAATTTGTCAACAGGAGCAATGGTTACATGATCTGGACATGGGGTGATTATATACTATGATTTAATGCTTCTCTAGAAGTTCAAAAGTAGCACCTTGATTGTGTGGCCAGTCCTGGCCTTCATGGAGGATAATTACTGGATTCCCTGACCAAATACTTGGCTATAGAGTTGGCTCTACATCTAAAGATTAGATGCACACCAGTACTGAGAAGAAGGAGCCAGAAGATCCAGAAGTTACTGCTCTCCTACTTGGGCTGTAGCTAACACCAGACAAGAACTATGGAATTGTGAGTGCTGCTGTCCGAGAGGAGAGAAAGACCTATCTGCCTATGTGAGATGCTCCTTCACATAGGCAGCTAGGTCTGGCTCCTTCTTCTCAGTACTGGTGTGACTGATGCTGACCGAGAGGAGAGAAAGACCTATCTGCCTATGTGAGATGCCTACCTGTCTTTACAAGGAGGAGCAAACTGAAGAGTGAAACCACTTGCCTGTTACCATGTGAGTGAGACAATCAGACTGACTGAATCCTCTCCAGTGATAAGAGGTTGCCCCTGTCCAGCTGCACTAGAAGTTAGACCTGCAGCAAGCATGATGACATCAGGGTGCAAGTATATTAACTTAGGCATCAACTCTTGAGAATGATGAGCCTTGGTATTCTGTGTGGCTGTACATGATCCTGTATCTGCCTCTCTTGCTGCTTAGGGACATGAGGAAATCTTGATATTGTCCCTATACTTGGTGATCCATTGCCCTGATTGAAAAATCATTGCACTTACTGTAGTCCAAGCCGTTGGCCAGTCTGCTACCCCTTGTCAATGCCCTCAGGTTCTGTGGCTGCCACTCCAATAGAACATTATAACTGTCAGTGATAGGCTCTGAGATACTGCCTTCAACAACTAAGAGGCATTAAGGGAAATCTGGCAAGCTGTCCCGCCATTGTTCTTAAATACTGAGTCCAGTGATTTATGGGCTCATACATTACAATGAATGTACCCAATTCCTGGGCACCAGTGGACATCGCATTACTCCTTTAGTGGTGAGCACCCAGGCACCCAAAGGATATTATTAATTTTGTCAAGGAAAGGGAGGGCACTTTGGGCCAGAAGTAGCAAAGGTTTTTACCCATTCTGTGTCTATGGGAAAAGTGTTCGTACATATGGCCCTTTGTTCTTTGGATGAAGGGTTTCATTGCGGCTGATATTTTGGTCAGCTGCATCAAGATATTCCTATGCGCATTCCAAAATCTCACTGAGTCACATATGAAATCAAACCAGCACTCCAGAAACACCCAGAACCATTAGGTCATCCTTTGTAAAGTATTCATGTATTCCTTTGAAGTGTTTCTCCTTTTCACTAATGAAACTCAGGTTGCTAGGGATCATAGTATACTTCAATGTCCTCTGGCAGCACAAAGGGTCTTCCTACAAACTAAAATGTTCTATGGCACCCAATCTTAAGTTTATTTCAACTGCTTATTGTTTAAGAGCTAGAATGTTTGGGATCAATGCTCTGGACAAGAATGCACTGGACAAGAATGCTCTGGACAAGAATGCAGTTCTATTTTTATTGCACTAATTCTATGTGTAGTATATGCTCATCAACTAACATAATCTATAGTACCAAATCTTAAATTTATCTTCAGTGATTACTATTAAAGAGCTAGAACAATATTGGTGGTTTTCAATGGACCATAAGAAGTTTGTCAACTCTGCTTTTTAGTGTGAATTCTAAGAGTGATTACAATTCTCATCATCATCATTTTAAGTAAAGAGCTGACGACATTGCCATACGAACTATTGCTGCTATATAAACTATGTTCTGCTAGCATAACATCACACCCCATTTTTGAGAATACTTTGACTGCTTCGTTTCACTACCCTGTGAGAGACAAGTACTTAAGTGTTTCTGAAGAGCATTGATGTTGGGACCATGGACAGCAGGGGTACATGGCCCCTATTATTGCAGCTGAAATGCAGTAACTCTTGACAACCTTGCACGTCCAGAAAAGGTCTCTTAAGTTACTAAACATGGTCTCTACATTCTTTATGTACTTGAAACAGAAGCCCCAGAATTGATAGCTGTTGAAAGGTGAGTTAATATTTGGATCCTCAAAGGATAAGGCCACCACCTGCTCCCATTGGAAATGTTGTCTTCGGACTTAGTCTCTAAAATGGAAGTCAAAAATCCTCAACAGGGTAAGGGAGTAGGCTGTGGGCGAAGAAAGCTTTAAATTGTCAGACAAATGCTGGACAAGGTCCTGGTAAAACTCTTGGCAGGGAAGCTCAGAGCGGGAGAGATTTTGGATTTTGCTGCCAAGGAAGGCCCATCATGGCCGATACTTTTGGAGTCTTCACCTGGTGAAGATTTCTACCTTTGGGCTTAGTCACTTTTTGGAGCATGGATTTCATCTGTGAGGTAAAGCAAAAAGGTGTAGCTGAACATTACTCCACAAGCCTGGTTAGCCTCTCTGCTACATGATGCTGAGTGGGAGTAACCTGAATCTTTGGCCCAGCCACACTGCACCTTCATCAGATTGACTTAGAACATTTGTCCCTGACTTCTGAGGTGTTCCTAAGCCCCGTGTTTTTCAGGATCTTAGGAGAAGTACACTTTGACACCACCAATGGTCTATGGACCTCAGTAACAGCACATGGAGGTCAAGACCCATTTCAGCAGAAGCCACCAGCAGGGCCCAGGGCAGGTACCCTTGGAACTGATCAGCTAGCAGCTTGTTGTGTCCCTGTACCTTAAAAGTTGGCAAGCCTACTGACCCTTGGGGTCCACTTCTTTGTCCTGAGTACAAGGGGGAGCAGCTCCAGCCTCTCAGGTCACCCTCAAAGGTCTCAACAACAGGTGAACTCTTTTGTCTGTTCTCCACATGTGCAGTAGTGTTCAGAAGAGGCACCAGGCACTAGCCTGATGTGGCAGTGACTCCCTTTCCCTTCCTAACCAATAGGGAAAAAACTTCCCAGGGATAACCTTTTTACTTTTTCAATAGTTCCTGTGCACCCTACTGCATGCAAACAATCACACATTGCTCCTCTCTACCTAAACCAAAGATATCCAAACCTTTCTTCCCTGGTGTAGAGCTTCTGTGCCTGCCCTAGAGATGTGGCCAGGTAAATAAACAACCCCTCCTCGGTAGTTACTTAAAACCAGCAGCTCCTCTCTTGATGCCTGGCTGAATTGAGGGACAAAGGAGGGGTAGGCCGATGTGTTAACTACATCTGCCTGTTACAGGGTGGATCTATTTGAAGATATTTAAGTCCCAGAGCACTGTCCAGATAACCATATTGTTGGAGAAACAGAACACCTCGCCCCACCCAAGGTATTTGTTTTAGCTCTGGGAGCTAGTTCATACATCATTAAAATTGTTTTTCAGGTCCTGGAGGAAGTTGAAAACTCATGAAAACAGTTTAAAGATAATATTTATTATAATAGTAAGTAAAATATTTACCATACATTTGGCTTTACAAGTGACTTGGTCTGGTAATAAATATTTTAAACAGTCCAAGAATAAACTTTGTAAATGTTTCCTAGCTAGAGATAGCATTATTCATTTTAACATTGTATCCCTTTGCTTTCCTATGGAATAGCTAACCCTAATACTTATTATTATATTTAATAAAATATTGAGTATTAATTTGACTTTACCAGTGAATTGGTCTTGTGATGAATATTTTAAAAAGTCCAAGAATAAACTTTGTATATATTTTCTAGCTGGAGATAGCATTATTAATTTTAATATTGTATCCCATTGCTTTCCTATTGAACAGCTATCCATTATACAGTGAAAATAGCTTCTAGGACCTTGCAAAGGACATATTTAACTTTCTTTTTCTTGCACTATAAGGACATATTTAACATTAAACTTTTACATGTTTTACTTTTTAATACCATGCACCCTGCCTTGTGGGCATTTAAGGACTTCTTAGGTGTGTCTGACTAATATTTAAAAGGAGGGTTTTTGGCCTGTCAAAAGGGGTTATTCTGAGAGGTCGAAACTGCAGTTTTGAAACACACAAGCTATGGTGGTAGGGCTGCAGTCATGTTTTGCATTTTTACTCTAGTGATAGCACAGTGTGTGCTGCACACCACCAGTGACATTTAACTTATAGGCCCTGCATACACTTTGTACCATGTATTAGGGACTTATAGTTAAAAGAAATTTGCCAATAGAAATATAGCCAATTTCATAATGTTTGGGATCATAACACCAACACTGGGGCCTGGTTAGCAGTCCCAGTGTGCTGTGCTGTGTAAAAATACTACCAGCATCAGTCCAAAAAATGGGGATGATCATGAAAAAAGGGAAATATTCCAACACTTGTTATTTAATCCCCATGTTTTGCCTTACAATAAACACATTAAGCCCCCGGGGATCCAATTCATTACATATGCTAACGATGTACACATATTGTTTTGGCTGGAAGGCATTAAGTATAAATAGGATATCACAAAAACAACTTATGCTAGATGTGCCCCAGTGGATTTAAATGAACCCTAATATGGATGGTAGAAAATTAAGTTCTGAAGCTCAGTTAAAGCTATTGATAAGTGGTCTTCTGACTGACTGTGCTTGTTGGAAAAAAAAAACATAAGAATTCTCATTGATAATCATACCTCAAAAGGACCTCAGGTCAGTTCCGTAGTCAAGAGGTGTCCCTTCCACCTCAAAGTTCCAAAAATTTCTGTAACAATGAAGCTTGTGAGTGAAAGGATCATTAAAGTCTCAATTGTACGGGAGCAATGTAGGTTTCACAAAATAAATTGTCAGAAAATGATATCAAACTGCACAGCCTTTATTCATGTTTAGCACTCCTGAGATGTGTTTAATTTGTAAAATAAGTGCTGTGCAAAGGTGTTTCTCCAAAGCCTGCATCTGGAGATGACACATGTCAAGAGTGCTGAGTACCAAAGCTGGATAGTCTTGATTCCAACTAATGCCTCTTTCTTGCACCACTAGACACACCCTGCCCCTTTATTTCACTCTTGTAGGCTGCTTTTCATCTCTGCTTTCTCTGTCTGTCACTGCTTTTTCATTTTTCTCCTCCTGCAGTGTTGCAGACCGGGTATGGAATCCAGCCCATCGCAACCAAAAATAACCACTAAGCTTAAATTCTTGAAAGAGGCAGGAGCCGCAATTTACTCCAGCAATGGTAACATCACTGGACTTCCCCCTCCTCTTGGTCCCATTTTGTTAATAAAGCAATGGGAGAGCTACCTGGGAGAGCAACTGTCCAGCTGTGGGCAAGAAGTGGGGGTCGCAACAGAGGTCCAGGTGCCCCAGCCAGTGCAACTTCTCCCTGTCTAACTAGGGCTGAAGGTCAAACAATTCAGGAAGGACCTTTGCCTGGGATAATAGTGAAACAATTAGAAATGTCAGCGAGAGCTCATAACAACGCTGAGCTACAGCCAAAAAGGAATCTCGAACAGGGCTTTCCCATGGACTCACTCAGCTTGTCCCTGGGAGAGGATGAATTATACCAGGCAATAAATTGTCTTGAAGAACAGGATATCAGACAACAAACACCTGGGAGGAAGGAAAGGAGCATGCCAAAAAAAGACTTTATCCAGGAGGGAAAACAGAATAGGAATGCTACCCATGCAGAATTAAAGGAAGAGGACAAACCACTTCCATCCATGGCCAACCCATGCAGAGGGAGCGAGGAAGCAACTGATGACAAGTCAGGCTTGGCTAAACATCATATAAACCTTAATACTAAAGAGTGGGGAAATCTGTTTCACACATACACCAAAGACAATAGTTTTAGCCGGCCAATGAAGTGGCACAAGCAGAAGCAGCATGTTTAATATCACCACAGGACAAGACACCCCTGAGGGAGTGGGTCCTTGATCTTCTAACAAATCATATACCTACAATACAAAATGCAATTATAGAAATGGCCTAGTATGCAACACCCAAAGAAAAAACTCAACATAGCCAAGAGGAGAAAGGGGTGTAATAACAAATCCTGTACAGCAAACTGGATATTAGTTTATCTCATCTTCAACAAGACCACTAGGACGTCATCCTCAAAGTCATCTGCAAATCAGCTACTATCCCCACTTCTATGATCAGCAGAGGACAACAGCACAATAAAAGACTGTGAGGCCCAATATGCTATTTATAGAGGAGACCTTCACAAACAACTCAAAGTTGACAAAAACGAAAGAAGGACAACAACCCAAGAAGTAGGAACCTCTACATTTGTAGACAGCCCAAAAAACAGCAGACGCTGTCTCAAATCAAGATCCAGACAACAGCTGCCAAAATAATCCAACAAAGCTCTGGCAATGTAGATTGCTAGTCCAGGGCCTGGGAGAGTACCCAGCAGAACAACTAAGGAAATGAACAGTAGACTCAAATGGCCTTGTGGTGCAACTGAAACACAATACTGTCAAACAGTCAGCAAATTCATCGACCTAGAAGCAACCTGTCCAATAGTCATGAAGCTGTTGTAGCTCAAAATTCAAGACCTATTGGTACCTGCTTGGGCAATGGCATAGTAAATAACAGTGGCTACATTGCCACCCTGTCTTCCATGGAGCAGCCGTTAAATGCACATGATGATGACCCAGCAGGGGCTAGAGTTGACATTGGGTCACATAGGGCTTTTTGCAAAGCAAAAAACAAGGCTAAAAGCGGTTCTGCATTAATTATGGGTGCAAATGATAATCCAGTCCAAAGGATAAGCTGGGAACCTCAATGACAAGAAAGTATGTATTCAGTAAATGCCCCAGGTCAGCACACTTCAAGAAGCACAGGCCATGACAAATTGTGAGGGGGCAAGCTTACTTTTCTACCCAGACTACATTTTGAAAGGTCCCTTTGATATTTTAAACAAATGCAACATTTTGAGGCTCATTCACCTGATTCCATCACTGGGGAATAATATGTTGAAAGATATCCACTCAAATGAGTTTCTAAATCTTAGCCTAGGTAATATCAGAGAGTATACTAGAGTTACATAGGGTTCAGAAGAACTAGCACAGAGGGTGCTGCAGGAGGCAGATATTTTCCTAATTGGGGATTATTGATATCTGTCCCCACATCTATTAGGTATCCTTACCCCTTCGAACACCTCAACAGCGAGGAACACAAGTTAAATTGAGCAAGAAAAGTTTACTCAATCTTGAGGAACGCCCTAAGCAAATCTCCAGGACACATCAAAAGAGCGACCAGAGAGAAAATCTTGAAACCTCGTCATCCAAAGAGCACTGAACCAGAATGGAGCTGGTTAGCTGGAGCATTAAATACAACCAGGAAGCTCTGATGACAAGGGAAACATATCTCCAGGGTGACAGCTCATTACAGATCTGCTCGTAGAGTATTAATGGTCTCATCAGCCAATTGGATAATCCACAGACCATGTAGTATTTACATTCTTTTCATGTTATATTAATAAAGGAGAACTGGGCACTGGACTCTCTGCCACTGGAGGGCTTCACAAACTTTTTTATTCCGGCAGTCAACGTCCTAAACACGGGCATTGGAAAGGGGGTCACACATTCTAGTTTTCGATAACTGCTAAAGTTGAGGTAAAGAACTGGAAGGCAATGAGGAGGGCTACAGTTTGTGGAGTTGACCCTGAAAACATGTGCTGGTCTCCCTGTCCCAATGGTAATAGTAAATGTTTATATCCATCCTAGTCAGAAAGAGAAATTGGAGCTTTCCTCATCCCTGACAGAAGAGCGTATGAAGCTGCAAGGTGCGCTCGACAATACTCCTCTCTTTGTCTTGGGCGTCTTCAGCATGTGTCTGATGAGTGCTGCTCAACCAAATGAAATCTTGAGTGCCCTAGAACAACATTGGGCCATAAAACATCAAGAGAATTTCACAAAATGATAAGAATGGCTAGTTGTTATTAGGAAACTTAGAGCATCTTGGGTATTGGGTCCTCAAAGGTCGATTCGCGGTGACATACCACTCTAAAGCAGGACCCTTCATGATAGATTATACTCTCCTGTGTCTATATCTAATGCAACAAATAACCTCCTTTTGCCCTGGTGAAAAAATTGACAGTGACCACCACCCATAGGAGATAGTTCTATCATTCTTGTTAGGAAAGCACGACCAAGCAGTTGAGGGTGATATAACATCCTATACAATTAGTAATAAGAGGATCAAACGTATGTCTGCCTTTCTGCCACTTCTCATCCAAGGTGCTAAGGAAATTCTAGATACGGATAGTGCTTTGGAGAATCCCCTAATGAGCTGGGAACACTTCACAACTGAATTTGCTGGTCTGTACACAACAGTGCCAAGCATAGGACAAACAAATCAAGTGCTCATGGGTCTCCCTTTTAGTACTCTGAAGAGGAACTTCCACATCAGGGAAGTAACAAGGCAATTTAACTAACCTTGGAGGGCCTTGATCAGGGCACCAAGCAATCCAGTCCAATGGAATGCTCTAAGGAAGGTGAAAAAATATTTGAAAAATCAGAAATGGGAGCTCTTGAGATCTGGGAGTGACACCTTCTTTGAGACATTGGTAGAGGGCACAAAAGAAACAACTCAAAAAATGTTTTTGGCGAATTGTGAACAGAATTAACAACCCTGGAATCAGGATGGCAACATTTAACATCTCCAAATCCATCTGGGCCCAATTTGTTGGCATTCAAAGATATCCTTACAGCCAGTTTTAGAATCATTAGGACAAAAATCGCTCCCAACGACAGATTGTGACCCACACATCCCTGAGGGTTGGTGACAAAGGTTGCAAATGGCCTTACTGGGATGTGAAGCAACACTCATGGGCAAATTGTATAGCAGGCCCAAGTATAATTACAACAACAATGTTGTCAATTCCTGAGCCAATATTTAAATCTGCTCATGGCCCGAAGAGCCAAACCGCACCAAATTTACTAATCTGGGCACAAAACATCGAAAAGCAAACATCCAAAAGGCACAGAAAAGGGACCCTGAGGATATATGGGATTGCACCAACAATCTTCAAGGAAGATCCATCTTACTGGGCAAAGAAACTAGAACCAGTCCATGATATTGTCCTAGAGAGCGGCAGGGTCCCCGCCTCATGGAATGGCTCAGTGATTTCACCAATATATAAAGAGGATGACCAGGCTAAACCTGAGAACTACCGCCTAGTTACCCTGAAAGACAATGAAGCAACATACTTTGCAGGAACCATTCTGGAAAAATTACACACCTGAGCTGAGAAAAACTAAATAATTCCACTAAATCAGATTGGTTTCACCCAAAAAATGGGTCAAGAACTAACATAATAGCCCTATCAATGCTGAGCGATTTTGCAATGTCTTACAAACAACCCGTTCATCTGACCTTTATTGACTACGAATCCGCATTTGGTAGAGTAAGCTCCAGCAAATTATGGGCACAACTTGTGGCCTGTAAGGTGCAGGGGGTGCTTGTAACTGCACTACAAATATTACATTCAAATATGTGGATCAGGGTCAAACTGGGGGATTGCTCTCGGCTGTCCAGGATGATGCCAACAACAGAAGGAATAAAACAGGGCTGTGTTTTGGCTCAGCTCGTGTTAATCTGTTCCCTGTTAACCTTCTGCTATTACTAAATAAAATCAATGGTCATGCACCAAAAATGGGAGGAATCTTACTATCAAACATGTTGTAAGCAAACAACTTAGATCTGGTCAACAGGACAAAAGTGGGGCTGCAATGTCTTTCTGATGCAACCATGGAATATTCAAATGAAAATGGGATGACAATAAATATGAAAAAAAAAATCTTTAACTTTCCAGGGGGAACACAATTATACAACTATAAATGGCATTTGGGAAATAAAAAGGTTGAATCAGTGAATGTATATAAATACCTTGGGGTTTCATTCAACTCTAACGGGTGGTTTGCAGCCCAAATTGAGGAACTTAAGAAGAAAGGCAAAGCTCTCGCAGTTGGACTCTATCTGCTGCATAGGAAGATGAAGGGCTCCTTGCTTAGTCTGATTCTGGAGGTGGCTAAAGCTAAGGTCCTCCTAAAACTTGCTTTTGGGAAAGAGGCACTAAGGGTTGGGGACAGCACAATATTAGAAAACAGGGTCATAAAGATATTCCATACCATTTCAAACCTGCCACTGCATACATCCCCATCACAAATAAGGCTGGAGTTCAGCTTGGTGAAACAATCTTTGGGCAGGAAGATGGCTTTTGTGAACTGTTTCCAAAGCTTCAAGCATGTGAAGGAGAACTCCTTGGGCCACCATCTTTGGTTAGAAATACAGTGGAGGTATCACTCAACGATGAGAGATTTTTTTTTTTACAAAAGTCACTTACCTCCCTGGGCCTTTCAGCCATATGGGCCTGTAATTTGAGCTGCAGTGAATTGAAAAGAATAGCAAAACTAAACAGTAAAACATTGTCGCTCCTGGAAAACAAGCAGTCACTGGCAAGGAGGATCCACGGATGGTTAACCCTCAATAACTATACAAATGTATCTCCTCAGGGGTATTTAGCGGCACCTAATAGCAACTATAACAAGGAGCAATTTCTAAAATGCAGATTTGGGATACTGCCAGTAATAAGACATCATCAGCCTTGGAGAAGAAAGGATAGTGGGGAACTCTGCAGGCTCTGTGAACAATCACCAGAGGATATCATTCATGTTTTGTGTCTTTGTAAAGCTATGCTGAAAGAGCACTGGAATATTTTAGGCAAAGTATTCATTAAGAAAGGGATAAGAGCCTGCAGAGAGTCACTTGTTTCATGTTTTAATGCTATAGATCTAAGACCAAATTTTGCAAGGGTAAAATTCCTGAAGATAGTGGAGAAATGTTCCTAGCTGAAGAATGAAAGAGAATTAGTGAGGACCAATTAGTGAGGGTGTGGTCTAGCCAGGGTGCATTATGGGTACTGCTAAAGGGGTTAAATGCAGGGCCTTTACAAAGCTCATGCACACCAGCGCCCTGGCATTGCAATTGCTAATTATTATCTCAGCAGCTAGGAGATCGATAGAATATAAAGGATAAGAACGGAAAGTCATACAGTGTATCGACAGCAAGGTATTTCATATAAAGCTTTCTGCACAGTATGTATTTTGTATTGGTAGACTTGCACAGCTCATTACGACCCTGGCGGATGGGGGAGAAGTGGCGGTAAAACCGCCAACAGGCCGGCAGAAAAAAAATGGTTACCGCCATGGTCATCTGCCACTTCTCCACTCTGACCGCCAGGGCGGTGACGACCGCTGGGCTGGAGACTTCGGTCTCCAGGCCGGCAGCCATCACCAGACCGCCGGCAGTATCAGGACCCTGCAGACCGCCATGGATTTCGGGTGGTTTGGAACCGCCATGGAATCCATGGTGGTAGGCACTATCAGTGCCAGGGAATTCTTTCCCTGGCACTGATAGGGGTCTCCTCCACCTCCCTCACCCACCCCCAAGTTTTACCCCCACACCCTCAACCCCCTGCCAACCCCCAAAGGTGGCAGGACTCCCCTCCCCTCCCCCAACATGCACATACACACACTCCCTCCCCACCCCGCCCCCAACATGCACATAAACACACCCCTACACACACACATACAGATATGTACACAGACTGGCCCACACACATTTCCCATACACACAACACACCCCCTGCATGCATACACGCACTGACACACCTCCTCTACATACTCACACTCACACCCCCATGCATGCACTCAACACACAACACCCCTCACCCCCTTCTCTAACAGACGATCAACTTACCTTATCCGTTGATCCTCTGGGAGGGGATGGGATCCATGGGGGATGCTCCGCCTCCAGCTCCCCATCACCGGAACACCGCCCCACCGAATCATGGGACGTGATTTGGTGGGCGGTGTTCTGGTGACGGGCGGTGGAGGTGGAGCAGCCTCCACTTCCCCGCCGACCGCCAGTATGGCTGCTGGCGGCTCCCCGTCCCATAAAGGACAGGGGGTTGCTGTCAGTCATAATACACTGCGTGGAAAACCACCTGCACTGGCGGTCTTCAGCACAGCGGTACCTCGGCGGTCTTTAAAAAAAGACAGCCGAGGTCGAAATGAGGGCCTCTGTCTTTTATTGGTAGACAGTGTCAGCTATTTGCCCATTATGCCAACCACCAGATTTTTAGTAGTCACACTTCACTCCGCCCCCCCTCTCTCCTGATTACACCTATAGTTAACACTCATCCTTGGCATAACTACTCTTGGTAAAAAGATCTCCGGCTAAGAGCCCCCCTTTTTCAAGGGGAGCCCGTCAGGCATTGCAGTGCCGGTCTGACAAGGAGCTTGCCCAGTGATGAAGCTTGACATCCTATTGGGTGTGTGAGGGCTTTCTTGCTCCTGGCCATTGAGTTCCCCTGTGTTGTTTATGTGTTTCTATTGCTGGAACAGTGTACTTCATATGACATTCATAGATTTTGAAGATTATTCAGCAAAGAAAATAGACCTTTTGCCTGCCTAATATCTGTAAGCTTTTCATGTCAGTATATGACAAATGTTTCAGTTGATTTGATCTTCTAATCTTTAATACTGTTTTGCTCCAACGTTGGTGTCTCCACTGAGCTCCACTGCTCATACATAATTATTCCTGCTAGTAACAGGTGTAGAAAAAAAAAATATTATGCACTGAGTTACGAATTTTGATTCAATCACAGTAATCTCACAGCAAAGCCGGTTGCCTGTTTGAAACAATTAACATGACTCACAACAGATAATATTACAACATGGTATTTTCAAGAACTTCAATGCATTTCTTAATCTTTTTAACCTTCTATCCAAATAATTACAGGTCTCTCTTGTGATTGCTGTAATTTGTACCAGAGCTGGGCATCATGTTTCTTTCACTTTCTATTTCTGACAATGATTTTGCAAGAGTTACTGCATGATAAGAGTACTGTCTAGTTTGGTTATGTGCAAAGACTCTAATTCATTTGCTACATAAACTGAAAAAAGTGGAGCTAATTAATAATGTATTTGTAGAAAATGCAGTTTTAGATTGAAGGATGTGCGGACCATTCTCAAGTAACAACCACAACCACTGTCAGGGTGAACCACAGAAGTATTTTAATAAACCTGTGTCTAAACCTCTGGTAGCTTGGCACAAAAGCAGTCAGGTTTAACTTAGAGGCAGCTTATTAGATATTTATGCAGCACTCAAATAGTGATGAAGTGAAAACACAACACAAGAAGAATCCTACACCAATTTAGAACAACAGAGTAAAATGTAATAAATACAATGAGGCCCAAATAACAAAATTCCAATCAGTAGAACCAGAGATATGCAATTTAAAGGTTTAAGTAAAAATAAGACCAACAAGCAGAAAGCACTAACTGTAGGTATCTAGTCGCACTGGACTGGAACAAAGTCACAAGTTTGGGTGGACTATGATGGAGTGTAAGCCAGATTCAGAGACCAAATTAATCCTTCTGAAAAAGTTACGGTTTCAGTCTGGTGCACAGACTTCAAAACTTCAAGATTTCACAGGAGGAGCTCAACTGGTACCAGCCAGAGATCCAGGACCTAGGAATACACCACTTGGGGATCAGGAACACCCTCCAGCACAGGCCACCAAGGCTCAGGCATGTTCAGTTGCAGGCCCAGACAGGTCCAGTTGCAGGTCTAGGCAGGGCAGGTTGCAGCAGGTCAGCTAGACAGTTGCAGGGAGGTCTCTGAAGGTTTTTGTGTCTCTGTAGCTCAGGACAGGAGGTTTATTTTTTCAGGTTGAATCAGCTGTTCAAAACTGCACACAGCTGCTATGGCATGTCTAAGACATGTTTTAAAGGGTGGCACAAAAAGTGCTGCAGGCCCATTAGTAGTGTTTTATTTACAGACCCTGGGTTCATGTTGTGCAACTTTACAAGGGACTTATTATTTAAATAAATCAAATGTGCCATATTGGTGTAAGTCAATTTTACCATGTTTAAAATAGTGAAGGTAAGCAATTTAGCTCTGTTTATCAGTGGTAATGTGTACAGAGTCATAAAGCCAACAAAAATGAATTTCAGCAAATCGAGTTGAGTGGGCAAAAAGATTGGGGAAAGATACCCTAAAGGCTGTCAAGTCTAACAGTATTTATTTAAACATGCAACTCATATCTGTAAGCCATATTATTCTAAAAATACTGCTATTGAACACTTTAGGATTTTTGACAGTAGATAGGTACGTGTCCAAAAGGCGAAAGGAGAGAAAAAATTTATATTTTATTCTTTCCCTTCCTTCCTTCTGCATTCTTTTCTTCCTTCAAAAAGCGAATATGTTTGTATGACCTTAGAATAGAGTATGAGCGCGCCATACACACATTAAATAGACTGACTTTACCATTTCCTCTTTGTCAAACAGCACTGGCGAACCAAAGCAGATAAACAGTATTTGTTTCCTTTAAAGAAGTAATGACATTCATACTTGAATGCTCTCGCAAAGGTGTAATTGCCACTTTCAGTATGCAGGCTGCACTCGTTGAGACTGCTACTAGTGCCATTAGAATCAAAATCAAATACATGGTGCTGTATGGCAGGAAAGAATTCTACGTTTGCATTGTATTGAAGCACTCAAATAGTGCTTCATAACATGCTGAAGGGTGCTGAAACACATTTTCAGTTTAGTAGCACACTACACAGTGTGGAGAGCAGGGTTGGCAGAGACCCATGTCAAAAGCTTTCTGATGTTGTGTGTCAGTGGCCAGAGAGGTGCTCACATCCTGTCTTAGGGCACAGCACCGAGTAGCATGATGAAGGAGGTGTTGTGAGAAACTGACTCACCAAATATAATTTTACTTAGCTGGCAGTTCCAATCTACTCTGAAGTGTCCATGTTATTTTTCATGGTACTATTATGCTTTCAATGTATATCCCATACTGACTGCAGTAGTTGAGTTAACCACTCTGTAAATGTTTGTGAGTTTGGAAGAGGACAGAAAGGAAGACGAAATAGTGAGGTGATAAAGATAAAGATATACCTAGATGGCTTGTGTTATAGGTAGTCATTCCAGTTAGGGAGGGATAAGGAACTAAAACATACAGAAAGCTACACCAAAAAGAGGATTCAAGGATAACCAAAGAAGACCCAATAAACCATTAGCTAGTAAGTAAAAATCAACAATACTGTGTACTGTTCAGATATAGAACGCATGCATGTTTCCAGCGAGTTCCCAATTTTATGTTTATTTCAGGGTTTTGTAGAATACCTCTGTATCACATTCCTACCAATTCAGACAGCTATATAGCTAGTCGTTTGGTGAGCATGCGTGTGCTCTGGTTAAGGATCAGTGTTGGTGATGTCTGTTGAGTTATGTCTGAACCACAATAGAGCATAGGCTTTATCACTATAGGTATAACCAGAAGTGCTTAGTTGTCCCAATTGGCATTATAGATGCAATGCACTGCTACTGTTCTGACAGTAATAAGAAAACTGCCCTTGAAAACACATCTGCCCGTGACCATTGCTTAGCACCCATTGGTCAGCATTACGGACTTAGCTCTCTAAGCCACCATAACGGCATGACAAGAGTTCTGCAAAATTAATGGGGGATAAAAGACACATAATTAAAGACTACCCCTCTGCCCCCTTGTCTTTTTGATATTGCCATTAGAGTTCTTATATTACAGGAATGGCTGCACCACTTCCAAATTTATTTGAGTGCTCCATGGAGCGCCTCTATTTTGCTGCCTCGCCACTTCAAAGTATTACCCTGAAAGGTGCAAGATGGGCAGTGTTGGAAATTTGCCCTTTCTTCAGGGTCACTCCAGACTTTTGCCTTCTGTTGCTGATCCTGTATTTCTGTTGGCCCTAGGAGTCTGTACACTACCCCAGCTAATCAGTGGTAAGGTGCTCATGTTAATATTGGTTTACACCGGATTGGCACAATCAGTTACCTGTAAGTCCCTACTATATGACACTACATGTACCCGGGGACTGTACACTAAATACTACTAATGGACCTCACCACTCATTATGCCACCCACTAAATTATAAGTATCAACACATCTCCAATCCTGCTCCTGCAGCCTAGGTGTGCAGTATATTTAAATTGCCATTTCAACCTTAGAAAATAAACCTTTTTCAAGACCTAAACCTTCCTTTTTAATACTCATAGGTCCACCTAAAGTAGGCCCTAAGTGCCTAGGGGGCAAGGTAAATGATATTTGAAAAGAGGGATATGTATATTTTATGCCTTCCATGTCTTGAACTGAAAAACCCTCAATTCATTTTTTACTCTGGCAAGGCTGGCTCTCCCTTGAAAAACATTGAGTTTTCCTATAACAACTTTTAGTGATTTCAGTTAAGAGCAGCTAGAAACATGAATAACTCATTTGAATATTAATTGAAGATCTAACTTAGTGGTCAAGCCCGATTTTATACTACTATTTAAAAATTAACACTTTAAAAAAGTTGTCAGTTCTCCGCATAATCTAAAAGGTTCTTTCTGCTAGTGACCACTGTCACTTGACTGTTTAATGGAGCCCTAGTGGTGAAATGTGGATTGCTCCCAAATGGTGGACAAAAGGCTTGGTTGTGGAGAGGTGTTTTTCCTCTCTGTTCTCAGCCTCTTCCTGAGCTTCAAAGGATGCCTACACTGTCACTGGCAGATGTAGTGCACACCTAGGCATTTGTACATTTGTCCTTCTAGTCAGCTTGACTCCCATCTCAGTGGGAGGCGGGAGCAGCCCCAGAGCTTTTTTGGTGTGACCCCAGGTAAGGGCTTGCCCAGTTCCTTAGCCACACCTGAGTGGGCACAGGGAACTCTGACCAGGGGAAGAGGATTCTACCAAGTTTTTTTAAAGAGGGGTACTGTACTTTAGATTGTAGTAAAACACACAGGAAGTGCTAAAAAAGAGGGCAGAGTCACGCCTGGGAACTTTTACCCCATTGAATAGAGAGTGGCCATCAGGTTCCCTCACCCACAGGCAGCCACTGGTCATAAATGTGACAACCCTAGTACCCTCCTCAGAACATTTCTTGAGCCATAGAGAACCAAAAGAGGAACCTTCCTGCTGTCCGAAGAACCTGAAAGTAAACTGGACTTGCTTGCCTTGAACCCAGGACCCCATAGGTGTCTCCAGGGCCAATTATCTGGCCTCCTGTTTCAGCTACAGGGACACAACAGCTTCAAGAGGCCTCTTTCCCTGCAATTGCCCAGCTCACCATTTCGAACTGGACCTGCCTTCGTCTCTGCTGGTCTTTGTTGGAGTGAGTTCTAACTTCCAAGTGGTGCCACTCAAGTCTTTGGCATCTGTTGGAGTGTGCTCCTCCTGACCAGACTGCAAAACCTGGAACTTAGAAACTTTTTTCCAACTTTGTTCCTGCAGAGAGCAGGCAGGAGACTCAGAATGCTGTTGAACTGAAGCCATCAACCTTGAATCGCTGGTCGTATTCAATTTGCTGGTTTGTTCGCTGTGGAAATCTGACTTACAGAAAATCATCTGAATCAGAATGTAGAGAGCTTCATCTCGACCGACAATAAGCCACAACCATCGATGTTGAGGCCTTCCTGGGTACAGACTTAAGACTTCACCTGGCTCTGAGCTTTCCCGCTTCTTTGATGACATACCATGACTCTTTTGTTCAGTAAACCACCATTATTGAGCCTCCTTTGGATTCAACTTGGAGTTTGCCCCTCAGACGACTTTCTGAAGTCATGTGTTTCCCCATAGAAGTCAGAAGGTAAACTTTCCACTGGCATGAACCTGGTCCTTGCACTTGTCCTGTGCTCCATCACAGTTAACCATAACTTTTGACTGTGACCCTGTCTAGAGCAACCAAATAACTGTGTTTGGTACTTTGTGCTTTTTGGTGCTATTTTTAGTAAAAAATTGAAAACATTTATTCCTCCAGTTCTACTTACTGAATTGTTGTTGTTTTGGTGTGATTTTATTTATTAATATGTATTCTATTTTTGAGGATTTGCTTGTGTTGCGTTCTCACGTTATTACTGTTTGAGTATTGCATAAATACTTCACACATTGTACTTAAGTCTGACCGCTTTGTGGGATGCTACCAGCAGGTAAATCACAGGTTTATTTAATGACGTTAGTAGTTCCCCTTGCAAGGATTGTGATTACTATTTGAAGTGGGTGGTCACCCTCCTCAACTGATAGTCCAATTTCTTACAGGCACAGGTACAGGTATGACTTCTGCTTGCTAGCCTAGGTTCTGTAATTTGGTCTCCATACGATCCCATACTGTAAGATATATATAACATTGTGCTTAATATACTCCTGTTGCAATAAACATGTTTTATGAATAGACCTTTGGGTTTGGTTTTCAATAGATATTTGTATATGAAATATGAAATAAGGACCTGTAATTCATTGCAAAGTTGATTCTGTCATTAAGCAAATGCTATAAATAAATATGATCAAATAATGCTATTGTAGGGCTCTGGTAACGTGATAAAAAAGGCCACAGATCATGTACTTCATAAACATCTGTAAACCACAGGTTGTATTGTTGAAGCACACTACAGATGCTTGTGGCATTTTTATAAATTATGTGCTACAATTCCCATATGGTATTACATCATTCCAGTGGATTACTAGTTTTTAAACCAGTGAAAAATGAATGGCATTGTGCCTCCTGATAAAGTTAAGTTTTCTTTTCCACTCTCTTCCAAAGCCAAACCCTTGCTTAACAGTTAGTATTTACACTAGACCCGTTCGTCAGATTCATTTCATGCCCACGCTTACTTACATATTGTTAGACCTGGCATCTTCAGAGTGGTTTCCCCTAACTTTTTGCCCTTTGACCTCCTGTTTTTCTGTCATATTTTTGCTTGCTTTTAGGATTTTGTGCACTTTTTCACTGCTGACCAGTGCTAAACTGTGGGTGCACTGTACTCTAAAACATGGCGACATTCACTTATCCACAATTGGCATATTTAATTTACTTGTAAAACCCTAGTAAAGTGCATTAGGTGTGCCCAGGGCTTATTCATTAAATGATAATTGTGGGCCTGCAGCACTGATTGTGCCACCCACTACATTAGCCTTCAAACATGTCTCAGGCCTGCCACTGCACATGTTTGCCAGGTCCAACCCTTCTTTTTATTACATATACATGTCCCCTGCCCATGGTTAGTCCCAAGGGCAGGGTGCAGTGTATTAAAGAAGTTGCACATGTACTTTTCAGTTTCTTATGTCCAGGTAGTGGAAAACTCTTAAATTAGTTTTCCACTGCTGAAAGGCCTATTTTTCCCATAGGTTAACATTGGGATTGCCTTAAATTTAAAACATATTTTAAGTGTAATTCCAAAATGGGAGAAGATAAGAATAGGCAGTTTGGTGTCTCTGGACTTAAAATAACAACTCAATGCAAAGCCAGATTTTAAATTGTAGGTATGAAAATGCCACTTTTAAAAAGTTGGCATTTTCTTATTTTAACCATCTTGTGCCTTAGCCTTTCTCTGAATAAATGTCTGGAATGGGCGGGGTGACAGCTACACTTTGTGAATCCCCTGTAGACAGGCCCAAACACACTCATCTGCAACTACATTCATCTGCATACTGATGGATCATCCTAGGCAGAGGGAAGGGGAGGGATTCACACTTGCACATCAATAGGTGTTGACCTGTCTTCACACATAGGACTGCTGATACCCCCTACAGATACACTTGCAGACAAGGCAAGCAGGAAAGAGATGCTTGTGCACTTCAGAGAAATCCTTTGAAGTCTCCCCTACAACGACGACCTTTTTAGTACAAGTACTGGACAATAAACCTCACCAAACTAGTTCACTATGGTATCCTGAGGAGACTATGCACCTTAGAGGAGCTGTGCTGCAAGGAGGGCCTGCCACTTTGCACTGTGATCTGTTCTGTTGGCCTGCTGTGAGGGTCCTCTCTTGTGTGAGGGAGGACTGAACCTGCCCTCTACATCCTCCAATTTCCCCAAAAAATCCAAGGACTTTTTAACTTGCCCCCTGTTCTGGATGACTCAGTGCCATAAAAGACACTGTGTGCTCATACCGAGCACTGCCTGCAAACTAACATCTGCTGCAGGGTATTTGCAAACTCTATTGGGCCACCAGATGAGTTCACACAGTCCAGTGCCTGCTGTGTTGGCCCCCAATCAACTTTGGTTATGAGCTGCTCTCAAGATTGCCATTTTAGAGACAAGGTAGAGCCACAGTCAAGGGAAGCTGAAGCCACGCACTGTGCTACCAGCAGTGAGTCTTTCTTCATTGTTTTGTGCTGCCTTAGGGCCCCCTATTTCCAAAAATGAAGGGGGGGTGCTTCTCTCTGGGGATCAAGTGTCAGAGGACTAATGTGGCTGGTGACAGACATGGCTGAAAACCTTGAGCAGTGTGGGTGTTCCTCCCAGTTACCAGGCAACCACACCACACTGGTAGTGCACTCACAGTCCCCCCCCAGGGCGGAATAACTACACGCCTCACCTTGCAACAACACAGGCCCCATGTGTGAGGCCCTCAACATTGCCCTAATTAGCCACAGGCCCGCCTGTACCTCTGGAGCTGTGCCAGAGCACAGCTCCTACTACTTCTACTCCATCAAAAGGGTTCCTAGTGCGAGGCCCACTGATATCTGTAGCGGCTGCTCGCAACCTGAGGTACTTTACTTGCAGAAGGCCTTGCAGACTGCTCTCGACTGCCCTCTCCCTCCCACAACACCGAGGGCATTTGGGGGAATTACCTTGTTACATTTTCGACTTCAATGCCTCCAGGGATTCGAAGGCTGAGACAGCCATAGTGTGGAACTTTTAAATTAATGTAAACGCTTTAATAGTAGCCCCTTTCAAAGCACTGTTTGGGGAATATCGAAAAGTCAATAACACTTGATACACTAATTGGATTTCTCTATTTTCCTAAACTGGACTGGTGTTTTTCACTCTGTTACTGTAATTAAGTGTTGCACAAATACTTTACACAATGCCTCGTAAATTCAGCCTGAGTGTAATGCGCCAAATTACCAGAGGGTGAGCACAGGTTAATTTATGGTGTGTATCTGACTTACCCTGACTAGGATTGTGGTCCCTACTCGGACAGGGTTCATACGTATGCCAACTAGATGCCCAATTTCTAGCACATATTGTATAGGTTTGAAAAATGTTCCTCCATGACCGCATGCTAACTGCTCAAATGCAATTCGTGTGCATCACTGGGGTGCAGAACCTTCTTAATAAGATGGGGAGATGGATGCCACAAATGTAAGAAAAAAGTGCCTGCAAACGAGAGCAAGGTAGGGCAGCACGCTGTACAAGCAAATAGAAAGGAAGGGCTTGTGTTAGGTAAGATAATGGTTACTATTCCAACACTTCCACAAGACCAGCAGGCCTGGTGAAAAGTCAGTCACATGTATTGAGGAGCTTCTTTACATGCAAAAGAATCCCCTTTGATCAAGTAATTATAATCACTGGTTAAGTCTCCCAAATTAGAATTAGAGAGCCTGTTAGTGCGTCTTTCCTCAGTAAGTAAACTTACAAGGTGACGCGTATAGGTCGATGAACCTTTTGATTTGCATGCAGTATCCTAGCCACACTGTGACAAGTGTACATAATAATCAAATGCACAGCTTCAATACATTAGTCAAAGCATTAACAAATTAATCAAGAACACCAAATGATCGACATACCATGACCTCCCAGTCATGAATAACCACACTTCAAAATATACGTTCAGTAGTTTTATTGCCCTTTGGTTACAATACTAAGTCATGAGATTAATTCAAACTTTATTCAACTCAATAAACCACAACTAGTCAATCAAAAGATGCCATGAACATAATCTAATCAAAGCTTACATCAAAATATATTCCAGAGCATTAGCACAGATCAACAAGAAGATCAATTCCAATAACCTGGTTAGTAACATATATTCAGCAGAATTTTATCCATCAATCAATTGTCAAATGTCATGTCAAGTACCATCATGTGGAGTAACCTTAACTGAACCAGATCAGCATTAGCATGTGGGGCGTCATGTGAAAACAATTTGGAACACGAATTTGAAAAAAAAAACATCTAACTAAGGAATACTAGATAGACAGTGCAGTTGGTACCTAGAAAAGAAAAGCGATGCAGTGCAGTCACATCATATCTACCTATCCTTGGTATGGGTCAGCAACAGAGTCAGCCTTCGTTCTCAGGTTTGCAGTCAATCAGCATCACATCAGGCTCTCAGTCAGAGAGTCAAGCCCAATGACAGAATCTCTAGTCACCTCTGCAATTTCGATAAATTGTGCTCTCCTCTCCCTATCCATCTGAAGTCTTTTCCCTCTGTCACTATGTTATATCAAAGTCACCCAGACTGTCCCCTAATTCCTAATTGGTCAATTAGTCGTGCATTATTTACATAGCCAACAAATAAAACACACCATATCTATAGATTCTAGTATTTCATGGTTCTCAGACTTCGATATCCTCATCATCCAGCTCGTCAGGTACTGAAAATGTTGCATCTTCTTCTCCAGTCAGCGTCTTCATTGTTCAACTCCTGGGAAAGTACACCTCGTTCGACTTACACAATAGTTGTTACAATTCCTGCTCTACCATCTGTCCGTTGGTTCACATGAGGGCTCCTTGCTAAGCAAATTTTGTTAAACAATGGGCAGTTCACGGTTAGTTCTGCTTCCTCAACGTTTTACATTTTACCATTAGAAACACAGCTTCTGTGATGAGGCCTAGCAAGACTAGGCCCAGACAATTGTTAAGTTAAGGCACATCATTAATAAAACATAGGTTATATTTTTCAATATGTCACATTGCTACACTGTTCATATTACATTTTCATCATTTATGTAAAAATTATTCTTCTTTTTAATATTTTCGTTAACATTGATGGCCACACCCCGTGATCACAATTTCAAACGTGCACATTATTTTCTGCATTATTCATTTTTCTACTCATTTCATTACATAAGCATTCATTAATAATTTCTAATTAATACATCTGCGATAACAATCCCTTTTGTACCTTCTTCAGAGCCATGCCGCCCAGATCTTGCCATCTCCCCTCAAGGCTACAGTTTCTCTGGGAAGCCAGTATTATTTGGCAAGGTCCCTACAGTGCAGAATAAATGCAAAAGAAATTGATTCATAAATAGCTCTGACTTTGGCAAATGTCATTCAAATTGTTTGTGAAAGTGTGGACATAGTAAGAGGACAGTTAACATCACCGATGTCTTACAATGTCCACAAAAGTATGTTTACATAAATGTTAATGTTGTAAATTTTCGAAGCATAACACGTGTGGTTATTTCAGCTTTCATTCTTCCTCCAACCAAATACACCAATGTCCTCCCTAGCACTGATGGCAGCACAACAAGTCTGGCTTTTCAGAATCTAAGCAGATTCTATATTTTACTGGGTAACCTGTTGTCGAGTCAAGAAGCTCTGTCGACAGTGGAGATCAAGGACAGGCAAGAACTGCAAGTACAAGCCTTGATAGCAGCAGGGAGAGAGAAGGCAGAGCAAGGAGACAAGAGAAAACGAATCTCTGTCAACACTCATGAGAAGTTTGCCTCAGCTTTGATTAGCACATGAAGGGAAAGACAGGGGACTGGAGAAAGCACCAAAAGGCAAGGGCAGCCATGAACAACATAGAGAGTGGCAATGTAATAGGCCCTACTTGTGTTCGGCCGCATAAACAAGGAAAAAGAAATATACTTCCTTGACATCTGTGGTGAAAATATTCTATTCATCCAATCAATATACCTTGAGCCTGAAATGTTCTTGAGCTTGAGAAACTCAAGAAACAGAGTGAAAGTCCTTGAATCAAGAGAAGACAACTGAAATAGACTATATGAAAGACAATAGCCTGGCAAGACCTAAAAAGGGGTTTGGAGGCCGTTTTTACTCTCTGCCCTATACTGCCTTCAAAACCAGGGGTATCAAAGCAGAACCACTAGTACCAAAAGGTAAGACTGAGATTCCAGCAGTTGCTCCTCACTGCCAATGTGTTTGTCTTTCATTCTGTCGAGAAATCAGAAGAATCTCATTTCAGAACTGCATGGAAGTCTCATTTAGTTTGTGGTGTGTCGGGCCTTTCTGGAAATTCCGGAACAAGTGACAAGCACTCACAAAAAATATACATATAATTGTGTCACACGTTTTCTCGACTCTTGCATCATAGTGCAAATGTTAAATTGTGTTTAGCATCTCACGAACAAGTATTTTATCTACAAGGTTCACCTATGACCCTCTCGGCTTATGAGGTGAAGGAAATGCGGCAGTGTGTAAATATTTTGCCGTTCATGGATCACCGATATTGCATGAACCTTGTTTAATCTGGGCCCATCTCTTGTTAACGTTTTTCCAACTGCCTTAGAGTGTTCTATATAAAGGCATCCACTACTTGTTGGCGCTATGCGCATGCAATCTCAAAACTTGTAAAGCATCCCTCCCTACCTGGAGTGCTCACTGTCAGTCTGAAAGAATTTACTAGAAAGGCTACCTTAATACTGTAAGCAATAAAACATCATTTGTTGTAGAGCTGTTTGTTGTTCGGAATAACAGTAGTTGTTGTTGTAAGATATTTTAATAGACCCTTGGTTTTTGCAATCATCGCCAGAAAAGAACAGCAGTTATTTTCCATTTATTGGCAGTGTAAGGCTGTTTTTACAGGAGTTAAGATAAATGAATTCATTCTAATTAGGAGCACGCTGAACAACGCCTGAAGTTTAGTGGTATATTTTTTGGATTGACATCGTGGATCATTCTGTGTGTTTGCACGATTTTCTAACTCTTGTCCTAGTTTCCAGCTCGTAGAAAAGAGCATCATATACCAGAGAAAAGTTGCAAATGCTTTCTTTAGGTGTCCTACTTAAATTTATGTTATGCAGCATTCTCATTGTCTATGGCATAATTCCTTCTTTTTCTCTTAGCTAATTTAAATTAGAGTTTTTGCTCTGCCTTATCAAAGTAAGTAATGACAACATATCTTTTCAACCCTTAATGCATAAATTACTCAAGATGGAGCTCAGAAGAAATTGCACCATTATAACGTGCAGCCGTCAGCCGGCCAACAAGGCAAGGCAGCAGTCCTTTGTAGAAAGCAGTCAGGTGAGTCCTTTGAGCAGCCAAGCAGTTCTTCTTGGCATGATGCAGGTTCTGGTTCAGGTTTCTTCTCCAGCAAGTGTCTGAGGTGGTAGGGCAGAGGCCCTGTTTTATACCCAAATGTGCCTTTGAAGTGGGGGAGACTTCAAAGAGTGGCTACGAAGTGTACCAGGTCCCCTTTCAGTTCAATCCTGTCTGCCAGGGTCCCAGTAGGGGGTGTGTCAGTCCTTTGTGTAAGGGCAGGGCCTCCACCCTCCCAGCCCAGGAAGACCCATTCAAAATGCAGATGTATGCAAGTGAGGCTGAGTACCCTGTGTTTGGGGTGTTTCTGAGTGAATGCACAAGGAGCTGTCAACTAAACCCAGCCAGACATGGATTGTAAGACACAGAGAGATTTAAGTGCAGAGAAATGCTCACTTCCTAAAAGTGGCGTTTCTAAAATAGTAATATTAAATCCAACTACACCAGTCAGCAGGATTTTGTATTACTATTCTGGCCATACTAAATATGACCTTCCTACTCCTTTCAGATCAGCAGCTACCACTTCAACAATGTATGAGGGCAGCCCCAATGTTAGCCTATGAAGGGAGCAGGCCTCACAGTAGTTTAAAAACAAATTTAGGGGTTTTACACTACCAGGACATATAAACTACACAGGTACATGTCCTGCCTTTTACCCACACAGCACCCTGCTCTAGGGGTACTTATGACACACATTAGGGGTGACTTGTATGTAGAAAAAGGGGAGTTTTAGGCTTGGCAAGTACTTTTAAATGCCAAGTCGAAGTGGCAGTTAAACTGCACACACAGGCCTTGCAATGGCAGGCCTGAGACAAGGTAGAGGGGCTACTTAAGTGGGTGGCACAACCAGTGCTGCAGGCCCACTAGTAGCATTTAATCTACAGGCCCTAGGCACATATAGTGCACTCTACGAGGGTCTTACAAGTAAATCAAATAGCCAATCATGGATAACCAATCAACAGTACAATTTACACAGAGAGCATATGCACTTTAGCACTGGTTAGCAGTGGTAAAGCGCCCAGAGTTCAAAAACCAACAACAACAGGTCAGAAAAAAAATAGGAGGAAGGAGGCAAAAAGTTTGGGTATGACCCTGTCAAAAGGCCAGGTCCAACAGCAAACATAAGCACATTTGAAAAAAGAGGAGAAAGAACAACAAAAACAAATCTATTCAAATTCTTCCAACTGTGTTTGAAAATATCCAGAAAAACACACCATCTGAAAATACAGTAGTAGCTCCTTTGTTATACAAAGTGCCTAGAAGAGAGTGCTCATGCAAAGACAATATATTGTCCATTCAAAAAGTGGGAGAAAGCTGTTAACCCCCCCACCCTCCTTTTTGGATGAACAATATATGTATTATCGGGAGTGCATACAGACGGACTACGAACAAACCTTGAATGATTTATTGTATATTTTCCTATATCTTTGCACAAGCACTCCCTTCCAGGCATAGTTAAACATTAACATCTCAACTTCTACTGATTGGATTTTTGTCGTTGTTGGTCTTATTTTGCTCAGATAAATATTCTCAATTTTTCTAAACCTCTGTGGAGTCTTTTTGTAGTGTTTCCATTGTGTTAGTGTGTGTGTGTTGCACACATTCTTTACACATTGCCTCCTACGTTAAGCTTGCCTGTTCTGACCCAAGCTACCAGAGAGAGAGCACAGGTTAATTTAAATTGAGTATCTGACTTATCCTGACTAGAGTTGTTATTCCTGCTTGTACATAGTGCATACTATGACAACCAGCAACTCCATTTGTATCTCACAGGCTGTTGGATTTCAGCACACTGTGCCCTTGTAGTCTAGGTAGTCTAGGAAAACCTTTACTGATCAAGAATTTAGAAAAATAACCAGAATCTGTCTAAAAGCAATGAACCCTTCATGTCTTCATTGGTGGCTTGAAACACAAGATGTTTTTGTAATATCTGCAATATCTCTACATCACAAACTCAAATAATATGGTTTGAGGTCCTGTAAGTCTGTTAAGTTGCATCCTCTGGCCTTCTGCTATTGGACATTGGCGATGTGGGAAACTGTCTCTTTGTTGTAGTACCCCCCCACACTTTTTGCCTGATTTCTGAATGCAACTTGGACTGAAGTGCACTAGGTACCTGCTAACCAGGTCCCCAGTGCCAGTGTTCTTCCCCTAAAATGGAATCAAATACTGTCACAATTGGCAAACACCTTTAGCTGCCACTATAAGTCCCTAGTAAATGGCACTTTGGTACCCTGGGTAAGGGGTACTTAGGGTAGACCCCTGAGAGCAGCAGCACAGATTGTGCAACCCCCAGGGACCATGCATCCTAGTGCACCCAGCCGTTGCAAACTGAGTGGGTCATTCCGACTTCAGCGGTCCTCTTACAGGACCGCCGAAGCTGCTGCAGGCAAAAGACCGACACTACTGGTGGTCTTTTGCCCACCATATTAATAGTGATCCACTGGGTCAACGGGCAAAAACAGCGTTTTCACCTGCTGGCCTAGCTGAACACTCACCACACCATTGACGTCGGCTCGTAATTGAGCCGGCAGCAATGTTGTGGTGCGTCGGGTGCGACAGCACCTATCGCACATTTCAATTCCCGTAATCCAGGCAGTGAAATGCACGATGGGGCTGTGCATAGGGGGCCCTTGCACTGCCCATGCCAAGTGCATGGGCAGTGCAGAGGCCCCCAGGGGCCCTTTGACACCCCAATTCTGCCAGCCTTCCCATGGTGTAGTTAACTGCCATGGAAAGGCTGGCGATGGATGCTCGTAATCCCCAGCTCTGCCCTGGCGGATTACAACTGCCGGGACTGCCAGGCTGCAGGCTGGCTGCAGGCTGGTGGTGTCGGCTGTTGGACCGTGGCGGTCATAATGGGGCAGTCAGACCGCCCTGTCTGCGGTGGTCTGACCGCCACCACAGCCCTGGCGGGTCAGAATGACCCCCTCAGTGTCGGACACCAAGAAGAAAAGTCCTCATCAGACTTCAAAAGGACCAGGGGCAAGCACATGATAGTGGACATTTGGACACATAAGAACCACCCTCCAGAGCGGCCTGCTGACCTGCAATGCACCCTCAAAGTTACCTGCCTCCTGCTTCCAAGGGCACCTTTGCTCACAACTCTTGGTTCACCTATCTGCTCTGCACCAAAGCTCCCTGGGTCCTGCTCTGGAGAACCAGTAGTGCTCTAAGGGTCCTTTGCAACCTCTACACTCCGATGGGACCCACTAGACTCATCTTGAAGTCTGCCTGTGCATTGCTTTTCCAAGTAGTCCCCCACAGTGGTCCTGCACCAGCTCCAAGGACTTTTCAGTAGTTCTACCTGCCAAAACCAGGAACTGCCCAAACACTTCTGGCTGGATCAGAGGACTTCCTGATGACCTCGACCTAAGAACAAAATGAGAAATTGGTAAATGCATTGCCTTATTTTACAGGCATTTTCAAAGTTTTTGCCTATTGATTCCTATGGTGTGTAATTACGCACAAAATGACTATTTTGGCTAAACTTTGAAAAATCATAGCTTAAAAAGTTTAATTTTTAATATCTTGGTTTTACAATTGTTATACAAATCAGAAGTATTTTTGTAAACTGGCCTCAAGTTATTCTTTTGAGTGTGTGTCTTCATTTATTGATACTGTGAGTACAACAACTGCTTTGCACTTCTTCAAGATTGGCCTAACTGCTCAACCAAGCTACCATAAAAATTAGAGCATTAGGTGGTCTAGTTTCTATCGCTGTAAACCAATGTGTGGTTGCCCAGACTTCCTGCACGGTGTGACTGGTTTTGCACACTACCTAGAGAACCAGCCAAGGAAAGATGAACTTGCATCTAGAATTGGCCACCAACAGATACCTGCCTGGAGATTTAATCTGTTTTTCAGTCCTGTTTTTATTATTCTACCAACTAGCCTTTCTGATCTCATGGACTACTGCCCCATGACAGCTATCACAGGAGGTGAAGAACACTGCAAAATATTCAAATACAAAGTTAACTATGTAAATCAGTGCAAGCGTCCAAACCCTATCACACACTGAATGGAAGGAGCTGGCCTGTCCATTTGCCAGATATCACCAACAAGAGACAAAATTGTATTTACTCTTAATGTAGGTCATGTTGGTATTTGAAAACGTCAAAACATATTTTAAAATAAAAAAGACCCTGAAATGACATAGTGACATTCAAATATTTTTTTTATATTGTCAACATTTTCCATAGCATAAGATTGCATTTTTTTATACTCCTGTGCAAATCCTTTCTGTCATTGATCCTGATTGAAAATGGGTAGATATATTTTAGGTGGTTCCATTTAATGAATTTTTCTCAAACTATTTGAATTTAGCAAATACAGTTTTGCAGTTAATAAACATGTTTTGGATCTTACATTTGTTAGGGTCGAGCCTACGAGTGCAAGCGCTGGCGCATGCGTCTCACATGTGAGATACTATTGTGTTCAGTAAAGGGCTTGGAGCCCGCCTGTCTCTCATCATTTGTTGGTTTGCATGGCAATCTTCTTTATTAGAAGCTTTGTAATCTTCGTAAGCTTCATAATTCGTTAAGGTACACCTGGCATCATTTCCCTTTCTGTGTGTGGAGCAGGGACCAAGTACTAATTGATGCAACTTAATTAGTGCCGTCCTCTGCTCCCAACATGATCAAGGTACTGTTTGTTCTTTTTAACTTCTAGTGCCCCTTAAAGAGAAGGCTTGTGACTTTCAGAAATGTGCCCAGCAGGCACAAAATTAAAAAGATTTATTTTTTTAAATAACTTTCTTTTATTTTTTCCAAGTCGTCTTTCCTCAGTTTCTTCTCATGTTATCTTTTGTTTTTGCTCGTTGGCGCTGTTGTCAAACAATGACAACTTGTTCGAAATATGCTTGTTTTTCTTGTCACTGAATTGCGTGTTTATTTTAATGGCCCTTTGGCTGCTCACCCACCCTTCTTATATAATATCAGTATTTAAAACTGTTGTGTTTGGATGAGTGATGGTGACAAATCTAGGAATATATAGTGTACCAAGCAGCAACTGAGTGCTTTGGGTAAAGATTTCATAAATGTGATACTTAAATCTAAACCTTTGAAACTCGTATTTCATGAATAGGTCTTTCAATACACGTTATCTTTTTCTTTCAGATTGTGCTAGCGGCACTGGTGGAGCAGAAGATGAAGGAGAGTCACAAGCTGGCTGGATTGAGGGTGCCGCAATCCTTCTCTCTGTTGTGTGTGTTGTCCTTGTCACTGCCTTCAATGACTGGAGTAAAGAGAAACAGTTCCGAGGGCTGCAGAGTCGAATCGAACAGGAGCAAAAATTTACTGTTATACGAGGTGGTCAAGTGATTCAGATACACGTGGCAGAGCTGGTGGTTGGTGACATTGCACAAGTAAAATATGGTAAGTGCTACCAACTCACTTCTCAGAGCTTTTTGATTACAATAATATGTGCAACTGATTACACAAGGTAATGAAAGTTTGTATTGGCTTTGATCCAGAGAACAATTGAAAACCTGCCAAGGACCAGTAGATGTTCATCTCACAAGCAGGATGTTTTGTTCAATACATCTTTTTAAAAACTGTGATTCTGGCAGTCATTTTGACTGTGTTGGTGAAACGAACAATGAATATAAAAATATCACAAAAGAAATCATGAATACCACGAGGTTTGTCTATGCTTACTGAGATATTACCGAATCATTTCAAGATCCACACTAATTTTACAAGGTTTTTCCTTCCACAATCTGTGATGCGAAAACCCCTAGGGCTGTCTCGTAATTTTGCACAAATTATAATCCAGGTTTGCACCGTACACCAAATTACTAAAGTATTCTGAGAGGCCTAATGAGATTTTTTGTTTTGCTTTCCATCCTTTTGTGTTTCTGCCCCTTTCTATTGAAAATAGTTTTTTTCATTCGAGCGGTTTCATTTATCATTAATTTATTAATTCACATTGTGACCTAATCTAAACATTAGTATACAGAGGGGCTCATTTACGAGCCCCTTGCGCCACTGTAGAATAATTTGTTTATGCTGCGGTGGCACTAAGCAGTTACCCACCATGCGCCATACTTACAGACTGGCGCAATGTCACCATTGGGCGAGTTTGTAAACCCTCACGCCACATTATACCTGCTTTAGGTATAATGTATACAAGGGAGGCGTTACCCTGCAGAAAGGCTGAAAAAATGGTGCAGTGTAATCTATGAGATTTCACTGCACACTTCTAGCATAATTTTTTAATGCCTGCCCATGGCAGCAGTTAAATTGATGCTAGGTCCTTTTCAATGGGCCTCCCCGAGCTTTGCTGGACTAACATTTTGGACACTAGTCCAGCAAAATGCTACAACTGCGTCAAACATCTTGACCCATTTGTGCTAATGAGTGTCATGGTGCACTGTATTATGAATACAACGCTACCATGGTACCTTTGTGGGGACGCAGGGTGACTGAGGATACTGGCACATCAGAACTGATGCACCAGTTCCTTGTAAATGAAGCCCAGAGTTTTGCCATATTGTCAATGTTTAGCCTTAAAAAGCCCGAGAGCACGAAAAACAGTTCAATTCAGTGAAAACATAAATATGTTTTCTTTTTATTGGTACTTTGAAAAACATTATAAACTGCGCACATTAAATTAATAGGGTTGGACAACTCCTCCTAATATTTGACTTCAGATTCACAAAAGATCAATCTGAGAAAAAACAGGGAAGGAAGAAAAAACAAGTCTAATCATCCAACGGTAAACACAGCAGACTGAACCATTAAACCAAGGTACTTTTCAAAAGAATCTATGAGAAATTACGGTAGCGTGTTTTTAAACACAGATGGGTTTACTGTAGATTATACAATTGTATAACTTGCAATAAAACAACACTTTGGGTCAATACGCCTTTCCGTCAACTACCAGTACCGCAGTTGCACTTGTATTTTATAGATAAAGGTAACATCCTTCCTCTGTGTAAACATATGGAGACTAGTTAGAGTTTGTTGTCAAGGGTACTCCATTGCAACAGTGAGGAAGAAGCCTCTCCCCCAACCCATAAGTATGTCAACAATGGAGCCTGCTTCGGCTGAGTCGCTGACATACTCCGCAATGGCTTGCTAGAGTAGGACTGTTTAAGGTTCACATAGAATACCACCTGCATGATCTAGAGTGGATGGCGTTAGAGGTGTTTTTTTGTAGCTGAAACAATAAGAAAAATAACGACCCCACACCATGTGAGACAACTTTCATACTGTGGGGGCCATACGTTTTACTTTTTTCCAAAACAAACTCCTGCTTTCGCAGTTTGTTTCTGTAAAAAGTAAAAGGTTGTAACACTTTGATGGGTGATCATTACGTTTGACTTAACTGTCTGCCAAACTCTTACAACATTAACAGGCATCACAGTGACTGTGGTTCCTGATAATGTCTAGAGTTGTCTAGAGTTGTCCTAGGGCTGGCAGACAATTCTAAATATGTCAGGTGGGGGATCCTCGGTATGGTGGGAGTAAAGTACTCCACCATATTAATGGACTTATCTCCACCCACCAAGCTCCATAGTTTTCTAATGGGCAATGGAAAATTATTTGCAAGTGTTTGTAATATGTATGTATATATATATATATATATATATATATATATATATATATATATATATATATATATATACATACATACATATGTATGTATATATGTATTTATTTATATATAAAGATTTATTCTCATCAAATAATGATGCCCTTGAGCGTATTTATGTAATTGCAAATAGCAAGAGGACTCAGCCGGTCTTTTATTAGTCTGGGGCCAGGATCCCTCCCATAAGCAGATGTGTCAATATTTTAAGGCTATTCCCTTAGAAGAGAAATACATAGGAGAGAAACACACGCTTTAGTGTAAAAGCACAATTATGTAAAAATATGTCAAACTATTTGTACAAGAAGAACCTGTATACAATCAAGAATAATTTTCCTTAAAATATAAACGAGAAACAGACATGGAAGTGAATGTTAAAAGAACGATGAAAATATGATACTGTGCCAATCTAAGTGGAGGATTCAATATGTTTTTCAAAACAAATCACTGTGTTTATGGAAGTCTGTGAAAGTTGTTTGGCACAGAATCCCCAGGTGGACCTAATTATAAGTGGTCCACAAGTACAACATCTGGATTTTCCAGGTGCAGGAGCACCAAACCGGGTTTTACTTACTTGAAAATCCAGCCTTCGAAATAGGTTTACAGTTT
Source organism: Pleurodeles waltl (assembly GCF_031143425.1). Lineage (NCBI taxonomy): Eukaryota > Metazoa > Chordata > Amphibia > Caudata > Salamandridae > Pleurodeles > Pleurodeles waltl. Next base: position 263,187,204 of record NC_090448.1, on the reverse strand, counting down.
GGTGGAGCAATTACTCCCTCACAAGTGTGACAGATATTCCATCTGCCGCATTCCAGGTTCCAAAGGCCAAAATGGAATTGGAATACGTCAGACCGTATATCCGTCACATTTGTGACAGAGTAACCCCCTCCACTAAACTCTAAATCAGGCCCTTATGACCTCACTCTACTGCCTCCAACAGCTTAGACGGTTGTCTGATGCTCCCCATGCCAGAACACACCTTTCCCTGCATACTGATACCCCACCATCTCTCTACCCCTTGCCTCATACAACCCAGTGACTCCCATTAGGACATGCAGGGACCACTTTAGGGCGGTGCGAGTCGTGTAGCCTCACCGGGTGCGGACCTGATTTGAGGGGCGCTGACCTCAGGGTGGCGCTGTGTTTAGCTGTGATTTACGAAACTTGCTATTTAAAAGGACCAGCTGAAAAAGTTCCTTGTGCTTCCAGCCTTCAGGAAACAAATAAAATGTCAAGATACCTCTTATGATTAATGTTCCTGCTAGGGAGAGAGATGTGAGTTTTGTCTAGAGGCAGCTTAGACTCGCCATAAAGTAGCACAGAGTGTTAACATGCCTGCTGCATGGATTATTAAAGCCATCCTTTACAAGTGCTTTAAAATAAATTAAATGTGTGCAAAAGAGGCGCTATGGAGAGATGAGGGTCCCATTTGCTGGGTGGTACTGAGTGAATCTGAGGAGGTGGTCATGAGGTGGAGCGCCAAAACATATTGTTGCACAGGGCGCCACCAGTGTTAAAGCCGGCCTGAGAACAGGATGTAAATAGGAGCAATAATCTGCAGGGAAAAGTGAATACCATGTGGCAGCATGGTTATTATCTTTTCTGTGGGGGTTAACACATAACGGATGGATTTCAGTGCATAGAGACTGTCTAGACTTGTTAACTCCCTTCACGTGGTATCTCTGCATCAAAACCTGCCTAAACAAAACAATTCGAATAAGAAATGTAAGTGGACGTTGTTTTAAGTTGAACTCAAAACTGTGTGAATAAAAGCGGGTGATACTGACCACCAGATAAAATTCTTCTTCAGTTGCACAGAGGCCACCCACCTAAGTAGCTTGATTATGTAAGGGTGAATAAAACCTTTATTTGGACTTAGAATCAGTTAAAATTGTCAGGTATAATGACAGCTTGCTTGGTCAGCAGAGGCCATAGCCAAAGGACTGGCCTCATATTATTAAATGCTTGGGAGGTCTCACTGCCTCTTGTGCATCTATGGGTGCAGTGGTCACAAGGAGGGCAATGTTTTGGAAGCATGTACCATGTTGTTTTAGCCCCAAACAGTATTTATGTTGTTTTTAGACACAAACTCTTAAAGCAAAGGTTTTGGTTTCTTAACAACTAAAAACCAGTGTCGATGATAAGGCATGAGTTTTTTGTCAGTGCATGAGGTTCAGTTCTGCATTTTCCTGTTTGGGACCACCAGGCGGTTTCAGGTGTCCTGAACAGGAAAAATGTATGTCATAAGGGCTTTTGTGAACAAGGTGGTCCTTCTGATGTACATTGACTGATGGCTCTGTGAAAAACTGGCTATCGGTCAAAGGTTTCCAATGGCAGAGCCAACTAAATCTTTCACAGAAAAAGCAGGCACTTCTCCAACCTGTAATTAACTGAGGAAAATGTTACATTTTATAGGCAGGAGCCAATTACTGAACAAACTCTAAATGATTCCTGTAGTCTATAAAGTGCATTGAAGCTAGTTAAAGAAGTTTTAGTTTCAAAGTGTAGTCACTCTTGATGTGACTCCACTAGACTCAGCTAGATGTTTCTGGTTTTCAGGTCTTGCTGGTCCACTTGAATCACATTTACAAGTTTTGTTACGTTGGGTTTACTCTTTGGCATTATGGCACATATGTGAGCTATACTCTCCAGGTTGAAGTAGAAAATTGTGAAGTTCAATGTTCAGGTTAGATTTATGAAAGCTTCCAGTGGGATGAAAATAGTCATAACCCTTGCCTTGTCTTGAACAAGTAGGTAATTGAGATTTTGGTACTCCCAAATGTATCCTGCCCAGCATTTAGAGCTAACTCACACATGGCAATGGGACCTATTGGAAAGGGTCTCTTTCAACATTGTCAAGCTATTCAGATTACCCAACCCATTACACTGGCTTGCACCTCTGAACCAGTTAGCCCAAGAAGATTACCACAGTTCTCATTAAGTGTGAGATTAATCAAACTGAGTCAAGTGAAGTTTTAGGGTAACCCTAAGGGGTGTATACATACCATCAGGGCCAGCCCAGAGGAGGGTTTGTTTTTTCATACACAGATACAGTGAATGCCTTCTGGATACAGCAGACTTTATAAGCCTTTCTTCATGCAACATAGGTATAGGAGTAATATAAATCTAGGATATGTGCTTTCCATTCGGATATACTTGCACTGAAAAAGAAGTGATCTTACTCATGACAAAGAAGATTGGCACAGGAAGAGGAGGAATATATTATTTTTGAACTGTGGCAAGTGCTTTTACAAATATCGTATTTGGTTATTCTGAAAATGTGACTTTCATCCAGCTCTTCTGGGCCTGGGCCTGGGTTGTGCATCCCTGGAAATAAAGGAATTGGTAACTATAGAGGGTGTTCAGCCTTGGTGATCCAGTTGGGATACACTAAAAACAAAAATCCTGCATACTTCCTGCCAACGTCTGGATGAGCAGTTGTGACTACAGAAGATGTGAAACATACCACAGCGCCAAACAGACACCACTCTATGCCCTCAGACCACTGCTAAAAGAAAGGAGCATTTAGTGAATGCAGCACAAATGGAGGCATGGATAAATCTAGTGTATTCTAAATATAAAGTAATCACAATCTAATTGTACTCTATGGTTTATGGTCAATCTAGTCTATGGATTCCTTGGGTGAAAAACAGTAAGATAGCATACACCTGTTGGAAAGTGGATTATTGGTGAGGGCAGGTAAGTACCTACACTTAGCAGTAGGCCACTTACCTCCACTTAGGTTCAGTTAGGTCTCAATAAATTGAACCCAGCTCAACCCTTGGTAGCTCGACAATGAGCGGCAAGGCTTCACTTAGGAGACTAGTTTGTAAAGCATTTAGAAATCACAAAACAGTAAATAAGTAGATAAAAATCCAGAACCAGTTTATCCAAATAGATTATACTTTTATCTTTAAAATGACACCAAAACAAATACAATTGGATAAGGGGAACCGAAGATATGAATTTTTAAAGAAGTAGTGTTTTTTAGCACATAGAAACAAATAGCGCCAATCTGGTCATACCTCGACAGGGGCAAGGTCTAAGTTTAAGGCTGACCGCGATGGAGCCCTGCTCGGCTACAGCAAGTGGAAGGCCTCGGTCAAAAGTTTACCTTCAGACTTAGTAGTTTTCTTAAAGATTTTCTTCAGCGAGACAAAGTCACCAGTCCGATCCGACCTCCCTGAGCCCTTCCTCGGATACTCTCTGTGGGAGCCCTTGGTGAAGATTTCTATGTTCAGACTTAGACGATTTTTCGAGATGAAAATCCTTCGACTGGGCCGAACCTGAATCTTGATCCGACGTCCCTGAAGCCCTCTTTGGATACACTGCGTGGGAGGTCCCGGTCAATTTTTAACGTTCAGACTTTTTCAGAGATTTTCTTCAGCAGGACGAACCTGCAAGTCAGGCCGGATTGCGGTTGAGCCAAGCCTGCTAGAGTTGCCGCAGCAGGTCGGTCCCTCTATGGAACTTTTTTCAAAAAGTTCTCCAATCTTATCCAAACGTCTGGATCTTCTTCCAGAAAGTGTTTTAAGGTCTTTTAGGAGTCCGCAGCTCACACCAAGGTCCCAGAAGCACTAAGTTGCTTCCTGAGGGTGCAAACTACAACTCCCAGAATGCACCTGGCTTAAACTCCAAATTGGCCACTGGACAGTGGTCAGCTGGTCAGTTTCTTCAGGATCTGAGACAGGGGTCTCTGGTTAGCAATCTTTCACCTGTAGCAAACAGGGAGTCCCTTCTGGAACCAGTTGAAGCTAGGCAAAGTCCTTCTTATGTTGGAGCCCAAGTTTGCAGCTGGTGCAGTCCTTCAGAGTGCAGTGTCTAGGTGCAGGTCAGGGGTCCAGCAGGGCAGCCCTTTTTCTTCTGATGTTCTTCCTTGTAAGGATCTGGTGGGGATCTGAGGTGTGGGTGCAGCTCTGGCATATTTATCCTTGCTCCTGGGTGAAAAACGGGGGGTCCTGGTTCTCCAGTCAGAGGCAGGGCGCTGTCCCCTGTGATGACCACGTCCTTGGAAAGTGTGGCAAAAATCAATCCCACAGAACAACATTCTTTAAAAATCCATCATGGCAGAATCTGATTTTTGGAGGTTACAGCTGGCTGAGCCCACCCACTGGTGTGGCTAGGAATCCTAAACAAACATCCCTCTCCTGCCCTCTCCTAATCTAATCAAGAGGGCACCTTAATTTTCTGGGGTTGCAGGTTGTAAGGGAGGAGCTGGGTTGCTCTAAATGTCCTTCCCTGCCTTTGAAGACCATTTTTGCAGCCCTCCCCCCTTTCTGCTTCCCCATCTACTGAGGTAGTTTGCCTCCCCCAGGCACATCATTTGTGTTCAGCCCAGGCCACTTCATACCTCATCAAGGCAGCCTGGCCAGGCTGCCAGAGGCTGGCCAATCAGAGAAGGGCACTACAGAGCTGATGTTGTAAACTTTTTAGGTAGAGTTTAAAACTCTTTACCGGAACTAGTTATATCAAATCCAACAATTGTAAGTTCTGGGATTTATTATAACAATTCATTTGATACCCAACTTGAGGTATCTATACATTTTCCCATTTTAGTTTATGGTGGCCGTTCACTACAGTGAGGGAAAACAAATTTGGCTGTTTTATCTCACCAGGGCTCATAAAACTATTTTTACAAGGTCCCCGCTTATAGTTACATGGCACCCAACTGTAGGGGCACATAGGGCACACCTTAGGGGTGACTTATATGTAAAAATAAGGTAGTTTAAGACTTTGGAAGTACTTTTAATTCCAAAGTCGAATTTGCATTTAACTTTAATTTAAATGCAGCCAGCAAGGCAGGCCTGGCTTTAAAATGACCCTGGGCACCTCAGCAGTGCACCTGTAGGGGTCCCTAAATCTACATGCCCTACCATATACTAGGGACTTATAGGTAGGTTGACATAGCCATTTATAATTAGCCTAATTTGCATACTTATTTTATACAGAGCACAGGCCCTGGAACTGGTTAGCAGTACCCAGGGCACCATCAGAATCAGTAAAACACCAACAAAAAGTGAAAAATGGGGGCAAAAAGTTAGGGGGCCTGTGCAATCAGCCTTGTTATCTCACAACACCCTTTTAAAAAAGGTTTGGCTCTTACAATTGAATCAAAAGACTTCAAAAACAAAAATCCAAGCAGCATGTTGTAATTGATCTCTTCCAAGGAGTGAGTGAAATTTCCTAAGATATTGTGTGCAAGTTGGTAGATTTTTTTCACAGAACTTCATTATCACCTTTATTAAATTCAGAAAGTTACTTGCATTTTGATAAAGAGTGATGGGTGGTACATACATTACCTTATAAAAAGCAGTTTTGTTGGTGCATCACATTCAATACGAATACTGTTGATGGTTTTCTTTGTGTATTTTCTACAGTTTTCTTGTATGTTCCATTAATTTAAATGGTGTTTTTCAGAAATATACTGCATGACATCTCCAGTAAAGTAAACATAACATGACAAAATACTCAAATCAATTTAGAAAAATAGAGACACATTTAATGAACAAACAACAAAGAGTTGATTAAGGTAGGAAAAGGGGAATGAAGATATGATTTATTATTTTGATGTAAAATACTCCAAGAAAAAAAAAGTGCCAATGATCAGTCTGTTGTGACCTAGGTGCAATTTCAGGCTGACAGTGATAAAGCAGAGGCCATCATTTTTAAAGTTTTTACCTTTAGAATTAGTCCCTTTTTTGGAAATCTGACAGTCTCCATCTGGACAAGACTGGAATCTATATTCAGGCTTTGCTCCACAAGGCTCTATACCTTTACTGCTGGGTTCTAAGGAACCAGTTTTCCACGTGGTAAAAAGCACTGGGTTGGATGAATGTGGTTTTCTTGTCCACCCTGGCTGCAACCTTCATGTACAAGCCTCAGCAACTTATCCCAGTCCACCGAAGGTGGAAAAAATGACCAGCTCCCACTTTTCTCCAACTGCTGGGAAAGTTCCTTTTTGTCAATCCTGCAGCTCCTCAGCAACACAAAAGGATGATGCATGGAGTGCCCCAGTCACAGAATTTGGTTTAATCCATCAATCTTTTGCTCACCATGCCACCCCAGTTTGGGCCCCAATAAATGCAAATCAGTCTTGACCCTGCTCCCCATTGGAACAGTCCAGCCCAAACTGCCAGGCCAAGTCCTCCCTGTACTGGAAAGAAGCACCCTGGGACCAGTTTTGGGGTACCTCCCCTCATCAGCCAGACTAGCCTAAATCCTATGGCACAGTGAGCAAGGGACCCACATCTGGGCACTCTTGGGCCACTTAGGGTGACTTTAGCAACACAAAAGAATGATGGACGGAGTGCTGAAACTTTTCTCTCACTAACATCCAGTGACAGATCTGGATTTAATCCATCGTCCTTTTGCTCGCCATGCTATCCCAGTTTGGACCCAGCCATATGCAAATCAGTCTTGACCCTGCTTCCTATGGGAGCAGTCCAGGCCAAACTGCCAGGCCTTCCCTGGACCGGAAACAAGCATCCTAGGACCAGTTCTGTGGTGTTGCCCCTCAGCAGCCAGGCTGGCTTGAATCCAGTGGCACAAGGAGCAAGGGACTTATGTCTGGGCATACCCTGGCCACCTAGGGTGACTTTAGCAACACAAAAGGAGGATGGATGGAGTGCTGAAAATGTTCAAACACTCACCCACAGAGCTGGGATTAATCCATAGTTCTTTTCATCTTCATGCCATTCCAGTTTGGACCCAACCTTATGCAAATCAGTTTTGACCCTGCTCCCCATGGAAACAGTCCTGCCTGAACTGCCAAGCAAGGTCCTCCCTGGAATGAAGACAAGCATTCTGGGACTAGGTTTTGGGTATCACCCCTTATCAACCAGGCTACCTTGAATCCAGTGGCACAGAGAACAAGGGATCAATGTCTGGGCATATCCTGGCCACTTAGGGCAACTTTAGCAACACAAAAGGATGACTGACAGAGAACTGAAACCTAGCTCCTCAGGCATTGCTTCTAGGCTCCAGTTTTCTCTTCAGCCAGGTCTCCGGCAGGGACCCATTCTCTATGGTCACCTGGAAGGAAGCAAAATGGAGGGCAACTACTTGACCCTTGCAGAGAAGTTCTAGACCTGGGTGCCAACAGGAGTATTTAAGTGATCTCTCTTCTCCTCCTAGGAATCTTCTTCCATAAGGGCCTTTTTTCTCGGGTGGAGTGTTTCCTTGTCCAGAAATGTTCTGAGAAGGTAGTTGTTGAGGTACCAGGCCTATCATGTGCCCTACCAAGTGACAGGAAAAGTTCTGACAGCTAATCATAATTTATTTTCTCACAGTTCCCCCACTTCCTGTTGCAGTACCTTCTCTTTGCCTTAATGTAAAATGACCTAGGTACGCAATGTGTTCTTCATTCTGTTCTTGTCTAATCCCACATAGCTAACCCTTGCTAAATTGTCCACAGTTAACACCACCCCATCCTTCTTTGGCGCAGAAACAGGACACTGCTTGCAGGTCTGGGTCATTACTAGGCCTGAGGGAAATTTCAATTACACCTGCATAATTTGGTTAATTTCAAGTATTTCACATTATATTGTTGCACAAAATTCCCCAAAATATGCCGGCAGGCTAATTTGTAATTGCGTGCCATTTGCAGTTAAAATTTACCACAAATGCATGGGGACAACTGAATGTGAGCGTTTTTTGTTCACGGTGCTTTAGTGTAGATGTGTCCTCATGTCAGAAATTGATGTGACGATGCATATTGTGTGTAAATGTAGGTAAAAATGACAAATTTGCTTTTTGTGTTGTTACGTGTAATATAGCATCATTTTACCAAAGTTCATGTAATTACACAAAAGCAAGTTATGTAAATTTCGCCCACCACTAGTGTTTAAATCTCACAGCCAGGGAAATGTGTTAGAGCTCTGGAGTTGCAGTGAGTAGCACAACTGTATATAAGGCAGTTTTGGCTCCAGCAGCCTAAAGTACATTTTTGTAAATTTACTTTTCACTCAAATTAATCTGATTTTATCATTCAATCATATTTTGGATATAAAGTATGAATGAAACTTGAAATGACTTTGTTAGGTTTTTTTCAGCTGGAAAATTAAAATCTATAATTCCCCCAGGCCTGTTTTCTGGAAAATGAAGCTCAACCTACACCGCAAAATAATTGTTAAGCTTCAGTCACTTGTCCTTCACTATTTTTTTCTGTCCTGTTTCTGTTTTATCTGGTATATCAAACTCATCCATATCATTCTCATCATTCATATCTAAAATGTACTCATCCAGTTCATCAGAATATTCCTTATCATTCCAGCTGGATTTACCAGCCATTTCCTTTGCAGGGTTGACCTGCCTTTCCATTATGCCGCTTAGGACACCTGAAACCAATTTCTTTTTAGTTTCTAGACATCCCTTTTCATAATCCTCTTCTCTTAAATGCTTTCTCTTTTCTAAACATTTTCCACCTGGGCCTCTTTTGTCATATTCCTCCTCGTCTGAAAGAGATCAATACTGATCCTCCTCACCAATCTACCTTTCTTATTACACTCTTTCCAAAATTTCGACAATGCTTAATTAACAGTCTCTCCAACCTCTTTTGGAATTAACCTTTTAATATTCTCTTCCTGAGTATCTCTGCTCGAAGCATCCATCTCCTCAGTCATATTTAAATACCTCTGTATTCTATTCATTTATATATTTTTATTTATATATTACCCAAAAGAAATGTCCTTTACATTTTTTTTTTATAGAATCTGATTGATGTACCAAGTTTTGGGTCCCCTCTTTTTTTTTATATAATGTCACTTGTTTTCCTCAAAAGTGCACTTGCTAAATGCTTTTCGTTGATCTGCCACGGCCTTCCGAGTGCTTGGAGGCCGTTGCCGAGCAATACCACCATGCGACATGAGTACGTCGCCAGTTTCCAAAATGCGCCCAATTTCCTTTAAAACACAGACTGAAAGAGTCTGACGCACGCCAGCGCATGCACGTCTACAAAAGAGCATGCGTCTCTGTTATAGAACAGAGCACGGGTTGCTGCTGTTGAATTAAACCAATGTGGCCGCGTTCAACGTCGCACGAGTTACATGACCACGGCCACCGCCGTTCTCAGGCGAGCAGCTCTCGCCTGCAATTGGAAAATAACCGTTACTATTTTCCTTCACCTCTTGGAAGGTAAATTCAAAGCCTTTTCTTGCTTCCTCTACTTAACGTGTGATTATGATTAAACAAGCGCATAGTCCTGAAACATATAATGATCAATATTCAAGAAACAATCAATACAAATACAAATGATTCTGCAAATAAAACACCCTATTTACCCAAAAAATGGGTGAAATCCTTCTAAAACATTTTCTTAACTACATTAAAAACATAATTTACAACATATTAACAATAATACAACAATTCATAGAAAAAATAAAAAGACTACTTATCTGCACAGAAGCAGCAAACAAAAGAGTAAGAGGAATGTTGCTATGAGATTATATGGACTGTTATGGTTCTTTATTATTGTTACATCATTTGGTTCTATAAGTCTTTAAAGGAGCTGCACAGAAGTGGTGAATAAAAGGTCAGTGCATAATGCTAGCCTCCTTGCCTTTAATAAAATACCGATTCTCTATCCAGTGAACCTCTGAGAATTGCCATTTCCATGATCTAAGGGCACCTCCTTAAACAACACAATCAATGTTGAAACTACTGTTACCAAACCCACTCTACTTCCCTCATGTCCCCCCCTCACATCATTGGTATGCTAATCAATGTCAATCAAAAACTAAAGAGTACTCCTTCGGCATACTATCTGACAAAAAAGGCCTCTTTTTCCTCAAGGAAACATGGCTTGGAGATAAAATTTGCTTCAGTAATCTATCAGACATTTTCACCAGGATACCAATGCTTCATTTAATACTGCAATGGCAAAAAAGGAGGAGGTCCACAAGTGCTTGTCAAGGAAGACATAACCATCATCAAAAGGAAAGTTAAGAATATCAGGATAATATGCACTCTTATACCAACATTCTCACATCACACATTTCTACATTATGCAGATCTCCACCAAATGTGCAGCATTTACAGATGCCTTACCAGACATCATATCTGACATTACCATTAGTATCCCAGCTTTAATGCTCTAGGTGACCTAAACATTTGGTTTGACAAAATAAATACCACCACAAATACTATCATGTCTGGATTAACCACCCTCAGTCTCTCCCATATCATCTCTGCAGTGTCTCACATAGCTGGGCATATAATGGTCACTGCCTTCTCCAATGTGGGGTAGTGAAGATCACAGGTATTGCTAATGTTCCATGGAATAATCATTTTCTCATCTAAATGAACAAGAATATTACAAGGTAACTTGAACAAACTCCATGTGTCACTGACAACAAGCAGAGTTAAGATAACAAAAACAGAAAGAGAAGAAGCCTTGGATGAGGGCAAAAAGAGAAAAAAACATAAATATGTACCTTCCAGTGATCATGGTAAAAAATCAACAGCCTACTGGGCATAAAATACCTACAAATACACAAAAAGATGAACAAATCATATATCAAAAAAGAAAGGAAGTCTCATTACTCAAAAAGAATTACTGAAAATGTCCCTCAAAGAAATTACACAACTAGAATGTTATACTCCAGATTGCACAACAACCTCACATCAACTCAGAGCTTCTGCAACCCAATGGCTAGTCATTCTATTTCCAAAGCACTGGATGCATATCTTTTAAATATACAAGAAAACTATACAGCTAATAGAAAGGACCATTTTCTACCAGATCTCCAAACATCCAGGAAAAAACTCCTTCCTACCTGACCACCAATCTGGCTTCAGGACAGGAAGAAGCACTGAATCAAACCTGATCTCTGTTTAGAATGATCTTAAAACTACATTGGATAAGGAAGGCGTGGTCGCATTCATTCTCTTGGATATCTCAGCAGCATTCAACGCAATGCATCATAAAAGCTTTCTGAATAGAATATATGATGTGTGTACCAAACAAAATATCTTTAACCGATGAATTACTACTTTAAAGACATACCAGACATTATCTTTTCCACCCATTCTGCTCTGCAATGATCAATTACCCTGCCATTTTTTTCTAAAGTCTACATTAAACTACTCACTGTTTTTCAAACTTCCATGCTAAAACTACACTGATAATCTCAGATAATCCTCAATCTGGCTAAAACAAATTACATTCAGGTCTTAAAATTAAATAACTGTCTCAAAGCCATAGGGATGATAGTACAGAGTAACTTCAAGCTCAATGCTTTGCAAACAGAAATCCTACCTTTGTGTGGGCAGAAGGGGGACACAGAAAACTATAATCCATGATCAAAAATACCTCCTTTGAGGTACAGAAATGAATAATTATCCTGGATTTAGTCCTCTCAATGATCCTACCAGTCAATTAATTGACCGAATTCACATTCCACACCATGAGTACACTGCAAATTGTTTTCCTCTTTTTACGCTCCTACAGAAGGTCCAGACACTCAAATCATATCTTGGCTGGACTATGCCACTGGTCTATACTATGGTATATCAATATCTACTGTGAAACAACATAAAATAATTTTAAAAAGCAGTGACAAGACAAGTTCCGCACCTTAAGATTTATGACCACACCTCATCCGCTTTGAAGGCTTAACACATCCTGTTGCCATATCTACCTTCAGACTACTATGCATTATGAAGAAGGTATTACGTTGAAAATGACAGACATTCACATAGTTGAAAATCGCCAACATTTACACAGTTGAAGATCAAGAAATACTATCAGAAAGGGAGGCTATATTACAGCTTGGCCCCACAAGTCATTTTTTGCCCTGTATGAAGAAAACTGTTGCTGGTACATAGTTCTCCTTTCAAACTGCCAAACTATGGCAATCACCTCCAGAAAGGCTATACTCTACATAAATCACATGGATTTTGGAAGGATGTTGGAAAAATGGCTACTCTGCAATCAAGCCTCAGAATATAAAACAGAGTAAGGATCTCTCTAGCAATAGAAGTGAGAACTTACTGTTAACACCAAGAAACTAGATCTCTAACATAATTGTTTTCTTTTAACTCTCACCCAAGTCAGCTTTCTTTCTAAGTTTGAAATTAGGGCCCAGCCCAAGATCACCCTTTTCCCACTTAAGGTAAACAGCATGGCTACCCATTCTCTGAGCTTTCCATCTTTTAGTTTCTCTTATCTCCTTTATTACAACGCCAACAATATTTTGTCTATGTCTCTTTACTCACAGTTACGCTGGAATTCCAAATAGTGATCTGCCCATCTGTTCTCTAGTGCTGGCTGTTCACCAACTGCCAGATTACCCACCCTTTCAAGACCAATATGTTCTAATTTCCATAATCTCTTTCCCATGTTTCATTCTCTCCTCCAACTCAGCCCCTAAGCTGTGTGATATTCTAAATCTAATCAGGTCAGGATTTACAAAGCGCAACTACTCACCCGTAAGGATCTCGGGTGCTTGTTTGTTATTTGTACAACATGCATATGCCTAAAAACACTTTGGTTATCATAATCTATTATCCAAAATGAGAAAACACTATTTACTTGGAAAATTATGCAAATTTTTAAAAGAGACATCCAAAAAAGTGACACAAGAAAGATTACTAACCCAAATCCAAGGAACCAGGGCACTTTGGGGGCACAATTTATATAAGATCTGGGAATTACTTCAATTACACTTCAATCACCAAGCCAACATTGTCATAAAAGTGTTAATCTTCTGTACACCACTATCCTCTTCAATTAACTCTCTTTAGTTCTTTGAAAACTTTCTAAGCTACACCAACCATACCACACTCATCTTTACAAGTTTGACCATACCCCCCCCCATTATCAAAAAGAGAACAAGCAGACTGGCTAAATGCATTTCACAAATTCCACTAAATGATTATCTTCCATAATTTAGAAATAGATTCTCAAAGTCTTTTCTCTCCCTGTCTGGCACGGGACATATGGAACCATATTTCAGGTCATACCCTTCAATTTTTCACCCTACAGCCACTCATCAAACCTAAGCATTCTGTACTTTAATAGTTGTCTTATCCTATGCCCTTCAGGAGAAGTGCCCGTCCCTTGACCTCAGCAATGCAATAAGTCTCAACACCTTAATATTAACACCTTAACAAAATTCCTTCACTTTAAGGTAAGACGTCTCTTCTACATCTTTACGTTCCTAACTGTTCCTTCTGTACCTTTAGCACTTCACAGATACTTCCCAATCATTACGTGAAAAATGTCTACATTTTCTATGCAAGTTCCTTTTTCTAACACATGGTCACCATTATAAAAATTGGGAGCTCGGTGTGCAATGATGGATCAGTACATTATTACATTAGAGCACTCTTCTTTCTCCCTTCCTTCTTGTTTCATTTCCAATCTTTAGTCAAATTATTTTAGGTTGACTAATTCACTATGCACAGTCATGCTTTGTGCAGCACTTCTTCATTTAATAAGTGATTATTTTGGCTATTCAATTTATAGGTGATCTTCTACCTGCTGATGGAATTTTTATTCAAGGAAATGACCTGAAAATTGATGAGAGTTCCTTAACAGGGGAATCTGATCAGGTGCGCAAGTCAGTTGATAAGGATCCCATGCTGCTGTCGGGTAAGTTACTAAAACATGCAAATAATGGTGAAAAATGAATGAAGTTGTTTAGAATATTAGGGTTATGGGAGTAATGTATGTTTTGAAAGTATGCAGGTGTGTTCTCCCAGTTATTTAAAAGTGGGAAAGTAATGTCAAATGACTGTGACTACAGATACAGTAACCACAAGTTTTTATATTCACCTGTCACATTCTATGCTATTTATCATATTGCATGTGTCTGTGAAACCATACAGAGTGCATTTCGGTATGTTTGTCAAGGAGTGCTCATTGGCATATATGGAACCCATTTAAAGTAATTAACTTCACAAAGAGACAATAAATGTATTACTTGCGATTGACCAAAACTATTGCATTTATAATTTGTCACCTCACATAAATATAGCATTATATATGAAATACCAGGTGATTCCCACAGTATGCCATCACAATAAAGGACACAAAGTTAACATGTTATCCAGAGAAAATACAAATGAAATTAGCATTGTGCCACACATTCTTTTACTACAGAATTATATTTTCACAGGCAATGTGTGTTTGTTTGAATGTGCCCATGCTAAAGTCTATTCTCTAGAGTTCTCCAAGAACATGTGATTAGAAGGGTTGTAAAAAACAATTGATCTGTGTTGGAGATGAAGATCAACATCTGTGTGACCATGTTATTAACATCCTGCTATGAGAATGATTCAAGGTTTTACTCATATGCTCTGAAAACTGTCAATGTGACACAAAGTTGAAATATTGTGGACTATGTTTGTCCTGTATTAAAGCAGTTACTCAACTGGTTTACATTATTTGAACATCTGAATTTGTGGATCTATTAGAAAGAGGTAAATATGTTTGCCTCAGAGGAAGCATTTGCCTATTTTATTTACTATTGTGTAGTTGTATTAGTACTGAAAGGAACTGGTCAGTATTAAAGATTCGATTGAATATCCATTCAGTTTGGTTTTAGTCAATACTAACAATTTATCTCATTGTGATCCCACTCACAAATGAATTTTACAATGGGTTGATTTTTATATTAAATGCATGGTTGTGCTGGCACAACACACCTCAAAATTGTCATTGTCATTGTGAATTATGCTGTCATGGTGCTTTTGTCCTTTTTGATATCAATGCAAGTGAAAAAAGCACTCAGGCATAGTCAGTAGTGCAGTAGTAAGAGGCTCTGATTGAGACTGATGCCTTAGTGGAAGGTAAAAAACAAATCCACTTTATAAAAAGCCACACTTACTTGTCCTTCAATGACATAATTTTAGTTAACAATGCTTCCGTCTCTACAGATAAAGATACTCTATCTTGCCCATATCCCATGCCTCATTCAAGGTTTTGATAGAATCTGAAAAAGTCCTGATCAACTTTGCACATCCAAATAGACTATTTCAGTACTCTACCATCAAAGTTCTCCAATTTTCATCATTATAATAGGCCTCACATCTAGATTATATTTTACTGCCCTTCCCTATTACATCTAACCTTTTGTCATGCACAGCATACGGAAGTGTGTGATTGGAAAAGGTGCAGCATTAAAAGTCTTCGGCTTTATCTATCAATACCAAAGACCCTTTGTACATAATCCATATTTCAGGAATATTACTACATCCTCTGCAAGCTAGGTTAACATGTTTGTCTATTTAAAAGTTCTAGTATGCTATAAATCATAAATATTAGAAGTTAGAAGTTTGGAGGCAAATATAATTGAAGCTTAGTCTCTATAGAAGGATAAACAACATCACTTACATTATATAATTGGTCTGGACTTGGAAAATGTATTTTCAAAACAGTATGTTTAGATATTGATGTTCACACTAGCGGGGGGACAGATGAATTTAGTGCTGAGCACTGTACTCATCGGATTTATAAATACAGTAACTGAATGTGTGAAATGTGCACTAATCGGAAGGTAATAATAAAGCATTATTAGATGAGCCTTTTTTTCTCAGGATGTAATGTTAAATGGTAATCTGTAGAGAAAAAGTCATGACATAATATGCATTTGTGTACATTATTTTTTGATTTAATGCAAAACCTCAAATGCATTATTTACCTTTGAAACATACTTTACCCAAGCAAAACACAAATATCACACATAAAATAAAAAAACAGACTCCATCCACTTTCTCTGATGACAGCTTTCCACTGGTTAAAACTTCTTGTGTTTCACACATATGAAAGATCCTATCCAGCTTCACAACTGAAGCAACACACTGGCATCTTCATTTAGCCTCACTTATTTTCAGGCACAAATTAAAAAGACCTTCCTAAGCCCACGAGAAAGTGTCTTTACTCTGTCCCTACTACACTTTCTCACACAAATGTCATTGTGTCCTCACTAGATAACATACTGAATTTCCATCTTTGATCCTACAATGTAAACACATCTTCTAAAACCTATTTTCTGTCCCAAACCTACCTATTAGAAACTGGATTCATTGAACACCTAGAATATGTCTCAAATATAAGACTGCTTAGCTCTCAAACATTTCAACTTATCCCTACAGTTACCAGCATAGGGAAAAGAGCAACCTCATACAATGATAAAGGAAGTCACAACTTGATAGACGTAAGCACCCTAGTGACCCACAATAGCAGCACTACACCATTCTCTTCAAATGCCCCTGACACAACTGCAGATCAGCAGTGAAATACAGTCTGAAACTTGCTGACTTAATCACATCAAACAACCTGATTCATATTTTCCTGGCCCAAACCTGGTTGAGTTAATACTCTCATCAACTGCTGCACCTTTTTTCATACCTGAATACTCCCTAATGCTCCTAGATAAATCTGAGAAAGTGGCACAGGGGATATCAATTTCTCAGAAATATTCCAAAAAGAATGCACCGCCTATTTTTTATCCTCATCTGAAGTAGATATTCATCTTAATAATGTTAACCTCCCCATAAACAAAAGTCTTGTTGATATGAAAGCAGAGACGAACACCTCACAGTCACTAGTTCTAACAGACTGGCCTGACTGCTTCTTCATTCCCTTCTCTCCAGACCTCTAAAGGTGCCGCAACTAGGGGGTACAGGTGAGCTGCTAAGTAGGTAAGAAACGTGTAAAGTTTGAGACAGCCTTGCTAAATTCAGAGTTTGGGTGCATACCTGACATCCTCCACATAGATCAGGACATCAACAAATTCATAACCTAGTAGATTACAAGCATGATAGGGATTCTAGACACACTTTCTACAAACTCACTCAAAAGAGAAAATAGGTTCAATGGATCCCTAAAGAACTGAATGATGGTAGGAAATTCTCAGATCACCTGAACAAAGTTATCATCAGACGCCTTCCTCCTAGGTGAGCCTGATACATCTCTGAATGGAATTGATCTAGTGACAAGTCTAAAGTAAAAGCAACACACACTAATCTCCTCTTCACTGCCAAATCAACTAATCCACAATGTCCAGATCAGAGGACTTCACCATCATCTTCAAAGAAAGTTGTGAGGTTTTCGCCTCTTATGGACGGTAAAGAAGACAGAAATACTTTGTCACACAACTTGATAATCCCAAATTTACAACAACACAGCTCAAAAACTAAAGGATTTTGTTGTTCTTGTCCAAAAGAGCCACCACATTGTGCACAGCACAATTCCAAAACTAAGAACTCTGATTTCTGTGAGCCTGCTCCCAACTCACCACTCAAAGAATGTATCTATTCTCTAACATACTGTTGGCTTACACTAAGTAATACATCTCTAAGAATAGTTTGAGAAATTGTCTAAACATAGTCATGGATGATACTTAGTCATATAACACATGAAACAAATGTAGCACATCTAATTGTAGCCCCTTTTCAATATTCCAATTTTGGCAATAGTTATAAAGATCTGCGTGGAATCCTAAATCATTTACCAATGTGAGGAAAACTCACCTGGTGGATAAGCTCCAGAACAAGATGTAACATGGAGAACTGAAATGTAAAAATGGTTTAAGACACTCATCAATTTTGACAACGAGAACTGCTGCCTCCCTCCTCCTCCTTCACTTTTTTGACATTATGTAGTAGCCTACTCTCCTGAAAACCCTCAAACTGAAAATTTTAACAAATGGCACAATCCTCAGCCGGTTGAGCTCATAATAGATAAACCAGAGTCAGCGTCTACAATTATCCTAATTTCTCTATAAACTACTGATTACCCAACCCCTTGTTTTGTCAAAACTCAAGAATGGAAACTTGCTACTCACTGGAATTCCAAGATGTATTTATTTATGGTATTCCTTTTAAAGAAGACATCCCTGTAGCCACCAAAATAGCCATTGTAATAACCAAGTTCAGCCATATCTCTCATATTCGTGTTTCCCTAAAGCATTTCCCCATTTAAGCAACGAGTAACTCCAAGCTAGGTTGTACCATCCATAAAGCTGTGTTTTTTTAAAATCCCCAACAACCTTATTTCAAAGGGTGAATTACATCCTACTTGAACCATCAGTATTTAAGAATGAATACATGTATTAAACAATCCTTCTTTGGAAGTGAATTCAAGTTTGCAGAACTCTAGCCCCCCAAACCTCAGAATAATTGCATCTGATGATACTTAAAAAAAAGCTGAGAGATCTGCTGTTTCAGCACTACTTACAACTTCTGTGTGATGTAAATTCTGAATCCATTACTGTCTCAGAAAATGCCATGATCCTAATAGGTGCTAGGTTTTATTCACTTTAAATAAATGTATTCTTATATCGGATATGTATTGCAATATAATAATACATTCATTATTATTTGTCATAATATATTTCCATTGCAAGCTAAAATACTGGCCTTAGGTACAGCTCTTTACTAACCAAGGGGTTTTGTCCACACTATGTAAAACTGTGAATAACAACATATAACATAAGTTAGGAAATAATCTATGCTCCATTTTAGAACATGAACTATACCCCATTTGTTATTGTATTCATCTGATGCCTGATTATAACATAATGTTTCTCAATGCTAATTTGATATGTTCTTCCTCTTGACACATGACTATGTATATTCTGTTGAACTCCACAAATCATTACATTGCAAAAAATGGTTTCATCTTCATAAAGATTTATCTTTGTCCCATTTGATTACGGAGGGTGATGTGTTAGGATAGATTAAATATAAAAAAGTCAGTGATAATTCAGTGTGAAATTATTTCTATAGATTTGTTGAATGATCACTGGTACATTGCATTTATGTCACACATTTTAATCAACTCGTTTCAGTTTGTCTGTGTAGTCATCTAATGAGGATGAACTAGGGTTGGAAATGTGGTCATTGATGCACTCCAAGTAGAAGAGAGGTTTGAAGACTAAATTCTGTACTCATTTCCAAAGTTGGGATATTAACTGACTGGTGATTACTGCCCACAAGGTAGTGTGGTCTTGGTGCAACAAACTCCTTAGGAAAGACTGACGTTCTTGGTTCACCACTTTTACCTTAAAGGTGCTGCTTCTCTTTTACATTCAGCACAGCGCTCAGTGAGATCCAACATATGTATCTAGGCCAAGCATAGTACAATAGCCAATTAAAGAAGACAAACCTTTAAACTGTATTAAGGATTGCACTACAAAAGTCCTCCTTGACACCCAAAAGCTTGTTGTTTTCTTGTATGGCTCTTTTTGGAGAAGTGGACTGAGAAGCAAATCACCAGTTTACTCATCCCCTTTGCATATGACTTTTCTCCAGCTCTTCGTTTTCACTTCTGTACATAATTAGATGGAAGACAGTGGTCATAGTGCCTTCACCATCATTCATTGCCAGTGGAGCATATGTAAGAACACCTGATGAGCCTTCATTGTGAGTTAAAAACAAGGAAGATGTGTTGCTCCAGTACTTCATTTAATAATCAACCAGATCTCACTGTTGCTGAAAGAGTTGTTAACCAAATAGAGGGAGCATATCCACCTAGATGAATCCTCTTGTGTGACTGGATGTGGAGGAATTCCTTAAGCAGTCCTATACCTTAAAACCATCCAGAAATTGTGTCCTGATTTGATCATATGTTAACAGCTATGCAACCTGTCTCCATCAGTAATAATGAGATTGTTTCATGTGGCAGTGCTGACTTTGGATTGCCTTGGAGCCAAGTTCTTGAAGGATGCACAATGGGCAGTCACACACATGTTGCTTCTAGACACCTCACAACTCTACATGTACTGGTGAACTATGCAAACTGTTGTTGTCTTTATTTGCAACAGAGACTAAGAATAATTTGGATAGCATGGGCATGATGTCTATCGCACAGTGGCTCTGAGGAAATGGGTGAGGCTTAGAATACGCAATTCTCAACATATAATCGAATTAATGTGGAAGAAGTGCCCTCCTTCTGCAAGATACAATGGGAGTGATCAAGGCTTTGCTTCCAGTCCAGACAGTATCGAAAACAGCAAGCACCCTAAAAAAACTGATGCCAGAGACAATGCAAGCAGCAGGAAAGAAATTTCACAGAATATCTGTGTTATCCCTGCTCTAGTCAATAGTATAGTTTTACTAACATCTTCCTGGCTTGAAGCAGTTGTGTACCAGCCAGAGAAAAACACCATAAATTATATAGTCATCTAAGACAATTCACTAGTGTGAGTGGCCTTCAAAGTTTTATCTCGGGCAGATGGATAAACATACAAAATGATCACAGCTGTGCAGAGAGCAAGCACATTTTTGTGGAAGCACTCAACTTCTGCCCAATCAAAACATGTACTCCTCAGTCGTGGCTCGCGGGAGGGAAAAATGGGTGGAACAGCACGTGGTGGTGGGAGGGCAACTAAAGAAGAATATATACTACATATATATTTTTTTTTTACATTTACCTTTGTCGCAGCGCTGCTCTGATCTGCACAACTCCTTCTCTGCAGGCATAGGCTCCCAGCCTTCCCTTCATCCAATCCTAACTCTGCTTTCATGCTGCTGGCTGCATGAAAGCAGTGACAGAATTGGATGGAGCGTCCAACTAGGGAGCTCTGAGGCAGAGTGAGAGTCTCTGCCTGCTCTCTCCAACCCGGTAACACAGTTCTGGGTTGGAGAGAGCCTAATGCACATGTTTGTTTGGCCGGGCAATAGTTCATTATGGTTTTACTGTAAAAGCTTTGCATCTGCTATGACGCTCATCCACCATAGTGGAGGATACCGCCCTTGGTAATCCTGGCTCTCAACATGTGTGTGGAACCAAAGCCTCTCTCTAGTGATGCTCACATAATTGTCTATTGCCAGCTTCATTGTCAAGTCAGACCATAAAAACATAGGCCCTCATTCTGACCCTGGCGGTCTTTGACCGCCAGGGCGGAGGACCGCGGGAGCACCGCCGACAAGCCGGCGGTGCTCCAATGGGGATTCCGACCGCGGCGGTAAAGCCGCGGTCGGACCGGCACCACTGGCGGGGTCCCGCCAGTGTACCGCGGCCCCATTGAATCCTCCGCGGCGGCGCAGCTTGCTGCACCGCCGCGGGGATTCTGACCCCCCCTACCGCCATCCAGATCCCAGCGGTCGGACCGCCGAGATCCGGATGGCGGTAGGGGGGGTCGCGGGGCCCCTGGGGGCCCCTGCAGTGCCCATGCCACTGGCATGGGCATTGCAGGGGCCCCCGTAAGAGGGCCCCTACATGTATTTCACTGTCTGCTGCGCAGACAGTGAAATACGCGACGGGTGCAACTGCACCCGTCGCACAGCTTCCACTCCGCCGGCTCGATTCCGAGCCGGCTTCATCGTGGAAGCCTCTTTCCCGCTGGGCTGGCTGGCGGTCTGAAGGAGACCGCCCGCCAGCCCAGCGGGAAAGTCAGAATTACCGCCGCGGTCTTTCGACCGCGGAACGGTAACCTGACGGCGGGACTTTGGCGGGCGGCCTCCGCCGCCCGCCAAGGTCAGAATGAGGGCCATAATGTTGAATGGGGTAATATTCTGCATGTCACTTTGAAGCAAATGATTTGTGTTAGAAATGGGGTCTTTGGTTGGCAGTCAGGTTACCCCCTGTCCAAGCAAGGACCATCACTCTAGTCAGAGTAAGTCACACACAATCCAAATCATCCTGTGCCCACCTTCTGGTAGCTTGGCACTGAGCAGTCAGGCTTAACTTAGAAGGCAATGTGTAAAGTATGTCAGGTCTAACATGTGTCCTCCCAGCTGAAAGTTTTGGAGAGCTACCCAACCTCCTGGGAGCTCTCATCGCTAAGGCGGAAGTATCTGGAGAGACCATCAGCGTTGGCGTGGTCAATCCCCTAGCGTTGCTCCACCATAAAGTCTATCCTTGTACAGAAATGGACCACCTCAAGAGTTTAGGATTCTCGCCCCTCACCTTCATGAACCATCTGAGGGGCCTGTGGTCTGCCTGAACCCGGAAGTGAGTCCCAAACAGGTATGGTCTCAGCTTCTTCTGTGCCCAGACCACAGCAAATGCTTCTCTCTCAATAGCACTCCACCTCTGTTCCTGTGGTAATAGCCTTCTGCTAATAAAGACTACCGGTTGGTCTAGGCCATCCTCATTTAGCTGTGCTTGTACTGCCCCTATGCCATGCTCTGCACAATAAAGTCCTGGGAGTAGTCAGGTGCCTTGAGCATGGGGGCCTGCACATGGCTTCCTTCAGGGAGTCAAAGGCTTTCTGACAAGCCTCTATCCAATTCACCAACCTAGGTTGGTTCTTGGATGTCAGTTCTGTTAAGGGGGTTACTATGGTGCAATATCCCTTAACAAATTTGCGGTAATATCCTGTGAGGCCTAAGAAGGCTCTCACCTCTGTTTGGGTTCTAGGTGGTTGCCAGGCCTTGATAGTTTCAATCTTGGCCTGGAGAGGCTGCACCTTGCCACCACCTAGTAGGTGTCCCAAGAACACCATGGAAACCTACCCAATATGGCACTACTGGCCTTGATGGTCAGGCCTGCCTGTTGCAGGGCCTGAAGGACCTCCTTGAGATGGAGCAGGTGTTCCTCCCAGCAGGAACTATAGACGACTATATCATTTAGGTAGGCTGCGCAGAAGACATCCTTGCCAGTTAGGACCCCGTTAACCAACCGTTGGAAGGAAGCAGGGGCATTTTGTAATCCAAAGGGCATTACCCTGAACTGGTAATGGCCCTCAGGAGTAGAGAAAGCGGATCTCTCTTGAGCCCTTTAGTCAAGGCGATCTGCCAGTACCCTGACGTGAGGTCAAAGGTACTAAGGAATTTGGCAGCGCCGAGCCTGTCTACAAGCTCATCCGCTCTGGGGATGGGGTGAGCATCTGTCTTCGTGACAGAGTTGAGACCTCGGTAGTCCATGCAGAACCTGAGTTCTGGCTTGGCACTGATGGCAGCAGCCTTGAGAACCAACACCACTTGGCTGGACCTGGGACTGCTGGACTTCTCTATCACCCCAAGAGCCAGCATCTTGGAAACTTCATCCTTGAAGCTGGACATCACTTTGTCTAACAACCTGTAAATTTTATTCTTTACATGTGGACTGTCTCCTGTGTCAATGTCGTGGACACACAAGTGTGAGTCCAGGAGTGAGGAGGAACAGGAAAGAGAACTGCTCCAACAACTCGTAGCAGTCTCCCTCTGATCTATAGTCAGGGAGTCAGAGAGATTAACACCCTCCACTAACCCATCACCTTCTTTGGCAGAGAGGCGGTCAGGGAGAGGCTCCCTCTCCTCTTCCATGCCCTCATCTGTCACAAGGAGCATACTGACGTCAGTCCTCTCAAAATGAGGTTTCAGTCTGTTGTGGTGGAGAACCCTCAGGGGGTTTCTAGGGGTCTTGAGGTCCACTAGGTAAGTGCCCTCCCCTTCCGCTCCTTGATTTCAAATGGGCCAGTCCAGCGGTCCTGGAGAGCTCTAGGCTCTACTCCCTCCATCACCCATACTTTGTCTCCAGGTGAGAATTCTACCAGAGTGGCCTTCTGGTCATACCTCTCCTTCATCACCTCCTCACTGGCCTCAAGGTTGCTCTTGGCATGTTTCCAGAAATGCTTTGTCTGGTTCTGGAGGGCCAGCATGTGACTGACCACATTCTAGGGAGGTTTCTTGGGAGCTTTCTCCCATCCCTCCTTTACTATGCTTATTGGTCCCCTGACCGGGTACCCATAGAGAAGTTCAAAGGGGCTGAACCCCACCCCTTTCTGGGGCACCTCACTATAAGCAAAGAGAAGGCATGGCAAGAGGATGTTCTACTTATACCTCATGGCTTCAGGCAGGCCAGTGATTATGCCTTTTAGGGTCTTGTTGAATCTTTCAACAAACCCATTGGTTTGAGGATAGTGAGGGGTGGTAAACCTGTAGGTTATCCCACATTCATCCCACATGGACCTCATGTTCGCTGACTTGAATTTTGTGCCTCAGAGCTCTGGTCACCACCGGTGCAGTCACCTTCCTTTGAGGGATTGACTCTGGATAGCGGGTGGCATGGTTCACCAAAACCAGGATAACCCTGTTGCCTAGGGCAGTTTTGGGGTCCAAGGGACCAATGACCTTGATGCCCACCCTTTCAAAGGGGGTGCCTATGACAGGGAGTGGGATCGGGGAGCCTTGAGCCTTTTCCCTGTCTTCCCACTAGCCTGGAAGGTTGGGCAGGACCTACAGAACGCATCTGAGGCTACCCGCATTTGAGGCCAATAAAAATGGGTGACAAGCCTGGCAAAGGTCTTGTCTTGCCCCAAATGTCCTGCGAGGGGGATATCATGAGCCAGGCCCAGCAGGAAGGACCGGTAACAGCAGCAGAAGTGCTGCCCCAGCTCCCGGTACCTTAGGCGCACTGTAGAGGAGATAATTGTCCCAATAGATGTGGTGATCGCCAGAGGCTTCACCTGCTGCTTGGGCTGAGGCCTGTTGCCTCAAACCCTCAAGAGTGGGGCACTCCTTCTGCGCTTTGCAGAATTCCTCCCTGGTTGGCCCACCCTCCACTTGGCAGACAGCAAGCTCTGGCAGGTTCCCCAAGTCGGCAATATCCTCCACAGTTGAATCAGGGGCCTCCTTTGTGGGACTCTGTCAACCACCGCGGGAATATCTGGGCCCGGTTTCCCACGCCCCTTGCTCTTTCTAATGTGCAGCTGTCTGGGCCATTTTTCCAGGCTCCAGACACCCTTGACTCCCTTCCCGGGCAGCCATGGACCGTGTGGTCATGCAGACCCCTTCAGGCAAACCTAGCATCTCCAGGTGGGATCTGAGCTCTACCTCCTTCCAGGTAGTGTGGTTAATATCATTGCCTAACTGGCATTCTACAGGCATGGCAGGACTCACAGCTACTTTTAGAGTACCAGAGACCCCCAACTCAAAGGGAACCAGAGATACCAGTAGGTGGCTCTCACGATTGTCAGCGACTATGACCTGGTGGTATGTATTAGGGATGACTTGCTCTGTTGACACCAGCTGACCCCTGACAGTAGTCATACAGGCTCCTGTGTCACGGAGAGCCTCCACCCTTTGCCCATTGATGGTGACCCACTGCCTATACTTGGAAGAATTGGCAGGCATGTGGGCTTTGGCATCATTTCCTTATCTCCCAGGGACACTAGTGATACTTCTATTGGTTCCCTCAAGCTAACTGGGACCATCTTCCCCTCTGGCGCTACACTAGCCAACCCAGGTGTCTGCCCTGTGTGGGCTGTGCCCTCTTGGGACACTACGAGTCACGCTTAGAGTGTCCATGCTTGGAGCACTCTAAGCATTAGGGGATAAACTTCCCTTTCTTCTTGTCAACAAATCCTGGCCTCTTCTCAGGCTCAGGCTGGGACTGGGTACCACCACCCCCTGGGAATTGTTTTGGGGGCCTTTTGAGAAATCCTTATTTTTATGTTTTTCTCCCCCTTTTTTCTTCTGGTGGGAACCCTGACCACCTTTGTGGGTGTCCCCTCCAGATACCTTCTTGGACACTCTGGTGCTTGCCCAGAGGTCTGCCTCCTCAGCAATCTTCCTGGGATCAGTCAGCTTACTGTCTACCAAGTGCTGGCGCAACTCTCTAAAACAAATACTGAACATATGCTCTCTCAGAATCAAATTATATAACTCTGTGTAATCATTTACTTTGCTGTCCCGTACCCATCCATTCAGTGCCTTACTGGAAAAATCTAAAAAGTCTACCTAACTTTGTGTGGAGAGTTTGGTGCTGTCCCTGAACCTCTGATGGTATTTTTCAGGAGTCAGCCTAAACTTGGCAAGCAAAGCAGTTTTCATGGGGGCATATACATTTTGATCTTTTGGAACCAGTGTAAGAAGTGTGTCCCTCCCCACTACTGGTACATACCCCCACAAGGCCACCCCCCCAATGCTCTTCAGAGACCCCATGAGGCCTTAGTGCAACTTCATAACCAGCCAACCACTTATCAGTGTCATCTCCCACCACATAACTGGGCACTAGATTTTTAGGTATACGAACCTTCCTTTTCCAAGCAGGTCCTGCATGTATGCTGCCACCATCACTGCTGGACTCAGACTGTCTCGCCTTAATATCCAGGTCCTTGAGACTCCGTTCATGAGCCATCAAAAGTTTATTTTCAGCTAAGGCTCTCTCAGCTGCTGCCTCCGCTCTCTCAACTTCAATTTTTAACTTTGCCATTTGTAGTTGAAACTCTCTCTCTTCCCTCCTTTCCTCTGCGGTCAGGCCATGGATAGAGACACTGCTCCCTTGTTTAGCAGGGGGCACAATTTCAGGGGTAACATCCCCCACTACTGGCAACAAATCCTCTGAAGGTCCATCCTCTTGCTCTTCCTCCTCAACATTCTCATCTGAATGGGCTTCTGTCCAGGCCCTCAGTGCCTTTTGGTATTCCTCCTTTATGGAGGCACCCTGGGTAGGTACTCCTTTCTCCATGCAGAACCCATTCAGCTGTTTAACAGTGTATGTCTCCAGCTTGGCTAGGTCAAAATCTTCAGCTCCTGCTTGAGACCCAGCCAAAGATATGTTGAATGAGTATTTAGTTAAAAATGTCAGGCAGAAAACAAAAGTGCAGAAAAAGATTTTTTTAAAACAAGTTGACCCTCAACTGTGGGTAGGTAGTGTACACTTAGCTATTGTATGTCACTGAACAAGTTCTATCTCACCGCTGCCACCAATCTTAGAAATTGGGTTTTTGGTTGGCAGTCAGGTTACACCCTGTCCAAGCAAGGACCCTCACTCTAGTCAGGGTAAGTCACACACAGTACAAATTATCCTGTTCCCACCCTCTGGTAGCTTGGCACTGAGGGATTAATTTAGAAGGCAACGTGTAAAGTATTTGTCCAATAAATCATACATCAGATTAAATAAGCCAATTGGGTATGAACCAATGTCACAATGTTTTAATGGAGAGAGCATATGCACTTTAGCACTGGTTTGCAAAAACAGTATCCAAACAGTATCCAAAAAGTGGAGGGAGGCAGGCAAGAAGTTGGGGGTGACCACCCTAAGGTTGTAAGGTATAACAATTTGTCACAAAATGTTCTTGCAAATCTAGTTATATGTACGCTCGAAAGGAAACCTTTATGCACAAGATCAACAACAAAAAATTGCACCACTGTAATGCCAATCTAGCTGTTGTACAAAAAAACAGGTGTGCACAAAACTTTGGGCTGCATCATAGGAAAGTGCAGGAATGTGCCATATTCTGAAGCAAGGGCACCAGCGTTGTAAGAGGTATTTTTTGTGCAGGAAGGGACACCCTCCTGGACTAAAAACAATCCCCTGAGTCATTTTCCTCTTTCTATGTGTGCTATAGATAGCAGCACACATAGAAATAAGCAAAACTTGGAGGAATAGAGGATTCCTTCTTGTTTCGCCTCATCATGGAAGATGTAGCATTTTGGCGCATTCCGAGGTCTAAATTGTCTAGTAAATCTGCCAATGCATCAAAATCAATGGATGCTACATTGGAACACACACATAGCATTCATTGAACACCTCCTTGGGGCACAGTAATGATTTGCTCTGCATTGCTTTCCTTCAGATTTATGAAGCCATTTAGCTCCATGCAAGTTGGCCTTGCATGGCTTCATAAATATCATTTTTGAGTGGCATCGATCATGGACCATGTTGTGTGGTGCAAATATGATGCAATTGGGCATATAAATTTAGCCCTGGGTGAGTGAAACAGTTTTGCAGTCAGTCTCGATGGGTATTGACAGATGATCAAGGCACACAGTGCAAGTTACAATATTTAGTTGACATTCACAAACTTTCACAAAGTGACCATCTTACAACACCAGTGTAAGAGGGTGAAAATTAGTCTCGTATAAAATGGAAGGTGTTAACGTATCTTAACACTATGCCTGCATAAAGCACACTTTACATATATTAGGCTTAGTTAAGGATGCCTAAAACAAGATGGCTAGCCGAACTAAAGCATGAACTGCAGAGAGATGCCTGCAACCATAAGGTCACAGGTTTGAGGCCAGTAGTGTACATTTGACCTTTCAGACTAATGAGCTCTATGAAATAATTATCCTCATGAATTTCATTACATCCTCCTTTGGCAATCCGTATTCTACTGTAATTAGGAGTTTGTAGCCATTTCTGGATTCTAGCTACTGCTGTAAAACAATTATTGTTTTCCCCAAGAATTAAGCCAGATGAAATTTGATGGTGCTCTTAAATACAAGAACATTCCGAGTTTATGCCTTGAACAGGGAAACGAACAATATTAGTACATCATGCCTCAGTACAAGTTATGGACTTTGGAATGTGGGACACTAATCCACTCAGTAAACAAACACAAGACAACTTGTTGAGGTAGCAGTGTCCATAATCAGCACGCACAGTTAGCAGTACTTATTATACGGCTGTATTTTGAGTAAAAAAATATTAATGTACTTACCCAGTTTGAACCAATCGTAGGCCACTTACTCCGGCAATTGCATGTGAATGCCGGCAATGCGGCTAATTAGGATGTGATTTTTTTTCCTGCTGTCTGTGAATAGAGCATTTGGGGCACTTTTTCAAAAACGCGCTTAAACTTTGCCAAAAATCTCCCACGAATTTATCATAACTTTATGGGAATGTTTATAAATGACCCAGGAGTGGTGGTTTATGCTGAATCTCTTACTCCACTTCAAGGAAAATATTCACCGAACCGGAAGATTATGACTGCGCTGAACGGTTGAAACTGGGTCACAGCCATCATGCTCCCATGTTTCATTAACATATTTGCTTACATAACGGTTCCATTTATTAGCGGGCAATTATGTTTTATTCATAAAGTGTTAGCAATGTTGACTGAAGCTCGAAAATCAGCCATACACTTGTATTTGTTAAACTGCTGATTATGTTGGTGGAAGTTAAAATGATAGATGCCTCGGTACCTTTGAATATCAACAGCCATAACCTTTTTGCAACATCACGTGCATTCGTTGATTGAAGGGAACGAGAAGCGCTATGTTTGCTCAGCATCATTAAATATATTTTCAGTTTACTGATTGCAAATATCCTGTTTGCAGAAAACACCAGTCTCGCCATTAAAAGAACATTGAGACAACACGGCCAGTGCGCATGCTGGATTATAAAACATGCCAAAGCGCAATAATTTACAAACCTGGCATCATTGTTTGCTGCTTTACCATCTTGCAGATCACACCTTTGAAGTGTCCTCATACTGCATTGCACACATCGATTAGGTTAATCACGTACAAATTAGCAGAAAGTTCACTGCGAGTACTCTGTCATGTCATCTCACTTAATGCGTAGAATATATTTAAAGTAAAAAGCATCTTCCTTTAAAGATAAACAATAGAAATATTTTAAAGTAATGTTTGGTTATACAACGCAGAATTTAGGGGTTTCAGACGCCAGGTCAGGGCCGAGTTTACGTTTCAGGAATAAAGTGGGTTCTGCTCTACATCAAGTTTTCTTTTGAAATCACTTGTATTTTCTAGAAATAATTCTGTATATTAAAACTGGGTAATGTTTACTGTGTTTTGTAGAGTTAATTTTTAACTTGTTTTCACTGAGACGGCAGTTTTATTATTGATTAATAGCATGAGTTTCATTATGGCTTGTGATGTGCATGTGGGTGTGGCAAAGAAAGCGGCTGAGGTGATTTAACTCCCCCATAGCTCTGACAATGAGGTCTTAATGGTTTCAACCGGGTTTGTCTGTCATTATTGCAAACGTCTATGTGAGCGAAAATGGAAGAGAGCAAAGTGGCTTAAAAAGGAGAGAGAACCAAATTAGTGCTCGTTCCCATCTGTCTTATCCTGTGCTATAACTGTTCTCTCAGGAAGGAGGTCGAAAACCATTTTGAGGTCTTCCAAAGAATTTATATTGGCTTCACTTATCCAACCCTGCAATTTGACCAATATCCGATGACAAAACAACTTCTGGAGGCTATTTATCAAACTTATTGACCTATGGCTCCCAGGAATACTTTTATCTCCTTTTTAACTTTTGCTCCTTGCCAAGAGTCAGGAATATTACCTCCATGAGCTATTTTGTTTGAATGTTTATTTATATATGGGGTCCAAACTGATGGTTCATATCGATTCAGATCTCCCAGGGTATTGTCTGGGCCTGGAGCTTTTCCTGTTTACAAAGAATTGATAGCTCTGGGAGTTTTATGTATGGAGAAATATGGGTACTGGTCCTCTGGCCTTGTTGACAATGAACTCTCAAGGCACTTCACTAGCTTCCTGTTAACTGTTTTAACCCAAGTACTGTTTGTAGGGGCTTGTGTTTTCCATTTATGGTGCTAAAGCGTTCTTCCCACTGATGGGACTCAATGTGAAGATCCAGTGGGCTTGACACACCTGAATGACAGTGGGCTACATTGTACCAAAAGGTTTTAGAGTTTCTGAGCCTGGTAGCTTTGATTAACACGGTCCAATTAGTGACTATCCAGTTCTGCTTGGTGTTTGAAATTACTTCTTTATATCTAGCTCTCAAGAATCTTATTTGTTATATATTACCCTGTTTGAGGGCTGAGATTAATTCAGAGTTGGCACTTCTGCACTCACCATTCTACCAAGGTGAAAGGTTCTGCTTCACTGTGTCCCTAGATCTATTTTCTGTTGTAAAGTGAAATTTTGGGGCACTGAATAAACTACAGTGCTGTTCCCTAAAAGTGTCCTCTCTCTGTGGGTCGAATACTAAGGGGCCAAGTTGTGAATGTAATATATTATAAATTTGTGCCAGAGTTTCTGGCTTAGAGGAAAGTTTTGACCATTTAATGTATCTTCTATATTTGCTCAAAGTCAATGTAAGCTCCAGCCTACTAAAAGTATTGATGACCCTATAAAAGAGTAAGGATTTAGTGGATAGATTTAATGGATAGTGACCACTACCATTCCTACCCACTACCCTGAAATCAGACATGACCTGCCAGATTACCAGATCTAACAGAATGTAGTCCATCCTGCTTTTGCTGCTCCCCTTGTAGAAGGTGAATTCACGATGCAATCCAAAACTGATCTCCCATTACAAACCCGCATACTAAGCTTAGGAGTTACTGAATTCAGCTGGAGTACGGAGGTAGATCACTTTTTAAGCAGAGCTCAAAACAGCCTCTGAATGGCTTGAGACTCATCTTCATTATCCGTCATTGAGTCCATGTATGGTATTGGCTCAAAACTTGCATTAAAATCTCCTGCAATAAGTATTGTGGCATGCATCTCCCTATTAGACAAACAGTTATCTAACTTGCTTCAATTAGGAGGCTCCTTGTTTTGATGCAGAGAATGATTATTTGTACTTGTTAGACCTGACAGCCTTAGGCTGGTTACCCCTAACTTTTTGCCTTCCTCCCTCAACTTTTTGGACACTGATTTTGCTGGTTTTAGGACTCTGCACACTTTACCACTGCTAACCAGTGCTAAAGTGCATATGCTGTCTCCCTTTAAATATGGTGACATTGGTTTATACCCAATTGGCTTATTTAATCCACTTGTAAGTCCCCAGTAAAGTCCCCTACATGTGCCCAGGGCATATAGATTAAATGCTACTTGTGGGCCTGCAGCACTGATTATGCCACCCACCTAAGTAGCCCTCCAACCATGCCTCAGGACTGCCATTGCAAGGCTTGTGTGTGCAGTTTCACTCTCACTTCGATTTGGCATTTAAAAGTACTTGCCAAGCCTTAAACTCCATTTTTTCTACATATAAGTCACCACTAAAGTAGGCCCTAGGTAACCCATAGGGCAGAGTGCTATGTAGATAAAAGGCACGTCATATTCCTGTGTAGTTTATATGTCCTGGTAGTGTAAGACTCCTAAATTCGTTTTTACACTGCTGTGAGGCCTGCTCCTTTCATAGGCTAACAATAGGGCTACCCTTATATACGGATGGAGGGCCTGACACTTACATGTCAAAGGACAGTAGCCTGCCCTCACACAAAGGACTGCCACACCCCCTACTGGGACCCTGGCAGACAGGAAGGAGCTGAAAGGGGACCTTGTGCACTTCTAAGCCACTCTTTTAAGTCTCCCCACTTCAAAGGCACATTTGGGTATTTAAGCATGGTCTTTGACCCTACCAACCCAGACACTTTCTGGAGAAGAAACCCTGAACCAGAGCCTACAACCTGCCAAGAAGAACTGCCTGGCTGCCCAAAGGACTCACCTGGACTGCTTTTCTGAGAAGGACTGATGCCTTGCTGTTGCCCTGCCGCCTTGCTGCTCTCTGGCTTTGCTACGAAGTGCTCTCCGAGGGCTTGGATGGAGCTTGCCTCCTGTTGCCTGAAAATCGACCCACAGCCTGCCAGAAACGATGTACAGCCTGAATCGGGGTGAGAAAATCACTGCACGCCAAACCAGAACGACGCAGCCCAACTTCGCAAGGAGAAGATCGACGCAGCAACAGCGTTGCGACCGGAACTTCGACGCACTGCCGACTGAATCAACGCAAAACTGAACCAGAACAACGCAGCCCGACTTCCTGAGAGGAATTGACACAGCGCCTGTCGTGCGGTAGATATTTCCACGCAACACCCATCATATCGACGCAACCGCAGTGACTTCGTCCTGCACGCCCAGGATTTCAACGCATCATCCCCGGGGCATCCGAAAATCCCACAACCTGAAGAGGATCCCATGCTACATGCCGGAAATTGATGCAAAGCCTGCCCTGCGTGAAAATTCAAAGACGCATCATCTGTGTGAGCTGGAAAAATCAACACACACCTCTCCTTTTTTCATGCATCTCCTCCTCTGCGGTCCCTTGCTGAGAATTTGAATGCAAACCAAATACTTTGAGCTTGCAAGAGACATTTGTTGCTTTTTAAAGACTTGAGACACATATCATTTTTACAGTGATATCTCAACATATGCTTATTGCAACTTGATCGTTTTTACCTGCATTTATCCAGATAAATATATATTTTTCTAAACACTGTGTGGTGTATTTCTGTGGTGTTCTACTGTGTTATTGCATGATTTATTGAACAAATACTTTACACATTGCCTTCTAAGTTAAGTGTGACTGCTCAGTGGCAAGCTACCAGAGGGTGGGCACAGGATAATTTGGATTGTGTGTGTCTTACCCTGACTAGAGTGGAGGTCCTTGCTTGGACAGCAGGTAACCTGACTGCCAGCCAAAGACCCCATTTCTAACAGCATTACATAAAGAAACACCTGCACCATTTGGACCTCTCACAGACAATCCTATCACATAATTACTATTTATAGGAATTCATTTAACTTTCAGATTTAGCAAGGACCTTATCCATTATAGAGCCTCCCCCCCCCCAGAGGGACGGTAAGCCTTTGAAGGTCATGCTTTGATGCTGTAGTTTGTATATTTTATTATGCTAAGGAGGGTTAAGGACCAGGTTTCTTGAAGCAGTAGAATGTCATATTGATTAATAAAGGTGAGCCATGCAGGATCTAACAACTTTACACACAGCCGTGCTGCATTTCAAGAAATTAGCTGCAGGTCTGGTACACAATTTATCCTTTCGTCTTCAATTTTGGGGGATTGTGTCAATGTCAAGGAGGTGCTTTGGTTGATTTTCTCCTGGGAATAGCTAAGGGTAAAAATCAAACCTCCACCCCCTCTCTTGGACTAAGCAGCCTTAAGTCATTCTGCTTGTTTGTGAGGATAAAGAAAACCATTGTCAGAGGCCTTGACCTCTATTTCTCAGGACTCAAACTGATTTTAATTGAATAGATGATCTGGTGCGAAGCATGGACCTTGCCTCCATTGCTAAGAGCCCATTCAGTAAATTATGGCCAGTCATTACAAGATTAATATAATCATAGTTTTTCTAATAATCGGGCATTCGAAAATTTGAGATTATGTCTCTATGATTATAATACAGCATTAGCGGTTTAAAAGAAACCACTGTATTGTTTTGTTTATCAATGTGTTGGTGCCCTCCCTATGACAGGGCTTTAACTTGGGCCTTTCTCCGTATAAATTCCTGCATTTCTGCTAGGATTCCCCTGTGATTTTACTTCGGTCAACTCAGAGAGAGGTATTCTCAGCACTTATAGAAAATGTAATTGAGTCCGTCTCTGACAGGGAGCTTATCTCCCTTTTGTTGTGGACTGTAGTCACTGCTGAATATACTCTTACCATCAAAGGCTGTCTTTGATATATTTTCAGTTCATCTTATCTTAGGCCAGTGTGCAGTTGTGCAGGTGTTAGGGGTCTCATAGCCACTTGATGTGAAGATCCCACCTCCTGTGATACAGGTGGAATTATAAGAATTGACTTGGCCAGAAGTTGATAATGAAGCTTGTGTGCTAGTATCTGCAGGTTCGATGGGTTTATAAACAGGTACCCTGAGTGAAGATATCTTGCCAATACTGGAAGCCCAGACAAATTCTGATATGCATGCAGTGTTATAGCTAGGTTAGTTATCTCCTGGAGGTCCTGAAGCATATTGTTCAATGAACAAATTGCATCCCTATTTGAGTAAACTAATTCTTTAGTAAGTCCAGGATGGTCTTAACACCAACAATCTCTGGTGCCAGAAGGGCGTTGACGTTAACTGAGCACACCCTACCGGGGTTCGAATTGAAACATGTGTTGAAGCTTGGTTCTCTATGGTCACCCCAGGTAATTCAGATTTATTGATCAGGTTAATTTGAGAAGAACTTTCAGATCGGTGGGGGTCCTCATGAGCAAATGTTAAAGAAATCTGAGTGGTAGACTGATGTGATGGAATACCTCCTTGATTTTGAGTGATAGCGTGATTGGGATAACTCACTTCAGTGCATATACTAGTGCTGAGATCAGGCATGTCAACAACTTGTTTCTGTTTGGAGATTCCGGTATAAAAATTCATAATTTTGCTCGTGGGTGGAAGCTGTTTCTTTTCTTTATGTAGGATTCCCTCTATTTTGACAATAACTTCATCTGTCTTGTGTAATGTACAATTTTCTGTGGCATGCCTAGCTGCCTTTCGGCCTTTTTTGCTGGTTATGGGAGCTTCAACTGCTTTTCTGTTCCCCAAAGTTCAATGTCCAACATGCAATTTTTGCACTAATAAAGTCTAACGTCAAAGGTATGGGAAGCTTGCCTTTTCTTTCCTCAAGCAGATGTACCCCACCAACCTACCTTCTTCTACACTACCAATACTTGGTCTTACCGCTTGAGTAGATATAGTGCAGCCAGCTTTGCTGTGTTAATTGTTTGTGACAGAGCCATGGGGGTGGCCCTGCCTTGTCTCTTCCTGTCACTGACGGGTACATGATGGGCCCTCCCTTTGCCTGGGCTTCACCCGTGTGCATCCTGCACAGAGAGAGAGTCAGTTTAGCTTTATAGCCCTAATGGTTCAACTGGACATCCTCTGCACATGCCCCTTCAGCACAGTATCCTGGGACAGGTAGTCCCTCTCCAGCAGATGCCCAGTGTCCTGGGCAGCAGAAGAGTCAATTGCACTTTATAGTGGAGATGGTTTCTTTGGGCCTCCTTGGCACATACCCCCAAGCACAGTATCCTGGGACAGGTATGCCTCTCCAGCAGATGTCCAGTGTTCCGCACACCAGGGGAGTCAGTTGCGCTTTATAGCATTGATGGTTCTCCCTGGCCTCCTCTTCACATCCTGCATCAGCACAGTATCCTGGGACAGGTAGTCCCTCTCCAGTAGCTGTCCAGCGTCCTGCACAGCAGGAGAATCAGTTGCACTTTATTGCACTAATGGCTCCCCTGGGGCATCCTCTGCACATGCCCTTTCAGCACAGTATCCTGGGACAGCTGGTTCCTCACCAGCAGATGCCCAGTATTTCTTTCCTGATTTCAGCAATTTCTCGAAGCATGGCAATGGACTGTGCTGTCTTCGTCCTTAGGTTTATAATCGTCTAGCATCATGTTTGGATCCTTTTAATGGTGGTGCGAAATACTGGTTCCTCAAATAGGGTGCTCAGACATGTACCAATCAATGTGTGGGTGTTTGCAACTCCTGTGGCAGGCTTAACAGCTCTTGTAATTTTACCAGCTTCCGTAATTATTTGTTTATTAAGTATACTGTGCTTTTAGCAATAGCTATTTTTAGCAGCTGGTGGTACGGGCTTGTTGTATAAATGCTTCATACTTAAGTTTCTAATAATAAGCAGAAAGTACAGTGGCCAGCTATCTGTGGCAGAGGTCACACAGGAAGGAATTGAAATTGACTTCCTGTCATGAAAGACTCAATGCTCCATTCTTGAACATCAATCACTACTCAATGCTACCAATTTAATTTGAGACACAACTTACTAGACTTAACTTCCTCGACCGCATTCATCACAAAATTGATCTTAACCAACCTGATGACTTCTCTCCAACTCTCACTCTCCCTAGACAATATCAACCAGTTTATGGTCCTCTGGGCAGATAACTTCTTCACTTAACCAATCACTATGTCAACTTCGCCACGCCGAAGGACAACAAGGAACCTCGTCCTTGCAGACTGAGCACCTACCTCTCCAACCAGAGTATAGTCAACCTTCTTGAACTTTACAGCTGCCATTCCTTGCCCTCTACCTCCATAATCTCTAGCATCATCTCTACTAATGACTCCCTAAGCAACGACAATTATCTGCCTCTACCCCAATGTTCCCTTCTTACATACCTCAGAGGAATAGTCATCTTATGTTGGCACCATTGAGGAAAACTGTGAACTACTCTCTCTGCTGCCTACAACATAACTGCATACATACTGTGAAACACAGACTAGAAATTTCTGACTCTATAGTCATCTTAAAGCGACGTACAACAACATCTCACACAATATCTTGGACCTCCTGCTTCTCTTAAACTACTTTATACTGCATCATGATTGAAAAAGTAGGCCGAGTGGAAGAGTAACTGTAGTTTTTACTAATGAAATTAAGTTGCCACTGACTTCTAAGCCGTTGCCTCCAAAATCCAATTGATTTTAGGCAGTTTGTTCCTATGATAATATCTTTGCGTACATATCTAAAGTAGACATAGAGGACTTGAATTTAAAACAGTATTTCTAAAGTCAACCATTTCACACATGATGAGATGCTATGAAGTATGAATTTAAGATATGTTCCTGCACCACTTTATACTTCATCCTATCAATCGACATCCAGGGCTTGCACATGCATAAGTTGAAGTAACGCAGCAGTGTTTTGAGATCCTACCAACTTTTGGTATTAAAAAGACACTTTATTATAGGTTTGGATGTGAGTGGGTAAAAGAGGCCTCCACAGGTAAACATGTAGTAATGTCTGTGTCCTGACAGTCTCTGCACATTTCTGGTAACATTCACTTAATAAATTTATAGAGACTGCCAACCAAATCTATTTTACCAGATATTTTCACTGTTACAATAGAGCACGCCAATACTATTTGCTTCTGTACATCTTTTCACAGCGGGAATCAGTACGAAACATTGCATTCAGTTTTAATATCATAAAGGGCCACTACCTTTTTTTAAAGATCTTAAAATACAAAAGCTATAGTATTTCCCCCAGCACATACAGCTTTATCAGCAACTGAAACTGAATAGTCATTATATGGAAAGAGAAGCTAAAGAAAAGCTTAGTTTCAACATAAAGCAAAGTGAATAAATGAGGTAATTCATTGCCTGAAGAAAATATGAGATCAGATAGTTTCAGGTCCCTGCCAGTAAAGAATCCTGACTGGGCTCTTTCACAGTCAAATCCTTAAAAACAGACCATCCAACCTTATAATCGCGGAATGATTGAGGTTTCATAAAAAATGTATGCATGGTGCAGTTCTTCTGCTTGTGCTGCCGCGTGTTACAAAATATAAAGATTGCACATTCTAATATTTACTAAGCAACAAGACACATTCTCGTATTACAATAAAAGACTAGAATATGACAAATCAAAAATTTGTATATTTCTCCAAATTCTACAAAGAAAATCATAGTTATATTTTCACTATACAGTGCTAACTGTAGCAACTTCCACTAATTGTGAATTTTCAGGCATTCTAACATATGATGTATGTTTCTCATCAGGAACCAATTCATCCTAAATATTTCCAAATGTGCCATAAGGCTTGCCAGTACTTTGACCTACTTTCTTCAACAGACAAGTCTTTTTGAGGCGTATTGCTGGACTGCAAATTGTGGGTTCGAAGTTAAATCCAAGTAAGTCTCAGTGAATCAACTGAGCAGTAACAGAAATCAATGTTAAATTTGTAAGGAATTCAGCAAAAAAGTGATATAGATATATAAATGTATACGTTACAAAGAAACATCACAATAATGTTCATTAAACAGAGTACTAGCCTGACACTGCAATGTTTTTTTTTTGTTTAAGTGGGACAGGACAAGCACTGAAAAATACATTTCAAACTGTCCATCCAAGCGGGTTAATTGAACTCAACCAACTAGGAACATGCGTCACGGTCACACAGCAGATCTTGAATGGAAGCAAGTGGACTAAAGTCCCAGGCTGCTTCAGTCACCTAAGGGCCAGCAAAAATAGATGTGATAAGGCAACTACCACATTTAGGACCTCATGTATCAACAGATAACCCCACTCACACAGTATGGGCAGAACACTCTTGTACACTAGGCCCTTGAAACTCTTCGCATTCAGAACATAGAAATTAACGAAGCACCATGCATGTGCTGCATTATAAAGCCCACAAAACAATGCTGCACATTCCTTTATGTAGAACAAATAGTTGAAAATAATCCAACATTCATCACTGGTGGCATGCAAAATTATGTATCTTTTTTATCAAACTCCAAGGATTATGAAAAAAAGAAGACTCTTTATTTAGTTTAAGTCGGTGAAACCAAATAAATTCATTTCATCATGAGTAGGCATGCAGTATTAATGCTTTTAACGTTACTTTGCTTTTGTAGGAAAATGGCTCCTTGTTGCAGTAACCCCCCCCCACTTCTTGCCTGATATTGATGCTGACTTGACTGAGAGTGTGCTGGGACCCTGCTAACCAAGCCCCAGCACCAGTGTTCTTTAAAAATGTACCATTGTTTCCACAAATGGCACACCCGGCACACAGATATGGCCCTTGTAAAAGGTACCAGTAATACCAGGGCCCTGTGACCAGAGAAGGTCCCTAAGGGCTGCAACATGTGTTGTGCCACCCTAAGGGACCCCTCACCTAACACATGCACACTGCCATTGCATTTGTGTGCCTTGGTGGGGAGAAAAAGGCAAACTCGACATGGCATCCCCCCTGGATGCCATGCACACAAAATACTGCCTGTGGCATAGCTAAGTCAACCCTCTAGCAGGCTTTAAAGCAGTAAGGCAGGGTGCACTATACCACAGGTGAGGGCATAGCTACATGATCAATATGCCCCTAGAGTGTCTAAATCCATTCTTAGACATTGTAAGTACAGTGTGGCTATATTAAGTAAGTATATGGTCTGGGAGTTTGTCAAAACAAACTCCACAGTTCTATAATTACTACACTGAACACTGAGAAGTTCGGTATCAACCTTCTCAGAATAATAAACCCACATTGTTGTCAGTGTTGGGTTCATTAAAATCTTAGAGATGCCCCCTGTATTTTACCCAATCCTTCAATGCAGGACTGACTGGTCTGTGCTGCCTGCCACTGAGGGACGAGTTTCTGACCCCCTGGGGTGAGAGCCTTTGTGCTCTCTGGGGCCAGAAACAAAACCTGCGCTGGGTGGAGGTGCTTTGCACCTCCCCCCTGCAGGAACTGTAACATCTAGCAGTGAGCCTCAAAGGTTCAGGCTTTGGTTACAATGCCCCAGGGCACTCCAGCTAGTGGAGATAGCCGCCCCTCCCCAGACACAGCCCCCACTTTTGGCAGCAAGTCCGGGGAGATAATGAGAAAAACAAGGATCAGTCACCCCCTCAGCCAGCTCCATCCCTAAGGTGACCAGAGCTGAAGTGACTCCCTCCTTAGAAAATCCTCCATCTTGGTTTGGAGGATTTAGCCCAATAGGGATATGGATGTGTCCCCCTCCCCAAAGGGAGGAGGCGTAAGGAGGGTGTAGCCACCCTCAGGGACCGTAGCCATTGGCTACTGCCCTCCAGCCCTAACACACCCCTAAATGTAGTATTTAGGGACGACCCTCAACCCAGGAAATCAGACCTGACCGCGACTGCCCAGTAACAAAGAACCCAACGCCTGGAAGAAGGACTGCACCCGCAGCCCCCAGGCCCTTAAGGAACCAACTACCAGTACAGGAGTGACCAGCAGGTGGCCTTCATCTTTTCCCAGTTGGTGGCTGGCCCGAGAATCCCCCCTGTGCCCTGCCTCCATCGCCAGAGTGACTCCTGGGTCCCTCCATTGATTTCAACACAAAACCCGATGCCCTGTTCACACACTGCACCCGGCTGCCCCTGTGCCGCTGAGGGTGTATTTTGTGTGCCTGTTTGGGACCCCCCGTCCCACCCCCGTGCTCTAAAAATAAAAATACGCTGTCCTGCTCCCCGAGGACGCAGGTACTTACCTGCTAGCAGACTGGAACCGGAGCACCCCTAGTCCCCAGAGGCACCTATGTTATTTGGGCCCCTCTTTGACCTCTGCACCTGACCGGCCCTGTGTTGCTGGGTGTTTGGGGTTAACACCTTAGGTCCTATGGCCTGGAGACTGAACTTGTAAGTGCTTTACTTACCTCAAAAACTAACCTGTACTTACCTCCACCAGGAACTGTTGAATTTTGCAATGTGTCCACTTTTAAAATAGTTTATTGCAATTTTATGCAAAATGATGCACATTATCGTTGTACTTCGAGTTCTATATTTACCTATGCCAATTTACTCATTTGTTGCCTGGGTGTGTACAACAAATGCTTAACACTACCCTCTGATAAGCCTACTGCTCGACCACACTACCACAACTAGAGCATTAGTATTATCTATTATTGCCACTATCATCCTCTAAGGGGAAGCCTTGGACTCTGTGCACACTATCTCTCACTTTGAGATAGTATATACAGAGCCAACTTCCTACAGGTTTCTTTTTTTATTAGTAGTTGGCAAAGGGCAACCTAATGTGGCGGTTTCCTAGGGAAGATAACTTTTCACAACACTGGCACTGGGGGTCATGGGAAAAGCCCCAGTGTCATGCTGAACATAAGCAGTAGAAGGAAGTTTTAGGTGCGCAAACGAAGCAGTAGCAATCCCGCGTTACTGCTGCAGTGGTAGGTGCTTTAAGATCTATCCCCAAGCTACCACATTCGCTGAAAGGACAGAACAGATGATGTACTCGGCCATGGGTTGAAAAATGGCTAAGAGGGCAGAAAAGCAGCAAATACGTATATTCTAGCTGTGGAATAGTACCCTGCCAGTACACATGCAGCAAGCCGTTCATTTTAAACAGAGATGCATATTTTATGGTTCCATTTTTTGATAGTTTAGTAAACTCCGTTCCTTCGGGTTTCTTCTTAAGCTTCTTTCCTCGCCTTCATAGTAAAGGTGGAAATATTTGAAAAAGTTTAATGTCTCGTGCCATTTACTTTTAGCATTTCTTATATAATATTTTCAAGGAAATGTTTTTTCAGTTCCAAATGAAATAAAAAACACACAACATTTCAATGTCATATTATTGAAGAACATATTGATATTAAGTAGTTATTACTTTTGTTCACTCTATAGCTTTTCCAACACTTCAAATAATCGTTGCATGGCCAAAGGGACATGACTATTGGAATCACAAGAAACTGAAGACTGAGTTTCCTTTCACTCCCACTTAGAAACTTTAGTGGTTGTAACATTTTCCTGAGCAGTGTCTCTCCATGATGGAGTACGTAGTCAGTCATGCCAAGGCTCAGTTCTGGGCTTCTTTGACAACACCATAAAAGAAGATCAAAGAAGAGTTATGCACATTTCTTTAACCACATGAGTGTCTGATGTTACCTGTCAATGACACCGGAATAGGTCTTATGGTGGACCTTTCATCGGTCTACTCAAATGAAGGAAAGTTTCCAAACGTATTCTCATCAATTGTGAGATACACCAAGAACTTTACCAGTAGCTGTTGGTGAAGCACTAACACCTGCCTTTTTCTGTTGGATCCAGACATAATCGTTAGGAAAGATTATGCACCATATGTCAACATACAGTTTAAGGAAAAGGCCTGCATATTGAATGAATGTTACGCAGAGATGTTGATTAACAGCACCTATATTTGAGATACTTCAATCTAGATTGGAAGGATATTTGGCTGAAAAGAGGGGCATCAAGATCAAACCAAACGCCAGCTTCAACTAATAGTTTCTGAAAGTCACCATTAGATGTCAAGAGCATTATAGGATGCTAATGGTAATGCTGCCTGCTGCACTACCTTTTTTTGTTCTAATATAAAGCCATGACGTCATGCACCCAGTTCAGGTTTGAGAGAGTAAAATATTATTGTGTTGTACATAAGATTCCATAGCACGTTAACTCAGATATTCTAATTAATCAAACCAATTTTAAATATTGTATAGTATAAAATAAATTAAACAATAATGTTGGAATAATACAAGAGTTCAATGTTCGAGTTTTAGGGTTACTCTCCTAATCGTTAGTAAAGGAATCAATTACAGCCTATAGCATTAGACAATTGATTTAAAATGTGCAATTGGTAATGGAGGTACTTAGAGGAATTGTGCTCTGGGGTGGAGCATGGCTTGAGGCAGACTTCAACAATGTTTACTTGACATTGAACCTGCAGGGTAATCGTATCCTGGATTTTAAAATCAGGATGCAACAAGGTTGTCTCAAGTGGAGCTGGCTAAATTCACATGTTTAATGTCCGTGGATGAGTCTGGTGATATCTGTTGGGTAGAGTGCTTGTTGGCAAGCAGGTGCTGTTGAAGACCAAAGCATAATGTAAAACTTTGTTGTCCTAAGAAGAAACAGAATGCTTTGCGCTGGCACCAGTTGGACTTCTTTTTCCAGTTCAGTGGCCCAGTGGTAATGGATTTTTACACTTAGATTTTTTCTGATAGCTTCAGGTCAAAATAACTTATGTTTATATACAGTTTAAAAGATGCAGTTTACACTATATTTAACGTCAGCAAATCATTGTGTTTGATTCAGCAAAAAACACTAGGATGTGATGACAGCCATCATCTGGCTCTGGATACAATATACTGGCATTCTCAACCCTACATTCTCACGATAAAGCATTAATAATATGTTCTCTTTTTAATGCTGCTGCATTTAAAAGGAATGTAAAGAATGTTAATAACTATATGAAGTGGGCCGAGGTGTACCAGTGTCACAGTAAATCCCTCACCTAGAACATTAAATAGAATGTCCTGTTTTGTTAAAAACAAAAAGTGTAACAAGTGCAGGTGTGTAGACTCTTCTTTTGCTACTAGCTCTGACCAATTTCTCCACATGCAACAACCACATCTGGCTCCTTAGAGAAAACTACCAAGCCACATCTCATAAGGGGTGGGTTCACTACTACTCTGCCCAAACAGAGAGGACAAGACCTTATTGTGTGGAGATCCTGTTCCATGTCCCGTCCAGTAACCATGCAAGAGAAAGGTGCAAGTCTGTCCATACATTAGCACTAATGAATGATTGTGAACATGTTCACATGCAGTCACGTTTTCTAATTGTACAAATCTGACCTTACAACTCTGGATTTCTGAGAACAAATCAGAAAAACATTCAAGATGAATGAGTGATGTGGCAAATATGAAAATACACCTACTGACATGTTTCATTTACACATACACTGAGGTTTAAATGTAATGGGGCAAATATAAATACGAAATTAGGATTAAAGTGTGACTGTGCAAATCTGAACAAGCATCTAGGATGGTGTTCTTGACGTATGGTGGGCTTTCATGGTACACTCGCTCCATTCCTGTATCATGGTTGCAGTGGCTTAGTCCTGCTAAATCGTAGGCACATTGTAGACTCTGATGGGAAAATGTTCTAGTCATTACTGCAGTACTTGCAGTAGTATGATGCTGGTAATTCTTCATATATAATGTTAACATTCTTGGTATGATTGTGCCCAGCACTAATGCGCACACTAACATAATATTGGCAATGATTGCGTTTCTAAAATATTATTTCTGTAGATGTCTGAGACCTAGGCATATAATATAATATGTACACTCCTGATGAACCATAATTGTCGTCCATGTCTGAAGTTTTCTAGTTTTGTATTGTATAACCCCTACTTGCAACACGTTTATTTTGAGGTAAAAGGGTTTCAACTACATAAATACTGAAAAAAAGAGTCAAAACAGGTTTCCCATGGCATGAATCCAAGTTAAACACTTCCAAGGGATAATCTAACCGAAATACATTATATACCATGTAGAAATCATATTCTAGGAAAAGTTTGAGAGTGTAATGTCTGCTCCAACAAGCACAATGAGGTCTAATGGATGGACAAATGCATGATTGATAGTATTATGAAAGCATGAAGGATGAATGTAACAATGAATGAATGAACGAAGGTGTCTTCTCAAACACTTTGCAAAGCAAAA
This sequence comes from Pleurodeles waltl, assembly GCF_031143425.1. Classification (NCBI taxonomy): domain Eukaryota; kingdom Metazoa; phylum Chordata; class Amphibia; order Caudata; family Salamandridae; genus Pleurodeles; species Pleurodeles waltl. The sequence goes on along the minus strand of NC_090448.1, from coordinate 263,142,661 downwards.
TGCTTTTAGACACCAAGGGCCAGATGTCTGAAAATATTTTGCACTCACAAACGGAAAAATCGGCCGTTTGGGAGTGCAAAATAGTGGTCTGCAATGCATGAAAGGCATTCGCAGACCACAAAGTAGAAATCGCAAAAATTTGCATTTTTTGCCTTGCGACCAGGATTTTGCGAATCGCAATTTGCGATTCGCAAAATCCAGGTCGCAAGGCAATGCTGCAAAAAATCGCAAATTTCGATTTTTCGCAGAATGGTATTTTGCACATGCAAAATACTATGGGGGTCATTCTGACCCTGGGGGTCATTGACCGCCAGGGTCAACGACCACGAGAGCACCGCCAACAGGCTGGCGGTGCTCTCAAGGGCATTCTGACCGCGGCGGTTTGGCCGCGGTCAGAAAGGGAAAACCGGTGGTCTCCCGCCGGTTTTCCGCTGCCCTCAGGAATCCTAGCTGCGCCGCCATGGGGATTCCGACACCCCATACCGCCATCCTGTTCCTGCCGGTTCGCCTGCCAGGAACAGGATGGTGGTATGGGGTGTCGTGGGGCCCCTGGGGGCCCCTGCAGTGCCCATGCCAATGGCATGGGCACTGCAGGGGCCCCCGTAAGAGGGCCCCACAAAGAATTTCAGTGTCTGCCTAGCAGACACTGAAATTCGCGACGGGTGCAACTGCGGGTTGCACTCCGCCGGCTCCATTCGGAGCCGGCTTCCTCGTGGGAAGGGGTTTCCCGCTGGGCTGGCGGGCGGCCTTCTGGCGGTCGCCCGCCAGCCCAGCGAGAAAGCCAGAATGGCCTCCGCGGTCTTTTGACCGCGGAGGGGCCATATGGCGGTTCCCGCCAGGCGGGCGCGACCGCCGCCCGCCGGCCTCAGAATGAGGCCCTATGATCTGCAACCAGGTGGTAACCTGGTGCAAAATTTAAAAATGCAGTAAAACTGAATTTTTAAATTTAACATGTAAAGCACACATGCCCTTTTGGCATGTGTGTACCTTACATGTTAAAAAAAAAAATGGGGTACAGGAGAGGGGACCTTAGGCACCCAACACCCTGGCCTTTTGCAATTCCAAAATTGCGATTTCTGGTTCAGAAATCGAAATTTTGGAAATGCAAAAAATTCGCAGCTATGGGCCAACAGGCCCATAGTTGCGAATGGGGCCGGTATCGCAATTTGCGATTCGTTAATAGCATTTACGATTTTTAAGAAATCGCTATTACCGATTCGCAAATGTGATACATGGCCCTTTGCGAGTCAGTAATAGCGATTTCTTAAAAATCGCTATTACCGAATCGCAATGGGCCGTGATCATACATCTGGCCCCAAACACATAAAGGCAAATGCACTAATGCCTGAGATACCAACTAAAGAAGCCTTGTTTATTACTTTTCTGAATATGAAGTGGTTTAGGTACTGCAAAGAATCAAAAAGAACTTCCAATGTATTGTGTCCAAAAATGTGGAACATGACCACTTTGTCATGTTCGCCGCCAGTGAGGTCCCACAGCACGGGATTCCTCGGAAGCCCCCCTACCACCCAGATTGTCCCTGAGCCCTCCCGCCTCTCAGGATCTACCATCCAGTGCTACCACCAGCCTCTTCGCAGCACCTTCTTAAGCACCGACCAAAAAACCATAGTAGCCTTTGCCACTGGGGGAGGAGCTGTAACTCTCTACTAACTCCTCCCCATGGCTTAAAGCCACCAGCAAGGTCTTGCAAAGCCCGAGCCAAGGGCACTCATCTCTCATTTCGTCCTCAGTTACGTCCTCTGCTCCTTGCTCCCTGCCTCCACTGCGTTGCTCCTTGCCCCTGTGCCTCCCCTGCTCCTACACCCCTGTGTCACTCCTTACCCCTGCATCGCTCCTTGCCCAGCGTTGCTCCTTGTCCTTACAGAGCTCCTTGCCCCTGTGTCTCTCCTTCACTTTGCATTGCTCCTAGCCCCTGCACCTCCCCTGTCGCTTGCCCATGCATTGCCCCTACCCCTACCTTGCTCCTCACCGCAGCACCATCCCCGCCCTTGTGTTGTGCCTGCCTCTGTGCTTCACCATCCCCTTCATTGCACCTGCCACTGCATCACCCCTGCCCAGTGCTGCCTCTGCATGACTCCAGCCTGTGATTGCCCATCAATGCCTCTACTCTCCTCTACGATGACCAGATGCCCTGACCAGCCAGAAACTCCATGGAGACCGCCACACCACGCAAGAGTCATAATCAACAAACTCATCACTTACGCATCTCCAGACGGAACCCTGGAACCACCGCCAGCCTCCGTTACTCCACCAAGGTACTCCAGGACCTCGACCCTGGAAGTCAAAGCATCTGTGTGTCCACCACCTCACACTCCAGCAAAGGACTCCTGCTGACTCTGTGTCATCTCATGTGACACTGCCTACAATTTGCTCCATGCTACTCCAACCAAGAAGCCCAGACTCACCTGCTGCAATACATTCTTCTCAACGCCCGCTCCTTCTGCAAGCACACCATAGAAGTCACCAGCCTCTCCACAGACATCGCATTCATCACCAAAAAGTGGCTGAAACCTTCTGCAATCCCCAACATCATCACCACCATTACCCCGAATAGCCAAAAGATGGTACACTACGACCGCACCAACAAACAAGGCGGAGAAATTGCCAACATTTTCACTCTTCAACATTTACATGGCCCTGCTCGCATCCATCCTCAGGGGCCACAGGCTCAACATCGTCTCCTACACTGACGATACTCATCTCACTGACCAAAAACCCCACTACTGCCAAGAAGGATTTCCACAACAGGGTGGAAGCCGTTGCCACCTGGATGAAGGACAGCTGCCTCAAGCTCAAATCTGACAAGACCGAGGTCCTCATCATGAGACCATCCACATCAGCCTGGGGCTACTCCTGGTGGCCATCGACCCTCAGCACTCCCCCACCCCAACAAATCACTCATGCAACCTCAGCTTCATCCTGGACTCATCACTCACCATGACCCGCCAAGTCAACTCAGTTGCATCCTCCTGATTTCACACACTTCTTTTCCAGAAGATCTACAAATGGATCCCAATGGACTTTCCGTAAAACCGTAACCCATGCCCTTGTTACCAGCAGACTCAACTATGGCAAGGTACACTATGCCGCTACCACCAAGAAGAACCGACAGAAACTACAGCACATCCAAAGCACCTCCTTCAGCCTCCTTGACCTTTCCCACAATGAACATATCTCCAATCACCTAAGAGACCTCCACTGGCTTCCTATTGAGAAAATTATTAACTTCAAGCTCCTTTTCTACGCTTACAAGGTCCACCATGACCTAGAACCCACCTACCTCAACCTCTGTGTCACCGTCTACTCCCCCACCAGACTTCTCCGCTCAACAAGCACTAGTCACCGTACCCCGCATACGGAAGACCTTGGCTGTTGGAAGTTCCGTTGTCTACCTCACAGCAAAGAGCTGAAACACCCTGCAGCTCAGACAGTCACCATCGTTATCTTAATTCAGGAAGGACCTTAAAACCTGGCTCTTCAACTGAAGCTCAGAGGACAAACCCCTTTAGCGCCTTGAGACCCTTATGGGTAAGTAGTTGTGCTTTATAAACCCTGACACCTCACTGTCAGGTTCCACACATGGCACAGTACTGAGACTTCTCTGATCACCATCACAGATGACATCAGAAGACTCCTTGACCTCTCCACATCTTTCACCACAGTCTCCAACAGCACCCTCATCAACTGACTCCACAACTTAGGAATACAAGAAGACACCCTCCTTCCTCACAGGACACACCCAATGCATCTGCCTGCTCCCTTTCACTTCAGCACAAAAATACATCATATGTGGTGTACCCCAAAGATCAGCCCTCAGCCCCACCCTATTCAACGCATACATGACCCCCCTCGCAAACCTTAACAGGTCCCATGACATCAGCATAATCTCTTACATGGACGGTACACAACTTATCCTCTCCCTCACCGATGACCCAGTCAACATCAATACCAACTTCTCCAGTGCCATGAAATGTAACCAACGTGATGAGACACAACCACCTCAAGCTGAAATCCAACAATACTGAAGTAGTCATCTTAGGGAGAAACACCTCCACCTTGGACAACAGCTGGAGGTCAACCCAACTCAGACCCAGCCCTTCCCCTACAGACCATGCCCACAACCTAGTGATCGTCCTTGACAGTCAAATGACAGTGAAATGTCAGGTCACCTCCTCCTGCTTCCACACTTCCGCATTCCCAGCAGAATCTTCAAATGCATCCCCATCTAAACATGGAAGATCATCACCCAAGGCCTCATCCCCAGCCACCTTGACTGCGGTAATGCCTTCTATGCCGGAATCTCCACCCAGCTACTCAGAAGTCTGCAGACCTTTCAGAATGTGGCAGCCTGACTCCCCAGATGCACTCACATCAGCCCTCACCTGAGGAACCTCCACTGATTCCCTGCCTAGAAGAGGTGCAAATTCAAGATCGTCACCCTCCCATACAAGGCCCTCCATGACCTCGAACCCCCTTACATTACCCGACGCTCCAGACACCTCTGCTCTGCCTCTCTCTCCCTTGCACACACACCCCACATGGCCGTGGCGGCCGTACCTTCTCTTGCATTGCTGCAAGAGCCTGAAATTACCTGCCACCCAACCCCCAGACATCCCCCTTGCTGACAGACTTCAGGGAGAACCTTAAGACCTGGCTCTTTGACTAAGGCACAGCACCCAGACACCCCACAGGGTGATGGAGAAAACCAAAAGGGGGTTCCCTGGCTGGATGAACGTAGCTCGTGCAGGGAAAGCTACTATAGAGAATATCTAAATAACGAGCTACTATAATTCACCTGTAGGTAGGACAATCTTCAGGTATAATATCACTATGGATAATGATCATCAGAGTGTTCTATGTCAAGGGCCAGCAAGGACATAAGGAAGACAATACGGCTGGACATAGAAAAAAAGGATAAACATATTCTATCCGTACAAAATAGTTTTATTTAGTGGATTTACACAAAGTTAAAAACATGGAAACCAATAACTAAAAACTAAAAAGAACAATCAACAATGTACCTAAGGCAGACATACCGCAATCATACTGGGGTAAAACTAGCCTAGAAATTAAAACATACAAGATTACAAATACAGAGGAATCAAAAAGGTCTTGATATGACAAAGGTAGTGCAATGACAATGATAACCAAATAAGGCAATCAATTGCCTATCAATGGAAGGAAGAAAAGAAAAACAAATCTAACAAAGTTAGGATAGCGGTCTATGCTCTGATACTAGCTGGATCTATAATAACAAAAGAACAAATAATAGTGATAGGATTGTTCAATCAATGAAATACTGTAGGAACAGAAGGCCTACGCGTGTTTCGGTGTTCCTCTAATATTGAGGTCAACTTCCTCAGGGCCAGCCCAAATTTTACAACTTAATGTTAGTATAATCCTTGCAGCTGAACGTCCTGGTAATGACTTGTCTCCAATTCTTGATATATATAGGACATATAGACGTAATATCTAATGGAAGGAAATATACACATATATAATGTTTGTGCACCAGGAATCTTCAATACTAGTTTTAATCTAGCTAACAAATAAGGAAAATATTTATTTATCTAGATAATGTGAATGGACTCATATTTGGTCCTTACTAAGTCATGCGATACACTAATTGTGAACAAATCATGTGAAAGTGAGTTAATTCTCCCATACAGATAATATTTTGAGAGTAATTGTTAGCAAACAACCATTGAGATGTTAGGAGAATCTAAAGTAAGAGAAGAAAAGAAAAGAAAAATTAACCTAATGTATAAATTAGAGATCTAATTGTTCCCGAAATGGAAGCAAATGCACTCAAGTGAATGGTGAAATTAGTTGCAGTAGGATCGTATTTGTTATTATTTTTTGTATGTAATACCTGTGGTTTCAGCTTGGAGTTAAGACTGTTCCATTTTCCAAGGAAATGCGTCAATGTAAACTTTGTTGTCAATAGGGGTAAAGAACGTTTCCTAATGGAAGGAAAAACTTTACTCAATATGGGCAATCCAAAGAGTAAGATGACAATACAAATCTATAAAGCTCAGGATAAAGATGAATTAGACACTAGCCAGCATGGGAGAGATTTTCTCTATACATATGGACTGCAAGTCACCTGTTAAACAGCTGCGCAGGATAGACTAATAAATTTCAATTTAGGTTGTTTGGGAAGTCTCTGTGTTAGTATTGAGCCCAATGAAAATTCCAAGGAATATACTTCAATAAGGTGGCTAATTGAGATAAAAGAAGATAAAACGAACAGTTCAGACGACACAGCTTGTTCTATTAAAAGGAAATTCAGTTGCTATGAAAAGTTGTAAAATGAGTAATTAAGTACCACTAATATATTTAGTACGCTTACCTAGAAGTCGGATGGCTTGACCAGAGATAATTAGTTGGAGCGCCCGACAGCAGCTCTCGATTGTATATTCACGTTAGTTAGTTGACTTCCGGGAAGAGCTGGAACGGGCGTAATGAAAATAAGATGAAAGTCCAAGACGGCCGCCATGTTGGACTAGTTACGATCAAAGAACTTTGCCTGAACAAAAGGGGGTGATGGCATGCACTATACAAATGCGTATTGATTGATTGGAAGGAGAATTAAGGTGTGGCAGCCTCAATAGAGGAAGGGTTAAAACACAGATATTAGATGACAAGTGAGATAGTCCAGTGTACGGACTTGTGAACCTTTGAAAGCATGCAACTCTGAACAAGTAACCATTTTCAGAAGTTTCAGACTGAAAATGAAACCAGGATATCATAAATTCTTTAGTCTACAACATATATCTGATGAAAAAGGATGTTAAGTAAATGTTATAGTCCTCACCATCTTCAGAAAATCGGAGTTGCTAATTATCCACTCACGTGTTATTGACCCAAGTAAAGGAGATCACAAATAATGTCAATTAACCAGCCATTATTGTCCAAAGTTAAGAGCAATATGACAATTTGCCCCAACCAGAAACCCTCAACATGTCCAGCTTATCATTCCTCTGCATCCAATCCCACTGATGCAGAGAAGATGGCCCATCAAATGCACCCTGAACCTCCTCTTTGTGACACCTCCTTGGAGGCACCTACCTACACATATTGCTGCCACACAACTTCCTTCAACATTTCATGCTCTCCAGATCCTGTCCACAGCTCCTTAGGTCAACATCGTCCTTAAGTATTCATAGTGCACCCAGAAGTCTCATAACCTGAAAAAAAACTATTGGAAGCAGTGAGCCACAAGCTCGGACAAGGAATGGTAAGCACCCCAGAACAGCATGGAAGTGATGACAGGTAAACAAATAATAATCCAGCAATCCAATCAATCTAACTGTATAGCCTCCACTCACACCTTTACTACTAGTAATAATGTGAGTTTATTGTCCTTGAAATGAGGACTAATGGACCCCTGTTGGATAATTTGGCATGAGATTATGTATTTGAAACATGACCTATTGATTTTTTTGAAAGAAAAAACAGTTCATTGAAACACCTTTGATGAGACATTTACATTGAATGAGCTGTTGGCAAGAAACTTTAGAGCCTGGAAGGCACTAGAAATAACAATCTCTGGCATTAGAGCGAGGCCTTCTGTATGTTGGGGGCAAGACAGCACTGTGGCAAGTCTTTGTCACTCTAAGCTCTACTTTAATCTCTGTGTAATTTCCCAGTTATTCTTTGCACCATATTTTAAGGGGAGACTCCTAACACACATTAGCACTCTCCGGTTCGGTTCAATTGAGATGGGACAGTTTTCAGAGGGCTGCCCACTTCCTGGTTGACCCCAAACCACAGCCATTTTATCATGTTAGGCGGTCTAGGCGTTGCTTCTTATTGGAAATGCCTATTTAAGCGAACACAGGGCGGGAACGTGCAGCAACTTCTAGGCAAGTGTTTGTCACTCCATGCTCCATTTAATCTATATGTATTTTACCTGTTATTCTTTGTGCCGTATTTTAAAGAAGTGGTTCCTTACATACCCTAATACTCTGCGGACCGCCATTGCAACAACCAATTGAGTTGAGAAAGTTTTCCGAGGGCTGCCCACTTCCAGGTTAACATGAAAGTACCACCATTCTGGCAGGTCAGTGGCCTAGGTGTTGCTCCTTATTTAGACGCCTATTTAAGCGATCAATGGGTGTGTACAGTCAGCAGATACCCACAGCAGGGCTGTCAAAGGAAAGTTCATCTGCACCCATCAACACCTGGATGTCGCTAGACACCAGACCTCTGCTCCCTGGTCTGAGACTTCTTCATTATCATGGGAAGCCATACAACTCTGTGTTACAGCTCACTCGAACCGCACCAAATGTACAGTGATCTCAGCACACTAAAATATCCATCTTTTGGCTGCATGCAGCGGTTACCTTTTCTTAGAGGGCCCAACATCCTTTAAGAAGTGTGGGTTCTCTGGTTTGGCTGTCCTGCTTTCAACTGGGACTAGGAAGAAGAAGACTCCCCTACTAGTACCACCTATCACTAAACAGGCAAAGAGGCAGGCAGCTACATCTTCTAGCGCACCACAGGCGCTTAAGGGTTTATACTGTAACATCAGGTCTATGGCCAAACATCTCACTGAAATATGGGATCTTACCACTGTATACCCTAAATTAGCTTTTTTACAGAGACCTGGCTAAACTCTACAGCTCTTCCTTGCATCCCACTGCCCCTACCATAGAAATATTCCATGATTTAACTAGATAGAGAAGTCAGACCTGGGGGCAATGTCACCATTGCTTTCCAAGATTCTCTGAATGTCAAACTATTGATACCCTACTTGCAAACCCGGTGAAATTGTGTATATTTAAAATCACTATTTCTCTTAGAAATTATTGGAAGCGGGCGCTTGTTTACCGCTCGCCTGGTGCCAAAAAAAAAAGATTTCTGCTGTGCACTCATTGATTACATTGCACCACAAGTCCTATTGTCTAAAGATTTTCTGCTCCTGGGTGACTATAAATTCCATGGGGAAAACTCTGAAGATGCTAATGTGGTCTAACTCCTAATGGACATGGAGATGATTGGGATCCAACAAAAAGTAACAGGACCCACACATCAAGCAGGACATAGATTAGCCCTCATTTTTTCTAACTCCTTACAAATTAGTAGTGAACCTCTACTACCCCCAACATGGACTGACTACCATTTGAATAAGTTACAAATCCGTTGTGGCTAGGAACTAGTGGAGTAAGGAGAAATAGGAAGGCAGATTCTCTAAGTCTGTCTCTGAAATCCTTGTACCCTATGTGATCCCCTCACACACCAACACAAATCAAGCCCTAACAGTGTACCATGGCCCACTGGACATCATTTAGGGTGACCCCTGCACTGTCTTTGTGACCTCTGGCCTCAGAGGTTACAAAATCAGTGCCAGGAATAAGGTGGCCGCTCGTCCTTATGGCTGTCGAATGGGGCCCCACTCTGTTTTCTCTCAACAGAGAAAACAGAGTGGTATTACACTAATAATAAATAATCTTTCAATATTCATTGTTAGTGTGTTAAATTACAATTAGTTGGAATATATATAGCTTTCCCTTGCAACTGTGGTAAGTGAAAAAGTGCCTTGAAATGCATGTTGTGTGCATGCTTGTGGATAGTGCATGTTTTTTTAAAGAAAATGTGTGTGAGTTATAAAGGTGGGCTCCTAGCATTTTGGTGAATTGACATTCATGTGTTGCTGTGTTACTGAGGCTTTCGATAAAATTGCTCCACTGAAGTGGGTGCCTTTTATTCCATCCAGAGGCTATGCTCCTTGGTACACTGATGAACTGCGCCTAGAAAAAGTGCAAACCTCTAGAATACAGACAGCTTTTGACTAAATGCCCTTCAGCCAGAGAAACGTACAGGATGTCACTCAACAGCTACCATAAACATATTAAAGTAGCCCACAAACACTATATCACAAGAAAAATAAACCTAGCAGGAACCTCCACCAAGGACCTCTTCAAAATGGTGAACGAATGTGTGAAGTTACTAGCTTGTAATAGTTCCATCCTGGCTTCCCAATCATTATGCGATTCTCTGGCAGACATTTTTGAAGATAGGATCAATGCCATTTACGAAAAATTCGATGCCACCCAGAGCCAACTGCGGACTCAAACTGATTTCAATCAGCCTTTCCAAAATAGAATTTCTGCATTAGAGAAATGTGAGCCATGCTCACAAGAGGAGGAACAAGCGATGATAGTCGGTGCCAACTCTTGCTCCCCAAGGGACATATGCCACCTCAGGATCACTTCTTCCTTAGCTCACTGTATTGTGCCATCCATCACAGACCTTTTTAATTTTTCTTTAGATTGTGCTTCACTCCTGGAAGTGGAAGTTTGGCCAAGTGTCTCCAATTCAAAAAATACCTTACGCCAATCCTGGAATTATTTTCCAACTACCAAGCTATATGTTTGCTTCCTCTGCTAGGAAAATGCCTAGAAAGTCACATAAATTAGCAACTTGCCACCTATCTGGTAGAGCACAAGCTTATTGACCCCTCATAATCGGGCTTCAGAGTGATGCACAGCACTGAAACCACACTAGTGGCAGTCACTGATACCATCAAACTCTCACTAGATGCAGGTACTCCAGTAATGCTGGTATTGCTGGATCTCTCAGCAGCCTTTGACACTGTCTCACATTCAGTCTTAATCCACAGACTGCACGGCACAGAGATACATGGCAGTGCACTACACTGGCTCAGGGATTTTCTTAGTAAATAGACCAAAACCATTGTATAAACTTCTTTAGTTCTGGTCAGTAATGGAGTCCTGCAGTGATTCCTCCCTGAGCTTGACATCAATAAATGTCTACATGGCCCCACTTGCGCAGATTGTTAGATCTTGTGGGTTTGAGATTGTTTCGTATGTCAATGACACCCAGTTAGTCCTCGCTTTTGGGCAGGATTCAGATATGGCCAAACCACGGTTTGTGAGCCGTTTGAGGAAAGTTGCTGTTTGGATGACCAACAACTGCCTCCAATTAAGTGGAGAAAAAACAGAGATAGAGCTATTTGGAAAGGCTCAGGAGTTTTGGTCAATGGATGGGTGGCCTACTGAATTAGGCCATGCCCTTTGCCCAGAACAGGTGGTTAAAAATATTGGCATCAAATTGGATCAGACACTTTCTTTGAAAGACCAAGTCAGCACAATCTGTGGTACTAGATTTACCACTATGCGTGACATGACTCCCCACTACATCAAGAAAAACTCTAGTCCAGGCACTGATCATGAATCATCTGGACTATGGGAATGCACTACTAGTAGCAGCAAACAATTAATTGCTGGCTAAGCTCCAAGTGGTGCATCATATAGTGGCCTGATTAATCTGTAATCTATCTTCTCGCTTGTCCTCTGCTCCTATCTTCACTGGCTACCAGTTGGTAAACTCACCATTTTCAACTACGCTGCCAGACTCATAAGGCACTAACCAACCAGCATCCTACCTACCTGCATGACAGACTTCCTTTTCAAATCTGGTTGTGCTGGGATCCTTCAAAATTCCAAAAGCTTTTAAAGACATGGATGTTTTAACTGATCTTCTGCACTTGCTGTTTTTTGTTTCCTAAGTGCCAAGATACACCTCTGGGTGTAAGTTGTTTTGCGCTATAACAAATGCTTTTAACATAACATGACATGACATAATATAATATAACCTGGTATTGTGTGGAGGCTCTAAATGACTTCAGAAGACCTAAAGTTGTCTTTTTGTCCGAGCAGTGAAGTGCTCCAGAAGGTAAAATGTTATTTCGTTTCAAGCACTTATAATCTCCACTTTTATGAAATGTAGTCCTTAACTATTTACATCATATTTCGGTTGTTGTAAAGAGATTAGATATTTTCTCTGCCTTCTTAAATATTAATCAATAAACTTTATTTTGGTTACAAATACCACAAAAGCATACAAGAAGTCATAAAGAGCATTGAAACATTGAAGGCACATAGTAAAAAAAGGATTCAATATCAAAATTACTAATTCAAATTTGCATTGTAACATATTATAATCTCACCAAATTGCACAAGTATATTACTTATTAAAAACCATAACATCATACAATACAATCGTAGTGGTGCAATAAAAAAATTGTTAATTAAAGGGGATAACTTTTTTATTTTTTTCTAAATGTATACCATGAGTAATAGTCACAAGAAACAAAAAGTTTAGTCCAGAATGCAGGATAACTCTTTGTTGCACCACTAAAGATAGAACAAAAGACACTCTGTCATATCCCGTCATATTTGACTGGTGATGTTTGCTCTTATTTAACCGCTCCAATGTAGACATTTGGCTGCAGCACTTATTGGTTTCTGCATGCAACAATCTAAGTGCTACAGTGCACTGTCTGATGTCCAGTTGCCTGCAGAGCGGAACTATTCACTGCTTCTTCGGGCGCTCATAGCATGGACAAAAAAAAGACATAACATAAGAATGTTTTGTCCGCCTGTAGGCAAACTGGACATTCCTTTTTCAAATCAGCGGTGTCTTTCCCCTTGTTACAAAAACACTTAGGACAAAAAGAAAAAAGGGAGCACACTGCCTCACACTCCAGCAAAAAGTTAGCCCCAATGCATCATGGTAAATGCAGTCACTTCGTTTTGTGTTGAAAAAGTAATCAAAAGTCTTTCACCTAAGTAGGTGCAGCAAGTGCTGTGTATCTCTGGACACGTGTTTCTAGGTTTAGCCCGTCATCAGCAGAGAGCAGCCAAGTCTGTGGGGTTGCTTGAAATGCCGCCAAAAGTCTTCTCAGGTTTATGTACCACTCACTGGCGCACAGGTGCCTCACCAAAGCTCGTCAGCTCGTTAGCTCAAGGGAGCAGTCATTGGACAAAAAGAAAAAAGGGAGCACACTGCCTCACACTCCAGCAAAAAGTTAGCCCCAATGCATCATGGTAAATGCAGTCACTTCGTTTTGTGTTGAAAAAGTAATCAAAAGTCTTTCACCTAAGTAGGTGCAGCAAGTGCTGTGTATCTCTGGACACGTGTTTCTAGGTTTAGCCCGTCATCAGCAGAGAGCAGCCAAGTCTGTGGGGTTGCTTGAAATGCCGCCAAAAGTCTTCTCAGGTTTATGTACCACTCACTGGCGCACAGGTGCCTCACCAGAGCTCGTCAGCTCGTTAGCTCAAGGGAGCAGTCATTGGACAAAAAGAAAAAAGGGAGCACACTGCCTCACACTCCAGCAAAAAGTTAGCCCCAATGCATCATGGTAAATGCAGTCACTTCGTTTTGTGTTGAAAAAGTAATCAAAAGTCTTTCACCTAAGTAGGTGCAGCAAGTGCTGTGTATCTCTGGACACGTGTTTCTAGGTTTAGCCCGTCATCAGCAGAGAGCAGCCAAGTCTGTGGGGTTGCTTGAAATGCCGCCAAAAGTCTTCTCAGGTTTATGTACCACTCACTGGCGCACAGGTGCCTCACCAGAGCTCGTCAGCTCGTTAGCTCAAGGGAGCAGTCATTGGACAAAAAGAAAAAAGGGAGCACACTGCCTCACACTCCAGCAAAAAGTTAGCCCCAATGCATCATGGTAAATGCAGTCACTTTGTTTTGTGTTGAAAAAGTAATCAAAAGTCTTTCACCTAAGTAGGTGCAGCAAGTGCTGTGTATCTCTGGACACGTGTTTCTAGGTTTAGCCCGTCATCAGCAGAGAGCAGCCAAGTCTGTGGGGTTGCTTGAAATGCCGCCAAAAGTCTTCTCAGGTTTATGTACCACTCACTGGCGCACAGGTGCCTCACCAGAGCTCGTCAGCTCGTTAGCTCAAGGGAGCAGTCATTGGACAAAAAGAAAAAAGGGAGCACACTGCCTCACACTCCAGCAAAAAGTTAGCCCCAATGCATCATGGTAAATGCAGTCACTTCGTTTTGTGTTGAAAAAGTAATCAAAAGTCTTTCACCTAAGTAGGTGCAGCAAGTGCTGTGTATCTCTGGACACGTGTTTCTAGGTTTAGCCCGTCATCAGCAGAGAGCAGCCAAGTCTGTGGGGTTGCTTGAAATGCCGCCAAAAGTCTTCTCAGGTTTATGTACCACTCACTGGCGCACAGGTGCCTCACCAGAGCTCGTCAGCTCGTTAGCTCAAGGGAGCAGTCATTGGACAAAAAGAAAAAAGGGAGCACACTGCCTCACACTCCAGCAAAAAGTTAGCCCCAATGCATCATGGTAAATGCAGTCACTTCGTTTTGTGTTGAAAAAGTAATCAAAAGTCTTTCACCTAAGTAGGTGCAGCAAGTGCTGTGTATCTCTGGACACGTGTTTCTAGGTTTAGCCCGTCATCAGCAGAGAGCAGCCAAGTCTGTGGGGTTGCTTGAAATGCCGCCAAAAGTCTTCTCAGGTTTATGTACCACTCACTGGCGCACAGGTGCCTCACCAGAGCTCGTCAGCTCGTTAGCTCAAGGGAGCAGTCATTGGACAAAAAGAAAAAAGGGAGCACACTGCCTCACACTCCAGCAAAAAGTTAGCCCCAATGCATCATGGTAAATGCAGTCACTTCGTTTTGTGTTGAAAAAGTAATCAAAAGTCTTTCACCTAAGTAGGTGCAGCAAGTGCTGTGTATCTCTGGACACGTGTTTCTAGGTTTAGCCCGTCATCAGCAGAGAGCAGCCAAGTCTGTGGGGTTGCTTGAAATGCCGCCAAAAGTCTTCTCAGGTTTATGTACCACTCACTGGCGCACAGGTGCCTCACCAGAGCTCGTCAGCTCGTTAGCTCAAGGGAGCAGTCATTGGACAAAAAGAAAAAAGGGAGCACACTGCCTCACACTCCAGCAAAAAGTTAGCCCCAATGCATCATGGTAAATGCAGTCACTTAGTTTTGTGTTGAAAAAGTAATCAAAAGTCTTTCACCTAAGTAGGTGCAGCAAGTGCTGTGTATCTCTGGACACGTGTTTCTAGGTTTAGGCCGTCATCAGCAGAGAGCAGCCAAGTTTGTGGGGTTGCTTGAAATGCCGCCAAAAGTCTTCTCAGGTTTATGTACCACTCACTGGCGCACAGGTGCCTCACCAGAGCTCGTCAGCTCGTTAGCTCAAGGGAGCAGTCATTGGACAAAAAAAAAAAAGGGAGCACACTGCTACACACTCCAGCAAAAAGTTAGCCCCAATGCATCATGGTAAATGCAGTCACTTCGTTTTGTGTTGAAAAAGTAATCAAAAGTCTTTCACCTAAGTAGGTGCAGCAAGTGCTGTGTATCTCTGGACACGTGTTTCTAGGTTTAGCCCGTCATCAGCAGAGAGCAGCCAAGTCTGTGGGGTTGCTTGAAATGCCGCCAAAAGTCTTCTCGGGTTTATGTACCACTCACTGGCGCACAGGTGCCTCACCAGAGCTCGTCAGCTCGTTAGCTCAAGGGAGCAGTCATTGGACAAAAAGAAAAAAGGGAGCACACTGCCTCACACTCCAGCAAAAAGTTAGCCCCAATGCATCATGGTAAATGCAGTCACTTCGTTTTGTGTTGAAAAAGTAATCAAAAGTCTTTCACCTAAGTAGGTGCAGCAAGTGCTGTGTATCTCTGGACACGTGTTTCTAGGTTTAGCCCGTCATCAGCAGAGAGCAGCCAAGTCTGTGGGGTTGCTTGAAATGCCGCCAAAAGTCTTCTCAGGTTTATGTACCACTCACTGGCGCACAGGTGCCTCACCAGAGCTCGTCAGCTCGTTAGCTCAAGGGAGCAGTCATTGGACAAAAAGAAAAAAGGGAGCACACTGCCTCACACTCCAGCAAAAAGTTAGCCCCAATGCATCATGGTAAATGCAGTCACTTCGTTTTGTGTTGAAAAAGTAATCAAAAGTCTTTCACCTAAGTAGGTGCAGCAAGTGCTGTGTATCTCTGGACACGTGTTTCTAGGTTTAGCCCGTCATCAGCAGAGAGCAGCCAAGTCTGTGGGGTTGCTTGAAATGCCGCCAAAAGTCTTCTCAGGTTTATGTACCACTCACTGGCGCACAGGTGCCTCACCAGAGCTCGTCAGCTCGTTAGCTCAAGGGAGCAGTCATTGGACAAAAAGAAAAAAGGGAGCACACTGCCTCACACTCCAGCAAAAAGTTAGCCCCAATGCATCATGGTAAATGCAGTCACTTCGTTTTGTGTTGAAAAAGTAATCAAAAGTCTTTCACCTAAGTAGGTGCAGCAAGTGCTGTGTATCTCTGGACACGTGTTTCTAGGTTTAGCCCGTCATCAGCAGAGAGCAGCCAAGTCTGTGGGGTTGCTTGAAATGCCGCCAAAAGTCTTCTCAGGTTTATGTACCACTCACTGGCGCACAGGTGCCTCACCAGAGCTCGTCAGCTCGTTAGCTCAAGGGAGCAGTCATTGGACAAAAAGAAAAAAGGGAGCACACTGCCTCACACTCCAGCAAAAAGTTAGCCCCAATGCATCATGGTAAATGCAGTCACTTCGTTTTGTGTTGAAAAAGTAATCAAAAGTCTTTCACCTAAGTAGGTGCAGCAAGTGCTGTGTATCTCTGGACACGTGTTTCTAGGTTTAGCCCGTCATCAGCAGAGAGCAGCCAAGTCTGTGGGGTTGCTTGAAATGCCGCCAAAAGTCTTCTCAGGTTTATGTACCACTCACTGGCGCACAGGTGCCTCACCAGAGCTCGTCAGCTCGTTAGCTCAAGGGAGCAGTCATTGGACAAAAAGAAAAAAGGGAGCACACTGCCTCACACTCCAGCAAAAAGTTAGCCCCAATGCATCATGGTAAATGCAGTCACTTCGTTTTGTGTTGAAAAAGTAATCAAAAGTCTTTCACCTAAGTAGGTGCAGCAAGTGCTGTGTATCTCTGGACACGTGTTTCTAGGTTTAGCCCGTCATCAGCAGAGAGCAGCCAAGTCTGTGGGGTTGCTTGAAATGCCGCCAAAAGTCTTCTCAGGTTTATGTACCACTCACTGGCGCACAGGTGCCTCACCAGAGCTCGTCAGCTCGTTAGCTCAAGGGAGCAGTCATTGGACAAAAAGAAAAAAGGGAGCACACTGCCTCACACTCCAGCAAAAAGTTAGCCCCAATGCATCATGGTAAATGCAGTCACTTCGTTTTGTGTTGAAAAAGTAATCAAAAGTCTTTCACCTAAGTAGGTGCAGCAAGTGCTGTGTATCTCTGGACACGTGTTTCTAGGTTTAGCCCGTCATCAGCAGAGAGCAGCCAAGTCTGTGGGGTTGCTTGAAATGCCGCCAAAAGTCTTCTCAGGTTTATGTACCACTCACTGGCGCACAGGTGCCTCACCAGAGCTCGTCAGCTCGTTAGCTCAAGGGAGCAGTCATTGGACAAAAAGAAAAAAGGGAGCACACTGCCTCACACTCCAGCAAAAAGTTAGCCCCAATGCATCATGGTAAATGCAGTCACTTCGTTTTGTGTTGAAAAAGTAATCAAAAGTCTTTCACCTAAGTAGGTGCAGCAAGTGCTGTGTATCTCTGGACACGTGTTTCTAGGTTTAGCCCGTCATCAGCAGAGAGCAGCCAAGTCTGTGGGGTTGCTTGAAATGCCGCCAAAAGTCTTCTCAGGTTTATGTACCACTCACTGGCGCACAGGTGCCTCACCAGAGCTCGTCAGCTCGTTAGTTCAAGGGAGCAGTCATTGGACAAAAAGAAAAAAGGGAGCACACTGCCTCACACTCCAGCAAAAAGTTAGCCCCAATGCATCATGGTAAATGCAGTCACTTCGTTTTGTGTTGAAAAAGTAATCAAAAGTCTTTCACCTAAGTAGGTGCAGCAAGTGCTGTGTATCTCTGGACACGTGTTTCTAGGTTTAGCCCGTCATCAGCAGAGAGCAGCCAAGTCTGTGGGGTTGCTTGAAATGCCGCCAAAAGTCTTCTCAGGTTTATGTACCACTCACTGGCGCACAGGTGCCTCACCAGAGCTCGTCAGCTCGTTAGCTCAAGGGAGCAGTCATTGGACAAAAAGAAAAAAGGGAGCACACTGCCTCACACTCCAGCAAAAAGTTAGCCCCAATGCATCATGGTAAATGTAGTCACTTCGTTTTGTGTTGAAAAAGTAATCAAAAGTCTTTCACCTAAGTAGGTGCAGCAAGTGCTGTGTATCTCTGGACACGTGTTTCTAGGTTTAGCCCGTCATCAGCAGAGAGCAGCCAAGTCTGTGGGGTTGCTTGAAATGCCGCCAAAAGTCTTCTCAGGTTTATGTACCACTCACTGGCGCACAGGTGCCTCACCAGAGCTCGTCAGCTCGTTAGCTCAAGGGAGCAGTCATTGGACAAAAAGAAAAAAGGGAGCACACTGCCTCACACTCCAGCAAAAAGTTAGCCCCAATGCATCATGGTAAATGCAGTCACTTCGTTTTGTGTTGAAAAAGTAATCAAAAGTCTTTCACCTAAGTAGGTGCAGCAAGTGCTGTGTATCTCTGGACACGTGTTTCTAGGTTTAGCCCGTCATCAGCAGAGAGCAGCCAAGTCTGTGGGGTTGCTTGAAATGCCGCCAAAAGTCTTCTCAGGTTTATGTACCACTCACTGGCGCACAGGTGCCTCACCAGAGCTCGTCAGCTCGTTAGCTCAAGGGAGCAGTCATTGGACAAAAAGAAAAAAGGGAGCACACTGCCTCACACTCCAGCAAAAAGTTAGCCCCAATGCATCATGGTAAATGCAGTCACTTCGTTTTGTGTTGAAAAAGTAATCAAAAGTCTTTCACCTAAGTAGGTGCAGCAAGTGCTGTGTATCTCTGGACACGTGTTTCTAGGTTTAGCCCGTCATCAGCAGAGAGCAGCCAAGTCTGTGGGGTTGCTTGAAATGCCGCCAAAAGTCTTCTCAGGTTTATGTACCACTCACTGGCGCACAGGTTCCTCACCAGAGCTCGTCAGCTCGTTAGCTCAAGGGAGGCTGCTCTCTGCTGATGACGGGCTAAACCTAGAAACACGTGTCCAGAGATACACAGCACTTGCTGCACCTACTTAGGTGAAAGACTTTTGATTACTTTTTCAGCACAAAACGAAGTGACTGCATTTACCATGATGCATTGGGGCTAACTTTTTGCTTGAGTGTGAGGCAGTGTGCTCCCTTTTTTCTTTTTGTCCAATGACTGCTCCCTTGAGCTAACGAGCTGACGAGCTCTGGAGAGGCACCTGTGCGCCAGTGAGTGGTACATAAACCCGAGAAGATTTTTGGAGGCATTTCAAGCAACCCCACAGACTTGGCTGCTCTCTGCTGATGACGGGCTAAACCTAGAAACACGTGTCCAGAGATACACAGCACTTGCTGCACCTACTTAGGTGAAAGACTTTTGATTACTTTTTCAGCACAAAACGAAGTGACTGCATTTACCATGATGCATTGGGGCTAACTTTTTGCTTGAGTGTGAGGCAGTGTGCTCCCTTTTTTCTTTTTGTCCAATGACTGCTCCCTTGAGCTAACGAGCTGACGAGCTCTGGAGAGGCACCTGTGCGCCAGTGAGTGGTACATAAACCCGAGAAGATTTTTGGCGGCATTTCAAGCAACCCCACAGACTTGGCTGCTCTCTGCTGATGACGGGCTAAACCTAGAAACACGTGTCCAGAGATACACAGCACTTGCTGCACCTACTTAGGTGAAAGACTTTTGATTACTTTTTCAGCACAAAACAAAGTGACTGCATTTACCATGATGCATTGGGGCTAACTTTTTGCTTGAGTGTGAGGCAGTGTGCTCCCTTTTTTCTTTTTGTCCAATGACTGCTCCCTTGAGCTAACGAGCTGACGAGCTCTGGAGAGGCACCTGTGCGCCAGTGAGTGGTACATAAACCCGAGAAGATTTTTGGCGGCATTTCAAGCAACCCCACAGACTTGGCTGCTCTCTGCTGATGACGGGCTAAACCTAGAAACACGTGTCCAGAGATACACAGCACTTGCTGCACCTACTTAGGTGAAAGACTTTTGATTACTTTTTCAGCACAAAACGAAGTGACTGCATTTACCATGATGCATTGGGGCTAACTTTTTGCTTGAGTGTGAGGCAGTGTGCTCCCTTTTTTCTTTTTGTCCAATGACTGCTCCCTTGAGCTAACGAGCTGACGAGCTCTGGAGAGGCACCTGTGCGCCAGTGAGTGGTACATAAACCCGAGAAGATTTTGGGCGGCATTTCAAGCAACCCCACAGACTTGGCTGCTCTCTGCTGATGACGGGCTAAACCTAGAAACACGTGTCCAGAGATACACAGCACTTGCTGCACCTACTTAGGTGAAAGACTTTTGATTACTTTTTCAGCACAAAACGAAGTGACTGCATTTACCATGATGCATTGGGGCTAACTTTTTGCTTGAGTGTGAGGCAGTGTGCTCCCTTTTTTCTTTTTGTCCAATGACTGCTCCCTTGAGCTAACGAGCTGACGAGCTCTGGAGAGGCACCTGTGCGCCAGTGAGTGGTACATAAACCCGAGAAGATTTTTGGCGGCATTTCAAGCAACCCCACAGACTTGGCTGCTCTCTGCTGATGACGGGCTAAACCTAGAAACACGTGTCCAGAGATACACAGCACTTGCTGCACCTACTTAGGTGAAAGACTTTTGATTACTTTTTCAGCACAAAACGAAGTGACTGCATTTACCATGATGCATTGGGGCTAACTTTTTGCTTGAGTGTGAGGCAGTGTGCTCCCTTTTTTCTTTTTGTCCAATGACTGCTCCCTTGAGCTAACGAGCTGACGAGCTCTGGAGAGGCACCTGTGCGCCAGTGAGTGGTACATAAACCCGAGAAGATTTTTGGCGGCATTTCAAGCAACCCCACAGACTTGGCTGCTCTCTGCTGATGACGGGCTAAACCTAGAAACACGTGTCCAGAGATACACAGCACTTGCTGCACCTACTTAGGTGAAAGACTTTTGATTACTTTTTCAGCACAAAACGAAGTGACTGCATTTACCATGATGCATTGGGGCTAACTTTTTGCTTGAGTGTGAGGCAGTGTGCTCCCTTTTTCTTTTTGTCCAATGACTGCTCCCTTGAGCTAACGAGCTGACGAGCTCTGGAGAGGCACCTGTGCGCCAGTGAGTGGTACATAAACCCGAGAAGATTTTTGGCGGCATTTCAAGCAACCCCACAGACTTGGCTGCTCTCTGCTGATGACGGGCTAAACCTAGAAACACGTGTCCAGAGATACACAGCACTTGCTGCACCTACTTAGGTGAAAGACTTTTGATTACTTTTTCAACACAAAACGAAGTGACTGCATTTACCATGATGCATTGGGGCTAACTTTTTGCTTGAGTGTGAGGCAGTGTGCTCCCTTTTTTCTTTTTGTCCAATGACTGCTCCCTTGAGCTAACGAGCTGACGAGCTCTGGAGAGGCACCTGTGCGCCAGTGAGTGGTACATAAACCCGAGAAGATTTTTGGCGGCATTTCAAGCAACCCCACAGACTTGGCTGCTCTCTGCTGATGACGGGCTAAACCTAGAAACACGTGTCCAGAGATACACAGCACTTGCTGCACCTACTTAGGTGAAAGACTTTTGTTTACTTTTTCAGCACAAAACGAAGTGACTGCATTTACCATGATGCATTGGGGCTAACTTTTTGCTTGAGTGTGAGGCAGTGTGCTCCCTTTTTTCTTTTTGTCCAATGACTGCTCCCTTGAGCTAACGAGCTGACGAGCTCTGGAGAGGCACCTGTGCGCCAGTGAGTGGTACATAAACCCGAGAAGATTTTTGGCGGCATTTCAAGCAACCCCACAGACTTGGCTGCTCTCTGCTGATGACGGGCTAAACCTAGAAACACGTGTCCAGAGATACACAGCACTTGCTGCACCTACTTAGGTGAAAGACTTTTGATTACTTTTTCAGCACAAAACGAAGTGACTGCATTTACCATGATGCATTGGGGCTAACTTTTTGCTTGAGTGTGAGGCAGTGTGCTCCCTTTTTTCTTTTTGTCCAATGACTGCTCCCTTGA
This sequence comes from Pleurodeles waltl, assembly GCF_031143425.1. Taxonomy (NCBI): domain Eukaryota; kingdom Metazoa; phylum Chordata; class Amphibia; order Caudata; family Salamandridae; genus Pleurodeles; species Pleurodeles waltl. The sequence goes on along the minus strand of NC_090448.1, from coordinate 263,120,855 downwards.
GCTAACGAGCTGACGAGCTCTGGAGAGGCACCTGTGCGCCAGTGAGTGGTACATAAACCCGAGAAGATTTTTGGTGGCATTTCAAGCAACCCCACAGACTTGGCTGCTCTCTGCTGATGACGGGCTAAACCTAGAAACACGTGTCCAGAGATACACAGCACTTGCTGCACCTACTTAGGTGAAAGACTTTTGATTACTTTTTCAGCACAAAACGAAGTGACTGCATTTACCATGATGCATTGGGGCTAACTTTTTGCTTGAGTGTGAGGCAGTGTGCTCCCTTTTTTCTTTTTGTCCAATGACTGCTCCCTTGAGCTAACGAGCTGACGAGCTCTGGAGAGGCACCTGTGCGCCAGTGATTGGTACATAAACCCGAGAAGATTTTTGGCGGCATTTCAAGCAACCCCACAGACTTGGCTGCTCTCTGCTGATGACGGGCTAAACCTAGAAACACGTGTCCAGAGATACACAGCACTTGCTGCACCTACTTAGGTGAAAGACTTTTGATTACTTTTTCAGCACAAAACGAAGTGACTGCATTTACCATGATGCATTGGGGCTAACTTTTTGCTTGAGTGTGAGGCAGTGTGCTACCTTTTTTCTTTTTGTCCAATGACTGCTCCCTTGAGCTAACGAGCTGACGAGCTCTGGAGAGGCACCTGTGCGCCAGTGAGTGGTACATAAACCCGAGAAGATTTTTGGCGGCATTTCAAGCAACCCCACAGACTTGGCTGCTCTCTGCTGATGACGGGCTAAACCTAGAAACACGTGTCCGGAGATACACAGCACTTGCTGCACCTACTTAGGTGAAAGACTTTTGATTACTTTTTCAGCACAAAACGAAGTGACTGCATTTACCATGATGCATTGGGGCTAACTTTTTGCTTGAGTGTGAGGCAGTGTGCTCCCTTTTTTCTTTTTGTCCAATGACTGCTCCCTTGAGCTAACGAGCTGACGAGCTCTGGAGAGGCACCTGTGCGCCAGTGAGTGGTACATAAACCCGAGAAGATTTTTGGCGGCATTTCAAGCAACCCCACAGACTTGGCTGCTCTCTGCTGATGACGGGCTAAACCTAGAAACACGTGTCCAGAGATACACAGCACTTGCTGCACCTACTTAGGTGAAAGACTTTTGATTACTTTTTCAGCACAAAACGAAGTGACTGCATTTACCATGATGCATTGGGGCTAACTTTTTGCTTGAGTGTGAGGCAGTGTGCTCCCTTTTTTCTTTTTGTCCAATGACTGCTCCCTTGAGCTAACGAGCTGACGAGCTCTGGAGAGGCACCTGTGCGCCAGTGAGTGGTACATAAACCCGAGAAGATTTTTGGCGGCATTTCAAGCAACCCCACAGACATGGCTGCTCTCTGCTGATGACGGGCTAAACCTAGAAACACGTGTCCAGAGATACACAGCACTTGCTGCACCTACTTAGGTGAAAGACTTTTGATTACTTTTTCAGCACAAAACGAAGTGACTGCATTTACCATGATGCATTGGGGCTAACTTTTTGCTTGAGTGTGAGGCAGTGTGCTCCCTTTTTTCTTTTTGTCCAATGACTGCTCCCTTGAGCTAACGAGCTGACGAGCTCTGGAGAGGCACCTGTGCGCCAGTGAGTGGTACATAAACCCGAGAAGATTTTTGGCGGCATTTCAAGCAACCCCACAGACTTGGCTGCTCTCTGCTGATGACGGGCTAAACCTAGAAACACGTGTCCAGAGATACACAGCACTTGCTGCACCTACTTAGGTGAAAGACTTTTGATTACTTTTTCAGCACAAAACGAAGTGACTGCATTTACCATGATGCATTGGGGCTAACTTTTTGCTTGAGTGTGAGGCAGTGTGCTCCCTTTTTTCTTTTTGTCCAATGACTGCTCCCTTGAGCTAACGAGCTGACGAGCTCTGGAGAGGCACCTGTGCGCCAGTGAGTGGTACATAAACCCGAGAAGATTTTTGGCGGCATTTCAAGCAACCCCACAGACTTGGCTGCTCTCTGCTGATGACGGGCTAAACCTAGAAACACGTGTCCAGAGATACACAGCACTTGCTGCACCTACTTAGGTGAAAGACTTTTGATTACTTTTTCAGCACAAAACGAAGTGACTGCATTTACCATGATGCATTGGGGCTAACTTTTTGCTTGAGTGTGAGGCAGTGTGCTCCCTTTTTTCTTTTTGTCCAATGACTGCTCCCTTGAGCTAACGAGCTGACGAGCTCTGGAGAGGCACCTGTGCGCCAGTGAGTGGTACATAAACCCGAGAAGATTTTTGGCGGCATTTCAAGCAACCCCACAGACTTGGCTGCTCTCTGCTGATGACGGGCTAAACCTAGAAACACGTGTCCAGAGATACACAGCACTTGCTGCACCTACTTAGGTGAAAGACTTTTGATTACTTTTTCAGCACAAAACGAAGTGACTGCATTTACCATGATGCATTGGGGCTAACTTTTTGCTTGAGTGTGAGGCAGTGTGCTCCCTTTTTTCTTTTTGTCCAATGACTGCTCCCTTGAGCTAACGAGCTGACGAGCTCTGGAGAGGCACCTGTGCGCCAGTGAGTGGTACATAAACCCGAGAAGATTTTTGGCGGCATTTCAAGCAACCCCACAGACTTGGCTGCTCTCTGCTGATGACGGGCTAAACCTAGAAACACGTGTCCAGAGATACACAGCACTTGCTGCACCTATTTAGGTGAAAGACTTTTGATTACTTTTTCAGCACAAAACGAAGTGACTGCATTTACCATGATGCATTGGGGCTAACTTTTTGCTTGAGTGTGAGGCAGTGTGCTCCCTTTTTTCTTTTTGTCCAATGACTGCTCCCTTGAGCTAACGAGCTGACGAGCTCTGGAGAGGCACCTGTGTGCCAGTGAGTGGTACATAAACCCGAGAAGATTTTTGGCGGCATTTCAAGCAACCCCACAGACCTGGCTGCTCTCTGCTGATGACGGGCTAAACCTAGAAACACGTGTCCAGAGATACACAGCACTTGCTGCACCTACTTAGGTGAAAGACTTTTGATTACTTTTTCAGCACAAAACGAAGTGACTGCATTTACCATGATGCATTGGGGCTAACTTTTTGCTTGAGTGTGATCCAGTGTGCTCCCTTTTTTCTTTTTGTACAAAAACACTTAGGGCCTGATTATAACCTTGGCAGATGGGATACTCCGTCACAAACCTGAGGGACATACCGCCCGCCATTTTACAAGTTTCATAGGATATAATGGAACTTGTAATATGGGGGACAGGATATCCGTCATGTGTGTGGCGCAGTAACCCATCTGCCAAGGTAGTACTCAGGCCCTTAATTGGATGGATGCCGCACCAAAACGTAATATACAGTTGTCTGGCTACTGGTAACAATATAAAATCAAGAAAGTCTTTCAAACCACAATGATTTTTAAGGACCATAAAATCTAAGGTGAGAGTGCCTAAGTTCTTACTGCTGATTTCCAAGCCCCAAATATGGGCCCAGTATAATTCCTTTATACTGGCTCTGGCTAAAGGTTTCTTTTGAATCTCAGATTCCCAGTACTCCTCTAGGCCCAATTGTGGCAAAGATGCCTTTAACTTAGTTACCCATTTTATTTTCTTGCACTTATCCATATGTATGATTTCCTTAAAAATGCTAAAATAATTTTCCAAAGCCAGAGTAGTCCACAGCCTCCACCAGTACAAAATGGGTCTTAATTTGGCCTTGCTTGTAAATTAATTTATTCCAGCATCCAATAACAAAGAGAGCATTGGGGTATTTTTGGGTAAGTTCAAAAGTGATCTTATAAAGTTATTTTCAGCAGTTGCCAGAGTTGTTAGACCAGTGCCACCCCACAGCTTCGCTCCATATAGAACACTTCCTATTTCCTTTGACTGATAAATGTTAAGACCTGGTGATGTCCTCCTTGTATTTCAAAAGTTACACAGCCTCAATACCCCTGAAGCATAGTGGCACAAGTTTAGGCCACTCTTCCTAATTTGAGGAAGCCAGGACATGTTTGATGTTAAACAGATGCCCAAATAGTCAAAAGTAAACAGCCTCTCCAGGCTACGACCAATTTTAAGTACCCTTTAAATGCTTGGGTGTGGGTTAATGGACCTGAACTTGGTTTTCCCCAGGTTTAATTCCAGGCCCAGATCTATATACAAGGCTGCAAACTGATCCATCAGGATCTGTAGACCTGCCGTTGTTTTAGACACCAACAAGGTGTCTTCTATGAATTAAAGTTTAGGAGTTATGTGGCCCACAGTCGTAGGGGCTTCACTCCTGCACTTCTCCAAAATAGCCACTATATCATTCAGATACAGAGAGAAGAGGATGGAGGCTAGCACACACCCCTTTCACACTGATCCCTTAACTTGAATTCATTCTGTAAATTTGCCTTGCTGTCCCCAGCGTACTTGTGCATAGGTGTCTCAGTTTAAGGAAATTAAGATATCATGCAGTGGCAAGGGTACCCCATTTTGATTTAATGCCTCCCAGAACTTATTATGAGGGACTAGATTGAATGAGGTTTTTCAATCCACAAATACTAGACATAGGTGGGCTTTCTGCATAACCACTGTTTTCCAATATATGGTCAAGAATTTGACACCTGATCTATGCTGCTACCATGTTTTTTTAATCCTGCCTGCAAATATGACAAAGCATCAGCATCTTTGATCCATGGATCCATATATCAAGGTGATTCAGGATATGCCTACAGAAACATCTATTAGACTAATTGGCCTATAATTCAGTGGTAAATCACCAGAACCCTTTTTGTGGATAGGTACAATCTCTGGTGCTTTCCAGGAAGGGGGGATCTCAGCTCCTTGTAGAATTGCATTTACAAGTTAATAAAAATATATAGCCCAGCTCTCAATGTCAGTAATAAAAAGATCCCTGGAAATCCCATTGGGGCTCACAGCTTTACCTGGCACAATACTTCTGATTGCACACAGGGTGGCGGCTAAGTCTATAATCAGTCCAGGTTTGGGGATAAGACTCCCTGTCCCTGGTGGCTCATTAGTTACAATATCTGCTTTTCCTGTTGTATTGTATAAGTCTGAGAAGTACTTCCACCAGTCCTGGGACTGAATGTAGTTGGTCAAGATGGATTTTCCACACTGGCCCCCGTTGGCGAATAGCTTCCAAATTTTTTCAGCATCATGTATGCAGCCTCAGAGTTGGTTATCCCAGGCTCTGTGAGCCTGCTCCTGCACTCTTTGTAGTGGGCCCTCTTAGATATTATGAGACCACATCTGCCATCTTTCAGCACATGGAGGAACTAATTTTTGGAAGCCCTACAATCTTTGTTGAACCATGATTTACTTGGTTTAATAGTTGAAATCTATAGTCTTGGTGGAAACACTTGCAGACTCTACTGTAAAGATCCTTATGAATATCAAAGGTATTGGGATTTCTAGTCGCTGGATTAGTTAATTTATCTGGGTCCTCTTAATTGGTTGCAGGGTCCTTGTTTATGGATTCCAAGACCTTTGAATTGGTTCAAACTCTATCCCATTTCACTTTATACCTATTATTTGTTGGCCAGATGTCCCTAGAGAGTAACAACGGGACATCCTCTCAGTGAGTTAATATGTCCACCAGTGTGTTGTTAATAGCATTATGGTCACTGTCATTCCTATGTGTCATTTACAAACCTCCATAGGGACACAGAGACAAGGACGTAGTCAATCCTGCTATTATGACCTCGGAGATTGCAAGTATGTTGGGTTTGAAAGACTGATCTCATACAACCATTACAAGCCCAACAGCCATAGGACAGGGATAGTGACATCAGTTGATAGGCAGCGTCCGAACTCAACTTCTCAGGTGACATCTCCAAGGCATCAATGTCCCATTCTTTATCCTCAGCCTTGCTGGGGGAATGACCATTGATATCTAGTGGCTTAAAGGTTGGATCAAAATGCCCTGCAACAATCAAGGAATCATGGGTGTCAAAGTCCCCCGTGTTGTAAAGTGCTTCAATGTAGATGTTTCCTGCATCTTCTGATCCCTCATTATAGATGCTAAACATATGTGTTGAACCCACAGCCTTCCTCGTAAGTGAGATGCCCTAAGTGTCGGGTGAAGCTGTATTAAATAGGTCTATGTCAGTGATTAATGACTGATCTTACCCAAATTGTTAGGCAACAAGAGGGGCGAACAGTCCCTCAATGATGGGCAGGAATACAGATGTTTGAATAACCCACCCTGTGCACGGGTTCCAAGCACCATGTCCCCTGGAGTAGGCAAATGTCAAAATGATATATAAACTCCCCCCAAGTCCAAATTTACATTTAAAACCTGCCAGATCCAGGACAAGATATTAATAGCTTTTGAGTCTTTATTTTGTTACTGACACTGTACAGTGAGGATTGCCTTGTCCGTTACCCATTGTTCAGGGCCTTTCCCCAGCTTGTGCCTTTGGGCCTATCCACTCTCCAGGCTATGGTCTATGGGCCCTATCAGGTGTAATTTAGTGGGGCCTGAGGCTAAGTCAACCAGCCATTTATGTCCCCAATTCCTCTCCTGCAATTAGTGGGGTAGAAATTTGGGGAATGGGGGTTTAGACACAGGGGACTACAGAGGACTACATTTAAATTTGATCTGGGAGCTATAGGGATAGGTGGTTTGCAACCCTAAAGCCACTAGGCCCTCTGTGAAGTAACTGGGCCTTACTCTTAATTCTATATTGTCACAGTTATTTCCAGTTGAATCATGCTTGAATTGTTAGGGAATAACATTTATAAAGAGATCCTATCAAATGGATGCATTTATTTTTGAGTGACTCCCCATTCTCTTTTGTCCCAGCATTTAATTTGGGCACTTTTATCAAATAAGAGCAGCCTGACTTCCTGACTACTTCCCTATGCTCCTTCCTCTTTGTGGCCCTTCCCTGTTAAACTGGGAGTGATGCTTCAGTGATGTTTGTGTTCCAGTTCCTAATCTATGCACCATACCACTGCTGTAGGCCTAATGGGGCATACCCCTATGGATCTAATATCTGCTGGTAAATGCACTTGAGTATTTACAATGGGGGTAGATTGGTTTGTACGCCCCAGTCTGTGGGGAATCTCATCTCTGGCAGATGTGCCACTATTTCATTCATCTACTAAGGTAGTTATGTGCTGTTGGGGAAAATAGTGTGGGCTCTACCTCTCACAGAGCTTTCAGACTGTTTACATTGCCTTAGTTTCCCAACTTCAACCAACAAAGCTGCTAATTGCGATCTCAGGTCAGTGACTTCATTCTGTAAACTCCTGACCAAGGTCATTATATTAATCGCTTCAGCCTTACCAATTACCCCCAGACGATGATCCATAGCAGGTCGACCCACTATGTAATGTTCACTCTATAGTCTCTCCCAGGCCATACTGCTAAGACCGAATAGCTATTTGCACAAAGTGCTGCCGGCTCCAGAGGTTCCGGTTCACATCCCATAAACATATGGGCTTCAGGGTTACCTACAGTGTCCAAAAGCACAGTGGTCAAGACAGAAACCAAACCAACTGGCTTCAAATTAGGTGTAATGGTGTAATGGTTTTGCTTTTTGTCTCATTGCCATTTATAGGTGTGATCTTGTCAGCCACTTTTCCTTTGTTGAGACCTCTAGAGTTGTCACCCCCTAGAAAAGGTTTCACCTTCTAAATCAAGATATTAATGTTCTTAAGTGTCATACTACCTTGGGGGTCCCCAGCTGGATCTGATGAGATTAGCTTAGAGCTCTTTTACCATTTCCCTCTCAGGTTCTTAGTGGCTTTGTGCTTACCAATTGAGGCAAACTCCCATAGAACTATATTTAGGTTGGCAGCTGTTCAGGAGTGATAGAAGATGACTCACCCCTATTGTAGTAAGAAAGCTAGCCTTGGGAGTTGCTATTAGGGTGTGGCCCAGTCCAGCCTCTTCCGCCATCTGGTAGGAGCAGATGGGTCCGCCCTGGGCCCGGACTTTTCCTGGATGCGGCCAACACACATCCCACATCCAGGGAGGTGGCTAGGCACACTATAACCTGTGGCGGGAAGCAGGAAACAGCCCCTCCTTCTCAGGGGGCAGTGGGTTATGGGACTTTGAGTCCCTGCGCCAACTAAATGAGCAACAATGTCTCAGACAGCAGGAGGTGGCAGGTCACTATAGCGTGAGGAAGCAGGAGGAAGCAGGAGACATCCGCTCCTTCTCCTGAAGCAATGAGTTATGGAACTTCAAGTCCCTGCGGCAACCAAATCAGCAACAAATGTCACACACGACGGAAGATGGCAGAGTGCTTTATAGTGCACAGCACAGGAAAGAAGGCAGCCTCTCTTTCTCCGGAGGCAAGGCGTTATGAAACTGTTGGTTTTGATTATAATGTTGACGAAAACTTTTTTTTAAAGTATTTTGACAGTGAGAGCTTTCAACAAATGGGTTAATTTTATAATATTATAGTTGCTAACGCTGTCATCATTTTATTTATTTTAGAAAGAACGTTTTCTTCCCCTTTGAGTAATAGTGAGGAAAATATGTAAAATCTGCATGGGTTGTAGACAGCTTAAATAATTGGGAATCGTTTGCATTTTCATTACAATCACTTGTTATGTGGAATCCATGGAGTTATATTTACTGAGCAATAGTAATATAAGGAATAAAGTACCCCCTGCCATACATTATAAGGTTATTGCACAGCCAAGTAGTTCCATAACCAGATATAGGAACCGGGTTGGAGGCTGATTTCCTTTATAAGGTTATGCAACTCAGAGGTGATTTTTTACAGCAGAGGGTACTTTATCCCATATCATACCTGATCACACCATCACTTTTCCCACAAACCACTTAAAACCTTGGTGCATAGCTCTTTAATTTGAATGACAAAGCATGTTTGCAAACATGAAGAATAAAAATAGAGCATCTAGTATTAAACACATCTATATCTACTAGATATTTGTTGCAACAGGATATCAGAAACAGTTCCTTATAAGTCAGTTTTCTTTTATTTTTTTAAACTGCAGTATCTCTGAATGTTTAGTACATGAAGGATTAATACTCTTCTATAATTACCCGAGGGTCAAAAATAGATATGTTCTTTCTGGTTGTCACTGTAAGCTAGAAAAGTAGAGCCTAAGAAAGAAAAGCAAAGTTTTATTTTCAAATACCTGACTTGCCTTTCAGCTCAGGCGCTGGCTCTGGCAACAGGCATTGTGTCATCAGAACTCAATTGCAGTAACCAATTACAGTTGAGGTCTGACATCTTTCAATTTGTGACTAAGTGTTGCAAGTCACTGAATACATAGAAATTAGATATGTGAATTTTACAGGGATTTCTGAATCCTATGTATTATATTTTGTATTGCATGACATTCTTGATACCTTTTTTGCTAAGGTGAAAATAAGACTAGCGCCTTCTAGTGATTTGACATTTGTAAATGTGATGCTAGTCATTAAAACGATGGGTCATGATTAGACTTTAATATCAAGGGGAATTGTTATTAATATATGTGTAATTGTCTGTCTTTTACAAATGCAATTTCATGGTTCTTGTTTGTAAATTGTGCAGAAACATAATTCCAACAGCCTACAAATAGTTGCCCACTGCAGCAACAAGATACCTCTCCACTCCACCAAAAAAACTACATCTTTCCACCCTTTGACTACTACTAGCCCTTAGCAGCTTAGGGAGATATCACACCAAGGGGTCACTCCAGCACTACATTCTAAAAGTAATGCAAATTCTGAGCACCACCCAACACCTCTCTAAGCACCATCTAGAACTCTAAAAGCTTTTAAAAACACCATTCTTGAAACAACTGGTACAATTCACATGTAAACCTCCTCTGCAACCCTCTACCTAGAACCTTGCCATCCAACCATTTCATCACTCTGCCTCCATATCCCTCCAGTAATCATCCTTCAGCAACACTCCTCTTTGCACCTTTCCTTCTTTCATGCTATAACTGTCCATTTTCTCCCTCTGTCTACCAGCAGTGGATTAATTTACCTTGTACTTAAAAAGCTTTGGGTTGACAATTGAAATTTCTTCCTGGTTAGTCTTCTAGTGATACTGTTATTCTATAGTCATCCTCGGAGTAGGCAGTCTGTGCTGATAACTGCATTTCCACTCCCTGGATCTGTTGTGGTATAAATGAAAAATTCGTTAATTGGGTTGTTCTTACACATGCCTAACATAAAAATTAATTATATATTCGGTCAGTTCAGCATACCATGTGAGATTCTGGCCCAGTATAAGGAACCAATGCTATGTTCCTTAGTGTCTCAAAATGCAACTTAGGTTGGCTAAAGCAATACATCCAGAGGTAACAACTGATTCCTGACTCAATTTCTTTTTCGAAAGCGAGATGTGTTTGACGGTAAATCTGTGACTCCTGTGAAATTTCTAAATTCAAATACACAGAATATGGGGCTGGTTTGTAGGTAGTCATAATGTGTCCACCTGTAAAGGTTAGTAAACACACACACATATGGAAATGTACTCAGGTATGGTCAGAAGTGTACATTTGTTTTCCCCACCAAGCAAAATAGTTACATGTGTACATTTACATTTGTGTTCAATGTATGCTTGTTTAATTGTACACAAACTGAAATTTGACATGTAGAAATATAACAAGAGAGTTTTATTGACCTCAACAACTCTTATTGATCTCCTTGAAATCTTCTAGAATTTTTCATTACTTCCAAAAGAGTCTGAAATGTGTCCAAACTTTGAGAGTAATCCCAAGGAAGCAGTGGCCATATGTATGAACACATTTTCCCATAGACATAGAATGGGTAAAACCCTTTGCTACATCTGGCCCCAGATTTCTTACTCTTTCCCTGGGTTTTTGTAGGTAAAGCTCTATGGAATTAAGTATTACATGATGATGAGCCTACTAAGTCATCAAACAGGATGATCATTAAAAAGCAAATTATAAAAATGACAGCTACTGCTTCTTCAATTGTTGTTTGAAGGTGTCAACAGTATTAATGTCATGGAAGGCACACACATACACATAGAACATGCAGCATAAAAATGTATTTAAAATATTCAATTTGATGAAGGAAAATTTGGGGCATATAGAGATTTTAATTTTGTACTGAAGCAGTTTTAGATACAGCAGAATGTTTTTGCTGGTTTGTCTATTTTCCGCTTAAATGTCAGGTAAAACAGCTTTCAGATAATAATTGTGAGGATGGCACTGATTTTTTCTTAAGAAAGAAGTTCAAGTTTTCCTCAATTACACCTTCATGCACTTAGAAAAGTCTTCAAATGTGTATTACCTGGAATCTTGACCATAATATTAGTCACTTTTTCTTATTATGAGAATTCATATATTAAATGTATATATATATATATATATATATATATATATATTCATATATTCATGTATTAAAATGTTTAACAGGCAGATGGTGGATACTACTGGTTAAGGAAATAATTTGTGAGTTATGCAATATTGACATACAAAACTGTAATATTGTAATTGTTTTTGCATCCTGCACCTCACTTTCCCCGTCAGCAATTCCTAAGGCCTTTGTTGTTAAAACATAATGTACATTCTGTTTATATTACTACTGTTCATGGAAAATAAAATGTCTTGTTTTAAAAATGTTTATTTTTTGTAAACACTTTGAAAATGTAATGAAGTGTATTTGACTTGTTAAATGATATGTGGACCACTTTGGCATTCAAAATCTTTTAAATAAACTTAAACTGACTACTAGAAAGAGGATTGTGGGAGAATACATAGTAATTTGTTGAGTTAATAACTATTGAGTTAATAACTATTGCACTTCATATGTTATTAAGATGACTACCTTTTCATTACCTTGTAGGTACTCATGTGATGGAGGGATCTGGTCGAATGCTTGTTACTGCTGTAGGAGTAAATTCTCAGACTGGGATCATCTTTACATTATTAGGGGCAAGTGAGGGTGAGGAAGAGAAGAAAGATAAGAAAGGTAAGGCTAATTCTGTTCTGGAATTTTAGGAGACTAGGTGCTATGAATCATTGCACTACATGATAGGACAGTACTATTTTTAAAATTGATATTTAGTGATGTAATATAGATGTTCTATTTAATAATAATTTAACAGAGATTAACAAATGTTGTTTCTTGAACAGATAACTTGTCAGTGGACTGTTTATGGAAAGTACAATCTGTTAGAATATATACAGAGAGGCAAGCATTCCAATTAAGAATTCTGAACATTTTTAGTTTTGCCAGGGCAATATTTAAGCAAACATTCAGAGAGTGGAGCATTTAATAATGGTAGAACAAAATAGGCTAAAGTGTCAAAAGGTGTCTACTTTCTTGTTTTGTAGTTTGTTTCACTCTTGATGTTTGACACTATTCACACAACATGATATTTTGCCTATTTGTAGCTGATTTGTGGGGCATAAAGTATAACCAAAATTATTTTTTTTTTTGGTAAGAGGCGATGTTTGTTGCTAATTCTCTAAATAAAAATCATCATGTTGACACTAATTATTAATTTCCAGCAAACAAAATGTAAATCAGTATTGCAAATCAATATCATTCATTAGAATATTTCTTAGTCTGTACATTTTATAACAGGGGCCATAAACAGAACAATGCCAAATAACTATAAAGATAAAAAACTCTACAAATAGCCAGGAATACTCAGAGAGATTTGTTCATACTGCATGCATTTATGGTGTTGGGCAACCCAAAGGTGTTCAGGTTTACCTACTTCTAATTTGATCTCAGACCGATGGAGCCGCTGGTGAGCCAATGTGTCATTGCTTGAAATAATCATATTTCAGAGCCACCGTTCTAAATGTTCCCAATGTTAAATGCCATAGTAGAGCATAGGACATTCCAACTCACAAATGTCAAAACATTTCACATTGATCTTGGTATTAGCGAGTCCAACATCAAGTGTTGGTCAGTGTGTGGAAGTCTTTGACTCTACATATGCGCACTCTTTCTCTTACTCACCCACGCAGTTCTGAAGTGGCAAGTGGACTTCACACTTTTTACCTATTTCTAAATAAGTGCCCAACCTATTCTAGTGCCTAATTCACAGAGGGAGAAATATTTTTGGGAAATGTGCTAATGTTAAAGTTGGGTGAACTTGACTTTCTCTGACATGAGCTATCAAACACCATTTCAAAATTTAGGAAGAATAGATATTTTCAAAAATGTAATAAAATACATTTGGCTTAGATTAACAGAAGAGAAAGAGCACTTTGTGTCAGCTACGGTGTTTCATATAAAACAAGAGTGATTGTTTTGAGTTAGATTTATCTATTTAATATTATGTATTATATATTTAAAAATGAGTTATTGATGTAGTAGAAAGCTTTTCGAAATTGGCAATGGGCTAAAATGGGTTAGTCCAAAAATCAATTGGTAAAATAATAGGACATTTTTTTGTTTTAAAATAAACATATGGAGACATTTATTTTTCATTTAAAAATTATTTTCCCTTTGAACACAGTAATAGGATGAGTTGTTTTAAATTACTCCTTAGCTTTGACATTTTGATACTTTACCAATAACAATTGTTGCAGCAAAATCAAGCTTTTGTCTGTGTTTGATATGAAATAATGAGGTATCAGACAAACAGCAGAGCTTTGTCATGGTGCCTTGTTGAGAATGTCTATCTGTAGATGTCAGACCCCCACACATACTCATATGATTGGATGAATGCAATTAAAAGCTCGACAAATCCTTTACTAGTGGCCCATTGCATTATAAGAGAACTGTAATGCTTTACAACTAAGTCAATAGTATCAAAGTTTAATAAAAACTGTGTATGTATTTTTAAATGGCCTTTTTTAAAGTGAAATTATCAATGCTGGGAAAAATACTAAGAGTTTATAGCTACACCTGATTTTGAATATCTTTTTTCCTTAACTACGATGTTTGAATTAACAATTAGAAACATAGTTAACATACCTTTAATTCAACTTTGTCTTATATATGGACATTTTAAGCAATGAGATGGTGGAAATAGAGACTGCCTAATGGCTGTTTAAATTGTTTACACGCGTTACTTTTAAAATGTCTAAATGTTTCAGTATGTTACGAGTAAAATGTTTTGTGTTGTATTGTATTGTAACTAAACATTACTAAGCATGTTTTTCAATACTCATGATCATCATAGTAAAATCATGTATCATTATCAGACCCAGCTTTCTTTTTAAATACCTTAAAGAAAATCATTTTCACTTCAAAAATACATATCTAGTTTTTCAGATTTTTGATTGTTTTCAGAATCATTTTATGAAGTGTCCTTTATTTAATATACGTTCTCTGCAGGGGAATTCATTCACATCAATAAATCCCATTCTTGTTTAGAAGATAATTAACCCCAGTTTTTTCAGGCATGGTATGACTTCAATAAACAAAAACAAAAAAGGTTAACATATCAAAAGTTGCATAAATCAATATTGTATGAACCTCATTCACAAAGAAATGTACACGTCTGACTTACATACAAAACCAGACTTTATTAACAAGTGCAAAAAAATTTGGTAATTCACGAGTCATGTCCAACTTTGTCAAAGAGGATTTACGCGCACAGACGTTTCCATATGAATAAATCTCAATCTATGGATGAAGAATTGTGTTCCTGAATAAAAGTGCCCTGGAAAGTTTGGGCACGCTCAGAACTACTTGCTTGCAGGTATTTACAAACCCAGTTCTCACCTCTTCCTAAAGTAGAAATTGCGATTTCTTACTGGCAAGGGAAGGAATAAGTCTTTTTCCAGGGAGGACAACAGAAAGGAACAAATCCTAAAATTGCTGGGGTGTAGCAGAAAGGGTTTCTCAATAGAATATTTTCCAGATGGACACATAAGAAAATAATGAGCACTTGCTCTACAGTTGTCCAAGTGGCAATGAACATGTGTGTATATTTGAATGCAGTAAAGGAATTCACAAAACATTTTCACAACTACTGTATGCCTGGAAAGTCACAATTTGCCGACATTTCCACAAATGACCTGGAACGTTTTTATGAAATCCTAATAGTTCAATCAAAGTCAAGAACCTGTGAATGCATATTTGGAAACAGTTTGTAGAACAAGCCCTTTGTATTTTTCTTGTTCTCAACTCCACTCCCTATGTTTGTATCGCTCCTAAACATGTGCATGTTTTTGCATTTTGTACACATCCTCTTGCAGAAATTCCATATATTGAACTCCTGTGGAGAAAATTCTGATACAATGCAGTTGACGCTTTAAAGCCACTTCTATTGTTTAATGTTGTCATTTAGAATCAGATGGAATTTCCATTTCATATTTCAGCTGACCCCACTCACCCTTGATCAAATACAAATGACTCTAATTATTACAATATACTACAAATGGTTGATGCATACATATATATACATATATATGTGTGTGTGTGTGTATGTCTATTATATATATTTATCCATATATAATATACACATATTTGTTATAAATGTGCATGTGTATATATATAAATATATAAACACAACACCTTATTGATAAATAAGGCACCCGGCACTCCGTGAATGTGCTAAATAAGGTTTAATGTAACCAAACAGGAACGCGTTTCGGCGTCTCCGCCTTTCTCAACCTGTGGGGGCCGCCATTTTATCCCCATTTATATACAAGTGATTTTCTTAAAGCAACATGGTAACACAAAATCATAATAATGCAACATAATATATCTATCATTATTTCTTTTGAGCAAACATTATATATGACTGTAAATGAGATTTCCCATATCACATTTTTAGTGTTTTGTCTATATAAACCCCATCTTTGTAAACAAAATGTAAATAATGAACGTAAAAAATATAAAATCATACTAATCATCAATTGTGCCAATTACAAAGATTGGTTGAATAAACATTGATCTATACAAAACAAAACACAAAGAACAAACAAAACTAAACAACATTATCCTAGAAAGTATGGAGACCTACTGGAAACTCATTAGAAAACTGCAACCCCAATGCTATAGATATAACTGTAATCAACTATGACCAAACATTCCAACTAAATCAATGTTATGATTGTTTTCATTTGTACAAAGGTGAGTTAGATATCTGGAGGAAAAACCGTACTGAAAGGGAGAAAGAATGTATGCCCGAGCGAAAGTGAATTACAATGGAGGGGACCCACGTGAATTAACACAGATGGATATATAATTCTTCACTAGACTTTAACCCTGCTGGTTCTCTCGAGTCTAGTAACAAAATGTATCTGGATTCTAATATTCTCAGATTTTTCTCCCTGTCACCTCCACGAACATCCTTTCTTATGCCGTCAATTACACTGTATTTGATACTATCCAATCGTCCTGCATGTGACTCATGAACATGTCTGGCAACAGGGTACGAATCATCTTTGTTGGCTATAGCCCTGAGATGTTGTAGTATTCTTTTATGTGCTTGGAGTTTTGTGCTGCCAACGTATATCTTAGGACAGCAGCATTTTAAAATGTAAATGACATATTCACTTCTGCAGTCATATCTGCCTTTTATAGTGTGAATAGTTCTGTCTCCTTGTCTGATGCTCTTGATGTTTTCACCATTTTTACATGCTTTGCATTTGGCACATTTAAAGAATCCATCTTGAGAATTAAGCCAGCTGTTGTGCAAAGTCTTCCCTTGTCGCACATCACTTTTCACAAGGACATTTCTCATTGACGTTCCTTTCCTGTATGTTATTGTGGGCCTATTTTTCAAATTTGTACCTATCACTGGATCACTTTTTAACATGTGCCAGTGTCTCTGTAAGATCTTTCTTATGGATTCATGTGCTGTATTAAAAGTGGTTATATATATGACATTGACAGTGTCTCTATGGGTATCACTTGTCTTGTTCACACCTTTACTTCTATACTCTGAAGTAAACAACAACTGATCTCTGGTACGGGATTTAACTCTAGCTACACTGTGTTGTAATGTTCCACTGGAGTATCCTCTCTGTTTTAATCTATCAATCATGTTATCTTGTACCTTAAAATAATCGTTTTCTTTGCTGCAAATCCTCTTGGCTCTCAAAAATTCTCCAAAAGGAATGTTGTTCTTTAAAGGTTGTGGATGAAAACTGTTAGCATGTAAGATACTCTTTCCTGCTGTAACTTTCCTGAACAGTGTTGTCTCAATTTTATTATTTGAAATGAATACTCTAATATCTAAAAATTCAATCTCATGCTTGTCAATTTTACCGGTGAATTTCAGATTACAATCATTGATGTTTATTTCTTTGATAAAGTTATTGGCAGTATCATGATCACCTTTCCAAATTATAAAAATATCATCGATATATCTGAGCCACAGGATGATATTGTCATTCCATTTGTCTAGCGGGAAGTTGTTAAGTATCTGCTCTTCCCACCACCCCATGAATAAGTTAGCATAACTTGGAGCAAAGCATGTTCCCATTGCTGTACCGCATACTTGCTCAAATATCTCATTGTTGAAAAAAAACATATTATGCTGTAAACACCATCGTATCATCTGGCTCAACATTTTGCTATGGTGGTAATAACTAATAGATCTCATTTTCAGAAAGTATTCTACCGCCTGAATTCCCAGCTCATGTGGAATACTTGTATACAATGCTGTCACATCAAGTGTCATCAACAAAAATTCATTTTCCCAGCCAACATCAAAGATCCTCCTGAGAAAATCCCCACTGTCTTGCAAATATGAAGATAGATTTCTGACTAGTGGCTGTAAGAATATATCTATATATTGTGATACTGTTTCAAACAAACTCCCTTTAATGGACACTATAGGTCTCCCAGGGGGTTTGTGTACATCTTTATGGATCTTAGGTATCAGATAGAATACAGGAAGTCTGGGGAAGTCTACTTTCAGAAAACTGTACTCTTGTTGACTGATGAGACCTCTATCACGCCATTGTGTCAATTCCAAATCAAATTGTCTTTTGATGTTTTCAACATGCTCTTGATCAATTCTTTTATAGCATTTACTGTCATTTAGTTGTTTATATGCTTCATCCATATATTGTTTTGTTGACCAAATCACTATATTTCCTCCTTTATCGGAGCCTCTTACTACAATGTCTGGATTATTAGACAGTTTTTCTAATGTTTTATAATATCCACCCTTCTTGCTTTTGAATGCCTTAAACGTTTGGGCTGTCAAGACTTTAAATTCTTTAATCAAAATTTCTGAAAATTGATCAATCATGTCTCCACTGGGGGATGGAACAGTCTTTGACTTGGGTCTAAGGCCGGATGCTCCATCTTTGCCTAGACAGACTCCTTCCGACTCCAATCTGCCAATCATCTGCTCTTCGTTGATTTCTCCCATTGTACTGTCTTCTAGTTCCCAAAGTTCTCTCATTAATGAAAAATCCTCAATTGTTAAATTGTGGCTAATTAGTCTCTCTGTGTTACAGCTAGTTTCTTCTGTGCGCTCCCCTTGTGTAGTTACCTTTTTACCTTTCGCTTGATGGATTTTTAACAATTTTAATTTCCGTATGAATAGAAACAAATCTATTCGACTTTGTACATAATCAAAATCGCTGGATTGGCAGTACGAGAGGCCTAACGATAAATTGGCTTTGTCCTCCTGATCTAATTGAATATCTGACAAATTAACCACAGTTTTATCATCTGCTAGTACCGTTTGTTGCTGCGCGTCATCTTGCTTCCTTCGTCGCTGTGCACTTCTTTTACCCCCTCGTCTCTTCTGCCTCTGCCTCTTCCTCTTGTTCGGGTTCCTCCTCTCCAAGGTCTGTGATTTGTTCTCCGATCCTTCCTTAAAAAATCAAACTCTTCTTGTAATGTGGTGTGTGACTTTGTTTTTGATGTTTCTTCAAAATCTGTATCCGAACTCTCACTCATGCCTAAAATAGATGTCCTTCTCACAGTATTTTGAATTTGACTTGCTGATTCTTTCACTTTCAATTGTCTCCAATAGTCAAATTTCCTCGCAAATGTGTAGATTTGTCCCGTCTCATAA
Source organism: Pleurodeles waltl (assembly GCF_031143425.1). Taxonomy (NCBI): domain Eukaryota; kingdom Metazoa; phylum Chordata; class Amphibia; order Caudata; family Salamandridae; genus Pleurodeles; species Pleurodeles waltl. Next base: position 263,101,965 of record NC_090448.1, on the reverse strand, counting down.
TCAAATGTATCCCTATTAAATTTGCGTGATTTCTTAGAAATGATTTCTTCCTCAATTTTGGTCAGTCGTTCTTCCATAGCACTGCTCAAGGATTCAACTAGCTTTTTGTCAGAGAATGCTTCAATTCTTTTAGTAACGATGTCAATTTGCTCAATAACTTTCTCTCTCTCATATTTTTTCTCTCCAAATAGAGAGAGAGAAAGTTATTGAGCAAATTGACATCGTTACTAAAAGAATTGAAGCATTCTCTGACAAAAAGCTAGTTGAATCCTTGAGCAGTGCTATGGAAGAATGACTGACCAAAATTCTTAAGTTATAAAGTAATCCAATTTAGTGATATATTGTCACACAGTCCTGCCAAATGTAGCAAGGAAGCCCAAAATATAAACTAGTCTCAATATGTAAAGCTTCAAATTTACTACACGAACAACTGAAAGACCCATTTATGGTCACATGCTAATGGGAATCTATAAACAAATACATAATTAATTGAATCCATCCTAATCTACATGGATTTTCTTTGCATGCTCTCTGACTCTCAAAATAAAACTACCCGAATAAGTCAAACAAAAGCCCGTGCATCAAAATGAAAAATTGCCTTAGCAGTGATCCACACAAATTACTAATTGAAGGGTATGATATTTGGCCACTAGGAAAAAATAAATTATCTCAATTTTCATAACAATAACAATAAGTGCCTTTCATTCAATTTGGCCTTCATATGTAGCACACTCCTTTTGAAAGTAGCAAGGAAGCCCAAAGAATAAACCAGACTGCATATGTAGAGTTTCAGATATACTACATGAACAACTAAAAGACACATTTATGGTCACATGCTTATGTAACCCACTAAACAAACACATAACAAATACAATGGATAAAAATAATAATTGCCACTCTGTAGTTATAGTTATTATTCCCAAAGGCAGAAATTCCTCAGATACCACCTTCCCAATACCTTTCCTCATTAACGTTCTACCTGTTTCACGAATCACCACAAAACTTACCTATACACCTATAGTGTTTCTACATTTTTAAATATTGTATTTTTGTGGTCAATCATTACCAGACTGAAAAGATACAAGGGTGCTCCAAACTAATTTTTCTATAAATACATTTTCCATAGACTAATGTATTCGGCGGCTGAATGGATTTACATGAAATGTGGCAGGATTATACATTATGGTGAAGAGATTTTGCATTTTGAATCTGCAGTTAAGTAGATTAAGTATTTTTTTTAAGTTATAAGGCATTGAAACTTAGTGATATCTGTCACTGTGGTACTGTCGCAGATTTTCACAAAATTCTGCAAAACTACTGCAGTAGATGGCCGTAAACGCATTTCAAAATAAATTAAAAAAATATAAACAGAGTTTCCTAATTATTGCCACTTTAGTAAAGTGATAGTGAATAGTGCCTACTACTTACCTATATATAAAATCACTAAAAGCCAAAGTATAGTAAAAACAAAATAACTGCCTCTTCATTCTCAGAAAATAGCCAGTTATATACTAGCTTGTTTGCCATGTACTAAGGTTTACCATTTCCCACTGTAAACTGCTAGGTTATCATGGTATACAATTGCGGTACCCTTGCATCACCCATAGTGTTGCATGAGCAATATTATAGATAGATTTACGTATAAAGGAACACAAGGCCATTCTGCATGGCCCTGTGTTGTTTGGTAAATTTTGAGAAACACAAGGCAGCACAATTCACTGTTTCGTGTCACTCTGCACACCATAATCTATATTGCTGCTAGATTTCACATACATCCATATGCCACACCACTGCAGACACTCCAGTATATGCTATGCCACTCTACGCTTCTCCAATCTACACCTCTCCACTGTACAGGACTCTGCTCTAATCCACTCCACTCTATGCTATTACAATGTACCCAATGCAACTGTAGGTCTCTCCAGTCTGTTTCACTCCAATGTGTGCCTCTCCACTGGATGCCACTACACAACACTCTATTTCACTCTGCACCTTTCTACTGTATGCCACTACATTGTACTCAATCAATCAATCAAACATTTATAGAGCGTGGCAAATCACCCATGAGGGTCTCAAGGCACTGGAGCTGTATGTTACTGTGTGGCGGTCATTCAAACATCCAGGCTTTTAGGTCTCTTCTGAATCACTAGAGTGAATAGTGCGTTCCTGAAGTGCAGGGTGAGATTGTTCCAAGCCTTGGCTGCCAGGTGTGAGAAGGAGTGTCCTCTGCTGTCAGCTCAACAGATCCATGGGGTGTGTGCGAGGGAGAGGGAAGCTGATCGGAGGTGTCTGGTCGGTTGATGCAAGGCAAGGCGTTTGTTGATGTAAGCTGGTCCTTCATTGTGCTGTTCCTTGTAGGCGTGGGTCACCATTTTGAACTGGTATCTCTTCCGAATCGGGAGCCAGAGTAGTTTCATGAGATGAAGAGTTGTGTGAGTCCTTCTGGGGAGGTCAACTATGAGTCTTGCCGCTGAGTTCTGTATTGTCTGGGATCTTTTAAGGAGGTGTGCTGTGATTCCTATGTAGAGTGTGTTGCTGTAGTCCAGTCTGCTGGTGATGAGGGCCTATGTGATGGTTCTTGTGGTGTTTGCTGGGATCCACATGAAGATTTTGGGAGGATGCTGAGGTTGTGGGGTGGTCATTTGGGGCTAGGGGTGTCGGTCTATGGTAAGGCATTGCTGCCAAAGATGAGGACTTCTGGTATCTATATGTTGCGTTTGAGACAGTTGTTCCGTAGTTCTTCAGTTCTGCTGGGTTGTGAGTGTTTTATTTTAAGAGGGGAGCTCACTTTATGGTGTTTCCATTCATCCGGGATGGAGGCAGCAGCGATAGTTGTGATGAAGGTATTCAGGACCTTCTTGAGTTTGTCGACGATTGTGTTGCTTCCGAGGTTGAAGACATGGTGGGGGCAAGTGTCCGTGGGTGCCCCAGAGTGCACAGAGTTCATGATGGAAATAGTATCATGTGTGGTGAGGAGTTCCCAGTGGGTAAGAAGGTGTTTGTGTCAATGGGTGTGAGCTGGCTACTGTTTTCGGCAGAGGGTTGGCTTTTGAAGAGTTGGTAGATGGCCGAGTTCTTGTCGTGAAAGAAGTCAGCGAGGTTGTCACACAGTTCCTGGGAGCGAGTGATGTTGTTCTTGGTGGCTGCAGGATTGGTGAACTCCTTTGCAAGGGTGAAGAGTTCTTTGCTGTGGTTTGCACTGGCTTTGATGCAGTCTGCTAGTGTGTTCTTCATAGTCTATTTCAGAAGGCAGTGATGGTCCCGGTTAAAAGCTGCCCTGAAGGCAGTGTGGGTGCTTCTGTTTTTTTGCTTATGGGCTACTTCCTTTCAAGTTGTCGGCAGCTGCATTTGGTGGAGTGCAGTTCCTCTGTGAGCCAGCCTGCTCTTTTGCTTTGTTCTTTGAACTTGGCTGTCCTGGTAGGGGCAATTGTGTCAGCACATTCTGAGATCCACTGGGAGAAGCTCTTGTTTAAGGTCCTATGCAGAGTCTGAGAGGTGGGAGCGCAGAGTGTCATTCCACTTGTCTTCTTATACCTTCTTCCAGTTTTTTCGCATGGATCTGGGGGGACGGTGCTGGAGTAGGTGGGTCCTGAGATGATGAAGTGTATGCTGCAGGGGTCGGTCCAGGTGAGTGGTGCAGTGCAGATGTACCTTCAAAGCAGACAGTGAACATTGCGACGGTGCTGACCAGGGGGACCCCTGCATTGCCCATGCCAAGTGCATGCGCAGTGCAGGGGCCCTTGGGGCCCCCTGCACACCATCTCCTCCAGCCTTTTCATGGTAGTGTTATCACCATGAAATTGGTGGCTGAGAAGGTGGTCGTAATCTTCAGGGCAGCTCTGATGCAGCGCTGACTTGGCAGATTAGGACCGCCAGCACCTCCAGGCCATTGTTCAATTATAATCTGGGAGTACTGGTGGTCCGACCGCCGTCATAATATGGCACTCGAACTGCCACATTGTACAATACTTTACTCTACTCTATGGTACTCTAGTCCATAATATGACACTGCACGCAACTCTTTCAATGATACTGCACCCCACTTTCCTCCGCTCTAAATACTGCACTCTACTCCACAACTCTACTGTATGCCACTCCACACTATGTTCATTAATGCCATTGTACTCTGTGACACTCTACCACACTCTACAACACAGTACTATATTGTATACCACTCCACTCTACAAACATCAACTAGACTGTATATCATTCTACTGTACTGTAGTCCACATCACTTTCCAGTAATGTACAACACCCCACTACACTCTACTGTACAGCATGGTACTCCAATTTATGACACTTTACTAGACTGTATGTTATGCCTTTCTACTCCACTGCACTCCACTCCACTATCATCTACAACACACCACTCAATTCAATGACACTTTACTACACTCTACAATACCTCACTCTCCTGTACTTCACTTTACTCCACTCTACAACACTTTATCCCCTTTTACACCACTATAGTATACTCTGCTCTGCTTTGATACCTGACTCCACTGTAGGAGACACCATGCCACTACACTATATAACACTTTATTAATCTTTATGATATGCTACTAGTCTCTATTCAATTCTACTCTATTCAATTATACAATACTCAAGTCTATGAGCACAACACTCTCCTCTACTGTACGGTATGACACTCCACATAACTGTCCACTTGCATCACTGGACTCTATGATTTCTATACAAACCAAGTTTAAGCTATGCAAACCGTAAAAATTCTTAAGTTATAGTTGTAACTTTAATTTACAATTTATCCGCCACATTTAAATTATTATTAATAGTGACCCTTGTTAGACACTCATTGCAGGTCCCTAATCAGACAACACTAACTATAACTTGCCACTCTACCATGCACTGTGTTCTCACAAATAATGATACTGCACTGTACAATACTACACTGTACTCAACTCTACTGCATGACACTACACTCAACAATACTGAACTATATGATACTCTACTCCACTAAGCTTCACTGTATGCTACTGCACTCTAAAACAAGCTGCTACAATATATGCCTTTAAAAGTTGAGTGATGTCAAACAGTTTGAGGACTCATGTTGAAGGTGCTCACCAACTATTGGGTACCTATCATTGCTTGACGCTGTGTCCATGTACAGGTACTCTACATGCTTCATCCATCCTGAGTCTGAGATATCACATAGGGTATGGATTGGCATCCTAGTTAAGGACTCAATGACTATACTCCAAAACCTGTCAAGGTCTCTTGGTTTAATGGCCAATTGAATCTTTACCCATTTTTTCCTATCAATGCTGATGCTTGCACTATGCTTACTTTGTTGACTGTGAGCCAAATTTCATGTTGCTACATTATACAGTACCAAAATTATTGGCAAATCAGTTTTATTGCACCTTTTATCTTCCCCCGGGCACATATGTGGCTTTTCCTTTTTAATTCTTCTTTGCTTACTTTCCTCATTTTGTTTTTTTTGGGGCATATATCAGTGTACCCACTGCAATCAAGCCCTTAACTGATCTAGAAGACCTTAGTGTCGACTTTTTGGATAACATTGGTGTCTTTATTACCATTGTGGAAGCCCACACAATAAAGTTTACTCTGCCTCACTATGAAGATCTGGAAGTGCCACATAAATGGTCTCCCTTATCTGCCATATTGGTAGTAGGATTTTTTTTTTCACTAAGCCAATGTATACTCCGGTTTAGTTGGGGAACTCCAAGAACCCAGAAAAAGTAGGAAATATGATAAATGACTCACACATGCTAGAAGAAATCTTCCAACATCTTGGCTACATTTATTTTTTGTTTTTCAAAAACAGGCTCTTGCTTTGAGAGTTTCTTCTTGAAAAATAAAAAAATTATGATGTGCCGGTACATTGGGCACAGCACTCTTACAGCAAACATCACGGCCTTCAGAGATCTCTACCTCTTGGGTGAGATCTCTCAACATTGCATGCTTTAGCCGGCTATGGCAAAGCAGTACATTCTATTCTTGGCCTGTAAGAAGAGAGTATAACTGCCAATGTCTAAATAACTACCTAATCTTTCTTGGTTTGGTATGGCTTATGATCTTCTTGGTGAGATGAAATTCTTTGTCTTGACATGTAGACATGGCTACAACTGGTTTGTAAGGGCCAAAAGAGTAATTGTATGCTAGCAGTGAGTAAATGGATGAATACCAACTGGCTTAAAATGAATGCCACCAAAACCGAAATTCTTTGTTTCGGGCCAGGAAAGGAGCTATGGAGCTCACGCTGGTGGCCTTCTGACTGTGGCACCTATCCTGTACCCTCCACAGTCAGCAGAAATCTGGGCATTTTGTTTGATGATCAGTTATCTTTAAAAAAACAGGTTAACTATACTGTAAAGATAAGCTTATGGTACATCAAAATGCTCAGAATGTGTTTTCCTTATCTGTCACATGAATGGAGAGTATCTGCTATTTTAGCATTAGTGATGTCAAAGATAGACTATTGCAATGCCCTACTTCTCAATCTGGATAAGGCGCTGATTAATAAACTTCAACTGGTTCAGAACTCTGCCGCCAGAGCAGTCCTCAATCTTCCACGGCGGACATCAGTTAGAGAGAGACTCAGACAATTACATTGGCTGCCGGTGGATCAGCGTATTACTTTTAAATCACTCTGCTTAACATATAAGGCAGCTCATGGGATTGGACCACGATATCTTACTACCAGACTTTGCTGGTATGTGCCTAAGAGAAGCTTGAGGTCTTCTCAAGCTTAACAGATTCAGCTCCCTTGAACTCATAAAGCTAAATGGGGTGACAAAGCCTTTACTGTGGCTGCTGGCAGAAGTGGGAACTTGCTTCCTTTGACCATCAGGCAAGAACCCTGTTATCTGAAATTTAGGAAACTGGTAAAAACATGGATTTTTCCCCGTTGATACTTTTCCCTGGTATTTTATGGACTGTGGTCTGTTTTATTTTTATTTTTTCTGTTGATTTTTAATCTTTACCTGCTTTCTGGATGTTGTCCTTCTATTACTGTATTCTTACTCTGCTCTCTCCTCTTAGCGCTTCGATGCTCTTTTTTGAGTAGGAATGTGCTTTATAAATTTGGCATACATACATGCATACATACAAATGTCTGATAAAATAAAGATCTTTCATGGATTGAGTCAGAGGTGTGTGTTTGCAACTTTGCTTTCTCCATTGCACTTTGCTATTGTCCTGACTGTCTTGACTTATTCCTTAGAGTTTTCTCCAAATACCATTATTTATAATACTTAAGATTGGGCTTCATGTGTTGATTAGCTTGGCTTACTAGATATATTTCCACTAAGTCTAAAGTGCCATCTTTCAATTTTACATTATTCCTACCAGAGAAATCTTACCTTCAACATGGGGAAGATACAGATTGCAAGTATGTGCAACCTAGAGGGATAATGGAGGACACAAAACGGATGCTGATAAATAGTAATGAGTACCTATATGTGGTATTTACAAGAAGCCTATGCTGGCATAGTCATAGAGAGATGGTAGCAGCTGCATATGGAACACATAATATCTGTGAAACATAGTTTCTAAATTCTTGAAGGAACATTTTTCAACCCATATATAAAGTAGTTTAGAAAAAAGAAAAAACATCAGAAACATAAATTGTGCTCATAGGAATTCTAGAATAATGGCCCAAGTTTATTAGACAATATGAGGCCTCTATAAATGGCATCAAAGGAAAAGAATCAACAATTAATCACCATATGGACATATAGTTACATATGAGAATGCTGTACTATACGACCATGCATTGCATAACGACCAGGGTCCTTATTTAGAAGATGAAGGGGGTTAAACATCCTCCAGTTTTTGGAGGTAATTCTAAAGTCAGAGTAGAATCAACCAGCTGAATTTCCTCCCCTATGTAACTGGTCAGTGGAGGTAATTTGGCCAGTGGGTTCTACTTCAGATTTTGACTTTCTGTTAGAAATTGGAGGATTTTGAGTTCATTCCAGGCCCTAACGGGGGCCCTAAAAGCAATCAGCAATGACTACATGCAGACTCTCTAGATTTAATAGATTGTATCTAGACCAACTAAACCAAATGTGTTAACTCAAAAGAAAGGAAAGGAAACGGCATGGTTGATTTCAAGGTCAGGTGCTGGAGCACATTTCTATATGGCTGAATCACTAGAACACTGCCCCCTTTTCAAATTGGGTTGTTATTTGATTGAGTGTTAACCCTGCTCAAGCAACAGCCACAATTCCTATCAGGAGGAACCACAAGAGTCACTCAATTAACCCGTGCTTAACCCTCTGGCAGCTTGATACAAAACCAGTCAGACTTAACTTAGAGAATTTGTGTCAAGTATTTTTCCTGCCCACAAACAGTAATAAAGTGCAAACACAGCACAAGAAATATAAATCCCATATCAATCTAGAAAAAAAGAGGATGTTTTAATAAATGATTGGACACCAAAACAACAAAAATCCAATCAGTAGAACCAGAGTTCTGAATTTTTAGTTCAAGGTAAAAACTAGCACTTAAAAGATCAAATGATCAACTGTGGACATCTAGTTGAGGGAGAATGGGTCAAAGTAAAAAGATATGTCAGTTAGATTCAAAAAGTAGTTTGCTCCTAGTCTGTGCTTACCTTCTGACTTAGAAGAAATGTCAAAGAAAATTGTTCCAATAAGGTAAAGTTCAGGGGTCCAAGGCTGCAGGCGGTGTCCGGGGAGGGAGTGTCAATGTTGGGGAGCTGCTGGACCAAGTTGTGGTGAAGATTCTACTTTCAGACTTTGTCTCCTTTTTGGAAGTCGAAAATCCCCAGCGGGACAAGACTGGAGGCTATAGTTGTCTTCAGGGTCCCCAAGTCTCATTGTGGCACCTTGTCCCACTGCTCCAGCTATGCCCACACAGCTTCTGGCATCTCACAAAAGTTTGCTTTGCATTCACAATGACGTAGAGCCCCGCTGGAAACACCAACGCCCTCTCTACCGCAAATGTGTGAAAATCTCTTTGGTCAGAGAGTTTGTGTAAGCCATTCCTCCAGGAAGCCCTAAGCCCAGTCCCCCTCTGCTCATTCAGGGAATTCCACCAGCTACGGGTTGTTGCCGCGTGACCTTCCCTCAGCATCCTCCAACCTGTTTCTAGGATTTTGGTGTCAGCCATGAGCCAAGAGACCTTAAGTGTAGCCATGTCCTTGCCCAGGTCACCAAGTGAGCACTCAGTTTCGGTCACTTGCCCCACCACCTCAGTCAATCGGTCAATCAGTACTTGTAAAAGCACAACTTACCACCTAAGCAGGTATCCAGGTGCTAGGTTGCAAGGCTCAGTCAAAAAGCCAGGTTTTGAGTCTCTTTCTGAAGTCTGACAGCGCAGAAGAAGTGGGGAGGTGGACAGGGAGAGGAAGGGTGTTCTAGGACTCGGCGAACAAGGTAGGCGAAAGAGTGGCCTCTACGACAGATGCGTTGTGTTTGTGCAAGGGCGAGGGAAGCAAAGCAAAGGTTTCTGGATGGTTGGTGGACATTCAGGTGGTGGTTCATGTATGATGGTTGTTGGTCATGGAGGGCTTTGTATGTTAGTAGTTTGAATTTACTTCTTTTCTGGACAGTGAGCCAGTGGAGGTTTCTCAGGTGTGGGGTGATGTGAGTACATTTGGGCAGGATGAGGATCAATCTAGCTCCTGAATTCTGTACAGTCTGGAGCCTTCTCATGAGTTTGGAGGTGGTTCCTGTGTACAGTACGATGCTGTAATCCAGATGGCTGGTGATTGGGGCTTGATGATTGTTTTTCTTGGGCTTATGAAGAGTCATTTAAAGATTCTTTGGAGCATTCAGAGAGTGTGGAAGCAGGCTGAGGTGACTGTGTTGATCTGTTGTTTCTTGTTGAGATAGCTGTCCAGATTGATACTGCGGTTGCAGGCGTGGCCTTTTGGTGTGGGGGTGGGTCCAAGTTCAGCAGGCCATCAGGTGTCGTTCCAGAGGGTGGCATGGTTGCCAACGATTAGCACTTTAGTTTTGTCCATGTTGAGCTTCAGACAGTTGTTTTTCATGCAGGCTCAGACATTCTTCATCCAGTTGTGGATGTGATCTTGGTGGTGGTAGGGTCAGCTGAGAGCAAGAGTATGAGTTGGATGTCATCGCCATAGGATATGATGTTGATATTTTGGGTTTTGATGATGTCGGCTAGAGGCATCATGTTGGTGTTGAAGAGGGTTGGGCTGAGGAATGTGCCTTGAGGGATGCTGCAGATGGTGCTTGTGGGTTCTGAGATAAAGGGGGTAGATGGCTTGTCTGCGTGTGACCAGTGAGGAAAGATACCATCCATCTGAGTGCTTCTCTCCTGATTCGAATCTGGTGTAGTCTTCTGATGAGTGTGTGGTGGGAAACGGTGTTAAAGGCTGCGGGGAGGTTGAAAAGGAGCAGGGCAGCAGTTTCTCCTCTGCCAAGTAGGGTGCAGTTGTCATCCATAGCAGCAATCAAGGTGGCCTTACTGAGGCATGTTCACAGTAGGCTGACTTCAAGCATGACTGAGTCAATTTTCCCATTTTAGGCTGTGTGCAAACCCTGTATGGCTTAAAGTATTGCTGCCCTTGATGGCTCCTCATCCTGCTCAGGCAGTGGGGACCCCATTGGCCATGTGCTGTGGGGTAGCAGACATTGGGATGTTGCATACTGGGTAACAGTGTTGCTCTATTGGCCCCTGATCGTCTTATCTTTCCCCATTGTATGTGAATTAGATAGCGCTTGCTCCCTTCTAACAGTATCTAATTTGAACCATTGTTGCAAAGTTTTAAAATCTTTAGTTCTGGGAATGTACTTCCCTATCATAGAAATTGAAAAAGGAGTTATGTGGTGGCTGACCAGACTATTGGTAAAGACACCTCAATTTTCATCTTCGATATATTTGAAAAGTTGGGTATTTCACCAGTTGGGGTAAATGAATTACTGATAAGTTGTGTACAAAATTAGCAGCCTGGTCACCTTCCAGATTATCTACATGAATGTTTACATCCCCCGAAACCATGAAATTAGCTTCTTATTGAGACTCATACCCGCCATTACATCCGGTACCTCTTTCATTAACTCTCCTGCAGGCCTCAGTGGTTGGTAAAGCCTGAAATAATAAAGTTATGGAAAAGCTTAATGGAAAAATGTCAGGCTTTCACTGCCGGGAGTTGTGACTGAGGTAGATGTACAATCAAAATCCTTTTTTACAATTATTCTGGCTAATTCTCCTTCGGATCACATCTTGACACGCCATCCAAGAACTAGGAGCATTTCAAAGAAATTCATAACATTACTTAACAGGAAGCCATATAAGGAATGGGTTTGTTATTCCTTTGGCAACAACAAATGAATGTGGTGAACATCATCTCAGCACTTAGACAAAGCATTTGTGATACATAAAACACTGTTTCAACATAACTTACTTAAACTTTCCTATGTAGATAATACTCAGGTTAGAGATTTGTGTCCCTTACACAAAAGGGCTGCTTAACAAATTGTAATAAACTCATCATTGTTAGTGTTATATTTCCAATGTTATAGTTTTTATAAGATTACTGTAAGAAGTTGGAATAATATTTGAATTGGATGTTTGCTCACCTCAAGGAATAAGCACAACTCTTGTTGGGGTAAAGCCTTAAAGTTACCAAATTAACATGAGCTCCATCCCCTTCTAGCTATAGCATAAAACAAACAGGCTTAACTTAGGGCAATGCATAAAGTATATATGCAGTACAAAAACAGTATTTACATAAAAACACCCAACAATAAAAATCCCAAACTGACTTAGAATAATAGTAAATAAAACAACAAATATCTAATAAGGGGAATCAGAGATATGAATTGTTCAAACTTTAAGCAGGAATAGTTTCAAAAAGTGCAAAGCTCCATTGATAGGAAATGATTGTGGTAGATCGGACCTATGTGTAATGTTAGGTTGACCACTATGGTACTGTGGTCAGATACAACAAGTTGATTAGTCCCTCTGATAACCATAGAAGCCCAAGTAAAAAAAAGAAAAAATGTCCTAATTCAGAAAGGGAATTTTCTGTCACTTTTTTTGCATTGAAAATCCTCTCTACGCGAGTTGAAGCTGCAACTGTAGCTGTGGAACCACAGGTCAGATATTATAAGCAGATTTGTTCCTCTGGAGTATTTTGATTTGTGGTGAAATTTGTTTTTAAGTCGCAACGCTTTGCTGTTTTTTTCTTAGAGGTGGGGAGATATCAGCACAGTACAAAGCTGAAATTCAATCTGAAATGGTGGAACTGCAAGTCAGATACTCTTCATGGTGGGTACCAACTAGGTTCTGAAGCAAGTGTTTTCCAAAGTTTCCAGTCTTTGTTCTGGTGCCCAAACAACCATAAGAATACACACTTTAGGTCCCAGGACCTCAGGGGAGCAACATAAGAAAATCACAGGATATTCAGCAGTGGACAGCAGCAAAGTCCAGTCCAAATATATTTGCCACTGGTCAGCTGGGCACTTTAAGAAAAGGCCTCTTAAACCTTGTTGTGCCCCTGAAACCACTCAGGAGGTCAGCAAATTTACCCTTGGAATCCACTTCTTTGTCCTGGGAATGAGAGGAAACAGGTCCAGTGTTTCAGGGCTTCTCTTAAGTAACAGACCTTTTCTTTCTTCTACAGGTCCTTTAAGGTTCCTGAGGAGAGTTCCTGGCACCATCTAGTTGGTGTGGATGACTCCTGGGCACTCCATAACTTATGAGCAAAAATTTCCAGTGAGCAACACTACCTACTTTTTTAGTAGTTCCTGCTTGCTTTACTATTAACAGGCCCAAAATACGAGATGCAAGGGCATTTTCAAGATAGTGAAAGACTTCTGCCACACTAAAATTAGGCTCTGAATTCTGAGTGTGTGCGGGAAATATTTAACACTGAAATCCAGCCTAAATCAGGCTCCGTCCCCACAACAAACCAGGAAAACAGAGAACTAGGACAAAAGAAGGGTCTTGAACAAGGCACCCATGGGATACACAAGAATTGTTCTGGTGTCTGTTTGTTCCCTTCAAGTGCAGCAACGTTTTACATGTGCTTCAGACAGATATAGCAGGCAGAATTTGACATTGTTGTGAAGAATTCCTACAGACCTCACTCTGAATGCTCTGCTGGGCTGAAAGGAGACATCAGTGCCATTCAGCTCCACCTATTGTGTAGCACCTTTAAGGAATTTCCTTCTTTGTACACACCTCATTCAGGCCAAGTACAGGCTTAGAGTTGGTCAGGAATTAATGTAAATTAGCTTCTAGGAGCTTCAGGCAGGATAAATATACATTTAAAATGTTACTATTCTTTGATATGTACTAAAAATCAGGCATCACCATTGAATTGTATTTTTCATTACTATTAAAAACAGTGGTTTGAGATGTTTTCTAGCTCATCTCATTCCAGAGATACAGGCTAATTATGTTAATATATATTTGGTTTTCTTCGTAGGACAGCTACACCTGACTCAGTGAAAATAGCTTTTTGGGCCTCGTCACTGTAGGGACATGGTAATATTAATTGTTTATATGACCTACTTTTAGATACATGCACCCTGCCCTGTGGGCTTCAACACTATATAGGGGTGACTTACTAATATTAAATGTGAGGTCTTTATGTGTCAAAAAAGTGGTTATTTTCACAGGTCACATTGCATGTTTTATATATCTGGTGTCAGACTGCACAGGGTAGGCATGAGGTCATGTTTGTAGTGCCGCTAGAGTGAATGGCACAACAGGTGCTGCAGTCCACTGGTAGCATTTAACTTCCAAGCCTTGGGTGCATTTTGTACACCATATACGCTGGAATTACAGGCAAAATAAACTTGCCATTGAGGAAATAAGACAATTTGATTATGCTCAAAGGGGGGGGGCACAGGCACTTTACTGCTGGGTAGCAGCAGGGCTAAAGTGCACAGCGTTCTAAAGCCAGCAAAAATAGCTTGCAGAAATAGGCAAAACTGGGGTGTCCATACAGGAAAGGTGGATTTCCTACAAGTGCATATGTGTCAGCTCTGATTTGTCGAATTTCTCAAATATGTAGCTATTAACGTATGCATACATTTAATGCTAAAGGGCATTTTTCTGTTGATTCTTTGAGAAAATCTATTTTCCAATTGTGAATCCCTTTCTTCTACATCACTACCAGCTTTTGTAGGGTTCCTTTTCTTTTGCCACCTTGAAAACAAAGTGTGAAACATTGAAAGTAAGAATCCTCTCACCATTTATAAGTGGGACACTATTCTCAGAAGGTTTTTAAGTAGTCACAAACCTGTGAGCTTGTGAGTGTTTATCCTCTTTGTAGGTGTCCTAATTCTTGAATGCACATGGGTTGACCTAGCAAGCAGATTTATTCATAATTACAATTCCAGTACGTTGGCAACATTTTAGGAATGAGTAAAACAGTTGATGATAAGCATATCCAATAATTTGCATGATGTTATACTTGTTAATACAGCCAATTGCTTACCTAATTACACTTGTGTATGCCAATAACTTTGTGAATTGGGTCATTCTTTTAAATTCACAATTCTCCATTTATTGAGTACCAAGTAGTCTTATACAGTATACAAGTGCTATAAAAATGGGAGGTCTATCATAATGTAAAGATGAAGGGCCCACAACTTAGTTTTCACAGCCTTTCCTTCACAAAATGACACAGGTAAATAGAATGTGGTTAGCTGGGATGTAGCACAGGAGAGGCTTTGTGTTCATTATGTTATTCCCTTGTTTTGCTCATTTGTGAAATCATAGTCTTTCTGCTCAACTTACATGTTTCATGGAAGCAGGCTTGTCCTGATTACTGATATTGAATTACTGTTCATGTTTAGTCATGGTTGCCTACATGTGTTCTGTCATGTGGTTAAATTGAACACTCCCAGGTAGTGAGATCCAAGAATTTTTAAACAGTAGTAGGCAGACTTACAGTTTGTAATTGTTGTCATTTCAAATTGTTTGTCATTGTGTATCCATTCATTTATTAACATTCTCACAAATCATCATGCAGGTGCGAAAAAGGAGGCGGGACCCCAAATTCCAGGTAGAGTAAAATACTCCTATCAAGTTGAAAGGATGATGTTTTAGCAATGTTAAGCAAATACTTCCTTAAACTTTAATAAGATGTCTTTCAACCTTTTTGTGAAGGTTCTTAAAGGGATATGTGGGTGTTATATCTAGTGGGAACAAAGAACCTTTACAAAAAACCAGTAGAATTGTCTGCCAGTATCAGATACCAATAAAGTTTGTGTTTGGAAATATTTGTGACCACATATTCTCCAATGTGTAAAACTCACAAGAAAAAATGCAGTAAAAAATGTTTACTTTACCACAGATTAGATCAGTGTATTACCCTCAAGTAAAGCAAGTACATGATCATTTAGCATACATTGAAGACAGATTATGATTCTTAGAGGATTCAAATAACAAGCACATATCTTCACACTTGGAGAACTTAGTTAGATTTGTAGTTTGAGTCATCAGTTTTTTAGGGAGGGAATGTTGTCACCTCTTAAATGCTGGTATTGAAGGGTGCAGTATTTACGATATGTGGGATTACCTTCCCCTACCACGTTTTGCGTCCAGGTTCAGGTATAAAGCAATAATACTTGATAGTTTCCTCCTTTGCCTCCTCTGAGCCTTGGAATATTGCATTGTTTCCTGCACAAACTCTGGCAAAAGTATTGCCTAGCACTGTTTTGGAGGAATAAAATATATAAATTCTGCATTCATTGTAATCCCCATTCTGGGGCTAACAACTGTTTGGGCACTAATTGAGATTACCAATCTTCTTCCCAAGTGGAAAGCATATGAAAAGTGCTGGCACATCCACTTAGAAATCCTTTTTGTTTTAATAATCTCCATTCATTGGTCCATTTGAAAGATTAGCACATGTGATAATCTAACAGAAAGAGCCTCATGAAGTCAGCACATAAACTCTAAAAAGATTTCAATGAATCAGGATTTGACCAAAACACCCCACCTCTATGCCCCATAAAATGCATTTTGACTTCAATTTTGTAGATGTTCAGTGCTTTTCAGAAAGATGAACTATATTTATTCTTGGTTTGCACCCATATTTCCCTACCTGTCATAATTTTACACGTTTCCCCTACATCATAAGTTTCACACATTTTGGGAATGTGACTATCTGCATTCATTCAGTTACAATCCTATTTTATGAATGGTGCCGTTACACATTAAACACAGTCTGTTGTTTATTTTCAAGATTTTAGGCATACATAACAATTTCTTGACTTGGAGTTCGCCTCAATCCAGATTTTGACAGTAAATACCTTAGTAAAGGCTTCTGTAGTATTAGCATTTCTGATAGCCATTATTCCTGTCTTCACCTGATCCCAAGAAAACAATGGGAAAAAAGCTGTAGAATTCTTATTGTGGATCATTTCTCTGATTAGAAATAGAAATTAGTTTGGAAAACATAAACAGTGATATTGTGCTGGCGGCCACTATTGCTAAAACATGGTCCCATCTGTTGCATTATTCCAGAGGTTTGGCATGTACATTCCATCCCTGCACTGCAGGTAGGAGCTGGAATATAAGGGTCTAGCAAGACAAAGGTTTTTAGTTGCTCACATACTACTATTGTGTTTTGACAGAGCTAGATTTGTGGCTATGGGAGGGTAGTTGATGGATCTTCTGGGGTTTACATGGGGGTACTTGAGAAGTGTATATTACTTAGAGGAAGGCCACATTTGTGGCACAAATTGTTCTCTGGAAAATGTAGATTTTGGAAGAGACACAGATATGGGAAATTATCTGCACATTTTGGAAACTCTGGCCCTCATTCTGACCTTGGCGGGCGGCGGAGGCCGCCCGCCAAAGTCCCGCCGTCAGGTTACCGTTCCGCGGTCGAAAGACCGCGGCGGTAATTCTGACTTTCCCGCTGGGCTGGCGGGCGGTCTCCTTCAGACCGCCAGCCAGCCCAGCGGGAAAGAGGCTTCCACGATGAAGCCGGCTCGGAATCGAGCCGGCGGAGTGGAAGCTGTGCGACGGGTGCAGTTGCACCCGTCGCGTATTTCACTGTCTGCGCAGCAGACAGTGAAATACATTTAGGGGCCCTCTTACGGGGGCCCCTGCAATGCCCATGCCAGTGGCATGGGCACTGCAGGGGCCCCCAGGGGCCCCGCGACCCCCCCTACCGCCATCCGGATCTCGGCGGTCCGACCGCCGGGATCTGGATGGCGGTAGGGGGGGTCAGAATCCCCGCGGCGGTGCAGCAAGCTGCGCCGCCGCGGAGGATTCAATGGGGCCGCGGTACACTGGCGGGACCCCGCCAGTGGTGCCGGTCCGACCGCGGCTTTACCGCCGCGGTCGGAATCCCCATTGAAGCACCGCCGGCTTGTCGGCGGTGCTCCCGCGGTCCTCCGCCCTGGCGGTCAAAGACCGCCAGGGTCAAAATGAGGGCCTCTGTTTCTTTCTTTTGCAAGAACACACAGGAAGTGAGAGGATAGGGTGGAGCAAGCAGAAGCACCAAAACAAAAGTTGAATGCACGGAGCAAGGCCAGGGGGCGCTATTGGCAAACCTCAGTATACCATTGCAGGAAGGCAGCAATGATTGACCTCCTTATTCATTTTAATGGTGGATCAGTTGACTTGCTAGTTTGTCCTGGATGTGCCCCTGGACATGAGGTTGTTGCAAAGGAGCTACATAACCCATGTCAGTTTTTGAGCCACTGATATTTCTCTGCTATGTAGTGTGACAAATTTGCCATGTACATTTCTGCTCCCAGTTGCACACAGAAACCGAAGAGGGGAAGAGTGGAGTGAGCCTCTCATTTAAACAAACCTTGGTACAATCAAACAAAGAGGATGGGGAGAGTGGTCTGTGAAAAGGGCTATAATCGTGATATAGGGATGCACACAGTAGGTCTGTGGCAAGATGTGTAAGAAGAAAAATACACTGGCAGATAGGGACTGAGAACTTAGCCATAGAATGTAAAAATATGGCCTCAGGAGAAATTTGTAGGTGGAAGAGAGAGACCCACGCTCAGTGTATTCTAAACTTTCACAAATGATGAGCGCACATATTGACAGTGAGTGCAGTTTTACATTGTTTATTTCATTATTTTTTATTTTTTTAGGTACTTTTAGAATTTGTCATGCATGTACTGCCATTTCTTCAGATACATTATGTCTTGCAAATTTGTCCTTCTTTTGAAATCTAAATAATGTTTTGCAGATTTGTCTGCATTTTTTAAAACAATGCTCAGTTCAAATAATCACTTTGAGGCTTGAGCATTTGTGGTAAATACATCATTGTGATAATCTAGGTGAATATATCGTAAGGGATTATTTGAGACCATTATCTTGGACTGCTGAGTTGGAGTAGTTGAATTTAGGCCCATATTTATACTTTTTTAGCGCCACATTTGCGCCGATTTTTGACACAAAAGCAGCACAAACGTACAAAATACAATTGTATTTTGTACGTTTGCGCCATTTTTGCATTAAAAAACGGTGCAAATGCGGTGCTAAAAAAGTATAAATATGGGCCTTAGTGTCTTAATTTATGGGGAGCTATCCTTGACATGGATGACGATAACATTTAAACAAAGGGAAAAAAACTTCAATGTACATGCTTAATCAGTATTAGCCTGATGGTCTAAAAAGGTCCTAGAATGGGTTTAAAGCCAGGGAATGCTTCTTCACAAGCACCTTTGTTTTATATGGATTGTCTTGCTGTACTTAATGCCTGATTTAAAGTTGGTGGACAGGTTACCCCACTACAATTTGACAGATAGCCCATCAGCCTTATTGTAAGTATGTTATACCCTATGGCAGTGGTACTTAACTTTCTGACTTCTGTGGGCCCTACTTGATTATTACAGTAACCTGGGAACCCCCAACTGAATCATTGCTGGAATCCGGGGACTCCTACTTTGTCATTACTGGACATTGGGGGCCCCAGCTTAAGCATTTTCTAAAACACAAAGCAATACACAGAAAATACTGAAACATGTGTTCATCAAACTAAAACACAAACAGGGGCATAAGTTAGTCAACTAACAAATATACAAAATATAAGACTTTTAATTTTAGTGGAAAAGTCAGGGCTTTTCAAAATGTAATTGAGGCCACACACTATCCATAATAAATTCTGTTTGATGCACTTCCACTGGTCCAATGAATCATCTGAGGAGACTAACTCATTTCTGTTGCCTCCCATTTTAAATTCCACACATTTACTGAACATTTTAAAATGTTCAGTTTTACAAGTTTCTTCTATATTTATATATATCTTATTAATCTGTTGTTATTATTTCATTCTCTAAGCTTTCTAAGCAGCTGTGGATCCCCTGAGTATGCTTCGTGGGCCCTTAGGGATCCCCGGCAGACAGGTTAAGAACCACTATCATAATGCACTTGTAATAAGGGGGGCATGATACCTATAATGATTGTGGCAAAGTAGCTGTCTGCCAAATTCTATATCAAACTCTTAGCATGAGTGTTAGGCATTGTAACATTAGTAGATGTCTCACTAAGGGATACTACTTCATTGGACATGAGAAATAAAATTAGGTAGACAATGAGAATTACTTTAGTGTTCACATGCATTATGTCAGAAAAATTACATGTAAGTTTAGTCTTTATAGCCCTTTTGTATTTAAAGTGCAAGCAGAAAGTGTAGCTCCCCAAAAGTTACCCTTCTCGCATACATTGTCAATAGCAAATATTTCACCCTCTTAATCCCCTTCACTGTTATTCCAAATCAACTCTGGTCGCTGAACCATCACACTAAAGAGTTAGATGCTTGGTGTCTCTTTGCAATAAAGCCAGATGCAGAAGAACGGAGTCTCTAAATTTAGGAACGGATTCATAATCTTCCTGCACCATCAATACTATTTGCTCTAATCTTGTGACTGCTTACTTCCCACCCTCATTATCTCTGTTTCATGCACATTTGCTTGCTGACACTACTTTAGTGTGATGCCTTGCTTTTAGAGACACTACATAGCATAACACACAATTATATAACATAACGTAGGCTCGAACAACAGCATCACTTATTTCAGTTTGCTGAAATAGTAGTTATTGACTTTGAAAAAGTCAATAATGCTCCACCAGAAAGAATATAGATATTATTTAAACCTTCAAAAATGTTTCTCTCTCCATTGTAATACTTTTGATGCTAAGTTATGAAAATGTTGTAGATTTTAGACTGACCTTCACATCAATATTGAAATAATCGTGTAAACTAAAATGGTAGAGCCTGTATTAAATGAATGCAAATACATTACAATGTATGTCGTAGTCAAATAGGATCTGGAATATTTATCCTGAAAAAATGATGCACCTGGGAAATGAATGTCATTTATTTTCAAAATATGGTCTTGATGTCAATATATTCTGAAAGTGAATACTTGATTTATGCCAGGGTGTGGTATGAATTATCTGTTAGGTCTGGTTTTCAACTATGTTCCTGATTTACATTTATTAATGGCTAAATTTGCTAATGAGAACACATAAATTAAGAATAAAACCCATTATTTTGTATTTACTTTTATCTAAAGATGAGGGTGTTTGCTCAAATCCAACAATTTTATTGTTAACATTTTATTAATAAACTATTACATGGGTTCAGTGCCTTTAAAACAAATTATTCAACTAATATGCTAATACTAATTATGCTTTTTCTGACTTTAGAAATTCCTTACTGACTAGAAAAAGATATATTTAAAACAGCCTGCATTGTAGTCGCAATCACTTTTTCCTAACATCAGCTAACTGTTTTGGTTACTGTTTTGGTAGCCAGAATTCACATTTTCATTGTAATAACTATTTTCACTATATATTTTGGAAGTCAACTTTTTGCTATATATTTTGGAATTGGATTAAGATTATGAGGGATTAAAGATCATCCAAGATCTTAAATTACTTAATTGTCAGAGAATATAATCCACATCAAATAAGACATAATAAGTATAAAGACCATTACCCAGTTTACCAAAGTTGCTTTCCTTCCAGATCACAACATAATGAACAATATGAGTTCTAATTGTGTTATTGAACTGTCAACCAGTTCAAAGCATTAGGTACATTCATAAACAAAAATATGAATACTTTCTAAGCAGGATTGTACTGATAAATGGTTTTATTTTTCCGGCCTTGCTACTGTCCTATGACAAAATGTGTGGTCATTGGTGGTGCCCATCATAGGATAGGACATCAGTAACAGAAACACTGTTGCCTTCAATGATGCAAAAACATTGCAATAATTTTCTTGAAGGTATTTAGGCACTAATTCTAACTGATGCAGAAAAATGGTTGGTAATTAAACACTCAAAATTGCCGATAACATGAAATACAGTGTGGAATTACTGCAGTTTTCAGAATGGAGAATTACCACAGGCATTAATGTTTACACTTTGATTTCACCAGTGTTTTCCCTGGAAAAAGTGGCCCAAGGGATTAACTTGAACATGTGATTTTAAGTGGGGTGTAAACAAACCAGAATTGCAATAGCACACACAACAAATATATTATACCTCCAGCACAACTCTCATTAAAAGAAATATGTAGCATTCAGTGTGAAAGGTCATTAAATACATTACATAGTAAATGTCACAATCATTATATATACTAAATATGAGTATGTCACAATGTTTTAATTTCTAAATATGCCATTTCTGATTGTTTTTTTGGTTTTATCTTCAGTATGTTTAATTGCATTTCATTTGTGTATACATGATGTCGCCTTCTGGTTTTGTTGATAGTTGGGGAAGTGTGACGGAGGGACCATGTTCGTTCTCAAGTGTCCTTTTCTCAGTCATGTGAATTTGCTCATGCTATTGTTTTATTCTTTTTTTTTTTACCCATTGTTACTTGGTAGATTCTTCCCATCCCACACCCCCACCTCCTTCTGCTACAGATGGTGCAGCAGGCGCAAATATCACTGATAATGCAAATTCCAGCTTGGTCAATGGTACGTCAAAGACATGGAGATTTATTTTATGTGGTAGACTATAGATTTCTCTCTTGAAAACTCAAACCTCATACTTTTCTTATGTCAACACAGATGTACTTCATGTGACAACCTTATGAGTGTTCTTAGCCCACCTACCCTCTTATAGTTTTTAAGGCAGGCTTCCAGTTATTTGTATTCTTTCCTGTTACACTTGCAGTGTTTTATAAATGTTATGTGTAAGTACTTAAATGCCATTACAACAGTTAGTATTTGAGATGACATATGTATAGCAATATTAACATACATTATTGACGAAAGCTGTAGTTTTCTGGGTCTTTTGCCTATTTTAAAAAATGGCAGAAATTGACACTTTTCTAGAAGCTGAAATGTTTTAGTGGTTTACATTAGCCAGCTGATAAAAAGAGAGTTGGAATTTTGCACAAATTACTGCTGATCTGAAAGTTACTGTTCAAGGAAATATGCCCAGTGGCTGGTAGTAGTCGTGTAATTATGCCATTTCAGTTGTGATTAGATTTTCTAATAGTCAAAACTACGTTTTTCTTAAAGCTTCAGACATCAGTAGTTTTATCAGAGAATTCAAAGTTTTAAGGTTTTAATGTTAAACTCACTTTACATAAATGGATATGTGACCTCCAGGATGTATTTAGGGACTTTGTTTATGTTTTCACCTGTGCTGACAAAACTGTGCATATTCTGTGGAAAAAAAGGACTTTAGCTCACAGATTTTGTGCAATCACCAAGTTCATCAAAATACAGCAGGTAAAATCACATCCCTTTTTTATGAAAAATGACCCTCACTATTTTTACCCCTTTGTTGTGCAAATGAACATAGTTCCAAAGCCATTATCTTTCTGAATTTAAATGTTAAAGATATTACTCCAGTTTTACCTCGGAAATTAGCATTTTTATAATAGAGCCGTGGGTACTAAACTCATTAAAGTAGTTTTAGGGTTCTGAGTTGATTGTATCTATTGAATTACTACAAAATAGTTTGAAAATATCTGAATCTAGAGTAAGAAATAGATTGCAACTTCCAGATTCTACCAGATTTTAAACTAAAGATAAAAATGTTTGTTCTTTGGGGTTTGACTTGGTGTCATACTAATAGGTGTAAAGGTTTTTAGTACTATTTTGCAAATTTTCTTCAGTAGGCCACCTCAGGCAATATAATTCCTAAAGATTCCTAAAAATTCTAAAAGTTTATACAAAGTTAATTTGTTTTTACGTTCTCAAACCTGCTCTGCTTTAGTATATTTTTATTACACTTCATATGGTATGTATCAACAACTTGTTTTTACTCTCCTAGTATGTTGAGCTACAACCATTTTGTCCAAGTTGCTGTTTTCCTTTTTGTGAGTATCTAACCTTGTTCAGAGACTCACATATAGAAGGAGAACAAACACACACAATACACAAATACATTCAGAAACAAAGAGTAGAAAATATCTTAGGTGACTTGATAGATATGTCCAAAACTGCATACATATGTTCTCATCTGTAATTTTATTAGGTAAGGACATTTTCTGATTAGTGTAGTCTTATTAAGCAGGTGTTAGGAGGCCTATAATGTTAGGATAGTTCCTGGTCAATGGTATTATAAGTCAATCTTTATTAAAAATAAATGGTGTAATTTAGTCTCATATAACCATACAAAAACAACACACCAACAACTCAAATACATATTTAAGAATCTAGAACTAGCATATATCACAGGTGAGTAACACTCAAAACTCTGTATCTAACAAAGAAGTTTAATGATCACAGACCAGCTCCTTTCAAAGATGAGCATCAATCATATATAGGCATGATTCAATCAAGTTCATCGATCACACAGAAATCTTTCAAAAATCTCAAACATTGTAAAATGTGTCAAATGTATCTGTCAGTGCACTGTAAGTATATAGTAGCCACCAATATGCCACTTCAACCATTAGAAACATCACCTGCCTTCATAAAAACATCTGATCACCTTCTCCAATTCAAGGACATATCATATAACCCCATTCCATTTTTGACCTTTAGGAGAGCTGTGAATTTGTGCTTTTGGATGAAGGTTTAAATGTATAGGTAAAATGGCAGGTTCATATGTACAAGTGCTACGTGAGAGGTTGGAATTCAGAGTTTTTTAAGGAGATTTACCTTCCTTAATATTTTATGACCTGATGATTATAGCACAATTATGACATGGGGATAGAGAAAGGGCTAACACCCTTTAATACAACTATTAACTATCACTATTTTAAGGTGAATTTCCAAGGTGGAAGGAGAAAACTGTGCCATTTAACTCACCTGTGATCTGAAGATAGGATTGCTTCTAATGTCAGCTGTTTTGGCTTTTTTTATTGAAATGTTGAGTGTACATCACCATTGAAAGCACTAGGTATATGTAATGTGTCTTCTAAACCCAAATACTAGATGCTTCTAATAATGCTTTTGAGTCCTTTATAATGTCTTCTTGCAATAACAATGAATGAAAAATGACACCACATATCGATAGAGTCACCACCTTCAGAATGCCCTTAGATTCTGATGCTTGTTTAAATAACTTCTACTGCCCTGCTAAAACTTGCAATGATTTGAATAAAAGTAATCTTTCAAAACGCCACCTGTCCTGATGATGTCACAGAGCCTATGTGGTAGACCTGACAGCCTTAGGGTGGACACCCGTAACTTTTTGCCTGCCTCCCTCCACTTTTGAAATACAGTTTTTGCTGGTTTTTAGGCTCTACTCACTTTACCACTGCTAATCAGTGCTAAGTGCATATGCTCTCTCCCTTTAAACATGGTAACATTGGATCACACCCAATAGGGCTATTTAATTTACTAATAAGTCCCTTTTAGAGTGTACTGTATGTGCCCAGGGCCTGTAGATTAAAAGCTACTATGGGCCTGCACCACTGATTGTGCCACCCACTTCAGTAGCCCCTTAACCTTGTTTCAGGTCTGCCATTGCAAGGGCTGTGTGTGCAGTTTCACTGCCCATTCGACTTGGCATTTAAAAGTACTTGACAAACCTAAAACACCCCTAGGTAACCCATAGGGCAGGGTGCTGTGTAGGTAAAAGGCAGGACACGTACCTGTGTAGTTTACATGTCCTGGTAGTGTAAAACTCCTAAATTTGTTTTTACACTGCTGTGAGGCCTGCTCCCTTCATAGGCTAACATTGGGGCTGCCCTCATACATTGTTTGAGTGGTAGCTGCTGATTTGGAAGGAGTAGGCAGGTCATATTTAGTATGGCGATAATATAATACAAAATCCTGCTGACTGGTGATGTTGGATTTAATATTACTATTTTAGAAATGCCACTTTTAGAAAGTGAGCATTTCTCAGCACTTAAATCTTTCTGTGCCTTACAATCCACGTCTGGCTGGTTTTAGTTGACAGCTCCTTGTGCATTCACTCAGACACACTCCATACACAGGATACTCAGCCTCACTTGCATACATCTGCATTTTGAATGGGTCTTCCTGGGCTGGGAGGGTGGAGAGCCTGCTCTCACACAAAGGACTGCCACACCCTCTACTGGGACCCTGGCAGACAGGATTGAACTGAAAGGGGACCTGGTGCACTTCTAAGCCACTCTTTGAAGTCACACCCACTACAAAGGCACATTTGGGTATAAAAACAGGGCCTCTACCCTACCACCTCAGAAACTTCCTGGAGAAGATACCGGAACCAGAACCTGCACCCTGACAAGAAGAACTGCCTGGCTGCCTAAAGGACTCATCTGACTGCTTTCTGAAGAGGACTGCTGCCTTGCTGTTACCCTGCTGTCTTGCTGCTCTCTTGCTTTGCTGAAGAAGTGCTCTTCAAGGGCTTGGATAGAGCTTGCCTCCTGTTCCTTGAAGTCTCAGGACCAAAACGACTTCTCTCATGCAGCTGAAATCCCCGTGCAGCGACAATTTGACGCACCTCCTGCCAAGAATGATGCACAGCCTGCTCGTGGTGAAAAATTCACTACACGCCGAGTCTGGAATGACGCAGCCTGACTTCGCGACAGAAGATCGACGCAGCGCAAGCGACGCAACCAGAACTTCGGCGCACGGCCCTACTGGATCGATGCAAGCCGACTCAGAACGATGTTGCCTGACTTCATTAGAGGAATCGATGCATCGCCTACCGGAAAATTCCACACATCGCCTACCGGAATCAACTCTGCCCCTGTGACTTCGCTCCGCAAGGCCAGGATTCCACACATCGACCCTCGGCCGTCTGAAAACCCCGCAGCCCGAAGAGGATCCAGGTCCGTGCACCGGAAATCGACCCAACGTCTTCCCCGCATAGAAAATAATGACGCAAGTCCATGTGCGAAGGGGTGAAACTGACGCACTCTCACCGTTTTCCACGCACCTCTTCCTCTGCAGTCCCCTGTGAAGATTTTTCAACTCAAACCTGGTACTTTGCCCTGCAAGAGACACTTGTTGTTTCTAGTAGAGCTTAAGACTTTTTTTATTGCTTTTACAGTACTATTTTAACTCTAAGACACTTTTTATCACTTTCAGTGATATCCCTACATTTGCTTATTTCATCTTTAATCGTTTTGACCTGCATTTATCCAGATACATATTATATTTTTCTACATTGTGTGGTGTATTTCTTTGGTGCTATATTGTGGTAGTGTATGGTTTATTGCACAAATACTTTACACATTGCCTTCTAAGTTAAGCCTGGCTGCTCAGTGACAAGCTACCAGAGGGTGGGCACAGGATAATTTGGATTGTGTGTGACATAGCCTTACTAGAGTGAGGATCCTTGCTTGGACAGGGGGTAACCTGACTGCCAAACAAAGACCCCATTTCTAACACTATGCAACCCCCGATCAGTACTTTATTGTTTCAATTTTCAAAGTCATATAATACTTTATTTGGCCTATTGGCCACAAAGTCCTAATCTATACATACATAAGATTTTCTTCATTATTAAATGCATAAAACTTTCAGGGTTACTAAGAAAGAGACTACTGGCCAGATGTATCAAAGGATTTTCCATTCGCAAACGGTGTGAATCGCAAAATTCCACTGTTTGCGAATACAAAATCGCCTTTCATGATTTATGAAAGGAATTCGCAGTGCAATTTTAAGGAATTGCAAACATGAATTCCTATTTGCGATTTCCAAAGCACAATGTATCATGCATTTCCTAAATGCGAATTGGACATTTAGGAAATGCAATTACCACCAAATCCAATTTGGTGGTAACCATGTGCAATTTTAAAAATGCATTAAAAATTCATTTTTAAAAATGACATGTGGCTCACACATGCCCCTATGGCATGTGTGCACTTCACATGTCCACTGATACTTTTTTGGGGTACATCAAAGGGGGCCTCAGGCCCCCAGCACCCTGGGATTTGCATTACCAGATTTGCGAATTCCTTACAGGAATTTGCAAATTTGGAAATGCAAAACCATGCACACCTATGGAGTCCCATTCCCTAACTGAGATTGGGTGATAACGATTGCGACTTTTAAGAAATCGCTATTACCGAATCGCAATTTTCATACATCCCATTTTGCATTTCTTAAATAGCGATTTCTTAAAAATCACTATTTAGTAAATGCAAACCAGGATAATGATACATCTGGCCCTACATTTCATAAAATAATTTAAAATGCAGTCATAAACACCATCATAGAAAATGACAGTGTCAACACCACACCAGGCTTAGGAAAATACCTATTTACAGTTTACAGTTTAATCATAAAGAGAACATTTCATATCTTTTCCTCAATTTGAAAGTCTTCCTAATAAAGTTTAATACTGCATAACATATTTCTGGAGTGGAGAAATTCTGTAAAAAGATCAAGCCTTCATTATACATTTTTCTTTAAAACAAGGATTAAATAATCTTGCCTAAAAACTCCATATAAGAGGCAAAAAAAGGACAAAGTGGCTTGTGCTTTGTGTGGAGACTTGGACACAGTTACACTGAGGTAGATCATGTTTACAGGTGTAATACTGTGGAGAAGCTACCCTGTAATGAATCATATATAGCCCAAAAGGAGTAAGATAACTTCGATATGTGGTGTTCACTATCCAGTGGAGATATCGTTCCACACAATCTGTGGTCGCAATCTCGACATATCTTTTCAATGAAACCATGGACAGTAAGGCCTTCATTATGAACTCGGTGGGAAATCCTCCAGAGTTCGGTGCTGGCAGTCAAAACAACGACCGCCAGCACAATGAAGACCCCGCCGGCCAAATAAACAAAATTCCGCTGGGCAGAAACAGTGTTTCCGCCAGCCGGCGCAGCGGACTGCAGTGCTGATCTGTCGGTTAAGGAACTCCACAATTGTCAGGCTGTCTGGAGGCGGTAGTCTGGCGGTGTCAGAGTTTCGCCTGTGGCGGCCTCGCCATGAACATTATCGGTAACCGCCGGCATGGCAGTCCAGTCCGCCAGTGTTTATAATGACCGCCTAAGTATTCTTTAGTAATATCCTTTCATTATTTCAGTTATTTTATTGTTTTCCTTTTTAGAAACACTCACATTTAATATTTAAGACATGGATATCCTCTTTTATCTTTTATCTTTAGTCACCTCTCCTCTGTGTACACAAGTGATCTCTTCCAGTTTAGGGTGTATATTATTTGGTAATCACCTATTCCTCCATTCCTCTTCTCTTGACTGTGACCACCACCTGAAATGCAATTGCCTGTAAACATTATTCATCATACTCAACTTGTTAACTTCTCTGTGACCTCTGAGACAGAGGTATATGTATGTGGAGGCCTGTGACTGGAGTTGGAGGAGAAGGTTGGTGAAATGAAGTGGTGTAATCTTGTGAGTGGGGGTTGTATGTTTCCTCCTTCAGCAATAAAATGGGAAGAAAGCTTGGCTGCAGCCAAAGCCTCATGCGATTTTACTGTGTTTAATTACCACAATAAAATCGGTCTGATTCTCCTACAAACTGTAACATTGGATGTGGAATACTGACCCATTTGGAATCAGGAGGAGGAGAATTTCATTAGGTAATACCCCCCCTCCCGCCCCGACTTGTAATCAAGGCCTATATGGGATTTGTCGAAGAATGCTGAAAACAAGAATTACAGCTCTCACAGTATTAATAAGACCTGGTGTAGTATTAACGCCATGATTCCAGCATTTTTAAAATGGAGGTGTGTATGTAAACACAGTTTATTTTATTAATCTGTCAGATAGGAACATTTTCTGTGCTATTACTTGTCTTTATGAATTTGTCACCGGAACCTCTGGAATGGGAATAAAATGGGAATGTTAATTTATAGTTAGTACAAATAGAATTGACTGTACACTCTTTGCACTTTGAGTAATATAGAGTTAGACATTACACAAAGGCATCTAAGAGTAGTGAAATAGCACTCCTGTAGATCTAGTTTCTGCACTCGTAAAAGCTTATGTGAATAGCCCTGCAATGTTTTTTTTACCAACCAACTGATATAAGGAGTGGGACAATGTAAATCTCTTAAGCAATGTCAAATCACAATTGTTCTGTTCCCTTCCACCATATAAGGTGCTCGCTGCCCGCTATTCTCAGAGCTAATTTCAACAAATCCCTTCACCGCTGAGGTGATTAAGAGGCTCCTTGAACTCAAGGAAACCAGTTATTTTAGCTCAGTTTCCTCTCTGGAATCACCTGTCCATAATCATTTCCAAAGTTAGCTGTGACTGACTGAAAATACTTTTCTCGTCCAACATTAAGAAAACCTTGCCTCTGGCATTTCGAGACGAGTTGGATACCTGTAGGGCATACTAAATCGGTGTTACTGACAACCCTTATGAAGTACTTTGACATTTAGCAAATCAGTGCCTTGTTAAGGTATAGGAAAGGCAGATTTACTTGATTGCTCACTGAGAACACCTCTGGCCAGGCTTCACATTTTAATTGGTTTAGATTTTAGGTCCAGAGACCACGGGCCTTCATAAATGGGCAGTTTTTATTTCCTTCTTGTGCAGTTACACTAGTCCTCTGGGAGGCATCAGTGTACTCTGTTTCAGCAGCTGCAACGTAAATTGTAGCCTCTTCCATGACTACAGATTACTCGCCCAGCAATAGCAATTTGCTGAAGCCACCACCGTCCCTCTCTGCTTCTGGAGTCTGATCTCAGCGGTTTCCGTGGCTGCTGGGCAGTAAGAGCCGAGACATATCTCATTGAGTGATGTTATCTGTGAAAAGGTAAATAGAAATCTATACTTCGCTGGTCCAACTGTGGTAAGGCACATTCGAGGCATGGAAGGCTACATGGCATAGGGCATGAACACTAACGAAAAATATGCAAAAGGAAAATGGTTTACTTGTTAGTGCAAATGCAGTGGACCTAATAGACGTTTGCATAAAAAGCATACAGGAACTCAAAAACTACAAATCTTCGATGTGATAAAAGAGCGTAGGTGTGCTCCAGTTGAAACGAGTACCTCAAAGAGTAGCAGTCATATACCTCTGAATGAAACCTGCAACTGTTGCCATACGTCTGCTGTGGAATCCTGCTCAGAAGCCTGCTTATTATTTCCAAGTACAGAGAAAAGAGGAGGATGAGCCTTAGCAGGGGTGTTCATTTAAAATGTTCGGAATAACCACAGACGATGTAGGTAAGTTCCCCTCAAAACAATTTATAGGTAAATTAATTTTATTTCGATATCTCGAAAATCTGGCGTTTATCTCTCCCTCTTGCAACCATGTGGAACACCCAGTGATGGGGGAGTGAGAATGGAAGGAATGATAGCTCTAGCATCACTATTTACAAGCAGTGTTGACATTTTAAATATTCCACAATTATTACCAAAATATTTATATAATATTTGCCAACAAAGAAAATAGAAAAGTGTACAAATCACTATCCAGAACTATAAGTAAATAGCATATTACAGAGGAATTATATAATAGAGCAAAATGCCAATAGTATCTCAGTTTTTGCTTGTATGACTTTTATATAAAAAGAGACTAGGCGAGGGGAGGCGAGAAAAAAGGGTATTTGTTATAATTTAGAAATTCATAAAACATTTTTTGTAGAATATTATGATTGACAAAAATTACTCCTAAATAGTGAACAGCGTTGTAAGTAATTCTAAACTAAAGGTCTGAAAGAAAAGGAGAGAAAGTTGAAATGGTGATTTAAAAAGGTGTGAGTACTGCAAGCAACATTACTGTTAGAAAAACACTGCAGAATGAGACAGATTTCAACTTGTTTAAAGTTGCATTTGGGATGCGTAGCAAGATATTCTTATTGCCTCACTGGAATGTTTTAGCTACGTTAGTAGTGGCGGAATAAGTGCTGCAGTCCGGTACTTAATTGTGGCCGCTGCGCGGTAGGACGAGCAAGCTCACTATCCTGTTCTGTGATCTGCCCTGCCACTTTGTAGCTCCACCGGCAAGTGAAGCCCTTCTGTCCCCGAACTCTGACCTCTGTCAGGAGTTCAAGGCCCTCCTCCACCCGCAGGCTTCTGTCTGCACCTCATCCCTGGTGTCTAGGGGGAGAGCTCTGCTCTTCTGCGAGGCTGCCCTTTCCCTCTTTTCTCTTTTTTCCTCTTTTTTCCTCTTTTTTCCTCTTTTTATTCTTTGTGTGCTGTTCCTTTCGTGCATTTCGCTTTCTGTGCTCCTTCCCTCTCTTCCTCATTTTATTCCCCTCATTCCACTCTCTCTCTCATCACTCTTGCTCTCCCCCTCTCTCACTCCCTGCAACTGCTGCCCCTGTGGCCTCATCCCCCTCTTCTCTCTCGCGCCTCTATCCCTGCCGCTGCTGCTCCCGCGGCCCTCCCCCTTTTTTAGCACCATTTCCTGCTCCTGCGTCCTAGATGTCCTCTCCTCCTCCCCTCCCCTCCTTACCTAATGGGTGGCCGCTGTGCGGCCGCGCCACTGGCATGTCAAAGGCACACTTAAGGCAAGCCGGTCTGCACCCGTCCATGACCCAAACGTGACCAGCACCAGGACCCATGGTCCTGCCACCCACCGCCTCTACACATCAGCAAAACTCATTGCACTCAACCCAGGATGCAACAACAACTGCAAGAATCTCCAGGCAAAACACACGGTCCTTTCAGCTGCCTCTGCTGCCGCCAAACCTGCACCACCACCAAGATCCGGGACCCAGCACAAACCACCCGAAACAACTCTCCGAACCCGAAACCCCTGAAGTGCATCCTCCTCAACGTCCGCTCCCTCCATAAAGATTCCACCGAAATCTGGGACCTCCTTGACAGTACCATCCCGGGCATTGCATTCCTCACCGAGACCTAGACCAACACCATCTCGGGCTCGGACATCGCCATCCCCCAGGGATACAAGATCGCCCAGAAAGACCAACCTCAGCTACCCTGGGGGGGGTGTATCGCCATTGTCCACAGGTCCAACCTCCACCTGAACACACACTCCGAAGACTCCAAAGAATCCGCAAATCGGATGGAAATTCGCCACTTTAAGATACACACCAGCCCGACATCCACCATCAGGAGAACCATCATCTACCGCTCCCCCAGACCTCGCACACCATTCGCCGACTCTATCACGGACTGCATCTCCGCACAAGCCATCACAGCCACCAACTACACCCTGCTGGGAGACCTCAACTTCCACCTCGAGAATCTACAAGACCCCAACACCGCATCCCTCCTAGACAACCTCCACAACATAGGACTCCGACAGATCATGACAGAGCCAACACACTCAGCAGGACACACCCTCGATCCCATCTTCACTACAAGAACCTCCGTTACCTTTAGCCACACCACGGAACTCCCATGGACAGATCAGCGATGCATCCACTTGACCTTCAACACACCCAACATCACCAGACCCCAACTCCAACCATCGCATAGAAACTGGACATGAATAACTGACTATCAGCTCGCCGTCGCACTCACCATCGCTTCCAGCACCATCCCACACAACGACGACCCAAACACCACAGCACACACCTTCCACAAATGGATCACCGACTGCACCAACACCAAAGCCCCCCTCAGAGAGAACAACAGCACCCACGCAAAGAGAGACAGCTGGTTCACCCCCGAACTCCGAGATTGAAGACACACTTGTCGCCGCCTCAAGAAAATCTGGAGAAACCCCAAGTCCCCAGAAGCCGACAGCAACTTCAGAGCCGCCACTACCGCACACCACCAACTCATGAGAAACACCAGAAAGAAGGCTATACAAAACAGAATCTCCTCACAAGCACAGCAAGGAACTCTTCAGCATCATCAAGGAGTTTACCCAACCCAACAGTGAAACAACAGATATCACACCCTCACAGGACCTCTGTGACAGATCCAACACCTACTTCCACCACAAAATCAAGACCATCTATGACAGTTTCGACAAAGACAACCTACACGCAGAACCCCCTCTACCAAACCCCAACACCAACAAACCAACAATCTCCACCTGGACACCTCTTCCACCAAAGATACACTGAAAACAATGAAGTCCATACACTCCGGGGACCCCACGGACCCATGCCCCCATCACATCTTCAACAGAGCTGCAGACACCATCGCCCCCAAGCTCCGCCTCACCATCAACTCTCCCTGATGACTGGAAACATACAGAGATCAACCCCCTCCTCAAGAAGGAGACCCCACCGACCTCAAAAACTTCAGGTCCATCTCCCTACTTCTATTTCCTGTGAAAGTCATTGAAAAAGCAGTCAACAGCCAACTCACCACGTTTATAGAAGACCACAACATCCTCAACATCTCCCAATCCGGATTCAGGTCAAACTACAGCACCAAAACAGCCCTTCTTGCCGCAACAGACAACATCCGCTCCCTACTAGACAAGGGAGAGATAGCAGCACTCATCATACTAGACCTCTTGCCGGCTTTCGACACAGTCTCCCACCACACCCTGATAAGAAAACTCCACAAAGCCGGCACAGCGCAACGAGTGAGACTCGCCCCCTTCCTGGCAGACCCCACCCACCACCTGTGGAGTGTCCCAAGGATCCTCCCTCAGCCTCACACTGTTCAACGTCTACATGGCCCCGCTAGCCACCTTCATCAGAAATTACAGAATAAACATTGTCTCCAACGCCGACGACAGCCAACTCATCCTCTCCAACAAACCAGAGAAGGCCAGACACAACTTCCATGAAGGCATGGACGCAATCGCAAACAGCTGCCTTCAACTCAACACAAACAAGACAGAAGTACTCATCGTGGGCCCTCAACCCAATGCCTGGAGCGACTCCTGGTGGCCACCAACCCTCGGAAACCCCCGACACCCGCCAGCCAAGCCCACAACCTTGGAATCATCCTAAACCCCGACCTGAGCATGAACCATCAAATCAATTCAGTCACCTCCACCTGCTTCCGCACCCTCCACCTCCTACACAAGACCTTCAAATGGATCCCCCTCGAGCATAGAAAGACTGTCACACATGCTCTCATCACCAGTAGACTGGACTACGGCAATGCACTCTACACCAGAATCAACAAAAAACTAATTGCAAAACATCCAGAACGCTGCCACCAGACTGGTCCTCGAACCTACCCCGACACTGCCACATCTAGCAACACCTATGTACACTGCACTGGCTCCCCATAGAGAAAAGAATCACTTTCAAGATCCTCACCCATGCACATAAAGCCCTCCACAACACCGGACCAGTTTACCTGAACCAGCAACTCAACTTCCACGTACCTCACAGGGCCAGCCCAGCTCTCTCTTGCAGAAGTACCCCGCATCAGGAAAACCAGAACAGGAGGACACTCCTTCTCCTACCTCACAGCCACTGCCTGGAACGCCCTACTCATCCACATTGGGCAAACCACCTCCCTCATCAGCTTCACAAAGGAACTGAAGACATGGCTTTTTTAAACCACCTCACCGGAATACGCTACACCCCCCCCCCCCAGCGCCTTCAGACCCTAACGGGTGAGTAGCTGCGCTTTACAAGTACTGATTGATTGATTGGTTGACTACTGACATCTATGTCACCGGACCTCAGTTCACTGACTACCATCTAATAGGGACTCATTGGTACGTTGAATGTGCCAATCAGTTATCAGACAAATGTACCTACGTTTTAGTAGTCAGAGCACATGCACTGTAGCCCTCATTACAATGCTGGCGGAAATGAGACAGCCAGAGCCAGCGGTAAGTACCACCACATTAAGAGTTGTGAGGCTTGGCAGAAGCCAAGCCTCCACAACCCCGCCTGGCCCGCTGGTGCGGTTGCACCGCCGTTGCCTGCGTGAGCACCTCCAACCCAGCGGCAGGCTTCAGTTTGCTCTCCGGATTACAAGGCTACAAATCGCCAGGCTTTCCGTGGCGGTCACCCGCAACAAAAAACCCTGGCAGTCACGCACCCGGTGACACGAATCTCCATTCCTGTTGCCAGCAAACACATGAACACATGTCCCCACACACTCACACACACCCCTTCACGCATGGATGCATTCACATACACACCCCTTCAACATACACATACAGGCACTCAGACACCCCCACTCACTCACATTCATCAATACAGACACCCCCACTCATTCACGTTCATCCACACAGACACCAACAGACATGCGCACATATACGCACACACACATTCACATTCACTCGCATACACGCATGCATTCAACACCCCTCCCCCTCCACAGACACGCACACATGCACCCACAACACAGTTACCCTCCCCCCCTTTCAGACGCCATCGAGGAGGACGTCTGGGAGGAGATGGGTCCTGGCGGTCCTGCATCACCAGCACCACCATGCCAGCAGGTCTCCGCAAACCATATTATGGCTTGTATTACAGCGGGCGGAGTCCTGCTGCCGTGGCACCCGACTCTGAACCGCGGACCGCCAGCACAAGTGCTGTCGACTTCCCACCACAAATATGGCAGACGGCTGCCAGCACTCGTAGTATGGCGTTCTAGTGGCAGGTATGGCTTTGGCGGTCGGGGAAATTGACCGCCAAAGTTCAAAAGTGGGCCTTGATGCTTGAAGGCAGGGCCCCAGTGTTCAGAATCTATACACCAGCGAAAAAATCAAGCAAATTGTTTGAAAGGGGTTACCATGCAAAAAGAGCATTATTACACTGAATAATGCTGCAAACGAGAATTACAGGTACAGAGGCGGAAAACAAGGCAAATGGTTCCTCTTAGCTTTCATAACTTTGAAACACACAATTCGGAGGTGACGTGAATCCCTACCAACACACGTTGCGTGATAAATTCAGGATTGGGGCACTTTGAACTGCTATTGTTAAGAAAGAACCACAGTGACAGCAACAAGGGCGGTATAGTGTTCACCTGTCATTATTTTATCTCACTATGCGTTTCTGTGAAATGCATTCTCCAACAATGAAACATACAAGCATCTTTTAGTGACAGAAAAGCCCTACGTAGATGTCCCCTCTCCTGAAAGGAGGAGCTGAATAAGTAGAAAGTAATATCGGTGGCCGAGATCAGACAGCTAATGACTGGTTGCTGGGTTTCCCGTTATGTGAACATTTCCTTTGAAATATAACTTTGGATCATTGCCTGAAACATCATTATGTTTTTTACATGGCCAATCGGAATGTGCTGACTGAACAGATAAGATGCATCTTCGGTCTATAACTCATGAGCGTGGAGACAGAAGTCTGTGGTCTCATGGGCCGGGCAGTCATGCAGGACGCAGTTCAGTGATCACTCATCTACTGCAGTACTGTAGTGAGTGAGCGATTCTTCTAATGTATTCCCAGGTGTTGAATATACTAGACAGAGTAAGAACCATTTTATTTCCCAATTTACACATTGTTTCTGTTGAATGCAACTCGCGAACATGGGAATTTGGTGCCAGATGTATCAAGAATCGATTTTGCTATTCTATAATTGCGATTGTTAAGAAATCGCTATTTCAGAGTCGCAAAATGGTATGTATCATATTTGCGAATCGTAACAGCGATTTCTTAAAAATCGCAAATGCTATTACCCAATCGCAAATAGCGATTCTGACCCCATTCGCACCTATGGGCCTGTAGGCCCATATTTGTGAATTGTTTGCATTTCCCAAATTGCGAATTCCTAACTGGAATTTGCAATTTGGGAAATGCAAACCCCAGTGTGCTGGGGGTCTAAGGCCACCTCTGCTGCACCCCAAAAAGTTATTTTAGGACATATAAGGCGCACACATGCTAAAGGGGCATGTGTGAATTACATGTCAATTTTAAAAATGCATTTTTGCATATGGTTACCACCAAATTGTATTTGGTGTAATTGTGATTCCTTAATGCCCAATTCGCATTAAGGAAAAGCTTGATACATGTGCTTAAGAAATTGCAAATGAGGATTCCTTATTTGCAATTTCTTATTTAGAGAATCGCAATTTGCGATTCTCTAAACGAGGTCGCAATTTTAAGGATTCGCTATTTTAGCGATATCTTAAAATTGCATAGCGAATGCCTTTCATACATAATGAAAGGCATTTTTGCATTCGCAAACGGCAATTCGCACTGTTTGCAAATGCAAAAACGTTTGATACATCTGGCCCTTGGCCATGAACTAACCTACTAATGAGTACATTTCAGTGGGCGCTTGTTGCACCTTGGAACCAGTGATAGGTGCATAATCGTGTCTGTTTGGTATCAATTCATATTTTATTTTAAACAGTCATTTCTGCTTTTCCTTTCTGCTGGATGTGCATAACAAAATTTCCAAAACCTCCTAGGCATTAACTTAGATCCGCTGAAGACCATTTTAAGCTGTTGAAGTGGAATATTCACTTGTGAACACAAAACACTATACAGATGTGCAATTCAATAAGTTTCTTGTTTGGAACGCGACATCTAGGATGCTGAAGATGATGAAAAACAGACAAAGAGCCTTGTTAAACTATAATGCCACTATTCCATAAATGAGTCTTAAAGTCATTGTCTTGAGCCTTCAATTGCCTTCATAGTTTGTTAATTCAAACCAGTAGGCATCACATTCTTGGTGAAGGTATTTCAAAAAGTAGGACTCAAGACACTAGATTTATGATGAAGTCCCTGGGGGGCTTGCGTACTTTCCAGTGTCATTTATTGGCATGTTTTCAATAATCTATTCTGAATTAAAAGTTATTTGCTAGCACTTATTTCATTTAGAAAAATAATTATATAGGTCTATGAGGAAGCCTTATGCTGATGCTTATGGTAATACATATTTAATAAGAAAGTTAACTTTACTACTTCACCCTCTGTTCTTCTTCAAATAA
This sequence comes from Pleurodeles waltl, assembly GCF_031143425.1. Taxonomy (NCBI): domain Eukaryota; kingdom Metazoa; phylum Chordata; class Amphibia; order Caudata; family Salamandridae; genus Pleurodeles; species Pleurodeles waltl. The sequence goes on along the minus strand of NC_090448.1, from coordinate 263,063,921 downwards.
ATCATGGGAGAGTATAATCTGCCCGTGTACACCTGTCAGAACTTTCCTGTAATAAGAAAACATGTAACTAACTACTAAATGCCATTGCAGTGGGGCCAATTAACAAAGGTATTTTTTGAAAATCTAAAAACATGTAGTACTAGTCCTAATCAGAAGTGTAAATTTCCACTTTTACGCTATTCACCGTTTCAGAGTCGAGATTTACACATAGTGTAGGCTTGGGAGTCTGTACTTTTAGTTAGTTTCCGCCTGTTTGTCGAGACCTCCTGCACTTGAGTGGAGAAGGACATTCATTAAAGTATGCCACTTTGTAAAAAAATGATGCAAATTACATGCACGTAAAACCATTTTAAAACCTAATAAAAATCTAAACTACTTAAAGAAAGAAGTACAAAACTCCAACTCCAAAAATTAAGGTTGTATTGAATATATTAATTTATTTTCTCAGCATTCTTTTTTCAGCAGCGGTTTGTGTGTTGTTAAATTGAAATATAATAACAAGCCTTCATTATACTTGTTTTTAAATAATCTACACTTAGTTTTTGAGGAAATATTATCTATCTATCTATCTATCTATCTATCTATCTATCTATCTATCTATCTATCTATCTATCTATCTATCTATCTATCTATCTATCCATCTATCTATCTATTTGTTTATCTATCTATCTATCTATCTATCTACATATGTAAAAAAAAGCGTGAGAGTGTCAGAAATGAAAAGTATCACAATCATCTACTACACTCTTTTGATAATGCCTTTGTGTTGGTTTGAGCCCCGCTAAAATCCCACCAAACCATCTCCAACTTGCATGTTTAGAAAAAAAGCATGGACACTCAGGTTATCAGTGAGTCTTAGGCCCTTATAATGAGTCTGGTTGTCCTAGGACCGCCAGACTCGTGGTGGCGGTCTGGCCTCCTCCAAAGCTGTGGTCCGACCGCTTTGGTGGCAGTCAGACCGCCACATTATGACCATGGCAAAAGTGCCACAGTTGGACCGCCAGCACCGTCAGCTTCCCTCCATAGTCCTATGCAGCGCCGCCATAGGGATTACGAGTCCCATCTCCGCCAGCTTTTGCATGAGGAGACGGGGTGCAGGGGACTCCATGAACAGCCCTGTTGCGCTTTTCACTGTCTGCTTAGAAGAGAGTGAAAAGCGTAACAGGTGCTGTTGCACCCTATGCACCACAACATTGCCCCTGGCTAGTAATCAATGTTATGGGCTGTTTCTCGAAGGACAATTCATAAAAGGGGTTGCGGAAAGGTCACCACACTGGCGGTGACCTGACTGAGGGAGTTTGGCAGGCGGTCTTTTCCACTCGCCAAACTCATAATGAGGGCCTAAAGCTGTGCTTTGTTTGTGTATTCTTTCCCAAAGACTGGTTGTTCTCCTAAAAATTGCCCTCCCAGAATATCTTGTTACACAAATATTCGAGGACAGAATACCGAATGGTATGTGCATATAGGATGATATAGATGTATTATAATATACTTCTGGCTACAGCCCTGCCCTGATAGACAGCCTCATTACTTATGGAGGAGAAGGTCTGTATCCCCTAGCATGAGGTATTTGTCTTTAAATAGCTAGACATGTAACACCAGAACATATACAAAGAGCAGTACACAATGGGTTTGCTTCTTGGGTTTTTGACTCAAATGACTTGGACAAAGTAATGTTTTTTAGGATAATCCAATAAAAAAAGAAACCTTTATCTAGACTGCTAAACTCCTACAACTGCTATGTTCAAGTGAAGATTGACCAAATCCATTTACATTTTATTCATTTATATACAATGGTTTACATAGTTTCAAATATGCATACATCTTTTATAGCAAAATGTGTTAAAAAAAAAACAGGTGTTCACTCCAAAATGCAGCTCTTTATTTTCACAAGTAAAAATGTAATGGTGACTTATGTAGGACATTTGGAATAATTTTGGTTGAACAACTAGTAGTAACAGATCGATGCATTTTTAATGTATTTTGTAGTGTTTTGATGGCACGTAATCAGCTTTGGATTTAGCATCCTGCCTTTTGGATGTTAAAAGGTCTATTTGTTTTACAGGTTGCACTATGCTTTTTGATTAAAAAAGCAAAAGTCAGTCACAGGATGTATTTTTCAGTTTATTATTAGTTCCTTATACCATCCACATAAATGCACGACAAATACATTCTATATACACGCAAATTACGAAACCAAGGCCTAAATCAAATAGAAATGAAGATTTGGTTGATTTCCCTAATACCTCATACATTGTACTGGATTTCAAGGTGACCAACAGGTATGAACATTTCCCTGTTTAACTTAGTTATGTTGCTAAATCTTAAAACATTGACATGGCACATATTTATCATATAGAAAGTACATTGACGCCACGCATTGTTCCTGCATAAAATCAAAACCTTCCAATAGGTTGTTACATGCTATTTTTACTTAGAGCTCTAGTCTATTCCCAGTCACTTCACAGCTTTTCCAGCAAAGGGATGCAAAATGAGGAGAGCGGCCAGTAAAGTACTTGAACGCTCAGCTCAAACACACTATGAATGTTGCAAGAATTCCAAAGATTAATTTTGCACCTCTCCTGCAGGGCTGCCTTGTTTAATAGGTCGTACTGTTTAATAGATATCCCGCATAGTCTTCTGAAATTTGGGAAGACTAGATATTGAGTTTTAGAAAGACCTGCAGCTTGTGTTGAATTATTTATTTGATTTTATCTCGTTAATTCCTTTTGCCCATAAAATATGCACCGTAGTTTATTGCCTCTGTGGCGTATGTAGATTGCTTCTGTTAGTTGCTGGTAGAGTGGTAGCCTATTTTTGTGAATATCCATCCAATTATGAGTTTCTTCAGGTGTTAAAATAATTGCACATTCATAATGACTCTGGGACATTAATGTGCAAAGAAAACACATCTCATTCCCTGTCTGCCTTTTATTTTCATCTTCACTGTGGTGTGCTTTGTCTTTGTGTTGATTGTTTATTGTCTGTTTTTGTTGTCTATCAAATCTTTCAACATGTAGGCAAAATGCAAGATGGGAATCTGGACAACAGCCAGAACAAAGGTAAACTCCTTTCTTTCAATATTTGACTAATTGCATAAAGATTAATTTAGTCTACTGAGCTACATTATGTTTTTATTGTATATGACATTAATACTAAGCTTCCTTGCAGCATCTCAAAAATGGAGACTTTGACTTTTTATAGGAAGGCAAAATGCAAGAAAATGCCATATCAATATGCAAGAGCAAATAAATAGAATCTAGGCTCTGAGAGTTGAATGCATGAAGCTACATCATGTAAGCAGTTGTATGTCAATGGTAGTCCAATTCGACAACTGTAAATGCAGGTGGCAAAATTGTACAAATTAGTGTTCATTGAACTACCAGTGGCACCAATGGAAATTGATTTCATGATGCAACATAGTGCTAGGATTAAGCACATTAAATACCACTTAAAGTTATGTGAGAGAAACAAAACCAGCAGCAGGTTAATCATGAACAAAGAACAAATAAATGGAAGTGGGGGTATTCTCATAAACTACATCATCCTGGCATAAAAAAATGACTCACTGAAGAATGAAAAAACTAATATTACAAACAGCCAATTGAGATGAAGCACTAAGAAGTAGCTAAATATCCCTATCTGACCAAAAGTGATAACATTTGTCAGGATAAAGGACACAGGCCTCTACTTCAAAAGCAAAACCAGAACGTGTTCACTTGAAATATGTGATCCCAATGAAGCTTCTCACTCACACATTAGGTCAAATTTTGCAAGTATAGCTAAACTTTCTTCCTATTGCCAGACATCTTGTTATATAATTATGGTCATTGACCATCTCCCCACAGGAAAACCCTATTCACTTACAGAAGGTGGCAAAGCCTTCTCCGGCTGTAAAAAGGAAGAGTTATAATGATCATTGCTAAAGCTTGCTTAGTAAAAGTGTATACCATAAGTATGTAACACACTGGTTGCGAAAGAGTCATAGGCCCTGAAGGTTGTGTTTTAACTATCTAAACATGGGCATCTTAATATGATTGATTTTTTAGTTTGGGGATAGGTTACTTCAAGGTGCCCATGCTAACCTCGAAGTACTCTATCACCTAACAAGTCACGTACATCCCTTTCAGATCCTAGAAACAAATTGTCTGAAAAACTGTGCAACAGGCATCCATACTCAGAGAAGGGATTCTTTCATCATTTGCCATCCTAAGTGAATTATGAACCATCATCTTCGGCCCCATACAGAACTTATTTAAATTGACCCTGAAAGTGATTATCCACGACTCTGGAAACGATACAGACACATATACCTACATCACATACAGTGGTCAGTAATACGGGCACAAACCAAAGAAATCAATCTACAATAAGGTGGCTTCCCACACTGATAACTCCTACCAATGCAGCTTCATGAAGATTTGCCCAACAATGAAACACCTGAATGCTCAAGAACACAATAAGTACTTCATCTTCCTTCTATATGTAAAACTCTTGAAAAACAGTGATAGAATATCTGATCAGCCTAAACTTGTCAGAATATAGCTCATATTCGTAAAGATCCCCAGTAGCCATGCAGTGATCATAAAATCAACTAATTCCTTGCCAAAACACATGATCTGTTCCACATTTGAATAAAGGGTAAGTGAACCGTTGTAAATTGATGCCTATCGCTACCAGGGCCTTTGAACACCATTTTGAAACAGACACTTATGGCAAGACAGGCAGTGGAATATTTGGGTAAAACACTGCTGCCTTATCTGACACCACAGAAAACAATGCAAACATATCTGCAAAAATACTCCCTCCCGATTTTGGTTCAAAGGAGATATGGACTCTGACAGTCTTTTACAGTCACTTCACCATCAAATATATGTCATTTTTTCTTACTACATTTGCTCTAGTGACAAAGCATTTAGGCACACAACAGCTACTTTTACAAACCTCTATCTATCCTTCTGTCTCCACTTCTAGCCTCCTATGTTCCATCTCATTGAGAGGCACAATGGAGCCATAAATACTTATTTTCTTCTTGATCAGCAAAAAGAAAAGGGACAGTTTGGATGCAGGTTTCCATCCTCAGAAACGTCTTGTCCCTTGATGTACAGTTGACCTGCTCCTTCTATGCTCTTAACCCTTTCTTTGGCTTAAATGTCTTTGTTTTTCCTTCCTTGTTGACACAGTGCTTTTAACAGGCTAGCTTAGGCACCCCATTTATGTGATATGACCCCAATAAAAAAGAATAATCATATCAAAAATTCAGAATGATTCAATCCAAAATATACAATCAAACGTTCAAACTGTAAATCTGTAAGTAACCTTTACATTCTTTGCTGTTACAGTTTTGTGGTAGTTGATGGACACAAAAAGACCTTGTCTAGAACCCTGATCAAAAATGTCATGCCCATTATGTAGTTTTTCTGCACATGTCTGTCAAAAAAGTAAGCAGGAGAAAGACCTAGGTCAAGTTTAAGATTCTGATTTTAATTCAGTGCAGCAGTTCATAATCTGTGAATTCATTGGAAGTCTAGAAATTGGATTCCAAAAAGTATTTTCTTGATTCCTTTTTTTAACATTGATAAAAGACTCTTGCAGCAATTTGTAAGGGTAAGAGATTTTACATTTGTGAATATAATCATTTGCACATATTTTAAGGCTAACTTGTAAAATTCTAAGTATGCTAATTTATGCTAAAAAACACATTTTAATTTTAGGGCTAAGTATGTGCAACTGGGGGATAATTAGTAGTAGTCCGAGTCACCCAGAGGTCCAAATACCACATGTTCAGAATTTGAAAATAAGTAAGAAAAGTGAAGGGATCATAGCAAAAATAGATCTCTTAAATTTACACTCATTTAGTTCATGATGGCATACACCTAAGCCATTGAATGTGAACTACATTTTCAGTACTTCAAAATCAAAACATGGTAAGTCATTCATTATATACTTAAGTGATAGCAGAACTTTACATTGAAGTTAGGCCACAGAAGTAATGACAACATTATAGTTGTTCAGTGCATGTCCATATGCATGGTGAAGAGGTGGTTGGACAAAGCTAACATAAATTGCTTTGCATAATACACTAATTCAGGAAAAGATGTCTGCCTTCTAAATATGGTTTAATTTATACATATCATTGAAGTCCCATGGATATGAAAGGGAAGCACCATTTTATAACCTATACACCTTTTGCTGGCTTAACCCCCACTACATCATCTCATCAATTTGTTCTACTACTAGAACCCCTCCACCACATCACCTAAGCACTAACTCATCTGATCATTACACTCCCTCAATCTTTACATCAATCAAGATGTGTAAAAAAACGATATAAATATATGTTTTATTATTAACAATCAAACTAATTCATTTAAATTTGATTGAATAATATTGAGGATTAGGCTTACTAATGAAAATAAATTGAATAATGTTAAAGATAAGATATACAATAACATAAAATATCAATGAAGGAGTATTCAGGGACTTCCTCTTGTGATATACTAATAACATATACATGTTTTGAAACATTCATTCAAATTAGATTCAAATAGTTTTTGAGAAGTTAATAAGAATCAAATAACACTCAAATAAATAAAATTAATAATCAAAATTATAAACAAAAAGCAGATTCAGTGGGTACCCATTCAAATATATACTAATTCTAAATCTATCTTTGAAGTACCAAAATTGTGTGTTGAAAAGACAATAATGTAAAGTGAAGATTGGTATAATAATTTGCCTTATAAATTAGTATATAAAACATATAGAACATTAAAAGTTATTTGAAATAAATCTAAAAATTGTCACTTACATTCAAATGCTAGGGATATGATATTGTAAAAATTGAATTATTATTAAAATATTATGCAATTATTACTTTGTTAAACACAATAGTTTAAGATTAGGTTAATGAAGAAACACCATTTTTACATTCATTCAAATGGTGAGATACTACATTAACTTAAAATACTTAAATCTTACCTGGGTAAAGAAGTGCTTGGTGGTGTAGTAGAGGCGAACTAATGTAAAGGCAAACAATGGTAGACAGTATTACAAAATACAGCCCTTTTTTCCTACATCACCATTTTCCCTACCAAAGCCCAAACAGTTTGTGAAAAGTTTTGTGATTTTTTAAAGACAATAGTTTTTTTGTTTTTTTTAACAAGGTTCAAAAACCACAGCTTTGTTCATTCCTTCAGATACATGATGTGGTTGTAATTTTTATCCAGAAAGTACACAGTTCGCTTCTCTAGTTTGTACACACATATATAAGTAAAACATAACCTCCCCCCCGTATAAATCCTGGACTTTAAGCTGCTCAGCCAGCGCATCCATCCTGAAAGCAAAATGTGCTTGTTAGCATGTAACTGGTTCAAATACATTAGGAGTTCAACAAATTAAACACATTTTTTCTTTTCTGATAGTTAAGCAACAAGATGGAGCAGCAGCCATGGAGATGCAGCCGTTGAAGAGTGCAGAAGGAGGAGAGGGAGAAGAAAAGGAAAAGAAAAGAGTGCACATGCCAAAGAAAGAGAAATCTGTCCTTCAAGGAAAGCTGACAAAACTGGCAGTGCAAATCGGCAAAGCAGGTAAGTGCCAAATTGAAAACATTGTCTTCCAACTGTGGAATTCCAAATGAACAGATGTTTCAACACAAGATGCAAACCTGAATTTTGCCTCATCCACGATTTGTGTAGTTTCAGTCCTGACCATATTGTATTTAATCATTACAATTGGATAAGACAATCAATTGTATTAATTCAAAGCTAGTTTCAGGATCGGTCACTTACCCTTCCCATGGAGGGTGGTAGTGATGGAATAGCATGCAAACCTACTGCCATAGCTACAAAACGTTTGCACTAGAAAGCTCTGTTTTAGATCTTTCAAATCAATTCAGATAGGTGATCTATGCAAAACAGCATATTACTCAATGGGGGAAATCGAAGAAGCAGTCTCTATTAACCTAATTTTCTTAATCAATTGCTGTTTTCAGTAATGAAAAGACTTGGAAAATTAGTCAGCCATTGTGTCTCCCAAGTACCGGTAGCTCTTGTGAAATTGCTTACTAGTTCCATTTGCATACAAGTTAATTTGAAGAGCGGTATTGGAACTGTGGGAAAAATGGTAGTGTTTTCATTCACAACCTTAGTTCAATATGCAGAACTTAGTTGTGCATTGCAATGAGGCTCTATAATTACCCCAATTATGGCTTTTAACCACTTACTTATCTGCTCCAAATTTTGTCCCTGCAGTTACTGTGGACATCAACTGCCAAAGCCATTGTGCAACAGTTTTGATTACAAGATTGTATTGGAGAAATACACACTAATTTTCTCAGTTATTTTCTCTATAATGGCAAAAAATACAATCACCAGGATGGCCAACTCATTTAAATCATTTCTCATATTTTACTCAAAACTTCATTTAATTATGTGAATGCAAATCAAGTATTTTCATTCAGCATATATAAGTAGGCCCTTTAAATATCTCCTCCTACAGTAGTTTCCTCAATAGTGTCCTTCTCTGAACATGTTGGTAATAATTTGGTGTATAAAATGTTGTCAGTCCTTTCTACTTACAAATTATGCTTGTTTTGTTTTTCAGGATTGGTTATGTCTGCAATCACAGTCATCATTCTTGTCCTCTACTTTGCTATCGACACCTTTGTAATCAATAAGAGGCCTTGGTTAACTGAATGCACTCCCATCTATATCCAGTATTTTGTTAAGTTCTTTATCATTGGTGTCACTGTCTTAGTGGTTGCTGTGCCTGAAGGACTTCCATTGGCCGTCACAATTTCCCTGGCGTATTCTGTTAAGGTAAAGAACTTCATATTTCAAACTTTTTAATAGTCAACTGCGATGCGTATGTCTAAACAAAAGGCAGCTGTAAAATATCTTATTATCTGTTGATTGTTTTCTCCATCCACAAAAAATTAGCAATTTCAAAAGTTATAAGGTTGTCTACCTTCTGGTAGTATAGTTTTTATGATATGTAAATATCAAAAATGTATTTACTGTTCACTGGTTGTAATTCTTTTTAGAGTATGATGATTTTTCTGGCCAAAATCAATTTCCAACTAGTTTTTTGTGAATTAAATTACATCCTTTCTCCTCCATTTTTTCGATAACCAATTGTAGGAGGCTGGCCTGATTTGTAGTGGGTACCTTGGGTACTTACACCTTACACCAGGTCCAGTTATCCCTTATTAGCTTAGGCTGATAGAGGTAGCTATAGCAGAGCAACTTAGGCAGAACTAGGAGACATGCAAAGCTCCTGCAATACAAATTATAGTTACAAAGTACTTATACACAAGTAAAGACAATACTCAGTGTTTCCAAAAATAAACATAGTTTATTTGGGTGACACAAGGCCAAAAATATCTTAGAGGCAATACTCCTTCTGGAGGTAAGTATTATGCACAATATTTACACTAGGCACCAAAATAAGGTAAGTAATTAGACACCGGATAGTGCAAACAATAGGAAATGCTATAGAATGCAATGGGAGAAAATAGGTCTAGGGGCAACACAAATCATATACTAAGAAAGTGGAATGCGAATCACGAATTCCCCCCTAAACGAGTAAAGTATTGCAAGTTTCCTTAGGACACACTACAAGTCATGATTAGAGTTATAGCAAGATCTAAGCAAGACTTCAAACAACAAATGGTGGACTCCTGGACCTGAAGACCTGCAAAGGACACCAAGTCCAGAAGTCATAAGAAATTCCAGGAAGGACAGGAGCCCCTGCCAACCCAGAAGAGGGTGCAAATGAAGAGTCCCAGGTTGGATGAAGACTGCAGAAATGCACCCAAGGAAGATGTCAGTGGGTTCCTGCATGATGCAATGGATGTCCCATGAAGAGATGTTGGATGCAGGCTAGTTTTGGTGCTGGATTCATCCAACAAGCCTTGGTCAGCAAAGTCACGTTTTGCATTCAAAGTGGCGCTATCTCAACCCAGGAGCGACCTGGGGACCTCAACTCTGTGTGAGGAGGAAGAGGGGGCTCTCAGCACTTCAGAGAGCTCTGAGAAGACCAGACAACACCCACGGGAGACCCAGGACATGGGGACCAAGGAGGTGCAAAATGCAGTTGGTGCAGCACTACAAAGGAGGGTCCCACGCCGCCGGAGGTCAACTCAGTGAGTTGAGCATCGCAGGCTAGAGTGCTGGGGACCTGGGCCAGGATGTGCACAAAGGATTTTTGCAAATAGTGCCCAGAAGCTGCAGGAGGTGAAGAAGACTGTCGTACTTGGGGAAGGCAAAGTCTTACCACCTCCAAATTGGGACAGCAGGACCTCAGGACAGTCTGTGTCAAAGGGGTCCACCACCTGTGTTCCAAGGAGCATGCTCATTGCCAGGAGATGAGTCTAAGAGGACCGGTTGTCGAATTAGAAGGTGCCTGCATAAGCAGGGAAGTGACTCCGTCACTCCACAGGAGATTTCTTCGGTCCTTCTGGTGCAGGGTGAAGACAGGGAGTCCCCAGAGTGTGCACACTGTGGAAACTGTTGCAGTTGCTGGCTGGAGCTGAAGTTGCATAGGAAAAGTAGCCCTTCTGGATACTTTGTTGCTGTTACAGCGGTTCCTGGAGCAGTCTGCGGTCGAAGCGAGGTCAGAGGATGAAGTAGTAGTTGCAGAGAATTCCTGCTGGAAACTTGCAAGTAGAATCTGAAAAGAAACCCACAGGAGAGACCCTAAATAGCCCTGAGGGGGATTGGCTACCTTATGAGGTGTGGACCTATCAGGAAGGGTTTCTGACATCACCTGCTGGCACTGGCCACTCAGAGGCCTCCAGAGTGTCCCCACACCTTGGAAAACAAGATGGCTGAAGTCTGGAACACACTGGAGGAGCTCTGGGCACCACCCCTGGGATGGTGATGGACAGGGAAGTGGTCACTCCACTTTCCTTTGTCCAGTTTCACGCCAGAGCAGGGACTGGGGGTCCCTGAACAGATGTAGACTGGCTTATGCAAGGAGGGCACCATCTGTGCCCTTCAAAGCATTTCCAGAGGCTAGGGGAGGCTACCCCTCCCCAGCCTGTTACACCTATTTCCAAAGGGAGAGGGTGTAATACCCTCCTCGCAAAGGAAATGCTTTGTTCTGCCTTCCTGGGACTGAGCTGCTCAGACTCTAGGAGGGCAGAACCCTGTCTGTGAGGTGGCAGCAGCTGTAGCTGCATTGCAAGCCTCAGAGAGCTGGTTTGGCAGTACTGGGGGTCCATGGTGGACCCCCCATGATGCCTGGAATTGGCTCCCCAATACCAGATGTGAAATGAGGGGCAATTCCATGATCTTAGACACCTTTCATGGCCATATTCGGAGTTACCATTGTGAAGCTACATATAGGTACTGACCTAAATATAGTGCACGCATGTAATGTCGTCCCCGTTCTCACAAAGTACTGGGAATTGGCCCTGAACTATGTGGGGGCACCTTTGCTAGTGTAAGGGTGCCCTCACACTTAGTAACCTTGCACCTAGCCTTCATTAAATGAAGGTTAGACATATAGGTGACTTATAAGTTACTTAAGTGCAGTGAAAATGGCTGTGAAATAGTGTGTGCACTATTTCACGCACGCTGCAATGGCAGGCCTGTGGAAGGGTTTGTCTGAGCTCCTTATGGGTGGCAAAAGAAATGCTGCAGCCCATAACCCCAATGCCCTGGGGACCTAGGTACCATATACTAGGGATTTATAAGGGTGGGGCCAGTGTGCCAAATTAAATTGGTAAATGAAGTCACTAGCCTATAGTGACAAATTTAAAAGCAGAGAGAGCATAAGCACTGAGGTTCTGGTTAGCAGCGCCTCAGTGACACAGTCAAGCACTACTGACAACACACACATTAGGCCATAAATTATGAGCACTGGGGTCCTGACCAGCAGGATTCTAGTGAGACGGGCAAAAACATACTGACATACAAGTAAAAATGGGGGTAACATGCCAAGAAAGATTGTACTTTCCTACACCAATTTCATTGTTTTATGCAAAAGATAACAGGTCACATAGGGAGCCAATACATTTAAGCCCAACATCCCCAAGTCACACACACCCATCAGAGCAAGCACATATCATATAAAAGGTCTGTAGTGTCCCCAGTTTCAGATGGGCTGCTTCAGCACTGTTGCAGTTTTGTGTCCAATTGTGTTTTCTCTAACCACTTGGACCAGATTTTAGTAGGTTTCTTCTGACATCTTCTGGCCACGTACATGGATCCCTCCATCTAAGTGCACCAATGCATCCCCTATCGCCACTTTGAAATGGCAAGTGGGTTGCTTGCCTCCCATTGCTCTGCACTGTCCCTTTTTGCTATCATTAGGGTGGTACCCACCAAACTCTTGTCTGAACGTGAACCTCCAACTCCCTTGTTCACCCAATAGGACCGCAAGTGAGGAAATATCTAAGGTCTGACCCAATGCCACAGAAAGTTCATTTAGGATTTTGCCCAAAAGCTTGCAATGACTGGACCTGACCAGACCATGTGGAAGAGCCTGTGAGTGAGGGCAGCGATTACTTTGGGAAGTAGGCGAGAAGCCAGCATGGATCAGCCTGGCAAGGGTAAGAAAAGAACAGTGCAGGTAGTGCACCTGACCTAATCGCAGTCTGGTAGAGATCCTGATGACTCTTTGCACCATCAGCACATCCTGCCAGTCCTCATCATTCAACGGTCTGAGCCAGGTTTCCCAGCAGGACTGCATGGACTGGAAGGATTCTGAAGCATTCAGTGTCAAAGAACGGTATATCTGGGAGACTCCTCCCTTACCCAGTGCCTCCATCACTACCTTTGGGCTGAATTCTGGTACAGGTGTATCGTTCACTGCATAGCAGGATTTACAGAAATTTGAGAACATCTGTATTAGGTAGTGTGTGGGTCGACTGGAATTCCTGACACCATGTGTTTGCTGGACCATATGTCTCCAACAAGAGTAAGGCCTATGGTATCCCATTGGGAGAAACCCTCTAGGATGGCCACCACGTCCCATGCCATAGGGGGGTATGTTGTGTGATATTTTTCCACCATGCTGTGCAGTGCTGTGTGGCTCTCCACCCACAGAACACCACCCTGGTAACTTCTGGAATGGCTACAGATGAAGGACTACTGTAGAGCAGGTCCAGAACACAAGAGACACCCAGCAGTGTGAGTTCCATTCAGTAAGCTGGATCGGACAAGCCCCCAGTGAACCACTTGTTAATAATTAGGATTTGAGATGCTTAGTAGTGATAGTATAAGTTGCACATACGCAATCCCGCCTCATAGGGGCTACGTTGGCACGTGGCCCAGATTAGGCTGCGTATGCCATTTTGCCAAACAAAGGTACTGGAGATGGAGTCCATTTCTTAAAACCAGTGACATGGAATGCTGGTAGGAAGTTTTTGAAAGAGATAGAGAAAGCGGCATAGTATCAGCATCCTAAGTAAGGTGATGCATCCTATGATGTGAGTGCCATTTCTTGAGATCTGTGCTGGCCAGGGATGAGTCAAGGGTGACCTTGATGCTTAAGTAGCAAAAACAAAGGCACCGAATTGGTATGTTCAATTGCCAGTCTACGGCATCTCGGGAACCAGTCAAGGAAAACAAAAGCTACTTTTTCAGGTTAATGATAAGGCCAGAGGCTTCTGGAAAGAGGTATAAGAGATGGAGACAGTGGGGACCACTGTCCGTCTGATTTGACAGATATAATTGTATGTTATCTGGGCAAAATGTGATGTAGTCTTCAAAGCCCGTTGCCCACCTCCAGTTTATGAGTAGTTCATCACAGCGAACAAGCCGCATGAGTGGCTTTATCTCTAGGGCAAAAAGGAGGGGGGAAAAGATGCAGCCCTGCCAGATGCCCCAGCAGATATTGAAGGCTTCTGATACAACCCCACTGATATGGACTCAGGCCCTTGGTTGTTTATAAAGCAGCTGGGCCATACAATGAAAGTGAGATCAAAAGCCAGTCTTCTCGAGGACTTGGATTATGTAGCCTCAGTCCACTGTGTTGAATGCATTCTCAAAATCTATCAGTAATAAGTCCAGTGAAGTTGGGAGAGTGTGCCGGTGCACAAGGGCACCATGTAGACATTGCAGGCAGTGTCTGGTACCACGGGCAGGCATGAAGCCACATTGATCAGAGTGGATCATGGACCCCAGAACATGTTGCCAGTGGTTAGCCAGAACAATGGCATAGATTTTGACTCCTTCGTTGTTGAGAGAAATAGGCAGATAGTCAGCACAAGATGAGGATGGGGGTTGGGTCTCTGGCAGTACCACTATGGTGGCCTGGTCAAGGTCATGAGGAAAGGTGCCCAGTTCCATTGCCTCCTCATAGAGCCCATATAAGTGAGGGCTGAGAATGTCCCTGAATTCAGTATAAAATTCAGTGGGATAGCCGTCTGGGCCCTGGCTCCTACCAGATTTCAGAGCCAAAATAGTGTCTCTAATTTCTTCCAACAAAATGGGTTGGTCTAATGCCCTTCGACTAGAATCTGTGAGGCGAGGAATGGGTATATCGTCAATTAAGAGAGCTGTTTTCTCAGAATCTGGTCTGGGGGCAGCCATGTAAAGTGTGGCGTAGTAACATGCTAATGTGAAGGCTATACTGAGGGAGGTGTTTTGCGTAACTCCTGTCGAATCAACCACCTCAGGTATAATCTGCCCTGCCAACGGTTTGCAGGCAAGCCAGTAGAGCAGTTTGCTATTTTTATCCCCCACCCGTATATCTGTGCCAGCGAGGCACGTCAAATTTGTTTTGCTGCTTCTAAAGAGGGGGCCCTGATCTCCTCCCTCACCAGGTACAGAGCACAAGCTGTAGTGCACTGGTTATCATGAGCTGATTGTGCTTCTAGGAGTGCACAGGTGTCCAATTGGGTAATATGGGCCTGCTGGGCCACCTTCTTCTGTCTGAGGAGGGCATTGGCATAGTCATAGACAGTAGCTTTACACACTGCCCATCGGGTTCCTTTGGATTGGACTCTGCCATTGTTAAAGGTAGGCCTCGATCTTGCGTCAGACTTCTTGGGTGTACTCTTCATCTTGGAGGAGCCAAGCATTAAGGTGTCACATGGGATGCCATGTGGATTCAGGTGGAAAAATACCAAGGAATAAGGGAGCATGATCTGAGATTCTCCAGGCAAGTATCTGGATCTGTGCAACTGACTATATGTCGGCATGAAGAGCATGTCTGTGTGTGAGTGTGGTGCACCATGTCCTTGGGTTCCAAGTCTGCCATACATCGCACAGTCCTAGGCAGGTTACCCAATTGTTTAAGGCGTAGGATCGCCGGCGACAAACATCACATAGGGAGCCCATGGAGCCCAGCATAGGATCTACGACTGAGTTCATGTCGCAGCCAACGATTGTGAGACCAAGGGGCAAATGAGCCACTTGTCAATAAGAGCAGCAAAGAAGGAGTCAACTTCCGTGGGAAGTGCATAAACACATAGAATGTTCAGGGGACGTCCCTTTGACATACCTGCCTGGGCAAGGTACCATCCTTGGTGGTCCGGCAAGGATTGATGCACCACAAAGGGAAAGCTACAGTGCAAAAGTATTTCCTCTCCCCGGGATCCTCATGTAAAACCGAAGTGGTAAGCATGATCAAGGCCATAGCGCTCAAGAAATGGACAGGAAGTGCCCAGCAGATGGGTCTCTTGCAGTAATAGGATAGTTTAGAGCCGCTGAGCATATTGCAACACCGCCGCCCATTTAATCTGGTCTAATAGAGCGCTTACATTCTAGGACACGACGGTGCAGGAGGCCATGAGAGGTGTGATGGTAGAGGACATGACCAGATTAAAGATAAGTCTGTGACTTCAGGGAGCCAATATGCTGGGTGTGATGCGCAAACAAGCAAGTGTGTAGGGATTGCGGTAGGCACAATGAAAGCAGGTCTGCTTGACAATCTAAAATAGAACAGGGTAAAATAGGCAGCAATCAAACAGTTATGTAATAATTTAGGCATGGACAATACAACTCCCCCAACTCCTTCCCTCCCTATACTTTCCCCCTAGAAGCATCTATGACCCCGTAACCGTTACCCCAACTGACAACCAAGGTAAAATATGCGGTGTGGAGTGGTGGACCCCTCCATGTTGCAGGATAATTACATAACATCATCAACACCAGCCTTTACATACAGAGTGACAATCTATTGTAAGATGGTGAGTCATGTCAAGGGTGTTTGACTTAGCCAATTGTCTTCCCATGCAGCTTCTTGGCTCTTCTCACCAGAATTCAGAGAGTGCTCCCATTACTGTGAGAGTGGCAGAACCAAAGAGCCAGAACTTGGCGAGCGTGAAGTAATCCTGGCTTTCACTTTTCAATGACGGGATCTGGTGCAAGAATGCTTAGAGCGGCTAGGCCTCTCGAAGCTTCAGATGTGCGGACCGAGACCAGGAGAGAAGGAGGGGAAGACTGATCAGTAGCGAGGAGTCGCAGCTCTTCAGTCAGTCACTCCCATGCGGACTTGGGGGGGAGGGGTCAAAAAGTAGGTTTTCCCAGCACATATGACTTTGAGATGTGCCGGGAACAAAAGCATACAGGATAATTGTTACACTCGCAAATTCGGTTTAACAGGTTCATATGAGTGGTGGTACATATGGACTTCATGTGTAATCCTGAAAAATGCACATTTTGGAGTTCTGAAACTGGAGGTCAGAGTGTGAATGGGCTTTTCTAAAGATACAGTTGGGGTCTCTGAAAAGACTTGTGGGCATAGGCCTGGGAGACACCCCAGGAGGAGGCTTGGATGAGGTCACTCTGAGGGTGCACTCCACAGCAAACCAGGGGGACAGGTTGTCACTCGGTATCCATGGTTTGTCCTTCATTTTATGAATAGACTACAATCACTGATATAGGATTCTGCAGTGTTCAGGTCTGGTCTTGAACAATATGGAGCGTAGGGCCTGTTTTGGAACACACGGACGGGCTATTGCGTCACGGATATCCCATCTCCCGAAATCTAAATCCGATTATGTTCTGTGGGATTTAGATTTTGGCAGATGGTATAGCTTTCACTGTTGTGAGGGAGTAACCCAATCCTCCGAGTTCTAAATCAGGGCCATATACTTGTTGCAAACAACTAAACATAGGTTAAAAAAGAATTCGATTTTTGAGTTAGAAATGCACTCGAGCTGAAACCCTAACAACAAAAGTAATGTTTTAGTTATTTCATGAAATGTTGGTTCCCAATCACAAAGGTGCCTACTCGCAAATACATTCTGGAATACATAAAGTAGAACATCTGGAGTACTCTTTTATGTTCTCTTGAAAACCTTAGTGATTTGGCCACAGAACATTTAAATGGGAATGCATTTGGAATATTGACGTACAATTAGAAGAAATAGAAATGCATGTGGCTTCTTTTCACTTTTGCTAATAAGAGCTGGATGTTTTTGGGCTCATTCTCAAGGGCATATAGGAGTACCTGAATAAGTAAAAACTGTAGTACTACCTCCTGCACTCCTAAATGCTTCCAATATTCGGCCCCTAAATATATTTCAGGGGAGTTGTTAGCTAGACACCCATTTCCATGAACTTCCAAATGTATAGCTCCTTAATAAGATATGGATTGGCACTAGAGATGAGGCAAAGGGCTTGGATTGTGAGAGGTGTCCTGTTTCCTTGACAGTTTAACTATCTTGGCAGTGCCCAAGAACTTAATTATGTCCAAAGGGGCCTGTTGTGTCACAATCAGATGTAGGTCACACCTGGGCCAGCCCCCTCTGTTTTCCACCTAACCAACCAGACACCAATCCAAGGGGGAGAGGAGCTTCCCCCAGAACTGGCATTGAGTGACCATAGGGGTGGGTTTGCTCATGTCCCTGGCCTCACCTCTAGAGTGGGTCACAAGAGCTCTGCACAAAGAAGGAAAGGTTCTGTCATCTTGTTTCTAGGTAGGGAGGAGCACTGTGGTATTGTTTACAGTAGGACACACAGAAACTGCTGCATAAAAAGGTAGGGTTACACCTGGGAATTGTTTTCCCGTTGGTTAGAAAGGGGCCAGGAGTCACCACTACCCACTGTCAAGTGCCACACATAAAGGTGGCACCACTTTCAGAACACAACTGGGCCAGTGAAAGACAAATGAAGGACTGTACCTGCTATTGTGACCTTTAAAGAAAACCCTAAGGGCTGGGCCTGCTCCCACCTGTATCCAGGACTACATAGTAGACTCGAAGAGTCAGTTGGCAGACTTCCTATTAAGCTACAGGAACACAAAAGCTGCAAGAAGCTCAGTTGCTGAGGGTGCTCAGCTGACCAGTTCCAACTAGACCTGCCCTGGACCCTGCTGGTAACTTTTATTGGGTCCTGACCCCCAAGTGCTGTTCCTGAGTTTTTGGAATAATTGGCTGGTTTCAGACTGTACTCCTTCTGTCTAATCCTAAAATCTAGGGCTTAGAAGCTTTTTAAAGACTTTTTGATTGGAGAACCAACAGAATCTTGGGACAAACCTTCCAAGTCATTCCAACGAAGGTGCTTTGCCACTTGGCCAAAGATTTAGGTTGCTCCTGCTCAGAACTTTTCGCCAGCAGCAAATCTGTTTCAGCGGGAAATCGGGGAAAAGGTTTCCGGCCTTGTGGAGCTCTGTTTTCTTTCAGCTGTAAGCCTTGCCACACTGTAGGAATCAGAGCTACAAAAGCATGACTCACGTAACCCATCTCGGCTGCAGCCTGCTGCCTTGCCCTGTTGAGAATTTTTGACTTTCATTTCAGAGGCTAAGGGCCAGATTTATAGAGCCCTTGCGCCGTTCCAATGCCACATTAGTGTCATTTTTTTTACGCTAATGTGGCGTTGGGAGCGGAAAATTGACACGCCATGTTTACAAAGTGGAAGTTGAGCTGTTTGATTAATTGACCTCTGGCTTTATATTATGGCTAAAGCCAATATTCATGCATATACTTGTATAGTGATGTGCACCATTAAATATTGTACACTTTTGAAGCACACAATAGACCATTAAAAACATCCTGGAGTCATTGTAATTCACTGAGGCAATTTGTCAAATCGTTCTTTCAAAATACTCAGATACATATTTCCAACTAATTGTTTTTTTTCCTCATCAGAAGGAACTTCGAATATTCATGCATTTTTTTATAATTCCTCATAAGGCTACGTCTGAGGATCTGGACATCCTTATTTGTATTTGAATTATGAAACGTTCTGTAAACAGATACGAAGTTTCATTTTTTGAAGCAAGCATGGAATAGAATTCATTCATTATTAAACCACACTTTTATACCCTGGTTAAGTGTGGAAAATATTGCTACTTGGAGCATGTCACCATATGAATCTGAATCATTTTATATTACAAAGGGCACTAGATGTTTTCAGCCATTTGCCCATATCTTCTTACGAGCCATTTGTATTATTATGGCCATGTGGTGTCACTTTCTTATATATACGTCTGCCCCATCCACGCTCACTGTTGAATAAGTACACAAGCTGCACAGAAGCAGGACAAGTGACATGCAGGGAACAGCATACCTATGGAAAGGCAGAGGAGCCTAGATTTAGGGGACTTGACCTGGTGGGATCTTGATGTTGGGAAGAAGCAACTGTAAGCGAGCTGGGAAGCATCAGAATAAGGTGGAAACAAATTAAAAAACAAATTTGAGCAGAACTGGGATCTGCTGAAGAAGAATCCATCGGAACGGCTGTGTTAAATAACATTCAGAGACATCAAGGCAGGTACATAGTAAAGTCCTGTGGGTGCTAAGAAAATAAAGTATGATGACCTTGTTGTAAGGCAATTATTGCCCATGTTTAGCGTGGCATTGCTTAACAGCTGAATATACTATCTTGTGTTAGTCATAACTCACCATGTTTTCACAATTAGACCATATGCATTAGGAGGCATTTAGCAATCACACAGTTGCCACAATCAAAACATGCCCATTACCCCAGTCAATAAAGCGGGAGTGCCTGCACTTATTAAAAAAATAAACTTCTTAGGTCCTATCACAGTTCTAAGAGAATTTTTGCTCAACCCCTAAGAGCAAGGGCCCAAGGAGCAGGTAATCTCCCAGCAAAAAGCATGTTAAGTTTAAAACATAAACTTCAGTAACCCAGCACAAGAAACAACAAATAAGCAAAAATACACCAAATAATCAACGTTGATTAAAAGAACCTAGAGATATGAATGTTTTATATTTTGAAGTGGAAACACCTAGAAAATG
Source organism: Pleurodeles waltl (assembly GCF_031143425.1). NCBI lineage: Eukaryota > Metazoa > Chordata > Amphibia > Caudata > Salamandridae > Pleurodeles > Pleurodeles waltl. Next base: position 263,043,763 of record NC_090448.1, on the reverse strand, counting down.
CAAAGTTCCAATTCACACCTTCCGCTGTAGCAGGTGGTGGGGTAAGGCAAGAAGCTGGCGAGTGTCAATGGAAGTAAGATATGTTGTTGTTGAGCTCCCACTAAAGCCTTCAGTTTTGGCACTAAAAGCTCAGAGCATGAAAAAACAGGATAACGTAGCTGCTGAGTTATCGGAGTTCGCTGCTGGGATAGTTTGCTACCTCATCCCCATCCACAATTTCAACACCATCATTTTAACGTTTCTGGTTCTTGAAAACCCTCCAGTGGGTCAACTATGATGCACTACTTTCCTGTAAATATGTCCCTATGTGTATTTGTCATAAATGTTGGTTGTGCAACTAAACACTGCAGCCACGTGTACAGTACAGTAATAAGGTATTTGCTAATACCAAGAATCATTCTGCACATTTAGGAAATATAGAAGCCAGTCAGTCATTTATGCTGTTTACTGATGTTACTTTAGTCTGACTTTGTTTTGCAAAGTATACATTATTCCTTACTTAACTCCCCGGGAAGTGTCCTCAGCTCAAACTCTAGTTATTCTTAAAGCTTTCTATTTGCAAATCATTTTGAAGTAATTTCAATCTGAAGTAACTGCCGAAAGTACGTTGTGACTCTACAATTCCTTGGACTTTCAAGCTTAAAGGATATTTTTTTTAATGTGTATTGTAGTCTTCCATTGTAAGTCAAGCAGGCAGTGTGCACCTTTAAGTACAAAATAACACCTCTGATTTATTTAGGATTACATTACAAGTAAGTAAAGGGTGGTTGTTGCAGGATAATTACAACAGCTCACTAACTGCTGAAAGACTGGCACACTTTTTTAAACATATGACACTAGAGCACCGGTTGGTCTGTCTATAGCAGTGCCAGTTGCTGCTATACCCGATCACTTTCTCTCTTCTGCCAAGAGAATCAGTTTATATAACCTTAAGGCCATCATGAGCCTACAGATCTACTTGTTTTAAATATTCTTATATAATACTGAGTCCAAAACCCATTGTATCGCCACAGATTCTGCAAGTCCTTCATACATAAACCACGGTGGCCCTAATGCAAGCAAGGGAACTGCAGCTCCCATCTCTCAGTTGGTAGTGAAAAAACGTTAACTAATTGGAGTGAACGGGTCCCCTCACAAACCTGGGCCCCAGAGCTACTGTTTATGTTGTACTATTGATCATTACGTCATCAAAAGAATTCAAAAAGTCCAACATTTACCTCTACATTTTTATACTTCCCATCTACAGGCATGTAGCCACAACTTTTTTACAAATACTATTTGCCTCTGAATTTTGTAAGCTGCTTAATTACAAACAACCAGAATATATAAGATATTACCAGCCTCCTGAGTAGCTTTCTGTATCCATTGATTAGCAACGGAATTGATGGGCAAACCACAATCAAGACTGGCGAATGTGTATGTAACTAGAAAACGGGCGCCATCTGCTGTTCTTCCATGGAGGCCTAATTCTCCAGCATTAGTAATTGTTAATCGTACCTATATTTTTCATAGATATCTATTTCTCTCACTTTTTGGTCTAAAAGGTTCTATCGTGCATCCAAAATCTCCATAAATTTCCGATAGTATTGGCGTTTGAATTCATCAATGCAACATGATTGAATATTTTTACCGGGCTAAGGAAAAATGCCTGCTGCGTGGAACTGGTGCATAAAATGTAAATCATTTAAAGTGTAATCTTTCTGCGAAATCACGTTAATACAATTGCACTCCTCTCTATTTCTCATAAGTATTAATTCCAAATGATAGCTAATTTGGGTAGAGACATATCATAATAAAGTGACATAGTTTCCATTGCCAGCCTCATGTGACTAGCAAACATTGCTAGTAAGATAGTCTAGTTTCATGAACTCAAATTCTCCTTTATGCTATTCAATTCAAAGACCTATAAACCATGAAGTGAAATATTCGTATTGTTTGTAAATTCCTCTGTGTATCACTAAATCATACAGAACAAAGACAAAGCAGCAGAGCAATTCAAATCCAGGGGCCTGGCAATATTCAAATACTTTAACAGTGTATATTTAAATTAATGTATGCAGCCTGGGGGCTCCAAAGATAAAATTGCTTCATTCTAAAATCAGGTCATAAGTTTGGTATCTTAAAAAGAAAATCGATTTTTCTCTTAGCCTTCATGTTAGTAACACTCCCTAACACAATTAATTGTAAATCCTCTTGGAGCTGAATTTGCACTCTTCACAGATGGTGATAAATTATTGCTGCCCTGGGCTTTATTTGATAAATCTTTCTGTGATCTTAGCTTCTTAGAGAAAAGATCCCAAGGGCGATTTTAACGTTAGGTTATTTTTAGCACTTTTCATTGTTAGATGAGGAGTTGTAGTAATGCGGCCATGTTAGCGTGCAATTAATACACGCTTCTGATCTTTGACTTTAGAAACGCTGTATTTGAATATTGTTGTTCCTGATAGAAATGCATTAAGAAATATACGCGCCATATGGGAATTTAATAGAGCCAGGAAGCAATAAAGAAACAGTGAATCCCAAAGTACCCCTGCAATCAGCACAATGGGCCCATTGAGAATCTACGTTGAAGAAGACATTTGCGCTAAATCTCAGTAGGCACCAAGGGCCCAATTGAAGAAGCGTGATAACAAGAGGAATTCCTCTAGTGAACCCCTGGAAAACAACAACAGGGGGACAAACTAACCTATAGCAACTAAGAAAACACAATCGATCTTGACACAGGTTATCCCATCACTGACACTCCTACAAAGAAAAATAGGGTTCAGAATCAAACATACCACGCAATATATGGTCAACTGCACACAGACATGAACTACAAGGCACTGGTACCAAGCCAGGGTCAATCGCTTTCTACATGTAACTTATTTACTAATACATGTACTCTTTCTCTAGCTCTCTCTCTCTTTTTCTCTGTCATTTAAAAGAATTTTTAACAACAAAGAAAACAAAATCTAATGCAAATGTGAGTCACAGCCACATTGTGCATAGCAAGAAAGGTCATAATAACATTGGTTGAATGGAAGCAGACCCGCGTGTTATTCTGATTTTCAAGCGGGGTAATCTCATATATATCCCGATTATCAACTTGTACGTACTTTTCACATTTTTTGTTTTTTTCTTATGCTGGTTTGAGTAGAAAATGTCATATTTAATTGAATTTCATTTGCTATTAATTCATATATGTCACTCAAGGTCGCACTGAACTTCAGGTATAGTCATTATCTGCCATTGTCCCTGCGACATATAACGAATGGTAGTCAATGCCCGGTCAGTCATCATTCAAAAATCCCTTACATTCATAATGATGATCTGAGTGCCACATGCAGGGCAAGCATAGCAGCACTAGGGGCCAGATGTAGGAAAATTGCAAATTGCGACTTGCAATTTGCGAGTCCTTCCGACTCGCAAATTGCAAGTCGCAATTTGCAATGCAGAACGGTGTCACAGACACCGTCTGCGAGTCGGTATGGGGTCGCAGAGACCCACCTCATTAATAATAAAGAGGTGGGTCGCAAATTGCGGCCCCATACCGACTATAGGCACTCGCAAACATGGAGGCCTGCTGTAGTCAGCAGACCTCCATGTTCGTGACTGCTTTTAAATAAAGCAGTTTTTTTTTTTTAAGTGTAGCCCATTTTCCTTAAAGGAAAACGAGCTGCACTTAAAAAAAAAAAACGAAACCTTTAGTTTCGGTATTTTTTCAGGGCAGGTAGTGGTCCCTTGGACCACTACCTGCCCTGAAAAAATAGTTTTGGGTCCATTCACAAAGGGGAAGGGGTCCTATGGGGACCCCTTCCAATTTGCGAGTGGGTTACCATCCACTTCAAGTGGATGGTAACTGCGACACCATTTGCGACCGCAAATGCGGTCGCAAATGGTATTGCATACCACTCCGAATCGCAACTAGGAAGGGAACACCCCTTCCTATTTGCGATTCTGAAATGCATTTTGCGAGTCGGTCCCGACTCGCAATATGAATTTCTGAATAGGAAAATGCGATTTGTGAGTCGCAAACGGCAATTTTTGCCATTTGCGACTCGCAAATGCTTTCCTACATCTGGCCCTATATCCCGTAGCATTTACTGTGTTCTCTAGTGGTGTTTGGTGCGTGGTGTTTCCTGTACTCTTTTTTCTCTATGAAGCCTCATAGTGCTGATTTTCATACTACCCATTCTGCTCTCTTAGAGGTCCAGCAGCAATGGTGTGAAATAACTTATTTTGGCAGATTCACATCTTATAACATCAGATCTCCACCGCACCAGTGGCAGTGTATTTCGGGATTTCCAGCTGTTCTATGTTTCACAAGGGTTAGGACTAAGACTAGAAATTTGCTGATGTATTTCCCTTCCACGCATGTTGAAATAATCCCAGAAACAATCTGTCTGAGGTGGTCTTTAAGGCCATAACCTTATTTATTTGTGCGATGCCACCTCTCAAAAATGGGTTAGTGTTGTGCATTGCTGCACTATACAGTGGAGCCTGGTATCCTTTGAACGACACTTAGGTGAAGCCTTTGACTCCGTGGACTCCGTGACAAATATCTTCTGTTCGGCATTAGCTAAATGCAGTGAAGGACATTAAACTATAGTAGATTTTACTTTTCCTCGAGGTTTTTGCCACATAGTAAATTAACATATCACACTCATTGTCTCAAAATTATCTTCCTGCTTCTTCCGCACACACGTTTTCAATCTGGTGAGCAGTTTGCTTAGAGTCTCCGACAGCAGGTGCCACATGCGTGACACTAGCTACAGTCCCATTCCCCAAGTCCGCTATTTATTTTGTATTTATTTTTGCCTTTACATACAGGGCGAACTTGCCCCTAAAGCATCAGAGTGCTTTACATGAGCACCAGATTACATTAAACACGTCAGATTTTTGTGTTTTTATTTTTTAGGCACAAGGAGATTAAGGGGGTCATTCTGACCTCGGCGGTAAAAGGCTCTTACCGCCGGTCAGAAGTCCACCATTCTACCGCCGCGGCCGCGGTAAACCGCCACGGGCATTCTGACCCACAACTGCCAAACCGCCAAAAACCCGACATCCACGGAAGGCCGCCTCATCAGCGGTCAGCGATAAAATGGAGATGGCCAAACCTCCACCGTCACGCCAACACAAACACGCCCATGCCATTACGACCCACGAATCCACGCGGTGGTCTTTCAACCGCGGTATTCCATTGGCGGTACACAACCGCCGCGGTCAAAATACACACACCTTTACAAAACACAGCCACATTGGACAATTCGAAATACACACACCTGATACACATACATACACCACTCCCACACATCCAATCAACTATAAAACACACACCCACATCACCCACAAACCCCCACTACTAGAATTTCGGAGAGAAGGCGAGAGAGAGAGAGAGAGAGAGCACAGCTATCGAAAAACCCAACACACACAGGAACACAACATCATCACCCACACTACATCCACGCACAAAACACCACACACCACCACACACACCACACTCATCACCACAAACACCACCCCACACCACCCCATGGCACCCCAAAGACACCCCAGGTTCCCGGACCAAGAACTCAGGGTCATGGTGGAGGAAATAATAAGGGTAGAGCCCCAGCTATTCGGCACACAGGTGCAGCACACCACAATAGCTAGGAAGGCGGAACTATGGCAAAGGATCGTCGACAGGGTCAACGCTGTGGGACAGCATCCCAGAAACCGGAAAGACATCCAAAAGCGCTGGAACGACCTACGGGGGAAGGTGCGGTCGATGGTGTCAAGACACAACATCGCTGTGCAGAAGACTGGCGGCGGACCCCCACCCACTCCACCCGAATTCACCGCATGGGAGCAAGAGGTCTCGAACATCCTGCATCCTGAGGGCCTCGCTGGAGTAGGCGGAGGAATGGACTCTGGTAAGTCTAATCTCAACTACCTTACCCCCCCTAACCACCAGCATGCCAACCCACACCCCCACCCTCACCCCCAACCCCCCAGCACACATCCTCCCTGACAATGTCTCACCAGCACAACCCACCCAACACAACCCCAATCCCTGAATGCCACCACAAACCATGGACACCCATCACCTAAGCATGACCACTGCACATACCCATCCCCCCTCACAAACCACCCTCACAACTCCTCCCACAAGGGAATGCCAGCACTGGGGGACAAGGGCACCCACAAATCGCACGCCATGGCACACACAGAAGCAATAACCATACTCTTTTACCCCTGCAGGGCCCGAACGCCAACACACCGGCCAGGAGGGTCCAGATTTGTCCATCCCGCCCCCAGAACTGGCCCCCAGTGATGACAGCAGCTCTGTCGACCTAGAACCTGATGACCAGCCCGGACCATCGGGGACCTCTGGACAGTCGGTTCCCCACACACAGACACAGGCCACAGCAGACCCAACCCCCTCTGGGAATACCAGCACAGCTCCCACCCAGCGGGCCCATGCCTCTGTCTCTAGGACGCGTCAATCAGCGGTGTGTCCGCCACTACAGGGCACCCAGGCTGACCCACCACCCCAACAACAACAGGGACCTGGGGGCAGTGGTAGTGGGCACACCGTCCAGGGGACAGAGGCCCGGGGAAACAAGGCAACTGGGAGGGCTGCTGTGCGAGAGGGGGTTGACCGGCCCAGGGAACCCACTCTCCAAGAGGCCCTCACCACCATCATGGGAGCATACCACCACTCCCAGGAGACGATGGCGACGGTACTGGCCAGGTTCCAGGAGATCCAGGCACAGCAGGAGGAACGGTACATGGGGTTCAGAGACGAACTCAGGAACATCGGTACCGCAATGGGGACCATCGTCCTGGCCCTCAACCAGATAGTCACCACATTGCGGGACCATGTGGCACCCCAAAGGGCCCCTGTCACCAGCCCGGACGACGAACAGCCTACCACCTCCGCCGGCGCTAGTGGACAGGAGGCCCCCACACCACGACAGGCCACCAGAACCCCACCTCCTGCCTAAGATCAACCACCCCGCAAGCGGAACCTGAGATCACACAAGAAGACAGAGTAGAATGCCAAGACCCCCGCCAGCATAAGATACCCCCTGATGTCATCCCACTGTCCCACATTGTCACCCTGTCCAACCTTGAACTGCCCCTGCTCCATCCTTCCACAGGCATATGGGCAATGCACCTGTGCTACTGAGAACTGGACTCTGCCATGGACATTACTCCACCCCCACCCATCACCGTTTTACTATCATGGACCTATACGCAGCACTTTAAATAAATCACCAATTGCACTTCAAATGTCAGGAGTCTGCTTGTATTCTTTACAAATGTATTACACATAACGGTACAATAATGTTCATTTACATTGTGATGACAACATACCAGTGTCAATAAGCATTAGTCCATGGGCAAACAAAGCAGAAGTCACGCTGTGGGTCATACAGCTCTGAAAAGGGAAGGGAAAGTCAAAAATCAGTGAAAAGGAACTGGGGGGAAACACAGAAAGTAGAGATGCAGGAGGCCAGAAGTAAATGTAAAATGGCGTGGGTGATTCTTACCTGTGTGCTACTGAAAATACTGTTGTATAACTGTGTCCCTGTTGTCCGTGTCGTCCCCGTCGTCTTCCTCCTCTTCACTCTCCACAGGCTACACAGCTGCTACAACACCACCATCTGGACCATCCTCCTGCAGGAAAGGCACCTGGCGTCGCAAATCCAGGTTGTGAAGCATACAGCAGGCCACGATGATCTGGCACACCTTCTTTGGTGAGTGCATTAGGGATCCACCAGTCATATGGAGGCACCTAAACCTGGCCTTCAGGACCCCGAAGGTCCGTTCTATAACCCTCCTAGTTCGCCCATGTGCCTCATTGTACCGTTCCTCTGCCCTGGTCCGGGGATTCCTCACTGGGGTCAATAGCCAAGGCAGGTTGGGGTAACCAGAGTCACCTATTAGCCACACACGGTGTCTCTGTAGCTGTTCCATCACATAAGGGATGCTGCTATTTCGCATGACATACGCGTCATGCACTGACCCCGGGAACTTGGCATTTAGATGGGAGATGTACTGGTCAGCCAAACAGAACACCTGGACATTCATCGAATCATAATTTTTTCTATTTCTGTGCACCTGCTCATTGTCTTTTGGGGGTACTAAAGCCACATGGGTCCCATCAATGGCACCAATGATGTTGGGGATATGTCCAAGGGCATAGAAATCACCCTTCACAGTGGCCAAATCACCCTCCTCAGGGAAAACAATGTATCTCCGCATGTATTTCATCAGGGCAGACAACACTCTGGACAAAACCTTAGAAAACATAGGCTGAGACATCCCTGATGACATGGCCACTGTTGTCTGAAAAGACCCACTTGCCAAAAAATGGAGTACTGACAGAACCTGCACCAGAGGGGGAATCCCTGTGGGTTGGCGGATGGGGGACATCAGGTCAGGCTCTAGCTGGGCACACAGTTCATGTATAGTGGCTCGGTCAAGTCGGTATCGAAGTATAATATGTCGTTCTTCCATTGTCGACAGGTCCACCAGCGGTCGGTACACAGGAGGATTCATCCTTCTCCTCGCAAGTCCCAGCGGACGGTGCCTAGGAAGGACAACATGGAGCACAGAGTCAAGCAACCCACAGGTTCGTTCACACAGCTTGCACAGTACACGAATCGCTATGCATTGAAAGGCTTGTATGAGTGGCAATGCAAGGCCTAGGCCTGTGTGACGCAGTAGAAATTAAGATATGGGGGCCCTTGAAATGGCGGCTGCCTGACCTGTGAAGTGTGACAGTGGGATGTGAGGTCACTGCGCTGGCGTGGCACACCGTGGCGGTAGGTGGTCGAAGACCGCGGCGCAAAGCAGCATTGGTTAACATTGAACCCTATGGGTCTCAGGAGCCAATGACGATGTGCGCCGGCGGTCGCGGTACGCACCGCCGCGGTACGCACCGCCGCGGGCGTGACCGCCATTTTCTATCTGATTAATCACTCGAGACCTGATCATCCACAGGAGAGGAGCTATACGGCAAGTGCTGCTGTGACCTCGGTCTGGAAGAGACAATGGCTGCTGCGACTGGGGAAAGGGCCCCTGCCTTCACTTCAGAAGAGTTGGAGAAACTTGTGGATGGTGTCCTGCCCCAGTATGCGCTACTCTACGGTCCTCCAGACCAACAGGTAAGTACACTGGGTGCACGTTGAATGGGCTATGCCTGGGTTGTGTATGGTGGATGTAAGATGGTGGGGTGGGGAGCGAATGAGGAGTGCAAGGCACGACCGATGAGAGCATGTGCCACATGGCAGGGTTGGGGAGGGGGGGGCAATCACATCTAACATGCAGAAAATGTTGAAATTTTCTTTCCCACCCTGTACATGTCAAATAGGTCAGCGCCCATCAGAAAGTCGACATTTGGCGTGCCATCGCCAAGGAAGTCCGGGACCTGGGGGTCCACAACAGATGGGGCACCCACTGCCGAAAGAGGTGGGAGGACATCCGCCGCGGGACCAGGAAGACCGCTGAGTCACTGCTGGGGATGGCCTCCCAACGTAGGAGGGGTGCCATTCGTACCTTGACCCCCCCTGATGTCCTGGATCCTGGCGGTGGCCTACCCCGATTTGGATGGGCGCGTGAGGACATCACAGCAGACACAAGGGGGTGAGTACCAGCACATTCTGCTATCTTTACACGCAGTGGAGGCGTCTGGGTGGGGGAGGAGGGCTGTGGGTGACATTAGGCCAGGGCGCTTTCTGTAGTGTAGTCCCCTCCTTCAGGCATGGCCCTGTGCCCCCGCCCCTCACCTCTGTAGGGTGCCAAGTACAGCAATCCATGGTCCAGCATCACCCATGTGCGCATTTGTTGTCCATAGACCTGTTGGCCTAGTCACAAGTACTGAGTAGTGTACCCCGATTGCGCGGCGTAGTGCATGAGGCTCCTGTGTCTGTCCTCTCCGCCAACGGTGTTGTCAATGCATGCACTCAACCTGTTTTTATTTCTCCCCCCACCCTTTTTCTTTATCTTCTTGTGCATGTGTGCATTAGCATCATCAGGCGGAGGAGAATTGGCATCGGAGCATGAGGGAGCTGCAAGTCACAAGGCCCCGGTGGGCCATGGTACAGACACCGAGGTCACCAGTGATACGGAGGGCGAGGGGAGCACCACAACGGGGACCCGTGGTGACACCAGCGACACCGACACGTCCTCGGAAGGGAGCTCCCTAGCGGTGGTGGCAACATCCGGGCCCCCCGCCTCTACAGGTACAGCCGCCACCCAGCGCACCAGCTCCGCCCTCCCAGCAGCCCCTCAGCCTTCGCTCCGTGCCCGCTCGCCCAAGAAGGCGGGCATCTCCTTCGCCCCAGGCACCTCAGGCCCTGCCCCTGTTACCCCTGCTGCCCTCAGTGAGGAGGTCATTGACCTCCTACAGACCATCATTGTTGGGCAGTCTACCCTTTTGAATGCCATCCAGGGGGTAGAGAGGGAGGTGCATCGGAGCAATGCATACCTGGAGGGCATTCATTCGGGTCAGGCTGCCCATCAACGATCGTTCAATGCTCTGGCCTCAGCACTGACGGCAGCCATTGTCCCTGTTTCCAGCCTCCCTCTTCTGACTGCCTCCACCCTGTCTCTGTCTCCTGTTCCTCAGCCTATCCCATCCACACCATCAGACCAACCTGCACACACCTCAACACCCAAGGGCAGCTCATCCAGACATAAGCACCACAGATCACACAAGCATTCACCCAAGCAACACCCAGATGCAGACATGCCAACAGTCACTACCACCCCTGTGTCCCCCTTCACCTCGTCTCCCTCCTCCCTCCCTGTGACGTCTCCACTCACACCTGCATGCACACCACCATCAGCCAGTACTTCCATCACCAGCACACCCTCCAGTACAGTCCGCACACGTGCAGTCACCACCCCCACTGCCATTTACACGTCCCCTGTGTCCTCTCCCACTGTGTCTGTCACCCCCTCTTCCAAGACACACAAACGCAGGCAGCCACCCACCCAACAGCCATCCACCTCACGCCAGCCTCCGTCACAAGCACCTGCACCCAAAGACAGCACACCTGACTCTCCTACAACCACATCCTCTTCCTCCACTCCCATACCCACCTCACCTACCCTTTACATTGGTCCTAAAAAACTTTACCTCTCAAAACTTAACATCTTTGCCCCACCTGACCCACCCCCTCCATCTGCTAAGAGTCCCAAGAGCACCTCAGCCACCACCAGCCCTGCTTCAAGTGTCAGCATTGTGCACGGGTTTTGGAGTCCACCCTTTCCCAGCACTGATACATCGGCCAGCAGCAAGGGGACAGCCAGCCCCCCCCCCCTGGAAAGACGACCCGTAAAATCAAGGGCCGCCGCGAGAAGACTGACACGGCTGCCCCCAAGGAGCAAAGTCCTGGGCCGTCACCTGCCACAACATCCAGGGGAGGCAAGGGCCAGAGAGCCTCATCGAAGGAGGGCAAGGGCAGCAGGGTGGAGAAGACAGCCAGCAGGGGCGCGGACCAGGAGGGACCCACAAGCCCCATCCCGGTTGTGAGGGAGGACACCCACGGGCCCAGGACTCTGTCACAGAAGGGTCCAGCAACTGCACGGTCGGAGGGCGAATAAGCAGGGAGTCCTGGCCAGGTCTGGCTCCCTTGATTGACTGGACAAGGACCGCTGAAGAGGGCCCCGCCGTGCAGCAAGGCACCGCTGAAGAGGGCCCCGCCGGGCAGAAAGGCACCACTGAAGAGGGCCCCGCCGTGCAGCAAGGCACCGCTGAAGAGGGCCCCGCCGGGCAGAAAGGCACCGCTGAAGAGGGCCCCGCCGTGCAGCAAGGCACCGCTGAAGAGGGCCCCGCCGGGCAGAAAGGCACCGCTGAAGAGGGCCCCGCCGTGCAGCAAGGCACCGCTGAAGAGGGCCCCGCCGGGCAGCAAGGCACCGCTGAAGAGGGCCCCGCCGGGCAGAAAGGCACCGCTCCGCTGGGCCCTTCCTGTCAAGCACCGCTCCGCTGGGCCCTTCCTGTCAAGCACCGCTCTGCTGGGCCCTTCCTGTCAAGCACCGCTCCGCTGGGCCTCGCCGTCTCAAGCACCGCTCCGCTGGGCCCCGCCGTCTCAGGCACCGCTCCGCTGGGCCCTTCCTGTCAAGCACCGCTCCGCTGGGCCCCGCCGTCTCAAGCACCGCTCCCCTGGGCCCCGCCGTCTCAAGCACCGCTCCGCTGTGCCTCGCCGTCTCAAGCACCGCTCCGCTGGGTCCTTCCTGTCAAGCACCGCTCCGCTGGGCCCTTCCTGTCAAGCACCGCTCCGCTGGGCCCCGCCGTCTCAAGCACCGCTCCGCTGGGCCTCGCCGTCTCAAGCACCGCTCCGCTGGGCCTCGCCGTCTCAAGCACTGCTCCGCTGGGCCCTTCCTGTCAAGCACCGCTCCGCTGGGCCCTTCCTCTCAAGCACCGCTCCGCTGGGCCTCGCCGTCTCAAGCACCGCTCCGCTGGGCCCTTCCTGTCAAGCACCGCTCCGCTGGGCCTCGCCGTCTCAAGCACTGCTCCGCTGGGCCCTTCCTGTCAAGCACCGCTCCGCTGGGCCTCGCAGTCTCAAGCACTGCTCCGCTGGGCCCCGCCGTCTCAAGCACCGCTTCGCTGGGCCCTTCCTGTCAAGCACCGCTCCGCTGGGCCTCGCAGTCTCAAGCACCGCTCCGCTGGGCCCCGCCGTCTCAAGCACCGCTCCGCTGGGCCCTTCCTGTCAATTCCATTTTTTGGACCGCCAGCCTGTTGGCGGGTTGGCCGCCGCTTTAACACTGACCGCCAGGGTCAGAATGACCGCCTAAGTGATTTGCCCAGAGTCACAGGATGTTGAAGTAAACCTAGTTCCCCAGTTCCAAAGGCGGCTGCTCAAGTTGTTAGGCCACATCTCCCAGCTAAAGAGCTAAAGTTGCATAATTGTATCCACTGTTGGTTCAGTACTCACAGTAACACCTTCCTCTGTGGATGCATGCAACAGGTACCTAGAAAATGCCCTGGTGCACCCCTTCTTCACTATGCACATATTTAAAGATACCCAGAACCCCAGAAGAGTTCATTCTGTCTCTAGAAGAATCTCTCCCATAAGTTCCATATCAAGGGGGTCATGTGGAAATCTACCACCTCTGGACATTGCTGAAACAACTCAGGATTTTGCCTAAGCTCCTCCCTGTATCTGAACACATACTGTCTAACAATGAGTGGCAGAAGTAATCAGCTTGGATGTATCCTGGTTTCAGGGACTCTTACTAAATACGACTCCCCAAAGCATATTACTTAGATGTAGATCTAGCTACATGTTGCAGCTGTGTCACAATATAATAGTAATCATTATGTGGAGCTACCAATTCCCCCACATCAATGGATATGTGATAACTGCTCTTTTCCAAGGGTAACTCAGTATTTAGGAAGACAGTAGCAAGTCCAGTTCAGTGAATAAAGAATTGGGTATATTACAGAAGTCATATGAAAAATGGAGGAGCAAATTAATTTTAGATAACACAATTCTACCTATCAACAACAGGCACAATACAGTCTAGAACCATGCAGAATGCCCAATAGATCCCAGGCTATACTAATTGTTAGACAGGTCAGACTTATGGCGATCTTCCCCAAATGTTTTGCCTACTTACTTCCAATTTTGTGCTTAAATACGTTTTTGTTGGCCTTAGGACTCTGTGTGCTCGACTGGGCACTGTAATCCATTTACCAAGCCCTAAACTCCCATCTTATTGCATGTAAGTCACCCAAAGGTAGGCCCTAGGTAGTCCATAGGGCAGGGTGCATTGTAATTAAAAGGTTAGGCATGTACGTGTCCTGGTAGTGAAAAAACTCCTAAATGTGTTTTTCTCTACTGTGAGGCCTACCAGTCCAACAGGATAACACAGGGTTGCCTAACTACATGTAATGAATGCTAACATTTAATTGGGACCAGGTAGCCAGTTCATGTTTAGTATCTATCAGAGTGTAATTAAAAACCCTCTTTAATGGTAAAGTCAGATTTTTACTTACAGTTTTGAACATGCCACTTTTAGAAGCTTGGCATTTTCCTACCCTTAGCGCTTTTGTGTCTTCAGCCTGTTTTGGGTCTCATGACTTTGTGAATTCCTTTAGACAGCCACACAATAGAGGGATTAGGTGTGCCTGAATGGGCCATCTGCTGGCAGAAAGGGGGTGTGGAGCTGAGCACAGACCCACTTGCAACTGAATAGCCCCTGCTCTGCCTTCACACAAAGGACTTATCACCTCCACACTTTCACTTTAGTCAGTTTGAGGCCACATCACAGAGGCTTTTTAGAAGCTTCTCCTACCTTCCAGAGGAAGGGCACCAGGTATAAAAATAGAAACATTAGATCCACTCTTTAGTTCACTCCCGGACCTGCAGAAGGGCTCTCAGAGGACTGCCTGCTGTTGTGAACTCCTGTGCACTCAGCAAGACTGCTTTGCTTTGCTGTACCCTGAAGGACTAATTTGATGCCTGGAGGCTTTCTTGAGCTCTCGAACACCAGCTCTGCTGTTTGAGCCCTCCATCTTCACCAGATCCCAAGATTACAAGAGTGACTATGAGTCCTACATTGCTGGCCTCCTTTTCAGAGCCACAGGGACACAAAAGGCTCCCACCATCTTGAGCCCTGGACCCAGCCTGAGTGAGTCCTAACGCCCCAAGTGGTGGCCTCCCAGTAATGAACCATTTGTATTGGTGCTAAAGGTGCTCATATAGCGAAAATCCAAAACTTGGGACGTAGAAAATGTTTGCCTTAAAACTGCTCTGAGAACTGAGGGAAGACTGAGACTGGGATCAGCCTTCTTCTCTATCCATCCAAGATGCATCGCCGGTCGGTCTGACTTTGTGGTAGCTCTTGCTACCTTCTTTTCTGCAACAGCAAATCCTGTTCAATAACTCTTCAACAAAAGGGTATCCAGCCTCCTGGAACTCTAATCAGCTACAGCCTCCAGCTTTATCCCACTGAAGAGTTTCAACTTAAAAAAAAAAAAACTACGTCTAAGCATAGAAATCTTCAATGCAAATTAGACCAGTGACACCCTGATGACAAAGATCCCTCACAGAACACCACCCGCAGCCTTGCCCTGGTGAACTTTACCTTCTCCGATTTTTTTCTTCATTCAAATTTAATACTAAGGGGGTGATTCTGACCCTGGCGGTCGGTGATAAAGCGGCGGCCAACCCGCCAACAGGCTGGCGGTCCGAAAAATGGAATTCTGACCCTGGCGGGAACCGCCAACAGAGACCGCCACTTTAACACTCCGACCGCCACGGCGGGACAAACAAACAGCGCGGCGGTCACCGCCAACAGGCAGGCGGCAGACAATGTACCGCCCACCCTATCACAACTCACCAATCCGCCACCTTTTCCGGGGCGGGAGCACCGCCGATAAAAACACGGCGGAAACAGACTACGAACGGGAAAACGCTCACCTCTACGCACTCCACGAGGACGGAGGACAGCATGGAACCCGAATTGAACATCATACCTGCACTCGTCTACCTGCTCATCTACCACGAGTACGAACTCCTCCGCAGACGTCAACGGTGAGTACTGCACCTATGACACACGGGAGGGGGAGGAGGAAAGGTTACGGGCACACACATATGCGACCCCCACCACCCCCCCAAGATGTACACACCAATGCAGAGCAACAAGTCACAGTGACACCACCCAAACACCCGTAAAAAATACAATCACATAACCAAATTGAGAATAAATATTTATGAACAAAATAGTCTCCGAAAAGTATTTATCAACCATCAAAACTTTCTTCTGATAAACAAATTATTTACACAGCAGTGGATAACTGAAGCAAGTAGTCCTGCACATCTTACGAATCCATCATGTCCGTGGGCCAAAGTGTAGCGAAACAAGTGCAAAGCCCACACAGGAGACCTGAGTCCTTTGGAGAGAACACTGCAGGGGCATCTGGTGACAAAACCACAGGCACCTCAGGGGGAAGGGAAGGGGGGGGCACCACAGCCACATGAGTCCACGACGCCAGATCCATGAAGGGCCCACCATGCCCACTGTGCCATCCTGGGGAGTGCAAAGCCACAGTCTCTCAAGTCTCTCCAGTGGGTGGGTTGCCCACTGTGCCATCCTGGGGAGTGCAAAGCCACAGTCTCACAAGTCTCTACAGTGGGTGGATTGCCCACTGTGCCATCCTGGGGAGTGCAAAGCCACAGTCTCTCAAGTCTCTACAGTGGGTGGATTGCCCACTGTGCCATCCTGGGGAGTGCAAAGCCACAGTCTCGCAAAGTCTCTACAGTGGGTGGATTGCCCACTGTGCCATCCTGGGGTGTGCAAAGCCACAGTCCATCAGGTGGATAAATGTCCCCACTGGACAAGGAGGATGCATGGTGGGCACAGTGAACCCTGAACAGTGCCTGACAGGAAGGGCCCAGCGGAGTGGTGCTTGAGACGGCGGTGCCCAGCGGAGCGGTGCGTGACAGGAAGGGCCCAGCGGAGCGGTGCTTGAGACGGCGGGGCCCAGCGGAGCGGTGCGTGACAGGAAGGGCCCAGCGGAGCGGTGCTTGAGACGGCGGGGCCCGGCGGAGCGGTGCTTGACAGGAAGGGCCCAGCGGAGCGGTGCTTGAGACGGCGGGGCCCAGCGGAGCGGTGCTTGAGACGGCGGGGCCCAACGGAGCGGTGCTTGACAGGAAGGGCCCAGCGGAGCGGTGCTTGAGACGGCGGTGGCCAGCGGAGCGGTGCTCGAGACGGCGGGGCCCAGCGGAGCGGTGCTTGACAGGAAGGGCCCAGCGGAGCGGTGCTTGACAGGAAGGTGCTTGAGACGGTGCCCAGCGGAGCGGTGCTTGACAGGAAGGGCCCAGCGGAGCGGTGCTTGAGACGGCGGGGCCCAGCGGAGCGGTGCTTGAGACGGCGGGGCCCTGTTCAGCGGTGCTCTTCTGCACGGCGGGGCCCTGTTCAGCGGTGCACTTCTGCACGGCGGGGCCCTCTTCAGCGGTGCTTGTCTTCACGGCGGGGCCCTCTTCAGCGGTGCACTTCTGCACGGTGGGCCCCCTTCAGCGGTGCTTGTCTTCACGGCGGAGCCCTGTTCAGCGGTGCTTGTCTTCACGGCGGGGCCCTCTTCAGCGGTGCTCTTCCAGTCAGTGTAGGGAGTCAGACCTGGCCTGGACAACCTGCTCACTCGCCCTCCGAACGTGCAGTGTCAGGCCCCTTCGGAGACGGAGTCCTGGGCCCTTTGGTGTCATCCCTTGCAGCCGGGATGGGGTGTGTGGGGCCCTCCTGCTCCGCGCTCCTGCTGGCTGGCCTCTCCGCCCTGCTGCCCTTCCGCTCCTTAGATGGGGCTCTCGGGCCCTTGCCTCCCCTGGCTTTTGTGGCAGGTGAAGTGGCCGGAGTCACCTCCTTGGGGGCATCCGTCTCAGTCCGCTCACGGCGGCCCTTCACTTTCCGGGTCCTCTTGGCTGGGGGGGGGCTGCCAGTCCCCTTGCTGCTCAGCGAAGTGTCACTGCCGCCAAAGGGTGGACTCCATATTCCATGCACCACTTGTACCTTGGAAACTGGGCTGGTGGTGGCTGAGGTGCCTTTGGGACTTTTCCCAGATGGAGGGGGTGGGTCAGGGGAGGGAAAGAGGTCAACATTTGAGAGGTAATATTTCTTTGGACCAGGGTAAAGGGTAGGAGTAGTGGAGATAGAAGTGGAGGAAGAGGATGTGGTTGTAGGAGAGTCAGGTGTGCTGTCCTTGGGTGCAGGTGACTGAGACGTAGGCTGTCGTGAGGTGGTTGGCTGTTGTTTGGGTGTCTGCCTGCGTTTATGTGTCTTGGAAGAGGGGGTGACAGACACAGTGGGAGCGGACACAGGGGACGTGTACATGGCAGTGGGGGTGGTGACTGCACGTGTGGGGACTGTAGTGGAGGGTGTGCTGGTGTTGGAAGAACTGGCTGATGTTGGTGTGCATGCAGGTGTGAGTGTAGACGTCACAGGGAGGGAGGAGGGAGACGAGGAGGAGGGGGACACAGAGGTGGTAGTGACTGTTGGTATGTCTGCAACTGGGTGTTGCTTGGGTGAATGCTTGTGTTCTGTGGTGCTTATGTTTGGATGAGCTGGCCTTGGGTGTTGAGGTGTGTGCAGGCTGGTCAGATGGTGTGGATGGGATAGGCTGAGGAACAGGAGACAGAGAAAGGCTGGAGGCAGTTAGAAGAGGGAGACTGGAGACAGGGACAATGGCTGCCGTCAGTGCTGAGGCCAGAGAAGTGAACGCTCGTTGATGGGCAGCCTGACCCGAATGAATGCCCTCCAGGTAGGCATTGCTCTGTTGCACCTCCCTTTGCACCCCCTGGATGGCATTCAAAAGGGTAGTCTGCCCAACAATGAGCGTCCTCACGAGGTCAATGAGCTCCGCACTGAGGGCAGCAGGGGTAACAGAGGCAGGGGCTGAGGTGCCTGGGGCGAAGGAGACGCGCGTCTTCCTGGGCGAACGGGCACGGAGCGAAGACTGAGGGGCTGCTGGGAGGGCGGTGCTGGTGCGCTGGGTGGCGGCTGTACCTGTTGTTGCGGGGGGCACAGATGTTGCCGCCCCCGCTAGGGAGCTCCCAAACGAGGACGTGTCCGTGTCGCTGGTGTTTCCACCGGCCCCCGTTGTGGTGCTCCCCTCGCCCTCCGGATCACTGGTGCCCTCGGTGTCTGTGTCAGTGCCCACCGGGGCCTGGTGACCTGCAGCTCCCTCGTGCTCCGACGCCAATTCTCCTCCGCCTGATGATGCTAATGCACACGAAACAAAGAATAAGGGTGGGGGGAGAAATAAAACAAAGTTGAGTGCATGCCTTGTCAATAGCCTTGGCGGAGAGGACAGACACAGGTGCCTCATGCACTAAGCCGCGAACTTGGGGTGCACTACTCTGTACTTCTGACTAGGCCAACAGGTCTAGGGACAACAGACGCGCTCATGGGTGATGTTGGACCATGGATAGCTGCACTTGGCACCCTACAGAGGTGGTGGGCGGGGGCACAGGGCCATGTCTAAGGGAGGGGACTACACTACAGAAAGCGCCCTGGCCTACTGTCACCCACAGCCCTCCTCCCCCACCCAGACGCCTCCACTGCGCGTATAGATAGGAGAATGTGCTGATACTCACCCCCTGGTGTCTGCTGTGATGTCCTCAAGCGCCCATCCAAATCAGGGTAGGCCACCGCCAGGATCCGGGACATCAGGGGAGTCAGGGTACGACTGGCACCCCTCCTAGGTCGGGAGGCCATCCCCAGCAGTGACTCGGCGGTCTTTCGGGTTCCGCGGCGGATGTCCTCCCACCTCTTCCGACAGTGGGTGCCCCGTCTGGTGTAGACCCCCAGGGCCCGGACTTCCTTGGCGATGGCACGCCAAATATCGATTTTCTGATGGGCGCTCACCTGTTTGACATGTACAGGGTGGGAAAGAGAAAACGTCAAATTTCTGCATGTTTGGAGTACATGCCCCCCCTCCCCACCCTTGCCATGTGGCCCATACTCTCATCAGTCGTGCGTTGCATTCCTCATTTTCTCCCCACCCCACCAACTGACAGCCACCCCACTCCACACAGGCATTACCCATTCAATGTGCACTCAGTGTACTCACCTGTTGGTCTGGAGGACCGTAGAGTAGCGCATACTGGGGGAGGACCCCGTCCACAAGTTTCACCAACTCTTCAGACATGAAGGCAGGGGCCCTTTCCCCAGTCGCAGCAGCCATTGTCACTTCCAGACCGAGTTCACAGCAGCACTTGCAGTATAGGTCCTCTCCTGTGGATGATCAGGTCTCGAGTGATTAAGCAGATAGAAAATGGCGGTCACGCCCGCGGCGGTGCGTACCGCGGCGGTGCGTACCGCGACCACCGGCGCACATCGTCATTGGCTCCTGAATCCCATAGGGTGCAATGTTAACCAATGCGGCTTTGCACCGCGGTCTTCGACCGCTTACCGCCACGGTGTGCCACGCCAGCGCATTGACCTCACATCCCATTGTCCCAGTTTAGAGGTCAGGCAGCCGCCATTTCAAGGGCCCACATGGCTTAAATTCTACTGCGTCACACAGGCCTAGGCCTTGCATTTGCACACATACAAACATAGCAGTCAATACATTTTCGTGTACTGTGCAAGCTGTGTTGTACGTACCTGTGAGTTGATTGACTCAGTGCTACATGTTGTCCTTCCTAGGCACCGTCCGCAGGGACTTGCGAGGAGAAGGAGGAATCCTCCCGTGTACCGGCCGCTGGTTGACCTGTCGACAATGGAAGAACGCCATATAATACTCCGATACCGACTTGACCGAGCCACTATACATGAACTGTGTGCCCAGCTGGAGCCAGACCTGATGTCACCCATCCGCCAACCCACAGGAATTCCCCCTCTAGTGCAGGTTCTATCAGTCCTCCATTTTTTTGCAAGTGGCTCATTCCAGACAACAGTGGCCATGTCATCTGGAATGTCTCAGCCTATGTTTTCAAAGATTCTGTCCAGAGTGTTGTCTGCCCTGATGAAACTCATGAGGAGCTACATCATATTCCCAGAAGAGGCTGATTTGGCCACAGTGAAGGGTGATTTCTATGCCCTTGGACATATCCCCAACATCATTGGTGCCATTGATGGGACCCATGTGGCATTAGTACCCCCAAATGACGATGAACAGGTGTACAGAAATAGTAAAAATTACCATTCTATGAATGTGCAGGTTGTCTGTTTGGCAGACCAGTACATCTCCCATGTGAATGCCATGTTCCCTGGGTCAGTGCATGACGCGTATGTTATGCGTAAGAGCAGCGTCCCCTATGTGATGGAACAGCTACAGAGACAGCGTGTGTGGCTAATAGGTGACTCTGGTTACCCCAACCTGCCGTGGCTATTGACCCCAGTGGGGAATCCCAGGACCAGGGCAGAGGACCGGTACAATGAGGCCCATGGGCGTACTAGGAGGGTCATAGAAAGGACCTTCGGCCTCCTGAAGGCCAGGTTTAGGTGCCTGCATATGACAGGTGGATCCCTAATGTACTCACCAAAGAAGGTGTGCCACATCATCGTGGCCTGCTGTATGCTTCACAACCTGGCTTTGCGACGCCAGGTGCCTTTCCTGCAGGAGGATGGTCCAGATGGTGGTGTGGTAGAAGCCGTGGAGCCTGTGGAGAGTGAAGAGGAGGAATGCGACGGTGAGGAAACAGACAACAGGGAAGCTGTCATACAACAGTATTTTCAGTAGCACACAGGTAAGGTTCAGCCACGCCATTTCCCATTTACTTAGAGCCTCATGCATCTCAACTTTATGTATTTCCCCCCAGCTCTTTTAAATAACATTTCTTTTTCCCTTCCCTTCTCAGTGCTTAATGACTCATAGCCCGACTTCTGCTTGGTTTGGCCATGTACTACAGCGTATTGACATTGGTATGTTGTCATCACTAACTGACATCACATATTGTGAACTGTTATGGGTTGTACGATTTTTTTGAGAATACAGCATGACTCAAAACGGTTTTCGGTGCAATAATTGTTTTATTTTGTGTGCTTAGATAATGGTACATTATGGTAAAACGGTGATGGGTGGGGGTGGAGTGATGTCCATGGCAGAGTCCAGTTCTCAGTCTGACAGGTCTATTGTCCATATGCCTGTGGAAGGATGGAGCAGGGGCTGTTTGAGTTTGGACAGGGTGGCAAGGTGGGACAGTGGGATGACTTCTGGGGGTATCTCATGCTGGCGGTGGTCTTGGCATGCTACTCTGGTTTTCTTTTGGGTCTTAGGCTCCTCTTGCGGGGTGGTTGTTCTTCAGCAGGAGGTGGGGTTCTTGTGGCCTGTCGTTGTGTGTGGGCCTCCTGTCCACTAGCGCCGGCGGAGGTGGTAGGCTGTTCCTGGCTAGTGACAGGGGCCCTGTGTGGTGCCACATGGTCCCGCAACGTGTCTTCTATCCTGTTGAGGGCCTGGACCATGCTCCCCATGGCGGTAGCGATGGTGGTGAGTTGGTTGCTGAACCCCATGTAGCGTTCTTCCTGCTGTGCCTGTATCTCTGTGAACCTGGCCAGTACCGTCGCCATCGTCTCTTGGGAGTGGTGGTATGCTCCCATGATGGTAGTGAGGGCCTCTTGGAGAGTGGGTTCCCTGGGCCTCTCCTCCCCCCCCTGTCGCACGGCAGCCCTCCGAGTTGCCCTGTTTGCCTGGGCCTCTGTCCCCTGGACGGTGTGCCCACTCCCACTGCCCCCAGGTCCCTGTTGTTGTTGGGGTGTTGGGTTGGCCTGGGTGCCCTGTAGTGGCAGACACACCGCTGCTTGACCTGTCCTAGAGACAGAGGCATGGGCCCGCAGGGTGGGAGCTGTGCTGTTGTTCCCAGGGGGGTTCGGGTCTGCTGTGGCCTGTGTCTGTGTTTGGGGAACCCACTGCCCAGAGGTCCCCGATGGTCCGGGCTGGTCATCAGGTTCCAGGTCGACCGAGCTGCTGTCCTCACTGGGGGCCTGTTCCGGGGGTGGGATGGACATTTGAGGACCCTCCTGACCAGTGTGTTGGCGTTCGGGTCCTGCATGGGGTGAGAGAGTATGGTTATTGTTTCTGTGTGTGAAATAGCGTGCGATTTATGGGTGCCCTTGTCCCCCAGTGCAGGCATTCCCTTGTGGGTGGTGTTGTGAGGGTGGTTTGTGGGGGGGGATGGGTATGTGCAGTGGTCATGCTTAGGTAATGGGTGTCCAATGTTTGTGGTGGCATGCAAGGGTTGGTGAGGGGTTGGGTGGGTTGTGCTAGGGAAACATTCTCAGGGATGATGTGTGATGGTGGGTTGGGGGTGAGGGTGGGGGTGTGGGTGTGGGTTGGCATGCTGGTGGGGTGGGGGGGATGAAGTATATGAGATAGGACTTACCTGAGTCCATTCCTCCGGGTACTCCAGCGAGGCCCTCAGGATGCCGGATGTTTAATACTTCTTGCTCCCATGCTGTGAATTCTGGTGGGGTGGGTGGGGGTCCTCCGCCAGTCTTCTGCACCGCGATGTTGTGTTGTGACACCATCGAGCGCACCTTCCCCCGTAGGTCGTTCCATCGTTTGCGGATGTCGTCCCTATTTCTGGGGTGCGGTCCCACGCGTTGACCCTGTCCACGATCCGCTGCCATAGCTCCGCCTTCCTTGCTATGGTGGTGTGCTGAACCTGTGAGCCGAAGAGCTGGGGTTCCACTCTGATGATTTCCTCCACCATCACCCTGAGTTCTTGGTCCGTAAAGCGTGGGTGTCTTTGTGGTGCCATGGGGTGGTGTGGATGAGGTGTGGGGTGGTGTATGTGGTGATGAGTGTGTTGGTGTGTGGTGCTTTGTGCTACTATGTGGTGTGTGTGATGTTGTAGTGTGCCTCTGTGTGTCTGGCTCTCTATTCTCTGATGTGTCTCTCTCTCCTTCGTCTCTGATTTTTGGTTGTAGGGGTTTGTGGGTGATGTGGGTGTGTGTTTTATAGTTGATTGGATGTGTGGGAGTGTTGTTTGTATGTGTATCAGGTGTGTGTATTTCAAATTGTCCAATGTGGTAGTGTTTTGTAAAGGTGTGTGTATTTTGACCGCGGCGGTGTGTACCGCCAATAGACTACCGCGTTTGAAAGACCGCCGCGTGGATTTGTGGATCGTAATGGCATGGGCGTATTTCTGTTGGCGTGGCGGTGGAGGTTTAGTCATCTCCAGTTTATCGCTGGCCGCTGATGTGGCGGACTGCAATGGAGGTTGGATTTTTGGAGGTTTGGCAGTTGTGGGTCAGAATGACCGTGGCGGCTGACCGCGGCCGCGGCGGTATTGTGGCGGTCTTCTGACCGGCGGTAAGCGGCTTTTACCGCCGTGGTCAGAATGACCCCCTAAGTTTATGGGTAAGCACTGACCAGGCCCAATTCACTCCTAGTACTTGACCTGCGTTCCACTGCGGTCAGCCATATTTTTTTGTTTTGACCTGTTCCTGCTCGACTGGATTTCCACAGTTGGTGCTTTGATTTTTTAGGCTTTAGATTTTACCAAAAACATTTAAAATGCATAACTCTGGTTCTACTAATTGGATTGGATTTGTTTTTGTTTTGGTGTCAAAACATTTTATAAAATGTACTCTATGTTTATAAATTGGCGAGGCATTTGTCTTGTTTTGTTTTCAGTTTATTACTGTTTGTGTGCTGCATAAATACTTTACATATTGCCTCTACGTTAAGCCACACTATTTTCTGTGCCAAGCTACTGAGTTAATTTAGGGACTTTTTATGGTTCACCCAGCAGAGAATTGTGGTTGCTGCTTGAGCAAGCATCATACCCCAGTCAACCAACAACCCAATTTTTCTCAGTAGTGTTATCTGCTATTATGTATGTATCTATGTGGTAAATATTGATACTCATCACAAAAGTGATAGGACATGTTGGGGTTGAACATCTGTTTTATTATGATGAGTGAAAAACTAACACAACTTTTCTAAGTCCAATTTTAGTCCTGTAAGTGAACAAATATGTTTTGAGGTGCCATTCTAACTTGCAATAGCTGAGAGGGGTCTTTCATCGTAGGTCCTCTGCACATTGAAATCATCTGTTGGGTGCCTGAGAGATTAAGATGGGCGACAGTAGCCAGACTTGCCTGGTGCCCCACTCACACATCCACCCCATAGAGATGACATGGCCAGTTTACACTTTTGCAGAAGGGTTTGAGTACAGAAATTGTAGACAGCACAGAAATAGCTGGCAGATCCTATTTTTATAGAACTGCTATAAATAGGAACATCACAAGAAATCAAAGGACTATATCTAGTGCTGCAGCTGATTTTGATGGCTATTTGATTGTAGCATCTGCTAACATGTGAATGATTCTTCTGAGATTAGTGTCATGGTCTGGAATAAATATGCTCTGATGTGCATGAATCAGAGCATTATGTTTAGTTGTGAAAGGTTTGCCTAGGATCTAGGTTCGAGTGAAAAGGGCATTTAAGAGGATTTCTTTTAGTCTGTCCTTACTTGAATTGAGCAGATCTACCAGAATTGCCTCCCTCATGGGTTGTGATGGTTCTTCAGTGGCCCTCCTGTTCTATAATAATGTGGCTTGGGACACATTTAGGTCACACATATTTTATAGAACTCAGTTGTTAGCCCATGGGATCCCAGTGATTAGTTATTGGCAGTCACTTTTATAGCATCTATAATTTCAGCTTTTTTATGGGCTCCTCTAAGGCCACTCTCTAATCATTCAGTAATGTGATTAAGGCACTGATACTAAGTTGTCAATCAGCTGGGAGGCTACAGAGGAGAGAGCCAAGTGTACAGCATCTGGAAGTATTGTTTGAATCTGCCTTTAACTTCTGCTTAGGGGTTAACATTTCCCACTTGGGTCCCCAGGAAGGCCATTTTGTGCTTACTACAGTCTGTGTTAATTAACTAAGACCCTCAGACGAAGCTTTATCACAGTCATACTACAACCGATTAGAGTATGTCTTCAAATCAAAACAGCATAGTCTTTCCAAAGCTGTAGCCAGCAATCACTGGGTCTTTAATAAAGGGCTGATTTAGAGTTTGGTGGACTAGTTACTCCATCACATATGTGACAGAAATCACATCCACTGTATTACAAGTTCCATAGGATATAATGAAAGTATGTTGTGTTGATGGGTGAATATGAGGAGTATATGGCGCTGCCTGTCAGTTTTCTACTAAAATTCTATTGGTATCTCTTATTTCCAGTGATGGCGATGGTGCACTTAGAAGAAGATCACCCCTAACTCCTTATGCTCAGTGATCATAAATCACTGATAACAACATTAATATATATTAGGCACACATCTAACAAAAGTTGACTTGAAGTCAGTTTTCTTGTCTTTTATTCTTTGAATCTTGAGTTTTAGCCGTAAGTCCCAATCATCGCTTGCCACTTGCCGCCAACAGGTGTTTCGTCAGGGGTGTACCCCGTGCCTTCATCAGGGCTGTAATTATATATATATGACAAACTTTCTATTCATTTCCAACACATATTAACATTGTTAATGTACATATAATTACACCTCTTGTGTACTTATGTACTTACTTCTTTTGTGTTGGTTACGAACAAAACAACAAGGATTCTTTTGTTTGGTATTGTCTATAGCTCACTTTCACTGGGCTTTATTGGTATGAATTTTTAACAATATGAGCATCCCACTGTTTGCACAAGAGGTGTAATTAAATGTATGTTAACAATGTTACTATGTTTTGTAAATGAATAGACAGTTTGTCACATATATATATAATAATAATTACAGCCCTGATGAAGTCACGGGGTAGACCCCTGACGAAACACCTGTTGGGGGCAAGTGGCAAGCAATGATTGGGACTTACGGCTGGAACTCAAGGCTGAAACTCAAGCTTCAAAGAATAAAAGCCAAGAAAACTAACTTCAAGTGGACTTTTGTTAGATGTGTGCCTTATATATATTAATTTATAATGAAAGCATAATATGGTGGATGGGCTATCTGTCCCATGTGTGACAGAGTAAACTGATCCACTAAACTCTAAATCATGAAACAGGCAGGATGCTTTTGAGTTCCAGTTGTCCCCTTTTCCCTTCTGTTTCCCAGTTCTTTCTGGAGGGTATCTCAGACCACCTTTGACATCCTCATGCATTCACACCTTAGTAGCATCTTGAAGGCCTCCATCTCACCTCCTTGCCATCCATGGAATCTTTGTCCTCCTTGAAATAGCCGTTGACTGTTTCTCCCCCACACCATGGAAGGCCAGCCTGAACAGCTTGTACATACAGATGCCACACTTGAGAGCTTTGCACCACTAAGGGGTCATCAACAAAGTTTTTTTTGATCAAATATTGTTTAGCCTAGATAGTCTGAAGAGTACATCAGAGGTATTCGACTCTGTTTCACGGGAACCTGTCAATGCGGTTATGCAACTTGTGTACTAAAGAAATTAAATGAGCATTTTATGGATTCTGGGTCTTGGGCCACCATGCATCACGCTTTACTATATCAATTACCTTAGTTGTTAAAGAAAGAAGCTAGGTTTTCACCTAAACTCTTTCACTTGCAACAGGAGCACATATCTATATTGTGTGTATGCTGTCCTGCTGAAAGCAGACTAAATAAAACACAATGGGGGTGATTCTAAGTCTGGCGGGCGGCGGAGGCCGCCCGCCAGACTTCCCCCCTCCAGAATACCGCACCGCGGTCGGAAGACCGCAGCGGCTATTCTGTGTTTTACACTGGGCTGGCGGGCGACCGCCAAAAGGCCGCCCGCCAGCCCAGTGTAAAACTACCTTCCCACGAGGACGCCGGCTCAGAATTGAGCCGGCGGAGTGGGAAGGTGCGACGGGTGCAGTTGCACCCGTCGCGAATTTCAGTGTCTGCAAAGCAGACACTGAAATTCTTTTTGGGGCCCTCTTACGGGGGCCCCTGCAGTGCCCATGCCATTGGCATGGGCACTGCAGGGGCCCCCAGGGGCCCCGCGACACCCCATACCGCCATCCTGTTCCTGGCGGGAGAACCGCCAGGAACAGGATGGCGGTATGGGGTGTCAGAATCCTCCATGGCGGCGCAGCTTGCTGCGCCGCCATGGAGGATTCATTTGGGCAGCGGAAAACCGGCAGGAGACCGCCGGTTTTCCACTTCTGACCGCGGCCGAACCGCTGCGGTCAGAATGCCCAGCGGGGCACCGCCAGCCTGTTGGCAGTGCCCCCGTCATTTTAGCCCTGGCGGTCTTGGACCGCCAGGGTTAGAATGACCCCCAATGTGATTAAAACATGTAATTGTGAAAGTACCTGAAAGCACAAGAAGATGTTTTACCTCACACATATTTATAACACATTTCACATGTTTTCTTTAGTTTGAGGGTGAGAAATAGGCAGTGTATTGCCCAGACTGGAAGACAAGCCACTGAATCGCCAGACCTAATGTGCTTTTTATGAGATTAATGTTCACAGTAAACCAGCTAGAGGTCTACATGACTCTTACTCAGGAGAAACACAAATTATGTTGGAATCAATGATATGTAACCTTCCCTCAATTGTGTACGTAGAGCCTGATGAAGGAAATTTCAGGATTGGATGTACATGGTTATTGTCACCTGTAATTTGTATTTTGTTATTTGTTTTGAAGAAGTCTGGCTTGTTTGATATACATTTTAAATAAAAATGGATGCTACTGTCCGTTAAGTGATATACAAAAAATGTAGCCCAAAAATATGCCATCTTTTGGAATCTGCGCCACAAGTGAGCTCATCAGCAAAAAGAAGCATTTAGGTAATTTGTTATCTTATTCACTTATCGGCAAATGACACAATGGCAATGTTTATGTTTGCACTGTTGTCTGTTTGTATCTTTACTCGTCCAACTGCTTTGAATCACGATTCATTCTTCCTTCCAGAAAATGATGAAGGACAACAATCTGGTGCGTCACTTGGATGCTTGCGAAACCATGGGCAATGCCACAGCCATCTGTTCCGACAAGACAGGAACTTTGACAACAAACAGGATGACAGTGGTGCAAGCCTACATAAGCGATGTTCGGTACAAGGAGATCCCTGACCCGGATGCCTTACCAGCCAAAACACTGGATGTATTGATAGATGCTATCGCCATTAACAGTGCTTACACTACTAAAGTCCTGGTAAGTCCATTTTGTTGATGTTTTAATATTTTCTGTGCCTAAGTAACACTTTTTTTGTTTTATTTTGGAATGCTATAATATTTATATGGCATCAATAAGTTGTTACATATTTAAATCTGTTTGAATAGTGACAAAATCTAACTATCCACATGCAGTACTTGTTTAGAAGACATATTTGTTTAATAATAACATTCCTCTTTTGCCTCGGTGCACATTTTGGTACCAGTTGTGTACTTATGATTTGGGTAAAAGGTCATCGTTATAAAATTATTCTTTTAGCAGATTAGACGTGATGAGGAGTGATGCTTTTGTTGTGGCTCTTGTGATGAATGTTCTGAGGTTACCACGTGGTTTACAGCTTCCACTGCAGGCTGTCAGGTGCAGTGTTTTAATGGTAGCCTTCTTCGTAAATTACACAAACAATCGTTGTCTCTGGTGAAGTGAGTGTATCAGAGTGCAAATAATGTTTTAAAATGCTCATAATGTTTAATAATCAGAGGTCGCACAAATAGAGAAACAACAAAACTGCCATTAGTGACCGATTAAGGTACACTGTTAGAATAATATTTGCGAAATAAAGTAGAATATAATAAGGGATTAAAAGACACGTCTTTCTAACAGAGCTGCGCTACCACGTAATAATCCTTCAGGGTGTCTTTCAAGGTCTAATACAGTATGCGAGTTGTGATAACTTGGCAGACAGTTCACCTCAGAGCAATTTTAATTTTCCTTTAGAGCATTGCAGTGCCAAGCTATTCTCCAGGAAGCATTTCAGCAAATGAAATATATTTTTTAACGTTGAACTATTTTCCTCCTGAGATACATAGTTTACAACACATGTAATTTTGCTTGCACACTAAAAAACAAACGCAACAAATCTATTTTCCTTTCTAGGAATGTATCCCTGCTTTAATCTCTTACCTTTAAACATATTTAGAGCATATTTTCAATGCGAATTTTTCAGAAAAATATTACGTTTTGTTTGTATTTCATATTTGTAATTAAAAATATAAAAATGTGGATTATATTATGAATACTTCACCAAGAATGTCTTTCTCTTCTGTTAAAACCGAACAGCGAAAAATGATAATGTACGTTGTTCAAATGCTCCTGTGTTTGGTACATTTCACATTTGCAAAATACCGTAACTATCAAGGTCATTACAGCCATATGTTGTGTGACATACCGACCTTTAGTACTATAGTCTGTATTTTCATTCCTCCTTACTACAGGCACATATGTTATGTGTATTTGTACAGTGCACAATCACCCGCAATGGAGTCCTGTCACTGAGCAGGTCTATGTGCTTAGCCCTGCCTAGGGTAGGTTGGTTAACTGAAATGCCTGATCTTCAGTTCTTGCAGTACACAGGAAGAGAGGAGGAGGCTCTGATGTGGAGTAGGAGGCCACGCTTTCTGAGCAGTGTTAGCGAACGCCTGTCCTCCTGATCTGTTTCTGTGTATGTATGAAATGTGTGCAAATAGGAGCCCTGCAGAGCTGAGGTGTCTGGGTGGTTGTGAAAGGAGATATGACTGTTCAGGTAGGTGGGGCCTTTGTTGTGTAGTACCTTGAATGTTTCTGAGGAGTTTCATTTGAGTGCATTTGTGTGCCCAGAGCCAGTGGAGTTTCCTAACATGGTGTAATCTGAGTTCTGTGTGGGATTTTGAGAATGAGTTTGGTGTTCTGGATGGTTTGTAGTCTTTCAGTGAGTTGCTTGGGCCCGGTGTAAAGGATGTTCCTATAGTTCAACTTGCTGGTGACTGTGGAGTGAGTGACAGTTTTCCTAATGTTTCTTGGGAGTCATTTGAAGATCTGCTTCAGCATTTTCAGTGTGTGGAACCAGGGTGCAGTGATGGTGTTGAGTTGCCTGGTCATGTCCAGTTTGCTGTTGATGATTTTTCTGAGGTTCCTGGAGTCAGTTCTTTGTGTGGGTCCAGGTTCAGCAGGCCACCAGTTGTAATTCCATGGTGAGGTGCTCTTGGTGAAGATCTCTACTTCTGACTTATTTGTGTTAAGCTTGAGACAGCTGGCTTTCATTCAGTTCGTGACTTTGGTCATGCAAGTGGTAAACTTGTTCCTTGTATTGGGGCTCTTGTCGGAGAGGGAGAGTATGAATTGAATGTCATCAGCTGAGGAGATATTGATGCTGTGTGTGTGGATGACGTTAGTCAGTGGAATCATTTATGTCTCAAAGGGAGTGGGGCTGAAGGATGAACATTAAGGCAATCCGCAGATGACTTTGCGGGCTTCAAAGGAGTAAAGTGTCAAGCTGACAGTTTATGTTCCATCTATTAGGAAGGTGCAGACCAGCAGTGGATGAGTGCTTGGATGCCAATCTTGTGCAGATGTCTGATGAGGATGGAGTTCACGGCCTTCTCAAATTCTTCAGAGAGGTCCAGGAGAATGAAGGCTGCAGCGTCTCTGCTGTCAAGGATCATGTGGATGTCGTCTGTGGGGGCAATGACTGCTAATTCTGTACAGCACTTAGGCCTGAATCTAGACTGAGTGGTGTTGAGGAGTTGGTGGTTGCTGGGGTGATCAGAAAGGAGTCAGTTGATTAGTCTCTCAAAGCACTTTGCCAGGTATGGTAGATGGGTCTGTAGTTGTAAATTGTGGCAGGGTCAATGGATGGTTTCTTGAGCAGGGGCATGGTGGTGGCATATTTCCAGGTGTCCAGGAATGTGGCTGAGTCAATGGAAGCATTGAGGATGGGTGTTAGTGTTTCAGTGATCAGTAGGAGTCCTTAGGGGAAAGTGTGCTGGAAGCAATGGACAGATGGAGCCCCTAAGTGGATGGCTTTCATGGTAGCAGTGATTTTGACCATAAGTTGAGGGTTTGTTCATTGGCTGTGATAGGAAGTTGAGCTGCACCAATGACAGGGTCTGGTTGGTGGTCAGAGTTGCGTTATATGGAGATGATTTTGTTACAGAAGAATACCGAGAGCCTGTTGCAAACGTCTTGTGAGGGGGTAATATTGTTGGAGGCAACAGGAGACACATGGAAATCTTTAATGATGGCAAAGATTTCCTTGCTGGTGTTGGTGCTTGCATGAATGAGATCTGCAAAAATTTGTGGACTTGGTCATCCAAATCTGCTGGTGGTAGCACCCTAGGGCTTAATTATAGATGTGTTTATTAAAGGTCTTTTGACATGCTGTCCAATTGGGCTCCAGTTGCTTGCAGTGGCTTTTCCTCAGCCTGAGTTCCTCTATAGTTGGGTTCTTGTGGTTGGGTAGCACTTGAGGGAGAATGGAAGGGCATGCAGTGATCCAGCTATTGAGATTCTTGATGGTTTTCAGGAAGTTGATGGTGTGCTTTGGCCAGTGCTCGGAGAGGACAGAAGCTTACTTCTCTTCTGAGATCCTTTTCCGGCTGAAGTGGGCAATTTTGGCTGTGGTAGGTCTGTGGTGTTGCAGGATGTGGATGTTAAAATTGACAGCTGTATGGTCTATCTAGGTCATGGTTTCTGGCTTCTAGATTGTGATGTTGCTGGATGAGAAGAAAATGAGGTCCAAATGGTGTCCAGTGGTGTGGATGAGATGGTAGGGAGCCTCGTGAGGCCAAGTTTTCTAAGTTGTTTTAGAAAGGACATTGAGTTTTGGTTGGTGTAGTCTTCTAGGTGAAAGTTAAGGTCTCAGAGGAGGATGAAGGTGCTGGCATTGACAATGAGTGGTGTGACAAACTCTATTATGTCGCTAATGAAATTGGTGCGGGATCCAGGTAGTCGGTATGTGAGGATTACATTTGGAGAGACACTGGCTGTGATGCGTATCTTGAACATCAGGTGTTCTATGTAGCTGGTGTGTGTGTCCATGCAAGTGGTGCAACTGATGGTATCTCTGAAAATAATTGTTTTTCACCTCAAGGCTTGTGTGTTTGCTCTTGCCTGGGGATCTTGTAGCTGGAAGAGATGGATGTAAAGATGTTTGGTGCGAGGCTGGGTTTAGCCATGTTTTCATGAGTAAAAGAAAGTCCAGTGCATGCAGAATGTCCCATGTATCTGTGCCTTGTTTGGTGAGCTAGCAGGTGTTGAGACTCATGCATGCTAGTGTGCCATGTTGTTTGGGTGGTGTTTTTTCTATGAGGGTGTGAGCACACAACTAGTTTTGTGAGTGTGAGTGAGTAGGGTGCCGGTGGTGCAGGAGTGGTGGGTGTAGGGCTTTGGAGAGTGCATGAGAACCTGCAGGAGGAGCTTGTGAATATTCCTTCAATGTGTGTCATGTTGTGTAGCAGACGATTGGCAACTGAGGTTAAGAGCATGGAAAAGCAAAGCAGGGTAGCTGTGGTTAGGGGGAAAACCAGAGTTAATGGCACAGTCTTAGCATTAACTGGCGCAAATAGGCTTGCTTTTGGCATGCCAGGTGCACACCTGCTGGGCATGTCCTCTGCATGCATCCACTGCGTGTGCTTGCTGTATGTGCCTGCTGCGTGCATCCGCTGCATGATCGTGCTTCAGCTGCAATTAAATAGGTTGACTGATTTTACTTACTGTGCAGGTGAATGATGGGCAATCCAGTGATGTCACTTTCTGTGCAAATAGTCAATCGGAAATCGAGTGATGTCACTTTCTGTGCAGACAGATAATGTGAAATTAAATACTCTTGTTAGCTTCTTTTAAAGACTTTCTTGGGTGGAAACCAGTGATGTCACTTCCTGAGCAGGTGGATGATGGGAAATCCATTTCATACATTAAGCTCTTCATCATTATTCTCTGAAATATACAAGGTGAAAATAGGACCAAAAAAGTGGTTTTAAACTACCAAAATGATTGTCCCTGCAGAACTTGAAAATATATTGTATGCTTGTCATCTGGCCTGTTCACTTTGCGCTCAAATTCTTTGACTTAGCTGTGAAATGATGGGAGTATGCATGTGGGGGAAAAATGGACTCATGAATGTACAACTGCAGCGTCAGATAAGATGCAGACCACTCCTGGGTAGAATAGCTAAGATAGTGAAATTTGAAGCACTGTGGCCTGAGCTCAAATGTAACCTACCCTAGATAGTATGTGGCCACTAATGAAGTTCAAGAATAAGAATGAGGCTAGTTGTCCCCATCATACACCAGCCACAGACTGGGCATGCTTAAATATTTTGTGTAGGCACAGCAACAGCATCAAGGACACTTTTTAAGGTCTGGCTAAGGCATTGTCCCAACTCAGAGCGCCACAGAGCAGGTCCAATTTGAGGAAAGCTAAAGAAGGCTGCATCTTCAGGCCTCTTCAGTGATGCCTTCCTGGGTGGCTACAAACTTGCAAATATAGATTTGATGTTAATCAGCTGGTGTGGTAGAAGACACTCTGCCAAGCTAAGTGAAGTAACTTTTGATCTGTTTATTACTGTACTTTGTGATACCACAAGTTTAAATAATATATGTCAAAAGTAAATCATCAATGCCCATCTCTGTGTTATACACATGTCTAGGAGCTTTGTCATCTTTTTATGATCATGTGTATCACAGCAGTGATTGTGGATGTATGTTTTTTGCTGTGAGTGCTGGCATTCTACCCTTTCACAAGAAGCACATCCACATGCAAAGTAGTTCCCTTCCATGATAGGGACTATTTTGCCAGTGAGGGTTTTTTAACACCAAAAAATATTTTTACTTTTAGCCAATAGATTCCTATTAGAAATGGGGTCCTTGGTTGATAGTCAGGTTACCCCCTGTTCAAGCAAGGACACTCACTCTAGTCAGGGTAAAAGAAAATCACCCTCAGCTAAGCCCTGCTTACCCCCTTGGTAGCTTGGCAGAGCAGTAGGCTTAACTTCAGAGTGCTAGGTGTAAAGTATTTGTACAAACACACACAGTAACTCAATGAAAACACTACAAAATGACACAACACCAGTTTAGAAGAATAGGAAATATTTATCTTAAAAAAACAAGACCAAAACAACAAAAAATCGGACATACACAAGTCAAGTTATGAATTTTTAAAGATTAAACTCAAAAATTGCGCTTAGAAACACAAAATGCTTCGATGAGGTGTTAACACAGCGTCGTAACGGAGTCGTTCCCAACAATCCGACACCAGAGGCGCCGGACACGGAGTCGTGTAGACCCCCAGGTAAGAGTACCTTGGTGAAGAAATGAAAACGAGCTGATGCGCGAAGTTGGGGATCGCAGCGTCTGTGCGAAACGTTAAATCTACGCACTTAGAGCGGCGTCAGTCACGTCGTAGCACGGCGACTTCCACGGAGTTGCATACTTCGGCGGGCTGCAGCAATGTCAGGCCTGCGAAGGTCGTCGCGTTCCAACAAAGATCACAGAGTCGGTTGCAAGTGGCGTCACCGGGTTCAGCAACAGTGTCGGTCCGAAGTCGCCCAAAATATATTTCCTTGAATTTCCACCAGCTTTCCTTTCGAGGACCCAGGGACTGGATAGGGCACCACTTGTCAGAGCAGGAGTCTCTCCAGAAGCAAGCTCTAAATCAAGCCCTTGGAGATTTCTTCTCAAGATGGAAGGTACAAAAGTTCAGTCTTTGCCCTCTTACTCTGGCAGAAGCAGCAACTGCAGGATAGCTCCACAAAGCACAGTCACAGGCAGGGCAGCTCTTCATCCTCAGCTCTTCAGCTCTTCTCCATGCAGAGGTTCCTCTTGTTTCCAGAAGTGTTCTAAAGTCTGTGGTTTTGGGTGCCCTTGTTATACCCAATTTCTCTTTGAAGTAGACCTACTTCAAAGTAAAGTCTCTTTTGAATGTGAAATCCTGCCAGGCCCCAGACACTCACCAGGGGGTTGGAGACTGCATTGTGTGAAGACATGCACAGCCCTTTCAGGTGTAAGTGACGACTCCTCCCATCCCTCCTAGCACAGATGGCTCATCAGGATATGCAGGCTACACCCTAGCTCCCTTTGTGTCACTGTCTAGTGTGAGCTGCAACCAGCCCAACTGTCAAACTGACCCAGATAGGGAATCCACAAACAGGCAGAGTCACAGAAATGGTATAAGCAAGAAAATGCCCATTTTCTAAAAGTGGCATTTTCAAACACACAGACTTAAAATCAACTTTACTAAAAGATGTATTTTTTAATTGTGAGCTCAGAGACCCCAAATCCCACATGTCCATCCGCTCCGAAAGGGAATATACACTTTAATCAGATTTAAAGGTAGCCCCCATGGTAACCTATGAGAGGGACTGGCCTGGCAACAGTGAAAAACGAATTTAGCAATATTTTACTGTCAGGACATATAAAACACATTACTATGTGTCCTACCTTAACCATACACTGCACCCTGTCCTTGGGGCTACCTAGGGCCTACGTTAGGGGTGTCTTACATGTAAGAAAAGGGAAGGTTTAGGCCTGGCAAGTGAGTACACTTGCTAAGTCTAATGTACAGTTAAAACTGCATACACAGACACTGCAATGGCTGGTCTGATACATGATTACAGAGCTACTTATGTTGGTGGCACAACCAGTGCTGCAGGCCCATTAGTAGCATTTGGTTTACATGCCCTGGCACCTCCAGTGCACTTTACTAGGGACTTACTAGTAAATCAAGTATGCCAATCATGGACAAGCCAATTACATACACATTTTGGAAAGGAGCACTTGCACTTTAGCACTGGTTGCAGTGGTAAAGTGCCCAGAGACACAAAAACAGCAAAATCAGAGTCCAGCTCACATCAACAACCTGGGGAAGAGAGGCAAAAAGTTAAGGGAGACCACACCAAAGATAAAAAGTTTAACACGTGTGCCCCTCAGCTGAAAGTGGGGACCAACTACCCAACCTCATGGGAGCTCTGATCACTAAGGCGGAAGAACCTGGACAAACCACCAGCATTGGCGTGCTCTGTACCAGGACGGTGTTCCACCATAAAGTCCATCCCCTGTAGGGAAATGGACCACCTCAATAGCTTTGGATTCTCACCCCCCATCTGCATTAACCATCTGACGGGCCTGTGGTCGGTCTGAACTCAGAAGTGAGTCCCAAACAAGTAGGGTCTTAGCTTCTTCAGTGCCCAGACCACAGCAACCGCTTCGCGTTCTATAGCACTCCACCTACTTTCCCTGGGTAGTAACCTCCTGCTACTGAAGGCTACGGGTTGATCTAGGCCCCCTTCATCAAGCTGTGAGAGTACTGCTTCAATACCATGCTCTGAGGCGTCTGTTTGCACACCAAACTCCTTGGAGTAGTCAGGTGCCTTCAGCACAGGTGCTGTGCACATGGTAGCCTTTAGGGCATCAAAAGCGTTCTGGCAAGCCTCTGTCCAGATCACTTTCCTGGGTTGCTTCTTCAAAGTCAACTCAGTTAAGGGGGTAACAATGGTACCATATCCCTTAACAAACCTCATGTAGTATCATGTGAGACCTAAAAAGGCTCTCACTTCAGTCTGGGTCTCGGGAGGCTCCCAAGCCAGAATTGTATCAATCTTAGGCTGTAGGGGTGCCACCTGACCACTCCCCACCTGGTGTCCTAAGTACACCACAGAACCCTGCCCTATTTAGCACTTGCACGCCTTAATAGTGAGGCCTGCCTTCTGCAGGGCCTCTAACACTCTCCAGAGGTGTTGCAGGTGTTCCTCCCATGTGGAACTAAACACAGCCATGTCATCAAGGTAGGCGGCACTGAACTCATCCAGTCCTGTCAACACCGGGTTGACCAACCTCTGGAAGGTGGCAGGTGCATTCTTCATCCGCAATGGCATCCCTTTAAATTGAAAGTGGCCATCTGGTGTAGAGAATGCTGACCTCTCCTTGGCCCCCTCAGTTAAGGCAATCTGCCAGTACCCAGATGTTAAATCAAACGTACTGAGGTACTTGGCAGCGCCTAACCGGTCAATGAGCTCATCAGCTCGGGGGATGGGGTGTGCGTCAGTCTTGCTGACCGCATTGAGTCTTCAGTAGTCAACACAGAACCTGAGTTCTGGAGTCGCACCAATAGCATCATCAAATACGGGCTCACTCAAATTCCCAGCTTTAAAATGAAGTTCTTCTCTTCGATTAACCAACAATCCTTTGTACTGGAGGTTGGCATCATCTGTTCTTTCTTTCTCCTCACATTCCTAGATGGCTATGATTGGATGTTTCTCTAACTAATCACCTGCCCTCGCTTCCTACCTGGAATCATCTAGGAGGCAGCTGCCCTGAAAGTCCTCCTTTTCTTTTATTGCTTTGTGCCTTTCTCACCTTTCTATTGAGATGGATACATTTAATTACTACAGGAGGAAGGGCAAGATGGGACTACCTAGCCTAGCGACTCTCTAGGCTTGAGGTAGACATGAATATTGTTTCTAAAATTATATTTGTAACACATTTACTGAAAATTCATGTTCAGCTATTGATTAATATAACAAAGCTAATGAAGGTAATTTACCTAGTCCTTTCTTAAGCCAACTTATGCAAATGTGACTCATGTACTTGAGTCATTGATACAATAGTTCATTTATTTATAGAGCTTTAGCTATAGGAACATGGAACACTATCATGAGATAAGTAAAGGCAACCGAAGTTAGGAAGCTGAAAGAAAATGCCCCTTTTAAGGCATAGCTCTATAATTGCCCAGGTTCAAGCATGAATAGCTCGAATTCATGTTTTCATTGCATTCTAGGACTTGCAGTTAATGTTTTATTAAGAGATAAACAAGACCACAAATGCCAAAATGCAAAGAAGCAACCTGGACTGGATGAGCTACATGTGCATGGACGTGAGATACTTGGGAGTACTGAGAAAGGAGAAGGGTACACATTTTCATGATAGTGTTCAGTCCACCAATAATTAACACCATTGGAGCATCCTTTAGATTTCCTTGACTTACTTTTTAAATTATTTGGTTTGTGTATTTTAGCACTTGTAAGTTTCTGGTTTCTAATACCTCCATCCCATGCTCATAACAAATCTAATTATATGTCAATGTTTTATATCTTTGCACATCATGTTTTGTCCTTTGTAGCTATTGATCAATTATTTTCATTATTACTTTTAGTTAATTCAAAATTAACTTGCAAAATGTATACTCTTAGCCATTACAATTATAATAAACATGTTCCTTTCTGGAGTGTCATAATAATTTGTCCGTAAGGTAAATCAAATTCAATAATTTTGATTATCATTTCTATTCCACATGTACTCTTAATATAAGGAATAGAGTACCCCCTGCTGTACATTAAAAGAATATTGCAAGTCATTGAGGAGTTCCATTAACATATAGAGGAATGAGGCTGAAGGGTGAGCTCCTTATAAAGTTACTGAAGTCCTAGGTGACTTGCAACATCCTTATCATGTATGCCGGGGGTACCTTATGCGATCTAATACATGGTCACACAATCACCTTTCCCTCAAACCATTTAAAACTTTGGTGCGTAACTTTCATATGAAAGAGCGAACATGTTTGCAAACATGAAGAAATAAAATAAAGCCTCTAGTGCAGAATTGAACTCATTAAAAACCTGTTAGTTATTTGTTGCAAACCGCTATTAGAAACAGTTTAATAGGGTGTTTTATTTTAGTGGCAGAATGTTCCAATAGCCTTTTAGCCCTTCATAGCTGGGCTATACCGGCCATTAAAGTCCCACTCCCAACTCGGGCGTTTAACACTGGAGCGTGCCACTTATGGCCTGCATAGTCCATTACGGTGGGCTGTGAGGCTATAATAGTTGAGTTCGAACAACTTTTCTTTATAATTGGGACTGGGTTCATCAGATGTCACTGATTATAAGGAAATTAGATCTTGCATTTATCACGCATAATTGTCCATCACAGTTAACAGCATTCATACTCATTAAATGATTTAGCAATTGCCAGTTTATGCTTTAGAAAATGGGCAGACTCATTAACGTTTACACTGGACTTTGCTTTTTGCTTTCTGTAGTAACTTACTTGTCATGTGACAACATGTCCTGATATTTGGCAGATGCTCAACCCATCCGACTCGTATTTTTTACTTTGAAAGTTCACCAAAGCAATTGAATTAAAGACGCTTGGATTGTTGAACAAGTAACATTTTCCATCCCAAGTCCCTAAGCACTTTTGCTTTCCACAGCAGCAAAACGTGGTGCATGTAATTATACCACTCTAGGCATGAAAGTAGATCTGTTCTCAGAAAAGGTCCTATTTTTGGTTTGATGCTAATTGGTTCATACGTTTTGCAGAGATATGTGTTAAATTAGTGTGCCGGGTACGTTAACTCTTTGTACATAAGGACTGTTAGTTTCTCGAGCTAGTCACAATTTTATGTACTGAGAAGATCATGCCTGATTTTTAAAAGGATCGTTGAAAGGACTCAGTACAACTACGAACTTAAATGATCACCAGGCCATGAGTGTCAACTCTGGCAAAGCTATATCAGCCTTTCCTTCTTCTGAATTATTTAGTTGAGTATCATTGAACAGGACAGTCGCAACATTTAAAACAAGTTAGTTTAGTATGAATATTATTATTAGTAGTATTAGTGGTGGTAGTAGTAGTAGTACAAATGAACATGATTGGCTGAGAGCTAGTTTTAAATCATGCAGTTCATGTACATTTGTATACTATGTTGCTACAGCTAGTGTAGCCTCAGTGTTGCACTTGGCTGAGGGTCATGTCCGACAGGCATTAAGGAGGGGGACACTGAGCACTGGTCATGACCAGAGGCCACACCTTGTGGCTAGTTATCATTAATCATGTACCCACTAACAACTGCACAAGGCCAAATGCCATGGGCAAATGCAGTGGGCTCTGAGAGGAGGATGGCTTGGAGGACTGGTTGCAGGACTTAGCCAAAGGCTACACTCATCTGCATCTGCCTGTTTTCACTGCTGAAGGGCTATTCTCCATGGCACCTAACCCACCTAGTACAGTATGTTTAATTTACCTAGTACAGTATGTTTATTTTACCTAGTACAGTATGTTTAATTTGTCTTAAAGTTACATCAGTGTCAAGCTACACTGACTGAGAAGGGTTACTTTATATTTAAATGGAAAGGTGATTCTTCTTTCTCAAAAAATGTTTTATTAAAATGAATTGCGTCTTTCCCATAAGAATGTACATAATTTCTGTTGCTGATAACAACGAAGATTGGCAAAGACAGCAAGTCTGGCGTTCTAAAATTTAAGTGCTTCTTCACTGAGTCTTGATTATTTATGTATGATTGTGCGATAAGTAATTAAATGTCAGAATGAGTAAAGTGATGGATGAATGAATCAATCAATGCATGAATGAATGGTTGGTGTGTATCTGAGCTCATGCATCAAGGAATAGCTACGAGATTGAAATGGGTGCAAGGATGAATGAATGACTGAGATTCTGAGTACCTGGATGGATGGATGAATATTGTTGAGAGAGTGGATTGAGTATATGGATTAATGCAAAAGTGAGTGAATGCATTCATGGACTGAAGGATGACAATGGTCTCTTGTGAGCGCAAAGTACCAGGTTTGCGTCTAAATTATCCAACGGGACCACAGAGGAGGAGATGCATGGAAAACGGGGAGGTGTACGTCGGTTTCTCCGGGTGCACACAGACGATGCGTCAATGCCTTTTAAAAAGATGAAACGCAAGCTGGAGATGAAAGAGAAGAGTGAAGCAAAGAATGAAGAAATGAAGAAGGTATAGAAGAAAATGAAAGGAGGATGAAGATCAATTAAAGGAGAATGGAAAAAATAAAAGGTGGAGGTGGAAGGAAGAAACAACAAAAATAAATTAGGCCAGAAGAAAACAAAGTAACAAACCTGGAAAGAGATGGAAAGAATATAAAAAAACAATGGGTTTAGAAAAAATAAAAAGGAGCACTTACGAAATAAATGAGAAAGGGGTATGAGACAATTAGGAGGTGCATGGAAGAAAATGTAAAAAAGAATGAAAACAGAAAATAGAGAGTAGAAATAAAGCAAGAATGTCACAGGGTTGTTCTGAGCTTTGGTCGTAAAAGCGTATTAATTCTGGTGTACAGATTAGGTACTGTGAACAAGGTGGAGTTATTACCATGGCACGGTTACTCTACCTTGCAAATTGAGAGATGTCCACTGGCTCAGTGGACATCTCCTACATTTCCAGGAAGTGCCATCATAGTTTGATGGGCGGCTTCATCAACATGACAGAGCCATACCTCAAACATCCAACATGTTTTTTATGGACAAAACAGCAATGATTCCCACAAAATAGGACTTTTTTTCCCCAAGTGTTAGGGCCATTTTGCATTTTTAGTTGCTGCTTAGCAGGTTTTACCCAGCTGTAACGGACTGCGAAAATTGGCCATCTGTTCACCCACTCTGAATCGGGCAGGAGCACACATGACCAAACATTTGGTGACTCTCAATTCATCAAGCTGCCAGAGCTGTGTGTAGGCAGTGGAGACGAAGTAGTGTCTGCCGCTACATACTGAAGTTCTGCCCAAACTCTAAATGAGGTGGGCGGAATTGGGCTTTGCGCTTTGGCAGGGAGGGTATTCCCTTACTCCTGTGATGTAATACCCTCCCTGCCAAAGTCGAAAGCAGGCAAAAATATTTTCTAATGAGTTACATGTTTTGCTGGACCTTGAAACAAGATATCTTGCCCTGTACTAATTATAGTTATAGGCAGATGTAAGAAGTACATTCAGGCTTTTTTTGATAGCCTCCATTGGTCATGTTCTTAATGTTTATCTTTCTTTACACTGGGAAGTCATCCCTTGATGGTACGGTAGTGGCTGGTGTTTGAGGTTCTGCCAGTCTGTGCAACAGGTGCTGGGATTTCAGATTTCAGACTGCCCATCTGTCACAGTAGACAAATGTTCAATTCTATGACAGATTGCCTGCTCATGTCCGCAATACTGAGCGAAGGCTGGGTGGCAGCTGTTGGTGTATGTAGTGGGGAGATATGACTCAGGTCTGATAAGCTACATTTTTACAGAGTGCTGCTCCATTGTGGTCAGAACAATACCTACACTCAGATTGGGTCTCACACTGATAACCAGTCACTGGTCACCACTCACCTGCTTTGAGCCCCCCATAAATAATTCTTCCTTGATCCCTGTCTAGCACCACCAATTTGTTTTGTGGCCTCATGTCCCAGTGAGACACTGAAGGGAGCTGGGTTCTGAGTGCAGTACCCCCTTCCCCAGTTTTTGCCAGCTTTTCAGATGCA
Source organism: Pleurodeles waltl (assembly GCF_031143425.1). Lineage (NCBI taxonomy): Eukaryota > Metazoa > Chordata > Amphibia > Caudata > Salamandridae > Pleurodeles > Pleurodeles waltl. The sequence continues at coordinate 263,001,200 of NC_090448.1, read as the reverse complement.
ACTTTGACTGAAGACACCTGGTAACTTGATCCCCAACTGACCAGGCCCTTGAACCCCCTGTAAGTCCCTAGTAAATGTCACCCCTGATACCTCGGGCATGGGTACTGAAGAGGGCCCCACAGAGCTGCAGCACAACTGAAAACACAACATGGCACACAGCTTCTGTGCCATATCCTCTAAAACTCCATGTAATATATGTATGTCCCTCCTCTAGCATTCCTAGAGCAGGCAGGGTGTATTATATCACATGTGAGGGCATATCTGCACGAGCAGATATGCTCCTGCTGTGTTTTTGTTGATTCTCAGACATAGTAAGTGGCCAGGGAAGCCATTATAAATGCAAGTGCTAGACACTGGTCACTACGAGTTTCCTAACTACATGATGGCTCCTCTGAATATAGTTTGGTATCAAATATCTCTGATTAATAAATCCTCATTGATGCCACTGAGGGATTTATTGATATCTGCACCCAGAGGGCACCTTAGAGGTACCTCCTGAACACCTACCAGGTACTAGTGGGTTGACTGACTTGTCCTGACCAGTTCAGCCACCACAGATGCGTTTCTGCCCTCCCCCAGGTAAGAACCAGTGCTCTTGAGGGCAAGAGACAAAAGCCTGCCCTGGGCAAGGGTGATAGCACCTCTCCCAGGAAGGATGGACATTCCATGTGGGAGCTTCAAAGGCCTAGCTGCCTTTGTAATGTGACACAGTTCCGTCCAGATGGTAAAGATGACCGACCCCCACTGTCCTGACCCCACTTTTGGCAGCAGCAAAGGTGGGAAAATTAGGCAGATTAGGAGGTGTGTCCACTTCATGCCAGTCCCATCCCTAAGGTGGACGAGCTTAAGTGAACACTACTTTTTAAATTCGTCCATCTTGTTTGGAAGGAATTAGGCCAAAAGGGTTAAGGCCAGCCCATTGGCTACCACCTGGCACTCCCTGTATTGCCCCTAAATTGAGTATTTAGGTGGCATCCCTGAACCCTAGAACTCAGATCCGCATGACCTATGAAGATTAGGACAACAAAGAGTTGCACCTGCAGAAGAGGACAAGAAGAAGCAGCTGACCAAGCTGGACTGCCTGCTGACCTCAAAGGACTATGCCCAAGAAACCAGCTCATCCAGCCTTCAATAAGGACTCAAATCTCCTGTGAGAAGCAGACCTGCTCAGCAACAAGACACTTCAAGGAAAAGACTCTGCAGCTACTGGAACCTCAAAGTCCTGACACCTGAAGTGACCAATGCACCGACACCCACAACCCAAGATGAAGGCAACCAATGGTACCAATGCAGATCCCCAGCTGTCTAGAGACCAAGTTCAATGTGATCTCATCCATCTTGGACTCACCCAACACACCTGCAGCCTCTGCATGCTGGCTCCCTCTCCCGCAGCCTGGTGGTGAGAGAAAACCTGACACCTCCAGAAACCAATGCACCCGCCTCCCACCAACCCATCTGCGGTCAGTCACTGGTGCCAGTGATATCCCTCTGGCTCCTAAGAGCTCAACTCCACCCTCGGTCCGCCCCTGTCAGACTCCCCAACAATGCCGGAAATCTCAACACATGAGATCCCCTGACTGCGAGTGTTTCCCAGATGAGAAAACTTGGCACCTAATGTCACCCATGCATCTGTCGCCCCTGAGCACAAGAGAAGCGGACCAAAGGTGCACCAACATCCCTGAGCACCCCAAGTCTAATACCTACTTGTTTGTTATGCCTGACTAGCTTCCTAGCCAGAGCCTGCAGCCTATTTGTCATGAGGTCCAACTCCCATAGGGAATCACTGGGCACCTGATGCCTTACTGCACCCCTGCACCTGGCTGTCCCAGTGCAGCCTGGTGAGACCTGTTGGTGTGGTTCTAATCAGTGCCCAGTACTTACCTGTTTTCCCTGAGTATGACCTCGTAAGCCATTTGTAACCCTATGATTGTTGAATGTTGTTTTCCTCTATAAGATAACATTGAGAGAACTTGCATTACATGTTGGTTTCTGAAGCAGCAAGGTATTTATGCTTAAAAGCCTACTTACCTGATTGTGAAGTTCTTCGGTTTGAAACATATATAAAAAGAATTCTTAATTTTCTAAAATGAATCCTTTGGGTGTGTGTATCATTTATTGCCTCTGTGAGTAAAACAAATGCTCAGCACTACCACCTGATATGCCTAACCGCTCACCCACACTACCATGAAATAGAGCATTAATCCTGTCTACTTTTGCCTCTACAAAACCAATTGGGGATCCACTGGACTCTCTGCACAGTGTAGTTCATTTTAGTGCGCTATACATAAAGCCAGCTTCCTGCAGTCGCCTAAGCTGAACATCATCTTTGACCCTTTTCCCTTACCCGATTTGACTGGAAAAGGGCACATCAGCTGCATAGATTCAGGGCTACACTACAACCATCTCCCACTCATAGATCAAATGTGCTCTGCCCTGGTATGGTAGCTCTTGCCTATAGATATAAATCTGTTAGAGGAGAGGGTGTTGTCAGTATTTAAACATTCCCTCATTTACATTCAAGCTGTGCCTGCTCACTATGGGGCTGCTCTCTGGTAATCAGTGACTCCTCTGGAACTCCTGGGAAAACTTGGGCATTGGCTCTATCTGCTGTTCATGCCTGACAATCTCTGTTCAAGGAGATTATTTTAAGTTGATCTTCTGGATGTTCTCATCTTAACTGCCTCTCTCCTCCCTGCATTAATCAATTCCAGCAGCAGCTTCCGGGTATATTTCCATGGTTTCAGTACATAGTAGTATGGATGTAGACCGCCTGCTCTTCAAAGGGTAGTGCCAGAAGGCAGGAGGCGAGAAGTCCAGAATTATCCCCGGGCTGATGACCAGAAACTTACTTATCTGGTACTGTATTGTGCCATACTCTGGGTCATGTCATGGCTGCTGTGTTGCTACTATCCCTACTGGAACTCCGCTTAAGGGTATAGCTAAGCATGCCTCCAACCTCACATAAATCTGCCATACTCACCTACAGAACTGAAATATCTTTTTGATTACTCCTTATGGGAAACAACTAAGAGGGACCATCTTTGTCCAGGATGGCACAAAGAAATCACTCCTTGGATCCAAAAGGTCATGTAATGAGAGCATTATGCAAAGTTTTGAAAAACTTGTGCACATTTAACATACTTATGAGAAATGAAAAATCACCATATTTCAGAGATAAATCAATGGAAGAATGCTCTTTGTGCTAAAAATCCCCCAAAACATAAAAAAGACATGCACTATGAAGATGATGAATGATCTTTATTTGATTATTAAAATAACCATAAAAAAGCAATACAGTAAAAAAAGCAATAAACAATACAAATAAAAGTAAGTAGTCATCATCTTAGGAAGCACAGAAAGCATACATTACTACATAGGAAGATAAAATTGATCATACACAAAATCTTTTTGGTGATTGAAAGTATAAAAAGTCATGACATACATATCAAGAAAGATAGGAAAATCCTGCCTCCAAAGCAAATATATGGAACGGACATAGCTGTAAGAGAAGAGGACCTCGTGCAACATCTCACATGGGTGCTATCAATAAATGTAAATGAATAAAAATGTTCACAGCAACAATTTAATCCGAATAAGTTAAAGCCAAACATATATTTTAAATGTGTTGCTTTGTGCCAATATAAGCCGCTTTTTAAAAAGCAATAGCAAAACCGAAAGCTGGCTCTGATAATATTTGGAGCAAAAAATAGCAGGTCTATATTGGCGCAAACCCTGAGTTTGAATGATTGGTAGCAAATACCTGTGCACAAAGGGATCATAATTCTGTCAAAAAAGAAGAAAATGCACCAAAGACTGTAGAGAATAATCATCACAATGGCAGACCAAATTGGTGCTAGGTGTCGAATTGGCCCTGTGGGAGGCAAAGGTGAGACCTAATCAAGACCAGTTGAAACATTATTAAGAGAGATCTTTCCCATGTGATTCTAATCAGTGAGAGTTAGGGTTTGGGTTCAGGGCACATCTTAATAATCACATAATCTCTCAAGGTTGGCTTCCCCAAGACCACTTTCTCTCTCGCTTCCAAGGCATGCTAATTGAGCCCAGTTGAAACATTATTGAGAGAGATCTTTCCTTTGGGATTCTAATCAGTGAGAGGTAGGGTTCGGATCCAGGCACATTTTAATAATCACTTAATCTCTCAAGGTTGGCTTCCCCAAGACCACTTTCTTTCTCGCTTGCAAGGCATGAGAATAACTCTGTAACATGTACACAGTCCCTTTAACTAACTCATTGAGGAGAATAAAAAAGGTGTGGCCTACCCAGGGTTACAGCGACTCTCCTAACATAATCAACCAAGGAATTTTAAGGCCACGCTCACAGTTATGGCAACCTTCAATTACATCATGGTTGAAGGCGGTATGCTTGCTACTCCAGACTGACATCAACATGAGGAGTGGTGCAAGTTTATTTAAGGTCTCCACATAGCCTAGTTTCAGCTCTTCATGAAGAAAGAACTAGAGCTTTTGGGACCTGTTAGAAATGGGGTTTCTGGTTGGCTAGGGTACCCACCTCAGCCGGGCAGAACTTACCCACTCTAGTCAGGGTAAGGGAGTTACACGTCCAAGATAACCCCTGCTCACCCCCTTGGTAGCTTGGCACGAGCAGTCAGGCTTAACCCAGAGGCAATGTGTAAAGCGTTTGCACAACACACGCAACACACGTGACACAATATCCCCACCACAAAGGAAACACAACACCAGATTATATGAAAATATACTGTATTGTACACTAGGCAATTATCAGAACAAACATCACATATCAGTACTATCCTGCTACCTTAGCAGTTGTCAGAACGTTACACATTAGTTATTCTGCAACCTAGCAGTAGTCACACATAACACACAGGTTACTCAGTATTCTGCAACATAAGAAGTAGTCAGGAAAACACGTTATTACATCACAGCACTTGTCATAAGAATATCATAAAATGCCCATAGTAGGAACATTAGAAAACATATGGCAAGTTAGAAAAACATATTAGCAAGCATGTCCATAAAAGGAACATTTGCATACACATATGTAAAAACATCAAACGCAGGTAGGTAATATATGAATCAAACAAAAGTCTGTAGAAAGAACTTTGGATTGCAACTATATTGGTCCTTTAAACAGTACCTGGCTGGATGAAGGCACCTCCAGTGCTGAGAAGGCCAACAATGGGGCCCCCGGCGCTCCTATGCGCAAAACGGGGGCCTCCCTTATACTCTGGGGTCAGAGGAGGGTGACATGCACCTCCTCTCTTTTATAGACAGGCCCCTCTGGGGACCGTAATTACTGGGGGCCCCCCAGGGCCTCAACCGGCCCTCACGAGGGGGGGGGGGGCAAAGCCAGCAAAAACAACTTAGGGCAGGAGGGGGGCACCACGCACCCCCTCTGGTTTAATGACAGGCCCCTCCCGCGACCTGCGATCTCTGGAGGACCCCCGGGGCCTCCACTGGCCCTTCCACCAAGGGGGGGGGGGGCACAATAATGCCAGTTTTACCTAACAGCAGAAAAGGAGCGTCCTGCTCCTAATGCAGAGGCCAGGGGGAAGGGGGCACTCCCCACGCCTTCCCCTGGTCCTGCCGTGAAGCCACAAGAAGATCGGACCCCTCCTGGGGCCCGAGCAGTCACTCACCTGCACCCGATGCGGTGCGCGAGGGTTCTTCCAGCTTCCCGGGCCGCTGCAGTGATATTATTTAAAGGGGCACAATGCAGCAAGGTGCCTACGAGCTCCCAAGGCTCCATAAGCGCGCTGCAATCAGCGCTTTGGCAGCCACAACCACGGAGAAGCACCCCTCGTGAAGAAATGGATGCAGGGGTCCGGGGCCACAGCACCCTGCCCCTGGGGAGCAGAATCTTAAGACAAGGTCCTCAGGTGGAGGGCCCAGCTACAGGCCAGCACAAGGGAAAGGCAGCAAGTGGCAAGTCTTTCACAGTGACAAGGCAGGTCACAGGTCAGCACAGCAGCAGCAGTCCATGGCGGTTCCTGGTGAGTCCTTTCAGCCTTTGGTGTCCAGTTCCAAGATGATTCCAAGAGTCTCCAAATTGTGGGGAAAATTCCCCTGTACTTATAGTCAGTTCTTACAGTGTTTTACAATGGTAGGGAGAGGAGGTTCCAGCCAGTTACAACTGGTTCTGGGAGTGCCCCCTCTCTCCTTTCAGCACAGGCTCCAAACATCAGTGGGGGGTTAACGACCCTATTGTGTGAGGCAGGGCACAGTCTTTACAAATGCAGGTGTGCCCCGACTCTCTCTTCTCTCAGCCCAGGAAGACTATTCAGTATGCAGATGCACCTCTGTGACACCTCCACCCTCCCTGTGTACAGGCTGTCTGAAAAGTATGCACAAAGCCCCAACTGTCACTCTGCCCAGACGTAGATTGGAGTCAAGCTGCAAAACACCAGAGTCATAAGCACAGATAAATGCGCACTTTCTAGAAGTGGCATTTCTGTGATAGTAATAAAAAATACACCCACACCAGTAAGCAGCATTTATTATCACCATCACAACCATACCAAACACGCCTACGCTACCCCTCATAAATCAGACAATACCCCTTACACATAAGGCAGGGAATTTCTAATGCAATCCTATGAGAAGGCAGCACTCACAGCAGTGAGACACCAGTTAGGCTGTTTGTCACTACCAGGCCAGGCCATGCAATATGGCACATGTCCTGCCTTTCTACATACATGGCACCCTGCCCATAAGGCTATCTAGGGCGTACCTTAGGGGTGACTTACATGTAGTAAAAGGGGAGTTCTGGGCCTGGCAAGTAAGTTTAGATGCCAGGTCCCTGTGGCAGAAAACTGCGCACACAGGCCCTGCGCTAGCAGGCCTGGGACAGGTTTGAAAGTCTACTTCAGTGGGTGGCGCAAGCAGCGCTGCAGGCCCACTAGTAGTATTTCATTTACAGGCCCTGGGTATAGAGATACCACTGTACAAGGGACTTATAGGTAAATTAAATATGCCAATTGGGTATAAGCCAATCATACCAACTTTAGATGGGAGAGCACCTGCACTTTAGCACTGGTCAGCAGTGATAAAGTGCTCAGAGTCCTAGAGCCAACAGTGAGAGGTCAGAAAAACCAGGAGGAAGGAGGCAAAAAGACTGGGGATGACCCTGCGGAAGGCCAAAAGTCCAACACAACCCCTACCAGCCAAAAGCCAGGGGAGAACAATCAATACCTTGATGTACTTCCCTGATTGGGGCGATAGAACAAGGACCCAGGCCCACAACAGCAGGGGCATGTTCCAGTTCTACGCCTTCCTGACTCCACTTTGATCTCCCTGTCAATGCTTCCCAGGCAGCTTAAACCAACACATGGGGATTCTCTAGCTGCCAATGGCCAGAACCAGGCCCCAGGCCATCTAGGAGCCTCTGGTCTCTGAAACGAGTGGGGGGCGGTAGCCCCAGGTGCAAAGCAACCTGTCTCCACTCCACTTCCAATAAGTTCAGGGGCTCTACCCTGCCACTGATTCACCAACCTAGGGTCTGCACTGATAGGTTCTACAGGGGCTAGAGGCGAGGCTCTCCTCCCTCTACCCCTCCGTCTAGGATCCCTCCCTCCTCTCCTAGGAGGGGTATCACCAGAATCCACACTTGCCAGGGTGCTGGGTACAGCAGCCCTGCACAACTCTCTCGCCAGCCCAGGATCACTACCTGGCGACTGACCACCCAACCTAGGGACAACATCCTTGGGTTGCACCGGGGTCCGGGGCGGGCTTCCCCCTCCCTGAACCCCACTTCCAGAGTCCTGCATCTCCCCGCCTCGGGAGAAGCCACCAGAAGTTTCACACGGGGAGGTGAGCACACTAACCACCCCCCCAACCAGGTCAGAGTTTACCCCCTGAACCTGTCTATCTAGTCCAGGGACGACACCCTTGGACTGGACCACTGCCCAGCGAACCAGGACTTCCTTGGGAGCACACCTACCCCCTACCAGATCAGAGCTTACCCCCTGATTCTGGCAATCCAACCCAGAGTCACTACCCTGCGGTTGAACCACTGCCTGGCGCACCAGGACTTCCTTGGGAGCACACCTACTCCCCATCAGGTCAGAGTTTACCCCCTGAACCTGATCATTCAACCCAGAGTCGCCACCCTGCGGTTGAATCATTGCCTGGCGCACCTGGGGGGCACACCTACCCCCCCCGGGGAAACACCTTCCCCAAGGGCCACACAAGAGTCTGGCTGGCGCAGGTCTCCTGACCTCTGCCCATCTGACAGAGTCTGGATTCCACCCAGCCCAGAAATGGTCTCACCAAGGTCATTCCTGGGGGGCCCTGCTCTCAGAGTGGACCCCTGACCCTCCAAGTTCTCCACTGGGGCCCGCAGCCCCCTCTCAACCCTATGCCTGGATTTCTGCCTCCTCCGCTGTAGAGCAAGACTACCTGCACCAGGACCGGCAGAACGCTATCACCAGCCACCCGCCCAAGTCTTAATGACAAAATAGGATCCTTCTGAACAGCTGGCCCTACGGCACAGACTAGGCTCACCTCCTGGCGTTCACTCATGGAACCCTCCAGGACCTGGGACTGGAGCTCGGGTACCCTGGGCCTCAGCCCAACCCCATTCCCTCTCCTCTGAGACTGGACATGGGGTGCCTTACCCGCCCCAATACACTGGGACCTACCTGGGACACAAGCCTTTCCCACCACACCTGGTTGGGAAACACCTAGACCACTCTCATTAGGAACACCCCCTAATGCCACACCAGACCCTCTGGAACGCAACCAGAAGTCTGCCTCCATTGCAAACTCCCTGGGGTTAGAGAGCTCACACACTGACAAGTGTTGGCGTAACTCTGAAAAACAACAACGAAGCAGGTGCTCTCTGACAATCAGATTAAACAGCCCTTCAAAATTGTTTACTGTGCTACCCTTCACCCATCCATCTAGTGCAATGCAGCAATCCTCCACAAACTCCTCCCAAGACTGGTGGGACAGTTTCTTACCACCCCTAAACCTTTTTCTGTATTCCTCAACGGAAGAACCATACTTCACAATCAGTGCATTTTTTACAGTGGAGTACCCCTCCCTGTTACTCTCTTCTAGAGTCAGTAGGGCATCCCTCCTCTCCTCATGAATAATGCTCCCTAGGCCAGTTCCCCAATCATTCTCAGGGATCCTGCGCTCTACCAGAGCCCTCTCATATTCCTTTAACCACTGACGTATGTCACCCCCCTCTTGGAACCTAGGTACCAGATCTATGGGTATGTGAGGAACATCTTTGCTACAGCACTGTACATTGCTGCCACCACTGGACTCCACCTGCAGCGCTGGTGAGTCCAGAACCATCCGACTGCGCTCTAGAGCGAGTTTTTCTCTGGCAAAGGCCCTCTCTGCCTTTGCCATTCTCTCCTGTACTAAGGCCTTCTCTACCTCAGCCCTTCTCTCCTCAACAGCTAGGCGCGCTAACTGCAACTTCAGGTCCCTCTCTTCCCGCCTATCTCTTAGCTCATCACGTGTCAAGGAATGAGAGGTAGCCCTGCTTCTTACACTGGACCCAGCAAGGGACTCCCTATCAATGGGGCCTTCCCTGTCAACTGGCGTCCCCAACCGGTCATTCTCACCCTCCTGATCAGTCTCTCTACCACTCTCTAGGGATGAGGTCTGGGAGCCCTCCCATTGGGAACCCTCGCTACACTCAGGATCCTCTGGGTACCCCCTAAGCACACTCCCTCCCTGGGTATATTTCACAAACCTTTCAAAGAAATTCAGAGATCTCCTGAGGTCCCCTTCTACAGGCAGCCCTCTCTCTCTACAGAACCCCTCTAATTCCTCCTGCGTGTAAAACGGCAGGTCCTCTAAATCAAAGGTAAGCCCCATCTTGAAAAAGTACAAATAACTCAAATGTGACAACCACAATACCCAAGCGTGAGAACTGAAAACAGGAAAAATGACCAAAGAGAGAAAGTTAGAAGAAGCCAAACATGTGATGGTCTAAACGCAATCCTTGTAGTGAAATAATGAGTCACAATGGTATTGTGCAAGCGCAAGTCCTATCCTCACCACTGACGACCAATGTTAGAAATGGGGTTTCTGGTTGGCTAGGGTATGCACCTCAGCCAGGCAGAACTTACCCACTCTAGTCAGGGCAAGGGAGTTACACGTCCAAGATAACCCCTGCTCACCCCCTTGGTAGCTTGGCACGAGCAGTCAGGCTTAACCCAGAGGCAATGTGTAAAGCGTTTGCACAACACACACAACACACGTGACACAATATCCCCACACCAAAGGAAACACAACACCAGATTATATGAAAATATACTGAATTGTACACAATGCAATTATCAGACTAAACATCACATATCAGTACAATCCTGCTACCTTAGCAGTTGTCAGAACGTTACACATTAGTTACTCTGCAACCTAGCAGTAGTCACACATAACACACAAGTTACTCAGTATTCTGCAACATAAGCAGTAGCCAGGAAAACACTTTAATACATCACAGCACTTGTCATAAGAATATCATAAAATGCCCATAGTAGGAACATTAGAAAACATATGGCAAGTTAGAAAAACATATTAGCAAGCATGTCCATAAAAGGAACATTTGCATACACATATGTAAAAACATCAAACGCAGGTAGGTAATATATGAATCAAACAAAAGTCTGTAGAAAGAACTTTGGATTGCAACTATATTGGTCCTTTAAACAGTACCTGGTAGGATGAAGGCACCTCCAGTGCCTAGAAGGCGAACGATGGGGCACCTGGCGCTCCTATGCGCAAAACGGGGGCCTCCGTTATACTCTGGGGTCAGAGGAGGGCGACATGCACCTCCTCTCTTTTATAGACAGGCCCCTCTGGGGACCGTGATTACTGGGGGCCCCCCAGGGCCTCAACTGGCCCTCACGAGGGGGGGGGCCAAAGCCAGCAAAAACAATTTAGGGCAGGAGGGGGGCACCACGCACCCCCTCCGGTTTAATGACATGCCCCTCCCGGGACCCACGATCTCTGGGGGCCCCCCGGGGCCTCCACTGGCCCTTCCACCAAGGGGGGGCCACAATAATGCCAGTTTTACCTAACAGCAGAAAAGGAGCGTCCTGCTCCTAACGCAGAGGCCAGGGGTAAGGGGGTACTCCTGCGCCTTCCCCTGGTCATGCCGTGAAGCCACAAGAAGATCGGACCCCTCCTGGGGCCTGAGCAGACACTCACCTGCACCCGATGCGGTGCACGAGTGTTCTTCCAGCTTCCTGGGCCGCTGCAGTGATATTATTTAAAGGGGCACAATGCAGCAAGGTGCCTACGAGCTCCCAAGGGTCCATAAGCGTGCTGCAATCAGCGCTTTGGCAGCTACAACCACAGAGAAGCACCACTCATGAAGAAATGGATGCAGGGGTCAGGGGCCACAGCACCCTGCCCCTGGGGAGCAGAATCTGAAGACAAGGTCCTCAGGTGGAGGGCCCAGCTTCAGGCCAGCACAAGAGACAGGCAGCAAGTGGCAAGTCTTTCAAAGTGACAAGGCAGGTCACAGGTCAGCACAGCAGCAGCAGTCCATGGCGGTTCCTGGTGAGCCCTTTCAGCCTTTGGTGTCCCGTTCCAAGATGATTCCAAGAGTCTCCAAATTGTGGGGAAAATTCCCCTGTACTTATAGTCTTACAGTGTTTTACAATGGTAGGGAGAGGAGGTTCCAGCCAGTTACAACTGGTTCTGGGAGTGCCCCCTCTCTCCTTTCAGCACAGGCTCCAAACATCAGTGGGGGGTTAACGACCCTATTGTGTGAGGCCAGGGCACAGTCTTTACAAATGCAGGTGTGCCCCGACTCTCTCTTCTCTCAGCCCAGGAAGACTATTCAGTATGCAGATGCACCTCTGTGACACCTCCACCCTCCCTGTGTACAGGCTGTCTGAAAAGTATGCACAAAGCCCCAACTGTCACTCTGCCCAGACGTAGATTGGAGTCAAGCTGCAAAACACCAGAGTCATAAGCACAGATAAATGCGCACTTTCTAGAAGTGGCATTTCTGTGATAGTAATAAAAAATACACCCACACCAGTAAGCAGCATTTATTATCACCATCACAACCATACCAAACACGCCTACGCTACCCCTCATAATCAGACAATACCCCTTACACCTAAGGCAGGGCATTTCTAATGCAATCCTATGAGAAGGCAGTACTCACAGCAGTGAGACACCAGTTAGGCTGTTTGTCACTACCAGGACAGGCCATGCAATATGGCACATGTCCTGCCTTTCTACATACATGGCACCCTGCCCATAAGGCTATCTAGGGCGTACCTTAGGGGTGACTTACATGTAGTAAAAGGGGAGTTCTGGGCCTGGCAAGTAAGTTTATATGCCAGGTCCCTGTGGCAGAAAACTGCGCACACAGGCCCTGCGCTAGCAGGCCTGAGACAGGTTTGAAAGTCTACTTCAGTGGGTGGCGCAAGCAGCGCTGCAGGCCCACTAGTAGTATTTAATTTATAGGCCCTGGGTATAGAGATACCACTGTACAAGGGACTTATAGGTAAATTAAATATGCAAATTGGGTATAAGCCAATCATACCAACTTTAGATGGGAGAGCACCTGCACTTTAGCACTGGTCAGCAGTGATAAAGTGCTCAGAGTCCTAGAGCCAACAGCGAGAGGTCAGAAAACACCAGGAGGAAGGAGGCAAAAAGACTGGGGATGACCCTGCGTAAGGCCAAAAGTCCAACAGGACCCAAGCCAGCAACCTCATGCAGAAGAGATCCTCCTCCCGCTGGAGCTTTGAGCAGTCCCGATCGCCACAGATGGAGTACTGCCTCACACATGCCATATAATGCGTCTTAGCTATATGTGTATCCAGATCTAACTCATTCATTAATTGTACAAATGAGTCAGCATGGACTCTGAGACCATTGTTGGTGCAGGAGAGTATCAATTGTTGGCATATAAAATGGCAGGAATGGGTGTGGGTTTCGCTTTAGGCATATCTTTCCCACTTGTAACTAGGAATGAGTTTAGGCCAGTTACATATAAAAAGAATGCAATAGGGGCCAGAATACAACCTTGCCTAACACCCCTGGGGGAGGCAAAAATAATCTGTACATTCTCCCCTCTTACCATTGATAACTGAATGTAAATCCTGTAAAAAGCCAATCAGAGGCAGACCAGTATAGGTTAAGATGATCCACAACTCAGATCTGTTGACCCAGTCTAAGGCGCTACTTAGATCCGTAAATGCTAAATAGATTGCCCCTTTCTTTGGTGTTGCATATTTTCTGATGATAAGATTAAGATTCAAACACTGCTCCTGGGTTCCAATGCCTTCCCTGAAGCCGTACTGCACTGTGAAAAGGATATTGTTCAGCTGGATCCAGTCCTCAATTTTATTTCGGATAATATGGCCCAAGATATTTACTACAGAACTTAATAAAGAAATGGGTCTGTAACTCCAAGGGTCCTATCTGTTCCCCTTCTTAAACAATGTTCCAATGGTCACCAATTTCCAAGAATTAGGGATTTTTATGTAAATATCAGAGTTTAAAACAGTGGTGATCAGAGGGTCCCATAGCAGGGTATTGGTCTTCTAGGGGTCCATGGGTAACCTATCAGGCCCTGGCACTTTGTTAGAGGGGCTAGCCTGAATAGCAGAATATACCTCCTCAAGCTCAAAAGATATAGCCAAAGGGAGCAAAGGAGGCTCTGCTAACAGATCTGCTGCCCTGACGAATAAATCTGTTTGAAGTGTGTCACCCAATCCTCGGGGTTAATTTTAGATCCTAGGCCATCAGGCAAGGGAAAGGATGTCTGTTCCCCATGAACAATCTCCCAGTAACCCCTAGCAGCTCTGGCATTACAAGTAGAGACTAAACGCTGCCATGTCTCCTCCTTAATAGCTTGCTTCCTCTTTCTGAGATTCCTTTGCCAAAGTGTTGATCTGCTGATTTCTTGGGAGAGCATTAAGGGCTTTGCAGAGCTTTTGGTTGGCAACTCTGCTTGCTTTGTTAAACCATCCTTTTTTGTGTTCCCCTAGGGCCAGATAGCTCAAGCATCATTGTTTTAGTTGTGGATTTAAGAGTCTGAAAGGAATCTAAGATTACTGTGGAAGGAGTATGAGGAGTTAAGAATATGTTCATCACCAGACCCAGGTTGGGTCAAATGAGGTATCAAAATTCCTTGAAACTTTATCCGAAGGTCCTTACCTGGATTCGGCGGCCATATAGCCCAGTTATACCAGGGGAGGCGATAGGGCGACCGCTATTAGGTACACTGAACAAAGCGTCAGTGGGGTTATGATCACTAAAACCATTTTAGAGCACCCCATCTGTTTGAACCTGACCTTTTTTGCTGTGTTACCCAAAATGTTTTGCCTTCCTCCTCTTTTCCTGACCTCATTTTTGTTTGCTTCAAGACTCTGAGCACCTTATCACTGCTACCCAGTTGTAAAGTGCATCCTCTCCTTAAAATGTGGTCACATTGGCTTATCCACAATCGCATATTTGATTTACTTGTGAGTCCCTTATAAAGTGGTATACTATATACCCAGGGCCTATAAATTCAAGCTACTATTGGGTCTGCAGCACTGATTGTGCCACCCACTGCCATAGCCATTAAACACGTCTCAGGCCTTCAATTTCAGAACCTGTGTTTGCAGTTTCACTGCCACTTCGACTTGGCATTTAACACCTCTTACCAAGCCTTAAACTTCTCTTTTCTTACATATGTCACCCCTATGGTGAGCTATATGTAGCCCATAGGACAGGTTGCCATGTAAGTAAAAGGGAGGACATGTACTTTTAAGTTTTACATGTCCTGGTGATGAAAAGCTACCAAAATCATTCTTCATTACTGTGAGGCCTGCTCCTCTCATAGGCCAGCATTGGGAATTCCTTAATAAACTTTTAAGCTGTAATTCCTGATCAGAAATGAGTAGCTACATCATGTTTCATATGATTGGAATGGTAATGATAAATCCTCTTTACTGGTAAAGCTGGAATTATTATTCCTTTTTTTCAGAAATGCCACTTTTGGAAAGAGGGCATTTCACTGCTCTCCTTGCTCTGTGTGCCTGTCTCCAATAAACGTCTGGTCTGGGCTAGGTGACAGCAACATTTGTGCATTCCTTCCAGACACCCACAACACAGGATACTCAACTGCATCTGCATACTAATGGGCAAGGATGATGGAAAGGGTTCACATTAACACTTCAAAAGGTAGTCGCCTGAGCCCCACACAAAGGACTGATTACCCCCCCCCCCCATTGATAATCTGGAGCCAACGTGGGACTGAAAAGGGGACCTGTGCACTTCAGAGAGATCCTTTGAAGTCATCCCCCAATTCAAAGGCAATTTCCGGCATGAGTACTAGGTCTCTGACCTCCTGAAATCAGATATTTACTGGGCTTGGGAAGAACTCTGCTGGAGTAAAGACTGCTGTTCTGTAAGGATTGCCACTCTGCCTGGATTGCCTGTTCCAAGGAACTGCTTCTCTTCACTGCTGATCAGTCCTGCTGCCTTCTGATCTCTTCCATGCTGAGGACAAGACCTGGACCCATCCTGCAGAACCAGAGTGTCTCCAAGGGTTGCACTCTGTTCTTCTGCAGTCTCAGGGACATCAAAGACTGCCTGCAACTCCCCTGCAACAGCACTTGAACTCTGCCATCTGTGAGTCTACCCTGCCAAGTGGTGCCACCCCAGTCCTGGACTCTCTTACTTGGGCCTAACGTGCTCTGCCTTCGGTGGCTTTTCATCAGAACAACCGCAAAGCAACACAAAGCCTCACCGTGCAGCTTCCCACTTCACCAGAATGAATGCCAGGAGACGCGTAGCCCCACAAAGCTTCACAGCTGCCAGCCCATCATAACTGATGCACAGCAACACCAAGCCTTGCAAAGCCTCACTGCACAACTGCCTAGGATTGATCCAACACAAAGCCCCTAAAAACCTCATCACGTAGCTCAGCGGGATCAATGCAAAGCGACACCAAGCCACGCAAAGCCTCGCCACACAGCTTCTCAGAACCAATGGTGGACAACATGAAGCCTCGCAAAGCAACACTGCACAGATGAGGCCCAATAACCACAGTTGGTGCTTTGTACTTCTATGCGCTATTTTCCCCTAAATCTTTAAAATTGCATATCTCAGGATCTACTTATTGTATTTTTGCCATTTTGGTCCTGTTTTATTTATACAATCATAATCTATTTCTCTAAACCTGTGTGGAGCATTTGTGTGGTGTTTTTATTGTGTGACTGTGTTTGTGTGTGTGTGTGTGTGTTGCACAAACACTCTACACATTGCCTCTCAAGTTAAGCCTGCCTGCTCTATGCCAAACTGTCAGAGAATGAGCACAGGGTAATTTAGGTTGTGTATCTGACTTACCCTGACTAGGATTGTAGTTCCTACTTGGACAGGGTGCATACTTCTGCCAACTAGAGACCCAATTTCTAACACCATCCGAGTAGACTATTGAGTCCAAATGCCTGGATGTAAGAACTTGGTCAATGGTTGTACCTTGGCCCTTGCCAATAAAGATAGGGGGTTGATTAAGCGAATCCCCTGCCATATCCATCACATTAAGGAGGCCCATATGACAAATAGCTTTAAAAAAAAAAAAAAACTGCTACTGAATTGGTGGCGGGTTAAACCTTACAAATGCACCTGTCTTGGACTACCATAAATATTAAAACTCTGTGAACTATATTGTCGCCCAATATCTATGGCTATACCTGTGCAAACATCACAGCACCACAGGGGCAATCCTGAAAGGATTACATGCAAAAAGATATGGATAGTGCACCACTGCGCAAAGTCAGTAAAGTCCAGTAACACAACGTTGTCTTTAAAAATCTTCATTTTGTATTATTGCTTTTTCTTGAACAAACAAACAATCAGCCAATGTGTTTCATCCTACACAAAAGGACTTCTTCAGGGCTTATATTTGCATGGTCTTTAAATTGATTGTCTTTCCTTATTATTGGAATTAAATGTCCAACCTATTATTACCCATAACATAAGGGATCAGCCATGTCCGTCCCGGTCAGCAAAGAAAGTAAAAAAATAGCTTTGAACAACCTCCTCCCCCTGAGGTCAGATGGAAAATCACTAGTAACAAAAGGGTCTCCTACTGAAAGGTTCGGGCTCAAATTGGTATTGATGTCTCATCCTACAATAAGGTTAAACAATTAAAAACAGGAAAGGATTTAGCCTCCAGGACTGGCAAAACATTAAACAGGGTCTCAATCTGACATCCTGGGTCATACAGGTATAGAAATTAACACAAAAAAACGTAACTTTGTTAGGCAAAACTGTCCACAAGATCTGAATCCCATTATGCTTGTACAGCACCTGCACAACCTTAAAGGACTTAGAAATACAAATCATGATGGGCAGGTCACCCAAAGCTCTCTACCATATGAGAAAATAGCAGGGATGTCAAAACTCTCAAAACCATCCCATGTCAGAGCCTCGCAGGCCCAAGTTTCTTGAAGCATGATTATATAGAAATGGGTTATAAAATGTACCTACTTAACCTCTTAAGTGCGGGCGTCGGCCACTGGCCGACGCCCACACACCCTCCCTGGTGCGGGTCACGACCAGTGGCCGACACCAGGAAGGGCATTAATAAATCCTCGGGTGCGTCGCACCCGAGGATTTTTTTTTTATTTTTTTTTTTCCCCCGGGAGACACAGAAGCTACCGTGTCTCCCCCCGCCCCCCACCCGCCCCTTTGTGACATCAGCGCACCGCGAGGCGCGCTGACGTTGCAAAGGTGTTTTCCCCATGAAAGCAGGAAGCAGCCTTGCGGCCGCTTCCTGCTTTCATGGGGAAAACGGCCTTTTACACGTTCGGGAAGGCCTCGTAAGAAAGGGGAGAGTCTCCCCTTTCTTACGAGGCCTTCCTGAAAGTGTTTCCTGGCCCCCGATCGCAGCTGTGCTGCCCCCCCCCCCCCAGGGGTTTTTTTTTTTTTTTCCCAAAAAAAAATACAAAAAAAAAAATGAAATGACAGGGGGTCGCCCGTGGGCAGGGTGACCCCCTGTGGGGGCAATTTTTTTTTTAGATGTTGTAGGGTTTCCCTGGGGGCCATTTTGGCCCCCAAGGAAACCATACAACAACTAAAAAAAAATATATGTATATATCTATATATATATATCTATGTAGATAGATATATCTAGGTACATGGATATATCTATAGATATATCTATGTAGATATATATTTATATATATATATATATATAGGTAGATCTGTATCAAAGAGATTTATAAAGCGCGCTACTCACCTGTGAGGGTCTCAAGGCGCTGGTGGGGGGACGTGGGGGAGGGAAAGGGGCTAGGAGGTTCACTGTTCAAAAAGCCAGGTTTTGAGGCCCTTCCTGAAAAGAAGTAGGTTTTGGGTCTTGCGAATGTGGGTTGTGAGTGCGTTCCATGTTTTGGGTGCAATGTAGGAGAAGGATCTGCCCCTGGTGGTGGTGTGTTTGATGCGGGGGTCAGAGGCGAGAGAGAGGTCAGCTGAACGGACGTTTCGTGTGGGGGTGTGGAAGGTGACTCTCGTTGAGGTAGGCAGGGCCTGTGTTGTGGAGTGATTTGTGTGTGAGGATGAGGATCTTGAAGGTGATCCTTTTGTCAATGGGGAGCCAGTGGAAGGATTTGAGGTGTGGAGAGATGTGTTCGTGTCGGTGGAGGTCGAGGATGAGTCGTGCTGCTGAGTTCTGGATGCGTGTAGTTTGCACTTCAGTTTTAGAGTGGTGCCGGCGTAGAGGGCGTTTCTGTAATCAAGCCTGCTGCTGATGAGTGCGTGAGTGACAGTTTTTCTGGTCTCTGTGGGGATCCATTTGAATGTTTTTCAGTATACGGAGTTTGTTGAAGCATGAGGAGGTAAGAGCGTTGATTTGTTGGGTCATAGAGAGGGAGGAGTCTAGGATGATGCTGAGGTTGCGTGCGTAGTTGGCGGGGGTGGGTGCAGGGCCTAGCGTGGTGGGCCACCATGGGGGGTCCCAGGTTTTTTTGGTTAGGGCCAAAGAGGATTATTTCAGTTTTGCTTGAGTTGAGTTTCAGGTGGTTGGCTGTCATATATACATCACTTTTGTCAATATGTGTGTGGTTTCCCTGGGGGGAAAAGGGTCCGACTTGTCTAGTGGCAGTTTTAGTGCCATAAAGAAGCGCAGAAGGTTTATATGCCTACTGCAAAGAGCACATCTGTATTTTATGTAAATAGCTGAGTACATTAGTAAAGTCTATGGAGAGATGAAGGGCACTTTTGTTGGGTGGTAATGAGGGAATCCGAGGAGGAGGGAGTGGGAGCACCAATAATGATTGTTGGACTGGGCGCAGGAGGTGCTAAAGACTGTGACGAATGGTATGTGACAAGGTGTTTTTTGAGTGTCTTGAAAGTACGTGCTGATTGAGGGAAGAAGCGCAGGTAAGGTGGCCTCTACTGTTGCACGTATCTCACACACACCATCGATTTTGTGACTGTCTACGTAGGCTAGTGTTTTAGAGCAACAGTTTAGCCAATAGCAGAGATGGCATCTTGATGGATGACTGCTGCCTGCACTCGGGTTATAGAGGACCGCTCTGACATAGGATCAGAGACTGAGACATCAGATACTGAGACAGCATCTGAGGGATAGGACAATGGCGCAGACTCTGGGAGTGATTTTTCAGTCAGAGGAGTCCCATTCGAAAACTCCTCTTCCAGTACATTATGAGGGAGGTGATGAGGACAGTCCTGCTGTCCCTTCGCAAGCTGTTCGTGCAACTGGGTAATAGTGGGTTAGGCCAACCCAGAGAGCAGGTGAATGCGGCGGCAAGCAGAGAGAGAGTGCTCTCTTGGGAGCTCACCAATTTAGTTCAGCCCCAAATTCCACCACCCAAATCATATTGTGGAGACATCAAAATTGTCTATGGCAAAACAAACTGGTTTTGTAAGGCAGGCACCTGTGTTTTTGGTCCTGGATTCGGCGGCCATATAGAGAAACACACTAAACCCAAACATTTCTGGAAACTAGACATTCGGGGGAGTCCACAGAGGTGTGACTTGTGTGGATTCCCCAAAGTTTTCTTACCCAGAATACCCTGCAAAGCTGAAATGTTGAAAAAAAACTCTATTTTTCTCGCATTTCTGTCACACAAACTACAGGAATATGCTGGGATCCACAACATTCCTACCACCCAGTGACTCCTCACCTGTCCTGATAAAAACACTACCCCACTTGAGTGCCTACACCTATTGCCTGTGTCAGGAATGGATCACCCCAGGGTCAACAGCTGCCTCACGTAAGGACCAACATTGACCGTTGTGTGATCTATTCCTGTCGCAGGCACCAGGCCTAACCACACAAGTGAGGTATCATATTTATCGGGAGACTTGGGGGAACGCTGGGTGGAAGGAAATTTGTGGCTCCCCTCAGATTCCAGAACTTTCTGTCACCGAAATGTGTGGAAAACGTGATATTTTAGCCACATTTTGAGGTTTGCAAAGGATTCTGGGTAACAGAACCTGGTCCGAGCCCCACAAGTCACCTCATCTTGGATTCCCCTGGGTTTCTAGTTTTCAAAAATGTGCTGGTTTGCTAGGTTTCCCCAGGTGCCGGCTGAGCTAGAGGCCAAAATCCACAGGTAGGCACTGTTTTCTATGAAAAAATTTGATGTGTCCACGTTCTGTTTTGGGGCATTTCCTGTCGCGGGCGCTAGGCCTACCCACACAAGTGAGGTATCATTTTTATCGGGAGACTTAGGGGAACGCCGGGTGGAAGGAAATTTGTGGCTCCTCTCAGATTCCAGAACTTTCTGTCACCGAAATGTGAGGAAAACTTGTTTTTTTGGCCACTTTTTGAGGTTTGCAAAGGATTCTGGGTAACAGAACCTGGTCCGAGCCCCACAAGTCACCCCTCCTTGGATTCCCCTAGGTCTCTAGTTTTCAGAAATGCACAGGTTTGGTAGGTTTCCTTATGTGCCGGCTGAGCTAGAGGCCAAAATTTACAGGTAGGCACTTCTCAAAAAACACCTCTGTTTTCTTCCAAAAATTTGGATGTGTCCACGTTGCGCTTTGGGGCGTTTCCTGTCGCGGGCGCTAGGCCTACCCACACAAGTGAGGTATCATTTTTATCGGGAGACTTGGGGGAACGCTGGGTGGAAGAAAATTTGTGGCTCCTCTCAGATTCCAGAACTTTCTGTCACCGAAATGTGAGGAAAACTTGTTTTTTTAGCCACTTTTTGAGGTTTGCAAAGGATTCTGGGTAACAGAACCTGGTCCGAGCCCCGCGAGTCACCCCTCCTTGGATTGCCCTAGGTCTCTAGTTTTCAGAAATGCACAGGTTTGGTAGGTTTCCCTAGGTGCCGGCTGAGCTAGAGGCCAAAATCTACAGGTAGGCACTTCTCAAAAAACACCTCTGTTTTCTTCCAAAAATTTGGATGTGTCCACGTTGCGCTTTGGGGCGTTTCCTGTCGCGGGCGCTAGGCCTACCCACACAAGTGAGGTATCATTTTTATCGGGAGACTTGGGGGAACGCCGGGTGGAAGGAAATTTGTGGCTCCTCTCAGATTCCAGAACTTTCTGTCACCGAAATGTGAGGAAAACTTGTTTTTTTAGCCACTTTTTGAGGTTTGCAAAGGATTCTGGGTAACAGAACCTGGTCCGAGCCCCGCAAGTCACCCCTCCTTGGATTCCCCTGGGTCTCTAGTTTTCAGAAATGCACAGGTTTGGTAGGTTTCCCTATGTGCCGGCTGAGCTAGAGGCCAAAATCTACAGGTAGGCACTTTGGAAAAAACAGCTGTGTTTTCTATAAAAAAAATAGGATGTGTCCATGTTGTGTTTTGGGGCATTTCCTGTCGCGGGCACTAGGCCTACCCACACAAGTGAGGTATCATTTTTATCGGGAGACTTGGGGGAATACAGAATAGCAAAACAAGTGTTATTGCCCCTTATCTTTCTCTACATTTTTTCCTTCCAAATATAAGAGAGTGTGTAAAAAAGACGTCTATTTGAGAAATGCCCTGCAATTCACATGCTAGTATGGGCACCTCGGAATTCCGCGATGTGCAAATAACCACTGCTCCTCAAAACCTTATCTTGATCCCATTTTGGAAATGCAAAGGTTTTCTTGATACCTCTTTTTCACTCTTCATATTTCAGCAAATGAATTGCTGTATACCCAGTATAGAATGAAAACCAACTGCAGGGTGCAGCTCATTTATTGGCTCTGGGTACCTAGGGTTCTTGATGAACCTACAAGCCCTTTATATCCCCGCAACCAGAAGAGTCCAGCAGACAAAACGGTATATTGCTTTCAGAAATCTGACATCGCAGGAAAAAGTTACAGAGTAAAACATAAAGAAAAATGGCTTTTGTTTTCAGCTCAATTTCAATATTTTTTTATTTCAGCTGTTATTTTCTGTAGGAAAACCTTGTAGGATCTACACAAATGACCCCTTGCTGAATTCAGAATTTTGTCTAGTTTTCAGAAATGTTTAGCATTCCGGGATCCAGCATTGGTTTCACACCCATTCCTGTCACTAACTGGAAGGAGGCTGAAAGCACCAAATATAGTAGAAATGGGGTATGTCCCAGTAAAATGCCAAATTTGTGTTGAAAAATTTGGTTTTCTGATTCAAGTCTGCCCGTTCCTGAAAGGTGGGAAGATAGTGATTTCAGCACCAGAAACCCTTTGTTGATGGCATTTTCAGGGAAAAAACCACAAGCCTTCTTCGGCAGCCCTTTTTTCCCATTTTTTTGGAAAAAACTAAATTGTCACTGTATTTTGGCTATTTTCTTGGTCTCCTCCAGGGGAAACCACCAACTCTGGGTACCATTAGAATCCCTAGGATGTTGGAAAAAAAGGACGCAAATTTTGCGTGGTTAGCTTATGTGGACAAAAAGTTATGAAGCCCTAAGCGCGAACTACCCCAAATAGCCAAAAAAGGGCTCAGCACTGGGGGGGGGAAAGGCCCAGCAGCTAAGGGGTTAAGATTGGAGTCCTTGGCCCGTATCCCAACAATATTCCAACAGATAAGCCTAATAACAAGGTCTTGTTTTGGCTTCATAACACTGTGTGGGGGAGAGGATGCTGGTAGTATACCCGAAGGTGGGCTGTTGGATGGAAGTTCTAACCATCAGACTTTGCAGTAGAGGTCCGACAAGGGAAGAAATGTGTTGGTAGTGGGGATGGGAGGGTTCCCACTCTCACATGCCATTGGGGGGATTTATAAGGCCCTACCTGCTAATTTGGCCACAGGTGTCTAAAAAATTCTTTAAGGGAGAATGTTGATGCTCTTGCCTAGGGCAATCCGCCTGCTAGTGCTGTGAATCAGACCGCAGGCTAAAATTGGATGTTTACAGTTTATCACAATGCAGCCACCTCAGATATTTTTTGGTAGGGTCCACCCAGACAACCCTCTTCACCAACAGGATGTCATTGAATTCATTAATGTTGAAAGATGAATTGCAATTTAGCCAATGACATACCTAATTCTCCAACTGGGAGGTTGACTCCTCTTCAGAGGTAAGGGGCAATTTAGGAACACCTATCATAATAGCAACATACGGACAACACTATGGGGCAAATTAAGAGAAGGCGAACGAATGGCAGACTGAGAACTCGCCCCATCACTTTGTCAGAGGCAGCAGTGTGGTTCTTAGGAGCCCGCTGGGTGCCCTTCTTAGTCGATGGAGTCACTACGTCATCATCGTATGGTATCATACGTAATTCCTGAAGTCAAAATGACAGCATGAGCATCAGCTGCTGTCCTGCTCGAAGTACCACCCCACAAGAGTTAAATTCTATGTTCTGGGCTGGATCTGAATGGAAGTGCCTAGTTGTGTTAACATAAGACATGGTTAGTTCAGAGATGGCACTTTTTAAAGTATGCAGTCTATCCTCCAATGGGGTAACACATTGAAAGGCAATTGATTAAAATGTGTCCAGGGTATATTCCCAATCAAAGTATGGCACTGCATTGGCAGAGGTGGGGCAGATCATCCTGCTGGCAAATTATCACAGAACTTTTATTAGAATTACATCATGCCTGTGACCTCACATTACCAGTTCGTTTGGGTTGACGCTTTCTTTTGACTGAAGGCCCATAGTCACTAGCATAAGAGATCACAGTGTCATTATCCGCTGTCGTCAAAGAGAGAGATACAACTGGCTAAGAAGCAATAGGCAAGGAAGCATTCAAGTCAGAGGAGCCCATGTGTGATTTAGGGCCTGATGGGATCGATGCAGGACAGTTTTAGTCCTCTTAAGCATCCAGGGATACAAGCCTTTCTGTGAGGTCATTTTCCTTAGAGATCACCTCAATGTCACAAGCTAAAAAAGTATCAAGGGTGGTGCCAAGAGCTGGATTACTGTTTGAACAGTTTTAGCCCCAGATAATTTACACTTGCCTATGCTGCTAAAGGCTTGTATCCCAAATAGATTGTTCACAACAGAAGCAATCAGTTGTGGCAGAGAGCAACCCTCAACAGATGTCAAGGTCCAAATACATATGGAAAAATGGCTCACCAGAGTATATCAATGCTGTTGGAGATCCAAGCTTAGAGGGATTGCCCATTCCCTCCTCTTCCAGGCTGTGACGGGCGCAGACGGGCCTGCACTTGGTCTGGTCTGTGCCCGGGCAGAGTCCAGACATGTCCCACGCCCGTTCCGTGCTGCAGGTCCAGGCAATGCAGTATATAGTGCTGGTGAGGGCAGCAGCAGGTGTAGGTAGTTGGTAGGGCTGCCTCCTGGGCCCCACAGACTCCTGGGACACGTAGTCCCACCCAAAATAGTTATGCACTGTGGGTCCAGGTAATGCACTATATAGAGCTGGTGAGAGCAGCAGCAGGTGCTGGTGGTTGGTAGGGCCGCCTCCTGGACCCCACGGACTCCTGGGACACATAGTCCCACCAAAAGCACTCTCATGCTGCGTGTCCAGGTGATGCACTATATGGCTCTGGTGAGGGCGGCAGATGGTGCAGGCGGTTAGTAGGGCTGCCTCCTTGGCTCCACAGACTCCTGGGACACGCAGTCCCACCAAAAACACTCCCATGTGGTGGGTCCAGGTGATGCACTGAATAGCACTGGTGAGGGCAGAGGCAGGTGCAGGTGGTTGGTAGGGCTGCCTCACGGGCCCCACGGACTACAAGGGCACATAGCTTTGTGTAACAGGCATAACGCTAAATTGCAGGAGATTGGGTCCACGTAACAGAATTTTTTTCCTCGCCTTGTTGTCAATTCCTATGAGGCACTAAAATAAAGATTTAAAAGTCAGGAATGGATTCACAGAAACCCTGGACAGGAGCCTTAAATGGCTTCTTGGGCAGGGGGATCAGGAGTCTAGTTAATCATGGGGAAAACAAATGTTTTCCCTGTCTGTTTTGTAGCCAGTGCTTAATTTGAACCAGTGGTTGAAGGTGGGGCCCGTGGGCACTCACTTTTAGGGACTGTCACTTATTTTTCCTCATCACATTGACATAAAGCTAGAGATGGAAAACATACATAGGAAATTGGAGGAAAAGTATGACAGAAAACTGCCACCAAGAGAGAAAAAGGAACCTGCAAGAGAGAGATAGAGGGGCAGGGTGTGTCTGATAGTGGATTAAATAGGCGTGAGGTGGATGAAAGACTACACATTTGGAGCACCAACAATTAATTACAATGGCTGCAGACTTCTAGGCAGAGCTTTGGGAACTGGCACTCATTGTTTTAACTAAACACTGTTGCTGTAACCTGAACCATGCTACATTCATCTCGGACCAAGACCCAAGATATAACAAGGGATCGAAATCAAAGGATAGAGTGGTGAGACAGATATGTCAAATGAACCTGGTGAATGTATTTTTTCACAGGCAATGTTTTGTGAGGGTATTACACATTTGGAGGTATAGACACTGGAAGGCATTTGAGGTGGTGGTGAAGGGGGTGCTGCACCACACCCAAAATAGGTATGCTGGATTTGCGAAGGTAAATAAGCGTTAAAGATTACTTTAAATGTTGTTTTATTTTGTCACATTTGCCCTGCGTTCAGGATTTCTTAAGGTGAACTATGTGACAGTCTTACTGGTGTGAAAAGAAAGGATGTTTTTTCTATCACACAACAAAATTGAAAGATCTATAAATAAACTTCACAAATATTTCATAATAACTAAGCAGTTAGGAAAACACAAATAAATGTAATTTTGTAATGTTGAAGTTCGATAAAACACAATTTTAATATGACCAAAACAATCAAGACACTCTACTTAATGATGGACAAATAATAAATATTCATTGAAACCTGAATTCTACACATTAATATTTCAGCTCTATATAGTTTATCAATAAAACTGCATGTCTGTTCAAATTTAGAGGTCCTATCAACACAAAGGGGGTCATTCTGACCCCGGCGGGCGGCGGGAGCCGCCCGCCTGGAGGGAACCGCCAGAAGACCGTACCGCGGTCAAAAGACCGCGGCGGTCATTCTGGGTTTCCCACTGGGCTGGCGGGCGACCGCCAAAAGGCCGCCCGCCAGCCCAGTGGGAAACACCCCTCCATGAGGATGCCGGCTCCGAATGGAGCCGGCGGAGTGGAGGATGTGCGACGGGTGCAGTGGCACCCGTCGTGTATTTCAGTGTCTGCAAAGCAGACACTGAAATACAAAGTGGGGCCCTCTTACGGGGGCCCCTGCAGTGCCCATGCCATTGGCATGGGCACTGCAGGGGCCCCCAGGGGCCCCACGACACCCCTCACCGCCATCCTGTTCCTGGCGGGCAGAACTGCCCGTGAGGGGGTAGGAATCCCCATGGCGGCGCAGCAAGCTGCGCCGCCATGGCGGATTCCCATGGGCAGCGGAAAGTCGGCGGTACACCGCCAGCTTTCCGCTTCTGGCCGCGGCTGTACCGTCGCGGTCAGAATGCCCGGCGGAGCACCGCCAGCCTGTTGGCGGTGCTACCGCCGACCCCGGCCCCGGCGGTTTTTACCGCCGGGGTCAGAATGACCCCCAAAATGTGGGGTGTGCCCATGCCATTGGCATGGGCACTGCAGGGGCCCCCAGGGGCCCCACGACACCCCTCACCGCCATCCTGTTCCTGGCGGGCAGAACCGCCAGGAACAGGATGGTGGTGAGGGGGTAGGAATCCCCATGGCGGCGCAGCAAGCTGCGCCGCCATGGCGGATTCCCATGGGCAGCGGAAAGTCGGCGGTACACCGCCGGCTTTCCGCTTCTGGCCGCGGCTGTACCGCCGCGGTCAGAATGCCCGGCGGAGCACCGCCAGCCTGTTGACCCCGGCCCCAGCGGTTTTTACCGCCGGGGTCAGAATGACCCCCAAAATGTGGGGTGTGTAAATGACAGTGTGCTATCACACCATGTTCTAGTAATACATTTAGAACAGTGTGCCCCTACATACAACACCAGCTACATCTAACAGCCTTACCACTCTTTCTGAATGGGTACGGGTCATTTGTGACACTTATTTTTTGTGTGATTCTTGGATTTTCACAGTCCCTATGAGTACAGTGATATAACGCTGATGATAGCACCCCCTGCTCTGAAAATTGTTCCAGCACCACTGTTTGGAGTACCATTTTGGCTCAAGCACCCACTTCTTCCCAATTATTTCTGTGTTGTATCATCTATCCATGTTGGGAATTATCACTGTGTCCACTAGGATCCATGGCAGCATTGCTATGAAACTGATCGCACCAACCTTGAGAAAACACAAATTGTCTTCAGAGGAGATGGAGTGATATAGTACTAATGCTTGCTAAATGCAAAGTGGCATAAATCCCCAATAAAAGGAACATAATTGACTGCACTAAACAAATCCCACAAAAGAGGAGTTGCATAGAAGGTCTCAAAGGACTGTGTGCTTTTGGAGGTGTAAACCAAGCCCACAACCAATATCCACAGGCCTAGTTGAGGCATCCTGCTCTCTTCAGAAACTCTGGGAAAACCAATGTCTTTGATTGTGAAGGACCTTGTTGGTGTGGCTCAGCATCTTGTATTGACATCTCTACTGAATGGGGAGCCAGTGGAGCTTCTTGAGGTGGGGTGTGGTTTGGATCCATTTGGGGAGATAAAAAATCAGTCTGGCTGGACAATTCTGTATGGTCTGTAGTCTCTTCAGGAAGTGTGTGGGTATTCCTACGTAGAGTGTTTTGCCATAGTCCAGCTGGCTGGTGACTACGGTTTGAGTGATGGTGATTCTGGTGTTGACGGGAGCCTTTTGAAGATCTTACAGACTTACAGAGCATGTGAAAAGTGAGGAAGCATGCAGAAGAGACTGCATTGATCTGCTTTTTCATGGTGAGCTTGCTGTCCAGGATGATACCAAGGTTGAATGTGTGGTCTGTTGGACTGGTCCTAGTTGAGAGGGCAACCAGGAGTTGTTCCACAAGAAGGTGTTGTTCCCAAAGATCAGCACTTCCATTTTGTCTGTGTTGAGTTTTTACACCCAGTCAGTGATGCCTTTCATGCACCAGTGGAGGTTGGCCTTCGTGGTGGAGCGGTCTTCTGATAGTGAGAGGATGAGCTGGGTGTCGCCTGCGTAAGATATGATGTTCATTGTGGTGTCTCTGATGATGTTGGCTAAGGGGGTCATCTTGAAGAGTGTGGGATTAAAGGACAAGCCTTAAGGGATGTTGTAGATGATGCTCTTGGGTTCTAGGTGAACATTGGTAGGCACATTCTCTTGGTTCTTCCAGAGAGGAAGGAGGCTACCCACTTCACGATGTTTTCTTGGTTTTGGATGTGATGAAGCCTCTTGGTAATGCTGTGGTGGGATACAGTGTTGACTGCTGCTGAGATGTTGAGAAGGATCAGGGCAACTGTTTGTCTCTGATTGAGAAGGGTTCTGTTCTCATCAGTAGCAACGATCAAGGTGGTTTTGGTGCTGTGGTTGGTGCGAAGTCTAGAGTGGAAGGGGTCCAGAAGGTTGTCGATCTCTGTATGTTCTGTGAGTTGGCAGTGGATGGCCTTTTCGAGGACTTTAGCGGGAAAGGGGAGCAGCGAGATTGGATGTAGTTTTTCCGTTTGCTGGGGTCGGCTGAGGGTTTCCTGAGAAGATTTTTTACTTCTGCATGTTTTCATTCTTTGGGGAAGGTGTCCATGGTTATGGTGAGCTCACTGGGGATCATCTTGCTCCCGAGGTTGAAGATATGGTAGGGCCAGGGGTCCACTAGTGCTACTGAGTGGATGGAGTTCATGACAGCAGTGGTGGTTATTGTTTTTTTGGTGAGCTGGTCCCATATGGTGAGCAGGGGGTTGGTGATTGCATCAGAGTTTGCATCCATGGGAGTGAGGATGTGACGGTGTCAGTAGAGGTGGACTGGGGTTCGACATTTTTGTAGATGGTGGAGATCTTGTCGTGGAAGAAGTCTGCCAGGGTGTCGTAGAGTTCCTGAGAAGGGGTGATGATGTTTTCAGTGGTTGAGGGTCTGGAGAACTCTTTTATGATGTTGAAGAGTTATTTGCTGTAGTTAGATATGGCTTTGATGTGGTTGGCAAGGCTGCTTTTTTTGTCTCTTCCAGCATGTTGTATTGTTTGAGTGACGCCTTGAAGATGGTAGCTCTGTGGGCTCCTTGATGGTGTGCCACTTACTTTCTAGTCACTTACAGTTGAGTTTTATGGTTCTCAGGTCTGCGGTGTACCAACTGTAATGTTTTGTGGGTCTCATCAGTTTGTTGGACTCAACAGGGGTGACTCTGTCACCACAATTGGTGATGTAGACGGAGAGGTTCTTGACCTCCTGTTCTATGTTGGTTGTGGTGTCAGGGAAAGTGTTGAGGGAGTTGGTCCACTGGCTGTCTAATACTTTGTCCCAGCTGTGGTGTGGGATTCTGGGAGGCTTGGTGGGAGTGCCAAGGATACTGTGATGGTCAAGTGGACCATGGCATAGTCTGTCAAGGTCACTTTGGTGACATGACTGTACTTTATTCTGTCACTAGCCATGAAGTTGGGTGCAAGCGTGTGTCCAGCATGGTGAGCAGGGTTGATAACTAGTTGGGTGAGGCTCATGTTGTTCATGCTTTCAAGGAGGTTGGCAGTGTTGGTGTCATTCAGGTTGTTGAGGTCGATGGCAAGTGGGGCAATGAGTTCAGGGGTGGTGTTGCAGAAACTGGGACACAGTCCAGGGGATCTGTAGGTAAGGGTTCCTCTGATGGTGTCTTTATCATTGATTTGTAGTTGGAAATTGAGGTGCTCGATGATCAGGGTTGTGTCATCCTCGACGGTGGTGCAATGGATGATGGCTATTCCACCTCCGTGTTTGTTGATGCGGTCCCAGTGTGTTATCTTGTAGCCATCTGGTGTTGCTGAGGAGATGTCAGGAGCTGCAGTGGGGTTGAGCCATGTTTTGGTGAGGAAGATGACATTGGGGGGTGAAGGAGGTGATAGTGTCCCACATCTCATGGCGTGCTTGCAGAGTGATTGTGTGTTGAGTAGGAGTCTGTGGAGTTGTTCCGAAACAGTCGTGGTAGGCATTGTCAGCGTGGTGGTGGTATTTGTGTGTGTGGGTGTTCCAGTGTTGCTGGAGTAAAGACTGTGCTAGCAGGTGATTGATTCTACCGTAGATCATATAGAAGTGCAGCAGCAGTTGTTGTTGCAGAGTCTGGGGTCCAGGGTTCGGTGCTCAGTGGTGTTGTATCTGCGTGTGGCAGGAGCACCAGGTGTTCTCACTGCTGAGCAAGGTCTGGGTGTGGACCAGTGGTGCACCCGCTGCACACAACTGCTGCCGAACTGTGCTGCGACCTCCAATAATTATGGCCTGGGATGTGGGAGGGGGCTGGGTGGAAGGGTTGGCAGGAGGTAGGATGAGGGCAAAATAAGGCGTCAAAAGCAGGGGAGAAGATGGGAAGGTGAGGGAAAAGAGTCAAAAAGGAATAAGCAAGCTAACAGCAAAGGCAAAAAAAGCAACTATGGCAAGGAAAGGAAAGTAGAAAACACAGCAAAAAGGCAAAGGAAGGCAAAAAATAAGACAAAGAAAAGCAAAAATCAGGCAAAGAAAGGAAGTGAAAAAATCAGGCAGAAAGGCAAAGAAAGGTAAAATGAAGAAAGGCAATTATGGCAAGGATAGGAAAGTGGAAAAAGCAAGCAGAAAGGCAAAGGAAGGTAAAATTGAGGCAAAGAAAGGAAGTAGAAAAATTGTGCAGAAAGCCAAAGAAAGGCAAAATGAGGCAAAGAAATGCTCAAGAGTGAGTAGAGACCCAGTGGGACAGACGGTTGGTGGAGGTGAAGGGAACTAGTCAGGGATATGGGGAGGGCAGGTTTCCTGATGTTGTAATTTGTAACCTGGACATGTGCACAGACTCTGCCAGTCTTCTGGGGCAGGTCGGCAGGGCAGGCAGTCGTTATTTGGAGATTTTGTTAACTACTAAAACCACCAGTGAAAAGGCCGTCACCTGCTTCCAGATGTAGGTGTGCTCATCTTTAACTTCTACAGATGGGGGAGAGAGGAGCAGGCCATCTAGGTCAAGGGCCATCACTGGTGTTTTGGTTGCATGTTGCCAGTGATAGTCCTTTTGCGTGGAGGGTTGAGTGTGGTTAAGGACTCGGAACTGAGAGGATGAATGAAAGCCAGAAAGTATGAAATGGTGGATGCTTGGACGTACATTGGCTTGCGTCAGTCGCTCACACAAGTTTGTGTGACTGGTCTCATGCATGCCCCTGTGCCTTTTTATCCTGGGCTATACGAGAGCATGGACATGGCGGGCATGTACTGGAGAGGTCTCACTTAAAGAAACCAATGAGTGAAGGGGACTGTCATCAAGCCAATCCCCTTCCTCAATGTATTGCGCTGTTTTCTTGAAATGAACTCTTGTGACAACCAGATCTTCCAATCCGAACCTAAAATGACGCTGAAAAGAAATTGTTGTTTCTTAAGTGATTTGGGGCCAGATGTATCATAGGTTTTTACCCATTTTGTGTTTATGGGAAAAAGTGTTCGTACATATGGCCCTTGGAGCTTTAATTACCAGTTTGTCTGTGCTAAAGGAGTAGGAAATTCCGAATTACAACACAGGCACGATGTTGGGCAGCTTCTTCATTTTCACACTGTGCCTCCAGTATAAAACACGAAAATAATTTGTAAGCATGAAACAACTGGATTTATTCCATTGATAATGTCAACCCGAAAACACTTTTATATGCTTACATCCATCCACACCCAAACCAGCAAAACATAAATTAATGACAACAGGCTTTAAACAAAGTGTTAAAAAGAGATGCACTATGTGACTCAAGGAGATAATTAGCGGAAAATGGAAATTGCTTCCAAACTGAAAGTTTGTAACATTTGTAAGCACAATAAACAAGAATTAGTGTTCATGTGCCTGCGGTGGCTGAGTCAAAGAAATGAATGTTAAAACCCTCTATGGGTAAGCAAAGTAAAAGAGATACTTATAAGTTATCCACCAGTAGGCAGTAAAAAAGAAAAATGTTTATGCAAATATAAAAGGTTGGATGGGGCAAAATGTCGTTGCTTTGCATTATTTACTTTTTAGCATTCCGTAGTAATATTTCCTAACATTTTGTTCCAGTTTAATGCTTGATAAGTATTCCGCTGTGTTGAGGCTACTGCTATAGAGTGTACCAACATTATTGGCGCACGATTTCATTTGGGCTTACTAGGGGCAAGTAGATGTGGATGAAGAGGCACTATGAACACATATGTTGCACCTGGCCCTTTTTGTAGAGTCATCCCCAGTCTTTTTGCCTTCTTCCTCCTAATTTTTCTGGCCAGTTTTTGTTGGCTTTAGGACTCTAGGCACTTTACCACTGCTAAAAGAGTGCTAAAGTGCATATGCTCTCTGTGTAAATTGTACTGTTGACTGGTTTATCCATGATTGGCATATTTGATTTACTGGTAAGTCCCTAGTAAAGTGCACTAGAGGTGCCCTGGGCCTATAAATCAAATGCTACTAGTGGTCCTGCAGCAGTGATTGTGCCACCCACATTAGTAGCCCTGTAAGCATGGCTCAGACACTTGCCCACTTGCTAGGCCTAAACCTTCCCTTTTACTGCATGTCAGGCACCCTTAAGGTAGGCCCTAGGTAGCCCCAGGGGCAGGGTGCAGTGTATGTTGAAGGTAGGACATATACTAGTGTGTTTTATATGTCCTAAAAGTGAAATACTGCCAAACTTGGTTTTCACTGTGCAAGGCCTATCCCTCTCATAGGTTAACATATGGCTGCCTTTAAATATCCTTGAAGCCAGATTCCCTTTG
This sequence comes from Pleurodeles waltl, assembly GCF_031143425.1. Taxonomy (NCBI): domain Eukaryota; kingdom Metazoa; phylum Chordata; class Amphibia; order Caudata; family Salamandridae; genus Pleurodeles; species Pleurodeles waltl. The sequence continues at coordinate 262,968,083 of NC_090448.1, read as the reverse complement.
ATAGCAGATAGAAATGTGGAATTTAAAAATCAATCTTTTAGTGCAAGTAGGCATTTTCTTGCCTAAACCATTCTGTGACTCTGTCTGTTTGTGGATCAGTTTGACTGTTGGGCTGTTTTGCACCTCTCTAGACAGAGACACACACGGGGGCGGGGGTGTAGTCTGCATATCCTGATGAGCCATCTGAGCTAGAGGATCTGAAAGGACTGTGCCTGCCCTCACACAATGCAGTCCCCAACCTCCTGGTGTGTGTCAGGGGCCTGGCCTGGTCAAGGAAGGATCTCACAAACACTTGAAACTTTACTTTGAAGTTTGCCAACTTCAAAAGCAGAAAGGGGTATAAGAAGAACACCCAAAATCCCCAGACTTTTAGAATCTTTCTGGAATCAAGAGGAACCTCTGCAAGGAGAAGAGCTGAAGACCTGGAGGAGGAGTACTGTCCCTTTGCTGTGCTGCTTTGCCGGACTGGCCAGCAGTTGCTGCTTCTGCCTAAAAAGAGTGCAAAGGGTGAACTTTGTTGTGTATCCTGCTTGAGAAAGTTCTCCAAGGGCTTGGACGCCAGCGACGTCGCTCTCCGGAGCTCACCACGAGAATCACAATGCCCTGCAATTCCAAAGGTACTGTTTGCGGGTCTTCCTGACACCATAGCTGGCCTGTGACACTGCGGCTGGCCTGAACTGTTGGTTTTGTTGATCATGATGCTGTGTTAGTCCCAGGTGGAGCTATCGATTTTAAGGAACTGTATTTTTAAGATAAATCTTACAAAATTCATATCTTTAGCACTGTATGGTCGATTTTTATCGTTTTGGTCTTGTCTTACACAGATAAATATTGGCTATATTTCTAAAACTGGTGTGGTGCTCTTTTGTACTGTTTTCTCTGTAGTACTGTGTGTTATTTGCAAATGCTTTACACATTGCTTCTGAAATAAACCTGACGGCTCATGCCAAGCTACCAAGGGGGTGAGCAGGGATTACCTGAGCGGGTATCTCCCTTATCCTGACTAGAGTGAGGGTCCCTACTTGGACAGGGTTCAAACCGACTACCAACTAGAGACCCCATTTCGAAAAACATGTATTTCTTTTTATCGGTTTTATATAGTGCCCCTGCATAGCAAAGTATAATATGCAATAAACAGGAAACATGGTGTTATTGTCTTACATTGAATAATAAAAGCTGCACGAATTAGTAGAATCCATATAAAAGAAGGTGAGGTAAGTCGTGCACCAAGCAACCAAGGGGGTGGAGAGAGGATGAGGAGGGTAGACAAAGGGAGAGATTGTCGAGCTGCCTTGGTGTAATAAAAGTCGAAGAAACATTATTCTTCACTGTTTAAGAACAATTAAAGTTCAGGAAAGACCAGAGAGTAACAAAAGTGGGATTTCGAGGGGAATGGGAAAGCAACACAATAAACTTGGAGAAATAGCACAATCATGCACAGTGTACTGCAAGTGTAGAGAGAGGGAGGAGAGGAGGAAGGAGTAGAAAACAGGTGTAAAGCTTGCCGTTAAAATCTAAATCCTTTCTAAGTGGCACTGCTATGCACCACCGAACTGCTCCATAAAGTTGATATACATATTGGCAGATTCCTTCAAGAAGGCTAAGTAGGGGCATTAAAGTAAAATGTGTCAAAATGTGTTAGTTACCACATGATCAACTACGATGACCACAGTGCCTCGAGATGGTATTATATAGTTTGTTAATCCAAACACTGCCTGCTTTTGTGAAGTAGCAGATTAAATGCAAAATATAAACCTGCAGGGTTTACAATGCAGCTGAAGGCCATAAAGACAGGAAAGGCTATTAGGGGAGAGAAATGCACTTACATAGTCCTATATTTCATTGTGTGCAACTACTCTATGAGCTTTGAATTTTTTCAGTAGCATGTAGTTTATCCCTGGCTATCTCATCACATTCTGTTTTTGTAATGTGATCTCCACCAGACGCAATGAAAATATTACTGGTCAATGCACGATAAGTTTGATATGCTCCTGTTAACATTAATAAATCTATTTGAATCACTTTGTGTTTTGATGGAGTTAGGTTTTTGTAAATACAAGTACATTAAGTTAATTCAAATGCAGATTTGTGCAGCATGTTCCTATAGGGAGAAATAATTTTGGGTGAGTCCCAAGAGCAAGATATTTCAATAGTTTAACTCACCGAATATCAGTACTTTTAATAAGTACTGAGCTGAATTATGAGAGACGTATTACCAAATTCTCCTGGTATTGCACGCTTTTTAATAGGCTCTTCCAAGATGATCGTGATGAAAGCTCTGAATCTTTCATCAGAGCGAATTTTATCTCCATGATCCTGACTACTGAAGAGTGTAGAACGTTACCTCTTTATATAGTATACTAAATTAAGGTACACTGTGTAAAGAGTTCAAGCAATCCACAGAGAAATCACAGAGGCACAAATTAAATCCAAAATGCTCTCTTTTTGGGTAGTGTGGTCGAGCAGTTAGGCATATCAGAGGGTAGTGCTACACATGTAAGGCACACACTCATACAGTGAGTGAGAAACGCAATCAAGAAATCCAACATCAATTTATAAAAATAACACCTACTTTTAATTCAATTTAGATATCAAGATCACCAGAATCAAGTGACTACTTTCGAGTTATGAGTTTTTCGAGTTTGCAAAAGTTGGCACACTGCATTTTTCAGATGTAGCAATGTTGTCCTACAGAGGAAGAACAAGCACTGCAAACAGGTATAGTACAGAGACTTACAGGACCAATCTCCTGTACTTAGGGTAAGCATGGGGCAAGCTTCAAGGCTGCACCAGAAGGTCACCTCGAGTGACACTGGGGCACCCAGATGTAGTTCAGCTTTGGGTGCCCAGTGTAAGTCTATGGGGATTGGTCTGGTTATAAAGTTGCTACAGGGTTGCACTGTAAGATCAGTCCAGGGGAACCCACGGGGGCTCAACCTTTGAGGTCCTTGGGCACGTGGGGATACCGCTAGTACACATTTCCTCAGGCTGTAGGGCTCAGGTACAATGATGTCTTCTGGCATTGGGTTTGGTGCTTGAGTCACTAGTGGTTTCAGGGGGCCTGCAGAAACAGTCTGCAGGCTTCAACTGGGGTTCCCGTCTGAACAAGCCAAGAAGTGGGCTCAGGTCTCACGAAACCAGGAGATGTGAGGACACCCTTGGACCTCTTCTCCTCGTGCCGAGGAGTACATGTGCAGAGGTGTCCTGAGGTGTCAATTCTCTGTCTCCAGGTCACTCGCGGTTGCATGGGGGTCTGCAGCAAGAGGCTGCAGACGCCGCTTTGAAGTCCACAGAGTTCAATCTTAGGGTGGGCTTTATCTCTAAAGGGCCTGGGAACCACACTGGCACTGTCAGCTGACTTCAGCTCAGGCTAGGTTGCTCAGGTGCAGTTGTGCTGTGGAGCATCAGGTCTTTGGTGGTCCCGTTACTCACAGTTCTTTCTTTGGGTGCCTGCAGATGCAGGGAAGCAGCTTCCTTTCTTCAAGGGAGTTCTTCTTGGTGATTTGCAAAGCAGTGGCAGCTCGCCTGATTTCTTGGAGGCTGCAGTGGCAGGACAGGTCAGTTGGTCTGTGAGGGTCGGGTGCGTCAGGCAAGGTGGCAGAGTTGACGCCAAGTCAGTCATGCTCCTCGGTTCTCAGGTCGGCAGGCTTCTTACCCATTCCTTTTGAGTGAGGGGTAGTAGCCATTGAGCTACTTAGCCTTGGGGTCACTACATCCCCTAGATGACCACTTCTTGTGGGAGTGGGCATCACCCTGTCCAGAGGTCCTAAATTCCACCTTACACAAGATGGTAGAATTTCCTAGGCTGTGTCCACTTGAGGCTGGTCAACCTCGGAGTGTGTCCATTCTGGAAATGTGACACACCAACTGCATAGCTAATTTTCCCACCTGCCCAGGTGCCAGATGGGCCCTGGAGCAGGAGAGTCAGCATCTCCCTCTGAGGAAGGCCAGTTCTACTTACCAAAGGTGGCGGGCTTCTTTGAAGCTCCCTGCCTTGGAATGTAGGACATCCTGTGGGAAGTGGTGTATAACACCCCTGCCCGAGCAGACTTTGTTTCTGACCTCCAGGGCGCAAAAGTGAGGGCCCTCCCCTTTGGGGTTCAGGTTCTCGTCTGTTGGTGGCAGACTGGTTATAACTAGTCAGTGAGCTCACCCATAGTCAGTAGGCTTTCATGGGGCAACTCTAAGGTGCCCTCTCGGTGCATGAATTAATAAATCCATCACTGGAATCAGTGAGGGTTTATGAATATGAGAAGTTTGATACCAAACATCCCTATTTTCAGCAAAGCCATCATGTAGCTGGTGAACTCATATTGACTAGTGTCCAGCACATATATTTAAAATGGCTTCCCTGTTCACTTACTATGCCTAGGAATCAATAAAGACATAGTAGGGGCATATCTGCTCTTGCAGATATCCCCACACACGTAAAATAATGCACCCTCCCTTAGAGATGTAAATATTGATGTAGGGATGACTAACAAGTAGTAAATGCAGTGTTTAGGGTACATGGCCCACAGTCTGTGTTTAATGTTGTGTTTTCACTTCTAGGGAGCACTTGTCACGCAGCCTGCAATGGCAGTCTACATGAGGTTGGTGCTGAGTTCCTTACAGTGGCACAAATTGTGCTGCATCTCTTAGGGACCCTCCTTAGTACCCAAGCCCTATGTATCAGGGATACCATTTACCAGGGACTTACAGAGGTGCTGAAGGACTTGGCCACTTGAGGATCAAGTGACCAGGTGTCTTGTTTTGGGAAGGCACACTGGCACTGGAGACCTGGTTAGCAATTCAGTCAAATATGCACCAAAAACCAGGCAAAAGGTTTATGTAGGGAGGGTACTACAACTAAAACCCAGCTTCCTACAGAGAGGGAGTGAAAATGTCAGGAAAGGGAAGTTAAGGGAGGATTGATGAGGTGTAGAATATTTTCATCTTGGCTAATTTATAATACCAGAGTAACTTGCATTACTGTGACCAGTAGCAGTCTGACGTTTTGGGTATTCAATGGGAGGTGTAAGTTGGAAAGAAACACAAATCTTAGTGTTCTTTGCATGCACATTAAAGGAGGAGCAGCAAATATAGTAGAAACAGAAAAGTATATATCACCGACTCTTGAAAATAACAACTAGTTGGAGAGTGGTGGCAAGAGCATAGTGTATAATCACGCCACTCATGGGTAATTGGAGAAGTAGCTGGAGAAAGAACATGATCTTTCTGTGAAATGCCTTGGAGGGCAAGATCATGGCTAAGTGGTCAACAGTACTGCATGCAGCAGAGACGTCAAAGAGGATGACAGTGGAAGATGCTATATTGGCATTTAGAGGAAAGAATGTTAGGGAAAACTGTGAGGATAGTTTCCAGGAAGCTTGATTGGTGAACATCAGGGGGCAGATTTACTATGGACTTGTGTTTTCCTTGCATGTCCTTAACCAGAACTTACTAAGACAGCCAAAGCAACGTTGATGCTAGGTAGTACAACCTGCGTCAGCACAAAGAGAGAGCAGAAATGCTCTATGTCTCTGTAAATATGGATCAATTCTGCCCTCTTCCTTTCACGCAATGCTGCACAACAGGTTAGCTTGCTGGGTTGTAAGAAATAATGATAAATCTGCTCCTAGTTTGCTCAGGATTCAGTGCACTTATTTAGGGCAGATATTTAGTGAGTCCGATGAACACAAGTTAATTAGGAGTTTTAAAAAACAAAAGGAGTGGGTACACTGGGCAATACATTTCTAAAGTTAAAGGTTAATTTATAGGTTTTTCAGCAGGGAGAACGATAACATATTTGAAGAACTCAGTGTAGGTTCATGAATGGAAAAGTGAATAAGGAATGCAGTGAGGCAGGGAAGTACAAAAGAAGATAGGGCAAATGTTTGGGGGAAAAATATCATAGGAAATGGTTAATAGGCTGCAAAGAGTAGTACTGAGGTCAGTCCTTTTAGGGATTCCAAGGAGAGATAGTCCAGTCAAGCAGTTTGCCTGGTGGCAAATGGTAGGAGATGGTAAGGTGGGTGAGAGTACCAAAGAGGGGGCTAAATGTGTCTTGGAGTTTGGATGGGGGAGTGAAACATTATGAGCAGTAGCAGGCAGAAGTCTTTGAACAAAGTAGGTATCCATGTGTGGTGTCAGTCTCTTATGTATTTTATATACTTAGTTTGAGATTGTGCTTTAATTAATTTTTTCCTAGAGGTGTGAGTGTTCTTAGTGGCAGTGGGGAGTAGCCAGATTCGAACTGACATGAAATTGTGAGGGGTTTGTTGGGGATGGTTTCATGGTGGGGTGATAGGGTGACGGTGGTGGAGACTAAGATAAGGTTGAGTTGTTTGCCACATATATGGGAGTGTTTGGGTGTTGGCATTTGTGAGAGGTGATTTAGGTGCATCTTGAAATAACCAATGTTATAAATAGCCAGCCAACATGTGTCTGCAACACACAGGACCTTTGAGCTACAGCGACAACCGTCTATGATGCCAGGGCTGCCCTTCACGCTACATCGACAACCAACTGTGAAGTTACATGTTCCTCGTGTCCCCCTCCACCACGAATGGGACTCTTTGCATTTGAATGAGAAGGTATATTTTCAGTAGCCTGATCCTTATATCTGGCCTGCATTCCATCAAGGTTATCCTGAACTTGTAACTTTCTCCCAGTCCTGAACAGCCAGTTGGCTACGAGAGGCGCTTTGGGCTTTTTGGCACTATTTTCACTTAAATCTTTAACATTGCATATCTGCGGTTCTGCTGACTGTATTATTGTTGTTTTGGTGCTAATTTATTATTATTTGGGATATTTCTTGTGCTATGTTTTCAGTTTATTTCTGTTTGAAGTGCTGCATAAATACATTACACAGTGTCTCTAAGTTACGCCTGACGACTCTGTGTCAAGCTACCAGAGGGTTGAGGGCAGGTTAATTTGCTATTTACTTGTGCCTCACCCTGACAAGGACTGTGTTTACCACTTAAGTAGGGTTTCACCACCCCTGCCAGGAACCCTATATCTTTCAGTCACCAAAATCCAAGGCTTTATTACTCTGCAGAACTGGGCTTCCTATCAGAAACCAAATCTAAGACAAATGATTAAGCTTTGCAAACCAAGTTAAACAATTACAATCTTAAAACACGGTAATGTGAGAAAACTGAGCTTTTTGCAGATGTTCTCTCACTTTCTGCCCCTGTGTTTGACTGATACTGGTGTGTTCTGAGTCTGGTTGTGCACTAGGCTCTGCCAACCAGTCCCAGGGCCAGTGTTCTGTGTAAAAAAGAATATGGCGATTATACATTGGATTTTGTACATTTTGATGCAATTTTGTTCATTAATTTGTTTTTATTGTCTTTTGTGTCTTACTTAGTTAAGTATTGGTGTTTTTAAATGCTTTACGCACCTGTCTCCTAAATTGAGACTGTCTGCTCACACGGTTGAGAAAGAATTCGTTTTACTGAGACCTTGACTGGGTCTTATTTGTGATTGTGGTATTCTTACAGCTGTAGGTACCTACCTGCACCTACTAATAAACCCCTTTCCAACAAGTAACAATAATCAATCTGCCACATAACTGATAGAAGTCTGGTAAATGGCAAGAAGAGTCTTCCAAAAATTAAACAGTAGACCAGAAAAAATAATGCACAAAACTCTTCTGCAAAGAGATTGCCTCAGCAGAAGTCTGCCTCTGGACATAATGTGAAAAGATCAATAGAGGTACATGTTTTTTAGGATATGTGTCATGTTTCTATGATATGTATTTTATGAGTGATATAATTGTAGTAGCTTCGATTTCCAATTGCAAGTGAATTAGTTAAATGCATGTAAAAATTCAAAACACATTTAGAAATATGCAGGTAAAGTGTAACAGATTCTGCTTCGCACCACCTAAAGAACCCAAAGCATGGCAATAAAGTGAATTGCTTTGTGTTGAATGTACCAGAAGAAAGGGACAATTAATCTTACAGTTCTTTCAAAAGGTACAATAAATCTTACTGTTCGTTCAAATATGACACCCAGGCAAATCCTAAGATTAAGCAAGTTTGATGGTACCAAGGCTAATCTTCAGACCCCTCATTGGTTACCTGTAGCCAAATGTAACATCTTCAGACAGGCAAACATGGAGTTTATATGCCTCAGCCTATCTACAGGTGAAATTGTCAGGTAGTCCAGGGGCACAGTTTTTGAGATCAGGAAACCAGTTGCTTCTGAAAGTTCCAAGAAGCAAACTTCATTGGAAGATGCCTTAGGTTTCCTCTACAGGGGCAAGGGGAGATGGAATTGCCTTCAAAACAAGAAAAACATAAGCCTCCTTAGTTAAGCATCAGGAAAGTGGTAAACACATTCTTGTTAAGTCATTAATCCTCTATTTTTATCGATTGACCACGCATGGCATTTTGTAAACATGGGTATTTAAAACCAGAGCTAGGCGCCTAGAAAGAATGTACTTTGTAGTACATACCAATGAATAAATAACAAATTGATAAATAAGGAAAGAAAGAAACTAAGAAAATTGAATGTAGTCGTTCTGAAACTTTGTCAGAATTAAAAGTGTGTGTGTGCCAGTTGTTGTTTTAAAGCCTAAGTATCAAAAAGGATGCACTTCCAGACATAGTGCTAGATCGGCGAATTCTTGCATATTTATAATTCTTTTCACTCTGCTACAGATTTTCCACACGACTGTCCCAATGCTTCACATTACACTTTTTTTTAAAGCTTTCTATCTTCTTCATGTTATTTTCCACTGTAAAAAAAGGTAGCCGAGTGAAAGCAGGTGATCGTTGCATGACTTCAGAGTAGCTGGCTCTAGATTTGTGAAGAATGAAATGACACGGGTAGTGTTCAGAGTGGTCGTAATCTGGTGCATCGGACAGCTTTGAAAGCCCTCTGCTGGCCTCTCTCTGATTGGATTAATAGATTTTACAGTTGTTCTGGGCTGCTTTAAAGTGGCCACATCATTCCTAGATGGCAGGCACTCTTTCCATTTGTCACATCTTAACTAGGTGGACCGCAATGATGTATAAATTATCAGAGCAACCAAAGGAACCTTTCTGTCTATGCCGTCATCACTGCACATTTTTTTCATAAATCTGAAACCTGGGATATGAAAAAAGTCAGCTGTTCATTTCATACAACGAGCTATTATTTTGTGATTAAAATACATTGGAAAACATCACACAGCTCATTGCTCCAATTGACAGTACATTTTGCAAACAGTGATTCCGTCTTGTGACAAGACACTTTGAATTGATTTGGAGTGATTGGTCCAACTGTTTGGTTTATTATTACCTAAGGGTTAATTATTCCATATTTCGGACGGCGAGTCCGGGTGTTGTTGATGGTCCACGGATATCTATGTTTTTTAATATTATGCGGAATATTACACACTTACCATACTTGTAAATTTTCTTATTATGATTACTACTTTATTTGGTAAATAAAACTGAACAAACATGCCAGTAGAACAAAGCTTGTGGTTTTTTCCCTGAAAATGGCATCAACAAAGGGTTTGCGGTGCTAAAATTACCATCTTCCCAGCTTTCAGGAACAGGCAGATGAATCACATTTTTCAACACAAGTTTGGCAGTTTACTGGGACATACCCCATTTGTACTATTTTTTGTGCTTTCAGCCTCCTTACAATTAGTGACAGAAATGGGTGTGAAACCAATGCTGGAGTCCGGACAGCTAAACATTTCTGAAAAGTAGACACAATTCAGAATTCAGCAAGGGGTCATTTGTATAGATCGTTCAAGGTTTTCCTACTGAAAGTAACAGCTAAAATAAAACATATTGAAATTGAGGTGAAAAAAAGAGCCATTTCTGTCCACGTTTTCTTCTATAACTTTTTTCGCTATGGCAGATTTTTGAATGCAATATACTGTTACGTCTGCTGTTGTGGGGATGTATAGGTCTTGTAGGTTCATCGAGAACCTTAGGTACTCAGAGCCAATAAATAAGTTGCACCTTGAAATGGATTTTCATTGTATACCGGGTATACAGCAATTCATTTGGTGAAATATAAAGAGTGAAAAATAGGTATCAAATAAACCTTTGTATTTCCAAAATGGGCAGAAGATAAGGTGTTGAGAAGCAGCGGTTATTTGTACATCTCTGAATTCCAGGGGGTCCCCATAATAGCATGTGAATTATAGGACATTTCTCAAATAGACATTTATTTTATACACTGTCTTATATTTGGAAGGAAAAAATGTAGAGAAAGACAAGGGGCAATAAAACTTGTTCTGCTATTCTGTGTTCCCCCATGTCTGCTGATAAAAAGTGTACCTCACTTGTGTGAGTAGGCCGAATGCCCGCAGCAGGAAAAGCAACATGGACACATCACATTTTCCCAAAGAAAACTGACCTGTTTTTTGGAAAGTGCCAAGCTGTGGATTTTGGCCTCTAGCTCAACCTAGCAAACCTGGGCATTTCTGAAAACTAGACACCTAGGGGAACCCAGGATAGTTTAACATCTGGTGCTCTCACCAGGTTCTGTTACCCAGAATCCTTAGCAAACCTTAAAAGTTGGCAAATTGCTTTTTCCTCACATTTCAGTGCTGCAAAGTTCTGGAATCTGAGGAGAGCCACAAACCTTCTTCCAACCAGCATTCCCCCAAGTCTTCCGATAAAACTTATCCCTCATGTGTTTAGGTAGGCCTAGGGCCTGCAACAGGAAATGACCCAAAACACTACATGGACACATTAAAATTATCAAATGCAAAACTACCTGTTTTTGCGGGGGGCTCCTGCGTTTTTGGTCCTGGGCTCAGCAGCCATCTAGTAAAACCTACCAAACCCAGACATTTGTGTAAACTAGACACCTGAGGGCGTACAGGGAGGTGTGACTTGCGAGGATCCCCCAGTGTTTTCTTAACCAGAATCCCCAGCAAACCTCAAATTTAGCTAAAAAAATGTATTTTTTCCCACATTTCTGTGTCGGATCACTGCACAGGCACAGATTTCCTTCCACCCAACGTTCCCCTCAGAATCCCAATAAAAATGGTACCTCACTTGTGTAGGTCGGCCATGTGCGTGGGACAGGGAAGAGCCGAAAACACGTCGAAATTGAGGGGGAACCAAAGGGGATCCAAAAGGGTAGTTTGAAAAAAAAAGCATTTTTAGGCTGACAAGTGGGACAGAGGTTTTATCAGTATAGATGCAACAATGCTAGGTGGTAGAAGTTTTGTGGATTCCTGCAGATTCTGGAAGATTTTATCACAAACATGTGGGTAAAATGTGTGATTTCAAGCAAAGTTGGAGGTTTGCAGGGCATGGTGGGTAGGAAAATGGTACTGGGTGCATGTGAATCACACCACCCTGGACTCACCCAGATGTTTAGTTTTCAGATGTGTCTAGGTCTCATAGATTTTTCTAAATGGCAGCCTCCCAAAGTCCAAAAAGTGCAGCCCTCACTATTCCAAGTGGGACGATTTTGAAAGTTAGACAAGCTCTCATGGCCCAAATGTAAAACCAAAACACAAAATAATCAAATGTCCTCTTGCTTGCCTTTGGGATAAGAGTTTTTAGTGTGCAGGGGAGAGCTGAAAGACTGTTACCCCTTTTAGTTGGAGTAGGGGCATAACCATGCCCATACTGGTTGGTAGCCACCACCCACTACTTTTGTTTTTTAAATTTCCTGGCATCTAGTAAGCTTTCTGCACCCTCAGGGGAGTGGATCAGGGGTAATTGACGCATATGCCCACCGGTGAGCAGAACAACTTTGTCTCCAGTTATTTGGGGTGGTGGTGGGGGTATGGCCATAACCCCACCTTCTTTTTTGGAAAAATAATTTCCTTGGTGTCTGGTTGGCTTTCTGCCCCCCTCTGTAAAAATAAATAAAGAAATAAATAAATCCCTGGTGCCTAGTGGTTTCTGCCCCCAAGGGTGGCAGAAATGGCCTAAAATAAATTTGTGCCCAAGGGGAGCGGCCCTTGCCTAAGGGGTCGTTCCCCATCTGTAAAAAAAAACATTTTTTTTAAATCCCTGGTGCCTAATGGTTTCTGCCTCCCTTGGGGCAGATCAGCCTAATTAAAAAAGGCTGATCTGCCCCAAAGGGGGGCAGAAATGGCCTCAAAACAACCCCCCCCCAGATGAGTGACCCTTGCCTTAGGGGTCTCTCCCCACTTATAAAAACAAAAAAAAATATTCCTGGTGTCTAGAGTTTTCTGCCCCCATTGGGGGCAGATATGCCTAATTACAATATACTAATCTGCCCCTGGGGGGGCAGAAAAGGCCTTAAAAAAAATCCCCACAGGGAAACAGCCCTTGCTCAAGGGGTCGCTCCCCTTCATTGTAAATATGAAGGAAAAAAAACTCCCTGGTGTCTAGTGGGTGTTTCTGCAGCCCGATCGCTTCACGATCGGGCTGCAGAAATGCTCAGACAAACATGAAAGGAAAGGCCTTTCCCTTTACTTTCATGTCTCTCATCTCTCTGCCCTCTCCCACCCCCCAGTCGGAAGAGCTTCCAGCGCGATGGGGGCTGCCTCTGATCAGGTCAGCGTGTGATTGCATGCAGATGTCATCAGACATCACTGGGGGGGATGGGGTAGAAGAGGAAGCAATTCCTCTTTCATCCCTGCCAATGGGAGGGGGGTGAGAGGCCCATGGAGGGAGCCTGAGTGCCATGGCCTAAGACTTAACCACCTTGTCCCAGGCACCCGAGGAGTTAAAGGAACTTTAGCATGGTAATGTGAAGCGTTACAAGTAAATAGCATAGGAATGGATACAAGTATATTTGGAAGCAAAGAACTGTAGAATAATATTGGTGCAGGTTAAAAGGTCAGGTGGCAGTTACATTGTCAAGCCAGACCTAAAAATCCATGTAGGTTAATGACTGTCCTTCTCCCATCTGTGCTGCTGCCAAAGTAAAAGAACCTAAATTATGTAGTTATCTACTACACTTTAATAGCATCCCACTGTAATGTGTGTGCCCCTGAAAATTCAAGCTTAGCTAGCTAGATAAATAAACAAAATAATCAAAGATGCATGAAGAGCGAGTACTTTTTATTGGAAGCACAGAAATTCTGCCTAATCAAAACATGTACTTGTGGATCCCAATAGTGGGTGGAGCTAAAGCCCCTCTCCAGAAATGCTCATTTAATTGTCTGGTGACTGCTGCACTAAAATACCAGGCCATAACCATTCAGACAGAACTTTTGCAATGTGAGGGATCAAGATCATGGCTTACTCCTCTTCTACAATATTGAGAAACCAGAGCAAATCAGAACAAAACAAATGTCTTGTGATCAACAAAATAAACATCAGGTCATTTGACTGGAGTCAAACAAGAAACATGACAAACAAACATTTTACTCTATATAAATTATTCTCATTGGTGAGCATAGCTTAGTTGCCAAACAAGATGGAACCCATTTAGAGGAGCACCCCATCAGTCTAAAACCATACCACGTAGCTGTCCTGAAAATTCAGTATGCGTAGACTCTTTGAGCTACATCGGGTGTGTGAGATGCTTCACATTCAAGGGACTGAAATCGGCTGCACTTAGAGCACCAAAATATCACTCATAGTCGAAGAGTGAGGTTGTCTGCTGTTTGTGAAACCTGAGAGGGTTGGGGCCTCTCAGTTCTTGTAATGGGGGCATAACTTCCCTGTGTGGACCTTGAGGGGCCAATCTTCTTTTTTGTTACACCTTTGATTCCACCTTTCAGAAGGGAGGTAATATGCAGAATTTGTCGACTGGGACAGCTCAGACTGCTATCGCAGGTTGAAGCCTCCATGAAGACAAAGGAAGTATGGCTGAGAGGCATTCCATGATGGTGGAAGTAATACCTGAAAAATTACATGACCCACCTTTCTTCTGCACACAATTCAAGTATATTGTGGAACCCAGAGTGATAGGTAGTAGCTAAGAGTAAGAGCAGCACCATTAAGAATATTTCAACTCACTCATACCCTTAAATTGTATGGAAACTTTGCTTGCTGCAGCTTTTCTGAGGGCACACCTGTGAACCGATGAACAGCTTTGGGCCTGTGGAGCTTGTGGAAGACTTTTGCTGGTGGCCCTGTGGGTGATACTGACAGGTTGTGCAGCGTGCCATTGGTCTTGAAGACTGAGACTAGCATAAGGCCCAAGATGGAGGTTCTCAGGATCTAGGCACTTGGTGCCCTTTTAGGGTCAGTGGAGTGTTGCTTCTGTGTCCTTACGACCTTTGTACAACCTTTTCCTTTACCCACTCCTTCTGCCAAACATTTTATGGGTGAATACAGATAAACTAAGCTGAGCTGTGGAATATACACCACCAAGAATGATTTGCAATGTATGAATCCTTAACTTGGAATCTGTGCCCTGACTGATTGTTGAACATGCCCACATAAGTAAAGTGAGTAGTATATCCAGGGCTTCCAGAACTGGCCCCACACCTAAATTCACAGAAGTGTAAGATTTTCAGGTGTGGTTTGCTGCTAAATCACAAAGTCGACAGAATTATATTGCGTATTGATTACAGTCTCAAATTTATATGTTTCAGAAACACAGATTGGAGGCAATAACTAGAGGTTCCAAAATGTTTGTCTTCCTGTCAATTCAAAAGACATCTTGAATGGAGCTCACTCGTTCTAGTTTATTGACTAAGGGACTGACACAACACAGCTATCGGACACTGCTTCAAAGGCTTACAAACACCTTCTAGTTACACAAATTGACACTAGACTCTTGGTAGTGCAACTCAAATTGGTAGGGTCCATCCCTGCTGAATGTGATAAGGAGCCCTTGAGACTTCCATATCTCACAGATATTCACTTGCTTTGGGCTGGATGAGGGACCCTTAATGATTAATGATAGAGGGCCCCATTAATTGTTGGGTTCTCCTTGCACCACAAGGGGCTGCAGGGACCTGTGCAATGCTTTGTAAACTCTAAAAGCAAAACAAAAATATTCCACAGTTCCTTGGAACTGTTTGAGAGACAGGAAGTTCAATCCTGTGACTATCTCCAGCCAAAGCCTGACATTAAGTTTTCTGGTGCTCACTTTATGTAGTAAGATTGGGTCACAAACCAATTGGTGTTTTTGATGCATTGTGAACCCAGCTTCTTTTGATTATGAAAACAACCACACTGCAAAATGTACATTTTTATTTTTATTAATTATGAGACAGGAACCCTTTAGTGACACCACTGCAAGCAGTTGTTGTGAAAGTCCCACTTTTTTGGGAGACATATTTGACAGATATGCCTAGTCCTCAAATGAGTCTCTTAAGATTAGAGTTTCTAAGGCTAACTGTCAGCAGATGCAAAGAAGCAGCGATAGTGCCTAATGGACAAAATGCAGAATGGACAGACTATTTTGTAAACAAGATACATTTTCTTAGCATTTGAATGGTAAACCTAATCTATTGTTTTACTCTTTTGGGTTTTAAAACAGTAGTTTTAGTGGCTTATTTAGCTTAACATTATTGCAATGGTTTTAATTAGTCGGTGAAATAAATAAGTAATAATTAAAATTACGCCCTTATGACCTTCAAGAAAAGCCTTAAAGGAGTTGGAGATTGGATGGGCAAAAGCTGCCTTAGACCTAATTCTGATAAATAAGAAATCCCCTTTGTCGGAACACCAGCACAATCACTGACTCTCTCAGCTGTTGGCCATCGGAGCTGAGGGAATTTCCCTTCTCTCTCTTCCTGTGTCAGAAATTTGGGTGACTCAGCTCTGTCATTTGAACCCTAGATCAAACGTGTCTCTGCCAGCTGTTTTGCTATACTAAAGTCCCTTTGAAGGATATTTCATCTGATTCTGGTGACTTCTTGTAACATGATTGTCCATGCCCTAGTGACCACCAAACTAGACTACGCTAATAGCCTTTAACTGGGCTTGCCAGATTTCTGTCTGTATCGCTGCAGATTATTTAAAATGCTGCAGCTCACCTTGTTCCCTAAGGTCCTGCTATATTAATTAGGGTCTGCGCATCTCTGCCAGCAGCAGTGACATTATATAAAAAGCCGAGTTAAATTCAAGATCCTAATCTTTGCTTACAGGGCATTGGAGAACAAGGGATCTCAGCATTTGAGAAGCAGACTCAAAGCCTACAGCCAAGCGAGATCCCTCAGGTGTAATTTCCAGAAGCTCCTGCACATTCTGAGGGTTCACACGGCTAGGTTGGTGGGAGATTCTTCTCTTTTCTGACAGCACACCTATGGAATTCACTTCCGTTTTTGCCTTCGTTTTGCCCCCTCATAAAAGATCTTTAGAAAAGGCCTGAAGACCCTCCTGTTTAATGCCTAGTCTGGAGGTTCACTTTTGCCATTTTGCTCTCTTGACAGTCTTGCTGATTAGTGCCGAGACACTCCCTAGGGAATAGTGCTGAGACACTCCCTAGGGAATAGTGCCGAGACACTCCCTAGGGAGTAGCCATGCACTCTACAAATGCCATTACATTACAAATCCCAAAACTCATCCATCAGGTATAGTGTTTCCTTGTTTGCCTTGCAACTTTATATTATTGTTTTTCTATTCATCGCTAAGCCTTATATTGTCCCTGCAAACCTGTGTAGCAGAAGGTTTTGAGTTAAGTGTCATAACAGAGACCTGGCTTCCTAACAAATAGTTTCATTGTCTCCTCTCCGCCCCCTCTAATAAGGGAGCTTCCATGAACCTATTCCTCTTTAATATGTTTATAGAGCTGGTGGAGACAAAAGTATGTAAAGTATGGTATGGTATGATGTGGTTCGGTATGGTATGGTATGGTTATTTATAGAGCACATACTACCCCTGAGCTGAAGTTCTTTGAGAATGGGTTGAATACTCCCTCATGGAAGTCCAATGTTGTTGATTTAATTATGCATAAGGGTTACAGTTATGCTGTTTTCATTCTCTCTTGCATTGTGCAATATTGAACTGTATTGTATAGTTCCTTGGAGATTAAAGTTAATGTGTTTTTTGTTATATGGAGCCTTAACATTCTTTTGTATTGTACTGGCATTTATATAGCACTTTCTACCCCTGACAAGGTGCTAATGGACGTTGTGAATAATCTGTACTGACATTTTGTGGGATAATTGCATCTTTAAAGACATTTGTCATGCAAAATGAGATACAATTTTCCTTCGTGTTTTTCCTCAATCCTTACACAGTTTGTAATTATTTTGCATGCAATTTGTTCTGCAGTTTGTTACAGAACACTTTAAAAAAATTTCATGCAATCAGCCATATCATATGGCCTTACGAAAATGTGCAATCTGTCATATAGGCATACATTCAGGTAAATGCACAGTCGGTCTTGTAGTGATTACTCAAGGGGTCATACAAACAGTCATGCAAGCATACAGCTACTATCTACAATAGTGGTACCAATGAAATACAATTGACAGCCATCATAGAATCTAAACACCTGGTGATAGCATTAAACCATCAGGAAAAACAACTCAGGAGTGGCAGAATCCTAGCTGCTGGTGACAGTGCCAAGCAACCTGGAAATGTGCAAGAAGCCAACACAAGAGCAACATACACCATGAAAGACTATCTGTATTTTAACCTGTTTTTTGAGTTTCTATGATTAAAAAAATAATAATGCTTCCAGGTCAGGCATTAAATATAAATGGCATGTGTTGGTGAATTGTCTAACGTTACAGCATGCAAATTATTTGTATTAAAAAATGGTAATAGCAAGCTACTTAGAGGAGCATCCGATGAAGCGTGAAAAGGAGATTTTGACACTTCTAGGTAGATTGACCTAGTAAATGAAAAGGCGCACACTCTTCACAGTGAAGGGAACACAGAAAGATAACTCCAGAACAATGGTTTGCCATTTGTTTTGCAATGTTGCCCACCTGTGTGGTTCACTTAAGTGCATTGGTGCTGGCATGGTTCAGCCGAATTGATGTGATAGCTGTGACCCAAGGCGAGTTTGTTAAATTTCAGCCCAAGGACAGAATCAGTGACATACTGGTAGAGTCATTTAGAGCGTTCTCTGGTATATGGTGCCCTTGTAATGAATATGAGGGCTGTCATGGAATTAAAAACAAAATGGAGCGGAACACAATTGTCCCATCCGTGAACATCACAAAGGCGAAACTGTCATGCTGTGTTTCGTTTCCCACTCAGGTGTGTTATCTATGAAAGAATGTATGTTTAGGGTCACTTTTGATACTCATTCAAAAATAGATTATCATTGGAAGCATCATTGGAAAAATCATACTCACACTGTCACAAGTAATGGAAGTGATTCAATGGTGCAGTTCATTTTAATTATGGCAACTTAAGGATATAGTCACTCATTCCATTCTGTAACATCATTGAGTCCCCCAGTAAGTGGTTTAAGAGAAAACCGGAGTGGCTTTACTGTAGAGTGCCTTCTTTGCCTGGAATTTTCAAGGGGGCACATGTTCCAAAATAGTCCTTGTAAAATTTGTTTGGTCTTGTGCTTTTATTAAATGTGTTACCATTTTGATTTTGGCCAGGTGAGGCATTATCCCTAGGTAATATAGGTGACAAGAGCACTCTTTCCTATACATAACTTACTTCGAGTTATAATTTGTAAAACGGTGCTGCGTCCATGTTTGGCCTTACCTCAAAACATTGCTTTATGTAATTCTGAGAGATGGCAAACATTTAAATTACTGAAAGGATTATTGCCCTTTGTCGAGGTGAAATCTTAGAAGGGAGATTGGGACTGGGCCAATTGTTGAGCACTCAAATGTGCAAGATGATCTTTCAAGTTGCTGGATCTCATGAATGGTCCTTTCTCCTGCTTCCTAAAAGTGAATTTTTTTCTGAAGACATTCTAGATCTTAGTGAATAGTGGGTCATACCTAGCGATAACCAAAATATTTTTTTCTTTGGTTTTAGTTCACCAACTAACACTTCGGCATAACAAATTGACCTTGCCTAAAACAGAATGGTCGAATACACATACTAATACTCTTAAAGGGACTACAGTAGTTGTGAGAAGTGTGTGACATGATACTTAGGGCCTCATTACGAGGCTGGCGGTCTTAAGACCTCCAACCTTGCGATGGTGGTCAGACCGCAGCAGACAGGGCGGTCTGACCACCCCATTATGACCATGGCGGAGCCCCCACGGTCAAACCACCAGCACCAGCAAGCAGCGCTGCCCTGGGGATTACGAGTCTCCATTCGCCAGCCTTTCCATGGTGGTAAACACTGCCATGGAAAGGCTAGTGGAATGGGGGCATCGGGGGCACCTGGGGGCCCCTGCACTGCCCATGCACTTGCATGGGCAGTGCAGGGTCCCCCATGCACAGCCCCATCGCACATTTCACTGCCTGAATTATGGGCAGTGTAATGTGTGACGGGTGCTGCTTCACCCGACTCACCACAACTTGCCGCTGGTGCAATTACGAGCTGGCGGCAATGTTGTGGTGAGTGTTCCGCTGGGCCAGTGTGTGAAAACGCTGTTTTTGCCCAATGGCCCCGAGGAACACTCCTAATATGGCAGACAAAAGACCTCCATTACTGGGGGTGTTATGCCTGCAGCAGCTTCTGCGGTCCTTTCCCAGTCATAATGAGGCCCTTAGTCTATCTTTGTCCCCTTTATTTGCTGCAGTGACACACAGACAGACACATATATATAATATATATATATACACATATCTATATAAATATATCTCCACACAGAGTCCTACTTCTAGACTAATAATGTGGCCGCGCACCACTGATTCGACTGCGGTCAGAAATGCAGGGTGTTCCAACGTTTATTTTATTGAACTCCAATTTGTTTTAAAGACTGCAAGCATCAATTAAAAATGAAATGCCCGAGGCATTTTGGCGACATGCCTTCAACTGGGCGATAGATAGATAGATAGATAGATAGATAGATAGATAGATAGATAGATAGATAGATAGATAGATAGATAGATAGCTAGATAGATAGATAGATAGATAGAACCTACTGGCGGTTGCAAGTAGGTAGTTATAGTTAGGACCTAGTTTCCATAGAAAAAGCATTTTTTGACTTGACTCTATCTTTGACACCGTTTGACAAATCTTCATGACATTTTCATTGACAGTTTTGCCTTAGGGTCTTGTTGTGCATGGAAAGTTTTGCAGTGATCCGTCAAGGGGGGGCTGGGAAAAAGTTGGGGGGCGGTTCAGGAAAAGAGCATTTCTTATGTTAATTCTCTAAAGACTCTTTAGACACGCCTGCAACCTGAACCGCTGGACGGAACTACATCAAATTTGGCAGAAAGGTAGCTTTTGGATCATGGATTGCACTTTTTGTTATTTGGCGTAAATGCATACAGTAGTTTAAGAGAAATTAAAAGAAATACAAATTTGTATATCTAGGGTCATGACCACTTTGCATATACTGCTATGCAGAGATCTAATTGGCTGCCAACACTTCTACCAGGAAGTGTGGCAGGCATTTTATTACTCAGCTTCAGCCGAGTCTCAAAAAGAAACAAAATAAAAGGGGGCAGGGTATGTTTACCCTAACACCCTACCCTTGCTGCAGGGGTACCCCTGGGACCCTGGCAGGGCAAAAAACATTTTTTTTAATTCACTGCGAATATTCACGAATTTCACTGTGAATTTGAAAAAAAAAAAGAAAAAAAAAAGCAAGCACACTGTTAAAAGCCCTGGGGACCACCACCTCCCCATGGCAATGCTTTCAAACTATGTGGGGTGGGAGGTCATGCGGACTCCCCTAGGACCTGGGGACCACCACCTCCCTGGAGCAACATATTAAAATGAATAGAGTGGGCTATATTTTAAAAATATGCAGGGAAGGGTGCTTGGACCTCCCTGGGCCCCGGGTACCACCACCTCCCCTGGGCAATAATTGAAAAGAATAGGGGAGCTGCACAGAGCCCTCCAGGTCCCGGGGAACACCACCTCCCAGGGACTAAATTTTAGGATTATACTGGAGGCTGTGCAGCCCCCCTCCCCTTTGCCATGGGGACCACCACTGCCCTCGGGCCCAGGGACTGCCACCTCCCTGGGGCTAAAATAAAATGACTGAAGGTGGTCTGTGCAGATTCTCCTGACCCCGGGTATTACCACCTCCCCGGAGCCAAATATATCTTTTTAAAGAAAGGGGGCTGTGCTGGCCACCTCCTGTATGCCATATATGGCCCTGGGGACTGCCTCCCCTCATGGCCAGCTGATGCTACCTCCCAAGGTGCCTACCCTGAGGCAGCAGCTGTTTGCTTTTGCTTGGCAGGAGCTGTGGCATTAAAAATGCTCCTCCATGCTGGAAGTGGAGATTTCATCTCTTCCTGCCCGCAGGCATGCAGGCAGGGAAAGCGATAACATTATTGCTCCTGCACGCAGGGAGCTGCTTTCGTAGCAGCTTCCTGCATGCTGGAGCAATGCCGTCTCTGTGGCAACGTGGCCCTCCTCCCATTTTGTGGCCCTTCATACATATTTTAAAAATAGCCTCAGTAGGTGGTGTCCCCAGTGCCCGGAGAGTCATTGCACTCCCCTTGCATAGTTTTTAGATATAGCACCAGGAAGATGGTGGTGCTTGGGGTCGGGGGGAGGTCTGTGCGTCCCACCCATATATATTTTTAAGGTCATTCCAGGGAGGTGGTGGTCCCAGGAACCAGAGGGGTCTACATGCCCCCCCTAATTTTTTTTAAACTAATCATAATATGTAGCCCCGAGGAGGAAGTGCTCCCTGGGGCCCCAGAGTTCATGTGGCCCCCCTATTCTTTTCAAATATGTAGCCCCGTGGAGGTAGTGGTTCCCAAAAGCCAAGCAGGGGGGGCCTTGAGCCCCTTCCTCATTAAATATATTGGCCATGCCCCTGGGATGTAGCCCAACAGGGGGCAAAATTAAAAAGAAGTGTAGTTGACCACCCTTTCTAAAAAAAACAAAAAATTGTAAAATCCACCGATCCACCTGTGGATTTCACAAAAAATTTAAAAAAATTAAACTTTTTGGACTTGGTGGGTTCCCAGGGTGGCCCAAGGACCAAGGCAAAGGTGTTAGAGTATATGTACTCTGTCCCCTTTTTTTCTTTTTTGGTGTGTCACAAAGGCTGTGTGAGGCGAGGGGTTGGGTGGTTATAGGGGGTTGCTCGCAGGGTCTGGGCATCGGCCAGGCCCTGTGGGTAACCTCCGCCATGCATGGCCTTGCACATCGGTGGTTGGTTAATATATAGCAATTAAAATGTCTTTACTTTAAAAAACACCCATAGAAATCCACTGAGAAAAACAAGGGTTTCAGGGACATTATAGTTAGGAAATACAATTTAAAAAAAATTACATTTATTTAAAAAGACAAATGTTACAGGGATGTTATAGTTAGGTTCTGAATTTACTCGCACAAAACCACAGAAATTCAGCAGTTGGTTAACTTAAGTTAACTATAAGTCCCACCTTCCCCATGCACTGGTAATTACACCAAATATTACATCAGTCATAACATATTTTATGACATCTCCGATAATATCCACACAACATTTGTAATAAATCATTGATGAGAAAACTGTGCATGGCATGGCACGTGTTAAAGTTACCTTAGGGCACGAGTTATATTTACTCGAGTTAACCATAACTGCTTAATTACAATGGGTTTGTCTGAGTAAATTCCGAACCTAACTATAAAGGTCCCTGTAATCTTTGATTTTTTAAGTGCATATGTATGCATATATATATATATATATACTAATATAATAAGGGATCCCGCCATGTACAGGTAGTAATGTAGTAGAATGTAAGAGGTAAGATACTTATAATATGGGCATTATTTCTCAGATTTGGCACATGAAGCAACTGCATCTGAATGGGCTACTTGCAATACCCCATATTTGGCTACAAAGACAGGGATGGTGACCTGTAAAACATTCTGAAATCAGAAACGTTATTTTATCATAGCAGCACATATTTCTTAAAGAAAATGGGTTGCTTTAAAATGATTCCCTTTGAAAATACATCATTCTTATTTGTTGCATACAGTAAATTAAATTGTCAAGGTCTTTAACTTGAGCACCCAGTTACTTTTCACTGTATTTGGAAGTGGAGCCCGGGGCCATTCCAACAGACACCAAGGCATATGTAGAATAAACTGTTGATACAGATAGAATGCCTTTGTGCATCTATTTCAGAAGGTTGATGAAAATTGTGTGGTGTTTGAGGCACTTCCTTCTTCTGCTTCCTCCTGTAGCATCTCCATGTCCAGAAAATGTTATAGTCACATGCAGCATATCACAGCTTCACAATCATCATAAAGGATTGTTGGCTGTAGACCAGTGGTTCCCAACCTATGGTCCAGGGATCCCTGGGGGTCTTCAAAGCCTCCTCAGGGGATCCATTACTGCTTAGAAAATTAAATAATATTAACAGATTAATAAAGTGTATATAAATAAAGTGGCTAAATGTACAATTGAAAATGTTAAAACCTACTGTAAATATCAAGGAATTTGACACTGGAGGTTAAAAATTAAATTAGTATCCTCAGATTAATTTGTGGGAGCAGTGCAGGTGCATCAAACAGAATATAGTTAGGATGATGTGCCAGTCATGGCTTGTGGGGTTCACAGAGGGTGGGGTGGCCAGCGCGTGCGGGAGTGGTGGGGGGGAACATTAAAAACATTTTAAAAACTTACCTCCGCTCTGTGCGCCGCTCTGCTCCTCTCCCGTCGCTGCAGGTACATGCTTCCAGCCTGCCCTGCGGCCAATCCTGACACTGCTCAGGATTGGCTGGTAGTGCCCAGCCAAGGCGCTCCCAGGCAGACTGGGAGCAGGGAGGCTTTCTCCAGCCCAGCAACACAGAGAGAGCCTACCGCGCATGTGTGTTTGGCTGACCCAAGATGGCCGGCCAAACATAAATGCGCAGTGAGGGGGAAGCACAGTGCACTCCCCTCACTACTCATCACCCCACATGCCCAACCCTTTAACAAGGAAAGAATAATAAACAAGATTTATGATCTTTTCCTTGTTAAAGGATTTGTAGTGGTTGCTGCTGGCGGGGGGGGGGGGGGTTGACGCTCCTCTGCCCTAGCAGAGGAGCCGCGACTGCGATGTGCTGCTTCATTTGAACTTAGAAAGGCTCCAACCTTCCTATTAAAATTAAAATGTGTAGTTTATTATTTATATTTGTTGCAAATTAACCCCTCTACCTCCCTGGTGCGGGTCACGACCAATGGGCAACACCAGGAAGGATTATTATTTATTTTTTTTAAACCCTGGGAGACACGGAGCTTCCGTGTCTCCCCCCACCCACCCCTTTGTGACGGCGCGCTGACGTCACAGTGTTGTTTTCCCCCTTGGAGCAGGAAGCAGCCGTAGGGTAAACGGCCCCAAAACGGCCTTTCCCATGTTCGTGAAGGCCTTGTATGAAAGGGGAGACTCTCCCCTTTCATACGAGGCCTTCCTGAATGCGTTTCCTGGCCCTCGAGCTCAGCACAGCTGCGATCAAGGGCCAGGAAACGCCACTAGACACCAGGGATTTTACTTGGGGGGTCGGCCCCCCTAGGAAAACGGGCCACCCCCCCAATTCTTATTTTTTTAAATAACAAAATTGACAGGGGGTCGCTGTTGGGGTCCCCTGAGGGGGCACGATCGTGCGCGATCGCGCCACCCCCAGGAGATAATTTTTTTAAAAAATAACTAAATTGACAGGGGGACGCCCATAGGCAGGGCGACCCCCTGTGGGGGCAATTTTTTTTTGTAGTTGTAGGGTTTCCCTGGGGGCCATTTTAGCCCCCAACGAAACCCTACAACTACCAAAATAAAAAACATATATATATATATATATATATATATATATATATATATATATATATATATATTTATATATAGATATAGCAAACCATGTAGATAGATATGTGGAGGGTGGCTATGGAGAGATGAAGAGCACGTTTGCTGGGTGGTAATGAGGGAATCCGAGGAGGAGGACATGGGAGTGGGAGCACCAATAATGATTGTTGGACTGGGCGCAGGAGGTGCTAAAGACTGTGACAAATGGTATGTGACAAAGTGTTTGAGTGTCTTGAAAGAACGTGCTGATTGAGGGAAGAAGCGCAGGTAAGGTGGCCTCTACTGTTGCACGTATCACACACACACACCAGCAATTTTGTGACTGTCTATGTAGGCTAGTGTTTTAGAGCAACAGTTTAGCCAATAGCAGAGATAGCGTCTTGATGGATGACTGCTGCTGATGTCACTCTGGTTATAGAGGACAGCTCTGACATAGGATCAAAGACTGAGACAACAGATACTGAGACAGCATCTGAGGGATAGGGCAATGGCGCAGACTCATGGAGGGATTTTTCAGTTGGAGGAGTCCCATTGGATAACTCCTTCCAGTAAATTGTGAGGGAGGTGATGAGGGCAGTCCTGTTGTCCCTTCACAAGCACAGTCTGTGCAACAGGGCAATAGTGGGTTAGCCCAACCCAGAGAGCAGGTGAATGCAGGGGCAAGCACAGGAGGGTGCTCTGTTGGGAGCTCCCCAATTTAGTTCAGCCCCCAATTCCACTGCCCAAATTGTATTGTGGAGACATCAAAGTTATCTATCACAAAACAAACTGGTTTTGTAAGGCAGGCACCTGTGTTTTTGGTCCTGGGTTCGGCGGCTGTATAGGGAAACATACTAAACCCAAACATTTCTAGAAACTAGACATCCGGGGGAATCCACAGAGGTGTGACTTGTGTGGATTCCGCAAAGTTTTCTTATTCAGAATACCCTGCAAAGCTGAAATGTTGAATAAAAACTCTATTTTTCTTGCATTTCTGTCACACAAACTACAGGAATATGCTGCAATCCACACAGTTCCTACCACCCAGTGATTCCTCACCTGTCCTGATAAAAACACTACCCCACTTGAGTGCCTATACCTAGTGCCTGCTTAATGAATGGATCACCCAAGGGTCAACAGTTGCCTCATGTAAGTACCAACATTGTCCGTTGTGTGATCTATTCCTGTCGCGGGCACTAGGCCTACCCACACAAGTGAGGTACCATTTGTAACGGGAGACTTGGGGGAATGCTGGGTGTAAGGACATTTGTGGCTCCTCTCAGATTCCAAAACTTTCTATCACCGAAATGTGAGGAAAAAGTGGTTATTTTGGTCACATTTTGAGGTTTGCAAAGGATTCTGGGTAACAGAACCTGATCAGAGCCCCACAAGTCACCCCATCTTGGATTCCCCTACGTGCCTAGTTTTCAAAACTGTGCTGGTTTGCTAGGTTTCCATAGGTGCCAGCTGAGCTAGAGGCCAAAATCCACAGCTAGGCACTTTGCAAAAAACACATCAGATTTCAATGTAAAAATGTGATGTGTCCATATTGCCTTGCCTGTCGTGAGCATTAGGCCTACCCACACAACTAAGGTAGCATTTTTATCGGGAGACTTGGTGGCACACAGAATAGCACAACAAGAGTTATTGCCCCTTGTCTTTCTCTACATTTTTTCCTTCCAAATGTAAGACAGTGTGTAAAAAAGACGTCTATTTGAGAAATGGTCTGTAATTCACAAGCTAGTATGGGCACCCCGGAATTCAGAGATGGGCAAATAACCACTGCTGCTCAATACCTTATCTCATGGCCATTTTGGAAATACGAAGGTTTTCTTGATACCTATTTTTCACTTTTTATATTTCAGAAAATGAATTACTGTATACCCGGTATAGAATGAAAACCCATTGCAAGGTGCAGCTCATTTATTGGCTCTGTTTACCTAGGGATCTTGATGAACCTACAAGCCCTATATATCCCTGAAACCAGAGGAGTCCAGCACATGTAACGGTATATTGCTTCAAACAATCTGACATTGCAGGAAAAAGTTACAGAGTAAAACGCTGAGAAAAATGGCCGTTTTTTTCAGCTCAATTTCAATATTTTTGTTTTCCAGCTGTTATTTTCTGTAGGAAAACCTTGTAGGATCTACAGAAATGACCCCTTGCTGAATTAAGATTTTTTTCTACTTTTCAGAAACACTTAGCTTTCCGGGATCCAGTGTTGGTTTCACACCCATTCCTGTCACTTAATGTCACCAAAAATAGTAAAAATGAAGAATGTCCCAGTAAAATGCCAAAATTGTGTTGAAAAATGTGGTTTTCTGATTCAACTCTGCCTGTTCCTGAAAGCTGGTAAGATGGTGATTTTAGCACCAAAAAAACCCTTTGTTGATGCCATTTTCAGGGTAAAAAACCACAAGCCTTCTTCGGCAGCCCTTTTTTCCCATTTGTTTGAAAAAAACAAAGTCCCTGTCTTCCAGTAATGACTCAGTGAGGGGTCCCTGAATTCCAGTAATGATAAAGTGGGGATCCACAGAAGTCAAAAGGTTGGGAACCACTGCTCTAGACAATTGGGGCCTATTTCTAACTGGTGATATAATACACCACCTGGTAAAATGTAATGTCCATAACACTCCAGTTACGAGTTCTGCTGCTTGAAGTGCATGTTTTCTCTGTTCTGAGCTGCAGTCCTCCGCACTTTGCCTTCACAAGTTTCACTGATCATTGCCTGGTGAATTTGCACACATGATCGAGGTGCAAAATGCCGTTTGCGCCTTAATCAGGATTATGAAGCGCTAGCCATAACCTAATACTCTGAACAGTAACTAGCCTCTTAACAGAAAGAGAAAGGTTGTCTAACCCAACACCCTTTGAAGCATTCATTACAACTTCAGAACATTCCGGCATAATCAGTTACCAGACACAGTTAAGTACAACAACAAAGAAAGCAAAATGCGCACAAAAATATGCATGTTTTCTGAATGATTTCTTGGGTTCAAGCATGGCCACGTTTATTATTTGAATGCGGATGCATTATTAAACTCACCTACGGTTGCTGAACCAGAAATCGAGCCCCATGTATGCAGCATGTGCACTTCGTTCTGCTCGAGAGCCTTAAAACCACATTGGAAAGCAACGGGCGATATTCTACATTTTTTATGCTGGAGAATCAAAGGGAAATTAGCTTTCTTTCTGCATTATACATGCACATTGCACTAAGACACCGCCACCCGCTTCTTTCGTCTGTTCTTCATGCGCAATTTCATTTGCTGTCATAATTATTCTGTAGGGAGTTTGATGGTGGTTGTGATTTCCATATCATTCTCTTTCTTCTGGGCTTGAGCTAGCAGGAGCTCATGTTCACTGAGCCACATCATTGCTGCAGACCTACAAAATCACCTTCTTGATATGAAATGTCATTTTCTGACTAACTGTATATTGAGTAATTACAATTAGCCATTTGTCTTGTCACTGTGACTCTGACTTGCTGAAAGGCCAAGTTACAAAGCATTCGTTTTACTTTTCTTCTTGGTGTGTTGATAATATAAAGGGCTGATAAACCCAATTTATGGCATGATTCTGCTGTGACCAACCATAGAATGGTATTTACATTTCATAATCTTGACAAATGCAAGTTGCATTTGTCATGCATTTTGTCACAAAAATGTTTCACAAACTGCAATGCAATATGCTATAACACATGGCCTTAAGAGGTTATACAGTCTGTTGTGTAGAATGCACTCTGATGATTGTTCATGCAGACGTAGTTATCATGTGAGTAGTCATGCAACTATTGGTAAATAAACAATGATTACACCGGTATGTTTATTCATAAAACAGTTGTAAATTATAAGTCTCGTTCTGTGTGGGACATGTAGATTGTTCCTTGTAGGTCTTGACGATGATGGATCTTTTGTGTACTTGCTGGCAGTGATGCAACTTCCAACTGCAGGTGTAGGGTTTCTGGTCAAGGCCCTAACAGACCCTAAAAGGCCCACACATGTAAGTCACATGAAGTAGTCATCCTTCACCTCAGACATCCCTAAGTGCAGTATGCTCGGGCAGTAGGACACCTGAGGACTGTAAAGAGAAAGACAATGTTTGTCATATGAAATATTCAAATGGATCAGGCTAGCCAATAACAAGCTAACCCAGCAGCTATTTAAAAAAACTACAAGGCTTTGGCCAGAAACATGTCTCCAAAAAGACATAGAGCTAATTACCTCCTGTCCCTCCCTCGCCTTCCTTATTAACTAATGAGACTCCCTTGCATCACCTAGACCCCTTCCTTCTCCTTTTAAAATCTCCCGCCTCCCAAACCCCCTCTGTTTCTTTTTGTCTACCTGTGGACTTACCTCTCTTTTTCTCCTCCACGGTGGGGCCTGGTGGGCCCGAGCCTGGCAGTGTCTCGACAAGTGAGCATAGCTCCCTCTGCTGACGCCGCTTTCAAGTCGTTCCAACAGAGATGGACGGCTCTCCTGCAACTGGGGCTGTGCTTCCAGGTCAGCACCTTGCGAGACAGGATACATCCTCGGCAGCTTGCTGCATTTCCTAAGTACAGTAAGAATGGGTTTTTGGGCCTTTTTTTGATTTAATTTGTTTGGGGGGAATCATGTTTGGCCCTGCTTAGAGGGCCGTTTATGCCGCATTGTCATTGGTGTTTAGGAGGGGTTCTCTCCCCTACTTAAGGCTGCCTTTTGGTTTGTTGGGTATAGTGACATGGCTGAGAATAGAGGTGCTAAGCGGAAGTGCATTTTATCCTCCTCATCGTCTTCTTAAGGGGAGTATGTTCAGGTTTCCCAGAAGAAACCTCATGTGCCCAGGAGTGTGACAACAGGACTGCACCTCTCATGTCTAGAGAGGAGGTACAGGACATGACTGAAGTGACTAAGAAGGGGCTGAGCTGCTCTGCCCAGATGTCCCTCTACGCCATGCACCGTTTTGGCTGCAGGTAGCTCCTCTTTCTTGGAGGGGGAGGCTCCTTCTACTTCCTCTGGGGGAAATATGTGTCATGTGAGGTGATGTGGAACATTTTGGCACATATACAGAACTATCTGGGCTTCTCTTCCTTTCAGCCTGCAGAGGTGGAGTCCCACTTATTTCCTCAGTATGTTACCCCATCTCATTTTGCTACGCCTTTCCAGGGGCCTCTCGCAGATATAGTTTTCTGTGAATAGGAAGTGTTGGATAAAATCCAGGTTCCACGTTTCCTTCAGAAGTTATATTTGCTGGAAATTGAGGATGCTCTACATTTCAGTACGGCTGGATTCCATGCTGGCTACTTTAACTGGGAAAACGGCAGTAAATCTGGAAAACTGTATTCCTACTGATCAAAAGGTTGACTCTGGACTGAAAAGGGCATTTGCAGCTGAAAATTTGGCTTTAAGGGCCGGTCTGCGCAGTCATTGTTTCAGAACTTTGATTAGCTTGCAGTGGCTCTGCTGGAGGGCTCGGAGTATTTTGACTAATTGGCTGTTATGGAGCAGCAGGCTCGATTTCTGGCGGATACTTCTTCTGATGTTATTTGCACCTCAGCCTTGGCTTCTGGGGCCTAGATTGCGGCCAGGAGGTCTCTATGGTTATGGCAGTGGAAGGCAGACCCTGGGGTGAAGGCGACACTTATGAGAGTTCCTTTCAAGGGTCAGGCTCTTTTTGGGGATCAGTTGCCGGCCATAATATCTAATGCTTTTAAGGCACAGAAACATGCTTTGTTTTATAAGGGAGGTGCCTCAGCTAGCAAGTGGTGGAAGAAACATCCCAGGTCTTCTCCTACATATAAGCCAAGATCCTTTTCTTCCAGAAAGAGTAGATTCCAGCCCAGCTTTTCTCCTAAGCGAAATGTTCCATCTAAAAAGAGGGCCTCTAAGAAGGACTCCTGACAATATTAGTTCTGGGGCGATAGACCGGTTGGAGGCCGGCTGCAGAATTTTCTGTTCGTTTGGCAGGAGGATGTTACAGATTGCTGGGTGCTGAACATTGTGGAGAATGGCTACTCCACAGAGTTCGATCTAGTTCCTCCAGATACTGGTGTTCGACTGATGCCATTCCCTGTGAATGGAGTCAGGAGATCAGCACTGCTAGTGAGTGCCTCTGGGGGAATGAGGAAGAGGGGATTATTCCATCCTGTTTCTAGTTTTGAAAGTGTCTGGGGGTTTCTTGCCCAGTGTTGGATCTCAAGTGGGTGAATTCTTGGATCAGGAATGTTCATTTCAGGATTTTGACTGTACAGGCGATTATTCCTCTGATTCATCCAGGGGATTTTTTGGGGTCTCTGGATGTGCAAGATGCCTACCTTCACGTCCCTACCGCCGAAACGTCTCAGAAATTCCTGCGGTTTCCAATAGGAAAAAATTATTTTGAGTTCTGTGTTCTTCCTTTTGGCCTCAAGTTGACTCCCAGGGTTTTCATGAAGGTGCTGGTGAATCTGATGGCTCTACTTCATGCAGAGGAGGTGTTCATGCACCCTTATTTGGACAATCTTTTGGTACAGGCTCCCAGCGAGGCTCAGTTACGGGTTCATCTGGCAAGAGTCTTGCAGGTCCTCCAGGGCTAGGGATTTTTGATAAACTGGGGGAAATCAGATTTGGAGCCCTCCTGGGACTTGGTTTTCATTGTGGCTTGTTCTCTGACTCTGCAGCAGTTGGTGAGTGTATCAGAAAGGAGCAGGTGAGCGCTCCTGCCTACAGGAGCAGGTGAGCGCCTTGGTAACACAGGTGGCACCCAGGGCTCTCTGATGGTTACGACTGCAGAGTCACTTGGCTTCGGTTGTATTTCGGGTGCCTTGGGCCACATTTCATCTGCTTTTTCTGGTCTACTGGATGCTCTCCCATTGGTCTCCGGATCCTCGCAATCTTCAGGTGAGGGTTCCAATGTCAGCATCCATTTGCAGGGAGTTGAGTTGGTGGCTGGTGCCATCTCATCTCCGGTCCGGGGTTCCGGTGGTTGTGACGACCAATGCCAGTCTCTCCAGGACGGGGGCTTGGCTGTGTTCGGAGGAGGTCCAAGTTTTTTGGACTCTCAGGGATTCACAGAGGTCCTCAAATTGGAGGGAGTTGAAAACTGTTCTTCTGGCATTGGTGCATTTTCAGGTCTATTGAGGGGGGGAACAGTACTCATGCAGACAGACAACTTGGTCACCAAAACATTCATCAACAGGCAGGGAGGGAGCAGGTCCAGGAATCTGATTGCACAGGACATTTTCTTCTGGGCTCAGGTCTCTGTTCTATCCCTCTACTTTTGGGGAGTGGACAATGTCCGGGCGGATCTGCTGAGCAGGGTCATTCCTTCATCCAAGGATTTTTCCCTTCTGCCATCTCTGTTCCCTCATCTGGTGCAGAAGTGGAGACGTCCACTTTTGGACTTGTTTGTGTCCCCAGAGAATGCAAAGGTGGGAAGGTTGTACTCCCGGTTTCTTTGTCCCCTGACTTGGGCAGTGGACGAACTGACCTGTCTGTGGCCGCTAGGTCTTCTATATGCATTTCCCCCTTTTCAGTCACTCAGGTCCTTTCTGGTGCGAGTCCGGAGGGTGAGGGCTCAGGTGCTTTTGATCGCCCCCATTGGCCTCAAGGCAAATTGGATCCCTTTGCTCCAGTTGTTGTCTATGCTAGGAAAGGGGAGAAGCCTTCCACTGCTTCTTTGAGGTGATCGATCTGGTCTATGGTGTTGCTGGCCTATGCTTTCAAGGGGGATTCAGGGGCGTTCCACTCATGGTATGGCTGCTACGGTGGCTGACTTGCAGGGAACTTCTGTGGTGGAGATTTGTAGGGTGGCTACTAGGGCCACCCCCCTCCACATTTGTTGAATGCTACAAAATTGCTAAGTTGGAACGTCTGGAGGTGGTTTTGGGGCACAGGGTTTGTCCTCTATGAAGGAATAAGAGTGTCTTCTGTCCTACCTGGCTGTGATTAAAGTCTTTCAGTGTTGCAGCTCAGTTGCCTGACTCATTCTTACTTACTATGTCTCGTTGGTTACTAAGTAAGGCGAGAGAGGGGTGGGAGGTAATGCATCCATTACTTACCATTAATGGCAGTACTCCTAGTTCTACTTCCTCACCATCTTTATAGTTCCCTCCCACCCTCCCGGTACAGGACAACTGAGTTGCTCTTTGGCTTGTTTCTGTAAAGATGGGGGTATGGGCAGGGGGAGCTTTTAAAAGGGGAAAGAGGTGGGGTGTAGGTGAGGTAAAGGAGACTCATTGGTTAATAAGGAAGTTGAGGGAGTAGGACTAGGAGTAATGCGATTAATGGTAAATAATGGATGCATAACAGTGGCCATCTTTGAAAAAAAAGTTCAACACATAACACTTGTAGGGAAATGTTCTTGCAGGAGAAAACACTTTCAAAACACCCCACTTGACAACATTTAAATTTACACCAAAACAACTGTTATCAACTTTCACACAACTAAGTCTGCATCTTTTACAGAAAAAAACACATTTGAATAACATAAACATTTCTAAATTAAAATCTAACGATATAACATGGAAAAAGTGACTTAGCAATCAAAGGGAGGTATAGATGTTGTTTTAAAGTGAAACTAGCAAAAGCATAAATATTTATCCAATCACAAGGGTGAAGCAAAAAGCAGGGAAATCTTAGCAGAAGTTTGAAAAAAATGAGGTCAAGCTTGGAACAACGCCAACATTTCCAACCTTGAAATAATAACCATGCTAGCCAATCACAGGTCAGTCAAATGGCAATTTAAAGAAACTGCAATGCTCAGGCCAGAAACATTTCTGCATAAGTATCGGTTCATTGTTACTGTTAGCATGGGCTATTAAAAGAGCAACATACAGAGAAGCATCACCCCTAGCCAAAGCTATTCATACCATTCAACAGGAAAATTGAAAATGTTATTTCAGCTTAAGCTACACAGAATAGAAAACGTGTCTATTTTGCATATATTGAAAACATTCCAAAAGCTTTAGTTCAAGGCCTTATGTTCAGGCTTTGTGCTAACATACTATGACAACCCAATTACCTCTGTGCCACATGGATCTCATGTAGCTTGCTCTTGGCTCAAATACTCTCAAATTAAGTGCCCAGAAGGGAGGAATTCCTTTCCATTTGCCACAAATGTTCCCATATACTTGGGCATTTAAGCCCTACTACGCTGCTCAGTAGGGCCCGATTGCTAATCATTGCCTTTCTAATCCCCTCACATTGCATTTCCTCTTAAATCACTGGTTGGGCAATACATTTATCTCCTCTTCGCTGTCTTGAATCACGTTCATACTCCTTCACTCACTTTGCTTTGATTTTTAGGATCTCTCAAGGCTCCCATTACCTCTTGACCATCCATTCACTTTGAGAGGAGCATTCTCATATCTTTAGAAACGAAAATCAAAAATCTGTTACTCTAGTAATTCACTTCTCCGCTAGGACTTTCTTTAGTGCAATATGGGAGGGCAAAACACCTACGGGCTAACTCCACTTGCAGTGCCAGGACAATCGATCTTTTTGTAAGCTTTATTTCCAGCTTGTTCAGGTTAAGGCAGTGATAATTTCCCTGCAGTCATGTGGAATCCTGAACATGCTAGACCGCAAAGGGGGCCAGAATGAGGTTTCTTATCACTTGCACTATTGACCAAGATGCTACGCAATAACAGAACATCCTCCCTCAGTCTCTCACTGCAAGATCAACATTGTAGGAGCCGGAGCTCTTGATGGATCATGTCCACGTTGTTGGTCACTCAGTAATGCCTCCAGGGATGCCCCTTTCATGCCTCCTGTCCTTCTGTTGCATCACAATCAGTCAAAAAGGGCAATTTAATTTAAAATTTGTGAAGTAATTTCTGACTCTTCATCCTTTCTATATTGCTAGTTTGAGTCACAAAGGTTACGATTTTTCTAATCAATGGCTTTGCAACCACAAAAAAGGCTTAGTTCAGCAGGCCCTTAGTTTTGAGTTTAAAACAAAAAATCCATACGCACCCTGCCTGGAAGAAGTTGAGGTCACCAGCTATGACGTTTTAAAAATTGTTGATTGATCACATAAAGATATGATTTCGATTGTTTTGAAGAAAATTTTGCAGAAGGTCAGTAGAAGAGGTGAAAGCCTAAGGAAACGTGGCAGGTGAAGAGATTTATAGAGGTGGCAGTAGTTTAGAAGGCTGAGTTTGAAGAATGTGGATGACAGCAAACCCTCAACTTGTTTTGTGTATGCAGCCAATGTGTGTGAGGATTGTGGTGTATTATATGGTGTGGTTGTGTGATTTTACCCTCTAATGCACTCACAAAACTATCTTGGGTCCAGTCAGGCTCATCTGTAAAACTTTTAGCTCATGTCTGGGTAGCTGTGGCTTCAAGCAGCAATACTTAAGAAAAGGAGCTAGTGTAAAGCATTTTGAAGTGCCAGAAAACGAAATTAGAAAGTCACACAACACAAAATAAGTCTAACATAAATGTATAAAAATATATTTTATTTGTTTGTATTTTTAGATATTAAGATGAGCAAAATCCACTGGAGTATCCTGGGGTTATATATTTTTAGGCAAAACATAAATCCCAGCTTTTTAATCAAAAGCACCAACAAGCATAAGTAACTATAAAGATTAGAAACATTTAAAAGTTTGAAGGAGTTGTCTTTGACTACTCCATCCCAAGTTTGGTGATCAATTCTAACAGGGAGAACGTCAGAGGGCTAATAAGGAGTATGTGCACAGTTACCTGGTTACCAAAACAGTCTTAAGTCCATTTTTACACTTTACATCAAGACCTCCATAGACTTCAATGGTGAAGTCCTGATTCTGAGAATGCTTGTAGATGCACTGAGAGCTGTGCAGTTGATAGGATGTCCTTCCAGTTATTCCTCAGTCCATGGGTAAGGTGGGGTGACTTTGGCTGCAGTGGTCGGTGTTCCTTGATGTCCTCTTTGTGCCAGTAGTAGGCCAGTTGCAGCTGGACTACTGATCTCCATACACAGTGGGCCCAGCGTTATATTTTGGTGAAGGCTGGCGTCCATCTTTTGTGATCAATCTGGACTGAGATGACACTCCTGGGTCTGGCAGACTTGTGTGCAACCTTTGGCTATTGAAGACTGGTCTCTTATGTTCCCGGCAGCAATCAGTGGTAAAGTGAATTATGTGGCTACTGACTTGCCTGAGTGGGCTTATTCATCTTTGATGGGCCTTCTGCATGTTCCGTGGGGGGTGGGGGGGGGATGGAGGGGGGGGGGTGTCTGCAGACTGATCCTTGGAGTCACTTCTTTGGTCTGGGGCTGAGGAGCAACTTTTCTATGAGCTAGAGGCCACAGGCACAGTTCTCCTTTTGCTAGCCCAAGCTGCTGCAGGTGCAGGCTAGCAGCCTGTGCAGCCTCTATTGCTGGTGCCAGGGGTCAGCAGGAGAG
Source organism: Pleurodeles waltl (assembly GCF_031143425.1). Classification (NCBI taxonomy): domain Eukaryota; kingdom Metazoa; phylum Chordata; class Amphibia; order Caudata; family Salamandridae; genus Pleurodeles; species Pleurodeles waltl. Next base: position 262,932,100 of record NC_090448.1, on the reverse strand, counting down.
TCCTTCTTTGGTCTTTTCTCCAGTTCCATCATGATCTGAAGTTCAGGGTTCTAGGGTGCAATATTAATGCCCAGAAAGTGAAGTCTGGTTCGCAGGTCTCAGCAGCATAATTTAAAAACTTTTGGAATGATAATGCAGAAAGAGACATTTCCTTACAATATGCATGCCCTTTGTAGCTGTTTCAGATAAAAGAACCATTGAAGCAAGTTTTAGAAAAACTAAAGAACCCAGGAGATTCTTCTGAACAGAACCTCACGGCATGCAAGATCAAAGATGTCTCACTCTGATTTTATTTGTTTCAAAGAATCTGTCAAATATTAATTATCTGGGTCCAAGTCATGACAGGACACAGCCTTCTGTCTTAGTCTGCCCTGGCCAAATCAACTACCTCAAAAATGTTTAGTCATGAAGGAAAAACCTTTCACTATGTCACACATTCATCTTAGTGTGGTTTCCATCAATAAGACATTGAAAGGCATAGTTCCTACATGGAGGGTGGAGCATCAACCCAGCTGCGATAGTAAGTTTAGCACTGTCTTATTCCATACATTGTGTTTAGGCAAAATAGAGGAGTTAGGCTTAAGCGTTTTGTCACTTCAAAAAGTGACAGTGAAATAGATAATGATATACTCATGGGGCAAAATCAAGCAAACACAACTTTCATAAAAATGTTATAATAAATAATTTGAATTAAAAATCAAGTTTGTAGAGTACCAAAAGGATTTGTGGTGGGTGTTCAAATTAAAACTGAACATAGTAAAAGAGGATATAAATGGGATCTGATATAATCAATTCTAGATGAAAGGATTAGCTGTGAAGCTTTGAAGAAGTAAAAAGTGACTGAGTTGTATTTGGATATTTAATAGCTGGTTAAAATACTTTTGAGGGTGCAATTTACACAATAAGAACAAGTTAAGAAAACTTATTAGTAAGACATTATTCACCAGTTTAATGTAGCAGGACCTTAACCCAAGGGCAGCAGAGTGCAGTACACAACAAACTGATTACATTTTTTACACACAAGGTGATTAAGTTGTTTTCTGAGAATCACGAGATGTGAAGATAAAGCAAGCTCACACCTGGGTCCCTAGTTCCAAAGTTGGCAGCTCTGGATGAAGGGAAGGAGGGTGAGTTGAGGTAAAGTGTCACTAAAGAAAAGATCATGAAGTCTGGCTAAACAACTTGGAAAAGTAGAAGAAACTAAATATAGATTGCAAGAATCACTGTATTTTGCCATATTGTAGTTATCTGATCCAATTGGCAATCAGGTTAACACATTTTGAATAGTAACTTTTATAACCTCTATAGGATACCTGCATACTCATGCAACATGATGTTAAGAAAGCGAAGCAATAGCGGGGAAACTCCTTCTTAACATTTGAGAATGTTCTGTTGTGAGAAATTGGTTTATTATTTGTGGTGGGTGAAACCTTTCTCAAGCACCAACAACAATTCTTGTCAGAGTGAACAACAAAAAAAGTAACTAAATTAATCTGTGCTTACCCCTCTGGTATTTTGGCACAAATACCGTCAGGCTTAACGTATAGACAATATGTAAATTATTTATGCAGCACTCAAACAGTCATAAACCTTCTAAAAAATAGAGTAAATGATAATAAATGAAAATATATCAGAACAAAAAAAATATAAATTTTAAGAATTGGAGAAATGCCATTTAAAATTCTTAAGTGACAATAGCTCCCAAAAACACAAAGCACCAACTGTAGTCATCGAGTTGCACTGAACTGGGACAAAGTCACAAATTTAAGCTGATGGCATGGAGTGAAGGCCAGGTACAGGACCACGTTCACCCTGCTGGTCAGTGTACCAGGTTGTTCTTGGACTGAGATGCGAGGTCCCGCGACATGCTGCATTGAGTTCCATTTGGTCTGATGGAGCCACTGCTCAGGAGCTGTGAGGTGCTGCATCGAGTTGTGTTTTACTGTGGCGGTTCCAATGAGGCTGCTGAACAAGAGCTGACAGGTACTGCAATGTGAGGCCCTGCATCAAAATGCATTGCGCTGTGTCAGTTTTGATGAGGCTTCTGATCAGGAGCTGTAAGGTGCTGCAATGCGAGTTCCTGCATTGCGCTGGGGTAAGTTGGGTCGCTCTGCATCGGTTCTGAGAGAACCCACCAGCTGTAGGGCCAGGAAAAGTAGACTCTAATGCCAGCCAGGGGTCTAGGACCTAGGGGAAACCTCTTAGGCATCAGGACTCACTCCAGCGAAGGCCAGCAGCAGGACACAGGCAGGTCCCATTGAGTCTAGGCAGCTGGGCAGATGCAGGACAGGTCTCTGTAGCTTGTTTTGTCCTTGTAGCTCAGAACAGGAGGCCAGTCAGCTAGCCCTTGGAAGTCACTGATGGTTCTGTATTCAAGGAACAGGTCCAGTCTTCCGTTTTCAGGCAGCGAGGCAGTCCTTCTTGCAGCAGGCAGCAGGGCAGTCCTTCCAACAGGAGGACAGCAGAGCAGTTCTTCATCTGGGTCTTCCACAGGTCCAGATGTAATCTGCTGATGGTGAATGAGGGCCACTATTTATACATGCTCCCACCATTTCAACACCTATACCACCGCCACATCTGGTTCTGAAAACTTCCTCCCTTCCCCTTTCGAGGCTCTGACTGATAGGACAAGAAAATGCCAAATGTCTAAAAGTGCGCTTTCAGAATTGTGACTTAAAGTCTGACTTTAACATTAAAGAGGGTTTTAAAGTACAATTTATTTATGTGTAAGCATCATTTTCCTACCTACTCCCACGATATATAGGCTGTGCAATAATGACAAATGAGTTTAGAAGTTTTTCGTTACCAGCACATGGAAAACTCAAAGCCACATGTCCTACTTTTTAAATGCAATGCTCCCTGGACGGGGAACCTTTAGGGCCTACCTTAGGAGTGGCCTACATGCATTTAAAAAGAAGATTTAGGCCTGGCAAAAGGTTTATTTTGCCAGGTTGAAATTATAGTTTAAAACTGCACACGGGCTGCAGTGGCAAACATGAAACATGTTTTACAAGGCTACTGTATTGGGTGGCACAATAAGTGCTGCAGGCCCACTAGTTGCATTTAATTTACAGGTACTGGGTACAAATAGTACCACTTTACTAGGGACTTAGAAATAAACATAAATGTGCCAATCAGGTGTAAGCCAATTGAGCAATGTTTTAGAGAGAGAGCACAATCATGTTAACACTGGTTAGCAGTGGTAAAGTGGACAAAGTCCCAAAGGTAACAAAAAACAACTCAGCAAAACAGGAGCAAAGAAGGGAACATGTTTAGAGGAGTACTAAACAAGGATGTCAGGTGTAACATGTGCCCCCCTCAGCTGAAAGTAGGGAGAACTACTCACCCTCTTGGGAGTTCTCATCACTAAGGTGGAAGAACCTGGAAAGACCTTTAACACCAATGGCGAAGGCATAAGTTACAGGTAATTTAGGGACGAGTTATAGTTGCTTGAGCTAGCTTTTACTGGTGAATTGCAGTGGTTTTGTTATTTTAAAACAATATGTTTCAACTGATATTTTAAATAGAACTGTAATTCCCCTTTAACCTTCTAGTTTTTTTTTTTTACTTAACATGATATATTATTACCATATGTAATGTCAGCACCATGCAACGAGTGGCCTGCGCCCAGGCCCTGAGTCCAGCCCCCAGCCTGCAGCCAACCCCCTGCCACTGACAGCCTTTGGACTTGCACAGGGTAAACTTGACCTCAGGGACTGGCCTTTTGCCATGCTCAGAGTGGGGTTGGCCACAGGCAGCCAATGCCTCCTCACACATATCCAAAGGCCACTTGGCCAACAACCTGTTTGTGGGAATCCACCAAAGACACTCTGATGAAGTCCACCTTTTTTATATTTTCAATCCTATGGGTGTCCAGCGGGAGCCAGAAAAAAAAAAAAATATATAAATATAAAACCTCACTAAACTATGACATATATTCTCTAACCTTGGGTTCCCGGGTGGCATGCTACTCACCGTTGCCGCGTCAGGTGTGGTAAGCTCCATATAAATTCAAAATGACTACAATTACATTCATAAATGTGAATTGTGAGGAAAACCTTGCCTAGACGGTTTGGTCTATGAAGTGATAGGAGGCTGCAAGCATAAACGGTTTTCATGAGGTTTTTATTATAATTAAATTAGGCCTACATTGCGTCCTCCTTTAAGATTATCTACAGATAAGTCACTGCTGCTTCTATTCAGTGACCTGGCACTGATTGCTTTCCAGCGATGGCACAGAGCTACAGTGCTGTGCACTTTGTCATACATAATGTACAGCCACTCAGCTGCAATTGGCTATAGCCAAGAAACCCTCTTTCACCCCCCACCACCCTTCAATTTTAGTGAAGTAATGAGCCACTTTCCAGTAATGTTGCGTCAAACCTCAGAGTCGCGTTTCTGGTCTGAATATTTTTAGCCTGCCTTTGTTGTATGGAAGAATATTTTTAATATAACCAATGCAAACTGAAGGGGTGTGAGGAACCTTTGCAGAAAAGGTCAAACTGCCTCCTAAAGCTTCTGAATTCAAAAGCGTTGGTGCTGCCATAAATACTGTTCAAATATTTTATTAACGTCCATGGTGGGTATTTACCTAGCAACACTCTTTCTATTCTCACATAAATTAGGCTGTATCAGTCTACATAATGCTGTTGTATTACTGTAATGTTATTTTATCGTGTCCTTATAATTTGTGGATTAACCCTATATGAGTTGATATAGGTGTAAGAGGATGTTGTGTAAAGGGTAATGGCGTTCAGCAATAATAATTTCTGAAAATGCTTGCAAAGGTTATAAACAAACACTGATGGGCCCTCATAATACTTTTGAAAAGTCCATTACATGTTTTCAGAAGCCTGACTAAATAAATGCAAAAAATAGTATAAAAAGAAACTAGACAGAAAGGTAAATGTTGCCATCATTTGGGCCATTGTGTGAAAATGTGAAAGGGGCCCTGGAGATACCGGACCTGGAAACCTCCAAGGAGCTACAGGGCTGCTCTGTGTCCTACCCCTGTCCACTATAGTACTTTCACTTGGGAAAGTGGAAAATGCTCCCTGAAGTGAAAGAATTGCTGCTTTCCAATTTTCCCCCTATCCTCAGACCAGGGGTGACTCATCCGCTAGGGCGGAGGAGCGTCACCCCCCTGCCAGCAGAAGCAGCTGAACACCCTTTAATACAAAACAATAATAAACTGTGCACTCCCCTCAGAGAGCATGTGTGTTTGGCCAGCCGTCTCGGGCCAGCCAAATACACATTCGCAGTGTGCTCTCTCCAGTCCGGCAGTGTGTTGCCGGGTTGGAGAGAGCATGTGCAGGCTCCCAGTCTGCCTGAGAGTGCCCTGGCTGGGTGCTCCCAGCCAATCCTAATGCTCTTCTAAGCAGCGTCAGGATTGACTGCAGGGCAGGCTGAGAGCCTGTGTCTGCAGTCGACTCGAGGACAGAGGAGCGGAGCAGCGGAGCAGTGGAGCAGCAGCGGCACAGAATTAAGTTAAGCTTTTTTTTATTTTATTTTTTTTATTTCTCCCTCCTCCTCCCGCCATGCACCTCACTGCCCCTTTTCCCTCCCACAAGCTGACACTGCCTCAGATCATCCCCCACTGTTGAGGAAAACTGATAAAGACAGTCCCAGAAACTATTGGCTGAATAACCATTTGGATTGTGAAAGGATATTTTTTGCAAATGTACCCTGATTATATTGATAGATTGCATACAAACGCTTTTCTCTAGTGCTGCTATCTGGCTTTCTTCCTTGTGACAGGCCTCGTGGTGATCGGTGGCTTAGTGCACACAATGAAAATCCTGTGCTCAGGGGTCTGTAAGCGCAGTTTCTGTCCACACCCACTGTGATCTTCAGCACACCAGATCCAGTGACAGCCAATATGGGGTGGGTGACAGAGATGCTGCCAGCATCTCTGTGGATTGCCTTCTTTGCCATATGTCTCAACTCTTTTGCAGCAGGTCGTCGATCGAGACTCTCAATTTCATCCAAAGAGTCTCCGATTTTTCCCAGTATTTTCATTATTATACCTTCAAATCGTGTGTTTGAATTCCTGTATTTTAAAGCACACTAGATAACCATAGGTGAAAGTGAGGTGGCATCTTTAAGGAAGAGTTTTGTACATGGACTCATTAGTGCTACACTATCCTCCAAACTGCAGATCTGTTAGGATGCCCGAGAGATAGCTCAACGGCTTGCATTTTACTTACTTCAATGAAGTTTTGAGCTGAGAGTCAAGAATTCAAACAACACCAATGACTCATTCTTGCATCTTTCTGAAGGCCCTTAACTTCAGTGTCATAAATTTACTAATCATTGCAAATGGGAGTTGCCCCTGTTTGTGTCTGTTTGTAGCAAGGTGAGGGAAGGAGGGAGGCTGGGAGGTGAATTGAGAGAAATGGCTTTGCCGTGCTCACCCCTTGATTTGAATACTTGTGCAACTGACTTTGTTAGAGAGGAAAGACTCCATACATCATGACTAACAATTTATAAATGTGATCTAATGAAAAAGTGAATAACCCCAAAAACACTTTTGGCCTGATTTAGATATTGGCAGACCAGTTACTCCGTCACAACAGTGATAGATATCCCGTCTGTCGAAATATAAATCTCATAGGATATAATGCGATTTATATTTCGGCGGATGGGATACCCGTCACCATTGTGATGGAGTAACCTATCCACCAAGATCTAAATCAGGCCCCTAGTCACTGAGGTGAGCTGTATTTTTGCCCTTTTTTGTAGCATAGATGGTATAAGGTCTTGCGAGACAGCATATTATGGGGGTCATTCTGACCCCGGCGGGCGGCGGGAGCCGCCCGCCTGGAGGGAACCGCCAGAATACCGCTGCGCGGTCAAAAGACCGCCGCGGTTATTCTGGGTTTCTCACTGGGCTGGCGGGCGACCGCCAAAAGGCCGCCCGCCAGCCCAGTGGGAAACACCCCTCCATGAGGATGCCGGCTCCGAATGGAGCCGGCGGAGTGGAGGATGTGCGACGGGTGCAGTAGCACCCGTCGCGAATTTCAGTGTCTGCTGAGCAGACACTGAAATTCAAAGTGGGGCCCTCTTACGGGGGCCCCTGCAGTGCCCATGCCATTGGCATGGGCACTGCAGGGGCCCCCAGGGGCCCCACGACACCCCTCACCGCCATCCTGTTCCTGGCGGGCGGAACCGCCAGGAACAGGATGGCGGTGAGGGGGTCGGAATCCCCATGGCGGCGCAGCAAGCTGCGCCGCCATGGCGGATTCCCATGGGCAGCGGAAAGTCAGCGGTACACCGCCGACTTTCCGTTTCTGGCTGCGGCTGTACCGCCGCGGTCAGAATGCCCGGCGGAGCACCGCCAGCCTGTTGGCGGTGCTACCGGGGGTCAGAATGACCCCCTATGTGTCTAGCCAAACGTAAAAGTAGAAAGTCCCAAAGATCATTGGATTTGCATGCTTTGATGCAAATGCTTGTGTTCGTTTGTGCTCATGTTTTTGATGCCTTTGCAGACAATGAATGAGACCCACTCTTTAGAATTACATGTGCTGTGTACAATACTAAACTGGAACACATAACTCTTAAGAAGAATTCTATGAAGGGAGAAAATGTAACACTTTTCAATGTGAATGGAAGGTATGTCTGAGGGACCAGGAATTCAAGCCCCAGTCTGCCCTGTACCTTGGAGATGGAGACTTTTTCAGTGCACCGGTCGAGCTCTCAAAAGGATTCTCCATATCCCACAGGGCGGGACGCTTAGAGTGAGGGGCCATGACTTCGAGCCTCAACCTTCACTGCAAATTGGAAGCGAGGCCTCCTTCAGTGTGATGGGCAAATACTCAAAAAGATGTTTCATACCCTGCAGCATGAGGTGGTTAGAGTGAGGGGCAAGGAATTGAAACCCTAATTTTCCCTGAACCATAGAGGTGGGGTCGCTTTACGTGGAGCGGTCTAATGCTCAAAGGAATTTTCCATACTCTGAAGCACAGGATATGTGGGGGCTTCCCCAGCTGCTGCCCAGGTGAAGCTCAGGCGAAGGGCAGGTCCGTCCACACCCACCGATGCCCGAAAAGAGCCTGGACTGGGCCACCACGCAAATATTTACCAACAGAGCAGCCTCCATCTATCTGCTACAAGGGACAGCCTTTACACAAAATCTTTGTGCAAAGTTCCTTACACCAACCATTGCCACTGCTCCTGTACTTTTCATGCAAGATTTGCCTAGATGGGTAAACGCAAAGCTGTGGAGTCGCCCTCAAGAAAAAGGTATCAGAGTACCAAATTAATGACTATAGATTGTGCTGCTAACCCTCAAGAATATACCACACTCGAGGACATACATATTTTAATTGAAGAGGTAAAATCCCTGTTGGGGGCAACAAAGTCAAACGGCAGAAAAAGGAAAAGTCAAACCTGTTGTATGTAACCCTGTACCTTTAGAACCTAAAATAATTCACTGAAGTAGCTTATCTGTCCTCTCAGAGGACCAACTCTGCACTGGTCCTGATGACTTACTAGAGAGAGTCATGAAGGACTGCAAACGGGTGCTCCATATGTTGTGGAATTAATACGGGGAGCAAATGAGAATGAAATACTAGTGAATGTAATTACAATAGTTGGGGAGCGTTAGGAAGAGATAAGTGACCTAAGAGAAAAAGTAGTGGCTCTAATGGCCCTTTCTCAGGAAACTACAAAATAGCAAACAGCACGAAAGCCCTGTTGAAGCCACAGTACAAAGCAATCCCCCCACCCTGTGCAAACAAGCTTGGCAAAGAGGACAATAGGTGCATGTCCTTTAGGGACGGAACATGTTGTGATGTGGGATGTAAGAATAAGAAGGGGGCTAGTCTCTAAGCTCAGTGCTTATAAGCCGCAGCCAAAGACCCCTTTTTTTTGCCTCTAGCAGGGAAAGGGCTTAGGTAATGAGAAATAGGTTGCCTGTATTGGACATTAGCCAGCAGCCATCATTGGGCGCCTTCCCCCAGAACTCAAAGGGAAGGGCTGTACGTAGGAGGGGGTATGAGGAGAATGTTGGGAGGCCTGGTTGTGTCAATATGACAAATATACCCAAATCGAACCCTGGGGCAGGAGAGGATGAGTACTCACTAATAAATAAAAGAGTCAGATATACCTACATGGCAGAGGGCTTAGTGGGATTTGGATTATTCAAAGCTTCGCCAGACAGACATAATCAGTTTAAATTTAGGCCCCCGTTCCCCTTGTCCAATCCTTTTACCCCTCCCCCCAATCCCCCCCGCCACCAACCTGCTAACCCCAAACCAAGAGAGGAACTAGGGACATCCCCACTAGAATGACTTGGATCTAGATGTCATAATATACCCTTTAGGGCTTTGGGGCCTTAGCCCACAAAGATGGTGTAGCTTGAAGTCAAATTTGAGAGGTAGGTGGACTCAAGTTGTTGGTTATTAACTAGGGAGACCCTTAGGTTAGAACCTCATGTGTAAAACAAGGTCTCAAATGACAGGGAATGTGGAGGGTCTAAAATCCAAGCTTTTCGATCCCACATGGGGTGTGTTTAGAGACCAGTTTGACATGTCTATTTCAGGAAACATGGTGTCTCGATTCTGTACAGAGGGCAGGCTACGTGAATTTTTACATCCCATCCTGGTACAATGGGAAAGGCTGGTCTTCTGGTGGCCTAATAATATGGATACAAACATTGCTGAATGCCGGATTAAGTTCACTTGACATTGCCTCTCTTGATCCAGGGTATAACCGTAACTAGCAAGGATGGCCGCTTGCTCCTTATGTACAATGTCTATAACAGAGGGATTAGAGGAGGTGGGAAAACACCCACACTTGAACATCTTATGGCTCACAGGAGGAAATCTGATATCCATGAGCCACTGATAATAGCAGGTGATTTTTATACAAGTACAACTTTCAAACTCTTCGATAATCCTCACCATTCTCCCACCGAGGCTGAGTATGAGGAATGGGGCAGCCCCAAGATTGAGGCAATGCCAGTGAAATGGAGGACTGAGGCCACTTATCAACTAATGTCAATAATATTGACCTACGACCTGAGGGCATGTAATGGTAGAACTCGGTTTGATTTGCAAGCCCTTCATACCTGTAATTGCCTGGGGCAAACCAGCAGATTTTATTATTTATTGATCATCCTGTCCCTTTGAAAATGTGTATCATGTATGAAGGTAGTCACAAGAAGTGATAGTGACTACAGTGCCACCCACTGTGCAATGATGAACATAATAAATCATCTCAAGAATGTTGCTTTGTATTTTTCCAGAGGTTTTATAGTCAGCTAATAATAGATGAACGATAAGATGGGCAAACAATATCAGTTCAACCTGAAGCTTGGGCTGCAACAAAAAAAGGCTCTCTCTGCTGCACTAGGGGATTTGGATGGACTTGTGCCCTCAAGCTTGCAAGTTCCTCAATCCTGGTCATTCATGGAAAATGTTTTCTGCTGTGGGAGAATGCTTCCACCAGTACCATTCTGAGGGTTCACAGGTAAAAAAAACAACTAGGACATGGTGCAGCAAAGACTGTAGGGGTGCCAAAAACGAGTTACACCAAGCATTGGAAAGTACAAATTCTGATCTTATTAAGTTAAGGAGGAAGCAATATAAACTGGTGCAGGTAAAGGCACATAAGGACTGGGATACCCAGCTCTGGAAAGAATTATATCAAACAGAGAAATCCAACGATGCTAGGAAATTCTGTCATATAGTGGCCAATTGAGGCCGGAGTGAAAAGAGTTCATTAGCAAATTCCATCCATCCACAGGTTTGGCACAAGCACTTCTTCACCCTATATGGCCCAGGCACAGAGGCTAAGTCAGATGCTAGGGGCCATTAGAGAAATAGGAGAAATGCCAATGCAACCCAATGGGTCACTGAACTTAAGGAGCCATCAGAGTCGGAGAGAAATGCCAGTGTAGCCCCATTGTTCATAGAACTCAAGGAAACTGTGCACTCTTAAGAGCATTATTCCCGGCAAAGCTGCAGGCCCAGACAGGACCCCAGGGGACCTTTTTTTCTCAGATCCAAAGAGTTAGGCTAACTATGTAAATAAAATAACAAACGCGATACTAAAGAGAGCTGAAATTCCTAAATCCTGCAAAGATGCGGAGATTGTCCCAATCTATAAAAAGGGCTCTAGAAACATATAATTTAATTATAGACCTCACTGATGCCACCCAGAAAGTGTTTTGTAGGCAGATTTTGATTAGACTTGGTCTGTGGATAAAAGATCACAATTATTTTTCTTACCTGCTGCCTGATTTTTGGGAAACAAATCAGTGTCATTGACCAGGTGGTTAGATTTCTAATAATCTATTGGAAGACAGTTGTCCTTCAGAAATCTCATTATCTCATTTATACATAGTTTTTGTGGATTCAAAATCTGCATTTGATTTAGTCCCCTGCAGTAAATTATGGGAAGTATGGGAACAAGTTGGGGTTCGCCCAGACTTGCTAGACATCTTAATCCGACTACATCAAGACACCTATGCGCAAGTACACTGGGGGCCGCAGGTCAAGCTAACAGATCACACTGGGGTCCAAAGGATAGGTGCTCTCTCCCTCCCTCTAATCTCTCTACACAAATGATGTGGTAGTCCAATTGGAGGACTGCAAGAACCATATATCAAAGTTTGTCGGTCAAAATATTTCTGTGCCCTTATTTGTAGATAACACCTTGTTGGTGTCAAAAACTCTGGCTGGCCTTCAGTTACTGATGACCCATTTTGAAGCTTTCCTCATCGACCGGGGTTTGAAGATAAACCAAGCCAAAACTAAAGTCATGTCTGTCAACCCCCATAAATCGTTTAGAGGATCTATCAACTTGGGTGGCTGCAGTCTGGACAGGTTATTTGATTTTGACTACATGGGAATTAGACTAACAACAAATATGTCCTGTTCTCCCAAAATTAAGAAAATTATTTTGAATCTATGCCAGCACGCTTCAGGGATACTGAGAACATATCGTCCCACAAAAGCAAGGCAGGTTTCCCCAGTCCTAAATGTTTTCCATTATAAGGCGGTGGGAAGTGCCCTATATGGGGCTCAGTTATGGGGTTTTTCAAGGTTGACTATGTTGGCTACTGCTGAAAATAACTTTCTAAGATCTTTGCTGATCCTGCCTAAAAGCACTCCCTTGATTTCTCTGTGGTGGGATATGGGTTCGAAACCTATCACACATAAGGCTAAACTAAGATCCGTTTTACACTGGTGGAGGATGAAGTATATTTATACCCTGCCTCTTGGAGATTACTACAGTGCTTTTAATGAAATAGGACAAGTAAATAAAGTGTATAATAATATTAAAGAAACTCTGTTACAACTAGGTCTTGATGACCATTGGGAAAGTAGGGCGCACTAGAACCCCCTTAGAAGGGATTGAATTGTGGATGTATTCTGGGCATATAAGTGATGGACGTACGTGTGTAACAAGAGCCAAGAGCCACCTCAGACAACTAGAGTAGAAATTAAAATTCCCTTGACTCTATTACAACCCCAGCTGCTAGAAAACTGTACATTACGTTTCGGCATGGTAGTCTTCCTGTAAACTACTTTTGCCCAAAATGGAAATCTATTGGTGATACGAGCGACGTATGCCCAGTAGGGTGACCACCCGTCCGTAAATTTCACGGACTGTCCGTAATTTCGCCCTGCTGTCCGTTGTCCATGATGAAAGCTTTTACGGACGGCATTTGTCCGTAATTTTAGCTTTCACCTAAAGGGCAACGGAGGCAGGGCGAAATTACGGGCAGAGGAGTTTCCCCAGCTGGGCTGGAAGGCAGGGGGTCTCCTGTGCTCTGAGGGAGGGAGGGGCAGACAGATAAGAATAGGCCTTCTTGCCAGGGGGTCTGCTTCCCTAAACACATGCAAATGTGGGCAACTGGTAAATCTGCAAATACAAAGGGGCTTGAAAACCTGCATTGACTTTACTAAAAGGAGTCACTTGAAGTTTTCTGGTGGCAAAGATATTTTTTTCAGAGAGGTATTGTAATGGTGTTCCAAGGTGAGCTGTGGAGTGTGTGGTTTTAATGGAGTGTTATAATTTTTTTATCACTAGGTATAAACTGTATATTATTCAAATCTGTTTTTGAGAAGCACTTTTTATTTATTTAACCGAAATGTATTTGCGCATTTTGTAGCAGCTTTTATTATGATGTAATTGTATTTTTCACAGTTCTTTCAGGTACCACGGTACCTCATAGTACTAACAAACATTGGCAAAGCCAATAGGTCTCATCTACGAAAGAGTTAATGGCTTTGCTAATGTGTTTTAGCCATTAGCCATGTTATACACCAGAGTAGCTGCTGTTCAGCACGGCTTAAAGCTAGTGGCATAGTGGTGTGGAGTGGAGTAGACTAGCATAGGAGCAGTGGCGGAGAGCCCAGTGGTGCAAAGTACAGTGCAGTGGGGTACAGTGCAGTTGTTTAGAGTGCATTATCGTAGAGTGCAGTGGTTTAGAGTGCAGTGGCATGGAGTGGCAATGGACAGAGTAGAGTGGCATAGAGTGCAGTGGAGTAGAGTGGCATACAATAGAGTAGCAGAGAGAGCAGTAGTGTAGAGTGGTGCAGTGGCATAGATTGCAGAGTAGACTCACATTGCAGGGAGTGCAGTGGTGTAGTGTAGAGTGGTGCAGAGTAGGGCAAAGTGCTGTAGAGTGGAGTGATGCAGAGTAGAATGGCATAGAGTGCAGTGGCATAGAATGCAGTAGTACATAGTACATTGGTGTATAGTATGGTGGTGGAGAGTGCAACACTGCAGAGTAGAGTGTCAGTGCAGTGATGTAGAGTGGAGTAGAGTGGCACAGAGCAGTGGCGTAGAGTATAGTGGTACAGAGTAGAGGGCAGTGGCGTACAGTGCAGTTGTTTAGAGTGAATTGGCGGAGAGTGCAGTGGCATAGAGTGGCATGGGGTAGAGTTACATAGAGTACAGTGGAGTAGAGTGGCATACAATAGAGTAGCAGAGAGCGCAGTAATGCAGAGTGGTGTCATAGAGTGCAGAGTAGACTCATGTGGCATAGAGTGTAGTGGTGTAGAGTGGTGCAGAGTAGAGTGGTGTAGAGTATAGTGCCTAGAGTGCAGTGGCATAGAGTAGAGTGGTGTAGAGTGCAGAGTTGCAGAGTAGAGTGTCAGTGCAGTGGTGTAGAGTGGTACAGAGAACAGTGGCATAGAGTACAGTGGTGCAGAGTAAAGGGCAGTGCAGTTGTTTAGAGTGCACTGGTGTAGAGTGCAGTAGCATAGAGTGGCATTGGGCAGAGTAGAGTGGCATAGAATGCAGTGGAATAGAGTATATTGGTGCAAAATGCAGTAGTACAGGGCAGAGTGGTGTAGAGTATAGTGGCGACCAGAGCAGTGTTGCAGAGAGTCAGCTTGCAGTGGTGTAGAGTGAATTGAACTAGAGTGCAGTGGTCAGAGTGGTATAGAGTACAGTGGCGTAGAATAGATTGTTTCAGAGTAGAGTGCAGTTGCATAGAGTGGAGAGGTGCAGGGTAGAGTGCAGTGGCATAGAATGCAGTGGCACAGAGTGCAGTGGCATAAAGTAGATTATTTTGTGAGGTGGCTTAGAGTGGAGAAGTGCAGGTTAGAGTGGAGTTGCATAAAGTGGCATATAGTGTGATGGCATAGAGTAAAGTAGTGTAGAGTGCCGTGGCATAGAGTGCAGAGGTGCAGACTAGATTAGAATGATGTACAGTGTATTGATGTAGAGTGCAGGGGCATAGAGTTGAGTGTTACAGAGTAAAGTGTATTAGCTTAGAGTGCAGTGGCGTACAGTGCAGCGTTGCAGAGTGGCAGAGAGTGGAATTGTGCGGATTATATTGGTGTTGCCTAGACTGGAGTGGTATGGCGTGCAGACGAGCAGAGCACAGTGGTGTAGAGAGGCGCAAAGTGCGGTGGCTTAGAGTAGAGTAGTACAGAGTAGAGTAGAGAGGCATAGTGTGAAGTAGCATAGAGAGCAGTGACATAACGTAGAGTGGTTCCGAATGGAGAAGAGAACAGTGGCATGGAGTGGCATAAAGTGGAGTGATACAGAGTAGGGTGCAATTCTGATATATTCTGAAGTCTATTTAAATGTTGTCATGTGATAGAAAAAACTCTTTCCTAACCCCAGTATCCAGCAAGATTGTTGCATAAATCCTCTCACTTTGAAGTCAGAGAAAGGAAAGTAAACACTAAGTTCCCACCGAAGACAGAGCCTGACATTTGACTTTGTTCTTTGAATGCACAGCAAATATGATGAGATAAGAACAAGATTTACAGGCCTGTTTACAGAAAGGGAGCACTCGGCAGGATACTGTAAATAAGGTTTTGGCAAGGGAAGGGACAAATTCAAGCTGCATGGCCTAAAACAAATAAAGCCAGCAAATTGAAAGCAACAAATTGTGAGTTACAAACAACAAGGCCAATGGCAAGCAACGGGCAGAATGCATTCACAAGGAAGCACTATGAATTTACTTAAAGTGACAGCTGTGGGATACTTTGTGGGGAAAGTCCAGTATTTTAGACCATATCTTGCAGAGGTTTTGCTACATCAATCACCCAGGTAGTATGACAAGAAGACCTGGAGTGGTTTCCATGTTGCAGGATAGTTCTGTACACCCATTCTATCAGTTTGCCACCATTTCCTATGGTACAGAGATTCTGGCACACCTCTTGTAGGGTTAGTGCTAGGTAGCAGACATGAAATAGGGCATTTAATGATTATTTAAGGTGGTTGTAAGTAAGGAGTTGACCGGGGTGAAGATGCCACAAGGGTTTGGAAATTTAGTAGCTCACTGTTCAGAAACAAAGTCCCCAATTTTAAGACACCTGCAACATGCCACTAATAGAGTTGCTCTGAGCACAGCCATCCTGTGCGAGTGAGAAGGCTTAGCAAAGGTAGTGCAGGAGCATAGGGTTTCTTCGTGTCAGTGAGTTTACAGGTTCTAGCAAGGCAAGAGAAAGCCATGCATGATAACCCCGGAAGGTGATCCATAGAATGGTCAGTAGGAAACGATGAGCAGTGCATTAAGCCTTCCTTAAAAATCTTTACTGGTAAACCCCATCTCATGCAGGGAGGTGGGCAGAAAGCCAGTGAGTGGAAAGAGCTCCCGATGGCGCCGCAGCGACCAGAACAGATGTGTGGCCTGTCTGAAGAAGGAATGAAGGACGAGCAGGGGAAGGTTTGCAAAATAATACTATCATTGGGGTAGCACACCATCTTTGCTAGTGCCACATGGCCTCTACAGAAAGCAGAAGAGAAGACCAAAAAGCAAACTGGGCTTGGAGGGACCGTTCGCTCTGCCGAGATTTTCATCCTGGAAATCAGTGTAAGAATTGTAGATATTAATCACTAGGTATCAAAAGGTAACTTGGTCCCAGTTCAATCTGAGATCTAATTGTGTATGAAGGCGAAAACAGTGCCATATGTTAATGAAACACTAATAAAATTTAAAAAATTTAAAATTTTGTTTGTGCAATTTACATCCCAAATATTTTGAAGATTTTATGTGTACTTGACACTTAGGGATAACCCAGATCTCTAGTTTGGCTTTTGCTCAATTTCAAAACCATATAAAGACATGGACTAAGCGGGCAATTGCCTTGCACAACCTTGCAAGGGGTCTGGCCCCTGCTCACCCTTCACAAGCACTAACAGCGAACCATTGCACCAGAAGAGTTTGCCAAGGTGGATGGGTGTTGATTATTCAACCACTTGACAGTGCCCCTTCAGTTTCGCTCCTGTGTGCAGACAACTCCCCAGGTACCCAATACCTTCAAATAGTCTTGGTGGACCCATCTTGTCTGATTTTAGGAATTGTCCCACCTTGTTCTTCTCTTCTTTATTTATCCAGTTGTTAGCAACAACCCTTTGAATTACTTGCCGTGGATCTCCCATTTGATCTTGATTTCATCCTACTCTTTTATTATCTTTGATTGGTAGTCCGGGCTCCCATTTCTGAGATAAATGTAGAGTCCCAAACATACACTCTAGTGCAGTGAGACTACAGACCAGTTATGGGTACATCACATCCTGTCATTAGGTGTGAGACTGTCACCCACACCATCTGCCCTGCCTCTTTAAAAAAAAATAGGTTGAAAGTCCATGGGCGGTTGGGGTAAGCTAGATGTTTTTGTTCAATTTGTTTAAACTAGCATAAGGTTAATTACCTTAATGTTTCCCAAACTGTTTGCCAGGGGTTTTGAAATGTTCAGAAACATAATCAAAATGTTGCTGTTACTTTCTCTTCAGGAAAGATCGGGTAGATTTGGGTAGGGGTGATGGCCTTGCCGTGAAGGGCATTAATTTACTACTGAACAAGGACGTAATGTGACACCTGTCTGTAGCACACCAGGAGGCAATCACAAAAGGTCCACAGTGAATAAATAGTGCTATGTTGAAAAAGAGTACATAAATGCACTGACAACATAGTGAGGCATGGCCTCTCTTGCGTGTGTCTGTAAAACTGACGTTTGTTCTTGAATTTTTGTCCTGAATTTTGACCCTTTGTCCTGAATTTTTGTCCTGAATTTTGACCCTTTGTCCTGAATTTTTTACAGTCCTGTCCAGAATTTGCCTCAATGCCAGGTGGTCACCCTAATGCCCAGTTTGTTTGCCGGCAAATGAAACCATATTACTGTTTTCTATTCTTCCGTCCAGGATATGCGAGGAAGCACAGGATTTTACCCGTTATTAGGCAGCTTGTAACTAGGCAGCGTTATGTGCCACACAAACAGCTGTGCGCGGAATAAAAATAATCGATTGCCTACGGTGTTGGTACATTTTTGCATGGGAGTTGGTCCATAAGAGTTAAATTGATTGGGTAACCTTAATTCTCATGGTGTGCCTTCTTCCCTTGTGGCGACTAGCAGAGTCTCTTTGCCTCCAACAGACTGAAGACCTGACACTTTGCACTTTAGTTTCGGTTGTTGGAATCTAAATCTATGCGCTTCATCTGCCCAGAACTGTTTTAACGACTGACTTATCCTAACCCACTTTATTATTTTGAAGTATCAGTTTTAGGCCCCGTTTGTAGGCCTTAAAGGCCGTTGCCATTGTTTTAATTGTTTTTAAGATGTCTGAACGCCCTGACTGAACATTGTTCTTGTACTTTTTAATACGCTTCCTGTTTTGCACACCGTTTAAATGCATTTGTGAACCTATTATGTTTTTTATGCATGATCTTGGCAAACTCGCCAAACTGTGATTCGAAACCTTTTGTACACTGTGCAATGTTTGGTTCTTTTATTCTAGTGTTTTTAGTTCTGTTTTATTTTGACATCCTTGATATGTGTTGTTTTTGTTTTGTGTACTTTTATGGTAATTTTAGGTGAATAAGTTAACTTTGACAGATCTTGCAATACAATTGTATTCTAGTTCTAACTGTAGGACAAAAGTGAGACTATCGTATTATAATGCAGGCTCACTAAAATCCCTTCTATCCTTCAACCACAAGTCCTGTTCATGGCTATAACAGCTGCACCATCAGCCACGCCAAGGTTCCTCTAGTGTGATGAGTGATATCCTTGGACTGCATCCATTTACTTGAAGGACATCCGACAATGAGGTTGAAGTGATCACTGCAGAGCATTAAAGTTCATTAATGGAAACCGTCAACACTCACTCTGTCGACATCAGCCACAGAGCAGAGGACGTTCTTCATAATGTTTATTGGCTGATTATGCTAAAAGTACAATGTGTAGTTCTTCGGGCCTTTACAACGAAATAGTCTGGATATCTTTACTCACTATGTTAATTTTCTTCATTTGCTTTGAAAATTGTAAGCAATTCCACTGATTACAAGCATGCTGGTGCTAGTGCGCCTGGTCCTTAGTAAGTAAACTTACAAGGGACGTGGAAAGGCCGATGAACCTTTTGAATCGCATGGAGTATCCTAGTCATGCAATGACCAATGTTCATCAATAATCAGTATACAAATCAATAATCGCTAAAGAAAAAATTTATGTTGCATCTTCTTCTCCAGTCAGTGTCTTTATTGTTCGATTCCTGGGAAAGTACATCTTGTCTGCTCTGCACAGTCTATGTTGCAAGTTTGATTCCCTCATCTCCTGTCCGTCGGTACATTGCAGAAAATTCTAGCTAAGCAGACTTTATTAACAACGAGTAGTTCAGTGTCAGTTTGGCACATTGGCTTCTCTACATTTCATGATTATTCTACTGCTGGGTGAGACCTGGCAAAACTAGGCCACAACTAAGTTAACTCTACAATATAGTGCAAAACACGCGTTATACATCTCAAAATGACAAATTACTACACATTTTCAACATTTCACATATTTTTTATCATTTTTAGTATAACTTGTGCATTCTGGTGGCCAATCTCCGTTGGCACATTTTCAAACGTGCACATTAATTTCTCTATGGTTAATTATTTCTATCATTTTTAGTTAATCAAAACGTATAACACTCATTAATATTTCTAATTAACATATATGCTTCAATGCTGGATAAATTGGATATAACGAGTTGCATGCCAAAAAGGTCTTCAATGGAATGTTGTCGACACGATGTACCAGAACAAGCAATGGTTGCAGGCTGCCAGTTCTTAACACATTAAAAACACAACTTTAAAACTAAAATTTGGAGGAAGGATCCCATGTACTTTTAATGTGATTTTGACTCTGAATAGACAAATGCGAGTAAAGAGAGTGACAAGCCAGGAAATACAATAAAAGCAGAGAATGCTGATCATTAGAACAGTGATTTAACAACATATCTTAGTCTCTTATTCATTTTTACTTCCCCCTTACACGTAACTACTATTTTTATGGTTGTTTTCTTTTTTGATTTTCTAATTGTTTTAAGGTTAGTATTATAATTGAAATTAAGAGAAAACTAGTAATGTTTCTTAAGATCAGGAGGACTTCAAATAGTGAATCAGTGCAGAGAAGATGTGCCGGATCACAATACATAAGTGAGCATGTCTTGATCTCCAAACGTTATTATGATCACTCCTAGTCTTGTATCGCAGCCAAGAACGGAAGAGGAGGCAGGTTATCTTTACTCTGATCCACTGATTAGGATGTCTGGGGTGTACTAAACGACAATATGCTTGTCAACAGGCCTGAGAGGTTTTAAACAAAACCTCCCAAGGCCTTTTTAATGGGCCAGGAGGGTCTGTGTGACTCTTTCTTCCCACGTGAAAGGGAGGTTTCTAGTTAGTGCCCACCTTCTGTGAGCCTTGGCCGAGGGCTGGAGATTGTTGTATGAGCCTGCATGCCCTTACAAATTGATTCCCCTTGACCATGCTCAAGGGCTTATCCCTGCACAGGGCCCTGTTACTGTGCACTTTTCCTTGCCGAGGGGTTTACTAATACTGTGATATCAGCCAACTGCCCCAGTTCCAAACATTTATGACCCAAACACCAAGGCAGAAGAATCATTCCTTTTCCCGCGAAGGTGCTCTGTTACAGCAGATGATATAGTGAATGCATGGGTGATTAACATCCACCACTGTACAAATACTTCTATTAGACACAGGGATCAATCGAAGTCTCTGGGACAAGCAACTCCCCATACATTAAAGCAAGCAATAAAAGATTAGAAAGCAAAGGACAGATTGTCCCCAGCATGTGCCAAACTGCAGCATTCACATCATTTTGTTTTGAGAGCTGCAATTGTGGTACCACACTCCCCGTCTACTTTCCCACTCCAATTGTGTTTCTTTAAACAAAAACAAAAATCTATCCTGGTGGTTATGAGAATTGGAAGATGTTAAAAGACGTACACATTTATTTTATTTTGAATAATGTAGATTTTCCTAGTAAACTATGAAGGAAAGTCTTAATTTTATTAAAGACACAGAGGCGAGTATTATGCATTCTTTTCATGGTTTAATAAAATAGCAGCAGTCAAGAACTACACATCCCAAGAGGCTTAGCAACAGGCTAGCCAATGGGAACAAAATTGTAGGCATACACAGCACCAATGGGACAACATCTAGTACCATAGAGTACCCACTTGACTGCAGCCCTCTTTTCTTGAGTGAGCAGGTCAAATAGAGTTATGAAACAAAGGTAAGATTGAACCAATAATAGCAGTTGCCAGAATGAAGAATAAAAGTTCATGGCAACAGGAGACAATCCAGGCGTAACTTGGAGAAATCCGAGGGTCTTGAAGGAAAGAGATCCGGGAGGTCTTCAGCCCAGAAACAGAAGAAGCAAGCGAAGAACATCTGGCATCATCCAGAGGAAGGAGGCAATGTCAGATTCGCTAGGAGGGAAAGAGAGAAACATGTTAGTTGTAACAGTGGTGGGATAATACTCACCTCCGTGTCTTTAATAAAATTAAGACTTTCCTTCATAGTTTACTAGGAAAATCTACATTTTATGTCAAGACCAGAGGCTCCTATTATGCTAGTTTAAACCATATCAACCACCAAAGAAGTTGCAATTTTAACAGGTTTACAATAGAAATTTAAAAAATCATTGGCATTAGACCAATCAGCCGACCTCAGAATGCCCTCTAAGCTAGAGCCTACTGAAAAGGCTTTAGAGGCCATGGCACCTCTGGAAGAATGGGCACCGATGGTGGAGATGTCGATGCCAGCTAAAGACATGACCCATTTAACCCAACAAGCTAAAGTAGCAGAGGGAACTGGTTTGTGGGGTTCGCTGAAATAAATCAGGAGCTGGTGGAGGGAGGACATTCTGAGTTTGATAGTACGTTTCTCGTATTCTTTTAAACATAGTCCCACACAGAGTTTAGGTTTGTTAGGAAAGAAAGGATAAAATACTGTATGTAGATTGGGTTTTGTGTGCTTAGTAATGTGGAATAAAACTCCTGTAGGCATGAATTAGGGAGAAGAAACCTCTAGGGATTTGACATCAGACACACGTTTAATGGATATAAGGCACAATAACATGGTCAACTTTACTGAGAGCATTTTTAAAGAAAGATCTGAGTTCTCAGGCCATGAGAGAAACAAATTTAGAACATACATCCCACAGATATGTGTATTTAGAAGAAGGCGGCTTGGAAAGTTTTACTCCCTTCAATAGTCGGCAGACTAGGGGATGTTCTCCAGCGGGTTTGCAGTTTATATGTTGATGATGCATAGAAATAGCTGATCTTTAGAGATTTATGGTTCTGTAAGACTTACCTGAACTGGTTTCAGGGGCCAAGAAGTTAATGATAAGATTTATATCTGTTGAAAAGAGTTGATACATTTTCCCATACACCAGCTTGCCCAAAGAGTCCAAGCTGATTTGTAAGCTTTCCTTGTGCCGCGGAAACCTCTGGACCTCTGGGGGTAGAACTGAGGCTTGTAGTCTTGGGCGTTGCTGAAGAAGCCTCTTGAACCTTGATTGCAGTAGGTGCGGACGGTAAAGCGGCTCCTGCCTCTAGCAGCCCGTGCAAAAACACATTGGCTGAAGACTTTTGTTGAGCTTTATCGCAAAAGGAAAAAGTTGTAAAATATCTACTAAGATCCTTAATGAAGGAATCTCCAAAGACTTTACCATCTGCTTGGATGCCAAGATCGAGAGAAGCAAGATTTGCCAGTTTCGGGTCGAGCTGCAAAAGTAAACCTTTTCTTCTCTCATGGATAATAGCCGAATTGGCATTTCCCAAAGGGCAAAAGGCTCTTTGAATCCAAAGGGAGAGATCCGTAGGATTGATAGTTGAATCCTCCAGTCTGGCTGTTTCAGCCAGGTCAAAAATGCGGGACAAAGAGCCAACCACATCTAGTAGTTTGTCCTGGCATGTTGTCCAGGCTTTATCAACCCCTTTAGGAGGGTCCTTGCCAAATTTGGTAAAAAAGGTTACTAGGGATTGGTCAATGGAAGGAGTGATAGTCATTTTGACGGTAAACAAGGTCTAGGTTTTAGTTTTGCTCAAGTTTGTTTATCTAGGGGAAGACACAGGCGGGAAGCAATATAGTCCCCCACATGGGAAGAAGGTAACCATTCAGTGGAGTTGGGATGGTGGATAAGGGTAGGGTCAAACATAGGGACTCCGTCGAAATCCACAATGGAGATGGACGGATCAGGAATGGATACTTTGCTTTTCTTAGGGGGGGGAGGGGAAGAGATGGAAAAATTGTCACCGGTCATATCGGATTGAATTAAATCATCCATATCATCATCAGTGTCCAATACATTTGAGATAATAAACTTGTTGGGCGCTTCATCTATATTTTTTTATTTTGATTTCCATTTGGAAGGCAAGGAGTTGTTAGTATTTTTAGAAGAATTACCCTCCTTACATGGAGGCCTGGAAGGAACTAAGTCCTCAGTCTGGTGTGAGAATAACTCACTCATCAGCTGTGCACCAGTAGAAGAAATTTTCTTTTTAATTAAAGGAGTCAACTTGCGTTTTCTGCTTTCCCCCACAGCATGGGCCAGTAAAGTATTGGACATCATAATCCTGATAGAATTTTCAATATTTTTTTATATTTTGTCCATAGAAGCCTGTAGGGCTTGTTCAACAGAGAACTGAATAAAAACATTTAGGTCCTGTTTAAAAGATTCCCCATCGTCATTGATGTCATGCATCAAAGGGGAACTGTCAGACTCCATGTTATAAACAGTTAAAATTAGATGGTCAATGGAGAAGACACTCCCCTGAGGTGTGTGTGAAATGAGGCTGGTATCTAACGAAAGCGGAGGACAGAGACTGAGGCCGCGCCCCCTGAACAAGACAGTCTCAGTAAGCGGCACGAACGTGAGAAGCGTCTGAGGAAACTGGGGCCGATTCAGCAAAACGACCAGAAGAGGCAAAATATGCAGCATCTCCGGAAACCAGCGTCGCGTGGCAGCACACTAACAAATTAGAAGGCGTGTGGTGAGGATTTGTGCAACAGCACGACGGTTACAAAAAAACGTTATAGCATGTGCAGGCCAAGAAGGACACTGTGGCAGGAATGAGGGAAAAGGGGGGAAAAGCAGGATAAGCGCAAGCGGTCCAGCGCAACTAAGGAAAATGAAAGGGAGCTTTCCGACATTACAAAATAAAACAGTGAAATACCATGTAACACAAAATGATATGAAACATTGAAAAGACCAAAGAAGAGTACTTATCTTGACTGCGAGCAGCAAGAAAAGAGGACTGCTTGCAGTCAAGTGGGTACTCTGTGGTCCTAGGTGTTGTCCCATTGGTGCCGTATATTCCTACGTTTTTGTTCCCGTTGGCTAGCCTGTTGCTAAGCCTCCTGGGATGTGTAGTTCTTGACTGCTGCTATTTTATTAAAGCATGAAAAGCATGCATAATAGGAGCCTCCGGTCTTGACTTAAAATTTATGTGGACATCATATCCTGTCATTGACTCTGTTCCCCTGCAGCTACCCACATGACTATGCCCGTCATTACTCCATGCTGTTTTTACCCACTCTCCTCAAACGTTTTTCTCTCCCTGAGTACATTTTAACCATTTTCAGCACTTGCACAAGGGGCATTGGGACTGAGTGCAGAGTGTGGTGAAATACTGCACCTATTGTCCATTGTTGGTTAGACACAGGTTAAAGATATAAAACGTGAGTTCAGGGGTACAGGAATGGGGCATAGATTTTGGTTGCACCAAGCACACTCTATGGATGATCTAAATCCATAAACAATTGGCTCTCCTTTTGGAATCTGGGTCTATTGTTAGGAATCATACCAATGCATTCTACACATGTCCAAGAGCCACATGCATGGGGATAAAGGGCATAGTGATTAAATGAATGGCATGGCCCAAGGCACACCTTGTGCCTAATGCCTACTGCTGGTCCTGCACCAAAATGGCTATCCAAGTAACTGAAAGCCATGTGCAATAGGATTAGGGGTACAGGGACTTGGTTCAGGGAATGGGAAACTGCTGCATTTAGGTCCGTATACAATGCAAAGTTGGCTCTCTATAAATGGGTATAGAAGAGGGTATATAATTTGGAAAATCCCATACCATTCTCAGACAAAGGTTTGAGGTGTGTGGTCTATGCTACTATACATAAAAATCATTAAATTGCCTCATTACAGTAGTGATGTGACCTTAACTCCCAATTTCCATTTTTCTTTCTCCCAGAGTTAAAGTATGAAAGTATATATTTGTTGCAAGTTGACCCAGTCTTGAGTAGTCACCCACACATTTTTGGAATTTTGTTGGGACTCACCTACTGGCATTTTTTAACTCTAACTCTGGGTACTGCTATGTAGTGGTCAGTTTATGAACTTTCACCTCTAAAACAATGTCAAAACTGGCTCAAAACCCCATTTGGCATATTTAAATTCAATACAAGGCCATAGTATAAGGTGTACAGCTTACCCTTATGGCATGTAGAGTTAAATGTTACATGTAGTCTGAGGCACCATATTGTGCCATCCACATTGTGACCCTGAAAAAATGATACTGGCTTCAGCAGCGGCCTGATACCCTGCAGCCAGCAAGATCTCATGTTTAAAGGCAGACCTGTAAAATAAACTAATTTACAGGTTTAAAAACCTGCTTTTGGGTATTAATAAGTCACAACTGAGCTTACCATATTGCCCATAAGACAGGGTGCATTGTGCCTAGAAGTAGTACATCTCTAAATTAATGTTAGCATGTACCTAGAGTGAATGAATGATCAAAAGCTATTTTCATTGTACTGAGCTTAGCTGTTCTCATACGAAATACTGGTAAAGTGGTTTTAAGGTTCTGAGTTAGAGTTCAGCGGAATGGTTACTGTTTCACCAATGTGATGGATATGCCATCTACTGTATTACAAATGCATTATATTAAATGGCACTTGTAATAGGGCAGACAGGATATCCGTCTCATTTGTGACAGAGTAACCTATCAATCAAACTGTAAATCAGTATTTTTGTATTATCTATAGCATTAATAACTTTTCTTAACTCTTTAGAAAAGTCCAATTAATTGATAACGTCGATTTTTTCTAACATGTTAAGAAATATACCTTTTAGAAAAGTTATATTTACTTACTTGAGTCAGTATAGGATATTAAGTTTATTCTGCCGCTATAACCAGACCCACCCTACCTGTATTGAGGTGTGACTTCCTACCAGGGGCTGTATAAAAGATCACTTTAATTGACAGATTGACCTGAACAGACAGGGATGATACACCTGAGCTCAGCAGAATATTCAAGTTGGAGAGTCAATGTCCCCTCCTGTTGGCTCACCACTGTCAAATCCTGCATTACAGGTCTGTTGGAAGCACATGTAGAAGGAGGTACATGTAAAATGTTGTGCCCTTTGTTAGACTAGGTATGCTTGGTGTGGTTTCTGCCTTTTTACCTGCAGGTATCTTGTTTCTGCTAACTTAGTTTTTGCTGGCCCTATGATTCTGCACACTTTAACACTGCCAACCAGTGCTAAAGTGCATGTGATCTTTCCCCAAAACATGGTGACATTGGTATATTTCCAAATGGCATATTTAATTTACTAATAAGTCCCTAGTACAATGTCCTGCATGGGTCAGGGCCAGTAAATTAAAAGCTACCAGTGGGCCTGAAGCACTTTTTGTGACACCAATTGAAGTTGCCCTTTAAACGTGTCTCAGGCAGGAAATGTCCGGAACAATGCTGTTGTTTATAACGCAAGTGTTACCATGCTTGCCATAACAACAACTCCCTTTTTCTCTGCCATAACTACGCATGTGCTGAACAATGCACATGTGTGGTTAAGGCAGAGAAAAAGGGACAGTGCATCGGGAAAGGATGTGGTGAGGTGAGTTGGGCTGGGGCAGGGTTGGGAGGTAGTGTCTAGGGGTGGATGGTTGGGGGAGGTAGAGTTATTTTTTAAGGGGCGGGGAGGGGGTAGTTATGTTTTTAGGGTGGGTAGTTATTTTTTTGAGGGCTGGTGGTGGGGTCGGGGTAGTTATGTTTTTAGGGTGGTGGTGGGGGGTCGAGGTAGTTATTTTTTAGGGTGGGTTGGGGTAGTTGTGATTTTAGGGTGGGTGGGGGGGTCAGGGTAGGTATGGTTTTAGGGTGGGTGCCGGGCGGTCGGGCTACTTGTGTTTTTAGGGTGGGTCAAGGGGGCACGGTAGTTATGTTTTTAGGGCAGGTGGTGGGGTCGGGGTAGGTATATTTTCGGGCGGGTCGGAGTAGTTATGTTTTTTAGGGCGGGTGGGGGGAAGGGTAGTTGTGTTTTTAGGGTGGGTGGGGGGTGGGATAGTAGTGTTTTAAAGATGGGTTAGGGGGTCGGGGTACTTGTGTTTTAAGGGTGGGTGGGGGTGCAGGGTAGTTATTTTTTAGGGCAGGTGCGAGGGTCGGGTAGTAGTGCTTTTAGGGCGGGTGGGGGGACGAGGTACTTGTGCTTTTAGGGCGGGAGGGGGGATGAGGTAGTTATTTTTTTAGGGTGGGTGGTGTAGTTATGTTTTAGGGCAGGTGGGGGCAGTGCAGATATGTTTTTATGGCAGGTGGATGTGTCAGGGTAGTTATGTTTTTAGGGCTGGTGTGGGTTTTGTAGTTATGCTTTTAGGGTGGTTGGGTGGTGGCATGCTAGAACCACACATGCTGTTCCCATGCATGCCTTTACTAGGCATGCTTTTACAATGAAAAATCATTACAAAGGCATGCGTGGTAAAGGCATGCGTGGAAACAACGCAGACGTTGTTCCAACTGCGTTGTTCAGGCATGCGTGGTTCGGGCATGTGTTGTTCCAGCATACAACCGTCTCAGGCCTGCCATTGCAGAGCCTGTGTTTGCAGTTTTGAACTGCCATTTTGACCTGGTAAAATAAACATTTTGCAATGCCCAAACCTGCCCTTTTTATACATTTGTCAGCCTTAGGATAGGCTCTGGACAGTCCAGAGGGTAGGGTGCAGGGTATTTAAAAGCAGGATCTGGAAGGTTTATACGTGCTGGTAGTTTTTCACTACTGCAAGGCCTATCTCTCCCACAGGTTAACATTGGGGACGGCTTAAGACACCCATAAAGTGTAACTTCAAAATGGGAAGAGATGACCGTTCATGTTTGGTGTCTCTGGAATTACAATTTAAACTGCTAACTCATGGTGAAGTCAACTTTTAATTTGCAAATCTGAAAATGCCAGTGTTAGAAAGTTGACATTTTCTTGCCTTAGCCATTTGGTGCCTGCAGTCTGTCTCTTGTCACATGACTGGGTGTTAGTGGCAGTTGGGTTTTGTGTATTCCTCCTGTATAGCCACACACAATGAGAGCTTAGGTGTGAATTAATGAGTCATCGTGGCAGAATGGGAGAGAGAAGCTGAACACAGTTTCACTTATACCTGAAGAGTCTTTGTCCGGTCCACAGTCAAAGGGCTTAAAGACCCTAATTTGTCACTCCAGCCAGCTTGGAGCCAGAGGAGGCAGGGATCCAGTTGCACCTCAAAGCCAATGTCTAGATGTTTCTCCCACTTTCCAGATTCAGGGCACCAAAGAATAAATACTCGACCTCAGACACCACCACTTCAGTATACTCCTTGACCGTGGATACTCGGCTTGCCATCAGAAGACTGATGGCCAAATAGTGGAAGCAAGCTTCAGACAACTTAGAAGCCAGCCAGGAAGTGATGAAGGAGTGGAATGACCAAAAGGCTGCCCCTGTGGAATTGCAACCTGGGCAAAAAGTGTGTATAATGGAGCCCGTGGGGTCTGGGCCCCCCCCAGACCATTGTACTGGGCCCCACAAGATTGTTGAGAGGAAGAGGGAGGCCACTTACTTGGTGGATCTCAAGACTCCCAGGCACCCCCATGTATTCTTCACCTCAATCGTCTCAAACCTTGCTTTGAGAGGTCTGCGGTCACCATGTTGTTGGTGCATATAGAGGGGAGGAGGAGGAGAGTGAACCTCTCCCTTACCTCTTAGCCTCCACAGAATAGGATGGGTCGATGGAGGAGTGAGCCTTTCCCCTACCCTGACTCCTGGACAGCAGAGGGACAGTCACCAGTTGTTGGGTCAGTGCTCCTCTCTGTTCTCACTCATTTCTGGGGTTAAACACATGTGTACAAACAACATTGATACAGGGGACAGCCTCCCCATCAAGAATAAAATCTATAGGCTGTCTGACAAAGTGAGGTCCAGCATTTTGGGAAGAAGTTTCCAAAATGCTGGAATCAGGAGAGATTGAACTTTCCAGTAGCCCCTAGTCCATCCCTGTGGTGCTGGTACCAAAAGCTTCCCAAGAGTGCAGCACACCAGAACTAAGGTTATGTGTAGATTACAGGGAGCTCAATTCAGTCACTAAGACTGATGCTCATTCCATCCCCAAGGTGGATGAGCTGATTGACAGATTAGGGGCTGCTCAGTTCCTGAGTACTTTTCACCTTACTTCAGGATATTGGCAGGTCGCCCTAACTGAAGGAGCCAAGGAGAGGTCAGCCTTCTCCACTCCAGAGGCCACTATCAATTTAGAGTGATGCCCTTTTGTCCTAAGAATGTCCCTGCCACCTTCTAGAGGCTGATGAACCAGGTTTGAGGCTGGTATGGAGGCCTTCAGCGCTGCTTACTTGGATGACATAGCTGTCTTCAGTAGCAGCTGCAAGGACCACCTCCTTCACATCCAGGAAGTGCTTCAGGCCCTGCATAATGCAGGTCTAACTATCAAGGTTAGTAAGTGCCAGATATGGCAGGGGTCTGTGGTGTACTTGGGACACCTGGTGGGAAGGAGTAAGGTGCAGCCCCTGCAGGCCAAGATAGAAACCATCAAAGCCTGGGAGCCCTCAAAAACCCAGGCATGGGTGAGAGGATATTATAGGAAGTTTGTCAAAGGGTATGGTACCATTGTTGCTCCCTCAACAGATCTGACATCAAGGAAACAACTCAGAAATGTGATTTGGACAGAAACATGCCAAAAACATTTGACTCCCTGAAGCAGGCCATGTGCACAGCCCCTGTACTCAAGGCCCCTGACTTTTCCAAAGGATTCATAGTGCAAAGTCATGCCTCAGAGCCTGGCATAGGGGCTGTAGCTTCATGAAGAAGGTCTAGAATAACCAGTAGATTTCATCTCCAGGAGGTTACTACCCTGGGAACAGAGGTGGGATGCTATTGAGCAGGAAACCTTTCCTGTGATCTAGGCCCTGAAGAAGTTGAACTATACCTGTTTGGGGCTCACTTCCAGATTCAGACAGACAACTGGCCGCTCAAGTAGCTAATGCAAATGAGGGGTGAGAATCCAAAAGTGTTGAGGTAGTCCATCTCCCTATAATGAATGGACTTTGGGCCAGATGCAGGAAACAAATAGCGAGTCGCAAACGGCAAAAATTGCCGTTTGCGACTCTCTATTCGCGTTTCCCAATGCAGAAATGCATATTGCGAGTCGGTACCGACTCGCAATATGCATTTCAGAATCGCAAATAGGAAGGGGTGTTCCCTTCCTATTTGCGATTCTGAGTGGTATGCAATACCATTTGCGACCGCATATACAACTCCCAGAATGCACCTGGCGCAAACTCCTTTTTGGCCAATGGACAGTGGTCAGCTGGTTGGTTTCTTCAGGAGTTGGTCAGGGGACTCTGGTTAGCACTTTTTCACCTGTAGCAAACAGGGAGTCCCTCCTTGAACCAGTTGAAGCCCGGCAAAGTCCTTCTTGTGGTGAAGCCCAAGTGTGCAGCTGGTGCAGTCCTTCAGAGTGCAGGGTCCAGGTGCAGGCCAGGGGTCCAGCAGGGCAGTACTTCTTCTCCTGTAGTTCTTCCTTGTTGGAATCTGATGGGGATCTGAGGTGAGGATGCAGGTCTGCCAGTTTTATCCTTGCTCCTGGGTGAAAAACAGGGGGGTCCTGGTTCTCCAATCAGGGGCAGAGTCCTTCCCCCTGTGATGACCACTTCCTGGATGCAAAAATCAGTCCTAGGGAGCAACATTCCTCAAAAATCCATCATGGCTGAAAGTGATTTTTGGAGATTACATCTGGCTGAGCCCACCCACTGGTGTGGCTAAAAATCCTAAACACACCCCTCTCCTAATCTAATCAAGGGGGCACCTAATTGTCTGGGTTAGCAAGATGTGGGGGTGTTGCTGGGTTGCTCCAAATATCCTTCTCTGCCTTTGAAGACCAGTTTGGCAGCCCTCCCCCTTCCTGACTCAACATCTGCTGAGGGGATGTCTCCTCCCACAGGCACATCTCTTTGTGTGGAGCCAGGCCACTTCACACCTCATCAAGGCAGCCTGGCCAGGCTGCCAGAGGCTGGCCAATCAGAGCACAGCAGCAAAAACACTGCAGGGCTGAAGTTGGCAACTTTTCAGGTTATATTAAATTCCACAACTGGAGGTTGTGGGATTTATTATAACAATTAATTTGATACCAAACTTCTGGTATCTGTTACTTAAGGGGACTTTAAAAATTTAAATAAAGTCTCCCCATTCTAACCTATGGAGGCCATTCACTACAATGAGGGAAAAACGAATTTGTCTGTTTTATCTCACCAGGGCTTATAAAACTATTTTTATAAGGTCCCTGCTTATAGTTACATGCCACCCAGCCCCAGGGGCACATAGGGAACAACTTAGGGGTGACTTATATGTAAAAATAAGGTAATTTAAGACTTTGGAACTACTTTTAATTACAAAGTCGAATTTGCATGTAACTTTAATTTAAAAGCAGCCAGCAAGGCACGCCTGCCTTTAAAATGACACTGGGCACCTCAGCAGTGCACCTATGGGGGCACTACCTATGCTGGTGTCCCTAAACCTCCATGCCCTACCATATACTAGGGACTTATAGGTAGGTTAACTTTGCCAATTATAATTAGCCTAATTTGCATATCCGCTTTACACAGAGCACTGGCCCTGGGACTGGTAAACAGTACCCAGGGCACAGCCAAGAGTCAGTAACGACCAGTACCTGTCCAAAAAGTGTGGGGGTGACCAGGGCAAAAAGGTGGACTTTCCTACACGCAGCGATCCCCGACTTCGATCATCGACTTGTTTTCACACTTCACCACAGGTACTGTACTTGGGGGTCTACGCGACTCCATGTCCGGCGCCGCTGGTGTCGGCTTGTTGGGAACAACTCCATCACGACGCCGTGTTAACACCTCATCGAAGCATTTTGTGTTTCTAAGCGCTATTTTTTTATTTAATCTTTAAAAATTCAGAACTTGACTTGTGTATGTCGAATGTTTGTCGTTTTGGTCTTGTTTTGTTTAGATAAATATTTCCTATATTTCTAAACTGGTGTTGTGTCATTTTGTAGTGTTTTCGTTAAGTTACTGTGTGTGTTGGTACAAATACTTTACACCTAGCACTCTGAAGTTAAGCCTACTGCTCTGCCAAGCTACCAAGGGGTTAAGCACGGGTTAGCTGAGGGTGATTCTCTTTTACCCTGACTAGAGTGAGGATCCTTGCTTGAACAGGGGGTAACCTGACTGTCAATCAAAGACCCCATTTCTAACAGTGGTGAAGCCCAATTGTGCAGTTGGTGCAGTCCTTCAGAGTAAAGTGACCACGTGCAGGTCAGGGATCCAGCAGGGCAGTCCTTCTTCTTCTGTAAGTAGGGGTGCCGCTCTGCCAATTTTATCCTTGCTCCTGGGATGGGGCCCCCTTGACCAATCCTGTGCAGACCACCACCCTCTTGAGTGACCACTTCCTGGGAAGTGTGACGAAAATCAATCCCAGGGAGCAACATTCTCCAAAAATCCAAGATGGGAAAAATTCAACGTCAGAGGTTAGGTGTGGCTGAGCCTACCCACTGGTGTGGCTAACCTTCCCTTAACACACCCCTTTCCAGCCCTCTCCTAATCTAAACCGGCGGGCACCTGGCTGTCTGGTTGTGCAGGAAATGAGTGAGGTCTTCTTGCTGGCCCAAATGTCATTCCCTCCTTTGAAGTACAGTTTGGCTGCTCTCGCCCCATCCTGTTTCACCATTCACACCTCATAAAGGCAGCCTGGCCAGTCTGCCAGAGGCTGGCCAATCAAAGAAGGGCTCTACAGGGCTGAAGTTAGCATCTTTCAGATAGAGTTCTAAAACTCTTTCCTTGAGTTAGTTACATTATATTCAGCAATGGCAAGCTGTTGAGGTTATTATAACAATACGTTTGATACCAAACTTGAGATATTTAGCTCCTTCTGAGACTTTATTATTTGAAAGTAATGTTAGCCTATGGAGCCCATTCACTACTATGGGGAAAAATGGATTTAACTATGTTTCCCTCACTAGGGCTTCTGAACTATCTTTCATAAAGTCCCTGCTTATAGTTACACTGCACACAATCCTTAGGCCAACCAGGGCACAACTTAGGGGGGACATATGTACCAGGGCACACCTTAGGGATGACATGTCCCAGGACACACCTAAGGGGTGACATGTGTAAAAATAAGGTAGTTTAAGACTTTGGAAGTACTTTTAATTCTAAAGTCAAATTTGGGGTTACATTTAACTTAAAATCAGCCAGCAAGGCAGGCCTGCCTTTAAAATGACACTGGGAACCACAGCGGTATGGGTGCACTGCCTATGCTGGGGTCCCTAAACCTACATGCCCTACCATACACTAGGGACACATAGGTAGGTTGACACAGCCAATTATAATTAGCCTAATTTGCATAATCATTTTAATCAAAGCACAGGCCCTGGGACCCTTCAGAAGTGCCCAGGACAACATCAGAGTCAGAAAAACACTAGCATAAGTGAAAAATGGGGGCAAAAACTTGGGGGGCTCCTGCAATCAACCCGGTTTTTCCACACCTAGCTTTATGTACTTTGAAATTTCTAGGATCAGCTGCAATTTTCACTTTTGTACTTCTCTTGGACCCAATGATCCTAAGCTTGTGTTTCATTTTTGCAGGTCTCGCTTCTTGTAGAGCTTTTTGTGACTAAAAGCCCTTTGTTTTGCTATTTATGCCAATCACCAATAAGATATGGCATACTCCAATTATAGCTTGTAAGTGTGAGTTAGGATCACTTTCATCTTGAGTCTTGTAGGCTATTCAAGGAGTGTTATTGCTTTACTATTTTGCAGTTTAAGCTCCTGCTATTTTGAGACATGCAAAATGAGTTCTAGCTATTTGGGCCTGATTCACAAAACTGCTTGAAAAAGTCAGAAGTAGGTACTTGCTGGGTTATTCCTAACCCACAGAGTAAAATACTCAATTCAATTCTTTATTTGGTTTCATAAAAACATAAATGTTTATACATAATCACAAAGAATAAAATGTATATCATTATAATAAAAACGTTTAAATACATGTGCCACAATACTATAAAAATCTGTGACAGTCAATTCCTCAGAAAATGTATAATATAAATATAACATGAGAAAATATAGAAAAACATGGTATAAATCCTCAGCCTGCCTGTAACTCGGCAAACCAAATTACAATGAAAATGGCAAGTTAAAAAGAGATAAAGAATTAATTTAGTTGAAG
The DNA here is from genome assembly GCF_031143425.1 of Pleurodeles waltl. Taxonomy (NCBI): domain Eukaryota; kingdom Metazoa; phylum Chordata; class Amphibia; order Caudata; family Salamandridae; genus Pleurodeles; species Pleurodeles waltl. The sequence continues at coordinate 262,897,883 of NC_090448.1, read as the reverse complement.
CATTTCCTGATTTTCCTAACTTGTACCAAAAAATCGGGCTACAGGCTTGCATGTACCACTTGTATGAAGTTGCTGGAGAAAGAAAAGTGCAACTCTGAATTGTACAACATGTATCTCTCTCCTTTGTTTCATATAAAATCTGCAGAAGAAACATATGTGTAATGTACCATGTTCATAGAAAGTGTCACAGGGACAAGGTGGGGGGAACCAAACCCTCTGGTACGTTTAAAGCAAACAACCTATGTGCATTGTTCAAACAAAATGCTGTGATCTTTAATTATGACCATTAGGATTTAGGGTGAATACCAGGTAGATTAAGTAAGAGGGTATGGGCTGATATCCATATTTTTCCCAATTCAACAGTTTCCCTCTTCCTCCTGACCAGGTCAAGAAGATTAATTTTTAAATTCTGCTTACACACATCAGTAATTGCCACTGGGACCCGAAAACAATTGCTCACACCAATTTTCCCCAAGCGTATTCCTGATTTATTTTAGCCATGGGATTTTATCCATCCTATCTATGACCACGCAATCCTGAATGATGAGCTTACTGAGAGAGGCTTACTCCATAGTGCTCACCACAAGAGTAGGAGTGCCAGGTGAATCCTATTTTTGAGATTTGTATACCTATTTTTTCATGGCATATGAAGTGAGCACAACTAGGTTGCACTGCCAACATCTTAAACATTCAGGCCCTCATTCTGACCTTGGCGGGCGGCGGAGGCCGCCCGCCAAAGTCCCGCCGTCAGGTTACCGTTCCGCGGTCGAAAGACCGCGGCGGTAATTCTGACTTTCCCGCTGGGCTGGCGGGCGGTCTCCTTCAGACCGCCAGCCAGCCCAGCGGGAAAGAGGCTTCCACGATGAAGCCGGCTCGGAATCGAGCCGGCGGAGTGGAAGCTGTGCGACGGGTGCAGTTGCACCCGTCGCGTATTTCACTGTCTGCGCAGCAGACAGTGAAATACATTTAGGGGCCCTCTTACGGGGGCCCCTGCAATGCCCATGCCAGTGGCATGGGCACTGCAGGGGCCCCCAGGGGCCCCGCGACCCCCCCTACCGCCATCCGGATCTCGGCGGTCCGACCGCCGGGATCTGGATGGCGGTAGGGGGGGTCGGAATCCCCGCGGCGGTGCAGCAAGCTGCGCCGCCGCGGAGGATTCAATGGGGCCGCGGTACACTGGCGGGACCCCGCCAGTGGTGCCGGTCCGACCGCGGCTTTACCGCCGCGGTCGGAATCCCCATTGGAGCACCGCCGGCTTGTCGGCGGTGCTCCCGCGGTCCTCCGCCCTGGCGGTCAAAGACCGCCAGGGTCAGAATGAGGGCCTCAGTCTCTATAATTCAGAGGCATTTCACATTTGCCCATCCCCATAATACAGCCTGATAAGTTACACTCTTTACGCATTTAGAGGTGTATATATAGTGGCCATGACATTCTGTAGTTAGCAACCTATCTTTGTCACACATCTATAAACAGCTTCTATGTTTCCTTCAAATGACATACTAATCACAGTCAAAGATATATTCCAGTTATAATTAATAAAGAAAAGCCCCAAATAAGAAAAGGTCTCAGTATAAGGCATTTGCTTTCCTTGAAGGAAATGAGCCTCTGTCATTTTATTTGCTGTTCCCCCCACCATTCTAAAAGACTTATCGTGACTTATGCTCAGATCCAAATCTTCCATAAAACTCTCAATGTGAACAAGCACTGGAAAAAAATGTCAGTTTGGGCCATCAAGACTGTGTCATATGCATATAACAAAATTGGGAGTTGTAGAGAGACCCTACCTGCAACATATCATGTGCTTTGTCCACCACAAACTCTCTAATATTATTGATGTCTCAAGAGAATGCAAACAGTGCCAAGATGCAGCCATGTCTCACTCCTTTTTACCCATTAAAAACTCAGTGCATTCCACCCTACCGCCATATATTACTCAACCTGTAATACCTGAATACAAGTGCCTTAAAAATGAAATGATGGGCATCTCTACACCAATATTCATCAGGAGGTCCCATAATTAATTTGCTATTGTTCACACTTTCAAAGGCACACGACAGATCCATAAATGCTGTGTATAATGAACCTTTTTTTTTGCCAGGGTGTTCTTCCCAATTAAGAGGTATAAATTCAAGCCTTGCTCAACAGTTGAGAGCCCAATGGGGGAATCGGTAGTACTATAATCTAACTGAGGCAGGGAGGCAAAAACCCTTTTTGGCAATTTTCAAAGGTTTTAATGGATTCAACCTCAAAGAAGTCCTTAAGAGTACAACAGTCTCCTCTTGCCAGTGGGAAAAGGAGTGTGGTTGTATGGCTGTCTTGAAATCAGGGTTGCATGCTAGGAAGGTGTTGGGAGATGGGATGGTGGTGAGGCTGCATTTCAGAGCTACCTTGCCCCATATTTCTAGAACCTTCTGCTTGGGGACCGCAATATACGCACTTTAAGGTCTCCCGTGCTTAGAGAGCCATCCCAGGTCCCACAGGGATTGACAGGCTACAGCTCAGTCCATGTGGGACCAGTGTTTGTCCCTTTCCCTAATGACTCACTCTCAGATGTAGCGTAAGTGCGCAGCTCAGTAATATTTTAGGAGATTTGGACACACTAATCCCCAGTAATCTCTTGGAAGCATCAATACCTTGTTAGAAAAGCTAGGGCATTTCCCGGCCCATATGAAGTATCTTGTATCTTGTAGGCGTGCACTATTGTCTTGTGGAATTAGGGTCAGTGGAGTCTGGAAGAGATAAAGGATTTGGGGTAATAGTGACATTTAAACCCCCTTTAGATGGTCCAGCCAAGGGACCTGCAAAGGCCTCCAGCGCCAAAGGTCTTCCACTGCAGATCTCCAATAGATCGACCAATTAGCCACTGTCCAAGTAGCCAATGACGCCATGAGATGTGGGCCCAGATATTTAATAGAGCACTGCACCCATTGGTAGGGCTCAAGAGGCAGGAGTCCTAGAAGGTCAGATGAAGGTATTGTAAGGTTTAATGTTTGGGACTTGCTCATATTGACTTTGAAACCCAAGACTCTTTCAAATATGCACTAGGGCCTGAATGGAAGTCTCTGCTTCAGCAAGGATCAGCAGGCGGTCACCTGTGAATAAAGCTACTTTGTGGGCTCGGCCTCCGAATGGTGTGCCTACTATGTTCTCTGTTTGCTGGTTGCTGATCACCAGGGACTCTACCACCAACGCAAATAGTAGAGGTGAGAGGGGGCATCCTTGCCTGGTGCCTGTCTCCAGGTAAATGGGTTGAGACAGGTAGCCATTGACACGTATCCTAGTGGTTTGGAAAAGCATGGGATGCCATGCATCATTGGATGACCCAAGCCAATTTTAGCAAGTATTGCTTGAAGAAAGGCCCAGGTAACCCAACCAAAGGCCTTCTCCGCAAAGAGCGAGAGTAGTCATGATAGTATATTGCGGCACTGTGCCTTCTCCACCAAATGCGGAGGATGTGTCCCCTACTTTTCCGTCCCATATGAAGCCAACCTAATCTGAGTCAATGAGACCCAGGAGGTAAGGTTCCAATCTAAATGGCAGAAATTTGGTGAAGAGTTGAGCATTAATATTCAAAAGTGCAATGGGGCTACCATGGGGGCTACGAGGCACATAAAGGGGTCTTTGCCTGATTTAGGATTCAACATGATTTCACCCTCAGGTGTTGAAAAGAGCCAACAGATGCTCTAGTAACTGGGGGAGATATATTCAGTAGAATGTCACTGAAAGACCATCTGGTCCGAGGGCTTTGCCCAACGGGAGACTCATCAAGGGAAATTGGAGTTTCCATAACGAATTTGGGGCCTCCAACAGTTAAGAATGGGGGAGTTCAAGCAGTTCCTAGCACCAGTTCTACAGGTTGCTTCAATGGCCTCTCAAGGGGCCTCCTCCCAACTATAAAGAGAGAGATAAATATCTCAAAATGCTTGTTGTTTAGCCTCTTTAGAGGTAACCCAGGTGTCTGCCATGACTTTGATCTTTGAGATATGTGTCAGAGCATGTTTTTTCCAAAGTCTCCATGCCAACAACATCACCACCTTATTCCCCCTTGGTAGTATTTTTATTTTAGGGCGAGTAAGAGAGTTCCTCCCTTTTGGTGCTGTGTGCCGTAGCTGGCTACGCAGAAGAGCAACATGTTGCTTGTTCAGTCGTGAGGGGATGTGTGATCAATATGCTTTAATTCCTTAATGTCATCAGCCAGCCGCCTCGACCAACTGAGTTTCAGGCTTCCAGACAATGGTCATAGTGGTGATAGAGCCTCTGATGGTGGGTTTAAACCCATCCAAGAACATGTGGCACAAGATATGCAGACGGGCATTGGATTCAAAATAGTTGGTTATCGCTTGTGCATTCTCTCTAATATCCACGGACTCCCAAAGAATCTATGGAGGAAGGCGCTATCGCAGGCAGGAAGAACCTGATGTCCCCAGTACGGCCCAGGTCAGCTTCATATGTGCATGGTCGGATGTTGGACATAGGTTTACAGTCGAGCACCCTCAAGAGGGAGTGGATGAGGAAGATGTAATCTATACGTGAGTAGGATTGGCGGACATGGAAGTAATATAAGTAGTCCCTAGAACCTGGGTGTTTGTAGTACCAGGCATCTACTAGGCCCAAGTCGGTAAGCTTGTGCTAAAGGGCTGCTGACATCACACCCACTCCCTGGAAGGCTGTTGTGCTTCTGTCAAGCTGAGGGTCTCACACTAAATTGAAGTCCCTCCAATTACCAGATCTCCCAAGTCATGTGTTAGTTGTTCTTTAAGAGGTTTTATATGATAGGGGTCCTGGGCTGGATTTGGGGCATTGACAAGGGTTAGGGGTTTCGAGCCATGGGTCCTTGTCAACTTCAAGAAACGACTGTTCACATCCTGGCAACCTGATGGACCTTGGTGCAAAAAGTGGCTCTACGCAGACTTGCCAATCCAGGAGTCTTAGTGGCAGAGCATGCTCCATAGCAAATTGGGTATTTGGGGGGTCTCATGTGACAGGTGTCCTGCCTTAGTAGGTGGGTTTGTTGTAGGAAAATGACCTTGGGTTCATGAACAAGGATATAGCACCATACCATGTTCCTCTTGTTGGGTGAATTAAGGCCCCTTCCATTAAGGGTAAGTAGCTTAATTCCTGGGGTAATGGCCATAGTGGAAGGTTATGTGGTGGGGTAGGAGCAGAGCCATGGAGGAGGGGGTTTGCTGGGTTAGAAGCCCTAGGTGTTTGAGCTGAGAAGGAAGAGCAGGGAACAACTGGACCAACACCCACTCCCTGGGTGAATAGATCTTGAGCGGAGGTGAAGATGTACCCAGAGTTTTCTGTGACCCTGCCAAGAGAGATGCACCAGGGGAAGTGATGTGAAGAGGGAATGGGGAGGATGTGAGGCCCCCCTCCCCCCCACAGGGGTCTGGAAACCTGAAACGGAAAAAAAAACATATAAATAACATTTATGACAAATGATCAACAGGGACTAAATAGTCGACCCAGGGTTTGGCCTGGTCAGCACCCAGTTACACCAGCCAAGCAGAAGTGACTCCCCTATGATCTGGGGTGAAGGAAGAGCAAGGCAGCACCAGTCAAAATGAGGGCCTGAGCCCCACAGGCCACAGTTTCAAAGTCCTGCCAAAAGCATTCCGAGGGCAAGCAAGCACAAAGGGAGCAAGTGTTCAACACGGTGAAAGGCATATTACATATATTGTCCACAATGTTGCAATAACTTACCAGTCTTAATATTATCATATAAGGTGTTGAACGAAGTTATTTTTAAGAGTGCTGCAGTTTCCTAAATACTGAGATGGGAGTGCACATTACAAGTCAGAAGAAAGGCACTCTGTGAGATTTGGGTAGTATATGAGTGCACACTGTAGTAAATACTGCAAATCTCGATAGGCTGAACACCCTGCAAATGTTTAAGATGCAAATAAGGATAAAGAAGTGCTGGATAGCGTGTTATGTGTACCTCTCTATTCTGGGTACCAAAGTATAAAAATAATTCTGTGCGTTAGTGTGGGCGCCACCATTACATAAATGGTAATGGCGGCATCCACACCATTATTTTAGAGGTGAGTTTAGAGGCACATTTAGAAAAGGTCAGTTCATAGTACTTAATACAGGCGCATCTCAAAGGGCCATGATAGAGTTTTTTGTGATAGTAGCTCTTTAGTTATTCAATAGTGGTACATCAGCACATGCAGCAGGACAGAATAGATGAGCATTATGAGAACTCAGTGGATGCCTCACTACTGATCTATCCATGCTTGCAGTTAGATCTGAGGGACACTGTGCAAAATATATAGCTGTCTTAACACTGGGACACCAGTATATTCAGTAGGTTAAGCTAGAGCTGCATCACGGGAAACCTGTGGCTGTCTCTATGAATGAATAAAAAGAACAGTGCAGTGCCACAATCAAGAAATAAAGTAATTTGTGATACTTTTGTGGAATTATCAGAACTGACGTAGAATCTTTCAGTGTTGGGTGGGATGACAATACATTAGGAGAGCTTAGTGGATGTCTCAGTAGAGGAAAAGCAGTACACTCTAGGTCAAGACACCGGTGCATGGTCTGAGCTCTATTAATGTTGTGGAACTGGGATAGCAGCATAAGATGCAGGTCGGAATAAATATACTTGCAGTCTCTGATTCACTTTGCAGGGCTGTCAAGGTAGAGATGAGGTAGGAGAGTGCACTGGAAGTCTTTGTACTCAGGTAGAAGTGCATGGAGCAAACCAAGATACAGAAGTAGTGTGTGAGCTTTTAAAAATAAAACTTTACAAAGTGTGGAATTTATTTCTGTCCACGGTGGCCAGATGCTGATTTATGTGGTCCAGTGTGGATGAGGAGTTCATGAAAGTGGTCAGTGTCAGGTGTGAGTACTTCATCCGGCCCAGATTTTAAAATGATATTCTATTGCTTGTAGTTCTGTTGCCTTCATTACAAATACATGACTAAGAGTACTAGAAGTTAAAACATAGATTGGATGAGTTTCTACTTTATGAACTCACATTTTTATAATAAAATGCATCACTTTATGTTTATCTCTTCTAATCCCATCAATTTGAAGAGTGTTTTATTCAAGTTAATCATGTGCAATGTTAGCATGAAAAGAAGCACTTCAATTTTTGTATTCGTACAAATAGGCTACAAATAACTGTAATATTCATCAACACAGCTTAAATTAAACACATTTCTAACTGTGCTACTATTCAGATGCATTCATGGTGCTAGCACTACACCTTTAGCTCCTAAACCCTTAGCCTTTAAACTCTCGCTTCTATACTTAAACCGTTTCACTGTATACTCCAAAGCCTTAACCCTATATATCCTTAAATAACTACACTATGGGGGTCATTACGACCTCAGCGGTCTTTTCAAAAGACCGCCGAGGCCGCGGGAGCCAGAATACCGCCATTGCCGGCGGTATTTCTGTCTCCCTATTATGACATTTCCACTGGGCCAGCGGTGTTACCGTCTGCTGGCCCAGCGGAAATGTCACATCAACATTGCAGCCGGCTCGTAATAGGCATGGGCAGTGCAGGGGCCCCCAGGGGCACCCCAAGTCCCCTTACCGCCGGCCTTTCCATGGCAGTGTGTACCGCCATGGACAGGCCGGAGGTCGGGGACTCATAATCCCCAGGGCAGCGGTGCTTGCTCCGCTGCCCTGGGGATTATGACCGCCAGGCGGAATCCTGGCGGTAAAGTGGAGGGGCCGGCGGTATGGCCGTGGCTTTTCCGCCACGGTCATAATAGCTGGCGGAACACCGCCAGCCTGTTGGCGGTGTTACCGCCAACATACCGCCGCCCGCCAGGGTCGTAATGACCCCCTATATCCTTATCCTCTAAACCCTAATTCCATTGACTTAACCTCTTTACACCATAGGTTTATTTACAAACTGCATTTTGTAGTACATAAAGTAGTATTACGAAATTGTATTAACATACCTACCGTCAGAGAACTCCACCTCTCCTGGGAACTCCACCTCTCCTCTCTTTTGTCTGCGGGCATCTCCACTGAGCTGACAGAGATCTTCACACATATTGGCATACATTTTTGTAGGAAATGTGAGAGGGACAAGAGGGAGAGGTTGTAAAATGAGTAATATTTACTACTACGTGTGAGAGATTTAGGGAAATCTAAGGAGAGGCTTAGGGGAGACAAGCTAATAAAACACTTCTAAAGTTCCTACCTCCGAAAATAGGTGTAAGTGTACTCCAGCCCAGCCTTGGAAAAGTGTACTCCAGCCCAGCCTTGGAAAAGTTAAGCATTATACATGACCACTCTCAGTTACTTTAACACACTGCTACAGGAAACAGTGAAGGCAGATAAATAAATTAACATACCATAGGATGTAATGATAAACTAATTGCAATATTTTGGCAGTTATATATACATGTGATAAACTCCTTAATTAAATATAAATTAAACTTTTAAATTTTCATGAAAAAAATAACAATTTATATTAATTCAGTACACAACTTATAGCAGAATTTAGTGGTAAATAAAAACTCTAAATGTTTCGGTAGATCACAGAGGCAACTTTCATAATCTTAGGAAAATGTTCAGTGTTATAACCGTTGACTCAAAACTGTTGTTTTTATTTATGTTTTCGTGAAATGATACACGCTTGTAGTAAAATGCTTTACTCACTACAATTGATTTTGCTATACCTTTCTCTTCTTACTTTCCTGCCATTTCATTTTTTTTAGAGCAGCCATTTAATTTTAACCTGAGCTACTCCTTTGGTAAAATCCGTTTTATTGCACACTGCAGGTATTCATACCGCAAATTATATTAAACCAATCATGCAGCGTGAAAGAATGGCCTAGGCGTCTCAATGACAGATCCAGTTGCTTGATGTTGTCTCAATCAACTTTCAGCTATTTTCATGAAAACCGATGAAACTGAGTTTTAATTACCAGGGGCCACATGTACGTATATTTGGAATTGCGATTCCCTAATTGCGATTCCATGTGAATCGCAATTAGGGAATAGCAATTCCAAATGCAAGAAACTCCATTGAGTTTCTTTTGTGATTCCCGGTTGTACGCACATAGACCTGCCTCATTAATATTAACGAGGTAGGTCTCAATCTGCGACCCACTGGGAATCGCAAAAATCACAGGGATGGTGGCCTGCTGGTGTCAGCAGACCACCATGTCTGTGATTGCTTTTAAATAAAGCAATCTTTTTTTTTAAACGCAGCCCGTTTTCCTTAAAGGAAAACAGGCTGCATTTAAAAAGAAAGATAATGAAACGTTTCAGTTTCATTTTTGAAGAGCAGGCAGTGGTCCATGGGACCTCTGCCTGCTCTTCAAAAACGTTTTTGCATGCATTCGCAAAGGGAAAGGGGTTCCCCTTAGCACCAATTTGAAATTTGTGCTAACTGCAATTGCTTTGCGACCGCATTCACGGTCACAAAACAATCATACATACCATTTAGATTCGGTATTAGGAAGGGATGACCTGAACACGCCCCTTCCTAATACCGAATTGCAAAACCCAATTTGCAATTCGGTAACAAGTTACTGAATTGCTGTTTGGGCGTTGTACATACCAAAAAGCATTTTTCTAGTTGCAAACGGGCCGATTCGCTGAATCGGCCGGTTTGCGACTAGTAAAATGCTTTGTACATGTGGCCCTAGGTTCGGAATAAAATTGAAGGGCTGATGAAGTGATCAAATTTTTAAAGTTTTAGCATCTCAGTGATTAGCCCAGTGATTTAGATAACATAATAATTTGATCTTAATACTGCACTCTATGGCCAACATTCACATCAAAATCAAGTATGGAGGTCTACTTTATCAAACCCTGCTGCATACAGCAGGGAACAAGGCAAGCAGCTGCCAGATGCTCTCAAAAGGTGGAAAGACAACATATCATAACATAGGGGGGGTTGCATGTTCTGATGCCATCACATTGCTAAATCGATATTCAAATTGTCTGCTGGTCCAAGCAAGGCTGCCCTGACAGCAAGATCTGGCTGTCCAACCATCTCAGCTAAGGGAAACAAAAACATGTTTTACAATGGGGTTGTTTTGTATCACTCTATGGTGCACAGAGCCAAAATGATATTCACATTGCTGCTGTCCCAGCCAAATGACTGTTCACAACTTCAACATTTTGACTTACCAACCACCCTCTACTGATAACGGACCTAGACCCTCTCTTCACATCCATAAACAGCATGACAACGTACTCATTGCACACGCTTATTTGAGGCTGAATTCTACTATGTTTTCTTCCTGCTTTTGACCCCCTCTAAACCCGGCCAATGCATTCACAAAAGGCTCCCGTAAAATTGCATTTGAGACTATAGTAAGATTAAATACAGCCAGAATCCAAGGCCCAATGCTCAAAGCCATTTAGCCATTTGCTGACCTAAGTTCAACTTGAGGGTGCAAACGAACGACTTTACAAATGAAGATTCAGGTTTTGCATCTGTAAGGCTTCAATTTACACTCAAAAAAGATTTGCTTACACCTTATTGTATATGTGAGAAAATCTGCCAGAGATGGGGAACTAAATGGGACACAATGGGCTGAATTTAAGAAAAGCGACAAAGCATCCAATGCAGCGTCACTTTCCTTGTGCCCCCCTGCACCCACCTAATGCCACCATGTGTGTGCCATGTTTGAGATACGGCGCACCGTGTTTGTAGTTACAACAATAGTGTCCACATTTTTTATGCTATTGTGGCGCTTTGCTACACTAGTGTCAAAAGCAGGCATAAAAAATGACATAAAAAATGGCGCAGTGAAATCTTTTAAATTTCACTGCACCATTTTTTTGGGCCTCCTAACGGGGGAACTCCCCCCTGCATACATTATGCTTGGCGCAGGCATAGTGTGGGGCAAGGATTTACAAACAGGCCCAATGCATGTACTGCCCCTCTTTCTAAGTATGTTGCGGGGAAAAGGACGCCTTAGCATCAAAAAAATGATGCTAAGGCTGCGCTAAAGTGGCACAAGGGGCTCTCAAATCTGCCCCAGTGTTCCTGGAAACATCGGGTAATTTAGTAAAACAGAATAGGGTTATAAAAGGATTTTATAGGCGCTTTGATGAGTTCGAGTTATTAAACTAATTATCTAAAAAAGATTGGACTCAATAAGAAATTAATAAATATCTAGATGCTAACGTTTTCAGGACTGAGAGAAGTTGTGATGGAAATGACCGCAGAGATGTTGTATTTAATTTATAATAAAGTACTTTTAAATGACAAGTACTATATTAGAAATTCCATTCACAAGCAAAAAGAGTACTATAAAAAAAGTGAAATGTGGTGGCGCTAAAAAGACCATGTGAAGAACACGATCGAAGTGAATAACTCTTCTGAAAGATGCATGCAGTACTGATTGTGCCGTGTGTACATTTAGTTTATTTTCGGGCGATCATCAGCATACTTGTGGGCCTGCTACTCGCGAAAACACGTAGTTTCACCGTGCCCTTAGCCAGCCCCTTCATTCAGAGTTTCTACCAGATTTTGCACTCTCACTCTAAGAGTACATAGACCACTGCGTTTTCCTCTCGGAAACCCCTCAGGCATTACCCTGGGGGTACCAGCGTGGGAAACACAGGTTTAAAGCAGAATTTTGTACAGTATAACTAAATTGCACATTATTTCTCATTTTAACCAATGAAGCTCAGAATCAGAGGGAAAACCAGTCCGGATCATCCTATGGTCTTGTGCCGTTTTCCCGAGGATAATTACATTCGGGTCGGTATGAAATCATATGTCTTTGTAAAGTGATTAGTGAAAGCACCCCTGTCAAAGCGATATTCAGCATTGTGATTCCTATATTACTGAGGTATGGAATAGGCAGTCACAGAATGTTGCTGTCTATTGCTTTGTGCTCACAGACAAGCAGGACGTGAAGATAAGCAGGAAGTGACCTTAATGGGCACAGTGGGATGTTAGAAGTGCCTGCAGGTCTAGCTGCAGAGAGCCGAGGACGATCCACAAGGAGAGCAGCTTGGCATACAGATGCAGTCTGTGATGAAGCAGTGCAGGAGAGGAAATGCTGCTGCCAAGTATCTATTGCCATATGTTGTAGCTAAGAGTGGCACCCAAGGAGCCTAGACCCCGGCAACTGTTTCTATTTTTGACAAAATGAAGTGCAGACCACAGATGAAAAGCATTTGAACAGTCGCTGGTAATCTCTGTCTATATATTGTTTCAAATCGCTGTATTCCAAAATTGTTGCAGTTTACAGCCATAACGTTTTTGTTACTTTTGTTATTGTTGCCCTTAAAGCGTGAGCATTGAACAGGTGGAGTGATGATTTGCGTTAGAGAACTGTATTTAATTTCTAAATCGTCACACCCATGTGCTTTGTTTAGACAAATAAACTAAATTAAAATAAATACATCTGAGGTCCAACTGAATCAGAAACAATCTTCAGAAAAAACATAAAACATATCATGATTACGTGGTATAGTTATTAATCCTGAGACTTTCTGCTCTGAAGGAAAAACGAGGAAAGGTGTCTAAGTGCAAGTATTTAGGCCCGTATTTATACTTTTTGACGCTAAACTGCGCTAACGCAGTTTAGCGTCAAAAAGTTTAGCGCCGGCTAACGCCATTCTGAAGCACCATGCGGGCGCCGTATTTATTGAATGGCGTTAGCCGGCGCTAGCAGACCGGCGCTGCCTGGTGTGCGTGGAAAAAAAACACGTACACCAGGCAGTGCCGGCGTTGGGAAAAATGGCGTTAGGGCGTCTTAAAATGGGGCAAGTCAGGTTGAGGCAAAAAAATCTCCTCCACCCGATTTGCGCCATTTTTAACGACGCCCAGACGCCATTTACATGACTCCTGTCTTAGTAAAGACAGGAGTCATGCCCCCTTGCCCAATGGCCATGCCCAGGGGACTTATGTCCCCTGGGCATGGTCATTGGGCATTGTGGCATGTAGGGGGGCACAAATCAGGCCCCCCTATGCCCCAAAAAAATATTTTAAAAAAAAAAATTATACTTACCTGAACTTACCTGAATGTCCCTGGGATGGGTCCCTCCATCCTTGGGTGTCCTCCTGGGGTGGGCAAGGGTGGCAGGGGGGGTCCCTGGGGGCATGGGAGGGCAGCTGTGGGCTCATTTTGAGCCCACAGGTCCCTTAACGCCTGCCCTGACCCAGGTGTTAAAAAGAGGCGCAAATGCAGGGTTTTTTGCCCCGCCCACTCCCGGGCGTGATTTTTACCCGGGAGTATAAATACGACGCATTTGCGTCGCAGTCATTTTTTTAGACGGGAACGCCTACCTTGCATCTCATTAACGCAAGGAAGGCGTTCACGCAAAAAAATGACGCTCATTCCTCATACTTTGGCGCTAGACGCGTCTAACGCCAAAGTATAAATATGGCGTTAGTTTTGCGCCGAATTTGCGTCGAAAAAAACGACGCTAATTCGGCGCAAACGGAGTATAAATATGCCCCTTAGTTCTTATTCATTACAGGATAGATATTACTGCAATAACTGGCAGTTTCAATGCCGACTTGAATCCGCAAGAGGCAGTAATGTCCCTAGCTCTTTAACTTAGCCACAGACATTAAAATGCACACTATTGAATGTACAATCATTAATAAAGCACACCTATGAACTATTTGAATACCTGGAAACCTATTAGCCCGATATACCTTTCCTAACAGAAACATGTACAGAGGAGGCATCAGCCCCTGACTTAGTCGCAGTATCAACAGCTGGTTATGCAATCATCAGTTTCGATAGAACAGGTAAATAGGTTGGTAGCTTGGCCATAGTATATAAAAACTGCTTGACGATTAGTTGCACGCCTGCAACTATTGCCAGCGGTGAAGCTCTGTCGTTTAGCTGCAAAACGAACGAAAATTCCACGCTCCAGGTGTTAGTGATCTATAGACCACTAGACACTAGAGCCAATTTCCTGAAAGCAATCAGTGACTGCATTGAAGGCAGTGTGCATCACGCATTTTGTAACTCTGCAGTTTTAGGGGATGTTAACTTTTATTTAGATGATTTAGACTATAAACACAACAAAGCCCTATTGATAATTTCATGAGCTTTGGACTCAAGCACGTGGTAAACATCCCAACACACCACGCAGGTACACTGGAGGGGATATTTTCCAACCATCCAGAGTTACAGATGAAAGATACACTCAGGGATTTAGGTCAATGAGATGAGGGCTGGCTGTCCATGTTCGGTTGAGCACAGAAAATTGTTGCATTTGGTATTATCCAAAAACTCTGAAAGTTCACAGTTAGCTTTGTTTATAACACATTAACATCAGCTCTGGTAGAGGTCTGTCTATATGGGTGTGTGTGTGTGTGTGTGGTGTGTGTGTGTGTGTGTGTGTGTATGCGTGCTTTGAAGTTAATTCTCACAAGAATATGCCCATATAAGATAAAACTTAGGGTTGTGATGTATATTAGATTGTGTATTGATCTGCCTTCCAGCTAAGTGATGATTCATTTTAAACAAAATAAATATATGGGGATGACAGTGGGGATGAATCATTTGAGGCTCTAGGCTATACTACGTGGAGTAGTCAAGTTCATCAGTTAGGCTCTGTTTTTTCTATTGTTATAAAATAATGTAATAAAATCACTTGAGCTAGTACCTTAATCACCTTAGTGATGAATAACATGTGTATATATTCAGCACGATGAAAGTTTAGCCTTGTTTTTTTTTTACCAATGAGCATACTAACAAAACCCAATGATAAGTAATGTGAATTCAGCATTGCTTTTGATAATTGTTGACATTAGGGGTCTAATTACTTTCTGGTGGGACGTCTGACTGACTGACACAAAAAGTACTTGACAGGGCTTGAACTTACACTTCTAAGGCACCATGAATATATATCTGATGCCATTTGTGAAAATGCTTAGCTTGTCTGCACCATTTCAGAATAGGTCATGCTTTGTGATTTGTTATGTGAATTTGCATTACTCTTACAGCCACTACGTCAATAATTCAGACCCCACCTCAAAAAGTACAGTACTTCCGGAATAGCTAGTCCATGTCTTCTTTGTTGCTCAACGCACAATATAGAACACATTCTAATCTCATAAAGCCTTGTTAGTGAACTGAAACTTGTGATTTCATAGGTTCCAAGGGGCCCTAGCACTACACTTACATTTAGAATAGCCTTCCTCTCAAGCTGAGAAACAACTCTCAAGAGCTATCGTTTAGGAAAGAATTGAAGACATGGCTATTTAAAACTTAAAACTGAATAACTTGGTGTTTTTAAACAGTATATCATCACTGTGGCTGTATAAGCGCTATGAGGCCGTTGGCAGTTGGGCGCTATATAAATCTTTATAACATAACATAACAGAATGCTTAGCACTATCCACAAAACTTTGCACCGTAGTGCAAGAATGCATCCGTGATGTCTAGCCTAGGTTTGGTATTGGAAGAGTACCCTTCCAGTACAGAATGCTATGCCCAGAAAACCTTTAAATCTTTTCCCACTTTGGATGGGTGCTGTACAGTGTAGTGCAAATCAAGGTCATAAGCGTATGGAGAAATAAAATAATTTCCCCAAGTTAATGCCACTTTGAAATAGGAATTATTTTTTGGTGCAAAGCCCTCTCCACTATGATTAATAGATACTGCTTCGCATCCAAACCCATGGATAGTTGCATTGGAACACCCCATGTACCACCCACGTGATACCCCCTGATGCAATGTATTGTAAAACAGCACTTTGAGCTGCTTTATGTTAATTGCAGGAAAACTTACTGGGCAAGACAAATTTTGAGAAGGAAAGAAAATTTAAAATAAATAACTTGTGTTGGTTTCTGTCATTTTTCTGGCACAAAACTAAGCAGAACATATTAGTAAATCTGCTCCAAACTGTCCATCAATGTCTGAACCTATCTACCACAGATCTAGACCCTCACCAGTAGGATTGAACGTTTTAAGTTAAGGACTAATAGTCAACTGAAATATCTCAGACTGCATTTTCTATCATTCTCACCTAGTCTGTGCCTTACCAGAAGAGGAATAATCCTGCTGTGACTAGTTGAAAAACGCCTTAAAATGAGTAGTCAATTCTTAACTGTTAGACAATGCTTAAACTGACATAAAGCACCTCAAACATCTGTGACCCTCTTGCTTTATGAAAATCATAACCAAAGTTAAAGGAGGCTGAATTCATCTGGAGACCTTACAGTGTTGTATATGTCAGAAGTGTTGAATCATCTCAAGTCAGACATCTTGATACAGGACAGTTAGTTTTGCTTTAATGTATGGGTTCAGATGTTGCCACTTAAATAGATTTGCTTAAGAAATGGTAGGCCAGGGAAGGAAAGACCTGAAAAATTCTGGATGACCAGAAATGTCCACATTTGTTGCTATGCACAAATCAGTGGCTGACCCCTTTCACACGTTGCAATGTTTACGATTCACTCCTATTAACCCCTTCACTGCCAGGCCTTTTCCCCCTCCTGTGCCGAGCCTTTTTTTGGCTATTTGGAGCAGTTCGTGCTTAGGCCCTCATAACTTTTTGTTCACATAAGCTACCCACGCCAAATTTGCGTCCTTTTTTTCCAACATCCTAGGGATTCTAGAGGTACCCAGACTTTGTGGGTTCCCCAGAAGGAGGCCAAGAAATACAGTGAAAATTTCGTTTTTTTCAAAAAAATGGGAAAAAGGGGCTGCAGAAGAAGGCTTGTGTTTTTTTCCCGGAAAAGGGCATCAACAAAGGGTTTGCGGTGCTAAAATCACCAGCTTCCCAGCTTTCAGGAACAGGCAGACTTGAATCAGAAAACCCAATTTTTCAACACAATTGTGCCATTTTACTGGGACATACCCCATTTTTACTATTTTTTGTGCTTTCAGCCTCCTTCCAGTCAGTGACAGAAATGGGCATGAAACCAATGCTGGATCCCAGAAACCACAACATTTCTGAAAAGTAGACACAATTCTGAATTCAGCAAGGGGTACTTGTGTAGATCCTACAAGGGTTTCCTACAGAAAATAACAACTGAAAAAGAAAAATATTGAAATTGAGGTGAAAAAAACATCACTTTTTCTCTACGTTTTACTCTGTAACTTTTTACTGCAATGTCAGATTTTCGAAAGCAATATACCGTTACGTCTGCTGGACTCTTTTGGTTGCGGGGATATATAGGGCTTGTAGGTTCATCAAGAACTCTAGGTACCCAGAGCCAATAAATGACCTGCACCCTGCAGTGGGTTTTCATTCTATACCGGGTATACAGCAATTCATTTGCTGAAATATAAAGAGTAAAAAATAGCTATCAAGAAAACCTTTGTATTTCCAAAATGGGCACAAGATAAGGTGTTGAGAAGCAGTGGTTATTTGCACATCTCTGAATTCCGGGGTGCCCATAGTAGCATGTGAATTACAGGGCATTTCTCAAATAGACGTCTTTTTTACACACTGTCTTACATTTGGAAGGGAAAAATGTAGAGAAAGACAAGGGGCAATAACACTTGTTTTGCTATTCTATGTTCTGGAATCTGAGAGGAGCCACAAATTTCCTTCCACCCAGCGTTCCCCTAAGTCTCCAGATAAAAATGATACCTCACTTGTGTGGGTAGGCCTAGCGCCCGCGACAGGAAACGCCCCAAAGCGCAACGTGGACACATCCAAATTTTTTAAAGAAAACAGAGGTGTTTTTTGCAAAGTGCCTACCTGTAGATTTTGGCCTCTAGCTCAGCCGGCACCTAGGGAAACCTACCAAACCTGTGCATTTCTGAAAACTAGAGACGTAGGGGAATCCAAGATGGGGTGACTTGTGTGGCTCGGACCAGGTTCTGTTACCCAGAATCCTTTGCAAACCTCAAAATTTGGCTAAAAAAACACATGTTCCTCACATTTCTGTGGCAGAAAGTTCTGGAATCTGAGAGGAGCCACAAATTTCCTTCCACCCAGCGTTTCCCCAAGTCTCCAGATAAAAATGATACCTCACTTGTGTGGGTAGGCCTAGCGCCCGCGACAGGAAACGCCCCAAAGCGCAACGTGGACACATCCAAATCTTTGAAAGAAAACTGAGGTGTTTTTTGCAAAGTGCCTACCTGTAGATTTTGGCCTCTAGCTCAGCCGGCACCTAGGGAAACCTACCAAACCTGTGCATTTCTGAAAACTAGAGACGTAGGGGAATCCAAGATGGGGTGACTTGTGTGGCTCGGACCAGGTTCTGTTACCCAGAATCCTTTGCAAACCTCAACATTTGGCTAAAAAAACACATGTTCCTCACATTTCTGTGGCAGAAAGTTCTGGAATCTGAGAGGAGCCACAAATTTCCTTCCACCCAGCGTTCCCCCAAGTCTCCAGATAAAAATGATACCTCACTTGTGTGGGTAGGCCTAGCGCCCGCGACAGGAAACGCCCCAAAGCGCAACGTGGACACATCCAAATTTTTTAAAGAAAACAGAGGTGTTTTTTGCAAAGTGCCTAACTGTAGATTTTGGCCTCTAGCTCAGCCGGCACCTAGGGAAACCTACCAAACCTGTGCATTTCTGAAAACTAGAGACCTAGGGGAATCCAAGATGGGGTGACTTGTGTGGCTCGGACCAGGTTCTGTTACCCAGAATCCTTTGCAAACCTAAAAATTTGGCTAAAAAAACACATGTTCCTCACATTTCTGTGGCAGAAAGTTCTGGAATCTGAGAGGAGCCACAAATTTCCTTCCACCCAGCGTTCCCCCAAGTCTCCCGATAAAAATGATACCTCACTTGTGTGGGTAGGCCTAGCGCCCGCTACAGGAAACGCCCCAAAGTGCAACATGGACACATCCAAATGTTTGAAAGAAAACAGATTTGTTTTTTGTAAAGTGCCTACCTGTAGATTTTGGCCTCTAGCTCAGCCGGCACCTAGGGAAACCTACCAAACCTGTGCATTTCTGAAAACTAGAGACTTAGGGGAATCCAAGATGGGTGACTTGTGTGGCTCGGACCAGGTTCTGTTACCCAGAATCCTTTGCAAACCTCAAAATTTGGCTAAAAAAACACATGTTCCTCACATTTCTGTGGCAGAAAGTTCTAGAATTTGAGAGCAGCCACAAATTTCCTTCCACCCAGCGTTCCCGCAAGTCTCCCGATAAAAATGATACCTCACTTGTGTGGGTAGGCCTAGCGCCCGCGACAGGAAACGCCCCAAAGCGCAACGTGGGCACATCCAAATTTTTGAAAGAAAACAGAGGTGTTTTTTGCAAAGTGCCTACCTGTAGATTTTGGCCTCTAGCTCAGCCGGCACCTAGGGAAACCTACCGAACCTGTGCATTTCTGAAAACTAGAGACCTAGGAGAATCCAAGATGGGGTGACTTGTGTGGCTCGGACCAGGTTCTGTTACCCAGAATCCATTGCAAACCTCAAAATTTGGCTAAAAAAATACATGTTCCTCACATTTCTGTGGCAGAAAGTTCTGGAATCTGAGAGGAGCCACAAATTTCCTTCCACACAGCGTTCCCCCAAGTCTCCTGATAAAAATGATACCTCACTTGTGTGGGTAGGCCTAGCGCCCGCTACAGGAAACGCCCCAAAGTGCAACATGGACACATCCAAATGTTTGAAAGAAAACAGATTTGTTTTTTGTAAAGTGCCTACCTGTAGATTTTGGCCTCTAGCTCAGCCGGCACCTAGGGAAACCTACCAAACCTGTGCATTTCTGAAAACTAGAGACTTAGGGGAATCCAAGAAGGGTGACTTGTGTGGCTCGGACCAGGTTCTGTTACCCAGAATCCTTTGCAAACCTCAAAATTTGGCTAAAAAAACACATGTTCCTCACATTTCTGTGGCAGAAAGTTCTAGAATTTGAGAGCAGCCACAAATTTCCTTCCACCCAGCGTTCCCCCAAGTCTCCCGATAAAAATGATACCTCACTTGTGTGGGTAGGCCTAGCGCCCGCGACAGGAAACGCCCCAAAGCGCAACGTGGACACATCCAAATTTTTGAAAGAAAACAGAGGTGTTTTTTGCAAAGTGCCTACATGTAGATTTTGGCCTCTAGCTCAGCCGGCACCTAGGGAAACCTACCAAACCTGTGCATTTCTGAAAACTAGAGACCTAGGAGAATCCAAGATGGGGTGACTTGTGTGGCTCGGACCAGGTTCTGTTACCCAGAATACTTTGCAAACCTCAAAATTTGGCTAAAAAAATACATGTTCCTCACATTTCTGTGGCAGAAAGTTCTGGAATCTGAGAGGAGCCACAAATTTCCTTCCACACAGCGTTCCCCCAAGTCTCCCGATAAAAATTATACCTCACTTGTGTGGGTAGGCCTAGCGCCCGCAACAGGAAACTCCCGAAAGCGCAACGTGGACAAATCCAAATTTTTGAAAGAAAACGGAGGTGTTTTTTGCAAAGTGCCTACCTGTAGATTTTGGTCTCTAGCTCAGCTGGCACCTAGGCAAACCTACCAAACCTGTGCATTTCTGAAAACTAGAGACCTAGGGGAATCCAAGATGGGGTGACTTGTGTGGCTCGGACCAGGTTCTGTTACCCAGAATCCTTTGCAAACCTCAACATTTGGCTCAAAAAACACATGTTCCTCACATTTCTGTGGCAGAAAGTTCTGGAATCTGAGAGGAGCCACAAATTTCCTTCCACCCAGCGTTTCCCCAAGTCTCCAGATAAAAATGATACCTCACTTGTGTGGGTAGGGCTTGCGCCCGCGACAGGAAACGCCCCAAAGCACAACGTGGACACATCCAAATTTTTGAAAGAAAACAGAGGTGTTTTTTTGCAAAGTGCCTAACTGTAGATTTTGGCCTCTAGCTCAGCCGGCACATAGGGAAACCTACCAAACCTGTGCATTTCTGAAAACTAGAGACCTAGGGGAATCCAAGATGGGGTGACTTGTGTGGCTCGGACCAGGTTCTGTTACCCAGAATCCTTTGCAAACCTCAAAATTTGGCTAAAAAAACACATGTTCCTCACATTTCTGTGGCAGAAAGTTCTGGAATCTGAGAGGAGCCACAAATTTCCTTCCACCCAGCGTTTCCCCAAGTCTCCCGATAAAAATGATACCTCACTTGTGTGGGTAGGCCTAGCGCCCGCAACAGGAAACGCCCCAAAGCGCAACATGGACACATCCAAATTTTTGAAAGAAAACTGAGGTGTTTTTTGCAAAGTGCCTACCTGTAGATTTTGGTCTCTAGCTCAGCCGGCACCTAGGGAAACCTACCAAACCTGTGCATTTCTGAAAAGTAGAGACCTAGGGGAATCCAAGATTGGGTGACTTGTGTGGCTCGGACCAGGTTCTGTTACCCAGAATCCTTTGCAAACCTCAACATTTGGCTCAAAAAACACATGTTCCTCACATTTCTGTGGCAGAAAGTTCTGGAATCTGAGAGGAGCCACAAATTTCCTTCCACCCAGCGTTTCCCCAAGTCTCCGGATAAAAATGATACCTCACTTGTGTGGGTAGGGCTAGCGCCCGCGACAGGAAACGCCCCAAAGCGCAACGTGGACACATCCAAATTTTTGAAAGAAAACAGAGGTGTTTTTTTGCAAAGTGCCTAACTGTAGATTTTGGCCTCTAGCTCAGCCGGCACATAGGGAAACCTACCAAACCTGTGCATTTCTGAAAACTAGAGACCTAGGGGAATCCAAGATGGGGTGACTTGTGTGGCTCGGACCAGGTTCTGTTACCCAGAATCCTTTGCAAACCTCAAAATTTGGCTAAAAAAACACATGTTCCTCTCATTTCTGTGGCAGAAAGTTCTGGAATTTGAGAGGAGCCACAAATTTCCTTCCACCCAGCGTCTCCCCAAGTCTCCCGATAAAAATGATACCTCACTTGTGTGGGTAGGCCTAGCGCCCGCGACAGGAAACGCCCCAAAGCGCAACGTGGACACATCCAAATTTTTGAAAGAAAACTGAGGTGTTTTTTGCAAAGTGCCTACCTGTAGATTTTGGTCTCTAGCTCAGCCGGCACCTAGGGAAACCTACCAAACCTGTGCATTTCTGAAAACTAGAGACCTAGGGGAATCCAAGATGGGGTGACTTGTGTGGCTCGGACCAGGTTCTGTTACCCAGAATCCTTTGCAAACCTCAAAATTTGGCTAAAAAAACACATGTTCCTCACATTTCTGTGGCAGAAAGTTCTGGAATCTGAGAGGAGCCACAAATTTCCTTCCACCCAGCGTTTCCCCAAGTCTCCCGATAAAAATGATACCTCACTTGTGTGGGTAGGCCTAGCGCCCGCGACAGGAAACGCCCCAAAGCGCAACGTGGACACATCCAAATCTTTGAAAGAAAACTGAGGTGTTTTTTGCAAAGTGCCTACCTGTAGATTTTGGTCTCTAGCTCAGCCGGCACCTAGGGAAACCTACCAAACCTGTGCATTTCTGAAAACTAGAGACCTAGGGGAATCCAAGATGGGGTGACTTGTGTGGCTCGGACCAGGTTCTGTTACCCAGAATCCTTTGCAAACCTCAAAATTTGGCTAAAAAAACACATGTTCCTCACATTTCTGTGGCAGAAAGTTCTGGAATCTGAGAGGAGCCACAAATTTCCTTCCACCCAGCGTTCCCCTAAGTCTCCAGATAAAAATGATACCTCACTTGTGTGGGTAGGCCTAGCGCCCGCGACAGGAAACGCCCCAAAGCGCAACGTGGACACATCCAAATTTTTTAAAGAAAACAGAGGTGTTTTTTGCAAAGTGCCTACCTGTAGATTTTGGCCTCTAGCTCAGCCGGCACCTAGGGAAACCTACCAAACCTGTGCATTTCTGAAAACTAGAGACGTAGGGGAATCCAAGATGGGGTGACTTGTGTGGCTCGGACCAGGTTCTGTTACCCAGAATCCTTTGCAAACCTCAACATTTGGCTAAAAAAACACATGTTCCTCACATTTCTGTGGCAGAAAGTTCTGGAATCTGAGAGGAGCCACAAATTTCCTTCCACCCAGCGTTCCCCCAAGTCTCCAGATAAAAATGATACCTCACTTGTGTGGGTAGGCCTAGCGCCCGCGACAGGAAACGCCCCAAAGCGCAACGTGGACACATCCAAATTTTTTAAAGAAAACAGAGGTGTTTTTTGCAAAGTGCCTACCTGTAGATTTTGGCCTCTAGCTCAGCCGGCACCTAGGGAAACCTACCAAACCTGTGCATTTCTGAAAACTAGAGACGTAGGGGAATCCAAGATGGGGTGACTTGTGTGGCTCGGACCAGGTTCTGTTACCCAGAATCCTTTGCAAACCTCAAAATTTGGCTAAAAAAACACATGTTCCTCACATTTCTGTGGCAGAAAGTTCTGGAATCTGAGAGGAGCCACAAATTTCCTTCCACCCAGCGTTCCCCCAAGTCTCCCGATAAAAATGATACCTCACTTGTGTGGGTAGGCCTAGCGCCCGCTACAGGAAACGCCCCAAAGTGCAACATGGACACATCCAAATGTTTGAAAGAAAACAGATTTGTTTTTTGTAAAGTGCCTACCTGTAGATTTTGGCCTCTAGCTCAGCCGGCACCTAGGGAAACCTACCAAACCTGTGCATTTCTGAAAACTAGAGACTTAGGGGAATCCAAGATGGGTGACTTGTGTGGCTCGGACCAGGTTCTGTTACCCAGAATCCTTTGCAAACCTCAAAATTTGGCTAAAAAAACACATGTTCCTCACATTTCTGTGGCAGAAAGTTCTAGAATTTGAGAGCAGCCACAAATTTCCTTCCACCCAGCGTTCCCGCAAGTCTCCCGATAAAAATGATACCTCACTTGTGTGGGTAGGCCTAGCGCCCGCGACAGGAAATGCCCCAAAGCGCAACGTGGGCACATCCAAATTTTTGAAAGAAAACAGAGGTGTTTTTTGCAAAGTGCCTACCTGTAGATTTTGGCCTCTAGCTCAGCCGGCACCTAGGGAAACCTACCGAACCTGTGCATTTCTGAAAACTAGAGACCTAGGAGAATCCAAGATGGGGTGACTTGTGTGGCTCGGACCAGGTTCTGTTACCCAGAATCCATTGCAAACCTCAAAATTTGGCTAAAAAAATACATGTTCCTCACATTTCTGTGGCAGAAAGTTCTGGAATCTGAGAGGAGCCACAAATTTCCTTCCACACAGCGTTCCCCCAAGTCTCCTGATAAAAATGATACCTCACTTGTGTGGGTAGGCCTAGCGCCCGCTACAGGAAACGCCCCAAAGTGCAACATGGACACATCCAAATGTTTGAAAGAAAACAGATTTGTTTTTTGTAAAGTGCCTACCTGTAGATTTTGGCCTCTAGCTCAGCCGGCACCTAGGGAAACCTACCAAACCTGTGCATTTCTGAAAACTAGAGACTTAGGGGAATCCAAGAAGGGTGACTTGTGTGGCTCGGACCAGGTTCTGTTACCCAGAATCCTTTGCAAACCTCAAAATTTGGCTAAAAAAACACATGTTCCTCACATTTCTGTGGCAGAAAGTTCTAGAATTTGAGAGCAGCCACAAATTTCCTTCCACCCAGCGTTCCCCCAAGTCTCCCGATAAAAATGATACCTCACTTGTGTGGGTAGGCCTAGCGCCCGCGACAGGAAACGCCCCAAAGCGCAACGTGGACACATCCAAATTTTTGAAAGAAAACAGAGGTGTTTTTTGCAAAGTGCCTACATGTAGATTTTGGCCTCTAGCTCAGCCGGCACCTAGGGAAACCTACCAAACCTGTGCATTTCTGAAAACTAGAGACCTAGGAGAATCCAAGATGGGGTGACTTGTGTGGCTCGGACCAGGTTCTGTTACCCAGAATACTTTGCAAACCTCAAAATTTGGCTAAAAAAATACATGTTCCTCACATTTCTGTGGCAGAAAGTTCTGGAATATGAGAGGAGCCACAAATTTCCTTCCACACAGCGTTCCCCCAAGTCTCCCGATAAAAATTATACCTCACTTGTGTGGGTAGGCCTAGCGCCCGCAACAGGAAACTCCCGAAAGCGCAACGTGGACAAATCCAAATTTTTGAAAGAAAACGGAGGTGTTTTTTGCAAAGTGCCTACCTGTAGATTTTGGTCTCTAGCTCAGCTGGCACCTAGGCAAACCTACCAAACCTGTGCATTTCTGAAAACTAGAGACCTAGGGGAATCCAAGATGGGGTGACTTGTGTGGCTCGGACCAGGTTCTGTTACCCAGAATCCTTTGCAAACCTCATAATTTGGCTAAAAAAACACATGTTCCTCACATTTCTGTGGCAGAAAGTTCTGGAATCTGAGAGGAGCCACTAATTTCCTTCAACCCAGCGTTCCCCCAAGTCTCCCGATAAAAATGATACCTCACTTGTGTGGGTAGGCCTAGCGCCCGCCACAAGAAACGCCCCAAAGCGCAACGTGGACACATCCAAATTTTTGAAAGAAAACTGAGGTGTTTTTTGCACAGTGCCTACCTGTAGATTTTTGCCTCTAGCTCAGCCGGCACCTTGGGAAACCTACCAAACCTGTGCATTTCTGAAAACTAGAGACCTAGGGGAATCCAAGATGGGGTGACTTGTGTGGCTCGGACCAGGTTCTGTTACCCAGAATCCTTTGCAAACCTCAACATTTGGCTCAAAAAACACATGTTCCTCACATTTCTGTGGCAGAAAGTTCTGGAATCTGAGAGGAGCCACAAATTTCCTTCCACCCAGCGTTTCCCCAAGTCTCCAGATAAAAATGATACCTCACTTGTGTGGGTAGGGCTTGCGCCCGCGACAGGAAACGCCCCAAAGCACAACGTGGACACATCCAAATTTTTGAAAGAAAACAGAGGTGTTTTTTTGCAAAGTGCCTAACTGTAGATTTTGGCCTCTAGCTCAGCCGGCACATAGGGAAACCTACCAAACCTGTGCATTTCTGAAAACTAGAGACCTAGGGGAATCCAAGATGGGGTGACTTGTGTGGCTCGGACCAGGTTCTGTTACCCAGAATCCTTTGCAAACCTCAAAATTTGGCTAAAAAAACACATGTTCCTCACATTTCTGTGGCAGAAAGTTCTGGAATCTGAGAGGAGCCACAAATTTCCTTCCACCCAGCGTTTCCCCAAGTCTCCCGATAAAAATGATACCTCACTTGTGTGGGTAGGCCTAGCGCCCGCAACAGGAAACGCCCCAAAGCGCAACATGGACACATCCAAATTTTTGAAAGAAAACTGAGGTGTTTTTTGCAAAGTGCCTACCTGTAGATTTTGGTCTCTAGCTCAGCCGGCACCTAGGGAAACCTACCAAACCTGTGCATTTCTGAAAAGTAGAGACCTAGGGGAATCCAAGATGGGGTGACTTGTGTGGCTCGGACCAGGTTCTGTTACCCAGAATCCTTTGCAAACCTCAACATTTGGCTCAAACACATGTTCCTCACATTTCTGTGGCAGAAAGTTCTGGAATCTGAGAGGAGCCACAAATTTCCTTCCACCCAGCGTTTCCCCAAGTCTCCGGATAAAAATGATACCTCACTTGTGTGGGTAGGGCTAGCGCCCGCGACAGGAAACGCCCCAAAGCGCAACGTGGACACATCCAAATTTTTTAAAGGAAACAGAGGTGTTTTTTTGCAAAGTGCCTAACTGTAGATTTTGGCCTCTAGCTCAGCCGGCACATAGGGAAACCTACCAAACCTGTGCATTTCTGAAAACTAGAGACCTAGGGGAATCCAAGATGGGGTGACTTGTGTGGCTCGGACCAGGTTCTGTTACCCAGAATCCTTTGCAAACCTCAAAATTTGGCTCAAAAAACACATGTTCCTCACATTTCTGTGGCAGAAAGTTCTGGAATCTGAGAGGAGCCACAAATTTCCTTCCACCCAGCGTTTCCCCAAGTCTCCAGATAAAAATGATACCTCACTTGTGTGGGTAGGGCTAGCGCCCGCGACAGGAAACGCCCCAAAGCGCAACGTGGACACATCCAAATTTTTGAAAGAAAACAGAGGTGTTTTTTTGCAAAGTGCCTAACTGTAGATTTTGGCCTCTAGCTCAGCCGGCACATAGGGAAACCTACCAAACCTGTGCATTTCTGAAAACTAGAGACGTAGGGGAATCCAAGATGGGGTGACTTGTGTGGCTCGGACCAGGTTCTGTTACCCAGAATCCTTTGCAAACCTCAAAATTTGGCTAAAAAAACACATGTTCCTCACATTTCTGTGGCAGAAAGTTCTGGAATCTGAGAGGAGCCACAAATTTCCTTCCACCCAGCGTTTCCCCAAGTCTCCCGATAAAAATGATACCTCACTTGTGTGGGTTGGCCTAGCGCCCGCGACAGGAAACGCCCCAAAGCACAACGTGCACACATCCAAATTTTTTAAAGAAAACAGAGGTGTTTTTTGCAAAGTGCCTACCTGTAGATTTTGGCCTCTAGCTCTGCCGGCGCCTTGGGAAACCTACCAAACCTGTGCATTTCTAAAAACTAGAGACCTAGGGGAATCCAAGATGGGGTGACTTGTGTGGCTCGGACCAGGTTCTCTTACCCAGAATCCTTTGCAAACCTCAAAATTTGGCTAAAAAAACACATGTTCCTCACATTTCTGTGGCAGAAAGTTCTGGAATCTGAGAGGAGCCACAAATTTCCTTCCACCCAGCGTTCCCCCAAGTCTCCCGATAAAAATGATACCTCACTTGTGTGGGTTGGCCTAGCGCCCGCGACAGGAAACGCCCCAAAGAGCAACGTGGACACATCCAAATGATTGAAAGAAAACAGAGGTGTTTTTTGCAAAGTGCCTACCTGTAGATTTTGGCCTCTAGCTCAGCCGGCACCTAGGGAAACCTACCAAACCTGTGCATTTCTGAAAACTAGAGACGTAGGGGAATCCAAGATGGGGTGACTTGTGTGGCTCGGACCAGGTTCTGTTACCCAGAATCCTTTGCAAATCTCAAAATTTGGCTAAAAAAACACATGTTCCTTACATTTCTGTGGCAAAAAGTTCTAGAATTTGAGAGGAGCCACAAATTTCCTTCCACCCAGCGTCTCCCCCAAGTCTCCCGATAAAAATGATACCTCACTTGTGTGGGTAGGCCTAGCGCCCGCGACAGGAAACGCCCCAAAGCGCAACGTGGACACATCCAAATTTTTGAAAGAAAACAGAGGTGTTTTTTGCAAAGTGCCTACCTGTAGATTTTGGCCTCTAGCTCAGCCGGCACCTAGGGAAACCTACCAAACCTGTGCATTTCTGAAAACTAGAGACCTAGGGGAATCCAAGATGGGGTGACTTGTGTGGCTCGGACCAGGTTCTCTTACCCAGAATCCTTTGCAAACCTCAAAATTTGGCTAAAAAAACACATGTTCCTCACATTTCTGTGGCAGAAAGTTCTGGAATCTGAGAGGAGCCACAAATTTCCTTCCACCCAGCGTTCCCCCAAGTCTCCCGATAAAAATGATACCTCACTTGTGTGGGTAGGCCTAGCGCCCGCAACAGGAAACGCCCCAAAGCGCAACGTGGACACATCCAAATGTTTGAAAGAAAACAGAGGTGTTTTTTGCAAAGTGCCTACCTGTAGATTTTGGCCTCTAGCTCAGCCAGCACCTAGGGAAACCTACCAAACCTGTGCAATTCTGAAAACTAGAGACGTAGGGGAATCCAAGATGGGGTGACTTGTGTGGCTCGGACCAGGTTCTGTTACCCAGAATCCTTTGCAAACCTCAAAATTGGGCTAAAAAAACACATGTTCCTCTCATTTCTGTGGCAGAAAGTTCTGGAATCTGAGAGGAGCCACAAATTTCCTTCCACCCAGCGTTTCCCCAAGTCTCCCGATAAAAATGATACCTCACTTGTGTGGGTAGGCCTAGCGCCCGCGACAGGAAACGCCCCAAAGCGCAACGTGGACACATCCAAATTTTTGAAAGAAAACTGAGGTGTTTTTTGCAAAGTGCCTACCTGTAGATTTTGGTCTCTAGCTCAGCCGGCACCTAGGGAAACCTACCAAACCTGTGCATTTCTGAAAACTAGAGACCTAGGGGAATCCAAAATGGGGTGACTTGTGTGGCTCGGACCAGGTTCTGTTACCCAGAATCCTTTGCAAACCTCAAAATTTGGCTAAAAAAACACATGTTCCTCACATTTCTGTGGCAGAAAGTTCTGCAATCTGAGAGGAGCCACAAATTTCCTTCCACCCAGCGTTTCCCCAAGTCTCCCGATAAAAATGATACCTCACTTGTGTGGGTAGGCCTAGCGCCCGCGACAGGAAACGCCCCAAAGCGCAACGTGGACACATCCAAATCTTTGAAAGAAAACTGAGGTGTTTTTTGCAAAGTGCCTACCTGTAGATTTTGGTCTCTAGCTCAGCCGGCACCTAGGGAAACCTACCAAACCTGTGCATTTCTGAAAACTAGAGACCTAGGGGAATCCAAGATGGGGTGACTTGTGTGGCTCGGACCAGGTTCTGTTACCCAGAATCCTTTGCAAACCTCAAAATTTGGCTAAAAAAACACATGTTCCTCACATTTCTGTGGCAGAAAGTTCTGGAATCTGAGAGGAGCCACAAATTTCCTTCCACCCAGCGTTCCCCTAAGTCTCCAGATAAAAATGATACCTCACTTGTGTGGGTAGGCCTAGCGCCCGCGACAGGAAACGCCCCAAAGCGCAACGTGGACACATCCAAATTTTTTAAAGAAAACAGAGGTGTTTTTTGCAAAGTGCCTACCTGTAGATTTTGGCCTCTAGCTCAGCCGGCACCTAGGGAAACCTACCAAACCTGTGCATTTCTGAAAACTAGAGACGTAGGGGAATCCAAGATGGGGTGACTTGTGTGGCTCGGACCAGGTTCTGTTACCCAGAATCCTTTGCAAACCTCAACATTTGGCTAAAAAAACACATGTTCCTCACATTTCTGTGGCAGAAAGTTCTGGAATCTGAGAGGAGCCACAAATTTCCTTCCACCCAGCGTTCCCCCAAGTCTCCAGATAAAAATGATACCTCACTTGTGTGGGTAGGCCTAGCGCCCGCGACAGGAAACGCCCCAAAGCGCAACGTGGACACATCCAAATTTTTTAAAGAAAACAGAGGTGTTTTTTGCAAAGTGCCTACCTGTAGATTTTGGCCTCTAGCTCAGCCGGCACCTAGGGAAACCTACCAAACCTGTGCATTTCTGAAAACTAGAGACGTAGGGGAATCCAAGATGGGGTGACTTGTGTGGCTCGGACCAGGTTCTGTTACCCAGAATCCTTTGCAAACCTCAAAATTTGGCTAAAAAAACACATGTTCCTCACATTTCTGTGGCAGAAAGTTCTGGAATCTGAGAGGAGCCACAAATTTCCTTCCACCCAGCGTTCCCCCAAGTCTCCCGATAAAAATGATACCTCACTTGTGTGGGTAGGCCTAGCGCCCGCTACAGGAAACGCCCCAAAGTGCAACATGGACACATCCAAATGTTTGAAAGAAAACAGATTTGTTTTTTGTAAAGTGCCTACCTGTAGATTTTGGCCTCTAGCTCAGCCGGCACCTAGGGAAACCTACCAAACCTGTGCATTTCTGAAAACTAGAGACTTAGGGGAATCCAAGATGGGTGACTTGTGTGGCTCGGACCAGGTTCTGTTACCCAGAATCCTTTGCAAACCTCAAAATTTGGCTAAAAAAACACATGTTCCTCACATTTCTGTGGCAGAAAGTTCTAGAATTTGAGAGCAGCCACAAATTTCCTTCCACCCAGCGTTCCCGCAAGTCTCCCGATAAAAATGATACCTCACTTGTGTGGGTAGGCCTAGCGCCCGCGACAGGAAACGCCACAAAGCGCAACGTGGGCACATCCAAATTTTTGAAAGAAAACAGAGGTGTTTTTTGCAAAGTGCCTACCTGTAGATTTTGGCCTCTAGCTCAGCCGGCACCTAGGGAAACCTACCGAACCTGTGCATTTCTGAAAACTAGAGACCTAGGAGAATCCAAGATGGGGTGACTTGTGTGGCTCGGACCAGGTTCTGTTACCCAGAATCCATTGCAAACCTCAAAATTTGGCTAAAAAAATACATGTTCCTCACATTTCTGTGGCAGAAAGTTCTGGAATCTGAGAGGAGCCACAAATTTCCTTCCACACAGCGTTCCCCCAAGTCTCCTGATAAAAATGATACCTCACTTGTGTGGGTAGGCCTAGCGCCCGCTACAGGAAACGCCCCAAAGTGCAACATGGACACATCCAAATGTTTGAAAGAAAACAGATTTGTTTTTTGTAAAGTGCCTACCTGTAGATTTTGGCCTCTAGCTCAGCCGGCACCTAGGGAAACCTACCAAACCTGTGCATTTCTGAAAACTAGAGACTTAGGGGAATCCAAGAAGGGTGACTTGTGTGGCTCGGACCAGGTTCTGTTACCCAGAATCCTTTGCAAACCTCAAAATTTGGCTAAAAAAACACATGTTCCTCACATTTCTGTGGCAGAAAGTTCTAGAATTTGAGAGCAGCCACAAATTTCCTTCCACCCAGCGTTCCCCCAAGTCTCCCGATAAAAATGATACCTCACTTGTGTGGGTAGGCCTAGCGCCCGCGACAGGAAACGCCCCAAAGCGCAACGTGGACACATCCAAATTTTTGAAAGAAAACAGAGGTGTTTTTTGCAAAGTGCCTACATGTAGATTTTGGCCTCTAGCTCAGCCGGCACCTAGGGAAACCTACCAAACCTGTGCATTTCTGAAAACTAGAGACCTAGGAGAATCCAAGATGGGGTGACTTGTGTGGCTCGGACCAGGTTCTGTTACCCAGAATACTTTGCAAACCTCAAAATTTGGCTAAAAAAATACATGTTCCTCACATTTCTGTGGCAGAAAGTTCTGGAATCTGAGAGGAGCCACAAATTTCCTTCCACACAGCGTTCCCCCAAGTCTCCCAATAAAAATTATACCTCACTTGTGTGGGTAGGCCTAGCGCCCGCAACAGGAAACTCCCGAAAGCGCAACGTGGACAAATCCAAATTTTTGAAAGAAAACGGAGGTGTTTTTTGCAAAGTGCCTACCTGTAGATTTTGGTCTCTAGCTCAGCTGGCACCTAGGCAAACCTACCAAACCTGTGCATTTCTGAAAACTAGAGACCTAGGGGAATCCAAGATGGGGTGACTTGTGTGGCTCGGACCAGGTTCTGTTACCCAGAATCCTTTGCAAACCTCATAATTTGGCTAAAAAAACACATGTTCCTCACATTTCTGTGGCAGAAAGTTCTGGAATCTGAGAGGAGCCACTAATTTCCTTCAACCCAGCGTTCCCCCAAGTCTCCCGATAAAAATGATACCTCACTTGTGTGGGTAGGCCTAGCGCCCGCCACAAGAAACGCCCCAAAGCGCAACGTGGACACATCCAAATTTTTGAAAGAAAACTGAGGTGTTTTTTGCACAGTGCCTACCTGTAGATTTTTGCCTCTAGCTCAGCCGGCACCTTGGGAAACCTACCAAACCTGTGCATTTCTGAAAACTAGAGACCTAGGGGAATCCAAGATGGGGTGACTTGTGTGGCTCGGACCAGGTTCTGTTACCCAGAATCCTTTGCAAACCTCAACATTTGGCTCAAAAAACACATGTTCCTCACATTTCTGTGGCAGAAAGTTCTGGAATCTGAGAGGAGCCACAAATTTCCTTCCACCCAGCGTTTCCCCAAGTCTCCAGATAAAAATGATACCTCACTTGTGTGGGTAGGGCTTGCGCCCGCGACAGGAAACGCCCCAAAGCACAACGTGGACACATCCAAATTTTTGAAAGAAAACAGAGGTGTTTTTTTGCAAAGTGCCTAACTGTAGATTTTGGCCTCTAGCTCAGCCGGCACATAGGGAAACCTACCAAACCTGTGCATTTCTGAAAACTAGAGACCTAGGGGAATCCAAGATGGGGTGACTTGTGTGGCTCGGACCAGGTTCTGTTACCCAGAATCCTTTGCAAACCTCAAAATTTGGCTAAAAAAACACATGTTCCTCACATTTCTGTGGCAGAAAGTTCTGGAATCTGAGAGGAGCCACAAATTTCCTTCCACCCAGCGTTTCCCCAAGTCTCCCGATAAAAATGATACCTCACTTGTGTGGGTAGGCCTAGCGCCCGCAACAGGAAACGCCCCAAAGCGCAACATGGACACATCCAAATTTTTGAAAGAAAACTGAGGTGTTTTTTGCAAAGTGCCTACCTGTAGATTTTGGTCTCTAGCTCAGCCGGCACCTAGGGAAACCTACCAAACCTGTGCATTTCTGAAAAGTAGAGACCTAGGGGAATCCAAGATGGGGTGACTTGTGTGGCTCGGACCAGGTTCTGTTACCCAGAATCCTTTGCAAACCTCAACATTTGGCTCAAAAAACACATGTTCCTCACATTTCTGTGGCAGAAAGTTCTGGAATCTGAGAGGAGCCACAAATTTCCTTCCACCCAGCGTTTCCCCAAGTCTCCGGATAAAAATGATACCTCACTTGTGTGGGTAGGGCTAGCGCCCGCGACAGGAAACGCCCCAAAGCGCAACGTGGACACATCCAAATTTTTGAAAGAAAACAGAGGTGTTTTTTTGCAAAGTGCCTAACTGTAGATTTTGGCCTCTAGCTCAGCCGGCACATAGGGAAACCTACCAAACCTGTGCATTTCTGAAAACTAGAGACCTAGGGGAATCCAAGATGGGGTGACTTGTGTGGCTCGGACCAGGTTCTGTTACCCAGAATCCTTTGCAAACCTCAAAATTTGGCTAAAAAAACACATGTTCCTCTCATTTCTGTGGCAGAAAGTTCTGGAATCTGAGAGGAGCCACAAATTTCCTTCCACCCAGCGTCTCCCCAAGTCTCCCGATAAAAATGATACCTCACTTGTGTGGGTAGGCCTAGCGCCCGCGACAGGAAACGCCCCAAAGCGCAACGTGGACACATCCAAATTTTTGAAAGAAAACTGAGGTGTTTTTTGCAAAGTGCCTACCTGTAGATTTTGGTCTCTAGCTCAGCCGGCACCTAGGGAAACCTACCAAACCTGTGCATTTCTGAAAACTAGAGACCTAGGGGAATCCAAGATGGGGTGACTTGTGTGGCTCGGACCAGGTTCTGTTACCCAGAATCCTTTGCAAACCTCAAAATTTGGCTAAAAAAACACATGTTCCTCACATTTCTGTGGCAGAAAGTTCTGGAATCTGAGAGGAGCCACAAATTTCCTTCCACCCAGCGTTTCCCCAAGTCTCCCGATAAAAATGATACCTCACTTGTGTGGGTAGGCCTAGCGCCCGCGACAGGAAACGCCCCAAAGCGCAACGTGGACACATCCAAATCTTTGAAAGAAAACTGAGGTGTTTTTTGCAAAGTGCCTACCTGTAGATTTTGGTCTCTAGCTCAGCCGGCACCTAGGGAAACCTACCAAACCTGTGCATTTCTGAAAACTAGAGACCTAGGGGAATCCAAGATGGGGTGACTTGTGTGGCTCGGACCAGGTTCTGTTACCCAGAATCCTTTGCAAACCTCAAAATTTGGCTAAAAAAACACATGTTCCTCACATTTCTGTGGCAGAAAGTTCTGGAATCTGAGAGGAGCCACAAATTTCCTTCCACCCAGCGTTCCCCTAAGTCTCCAGATAAAAATGATACCTCACTTGTGTGGGTAGGCCTAGCGCCCGCGACAGGAGACGCCCCAAAGCGCAACGTGGACACATCCAAATTTTTTAAAGAAAACAGAGGTGTTTTTTGCAAAGTGCCTACCTGTAGATTTTGGCCTCTAGCTCAGCCGGCACCTAGGGAAACCTACCAAACCTGTGCATTTCTGAAAACTAGAGACGTAGGGGAATCCAAGATGGGGTGACTTGTGTGGCTCGGACCAGGTTCTGTTACCCAGAATCCTTTGCAAACCTCAACATTTGGCTAAAAAAACACATGTTCCTCACATTTCTGTGGCAGAAAGTTCTGGAATCTGAGAGGAGCCACAAATTTCCTTCCACCCAGCGTTCCCCCAAGTCTCCAGATAAAAATGATACCTCACTTGTGTGGGTAGGCCTAGCGCCCGCGACAGGAAACGCCCCAAAGCGCAACGTGGACACATCCAAATTTTTTAAAGAAAACAGAGGTGTTTTTTGCAAAGTGCCTACCTGTAGATTTTGGCCTCTAGCTCAGCCGGCACCTAGGGAAACCTACCAAACCTGTGCATTTCTGAAAACTAGAGACGTAGGGGAATCCAAGATGGGGTGACTTGTGTGGCTCGGACCAGGTTCTGTTACCCAGAATCCTTTGCAAACCTCAAAATTTGGCTAAAAAAACACATGTTCCTCACATTTCTGTGGCAGAAAGTTCTGGAATCTGAGAGGAGCCACAAATTTCCTTCCACCCAGCGTTCCCCCAAGTCTCCCGATAAAAATGATACCTCACTTGTGTGGGTAGGCCTAGCGCCCGCTACAGGAAACGCCCCAAAGTGCAACATGGACACATCCAAATGTTTGAAAGAAAACAGATTTGTTTTTTGTAAAGTGCCTACCTGTAGATTTTGGCCTCTAGCTCAGCCGGCACCTAGGGAAACCTACCAAACCTGTGCATTTCTGAAAACTAGAGACTTAGGGGAATCCAAGATGGGTGACTTGTGTGGCTCGGACCAGGTTCTGTTACCCAGAATCCTTTGCAAACCTCAAAATTTGGCTAAAAAAACACATGTTCCTCACATTTCTGTGGCAGAAAGTTCTAGAATTTGAGAGCAGCCACAAATTTCCTTCCACCCAGCGTTCCCGCAAGTCTCCCGATAAAAATGATACCTCACTTGTGTGGGTAGGCCTAGCGCCCGCGACAGGAAACGCCCCAAAGCGCAACGTGGGCACATCCAAATTTTTGAAAGAAAACAGAGGTGTTTTTTGCTAAGTGCCTACCTGTAGATTTTGGCCTCTAGCTCAGCCGGCACCTAGGGAAACCTACCGAACCTGTGCATTTCTGAAAACTAGAGACCTAGGAGAATCCAAGATGGGGTGACTTGTGTGGCTCGGACCAGGTTCTGTTACCCAGAATCCATTGCAAACCTCAAAATTTGGCTAAAAAAATACATGTTCCTCACATTTCTGTGGCAGAAAGTTCTGGAATCTGAGAGGAGCCACAAATTTCCTTCCACACAGCGTTCCCCCAAGTCTCCTGATAAAAATGATACCTCACTTGTGTGGGTAGGCCTAGCGCCCGCTACAGGAAACGCCCCAAAGTGCAACATGGACACATCCAAATGTTTGAAAGAAAACAGATTTGTTTTTTGTAAAGTGCCTACCTGTAGATTTTGGCCTCTAGCTCAGCCGGCACCTAGGGAAACCTACCAAACCTGTGCATTTCTGAAAACTAGAGACTTAGGGGAATCCAAGAAGGGTGACTTGTGTGGCTCGGACCAGGTTCTGTTACCCAGAATCCTTTGCAAACCTCAAAATTTGGCTAAAAAAACACATGTTCCTCACATTTCTGTGGCAGAAAGTTCTAGAATTTGAGAGCAGCCACAAATTTCCTTCCACCCAGCGTTCCCCCAAGTCTCCCGATAAAAATGATACCTCACTTGTGTGGGTAGGCCTAGCGCCCGCGACAGGAAACGCCCCAAAGCGCAACGTGGACACATCCAAATTTTTGAAAGAAAACAGAGGTGTTTTTTGCAAAGTGCCTACATGTAGATTTTGGCCTCTAGCTCAGCCGGCACCTAGGGAAACCTACCAAACCTGTGCATTTCTGAAAACTAGAGACCTAGGAGAATCCAAGATGGGGTGACTTGTGTGGCTCGGACCAGGTTCTGTTACCCAGAATACTTTGCAAACCTCAAAATTTGGCTAAAAAAATACATGTTCCTCACATTTCTGTGGCAGAAAGTTCTGGAATCTGAGAGGAGCCACAAATTTCCTTCCACACAGCGTTCCCCCAAGTCTCCCGATAAAAATTATACCTCACTTGTGTGGGTAGGCCTAGCGCCCGCAACAGGAAACTCCCGAAAGCGCAACGTGGACAAATCCAAATTTTTGAAAGAAAACGGAGGTGTTTTTTGCAAAGTGCCTACCTGTAGATTTTGGTCTCTAGCTCAGCTGGCACCTAGGCAAACCTACCAAACCTGTGCATTTCTGAAAACTAGAGACCTAGGGGAATCCAAGATGGGGTGACTTGTGTGGCTCGGACCAGGTTCTGTTACCCAGAATCCTTTGCAAACCTCATAATTTGGCTAAAAAAACACATGTTCCTCACATTTCTGTGGCAGAAAGTTCTGGAATCTGAGAGGAGCCACTAATTTCCTTCAACCCAGCGTTCCCCCAAGTCTCCCGATAAAAATGATACCTCACTTGTGTGGGTAGGCCTAGCGCCCGCCACAAGAAACGCCCCAAAGCGCAACGTGGACACATCCAAATTTTTGAAAGAAAACTGAGGTGTTTTTTGCACAGTGCCTACCTGTAGATTTTTGCCTCTAGCTCAGCCGGCACCTTGGGAAACCTACCAAACCTGTGCATTTCTGAAAACTAGAGACCTAGGGGAATCCAAGATGGGGTGACTTGTGTGGCTCGGACCAGGTTCTGTTACCCAGAATCCTTTGCAAACCTCAACATTTGGCTCAAAAAACACATGTTCCTCACATTTCTGTGGCAGAAAGTTCTGGAATCTGAGAGGAGCCACAAATTTCCTTCCACCCAGCGTTTCCCCAAGTCTCCAGATAAAAATGATACCTCACTTGTGTGGGTAGGGCTTGCGCCCGCGACAGGAAACGCCCCAAAGCACAACGTGGACACATCCAAATTTTTGAAAGAAAACAGAGGTGTTTTTTTGCAAAGTGCCTAACTGTAGATTTTGGCCTCTAGCTCAGCCGGCACATAGGGAAACCTACCAAACCTGTGCATTTCTGAAAACTAGAGACCTAGGGGAATCCAAGATGGGGTGACTTGTGTGGCTCGGACCAGGTTCTGTTACCCAGAATCCTTTGCAAACCTCAAAATTTGGCTAAAAAAACACATGTTCCTCACATTTCTGTGGCAGAAAGTTCTGGAATCTGAGAGGAGCCACAAATTTCCTTCCACCCAGCGTTTCCCCAAGTCTCCCGATAAAAATGATACCTCACTTGTGTGGGTAGGCCTAGCGCCCGCAACAGGAAACGCCCCAAAGCGCAACATGGACACATCCAAATTTTTGAAAGAAAACTGAGGTGTTTTTTGCAAAGTGCCTACCTGTAGATTTTGGTCTCTAGCTCAGCCGGCACCTAGGGAAACCTACCAAACCTGTGCATTTCTGAAAAGTAGAGACCTAGGGGAATCCAAGATGGGGTGACTTGTGTGGCTCGGACCAGGTTCTGTTACCCAGAATCCTTTGCAAACCTCAACATTTGGCTCAAAAAACACATGTTCCTCACATTTCTGTGGCAGAAAGTTCTGGAATCTGAGAGGAGCCACAAATTTCCTTCCACCCAGCGTTTCCCCAAGTCTCCGGATAAAAATGATACCTCACTTGTGTGGGTAGGGCTAGCGCCCGCGACAGGAAACGCCCCAAAGCGCAACGTGGACACATCCAAATTTTTGAAAGAAAACAGAGGTGTTTTTTTGCAAAGTGCCTAACTGTAGATTTTGGCCTCTAGCTCAGCCGGCACATAGGGAAACCTACCAAACCTGTGCATTTCTGAAAACTAGAGACCTAGGGGAATCCAAGATGGGGTGACTTGTGTGGCTCGGACCAGGTTCTGTTACCCAGAATCCTTTGCAAACCTCAAAATTTGGCTCAAAAAACACATGTTCCTCACATTTCTGTGGCAGAAAGTTCTGGAATCTGAGAGGAGCCACAAATTTCCTTCCACCCAGCGTTTCCCCAAGTCTCCAGATAAAAATGATACCTCACTTGTGTGGGTAGGGCTAGCGCCCGCGACAGGAAACGCCCCAAAGCGCAACGTGGACACATCCAAATTTTTGAAAGAAAACAGAGGTGTTTTTTTGCAAAGTGCCTAACTGTAGATTTTGGCCTCTAGCTCAGCCGGCACATAGGGAAACCTACCAAACCTGTGCATTTCTGAAAACTAGAGACGTAGGGGAATCCAAGATGGGGTGACTTGTGTGGCTCGGACCAGGTTCTGTTACCCAGAATCCTTTGCAAACCTCAAAATTTGGCTAAAAAAACACATGTTCCTCACATTTCTGTGGCAGAAAGTTCTGGAATCTGAGAGGAGCCACAAATTTCCTTCCACCCAGCGTTTCCCCAAGTCTCCCGATAAAAATGATACCTCACTTGTGTGGGTTGGCCTAGCGCCCGCGACAGGAAACGCCCCAAAGCACAACGTGCACACATCCAAATTTTTTAAAGAAAACAGAGGTGTTTTTTGCAAAGTGCCTACCTGTAGATTTTGGCCTCTAGCTCTGCCGGCGCCTTGGGAAACCTACCAAACCTGTGCATTTCTAAAAACTAGAGACCTAGGGGAATCCAAGATGGGGTGACTTGTGTGGCTCGGACCAGGTTCTCTTACCCAGAATCCTTTGCAAACCTCAAAATTTGGCTAAAAAAACACATGTTCCTCACATTTCTGTGGCAGAAAGTTCTGGAATCTGAGAGGAGCCACAAATTTCCTTCCACCCAGCGTTCCCCCAAGTCTCCCGATAAAAATGATACCTCACTTGTGTGGGTTGGCCTAGCGCCCGCGACAGGAAACGCCCCAAAGCGCAACGTGGACACATCCAAATGATTGAAAGAAAACAGAGGTGTTTTTTGCAAAGTGCCTACCTGTAGATTTTGGCCTCTAGCTCAGCCGGCACCTAGGGAAACCTACCAAACCTGTGCATTTCTGAAAACTAGAGACGTAGGGGAATCCAAGATGGGGTGACTTGTGTGGCTCGGACCAGGTTCTGTTACCCAGAATCCTTTGCAAATCTCAAAATTTGGCTAAAAAAACACATGTTCCTTACATTTCTGTGGCAGAAAGTTCTAGAATTTGAGAGGAGCCACAAATTTCCTTCCACCCAGCGTCTCCCCCAAGTCTCCCGATAAAAATGATACCTCACTTGTGTGGGTAGGCCTAGCGCCCGCGACAGGAAACGCCCCAAAGCGCAACGTGGACACATCCAAATTTTTGAAAGAAAACAGAGGTGTTTTTTGCAAAGTGCCTACCTGTAGATTTTGGCCTCTAGCTCAGCCGGCACCTAGGGAAACCTACCAAACCTGTGCATTTCTGAAAACTAGAGACCTAGGGGAATCCAAGATGGGGTGACTTGTGTGGCTCGGACAAGGTTCTGTTACCCAGAATCCTTTGCAAACCTCAAAATTTGGCTAAAAAAACACATGTTCCTCACATTTCTGTGGCAGAAAGTTCTGGAATCTGAGAGGAGCCACAAATTTCCTTCCACCCAGCGTTCCCCCAAGTCTCCCAATAAAAATTATACCTCACTTGTGTGGGTAGGCCTAGCGCCCGCGACAGGAAATGCCCCCAAGCGCAACGTGGACACATCCAAATTTTTGAAAGAAAACGGAGGTGTTTTTTGCAAAGTGCCTACCTGTAGATTTTGGTCTCTAGCTCAGCCGGCACCTAGGGAAACCTACCAAACCTGTGCATTTCTGAAAACTAGAGACCTAGGGGAATCCAAGATGGGGTGACTTGTGTGGCTCGGACCAGGTTCTCTTACCCAGAATCCTTTGCAAACCTCAAAATTTGGCTAAAAAAACACATGTTCCTCACATGTCTGTGGCAGAAAGTTCTGGAATCTGAGAGGAGCCACAAATTTCCTTCCACCCAGCGTTCCCCCAAGTCTCCCGATAAAAATGATACCTCACTTGTGTGGGTAGGCCTAGCGCCCGCAACAGGAAACGCCCCAAAGCGCAACGTGGACACATCCAAATGTTTGAAAGAAAACAGAGGTGTTTTTTGCAAAGTGCCTACCTGTAGATTTTGGCCTCTAGCTCAGCCAGCACCTAGGGAAACCTACCAAACCTGTGCAATTCTGAAAACTAGAGACGTAGGGGAATCCAAGATGGGGTGACTTGTGTTGCTCGGACCAGGTTCTGTTACCCAGAATCCTTTGCAAACCTCAAAATTGGGCTAAAAAAACACATGTTCCTCTCATTTCTGTGGCAGAAAGTTCTGGAATCTGAGAGGAGCCACAAATTTCCTTCCACCCAGCGTTTCCCCAAGTCTCCCGATAAAAATGATACCTCACTTGTGTGGGTAGGCCTAGCGCCCGCGACAGGAAACGCCCCAAAGCGCAACGTGGACACATCCAAATTTTTGAAAGAAAACTGAGGTGTTTTTTGCAAAGTGCCTACCTGTAGATTTTGGTCTCTAGCTCAGCCGGCACCTAGGGAAACCTACCAAACCTGTGCATTTCTGAAAACTAGAGACCTAGGGGAATCCAAAATGGGGTGACTTGTGTGGCTCGGACCAGGTTCTGTTACCCAGAATCCTTTGCAAACCTCAAAATTTGGCTAAAAAAACACATGTTCCTCACATTTCTGTGGCAGAAAGTTCTGGAATCTGAGAGGAGCCACAAATTTCCTTCCACCCAGCGTTTCCCCAAGTCTCCCGATAAAAATGATACCTCACTTGTGTGGGTAGGCCTAGCGCCCGCGACAGGAAACGCCCCAAAGCGCAACGTGGACACATCCAAATCTTTGAAAGAAAACTGAGGTGTTTTTTGCAAAGTGCCTACCTGTAGATTTTGGTCTCTAGCTCAGCCGGCACCTAGGGAAACCTACCAAACCTGTGCATTTCTGAAAACTAGAGACCTAGGGGAATCCAAGATGGGGTGACTTGTGTGGCTCGGACCAGGTTCTGTTACCCAGAATCCTTTGCAAACCTCAAAATTTGGCTAAAAAAACACATGTTCCTCACATTTCTGTGGCAGAAAGTTCTGGAATCTGAGAGGAGCCACAAATTTCCTTCCACCCAGCGTTCCCCTAAGTCTCCAGATAAAAATGATACCTCACTTGTGTGGGTAGGCCTAGCGCCCGCGACAGGAAACGCCCCAAAGCGCAACGTGGACACATCCAAATTTTTTAAAGAAAACAGAGGTGTTTTTTGCAAAGTGCCTACCTGTAGATTTTGGCCTCTAGCTCAGCCGGCACCTAGGGAAACCTACCAAACCTGTGCATTTCTGAAAACTAGAGACGTAGGGGAATCCAAGATGGGGTGACTTGTGTGGCTCGGACCAGGTTCTGTTACCCAGAATCCTTTGCAAACCTCAACATTTGGCTAAAAAAACACATGTTCCTCACATTTCTGTGGCAGAAAGTTCTGGAATCTGAGAGGAGCCACAAATTTCCTTCCACCCAGCGTTCCCCCAAGTCTCCAGATAAAAATGATACCTCACTTGTGTGGGTAGGCCTAGCGCCCGCGACAGGAAACGCCCCAAAGCGCAACGTGGACACATCCAAATTTTTTAAAGAAAACAGAGGTGTTTTTTGCAAAGTGCCTACCTGTAGATTTTGGCCTCTAGCTCAGCCGGCACCTAGGGAAACCTACCAAACCTGTGCATTTCTGAAAACTAGAGACGTAGGGGAATCCAAGATGGGGTGACTTGTGTGGCTCGGACCAGGTTCTGTTACCCAGAATCCTTTGCAAACCTCAAAATTTGGCTAAAAAAACACATGTTCCTCACATTTCTGTGGCAGAAAGTTCTGGAATCTGAGAGGAGCCACAAATTTCCTTCCACCCAGCGTTCCCCCAAGTCTCCCGATAAAAATGATACCTCACTTGTGTGGGTAGGCCTAGCGCCCGCTACAGGAAACGCCCCAAAGTGCAACATGGACACATCCAAATGTTTGAAAGAAAACAGATTTGTTTTTTGTAAAGTGCCTACCTGTAGATTTTGGCCTCTAGCTCAGCCGGCACCTAGGGAAACCTACCAAACCTGTGCATTTCTGAAAACTAGAGACTTAGGGGAATCCAAGATGGGTGACTTGTGTGGCTCGGACCAGGTTCTGTTACCCAGAATCCTTTGCAAACCTCAAAATTTGGCTAAAAAAACACATGTTCCTCACATTTCTGTGGCAGAAAGT
The DNA here is from genome assembly GCF_031143425.1 of Pleurodeles waltl. NCBI lineage: Eukaryota > Metazoa > Chordata > Amphibia > Caudata > Salamandridae > Pleurodeles > Pleurodeles waltl. The sequence goes on along the minus strand of NC_090448.1, from coordinate 262,855,169 downwards.
TCTAGAATTTGAGAGCAGCCACAAATTTCCTTCCACCCAGCGTTCCCGCAAGTCTCCCGATAAAAATGATACCTCACTTGTGTGGGTAGGCCTAGCGCCCGCGACAGGAAACGCCCCAAAGCGCAACGTGGACACATCCAAATTTTTGAAAGAAAACAGAGGTGTTTTTTGCAAAGTGCCTACCTGTAGATTTTGGCCTCTAGCTCAGCCGGCACCTAGGGAAACCTACCGAACCTGTGCATTTCTGAAAACTAGAGACCTAGGAGAATCCAAGATGGGGTGACTTGTGTGGCTCGGACCAGGTTCTGTTACCCAGAATCCTTAGCAAACCTCAAAATTTGGCTAAAAAAATACATGTTCCTCACATTTCTGTGGCAGAAAGTTCTGGAATCTGAGAGGAGCCACAAATTTCCTTCCACACAGCGTTCCCCCAAGTCTCCTGATAAAAATGATACCTCACTTGTGTGGGTAGGCCTAGCGCCCGCTACAGGAAACGCCCCAAAGTGCAACATGGACACATCCAAATGTTTGAAAGAAAACAGATTTGTTTTTTGTAAAGTGCCTACCTGTAGATTTTGGCCTCTAGCTCAGCTGGCACCTAGGGAAACCTACCAAACCTGAGCATTTCTGAAAACTAGAGACTTAGGGGAATCCAAGAAGGGTGACTTGTGTGGCTCGGACCAGGTTCCGTTACCCAGAATCCTTTGCAAACCTCAAAATTTGGCTAAAAAAACACATGTTCCTCACATTTCTGTGGCATAAAGTTCTAGAATTTGAGAGCAGCCACAAATTTCCTTCCACCCAGCGTTCCCCCAAGTCTCCCGATAAAAATGATACCTCACTTGTGTGGGTAGGCCTAGCGCCCGCGACAGGAAACGCCCCAAAGCGCAACGTGGACACATCCAAATTTTTGAAAGAAAACAGAGGTGTTTTTTGCAAAGTGCCTACATGTAGATTTTGGCCTCTAGCTCAGCCGGCACCTAGGGAAACCTACCAAACCTGTGCATTTCTGAAAACTAGAGACCTAGGAGAATCCAAGATGGGGTGACTTGTGTGGCTCGGACCAGGTTCTGTTACCCAGAATACTTTGCAAACCTCAAAATTTGGCTAAAAAAATACATGTTCCTCACATTTCTGTGGCAGAAAGTTCTGGAATCTGAGAGGAGCCACAAATTTCCTTCCACACAGCGTTCCCCCAAGTCTCCCGATAAAAATTATACCTCACTTGTGTGGGTAGGCCTAGCGCCCGCGACAGGAAACTCCCGAAAGCGCAACGTGGACAAATCCAAATTTTTGAAAGAAAACGGAGGTGTTTTTTGCAAAGTGCCTACCTGTAGATTTTGGTCTCTAGCTCAGCTGGCACCTAGGCAAACCTACCAAACCTGTGCATTTCTGAAAACTAGAGACCTAGGGGAATCCAACATGGGGTGACTTGTGTGGCTCGGACCAGGTTCTGTTACCCAGAATCCTTTGCAAACCTCATAATTTGGCTAAAAAAACACATGTTCCTCACATTTCTGTGGCAGAAAGTTCTGGAATCTGAGAGGAGCCACTAATTTCCTTCAACCCAGCGTTCCCCCAAGTCTCCCGATAAAAATGATACCTCACTTGTGTGGGTAGGCCTAGCGCCCGCCACAAGAAACGCCCCAAAGCGCAACGTGGACACATCCAAATTTTTGAAAGAAAACTGAGGTGTTTTTTGCACAGTGCCTACCTGTAGATTTTTGCCTCTAGCTCAGCCGGCACCTTGGGAAACCTACCAAACCTGTGCATTTCTGAAAACTAGAGACCTAGGGGAATCCAAGATGGGGTGACTTGTGTGGCTCGGACCAGGTTCTGTTACCCAGAATCCTTTGCAAACCTCAACATTTGGCTCAAAAAACACATGTTCCTCACATTTCTGTGGCAGAAAGTTCTGGAATCTGAGAGGAGCCACAAATTTCCTTCCACCCAGCGTTTCCCCAAGTCTCCAGATAAAAATGATACCTCACTTGTGTGGGTAGGGCTTGCGCCCGCGACAGGAAACGCCCCAAAGCGCAACGTGGACACATCCAAATTTTTGAAAGAAAACAGAGGTGTTTTTTTGCAAAGTGCCTAACTGTAGATTTTGGCCTCTAGCTCAGCCGGCACATAGGGAAACCTACCAAACCTGTGCATTTCTGAAAACTAGAGACCTAGGGGAATCCAAGATGGGGTGACTTGTGTGGCTCGGACCAGGTTCTGTTACCCAGAATCCTTTGCAAACCTCAAAATTTTGCTAAAAAAACACATGTTCCTCACATTTCTGTGGCAGAAAGTTCTGGAATCTGAGAGGAGCCACAAATTTCCTTCCACCCAGCGTTTCCCCAAGTCTCCGGATAAAAATGAAACCTCACTTGTGTGGGTAGGGCTAGCGCCCGCGACAGGAAACGCCCCAAAGCGCAACGTGGACACATCCAAATTTTTGAAAGAAAACAGAGGTGTTTTTTTGCAAAGTGCCTAACTGTAGATTTTGGCCTCTAGCTCAGCCGGCACATAGGGAAACCTACCAAACCTGTGCATTTCTGAAAACTAGAGACCTAGGGGAATCCAAGATGGGGTGACTTGTGTGGCTCGGACCAGGTTCTGTTACCCAGAATCCTTTGCAAACCTCAAAATTTGGCTCAAAAAACACATGTTCCTCACATTTCTGTGGCAGAAAGTTCTGGAATCTGAGAGGAGCCACAAATTTCCTTCCACCCAGCGTTTCCCCAAGTCTCCAGATAAAAATGATACCTCACTTGTGTGGGTAGGGCTAGCGCCCGCGACAGGAAACGCCCCAAAGCGCAACGTGGACACATCCAAATGTTTGAAAGAAAACAGAGGTGTTTTTTTGCAAAGTGCCTAACTGTAGATTTTGGCCTCTAGCTCAGCCGGCACATAGGGAAACCTACCAAACCTGTGCATTTCTGAAAACTAGAGACGTAGGGGAATCCAAGATGGGGTGACTTGTGTGGCTCGGACCAGGTTCTGTTACCCAGAATCCTTTGCAAACCTCAAAATTTGGCTAAAAAAACACATGTTACTCACATTTCTGTGGCAGAAAGTTCTGGAATCTGAGAGGAGCCACAAATTTCCTTCCACCCAGCGTTTCCCCAAGTCTCCCGATAAAAATGATACCTCACTTGTGTGGGTAGGCCTAGCGCCCGCGACAGGAAACGCCCCAAAGCGCAACATGGACACATCCAAATTTTTGAAAGAAAACTGAGGTGTTTTTTGCAAAGTGCCTACCTGTAGATTTTGGTCTCTAGCTCAGCCGGCACCTAGGGAAACCTACCAAACCTGTGCATTTCTGAAAACTAGAGACCTAGTGGAATCCAAGATGGGGTGACTTGTGTGGCTCGGACCAGGTTCTGTTACCCAGAATCCTTTGCAAACCTCAAAATTTGGCTAAAAAAACACATGTTCCTCACATTTCTGTGGCAGAAAGTTCTGGAATCTGAGAGGAGCCACAAATTTCCTTCCACCCAGCGTTCCCCCAAGTCTCCCGATAAAAATGATACCTCACTTGTGTGGGTTGGCCTAGCGCCCGCGACAGGAAACGCCCCAAAGCGCAACGTGGACACATCCAAATGATTGAAAGAAAACAGAGGTGTTTTTTGCAAAGTGCCTACCTGTAGATTTTGGCCTCTAGCTCAGCCGGCACCTAGGGAAACCTACCAAACCTGTGCATTTCTGAAAACTAGAGACTTAGGGGAATCCAAGATGGGTGACTTGTGTGGCTCGGACCAGGTTCTGTTACCCAGAATCCTTTGCAAATCTCAAAATTTGGCTAAAAAAACACATGTTCCTTACATTTCTGTGGCAGAAAGTTCTAGAATTTGAGAGCAGCCACAAATTTCCTTCCACCCAGCGTTCCCCCAAGTCTCCCGATAAAAATGATACCTCACTTGTGTGGGTAGGCCTAGCGCCCGCGACAGGAAACGCCCCAAAGCGCAACGTGGACACATCCAAATTTTTGAAAGAAAACAGAGGTGTTTTTTGCAAAGTGCCTACCTGTAGATTTTGGCCTCTAGCTCAGCCGGCACCTAGGGAAACCTACCAAACCTGTGCATTTCTGAAAACTAGAGACCTAGGGGAATCCAAGATGGGGTGACTTGTGTGGCTCGGACCAGGTTCTGTTACCCAGAATCCTTTGCAAACCTCAAAATTTGGCTAAAAAAACACATGTTCCTCACATTTCTGTGGCAGAAAGTTCTGGAATCTGAGAGGAGCCACAAATTTCCTTCCACCCAGCGTTCCCCCAAGTCTCCCGATAAAAATTATACCTCACTTGTGTGGGTAGGCCTAGCGCCCGCGACAGGAAATGCCCCCAAGCGCAACGTGGACACATCCAAATTTTTGAAAGAAAACGGAGGTGTTTTTTGCAAAGTGCCTACCTGTAGATTTTGGTCTCTAGCTCAGCCGGCACCTAGGGAAACCTACCAAACCTGTGCATTTCTGAAAACTAGAGACCTAGGGGAATCCAAGATGGGGTGACTTGTGTGGCTCGGACCAGGTTCTCTTACCCAGAATCCTTTGCAAACCTCAAAATTTGGCTAAAAAAACACATGTTCCTCACATTTCTGTGGCAGAAAGTTCTGGAATCTGAGAGGAGCCACAAATTTCCTTCCACCCAGCGTTCCCCCAAGTCTCCCGATAAAAATGATACCTCACTTGTGTGGGTAGGCCTAGCGCCCGCAACAGGAAACGCCCCAAAGCGCAACGTGGACACATCCAAATGTTTGAAAGAAAACAGAGGTGTTTTTTGCAAAGTGCCTACCTGTAGATTTTGGCCTCTAGCTCAGCCAGCACCTAGGGAAACCTACCAAACCTGTGCAATTCTGAAAACTAGAGACGTAGGGGAATCCAAGATGGGGTGACTTGTGTGGCTCGGACCAGGTTCTGTTACCCAGAATCCTTTGCAAACCTCAAAATTGGGCTAAAAAAACACATGTTCCTCTCATTTCTGTGGCAGAAAGTTCTGGAATCTGAGAGGAGCCACAAATTTCCTTCCACCCAGCGTTTCCCCAAGTCTCCCGATAAAAATGATACCTCACTTGTGTGGGTAGGCCTAGCGCCCGCGACAGGAAACGCCTCAAAGCGCAACGTGGACACATCCAAATTTTTGAAAGAAAACTGAGGTGTTTTTTGCAAAGTGCCTACCTGTAGATTTTGGTCTCTAGCTCAGCCGGCACCTAGGGAAACCTACCAAACCTGTGCATTTCTGAAAACTAGAGACCTAGGGGAATCCAAGATGGGGTGACTTGTGTGGCTCGGACCAGGTTCTGTTACCCAGAATCCTTTGCAAACCTCAAAATTTGGCTAAAAAAACACATGTTCCTCACATTTCTGTGGCAGAAAGTTCTGGAATCTGAGAGGAGCCACAAATTTCCTTCCACCCAGCGTTTCCCCAAGTCTCCCAATAAAAATGATACCTCACTTGTGTGGGTAGGCCTAGCGCCCGCGACAGGAAACGCCCCAAAGCGCAACGTGGACACATCCAAATCTTTGAAAGAAAACTGAGGTGTTTTTTGCAAAGTGCCTACCTGTAGATTTTGGTCTCTAGCTCAGCCGGCACCTAGGGAAACCTAACAAACCTGTGCATTTCTGAAAACTAGAGACCTAGAGGAATCCAAGATGGGGTGACTTGTGTGGCTCGGACCAGGTTCTGTTACCCAGAATCCTTTGCAAACCTCAAAATTTGGCTAAAAAAACACATGTTCCTCACATTTCTGTGGCAGAAAGTTCTGGAATCTGAGAGGAGCCACAAATTTCCTTCCACCCAGCGTTCCCCTAAGTCTCCAGATAAAAATGATACCTCACTTGTGTGGGTAGGCCTAGCGCCCGCGACAGGAAACGCCCCAAAGCGCAACGTGGACACATCCAAATTTTTTAAAGAAAACAGAGGTGTTTTTTGCAAAGTGCCTACCTGTAGATTTTGGCCTCTAGCTCAGCCGGCACCTAGGGAAACCTACCAAACCTGTGCATTTCTGAAAACTAGAGACGTAGGGGAATCCAAGATGGGGTGACTTGTGTGGCTCGGACCAGGTTCTGTTACCCAGAATCCTTTGCAAACCTCAACATTTGGCTAAAAAAACACATGTTCCTCACATTTCTGTGGCAGAAAGTTCTGGAATCTGAGAGGAGCCACAAATTTCCTTCCACCCAGCGTTCCCCCAAGTCTCCAGATAAAAATGATACCTCACTTGTGTGGGTAGGCCTAGCGCCCGCGACAGGAAACGCCCCAAAGCGCAACGTGGACACATCCAAATTTTTTAAAGAAAACAGAGGTGTTTTTTGCAAAGTGCCTACCTGTAGATTTTGGCCTCTAGCTCAGCCGGCACCTAGGGAAACCTACCAAACCTGTGCATTTCTGAAAACTAGAGACGTAGGGGAATCCAAGATGGGGTGACTTGTGTGGCTCGGACCAGGTTCTCTTACCCAGAATCCTTTGCAAACCTCAATATTTGGCTCAAAAAACACATGTTCCTCACATTTCTGTGGCAGAAAGTTCTGGAATCTGAGAGGAGCCACAAATTTCCTTCCACCCAGCGTTTCCCCAAGTCTCCCGATAAAAATGATACCTCACTTGTGTGGGTAGGCCTAGCGCCCGCGACAGGAAACGCCCCAAAGCGCAACATGGACACATCCAAATTTTTGAAAGAAAACTGAGGTGTTTTTTGCAAAGTGCCTACCTGTAGATTTTGGTCTCTAGCTCAGCCGGCACCTAGGGAAACCTACCAAACCTGTGCATTTCTGAAAACTAGAGACCTAGGGGAATCCAAGATGGGGTGACTTGTGTGGCTCGGACCAGGTTCTGTTACCCAGAATCCTTTGCAAACCTCAAAATTTGGCTAAAAAAACACATGTTCCTCACATTTCTGTGGCAGAAAGTTCTGGAATCTGAGAGGAGCCACAAATTTCCTTCCACCCAGCGTTCCCCCAAGTCTCCCGATAAAAATGATACCTCACTTGTGTGGGTTGGCCTAGCGCCCGCGACAGGAAACGCCCCAAAGCGCAACGTGGACACATCCAAATGATTGAAAGAAAACAGAGGTGTTTTTTGCAAAGTGCCTACCTGTAGATTTTGGTCTCTAGCTCAGCCGGCACCTAGGGAAACCTACCAAACCTGTGCATTTCTGAAAACTAGAGACCTAGGGGAATCCAAGATGGGGTGACTTGTGTGGCTCGGACCAGGTTCTGTTACCCAGAATCCTTTGCAAACCTCAAAATTTGGCTAAAAAAACACATGTTCCTCACATTTCTGTGGCAGAAAGTTCTGGAATCTGAGAGGAGCCACAAATTTCCTTCCACCCAGCGTTCCCCCAAGTCTCCCGATAAAAATGATACCTCACTTGTGTGGGTTGGCCTAGCGCCCGCGACAGGAAACGCCCCAAAGCGCAACGTGGACACATCCAAATGATTGAAAGAAAACAGAGGTGTTTTTTGCAAAGTGCCTACCTGTAGATTTTGGCCTCTAGCTCAGCCGGCACCTAGGGAAACCTACCAAACCTGTGCATTTCTGAAAACTAGAGACTTAGGGGAATCCAAGATGGGTGACTTGTGTGGCTCGGACCAGGTTCTGTTACCCAGAATCCTTTGCAAATCTCAAAATTTGGCTAAAAAAACACATGTTCCTTACATTTCTGTGGCAGAAAGTTCTAGAATTTGAGAGCAGCCACAAATTTCCTTCCACCCAGCGTTCCCCCAAGTCTCCCGATAAAAATGATACCTCACTTGTGTGGGTAGGCCTAGCGCCCGCGACAGGAAACGCCCCAAAGCGCAACGTGGACACATCCAAATTTTTGAAAGAAAACAGAGGTGTTTTTTGCAAAGTGCCTACCTGTAGATTTTGGTCTCTAGCTCAGCCGGCACCTAGGGAAACCTACCAAACCTGTGCATTTCTGAAAACTAGAGACCTAGGGGAATCCAAGATGGGGTGACTTGTGTGGCTCGGACCAGGTTCTCTTACCCAGAATCCTTTGCAAACCTCAAAATTTGGCTAAAAAAACACATGTTCCTCACATTTCTGTGGCAGAAAGTTCTGGAATCTGAGAGGAGCCACAAATTTCCTTCCACCCAGCGTTCCCCCAAGTCTCCCGATAAAAATGATACCTCACTTGTGTGGGTAGGCCTAGCGCCCGCAACAGGAAACGCCCCAAAGCGCAACGTGGACACATCCAAATGTTTGAAAGAAAACAGAGGTGTTTTTTGCAAAGTGCCTACCTGTAGATTTTGGCCTCTAGCTCAGCCAGCACCTAGGGAAACCTACCAAACCTGTGCAATTCTGAAAACTAGAGACGTAGGGGAATCCAAGATGGGGTGACTTGTGTGGCTCGGACCAGGTTCTGTTACCCAGAATCCTTTGCAAACCTCAAAATTGGGCTAAAAAAACACATGTTCCTCTCATTTCTGTGGCAGAAAGTTCTGGAATCTGAGAGGAGCCACAAATTTCCTTCCACCCAGCGTTTCCCCAAGTCTCCCGATAAAAATGATACCTCACTTGTGTGGGTAGGCCTAGCGCCCGCGACAGGAAACGCCCCAAAGCGCAACGTGGACACATCCAAATTTTTGAAAGAAAACTGAGGTGTTTTTTGCAAAGTGCCTACCTGTAGATTTTGGTCTCTAGCTCAGCCGGCACCTAGGGAAACCTACCAAACCTGTGCATTTCTGAAAACTAGAGACCTAGGGGAATCCAAGATGGGGTGACTTGTGTGGCTCGGACCAGGTTCTGTTACCCAGAATCCTTTGCAAACCTCAAAATTTGGCTAAAAAAACACATGTTCCTCACATTTCTGTGGCAGAAAGTTCTGGAATCTGAGAGGAGCCACAAATTTCCTTCCACCCAGCGTTTCCCCAAGTCTCCCGATAAAAATGATACCTCACTTGTGTGGGTAGGCCTAGCGCCCGCGACAGGAAACGCCCCAAAGCGCAACGTGGACACATCCAAATTTTTGAAAGAAAACTGAGGTGTTTTTTGCAAAGTGCCTACCTGTAGATTTTGGTCTCTAGCTCAGCCGGCACCTAGGGAAACCTACCAAACCTGTGCATTTCTGAAAACTAGAGACCTAGGGGAATCCAAGATGGGGTGACTTGTGTGGCTCGGACCAGGTTCTGTTACCCAGAATCCTTTGCAAACCTCAAAATTTGGCTAAAAAAACACATGTTCCTCACATTTCTGTGGCAGAAAGTTCTGGAATCTGAGAGGAGCCACAAATTTCCTTCCACCCAGCGTTCCCCCAAGTCTCCAGATAAAAATGATACCTCACTTGTGTGGGTAGGCCTAGCGCCCGCGACAGGAAACGCCCCAAAGCGCAACGTGGACACATCCACATTTTTTAAAGAAAACAGAGGTGTTTTTTGCAAAGTGCCTACCTGTAGATTTTGGCCTCTAGCTCAGCCGGCACCTAGGGAAACCTACCAAACCTGTGCATTTCTGAAAACTAGCGACGTAGGGGAGTCCAAGATGGGGTGACTTGTGTGGCTCGGACCAGGTTCTGTTACCCAGAATCCTTTGCAAACCTCAAAATTTGGCTAAAAAAACACATGTTCCTCACATTTCTGTGGCAGAAAGTTCTGGAATCTGAGAGGAGCCACAAATTTCCTTCCACCCAGCGTTCCGCCAAGTCTCCCGATAAAAATGATACCTCACTTGTGTGGGTAGGCCTAGCGCCCGCTACAGGAAACGCCCCAAAGCGCAACATGGACACATCCAAATGTTTGAAAGAAAACAGATTTGTTTTTTGTAAAGTGCCTACCTGTAGATTTTGGCCTCTAGCTCAGCCGGCACCTTGGGAAACCTACCAAACCTGTGCATTTCTGAAAACTAGAGACTTAGGGGAATCCAAGATGGGTGACTTGTGTGGCTCGGACCAGGTTCTGTTACCCAGAATCCTTTGCAAACCTCAAAATTTGGCTAAAAAAACACATGTTCCTCACATTTCTGTGGCAGAAAGTTCTAGAATTTGAGAGCAGCCACAAATTTCCTTCCACCCAGCGTTCCCCCAAGTCTCCCGATAAAAATGATACCTCACTTGTGTGGGTAGGCCTAGCGCCCGCGACAGGAAACGCCCCAAAGCGCAACGTGGACACATCCAAATTTTTTAAAGAAAACAGAGGTGTTTTTTGCAAAGTGCCTACCTGTAGATTTTGGCCTCTAGCTCAGCCGGCACCTAGGGAAACCTACCAAACCTGTGCATTTCTGAAAACTAGAGACGTAGGGGAATCCAAGATGGGGTGACTTGTGTGGCTCGGACCAGGTTCTGTTACCCAGAATCCTTTGCAAACCTCAAAATTTGGCTAAAAAAACACATGTTCCTCACATTTCTGTGGCAGAAAGTTCTGGAATCTGAGAGGAGCCACAATTTTCCTTCCACACAGCGTTCCCCCAAGTCTCCCGATAAAAATGATACCTCACTTGTGTGGGTAGGCCTAGCGCCCGCAACAGGAAACGCCCCAAAGCGCAACGTGGACACATCCAAATGTTTGAAAGAAAACAGAGGTGTTTTTTGCAAAGTGCCTACCTGTAGATTTTGGCCTCTAGCTCAGCCAGCACCTAGGGAAACCTACCAAACCTGTGCAATTCTGAAAACTAGAGACCTAGGGGAATCCAAGATGGGGTGACTTGTGTGGCTCGGACCAGTTTCTGTTACCCAGAATCCTTTGCAAACCTCAAAATTTGGCTAAAAAAGCACATGTTCCTCTCATTTCTGTGGCAGAAAGTTCTGGAATCTGAGAGGAGCCACAAATTTCCTTCCACCCAGCGTTTCCCCAAGTCTCCCGATAAAAATGATACCTCACTTGTGTGGGTAGGCCTAGCGCCCGCGACAGGAAACGCCCCAAAGCGCAACGTGGACACATCCAAATTTTTGAAAGAAAACTGAGGTGTTTTTTGCAAAGTGCCTACCTGTAGATTTTGGTCTCTAGCTCAGCCGGCACCTAGGGAAACCTACCAAACCTGTGCATTTCTGAAAACTAGAGACCTAGGGGAATCCAAGATGGGGTGACTTGTGTGGCTCGGACCAGGTTCTGTTACCCAGAATCCTTTGCAAACCTCAAAATTTGGCTAAAAAAACACATGTTCCTCACATTTCTGTGGCAGAAAGTTCTGGAATCTGAGAGGAGCCACAAATTTCCTTCCACCCAGCGTTTCCCCAAGTCTCCCGATAAAAAATGATACCTCACTTGTGTGGGTAGGCCTAGCGCCCGCGACAGGAAACGCCCCAAAGCGCAACGTGGACACATCCAAATTTTTGAAAGAAAACTGAGGTGTTTTTTGCAAAGTGCCTACCTGTAGATTTTGGTCTCTAGCTCAGCCGGCACCTAGGGAAACCTACCAAACCTGTGCATTTCTGAAAACTAGAGACCTAGGGGAATCCAAGATGGGGTGACTTGTGTGGCTCGGACCAGGTTCTGTTACCCAGAATCCTTTGCAAACCTCAAAATTTGGCTAAAAAAACACATGTTCCTCACATTTCTGTGGCAGAAAGTTCTGGAATCTGAGAGGAGCCACAAATTTCCTTCCACCCAGCGTTCCCCCAAGTCTCCAGATAAAAATGATACCTCACTTGTGTGGGTAGGCCTAGCGCCCGCGACAGGAAACGCCCCAAAGCGCAACGTGGACACATCCAAATTTTTTAAAGAAAACAGAGGTGTTTTTTGCAAAGTGCCTACCTGTAGATTTTGGCCTCTAGCTCAGCCGGCACCTAGGGAAACCTACCAAACCTGTGCATTTCTGAAAACTAGAGACGTAGGGGAATCCAAGATGGGGTGACTTGTGTGGCTCGGACCAGGTTCTGTTACCCAGAATCCTTTGCAAACCTCAAAATTTGGCTAAAAAAACACATGTTCCTCACATTTCTGTGGCAGAAAGTTCTGGAATCTGAAAGCAGCCACAAATTTCCTTCCACCCAGCGTTCCCCCAAGTCTCCCGATAAAAATGATACCTCACTTGTGTGGGTAGGCCTAGCGCCCGCGACAGGAAACGCCCCAAAGCGCAACGTGGACACATCCAAATTTTTTAAAGAAAACAGAGGTGTTTTTTGCAAAGTGCCTACCTGTAGATTTTGGCCTCTAGCTCAGCCGGCACCTAGGGAAACCTACCAAACCTGTGCATTTCTGAAAACTAGAGACGTAGGGGAATCCAAGATGGGGTGACTTGTGTGGCTCGGACCAGGTTCTGTTACCCAGAATCCTTTGCAAACCTCAAAATTTGGCTAAAAAAACACATGTTCCTCACATTTCTGTGGCAGAAAGTTCTGGAATCTGAGAGGAGCCACAAATTTCCTTCCACCCAGCGTTCCCCCAAGTCTCCCGATAAAAATGATACCTCACTTGTGTGGGTAGGCCTAGCGCCCGCTACAGGAAACGCCCCAAAGTGCAACATGGACACATACAAATGTTTGAAAGAAAACAGATTTGTTTTTTGTAAAGTGCCTACCTGTAGATTTTGGCCTCTAGCTCAGCCGGCACCTAGGGAAACCTAACAAACCTGTGCATTTCTGAAAACTAGAGACTTAGGGGAATCCAAGATGGGTGACTTGTGTGGCTCGGACCAGGTTCTGTTACCCAGAATCCTTTGCAAACCTCAAAATTTGGCTAAAAAAACACATGTTCCTCACATTTCTGTGGCAGAAAGTTCTAGAATTTGAGAGCAGCCACAAATTTCCTTCAACCCAGCGTTCCCGCAAGTCTCCCGATAAAAATGATACCTCACTTGTGTGGGTAGGCCTAGCGCCCGCGACAGGAAACGCCCCAAAGCGCAACGTGGACACATCCAAATTTTTGAAAGAAAACAGAGGTGTTTTTTGCAAAGTGCCTACCTGTAGATTTTGGCCTCTAGCTCAGCCGGCACCTAGGGAAACCTACCAAACCTGTGCATTTCTGAAAACTAGAGACCTAGGAGAATCCAAGATGGGGTGACTTGTGTGGCTCGGACCAGGTTCTGTTACCCAGAATCCTTTGCAAACCTCAAAATTTGGCTAAAAAAATACATGTTCCTCACATTTCTGTGGCAGAAAGTTCTGGTATCTGAGAGGAGCCACAAATTTCCTTCCACACAGCGTTCCCCCAAGTCTCCCGATAAAAATGATACCTCACTTGTGTGGGTAGGCCTAGCGCCCGCTACAGGAAACGCCCCAAAGTGCAACATGGACACATCCAAATGTTTGAAAGAAAACAGATTTGTTTTTTGTAAAGTGCCTACCTGTAGATTTTGGCCTCTAGCTCAGCCGGCACCTAGGGAAACCTACCAAACCTGTGCATTTCTGAAAACTAGAGACTTAGGGGAATCCAAGATGGGTGACTTGTGTGGCTCGGACCAGGTTCTGTTACCCAGAATCCATTGCAAACCTCAAAATTTGGCTAAAAAAACACATGTTCCTCACATTTCTGTGGCAGAAAGTTCTAGAATTTGAGAGCAGCCACAAATTTCCTTCCACCCAGCGTTCCCCCAAGTCTCCCGATAAAAATGATACCTCACTTGTGTGGGTAGGCCTAGCGCCCGCGACAGGAAACGCCCCAAAGCGCAACGTGGACACATCCAAATTTTTGAATGAAAACAGAGGTGTTTTTTGCAAAGTGCCTACCTGTAGATTTTGGCCTCTAGCTCAGCCGGCACCTAGGGAAACCTACCAAACCTGTGCATTTCTGAAAACTAGAGACCTAGGAGAATCCAAGATGGGGTGACTTGTGTGGCTCGGACCAGGTTCTGTTACCCAGAATACTTTGCAAACCTCAAAATTTGGCTAAAAAAATACATGTTCCTCACATTTCTGTGGCAGAAAGTTCTGGAATCTGAGAGGAGCCACAAATTTCCTTCCACACAGCGTTCCCCCAAGTCTCCCGATAAAAATTATACCTCACTTGTGTGGGTAGGCCTAGCGCCCGCGACAGGAAACTCCCGAAAGCGCAACGTGGACAAATCCAAATTTTTTAAAGAAAACGGAGGTGTTTTTTGCAAAGTGCCTACCTGTAGATTTTGGTCTCTAGCTCAGCTGGCACCTAGGCAAACCTACCAAACCTGTGCATTTCTGAAAACTAGAGACCTAGGGGAATCCAAGATGGGGTGACTTGTGTGGCTCGGACCAGGTTCTGTTACCCAGAATCCTTTGCAAACCTCATAATTTGGCTAAAAAAACACATGTTCCTCACATTTCTGTGGCAGAAAGTTCTGGAATCTGAGAGGAGCCACTAATTTCCTTCAACCCAGCGTTCCCCCAAGTCTCCCGATAAAAATGATACCTCACTTGTGTGGGTAGGCCTAGCGCCAGCCACAAGAAACGCCCCAAAGCGCAACGTGGACACATCCAAATTTTTTAAAGAAAACTGAGGTGTTTTTTGCACAGTGCCTACCTGTAGATTTTGGCCTCTAGCTCAGCCGGCACCTAGGGAAACCTACCAAACCTGTGCATTTCTGAAAACTAGAGACCTAGGGGAATCCAAGATGGGGTGACTTGTGTGGCTCGGACCAGGTTCTGTTACCCAGAATCCTTTGCAAACCTCAACATTTGGCTCAAAAAACACATGTTCCTCACATTTCTGTGGCAGAAAGTTCTGGAATCTGAGAGGAGCCACAAATTTCCTTCCACCCAGCGTTTCCCCAAGTCTCCAGATAAAAATGATACCTCACTTGTGTGGGTAGGGCTAGCGCCCGCGACAGGAAACGCCCCAAAGCGCAACGTGGACACATCCAAATTTTTGAAAGAAAACAGAGGTGTTTTTTTGCAAAGTGCCTAACTGTAGATTTTGGCCTCTAGCTCAGCCGGCACATAGGGAAACCTACCAAACCTGTGCATTTCTGAAAACTAGAGACCTAGGGGAATCCAAGATGGGGTGACTTGTGTGGCTCGGACCAGGTTCTGTTACCCAGAATCCTTTGCAAACCTCAAAATTTGGCTCAAAAAACACATGTTCCTCACATTTCTGTGGCAGAAAGTTCTGGAATCTGAGAGGAGCCACAAATTTCCTTCCACCCAGCGTTTCCCCAAGTCTCCAGATAAAAATGATACCTCACTTGTGTGGGTAGGGCTAGCGCCCGCGACAGGAAACGCCCCAAAGCGCAACGTGGACACATCCAAATTTTTGAAAGAAAACAGAGGTGTTTTTTTGCAAAGTGCCTAACTGTAGATTTTGGCCTCTAGCTCAGCCGGCACATAGGGAAACCTACCAAACCTGTGCATTTCTGAAAACTAGAGGCGTAGGGGAATCCAAGATGGGGTGACTTGTGTGGCTCGGACCAGGTTCTGTTACCCAGAATCCTTTGCAAACCTCAAAATTTGGCTAAAAAAACACATGTTCCTCACATTTCTGTGGCAGAAAGTTCTGGAATCTGAGAGGAGCCACAAATTTCCTTCCACCCAGCGTTTCCCCAAGTCTCCCGATAAAAATGATACCTCACTTGTGTGGGTGGCCTAGCGCCCGCGACAGGAAACGCCCCAAAGCGCAACGTGGACACATCCAAATGTTTGAAAGAAAACAGAGGTGTTTTTTGCAAAGTGCCTACCTGTAGATTTTGGTCTCTTGCTCAGCCGGTACCTAGGGAAACCTACCAAACCTGTGCATTTCTGAAAACTAGAGACCTAGGGGAATCCAAGATGGGGTGACTTGTGTGGCTCGGACCAGGTTCTGTTACCCAGAATCCTTTGCAAACCTCAAAATTTGGCTAAAAAAACACATGTTCCTCACATTTCTGTGGCAGAAAGTTCTGGAATCTGAGAGGAGCCACAAATTTCCTTCCACCCAGCATTCCCCCAAGTCTCCCGATAAAAATGATACCTCACTTGTGTGGGTTGGCCTAGCGCCCGCGACAGGAAACGCCCCAAAGCACAACGTGGACACATCCAAATGTTTGAAAGAAAACAGAGGTGTTTTTTGCAAAGTGCCTACCTGTAGATTTTGGTCTCTAGCTCAGCCGGCACCTAGGGAAACCTACCAAACCTGTGCATTTCTGAAAACTAGAGACCTAGGGGAATCCAAGATGGGGTGACTTGTGTGGCTCGGACCAGGTTCTGTTACCCAGAATCCTTTGCAAACCTCAAAATTTGGCTAAAAAAACACATGTTCCTCACATTTCTGTGGCAGAAAGTTCTGGAATCTGAGAGGAGCCACAAATTTCCTTCCACCCAGCGTTCCCCCAAGTCTCCCGATAAAAATGATACCTCACTTGTGTGGGTTGGCCGAAACGCCCCAAAGCGCAACGTGGACACATCCAAATGATTGAAAGAAAACAGAGGTGTTTTTTGCAAAGTGCCTACCTGTAGATTTTGGCCTCTAGCTCAGCCGGCACCTAGGGAAACCTACCAAACCTGTGCATTTCTGAAAACTAGAGACTTAGGGGAATCCAAGATGGGTGACTTGTGTGGCTCGGACCAGGTTCTGTTACCCAGAATCCTTTACAAACCTCAAAATTTGGCTAAAAAAACACATGTTCCTCACATTTCTGTGGCAGAAAGTTCTAGAATTTGAGAGCAGCCACAAATTTCCTTCCACCCAGCGTTCCCCCAAGTCTCCCGATAAAAATGATACCTCACTTGTGTGGGTAGGCCTAGCGCCCGCGACAGGAAACGCCCCAAAGCGCAACGTGGACACATCCAAATTTTTGAAAGAAAACAGAGGTGTTTTTTGCAAAGTGCCTACCTGTAGATTTTGGCCTCTAGCTCAGCCGGCACCTAGGGAAACCTACCAAACCTGTGCATTTCTGAAAACTAGAGACCTAGGGGAATCCAAGATGGGGTGACTTGTGTGGCTCGGACTAGGTTCTGTTACCCAGAATCCTTTGCAAACCTCAAAATTTGGCTAAAAAAACACATGTTCCTCACATTTCTGTGGCAGAAAGTTCTGGAATCTGAGAGGAGCCACAAATTTCCTTCCACCCAGCGTTCCCCCAAGTCTCCCGATAAAAATTATACCTCACTTGTGTGGGTAGGCCTAGCGCCCGCGACAGGAAATGCCCCCAAGCGCAACGTGGACACATCCAAATTTTTGAAAGAAAACGGAGGTGTTTTTTGCAAAGTGCCTACCTGTAGATTTTGGTCTCTAGCTCAGCCGGCACCTAGGGAAACCTACCAAACCTGTGCATTTCTGAAAACTAGAGACCTAGGGGAATCCAAGATGGGGTGACTTGTGTGGCTCGGACCAGGTTCTGTTACCCAGAATCCTTTGCAAACCTCAAAATTTGGCTAAAAAAACACATGTTCCTCACATTTCTGTGGCAGAAAGTTCTGGAATCTGAGAGGAGCCACAAATTTTCTTCCACCCAGCATTCCCCCAAGTCTCCCGATAAAAATGATACCTCACTTGTGTGGGTTGGCCTAGCGCCCGCGACAGGAAACGCCCCAAAGCGCAACGTGGACACATCCAAATGTTTGAAAGAAAACAGAGGTGTTTTTTGCAAAGTGCCTACCTGTAGATTTTGGCCTCTAGCTCAGCCGGCACCTAGGGAAACCTACCAAACCTGTGCATTTCTGAAAACTAGAGACTTAGGGGAATCCAAGATGGGTGACTTGTGTGGCTCGGACCAGGTTCTTTTACCCAGAATCCTTTGCAAACCTCAAAATTTGGCTAAAAAAACACATGTTCCTCACATTTCTGTGGCAGAAAGTTCTAGAATTTGAGAGCAGCCACAAATTTCCTTCCACCCAGCGTTCCCCCAAGGCTCCCGATAAAAATGATACCTCACTTGTGTGGGTAGGCCTAGCGCCCGCGACAGGAAACGCCCCAAAGCGCAACGTGGACACATCCAAATTTTTGAAAGAAAACAGAGGTGTTTTTTGCAAAGTGCCTACCTGTAGATTTTGGTCTCTAGCTCAGCCGGCACCTAGGGAAACCTACCAAACCTGTGCATTTCTGAAAACTAGAGACCTAGGGGAATCCAAGATGGGGTGACTTGTGTGGCTCGGACCAGGTTCTGTTACCCAGAATCCTTTGCAAACCTCAAAATTTGGCTAAAAAAACACATGTTCCTCACATTTCTGTGGCAGAAAGTTCTGGAATCTGAGAGGAGCCACAAATTTCCTTCCACCCAGCGTTCCCCCAAGTCTCCCGATAAAAATGATACCTCACTTGTGTGGGTAGGCCTAGCGCCCGCGACAGGAAATGCCCCAAAGCGCAACGTGGACACATCCACATTTTTGAAAGAAAACGGAGGTGTTTTTTGCAAAGTGCCTACCTGTAGATTTTGGTCTCTAGCTCAGCTGGCACCTAGGGAAACCTACCAAACCTGTGCATTTCTTAAAACTAGAGACCTAGGGGAATCCAAGATGGGGTGACTTGTGTGGCTCGGACCAGGTTCTGTTACCCAGAATCCTTTGCAAACCTCAAAATTTGGCTAAACAAACACGTGTTCCTCACATTTCTGTGGCAGAAAGTTCTGGAATCTGAGAGGAGCCACAAATTTCCTTCCACCCAGCGTTCCCCCAAGTCTCCAGATAAAAATGATACCTCACTTGTGTGGGTAGGCCTAGCGCCCGCGACAGGAAACGCCCCAAAGCGCAACGTGGACACATCCAAATTTTTGAAAGAAAACAGAGGTGTTTTTTGCAAAGTGCCTACCTGTAGATTTTGGCCTCTAGCTCAGCCGGCACCTAGGGTAACCTACCAAACCTGTGCATTTCTGAAAACTAGAGACCTAGGGGAATCAAGATTGGGTGACTTGTGTGGCTCGGACCAGGTTCTGTTACCCAGAATCCTTTGCAAACCTCAAAATTTGGCTAAAAAAACACATGTTCCTCACATTTCTGTGGCAGAAAGTTCTGGAATCTGAGAGGAGCCACAAATTTCCTTCCACCCAGCGTTTCCCCAAGTCTCCAGATAAAAATGATACCTCACTTGTGTGGGTAGGCCTAGCGCCCGCGACAGGAAACGCCCCAAAGCGCAACGTGGACACATCCACATTTTTGAAAGAAAACAGAGGTGTTTTTTGCAAAGTGCCTAACTGTAGATTTTGGCCTCTATCTCAGCCGGCACCTAGGGAAACCTACCAAACCTGTGCATTTCTGAAAACTAGTGACCTAGGGGAATCCAAGATGGGGTGACTTGTGTGGCTCGGACCAGGTTCTGTTACCCAGAATCCTTTGCAAACCTCAAAATTTGGCTAAAAAAACACATGTTCCTCACATTTCTGTGGCAGAAAGTTCTGGAATCTGAGAGGAGCCACAAATTTCCTTCCACCCAGCGTTCCCCCAAGTCTCCCGATAAAAATGATACCTCACTTGTGTGGCTTGGCCTAGCGCCCGCGACAGGAAACGCCCCAAAGCGCAACGTGGACACATCCAAATGATTGAAAGAAAACAGAGGTGTTTTTTGCAAAGTGCCTACCTGTAGATTTTGGCCTCTAGCTCAGCCGGCACCTAGGGAAACCTACCAAACCTGTGCATTTCTGAAAACTAGAGACTTAGGGGAATCCAAGATGGGTGACTTGTGTGGCTCGGACCAGGTTCTGTTACCCAGAATCCTTTGCAAACCTCAAAATTTGGCTAAAAAAACACATGTTCCTCACATTTCTGTGGCAGAAAGTTCTAGAATTTGAGAGCAGCCACAAATTTCCTTCCACCCAGCGTTCCCCCAAGTCTCCCGATAAAAATGATACCTCACTTGTGTGGGTAGGCCTAGCGCCCGCGACAGGAAACGCCCCAAAGCGCAACGTGGACACATCCAAATTTTTGAAAGAAAACAGAGGTGTTTTTTGCAAAGTGCCTACCTGTAGATTTTGGCCTCTAGCTCAGCCGGCACCTAGGGAAACCTACCAAACCTGTGCATTTCTGAAAACTAGAGACCTAGGGGAATCCAAGATGGGGTGACTTGTGTGGCTCGGACCAGGTTCTGTTACCCAGAATCCTTTGCAAACCTCAAAATTTGGCTAAAAAAACACATGTTCCTCACATTTCTGTGGCAGAAAGTTCTGGAATCTGAGAGTAGCCACAAATTTCCTTCCACCCAGCGTTCCCCCAAGTCTCCCGATAAAAATGATACCTCACTTGTGTGGGTAGGCCTAGCGCCCGCGACAGGAAATGGTCCAAAACACAACGTGGACACATCACATTTTTTCATAGAAAACAGTGCCTACCTGTAGATTTTGGCCTCTAGCTCAGCCGGCACCTCGGGAAACCTAGCAAACCAGCGCATTTTTGAAAACTAGAAACGCAGGGGAATCCAAGATGGGGTGATTTGCGGGGCTCTGACTAGGTTATGTTACCTAGAATCCTTTGCAAACATCAAAAAAACACTTTTTCCTCTCATTTTGGTGACAGAAAGTTCTGGAATCTGAGAGGAGCCACAAATTTCCTTCCACCCAGCGTTCCCCTAAGTCTCTCGATAAAAATGGTACCTCACTTGTGTGGGTAGGCCTAGCGCCCACAAAAGGAAATGGCCCAAAACACAACGTGGACACAACATATTTTTTCACAGAAAACAGGTGTTTTTTGCAAAGTGCCTACCTGTGGATTTTGACCTCTAGCTCAGCCGGCCCCAGGGGGGGGCAGAAATGCCCTAAAATAAATTTGACCCTCCACCTCCCCCAAACTCCCCCTGCCCGGGAGCGACCCTTGCCTACGGGGTTGGTCCCCCTACGTGACATTGGCTCCAAATAACAAATCCCCAGTGCCTAGTGGTTTCTGCCCCCTTGGGGGCAGATTGACCTAAAATCGACCAATCTGCCCCCAAGGGGGGCAGGAATGGTCTAAATACAATTTGCCCCTCAGGGGAGCGACCCTTGCCTGATGGGTCGCTCCCCATCTCTAAAAAAACAATCAAACAGATCGGCCTAATAATAGGCTTAGGGGGGCAGAAATGGCCTAAAATAAATTTGCCCCCCAATCCGCACCCCCCCCCCCGGGAGTGACCCTTGCCTACGTGGTCGCTCCCCCTGTGTGACATTGGCGCCAAAAAACGAATCCCCGGTTCCTAGTGGTTTCTGCGGGGCAGATTGACTGATGGGTCGCTCCCCATCTCTAAAAAAACAACAAAAAAAAACACAAAAATTTTTTTTGCCCTGGCTCCTAGAGGTTTCTGCCCCCCCTGGTGGCAGATCGGCCTAATAATAGGCTGATCTGCCCCCAGGCGCCAGGGGGGCAGAAATGGCCTAAAATAAATTTGCCCCCCCAAACCCACCCCCGGAGCGACCCTTGCTTACAGGGTCGCTCCCCCTGCGTGACATTGGTGCCAAAAAACAAATCCCCGGTGCCTAGTGGTTTCTGCCCCCTTGGGGGCAGATTTACCTGAAATCGACCAATCTGCCCCCAAGGTGGGCAGAAATGGTCTAAATACAATTTGTCCCCCAGGGGAGCGACCCTTGCCTGATGGGCCTCTCCCCATCTCTAAAAAAACAAACAAAAACAAAAAAGTTGCCCTGGCGCCTAGAGGTTACCTAGAGAATACCAATAGGCCGATCTGCCCCAGGGGCGGCAGAGATGGCCTAAAATAAATTTGCCCCCTCCGCCCCCGGGGAGCGACCCTTGCCTACAAGGTTGCTCCCCTTGCGTGACGGCGCAAAAAAAAGATCCCTGGTGCCAAGTGGTTTCTGCCCCCCTTGGGGGCAGATTGACCTAAAATCGGCCGATCTGCCCCCAAAGCGGGCAGAAATGGCCTAAATACAATTTGCCCCTCCAGGGGAGCGACCCTTGTCCAAGGGGTCGCTCCCCATCTGTAAAACAAACAAACAAAAAAATCCCTGGTGCCTAGTGGTTTCTGCCCCCAAGGGGGGCAGATCAGCCTAATCAAAATATGCTGATCTACCCCCCATGGGGGCAGAAATGGCCTAAAATATTCCCCCCCCCCCAGGGAGCGACCCTTGCCTAAGGGGTCGCTCCCCTTGCGTGAAATTCTCGCAAAAAAAAAAAACTCCCTGGTGTCTAATGGTTTCATCAAATGGCCAATGGCATGGACACTGCAGGGGCCCCCATAACAGGGCCCCACAAAGATTTTCAGTGTCTGCCATGCAGACGGGTGCAACTGCACCCGTCGCACCCCTTCCACTCACATCCTCATGGAAGGGGGTTTCCCGCTGGGCTGGAGGGTGGCCTTCTGCGGTCACCCGCCAGCCCAGCGGGAAACTCAGAATAACCGCGGCGGTCTTTTGACCGTGCAGCGGTATTCTGCCGGCGGGACTTTGGCGGGCGGCCTCCGCCGCCCGCCAAAGTCAAAATGAGGGCCATAGTGCCTTAAATTGTATTCTACAACTTATGGGCAGCCAATGAAGAGTTTTGAGTGCCTCACTTGCAGATTGAGTGTTTGAGATACCTAGCCGTATTGGGGCTGCAGCGTTTTGAACAACCTGAAGTGTTTTATTCACTGACTTTGGATTGCCTAGATAAATCAAATTCTCATAGTCTAGGCACAACAGGATCAATCCTTGAATCATGATTCTCTGTGACTCTATTGGGGAGCCATTTCAGGACCTTTCACAAGGATCTCAGGAGGCCAAAACAGCTGTCAGCCACCATTTTTTGCTTAGTAGGCCATGATCAGCTGATTGTCCAGGAACATCCCCAAACCTTTTACTTCTACCTTGAGGACTGGACGCCCTTCCAAATGAGAAGGTCAGACGATTTGATCCCAGAGCATTAGCTTGCTCCCTAATACCAAAACTTGAGTTTTTTCTCCATTCAAGTTCAGACAGCTGGCTGTCATCCATTCCAATACCTTTACTAAGCAGCTTTTAAGTCTTGCCGAAATGGAGTCCATGTCTGGTGACAATGTGAAAATCTTTTGGGTATCATACGCATAAGATACCATATCAAAACCAAAAGAGCAGATGATAGCCGCTAAGAGCCAGACATAAACGTTAAAAAGTGGAGGGCTCAGGGACGAGCCCTGCAGAACTCTCTAGTAAAGTGGAAATACATGTGCCCAGGGCATGTAAATTAAATTCTACTTGTGGGTCTGAAACATTGATTGTGCCACCCACTTAAGTGCCCCTTTACGAAATGTCTCAGGCCTGCCATTAAAGTCGGTGTGTGCAGTTTTTAACTGCCATGTCGACCTGGCAAAATACACCTTCTGCCAGGCCCAAACCTTCCATTATTATACATTTTAGTCATCCCTAGGCTGGGCTCTGAGCAGCCCAGAGGCAGGGTGCAGTGTATATAAAAGGTAGGCCAAGTACTTCAAAATTATATGTATTGGTAGTGAAAAACTCTTAAACTCATTTTGCACTACCGCAAGGCCTGCCTCTTCCATAGGACAACATTGGAGTTGCCTTATTACATTTGGTAAGTGTAATTTCCAAATGGGAATAGGTAAGCAGTTCATGTTTGGTGTCTCTGGAATCACAAGGTAAAATCATAACTTATGGTGAAGTCAGATTTTAAATTGTAATTCTGAAAAATCCACTATTAGAAAATTGGCATTTTCCTGCCATAGCCATTCAGTGCTGTTGCCTGTGCCTGGGTCACATGACTGGGTGTAGCTGACAGTTGAGCTTTGTGTATTTCTCCCAGAGGAGCTGGGCACAGCACCTCTTACATGTGCTTAGGCAAAGCCCTGCCTCTACAAAAAGGCTTGTATACCTCCTGGTTATAAATACTGGACCTGTGGAAATTGTGCTATGCAGCTATGCTGCTGAAAGGAATGCCACTCTGCAGGACTTCTGCTTTTAAAAAAACTGCTGCCCTGATGTGCCGATCTGCTGCATCCTGCCCTCCTGCCTGGGAAGGAAGAACTGGACCTGCAATTTAATCTTAAACTTAAGGCACCAGAGTGACTCCAAGGGCTAGTCTGCTGCTCTCCTGACCTGAGCATCAAGGACATAAAAGGCTCCCTGTGCCACCCGCTGGACCCAGCTGCAGCAACTTCCTGACCCCCAAGAGGACCCCCTCAGGTCCCAGACCTTTGGTGTGGTTCAGCAAGCTTAAATCACGCTTTTGGGCTCTTTGCCACTAGAAATTAGCCAGTTTGCACTGAGACCTCACCGACCTCACCAATCGATCCGTGAGTCTATGTGAAGCGCTGCCAGCCACTCCAGCTTCGGCGGATTGTGGGGGACCACCAATGCAAAGCTTCACCCACCCATCCACAACAGAAGGCCTGCTTTTCATGCAACACCAACAGTTTCCCACAACAGAACGGGGATGAGAGCACACTGCCTCACACCACAGCACAGTTTACACCTTAGCATTGTGGTAAATGCAGTACAATGTTTGCACTTACTTGAGTATTAGCTGTAGTTTTTCACCAGAGTCGGTGCAGATAGTGCTGTTCTTCTCTAAACACGTGTTTCTGGATTTTATCTTTCATCAGTTGAGATCAAAAAACAAATTACATCAGGGGTTGCTGAGAATGCTGCCACAGTCCTCTAAGGTCTCAGGTCTCAGTACCTCTCACTGGCGCACAAGTGCATCTCAAAAAGCTAGTCAGCTCACTGGTCTAAGGGGGATGGGAGCACACTGTCTCACATCAAAGTGCAGTTCACCCCTTAGTATTGAGGTAGATGCAGTACAATGCTACTGCTTACCCCCAACACTCTCCTTGCTCCTCGCTGCCCTCTCCAACCAAACCAGGGCTCTTGGCACAAACTTGAGAAGGGAAATTGCAGTAGGACTAATCTGGGGACTGTAGCCAACCTGCTCTTGGTCACAGTTGGCCTGCACTTGTGACTTTGACCCTGTCCAGCATGGCCAGATATCCTGAGTTAGTGCTTTGTGCTTTTTGGCACTAGTTTCACTAAATTCTTTAAGAAGTCATATGTCCAATTCTGCAAATCAGATTTTTGTCATTTTGGTCTCGTTTTGTTTATTAAATTGAAATGCATTTTTCTGATTTGGTGTGAGATCCTTTTTATGTGGTGTTTTCACTGTGTTACTGTTAGAATTGTTGCACAAATACTTTACACATTGCTTCTAGGTTAAGCCTGACTGATCTGTGCCAATCTACCAGGGGATTGAAGACAGGTTAATTTGGGGGTTGCTGATGACTTACCCTGACAAGGATTGTTAGTGCTGCTTGACCAGGGCTCATACCCCAGTCAATAGCCCAATTTCTTACAAGCCATCAATGTGTAAAACATTGATTGCATGGAGTAGGAGTATCAGATTATTTTAACAAAAGTTACGTGTGCTCAGAAAATACTCTTAAGTTTTCTGCAGACAGTTGTCTATGGAAGACTTGTTGGCCTGACTGTTGTGCCGCATTCCAGTTGGTAACTATGGATCTTGGTTCAAAATCACTCCCTTTAATATACTTTCATGAAATATTTAGGCCATGTGTCCCATGAAATTTCAACTTTAGGAAAACGTCATCTGGTGTGTCTTACTGGTATGTCAGTCCACCAAGGTTTATTGTAATTCGCACAGAAGGCTTATAGCACTCTGTTCACACAAAATTTCATGTATGCATTCAATTGGGGAAGCAGGTTGCCTGTAAGACACTAAGGTTTGTAGAATTTCATCCAGGCATTGAGTAGGTGAAGCAGGTTGTCTGCAAGATGCTATGGTCTCTGTGTCTCAGGTTTTGAAAGTTGTCCAGGTATTTCCTTCAAATGTGCACCAAGAATTTGTTCAAATTAGTTTCACCTCTTATGGCCAGAACCAGAGTTTGGAAAAAACAGGACATTCAACAAAAAGTGGAGAATGTTCAAGCCACCAATTCATAGTGACATTGGCTTTAATGCATTGAACATGGCATGCAGCGCATCTGGTACAATTTGACTGATGTTTTATATCTTTCCCAAGTAAGGTTCTTACTACTTAAGTTGCAAAATAGAGGTTGTGTAAGAATTTTCAATGAGAAAGCCAATTATTCAATTGGTGACCTAGATGTTAGTCCATGTCATAGTTCCCACATACAACACTTGTATGTATGATTACTCCTAGATGGTATTTTGTCTATGAAAAACTACAAAAATCAGGGTTCTGAATAGAACTCAGTCTTATAACTTCTGTATTTGTTTTATTATATAACATGGTGAATCGGATCAGGATGAAAATAGTATTTAGCCTAGAATGAATAGTCATGGAATATCATAGAGAAAGGTCTGGCATAGATATTTTTTTTACTAAATATCTGTTATGAAAATATCACCCAATTAGACTAAAGAATAGAAAACCTACACCTGATGTAATAATTTTTTTAATGGCGTTTAGGACAAGATTGTTATGTTAGTTGATGTTGTACATGACACTGTGGCATACAACAATCTAGAGCAAATTCGCTAATACTGTTCGAACTGCATAGATAAAATATATAAAAATCGGTTACGACTGTCCCGTGCCTTTTCTTTTAGATAATGTTAACATAGACAGAGCATAATATTAGACTGATGTCAATATAATGTAATGCTACCAAATATGAATATTTCACATTCCGTTTTGACTGGACTAACTTTGGCTAATATTCTAAGAACGTACTGTGTTATTACAATTTTAAAATGGGATTTATGGGAAAAAGTCCTGTAGTTTAGAGCTGAGATTAAAAAAATAAATACAAAAATCTAAATTTCTACTTCAAGCAGCACTGTTCTGATAAAATGCTAGTTTCTGCTTATTACATATCCATGTCTGAGGCCTCCATTTCTCTATTAAGCTAGCACATTTTCTGTTTTTTAAAATATAATTATGGATTAATTCATATTTCTATTAGTTGTCGTTTATACTAGTCAGACATAACCTCCATTTGCTTTTCTTTCTTTAATTTAGCCACCGGAGAATGGTGTTGGCTTGCCACGTCAGGTTGGAAACAAGACAGAATGTGGCTTGTTGGGATTAATTCTGGACCTAAAGCGTGATTACCAACCTGCTCGAAATCAAATACCAGAGGAGAAACTGTATAAAGTGTATACTTTTAACTCAGCTCGAAAGTCCATGAGTACTGTCATCAAGTTACCTGACAACAGTTTCCGAATGTACAGCAAAGGAGCTTCTGAAATTGTTCTAAAAAAGTAAGTGCTGCCTTCCCTCATTTCCTGTCACTGTTATCATATTTCTCTTTAGCATTAAATAATTTAGGGCATATTTCTAAACTAGAAAGGTAATTCCTAAAGGTGAGTGACTTCCTTGCCTGTGCTGACAGATAAAGCAAAACTGATATAATGGTAAGAAAACAATACTTGCAAGTAACAGGAAACAATAAGGAGACACATTTTGGGACATATTTACAATGTTTTTCTGATACTTTTTCTCAAACTCCCCCTTAGCAAAAATATAATTCAATTTTCAGAGCCAATGTTCTAAAGAGTAAGGTACAAAGCTCTAGGACCCAGGTTTCCACCACATACAAAATAAAAACTTTTATGTGCTGGAAAAGTCTTTCTGGTTAATAAAAAAATGCTTTTCTTTCACAAAAATGGTTTCTGTAACACTTTCGAATTTGCAAATAGAAAAGGGTTTGAAAGGGGTGTTTCAGGAAGGGATGTATCAATAGTGGGGTCATGAATGCAGTTTCAAACAAATAATAAGTTAGTGACCCCTGAAATGGCATGGCACCTGGTTTGCACAGGGAGAAGCTGTCAACTTGAGAGAGCCTCCCCTTCTGGAATCATGATAGTGCTCTTGGGGAGCAGTAAGTAGTCCAAAAAATAACCCTGTGGTCTCCTCCAGTGTAACTTCAAAGGGATGTCTTTTTCAAAAGCACCAGTTACATTGTTTCCCATATGGGAAAGCAAATGCACAGAAGGCGTTCTGCTGTACCTTGCGGGCCTCCATTTCTAAATTCAAGGCCCGTCTCAGGGGTCACATACTGGGACCTGTCTTACTATTATCAATTAAGCATTTCTTTTTGCGGCCATCTGTTAATGTGCATTGTATGATGTAATCTATTACTACATTCCTTACACCACAAATTGAATTGTCTTTAACAAATCTGATCTGATGGGGTGCAAGCTGCACATCAACTGTTTTTGGAAAGGGAACATAGACTTTCTATATTTGTATAACAGTTTCCTGTATAATGTATGAGACCCAGGCATCTCATGCTTTCTACGATGATGTTGATTTACAGGGCTATAAAAAAAAAAACAAGTATGAACTTTTCACCCCATCAGGAACTCCAGCTATGTGAACTCGTCTACAGAGACCTTTTAAAAGTTTTCGTATAATGCTGTATATATAGAACCGCTCAAAATACTGTCCACACCACATTATGGCAGAAGATACTTCACTCAGATACTGTGCAATCACACCAACCCCAACTTACTACACTTCTTTATTCTTCAGAAAAGATGACCAACACTGCAATCACACATTCAACACATCCCTCCCTTCATGAAAGAAGAAGGCATTACAACACACATCAGAGTCCTCAACAAACAAATGCAACTACAGCAAATGAGGTGCAAAGAGGAAACATGGAAGTAACGTCTCACATAGCATGTCAAATATTCGTACTATAGAAAAGGACATATTGCATAACACCCAATTCTGCAAACACGAGAAAAATGAGAAAAAAACGAGAAAATAAAAAGCTTTGGGTTACACCAGGTATGGCGGCAAAGCCAGGAATGTTAAGGATAGTAACTGCCTATTTTTTGAATCAGAAGGAAGAATGCGATTTTGAAAGGCTCGACTGGTTTAGGTGATCAGGCATTTTTCATCTCTTCACGATTCAGAGTCATAAATTATATCAAAGGATGTCAGGGGCAATGACCATTATCAGAAGCAGTTGGGTCACACACACTTTACCTACATTTAACCACAAGAAAACCCCACCACGCCTTTTGTATAATATGAGAGTAAGTGGAAATGGCTCCCCTGAGGTGTGTCCTGACCCGTGGAAATTGACATATAATTAACAAAAATTTATGCAACATGACTAGTATACAGGAACCCAAGCTAGTCATCAGAGAATCAATTTTTTTATCACCCCAAAGTATAATGCAGTTTAATCTCTCAGTAGTATTTTCCGTATGCAGAAGGCCCATTGACAAACGTCAGTCCTCAAAATAAGAAATATCCATATGTTTAATGCCGGATTTATAATCCCCTAGTGCCTCTTTGTGACACATTAGCATCACTTTTATTACGCTAATGTGGCCCAATGAGGCCAAATTCCCCAGCCCATATTTACAAAGTGGTGCAATGCATGCATTGTACCCCCTTGCTGAAGCAGGTACCCTAATTAGAACTTATTAATGAGTGTTTATGTATTTTGAAAAACGAATTATGTAGAAAGTGAATAACATAGAGAAAAATAATGCACACGTTTGAAAATGTGACTATGGAGAATGGCCGCTAGTGTTCACGAAATGCCATTATTGATGATTAATACTAATGAAATATTGAAAATGGATTAGATCAATGTAGTAATACTAAGACTTATAAAGTATGTTCTAGCTATTAATTGTAGGCCTTAACTTAGCGAGTGTCATGGCCTAGTTTGCCAGGCCTCATGCAGAAAGTGTATTTCTTAGCGGTTTATAAAAATGCTGAGGGAGTGAATTAAACAGTGAAATGTTCATTGTCTTATTAAAAGTGCTTTACAGAAGCTTTCCTTGAGACTCAACTAACAGGAGACGATGTACCTAAAATTGTAACAAGCTGTGTGTAATGTGTGTGAGATGGACTTTCCCAGGATGTGAACAATGAAGATACTGACCGGAGATGAAGATGCAACAAATTTTGTTACCTGACGAGCCAGATGATGAGAACATCGTAAAGCGGACCAATCAACTTCATGTGAAGAGCGAAATATTAGAAACCATAGATTTAGGATACAAATATTAATGGGTAGTGTATAAACATACGATGAATTGACCAATAGGGAATTAGGGGATAGTTTAGGTGACTTTGATATAACAACGCAACAAAGGGAACTTAGACAGACGGTGAGACCAGAGATCTAGAGTGACTTTGGGAGAAGAAGAGATTCAAGATTGTGTTATTGGGGTCGTACTCTCTGACTGAGAGCATGATGCTTTGCTGATCAACTGATGACCTGAGTGCGAAGACTGATTCTGCTTGCTGACCCATACCGTGGATAGGTAGATATGACAATGTGACTGAATTACATTTTTTTTACGTCTTTTCTTTCTAGGTACCAACTGCGCTGTCTTGATAGTTCCCCTAGCTAGATGTTTTTCTAAAATAAAAATCTAAATTGTTTTGCATGAAGTCCAACATGCTAATGATAATCTGGGTTAGTTGAGACTATTCATATGACGATGGATGAAGTATAGGGACAAATGTTTAATGAGCTATCTTGCTGAAATTCTATATATCATATATCTCTATTGCAGCTGACCTTTCTATTGATCTGCACCGTTGCCTTCGAATGTGTTGTGATTCAAGCCTTGATTAGAATGCGTTTCTTTCGTAGCTTTGGTCAATCAGTATTGTTCTTATATGTGTTTCATTTGATTTTGGGATTAATCTACATGACTTTAGCATTGTTAACATAAGGGGAATAAACTTACTAAGCATTCACCAAAGGTGTGGTTTTTCATGGCTGAAAAGTCATGGTGTGTGATAATTACTGACTCCATTGATTATTGATTTAACTAATGGTTATTGATTATCGTGTATTGATTATTGTTTTCTGTTCTGGAGCTATGGTAAGAATATCTTAAACAAGTCAAAAGGTTCATCGACCTATACGTGACCCCTTGTAAGTTTACTTATTAAGGACCGACGCGCTAACACCTTCGAGCCATATTATGCCTGTCCCAGGCATAATGTATGCAAGGAGGGCGTTCCCCGTTAGGGGGACGGCAAAAATGGCACAGTGGAATCTCTTAGTCATTTTTTGCTGCTACATTTAATACGTTTAAATGCACAGAGCAGGTGTTAAGAGGGGACACACCATTGCTTTCAATGGGCCCCTATGTACTGTGTAGGATTAGCACCAACATTTTGGCGCTAATGCTACACAGTACATCAGTAGCATCAAACATTTAGACGCTATTGCCCCTACCCTGCACCATGGTGCACCATATATTAAATATGGTGGACACATGGTGGCATTAGGGGGGGCACTAAGGGATGCCAGAAAAGTGGCTCTGCATTGGATGCAGCGCCACTTTTCATAAATCAGGCCCTAAGCGTGATGTTCATGTTTCAATTGTATTTCAGCAATGTACGAAACTAAGTTGCTCATGCATCACTGACTCCTCCAGCAATGTTGTTAAATGGCCTGCAATTAGTATAATAAATAATTATCGATTTACATTCAGCACTGAGATAGACTGGTATGAAGAAGTAAACCAAGAGTCTGTTACCGTTTAATTAAAGATTGCAAGTTAAATCCACCTATGGAGGCTTTGGGGTTTTGCTCCTATATCAGAGGCTGCCTAGTTTAAACACGCAGCTCAGTAAAGAAGAATTTAATTTGAAGGAGCCTTAGATTTCTTGATGTTCTTTTGTAATGTGCACTTATTTGAAGCTGTCAAGATAGTCCTGTTTTTTCAAAATAAACAAGTAATTTCCTTTGAGTAGAGAGAAGCTAAGAACAGAACAGAGACAAGCGTAATATATTATTTCTCATTGTAAACACTAACCATGAATCTTTTATCATTTTAAGTGCCTCTTTATTTTGAACTGTAAGAGTTCAACCTAAAAACTGACTGAACTCACATGCCTTGGATGTACATTATTTGAGGTTTTCCAGACTTGAGGTCTTATTCCATTGAAGATTGTCGTGACAGAGTATCACCACATGACACAATTGGGATATGTGTGTGTTAATGGATGGAAAGCTCCTTTTAGATCTCATCATTAGTCTGATTTAATACTCCTGCTTTGCCAAATACTGATATTTATATGTTGCTTCCTATCACCTCTCTGAATACCATTATTACTAGAATTTTATTTATTAACCCCAAATTCCTTAACCTTCATTTTGCTGGAATATTTTACAACCCTTACAATATAGATGACCATCGAACACACTTCTCCCGAAACAGGAAATGCCTTCAAATTGCTAGATTGCAGAAGAACAGGCTTCACTGCGAAGAGTGGTTACAATCGTGGACAAAATAAAGGTTTAGGTTTGTGAATACTAGTGGGAAGGGGTTACCAGATTATCATGCTGCAGCTTTCTGCACTGTGCCAGTGCAGAATGCGTCTGTGCAATTGTTTTTTGACGAAACGCATACAGTAATTTGGAATATCTCCACGTCAAAGTATACTTTTCTTACAACAGAGTTCAGAAAAACAAAGAGTTGATTTCTGCCCTGTGCTTACCACCTCTATCTGCAAAACACGCATGAACTTACAAAATACATTTTTCTACTACAAATGTTTAGCTTTCACTTTCCTCAGGTAGTACACAATTGTTTCAAAAAGCATAATGGGTGAAGATTCCATTTGGAATGTGGAATCAATGCAGTCCTGAGATCTCTCGAGCAACGCGTTGTAAGTATTGTTCAGTCCATCTGGATGAAATGATTTTAAACAGTACATCCAGAAGTTTCCCTGGAGTCCAGTAGTTATATTTTAAGATGTATTCCACAGGGAAAATCTTCTAATAAGATAGCGAATGGTCTACAAGGTTAAAATGATTAGATACAGGCAGGTCAAGTTTATTGTTGATAATTGCCGATCTGAGATTCCTGAATCATGGAGGATAGTAATTCTCTGTTTAGCGTACTTATTGTTTCTTTACAACTTTGGCAATGGCACTGAATCACATAATAATGTAT
Source organism: Pleurodeles waltl (assembly GCF_031143425.1). Classification (NCBI taxonomy): domain Eukaryota; kingdom Metazoa; phylum Chordata; class Amphibia; order Caudata; family Salamandridae; genus Pleurodeles; species Pleurodeles waltl. The sequence goes on along the minus strand of NC_090448.1, from coordinate 262,822,612 downwards.
GTTAAGTGACATGTAAAATGCTATCTTTTGCCATACCTTCTTCTAATAACAGAGCTTGTTAATGATGGTGTTTGTAAAAGGTATTCATATGTGATGAACCTTTCAGAATCACAGCAATGAACACATGCATTTAGTACAGCTTGCTTGAGGTCAGCCCTCACAATAGGAGACCATTAATTAGGAGCTCAGTGATAAGCAATGACTGGCGGTTTTAGAAAAACATTCATTAGTTTTTCACAAGTGGATAATAAGGTGTAGAAATTGGGTCCCTAGTCGGCAGACTTATGCACCCTGCCCAAGCAGGGACCACAATCCTCGGGTAAGTCAGATACACCATGACGATAACCTGTGTTGACCCTCTGATAGCTTGCATCAAAGCAGACATGCTTATCAACAAAGGCAATGTGTAAAGTGTTTGTGCAACACACACCGTAATACACTGAAAACACCACTAAATACTCCATACAGGTCTAGAAAAATAGGGAAGATGTATATGAATAAAATAAGACCAAAACAACAACAATCCAATCAGTAGATCAGGGTATATCAATTTTAAACAAATAAATGTAAAAACAATCCTTTAAAAACCTTTATTGCTTTGGTTCTGGTTCTCGTTGCTTCTTCAGCAGTTAAAGGACATTGCTGCTGGTTTGCTTCCAAAGCTTGTCATTAAACTAAGTTAGATAGGTAATTATAGCTGCATATAAGGGAGCGCAGGTCGGGTGCAATCACCCCATGGGCACTTCCGCACTCAATACCTTTGGAAAATGCATGTCGTTGTAGAGCACCTTTTGATAAAGAGAGAGCCGACATAGCACTGGGGGTCCTTGGGCCGGCGGCATCCTGGCAACCACATTGCTACAGGATTCATACTAAGGGATTACCCTTAGAGAGGGAGGAAGATGGTGCCTGCACTTGGCACATAGGTGTTAATGGCTGGTAGTCACTTCTTCCTTTATGGAGGTACCGTGCTGGGGGGGTTCTCCCATGGCAGAGCATGATGGTGGACGCTAACCAGTCCCTGAGCTCTGGGTTCTCTCAGTGATGCTGGCTTTTCAGAGCACAGGCCTCTGCAGTGGTGCATGAAGAACTACAATGAGTATTGGCTAAATTAAACACAGAGCGATGAGGTGATCAAAGTGCTCAATCTTCAATAGCATCAGCTGCCGATCAAGTAAAAAACAGAGCACTTGTTTTTTGCAGAATGGCCTCTGCAGTAATGATGTAGACAACAAGCAGTAAATTAGGTCCTTTATGTCCCTGATACCTCAGAGAGAACAAGGGGCAAGCCAGCAAGCACATGGAGTTACTCTGGGTTTAGTCCTTGGTCCATTGGCAGGGCAGCAGGCAGTAGGGCAGCTCAATAAAGCAGGGAAGCAGTTCCTCAGAACAGTCAATCACAGCAGAGTGGCAATCCTTCAGCACATCAGCCATACTCCAGCAGAGTTCTTTCCAGGTCCAGTAGTGTACTGATTTGCTAGGTTCAAAGTCTGAGTACTTATACCAAAAAGCACCTTTGAAGTGGGGGTGACTTCAAAGCAGCTCCTTGAAGTGCACAGGTCCCCCTTTCATCCCAGTCCTGGCTCTAGACTATCAGTGTGGGGTAATTAGCCCTTTGTGTGGCGCTCAGGCCACCCCCCTTTGAAATGTAAGTGTGAGACCTTCCTATCCTCCCTGTCCAGGAAGACCCATCAGTATGGAGATGAATGCAGATGCAGTTGAGTGCCCTGTGTTTGTGCTGTCTAGAGGGAATGCACAAATGTAGCTGTCACCCATCTCAATCCAGACAAGTATTGGAGTCAGGCTGTCAGGCACACAGAGCAGTGAGAATAGAGAAATACAATTTTCTGTGTGAGAAAACAGGGCTGATTGCAGAGGCCCCCTAAATGTTTTCCCCAATTTTTCACATTTTGCTGGTGTTTTCCTGACACTGATGGTGCCCTGGGTACTGCTAACAAGTCCCAGGGCCTGTGCTCTGTGTGTAAAATGAGTATGCAAATTAGGCTAATTATAATTGGCTTTGTCAATTTACCTATAAGTCCCTTGTATATGGTAGGGCATGTAGGTTTAGGGACCACAGCATAGGTAGTGCCCCCATAGGTGCACTGTTGAGGTGTCTACTGTCATTTTAAAGGCCAGCCTGTTTTGCTGGTTGCTTTTTGTTAAACTAAAGTTATATGCAAATTCGACTTTGGAATTAAAAGTACTTCCAAAGTCTTAAATTACCTTATTTATACATACAAGTCACCCCTGAGGTGTGCCCTAAGTGCCCCTAGGGTTTGGTACCGATGTAATTACAAGCAGGGACCTTATAAAAATTGTTTTATAGGGCCTGGTGAGGTAAAATAGCCAAATTTGTTTTCCCTCACTGTGTTGAATGGCCTCTATAGAAAAATGGGGAGACTTTATTTTAAAGAACAAAATCCCCATAAGAGACATATACCTTGAGTTTGGTATCAAATTAATTGTTATAATAAATCCTACAACTTGCCATTGTAGGATTTAATATAACTAGTTCAGGAAAAGAGTTTTAAAACTCTACCTGAAAGTTGCCAACTTCAGCTCTGTAGTTCCATTCTCTGATTGGCCAGCCTCTGGCAGCCTGACCAGACTGCCTGGATGAGGTGTGAAGTGGCGTGGGCTGAACACAAGGGATGTGCCTGGGGGAGGAGATCTGCCTCAGCAGATGGTGAAACAGGATGGGGTAGAGCATTCAAACTGGTCTTCAAAGACAAGGAAGGACATCCAGAGAAGCTCAGGACAACCCCCATTTCCTGCAACCCCAGACAATTATGGGCCATCTTGTTTAGATTAGAAAAGGACAGGAGAGGGTCGTGTTTAGTATTTTTAGCCACACTAGTGGGTGGGCTCAGCCAGGTCAAACCTCCAAAACTCAGTTTCAGCCATGTTAGATTTTTGAAGAATGCTGTTCCGTGGTATTGTTTTCCCCTGCACTTCCCAGGAAGTAGTCATTAAATGAGGAAGGACTCTGCCTGTGACTGGACAGCCGCCCTCCCTTGCTTTTCTTCCCCAGGAGCAAGGATAAACATGGCAGAGCTGTACCCACACCTCAGATCCCTCCATGAAACAAGACAAAGAAGAAGAAGGACTGCCCTGATGGACTCCCGTAACCTCCAAAAGTCACTTTCAGCCATGATGTATTTTTGAGGAATGTTGCTCTATGGGATTGATTTTGCCACACTTCCCAGGAAGTAGTCATCGCAGGGGGAAGGACCCTGAACGTGACTGGAGAACCAGGACCCCTCTGTTTTTCACCCAGGAGCAAGGATACAACTGGCAGACCTGCTCCCACACCTCAGATCCCTACCAGATTCCAACAAGGAGGAACTACAGAAGAAGAAGGACTGCCCTGCTGTACCCCTGACCTGCACCTGGACACTGCACTCTAAAGGACTGCACCAGCTGCATACTTGGGATTCACCACTAAAAGGACTTTGCCTGTCTTCTACTGCTTCAAAAGGAACCTGTTGTTTGCTACTGGTGCAAAGGAGCTGCCCAGAGTCCCCTGCATCAAGTCCTGCAAGCAGAGCCCAGCTGGCCAGCGTCCAGTGGCCATTTGAGGATTCTGACCAGGTGCATTCTGGGAATTGTAGTCCCAATTCCCAAGGAGCAACTCAGAGCTTCTGGAATCTTGTATCAAGTTGTGGACACTATACAGACCCAAAAAGGACCTCTGCAAGAAGATCCAGAAGTTTGGAGATGTTTGGAGCAACCCCTTAAGTTGAAGAGGTGCATTGTAGGAGTTGTAGTCGCAGTCCCCAAGAGGCAAACCAGAGCCTCTGAATCTTTAGCGGGTGCTGTGGAACACTTTCCTGAATCAAGAAACACTTCTGAAAATAAGTGTAACACTGTTACCTCATGGGAGGCCTGAACTCTGCAATAAGTCCCTGTCCAGTGTGACCTTTTTTTTACCCTTTGAGGGCTAGTTGCTTTTATGAGCTAGAAAACATTAATTCTTTAAAAATTCATATCTCTGGTTCCCCTTATCAGATGTTAATCATTTTGTTATAATTTTAAAGATAAACATATAATCTATTTTTATAAATTGGTGTTTAATTTTTATTGTGTTTTGCGTTTTACCTATTTACTCTTTTGTGATTTTTTAAAGCTTTACACACTTGTCTCCTAAATTAAGCCTTGTCCCTCATTGCAGAGCTACCAAGGGTTGAGATGGGTTTAATTTATTGAGACCTAACTGTACCTAAGTGGGGGTTAGTGGCACATTACTAGGTTTGGGTACTTACCTGCCCTTACAATAATCCACTTTCCAGTAAGTGGCATTTCTAAAATAGTATCGATAAATCCAGCTTGACCAGTAAACAGGATTTATCATTACCACTCCAATTATACGAAACATGATGTAGCTACTCCTTTCTGATCAGGAATTACAGCTAAAACATATATTAAGGAATTCCCATTGCTGGCCTATGAGAAGAGTAGGCCTTACAGTGGTGAAAAGCGACTTTTGAGAGTTTTCTTTACCAGGAGATGTTGCCAAATTGTGGATTGACTTTAAAAAAAATGAAAGATAAGAGGGGCTTGGCAAAACAGGAACGGTTATTTTAATTAAATGCATTGGATTGGAGAGCAGTTGAGAGTTGGCGTCTGATGACTTTCTCAAAATACATTGGTTTTGAGCAACATTATATTCATTTCTCAAAGTGTCATATAACAATTTTATGCATTCTTTGGAGAAAGGAATCTGGACCTAGTCATGGAGTTACAAATCTGACCATATAATAAAGTGATCAGGTGGGTCTCGACCTTGCGAGGACATATTGTGGACTAATAGGTAACATGTCCAGATGTCCGGCATGGGGAGTGCGTGGTCACTGCATGTTGCGTGTGTGATGTGTTCTGATTGGCTGACTTTTATAGTGTTTTGGGAACGTGCGCCTCTCTTGCCAAATTGGTTTCATAGGGGTCCCATCTCCTGGTGTTGCTGTCCATCTGAGGGATCGATCTGGGTTTTTCCTGTTTACGCAGTTGTCTAAGGGCTTCGTTTCACACCACCTGTGATCTGTCAATCAGTTGCTTCAGGTCTAGGTCACAGGGCTTGCCTGATCATGTATTTGTAACAGGGTTGATGAGTAGGCCGGGGCAGAACTCACGAGTTCTCTAAAAACTCTGTGACATTCCACTGAGTTCCGCTCACGGTGGAATGCAATTATGCCATCCGGTCCGAGTAATAACAGTAGCACCTGGAGGGTTGCCATGCCCCTCTTCTTGTCTGACTTGCACCAAGTGTACATGTGTGAATCTCTCAGTCTACAGCTGACATTTCATCAAGGGTATAAAAAATTGATTTCATTAAAGAGAATGTTGGTGCCTAGCCCGCAGGACTAATTAACCCCAAACGGTCCTGTCAGCTGGTCATGCCATATCAAGTGTGCCCTGTACTAGCCATGGGGGTCTTGCTGATGTACTGTGCAAAAAAAAGTTCTCCAGTGATGCACGAATTTCAGACTGGAGCAAGTAAAAATGTGAGGGCTGAATGTGTTCATCAGGAAGCTCAAAAGTAATTGTAAGAAAGGCAGGCACTTGAAAGGACTGTGAAAATATAGGCGCTTTGTAACAATCTTGCAGCTGAAGGTGTTGAGATAAACTGTAAGTGAGATACACATATTCAGGGATACCTGATGGCTCACTGGCCTAATGCAGTCACTGTCGTGAGCTGTGATTGGCATCATGCCTTAGATGCACATTCAGGTGGGGCCCATTTAACCTCTCATCCCTTAAAGGTCGATATGAGTACCATCTTCAATTAAGTATTGCAGTCCACATTTTTCTGCACTTGGGGCCCTGCCTAGTCATGGTGGGTCTAACTCTCAAAGGCACTTTTAAGTACTGGAAGTATGACTTCAGGAGCACTTATTACATGCAGTCCTTATGAAACTGTTCTGAAACGTCTTTTTGTACATGTGCAATGCGGGTGGGTTCTTTAATAATTTGGTTATCAATATATAGTTGTAGGTTTGTTTGGAATGAAAAATTCCTATCAAGTGAAGATGGTTCATGGTTTTAACAAGACTGCTTCTGAGATGTGTCTGTGACCAACTGGGTCAGATGTTTAATTCTGAACAAGCAGAGTCAGCCGTTCATCCTCCCCAGGCCGACACTAAGTACAGATAACTGGAGTAACCTTGAGCCCTGTTACTGATAGTGATGCGGAACATTTAGAACTGCAGCATACCCAACCCAGTGAATGAAATATTATTTTAAGATGTCCGCTTTGGCGGTCTGTGTCAGATCTGCAGTTGGCATTGCGTTCTTCCTTGAGGACTCGAGGAAAGGAATGCCGGTGGCAGTCACACTCATTTTTGGCAGCTGTGTCAAGCAGAAATGCTGTGTGATATGATATCACCAACATTTGGTATGCACTGGGGGAGGTTTGGGCTGGCCCATTCTGCCCCCATACACAGACATTCAAATGTCATGAATTGGCAGAGCTCACACACCTCTTGGTGAAAGATATTGTGAAAATGTGTTCACCCTTCCAGTTCACCTTTCCTTGTGGTCAGTCTGAATCAGGTAGTGAGTGCCAAACAGGAATAGCCTTAACTTCCTCAGAGCCCAAACCACAGCAAAAACTTCTCTCTCAATAGCACTCCACGAAGGATCTCAGTAAAGTAACCTTCTAGAGATGAAGGCTACAGGTTGGTCCAGGCATTCTTCATTGAGCTGTGATAAAACTGCCCCTATGTCATGCTCTAAAAATGGGCCCTCTTTCCCAGTGCCAGTTAGCACCCCTGTGATGTGACTGAATTTATTGTAAGTCTTACCTGCTCAAGCTTGGAGCAAGCATAGCATTTGGATCATGCACAGCACTTTGAAGATTTGCAGTGCCATGCCTTTTGGGGCTGATGAGCGCTAGATCCGTGTTGCGCTAGGTTTACCTGCTGGGTGCTCCTCTGAATATCTCTCTGCTGCAGCCTGACATGTACATTGCATGACATCACAGAACTGAGCAGCTAGACTCTCGATACACTTCCATGATGTCACAGCAGGGGGCAAAAAAAGACTTATTGAACATTGCAAAGTATGACCAATCTACACTGTGACTGGAGTGGTGTAACCATGCTGGGAGGAGAAGGAGCTAGACGGTCACCCTCAGCCGTGTGATGTGTGCGTGATGATGACCGTGTACAGCCCGAGTGGCTCTGGGACATAAACTGAGGGAAATGCTGCAGACTTCCATGCCTCCCTGAAGTGATCCTCTAAATACAGGTTGTGGCACTTGGGTGTCTGATCTGAGGTGGGCGCCACCATGTCAGTAAACTCCGTTCTACAGTGGTTGACTGAGTTTTTCCCAAACATCATGTTCCAAGTGGAGCACAGAGTGCCAAAAACTCAGCAAACTCCGCCGGCAGAGCGGAGGTTACCACACACTCCTATTGATAAGGAGTTCATATCGGGTGGATTCAACATCAATGATGCAGTTTTGTTGCCGCACACATATCATGTTGTGCAATGACATTATTTTTATCAATACTAAAAGATATGTAAAAGTTAAAAGTACTGTGTACTTTCTTTTACTTACATAGCACCCTGCCATATGGGTTACCTAGGGCCTGCCTTACGGGTGACTTATTTGTATCAAAACAGGAGTTTCAGGATTGGCAAGCGGTTTTAAGTGCCAAGTTGAAGAGGCAGTGAAACTGCACACACAGGGTCTGCAATGGCAGGTCTCGGACATGTTCACAGGGCTACTTGAGTGGGTGGCACAATCAGTGTTGCAGGCCTACTAGTAGCATTTAATTTACAGGCCCCTGGTACATGGGGTACCGCTTTATAAGGGACTTTCAAATAAATTAAATATGCCAATTGTGGATACAACAATGTTACTAGGTTTAAAGGAGAAGCACATGCACTTTAGCACTGGTTAGCAGTGGAGGGGCTGTGGTCACTCTGAATCAGGAAGTGACTACCAAACAGGTATGGCCTCAACTTCTTCAAGGCCCAAATCACAGCAAAAGCTTCTCTCTCAATAGCACTCCACCTCCGTTCCCAGGAAAGTAACCTCCTAGAGACGAAGGCTACAGGTTGGTCCAGGCTTTCTTCATTGAGCTGCTTCTTAGAAGACAGCTTGGTCATGGAGGGTGCAAAGGTGTCAGATCCCTTGACAAACCTCCTTTAGTACACAGTGAGGCCCAAGAATGCTCTGACTTCAGTCCGGGTCTTGGAGAGTTTCTATGCCATGATAATCTCAATCTAGGCCTGGAGGGGCTTTACCTTACTCCTACCCACCAGAAGTCCCAAGAACACCACTGACCCCTGCCATATCTGACACTTACTGGCCTTGATAATTAGGCCTTCCTGTTGCAGGGCCTGAAGCACTACCCGTAGGTGACAGAGGTCATCCTCCGAGATGTTACTGAAGACAACTATATCATCCAAGTAAGCAGCAGAGAAGGCTTCCAACCCAGCAAGTAGCTGGTTCACCAGCCTCTGGAAGGTGGCAGGAACATTTTTAACACAAAGGGCATCACTCAGAACTGGTAGTGAGCCTCTGGAGTGGAGAAAACTGATCTGTACTTGACTCCTTCAGGTAGAGTGATCTGCTAATACACTGATGCAAGATCAAAGGTACTTAAGTACTGGCAGCCCCTAATCTGTTAATGAGCTCATCTGCCTGGGTAATGGAGTGAATATCAGTCTTGGTTACTTGGTTGGTGTTGCCTTATATAATCCACAAAGATTCAGTTCAGGGATGGTGCCTTGAGGGAAAGTTTTTGGTACCAGTACCACATGACTGTACCAGGGGCTACTGGAGAGGTCTATGACCCCCAACTCCAGCATCTTAGAACTGTCGCTTTTGATGCTGGCCATCACTTTATCTGACAACCTGTTAGGTTTGTTCTTTTGTCCACATCATGGGTTCACAGGTGGGTAATACCAGTAATAAGAGAGAAAAGAGAGGAGTACTGTTCCAGCACTTGGCTCCAATCCCTCTGCTGTTCAGAGTCAGAGTGAGGGGACCGATCCTTCTCTTTGGAGGTTAAGAGGTCAAGGAGAGGTTCACACTCCTTCTTCTCAGCATCATCAGTCACCAGAACCATGGTGAGCTCAGGTTTCTCAAAGTGTGGTTTGAGGTGGTTGATATGAAGCACCCTCTGGGGTTGCCTGGGGGTCTTAAAGTCCATCATGTAGGTGGCCTTACCACCCTTCCTCACAATCACCTCATAGGGCCCGTTCAGTGATCCTGGAGGGCACCAGGTTCCACAGTTTCCATAACCTACACTTTCTGCCCAGGCTGGAATTCCACAGTGGTATAATTTTGAGCATAACACCCTTTCATCATAGCCTGACTGGCTTCTAAATTGTCAGAAGCTTGTTTCCAGATACATCCTGGGGAGCTTTCCTGAGACGTGCTCTCACCCCTCCTTCAGCTAACTGATACGTCCTCTGACAGGGTGCCATACAGAAGCTCAAACGGGCTGAAGCCCAATCTGTTCTTTGGTACTTTCCTCTAGGCAAACAAAAGGAAAGACAAGAGGATATCCCACTTTTTCCTCAGGACCTGAGGCCGACTTCTGATCATGCCTTTCATGGTCTTGTTGAACCTCTCAGAATGCCCATATGTTTGGTGATAGTAGGGGGTGGAGAACTTCTAAGCTACTTCACATTCTTTCCACACAGACTATATAGATACAGAAATGAAGTTTGTGCCTGTCAGACACAGCTTCCTTGGGGAAACCCACCTGGGTAAATATCCCCATCAGAGCCTTGGCCACCACAGATGCAATAGTGGTCTTCAAAAGGGATGGCCTCTGGGTACCATGTCATCAATCCTATACAATTGTCACGGAGGACTGATTTTGATTGAGCTATATGCCAAGTGATCTCAGAGCTCAATAATGAATTTGTATCAATTATAATGTTCAAATTAATTGTCAACAGCATTATGGATGCTCTAAAAGAATCACAAAAAGGAATAATGCTGGTTTCAAACATAAATTGAATCATATGTGTATTCATCGTCATTTGTAACATTTGTCACAATACAACATATTAAATATTAAGGTGTGATGCAGTGAATTAAACAGTGCAGGCAATGCAGTGCTCACATATAACCCAAAATACAAAACATAAAGTTTACATATCCACAATAAACTGAAAGTTTCCCAATGGTAATGCCAAGGAATGACTGGGGTAGTCCATAAATCCACCCTTTTATCAAATCGGGTCTTAGACCATACAGGAAAGTAAGTCGATGTTTCAAACTCAAATTACTCTAGAGGTCTCCTTTGGATGCCGTCGTCTACCACTCACACCTATGGGGATCGAAAGAATCAATACGAAAACCAGCATTCCCAAATCTCATAAATGCTCAACTAGGGACAGTCCCAACATCACAGAGGGAATTATTACATGCTCTTCTAGTTAGTGCACCAAACATTCACTACAACCAATAAGACAGAACAAGGCATATGCAAATACCATCTTAAGACTGAGGTGGTCATTCTGACTCTGGCGGGTGGCGGTTGCCGCCCGCCAGGCGGGAACCGCCATTGGCCGCTACGCGGTCAAAAGACCGCTGCCGGCATTCCAACCTTCCCGCTGGGCCGGCCGGCGCTACCCATGGTAGCGCCGGCCGGCCCAGCGTGAAGGAGGCCTGCAACACAGAAGCCGGCTCCGAATGGAGCCGGCGGTGTTGCGGGCGTGCGACGGGTGCAGTTGCACCCATCGCGCTTTTCACTGTCTGCTAGGCAGACAGTGAAAAGCTTCATGGGGCCTTGTTAGGGGACCCCTGCACTGCCCATGCCAGTGGCATGGGCAGTGCAGGGGCCCCCAGGGGCCCCAAGACACCCGTTCCCGCCAGCCTCTTCCTGGCGGTGACAACCGCCAGAAACAGGCTGGCGGGAAGGGGGTCAGAATCCCCATGGCAGCGCTGCTTGCAGCGCTGCCCTGGTGGATTCGCCCAGCCGGGGGAAAACCGGCGGGAAACTGCCGGTCCCAGTTTTCTGACCGCGGCTTTACCGCCACGGTCAGAATGGGCATGGAAGCACCGCCCGCCTGTTGGCGGTGCTTCCGTCATTCGCCACCCTGGCGGTCAAAGATCGCCAGGGTCAGAATGACCCCCTGAGTGACTCCCCCCATGTGTTCTCAGCAATGTAATCACCACCAGCAGAGAAATGCAACACAATGCATGTAACTTAAATATATGTTTGCCTTTCTCAGTAGTCCCTCGCAAAATTCAATCATGCGCATCCTGTTACCTGTAAATGATTCTTAGCAAACTCTGAAAACAAGTATAATGAACCCACATTAACAAACTCCACCATACACAAATATGTGAAAGTAAAAATGCACACTGTGTTATCTGAAGTGTGTAAAACATACATATCCGAGGGTAACCTTGGGAGTATTCTCAATTCCATCTCTGTTGTATTCACAGTGCCCACAATGTACTGCAGGTAATAATACATGGTATTGTAATCACTGATTCAGTTGTCAAAAAGCCCAAATGATCAATGCCCACCTCAGGGGTACTTACTTAGAATCATACACCAAATGATTCCAGTGTAGTTATAGGCCCATTCTGTTAACCCAGTGAGTGATGCACCATCACACCAGGATGCTTTCAGATTCAACTGGGCACTCTAATCACCTCCATGCCGATCTCCACAGTCCCTACATCACCACATCATTAAGGAAGATGCACCTATGCACCTGTATTATTTAACTACAAGTGCTCTAACTACTAGTCCATCAAATTATCACTGCCATCTTGTAGTTATTGCAAGACTGCACTATCTCAATATACACAGGGCCTTCTAGTAAGATTACAACCATGCAGCTGCCAATTGAAATACTCCTGCTACTTCTCAACTTCAATTAATCACTGCTCACAGAACTATAAATTCAAACTTGTTACAAAAGGAAGAATTCCAAATATTGTATAGGGAAGAAATTCACTAGCAGTGCATGGCACCTAAGGGCTGGAATATATATATTGGCGGTCGCCTGCATACGATTTCATTCAAGCCCCGAGGAGGTGGTAAACCTCAAGGCACAAATAAGCCCAGGAGCAGGGCCTGGTATGCTGCCTCCTTTATTTTTTATAGGTTGCAGGGATCTAGCCCACCTGGGTGCTAAGCTAAGGGGTTAGGGTGTCCCTGTTTTCTTTTTTCTGGGAAGCCATGTCCCAACGTGTAGGAGGCTGGCCAGGTTTGTAGTGGGTACCTTGGGTACTTACACCTTACACCAGGTCCAGTTATCCCTTGTTAGTGAATGTAGTAGTGTTCTAGCAGCTTCGGCTGATAGAGGTAGCTATAGCAGAGCAGCTTAGGCTGAACTAGGAGACATGCAAAGGTCATGCAATACCACTTATAGTTACACAGTACTTATACACAAGTAAAGACAATACTCAGTGTTACCAAAAATAAAGGTATTTAATTGGGGTGACACAGTACCAAAAATATCTTAGAGGCAATACTCCTTCTGGAGGTAAGTATTATACACAACATATACACTAGAAACCAAAATTAGACAAGTAAATAGTCATAGAACAATGACAACAGTGCGAAATCCTATAGAATGCAATTGGAGAAAATAGGTCTACTGATGTAACAAGTCAGACACACAGTTATTCAAGATATGCTCTCTCAGAATCACGTTATAAAGGCTTTCATAATCAATCACTTTACTGCCATGTAACCAACCTTCCAGGGCCTTCACAGAACAGTCTACAAAATCTGTCTAGTCCTGTGATGACTCCTTTCTTGTCTCTCTGAACTTAAGTCTATAGTGTTCAGTGGTTAAGCCCAGACCATCCAATAGTGCATTTTGTAAGAATTTGGTAGGTATCTGCATCATCGTCTCTGATAATAAGAAGTCTGTCTCTACCCTTGCAAGAGAAGGATAAACAAAGAATAGCAGCCCACTGTACATGAGGGACCCTCTGAACTTTACAGGCCCTCTCAAGTGAAGAAAACACTTGTTGATGTCATCACAATCCTTGAAAGGAGGGACAACTTTGTGCAGATTCCTAGAATCAAATGAAGGTTCCCTAACATTTGTATTCCTAAAACTGCTGCTGCCACCATGGGGAACTAACCCCTAACCCTGCCTCACTTTCTCCCCAGCCAGGGATTCCCTGTCTATGGCCAACTGCTGCTTCATTAGCTTCAGTCTGGCCTCCTCTAACCTCAGCTTTCTGAGTTCCCTCTCTAGTGACTGGTCCTCAGGGTTAGAATTATGTGAAGCCTCTGAAACAGAGGTAAGATGAGAGTGTGCAGAGGTAGACCTATCTCTAACAGGGGCCACTCTAGTGACCTGGCCTCTAGGGGTAAAGGGAGCCCTACTTGTGTGTGAACCCTTCCCACTACCAGTTATACTAGGGGGCTTGTTTACAGAGGAGCCTGTGGAAGGAACCTTGCCAGGATTGTCATTCTGCTCCTCTGAGCCTTCCGGGTTAGAGTCATCCTCTTCCTCAGTGCTGATTCCCTGATCATCCTGTAGGAGAAGATTTAAGAGGTACTCCTTATTGGGGTTCTTCCCAATTCCTAAATTTCTTTCAATGCAGAGCCCCTTCAAGCTTTTATAGTTTAAATTGTCATAGGTAGTCTGGACAGCTCTAGGAATGACTTCTACAGAAGACATATTGAAAGAATTCTTTTTAGGAAAGTGAGTAAACAGTTAGTAGAATAACAGAGATAACTTTTTAGAGAAAAGAAGAAAACCTTTCAGAACTTTGTAAAAAGTTTTGCAAAGTTTAAAGAACTTTTAAGAACGTTAGAAAATTGTTTCTAGGTATATATTATGTATGCTCTAAGTATTGGAGCAAGCTTTTCTTGTGAAAAGCACAGGTAACAAAGTGGTAAAGCAATTGCAAGTACTTATCCCACCGCTGCACCACCAATGTAGGAGGCTGGCCTTGTTTGTAGTGGGTACCGTGGGTACTTACACCTTACACCAGGTCCAGTTATCCCTTGTCAGTGAATGTAGTAGTGCTCTAGCAACTTAGGCTGATAGAGGTGGCTATAGCAGAGCAGCTTAGGCTGAACTAGGAGACATGCAAAGGTCATGCAATACCACTTATAGTTACACAGTACTTATACACATTAAAGACAATACTCAGTGTTACCAAAAATAAAGGTATTTATTTGGGGTGACATAGTACCAAAAATATCTTAGAGGCAAAACTCCTTCTGGAGGTAAGTATTATACACAACATATACACTAGAAACCAAAATTAGACAAGTAAATAGTCATAGAACAATGACAACAGTAGGAAATCCTATAGAATGCAATTGAAGAAAATAGGTCTACTGATGTAACAAGTCAGACACACAGTTATTCAAGATATGCTCTCTCAGAATCAAGTTATATAGGCTTTCATGATCAATCACTTTACTGCCATGTAACCAACCATCTAGGGCCTTCACAGAACAGTCTACAAAATATGTCCAGCCCTGTGATGACTCCTTTCTTGTCTCTCTGAACTTAAGTCTATACTGTTTAGTGGTTACGCCCAGACCATCCAAGAGTGCATTTTGTAAGAATTTGGTAGGTATCTGCATCATCCTCTCTGATAATAAGAAGTCTTTCTCTACCCTTGCAAGAGAAGGATAACCAAAGGATAGCAGCCCACTGTACATGAGGGACCCTCTGAACTTTACATGCCCTCTCAAGTGCAGCAAACCACTTGTTGATGTCATCACCATCCTTGTAAGGAGGAACAACTTTGTGCAGATTCCTAGAATCAAATGAAGGTTCCCTAACATTTTTATTCTTAAAACTGCTGCTGCCACCATGGGGAACTAACCCCTAACCATGCCTTGCTTTCTCCACAGCCAGGGATTCCCTGTCTAAGGCCCACTGCTGCTTCATTAGCTTCAGTCTGACCTTCTCTAACCTCAGCTTTCTGAGTTCCCTGGAGGGAGTGCTGGTGACCTGGGCCAGGCTGTGCACTAAGGAATTTTGCAAAGAGTGCACAGAGGCCTCAGGAGGCAAAGAAGACACAGTACACAGGGGTACCGTCATTCTCGGGGAAGGCAAGGTCTGTTAATGTCCCTATTCATAGGAGAAGCTTTATACCATCAAACAATGTGGTGAAGATAAGGAGGGTAATAGCTGAGGTTTGCCTCATGATCTTCTCTTTTCATACAGGATCATGTGTGGTTTAGGTTTACATATGTGCTCGTGGTGACTTCAAATAATAGATTTTTTTGCAAAGACAGAATCTTTGTGTTATTTGAGGCTGAGAATAAAAATAGTATATCAGTGCTGGAACTCATGCCCAGAACAAAAAATTAAGAAGGTGCAAATCAATTCTTCATTCAACATATTCCTAGTTTCAACATCAGCAGAGAAAAGGTGAAATTTGTGGGTTGTTGGTGCACAGTAAAGCACATTTTGGTGACACATATATGTGCAAAGACACTTTTACATGAAAAATATCTCTTTCTCTCTCTCTCTCTCTCTCTCTCTATATATATATATATATATATATATATATATATATATATATATAGATATATATATATAGTTATATAGATATATTCACTGAAAAAACAAAGGTTACAGGGATGTTATAGTTAGGAAACAGAATTAATTTTTTTTTAGAAATTCACTGAAAAAGGCAAAGGTTACATGGGACGTTATATTAGGCTCACAGTTTACTCGTACAAAACCAGTGAAATTCAGCAGTTATAATCACCTGAGTTAACTATAATTTACTTATGTATTATAATTAATGTATTTTGCCTGAGGGAGGTGTTGGTCCCAGGGGCGTGGCGACCGTGTACTCCCCACATGCTATTCACTTTAAGTCCCAGGAAGGTGGTAGTCCCCGGGCCATAAATAAGCCCTTGGTGGGGGCCTCATGCACCCCCTCATTTGATTCTAAAGTACTCCATGCTTGTGGGACCTAGTCCACCGGGGTGCTTGATTAAAAGCAAGTGTGGGAGACCGTGCTTGCTTTTTTTTAAAAATTTTGACCAAGGCTAGAGGGTCAGGGTATTGTACCCTGCCACTTTTTCATTTTTTCTCCTTTTTTTTTATACTCGACTGAAGCTAAGTTCCTGGGTGAAGTGTTCACAGCCAATCAGAGCTCTGGATCTCCCTGCACAAGCCTGTTATACTTCATGACGTCATCGCGGAGGTAATGCAGCCCTAGCTCTGCAAATTTGGACTACTGAACAGATTTAAACCAAATAACAAAGAGCACAGTCTGTGGAACAAAATCTATCTTTCTGCCAGATTTATTGTAATTCCGTGCAGCAGTTCGGGCTGTAGCGGTGTTCAAAACTCCATTTGGACATAACATTGGAAACACACTTTTTTGCTGCCCCCCCCCCCCCCTTTTTCTTGGCCCCAGCTTGTCGGATCACCCAGAAACTTTCCATGTGCAACAAACATTACCAAGACACTTTTTTGGGGAAACTTCTGTGAAGATCGTCAAACGGCGCCAAAGATATAGGCAAGTCAAATAACGCTTTTCCTAAGGAAACATGGTCCTAACTATAACTACCTACTGGTGACCACCAGTAAGTAATATACATACATAGAGCCTTTAATGAACACAAATGACCTTTCAAATAAAGAAAAACACTTTTACATGCAAAAGTGCTTGTGGTGCAAGATCATCAAGGATGTGATCCACCTGTTCGGACAAAAACACATTTAGGCACAACAATCACACAAAAATGCATGGGGATGCAAAATCATTTATAAGTGAAACATGCAAAATCACCATTGGTGTCACATCAGCAGGAGTGTGGAGACACTTTTAGGTGCTTAAAATCATCCGGTCCGAGTAATAACAGTAGCACCTGGAGGGTTGCCATGCCCCTCTTCTTGTCTGACTTGCACCAAGTGTACATGTGTGAATCTCTCAGTCTACAGCTGACATTTCATCAAGGGTATAAAAAATGTATTTCATTAAAGAGAATGTTGGTGCCTAGCCTGCAGGACTAATTAACCCCAAACGGTCCTGTCAGCTGGTCATGCCATATCAAGTGTGCCCTGTACCAGCCATGGGGGTCTTGCTGATGTACTGTGCAAAAAAAAAGTTCTCCAGTGATGCACGTATTTCAGATTGGAGCAAGTAAAAATGTGAGGGCTGAATGTGTTCATCAGGAAGCTCAAAAGTAATTGTAAGAAAGACAGGCACTTGAAAGGACTGTGAAAATATAGGTGCTTTGTAACAATCTTGCAGCTGAAGGTGTTGAGATAAACTGTAAGTGAGATACACATATTCAGGGATATCTGATGGCTCACTGGCCTAATGCAGTCACTGTAGTGAGCTGTGATTGGCATCATGCATTAGATGCACATTCAGGTGGGGCCCATTTAACCTCTCATCCCTTAAAGGTCGATATGAGTACCATCTTCAATTAAGTATTGCAGTCCACATGTTTCTGCACTTGGGGCCCTGCCTAGTCATGGTGGGTCTAACTCTCAAAGGCACTTTTAAGTACTGGAAGTATGACTTCAGGAGCACATATTACATGCAGTTCTTATGAAACTGTTCTGAAACGTCTTTTAGTACATGTGCAATGCGAGTGGGTTCTTACATAATTTGGTTATCAATATATAGTTGTAGGTTTGTTTGGAATGAAAAATTCCTATCAAGTGAAGATGGTTCATGGTTTTAACAAGACTGCTTCTGAGATGTGTCTGTGACCAACTGGGTCAGATGTTTAAATCTGAACCAGCAGAGTCAGCCGTTCATCCTCCCCAGGCCGACACTAAGTACAGATAACTGGAGTAACCTTGAGCCCTGTTACTGATAGTGATGCGGAACATTTAGAACTGCAGCATACCCATACCCAGTGAATGAAATATTATTTTAAGATGTCCGCTTTGGCGGTCTGTGTCAGATCTGCAGTTGGCATTGCGTTCTTCCTTGAGGACTCGATGAAAGGAATGCCGGTGGCAGTCACACTCATTTTTGTCAGCTGTGTCAAGCAGAAATGCTGTGTGATATGATATCACCAACATTTGGTATTCACTGGGGGAGGTTTGGGCTGGCTCATTCTGCCCCCATACACAGACATTCAGATGTCATGAATTGGCAGAGCTCACACACCTCTTGGTGAAAGATATTGTGAAAAGCTGTTCACCCTTCCAGGTTACCTTTCCTTGTGGTCAGTCTGAATCAGGTAGTGAGTGCCAAACAGGAATAGCTTCAACTTCCTCAGAGCCCAAACCACAGCAAAAACTTCTCTCTCAATAGCACTCCACCAAGGATCTCAGGAAAGTAACCTTCTAGAGATGAAGGCTACAGGTTGGTCCAGGCATTCTTCATTGAGCTGTGATAAAACTGCCCCTATGTCATGCTCTAAAAACGGGCCCTCCTTCCCAGTGCCAGTTAGCACCCCTGTGATGTGACTGAATTTATTGTAAGTCTTACCTGCTCAAGCTTGGAGCAAGCATAGCATTTGGATCATGCACAGCACTTTGAAGATTTGTAGTGCCATGGCTTTTGGGGCTGATGAACGCTAGATCCGTGTTGCGCTAGGTTTACCTGCTGGGTGCTCCTCTGAATATCTCTCTGCTGCAGCCTGACATGTACATTGCATGACATCACAGAACTGAGCAGCTAGACTCTCGATACACTTCCATGATGTCACAGCAGGGGGCAAAAAAAGACTTATTGAACATTGCAAAGTATGACCTATCTACACTGTGACTGGAGTGGTGTAACCATGCTGGGAGAAGAAGGAGCTAGACGGTAACCCTCAGCCGTGTGATGTGTGCGTGATGATGACCGTGTACAGCCCGAGTGGCTCTGGGACATAAACTGAGGGAAATGCTGCAGACTTCCATGCCTTCCTGAAGTGATCCTCTATATACAGGTTGTGGCACTTGGGTGTCTGCTCTGAGGTGGGCGCCACCATGTCAGTAAACTCCGTTCTGCGGTGGTTGACTGAGTTTTTCCCAAACATCATGTTCCAAGTGGAGCACAGAGTGCCAAAAACTCTGCAACTCCGCCGGCAGAGCGGAGGTTACCACACACTCCTATTGATAAGGAGTTCATATCGGGTGGATTCAACATCAATGATGCAAGTTTGTTGCCGCACACATATCATGTTGTGCAATTACATTATTTTTATCAATACTAAAAGATATGTGAAAGTTAAAAGTACTGTGTACTTTCTTTTACTTACATAGCACCCTGCCATATGGGCTACCTAGGGCCTGCCTTACGGGTGACTTATTTGTATCAAAACAGGAGTTTCAGGATTGGCAAGCGGTTTTAAGTGCCAAGTTGAAGAGGCAGTGAAACTGCACACACAGGGTCTGCAATGGCAGGTCTGGGACATGTTCACAGGGCTACTTGAGTGGGTGGCACAATCAGTGTTGCAGGCCTACTAGTAGCATTTAATTTACAGGCCCCTGGTACATGGGGTACCGCTTTGTAAGGGACTTACAAATAAATTAAATATACCAATTGTGGATACAACAATGTTACTAGATTTAAAGGAGAAGCACATGCACTTTAGCACTGGTTAGCAGTGGAGGGGCTGTGGTCAGTCTGAATCAGGAAGTGACTACCAAACAGGTATGGCCTCAACTTCTTCAGGGCCCAAATCACAGCAAAAGCTTCTCTCTCAATAGCACTCCACCTCCGTTCCCAGGAAAGTAACCTCCTAGAGACGAAGGCTACAGGTTGGTCCAGGCTTTCTTCATTGAGCTGCTTCTCAGAAGACAGCTTGGTCATGGAGGGGGCAAAGGTGTCAAATCCCTTGACAAACCTCCTTTAGTACACAGTGAGGCCCAAGAATGCTCTGACTTCAGTCCGCGGTTTGGAGAGTTTCCATGCCATGATAATCTCAATCTAGGCCTGGAGGGGCTTTACCTTACTCCTACCCACCAGAAGTCCCAAGAACACCACTGACCCCTGCCATATCTGACACTTACTGGCCTTGATAATTAGGCCTTCCTGTTGCAGGGCCTGAAGCACTACCCGTAGGTGACAGAGGTCATCCTCCGAGATGTTACTGAAGACAACTATATCATCTAAGTAAGCAGCAGAGAAGGCTTCCAACCCAGAAAGTAGCTGGTTCACCAGCCTCTGGAAGGTGGCAGGAAAATTTTTAACACAAAGGGCATCACTCTGAACTGGTAGTGAGCCTCTGGAGTGGAGAAGACTGATCTGTACTTGACTCCTTCAGGTAGAGTGATCTGCTAATACACTGATATAAGATCAAAGGTACTTACGTACTGGCAGCCCCTAATCTGTTAATGAGCTCATCTGCCTGGGTAATGGAGTGAATATCAGTCTTGGTTACTTGGTTGGGGTAGCCTTCTATAATCCACAAAGATTCTCAGTTCAGGGATGGTGCCTTGAGGGAAAGTTTTTGGTACCAGTACCACATGACTGGACCAGGGGCTACTGGAGAGGTCTATCACCCCCAACTCCAGCATCTTAGAACTGTCGCTTTTGATGCTGGCCATCACTTTATCTGACAACCTGTAAGGTTTGTTCTTGTGTCCACATCATGGGTTCACAGGTGGGTAATACCAGTAATAAGAGAGAAAAGAGAGGAGTACTGTTCCAGCACTTGGCTCCAATCCCTCTGCTGCTCAGAGTCAGAGTGAGGGGACCGATCCTTCTCTTTGGAGGTTAAGAGGTCAAGGAGAGGTTCACACTCCTCCTTCTCAGCATCATCAGTCACCAAAACCATGGTGAGCTCAGGTCTCTCAAAGTGTGGTTTGAGGTGGTTGATATGAAGCACCCTCTGGGGTTGCCTGGGGGTCTTAAAGTCCATCATGTAGGTGGCCTTACCACCCTTCCTCACAATCACCTCATAGGGCCCCGTTCAGTGATCCTGGAGGGCACCAGGTTCCACAGTTTCCATAACCTACACTTTCTGCCCAGGCTGGAATTCCGCAGTGGTATAATTTTGAGCATAACACCCTTTCATCATAGCCTGACTGGCTTCTAAATTGTCAGAAGCTTGTTTCCAGATACATCCTGGGGAGCTTTCCTGAGACGTGCTCTCACCCCTCCTTCAGCTATCTGATACGTCCTCTGACAGGGTGCCATACAGAAGCTCAAACGGGCTGAAGCCCAATCTGTTCTTTGGTACTTTCCTCTAGGCAAACAAAAGGAAAGATAAGAGGATATCCCACTTTTTCCTCAGGACCTGAGGCCGACTTCTGATCATGCCTTTCATGGTCTTGTTGAACCTCTCAGAATGCCCATATGTTTGGTGATAGTAGGGGGTGGAGAACTTCTAAGCTACTTCACATTCTTTCCACACAGACTATATAGATACAGAAATGAAGTCTGTGCCTGTCAGACACAGCTTCCTTGGGGAAATCCACCTGGGTAAATATCCCCATCAGAGCCTTGGCCACCACAGATGCAATAGTGGTCTTCAAAAGGGATGGCCTCTGGGTACCATGTCATCAATCCTATACAATTGTCACGGAGGACTGATTTTGATGGAGCTATATGCCAAGTGATCTCAGAGCTCAATAATGAATTTGTATCAATTATAATGTTCAAATTAATTGTCAACAGCATTATGGATGCTCTAAAAGAATCACAAAAAGGAATAATGCTGGTTTCAAACATAAATTGAATCATATGTGTATTCATCGTGATTTGTAACATTTGTCACAATACAACATATTAAATATTAAGGTGTGATGCAGTGAATTAAACAGTGCAGGCAATGCAGTGCTCACATATAACCCAAAATACAAAACATTAACTTTACATATCCACAATAAACTGAAAGTTTCCCAATGGTAATGCCAAGGAATGACTGGGGTAGTCCATAAATCCACCCTTTTATCAAATCGGGTCTTAGACCATACAGGAAAGTAAGTCGATGTTTCAAACTCAAATTACTCTAGAGGTCTCCTTTGGATGCCGTCGTCTACCACTCACACCTATGGGGATCGAAAGAATCAATACGAAAACCAGCATTCCCAAATCTCATAAATGCTCAACTAGGGATAGTCCCAACATCACAGAGGGAATTATTACATGCTCTTCTAGTTAGTGCACCAAACATTCACTACAACCAATAAGACAGAATAAGGCATATGCAAATACCATCTTAAGACTGAGTGACTTCCCCCATGTGTTCTCAGCAATGTAATCACCACCAGCAGAGAAATGCAACACAATGCATGTAACTTAAATATATGTTTGCCTTTCTCAGTAGTCCCTCGCAAAATTCAATCATGCGCATCCTGTTACCTGTAAATGATTCTTAGCAAACTCTTAAAAAATGAACCCACATTAACAAACTCCACCATACACAAATATGTGAAAGTAAAAATGCACACTGTGTTATCTGAAGTGTGTAAAACATACATATCCGAGGGTAACCTGGGGAGTCATTTTTTAAGTGAAACATGCAAAATCACCATTGGTGTCACATCAGCAGGAGTGTGGAGACACTTTTAGGTGCTTAAAATCATTAATGACCAAAAATCACAATAGGATACCAAGCAAATTTTGTTGTAAAATCACCCTCACTGCAAAGTCAATAGAATGAAAAAATATAACAAGAAGGTTTCACTTTCAGTGAAATAGGTGTCCTTATGTATGACATAACATTTTATTGGTAGAACATTTCTCTAAACAAATTTATAGTAGATGCAACCCTTAACAGTAGTATCAAAACACTTTAAGAAGGTCCTCTTTTATGACGAGTGGACTGTACACTTCATACTTCCCATGCACTAGGAATCGCTTTTTAGGTAGGTGGATTAACACAAGTATTATTTAAAAGAAATTGTGAGATTTACATACAACTCTGGCCTTTTCCACAGTGGGAATGGTACTTTCTTCAAACAGTGACTAAAAGGGGCTAATCTAAGCACACAAATGGCTACAAGGATGGCTTTAGGGTTTGACATTAGACTTATAAGGCCATGTTCACTATTTAATGACCCTATCCAACTCAACGTTTGTGGGCATCATATAAAAATGTGAATAGGAACAATATGAATTAACCATAAACACCACTCTTGTTTTCTTCTATTATATTAGTCCTAGAGGTTGAAGTATAATAAACATGGCTTTAGGCGGGCTAAAGAGAGATTGAAATTTATTTTTAGATCTCTAGGACAAACAATGTTATACTATTCGATAAGTTTCTACATTTTGGAGGGGAGAGCATTTATTGTAAGTAACAATCTTAAGGTGATATCATCAGTGTGACAATATGGTGTTTAGTTGCCAGTTACAGTTGTGAATTGACCATGTTATGTGCTTCAGAAATATATGCATGGTTTAAATATCTGCAAATATTAAAGTTGCAGCAAATATGCTTTCTGAACCTTATTTTGTAACATGGCTTACTTTGTTTTTTACTTGTTCTTACTATCTTGTCTTGCTCTCTCCTTCCTTCTTCTGTGCTTGCACAAATACATAAAATATAAATAAAATAAATCCAATGTAAATATGTATTGTGATGGCAATTTAATCATGCATTCACATTTTCCTTTAACATTTTTGATTTAAAACAAGTGTAAAATGTACTCTTGCATAAGTGATTTTGCTTATTTAAGTCCATCAATTATGTATCAACTGCCCAGTCATATGAATTTGTCAGACATTGCTATATATCTAGAAAGGAGTGTCTGATTAATGTGATAAAAGGAATTGTTGTTAACCTGTGTGCACAAATTGCATAAAAATACACTATTGTCTTTGCCAGGTGCTCCAGAATTTTAGATTCAGCTGGTGAACCTCGAATCTTTAGACCTCGTGACCGGGATGAGATGGTGAAAAAGGTTATTGAACCAATGGCCTGTGATGGACTACGAACAATCTGTATTGCCTTTCGGGACTTTCCTAGCAATCCAGAGCCGGATTGGGACAGCGAGAATGACATTTTAACTGAGCTGACATGCATTGCTGTGGTTGGCATTGAAGACCCAGTAAGGCCAGAGGTTCGTGAATCTTGCCTTTTGAACTGTTTCTTCTTGAATTTTGCAGTGAACAAAATTTTATTATGATTTAGTTAATTGTTATGTGGGTGCAGACATACTGAAGCACGATGTAAACTAAGAAGTTATTTAGAACTTATCTAAGGTATCTACTTTGTTTATCAAACAAATGTTAGTGTTTGATCCATGGTGCCAGACAACACTCTTCTGCCTTTTATGGCCTCATTCTTAAAGTTTTGCAATTGTGTGAAACACCAATTGTAAGTCTGTCTGTGCTGCTGTTAGGAAGACCATTAGACTAGAACAGCAAGGACCCTATAAATCTTTTGAGTTCTTTGGCATGGAACAAATAGGTATCGACCCAAGGGGAGGTAATAGGGAACTGACGCTAAGGAGGAGAGAGGCCATGTGGATATTACGATTAAAAGCAGTGGAAACGGGTCTTAATACGGATAGGGAACTTGAATATTTTCTTGGTGATTAGGAAAGATGGGTTGTACATCAGGATGATAACATCTCAGAAATAATATGTTGATATTCAGAAATTACAGTAACTGGTTTTGGATTTATAAAGAAAAAACTATCAATTATTGTATGGATACATCGCATTAGGTAAAATGTGACAAGTAAATGTATATATATTGAGTCTTTATTGAATACTGGTATATGACATGAAACCCCCCCCCCCTTTTTATTTAATTTTTATTTAATTTTTAATTTTTATTTTGAACTGCAATTCTGTTCACAATGTGACAATTGTTATGTATCATGTATGTGATGCACATGCTCTACATTGTCGGTCTTGCCAACTGTTGATAGGATTACCGATTTGTTGATGAGGGTTAATAATTATTACTTCGTCTAGATATAAGTGAATTGACTCTAGCATTATCACCCAAAGGTTTTTCTATGTACAATTGCACCTCTGTATAGTTTTAAAAAAAAACTTTACTAATTTTCTCTAGATTAAGTATTGCATGACACAGCTCTGTAAGTTTGGTTGGTGGCACTATTAGGTATTTATTATTTACACCTAATGGGTTTACATTTTGATTATTTCTCGTTTCTAGTGTTGCACTGGCACGCGATAGACACACCTTTTAGGTTCTAACCCGAGATCTGTATAGTTATATTTTCAATATGGCCGCCATCGGAATAGTCCTTCCACTACTTCTCTAATATTATCCAGTTCAAGGGTGTTATACCATTAGCAAGATGGCGGCAGATTATAGTCCGTTTTTTATTTTCATGACTGATCTCGTAAGCCAATGGCGTTAATCTACCAGCAAGATGGCGGGCGATACCTGTGTCCTCTCGTTATGTGGATCCCGATGATCCACGCGAGATTTTAGTCAATTTAACCAGCGTCCAACCCTTCTGGTTGGTTTGGACGCGGAGACGGTATGGTGGTTTGATAAGGTACAACCCTATGCGTACTCGCATTGGGTTGTAGAACACTGGATAGGCTGCATATTTATTTATAAGGTGAGTCACTGGGGGGCAGTGAGATATATATTTTGAACGGGTTAGAGGGCATAAGAGGATTATGAATATTTTCAAAGGGAGTGAGAAATACAAAAAGTTTGTTTCACCTGAACATGGGGATTTGAACACTTGATATAGGTTTGGGGGAATATGGGTCACTATACTTAGGCCCATATTTATACTTTTTTTAGCGCCGCATTTGCGCCGCTATTTGGCGCAAAATGGCGCAAACCTACAAAATACAATGGCATTTTGCAAGTTTGCGCCGTTTTTGCGTCAAAAAACTACGCAAATGCGGCGCTAAAAAAGTATAAATACGGGCCTTAGTTCTTCGGTATGTAATTGTGTCTATTTAATTGTAAAACCCTTTTTTTACATATGCAGACATGCATAGGGTGAACGGGTCATTAGAGATGGTTTGGTTTAGTTAGCCAACATGAGGTGTGGTCTCAGTAAGTTGAGTGCTATGGTAAATTTAAGGTTTTTGTACTGTCTGGATCTCTATTAAGTTTTTGCGTTTCCTTAACAATAGATATCTCAGAATAGGAGCTACTTGGATACGATAGTAAAGAATACCTTAGATATGTATCTTGGACCTATATAACATTGGTAACAGCTTGGGTATATGTTTAACTATACTAGCAATCACACGTATCACTAGGGATGGAGGCTATTTTGGATAGGTGGCTCAGTAATTTTTATCTTTTATAGATACACATATTCACTACCTCTTTCTTTGAGCACTAATTTTATGACTTTCTGTTTGATAATGTGGCATGTGATCTAATGATAATAATGCATGATGACACAATCATGATATTTCCAAATGGTAACAAAGATACTTCAAGAAATTGCATGACTTTCCATCCCACCATTTATATTACAATGGTGGTGGTCTCTATATTCATATAGATGGACCAAGACTATAATAATTGGTTCTTGTACGATTGCAGCCCTGAGGAAGTCATTGGGAAATTCCCTGACTAAACACGTGTTGGCTGGCTGTGAATCTGAACAAGGAGTGGAATCAATACAAACCACAAGATACCGTTAAGGAATATGATTTATTTGGATTGAAGAAATCTGAACTTTGATCTTGGAATATATAAGAAGCTGGGAGCAATGAAAATTGATTACTCGGTCTTTTTGCATTTGGACATTGATTGTATATTAAGGACACTGATATACAGGACGAATATCATTCGTCTTTCCCCCTTTTTTTCTTGTAGCAATATATAAAACTCAGTTATGATTGATTGATTATCTGCCTATGAGTACTGCCTTATTCGAATCTATAACAAATCGATAAGTATTGACTTTAGAATACTGTTTATGAGTGCCTCTTGTATTCAATGGTATTTACGAGTGTTTTTGCACATATTAATGCCCAGGGGTGGGGTCTTTCAAGGGTGCACCATCAAAGGATATACCTTTTTGTGATTTCTTTACCTGATTACCCAGTGCGCCTAATTTCTCCCATTCAATTACACCCACACATAATTAGAATTTAGACCATTAGACTGTACCTAGAGGCTCCGCTCATTTAACTCATCGTCCACTGCAACCTAAATGCAGATATCCACATCAAGAAAAAGTCGAATAAGACCTTGATGTGCTTTTAGAGCTCCTCTTACACACATGGCCTCTCCTGTTTTACTATTGTTTTTAACAGTCTTATAGGTGATTGATTATTATTTGAAGTGCACAAATGTCCACCTCAAAGGATAACACCACTGCCTGCTAGATGTCACACGTTAGGTAAATTAAACCTGTGCTCAATACCTGTTAGCTTGACAGAAAGCACTCAGGCTTAAATCAAAGGCAATTTGTAAAGTATTAAAGCAGTGCATAAACACTGTAAACAGTCATACAAAACTCAATAAAACCACACCCAATTGTAAAATAAAGAGATTTTTTTGCCTCAGTCACATAAGGCAAATGCAACACAAATCTAATAAGGTGAGCTGGAAATAGGACTTTTTAAATAATTAAGGTGAAAAAGCACCAAGAAAAATAAAGCACCCAATGTAGACCAATGGTCACTGTAGAGAGGGACCAAGGTGTAATTTCATGCTGACTGTGATGAAGCCCAGGTCAGGCACACCAAGTGGGTTGGTCCTGAAACTGTAACTACCGCAGTGGAAATGAAAACCGGATACCTGAAGAAAGGCAGTCAGCTGGTGCTTTCTCGAGATTTCTCATTGAAAATATTTTAAGGCTCAAATCAGGATGGGACTTAGTAGTTTTTTCACAGGTGCAGGGATCTCTGCTCAGGATGTAGCTAAAATCCAATCTCACCTTGTGGAATTGCTGGGTGGCTACTTTATCTGATAGACACCACTAAGACTATGGTGCTCTAAAGGAAGAAAAACAAAAGTTTCAAAATGTTCTTCTGGTGCCCAAACAACTTTAGGAATAAACGTCTAAGGCCACCAGGACCACAGGAGAAGGCACATAGAGACTCCCAGGGTGCCAGGCTGAGGACAACAGCAACATCTAGTCCAAGGCCAGTTGCCACTAATCCATGGGGTTCTTCAAAGGAAAGTCATCTTTGGCTTCTCTATGTTCATGGAGCCTTCCATGAGATGAATCTTATAATCATTGGAGATCTGTGTGTCCTCGGATTTCAAGTGGAAGTGGGTCAAACCTTCTCAGGTCCTAAGTGCAGCAGGATCAATGCACCTGATAGTCTTTTAGAAGTTCAGCAGTGTTCCGAGAAAGACTAGGATCCAGCTTTGAAGGATCCAACATTTTGTTACTGGGGACACCCTCAGACACTCCTAGGTTATCTCTGACTAATGAAGTAAATGCTTCCAGGCCCAGACATTCCAAATTCCACAGTAGTGTTTGTGTGTTTTACTGTAAACAGGTCAAAATGCAATGTGTGAGGAAAATCCAAGTTGGCCAGAGTCTTCAGTCTTCAGGCATACTAAACCTGTGCTCTGAGGATGATGGAAATTACAAGTGCCCTCCCACATCTAACTCTAAACTTCAGTTTGAAGCAAGCCCAGAACCCACAAGAAAAAATAAGACATAGATCTAGTAGAACAAAGCAAGGTCCACCCAGGGTAAGAACTTTCTAGAACCACATGTGGGAGTAAGACACAGTTTTCTCACAGAAAGGCTGGAACCTGGTATAAATATTGGGCCTCAAGAGCACCTCATCAAAACATTCTGGTTTGTGAGCCTGATCATGGCAAGACTCTGCGGTCTGCGATAACAGCCAGCGTGAAATACTGCTGAGACATGCTCTTTACACAGACATTGACAGTTCACAGTGAAAATCAACGCGAGCCCTGCTCTTCGTGCTACAGCAACAACAGTTCAGAACAACAGCCAAATTGAAGCTACAACAACGGCAATCCGAGACACCCGACCATTTATTCGTGCTACACTAAGGACCGGTCTTGATGCTCAGCCTCCTCCTGGACAAGCAGAAGCCTTCATGCTAGACATAAAAGACAACTTTTCAGTGGGGCTAACCTGGACTCTGTACCCAACCTGCACTCCTTTGCAGTCAGTCTGAACTTGTGGATTTTCCCCCATTCTGGCCCAACCAGATGCCCAAGAGCAGTGTTTTGTGCTTTTAGGTGCTATTTTTACTAAAAACCCTTTGTGGTTCACCCTCACAAGGATTGTTGTTGTTGCTCAAGTTGGACTTCCATCCCTCTCAACCAATAACCCAATTTCCTACAGAAAGTATATCTGATTTAGGTTCTGTATTTCAACTTACTTTCATTCATATCAGTCTTGGGGAACACAGAGGGTATCAAAAGGGCAGAATTAACCATTCCAACTGCCATGGGAATGTTTGTTTTCCACTGCACAGAATTATACCAAACATGTCATGAAACACTTTACTTTAGGAAGTGTCCTTTCTTGTCTTTTTTTAAAATCCTTTCAGTAGTTTTAGAGACAGCGACATTACAGAAATATGTCCAGTGGGCTTCAAAGAGTTAAACGTTAGGATTAACTCGACCATTAGTTTCCAAACTGTTTGTGAACCCAAGTGTGGGAACAGTTTGTGGACCCAAATTAAAAAAATAAAGGCTCTTCTTTAAAGGATGAAGCATTTTCTCCCATTGCCAATTTCTCATAGGCACAATAAAGCTCATTTTGTGAACCTAAAGGCTCTGATTTTCTGGCTTCAAGAGAACATTTTCTCTCGTGGTTATCATTGCACACAGGATGAGGACCCTTCTTGCGAAATAAAACTTAAGAGGCCATATAAGGGTACAAGTTAGGCACACTAACCACCAGGCCCCAGTGAGGGCCTCCAAAGACCTGTCAAAGATTAAATAAAATGAAAAATATATTACTGTTGCAGGATGCATAATCTGCAGCCTAGCACCTTTACATCATACAGCAAGGGTACCTGTGTAACAGGTAGTATTGTTTTTATCCTGGAAGGGACACCTTCTGGCACAAAAACAATCCTTAGAGCACATTCATTTTTCTAAGTGTACTGCAGAAAGCAGCACAATTACAAAGAGGAAACAACGAGGAGAAATAAAGATATTTCTCCTCGTTGCTCTTCTGGTGGGAACATGTACAATTCTGATGCATTCCTAGGTGGAAAATCTGTGAATGCTTTAGAATACATGAAAGGATGCATGGAAAAACACCTATGTAAAGCCCCCACCACACATAGTAACACAAGACTGCAACTTGCATTGCCGTGCATTTCTCCAGATTTACCAAGCCACACAGGGCCACTCAAGATTCACTTGCGTGGCTTGGTAAATTTAATTCTAGGTTTTTCATCAGCCTGAGTGGTGCAAGGGCATTACAAAACCTTAATAAATGTGAGCCTTAATCTACGGAAAAAAAATTATCATCTTTTTTCGGGCTGTCACCAGAGTTGATTTCATTCCCTCTGTTGTGCTGTAACCTGAAGTATTGCATTTTCAGAGTGCTTATGAGTTTTTCTTCGTCTTTCCACACATCTTGCATCAAATGACTTTTTGGTTTGATGAATTGTTTAGTGACCTCCCCACAGGGGGCTTGTTTATTATAAGATCTGATTGGGAACACTTGTTATGATGATGCAGTGCCTCATTATAGAAAAATATTCTATCAAGGAGCAGCAGTTAATTATCAAAGGAATATTGCAGAGTGCATAGTTTTCCATTCCAGTCTACCTCTAGCAGCTATATGAGAAAGACTATAAAGTCAGCATTAAACTTAAAAGACAATGAGTAACTAATTCACTGCATGATTAAACGGTTTTCTCATTTCTAAATTTTATATAGAAGCAGTCTTGATCAATACATATATGTGCATATATTTACATATATAGCGAGAGAGAGAGAGAGATGTTATATATATACATATATATATATATATATATATATATACACACAAACACATTATATATACACACAAACACATATATAGACACACATATATATATATATATATATATATATATATATATTCACTGAAAAAACAAAGATTGAAGGGACGTTATAGTTAGGCTCACATTTCACTCATACAAAACCAGTGTAATTCAGCAGTTATAATTACTTGAGCTAACTACAACTTATGCCTCTGCAATGCACTGCTTATGACCTCACATAGTATATCACTCATGACATGGTCCGTGACATCACTGATGACATCTCAAATGACATCACTGATGACATCATCCAGGGAGTGTGAGTGTTTTATAAACGTTTATGAGTGTTAACATATAGACCAAGGTACTATACAGTAAAAGTAAAAATAGTGTACTTTCTGTGCTACTAATGAGTGATACTATTTCTAACATATATTATTTGAGTGGCTGCGTGTATCTGGGTGTGAGTGGGTGTGTGAGTGCCTATATTGGTGTATAAGTAGGGGTGTGAGTAGCTGTGTGGGTGGGTGAGTGGCTCTGTGAGTGACTATATTGGTGAGTGGCTGGGTGTTCTGCTCAACTTCAAACTAAGAGGAAACAAAGCTAAAGAATGCAAAGAATGCAGCACTCGTAATCTGAATGATTAATTTATTGAGACACTTCCCAGATCTCAAAGGAGAACATTTACAAATATTAATGTGAGGATTTAACTTGAATGCAGCAAAACACGCGCAGATACTAAAATAGTCACAGCAATTGAATAATAATGAGCAGAAAAAGTGCAATACATCAACAATGAATATGTATGCAGTAAGTATATATATATGGGTATATATATATATATATATATATATATATATATATATATATATATATATATATACACATATATATATATGCATGCACACAGCAAAGCTAGGTAATTAAGAATTAAAAATGCATCGCCACGAAGATCGAATCGAACATCATCCTTGTCTTCGCCAATGTCAAGCTGTGGAACCCCGGACAGCTGAAACACGAGAAACATTCCCCAATGGGAATCATGAGCAGTGCGTCCACTCTCACAATAAGTTCCTTCCGCCTCAGCGCCAAGCTTCCCCACCTTATATACCTCAAACAAACCCAAGAGGAAGTTTCTGGTAAGCTTCCACCTCCCTTTGAGCAAGTTGTGAAATTCAAGCAATGGCTTGTGTTGGTCTTTGTTGAAAACGCACAAAAGAACAGGCCAGATCCCAATGTGCATTCCCAAGACAGAGCAGTGCCTTTCTCTGCTATAAACCTTTTCATCGTGGTACACTCTTATCACCTTTTCATCCCCCACAATATGTTCCCTTCTCTGGTGAGAAGAGCGAAAACATGTTCAATGTAGGAAACAAGCTGTGCATGGAAATATACCTGCACCACCGATGTGATGCCATTTGAAGCTAAGCTAAGCACAAAATGGAGTCAGATGGAATCGGAGGTTAAATACAGATAGCATTACAGTGGGTGTTGCAGTGGCTGTATGGGTGAGTGAGTGACTGTGTGAGTGGCTGTATGGGTGGGTGTGTAGGTGTGTAAGTGACTGTATGGGTGAGTGAGCGGGTGTCTGATAGGTTGTATGAGTGAATGACTCACTGTGTTAGTGGCTGTATGGGTGATTGAGTGGCTGTTTGAGAGGCTGTTTGGTTAAGTGAATTGGTGTGTGAGTGGCTGTATTGTATCTTTGTGAATCAATGTATGGGTGAGTGAGCGGATATTTGAGTGCTTGTATGGATGCGTTAATGTGTATGTAAATGGTTGTGTGGGTGTGTGACTGTGTGTGCTTGTATGGGTGAGTGAGTGGCTCTGTTGAGAGGCTGTATGGGTGAGTGAGGAGATGTGTGAGTGGTTGTATATATGGGTGTATAAGTAACTGTATGGGTGAGTGTATGGCTCTGTGAGTGGCTGTTTGGGTAGGTGACTGGTTGTATGAGTACCTGTATGCATGAGTGAGTTGTTGTGTGGGTGCCTGTATAAGTGATTGAGTGGTTGTGTGAATGGCTCAATGGATGAGTGAGTGGTTGTGTGAGTACTTTTATGGGTCTGTAAATGGGTATGTGAGTGGTTGTATGGGTGTGTGAGTAGGTGTATGAGAGGTTGTATAGGGGTGCGAGTGGGTGTGTGAGTGCTTCTGTGGATGATGTCATCAGTGATGTCATCATTGATGTCATTTGAAATGTCATCAGCGATGTCATCAGTGATGTCACTGACCATATCATGAGTGATGTAATATGTGAGGTCATAAGCAGTGCTTTGTGAGGGTATTAGTTATAGTTACTGCATGTAACTATAAATGCTGTAGTTCACTGATTTTGTATGAGTGAAATATGAACCTAACTATAATGCCCCTGTAACCTTAATATTTACTTTTTTCAGTGAATTTCTAAGGTTTTTGTAATTGTGTTACCTAATTATCACATCCCTGTAACTTTTGTTTGTTTTAGTGAATTTCTATGTTTTTTTTTTAAGTTGTTTCCTAACTATAACATACCTGTAACCTTTGTTTTTTAAGTGAATTTCTAAGTTTTTTAAAACTTTTATTTCCTAACTTTAACCACTAAACTTTGACAGTGAGTGTGTTAGTGAGTGCATACGTGTCTTATTAAGTCCATCAGTGGGTGTGAGAGTGTCTTAGAAAGTCTGTCAGTAGATGTGTGAGTGGTTGAGTAAGTCTGTGAATGGGTGCATGATTCTCTGAGTGGGTCTGTGAGTGGGTGTGTGAGTGTTTAATTGGGTCTGTGAGTTGGTCTGTGAGTGTCTGAGTAGATCTGAAAGTGGGTGCATGAGCCGGAATGGGTCTGTGAGTGGATTCATGAATGTGTGAGTGGGTCTGTGAATCTGAGTGGGTCTGTGAGTGGGTGCATAAGTGTCTAGGTGGGTCTGTGAGTGAGTGCATGACTCTTTGAGTAGGTCTGTGAGTGGGTATGTCAGTCTCTGAGAGAGTATTTAGGTGGGTGCATGAATATCTGTGTGGGTCTGTAAGTTAGAGCATGAGTCTGAGTGAGTGTCTGAGGGCATCGCTGAGCACGTGTGTGAGTGTCTGTGTGGGTGTGTCAGTACCTGTGTGAGTGTCTTGGCCACAAAGGAACCTCATTTGCCCTTTTACCCAACACGAGTCCACAGTTTTGCACAAAATATCTTTCCACCTCCTTGGGTAAATGTCCAGTACATATTCCGCACTACAGCTGCGTAATGGAGCATAAGGAAATGTCACCAGTGACCTTGTGTGAGTTTTGGCAATATGGTTGTTCCTGGTGCGTCTTTATCCAGAAATATGTGTAATCCTCTTATATAGAGACCAACAAACCTACTAAGATATAAATCTCCACCAAACCAGGGTCCCTCCACTTATCTATACGATGTAAGTGATTCTTTGTTTTGTGGAGATGTTCTTAAAATTCCTCAGTTTTAAGAACGCATCACCAGAATCGGTGGAAAATGCAGAGGGAGGCCCTTTGGTAAGATGTCCATCATCCTGACAAAAGGGGAAAGACCTTTGCACACTACTAAGATGGACAGTATGGGGCCAAGTGGACGGAGCTTCCACGTGGTTTGCACATTTGCATGTTCACAGCATTTTAGAGAGAGAACCATGGACTCTGCTTTCACCAGGAGAGAGGACATGAAAGAACCCAATCATGACAGTCAGATTCAGATTGTGCTCCAATAGATCAACAATGCATTCACTTCCACAAAGGATTTCAGATAGTTTTTCAATATGAAATTGCCTAGAAAATACACTTGCTTTGCCAACCCCGGAGTTAGAATCATTTGTACCTTACAGAAGTGGAGCCTCTGCTGGTGCACCTGCTATTTTAATATTTGTGCTTCCTGGTGAGGTTTAATTTCTGTGAAATGAGCATCAGGGCCAGAACTGCCCCAGGGACCCCATCCCCTGGGGCCTGGCCACAACTTAATGCGAGAAAGCGGCTGCATGCCCCAGGGTCAATCTTGGCCCCAGGGCCCCAACCCCCTGGGGTCCAACCTTCATTGACTAGAGGAGTGGGCTTCCCTCCCTGAGCTCTTTCAGCCCTGGTGATCCCATCCCCTGGGGCCGGGCTAAAAACAAATGGGTGAGGGGGGCACATGGCTCTTCTTCTTCTTCCTAGGCCAATATCGGCCCTGGGGCTCCCATACCCTGGGGTCTGACTATGGTTCCTGGGTGCCCACAGGGCACCCAGTGTGCAATGGGGCCATAGGGGAAGCCCTAAAGCCCCGCGGTTCTAGCTAGCTCCCTGTCTCTTACAGGAGCCGGCATTGCTCTTGCACACAAGGAGCTGCTAAACATGCTGCTCCCTGTGTGTGGGAGCAATTGTTTCATCTCTTGCCCATATGTATGCCGGCGGTAAAAGAGATAAATCTCCTCTTCCAGCGGGCGAGGCGACTTTGACAGCTCTCGTCCACTAGAGGTGGAGGTTTGGCTTTGACTTGGCAAAGTTTCCGCTAAATCAGAGCAATCAGTTATGACCTGGGGGTGGGCCCCACTCCAGTGTTTACAATTTACCCTGGGAAGGTGGTGGTTCCCGGGGTCAAGGGTCTGCAACTGACCCCTCTTCTTAAATTATTTAGTAGCCGGAGGTGGTGGTCCCTAGATCCTGGGCGGGGGCCGCAGGACCCCCCTTTGTATAATTATAGTATTTTGCCCGGGAGAGGTAGTGGTGCCATGGGGCACAGAGGGGGCACTTGACTCCCTGCATACTATTATCTTTAAGCTCCAGAGCAGCGGTGGTCCTCTGGGCACAGGGATTCATAGGACCCCCTATTATAATTAACATATTTTGCCCCCAGGAGGTGATAGACCCCATGCACGCTCCCCTCAGCATACTATTAACTTTAAGCCCTGGGCCCTAACTTAACTATAACTTGCGCATTTGCCATGCACAGCTAATTACTCCACATCTTATATCATTGATGACATCTTCTATGGCATAACATCTAATTGCTGAATTTCAATGGTTTTGGACAGCTGCCTGACTACTCATGACTTCTTTGGGGTCAGGTGAGGCCTCACCAGTGCCAACTCTGGACTACCCCCCTACTGGGGCAGAAGGCCTTTGGCTCCCTGGAACTCTCTTTAAGAGTCACCAACCCTTCCTTTTCTTCTTTCCTTTTCTTAGGGACCCCTGTCTCCTAACTATAGGGACTGGATCCTCAGGATTTTGGGTTGGGGGGCTCCCAGGGTGACCGTCCCATCTGGGTCCAGACTCACCTCTAGGAGGTCATTGCCCAGGATACAATCTAGGGGGAGAACAGCACTGACTACCACCCTAAACCAGTCAAGGATACCCTCCCTCTCTAGGGGCACTATGACTACAGGTTTTAGAGGGGACTTCCCCTGTGGCTATCCTGACTTTCCTAGTCTCCCCTGGGACATACATGTCTGGAGTCACCAACAGGTCACTCACTATGGTGTGACTGGCACAGGTGTCTCTCAAGCTAGTGGTAGGGATCCCATTCACATGAATGGGGTGAAAGTGCATACTCCCACCCTCAGGAATCACCAGCTTACCATCTGGTCCTGTCTCCCAGCTCAATGCTATGAGGACTTCATCATCTGAGGAGTCCTCCTCCATGGCTACACTGAACAGCCCAGTGCTAACCACTTTCCTTGGACAGGCTGCATCTTCCCTGAAGTGACCTGTCTGCTGACAGTCAAAGCAAGCCTTACTGTCCAATAGCTTTTTTAACCCTGGGTCTCCCTGTCTCTGGTTGTCAGAGTGGGAGTGGGATTTACTCCCCTACTTCTTAGGGTTCTGGGGTACAGAGGGAGTCTCTCTGGTGGGCTTACCACCTCTCTCCTTAGGCTTTTGGGGACCCGACCCCCCTTCTTGGAGTCTCCCCACTGGACCTTGACAACCAACGTGGTTCTTAACCACTCATCAGCTGCCTCTCTAGCTCTCTGGATTGGTCAGCTTAGAGTCCACTAGATGCTGGCGTAAATGTTCTTGCATACAATTGGTCAACATGTTCTCTCTTATTATCAAATTGTATAACCCCTCATAAGTCTTTACTTTGTTACCATGAATCCAGCCCTTTAGTGCCTTAAGTGAGGTACCTACAAAATCAACCTAAGACTAGGTAGTGATCTTTTGGGTGTTCCTGAACTTCATCCCGTACTGATGTGGGGTCAGACCAAACATCTGGGCTAAGCTCCTCTTCATACTAGGGTAAGAATCTGCCTCCTCCCCACTTAAGGTTAGAACCCTATCCCTCCCTGAGTTGAGGACCAACTGCCATATAAGTGAACTGCAACATTTAGGCCTAGCCATTGTCATTTAGAGTGCCCTCTCAAAGGCCTCTAACCACTTGTCTATGTCATCCCCCTCTACATAAGCAGGAACCACCTCCTTGAGTAGTCTGGGATAAACCGCCCCACCAATGGACACCTCAACTTCTTTGTTGCTGCCACCATCTCTCTGTTCAATTCTTGCCACTTTTTATTCTCTAAGGCCAACTTATCTGCCTCCAAAGCTATGAGGGCTTCTTGGGCCTCAGGTTCCCTTTCCCTAAGGCTCAGTTCTGCTTCTTCTTGGTCTGACGCCACAGACCCTCCCTTTCCATTAGCTCTGGATGGGGCTCTAGCTGCTGAGATCACAGTGAGGCAGTCATCCTCCTCTTCCTGAAGGTTGGAGAGGACATCTTCCATCTCCCTTCCTACCTCTAAAGCTTCCTCTGTCTCTTTCTGCGCTGCCCAGGCTTCAAGGGACTCAACCATCACAGCCTTCCTAAGGTGGTTAGTAGCAGGTAATCCCCTCTTTCTACATAACACCGTTAGCTCAGCTGCAATAAGTGTGGGTAGGCTAGCCAGATCAAGCTCCATGGTCTCCCTTAAGTTTTGTGTCACTTAAAAAAATGTTGTTACCAATTGATCAGACCAATTTAGAAAAATCTAAAATTAAGTAATTAAAAAATGAGTCCAAATTTGAAAAATCAAAAAAGCTTTTGCTCTAGGTTAATATAGAGGATTTTTAACTTATTTCACTTAAAACTGTAATGTAATATTAAACGCAAGTCCTGGATCCCACCACTGCACACCATAAATGTTGGAAAATGGGTTGTTGGTAAGTGCAGGTAAGTACCTACACTTAGCAAAAGGCCACTAACCTCCACTTAGCTCCTGTTACGTCTCAATAAATTAAACCCAGCTCAACCCTTGGTAGGTTGACAATGAGCGACAAGGCTTAATTTAGGAGACATGTGTAAAGCATTTAAAAATCACAAAACAGTAAATAAGTAAAGCACAAAACACAATGAAAATTCAACACTAATTTGCAAAAATAGATTATATTTGTATCTTTAAAATGACACCAAAACAAAAAAAAATCCGATAAGGGGAACCGCAGATATGAATTTTTAAAGAATTAATGCTTTATAGCACTTAGAAACTAATAGTGCCAATCTGGTCATCTGGTCTCACCTCGATCGGGGCAAAGTCAAAGTTTGAGGCTGACCGCGATAGAGCCCTGCTCGGCTACAGCTCGCGGGAGGCCTCAGTCAAAAGTTTACCTTCGGACTTAGTCGTTTTTCTGGAGATTTTCTTCAGCGGGACCAAGTCGGCAATCCAATCCGACCTCGTGGAACTCTTCCTCAGATACGCGTCGCAGTAGCCCTCGGTGGAGATTTTTACCTTCTGACTTCGTCGTTTTTTCGAGATGAAAATCCTTCGACCGGGGCAAATCTGAATCTTGATCTGACGTCCCTGGAGCCCTCTTTGGATACACTGCCTGGGAGGTCCCAGTCAACTTCCTACGTTCAGACTTAGTCACTTTTTCAGAGATTTTCTTCACTGTAGCAAACCTGCAAGTCAGGCCGGGTCGCGGTTGAGGCAAGCCGGCTAGAGTTGCCATGACGGGTCGGTCCCTTTATAGAGCTTTTATCAAAAAGTTCTCCAAACTTCTCCAAACTTCTTGATCTTCTTCCAGAGGTTCCTTTACAGTTCTTTTGAGGTTCACAGCTCACCCAAAGGTTCCAGAAGCTCTGAGATGCTCCTTGAGGGTGTGGACTTTAACTCCCAGAATGCACGTGGCACAAACTCCTTTTTGACCACTGGACGGTGGTCAGCTGGTCAGTTTCTTCAGGAGTTGGTGCAGGGGACTCTGGTTAGCAAGTTTTCAGCTGTATCAAAAAGGGAGTCCCTCCTTTTACCAGTTGAAGCCAGGCAAAACCCTTCTTGTGGTGGAGCCCAAGTGTGCAGCTGGTACAGTCCTCCAGAGTGCAGTCTCCAGGTACAGGTCAGGGGTCCCGCAGGGCAGTCCTTCTTCTTCTGTAGTTCTTCCTTGTAGGAATCTGGTAGGGAGCTGAGGTGTGGGTACAGGTCAGCCACTTATATCCTGGCTCCTGGGTGAAAAACAGGAGGGTCCTGGTTCTCCAATCAAGTGCAGGGTCCTGCCCCCTGTCATGACCACTTCCTGGGGAGTGTGGCAAAAATGAATCCTAGGGAGCAATATTCCTCAAAAATCCGTCATAGCTGAGAGTGATTTTTGTAGGTTACATCTGGCTGAGCCCACCCACTAGTGTGGCTGAAAAAAATCTTAAACACACCCTTCTCCTGCCCTCTCCTAATGTAATCAGGGGGGCACCCAATTGTCTGGGCTTGCAGGATATGAGGGAGGTGCTGGGTTTCTCCAAATGCCCTTCCCTGCCTTTGAAGACAAGTTTGGCAGCCGTCCCCCCTTCCTGCCTCTCCATCTGCTGAGGGAAGATCTCTTCCCCCAGGCACATTTCTTTGTGTGGAGCCAGGCTACTTCACACCTCATCAAGGCAGCCTGGGCAGGCCGCCAGAGGCTGGCCAATCAGAGCTAAGAAGCAAAAACAGTGCAGGGCTGACGTTGGCAACTTTTCAGGTAAAGTTTAAAACTCTTTACCTGAACAAGTTATATTAAATCTAACAACTAGAGGTTGTGGGATGTATTATAACAATTAATTTGATATCAAACTTGAGGTACATTTTACTTAAGGGGACTTTTAAAACTAAAATAAGATCTCCCCATTTTAGCTTATGGAGGCCATTCACTACCAACAAACAAATGTGGCTGTTTTACCTTACCAGGGCTTATAATACTATATTTATAAGGTCCCTGCTTATAGTTACATGGCACCCATCCCTAGGGGCACTTAGGGCCCCCCTTAGGGGTGACTTATATGTAAAATTAAGGTAGTTTAAGACTTTGGAACTACGTTTAATTCCAAATTCGAATTTGCATGTAACTTTAATTTAAATACAGCCAGGAAGGAAGGCCTGCCTTTAAAATGACTCTGGGCACATCAGCAGTGCACCTATGGGGGCACCACCTATGCTGGGGTCCCTAAACCTACATGCCCTACCATGTACTAGGGCTTATAGGTAGGCTGACTTAGCCAATTATAATTAGCCTAATTTGCATACTCATTTTACACAGAGCACAGGCCCTGGGATTGGTCAGCAGTACCCAGGGTGCCATCAGAGTCAGGGAAACACCAGCAAAAAGTGAAAAATCGGGGCAAAAAGTCCCATAAATATATATATATATATATATATATATATATATATATATATATATACGAAAAAAATGAAGAAAAGACTGGCGTGATTTTTTTAAATTTGTTTTTTGTTGGATCCTGGTTTTAGAGTGTGACTCCTCTACAGTTATTCATGAAGGTCATAAAAAATTCTGGATGGAATTGTACCAGATACCAGTGTACCTACTGTAAACTTTATTATGTTGCAGTGATATTCCACTTTTAACATGAAGGATTACATTGTACAATTACTTCTTTAGGTCCTCATGTTTTAATCGCCCATCTTTTTTCCACATACATAACTTCTGGCATCTATACATCTAGCCTGTATGAAAATGTACATTTAGCTATGTCACTAAATCTAAAATTTTTCGTATTTACAAATAATGTTTTTGAGCATATTTCCAGCCTTCTAGCCCCCCCTTTTAAAATGCAGTTTTACCTGTGTCACTAAATGGAACAATATTTATAATTATAAATGATGCTGCCAGAGGAGTACTTTGTCAGGCTACGAACCATTGTGGAAAGTTCTGCTTATAGCAGAGATTCTCTTACAAAATTGTTGAATGATTCAGTCTATGAATTCTGTAACATTTTATCTAGCTTTGTAAATGTTCTGAGTCATGTTGTATTCTAATGAAACATTCATATATATATAAACACCCATAAATCCTGTTCCTTATATAGACTAACAGTTTTAATAGTGGGGAAAACCACATGCATTTGAAATGATATAAAGATAGGTGTTTCTTACAATAGATGGGATGGGTGTTATGAAATTGTAGCCCCTTCCGTAACTCTTTGAAATGTATTGCAATGATTCTTCATATTTTGAATAAGTAGCACCTGATGTACTTTGTAAGAATTTTGCAATTCACCAAGGCCCATACAGAGGAACGAGGCCAAAGGCAGACTTCCTTAGCAAGGTCATGGAGCGGCAAGATGACTTGCAATATCCTCATAATATGCAGGAGAATATATTTTATTCCTTATAATACTTGGTCACATGATCACACTTACCATAAAGTGCCTAAATTCTTTGTGTCTTGATTAGGCCTTGGTGGAACTAGCTAAGTATCACTCTGCGGAATCCAGTGGAGTTACCTAAGAACTTTGTGAGATTTAACAGAGTTCCTTGAGCGGTGGAAGTTTGGTACTCCACACTGCTTGCACTAATTTATAGTGACGGAAGCTTACCCGTGCTATAAAATTAGCCCGAACAGCATCATGCGGTGTGCCAGAGGGCAATGCTTGTTCCTACCGTTCAAGTAGATCTTCTACTCAAATGGCATCTTTCTCAACGTGAGCAGTAGTTTTCTCATTATGAGCGGTAGCAACCTGCCATGACTGTCCAGACAGGGAGGTGTTCTTGTGCCCGAAAATTGAGCTAGGGGATGCAAACTCTCACTCGTGCTCACCAACTTAACATCTGCAAGCCGCATGTGAGAAAAGAAACTCCACAATGTGGCTGTTGGCGGAATTTGGCCAAAACTCCATGCTCCTATCAAAACTTGGGAGTGGGCAAAACTTTGAGAATTCTGCTGGGGGACTAAGATTTTTTGCCCACCTTACTCTTGGTCTTTCATGTTCACTGCACACAAAACAGATAAACACAGAATCTGGAGTGCGAAATTAAACACACCAGAAGGGCATTTAGTAATTTTTGCAAAAACATGTTACAATCAGTTTAATGTAAATCAGTTAAACCAATTCTGTGACTAAGATTGTGTAGAAACATGCAGATATTCTATCAGTACTTCAATGATGCATAGCTTAAAAAAATAAGCTGATCACTTTCATTTTTTAGAAGAAAAAAAGCTTTCCTTGTTTAAAATGTAGCATTAATAATGCTTCATGACTTACCTTTCACTGTGGCTGCTGGCAGTAGGCATTATGACATTTAAAGCCAAATGTAATAAAGTGTGGATAAAGATATCACAACTCAACTGTAATAGGGAAATTAAATAGGCTTTTATGCACAGATTGCTGGCTCCCGTGCATTTTAAGATTTTTACATGTATAAGAGAAGAACAATCGTCATTTAAAATATACTGTTATTTGTGTAAAGGCTTGTGTGAAATACTTTTAGATTAAAATGATGCCTGTTAAGGTCTGGAGCTTAAAAGGTTGCATAACAGCTACCCTTCCAAGATGTTTTTAGCAGTCATCTTTCCGGCAGCCTTCTAATACTGCACAGGGTCCAATCATACCTTTGCCTCATTTACACTGGAGATCATGTAGTGCTCCTAAAAATCAATGAGCACAGTCTTTGAGGGGGCCTCAGTGTACAAGGGAACTGGGCTCTATGGGGGTCATTCTGACCCTGGCGGTCATGGACCGCCAGGGCCAACGACCACGGAAGCACCGCCAACAGGCTGGCGGTGCTTCCATGGGCATTCTGACCGCGGCGGTACAGCCGCGGTCAGAAACCCGCTGCCCCAGGGAATCCTCCACGGCGGCGCTGCAAGCAGCGCCGCCATGGGGATACCGACCCCCTTCCCGCCAGCCTGGTTCTGGCGGTTTTCACCGCCAGAACCTGGCTGGCGGGAACGGGTGTCGTGGGGCCCCTGGGGGACCCTGCAGTGCCCATGCCATTGGCATGGGCACTGCAGGGGCCCCCTTACAGGGCCCCACATAGATTTTCAGTGTCTGCGTGGCAGACACTGAAAATCTCGACGGGTGCAACTGCACCCGTCGCACCCCTTCCACTCCGCCGGCTCCATTCGGAGCCG
Source organism: Pleurodeles waltl (assembly GCF_031143425.1). Classification (NCBI taxonomy): domain Eukaryota; kingdom Metazoa; phylum Chordata; class Amphibia; order Caudata; family Salamandridae; genus Pleurodeles; species Pleurodeles waltl. The sequence goes on along the minus strand of NC_090448.1, from coordinate 262,779,649 downwards.
GCATCCTCGTGGAAGGGGGTTTCCCGCTGGGCGGGCGGCCGGCCTTCTGGCGGTCGCACGCCAGCCCAGCGGGAAACTCAGAATGACCACCGCAGTCAGTTGACCGCGGTGCGGTCATTCGGCGGCTCCCGCCAGGCGTGCGGTTACCGCCGCCGGCGGGAGTCGGAATGACCCCCTATGTCTCTCTAAGTACTTGTTGGCCTACCATGTTGGTGTCATCATATTGATTGGGACTGCAGAGGTCCTACCCTGAGCAGTGGTCAGAGCTCGGTCAGAACATAGCACTGGTGCAACATCTGAGTTGTGCAGTGTCTGAGTGGTGCAGTATTAGAACTTGTCCAACCTCTAAGAAAACTCTGACTAGATAAAGTGCAGTTGCCTGGAGAGGAAAAGGCCATGAGGGAAGCATGAATTTGCCTGGAAAATACCCATGGAGAATGCTTTGATTACACACCAATAATATTCATCACACTGAGTCCTATTCTCACTTGTCACAATTCTTAGACCGTCGTCTTGGCTCAGACACCTATACATGTAAAATTATAATTTTATGCTATTTAAGTGTATTTATACCTGTTCTGTGGTGGGGCTCTGTCACTCAATGCACCAACATTTCAATGGATATTGTGAGGATGTGGGCCAAAATGGAAATGGCTGCAAAGCCTCTGCACCATCTGTTAAAATAAGAGCAACCTATTATGAATATAGTAGTATTCTTGCACATATGCCCGGTCTAGAAGCACCAAGCTCTCTGCTGTAAGACATTGAAAATAAACTGCTGCAGATAGGCATTTGGATTACCCTCCTGGGGACACAATAAACTGTCCTTAATCTGTAAAAGACAAAATACAGGGGTCCAAAGTTTTGTACTAGAATTCCGCTGCTAGGGCTGCAGAAGGCTGGGGTTTGCAAACAGCATGACAGCCTAATCTAGATTTCACTTCATGTCTCTTTCATCTGCTGTCCTGCTGTTACAAATGGGTTCTTTAGTTGGCAGTCAGGTTACCCCCTGTTCAAGCAAGGACCCTCACTCTAGTCAGGGCAAAGGAGAAATACACCTGGTTAACCGCTACTCACCCCCTTGGTAGGTTGGCATGAGAAGGCAGGCTTAACTCAGAAGCAATGTGTAAAGTATTTGTACAAACACACACAGTAATACAGTGAAAACACTATAAAATGAACACCACACTAATTAAGAACAGTAGGCTGTATTTATCTAAATCAAATAAGACCAAAATGACAAAAATCCAATATACACAAGTCAAGATATGAATTTTCGAAAGAATAAGAATCTTACGCCATAGAAAAATGTAAACCTTGATTTTACACAAAGTACCTCATTAGCGTCAAAATTAAAGCTGCACCGGTGAGCGGGCATCGGAAAAAGCAGCGATGGGTCAATTCCTTCCTCACTAGGGAGGCTGTGTGTCATTTCTTCTCCGGTCAGGTTGGCGATGCGTCTTTTTTCTCTCCACAAGAGAGCGGTGTGTCGATTTCCGGATGGGGCAGCTCGGATCAGCGCAGAGTTGGGATGACTTCGACGCCCAGAGACGATGTGTGGAAAATCCGGGTACACAGTGTTAGAAAACTGTGCTGCCTGGGGTTTGCATCATTATCAGCAGCCTCAAGCGGGTGTTGTGCGTCTTTTCTGCTGTTGCACTGGGTCGATCTCCCAACCGCGATGCAGGTGGAGCATCGATTTTAGCCGCAAAGCTGGCGGCGTGCCGTTTATCATCCGTGTTGCAGCTAGTGCAGCGAAAATTTCCCCGCACGGCATTCTGTGCCTGGATTTTCAGCTCTTGTTTTGTCAACTTCACCTTTCAAGGGCCCAGGGATTGGATAGGGCACCACTCAGCAATGCAGGAGTCTCATCAGAGAGTCTAGATGCTGGCAGAGGAAGCCTTTGATGGCCCTGAGACTTTAAAACAGGAGACACGCTCAGTCCAATCCCTTGGAGATTCTTCTCAAGCACAAATGCACAACAAAGTCCAGTCTTTGACCCCTTTCACAGGCAGAAACAGCGACTGCAGGATAGTCCAACAAAGCACAGTCAGAGGAAGGGGCAGCACTTCTCCTCAGCTCTTCAGCTCTTCTCCTTGGCAGAGGTTTCTCTTGGTTCCAGAAGTGATCTAATTTTCAGGGGCTTTGGATCCAATACTTATACCCCTTTCTGCCTTTGAAGTAGGCAACCTTCACAGGAAAGTCTGTATTGTTCACAAGATCCTGCCTTGCCCAGGCCAGGCCCCAGACACACACCAGGGGGTTGGAGACTGCATTGTGAGAGGGCAGGCACAGCCCATTCAGGAGTAAGTGACCATTCCCCCTCCACTCTAGCACAGATAGTTCATCAGGATATGCAGTCTACACCCCAACTCCATTTGTCTCACTGTCTAGAGGGGATTCACAAATAGCCTAACTGTAAAACTGACCCTGACAGGAAATCCACAAACAGGCAGAGTCACAGAATGGTCTAAGCAAGAAAATGGCTACTTTCTAAAAGTGGCATTTTCAAACTAACATTCTCAGAACCAACTTCACTAAAATATTTATTTTTAAATTGTGAGTTCAGAGTCCGCAAACTCTATATTTCTATCTGCTTTCAAAGGGAATCTGCACTTTGAAGATATTTAAAGGCAGCTCCCATGTTTACCTATGAGAGGGAAAGGCCGTGCAACAGTGAAAAACAAATTAAGCAGTATTTCACTTTTAGGACATGTAAAACCAAACAAGTATATGTCCCACATTTACCATACACTGCATCCGGCACAAAGGGCAACCTAGGGCCTACCTTAGGGGTGCCTTACATGTATAAAAAGGGAAGGTTTAAGCCTGCACCTACAGACACTGCAGTGGCAGGTCTGAGCCATGTTTACAGGCCTACTTATGTGCGTGGCACAACCAGTGCTGCATGCCCACTAGTAGCATTTGATTGACAGGCCCTGGGCACCTCTAGTACATTCTACTTGGGACTTACTAGTAAATCAAATATGCCAGTAGCAGATAGCCACTCACACATGCATTTTACACAAGTGCAGCTGCACTTTAGTACTGATTAGCAGTGGTAAAGTGCTCAGAGTATCAAAAACAGAGTCCAGTACACATCAACAACCTGGGAAGCAGAGACAAAAAGTTAGGAGAGACCACACCAAGGATGCCAAGTCTGACACCTGCACATCCACCACCCTACATGTACAGGCTTCTTATTGCATTCTTTTACTTTTATTCTCATCAGTACTTTCTCTCTTTGTTACTTGATCACTGTCTAGTGATGGAAAATGGGCCCCAGTCCCAAAAATGACTACCAGGAGATTGGGTTAGTTTGCCAGTAGCGTGGTTAGGAATCAACACTGCTAAAACCAAATGTATGTTTTTTTTACTAATTCACATTCCAAAAAGTTAATGGGAATTTAAAGATTGGGGGTACATTTCTGGGGCTGTTTGAGCAATTTGTTTATTTAGGTATCAAATTGCTGACCAATATGTTCTGAAGCCCACATAAACAGGTCTGGTTTGAAACACAGACAGGGTACTGGTGCTAGTATAAAAAATGACCAGGCTTCTTTTACAAAGCCTATAGTGCCAGCTTTACAGCAGTATGAGGCTACAGCACTTGGAACAGCATTGCATGGAGCTGTGTTATGGAGATATTGTGATGTCTCCGTGTTAAAGCGCTCATAAAATACATTTTTAAGATCATTGCCCTCTCTTCCAGTCAGTACACCACTACACCCTCTGGCTTTGGATATGGGAGTCCAAAATGTATCCCTTAAAGCAACATTGTGGCCTTTGTTTCCTGGCGTAGAATAATCGCTACCCCGGAGTGGTCTCCTTATGCTGTAGCCTTAGCAGACATCATTAAGATAGAGAGATTTCATAAAATCCGCTGGTTGTCCTCGATTTTGAAAATGCTGGCCTCTTTGGGCTATAGGGACGCCTGTTATTATGCAGTAGAATCCCAAATTCCCTCTAAGGAGATGCTGAAGAAACAGTACTAGGCACTCATGCTCAAGAGGGAGGAGCAAAATGTGGCAGGAAGTTCACTAAAGGGGGATTTTGTGATGTTTAATTCAATGTACAGCTTAGTGAAATATTGGGACTTGATCACGTTCCACTAAACAGGAAGCTAGACCACCACTTTAGGGTAGAATCACTCTCTCTAAATTAATTTACTGCAAAATGGATGGGCTCCGCATCTGAGAAATGCTCCTTTTGCACGGACCAAATTGAGTTTGTGGCATATGTGCTGTTTGCTTGCCTGGGTGTAGACAATAGGGCACTTTTAGTAATTTCTCAACTTTGGAGTTATTGAGATCGGACCCTTCAAAACTCTACGTCAGGGCAGTAGCAACATTTTTGGGTTTGATGTGGGCAAAGAGAAGATCTGCATTAAAATAATCATGGGATTTTGTATTGTCATCGGCCGTTTATTGGGTTTTATTGAGCTCTGATTTAAAGGTATTTTAGCCTGGGGCACATTCTGTTTTAAAATTAAACTTTAACATGCTTCTATGTGACTGTGATAATTTGTATTAATAATATATTACGTAACATATTATATATGTTTTTGTGCTTCTTTCTCTGTACTGTATTTATATTTGCTCTGTGCCTTTTATGGCTACGCCGAAATAAAGTTATTTTTTTACTTTGACTGGTATACACCGCCTACAAACATCTACACAAACTGAGCACTGGCAGTAACTAGGGCAGCTGCTGCAAAATTGCATTTTCCCTCATCCAAGCGGTGTACTGCTATGTCAATCTACAACCTTAAAAACTTAATTGTGATGTTGTAAAATGCATGAAGGGCTGTGCATGTTCTGGAATCCATGCTTTGGGAAAAGAAGGAGATAAAAGACTTCGGCCCATATTTATACTTTTTTAGCGCCGCATTTGCGTCATTTTTTGACTCAAAAGCGATGCAAACGTACAAAATACAATTGTACTTTGTAAGTTTGCACCGCTTTTGCGTCAGAAATTGGCGCAAATGCGGTGCTAAAAAAAGTATAAATACGGGCCTTCATGTCTATTTTTCTGAATTAAATGTTTGCATCAGAAATTCTTATTAGTCTGCTCAAAAATCACTAAGCTTCCAGGGCAATTATGACATGCAAAGCTGTATGATCCAGCCTGAGTGAGTCCTGACCCTCCCAGTGGCTCCCCTCCAGTCCTTGACTCTTGGAAGTGGTGCTAAAGGTGCCGAGATAGCCCAGATCCAAGACTTGGGACGTAAACATTTTTCTGTGAAAAGGTGCCCTGAGAACCGATGGGAGACTGGGGCCTTTGCACCAGCTCATGCCACATTCTTCTCCACAGCAGCAAATCCTGTTTATTGGCTCCTTGCAGAAGGGGACAGAGGCTTGATCAGAGTGGGATTTAGGTAGACAGTGGTGGGTGTTAAGCCACACAGACATGGAGGTTTCAAGTGCCATTTTAGTCAGCGTTCCTGTCTTCGTAGAACCTGGCCATAAAAGCGAGAGCGCGTGCGGTCATGCCACTGGTGTGCTGAGGGTGTACCAGAGGCAAGTCCATTTGCCCCATCCGGGCCTGGACAGGGGTCAGGGGCCAGTGCTCCTTGTCCTTTCAGGTTATTACCTATTGTTTATACTAAATATGATCTTATGGGCCTGTGCCCTGCTTTGCCCAAAATCTGCAGTGGGTGTTTGAACCTGTGAAATTTTCAACTCCACGTGCTGCCATTGCAGCTTTTCACTCCCTGCTCCCACAATCACGACAACTAGAACTAGTCATGAAGTTCCAGGTCAAAACTGTTTTAACTTCCTTCCGTTTAACTGTAGGTCGCTGGTCAAGTATAAGATTAAAAAGTATGACTTGATTGAGGAACTCAGGTCAGGTGCAGTCTTCTTAACTGAAACAAGGCTTAAAGAGAACTCCACCACTGATGTACCTCAGGCCATTCTGCAAGGATATTCAATGGTAGGCAAGATAGAATATCAAAGTCAAAGAAAAGCACTGCAATAGCTATAATCTTCAAAGGAGACCTTAAATGTTGTTTCTCTGATCTCCCTATTGCTGGCTGTGAAGCTGCCTTTTTCTCCCTGACCCTCAGAAAATGTTGATGTGTCCGGAGCACTCCTTTGTCATCCCCCATGGCCGCTGTCAAGTTTTTCTACCTCATTAGCAAATATATTGTCCCGCTAGTTCTGGCCTATTATAATCTATTGGTGCTGGGTGATTTCATTGTTCCTTTGGACGATATTAACTGCCAGATAGCCAAAACATTAACTGATGGTGTAGTCTACAGCTCTGACAGCTAGTAGTTAACCCTACACATAGATTGGGTCATATTCTCGACCCTGTCTTTCCTAACTAGATAAACATTGAAATCTGCATGCTTATTCCACTGGTATGGTCAGACCATTTAGCCATTCCTTTTAACCTATCTTGTCAACAGGACACAAGTGATCTCTACTCCTGAGAGCTTTCGGGCTTGGAAATGGGCAATAGTGAATCCAGTGCAGATCAATCATGCCTCAAAAAGTAGGAGTCTGAGCCTCCATCACAATGCAAACAAAGCCTGTACTGAAAACGACAGCTGGCTAAGAGAAGTCCTTGAGCAGATCGCCCTGTGGTTAAACAAGTTGCTCTAAGACAAAAAACCCTTTTCAGGGTGGTTCAACTATGATCTTTTTGCTCTAAAAAGAAGAGTAAGAGGCTTGAGCGCCTCTGGCTGAAAGATCATGCTCCTGTTGTAAGGAGAATTATAAGATGACACTAAAAGAACATCATCAACTTATCTCTCAGACCCGGCGAGCATACTACTCACAGAAAATCTCAGTCGCTAATAATTATTTGCGTGAAATCTTTCAATTTGTAAAAACACTCATCTTCTGTTTCACCTTCTTCTATGCCCTCTGAAATTAATTGTAATGTACTTGCCTTCTTTTTTGCTGAAAAAGTAGAGAAAATCCACATCATCTTCCCTATAGAATATAGGTGTCATCCACAGTTAGAGATGTGGTTTGAGCAGTCAGCCACCAGTGTGAAGCTGCAGCAATTCTGTCCAATCTCTATTTCTGAACTGATTTCCCTCTACTCCAGTGTTAAATCTGGATACCTGTGGACACCATGGTGGTTACTTTGCTAAAAAAACATTATTGGATCCATCAAGGCCGGAAAATGAACAACTGATATCTTTGAGCTTCTTTTTGGCAAGCTAGTAGAAACACATGTAAATAGGCAGCTTTCCAATTTCTTTGATGTTAATAAGCTCCTGCATGGTACCCAATCAGGCTTTCAACACTCGTATAGTACAGAGTCAGCCTTGCTGCTTGCCTCTGAATCTGCAAGGTGCATTATGGATGAGGGTAACACTGCCGCTAATCTCATGCTTGACCTCAGTGCCACATTCAATACTGTATCCCACAATGTTCTAATCAAGCATCTCTGGAACAGTGGCATTGATGGCAAAGCAATGTGCTGTCAAACTTAATTTCTGCAGGTACACACCTTCCAGGTGTCACAAAAGCCATTTCAGTCATCAACTCGCTTCCTGCAGCAAGAAGCGCCTCAGGGCTCATCATTTAACCAAACCTTTTAAATATGTTTTATGTTAACACTCTGTCTAGGGTCATTGAACAGCATGGTTTCACTGTTATTTCATATGCTGATGATACACAGCTCATCATCACTTTTCCCACAATAGTGAGCCATGGAACCCGAACTGCAAGTTTTCCCGATGATTTTCTATGTTATGCTTCACCTGGAACACCAATGCTGACGAAGACGACGGTGAGTACAGCCGCATAGCACACAAGGGAGGGTGGGAGGAAAACGAGAGTGACACACACACACAACACACACCCCACATACACACACCATACACACAACCAGCCGAACTACAAAAACAATTTGTCCCCAAAAAACAGCAGAATAATGCAAGGACAACAGGAATTGACTAAAGTGATTGTAATCGGATCAACAGCAAAATTAATAAGTTGATTTGGCAATGAAACAGATATGTACACATGTACAAAAAAGGGACACTGCCCAGTCCAAAGTTCAAAGGGCCCACATGGCCACAGGGCACAATCTAAGACCCAACTCGAATCCTGAGCACATCCAGATAGAACACTGCAGGGGCATCAGTTTGCAAAGAGGCAGGCACCTCGGGGGTGGGCACTTCAGCCGAATGCAGCAACAAGCCCACTGGTTCTGGAGGGGGCAACATGCCCATTCCTTTGTCCGGGGGATTGCAAGGCCACAGTCTCTCAAGTGGGTGTCTTGCCCACTGGTTCTGGAGGGGGCAACATGCAAATTGCTTTGTCCTGGGGACTGCAAGGCCACAGTCTCTCAAGTGGGTGTCTTGATCATTAGTTCTGGAGGGGGCAACATGCTCATAGCTTTGTCCTGGGGCATGCAAGGCCACAGTCTCTCAAGTGGGTGTCTTGCCCACTGGTTCTGGAGGGGGCAACCCGCACAGTAACCCCTGGAGGGTGGAGTACATAGTGTCTGCCAGCGGTGATGGCTGCATGGTGGTGGTGGTTGGAGGAGGCTCCTGGGCAGCCTCTGCACTCACTGATGGCTGCATGATGGTGGTGATTGGGGGAGGCTCCTGGTCAGCCCCTGCACTTACAGATGGCTGCATGGTGGTGGTGGTTTGGGGAGGCTCCTGGGCAGTCCCTGCACTCACTGATGGCTGCATGGTGGTGGTGGTTGGGGGAGGCTCCTGGGCAACCCTGCACTCACTGATGGCTGCACATTTACGGCTGGTGGTGGGGGCCCCGTGACAGCTGGTGGTAGTGGCGGTGTTAGCTTGACAGCTTCCGCTGGCATAGATTGCATCTTGTCCTCCTGTTCATGGGTCAGGTATCCCTTACCCTTCCTGGCAGGGCTGGATGAGTTCTTCCCCTCTCTGCCTGCTGGTACAGGCTCCTTCCCCTTCCTCACAGCTGGTGTAGGATCCTTCCCCTTCCCCACAGCTGGTGTAGACTCCCTCCCCTTCCTCACAGCTGGTGCAGGACTCTTCCCTTTCTTCCCTGGTGGTGCTGGGTCCTCTACCTTCAGTGTTGTAGGTCTTGTATCATTACCACCATTAGTAGGTGGTGCTACCACTGTCCCTGTGGACTGTGTGACTGAGGTGCTGGGCTGTGTCCTTCGTACCCTGCCCATACGTGCAGAACAGGTGTTTAACAATTTCTACTCTCTCTCAGCTAGTTCTATTTCGAGCACAGCATGTTAAGCTTCTAACTTGCCTTTCTGAATCCCCGGGGAGACATCAGCCCTCATACCTGAGAAAAGGCCTGTGATCTGGTTCAGCATCTGCAACGAGGCAGTCAGCGTCTAGTTGTGGTTCCCTGGTCGGAATCTCCCTCTTGCGTGTATTGGTACCAGGAAGTGTTTTTATAACTAACATGTCCCTACGCAAGAATACCAAAGACTAAACTCCTACCACGTCTATCGGCAAAGTACCATACTGTATCCATGACTGAAGCACAGAGTGAACAGGAATGTGTTATGGAGAACTCCAGTGCTGAAGTAGGCTAAACAGTGTGATATGAAAAATAAAACAAGACCGTAGGACTGGCTATTTGAAAAATAATAGTACGAAGCCGAATAAAAGCATTTAGAGCAAAGTGCACAGAGGCTCTAAGCTGCAAGCAAAGGAATAAAATACATCCAGAGCAAAATGCACAAAGGCCTAAAGCCTGAAGCTAATGCGCAAAGGATATGTAAAAGTGACCACACTACACCCTCCCCTTGTCGGTAGCAAGTGGTTCCAATAATATAAAAGTATGCCCCAGAGATAAACAATACATCAAAAGATATTTATATTTCAACAAGGTCAGAGGACAACAAAGTCATAAATTTGGAAAGCATGTGACGAAAAAGCCAAATTCAATATAATGTCAATTTTTGTGTTAAAAAAATCAAATTTTCAAACAGAAGCCACGGAAAGCAGGAATTCCTCCACTTTGATATAAGTCAATATCGGAATATCCACGCCAAAAAGTATTATGGAGCAGGTGTGTTCCAAAGCCCCAAAATCATCCGGGGCGGCACCCCGTGCAGGGCCTATGAATGAGACAATATCATCTTCCTCCAGGAAGGGAATATCATAAACTGCCTCACGAAGCAAACGCAACCGAAGTGCACAAATCTGGGAATGAGCCCTAATCGGGCACATCAACAGATCAGCATCGACCACCGGAGGGCACTGCAGTGAGAGACAGAGAGCCAGTGCATGTTCAAACGAGCACCAAAGGCACCGAAACACGGGTTGCACACAATCCAAAACCAGCTGGAATGACAGAGACCAGTCACACTCCAATTGTCCCAGGAGTGTCGCCCCAAAATGCTGCATCATGCGTTCATGACACAGCTGCACTGACGGGAGCGTCAATATGGGATCTCGTTGCGGCGGGACAGCCATTGCGTAAGAACAGCAGTAACAGCAAAACCCCAGCCAATAGAACCAAAGTAATCGGGAAACCCCCAAAAATGCTTCCGAAAATAGAGTGAATAGCCGAAGGTATTAAACCGAATATAGAAGAGAAGGTGTGAGCAAAACCAACACCAACTGCTTTAAAAAAAATTGCAATTCCATCAGTGCTGGACGCATTAAATATACGTCCCACGAGTTCACCAAAGTGACTCGGAAAGTTAGTATTCAAAAGGGACTGTATTTCCGCCGATGACCTTGCCACCTGAAGTGCGTAGGTCTCGCTAGCAGATGTAAGGGCCACATGCTTTTGAAACAATAGAGCCTTTAATCGACTCAACTTGTCGAAATTTACCTTGGAAGTAGCAATATGAGGCCAGATGTCCGCTACCTCCCTAATTTGAGTGGGGGGAAACAACACATTCCCGCAGCACGTAACGGCCTTGGTGACAACGACTACGTAAACTATTCCGGCACGCATGCCACAACAGGGTTCACTGTTAAGAAGGACGTAACTGCCGTTTGAAAGCACCTGGAAATTGTTTTTAATTACTGGGACTGGAACTCCCTTTAGATAACAAGCTAAGTTAGCAATCGAGGCATTACACGCCCCGTGCAAGGACAGCTGTTTACAAACCATGGAATGGATAACAGACGTTTCGAATTCGCTACCGCTAAGAAAAACCTCCCTCAAACCATTAATACATCTGTATAGAAAAGGAAGCTCCCACACCTCATGTATGTAACTGTCTCCCAACCGTTCATATCTACCCACCAGAATGTGCTTTAAACATGAAGTAAATTGCAGAGTGGAGATAGGCAGATTAATAACCCCATGAATCAACGACTAAGCTGACGGAATCTCAGCAACAGTAAAAGGCAGTTTCTCCAATTTTTCAATATGTAACATAACATATGTCGCTCCCGTTTTTGCCATCAGCTGTTGTTGACAAGTCAAATTAAAGGAAATAAACATCTCCCTGGCACGAATGTGCTGCCACGGAACGCGACCTGCCTTCACGGTCTGTAGAGTGCAACCCAGCTGCATGATGGACCGCGTTTGACGCTGCCCATGATACAAAGAAGACATATCCGATTTAATAATGTCTATAGCAGAGGAAACGATGTTGTCTCTTGTGTAAACACGGTCTGAAAGGGTATGTATTCCATTATCCACAACTGACAAAGCCTGTATCAAATTAGCTTGATCAATTTGTCTCAAACGGGCCGCTGCCTCCTGTTGTGAAAGCTTCCAAATTTCATTATATACTTCATATAAAAAATGTTTTTTCCGCGGCATTCGTGGTCCTGACAAAAAATCTTGTAAGTCAGTATCATTAGACAGAAACGTGAGATGTGACTTAACTGCATCCAGCGTGGATGACTTCAACCATTGCTGACAAAGCTTTCCCACGCTGTATGTAGTAATTATATCAGCATGTTCTGGTGATATGTAGCGAGGGCCTGCCCTACTAGTCCTGAACCCCCCTGAAGAGGTGACAAAACGCTGATGACACCCATTAGTGTCTATGGGCCATAATAACCACCCGCCCGGATGTATCAATGAAGTGTTAAGCGTACCATTCTGGACCCAGTGTGTAAGCTCACTAAACGTGGCATTAATATATCTCTGCCAGTTGTTCAATTTGGAAGGGACAGGTATACTAGGCAAATTCAAATTCCCAATCGTTGCTCAGGCCAAACAGCTAGTCTGTTGTACAGTGTCATTGAGAAAAATCATTTGGACAGGAATAATACACGCCCTAAATAAAGTGTCCCTGCCTCGCATCTGCCAATTTTTCGTTCCCCAGACACTTTTCAAGTCAACAGTCTTGGACCAATATTCATACCCCTCAACCGAAAGTTTAGATACTAACAAATTTGAATACAGTAATTTAGTATCGGTCAATAACATTTGCTTATTAGCATGCGGAGCAACTTTAAAATAGTAAGACTAAGCATTCTGTTGATTATGCCCAGAAAAATTTGCAAATTTATCATAATACGTTTTAGAACTCCCCTATGGAGGAGTCGGGCAATGTTCCCATTGCATATATTCGAATATCGATTTAGGGCTACTAGCTTTATGAATAAAGTGGTGTTCATAATAATTGTAGCAAAATTTGTCACCATGATTATCTCTAAATAGGTAAGCATCTTGATCGTCATAGACAGTATAATATTGCAATTCTGTCAGCATAGAATCTACTGTCTTCACATCCCAATCATCAGAAACAATGCCTGGTATAACGATATAATTCATTGATAACTTGAGAACATACGGTATTTGAATCAATTCAGTGGGACCATATATATCAAACATTACTTTATCCCACACAATCCCATCCGGAATCGGTACTGCAGAAATGTTCACATAGGACAGGTCTCTTCGAACCATATGAGACGAAAAATGTGGTTTCAACACCGTCTCCACGTGCTCAATGTCAGATCGTTCAGGAAGAAAATGACCATGTATTACCAAAAAAAAGGTAACCACTTATCCCAACCACAAGAAAAGAGTCATTACAGTCATAAAAATCCACAGATAGTTCCAAGGAAAAACAAAATATGTGTGTTTAAGCCAACACAGCAGCTTACGTGGACCCCGGGCTGAAGATAAAGAGGACGTGGAGTCTGACACGATTTCATCAGTGTCGTTAAAGCAGCCAGAGGAAGTCCTTGCAAAAGGTGCAACCGAAAACAAAGAAGCAGATGGTGGCTCTCGCCTTGGCACGCTATAAACCACATCTTCAGTAATATCATTAGAACATACAGCAACTTGATCAAAAGATTCCAAATTATTCGCCGTCTGTGGAACAATCGCAAGATCAGCTTCCACCCTCCCCAAGCTCGGAGAGGAAATAGCGTCGGTGCAAATCACCTGCAGCGGAACTTCTTCCCCAGTAGTGAGAGGGATTCCGGAACTACTGGGTGTTCCTCTTGGTCTGCTGTGCAGAATCAGCCACATGTTGTAACTTGACATTATCAATGGAAACAAAGCAATCTCCTTTGGCCCCTCGCAACGGAGGCAAAATCACAGTTCTTGTGCCGCTGATCCCTATCACAGGGACAGGCACCCGATATTCTTTTTTCACTGTGACCTTTTCACGCACTAGATCCCCAATCTTGGGAATCCAACCAGTAGACGTTACCGGTTCGTCCTTAATTCCTGTGGAGGCAGCACTTGCAGAAGAGTTATCTTCACGGAATTGTTGTAAATCCTGCAAAACAGTAACACGATAATTTATGTCAAAGGGTGTATCCGCTGTCTCCACACCAGGACCATCTAGATCAGGAACATACATTTCTGTTCCAAACAGGCACTCATATGAAGTACGACCCCCCAGGGACCTTCTAGGCAAGTTATTAAGTGCTCTTTTTACTCCATACAGATGGGCTAGCCAACCACGACCCGTACCTATAACTCTGTCCGTTAAGGATTGCTTTAAATCGCGATTTAAATGCTCCACAACAGAATTTCCCTCGGGATGAAATGGAGACGAGAACTGGAGCTGGACCCCCAACGAAGCCATGGTGTCCCTGAATGCCTTAGAGGCAAAGGCAGGGCCCTGGTCCGAATGAAAAGCCGCAACTGCATATGTATCGACAAAGATGCGCAAATCTTTAATAACAGTTCGAGCGTCATCCGAGCGCTGTGGCCAGACCCACACAAATCTGGAGCACGAACCTCCAGCAACCAATATATATTTGTATGCACTATCTGGCGTCAGCGGACCACAATGGTCCAAGTACACACACTGTAAAGGTCTATTTGATATGAGGAGGGGCGTCTGCTGCAGGCATTTAGCCGTGGAAACTTTAATTTGTTGACAGATGTCACAACAAAGGACATAATGCTTTGTCTCTTTATAGAGACCAGGCCACCAGTTACGGGCCTGTAAGAGTGAAATTGTGGCTGCCACGCCTGCATGGGCAGAAGCCGCCCCCTCATGTGCTGCAGTAATTAATTTAGGTCGCTCAATTTTATTGGGAATTTCACGTACACCAACGCCTGGTGTTTTAACTACAGCGTTTAGCATACCACCCATACAATAACTATATTTAGAAGGGAATCCTTTAGGAAATGGCATGCCATCAGCCGTAGCTTTTATAGCAGCCAATACCTCTGTGTCTGGTTTGGAACTCGAACAAGTTACTGCGGCCACAGTGGCAACTGCCACTGCCGATTTCACGGCTTCATCAGCCAAAGTATTCCCAGCAACATGTATTCCAACGCGCTGGTGTCCAAGTGTATGCACAACATGGACTTTAGGAAGCGTTTCCTTCAGATCCACAACCTTCCCCCACAGCAATTTGTGTTTAATGGTGTTGCCTTTGGAATCTCTGAACCCATTCAGCCTCCAGTAGTGCAAATATTCATTGAAAGACTGAACACAGTAGTAGGAATCACAGACCAGCAAGGTAAGTATCGCCGGATCCGCGTTTTCTAAGGCTAACAATAGAGCCTTAAGCTCAGCCAACTGTGCCGTACAATCTCCCAAGGTCTGTGTATAAGTAGGTTGGGGGCAGAACACTTCCCCCTCCATAATGCCGCTCACCACTGCACATGCAGCAGAATACTGTTGTTTAGTCCCAACCGCTGGCTGCGCAGAGCCATCTGTATACATGACCACCTCGTACTGGTCAATAGGGAACGTGCCAGCGGGAACTGGGTACTCCATTTCATATTGAAGAAATTCTTGAGTCTGCAGTTTAGGATCAAATATGTACTCTACATCAGTGGCTGTCAAAGACGTTGCCCATTGTATCCATCGCAGGTGTAAAGCTTTCGAATTAGGAACACTCGCGTTCGTAACAGCCTCTAAGGCTGGAATCGGGGAAACAACAATGATGCCTTGGCCCTGGGCAAGAGGTCTTTCTTTAATCACAGCCATCTGTACAGCAGTGAGTATTTTCTCAGTTTGTGCAAATCGTTGTTCTGCAGCAGAATACAAGTGTGACTTGTATGCTATCGGGACTGTCTCACCCTCATTAAAGGTGACATATGTAAACCCAACGGCACCAGGTATGACCCTGATGACCAGATGCGTTTTATTGTCCCGTGTCTGTAAATGTTGAACAGCTAAGAGATCAGTTTGTAGATCTCGAAGAATATGTGTATGCTCAATTGTCCAAAATCTACTAGAAAAATTTGGGGGAATCAACTCGTATAATGGTTTTATACGTGTGGCGTAATCAGGAATGTAAGTTCTGCCAAAATTTAGAAACCCTAATAACGACTGGAGTTTCCGAATCGAATTAGGAGGTTGAAATTGAGCACATTTTTCCAAAAAGTACGGTGCTAACCTCTTGCCCTCATTCGACAACTCATATCCCAGGAAAATGACGCTGAGGAAGGCAATTTTTGATTCCTTAAAATTAAATTTGTAGCCAATATCAGCAAATCCCACAACAATGCACGCCTTAAATGTTGCAGTAACTCATCGTCTGTCAGATAGATATCATCAACATATGACACAGCTTCAGGGTCCAACTCGTGCAGAATTTCAGTTACACAAGCCGAAAAGAGTCCTGGGCTATTCTTATACCCCTGAGGCAGACGACAAAACTTTTTTTTGAGAGCCAAGCGCACTAAAGCTCGTATAGTCCCTGCTTTCGGGCGCTATATTTTGGCAGAAGAATCCATTTGAGATATCTAATGTTGTTTTGTATTTCTTATGCACAATATTATTCATGAGCGCTGCGCTGTGTGAATTTTGTATTGCATATGTGCGTGTATGTCCATTTAAATGTCTGTAATCCACCACTATCCTATATGAATTGTCCGGTTTAGCAATTGGAAATAAGGGATTATTCATCGGCGAGACACAGGGTTCAATTACTCCCTGGTACTCCAACTGTGTAAGAATTTTCCTCACCGATGCCCTTGCCTCAAATTTTATAGGATACTGCAGCTGCGGCTGAGGTTTGCCTTTTATCGGAATTACATGATAAGGTGATTGTCTATCCCACCCCACATGATTTCTATATAGGGTGGGGGCCTGTGCCAGAGCCCATGATTTACTATAGGACTCAACAAGTTCTCCTGGAACAAGTGGTGATAATGAAGGTGTAATAACCTCCTCCCCAACTGGACAGTCGCGAACAAAGTCAGGCGGCCAATCTTGTTCGGCCAGCAGAACGTCATACAATTTTACCAAATGGTCCCAAAAGATGGCGTTTACAGTGCGGTCAATGTCCCCTTCTAATTGTAAAGTTACTTTATATACTCTATTGGGGTCAGAGACACGCATATCCGCTGTTTCGACCTGGACGAAGTCATCAGTTGCTTTCTCCTCCAGATGCTCTTGAAGACTCCGGCGAACTATTGTGACCTCTGCCGCGCTGTCTAACAGTGCTAACGCCCATGTCTTCTTCGTCAAGAGAACTCTCTTCTTGAGCGACATGTCTAACTGAGACTTCTGCCACCTTCTTTTTATTAAATTGTTGCTTTTGTTGGAGCGGTTTCTCTTCCTGTTTAACAGAAACCTCAGTTGAGCGTTGTGATTCCTTTCTCGGTTTCACGTACTCAGTTTTCTGCTCTGACCGCCCACCTCTCTCACTTCTCTTGTCCGAGGAGTCCTGAAAGGAACGAGATTGCCACGTATCAGTATATTGATATCTATCAGGTGTCTTCAAATTATCCCTATTCCTGAGATTATACCTATTCTGCGGGGTCTCCGGCTGCGGAGACTTTCCCCCATCTTTCTTAGGTGTTTGTTGTTTTTTCTCCCAGCGCTTCTTTGTACCCTCAGGTTGCTGTTGTTTAGCATTATCCTTACTATTTTTACCCTGTAATTGGGGTTTTTGTGGTCTAGCCCCTAGACTATCACGACCAATACTGGAATATGTTTCTGCTATTATTCTTGGGAGTTCCCACTCCTGATTAAGTTGCGGAACGTCTCGAAGACGCATACGCACGGCTAACGCCACTGCCTCTCCCTTGAGATTACTCAAAATAATAGAAGAAACTGCGGCAAAATTGCCTATCAGCTGCATGCCTAAATCTAAGCGGGGGCAGCCCCATATTCATCTTGAATTTGTTTAAGCACTTCCGGTAGATTAGCTAATGTTGGTTTACCGTGTGCTGTAGTGTAGAGCGCGGCAAACACCGTGCCCCAGGTATTACAATGTTCCACAGTAGGAACCATTCCATACGGCAAACACATCGTCAATATTCTATGTTGATCCTGAGGTCCCATATGGGGAAATACTGCTTCCAGCGTATTAATTTTTTGTGCCAGCCAAAATGGAGTCTCCTCACGTTCAGCCGGTACCTTACCCATAACTGAGTGTACAGTGGCCGGATTGATACCCGGAACTACTGCCTGTGGGTGCGCCGGAGCAGCACGCGCTGCATTAGTATTTAAAGTCTGCATTACAAACTGAACCAGTCTTCTGTATGTAGTTGCTAAGTCTATATATAAACGACGAACGTCAGCCACTGTCATGTTAGCAACCGCAGGATATGGTGTGTATGTAGCCAATAAAGGCCAGGTCGGACCATCATTACTCAGTGGACCTAACCTAACTTGTGCTACTGGGTGTGGGAGGGCGCCATCATGCCAATTATGGTGTTCTTGATAAGATAAAGGTATCTCTAAGTATGCATAAGCCCTGTACTGTCCAGGGACATTCGCAACAGTGTAATCGTGAAAAGTGTTTGTACCCCCATCAACTGCCGGAAATACGACCCAAGAATAAAAAAGTTCTGTTCTATAGGCTGCATGGGCGTCCAGCACAAAAGTGACCGGACCCCCCTGGACCGTCAGTCCATGTGCTATCAGATGTCCTGTGAGCAGGTGGCGCATATTAAGTGCTATGTTTACTACTTGAGGATTTGCCATTATAAAAACGGCACTAAGGCAGAGAAGACACACCAATAACGGGGTTTTCCTTTCAAAATTCAAGCTTGAACAACCAACCACTAAGTAATAGGATGCACCTATCCCGTGGCGGCGGAAATCCTCAGCCCCACGGATGTCTCCGCTTACGGAACCGAGTAATCAATATATATATGAGACCGAGAGAGTCAGCCAGACCCAAAAATTTGAGCCAGACCAATCGTTGGGGGAGCCATGTCGCGTGGGCTCTCATTATCCTAAATGAGACTACTGGATTTCTAGGCAGCAGGATCGTTCACGGTGTGGGGGACTGAGTCGGACCCACTTGGAATGACCTCTGTCACCCTAAACCCGGTTTTGCTCTGGCTAACTAGCAGTGCCTCATTTCTCCAAAAGGGAAGAGATGATTGGGCAGCCGAGCGCATGACATCTTTGGAACTTCTCAGGGAAGTCGTGGTCACTCAGATCCAAACCAACTCTCTCATTTACAATATGATCTCATATACAAATGACAAAGGCAGTATAAGTTTTATATAATGTTTTAATAAAACAACTGCATTTTAGATATTAAGGCGTGAGCCGCAATAACCAGAACCATACAACACAGTAGGATTGAAATAGTCACGAGGAGAGTGAAACATAAGAATAACGCTATCATGGTGTTTAACAATTTCTACTCTCTCTCAGCTAGTTCTATTTCGAGCACAGCATGTTAAGCTTCTAACTTGCCTTTCTGAATCCCCGGGGAGACATCAGCCCTCATACCTGAGCAAAGGCCTGTGATCTGGTTCAGCATCTGCAACGAGGCAGTCAGCGTCTAGTTGTGGTTCCTTGGTCGGAATCTCCCTCTTGTGTGTATTGGGACAAGGAAGTGTTTTTATAACTAACATGTCAGCGTGATCACAAAATGTCCCTACGCAAGAATGCTAAACTCCTACCACGTCTATCGGCAATGTACCAGACTGTATCCTTGACTGAAGCAGAGAGTGAACAGGAATGTGTTATGGAGAACTCCAGTGCTGAAGTAGGCTAAACAGTGTGATATAAAAAATAAAACAAGACCGTAGAACTGGCTATTTGAAAAATAGCAGTACGAAGCCGAATAAAAGCATTTACAGCAAAGTGCACAGAGGCTCTAAGCTGCAAGCAAAGGAATAAAATACATCCTGGGCAAAATGCACAAAGGCCTAAAGCCTGAAGCTAATGCGCAAAGGATACGTAAAACTGACCACACTACAAATGCATACATCCCTCACCCGTCCATACACTCACATGCATCCCCCACCCCTTCACGCATACATGCATTCACATACACACCCATTCAGGATATGCATACATGCAATCAGACACACCCACTCACTCTCATTCATCCATACAGACACCCCCATACGCACGCACATATACACACACACATACAGTCGCAGACATGCATGCATTCAGCACCCCCTCCACAAACACGCACACAGATGCACCCAAACACACCACAGACTCCTTTCTCCCACTTTTAGACACCCACTTACCTCTACCATCGAGGACGACTGGGAGGGGATGGGTCCTGGCGGTCTTCCCTCTATGCCACCACCACAGCAGCAGGACACCGCAAGCCGTATAACGGCTCATAATATGGTGGGCGGAGTCATGCTGGTGTGGCGGTGCTGGCGAGGGAACAGCCTCTGCACCGCCGACTGCCAGAATGAATGATGGCTGTTCTCTGCCTCAAAAATGGCAGTGAGCAGCCACCACTCATAATTTAGTGGTCTGCTGACCGCCAACACTGGAAGTCGAATGGTGGGTTCAGCTTTGGCAGTCAATGGAATTGACCACCAAACTTGTAATGTGGGTCATAGTCTCCTTACATCTATTTAGAATTGAATGCACTAAAAGTACATTCAATCCAATACCAGCAACTTAGGGCCTGTTGGACTTTTGGCCATACGCAGGGACATCCCCAGTCTTTTTGCCTCCTTCCTCCTGGTTTTTCTGACCTCTCGCTGTTGGCTCTAGGACTCTGAGCACTTTATCACTGCTGACCAGTGCTAAAGTGCAGGTGCTCTCCCATCTAAAGTTGGTAAGATTGGCTTATACCCAATTGGCATATTTAATTTACCTATATGTCCCTTGTACAGTGGTATCTCTATACCCAGGGCCTGTAAATTAAATACTACTAGTGGGCCTGCATCGCTGCTTGCGCCACCCACTGAAGTTGACTTTTAAACCTGTCTCTGGCCTGCTGGCGCAGGGCCTGTGTGCGCAGTTTTCTGCCACAGGGACCTGGCATCTAAACTTACTTGCCAGGCCCAGAACTCCCCTTTTACTACATGTAAGTCACCCCTATGGTATGCCCTAGCTAGCCCTATGGGCAGGGTGCTATGTATGTAGAAGGTAGGACATGTGCCAGGTTGCGTTGCCTGTCCTAGTAGTGACAAACAGCCTAACTTGGTGTCTCACTGCTGTGAGTACTGCCTTCTCATAGGATTGCATTAGAAATGCCCTGGCTTATGTGTAAGGGGTATTGTCTGATTTATGAGGGGTAGCGTAGGAGTGTTTGGTGTGGTTGTGATGGTGATAATAAATTCTGCTTACTGGTGTGGGTGTATTTTTTATTACTATCACAGAAATGCCACTTCTAGAAAGTGCGCATTTATCTGTGCTTATGACTCTTGTGTTTTGCAGCTTGACTCCAATCCACGTCTGGGCAGAGTGACAGTTGGGGCTTTGTGCATACTTTTCAGACAGCCTATACACAGGGAGGGTGGAGGTGTCACAGAGGTGCATCTGCATACTGAATAGTCTTCCTGGGCTGAGAGAAGGGAGAGGTGGGGCACACCTGCATTTGTAAAGACTGTGCCCTGGCCTCACACAATAGGGCCGTTAACCCCCCACTGGTGTTTGGAGCCTGTGCGGAAAGGAGAGAGGGGGCACTCCCAGAACCAGTTGTAACTGGCTGGAACCTCCTCTCCCTACCATTGTAAAAACCTGTAAGAACTGACTATAAGTACAGGGGAATTTTCCCCACAATTTGGAGACTCTTGGAATCATCTTGGAACTGGACACCAAAGGCTGAAAGGACTCACCAGGAACCGCCATGGACTGCTGCTGCTGTGCTGACCTGTGACCTGCCTGGTCACTGTGAAGGACTTGCCACTTGCTGCCTTTCCCTTGTGCTGGCCTGTAGCTGGGCCCTCCACCTGAGGATCTTGTCTTAAGATTCTGCTCCCCAGGGGCAGGGTGCTGTGGCCCCTGACTCCTGCATCCATTTCTTCACGAGGGGTGCTTCTCTGTGGTTGCGGCTGCCATAGCTTATGGAGCCTTGGGAGCTCGTAGGCTCCTAGCTGCATTGTGCCCCTTTAAATAAGATCACCGCAGCGGCCCGGGAAGCTGGAAGAACACTCGCGCTCCGCATTGGGTGCAGGCGAGTGTCTGCTCGGGCCCCAGGAGGGGTCTGATCTTCTTGTGGCTTCACGGCAGGCCCAGGGGAAGGCGCAGGGAGTGCCCCCTTCCCTCTGGCCTCTGCGTTAGGAGCAGGACACTCCCTTTCTGCTGTTAGGTAAAACAGGCATTATTGTGGGCCCCCTCCCTTGGTGGAAGGGCCAGTGGAGGGCCGGGGGCCCCCCAGAGATCGCGGGGCCCGGGAGGGGCCTGTCATTAACCCGGAGGGGGTGCGTGGTGCCCCCCTCCTGCCCTAAGATGTTTTTGCTGTCTTTGGCCCCCTCGTGAGGGCCAGTTGAGGCCCTGGTGGGCCCCCAGTAATCACGTCCCCGGAGGGGCCTGTCTGTAAAAGAGAGGAGGTGCATGTCGCCCTCCTCTGACCCCAGAGTATAAGGGAGGCCCCCGTTTTGCGCATAGGAGTGCCGGGGCCCCATTGTTCGCCTTCTAGGCACTGGAGGTGCCTTCATCCAACCAGGTACTGTTTAAAGGACCAATATAGTTGCAATCCAAAGTTCTTTCTCCAGACTTTTGTTTGATTCATATATTACTTACCTGCGTTTGATATTTTTACAAATGTGTATGCAAATGTTCCTTTTATGGACATGCTTGCTGATATGTTTTTTTAATTTGCCACATGTTTTCTAATGTTCCTACTATGGGCATTTTATGATATTCTTATGACAAGTGCTGTGATGTAATAACGTGTTTTCCTGACTACTGCTTATGTTGCAGAATACTGAGTAACCTGTGTGTTATGTGTGACTACTGCTAGGTTGCAGAGTAACTAATGTGTAACGTTCTGACAACTGCTAAGGTAGCAGGATAGTACTGATATGTGATGTTTGGTCTGATAATTGCCTTGTGTACAATACAGTATATTTTCATATAATCTGGTGTTGTGTTTCCTTTGTGGTGGGGATATTGCGTCACGTGTGTTGTGTGTGTTGTGCAAACGCTTTACACATTGCCTCCAGGTTAAGCCTGACTGCTCGTGCCAAGCTACCAAGGGGGTGAGCAGAGGTTATCTTGGACGTGTAACTCCCTTGCCCTGACTAGAGTGGGTAAGTTCTGCCTGGCTGAGGTGCATACCCTAGCCAACCAGAAACCCCATTTCTAACTGGCCCTCATTTAAATATTGGTAGAGAAAGGAGGAAACCTTCATAGGTCTTGGAAGTAGTTGTTCAAGGCCTTCTGGTGCACCCTCAAAATATTCATGCTGGACTTCTGAAGGTGAATAAGCAATAAAGATGCCTTTAAATGTAGTTATTGTCTTGTGACATTAGTTGTGCATTCAAGCACAACAAATGTCACAAGTCAGGCTATGTTTTCTGACAAATTGCAGCTTATTCTTTTTACATGAATATTTCTGTATGCTTTTCCTTTCCTGACTGCAAAGTTAGATTATTTTGTAAAATGTACTATCTAATAATGTATATTGAGGTACAGGGAGCGTGTAAGGAAAGACTGCAGGATGTTAGTGTTCTTTCTAACATGAAATGACAACATGCTATCCCACCATGCTTTAGTAATCTATTTGCTACATTGTACCCCAGATTTCACCACAACTACCTACAACACTCGTACTACTCTCCTACTAAATAGGAGTGGCTCATTTGCTATACTTTGTGTGACACTTGGATCTTTCATCAATCCTAATTAATTGAGTGATGTAACACTGATTGCAACATCCCCATTTGGAAATTGATCTAGTACCACTGGAAACCTTCCTCTGAAACACTGGAGGATAATCCTTCCTCTGCCATGATCTTGTCACTTGACATCTAGATGGCAATTTAAAACTAGTTGCTGCAGCAGGATAGTGTTAAAATGTGTTTCCCCTGTCTCTATCAGTAGTGTATGAAACCCTCCTCATGTCAGAACTGCACACATGAGGAAGCAGTGGCACCTCTTTTTGTGGACTTAACTCAGCAGGCCCTGGGGTGTCCTTGAGTATTCCTACACAAATATGTGGTTCTGTCAAAAAAATCCCCTGGATTTGCCAGGACACTTATGCTTTTGTCACATACCACAAGGGATGCAGGGCTACCTGGTAGAACATGAAGATCAGCATTACTGAGCTTCCACTGCCATCACTATGTCTCCCATCACAACATTCACTTTAGCTTCAAGTGAAGATTTGGGGCCCTATGTACGAACACATTTTCCCATTGACACAGAATGGGAAAAACCCTTTGCTACATCTGGCCCTTGGTTCCTACATAGAAATGCATATATATGTTCAAATAGAGAGGAAAAGGTGTGATAACATACATTAGTATACATTAAATAAAACAAGAACTCTAAGGGATGATTCATAAAGTGTTTCCTATGTTTAAATCCTAAAATCTACAGGCAAAATCTACACCATTCCTCCATTATATCAGATAAGTAATAAGAGAATTTCAATGCAAAGAGGGTCAACACTGACACATATCTTTTTGGGTGTTCAAAAATATCTTGCAATACATTTCTCATATATATTTGTTACCATTCAAGATTGCTAGTTGATAACTATTATGGTAATGGGTTTCAAATTTGCAGTTTAGAAAGGGTGCCCCAAACACACCCTTTCAAAATCATTTTTCAACCCATTTATCAATTTGGAAAGAATTTCTGAGTCACTAAATAGGTTTAATACTTTAGAAAAAGGTTTCTACCAGTTGTGAACCCTTTGATTTAGAGAATCAGGGGCTTGGCAAAAGTTAAAAACCTTTGTACATTTGGATCCTGATACGTTATTTAAAGTTTGGTGGATGAGCAGCATCAATCAAAAATGGGAGATGTTGTGTCTGCAGTGCTATAAGTGCAGTGGTGTCACTGGCACTATAAATGTGACAGACAGGACATTTGCCTCTTTTTAGGATGTTCTATGCTTATGAACTCCAGATAAAGCTCTAAGTTACCACTGAAGATTACTATTACTTATATATGCATTGTTCTAGGTTAGACTGTACTGTCTTGAAACCTTCTGCCAGTTTCTTAGAAGGATGTATCTTTATAATTTCAAGGTAATCTATCCTTCTCACTGAGGCTTTTATAGAAAAAACACTCCTTTCATTTTCTAGTTCTCAAATGTCACCATTGTTGGTGATCTGAATTTTCATCTACAAAATATAGACAACTCTGATTCTACCAATCAACAGTCTACATGATTTTGGTTGACCTATTTTAGTTTCTTCTCCCACGCACCAAGCAGGGCACCTTTTCAGTTCTTTCTTTTTGAATTCTGCATCTATCTTAGTCCTTACTCTCTATTCCCCAGACCAACTATTTCATAGTTCATTTTATGTGATCTACTATAACATGTCTATGTCTTGATTTTGGCAATTTGATTTCTTCCTGAATACCTAATCTCTTGTCCTCAGGTAGTCCACAATGATGCAGCCCACCTGATTTTTAATCTCCTCTTTGCCACTCTGTCTCTCCTTACCCACCCTTGCTTAAATGGCTCACTATCTGAAAACATTCTACTTTCAAATCTCTCTGTATTGCCCACTAAATCTTGGAAAACTCTGGACCTATACTCATCCCCATTACGATTGTGCCATATTTCTCATGAGGTGTGGCACATCAAGTATAGCAGTGCTATACCTCACAGAAAGCCATTACCATAGTCATTATAAAATATAACATTCTTGCTTGTACTTATATCCTCCAGCATAGTTTCTTAGATGCACATCACAATCCCCCATTTCAACTCTTTAAGCAGCCCTTCTTCGATTCTCTCATGTTACAGGGGTACCAATATTCACCATAGCAATATTTTACTTACTCAACACATCTCAGTATCACAGTTCACCTTACACTCACTCATATGAAGCATTGCAGCCAACCTCTGCAACTTTGCACTCAGCATAAGCTTCAATTTCCCCTCCGCAGCCATAATAAACAACTTTAAACTTTCACCTACACAGGCAGAGCATGTCCCTGCATCCCCACTCATCACATGTAGAGCACTATTCACATAAAGCACACATCACTCTGCATCTTTCAAAGGGATAGCATCAATTCCCACATAACTAAAATACCATCCAATGTCCCAGCTCAACCAAGCACAGGGTCTTCCTTTATATCCATGCCTGCAGGTACAGCATTATATCAACTTAATTTACACACAGAAATACAAATGTAGCAAGTTAACTTTAGGAATACATACATATAGAATAATACACATACACACAATCACATGTACAAACACAGAACATAGACAAACGAACATAACACATAACATATCCCCAAATCAGAATACAAATGTACATCAGCATGCAAAGGCACATTTGCATAGATACACATGCACTTACACATTCTCATATATAAAAATACATAGAGGCAGAGGCAAGCTAAAAAAAAATCAAATAAGGAGAACAGGAAACATAGGGACATACCATCCTATGCTCCTATATACTGGCACACGTGCATACATATGCAAAACGATGCAGGCACACTCTTAGAAACATGCAAATACTTAGAACCTGTTTTGATAAAAATATTCACATTGTGCTGCTTCCATTTCCAAGCATTGTAATGTAAGATTTTCCCACTTCTTTGATACTTAATTAACCAACCTCCGAACAATGGAGGACGTAGTTGGTCTTCCTTGGATTTAATTTCAGGAGTTGCATATCACAGCACAAGTATTGAACTTACTGAGCCAACCAGTTGAAAAACAATTACACACAGCTGCACACACAGCCATTCAAATTTATAGACAAGCCAAAGTAACCCCACCCAAGGAAGCAATCCTACAGATATAAACAGATGTATGCACACATACACATCTTTTTCTTTCATATTCCATGGTCAAATCAGACATTATCTCAATTCTTGCTGTCCCTATTGTCCTCAAACCTTGCCAGATTGCATACGTAATGGTAGCTCTTTTAGAACTTGCTCTAGGTTATTATTAGGAATGGCTGACCCTGAGGCAGGCACAATCCATGTGTTAAGCTGCAGTCTACTTATTTGCTCATTGTTTACTGTAGAAACATGGTTGATAATCAGGCCAAGAGGTAATGCTGCAGTATAACATTGATATTTTGTTTGGCAGGGTGTAATGCTCTCTTGCAATGATTATGCTCATGTCGCATTGGAGGCCAAGATACTTGCTGTAGTCTGGAAGGCTAACACTTAAGAACATGTCTACTTCTCCGTCTTACACATTGGTGGACACTACAGTATATTGGCCACCTAGGTTGAGTTATGTTGGCTGCTGCACCACAAATCTCTTTTACAACTTGCAGGCCAATTGCCTCCATTAGTTCTAGCCATATATCATGCCTTTCTTAGGTCCCTAACAAAGACAATCAGTCACTCTCGCTGCCTACTATGGCATCACAAACAACAGGAAATGAAACATCTGCCACTGTGAATTAGAAAAAAGTGGTACCAGATGAGTTACTTGGTTATATGATGAGTCTTTGGGTAAACCATGTGAGTGATATCTTTGGTGTGAATGACATAGGTGAGGGTAATTAGGGTGATATATTGCAGTTGGTTGTGGTATTTGGTGCCACTGTGGAAAGGTTGAGTATTTTATTGAAGATTAATCAAGTAGATTTGTTACAACCCTAAACCTATATCAAAAAGGCTCTTCCAAAGGTGATTACATCTTTCTCAGTAGGTGAAAGCAGATGATCTCAATTAAGGCTTTTCCTTGTTTATTTATTCTTCTTTTCTTAATATGACTTTCTACCCTGCCCAATAATTATTTTTTTGGCATACCCAACCAAACTTTGTAATATTATTCTTTTTGCTTTAGCCACTTAGTGTATGATTTATATGGTAGAGGAGAGGGAACTCCTTCACAATAGTGACAGACTTTCTTCCCTGTCAACATAATGACCTGCCCACTTGATTAAATTCCAGCAGACCATAGATTGATGTGGCGGAGACTACTCCCTCTCCCCATGGTTGAACTTACTCTGTTGAGCCATCGAAGATTTAGCTGTATGTCCAACAACCTAATTTAAATGGGTGGACATACAAACGTTTTCCAATGCCCGTCAATGTCAGAAAAATTCTGGGGATAAGGGACACTGAAAAGTCCTATGGCTAGGGGGTCATTGTTTTTTTTTTTTTTACAAAGAAACTTTGAGATTTTCTTTTTGGAAATTAAAAAATATATAATTTAATGTACGACTCTATCATGTTGACCTAGCTGTCCATCTAACTCACAATGCATTAAACTGTCAATGCTTGAAATGTCCACCTAGCTGACATTTTAAAACTTGGCGGGTGGCATCTCCATCAAGGTGACTGAGTAATTTACTCCATTGCCAAGGCAGAGGACAGGCTGTATACCAAAGGCTGTAGGGGTGCCACCTGGCCACTCACCACCTGGTGTCCCAAGTACACCTCCGAACCCTGCCCTATTTGGCACTTGCTTGCCTTAATAGTGAGGTATGCCTTCTGCAGGGCCTCTAACCCTCTCCTTAGGTGTTGTAGGTGTTCCTCCCATGTGGAACTAAAAACAGCAATGTCATCCAGGTAGGCGGCACTGAACTCGTCCAGCCCAACCAACACCTAGTTGACTAACCTCTGAAAGGTGGCACGGGCATTCTTCATCCCAAATGGCATCACTTTAAATTGAAAGTGTCCATCTGGGGTAGAAAATGCTAACCTCTCCTTGGCCCCCTGAGTTAAAGCAGTCTGCCAGTACCCAGATGTTAAGTCAAACGTGCTGAGGTACTTGGAAGCTCCAAACCGGTCTATGAGCTCATCAGCTCAGGGGATGGGGTGTGCGTCATTCTTGCTGACCGCATTGAGTCCCCGATAGTCCATACATAATCTAAGTTCTGGAGTGGCAGCAGGTGCAGCAGCCTTTGGGACCTATACCACTGGGCTGGCCCAAGGACTGCTGGAATGCTCAATAACCCCTAGGGTTAACATTTTGGATACTTCATCCTTAATGCTAGCCTTGTCCCTGTCAGTCACCCTGTAAACTTTCTGTTTAGTGGGTGGACTGTCCCCAGTATCTACATCATGTGTGCACAAGTGTGTGGCCCCTGGGATCAGGTAAAACAGTGAGGTGAACTGTCCCAACACCTGGCGACAGTCCCTCTGCTGCTCTTCAGTCAGGAAGGGAGAGAAGATCCCTCCCTCCACAGACCCACCTTTCTCTTCTATAGACAGGAGGTCTGGAAGGGGCTCACTCTCTTCCTCCACCCCATCATCTGTTTGCAAGGAGCATGGACAGTTCAGTCCACTCAAGTGTGCCTTGAGTCAGTTAACATGCAGGACCCTTAAAGGGTTCCTTGGAGACTGCAAGTCCACCAGGTAGGTGACTTCACTCTTGCGCTCCACCACCTCAAATGGCCTAGTCCCCTTATCCTGGAGCACCCTAGGCTCCACTGGCGCCATCACCCAAAGTGATGTCCAGGTTGAAACTCAACCAGAGTGGCATTCTGGTCATACCACCGTTTCATATTCTCCTGGTTTGCTTCCAGGTTCTCCTGTGCGAGACCCCTGAAGCGGGAAGTCTGGTTTCTCAAAGCCAGCATGTAACTAAATACATCCTAGGGGGGGTTACTAGGAGCTTTCTCCAAAGCCTCCTTCACCAGACTTAAAGGTCCTCTCACAGAGTAGCCATAGATCAGCTCAAAGGGACTAAACCCAAGTCCCTTTTGAGGCACCTCCCTGTAAGCGAACAGAAGTCATGGCAAGAGGATGTCCCACTTTCACATCAAGGGCTCTGACAGGTCCTGGATAATGCTTTTCAAGGTGTGGTTGAATTTCTTAACCAGACAAATACTTTGGGGTGGTAAGGCGTTTTGAACTTGTAGGTCACCCCACACACTTTCCACAGAGACTTCATATACATGGATATGAAGTTGGTACCCCATCAAATACCACTTCCTTGGGAAACCCCATGCAGGTAAAAGCCCCCATCAGTGCACGATTCACCACAGGGGAAGTGACTGACCCCAGAGGAATGGCTTCTGGGTACCGAGTAGCATGGCCCACCAAGACCAGGATAAACCTGTTGCACATGGCTGTCTTGGGATCCAGAGGCTCCACAATGTCAATACCTACCCTCTCAAAGGGAATACTAACAACAGGTAAAGGTTGGAGGGGAGCCTTTCATTTCCCCCCACTCTTGCCACTTGCCTGACAAGTTGGGCAAGACCTACGGTGTGCAGCAGAATGTTTGTGCATTTGGGGCCAATAGAAGTGGGAGACAAGCTGCTTGGAGGTCTTGTCCAGCTAAAGATGTCCTGTCAAAGGCACATCATGAGCCAACCCCAGTAGGAAGGTGCTGAAGCACTGGGGTACCACCAGCATATGAGCTGACCCAGGCTCAGGAACCTTAGGCTCACTATACAGGAGTCCATCCTCCCAATAGATCAGGTGAGAACTGGGCTCATCACCTGTTGCCTGGGCTGCAGCCTGCTTCCTCAGTCGCTCTAGAGTAGGGCAAGTTTTCTGTGCCTCACAGAATGCCTCCCTGGTCGGACCCCCTTCCTGCTGCCACTGCTTCAGCTCAGGGACCTCCCCCAGTTCAGCCACCTGTTCCCCTGTAGGCTCTGGGGCGTCACCCTCAGGCTCCGCCTCCACCCGGACCTCTGAGAGGGACCCTGCCCACCCTTGGTACGTCTCCCATACCTCTTTTGGACCCTGATGCTCTCCCAGCGGTCCGCTTCCTGCGTAAGCTTCCTGGGATCAGTCAGCTTGCTGTCAATCAGGTGCTGGCACAGCTCTGGAAAACATAAACTGTTCAAGTGCTCCCAAGCAATCAGATTGTAAAGCCCCTCATATGTTGTTGACTTACTGCCCTTCACCCAACCATCCAGTGACCTGCAAAAAGAATCAACATATTCCAACCATGTTTGGGATTCCTTCTTCTTATGGGACCTAAACTTATCCTTATACTGCTCAGGGGTGAGACTATATCTTGTGAGCAGGGCATCCTCCATGATAATGTAGGTGAGATTCTGAGCATCCCCCAAGGCTGTCAGGGTATCCCCCTCCCCTCTACCTCAAAGTGCTTCCACAGACCCGCACCCCAATGAGCTTCAGGCACCAAATTCATGTGGAGAGCAGATTCATACAAATTGAATCACAGGTATATGTCATCCTCCCTTTTGTAATCCTTCAAAAGATCTTTAGGAATGTGCACCCTCCTCTCAGGCTGCATTGTGCTGTTGCTGCCACCATCTCTACTAGACTGGCTCCTCTGATCTAACTCTTTTAAGCTAAGCTCATGAGCCAGCAGTATCTTCCTTTCCTCAATGGCCATCATCTCTCTTCCATCTCTAGACTGAGTGTCTTCAACTCCAATTGGTAGTCTCTCTCTGTCTGTCTTTCCTGTAACTCTTCAGGAGTCAGACCCTTGGATGACACACTGCTACCTGCCCTGGAGACTCTCTCCATGGACATAACAGGCCCACCCACTATACCATTATGAATGGATTGCACCTCCTCCTCCTCCTCATCTTCCTCTTCCTCCTCTGTGTGGCCCTCAGCTTCTTTAGCTGTCACCCCGGCCCTCAGTGCCTTTTGCAGCTCCTCCTTCTCAGATGAGCTCTTAATGGGACAGGCAAAATCCTTACAGAACTGCTTCAACTGAGCCACTGTGTAGCTCTCCAATTTATTTATATCAAAAGCAGCACCAGCTGAAGCATCTCCAGATTGAGTCATGATGAAGAGTTAAAGATAAGTGCAAAGTTCCAAAGGCAGAAAACAAGTTCCCAATTGAAGTTTCAAAAAAGTCAATTAAGGGATCAGCAAGAAGAAGAACAAAAAAGAAGTCCCAAAGAGAAAGGCAAAAAAATCACAAGACAAGTAGTATGAGGTCATGTAGTCGTCTGAACTCAAAACAGTAGTGTACACTTAATTACTGTATGTCAAGTACAAATACAAGTCCAATCCCATTGCTGCTACCAATGTTAGAAATTGGATCTTTTGTTGGCAGTCAGGTTACCCCCTGTCCAAGCAAGGACCCTCACTCTAGTCAGGGTAAAGGAGAATCACCCTCAGCTAACCCACGCTCACCCTCTTGGTAGCTTGGCACGAGCAGGCAGGCTTAACTTCAGAGTGCTAGGTATAAAGTATTTGTACCAACATACACAGTAACTTAATGAAAACACTACAAAATGACACAGCACAGGTTTAGAAAAATAGAAAATATTTATCTAAACAAAACAAGACCAAAATGACAAAAATCCACAATACACAAGTCAAGTTATCAATTAAAAACCAAAAAGAGTCTTCATGTAAGTTTAAGTACAAAGCTAATGCTGTTAGCATGGAAATGTACCTGGGTGCGTAAAAAATAACCCCACACGGGTGAGTGTGCGTCAAAAAGGGCTTGCAATGCGTTGATATCACTCACGAGCAAGACCGTGAGTCATTTCTCCTTTAGTCCAGTCAGCGTGCATCGTTTCTTCTCTCCACAGGAGAGCGATACATCGATTCGAACTGCACTCTCGGGTCCTAGCAGGCCTTGCGTCGTTTTTACACGCCTAGTGATGTTTACATCGGAAATCCTGCCGCACAATGACCCGAAAACCACGCAGTT
Source organism: Pleurodeles waltl (assembly GCF_031143425.1). Taxonomy (NCBI): domain Eukaryota; kingdom Metazoa; phylum Chordata; class Amphibia; order Caudata; family Salamandridae; genus Pleurodeles; species Pleurodeles waltl. The sequence continues at coordinate 262,747,461 of NC_090448.1, read as the reverse complement.
GCGATCTCAGCACCCTCCGTCTGCGATGCTGCGTGCTGTTTCTCCAGCCGCCTACATTGATCTTTCAGCTGCGCTGCAGACGAGCATCGATTTACAGCTGCAAAGCCAGCGGCGTGTCGATTTTTTCGCCACGGATCGGAGTTGCTTCAATCTTTTCCCCGCACGACGCTTGGTGCGTGAATTTTTTACTCTTGGCCGCCCAGCTCCTCCTTTCAGGGTCCCAGGAACTGGATGGGCACCACTTGGCAGAGTAGGAGTCTCAGCAGAGGCTCCAGGTGCTGGCAGAGAGAAGTCTTTGCTGTCCCTGAGACTTCCAACAACAGGAGGCAAGCTCTAAGTCAAGTACTTGAAGAGTTCTTCACAAGAAGGAAGGCACACACAGTCCAGTCTTTGTCCTCTACCACAGGCAGAAGCACCAACTGATGGATAGCTCCACAAAGCACAGTCAAAGGCAAGGCAGCTCTTCTTCCTCAGCTCTTCAGCTCTTCTCCAGGCACAAGTTTCTCTTGGTTTCTAGAAAGGTTCTAAAATCTGTGGTTTTGGGTGGCCTTCTTATACCCATGTTGCCCTTTGAAGTAGGCTTACTTCACAAAAAAGTCTCTCTTGTTTGAGAAACCCTGCCTTGCCCAGGCTAGGCCCCAGACACACACCAGGGGACTGCATTGTGAGAGGGTAGGCACAGCCCTTTCAGGTGTTAGTGACTACTCCGCCCCTCTCTCCTAGCACAGATGGCCAATCAGGAAATGCAGACTACACCCCAGCTCCCTTTGTGTCACTGTCCAGTGAGAGGTGCAACCAGCCCAACTGTCAAACTGACCCAGACAGGGAATCCACAAACAGGCAGAGTCACAGCAATAGTTTAAGCAAGAAAATGCTCACTTTCTAAAAGAGGAATTTTCAAACACACAATCTTAAAATCAACTTTACTAAAAGATGTGTTTTTAAATTGTGAGCTCAGAGACCCCAAACTCTACATGTCTATCTGTGCCCAAAGGGAATCTACACTTTAATCATACTCAAAGGTAGCCCCCATGTTAACCTATGAGAGAGACAGGCCTTGCAACAGTAAAACAAATAATTTAGCAGTATTTCAGGACATATAAAACACATTACTGTATGTCCTACCTTAACCATGCACTGCACCCTGCCCTTGGGGCTACCTAGGGTCTACTTTAGAGGTTTCTTATATGTAAGAAAAGGGAAGGCTTAGGCCTGGCAAGTGGGTACACTTGCCAAGTCGAATTTACAGTTTAAACCTTCATACACAGACACTGCAGTGGCAGGACAGAGCTAATTAGGTGGATGGCACAACCAGTGCTGCAGTCTCGCTAGTAGCATTTGACTTACAGGCCCTGGGCACCTCTAGTGCACTGTAGTATGGACTTACTAGTAAATCAAATATGCCAATCATGGATGAACCAATGACATACACATTTTGTACAGGTGCACTTGCACTTTAGCACTGGTTAGCAGTGGTAAAGTGCCCAGAGTAACATAAACAGCAAAAACAGAGCACACATCAACAACTTGGGAAACAGAGGCAAAAAGTTAAGGGAAACCACTCCAAGCATGAAAGGTCTAACACAAAACATTCAATCTCGCCCTTAATTATGTTGTGGCTCGTGTTAGTGTGTGCATAATGATTTATTTTATTTGACATTGTGGGCCTGATTCTAAGCTTGGCGGGCGGCAGGAGCCGCCCGCCAAGCGGGAACCGCCAGAAGACAGTACCGCAGTCAAAAGACCGCGGCGGTCATTCTGGGTTTCCCACTGGGCTGGCGGGCGACCGCCAAAAGTCCGCCCGCCAGCCCAGTGGGAAACACCCTTCCCACGAGGAAGCCGGCTCCGAATGGAGCCGGCGGAGTGGGAAGGTGCGACGGGTGCAGTTGCACCCGTCGCGAATTTCAGTGTCTGCAAAGCAGACACTGAAATTCTTTGTGGGGCCCTCTTACGGGGGCCCCTGCAGTGCCCATGCCATTGGCAGGGGCCCCAAGACACCCCATACCGCCATGCTGTTCCTGGTGGGCGAACCGCCAGGAACAGGATGGCGGTATGGGGTGTCAGAATCCCCATGGCGGCGCAGCAAGCTGCGCCGCCATGGCGGATTCCCATGAGCAGCGGAAAGTCGGCGGTACACCGCCGGCTTTCCGCTTCTGGCCGCGGCTGTACCGCCGCGATCAGAATGCCCGGCGGAGCACCGCCAGCCTGTTGGCGGTGCTACCGCCGACCCCGGCCCTGGCGGTATTTACCGCCAGGGTCAGAATGACCCCCTGTGTCTTTTGCTTATCAGTGGGCCAACTTATCTCATGCCATTACGGTGCTTTTCTTAAGATTTCAATACACAAAGGTCAGTGAGTTATATTTTACAGTCAACATTGTTTGTGGACTTTGTAAACCACATAAAATGACAAAAAGAAGTACCTTAATACATTAGTATTGTCATGTCCCTAAATTTATGTTTATAATGCAAATTATGTGTATACAATGATGAGCTGAGTAAGGATTCAACAGAATATCTGTAGCTCTGATAACTTAGGTAGTTGAGCTGCTAATCAGTCACATTTGTAATACATGTGTTTTATCAAAATATAATAAATAGGAACAGTATCATGAGGGACCTCACGCCACTGCCTTTTCTTCATGTTTTGTAACTGCTAAGAGCAGTTTCCAGAGTGCTGGCCCTTCCTGTCCAGCTGGCACATTTGCTACTTGGAGAGCAGGTCTTTTTAACAATCGAAGTGTTAAAGAAATAGATTCATTACATAAAAATATTGGTACAAATCATTTTCACTATATATATATATATATATATATATATATACACACACACACACACACATATTACGTGCTGCTGGTCGCCAGTAGGTAGTTATAGTTAGGACCTAGATTCCATAGAAAAAGCATTTTTTGACTTGGCTATATCTTGGTGTTGTTTGGCTAATCTTTACAAGATTTTTTAAAAAAGTGTGCAAATGGTCTTGCTGTGCAAGGAATGTTTTGCGGTGATCTGTCAATCGGGGGCCAAGAATAGGGGGTAGAAAATGTGCATTTCCAATGATAATGTCCATAGACTCTAGACATGCCTGCAGCCTGGACCACTGGACAGAATTATACCAAATTTGGCTGAAAGTTCGCAGATCACCATTTTTCTTATTTGGTGTAAATCCGCTGAGTAGATTTTAAGATAGTAAAGGTAATCAAAATTTGTATATCTGGGTGGAGCCTGACCACAGATCTTATGGTGATATCTGATTGGCTGTCAACACTTCAAACAGAAAGTGATGGCAATAATCTTGGGACAAATATACATGACAGCACCCCATTGAAATGCATTATAAAGAAATGCAGATTTTGAGGGTCACAATAAAAATAACATATAAAGGGTGATAACAAATTCTAGTTACAATATGAATTATTTCTTGATGGTACCACGCAAATTTGAGGAATTGTGGTGTGTTCAAGGTGATTTAGCCTGCTAGGAGTTCATGATTCATGTTTGAGAGAAAACTGTAATCAAACAATTTTCCCATAGAGATTATGGAAAGTGCTCCAGAAGCTAAAATGAGAACATATTTTTTGTAAATGTACACTATCTTTCTCAGGCATATGAGAGTGAAGTCTAACATTCTCAGTAGAACATGAACTTTCAACAAGAGCAGTCAGTTGACTCCCTTGTGTTCTACTGTAGCCTCCCAGAGTGTTCAAAGGACCACCCGGGGGCTAGTCTTACTTATGACAAACCTGTGACACACCTGAAGCCACCTTGAATGAATCAAACTGGTAAAACTTAAAATATTTAATTTAGAAAGAAACAAAATGATGGGGTTCATTTTATCATAGAAATTATTGTTAGTGCTGTAGAAAGCAAACTTGGGACATGTTTTAAGTGAGTTCTCAAATATCTTCCTCTTCTATTTCATTAAACCATTCTGACATACAGACTGAAACATGCACTTCCAACACCAGCACATCTGAAAGTCATCATGATGGAATTGGAGTGGAAACCTGAAAGCATATTCTACCTAGGATACTGCAGTAAATAAGTAAGGTAGGGGGCTTTATAACAGAAAAGCCTCTGAAGATAGCCACCAGAGAAAAAAGAGCCCACATGTAGCCCAAATATCACAACCCCTCCCCCAATGTAGCTCAGATATAGTCCAATGACAGAAATGTGCAAAATGCATAACTTTTTTTGTTCTTTGTAGCTTTATATAGCTGGCCCTGAACTGAAGGCTCTGAGTGCTTTCATTCAACACATTCATTTTGGTTTTAGGCACAGGGAGAATGAGCGATTTGCCTAGAAGCACAGGGTGTTGAACCGATGCGGAAACTGAAACCTGGTTCCTCAGACAAAACGTCAGCAGCTCTGGCCATAACGCCACATCCTCTTCCCTACGTGCAACAAGTAATCAAGTGTTTAACTGGATACAAAACATAAAGATTGCAAATTAGAATTTTAGATCCATTACCATAAAATCTATGGGAAAACGACCCCCTAATTTTTATAATTTCTAAAGCAAATGCTTTAGGTGTTACAGTTTTGATTCCACCTAGATGGCTTCAGGTGTACCACACTTTTGTAATACACAGAGAATGTTAGTAATCTAGTTGTTCATTAGAACACTCTGGGGAGGCAGAGGTCAGGGACACAAACTTGAACAATTGAGGGAGGGGAGAAAGGGGCAGAGGACAATGGAAGACAGGGTGGAGGGGGCAGAGACAGGCAGCAGCCATCTGACCATGTGTGGCAACTTAACAGAACACTCAGAGTAGATGGGGGGACAGTGGTAGCTCCAAGGAACATGGTGAGCCAAAGGGAGGGAGCAGAGGCATGCACACAGGCATCAGAAGGCAGGGGAAAGGAGGGTAGTGGCAGCAAGCTAAGCACAGCATCTAAGTAAGAGGACAGTGATAGGGTATAAACTTGGGCAACAGAGGGTAAGAGGGGTCGGAAGGGACATCAAGCTAACTGGAAGGCAGTGACAGCACATCCAACCATGCAGGGTAGGAGGGAGGGGGTTATTGCATGGATTTGGACAACAGAAGGTGGCAAGTAGGTGGATAGGGTCAGCAAGCTAACTGTGCAGGGCAGGCCGGAAAGGCAGTGAAGAACAATGCCCACACAGGGCTGGAATGAGGGGGCAGGGGTACGGACTTGGACAATGGAGGATAATGGGGAGGCAGGGGCAGAAAGCTCAGACGGGGGGCAGCACAACCGACAATGTTAGGCCAAACCCTGTGTCCATCCTACTTTAGGTTAAAAAAAAAAACATGAACGTTGCTAAAAAACAAAGGTTAAGGTGATGTTACAGTTAGGAATTGTAAGAATATCTAACTGTATACTTTACAATAAAAATCCCTATAAATTTACTGAAAAAAGCAAAGGTTAAAGGGATATTATAGTTAGGTGAAAATGTCCCATAAACATACCATTTGAAACTATTAAAACCACTGAAATTCACAAGTTATAGTTATCTTAAGTAATTATAACTCGTGCCCTAAAGTAACTGTAACTTGCACTCTCGCCACGCCATGCTTTCACCTACGCATATTAAATCACTCATGATCTATTAATTGACTACATTTAGAACATCCTTAATCACCACTGAAATGCCATCATTGTTGATAATACTGTGCATTGTGGCCCCCAAGTGCATGGCAAGAGTGCAAGTTATAGTTACTTTAAGGCACAGGTTAGTTAGACGATACCAATAGTTTTCACTTAGGCTATGATAGTGAGCTGTTAAATTCCAATATGTTGGTAACTCTTTATACCACACACATTTGAATTCCTAAGCTCTTACTGCCTCTTTCTGAGTTTTGATAATTGATTACTGCTTTGAGATTCAGAACCAATGTCATATTGCAGACTTACTCTCAAAAGTGGGTATAACACTCATTGTGTGCCCCTACTCTTTTGGAAGTCAGGATGTGTGACAAAATGCACTTTGCAAGTCAGAAATACTTCGGCAACTTATAATTCTGCAATTTACTGGCTTTGTGACAACAAACCAGTTTCAGTCACAAGGGCCTTACTCATTACATAATCAGTTTCTTCATCCAAAGTTCTAGATGCATACTAACAGATAGATACTTACAGCCATGCAGCAATCTTAATAATATTCAATTTAGTTTGACTTGTTCTGCCATTTTGGAATTAGGGAGAAGTTCAGCAATTACATTTCTCTCCAGGATTTAGCCAAACAGTGGTAGTCACTGTTTTTTGCCTCTGGCATGGAAGATGCAAATGCCCTAATAACAGCTTGTGCAGTTCTGGTGTGATTATACTGCAGGGTAAATTCACATATTTTACCACTTCTCTGTGGTAAGGTTCCCACAGTACTGTGCAACTACAAGTAAAACCACATGGAATGAGGAATTCCGGTGGAGTGGGCTTATTTTCCAGCCATGACACCATACAGAATCTCCTTGATCTCAGCAGGTGGGAAATGTATGAGGGGGCCCATGCATGGGTTTAGGGGTGAGGGAGTGGGGTAGGAGAAATGGAGAAGGGAAAGGGGGGTTAGCAGGGTAAGATCTGTATGACTTCTAGTTAGAAAAACAACTTTTGCTGCTGCTCCAAAATCTCAAGCAACTTTTCCTGCTGTTTTTTCTGTCCAAAAAGGTAGAGTCAGGTTTTTCCATACCCAGTAAATCCCAGAGCAGGACAACCTAGTTGTGAATAATCAAACAAAGAAAAGTGAGTTTTGTTCTGCTTGACTTGTAATATGGCTGTGAAAGGGATTTTCACAATAAGAGGATGCTAGAATTCTGTAGATAGATCAACAATACTGGCTTGCCTAAGATATGTATTTGGAGTTTCAGGACTAGAACAAGATGCAGGCATCAATCAATCAATCACTCAAAAAAATGTATAAAGCGCGCTACTCACCCGTGAGGGTCTCAAGGTGCTTTGGGGGGGGGGGGCAGGATGGTCACTGTTCGAACAACCAGGTTTTGAGGTTCTTTCTGAAGGGTAGGAGGTCTTTGGTTTGGCGGAGGTTGGTGGGGAGTTCCAGGTTTTGGGGGCGAGGTAGGAGGAGGACCTGCCTCCTGTGGTGGTGCATTGGATGCAGGGGACTGTGGCTAGGGCGATGTTGGCTGATCAGAGGTTGTGGGTGGGAGTGTGGAAGTTCACTCTTTCATTGAGATATGTCGGGCTGGTGTTGTGGAGGGATTTGTGTGCGTGGATGAGGATCTTGAATATGATTCTCTTGTTTATGGGGAGCCAGTGAAGGGTTTTGAGGTGTGGTGAGATTCGTTTGTGGCAGGGGAGGCCAAGGACGAGGCGTGCAGCTGTGTTCTGGATTCTCTGGAGTTTGCATGTGAGTTTGAGTGTGGTGCCGGTGTAGAGGGCATTTCCGTAGTCTAGTCTGCTGCTGATGAGTGCATGGGTGACTTTCTTCCTGGTCTCTGGGGGAATCCATTTGAAGGATTTTTTTTAGAGTGCGGAGTGTGTGGAGCCAGGAGGAGGTTAGAGCATTGATTTGCTGTGTCATGGAGAGGGAGGGGTCCAGGATGATGCTGAGGTTGTGTGTGTAGTTTGCGGGGGTGTGCGTGTCCTAGGGCAGTGGGCCACCAGGAGTCGTCCCATACAGTTGTATGGGGCCAAAGAAAATGATCTTGGTTTTGTTGGAGTTAAGCTTGAGGTGGTTAGTTGTTATCCAGTTGGCGGTGTCGAGGAGAGCTGCATGTAGGTTGGTTTTGGCGGTGGTGAGATTGCGGGTGAGGGAGAGTATGAGTTGGGTGTCATCTGCGTAGGAGAGGATAGTGATTGCGTGTGATCGGAGGATGTTGGCTAGGGGGATCATGTAAATGTTGAAGAGTGTGGGGCTGAGAGAGGAACCTTGGGGGACTCCGCAGATGATCTTGGTGGTGGTGGAGTGGAAAGGTGGGAAGCGGACTCTCTGAGTCCGGTCAGTGAGGAAGGAGGTGAGCAAGTCTAAGGCTTTGTGGCGAATTCCTATGTTGTGGAGGCGTGTGCGGAGTGTGTGGTGGCAGACAGTTTCAAAGGCTGCGGAGAGGTCTAGGAGGATGAGTGCGCCGGTCTCGCCTTTGTCGACTTTGGTCCTAATGTCATCACTGCATGCGATGAGGGCTGTTTCCTTGCTGTGGTTCTTGCGTAACCCGGATTGTGAGGGGTCAAGAGTGTTGTGTTCTTCGAGGTAGTGGGATAGGCGGGTGTTGACTAGTTTCTCAGTGACCTTGGCGGGGAAAGGGAGGAGGGAGATGGGGCGATAGTTGGAGAGGATCTCTTGGTCGACGTTGTTTTTTTTTTAGGAGAGCGGTGCTATCCGTGTGCTTCCAGGGGTCCGGGTAGGTGGCTGAGTCGAAGGAGGAGTTGATTATGTTGCGGAGTATGGGGGCGATGGTTGGGCTGGCTTTGTTGTAGATGCAATGTATACAGGGGTTGGAGGGGGATCCGGAGTGGATGGAGTTCATGTTTTTTTCGGTTTCTTCGTATGTGGTGGGGGCCCAGGTGGTGAGTGTGGTGGGGGGGATCATGAGTGGGGGTAGAGTTGGGTGACTGGGGGGTTCGTGTGGTGTGTGTGTGTGTGTGTGGTATGAAGCTGTTGTGGATGTCCAGGATTTTGTGGTGGAAGAGGTTGGAGAGGGTGTCACATAGGGGCTGTGTGTGTGAAGGGTCTATGTTGCTGGCTTTGGGTTTGGCTAGTTCATTAATGATGGTGAAGAGTTCTTTGCTGTTTTGAGAGTTGTTTTCAAGGCGTGTCTTGTAGTGGTCTCTTTTAGCGGTGCGTATGAGTTGGTGATGGGTGCGAATGGTAGCTTTGAGGGTGGAGAAGTTAGTTGTGGAGGGTTCTTGTTGCCATATTTTCTCCGCTTGCCGGCATTTGCGTTTGGAGTCTTGGAGTTCGGGGGTGAACCGTGGGGTGTTCTTGATGTTGCGGGGGGCGATGTGTTTTCTGAGGGGGGCTACTGTGTCTGCGCAGGTAGTGATCCATTTCGAGAGGTTGTGTGCTCCTGTGTTGGGGTCGTTGGTGTGGGGGGGTTGTGAGTCAGTTGGGAGTTCAGGCGTTCTGTGGGGATCTTGTTCCACATGCGGTACGGTGTGGTGTGTTGATGGTGGTGTGTGGGGTGTTTGGCGAAGGAGAAGTGGACGCAGTGGTGGTCAGTCCTGAGGAGTTCGGTGGTGTGGGTGTAGGCTATGTGTTGGCTTGAGGTGAAAATTGCGCCAAGCGTGTGTCCTGCTGAGTGGTTGGCTGCAGTGACCAGTTGTTTGAGTCCGAGGTTGGTGAGGTTGTCTATGAGGGAGGTAGAGTTGTGGTCTTGTAGGTTCTCCAAGTGAAAGTTGAAATCACCGAGGAGGACATAGTCTGTGGAGGTGAGGGCGTGCGAGCTGATGGTGTCGCCGATGGTATCGCAGAAGGCGGGGCGTGGTCCTGGTGGTCTGTAGATTAGTGTACCTCTGAGGGTGGAGGTGTTGTTAAAGTGGATTAGGAAGTGCATGTGTTCTGTGTTGTCAATAGTGTCTTGGGAGCTGGTGGTGACTTTGATGGTGTCCCTGTGTAGGATGGCGATGCCACCCACTAGCCTGTTGAGGCGGTCTTTGCATTGGAGTTTGTATCCCTTGGGGGTGGCAATGGCTATGTCTGGTTCCGAGGAGGGGTTGGTCCAGGTTTCCGTGAGGAAGGCGATGTCAGGAGAGTGTGATGTGATGAGGTCCCAGAGTTCTATGGCATGTTTGTGAAGGGAGCGGGTGTTGAGGAGCAGGAAGTTGAGGTGGGTGGTGTTGGTGTGGTGCATGAGGGTGTTGTGTATTGGGTGTGTTCTGGTTGTGGGGTGGTGTGTGGCGGGGCTGGTTGGTGGGGTTGGGGGCAGAGTAGGTGTGTATTGTGTTGGGGGTGTTGTGTTTGTTGTTGGGGGGGTCGCTATGGTTGGTGTGTGGTGTGGGGGGTAAGGAGCAGGAGAAATGACAGGTGAGGCAGCTGAAGGGGCCATGAGTGTGTGTGGGGCTGGAGAGGGTGCAGGTGAGGCAAGGGCATGGGTTGAGTAAGTGGAGGGTGAGGGGGGGTAGGTTTGTTTGAGAAGGCCAGGGGGACTGGCGCTGGGCGCGGTCTTGGCGTGGACGGGCACAGACAGGCCGCGCCAGCGGCACATCCGCGCCGCGGCTGCCATAAATAGGGGGGAGGGAGGGAATGGCAGCTTGGAGGAGGGAGGGCTGGACAAATGGGAAGGCTGGGGGGGTGGGGCCGCAGGGGACGCAGCAGCAGGGGAATCCTTAAGGGAAACTGCAAATGGACGGTGAGATATGAGATATCCAGAGGGGTATCAATACTGGAGTGTATTTAGGGACAAAAACACACTAGATTTTATCAAAACCCTACATGATAATATATTTTTGGAATTGTCTTTCTTTGAGAGAATCAAACAGTCTGCCCATTTTTCCAGTGGGTTTAATTTATCAAACTCCTACATGAAAATATGTTCTTGGAATGGCCTCTCTTATACAGGATCCAACAGCTCAACCATGCTTCTGGTGGGTTTAATGTTCACTAAAAATTAAACTCTACCTTGCACTAATTGCAATTAAGCACAAAATGAGATGAATATTAATGCTCAGATCACCGCAAGGTTCATGGAAACCCAAGATGTCTTTCCATTGTGACCTGAAAACTACAGACCTAGGGCCAGATGTAGCATTATTGCAAATTGCGACTTGCAATTTGCGAGTCGGAGCGACTCGCAAATTGCAAGTCGCAATTTGCAATGCAGAACGGTGTCTCAGACACCGTCTGCGAGTCGCTATGGGGTCGCAAAGACCCACCTCATTAATATTAATGAGGTGGGTCGCAAATTGCGGCCCCATAGCGACTATAGGCACTCGCAAACATGGAGGCCTGCTGTAGTCAGCAGACCTCCATGTTCGTGACTGCTTTTAAATAAAGCAGTTTTTTTTTTAAGTGTAGCCCGTTTTCCTTAAAGGAAAACGAGCTGCACTTAAAAAAATAAAACCGAAACCTTTAGTTTCGGTATTTTTTCAGGGCAGGTAGTGGTCCCTTGGACCACTACCTGCCCTGAAAAAATTGTTTTGGGTCCATTCACAAAGGGGCGTTTGCGAGTGGGTTACCACTTCAAGTGGATGGTAACTGCGACTCCATTTGCGACCGGATATGCGGTCGCAAATGGAATTGCATTCCACTGCGAATCGCAAATAGGAAGGGAACACCCCTTCCTATTTGCGATTCGGAAATGCATTTTGCGAGTCGGTCCCTAATTCCCAAACTGCACTTTGTAGTATGTTGTTTAACACTACAAAGCTTACTACACATTGCAATTCACAAACAATGGTGGTCATTACGAACTTGGCGGTGTGGCCCAACATACCGGCGGTTGCGGGAAAACCTGCCAGCCGGCATGGCGGGCCACACCGCCACATAATAAACACCATGAGGGGAACCATCAGCGGCCCTCACTCACCGCCAGGCTGCCTCTGTCAGGCAGCCTGGCGGCGGTCGGAATCATTATCTGACAAGGCAGAGGCAGCAGTGATTCATCAGCCTCCAGCCTTTCCCAAGGCTGGTGGAAGGGGTGCACCGGGGCACCCCTGGGAGCCCCTGCACTGCCCATGAACTTGGCATGGGCAGTGCAGGGGCCCCTGTGCAGTGCCCCATTGCGCAGATCACTGCCCGAATTTCGGGCAATGAGCTGCACGACAGGTGCAGCTGCACCCGCCGCACACAGAGGTATTGGCGGCGGCTCCACATGGAGCCACCATCAATGTCCCGGCCAGGCATTCCTGTGGGCCGGCGGGCGGAAAAAAGGTTTCTGTCCGCCGGCCCACAGGAATGTACATTATAGGGTCAGCGGGGATCTAGGGACGCTGGTGGTTAGTGGTTTGATCGCCAGTATGAACTCAGCGGTTTTGACCGCCGTGTTCATAATGAGGGCCTATGTTTGGAGGCATATGCCTCTGCATTAGCTACACTTATGTGTGTGGAATTCTCTGCCTTGACTGAGGAGTCTCAACACACATAAGTGTAGGTTTTAGTTATAAATGTGGGAGGAACACACGGGGGTGGCTTAAAGAAGGGGCAGACTTACTAGAGGAATGGGATTACAGAAATAGTAAGAGGAGTTTAGGGAGGGTTAGCAAGTAATTTTTGAAGGGATGTCACAAACCCACAGAAGAGTAAGTCATGTGCAATATTCAGGGGTGGAGCCATTTAACTTATACTTTTGTAATAAGTTTACTATTTTGTGTATACCAAGAGTAGTAAACTTACTTCACAGTGTAAACTTGCTCAGAAGTGTGAATTACCTTTGTGAATCAGACTCAGCATCTTTTTCAACAAAAGTGAAACATACATACAGTAATTGTATATAGGAAGAAACACGCATCATGCAGTTTGGTTTATTTTATCTGACAAAGGAGTTGTGGTGCACTGTGAATATGTAATTAAAAAAATTCTAAAAATCTAGATAGAAGTCCTAATGGATTGCTTTTTATTTCTTACAGGTTCCAGATGCCATAAAGAGGTGCCAGCGTGCTGGCATCACTGTCCGCATGGTCACCGGAGACAACATCAACACAGCCCGCGCAATTGCCATAAAATGTGGAATTATTCATCCTGGTGAAGACTTTCTCTGTTTGGAGGGAAAGGAATTCAACCGAAGGATAAGAAATGAGAAGGGAGAGGTGAGTAGTTCAATAATGCATTATGAAAAGCATTATCTCTTGAAGCACTCTGGAATGCTAGTTTCCTTCAGTCTCTTTATTGTTTTGTGTATGCAGTGAAGTATATTATTTATTTATGTATTGTTTTATTTATTTATTACTGTATTCTTTCAATCTGTGTAGTTTTATATGACCCACTGAACTTGACATCACTTTACATGTAGAAAATTAGCATGAGAGAAGTAAACAACAATAGTGCTGAACTGGAATCAGTACCCTCTCCCCCCACACTTGTGAATGCCTAGAATCTGGAGCTTGGGCGTGGGCTGAGAACACATTTAGAGGTCTGAGAGACAGGACCAGTAAGCCCACATCAATCACCTCAAACACACTGCTGGCTCTACATCCCATGTCAAACATATAAGTGCGATAGACCTCCAGCATGGGCCATTATTATTGTTACCACTCTGAGCCACTATCCTTATCAGTTCTCCACAGCTGACTACCAGTACGCCCGACCCAATCCTGGCAAGATTGCCACCCTCTTGAATGTCCTCAGATTGTAGGATCTTTGGGCCTGCACAGGACTCACTGACCTGGCTCTTTGTCTTTCTCCAAAAGTGCACTCTCACCCCATTGACTGGCTGCAGATGCACTGCTGGATCATTTTTTGACTCTGCACTAGAATTCTGATATGCTGATACACTCTTCCCCTGCATGGGGCAAGCCTGTTGATCACCTGTATGTTGCTTTGTAATGCAGGTACTATATGTTTAAAAACTCCATAAAGTCATACTTCTAGTGAAATATACTTGTAGCTACTATTCTGCAGAATAAACTAGAACTCTGGGGCATCTTACTCCAGCCACAACTCAAAATAATTTGAAAAACGTGGGGCCATACATCATGATTTCCATAGGAAATTTTATATGACATGTTTACATAAATTAACATTAACTGCTATGATTTTCAGAAAATAAAAAAGTTCCTTAAGGTCTTCTGTACACTTTCATTGATTTTACCACCCTGTCCCTAGCCCTTCTAACATATAAATTTTAATCTACTTGGGATGGGAAAAAAGCAACAATGAAAAATGTATAGTTGTCACAATCATATGCTTCAAATAGTAAAACAACCTTTATAGTACGGCTAGTCTTGCAGGGTCTTGCTCAGGCAGCAATTTAAATTAGTTTTAAAGCTTGAGGCCTCAGAGATCGGTTTACATATTACAATAGGATTTTAAAATGTATCAATGTAGATCATGCAATATCTCCTCATTTCATGATATGAATGTCACTTTATCAAGAAGGTTCCTCATGGTATTGATACTACAATAGCAGTGTTCCCAAATTCCCTTGAAATATGTTATGTTTGTATTCATTATGCCACAATATAACAGTTTATTTTGTGCATAAAAATACACAAAATATGCCAACCATTGCCACCATGTTATTTTATTCAATGTTATGTTATGAAACAGAACATTGTTATATTACATTAAGTTATATGTTGACATTCTTTTTAGAGTGCACAACTGCCAACGTATCTTGGTGATATGAAGTAGCCAAAAAAGATCTCTGATATATTGGAACAATTAGACAGTTTTAGGCTGAACAACCACAGCTTATTTTTTCTGGGAATTTGAACATGAAATTTGCCATTCAATTATTTATTGCTGCCATAAATTAAATGGACCAAAATGGATCTAGGTGCAGAAAATATTTAGGGCCAGAAATTAAAATAAACAAAAATGTGCAGATAATACAAAGCAATCATTTTTAACACCTTTCCATAAAAAAGCAAGGATTTTTTTATGAGTATGTAAAGAGAGTTATTCCACAATTGACTTTTTGCACGTTGCTCTATATACCGCTAGAAACATATTAGTAGATGATTGTTAATTCCTTGATGGCTGATATTTTATAATTCTTTAACTAAGATCTCTGAGACGCTTGAATCAGCAGTCCTTAGTAACTTAATTTTAGGGGTGAGGCTCATTGCTGAATCCAAGATGAAGTCTAGACTTATTTGATTTGGAGGAAGGAAGATGATGCATAGATAGTTGTGTCCCTAAAAGGCTCACTTTTGCCTTAGTTGCAGTAGGGGTTACTCTGCTGAAATTTAGTTAGTAGTTTTATGTGGGCTTACATTAACTGACTGCTTGAAAAGCATATAACAGCCCAGCCAGTCTCATTGGGATCTAAGTGAGGTCAGCATAGGAGTGATTTTTTTTTTCTTTCTAAAATATGAAATTAAATAATGGTTGAATATACATCTTAGAGACAAGGGACCTCATTTCAATTTTGATGAAACCAGATCTTTGCTGTAAATTGGTGGTGCTCCTGCCCTGCAGAATTCATAGCTCCACATCTGTATAGAGAGGTGAAAATGCTTCTTTATTCCAGTGAAACCTTTGCCGCCTCGACAAATGTAAACATCTGATCTGGCATTCATTCCACCAAATGATGGTCAGTATGCAATGACAGTTTTCCTTCAAGGGTTTATTTGGGACTCCAAATGTGAAAGTGCAAAGGAGTCCCTATGGGACTTCAAAATGCATCATTAATGGTGACTAGATAACAGCTCCCAACTTCATAGCCTGACATCTATCACAGAAAGTAAGCACATGAGAGTAGCTCATAGAGAGGTTCCACTATTGTCCCTCAAATGCTCAAGCATTATCACATTTTCTGAAGCATTGAAAGTACATTCAACTTTATCTGATATAACAAACAATTCTCATCTAAAGAAGAAATGAAATGTATTTATGAATCAATTATTTCTTTTTTTGCAGAAAACTATCCCATAGAATCACACCAAATACCAGACATATGAATGCTATCTTCTGAACTGTTACACTATGAAATATGGAAGCAAAAATACTATGGTACAAAAAAGGTGTTGACAAAATATCAACAACAGAATATTGACATTACATATAAATGAGGTAAAATAAAAGAATATCAACTACAAAATATGGCTGGCCAAAAGGTCAACATTACCTTCATACTTTTTAAGTGTAATATTACTCTTAAAATTCTAAAAAGTTACTTTTAAAAAAAAAATGTATAACGTACTCATATAGAAATAATTTTTTAACTTAAATGTTTCTCTTCATACAAATATTTATAACTTAAGATAAGTTTAAACACAACAATATAAAATCTAATATTTACATCTGAATTAAAATAGAGTTACTATAAAAAACATAATTTGTAAATGAAAAGTACATTATTATGTCTATAAAATAATTGAACATAATGTAAACATGTTTAATTATTTCAAAATGTTTTCGAAAACTTAAGATGTATTTATTAAACCAATACAAATACATTCAATAGATATGTAACTAAAACTGAGTTTCATAAAATAGTAATCACATGAAAATGAGGAAATAAGTTTAGAAAAAAACAAAAAAAGATTTAAAGAAATGAATCAATTTTAAATGTATTAACCCACAAAATCCTGAATGATGTATAAAACATTGGACACAGAGGGTTTCATGTTCTTGGATGGGGTTTAATAATATTTTTACGCTGCTGTGCCCTTGCTCAGATGGAGGCCTAAAGGAAGCCTTTTCACGCCGGTTTCCCTGTCTTTGAGCTGTAGAGTTAGACAGGTGCCTATATCTTCACCTAATGTCCAAGTCCTGGTTTTCTCAGCTACCAGGATAGGTACTTTTGTTTTAGTAATTTTTTTATAATGAAACTCATGGCCCTTCTTTTTGTGGCATACTTCAGACACTGAAGTCCCTTATAATGGACACAGAACATAAGGAACTTGCAAGTGTGGGCTTTGTCTGGATAGGGGATTTTAATTTGCACTCCTGCATTCACTCATTTGCTATCATGTGACCATATGTGTAGTTAACATGCTTTGCACCTCAAGCACAGTCGGGTGAGAGATTATTTGTATAGTATTTTAACTGAGTTTAATCTGGAGTGTGTTATGACCAAGGTGCAATTAGATTCTGATGGTAATTTCCCTCCAAATGTTGTCGTTCATGGCACGAAAACCATGTTAGATGGTATTTTCTGCTAGGCCCTTATGGCATTAGTGTCTCTGGTTTTAGTGATCATTTTTGCATATTTGTGGATGTGAGTACTTTCTTTGGTACTGCTTCTTCGTCACATATCATTTGCAAGTCGGCCCTTAAAATGATGGACCAGGGATGGAAACTCAAAGGGGAAAGGATTGTACCAGAGTCCTTTATGAAATCTCTTGCCACTGCAAAAAAGAGGTAGTTTGATATTTGCCTGGGGGAGCAGCCTGTTGCTGGGTCATTTAGGGGTGCCTATCGGGCTATACTAGCGGAAGTTTGTGTTAGTTTGACTCTTCCCTCGGTGCAATGTGCCAATAACAATCCAAAATGGTTTGGCAATAATTGTTCTAATTGTCACAAGCTTTTATTGTGTGCTCTTAAGACTTCTCCTAAGGATTATAACCTAATTTGTAACAGATGTAGAGCCTATTGACAGGCGATTGAGGACAGGAAGAGAGATCTTAGAGAGGCAGCAAGGTATGATCTATTGGAGGCTTCTAATAAGGCAGACAGTGGCAAATTCCAAGAGGTAGTCAATCACCCTTTGTTTAAAGGAGATAGTATACATAGATTAAGCATTTTGAAGGCATTTACAGGAGGGTGCCTGAAGCTGGCCTAATCACAGCTCCTGTTGTGGCCCCTGTAGGTGTTAAGATCAGTCTATCCTTTGATGTTACTGAGGTTGAGTGTGCTGTCAAGGGTTTTTCCAGTCACAAGGCCCCGGGCCAGACGGAATAACTGCCAACTTATTTAAGGCTGCACCAGGTCTCTGGTCCCCAATTTTAACTCAAGTTTTTAACTTAGGTGGGCTTACAGCATTCTTTGCCTCAGTCTATCAGTATTCCCGTTTATAAGAAGGGGTCTAGTGACCTCCCTAGTTCTCAAAGGCCTGTCTCTTCGATACACTTGGTAACTAAAGTGATGGGCAGGGTTATTCTTGAGAGGGCTTTGGCCTGGGCAGGGGATGGGTCTGTTTTGTCAAATTTGCATTTTGGTTTCTGGCCCAGACTTAGCACCTGTGATCAGTGTCCTAATTTTTATGTGCTGATTAATAACTATACTGTAGCTAAGCAACTTTTTATAACCTACATGGATCTCTCCTCTGCCTTTGACAAAGTAAATAGGTCTAAACTATGGCAGATATTGTTGGAAAAGGGTATTTTAATCTACGGACTGGTGATTGACAAGGTTGCATACTGGAACAGTTTTTTTCACTTTGCACATGAATGACCTTGGGGTCAGGTTGCTCAATAAGCCTGTGGATTGTCCACATATAGGTGTACAGATGACCCCGCATTATTGTTTGCAGATGACACCGTATTTTGGGCTAGGACTGCATTGGGGTTGCAGACACTACTTGATAGCTTTGTGGACTGTATGAATAACTTAGATGTTTCCACAAACTGTAGCAAATCCCAGGTGATGGTGGTGGGCCCTAAGTCGATTAGAGTAAAATCTTTTCATGTACAGAACAATAAGCTGTCAAGAGTTCAAGCCTATTCTTATTTGGGCGTGCTCAAACCACATGGGCCCCACTCTCTGTTGGGACCAGTCCTCTTATTGAACCTTATTTGACCTATTCCTTTAATCATGTTTTTCAGCCTCCTCTTTGTGATTGAGAAAAATGTGAGATGTAGAGGGTGTTTGATCATGAAAATGGTTTTACTCTGTGTATCACACTTTATTCTATGATCACTTAACTGTATAATTATTATGGGGGTGTCTAGGGGTTTAGGTTTGTGTAAAATTATTTGCACTTTTGTATTAGTTTTGTGAGTTTTTCTCTCCTCTGCCTTTGACAAAGTAAATAGGTCTAAGCTATGGCAGATATTGTTGGAAAAGGGTATTTTAATCTACGGACTGGTGATTGACAAGGTTGCATACTGGAACAGGTTTTTTTCACTTTGTATGTGAATGACCTTGGGGTCAGGTTGCTCAATAAGCCTGTGGATTGTCCACATATAGGTGTACAGAGGACCCCCGCATTATTGTTTGCAGATGACACCGTATTTTTGGCTAGGACTGCATTGGGGTTGCAGACACTACTTGATAGCTTTGTGGACTATATGAATAACTTAGATGTTTCCACAAACTGTAGCAAATCCCAGGTGATGGTGGTGGGCCCTAAGTCGATTAGAGTAAAATCTTTTCATGTACAGAACAATAAGCTGTCAAGAGTTCAAGCCTATTCTTATTTGGGCGTGCTCAAACCACATGGGCCCCACTCTCTGCTGGCGACCAGTCCTCTTATTGAACCTTATTTGACCTATTACTTTAATCATGTTTTTCAGCCTCCTCTTTGTGATTGAGAAAAATGTGAGATGTAGAGGGTGTTTGATCATGAAAATGGTTTTATTCTGTGTATCACACTTTATTCTATGATCACTTAACTGTATAATGGTTATGGGAGTGTCTAGGGGCTTAGGTTTGTGTAAAATTAATTGCACTTTTGTATTAGTTTTGTGAGTTTTTCTTTTGGTGCGATGTATGTTATTATCTATTTCGGTGTGTGCTTTTATGGCCCTGATGTGACTGAATAAAGTATTTTACTACTACTACAAAATAGTAACCTAACTCAATTGTAAAAATATTTGAGAATAAACAAGTATAAAAATTAAAATACACTACTCTTACTACAATTCTACAACCACTGGTGAAAATATATTCCGACTTACTATTCTAATTACAACTGAACAAACATTGGGAAAAGTCCATAGATAGTGGTCAGATTTAGTATTCTTACTCCAGAACTCCAGTCAAAGAAAGATTTTGACCAGTTTAATTTACTAATCAAACTGAAGCCTATTAAACATCAAGGAAAGTGCACACATTGAAGAGGGAGTCAAATTTTTTAGCTCCAGTCAAAGAAATGTTGGTGAAGTTCATACATTGGGAAGGGGTCAAATTTAGGGCCTGATTTAAGAGGCCCTAGCGTCACCTTAGCGTCACCCTAGCGCTGCCATAGTGTCATTTTTTTACGCTAAGGCAGCACTAAAGTTGCTCTTTACACGCTCCATATTTACCCCTTGTGCCACATTATGCTTACGTCAGGCATCATGTATGCAAGGACGTGTAAAAATGGGGCAAGGAAATCTACAAGATTTCCTTGGCTATTTCTTTCGACACTTTTAATGCCTGCTGAGAACAGGCATTAAAAGGGGACATGTTATTGAATCCAATGGGCTTCTATGTACTCTGCAGGAGTAGCACCAAATGTTTGGTGCTACTCCTGCAGAGTACATCAATAGCTTCAGGAATTCTGAAGCTATTGTCCCCTACCCTGTGCCAAAGTGTGCCTTATTTTAAATAGGGTGCACACATGGTAGTAGTAGTGGGGCACTAAGGGGCGCAAGAAAAGTGGTGCTGCACTGTGTGCAGCACCACTTTTCTTAATTCACGTCCTTTTCTTAAATCACGTCCTTAGTGTTCTAAAATCTTAAATCACGTCCTTTCTAAAATCACGTCCTTAGTGTTCTATTTTTTAAGGGACATTGGGAATGGTGCAACAAAGGGGAGTGTCAAATTTACTATTCCAACTCCAGTTTAACAAACACTAGGAAAAGTGCATAGATTAGAGGGGCATACAATTTTCTATTTTATCTCAAGCCTTAGAAACTTTAAATAAAGTGCATATATTTGAGGCAGGGTGTTTCCTATTCAAAGCTCAGTCCACCAAACATTGAGGAATGTGGCACAGTGAAGAGGGGTTGGATTTACTACTGTAACCTACTCTAACAAATGTTGGGTAAAGTGCATACATTATGGGAATTAATAACTTAATATCTGTACATATATAAGACATAAAAATAATCTGAACCAGTCTCACAATAGCCCCACAGCTCGAAATAGAACTTGAGTACAAATTGAGCAAATAAACATTTGCAAATGTAACCTTTAAAAATACACAAAATGAAAAAAATATATTGATCAATTAGCATTTACATTAATTAATATATGTTAGACCTTTAGGATGGTCTTCCTCCAAGCGTTTTGCCTACTTAGCTCCATTGAAGGTGCTGAAATCTGTTTTTGTTGGACTTCGGACTCAGGGCCTCATTGCGACTTTGGTGGTCCTTTCACAGGACTGCTGAAGCTGCTGCAGGCAAATGGAGGCCTTTTGCCCGCCCTATAAGGAGGGTTCCGCTGCACAAGTGGGCGAAAACAGCGTTTCCCCCGTTGGCGCAGCGCAAAACTCACCACAACATTGACGCCGGCTCGTAATCAATGTTTTGGTGTGTCAGGTGCGACAGCACCCATTGCGCATTTCACTGCCCGTCACTTGAGCAGTGAAATGTGCGACGGGCCCCCATGGGCCCCCGACACCCTGTTCCCACCAGCCTTTGCATGGCGGTGAGACTGCCATGCAAAGGCTGGCGGAAAGGGTACTCGTAATCCCTTTCACAACCGCCAAGACCGGCAGGCTGTCGACAGGCGGCAACCTGGCAGTGCCGGCGGTCAAACCATGGCACATCTGCCACAGTCATAATAGGGCAGTCAGACTGCCCTGTCTGCAGAGGTCCAACCGCCATCGTGAGTGTGGCAGTCTGTAATGAGGGTCTCAGTGTACTTTACCATGGAGGCCAGTGCTGTAAATTATATGCTACTAGAGGACCTGCAGCACTTATTGTGCCACCCACTTAAGTAGCCCTTTATTGCATATAGGCCACACCTAAGGTAAGCCCTTGGTAGCTCCTAGTGCAGGGTGCAGTGTGATTAAACAGTTGGACATGTACTTTTAAGTTTTACATGCCCTTGTAGTGAAAAACTCCTAAATTCAAATTTGAGACCTACCTGTCTCATAGGAGAATATTGGGTTGCCTTATTACATTTTAATTGGTGCTAACTTTTGATTAAGGCACGGTAACCAGTTCATGTTTAGTGTCTGTAAAATTGTAATGGAGAATCCTCTTTAATGATAAAGTCAGATTTTTAAGTTAAATTTTGAAACTACCACTTTTAGAAAGTTAGCATTTTCCTGCCCTTAGCCATTTGGTGCCTGTGGCCTCATCTGGGATGCATGACTGAGTGTAACTGACAGCTAGATTTTGTGAATCCCTCCCAGACAGTCAGACAATAGAGAGATTATGTGTACCTGAATGGGTCATCTGCTTGCAGAATGGGGGGAGGAGCTGAGCACAGCTCCACTTGCAACGCAATACTGTTTCACACAAAGGGCTAATCACCTCCACATTGTCACTGCAGCCAGCTTGGAGCCACAGAAAGTGAGTCAAGAACGTCCATGCACTTCAATGTCGAAACCTCTTGGAATTTCTCCCAACTTCAAAGGCAGAACTGGGTGCAAATTTAAGACCCTCAGACCCACTCTTAGGTTCATTTTCTGGACCTCTCAGAAGACTGCCTGTTGTTGTGACTTGGTGTGTACTCTGCAGGAATGCTTTGCTGTACGCGGAAGGACTGCTTTGCTGCCTGGAGCCTGCCTTGAACCCACAGAGGCCAGCCCTGCTGTGTGCACCCTGCATATTCACCTGAATCCAGGACTACCATTGTGGCTCCAAGGGCTACTTTGCTGGCCTCATGTACAGAGGCAAAGGGACATAAAAGGCTCTCACCATCTTGAACCTGGATTTGGACACAGCCTGAGTGAGTCATGAACCCCCAAATGGTTTCCCACCACACCCTGGACCACTGATTGTGGTGCTAGGGGTCCCAAGATGGCAAAAATCCAAAACTGAGGGCTTATAATTTTTTTGTCTAAAACCTGCTCTGAAAACCAAAGGAAGACCGGGACCAAACTGCTCATCTAAACATCCATGGTGCATCACCAGTATGCCTGACGTCACGGCTGCTTTCACTACATTCTTCTCCGCAGCATCAAATCCTGTTCAGCACCCCTTCACCAAAGAGGTATCCAAGCCCCTGGAACTTTCTTCAGCTACAGACTCCTGCCCCGTCCTGCTGGAGATATTTGACTTCCAAAAAAGAGACTCAGGGCCTTATTACCAGTTTGGCCATAGGACCAGCTGACCACCAAACTCTCAGGGGAGGACACCACCGTCATACCTGTGGCATCCCCCCAAGCATATTACAATGTTCCCGCCGGTCTGACCGGCAGGAACAACAGTGCTATGATATTGGTCTTGGCTCCTTTAAGGGAGCTGAGGGCAATATTGCAGCACGCCATACCCTTCAGAATGTGCACTGTCTGCAAAGCAGGCTGTGCGCATTCCGATGGTGCTGGGCAGGGTCCCTGCCATGCAAAGGCTGGTGAAAAGCTGAGTTGCAGTCAGCCAGGCGCTGATGAGTTTAGCACCACTGTGGCTGAGTTTAACTCAGACCACCGTCAGCCCATTGGGAACCATGTTCCTGATGGGGACAGCGGTTCCCTGGCGGGCCCACCCACCATGGTTGTAATGTGGCGGTCAGACTGCCTGGAGTGCAGTGGTCGGACCATCACTGTGATTCTGACGGTCCTCGGACTGCCAGACTTGTAATCAGACCCTTAGTCTGAATGTAGATATTGTTACCGCAGCTTTGACCTTAGGCTTCCTGATGACAATGCTCCCTCCTCAGATGCCGCCTGATGACAAGGACTGACTGGGCCAAATCCAATTTTTGTATCCGAACCGCGCTCCATCGCGGTTGGCCATATTTTGGGACTTTGACCTGGTCTCATGCAACTAGATGTCTGCGGTTGGTGCTTTAGTCTCTTAGGCCCTAATTTTTACTAAAGAATTTAAAATTAAATGCACCGGATCCACTCTATGGCTGGGCGAAGCTCACGGAATTCCACTCTGTGGAATTTCACGGGGTTGATTAAAAACTCTGTTGAATTCCACGGGGTGGATTTCTGTGAGCCACAGAGTCCTGAATGCACCCAATCTTTGAAGCACTAAGCAGGGTCAGGTCTGGCTAGCCAGGCCTGACCTTGCTTAGTGCTTCTGAGATCGGGTGCATTCAGGAGAGGGCCGTAGGCAGTGAAAGCTGCTTTTTCAGGCCTCTTGTGCACCGGCCTGTCCTGTGCGCAGTGCACAGAGGGCAGGCCGGTGCACAAAAGGCCTGAAACTGCAGCTTTCTTTGGCTGCCTATGGCCCTGCCTGAATGCACCCAATCTTGGAAGCGCTAAGCAGGATCGGGCCTGGCAAGTAAGTGAAATGCTACCTTTCAGCCGTTTGACAGTAAATTACAGATGATTGCGTTACAATGGCCCTCTCAGACTTCTGGGCCCCAGTGTCACTGTATCTGCTGCACAATTTATAGCAATGACCCTGCTTGAATAAGGATTCAAAACTAAGATGCAGAGGAACTTCCTGGCTACGCTGAAAGGCCCATCTTTCTACTAGAATGTGGCTCACTGAGAGTCCCCTTTAAGCTCTGCCCTTTTGCCCAGTCCTGAACAGGCCTAAACATTTGACCACTAGGGAATCTCAGAGTTCTTCGCGAAAACACAACATTGCCTTACCCTAATTGTTAATGTACTTTTTGTCACTTGTGTCTTTAACATAATGAGTAGACATGTTTATTATTGTTATTGACATTTGTTATTTAGCCCAAATATATCGTGCTTGGGATTTCCTATTAGGAACACTAGTCTGTATAAATATTAAATTAACACTTCATAGACTCCACAGGAAACGTAATGGTTCATAGAACTTTAAATCAAATTGTTTATAAATCCACGAATTGACACATGCATCAGGACACGGCCTTCTGCATACTGCACTGAAGCAACAGACTTCAAAGAACGAAATACACATTATGTTTGCCTTTAACGTAATCAGAATGTTTCCTCTAATATTGACAGCTCCATTGCCTGAACCAGAGTCATAACTTTTGTGACTAGTTTAATACAAAACTTGAACAATTTGGAAATTTGCATCCAGCACACAGGCCTTTCACTGTCTGCCCAACTATTAATCCTTGGATAAGATTACTGTTGTTAGGGCCAACCCCTTATTTTTATAGTTAATATTACAAATTATTTTAAATGATAACTAAAGATGTTACAAAATAATAAAAGTTATAAGGTAGACTATGAACATATGAATGTGACTTGTGTTAAGATGTTGTAAATAAATAGATTTACCAAGATGAGTCAATCCTGAAAGAAAACCCATTCAACCAGTTATACATGATTTTAGTTATATGCAAATGTGGCACAGGGTAACATGTAATGTATCAAAGTCAAATT
Organism: Pleurodeles waltl; assembly: GCF_031143425.1. Classification (NCBI taxonomy): domain Eukaryota; kingdom Metazoa; phylum Chordata; class Amphibia; order Caudata; family Salamandridae; genus Pleurodeles; species Pleurodeles waltl. Next base: position 262,722,633 of record NC_090448.1, on the reverse strand, counting down.
TTAATTCCAACTGATACCAAATACAATGAATACGGGCAACCACACAACTTGACATTTCATTAGGGGTCCATTAGATTTCCAAAAATCTATGTGCTAGCATCTGAAAGCTGTTGCAAATGTAACTTAAACTGTAATTTACATATATAAATGTAGCTAATATGCTGTGGTTCAGATTTAAATATGAATTATCACTTTGTGCTGCGGTTCTCTTATCCATTACATTTGCATTTAACTTCGTTTGTCCTCCATGTGTTGATGTAGAACCAGAATTACTTTGTACATTAGTGCGCATAATATTTGATAGGGTAGAAGTATGCAGCATGATCTGATATCATGTATACATATCTTATTTTCATAACATTTACTCACTTTTCAGGATCTCAATAATTATTTGTAAAATGTAATGCAATTAAAACTATACTTTCAATATTGTATCACACCTCTTTAAATCGCCCTTTTTGAGTTTGTTTTGAACAAATCTTGATTTTACAATGCTTTTCTCTAGATTGAGCAAGAACGAATTGACAAGATCTGGCCAAAGCTTCGAGTGCTCGCTCGCTCTTCTCCTACTGATAAACACACATTAGTAAAAGGTACATTTTCCTGACAGTTTTTTTTAATTAAGATGTGTGCCCTCGATTGCTTAAATATATTTTACATTTCTCATGTTTTCCCTGTGATGTGTCCTTATACCTTGTTGTCTTGTTGATGAATATTGAGTGCCATTTTGAATGAGATGATTGACCGAAAGCCCAATAGATAGGGGAACAGAATTAGCCTGGGAAAAGGTAAAATAATTGCTAAAATGGATCCAATTTGATGAGGTTTAAAGAAAACGAAAGGCAGGTGAGTGATGGAAAACAGCGAAGAAGAAAGGGGTGCATAGACAGGCATCTTTAAAAGAAATCTTCTGTCAAGTTGGGTCTATTTCTTACCCATCTTTATCTGGATTACATATATTTCTCTTCGTATTTTTGCTTTTTCATCTAATAGAGGCAAAGAGTAAAGCCAATGCAAAGTTAGAGTTGTGAAACAGACACTTGCATCTAATTGTTAATAAGAATAATGGTGAATATTTTGAGAAGGTGTGGGGTATGTCACTTATGCGTGAGAAACCAGCCTGTTAGGCTATTCTATTACCCACTCTTCAATCCACATATAATAATAATTGTTCTTTTACATTCTCAATCTAACATTTGGTAGCTTGGTCAGGTAGACGTGGCATCCTCGGAGAAAGTATTTAAAGTATTATGTGTGACTTCACAGCTATACCACGATATAGTTACACTATAAAAAATGTGAAACTGCAGTCAGAATCAAAGGTTAAAAAGATACTTATTTGACTGAAAAAGGGATTTAACATGCGTACATGGATACATGTTCACCCAAGAACTCAGAACACCTATACAAGGCAGAAAACAGCTGGAGAGGAGATGGCGCACCAGCAAGGATGCCTCCGACAGAGCAGTCTTCAAGACCTCCCTCAACCTCTACCATTGTCTGCTGAGGGCGACAAAGAAGACAGCCCTTGCTGCATGCATTGAAACCAGCACCAACAACAGCAAGGAACTTTTCAACTTTGTTGAGGAATTCTCCATCCCGGGTGCCGGCAAAAACAACATCAGACCCTCACAGGAGCTGTGCGTCAACCTTGCCCACTTCTTCCATGACAAGATCGCAACTATATACAGAAACTTCGAACCTCAACCCACACTTATGGATTTCCTCGACAGATACGCCACCCCCCTTACTGACACAAACCACACACTGACCACCTGGAATATCCTTTTCACCAAGGACATCATCTTCCCCATGAAATCTATCCACTTGAGAGCCCCCACAGACCCATGCCACACCTTCAACCATGGAAACCAAAGGATCTGCCATGAACTCACCACCCTGCTCAACACCTCTATCACCACCTCAACATTTCCTCATGCCTAGAAATACGCTGAAGTCAGGCCACTACTCAAAAAACCCTCAGCTGACCCCAGTGATCCCAAAATCTACCAGCCAATCTGCCTGCTCCCATTTCCAGCTAAGGTACTGGAAAAGAACATCAACAAGCAACTTATGACTAGGCCTGGGCGGAGTTCACGGAGTTCCACTCCATGGAATTCTGCAGAGTTGATTAAAAACTCTGTGGAATGCTATGGGGTGGAGTTCTGTGAACTGCAGAGCCCTGAATGCACCCGATCTCGGAAGAGCTAAGCAGGGTCAGGCCTGGTTAGCTAGACCTGACCCTGCTTAGTGCTTCCGAGATCGGGCTTATTCAGGAAAGGGCTGTAGGCAGTGAAAGCTATTGTTTCAGGCCTCTTGTGCACTGGCCTGCCCCTTGTACCCTGCACACAGAGCAGGCCAGTGCACCAGAGGCCTGAAACTGCAGCTTTCGCTGCCTACGGCCCTGCCCTGAATTCAGGCCAGGCCAGGGCCTTAGGTGTCAAAAGCTGCTGTTTCAGGCCTCTTTTGCACCAGTGTGCACAGTGAGAAAAAAAGCCGACTTACCTGAATTCTCTCCTCTCCCAGTGGGTCCTCGTTGCCAGATAGCAGTCTGACTCTCTGCCTCCGCTGACTTCTGCGCACTGCAGTCCAGTTATGGGTCATACAGCGCAATGTTATGTGTGTGCTTTAGCTGTGTGGCCCATAACTGAGCTGCAGTGTGCACGCGGTGAGCTCTGCTCCTCTGGCGGGGCTAGCAGAGTTTTGAGCGAACTCTATGCTAAAGTGGAGCATGGAGAGCCCAAAACTCCATTAACTCCACCAGCGGAGAGGAGCTCGCCGCCCACCCCTACTAATGACATACCTGGAGCAGGAGCAGCTACTCAACATTTCCCAATCTGGCTTCCACAGCAATCAAAGCACTCAAACTGCCCTGATCGCAGCCTCCAATGATATTTGAAGCCTCCTAAATTGAGAAGAAACAGCAGCTTTGATCCTTCTCAACCTCTCAACAGCTTTCAACACGTATCCCACCACATGCTGATCAAAAAACTCCACCACATTGGCATCAAAGGGGACATGCTCAGGTGGATCCCCTCCTTTCTCACTGAAAGAACCGAGAGGATCCACCTCCCACCTTTCACCGCTGAACCGAAGGAGAACACCTGCAGTGTCCCCCAGGGCTCATCCCTCAGCCCCATGTTCATCAATGCATATACAACCCTGCTGGCCAACATTGTCAGATCCCAAGTTTTCAACACGATTTCCTACGCAGATGATACCCAACTCATCCTCTCAGTCACCTGCACCCCCTCCACCACCAGAACCAACTTCCATAGATGCATGACAAATGTTGCTGACTGGATGAAGAACAACTATCTGCAGCTGAATACACACAAGACAGAAGTACTGATCTTTGGCAATAGCTACAACACATGGAATGACTCCTGGTGGCCATTAGACCTAGGACTCTACCTCCTACCATGCCAGAAACCTCGGAATCATCACTGACAACAAGCTCACCATTAAATCACAGATCAATGCTGTCTCTTCCACCTGCTTCCTCACTTTGTGCATGCTATGTAAGATCTTGAAGTGGCTACCCCAACATACGAGACGCACCGTGACACAGGCCCTCATCACCAGCTGACTGGACTGCAGCAACGCCCTCTACATAGGAATCGCTGCACACCTCCTACAGTGATTTCAGATCATACAGAATGAGGCAGCCAGACTCATCCTTGGCCTTTCTCGACAAACCCTCCTCAGACAACTCCACTGGCTCACCATACAGAAGAGATGCCAATTCAAGCTGTTGACCCATGCACACAAGGCTCTACACAACCAAGGGCCCGAGTACATTAACCACCACCTGAACTTCCATCAACTGTCAAGAAGACTACGCTCTGCCTCTCTTTCACTTGTCCATACTCCCTGCACCTACCGAAACAAAAGTGGAGGACGCTCCTCTCACATCACAGCAAAAACTAGGAACAGCCTCCCCACCCACCTCTGGACCATCACCACACCTCCGGAATTGTGAACGGACCTCAAGACCTGGCTGTTTGAATTAAGCCTCCAGGACCTGCAAGCACCTGGACTCCCTATCGAATGATTAGCCCTGCTTTATAATTAATGATTGATTGATTGATTCAGATTTATTGAGAAGTGATTTGATAACATAATGGAGAATGAAAAAGTGAAGCAGATAATGGGAGTGTTAGAAATGGGGTCCTTGGTTGACAGTCAGGTTGCCCCCTGTTCAAGCAAGGACCCTCACTCTAGTCAGGGTAAAAGAGAATCACCCTCAGCTAACCCCTGCTTACCCCCTTGGTAGCTTGGCAGAGCAGTAGGCTTAACTTCAGAGTGCTAGGTGTAAAGTATTTGTACAAACACACACAGTAACTCAAGGCAAACACTACAAAATGACACAACACAGGTTTAGAAAAATAGGAAATATTTATCTAAACAAAACAAGACCAAAACAACAAAAATCCGACATACACAAGTCAAGTTATGAATTTTTAGAGATTAAACTCAAAAATAGCGTTTAGAAACAAAAATGCTTCGATGAGGTGTTAACACGGCATCGTGATGGAGTCGTTTCCAACAAGCCGACACCAGCGGCGTCGGACACGGAGTCACGTAGACCCCCAAGTACAGTACCTTTGGTGAAGAGTGAAAACAAGCCGATGCGCGAAGTCGGGGATCGCGGCGTCTGTGCGAAACGTTGAATCCGTGCACTTCGAGCGGCGTCGGTCACGACGTGGTGCGGTGACTTCCATGGAGTCACGTACTTCAGCGGGGCTGCAGCGGCATCGGGCCTGCGAAGAGCATCGCGTTCCAGCGAAGGTTACGGCGTCGGGTGCAGGCGGCGGCACAGGATTCAGCAGCGGCGTAGGTCCGGAGTCATCCGAAGTCGATTTCCTTGGATTTCCACCAGCTTTCTTTTCAAAGGCCCAGGGACTGAATAGGGCACCACTTGTCAGAGCAGGAGTCTCTCCAGAGACTCCAGGTGCTGGCAGAGAGAAGTCTTTGCTGTCCCTGAGACTTCAAACAACAGGAGGCAAGCTCTAACTCAAGCCCTTAGAGATTTCTTCACAAGATGGAAGGCACACAAAGTCCAGTCTTTGCCCTTACTCTGGTAGAAGCAGCACTGCGTGAAAGCTCCACAAAGCACAGTCACAATAATGGCAGCACTTCTTCCTCAGCTATTAGCTCTTCTCCAGGCAGAGGTTCCTTTTGGTTCCAGAAGTGTTTCTAAAGTCTGTAGATTTGAATGCCCTTCTTATACCCATTTTAGTCTTTGAAGTCACCTTTCTTCAAAGGGGACTCACATCTACTTGTGAAATCCTTCCTTACACAGGCAAGGCCTCAGACACACACCAGGGGGTTGGAGTCTGCATTGTCAGAGGCAGGCACAGTTCTTTCAGATGAAAGTGACCACTCCAGCCCTCCCTCCTAGCAGAGATGGCTAATCAGGAAATGCAGGTTACACCCCAGGTCCCTTTGTGTCACTGTCTAGTGCGAGGTGAAAAACAACCCAACTGTCAAACTGACCCAGACAGGGAATCCACAAACAAGGCAGAGTCACAGAATGGTTTAAGCAAGAAAATGCTCACTTTCTAAAAGTGGCATTTTCAAACGCACAATCTTAAAATCAACTTTACTAAAAGATGTATTTTTAAATTGTGAGTTCAGGGACCCCAAACTCCACATGTCCATCTACTCTCTAGGGGAATCTACACTTTAATCATATTTAAAGGTAGCCCTTATATTATCCTAGGAGAGAGACAGGCCTTGCAACAGTGAAAAACGAAGTTGGCAGTATTTCACTGTCAGGACATATAAACCACATTACTATATGTCCTACCTTATCCATACACTGAACCCTGCCCTTGGGGCTACCTAGGGCCTACCTTAGGGGTGCCTTACATGTAAGAAAAGGGAAGGTTTAGGCCTGGCAAGTGGGTACACTTGCCAAGTCGAATTTACAGTGTAAAAATACACACACAGACACTGCAGTGGCAGGTCTGAGACAAGATTACCGGGTTACTTGTGTGGTTGGCACAACCAGTGCTGCAGGCCCACTAGTAACATTTGATTTACAGGCCCTGGGCACCTCTACTAAACTTTACTAGGGACTTAACAGTAAAACAAATATGCCAATCATGGAGAACCAATTACGTACACATTTTAAACAGGAGCACTTGCACTTTAGCACTGGTTAGCAGTGGTAAAGTGCCCAGACTAACAAAAACAGTAAAATCAGAGTCCAGCACACATCAACAACCTGGGGAACAGAGGCAAAAAGTTAAGGGAGACCACGGCAAGGATGAAAAGTCTGACATGTGCCCCCCCCCGCAGCTAAAAGTGGGGAGCAACTACCCAACCTCATGGGAGTTCTCATCAGTAAGGCGGAAGAACCTGGACAGACCATCTGCACTGGCGTGCTCTGTACCAGGACGATGTTCCACCGTAAAGTCCATCCCCTGTAGGGAAATGGACCACCTCAACAGTTTTGGATTCTCACCCCTCATCTGCATTAACCATCTGAGGGGCCTGTGGTCGGTCTGAACTCAGAAGTGAGTCCCAAACAAGTAGGGTGTTAGCTTCTTCAGTGCCCAGACCACAGCAAATGCTTCACGTTCTATGGCACTCCACCTACGTTCCCTGGGTAGTAACCTCCTGCTAATGAAGGCTACGGGTTGATCTAGGCCCTCTTCATTAAGCTGTGAGAGTACTGCTCCAATACCATGCTCTGAGGCGTCTGTTTTCACAACAAACTCCTTGGAGTAGTCAGGTGCCTTCAGCACAGGTGCTGTGCACATGGCAGCCTTCAGGGCATCAAAAGCGCTCTGGCAAGCCTCTGTCCAGATCACTTTCTTGGGTTGCTTCTTAGAAGTCAACTCAGTTAAGGGGGTAACAATGGTACCATATCCCTTAACAAACTTCCTGTAATATCCTGTGAGACCTAAAAAGGCTCTCACTTCAGTCTGGGTCTTGGGAGGCTCCCAAGCCAGAATCGTGTCAATCTTAGGCTGTAGGGGTGCCACCGGGCCACTCCCCACCTGGTGTCCTAAGTACACCACAGAACCCTGCCCTATTTGGCACTTGCTCACCTTAATAGTGAGGCCTGCCTTCTGCAGGGCCTCTAACACTCTCCAGAGGTGTTGCAGGTGTTCCTCCCATGTGGAACTAAACACAGCAATGTCATCCAGGTAGGCGGCACTGAACTCATCCAGTCCTGCCAGCATCTGGTTGACCAACCTCTGAAAGGTGGCAGGGGCATTCTTCATCCCAAAGGGCATCACGTTGAAGTGGCAGTGCCCATCTGGGGTAGAGAATGCTGACCTCTCCTTTGCCCCCTCAGTAAAGGCAATCTGCCAGTACCCAGATGTTAAATCAAACGTACTGAGATACTTGGCAGCTCCTAACCGATCAATGAGCTCCTCAGCTCGGGGGATTGGGTGTGCATCAGTCTTGCTGACCGCATTGGGACCCCGGTAGTCCACACAGAACCTAAGTTCCGGAGTGGCACCAGGAGCAGCAGCCTTTGGGACCAATACCACTGGGCTGGCCCAAGGACTGCTGGAGTGCTCAATAACCCCTAGGGTTAACATTTTGGAGACTTCCTCCTTAATGCAAGCCCTGACCCTGTCAGTCACTCTGTAAACCTTATTATTTAACAGGTGTACTGTCCCCAGTGTCCACATCATGTGTGCACAGGTGTGTGACTCCTGGGATCAGGGAAAACAGCGAGGCGAACTGTCCCAACACGTGGCGACAGTCCCTCTGCTGTTCCTCAGTCAAGGAGGGGGAGAGGATTACTCCCTCCACAGACCCATCTTTCTCTCCTGCAGACAGGAGGTCAGGAAGAGGCTCACTCTCTTCCTCCACCCCGTCATCTGTCGCTAGGAGCATGGATAGCTCAGTTCGCTCGAAGTGTGGTTTGAGGCGGTTGACATGTAGGACCCTCAAAGGGTTCCTGGGGGATTGCAAGTCTACCAGATAGGTGACCTCGCTCTTTCTTTCCACCACCTCAAATGGCCCAGTCCACTTATCTTGGAGATCCCTAGGCTCTACTGGTGCCATGACCCACACTTTTTGTCCAGGCAGAAACTCAACCAGAGTGGCATTCTGGTCGTACCACCGTTTCATATCCTCCTGGCTTGCTTCCAGGTTCTCCTGAGCGAGACTACTGAAGCGGGCAGTCTGGTTTCTCAGTTGCCAGCATGTAGCTAAATACATCGTGGGGTGGTTTACTAGGAGCTTTCTCCAAAGCCTCCTTCACCAGACTGAGCGGTCCCCTCACAGGGTGGCCATAGATGAGCTCAAAGGGGCTAAAGCCAAGTCCCTTTTGAGGCACCTCCCTGTAAGGGAACAGAAGGCATGGAAAGAGGACGTCCCACTTATGCCTCAAGGGCTCTGACAGGCCCTGAATCATGCCTTTCAAGGTGCGGTTGAATCTCTCAACCAGACCATTACTTTGGGGCTGGTAAGGGGTGGTAAACTTGTACGTTACCCCACACACCTTCCACAGAGACCTCATATAAGTGGATATGAAGTTTGTTCCTCTATCAGATACCACTTCCTTGGGGAACCCCATGAGGGTAAAAACTCCCAACAAGGCACGTCCCACCACGGGGGCAGTGACCGTCCTTAGAGGAATGGCTTCTGGGTACCGAGTGGCATGGTCCACCAAGACCAGGATGAACCTGTTGCCCATGGCTGTCTTGGGATCCAGAGGCCCCACAATGTCAATTCCTACCCTTTCAAAGGGAGTACTGACTACAGGTAAAGGTTGGATGGGAGCTTTGCATTTCCCCCCCACTCTTGCCGCTTGCCTGACAAGTCTGACAAGGCCTACAATAAGCAGCTGACTGCTTGTGCATCAAGGGCCAGTAAAAGTGGGAGACAAGCCTCTTATAGGTCTTGTCCTGCCCTAGATGTCCTGCCAAAGGCACATCATGAGCCAAACCCAGTAGGAAGGCCCTGAAGCACTGAAGTACCACCAGCATACGAGCTGACCCAGGCTCAGAAACCTTAGGCTCACTATGCAGGAGGCCATCCTCCCAATATATCAGGTGAGTAACTGGCGCCTCGCCAGCCGCCTGGGCTGCAGCCTGCTGCCGCAGCCCCTCAACAGTAGGGCACTCCTTCTGCGCTGTGCAGAATGCTTCCCTGGTGGGTCCCCCTTCCTGCTGCCACTGTGACAGCTCAGGGACCTCCCCCAGTTCAGCCACCTGCTCCCCTGTAGGTTCCGGGGCGTCACCCTCAGGCTCCACCTCCTCCCGGACCGTGGGAACCTCGGGGGCCGGTTTCCCGCGCCCCCTGCCCTTCCTCTTCTTGGCGGTCCCCTCGGCCACTGTTTCAGGCTCCAGGGGCTCTTGACTACCCTGATTGGCTGCCATAGACCGGGTGGATACGCATACCCACCCAGGCAGACTCAACATCTCCAAGTGAGACCTGTGTTCCACCTCCTTCCAAGGGGAATCCTCTAGGTCGTTACCTAGCAAACAATCAACAGGCATGGTTCGACTCACAGCTACTTTCCAGGAACCTGAGACCCCCCCCCATTCAAAGGGAACCTGCGCCACTCTCCCGAGGCGCTCAGAGTTGTCTGCCGCAACTACTTGGTGAAGTACCCGGGGATCAATCTGCTCTTCAGACACCAGGTGACCCCTCACTGTAGTCACACTGGCTCCTGTGTCTCTCAGAGCCTCCACCCTCTCTCCATTGATGGTCACCCATTGCCTAGCATTGCCTATGCTTCTTAGTGTTATCAGGCACTAGGTTTCTCTGGACCATCTCACTGTCCCCTAGTGAGACAAGGGTCATTTCTGCTGGTTCCCACCCGCCTGAAACCAACTCCTCCCCAAGCGCTACACTGGCCAAACCCTGGGACGGTGCACCAGTGGTTGCCGGTGTACTTTTGGGGCATTTGGGGTCCCCCCTCACATGACCCACCTGGTCACATGCATAGCACTTACGTGGGGGACCACCTGCCACTGGCTTCCATTTGGACAACCATGGCTTCTTTTCACTGGGGGGTTGGGAATCCTTACCCTGGGAATCAGTTTAGGGCCCTTTAGAGCACTCACCCTGTTTTCCCTTACCCCTCCCTTTCTTCTGAGTGGGACCCTGCCCACCCTTGGCGTGGTCTCCCCCATACCTCTTTTGGACCCTGGTGCTCTCCCAGAGGTCCGCTTCCTGCGCAATCTTCCTGGGGTCAGTCAGCTTGCTGTCAATGAGGTGTTGGCGCAGCTCTGGAGAACATAAACTGTACAAGTGCTCCCAAGCAATTAAATTGTAAAGCCCCTCATACGTGTTTACCTTACTGCCCTTCACCCAACCATCCAGTGACCTGCAAAAAGAATTAACACATTCCAACCATGTTTGGGATTCCTTTCTCTTGTAGGATCTAAACTTCTCCTTGTACTGCTCAGGGGTGAGACCATACCTGGTGAGTAAGGCCTCCTTCATGACAGGGTAGGTGAGATCCTGAGCATCCCCTAAGGCTGTCAGTGTGTCCCTCCCCTCTGCCTCAAAATGCTTCCACAGGGCTGCCCCCCAAAGAGCTTCAGGGACCAGGTTCATGTGGAGAGCTGACTCATAACCCTTGAACCACAAGTAGATATCATCCTCCCTCTTATAATCCCTCACAAGGTTTTTTGGGATGTGTACCCTTCTCTCAAGCTGCACTGTAGGATTGCTGCCACCATCACTACTGGGCTGACTCCTCTGATCTATCTCTTTCAAACTGAGCTCATGAGCTATTGCTAACTTCCTTTCCTCAATGGCTAGCCTTCTCTGTTCCATCTCTAGACTGAGCTTTTTCAGCTCCAATTGGTACTCCCTCTCTGCCTGTCTGTCCTGTAACTCTTCAGGTGTCAGACCCTTGGAGGACACACTGCTACCTGCCCTGGAGACTCTCTCCTGAGATATAACAGGCCCACCCACTACATCAGTGTGAGTGACTTGCAACTCCTCCTGCCCCTCTGGCTCTGCATCTGTGGGCTTCTCTGCTGCTTTGGCTGTCACCCAGGCTCTCAGCGCCTTTTGCAGCTCATCCTTCCTGTATGAGCTCTTAATGGGACAGCCAACATTACTACCAAACTTCTTCAACTGAGCCACTGTGTAGCTCTCCAATTTCTCCAAATCAAAAGCAGCTCCAGCTAGGGCATCTCCAGACTAAGACATGATGAGAGGTTATAAAAAAAGTGCAAACTTCCAAAAACAGAAAAGCAAGTTCTCAAATGAAGTTCCAGAAAAGTCAATCACAGGATCAGCGAAAAAGGAAACTTAATGCAGAGCAAAAACAGTCCAAATAGAAAAAAAACTAAAATCACAAGACTAGTAGTATGTGGTCACGTAGTGGTCTGAACTCAAACAGTAGTGTACACTTAATTACTGTATGTCAAGTACAAATACAAGTCCAAATCCCAACCGCTGATCACCAATATTAGAAACGGGGTCTTTGGTTGACAGTCAGGTTACCCCCTGCAAGCAAGGACCCTCACTCTAGTCAGGGTAAAAGAGAATCACCCTCAGCTAACCCCTGCTTACCCCCTTGGTAGCTTGGCAGAGCAGTAGGCTTAACTTCAGAGTGCTAGGTGTAAAGTATTTGTACCAACACACACAGTAACTCAAGGAAAACACTACAAAATGACACAACACAGGTTTAGAAAAATAGGAAATATTTATCTAAACAAAACAAGACCAAAACGACAAAAATCCGACATACACAAGTCAAGTTATGAATTTTTAGAGATTAAACTCAAAAATAGCGTTTAGAAACAAAAATGCTTCGATGAGGTGTTAACACGGCGTCGTGACGGAGTAATTCCCAACAAGCTGACACCAGCGGCGCCGGACACGGAGTCGCGTAGACCCCCAAGTACAGTACCTTTGGTGAAGAGTGAAAACAAGCCGATGCGCAAAGTCGGGGATCGCGGTGTCTGTGCGAAACGGTGAATCCGTGCACTTCGAGCGGCGTCGGTCACGACGTGGTGCGGTGACTTCCACGGAGTCGCGGACTTCAGCGCGGCTGCAGCGGCGTCGGGCCGGCGAAGAGCGTCGTGTTCCAGCGAAGGTTACGGCGTCAGGTGCAGGCGGCGGCACCGGATTCAGCACGGGCATTGGTCCGGAGTCGTCCAAAGTCGATTTCCTTGGATTTCCACCAGCTTTCCTTTCAAGGACCCAGGGACTGGCTAGGGTACCACTTGTCAGAGCAGGAGTCTCTCCAGAGACTTCAGGTGCTGGCAGAGTCTTTGCTGTCCCTGAGACTTCAAACAACAGGAGGCAAGCTCTAACTCAAGCCCTTGGAGATTTCTTCACAAGATGGAAGGCACACAAAGTCCAGTCTTTGCCCTCTTACTCTGGCAGAAGCAGCACTGCAGGAAAGCTCCATAAAGCACAGTCACAGGCAGGGCAGCACTTCTTCCTCAGCTATCAGCTCTTCTCCAGGCAGAGGTTCCTCTTGGTTCCAGAAGTGTTTCTAAAGTCTGTAGATTTGGGTGCCCTTCTTATACCCATTTTAGTCTTTGAAGTCACCTTTCTTCAAAGGGGACACACACGTACTTTTGAAATCCTGCCTTGCCCAGGCAAGGCCTCAGACACACACCAGGGGGTTGGAGTCGGCATTGTCAGAGGCAGGCACAGTCCTTTCAGATGAGAGTGACCACTCCAGCCCTCCCTCCTAGCAGAGATGGCTAATCAGGAAATGCAGGTTACACCCCAGCTCCCTTTGTGTCACTGTCTAGTGCGAGGTGAAAAACAACCCAACTGTCAAACTGACCCAGACAGGGAATCCACAAACAAGGCAGAGTCACAGAATGGTTTAAGCAAGAAAATGCTCACTTTCTAAAAGTGGCATTTTCAAACGCACAATCTTAAAATCAACTTTTCTAAAAGATGTATTTTTAAATTGTGAGTTCAGGGACCCCAAACTCCACATGTCCATCTACTCTCTAGGGGAATCTACACTTTAATCATATTTAAAGGTAGCCCCCATATTATCCTATGAGAGAGACAGGCCTTGCAACAGTGAAAAACGAAGTTGGAAGTATTTCACTGTCAGGACATATAAACCACATTACTATATGTCCTACCTTATCCATACACTGCACCCTGCCCTTGGGGCTACCTAGGGCCTACCTTAGGGGTGCCTTACATGTAAGAAAAGGGAAGGTTTAGGCCTGGCAAGTGGGTACACTTGCCAAGTCGAATTTACAGTGTAAAAATACACACACAGACACTGCAGTGGCATGTCTGAGACATGATTACAGGGTTACTTGTGTGGGTGGCACAACCAGTGCTGCAGGCCCACTAGTAACATTTGATTTACAGGCCCTGGGCACCTCTAGTGCACTTTACAGTTGGACTTAACAGTAAAACAAATATGCCAATCATGGAGAACCAATTACGTACACATTTTAAACAGGAGCACTTGCACTTTAGCACTGGTTAGCAGTGGTAAAGTGCCCAGAGTAACAAAAACAGTAAAATCAGAGTCAAGCACACATCAGCAACCTGGGGAACAGAGGCAAAAAGTTAAGGGAGACCACGCCAAGGATGAAAAGTCTAACAGGGAGGATGAATGAGAAAATAAGAGTTGTCACACAAATAGGACTGGCAGGGCAAGGGACTGGGATAAAAGACAAAGGGGGTCATTTTGACCCTGGCGGTACGAGACCACCAGGGCTAAAATGACGGAAGCACCGCCAACAGGCTGACGGTGCTTCCATGGGGATTACGAGTCTCACCGCCAGGGCTGGCGGTTTTCTGCCACAATGGCCACGGCGTAGTAATCTGCCAGGGCAGCGCTGCCCAGGGGATTACGAGTCCCCGACCCCCAGCCTTTTCCTGGCAGAAAAGGATGGCCGTACGGGGAGTTGCGGGCCCCCTGACAGGGCCCCATGCGGCTTTTCACTGTCTGCTATGCAGACAGTGAAATGCGCGACGGGTACAACTACACCCGTCGCACGGCCGCAACACCGCTGGCTCCATTTGGAGCCGGCTCCATGTTGTGGCTCGCATCCCCGCTGGGCCGGCGGGCGGAAACTCGCTTTCTGCCCGCCGGCCCAGCGGATATGTCAAAATGGGCACTGCATGCGTGCGGCCGCTTGCCACCCGCCAATGTTGTAATGAGGCCCAAAATGTATTGAAACACTGCACAGAGGAAAATGAAGAGTGTTTGATGGAAGATTTGAGGGGTATAAAAAAAGTTGATAGCAATTCCCTATAGGTAGTATTAGTAAGATCTAAAAGGAAAAAAACCTTATTAGAAGTGTATGGTTATATCTGGGAAAAACTGTAAATCACAGCCCTTCTATCATATAATTGTTCATGGTATATATCCAAACAATTCAGGATTGTTATAATTAACTTGTTTTTGAATCCAGAGGTTTTTCTAACAAATATATAAACAATGAAATAATGTACAGAATTTAGTACTTGTACAACTGAAATTGAGAAGACAGTACTTACTTTACGTTAATGATTTGACACAGAACAAAACATGAAACAAACAAATCTTGTACCATTTTATTCTGTTAACAGAAGAAATGCAGAAAATATTTTTTCTGCCTTTACACAGAGAAAAATGGAGTAAGTTTGACAACAAAGTAATGTGATTAATTTTGTATAATCTTTGTATTAGATTTTGAAAAACATCACAAACGTTGTAGAAAACACTTTGATTAGGTACATATGAAACAGGGTATTGCTTTCACAAGACATTTGATATGCTTTAGTCTTATTTGTAGTCTTCTACAGATCTAGAGAACAAACATTCAGGGTAACATACATAAATACTTTGTTGTCTAGGGTGCATAATTACCAGTTCCTAGCTGTAGATTTCTGGATTGTGTATCTTACTCTTAACCCTAACTTTTAGGCAACACAGGGCAGATGTATGAAGAGCATCTCAGTGAGCCATTTATGTCGAAAGTGAGTATGACCGCTGAGGAAAGGGATCTGGGGAGGACCCAAACCTACAGGGAACAGTTTGTTTGGTGCAAGGGCAGGGTAGCTGGTGCTTTGCTGGTTTAGTATATGGGCAGGCACTCACCACAGTTGTATGAAAGGATTGAGGGGAGACAGTCATTTTTAAGTTGAAAGAGCATCCACCTCCATGGAGATGGAATGTTTACAGAGCTCCCTCACCTCCTCTTGCCGCAGCACTCTCCATTCCTCTTTTGCCCAGCCGATTAGAGAATATTGCCAAGAAGCTGCTGAGGGGAGCAAATTTGCCTGCCACTTCATGGTAAGTGTGCATTTATCTAGTAGCAGAGCAAGGTAATAAAGCATCCACCACCTATTTTCGTCTTATTATGCTTGATAAGACTCCACTTTTATTCCTCTAAGGCGTTGGGGTTGTGGCAGTTGCCACTTTAATCAAGCGGTTTTTGGCATAATGCTAATATTCCAGCAGAGAGATGTAGCTTCATAAAAGGTGTTGAATATCGACCAGCAGGGACTTGCAGCAAGGACTTAAGAGGGCAGCAGTCAGGAAGATATGGTTAATCCTCTATTGGGACAGCTATGGTTTGTGTATTATTCAATATTGCATGTTTTTAATTTATATTCTAAGGCAATATGTATGGCTATTCCAAATCAGTGCTCCATTTTGAATCATATAATGCCCTGCCTGTATCTGTTTCTCAAGTCTCTTGAAGTGTGAGAAGGGTATCTTAATATGTTCCCTCAAGGCCAGATATAACATTGTAACAATGTGGCAAACATCTCCCATTACAAGTTAAGCTTGAACTAGAACTTTTGTTTGAGGTTCATTGTTTATATTATTCCAGATTTTGTTGCAAGTATTAATGGCCATTCTTTGAGTAAGAAATTGGCCATAATAGATCCCAACAGTTCTAACAAATAGAGGGTGAATCAAGATGTATCCTGAGCTCACTCCAATTACCATCTATGAATATCTTGAAACCAAAAGAGAGGGAATCCACTTACCTTCTTTAGAAAAACCTCTCTATGTGGTTTAGTGCAAGTGGAGGCATCCCTATTTGGTTAAAGTGACCCTCACCCACTAGGGTTATTAGAGGCATGCTGCATCATTGGGTCCTCACCTTGTGTACGTGGGTGGGCTCAACGTTAATAGATAATGGAGCATTTGATGTGTTTCTTTTTTGTGGGATCTAGGATTAAAAACTACCTTTGGGTATCCAGTGTAGTCTAATATGTTATTTGTAAGATCCTTTGGCAAGATTAAAAACAGGTGGTTTGATGCATGTGGAGTTATAATTGGCTCATACCTCACAAATGTCTACAAGTTTCAGCCATATATATCATGGTCAAATGGCATTCTTTAGGATCCTCAAGCCCAATAGATTCCTATAAAAGTTCCAATCGTGCCTTTTAACTTTTTGGATACTACACTATTTGTGCCATCTTTGACTGCTGTGAATTCTATCCAATTTTTGCATCATTCATACTTGCCTGTCATGCTTACACACCATTCTGCGAACTTTAATCAGTAGGTGAGCTGTAAATTAAAGAGAGAGACTTAGTTAAAACATTTCTTCATGCAATATGTATTTTTTGTGATAAGCACTGCACTACTAATTTGTGAAATCATAGTGGTGCTCATGCATTTCCTTTTGGTCAAGACTATACTCTTCTAGCTATAAAACTAAGAATGGTTTGCATTTCAACCTTCTACATTGGTTACATAGTTTTCTAAACACTTTTGTAACTTATGCATTTGTATCTGCTCATAACACATACTTTCAAAATGCCTTTGCCCAGGCCCTACATGGCCTTAAAGGTGGGCAGGCCCTGTAATCACACACTGCAGGAAGAAATGTTGAGAAGATCTGTGGTTTCAATGTAAATTTGAACCTCTTTGGTATGGCATATTGATTAGCATGAGTCCCCAGAACCCCTCACTTACTTTGTCAAAATATGGCATGGGACCAAATCATGTTTTACAGACTCTGTATCTTATGGGAGCCTGGTCAGTGTCATTCTGGTCTTCGCGCTCAACCCGTGTGTTCTCAAGGGCTTGCTTACTCTTGTGATGCTAAGCCAGTTCTCACTCAAGGTGGGTTAGAGCAGTTTCAACTTGCCAGATTGTTATTACTATTCCACTACAGGCATTTAAAACACTGTCTGAATGCTGTGTTCCCTGGTGGCACTTTAAACACCTCCCACACTACCTCCAGTTAAATAGCTGTGTCATGGCTTTCATTAAAGTAATAGTGAGATGCAAAGCCACTGTGGTACAAAAAAAACGGTCTTCTAATGTCTTAGGTTGGAGACTCCAAGTAGGGATTACAGAAGTGATCTGCACCATTAGAAGTCCATTTTTAAGGGATTATAATCTGAGATCACTCTTTCAATGTATTAATTGCATATGTTGAGAAGGCTTAGGGAGTCAGGGCAGAATATGCAATCTAAATTGACACACAGGTCACGAGGAGCTGAATAGTATGAGATATCTTTGATATAAGGATTTTCTTATCTCTAGATGTCTAATAATGACCATCACCTTACCCAGTTAGTCAAACATTTAACATTATTAGTGGTAAGGGCCTATTGTAGGGGAGGGTATGATCTATCCAGGTTAAAATCCAGAACACAATTAAAGTCTCTCCATATGATCCATTGGACTCCAGCTCATTGTACAAGGCAATCAGATAGATTGGTCATAAGGCTTTAAGTGATAGAAGTTCTGTGAATGTGTTTGGAGCATTGATGCTATCCAGGAACACCTGGATGCCATCTAGCTGGTCTTCTACCAAAATGTATTTTTCATTTTTATCAGATATTGTTGTAATTGATTAGAAGGGGATACCTACTCACCCAGATTAGTGCCCCCAGTGTATGCTGAATAGCTAGTGGAGTAAGTTCAGCCTTGCCACATTTTTTAAGCTTTGCAGCCTCCAACATGATGGTGTGATTTTTGACCATGTTTCCATAGAAAAAGAGGCTTTTGACTTCCCTATGTCTTTGGCACCGTTTGAACAAGCTTCATGATTTTTTTTAAGAAAGTGCCCCAGTTATTCTTGTTGTGCATGGGAAATTTTGGGATGGTCCATCAATTGGGGGTCGAGAGGAAAGGGGAAGACAAAAAAGCCCATGCTAATTTTCCTAGGACCATTAGACATGTCTACAGCTGACCGCTGGACGGAATTACACCAAATTTGGCAGAAAGATAACTTTCGGTGCGTGGATTGTGCTTTTGGTTTTTTGATGTAAATGTGTTCAGTAGTTTATGAGAAATTAAGAAAAATCAAAATTTGAATATGTCTGGCTGCAAATAAATCATGAAAATTTGTGAATTTTCGCAATTGCTGGTGTGAATAGAAGTGCTGTAATTGGCTGGCCACAACCTGACTAGAAAGTTGTGGCCACCATTTTATGTTATGGGGGAGGGTTCCCGGGGCTGAAAATAGAAATAATAAGTGGTATAAGGGGTCAGGGTGGAGGTACCCTGACCCCAGGGGTGTGATATAGGGGTGCTTTGAGGTTAAATTATCGGTTTAGTATGATTTGTTTTCTTCACCATGCGCGAGATTCATGAATTTACTTGAATATTCATTAATATCCTCACAAACTTTAGGATATTCAAGGATATTCTTGACTATTATATTCTCAAAATGGAAAAAAAAAATCACAGACTCATTCATACACTAGTTTATTCACTTATACATGCACTCAGAGACTCATGCGCCCACTCACATCCACTCTGATACTCATGCACACGCTCAGACACACTCATAGACTCACACACCCACTGAGACATTCATGCAAGTCACGCATATCGAGAGACAGAGGCAGGCCCTGTGGCCAACCCGCTGTACAAGGGCAAAGGCCTTGTGCGTCGCGGGGTTGAGTGGTTATAGGGGCTTGGAAGCAGGGTCAATCACCATCTTTGGCTGTGCGTGGCGGTGATTGGATTAACATAGTAATCAAAATTACTTATGTTAAAAAACCATAGAAATGTACTGAGAAAAATGGGCGAGGAAATTCAGAACTTCACTATAATGTCCCTATAACCTTTGTTTTTTTCAGTGAATATATATATATATATATATATAGAGAGAGAGAGAGAAAGATAGATAGATATACATGCATGTATACAAATATATATCTCTACGACTTCACCTATGGTGCATGCCAACAACTATAACAGTAAAAAAATAATCTTTAAAACCTGAAGCAAATGGCTACACTTCCAAAGAGTGTGAAACCTTAACCCTGGTTCACTGGGAGTACCAGGGGCCAATCTCAGTCACATCTTGTGAGGGCTCAGTGCCACATTTCCCATATTTGTGTTTCAAATATGCAAAATTCCAATATGCGGCCCAATAATGATATTGCCAGATGCCCACCCAGAAGAAACCTGAGGTCACACTAGGGTTAGGAAATGCTTCCTGACCACTCACATAGGACATTATGCTTTACACAAATATATTCTGCTAATAATTCAGGTATTAGCCTACTAGGGTTTGGAGGCCCTGAGACATTGAGGGCCGTTGAGGGTAACTACAAGATTTAGCTCTTGTCAAGAGTCATTTAAGTGTTCATAGTCTCTCACCTCTGGGGATAGACATGTTTAATCAGAGGAGCTCATCTGCAGTTTGGGGGTAACCAGAGAAAACATCAAAGACCCAGGCCACGTGTCCCAAAATGAGATTACTTCATCACCCCTGGAAATAATGAAGTGCTCAGAGTCTGTATTTTGCTTGGATTATTTAAAGGTTGGTGCCTTCTCCAAGGCCACACAGCTCTTGCCTGACCTTGTTTCCTGTAGGGTGTTGCCCTTGGGCTGATTTGCATGGCTGATCCTTTCCTAATGCAGCGACAACAACGTTGCTTATATTGCCATTAAGATTGTGTATGCTAGTCAGGTCTCTTTTTCTCGTCTTGCTGTTCTTTCCAATCCCAATCTGAAGAGGGTTCAGTGAAAAAAAATTGGATTTTTGGTGATGATTTATTGAGTTTAGCCATAACGTAGAGTATTGGAAGACCATTTTGCGAAGACGTCACTTGATCCCTAGGAAAGAAGCGTGTTGGTCTTGAGAAGTTAAGGTATAATCTGGAAACATCAATAATTTTTGATTTTCAAATTCTGGAGGGTGTCTTCTTTCGTGATGGATAAGATAACATCTCAAACCTCATAGTAAAACAGTTTAGCAACTTACTGGTCTCTCGCTTAACCTGGGGGTGGTCTGCGAGCCAGCACACTGTATGCTTGCTCAAGAGAAAGGATGATGGAGCAAAAGTTTTATTCCATTTTTCTAGGAACTTAATCATAATCTGCCCTTCTATGCCTTCTGGCAGGTCAACCACCTCTATTTTGCTACGCCAATAAGAGCCCTCCATGTCTTCAGCCTTTTGTTAAAAAATCCGATGAGAATCCACAAGTTCCTCCAGCTTTAGAAAATAATTCTATTGTTTGTGATTTCAATTCCTGCAGAGTTTGTTCAAATTGTGCCACTCACAATTTCTACTATTCTATCTGGAGAGTAGCAAAAATAATGATAAATCAATTTGATCCACTCAGTATGCCACATAAGGTGGTTGTTGTAAATTAGCACAAAATGAAAATACATGCACGAACCACTGTTACTGTTGTACCATCGAAGTACAAGTGTGAAACTTATGTCTTGAGGAATTCCAATCAGTGTGTAGGAAATCCTCTTAGATGTCCCATTGCTGAACTTAGAATAGTTCCCAATTAATGACATAAAATGTGCATACTAGTTATTTTAACCCTCATTATGAGTTTGGTGGGAAAAGGCTGCCTGACAAACTCCCGCGGTCAGGTTACCGCCAGTGTGGTCCCCTTCCCTCTGCCTCTATTAAGAGTTTCCCACTGGGTCAGGGGGCAGAAACAGGGTTTCTGTCCCCTGGCCCAGCGGGAAACAGCCCACAACATTGACACCAGCTCATAATTGAGCCGGCGGCAGTGTTGGGGTGTGTAGGGTGCTCCCTGCACCCAGTCTTCGCCAGCCTTTACATGGCAGTGATACCGCCATGTAAAAGATGGTGGAGAGGGGACTCATAGTCCCAGGGCACTACTGCTTGCAGTGCTGGCCCTGGCAGATCAGGACCGCCAGCACTGCCAGATCGATGACAAGTCGTGCTCAAGCGGTGCTAGCCGTCCGACTGTGGAGCTACTGCCACGGTGTAATGTGGCTGCCGGGCCGCCAGGGTTGTAATGACCACCTTATGTTTGAATGACGCTGGACCCTTTTTGAGTTCAAAGTGAAAATTGTTTATACTTGCCCCGAAAAAGGCCTGTGAGTTTCTGTGACAACCTCATAGTTGTAGATGAGCTCAACACTGTACTGTATGTAGCAGATACAATAGTATGTATTTTACTGTGATCAACTGTAATTGGTGGACAATGGAACAAAGATGTATGAATAGTATTTGGCACAGTATAGTTTCTAGTGTTACAACTTCTTATAAGTTTCAGCATATATTTTCATATTAAGCTATCATCTTGGAATAACCATCTTTAAGACATGGTGTCCTCTTTCATCCGATTATGTCATGCAGTGCAGGTGAAACTTGTAGAGTGTTCAGGAATATTTGATACAGTTTGTGGACAACAAAAAGGTTTGATGTTGATTGTAATGATCAATTAATCTTAACATCCATATTTCAATATATGTTCATCAATAACGCCAGTACTAGTTAGATGGGTTGGTTATAAACATATCATCCATCTGGGGACAGTTGCTGGGAAATCCCACAAACTGGCAGACAATTGTCAATAAACAGTTAACACATTAACAAGTAAAGATCGTCCATTTAAAAACTAGGTTGATCTCCCAGAAATGCAATAACACTAAGGGGGTCATTCTGACCCTGGCGGTCATGGACCGCCAGGGCCAACGACCGCGGAACAGGCTGGCGGTGCTTCCGGGGGCATTCTGACCGCCGCGGTCAGAACCGCCGGCTTCCCGCTGACCCAGGGAATCCTCCACGGCGGCGCTGCAAGCAGCGCCGCCTTGGGGATTCCGACCCCCTTCCCACCAGCCTGGTTCTGGCGTTTTCACCGCCAGAACCTGGCTGGCGGGAACGGGTGTCGTGGGGCCCCCTAACAGGGCCCCACATAGATTTTCTGTGTCTGCGTGGCAGACACTGAAAATCGCAACGGGTGCAACTGCACCCGTCGCACCCCTTCCACTCCGCTGGCTCCATTCGGAGCCGGCATCCTCGTGGAAGGGGGTTTCCCGCTGGGCGGGCTGGCGGCCTTCTGGCGGTCGCCCGCCAGCCCAGCGGGAAACTCAGAATGACCGCCGCGGTCTTTTGACCGCGGTACGGTCTTCTGGCGGTTCCTGCCAGGCCGGCGGCATCCGCCGCCGGCGGGGGTCAGAATGACCCCCTAAATGACTGAATTAGAGTTTGGTTGATTGGTATTCCAGTACAATGGTCCCATCTGCTTTATTACAAGCGCTTTAGGATATAACACACTTGTAATAGAGTGGGTGGGAAATCCGTCAATACTCGAAATCAACAGTGATGCATATCCCATCTGCCTAATTACAGGTGCATTCTGATAATATTATCTTGTATTAAGGTGGGCAGGATATTTCCTTCACTTTTGTGATGGAGTAGCAATCTGCTAAGCTGTAAATCAGGCCCCAAGTTAGGAAAACACACAGTTATCCCTAGATAACTTACACCAAAGACTGTCACACACCGATTTGGTGGATTGTTATAGTAACACCACTCACTGGAACAACCTGCTATTGGCTAATGAGCTGTGTTATTAGTATTCCATGCTGCACAAAATGGTGAGGAACACACCGTAATACTTCCTAATTATGAACCGGATCACTAAGTAATGTATTCATGTGACTCAGATGTGCTGTACATGATAGCTTAAATAACTGCTGGATGAAGTTAAATACATTGTGTGATGGAAAGGAGCATATATGCTCCTAATTTTCTTGTATTACTCATCTAATTCAGGCTGAGGCCATGTCAAGAAAGCCTTGCCTCTAAGAAGACCTCAAACAACAGGTGTCCATCATTGCCCCGGTAGGCATTTCTATGCAAATAACGCTGATTATTGCTTGAAATCTATGTGGATCTAGAGAACCTGTTATGTAGGATATATAGGGATTTACATGTTTAGGTTTGGCTTCACAAGGTATTTGACTGCATGGTCTATTGTTACCAATTCATTAGAATATACGTAGATTAAGTTTAGCTTCACCCAGCATAGTACTTCTCACTCTCATGCTATTGGCTTGTTCCTTGTGTGGCTTGGCTTTCTAATATTACTTGTGCATATAGTACATACTACACACAAGACAGACCTGATTTACATAAATAGGACTGTATTTAACATTTGAGGATGCGTGTATAATTGTAGGGGCCTGGAAAGGTGGACTAGCTGTTTGAGTGGTAAAGTTAATAAATGTGTACTTAAAAGCTGAAAGGGCAGAGAAGGAACATTTCCCACTGCTTTGGTGCAGGCATTGCATCTCGGGCTGCAAGGAAAGATGATTATACAGAGATCCATTTTAGTAGGAAGGAGGAAAGTTTAGTATTGGATTATGAAGCTGTTGTATGCCTCTGCAAAGAAGCATTGTTTGAATATTTTTGTAGCAAAGTAGGAGCTGGATACGAGTAACTCACTCCTCGCTCCATAAGACTTTTAGTAGCAATGAAGGTATACAAGGTACTAGTGAAGGGGCATGGTTAGACACCTGGACAAGTTGCTGAGGGGAGATGCTGTAAGTCTGAATGCTGGCCCTATGCAGAAATATTTTCTATGGGATTGTGTTGCAGTACCAGTGATTGGACATATGTAGATGTGGACTTAATAATGGTTTTTAGTTATATCTTACAGTCAGAGTCTGTGAATATTGAACAGTAGCAAATTTACTCAAAATTGTAAACTTACTCAAAAGTGTAAGCCACCTTTGTAAATCAGGCGCCAATGTGGAGATATATTCTGGGTATAAAGTCTAATTTATCGACACCTGAAGATAAAGGGTTTTCTGACAGGACTGCCTGACTCCTAACATGCTGTGCCTAATAGAGCATAACTCTTGTCAGTTCTACCTTTCTCCACAAAGTACACATTAACTTGTTTGGCTCACAGTTGCTCCTGGGAGTGACCCCGGTTATATTGAGGTCAACACAACGGGGGTTTTCTTTCTCCATTAGTGCTACATTGCAGTGCAAAATGTATCTTCACGCCTGTTTTGGATGCAAGGACACATTTTGCGCCAAAGAAAAGCACACAAACCGTAACTGCTCGCAGCTAAAAAAAAAAAAGCACAAAAAACGTAACAGCTCGCTTTCTAGTCCTTTATTGTTTCTGTGCGCTCGCTCTAAACTTATGGTGTGAACCTAGCTTAAATATGCAATGTGACATAATATCATAATGTTAGGAATTTAGTGTAACATGTTAATGTGAAACTACCAAAATTACACGTGATTTCGATGACATAAAGGCCATTTCCATCAACCTAATCGAATCTCTAATAAAACACACGGCAAGATCGAAAAGATGGAATTTGCAATTCATTTGTGAAAATGAACACAGAAACAGGAAAAAATAAACAATGTTTCAGAGAAACGTTTAAAGACTTTCTAGGTTACTTACAGATGTCCTTAGCCTTCCAGCAGGTTAAAATAAATTAAAGAGGGTAACTCACGATATGAGCACTCCATGGATTACTGAGTGAGAGCTAAAGTAGGCACACGTAGCACTGTTTTCAGCGTATGAACTCTCTAGACAAGGAACTTCTCACAGTGATTCAAACGACATGATTTGCATGAAGTTAAATGCGTTTTCATTTTTACTCTATAAAAGCTCACATTTCGACCCAACTAAATCGCTGAGCTCAAGGCACGAGCAGCGCCTGGCAGTGCACCGTGTACTTTTCTACTCTAGTCATTATATAACCAACGCATTTTTCAACTGCTTAGTGGCATGACTCCCCAATGAGTGGAGGGTGAAGTACGGATGAATAACTCGGTCGTGCTAGCATATCTCAGTGCTTAGTCTGTGCCCAATTTATTTAATAGTGCATTTAGCACATAATACAATTCAGCTAAATGCGCAGTTAAAAAAATAATCAAACACAGTTATTTACAGCAGTTTATGTACCAAATGGCAAACATCGAAGCTTACAGGAGGTATTTTCAAACTCTGGAAAATAATCAAACACTCGATTTTAAAAATGGCGTTTGTAGAAGTGAATTTTAGGAGGGGCACACTTTGAGGCTCACATAAAACTTAGTCGCCATCCACCCAGGTCAATTGCAAGGAGTGTGTGTTCGCGCGCGCACACACTCACACACAATATAAAATCTTTGTCACTAACATCACAGTGCCAAGACAAATCCACACGTCATTAGACACATAAAAAAATTTAAAAAACATACTGGCTTAAAGATTGGTATAATCCTAGTTCATTTCACATGTACTGATAATTCCTTGGGCCCTGACTGACTCAACCTGTACAAAGTTGACTGTTGGAGTAGCAAGAAAACAAGTGCATCTTTGTTTTACCCTCGCAGATAACAAAACAGCTTAAAAAAGTGCACCGACAACCGAAGGGATGCGAAGATGATTTATCAAATCATATTATATATTTTACACCAAACCATTCGTTCAGAACTTAACTTGTGCATAATATGCATTCATGGAGGTGATAAAAACATGAGTTCATCAACACAACACACCACTACAGTAGTTTTTTTTCCCAGAAGGGTCCTCAGTTTAACGGGAATTAACTTAAAGATCAACAGACAGAAATGTTCAGTTTGTAAAAGCTGTAGAGAAAACAGCGCAGGTCTGCCAGTGTCTTTCTGCTGGTAGACAAATACGGAGCACTTTGAAAAAGGATACCTCACACTTACTCTAAATCACATGCCTCACAAAGCCTTTCAGTTTCATATAGAATTACTCTGTCAAAAGACATAACAATGAAGGACCTCTAGAAACTAATGCAGAAATGCTGTGTCTGTAAAAATAGATGTTTTACGCCCTATAAGTGCTGGCCAGTGAGAGTATTTTGGACGAGGTAGCACTCGAGGGCATTGTGAGCCTAACTTTGCAACACCTAAAATAGAGGTGGTTTTCTCTAGAACTGCAGCTCATTGCAAGCTTTTGGTTATTAGTGATATGCTTAGTGAAATAAATTATTGTTGGGGTTTTTCTTAGGTTCCTGGAGTGGTACCTATGTCAGAAATTCCAATTACTGAGATTGGTTCTTTACTGTGTTTGTGAACTATGTTAGGTGGAAATATACACAAAGGTGGATAGTGAGGTAGTGGTGGTGATGGACACTCCCAGTGGTATGCTCCTTTATCTGCACAGAATCCAAGCACAGTTCAGGAAAGTGGGCCTATTCACAAAGGTAAATTTACGCATGAGTAAATCTACACATATAAATGTACTCTTTCAGTTTGAATTAACATTACTACTTTTAACGACTCACAAAATGTAGACTTACATAACTCTAGCCCCTGAATTCAAGGATGCAGTCTAATTTATGAGAGTAAAGTTACTGCTAATAACTTTTCACATATAGATGAAGTACTGTGCCACTTGAGCAGAGATCTCCCTGTGGTGAACTGTATTCAAATGTGTATCAGCCTTTAAATATAAGTAGTAAAAATATGTTTAAATTATATTACTTATTAATGCAAATTAGTTTTACATATTTATAGTAAATGTAAAACAAAATGCTTAATTTTGAATCAAATATGTAATTAATGTAAATATATTAAATTAAAATGTTTTTTAGAAGATTTTATTTAAAAATTAAAAAAAACACCTGAAGTAAAATATTTTCATTTAAATTATATTAAAATATTATGTATTAAAAATTATGAAAAGTTGTGTATAGAATTGAAAAGCTGGGCTATTGTTTAGAGTTATATTTATTTTTGAATTGCTAAAATATTTTATAATTGAATTTCTTATTTAATTACCATTATTTAAACTCTAAATAAATGAATATACGTTTTAAAACAATTGAAATAAAATAGAATTACATTTAATTTAATATTATTTCCTTTGGGGGTTATATTTTACCTTCCTACCTCCATTATTTTCTTTCGGAACGGGTTGCAATGGCTGTGGTTGGCCATGCATCGTGCTGGACTTACCCCAGGTATAAGCTGGTGTAGATTTAAACTTTTTAGGGTCCTTTTTGGGTGACTTCTGACCCAAGAACTTTTTATGGTAAATGGGGAAACTACAAATGACTTCGCATAATAGAGCGTAGACATTTAATACTGCCATGTAAGCTAGATAGCTAAAACAAAAATGGACGCATTTGGTAGGGAAGAGATTAATGGGTTAGGGATGCATAACAAAATATAAATTGATACTTTTTAAACTTCACGCTAATTTAAATATTGTCCTGTGAGTTGTTTATAATAATCCTTCAGTTACAATCACTGTGAAGGCCGGTGCTACATAATAAGTAATCATTTAATTGCAAAATACTAATCATTATCTGTGCCTGTTGATTTGATGTACAGGGGTGGGACTCTATTTTATGCAGTTTGTGAATAGCGATGGGCTTGGTCTTTTGTAGGTGGGTGTATGAACCTCCCTAAGCCCTTCCTTAACCGTCCCAAACCCGCCCTTTACTCCTGCATAAACCCCTCTTACTGTGTAGTAATAATTCCTATTTACCCACGACTATTTACCCATGACTACTCTGTCTCACTCACATTTACTACCAAAACATAAGTGTAAATTTGCAGAGGTCATTGAAGTAGGGGTGGAAGTCTCCACACAGAAATTACAGAAGAAGCAGAGACCTCTGCACATAGGTTACTGATTAGTATTTTGTAGTATGAGTAGTTCTAAACATACTGCAAAAATACAGTTTGTGAATAGGCCCCATACTGTTCAAACCTTCCACTTGAACACTCATTTTTACATCACTGTTTACCTAGCTTGTTTCAGTGTTATCTTGCCAATCAGACTTTCCTGTGTAATTGCCTGGAATTGATTAAAATGGCCCCAACATTGCTTTGTTCTGGTCTGATAACGCAATTCTATTCTGAGTTAGACCCTATCTCTAACTGTACTCCTTTGGAAATGTAGAAACGACAGTAGTGATCTATTGTTGTTACCCTCTTGCTGTCAACATAAGTGAAACAGCAATTGACTCACACAAAGACACGAAAACCGCTCCTGTCGTTTTTTGTAGTTATACGTTGTTTCACTTTATTATTTCTCTCATTCTTCTGTCTCTCAGTCCTTTCCAACTCTATTCCTTTCTGTGAATTGTACACATTAAGCACAATAAGAATAATTTAGACAAGGGTGGTTGGTAACTTAGAAGACTTGGAAAAGCCATGGTAATTTAGGGATTTATTTAGAGTTATTTAGAATTTGGAGGATGAGATACTCAATGATGAACGTGGCGGATGTTCCATTCTTCATAATAGAAACACATTCTAACATATGGTACTTGTAATACAGAGAAGGAGACATCACTCATGTTTTGACAGAGTATCCTGTCCATCAAACTCCAAACAAAGCCCATAAATTCCTCCATAACTGTCATTCTAAATGAAGAACTGTCTGCTAGAGGAATAATCATCCCCAGGGTAAAAAAGGGCACTGATAATTCCCAAGAATAGAATCCTTCAGTAGAAGATATTTATAGACAAATTTGAAATACTACTACTTTTTTATGGATCATATGCTAAAGTCCTGTTCTAAATGAGGACCTATATCTCCAAAGAGCCTTTTATGGATTCCTATAAATGTACAGTACTGACTAATGATGTATATGATGTCTAGGGCAGAGAGCTAGACAACTGCCCTTACCAGGAAAACTGAGATTCCTAGATGAACACTTTAAGGCTCATTGTAAGCTATCCAGGAAGTTCCATTTAGCCGCAAATAAGAGTTTGGATTACATCATGCAGATATTGCAGTACCTGTTGGGTTTCACAACACAATTTGCACCAGGTACAATTTAGTGAATTAATGTGTGGGAAGAATACTACATCCCACGTTTTCCTTATGCACTGTTCCATGGTACCAAACTTGAAATGATGCAATATTACTGCACCTGGTAAATAACACTGCCTGTATTATTAGTATTTAGCAGATGCGGTATGACCGCACCTAAGAAGCACAGAACATGGAATGAGGCCCTTTGTGTTTTAGTATATGGTGCTGTGGTAAGCCTGAGATTGGAATTCTCTCTGTCCTCTCAAGTTTTGTTAAAAGACATCCTGAGCTCCGGTCCGACCTCTCGCCATCGTGGGGGTATCTTGGTTAAGCCTTCGTTAACACTGTTTTCATGAAGGATGTAATTAAGCAAAGTTTCTGAAAAAAATAGTGAAATGACATAAAATGCAAATCCATCATTTAGTGGTATATTTTAACATGAATATATTTTCGATGCGAGGATGAAGCTGTAATAAACGCAAGTGGTGCTAGCAACAGCTGCTCTCATTCTTACAGTTTATGTTATTCCACACCACGGCTTTAGGGAAGCAATGTATCTACATAACAAGAGAAGTTGCCTACAATTTGGTAAGTGAAAACATCAGCCATTCACATGCTACTGTCAGAGATCATTCACACAGCATCATTTCTGAAGTGGAATGTCAAACAAACAGCAGATTACATCACCTACCTATACCTGTCAAGTGTATGGCCTGCCACTTTATCATCAGCCTCGGAGGTCTGTTTCTGCTCGCCTGCAACAAAGGTCTAAAGGCGTTTTCTGGAGCCGTAAAACCACCTAGTTTATGCTATGCTGGTGTGTAGAGTATGAGCTACACAAGACATACGCTGAGACTTGTGATGCTCTGAACGGTAAATCCCAAACGTTCTGCATGAGAAACATACTCAAAAGACTTTATTAATCTAATTCATGAAAAGAAATGTAAAAGTACGGGTAGTGATTTAGATCTCTGCTGGAACGCAGTTTTACATTATTTTAACATTCACAAATATCTCTGGATGTGTGCTAGGTGCAGATTTATTTGTTCGCTAGTCTGAATGTCATGTGAAAGTCTCTATATCGTTGATTTTAGCATGGGGAATGGAGCTGCCTATGCCCACACTTTTGTCTCCCTGCAATAATACATTTTCACCAGGGAGAAACCGCTCTTTCTGCATCCTCACCAAATCTAGGAATTATCCGTTCATCAACCCATTTCAGAATGGGAATTTCTTCTGCTTTCTGAAATATTCTAGAGTATGAAGTGGTTGGATCAGTGATATGAATGTCCACAAATGGACATGGTTTCGGATGTTCACAAACCTGCAGGTTAAACCATGGCTTGTAACATCTACTACGCAACTCTAACATGAGATTTACTTCTGCTAATTTCTCCAAACATATATCTGACAAATCTGCTGTCACAAATCTTTTCACAGCTACCTGGTATCCCTTTTAGAAATTCTGGCAAGTATTAATGGTGATACCTACTTTTGCAGCGTAAAATATCTGTTTGAATCAGGCCTGAGGTGAAGTGAAATGTTTATGATTACCAAAAAATAGAACACAGCCACACATTAACTGAATTAAGCTGGTATTTCCACCCACACATGAGGCGTGACAGTCAGAAACTTAAAATCAAATTATTGCCCTGCTCATAGCTCTAGCTTTTCACTTTCACATGCTCATTCAAAGCAACAATTTAGGGTTATACTCTGAAGACTGTCTCTCTCTTCCTTTCCATGGAAGACACCCACTAAACTTTTGGGGGCCAGATTTATCATAGTATTGCCTTATCCTTGCATCACGAATGGTGTTGTAAGGACTACACAATGCTACAGTCAGATTTACTAAGCAAAGCAAGGCTACTTTGCATGGCCCTTTTTTACTTGGTAAATCTTGAATAATGCAAGGTAGCACAAGCCGCTGTCCTGCATTACTCTGCCCTGAGAAGGCAATTCCATGGGTGGAGTGTGGGTTTGCCCCTGCAGCCACACATGGGTTTTGGTACATTCCCAGATTTACCAACACTGGGAAACCTGGGAATTTGTAAAAATGCTACATCTCCAGGTTAGGCACAAGAAGGAGAAATATCTATATTTCTTCTTCTTATTCTTTCCTGTTTCTGAGTATGCTGCATTTTGAAGCACTCTTATAAAGAGGAAAAAGTCTCAGTGGATTGTTTTTGAGCAGGAAGGTGTCCCTTCCTGCACAAAAACTATCCAGCTTGCAATGCAGGCATTGTTGCACCATGGA
This sequence comes from Pleurodeles waltl, assembly GCF_031143425.1. Taxonomy (NCBI): domain Eukaryota; kingdom Metazoa; phylum Chordata; class Amphibia; order Caudata; family Salamandridae; genus Pleurodeles; species Pleurodeles waltl. The sequence goes on along the minus strand of NC_090448.1, from coordinate 262,691,506 downwards.
ACAATGGTCCCTGCGTTGGTGATAGGCAGAAGACTGTGCTGCACCAGTGCCAGCAGAGAGCTGGAATGCACCATAAATTGGTACGTGCCACAATGTTGCTCTATGTTTCATGCAGCACAATACAGCAAGCTGATGTGATAAATCTTACCATAAATGACATACTGGGTGGTCTGTCCTGATATGCACATTGGCACATGCTGAACCTGAACCTCTGGTGGAGACTGTGCACCTGGTTATGGAGAAAATATGTATTGAGCGAATGGAGACAAGAACTTGTGCCTGTGTAAGGGCAGCATAGTGGAGAACTGGGAGGCTGAATCTAATGGCCATTCTTTAAATGTGGGGGGACTGGCAGCTCTTTGAGGAAAGGACTGGGATGCTCCCACAGGGAGGAGCACTGAGTTAGTGTACTCACTTGTGAGGAGAATGCCTGAAGATTCCATAGGACACCCTTGCACCTTTCCCAAAAGGGCACCATCAGAAGCACTGACTTTGTACCGCCTCATATATTGCACACAAGCACTGAGCCTCCAAGTGGTTTCTTTTTTACTATCCCCCTCATCTCTAATTTGGCATGTGCACCAGGGGTTCCTCATTTGCATGGAATCACTCTGTTATGCAAATGAAAAAAAGGCTACTGTAGAATTGTGCTTGCAAGCAGTTTTTGCTGGCATGATCGGTACTACAGAATGAGGCGCACAAGGACCAGCGTCCTGTCTGTAATACCAAAGTGACCCATGGGCACCAAAGCAGAAACAAGCACCAGTTTTACCTCTGCGTCAGTTTGTGTTATATAGCAACGGGTGCTAAAACAGATAGACAGAAAGCAGTATAATATTGGCAGTCCGCAGCTCCAGCTCCTTAGCTATGCCAATGCAATTGTTAGGAAACATGTGGACATATTATAGAAACATTGTTCTTATGCAAATAACTGTAATCAGCTGCCTCTTGCTTGCTTCATGCTACATAATTACAACATAAATATATAAATAGAGGGCAAAAACAATTGCTTTCATTTTGCTGCTTCTGTAATACAAAACGTAGCAAACAAATTCTGACACAGTGCATCTAACTTAAAGGTTTTTGCACCAGGACAACACATTGCCAACTGTAAGTGAAATACACTGCTTACAAACGATTTTAAGTGTACCAGAGATTTTAGTAATGAAACCCGACTTCATGAACAACTGTCTTAAAAAAAAAAAATCAAGCAAACTGATATGACACAGTTTATAATATTTATGTAGGAAAAGTTGAACAAATTGATCTTTCAAGCCTCTGAAATTTCCAAATTCCTAGTAAATTGCAAATTGACTTATCTCATAAATCGTAATGAGGTAGGTCCCAGTTTGCTTCTCATTAGGGGTAATAGCCATCACAGGGATGCTAGCTTGCTGAGGTCAGCAGACCAGCATGTGTCTGATTGCTTTTAAATTAAGCAATCTTTTTCTTTAAAGACAACCTGTTATTCTTGAACAAAAATGGGATGTGTGTAAAAAAAAAGTAAAAATTAAACTTTCATTTTATAAGAGTAGGCAATGGTACTTTAAGAAATGTTTTGTCAATATTTACAAGGGGAAAATAGTCCCTTGGGGACTCCTTCCTGTTTGTGAATGGGTTACCACATCCTTTGTGGTTTCTGTAAAAGGTCAATGTTTTGCTACCAAGTTTTGGTCACAAACCTTAATACAGACTACTGGGCTTCTGTAGTTGGAAGGGATGCCCTAAACGCACCCCTTCTAAATTACTAATCTCAAACCCAAATTGTTGTTCTGTAGATTCACACTTTGGATTTGTACAGAAAAAAAACATTTTTGAGGCCTGCACTAGAAATACTTTTAGTAAAAATCCCCTACGAAGACAATTGCTTCAAAAGGGCTGTTTTCGCCTTTAAATCACTTTTATTTCTTAGCATTGCGAAGAAGGTCATCATGCTCTTTATTTTATTCAATCCAATTTCAGCTGAGAGCTTTATTCTCACGGGCTAGTACAAGCACGTGTTTTTCTTATCTGCACCGATGTACTGTATGCTCTTGAACTAACGGATCCCACAAGACTTCCCCTCAGTAGGAACATAGGCTACAAGGCTGAATATTTTCTGTAAGGTTTCACAAAAATCAAGTCACCCAAGGGACAGAAATGAGTTCGCAGTTGGCATGTAGGTCGATGGGTTGAAATGCATATGATTAGGTGCTTCTGTAGATTTACAAAACACATGCAATAAATACATCCTTTGGGTGGAATGCAGGTTGATTCTTTTTTTAATGTGTTTCTTTAGCATATTTACTACGTACCTTCCTGGGAAGCAGTTTACTACGTTACCTTTTTAATGATGTAAATAAATCAAATATTGTTCACTCGTGCTAATTCAGAAAAGTAGTAGCAGCAGCTTTGCAGAAACCAAGACCTAGAGGATTATTTAACAAGCATTAACAAAGCTTATAGGTTTGACGTTTCTATGGTGAATCCATAACTGATAATCAGGTACGCGTAAAAGAAAATATGCAGCTGACCTTAAACACGTCACATCTGACTTCTCTGCATCATTCTGACTGTTATATCCCATTTCTGCTAACAGAAGCAGAGAAATATATTGTCAACTAATAGTTACTTAGCACCTGTTGCTGCAGGGGGTCTTAAAAAGTAGCAGTGTGTAACACTTTCTCCAAATTTAAACAAACAAAGTGAACTAGCCCAACTTGTTCTAGGGAGTTGTGGGCAGGGTTTGCCACGAAAAACATTTGAAACATTGGGCTAGTTGTGCATTTGAAAGCCCAATTTTGATATAAATTTGCTAAAAAGCTATAGGCTCTGAAAGGACACTTATTAAATATTCATGTCCTTTTATGGTGTGTCAGGTCAATGAAACCCAATGCACCACAGAAATGTACCCAATCTTTTCAGTGTGTACTGTTGCTGCCCCCATATTGTCAATTTCACCTCCGTTCTTCCAAGGTTAGCATTTTGCCATGTGTGCCACTCAGTGCGGCCAGCAGCTTTAGGAGGGAGGGGGGTGGACAAGAAGCACACACACACACACTCATTACCACCCGCACGTACGCACACCAATTAACAACACTCATAACATTCAAACATACACGCAAGCACCAAACATTCATTATAAAAGATCACTCACACGCACACATTCTTTCACACACACATGCATGCACGCACATCTATTAACCACACTCATAACATTCAAACATACACGCACGCACCAAACATTCATTTTAAAAGATCACACACACACACTCATTCTTTCACACAAACACGCACGCACATCTATTAACAACACTCATTACATTCAAACATGCATGCACGCACCAAACATTCATTTTACAGGATCCCACAGACACACACACACACACACACACACTTACCTTCTGCCTTGGAGGTCCCAGGAGGGTTGGGACTGCTGCCTTCCCTCATTGGCTGACCTTAAATCAGCCAATGAGGGAAGGCAGCAGTCCCAGCCTCGTCACAGAGTGGGATGAGGTCAGTGAGACTGCTGACCCCACCCAACTCTGTGACGAAGTGTCACTGATTGACACTCGCCCTGGGCTCTTTAGGGATTAAACCTGAAGCGCCTAGGTTGAAGTCAATGGGTGACGCTTTCCTTGTCATCCAGGGGAGGGCCTCGAGGCACCTTTGCTGAGCCGAGGAGGTCACGCCCATAGGAGCTCATTCATTCTCACTCATTCTCACCCGCTTTCCACCACTCATACATATTCCAGCTTAATCTAACTCACTCATACTCAATCGCTGACTTTAACTGTCACTGATTCTTACTCACTCTCTATTACTCATTCTTTCTCATTTTCACTCACACACACACACATTCTCAGGAAAAGACAGTGTTAGAAATGGGGTTTCTGGTTGGCTAGGGTATGCACCTCAGCCAGGCAGAACCTACCCACTCTAGGCAGGGCAAGGGAGTTACACGTCCAAGATAACCCCTGCTCACCCCCTTGGTAGCTTGGCACGAGCAGTCAGGCCTATCCCACAGGCAATGTGCAAAGTGTTTGCACAACACACACAACACACGCAACGCAAAAGGTACACCACAAAGTATACACAACACTGAGCTATGTAAAAATAATCTGTATTGCACAAAACATAATTAGACCAACATTACACGTAAGTAATACCCTGCTACCTTAGCAGTTGTCAGAATGTTACACAAGTTACTAATACTCTGCAAGAATATGCAGTTGTCACATTAGAACACGTAAGTACTCAGGATTCTGCAACAGAAGCAGTAGTCAGGAATTACAGTAAAAGATATATGCACTTGTCATGAACAATTCCTAAATACCCCTAAAAGGAACATTAGAGAATATCTCACAAGTCATATAAATACATATCAGCTAGACATGCCCATAAAAAGGAACAGTAGCCCATATATGTAGGGGCAGGAAACAGGTAGGAAATCTAAAACATCCAAAAGTCTATCCTAGGCTCCTAGAGCCCAGATTCCCTAAAAAGTACCTGTTTTCTGATGAAGAGGCACTCCCCGTGCCTAGAAGATGAGCATAGGGGCCCCCGGCACTCCTGTGTGGAAAACGGGGGCCACACAGTGCTTTTGGGGGAGAGAGGGGCGGTCAGCACCCTCTCCTTGTGAACGGGCACCTCCGGGGGCCTACGTTCTTGCTGTGGGCCAGCCTCGGCCTCCTCACACCCAACAAACAATTATGGGGGCAAAGGCGGGAAGGGACCTCCGTCGAGGTCTCCCTTCCGGATTCCAACTGAAGAAAAAGCCCCAGAAAAGGAGCGCCCGCTCCTAGTGCAGAGACCGGGGAAGGGGGGCGCTCCCTGCGCCTTCCCCGATTCATGCCTCTATGTGGTGGGAGACTCGGACCCCTCCGGGGGCCCGAGGAGACACTCGCCCGCACCCGATGTGGTGCGCGAGTGTAAGAAGCTGCTCCCGGGCCGCCGGGAGGCTTCTTAAAGAATTGGAGGCGGCTGGTGCCCCGGGGTCGCTCCCAGAAGCGGGACGTGCCTCGTGGCGCCGAGAGGAGCACGTTGCTCCGGTTCCTTTGTTTACCTGCCACGGGGGCACTGAGATGAGCGCGGATCTCACGCTAAAGAGAATTCCAAAAGCCCGGCTGCGGCAGTGATTTTAGGGCTCCAAATAAAGCACTTTTCACAGCGCTAAGGCCAAATCTGCAGCCTGGGCTGCAGCAGTGATTTTTCCTCAGCAATAAAAAGAGCACCTTTTGGAAAGCGCTTCTGTCAGAGTTGTAGAGATTGATTGCAGGGGTCAGGGGCCACAGCACCCTGCCCCTGGGAGCAAGCCAGACAAAAAGGAGCACAGGGCCCAGATACAGGCCAGCACAAGGGGTGCAGATGGTGGCAGTTCCTCCTAGTGACCAGGCAGGTCACAGGTCAGCACAGCAGCAGCAGTCCAAGGTGGTTTCCTGGTGAGTCCATTCATCAGCGTTCTGTGTCCAGTTTCAAGTTCCAAGAATGTTCAAATTGTGGGAAAAATTCCCCTGTACTCATACTGGGTTTACAGTGTGTCTTACAATGGCAGGGAGAGGAGGTTCCAGCCAGTTACAACTGGTTCTGGAAGTGCCCCCTTTCTCCTTTCAGCACAGGCTCTAAACATCAGTGGGGGGTTAACGACCCTATTGTGTGAGGCCAGGGCACAGTCTTTAAAAATGCAGGTGTGCCCCACCTCCCCCTTCTCTCAGCCCAGGAAGGCTTTACAATATGTAGATGCACCTCTGTGACACCTCCACCCTCCCTGTGTTCAGGCTGTCTGAGAAGTGTGCACAAAGCCCCAACTGTCAGTCTTCCCAGATGTGGATTGGAGGCAAGCTGCAAAACACCAAAGTCATAAGCACAGATAAGTGCGCACTTTCTAGAAGTGGCATTTCTGTGATAGTAATAAAAAATACACCTACACCAGTAAGCAGCATTTCTCACCACTATCACAACCATACCAAAAATGCCTACGCTACCCCTCATAAATCAGACAATACCCCTTACACATAAGGCAGGGCATTTCCAATGCAATCCTATGAGGAGGCAGCACTCACAGCAGTGAGACACCAAGTTAGGCTGTTTGCCACTACCAGAACAGGCCACGCAACATGGCACATGTCCTGCCTTCTACATACATGGCACCCTGCCCAAAGGGCTAGCTAGGGCGTAACTTAGGGGTGACTTACATGTAGTAAAAGGGGAGTTCTGGGCCTGGCAAGTAAATTTAGATGCCAGGTCCCTGTGGCAGGAAACTGCGCACACAGGCTCTGCGCTAGCAGGCCTTAGATAGGTTTGACAGGCTACTTCAGTGGGTGGCGCAAGCAGCGCTGCAGGCCCACTAGTAGCATTTAATTTACAGGCCCTGGGTATAGGGATACCACCTTACAAGGGACTTATAGGTAAATTAAATATGCCAATTAGATATAATCCAATCGTAGCAATTTTGTAAGGGAGAGCACATGCACTTTAGCACTGGTTAGCAGTGAAAAAGTGCTCAGAGTCAAAACGTCAGCCAACAAAGGTCAGAAAAATAAGGAGACAAAAAGCAAAAAGTCTGGGGAATGACCCTGTAAAAGGGCCAGGTCCAACAGACAGACACTGATGCTCACACTTGCACACACCGTGTCTCCTATTAAATTGTTACTGCCCTCAACTTTTGCCTAGATCTCTTTACAGCCCCCTTTGTTCATTGACCCTCACAGTAAACACGTAGCTGAATCAAGAATCTGAAAACTTTAACCTTTGCAGTTGTACTTCCTTGATTTTAGCTTCTTTCTTTTTCATTTCACTCATTCTAACTCTTTTAATAAATGGGAAAGTGTGAGATGAGAAGATGATTTGTATATAGTACTGTGTGCTATAAGGTTGAAGCCGAAAGTGTCCAGTGATAACGTTTGAAACATTTCTTTTGCATTTTTCAATAAATATACAGCATGGCATGGCCAAGCAACAGCTGTACAGCGGTGTTCATAATTAAATAAATTCTATGAGGTCTGCAAGGCATAGGAACTTTCATTCAGAGGAAAATACTGTCAACTAGCAACAGTGTACATGATGGAAAAAGACAGTGATGCACATAAACTACTCCAGTACAGCACAGTGAGCGGGGTACCTACAAACTCCTGAGCACATACCCGGAAAACAGCCCTAGGTGGACCTTGACTCCCATCTGGCGCCCCCTCCACCACAGCCAACTCCATCATACAAAACAGAGTGCCTCAATTTCACTCTTTACCATTCATCCATCTGGTGCAGTAGCAGCAGGCTCCCCCACCTGGTCATCAGACGTGACACCCGCCAGATAAGCTTGATAGGGCCCCCCAAATATCACTAGGATGACTCTTGGGCATGAGCAACACATTTTATGCGTCAGATTGCCATGTCTGTATGCCAATCTTTCAACAGCATGGAAAAACCATGGGCCAGGGCAGTGCCACATGCCCCTGTGCCAACAGAAGAGCTATAGCCACCAAACGTCTTACACTCTTCAGCACTTTTTTATCATAGCTGAGCATCAACAGCAGTGAGGTAAGTTCTAAAGTTTCACCTGAGATGCTCTCCAGTTCTTGGAACACCTTGCACCAAAAAGTGTGCATTCCAGTGCAGAACCAGGCTAGATGCGTGAACCCCGCCTCCCATGCCCCACAGGGCTGGCAGTCCACACTGTATCATAAACCATATCTGTGGAGGTTGGCTAGGGTATAGTATACCCTATTAATGTATTTTAAGTGCAGGAGTCTGTGCCTGCCATTTAGGGAAACAGTCTGGACCACAGAGCAGCACTACTACCATTGCTTGTCACTAATAGTGATATCCAAGTCATTTTGATGCTCTAGTCCGGCCTTCGTGACACCTGGTTTATGCGCTTCCTGTGCAAATGCATAAGATCCGCAGGAGAGAAGACAAGCCCAAAAACCCGGGAGGTTCTAAGATGTCCTCTCCAGGAAACTTTGCAGTGTGTGTTGCGCACTGTAATAATGGAACGGGATGAGATCAGTTTGTTTACTTCCCCATTCCTGGACTATCTCCTATGTACTCATTTTGCCACCCTGGAAAATGTTGCCCACAGTCTGTACGCCTAGCTCTCCCAGAGCAGCTGCTGCCACTGTTCCAGTCCCATAAGGAACCATGAGCATCATGCCAGAGGTATATGTGGTGAATACAGCAGTGAGCATCCCTGCCTTCTAGTACGCACCACCATGAGTGTACCATTGCATTCAGTGAATTGAAGACTCCATGTCTCTGTGCAGGGTCTTAAATAACACCTGTGATGGTGTTTGCAGTGCTGCCGCTTAACACTCAAGCTGGAGATGAGGTAAGTTTGCAGTTTTCAATAATGTGTAAACATACTCTGCACTGCTCTATAATATGTTTTTAAGACTGGGGCATTTAGCCATCCCATTTCATATGGTAATGTTAGCATATCCGATCTCACCCGCCATTGCTTTCTGGCCCAGGTCAGATAGATCATAAAAAAGTTCAAAGGGTGTCATCGAGCACTCGGGCAGCATTGGGATATTTTGAAACAAAAATACGAATCTAGATAATGTTACCATCTTCATAATCACTATCCTGCCCATATGGGACAGCAGCAGTTTTATCCAGCGATCTATAGCCTCAGAAAGTTTCTGCGTTGCTTTGCAATAGTTAGCTAGCATGATCATTGCTGAGTCTGTATGTACATGTATACCCAGGTATGTTACGGAATCCACAGACCAGTTCAGTAGATAATCCATGGGTATTTCAGTTGTTGCCAGAGTGAGTGGGAATATAATGGACTTGTCCCAATTCAGTCGCAAACCAGAGTGGCTACCAAACTGTACCACCTCACGCAAGTAAGATTGCTGTCTGGATTTTCCAAATACAGGAAAATATAATCCGCATACTAAGAGATATTCAAATTATAGCTTCGAAATTGCAGGTTAATATGTCTGGGGTACTCATGAAGTGCGCAAGCATGGGTCTAGCCATCAAGGCACATTGTTTGGGTGATAGGGAGCAACCCTGTCTGGTGTCCCTAGTTCAATGGGTGCAGTGATAATGTCATTGACCCATATTCGGGCTGTTGATTGCGTGTAATGTACCTTCAGTAGGTGTCGAAAAATGTCTCCCACCCCTACGCATCTCAGTGGTGCAAAAGTGAATTCCCATTCAACTGAGTCAAATGCTTTTTCTGTGTCAAGAAATTCCGACACCTCCTGCACTGCTGGGTCCAACAGGTGCATCACTCCAAACAGTTTCTGGAGGTTGAATGTTAAACTGCGTCTGGAACAAAGCCAGCCTGTTCCGGGGCTACTACTCCTGAGAATATTGGGACCAATTGGTTTGTCCAAGACCTTAGCGTGAATGTTTGTGTCAACATTTAATAACGACAATGGCCTATATGATGGGCATTGTTCTGGAGGCTTGCTCTGCTTCAGCAATGTTACTATCAAGGCCTCGATCATGAAGAGGGGCATGCATCCTGTTTCTGCCATTTCTGCATACAGTGTCACAAGATGTGGAATGAGTAAATCCTGACATGTTTTATAGAAAGCGACTGTGAGGCCATCTATACCAGGGGCCTTCCCCGGCGGCATGTCCTGAAGTGATGCACATATCTCCCTAGGGCACAACAGTGCCATTAGACATTCCCTGCGCTCTGTCTTGCACTATGTCATAACAATGTTCTCAAGATAGACTGTTTTAGCAGCATCATCTTGAGTGTGCCGCAACCCGTATAAGGCAGCATAAAATCTGCAAAATCGTTCAGATAACTGCTCTGTGGTACATTGTGGGATGCCCTGCTTGTCACTTTCTTCTTTGTTGGAGCAGTTATATTAAGGGCACCTATACAATACTGTTTAGAAAAAATGATATGAAAATCAGTTCATTTTGCAATCTTTACTTCAGTACTAAATTCTGAATTTAGTAGCTCATCTACTTTGAATTTACATATTGCCATTATTGACTAAATGCTTAAAATAATACTCTAATTTGAATATTCTCTGCTTCTCCTTTCCTACACCCTCCATTCAGCACATTCATCAAAAACAATTTCTCCTTTCCCTGGTCTTTCAGATCATTGCTTCAAGAGAATTTATCTCATCCTTCCTAAAATGTGGCCAACTCACCCGTAAAACTGTAAAAACCTAAACTTAATCGATACAGTAATTACCTCTGTCTGTCCAAGATGTACTTTATTATTGAAACGGTACATCATTTGCATTGAACAAAATTGCATTATATCGTACTCACTAACTAGTTAGTGTGACTAATTATTCAGTTGGTGTAGATGACCAGCATTAGCATCAATAACCGGATCAGAATCTGGTTATTCGCTTTATTGATGTCACAACAGTGGTTAACTGAGTCCTGAGGGTGGAAGCAGAATGGTGATCTTACCCTCCTACTCCTTCCTATCCCATGCCTCCTCAACCTTTAGGGAGAGGGAAGAATGTGGGAGGTGGTGTGCCTGCACCAACTTTGTTTCTACATATGGAGATGGGAATGCTTAAAGGGTGGTAGTGGTGGCATCAGGATAGGTATTTAATTTCTATTTTTGGTCAATGCACAGGTATATGTTGAGGGTGGTGCATGGCAGGAGGCCAGCTTTTTATTCTTTTTTGTGTAAAATATTAATTGAAGAGACGTTTTTCACCTCAGGCATCTAAAACAACTCAAGTTTTGCTCTCATTGTCATTTGATGTCACTCATAACCCATCCCCACATATACATTTATTTATTAATCAACCTAATTGTATTCATAGTTTTTTAAGATTTATTCATAACAAGCAACAGTTTCATGCAAGCATGCTGTGCTCCTTCCTTTAAATTTTTCATGGAAGGCTGAAATCACCCAACTGTATTTGTCAGGATCTTCCTGTCAAAAGATCGGGAACTTGTATAAAATGTACTGTCTAAGTATTGTGCTGCAAATGTCTTCAAGTGATGAGATTTTCATGTAGGGGTGGGTGACAAATTCTAGTCTGCCAGTGGAGTTTGCAGAGTTTTGCCCACTCCGCATTCATTTTGGAGCACTGAGTTCCGGCAAAACTCTGCCAAGCTCCGCGTGGTGGAGTTTTTTTCACGCACTGCTTGCTGACATTAAGGTTTGGCACCTGTAGGCTTCCTGGTGAGATTCCTCAAAGTGGGCGGTCACAGCAGGTCTTGGCCTTTAGCGTTGAGAAAGCTGCTGCTTGAGTAGAAAATCTACTCATGTGACAGAAAGAAGCAGTGCCCTCTGCTGTGCCACCTGGTGTTGCTCGCACTGATTTTACAGAATGGAACAAGCTCCTGGTGCTAAAAATCAGCGCGAACAGCTCAGCATGCCCTCATTTTGTCTGCTTGTGAGACTCCATGAAATTCACAGGTTTTTATGTGCTCTGCGGAATTCCTTAGAGTAAAACTCCATGAGTTATGCCCCCCCACACTTTTATGAGTATTGTAAAACTCTATGCTGTCTCTGTGGAAATAGGCTAAATGGTAAGTACCTTCTTTAGTAGGTGTGTCTTATTGGTATTCCTAAAGACATGAAGATTTGGGATGATTATCAATGTGTGTTTACTGCATTCCAGAGTTGTGGCCATTGAACCTTGATTGACTGTTCTCTGTGTTTTTTATGCTTAGTGTCAGCTTTCTAATCAAGTTTTATTGAAATTGTATGTGTGTTTGGGTATTGCCTGCACAATTACTTTGTTCCTTCATCTTCAGTTGAAGACACTGTATACATACAGGCCCTAATTATGAGGTTGGTGGGCGGAAAAGGCCGCCAACCAAACTCCCACCAGTGTTGTGACCTTCCCGTGGCCCTTATCACGAGTTTCCCAGTGGGCCAGTGGGGGTAAACAGAGCTTCTGCCCGCTGACCCAGTGGGAAACAGCCCACAACATTGATGCCCACTCGTAATCGAGCCAGCAGCAATGTTGCGTGCGTAGGGTGCAGAAGCCCCTGTCGTGCTTTTCACTGTCTGTAACCCGTCTCTGCCAAATTTTACATGGTGGTGCAACCACCAAGTAAAAGCTGGTGGATAGGGGGATCGTAATCCCCAGAGCAGCGCTGCATGCAGTACTGCCCTGGTGGATTAGGATCACCAGCACCGGCAGCCTCTCCAGTGGAGGGAAACTGGCAGTGCTGGAGGTCCGACCATGGCCGGACCACCATGGTCATAATGTGTCAGTCTGGCCAAAGCGGTCGGACCACCACTTTGATGGCTGTCAGACTACCACCACGAGTCTGGCGGTTTTAGGACTGCCAGACTCGTTATGAGGGCCATAGTCTTTGTCTCATTGGAAAGGTTGGGGTAGTGTGATCTGACTTCTTTAAATTCAGTAAACACCCAACTGCTTGGTCTTTGGGCTTTTTGAGTATATGCTCTGCATAGGTTTTATTTAGTGCTTAATTTGTGCCTGTGATTGCAAGTAGTAGGCACCTTCTCTCACTTTTCTGAGACTGTGACTTGTTTTTCTTTAGCTAGAGAGAGAAAGAAAAGTGTGAAAGGTGGAATAAGAGAAATATAGGAAAATAGTACTATAGAGAGAAAGCAGGTTTAACAAATGGCCTACAAAAGTGAGAAGAGACAGACAGTATAGAATGGAAAAAGGAAGCATGAGGTGGAATCAGCACTAGGCAGACCCTGTACTAGACAACCCCTGTACAAACCTGATTAAAAACTTATCTTTTCAAGTACAACGTGTAATTGTATAGACTTGTAGGGCAGAGTAGCAGTGAAGACTATGACTCCACCCATATATTTTACTTTATCCAAGTGCATACTAAGTTAGAAGGATTTCCAGTTATTTTAAGAACTGTGGTGGGAGGTTACAAGGAGCATAACTGTTGGATTTTTTTATGGTGATGAGGCTCCTCTGTTTTTTTCATCTTTTTGAAATGCATTGCTGTGAATGTCTGGTTTTGAAGGTACCAAAAAGTCACATCTAAAAGAATAATATATAATGGAGTTTAGTTATAATATAAATCAATTTCCGGTGGTATCATATTATTTTTAGGAATTAGAATGAGTTTGAAGGTGATTTTACAGTGTAAAAGATGCTAACCCTTTTCTGGGACTTGATAAACCATGTTTAACAGAAAATGTTTTCTCCTTTTTTCTCATGATTTCCTCATGAAAAGATGGTAAGCATTCTAGGAGCTAAAATGAGACTTTAGGGACATAATTAACAAAGAGTTGCATCACTCTCGTGCCATACAAAGGGGTACAAGAGCGACGCAACACTTAAGCTTGATTTATCAAGACTACCTTGCGTGGCCTTTCCTGGTTTGACAAATTGCTGCATTGCCTTACGCTGCCCTGAGAAGTCGTTCCATGGGTGGAATGTGTGGCGTTCACACACCCCCACCAATAAATTTTTGGCACAGTCACAGATTTACCATTACTGGTAGACCTGGGAATGTGTCAAAAACCTATGCCTCCCCAGGTGAGGAGTAACAAGGAGAAATCTCATCTATTGTCCTCGTTACTTCCTCTTTCTATGTGTGCTGTGCTTTGCAGGATACATAGAAAGAGTGAAATCCCTTAGAGGATTGATTTTGTGCAAGAAGGTGTCCCTCCTGACATAAACAATCCTGTATGCACCACAGTCACCTGTGCACCATGGTCCAAGGGTGCCTGCATTGGCGCTTGGTAGCACATTGTGTGCCAGCACATGGAAAAGACAGGAATGCACTATTCATTCTTACGTATGCACACACCTGTCCTTTCCCTATCATGCAATGCAATGCAGCAAAGTGAATTTCAGTGCTGCATGATTTGTTAATCAATATGCCCCATACTTTCTATAAATTCATAAATATCTCTCTGAGCCATAAGTAAAACGTCTGACTAACTGAGTAAAATCCACTTCAAACAGCAACTCAGTGTCCTACTGCAACTTCACCATGGAGATTTAACGAGAATAACAGTGCTAATGTTGTCATATGCTAGGTTAAATGTACTTCCCACAGCAGCTGCAGTACGCCAGTTGACTCACCATATTCTACTCTAACTTTACCAGAGAGTCCTAATGAATAACTAGAATGTGAACATTCTATATTCATGACAACATAGAAAACATGCTGCTGTACCACAATAGTACCTGTTTAATTTAAAAGATTTTGCTATACAGCATTCTAAGATATTGAACATTGAGGTGTTAATGCACACATGAAACCAGTTGTTTAAAATGGAAGAGGAAGTGTGGATTTCAGTTATTATTGGGCCAATATATTTTTTATAGTGGTAAAGATAATTATTGAGAGAGAAGAAAACTGTGTGAAGACTGCTCTCATATTTAAAATTATATTATATCTGCTGCTATGGATAGTGAGACTCATTAAATGAGTTGTTGTTTGGACATTTAGGGCCATATTTACAAGAACCTGTGGCTCAGGGTGGCACAGCAAGTGTCTTACTGCGCTGTCCTGCACCACCGGGAAAGGGCAGAAATACGCTGTATCTACAAGACGTGGCACATTTCTGTCCTTTCCCCTGTGCTGGTGCACAAACTGCTGCCATGATCCAATGCAGGCACCCTGGCACCATGGTACCAGGGTGCCTGCATTGTGGGGATGATTGTTTTGTGCAGGGAGGGATACCTTCTTGCATAAAAGCAATCAATAGAGGTGATTTCCTCCTTCTATGTATGCTGCAGAGTGAGGCATGTGATGAGGCATGTGATGACACATAGAGGAAAAAACAGGGAGAAATAAAGATAAGTGGCGTAAGCTTTTGCCGCATTCCCAGGTCTACAAAGCCTTGTAAATCTGGGAATGCATCAAACTCCATGAATGTTGTTTGGGAACACCCTGCAACACCCATGGAAACGCCTCCCTGATGCAAAGTAAGACAAGGCAGGGCAAGTCGCTGCATTGCCTTACTCCATAACTACAAGGCCATAAAAAGCCACGCAAAGTGGCTTTGCGTGGCCTTGTAGAGATGAGTGAGCAACCTGCACCACCACTGCATCACCAAAAGTGACCCATTGGTGGTCAAGGGTGCTTGAAAATATGGGTCTAATTTTATTTTGAGTTAGGTGTAAGGAAATTATAAATGTATGTATTTATTGTCAATAAAAATGTTGCTTTGCTACTTTTCACATGCCTACATTTGAAAGCAAACAAGTAAAACATATTTTTTATAACACTGTAAGTCAAACAGAACAAAATTATCAGGCACCATACATTTTTCACTCACTGTATTTTCCAGTAGCATGTTTCCCAGTTCAGGCACATTTTCTGAGCAAGGCAAACATTCCAGTTATTTACTAAAATTCAGTGATCTTCCCAGACAGCTCTGATGGTACGGAGAAAAATTGACAAGTACCATCAAGTCTTAATAAGTCTTATGTCAGGGGCTAGCTGTGAATCTTCTAGGTAGATATCGACCATCTGGGGGACAATCAAAAAACAAAGATGTCTGATTTTCAATCACACTTGCTTTCAAGTTTTGTAGACCTATATGTGCAAGTAATTTGTGAGAATGTGAGAGTGTTAGATACTGAGTTGATCTCTTTCTAGTTTTTGCTTCTAGATCCAGCTATAAAAAGTGGATGTTTTGCTGGTTGAATTAAAATACTATCTAAAACAAAGAATCACAATTATTGCACAGGCATCTAGTGCCAAGAAACAACCAAAATCAACTAATTGTATTCTCCATACTTATGCAGTTGATGTTGAAATACTGTGATGTCTGTAATTGAGTCCAGAAAAAATAATTTGTATTTGGCTGTTAGAAATTGGGTTAATGGTTGACTGTGGTCTGAGCCCTGGTCAAGCAGCAACCACAATCCTAGTCAGATTAAGGGACAAGAAAACCTCAAATTAACCTGTTATCATCCTCGTGGTAACTTGCCCCAGAGCAGTTAGACTTAACTTGGAGGCAATGTGTAAAATATTTGTGCACCACTTCAAACAGTAAAACAGTGAAACACCACACAAAAAGTTTTCACATCAGGTTAGAAAAATAGAAAAATATAGCAAAATGCAATAATTAAAACAAGACCAAAAAGACACAAATCCAATCACTAGAAATGTAGTTATGAATTTTTAAATTATAAACTGCAATACAGTGTCTAAAAGAATAAAGCAACAACTCCAGATATCTGGTCATGTCGGACTGGGTCAAAGTCAAAAGATCAAGTCGATGCAATGGATAGCGGGTTGGATGCAGGCCCAGATAAATCCCTCTGAAGGTGTTCCTTCTCAAGTTGTGTGCCACGAGTGTCATTCATGTTAGAGAGGGTTGCATGGAGCAAGGACAGCATCACTGGGGTGGTTGGTGTGGCACAAGGATCAGGCCAGGCATCGCGGATGGGTGGGCTGATACTTCATGTTGGTGTTCCTCTATGGTGATCAAGGTTCCAGGACCTAAGGGGAACTTTTGAGATCAGGAACTCACTGAGGAAGGGGCACATGAGCTATTGTGGAGCCTGTTATGTTCCGAGGATCAGATCAGGACGCCAGCAGACTAGCCCTTTGAGTCAATCTGGGGTCCTGGGTTCAACATGAGTTGCAGGTCCAGTTCTTCCTCCCTAGGCATGAGGCAGCGGGTCAGCAAAGCAAGGAAGTAGCTTCTTCAAAATAGCAGTCCAGCAGAGTGGAAGTCTTTTCAGCAGCACAGCAGTCCTTCTTCTTGGCAGAGTATCCACAGCTCCAAATGTGTTCTGAAGTGGTTGAGTCAGAGTTCCTTCTTTTATACACAGTTGTGAGTCTGAAGATAGGAGAGGCTTCTAATGGCATGCATTTGAAGTGCACAGATGCCCTGTCTTCCCTGCTCTGGATCAAGACTATCTACAAGGGGTATGTAGCCCTTTGTGTAGAGACGGGACACAGCCTATTCAAGTGTAAGTGAGGCTGGATGCAGCTCATCCTTCCCATCCTGCAAATGATGGCCCATCCAGTCACACCTAATCTTCCTTTGGGTGTGACTGTCTAGGAGAAATACACAAAGTCCAACTTCCAACTCCACTCAGTCATCTGACCAGAAATAGGCTGCTGGTACCAAATGGCTAAGGCAAGAAAATGCAAACGTTCCAAAAGTGGCATTTTCAGAATAGTAATTAAAAATCCGACTTCACAATAGGTTAGGGTTTTAAGTTAGGATTCCAGAGACACCAAACATAAACAATTATCTCCTCCCATTTGGAAATTACACTTATAAAATATAATAAGGCAACTTCAATGTTAACTTATGGAATAGATAGACCTTGCGGTAGAGTTTTCACTACCAGAACATGTAAAACTTAAAAGTACATGTTTGACTTTTTAAATACATTGCACCCTGCCCATGGGGCAGTCCAGAGCCTAACTTAGGGGTGACTTATATGTATTAAAAAGGAAGGTCTGGGCCTGGCAAAATTGTTATTTTGCCATGTTGATGTGGCAGTTTAAACTGCACACACAGGCACTGCAATGGCAGGCCTAAGACATGTTTAAAGAGCTATTTACGAGGATGACACAACCATTACTGCAGGCCTACTGATGGCATATAATGTACATGGCCTGGGTACATGTTTTATACTTTACAAAGGACTTATAAGTACATTAAATATGCCACTTATGTATAAGCCAAAGCTACCATGTTTTAAGCAGAGAGCACAAGCACTTTAGCACTGCTTAGCAGAGGTAAAATGAGCAGGGTCCCAAGGCAAGCAAGAAACGGTGTAATCAAAAATAAAAGGTCTGAAGTCAAAATGTTAGGGGGGAAATCACAACAAGGATACCAGGTCTAACATTGGCTCACTGAAACTTTGGCATGGAGCAGCATCTACAGCTATAGAGGACACTATCACATATGTTTTGACCATTAATTGTTCTTTTTTATCATATCATCATGAAGGTAGTTTATAATATCACATGCACACAATGCAAGACTAAATAATTGTCCTTCATAGCTCCTTAGTCACCTCTGATGAACTATTCAAGCATGTCATGAATAAAGCAAAGTATGTCTGAGTCCTCTTTAAGCAGGATCATGGAAAGAAGCAATCACTGGCAGGTTCCATTCTGGGCTTGATTCAAAAATGTTTCAACACATCTCAGTGCCTGTTCTAACAAACTGCCATTATAAGCCATCCCTTGAAATAAATCAGCTTACTTGGCCCCTTTATTGTAATCAAACTGGTTTAGATTATACATTTTTAAAAAACAGGGTACAAAGAAGAAAGCACACCAGTTGGTAGGAATTTGTTATTATGAGGTCCATAGTTAAAACCTGATCTCAATTAAAAAACTGTGGCTCAATAAATACTTCAAAGTTTGCGGTGGACATTATACATCCCTGACTAGTCCCCAAGGCGATATGAAAAGGATTGATGTGGTTGTTCAGTGCTACCTAAGCATTCCGGAAATGTCATAAATGCTACAGTAGAACTGAACGATTTCTATGGACAATGGGTGTATTGACGGAAGAAAACCCCGCTCCACACAATGAAAATAAATCTCAGCCTCTAAAACAGTACAGTCAGTGTGAGCAGGTCCTCCCATGACAAGCAATGTACACCATCAACATACTTTATTCCTGTTTCTTCTTTGTTGCCTTCCAGTATTGTAGTTTCTACGTTGTTTTCCCCACCGGCCAGTGGATGTAGGTGGACGGTTGTACATTGCTGCTTAAAAATAATAAAAAGATTTAAACCATAAAAGCAGATATCATGGCATTACCCCAGCTAATTTCAGCAAACTTTTTTTTTTTTTTTAGCTTTTAAATAAAAACATCCTGCGTTAACATACCTGCGTAATCTGACAGAAATATTCGGTAAAAGGAATTATGGGCCAGATGTAGCAAGGGTTTTGCGAGTCGCAAACGGCGAAAAACGCCGTTTGCGACTCGCAAAAGCCACTTTGCTATGTTGAAATGCATTTTGCGAGTCGGATCCTACTCGCAAAATGCATTTCCGAATCGCAAATAGGAAGGGGTGTTCCCTTCCTATTTGCGATTCGCAATGGTATGCAATTCCATTTGTGACCGCGTATGCGCTCGCAAATGGAGTCGCAGTTACCATCCACTTGAAGTGGATGGTAACCCATTCGCAAACGGGAAGGGGTCCCCATGGGACCCCTTCCCCTTTGTGAATGGACCCCAAAACATTTTTTCAGGGCAGGGAGTGGTCCAAGGGACCACTCCCTGCCCTGAAAAAAACGAAACAAAAGGTTTCGGATTTTTTGAAATGCAGCTCGTTTTCCCTTAGGGAAAACGGGCTACATTTCAAAAAAAAAAAAAAACTGCTTTATTTAAAAGCAGGTCGCTAACATGGAGGCCTGCTGACTACAGCAGGCCTCCATGTTAGCGAGTGCCTATACTCGCTATGGGGCCGCAATTTGCGACCCACCTCATGAATATTCATGAGGTGGGTCATTGCGACCCCATAGCGAGTTGCAGTCGGTGTCTGAGACACCGTACTGCATACCAAATTGCGAGTTGCAATTTGCGAGTCGGAAGGACTCGCAAATTGCAACTCGCAATTTGTTTTTTTCGTACATCTGGCCCTATGTTACTTATCCAGGGATGCAGCATTCCTATCATTTAACTACTACCATGGTCTGGGCTTTTTAGGTTGTTTAGGTGACTATCTCAGCAGCCTTCTTTAATATTTATGGGGCGATCATATTCCCAACAAGTACATCACTGTTGGGTCCTCGGTATTCAACAATGTTTTATTTTAGCAATTGTAATAAATCATTCAAGTTCCAATTAACCTGCCGCTAGTAAATGTTTTAGATTCCATGGGCTAGATGTATCAAGCGTTTTTGCATTCGCAAATGGTGCAAATGGCTGTTTGCAAATGCAAAAATGCCTTTCAGTATGTATGAAAGGCATTCGCTGTGCAATTTTAAGGAATCGCTAAAATAGCGATTCCTTAAAATTGCAAGCCTGTTTAGAGAATCGCAAGTTGCAATTCTCTAAATAAGAAATCGCAAATAAGGAATCCTTATTTGCGATTTCTAAACCACATTTATCAAGCTTTTCCTTAATGCGAATTGGGCATTAAGGAATCACTATTACCACCAAGTTGAACTTAGTTGTAAGCATGTGAAAATTTTAAAAATGCATTTTTAAAATTGATATGTAACGCACACATGCCCCTTTAGCATGTGTGCGCCTTACATGTCCTTAAATAAATTCCTGGGGTGCAGCAGAGGGGGCCTTGAGCCCCCAGCACCCTGGGTTTTACATTTCCCAAATTTGCAAATTCCAGTTAGGAATTCGCAATTTGGGAAATGCACAAAATTCGCAAATACAGGCCCATAGGTGCGAATAGGGCCGGTATCGCAATTTGCGGTTCTGTAATAGCATTTGCGATTTTTCAAAAATCGCTATTACCGAATCGCAAATATGATACATACCTTTTTGCGATTCAGAAATAGCGATTTTTTAAAAATCGCTACTAGAGAATCGCAAAATGGTTTGTTGAAACATCTAGCCCCATGTTACTATGTTTGTAACAACAAGGTTTTTTTCTTAAATTAGTGCGAAAATGCCATAGTATTCTATTCCTCGGGTTCTCATTTATCTTTTTTTAACCTTAAATCGTGATCCTCTTTTTTGCTACCTCGTCATCCAAGGCCGTAAATCTAATTTTCGTGTGCGTTTTAGCGATTAGAAATGGTTCATGATGTCATTTTCCCGTCCTTTAACGATAATAATATGCCCTAGTCAGATGGACTTTTTAAGCCATATCTTCATATATATTCTATTGGAGGCAGTGGTTTACCTGCTTAATGAGGTCGCCAGGTCTGGGAGGTCTGAGCTACATTTTCACAACAGCCTGGACTCCTCATTTCTCAACTCCAACTTTAAATGGACCCATTCTTTCACTGTGTATGCCATATTTTATTGTATTAAATGTAGGCATAGAATAACAGTGGCATGACTATATCACAACTACAGTCGTACATACGTACAGGCATTTCCCTTGAATAGGTTGATTTTGTGGTATCAAAGTTGTTGGACCTGGCATTTTGACAGGGACATCCCCAAACTTTTTGCCTCCTTCCTCCTATTTTTTCTGACCTGTTGTTGTTGGCTTTTGACCTCTGAGCACTTTACCACTGCTAACCAGTGCTAAAGTGCATATGCTCTCTGTGTAAATTGTACTATTGATTGGTTTATCCATGATTGACTATTTAATTTACCTGTAAGTCCCTAGTAGAGTGCACTACATGTGCCTAGGGCATGTAGATTAAATGCTACTAGTGGGCCTGCAGCACTGGTTGTGCCACCCACCTCAGTAGCCCCTTAACCTTGTCTCAGGCCTGCCATTGCAAGGCCTGTGTGTGCAGTTTCACTGCCACTTCGACTTGGCATTTAAAAGTACTTGCCAAGCCTAGAACTCCCCTTTTTTCTACATATAAGTCATCCCTAATGTGTGCTCTAGGTAACCCCTAGAGCAGGGTGCTGTGTAAGTAAAAGGCAGGACATGTACCTGTGTAGTTATATGTCCTGGTAGTGTAAAACTCCTAAATCCTTTTTTACACTACTGTGAGGCCTGCTCCCTTCATAGGCTAACATTGGGGCTGCCCTCATACACTGTTGAAGTGGCAGCTGCTGATCTGAAAGGAGCAGGAAGGTCATATTTAGTATGGCCAGAATGGTAATACAAAATCCTGCTGACTGGTGAAGTCGGATTTAATATTACTATTCTAGAAATGCCACTTTTAGAAAGTGAGCATTTCTTTGCACTAAAATCTTGTTGTGCCCTTCAATCCACGTCTGGCTAGGTTTAGTTGACAGCTCCTTGTGCATTCACTCAGACACACCCCAAACACAGGGTACTCAGCCTCACTTGCATACATCTGCATTTTGAATGGGTCTTCCTGGGCGGGGAGGGTGGAGGGCCTGCCCTCACACAAAGGACTGCCACACCCCCTACTGGGACTCTGGCAGACAGGATTGAGCTGAAAGGGAACTTGGTGCATTTCTTAGAGACTCTTTGAAGTCACCCCCACTTCAAAGGCACAACTTAGTATAAAACAGGGCCTCTGCTCTACCTCATCAGACACTTGCTGGAGAAGAAACCGGAACCAGAAACTACATCCTGCCAAGAAGAACTGCCTGGCTGCTCAAAGGACTCACCTGTCTGCTTTCTCCAAAGGACTGCTGTCTTGCTGTTGCCCTGCTGCCTTGCTGAACTCTTGTCTGGCTGTGAAAGTGCTCTCCAAGGGCTTGGATAGAGCTTGCCTCCTGTTCCTTGAAGTCTCAGGACCAAAAAGACTTCTGCCTTTCACGTGGACGCTCCGTGCGCCGAAAATTTCGACGCACAGCTTGTTTCGCGGCGAGAAAAACGCCGCACACCGACGCTGATCAACGCGACGCCCTCGGGACGATCGAGACTTCGACACACAACCTCGCAAGGACAAAGCCGCCCGACTTCCCAGGAGAAATCGACGCGACGCCTACCGTGAGTGCGAAACTTTGACGCACGGCCTCGCAAGGACAACGCCGCCCGACTTCCAAGGAGAAATCGACGCGACGCCTGCCGTGAGACCAAAATTTCGACGCACGGCCTCGCAAGGACAACGCCGCCCGACTTCCAAGGAGAAATCGACGCGACGCCTACCGTGAGATCAAAACTTCGACGCGCAGCCCCGCAGAACGACGCGCAGCCGGAAAATAAGCAGGAGAATCCACGCACAGACCCGGGACATCTGGTAATCCTCGCGATCCACAAAAAGAGACTGTCTGCGTGCCGGAAAACGACGCCCGACTTCCCCGCGTGGAAAAGAACGACGCAAGTCTGTGTGTGCTGAGCGGAAATCGACGCACACACCCCTTTTTCCACGCATCTCTTCTCCTGTGGCCCTCTGAGGAGATTTCCCACCAGAAACCAGGTACTCTGTGCTTGAAAGACACGTTATTGCTTTTTAAAGACTTAAAGACACTTAATATCACTTTTCAGTGATATCTTTACAAATTCGTATTGCAACTTTGATCGTTTTGACCTACAATTACCCAGATAAATATTCTATATTTTTCTAAACACTGTGTGGTGTATTTTTGTGGTGTTATACTATGGTGTTGTATGATTTATTGCACAAATGCTTTACACATTGCCTTCTAAGTTAAGCCTGACTGCTCGTGCCAAGCTACCGGAGGGTGAGCACAGGCTGATTTTGGATTGTGTGTGACTTACCCTGACTAGAGTGAGGGTTCTTGCTTGGACAGAGGGCAACCTAACTGCCAACCAAAAACCCCATTTCTAACATTGGTGATCAGCGGTGAGGATAGGACTTGTGTTTGTGCAGTGACATACAGTAGCTAAGTATTTCACTACCTACCCACAGTTGAAGGTCAACTTGATTTTTCATCTTTTTTGGCTTTTGGTTCTCTGATGTCCTCCTGGATATACTATTGATATTTTGGACTTTGGATTTTGGTTTTTGCTGGTAAGATCCTATCAGAATGGGATCGCTTACCTACTTATTCTTTTTGCCTACTGACCACCTCACTAAGGCTGACCTAAGGAAGCTTTGCAGAGAATGTGGCCTTCCTGTAGCAAAGAGATCTACTAAAGCAGAGATGCTACATGCCTACATAGTCTGGGAGGAAGACAGATGGGCAGAGAGAGAGGCAGCAAGAAACCAAATGACTAAGTACCCCTCAGAGGAGGAGGAGGACTACTCACATGAGGAGGAAGACGACTCAGATGAGGAAAGAGACCCAGTGAGAAAAGAATGGCTCATGGCTCAAGCACGGTGGATGGAAGAGCTAGATGAGTTTCTTGAAAGGGCTGAGGCAGCAAGTCTCTTAGCCCTGGAAGAAGAAAAGATTGCAGCTCAAGAGCTGAGCTGTAAAGAGCTGAAACTGGAGGCCGGAAGGGCTGAGTCCAGTTCAGATGGTGGCAGCAAAAATCTTGCATCTAGTAATGCTGAAGAAGGGCACAAGCCCAGAGATGTGGTGCCCAACTTGAAGAAGGGAGTTGACACACCCCGGGTGGTTCAAGGGTATGAGGTAGTTCCCGTTATGCACAGGGTCCCTGAGGAGGGTTGGGGAACTGGCAAAGGGAGTCATATTCCTACTGGGGGGAGGGACACTTTACTGACTCTAGCAGAGAGTGACAGAGAAAAGGGTTCCCACCTGGTGGACGTCCTGGATATAGAGTGTAGAAACATCCCAGAAGAGTATGGGTTGAGTGTCAGGGACAGACAGATACTGTCTCACCAGTCTCAGGAGGGTGAAGTAGAGTGCTTTTCCAAGGTTGAGTTACTGGGTGGTTGGGTGAAGGGTACTGTGGTTAATACATGTGAAGAGCAGAGTGATGTAATTGCTGGAGAGCATATGTCTGGTCCTTATTTTCCAGAGCTACGCCAACACCAGGTGGAGTGTGAGTTCTCTGACCCCAGGGAACTTACAGTGGAGGCAGACTTCTGGGTGCGTACCAGAGAGTCTGAAGAGGCATTTGGGGGTGCTCCTGAAGGGAGTGGTCTAGGTGGTTCCCAACCGAGTGTGGTGGGAGAGGATTGTAGTGTCCCAGGTAGGTCCCAGGTCCTAGAGGGTTAAATGAGGGAACACCAGGAGGGAAGCCTAGCCTGTACCGTAGGGCCACCTTTTGAGGGAAGCCCCGCAGTGTCAGAAGAACTTGGGGGGGTGACTGTAGCCAGCATCCCAACAGTTCTGGTGTCTGGCAGTACCCCTCCTAGTGAGGGGGTGCAGAAGTCCAGACATAGGGTTGAGAGGGGGTTGCAGACCCCAGTGGAGGACCTTGAGAGTCAGGGGACAGCTCTGAGAGCAGAGCCCCCCAGGAATGACCCAGGTGAAACCGTTTCTGGTTTGGGGGAAACCCAGACTCTGCCGGATGGGCAGAGGTCGGGAGACCTGCGCCAACCAGACTCTTGTGTGGCCCTTGGGGACGGTGTGTCCCTTGTGGGGGGTGAGAGTGCCCCCCAGGAAGTCCTGGCATGCCAGGCAAAGATTCAACCTCAGGGTGGCGACTCTGGGTTGGATACCAAGGTTCAGAGGTTAAACTCTGACCTGGTGGGAGGTAGATGTGCCTCCCAAGAAGTCCTGCTGTGCCAGGCAATTGTCCAACCTCAGGGTGTTGACTCTGGATTGGATGACCAGGTTCAGAGGTTAAACTCTGACCTGGTGGGGGGTAGGTGTGCCCCCCAGAAAGTCCTGGCGTGCCAGGCAATGGTTCAACCTCAGGGTGGTGACTCTGGGTTGGCTAACCAGGTTCAGGGGATAAGCTCTGACCTGTTGGGGGGTAGGCGTGCCCCCCAGAAAGTCCTGGTGTACCAGGCAGTGGTCCAACCTCAGAGTGCTGACTCTGGGTTGGATAACCGGGTTCAGAGGTCAAACTCTGACCTGGTGGGGGGTAGGTGTGCCCCCCAGAAAGTCCTGGTATACCAGGCAATGGTTCAACCGCAGGGTGGTGACCCTGGGTTGGAGAACCAGGCTCAGAGGTTAAACTCTGACCTGGTGGGAGGTAGGTGTGCCTCCCTGAAAGTCCTGGCCTGCCAGGCAATGGTTCAACCTCAGGGTGGTGACTCTGGGTTGGATATCCAGGTTCAGAGGTTAACCTCTGACCTGGTGGGGGGTAGGTGTGCCCCCCAGAAAGCCCTGGTGTACCAGGCAGTTGTCCAACCTCCGGATGGTGACCCTAGGTTGGAGAACCAGGTTCAGAGGTTAAACTCTGACCTGGTGGAGGGTCAGTGTGCCCTCCAGGAAGTCCTGGCGTGCCAGGCGATTGTTCAACTTCAGGGTGGTGACTCTGAGTTGAATGGCCCAGTTCAGAGGTTAAACTCTGACCTGGTGGAGGGTCAGTGTGCCCTCCAGAAAGTCCTGGCGTGCCAGGCAATTGTTCAACCTCAGAGTGCTGACTCTAGGTTGGATGACCAGGTTCAGAGGTTAAACTCTGACCTGGTGGGGGGTAGGTGTGCCCCCCAGAAAGTCCTGGCGTGCCAGGCAATTGCCCAACCTCAGGGTGGTGACCCTGGGTTGGGGAACCAGGCTCAGAGGTTAAACTCTGACCTGGTGGGAGGTAGGTGTGCCTCCCAGAAAGTCCTGGTGCGCCAGGCAATTGTTCAACTTCAGGGTGGTGACTCTGAGTTGAATGGCCCAGTTCAGAGGTTACACTCTGACCTGGTGGGGGGTAGGTGTGCCCTCCAGGAAGTCCTGGTGTGCCAGGCAATTGTTCAACTTCAGGGTGGTGACTCTGAGTTGAATGGTCAGGTGCAGAGGTTAAACTCTGACCTGGTGGGGGGTAGGTGTGCCTCCCAGGAAGTCCTGGTTTGCCAGGCAGTGATCCAGTCTGAGGGTACAGACCCTGGGCTGGAAGACCAGGTTCAGGGTGTCCCTCTGGACCTGGAGGGAGGGGCTACTGATAACAGTGCCCCTACCATGTTGTCTTCTGAGGAGGCCACTCCTAGTTGGAGGGTGCTGGACCCCAGAAGGGAGGGCAGGGGGAGGGAAGCCTCACCCCGGGCCCTAGTCCAACCTGAAGGTACAGTCCCCAGGTTGGAGGGCCAGTGGCAGGTTAACAGCCCTGCACTGGTGGAGGAATGGTACAGGGTGACTTCTGTAAGCACCCTGACCATGTTGGACTCTGGGGGTACCGCTCCAGGAGGGAGGGTACAAAGCCCCAGAGGGGAGGACCAGGTTCAGGCTGTCATCCCTGACCTGGTGGAAGGGAGAGTGGTTACAGGGTGCCCAGCACCTGGGGCTACCGCCCCCCACTCTCCACAGCCACAGTGGTTGGAGAGCTTTGAGAGGCCTGGGGCCTGGCTCTCATCCCTGGCAGCTGTCAGTAATCACTGTGGCTTGCTGTCCGGGTGGACAGAGTTATCCCTGGGGAGGGGACAAGTGTCACACCCCAGGGGTAGAGTGGGCAACACCACTATGTTGGTCATGGTGGTACTATCCTGCTCCTGGGATACATCTGTGAGCAAAGTAAGGTTAGGTGCTGCACAGATGGGATCCGCAGGAAAGGAGAAAGGTTCCCCATGGATGGGCTTAGTGGGCCCTGAGAGTATGGACAGAGGGATCCAATGGGAGTCAGGAAGGCGAAGAACTGGAGCATGCCCCTGCTGTTGTGGGCCTGGGTCCTTGTTCTGTCGCCTCAAACAGGGAAGTACATCAGGATAGTGATTGTTCTCCCCTGGCTTTAGGCTGGTGGGGGGTCATGTTGGACCTGGCTTTTTGACAGGGACATCCCCAAACTTTTTGCCTCCTTCCTCCTATTTTTTCTGACCTGTTGTTGTTGGCTTTTGACCTCTGAGCACTTTACCACTGCTAACCAGTGCTAAAGTGCATATGCTCTCTGTGTAAATTGTACTATTGATTGGTTTATCCATGATTGACTATTTAATTTACCTGTAAGTCCCTAGTAGAGTGCACTACATGTGCCTAGGGCATGTAGATTAAATGCTACTAGTGGGCCTGCAGCACTGGTTGTGCCACCCACCTCAGTAGCCCCTTAACCTTGTCTCAGGCCTGCCATTGCAAGGCCTGTGTGTGCAGTTTCACTGCCACTTCGACTTGGCATTTAAAAGTACTTGCCAAGCCTAGAACTCCCCTTTTTTCTACATATAAGTCATCCCTAATGTGTGCCCTAGGTAACCCCTAGAGCAGGTTGCTGTGTAAGTAAAAGGCAGGACATGTACCTGTGTAGTTATATGTCCTGGTAGTGTAAAACTCCTAAATTCGTTTTTACACTACTGTGAGGCCTGCTCCCTTCATAGGCTAACATTGGGGCTGCCCTCATACACTGTTGAAGTGGCAGCTGCTGATCTGAAAGGAGCAGGAAGGTCATATTTAGTATGGCCAGAATGGTAATACAAAATCCTGCTGACTGGTGAAGTCGGATTTAATATTACTATTCTAGAAATGCCACTTTTAGAAAGTGAGCATTTCTTTGCACTAAAATCTTGTTGTGCCCTTCAATCCACGTCTGGCTAGGTTTAGTTGACAGCTCCTTGTGCATTCACTCAGACACACCCCAAACACAGGGTACTCAGCCTCACTTGCATACATCTGCATTTTGAATGGGTCTTCCTGGGCGGGGAGGGTGGAGGGCCTGCCCTCACACAAAGGACTGCCACACCCCCTACTGGGACTCTGGCAGACAGGATTGAGCTGAAAGGGAACTTGGTGCATTTCTTAGAGACTCTTTGAAGTCACCCCCACTTCAAAGGCACAACTTAGTATAAAACAGGGCCTCTGCCCTACCTCATCAGACACTTGCTGGAGAAGAAACCGGAACCAGAAACTACATCCTGCCAAGAAGAACTGCCTGGCTGCTCAAAGGACTCACCTGTCTGCTTTCTCCAAAGGACTGCTGTCTTGCTGTTGCCCTGCTGCCTTGCTGAACTCTTGTCTGGCTGTGAAAGTGCTCTCCAAGGGCTTGGATAGAGCTTGCCTCCTGTTCCTTGAAGTCTCAGGACCAAAAAGACTTCTGCCTTTCACGTGGACGCTCCGTGCGCCGAAAATTTCGACGCACATCTTGTTTCGCGGCGAGAAAAACGCCGCACACCGACGCTGATCAATGCGACGCCCTCGGGACGATCGAGACTTCGACACACAACCTCGCAAGGACAAAGCCGCCCGACTTCCCAGGTGAAATCGACGCGACGCCTACCGTGAGTGCGAAACTTTGACGCACGGCCTCGCAAGGACAACGCCGCCCGACTTCCAAGGAGAAATCGACGCGACGCCTGCCGTGAGACCAAAATTTCGACACACGGCCTCGCAAGGACAACGCCGCCCGACTTCCAAGGAGAAATCGACGCGACGCCTACCGTGAGATCGAAACTTCGACGCGCAGCCCCGCAGAACGACGCGCAGCCGGAAAATAAGCAGGAGAATCCACGCACAGACCCGGGACATCTGGTAATCCTCGCGATCCACAAAAAGAGACTGTCTGCGCGCCGGAAAACGACGCCCGACTTCCCCGCGTGGAAAAGAACGACGCAAGTCTGTGTGTGCTGAGCGGAAATCGACGCACACACCCCTTTTTCCACGCATCTCTTCTCCTGTGGCCCTCTGAGGAGATTTCCCACCAGAAACCAGGTACTCTGTGCTTGAAAGACACGTTATTGCTTTTTAAAGACTTAAAGACACTTAATATCACTTTTCAGTGATATCTTTACAAATTCGTATTGCAACTTTGATCGTTTTGACCTACAATTACCCAGATAAATATTCTATATTTTTCTAAACACTGTGTGGTGTATTTTTGTGGTGTTATACTATGGTGTTGTATGATTTATTGCACAAATGCTTTACACATTGCCTTCTAAGTTAAGCCTGACTGCTCGTGCCAAGCTACCGGAGGGTGAGCACAGGCTGATTTTGGATTGTGTGTGACTTACCCTGACTAGAGTGAGGGTTCTTGCTTGGACAGAGGGCAACCTAACTGCCAACCAAAAACCCCATTTCTAACAGAAGTCAACTATAAACTATTCTAATATGTGATCGGAATTAACATGACGGTTTCTCAACCAGCAGGTTCATAAACACAAGTTTTTTTTAGATGACTTAAAAATATTATTTTACATATGGAAAAATGTGATACTTGACCACATCAGAGCAAATATCCATGCCATGATATTCTTCAAAAGCGTATATTAAACGTAATGAAATAAATCCAAAATAAATGTTTTAATAATCATGTCTCACCATAGTCACACTAAAAAGAAAGGCGACGAATGGCTTTTTAATCACTTGTGAATTTTCAGCAGTTTGTAATAAATCACAGTATACTACGCCCCTTAATCTATATCCAACATGACACGTCCTCAATCACATATTACTCAAGGGCTCATGGTTTCCCGTTTGACGTGCATGTCAACCTCCATTTCACACACATTACCATTGAAGCAAAAGAGAGAGAATGTGAATGTCACATTTAAAGTGCAGTCCACTACTTAATTGAAAATCAGTTATGTGAATTATTTATGTCAAAATGTTTAGCATATGATCACATAAAATATCCTGGAAATAGGGGTTGGTTTAATTTGCATAAAACCGCTTCATTAAATAATAATTATTTGTAGAAAAAATACCGCGGGTCATTTCAGCACAATTTTCGTATGCTCCCACTATAAGACCTGACATGCTGTAGAGCTGCTTGTAACTAAAACTAAACGTTACTAAAAGGAGCTGCTAATGCTTTTGTAGATTACAATTGGAAATCATTAATCATACTTGGATAGTTATAGATACATCTAATATGATATTCAATGAGCTCAACCCTAATGTGATGTGTCACAATAAACAACAGCTGTTCCAATTACTTTGGCATTCCTGCACATTACTTTGCAAAAAAAAAACCTGTCTGTTAACTGCGAGATATGTGTTTAGGCGACCACTGTTTCGTCATTTTAAAGGTACTATGTCACTTATGCCAGGCATAATATATTCACGGTGGGCGTTCCCACGCAGGGAGGCCCAAAAAAATGCTGCAGTGAAATTTCCTGGAGTTCATTGCACAATTTTTAGCATCATTTTTAATGCCTGCTCAGGGCAGGCTTTAAAATCACGCACCCATGATCTCCTGTGGACCTCCCTGTGCTTTGCTGGACTAGTGTCAAAATGTTTAGTGCTAGTGTGGCAAAGCGCCACAATAGCACAAAAATGTTGACGCTATTGTGGTATTGTGCGCCATGGTGTGCCATATTGTAAATATGGTGCAACAATGATGATATTAGGGGAGTGCAGGGGGCACAAGAAAAGAGGCTCGTCAATGCTGATGCACCATTTTCTTGTAAATATGCCTACCTGTGTCTTCGTTAGCTTACTGCAGAGTACTGACAGAAGGACGCAAGACGAAAACAAGCATTGGCAAAAAAAATAGGTGTCAATGTTTTGCAAGAGAAACTGCTTGTTGAAGCTGAGCTTTTGGGTGTGTGTGTGTTTGAGTCAGTCAAAGGGAGCTCTGAATTTCTCCCTGTGGAAAAGTGGCTAGGCTGCAGCAGCTTGTATGGCTGAGGCAAAGGGAAGTGCCCTGCAGCATTCGTTTTATGGCAACAGTCTCAGGCTGCTAAAAGATCAATGGGCTAAGGCACATTGATGTTGAGGAATGGATGATCATTTCAGACTTTAGGGGACAGAAGTGGGCCTCAATGGAGCCTCCGTGACTGGGAATATTTTTTACACAGCACCACGATCAATGAAAACATATGTAGCCAGACTTGAATAAATGAAACTTAAAGATTGAAAGGCTAAGGTACATCCTTAGAATAGATAAGGAAATATGCACAATAATCTTTGACTGTGGCCGTTGTCCAGTTCAGTGGATCCTAAATCTGAATATTCAGTTCCAAAAGGTTTCCTGAGCCACTTGGAATTAGATTATGATTGAAGTGAATCCATGAGATAATCTTAGTGCCATAACGCACACACACTGCAGTCGATGCCACCAGCTGCCTAAAAACTAGGGGTGGGGATAACTTGCATAATTCTGTGAAGCGTAATCATGTGGAATAATTTAAGAATTACATGAGATTATGCTTGAATTACTCAAGAAGAGTAATTCTGCGTTTAGTGCTATTTCTTAGGACACAAATATACTCACATCCAAAATGGACCCACGGGTTCATTGTGTGCTAGAAACAGTGCTTAATGCAGCAGAACATGAATAGCGAGCGTGAGCAGGCTCTCTTGGTAGGATTTTCTCCTCACATTATTCTTAATTATGTGAGGAGGAGTAATTGCACAGTTATCAGTAAATCCGTGCCAAAGAATGACATGGAATTGCTCCGATTACTCTGGCATGATCGACATTCTGCCCAAGCCTACTAAAAATATGTAGCAGAAAAGTTCCTTGTTAAATGATATTAGGATTGCCCACTTATCCTAAAATAGAATGCATAATGAAGATGGGGGTTTTAAAAATAGAAACACTGCCTGTAAAGCGAGGTTCCACATTTCACAATGATAATCAGTGAATGTTGTCTTAAGTCCTAACTTTAAATTCCAATAACATAATTTTCTTCTGTTATTAAAACGGATTTACATCTTTCAAGATGGGGCAGAAAAAAGCCCCTAAATTTAAAATTGATGCAAGTGCTTTGAAGGTTTCGTCCTCAGAGTGCACCATTGAAAAGTCCGTTGGTGGAAGAAACACCATTCCCCATCTCCCCTGGTAAACTTACCAGAAGTATGTGTGGGAACTGGAAATCTTCAGTCAAATGGGGGAAACATTGTTTGCACCTGCATAAATAGACTCACTAACATGCTAGGATGGCTTTCAGGGATGGCTTGTCCATCATGGTGGAGGAGCGTCACCCCACTACTGAAAATGACCCCAGATGAAAAATAAAATGTAATAAATACTATTACCATTTTATTTTTTCATTACTCAGCAAACCCGCGTCCAGAGCCATGTCAGGATGGGGCAGGGCCTGCTGAGTCATGTAGCAGCAGCATGGAGGAGTGGTGAGCTGCTGTGCTCTTGTTTAAAGTGCACATGTCTCTTTGGCCGGATGTCTTGCAATGACCAGCCAGACATGCACACTTTAAACCTCTCAACCCAACTGTCCTGGGCAGCTGAGATGAGAGCAAGCTCAGGCCCCAAGTGCCCCTTGGAGTGCTGAGGGAGCCCACTCCATTACATTCTGGTGCTGATTTCATGCTATGAGAGCAGTACCAAGATTGTTTAGGGAGTTGGGTGTGCCCTGGCTGGAGGAGAGAGCGCCGAGACCAGAGTGAGGAAGTGCAGCTAGGTAAGTTACTTTTATTTTATTTATTTTTTATGTATTTTGTATGTATTTATATAATTTGTATGTATGCCCTTAATTAATGTCATACATTACATTACTGTTTTAAAGTTAAACATTTTACCTTTAAAGCAATAATTCAGTGCATGTCGGCATTGTTAGAAATTGAGTTTCTGGTTGGCTAGGGTATGTACCTAGGCCAGGCAGAACCTACTCACTCTAATCATGGCAAGGGAGTTACACATCCAAGATAACTCTGCTCACCCCCTTGGTAGCTTGCCTATACCAAGAGCATTTTATAACATATGGCAATTCAGGAAAACATATTACCATGTTATACCCATAAAAGCAACACCAGCACATATATGTAACACATCATAAAACTAGGCAGGTTACCATATCACTCCACGATGTCCATATTAGGATCATAAGAAACAAGTATGTCCAAAAAGTACCTGTATTATGATGTAAAGGCACTCCTAGTGCCACGAGCTATCCATAAGATGCACCCGGTACTCCACTGCATGAAAGCGGGGGCCTTGTGATGCTGTGGGGGGAGGGGGTGGCACGTACCCCCTCTGGTTTTATAACAGGCTACTCCTGAGGCCTGTGATCTCTGGAGGCCCACACAGGCCTCAACCGGCCCTCCAGAGGGGGGAAGGTCAAAAAAAGGGGTCCCTAGATTGATATGGAGAGAAAACTAGGGAATCAAATCAATCTTTGGACATGTCTCTCTCCTATATATTTCTACATACAAACATTAATCACAAATATCACTAATTCTGAAAATATGTAGATTTTATTATAAATCAAAAAGTGCATAAAATGTAACACCAAAATACTATTCCAACTAGCATAAAGACACAAAGACAAACAACAAATAATTGACACAAAACCTCACTCAAACCACATTCATATTGAAACAACAGATAAAGACAAATCAAATTTCCACAAAAAAATCAATTTAACAAATGCATTTAAAAATTACATACATTTCTCCTTATTCTTTTGTCCAAGCTAATATCAAGTAATCTTTTTCACAATTCGTCAAATATAAACAAAAATGTCAATACATCTGATTCTTTAAGCCAGCCTCAATCCTAGTACATAGAGTCCTAGGGCCGGCTAAATCGTGAAAAGCCGAAATCTAGATGCAGCGGCACATCTCAATCAACCATCCTTGATGTTCCATGCTTAGAATCTTTTGGCCAGCCACAAAGTGAAATGCCAACGTGCGTTTCGGTGGATTCCGAAATAAATAGGTCCTTTATACCACCTTCATCAGGGCCACAGATCCAAATCTGTCAACAAGCTGTAAAATGCTCTGCATCAGAATTAAAACACACTGATATTGATTCCTATTAATTTGTCATAAGTGTCTTTATAATACTTTAATGGTGACAGGCGCCACCAAATGATTCACCACTGTGATGTAGTGAGTAAACTTTAATGTGTCCAAATGCATAGAGAAACCACCAATATGACAAAAAACCAAACAGAATATTTAGACCACTATCCGTATCATGAAAAACAGAATAGACTCAATACACCAAAGATGTGAAACAGATAGAAACAAAAATTACGAGTGATGCCAAACAGAAAAAAACAGAAAAAAACACAAGTGCTATATACACATGTACATTCATTACCGTTTTGTTTAAATGCGTGACATATGCTTCGATGTATCAAAAAGCCACAGTCAAAGACTTCTGAGATATTTATGAAGAGAAATATAAACAACGGGAACAATCCCCTGTCACTACATACACTTTCAAGTGTTCAATGAAAATTAATCACCACATCGCAAAAAACGCTGTACTCCAAGCAGACCCTCCTTTTTTCCGTCCACGATTGTATAGAATAAATCTCTCTCAGACACTATAAACACCAGGAGGATACCGCAGTCTAACCCTCCTGTATATATAATACTCCGTAGGAGCCAATAACCACAAAAAACGTTCTATGTGGCTAAAACCTTAGTCACAAAATGTACCTTCTTTTTCTGGACTTCGCTCGATCCTGCCCAATCAGCCGGAACACTGGCGTCTGGTATCGCTAATCACTCGTTCTTTAACCCTCTCCACTAAATACTCACCTGGTGTTAATACACTTCCAAATGCTCAGAATAAAGATCGAAAACGGACTCCAGAGGGGGGCCAAAGCCAGCAACCAACAAGGGGGCCCAATGACAAACAAGGGCCCCCTAGCCGAAGAACGGGAGCTTCCTGCTCCTTAGGCAGCGACTGGGAGGGAGGGAGGCTCACCCTCCAATGTCCTGCTATCTGTGCGGCCCTGGGTGGGTCCAGAGGGGCCTCTGATGCTCCTCTCCCACCCAGGGCCATCAGCAACCTACTTGCCCACACCTGACCTGGTGCGCGAGTATAGAGCCAGCTCCCGGGCCACTTCGGAGATCAGGGACCAAGGCAGGTGCCTGCTGGTGCCCCAGGGGTGCTCCTCAGAGCACGCTTTGCCCCAGGGGCATGGTAGGAGCGTGCTCACTCCTTTTCCTTACTTGATGGTGCCTCGGGGGCCAAGGGGCAGTGCGTCACTCGTGCTTAATGGAAGCAGCCTTCCTGGGCTGCGGCGGTGATTTTGGACATGGGTACAGCGCTTACCAACATGGAGGCAAGGTCAGAGAGCCCGGGCCACTGCAGTGAATACTGCAGCAGGAAAGCACTTCCAAGCGCTGGGGGGCAATAAAGCAAGGCGCTTTCCAAGTACTTGCTGTAGGAAGGTGCAGAGCACCCTCCAGGGGCTAGAGCAATGATGGAGAAGCGCTCCTCATGTGCTTCAGACTGTTGCAGGGGTCAGGGGCCACAACACCCTGCCCCTGGGGGGACATAGTACACAAGGTGCAAAGGCCAGCAGGGCCCAGCAGCAGACCAGCGCAAAGGGGATTCAGGCAAGTGGCATTTCCTCACAGTGACCAAGAAGGTCACAGGTCTGCACAGCAGCAACAGTCCAGGGTGGTTCCTTGTGAGTCCTTCCAGCATTCTGTGTCTAGTTCCAAGATGTCTCCCAATTGAGGGGAAAAGTCCCTTGTACTTATACTCAGGTTTACAGTGTGTTTCACAAAGAAAGGGTAGAGGAGGTTTTAACCAGTTACAGCTGGTTCTGGGAGTACCCCCTCTCTCCTCCAGCACAGGCTCCAAACACCAGTTGAGGGTAAACAACCCTATTGTGTGAGGTCAGGGCACAGCCTTTACAAATGCACGTGTGCCCCTTCTCTCCCTTCTCTCAGCCTAGGAAGACTATTCAGAATGCAGATGCACCTCAGTGACACCTCCACCCTCCCTGTGTAGAGGCTGTCTGAAACAAAGCCCAACTGTCACTCTGCCCAGACGTGGATTGGAGTCAAGCTGCAAAACACCAGAGTCATAAGCACAGAGAAATGCTCACTTTCTAGAAGTGGCATTTCTGTAATAGTAATAAAAAATCCACTTACACTAGTAAGCAGCATTTCTTACCACCATTACAACCATACCATACATGCTTACACTATCCCTCATAAAACAGACAAGGCAAGAGTCGCTCAACTGGGTGGCAATTTGTTTTAGGACATTTCTGTCCCCTTTGGGGGCAAATAGGCCAAATCTTATTAAGCTGATCTGCTACCAAGGGAGGCAAAAGCCACAAAGCACCAGTGATTTATATTTTTTTTAATTTTTTACAGATTGGGAGTGACCCCTTAGACAAGGGTCGCTCTCCTGGGGGGGGATTTATTTTAGGCCATTTCTGCCTCCTTGGGGGCAGATCGGCCTACTTCTATTAGGCCGATCTGCCCCCAGGGGAGTGCGAAACACTAAGGCACGGATTGATGTGTGTGTGTTTTTGTTGGGGTGGCAGCCACTTGGGCAAAGGTCGCTCCCCATTGTGTTACATTACCTTTGGGGCAGATCAGCCTATTTTTGTAAGGCCCATCTGCCCCCAATGGAGGCAGAAAGCCCACAAGAGACCAGGATTTTTTTTTTTTTTTTTTTTTTTTAAAGAGGGTGGGAAGGGCCACACCCCCTCCCCAAATAAATGGGGACAAAGTTGTTATGCCCACCAGTAGGCAGATGGGGCAATTACCCCAGATCCACTCGGGGGGCAGAAAGCCTACTAGATGCAAGGGAATGAAAAAAAATATATATAGTGGGGTGGTGGCTACCAACCAGTATGGGCATGGTTATGTCCCCACCCCAATTGAAGGGGGTAACAGTCTTTCAGCTCTCGCCCCACACACTAGTTTCTGTTGTGGGTACTAGGCCTACCCACAGAAGTGAAGTACCATTTTTACTGGGAGACTTGGGGGACTGCTACGTGGAAAAAACTTTGCAGCTCCTCTCAGATTCCAGAACTTTCTCTCACTGAAATGTGAGGGGAAAGTGTTTTTTGCCACATTTTGAGGTTTTCAAAGGATTCTGTAGAGGTTTGGTAAGTTTCCCTAGGTGCGGCCAGCTAGGCACTTTGTAAAAAACAGCTCTGTTTTCTTTGGAAAAATGTGATGTATCCATGTTGCATCTCCTGTTGCGGGCATTAGGCCTACCCACACAAGTAAGGTACAATTTTTATCGGGAGACTTGGGGGAGCACAGAATAGCAGAACAAGTGTTATTGACCTTTGTCTTTCTCCACATTTTTTCCTTACAAATGTAACACAGTGTGTTAAAAAAACGTTTCTTTGAGAAATGCCCTATAAATCACATGCTAGTATGAGGACCCAGGAATTCAGAGGTATGCAAATATCCACTGGTTCTCAACACCTTAGCTTATGCCCATTTTGGAAATACAAAGGTTCCCTTGATACCTATTTTTCAATCCTTATATTTCACCAAAAGAATTGCTGTAGACCTGGTATACAATGAAAACCCTTAGCAAGGTGCAGCTCCTTTATTGGTTCTGGGTACCTAGAGTTCTTGATAAACCTTCAAGCCCTTTATATCCCCCCAACCAGAAAAGTCCAGCAGATGTAACGGTATATTGTTTTCGAAAATCTGACATCATAGGAAACAGTTACAGAGTAAAACGTGGAGAAAAATGGCTGTTTTTGTTCACCTCAAGTTTAATATTTTTTTATTTCAGCTGTTATTTTCTGTAGGAAAACCTTGTAGGATCTACACAAATCACCCCTTGCAGAATTCAGAATTTTGTCTACTTTTCAGACATGTTTAGCTGTCTGGGATCCAGCACAGGTTTCACACCCATTTCTGTCACTAACTGGAAGGAGGTTAAAAGCACAAAAAAATGTAAAAATGGGGTATATCCCAGTAAAATACCACAATTGTGTTGAGAAATGCTTTTTTTTATTCAAGTCTGCCTGTTCCTGAAAGCTGGGAAGATAGCGATTGTAGCACCGCAAACCCTTTGTTGATGCCATTTTCAGGGGAAAAAACACAAGCCTTCTTCTGCAGCCCTTTTTAGGGTCGAGCCTGCGTTGCATGCGCTCGCGCATGCCTAACGCAGGGAGACTCTTTAGTATTTAGAAAAGGGCTCCGAGCCCTGTCAACTTCACGTCAGTGCTTTTTATTGGTTCGTGGGCTTCCCTAATAAAATCCGCTTGCTTTCATTAGTCGAACGCACGCATATGTCAGTCCTTTTCCGGTGGCAAGACCTCCTCCAGCGCAGCGACCAAGTACAGAAAACATGCGAGGCTCACTGTTTTCCATCAGGCTCGTGGATTTTTTTTTTCTCTAATTTAGAGTGCGATCTCGCTTGGCAGAAGTCGAGCGCTTTACAACATTGAATTCACTTTTTCGGGTTATGTACATAAATGCACTTTTGCCCGATAGGTGAAAAGTCGGGTTAAGAGTTTACAACGCAATCAGCTCTAACATGAGCAAACGCGAGACCCGTCGCATTGTAAATGCTTGTTTACAATTTGTTTTGGCCACCCCCACATTTACATCTAAAACATAATATTAGTCATGGAGCTACACTCATTCATGTGGACTGCACCAGACCAGTATGTGAATTGTTGATATAGCATTTCTATTTCACCTACTTAAAATACCTTTGCTGAATTGACCTCGTTATGTTTATCACGTTTGCGTGCGTGTCTGCGCGCTTGTACCAATTTTTTCATACGTGAATGAAGTAATAATCACTGTGGATGCAATAACAAGAGACATATAGTGACTGACACCAGTTCACTCAATCTTACATTTCCTGAAGATGATTGGCTTAAAATGAAAGATTAAGATTTGCTCATATTATTTATCGTAGGAATTTTTTTTTTTCTATCTGAGAATCGTGTCAATTTAGCTACAGTTTGACCAGTTTAGCAAGTGGCTGAATCGGCACTTATTTTCTAATTGAAATCGCCGAATTTTGTAATAATTTCAACTCTATTTATAGGTGTATTGGTCATTAACGATACTTAGAGCGCATAAATGTAAGTTTCTGAGCCGCACAATAAATCTCATTGACAAATTCGATGTTTTTCCCTCTTACCTATTACTTTCTGCTGTGCTTCAATTAGCAAGCAAAGTACACAGGATCAGAGTCATAACTCATCCCCTTCTTACAAAGGAAACAATGTCTTGGTCGATAGCCCATGGGGGAATCCTGTTTTTACTGGTTCAAATAAAGTGGTTGCGCGCCTAAGAAGTGAAACCCGAGGCACCCTTCACACAAGCCTTTGTAGGTTGAGAGGCTTCCTTGTGAGTGAAATGGGAGATTACAAGAGCTGTCCAGCGCAGGCTTTGTAATGTATAATGCAAGCCAAAGGGCATCTGATCCCACAGCTGCGGGTGGGTTGAGACGCCTGCAGCCCACGTGATTAATTTAGGCTATTTATTAATTGTTGTTCTTTATTGTGAATATTCATGAGAAAAAAGTCCTGTCACTATGCGGTTTGTGGCTACTTTTTCATGTGGGTTACATAGCCTGTGCTGTGACTGAGAAGAAATGTGATTCATTACTTTTCTTTCCCATGTATTTGGCCTTACAATGTTTTAAAGCAGTCATTCTCAATATTTCGACTTCTGTGGACCCCCATACTTTGATATTTCTCGAATCAATGGACCGCCTCTGAATCATTAGTGGAATGAGGGAACGTCCACTGATTAATTATTGTAATCTGGAGACCCTGGCCTAAGCAATTTCGATGGTATGAACCGCTAAACAATGCACAAAAATACTGAAATAAGCATTCATCAAACAAATACACAAATGATGAAATATTTTATTATATTCACAAGCATTTAAATAAAAAATGTTATTTTTTATGATACCGTTGGAGCTCTTCTAAATTCAGTTGAGGGCACCCATCATTCATATATACTTTCTGATTCACTTAAATTGCTGTCACATAGCAACCTGAGGATAACGTTAATTTTTAACTCACAATTCGCAATTTCTTCACATTTGCAGAATGCGTTTTGCTTATTTTACACCTTTTATTAAACTGTTAAGATTATTACATTTTCTAAGCAGTCGGCGCCCTCTTGTGGGAAACCACAGCGTAAGAATTGCTGTTTTAAAGTATTTTTCAGTAACTTCAGATGCATCCTGGCACATAACTGTCGAGGGAAAGCGTACTCTACACCATAAGTACAAATATTTTCCTAGGGTGAAAAAAAAAATATTTTACTCATACCGGACTATTTGATCTGGCTGTACATGCTTGACATATTGTTTGTGTTGTTTTACGAAAATTATAACACATTTTGACTGGGCACAACTTCTTACACCTGCTGTTTTTATTAATTTTCCATTGAGTTTTAGATGCAACGCATAGCAGCTGGTCAAAAAGACCTACATAAGGGGTACGTGGCCGTTAGATTAGCTTTAGGTCACTTTGCATAAAACAGATCTGTATTTCAATATTGGCATTCTTGGTCCTCGTCCGACTTCCACGCATAGAACTGTCTCAGTTGTGTGTTGAGGAAATACACAAATAGATCACTCTCACAGTCACCTGGATTGAAAACCAATGGCCCATTTGTCAGTCGTGGAGTTTTATAACGCTGGAGAATCGGCTCACGCAATGTTTGTATAGCCTGAAATTAGCAGTTAATGTCCAGAGATTTGCATAAACTTCGAGAAATTGTAGATTCTTTCTTTGCAGATTATGTTTCTGTGTCGTGTTCCAGTGCATTGTTATTATGTCCGCCGCCGCACAGTGGCGATGGACTGGAATACAGCCAGTGTATGGAATGAATTCACGATTCTGCCTATCACATCTTTGTTCTTCTTGGTGCAAGACTCTAAGGGCCATATGTACGAACACATTTTCCCATAGACACAGAATGGGTAAAACGGTTTGATACATCTGGCCTTTAGAGTTGTGGGTATGCCTAGACATGGGTCACATGCTCACTGTATAGTTCGACTCAAGTGGTGCCTCACTGACGAGGTCCAAATAGGGTGAACCTGGTAGGGGTGTTTCTTGTTTCCCTTTCTAGATTGAACTGGCCTAGAAATATGTGTTGGACTTTTCCTATTGGAGCAGGGTCAAGCCTGATTTGCAAGAGTGTGTATTTTATGTAAAGTGGCACAATGGTAAGACTGATTTTTAGAGAAATGGACCATGACCCTTCCAAGGAATCCTTTTATCCCCAGCTCCCAGTGATAGGAGCTAAATAAAAAAAAAGGGGAAAAGAACTATGGAATGCTCTGGTTCTAATAATCTGAAGTTCTGATTTTTGAAAATACAATCAGACAATCAACTAGCAGTAGGGAAATTAAGAGGGGACACATAAAAGACACAACCCAAAATATTTTAGAGCCGGGGCTATTGAAAGACCTGGGTAATCTTCCTTCCAGTGGGCTAAACGTGACGTAGTCACACAGAGTTTATCCTTAGAATTCCTGCATGTCTGGTTTATCCTCCTCCTGGGGAGGCTCACTCTTTTCTGGTGTATTCTCTTCCTACCCCTCATACGAGCAGGATAGTTTCAATACATATTCTCTATTTGCATAGGTTTACTAAGTGAATGATGCACTATGGGATATCACTTACAGAGCTATATACGGAGTGAATAAGATTTAGGTCCTGGGTCAGTCTGTGTTCCTCTATGCCACGCAAAAGACGTTCAACCACTCATGGATTTTGACGCAGAACCATTTTACTAGCAAAGGTAAACAAACAGAACTTTACAACAAAAATTAAAACTTTCTTGAGGCAGACATAAAGTTTGAGAAAAGTTTTCCCTTCCTGCATCTTTTCTAACTTTACATGTATGCTGCACTGCACAGCACAAATACTAAATTGAAAAAGTGTAAAACTATTTCTGAGCATAATATTTTGAACTGAAAGGGTACCCTTCCAGTAAAAATCTATGCTTGATATAACACACACACCCTTGACACAAACACCCTTGCACTATGGGGCAGGAGTGTGCGCATTTACACAAGGCAACTAAAGTGCACCGGTACAGTAGGCGAGAGAAACAGTGCAATATCTTAGTCTATATGGCACTATTCTACTCTCACCCTTTAACACAAAGTAGCACTGTATGAAAAAGTATTAAAACTTCTCCGGTGAATTCCTAACTTCTTGCCATTAGGGTGGCCTTGGTACAAAGGCAAATTATAGCAGTGTGTAAGCGTGGCTGTTCTTCTAGTAGGACGGTTGTGTTGTGGTCTGGGTATGTAACCAAAGTACTGTTAGCCAGGTAGGGTGTCTAAAAAACAATACCACAATCAACTAATGAAGAGTTAACAAAGATTCGCTGTCACCAGTCATACAATTGTAAATAAAGTGGGGCACGTTTCATAAACAGGTAAATAAAGTTGGGCACATTTGTTTATGACAAGATATGAGTTTTCTCTTTATTGCTGTTTGAAGTCAAAGACTACAGGTGGAATCCTATCTGTTCTCGTAAGGACAAGTGAGTCGCAATGTCTCTCTTGGGCGACATTTCTACATTCTCTTATATGAGGCTCAGAAATTATGGTAATCTCAATTTACTGCGATCTGTGACATGAATGTATGCACTACGGTGCCAACTTCCACCTATCTGCTTTGCCATTAATTAACTAGCTGAGGCTGTCTGAATAGCCGGAACTGCAGACACCAAATGCAGCTGGGATGGTGACTTAGGGCCAGATGTAGCAAAGGGTTTTTCCCATTCT
This sequence comes from Pleurodeles waltl, assembly GCF_031143425.1. Taxonomy (NCBI): domain Eukaryota; kingdom Metazoa; phylum Chordata; class Amphibia; order Caudata; family Salamandridae; genus Pleurodeles; species Pleurodeles waltl. The sequence goes on along the minus strand of NC_090448.1, from coordinate 262,648,832 downwards.
GTTTCAATGGGAAAATGTGTTTGTACATATGGCCCTCATTTACAAACAACCGAGAAAAGAGATGCATCTGAAGCTGAGAACACTGTCACTAAATTTCGGTTCATGTTTTGCAGGTATTATTGACAGCACCGTAGAGCAGCGGCAAGTTGTGGCTGTGACAGGTGACGGAACAAACGATGGACCAGCTCTGAAGAAGGCTGATGTGGGCTTTGCAATGGTATGTAAGGATCGAATGGTAGTTGTTGTCTGATGGTTCAACGGGTGCATGGCTCTTTGGTTTTTGAGCACTCTATCACTGTGTTTCTTGATTAAAGCTCTGGGATGTATTGGGTATCCTAAAAATGTAAGCAGATACTCAATTGTTTAATGTTCTTTTTAAACAAGTAAATGCATGTAAGCAATTTGCAATTATTTTTGGATATTTTCTTTGTACTTTTATAGATGTTTGCTAAGCGTCCGTGGAGCAATTATCACTTACTTTGGCGCCTTCTACCTTCTATATTTGATTCCTGTCTCGTGAGGGATATTTGAAAGCCACAGAAATGGTTTCAGTGGCCAGTAGATCATGTGAGATTTAAAGGGCTTTATTTTGAGAATCTTGGTTACAAAGTATTTCACACAGGTATCTCTTCCACCAGCTTTGTTGTGCAGAGGGATATGGTTGGTCCACCTACTTACAACTGTCTCCTAAGTCATCCGGCATTCTTTCATGTAACGTAATGGCTGAATATATTAAGGGTAGGTAATTTAGATTATTTGGAAATTATGTCTCATACCTCATGCTCCGTCATAGTACAGTTCATTTAAAATCCTGACGTTTACAGACAAGACCCCGATAGTAGAATTGTGTGTACCTCTGACTAAGCATCAAACCTTCAAGTGATTGGGCATTGGTGGGCAAACCCACCATGTTTGCTGATGATTAGTGTCCCAAGGAATCAAATGAAAAAAGAACAAAATATTGTGTGGGTGGGCAAAATAATGAATCTTCTTTAAAATATAATCACAAACCCATTTATTTTCTGAAACATTGTAACTTAGGCAATTATCTGCAAGGTAATCATTTTGTTGTAGCAAAAACTAGTACATTAAATAAAAATGAATAATTCTACCATAACTAATATTTTTATTTGAATCGCAAAATATTAAAATCTTTTTTGCAAAAGTGCCCTTTTTTTCACTGTCACCTCCATTGTTCTAGACTGATGCTGCAAGTGCTTTGACTCTGTGCACTGAGACATTGCAAATAAGGCCCCAATGTCTCTGGCCCATAAAATATGGTAAAAATTGTAAACTCTTAATTGACATATTTATCTTTTCTACATAAGACCATAGCATATAGTGCATAAATACACCCATGGCATGGAAAGTTAAATATCACCAGTGAACAACAGCTTGTATTGGACCATTTATTAGTGTGACAGAGGAAAATATGGCTCACGCCTACCATTGCAGCCTGACAAATGCAGTTTAAACCTCCAGCTCGACCTGTCACCATAACCATTTCTGAGGGAATAAAACTTCAATTTTAAATATTTATGTCATCTCTTTGTAGATCGCAACATGGAGTACACGGTATCGAAAAGTGGGACATGTAGAAATTTAAGGTTGCTATGCCACTACAGTGACAACACCCTCAAAGAGTATTTTCACTGTGATAATCTGGCTGTGCTATGATGAAAACTATAGTGCTGATGAATATTAGGGATGGGCGGAACTCTCAGAGTTTCACTCCATGGAATTTCGCGGAGTTCCACAAAAACTGTGATATTCCACAGAATTCAGTAAGTGGCAGAATTTGGCGGGTCATGCTGCTCGTACTGGTATTTAGTTCCAGGAGCTTGTTCAGCACTGTAAAATCAGTGTGAATGGGACTATATGGTGTGCCAGGGTTTGCTGCTACTTTTAGTTGTTCAAATAGATTTGCAAATAAGGCCCCAATGTCTCTGGCCCATAAAATATGGTAAAAATTGTAAACTCTTAATTGACATATTTATCTTTTCTACATAAGACCATAGCATATAGTGCATAAATACACCCATGGCATGGAAAGTTAAATATCACCAGTGAACAACAGCTTGTATTGGACCATTTATTAGTGTGACAGAGGAAAATATGGCTCACGCCTACCATTGCAGCCTGACAAATGCAGTTTAAACCTCCAGCTCGACCTGTCACCATAACCATTTCTGAGGGAATAAAACTTCAATTTTAAATATTTATGTTATCTCTTTGTAGATCGCAACATGGAGTACACGGTATCGAAAAGTGGGACATGTAGAAATTTAAGGTTGCTATGCCACTACAGTGACAACACCCTCAAAGAGTATTTTCACTGTGACAATCTGGCTGTGCTATGATGAAAACTATAGTGCTGATGAATATTAGGGATGGGCGGAACTCGCAGAGTTTCACTCCATGGAATTTCGCGGAGTTCCACAAAAACTGTGAGATTCCACAGAATTCAGTAAGTGGCAGAATTCGGCGGGTCGTGCTGCTCGTACTGGTATTTAGTTCCAGGAGCTTGTTCAGCACTGTAAAATCAGTGTGAATGGGACTATATGGTGTGCCAGGGGTGCTGCTACTTTTAGTTGTTCAAATAGATTTGCAAATAAGGCCCCAATGTCTCTGGCCCATAAAATATGGTAAAAATTGTAAACTCTTAATTGACATATTTATCTTTTCTACATAAGACCATAGCATATAGTGCATAAATACACCCATGGCATGGAAAGTTAAATATCACCAGTGAACAACAGCTTGTATTGGACCATTTATTAGTGTGATAGAGGAAAATATGGCTCACGCCTACCATTGCAGCCTGACAAATGCAGTTTAAACCTCCAGCTCGACCTGTCACCATAACCATTTCTGAGGGAATAAAACTTCATTTTTAAATATTTATGTCATCTCTTTGTAGATCGCAACATGGAGTACACGGTATCGAAAAGTGGGACATGTAGAAATTTAAGGTTGCTATGCCACTACAGTGACAACACCCTCAAAGAGTATTTTCACTGTGACAATCTGGCTGTGCTATGATGAAAACTATAGTGCTGATGAATATTAGGGATGGGCGGAACTCGCAGAGTTTCACTCCATGGAATTTCGCGGAGTTCCACAAAAACTGTGAGATTCCACAGAATTCGGCGGGTCGTGCAGCTCGTACTGGTATTTAGTTCCAGGAGCTTGTTCAGCACTGTAAAATCAGTGTGAATGGGACTATATGGTGTGCCAGGGGGTGCTGCTATTTTTAGTTGTTCAAATAGATTTTCTAATTGAGTGGCAGCTTTCTCAATGTAAATGGTAGCTCCCTGCACTGACAAATCTCGCTGGGAAGCGATCTAGTGGTTCACCAAATTAATGTTACTGAGCCGTAAGCAAAAAAAAACTCTGTCTCATGGCTGTTGATGGAATTTTCCCTGAATTTGTGGAGTACGGAGTGGGCAAAACTCTGTGAACTCCATCGGTGGAGCGGAGTTTATTTCCCACCCCTAATTAATAAATTAATGGGTTTGGGGCATCTCAATGGTAAAGTTAGATATTTTAATAAACATTTATGAAAAGGTACTTTTAGAAATGTACCTTTTCCCAGGCTGCTGTTACCAAGAGCTAATTTGCATCAACCTAACAGTAGTTGCCCCACCAGCGCTTGATTTTGATGAGGTGTGGAAGCTTCTCCCAGGGAAGGGACAATGCCTTATATTAGGCCTAATGACAGGACAGCCTGACACCAATGAAGCAAGAGGAGCTAGTCAGCTTCCAGGAACTTCATCAACTTGAAAGGGAAAGAAATGAGGCCTACCCACCCAAAGTTATGTGTATTATGAGCCCTAAGCAAAGAAAGGCCTTTGTTCTTTACCCTCTCAATAACCAGTTAGGTACCAGACAAGTGGAATGTGAAGCTCATCTCAGAGCCAGTGTGGTATAGCGTGTGAGGAGAGGACTGCTCACTTCTCTGAAGACACCCCTGGTGGATCTCGAGGCTCACTTTGGGGGAGAAGATCCATGCCTTTTGGAATTCTCCAAGAATAATGGCTTCTGGGCCAGATTGTAGTAAAGTATAGAGAGGGCTGAAAAAGTACTTCTAAATGCTTAATACAATTTCTCTAATTTAATCCTGCCTGGTCTGTGCCATAGCTATAAGGTTTTGAGCTCTGATTTAAGTTACCGAATTCCTGGCCTAGGCCTCACCGGTTAGTGACTTGTTTAACTTGTGGTAAATTACCGCTCACTCCAATTAATAAACTTTCCCACAATTGTTTAACAATTTTGATACCCATCATTAGCAACCATAACAAAGCAAAGATAGCCTTTTTGGGTTTTAAACAAGAGTATACATCTGTAACAATGGTAACATGTAAACCTGTGATAACAGAAGATCAGAGATATGCTATGACTGTCATGTGGATTGCATTAAGATGGCCCTTATTTGTTTCTTCTTCCACCATTCTAGTTGCCAAGGTTACAAGTGGTGCTATACACAATTCCTAAATGAATGATTGAATGAATAAACACACAAACAAATAAATATGAATTAACCCTTTTCTATGATTCCTTTTCAGGGAATTGCAGGAACTGATGTTGCAAAGGAAGCCTCAGATATCATCTTGACAGATGACAATTTCAGTAGCATTGTAAAGGCAGTAATGTGGGGACGTAATGTCTATGACAGCATCTCCAAGTTTCTGCAGTTCCAGCTCACAGTCAATGTTGTGGCAGTGATCGTTGCCTTCACTGGAGCCTGCATTACTCAGGTAAGATGGTAAAGTGAACTGCAAAATATTCAGCAGAGAATACATTCAACTTGGTAAATATGAAGTTGTGAGTTCAATGTGTCATAGGCATCAATTCTGACAAAGAAACCACTTCATCCACCATATGAATGCATTATGTAACACTGTGTTTGGATGCCAAGGGAAATACCAGTTATAACACCAAGTTTGGACTAACAACAAGCAATATGGCATTTAAGAATGACATTGCTATAAGGCTATTAGGAGATTGCACAGACCAAATATACATTATTTTAAATGAAGAATATATACAGTAAGACAAAATGTGGAATTCTGGGAAAATGGTTGCAGCATTTATTATTGGCCCGTGACACTTCCTTGTCTTTCTGGACCTCCCAATAGATCAGTGATATAATTGTGGTTATTAATGTTCCATATCCCTATTATTACTTGGATTGATATCTGTTTCTCCAGTTTTGATGTGCATGCTACTAATATCTCACTAAATGCTAGTTTTCGCCCATTTGAGTATTTTAACAAAGGGATACCTAACTAAACTAAACATAGGCTTTACAAAGGGTAAGTCAGTTAGTGTATTTGGTCAAATTTCAATTAATTCAGGCTTTAAAGTGGAATCGTCATAGCCTAGAATTTTTTATGAACATCTAAATGTTTAAATGATATGCATATTGCAGAACCTAGTTATCAATGTGTTTTTTTTCCTGAATTTTATTATGTCATCTGCTAGTAAGATTCTTCATAAGCCACTAAATAGTCACTGGAGCCTAATTCACCATGTTTCTGAGTCTGTATCTATATCTGCATTCATATTAATATGTCAATAATTACCAATGTATAGAATTATATATTATTATAAATGTATAACATATAGAATATTCATAAAAGATAACAGTGCTGTATGGTTCTATATGTCAACCAAGGGGTTCTGGTGACATCATAATTGATGTGGCTGAATGCCGACCACTTTCTAAATGTCCCTCAAACCCTGAGATGACAATGAAGACATGGGATTTGTGTGGCCTAAATCATAACTGGTAGATTTCAGCGCTTTTAAACACTTGAACCTGAACTCAGTATCTAACTGTTGTGTGCATGTGTATTTATGTGTGTATGTGTGTATTTCATGAAAAAGCCACTGTCCCACCAATTTATATCATTATTTGATGAGAAAAGTTATGTATAAATTGCTTGCCTCTTCATTTATACCTTTCTTCAAACTTACTCCACAACTAAGCATATTTTTAGTCTTCTTTGTACTGGTACATTATATTTTACCAAACTTTGTTAGTTTAACATAGTGGATTATTAATTTCAGTGGATGGAAGGTTAAAACACAATCCCAATAATTTAAACCAGGCCTCAACTCATTAGTAGCCATGGCACAGAGCAGACAGGCTTTAATTAGGAAAATGTTTAAGGTATTTAGCTGTAACAAGACAGTTAAAACATCAAACCACAACAGTAAAAAATCCCATAACTAATTTAGGAAAATATGTAAAATGTTAACATGTAAAAACCAACCCCAAATTGTAAAAAGCACAGAGGAAAAGTAAAGCCTTAGAATCAGAAGTCACTGGTTTCGGCAGAGAAACATTGAAACAAGAGAAATGCAAATTTCACATCCACAAAAGTCTTTGCATCAAATGGAACTTTTATACACCTATGCACCATCAAGATTTCTACTTTTGGACTTAGGGCATGATTTAGAGTTGGGTGGATGGGGTTACTCCCTCACAAAATTTGACCGAGATCCCATCTGCAATATTAGAATCTCATTATATTAGATGGGAATCGTAATAAATGTGGACAGGATATCCGTCACGTTTGTGATGGAGTAACCCGTCCGCCAAACTGTAAATCAGGCCAGTAGTCTTTTTTTATGGAGCTCAAAATCTTGCAGCAGGGCAAGCCTCATGCTGTATCTGATGAAGTTGTTTCAAAATGAGACACTTTTCCCGTGAGTTCAAGTAGATGCCCGGGAGCGCTTGGAAGTCTCTGGACACTGCTTCATAGTTCAGGACACAAATGGGAACAGGTCCAGCCCTTCTATTCTCCAAACAGGTTTCAATGAGCTGGTTCAGTTCTTCTTTTTTCATTCCTTGTGGAAGAGTTGACACTTTAATAGAAGTTGTTAGCCAGTTTGTGACTGTGACTCCAGGACACTCCCTAACCGATGAGGAAAAAGTTCCCAAGGGAAATCCTTGCTACTTTTGCAGCACTTCCATTTTACCTAACTGCAAATTACATCCCAGTACCATATTCTGAATCAAATCCAACATGACAGAACCTTTCTGCCACTGAAGAGAGCTTGTGTGCCAGCCAGAGCTATGTTTATGGAAATCAGCAGTCCCTTCCTTCCCAGTTAAGTCAAACTGGTTAAGGGACCAGCTCACCCTCCCAATGGGCTGATGCCAAACTGATTACAGAATAGGCAGGAGATCAATTTTAGTTATGTTGGAGTAACGTGGAATTACTGATAATAATGTGATTTTGCTCACTCTCGTAACTAATAGTAGGTTTGAGGGGGGAAATTCTATTGCAAGAGTGCATTTAGTGAGTGCGAGAGGCTGCATGCCATGCCGTTTAGGTTCTGTTGCATGTAGTGCAATTTGGACACTAGGGTGCATTTTGTGCTAAAAGAATAGCACTAAATGGTGTGAGAAAATCAAGGGCAACTCCTACTCCAAGTGCGCATTTTCCAAGTGTTTGTTAGCACACAATGCATCCTTGCATCCATTGTGGAAGTAAGGAGGTATTTTTTACACTACAGAAATAGCTCTAAATGCAGAATTATTCTTCTCACATAATTCTACCTAATCTCACCAAATTTTCAGGTAATTTTGCATGATTACACCCACCCCCTTACAGCGGGCCATGAATAAAATGATTCTCTTCCCCCTCTCTCTTTACACTTAAGTATGAATGGGCAAGCCTCACCTGGTTCTTGAACCCTCCTCAATTGCCCTTCCGGATTCCGCGGCAACCACAGCACCAAAACCACCCTCATCGCCACCACCGACGACATCAGAACCATACTGGACAGCTGCAGAACCGTGTCCCTTATCATCCGGGACCTCTCGGCCGCGTTCAACACCAACAGCCACCACACCTTACGCTCATGCCTCAGCAATGCTGGAATCCGCAAAAGCGTCCTGGACTGGGTCACCTCCTTTCTCGCCGGCAGAACCCAGAGAGTCCGCCTCCCCCCATTCCGCACAGAGGCCACTGAAATCACCTGCGGCATACCCCAGGGTTCATCCCTCAGCCCGACCCTCTTCAACGTCTACATGGCCCCGCTTGCTAACATCACCCGATCCCACAACCTCAACATCATCTCATATGCCAACCACACCAAGCTGATCCTGTCCCTCACCAAGGACTCCGCCAAGACCTACCTCCACAAAGGAATGAAGGCCATCGCAAATGGATGAAGAGCAGCTGCCTCAAACTCGACTATCCTTCTATAGCCCGACTCAGCATCTCCGCTCCGCCAACCTCGCAACCGTCCCACGCGTCCGCAGAACTACAACCGGCGGTAGATCATTCTCGCAGCTCGCCGCCAAAATGTGGAACACTCTTCCCACCCACCTGTGCCAGTTCAAAGACCTCCTTACCTTCAGAAAATGTTTCAAGACCTGGCTGTTCGAGCAGTAGCAGCACCCCCCCTTCTGCCCCTCCCCTCCTCAGCTCCTTGAGACACTCACGGGTGAGTAGTGCGCTTTACAAATTCCTGATTGATTGATTGATTCCAGAACTGATACCTTTCACATTCCTTACACCCAGGTGTCCCTGTGAAGATACCAAAACCACTCTTTCTGCTCCAGAGCACTTTTCATGCCTTATTAAGGGGAAGCACTGGCAGGCTGTCTGCCAGAAAGCTAATGCTAATTAGCCCACTATAAGCTCAGGCTGGTAAAATGTAACTTTTTAAAAGTTTCATTTTCCCTAATATTTAAAAAAAATCTGACTTCAGCAAATATTTTGATTTTTGATAAATTTTTAAAATAGTATTTAATTGCCTCTGTAGCTTATCCCGGTCCAAAGTTAGCAGATGTATGATTTTATTCTGAACTGTAATTTTTCTCATGGGATAGCTATAGCAAGCTTACAGTGAAAATAGAATTTGTGGGCTCATTACTTTAAAATGAGCTGTATGTGCAACATTAAATTCTTGCACATACAGCGTTTGAATATTAGACACCCTGCCTTGTGGGCTACAAGGCCTACCTATAGGTGACTTTTTTACTATTTAAAGTAAGGTTCCTTCTTGTCAAAAATGATTATTTTGACCAGGTAGTGTGCAGATTTAAATGTTGAAGTAGTCAGGCTACACAGGTAGGCCTGAAGGATTGTTTTGTTGGTTGTTCTAGTGGCTGGAACAATAAGTGCTGCATTCAATAGGTGACATTTGACTTTCCATACCATTGGTCTATTTTACTTCCATATATTTGGTGGTCTTATGGTAAAGTTAAATATGTTATCTGGGCATTAGTCAATTTTAGCATGCTTTAGGAGTAAGAGCACATACACTGGGGCTTAGACAGCAGTACCCAATTGTTTACAGTTAAAAAAACACCAATACCATTCAGAAATACTAGGAGGGACCATGCAAAAAGAAGCCTTTTCTCACATAGTTTACAGTTAGCCATCCTTGAAACCCACATCAGAAGCCAGTCAAGTCCACATGAGTCTTCTTAATTTAAGGCATGAGCTGACTATGCCACTTGAAGACTGACACCGCCAAAGCAAATGGCTTTTATTCTCTCACTCTCTAACCCTGAAAGCAGTGCAATTCGTTCCCACTAGGCACAAAGGCACAAAGGCACTAGGCACAAAGGCATAGTTAGAACAAAGCGTTGATGCCACTGAGGCTAGATGAAATGACAGAAGTGCAACTCTCCAAAAATGTTCTAAATATCATCCTCAGGTTCACTCAATCTTCCATCTTCTCCAGTCATGGAAAATATTTGTTCTCCCCATAATGAAGGAAAGTGTTGATTTTGGAATCCTACCTTACAGTCGTCATCTGCTGGTCATAATCAACAACTATTCAGAATATCCTGAAATGGGGTTTTGAATGCCACCTCTGCAGAAGAGGTACTGATTGGGTCATGAAAGCACTGAGGATGGACCATATGTCTCCACTTTAGGGTCAGAGTTTTGAAGAGTACCCAATGTGTTTTGTCATCAAGCACATTAATTAAATCTAGGTGACGTCAGTCAAGTGGTGAGGCTTAGCATTTCATGGGAATCCAAACTAAGTCCAATTTAAATTGTCCAAGCCTCATGATAGTACACTGAATGGGTTAGTTACATTTTTCTGCGAAAATACTAGCAAGCTCTTCAAACCACACTGGTTTAACTTCTGAGTCAGCTGTGATTGAGTTGGATATTAGGGGGAGTTGTTCCACGTCTTCCATCATGGAGTCCCTTCTTCTTAGTTTTTCTTTTGCTCTTTCTCCATGTAAGTTCAGATGAGTCAGAAGAACAATGTACACCTCACGGAAATGGTATGAAACAGTGACTTAAAATTTGCTATGCTTTAAAGCATTTTGATTATACATTGGAGAGATAGCTATTCAAAATATAGACACACACAATGAGTCTGAAAATATAAGGAGTCAGCAATTCAATTAAATCCTTGGATGGCTGATGTCTCCACCCCTAGGTAATGGTGACTTAAAGGTGTGCTACAACATTTTCTTGATTCAAGAGTAACCACACTGTATATTTTTTACACCAGGCAGGCATTCTAGTCAAGCAGATCTGAACACCCAAGATATTGCTTCAGGGCCATTTTGTCCCCTTCACAGCATTACCAAGACTTTGTGCAACTTATTGGTCCTTTTTTTCCTTAATTGATTGTTAGTAGTTTTTGATATATTTTTTTTAAATGATGGGGAATGCAGTGTGTCTGCCTACACTAGAGTTCAGTGTGTTCTGTCTCTGTCTCACCATGATTTTTTGTTTAGTCTGTGTCATCTTAGGGATTTTTGGGGCCCTAGGTCAGACATATTTTAGGGCCCCCTGTATGTAACTTCACTGCCTATGTTCTGCTAATCGAAATGCGCATGATGATACAAACATTTCAGAAATAGGGTTCACCCAAAACAGTTAAAATATGTCTTTCTAGGGCCGAAATGAATCCTTAAGATTCCACTGGGAAAAGAAAGAGAGAGACAGGGGAAGAGGTAGGCAGAGTGGAGAGAGAGAGGATGAGATGTGGAGATTGACAGAGGTGAACTAGATAAAGAAAATGTTTACTTTTTCAGGATGGCCCTTGGAAGGTGGGGTCCCTGGGCAATTGCCCACTTTTGGCCATGCCTGAAAACATTGCTGGATTTAGTCCTTAGTAACATTACAAGTACACTAAAAAGTCTCACTAACTATACTTACAATGCCTGCACCATCACTGTAGTGGGTCCATGGCCTGACTCTTCAAACATCAGCCTTGGAATTTCATTCAAATTGTGTGCTAATATGAGAGATGTATGCAAATCAGGTTAACTCAACTTTGTGCAATCAAAACAGAAACAAAAGTGAGTACAAATGATATCCCAATTTTTGACTCTCTATTTGAGAAATATTCACTGTTATTTCAGAGTTGAGAATATTTCTCCACAGCATAAATATAGTCCAATTAAAAATGTGCAAGGTATAATAGGGCAATGGCAATAAGAAAGGAAGAACATTACTATGAGCTTACTCTCTACCTGTTCCACTGGTTGTATAAATGATGAAACAATAGGCTGTAAAATGTGTCATTTAAATTAGGTGACAGCAGATACCTAGCTTACCAGTCTCATGTATTTGTTGTTTGTTGTTTTCTAAAATGAAATGCTATACCTGGGTGTTGGACTTTTTGCCTTACGCAGGGTCATCCCCAGTCTTTTTGCCTTCTTCCTCCTGGTTTTTCTGACCTCTCGCTGTTGGCTCTAGGACTCTGAGCAATTTATCACTGCTGACCAGTGCTAAAGGGCAGGTGCTCTCCCATCTAAAGTTGGTATGATTGGCTTATACCTTATTGACATATTTAATTTACCTATAAGTCCCCTGTACAGTGGTATCTCTATACCCAGGGCCTGTAAATTAAATACTACTAGTGGGCCTACAGCGCTGCTTGTGCCACCCACTGAAGTGGACTTTTAAACCTGTCTCAGGCCTGCTAGTGCAGGGCCTTTGTGCGCAGTTTTCTGCCACAGGGACCTGGCATCTAAATTTACTTGCCAGGCCCAGAAATCCCCTTTTACTACATGTAAGTCACCCCTAAGGTACGCCCTAGCTAGCCCTATGGGCAGGGTGCCATGTATGTAGAAAGGCAGGATATGTGCCATATTGCATGGCCTGTCCTGGTAGTGACAAACAGCCTAACTTGGTGTCTCACTGCTGTGAGTGCTGCCTTCTCATAGGATTGCAGTAGAAATGCCCTGCCTTATGTGTAAGGGGTATTGTCTGATTTATGAGGGGTAGCGTATGCATGTTTGGTATGGTTGTGATGGTGATAATAAATACTGCTTACTGGTGTGGGTGTATATTTATTACTATCACAGAAATGCCACTTCTAGAAAGTGCGCATTTATCTGTGCTTATGACTCTGGTGTTTTGCAGCTTGACTCCAATCCACGTCTGGGCAGAGTGGCAGTTGGGGCTTTGTGCATACTTTTCAGACAGCCTGTACACAGGGAGGGTGGAGGTGTCACAGAGGTGCATCTGCATACTGAATAGTCTTCCTTGGCTGAGAGAAGGGAGAGGCGTGGCACACCTACATTTGTAAAGGCTGTGCCCTGGCCTCACACAATAGGGTCGTTAACCCCGACTGATGTTTGGAGCCTGTGCCGAATGGAGAGAGGGGGCACTCCCAGAACCAGTTGTAACTGGCTGGAACCTCCTCTCCCTACCATTGTAATACACTGTAAGAACTGACTATAAGTACAGGGGAATTTTCCCCACAATTTGGAGACTCTTGGAATCATCTTGGAACTGGACACCAAAGGCTGAAAGGACTCACCAGGAACCGCCATGGACTGCTGCTGCTGTGCTGACCTGTGACCTGCCTGGTCACTGTGAAGGACTTGCCACTTGCTGCCTTTCCCTTGTGCTGGCCTGTAGCTGGGCCCTCCACCTGAGGACCTTGTCTTAAGATTCTGCTCCCCAGGGGCAGGGTGCTGTGGCCCCTGACCCCTGCATCCATTTCTTCACAAGGGGTGCTTCTCCGTGGTTGCGGCTGCCATAGCGCTGATTGCAGCGTGCTTATGGAGCCTTGGGAGCTCATACGCTCCTTGCTGCATTGTGCCCCTTTAAATAAGATAACCGCAGTGGCCCGGGAAGCTGGAAGAACACTCGCGCACCGCATCGGGTGCAGGCGAGTGTCTGCTCGGGCCCCAGGAGGGGTCCGATCTTCTTGTGGCTTCACGGCAGGACCAGGGGAAGGCACGGGGAGTGCCCCCTTCCCCCTGGCTTCTTCGTTAGGAGCAGGACGCTCCTTTTCTGCTGTTAGGTAAAATGGGCATTATTGTGGGCCCCCCCTTGGTGGAAGGGCCAGTGGAGGCCCCGGGGTCCCCCAGAGATCGCGGGTCCCGGTAGGGGCCTGTCATTAAACCGGCGTGGTGCTCCCCTCCTGCCCTGATGGCTTTGGCCCCCCTCGTGAGGGCTGGTTGAGGCCCTGGGGGGCCCCCAGTAATCACGGTTCCCGGAGGGGCCTGTCTATAAAAGAGAGGAGGTGCATGTCGCCCTCCTCTGTCCCCAAAGTATAAGGGAGGCTCCCGTTTTGCGCATAGGAGCGCTGGGGGCCCCATTGTTCGCCTTCTAGGCACTAGAGGTGCCTTCATCCAACCAGGTACTGTTTAAAGGACCAATATACTGTAGTTGCAATCCAAAGTTCTTTCTACAGACTTTTGTTTGATTCACATATTACCTACCTGCGTTTGATGTTTTTACATATGTGTATGCAAATGTTCCTTTTATGGACGTGCTTGCTAATATGTTTTTCTAACTTGCCATATGTTTTCTAATGTTCCTACTATGGGCATTTTATGATATTCTTATGACAAGTGCTGTGATGTAATATGAGTTTTCCTGACTACTGCTTATGTTGCAGAATACTGAGTTAACCTGTGTGTTATGTGTGACTACTGCTAATTTGCAGAGAAACTAATGTGTAACGTTCTGACAACTGCTAAGGTAGCAGGACAGTACTGAGATGTGATGTTTGATCTGATAATTACCTTGTGTACAATACAGTATATTTTCATATAATCTTGTGTTGTGTTTCCTTTGTGGTGGGGATATTGCGTCACATGTGTTGTGTGTGTTGTGCAAACGCTGTACACATTGCCTCCAGGTTAAGCCTGACTGCTCGTGCCAAGCTACCAAGGGGGTGAGCAGGGGTTATCTTGGACGTGTAACTCCCTTGCCCTGACTAGAGTGGGTAAGTTCTGCCAGGCTGAGGTGAATACCCTAGCCAAACAGAAACCCCATTTCTAACACTGGGTATTTACACAAAATGTACTAATAGATAGAAAAATGGTCGACTGTCAGATACTTTTACCCTACGATATAAGCACAGCCTTTGTATTTGCAGTATTTTTCGTGTTACTTTTTTTTATTTTGGATGAGCAAGAACGTACTGTTATTTTTTAAATAGAAATATGGGTGTTTCATGTAGCACAGACCGAGTCCTTTGTGATTTCCTTTGTAAACATTAGATCTGTTTGTAAGACAAAAATGTTTATTAAATATTCCAGTTAAAATGGTTTGACTACACTGTACGAGTGTTAGGTTTTTGTGTTAACTGTTGTTGACAACTTGAGCATTTGCAAGGCGGCTCCTCTGCTATGCTGGAGGAGCGTTGCCCCTACCAGCAGCAGCTGCAAAACGTTTACTCCAAAACTATAGTAAACCAGGTTTATTATCATTTTGTAGTAAAAGGGGTGGGGCATTAGGGATGACGAGAATGAACAGCACTCTCCCTCAGTGCGCATGTTTGTTTGGCCGGCTGTCTCGGGCTGGCTAAACATACATGCGCAGTAGACTCTCTCCAGTCCAGCAACACAGTAGCCGGGCAGGAGAGAGCAGGCACAAGCTCCCAGTCTGCCAGGGAGCGCCCTGGCTGGGTGCGCCCAGCCAATCTGAACGCAGCTTTGACTAGCATCAGGATTGGCTGCAGGGCAGGAGAGGAGCGGCGAAGCAGCTGCGGCAAAGAAGAAGGTAAGTGATTTAAAAAAAACAAATGTAATTTATTTCTTTGAGCCTTTTTTTGCCATTTTTAATCTCTGCTTAGAACATGCATTACAGGGGGGCACATCATTATTTATAATTGGCCCCTATGTACTGTTCAGTACATCAATAGCGGAAAGGTTTTTGACACTATTGTCCCTACCCTGCGCCATGGAGTGCCGTATTTTAAATACAGCACACACATGGTGGCAGTAGGGTGGTGCTAGGGGGTGCAAGAAAAGTGAGGCTGCATTGAATGCAGTGCCGTTTTTCTTAAATCTGCCCCATGGTTTCTTTTTTACTCAACAGCATTGAGGGTTTCAACAACAAATTAATTTTTACTTGTAGAAAAACTGCTCAATAATCAGAAATTGAACAGTTCTTTGCTGTTTAAACAAGGGGAGACGAAAGAAATTCGAAAAACATTGATGCTTTTTCATTGATTCTCTTTTTGTCATTTTTGAGGGAGATAGTAGGGTTTTACTCTACACCCTATGTAGAACTTCCACCTCTTTGCCTTTATCCTCATTTAGAGTTGTTTTTTTCCCAGATTTGATGCATTGACTATTAGCGCCCTAATGACAAGTCTTGGGACATTTAAAAGCAATTATAAAGTTTTCTCGCAAATACAAAGCACGCATTATTTCTTTCGCTTTTTATAGGATCACTGCATTGTTGATCTATGTATGCTACAGCATCAGTAGATCCTCTGAAAAGTACCGGTCCCTTGCACCATTGCATTTAATAATTTATTTAAGACATTTATAATGCACTACATATCACATCAATCACTTCATACTGCTGTCATAAAGGAAAGCTGAAACAAACAGGGGAAATCGAATATGCCTAAGAATTAAAATCCACCTGGTTGCCCCTGTGAAAGAAGTGAACTTATTTGAAATCCTACATGAAAACATGCCTTAGAACACCACTCTTTTGGCCTCAGAAAGTGATGCGCCAAAAATATGAGTACAATGATTTAGTTAAAACAACACTCATATGAATTAGTTAATGCACTACTCATATAAATTATTTAATACAGGACTTATATTTTTATGTTTAGTCCAGTCACACTCACTTATCCTGTGCTCACCCTCTAGTTGCTTGGCACAGAGCAGGCAGGCTTAACTTATGAGGCAATGTGTAAAGTGTTTGTGCAATAACTCATAGAGTAACAAAGTGAAAACACCACAAAAACACCACATAGGTTTAGCAAAAACGATAATATTTATCTGAATAAAATAATCTCAAAGTGGCAAAAAATCCAATATGCACAAGTTGAGATATCACTTTTTAAGGGTTTAAAATAGTCTCAATCCTTAAGAATCAGTTGTTGCATCTTTATAACACACAGTACCTGGGATGCGTCAAAGATAATGATGAGGGGGCCGCAGACGAGGCGATACATTGAAAAAGAAGATGCTGCATCGGATTTTCTGGCACGGCATAGATGATGCGCAGTTTTTTTCCACGCTGCAAGGTGATGCGCCGATTTCCTGGAATGCAGCCTTGGTTCCTCACTGTGATGTGGTGATGTGTGATGTGGGGATATTTTGACTCCCAGGGACGATGCATTGAAAATCCTAGATGTGCTGGTAGAAAGGAGCAGGTGCTGCATCGATATGGTAGGAGTTGCAGTGATTTTTCAGCTGCGAGGCAGGTGCTGTATCAGATTTCCAGTTGTGAGTGTGATTCTGCATCGTTCCGGTTGGCGGTGCGGTGATTTTCCGACCAAGATGCAGGTGCTGTGTCGATTTCTGCAGAAGTCGTTGCGATTTTCCAACACATGAGGATTTCCTGAAGGGGTGAAGTCTTTGTTGGCCCTGGAAACAGGAGGCAAGCTCAATCCAAGCCCTTGGAGAGCACTTTTGGAGGAGGGCAGAGTCCTTCCAGCTGAGTTAGGAGCACCCGGCAGCAGGTCAACAAGCAGGAAAGCAGTCCTTCAGCAAAACAGTCCAGATGAGTCATTTGGACAGCCAGGCAATCTCTCTGACAGTGTCCAGGTGTAAGTCCAGAAGAATCTGAATTGGCGGTGTCAGAGACACAATTTATATACCCAAAAATGCCTTTGAGGTGGGGAAGACTTCAAAGAGTGGTTTTGAAAACAAGTTCCTAGTTCAGAGCATTGCTGTCTGCAAGGATCCCTGTGGGGGGGGCTATCAATCCTGTGTGTGATGGCAGGCCACTGACCTTTAAAGTGTAAGAGAGAGCCCCACCACGTTTCCTGCCCAGGGAGACCCATTCAGTATGCAGATGAATGCCGATGTGACTGAGTGTCCTGTGTTTATGGTTGTCTGAGTGGAATGCATAGGGGGAGCTGTCAACCAGCACAGACCACATGTGTTTTTTAGACACGGCTGTAAGGCTCAGTTGGCAGTAAGTGCAGATAAATGCCCACTTTCTACAAGTGTCATTTCTAAAATAGTAATAATAAATCCAACTTCACCATTAAGCAGGATTTTCTATTACCATTGTAGCAGTACTAAACATGACAGGGCTACTCCTTCCAAATCAGAATCTAGAACTTAAAACTATGTGAGGGTGGTTCTAATGCTAATCTGTGAGAGGGGCAGGGCTCACAGTAGTGGAAAACAAATTGCTGAGTTTGTCACTACCAGGCTACTTATGTGGGTGGCACAATCAGTGATGCCGGCCCATAAGTAGCTTTTGATTTACATGCCCTGGTGCACTTGTAGTGCACTTTACTAAGGACTTAGAGGTAAATCAAATATGACAATTGGGTATTAGCCAATGTTACCATATTTTTAGGGAGAGAGCACATGCATTTTAGCACTGGTTGGCAGTGGTAAAGTGTCAAGAGTATTAAAGCCAACAAAAATGAGGTCAGAAAAAAGGAGCAAAAGGGCCAAACATTTGGGGTGACCCTTCAGAAAGGGCCGTTTTCCAACAAAGGACAGGATAAACTAATTGTTGATGCACTACATTTTTTTTTGGTTCTGCTCTTTCTTTACACTTCTAAAAATAAATTAAAGTATTCTGTACCATATTCCTGGTGGCAATTTTGAATGATTGTGATGTTATAAGATATATAGATCTTTATTTAATGCTCGTAACCGAAATTGAGACATGGGTGATGTTATTGATACACCAGTGCAGTAATTAACCTTCCTGGGATACTTTCTAAGGCTTCTTACGGTATAACTGTCTCTTCAAATGGGTGTCCATTGTCCTCAAAGGGGTCAGAAACAGACTACAGCTTACTGACCTCAGCACAGTAAAATGGCTCCTCCCCCCTTATTTGACTGATAGGTGGCTTTACTTTAATCTAGCGGAGCAGGAGAATTGAGCACTATAAGAGAATTGCAGATCTGAGATCTTTTTTTTTCTTGAAATTGTGAGGTATTTCAACTTAGCACAAGCAAATCACATTTTTTAAACTCTTTTATGGTCCACTACTGAATAATGTGTGGTAAGCAATTTAGGTAAGGGTTGAAATGGGTTCCTTGTAGGCTTAGAAAATGTAGCCAGAGAAATGTCCATATAAAATATTTTTGAGCCCACCATCAGTGTAGCAGTTATTTATCAAGAAGAATTTCCTGTTTCCTTAGATCATAAATATGAGTCAGTTATGTCAATTGTACTTATTAATTTAAGTTCCAGTTGATATTAATAATAGTGAACATTTACTACTTGGAGGATCAAAACCAAACTGTGTATTTCATTTAATGGTGATGGAACTTCAAGAAATACACAATTTCATGGCCTCAACAACCTTTCTTTACTATGCAGAATTTGCCAAGCTTTGTGTTCTCTCCACCACAAGCTTTCATAAGTTTGAACCAAGACCACTCCCCACTGGAGAGGTTTATACTCTGATTAACAGGGTAATTAAGAAGACCAAAAGAAGTCACCCTTCAAGGTAATAGCTATGAATGCAATGTTTTGCCACATTACTAAAAACACTTTTGCAAGAAAATGTACTTGCAGGACGGATTTTCAAATCCAATGCAGATCTACAAATTTGGTTTGAAAATTGGTTCAGTTAGGTTGATTTTATGGAATTTCAGCCACCAAAAGAACCAGGGAACTGGTTGTAATCTGCACCAGGTGACAAACTTTCATGGAAGAGAAAACATGCACTACTTTTTTGGTTCCAAAAAGTCTGAATACAGCTCTTCTGCCTGGACCAAGTATCTCTTCCAACTTCATGGCCTTACTTCCACAAAAAAACGGACAACTACATTCAAAACTATTTTTAATAATTTACCTCATAGAATTGCATTGCACCAATTAATATTTTACTGTAATGTTGTGAGTTAGTTGATACACTTTAATATTTTTTTACAAAATTAATTTAGACCCTCGACTCTTTCTTATTTTAACTATTGTTGTGGAAAAGTACTAAAAGTTGATGCAGGGATACTTCATGGAGACCTTTGGTTTGCCTTTGCGGATCTTATCCAGCCTGGCAGGGGAGCCCACCCTTACACTCCAGCAGGAAGCGTGGATTTATTACAGTGACACTGTTTTGAAACAGACTTTAAAGCCGATTATGGAATACAATCTTCTATTATGAACGAAATATTTTTTTTAAAGGCAAAACAATTACCCTTTGGCTCAGATCACTATGGGACAACAAATTATTTTTATAAGTATTGAAGCTCAACAACATGAATCAGGTGTAATGTGTGCACCTTTAAATTAGCTCACCACGTGCCAATGCAGATTAACAGATATGAAATTGCACCTGTATTTTAGGTTTCCCATTCCAATCGACGCTACAGTGTCACAATAATCAATAGCTCTATATTTGTGTTCAATTCTAAAAATTCATGGTTTAAAGAATTAAATTACAAACCTCAGGTTAAAACAAATCCCAGTTTTAATCAAGGATCAGTCTTTCACTTTAGTTCTAGTGGGCATTTCGCTGCAGTTGCTGCTCAGATCACCCCCTACTTCCAGGCTAGGCCTGGTTTTAGACTGTGCTTCAAGCTTCAGTGCAATGTGCAGTACAGCAGATAGTGGATTATTATTAGAGCCACCTTAGTGGCCGAGAGTGATTGGCGCTGCAGTGCAGCAGATAATGGATTATCATCAGAGGCACCTTAGCAGCTGAGAGTGATTGGCACAGTGAAATGTGAAAAAATGCTGCTGCCAAAGGGAAAGGCTGCCAATTCCACCCGCGGATTTCCGAGAGTGCGACGTGTGGAAGAAACACTCATTGCTTTTCACTCCCCAGGTGCTGACTGACACACACGTTTCAATTCAGTTTATTTATTTCTCGATGTGGTACATTCCACACATGTTAAAACTCTGTGGACAAAAACAAAACAAAGAGAACACAGTCACTGAACGCTTTGATGGGTGAAAAAACAGAGTCAAAGACTGCCAGGACGTGTTACTTAAGTGGCAGGTTAGCGAGTCAGAAAACTGAAGCCATTTCAGAATGAATTAAATGTGAGATTAGGAACTAAAAGTTCACGTAGCCTCCAGTGTTCCAAATGTGGGACTGAAAGATCGTTGCATGTTAAACATGGTATCCATGAAGCACCACAACATTTTCAATTGTACATTCATCCATGAACGCTGAGCCTAGGGCCAGATGTATCAAGCGATTTTGCATTCGCAAACGGTGCAAATCACAAAATTCGGCCGTTTGCGAATGCAAAAATGCCTTTCATTATGTATGAAAGGCATTCGCAGTGCAATTTTAATGAATCGCTAAAATAGCAATTCCTTAAAATTGCGACCCCATTTAGAGAATCGCAAATTGCGATTCTCTAAATAGGAAATCGCAAATAAGGAATCCTTATTTGCGATTTCCTAAGCACATGTATCAAGCATTTCCTAAATGCAAATTGGGCATTTAGGAAATGCAATTACCACCAACAAAAGTTTGGTGGTAACCATGTGCAAATTTTAAAAATGCATTTTAAATGCATTTTTTAAATTGACATGTAGCGCACACATGCCCCTAAAGGCATGTGTGTGCTTCACATGTCCGTAAAAATATTTTTGGGGTGCAGCAGAGGGGGCCTTAGACCCCCAGCACCCTGGGATTTGCATTTCCTAAATTGCAAATTCCTAACTGGAATTCGCAATTTAGGAAATGCAAAACCATTCGCAGCAGGCCCATTGGTGCAAATGGAGTTGGATTCTCTATTTGCGATTCGGTAATAGCATTTGCGAATTTTAAGAAATCGCTATTACCGAATCGCAAAAATCATACATACCATTTTGCATTTCTTAAATAGCGATTTCTTAAAATTCGCTATTTAAGAAATGCAATTTGGTTTTTTGATACATCTGGCCCCTAGTTCTTTCTCGTATTTGTGTTCTGTGAGTAAAAGCAACAGACAGAGGCAGTAAACTTGACGAAACTCACGTGGCCTTGCACTTGCACGAAAGACAGAAAGTGTTTGTATTTCTGGGCTAGTGTTTCAGTATTCGCAAGTAAAAATACATTTATGTGGCGTGATGCAGCACATTTTGTCAGTTTTACATATGGTAACACCAGGCAAACATTTCAACTCGTTAGTATCAGTTTAACAGCCAAATACAGAAAGTAAAAGTGGAAAGATGGCCAATAAACATAGCAGAAGGCTTTCCACTCAGTGGCGGCTGCTTTCTCTCAAAAATGGTGGGGCATTGATAGGATACATTTTTGTTGTCACAGGCATTAGAAGCATCATGCAGCTGATACAAATGTTTATGGTATGTACTTAGCGCAAACTTGAGTTTGTGCTGTGTAAATATAATAAACATTTGTAGCAGCCGCGTCATGCTTCTAAATCCTGTGACAACAAACATGTATATTAGAATGCCCCCATTTTGGAGAGACACCAGTGCTTTACATGAACACCAGTTACATTTACATTACAGGGGACTGAAATAATTAAAAATAATTAACTTACCTCATCTTTATTCCACATGTCAAATCCACTGTGCTGTCTGCTGCTTTGAAGAGCTTGGCACGGGGAAGCTAGCACCACACACCTCAGCCAAAGAAAGCAGTGCTCTCGCGCTGTTTATATTAGTAAACTGCATAAGAGCACTGCGAGGATTGGCTGGGTCAGAGAAGCACAACGATCCACCAGAGACCAATGGGGTGTGTGATGTTTCCCCATCTCCCTGTCAGTGATGACTTGGAAAGCCTGAACTGCGCATTTCAGGCTGGCCGTAACCAAATTCTGATAGACAGCCCGAGCTGGTCATTGGAAAGAACCACGGCTCACAGCAGTACAGCGTCTGTCTGCCGGCATATTGTGTGAGAGATAATTGCTGTCAGGCCAGGGGTCAACGTCCCCTCACTCCTATGAAGAAACCGCTGTTGCTTCAACTGCACAGGAAAGCGTGTTGCTGCTTGATCGAATTGAGCTAGAAACTATTTTTTTGTTACAGTCTGCAGCTTATATAGCAAATGATGGGTGAAGGGGCAAATGTGGTGAAGTCATAATTACAAGATAAATACCACAGCACAGAATCACATAAGGTATTAGTTTTAATCTAAATGTTGTTGTAATTGCCCTGATATTAAAGCTGAGGTACGACCAAATAATCCATCAATAATTTGCTTATAAATGTTTCGCACGTAATGCTTCTTCAGCAAAGTTTTAAAATAAGCATCTTTTCAATCTAGAAACTTGAAAATAGCCCATTCAATTGTCTATATAACATACAGATGGCAGGACACTGATAAAAATAAACCATTTTTTCAAGGTCCTTTGAATTGCATTTACTAAGCCTGTACAGTGGGTACACAGCTCTCACATATATTAAAGTGCATTTAAAATTCTAGTACACGAACACATAACATGAATTACTTAACATATTTAGTAGAGAATGATGTTGCTCTTAAGTAATAGATTACAGACAGTGACTTTGTTGCACAAGAAGAAAACACTGGGTAACAGGAAAAATCCTCACGGAGTAGAAGCTGAGAAGAAGTATGAAAAGTTAATGTACAATTCACTTGTCTCTTAGTAAACTTAGGGCCTGATTTAAATATTAGCGGACAAGTTACTCTATCATAATAGTGACGGATATCCCATCCGACGAAATCTATATCCCATAGGATATAATGGGATTTAGATATCAGTGCACAGGATATCTATCACTGTTGTGACGGAGTAACTCATCCACCAATATCTAAATCAGGTCCATAGTCATTTATACGTCTTGATTTGTACTCTGTGAAGCTAAGTGTTCTGTTTCAAAATACATAACCATATAAATACAGAAGAGATACCTCAGACTCTAGAAGCTTTCAATGTCCAGCACTCTCACTCTTTTTCTGTATGAATGGAGACATATTACAAACCCATCAATGTGCAGACCTTTTTATCCGTTGCAGTGTAGGTAATTCCTCCAATTGGTTTCCTGGTGACTCAGCATGCTACAACATTATTTCCTGATATCGTTGTTGAGGGTCTGAGATTGAGTCACAGTTGAAGTAAGAGTTTCTTCATTGCTTGTGCCACAGCTCAGCTTTTTTGATCCCAGGTTCAGACATTTTTCCAATGCTGCTTGCTCGCAGGTTTTCAGATTTTTGCATGAGGTTGTATCTCTAACACTAGGATGAGAACAGTGGTGAAATAAAGGTGTCCACAGCTCCCAAGGTGTGGGGGGCCCCTAAGCTCCATAGGGTCCCCTCAGCACAGTACACTGTGTCCATGGGGGGGTAGGAGGCCCCCTACAGATACTTTGCAGAGGGCCCCCATTGATTTTGTTATGCCACTGGATGAGATAATCTTTGGAGATAGCACACAGCTAGTTTGCTTCCAGCTGGAAGATTCTGTTAGGTTGTGTGATGTGGTCACTTTTTAATTGCTGTTTGAGGAGCTATTTCTGTCCCAAATGACTTCTTTAGTCGTGTTTTACTATTCTGCCCAATGAACCATCCTGTGAAGTGCAGTCTGGCAGTTTCATTTAATGTAAGAAGAATTCATTGGGTGTTCAAGTCAGGTGTTTGCATGCCTCAGTTATGTTTTTGAGGGAAATCTATGGCAATGGTTAGTTTGAAGTCATTGTGAAGTGTGCACCAATCCACGCTATTTCTTTAAGAGGGGAAGAGCAAATGCTCTGCTTTAATTGACAGTGGCTAGCTGCATGCAAACGTTGTGTGGTGGCGTAACTGACAGGAGAAAAGTAGATGGCGTTCAATTCTCTTGTGGTATGTGCAACCCAAGTTGCTGGCATAAGCCACCTTAATGTTGCTTTTCAGTTGGCATCTTTATGAAGTTGGGGAGGTGTATGTGGGAAGTCACTGCTTTTTGTAAGAGGGAGAAAGGATGTAGATTGGCTCAACTTTCATATGTAGACTTTTACATCTGAGGTTGACCAGCAGTTCTGTGGACATTTTTTGAATTTTGCGTATATGTGACCTTGCAGGTCTACTGTTAATGAGTCTTGACAGTTTGTTTTCTGAATGTGTTTTTCTTACATCAGTTTGATTAGTTCTGAGTATATTGGCATGCAATGCCCCTGGATGTACATAGTCTATTGCATCCCGGTTGCAACTATGGTGGGTGGCTACTCTATGTGCAATCGGAAGTTTAAGGGTCCATGTCCATGTACCATGTCTGGTGAGCATTATATGCTCTGTTGGTATTTTCATGACCTTTGAAATGTCTTTCACTATGTTACTGATATTTATGCCGACTGTTTGTATTACACTCAACCACTGCGTTAATGGCTTTTTGTTTCTAGCCATGTGAAAGCTGCAACTTTTGGTTGCTTCTCAATGTAGTTGCTTGGTTGTTTTCTTACAAAACAGCACATGGCTACTTTTTTCCAGCTACATCCCCATCACATGAGTTGAGAGCCATACATTTTGTTATTGTTTTAGGACAGCACTGTGCTGGTGGCAACCTATTGTTTGGTTATTTATTCTAGATTGGCATTGGTTTTATTCTGTTTCATAGTAAAATAGGCCAAGTCTTTGCCTACACCTAGGCATAGTGGCAGTTGATGGGCATTCTGCTCAGTAATGCAGCCAATGGGGTTGCATATGTTTGTGTCATTGGGCCATTAACATAGATCCTTTCTTGTGTTTTAGTGATATCTGTGTCTCCATCACATTGACTCTTATTTGGTCAAATAACATAGAGGTATTTTTGTCTTTATGTTGACATGTAGCAAAGCTTATTAGAGCAGGTTTTGAAAGTTCTTAGATTGTTTAGTCGCTTTGCTCAATCTGATCCCATGTTTTGTTTTCACTTTGGGGGGTCCTACTCGTTACTCTCGGGCTATAGCCAAACAAAGCCTGTTTCCTTCTCTGGTTAAGCAAATTGTGCTTTAACAGACTAAAGGAAAGTTTTCTCTCTAAGCCTAGAACTCGTGGCTCAATGCACTTAGGCATCCATTACAGAACTCAGCTTTTGGTGCCAGGTCACAAGTTTGAAACTCGCAAAGTCCGGTCAGGCTTTCATTCTTCTCACTTCTCCAAACTGAGAACCATTGAGGCGGGGGACAAAAGAGAGCTATTATTGAGTGTCAGTGGCAAGTTGCCTTTTGGGATGAACAGCCACTAGCTTTTGTTTTCTACCAATTTATACAGCCATTTATTTGAGGGAAAGTATAGATTTTAGCATAACTTTTAGATTCTTCATCTTCTTTTGGATGTGAGACAAGTAATTTAGGAACACAGTTTTATAAGGGAATGATTGAATGATTTCTTATAGAATGGGGAATAAGATATGCCCATAAGGGCATCATATATGTAAGCATATTGAAAATAGGAACCTTCCAGGAGGTATCAAGCCTTAGCTGAAAAGTTGTCTTTATTTCAAATTATTTCCCCACATATTTCTGAGAGCGGCTTATGTCTTTTTTCAAAAGAATCTAAAACAGCTACTAAAACAGCACGTCTGGGCCTACATCATTGAAAGAGCACATGTTAGAAATGGGGTCTTTGGTTGACAGTCAGGTTACCTCCTGTTCAAGCAAGGACCGTCACTCTAGTCAGGGTAAAAGAGAATCCCCCTCATCTAACCCCTGCTTACCCCCTTGGTAGCTTGGCAGAGCAGTAGGCTTAACTTCAGAGTGCTAGGTGTAAAGTATTTGTACCAACACACAAGGTTACTTAATGAAAACACTACAAAATGACACAACACCAGTTTAGAAAAATAGGAAATATTTATCTAAATAAAACAAGACCAATCTGACATACACAAGTCAAGTTATTAATTTTTAAAGATTAAACTCAAAAATAGCGCTTAGAAACACAAAATGCTTCGATGAGGTGTTAACACGGCATCGTGACGGAGTCGTTCCCAATAAGCTGACACCAGCGGCGCCTGACATGGAGTTGCGTAGACCCCCAAGTACAGTACATTTGGTGAAGAGTGAAAACAAATCAATGTGTGAAGTCGGGGATCGCGGTGTCTGTGCGAAACGTTGAATCTGAGCGCTTTGAGTGGCATCGGTCACGACGTGGTGCGGCGACTTCCACGGAGTCGCAGACTTTAGCGGGGCTGCAGCGGCATCGGGCCTGCGAAGGTCGTCGCATTCCAGCGAAGATCACGGAGTCGGTTGCAGGCGGCGTCACCGGATTCACCCACGGCGTCGGTCCGAAGTCGATTTCCTTGAATTTTCACCAGCTTTCCTTCCAAGGGCTCAGGGACTGGATAGGGTACCACTTGCCAGAGCAGGAGTCTCTCCAGAGACTTCAGGTGCTGGCAGAGAGAAGTCTTTGCTGTCCCTGAGACTTCAAACAACAGGAGGCAAGCTCTAAATCAAGCCCTTGGAGATTTCTTCACAAGATGGAAGGCACACAAAGTCCAATGTTTCCCCTCTTACTCTGGCAGAAGCAGCAACTGCAGGATAGCTCCACAAAGCACAGTCACAGGCAGGGCAGCAGTTCTCAGCTCTTCAGCTCTTCTCCAGGCAGAGGTTCCTCTTGATGTCCAGAAGAGATCTAAAGTCTGTGGTTTTGGGTGCCCTTCTTATACCCAATTTCTCCTTTGAAGTAGGCTTACTTCAAAGTAATGTCTCTTTTGAATGTGAAATCCTGCCTTGCCTAGGCCAGGCCCCAGACACTCACCAGGGGGTCAGAGACTGCATTGTGTGAGGGCAGGCACAGCCCTTTCAGGTGTAAGTGACCACTCCTCCCCTCCCTCTTAGCACAGATGATGCAGACTACACCCCAGCTCCCTTTGTGTCACTGTCTAGTGTGAGGTGCAACCAGGCCAACTGTCAAACTGGCCCACACAGGGAATCTACAAACAGGCAGAGTCACAGAAATGGTATAAGCAAGAAAATGCTCACTTTCTAGAAGTGGCATTTTCAAACACACAATCTTAAAATCAACTTTACTAAAAGATGTATTTTTCAATTGTGAGCTCAGAGACCCTAAACTCCACAGGTCCATCCGCTCCCAAAGGGAATCTACACTTTAATCAGATTTAAAGGTAGCCCCCAGGTTAACCTATGAGAGGGACAGGCCTTGTAACAGTGAAAAACAAACATAGCAATATTTCACTGTCAGAACACACAAAGCTCATCACTATGGCCCTCATTCTGACCCTGGCGGTTCTCTACCGCCAGGGCCAACGGGGGCGGGAGCACCGCCGACAGGCCGGCGGTGTTCCCTTGGTCATTCTGACCGCGGCGCTTTGGCCGCGGTCAGAACGGGAAAACCGGCGGTCTCCCGCCGGTTTTCCACTGACCTTAGAATACTCCAAGGCGGCGCAGCTCGCTGCGCCGCCGAGGGGATTCTGACCCCCCCTACCGCCATCCTGTTCATGGAGGGAAAGCCGCCATGAACAGCATGGCGGTAGGGGGGGTCGCGGGGCCCCTGGGGGCCCCTGCCGTGCCCATGCCAATGGCATGGGCACGGCAGGGGCCCCCGTAAGAGGGCCCCGCAAAGTATTTCAGTGTCTGCCTTGCAGACACTGAAATACGCGACGGGTGCCACTGCACCCGTCGCACCTTCCCACTCCGCCGGCTCGATTACGAGCCGGCATCCTCGTGGGAAGGGAGTTTTTCCCTGGGCTGGCGGGCGGTCTTTTGGAGACCGCCCGCCAGCCCAGGGAAAAACTCATAATACCCTCCGCGGTCTTCAGACCGCGGAGCGGTAAAATGGAGGGCGGGATCCTGGCGGGCGGCCTCCGCCGCCCGCCAGGGTCATAATGAGGCCCTATATGTCCTACCTTAACCATACACTGCACCCTGCCCTTGGGGCTACCTAGGGCCTACCTTAGGGGTGTCTGATATCTAAGAAAGGGGAAGGTTTAGGCCTTGCAAGTATGTACACTTGCCAAGTCAAATTTACAGTTAAAATTGCACACACAGACACTGCAGTGGCAGGTCTGAGACATGATTACAGTGGGTGGCGCAACCAGTGCTGCAAGCCCACTAGTAGTATTTGATTTGCAGGCCCTGGCACCTCTAGTGCACCTTACTAGGGACTTACTAGTAAATCACATATGCCAATCATGGATAAACCAATCAACCATACAATTTACACAGAGAGCATATGCACTTTAGCACTGGTTAGCAGTGATAAAGTGCTCAGAGTTCAAAAGCCAACAGCAACATGTCAGAATAAATAGGAGGCAAGAGGCAAAAAGATTGGGGATGACCCTGCATAAGCAAAAAAGTCCAACTGCACATTATCATTATTTGTGACAATGTGCACTAGTAAACAGGTGCTCCGGGAGCAAACAGGTATAGTGCGCCCCATTATGATGAATGGACTGCCCCCAAGGCAGCTGCAAAACTGAAATACAGAGAGGCTGCTTCAAAGCCGCTCTAACAGTTCAGGCGGCATGCTACCTGCTCTTTAAATTAGGGAGAGAGATCCCCTGCACAGGACTTCCTTTAGCCCACTTCAGAGGGCTGCCTTCAGTAGTCACACTGGCAGTACCCCATCTTTTTGTGGTACACTGTCAGTGCACCTCCTAATGTCATGTTTACCTCTTTGCCGACATCCATCATACAGCACGGGCTGTGATTCCCTTATGTGGGAAAGCCCTCTGAAGATAGCCCAGGACCTTCATATTTATCAGTATTATCAGTATTATAGAAGTGATCACACATGCGTCTATGACCCCTTCTGTAGTACCATCTCAGCAAGAACACCTCACCATGCAACTCCAACTGGTGGCCCACTATACTCAGACCCACACCCAGAACCCACGTCAGGAACCTCAGAATAACCATTAACAGCAAACTGGACATGGCTGCCAAAGTCAATGCTGTCACTGCATCCTGTTTCCATACCCTGAAGACGCTGAGGAAAATCTTCAAATGGCTCCCAAGCAACACTAGATAAAGTGTTGCTTAAACCCTAGTCACCAACAGGTTGGACTATAGCAACACCCTCTATGCCAGGATCACCAAGCAACTCACAAGAAGACTACAAACCATCCCAAAATCTGCAGCTGGACTTATCCTCAACCTCCCATGCAAAACTCACATCATACCTCCTTCAGGCAACTCCACTGGCTTCCGCTACACAAACACACCTAGGCCCATATTTATACTTTTCTAGCGCCGCATTTGCGTCATTTTTTGACGCAAAAACGTCGCAAACTTACCAAATACAGTTGTATTTGGTAAGTTTGCGCCGCTTTTGTGTCAAAAATCGGCGCAAATGCGGTGCTAAAAAAGTATAAATATGGGCCTTAGTTCAAACTGTTTACACAGTAATTCAAGGCACTACAGCACTCAGGCTCCTTCTATCAAAGCATTTGCATCTCCTTCCACAACCATCCAGACATCTGTGCTCCGCAGGATTTCTATTTGCGCATTCCACCCACACCCAGAACCAGATCAGGAGGACAGTTCTCTTAGTTTGCTCTTGAAGCATTGAACGGCCTCCTACCTCACATCAGTGCCTAGTCCTCTGTTCTTGAATTCTGTAAGAAGCTGAAGCCCTGGATTTTCAATTAACCAACCTAGCATAGACAAGGCTAGGATCACACACCTACCTGCTCAGTCTAGGATAGCCTTACAAATAAACATAACATAAGATAACATAACATAATGCCTTGGGGGGCGCAAAAGGTGAGCTCACATGCCCATTTCACCCCCAGGGCACTATCCTTAATTCTGCCCCAGGTAGTTAACCTTTTTTTATTGTATTATTTCCCCACGTTGATGTATTCTGTGATAATAATGGGATTTTGGTTGCTGCGTACCTACTGATTTTGTTATGTTCTATGCCCTTGGAGGTGATTGTTTTGCAGTTTTGACTGACAAATCATTGCAAAGTATTTAACTATTGATCCTATTGCTGTGTACAACTATTGTGTTTGCATTATGTCAATATTTACCTTTCATGCGTAGTTTAATAATATAAATATGCAAGTGGGCACTTTTTCCTCTACATCATCTTCTTATACAATCCCAGATTAATTAAACTGATAATATCAAAGTTTTAATTATCATAGCTGATGCTGTATCCGTTGCAGTTTTACTACAACCCACAATGATGCAGCCACTAAGGCTGACATCTTTCGTAAGCCCCGGGTGATAAAATAAAAACCAATTCCATTTCCTACAGCATTCCTCGATGGTATCAGGAGGTTTTTAAATGTTCCTGAGATTGAGGGAATGTGACTGTTGCACAGTTCCAAGGATGTAACACTGGGGCTCGCAAGACTGCTTCATAAGGACAGTCCCTCCTAGGAAACACGACAATCCACTCTCCTTTGAACGTCTGTGCCTTATTACCATAAACAGATTATCCTTTAAAGTCACAGACTAAAGGCAGAGAATAGGGTCATCCATCAGATAGCAATGAAACGCATTTTTAATTGTCTTCAACTTATTATCTCAACGCCAGCATTCCTCTAACAAGAATCCATTCAAACTTTTACTTTTCCTGGCACAGGCCTTAGTCATGGATTTTTATAATCAAACACCGCCCTCTAGTGGTGTTAGTATATCAGGATTAAAGTTTCCCTGAGTGGTTGGAATATCAAATCCTGTTTTTATACAAACATTCCAGTGCTTGTAGATCAAAAAAAATCATAGATTTTCTAGCAAATATTTTAAACTTGGACAGATATATATTTTTTTAAATCACAACATCATTGTATAGTCTTTAACGTAAGACCTGAGAAATAAATCGAGTGGTACACAAACGATGTGACAGATCAACGAGTAAGAAAATACATCTTTTCACTCTAAATTAGAAAAAGAAAATCAAACCTTTAACTCGGAGTTAATTTCTGATTATTTTTACACATACTAATATGCGGTAGGTAACCAGCCTTATGCATACACGTAAGGGTGTGAGAAGGTGGTTCTGACCATCTGATACTCCCGTTTTTCTTTTGCTTTTGATCACCTGGTTTTTGACCTTTTACTGTTGGGGAGCCTCATAGCCTGTGACTCACTCACATTAAACTCATACTAAAACGGACTGTGCGTGTTTACCGCCAGTGGCGGTCTTTCAAGACAAGGCTGCTGTGACACAGCCAGGGTAAGAGGCGCATGGCTGGTTACACGTGGACACGTGCACGTGTGAGGGCTGCATGGGGACGCTCCTGTTGTGCGCAGCTTCAGAACTGCACACAGATAGCCTGGCAATGCAGAGAGGATGGTGACCTGGAATAGGCCTTATAATGTGGATGTACACATGTAGGGAAAGTCAATGTGCTGTACTGTCTTGACTGTAGTGACATTCCATTATACTCCTATGGAAAAGGCTGCCTGGAGTGCAACCCCAGTCCCCTAGGGTTCACAGTCTCCAGACTCTAACCAAGGTACTCTGTAACCTGTCTGAAAAGAGCACTGCTGTGAAGTCCAAAAGCATATCTACAGCTTATGCGTTGTCCAGGAATGTCATATTTCTCTGACTAAGCTCAGGATAAGAGCCCAGGCCTTTTGTGACCTTTCTGGGCTGTGTTAATTACTTTTCTCTCCACCTGCATGAGCAAAGGCCTCACCCATCAAAGAGTGCAATTAACAATGCTTAAGTTATCTCTGAAGGAGGAAGGTATTGGGGGAAATGCTCTGCAACAATCAGCCAGCTGTCATCCTTTGCCAGGAAAAGAGCCTGCCTCAGGCCACTCAACAAAGGAGGGTGTCGAGACCTCTGAAGTGAAACCAGAGGGTGGGGGGCTCCTTTGAAGATTTGCTGGGGGAAGGCCCATGCAGTGATGCCACGAGGGGTGGAGCTGAGTCCCCAAGAGCACATTTGGCAAGTGACTCCTGGATGACACCATTTTGAGCTATCCCAGAAGAATTTTCAAGGTGGTTGGGACTCCCTCCCCCACTTAAAAGGTCCTGTGCAGGGGGTAGAGCTGTCTCTAGGTTGTGCTTTTCTGTGGAGCACTGCAAATGGAGGAAGTTGCCATGGACAATTGGAAGGAGTAACCCCCTGACTTCAATCCAGCTCCAGGACATTGATTCTGATTGACCTCAAGACCAGTGAGGCACTCCACAGTAGCAGGGAAGCTGGTAACCATCACCCCCAGAGGATCAGTTGGGGGAAAAACTGGGCTTCTGTGCAGGAAGGAGAGAAGTACAGAGGAAGAACAAGCAAAAGGCTGATGTAGAGAGCCTATGAGACCAGATCCCTGTAAGGTTTGTCACCTTTTAAAGCCAGACGGCATGAAGAAAGTGTTCCAAGTGGCTAGGGTTCACCGCCAGGAGCGAGACGAGCCAAAGGCCATCCAAATCAGCCAAATGGGTCCAAAGATATGCCCTTGTTAAACGTTTTGGCAACTTTTGACCTTTGACAGCATCAGCGACAAAGTGCGTGCAGCTCTGCTGCCGGTTTTCAACTCGCCTGTGGGGTGGGCAAGGGCCCGGAGGCTGCCCCAAAGCACAAAGAATGCAGGGAAGCACCATCAAGCTTTTCCTGTAAGGAGTAGGAATGCAGGTGGGTGCCATCGCACTCCTCGCAATTTGAGGAAGGGTCCAAGGACCCGTCCCTGAAGAAGAGTTAGGCAAGGGGGGCCATTGTGCTCCCTCATGCCTAATTAGTGAGGAGGGCCCCGATGTGCACTGGCATGTAGCGGGGAAATGCTGTTGTGCTCCCTCGCCCCATCTTTGCACTCCAATGCTTGGAGATGGATGTGGAGTGCCACAGCACCCCTCGCATGGCCCGCCTTCCTCGCCACCCAATGTCCATGTCTGGTGGGCGTGGGAAGGCCACAAGTGCCAGTGTGCCTTCAGGAACAAGCAGATCGGAGTGCTTTTGCTGGCTCCCATGGCCACATGTGATAGTGCTGCTCAGCTCACATCGGGAGCTGGCTAGGGCAGTCAGGAATGGGCTCCCCCAGCTGCCCTTCAACAAAGGAATCTGCACATGGGGTGCTCTGTTTGGACCGAGCACCACCAGGGAAATGAAGCCACAGCCCAAAGCCTACAAAAAAAAAGAACTGTTAACAACAGGAAATGCACAGCAGCTCTGCCCATCGCAGTGGGAGAGCCACTGCTTGTATATTTACTGATCGCGTGAGGTACGCCCAATAACGCCCTGCGGGGCTTGCCAGTCTCTCCCACATTGTGAGGAGAAATCGCTAATTTTGGCCTTGTGGTGAACCTCAGAGAGTGGGGTCACCACCAAAACGGTTACAATACAAAAGTTCAGGGGTAGCTGAAGGAGCAGTGCAGTCTCACCCCAAAATTAACTCCAGAGTCCCCACACTGAGTTCGGTGGGACACTATCATGAAAACCCCATTCAGTGCTTGTGACGTTTTCTGAGCAGTTCCTGAACTGGAATTTTGGTTGCACCTTTTGGGGACAAAGACTATGGCTGCCATCCTTCTGGCCTGAAAGTAGTCTAATGTGAATTTTCATATAGGCAGACATCCTCTAGGGATGTAACGTGGTAACTGCACATGTGTAACTTACAAAACAATGTCCTTTAGGGACTATAATTAAAAAGGCAGCATTGTATGTTGAATGGTATTCAAAGGCAGGCTGCAAGCACACTCTAGGGGTGAATGATTCTAATTGCACAGTGTTGTAATTATGACTGTGATGCCCTTAAGGGGCTGTGATTAAATTACTTTGTTATGTGATGAGTACACTGCTCACCCAGTCATGCTTAGACACTTACTCTTGTTAATGCTTTATTTACATAATGAGACTTACAGCCACTCATGATCAAAGTAGATAGCATTATTGCCAGTATTAAGTGCTCTCATTCCAAGATGTGCTCAGATATTGCATTTTAAAATAAGTTCATTTGTGATGTGTTTTTTTGGTCTAAAGCTCCCTCTGGGAGAGACCAAAGTAATTATGCAATGACACCCGAAAGTATTTCCATCAGCTTGTGCATATTCGTAAATTGTTGCATAGGATTGAGTAGTGTGTGTGTAACAAATGTACTTTTTCCTCTTTCACATGAAAAACCACAGGCTGGACAATCATTTATTAAGTGTTATTATTGTGTTCTTGAGAATGGTGATTACTAGCCCACACCATCTCCCCTGAGTAGGCCTTGGACTTCTCTGCTTTGCTACCCTGTAAGTGTCAGGTGCTACAATGGGGTTTTTGTTTCCCACTTGAGGACAATTGTGTACCCATTACTTGTGCAGGCCCCACAACTAATGACCCATTTTCTACCAAAGAGTGAATAAAGGAGCTGTAATATATACAGAAACTTCAAAGGCACGAGAAGAGGCTGATGTTAACGATGTGTGGGACCTGACATGGTGGTGCAATAAAAATGTACTGTTCATATACTTATTATTTGATACATGAGGTGTTTTTTTATGCAGTACAGGAACTTAACCAGTTTAAATGTCAGATATTTGTTGCGTTTAAGATATTGGTTACATGCAATGGCTACATGCAATACAGATCTTCCTAAGATAACAGTTGATGAAATCAATTCAACAGAATTTTCATGTTGCAGTGGAAAAAAAGCTCAAATGTATAGATTTCTTTATGAAATCTGTCTCAAATAAGTTTAGCCAAAAATGGTTTTATAGTCTAAGTCTACCTGTTCAATAATGTCTGAAGGTGTTACAGTGTTTATTGAACTGGCTGCCTGTATTGAAGACAATTCTTTATAAATCTCTAGGTTTGGCCCACAGGGTCTTTTTTGGCTGGCCCTCAGTATCTGATAACTAGATTGCACAACTACTCTCCGGCAAGAGCTCTGTGCACCTCACAGTTTTCTCTTGCTGTGGCTCGGAGGGTTAGGTACATCGGGTGGAGAGGGCATTCTTTCTCCTATTTGGCCACAGCCATGGAAGCAGGCATGGAATCAACTCCCAATTACTCTTTGTTCCATGAGCTCCCAGTCATCTTTCAGCAAGCTTAAAACTTTGTTATTTGCTTTGGTATAATTTGTATTTCTCCTATTGGTAGAGGCATCTTAATGAGGGAGTCGAATAACTCTTGCACCACAAAACTTGATGCTGTTAAATGCAATTAATCAAGCCTTGCAAGGCCTCCTTGCATGGCCCTAAGTGGCTTGATAAATTCAGAGTAATGCAGCACAGCACAAATTGCTGTGGTGGCTTACTATTCCCCACAGGGGTGTTCCATAGGTGTTGTATGCGTGTTCCGCTTGGGTGTTCTGACACAACATCCATGGACTTGGACACATTTCCATATTTACCAAAAGTGGTAGACCCGGGAATGCGCTAAAATCCTACACCTACCCAGTTGAGGCGTAACGAGGAGAAATATTTTATTTTCTCCCTGTTTTTTCTTTTTTCCTATGTCTGCTGCATTTTGCAGCACACACTGAAAGATGAAAGTCCCTCTGGGGATTGTATTTGTGCAGGAAGTTCCCTTTCCTGCACAAAACAATCCTCCTTATAACTAAGGCACCCTTGCATCATGGTACAAGGGTGCCTGCATTGGCTTTAGGCAGCCAAAACGGTTCCAGCATAGAGAAAGGCATAAAAGCACAGTATTCTTTTAAATACCAAGCATTTCTGTCCCTTTGCTGTCACGCAGCACAGAGAAGCAACGTGACTTGCTGCTCTGCGTGACTTTCTTGTACATATGCTCCATAGAGCTGGGGCACTCCTAGGAGCATCTGCACACTTCACAAACTCATTCTGTCATTCATTTATGGTTTAAGTGTGGATGCATCCCATACAGGAAAAGGTGCAAGGCCTTATAGTTGGTTTCTAGCAATTTGCATCTTTTCAGATTTTGTCTAATTTAATTAACAGTGATGCTACAGTGTATCTGGTTACTTAATGTATATACGAGATGGCTGGCTTCTAGTGCACTCTTTATGGCTGTCACTCCACTTAGTACAGAGTTTGTTTTGAAAGTTGTATTGCTTTTATATGAGTTGAGGTGATTCATTGTAACTGGTGGCGCAGCTTAAATTATGCATTTTACCCAGTTCTTGTATCAGTAGGTACTTTTCAAGAATGATAACATCCAAAATTAGTGTGCTTATAACCCATAAACTTTATTCATTAGTTGTCTTTATAGGAGAAGTTCCTACCTGCTTATAATTGATGAATTCTTGTGTTTTGATGGCATTTATTGATAGTGGGCTCTACTTTATGGGAATATTTATGAACTAAATCTCTACGTTACTACATTTCCAAATCACACATGACAAACTAAGGAAACTAAAGAGGTTGTGATAATGACTGAAAGCAGTGCAGATAGCAGGATTGGGGAGAATATAATTTGATCTCGATAAATGTAGGCAAATTCTCCAGCAGGGTAAGACTTCAGCTTGTATTCAATAAATTCCACTCAAGGGCAGATAGCTGCTGAACAAGGTGCCTCTGAAGCAGTTGGTTTTGGCTCAAAAAGCTCAAAACAGAAAAAAATCAAATTTGGTGGCTGATGAATCCTGGTGTTAGGTAGATACTTGTTGTCCCTTCGCTGAGTCAAGATTTTCACCTCCGGATTTTATATTTTTTTCTATACTAATGAATCTTCCAGTGGGGCAAGAATAAAGCTGCACCTGAACAAGCTGTGTTGAAGTTAGACACCTTTTCAATTAGGTCCAGCTGATGGCCTGAGGACTTTTAAGTCCAAATATTTTCAAAATCCAAACTTTTCAGAGTTTCTGGACAAGCTCCCCTTGGCCACTTCTAAGGCTCACAGACCTCAGGGACAGGACTCACTCCAGTACAGGCCACCAGCAATGTCCGAACCAGTTCCAATGGCTAGGAGTGTTGTGTCACTCTAGCCACACAGGAGGTCAACCTACTGACCCTCAAGACCAGTTCTGAGTCCTGGGCTGGGAAAAAATTGAAGTGGGTCCAATCCTTCATGTGTTTGAACATGTTTCAAATAGCAGGTTCAGACCTCTCCTGCACCTATTCGGGTCCAGAAAATGTTTTCGAAGGAGCTGGTGTTGAGATCCATTTTTGTACAGTTCAGTTGCCAGTGGGTGACTCATGAACACTCCCTAGATCAACTCATTAAGGTGACTGGCAGCCGTGGCAGGATAATGCAAATTAGCCTCCATGAGCTTCAGACTGAGAAACAGTGATTTATACATCAAACGTACAACTTCACTAATTAATATGAAAATTAGTGGTTGAATTATTTCTCTACCGTTACCTAAACCAGAGATTCCAGAATAATATATTCATCTGCAGTCTAGTTTTCCACATTACAAAGCCGGAACCTCCTGCAATGAAAATAGCTTTTGTGGTTTTGCCATTGTAGAGACATGGCAACTTTACATTTCCAGATGTCACATTTTAAATGCCATGCACCCTGCCTTGTGGGCTACAAGGCTTATTTGGGGGCTTGTCATTTTTTTTTTTTTTTTACAGGTTGGAAAGCAGACTTAAACTGCAGCAGTCAGGTTATATTGGTAGGTCTGATGCGATGTTTTCACTGTCACTTTAGTGGATGGCACAATAAGTGCTGCTGCAGTAAACAGGTGACATGTAACCTTCCATGCCACAGGTGCAGTTTTTAACACCATATACTATGGCCTTACTGGATCAGTCAGGGAAGAGCCAATTTGTACATGTTTTAATGGTCAGAGGATATACACTGGGCATTGATTGGCAACACACCAGTTTGCGGAGTCTATACACCAGCTATTAAATTCTGCAAAGAATGGGTGTGTCAGTGAAAAAGGGGAATTTTCCCACAAGAACAAAATACAAAAAAGTCAAATACAAACTCCAAATCCCTTGTATGTGCAACAACAATAGCCAACACATACTATCCAGTTAGAGAAATGTGATTGGACAGAGTAACATACATTATGTGAATGACAATGGACCATGTTTGATTACAAATACAATTAGCAGAATTTATTTTTCTAAGCATTTGAAAGGTATTATTGGCAAAAAGGAAATGTGGTGATGGCATAAACAAAAACTGATGGCATATCTGTTCCTTTAAGATCGTTAGATGTACTGCATTTTTCAAACATTGGCTAATTGTACGTTGTTGGAGCAGTTTATTATAAAACATAGAAATTGACACTGATCCCTTAGAGGGAGCTAAATGAGGCTTTTGAAATATTACAGGGTGAAATGTGGGTAAATAGCAAGAAATAATTTTGCAGAAGGGAAGTCTGCACACTTGGATTTAACTTATGGAAGAGGATTAGTTTGTAGTGTAGCCATTTTTAATATAGCTTCATGCACGTTAGTTTAACATACTAGGCCGCTGTGCACTTTGCCCTAGATACATTTTATTCAGCCTTGCACTGTTATTTTACAATAACCAGTTTTACGGTCTTGTTTTAGTTTCCTTCTATCACACTGTTTAGCTTAGTTCAGCACTGTGTTCCCAAATAATGCATTCTTGATCGCCCTGTGCTTCAGTCAAGGCTACAGTCTGGTACATTGCCGGTAAACGTGGTAGATGTTTAGTCTCCAGCATTCATAGAAAATACACATCCTTACGTAGGGACATTTTCTTAGAACATCTGCGTGTTAGTTATAAAAACACTTCCTAGTCCTAGTATACGTCAGAGGGAGATTCCGGCCAGGAACCTACAACTAGATGCTGACTGCCCTGTTGCAGATGCTGATGTAGATTACAGGCCTTTGCTCAGGTATGAGGGTTGATGTCCTCCCGGGGGAACCTGAAAGGCAGTCTTAGAGCTTCACATGCTGTGCTCGAAATATAACTTAGAGAAAACAGAATCTAGTGGCACTATGATAGCTTTATTCTTGTGCTTCACTCTCATTGTTGCTATTTTAATCCTACTGTGTTGTGTAGTTCTGGTTTTTGCAGCTCACGCTTTGCTATCTAAAATGCAGTTGTTTTATTAAACCAATCTTTAAAACTTAAACTGCTTTTGTCATTTCTATGTGAGACCGTACTGTGTATGAGAGAACCGGTTGTGACATGAGTGACCACGACTTCCCTGGGAAGTGCTAAGATGTCATGTGCTCAGCTGCCCAATTGTCTCTTCCCTTTGGGAGAGATGAGGCACTGCTAGTTAGCCGGAGCAAAACCCAGATTTAGAGTGACAAGGGTCCTTCACCGTGGGTCAGACTTAGTCCCACACACTGTGAACGATCTTGCCGCTCAAAATCCAGTAGTCTCATTAGGATAATGAGAGGCTACGCGACATGGCGCCGCCAACGTTTGGTCAGGCTCTAATTTTCGGGTCCAAGGTATATCTCCGTCTCATATAATAAAATGACCCCTCAGTTCCGTATACGGAGACGTCCATGGTACTGAGGATTTCCACCACCGCCGTATAGGTAACCCTATTTTACAGCGGGTGGTTGTTCAAGCTAGAACCTTAAAAGGAAAAAAGACTCTGTCTTGGTGTGCCTTCTCTGAACTTTTAGTGCTTTATAATGGCAAATCCCCAGGCTGTACAAATAGCTCTCAATATGAGACAACCACTTACAACACATTTATTAGCACATGGACTTACAGCACGGGGAGGTCCAGTCACATTTGTGGTGGACGCTCACGCAGCCTATAGAACAGAACTGTTCTATTCTTGGGTCACATTTCCAGCAGTTGATGGGAACACAAATACATTCCATACATATCCAGTTGCGAATGCTCCTGGGCAGTACAAGGCATACGCATACTTAGAGATACCTCTATCTTATCAAGAACATAATAATTGGCTTGATGGCGCCCTACTCCATACAATATTAACAGTAAGGTTAGGTCCACTATGTAATGAAGGTTCTACCTGGCCTTTATTGGCCACATATATACCTCATCCTGCGGTTGCGAACATGGCGGTGGCTGAGGTTCGACGCTTATATACTGAATTAACAGCAATATATAGACGATTAGTACAATTTGTGATGCAGACACTAAATACGAACCCAGCGCGTGCTGCTCCAGCACAGCCACATGCAGTAACACCAGGTATAAATCCGGTAACTTTACACTCTATTATGGGTAAAGTCCCAGCAAAACAAGAGGAGACTCAGGGGGTCATTCCAACCCTGGCGGTCAAAGACCGCCAGGGCCGCGAATGACGGAAGCACCGCCAACAGGCTGGCAGTGCTTCCTTGCCCATTCTGACCGCGGCGGTAAAGCCGCGGTCAGAAAACCGGGTCCGTCGGTTTCCCGCCGGATTTCCCCCGGCTGGGCGAATCCGCCAGGGCAGCGCTGCAAGCAGCGCTGCCCAGGGGATTCTGACCCCCTTCCCGCCAGCCTGTTTCTGGCGGTTTTCACCGCCAGGAAGAGGCTGGCGGGAACGGGTGTCCTGGGGCCCCTGGGCCCCAGCCTGCTTTTCACTGTCTGCCTAGCAGACAGTGAAAAGCGCGACAGGTGCAACTGCACCCGTCGCACACCTGCAACACCGCCGGCTCCATTCGGAGCCGGCTTCAGTGTTGCAGGCCCCTTTCCCGCTGGGCCGACGGGCGCTACCTTGGGTTTTCACCGCCAGGAAGAGGCTGGCGGGAACGGTGTCCTGGGGCCCCTGGGCCCCAGGCTGCTTTTCACTGTCTGCCTAGCAGACAGTGAAAAGCGCGACGGGTGCAACTGCACACCATTCGGAGCCGGCTTCAGCCGGCTTCAGTGTTGCAGGCCCCTTTCCCGCTGGGCCGGCGGGCGCTACCTTGGGTAGCGCCTGCAGGGCCACCGGGAAAGTTGGAATGGCACCAGCGGTCTTTTGACCGCGGTGCGGCCAAATGGCGGTTCCCGCCAGGCAGGCGGCAACTGCCGCCCGCCGGAGTCAGAATAACCCCCTCAGTTTAGTCTGGCACAAAACATTAATACTCTGGAAGCCGTATTTCCCCATACGGGACCTCAGGATAAACATAGAATATTAACTATGTGCTTGCCCTTTGGGATGGTTCCTACAGTTGAACACTGTAATACATGGGGCACGGTATTTGCAGCTCTCTATACAATGGCACATGATACACCGACACTAGCCAACCTACCGGAAGTGCTTAAAAAATTCAAGATGAATACGGGGCTGCCCCGGGCTTGGATGTAGGAATGCAACTGATGGGCAACTTTGCCACGGTTTCTTCAATTATCCTAAGTAATCTTAAGGGGGAAGCAGTTGCACTTGCAGTGCGCATGCGTCTTCGTGAAGTTCCGCAACAAGATCAGGAGCGGGAACTGCCTAAAATAATAGCGGAAACATATTCCAGTATCGGTCGAGATAGCTTTGGTGCCAGACCACAAAAATCTAAATTTCAGGGTAAAATTAATAAAGACAATACTAAACAACAACCTGAGGGTAATAAGAAGCGCTGGGAGAAAAAAGAACAAACACCTAAAAAAGAAAGGGGGGAATCTCCACGCACGGAGACCCCACAGAATAGGTATAGTCTCAGAAACAGAGAGAATATAAAAAAGCCTGATAGATATCAATATACTGATACACGCCAATCTCGTTCCTTTCAGGACTCATCGGAAAAGAGAAATGAGAGAGGTGGGCGATCAGTGGGAGAACAGAGTACGTGAAACCGAGATAGGAATCACAACGCTCTTTGGAGGTTTCTGTTAAGACGGAAGAGAAACCAGTACAACAAAAAAAACAGTTTCAAAAGAAAAAAGTGGCAGCAGTCTCAGTTAGACATGCCACTCAGGAAGAGGGTTCTCTTGAAGAACAAAAACTGGGCTCTAGCACTGCTAGACAGCGTGGCAGAGGTCACAATAGTTCGCCGGAATCGTCTAGAGCATCTGGAGGTGAAAGCAACTGATGACTTCATACAAGTAGAAACAGTAGATATGCGTGTCTCCAAACCCGAAAGGGTGTATAGAGTAACTCTACAAGTGGAAGGAGACATTGAGCGCACCATACTCGCAATCTTCTGGGATCGTGTAGTTAAAATATATGACATTTTGCTGGCTGAACAAGATTGGCCGCCTGATTTTGTCCGCGCCTGCCCTGCTGGGGAGGAAGTTATTAAACCTTCCTTTTCAACCCTTGTTACTGAGGAACTCCCTGAGTCCTATTCTATTGAATGGGCTCTCGCACAGGCACCTGGTTATATATATAGAAATCACGTAGGGTGGGACAGGGATTCTCCATACCATGTAATTCCCATTAAAGGTGAACCGCAGCCACAACCACAGTATCCCATAAAACATGAAGCAAGGGCACCGGTGAAAAAAATAATTACGCAATTAGAATACCAGGGGGTGATTGAAGCCTGTGTCTCGCCAATGAATAATCCCTTATTCCCTGTAGCTAAACCGGACCATTCATATAGAATAGTCGTAGACTACAGACATTTAAATGGACATACACGTACATATGCTATACAAAATTCGCATAACACTGCACTAATGAGCAACATTGTGGGGAAAAAATATAAAATGACTTTGGATATCTCTAATGGATTCTTCTGCCAGAATATAGCACCTGAAAGCAGAGATTTAACAAGCTTTAGCGCACTAGGCTCCAAGAAAAAATTATGTTGTTTGCCTCAAGGGTATAAGAACAGCCCAGGACTGTTTTCAGCTCGTGTGACTGCTATCTTACACGAGATAGACCCTGAAGCGTTGTCATATGTGGACAGTATATATCTCACGGATGACAAGATACTACAACATTTAAGATGGGTAGCCCGCATCGTTGTAGGGTTTGCTGAACTCGGCTACAAATTTAACTTAAAAAAATCAAAGATTGCCTTCCTCAGCGTCCTGTTCCTGGGATATGAGCTGTCGAATGAAGGGAAGAGCCTAGCGCCACAATTTTTAGAAAAATGTGCACAATTGCAACCACCAAATACGATTAAAAAACTATGATCATTGTTGTGCTTTCGAAATTTTGGCAGAACATACTTTCCTACGCGCATAAAACCTTTATATGAATTAATATGTCATGATTTTTCAAGCAAATTCTGGACAATTGAACACACACATACTCTTCGAGAGTTACAGGCAGATATACTAGCAGCAAAACATTTACACACACGGGACAATAAGACGTATTTGGTCATTAGGGTGATAGCTGGGGCCATTGGGTTTACTGATGTCACATTTAATGAAGGTGAGACAGTCCCGATTGCATACAAGTCACACTTGTTTTCCGCTGCTGAACAACACTTTGCACCCACAGAGAAATTTTTCACTGCTGTACAGATGGCTGTTATTAAAGAAAGACCTCTTGGCCAAGGAAAACGCATTATTGTCGTTTCTCCTATTCCGGCCCTGGAGGCTGTTACAAAAGCTTGCATCCCGAACGCAAAAGCACTTCACCCACGATGGATACAATGGGCTACGTCTTTAACAGCCCCTGATGTAGACTACATTTTTGACCCAAAGTTACAAACTCAGGAATTTTTACAATATGAAGTTGAATATCCAGTTCCCGCTGACACATTGCCTATTGAGCGATATCAAGTAGTCATGTACACCAATGGCTCTCTGCAACCAGCGATTGGAACAAAACATCAATATTCTGCTGCATGTGCGGTTGTGAGCAGCTATATGGAGGGGAGAAATTCTGTCCCCAACATACCTATACACAGACCTTAGGGGATTATACAGCACAATTGGCTGAGCTAAAAGCTCTAGTAATGGCACTAGAACA
Organism: Pleurodeles waltl; assembly: GCF_031143425.1. NCBI lineage: Eukaryota > Metazoa > Chordata > Amphibia > Caudata > Salamandridae > Pleurodeles > Pleurodeles waltl. The sequence goes on along the minus strand of NC_090448.1, from coordinate 262,605,052 downwards.
TACAGATCCGACACAGTTCACACTGATTGTTTGTGATTCTTATTATTGCATCCAGTCCTTTAATGATACCTGCATTACTGGCGCTTGAATGGGTTCAGAGAAAGGCAACACCATAAAACACAGACCACCGTGGGGGAAGGTAGCAGACCTGAAAGAGACGCTACGTAAAGTCCATGTTGTGCATACACTTGGACACCAGCGCGTTGGACCACATGTCGCTGGAAACACTTTGGCTGATGAGGCTGCAAAGTCAGCAGTGGCAGTTGCCACTGTAGCTGCAGTGACTCGTTCGAGTTCCAGACCAGGCACAGACATTATGGCTGCCATAAAAGCTACAGTTGATAGTTAGCCTTATCCTAAAGGATTTCCTAATAAATATCAATACTTGATGGGAATTATGTTGAACGCTGAAGTTAAAATTCAAGTGGTAGGCATACACGACATCCCCAGTAAAGATGTAAGACCACAATGGATTAAAGCAGCACATGAGGGGGTGGCATCTGCACATGCTGGCGTGGCTGCCACAATTTCACTCTTGCAGGCCCGTTATTGGTGGCCTGGTCTCTATAAAGAGACTAAGCAGTATGTCCTTTGTTGTGACATCTGTCAACAAATTAAAGTTTCCACGGCTAAGCGCCCACCACAGACGCCCCTCTTAATCTCAAACAGACCATTACAATGTGTGTACCTAGATCATTGCGGTCCATTAACACCGGATAGTGCATACAAATATATACTAGTCGCTGTTGATTCTTGCTCCAGATTTGTGTGGGTGTGGCCACAACGCTCGGCTGACGCTCAGACTGTTATTAAAGATTTGCGAGCCTTTGTCGGTACATAGTCAGTTGCGGTGTTCCATTCGGACCAGGGCACTGCTTTTGCCTCAAGGGCATTCAGGGACACCATGGCTTCATTGGGGGTCCAGCTCCAGTACTTGTCTCCATTTCATCCTGAGGAAAATTCTGTTGTGGAGCGATTAAGCCATGACTTAAAACAATCCTTAACAGCCAGAGTCTTAGTTACGGGTCGTAGTTGGCTAACCCACCTGTATGGAGTACAGAGAGCACTCAATAACCTGCCTAGAAGGTCCCTTGGGGTCGTACTTCATATGAGTGCCTGTTTGGAACACAAATGTTTGTTCCGGATCTTGATGGTCCTGGTGTGGAGGCGGCAGAAACACCTTTTGACATAAATGATCGTGTCACTGTTTTACAGTAATTACAGCAGTTCCGTGAAGATAACTCTTCTAAAAGTGCTGCCTCCACAGGAATCAAGGATGTGCCAGTAACACCTACTGGCTGGATTCCTAGGGTTGGGGATCTTGTGTGTGAAAAGGTCACAGTGAAAAAGAATTTGTCCCTTCTTATCGTGCACCAGTCCCTGTGTTGGGGATACACAGAACCAGAATTGTTATTCTACCCCCGTTGCCAGGTGCCAAAGAAAATCGCTTTGTTTCTGTTGACAATGTCAAGTTACAACATGTGGCCGATTCTACACAGCTGACCAAGAGGAACATCTAGTAGTTCCAGAATCCCTCTCACTATTGGAGAAGAAGTTCTGCTTCAAGTTGTCTATACCAACACTGTTGCCTCTCCGAGCTTGGGGAGGGTGGATGATGATCTCGCAATAGTTCCACTAACAAAGAGCAACTTAGAAACATTTGATCAAGTCACCAAGACTACAAACGTGACGGATGGTGCTGTTTACAGTGTACCACCATCGGAAACACCATTTGCACGAACTGCCTCTGGTTACTTTGCTGACAACAACGATGGTCTATCGGACTCGTTTGCCTCTTCGACTGCTGACCTGTCAGGTCCACGTAAGCTGATACATTGGCTTAAAGATACATATTTTATTTTTCCATGGAACTATCTGTGGCTTGTATTGACTGTCCAAGCATTTTTTCTTTGGATTGGGTTTGTTATCACCTTTTTTCTGTTAATACATGGGCATTTTCTTCCCGAGAGATCAGCGGTTGAACAGGTGGAGGATGTATTGAAACCACATTTTTCATCACATAAGGTTCGAAGAGACTTGTCCTTTTTGAACATTTCTGCAGTGCCAATTCCAGATGGGATTGTGTGGGATAAAGTAATGTTTGATATATACTGTCCCACTGAAATAATTCAAATACCGTATGTGCTAAAGGTATCCATGAATGATATAGTCATACCAGGCATTGTATCTGATGATTGGGATGTGAAAACAGTTGACTCTATGATGACAGAATTGCAATATTATACTGTCTATGAAAATGAGGATGTTTACCAGTTTAAGGACAATTATGGTGACATGTTTTGCTATAATTATTATGGGCACCACTTCATTCATAAAGCTAGCATTCAAAAACGACATTTGATTATACGCAATGGGAACATTGCCCAACTCTTCCGCAAGGGAGTTCAAAAACGTATATTGATTTTTTTATTTTTTTCTGCCCATCATCAAAAAAATGCTGAGTCATATTATTTTCAGATAACTCCAACTAGGGATAAACAACTGTTGTTGACAAACACAAAATGTATATATTCGGACTCCTTTGTTTCCCGGATATCAATTGAAGGTTATGGATATTGGTCAAAAAATGTTGATTTGAAAAGTGTTTGGGAAACAAAAAATTGGCAAACCAAGGGTAGAGAAACATTGTTTAGAACATGTCTCATCCCCATTCAAATTATTTTTTTAAATGAAACTGTACAACAGACCAGTTGTTTAGGCTTAGCTACAATCAGAGAATTAAACATGCCCAGCATCCCTGCCCCTGCAAACTTTAATAACTGGCAAAAGTACACAAATGCAACTTTTAGTGAGCTTAATGAATGGGTCCACAATGGTACATTTAGCACTGCACTGATACGTCCAGGCAGGTGGTTATTGTGGCCAATAGATACCAATGGGTGTCATCAATGTTTTGTCACCTCCTCGGGGGGGGTTCCGAACGAGTAGGTCAGACCCTCGCTATATATCACCAGAACATGCTGAAATAATTACAACATATAGTTTGGGAAAGTTGTGCCAACAGTGGCTAAAATCATCCTCACTAGATTCAGTTAAGACACATCTCACTCTCCTGTCTAATAACTCTGACTTACAAGTTTTTTTGTCAGGCCCAAAGATACTACATAGGAAGCGTTTATTGTATGAAGTATACAATGAAATATGAAAACTTTCCCAACAGGAGGCTGCAGCCCGGTAAAGGCAGATAGATCAGGAAAATCTGAAAAAGGCATTAGCTGTTGTGGATAATGGAATTCACACCTTTTCCGACCGGATATATACAATTAGCAACATTGTTTCTTCTGCTATAGACATTATATGATCTGATATGTCTTCTTTATATCATGGACAGAGTCAGACCAGGTCCATTATGCAGTTGGGTTGGATGCTTCAGACACTGAAGGCGGGTTGCGTTCCGTGGTAGCACATCAGTGCCAGGGAAATACATTTTTCCTTTAATTTGCTGCAACAACAACAACAACTAATGGCTAAGAAGGAGGCGACTTGTGTCATGCTCAACATTGAAAAGTTAGAAAGATTGACTTTTACCATGGCCGAGATTCCCTCAGCAGAGTGGTTGATACACAGGGTTATTAATCTGCCTATTTCTACATTACAATTAACTTCTTGTTTGAAACATGTTCTGGTAGGCAGATATGAAAAGTTGGGAGATAGTTACATCCATGAGGTGTGGGAGCTTCCCTTCTCGTACAAATGCCTCAATGGCATGAAAGAGGTCTTTCTTAGCGGCAGTGGATGTGAGACTTCAGTCAGCCATTCAATGATTTGTAAGCAGCTGTCCTTGAATGGGGCGTGTAATGCCTCGGTTTATTTAATTAATAAATTAAAAAACAACTGCATTTTAGATAGCAAAGCGTGAGCTGCAATAACCAGAACTACACAACGCAGTAGGATTAAAATAGTAACAATGAGTGTGAAGCACAAGAAAAAAGCTGTCATAGTGCAGCTAGATTAGGAAGTGTTTTTATAACTGACACGTAGCTGTTCTAAGAAAATGTCCCTACGTAAGGATGTGTATTTTCTACAAGTCTTTCTTTCCCCAAATGTGTCCCCTGAATCTTTATGGGGGTCCTGGAGGCATCCTTGAGGGTTTGTTCCTTCACAAACAGCTCTTGTCTTTTGAGGCAATAGTGACCTTCAGAGACCAGAGATGTTTTAACCTTAAGAGAAGAATTCATGTAGTACAGTCAGAGACACTGCAGTCTCACACCCAGCCTAAAATTGTAGGGGCAGTAAGACAGCTCCACCTTGCGCCATTGGTACATTGTTGGAATCCTTTGAATCCAAACCCAAACCTCAACAGTAACTCTCTACCACTGTTTAGATACCACCTAATTAGCATGTCTCATAAAAGCCTTTTTCCTGTGCGCCCCTATTTGTAATATACAGACAGAAGGATAATATGTTCCTTCACCTGCATCATTTCAGTCCCTAATGGCACTGAAGTAACAACTGGTTTGTATATCACCGGGGCTAAAGCTGCATCCACACAATGAGTATAGAAGTACTGGTTTCACTCCTGCAGAACATTGGCGATTTGTATAAAGGCAGACGTCATGCCAATCAAATAGATGGAAAATATCTTTAATGAGGAGATTGCCAAGCAATCTGGGTTGATTTTCTTGAACAAGTGTGAGCCATGGAGATAAATGATCATTTTGAATAGAAAATGTATTTGGCCATACAAGGATTTCGCTGGGATTCACTTCATTTGCTCAAAAAAAGAGTAAATAAAACAGTTTTTTTCATGTTATTAGGATATGCATTTATTGCTCCCCCACCACTGCTGCTTGCCTCACTGAGCTCAGAGCTTTGAGCTGAGACCGTGCCCCCTGACCCTTCTGTCTGTTTCTACTGTTGATATAGACCTCCCAGCCCTGGTTTCTGCAAAGACATTGCCAGGTTCATGGCCCCATTGTCCATCAACTCAACAGGCTACATATTTCTAGGAGATCTCAATTTTCAAATGGACGATTCTCTTGACAACACCACCACCTGAGCCTTGGACAACCTTAGCAACATAGGACTCATAGAACTGGTCACCACCCCAACCACACTGCGGGCCACATCCTATACCCTATCTTCTAAGCCATCAACAAAGTATTTTTCTCCAACCCTTGGAACTTTCATGAACCGACCACCACCTGTTACATTTCTCCATAGACTACAAACCTGAATCCACGACCACTCCTCGGCAGATGGAAGAAAATCACAGAAATACAATGGTTCAGCATTATCAACACCAACAGACCCATGCTCCAGAACAACCCTCAACTAGACACCAAAAATTAGCCAAATGGTTCCTCAACTTCACCAACGAAGTAGCACCCATCACCAGCTCCACCTACGGAAGATTCAGTAAACTGGCGAAAAGGTTCACTCTTGAACTCTGCACGTTTTAAAGAGACTGCAAATGACTGGAAAGGCAGTGGTGCACTAGCAAAAACCAAGGAGACCGCACAATCTACAAAGAAGTACTGAAAAAATCCCACCTCCAAATCAAGGAAATGAAAAAGATTGCCCTCCTCAACTGCATCGAGGAAAGTGTCAAAGGACCATTTCAAGATCGTCAAGGAGTTCTTTCCTGGGGCCATCGAAAACGTCATCCAACTGACTCAGACCATGTGCGACTCACTGGCTGAATACCTTCACTACAATATCAGTAATGTCTCTCACCACCCCACCAATGTTAAACACCTACTCACATCAGAAGAAGGGTCTCAAAGTCACCTGATCACGGACTGGACACCCCTATCCACCCAGGAAACAGCGGACATCATGGGATTGACTCATTCCAGCTCACCCAATGACCCCTGCCCCCACCACATATTCAACCTGGGACAGAAGGAAATCAGGCAAGTCCCCACTCCCATGATCAACTCCTCTATCAGAACAGCCACCATCACTGAAACCTGAAAACAAGCTGAAGTCAAGCCACACCTCAAGAAACCCACTGCAAACCCCTGTGAACTAAAAAATTATGGACCTATCTTGTTGCTCCCATTTCCAGCAAAAATCATGGAAAAAACCATCAACAAACAACTATTGGAAGACCTTGAAAAATACAACTTACTGGGCACCTACCAATGCGGCTTCCACTCCAACCACAGTAGTGAAACCGCCCTCATCGCCGCAACAGATGACATCATGTCCCTTCTAGACTGAGGTGAGAAAGTGGCTCAGATTCTACTCAACACCATCAGCTGCCACCTTCAACACCATCAGCCACTACACTCTCACCTCACGACTACACCACATCAGGATCAAAAGCAACGCCCTGAAATGGATATTCACCTTCATCACAGGACGCACCCAGAGAATCTACCTACCTTCTTTTACCTCAGAAACCAAGGACATCATCTGCAGAGTCCCGCAGGGCTCCTCCCTCAGCCCCACCCTGTTTAACACCTACATGACTCCATTGGCTGAGATTGTGCACCACTACACACTCAACATCATATCATACGCCGATGACACTCAGCTCACCCTCTCTCTTGCTGAAAGACAGCCCCCACCCGGAGACCACACCTCTTCTAGAGAAAACTTCAGCAAGGCCATGTGCCATATAGCTGACCGAATGAGAGACAACTGCCTCAAGCTGAACACAGAGAAAACAGAAGTGGTCATCTTTGGGAACAACCCCTCAGCCTGGAATTACTCATAGTGGCCTGCCACTCTTGGAGTACTCCTGACCCCAACAGAACACGCCTGAAATCTAGGCTTCATGGTAGACAACAAGCTCACTTTCAGAAAACAAGTAAACACTGTTGCAGCATCCTGCTTCCACTAACTCCACGTGCTTCGCAAGTTATTCAAATGGATCCCCACTGGATCCAGAAAGGCAGTGACACAGGCCACCATCACTAGCAGATTGGACTACAGAAACATCCTGTACCTGGGACTCCCCGCCCAACTCATCCACTGACTTCAGACCACAAATAACTCTGCAACAAATCTTGTCCTGGATCTGCCCAGAAGAACCCACATTTCCCCCCACCCCAGGAAACTGCAAAGGCTGCCTGTACACTAAAGATGCAAGTTCAAGGTCATCACCATTGCCTTCAAAGCACTCCACAACATCGGACCCAACCTCATCAACCACAGACTTATCTTCTACCAACCTGACAGAGAGCTCCGATCAGCTAACATAACCCTGGGCCCAAATCCCCAGAATACCCAAAGCCGGGGACATGCCTTCTAATACATCGCAGCCAAGAACTGGAACAAACTACACACCTACCTACAAACCACACCCACCCGAATTCAGGATGAATCTCAAGACTTGGCTCTTTGAAGAATAACCTAGCCAGCTCACAGCCTCAACTCCTAGTACCTGGATATGTCACACTATATAAATTGATTTGGATTTGGATACAGAAAGGCTTTTTCTGTGAAAACTGTTCCAACATTAAATATTCATATAGATGCAGTAGGAACCAAAGACTCACCCAAAATACCCTTTCTGTACAAGGAGCATACGTATGTTTTTCCTCAGGGGAAGGGATAACATAAAAAGAAGTGGCACTGGCAAAGGAGACAGCTTTGCTCATGTCCTTCGAAGCACACGCCCTTTGTGTCTAAAATGTTTTTTTAAGTACAGCACTATGAAGCAAGTAAATTTGCCCACTATGCTAATCAGGGGGTCAATAGTTCATACTAGGGCTAAAGATGGGAAGGAATAAATGGGAATAAACTCAGTACTGGAGGTGAAAGGAAAATAAATTAATGGGGCATAGGAGGAAATAGTGTGAGTGTAGTGGGAGGAGATACCTTATCATTGCATGAATAAATATTTTTAGAACATGATAAGAATCACTATTTTTTCAAGGGAATAAAATTCTTCCTGCAATGTGGAACCCTATACCCTATTTGTTTTTAATAGAAATACTTTATTTCATTTTCACATTTTAACAATAAAAAAGTGTCTTGTCCAGTCATAGAGCCACAATACAGTGTATCAGTGTCAAATCATAATCCAGAATCAAGATGAGAGCTAAAAACCCCACAGCTGCAACAGCTCAGATTTCTAAGATCATCTGTTCGGTAGACCATGATAGTCCCATCATTTCTTCAGATGTTATCATATTTGCAGGGGCAACCTCGAGCTTCATATATGATTTCTTCTCATTTGAGGAGAATGAGGACAGTGTCACGCAATCTGGGTTGATTTTATTGAACAAATTTGAGCTATTGAGATAAATGATCACTTTCAATAGACATTTTTATTATCCAAATAAGCATATTTAGCTGGGATTCTCTTTGTTTGCTTAAAAAAGAAAGTGAATAAAGCAGTTGTTTTTCATGTTATCAGGATATCCATTTATACAGAAAGACTCTTTCAGTGAAAACAGTTCCAACATGAAAGGGGAAAACATGCTAATTTAGGTTGTTCATATATATGCAGTAGGAAACAAAGACTGATGTTAAATATCTTGTAAAAATTAGTTTATACCTTTTATTTACAAGGAACATCTGCATGTTTTTCTTCAGGGGAAGGGAGAAAATACGAAGTAGCACTTGCAAAGGAGATAGCTTTGCTCATTGTTAGACCTGACAGCCTTAGGGTGGTCACCCCTAACTTTTTGCGTGCCTCCCTCAACATTTTGAACACTGTTGTGGCTGGTTTTAGGACTCTGCACACTTTACCATTGCTATCCAGTGCTAAAGTGCATATGCTCTCTCCCTTAGAACACTGTGACGTTGATTCATACCCAATTGGCTTTTTTAATCTACTTGTAAAGACCCCATGCTACTAGAGGGCCTGCAGCACTGATTGTTCCACCCACATAAGTAGCCTCTTAATCATGTCTCAGGCCTGCCATTGCAAGGCATGTGTGTGCAGTTTCACTGCTACTTCAACTTGGCATTTACAAGTGCTTGCCAAGCCTTAAACTCCCCTTTTTCTAGATATAAGTCACCCCTAAGGTAGGCCCTAGGTAACCCATAGGGCAGGGTGCTGTGTAGATGAAAGGAAGGACATGTACCTGTGCAGTTTATATGTCCTGGTAGTGTAAAACTCCTAAATTAGTTTTTACACTGCTGTGAGGCCTGCTCCTTTCATAGGCTAACATTAGGCTACCCTCATACACTGTTTGAGTGGTAGATTATGATCTGAAAGGAGTAACAAGGCCATATTTAGTATGGCCAGAATGGTAATACAAAACCCTGCTGACTGGTGAAGTTAGATTTAATATTACTATTTTAGAAATTCCAACTTTTAGAAAGTGAGCATTTCTCTGCACTTAAATTCTTCTGTGCCTTACAATACACACCTGGCTGGGTTAGTTGACTGCTCCCTTGTGCATTCCACTCCATTATTACTAAATGTGCATGATAAGCACCCCAAACACAGGATGCTCAGTCACACTTGCATGGGTCTTCCTGGGCTGGGAGGGTGGAGGGCCTGGCACTTACATGTCAAAGGACAGTAGCCTGCCCTCACACAAAGGACTGCCACACCCCCTACTGGGACCCTGGCAGACAGGATGGAACTGAAAGGGGACCGTGTGCACTTCTAAGCTACCCTTTGAAGTCTCCCCCACTTCAAAGGCACATTTGAGTATTTAAGCAGGGTCTCTGACCCCACCAACTCAGACATTTCTGGACAAGATACCACTGGAGAAGAAACCCTGAACCAGAACCTGCAACCTGCCAAGAGGAACTGCCTGGCTGCCCTAAGGACTTACCTGACTGCTTTTCTGCAAAGGACTGCTGCCCTGCTGTTGTACTGCTGCCTTGCTGTCCTCTGCTGAGACGTGTTCTCCAAGGGCTTGGGTAGAGCTTGCCTCCTGTTCCCTGAAGTCTCAGGACCAAACAGACTTCATTCCTGCAAAAGAACTCATTATGCAGTGAAAACCGATGCACAGCCTGCAAGAAACAATGCACAGCTCGCATTGCGGTGAGAAAATCAAAGCAAGCCAAACCGGATCGATGCAGCCCAATTTCCCGAAGAGGAGAATGATGTAAACCAGCGTTGTGACCGGAAATTCAATGCACAGCCCACTGGATCGGCACAAAGCTGAGGCAGAATGACGCAGCCCGACTTCCTGAGAGGAATCAACGCAGCGACTGTCATGCGGCAGAAATTTCCACACATCGCCCACCGGATCCACGCAGCCCCTGTGAGTTCATTCTGCACACCCAGGAATTCTATGCATTGTCCCCGGGGCATCCGAAAACCCTGCAACCCAAAGAGGATCCCAGTCTACGTGCCGGAAATCAATGCAATGCCTACCCAGCGTGAAAACTCAACGACACATCTTCTGTGTGCGCTGGAAAAATCGATGCACACCTCTCTGTTTTCCACGCATCTCCACCTCTGCGGTTCCTTGCAGAGAATTTGAACGCAAACCAAGTACTTTGTGCTTGCGAGACATTTGTTGCTTTTTAAGAACTAAAGACTCTTTATATAATTTTCTAAGTGATATTTCAATGTGTACTTATTCAATCCTAATCGTTTTGACCTGCATTTACCAGATAAATATTACATATTTTTCTGAACACTGTGTGGTGTATTTCTGTGGTGTTGTACTGTGTAATTGCATGATTTATTGCACATCTACATTACACATTGCCTTCTAAGTTAAGCCTGAATGCGCAGTGCCAAGCTTCCAGGGGGTGGGGACAGGATAATTTGGATTGTGTGTGACTTACCCTGACTAGAGTGAGGGTCCTTTCTTGGACAGGGGGTAACCTGACTGCCAACCAGAGACCCCATTTCTAACACTCATGCCCTTTGAAGCATACTCCTGTTGTGTCTAAAATGTTTTTGAAGACCAGCACTATGAAGCAAGTAAATTTGCCCACTATGCTAAGCAGGGGTCAAGAGTACATATTAGGCCTGAGGGCTGGAGCAAGGATGGGAAAGAATTTACCACACCAGTCCATATCCTGAGTCCAGACCCTAATCAAGGGAGCAGCTGAGGAATGTTCTGCTTGAACAATGTCTTTTTTGGCAAGCAGTGGGCCCGCTCCAACCAGTATTCCATCCCCCCTGGGTCCTCCTAGATCATCAAGTGTACCTAACAGAGTGATTGGGGGATCTCAAACTCACTAAAGCAGACAACACATCTAGGACAGCACTTCAGTATTCATGAATCACAGGGCATACCTAGACCACATGGAAAAGGTCACCTACTGAGCTACACCTATGCAGAGGAGACAAGAAGGCCCACTCACCGTAGATGTTGGGGAGTTATATATACTTGAAGTAAGTATTTGAATTGTGTAAAGTGGAGTCTAGCCGAGATTGTCAAGGTGTGGTGGGCCATGCAAACACCTCTCGAGTACACCTTCCATTTCCCCCACATAATCCTCACACTTCACCCTCAGAGAGGTCAAGGACCTAGGTGTATGCACTACCAGGGATCTATACATTTGGGAAGTCCCCCTTTGCCTAAGTGGCCCATAAGAATCCTATTTTCCAAGGGGTTGTACTCAGGGACACTCTGGAGGGTGTTGTTGTAGGTGTTCAGTGCATGTCTGGTAAAATTGGAAATGGGGCATATGGAAAGCAGCTTGGATCTTTTTAAAAGCTTTCATGTGGTTGCCGCTCCATATATCACCAAGCTTTGATATCCCTCTGGAGTTCCATCCCTGAATCCTTTTACGGTGGATACATATTCTAATCATTCTGCCCACCCACAATGGGGTTTCGTCAGTCAGCTTACAGTTCCAACCAAACCACCACAGTGTGGCCCTCCACACTCCAAGTGCCACCTGAGTGACCTAAAGAATGTCAGAGAGAATAGAGGCACCATAAAGGATGTTTAATACATTATCCAGACCCAAAATAGCCAACTCACCACAGTGTGCAGGGCCCCTAACCTTTCTTTCAACTACTCATTGATAAGGAGTAGTTGAGAAGCCCTCTAGTAAAGGTACATGCTTGCCTTAGAAAGACCCCCGTCGTATGTTGCCTTTGTACATTTTCCAACGGACACCCTTGAGGGGCCGTCTGCCCAAATAAACTTATGTCCCGTGGCCTGCAAGGAGTCCAACCAGTTCTTAGGGATACACAATAGATACTTTTGGAGAATATATAAGAATTTAGAAAGGATTATCACTTTATACAAAGCAATCCTTTCCATGGTGTTGAGAGGTAAAGTAGTCAAGCACATAAGATCCTCCATCATTCTGCACATCACAGGAGCCAAATTCAGGTTCCATGTCAAAAGTGGTTCCCAGGATATGTGTACCCCAGGTTATGGAAAGCTAACCTGACTCACCAGTATCTGGGATTGCTAGGTTTAGTCCCAGTTGTGTCCCCTCAGTGGAACCAATAGGAACGTATCCCAATTAACCGAAAGTCCCAAGGCCTCCCCATAGGTATGTAGGAACAGGAGAAGCAGGTGCCCAGTCTCTGCTGGCCTAGACATGAATAAGAGGATGTCATCAGAGTACAGCGCTAAGCCATCTTTCATATCTAGGCCCCAGTCAAAACCCCACAGCTGAGCATCAAGCCAGATCCACACTGCAGAGGAGAGATGGTGAGCACAAATACAAGAGGGGACAGAGGGCAAAAGTGTCCGGTGCCCTGCATCACTGGGAAAGCCTCCAATAGTACTCTGTTGACCCTCACTCTGGCGTGGGTACCCACACACATAACTCTAACATAAGTCTGGAAGCGAGGCCCAAGGTCCATTCCGTCGAGCACCTCATCTGGGTAGGTCCAATTTATGGTATGGAAGGCTTTTTCGAAGTAGATTAACATAAGGGCAGCTGACCCGTCCAGAGCTCTAACATGGGACAGCACTATATTTACTCTGCAGATGAAATGTCTGATACTGCTTCAATAAATAAAGACACAATGGTCAGGAGGGACCAGCCTGGGAATAACTGTCAGCAAGCGATTTGCCTACAAGTTAGCAATGAGTTTGAACTTGCTGTTAATTAGGGAAATGGCCTGAAAGACTCACAGGTATGGGGTTGACGTGCCTGGCTTCAGAAGTACCACAATCATGGACTGATCATTTTCAGGGGGAAGGTGAGCCCTAGAGACTGGCTCTCGGTTTAAACAGGGGCAGAATAATGCCAGGGCAAAGCCTACGATAGACCAGCACAGGGAAAGCATTGTATCCTGGGTTTTTTCCAGGGTTAAGCCCCGACAGTGCAGCCCCTATTTCCACACCAGTGATATCAGTTTTCAGGGTCATCCACTCCTGGGGGGTTACACGTGGAGAAACCCCACCAAGAGAATTGTTCTCTCAATGTTGGGATGCCTGAAGCATACTTAAAGTTCCTTATTGTATTAGGCAACTGTGGCAGCTATTCCCTGAGAGTCCTCCACCCACACTCCCAAACCCACAGGAAACACAGTATCACCCTGTTTTTAGACTGATGGGTAGCCAGCCAGTTCAATAATTGATTGGATTTGCCGGCCCAATCATAGACCTTGCAAGTGGTCACCATCTATCACTTACCAGATTCATCCAGGCTCATCTGGCATAGTGATGTCTGATCTACTTCTAACTGTTGCACTTCTAACTCACACAGGGACCTCTGTCCCTGATGATTATGCAAGTTCAGTCACCTGGTGCTGTTTCTCACGTTGAGCACCCCTGAGATACAAGAGGGCCACACCCCTCACGTAAGCCTTGCCTGTCTCCCACAGGATCCTGAAAGAGCCGACCAAGCCCTTGTTGACCACAATGAAGGGCTTATATTTGTCCTACAAGTGGTTGACAAACCTGTTTACTTTCAGGAACCATGCATTGGTATGCCAAATCAGGTGAGCGCCCCTGAGGGCATGTCAAATCTAAGCAAAACAGGCACATGGTCGGATATTCCACTGGGCAGGACCTGGGATCCCCTGCTCCAGAGAAGATTGGTGGCTTGAAGAAACAGATAGTCAATGTGGGAGAGCAAGCCATGCGTGGCTGATGCGTGAGTAAAGGCCAGTTCACCGGGATGCCAAACACACCATGCACCACTGAGTCTCAGCCTCCCTGACCAGTCCACTAACTCCCGGCCACATCTGGGATGTTTCCCACAGGTCCATGGCAATCGGTCTTCCCGTCATATCATCAAAGTTGGCTCCTAGAGTCATCAGTCCTTGTGATAGAGCAGCCACCAGGGCACATAGTGCCTTTAGCGTAGTCTGATGCATAATTGGCGGCACGTAAACACTAAGAAGATTGTGTATGATACCATCCATGACACACTCAAGAAGGATATCGAGTGTAACCTTAGTCACAGCCAGAGGTAAGAATTTGTGAAGAAGGATGACTAACCCTTTAGAACCTCTAGTGTACCCTACGTGAAACACCTTTTCATACCCCTTGCAATTAATACACTGGAGATTTGTGTCCTGGAGCAAAACCAACTTCAGGGAGTGCCGCTGGAGGAATTGGAAGGCGACTCCCCTCTTAATACAGTCTAGTAGGCTACTAACGTTCCAGGTAAGAACCTTGAATTGATGGGCCAGGGTGCTGTCAAGGTGGATAAGTGGCTAACATTCAGGTTTGGCTGGTTATGACTTGACTGTGTAGAAGGAGAGGGCATCTTTAAAAGAGGCCCACAACGGAGATCCCAAGAGATGAGACGTACTCATAAGGCCAAGGAAACTCCAAATAGTACCAACAGAATGGATACACATAAACCATTACCCATACCCCTCAAATCCCCCGCCCTATTCTCCCCACCCTAAAGAAGCATCTTTCACCCACTCCTAACATGCCATAGAACAAACTAACTATATAATGGGGATGAGGTTGCTGCCATGCAGGTTCGGAATTCCCTCCCCACCGCCCATAAGTACAATGGAATATAACCATATAAGGATATCAAGGTGCTGGTGTGCAACAAATAGTGATGTGTGAAAGCTATTAGTCAGTAAGTAAACATGCTAGGTCAAGCTGCGGTGGTATGCCATCCTCTACCGACCGTGGCTCCTGTTCTCCCTCCAATTCCGAGGCTGGATCCAGATTATGATGGTCAGTTGGGCGCCATCATAAACTTTTCTGTTGGCACTTTGTCTTTGGGTTTGTGGTCTTCCAGTTAGTGTTCCGTTGAGGATTAGAGTCACCTAAAGGGGCAGGTGAGTTACGAGTGAGTGGACATTGTTCAGTTAGCCAGGTCCATGCCTCCTTCAAAAAACTGTGCTTTGGATTGGTGAACCACTTGTAGCTTGGCAGGGTATAAGAGCATGTAGGGAATCCGCATAGCTTGTAGTTTGATTTTAACTTGATTGAAGGATTTACGCTGATTTTGTACCATACGCGTATAGTCCGGAAAGATCATGATGCATCCAGATTGATATGGAAGTTTTTTGATGAGGTGTTCCCCCTTGAAACGGTGTTCTGGTCTTTGTAGTTAAAAAATCTAACTATGAGGGGCTTTGGAGGTTCCACAGGAGGGAGCTTTTGGGTAAGGGAGTGGTACAACCGCTATATGACAAAACAAGTGGGGATATTTGAGGAGTCCATACAGGATCAGAGCCACTGCTCCAGGAAACGCTGGGGCATCAGGTTCTCAACTCCTTCCGGTAATCCGCCAAAACACAGATTGTTATGCGGGACCCTATTTTTGGCATCTTCCATGCTGTCCTGCAAGCTTTAGGAGTCTTTGTTCAGGTGGGCCACCCCCGATGAGAGGTGTTTATTTGTATCCTCTATGGTAGAAATCCTTTCTTCCACTTCAGAGACCCATTCTACTGCCTGATGAAGCTATTGGTAGAGTAGGGATACATCAGCCCCACTGCTCCTATTTTGCCATCTTGGATTCATAGATAGCCTGCAAGATGTGAGCCTTAGTGTCATCCGTCACTGGAGAGTCAGTTCAAGCCCCCCCACCGGGGCTGTGTACTTATCTGTCTTGATTTGCCCCCTTGTCAGAGGTGAAGAGGAGATTTACGGTCTTTGGGTGATGTAGTATCCTTGTGCAGGATGGGAGAGCTGGAGAAAGCAGTGACCCCTTGAGTTATTAGATTGTGTCACTGCCAGTAAGGAGAGGGGGAAAGCCTGCCCGCTATAATCAGGAGAGATTGGTGAGGATTGGGCCCTATGAGTAGCAGGAGCAGCCAGTCCCCACCTCGCCCCCAAGATCCACCAATATTCACCGAGCCAGCCCAGGTGTAGCCTCCAGCAACATATGTAAATGAAGTGGGGGGGCCCAGGTGCCAGGAAGAGTTGCCAAGATCAGAAATCGTCAGCTTCTGGGTTGTGCCATAGGCCAAGACCGGTGCTGGTTGGTAGGGCTGGAGGCCAGAGGTTGCCCCTTGTCACTTATGATCAATAGGGCCCCCCCTCATCAGAGTTTCCAGTATAGGTGTGGGTGTAGCACAGAGGGAGGCCCTCTAACAGTCAAGGCCTACTTGACTGTATGAAGTATCCCTGGGGCCTGGAGGCACCAGGCCTGTGCATCTCCAAGCCAGACCTAATCCGTCCGGGCACAAAACTCCCACTCGGGAAGAACATTTTAAATTGAGAAGATAAATCCCACAAAAGTAGGCTTGCAGAAGACAATATCAGTACACACACATTTTTATTGGGGAATTCATTTGCACATATTAACTTCTCAAGTGAACTTTTTTCAAAGTTAACAGAACTAAGGGCCAGATGTATGAAAGCATTTTGCATTCACAAACGGTGCGAATGCCCGTTTGCGAATGCAAAATGCCATTTCAGAATGTATGAAATACATTCTGAATGCAATTTTATGGAATCGCTAAAATAGCGATTCCTTAAAATTGCGACCCTGTTTAGAGAGTCGCAAATTGCGACTCTCTAAATTAGAAATCGCAAATAAGGATTCCTTATTTGCGATTTCTTAGCACATGTATGAAGCAATTCCTAAATGCAATTTTGGCATTTAGGAACCGCTAATTACCACCAAGTTGAACTTGGTGGTAACCATGTGCAAAATTTTAAAATGCATTTAAAATGCATTTTTAAATTGTACCTGTAAAGCACACATGCCCTTTTGGCATGTGTACACCTTACATGTCCCCCAAAAATATTTTTGGGTGCAGCAGAGGAGGCCTTAGCCCCCCAGCACCCTGGGGTTTTGCATTTCCGAAATTGCAATTTCTGGTTCAGAAATCGCAATTTTGGAAATGCAAAAAATTTGCAGTAATGGGCCACAGGCCCATAGCTGCGAATGGGGCCGGTATTGCAATTTGCGATTCAGTAATAGTATTTGCAATTTTTAAGAAATCGCTATTACCGAATCGCAAATGTGATACATGGCACTTTGCGAGTCGGAAATACCGATTTCTTAAAAATCGCTATTTCCAAATCACAAAGGGCCGTGATGATACATCTGGCCGTAAGAAAGGTTCACAACATGCAACATTTTTAAACTTTCCAGGAAAAAATAGAATTTTATTAATTCCAGTATATGTGAAAATGGAGTTGCACATGATGGAAATGTACATATTTTAAACGTGATTGAAACGCTATGACATAGTTTGCAGTTCTTGGAAAGTACTTTTTCTTTCTCTTTACCATTATCTACGTTATCGTTTGATTATCCTTCTCCAGCCATGCATGGCCCAAGTCACATCGCCACATAAGTCCAATCTCTACCAGTTCTTCTGCCTACAAATACACATTCAAGTCTGGCACTTAAACCAATTTGCAAATGAAATACTGAAACTAGTTTCTCAAAGGTCAGAAGACCTCAAATATGAAAAATTGACAAAAATAATTGATTTAAGTATTAGTAAAAATAACAAATGTATGTGCTTGTCTAAGAAGCCTTTTCTTTATGAACGTTTTTTTTTTATTTGAGAAGAAAATATAGTTAAAAAATGAATGTAAATATTTTGTATTAGCGATTGGGTAAAAAGATACTAAGGTATTTTCAGGTATGTATTCTAAAAACTCTTTGTGTCATTTCTTATTCCATGTGTCATTTTAGAATTAGATATGGTACCTTTCAGTGACTGCTTACTCTTTCATGTATTTGGATGCAATGATCTTACTTGCAGAGGAAAAAGAAAGTAAATCTGACAAGTCATTTCTTTGCAATATAGCATAACTCTCTCTGTATTATATGTGCAAAACAGTACCTTAGAACTGCTTCAGAAATCATATAGCCACTTGAAATGCAACATGGAAGTTCACATTTTCCCTCCTTTACCATCTGAAATATTGCACCAAACATAATTAAACGGGAAATACCTAAATGATGTTCAACAGTGTCAATATTAAATTTATACTTGGTTTGATTTCAGCTTCGTGGAGTTAGAGGTAGCTTATACGTAGAATATTTTTAACCAATTAGGTAATCTGTTCTTACTCTATTGAAATATTCATTGTGGATTACCGACATAATATTTAACAGCCTGGAACTCTAACCAACCGGAATTTGGCTGTGTTTCCAAGCAGATACTCTTCCATATGTACCGTGCAGAAAGTTTAAAATTTTCTTCTCGGGCTGTACAGATGGGAAAGATATTTTAAGGACTTCACACTTACAAAGGATTAATTTTACCAAGTGCTGCAACCTTCCTTCAGTATTTAAAAAAAAAAATTATACCAGTATTTAATAGCAGAGTCGCATCAATATAGATTTATTGAATTATCGAGCAAATGTGTGAACTGTGCCTTTTCTTTTTTTTAATTTGAAGGATTCGCCACTAAAAGCTGTGCAGATGCTGTGGGTAAATTTAATTATGGACACTTTTGCATCTCTTGCACTGGCCACAGAACCTCCCACTGAGGCCTTACTTCTTCGAAAACCGTACGGCAGAAACAAGCCTCTTATTTCGCGCACTATGATGAAAAATATTCTGGGCCATGCGGTGTATCAACTTACTCTTATCTTCACATTACTTTTTGCTGGTAAGATGAAAGCATTGCATGACGTGTTAAAAATGAGTCAGTAACATGTCATTATTACTAAATGTGCATGATTAGCACCGAATGAGAAAATATATATTTCACAGAATTGTGTGAGCTATAGTTTTTCGAGATTTGAGTTGTAATGGACAAAACCTGTATATATATTAACAGTATATATTATATTAACAGTATTCTTGAATATCGAAGAGAATGCGCATAAAATAATGTTTCAGTTCCGTAACTACCTTTGCAGCATTATATGAAAACATTTTGTTTAGAATGTTTAATTTATTCTTCATCTTTCTTATAGATTTCTTATCACCCCAAAGTGGAACTAAGGAGCTGATTTAAGAGCCCCTTATACCTCCTTGCGCAACGTTAGTGTAATTTTTGTTTTTACGCTAATGTAGCCTAGCAAGGCCAAAATTGAAACGCCAAATTTACAAAGTGGGGCAGTGCATGCATTGCGCCACTTTGTAACTCTTTGCGCTACATTATGCCTGCACCAGGCATAATGTATGCAAAGTGGGGTTCCCCTATTAGAGGGAGGAATTGTGCAAAGAAATCAAAGAGATTTCTTTCCATAATTTTGTTGAGCACTTTTAACGCCTGCTCTAATCAGGCATTAAAAGCAGGCACACCATTATTTATAATGAGCCTCAATGGGCTTTGCAGGATTAGTGTCAACATTTTTTACGCTAATCCTGCAGAGCTCCAAACCAGCGTAAACATTTTTGATGCTAGTTGCCAGAACTACCGCCATGGTGTGCCATATCTTAGTTGCGGCACACACATGGTGGCGTTAGGGGGGTACTAAGGGAGGGTAAGAAAAGTGGCTCTGCACTGGGTGTGGTGCTACTTTTCTTAAATCAGGCTGTAAGAATTTTTATCTTTGACCTGCATTTTCTAAAGAACATGCATACCTGAACAGCACAAGTGTTTTGGGCTACAGCGGTTAAGTGAAACAGAGAGATTAGCGAGACTACGAGATATACTGTTTGTTAGAAATGGGGTTTTTGGTTGGCAGATAGGTTGCCCTCTGTCCAAGCAAGAACCCTCACTCTAGTCAGGGTAAGTAACACACAATCCAAAATCAGCCCGTGCTCACCCTCCGGTAGCTTGGCACGAGCAGTCAGGCTTAACTTAGAAGGCAATGTGTAAATCATTTGTGCAATAAATCATACAACACCATAGTATAACACCACAAAAATACACCACACAGTGTTTAGAAAAATATAGAATATTTATCTGGATAATTGTAGGTCAAAACGATCAAAGTTGCAATACGAATTTGTAAAGATATCACTGAAAAGTGATATTAAGAGTCTTTAAGTCTTTAAAAAGCAATAAAGTGTCTTTCAAGCACAGAGTACCTGGTTTCTGGTGGGAAATCTCCTCAGAGGGCCACAGGAGAAGAGATGCGTGGAAAAAGGGGTGTGTGCGTCGTTTTCCGCTCAGCACACACAGACTTGCGTCGTTCTTTTCCACGCGGGGAAGTCGGGCGTCGTTTTCCGGCGCGCAGACAGTCTCTTTTTGTGGATCGCGAGGATTACCAGATGTCCCGGGTCTGTGCGTGGATTCTCCTGCTTATTTTCCGGCTGCGCGTCGTTCTGCGGGGCTGCGCGTCGAAGTTTCGATCTCACGGTAGGCGTCGCGTCGATTTCTCCTTGGAAGTCGGGCGGCGTTGTCCTTGCGAGGCCGTGCGTCGAAATTTTGGGTCTCACGGCAGGCGTCGCGTCGATTTCTCCTTGGAAGTCGGGCGGCGTTGTCCTTGCGAGGCCGTGCGTCAAAGTTTCGCACTCACGGTAGGCGTCGCGTCGATTTCTCCTTGGAAGTCGGGCGGCTTTGTCCTTGCGAGGTTGTGCGTCGAAGTCTCGATCGTCCCGAGGGCGTCGCGTTGATCAGCGTCGGTGTGCGGCGTTTTTCTCGCCGCGAAACAAGCTGTGCGTCGAAATTTTCGGCGCACGGAGTGTCCACGTGAAAGGAAGAAGTCTTTTTGGTCCTGAGACTTCAAGGAACAGGAGGCAAGCTCTATCCAAGCCCTTGGAGAGCACTTTCACAGCCAGACAAGAGTTCAGCAAGGCAGCAGGGCAACAGCAAGACAGCAGTCCTTTGGAGAAAGCAGACAGGTGAGTCCTTTGAGCAGCCAGGCAGTTCTTCTTGGCAGGATGTAGTTTCTGGTTCAGGTTTCTTCTCCAGCAAGTGTCTGATGAGGTAGGGCAGAGGCCCTGTTTTATACTAAGTTGTGCCTTTGAAGTGGGGGTGACTTCAAAGAGTCTCTAAGAAATGCACCAAGTTCCCTTTCAGTTCAATCCTGTCTGCCAGAGTCCCAGTAGGGGGTGTGGCAGTCCTTTGTGTGAGGGCAGGCCCTCCACCCTCCCAGCCCAGGAAGACCCATTCAAAATGCAGATGTATGCAAGTGAGGCTGAGTACCCTGTGTTTGGGGTGTGTCTGAGTGAATGCACAAGGAGCTGTCAACTAAACCTAGCCAGACGTGGATTGAAGGGCACAACAAGATTTTAGTGCAAAGAAATGCTCACTTTCTAAAAGTGGCATTTCTAGAATAGTAATATTAAATCCGACTTCACCAGTCAGCAGGATTTTGTATTACCATTCTGGCCATACTAAATATGACCTCCCTGCTCCTTTCAGATCAGCAGCTGCCACTTCAACAGTGTATGAGGGCAGCCCCAATGTTAGCCTATGAAGGGAGCAGGCCTCACAGTAGTGTAAAAACGAATTTAGGAGTTTTACACTACCAGGACATATAACTACACAGGTACATGTCCTGCCTTTTACCTACACAGCACCCTGCTCTAGGGGATACCTAGGGCACACATTAGGGATGACTTATATGTAGAAAAAAGGGGAGTTCTAGGCTTGGCAAGTACTTTTAAATGCCAAGTCGAAGTGGCAGTGAAACTGCACACACAGGCCTTGCAATGGCAGGCCTGAGACAAGGTTAAGGGGCTACTGAGGTGGGTGGCACAACCAGTGCTGCAGGCCCACTAGTAGCATTTAATCTACAGGCCCTAGGCACATGTAGTGCACTCTAATAGGGACTTACAGGTAGATTAAATAGTCAATCATGGATAAACCAATCAATAGTACAATTTACACAGAGAGCATATGCACTTTAGCACTGGTTAGCAGTGGTAAAGTGCTCAGAGGTCAAAAGCCAACAACAGCAGGTCAGAAAAAATAGGAGGAAGGAGGCAAAAAGTTTGGGGATGTCCCTGTCAAAAAGCCAGGTCCAACATGACCCCCCACCAGCCTAAAGCCAGGGGAGAACAATCACTATCCTGATGTACTTCCCTGTTTGAGGCGACAGAACAAGGACCCAGGCCCACAACAGCAGGGGCATGCTCCAGTTCTTTGCCTTCCTGACTCCAATTGGATCCCTCTGTCCATACTCTCAGGGCCCACTAAGCCCATCCATGGGGAACCTTTCTCCTTTCCTGCGGATCCCATCTGTGCAGCACCTAACCTTACTTTGCTCACAGATGTATCCCAGGAGCAGGATAGTACCCCCATGACCAACATAGTGGTGTTGCCCACTCTACCCCTGGGGTGTGACACTTGTCCCCTCCCCAGGGATAACTCTGTCCACCCGGACAGCAAGCCACAGTGATTACTGACAGCGGCCAGGGATGAGAGCCAGGCCCCAGGCCTCTCACAGCTCTCCAGCCACTGTGGCTGTGGAGAGTGGGGGGCGGTAGCCCCAGGTGCTGGGCACCCTTTAACCACTCTCCCTTCCACCAGGTCAGGGATGACAGCCTGAACCTGGTCCTCCCCTCTGGGGCTTTGTACCCTCCTTCCTGGAGCGGTACCCCCAGAGTCCAACATGGCCAGGGGGCTTACAGAAGTCGCCCTGTACCATTCCTCCACCAGTGCAGGGCTGTTAACCTGCCACTGGCCCTTCAACCTGGGGTCTGTACCTTCAGGTTGGACTAGGGCCCGGGGTGAGGCTTCCCTCCCCCTGCCCTCCCTTCTGGGGTCCAGCACCCTCCAACTAGGAGTGGCCTCCTCAGAAGACAACATGGTAGGGGCACTGTTATCAGTAGCCCCTCCCTCCAGGTCCGGGGGGACACCCTGAACCTGGTCTTCCAGCCCAGGGTCTGTACCCTCAGACTGGATCACCGCCTGGCAAACCAGGACTTCCTGGGAGGCACACCTACCCCCCACCAGGTCAGAGTTTAACCTCTGCACCTGCCCATTCAACTCAGAGTCACCACCCTGAAGTTGAACAATTGCCTGGCACGCCAGGACTTCCTGGAGGGCACACTGACCCTCCACCAGGTCAGAGGTTAACCTCTGCACCTGACCATTCAACTCAGAGTCACCACCCTGAAGTTGAACAATTGCCTGGCACACCAGGACTTCCTGGAGGGCACACTGACCCTCCACCAGGTCCGAGTTTAACCTCTGCACCTGACCATTCAACTCAGAGTCATCACCCTGAAGTTGAACAGTTGCCTGGCGCACCAGGACTTTCTGGGAGGCACACCTACCTCCCACCAGGTCAGAGTTTAACCTCTGAGCCTGGTTCCCCAACCCAGGGTCACCACCCTGAGGTTGGGCAATTGCCTGGCACGCCAGGACTTTCTGGGGGGCACACCTACCCCCCACCAGGTCAGAGTTTAACCTCTGAACCTGGTCATCCAACCCAGAGTCAACACCCTGAGGTTGGACAATTGCCTGGCACAGCAGGGCTTCTTGGGAGGCACACCTACCTCCCACCAGGTCAGAGTTTAACCTCTGAACCTGGGTATCCAACCCAGAGTCAGCACTCTGAGGTTGAACAATTGCCTGGCACGCCAGGACTTTCTGGAGGGCACACTGACCCTCCACCAGGTCAGAGTTTAACCTCTGAACTGGGCCATTCAACTCAGAGTTACCACCCTGAAGTAGAACAATCGCCTGGCACGCCAGGACTTCCTGGAGGGCACACTGACCCTCCACCAGGTCAGAGTTTAACCTCTGAACCTGGTTCTCCAACCTAGGGTCACCATCCTGAGGTTGGACAACTGCCTGGTACACCAGGGCTTTCTGGGGGGCACACCTACCCCCCACCAGGTCAGAGGTTAACCTCTGAACCTGGATATCCAACCCAGAGTCACCACCCTGAGGTTGAACCATTGCCTGGCAGGCCAGGACTTTCAGGGAGGCACACCTACCTCCCACCAGGTCAGAGTTTAACCTCTGAGCCTGGTTCTCCAACCCAGGGTCACCACCCTGAGGTTGAACCATTGCCTGGTATACCAGGACTTTCTGGGGGGCACACCTACCCCCCAACAGGTCAGAGTTTGACCTCTGAACCGGGTTAGCCAACCCAGAGTCACCACCCTGAGGTTGGGCAATTGCCTGGCACCCCAGGACTTTCTGGGAGGCACACCTACCTCCCACCAGGTCAGAGTTTGACCTCTGAACCTGGCCATCCAACCCAGAGTCGACACCCTGAGGTTGGACAACTGCCTGGCACGCCAGGACTTTCTGGGGGGCACACCTACCCCCCACCAGGTCAGAGTTTGACCTCTTCACCTGGTAAGCCAACCCAGAGTCACCACCCTGAGGTTGAGCCATTGCCTGGCATTCCAGGACTTTCTGGGGGGCACATCTACCCCCCACCAGGTCAAAGTTTAACCTCTGAACCCGGTTATTCAACCCAGAGTCACCACCCTGAGGTTGAATCTTTGCCTGGCATGCCAGGACTTCCTGGGGGGCACTCTCACCCCCCACAAGGGACACGCCGTCCCCAAGGGCCACACAAGAGTCTGGTTGGCGCAGGTCTCCCGACCTCTGCCCATCCGGCAGAGTCTGGGTTTCCCCCAAACCAGAAACGGTCTCACCTGGGTCATTCCTGGGGGGCTCTGCTCTCAGAGCTGACCCCTGACTTTCAAGATCCTCCACTGGGGTCTGCCACCCCCTCTCAACCCTATGTCTGGACTTCTGCACCCCCTCACTAGGAGTGGTACTGCCAGACACCAGAACTGTTGGGATGTTGTCTACAGTCATCCCCCCAAGTTCTTCTGACACTGCGGGGCTTCCCTCAAAAGGTGGCCCTACGGTACAGGTTAGGCTCTGAGACCTACCTGGGACACTACAATCCTCTCCCACCTCACTTGGTCGGGAACCACCTAGACCACTCCCTTCAGGAGCACCCCCAAATGCCTCTTCAGACTCTCTGGTACTCACCCAAAAGTCTGCCTCCACTGTAAGTTCCCTGGGGTCAGAGAACTCACACTCCACCTGGTGTTGGCGTAGCTCTGGAAAATAAGGACCAGACATATGCTCTCCAGCAATTACATCACTCTGCCCTTCACATGTATTAACCACAGTACCCTTCACCCAACCACCTAGTAACTCAGCCTTGGAAAAGCACTCTACATCACCCTCTTGAGACTGGTGAGACAGTTTCTGTCTGTCCCTGACACTCAACCCAAACTCTTCTGGGATGTCTCTACACTCTATATCCAGGACGTCCACCAGGGGGGAACCCTTTTCTCTGTCACTCTCTGCTAGAGTCAGTAAAGTGTCCCTCCCCCCAGTAGGAATATGACTCCCTGTGCCAGTTCCCCAATCCTTCTCAGGGACCCTGTGCATAACGGGAACTACCTCATACCCTTGAACCGCCTGGGGTGTGTCAACTCTCTTCTTCAAGTTGGGTACCACATCTCTGGGCTTGTGCCCTTCTTCAGCAGTACTAGATGCAAGATTTTTGCTGCCACCATCTGAACTGGACTCAGCCCTTCCGGCCTCCAGTTTCAGCTCTTTACCGCTCAGCTCTTGAGCTGCAATCTTTTCTTCTTCCAGGGCTAAAAGTCTTTTTGCCTCAACCTCTGCAAGATACTCCTCTAATTGTTGCTCCTGTCGCCTTTGACTTCGGAGCCATTCATCTATTTCTGGGTCACTGTCCAACTCTGAGTAGCCCTCCTCCTCATCTGAGTAGTCTTCCTCCTCATCTGAGGGGTACTTAGTCATTTGGTTTCTTGCTGCCTCTCTCTCTGCCCATCTTTCCTCCCCCCAGACTATGTAGTGATGGAGCATCTCCGCTTTAGTAGATCTCCTTGCTACAGGAAGGCCCCATTGTCTGCAAAGCTTCCTTAGGTCAGCCTTAGTGAGGTGGTCAGTACGAACAAAGCATGAGTTGGTAAGCAATCCCATTCTGATAAGATCTTATCAGCAAAAACCAAAATCCAAAGTCCAAAATATCACTAGTATATCCAGGAGGACATCAGAGAACAAAAAGCCAAAAAAAAGATGAAAAATCAAGTTGACCTTCAACTGTGGGTAGGTAGTGAAATACTTAGCTACTGTATGTCACTGCACAAACACAAGTCCTATCCTCACCGCTGATCACCAATGTTAGAAATGGGGTTTTTGGTTGGCAGATAGGTTGCCCTCTGTCCAAGCAAGAACCCTCACTCTAGTCAGGGTAAGTCACACACAATCCAAAATCAGCCCGTGCTCACCCTCCGGTAGCTTGGCACGAGCAGTCAGGCTTAACTTAGAAGGCAATGTGTAAAGCATTTGTGCAATAAATCATACAACACCATAGTATAACACCACAAAAATACACCACACAGTGTTTAGAAAAATATAGAATATTTATCTGGATAATTGTAGGTCAAAACGATCAAAGTTGCAATACGAATTTGTAAAGATATCACTGAAAAGTGATATTAAGAGTCTTTAAGTCTTTAAAAAGCAATAAAGTGTCTTTCAAGCACAGAGTACCTGGTTTCTGGTGGGAAATCTCCTCAGAGGGCCACAGGAGAAGAGATGCGTGGAAAAAGGGGTGTGTGCGTCGTTTTCCGCTCAGCACACACAGACTTGCGTCGTTCTTTTCCACGCGGGGAAGTCGGGCGTCGTTTTCCGGCGCGCAGACAGTCTCTTTTTGTGGATCGCGAGGATTACCAGATGTCCCGGGTCTGTGCGTGGATTCTCCTGCTTATTTTCCGGCTGCGCGTCGTTCTGCGGGGCTGCGCGTCGAAGTTTCGATCTCACGGTAGGCGTCGCGTCGATTTCTCCTTGGAAGTCGGGCGGCGTTGTCCTTGCGAGGCCGTGCGTCGAAATTTTGGGTCTCACGGCAGGCGTCGCGTCGATTTCTCCTTGGAAGTCGGGCGGCGTTGTCCTTGCGAGGCCGTGCGTCAAAGTTTCGCACTCACGGTAGGCGTCGCGTCGATTTCTCCTTGGAAGTCGGGCGGCTTTGTCCTTGCGAGGTTGTGCGTCGAAGTCTCGATCGTCCCGAGGGCGTCGCGTTGATCAGCGTCGGTGTGCGGCGTTTTTCTCGCTGCGAAACAAGCTGTGCGTCGAAATTTTCGGCGCACGGAGTGTCCACGTGAAAGGAAGAAGTCTTTTTGGTCCTGAGACTTCAAGGAACAGGAGGCAAGCTCTATCCAAGCCCTTGGAGAGCACTTTCACAGCCAGACAAGAGTTCAGCAAGGCAGCAGGGCAACAGCAAGACAGCAGTCCTTTGGAGAAAGCAGACAGGTGAGTCCTTTGAGCAGCCAGGCAGTTCTTCTTGGCAGGATGTAGTTTCAGGTTCAGGTTTCTTCTCCAGCAAGTGTCTGATGAGGTAGGGCAGAGGCCCTGTTTTATACTAAGTTGTGCCTTTGAAGTGGGGGTGACTTCAAAGAGTCTCTAAGAAATGCACCAAGTTCCCTTTCAGTTCAATCCTGTCTGCCAGAGTCCCAGTAGGGGGTGTGGCAGTCCTTTGTGTGAGGGCAGGCCCTCCACCCTCCCAGCCCAGGAAGACCCATTCAAAATGCAGATGTATGCAAGTGAGGCTGAGTACCCTGTGTTTGGGGTGTGTCTGAGTGAATGCACAAGGAGCTGTCAACTAAACCTAGCCAGACGTGGATTGAAGGGCACAACAAGATTTTAGTGCAAAGAAATGCTCACTTTCTAAAAGTGGCATTTCTAGAATAGTAATATTAAATCCGACTTCACCAGTCAGCAGGATTTTGTATTACCATTCTGGCCATACTAAATATGACCTCCCTGCTCCTTTCAGATCAGCAGCTGCCACTTCAACAGTGTATGAGGGCAGCCCCAATGTTAGCCTATGAAGGGAGCAGGCCTCACAGTAGTGTAAAAACGAATTTAGGAGTTTTACACTACCAGGACATATAACTACACAGGTACATGTCCTGCCTTTTACCTACACAGCACCCTGCTCTAGGGGATACCTAGGGCACACATTAGGGATGACTTATATGTAGAAAAAAGGGGAGTTCTAGGCTTGGCAAGTACTTTTAAATGCCAAGTCGAAGTGGCAGTGAAACTGCACACACAGGCCTTGCAATGGCAGGCCTGAGACAAGGTTAAGGGGCTACTGAGGTGGGTGGCACAACCAGTGCTGCAGGCCCACTAGTAGCATTTAATCTACAGGCCCTAGGCACATGTAGTGCACTCTAATAGGGACTTACAGGTAGATTAAATAGTCAATCATGGATAAACCAATCAATAGTACAATTTACACAGAGAGCATATGCACTTTAGCACTGGTTAGCAGTGGTAAAGTGCTCAGAGGTCAAAAGCCAACAACAGCAGGTCAGAAAAAATAGGAGGAAGGAGGCAAAAAGTTTGGGGATGTCCCTGTCAAAAAGCCAGGTCCAACACTGTTGATGTCCACATTAGATGCAGGTTCATTCGTGCAGGGCTGTTGAAGTTGGATGTTCAGACTACTGTTCAAGGGGTGTATTATGTCTAAATATATTTTCAGTAGCATTGAGTTGCCATACTATCATAGGCAACATTAGTGTAGGTTTACTTTATGAAACATCACATGTACGTACCATGACACTCTCTCTCTCTCTCTCTCTAGCTCTCTCTCTCTCTCTCTCTCTCTCTATATATATATATATATATATATATATATATATAAACCAAGTGCCAGTTGCCACTAGGTAGCTACAGTTAGGACCATGTTTCCATAGAAAAAGCATTTTTTGACTTGCCTGCATCTTGGGCATAATTTGAAGAATCTTCACAAAGTTTTCCCCAAAAAGTCGCCTGGTAATTCTTGTTGTGCATGGAAAGTTTTGGGGTGATCTGTTTAACAGGGGTGTAGAAAAAGAAGGGAGGGGTCAAAAAAATTGTGTTACTCTTATTAATTCCCATAGGACCTTTACACACGACTACAGCCCGAACCACTGAACGCAATTACGCCAAATTTAGCAGAAAGCTAGCTTTCGGTACACAGAATATGCTTTCGCTTATTTGGTTTAAATCCATTCGGTAGCTTATGAAAAATTAAAGGAAGTTAAAATTTGTATATCTGAGGTCATGAATAATTTGTAAATATTTGTGAATTTTCAGGAATGCACGTATGAATAGAAATGCTGTAATTGACAGACCACAACCTAAACATAAAGTTGTGGCTGCCATTTTATATTACAGTAGAGGGTCCCTGGGGCTGAAAAACAAAATTAAAGTAGCATAAGGAGTCAGGGTGGAGGTACCCTGACCCCAGGAAGGTGAGATAGGGGTGTTTGAGGTCAAATTCTGGGTTTAAAAATATTTTTCTTCACCCTGCACGATATTCAGAGACAATCAAGATTATCCAAGATTAATTAAAATTAATCACAAGCAAAAAAAAAAATGATATTCACATACACTAATTCATTCATTCATACTTACATTCAGAGACTCATGGTCACACTCGCACACCCACTCAGACACTTGTGCACCCACTCAGACCCACTCATAGACTCCCACACCCACTTCCAGACACTCATGCATCCCACTCACTCCCTAATGCACCGACTCACAGACCCACTCAGACACTGATACACCCACTCACAGACCCTCTCAGACACTGACACACCCACTCACAGACCCACTCAGACCCTCACACACCCACTCGGACACTCAGACACCCACTCGCAAATGCACTAAGATCCTCATGCACCCACTCTATGACCCACTCAGACAATGATGCACCCACTCACAGACCCACATGGACACTGATGCACCCACTCACAGATCCACTCAGACCCTCACACAACCAATCACAGACCCACTCAGACACTCCTGCACCTACTCACAAACCCACTCAGACCCCCGTGCACCCACTCGCAAACCCACTCAGACACTGATACACCCACTCACTGACCCACTCAAACACTTACAGACCCACTCACAGACCTACTCAGACACTAACCCAACCACTCGCAGACCCAATCAGGCCCCCACACACCCACCCACAGACCCACTGTGAATCTCATACACCCACTCCCAAACCCACTCAGACCCTCATGCACCCAGTCACAGACCCACTCAAACACTCACCGCCCACTCACAGACCCACCCAGACAATGACACACCCACTCACAGAACCACTCAGACCCTCACACACCAACTCACCGACCCACTCAGACCCCTAAACACCAACTCACCGACCCATTCAAACCCTCATGCACTCACTCACAGACCCACTCAGACACTGATGAACCTGCTCACAGACCCACTCAGACACTGACAACCCACTCACAGGCCCATTACGACCCTCATACACCCACTCACAGAGCCACTCAGACTATCATGCACCCACTTTCACACCCAGGACACTCTCACACCCAGAGACATCCTCTGACCCGCTCAGACACTGATACACCCACTCACAGACCCACTCAGACCCTCACACACCCACTCACAGACCCACTCAGACACTCATTCACCCACTCGCAAACCCACTCAGATTCTCATGCACCCACTCTATAACCTTTTCAGACACTGATGCACCCACTCACAGACCCACAAAGACACTGATGCACCCATTCACAGATCCACTCAGACCCTCAGACAACCAGTCACAGACCTGCTCAGACACTCATGCACCTACTCAAAAACCCACTCAGACTCTCATGCACCCACTCACAGATCCACTCAGACACTGATCCACCCACTCTTACACTAACAGACTCATGCACAGACCTACTCAGACACTGACCCAGCCGTTCACAGACCCAGTCAGGCCCCCACAGATCCACTCAAACTCTCATGCACCCACTCAGACCCTCACGCACCCAGTCACAGACCCACTCAAAGACTCACCCACCCCTCACAGACCCACCCAGGCACTGACACACCTACTCACAGACCCACTCAGACTGATGCACCCATTCACAGACCCACTCAGATCCTCACACACCAACTCACCGACCCACTCAGACCCTCATGCACCCAGTCACAGACCCACTCAGACACTGATGCATCCACTCACAGTCCCACTCAGACACTGATGCCCCACTCACAGACCCACTAAGACCCTCATACACCCACTCACAGAACCACTCAAACTATCATGCACCCACTTTCACACCCAGGACACTATCACAACCAGAAGCATCCTCTGACACCTATTTTCACACGAAGAGAGAAATACTGCTTGGCTGTGCATGGTGCGTTGTTGGGGGTGTTATGGAGGTTGGCCCCAGGGCCTGGCCTGTGGCCAAAGGCCATGTGCGGCGGTGGTTGTATTAACGTATAGTAATGAAAATGACTATACATTAAAAAGAACATAGAAATTCACTGAAAAAAATAAAGGTTACAGGGATGATATAGTTAGGCTCACATTTTAAACATGAAAAACAATAATAATTCACCTGTTACAGTTAGAGTTATCTCAGGTAACTATAACTCATGTCCTTAAGTAACTATAACTCACGCCCCCTATTTGAAGTGTTGGCAGCCAATCAGATATCGGCACAGGGACTGCTTGATCCATGGAGGATCTGCATCCATAGAAATCTATATTTCGTTTTCTTTCAATATCTTTAAAAATAATAAAGGGGTTCACACTAGATCATAAAAAGTACAATCTACACACAAAGATCTAGCTTCCTGGCAAATATGGTGTAATTCTGTCCTGTGGTTTGGGCTGTAGTCATGCCTGAAGACCCTATGCAAAAATGATGGGGGAAACTTGTTTGGGACCCCTCCTTTTTTTTGGCTCCACTTGACTGATCACCCCAAATATTTCAAGACAGCAGCTGAACTGACTGTTGTATGTGTTTTGAAAAGTTTGTGAAGATTCATCAAACGGCACTAAACTTATTGGCAAAACAATAAATGCTTTTCCTATGGAAACTAGGCTCTAAATTTAACTACAGTAGGTAATATATTTATATTACCTTGTTGGTGGTCCCTAGTAGGTAGTTACAGTTAAGACTTAATTTAATTAGGAAAAGTGTTTTTTGACTTGGCTATATCTTTGGTGCCGTTTGACGAATCTTCAGGAAATTTTCCAAAAAAGTGTCAAGTTGACTCTTGTTGTGCATGTAAAGTTTTGGGGTGATGCATGAAGCGGGGGCCAAGAAAAATAGGGGTAAAAAAAGTGTGTTTCCCATGTAAATTCCCATAGAGGTTTTAGAAATGACTGCAGTCTGAACTGCTGGACTGAATTACACCAAATTTGACAGAAAGGTATTTCTTGGTCCGGAAAGTGCCCTTTTTTGATTTGGTGTAGATCCATTCAGTAGTTTTTAAGATAGTGAAGAAAAAACAAATTTGTATGTCCAGGTGCGTGAATAATTCACTCATTCTCCTGATCTCGTGCAGAGGTCTGATTGGCTCCTAACACTTCAATCAGGAAGTGTTGGCAGAGATTTTGGGACTAGACCAAGCTGAGTCGCAACAAAAGATACAAAATAAAGAAAAGGGGGCAGGGTATAAATACCATGACAGACCAGCCTCAGTGGTGGTGTTCCCCTGGGAAACGTCAAGTCAAGAAATTTTTTTTAAAAGTTTTTGCTGCAAATGTGTGGCAAATTCACAAATTTGCATCAAAAATGTAAAAACCAAACTTGGGCTCCCATGCTTGTTTTAAGCAAAGCCCCCGGTTGGGACAAGTCCCCAGGGCCATATATAAAACAGAATAAAGGATGCAGTTGCACTGGTCCCTTCTCCTGAGGCTCTTATGATCCCCAAAGACTACCACCTCCCTGGGGCTAATTTGTTATTAGGGAAGCGGGCTGTGCAGACCACCCTCCAATGGACTCCTGGAGCTCTGGGGACCACCATCTTCCTTGGGCACAAACTAAACACAAGAGAGGAGACGACATGCAGACTGCCTCCTGGGGCTAACTAAATAATTATGTACCAGCCTTTAAGAACCCCAGGCCCCGCTCGGAGACAAATAATTTTTTTTAAATGAGTGGAGGCTACACAGCCCCCCTCCAAGACCATATAAGGCCCAAAGGAGCACCACCTCCCTAGGGCTAGCCCATGTCAATTAATTAAACGAGGAGGGCCGCATGGCACCCCTCCTGGAGCCATATATGGCCTTGGGGACAACCAGCCCCCGCCGGCTCCTGCTCTTTTTCTCTCGAGGTGCGCACCCTCAGGAGATAGCTGTTTGCTCTCACTTGGTGGGACCTTACAGCTCCCAACAAGCGAGAGCAAACACTCCCATCCTCCCAGCACCTTGAGACACTCACAGGTGAGTAGCCATGCTTTACAAATACTGATTGATTGATTGGTTGCTAACTCTGCTTCCAGCAAGTAGGAGCTGTAAAACTTCTCCTGCATGCTGGAAGCAGAGTTTTCATCTGTTTCCCTGCACGCTACCATGTGGGCAGGGAAAAGGATGAAACAATTGCTCCCACATGCATGGAGCTGAATTTCTAGCAGTTCTCTACATGCAAGAGCAATGCCAGCTAACACAGAAGGAGGGAAGGCAGCTGGAACACTGGGGGCCTTGATGTTCTTCCTGCCCTCCCCAGTGATGCATACTAGGTGCCCTGGGAAGGGCCAGAGCCCCCAGGTGCTAGTGACCAAGACCTGGAGTTGGGGTCCCTGGGGCCAAATGTGACCAGGGAGTGGGGCAGCACACCCACCCACTTTAAATAATGTATTTGGGCCCGGGATGTTGTGGCCCTGAAGCCTGGGGGTTCTGCGTGGCCCCCTCATGATTTTTAGTTAGTCCCGGGAAGGTAGTGGTCCCTGGGGCATATGTAAGCCCTGGGGGGGGTCTGTGCACTACCTTTTTTGTATATTTAACGTTCCAGGGAGGTGGTGGCCCCCGAGTCAAGGAGTCCATTGGAGGTGGTATGCACCCTCCCCCCCACAATTTTTTTATGTTTATTAATGTGGTCCTGGGACCTGGCCTACTCGGGAGCTTTCTTACAACCGAACACAGGAGCCCCAAAACGTTTTTTTTGTTTTAATTTTGGGCACAAATTTGAGAATCTGCGTGAATTCGCAGCAACATTTTTTAAATAACTGCTTGTTTGCCTCGGTGGGGTCCCAGAGGGACCCCAGTACCAAGGCCAGGGAGTGAAGGTATTTCTACTCTGCCCCCTTTTCAGTTATTTGCCAAGGCCATGCGTGGCACACAGTTGACAGCTTAATGGGGTGCTGGCTACAACCCCGACACACATGGCTGAAGGCCATACATGAGCACGGGGTATGGTGCTTATAGGGGGGTTAGCCGCAGGCCAGGCCCTGTGTCCAACTCCCACCGCACATAACAGAAGGCAAGTCATGGCATGGAGTTGGGCACATATAGGGTGTAGGATGTAAGGCCAGGCTGCAGGCCAGGCCTTGCGACCAACCCCTGCCACGAACAGTGAAGACCGTGTGTGGCGGTAGTTGAATTAACATAAAACTATGAAAATTACTTAATGTTAACAAAAACATAGAAATTCACTGGAAAAAACCAAAGGTTAAAGGGGCATTATAATTAGGTCACAGTTTACTAACACAAAACTATAGAAATTCAGCATTTACAGTTATGGTTTGCTCAAGTACCTATAAAGCATGTCCTTAGGTAAGGACTACTTGCGCCTTTGCAATGCACTGCTAACAACCCCACATATTACCTCACTCACGAGATCTTTGATAGCATCATTCATAATATCAATGTAACATTTGTACTAAAATTATTGAAGAGACAACCCTGAATGGCAAAGTTGCTAGTTATTGTTATTTTATGGTACAAGTTTTAGTGATTTTACCCCATAAAAAGCCTTCTGCTGGGATTCTAAGAATCATGTTTGAGAGAAAACTGCTTTCCCATGGTTTTCCCATTGAGGTTATAGAAGGTGCTCCAGAAGCTAAAATGAGAGCATATTTTCTGTAATTTCACACTATCTTTCTCAGCCATATGAGAATGAAGTCTGACATTCTCAGTAAACAGGATTAGCCTGTCAGTTGATTCCCTTGTGTTCTACTGCAGCCTCACAGTAAAGAACAACTAGAGCGCTAACAGTCTTAATTATGTCATAAGTGTGGCACACCGAAAGCCATCTTGATTGAATCAAACTGGTAAAATGTAAAACCTTTAATTTACAAAGGAACAAAATGTCGGGGTTCATTTTGCCATAGAAACTGGTTATGCTGTAGAAAATAAAATTAGGGCATGTTTTAAGTTTTAAGTGAGTGCTCAAATATCTTTCTCTTCTATTTCATTAAACCATTCTGACATGCAGACTGAAACATGCACTTTCAACACCATCAGCAGACTGCAAGTAAACCCCCTGGTGATCAGGAGCTTTAGTACAGTGTTTCAATGAGCAACTAGAGTACTAGTATTTGGAACTAATGCCACAAGTGTGGCACATCTGAACCCCATCTTGATGGAATTAAGGTGGAAAACTGAAAGTATTTATTACTGAGGCTACATCAGTGAATGAGGAAATCAGGGAGCTTCAAAACAAATACGTCTCCCAAGATGGGCACAAGAGAAAAATATCCCAAATGTAGCCCAAATATCACACAACTATAGGTCAAGTATAGCCCAATCACAGAAGTGTGGAAAACACTTAACTTGTTTTTTTTTTTGAAGTTTTAGCGCAGACTTGACCCAAAGGTAATGGAGTGCTTTACATGCGTATCAGTTACATTATGCAAGAACACATTCCTTTTGGGCTTTAGGCATGGGGAGATTAAGTGATTTGCCCAGAATCACAGAATGTCTAGCTGACACCGAAACTCGGACCTGGTTCCCCAGTTGAAAAGTCTGCAGCTCTGGCCACAATGCTACATCCTCTCCCCTAAGTGTAACCCCTAAGCAAGTGATCTACTTGATAAAAAACGTGAAGATAGCAAATAACTTAAAAGTGTTTTCTCACTATTTGAGAACTCAGAAAATACATCCTAATTTTAGTTTTTTAGAGCACTGACTAAAGGTAATGCTTAGGTATTACAGTTTTGGTTACATCAAGATGACGTCTGGCGTGTCATACTTTTGTAATAAATATAGAATGTTAGCAATCTAGGTGTTCATTAGAATACTGTGGGGAGGCAGAGGTCAGGGGCATTGGCTCAGATAACTGAGGGCAGGGATGAGGGTGCAGAGGTAACAAGTTGACCACACGGTGCAGGTGGGTGGGTCAGTGGGAGCACAGCAGACCCTGGAGCGCAGGGTAAAGGGGGTGGGGCAACAAACCAACCATGCAGGACAGGCAAGAGAGGCTGTGTCACTATAACAGACCATTGAGGGCAGAAGAAAAAGGCAGTGCCAACAGACTCAATTCAGGCAGGAGACTACTGATGTTTTGAAGCCCAATGGTCTTTGTTTTATGGGTCTCCATCCTAAAATATCGTCTTTTTCAATGTAAGCCAATGGGGAAAATCAATTCCTCATGTTTTTTTCCAAACTCTCCCACCAAATTCCAAATGTTGGCAAGTATGGTACAATAGATCACAGAGGGCAGGAGGAATGGGATAGAGAGATGGCTCGGATAACGAAGGTCAGGAGGGAGATGGGCAGGGGTACCAAACTTACTTTACAGGGCAGGCGTCAGGGATTGCAGCAGCACAATACACCACACAGGGCAGGTGGGACTGCAATGCAGCATAACAGACCATGGAAAGCAATAGGGAGGGGAAAGGGCATGCACATGGAGAACATAGAGCAAAAGGGAAAGAGGCAATAGCAGCAAGCTGACCATACCGGATAGACAAGGGACAGTTGCAGCAAATGGACCATGATCTGCAGGAGGGAGGGGGCATGACAAAGGACCAGGCAAGGCAAGAAGGAGGGGATAGGAACATGCACATGCAAAGGGAGTGCAGGGGTCAAAGGGGCAG
The DNA here is from genome assembly GCF_031143425.1 of Pleurodeles waltl. Lineage (NCBI taxonomy): Eukaryota > Metazoa > Chordata > Amphibia > Caudata > Salamandridae > Pleurodeles > Pleurodeles waltl. The sequence continues at coordinate 262,568,207 of NC_090448.1, read as the reverse complement.
GGCAGAAGAAGCAAGCTGTCCATGGCGGGAAGGCAGATATAAATATAGATATTTTGCACTGTGGTTGTCACTGTTGAGTAGTTATAGTACGGCCCGGGTTTCAATAGGGAAATATATATTTTTTTGTTTGATAATAACTTTGGCTCTGTTTGACAAATCTTCAAGCAACTTACCACAAAAAAAGTTTACGTCAACTCAGCTCCTTTGTGAAAAGTTTCAGAGAAGTCCATCGGGGGGCAAGATAACAGTGGGTCCCAAGAAACAATTTGCTAGTGCAATATACTATTGGAGATTTGAACAGCGCTACAGACAAAATGCCTGAATAAAATTACCCTAAATTTGGCAGAAAGCGTGATCTTTAGTGTGCTTTTTGTGATTTGGTGTAAATTCGCTTAGTAGTTTTTGAGAAATGAATGTTCAAAATGTATGTATATAGCAATATATTACCATCACAGCACACAAGTTTAAAACACTCTGTCTAATTGGCTGCATGCAACATGCAGAGAAAGTTGAAACTGCCATTTTATGAAACAGGAACTATAACTCTAGCCCCTCCCATGAACAGTGTTGTAATCAATTATATAATTTCAGATTTTATTAGTGATGTTTTCAGTGATGTCGTGCAATATTTCATGAGTGATATATTATGTGAGGTCATAAGCAGTGCATGGTGAGGGTGCAAGTTATAGGTTCTTCAGCTATTGCCAGTGAATTACAGGGTTTTCTAAGTTTAAAATGTTATGTTTCGCTGACATTTTGACTTACCCATAACATCATTTTAACCTCTCTTTTTTCTGAGAAATTCCAAGATTTTTTAATGTGAGGTAAGATAATATTACCATACCCATATTTATGTATGTATGTGTGTATGTGTATATTTGTCTTCTGCATAGATGTGGAGTCAGAAAATTAAATCTATACTTACCAATATGCACTTACTGTGTTGATATGTTGGTCCTCAATACGTTGCCCTCGATATGATAGCTTAGAGTTGTTGATACTATGCTGTAAAATGCAACCATTCAAGATAATTGATTGTGTCTGTCAGCTACTTGACATCCCCACATACAAATATTGGTCCCGGCCATGATCACACTTCAGTTGTAACAGCTTTTTTTTGTGTTCTGTAAAGCCAAATATCAATCATGAACTCTAGACTTCATGTTTGTTCCTACCATAACATACAACAAACTCTCTTTGGCATCGGGAGTTACATTGTGGTGGTCACTGTAACCTATTATGAATTAGTAAATTATCAATGGCTTTATCTAGTAAAGTATAATTGAAAGCATTAATTAAAATAAAACCAGTTATGGTCCACAGAAGGTGGCATCTTGTGATGGGGTATTGTGTTTTGACATTGTTCTCCATGCTATGGTTCACTCTAGCTGCTTACTGAGGGGTAAATCATATAGTTGTTCATTATGACCAAGCTTCAGGAGCTCTAGAGTACTGAACTGTGGCTTTGTACCCTTGTGAATATTGAATTTAACATTTTGTGTGGCTTTAGGGCTATGGAATTCACCAAGGCAATGCGGGTGTTCAGACTAGTATGCACCACTACTAATCTGATTAGAGGTAGAGTTTCCGATTCTTCTATAAATAGCTGTCGCCACCTTTAATGCTACTAACAGTTTTGAGTGTTTTCAAGGTTTGGCCTCTGTAGTTAGTTTAGTGATTTCACTTTCCTATTTCCCTATTCTTTTTCCTCTGCCAACTCATAAATCCTGATTATTTGGCAATTTGTTATTTTTATTAAATATCCCAGATTTTCAAATTGGTTGAGCATTAGCACTTTTGAAATAGATTGATAATCTGTCCTTGAAATGATGAATTTGATTTCAAAATAGTTCAACCATATATAGATAGATGAAAATTCAAATGGAACCATTTTGTATCTAATCTGTAACTCCAGGAAGATTTTGACTTTCATCTACTGTTTCACTCAGAATCATGAGTCAATTCTGTTCTTTGACATGGTTGTAATCTTACATCAAGCAAAAAGAACTTTCTTAAGGACCAAATGTTGGTACTTTTCTCAAAAGCAGTTAATTGTTACTGTGCGGTGTCTGTGGAGTGTACTGATATTTATAGCTACCATTTAAGTTTCTAGCCCAAATCACTGGTACTCTCCAATGAAATAGAATATATGAAAATAAGACAAAACAAATACATAAATACATAAAGTAAAGTACATATAAGTAAAAACAATTACATTGGATAAGAATGTTGATCACTTTGTGCTCTTGAATCAGATTGAATAGTTGATACATATTCCAAGAGGTAATGGAAGGGCAAGATGTCAAATTCAGTACTTTAATAGGGTATACAAAAAATGCCCAATCTAAGGTACATATTTGTTTTTAAAATTGTTTTTTTATTTACATTTTGAAAATGTAGATGAGTTAAAATCAGCAGCTGTACAAAAAAATAAAACATACTCTCAACCGCTAGGGCCAAAATAGTAAACCAGATGTATGCTGAAAGTTTCATTTAAAGGCATACTAGTGAAGCTAATATTGGTTATGGTATGCCATAAAGATGCATGGGCTGGAGACCGTGAGCACTCAACAGTTATAATAAACCTTTAAGGCTTACTCATTTAGTTTGAGCAGCGTTTCTCAAAGACAAAACATGCTAGACCTAATCTTACAAAGCATAGAGTGTACTACAATATATATACCATATTTCCTAATTTTCTGTGGTGTAGGGCAAAAGGGTTTATTAAAGTCTGGCACAAACATGCAAAATATAAAAAGCAATCACCTTTATGGAACTGAGTTAATGACTCTACTAATGCTAGTAAAAAAAATATGGTCAAGGTCTTAGTTCTAACGTTCATTTATTGCCACCCCCCCCCCTCATGATCCAGTGGTACATAATTGTGGGCTGCTGAATACAGTTACTGTTTCCAAAATCAATTTTCAAATAAAGTGATTTGTCATAAGGTACTTAATAAGAAAGGTATTTTCCCTTGGTTTAACAAAAGTTAGAGGTACATATTTCCTGAAAGGGTGGAATTAATCAAGGTTTTCAGGTCTGCACACATGGCACTGAAACACATTTTATTATCTCTTTGTTTACCTTTCTGACTGGTATCATAATCACTGCTATTTAAAGCTAATTAACCATATTTATCCTTTTCAAGCCGCCTTTTGAAATATCATAGCGGAAAAATGACAAATGGCAACAAAAGTTTTGGTCTGATTAAGGATGGCGTCCAATCCTCCTCGTTAGAATAGTGAATTTTGGTATAAGTAGATACTATTATTTCAGTGTCCATCATTGTCCTCTGAATAATTATCTATGACCCTCCCTTCTTTGTCATCATTTTCAGTGTCAATATGATATTCCTATTTAAAATGACACAACATCTGACTCCACTTCTACAGTTACAATTATCAAAACTCTTTAAGCAGCAGTCTTCATAAATAATAAATTGCTGTGTGCTGAAAAAACACTATGCTTTTTTTCTGTTTTTCCTGGGCCTTGAGTTTGTTTTCTTCACCCCTGTAGGAAGTATGATTGTGCCATAGCAAACAAACTTGCCACTGTTGTTCCTTAAGATCTGTTTTTCCTTTACTGAGAAAGAATGGATTTTGAAAGCTCATTATAAAGAGAATTTGCAAAATTGTTTATCTTTGTTTTTGTAATAAAGAAAGATCAAGATCTTAAACATTGCATATTACAATCCAGGATTGATGTCTTTTAACTTTTATAAGAGACATCTTAAAATCAGTTCAAGGATCTTGAATCTTTACTTTGCTTGATGTATGAGGTGCTTTCTATATGTGCTTAAAGGAAGGAGACAAAAGGAAAATAACTTTTTGCACGACCTTTTTGAGAATATTGAAGTGTAGTGGCATTTAGGCTGTGCAGTGTTCCTACCATTTTGCAGTCTTTTATAGATTAAATGGGGCATATTTAAGAGCCCCTAGCGCCACTGGAGCATCATTTTATGTGACACTCCAGGGGCGCTGACCTCTGCTCCATATTTATAAGGCGGTGTAACACCACCTTTTGTGGCATTACACCTCCTTGTAAATATGGGTCCCTCTGACGCAACATTCTGCGTCAGAGGAGCGTGCAGTGGGTGTTGGTGTGAGCGTACCACAGCAACACCCATTGCATTTTGATGCTGCCTCAGATTTATGAGATTTGGAAAACCTGCAGCAGCACCAAAATCTAACACCACCCCAGGCACAATGAGGAGGAATACTTTTATTCCTCCTTGTTTTTAGCTTTTTTATACGTGCTGCATTCTGCAGTACACATAGAAAGAGCAAAATGGGAAGAAATTATTGTTTGTGTGTGGGAAGGTGTCTCTTCCTGCTCATAAACAATCATTTCAAAATTATGCTTCTGCACTTCTGTGTGTGTTGCAGAATGCAGCACACACAGAAGTGGTGAACTGCCATTAGTGATTGTTTATGTGAAGGAAGGGACACCTTCCTGCACATAAACAATCTCAACCCTCAATGCAGACATCCTTGCACAATGGTGCAAAGATGCCTGCGTTGGCACTGGCAGCTAGATTAAGCTTTAGTTATCCAGTCTTTCTTGTGTCCAGCTGTTAGACACTGGGTTCTTGGTTGAATGGGTGTGAGCCCTGGTCCAGCAGAAACCACAATCCTAGGGAGTGTGAGGCAGCACAAGCAAAACCCAAACTAACCTGTGCTGTAATCCCTTGTACCTTGGCACAGAGCAAACAGGCTTAACGTAGTGGCAATGTGTAAAGTATTTGAGCAACACTTCAAGCAGTAACACAGTGAACACCATCACACAAAAAAATACCACACCAGGTCTGGAAAATAGGGCCTAATCTAATAATTAGAAGAAGATCACAATGACAAAACTTCTATCAGTAGTACCAGAGTTAGGATCTTTTAAAGAAGAAACTGTAAAATAGCACCAAAAACCAGAAAGCTTCACCCACTGATATATGGTAGCACTGGATCGGGCCAAAGTCAAAAAGTTCAGGCCGACCACAATGGAGTATGGGTCAGATATGGTCCCTGATGGGTTCCGCTAAACATTTAACTTATCAAGTTTTGTGCCACGAGTCTTGTTTACATTGGAGAGGATTGCAGAGAGCAAGGAGAGCCTTGCAGGTGGTGGTCAGAATGGCACAAAGTGCAGGCTGGACATTGTGGACTGGCGGGATGGAGCTTTGTGGTTCCGGTCCCCCACAGGTGAACAATGCTTGCTGTATGAATCGGAAGACTGGAGGCAGCTCGCGCTGAATTTCGGTGAAAGGGTCATAGTTCTGGTGTTAACGAGCCCAGTCACAGTCATGAAGAGCCCAAGAGCTTGATTTCAAGATTGAAGGAGCCACATCAAGGGTCGAGAACCCGAAATGCACCACTTAGGGGTCAGGGACTTATTGCAGCTGAGAACAGGAGCTGGTAGGAGAGCTTTGTATGTCCCTGAGGCTCGTAAAAGGAGGCCAGCAGACTTGACCCTTGAGTCCCTCTGGGGTTCTGGGTACAAGGAGAAGCTGCAGGTCAAGCTCTTCTTCACTAGACAGGATGGCAACAGGTCAGCAAAACAGGACAGCCATTCATTTCCAGTAATAATCCAGCAGAGGAACAGTCCTTGTTGCATCACAGCAATCCTTCTTCCTGGCAGAATATCTACAAGTCCAGAAGCCTAATGAAGAGTTGGTGGCGGAGATCCTTCTTTTATGCCCTGGTGCCCTGGTTCTGGAGTTTGGGAAAACCTCTAGACTGTGGATTTGTAATGCATGACATTTACTGCCTCCACAGCCCTGGCTCCAAGTTGGTTGAAGTGACATTACAGGGTTGTTAGGGCCTTTGAGTGAAGGTAGAGCACAGGCTATTCAGGTGTAAGTGGGGCTGTGCCCAGCTCCCCTCCCCATCCTGCCACAGATGGCCCACTCAGTCACACCTAATCCCTCTATTGTGTGACTGTCTGGGAGGAATTTTCAAAGTCTGACAGTCACACCCAGTCATGTGGCCCAGGCTAGGCTATAGGCACAAAAGGGCTAGGGGGATGAAAATGCCAACTTTCTAATCTTGAACAACTTTGAAAAAAAATAATCAGGACAGAATTGCATGCCAAAATATTAACTGATATTCATTGAAGACAATGACTTTAACACTGGTTTTAGCTCTATTTCTAACAAATGCTCCCAACAATGGATGGGGTTAAGTATTGAAACTGGTGCAAAACATATTGAGTTGATCAAAAAAGAGATTTCAGTATTAGGAAAACAATTACTGGAGGATCAAACAATCATAGGTACTAAAGAATTTCTATAAAATGTGGAGGCTTCTGGTGCAGAATTTCTTAGAATAAATATAATAAAGACAAGCTGCAAAAAGATACTAAGAAGTACAGTAAAGAACAGTGTTGGACTTTTGGCCATACGCATGGTCATCCCTAGTCTTTTTGCCTCCTTCCTCCTGGTTTTTCTGACCTTTCGCTGTTGGCTCTAGGACTCTGAGCACTTTATCACTGCTGACCAGTGTTAAAGTGCAGGTGCTCTCCCATCTAAAGTTGGTATGATTGGCTTATACCTGATTGGCATATTTAATTTACCTATAAGTCCCTTGTACAGTGGTATCTCTATACCCAGGGCCTGTAAATTAAATACTACTAGTGGGCCTGCAGCGCTGCTTGCGCCACCCACTGAAGTAGACTTTCAAACCTGTCTCAGGCCTGCTAGCGCAGGGCCTGTGTGCGCAGTTTTCTGCCACAGGGACCTGGCATCTAAATTTACTTGCCAGGCCCAGAACTCCCCTTTTACTACATGTAAGTCACCCCTAAAGTACGCCCTGTGGGCAAGGTGCCATGTATGTAGAAAGGCAGGACATGTGCCATATTGCATGGCCTGTCCTGGTAGTGACAAACAGCCTAACTTGGTGTCTCACTGCTGTGAGTGCTGCCTTCTCATAGGATTGCATTAGAAATGCCCTGCCTTATGTGTAGGGGTATTGTCTGATTTATGAGGGCTAGCGTAGGCGTGTTTGGTATGGTTGTGATGGTGATAATAAATACTGCTTACTGGTGTGGGTGTATTTTTTATTACTATCACAGAAATGCCACTTCTAGAAAGTGCGCATTTATCTGTGCTTATGATTCTGGTGTTTTGCAGCTTGACTCCAATCCACGTCTGGGCAGAGTGACAGTTGGGGCTTTGTGCATACTTTTCAGACAGCCTGTACACAGGGAGGGTGGAGGTGTCACTGAGGTGCATCTACATACTGAATAGTCTTCCTGGGCTGAGAGAAGGGAGAGGCGGGGCACACCTACATTTGTAAAGGCTGTGCCCTGGCCTCACACAATAGGGTCGTTAACCCCCCACTGATGTTTGGAGCCTGTGCTGAAAGGAGAGAGGGGGCACTCCCAGAACCAGTTGTAACTGGCTGGAACCTCCTCTCCCTACCACTGTAAAACACTGTAAGAACTGACTATAAGTACAGGGGAATTTTCCCCACAATTTGAACATTCTTGGAACTTGAAACTGGACACAGGACGCTGATGAATGGACTCACCAGGAAACCGCCATGGACTGCTGCTGCTGTGCTGACCTGTGACCTGCCTGGTCACTAGGAGGAACTGCCACCATCTGCACCCCTTGTGCTGGCCTGTAGCTGGGCCCACCAGCCCTATGCTCCTTCTTGTGTAGTTGTTCCCAGGGGCAGGGTGCTGTGGCCCCTGACCCCTGCAACGATCTTTGACATCTGTGCCCAGGATGCTTGAAGAGAAAAAAAAAGGCATTCTTTTAATAGTGGAAGCTGCTGAGGTCCTAGCGCTTTGAAAGCGCTTTTCTTTTGCTTGAGGAAATCACCGCCGCAGCCCGGGTTTTAAATCATGCCCTCGCGCTTCCTGGAGCGCGTCTCTACTAAAAAGAAATCACCGCCGCAGCCCGGATTTTAAATATGTCCTCGCGCTTCCTGGAGCGCGCCTGGACTAAAAAGGAAATCACCGCCGCAACCCGGGCAGAGCACTCAGCTGAGCGCGAGGTTTGTGTTCAGCCCTGTGCCCCCAGGGCACGAAGGAAAGCTCCTTGTTGGATCCTAAGGAGCAAGCGTGCTCCTGTGGGTGCCCCCGGGGCGAGGACTGCTCTGGTGAGTCCCCCCGGGGCACCGGAAGGCCCTGCCGTGGGCCGGAAAGAATCCCGAGACGGCCGGGAGAGGAGGAAGCCTCTCCCTGCCCTGCTGAGCCTGGAGAGGCTCTCTCGGGGAGTTCCCGGGCGGACCGAGGCCTCGCCGGAGGCTCGCCCGCGCCGCTGGTCCCCAGCTTGGCCCTTGTGTGGGCCGGCACTAATTTTCTGGGCTCCCCCCTAGTGAGGAGAGCCAGACAAGGCTCGGGGGGCCCGACAAAGGTTGCGGGTCCCAGGAGGGGCCCGCACTTGAATCGGAGGGGGTGCGTGGCGCCCCCCTCCGTCCCAAAGGTTTCCCTGACCGGGGCCCCCCTCGGGAGGGCCGGTGGAGGCCTAGGGGGGCCCCCAGTGTTGACGGCCCTCAGAGGGGCCCGTTTTTCATCTAGAGGAGGTGCGTGCCGCCCTCCCCTATCCCCAGGAGATCAGGGAGGCCCCCGTTTTGCGCAGAGGAGCGCCGGGGGCCCCATTATTCGTATTAGGCACTGGAGGTGCCTCTACCATCTACCAGGTACTTTTAAATGGACCAATAGGATCATAATTGAAGTTCTTTTTACAGACTTTTCTAATTGTGATATATTGCCTACCTGTTCTTTGATGGTTTTACATATGTGTGCACATGTTCCTTTTATGGGCATGACTTGCTAATATGTTTGCTTAACTTGCCATAGGTTTTCTAATGTTCCTACTATGGGCGTTTTATGATATTCTTATGACAAGTGTGCTAATGTGATAACGTGTTTCCTGACTACTGCTTATGTTGCAGAATACTGAGTAACCTGTGTGTTATGTGTGACTACTGCTAGTTTGCAGAGTAACTAATGTGTAACGTTCTGACAACTGCTAAGGTAGCAGGATAGTACTGTTATGTGATGTTGGTCTAATAATTACGTTGTGTACAATACAGTGTATTTTTATATAATCTGGTGTTGTGTTTCCTTTGTGGTGGGGATATTGCGTCACATGTATGTGTGTGTTGTGCAAACGCTTTACGCATTGCCTCCGGGTTAAGCCTGACTGCTCGTGCCAAGCTACCAAGGGGGTGAGCAGGGGTGATCTTGGATGTGTAACTCCCTTGCCCTGACTAGAGTGGGTAAGTTCTGCCTGGCTGAGGTGCATACCCTAGCCAACCAGAAACCCCATTTCTAACATTGGAAGTCAGCGGTGAGGATAGGACTTGCGCTTGCACAATACCATTGTGACTCATTATTTCACTATAAGGATTTCGTTTAGACCATCACATGTTTGGCTTCTCTTAACTTTCTCTCTTTGGTCATTTTACCTGTTTACAGTTCTCACGCTTGGGTATTGTGGTTGTCACAGTTGAGTTATTTGTACCTTTTCAAGATGGGGCTTACCTTTGATTTAGAGGACCTGCCGTTTTACACGCAGGGGGAATTAGAGGGGTTCTGTAGAGAGAGAGGGCTGCCTGTAGAAGGGGACCTCAGGAGATCTCTGAATTTCTTTGAAAGGTTTGTGACATTTACCCAGGGAGGGAGTGTGCTTAGGGGGTACCCAGAGGATCCTGAGTGTAGCGAGGGTTCCCAATGGGAGGGCTCCCAGACCTCATCCCTAGAGAGTGGTAGAGAGACTGATCAGGAGGGTGAGAATGACCGGGTGGGGACGCCAGTTGACAGGGAAGGCCCCAGTGATAGGGAGTCCCTTGCTGGGTCCAGTGTAAGAAGCAGGGCTACCTCTCATTCCATGACGCCTGATGAGCTAAGAGATAGGCGGGAAGAGAGGGACCTGAAGTTGCAGTTAGCGCGCCTAGCTGTTGAGGAGAGAAGGGCTGAGGTAGAGAAGGCCTTAGTACAGGAGAGAATGGCAGAGGCAGAGAGGGCCTTTGCCAGAGAAAGACTCGCTCTAGAGCGCAGTCTGAAGGTTCTGGACTCACCAGCGTTGCAGGTGGAGTCCAGTGGTGGCAGCAATGTACAGTGCTGTAGCAAAGAGGTTCCTCACATACCCATAGATCTGGTACCTAGGTTCCAAGAGGGGGGTGACATACGTCAGTGGTTAAAGGAATATGAGAAGGCTCTGGTAGAGCGCAGGATCCCTGAGAAGGATTGGGGAACTGGCCTAGGGAGTTTTATTCCTGAGGAGGGGAGGGATGCCCTACTGACTCTAGAAGAGAGTGACAGGGAGGGGTACTCCGCTGTGAAGAACGCACTGATTGTGAAGTATGGTTTCTCCCCTGAGGAATACAGAAAAAGGTTTAGGGGTGGTAAGAAACTGTCCCACCAGTCTTGGGAGGAGTTTGTGGAGGCTTGCTGCATTGCACTAGATGGATGGGTGAAGGGTAGCACAGTAAACAATTTTGAAGGGCTGTTTAATCTGATTCTCAGAGAGCACCTGTTTCGTTGTTGTTTTTCAGAGTTACGCCAACACTTGTCAGTGTGTGAGCTCTCTGACCCCAGGGAGCTTGCAAAGGAGGCAGACTTCTGGTTGCGTACCAGAGGGTCTGGTGTGACATTAGGGGGTGTTCCTAATGAGAGTGGTCTAGGTGTTTCCCAACCAGGTGTGGTGGGAAAGGCTTGTGTCCCAGGTAGGTCCCAGTGTATTGGGGCGGGTAAGGCACCCCATGTCCAGTCTCAGAGGAGAGGGAATGGGGTTGGGCTGAGGCCCAGGGTACCCGAGCTCCAGTCCCAGGTCCTGGGGGGTTCCATGAGTGAACGCCAGGAGGTGAGCCTAGCCTGTGCCGTAGGGCCAGCTGTTCAGAAGGATCCCATTTTGTCATTAGGACTTGGGCGGGTGGCTGATGATAGCGTTCCGCCGGTCCTGGTGTCTGGTAGCCTTGCTCTACAGCGGAGGAGGCGGAAATCCAGGCATAGGGTTGAGAGGGGGCTGCGGGCCCCAGTGGAGAACCTGGAGGGTCAGGGGTCAGCTCTGAGTGCAGAGCCCCCCAGGAATGACCTTGGTGAGACCATTTCTGGGCTGGGGGGAATCCAGACTCTGTCAGATGGGCAGAGGTCAGGAGACCTGCGCCAGCCAGACTCTTGTATGGCCCTTGGGGAAAGTGTTTCCCTTGTGGGGGGTAGGTGTGCCCCCCAGGAAGTCCTGGTGCGCCAGGCAATGATTCAACCGCAGGGTGGTGACTCTAGGTTGGATGATCAGGTTCAGGGGGTAAACTCTGACCTGATGGGGAGTACGTGTGCTCCCAAGGAAGTCCTGGTGCGCCAGGCAGTGGTTCAACCGCAGGGTAGTGACTCTGGATTGGATTGCCAGATTCAGGGGGTAAGCTCTGATCTGGTAGGGGGTAGGTGTGCTCCCAAGGAAGTCCTGGTTCGCTGGGCAAAGGTCCAGTCTAAGGGTGTCGTCCCTGGACTAGATAGACAGGTTCAGGGGGTAAACTCTGACCTGGTTGGGGGGGCGGTTAGTGTGCTCACCCCCCTGTGTGAAACTTCTGGTGGCTTCTCCCGAGGTGGGGAGACGCAGGACTCTGGAAGTGGGGTTCAGGGAGGGGGAAGCCCGCCCCGGACCCCGGTGCAACTCAAGGGTGTCGTCCCTAGGTTGGGTGGTCAGTCGCCAGGTAGTGATCCTGGGCTGGCGAGAAAATTGTGCAGGGCTGCTGTACCCAGCACCCTGGCAAGTGTGGATTCTGGTGATACCCCTCCTAGGAGAGGAGGGCGGGATCCTAGAAGGAGGGGTAGAGGGAGGAGAGCCTCGCCTCTAGCCCCTGTAGAACCTATGGGTGCGGACCCTAGGTTGGTGGATCAGTGGCAGGGTAGAGCCCCTGAACTGATCGGAAATGGAGTGGAGACAGGTTGCTTTGCACCTGGGGCTACCGCCCCCCACTCATTATGGTTTCAGAGACCAGAGGCTCCTAGATGGCCTGGGGCCTGGTTCTGGCCATTGGCAGCTAGAGAATCCCCGTGGGTTGGTCTAGGCTGCCTGGGACGCATTGACAGAGAGATCCCAGTGGAGTCAGGAAGGCGTAGAACTGGAACATGCCCCTGCTGTTGTGGGCCTGGGTCCTTGTTCTATCGCCCCAATCAGGAAAGTACATCAAGGTATTGATTGTTCTCCCCTGGATTTTGGCTGGTAGGGGGTTGTGTTGGACTTTTGGCCATACGCATGGTCATCCCTAGTCTTTTTGCCTCCTTCCTCCTGGTTTTTCTGACCTTTCGCTGTTGGCTCTAGGACTCTGAGCACTTTATCACTGCTGACCAGTGTTAAAGTGCAGGTGCTCTCCCATCTAAAGTTGGTATGATTGGCTTATACCTGATTGGCATATTTAATTTACCTATAAGTCCCTTGTACAGTGGTATCTCTATACCCAGGGCCTGTAAATTAAATACTACTAGTGGGCCTGCAGCGCTGCTTGCGCCACCCACTGAAGTAGACTTTCAAACCTGTCTCAGGCCTGCTAGCGCAGGGCATGTGTGCGCAGTTTTCTGCCACAGGGACCTGGCATCTAAATTTACTTGCCAGGCCCAGAACTCCCCTTTTACTACATGTAAGTCACCCCTAAAGTACGCCCTGTGGGCAGGGTGCCATGTATGTAGAAAGGCAGGACATGTGCCATATTGCATGGCCTGTCCTGGTAGTGACAAACAGCCTAACTTGGTGTCTCACTGCTGTGAGTGCTGCCTTCTCATAGGATTGCATTAGAAATGCCCTGCCTTATGTGTAGGGGTATTGTCTGATTTATGAGGGCTAGCGTAGGCGTGTTTGGTATGGTTGTGATGGTGATAATAAATACTGCTTACTGGTGTGGGTGTATTTTTTATTACTATCACAGAAATGCCACTTCTAGAAAGTGCGCATTTATCTGTGCTTATGATTCTGGTGTTTTGCAGCTTGACTCCAATCCACGTCTGGGCAGAGTGACAGTTGGGGCTTTGTGCATACTTTTCAGACAGCCTGTACACAGGGAGGGTGGAGGTGTCACTGAGGTGCATCTACATACTGAATAGTCTTCCTGGGCTGAGAGAAGGGAGAGGCGGGGCACACCTACATTTGTAAAGGCTGTGCCCTGGCCTCACACAATAGGGTCGTTAACCCCCCACTGATGTTTGGAGCCTGTGCTGAAAGGAGAGAGGGGGCACTCCCAGAACCAGTTGTAACTGGCTGGAACCTCCTCTCCCTACCACTGTAAAACACTGTAAGAACTGACTATAAGTACAGGGGAATTTTCCCCACAATTTGAACATTCTTGGAACTTGAAACTGGACACAGGACGCTGATGAATGGACTCACCAGGAAACCGCCATGGACTGCTGCTGCTGTGCTGACCTGTGACCTGCCTGGTCACTAGGAGGAACTGCCACCATCTGCACCCCTTGTGCTGGCCTGTAGCTGGGCCCACCAGCCCTATGCTCCTTCTTGTGTAGTTGTTCCCAGGGGCAGGGTGCTGTGGCCCCTGACCCCTGCAACGATCTTTGACATCTGTGCCCAGGATGCTTGAAGAGAAAAAAAAAGGCATTCTTTTAATAGTGGAAGCTGCTGAGGTCCTAGCGCTTTGAAAGCGCTTTTCTTTTGCTTGAGGAAATCACCGCCGCAGCCCGGGTTTTAAATCATGCCCTCGCGCTTCCTGGAGCGCGTCTCTACTAAAAAGAAATCACCGCCGCAGCCCGGATTTTAAATATGTCCTCGCGCTTCCTGGAGCGCGCCTGGACTAAAAAGGAAATCACCGCCGCAACCCGGGCAGAGCACTCAGCTGAGCGCGAGGTTTGTGTTCAGCCCTGTGCCCCCAGGGCACGAAGGAAAGCTCCTTGTTGGATCCTAAGGAGCAAGCGTGCTCCTGTGGGTGCCCCCGGGGCGAGGACTGCTCTGGTGAGTCCCCCCGGGGCACCGGAAGGCCCTGCCGTGGGCCGGAAAGAATCCCGAGACGGCCGGGAGAGGAGGAAGCCTCTCCCTGCCCTGCTGAGCCTGGAGAGGCTCTCTCGGGGAGTTCCCGGGCGGACCGAGGCCTCGCCGGAGGCTCGCCCGCGCCGCTGGTCCCCAGCTTGGCCCTTGTGTGGGCCGGCACTAATTTTCTGGGCTCCCCCCTAGTGAGGAGAGCCAGACAAGGCTCGGGGGGCCCGACAAAGGTTGCGGGTCCCAGGAGGGGCCCGCACTTGAATCGGAGGGGGTGCGTGGCGCCCCCCTCCGTCCCAAAGGTTTCCCTGACCGGGGCCCCCCTCGGGAGGGCCGGTGGAGGCCTAGGGGGGCCCCCAGTGTTGACAGCCCTCAGAGGGGCCCGTTTTTCATCTAGAGGAGGTGCGTGCCGCCCTCCCCTATCCCCAGGAGATCAGGGAGGCCCCCGTTTTGCGCAGAGGAGCGCCGGGGGCCCCATTATTCGTATTAGGCACTGGAGGTGCCTCTACCATCTACCAGGTACTTTTAAATGGACCAATAGGATCATAATTGAAGTTCTTTTTACAGACTTTTCTAATTGTGATATATTGCCTACCTGTTCTTTGATGGTTTTACATATGTGTGCACATGTTCCTTTTATGGGCATGACTTGCTAATATGTTTGCTTAACTTGCCATAGGTTTTCTAATGTTCCTACTATGGGCGTTTTATGATATTCTTATGACAAGTGTGCTAATGTGATAACGTGTTTCCTGACTACTGCTTATGTTGCAGAATACTGAGTAACCTGTGTGTTATGTGTGACTACTGCTAGTTTGCAGAGTAACTAATGTGTAACGTTCTGACAACTGCTAAGGTAGCAGGATAGTACTGTTATGTGATGTTGGTCTAATAATTACGTTGTGTACAATACAGTGTATTTTTATATAATCTGGTGTTGTGTTTCCTTTGTGGTGGGGATATTGCGTCACATGTATGTGTGTGTTGTGCAAACGCTTTACGCATTGCCTCCGGGTTAAGCCTGACTGCTCGTGCCAAGCTACCAAGGGGGTGAGCAGGGGTGATCTTGGATGTGTAACTCCCTTGCCCTGACTAGAGTGGGTAAGTTCTGCCTGGCTGAGGTGCATACCCTAGCCAACCAGAAACCCCATTTCTAACAAACAGACATACTCATATCTAATAACATACATTTATCAGCAATGTCTAAGTAATGGGGGATTGCATCATAAAAGGCTAACATTTTCTGAAAGCAGGACACAGTTGGGAGCACACAGCCTCAAAATCCAGCATGCAGTTTGCCCCAATGAATTATGGTAAATGCAGTACAGATTTGTGCTTACTTTATCAGTATTCTCTAGTTGTTCACCTTAGTGGGTGCAACTAGTGTTGTATATCTCTAAACACATGTTTCTAGGTTTAGCCCTTCATCAGTAGAGAGCAGCAGGCTTTTTTCTTGGGTTGCTGGAAAAGCTGCCAAAATCCTATCAGGTCTCAGTACCACTCAGTGGCACACAGGTGCATCAACCAAAGCTCATCAGCTTACTGGCTTAAGGGAGGCTTTTTTAACAGGAAATAGTTGGGAGCACACTGCCTCACACTCCAGCATGCAGTTTTACCCAGTGCATTATGGTAAATGTGGTACAAAATCACGCTTACTTCAGTTGTAGACTGGAGTTTTTCACCTTAGTGGGTGCAGCTAGTGCTGTATATCGCTTTATAAATGGACAGTGACAGTACTTCAGGAGGAGAAAACAGTTAAGGTTCAGTCCTGGTCCATCTATCTCTAACCTCCAGTCTTTTTACCCCGGGCCAGAGACCACAAAGAGACAGAGTAGGAAACACGAGATTAGGATAGTTCAGGAATCAACACACTCCTGGCTTTCACCAGACATTGAATCAATATTACAAATGGTAGATACCCAGTCACCTAATGAGAACTTGAAACAGTACCAATTTTTACTTTATCATCACATGATTTAAGTAGCACTGAGATTGAAGTTCTAAGTGTGGGCCTGTCTTTTGTTCCCACAAAAATAAATTATTTTTTCTTCACACAAATTGAATTGTCCAAGTTCTTCAGAGCACTCAGATTACATATTTTTTTCACATGACGCCCATGAGTGAAAACCATGATATCACTGGTTTACATTGCCCTTCCACCTTTTATCCAACTACAAGTCTTATGCCTAGGGAACTACTGACTTTTGAAAATGTAGTTTTGGCTGAGGATGAGCAGATTTTCAAACACTATAGATAACTACAGTGCAATTTTATTAAGACACAACAAGTTGCTTTGAACTCTTTGTCTTCATGCAAAGATATTGTAATAAAACCAGCAGACAAAGGTGAAAGTATAATTATACAGGACAAAAAAGACTATGGGGGTCATTACAACCCTGGCGGACGGTTTTAAAGCTGCGGTAATACCACAAACAGGCCGGCGGAAAACAAAAAGGGAATTATGACCATGGCGGAAACCGCCAACATAGACAGCCACTTTAACACTCCGACCGCCACGGCGGTACAGACAAGCAGCTCGGCGGTCACCGGCAACAGACAGGTGGAAGACAAAGTACCGCCCACAGTATTACAACACACCAATGCACCTTTTCCGGGGCGGATTCACCGTGGATAAAAACATGGCGGAAAGAGCTTTTGCAATGGGAAAACGCTCACCTGAACACACTCCACGAAGAAGGAGGCCACCATGGAGCCCGAACTCCAAATACTCCCTGCGATTGTGTTCCTGCTCCTCTACGAACACCAGCAACGGCGGCGCCGAAGACAGTGGTGAGTACTGCACCTACAACATAGGGGAGGGGGGAGGCAAAAGTCAGGGACACACACACGCAACGCACCCACCCCCACCCGACCCTCACCCACTACAACACACACACCAATGCATATCCAAACATCACAGTAACAACCCCCCCGGAAGAATGCAAAGACAAAAGGAAATGAGTGCAACCATTGTAATATATCAAAATACAGTAAGCTCATTTATACAGATATATATACACATTAAAAATATATACATCACGATTAGTAGTGCAGGTATGCACATTTCAATGTCCGTGGACCACTGGGCCCACAATGCATGGGCGAGGCCCACACTAGATACCTGTCCACAAACGGAGAGAACACTGCAGGGGCATCAGATAGAAATACAACAGGCACCTTAGGGGGAACGGAAGGGGGGCACCTCAGCCAGATGACTGCACCACGCCAGATCCACGATGTTGCTCCATGCCCATTGATGTATCCTGGGGAGTGCAAAGCCACAGTCTCTCAAGTCTCTACAGTGGTTGGTTTGCCCACTGTACCATCCTGGGGAGTGCAAAGCCACAGTCTCTCAAGTCTCTACAGTTGGTGGGTTGCCCACTGTACCATCCTGGGGAGTGCAAAGCCACAGTCTCTCAAGTCTCTACAGTGGGTGGGTTGCCCACTGTACCATCCTTGGGAGTGCAAAGCCACTGTCTCTCAAGTCGATGCATGTCTCCACAGGTTCTGGAGGGGGACTGGTGCCCAGAGTGCTTCATCCTGTGAAGGATTCAGGTAGTGGATGCAGTTCTCCACTGGTTCTGGAGGGGGACTGGTGCCCAGAGTGCATCACGCTCCCCTTGACGGTCCCAGTTCCGTCACTGTCCCAGCTGCACATGGGCTAATGATGCTTGAGTTGGCGGTCTTTGCCCTGTTCAGCAGTGCTTGACTTTGCTGTCACTGACCTGTTCAGCAGTGCTTGCCATGGCGGTCTTTGCCCTGTTCAGCGGTGCTTGACTTTGCTGTCTCTGACCTGTTCAGCGGTGCTTGCCATGGCGGTCTGTGCCCTGTTCAGCGGTGCTTGACTTTGCTGTCTCTGACCTGTTCAGCGGTGCTTGCCATGGCGGTCTGTGCCCTGTTCAGCGGTGCTTTGCCATGGCGGTCTTTGCCCTGTTCAGCGGTGCTTGACTTTGCTGTCTCTGACCTGTTCAGCGGTGCTTCCCATGGCGGTCTTTGCCCTGTTCAGCGGTTTTTTGCCATGGCGGTCTTTGCCCTGTTCAGCGGTGCTTGACTTTGCGGTCTCTGACCTGTGCAGCGGTGTGTGGCATGACGGTCCCTCAGTGCCCAGCAAGGCTGTGGCGGCCGGTGCCCTCCTGGGCACTGACTCTGGCGGTGGTCTCCTGACCAGTGACAATAGTGCTGCCCTCCTGGGCACTGACTCTGGCGGTGGTCTCCGGACCAGTGACGATGGGGCTGGCGGGGGCGTCCTGGCCAGCGGGGAGGATGGCGGCCTTCTCCGCCGTGCTGCTCTTCCCAGACTTTGGAGAATTCTTCTGCCCCTTCACCACCTTGTGAGGAGTCACAGCTGACTCGGCACTCCCCCCGGGACCCTTGTGAACGGCTTTGCCGGCAGGAGTCTTCACCCTCTCCCATCGGGCACTGTCCAACTTCTGGTGCTTTACAGGGGGTGGACTGGCAGTGCTTTGGCTCCGTGTCACACTGGATGCCCTGGTGCCCAGTGCACGCCATATACCTCTAACACGCACCACTGGAACCAGACTTTTTTTGGCTGAGGTGCTAGTACGGGACCTATGAATTGGAGGGGTGGGGGTGGTGGGAAAGAGGTCAACGTTGCTCAGGAAAAGTTTCTGACGAACACTGGGATGGGTAGCTGGAGGGGGTCTGGGAGTGGAGGAAGAGGAGGTGGTTGTAGGAGTTGTAACTTTAGATGATTTGGGTGCAGGTGCATGTTCTGGAGGCTGTCGTGAGGTGGATGGATGTTGGGTGTGTGGGTGCCCGCGTTTGTGTACTTTGGGAGGGGGCGTCACAGACACACTGGGAGAGGACACACGGAATGTGTAAATTGTAGTGGGAGTGGTGAGTGCAGGTGAGCGGGGTGTGGTGCTGGGTGTTCTGGTGCGAGTCCTAGTGGCTGAAGATGTAGTGCATGCAGGTGAGAGTGTAGACGAGACTGGGAGGGAGGAGGAGGATGACGAGGAGGGGGACACAGTGGAGGCAGTGGATGTTGCTGTGTCTGTATGTGTGTGATGCTTGTGTGAGTGCCTGTGGGATGTGTGGTGCCTATGTTTGCCTGAGCTGCCCTTGTGTGTTGAGGTGTGTGCATGCTGGTCTGATTGTGTGCTTGGGATAGGCTGGGGTACAGGGGACTGGGTCTGGGTGGAAGAAGTTGGAGGGGGGGAGGCTAGACACAGGGACAATGGCTGCCATCAGTGCTGAGGCCAGAGATTGCAGGGTTCGATGAAGGGCAGCCTGACCAGAATGAATGCCCTCCAGGAATGCATTACCGTGTTGTAACTCCCTTTCTACACCCTGGATGGCATTCACAATGGTAGACTGCCCAACAGTGAGTGACCTGAGGAGGTCAATGGCCTCCTCACTGAGGGCAGCAGGGGTGACTGGGGCAGTGGCTGAGGTGCCTGGGGCGAAGGTGATGCCCACCCTCCTGGGTGAGCGGGCACGGAGCGAAGGCTGAGGGGCTGCTGGGAGGGTGGTGCTGGTAGGGGGGGGTGGCGGCTGTACCTGTAGAAGTGGTGGGCACAGATGGTGCTGCCACCACAAGGGAGCTCCCATCGGAGTACGAGTCCGTGTCACTGTCTGCTGATCCGGTGACCGACGTGAAGCTCCCCTCGCCCTCCGTCCCACTGGTGTATTCGGAGTCTGTGGTGTGGCCCTCCATGGCCATGTGGGATGCAGCTCCCTCGTGCTCCGGTGCCACTGTACCTCCGCCTGATGATGCTGATGCACAAAAGAACAGGCAGAGCACAAAAAGGGGGGGTGGAAACAGAAGAAAGACAGGTTGAGTGCATGGCTTACCGCTACCGTTGGCGGACAATACAGACACAGCAGCCCCCTGCACTACGCTGTGCTCTTGGCCTCTACAGATGCAGTTCCTGGGAATATTGCCTACATTGCTATGAGTGTCATCTGTCCACGTAGATGACACAGGGGCATGTATACCTGTACTTGACACTCTACAGAGGTGGGGTGGGGTGGCACATGGCCTGCATTCCAGAGGGGCCTAGCCTACGGAACTCGCCCTGGCCTAGGGAACCCACAGCCCTCCTCCCCCACCCAGACCCCTCCACTGCGCGCAAAGTCATCAGAATGTGAGTGTACTCACCACCTTGTGTCTGCTGTGATGCCCTCAAGCGCCCATCCAACTCAGGGTAGGCCACCGCCAGGATCCGGAACATCAGGGGGGTCATGGTGCAACGGGCACCCCTCCCACATTGGGAGGCCATCCCCAGCTGAGCCTCCGCCGCCTTCTTGCTCCAGCGGCGAATGTCCTCCCATCTTTTACGGCAGTGGGTGCTCCGTCTCTGGTGAACACCCAGGGTCCGGACTTCCTTGGCGATGGCACACCAAATATCCTTCTTCTGGTGGACGCTGACCTACATGACATGTACAGGGGAAGAAGAGAAGTCATTAGCAACAGCACCGTCGAAGTGAGTGGCCCACATCCCTGCCCTTGCCATGTGGCGCATGCATTCACACTCCTTCATGCTCATATAACTCTGCCCCCTTCCTACTTACATCCAGGCCTCTCCACCCAGGCATAGCCCATACAACTTGCACCCTATATACTCACCTGTTGGTCTGGAGGACCGTAGAGTAGCGTGTACTGGGGGAGGACCACATCCACAAGCTTCTCCAACTCCTGTGCAGTGAAGGCAGGGGCCCTTTCCCCAGACGCACGAGCCATTGTCTCTTCCAGACCGAGGTCACAGCAGCACTTGCAGTGTAGGTCCTCTCCTGTCGAAGATCACGTATCGAGTGATTCAACAGATAGAAAATAGCGGTGACGTCCGCGGCGGTGTGTATCATCACCGCCGGCGCACTTCGTCATTGGCTCCTGGGACCCATAGGGTCCAATGTTAACCAATGCAGCATTGTGCGACGGTCTTCGACCGCCTACCGCGACGGTGTACAACGCCAGCGCAGTTACCTCACATCCAATTGTCTCAGTTTAGAGGTGAGGCAGCCGCCATTTCAGGGGCCCACATGGCTTCATTTACAACTGCGTCACACATCCCTAGGCCTGGACTCAACACACTTACAGACAACTTTTTGGATTATGTTTCGTGTACTGTGTAGCTATGGGTATATACCTCTGAGTTGCTTGACTCTGTGGTCGCTGTTGTCCTTCCTAGGCACCGTCAGCTGGGAATTGTGAGGAGATGGCGGAATCCTCCAGTGTACCGACCGCTGGTGGACCTGTTGACAATGGAGGAGCGACATTTAATCATCATCTACAGGTTTGACAGTGCCACAATCCAGGAACTGTGTACCCAGTTGGAGCCAGATCTGATATCACCAATCCGCCATCCCACAGGAATCCCCCCTGAAGTGCAGGTGCTGTCAGTACTCCATTTCCTTGCAAGTGGGTCTTTTCAAACAACAGTGGCCATGGCATCAGGGATGTCCCAGCCTATGTTTTCCAACGTGTTGTCCAGAGTGTTGTCTGCCCTGCTGAAACACGTGAGGAGCTGCATTGTTTTCCCTCAGGTGGAGGATTTGGCTACAGTTAAAGGTGACTTCTATGCCCTGGGACATATCCCCAACATCATAGGTGCCATTGATGGAACCCAGGTGGCTTTGGTCCCCCCCCCACAGGAGTGAACAGGTGTACAGGAACCGGAAGAGTTAACATTCGATGAATGTACAGATGGTATGTTTGGCAGACCAGTACATCTCGCAGGTAAATGCTATGTTCCCTGGATCAGTGCATGATGCCTACATCCTGCGGAATAGCAGCATCTCGTATGTGATGGGTCAACTCCAGAGACACCTTGTGTGGCTATTAGGGGACTCTGGTTACCCCAACCTGTCATGGCTATTGACCCCAGTGAGGAATCCCAGGACCAGGGCAGAGGAACGCTACAATGAGGCCCATTGGCGGACTAGGAGGGTGATCGAACGCACCTTCAGCCTCCTGAAGGCCAGGTTCAGGTGCCTGCATATGACAGGTGGTTCCCTATTCTACTCACCCAGGAAGGTGTGCCAGATCATCATCGCCTGCTGTATGCTTCACAATCGTGCTTTGTGACGCCAGGTGCCTTTTCTGCAGGAGGGTGGTCCAGATGACAGTGTTGTGACAGCTGTGGAGCCTGTGGACCGTGATGAGGAGGAAGCAGAGGAAGAAGACATTAATAAAAGGGACTCTGTCATACAGCAATATTTCCAGTGACACACAGGTGAGAACACATTTTTTTACTATTATATTTACTTTCACTCTTCTACCTCTATCCTGTCTGTCAATTTGAAGCAGTATATGCTAACTGAGTGGTACCTTTCTATTACGGTTTCACAGGTGTGGTAACCAACGTGTGTCATCTGCTTGCATCCTTCATGGGCTTGTGATGTGTGACATAGAAATGTTGACATTACATTTTCGAACGGATTTTGTCATTGTCATAGCTAATACACATTTTCTAAATCACAGACTGACTCCAGATTGTTTTGTGGTTCAAGGGTGTTTATTGAAGTGCTAATTTTTGGAGGGGTGGCAAAATGGTGATGGGTGATGGTGGAGGAATGTCCATGGCAGAGTCCAGTCTATTAGTCTCACAGGTGCACTGTCCATATGGGCAAAGGAAGTGGAGCTGGAACAGTTCCAATCTGGACAGGGTGACAAAGTGGGACAGTGTGATGACAATCAGGGTGGTCTCATTTCCTGGCGGAGGTCTTGCCATCTTGCTCTGTCCTGTTCCTGGATCTCAGGGACCGCTTGCGGGGTGGTTCTCCGTCTGCAGGGGGGGTGCTGGTGTGGTGGTCCTGTGGCGGGGCGTCCTGTCCACTAGCGCCGGCGGAGGTGGTGAGCAGTTCATCGTCTAGGCTAGTGTCAGAGGCCCCTTGGAGTGCCACAGTGCCTCTCATGGTCTTCTGTATATCCTTCAGCACCCCTACTATGGTGCCCAGGGCAGAGCTTATGGTTCTGAGCTCCTCCCTGAACCCCAAATACAGTTTGTCCTGCATGTGCTGGGTCTCCTGAAACTTTGCCAGAACCGTAGCCATCGTCTCCTGGGAGTGGTGGTATGCTCCCATGATGGAGGAGAGGGCCCTGTGGAGAGCGGGTTCCCTTGGCCTGTCCGCCCCCTGTCGCACAGCAGCCCTCCCAGTTCCCCTGTGTTCCTGTGCCTCCGTCCCCCTGGACCGTGTGCCCACTACCACTGCCCCCAGGTCCCTGTTGTTGTTGGGGTGGTGGGTTATCCTGGGTTCCCTGTAGTGGTGGACACACAGCTGATTGACGTGTCCTGGGAACAGAGGTATGGGCCCGCTGGGTGGGTGCTGTGCTGGTGTTACCAGAGGGTGGAAGGTCTGTGTTGGGCTGTGCCTGTGCGAGGGGAACCGACTGTCCCGAGGCCCACGATGGTCCGGGCTGGTCGTCTTGATCCAGTTGGCCAGAGCTGCTGTCATCACTCTGGGCCTCTTCTGGGGGTGGGGTAGAGATATCTGGACCCTCCTGTCTGGTGACATTAGGTAGTGGTCCGGCAGGGGTATGAAAGCATGATTATTGCATGTGTGTGTGTTATTGTGTGCAATGGGTGGGTGAGCGTGTACCCCAGTGCTAGCTTTCCTGTGTGGGGGCTTGTGTGATGATGGTTAGGGGTTGTTATGGGTATGTGCAGTGGGCATGCTTTAGTGATGGGTGTCCATGCTTTGTTGTGTGATGCAGGGCTTGGTGTTGGGATGTGTGATTTGTGTTATTAGTACATTAGTGAGTAGTTGGAGTGATAGGGAGGGGGTGAGGGTGGGGGTGCCTGATAGCATGCAGGTAGTGTGGGGGATATGATAGTTAAGTTTTGACTTACCAGTGTCCATTCCTCCACCGACTCCTCCGATGCCTTCTGGATGCATGATGGTCAAGACCTGCTCCTCCCATGTTGTTAGTTGTGGGGGATGAGGTGGGGGTCCGCCGCCAGTCCGCTGAATCGCGATGTTGTGTCTGGAGACCACAGAACACACCTTCCCCCGTAGGTTGTTCTACCTCTTCCTGATGTCCTCCCGATTTCTTGGGTGCTGTCCCACTGCGTTGACCCTGTCGACGATTCTTCGCCATAGCTCCATCTTCCTAGCTATGGAGGTGTGCTGCACCTGTGATCCAAATAGCTGTGGCTCTACCCGTACGATTTCCTCCACCATAACTTTGAGCTCCTCCTCAGAAAACCTAGGGTGTCTTTGGCGTGCCATGGGGTGGTGTAGGTGATGTGTGGGGTGGTGTATGTGGTGATGAGTGTGGTGATGTGTAGTGGTGTGTAGTGTTTTGTGCGTGGATGTTGTGTGGGTGATGGTGTTGTGTGCCTCTGTGTGGTGGGGTTGTCTATTGCTGTGCTCTCTCTCTGTCGCCTTCGTCTCGAATTTTTGGTAGTAGAAGTTTGTGGGTGATGTGGGTGTGTGCTTTATATTGTGTTGGGTGTGTGGGAGTGGTGTTTGTATGTGTATCAGGTGTGTGTATTTGGAATTGTCCAATGTGGTAGTGTTTTGGAGATGTGTGTGTATTTTGAGTGCGGCGGTGTGTACCGCCAATGGAATACCGCGGTTGAAAGACCGCCGCGTGGATTCATGTGTCGTAATAGCATGGGCGTGTTTCTGTTGGCGTGACGGTGGAGGATTTGTTTTCGCCAGTTTATCATTGACTTTTGGTGTGGCGGACTTGTGTGGGTGTCTGAATTTCGGCGGATTCCGAGATGTGGGTCATAATAGCTGTAGCGGATTTCCGCGGCAGTGTATTGGCTGTCTTCTGCATGGCGGTAAGCGGCTTTTACCGCCAATGTTGTAATGACCCCCTATGTTTCAGAAATACTAAGACAATTGATGAACCCCCTTCATTATCAGAAATTACCACGCAACCCTACAGGTGTCATTAGAAAATAAATATTGACATTGACACAAATTGGGCTACATAGCCTATGGCTTAGTCAGGAAGAATTTGACTATTTAAACAAGGATGATTATGTGAAACTGGTATTTTACATGCTCCCCGGAATTCACAAAGACGTAAGAAAACCACCTGGAAGATCCCTTGTGGCTGGGTGTCAATCGGTTTTACAACTGTTGGCTGAGTATGTTTATTGTTTCATTAAATCTGCAGTTTCACTAACTAAATCATTCACAAGAGACAGTTTGGCAGTTATTTTCAAAATCGAGGGACTAGAGTTTGACCTAGAATAAGATATTCTGGTTACAATGAATATCGAAAGCCTTTACACTAACATTCCGCAAAATGCAGCCTTAGTAGTCATTGAAAAAACATTAGACTTCAGACCGCACCCCATAATGTCCCTACAGATTTCATAAAAAATGGTGCTAGTATTGCATTAGAGCAGAACTACTTCATGTTTAATGGGGAATTGTTTAGCCAAATTAAAGGCGGTTATTTTTGCTCCAGACATTGCTAATCTTTATTTAGCAGACTTTGAAGAGAAAGTAATTTATATTGAAACCAACCCTTATTTGAATAATGTGAAACATTGGCTAAGATACATTGATGATGTTTTATTATTATGGCACAGGTCTATGAATCTTCTTTTTGGAAGTTCATGAGTGGTTAAATACCTAGGGTGATAATCTTCATTTTACGAACGAATAAAACAATAGCTCTATTAACTTTCTTGATTTGAGGATCTTTGAAGAGGATGGCCAGTTACTACTAATAATAATAATCTTTATTGTTTAGTTAATAAAAACCATAACAATCATCTCATAATACAACATATTTAAAGATAAAACATCTCTAAAATTCTATAAAATTCCGTAAATTCCTTGGCCATGAAACCATGCGAGGATCTAAAATCAGTTTCTTAATTCTAAAGATGCAAAAAGTGTGTGATTAGGTATGCATCCCGGATGGCAGGTTTACGTCTTTGGTGTGTGCAGTCAAGGATTTGATAAATTTGAATATTGATTGTGGGTTTGCAAGAACGTATTTTGAGGTGCATAAAATTGCTGTATCACAAAACTTGGGTACGAATCAAGGTAGCAGACGGCTCAAAAGTTTCCAGGAGAATATCAACAAATGTAGGATTAAAGCAAGGCTGCTTGTTGGCCCCGCACCTCTTTAACCTCTTCATAGCAGATCTCTCTGCAAAACTAGATGCAACCAACTCACATTCTCCAAGGATGGGAAGTCTGGCTAAAACACATCTATTGTATGCTGATGACATTGTTCTGTTAAGCCACACAAAAATAGGGTTGCAACGACTGGTTAGTGCCTTGGGCGAATTTGCAAAAGACAAACAAACTAGAGGTTACTACCAATTCTGTATACTGAACCCACTTCAAGGAATACCCTCCTTAGATATACAAGTAACCACCAATGTAATTCGAGGGAAAATCTTCCATTTGGACATTTTGTATGTATTGAACGAAATTGTACCAAGAAAGAGAATTACTTTAGTGAGACAAAATTGTTGTTATCCAAGCTAATCACCAGGGGTTATCCTTATAGATTGGTCAAGAGGTCTTTGAAATGATGCATTATTGCAAGTGGGAGCGAAAAAAGTCCAGTCCAGAATCACTTGTGTAACTACCTTTGGCACAGAAACCAATAGGATTAGGCAGATCCTTTTAAAAAACTAGCATCTGTTGAGCATTGGTCAGATTTTTCAAGACAGGCCCCGGCTTTTAAAAAAGGAAAAAATCTAAAAGACTGGCTGGTTAGAGCACTATGCTTGTAATAATTGTAATGCATGCAGTACAACTGATGTGTAAAAACCTGTGAGATTAATGATGTTAGTCGGACCCTGAAACAACATTCTAATTGTGGGTCTAAAAATATTGTAAATTGTATTCAATATCCTGGTGCACTCTTTTACATAGGAAAACAACTCAAGAGGTGCACAAAAGCATCACTCCACACCAGTCAAGAATTTGTTGCAAAGTACATAATGCTCCTCCTTTAGAAAATTATTTAAAAGTGTCTCATGTCCCTACTGCAATTAAATGGTTTGTGTTGAAAATTGTAAAATGTTCTAAAATGCAAACGTGACATGGATCATCTGCTAACAATAGGAGAGAACAAATGGATTTGACTGGCCAACACAGTGCATAGAGGTTTGAATTAATTGTTGTCCACGTTCTAACCTGCACAGGGTCATGTTAGTAGTATCCCGGGCTATAGGTAGTGTGGAATTTGAGATATTTTTGCTTAATATACCCATTCCCAATCCTTAGGTTGTAACTTGTTCTTTATATTCTGATGATGACATATGACCCATTTAATAGTTTTCATCCTACTGCAGTTCTCGATATGTAGGCTAGCAACAGTGAAATAATTTGGGAGTATTTTCTATTGGTATAATCTAGTATGAAGACTTTCTGCCCAGTGTGTATGCCTGGCTATGTCGCGATGCATGAAGTTCAATACATATTATGGAGCATGTTTTCCACTCCAAGATGGCAGCTTTGGTTTTCACTTGAATCATGTGACCCTTGGAGGGAAGGACTTTCGACTGGGAAGGATATAAATAGTGTGGCTTTGGCTGCCTATGTGTTTGCAGCCGCCGGAACTTGCCTAACGGAGTGCATCTCTGTACCGCGCTTGTAACCACGATGATGTAAGTTTATGTCCTCTCTGTATTGCAGAATTGGGTTGTTTATCCTCACCAGGGTGTCCATTCTTGTTCCGTTGTTAGAGTCCGGATACCTTTTGTAGAAGCGGTATTGAGGATTTCCACGCATTCTTCACTGTTGGTGGAAGTATAAGGCATATTATGTTGGGCTGAGCGGTTCTTTGGACCGCAGTGCGAAGGTGGATGAAGTAAGTTTAACTTGTCTCTGTTTTCAGTAATTGTTGGCAGTGCTTTAGATTTAATTGTGGAGCTTTATCCTTTTTTTCATTTAGTTAATAGTGTCCTGACAGAGTGTCTCAGAAAAATGGTTAAGCACTCCCCCACATGTCCTTCATGGTGGTTTTTATTGTTGCATATCTAAGCATTATGTGGAGCTGAGGTGGAGGCTTTTCTATTCGGCAACACTGGCACTGGTATTAGTGGTGGGATTGGTCACTCCTTTAATGTAGGCGATGTCTTGTTGTAGGCACAAGTGTACAATTCAGCTCATATTTGCATGAGATGTGTTTGATTCCATACATAGATGACTGCATGTGGTGTATGTTGTGAGTGGGTGATCCACATTTATGTATTGCGTGTTTTGGGTTTTGGTTTGTTTTTACATGTACACATTGTTTTATTAATATAAGGTATTTATTATGTTGTAGAGCAACAGTTGTTGTAATTAATTCCTTTATGACACGTTGACCTTAGGATAGTCTCAGGGACTATTTGAGCCACAGGGGACTGAAATGTCAACCATAGACCCTCATGACGAAATTCATTGCATTTCTACTGGAATATTTCATGAAGGATTCTGAGTGCCTGTGTGGTATCAGACAGAACTGATTAATTATTAACTGTTGTTTGTATTAGATAGTAAGGGGGTTGGTGCCCTCCTTGTGTCACCTAGACGGGGAGTTAGTGGGACTGGAGTAGGTTACCTGTGTGTGTATACATGATTTATCAGTGTTGTTGTTGTTGCTGCTCTAATTCCTTGTATAACCTTGATGGTCATATAAAATTTACATCCATTTTATATCATGCCGTAAGTGGATTTATTCAAATATAGAATTGGTCCATGCTTGGACTAGAACATTAAATGTTGATATTCATCTATACTGAGTTGATCAGAATGAGTCTTCCTTTACCATTTGTTACATTAGAACTTTCTACAAGTGGTAGTTTTAAAAATGTGATCAAAAAGCCCAAATCACCTCTAAATCAGTGCTCCAGGCCCACTAGAAGTATTTCCGTTATAGACCCTGAGTACATGTAGTACCACTTTACTTGGGGATTACAAGTAAATTAAATATGGTAATTGGGTACAAGCCAATCTAACATGTTTTAAGAAAGAGCACAAGCCTTTTGGCACTGGAGTGCCCAGAGTCCTAAGGCCAATAAAAAATAGCAAAATGAAGCAGGAAAGGCAAAAGGCTTTAGGGTAAGGCCATCCAGGGGTGACAGGTCTAACACCAACGGTTTATTCTGGTTGTTAGACCTGGCATCCTCGGAGTGTTTCCCCCCTGATGTTTTGCCTCCAGGCCTCCTGTTTTGGCTGGCCTCAGGATTCTGTGCACTTTACCGCTGCTAACCAGTGCTAAAGTGCTATTGTTCTTTCCCCAAAACATGGTAACACTGGCATACCCTAAATTGGCATATTTAATTTACTTATAAGTCCCAAGTAGAGTGCACTACATGTGCCTAGGGCCTGTAAATTAAATGCTGCCAGTGGGCCTCTAGCACTGATTGTGCCACTACTTAGGTAACTGGTTCAACATTTGTCAGGCATGCATTGCACTGACTGTGTGTGCAAACCTATACCGCCATTTCGACCTGACGAAATAAACCTTTTTCCAAGCCCAAACCTTCCCTTTTAATATATATGTCACCACTAAGCTAGCACGTAGACAGCTTCAAGGACAGAGTTGGATATGTACCTTTACTTTTTACATGCCCTGGTAGTGAAAATCTCTTAAATTCATTTTTCAGTACCGCAAGACCTATCTCTCTCACATTATAGCATTAGAGTTACCTATTGTACTTTACAGACGTAGTTTCAAAAAGAGAAGAGGTAACCCCTTCAAGTTTGGTTTCTATGGATTCATATTTTAAAATCCTAATTTATGGAGAAGTAGGATTTTAAATTGCAATTCTAAAAATGCCACTTTTAGAAGGTTGGTGTATTCTTGCCTTAGTCATTTGATGCACACAGTCTGTATCTAGTCACATGACTGCCTCTAGATGGCAGTTGGGCTTTGTGTATTCCCCTTAGGGAGCCTCACACAATGGGAGCTTAGGTGTGACTTGACGGAGAGATGGGAGAGAGGAGACGGACACAGAATCACTGACACCTGAATAGGCTGTGTCCTGATTTGTATACCCCCTGTAGTTAGTCTGGAGCTGGGGCAGGAAGGTCAGGACACCTGTGCACTTCAAACACATGTCTTTAAAGTCACCCGACATCAAAGTCATCACTGGTTATACAGACTGGACCTCAGACACCAACACTCCGGTACACTTTTGGACCTGTGGATACTGTGCCATTAAGAAGGACTGCTAGGCTGCTCAAGTTCTGCCAGTATTCTCAACTACAAACTTCTGGTCTATTGCTCTGCTGAGCTAACCTGAGGCCTGATGCCCTCTTGCCTGGGAGTGAAAAGGACTGGACCTGCATCCCTGTCACCCAGAACACCGAGGCCCTCATTACAACCCTGGCGGTAAATCCTGCTTACCACCGTGCAGAAGACCGCCAACACACCACTGCGGCGGCGGAATTCCGCTACAGCTATTACGACCCACAGCTCGGAATCCGCCAAAATCCACACACCCACACAAGTCCGCCACACCAAAGGTCAGTGATAAACTGGCGATAACAAAACCTCCACCGTCACACCAACAGGAATACGCCCACACTATCATGACCCTCGAATCCACGCGGCGGTCTTTCAACTGCGGTATTCCATTGGTGGTACACACCGCCGTGCTCAAAATACACACACACATACAAAACACAACCACATTGGACAATTCGAAATACACACACCTGATACACATACACACACCACTCCCACACACCCAATCCAATATAAAACACACACCCACATCACCCACAAACACTTACAACAAAATTTTTGAAAGAAGGCCAGAGAGACACATCACTAGCATCCACAGACACACAACATCATCACTCACACAACATTCACGCACCTCAGACAACACACACAAACACATCCCCTCACACATCCTGGCACCTCAACAACACCCCAGGTTCTCGGAGGAGGAGCTCAGGATCATGGTGGAGGACCTCGTCTAGGTAGAGCCACAGCTATTCGGATCACAGGTGCAGCGCACCTCCATTGCTAGGAAGATGGAGCTATGCCGCAGAATCGTCGACAGGGTCAACGCAGTGGGACAACATCCAAGAACTAGGGATGACATCAGGAAGAGGTGGACCGACCTACGGGGGAATCAACACCACCCTGGTCACCATTATAGGGGTGCTGCAGGAGCTTGTCAACACCAGGAGGGACACTGTGGCACAACAAGGGGCCCTTGACACTAGCCTGGATGATGAACAGCCCACCACCTCAGCCGGAGCTATAGGACAGGAGGCACCGCCACAGGACCACGACACCAGCACCCCACCCCCTGCAGATGGAGAGCCACCAGGCAAACGGTCCCTGAGATCCAGGAACAAGTCAGAGAACATTGCCAAGACCCCCACCAGGAAATGAGACCCCCCTCTGTCCCACTTTGTCACCCTGTCCATCCTTAAACTGCCCTAGCTCCACTTCCTATGCCCCTTTGGACAATGCACCTGTGAAACAAATAGACTGGACACTGCCATGGACATTCCTCCACCATCACCCCTGACCCTTTTAAACCCCCCTCCACTTATTTGCACAAAAATAAACACCCATCAATCACAAAACAATCTGGAGTCAGTCTTGCCAGGAAATGGAGTACTGACAGGACCTGCACTAGAGGGGGGGGATCCCTGTGGGATGGCCGATAGCTGACATCAGGTCTGGCTCCAACTGGGCACACAGTTCATGGATTGTTGCATGATCAAGTCTGTAGTTGACTATGACGTGTCTCTCTTCCAATGTCGACAGGACCACCAGCGGTCTGTACACCGGAGGATGCCGCCATCTCATCACCTGCCCCAGCGGATGTGCCCTATGGACGAGAACAGCGAGCAGTGAGTCAGCCAACACTGAGGTATCACAAAATGTCATTAGCACACATTTATTAATCTGCAATGTGCCTGTTACTGTGTGTATTCAAGGCATAAATAGGTGTGACGCAGTTATTATTATTGCCATGTGGCCCCCTGAAATGGCGGCTGCCTGACCTGTAAGGTGGGGCAAGGGGATATGAGGTATCTGCGCTGGCGTTCTATACCGTTGCGTTTGGCGTTTGCAGACCGCGGCGCAATCCTACATTGGTTAACATTGAACCCTATGGGTCCGAGGAGCCAATGACGATTTACGCCAGCATTTTCTGTCTGTTCACTGACTTGATACCTGACCTTCAACAGGAGAGGACATACACTGCAAGTGCTGCTGTGACCTCAGTCTGGAAGCGACGATGGCTCATGTGTCTGGGGAAAGGGCCCCTGCCTTCACTTTGGAGAAGTTAGTGGATGGGGTCCTCCCCCAGTACATGTTACTCTACGGTCCTCCAGACAAACAGGTGAGTACAATGTGAGCATGCTGCATGGGCAATGCCTGTTTGGAGTGGTGTGGATGGAAGATACATGAGGGGGGCGGACTGAGCCCTGCATGAGCGGACGGTGAGTGTCTGTGCGTCAGGGCAAGGGTGGGAACGTGGGCTAATGACTATGACAGTCTGGACGGTGAAAGATTTACCTTTTCCCCTGTACTATTCCTCTAGGTCAGCACCCACCAGAAGAAGGATATTTGGCGTGCCATCGCCAAGGAAGTCCGGACCCTGGGGGTCCACCACAGACGGAGCACCCACTGCTGTAAAAGATGGGAGGACATTTGCCGCTGGAGCAAGAAGACAGCGGAGGCCCAGCTGTGGATGGCCTCCCAACATGGGAGGGGTGCCCGTCGCACCATAACCCCCCTGATGTTCCGGATCCTGGCGGTGGCGTATCCGGAGTTGGGTGGGAGCTTGAGGGTATCACAGCAGCCACAAGGGGGTGAGTACAGTCACATTCATCTGACTCTGCGCGCATTACAAGGTGTCTGGGTGAGGGAGGTGGGCAGTGGTTTCCCCTAGGCCAGGGCAAAGTTGGTAGGCAAGGTCCCTTGTGAGGCAGGCTATGTGGCACTCCAACCCCACCAGTGGTAAGTGCCATCTACACCAAGTCAGGCTCCTGTGACTTCCATGTGTGCAGCAATCAGGCATAAGCCTTGTACCCCATGGCCCTGTGAATAATCTAGGAACTGCATGGTGTAGTGCAGAGGTCTGCTGTGTCTGTAGTGTCCGCCAAAAGTAGTGATTTTGCATTCACTGAACATGTCTTTCTTCTGTCTCCCCCACCCCCCTTTTTGTGGTCTCCCTGTTCTTGTGTGCAATAGCATAATTAGGCGGAGGAACAGTGGCCCCGGAGCAGGAGGGAGCTGCATCCCACTTGGCCCTGGAGGGCGAAACGGAGTCTGAATCCACCAGTGGGACGGAGGGCGAGGGAAGCTCCACGGAAGGGCCAGGAGGTGACAGCAGCAACAGCGACTCCTCCTCTGATGGGAGCTCCTTTGCGATGGTGGGCCCCTCTGTGCCCCCCGCATCCACAGGTACAGCCGCCACCCCCCCACCAGCACCGTCCTCCCAGCAGCCCCTCAGCGTGTGTCCCGTGCCCGCTCACCCAGGAGGGTGGGCATCTCCTTCGCACCAGGCACCTCAGGCCCTGCCCCAGTCATCCCTGCTTCCCTCATTGTCAACCTGAGATCCCTCACTGTTGGGCAGTCTACCATTGTGAATGCCATCCAGGGTGTTGAGAGGCATTTGCAACAAACAAATGCATACCTGGAGGGCATTCATTCTGGCCAGGCAGCCCAACAGAGAGCATTTCAGGCTCTGGCCTCAGCACTGATGGCAGCCATTGTCCCTGTGTCCAGCCTCCCCCCTCCAACTTCCTCCTCCCAGACCCAATCCCCTGTACCTCAGCCTATCCCAAGCACACCATCAGACCAGCAGGCACACACCTCAACACACAAAAGTGGCTCAGGCAAACATAAGCACCACACATCCTACAGGCACTCACACAAGCATCATACCCATGCAGACATACCAACATCCACTGCCTCCACTGTGTCCCCCTCCTCCACGTCTCTCCTCCCTCCCAGTCTCATCTCCACTCACACCTGCATGCACTACATCTTCAGACACTACCTCTGTCACCAGCACGCCCATCACCACACACCGCTCACGTGCACTCACTACCCCCACTACCATTCACACATCCCCTGTGTCCTCTCCCAGTGTGTCTGTGAACCCTCCTCCCAAAGTACACAAACGCAGGCACACACCCACCCAACAGCCATCCACCTCACAACAGCCTCCAGCCCATGCACTTTCACCCAAATTCAGCAGACGTACACCTCCTACAACCACTACCTCCTCCTCCACTCCCAAACCCCCTTCATCTACCCGTCCCAGTGTGTCTAAAAAAAAAATCCTGGCTAATATTGACCTCTTCCCTACACCTCCCCCCCCGCCTGTCCGCTAGGGCCAGGCTTTCCAGGTCCCAACCCAGCACCTCAGCCACCACATCACCAGGCACAGTGGTGCCAGCAACTGCGGCCTCTTGGAGTGCGCCAACCATCAGGGCTGCCAGTGTCCATCGGAGCTGGGGCAAGGACATTCCGCCACCTGCAAAACTTAAAAAGTTGCCCACATCCCAGAGGGAGAAGCAGAAAACACCTGCCATCAAGGGCTCGGGGAAAATGAAAGGGGATAGTGGCAAGACAGCTGCGCCACCATCCAAGGTGGGGAAGGACCAGAAACTGAAGGGCAGGTCAGGAGAGGGCATTGTGGCACCGACTGAGGGACCAGTGTCACACCTTCTGTCCACGTCAACGCCAACCTGTACGCCGGAGAAGACCGCCACCTGCACCACCATCTGCACCACCATCTGCACCGCCAAAGAGCCCGCCACCAGCACCGCTGTCTTTGGCCCGCCACCAGCACCGCAGTCACTGAGCCCGCCGCCAGCACCGCTGCCACAGAGCCCGCCACAAGCACCACCGTTACTGACATCTCCGCAAGCACTACCAGCGGCTCGCAACAAACTGAGCCAGTGGCACCACCGCAGACATGACTGCCATCCCCAGTGCTCATTCGTCCAATGAAACACTCTGGACACAAAGCCCCCTCCAGAACCAGTGGAGTATCACATCCACTACCTCTGTCCTGGGCAGGATGAAGCACTCTGGGCACCAAGTCCCCTTCAGAACCAGTGGAGTATCACATCCACTACCTCTGTCCTTGGCAGGATGAAGCACTCTGGGCACCAAGCCCCCTCCAGAACCAGTGGAGAAAGGCATCCACTTGAGAGACTGTGGCATTGCACTCCCCAGGATGCAGCAGTGGGCAAACGACCCACTGGAGAGACTTGGGAGACTGTGGCTTTGCACTCCCCAGGATAAAGCAGTGGGCAACCCACTCACTGGAGAGACTTGAGAGACTGTGGCTTTGCACTCCCTAGGATAAAGCAGTGGGCGAACTACCCACTTGAGAGACTTGAGAGACTGTGGCTTTGCACTCCCCATGATACATCAATGGGCATGGAGCCCCCTCGTGGAGCAGTGGCGTCGTGTGTTCATCAGGCTGAGGTGCCCCCCTCCCCCTGAGGTGCCTGTTTATTTTCCATCTGATGCCCCTCCAGTGTTCTCTCCGTTTGGAGTCAGGTATTGAGTGTGGGCCTCGCCCATGCATTTCTGGCCCAGTGGTCCACGGACAATGATTGGTGCACTATCCAGACTTGTGTAGTTTGTGTACATAATTGTATTTACTGTATTTATAGTTTTGACTACTGGATTTTTATTGATTACAATCGTTCAAATCAATTCCTTTTGTCCTTGCGTTATTGAATGGGGGGTGGGGGGTGTATATGTAATGTTCAAGCATGTATTTGTGTGTATGGTGTTGTGGGTGAGGGTGGGGGTAGGGGTGTTGCATGTTGCGTGTGTGTGTGTGTCACTCTCTTTTCCCTCCCCCCCCTCCTCTCCTTTGTTGTAGGTGCAGTACTCACCGTGGTCGTCACTGCCGTCTCTGGAGCTCCTGATAGAGGAGCAGGAAGATGATCGCCGGCAGGATCTAGCTCCATGGCGTCCTGGTTCCTCGTGGGGTGTGGAGAGGTGAGTGATTTCCCCTTCTGTGTACTGTTACCGCCGTGTTTTTGATCGCATTGGTTCCGCCCCGGAAAAGGTGGCGGATTGGCATCTTGTGATAGGGTGGGCGGTACATTGTCTTCCGCCTGTCTGTTTGCTGTTACCGCCACACGGTTTGTTTGTACCGCCGTGGCGGTCGGAGTGTTAAAGTGGCTGTCTATGTTGGCGGTTTCCGCCGTGGTCGTAATCCCATTTTTTTTCTGCCGGCCTGTTGGCGGTATTACCGCCGCTTTAACACTGACCGCCAGGGTTGTAATGAGGGCCTGAGTGACTCGAAGGGCTAGTTATCCAGCCTCCTGATCTGAAGATTTAGGGAAATAAAATGCTTCCAACCACCCTACTTCTGCACCTAGACTCTGCCATCTGTGAGTCTACCCTGCCAAGTTGTGCTACTGCAGTCCTGGACCCTTGCAAGTGGGCGTTTTGTGCTTTCCAGCAGAACTGATGCATCTTCCCTGCTGAGGAGCGCATCCTCGATCAGAACCAAAGCATCACTGCTGCTGCGTGGATTCGACTAACTCAGAAGACTTGCATCACGGCAGTATCACGCATCTTGGGTTCTAAACCTCGCCTTCGGAACCACCACATATTACACTTCATTGGAGCAGGACCTTGCATCCCTCATTGACAGCAGCCTTGACAACAACCTCAACTTTATCACTCATCAGAACCAATGCATCCCCTCCTCTGTGCAATGAATCCCAGGCAGCTGCCTTCACATCACAAGTCCCATTGATGGGATTCTCAACATCGATGCAACAGGACCTCCTACTGCAGCCTCACTGCATCTCAAAACCAGCCCATCGCATTGGCACATCTTTGTCTCAGATCCATACAACGTTCCAAATCCAGGAATTATATATTTTGTTTAGAGAGATGAACTGCATCCCTGGAGCCATACAATGCTCCATCACTGTTGGCTAGAACGTTTGAGTCTGTCCCAGTCCAGCGCAACCAGATATCCCCTAGTTGGCACCTTTTGCTTCTAAGCACTATTTTACAGTTTATTCTTTAAAAATCCATAACTCAAGTTCTACTGATTAATTTTCGTTATTTTTATCTAGTTTTATTTGTTAAATTGATTTCTACTTTTCTAACATGATGTGCGATCCTTTTTTGTCCAGTGTTTTCACTCTTTTACTAGTCGAAGTGTTGCAAAAACATTTTACACATCGCCTTTAAGTTAAAGCCTGACTGCTCTGTGCCAGGCTACCAGAGGGAGAGCACAGATTAATTCGGGGTTTGTTTGTGCTTACCCTGACAAGAATTATAGTTGCTGCATGACCAAGGCTCACACTCCAGTGAACCGACAACTCAACTTGTCACAGTGATGTTCAAGAATATATTACTGTCTGTTCTTTTTGTGGCTAGTCTTGCATCCTAAGCCTCTTTGGTACTTTGAGCAGTTACTAATGGCTCCTGAACTGTAGCATACAATTTCTTTTGATTCTCCAATGAATCTTGCACTGTCAGAAAGATACTGTGTGATAATGATTAAAGGAGAACAATTTTTGAGGTTGGCTCATTTTCCATAGTTATTGAAGATACAGAATCACCTGTGAAACATTTTTTTTGGGCTGAAAACCAGGCATCAGATGCAGGGATTAATAGTCCTCATTGTCATGAATGTTAGATTTGCAACTCATTTTCAGGAATGTTTATTACTGGTAAATGCAGATCATCCTAAGGTTAATCATCATCATTCATAACACTTACAAAAGATAAGGCTATAGGGTAAGTGTAGGACAGTGCCCTTGTTGGCATGGTTACCCCTCCACTTTTTCCTGATATTGATGTCAACTTTGATTGAGAGTGTACTGGGATCCTGCTAACAGGCCCCTGCACCAGTGTTCTTTCCCAAAACCTGTACCCTTGTTTATACAATTGGCATACCTCTGGCACCCAGATAAGTCCCTTGTAAAAGGTACCTATAGAACCAAACGCCCTGAGGCAGGGGAAGGTCCCCAAGGTCTGCGGCATGTATTGTGCCACCCTGGGGGACATCTCACCATCCCATGCACACTTCCTTTGCAGCTTGTGTGTGCTGGTGGGGAGAAAAAGGCAAAGTCGACATGGCAGCCCCCTCACGTGAGGGCATAGCTGCATGAGCTAACTCCATTCTTAGACATTGTGAGTGTAGTGTATCCATATTGAGTATATGGTTTGGGAGTTTGTTATTACAAACTCCCCAGCTCCATAATGGCTTCACTGAATACTGGGAAGTTTGGTATCAAACTTCTCAGCACAATAAACCTGCACTAGTGCCAGTGTTGGAATTTTTGAACAATGCACCTAGTGGGCATCTTAGAGATTCCCTCTGTATTTTACCAAATCCTTTAGTGCAGGACTGACTGGTCTGTGTCAGCCTGCCACTAAGAGACGAGTTTCTGGCCCCACGGGGTAAGAGCCTTTATGCTCTTGGTGGCAAGAAACAAATCCTGCTCTGGGTGGAGGTGCTTCACACCTCTCCCCTGCAGGACCTGTAGCACCTGGTGGTGAGCCTCAAAGGATCAGGCCTCTTGTTACCGTGCCCGGGGCACCCTAGCTAGTGGAGTTGCCCACCCCCAAGACAAAGCCCCACTTTTGGCAGCAAGCCCGGCAGGAAAATTAGGGACATCAGGAATGAGTGACCACCGCAGCTAGGACCACCTCTAAGGAGTCCAGAGCTGAGGTGACCCTGTCCCTGCAGAATCCTCCATCTTGGTTTGGAGGACACAGACCAATAGGGCCAGGATTGTGTCCCTCTCCCCAAACGGGGGGGACACAAGAAGGGTGTAGCCCCCCTCAGGGTCAGAAGCCATTGGCCTCTGACCCCTGTAATGCTGCTAAATCTAGGATTTAAGGGCTCCCCAGAACCAAAGTCATCATGAAGGTCTGCTAAGCTGAAACTCCAGCAGAGAAGAAGGAAAACGCAAACTGGCTTGGCCCCAGCCCTACCGGCCTGTCTCCTGCTTCAGAGAACCTGCAACAAGAAAGTGACGCACCCTGCTTGACCGGCGACTTGTGTCAAGCTCCAGAAGACTGCCCTGCATCACAGAGGACCTAGAACTCCTGAGGACAGTGGCCTTGCCCAAGAAGAAATTACATTAAAGGTTTTCAGAGCCTCCCCAGATACGCAAGTCCTGACCACTTTGCATCTGACATCCACAGCCCGTGTCCAGGTGTCCCAAATGGCTAGAGAGGATCCCCAGGCGATCCCGAGCAAGTACCCACCCAGGGTTGGCCTCTCCTGCCCCCCACTACGATGCCTGCAGTGGGAATCCAGAGGACCCCCCTGACCGCAAACGCTCCGGACGAAAATATCTGACGCCTAAAGGTACACTGCACCCGAAGCCCCGAGGCCTTGGAGAACATGACCACAGGGGCTGCAATGTTCAGAAGGCAGGCAGCCCTCCTACTTGTCCAGTCTGTGGTTTTCCTGAATCGACCCCCTGGACCCATGTAATGTCCCCTTGATGCAAAGTAATGCAAAGCAGCATTTTGTACTGATTTGCACTGCTTTGTCACACAAACCAAAGCAAATACTAATTTGCATTGGTTTACAAATCTCAAAAAAGGTTTAGCATCTAGGCGAAAGCATTGGGAGCCCGATGCTCTGTTTGCACCCTGTGTCTGGCCGCCTTTGTGCCACTGATGGTGTAAGTTTGGTGCCTACCTGTGGCCCCCGGTGCTCCTCTTAACTTCCCAACTCTGCCTTATGAAGATGTGCTTACTTACCTGCCAGCAGATCTGAAATTGAGTGCCCCCAGTCTCTGTAAGAGCCCATGTTAAATTTGCCTCAAATTTGACCTCTTCCTCTGGCCGGCCCTGTGTTTCTGGAGGTGGGTGTTTGGGGTTAACTTGAACCCCAACCTGTGGACATCCTAACCCCTGGAGACTGGAAATGTAAGTGTTGTACTTACCTGCAAAAATGTACTAACTTTTCTTCCCCCAGGAACTGTTCTGAAAACTGCAGTGTCATCTTTTAAAACAGTTTATTGCCATTCATTAAAAAACTGTACAACTTACCAATTGCAATCGAAGTGGTATTGATGCCTGTGTGAAATACTTATTAACTTATGTACTTACCTGCAACTTGAATCTTGTGGTTCTGGAAATAAATTAACAAAAGATAGTTTTGCTATAAATAAAATTAATTGGTCTGGAGTTTAGTCATTGAGTGTGTGCTTCTCATATTGTCTGTGTGTGTACAACAAATGTTTTGCACTACCCTCTTATAAGCCTAACTGTTTGATCACACTACCACAAAATAGAGCATTAGTATAATCTACTTAAGCCTCTGTCAATCCTGTGGGGAATCCCTGGACTTTGTATACACTAGATCTGATTTTGATTTAGTCTATGCAGAGCCAGCTTCCTACAGTAAGGCCGTATATGGTGAAAAGGGAAGGGAGTGGAAGAGTCTACATTGCTAGGCTGACTCAGTTTGTGTTTTGCACACGGGTACAGATTCTCAAAGGTTTAGTGCCGGGTTAATGTTACTTTTGTAACGCTAAACCGACACTAAACCTTTTTTGAGATTCACAAACCAATGCAAATTAGTATTTGCTTTGGTTTGTATGACAAAATAGTGCAAAGCAGTACATAACGCTGCTTTGCATTACTTTGCATCAACGGGGCGTTACATGGGTGGTACAAGGGTGTGCCCGTGCTACCACCCATGCTTTTTGATGCTAAACCTTATTCTCAAACATCAATAGAAAGGGTTTAGCACCAAAAATTAATGCCACTGAATAGCAGACAAAAAACAGAGAAATGTTCTCATTTCTCCATGCTTTTCTGACTTTCCATGTGTGCTGCACTATATAGCACACATTCAAAGTAGGAAAAGCATTTCAATGTGCTAGGCAAAGTATTTTGTACAGGAAGGATACTGTTCCTCTACAAACCCTATGCTAGGCTCACTCACATACCCTTGCACTATGAAGTTAAGGTGTGTGTGTGGCGCAAGCCAGCTGAAATCAGCACAGGCTCTAGGGAGATGGGAGGAGAGTGTCATATCTATGTGGATATGGTGCTCTCCTGCTGTCTCCCTGTCATGCAACACAGCACAGCATTTTTGGCTGCTGCCCTGCATTGGGTGACAGGTTTCAGAATCTGTGCCATGGTGTCCAATACACTTCTAGCATTGAGCTAATGTTGTGACTGGTGATTGCAGAAAAGGTAGTGCTCAGGGTAACACGGCCTGGAAGTTGAATATCCATAACATAATGTGAGCTCAACTTTCCAGTAGTAGTAGTAGTTGTGACTAGTCTCCAAAAATCCATTACACAACAACTGGGAACCAAGGCTCATCCTTCAGGTGAGAGCTGACATGCAGAACTTGATTCCCATGGAGAACACACAGAAGGGGACACAACATGCAAGTAACAAATGCAAACTTTGCCAGAAGGGACATTTAGCACGGGTAACCTATGCATAGTGCCTCTGATTCTCTTGTCCTGAAATGCTGCATATGAAACGAAAAGAAAGGTCCACAGCCTGCTCATTTTGTAAGGCAGGGAAAAGTCTGATCACTCACTCGTCCATGAGGCCCAAGAATAATAATAATGATGAAGGGTACTGTCATATCTGAATGGCCATCCATCCTCCGTTCTCACTTTAAGGGCAGCATGGTCTGATGTGCGGGATGAATACAGCCAGCAGATGCCTTCTCTCCTTCAGAGAAACTCGTGTTACCACTTCTAACACTACCTCCAAATCAATCAAAGTTAGTCACGTGCAAGTGCTTAGTTGGAGGCGGATTTACCCTCCCTCTGCAAAATTCGTAATCAAGTTCTGAATGACCTGTCACCTTAAGTACCGTAAACAATTATGGTGAAAACAATCTGAAAAGCAACATGCTATGAAAAACCAACTATTTCGCACAGCTCTTGGATGAAATACATTTGAGTGGATAAAGTGAAAGGTAACTGGTGATAGGACCATAGAACCATAAATAATGGGTCACCTTGTGTAATATCTGGTTTAAATTGTCCACAGCGAATCATTTGCAACAAATGGGTATTTGTGATCCACCGTTTTCTGCGCTCTCAGATGAATTTTAAATTGTATAATGTTCTTTAAGAGCTCACACACAATAGAATATTCTCTTGTAGGACTCTCTATTTGCCTTTTTTCGTGGTGAGCATTTAACAAAAATTCCAACAATTATTACAATAATGGTAGGCAGCATTGCTTTGAATGTACATTTTCTCCATCTCCATCTGTTCTGTCATATTCTACAAAAAATAATTTGCCTGATTATTTGTGCAGATTTATTGCGGTTTAATTCACAAACTTCTCTATATTGGAACTAGAACATATTAAATGTGACTTTAAAATAAATGATGGTGAGTTTACCAAGAGATCATGCTTTTTCTATTGTTTTATTTTAAGGTGAAAAGATTTTTACGATCGACAGCGGCAGGAACGCTCCACTACACTCCCCTCCTTCTGAACACTACACCATCATCTTCAACACCTTTGTCCTGATGCAGCTATTCAATGAAATCAACGCTCGTAAAATCCATGGGGAGAGAAATGTCTTTGAAGGCATCTTTAAGAACCCTATCTTTTGTGTAATTGTTTTGGGCACTTTTGGAATACAGGTAACACTACTACAAAATGTATTATTGGTTTGCAAGGCAATATGAAAACATGCCTGTGAAAATCACTGCATCGGATTCTTTTTATCGATTGGCTTGGGATGGTCAATGCAGAATTAAGGGTTCCTGCATACAGCCTAATGCTAGTACAGGTACCGGCTACGTTCTAGTTGAGAGTATGGTAGTCTGTTGTATACTCATTTGACCCACTCTTAACAGCAGTCATATTATTGCAGATCATGGGCTTGGTCTTTGGTACTTGACAGGTGTTTGTAAACATTGCAGAAGAACTGTTCTAGGAAGAATTAGAATTGGTCCACAGACCAAATAGTTAGTGCCCCGCATTCTGACTAGAAAAGGTGGGACTCGAGATATTTTGAAAATGTATGGAGGTATATTTCATGTACTAGATGTTCAGGATTGGTATAAAGAATCAATGTGTGTGTGTGTGTGTGTGTGTGTGTGTGCGTGTGTGCATGTTTGTGTATAATGATCTGTTTCCTATTCATTTGTACACAACTAGACAGATAGAATGTGTGAGAAAGTGCCTCTTTTTCCGTGGTCACCCCCGTTTTATAAGACTGATGCTGCTGTTTTAGGTCAAGTGGTAGCGTTCGGCCTGGTGCATACTTTTAAGTATACTATAGAGTGAGTCCCAGCATTTTAATTTGTTAGTTGCAGTGTCCTTCAAAAATCCTGTCTTGCTAGTGGTCAGTTCTGCCTCTTTGTCCTGCCTTTTTTCACTGTGGGAGCAGCACAAAGTACTGTTTAATTTCACTATGTCCTGTTTATCTCTTCTGTAAGGGACTTTTTTTGGGCATTTGCCTGTTTCACCTCAACAGTGTGGGTGCTTGTTCAGTTACTCCTCCCCACCAGCTCCCTCTGTAAACATAAACCAACAGCAGAGGGGGGCATTTCCAGGGCCAGCTCACCCTCGCTCTCGTCCTTTTGTTATTTTCAGTCTGTGTGGAAATAAAAGTCCAGTCAATAATTTACAACGCTATGAGCTCTAACTCAAGCAAACACAAGACTATTGCATTCCAAATGCTTGTTAATTTGAGTCAGTGCTGAGTCTTTTTAGTAGTCTGGGAATGACTGTCTTTTTAAAAGCTGGAAACTGCAATTTCATTTTCTGATTCTACTGGCAGTGCTTGGGTTGTTTTGTTTGTGCTTGCTTCTGCATTAGAACCAATGTGGAATGGCCGGATTGCTGTAGGGAGGGATTCTTGGGTGATTGCATTTAAGCTTGGAATTCACTGTGAAAATACGCCAGGGAGCTAAGCATAGACGATGCAATCTTACCCCGGAGGCATGCACGCAGCCTGGTGTTTGTTTCAACAGGGCAGGCCTCTCCGTGAAAGGAATATTCACTTTTGTGCAAGCAGGCAGCCATTGCAGAGAGAAGGAGAGTGGGCACCGAATTGTGTCCCAGGCACAGAGGCAACCGCAAACCTGCTGCCTCGTGCTACAGGCAGTTCTTCCCTGATCAGTAAATGTTATTCTGAAATCGCAACAGGAGACAATACCTTGGTGTATATTTCTATTGAAAACAGAAGCATTAGCACAGCCTAATAGCAAAATACTGTCTTTGGCATCCTTTTTAATGAAATAGGATAAAACATAAGACTTAACCTACCAATGCAATTTAAAAATTGCCTGGTGTCTTTGCAGTGGAAAACCTGTCATTACATTATTTTTTTGAAGTATTTGACCATCCTGTTCGTGATTTGGTGGCTGGTATTAAGGCAGCAGACTGCACTTTTTTTTTTTTTTTTTCACTGTAGTTTGGCGTATTACTGGTTTCAGAACTGTCAGTGGAGAGGGTGTGCTTGGCTTTGCCCCATTACTTTGGATGACGAGAGTTCGGCTGGCAGCTGTATGTGCCTATAGTGTAGATTGCAAACATGAATATACCTCTGGTGCCATACTGCAAATAGGAGTGTTCTGTGTGTTGCTGCGCTGTTCATTAGGCCTGTCGGATTGTGGGCACTGGATATCTTATGTTGATGCCAGGAGCCTGTGAAAGCAGCTCTGCTTGACTTATTGATTGTCTTTGGATAAGA
The DNA here is from genome assembly GCF_031143425.1 of Pleurodeles waltl. Lineage (NCBI taxonomy): Eukaryota > Metazoa > Chordata > Amphibia > Caudata > Salamandridae > Pleurodeles > Pleurodeles waltl. The sequence continues at coordinate 262,523,723 of NC_090448.1, read as the reverse complement.
CTTATAATTTCACGTGCATGCCATGAAAACTAGTTAATGCTGTGATTCAGCTGATCTGTGGTTGGAAAAGACCAGGCTTATAAATAGTTGGAGGGCAGGTGGCCGGCAGCCGTATGTGCGGACTTATTTTTAACTGTAAACTGCTTCCTAATCTCTCCTTCTTACAATTATGATCATACTTTAGACCAACTTAACATCCTTATTACACCATAACTGTTGGAACACTATTGATGTGTTTGGGTGACCCTTCTAGTTAATTTCTCCTCTGTGGCTGTCTTGTGTCTTATTTTTGGGAATTGTGTTAGCCAGCCAGCAACTCTGATGGTGGGGTGGTGAAAGTGGTATTCTATTGGAATTAGCATGGCAGATTTAAGTTAGGATGCTAAATGGCAACATTTTCATTTTTTGCTGCAGATAGAGGAATACGGTAAATGGGAATGCTTTCGTTGTACGCAGGGCCACTGGACTTATATGGCAGGAAAAGACGAAATTATGTGGCACGGTTAAAAAAATTTGTGGCAAGGAAAGTCCAGTTATGAATTTACAATGAATGCCAATAGCTCAACTCAAGCAAATGCAAGACCTATTGCATTGCAAATGCTTGTTCTAATTCTGGTACTACTGTTCAGTCTCCAGTGCATGTACTCTGACAAACATGGCAAAAATAGCTACTAACCAATTGGCATATTTAACTTCCCAGGAAGAGCAAAGTGTATAGGGTAAGAAAATACACCAATGGCATTGAAAGGTAAATGCCTGTGGATTACTGCATCTACTGTGCCATTCACTAGTATGACGGGGAAATTGTGGCTTTAAGCCTACAGGCTTCCCACACATCCACCCATGTAGTCTGATGAATTCCCACATTTACCAAGTGTAGTAGGTCTGGGAATGTGTCAGAATTGTACGTCTGCCTCCAAGAGGCACGACAAGGAGAAACATCTTTACTTCTCCTTGTTGTTTCCTCTTTGTAAGTGTGCTTCATTCTACAGCACACTTAAAAAGAGGGAAATGTGTCTGAGGATTGTTTTTATGCAGGAAGGTGCCCCTCCTGCACTAAAACAATCCTGCCTACAACACAGTCACCCTTGCCCCGTGGTGCAAGAGTGCCTGCTTTGGTGCTAGGCAGCACATTGTGCAGGCAGTGAACAGGATTGTACCATATGATTCTCTCTCCCTTTCATGCAGTGCAGCACAGCAACAGAAGTTTGTTAATTATGCCCCTAAGTAAGTCGACTTTGTAGCCCATAAGAAAGGGTGCCTGGTATTTAAAAGTGGAATATGTAAGGCCTAAATGTTTGCATGTTCCTAGAGTGACCAGACTCCAAAAGACTATTTTTAAGTGTTAGGGCTATTGCTGGTTCTATGAAGAAAAAAATAAAGTGCACTTAATGTGTGAATCGATTATCTTGGGCTTGGAATAAGCTACTGAGATGGTTCAATCATTGTGTTTGATAGTTACTAAAAATCAAATCCAATGAGGAGATGGATTTATACAGGAAAGTATTTTTGAAAAAGTTATACTCTCTCTGCCTGAAGTCCTAGCTGACTAATTAGCATTGGCTTCCCTGCAGCTGCCCTGTTGATGCTGCTTTGAAGGGAAAATGTCTTGGGACTGGCAGAATGGTTCGAGGAAAAATGTGACCCAACTTAACCCAAGCAGTACAGTTTAGGATTGTGTAGGAACTGCACTATCTTAAAATGGACCAGTGGGAGGTCTGTGCTCCTATAGTTTTATAGTTATAAGATACACATGAAAAAGAGGGATATTTTGATCCCAAAACAAACTTTAGCCTTCTGGAAATAGCTTAAGTGGAGGAGGAAGGTGGCTCTTTAACCATTTTAAACAGGTTGAGTGGGAGGAGACTGCTCATTACCTTAAACCCACCTCTAGGTGTGTCACAAACTCTCCAAGCTTTTTCAAGGGAGTTAAAGATGTTTCTATTTTGAATTTTACTAAAAATTATGGACAGTGGGGTAGTTTGCAGTGAGGCAAACAGGATGTGCTTCAAAAGTGGGAAAGGTGCTAGAGTGACCAGACTCCAAAAGGCTTGGCATAACCACTTTGATATAAATTCTGAAAGCTACAAGGAATCTGATGGGCTACAATATGTTTTGATTAGTTTATGTTCAAGATTTTGTATGTATATTCATGTATCGATTTCATGGTGATGGCGTTGCATCATAGCTACTATTTCTGTACTAAAAGTGAAAATACATTTCCTGAATTACTGAGTGTCCAGTGACAATTAATGGTGGCATTGTTGATAATTAAACAGTGGGTAATTGATCCCCTCTTTTTCCATTTTTATTGTTTTATATTCTGCAGCCCAGGAACTGAGGGGGTATATGGCATATAAAGGTGAAATAGTATGTTGGTTTTATCTAGGATAAAAGACTTTGACAATCTTCTTGTGCCTTGACCTGCCCCTACAAATAGACATAACATGTAGATTATTATGTCTCTAACTGAACATACACAAAGCAGGCACAATAGGCTATTGCTAGTGCGCCTGGTCCTTAGTAAGTAAACTTACAAGGGGACGCCTATAGGTCGATGAACATTTTGATTCGCTTGGAATATCCTAGCTACGGTGTAACCAATGTGCAGCCATAATCAATACACAAACCTATAACCAATAAGCAAAAACATTATTCAATGTTCATGAAAAACCACAACTCAGTATACATTTAGCAATTTTATTTCCCTATTGGTTACAATACTAAGTCATGAGGTTAAATCAAACTTTATTCAATTTCACTCAAGATTAATTAATTTGTGACCACCAATAACTTAATCTAATTAGAACTTGAGAAAACATGCGTTCTAATGCCTCAACATAACCCAATAACAATGAATATGTTAACATGAGTAGCAGAGTTAAGCAAAACAGTCCGTCAATCAATTGTCGCCATATATGTCAATGTCTCAGAATAAGAACCCTACCTAACCCAGATTAGCATTAGCATGTGGGACTTCATGTGAAAACAGTTTAGAACATGAATTTGGAAAAACATCTAACTAGGAGAAAAACTATAAAACAGAGCAGATGGTACCTAAAAAGAAAAGGCACAAAAAGTCAATCAGTCACATTGTCATAGCTACCTATCCACGGTATGGATCAGCAACAAAGTCAATCTTCATCTTCAAGTCATCAATCGATCAGCATCACATCAGGCTCTCAAGAGCTTGAGCCCAATGACAGAAACGCGAATCTCTTCTATCCAATATCTCTTCCAACATCTGCCCCTAACAACTGAACTCTCTCCTTCTCTCACGTCATTATATCAAAGTCACCCAGACTATCCCCCAATTCCTAATTGGTCAATTAGTCAACAGTTATGGCGCTACCCAATACTTTCAGTTCTTCAAATCTATGAATTCTAGTATTAAACGATTCTCATTGGTTTACTGTCCGATGTTCTCATCATCTGGCTCGTCAGGTATCAAAAATGTTGCATCTTCTTCTCCAGTCAGTGTCTCCATTGTTCAAGTCCTGGGAAAGTACATCTCATCTGCTTTACACAGTATTTGTTACATTTATGATTCCATCATCTCATGTCCGTTGGTTTACGCATAGGATTTTTGCTGCGCAGATTTGATCAAACAATAAGCAGTTCAGGGTCAATTCAGCAAATTAGCTTCTCTACATTGTGCTAGTAATTCAGCTTCTGCATGAGGCCTCGCAAAACTAGGCCACAACTTCAGCTAAGTTAACTCTACAATATAATGCAAAACATATGTTATATATCTCAATATGACATACTATTACATTATTTTAATACATTTTCTATATTTCATACATGTTATTCATTTTATTAGTGCATTTGTAAATCTTGGTGACCACTCTCCAAGGGCACATTTTCAAACATGCACATTAGTTCTCTACATTATTTATGTCTACAATTTATTATTATTATTATTCAAAATGCATAAACACTTATTAATATCTCTAATTAACATATTGGCTTCAACATTATCTATTGTTTATGTCGGTGAGTGAGCCATAACACATATCACTTGCAACAGGCCATCTTACCCCACTACAAGCTTTGATGGGGGCAGATTATTGTTCTGCCAGCGCCAGCATTCCTCTCCATGAAATTTAAACAATACACAAATTATGGCAGAACATCCTGAAAACCTCTGTAAATAAATGGGTGGATTAGGGAGCTCAGTGAACCAGTGCATATTCACAAGTAATCCACCTATTTCGGACACACTCATCACTGTTCACACATAAATTCAATTATGCACATCCTGGCCTAAGTATGCCCAGTGGATGTTTGATTTGCCATTAACACTGTCACATTCTCTGTATTCTATTGAAGCTACAGAAAAATACCAAAGAGTCAAGGAAAAACAGGTACACCTTATAATTCTGATGTTTTCCAAAGGGTCCAGATTAACTATCTTCTGATATGCATAATAAACATTTTGTAGACAGTAATTTGAAATCAATGAGATCAATGTGTAGTCTTTTTCTTCAAAAAAGAGGAATATTAGCAAGTAGTTTGACAGAAACCTCTAATGGTTTTCTTCCTCAAAATTATTGTATTTGTTCAGTTAAACATTCTCCTCTCCACACTTCAACATCTATTTTTTTAGTGACTGAGGGGGTCATTATGAGTTCGGCGAACAATTTTTACTGTCTGTCGAACGTGCAACGGGAAGGTTGCCACCACACAGGCTACCTCCACACTGGCCCCGTTAAGAGCTTCCCACTAGGTCAGTGGGCAGATACCTGAGTTTCCGCCCTCTGGCCTAGTGGGAAACAGGCTACAGCATCGTCTCTGACTCGTAATCGAGCCGGTGGCAATGCTGTCACCTGCAGGGTGCACCAGCACCCTCACAAAGCAGACAGTGAACATTGCGATGGTGCTGGCCAGGGGGCCCCTGCACTGCACATGCCAAGTAGATGGGTAGTGCAGGGGCCCTCCTAGGGCCCCCTCTTCCCGCTCTCTGCCAGCATTTACATGGCAGTGGTACCGCTATGAAACCTCTGGCGGAGAAGGTGGTTGTAATCCCCAGGGCAGCGCTGCCCTGGCGGATTAGGACCACCACCACCTCCAAACCACTAGGATCTCAGATCCATATGGAGCTGGCAGTTCCCTGGTGGTGCGACCGCCAGAGTTTTAACGCGGCGCTGAGATCACCGCATTGGTGGCGGTCCGACCGCCATCTGCGAGTCTGGTGATCCAGTGACCGCCAGGCTCGTAGTGAACCCCTGAGTCTCCTGAAGATTACACTGTCTCTTGTACATTCTAGTACCATGAAAAGGATTCTGCTAGATGTCTTCCCTTATGTACAGAAACACTTTTCAATTCAATTTCTTTTTTTGCTGCTACAATATTATGTCCTCTAGAAAGCCTTATTGATGACCATGTCTCCAATTTCTGTTTTGCAGATAATAATTGTACAGTTTGGTGGAAAGCCTTTTAGTTGTTCTCCTCTTCAGCTTGACCAATGGATGTGGTGCATATTTCTTGGAATTGGGGAACTAGTATGGGGTCAGGTAAGCATAATGTGTATATGATGTTGTTGCAGTGTTACAATCAATAGAGGAATTGTCTCAATAAATCAACTGAAGTCCATAATATTCAAGGTGCTCCTGGAGTGAAAACAGATTGCACTTATTTTAGCACTCAGAAAACAGCCTTGCTTTTACAATAGGTGCTGCAGTTGTATTTATATCATTTTCTGCAATAACAATTGTGATTGCAAAGTTAGCATCTTCTCAAAGAAAATACAGATTTCTCTCATTTACCTAGAAATATGGACTCATCCAAGTAAGGGAAAACGTTTACCAGCATACCTGCACAAAAGTGTATATTTACCCATTCAATGTATCAACAAGCTAGCATTGTATAAGTTAAAGACTATTAATATTCTGCCAGGGCTTGGTCGCTTACGGGGCTGTGCATGCTACTTTGTAACATATTTTAATGGATTAATTCCAATTCCTTGGCTTCTGTATCTCAATTGAACACAGCATTTTCAGGTCTTTAAAGCCAAATATTGACTTCTTCAATCAAGGTGAAGGCCTCCTTCATGTCTTGATTTTTCAGTTTTCATAATTCATGTGCTCATGTTAAAAATACAATGGCCCTTATTACGAGTTTGGCGGGTGGCTGAGGCGGCCCCCCCAAACTCGTACCACCATCAGGCCACCTGTGCAGCCAGAACACCGCTGGCCCTATTAAGAGTTCACCGCAGTGCTGGTGGGCAGAAAGAGCATTTGCTCCTGCTGGCCCTGCGGTGAACAGGGCCTTAACGTTGACGCCAGCTCGTAATCGAGCTGACTCATATGTGGCAGTGCGGTGGGTGCAGCGGCACCCGTTGCACTTTCCACTGCCCATAATTCGCGCAGTGGAAAGCATGACGGGGCTGTCCTTGGGCGCCACCGCACTGCCCATGTCAAATGCATGGGCAGTGCAGGGGCCCCCGTTAGGCCCCCTGTACCACCTTTCTGCCAGATTTTTCATTGTGCGGCTACCGTCATGCAGAGGCTGGCTGAAAGCAGCACTGCCTGGTGGATTACTTCCACCAAGACCGCCAGGCTGTCGACTTTCAGCAACCTAGTTGTGCCAGTGGTCAGACTGTGGGGTTTTTGCCATGGTCGTAATGTCGTGGTCAGACAGCCACTTTGGCTGCGGTCCGACCGTGACCCTGCCGGTCATAATGAGGCCCTATACCCTGATGATGACTCACCATTATTGAAGGGATCGAGACACCATTGAAGACTCCTGCTATCAAGGCACCAAATTCCTCTTTTTCTGCTCAGAGTATGTTTGAGTTCAGCAACATTGTTTCATTTATATGTTGCAAATTAATTAGCCTGACACCTTTTGTTTTTCGGTCAAACTATTTTGGGCAGTAAAATTTAGACTTTGCCACCATATGATCACTTTTTTGCACCAAGCACTTTCCTTATGACAGTACGATTCTTTTAAAATATATCTGTTTCTTGTATACATTTGAATTACTTGGTGATGAATGCTTTATATTAAAATGTACATGGCTCTTTGATTGTTTCTTTCATTAAGGTCATTAAGTTAAGTGATAGTAGTAATGCTTAATTATGCTATACCTTGTGATTTAATCCTTTTTTCTTTAACTTATGTAATGCACCTTCATGTGTGCTGTATAAATACTTTATGCAATGCCTCTAAATTAAGCCTGACTGCTTTTGTGGCAAACTACCAGACGATTAAGCATAGCATAATTTAGTAACTTTTTGTGGTTCACCCTGTGTTAGAAAGTGGGTTACTGGTTGACTGTGTATGATCCCTAGTCAAGCAGAAATCACATCCTAGTCAGGGTAAGGCATAAACAAACCTAAAATTAACTTGAGCTCAACCCTCCATTAGTTTGCCATAACGCAGTCACAGTTAACATAGAGGCAATATTTGTGCAACACTTCAAACAGTATAACAGTTTAAACATCACAAAACACGATCCAACATCAGGTTACAAAAATAGACCTAAATTGTAAACCTAAAAGAAGACCAAAATGACCAAAATCAAGTTAGTGGAACTGACGATATTGAATTGTAATGTTTTTAGAGAATTTAAAGCCGAAAGGCATAACTCCACCTAATGTGATTATCTGGTCGTTCTTGACCAGGACAATGGGCCCGATTTACATATTGGCAGATGAGTTACTCTGTCTGATGCACTGGCACTGAGATGCGCAAAGCTGTGCTGTGAGTTCCTGTTGTATCAAAGGTCCTGCCGTGGGACTTCCAATGTATTCTGGCATTGTGGATGCAACACACATTAGGGGGATGCACCAGTTCCAAAGAGCTGCGGAGCTGCAATGCTGAATCTGGAGTCATCATCAAGGCTGCTGTTGATGAGAGATGTGAGGGCTTGCGCGGAGGATGCGTTGTGCAGTGGTGGTTCTGAAGGCAATGCGGGCTTTGGCGGTGATGCGAGTCTTTGTGATTTGTCCATTCCATGCAGCAGAGTAGAAGCTTTGGTTCTGCTTGCGGTCGCACTGTGCAGCAAAGGTGATGCATTGGTTCCTCACCTTAAGCTCACTTCCAAGGGTTCATGACTACGGTGGGACATTTTGGCAGAGTACACTCTCCAATGACAGAGTCCAGGTGTAGATGCACTGTTGTTGTTGGATGCCTGCTATGTCCTTGAGGCTTTAGATCAGAAGGCCAGCCTCCTAGCCCATGGAGTCACTCTGGGTTCAGTGGTTCAAGTGATGCAGGTCCAGAGGGTAGCAGGTCACAACCACAGGGCAGTAGCTCCTTCAAAGTATCATTCCAGCAGAGTAGCAGTCCTTGTAGCAGCACAGCAGTCCTTTTTCCTGGTAAACTATCTACAGGTTCAGATGTGTACTAAAGTAGTGGTGTCTGAGGTCCTTCTCTTATACACAGTTGTGCCTTTGAAGTGGGGAGAAACTTCTAGAGGCATGTCTTTGAAGCACACAGATGCCCTGCCTTTCCTGCCCTGGCTCCTGAGTAACTACAGGGCTATGCAACACTTTGTGCAGAGAAAGGACACAGCCTACTCAGGTGTGAGACTGGGTCCAGTTCCCACATTCCACATGGTCCATCAATGTACACCTAAGCTCCAATTTTGTGAACTGTCTAGGGGGAATACACAAAGACCAATAGCCAGTCAAGTGCCCAGAGACAGAGTGCAAGCACCAAATGGCTAAGACAGAAAAACAGCAACATTTCTAAGAGTGGCATTTTCAGAATTGTAATTTAAAATTAGGACTCCGGAGACACCAAACATGAGACAGTTTCTCTTCCCATTTGTAAATTACACTTATGAAAAAGTAATAAGCCAAATCCAATCTTATTCTATGGGAGAGATATCCCTTGAAGTAGTAAAAAAGAGTTTTTCACTACCAAGTACATGTCCAACTTCTTAAATACACTGCACCCTGCCCGTGGGTCTTGACAGGGCCTACTTTAGGGAGTGACATCTGTATTTATAAAACAAGGTTTAGGTCTGGCAAAAGGTTTATTTGACCAGATCAAAATGGCAATTTAATACTGCACACACAGGCTGAAATGGAAGTTCTGAGGCAGGTTTGCAAGGTTACTTAAGTGGGTGACATAACAAGTGCTACAGGCCCACTCGTAGCAATTAATTTACCGGCCCTATGCACGTTATGTACTTTACTAAGGTCTTATAAGTAAATTAATTATATCAATTGAGTATAAGGCACTGTGACCATGTTTTGAGCAGGGAGCACAAGTACTTTAGCAATGTTTAGCAGTGATAGAGTGTGCAGAGTCCTAAGGCCAAGAAATGAAGCCAGCAAAACAGGAGGTCTAAAGGCAAAAAGTTAGGGGGAAACCACACCAACTTGTAACACGTTACAAGGACTGTGATTGTTGCTTAAGAAGCGCTCATATCCCCCAGTTTAACAACCAAATTTCTCACTGGTATAAAGTAAGCTTGGGTGAAATTTCATTTATGCCAGCGTAATCTTGTGTTATTTCTAACATTTCACATTATAATTGTTACATGAAATGAAAGAGCTAACACCATTATGCTGCATGGCATAAAGGAGGAGTTCAGATAAACATCCCATTGTGGATATACCAGAGAAATGCTAATAGATGGCACACAACCAACTGCTGTTCGTGTCATACATGAATTTAGTACTTCTATTGGTGAGGATGCATTTCATGCCAAAAAAATGCCAAAACTGGTATTCTATAAAATAACGTCTAATTTCTTATATTCTTTTGGACATTTCATATGATTTCCTCAAAGTTTAAGCAAATTTGGTCAAGGCCTATTATAATTGGCAATGAGGTGGATTTTAACATTTTTGGTTTAGACTGCAGAGGAGTCATGGAAATGTGACATTTCAATAGCATTACTGGGCAGTATAGAAGTAAAAGTCACATTGCAAGGAGTGCCCCTGGATGACTTAAGATATCTTGCATATTATTTAGAACTATTAATGCTTAAGGACCAAAGTACCAATCTAGGAAACATGGTTTTGCTTTGATTGTCTTTGAAAAAGCAGTTGACCATCTGATTGAATCCAATGGAACATTTCTTATTGGTTGAAATGACATGGTTGAAATGACATGCAGTTTATCTGATGCAGGAGAACCATGGAACATATGAGCCTCTCTGAATGAATACCATGCAAAACAAAAAGAATAGTTTCTTCTTTGAAGCAGTCACATTTTTCAGACAACAGCTAATCAGATTGGCTGAAATGAACCATCACCTTCCTTTACTGACTTTTCTGTCCAGGATTGCTGCAGGGTCAGGAGACAGAGGCAGGAGGTTGATGCCAAGAGTAGATTTCCAGGAATTATATTCCCTAGTGGTTGAAATGGATAGTGTAAGAAATTGAGAGTATAAATTGATGCAGGGTAATAACCCACCACATACAATAACCACAATCCTTGTCATGGTAAACCACTAAAGTCACTAAATAAACCTGTGTTAAGCCACTGTTATCACGACCCAAAGGAGTCAGTTGTACCCTTGAGGCAATGTAAAGTATTTATGCAACACCTAAACAGTAGTAAATTGAAATCACAATAACAGAAAACTCTCAAACTAATTTAGAAAATTAAAGAACATTTTTATAAATGAAATGACACCAAAACAACAAAATCCTACAAAGTGTAACAAGTGATATGATTTTTTTGTTTTGTAATTAATTTATTTAAATTGAAATCACAAATGCAAAGGGAAAAATGCCATGTAGAGTCATTGAGGGTGTTGTTTATTGTGATACATGCTCATCCAGAAAGGGGGGTAGAAACAATGCAAACATGACTGTGAATCAATGATGGTGGTGGGAAGGGAAAGGAAAACAATGAATGGAGAGGACTAAGAGGAGCAAAGGATGAAACAGAGGGAAAAGGTAGGAGGCAGGAGAAGAGAAGGAGGTTGGAAGCATAGAATAGAGGGGCAGGCAATACCTGTGTACTGTACAGTAGGGAAAAGAGGGCTAGTGGGTGAGGGGAAGGGAGAGGGAGGGAACATAGGGTGGCAGTAGAGATGGAAAAGGGGTCAGTCTTCCTTCAGAAAAGGGAACCAATTAAGAAGGAGCACAGCAGCTCTATCTAACAAGTTTTAGATCACCTTCTCATAGGAGGCAGTCTTGTACATGGGCATGAGCCATTCCTCATGTGTTGGGACCTGCAGGCAGCACCAATGATGTAGAATAGAGATTGTGGCCACCATAAGGGGTGGGTACATATAAAGGACTCCCTCACCATGGACCCCACCATGATATGCAAGGGGCAGACAGCGGGACAGTCCACTAAGAGATTAACTATGTCATAGGGCACTGGATGAATTGAGCGACCTCAGGGACGGTAATCTTGGCAGGACACTCAGATCCCTGCGCTCCTCGGTGGTGTTCTGTCGTTCATTGAAACTAACAATAATGGCCAGAGTGGCGCTCTCAAAAATGATCATGCTTCCACGCCTCCTCTACTACTTTGCTAACTTACCACTACAGGTCCCCTCTGCATGGTTCCGCGAGTTGAACGCTCTGCTTAGAGAGCTGATATGGGATGAGGGTCGCAGGAGAACGGCGCTCTCGACCATCTGTAGACCGACACATCTGGGGGGCCTGGGTGCCCCTGACTTCGAGGCTTATTACTTGGCATCCCAGTTACAATGGGTGGCTGGCTGGCTGGCGGGCAGGGGACAGCTGGACCTGAGTACCCCACACGGTGTAATAGACACAGTTCGGATAGTAGCATGTATGGCAGGCAGGAAGCTTGCCCCCATAAGGGACAACATAATGTGCAATGTGGCAATGAAATGCTGGAAACGGTGCACGAAAAGGACTGGAGTGGGGCCACCATACTCTCCCGCTCTGCCGCTGGCGGTCGTCGCCCTGGACCCGGGAGTAGGGGAGCGGGGGGCTGGGATTGGGACCTTGTGCGAGAGCAGGGATGGTGACAGTGGGGGGGCTATTCAAGGAAGGGGTGTTGAGGAGCTTCACTGATGTATCCGAGGGGGGAGTGCCACAAGGACAATTTTTACTCTTTAGGAAGTTGGTGCACACCCCGAAAGATCATTGGGACACGATTAATGTGGAACCCGCTGTCCACGGGGTGTTGCACCTCCTGTTGACAGCAGGAGAGGAACCTCACTTGATTGCTAAAATCTACTGGGCCAAAATTGAGGCCGCGGTGGACCCCCTGCATTCCCTAAGAGAAAAATGGGTGAGGACAATTGGGCGGGACCTGTCTGAGTTAGAGTGGACCAGAGCACTAGCTAATCCCAGGATGATCTCAGGCAACACGAGGCTAAGATACATCCATACAACTACCTACACAGAACATACCTCACTCCTCAACAGCTGCACCGCATATATGGGGGGCACCCAGGACATGCCCCAGATGTGGGGACGGAGAGGCCTACTTTGATCATATGATGTGGGGATGCACGATGCTCCAGAGGGGCTGGGGTGCGATGATGGCGGTCCTCACATAGCTGCTCGGGGCGGAGCTCCAGCCATCCCCCGCCATGTGTTTACTGGGCCTAAGGGCCGACGTCAAGTGGAGTAGGGTTGGGGGTCGTTTCCTAGACCTGTCCCTAGCCCTCTATAAAAGACTGATTACGAAGGGTTGGAAGTCACCCGGCCACCCCTCATTGTCTGAATGGAAAAGCGATGTCACAAGATGGTCCAGGGCTGAGCTGCAGGTCCTTAAAGCCGAGGAGGCCAGGGGAGTTCGCCATACCCCCATCGCTTCGGAATGGGAGAACCTGGTGACAAACTGGGACGACCTAATGAAGAGACCAATAGCACCCGAGGGGATGGGGTGAACTAGCTGAAACGGCCAATAGATATGACTGCTAGGGAAGGTCCCTGAAACCAGGACGGGAGAAATGCCAGGCACCCCACCAGGCTACACGCAGGGGCGGAGGTTAGGGGGGAATAGGACACAATAACTAAAAAGATAGAGGAGGGGGGGAGCGGACGGCTGGCCACCTCTACATAATAAGAAATACCCCGGCAACCCTCCCTTTAGAAGTTACACAGATCCACCCACTTAAGCCAATAAGTTTATTTACAGTTTGAAGTTGAGTTAAGTCTGTTATAAGGTCACAAAATACAAAAGGTAACAAGGGACACTGAAAGAACTGACACCCAAAAAACGGATTGAGTAAAGAGCTGGAAACAATGATGTATAAATATTAAATTGTAATTAAAATGAACAGGAGATTGTGAAACACATTACCAGCAAAGCATAACAAGGACGCGGCTCAGTTAGTAGAAATGTACAATAAGAACAAAATGTTACTGCAAATAGACCTACATATGTAAAACAGCAAACAGTTAATAAAAACATATTTGAAAAAAACAAAAAAAAAAGTCATAGGGCACTGGATTGCGCCGCTAACTGGAGGAGGGGTCAGCAGGCTGCAGATTGGACCTGCTCTGGCATCCAGTGCAAATCCCTGAAGGGTCTTAAAAATGCTGCATTTCATCCAGGCCTCCTGAACTCCCCAGCCCAGTTTCTCCAAGGGCCCCATCCAGCCCCATTCCTCAAATTTCCACCTGTAGATGTGCCTGCCAGATCTCCCTGAGGCTTGCTAGTTGTGGCTGTGAGTAGAGGTAATGAGTCAAGAGATCATAGAAACCAGACATCACCCCCTTAAACTGGCCCCAAATATAAAGGTATATAGGCACTGGGGAGTAGGGGACAGACCAGGGTTGTGGGTCCAGTCTGCTCGATAAAGAGTGGAAGAATTGCATGTAACATCATTGCTGGGTAATTGGAGGGCCACATTCCTCCTGCAATGCTGCAAAGCACTTGAGCTGACCCCAAGAGAAAAAGTGTTCAAAGTGTGCACGCCAAGGGGCCCAGTTAAGTTAGCTCCACAATATAGGTGCTGAGGTTGTGCCGGATGGGCGAAGGTATGTGTCCACCAAAGGAGCCTGTGAGCTCACATCCATGCTTTGTATATTGCTTGCAGTATGGGGTTCTGAGTCCTGATATCAGTGGGTTCAGGTAGGTAAATGGGGAGCAGCCCCAGTGAGCCATTGATAAGCTGATTCTTAATCTTGACCCATAACAGGGGATCCCAGACCCATGTATGCATTAATACCAATTGTGCAAGGTGAGGGGCCATGCAGTAGTGCTCCACGGACCAGAGGCGATAAGTGTTGTGATATCCAAATGGGGTCTTGTTGTCCCCCAGATGAAGGTCTTGATGGCCTTGTCCACTTGTCGAAGCATCAAGAGTGGTATCAGCATGGAGAGCATGCCTAGAACATAGGTGAAGCACCGGAGGGTCACCATCTTTTCCACTTGTGTGCAGCCCCAGAGGGATAGGGCTCCATGCCTCTGTTAACATAGATGCCCATATAATTGAGGTGAGCACTTTTCCACTGAAATGGGTGCCTGGTAATGGCGGTGCAGGTGGTAACCCTCAAGAGCCGGAGGACCTCACTCTTTCCCCCTTATAGCCAGATATGGCCGTGAACATGTCAATGACCTCCAAAACGATGGGATTGGAGGAGGGCAGGGCTGATAGTGTAAGCAGGATATCATCAGAGTACAAGTTTAATGTTGAGGGCACTCCAGATATAGGTATACCTATAATCCGATCTGACTGACGCAGAGTCACTGCCAGAGGTCCCATGGCAACGAGTAACAACAGCGGGAGAGTGGACATGCCTGGTGCATACCTTGGTGGACCGGGAAGGGGTCAGAGAGAAAGCCACTGTAGTTAGCCTTCACTGTGGGGAGTCATAGAGCCATGCACTCTGGAGATAAAATCTTCATTGAGGCTGAATTTCTAGAGTGCCGTGACCAGGTAGTCCCATTCTATCCGGTCGAAGGGTGTATCTGCGTCCAAAGACAGAGCCAAGGCCTCATCCGGCATGTCTGCCACCATCCATACTGCATGAGCTTGTGTTCACTGGTAGCTGTGGGATGAGCGGCCTGCGATGAACTCTACCTGCATATGGTAGATGAGGGAGGGAAGTATCCGCTTAAGGAGGGCAGCCAGTGTACCGGCCATAATCTTGACATCCCTCTTGAAGAGGGAGATGGGATAGTAGCTACTACAGTGAAGGGGAAACTTCTCAAGAATGGGGAGGACTGGGATCAGGACCTCGTTAGATAGGAGTCCCAGGGAGCCTGAATAGTGAGCCTCGGCAAAGGCCTCATGGAGAGGATCTACCACATTGTGCTTGGTCCACAACCAGAACTCGGCGAGGAAGCTGCCTTTCTCTGGGGCCTTAAGGTAGGGTTGGTAGGAAATGGTCTGCATAATCTTGTCCTTGGTAATAGCACCCAGAAATAGCCCCCATCCCTCATCCATGAGGCAGGGTAAGCGGACATTGTCCAAAAAGGCAGTGACCTGCTCAGCCTCTGGAGTTGCTTCAGGGGAGTAAAGGACCCTATAGTATGTCCATGATTTCTTTTGGTTTGGTGACCAGAGCCCCGGAGTCCATGGTAATGGCGGCCATAGCCATACCCACCTCCCTCTGCCTCAGGTGCGAAGCGGGGAGTCTAGCCCCCTTTTATCCCTGCTCGCAATGTCTGTATCTCAACTTAGTGAGCACATACTTAGCTTTGGAGGTGAAGAGGGTGTTGAGGTCTATGTGATGTGTGCCTTCTCCAGGATGCGTATATCAGCATCAGAGGGGTGGGTCTTGTAAGTATACGTGAGGTGAGCTATGCCCCCCTCTAGAACCGTCTGCTATTACTCCTGTTGCTTGTTCGACAGGGCTGCATCCCTCATCAGCTGGCCCTTGATGTTGCTTTTACCGCAGCCCACAGGGTTGGAGCCGAGTCGACTGAGCCTTTATTGTGCTCATGATAGGTTTGAACATGGGGTGTGAGTTGTTCCTTACTCTTTGGATGATTATAGTGGGGTAGGTTAAGGCTCCAGAGTTTGCTGACAGGCCAAGTTAGACTCAATTCGACCAACAGACTGATCGAGGAGTGATCTGAGAGGGCGCCATCTAGGATAGAGACCTTACACACAAGGGGGAGCAAAGGGTGAGCCACAAAGAAAGAGTCCGATCTCAATTGCGTGCAGTAAACCAGGGACAGATAGGTATATTCTCTGTCCACTGGGTGCTGAAGACGCCACACACCTAGAAGGATGTGATCTGCTTTGAAGGCTCCCAGGAGAGCTCTCTCCAAGTTATGGTTCGTGTTGATAGGGTCTTTGCAGTCCAAAATCGTATCCCAAGCCAGAGGCCAGTCCCCCCCTATCAAATTATTTGCAGCGTTGATTTCCATCAGGACTTGGTGAGCTCGAGAAAAAAGGGGCACATTGGCCCTGTTGGTGCATAAATGGAGACCACGCAGAGGACTTTCTTCCTTCTCTTCACTTTGGCAAACGCATAGCAGCCCTCTGGGTCAACACAAGTTTTGAGCACAGTGTGGGGCAGCGTTCTGCAGAACAGGATAGCTTCACCTCATTTCTGGGAAGCTGTCAGGCCATCTGCTGTCCTTGAGGGGCAGCAACTGTGGATTTTCTTAACCACCCAGTCTTGCAAAAAGCTTCTCTACCTCTGTCTCAGTGGCGTGCATCTCTTGGAGGAGGGATATGTCGGTGTGTTTGGAGTTGAGGTATGCGAGCACCTTCTTGTGTTTGATGTAATGCATGGCCATTGACATTCCAAGAGATGACATTTAAGGCGCATTGTGAGGCCATTGTAAGCTGCAGCCCCCAAAGAGGCTTCAGATGGGTTTTGAGGGGTGTTGCTGTATTGGTACGACCTGTCAGTCCTCACAGGGAACCCCATGAGGGACAGGGAAAGGTGGGGTGGGCTCAAGGGGCAGCGACGAGTAAGGTAGGTGAGGTGGGGGGTCTGACTGAAATAGAGAAAGAAAAAATGAATTTAAGCTTGTGAAAAGAGGCAGAATGAGCAGGGGGATTAGGAAAAAGACAGAGCATTTAAAAGTAATGAGATCAAGTACACCTGCAATATCTTAAGGCAACACACCTAAAAACTGTAGTCAGCAGGTCTAGACCTTAGGATTGGCTGGGCCTGGGGTGGTCTCAGGGTGCAAGGAATGGATGAGAGGACAAGAGAGGTGAGCTACCCAGAGAGGTTCCAGGGTCTGCCCAGGAGGGATGCGGGAGGGAGGAGTATGCTGGGCAGGCAACAGCAGGTGGCCAAGGAAGAAAGGGAGGCCTGACAAAAGGGAGATGGAGGCTAGGCTGCTGGGAGGAAGAAGCAGAGAGGGAAGGTGCACGCTCACTGAGGTATGCATTTTTAAAGTTTGAATTAAAAATAGCACCAAAAAGGACCATCTCCGGTTATCTGGTCATGCTAGACCTGGTCTAATTCGAAAGTTAAGGAAGATCGCAATTGAGCATAGGTTGAACACAAGGACTGGGTTTGTCTCAGTGAAAAGTTTGCCTTTTGACTTAGAAACTTTAATGGAGAAAAATTAATAATTGAAAAATCTTCTACTGGCTAACATGCAAGCTGAAAATGGTGTTTAACAATGGCAGGTTGCTGAAGAGCAGAGTCCTGGTGCAGTCACCAACAAAGGTGAGAAAGCTCAGAAAAGACAAATTCAAAATCTGTGCCCTGAAAGGCCTCAACGTCGACAGTTTGTGGCTTGACATATATCCCATTGAGCACTCTACTTTCAGACTTACAACATTTTCTGGAAGTTAGATCTCCTTCAGCAGAGCGAATGAGCAAGCTGAACCTGATTACCGATTTGATGCCTGCAGCTTTGATGGTGGTCCCTGTCTCTGATGATTCTCCAGGCAGTAAGTTGGCAAAAAGTTTCTAAGTCCTACTTCTTGCAGTAGGGGACCAGAGGAGTACATCACACCACCAGCCAAGGGTCCAGGACCATGAGGACGCAACTTTTGGGTTAAGACTCTCTAGAAAAGAGGCCAGTACCAGGATATTGGTCAGCTGGGCAGGTGAAGGTAAAAGGCCTCTGGAAGCTTGTTGTTTCCATGTATCTCAAACAGGAGGTCAGCAAATGGACCTATGGAGTCATGCCTGGGTTACTGGGTTACTGGGTTCAAGGCATGCAGGTCTAGTCTTCCTTTAGGTCTTAGACAGCAGGACAGTGCTTTTTCTGATCTTCACAGGTTCTGGAGTTTTCTGAGGAGAGATCCATGAGATCTACTTTTATTCTCTGCCAACCTGTGGGTGGGGGAGGGGCTTTTAATGATCCCCTAAACCAGTTATTTTTGGGTCCTTTAGCCCACACTGGGGTTGGTGCCAGTCTGTTTAGAGAGACAAAGGGAAGGCAGGCCTAGGTGTGAGCCTCATTTGTCAGTGACAGGATAAGCATCCTCTGAAGCTCAAGAAGGGGCTGGGCACAGCCCATAGCCCATACTGTCAGCTGCAGAATGCTGGCAGAAACGTCTTTTGTTTTAGGCAAGAAAATGACAACATTCTAAACGTGTTGTTTCCAAAACAGTAATATAAAATCTGAGTTGACCATTAAGTTTGATTTTGAATTACTGTTAAAATGAATCCTTGAATCATTTTTCTAGCTACTTTCAAATTGCAGCTAAGCATTATATGGTGTTATAATTTAACCCAGTGTTTTCCTATGGGGGAGCCAGCCTTACCACAGTGAAAAAAGACGATGTGTGCTTTCACTGCCAGGGCATGTAAAAAATGAAAGCCCATATTTATACTTTTTTTTGCTTCACTCCTGCGTCATTTAATGACACAAAAGTGGTGCAAACTTACAAAATATAATTGTATTGCAAAAAAAGTATAAATATTGGCCTAAATATACATAACCTGCTATTTAAATGCCATGTCTTCTGCTCAATAGATACTTAGGGCCTATCTTATGGGTGACATATATACTAAAAAGGAATGCCAAGGCATGGCAAATGGTTTGTTTTGTCAGGTAAAAATAGCAGTTTAAAAATGCACATGCAGGCTTCAGGGGCTTACATGAAGAAATGCTTTACAGTGCTACTGTAGTAGGTGGCACAACAAGTGAGGCAACTCACTAGTGCCATTTAATTTATAGGCCCTGGGTACATGCAAAACTACGTACTAGGAACGTTTAAGTAAATGAAATGTGCCATTTAGGCATATGCTAATTTTACTATAATTTAAGGAATGATCAGACGCTCTTTACATCTGGTTAGCAGGAATAAAGTGGGCAGAATCCTGTGGCCAACAAAAATGCTTTCAGCAACAGAAGGCCAAAATCTGTGATGACCCTGCAGAAAGGGCAAATTTGAAACAGATATTGGCAAAAGTATTTGACTAATGACTGACAAACAGGCACTTCAGAGGATTCAGATTAAGACAGAATCACTGTGCCAATTGAGAGAAAAATAAGAATCTACGGCAAGATGTACATAGCTTTTTGCTCTCACAAACTGCCCAATTCACAAAGACTTTATATATGTACAAACCCACATTTTGCAATTCTGTAACCTATTACCGAATCGCCAAATGGGTTTGTGATTCGGTATTAGGAAGGGGTGTGTTAAGGGTGCCCCTTCTGAATAGTGACTCATAGGGGGATGTAAGAATGTTTTGAGACCGAAATGCATTTGGAAAACAGTCACAGTTTACTACCAACTTTAGGTTGGTGGTGAGCCATTACAAATGAGAAGGGGGCTCTTGGGGGCCCCCTTTCTCAAGGTGGGTGCAAACATTTTTTGAGAACAAGCAGTGGTCCCACGGATGCTGTCTACTCTTAGAAAATTAAATGAAAACTTTACATTTTTATTCTTGAAATGAATCCAGTTTTCCTTCAAAACATTATTTATTTAAAACCAAACACAGGCATGGTGGTCTGCTGTGTCAAGCAGGTCACCATCCCTGTGTTTTTAGTGATTTCCCATTGGGTCGCACATTGGGACCTACTTAATGGTTATCTTAATGAGGTAGGTCAATGTTGACCGACTGGGAATCACATACAGAGTAAAACACACTGTTGCACATAAGTATTTACAAGTTTCTTATAGTGAATTGCAAAAAATCACTACTAGGAAATCTCAAACTAAAAACTACGTACATCTGGTACCTAATCTGGTACGTAAAATTTGGATTCACTGGATTATGATTAGGCCAAAAGCTCTTAAATAATTTTAATTAAGAGGGGAAATATCTTAATTTAAACTAAATATGAAATAATATAATTTATTTCAGTTTCAAGTATTTAATTTAATAAGTCCAGCCAAAGAGCTTAATAAAACCTCACTTAATTCGCCATCAATGTATCACATTTATTTTACTCATTATTTTGCATGTGCAGGACAATGACAACTTTTTCCATTATCTAAGGTTTTAGACCTTGTTCCGGGTGGCATTCAGGTTTTTAGTCAAATGATATACATAGTTTTTCATTACCCCCATTACTGTCTATGCATCACGTATTGGTGGTTGTCTCAGCTCCATTGCTTCCTTCCTGGAAAGCAGTAGAAGTGTGCTAATTTGATGATTCTTTATATATGGCAAATGCTTGTATTTCTTTGTATGATGTATTTATTAATTGTTTTCAATGCTAAGATTGCTGAAGTGCCACTTTATATTGTAAGTTTAGCAACATACTGTCCTGTAGTAATGTCAGCAATAGCTTTAGAAAAAGGATTTGAACAGTTGTTTTGAGAGAGGTCCTTTACATTTTGACATAGAGAGACCCATATCCCAAACTGGTAAGTTCTCCCTCACCAAAACCCTTAGTTTTTCCTATCAATTAGAGGTGCTAGATTCATAGTTGTGCTTTCTCCAATATTCACAAGCCAGCTGTCAAGGTACCTCAGGGATGCTGGGTTAATGTTTTGATGGAACCACCCTATGCAAGTTTGGCACTCCTGTACCTATTTATCAGAGGACAGATGTGTGACGTGAGGAGATCTTGGGCTAAAACTATTGTCAACTGACCCACACACAAGGAAAAACACTTATATATGTGTTAGAAATGGGGTTTCTGGTTGGCTAGGGTATGCACCTCAGCCAGGCAGAACTTACCCACTCTAGTCAGGGCAAGGGAGTTACACGTCCAAGATAACCCCTGCTCACCCCCTTGATAGCTTGGCACGAGCAGTCCGGCTTAACCCAGAGGCAACGTGTAAAGCGTTTGCACAACACACACAACACATGTGACGCAATATCCCCACCACAAAGGAAACACAACACCAGATTATATGAAAATATACTGTATTGTACACAAGGCAATTATCAGACCAAACATCACATAAGTACTATCCTGCTACCTTAGCAGTTGTCAGAACGTTACACATTAGTTACTCTGCAACCTAGCAGTAGTCACACATTACACACAGGTTACTCAGTATTCTGCAACATAAGCAGTAGTCAGGAAAACACATTATTACATCACAGCACTTGTCATAAGAATAACATAAAAGGCCCATAGTAGGAACATTAGAAAACATATGGCAAGTTAGAAAAACATATTTGCAAGCATATCCATAAAAGGAACATTTGCATACACATATGTAAAAACATCAAACACAGGTAGGTAATATATGAATCAAACAAAAGTCTGTAGAAAGAACTTTGGATTGCAACTATATTGGTCCTTTAAACAGTACCTGGTTGGATGAAGGCACCTCCAATGCCTAGAAGATGAGCAATGGGGCCCCTGGCGCTCCTATGTGCAAAATGGGGGCCTCTGACATCCTTTTGAGGAAAAGAGGGTGGCACGCACCTCCTCTAGACCATTGACGGGCCTCTCCGGGGACCGTGATTACTGGGGGCCATCCAGGAAGTGCTTTTCAAAGCGCTAAGGCCATACTTATAGCCCGGGTTGCGGCGGTGATTCCAGCATGAAACAGGTGCCTCGAAGTTCCTGAGGGCACAGAAGAGCGCTCTCTCAGCGCAAAGGGGATATCAAGGCAGCATTCCTTGTGCAGGGAAAAGTTACAGGGGTCAGGGGCCATGGCACCCTCCCCCTTGGAACAATGAAGCAGGAAGGAGCACAAGGCTGGTGGGTCCAGCTACAGGCCAGCACAGGGGGTGCAGATGATGGCAGTTCCTCCTAGTGACCAGGCAGGTCACAGGTTAGCACAGCAGCAGCAGTCCAAGGCTGTTTCCTGGTGAGTCCATTCAGCAGCGTCTTGTGTCCAGGTTCAATTTCCAAGAGTGTTCAAATTGTAGGGAAAATTCCCCTGTACTTATAGTCAGTTCTTACAGTGTTTTACAATGGTAGGGAGAGGAGGTTCCAGCCAGTTACAACTGGTTCTGGGAGTGCCCCCTCTCTCCTTTCAGCACAGGCTCCAAACATCAGTGGGGGGTTAACGAACCTATTGTGTGAGGCCAGGGCACAGTCTTTACAAATGCAGGTGTGCCCCGCCTCTCCCTTCTCTCAGCCCAGTAAGACTATTCAGTATGCAGATGCACCTCTGTGACACCTCCACCCTCCCTGTGTACAGGCTGTCTGAAAAGTATGCACAAAGCCCCAACTATCACTCTGCCCAGACGTGGATTGGAGTCAAGCTGCAAAACACCAGAGTCATAAGCACAGATAAATACGCACTTTCTAGAAGTGGCATTTCTGTGATAGTAATAAAAAATACACCCACACCAGTAAGCAGCATTTATTATCACCATCACAACCATACCAAACACGCCTACGCTATCCCTCATAAATCAGACAATACCCCTCACACACAAGGCAGGGTATTTCTAATGCAGTCCTATGAGAAGGCAGCACTCACAGCAGTGAGACATCAAGTGAGGCTGTTTGTCACTACTAGGACAGGCCATGCAATATGGCACATGTCCTGCCTTTCTACATACATGGCACCCTGCCCATAGGGCTAGCTAGGGCGTACCTTAGGGGCGACTTACATGTAGTAAAAGGGGAGTTCTGGGCCTGGCAAGTAAGTTTAGATGCCAGGTCCCTGTGGCAGAAAATTGCGCACACAGGCCCTGCGCTAGCAGGCCTGAGACAGGTTTGAAAGTCTACTTCAGTGGGTGGCGCAAGCAGCGCTGCAGGCCCACTAGTAGTATTTAATTTACAGGCCCTGGGTATAGAGATACCACTGTACAAGGGACTTATAGGTAAATTAAATATGCCAATTAGGTATAAGCCAATCATACCAACTTTAGATGGGAGAGCACCTGCACTTTAGCACTGGTCAGCAGTGATAAAGTGCTCAGAGTCCTAGAGCCAACAGTGAGAGGTCAGAAAAACCAAGAGGAAGGAGGCAAAAAGACTGGGGATGACCCTGCATAAGGCAAAAAGTCCAACAATATGAAACATAAAAACTTCTTGATATGGCGGCAGACCAGTATTACAGTTTTGATGAATGTGCTCCCACCATTTCGGTGGAAGCACTTTTCCCAAAAGGATTTACACCATGCTGAAGGGGGTCTGGAGTTTGGGTAGGTGGTGATCTGCCTTGCAGTGGATAGATTAAACATGTCAGCCTTTGGGTGGGCTTCCCGCCAACCCTTTGCCTTCCTCCTCCATGTTTTCAGACCTTGTTTGTGCTGGTATTAGTACTCTGTGCACTTTACTACTGTTGACCAGTGCTAATGTGCTTCTACTCTCTCATCTAAACATGGTAATATTGACCTATACCCAAATGGCATATTTAATTTACTCCACAGTAAGGTGGCACTACCTGTTCCCGGGCCAGTAAATTAAATGCTACTAGGGACTCTGCAGCACTGATTTTGCCACCCAATTATGTAGCCCTTTGAAAATGTCTTGGGCTTATCATTCAGAGCCTTTGTGTGAAGTTGTAAACTAGCATTTCAATCTGGCAAAATAAACCTTTATATTGCAATTCTGAAAATGCCACTTTTAGAAAGTCGTTGGCATTTTCTTACCATAGCCATTTGATGCCTGCAGCCTGTCTCTGGTCACATGACAAGGTGTTATTTGGCAGTCGGGATTAGTGTGTTCTTCCTAGGCAGCCACATACATTGGGAGCGTAGATGTGACTGGATGGGCCATCACTATCAGGATGGGAGGGAGGAGCTGGACCCAGCCTCACACCTGAATAGGCTGTGTCCTGTCTCCACACAAAGGGCCTCATGACCCTTCATTTGTGACTTCAGCCAGCGTGGAGTGAGTGCAGTTGAGGTGGAGAATTCTTTGCACTTTAAAGGCAATGTCTAGAAGCATCTCCTACTTTCCAGAATCAGGGCACAAGTGTCTAAAAGATGGACCTCCACTGCAGTACACTTCTGGACATATGGATACTATCCCAGGAAAAAGGAGTGCCACTCTGCTGGACTGTACTCTGCTGAACTCCTGCTTTGCTGTGCTGACCTGCTGCCTGCTGCCCTGTTGTCTGGGTGAGACAGACTGGACCTGCATCACTTAAACACAGAACTCAGAGTGACTACAAAGGATAGTTTGCTGGCCTCCTGATCTGAACCTCAGTGAACCTCAGGAAAATAACAGACTTCCAACAACTTTGCATATGCACCTGGACTCTGCCATCTGTAAATCTACCCTGTGAAGTGGTTACTACTCAGTCCTTAACCCTTGGAAGTGGGCCTAAGGTGCTCCACCAGCCACTGTAGATCCTGAGGGACCAACGCATTTCATCTACTGCACAGCGCAAACCCGAGCAGAACAAACACATCACTTCTGCTGCATGGATTGGACCTGTTGCAAAAACCCACATTGCTTTCAGAACTGCCACTGCATGACACATTCTCAGCGCAACCCCTTGCATCGCTCACTGATGACAGCCTTCATGATGACACCGAAATTCACACCACAGCCTCAAGCATGTTCGGAACCGACTCATCATCACGACTACACATCACATCCCTGACACTGGACTTGCATCGCAAGCCATGTCAACAGGATCCTCAATGTCGATGCAACAGGACCTCACACCTCAGCATCACTTCGTCTCAAAACTGACACATTGCCTCTGCTGCGCAACACATCTTTGATGCAGATCCACGCAGCACTATGCAAACCAGGAATGAAGGGCCTTTTGTTCAGCGGGTCTAACTATGTCATGTAGCCAGCCCCCAGATCATTGCAGTCAGCCTAAACTCGTGATTTTGTGCCAGTCTGGTGCAACCAGATATCCACAGATGGCACTTTACACCTTGTGGTTCTATTTTCACCTAAAAACATTTAAATTCACTATTTCCGGTATTACTGATTGGATTTTTGTCATTCCGGTCTTGTTTTATTAATTACAAATAACATTATGTTTCTAACACTGTTGTGGGCTCCTTTTGTGGTGTGTTTTTACTTTGTTACTGTTTGAAGTGCTGCGCAAATACTTTACAAATTGCCTCTAAGTTAAGTCTGACTGCTTTGTGTCAAGCTGCCAGGGGGTGTGCACATGTAAATTTGGGGTTTTGCTTGTGCCTTACCCTTAGAAGTATTGTGATTGCTGCTTGACCAGGGCTCATACCACAGTCAACCAACAATCCAAGTTCTTACAGGAGGCACTATCTTCAGAAGGATGGAGGTATCTCATCTTAAAATGACTACCTCCAGGTCACTCCTAGGTTTGAGGCGCTGGGTTTCACTACTGCCAATGAACAAGTATGTAAGAAAGGGATTCCATTGCTTTTAGAGTCTTTTATTCAATTTTGAATAACCATACCTCTACTAATAGCTAAAGTGCATAGCACGTAGAGAGACAGCTTACCTTTTCAAAATGCATGAAGAAAAAACGATTAGCATAATTCAGAACTAGTAATCCTTAAAATATCGACTGTTCCTTAATTTTATTAGAGAAGATTGAGCTAAGGAAGCCAAAACAATCAAGTATGAATAAATTTGGAAAACAAACAATGGGATTATGGCATTCAGAGCGGAGTAAAACAGCAAACAGCTATTTCAATAAATAGGAAATAACCATAAACAAATCTGGAATTAACGCTATAGCTGTATCTGTTGCTCACCCAAATAATACAGCTCATTAATTTAGTATTGTAAAGGGATTTGCCATTGTCACTGAAATATTTCACAGCTTTGAATCTTTTGAGAATTGTTCAAAATGTTAGTTCTCAACTGCAGTGGCTTAAAAATGAACATGTGCACTTGCATACCTCCTAGAAGGGCACTTGAAAAAGAAAACCTAACATGCAATGGTGAAGGAAAGTAATTGAAGATTAAGAATGATGAATTAAGAAAATCAAATGTTCTTTTAATTACATAGTTTAATACAAAATTGAAATTTCAACAAATTACAATTACTACTACAATGCATAATTGTTCTAAATAGAAATGTGCAATGAACATTATTTCAGGCAGTGTATGTGTTACAGAAAACTAAGAAAATAAATTATTAGATAAAGCCCAAAAGAGTCCAGTTCAAATGAATAATCTGAATGCCTTCAATTAGAACTGCACGACAAGAATGAGTTGTCCTCTGAGAGACAGTGAATAGTTATATGTTTAACGATTCAACATTACTGACATTCAATTTTGATTAAAGTCAAAATGGATTTGACTTTGTTAAGTTTAGACAATGCCTCATCATGTAAGAAAGTGTCCATATCAGGATACAATAATATTCTCTTTTTCTTGATTGCCCGAAAAAAGGGTCACTCTCCCATGTTTCCAAGGCGTTTTCCTGTACTTGGGCTAATACATGCAGGATGTCAAGTTTCTTCTTAATAGCCTCATTAAGGAAAGAGCCCACAAGGCAAAAAAATACTTCCGTGGCAGTAATGAGGTTGCATGACTGAAGTTGGGCAACAAGGAACCACCACTATCCTAAGAAGATTGTAGAAAGATCTTGCAAGCATCCAAAGAGAAAAGTTCCCAATAAATCCACTATAGAAAAAAGAGCAAGAGTCAGGGGCTAAAATCAGCTGATGAATGCAATGAGAAATAGGATTTGCAAGCCATCTGTCCAGGAAGTCAGCCTCTTCGTATATGGATAGAACATAAAATATCATAATAGGAAGCTACGTGGTATTCTTGTTGGACTGGGAGACTCCAGGGTAAGTTACTCAAATAACAGGCATCTTAAGATGTAGGTTCAGCAATGACTACCTTCTCAAAAAAGGGGTGTGGACTCGACATGACATGTGCAGGACAATCAATTGTGTCTCCAGTTCTCTGCCTATCCTTTGCTTGTTCGTTCCCTTTATGCACTTGACTGCTTGCTGGTGGATAACCTCCCGGAACCAAAAACGCCCAGATTTCTTTGAGTACGATCCAAACTGAGGAACAAGGGATACACAAATTAAGGAAGGAACACAACAACAAACATGAAGGCCACACTGCAGTGATAAACTCAGCAGGAGCCAGTCATCAAATAGAAAGTAGTCAGGCTCAGAGTTCCTAACTATGGAACCAAACAGTTACTGTTCTTGGCTTTTATTTGTTTGTGTTTCGAATAGCAACATCATTTCTTTTGGTAGGCAGTTTGCCTTGGTAGGTCGGTGGATGAAATTGTGTGATGATGAGGGAATTTCAAGAGAGTATGAATACCCATCCATGTCAATTAGCAATGCTGTTGCTATAGGTATTGTTATTTTTTACTCATTAAGTGCAGGATGTGTCATTATTTTGACATTGCAGTGAATAAATTAGTGCAGAGTTCAATTACTAAATGATTTTAAGGTTTTCATGACAAAGCAGAGTGATGTAAGAAGTATAATTTGTTATTAGATTAGACATGAGTAAGAGTAACTCAGGAGTGTTAGGTCTGAACCCTCATGTGTTGGATAGAGGGATTTATTCATCAGGATGTATATGCCTCTCAGAAAGAAATCTTGAAACGCTGCCTTGGAAATATAGCGCAGTGCGCAGCACCACCAGAGAGTCGCTAAAAGTGATGCTCCGGTGGCGCTAGAGGCATATAAATATTCCCCACAGTTTTAATTCATGTAATAGATATTCAAAACAGACTAACAGAATCGTTGCTGAACTATTATATCAGTGTGTCATGGTCAACCAGACGAATTATAAATGAACCCAGATATAACACTTGACACTACTATAAAACGCACCCAGCCCCCAGCCACGATAACTGATTAAACCTGCCATTTAACTGTATAGCACAGTTTATTAAACTTTACCACTTACATTTTAGAATGCTTTTACACAGTATGCCTTTATCAACTGTTTGACTAAAACCAATAGGTCATTTGTTTATAACCTCTTTTTTTGCATTCCAGCATTATCTTTAATTTATATTCTAATTATTTTCTAAGGTCATTGCCTCCATTCCAACAAGTAGACTTAAGTTTTTGAAATCAGCCGGGCAGCTCACTCAGAAAGAGGAAACAACAGACGAAGAGCAAAATGAAGACACAGAGGAGATTGACCACGCAGAGCGAGAACTCCGTCGAGGACAAATCCTTTGGTTCCGAGGGCTCAACAGAATTCAAACTCAGGTTTGTGACAATACAGTAGAAGTGGGGGGCTTTGGATTAAAGATAAGGCTCAGATCTCCATTGGTGAAGAAAGAAAGACTTGGATTTTGCTGTTAATGTTTTCAAAATCCGTCCACCTTTTGTTTTCATGAAACTTTTGCATTGGTAATATCGTACATATTCAAACGTGCAGTACATTGACAATTAAGGCCCTGATTTATAATTTTTGAGGGAAAACTGCACTAACACAGTTTTGCACCAAAAGGTTTGACACCGGATGGCACCTTTTCTGTGCACCAGTCAGGTACCATATTTATGGAATGGTGCAAGTCGGTGCAAAGGGTAGGCTAGTGTAAAAAACAAATGTTAGTCGGGTAGGGCTGGTGGTATTGAAGAATGAGGTTTTGCACAAAATAATGACATTAGGCAGGTTAGAGTAAAAAAAATGACTCTAACCTGCCTAGTGTCTTTTTCTGATGCAAAACTATCCATACCACATGACTTCAGTTTTAGAAAAGATAGGAGTAATGTCCACCACCCCAATGGCCAGCACAGGGGACCAGGGTCCCCTGGGCATGGCCATTGCATCCTATGTCATGTATGGGGGCCCATTTCAGGGCCCCCATGGCACTTTAAAAATAAAATAAAATATTTACCTTTACTTATCTGGGATGGGGTCCCCCATCCTCCGCTGTCCCTCTGGTGTGGGTGGGGGTGTCCCTGGGGTCTGGAGAGGGGCACCTGTGGGCTTATTCCATGGTGTTCCACCATGGAATAGGCCCACAAGTCCCCTAACGCCTAAAGTCCCCCATCGCCTAAGCACCATTTTTTGACCCCTCTTCCCTCCGTGCACCTTTTTTGAACGGGAGTATAAATATGGCGTTAAGGCCATAGAGTCATTTTTTGCATGGGTACGCCTACCTTGCATCTCATTAAGGCAAGGTAGGTTTCCACGTCCATAAAATGACTTTAACTTCATAAATTTGGTGCTTGATGTGTCTAGCGCCAAAGTATAAATATGGGGTTAGTTTTGCACTGAATTAGAGTAAAAAAAATGATGCCAGTTCAGTGCAAACAGAGTAGAAATATGCCCCTCAGTTTTCAAATCCCTGGACCATGATTTAGCGAGTTATAATCAATAAGGGTAAACACAAGGATAGTTATTTTCGGGAGTAGAAGAGAGGATACAACAGTGATGTTGGTTATGGGCACCTTACCCATTTCTGAAATGTCCGATAGATGTAATGAAAGAGCAGAACAAGGGGCACAAGTTGTCCTTCTCAATTCGATGCATCATAGTCCACCTGTGAGCTATTGCACCCAGGACTCCTTTTGAGCTTCATATTTATAAATAAAATAGATCACAGTGACCAAAATGCTAGAGCTGGTTCACAAAAGCATTTATGATATGGAAAGTACTTTGTTATGAATGTCTAAGAGCATCCCCCACCCATCCACCCATCAATTGTGCAGAGGGTGCAGAGGCACCAGAACTCAAGGGCCCACTTAATCATACAGGGGGTCATTGTCCTTGCTTACTCTGTGGGTCATATCTCCTTCTACACCAATAGGCCTCCATCTATTTTGGCACAAAGTAAATCAAAATTCAAAGTTTCCTTAAGAAGTAATCTGTCAGCATTAGAACATCACCATTATAAACATCAAGTGGGAAATACAAGTCAGTATTATGCCAAAGTTGTATTTTTATTGCAGTCAATCAATTGTATTAGCTAAGTTGCATTTGTGACAAGGAGAGCCCATTGTCGGTCCGGAGTTTCTGGAATCCACAAAGGCAAATGCACATATTATTAAGGTGCTGGGTACTTGAATATAAAGTTGTATTCTGAATATCTAGCATGAATCTGGCATGCCTGGATTTATGTCGGAGACCTATATCTTAAATCTTCTCATACCAAAGCAAAGTTGGAGCTGCAAAGCTTTTCAGTAGGACAAACACCAGCATGGCGTGAGACAATGTACTGACTGGCCTTTGTGATTGAAACTACTGCACGAGACTATAATTAAAATGTGCAGTTCACCATTCCGTAAGAATTACAAAGGAAATTAGACCTATCAAACAAACCTCCTTGTAGTGTTTGTAAACTCTTTAAATCCTACATTTTATTCTTAAGGGCGCAGATGTTCCACATTTGCACAGGTCAGCTTATTAGCTATGTTTTAGTATGTATACATCATTAGATTTAGAATATGTCAATGCTTTTGGCCAATTTCTTTATGCGCCTAGGAAGCGCCAACTTGTACATGTCCACGCGGAACACGCAAGTGTGGATTAAGCCTCATGGACATGTAAACTGTATGTAGCATTGCCAACTGCAAGAACCATATGCATGCACACATTATTACTTTTTTCCCTCTGTTCATCATTCTTACACAGAGAAACAGGTTTGTGAAAATAGCTAAAAAATCTTTTACAAACGGTTACATGTATATGCAGTTTAAGAAATATAAACCTTTTAAGTTCCAACAAAAACAATAAGAGAGCTTGCAAACATATCTAAATACCCAAAAAGTTAACTCACAACATAATGATTGGTAGGAATTTTGTGTGACTATAATTGATAAGCATTGTGTACCGCTACTTTAAATGTTTTAACTTAAAAATTAATTGACTAAAAAGTGTGTTTTTTCCCGGAGAAAAGCTTTTCTAAAAAGTAAATTTCAGAGACTGACCTGCATAAAATGTAAATCGTCCAATGAAATGTTTCTTTTTTAACTGGACACTTTAGGCGAACGTACGCAAAGTGCACCTTTGCTTACTTTACATAGTGCATTTGTGAACTTCTATTAATATGGCCTGCTGAACTTTTATCTTGCATAAAAGTTCAGGATGCAAATTACAAGAGCCTCAGCACAGCTGTCTGTTACATGTGAGGTCAAGAAAGATGAATTTTGTGAATAACTTCCATAGCATTCTGATAATTTCTCATATTTATACAAGGATGAGGAAACAGTTAACCTGCAGATAATCCAGCTGGTTATGTTCACAGGTGCAGTATCTCTTGGGAATCCGGTAAACGTTTTCTTTTTTCCCCATTAAAAGACAACCCATCATGAGTGTGTAACATTACTATTTTGTTGTTGAAGCTTTTATTATGTGTTTTTTTTTTATTTCTTGGAGACACAGTGAAACCTGTCAAATAAATCATTCAATTGGGAGTTATAGTGTCTTGGGAATTTTTAACACACATGATCCGATTCACAAAGGGATTTACAAGTGCAAAGTCTCTGCACTACGGGCTGATTCACGGTACTCCGGGTGGAAACTCCGAACTGCAGTGCTCAGGGCGGAGATTCTGCCTCGAGTGCAGAATCCGCACTCTGAACTTTACGAGTCCTAAGTCCCTTTGTGAATCCGGCCCTCAATGTTTAAGTGGTGTATAAGCTTTGGTTCAGGGTTTATAAGAACGGGGAACTAGACATTGAGCGATGCTGATGCCTCTGGCAATAGCATATGTATAAAAACACAGATGCCAGGCTCTTTGAAGATTACTTAACATGGTTGTCATCTTAAATACAGCAATGGTAGAGTACCAGAACCTGAAGTTATCCAACAACAAACATCACATATTTTAAAGAATTCATCAACCCTTAGTGGAAGGCTCAGAGTTTAGAACTGTCATTGCAAACGTTTCTGTAATACTTTGCTACTATAAAAACAATTGTTGGGTATAAATTAGCAGTGAGGTGGATTTCCCATCACTTCTCAATGTTTGTGCAAGCAGGTAACTGACAAAAACTCTAAGCTGTCAATAACAAGCTACATGAAATTTGCATGATACAGGTTTCGCTGGACTCCCGTTTATGCTTCTATCCATTACTAGCATCCTAACAGGTTGGGCATCCCGACTGTCACCAATACAGTATTTTGTTGTGTATATGTAAAACAGTAACATTTTGTCTCTAAATGGTTTAGGTCACACTAATACCTGTACCAGTGTTTAAATATGTTTAGTTTCATTTCTCTGTGGTAAATTGAGTAGTCGTTGTTGTGTTTCTAAGTGAGTGTAGAAAATCATTACATTGCACTGAAACACCAAACGCTGCTGACCCTTTAAAGGGTACACTTGACATCATGTACGTTTGCTCTGAACTAGAAACTACAAAGGTCATCGTTATTTGGGCTTCTTCTAAGGTAAACATTTATGTATTCATATATATGTGTGGGGTAAAATGGCCTGATAGTCGACAGATCCACCAGCCCAGTAGATCAATGTTTTCCATAATTCTCATTGAAACTATTTTAACAAATGCCTAAGCAATTTTGATTTTTGCACAGATATTCAACCAAGAAGGCTTTGGCACCCAGTATGAGAAGTATTACATTTGTTCACTAAGCTAACTATTCTTTCTTGAACAACTTTGTTGTCTAAATAATTGTATTATTATATTATTATTGTACTATGAACACTGGAAAAGTAAATATAGGCCCTGATTTATACTTTTTTTGTGCCGCATTACTATCATTTTTTGGCGCAAAAGTGGCCCAAACTTACAAAATACAATTGTATTTTGTAAGTTAGCGCCACTTTTGCATCAATAAATGACAGTAATGCAGCACAAAAAATATAAATCAGGGCCATATTTTTATGAGATTGCACACATGTTTTGGAAGGGATTTGAATAGAATTTCTGGCTGTGCTAAAATCCTAAATAGTGTAGCATATGTCAGCAGAGCATTTCACCTAATTATGCTGCTTATGATACAGGGACATTTTAGTCAGAATATTGTCTGACATAAACATATTAGTTAAAGTCATCAAAAAACATATTGTACCTTTAGAGTTAATACCAGAAACTTTACAATAAGTGGGAAAATGTTTTTGTGAACACTATTTAGGACACTGGGTTTATATTGGACAATGTCTCTGCATATGATATTGTGACATATAACCACGTACTGATTTAGAAGTTTAAATATAAAGGGAGCAAACATCGTCAAACCAATTTTGTAGCTGTAGGGACCATGCAGAAAAGTCAACTTGAAACGTTCTCCTCTACCCAACCTACTGAATCCTGTCATCAGAAATGTCTCTCATCAAGAGCACCCAACATTCATGAATTAGTTTTGTTCTCTCTGGACTGGGGAATGATCGATTGGTCTCTGAATTCTGTTAAACCTTCTCTCAAGGCTATAACATTGGAAATGTGGTAATTTGTAGTTATGCAAATAAAACCAGACATTTTCAGAGATGCACATGATGTGGAATTGGTATTCCAAACAGAATGCAGCAGATAATCATCCCTGACCTCTATTGGCAAATTAATACTGAAGTTCTCAGACAAAGAAGAAATATTTCATTTTATTTTTTGAACTTCCAGTTCCTTTTAAAGAGTAATCCCAATGTCCTATTTACCACTCAAATAGAAGGTGAACATTTATAAGGTTATCAACTGCTAATCTTAGTCTTTAATCTCCAACAGGGTTAGAATAAAAACATAAATAGCACATAATTGTGTAATAATGTAGTGTTAGGGAGTGTTCAGTGTAGGTCCTGGTTGAATGGATCCATGCCAGATTTCCAGGGATACCACTAATTATGAAAGAGAGGTACGTTTAAATTCAGTGTATGTAAATTTGTATTATTGGGATATCCTGAATATCTAGCATGTATCTGATTCTTTTGAACCTAGACCAAACTCCCTTGCTGTAACAACCCAAAATAGTTTATATTGCTTATCCAAATTCATCTATCTTATCCTGAGACCAAGAATCTGAAGAATTCTTCCGAGAGCTAGAGTGGGCCTCCTAATGCTGGAACACCCCCCTTACATACATTATGCCTTATGCAGGCATAATGTGCACAAGGGTCATAAAGTGGCGCACAGCATGCATCATGCCACTTTGTAAATATGGCACAGCAAAAATTGCCTGCTTGGGCCACATTAGCGTAAAAAAGAAAAATAACGCTAGTTTGGCGCACAGAGGCTCTGGGGCCTTGTAAATCTGGCCCAAAGTGAGTTTCAATAGAAAAAGTTTCTGCCTTGTGAGACTAGTGGGGGCAAAAGTAAACTCAGGGCCTGATTTATGAAAATTGGTGATGCATCCAATGCAGCACCACTTCCTTGTGCCTCTTAGCGCCCCCCTGTATGTAAGATACAGCACACCATGGTGGTAGTTAGGGAACTAAAGTCAACATTTTTTACCCTAGTTTGGTGCTTTGCAGGATTAGCGTCAAAAGTGTTGTCGCTAATCCTGCAAAGCACATTGAGGCCTATTATAAATAATGATGTGCCTCCATTTAATGCCTGCTCTGGGCAGGCATTACAAATGCCGCAAAACTGCATCAAAGAAATCTTTTAGATTTCTTTGCACCATTTTTTCGCCCCCCTATCTGGGGAACAGCTCTTGCATACATTATGCCTGGCGCAGGCATAATGTGGCGCAAAGGGTTACAAAGTGGCACAATGCATGCATTGCGCCATTTTGTAAATCTGGTACCATGATTTTGGCCTTGTTGGGCCACATTAGCGTCAAACAAAATTACACTAGTGTGGCGCAAGCAGGCGCTATGCCCAATTAATTCTGACCCTCAGTGTTTCTGTGTTAAGTTCAAGCAATGCAAACAATGTTAAAGTAAAGAACACATCATAGTTGAATTCTAAGCTAATTTAGGAAAATAGAGGAAAATATGACTGAGGAAAACAACACTAGGATATTTTGAAAAATGCTATGGGCAACTACAGACACCAATTTAATTTTTTTTAAGGCAAAATGCAACTAGCAAAAATAAACCACCATTGCAAACAATGTTCGCAGGTCTTAGTTGACTGAGACATGATTCTAAACTGAATATGATGGACCAAATGTCGGTATACGAAAAGGGCCTTTCTCTTCAAAGCCACTCATGTATTTGAAGACCCAAGAACTTGACCTTTTTGGCTGTGCTCTTAGACAGATGGCTGGAAGGCATGAAAAGGTACAACCTTGTTCCATTACCAGAAAGAACACCTACCACTTTGGGGGATTGGATAAAGCTGCAAATGTCTTTGTGAGGGGCAAATGTAAATAATTAAAATATTAGTGGTGCATGACTTCACCCACATTTTCATAATGCCATCCCTGAAAGTGCCACATATGCATATGCTGCAAATTGAACGCAACGCAAAAGTTTGTCTCTTGGGAGTTATCAGGTGATGCCTCATGCTTTTAAAACTAAATGTAGCATATTATCACTGTGATTTGAGACCGAAGCATATAAAAGTATAATGTGTGGCACATATATTGCTGCTTGCAAACCATATATTACAGATTGAGATTGAACCATCTGTATAGCTGGTACTTGAACGGCTGCCGTAAATCCCCGAATGACAGTGATCCTCAGCTTTATGATTGCGATGACAAAATACTGAAAACCCAATTATTCACTCCACAGCCTACATGGCATCCATAGCACAAGCATGTGAGTGTTTATAATAGCAAACATGTAATTCTACTATTATGGCACAATAATAAGGTATGTGTTGATGGAAGGCCGAAAGAGTAGTGAGCTTGGTTGCAAAAAGGAGCCATTCATATTGAATATTTAGGAGGATATGATTAATTGAACACCCTTTATACATTGCAAGTGGATTTTGGGGTCCTGACAGTTAATTCTGGAGGTACTGTCAGCTATCTCGCTGCTAGAAAGTGGCTCCCGGACAATTGGCAGATGAACTTCCCACTTCAACTGTGCTGAAATACATAAAGGTTTGGGGCTTTTTCAATAGAACGGTGTTAGGTTTATGCAGCATGTTAATATACCACAAATTTTCGGCACAACGTTTTTTAAATTATTTTTATTTATTAGGTTTTTCAGCATACAAAATGCCACATATAGATGACAGTGCCCAATCACAATACCATGAAAATTATATTAGCATTTATGTTCATCAGGGCTCTACCCCATCCAACACCATTTCCTTGTCCTTCAACATTAGTGCAGGATGGGATTTGTGCATAAATAAGCAGTGAGTGAACCCCACAGGTCCCTTGGCCATGATGACACGGATAGCTCTTCTGCATACTTTTCTAGTTGGTCTCTACAGTAAGAAATATCCATCAGCCATTGTTTATACTTGGGTGCCGGATGTTTGCCCCAGTAGATGGCAACCTGTTCTGTAGCTAACAATAGTGCCACTGCCACAAACCTTCAATGGGAGGTCTGTAGCTGTTTAACCAGGCTCAGCAGGCACATCTAGGTGGTGCGGTCTACGGGCTCTAGTGTCATAGAGGACAGAGCTTTAGTCACATTTGCCCAGAGTTATTGGACCAGGGCACATGACCAGGCCAAATGTGTGTGTGGTGTCCTGTGCGCCACAACATGTGTAGCGTTCATAGTCTCTCAGCCATATCTGTACAATGTGGTGCGAGTGTAGTACATCTATTGTACATTTTTACAATTAGGTATGAGCAGCCCAGTTAGTGTAAGACAGAATTGGCAGTCAGTTGTTGTTAGTGGTTCATCAAGGGCACTGTTCCAGAGGTCCAATTCTAGTTCTGCTGATAGTGGTTTGTCACACGTACTCGCATTGTATATCCAGTAACTAATTGTCTGCCAATAGGATTGGTAAGAAAAGCTTGAAGGGCATTGCGTGTAGATGGTTCTTCCTTGAATGCATGGTATAAGTCTCTAAATGCTGCACAAAGGTGATGGTATGTAAATGTTAGAATTGGCTTGTCCGGTTGCCTGGTTATCTGCTCATTGGCAGTAAGAAATTTCCCTTTGGAGTGTACGCCTCCCATAGTTTGCAGTCCTGCTATTTTTAGAAGGGCAAATGTACATGCCTTCTGAGAGACTGACATGGCCGGATGGTGGTCTGGGGGAGAGCAGATGTATATAGGGGCAACTTGTAGGCCCTCGTTCCCAATTTATGCCAGGCTATCGTAGTAAAGTGTTTGGTGTCAATTTCTGTTCATGGAATGTCTTTTCATCTGTGTGACAGAATGGCTCGGAGTGGAACTGGGTGTACTGTATTCGGCTCAACTGCCAGGTAGGACGAGGAGGTGTGGGGGTTATACCAGTAATGGGTGAAGTGCTCTTTGACCCACAAGTAATATAGATATAGATCTGGCGCCCCAAACCTTCCTTTCTCATGTAGAAGGGTCATAATACTCCATCTAATTTGCATTTGCTTGACTGACCAAGCTAGCCTTATCATGTGTGTGCAAAGCTCCTTAAAAAGGACAGCTGGCAATATATTAGGGATATTATTAACAAGATAAAGAAAACAAGGGAGCACAATGACTTTCTTTATTGCCACCCTTAAAGTCAATGATAGTGGCATTTTGGATTGCCTTTCCACTTGGTCTCCTAGTTTCGTTATCGCCCTTCTGTAATTTTCACAAATCACCAGTTCCAGGTCCCTGTGTATCTAGATCCCTAAATATTTGATAGGGTCTGAGCTCCATATTATTGGAAATTCTAATTTTTGTGGGCGCGTATTGGGGCTTAGGGGGAGTATAACTGATTTTGCCACATTTATATCTAAGTTGGAGAGGCGTTCGAAGCAGATATATTCACTGAGCAAGGATGGCAAATGTGTCACGTGGTCAAGGATATATTACCATGTTGTCTGCACAAAGAGATATTGTCACAACCTACTTATTCTCTATGTCTGTGGCCCACTGGAAACGTGGCGAGGTCTTGGTTCCTATAGGTTCTGCCTTGACCCAAGTAGGGGCAACCCTTTCTGGTAGCCACGGTGCTGCTGACGGAGGGAATGCCAAAGGCAGTCCGTGCCCTCCAGTAGTCCCCGATGGAAAAAAAAACAAAAAGGGAAACAACCTCAAACAGGAACTCCTGGAACAAAAACAAAAAGTAAAAAGTAAATCTGAACAAAAGACAAAAATTACAATGAAAAAAGCTGAACAGGCTCAGAAAACATATGACTGACGCAGAAGAACAGGAGCGAAGATCACCACCCAAAGGAAGTGTTGCAGCGCAAGGAGAACAGGAGTCACACACCTTATATACCCAAAGAACAGGAAGTGACCGGCAGGAAGTAAAAGACACCATATTGGATTGGGAATATAGCATAGAAACTTATAGAAAAAGTCGCCATGGTAGGTAAGGTTCCAAAGGCATACAGGGAGAAGGAAGGCATACTGGGAAGGAAAAAGGATCATGGCAATGAAAGAAAGGCATAAATACAGGAAGAAAAGGGGAAAGCAGAAAAGAAGAAAGAAAAAAAGAAAAAAGAAGCAGAAGGTAAGTGGGGGTGAATGGTGAGTGGAAGGAGGCAAGAACTAGCAGGGGTGCACCGTGCCTGTAACTTGTCAAGGCCCCATGCCCAATTTGGGGCCTCAATGAAAATATAAAATGGCAGGGGCGTGGCACGTCTTGTCGCTGGGGTTCACAGCCGTGTCCCGAGCTGAATCTATGGCTCACGCCGCGGCTCGCGGTGTGACAGATATACCAACTGGGCAAAGTTGAAATCGCAGTGCAGACTTTGCATATTGTTGGCAGATCACACATGCTAGTGGTTCTAAAGCAAGTGTAAATAAGAGTGGGGACAGAGGGCATCACTGTCGTGTGCATCCATGGATAGGTATCAACGTCTATATGTTCCCGATGACAGTCTCTTGTGACAGGATTCATATACTGCAAATGCACCCACTGCAATAAAGCCTAAGGCATTCGCATGCCGCCTAAGAAAGCAAACCTATATGACCACTGGAAGGAGTCAAATGCTTTGGCTGCGTCCAATAAAACTGCCTCCGCCTTGGTGTTAGGATCAATATAATGTAATAATGTGAATCGTTTATGTATGTTGTATTCAGTGGAATGGGTCGGGATAAATCCTGACTGCTCTGGGAGAACCAGGTTTTTCAACAGCTGTTGCACTCTAAGAGCAATGATTTTCACTTATATTTTGGCATCTGTGTTAATTAACGAGAGTGGGTGGTAGGAGTTGCAATATTCAGGTTGTTTATCAAGTTTGAGGAGTGTAATTTAAGGCTCACAGAGTGTAGAGGGAAGGACTGCCTGGTCTAGGCCTCTTCATACAGGTCATGAAGACAGGGTGCAACCAGATCTGCAAATTCTTTATAAAATTCTCCTGTTAGACCATCTTGACCTGGAGCCATGCCATTGGGGAGGGTACAAATTACTTCACAGACTTCTTCCACCATTACCGGCTATGTCAAGTATTCCCATTGCCTGGAGGATAGTTGTGCTAGAGCAATATCATTCATATATTTAGCAGTTTCCACTCCCAAGGCAACACCCCATGTAGCATAGAGACATGTTCAAAAATCAGAGAAAGACAACAAGATTGCTGGTGTGTCATATCTAATTTCCTCAGTCAGGTCAGTTATTTTAGTCACATGGTCTTGTGCCCAGGTGGTTTTTAATTTGTATGATAGGCTACAGACTAGACGGCCTTCCTCCCCATATGTGTAGGCAAGGCTAGTAGCATAGCTCCCTCTCTGTCATGTCATTATAGTTTGTAACTTGTTCTCTGAAGTTGGCTAGTGTTGCAGAGCAAGGCGCACATGCATAGACTTGTTCTAGGGATTGAAGCGTTGACTCTATATTGTGTAGTTGTGTTTTGTATGTCTTCCAAAGCCCTAGCTTGTGTACTTATGCAGATCCCTCGAATTGTGACCTTGAAAGCTCCCCAAAGTGTATCCATCCCACTCACAGAGCCCGTGTTGTATTCAAAATAGTCAATAATGGCTGTCTTCAGTCTCTCCGTGCACACCTGATCCAGGAGTGTGGTTGCATTAAATCTCAATGCATATTGTGTGGGGATGTGCTTAGAGATTAATATATCTAGCAGGACCGGCTTATGGTTGGAAACTGTTTTGGTGAGATGCCACATATCAAGTGTCCTAGTGCTTACATCCTTACTTGTCAACCAATAATCAAGTCAAGACCATGAGTTGTGTATGATACAGACGAGGTAAAAGTACCATACTGTACATCAGGGTTATGTAGCCTCCACAGATCAACCAGGCCAATACCTTAGAGGACTGCTTCCCATGATGCTCTGCTCATTGCGAGAGATAGTATCTGGCCAAGGTATGTGTTCAAATCACCAACCCATATGATTGCTAACTGTGGCAAGCATAATAATTTATTACGGATTTGTGTGTAGAAACCTTAGTCATCTGTATTACACCTATTTGAGTTGACTAGTGTGATACACATGCTGCAGAGAATGTCCTTCATAATAACATATATGCCCTGGTCATTTGTCATATTGCGGAGGATAGTGAAGAGGACACCCTTTTTGATGGGAATCAGAACCCCCCCTAAAGTATGATGAGTAAGGATGCCAGGTGAGCAGTTGCACAGTGGACTCTGGCAATCTTGTCTGTTTTTATGTGAAATGTATTTCCTGAAAGAAAGCAATTTGTATATGGTGTCTGTCCAGATATGCTAGTATCGGGCATATCTTGCAAAGGGTGCTGAGGCTCTGCACATTCCACCTGAAAAGGGATATGCATCTAGCTGAATGGTTCATGTTGATACGGTGGAAATGGAGTACGGCTTTTCCGGCATGTTGGATGGCAATGACAGCTGTCAGGTTTGGTGACAGTAACAAGACAAAAACAATTCCCTCCCCCCCTCCCACTTCAGCATCCCAATCATGCCAAACAAATCCCTTTCATATCCAAACAGTGATAACCAAAGCATGAAATTAAAAAAAAAACCATACACCTCTGTTAATAGGTGGGTCATTACTAGCACTAAGTGGGACGTACCCTTTTGGGGGCAGCTAGAGGACCAACAATCCACCTGTTGAATGGGGGTGGCTGTGAGACACATTAGGTAGTGTGAGATATTCTGCCAGTTAAAGGCTAATGCAGGCTCAGTAGGCCAACATCAAAGCAGTTCATAGCCAGTTGGACTAGCAGTAATATACATCAACTTTTCCATTAGGATAATGCAAGCCATTTTACCTTCATCCATAGTCCTTCATACCTCCTGATACCTACAAGCTGTCTTATAGGTATAATATTTTACTTCCCTGCAGTGCCAAATGTGAGGTGTTTCCTTCACCCAGTGAAAACATCACTGTTTGATAATGTTAATTACCAGAGGGGTCAATACCTCACTTTCATACTTCCACTTTCTAATCAGGGTCTTTGACTACAGACCCAGTATATCATCTCCAATCTTTTATCTCCATATCGTTAAACTGGAATCTCAAGGTAGGCTTCATGCACTGTGGCTCCATAACTAAGTCAGAATTGGAACAGTCAGGAACAGGACATTACACATACATGACCCATCCCTCTGAAAGTCTCTCCTACCACATCTACATTAGGAATACATCTTATTATTCCATTGACAGCAAAACAATCAGGCTCAGGGGATGCTCAGAATCCAACCTACTCTAGCATGAAGGATGCCTTGCTTACAAGGTATGGTCTTACCCCTGAGCAGTACAAGGATACGTTCAGGTCCTACAAGAAAAAGGAATCCCAAACATGGTTGGAATGTGTTGGTTCTTATTGCAGGTCACTGGATGGTTGGGTGAAGGGCAGTAAGGTAACTACTTATGAGGGGCTTTACAATCTGATTGCTTGGGAGCACTTGTACAGTTTATGTTTTTCCAGAGCTGCGCCAGCACCTGATTGACAGCAAGCTGACTGACCCCAGGAAGCTTGCGCAGGAAGCGGACAGCTGGGAGAGCACCAGGGTCTAGAAGAAGTATGGGGGAGACCACGCCACGGGTGGGCAGGGTCCCTCTCAGGAGAAAGAGGGGATAAGGGTAAACAGGGGGAGTTCTCTAAAGAGCCCCAAACTGATTCCCAGGGTAAGGATTCCCAACCCCCAGTGAAAAGAAGCCATGGATCTCCAAAGGGAAACCAGTGGCAGGTGGTCCCCCTCATAAGTGATATGCATGTGACCAGGTGGGTCATGTGAAGGGGGACCCCAAATGCCCCAAAAGTACACCGGCACCCACTGGTGCGCCGTCCCAGGGTTTGGCCAGTGTAGCGCTTGGGAAGGAGTTGGTTTCAGGTGGGTGGGAACCAGCTGATATGACCCTTGTCTCACTAGTGGACAGTGAGATGGTCCAGAGAACCCTAGTGCCTGAAAACACTAAGAGGTACAGGCAGTGGGTGACCATTAATGGACAGAGGGTGGAGGCTCTGAGAGACACAGGAGCCAGTGTGACTACATTGAGGAGTCAGCTTGTGTCTGAAGAGCAGATAGATCCCCGGGTACTTCACCAAGTAGTTGCAGTGGACAACTCAGAGCGCCTGTGCAGAATGGCGCAGGTTCCCTTTGAATGGGGGGGGGGCTCAGGTTCCTTGAAGGTAGCTGTAAGTCCAACCATGCCTGTTGATTGTTTGCTCGGCAATGACCTGGAGGATTCCCCTTGGAAGGAGGTGGAACACAGGTCTCACTTGGAGATGTTGGGTCTGCCTGGGTGGGTATGCATATCCACCCGGTTAATGGAAGCCCGTCAGGGTAATCAAGAGCCCCTGGAGCCTGAAACACTGGCCCAGGGGACCTCCAAGAAGAGGAAGGGCAGGGGGCACGGGAAACTGGCCCCAGACGTTTCAACGGTCCGGGAGGAGGCGGATCCTGAGGGTGATGCCCCGGAGCCTACAGGGGAACAGGTGGCTGAACTGGGGGAGGTCCCTGAGCTGTTGCAGTGGCAGCAGGAAGGGGGCCCCACCAGGGAAGCATTCTGTGCAGCACAGAAGACATGCCCTACTTTGGAGGTTTTTCGGCAGCAGGCTGTAGACCAGGCGGCTGGCAAGGAGCCAGGATCACACCTGATCTATTGGGAGGATGACCTCCTGTATAGCGAGCCTAAGGTTCCTGAGCCTGGGACAGCCCGTGTGCTGGTGGTACCCCAGTGCTTCAGGGCCTTCCTACTGGGGTAGGCTCAGGATGTGCCTTTAGCTGGACATTTGGGGCAGGACAATTCACCCACTTTTACTGGCCGCTAATGTGCAGGAACTCAGATGCACATTGTAGGTCTTGTCAGACTTGTCAGGCAAGTGGCAAGAGTGGGAGAAAATGTAAGGCTCCCCTCCAGCCCTTGCCTGTTGTCAGTACTCCCTTTGAGAGGGTAGGCATTGACATTGTGCGGCGTCTGGATCCCAAGACAGCCATGGGCAACAGGTTTATCCTGGTACCCAGAAGCCATTCTGTTGAGATCAATCACTTCCCCTGTGGTGGGTCGTGCTTTGATGGGGGTTTTTACCCGCATGGGGTTCCCAAAGGAAGTGGTATCTGATAGGGTACCAACTTCATATCCACGTATATGAAGTCTCTGTGGAAGGAGTGTGGGGTAACCTACAAGTTCACCACCCCTTACCACCCCCAAAGTAATGGTCTGGTTGAGAGATTCAACCACACCTTGAAATGCATGATCATGGGCCTGTCAGAGCCCTTGAGGCGGAAGTGGGACGTCCCCTTGTCATGCCTTCTGTTCGCCTACAGGGAGGTGCCTCGAAAGGGACTTGGGTTTAGTCCCTTTGAGCTGGTTTATGACCACCCTGTGAAGGGACCTTTGGGGGTCATTCCGACTCCCGCCGGTGGCGGTAACCGCCCGCCCGGCGGGAGCCGTCGAATGACCGCACCACGGTCAAATGACCGCGGCGGCCATTCTGGCTTTCCCCCTGGGCTGGCGGGTGACCGCCAGAAGGCCGCCCACCAGCCCAGAGGGAAAGCGCCTTCAACGAGGAAGCCGGCTCCGAATGGAGCCGGCGGAGTTGAAGGCGTGCGACGGGTGCAGTGGCACCCGTCGCGATTTTCAGTG
This sequence comes from Pleurodeles waltl, assembly GCF_031143425.1. NCBI lineage: Eukaryota > Metazoa > Chordata > Amphibia > Caudata > Salamandridae > Pleurodeles > Pleurodeles waltl. The sequence continues at coordinate 262,479,771 of NC_090448.1, read as the reverse complement.
TCTGCTTGGCAGACACTGAAAATCAATGTGGGGCCCTGTTAGGGGGCCCCAGCAGTGCCCATGCCATTGGCATGGGCACTGCAGGGGCCCCCAGGGGCCCCACGACACCCGTTACCGCCATCCTGTTCCTGGCGGTGAAAACCGCCAGGAACAGGATGGCGGTAAGGGGGTCGGAATCCCCATGGCGGCGCTGCAAGCAGCGCCGCCGTGGAGGATTCCCTGGGGCAGCGGGAAACCGGCGGGACACCGCCGGTTTCCCGTTTCTGACCAGAATGCCCATGGAAGCACCGCTAGCCTGATGGCGGTGCTTCCGCGGTCCCCGGCTCTGGCGGTCTATGACCGCCAGGGTCGGAATGACCCCCTTTGTGTCTAGTTAAGGAAGCTTTGGAGAAAGCTCCTAGTAAACCCCCCAGGATGCATTCAGTTACATGCTGGCTTTGAGAAACCAGACTGCCCGCTTCAGGAGTCTCGCTCAGGAGAACCTGGAAGCAAGCCAGGAGGATAAAACGCTGGTATGACCAGAATGCCACTCTGGTTGAGTTTGAACCTGGACAAAAAGTGTGGGTGATGGCACCAGTGGAGCCTAGGGCACTCCAGGATAAGTGGACTGGGCCATTTGAGGTGGTGGAGTGCAAGAGTGAAGTCACCTACCTGGTGGACTTGCAGTCTCCAAGGAACCCATTAAGGGTCCTGCATGTCAACCGCCTCAAGCCACACTTTGAGCGGACTGAGCTGTCAATGCTCCTTGCAACAGATGATGGGGTAGAGGAGGAGAGCGAGCCTCTTCCTTACCTCCTCTCTGCAGGACAAAAAGGTGGGTCTGTGGAGGGAGTGATCCTCTCCCCCTCCCTGACTGAGGAACAGCAAGGTGTCTGTTGCCACGTGTTGGGACAGTTTTCCCCACTGTTTTCCCTGATCCCAGGAGTCACACACTTGTGCACACATGATTTGGACTCTGGGGACAGCACACCCATTAAACAGAAGGTTTAAAGGGTGACTGATAGGGTCAGGGCATGCATTAAGGATGGGTATCCAAAATGCTTGCCCTAGGAGTTATTGAGCACTCCAGCAGTCCTTGGCCCAGCCCAGTGGTATTGGTCCCAAAGGCTGCTGCACTTGGTGCCACTCCAGAACTCAGGTTCTGGGTGGACTACCGGGGACTCAATGCGGTCAGCAAGACTGACGCACACTCCATCCCCTGAGCTGATGAGCTCATTGACCGGTTGGGAGCTACCAAGTACCTCAGTACGTTTGATTTAACATCTGGGTACTGGCAGATTGCCTTAACTGAGGGGGACAAGGAAAGGTCAGCATTCTCTACCCCAGATGGACACTTTCAATTTAAGGTGATGCCATTTGGGATGAAGAATACCCCTGCCACCTTTCAGAGGTTGCTCAACCAGGTGTTGGCTGGGCTGGATGAGTTCAGTTCTGCCTAGCTGGATGACATTGCTGTGTTTAGTTCCACATAGGAGGAACACCTGCAACACCTCTGGAGAGTGTTAGAGGCCCTGCAGAAGGCAGGCCTCACTATTAAGGCGAGCAAGTGCCAAATAGGGCAGGGTTCAGTGGTGTACTTAGGACACCTGGTGGGGAGTGGCCAGGTGGCACCCCTACAGCCTAAGATCGATACCATTCTGGCTTGGGAACCTCCTAAGACCCAGACTGAAGTGAGAGCCTTTTTAGGTCTCACTGGATACTACAGGAGGTTTTTTAAGGGATATGGTACCATTGTTACCCCCTTAACTGACTTGACTTCGACGAAGCAACCCAGGAAATTGATCTGGACAGAGGCTTGCCAGAACGCTTTTGATGCCCTGAAGGCTGCCATGTGCACAGCACCTGTGCTGAAGGCACCTGACTACTCCAAGGAGTTTGTTGTGCAAACAGATGCATCAGAGCATGGTATTGGAGCAGTACTCTCACAGCTTAATGAAGAGGGCCTAGATCACCCCTTAGCCTTCATTAGCAGGAGGTTACTACCCAGGGAATGTGGGTGGAGTGCCATAGAACGTGAAGCATTTGCTATGGTCTGGGCACTGAAGAAACTAAGACCCTACTTGTTTGGGACTCACTTCTGAGTTCAGACCGACCACAGGCCCATCAGATGGTTGATGCAGATGAGGCGTGAGAATCCAAAACTGTTGAGGTGGTCCATTTCCCTACAGGGGATGGACTTTACGGTGGTGCAGAGCTGATGGTCTGTCCAAGTTCTTCCGCCTTAGAGATGAGAACTCCCATGAGGTTGGGTAGTTGCTCCCCACTTTCAGCTGGGGGGACACGTGTTCGACTTTTCATCCTTTGCGTGGTCTCCCTTAACTTTTTGACACTGTTCCCCAGGTTGTTGATGTGAGCTGGACTCTGATTTTACTGTTGTTGTTACTCTGGGCAATTTACCACTGCTAACCAGTGCTAAAGTGCAAGTGCTCCTTCACAAAATGTGTATGTAATTGGCTTATCCATGATTGGCATATGTGAATTACTAGTAAGTCCCTAGTAAAGTGCACTGGGGGTGCCAGGGCCTGTAAATCAAATGCTACTAGTGGGCCTGCAGCACTGGTTGTGCCACCTACATGAGTAGCTCTGTAATCATGTCTCAGACCTGTCACTGCAATGTCTGTGCAGTTTTAACTGTAAATTCGACTTGGCAAGTGTACCCATGTAAGACCTTCCCTTTTCTTACATGTCAGACACCCCTAAGGTAGGCCCTAGGTAGCCCCAAGGACAAGGTGCAGTGTATGGTTAACAGGAGTGTGAAAATACATAAATATTTGCCTCAATTGCAGTTCATGTACCCTTCAATTCAGATTTCATGCACTTCAAATAGAAGCACTCTTTAGGCAGGTGGTATAACTCACCCAAACCAAAAGATAACAGTGAGACTGTGAACTATGATGGCCTGATCCAAAATGTAAATGTTTCTTCAAGATGGTAAAAGAGAGGCTGAACGGAGCCGTGCCGGAGGCACCCGGCGCTGGTAGCTGCTCACCAGGATTTGGGTGCTGGACGGAACGCGCCGTGAAGACCCCGAAACAGGTCCAAATCCCCCTGGCCAGTGTACCGTTGTCTGCCTCTCAAGACACCTCCACCCCAGGATCTTTACTGACGTAAATGCAAATCAGAAGGGCGGACCAACGGAAGGCGGTCCGGGTAGCTGGAGGACGGAGCGAATTTCAAATGCGTCAGAGTCTCCTCAGCACCGTGCGCGCCGTCTTCGAAAGCGTGAATGCTTACGAGATCCCTGGCGTGTAAGCCAAGGAGCGATAAGGGGGAGATTTGTAAAGTGTGGCTAACCACCCACAAGAGTATCCGGGCGCTGAGAACACAGCTGCTAAGGAGTTCAGTTGAACAGCCAGTTCGAGTCCTTTCCTGAATTCCAGAATAGAGGATGAGGTCCGTAGGTGAAGCGGGAAGTCGTTCCAGGATTTTGCCACAAGCTACAGTATGAGGAGCTGGGAGGCTTGGTGGCAGTGCCAGGGGATCCTGTGATGGTGAAGTGGACGATGGCATGGTCCGTCCAGAACCAGAGCACATCATTCGATAACTAAAAAAAAAAAAGGAGTTCCCTCCAGTTTAGCTCACGTTTCTTAAGAATGAGAGAGGCATGTTGCACTTTTGAACCACAAGATTCAGATTTCAAGATTTTTTTTTGATACGGGAAGAGGGACGGGGAACATGGCGGCCGGTTGAAGCGCTGACCGCGAACTCCCATCGGACGAGAGACGCGGACGAGAGACGCGACCTGCGACCCCTGACCTGGAAACGACGCGCTGAGAGCCGGAGCAGTCCCGCAGTTGGATCGACGCGCGAGAGGATCACCGCGGCCGTAGAGGGGCCCCCTTGTTGTGACGAGGAAGAGGTTTGGAGGAGAGACGCCGGGGAAGAGACTAGGGGAGAGACTGGGATTGTGCAGGGCTCCTAGACCGGCGCCCCGGGTGAGTCGTCCCTCTTGCCGGGAAGAGCTGTTGATGGCGGTTTTTTTTTTCTCTCTCGGTGTTGAGGTTGACAGAGCTCCCTGCGTGAGAGATACACACTGATAAATCCAGATTGGTAGGTGTTAGACTTTTCATCCTTGGCGTGGTCTCCCTTAACTTTTTGCCTCTGTTCCCCAGGTTGTTGATGTGTGCTGAACTCTGATTTTGCTGTTTTTGTTACTCTGGGCACTTTACCACTGCTAACCAGTGCTAAAGTGCAAGTGCTCCTGTTTAAATTGTATGTAAGTGGTTCATCCATGATTGGCATATTTGAATTACTAGTAAGTCCCTAGTAATGTGCACTAGAGGTGCCAGGGCCTGTAAATCAAATGCTACTAGTGGGCCTGCAGCACTGGTTGTGCCACCCACATAAGTAGCTCTGTAATCATGTCTCAGACCTGCCCCTGCAGTGTCTGGATGTGTATTTTTACACTGTAAATTCGACTTGGCAAGTGTACCCACTTGCCAGGCCTAAACCTTCCCTTTCCTTACATGTAAGGCGCCCCTAAGGTAGGCCCTAGGTAGCCCCAAGGGCAGGGTGCAGTGTATGGATAAGGTAGGACATATAGTAATGTGGTTTATATGTCCTGACAGTGAAATACTGCCAATTTCGTTTTCACTGTTGCAAGGTCTGTCTCTCTCTCATAGGATAATATGGGGGCTACCTTTAAATATGATTAAAGTGTAGATTCCCCTAGAGAAGAGATGGACAGGTGGAGTTTGGGATCCCTGAACTCACAATTTAAAAATGCATCTTTTAGTAAAGTTGATTTTGAGATTGTGCGTTTGAAAATGCCACTTTTAGAAAGTGAGCATTTTCTTGCTTAAACCATTCTGTGACTCTGCCTTGTTTGTGGATTCCCTGTCTGGGTCAGTTGACAGTTGGGTTGTTTTTCACCTCACACCAGACAGTGACACAAAGGGAGCTGGGGTGTGATCTGCATTCCTGATTAGCCATCTCTGCTAGGAGGGAGGGGTGGAGTGGTCACTCTCATCTGAAAGGACTGTGCCTGCCTCTGACAATGCTGTCTCCAGCCCCCTGGTGTGTGTCTGAGGCCTTGCCTGGGCAAGGCAGGATTTCACAAGAAGGTGTGAGTCCCCTTTGAAGGAAGGTGACTTCAAAGACTAAAATGGGTATAAGAAGGGCATCCAAACTTACACACTTTAGAAACACTTCTGGAATCAAGGGGAACCTCTGCCTGGAGAAGAGCTGATCGCTGAGGAACAAGTGCTGCCCTGCCTGTGACTGTGCTTTGTGGAGCTTTCCTGCAGTGCTGCTTCTGCCAGAGTAAGAGGGCAAAGACTGGACTTTGTGTGCCTTCCATCTTGAAGAAGAAATCTCCAAGGGCTTGATGTAGAGCTTGCCTCCTGTTATTGAAGTCTCAGGGATAGCAAAGACTTCTTCCTGCCAGCACCTGGAGTCTCTGGAGAGACCCCTACTCTGCTCTGTGGTGCCCTTCCAGTTCCTGGGACCCTGAAAGGAGAGGCTGGCAGCCTAAGGACAAAAATACACGCACCGAGCACCGTGCGGAGAAAAGATCGACGCGAACCTGATCGCGGCTGAGAAAACGACGCGACGCCGACTCCGCAGCTGAGAAACGACGCCGCTGGAAACGCGACCGGAGAATCGACGCCCGGAGCAGGAGAAACGACGCGCAGCATCGCTGACGAAGGCTGAGAGATCGCAACCAGCGCCGCGGGACTTCGGACCGTCGCGTGGCTGGCTTTTTCGACGCGCCTCGCCGAGCCGAGCTGTTTTCGACGCATATACCCGTGCAGGGTTATTTTCGACGCACACCGCCCGTGCGGGGTTATTTTTGCCGCAAACCAGGTACATTTTCACGCTAGCAGCGCTAGTGTGGTGTTACAACTACCTAAAGACTCTTTTTATTTTAAACCTTTAAAAAAATCATAACTTGACTTGTGTATGTTGGATTTTTGTCGTTTTGGTCTTGTTTTGTCTAGATAAATATTTCCTATTTTTCTAAACTGGTGTTGTGTCATTTTGTAGTGTTTTCATTGAGTTACTGTGTGTGTTGGTACAAATACTTTACGCCCAGCACTCTGAGGTTAAGCCTACTGCTCTGCCAAGCTACCAAGGGGGTAAGCAGGGGTTAGCTGAGGGTGATTCTCTTTTATCCTAACTAGAGTGAGGGTCCTTGCTTGAACAGGGGGTAACCTGACTGTCAACCAAAGACCCCATTTCTAACATTGGTGACCAGCGGTCGGGATTTGGACTTGTATTTGTACTTGACATACAGTAATTAAGTGTACACTACTGTTTTGATCTCAGACCACTACGTGACCACATACTACTAGTCTTGTGATTTTTGTTTTTTTACTTGGACTGTTTTTCTCTGCATTTAGTTTCTTTTTTTTCGCTGATCCCGGGATTGACTTTGCTGAAACTTCATTTGAGAACTTGCTTTTCTGTTTTTGGAACTGTGCATATTTTTTTTAACCTCTCATCATGTCTCAGTCTGGAGATGCCCTAGCTGAAGCTGCTTTTGACTTGGAGAAATAGGAGAGCTACAAGGTGGCTCAGTTGAAGCAGTTTTGTAGTAATGTTGGCTGTCCCATTAAGAGCTCATCCAAGAAGGATGAGCTGCAAAAGGCGCTGAGGGCCTGGGTGACAGCCAAAGCAGCTGAGGGGCACACAGATGAGGAGCCAGAGGGGGAAGAGGAGTTGCAAGTCACTCACACTGATGTAGTGGGTGGGCCTGCTATGTCTCAGGGGAGAATCTCTAGGGCAAGTAGCAGTGTATCCTCCAAGGGTCTGACACCTGAAGAGTTGCAGGACAGACAGGCAGAAAGGGAGTACCAATTGGAGCAGAGAAGGCTAGCCCTTGAGGAGAAGAAGATAACAATGGCTCATGAGCTTAGCTTGAAAGAGATAGATCATAGAAACCAGTCCAGTAGGGATGGTGGCAGCAATTCTACAGTGCAGCCTGAGAGAAGGGTACACATCCCAAAAGACCTTGTGAGGGATTATAAAAGGGAGGATGATATCTACTTGTGGTTCAAGGGTTATGAGTCAGCTCTCCACATGAACCTGGTCCCTGAAGCTCATTGGGGGGCAGCCCTGTGGAAGCATTTTGAGGCAGAGGGGAGGGACACACTGACGGCCTTAGGGGATGCTCAGAGTCTCACCTACCCTGCCATGAAGGAGGCCTTACTTACCAGGTATGGTCTCACCCCTGAGCAGTACAAAGAGAAGTTTAGATCCTACAAGAGAAAGGAATCCCAAACATGGTTGGAATGTGTTGATTCTTGTTGCAGGTCACTGGATGGTTGGGTGAAGGGCAGTAAGGTAAACACGTATGAGGGGCTTTACAATTTAATTGCTTGGGAGCACTTGTACAGTTTATGTTTTCCAGAGCTGCGCCAGCACCTCATTGACAGCAAGCTGACTGACCCCAGGAAGCTTGCACAGGAAGCGGACCGCTGGGAGAGCACCAGGGTCCAAAAGAGGTATGGGGGAGACCACGCCAAGGGTGGGCAGGGTCCCTCTCAGAAGAAAGGGGGGGGTAAGGGCAAACAGGATGAGTTCTCTAAAGGGCCCCAAACTGATTCCCAGGGTAAGGATTCCCAACCCCCCAGTGAAAAGAGGCCATGGTTCTCCAAAGGGAAGCCAATGGCAGGTGGTCCCCTACGTAAGTGCTATTCATGTGACCAGGTGGGTCATGTGAGGGGGGACCCCAAATGCCCCAAAAGTACACCGGCACCCACTGGTGCACCGTCCCAGGGTTTGGCCAGTGTAGCGCTTGGGGAGGAGTTGGTTTCAGGTGGGTGGGAACCAGCAGAAATGACCCTTGTCTCACTAGGGGACAGTGAGATGGTCCAGAGAAACCTAGTGCCTGATAACACTAAGAAGTACAGGCAATGGGTGACCATCAATGGACAGAGGGTGGAGGCTCTGAGAGACACAGGAGCCAGTGTGACTACAGTGAGGAGTCACCTGGTGTCTGAAGAGCAGATTGATCCCCGGGTACTTCACCAAGTAGTTGCAGTAGACAACTCTGAGCGCCTCTGCAGAGTGGCGCAGGTTCCCTTTGAATGGGGGGGGGTCTCAGGTTCCTGGAAAGTAGCTGTGAGTCCAACCATGCCTGTTGATTGTTTGCTAGGCAACGACCTGGAGGATTCCCCTTGGAAGGAGGTGGAACACAGGTCTCACTTGGAGATGTTGGGTCTGCCTGGGTGGGTATGCGTATCCACCCGGTCTATGGCAGCCAATCAGGGTAGTCAAGAGCCCCTGGAGCCTGAAACAGTGGCCCAGGGGACCGCCAAGAAGAGGAAAGGCAGGAGGCGCGGGAAACCCGCCCCAGAAGTTCCCACGGTCCGGGAGGAGGCAGAGCCTGAGGGTGATGCCCCGGAACCTACAGGGGAACAGGTGGCTGAACTGGGGGAGGTCCCTGAGCTGTCGCAGTGGCAGCAGGAAGGGGGACCCACCAGGGAAGTATTCTGCACAGCGCAGAAGGAATGCCCTACTCTTGAGGGACTGCGGCAGCAGGCTGCAGCCCAGGCGGCTGGCGGGGCGCCAGGTACTCACCTGATTTATTGGGAGGATGGCCTCCTGTATAGTGAGCCTAAGGTTCCTGAGCCGGGGTCAGCTCGTATGCTGGTGGTACCCCAGGGCTTCAGGACCTTCCTACTGGGTTTGGCTCATGATGTGCCTTTGGCAGGACATCTAGGGCAGGACAAGACCTATAAGAGGCTTGTCTCCCACTTTTACTGGCCCTTGATGAACAAGCAGTCAGCTGCTTATTGTAGATCTTGTCAGACTTGTCAGGCAAGTGGCAAGAGTGGGGGGAAATGCAAAGCTCCCCTCCAACCTTTACCGGTAGTCAGTACTCCCTTTGAAAGGGTAGGAATTGACATTGTGGGGCCTCTGGATCCCAAGACAGCCCTGGGCAACAGGTTCATCCTGGTCTTGGTGGACCATGCCACACGGTACCCAGAAGCTATTCCTCTAAGGACGGTCACCGCCCCCGTGGTGGGACGTGCCTTGATGGGGGTTTTTACCCGCATGGGGTTCCCCAAGGAGGTAGTATCTGATAGGGGTACAAATTTCATATCCACTTATATGAAGTCTCTGTGGAAGGTGTGTGGGGTAACCTACAAGTTCACCACCCCTTACCACCCCCAAAGTAATGGTCTGGTTGAGAGATTCAACCGCACCTTGAAAGGCATGATTCAGGGCCTGTCAGAGCCCTTGAGGCGTAAGTGGGACGTCCTCTTGCCATGCCTTCTGTTCGCTTACAGGGAGGTGCCTCAAAAGGGACTTGGCTTTAGCCCCTTTGAGCTCATCTATGGCCACCCTGTGAGGGGACCGCTCAGTCTGGTGAAGGAGGCTTTGGAGAAAGCTCCTAGTAAACCACCCCAGGATGTATTTAGCTACATGCTGGCACTAAGAAACCAGACTGCCCGCTTCAGGCGTCTCGCTCAGGAGAACCTGGAAGCAAGCCAGGAGGACATGAAACGGTGGTACGACCAGAATGCCACTCTGGTTGAGTTTCAGCCTGGACAAAAAGTGTGGGTCATGGCACCAGTAGAGCCTAGGGCTCTCCAAGATAAGTGGACTGGGCCTTTTGAGGTGGTGGAAAGAAAGAGCGAGGTCACCTATCTGGTAGACTTGCAATCCCCCAGGAACCCCTTGAGGGTCCTACATGTCAACCGCCTCAAACCCCACTTTGAGCGAACTGAGCTATCCATGCTCCTCGCGACAGATGACGGGGTGGAGGAAGAGAGTGAGCCTCTTCCTGACCTCCTGTCTGCAGGAGAGAAAGATGGGTCTGTGGAGGGAGTGATCCTCTCCCCCTCCCTGACTGAGGAACAGCAGAGGGACTGTCGCCACGTGCTGGGACAGTTCGCCTCACTGTTTTCCCTGATCCCAGGAGTCACACACCTGTGCACACATGATGTGGACACTGGGGACAGTACACCTGTTAAACATAAGGTTTACAGGGTGACTGACAGGGTGAGGGCTTGCATTAAGGAGGAAGTCTCCAAAATGTTAGCCCTAAGGGTTATTGAGCACTCCAGCAGTCCTTGGGCCAGCCCAGTGGTCTTGGTCCCAAAGGCTACTGCTCCTGGTGCCACTCCAGAACTTAGGTTCTGTGTGGACTACCGGGGTCTCAATGCGGTCAGCAAGACTGACGCACACCCCATCCCCCGAGCTGATGAGCTCATTGATCGGTTAGGAGCTGCCAAGTACCTCAGTACGTTTGATTTAACATCTGGGTACTGGCAGATTGCCTTAACTGAAGGGGCAAAGGAGAGGTCAGCATTCTCTACCCCTGATGGGCACTTCCACTTCAATGTGATGCCCTTTGGGATGAAGAATGCCCCTGCCACCTTTCAGAGGTTGGTCAACCAGGTGTTGGCAGGACTGGATGAGTTCAGTGCCGCCTACCTGGATGACATTGCTGTGTTTAGTTCCACATGGGAGGAACACCTGCAACACCTCTGGAGAGTGTTAGAGGCCCTGCAGAAGGCAGGCCTCACTATTAAGGCGAGCAAGTGCCAAATAGGGCAGGGTTCTGTTGTGTACTTAGGACACCAGGTGGGGAGTGGCCAGGTGGCACCCCTACAGCCTAAGATTGACACGATTCTGGCTTGGGAGCCTCCCAAGACCCAGACTGAAGTGAGAGCCTTTTTAGGTCTCACAGGATACTATAGGAGGTTCGTTAAGGGATATGGTACCATTGTTACCCCCTTAACTGAGTTGACTTCTAAGAAGCAACCCAAGAAAGTGATCTGGACAGAGGCTTGCCAGAACGCTTTTGATGCCCTGAAGGCTGCCATGTGCACAGCACCTGTGCTGAAGGCACCTGACTACTCCACGGAGTTTGTTGTACAGACAGACGCCTCAGAGCATGGTATTGGAGCAGTACTCTCACAGCTGAATGAAGAGGGCCTAGATCAACCCGTAGCCTTCATTAGCAGGAGGTTACTACCCAGGGAACGTAGGTGGAGTGCCATAGAACGTGAAGCGTTTGCTGTGGTCTGGGCACTGAAGAAGCTAAGACCCTACTTGTTTGGGACTCACTTCCGAGTTCAGACCGACCACAGACCCCTCAGATGGTTAATGCAGATGAGGGGTGAGAACCCAAAACTGTTGAGGTGGTCCATTTCCCTACAGGGGATGGACTTTACGGTGGAACATCGACCCGGTACAGAACACGCCAATGCTGATGGTCTGTCCAGGTTCTTCCGCCTTAGTGATGAGAACTCCCATGAGGTTGGGTAGTTGCTCCCCACTTTTAGCTGGGGGGGACACGTGTTAGACTTTTCATCCTTGGCGTGGTCTCCCTTAACTTTTTGCCTCTGTTCCCCAGGTTGTTGATGTGTGCTGAACTCTGATTTTGCTGTTTTTGTTACTCTGGGCACTTTACCACTGCTAACCAGTGCTAAAGTGCAAGTGCTCCTGTTTAAATTGTATGTAAGTGGTTCATCCATGATTGGCATATTTGAATTACTAGTAAGTCCCTAGTAATGTGCACTAGAGGTGCCAGGGCCTGTAAATCAAATGCTACTAGTGGGCCTGCAGCACTGGTTGTGCCACCCACATAAGTAGCTCTGTAATCATGTCTCAGACCTGCCCCTGCAGTGTCTGGATGTGTATTTTTACACTGTAAATTCGACTTGGCAAGTGTACCCACTTGCCAGGCCTAAACCTTCCCTTTCCTTACATGTAAGGCGCCCCTAAGGTAGGCCCTAGGTAGCCCCAAGGGAAGGGTGCAGTGTATGGATAAGGTAGGACATATAGTAATGTGGTTTATATGTCCTGACAGTGAAATACTGCCAATTTCGTTTTCACTGTTGCAAGGTCTGTCTCTCTCTCATAGGATAATATGGGGGCTACCTTTAAATATGATTAAAGTGTAGATTCCCCTAGAGAAGAGATGGACAGGTGGAGTTTGGGATCCCTGAACTCACAATTTAAAAATGCATCTTTTAGTAAAGTTGATTTTGAGATTGTGCGTTTGAAAATGCCACTTTTAGAAAGTGAGCATTTTCTTGCTTAAACCATTCTGTGACTCTGCCTTGTTTGTGGATTCCCTGTCTGGGTCAGTTGACAGTTGGGTTGTTTTTCACCTCACACCAGACAGTGACACAAAGGGAGCTGGGGTGTGATCTGCATTCCTGATTAGCCATCTCTGCTAGGAGGGAGGGGTGGAGTGGTCACTCTCATCTGAAAGGACTGTGCCTGCCTCTGACAATGCTGTCTCCAGCCCCCTGGTGTGTGTCTGAGGCCTTGCCTGGGCAAGGCAGGATTTCACAAGAAGGTGTGAGTCCCCTTTGAAGGAAGGTGACTTCAAAGACTAAAATGGGTATAAGAAGGGCATCCAAACTTACACACTTTAGAAACACTTCTGGAATCAAGGGGAACCTCTGCCTGGAGAAGAGCTGATCGCTGAGGAACAAGTGCTGCCCTGCCTGTGACTGTGCTTTGTGGAGCTTTCCTGCAGTGCTGCTTCTGCCAGAGTAAGAGGGCAAAGACTGGACTTTGTGTGCCTTCCATCTTGAAGAAGAAATCTCCAAGGGCTTGATGTAGAGCTTGCCTCCTGTTATTGAAGTCTCAGGGATAGCAAAGACTTCTTCCTGCCAGCACCTGGAGTCTCTGGAGAGACCCCTACTCTGCTCTGTGGTGCCCTTCCAGTTCCTGGGACCCTGAAAGGAGAGGCTGGCAGCCTAAGGACAAAAATACACGCACCGAGCACCGTGCGGAGAAAAGATCGACGCGAATCCGATCGCGGCTGAGAAAACGACGCGACGCCGACTCCGCAGCTGAGAAACGACGCCGCTGGAAACGCGACCGGAGAATCGACGCCCGGAGCAGGAGAAACGACGCGCAGCATCGCTGACGAAGGCTGAGAGATCGCAACCAGCGCCGCGGGACTTCGGACCGTCGCGTGGCTGGCTTTTTCGACGCGCCTCGCCGAGCCGAGCTGTTTTCGACGCATATACCCGTGCAGGGTTATTTTCGACGCACACCGCCCGTGCGGGGTTATTTTTGCCGCAAACCAGGTACATTTTCACGCTAGCAGCGCTAGTGTGGTGTTACAACTACCTAAAGACTCTTTTTATTTTAAACCTTTAAAAAAATCATAACTTGACTTGTGTATGTTGGATTTTTGTCGTTTTGGTCTTGTTTTGTCTAGATAAATATTTCCTATTTTTCTAAACTGGTGTTGTGTCATTTTGTAGTGTTTTCATTGAGTTACTGTGTGTGTTGGTACAAATACTTTACGCCCAGCACTCTGAGGTTAAGCCTACTGCTCTGCCAAGCTACCAAGGGGGTAAGCAGGGGTTAGCTGAGGGTGATTCTCTTTTATCCTAACTAGAGTGAGGGTCCTTGCTTGAACAGGGGGTAACCTGACTGTCAACCAAAGACCCCATTTCTAACAGTAGGAATACCATAAATCGTTAATTAACCTGAACATCGGATCTTTAAAAAACAATGGCAGGTTGAATCTGCATAGGATTTTTTTTTTTTTTTTGTGAGCCTTTCTTTTTTTTTTTGAGACTTCTTCTGTCACCCACAGAGGTTTGATGTTAAACTCTCTTATCATTAACTTTGAGCATTGTCTCTTTGCTTTAAGAGTTATTCCAACGTTGTTTCTACTCCTTGAATTAGACCGAGTTGGGCATCACTGGGCATCATTTGCCTATCGGGCTTGGAGTAGCTATTTGAAGGACTCGGAAGGATCCTAGAAAATCCAGTCTCGGAATACGTTACTATTGGAGTGTACTTGTTTATATTGATCTCCCCGCCCCAGGTCGGGAGATTTAATTAAAAATCACGGCGAACAAGGAGGGGGGCGAAATTGCTTCGGCGAGAGGTGGTCAGGGGGTCCCCTGGAATCAAGCTTTAAATTCCAGTATTTGGGCTGAAGCAGTGAGGGGTGTGCGACGAGGGAGATCTTATACCTCTCGCTGTTCTCTTCGTGGGAGTTTACCGGAGACTCCGGGGCTTTCCACTAGGAGTAATTTGAACAGGAATAAGGTGGGAGGAGAACGTGATACCAGCAGAGCCTCTCGGTGCATGTCTCCAATCAAACGCCGCCCCAGGGTTGCACGGGCAGAGGTTAAAAACCTGGTTGGTGCAAGGACTTGTAAGCCCGGCCCCCTGGGTGTGAGTGATAAGCCCCAGGTTTATTCATCAGAGACTGTAGCAGTTACAAATCCTGGATATAAGACTCACGGCAAAGTCTCTTTAAAGGGGACTGATCAAATTTTGTCATCTGTGGGCCCTCCTATCCCTCTCTTGGGGGAAGGCCAACCTGAACTTCTGGGGAGGAGTGAATCACTGATCACAAGATATTTTCGGACTACTACCTTTCCATCGCAGGATATGGCAAATAGTCAACTAACCTCAGATGATTTAGAAATGTCAAATTTAGCTATGCGTTTGGCTAGGCGGTCGCCCCTAAATCCATTAGACAAGGATCTAGATGGACAGGGAGAGGATTCCTCTAAATTATCGGCTTTGTTAGAAGTGGAGAGCAACCCTCTCAGAGGTACAATGTCTTATGGTATGGACGTACAGGCCCTGCTAATCTCTCTTACTAAAGAGATTAGGGAAAAATTTGAGACATCAGAAAATAACCAAACAAGGATTCGGGAAGTATGTGAGGCTTTGGAAAATAAAATCACTTTGTTAACAGATCGGATGGGTAAACTCGAGACTGTGGTGGCGGCCCATGAGGAGCGGGTGGCAGCTCAATCTGAGGATATTTCACAATTAAAACGTGGAGAAAAGTTGTTACAGGACAAACTAGAGATTTTGGAAAATAACATGCGGAGAAATAATATCAGGCTTTTGGGTGTTCCTGAGGGATTGGAAGGGGAAGATATTAAGGGCTATGTGATTGCTTTGATAAAAGAGGTTATCCCAAATACAGCAGGGTTTAACCTGGAAGAGGATATTCAAAGAGTCCATCGTGACCCGTTCAAGAAAAATCCCGGGAGGAAGAATCCCAGGAGGATTCTGATAAATTTCAATACGTACTCTATCAAGGAAAAAATTCTGTCTGAAGCCCTTAAAGTTGGTGTTTTTTCCAAGGGGGATTGGGCCTTCAGGATAAGATCGGACTTGTCTAAAGCAACGTTAGATAGACAGTGGGAATTGGGAAATTTTATGCGTGAGCTTCGTTCTCTTGGGGCTACCGTACAGCTAAGGTTTCCGGCAGCACTCCGGATCATGTGGAAGAACAAAATGTATAACATGAGAGATCCGGGGGAGGTTAGCGCATTTATAGACCAGATTAAGGCGTCACAATAAGATCTAGTGGAAGTATCTCGTCCGATGGGGAGTTCGAATTTAGGATAACAGGATGGTTATCCTAGTAGAATCAGGGAGGGTTCCCCAGGGTAGGGGGGTTGGGTTTGGGTGGGAGTTGGGGTTGGTGTTGGTGGAGGGGGTGGAAGGCACTGGGTGTGGGGGTTTGGGTTGGGTTAGGTGGGTTAGGTGGGTTGAAAGGATAAAAATAAGAAAGTCCTCATATGTTGTTTACCTAGGAGGGGGGTGCGCTGTGCTTATGACGTTTTCCTTTTCTCCTGACAGATATGTCTAAGTATGGGAATTTAAGATTGAAATTTCTTTCTTGGAATGTGAATGGTTTAAGAGTGGTAAGCAGGAGGAGGAAGATTTTTGAATATTTAAGATTGGCGGAAGAGGAGATTATCATATTGCAAGAAACTCATCTCCAACAAACAGAGTGGGAGACCTGGGTTAAACGGTTGAATTGGGTTTCTCTTAGCGTATGCTCCTCCCAAACTAGTGTGATAAAAGGCGTGGCAGTTCTCATCAAAAAATCCATAAAGCTTAGGATAGGATCGGTGCAAGTTGACCCTAGAGGGAGATGGGTAGTGGTAGAACTGTGCGTATGTGGTTATTGGGTCACGGTGGCAGGCTATTATGGACCTAACCTAGATGATCCCACACCATTTCAAGAGTTATTCAATATTTTACTTCTAGCTAGATATCCAGTGGTACTAGGCGGAGACTTCAACATTTTGTTAGACCCTGTACACGATAAGTCAACCCCTCGAGGTACGGATAACTCTCCTAAAATGAGGGCACAGGTGAAACAAGCCATGCAAGATTTAGGATTGGTAGACATATGGCACTGCAGAGGAGGCGAAGGAGACAGATATACATTTTACAATAAAAAATATGGGCATAGATCTAGAATAGATTTTTTTTTAATACATAAAAGTTTATGCCCAGAGGTCAGAAAGGTAGCCCACAATCCAGCTCACCTCTCAGATCATTCAGCTGTAAAATTACACTTGGATATCAGGGTCGTAAATAAAGGTATTAGATGTATAATTAATCGCGCTATACTATTAGACGACTCTATTGTAGAAGCATTAAAAAAAGACACAAGAGATTTCTTTCTTTTGAACCAAGGTACGGCAAGTTTATGGTGTGTTTGGGACGCCTTTAAGGCTTATATTAGAGGGAGGCTTATGAGCCTGGCAATATACAAACATCGTGAAGAAAAAGAGAAATTGGGAGATATGGAATTATCTCTTAAAACCTTGCAAGCTGCAATCCATAAAGCACGAGCAGAAGAGAAGGTCAATTTATTAGAGGACTTGATATGTCAAGAGGTTAATGTTCGGACTAAGCTAGAGGCTTTTTTGGAAAATCGCAGTAAGTTAAAATGGGAAGCTAGCCGATATGCTCACCATGAATATGGAGAAGGTTGCAGTAAGCTACTAGCATGGAAGGTTAAGTCAGACCTCTCTAAAAGATATATTTCAGCAGTCAAATCGGACAATACGATTTGTGTGGAGCAAGAAGAGATTGAGGGGGCATTTGTATCTTTTTTCCAAGACGTATACTCAGAAAGCCTGGTTAATTCAGACGAGTCGATTAGTGATTTTCTAGAAAAACTACACCTTCCAGCTCTAGAAGATTCTGAAAAGACCCTATTAAATTGTAAAATAAATGAGGCTGAGCTTATTGAAGGCATAAAAGCGTTAAAAAAAGGACAGGCCGCTGGTCCAGACAATCTACCTAATGAATTGTACAAGGTCTTGGGGGAAGTTATTAGTCCTTTTTTATTAGAATTATTTAATTCTATGCTGGTTGAGGGGGCTCAGACGCCTAAATCCTGGAGAGAGGCTATAATTTGTCTAGTTTTAAAGCCAGGTAAGGACCCAATGTCTTGTGCATCTTACAGACCCATCTCCCTGTTGAATGCCGACTACAAACTTTATACAGGGATTTTAGCCAGGAGATTAGGGAGTGCCATAGGCAATCTGATTCATACGGATCAAAAGGGTTTTATGAAAGGGAGGTATCTCCAGGATGTAACACATGAGTTATTTGCTGCAATAGATCTGGCGGAACAAGAAAAGACCCCTCTGGCGATCCTGACTTTTGACGCAGCAAAGGCCTTCGATCGGGTCAATTGGTCTTTTTTGAGGTTAGTGCTGGAAAAAGGAGGCTTGGGATTTCCTTTTGTTAGGACAGTCAGGGAATTGTATAGATGCCCCTCAGCGAGAATTCTGGTCAACGGCCAGTTATCACAAGAATTTAGGATTTGGCGGGGTACGCGACAGGGATGTCCATTGTCTCCCTTGCTTTTTAACTTATATATTGAGCCTCTGGCAATTTCTCTTAGGTTAAGTAAGGAAATTACTCCATTTCAAAGTGGGGACTGGGAAAATAAAGTAGCATTATATGCGGATGATCTTATGCTATACACCAAGGATGTTAGTTCTACCCTACTAGCGTTCAATACTTTGATGGAGCAATTTGGTAAACTTTCTGGTTACAGCGTAAACACAGAAAAGACAGAAATAATGTGTTGGAATTTGACTTATGCTTCTCCTTTAGTCAAACAAGAGATCAGATATTTGGGTATACGATTAACAAATGATCTAAATGAGGTACCTAAACTAAATTTTAACATAACATACAGAGAAACCAAAAAATTGCTAAAGACGTGGGCCGCTCTCCCTCTTTCCATAATTGGAAGATCCAACATTTTGAAGATGTGTATTCTCCCAAAATTCACCTTTTTATTCAACACTATTCCACTAGAGTTTAAGAACTGCTGGTTTAAAAAACTACAGGGGAATTTATCCTCGTTTGTATGGGCCTCTAAAGGAGTAAGGATCTCGTGGAAAAAGATGAGTAAAAAAAAAGAGTGGGGGGGCATTGCGTCTCCAGATTTCTTCAAGTATTATCTGGCATTTCAATTAAAAAACATTAGAAACCTATTGAATAAGAAGTCAGAATATGATCCGGCGTGGAAAGCCTTAACGGCACACCTCGAGGAAAAAGCAGATCATTTTCTATATAAATTCGGCCATCCTAAGTACTTCAAGAAGGTACGCTTGAAGACACTCAGACATGCATGCAACATTTGGATGCACTTTCGGAAGGTGCTAGAGATACCCTATTTTTGCAGCTCTTCCCCCATTTGGGATTCACCTGGCACTCCTGAATGCCTCACTGATAAATTATCAATTCCTTTGAGAGTGAGTGGGATTGTAAGATGGGGCCAGATAATGGAAGGACCAGAACTGTTAAGCTGGTCGACACTTTATGAAGGGACTGGAGGCACAGTCTCCAAATTCAAGTATCTTCAGATAGCTAGTTGGGTTAAATCGCAACAAATAGGAGAAATAGGAAGGAATATATGGGAAGGGAAATTAAACCAGAAAATCATTAATAAGGAAGTTGCTCTGTGGTACCATGCTCTGTTGGAAGCAACAAGGGATGGGACATCCCTTCCCTTGTCGAAGTGGGGGGGGATCTTTCCAACTCTAGATGTGAAATCTTTATGGAATAGGTCCTGCTCAGAATTGTGGTTCACGACCAGCCCGGCAGAGTTGAAGAAAAACCATTTGTTCACACTTCATAGGGTTTACTGGACGCCGGCCAGATTAACAGCTATCGGGAAAACTCAGAAAAACTGTCCGAGGTGTGGTGACGATAAGGCAAACGATATACACATGTTTTGGCAATGTTCAAAGTTGTGGGAATATTGGGAGGAGATAGGAAACACTTTAAAGATAATATTTAATGTGAACGTAAAATTGGATCTTTCTATGGTGGTGTTTGGGGTCAGTGAACAGGGTATGAATTATCAAAAATTGTCAGCACATCAGGAGCACCTGTTGTTTGTATTAATACTTTTGGCTAGACGAGAAATTTGTCGTAAATGGGTTGACCCCTTTCCCCCCCGTTCTAAGGATTGGCAAATATCTGTAAATCGAATGTGCATAATGGAACAACGAGGTCCCCTTTCTAGAAGGGATAACTTCTGGATGAACTGGGAAAATGTCTACCAATAGTATATTACTGTTTTGCTGTCTGGTCTCCTCCTCGTGCAACTTAAGTCCAATGATTAGTACTCCCCTTACCCAATACTGGGCGATGCTTTGGTTATGACTAGGTTTCATAGAAAATAGTATATCCTGGTTGATGGCATACGATTGGGAGAATAATAAAACGTAGACCAAACGGGACGACCCAAGGGTTACGTTTCCCCCGTCCGGTACCATTTTTCCTCTACCAAAGCATGGGTGATAATTATGAGGACGAAAAAAAAAAAAAAAAAAAAAAGAAAAAAAAAAGATGGTAAAAGAGAGCTCACCTACAGATCCAGTGGCTAAACGGGACCTACCCAAAGTGCCTCTCCTTGTATGGTTTTGTGTGGTGAGGTTATGAGCTCTATTAGCAAATGTAAGCATTTTTCAGCTAAATGCAAAAATATTGTAAGGGACTTTTAAACTGATCTCATCCATTTACCCTGCTGTTTGCTTTTACTTGTACTCCCTTTTTAGAAATGGCATACCTGTCAACTGGGGTTGTACTGCTTCTTGACTGCAGTTGCACAAATAGGAAAATAGTAACTTATGGCATGCTACCCAAAGATATCCATGTGGCTATAATTAGTTCAAGATCTATTTTATGTGGATGAGAACGAGTTATGCAAGACTGATTTAACAATTAAAAAATAGAGCAAACCTACGGACATGCACTACGAAACCCAGTTCAAGCATGCCAATCAAAATAAAATGAAAATTCAGACATTTATATTTCTGGAGGTACCTGAAATACGAGGCCATATCTCATTAACATACACTGAATTTCAGGTTTGGTTCCAATATGTATGCACCTGGAGGGATTGGAACTTAGTTGCAAAGGTATCTCTGTGTCTAAATGACACTTTGGAATGCAATTAATTGCACACAGGGGTCTGTTAATGACTTCAACTTGCTTCTGTAAATAGATTGGCTCACATACAAAATTACGCGATCATGATGTAATTTCATGTCGGAATACAGTTTCTCTCAGGCCACCTCATAAACAAGTGATTACTAAGAGTCACGTTGCTTTTTTGGTATTCTTAGTCTTTTTCAGAAATTGGAAGCAGCACCCTGACATTAGCTGATAGGGTAAGGTGATTCTGCATAGAAAACATATTTCCCCCCTTGAAAAAACTAAAAATAGCTAATGCAAATCTATCCATGTGCTATATTCACAAACCATCGACTTTTCTGAATGAGGAGTTGTTACCAAGTGTGCACTTCCAGCATTCACAACATTCACGGACTTCTAGAATTTGTATTTTCAAATTCAGAGAAAAACACACATTTCTGACTTTCGCTTCGAATCATGCCCAAATACCATTTGTCTATCCTAAGAACGTTTGCTTTGCAGTACCTTAGTTGCGATTGAACCACAGTCTGGAACCATTCAAGGATAACGAATATGCATTGAAAATTGTGATTTTAATCATGAACTCATTGAAAGGCAACTTAAAGATGAATCTTGCATTGTCTGGTGGTTCAGATTTGCAAATGTCAATGTGCATTCCTGGTTAAGCTTATAATTCTATGAGGCTGAGAGGGAAGGGGCAGTAACATGACATAACACTACTTACTACCATAGAGTAAACAGTCTTGAATTTTATCCTTTGAACCCCTTCGCTGCCAGGTCTTTTCCCCCTCAGGTGCCAGGCCTTTTTTTGGCTACTTGGATCAGTCTGCGCTTAGGCCCTCAGAACCTTTTATCCACATAAGCTACCCATGCCAAATGTGCGTCCCTTTTATCAACATCCTGGCGATTCTAGAGGTACCCAGAGTTTGTGGGTTCCCCTGAAGGAGACCAGGAAATTAGCCAAAATACAGCAAACATTTCGTTTTTTTTCAAAAAAATTGGAAAAAGGGCTGCAGAAGAAAGGCTTGTGGTTTTTTCCCCTGAAAATGGCATCAACAAAGGGTTTGTGGTGCTATGATCTTCCCAGCTTTCAGGAACAGGCAGACATGAATCAGAAAACCCTATTTTTCAACACAATTTTGGCATTTTACTGGGACATACCCCATTGTTACTTGTTTGTGCTTTTAGCCTCCTTCCAGTTAGTGACAGAAATGGGTGTCAAACCAATGCTGGATCACGGAACGCTAAACATTTCTGAAAAGTAGACAAAATTCTGAATTCAGCAAGAGGTCGTTTGTGTAGTTCATACAAGGTTTACAGAAAATAACAGCTGAATTGAAAACATATTGACATTGAGCTAAAAAAACAGCCATTTTGCCCCACGTTTTACTCTGTAACTTTTTCCTGCAATGTTAGATTCCTGAAAGCAATATACTGTTACATCTGCTGGACTCTTCTGGTTGCGGTGATATATAGGGCTTGTAGGTTTATCAAGAATCCTAAGTACGCAGAGCCAATAAATGAGCTGAACCTTACAATTGGCTTTCATTCTATACCGGGTATACAGCAATTAATTTGGTGAAATATAAAGAGTGAAAAATAGGTATCAAGAAAACCTTTGTATTTCCAAAATGGGCATAAGATAAGGTGTTGAGAAGCAGTGGTTATTTGCACATTTCTAAATTCTGTGGTCCCCATACTAGCATGTGAATTACAGGGCGTTTCTCAAATAGACGCCTTTTTTACACACTGTCTTACATTTGGAAGGAAAAAATGTAGAGAAAGACAAGGGGCAAGAACACTTGTTCTGCTATTCTGTGATCCCCCAAGTCTCTGTACCTCACTTGCGTGGGTAGGCCTAACACCCGTGACAGGAAATGCAACATGGACACATCACATTTTTACATTGAAAACTGACGTGTTTTTTGGAAAGTGCCTAGCTGTGGATTTTGATCTCTAGCTCAGCTGGCCCCTAGGGAAACCTACCACACCTATGCATTTTTTTAAACTAGACACCTAGGGGAATATAATATGGTGTGGCTTGTGGAGCTCTTACGAGGTTCTGTTACCCAGAATCTTTTGCAAACCTCATAATTCGGCCAAAAAACACCTTTTCCTCACATTTTGGTGACAGAAAGTTCCAGAATCTGAGAGGAGCCACAAATTTCCTTCCACCCAGCTTTCCCCTAAGTCTCCAGATAAATAAATGGTACCTCACTTGTGAGGGTAGGCCTAGTGCCCACAACAGGAAATGCCCCAAAACACAAAGTGGACACATCATCTTTTCCCAAAGAAAACTGATGTGTTTTTAGCTATGTGCCAAGCTGTGGATTTTAGCCTCTAGGAGAGTTGGCACCTAAGGAAACCTACCAAAGTTTCACATTTTTGAAAACTAGACACCTAGGTGAATCCAGGATGGGGTGACTTGTGGGGACCTCACCAGGTTTGTTACACAGAACCCTTTGCAAACCTCACAATTTTGCCAAAAAAACACTTTTTCCTCACATTTCAGTGACAGAAACTTCTGTAATCTGAGAGGAGCCACAAATTTCCTTCCATCCAGCGTTCCCCCCAGTCTCCCGATAAAAATGGTTCCTCACTTGTGTGGGTAGGCCTAGTGCCCGCGAAAGGAAATGCCCCAAAACATTATCTGAGCACCTCAAAATTATCAAATACAAAACTACCTGTTTTTGCGAGGGGCGGGGGCACTTGCGTTTATGGTCCTGGGCTCAGCAGCCATCCAGGGAGACCTACCAAACCCAGACATTTCTGAAAACTGGACACCCAAGGGAGTCCAGGGAGGTGTGACTTGCGTAGATACCCCAGTGTTTTCTTACCGAGAATCCCCAGCAAACCTAAAATTTAGCTACAAAATCACATTTTCCCCACATTTCTGTGTGGGATCACCACACCAGGACAAATTTCCTATGAACCAACATTCCCATTAGTCTCCCGGTAAAAATTATACCTTACTTGTGTAGGTGGGCCAGGTGCCTGTGACAGGGAAGAGCCAAAAACATGTCGAAATTGAGGGGGAACTAAAGAGGGTCCAAAAGGGCAGTTTGAAAAAAAACATTTCTAGGTTGACAAGTGGGGCAGAACTTTTATTGGTATAGATGAGATAATGCTGGGTGGTAGGAATTTTGTGGATTCCTGCAGATTCCGGAAGGTTCCATCACAAAAATGAGGAAAAAATTTGTGATTTCCAGCAAAGTTGGAGGTTTGCAGGGCATTATGGGTAAGGAAATGGTGTGGGGTTCATGTGAAGCACACCGCCCTGGACTCACCCAGATGTTTAGTTTTCAGATGTGTCTAGGTCTTGTGAATTTTTCTACATTGCAACGTCCCAAATTCCAAAAAGTGCAGCCCTAACCATTCCAAGTGGGACGATTTTGAGAGTTAGCCAAGCTCTCATGGCCCAAATGTGAAACCAAAACCCCAAATACTCTAATTTCCTCATGCTTGCCATTGGGATAAGATGTTTAAGTGTGCGGGGTGAGAGCTGAAAAACTGTTACCCCCTTCAGTTGGGATGGGGGCATAACCATGCCCATACTGGTGTGTAGCCCCAGCCCACTATTTTTTTTTTTCATTCCCTGGCATCTAGTTGACTTTCTGACCCCCCAGGGTATGGATCAGGGGTAATTGCCAGTGGGCAGAATAACTTTATCCCCATTTCTTTGGGGTGGAGGCATGGCCATACCCCCACCCTCTTATTTTGAAAAATCAATCTTCCCTGGTCTCTGGTGGGCTTTCTGCCTCCTTGTGGGCAGATGGGCCCTCCAAAAATAGTCCTATCTGCCTCCAGGGGCGGAAGATATGGCTAACAGTAATGTGCCCCCGCAGGGAGCGACCCTTGCCCAAGGGGCTGCCCCCCATACAAAACACACACATACACCAATCCCTGGTGCCTAAGTGGTTTCTGCCCCCCGGGGCAAATCGGCCTAATAGAAATAGACTGAACTGCCCCAAAGGGGAGCAGAAATGGCCTAAAATAAACTTGTCCCCCCAGGGGAGCGACCCTTGCCTAAGGGGCCGCTCCTCTTGCGTGAAATTGGCACAAAAAAAAATCCCTGTGGCCTAGTGGTTTATACCCCTCCTGGGGCAATTCGGCATATTATAATAGGCAAATCTGCCCCCTGGGGAGCAGAAATGGCCTAAAAATAAATTGCCAGCCAGGGAAGTTGCCCTTGCCCAAGGGCCCGCTCCCCTTATTAGTAAACATAAAAAAACCTCCCTGGTGTCCAATGGGCAGCTGAGAGACACATGAAAGGAGAGGAAAGGTCTTTCCTCTCCTTTCATGCCTCTCTCGACCCCCCTCCACGTGATAGTCGGAGAAGTGCTTTTGCATTTCTCCTCCGTTCCGCGCTGGAATCGGAGGGGTAGGCCTCTGATGAGGTCAGCACGCGATCACGCGCTGATGTCATCAGATGCCACAGGGCGTCGGGGGGACCGGTGGAAGGGGAAACGATTCCCCTTCCATCCCTGCCCCGGGGGGGGGTGCCATTAGCCGGTTCAAGGACGTAACCGTTACGTCCTTGGCGGCTCAGCGCCACAGCCAAGGATGTAACCGTTACCTCCTTGGCTGAGAAGGGGTTAAAATACAGTCTTGAACTGCCAAATTGAAGATGGTGCTTAATGATGCAAAAATATATATTTTTCTGTGTGCTGCACAAACAAACAAAATCAGACTCACTGTTGTATTCAGTCTCAGTCTGGAGACCTATGTGATGTTTGCACACCCTCCCCTGATTAATAGAACTTGGGAGCATTTGTTTAATAAAGGCACACAATTTGTAAATCACAACCAATGGACTGAATAATCTCAAGGCAGATCAAGCAGTGCATTTAACACAGAAGCCAAAAAATCAGCTGGCAGAGACACACTGAAATGCAGCTGAATGTAGTGAAGCCTGACCAGCAGCTTTGTTTTGTTGCCATACAAGCTTCATGTTCTGGCATCTCTGATGCAGTCTCTGCCCCCTTGCCAATGTATCTGTAAAATGGATATCCTCAGTTGGTTAAAGGTGCTAGGTATGTTATGCTTCTGGCCGTATTGCAACAGACAGCAATTCTAGCATGGTCAGGGAATTGTAGATTCTGAATCCTCTATAGATTTAAGCAGTCTTTCAGTGTTATCCTGCACTTTAAAGAGTTTTTTCACCTGATATTCTAGGAGGCAAGGGATTTTACACTAATAAAATCCAGCTTGGACAATAAGAGAAAACAGACAAGAGAATTCATGACTAGGTCAGAACATTGAACCATTTTGTGGTGCTTGAGCTGTGAAAAATGACCATATATGAGATATGTGTTGCACAAGTTTAAGAGTAGAGAGGAAGCCCCAAGTTCCGGAGTTGACAGATGAGGGAGCATGAAGAGACAAAAGTAGATCGTTTTGCAATTCAGAAAGTCCCTGAGTGGATGAAGAAGGTTAAGAGTGATAGTTTATCCTGTTCAGAGTGGATACACCTGGAGGAATAAAATGGATCAGTATTCTGACTTGTGGCATTTAAGGCTGTCCGAAATCTGTCAATGAGTTCAAAATGGGCAATTGTGCCAGCTATCACTGAAGGGTCAATCCACACTCTTCGAGTATTTTAGACTACATCTCACTTTATACATTTTCAATAAACAGAAGTGTTTTCAAGTGCATCTTTGGAGGTCCAAAGGAGTAATTGTTTGGTGTATTGGCAAGAAAGAAAGTATAGCCTGCCATCTGAAAACCTTGGCAGCTTTTTATTAGATATTGGTAAAGCAATACAAATCAAATTGCAATAGGCTTGTTTTCCATTCTTTGTTGCCTCAGCCTCACCCATTTTTAAAGTAAGTTTTTAAATTTTTTATGGAAGAGGATACATTTTTAAAAATAATATACCACACTATTTGTACATTTTAATTTTCTACATAATGCAAACACTAAGGATGTGGTCTAACCAAATTATACATGTTGTTGTAGTACCACTCCGACACTAAGGTGGTCATTATGATTTTGAAGGATGAAAAAGGCTGTCTCAGCCAAACTCCCACGGTCAGGTTGCCACAAGTGCCCCCTCCTTTCCGTGGTCCCCATTACAAGTTCCCCGAGGGGTCAGCGGGCAGAAATGGTGTTTCCGTCAATTGGCACAGTGGGGAACAGCCTACAACATTGACAATGGCTCATGATTGAGCTTGCAGCAATAATGCAGCGCGTAGGGTGCACCAGCACCTGTTGCGCTGTTCAGTGATCGGCACGACGGGTCTGGCCTGGAACCCCCTGCACCCAGTCTTTGTCAGCCTTTACATGGCGGTGCTACTGGCAGAGAGGAGAATCCCCAGGGTGGCACTTCTTGCAGAGCTGACCTGGAAGATTAGTACCGCCAACACTGCCACTCCCTCCTGTGGAGGTAAACTGGCAGTGCTGGCAGTTCGAAGGGGCACAACCGTGACTGTCGTAATGTGGCGGTCAAGCCACCGCCAAAGCAGTCAGACCACCTTTTTGGCAGCAGTCAGACTGCCACCACTTCTCAAGACCGCCAGGATCATAATGACCCCCCAGGGATTCTACCAAAGTTGATGTTTCCAAAAGAAAAACAATAAGGGCACGTGTTGCAAAAGTTACAATGCAGAAATTGAATTTTACTCTAAAATCACATGACAAACCTCAGGGTAGCAGTGCTCCTTCAAGTATGAAAAATTAACATTTTTAGGAAAAGTTTTTCCAAAATGCATAGGCACACTGAAAGAATGTGCGTAGAACACATTGTTATAACTTGAGTCACATGTTGGATGCCCAATGAAAAAAAGAGTATGTTTTTGAATATGTTTATAAAAGAAAAATTGTCTCTCAACCACAAAGTTCTGCTTTTCAACTTTTTTGAGTAAGAACATTCTCTGTTATCAAGAAGTAACCCTTGAGGAAATGACAGTGGAACACATAGGTGCATAACTGTATTGATCATTTAATGTGTGCATTCATGTATTGTACTTAAAATTGTTTGTCAACTCATTCTCCATTTTCTTCCCTTCATAGTGCCATTCTGTGCTTGGTCCATTGTTTATTGTGCCAGTTGGGAAACTATGTTCATTCCCTGAGCAACTTGTCTCGTTCTTTCCTCCGTTGCAGATCGAGGTAGTCAATACTTTCAAGAGTGGCACTTCCTTTCAGGGGGCTCTAAGGAGACAGTCCTCCATCACAAGCCAGAACCAGGATGTAACCAATATTTCTAGCCCTAGTCACGTATCGTTATCCAATGCTCTTTCCTCTCCTACCAGCACACCTGCTGCGGCGGCTGGGCGTGAGTGTTTTCTGATGCCTCAGACCTATAGAGATGCCAACTCTCCTCACACTCACCCTGACTGACTTCAGCTATGCTTTGCAATGATCTTACAGCTGCACATGCTTTACACCTCACTAGATATTAACTTCACACAGTGCAAGTATAACATTTGTCTTTGTTCACAGGTCATTACTGCGGCAAATAGTGTTTATATAGAAAAATGCCGCATAAAATGCATTGGCATTTTATGTGAATGATTCCAACAAATTGATGAGTGTTGTGGTGCAATATGTGCCCATAAGTACTTCCCAGTGTTCAACAAAAGATCAGGTGGAACCTATAAAATAACATACAGTAAAGATTGCTTAATAGCTTTGACAAGACTGATATAATTTTAATATATTAATTCATCACAGAGTACCGAAAAATGTTTACATGTGAATCCAGTCAATGGTGTAGATTCATATGTTGTTTAAAACTGTCCTTTGATTGCTCAGTCACCAATTAAATATCAGTAAATGACACTGCAAATATCAAACAAAATTGGGAAGGACATAGGCACAGATCTGCCTCCCCTGTCAGTACTAATTTTCCTATGATACATTGTCCCATAATAGCATTTAAAATCTCACAAAACAAGCCACCATTCATTTTTCCACCTGAATCAATAGCATGTGTGATGTTAAAAATACACTATATACTTAAGTTGTCTTTGTTTGATAAATGTTGCAAAAAAGGTGAACCCCACCCCTTATAATCTATGGCAGCTTCTTTAAATTTTCAGCACTCAAGCATAAGACATGCAATCTCAGACTTAGGCCCTCATTCTGACCCTGGCGGTCTTTGACCGCCAGGGCGGAGGACCGCGGGAGCACCGCCGACAGGCCGGCGGTGCTCCAATGGGGATTCCGACCGCGGCGGTAAAGCCGCGGTCGGACCGGCACCACTGGCGGGGTCCCGCCAGTGTACCGCGGCCCCATTGAATCCTCCGCGGCGGCGCAGCTTGCTGCACCGCCGCGGGGATTCCGACCCCCCCTA
The DNA here is from genome assembly GCF_031143425.1 of Pleurodeles waltl. Classification (NCBI taxonomy): domain Eukaryota; kingdom Metazoa; phylum Chordata; class Amphibia; order Caudata; family Salamandridae; genus Pleurodeles; species Pleurodeles waltl. The sequence continues at coordinate 262,451,309 of NC_090448.1, read as the reverse complement.
CCGCCATCCAGATCCCGGCGGTCGGACCGCCGAGATCCGGATGGCGGTAGGGGGGGTCGCGGGGCCCCTGGGGGCCCCTGCAGTGCCCATGCCACTGGCATGGGCACTGCAGGGGCCCCCGTAAGAGGGCCCCTAAATGTATTTCACTGTCTGCTGCGCAGACAGTGAAATACGCGACGGGTGCAACTGCACCTGTCGCACAGCTTCCACTCCGCCGGCTCGATTCCGAGCCGGCTTCATCGTGGAAGCCTCTTTCCCGCTGGGCTGGCTGGCGGTCTGAAGGCGACCGCCCGCCAGCCCAGCGGGAAAGTCAGAATTACCGCCGCGGTCTTTCGACCGCGGAACGGTAACCTGACGGCGGGACTTTGGCGGTCGGCCTCCGCCGCCCGCCAAGGTCATAATGAGGGCCTTAGTGTTTTGCTAATTTTAGCTTCATAAGAGACAATTGTGAAAAACGTTCCTTTTTCTATTTGGGTATCTAAGCAGCTTTCTAAATACAAATTTATTGTTGAACTGTGCTTCACAATTCACTTGTTCATGTTGGTTCTTGCATTCCATGCATAGAGAACTTGATGAAGTATTGGTTTCACATACAAACAAATCATCATAGAGCGTATACCTTGTTTCTTATCCCATTCTTAACAGCAGAAAGAGAATGGCAAGTTAAAGATTAATGGATGATCCCTGTATCACATAGTCCAACCCAAGAGACTGTGGCCATTGCAACATCCATATTGCCTAATACCTTCCTGGAATCTTTCTAAACCTTCCTGCAAAAAATTAAATTATTTATATCCATAATTTATCCCAACATTTTATCCATAATTTATCACAGCTGAGTATTGCCAAACAAAACTAAAAGCAGCTGGTTCTAGTAATTGGAATAGTAGTGTCTTGGCTATAACTTCTTTCAAGTGACGGGAGCAATGATGCCTACAGCCAAGAAAGTAAAGAAGCTGAGTATTCTGTTTGAATCAGAGCTGTCATAGAAAAAAGGGAAATCCTGTTACCATCAATTGCAGTTTCAATATACAGTTAATTGTAGACTTTCCTAAATGAATAAGCATGAACAACAATTGCTTTAACCATTATTGCTCTTGTGTCAACTACTGCAGAACCCTGTTGTTGGAAAGTGCAGTAACATTCATATTAAAATAAATTGGGTCATTACTTTTTCTTCTTTCATAAAATTATAAATAGTCTACAAACAAAATCAAAGTTTCTAATGTATTATTTTAAAATATTATGTAATTTCCAATCATTGTTATTGCACTCTGTCATCATTAGACAGAATTTAGGTACTCCAACTCCCAAATGCAATTCTTCCAATATCAATCTTCAAGTATTGCTTGCTTTAACATCAACCCTAAAATGTGAAAATCATGACTTGGAAATCTTTTAACTGTTTATTTTTATTATTACTGCATTAGCTATGATAGGCCTATTCACATACCATGACCATCTGATAATCATGTTTTTATAGTATGAGGACATTTAAGGAGTCATTTAAAGTGTGGCAGACAGGTTACTGTGTCACAATCTTGACAGATAATCTATTTATCTTATTACAGGTGCATCATCTGTTCTGGCACTTATAGTACGTTTATGACAAAATACCTGTCAGCAAAATTCTAAATTAGGCCCTTAGTGTAGGGACATTTGCATTAGGTATCAGAGACATCAAATGTTTTTCCTGAAAATTAGACAATTGTCACTACACTATTACTGACGTCCACTTTTTGTATCTCTTTGTCAAACCACACTACAAAAACAATCATCATGTTCACTTATTTATTGCACATCTTGAACAGTGTGCTTGAGCTTTATTGAATAAATAAATGTATGGACCATAGCATAAATCAAGGACTGATTTGGAAATTACATTTAGTGGTGAATCCACCAGAAATGGCAAATATTCAGTCTGCTCCTCCTCTGGCATTACTAACCTATTTAGAGTTGTATAGATCATAGACATTCTGTTGAAGGAGCTCTCTCAAGTTCTATCATTCTAATGATAATATTGACACAAGGGTACCAAGGATCAACTATGGCTACACATACACATGTTCCCATTTCACCTGGCCTTTTATTACCTGGATATCATTAATCTCTTTATTAATTAGGGCAAGTAAATTAGCTAATATAGCCAAAACATTTATTTGGTTCTAGTTATTATTTCAGCATTTAGAGTTTGTCTCTCTCCTTTCCACAACTCATTTACTGAATTCCTCAAGAACATCTAGGATATTTATAATTCAATGCACCAGGTCTGGAATTAATATTAATACATGATACAATTTTGTTCATATGTCCAACGTTTTTGATATCATCCTATACTGGACCACTACATTTTGTTTTAAAAACAAGTGCTCATACAGTCATTTTCATTTGTATCCCTATGGTGATGTAGCACACCAAGACAATCAATCTACTGCCCGGGTAAAGTTATATGCAATTAAACTTAACAGGATCTGGGGATTTCTGTGACTTATCATCGTTCTGCCCTCTAATTTATTATGAACCACCTTCTTTAGAACAAACAACTTCACCTTACTTAGGCAACCAACACATCATTACCTTGTTTCTTGGGGACTATCTCATATTGTATATGTAGTACATTGGAAAAAGACAGAGCAATATATATTTTCTTGGTTGTAACATCCCTGAATTTCAATTTGCCATTTTTCCTCAACATTCTAGTCACACCAAACGTGCATGATCATATTTTCCAGAACTTGTTCACATTGTATAACTATCAACGATCCTCCTTAGTACATATATCAACAAGTAACATCTTCTGTTTCCTCTTTTTCTTCTTCTTCTTCTTATTGTTGTTATTATTATTATTATTATTATTACTATTATTGTTGTTGTTGTTATTATTATTATGTTAGCGTATTAAAAAAGGCATTCACTATCTTTTTAATTATCTTTATCCTATTAAGAGTTTTTTGCCTTGAAGATAGAACAGTCTTTTCAAAGGATGTGGAATTATTTTATATACCTCATATATGAGGTATCTAATACATTATTCAAACCTTAAAAAATGAAGGAAGCAAAGATAAAATTTTCAGGATACATTAGATGTAATCGTGTTCCTCATTTAATTCATCTTAACCGAGATTTGGTTGTTTTACACGTATGACTAGACTACAAGTGAATTCAATATTGACATAAATACTTCTTGCCCTTCACAGTCTTATAAAAACTGCATCAAAATGTGGGATTGAGTAAAATAATAGTGGAAAGGAGTGAAAACTCTCCTCAAATCGAAACACAAATCGCTACTGTACAAACAAACTGGGTACATTAACTATGTTAGTGACCCAAAATAGTAGGTAAATTAATCAAAGCACAGCAAAAGGACATTGAAACAGATGTTTATGTGTAGCATACCCTTATGGCATGATCAGTTCAGTTGAAGATAACTCTTCCGGAAAGTGTGGCTCATCAACTACATGTTTAAGAACTGCTAACAGGTCATAAAATATCTGTTGCGGTTACCCCTTAAATTACCTCAAAGTTAACAAACATTAATTTATAGGTAAACTAGTGACCATAACATGCTATGCTGTCTTTCCTGGGATGTTACAAAGAACTGCTATATGACTACTCTCACTCTTGGAGTACATTTGCCATAGCTACGTTTGGTGCCAACAATTCCAGCATCTGAAAGAGAATTTGGCAGATTTTTTGAGAGGTTCCTGCTTCCTGAATTCTGAATCCCTAGCATATTATGGCACGTTGGCAGGGACATGCTGCCTAAAATCCACCATAAGGAATAAGTACAATTTTCCACCATGCTCTAAATAAGGCCTTTTATCTTTTTCATCATTCCATTCAGTTACAATTTCACATAGTGCATAAATGCATTTTTTACAATATGTACAGTTTGTTAAATCATATAATTCATAATTTTTTCTGAGATCCCTTCAAAACTTGAATTAAAAAAAACAAGAGCATTAGATAGACATAACACAGGATTTACAAAGAACATATTCAGTTGCTCCCATAAGTTGGCATCTCTTTCAAACATGGACCTCTAGTTAAAACCTTTGTTAACTATGTTTTTATGGTGTGAAGTTGTTTGTTTTATTTCATTGCCCTCTTCTGTATTGTCTGAATGTTACATGTGTTTGTTTTCCCCCCAGAGGGCTAGAGGACACTGGACAAAGGGTTCATCAAGAGAGAGTGACATACAAAGAGGTTGTGAGTCTTTAACCTTGACCCTGAATTGAATTGATGTGAACAAACACATAAGATATTTGGCTTAGTGAAGCAGGGTAAACATTCGAGTATAATCCCAGACACTACTAACTGCCTCGTTTGACAGCCCTTTTCTCTATCATCTGCACTGCCCTGATTATTTTGGTGGTGACAACTAAAGGTTATTAAACACTTCATTAAACCTTTCATTTTTTACTTCTGTGTGCTTGTGAATGTTTTACCCTCTCTGCTCATGTTCTGTATTTCGTGATGCTTTTCTGTATCTCATAACCTTCAAATGACAAATGATGACAGATGGCCCCATTCATAAAGTGTTTTATAGGTATGTGTGTGGCAGGGGGTTAAGCTCTGAAAGATAGGGAACGGCACATACTTTTATATTTCAGCTACATTTTGCTGGTAGTTTTCAACAGATGGAGTTTAAATTTACTCTCATCAAAGCCATTTACAGGTTGGGGAAGCGGATGTACAACCCTATTTATATTGAAGATACAGGGGAAGGGATTTCCCTACATGGTGCATGTTTCCCTCTTGAGGGTGTTATATATGGAAAGGCCCATCTTTTATCTTTTATTCAAGCAGAACGCTCCACCTATTGGAAGTTCTTCATGTGTAATTTGTGCTCATTGAAGTACTTCTGGAGGTTCACTACTGCTTTAGACTATCTGCATTACTCCTAAACCTTTGTTGTGTAATGGGACATTAGTGAAAGACAGAGGGGGATTGGAAATGCTGCTCAGTCTTTACCTCTGCAGGTGGCACCCTTCTGCACTTTAAGAGGGAACAGAGATCCCCTGCAGCTGGGTACAGTGAGAGACTGCAGCAGCCTATAAGCAGATGTTTGGAGGGTGCACACCTACAGTGTGCCACATTTTGTGGTACAGTCCAAATGCACTTTCTGAAGGCCTCTGCCTGCTTACCCACTTCTATGATTCAACACAGGAACACAGGCAAAGTGTTTCCCTCATTGCTGGGACCATGGCACTATGAAAATGAGGGAATGTTCCCTTAAGATAGCACCGGCACTGAATGTGTGCTGCTGTGCTCCTTTTTACAGAAGGGACTGCAAAAGCATCTGCACCCCATTCTGTAATACTCCAGTCTCCCAGGGGTGCAGAAATTAGGCACACACACACCTGTTGCACCATGGAGTACTGTCTGTAATACCACCCACCGGATTGGTTGTGGATGTAAAAAAAAATCAAAACTCCTCCACAAAATTGTCACTCTACAGTGATAGATTTCACCGTATGCTTTGTGAATCAGAGCCTGTTTGCATTTTTTACATTCTCATCTATCTATATATCTATCTATCTATCTATCTATCTATCTATCTATCTATCTATCTATCTATCTACGTGCATCTGTGTGTGCTGTTATATGCACATATAAAGAGATATAAACATGTTATATTTTGTTTAACACATATGTGCAATTATTTTGTAAACTGTGCTGAAATTCAAGTGAGTGTTTGCTGCTTTTTCCACTTAGTCCATCATATTAATCATTTCTTTTTCTACAAAGCAAAAACAAATAATGTGCATATTGTCTAAACATTACAGTCTGCCTTTTTGTCTTGTTCTTACCTGGTGCAGTATTAAAACTTTGCTCTGTGGGTGGGATTAAAACTGAAGCTCTTTCTTTCTTTCAGCTACAGAGTCAAGCATTCAGATGTGAAGCTAAAGTGTGTCTACATGTCCCAAGAGCTATTTCATGCAATTTTGTTGAGACTGTTTATTTTCTTTTCTGTTGTGTTCATAGGTGTGAGAAAAGGGAATTGTGCCTCATTGTCTGTCTTTTGTGGGATTGTCAGTCTGAGAAGGATCCCTCACTACATTGACCTCAAGAAGACTACGTGTTTCTTTTGTTGCTGCAATTGAGCAGTGGCGATCGAACACAGACCTTTGAAATAGCGTTTTCTGAGAATGCAGTATAGATATTAAATGGCATCTTGTCATCAGTGATGTTCTCACATCATTTACCAAGACAAAGATCCAAGCCACATATTTTGTTTCAAACAATAGTATTCATAAATAATGTGCAATAATTCAATCTTATTTTGAAGGGTACCCTTTCACAGATACAATGGATGATTATCTCAGAGACATCACAATTACTGACATGCGTTTCCCAGCTCTGTTGCCTGATTTTTAGAGTTAATGTATCTAAAGAAGACATAAAAAAGAAATGTCCACTTGACCTAGGACCAAGAGATATGCAAGTGTGGTCTCCATTTCCATCACCACAGTTGTAAAGGGAATCAAGAGAAGCAGTTCAGCAAATGAGTACTTCCAATGTTAACTGGAGGCTTACCATCCATTCACCATTGTCTGGATGCTAGGTGAAGGTTTGTGATACTAAGGGTTATCACACATCAATTTCTAATCTGCTTAGACCAATGGAATAGGAAATTTTGACAGTGAGGTGGCAGTTGGCCCCAACTATGCAGACTTTGGTGAATTGACAAATATATCCTAAGTGGACCTTGACCACAGCTGGGCTGTACTTATTCTTTTATGTAGGAGACTATTATGTTAACATTTAATGGAAACAGATATAACTAATTTAGATTAAAACAGATAATTAGCTTAAATATTGATGTCCTCTAGTGTCAGTCAATTGGAAATTCATAAAAACATTTAAATGTTGCTTTATGTCTTTTTAGTATGATCAAGGTGAAATGTTAAGCTAGCTCACAAAAGATAGAGTTTTTACTTGTGGAATGGAGAGCACATGTCATGAGGTCATTTGTGACTGAAAAATAACTGTGAGGGTGTGGTGCAAGTGGAGTCTGGCAAGGATTCACTGTTAATCAGATTTGACAGGATAGGAGGAGCCAGGTTTCTCGATATTACACACAATTGCTGAAGAGTCAGGCTCCTTCTATATATCACAAGCACAGGTTCTCTGTACCAAGGGAAAACCACTGACATATCAATTGAATTAGGAAGGTTCATGCTGTCCTCCTTAAGTTGTTTGGTTACAGTTGGAGAAACATTTACTCACACAACTTTTTTTATGTATTTATTCATGGATTCTTGTATAACGTGAATACCACTTCTGATGGAGTTATTTTATATGTTACATTTTGTGGCTGCAACACATAATGGAGTTCAAACAGCAGAACCTATTCATAGTTTTAATATTTTCCACTAGACTGATTTTGGTATTCCTTGGGAGACAGCTATAGAAATGTACTAACATTTAGTTGACCAACCAGAGCACTCTGGCTATTCCTCGAATTAGTTAACCATCGTCAAGGCCTTGCACGTTTAGACACACACTGATACACATAAGGGATTAATGCACAATGATGAAACTTTTTAGGTGTATTACTTTTTTACTAACTGGTGATTGCTTCATTCATTTTTGTACTACAGTCATTATCTAAATGAATCATTTTCCAGTGGATCTTGGCAAGATTCCATTTGGACTGCCTTGTATTTTGAATACTAGAATCAAGAAGTACCAGAAGCCATAATAATATAGACTAAGCTTACTGAATTGTGGAACATGCTTTTGGGAAAGTAGGCCTTTAATTCTGCCTCTCTCACATGTGTGAAATATCTAGGAAACTAAGTCACATTTAAAGAAGCTCTGCCATTCAAAAGAAATTTAGAGAGCCTTAATGCAGATTGAATTACATCTGAAATTGATTATATACCCTAACTCTGCACTTCTAAATGGAGGCACAATTGAACATCACAAAACACCCAAATGTGATTGGCAGATAAGTAGCTCTGCATTCAGAGATGGGCATGGAGGATGGCCACTGGGGTATTTCTAGATACTTATCATCTACATAGTGGACATGGAAAACATTGTGGCCACACAACATTCTAAAGAAAAAAACACAGGGATGACAAGTGCAGACATCAATTAAATACAAATAATTGTTACGAACAGATAGCACTAGTGAGTGACTAAGCTGTGACTACTGGTAGGTGCATGAAGAAGCAAGTTAAGAAACACACACAATGGGTGGTTAGTGGGTGTCTCCTTTTCACTACTGGACCCTTATAATAAATATTCTGAGTCCCATTGGATTATAGAGGCTAGGGTTTCCATTCATTAGATTTGTTTAGTGGAGGACATAACAAGGCCCAAGGTGTGTGTGTGCACCATACATGTGTTGCTAAATAGTACGGTATGCAGAATTGAGACTGTATATTCAGTTATTTCAAAAAATCCCCTCCAGTGAGCATGATAACATATATTCACCAATCATTCCTGTCTATGGTGGAGCTATTTGAGAAGTTATAGGCCTCTCAACCAAACAATTCATCAACAGAGTTCAACCTGTTCTGGTGTTTATGCAGCTCCAATAATTTGTATCTCTACCGGCATATGGCTCCTATTAACCACTCCCACAACACAAAATGCTTCTCTTGATATCTGCCCAGCAACACACAACTATACCAAAGTACTGGCACACATATTTACAATCACTCACTCCCTTTGTTGATGGAAATATTATTCATATTGCCTTACATATCCTATTATTTCTCCTATATAGGCATGCCATCTAACATGGGTGAAGATTCAAACTTGTTCCAAGCATATGGCATGCCCCTAACTCATTCTATGCTACAACAGTCAGAATGAGTATCAGTATTCCACTGTTGGGGTAACTGAGAAACTTCTGATGTTATCTCTGCCTCGTTCCCACACACTCTGTCAACAAACAAGTGAGACCTTCTGATGGGAGGAAGTACATAGAGAAGGGAAAGGTAAAGGGCAGGTGTTTGTTGATCATATGTCGGGCCACACAGCCAACTTACCAAGAAACCTATAACAATGAGGAGATGCAAGATATTAGATGTATATAATAGCTTTATAATATTCACAGTAGAAAACTGAATACATCTGACCCTCTTTAGACATTAATTCCAGCCCCTGCTCTCTGTTTAGGTGCCATATTCATAATTATGGATTACAAAATACAAAACAGGCATACAAGACAAAAGAACAAACAAGATCTATGCATCACTCACTTTAAAGCATGTTCATCAGATACCTTACCCCACACATTATTGACAGCAGAATGAAAACACCACACCTCTCATTTTTCCACTGAGTAGGAAGTAGTATGTCTCTTCAGTTGTCTCACGAGGAAATCATCACAGTCTCTACCCTGATCATTTGGACCTTTATCATCCAGATAGACTATGTAAGAACTGTGGTATATGCCCAAGTTGTTGACATTTGGGGGGCTACAAGGAGGATCACAAGCATACTCTTAGGGGCACCATGCAGTCAGTGATATTTCAAATTAAGGGTGGAACAAACTTGTGTCTTCTATCAGTTTTGGCAATTTAAATATACAAAACTTTAATCAGTATCAGAGCTCCTCTAAAGTCTGCAGAAAGTCTGCCTATTCCAAAAATGTATCATCAGAGATGAGTGCTTCCTAGGATGGTATATGCTCCATGATAAGCGCATTTCCATCTCCGCATCAATATCAGCGGTAAGGAGTTTTCTCCTTATATGGATGCATTTTTTGTTGGCATACTTTCTTAAGACTACACCACTTTTCAATAGACACATCATGTGTTCTAGTTTGGCAGGTTCTTGCAAGGTTTCCACTAGTCCATGAGTTTTTTTGGTGGTACTGGGGTATATCTGACTTACTGTGTTATGGTAGGTTGTGAAAATACAGTGTTAAGTGGCACTCTGGACCTCCTAATAACAGCACAGTTACTCTATACCACGTGAGCCCAGTGTTTCTTGATAAAGGAACAATTAGTAGGACATCTCCTGATGAAATTAGGAAGAAGCTAGACATAGAAGTGAGACTACAAGATTTCAGGCCACAGATGCACACTATAATTCAGGTCAAATGGTGAAAGCAAATGCATCTGCCATGTTTCCCCTATGTATATTTGTTCTTGACATCTCACATTTGACCTCTGAAGTAGTTGAGGACGGCTGACCAGGCTCACGCTGCATCCACTCTGCCCTAACAAGAAAACTATTTTTGGTTTAAAGCTGCCATAGCAGACAGGTGGGTAAGTCAACTATAGTTGTGTCAAGATCAGATATGGATTGCATGATATTATGAGATTCCACTTTTGCATCTAAAAGGATAACACATGCTCAAAATCATGTTTCCAAGAGAGGCCGAAAAGGCCTACTTTTGAAATTGTGGCACAGAGAAAAAATAGCTTAAATTACTCAATTGCAGGATGAAAAAAGAGATAACAAAATTATCACACATACCCTACCATGCAAAATGACTGGAGTGTTTAGATTTTGATTACCTATGTGACTGATAATGTTTTAAATTATTTTTTAAAAAACTATCTAAGACACAAGAGCAGTGTTTGCTTTGTTGGTCCTGGAGACAAATTAGGCTATGCCCTCCTGTAAGAAAGACAGTAGACCAATGACAACACCTTTCCTATCTGGTGTGGTGAAACTTGGATAAAGGAAGCTGATGCTGCCACCAAATAATTCCAGCAACTAACTCATTTTGTTGTGAACCTGGACTGAAGTTGAGCCCAGGTGTTTGTGCTACAAGAGAATTTAGGAAAGCGTGCAGGCTTTAGGCTGGTAGAACAAAGGTATAGCCACTGTTGTAAAAATTGAGACTGAAACTGATTATTAACTAAAAACAAAAAAATCAGATTCTACATTTTTATCAGCTTTTCTAACTGAGAGCTTTTAAACTCAAAGGTCAAGACTACCGTTTGAATACAGAAATGCCTTTTCTTGCAATGTGGATTAGGGATGAGTGAAAAATTATGCTCCACCAGAGGAATTCATTAAGTTTTGCCCACTCGGAGTTCTGCTTGGAGTGCGACGTTCCAGCAAAGTTCTGCACAGTTGTTTCTCATTCACCACCCAACAATATTTAGTTGGCAAGAGTGAGCGAGAATTTGCATCCCCTAGCATGATTCTCGGGTGCTAGAATGCCTCCCCCAGAGATTTCTCAATGCGGGTGATTGTAGCAGGTTGCGACTGTTCGCATTGAGAAAGCTGCTGCTCAAGTAGAAAATCTATTTGAGCCACAAAAAGAAGCAGTGACCTCTGGTGTGCCACTTGGTGCTGTTTCTGCAGATTGTACAGTGTGGCACAAACTACCAGCACTAAAATTCAGCTGGAGCAGCGCAACATGCCCGAATTCCACCCGCTTGTGGAATTCTGCAGAGTACAATCTGCAAGTTCCACCCAGGCCTAATGTGGAGCCCTTCTTGACTTCAATTTCTGCCCTCGTCAGAATGAGGACAACAATATTTTCACAATGAACTACCAATTCTTATCTGATTTTGCCTCCTTGTTGAGAGGCCATGGATGATTGCCTACCTTTCAGTCATCTACACCCCACTGATTAAAATTAAACATAACTCCTGATCACTGCAAATGAATTTTAAAATTGTTGCCATTTTTTTATAAAAGTTTCTTTGTTTAACAAACGTAATTTAGAAATGTTGTGCCTATTACTGCTTAAATCTTTTGTTATAGGGGTGTTGTTGCACATGTTCCACCTGCATTTCCTTGAAGAAAGCCTTTACACATTAGTCAAAAACTCAGCTTAGGCCAGGTTTTCCTCAAAGACACAGTTTTACCTTTTAGGGTTTTAACTTTTTTGAGTTTTGAGGAAGTTCATTCACAGATAACAGAAGGACTGCCAACTCATTCCACCCTTGTTCAACAAATTGCTTTCTTACAAGGGTTCTGTAGTTTCATATTTGACAGAATTTCAGGTTTAGCCAAATGATGAGCCATGGTGCAGAATCCCCAAATAGCAAAAAACTTGAGTAGTGGTGTGTGGGCAGTAAGACATGTATGATGACACAATGAATGATGAGCACTCACAAGCTAACATTTAGAGGAGCCAGACCAAAGTCAAGCCTCATGTTGCAGAGCAATAAAATAATGACTGCTGTAACAAACCAATAGTTTGGTATTTGTGACTGAAAGAAGAAATGAGAGGAAATTAAGTGAAATGATGTAGGGGATGGGTAACAAAGTACAAGAACTATGTGCCATACAAAGGGAAAACCTGCCAGACACAGCAGGTATCGGTGATACACACACACACACACAAAGATATACCCAGTTGTTGGCAGTACAGAAACATCTTGCCATATCAGTTGAAATATGTGAAGCCACATTACTCCCACATGTGAGCTTCATCCTTTTAGGGAGAACTGGAGTATAATTTGGTGCTATTATGTTCAGATGCATCCCCTTGATAGTCATGGCCAAGGCATCATTAGGAACTGTAGTGTTGTCCTTTAATTAAATATTGGAAACCCCTCTTGGGTGTTGGATCATTCCTGTGTCCAGGATTTGGACAGTTTATCTTCCTTGTGTGCAGGTCACGTCTTCTTAGGTTCTTGTACCTACTAAAATGTCTGCTTTTGTAGATCAGATATGCCATCTAGCCATTGCATCTTCCCTTCCATGTCATTATGCTGGCTGTGGTGATTAATTAGGTAAAGTGAAGCTGCTATGTTATCCAGAGTTCATTGTAGAAGCCATGTATGTAGACTTATGTCTAGTAGCATCCTCAGGAAACATGCTATGGTTTCCTGTACTCTCTGCACCACTGTAGAAACCTATATATGCCTGTTCAGTCCTTGCTCGTGTATGTATCACCAATGTGTTCCTGGGCTGCACACAGTCTTTTGTTCTCAGAGGCTGCTTCAAGATACTGCTGGAGTAGCAGTTTTCTAACAAAGCAATGTGGTCCCCATTGCAGGTGTTGCCAGTGGTCATCCTTGATTGAATGCCTCTGTTTGAAAGCCATGCTGTGCTGCATAAAGCAGACCTGCAACAATCCCCTGCCATCAGTGCTATCAACCTTGTTACTCATATAGATTGTTGAATGCACATGAATCTCTATTTGAATCTCTTTTACTTCTATGTGTCATGTAGCTAATGTGCCCAAGGTTCAGTGTGGGAATCAAAATGTTGGATTACATGTAGTGTCAGTAGCCAGGAGACACCACACGGTTCCCTGCTCTGTTTGCACTGAATTAGGAGACACAAATTTCATGCACATTCCTTGTTCTTTTATCTGGATACCATTTTATCACTTGATGCATGTCCAATTGTATCATGTAGACTACAGAGTGAAGGTTCACGGCTACACTTTCATTCAGAGTCTCCTCTATAGGAATGTTATAGAGATTTACGAAAAGCTTCTGGTGCACAGACTCACTAGTGACCTAACATAGGTAGATGTAAAAGACATATTAGAACATCTCAGTACCTGAATATTGTACATTCATGTATATTTTAATTTTGCTACTGTCCAATTACCACATTCAAAGGACGTGTCACCAGAGAACATTCACCCACTCATGCTTAGCACCTGTATATGCACCACTTTGCGAGAGTTCCTCACGCAACAACTTTTTACTTCCTTCTCGTTCCCTGGTTCCCCATCCTCTGCATACTTGTTTTTTTTTTAAAGAGGCACTCTTCTGCAAACTCTTATCTATGTTTGGGAGCAAGAGGCACAGCATCCCGTGGTTAATCTATTGGAATGGTTCATGGCACAGATGTTGAGTTGTTCTGGCTCTGTAGCCTGCCTCCCTGTTGTAGTAAATTTTCATTTTTTTGTATATTTTTTTTTGCAGAGTGCCACGGCATTCCGGTTCTTTCTTTGGTTTACTTTTTAATATCTCTGGCTCCACCTGTTGTGCTGTCTAATCCAGCATCACGTGCAGTCAGGGATAGACTGGAGTAGCCCAACAAGCAGAGACAAGTCTGCATGCAATGAATTAATCTCAACCATGAAAGCATAGTTCACACATGATAGATTGTAGTCATTGAAAGCAAATTTTGCTCTGCGAGGTTTTTTCAACCCCTTTACAAAGAGTCATCTACTGTAATAAAAAATGAGGAACTCAAGAAAAGAAAGGTATTGCTGGTCATACTCAACACATTATTATAGACATAAGGGGCTAATATTGTATATGGGAGATAAGTTTGGTATGCACCACATATATTGTTAGGATGAACGTCATCAGATTTTACCATAAATACAATGTCTCGCTGATTCATGCAAAGTACTCTTACATTTAGGGAACTCAATAGACCAGAAAAGGTTGGCTTTGCCTTATAGTGAGCTCAAAACCCACGCCTATTTTTTGTATTCCCTATCATTGTAAACTATATTTCGCTGCACTTTTCGTTATTGCAGCACTCAGAGTTTGATAAAAATGTGAAATTCTTTCGAACGACAACTTAAACTGCACAGTACATTACCATAAGAAACTTAATGGACATACTGTTAATTTCAACCTACCTATATGCTGTCTGCAGCAATGTTCATTCACAAAGTGTTTGATTAAATGATATTTGAATGGTTGACATAATGGGGCTATACTCGAGTGTTTACCTCTCCTTTGCATGAAGGCCACCCATAAATTGAATCAAATTTTTCATGTTATACAGTAACCAGGCTTCTAATAACATCTGTGTTAGTCCAGTTAACTGTGTACATGTGACAGTGGTGGCAATGGTTCCCTCATGGCATGGTTTTCTTTGGATTGCTTGACTTTATGTGCCTTTGCCCGCTTTCATTTGAACTTTGTTTTTGTTACTTTTGTCACATGATTGTTGTCTTTGCCCTTCTGTTTGACTTTGTGTTTTACCGATCACACTGTGTCTTGTCCATGTGGTTTAGTCAGTTTTTGTATTTCATTGTGTTTTTGTGTCTATAATTAACTATGTGTTATTTGGTCTGTTGTGCAATGCATACCATTCATCATTCAAAGACAAATTGCTTTCAAGAACCTTGACACACTAAAAACTGCATGTATTCTGATGTCTGTCTTCTGAATCTAGCTTGACTCTTGCCAGGGCTGTGACAGCTTTCCTTAACCAGAGGCTCTTCCTTTCCCAAATTCCAGTTATTTCAGAGTTTCAAAGCTGTCACAATGACTTTTGTTTCATGTACCTAATAACCTTCGACTGGATTCCTGTCATCCTCACAATCTAATTGATTGCCTAGCATGAAATATGATTAGTCCCTTTTCTCCTTGCCTCGCTCCTTATTTTACCCATCTAATACTTTCATGTAATTTTCTCTTGACAGATCCGCGTTGTGAAGGCATTCCGTAGCTCTCTCTACGAAGGCTTAGAAAAGCCTGAATCTCGAACCTCCATTCACAACTTTATGACTCATCCTGAGTTTAGGATAGAAGACTCCCAGCCCCACGTCCCCCTCATTGATGATACAGATGTAGAAGACGCTGCACTTAAGCAAAACTCTAGCCCTCCCTCCTCACCCAACAAGAATAACAATGCTATTGATAGTGGGATCAATCTTACGACTGACACGAGCAAATCTGCTACCTCTTCTAGTCCAGGAAGCCCAATACACAGCTTGGAGACATCACTTTAGCCTCAAATGCATAACTCAACTAGGATGGTCAACAAATCGATAGGTTACCACACAAAGCAGAGCATATTGCCGGCTGAGAAGTTGTTTGAACTCTTCTTCACTTGAAGGCAAGTGTAAGGATCGACTCATCCCGGTGGTGATAGACGGATGACGAGGCTGGTTTACAGGCTTGGTGTTGCGTCCTCCGGGAAATGTAATCACAAGAAAAAATCTTCCTGCATGAATTAAAACATCCAGCTCCACTTTATATTTCTCCCTCACTTGCTGTTTTCCTGCCTCTCTTTCTCCTCTCTCTGTCTACTATCTCTGTCCTTGTTATAGGTGGGAGGACTTGTAGGTGCAGAGGACTACAGTATTTATCCAAATCATTGATCTGTGGGATTTTGAACTGCTTGAATGATATGGACTCAGCAGTAGAGATATTCAATAAGGTCTCTGAAGTTGCACAGTTCAACATGCATATTAAATTTGAACGACACAGAAAGAGGAACGTGCAGTGCTAATAAGAATTTATGAAAAAATCTATAGATATATACATGTATATATTTATATTTGTATATGTATATATATATATTTGTATGTGTATACAAATATATATGTATTTATATTTGTGTGTATATATATCTATATATATAAAATATATAAATATATATAGAATTTTATATCTAGACATCTATACAGAGAGAAAACAAATAACAAATGTATTTGTTGGCATGTTGCCTGGTTTCTGCTTAAACTGCTGTAACTATTTTAACTTATTTATGTCCTCAAATAAGAATGTAATTTGTTTACAAGCCTGTAGATAGTACAGTATCCATAATAAGTTGTAGGGTACAGAAAATATTTCCTGCCAGTGGTGTAAAGATGTTCAACTCCTTGAAATCATTTGTACACTGTACCCTTATGTTTTGATTTTGCCTGCTATATTTTCTTGGGTAAACTTAGGTACACATAGCAAATTACAAAAATGAGCCAAAATATCACATATTTGATGTCGCATTGTAACATAATGCACAGGGAAATGGAACCGCTCGGCTTCCTTTGTTTCACACACAAATTAAAATGATCAGGTTTTTTTTAATAAAATGCTTGAACTTGGTTTTGTGTAACACTTTCTAATAGAGGCCATTTCAGTGTTAGTCTTTACTGCTATGGTTTTGTTGACTACAATACAGTATTCAGACACAATTCCAGGGCACAGCTTCAAACGTGTGTGCAATATCGATCACACACGAGAACGAGCACTGCTTGTTTGCAAATGGAGCTCATTGCAGTTGAGGAATGTCGTGAGAGAGCATGCCCACCTTTCCTTTCAGTAATTATACCCTTTCTTTTAATCTCAAGCATCGTAAGCGGTGACGTTTTAAAAACATATATCAGTTGGTTGGCTAATTTCGACTTTTTATAATAAAAAGAAAAAATACGATTAACCCTTTTCTGCACTTTCTAGAGCTAAACTAAATGCTATGAGGTGTATGTTGAAATGTGCTTTAAATGCTTCTTTTTTAGAACGCTTGTCTTCCTGTAGTCACATAAACTATAATGTAGAATAATGATTAATGGAATTTGGATTAATTTACAGTCCTCTTTTTTACAAGGAATAAGCAGTAAAAAAAATATAAGCAACACCTTTTCAAGAAGCATGGATGTGTATTCAAGATGGCAACTGCGCGAATCTCTGACCTTGCTCATTTTCGTTAATCACCTTTTTCAACCACACGAATGCTGTACACTGTTTTTTTTGGAGGGAGGGTTCGCCGTTTTAAACGAAAAATTACCATTTGATAACAGTTTACTTCAAAGACTTTTCAAAGTATGATCGTTTTCCATAAACTTTTACAGTGCATTTGGATTAAAGACACTTTGGATTATAAAACGAAGGACATTTCTTTTAAATATTTTAATCGATGCTTTTTTTGCTCTTTGCTTGGAATTGCTGGACATGTTGCATCTCTGCCAGAACACTTTCCTGTAAGCAAAAGTCTCAAAAATAGTACCATGACTCCTGGTCATGCTTCCGGACTTAAATGACTACAAACCTGCTAGGTGCAATACGAACATGCTAGCTAGGTACAACTCCAGGCTGTTTAAATGATCATCATCCTGGACACTGTGGCGAAGCAGGAATCATTTCCGTTTCCTTTCTCTTTGGTTTGACGTGATAAGCAGTTAGACTGAAGCTCCAGAACAGCCGAACTGCGCCAGCCCTACTTTCCAACATAGACTCGAGGTTCACTGTGCTCTGGAGACATTTGTACAATGCTCGCATGGCTTTCAAAAGATGGCCGACACCTCCCTTGCAGCACCATGTGATAAAAGTTGAAATACGGCATGAAAGCGTAAACAAATTTAGTTGTATCTTTAGCAGCAAAGTGGTTAAACGTTAGTCAGCTCTTCTGTTTGTCTTGTAAACAAAGACTAACCTTTAGATCACATGTATTGGATTTCTTTAACCTATCTGATTTAGGATGAGATTAACTTTCCCGCTCTGGTTGCAGAGGAGGGCCTATGACTTTGGATCCAAGCCTCCAGGAAATGGTGTCAACGCTGGAACGTTCATGTTATAATCCTGGCACTATGCATTTTCCTTTTTTCATGCCCTGCATGCGTTTGCCCTTCCAAGTCTTTCCAAACACTCCTTTTCAAACCATCCTTAACGTTCGAGTCATTTTTCCATGAAGAGGGTACCAAGTAATATGGGCTTTATACAATAACCTTTACGTACACATAGTCATACTCACATTGTGTGTATCTGGCAGATTAACGTGTATGTTGAATGAGCAAACACTAGGGCTTGCGTTACATATGTACAGTGATAATAACTAAACAACAAAGATGGGTTGCAATGGATGGTGGAATAGTAAGCTATGGATAGAGCAGAGGAAGCAACTGGGTTAAGGGCACTTTTTCATCCAAGCCTAGCCAACAACCGCTTCCTTATAAACATCATACTGTGGCATAAGGCATGTCCTATTACTACAGTCTGGGGGAGTGTACCACACACTGGGGTCTATTCAGAACCTTTGCAAGAGCACCACAATGAGTATACAAATGTTTACACATAGATTTCTAATGTGGTAACACGCCCCTGTAATATGTCTCAATGCTACATGCCTCACTATGGTACTATAGCTGATGATGCAAAGACCTCTGATGTGGACCCGCCCATGCTTCTCCATCAGCCTATGCTCTATGTTTAGGATTACAAAGAAAAATCTATACAACTGATCTATCTACTGAAATTCCTTGCAATACTTACTACAATGCTTGCTCTCTACAGTTTAACATAAGCAGCATGACATTTGTGAGTGAAAAATTTCTGGCACCTTTGGTGTTCCATCCCATTAGGAGTTTATTCAATCTCTTCATTCATCAGTTTTTATGATTTTTAAAAAAACGTAAACAATAATTGTAAATAAATGACTTAATGTCTCTGTTCATTTAATACTATGCAAAAGTTATGCTTTCTATTGTTATTCTAATTCCTAAAGTGTGATGCTGGAATGTTTGTGTTTTAAAAAAGTAAAACAAAAAAGCAAATGTAATTTAAATATGTGATGTAAATTATTTTATAGTCTGGAAGAAAATGATGCAGTTTTAGCTCTTGCTGCTGACTGTCTAATAAATAAAGTTTTGGCAGGGGCACAAGTGGAAGCAATTTAAAAATAATAAATTCACAAAGGAGCATGAACAAAACCGGTCTGCACTCAACATCTTTATTTATCTTTTAAAAATATTATTGCTAACTGGATGGTGTTTTTCTAAATTCTCCATTATACCAGGGGTGATCCCTCCATTGTGGAGGAAGAGTGTCGCCCACTGCTGAAAGCAGAAAAATAGAGGGCTAATAAACATATTTCACTATCCTTTTATTTTTCTGCTTTGTAGAGGGGGGGCCAGCCTCCTCCACGTCAACAAGTGGAGGAGGAGTAGTGGTGCTCTTCTAAGTGTCATGTCAGTTTGGCCGCCCGTCCGAGGCCACCCAAACTTACCTGCGCACTTAAACTAAGTGCAGTGCCCTACTCCCTCCCTGAGCGGCTTTTCTGTATGCTCAGGCCAGTTGCGGCTGTGTAACAGCATGCGAGAAGCATCTGGATTGGTTGGGGAGGGAAGAAGACGAGAGGCGGCTGGTGCGGCAGATCACGGAGGGGCAGGTAAGTTTAATATTATTTTTTTATTATTATTTTTTTTTTTTACTGCTCCCCACGTACCCCGCTACAAGTGCCGACCCCTCACCCACCCACACCCCTTCCTGTCAGCTGCCAAAACTGCATTACACTGACCAGGTTTTAAACTTTCTTAAGGTAAATAAATGTATTTGAAAAATTAGAATCTAAGGAATCTTGTTGCAGAAGCAAGAGGACGTGTCATAACATCGACCTAAAAATGATGAAACAAAAATGTGGTTTAGGTAATATCAACAACAGCAGCATCTTATTTGCTATTTGCTATGCTTAGCCTTAAACATTTTGGTGAAAAATAGAAAATAAACCACTACTGTTCCAATAAATTCAAATTAAAAGTAGCCAAAAAGTTATTTTGTAATGAGGCATAAGCAAGTGAAAGAAACCTAGATCACTACATTTAAATCAAAAGAGTCACAGGAAGGCTTCTTCACACATCCAACTTGCAACAGACCCATGATATTTTATTTAATTAGACCTGATACATTTACTTGTCATAACCCTATTATTGTTCAAAATTGCTCCTTCTTCAAAATAATTTCCTTTAAATGTGTTTTTTTACATTTCATTTTGGAAATGGTATTCCAAGCACATAAAGTACTCATTAGCGGAACCAATCTCAACATTTCAATTCTTTTTTCAAGAATATTATTGAATGTTGTTGATATTAATTGCCATGTTCTAAAATGAAGCCAAATATGGTTTGGTTTTATTCCACCTTTCTTCATCAGAAGCTTACATAACTATTTAAACACATTTTTATAGAAATTCATATGCAATCCATAACTCATGATTTGTGCAGTCATAGATTGTTCTACTACCAAACTCAAATAACTACACAGGAAATCATGTTCCAACACCTCTTTTGTTACTATGTACATGGTAATTGTGTCAATGTTTCCCTCTTATCTAGAAAAATTGAAAAGTACCTCTGTATGGTTTGTGGCATTGATGTCTGATATCTGGCATTTATTAGATTAATTTACCGGCAAAATTAATAATCTGTCATTCTTTTGTATTATAGAAAGCTTGTGATAGTTTTCTCAATTCAAAGCAAACTGTTCCATTCTATACAAGCTAAAAATCCAATATAAATTACTTCTGTTAGAGACTTTGTGCCATATTTATTTACAAGGTCCTAGCGCCTCTTAGTGCCACACTAGCATCATTTTTCATGCTAATGTGGCATTAAGCAGGTCATTCTTCTTCACCATATATACATATATGCTTGCATTGCGCCTTTTTGTAACTCCTTGTGTCACATTATGCTTGCGCCAAGAACAATGTATGCTTGGGGGGGCGTTCCCCTACAGGGAGGCCCGTAAAAATGGTGCAGCGATATTTACAGTATTTCACTGTGCCATTTTTAACGTAATCTTTAACACCTGTCCGGAACAGGCATTAACATGATGTGCCCATTACTTTCAATGGGCCTCCCTACTTTGCAAGATTAGCACCATTAGCACCATTAGCGCCATAATTTATGGCTCTAATCCTGTAAATTACAACAATAGCTTGATAAATTGTGATGCTATTGTCCTAACGTGATCCTTGCTGTGCCGTATTGTAAATACAGCGTACACATGGTGTCAAGTCCCTTGCTTGCTGCCCTGCGTCACAGGGAAAGGACAGGAATGTGCAGTATTTGTCCAACATGGTGCATTCCTGTCCTTTCTCCCTGTATTTGTGCGCTTTTGGCAGCCTAGCACCAACGCAGGCACTTGTTGCACTCTAGTGCAAGAGTGTCTGCGATATATGCATGTTGGAAAGTGGATTACTGGTAAGGGCAGATAGGTACCTACACTTAGCAATAGACCACAAACCCCCACCAGGTCCAGTCAAGGTCTCAATAAATTAATCCTTGCTTAACCCTTGGTAGCTTAGCCCACAAGCAGTTAGGCTTAATTTAGCAGAAAGGGGTGTAAAGCATTTAATATTCACAAAACAGTAAATAAGTAAAACACAACACACAATACAAATCTAACACCAATTTATAATAATAGAAAATATTTGTATCTTTAAAATGACAACAAAATGACAAAAATCCAATGTAGGCAACAGTAAATATGAATTGTTGAAGATTATATGAAAAAAATTGCTTTCTAGCACCTAAAACCCAAAAGCGGCAACCGGGGATATCTGGTTGCACTTGACCGGAGCTAGTTCAAAATTTGAGGTCGACCGCGATGGAGCCCCGCTCGGGTACACTAAGGGGGAGGCCTCGGTTAAAGTTTTATCTGCACACTTAGAAAATTTATTGGAGAGTTCATTCATCCGGGGCAAAGTCAAAAGTTGAGAATGACCGCAATCGAGCCCTTCTCGGATACACTGCACAGGAGCCCTCAGTCAAACTTTTACCTTCGCAGTTAGAAACTTTTCTGGAGCTTTTCTTCCCCGACGTCAGGCGGTCCTTCTCAGCAAGCCAATTTCAATGCGATGACCTTGGATTGCCTTTCTGCATGCCCCCAGTCAAATCCTGCAAGTCGGGGGCTCCAGAGCTTTTCAGTAGAATGAACTTTAAATTTAGATCAGGTCGCGGTTGACGGTGGCCGGCCTGACTCTCAACGTCAGGTCGGTACACCTATGGAGCTTTTTTCCAAATTTGCTCCAAACTGCTGGATCTTCTTCCAGGGTACTTTTTGGGACATCAAAGATTCCACAAACTAGCTCCAAGGTTACAGAAGCTCTGAGTTGCTCCTTGGAAGTTGGAACTTTAGTTCCCAGAATGCACCTGGTCAGAATCCTTTAAAGGACACTGGACACTGGTCAGCTAGGCTACTCTTGCAGAACTTGATGCAGGGGACTCTGATTAGCTCCTTTGTGTCTTTAGCTTACAGGGAGTTCAATCCTGGACTTGCAGAAGCTGGACAAAGTATTTTCCTGATAAAGCCCAAAGTGTGCAACTTCCAGGTGCAGGCCAGGGATCCATTAGGGAAGTCCCTCTTCTTCTGGTATCTTATTCCAGCAGGGATTTGAATTGTGAGGCAGCTCTGCCATACTTATCCTTGCTGCAGGGGCTGGGAAGCAGGGGGATGCTCCTGTCCAATAGAGTGCAGGCAACCACCCTCTTAAGTGACCACTTCCTGAGAAGTGTGGCAGAAATCAATCCCAGGGAGCAACATTCTTCAAAAATCCAAGAGCGCAAAAATTCAGTCTTTGAGTTTAGATCTAGCTGAGTCCACTCACTGGTGTGGCTAGGTTTCCCTTGACACACCCCTTTCCAGCCCCTCTCCTAATCTAAACATGGGACCCCTAGCTGTCTGCAGCTGTAGGAAATGGGGGAGGTCCAGTTTCTGTCCCAAATGGCTTTCCCTCCTTTGAAGACCAGTTTGGCTACTCTTCCCCATCCTGATTTTCTCCTTCCCTTGATGGGACTGCATTGTCAACTGTTTCCAGGGTGTTTGGGGGTTGAAAACAAAATAGAAAATACCGACAACCTCATCACTTTTAGTGTTTTTATAAACATTCCATATGACTGACTGCTTTTATTAATCTCCACCTATGTTTATAGCACTGGTTGGAAATACCAAGTGCAATTACAAACGTATGCAAAAATATAGATATGAGTGAATATTATGTTGTTTTTACACATTGAAGACTCCTTATAAGAAAATCATCACCATTTCAAGTAGGAACATCAAAACTGGTCTCATGATGCAACTCCTCCACCACAGTGTTTTCCTTTCTCCAATCCCCATAGAGATTTTATGGATGAGAGTGGAGTAATAAGGATGGGACTATAATGTACAAGAGGAAGAATTCAGGCGTCTCATCATAAATGTCTAGTACTTCCCAGCATCTTGTTTCTCCCTCTCTGTTAGAAATGGGGTCTCTAGTTGGCAGAGGTAAACACCCTACCCAAAGTAGGCACCACAATCCTAGTCAGGGTAAGTCACACACAATCCAAATTATCCTGTGCCCTCCCTCAAGTAGCTTGGCACTGAGCAGTCAGGCTTAACTTATAAGGCAATGTGTAAAGTATTTGTGCAATAAATCATACAGTAACACAGTGAAAACACCACAAAGATTTAGAAAAATAAGATAAAAAAGATAGATAAAGATTCAATAAGCCCAAGTTGAGATATCACTTTTACAAGGTTAAAAAGAGTCATTTCTTAGAAATCAACAGTTAGGTCCTGATTACACAAAGTACCTGGTTTGCATCAACAATAACATGCACGGAGTCCGCAGGGGAGGAGAAGCGTGGAAAAATAGGGTGCCGGATTTTCTAATGCGGCACCGTGATACGCTGTCTCTTTCCACGCTGCAAGGGGCTTTGCGCTGTTTTTCAGTGCGCAGTCTTGTTTCCTCACTGTGATGCAGGGAACTTTTTGATGCCCTGGGACAATGCGGGGAAATCCTGGGCATGTGGGAAGAAGTCACAGGCATTGCATCAATCCAGTATGGCGATGCGTTGAATTTTCTGTCTCACGGATGGTGCTGCATCGATTTTCCACTCAGGTAATCAGCTGCGTCATTCTGGTTCGGCTGTGAGTTGATCCGGGAGGACTCTGAGTTGAATTTCTGCTCACATGTAGGCTTTGCATCGAATCCTTACTTGGGAAGTCGGGCTGTGTCGTTCCAGCTTGGCCGTGCCGCAATTTCTCAGTCACAAAACGGTTGTGCATTGTTTCTGTCAGGCTGTGCGTTGATTTTCAGAGCACAAGGATTTTCCTGAAGATATGAAGTCTTTTTGGCCCTGAGACTTCAGAAAACAGGAGGCACGCTCAATCCAAGCCCTTGTAGAGCACTTCTAAACAAATTCAAAGGGCAGCAGGGCAACAGGGCAACAACAGGGAAGCATTCCTTCTCAGCAAAGCAGGCCAGATGAATCCTTGGGTCAGCCAGGCAGTTCCTCTTGACAGGTTGCAGGTTCAGGTCCAGAAGTGTCTGAGCTGGTGGGATCAGAGGCCCAGTTTATATACCCAAAAATGCCCTTAAAGTGGGGGAGACATCCAAGAGAGGTTTTGAAGTGCAGAAATTCCCCTTTCAGTACAGGTCTGTCTGCAAGGTTCCCAGTAGCGAGTTTGGCAGTCCATTGTGTGAGGGCAGGCCATTAGCCTTGGAAATGTAAGTTTCAGGCCCTCCACCCTTCCAGCATAGGAACACCCATACAGTATGCAGATGAGACCAGGCCTCACAGTCGTGGAAAGCAAATGTAGGAATTGTTCCCTACCAGGAAACATAAAACACACATGTATATGTCCTGCCTTTTACCTACATAGCACCCAGCCCAATAGGTTACCTAGGTCCTACCTTAGGGGTGACTTATATGTAGAAAAAGGGGGATTTAAGGCTTGGCAAGTACATTTATATGCCAAGTCGAAATGACAGTGTATTTGCACACACAGGCCTAGAAATGGCAGGCCTGAAAATGGTTACGGGGCTACATATGTGGATGGCACAATCAGTGCTGCAGGCCCACTAGTAGCATTCAGTTTACAGGCACTGAGCACATGTAGTGCAATTTACTAGGGACTTACAAGTAACTCAAATATGCCAATTGGGAATGAACCAATGTTACTATGTTTAAGTAAGAGAGCATATGCACTTTAGCACTGGTTAGCAGTGGTAAAGTGTGCAGTCATAAAACCAGCAAAAACAGTGTCAGAAAAGTGGAGAGGGGCAGACAAAACATTGGCGGATGCCCACCATAAGGCTGTCAGGTCTAACACTCTCTATCCTTCACTATCTGGTTTCTGGGTTTTGCTGCTCAGTAGAATAATAGGTTACTTTTGATGCAGTACTGAACTCCTTTGATCAAGAGTGAAGGATGATTCCTTCCTGATTTCAGGGACTTGTCTTACATAATCAGCATGGAAAAGGAACCCATGCATATTGTTGCTCCTTTTTAAAAAGCAGCTGATGAGAACTTAATTATCAGCCTTTGTGATATTGATCCATTGTTGAGTGGTGTCAAAACAATGAAGAGCATCTGTAGTTGGGCACAATTAGGGGCACATTTAAGTAAAGTGCGAGCTGCACCGAGTGCTGTGCCACTTTCCTAGCGCCCGTTAGCGCTCCCCCACTGCCACGATGTGTGTGTTGTATCTAAGATACAGCACACCATGGCACAGGGTAGGGGGCAATAGAGTCATTTTTACTGACGCGATTGATGGACTCTGCCGGAGTAGCGCTACTTCTGCAGGGTACATAGGGGCACATTATAAAAAATGGAAGTTCCCTTTCAACAGCTGCTCTGAGCAGGCATTAAGGGCCGTATTTATACTCCGTTTACGCCGAATTTGCGTCGTTTTTTTCGACGCAAATTCGACGCTAAACTAACGCCAACTAACGCCATATTTATACTATGGCGTTAGAGGCGTATAGCGCCAAAGTTCCCTGAATGTGCGTCATTTTTTAGCGTGAACCCCTTCCTTGCGTTAATGATATGCAAGGGAGGCGTTCCCGTCTAAAAAATGACTCCCAGGCCTTTACGTGGTATTTATACTCCCGGGCAAAAGAGACGCCCGGGAGTGGGCGTGGCTAAAAACGGAGCATTTGCGCCGCTTTTTAACGCCTGGGTCAGGCATGGCGTTAAGGGACAAGTGGGCTCAAAATGAGCCCAGAGTGCCCTCCCCTGCCCCCAGGGACCCCCGCTGCCACCCTTGCCCACCCCAGGAGGACACCCAAGGCTGGAGGGACCCACCCCAGGGACATTCAGGTAAGTTCAGGTAAGTATTTTTTTATTTTTTTTTAATAATTTTTTTTGGCATAGGGGGGCCTGATTTGTGCCCCCCTACATGCCACTATGCCCAATGACCATGCCCAGGGGACAGAAGTCCCCTGGGCATGGCCATTGGGCAAGGGGGCATGACTCCTATCTTTACAATGATAGGAGTCATGTTGATGGGGGATGGGCGTCGTTAAAAAATGGCGCAAGTCGGGTTACGACGATTTTTTCGACGTAACCTGACTTGCCCCATTTTAAGACGCCCATGCGCCATTTTCCCCCTACGCCGGCGCTGCCTGGTGTACGTGGTTTTTCTCGCGCACACCAGGCAGCGCCGGTCTGCTTGCGCCGGCTAACGCCATTCAATAAATACGGCGCCCGCATGGCGCTTCAGAATGGCGTTAGCCGGCGCAAAACTTTTTGACGCTAAACTGCGTTAGCGCAGTTTAGCGTCAAAAAGTATAAATATGGGCCTAAAAGTGCAGTAAAAAATGAAGTAAGGAAATCTTTTAGATGTCCTTGCACCATGTTTTCGGCCCCTCTAATGGTGGAATGCCCCCTTTGCACAAAGGGTTACAAAGTAGCGCAATGCATGAATTGCACCACTGTACATATGGCTCAAGGACTTTGACCTCGATGGGTCAAATTATCATAAACAAAATGATGCTAATGTGGCACAAATTGGCACTAGGGGTTTATAAATATGCCCCTTAGTTCCTAAAGGATATGTTTTTCCATTATATGTAAATCTACAAGAGGTCTGAAAGCCCTTGAACCATTGAGTATTTCATTTTAGCTTGTGAGCAGCATTGCTAGTCATGCATAATAATAGATTTTCACAGGTATTTTGCATAGCTGCAGTCACAGGTGGTGCCTCGTGCAACAACCTTTTTTGGTGCCCTGCCAATGAACTCCTTCTTCATGGATTCTGTCACTACCACAATTCAACAATGCCCTTCATCTCTCAACAACCCATGTCTCACATGCAGTTAATTTGTTTTATGGTGCTACTCATACCAGTGTAGGGTGTCAAAGCACTTTGCATCACATGAGCATTATACGGAGACAAAGAATCATGTGTATAAATCAGACTATAGTAAACGTTACATAAAGACAATGAGGATTTAAAATGTACCACAGTGGTTGGGGCTGGCTTTACTGATAAGAATGCATTTCTACCCAAACAACATCTTTTTAGGAACATTAGGATAATGAAAGACTGGGAAAATGCATGAAGTGTTAACCCAACCATGCAGTTTGCATACTGCTCTTTGATGACATTTCATAGGTCACTATGCTATATTAGGAGTGTAACATATGAACTACAAGTAACAAAAGAATCTCAGATATGTTGTGTTTCTCATTTGATTGTGTGAAAGTAGTATGTTGACCAAACAACTACAACCTACATTTTGTAGGATACTATGAACATGGACATACTGTTGTGAATGTTATACTATAAAATACTTATTTTTGGCCGGGACACTGTAATTATGTGATTGTGAGGTTGCAACGATTTGTGTATATTTATAGATTTGCTACATTTTCTACATAATCCCTCATCTGCCACATAATCTGCAAATGTTATCAAAAAGTGGTTCAAAAGTTACTAGAAATGCAGCGTGGTGTGTTGCTCTGCAGTAGAAGGCCCCTTGCAAAGTGGAACTGATTACCTTTCAGTTGCTTATTGCTATGTTTGGGTGTTAAGCTGGTATTAATGAGGTATAACCAATACCTTGGCAGCATTACTGAGTTTACAAATGGTGAAACAATGAGGTAATACTATTACAAAATGTATTGGATTATGATGCATAATTTCCTTCTCTTCACGATTAATTGTCTCATCCCTGCCACATAATTTGGCCCTCTCCTGACACATAATTCCAGTGGTCCTGAGTATAGATGATAAACTGTGAGCCCACTTATGACACAATACATAAGTAGAAATTAGAAAGTGTGGTGGAAAAGTGTTGTTAGAAAAATGTTATAGAAAAACCTAGGTATGTAGAGTCATATTTACAAGGCCCTGCTGCGCAGGGCGGTGCAAGAAGTACCTTGCTGTGCTGCCATGCACCACAAGGAAAGAGCAAAATGCACTGAATCTACAAGATATGATGCATTTCTGTCCCCTCCCACTTGCGCTGGCACAGAAAGTGCTGCCATGCACCAGTGCAGGCACCATGATGCAAGGTTGCATGCGTTGTGGGTTTGATTGTTTTTTTGCAGGAAGGGGAGCCTTAAAAACAATAATTGGAGGTGTTTTCCCCCTTATATGTGTGCTGCATCAATAAAGACATTTCTCGCTGTTGTCCACCCCTGGGGTGGTGTAGGCTTTTGACGCATTCCCAGTTTTACAAGACTTTGTAAATCTGGGAATGCGTCAAAAACCATGGCTGTTGCATGGGAATACCCACGCAACACCCTTGTAAATGCCTGCCTGGGGAAAAGTAAGGCAACGCAGCAACTTGCGTTGTGTTGCCGTACTCCATATTTACAAGGCGCTGAAAAGCCAGGCAGAGTGGCTTTGCGTGGCCTTGCAGGTATGGGTCAGCAGCCTGTGTCACCGGTGCATCACTAAAAGTGATGCAGCGGTGGCACAGGCTGTTTGGAAATACGGGCCCTAACCATTTGGCCAATTAGTCAAAGCTCAGCACATCCTACTGACATGGGGGAAGGATTATCTCATGAGGCCTATAAGAAAAGAATGTTACAGCTAAAAAATATCTGCCACAGTTCCTAGTCTGCCCCTGTAAAATTGAGAAAAGTAAAACTGTGCTCAATGTATACAATAAATGGCCTAATACCAAACTTCCAATTTGAAACGTGAATGTCTCAATTTGCACACCAGAACATCAATAGCGAAAATTACAATCAGATAAGGATACATTGTTCCGCAAAAACATAAAAAAAGGTCTACCACAAATACATCAAAAAGGCAAAAAGGCCTAGAAACCTAACCCTACCAAAGAACTACCAAATCAAACTAAAGAACGTATAAGCATCTACCTGGAAATGACCAATCTAGAAACTCCAAAAAGGACTCTACGTACATACTGGCACCAGTATGAGGGTTTCTGTAGCATAGTCCAAAGCTTTTAAAATCTAGGATAATATATCATTCATTCTCACTCACACTTCATTCTCACATCTGCCTCCTTACCCTTTCCCTTGAAAATATCTGCCTGTCCTCCTAGCCAGTAGCAGAAACCTATGCATAAGAGTTGCCAACATCATTATTCTTTTGAAGAAACTAGTGGCAAACCAGCAACACCTTTAGAATTGAATCTCTAAACAAGTTCATTCCAGCAACATTCTTGGTGAAAGAAGTCAGAAGGGACTTGGAGAATGTGTGGAAAATTCATGCTTTAGGATCACATGTTTATAATGACTACATTGATTGACACAGGGTTGAACCCCTCAATCTTGATGAAGAAAAATAAGATGTATTCACCACCAATCCTGTGCTAACAATTCACAAATCTAACTCCATCTAAAAACAAAATGTAACACATTAGCCAAATGTCCCGGAATGCAAATATCATGTAATCAACTGATTAAAAGAAAAAGTTTCTTTGTAAAGACCTATTAGCCTTGCCTTTACTCCGATATTCAGAGAAATTAAATGAATATCATTTTAGATACATACCTTTGGTTTCCACAGTAGGTCAGTCGCCCAGGGAGCCAATCTCATATTGCGATTATTCAGAAAAATATTTCATTTACTGTAACCCAGACACTGGATAGAGTTGACCTTGGCCTGAATGAAAGGACAGTTTCACTTGTGTTATTTGGCCTAAAGAGGACTCCCAGAAGAGCTCCTTGTTAAATTTGAAAGTTTAAAACTCCATGCAGCCAAACCTCATCTATGCCTCCAGAATTACAACTACAGGAAACCAACCCTGCAAGCACTGCCCTAGCTCCCAGGAAGTAAAAAAAATAAATGTAAAAATCCTGGCAACAACAGAGATTTGAAGACAGATTACTGGGCATTCAGAACCTTTATACGGCTTACAAATGGTTAGTATTAAAAGGGGACAACTCCCCTCTAGTAATTGAATATAATGAGCCTCACCTGTTACTTTCAGCCTTTGAACTGTCTGTGTTAGCACCCTGATGTGCCGATGTGACAAAAGGTGGCATGTAGTTCTTTATACAACTACAATTATATAAATAAGTAAATGAATACATGCTCACATTGTTAGCATCAACACCACTATAATGCTAATTTAATTACTTATTTATTTCAGTGGTTTACATAATGCAAATTGCTACCCTTTCTACCACTTTTAATCGTCATGCATATAAACAAGTACAAAAGGTGGTAATTATAAGGTGTTATCCAATATGACACACTGGTGCTGAAATAGATGTTTCAGACACATCAGAGCACTAAATGATGATGGCAAGGCCCCATAACTCTAAAACACTACACAAGACCCAATTGCATAATACACACATATAAGTACTCTAGTTTTATGCTTGGTCATGAAGAAGGATATGACAAAGAATCCCAGTAGGCGTACTAAGAAATTGCACAAATAAGTGAGGCTAAAACAGTCATACAAATATCAAGGATGAAAGAAGGAAATTAGTCATACTAAAATTGGGGGAGAAAGAAGGAAAATAAGAAACAAACAAAGAAAAGATTGGAACTGGAGAGGAAATAGAAATATTGCAGGTGGGGTGCTGCGTAAATCATCCTAAATGTTGCTGTATCATAATTGCAAGCATCTATTAAAATTAAGTAACAATATTTGACATATAAAACTTAGCGGCTTATTTACAAGCCCCTTGCTCTGCTGGTGCTTCACATTTTCTATGGGAAAAAGTGACGCGCTGGTGGCACGAGAGGCTTGTAAATACGCCCCTTAGTTTGTTCCAAATATGCCCCTATAGAAAATGATCAGTGAGCACTTTAACATAGGTCCTGCTAATGTTATATACTACGTAAGCAAAGAGATACACAATATCAGAAATACGTTTATCGTTGTTGAACTTGGCCCTGTCTGCAGGATCATCCCCTGAATTTTTGCCTTTTCCCTCCACTTTTTGCTGAATTCGTTTTTGGCCGGCTGTGCACTTCATCAATGCTAACTTTTCAACACCACACTTTGAGGACCCTGCTTTGACGACTGCTCGGCTCGACAGTGACACATTCCTTGGACTTTACGGATTAGAACTGATGCTTCACCTTCTCATCACCTCCTCAAAGTTGACGCAACCCTCCATCCAAGGTGCATTTCAGCGAGCCCTGCGTAGATCCTGTATCCTGCCTGCCCTCAATCACGGTCGTCCTGAACTTTGGACTCCAGTCTAGCGTGACCTCAAGTAAACTTTTAGTGCTATCAATTTCTAAGCACTGTGTTTCTTTAAAAAATTCATATCTTGAGTTCTGCTTTTCTGGATTTTTGTTGTTTTGTTTTTATTTTCCTCATATGTGTTATCTATTTTTAACCTGGTGTGAAGTATTTTTGTGTTGTTTTTTTACTGTGTTACTGTAATGTAAGGGTTTCACAAATACTTTATACATTGACTCTTATGTTAATTCTGACTGCTCTGCACCGAACTACAAGAGGGTGGGTATAGATTAATTTTGACTGTGCATACCCTGATCAGGGGTGTTCCGGCATTAGGAAGCCTAGAGAAATGGCACAGTGAAATCTAGGAGATTCTGCAGCGCCATTTTTAGCATCATTTTTAATGCCTGCCTAAGGCTGGTGTTAAAATGACGCTCCCATTATTTTCAATGGGTCTCCTCTCACTTTGCAGGATTAGCGTCAATTTTTTTGGGCGGTAATCCTGCAAAGAGGCAAACTAGCATGAGAATATTTGATGCCAGTTCCTCAACATGCTCCATGGTGTGCTGTATCATAAATGCAGTGCACATATGGTGGCATTAGAGGGGCGCAAACGGAGCACAAAAAAAGTGGTGCTTTATGACATGATGTGACACCTTTCATAAATACCCCCTTAATTTCTAGCACTGGTGATCAGCAGTGAGAATTTGACGTGTGTTTTTTGCAGTACCCTACAGTAATTTTGTGCACACTACCACCAACATCTAGACCAATTTGAGTCAATTGCCTCTGATTCCCATTGGCAATTTTTCTACTCTTGCTGATTGACAGTTGTAATTTTTAATTTCTCCCTGATTGGCATTTTTACTTTCCTATATTTCTACGACTGGACATCCCACAACTGTATCTGCACCTGCAAACCTGGATTTTGAGTTGGCCAAACTGGATAAATATACAGTGACCGAGCTCAAGGATTTTTTCAAGATGTTTGGGGTTTCTACCAAAGGCTTTACCAAGGTGGTGGAGCTGCAAAAGGTGCTGCAGACCTGGAAAACCCCTAGGGATGCAGCAAAGGAGACCCCAGAGGAGGATTATGTAGAAATAGAGGGTGATGAAGAGCTGGACAATGATTCAGTGGAACATCTGAGACTGACCCTAGGCTAGGTGGCCATTTTCATGATACCACACCTGAACTGGCAGGAGGTAGAGTGGAAAAAGACTGCAGAGCATCTGGGGTTACTACCCACCACTCTGAAAAACCATGGAGTTCAGAGACTCCTTGATGGCCTGGGGCCTGGTTATTGACATTGACAGCTGTCAGTGGCCTCTGTTGGTTGTTGTCCTTGTGGACAGAGCTTTCCCTGGATTGGGAACAGAAGTCAATCTCAAGAGTTGGAATGTGTGACATAACTTTGTTGGCCATGGTGGCAGGTAAGTAAGTAATAATTTATTGTACAGATAATAAAATCCAATACAAATAATCAAGACAAAAGGAAGTAGGAAAAAAGAAAGAAACAAACAATCAAAAACAATGCCCTCAAGAACTGAGTTCAAACTAAAAGCACACCATAAATTGCGCATGCAACATATTAAAAACATTATGAAACAATACTGTACAATACCGGCCACCTGACCCAAAGCCCCAATAAACACAGGCTAATACACATGGGCACAGCCCTAAAGTGCATGGTGCATAAAATAATAATTTCACTGAACATCATCAAATACCGCTAAAATTCCTCGTCCTAACCAATAACTGGCAAAACGGCAAGAGCATGGAAAAATATTCAACTGCGTGTGTTCATTGCTCGCAGTGCCATTAAATTTAGATCGTGCAAATTTAATGAATTTGGTCAGAAACACATTTAACATTGGATTGCCTGGGTCCAGAGACTGAATAATTGCTTGTCGGCAAGAGCAGATTCCCAACTCCAGAGCAAAAGTCTACGCCCATTTGATAAAGCTGGACATAGGCAGACCACATGATCAATGGTTTCCTCCGCATCGCTACAGCCTCTGCATATCACACTGTCCCCAGGGGAGAGATGCCCTTGAGGCAAATGTTTTTTTTAAAAAAACAATCACCCATCCTTAGGGCCAAAAAGGCCTTTTTCAACCAAAACCCATATAAGCAGAAGAAACTGGATGACATACCTGGTTTAAAAGAGCCAATTACTGCCCAGGCATGCTTTTGATGGGCAAGAAGAGAACAGTCTGAGTGATAAGAGTACAATTGAATAAGCCTTTTAATCTCTGATTTAAACAAGGAGTACGGGGATTGCTTTCCCAGAGATCGCCGGCATCCAATCGCCGTTTACAGTCAACCAAAAATTGGGAGTAAGTGCACTTCGATTTCAGCTCACTAATTTCTTGCCACAGGACTGCCTCTAGATGGCCAACTGAGGCCTGGCGCAGTTTATGACACAACTTCAGGAAAGCACCAGCATCAACTGCCACCAGATCCGGAAGCCCAAACTCCAACCGTACCTGCGCCGGTGAAGCCAGGTGCAGAACATGAAAAACTCTTTTATAGATTTTATTAACCAACCTATTGAATAGGCAGGAGCCTTTGCCCAACAGAATTTCTTTACCATAAACCAGCGTGGGGGCGATCTTTGCTTTCATGAAATTTCATTAAGGGAATGAGGGTTGGCCCCTTTAACACTTTTGCTAATTTGGAAAAGGCCACCTGCAAAGCCACAGCTTTAAGTTCAATTGTCTTCTTGTGATTAACAAATCTGCCCCTCAAACCAAAATGTACCCCTAAATATTTATAAGACTGGTCGGAAACAAGTTTGCGGTTCTTATAGTACCAGCTAAAGCCCAAATGTTTTTTCCTCCCAAAGGGAACCACTTTTGTTTTACACAGGTTAACTTCTAATTGGTTAGCGAAAGTATACTTTGCAAGTTGAGTAAGCAACCGTTGAAGGCCGATCTTAGTACAACTAAACAAAGCAAGATCGTCGGCATAAAGCAAGTGACTAAGCCGAGGGCCACCGATCTTAGGAGGATGAGAATTGATGGCGTCAAGAGATGTTGACATATCAGCAATAAACAAATTGAAAAGAAGAGGAGCGAGTACACAGCCCTGTTTTACACCATGAGTGGTCGAAATTTTCCTAGAAAGGGAGCACCCATCACTAAGCTTAATACGGACCCAGGTGTTAGTGTGGAGTTCTATAATGGCACCCAAAAGTGCTGGAGGGATGCCCCAGCTTTGTAATTTGACCCATAGAGCACTCCAGGGGTTCCGATCGAATGCTGCCTTGAAGTCCACAAAACAGCAATTCAGCGTCAAGCCTGATGAAACCACCCTATCAATCAAAATAGAAAGGGCTAATAAATTGGTTGAGGTACCTGAGCAAGGTGAAAACCCTGTTTGAACTATGGGGATTAAGGCCTTCGATTCAGCCCAAGCTTGAAGATCCTGCAACAAAAGGCTGGAATAAAACTTAGCCTCGTTGCCCAGCAGAGCTATCATCCTAAAATTAGCAGGATCAGACCTTGAACCGTTTTTATATAAAGGGTGGAGGATGGCACCACGCCAGGACTCAGGTATTGTTGAGGTTAGGAAACAGTGTTCGAACAAATGTGCGAAATGATTAGCCCAAAAGAGAGGATCCTGTTTAAATAATGTCTGTGGGAGACGACTGGGTCCGGAGGCTCCAAATTGCTTAGCCCTTGAGATGATATGGGAAAGGCGTGATTGGAAGGACTTCCTTATTCCCTGCATAGGAATTAGAGACCCTATAGATGAAGAACATGTTTTAAACAAAGCAGGAGTAGATCTATGGGCCCCCTCATCCAATGGTTCTCCATCCTGCTCACTATCAGAAAAATGGTTGGTTAAATAAGACGCCCATGCTCCTTCTGAAATGTCAACAATGCCCTTGCCCCTTTGATTACTGGTTAGATTATTAATAAGGGACCAAAATTTTGTGGAGTTTGAACCTTTGCTTGCGCTTAGAAGTTTAGCTCAAAATTGACCGAGAAAGGTCTGATGGTCCTCATAAACAGCCTTCCTATAATCTTTCCTTAATTGATTATATTCAATGAATAAATGCTCTGAATTGGGACTTTTTCTGATTGGCCTTGCTAGCCTATTTCGTGCTCTCTTTAAATTCTTAGTTTCCCTGGAGGCAACAAAGGACTGGGGTGGAGCACAATTGTGGATGGGTTTGTGAAACTTTGACAATAGGAGGCAAGAAAGTTTAACCCATTACTAAATAGGGAACACACAACCCAAACTCTCAGAGTAAAAAAAAATTGATACATTCAGTCAATATTGTGCCACCAATAGAAGCATCCCATTTTATGCGCTTTAGTGATTCGAAAGAAACGCCACCACCACAACCAGCATGCCATCATGAACAGGAAATCTTGATTTAATAAATACAATTTGTGGACAATGGTCGCTCTCACTCCGAGGGAAAATCTGAAACCTTTCAATGAGAGGAAACAGTTCAATATTACAGATGGTATAATCTAAATAGGAGCAAGTTCGACCATCGGACCTTGTCCACCGTGGGGAGGGCATCATCACATAAGCGACCATTCAAAACTTTAAAGCCCATACTATTAAGATACGTGACTAAGTACCCAAAGGACAGTGCAGACAACCTTGGGGCCTTAATTGTTCAGGAATTAACTGGCAGTTAACACAATCTGGACCCTCAAGAGCCTCAATTGTATCCTGAAACAGGTTTGTGTTAAAATCACCAGTTATAAGATAACTAGCATTTGGATAAATCCCAACTAGATTGGCTACAATCTGCATCAATTGCAACAACCTACCCCTTTTTTCATTGGTACCAGGGGCAATGTAAACATTAATTATTATAATGGACTGCTGCGCACGCCCATTCCTTATAACAATTCCCTGGATCCAATTATCCTCCCAAGCCAGAGGTAGTATACTCCTGTCTAATTTAACGGTCACATAAATGGACAGGCCACCCTTGGCACGGCCATTCTTGCTCATTCTGTGAGCAGATTTCCATATTTCTAAATACCCTGGCAGTGGACAACTATGCTCAGCCCAGGTTTCCTGAAGGGCAATTACATCATGACTGTTAAAAAATGTTAAAAGGTCGGCCGAAGCAAACTTATACTCAACCCCATTAATGTTCCATGAACATAGGGACAGATGTCCAGAAGTTGGAACAGAACCGCCCACCCGTAGGGGTCAATGGGGGTGACCATGCAAAAGAGTGGAAGGCAGCCAATCCCAGTTAGAAGACCCCTTAAAACCAGAGCTAGTAGGGAGAATGCTCTTAAAAGTAGAGGAGCCACCTAAGGCACTTTTCAAGATTGAAAATGGTTTCAAACTGTAGGAGCCCTCAAACATTGAGATTCTGATAATAACGCCGGGTATCCAGACTCCTTAAAGGGAGTTATTATTATACCCC
Source organism: Pleurodeles waltl (assembly GCF_031143425.1). NCBI lineage: Eukaryota > Metazoa > Chordata > Amphibia > Caudata > Salamandridae > Pleurodeles > Pleurodeles waltl. The sequence continues at coordinate 262,414,158 of NC_090448.1, read as the reverse complement.
ATTATCAAAATAAATCTCTCCTATGGAGAATAGACTGAGCTGCTGTAGCAGAAATTAGTGTAACCAGAGTAGAGTCACTTGAGTAAGGCCCCCTGGAGTCAAAAAATTCAGTGGACACAATGGGGGTCATTACAACATTGGCGGTAAAAGCCGCTTACCGCCGTGCAGAAGACCGCCAATACACCGCCGCGGCCGCGGAATTCCGCCACAGCTATCATGACCCACATCTTGGAATCCGCCGAAATTCAGACACCCACACAAGTCCGCCACACCAAAGGTCAGTGATAAACTGGCGAAAACAAAACCTCCACCATCACGCCAACAGAAACACGCCCATGCTATCACGACCCATGAATCCACGTGGCGGTCTTTCAACCGCGGTATTCCATTGGCGGTACACACCGCTGCACTCAAAATACACACACATCTCCAAAACACCGCCACATTGGACAATTCAAAATACACACACCTGATACACATACAAACACCACTCCCACACACCAAACACAATATAAAACACACACCCACATCACCAACAAACCCATACGACCAAAAATTAGAGACAAAGGCGACAGAGAGACAGCACAGCAATAGGCAACCCCACCACACAGAGTCACACAACACCATCACCCACACAACATCCACGCACAAAATACCACACACCACTACACATCACCACACTCATCACCACATACACCCCACACACATCACCTACACCACCCCATGGCACACCAAAGACACCCCAGGTTTTCGGAGGAGGAGCTCAGGGTCATGGTAGAGGAAATCGTATGGGTAGAGCCACAGCTATTTGGATCACAGGAGCAGCACACCTCTGTAGCTAGGAAGATGGAGCTATGGCGGAGAATCGTGACAGGGTCAACGCAGTGGGACAGCACCCAAGAAATCGGGAGGACATCAGGAAGAGGTGGAACGACCTACGGGGAAGGTGCGTTCAGTGGTCTCCAGGCACAACATCGCGATTCAGCGGACTGGTGGCGGACCCCCACCTCCTCCCCCACAACTAACAACATGGGAGGAGCAGGTCTTGACCATTGTGCATCCAGAGGGCCTCGGAGGAGTCGGTGGAGGAATGGACACTGGTAAGTCTAATCTTAACTATCATATCCCCACCCTACCTGCATGCTATCACACACCCCCACCCTCACCCCCTCCCCTATCACTCCAACTCCTCACTAATGTACTAAGAACACAAACCACACATCCCAACACCAAGCCCTGCATGACAAAACAAATCATGGACACCCATCACTAAAGCATGCTCACTGCACATACCCATAACACCCCCCCAACCATTATCACACAAGCCCCCACACAGGAATGCTAGCACAGGGTTACACGCTCACCCACCTATTGCACACCATGACATACACAGATGCAATAACCATGCTTTTACACCCCTGCAGGACCACTACCTAACGTCACCAGACAGGAGGGTCCAGACATCTCCACCCCACCCACAGAAGAGGCCCACAGTGATAGCAGCATCTCTGGCCAACTGGATCCTGATGATCAGCCCGGACCATCGTGGGCCTCGGGACAGTCGGTTCCCCTCACACAGGCACAGCCCAACACTGACCTTCCATCCTCTGGTAACACCAGCACAGCACCCACCCAGTGGGTCCATACCTCCGTACCCAGGACACGTCAATCAGCTGTGTGTCCACCACTACAGGGAACCCAGGATAACCCACCACCCCAACAACAACAGGGACCTGGGGCAGTGGAAGTGGGAACACGATCCAGGGGACGGAGGCACAGGAACACAGGGGAATTGGGAGGGCTGCTGTGCGACAGGGGCGGACAGGCCCAGGGAACCCATTCTCCACGAGGCACTCTCCTCCATCATGGGAGCCTACCACCACTCCCAGGAGACGATGGCTACGGTCCTGGCCAAGTTTGAGGAGACCCAGCGCATGCAGGACTAACAGTATTTGAGGTTCAGGGAGGAGCTCAGAACCATCATCTCCGCCCTGGGCACCATCGTAGGGATGCTGAAGGACATACAGAAGACCATGAGGGACACCGTGGCACATCGAGGAGCCCCTGACACTAGCCTGGACGATGAACTGCCCACCACCTCCGCCGGCGCTAGTGGACAGGATGCCACCCCAACGGACCACCACACCAGCACCCCACCCCCTGCAGACGGACAACCACCCCGCAAGCGGTCCCTGAGATCCAGGAACAGGACAGAGTAAGATGGCAAGACCCCCGCCAGGAAATGAGACCACCCTGATTGTCATCCCATTGTCCCACTTTGTTACCCTGTCCAGATTGGAACTGCCCCAGCTCCACTTCCTATGCCCATATGGGCAGTGCACCTGTGAGACTAATAGACTGGACTCTGCCATGGACATTCCTCCACCATCACCCATCATCATTTTGCCACCCCCTCCAATAATTAGCACTTCAATAAACACCCTTGAACCACAAAACAATCTGTGATTTTGAAAATGTGTATTAATGACAAAATCCGTTCGAAAAAGTAATGTCAACATACCTATGTAACACATCACAAGCCCATGAAGGATGCAAGCAGATGACACACGTTGGTAACCACACCTGTGAAACCGTAATGGAAATGTACCACTCAGTTAGCAAATACTGCTTCAAATTGACAGACAGGATAGAGGTAGAAGTGTGAAAGTAAATATATTTGTAAAACAATTGTTCTCACATGTGTGTCACTGGAAATATTGCTGTATGACAGAGTCCCTGTTATCAATGTCTTCTTCCTCCTCATCACTGTCCACAGGCTCCACAGCTGGCACAACACCGTCATCTGGACCATCCTCCTGCAGAAAAGGCACCTGGCGTCGCAAAGCAAGATTGTGCAGCATACAGCAGGCGATGATGATCTGGCACACCTTCCTTGGTGAGTAGAATAGGGAACCACCTGTCATATGGAGGCACCTGAACCTGGCCTTCAGGAGGCCGAAGGTGCGTTCGATCACCCTCCTAGTCCGCCCATGGGCCTCATTGTAGCGTTCCTCTGCCCTGGTCCTGGGATTCCTCACTGGGGTCAATAGCCATGACAGGTTGGGGTAACCAGAGTCCCCTAATAGCCACACACGGTGCCTCTGGAGTTGACCCATCACATAAGGGATGCTGCTATTCCGCAGGATGTAGGCGTCATGCACTGAGCCAGGGAACATAGCATTTACCTGCGAGATGTACTGGTCTGCCAAACATACCATCTGTACATTGACCGAATGATAACTCTTCTGGTTCCTGTACACCTGTTCACTCCTGTGGGGGGGGATCAAAGCCACATGGGTCCCATCAATGGCACCTATGATGTTAGGGATATGTCCCAGTGCATAGAAATCACCTTTCACTGTAGCCAAATCCTCCACCTGAGGGAAAACGATGTAGCTCCTCACGTGTTTCAGCAGGGCAGACAACACTCTGGACAATACGTTAGAAAACATAGGCTGGGACATTCCTGATGCCATGGCCACTGTTGTCTGAAATGACCCACTTGCTGGGAAATGGAGTACTGACAGCACCTGCACTTGCGTGGGGATACCTGTGGGATGGCGGATTGGTGACATCAGATCTGGCTCCAACTGGGTACACAGTTCCTGGATTGTGGCACAGTCAAACCTGTAGGTGATGATTAAATGTCGCTCCTCCATTGTCAACAGGTCCACCAGCGGTCAGTACAACGGAGGATTCCGCCATCTCCTCACATGTCCCAGCTGAAGATGCCTAGGAAGGACAACAGGGATCACAGAGTCAACCAATTCTGAGGTATGTACCCACAGCTACACAGAACACAACACAAAATAAGTGAAGGAATCCTTCAAATTAGCTATTGCTGTCCCACGGAACTGTCTCGTCTTCAGAGGATAGGGTGTCAACTCCAACTGTAGCAAGGTCTTGCCTGGGACACCCACTGCTGCCACTGCTCTTAGGTGGGCACTGCTTCTCCTACCCTTTTCTCTGTAGGTTTTTTTTTTTAGCGACTCCACGCAGCTTCTCTCCGCCGCTTCGCCTTCTCCGGCGCTTCGCTGCTGCCCCAGGGCGAGAGGAGCCTCTGGTGAAGTTTGGAGCGCTGGAGGCTCCTCGTGCAGGGTCTGCTCACCAGTGGAGGAGGAGTTGGATTACCACCTTCCTCTCTCTTCCCTCTCCTGCTGCTACTGCAGATGACCTGAGAGAGATCTGTCTCACTCACACTGTGTGCGTCTCAAAAGGATGCCTGATCATAGGCATGGTGGTAGTGTCTGCCCACTGTGAGCAAGTTAAAGTTAGGTGCTGCACAGATGGGGGTGCTGTGGAGAGTATAAACAGAGGGATACAAATGGAATCAGAAAGGCAAAGAACTGACAACTGCCATTGCAGTGGGCCATAGTCCATGTTCTATCGCCCTAAGCAGGGTATTGATTAGTCGACCCCGACTTTAGGCTGGAGAAAAGTTGAGTTAGACCTGGCCCTCTCTGCAGGGTCATCCGAAGACTTTTTGCTTCTTCCCTCCACTTTTTGCTGAATTTGTTTTTTTGTTGACTTCAGGATTCAGAGCACTTTACCACTGCTGACCAGTGCTAAAGTGCAGGTGATCTGTACTGTAAACATGGTAACATTGGCTTAATCACAATTGACACAATTGGCATAGTTAATTTATTTATAAGTCCCTTGTAAAGTGCAATATATGTGCTTAGGGCCTGTCAATTAAATACTACTAGTGGGTCTGCAGCACTGATTGTGCCACTCAAACAGTATCCCTTTAAACATATTTCAGGCCTGCCACTGTAGAGCCTGTGTGTGCCGTTTTAAACTGCTTTTTCGACCTGGCAAGTGCACCTACTTGCTAGGCCAAACCTTCTTTTTAAGTAAATGTAAGACACCCCTAAGGTAGGCCTTAGCTAGCTCCAAGGGAAGGGTGCAGTGTGTTTAAAAAGCTGGACATGTAGTTTTAAGTTTAACATGTCCTAATAGTGAAAAACCTTTACATTTGTTTTTTACTAGGGCAAGGTCTACCCATCCTATAGATACACTTTGGCATTACCTTGATACAGTATCTAAGTGTAACTTCCTGTTGGGAGAAGATAGAAATTTTGAGTTTGGTGTCTCTGGATTTACTCCAGTCCAGCATGACCTCAAGTATCTTTGAGCACTATTAATGTAAGTACTGAATTGTAATTTATTCTTTAAGAATTCATATCTTGAGTTATTGGCATTTTGTCATTTTGGTCTTATTTTACTCAGCTAAATATTCTCTATTTTTATAAACTGATTTGGAACCTTTTTGTTGTTTTTCGTTGTGTTACTGTAATTTAGGTGTTGCATAAATACTTTACACATTGCTTCTTAAGTTAAGCTTGTCTGTTCCATGCCAAGTTACCAGAGGGTGAGCACAGGTTAATTTGGGTTGTGTATTTGACTTACCCTAATTAGGATTGTGGCCTCTAGTTGGATAGGGTGCACATCTCTGCCAACTAGAGACACAGGGGCAAATTTAACATGTCCTAGCACCATGGATAGTTACTTTTTGTGACGCTCCGGTGGCGCTAACCAGAGCTCCATATTTGCAAGGAGGTGTAACGCCATTTTTTGTGGGATTACGCCTCTTTATAAATATGGGCCCCGCCGATGCAGTTTTCTGCATCAAAGGGGCGTGCCAAGGGTGTTGCTATGGGTGTTCCACAGCAACACCCATTGCTTTTGTCTCTGCCTCAGATTTACGATTTGTCATAAATCTGAGTCAGTGCCAAAAACTAACACCACCCCAAGGGTGACTTCAGCATGGCAAAACGAGGAGGAATGCTTTTATTCCTCCTTGTTTTTACTTTTTCTATGGATGCATTCTACAGCACACATAGGTGACGCAATATGCCATGGATGATTATTTATGTGCAGAAAGGTGTCCTTCAAAAAGCTGTTTGTCACTTTATACGTAACACTATTTGTTATGCAGGCCTCAGATGGAAGACTCTGCCATGGATACCAGATTCTAAATCTTTTTATTTACTGAAATGGCAAAGCAATAGGGGAAACATAGGTTCCCCACTGCTGCTATGTTTTAAGGGAATTTCAGTCTGCTCTGATGGAGAACAGAGAGCACAGCCTGAGGAGAAGTAATGTGGAAGGCAAAGAGGGTGGTGGGTCAGATGATAGTAGGCCAGATTTATTACCATCTGGGGCAGGGAGGAGAAGCAATTTTGTATGGCTCCTGACCACTCCTATGCCCCTACATAGGAGCTAAAAGCAGATGATTTGGTTTGGATGTACATAACATAAAATTAAAGTTAACAGTGAATAATGGGGATGTTTTTGAGCGCAAGTGTGCTTCACTATTGTTGTCCATTTGATGTCACTTTGAAGCTCTTGAGGAAAAACATCCGCATTGTACACTATCACCCATCAATAACTCTATATAGTACGTAACCAGGAATGCTTATGAATAAACACCACTTTAATTGGGAAAATGCTACAATGGTCAATAGAATTTATTACCCACTTGTTAATTCACTGGTAAACGTAGTTTTGAAAACGTTTAATGGAAAGATAACTTCTGTAACTATTGAGTGATGATTATACTAGAATGATTATACATTACTGGATGGGCATTATTGACTCGGCTACTGGAGTCCTCTGACAGCAGGAAGACTGGATTGGTGTTAACAGTGGCCATTTAGCAACAATTAGCCATGTGGGGAAGGATAGGCATAGTTGGGGTTACACAAATGACTGTTCTTGCAGCTCTTCCATTTGGAGTAGAGATCCTAGAGGAAGATGTCAGAAATCAGGACTATTCATGCTGAGAGCCACCCCATACATTATGCCAATGGGCTGAGCTGGAAGGAAACTAGTCTCAGAACTGACAAAGGGAAGAAAATGTCATTTCTATACAGGAACCACTAGAAGGAGTTATGAAAAAAAGTAGGGTTATCCTGTATGAGGGATCCTGAGAAGGTTTGAGGACAACTGAAAAAGAATGTGCTCGAGAGGGAGGTGAGAATTTTCATGGAAGCTGCAAGAACTGGATCTACGGAATTATCTGAGCAGTGGCCAGTGCAGGACACCTCATCACAATTTCCTCAGAACATATCTGGGCCCGGGAAAGAAAATCTGAATAGAAGATTCAGCCTGACCACTAGAAGAAGTAGGACTCATGATTCCTGCTGAAACACGGGAACTGGAATTGTTATACAAGGGTCAAGTGATTAAACTCATGTTGCTGATACAGGAACAAACAAGCATTGGCAAAGCTAATAGGCCACACCTATACAAGAACTATTGGCTTTGGCAATGAGTTTTAACCATGTTGTACACCAGTGTGGCTGCTGTTCAGCATGGATACAAGTTAGTGAGTGATAGAATGAGTAAATGGTATTTTCAAGGGAAAGAATTAGAACAAGTTAAACTTTACAGATACTTGGGCGTATTATTTGATGAGAGGGGATCTTTTTTTCTCACAAGCAGGACTTATAGAGAAAAGGAAACACATTATTGCTTGCTTTTCATACATTGAAACGGTTGCTTGGCGGCCCTTGTTATCGACTCTTGCTACAAGTAATTGCCGCCAAATTAACATCAATTATTGGGTATGGGAGTGAAGGCTTGCAAAGAAGTGATGCTGGTATTCTGAACAAGATAATTGGGAAAGTGTTTAGGTCTCTATTCCAACCACCAGGAAGCTCCTCCCAGGCTCAAATCAGGCTTGAAATTGGGTATTAAAACCAAAATGTAGCTAGGAAGGGTAGTTACATTAAAATATGGAAGCACTTACCGGTAAGAAGGGGGAATCATCTTTGTCAGGCACTCTTGAAAGAGAGAAATTTGAACCCCACATCCAAATCCAGGCAGTACTTGGATCAGGCCCTGGAAGATCTGGATGGGCAGTCATTTTCGGATGAAAGTCTCTCCTATTATGCATTCAAAAAAGTTTTAAATCGTACAGTGAAGAGGGAATCAGTGCTCATGGATTAGGATCTATTAGCAGGTAGATCGAATTCATAAATAATAATAAATGAGTATAAAACCCTAAAATATCAGCAATATTTGGAGACTGGGTGGTCAAAAGCCAATAAAGATTTATTAATTAAACATTGATTCGGCCTTATTCCAGGTAGCACCCACTCAGTCCCCTGGGAATGCACTGATTTAAAGCCCATGTGTAGGCTGTGTTTATTTAGGGGTCGAGCAGAGGGGAATTTGAAAGGCAAGCATCTAGACACTAGGCCAAAAATATCATTCCTCTACACTTTAAAATGTTACTGTTGCCGTTAATATTTGTTTAATATCAGAGGGCAACATTCTAGCTAATGTAGGTGAATAAGTTCTACATCTCAACTATGCAAAGCTTCTTTTTAATATTGTCAATCTTGTTGGACATAAGATGTGGAATTCAATTAATTGTTGGTGACTCTGGTCCTTTGCATAGGGTTTTCGCCTTTCATCTTTACGTACCATCTTTACTATAAATGGCAGAGATTTTAGAAAATGGTATTTATAAACATGATAGGATGATTTTTTAAACATTTTTTCGGTATTACAATGTAACATGATGGCAAGACAGGATTTTAACATTTATACAATTAGGGGGTAGACTGTCAGTAAAGTCAAGTGAAAGTGGTCTGATTTTAAAATGTATACTAGATTGATAACTATGGTCATGTTCACAGTGCCTTTTATGTACTATGTTTTATCATGAAGGATCTTAGGAGGCAGCAATAGTTGGTATTTATTAATATGAAATTAACTATGTATTTTTGCATGGTGTATTGTTTTAATTAACTATGCATTTATTAAAAAATTGGAAACTTGAACTAGTGTTGTAGAGTGGAATGGCAAGAATGGAGAAGAGCATTGTGAAATGGAATAGAGTGTTGTTTAGTGGAGTGGCATACAGTGGAATGGGGTAGAGTGTTGCAGAATATACTGGCACAAACTTCAGCAGCATACAATGGAGTGCCACAGAGTGGAGGAGAGTGTCATGGAATGTAATGATGCAGTGTAAAGTGGTGTAGAGTGCAGTGGCATAGAGTGCATAGAGTAGATTAGAGTGGCATAGATTGGAGTGGTATAGACTGGTACAGAGTTGAGTGCACTGGTGTACAGTGGTGCAGAGGGATGTAGAGTAGAGTACCATATAAATGGTGTGGTAGCACACCTATTACAGAAAACCCATTTTTAATTGAAATGACCACTACATTTGCACAGACATACAGTTTTACCAATAAAACTATACAGCACACAAATGATAGTGTGGAAATGGCATCACCAAAAGTATTGCTTTGATTATATTAAAGTATTTGTTTCCAGCACACTTCAGGATTAACAAGAAATGTGATTCATTTTTTTCATAATTGTGATATTGTGTAACACTTGCTCATTTATATGTTTTTTTATGTACTAGAAAAAAGAAAAAAAACGTTCCTACCCCCAGTATACAAAAAGATTGCGATATAGATCATCTTGCTTTGCAGTCAGAGAACGAAAGGTAAACACCAAGATCCCTGGAAGACAGACCCTGACATTTGATCTCTACCTTTGAATGGAAAGCAAATGTGACAAGATAAGAACAAGATTTACAGTCCTGTTTACTGAAAAGAGCACTGTTGGACTAATACAAGTAGGGTGAAAAGGCTTTACTCCTATAGAGGCCCAGCTCACGGACAGCCTAAAACAAAGCCTGGAAATATAAAGCCAGAAAATGTGAGTTACAAACCACAAAGCCAATGGTATGCAACAGACAGAATGCATTCCCAGGTAAGCTTTCTGAATGTCCCAAGATGAATTTAGAAAAGCAGATAAGTAGAAAAACAGTGCTGTCTAGAAGGCTTCGACCTAACAAGCATTTGTGTAGTGCTGTAAGCATGCATGTGTGGTGTCAATGCCTAAAAATGACGGGGCGTCTGTATTTATACGTAAGCCATGCTGCACAGCATCGGAGTACTGTTTAACATGGCTAAACACCATTGGCGAAGCCAATAGGTCACAATGGAGAGACCTATTTGCTTTACCAATGCGTGTTTTGTTTAGGCTAGTACAGATTCCAAAAGTCCAAGACAGACAGGGGCGAAAAGTACACTTTTTCATCACCACAGTGGCTGAAAAAATGACTCTCTTCTCCACTTGTGAATAGAGAGACCTAATTGTAAGCCACCTGGGAACTGCTGAGGTGTCAGGAATGTCTAGGGGACCATTTATAGGTTCAATCATTTTCATTCCATTTAAGATGTGAATTTAAAAAAATGGTTCCTTTTCGCATCAATGGCAAGATAGCAGTCACGTTGACCATACGTTTTGAAGACAGGTATAATGGATTGTTCTTTTAGTGCATAGGGTAAACTAACGCAAGTGTCCACAGCAAAGAAGAATATTGTAGCCATCTTACACTACCTATAAAGTAGACCACTTAAGTCACATCGCTGGTTATGCAGATGAATCTCATTAATTTGATCAATGGGTCAACCCATGCAAGAATTTCAGATCACCGTCACAGGATAAATCGAAACACACAACACGATTTGCATGACCTTTGGGAACCCAGCTAGCCTCCAGTTCTCTCACACCAGCAATGGACATCCCTGGAAACACACTTCCACCCCATTATCTTGTAGACCTTAGCCACTTCGTCCGCAGGGTGCACACAGTGGACTTGTGCTCTCTCAAATGCACACACCCCGTACACACCAGCACCTAGCCCTTCTCGCAGAAGAGCTGTAGCAGTACCCATACTTCTCACACCAGGCCTCCTTGGACAGGGAGAACCACTTCACTGTGTACATGATGTTTTCAAGCTCCATGTTGAGTCGCAGGGGAAGCACCCGCCAGGGCTCTACTCACAGTCTTCGACCCAGGAGCGTCTCAAGTTGTGCCCGCACTTCACGTACACTGGGTCTCAGAAGTACTCCAGGTAGATGCAGCAAGTGACCTCAGTTATCAGGTACATGAAGCTGTTGGAAGCCATTGTGATGGGGAGGAGGCCACCCTCTGCCTCAGAGACGGCAGTGCCTGCTCGCTGCTCTCTAAAGCACTTTCAAACTCCTCCCTTGTTTATAAAGTGGGACTCAGGAGTCCTGCTCTCCAGAGATGCTAACAGGAAAACAAGATAAAACCTCCTAGAAAAAAAAGATTGACTGTTGTTATAAACCCCCTGTCATGGACATAACGTAGGGCACTAACCTCACACTCTTGTTCCACTTGATGTGTTGGTCTTTGACATTGTATAACCAAGTTTGCGTAAGAAAAGGTGTGGAAAAATAATTGTCGGTTTAAGAGGTTATTTACCCATAGCACACAACAATTTGTAACAGGGTCCAGTTCCTGGGCAATGGAATTGATGGGTTGGCCTTTTGAGATTTTAGGCATTATTCCTTGAATAAGGAAAGGATTTTATTAAGTCTCCAAAACATTTACATGCTTATTGCACAAAGGTTAACTAGGCAGTTCTTTCCTGTGAAGGATGTGTGGGGATGTTAAACAAACCCTTTAGTGCAGATACAGTTGGACGTGAAAGCAATGGGAAAAAGAGCTACCGACTTTGGAGCTGGGGAACACAGATCGAGTCCAGTTCAACATCCTGTGGTCCTGGGAAAATCACAATGTAATGTATCCAGATCCCATGTGAAGTGCTCTAATATCTTTGTGTCGAGTTTGCGCTATGTAAAACAGCAGAAAATAAAAATAAAGCACTCAAATACCTTTGTTTCAAGTTCACGTTACATAAAAATGCCAAAAAAAAGACATCTCAAAGAAACAGCAAGATGCCCGAAAACAAGAAAGAAACAACATGCTGCCATGAGCGTGAAGTGGTGAGACAAAAGAAAAAGTAGTGCGCTGACACAAAGGGCCTCATTATGACCCTGGCGGTACAGAACCGCCAGGGTCAACGGGGGCGGGAGCACCGCCGACAGGCCGGCGGTGCTCCCTTGGGCATTCCGACCGCGGCGGTAACGCCACGGTCAGACCGGGACAACTGGCGGTCTCCCGCCAGTTTCCCGCTGCCCAAATGAATCCTCCAAGGCGGCGCAGCATGCTGCGCCGCCTTGGGGATTCTGACACCCCCTACTGCCATCCTGTTCCTGGCGGTTCGCCCGCCAGGAACAGGATGGCGGTAGGGGGTGTCGCGGGGCCCCCGTAAGAGGGCCCCGCTAGTATTTCACTGTCTGCATAGCAGACAGTGAAATACGCGACGGGTGCAGTAGCACCCGTCGCACCTTCCCACTCCGCCGGCTCGATTACGAGCCGGCTTCATCGTAGGAAGGTTGTTTTCCCCTGGGCTGGCGGGCGGCCTTTTGGCGGCCGCCCGCCAGCCCAGGGGAAAACTTGGAATACCCTCCGCGGTCTCTGGACCGCGGAGCGGTATTTTGGAGGGGGGAAGTCTGGCGGACGGCCTCCGCCGCCCGCCAGACTTAGAATGAGGGCCAAAGTGTTGGACTTTTTGCCTTACGCAGGGTCATCCCCAGCCTTTTTGCCTCCTTCCTCCTGGTTTTTCTGACCTCTTGCTGTTGGCTCTAGGACTCTGAGCACTTTATCACTGCTGACCAGTGCTAAAGTGCAGGTGCTCTCTGATCTAAAGTTGGTATGATTGGCTTATACCTAATTGGCATATTTAATTTACCTATAAGTCCCTTGTACAGTGGTATCTCCAACCCAGGGCCTGTAAATTAAATACTACCAGTGGGCCTGCAGCACTGCTTGCGCCACCCACTGAAGTAGACTTTCAAACCTGTCTCAGGCCTGCTAGCGCAGGGCCTGGGTGTGCAGTTTTCTGCCACAGGGACCTGGCATCTAAATTTACTTGCCAGGCCCAGAACTCCCCTTTTTCTACATGTAAGTCACCCCTAAGGTACGCCGTAGCTAGCCCTATGGGCAGGGTGCCATGTATGTAGAAAGGCAGGACATGTGCCATATTGCATGGCCTGTCCTAGTAGTGACAAACAGCCTAACTTGGTGTCTCACTGCTGTGAGTGCTGCCTTCTCATAGGATTGCATTAGAAATGCCCTGCCTTATGTGTAAGGGGTATTGTTTGATTTATGAGGGGTAGCGTAGGCGTGTTTGGTATGGTTGTAATGGTGATAATAAATGCTGCTTACTGGTGTGGGTGTATTTTTTATTACTATCACAGAAATGCCACTTCTAGAAAGTGCAAATTTATCTGTGTTTATGACTCTGGTGTTTTGCAGCTTGACTCCAATCCACGTCTGGGCAGAGTGACAGTTGGGGCTTTGTGCATACTTTTCAAACAGCCTGTACACAGGGAGGGTGGAGGTGTCACAGAGGTGCATCTGCATACTGAATAGTCTTCCTGGGCTGAGAGAAGGGAGAGGCGGGGCACACCTGCATTTGTAAAGACTGTGCCTTGGCATCACACAATAGGGTTGTTAACCCCCCGCTGACGTTTGGAGCCTGTGCTGAAAGGAGAGAGGGGGCACTCCCAGAACCAGTTGTAACTGGCTGGAACGTCCTCTCCCTACCATTGTAAAACACTGTAAGAACTGACTATAAGTACAGGGGAATTTTCCCCACAATTTGGAGACTCTTGGAATCATCTTGGAACTGGACAGTAAAGGCTGAAAGGACTCACCCGGAACCGCCATGAACTGCTGCTGCTGTGCTGACCTGTGACCTGCCTGGTCACTGTGAAGGACTTGCCACTTGCTGCCTTTCCCTTGTGCTGGCCTGTAGCTGGGCCCTCCACCTGAGGACCTTGTCTTAAGATTCTGCTCCCCAGGGGCAGGGTGCTGTGGCCCCTGACCCTTGCATCCATTTGTTAACGAGGGGTGCTTCTCCGTGGTTGCGGCTGCCATAGTACTGATTGCAGCGCGCTTATGGAGCCTTGGGAGCTCATAGGCTCCTTGCTGCATTGTGCCCCTTTAAACAAGATCACCGCAGCTGCCCGGGAAGCTGGAAGAACACTCGCGCACCGCATCGGGTGCAGGCGAGTGTCTGCTCAGGTCCCAGGAGGGATCTGATCTTCTTGTGGCTTCACAGCAGGACCAGGGGAAGGCGCGGGGAGTGCCCCCTTCCCCCTGGACTCTGCGTTAGGAGCAGGACACTCCTTTTCTGCTGTTAGGTAAAACGGGCATTATTGTGGGCCCCCACTTGGTGGAAGGGCCAGTGGAGGCCCCTGGGGGCCCCCAGAGATCGCGGGTCCCGGGAGGGGCCTGTCATTAAACCAGAGGGGGTGCATGTTGCCTCCTTTTGCCCTAAGTTGTTTTTGCTGGCTTTGGCCCCCCTCGTGAGGGCCGGTTGAGGCCCTGCGGGCCCCCAGTAATTACGGAACCCGGAGGGGCCTGTCTATAAAAGAGAGGAGGTGCATGTCACCCTCCTCTGACCCCAGAGTATAAGGGAGGCCCCCGTTTTGCGCATAGGAGCGCCGGGGGCCCCATTGTTGGCCTTCTAGGCACTGGAGGTGCCTTCATCCAGCCAGGTACTGTTTAAAGAACCAATATAGTTGCAATCCGAAGGTCTTTCTACAGACTTGTTTGATTCATATATTACCTACCTGTGTTTGATGTTTTTACATATGTGTATGCAAATGTTCCTTTTATGGACATGCTTGCTAATATGTTTTTCTAAATTCCATATGTTTTCTAATTTCCTACTATGGGCATTTTATGATATTCTTATGACAAGTGCTGTGATGTAATAACGTGCTTTCCTGACTACTGCTTATGTTGCAGAATACAGAGTAAACTGTGTGTTATGTGTGACTATTGCTAGGTTGCAGAGTAACTAATGTGTAACGTTCTGACAACTGCTAAGGTAGCAGGATAGTACTGATATGTGATGTTTGGTCTGATAATTGCCTTGTGTACAATATAGTATATGTTCATATAATTTGATGTTGTGTTTCCTTTGTGGTGGGGATGTTGCGTCTCAGGTGTTGTGTGTGCTGTGCAAACGCTTTACACATTGCTTCCAGGTTAAGCCTGACTGCTCATGCCAAGCTACCAAGGGGGTAAGCAGGGGTTATCTTGGACGTGTAACTCTCTTGCCCTGACTAGAGTGGGTAAGTTCTGCCTGGCTGAGGTGCATACCCTAGCCAACCAGAATCCCATTTCTAACATTGGTTGTCAGCGGTGAGGATAAGACTTGCGCTTGCACAATACCATTGTGACTCATTATTTCACTACAAGGATTGTGTTAAGACCATCACATGTTTGGCTTCTCTTAACTTTCTCTCTTTGGTCATTTTTCCTGTTTTCAGTTCTCACGCTTGGGTATTGTGGCTGTCACATTTGAGTTATTTGTACCTTTTCAAGATCGGGCTTACCTTTGATTTAGAGGACCTGCCCTTTTACACGCAGGAGGAATTAGAGGGGTTCTGTAGAGAGAGAGGGCTGCCTGTAGAAGGGGACCTCAGCAGATCTCTGAATTTCTTTGAAAGGTTTGTGACATATACCCAGGGAGGGAGTGTGCTTAGGGAGTACCCAGAGGATCCTGAGTGTAGCGAGGGTTCCCAATGGGAGTGCTCCCAGACCTCATCCCTAGAGAGTGGTAGAGAGACTGATCAGGTGGGTGAGAATGGCCGGGTGGGGACGCCAGTTGACAAGGAAGGGCCCTGTGATAGGGAGTCCCTTGCTGGGTCCAGTGTAAGAAGCAGGGCTACCTCTCATTCCTTGACACCTTGTGAGCTAAGAGATAGGTGGGAAGAGAGGGACCTGAAGATGCAGTTAGCGCGCCTAGCTGTTGAGGAGAGAAGGGCTGAGGTATAGAAGGCCTTAGTACAGGAGAGAATGGCAGAGGCGGAGAGGGCCTTTGCCAGAGAAAGACTCGCTCTAGAGTGCAGTCTGAGGGTTCTGGACTCACCAGCGCTGCAGGTGGAGTCCAGTGGTGGCAACAATGTACAGTGCTGTAGCAAAGATAATCCTCACATACCCATAGATCTGGTACCTAGGTTCCAAAAGGGGGGTGACATACGTCAGTGGTTAAAGGAATATGAGAGGGCTCTGGTAGAGCACAGGATCCCTGAGAAGGATTGGGGAACTGGCATAGGGAGCTTTATTCCTGAGGAGGGGAGGGATGCCCTACTGACTCTAGAAGAGAGTGACAAGGAGGGGTACTCCACTATGAAGAACGCACTGATTGAGAAGAATGGTTTTTCCCCTAAGGAATACAGCAAAAGGTTTAGGGGCGGTAAGAAACTGTCCCACCAGTTTTGGGAGGAGTTTGTGGAGGATTGTTGCATTGCACTAGATGGATGGGTGAAGGGTAGCACAGTAAACAATTTTGAAGGGCTATTTAATCTGATTGTCAGAGAGCACCTGCTTTGTTGTTGTTTTTCAGAGTTACGCCAACACTTGTCAGTGTGTGAGCTCTCTGACCCCAGGGAGCTTGCAAAGGAGGCAGACTTCTGGTTGCGTAGCAGGGTGTCTGGTTTGGCATTAGGGAGTGTTCCTAATGAGAGTGGTCTAGGTGTTTCCCAAACAGGTGTGGTGGGAAAGGCTTGTGTCCCAGGTAGGTCCCAGAGTATTGGGGCGGGTAAGGCACCCCATGTCCAGTCTCAGAGTAGAGGGAATGGGGTTGGGCTGAGGCTCAGGGTACTCGAGCCCCAGTCCCAGGTCCTGGAGTGTTCCATGAGTGAACGCCATGAGGCGAGCCTAGCCTGTGCCGTAGGACCAGCTGTTCAGAAGGATCCCATTTTGTCATTAGGACTTGGGCGGGTGGCTGGTGATAGCGTTCCACCGGTCCTGGTGTCTGGTAGTCTCACTCTACAGCGGAGGAGGCGGAAATCCAGGCATAGGGTCGAGAGGGGGCTGCGGGCCCCAGTGGAGAACCTGGAGGGTCAGGGGTCAGCTCTGAGAGCAGAGCCCCCCAGGAATGACCTTGGTGAGACCATTTCTGGGTTGGGAGGAATCCAGACTCTGTCAGATGGGCAGAGGTCAGGAGACCTGCGCCAGCCAGACTCTTGTGTGGCCCTTGGGGAATTGGTTTCCCTGGTGGGGGTAGGTGTGCCCCCCAGGAAGTCCTGGTGCGCCAGGCAATAATTCAACCACAGGGTGGTGACTCAGGGTTGGATGATCAGGTTCAGGGGGTAAAGTCTGACCTGATGGGGAGTAGGTGTACTCCCAAGGAAGTCCTGGTGCGCCAGGCAGTGGTTCAGCCGCAGGGTAGTGACTGTGGGTTGGATTGCCAGATTCAGGGGGTAAGCTCTGATCTGGTAGGGGGTAGGTGTGCTCCCAAGGAAGTCCTGGTTTGCTGGGCAATGGTCCAGTCTAAGGGTGTCGTCCGTGGACTAGATAGACAGGTTCAGGGGGTAAACTCTGACCTGGTTGGAGGGGAGGTTAGTGTGCTCACCCCCGTGTGAAACTTCTGTTGGCTTCTCCCGAGGTGGGGAGACGCAGGACTCTGGAAGTGAGGTTCAAGGAGGGGGAAGCCCGCCCTGGACCCCAGTGCAACCCAAGGGTGTCGTCCCTAGGTTGGGTGGTCAGTCGCCAGGTAGTGATCCTGGGCTGGCGAGAGAGTTGTGCAGGGCTGCTGTACCCAGCACCCTGGCAAGTGTGGATTCTGGTGATACCCCTCCTAGGAGAGGAGGGCGGGATCCTAGAAGGAGGGGTAGAGGGAGGAAGAACCTTGCCTCTCGCCCCTGTAGAACCTATGGGTGCGGACCCTAGGTTGTTGGATCAGTGGCAGGGTAGAGCCCCTGAACTGATTGGAAATGGAGTGGAGACAGGTTGCTTTGCACCTGGGGCTACCGCCCCCCACTCGTTATGGTTTCAGAGACCAGAGGCTCCTAGATGGCCTGGGGCCTGGTTCTGGCCTTTGGCAGCTAGAGAACCCTTGTAGGTTGGTCTAGGCTGCCTGGGATGCATTGACAGAGAGATCCAAGTGGAGACAGGAAGGCGTAGAACTAGAACATGCCCCTGCTGTTGTCGGCCTGGGTCCTTGTTCTATTGCCCCAATCAGGGAAGTACATCAAGGTATTGATTGTTCTCCCCTGGCTTTTGGCTGGTAGGGGGTTGTGTTGGACTTTTTGCCTTACGAAGGGTCATCCCCAGTCTTTTTTGCCTACTTCCTCCTGGTTTTTCTGACCTCTCGCTGTTGGCTCTAGGACTTTGAGCACTTTATCACTGCTGACCAGTGCTAAAGTGCAGGTGCTCTCCCATCTAAAGTTGGTATGATTGGCTTATACCTAATTGGCATATTTAATTTACCTATAAGTCCCTTGGACAGTGGTATCTCTATACCCAGGGCCTGTAAATTAAATACTACTAGTGGGCCTGCAGCGCTGCTTGCGCCACCCACTGAAGTAGACTTTCAAACCTGTCTCAGGCCTGCTAGCGCCTGGCCTGTGTGCGCAGTTTTCTGCCTCAGGGACCTGGCATCTAAATGTACTTGCCAGGCCCAGAACTCCCCTTTTACTACATGTAAGTCACCCCTAAGGTATGGCGTAGCTAGCCCTATGGGCAGGGTGCTATGTTTGTAGCAAGGCAGGACATGTGCCATATTGCATGGCCTGTCCTAGTAGTGAAAAACAGCCTAACTTGGCGTCTCACTGCTGTGAGTGCTGCCTTCTCATAGGATTGCATTAGAAATGCCCTGCCTTATGTGTAAGGGGTATTGTCTGATTTATGAGGGGTAGCGTAGGCGTGTTTGGTATGGTTGTAATGGTGATAATAAATGCTGCTTACTGGTGTGGGTGTATTTTTTATTACTATCACAGAAATGCCACTTCTAGAAAGTGCGCATTTACCTGTGCTTATGAGTCTGGTGTTTTGCAGCTTGACTCCAATCCACGTCTGGGCAGAGTGACAGTTGGGGCTTTGGGTATACTTTTCAGACAGCCTGTACACAGGGAGGGTGGAGGTGTCACAGAGGTGCATCTGCATACTGAATAGTCTTCCTGGGCTGAGAGAAGGGAGAGGCAGGGCACACCTGCATTTGTAAAGACTGTGCCCTGGCCTCACACAATAGGGTTGTTAACCCCCCACTGATGTTTGGAGCCTGTGCTGAAAGGAGAGAGGGGGCACCCCCAGAACCAGTTGTAACTGGCTGGAACCTCCTCCCCCTAGCATTGTAAAACACTCTAAGGACTGACTATAAGTACAGGGGAATTTTCCCCACAATTTGGAGACTCTTGGAATCATCTTGGAACTGGACACCAAAGGATGAAAGGACTCACCAGGAACCGCCATGGACTGCTGTGCTGACCTGTGACCTGCCTGGTCACTGTGAAGGACTTGCCACTTGATGCCTTTCACTTGTGCTGGCCTGTAGCTGGGCCCTCCACCTGAGGACCTTGTCTTAAGATTCTGCTCCCCAGGGACAGGGTGCTGCGGCCCCTGACCCCTGCATCCATTTCTTCACGAGGGGTGCTTCTCCGTGGTTGCGGCTGCCATAGTACTGATTGCAGCGCGCTTATGGAGCCTTGGGAGCTCGTAGGCTCCTTGCTGCATTGTGCCCCTTTAAATAAGATCACCGCAGCGGCCCGGGAAGCTGGAAGAAAACTCGCGCACCGTATCGGGTGCAGGCGAGTGTCTGCTCGGGTCCCAGGAGGGGTCTGATCTTCTTGTGGCTTCACGGCAGGACCAGGGGAAGGCACAAGGAGTGCCCCCTGGCCTCTGCGTTAGAAGCAGGACGCTCCTTTTCTGCTGTTAGGTAAAACGGGCATTATTGTGGGCCCCCCCCTTGGTGGAAGGGCCAGTGGAGGCCCGGGGGGGCCCTCAGAGATCGTGGGTCCCGGGAGGGGCCTGTCATTAAACCAGAGGGGGTGCGTGTTGCCCCCCTCCTGCCCTAAGTTGTTTTTGCTGGCTTTGGCCCCCCTCGTGAGGTCCGGTTGAGGCCCTAGGGGGCCCCCAGTAATCACGGTCCCCGGAGGAGCCGGTCTATAAAAGAGAGGAGGTGTATGTCGCCCTCCTCTGACCCCAGAGTATAAGGGAGGCCCCCGTTTTGCGCATAGGAGCGCTGGGGGCCCCATTGTTGGCCTTCTAGGCACTGGAGGTGCCTTCATCCAGCCAAGTACTGTTTAAAGGACCAATATAGTTGCAATCCAAAGTTCTTTCTACAGACTTTTGTTTGATTCATAAATTATCTACCTGCGTTTGATGTTTTTACATATGTGTATGCAAATGTTCCTTTTATGGACATGCTTGCTAATATGTTTTTCTAAATTGCCATGTTTTTTAATTTCCTACTTTGGGCATTTTATGATATTCTTATGACAAGTGCTGTGATGTAATAATGTGTTTTCCTGACTACTGCTTATGTTGCAGAATACTGAGTAAACTGTGTGTTATGTGTGACTGCTGCTAGGTTGCAGAGTAACTAATGTGTAACGTTCTGACAACTGCTACGGTAGCAGGATAGTACTGATATGTGATGTTTGGTCTGATAATTGCCTTGTGTACAATACAGTATATTTTCATATACTCTGGTGTTGTGTTTCCTTTGTGGTGGGGATGTTGCGTCACAGGTGTTGTGTGTGTTGTGCAAACGCTTTACACATTGCCTCCAGGTTAAGCCTGACTGCTCTTGCCAAGCTACCAAAGGGGTGAGCAGGGGGTATCTTGGACGTGTAACTCCCTTTCCTTGACTAGAGTGGGTAAGTTCTGCCTGGCTGAGGTGCATACCCTAGCCAACCAGAAACCCCACTTCTAACACAAAGTATATGGCCCATTCTGCAATAAT
The DNA here is from genome assembly GCF_031143425.1 of Pleurodeles waltl. NCBI lineage: Eukaryota > Metazoa > Chordata > Amphibia > Caudata > Salamandridae > Pleurodeles > Pleurodeles waltl. The sequence continues at coordinate 262,393,553 of NC_090448.1, read as the reverse complement.
TAATGTAACAGGGACAGTCTTCAAAGCAGTAACAAAATAGCCTTAAGGCAGGACAAATGTAAAGCATTGACCTAATAAACCAAAAGAATTTGGAATGTCAGGCCAAGGAACAAATGAAGAGTGAAGGGCATGTGATGGGCATGATGAAAGCCCACAGAAGTAGATTACAACATGTCGAGAGACAGTGCATGCATGCTGCCTAGGCTCGACCTAAAAAGGGTGAATGCCTTCCTGACTCTAAGATAATCTAGGTGATGAATGTGGACTAGACCTTGAAGAAGGCCTATGTAGGGAGAGTCCTTTTCCGTAGAAACCTTCCTTGAGGACCTGGGAGCTGTAGGAGTTACCAGGAGGAACTTTTCCAGCAGCACAAGACCTTTGGAACTAGGAGACAGATGTGTGAAAAAAAACCTTAACGAATAGCAAATAGTGATTTTTTAAGAAATCGCTATTCTTGAGTCACAACATGCAATGTAACAAAATTGCGATTCGGAAATAGTGATTTCTTAAAATTCGCTAATGCAATTTGCGAGGCCCAAATACCGAATCGCAAAAATATTTGCGATTTGATATTTGAAAATCACAAATTGCAAAAACGGACACCTGGCACAGCCTGATGACATCACAAGCAGGAAGTGAGTCAGCCCAGGCTGTTTCCAGGAGCCACACCCGAAGGAGCAGTGAGAGAGACACAGCCCAGCCCCAGGGAGCAAGTCTGTTAGCAAGGCAGGACTTTACATCACCATGGCCAATGCTGCTAATGGGAAGGAGAAGGGAGAGAGCAAGAGAAAACTGAAGTTCAGTGAGCAAGAACTGGAGGTGCTAACTGAGGAGATGGTGAGGAGCCATGACCGGCTTTTTGGGAAGAGCTCACTCCAGGTCCCAGAGAGTGAGAAGCGCAAACTCTGGGCTGACATACAGACCAAAATCTGCTCAGTGGGGGTTGCACAGCGCTCAGTGGAGGAGATAAGAAAGAGGTGGTACAACCTGCGTTCCAGTGCCAAGGAGAGGGTGGCCAGCAGACTACAGGAGGCAAGGAGCACAGGAGGCGGACCATTCACCCAGACACCCTCCACCCCCATGGAAGACCTGGTGGAGTCGACACTGCTCCCAGAAGCTATCAGTGGGGTCACTGACATAGACACGTCCGGCGCACCCAGCACCAGTAAAGGTAAGTACAATAATGAAATGTAACCCCATAAGTGTATGTACAAATGCCCCTTAGGAAATAGCAAGTAGTGCAAACCATTGTGAGTAGTACTCCAGTCCACATCTTAGATGCGGCACAACAATGCCTTATGGGAGTGGTAGTCCATAACCCAGAGCTGAAAGTAGCACATAGAATGTAATTAAGTAGAGCGACAACCAGAAGAACACAACACTCACTACATAGTGATACGATGTAACTGTACATTTATTTCCATTGTGCAACATTTGGTGATACATATATAAATGACATGCTGCACATTGTCATTGCAGATGGCCCAGGCCTAGCAGCAGCAGATTGTGCCATAGTGGGGGATGTTGAAACACAGCCTCCATCAGACTCCAACACCAGCGAGTCAGTGAGTATTGCGCCAATCAGACGCAGGGCAAGGGTTGTAACTCTCCCTGATTTGAGCCTGGACCCGGATGACATGCCGGTGATGAAGGCCACACTCCATCCCCAGAAGCCAGATCCATCGTAAGGCAGCAGTCCCTGCCCCAGCATCACTCAACACCCCGCTGGAGGCCTCACGATGCAGTCACACAGCACGTGGAAGTAGGTGAGGGCCCATCATTCTTCGTGGCCTGGAATCATCAATGCTTAAAGTGCAGCGCCTGCAAAACAAAAACATTAGGGCAATGCACAGGCAGATGCAGGCACACAATGCCAACATGGGAGGGGGGGCTGCAGAAGCAGTTGGAGTGCCTTAATACAAACATTTGCAAGCTGCATGAGGGACAGCTTACAGCTGCGGAGAACACCAAGGAACTGACCAATGCAGTAAAGGAACTCTGTACAGAGATCAGGCATGAGCAAGTCAGCCACTGCAGGCATGAAAGGCGATTAATGGGGATGTTTAGTGGCTTTTGTAGATCAGTCAATCGCCTTGTGACATTTACTGCCCTCATATCACAGCGTGCTGTGGCCGCACAGGTAGAGGCAGCACACAGCAGTCGGGATGTAGCCCAGGGACTGGTCCAGATTACAAACGTTCTGGATACTATGCTGGCAAATCGCAGTGCTACACCCAGTGAACTTGGACTAGGGGATACTGAGGATTTATCTAGCCTCACCTCGCAGTGCCCATGACGGATCTTAGGCGTCACAGTGCCAGGCACAGCACTGCCACAGAGGCTCATACAAGAGGTGCGGTGAGGCCACTGCGCACTCGAGTGAAATGCATGGCCATAAAAAGTGACTTTGATGGCCACAGGAGACTGACTGCACATGTTGATTTACTGTAATCTATGAAGACAATAGTGCAACACTGTAAATGGCTCATTTATTACACATGTGTATTGTTTTGTACTCATGACACGTTTGTTACCTGAAGTCAATGTGTTAAAGGTGCTAAATACCAGAAAACATGTCAGTGAGGTTGTGTTGTCATGACTTTTATCTGAAATGGTTGTGCGTGATGTCATCACGCCTTTGCCTGCCCTCTGCTGCACTGGCCCTGTCTGCTGGCTGTAGGGGTGGTATGGGATCATCATTCTCATCTGAGTCTGGCTCTGATATTCCCACAGGTATGCCCCTGGTGGTAGCTATATTGTGCAAGATCGCACATGTGGCCACTATTTTACAGGTCGGGCTGTACTGTAGTGCCCCTCCACTTTTGTGGATGCACCGGAAGCGACTCCTCAGCACGCCAAAGGTGCGCTCCACCACATTGCGGGTTGCCCTGTGTGCTGAATTGTATCTCCGCTCTTCTGGTGTTGAAGGATTTAGATAGGGCGTCATCATGTAGGTGCGCACTGCATAGGCACTGTCTCCTGGAAGGAACAGAGGGTATAATGAGTAGCTGAGCCATCTGACGTCACACTGCCATCAATGCACATTTGTAAAGTGGGAAAATACCTAGTAGATATCCTTCACCAAATTCCCCATTTAGCAGTCTTGTGTGAATCCCGCTGTGGCGAAAAATGTATGAATCATGTGTGCTCCCTGGGTACCTGGCCATGAGATCAGTTATGATGTAGGAGGCATTGCATATCACCTGTATGTTCATTGAATGTTGGTATTTACGGTTCCGGTACACATACTCTGTGACCGATGGTGGACTGAATGCAACATGTGTCCCATCTATGGCACCTAGGACGTGGGGGAACTGTGCTATCTGGTAGAAATCTATTTTTGTCTGCTGTATTTCCTGTGGGGTGTGAGGGAATCTGATGTACTGGTGTATCCTACTCAGCATGACGTTTAGAAATGCATTGAAAAATATAGAGAGGGCTCTCTGTGATACCCCTCCAGCTGCAGCTATAATCCCTTGATAGCTCCCTGTGGCAAGTAGGTGCAGGGAGCATAATACCTGAACATAGGTAGGTATGCTATTGGTCCTGTGTGTTGTGCGCTGCAGTATGGGTTGTAGCTCAGCTATCAGGTCAAGTTTCATGGCTGAGTTCAACCTGTACTTCTCATATATTTCCTCCTCAGTCTGGTCAAAAAGGGTAACGCGGACTCTGAAAATGAGCTCCTGTCTCCTCCTCCCTCTCCTCAAACCTGCCAAGATCCTCATTCTCCTCGCAATGACCTAGAGTGCAACCATTGTGGAAAATAGTCAGAGGCATTCTGGGCCTCTTTATATAGGTTGCACGTGGTTACCACCTGGTTTCACTCCGTGGTAATTTGCATGTGCAAATGGCCATTCTGCAAAAATTCGCAATTTGCGAATTTTTGATGCATCGAATTGCGACATGGTTTTGCGTGTAGCATTTTGCGTCTCGCAATTTGCAATGTGAAATACCGAATCTGTATTTGCGAGTCGCTATTCTGACTCGCAATTTGCGAAATGCTAATTGTGATTCGGTATTTCATGTCGCAAATTGGGAGACGCAAAATGCGACACGCAAAACCATGCCACTTCGCCAAAAATCGCAAATTTCGCGATTCCTTGTTTTTGGCCTGCAAATGCCTTTCATGCATCGCAGACCACATTTTTGCATTCGCAAATGGACGAATTCTGCGATTTGCACCATTTGCGAATGCAAAATAGTTTGATACATCTGGCCCTAAATACTTTTTTGTAACCCTGGAGGAGGGTGATAAGGTGGTAATGCTTCCCAAGGCACAGCACATTCTCGGAATGAAAGATATCATCTGCTCAGAGCTTTATGTCTTCATCTGGCTTCGTGGAACCCTGTCTGGCTACAGCTTTCAGTCTTGCCCCACTCGAGGAATCTGAGAACCGAAAAACATGACATGGGGGCATATTTATGAGAAGTGATGCAACACTGCATTGTGGCAGCATGGTGTCAAAAGAACTTGCACTGGTAAGCGCTATTTTCTTGCCACAAGGATGTGCCAGATTTATGGTTTGTTGTACGCTCCAAAGGTGCCTCAAACATTTTTAATGTATCTTAAATAAAAAAGATTGCAACTTGTTGTGAGGCAACTGGCCCCTATGTGATGCAAAGCTGATTTGCGTGTCATAAAGCACTTGTAATTGCCCAAATTCAGCATTACATCACATAGGAGTGTGTTGCCTGGTGGGAAGCGTAATAAAAGGCTCATTTACAAAATCAGAACAGCAGACCAAAACAACTCCACAAAATGGAAAGAGCACCATCTACGAGTCAAGAGAGCAACAATCCCAACCCCAGCCACGATGATCAGGCCATGGGAGGAGGAAGAGGAAGTTCAATTTCAGTGAGAAGGAGAACCACATATTAAAAGCTGAAGTCAGAAAAAATTAACACCTGCTCTTTGTCACCTCCAAATTGCCATTACGGAAGACGGACCGTATTTGTAAATCCATAGTTGACAAAATAAACAATGTCGGGCAAACAAAGAGAACAGTGCTGGAGATGAGCAAATGTGTCATGACTATAGGCACAGGGCTGAAGAGAAACTGGTCAAGAACCTTAGGGCAGCCATGAGGACTGGCAGAGGGCCTGATCGCCAGGAAGACTTGACCCACTGGAGAAGTAGGTGGTGTCACTCATCCCAACAAAGTTAGTTGGAAAGGTTCCCAGATAGGACAGTGCTGCTATTGAGTACCAGGAACAAATACAGGGTAAGTGACAACAAGGGACCATAGGGCATATTAAATAGATTTGTAATGTAATACAGCACAGCAAGTCACTTTGCAGCAAAGTGTGCTTAATCATGCATCACATAACTCAGAAAAATTGCCCTGTGACATATGTTTATCACCAGCTCTGACAACTTTCACTCATTTATGTGTGATGTGCTGGCAGTGTGCAGGTTTTCCAATTACTCCTGGGACTTGTGGTCTAATCTACAACATGATAGACTTGGTCTACAAATATCACAGTACAAACCAAAAACACCCCAACTGCTGCTCTGAAAGGAGTAGGAGGGTCATATTTAGTATGGCCAGAATGGTGATAAAAATCCTGCTGACTGGTGAAGTTAGATTTAATATTACTATTTTAGAAATGCCACATTTAGAAAGTTATCATTTCTCTGCACTTAAATCTTTCTGTGCCTTACAAACCACATCTGGTTGAGTTTAGTTGACAGCTCCTTGTGCATTCACTCAGACACACCCCAAACACAAGATACTTAGCCTCACTTGCATACATCTGCACTTTGAATGGGTCTTTCTGGGCTGGGAGGGTGTAGGCCCTGCCCTCACACAAAGGACTGCCACACCCCCTACTGGGACCCTGGCAGACATGATTGAACTGAAAGGGGACCTGGTGTGCTTCTAAGCCACTCTTTGAAGTCTCCCCCACATCAAAGGCACATTTGGGTATTTAAACAGGGCCTCTGTCCCTATCAACTCAGACACTTCCTGGAGAAGAAACCTGAACCAGAACCTGCATCCTGCTAAGAAGAACTGCCTGGCTGCCCAAAGGACTCACCTGTATGCTTTCTGTGAAGGACTGCTGCCTTGCTGTTACCCTGCTGCCTTGCTGCTCTCTGCCTGTGGTGAAGAAGTGCTCTCCAAGGGCTTGAATGGAGCTTGCCTCCTGTTTCCTGAAGTCTAAGGACCAAATATACTTCATTTCTTCAAGAAGGACTCCTTATGCGGTGAAATTCGACTCACAGCCTGCCAGAAATGACGCACAGCCTGCACTGCTGTGAAAATTTCACTGCATGCCGAACCGGAACGATGCAGCCCCACTTCGAAGTGAGAAGATCGATGCAGCGCCAGGGTAGCAACCGGAAATTCAACGCACGGCCCACCGAATGGGAACGACACAGCCCAACTTTCAGAAAGGAATTGACGCAGCGCCTGCCGTGCGGTAGAAAATGCGACACAAAGTCCACCGGATCGACGCAGCTCCTGTGACTTCATCCTGCCAGTGCAGGAAATCCACGCACCATCCCCGGAGCATCTGAAAACCCCTCAACCCGAAGAGGATCCACGACCAAATACCGGCAATCGACGCACAGCCGCCCCTGCGTAAAAATTAAACTATGCATCGCTGTGTGTGGCCTGAGAAATCAACGCACACCCCTTTGTTTCCACGCATCTCCTCCTCTACGATTCTTTGCAGAGATTTTTCATGGGAACCAGGTACTTTGTGCTTGAAAGAGACTTTGTTTGCTTTTAAAAGACTTAAGACACTTTACATCATTTTTTGGTAATATCTCAACATTTACTTATTGCATCTTTAATCATTTTGACCTGCATCTTATCAGATAAATATTATCTATTTTTCTAAACACTGTGTGGTGTATTTTTGTGGTGCTATATGGTGTTATTGTATGGTTTATTGCACAAATGCTTTACACATTACCTTCTAAGTGAAGACTGACTGCTCAGTGCCAAGCTACCAGAAGGTGGGCACAGGAAAATGTATGTAAAATAACAAATTAACATGACTTGGGCACTGCTGTGGTATTAACCTATTGCTAGGGGGAATGCTGGAACCCTGGTGACATGGTGCAATGGACTCAGAAGCGGGGTGAAGAATCTAATGTAACATCAGTGTAGGCACTAATCACAAAAGTTATGTTCAATGTAAAAAGTGGCTGTTACCTGTACTCACTCTTCTATGCAGAGCAGGCCAGCAAGCAGCCAGGCTGCTTTGCATTATGTGTCATTAAATTAATAGTACCCCTTGTTCATACAGAGGTAGTCTGAACAATGTAGAGGTTCTGCCATGTGTAAGGCAACAGTAATCTAACATGGCCTAAACTGCTTCTTGTAACATATGTTCCACATATCCATGTGTATTTGACATATTAAACAACAATAAAAACACCTATGACTATATATCAAATGGATCAATATTGATACTAGAAATTGGGTCTCTAGTTGTCAGAGGAATGCATCCTGTCAAAGTAAGGACCAGTTTAAAAAATAGAGAATATTTATCTGAATTAAACAAGACAAAAGTAACAAACATCCAATAAGTAGAACTCAGCATACACATTTTTTAAGAATAAACTGCAATGTAGTGCTTAGAAGTCAATAGTGCTAAAAGGTTACATAAGAATGTGCTAGATGGGGTAAATCAAAATTTCAGGCTGACCACGGGGAGAAGAGGTTGGCTACAGGACTTATGCAGGGCTCGCTGAAAAAGTACCTTGGTTTGGTGTCAGCTTTGAAGACTCATTGCATTGATTCTGATTCCTGCATTCAGGTAGATGTTCTGTCATCGAGCCTCACAGTAGGGCCCATGTCGTCTTCAAACCCCTTTCAATGTAGGCCATCCGTCATCACTGAGTATCTCAGATGGGAACTGTGTAGTCTTTGAATTGGCCCTGTGTTGGAGTACATTGTGTTAGTTCAGCACATCGGCCTTGATATGTCGATTCTTGAAGAAAAACAGCTGTAGAATTTATTTTCACGGGTAAGGACTGGATTGACACCTCTTTGCAGGGCAGGACTCACAGTGGGCAGAGTCCAGCAGCTGAGGCAGGGTTGATGGAAGTCTCTGATGGCACTGAGACTTCCAGAACATGGGGCAAGCCAGCAAGCCCTTGGAGATCTTGTGTTCACTCCCAGGCAACTAGCAGCAGGCAGCAACCCAGCACAGCAGAGTGGATAGCAAAGTTGCAGTCCTTCCTACAGTACATCAATCAGCAGGCAGCAGGACAACACATCAATGCAGTTAGCAAAGGGGCTGCTCCTTTTACAGCACAACATCTCTTCCTCCTGGCAGAATGGCCTTGGTTCCAGCAGAGATCTGATTTCGTAGGGTTTGGAGTCCAGTACTTATACCCAGTTGAGCCTTTGAAGTGGGGAGACTTCAAAGAGAAGCCTTTGAATTGCACAAGGTCTCTGCCTTTCCTTCCCTGGCTTCAGATACTCTACAGGGGGTTATGCAGGAATTTGTGTGGGGACAGGCACAGCCCTATTGAGGCATCAGTCTCAGCTCCTCCCATCTAGCACAGGAAGGCCCATCAGCGTAGGGATGGGCTATCAGTAGTAAATGTCACACCACAGCTTCCTTTGTGTGTTACTCTATAAAGGGAATGCACAAGGACCTCATTGTGATTTTGGCGGTAAAAACCGCCTACCGCCACTGCGATTGCTGCCAAAAGACCGTCACCGTCGCTACCATCCGTCTGCCATATTATGACCACAACCGGATTTCCGCCACTAGAAGGGTGGAAATCCGGCTGTCGCCATAATGGCAGATAGCAGTAAGGTGGCACTTCTACCACCAGCAGTGCCATGCCAGTAGTCGGACGCCAGCCATATTATGACAAATAATACGGCCTGGCGGTGGTCTGCTGGCGGGCGCTGCTGGCAGTAGAAGCGCCCCGTCCCGTCTCCTGCTGGAAGAGCACCTGGATCCAGGTAAGTTGGGTCTCTGACAGGGAAGAGGTGGGGGTTGTTGTGTGTGTGTGTGTGGGGGGAGGGTGTGCATGTATGAGTATGTGTGTGAATGCGAGTGTGTGTTTAGTGTTCATTGCGTGCATGTATGAATGTGTGTGAGTGCGTGTACGTATGGAAGTGTGAGTGCGTGTATGTATGGAAGTGTGAGTGTGTGTACGTATAGAAATTGGAATGCGTGTCTACGTATATGTTTTGATGTTGTGGGATGTGTTTGGTGAATGGATGAATGCATGCGTGTATGTATGACTGACTGAGTGTGTCTGCGTGTGTTTGTGTGAATGGGGGGACGTGGATGTAGGGGGATTTGGGGGAATTATTTGGAAAGGTATGGAGGCCTCCTATCAGTGACAGGGAGCTAATTCCCTGTCACTGATAGGGCCTACCGCCATGGTTTTCGTGGCATTACGAACGCCATGAAAACCATGGCAGTGGGCAGGGACATAATACCGCCGGCGGCACAATGGCGGCTGCCGGGCTGGAGATGGTTATCTCCAGCTGGCTGCTACCGCCATGGAGGTCGGAGTGGTACATTGGCAGGTTGGCTTCAGCCAACCGGCCATAGTCTTAATATGGTGGTACCGCCATCCTGTTGGGGTTACTACCGCTACATTAACGCCGACTGCCGGGGTCATAATGACCCCCATAATGTTTAAAGTGAGAAAATGCCAACTTTCTACAAGTGGTATTTTCAGACTTACAATTTAAAACATCAAACTCCAAATTCCTATCTTTTCCCAATTGGGAGTTACACTTAAAGGCTGGTTCAAGGTACCCCTCCCCGCCCCCAGTGTTAACATTGTAAGGGGAGATATACCTTGCAGTAGTGAAAAAGAAATTAAATAGTATTTCACTACCAGGACATGATAAGCTTAAAAGTACATTTCCAACTTTTTAATACACTGTACCCTGCCCTTGGGGCTAACTAGGTGCTAACTTAGGGGTGACCTATATGTAATAAAAAGGAAGGTTTGGGCCTGGCAGGTGGGTGCACTTACCAGGTCAAAATGGCAGTTTAAAACTGCACACACTCGCTGTGCAATGGCGGCCCTTAGACAGGAACACTAGTAGTATTTAATTTACAGACTCTAAGAACATACAGTGCACTTTACTAGGGACTTACAAGTAAATTAAATATGGCAATTGTGGATAAGACAATATCACCATGTCTGGAATCCAGAGCACCTGCAATTTAGCACTAGTTGGCAGTGGTAAACAGAATTGTAAGGCCAGCCAAAATGAAGAAAAAAACAGGTGGTCAACAGGCAAAAAGTGAGTGGAAACCATGCCAAGGATGCCTGATGACATTTGTCAGTGCTTCCAGGCCACTTTCATAGTGGTCCTGTGTTTGACATCATGCCACCTTCTTTGTGACCCAGGACTGTAATTATTGCTTGGGCACCTGTTTATTTTTACCAATTTTGGACGTTGAAACCCTCATATCTTCCCTAATGGCATTTTGCACCTCCTCACGGAAGTTCTCCTCACCTCTACATGTTGCATGACATGTCTTCAAAATAGACTCTGTCTGGTCATAAACAAGCTTTATAACTGTTGATGTTGGTCAAAATAGGAAAATGGGACTCCTGGCAAAGACTTTGAAGGACAATCAATCTTCAATGAAATAGCGGTTGTACACAGATTGGTACAAGACCATAAATTGTACTGTATTTGGATTTTTCTTTTCTGAAAGTACTACATGGAGGAAAAGTACATTCATAATCCACTTGTTCTCATCATAAGAAGAGTGAGCAAATCCCAAATTTGAATGCTGATTTCGGTATGCACCTACACCAGTTATAAGCACCGCTATTGTCTAATAAGCAATGTGTTTTCTCCCAAGGTAATGTCAGTGTGTAACATCAAGCAGCAGTGACTTGACTGACACTCAGTGAGAGTCTGCTCCTAATCAGATTCATATTTACCACCTAAAACACGAAATATGAGTCCATAACACTGTTCCACTCATCCATACAAATGTTGCTTAGTAAACATATCAAATTCATCACCCTAAATTTACAACATCAATGGACACACTGATAAGATTCTCCTGTAAATACATCTGCATATTTGCACCAATATACCTGTGCCAATATTCATCATGAATTAGCATCATACCTGTGCCATACATGGCGAAGCAAGGAAAATTCAATACCCTGATTGTCAGTAACAAAGAAGTGCAAGGGCTCCATGTTGGGGACCTGTGCAAACTGATAATTGATAAAATCAACTGCCACACTAGGCAAAGAAAATGGAAGGTGTATCTGTGTCCCTGAGAGGCCTATTATGTGTCAAGTGTGAGTTTAAACACATAGTACATCTCTGGTAAATTGTGCATACATTTATCATATAAGTGTTAGACCACAGAATGAGAAACAACCCAGCACCTCCCCAAGGGAAGAGCAAATGGGAGATATATGGGCATTACACTTTGAAATTACTTTATCAAAGTCAGTTGCATGTTGTACCACACTTAGCAAATATGCAATGACAATGATGATGGACAATTTATAACAGCTGTGACTACATGCACAAAGGCAAAGGGCAAAATCAAAAGAATCTACATTTGGACAAATGTTTGACCAAAAAACACATTTTAATAAGTACAGTACATAAAAATATAGTTAAAGATCAATCAGTCAGCAGCACCCTAGAATGCATAAAATAACAGACTGCATGACATTCAAAAACACTTGCATAACATTTTCTGTGAATGAGAGCAATAGTAATACAATTTAAAAACCGCGGTGCAAATTTCAATGGAGGAAGGAGACTGAAAATATTTAAGTCCATGTTTGTGAGAGGCAAACAGTTTGGGTAATGAAAGTATAAAGTGCCTAGTAGATTGAGCAGTCATGCAATCACAGGGACAACATGGGAGAGAGAGGTGCCAAGAATCTACAATGGGAAAAGCCACTAGAAAGTATACTGTATAAAGTCTGAACTGTGAGATACAATCTATGTTGGGTTTTATGTATCCAGGTTAGGTACAGTTCCAGGCCTGCTGTTAGGGGAATTTGCAAGTACATAATTACTGAGAACATCTCCAAAATGCTCAAAAGTCTCTTCTCCTCTCTATGGGGCTCAAACACATATTTGAGCAGCATTTGGGACTCAGGGCCTCATTGTGACCCTGGTGGTCACCAGACCGCCAGGGTCATGGTCACGTCAGACCTCTGCCGAATGTCACGGTCGAACCACTGGCACCATCACTTTTAGGACACCAGATGGCCTGCCAGTGCCGGAGGTCTCAATCCGCCAGGGCAGCGCTGCAAGCAGTGCTGCCCTGGGGATTGCGACCCCTCTCTCCGCCGGTGTTTACATGGCGGTTTCACTGCCATGTAAATGCTGGTGGAGATAGGTGCTGGGTGCCCATGTACTGCCCATGCACTTGTTTTGTAGACAGCGATTTGCATGATGGGTGCTTGTGCACCCAACGCTCAACAGCATTGCCATCGGCCATATTACGAGCCAGAGTCAATGTTGAGTGTATCCTGCTGGGCCAGCGGGCGGAAACTGTATTTCAGTGCACTGGCCCAGCAGGATACTCAAAATAGGGCCTGCGGGAAGGAGACCGCACTGGCGGTCTCCTGACCTGCAGGAGTTTGGCGGGCGGCATTTTCTGCACGCCAAACTCCTAATGAGGGCCTTAGGCCCATATTTATACTCTGTTTGTGGGGAATTAGCGTAATTTATTTTTACGCTAATTCAGCGCAAACTTAACTTCATATTTATATTTTGACCCTAGTCCCATCTAGCATCAAAATATAGGATTTAACATCATTTTTTGGACGAGTGAAGCCACCTTGTATTAGTGAGATGCAAAGTAGGCTTTCCGTCCAAAAAATGACTCTAAGCCCATTTCAGTAATCCCCAAGGTGCCTCCTGCATCATCTGTCAGCATCCCAAGGGATTAGGGTTAAATCATGTTGGAAAATGGGTTATTGGTAAGGGCAGGTAAGTACCTGCACTTAGCAATAGGCCACTAACCTCCACTTAGGTCCAGTTAGTTCTCAGTAAATTAAACCCAGCTCAACCCTTGTTAGCTTGGCAATGAGCGACAAGGCTTAACTTAGGAGACAGAGTGTAAAGCCTTCAAATATCACAAAACAGTAATTAAATAAAACAAAATCAATTTATAAAAATAGGAAATATTTGTAGCTTTGAAATGACACTAAAACTAATAAAATCGCATAAGGGGAACCAGAGATATGAATTTTTAAAGAATTATTGCTTTCTAACGCATAGAAACAAAAAGCGCCAATCTGTTCATCTGGTCGCACCCTGACTGGGGCAAAGTCAAAGTTTAAGGCCAACCGTGATGAAGCCCGGCTCGGCTACAGGCCACGGGGAGGCCTCGGTCAAAAGTTTACCTTAGGACTTAGTCGTTTTTCTGAAGATTTTCTTCAGCGGAACGAACCTGCCAGTCCAATCCGACCTCCTGGAACTCTTCCTCGGATACACGTCGCGGGAGCCCTCGTGGAGATTTTTACCTTCGGACGTAATCGTTTTTTTTAACTGAAAATCCTTCGGCCGGGGCAAACCTGGATCTTGATCCGACATCCTTGGAGCCCTCCTCGGATACGCTGGCTGGGAGGTCCCGGTCAACTTCTTACGTTCGGACTTAGGCCCATATTTATACTTTTTTATGCAAAACTGTGCCAATACAGTTTTGCATCAAAAATATTACCGCCAGCTAACACCATTTCTGTGCGCCGTGCGGGTGTCAAATTTATACTTTGACGCACAGCGGCGCAAACCACAGGTGTGAGTCATCTTCTTTGACGCACACCACAGCGTCACGTTGTAAAGAAAAACTACGTTAACGCGGCGGAAATTACTGTGAGCTGATTTACGACACCGCAAAACGGATATGTGGTGTTTTTTGACACAATAGCATCAAAATTCACAGCAAACACAGCAATTTTGGCAGAGGAGAGCCAAAATGGATCCCAGAGGCTTGCACAGACCCCAGGAAGATGACAACATACCAGGAACCAGCCAGGAGGACCCACACAAGACCCAGGACAGGGAGCAGAAGAAAAGAAAGTGTTGCTTCAGTGCAGAGGAACAGGGAATTCTGGTTAAAGAGGTGATGGAACACCAGCACCAACTGTTTGTCACCTCAAAGTTGCCAATCAGTAGGAGAGAGGCGATATGGCAACAAATTGTTGACAAGATTAACAGTGTGGCAGAAGTACGATGAACAGTCATTGAGTGCAAGAAATGCTGGCATGACTGCAAGCGCAGGACCAAGGAAAAGATGGCCAGGAACGGGAAAGCAGCACTGCAGACTGGAGGTGGGAGTCCAGCACACCAGGAGCCCCTGGACCACATGGAGGAGATGGTCGCAGCCGTCATCCCTGACGAGATCGTCACAGGGATTCAAGGACAGGACAATGCAGACTACCAGGAGACAACGCACATGCAGGGTAAGTCGCATGGGGAATTAAAATGCACAAATGTTAACTGCAAGCAGGGGGGTAATACCTACTACAAAATGCATGTAAGTCATTATATTCAGGGAGTGGCATGGGTAAAGGGGCATGGCACCGGGCCATGGCCCGTTCAGAGGAAACCTGGGGCACACCACTACACTACAAAAACATCCTTTCCATGGGTGTATGCTGCCATGCCAACTATGTTGCAAAGGTGAAGCCAGGCCAGGAGGGAAGGGCACAACGTCAAACTGGCATCCCATCACACGTCAGCCACTATACTCCCTACATTAACTAGGGTCCAATTAACAACCTCTAGCCATACCGACAGCTGGAATGTAACATTGACAACAGTTGCCACTACCACCTCCGCTGTGTGTGCTGGTCAAGTAGCTAATGGCAGTAACGTCCCCCTGGATCAAACACACCCAAATTAGAGGGTTCAGGATGACAACGTTAACAATCCCCTGAAACAAGACAAATCTTCCAGTCCTGTCAAATGTGAATGTCCATAGTTGCCGCAAACGGCAGCCAATGCCATCCACATTAGGAGGTACACAGCACTAATGTCATACCCATGCTGCATATGTCAGGGTCCATCCTGTGCCTAGGTCACAATGCAACATCCCAAATGCCATACTGCTCAGACAACAGCATTGAGGGGGAGGACACATGTAACTGGTCACAGAAACACACCTGCACAGTCAGAGGAGGAAATAGGACACTGCTACGACTATCAGGGCAATCCAATGTACCACACATTCCCCAACATCAGCAGTACACATTACCAATGCTGACATCCATATTGGGCCATAACAATGCTATACATAGTATACGCTACATTTCAACTACATATAGATGGATGTGAAAGATCAGAGACTGGGGCAGGTCCAGATCGTTAAGTGTGGTACTAGTGCCATCAGAGCACCCACAGCCAGTGAAAGGCCTCACCATGAGAATGGAAGTCGACGGAGGGTTGAGTAGGACAAGAAGGTGGCAAATCACTATTTGGCCAGAACCAACACCTAGAGGAGATGATGCTGACAAGTCCACAAACTGACCACAATACATGCGACATGCAGGTGGGGCAGAGGCCTGGGAGAATGCCCATCTGAAAGACAGGAGCAATGAACAGGAACCAAGATCACAATGTGAAAATAATCACAAGGCAGGCATGTCACATTACAAAGCCCACAACACTGACACAATAATTGTACCATATGTCATTGCAGAGGACAATGGATCTCCTGCAGATATGCCTGTCCAGGACTACCCTGATGACATGGATGACAAGCTGACAAACATCACCCAGCAGACCCTCCAAGAGGTCCTTGGAACCCTCCAGACCCCACCTTCAGTCACAAGGAGGAGCACAGATACAACAGCCATCTCAGAGGACCCACCCACCACCCCAATTGTGCGACCTGCCAGCTCCAATGCAGCTGAGGACTCTGACGACACTGGCACCAGCTTTGAGAGAGATCTGTAGTCAGAGTACAGCGAGAGCTGGTCAAGGAGGTGCAGGTGGGGATGCAAACTATGGCAGCCAGCCTTGAGGGGGTGCGTTTGTGCATGATGTCAACTGAAGAACAGGCAGCAGCTATGCAAGGGCGAACAACTATCTTGCAGGAAGTAGAAAAAAGGCTGAAGGAAATCAGCACAGCTGTAATACAGTTGACCCAACACCTACAACAGAAATCCTGTCAATGCGTGCACGAATGCAACATTGAACCCCTCAGGGCCGACCTGGCTGCCTACCATCGTGATGTGGATGCTATTCTTAAGAACCAGCAGATCCTCCTTGCAGCAGGACTGCCCTTAAGACCCCGACCGGTAGCAGCTACTGAGATGTCTGACTCCATGTCTACACACACTGAGGTGTGTGTTGCCCCTTCGCAACCACCACCACCAAGGGCAGAGGAGGCAACACACACATCAGAAGATGAAGACCAGGAACAGATCACCTTCACACGAAAGAGTACCTGGTAGCACTAGTCCCTGCCACATGGCCACCTATTACCAAGGTCCTGCGCTTTGTAACATGCCAGTCTTGCAACAACTGTACTCAAGCACTGTTCTGCAAACCACTGTTTATCTTGTCAGCCTGCCCTGTGATTGTCTCTCACTAACTCATTGGCGAGTCCTGTCCCTCTGCACTGTCTGACACTTCAACCCAGCATGTCCAATGACATGTCCATTTGCACTTGTGTAGGATCACAATGGAAGATGTCACTATAATGGACTCACAATCATGGACAATGTACATATAGCACTACAGCACTTTTCAATAAATAGCACTTACACAACCATTTTGTCTCTGTGTTATTTGACACATCAACAGTGCAGTAGATCAGTGAATTTTGCCTCCTGTCAATTATCATAGATTATCAATACAACTGTCCTGAAATAATGTGGGCTAATAACTATGCACAGTGGCTTGGATTCTACCATACTCTTTCCTTCCTGAGGGTTATTTCAGAGGAAAAGAGAAACTATGCATAATGCTGTGTTGGACAGACTAATGCTTCCTCAAGGGATGTCAAATCCAGAAAATAGTGCCTTCAAATTGTTGCTTCAATGCAAAACTAAAGTATGTGACATTTACCACAAATTTAAGCTAACACACACCAAACTGCATGAATGGAGGTGTATGAGTTCACATCCAAATAAGTAATCATGCTGAACAGTGAACAAATGATCTATGTGAGTTATGTACACTATACTACAAGAGAGCTTACTACCACTCACCTTATAAGGATTTCCTTGGACATGAGACTGCAGTCAGACTTAACACAGTGTCCCCAATACTAAATCTGGAAGCACAGTATGTGACATTGAAAACATACATCATGAAAAAGCCACACCTTGGGATCCATAGTAACCATGATTGGTGGTTGCAATGAATGGCCAAATCTTAGCTAAGTAGCTTTGGGGTAGCTGCCAATGTTACAGCTGAGCTGGGATTTGTTTGCAGCATAGGACACAAAATTGAATACAAAAGAGACACTGTTCACTCATGCCAAGGCCCTGATCTACAAGCATTTGACAGATACTATAAAGGGTTACCTAGATATTTATTAAACAGTAAAATCAGAATTGAAAACTCGGGGAACGACCTTATCTAACCTAATCTACTCTAACTACTCATTACCCACAACTGTCCCTAACTAACCTAAGCTAAACTTACTTTCATATTTAACGAAACGATCTAAACATCAACCTCCCACCCCCCTCATGAGACGGGACACATGGAGGACAACAGATACTAACCTAAACACATACTATCCTATACTAAACAAATATATATATATATTTTTTTTTTATTTCTTTTTCTTTTTTTAAACACATGAACCCCAACATTGCCCAGAAACACCCACCCACCCACACACATAAAAATAAATAGTAGAAATATTCAGGAACCCCCACCCACTAACACTAAATAAACTAACAGCCTATACTAACCTAACACTAAGCCGCCTAAACCCACAAAGTATAAGAACCAGGAAAGAGGAGGGAGGGGAGGGAATCATGTCCGTCTACATGTCTACAGGTTGGCCCTCCAGAGGGACTTCTTGATGGAACGCACCTACCAGTTGACCTGTCGCACCTCCTGCTGCAGTCTGGTCATCCTTCTAAGAACACGGTCCAATTTCCTTTGCATTTGTGAAAAAGCAGCAGGATCAATGGCTGCAGCAGGGGTGTTCTGGGTGCCAGCCGAAGATGTATGGGCCTGTGTTGTGGCAATGGCTGTAGGCTGCCCTGCAGGTGGTGCTGTGCTTGGTCCAGGAGCAGTTGCCGTTGATGGTCCCGCAAAGGTCCCAGCTGCTGTTGGTGCCACCTGGGTGGTAGTGGTGGTGGTGCTGGTGGTGGCTGTGGTAGACAAAGAAGGGCCGCCTTGTGCAAATGCCCTCCAGGCTCCGGAGGCTCGTTCATGGCGATATCTTCGGGCCATGTTGCGGTACCCAGACATGACATCAAGTATATGGTGGTATCTCATTGCCCGCCGTTGAAACTCCCTGACCTGGATGGGAGTCATATTTGCAGCAGTTAAGACAAATAGAAAATCTAACATTAGGTGCTGCATTGTGTGAAATGACACAAGAAGTAAATCAGACAATACAACTAATGTACTTGTAACAGCCCACATCATCATACAGATCATTGATTGTCCCTGAGGAAGTACATGGCAAGCCAGCCTACAAAGGTCCTATCACACATAGCACATCCAAACACTACAAGATGGGTAACAACTGGCATGATTTTGGCATCATAGTTCTGCCAGTTGTCAGCTTAAAAAAATGCTGCACATCCTCCACCACTGCCAGGGCTACAAATGTCATTGTACGGGGTGGTAATCTAGGGCCACATGATCTGTGCATTGTAAATGGACTTGCCAGTATAGAAAGCATGTGCTAATCATGAGTGGGTATACTAGGTTCAGACAAGTGATTCCCTGAATTACATGTCTGTGTACCAAACATGTATCATCAGTCCTATGTAACCTATTCACAACCCTATGCCTGTGTCTGAGGGGGGGTGGACTATCAACTAATAACTTCCAAAAACAAGGACACCCAGGAAGCTAAGGAAAGCTGGGCATGGGTTTGGCCAGCACACACACCACAGGTAAGGAGGATCTCCAAATAGGAGACAGCTAACCCTTGGACAATCCCATCAACACTCATGTTTGGAAATGCAGACCTTTGTCCACATCATTTACTACCAGTAAGCCATGACTTACAACAAACAGAGAAATGCAAGAACACCGCTGGCCATGAGTTGCATGCACACCTAGGCCATTGTACTCAAGTGCCACATACTCGTAGCACTACATGTGGAGCTACATGCTGCTAGGAAGTTTAACATACAGTTCAACATGTTCATTAGTGAATAGGGAAGCAGAGGTCTGTGGGTAAGACTTTGGCATCCCTATTCTGGGAGAATTCGGGTCTTACTGGCTGGCTAATTCACTAATATTGTCTAGTGCGACTTTTTCTGAATCAAGTTTTATCCACATGACTCATCCCTATTCACATTGCCGTGCCTACAGGACTAACCTAGAATACCAAATATGACAATACGATAAGGATTGGCCAACTCAAAGATGGTGATAAAATGATATTCCACTCATAGAACAAAACAAATTATTGGTCCGCGCATCACTCCTTGCTATGTGTCCAACACACAGAAGTCCATCACACATCACCAGCAAACACAACACATAACAGACATATCAACACTTACTGGAGATGTCTGGGTCCTCAAATCGAGCCACCTCGCCAACAGTGTAGGGTGCCGGTCCACCTGTAAGGCATGGAAGGGAGAAATGTGCTCAATGCCTGTGCACTGTACAACAATTCCAAAGAAAAATACTATGTGTAAGATTACATCATAAAGTAAAGCCTCTCAGACATGATGATACTGCATCCTACATACCACGGCAAACATGTACAGACCCAGGGACTCCAGTGAGTGATACACACATATCTGCACACATGCAGTGGCCCTAACTATCATGTGGTGGCAAACATGCTCCTTCATTAGTGAGCAGACAAAATCATGGAGTGTACTCGTCTCATCATGTGTATCCATGAGAGACATCCAAAGCCACTTTCCATGAGGACTGCATTACCAGTCAACCAGCCATTGTGACTATGACCAATTTATGACACATAGGTACAATGTACAGAGGGCCAGGGACAGTTGTTAGCCCTCAATTGTTACAGTTTCTTCATTTGATGTGGCACAGCTATGATGAGTTGCACTACCCATAGAGATTAGAACCCATGTGCATACCTTTTGCCAGCCATCCCTAATTTAAATGTGGCACTACAAACTCCAAATACCAGTCTAAGATGTTAGCTGAGCGCAGCTAGAACTTGTTACCTATGTGTCCAAATCCAGATCAGACATGTATCCGAAATGACGGAGAGGCACAATAGTTCCTAAGATTTTCGGGATTTCCATGATCGGTTTCTTTACACACTCACCAAACACACATGAGACATATGCTTGCGCCACATTGCTATCATCAACTGACGTGAAGCCTGCACACATTTTCAGGCTCCTGTTGTGTTTCTAAAGTTCGTCTAGCTGTTGAGTCAACAAATGACGGTAATGTGACAGAAAAATCTATAACTCACAGGCAACTGTGGCTTATATCTATACATAATTGGCACCTGATTTGTGTTGCTGTTTGACACAAAGGCGGCACTAGCATACAAAATACAAATGTATTCAGTAAGTTTGCTGAGCTCTTGCTTCCAAACAGCTCGCAATTGTGGTCCTTAACAAAGTAGAAATATGACCCTGTATGTTTCAGTAGCATTCCACACACTCAAAAACATTGCAGGCAGATATAGTAAAAATCAGCTACTGTCACTACAGAGCATTTAAACGTGCACATTAACATGATTTGTACTCACCAACAGGGCCACCAATCACAATCCCCAGGTGGTCCAGCAGATCTTGCTCCCTGGAAACAAGGTCAGCCCAGCGGTGCTTCAGCTGGTGGTCGTTTCTGGGTGTGTTTTAAATCCTTTGCAGATGATGCAACACCTTTGCCCACCGGAGCCTCCGTGTCTCAGTGTGATATATCACATGCCCACCTGCCTCAATCATCAGGGGTAGGAAGTGGCACACCAGCCAAATTAACCCACCCAGCTCCCCCTCTCCCATCCTGCCAAGACGAGGCCTACCCAACATATTTGTAAAAAAAGAGAAATAGGGGATAAAGGGGGAACAAAGGAGAATAGGGGGAAAGTAGGACAGGAAAAATTCAAATAAACTACTAACACAACCCAACTATCCCCAAACTAACACTACCCACAACAGACTCCCAACAAAACAAAGCCAATAGTTTACAACACAAATGACCACAAAAAACACTCAGTCAGGATACCACAACAAGTTTTTAATCACAAAAAGACAATAAAATGAACACACAGGAGACAGCTTCACTAAATGCACAGAGACAAATCGAGACACAGCCACACAGTCAGGAAATATCACAGACTGCAAAGTGAAAGTACACCCACTGTACCAATTCTGTAAACACGATATCCTATCACATCACTTCCTACCTAAAATGTGGGGCGTTTTTATTGTCATGCGTCAAAATATTTTGACGCATACAGTCTGCGAGTCATTTTTTATTGACGCACAGGAGTAGATGTAAGCCCGCATCCATATGGTTCAAAATTGTTTCAAACGTAACCAATTTTCGGAGGTACAATGTGGAAGATACCGCTCAGGGCCAATGGTTCTTTCAGTGCATTATGCGTATTTGGTCATAAGCGTAATCTTTAGACGCATGTGCGTAATTTTTTGCCACATATGCGGCAACATTTCAGGCATTAACTGGGTTTGGGTCAATTTATCATTTAAATAGTACATTATAGTTGTGACAAAACAGAGATAGGCTGATTGAACCCACTTTGGGCATGACGGTGTATGGGCACATGTAACACATCAACTACTGCGGACCATGATCCGCTACTTCATATACAGGATTTTCACTCTTGACTGACGCAATAGATGGCCAAACGTGTGTCCTACATATATGTATTACACAAATTGGGCATGTTTGGTGTCAGGAGAGGATAGCAAGGTGACGCACATAAGTACAATAACTCAATGCTTATGGCTCAATGTGTGTGCTTTGGCTACTAATATTGTTGTTGACCCACTGTGTGACCATCACAAGATGCATAGTTGCGAATATGCTTGTAGGCATGTGGAGTCAATGTGTCCAACCCTCAGATGCAAGTCAGTGTGGAAAGGAGAGAGGACATGTGTTAGTCATACATGTAGCAACAACTCGTGTGTGCACTTTCTAGTTTTTGGGTATCATCAACACCACAAATGACAAAGCATGCACCGGATAGATAGTAGACGGTTGTTCATGTCAATGGTCCCATACCTGGCCATCACATGTCTTGGAATTTTGGATACAGCTTCCTAGGCACTTGTTGGTGAACCCACCATGAGTCAGGCACATGTACATACTAAGTGGGTACTGTGTTTGCGACACGGAGAGCCAAAAATAAACCACATTTGCAATGTCACGTCACAGTTGAGGTCATATAACTGAGCCACAACTCTCCTGTGGCAGAGGAGGACCAGCAGACCAAGTGATCCAGTGATCAATTGCACAGATGTGTCTTATTCATGTGTGTGGGCCAATGTTTAGCCTGTATATTTTTAGGGGTCTATGTTGTCACAGTTATGTCCAGGTCTAGTAATGAGTCTGTGGCGGCTACTCCTGTATCTACTGAGTGTCCTTCGGAGATCAATGGAAGTAAAGCCAATGAGGATTTGAGAAGCCACATGGGGATGGGCCTACCCTGTCACTGCAGACGTGTTATGAGACTATCAACAGGGCAACCTTTGTGTGCTGAGTTAGATAATATCTCAGGATTCTTGTACCGTCAGGTGTCATCACAACATTTGTACAGAGGTTGGCCTCTAAAATTCCCACTGAATCTGGGAACATCATAGCCTCTGTGCTGATTATTCTCGCAGCTATTTACCACGCGCGTTCCATCAATATGTTGTGAGCAATGTAAATCAGCGTGTGGAATGTCAGGGTCCTAACATGTGTCGACTTTTCATGCACATTATCTGACGTTGCTGGTTCTGCTGGAGGCACCATACCCAATCCCTGCATAAGGCCATGGTACCCTGTCACAATTTGTCACTCATGCATACATGAGACCCAGACAAGGGAGAGGCCATGATTTGGGTATTTGGAAACAAGTTCCCAACAATGATACGATGAATAAACAGATTATGCTATACAATGTATTAGAGAATGCATTGTAGACCCACCTGACAAAATACCCCAGGAGGAATGTGAGGGTTGGGAAAGCAACTATGATACATATGTAGCCACAAGGACCCTTCAGGGTAAGGTACAGACAGGAGACAGTCAGGCTAACAGGATGCATGGTCAATCGAGATCTAGCAATTTCACAAGGTACATACTCAGTGGTCTGACTGAGACTGGTCAGAGGAGAAACAAGACAGCTGACATGGAAAACTGTGTTTGTCCTGTGTTTTGGAGGGTGACACATTAACCCAAGGGCTGTGTTACACAGCTGATTTTTATGGCAATGCATAACAGTGTAATCAATAAAATGGCACCTTCTATGCTGTACCAAGCATCTGCAAGGGCAGTGCATGTTAAAATGGCTGGTCTGCGTGGAGGTGCTCACAGGTGTTTGCTGCATCAGTCTCTCACAAGTCCTGTAGGTGAGATTCTAGTTCAAATGGCCAACAGTACCTTTCACAATGGAAGCAATCTACAGGTGATAATAGGGCTTAGAGACTTCAAGCCAGTGCATTATTTAACCTGACGTCCATGCAGACCAAAGTACAATGACTATGGCATACCATACTAAAGGGTGGAGCACACTGGATTAACATTATGAGTCTGTGTGTGTGTTGAGGAGGGATTATCTGAGTACACATATTACCACTTCAGACAGGTGGGGTGAGACCGGGAACATTGGTGTGTCAGGACTTAGGATATGGGCTGACATGTACATAGAATGTCATGTGCACAATGCCTGTCATAGGTGTGGCACTTGTGCTATCTATGTTCTGCTTATATGGAATTCTATTCACACATAGTCCTTGCGAAGATAGGTGATGTAACAGTTACTGCTGTCAAGGGTCTGGCCATACATTAATGTTACTATTGCAATTGCACATCCACTGCCTCATGTGTAAGGCTTTTTGTTCCATTATTGACTGATGGTGTCTTAGTTGTGTGCCTTATACTGCAATGAACCATGTTGCCAACATGAATGTGTGAAATAGGTATGGTCCTCTGCTATTGCCCTTCAAAGGTGAAATGTATGGGATATATGTCATTTCCAGTGTGTGTGAATGTGACTGTTGATTCATATGCATCACAATTACTTTGGAAATATCTGTGTCCTGATCGGTATATCAGCAATGCTCCATGAGGCTATACCCTTTTTCTGATAGTTAGAGATAAAGGTAAGCAAAAATGATTACCCAGACCATAATATGGTGATTATTATAGGTGTTTATTTACATATGTTCATACAGTGGTGATGGTGAGTTGAGTCAAAAGAAATTGTTGACAATATGTTGGCGCCTACGCAATCCTGCAGCTGTGTTTGGTTGGTCCCCCTCGTGTTGATGGCCTGCATCCTCCTCTTCCTCCTCTTCAGGCATTTGTGGCTCTGGTTCTAATAGGGGAATTTTCCTTCGTACACAAATGTTGTGCAGGATGGCACAGGTTAAAATGATCTTGCAGACCATTTCTGGTGAGTATAGGAGGCTGCCTCCGGTGAAGTCGAGGCACCTGAATCTGGACTTCAGGATGCCAAAGTCCTCTCGACTATGGTGCGTGTCCTCCTATCTGCTTCATTGTAGGCAGCTCTGCTGCAGTGCTTGGGTTGGCAAATGGGATCATAATCCATGACTGGATCCCATACCCCTGATTAGCTGAAAGAGAAAATGATTGCAATTATGTTGATGTAGCTTGCACCATTAATATTACCTTGCATGGCAGTAGTTCTCTTGTGTTGTCTGTGACTCATTTGTGTTTGTGTTATAGTGTTGATTCCTGGGCTTCTAGAATGTACCATCAGCATTGGGTTGTTTCCTTATCTGAATGGGTGTTTGGCTGTTGACCGGATGTCAGCAGTATTTTTGGAGAGTTGTAGTACAGTGTGTACTTTCTTGCATTGTGACTTGTGATACAGGTGTCCCTGTGTCTTCACTGGGGGTGAGATGATAGTTCCATACACAGAATCAATTCAACAGTGCTGGTAACACATTTGCATCTATGTACCCTGGACATCCCATGCATTTTGACATATGCAATAGATTTAATTAACCATCAGTGAGACGCTTACATTTTGCAAGGTGACAATTAGCCAAAGTTCTCCGTACGTTGTGATCACTGACGTGTTAACATTTGACTGTACACTAATTTCCCATGTGTGACAAGTTCACTGCAGACCTATTTCTCTGCCCTTGGCAAGTTGACTCAGGTTGTAACGTCTACCTAGACTACTGCACATGGTCTAGTTCAGCTGGCTAACTTGGTTGTGAGGTTGTCGTTTAGAGTTTCAGAAGGTCCGTATGGCACTACATCTGTTGTGTGTGTGTTAATTTGTGACAATGCGTATGTGTAGGAAAGTGCATCTTCCATATTGTCCCATCAAGATGTGTTTTTCGCACAGTCCACTTGTGAGAGCTGGAGTGATGTGAGATATTGGAACAGTCTCAATGATTGCATGTGACCTTTATTGTAGTCATCATAATGCTATGTGAGTCACTGTGTTTGACCTGCAGCAAATTACATTCCACACCCTTACACATTACGTATTGGTTGAAAGGGTGTTTGATTCAGTGTTATCGATGTGATATTGAAAGATTAATCTTCCAAGTTGTACTGCCAGTTGAGGCCATGTCATTGTCTTTGTGTTGTTTTAAATTGTTCCCTTGTGTCTGTGGAGTTATTTGGATCTGTCATTTGTCCCTAGGTGTGTATCCAAATGATTGAGGATACCAAACATGCCTAGCGGTGTCACAACCTCAGTGTGTTCCTGTCCACATGTCGATGTTGTGGTGTATGTGTTGTTTGTCCTAGAGGGTTGCTGTGCAGTGTGTATATCAGTAGGTTTCTGTACTTGCCAACAAGTAGTCCATTTCCATATCATCCGTCCTGGAAGTGTTGATTGATGGTGCAGTGACGGAAGATGAATGAATCATGTACACTTCCAGGATACTTTGCCACGATTTGGTGATCAATCCCTGGTGATCGACAATGGCCTGCACATTGATGGAGTGTGTGTGCTTCCTGTTGCGGTATAGATGTTCAGTTGCAGCAGGTGGCACAAGGCGTACATGTGTGCAGTCAATGGCACCAAGAACGTGTGAGAATCCATTAATGAGGTAAAACCCCTGTTTTGTCTCCTGCTGCTTCTGCTGTGTGTTGGGGAAGCAGATGTGGTGGGGTGTGAGTGTGATGATGGTATCCAGTACCTTGGGCAGGAAGGCGGAGAATGATGGTTGTGAAATCCCAGCACCCAGGGTGCCAGTGGTTTGAAAGGAGCCACTTGCCAACATGTGTAGTACAGCTAGCAGCTTGGGTTCTGGTGGGATGGTGCAGGGTGTCTGCAAACTGGGTGCCAACTGTGGCTCATTGTTGCGCAGCAGCTGCTGAATGGCTTGCCAGTTCAACTTGTACCTCTGGATGATGTGATGTTCCCTGACGCCATGAAAGGTTGTCCTGGTGCGGAATATCCTCTCCTGCCTTCTGTGTTGCCTTTGGGGTTCCTGTTGGTGTTGTGGAAGCTGCTGTTGCTGGTCCTGTGCTCTACGTCTGCTTCACACTGAATGAAAAGCACCTCCATGTCCGCCTTTTGGAGCTCTGCTGTTGCTTCTGTGTGTTTTCATTAGATCCAGGTGTGTTTGCCCCATTTTAACGCCTGAAGTGACCCAGGCGTTATTTTTTTATGAAAATCGGGCTGTGCGTCACTTTCCGACTCCGCCTCCCGGCCTTGCGGGATTTTTGGGCGGTAGCATAAATAAGGCGCACAGGTGTTTGTGTAATTTTTTGGACAGGAACGCCTACCTTGCATGTCATTAATGCAAGGCGGTTTCCCACATCCAGAAAATGACGCACACAGCAGGATTTTGATGTCGGCGGGCTCGGGTGTCAAAGTTTAAATGTGGGCCAAGGTTTGCGCCGAATGTGCGTCAAACATTTTTATGCACATTCAGCGCAAAAAGAGTAAAGATATGCTCTTTAGTCTCTTTTTTGGAGATTTTCTTCACCGGGATGAACCTACAAGTCAGGCTGGGTCGCGGTTGAGGCAAGCCGGCTAGAGTTGCTGCGGCGGGTCGGTCCCTCTATGGAGCTTTTCTTCAAAAGTTCTCCAAACTTCTCCAAACTTCTGGATCTTCTTCCAGATGCTCTTCTAGGTTCTTTTGAGGTCCACAGCTCACCCCAAGGTTCCAGAATCTCTAAGATGCTCCTTGGGGGTGTGGACTACAACTCCCAGAATGCACCTGGCGCAAACTCCTTTTTGGCCACTGGGTAGTGGTCAGCTGGTTGGTTTCTTCAGGAGTTGGTGCAGGGGACTCTGGTTAGCAAGTTTCCACCTGTAACAAACAGCGAGTCCCTCCTTGAACCAATTGAAGCCAGGCAAAGTCCTTCTTGTGGTGAAGCCCAAGTGTGCAGCTGGTGCAGTCCTTCAGAGTGCAGGGTCCAGGTGCAGGTCAGGGGTCCAGCAGGGCAGTCCTTCTTCTCCTGTAATTCTTCCTTGTTGAAATCTGATGCGGATCTGAGGTGTGGGTGCAGGTCTGCCAGTTTTATCCTTGCTCCTGGGTGAAAAACAGGGGGGTCCTGGTTCTCCAATCAGGGGCAGGGTCCTTCCCCCTGTGATGACCACTTCCTGGGAAGTGTGGCAAAAATCAATCCCAGGGAGCAACATTTCTCAAAAATCCATCATGGCTGAAAGTGATTTTTGGAGGTTACATCTGGCTGAGCCCACCGACTGGTGTGGCTAAAAATCTTAAACACACCCCTCTCCTGCCCTAATCTATTCAAGGGGGCACCTAATTATCTGGGTTTGCAGGATGTTAGGGTGTTGCTGGGTTGCTCCAAATGTCCCTCTCTGCCTTTAAAGACCAGTTTGGCAGCCCTCCCCCTTCCTGCTTCACCATCTGAAGAGGGGAGATCTCCTCCCACAGGCACATCTCTTTGTGTGGAGCCAGGCCACTTCACACCTCATCAAGGCCTGGCCAGGCTGCCAGAGGCTGGCCAATCAGAGCACAGCAGCAAAAACACTTCAGGTAAAGTTTTAAACTCTTTACCTGAACAAGTTATATTAAATCCAACAACTGGAAGTTGTGGGATTTATTATAACAATTAATTTGATACCAAACTTCTTGTATCTGTTACTTAAGGGGACTTTTAAAATTAAAATAAAGTCTTCCCATTCTAGCCTATGGAGGCCATTCACAACAATGAGGGGAAAACGAATTTGGCAGTTTTACCTCACCAGGGCTTATACAACTATTTGTATAAGGTCCCTGCTTATAGTTACATGGCACCCAGCCCTAGGGGCACATAGGGCACACCTTAGGGGTGACATATGTAAAAATAAGGTAGTTTAAGACTTTGGAACTACTTTTAATTCCAAAGTCGAATTTGCATTTAACTTTAATTTAAAAGCAGCCAGCAAGTGGAGAAGTGTGGCACAATGGTTAGAGTAGCAGACCCTGATGCAGAGATCTGGTCCGGGACCAGGGTTCAATTCCTACCTCGGTGGGTCTTGGGCTCAATTCCCTTGGACCAGATAATTCTCACCTCGGTGCCTAATCTAATCAATGGTCCAACTCTGGGCAATAATTTTCTTAATCTCCACAACAGCCCTCCCAGCGCTTGGATGCTTGGCTTGACCCTGGGGCTGTCCAGGAGTGGGCGCCTCACAGGGAAAAGCCAGGAGGGGTTCCACAGTGGTATGCATACAGCGCCTTGAGACCCTAACAGGTAAGTAGTGCGCTATAGAAGTGCAAAGTTTACAGTTTACAAGGCATGCCCACCTATGGGGGCACTAACTATGCTGGGGTCCCTAAACCTCCATGCCCTACCATATACTAGGGACTTATAGTTAGGTTAACTTTGTCAATTATAATTAGCCTAACTTGCATATTCACAGAGCACTGGCCCTGGTACTGGTAAGTTTGGGGGTGAGCAGGGCAAAAAGGAGGACTTTCCAACAAATCATATCTTTGTTCTTGGTTAAACCTTCATGTTTCTAAGTAAACATAATGTGCTGTGTTACACAATTGGTTTTATCAATGCTTGTTTGCTAATGTGAGCAGGTGTAGACATGTGCTTCTAATTGGGGGTGTTGACTCGTCTCAACTGCTTAAATAGCAGTCAAACATGCCTCCCTGCTTGGCTTTGTTGTGCTTCCTGATCTCAGCATCTGACTTAGCAGTCCAGCCCCTGCTGTCATCCTCGTATTCAGGACTTTTGAGGCAATTCTTTTCTTCTTTCCTGTACCAGCTGACACCAGGCATTCCTCCAGCACACCGGAAAAGACTGCAGCTAAGTGACTAGTATTGTTCTTTGAGTGCCGCGCTTTCCTAGAACAGCTGGTGTATTTCAGACCTATTTTGGCAGAGTGCTTATCTTGAAGAGACAAATGCATTTCTGAACATTCTACATTATTATTGTAGTTACTTGCCTAATGTGTTTCAGGAAATCTGCTCGAGCTCAAGTACTACAAAAAGTGACAGTGCAATTTTAAAAGAGCATTTACGTAGCTTTTCTTTTTCTAATAGCATAACTCTTGGATTTAAATTGTGTCATTCATGCCTGTGTTTCAGGCTTGAGGATTTTGCTTTTCGAAGGGTTTTTTTCTCACACAGAGTGAAACTAAACCAAACTGTGCCACCCTAACTGTTTGAACCCAGAGTGGACATTTGTATTTCTTGGATTGTTTTTGTTCCTTTTAATTTAACCCTATGCATGCAGGAAAGTTATATGTGATATAATTAATGCCCTTGTTTGTCTTTCTAGTGCATGATAAGTGCAACCACAGTTCTAATTGCAG
The DNA here is from genome assembly GCF_031143425.1 of Pleurodeles waltl. Classification (NCBI taxonomy): domain Eukaryota; kingdom Metazoa; phylum Chordata; class Amphibia; order Caudata; family Salamandridae; genus Pleurodeles; species Pleurodeles waltl. Next base: position 262,363,535 of record NC_090448.1, on the reverse strand, counting down.
TGTGCAACAGTGAATCTCTGTGAAGCCACCCCTAGTGTGACAATACTTATTGTTATGGTACTCAGTTTGGGTTTTTGGTAATGCAGTGTTAGTAATTGTGCTAATAGTTATTATTATCTACCACTCCTGTGCCCATATCAGAAAGAGAGATTCAGTTTCAAGGAAGTTGAGTGCACTAACTCCACTATCACTCTGTCAACAATGACCTGCCCCCGAAGATAGAGGGTGTCCAGCTGGACTGGCAAGACATGGCAGTGTTTTGTCTTATTCTCTTCCACTCCCCCTTTCCCTTTGGAACACTTGCCGGGGTTTCTGTGTCCACCAGGAAGTGCTGAGAGGTTTTCCAGGAGGTCAGGGGCATACCCTTGCCCCTCCAGACATCCTGCTTTTCAGGTGAGTGGCCCGTCTTAACATAACCTCCACCACAAAACCCATGCAGGTAATGGTCACAACACCAACCCCTGTGCCCTTAGCTCCTCCAGAAAGGTTTTTTGGAGATGGTCCCAAGTTCAACATTTTTCTTAACCAGTGCCAGCTACAGTTTTTGTGTTGGGCAGCTGCATTCCCCAATGATGCTGCAAAGGTAGCTTTTGTTATCTCTTATTTGGGAGGCAATGCAGCTAATTGGTCTATGCCGCTGGTGGAGCGCAATTACCTTATACTGTATGATTTCAACCGGTTCAAGAAAGCCTTGCAGAAACTATTCACCAAACACCTCTCTGTGCAAGCCAGTGACAATGAGTTGCTGAATTTGCGCGAGGGAAACAAGGATCTACTGTCCTATGTCACCTGTTTCAATCAGTTGGTGGCAGAGCCTGAGTGGCCTGAGGAGAAGAGGAGCTCCCTCTTCTATCGTGGCCTTCGGGACAATCTCAAGGATGTTCTAGCCCAAATTGTGGAGCCTCCTACTGAGTGTTTCGAGTTCATTGACCTGGTGGTACGATTGGATCACTGTTTGAGTGAACATAAGGGAGAAAAATTCCGGGGTGAAACACGCTTAGTGGTGCTCAAAACTGAGAAAAAAGAGTCCACCATTCCCACTCATGATACATCTGTGCCCATGCCAAGTGGTTGTGTGCAGGGCCCACTATCTAAGGAAGAGAAAGAACGTAGGAAAAAATTTAAACTGTGTTTATACTGCAGTATGGCAGGGCATTTTGCTCGGGAATGTCCTAGCAAGCCTACTGCTCCAAAGAAAGTCATCGGAGTGATAACAGGACCTGAATTCTCCCTTCCTGACCAGGTGGAAAACTAACTGGCTCGATAACTTCTGAGGCCATTTTATCGAGCGATCCTTTCAATACGGTCTTAGATCTTCTGGCTAATACCACCCATCCAGTACCTCGACATCTAACTTTTATTGTGACGTTAGTGTTGTCACCTCAGGTTTGTAAGGTCATTCCCATATTGCTTGACTCTGGGGCTACCGGAAACTTTTTAGACTTGGGTTTGGCTAAGACCCTAAATATTACGACTGTCAGAAAAGATGCCCCTGAACCAGTCAGAGCAGTGGATGGCTCTGAATTGTCCTCCGGGCTTATCGTTTATCAAACAACACCCTTGTCCATGCTTTTTTCAAACAACCATACAGAACAAATTCAGTTTGACCTCATAGATACCCCAGTATTTGGAACCATTTTGGGGATACCCTGGCTTCAGTTACACAATCCCAAAATTGCCTGGGCAGCAAAGACAGTGACATTAGACTCTAAACATTGCTGGCACTCCTGTTACCAAAACAAACCATTACTAGTGACACCCTTGCATTGTGGGTCCACACATAGTACGGCTATCAAGCTGGATGACACACTGGCCATTCTGCACCGTATAAAGACTTCATGATGTCTTTAGTGAACAGAAGGCCACCCAGCTGCCGCCACATAGGCCATGCAATTGTCGTATAGACTTGATTCCAGGGGCAACGCTACCTTGTAGTAGGGTGTATGCTATTTCTGAGCCTGAGAATCGATACTTGCAAGACTACCTGGATGATCTATTGGCTAAGGGTGTCATTCATCATTCAAAGTCACCAGTATCGTCGTCTTAGTTATTTGTGCCCAAGAAGAATCGCGAGCTGTGAGTCTGTATCAAGTATCGCGCAGTGAACGAAGTGAGCATAAAAAATCTGTATCCTCTTCTGTTAATCCCGGTACTTTTAGATTAGGTACGTCAGTCTACCATTTATACTAAACTCAACCTCCGGGGCGCCTACCACTTGATCCGAGTGATGAAGGAGGATGAGTGGAAGACAGCTTTACGAACTAAATTCGGACTCTTCGAGTATATAGTGATGCCCTTCGGGTTGTGTAATGCTCCTGCAGCGTTTCAATTTTTCATCAATGAAGTGCTGCAGGAATTTCTGGATATCTGTGTAGTGGTATACATAGATGACATTTTAATCTATTCGTCTTCCACTGAGGAACATATAGGGCATGTAAGAGCGGTTTTACAAAGGCTTCATGAGCATCATCTCGTCGCCAAGCTAGAAAAATGTGTTTTTCACGCTACAACTGTAGAATTCCTGGGATATGTGATCACTCCCAATGGAATTTCCATGGATAGGTCCAAGGTACAGGCCATTCTGGATTGGGTAGCCCCAAAATGCATCAAGGAAGTGCAACAGTGTTTGGGCTTCGCAAATTTTTATCTGAGATTTACACCCCACTTTTCTACTGTGGTATCTCCCATAACTCGTCTCCTATGAAAGGGGCTTAAGTTCCTCTGGGATGCAGAAGCTGAGAAAGCCTTCCAACACTGTAAAAATACATTCACTGAAGCACCCATTCTCCATCATCCCGACTCGGCTCAGCCATTTTTCATGGAAGCAGACGCTTCCCAAATGGCAGTGGGTGGTGTCTTGTCCCAACGAGATCCTGAGTCTGGGCATTTCCATTCAGTAAGTTACTTCTCAAAGAAATTGCTACCCGCAGAGCAAAATTACACAGTGGCGGAACGGGAACTTCTGGCCATCAAGCTTGCCTTCCAGGAATGGCGTCACCACCTACTAGGAGCAAGACACACCGTAACTATTTACACAGACCACCGTAATTTATGTTTTTTTCAAGCAACCAAGGCCCTGACACCTCGTCAATTACGCTGGCTTCTATTCTTTAAAGAGTTTTACTTCATAATCACCTATAGGCCCGTACTACACAACAAAAGGCAGACAGGTTGTCTAGGATGGCTTTCTACTCTGATATTGCGCTAGAACAGGTCAGAAGCATTATACCCCCCAAAAAATTGTGGCTGTGTGCACTTCCCAAGAGTTCCTTGAGAATATACGGGTAGCCCAACACAAAGTTCCCTGTTCAACTGATGTGTATGAAAAAAAGGGTTTATTATACCATGCTGATCAGTTGTAGGTCCCTACCAAAGAAGTACGGAATACAGTGTTACATTGGAGACATGATTCTGTCCTCGCAGGTCACCCGGGTGAGAAAAAGATGTTAGATCTCAGTCAAAGATGGTTTTGGTGGCCCACACTTGTGCAGGATGTCAGAAGCTACATCCAGACTTGTCCCACCTGTGTTCGGGCTAAAACCCCACATACTCCAGCCATATGATTGTTACTTCCCATGCCAATTCTGGTGGCCCCATGGCATACCATAAGTATCGATTTCATTGCTGATTTCCCACCTTCCAATGGACACACTGTCATATGGGTGGTTGTAGAATACCCAACTAAAATGGCTCATTTTGTTCCATTAAAATGCCTCCCTACGGCTTCCAAGCTCTCTGATTTGTTTGTCCAACACATTGTACGGCTTCATGGGTTGCCCACCACAATTGTTTCTGATCGTAACCCCCAATTTATATCATGGTTTTGGCGTAGCTCTGTTCTTCTGTCGGTATGGACGTACGCTTGTCCTCTGCATATCATCCACAAATGGATGGGCAGACTGAACGTGCCAACCAATCACTGGAGCAAATCCTGAGATGTTACATTGACACATGGTCTACTGAGTGGGATAAGGCTTTACCTCTTGTTGAATTTTTATATAACAACAGTGTCCACATGGCTACAGGTGTATCCCCATTTTACTGTTTGTTTGGTCTGCACCCAAGAATGCTACCTAAAACTGGTTCCCAAACATCCACAAGAGTCCGATCAGTACAGAAACACCATAAAGAGTTACAGGAGATTAAAAAACAAGTACAACACCATTTAAAACTGTACCAAGCTCAAGTTAAAAAATAAGCAGACAAAAGAAGGAGACCTGCTCGCTCTTGTCAGATAGGAGATGGCTCTCTTCAAAAAATCTCCATCTTGCAGGATCCAGAAAATTAAACCTCCGATTTCAAGACCCCTTTCCTATTGCCAAAATCATCAATCCTGTGGTAGTAGAACTGACATTGCCAGATGATTTCAAGGTACACCCCTTGCTTCATGTGTCGTTACTCCGTCCCTATTCTTCTGATACTTGCGATGCCCCACCACCTCCCCCGGTAAAAGTACACGGGAAATGGGATTTTGAAGTGGCCAAAGTGATTGACTCCAGGCGCGTCAGTGGTGTTCTATACTATTTATTGGCTTGGAAAGGGTATGGGCCTGAGGGCAATTCCTGGGAACCCGCGTCCACAGTTCATGCTCTAAGTCTTACTAAAAAATTCCATCTCCTGCACCCTTCCAAGCCCTGCCATTTGAGAGGGTCCTTCGTGGTGAGGACTGTCATAAATCCCCAAGGTGCCTCCTGCGCTATCTGTCAGCATCCCCAGGGATTAGGGTTAGTCATATCTCTGTTCTTGGTTAAACCTTCATGTTTCTAAGTAAACATAATGTGCTGTGTTACACAATTGGTTTTTATCAATGCTTGTTTTACCAATGTTTGTTTGCTAATGTGAGCAGGTATAGACATGTGCTTCTAATTGGGGGTGGTGACTCATCTCAACTGCTTTCCTAATTGGCTATAAACAGCAAAGTGAAGGATGCCTCCCTGCTTGGCTTTGTTTTGCTTCCTGATCTCAGCATCTGCCTTGGCAGTCCAGCCCCTGCTGTCATCCCCGTATTCAGGACTTTTGAGGCAATTCTTTTCTTTGTTCCTGTACCAGCTGACACCAGGCATTCCTCCAGCACACCGGAAAAGACTTCAGCTATGTGACTATTATTGTTCCTTGAGCGCTGCACTTTCCTAGAACAGCTGATATATTTCAGACCTTGTATTTTGTCAGAGTGTTTATCTTGAAAAGATAAATGCATTTCTGAACATTCTACATTATCATTGGAGTTACTTACCTAAATGTGCTTCAGGTAAGCTGCTTGAGCTCAAGTACCACAAAAACTGACAGTGCAATTTTAAAAGAGCATTTACGTGACTTTTCTTTCTCTAATAGCATAACTCTTGGATTTAAATTGTGTCATTCATACCTGTGTTTCAGGTTTGAGGAATTTGCTTTTTGAAGGGTTTTTCACACACAGAGTGAAACCAAACCAAACTGGTTTGAGCCCAGAGTGGACATTTGTATTTCTTGGATTGTTTTTGTTCCTTTCTGTTTAACCCTGTGCATGCAGGAAAGTTATATGTGATATAATTAATGCCCTTGTTTGTCTTTCTTGTGCATGATAAGTGCAACCACAGTTCTAATTGTAGTGTGAATCTCTGTGAAGCCAGCCCTATTATTGTTATGGTGTTATGGTACTCAGTTTGGGTTTTTGGTAATGCAGTGTTAGTAATTGTGCCAGCAGTTATTATTATCCAAGAAAAGTGCTGGAGTATCCCTGTGTTATTCTACCTCTCCCTTGCCCATATCAGAATGAGAAATTCAGTTTCAAGGAAGTTGAGTGCACTAACTCTACTATCACCCTGTCAAAAACAACCTGCCCCCCGAAGAGACAGGTTGCCCGGCTGGAACGGCAAGACGTGGCAGTGTTTTGTCTCTTTCTCTTCCACTCCCCCTTTCCTTTTGGAACACCTGCCGGGATTTCTTTGTCCACCAGAAAGTGCCGAGAGGTGTTCCAGGAGGTTGGGGGGCATACCATCACCCCTGCAGACATCCTGCTTTTCAGTTCAGTGGCCCTGTCTCGATAGCCCCTAGCGACATTTTTCCACCCGTGCAAAAATATTGTACGGGTGGGAGGCAGGCCCAAATAATTACGTTAACCCTGTTTTGCGTCAAATTTTAATGCCTGGGTCTGACCAGGTGTTAAAATGAGGCACATACACGACTATATAAGGAAAACTCACCAAAGGAACATTTGCCACCTCCAGGGCAACATGGAAGTTGTACAGCTCCAGCTAGACACACACCACAGATGTCCACAACAGCTGCTCACTCCACCTCCACAACAGTGACCCCAAACAGCACAACGGCACCCACAAAGGCCATGCAGGACGCAGGAGAGTATATTTCGGCAGAGGACATTCCTTCTTGGCCTCAGGGAGCAAGACATCATCAAGACTTACCTTCTCAACCGGAAATCCATTTGATGCCTGCTGAGCCAGATTGCACCAGACATCACAGCAATGCTCCAAACTCCCTACAACATACCACCCATCACAGAGCTCCTCACTGTATTGCATATGCTGGCTTCTGGATCATTTCAGACAATAGGGGCACTAGTGGCTGGTGTCTCCCAGCCATCAATATCTGTTTACCTGCCTAAGGTCCTGAATGCCATCATCCACCTCACACCCTACCATATCTGCTTCCCAAACACCCAACAACTGCAGCAGTAGACCAAGCGAGGATTTTATCTGATTGCTGGGTTTCTGCATGTGCTAGGTGCAATGGGCTGCACCTAGGTGCGACTTGGTGCCACCTGCAGCTACAGAACACATCTACAGGATCCACAAGCACACACATTTAATTAATGTGCAGGCCATTGTGGACCACCGTGGGCTCTTCACTAACATCTGAACCAATTACCCCATCAGCATCCATGATGCTGACATATTCCGGCACGCCACCATCAACGAGCCGTTCCACGATGGACAATATGGCACAGTCTTACTCGTCGGTAAGTCAACCAACCAAGGAATACACACACAACACACCAACCCTGTAGGACAAACAACATATACACCACAACAAAGATGGATGGGCATGGGACTACAGACTTACTGGCAACAACACATATGCAACATGCCGCAGTACACAACAATGATTGGACATCACAAACGCAGACACCCACATGTACCTAACACAGCCACAAACTAACAGCCACACTGCGTGAAGCACAGGAAAACCTATGTTTGCTTTGCATACAGAATAAGACCACAAACCACTACAAGTGTCCACTGCTTAGCTACTAAGTATACTTCACACACATTAGACCAAACCATTAATAGCGCTGCCATATCAATGGCCTATTGCATGAGCATGTAAAGAAAGTCACACCTAGGCACACCCCCACTTCATTCATGGTGTGCAAGACTCAGGCACAATCCACATCAAATCACACCCAAGTGGTGCTAACCACAACTACATCCCATCTACATGTGCCAGACAATCCTCTAGACTACACATATATCTATCAAATGCATCACATTACAGACATCGGAAGACTAATGTACCTGCCATTAAACAACTACTGAACTAACACTTCACTTGCCCCACTTAATGGTTCATAACACCATCATTCCTGTACTGTAGACTAACAATAGTACACCATGGGGCAGATTCACTTCTAAACTGGAATGTACATGAATGCCATAGTAGGCCCCTGTAGGAGTATGGAGGACATGATTGGCTATACATGCACTGTACTAAGTGACCTTATAGAAATATAGCAGGGCCCCCTCCTAAAGTCTGCACTGTGCATGTGTAGTAATGCTGGTAGAAAATCCAATTACTATGAAGATAGGACATACACCTGTACCAAATGTGATCATCATGCTAAAATATGGTACACACCCTTGGAAACCTGGACACTCATCATGATTTTGTTGCCCTGCAGAGGCCGCTTGTCAAACTTTCACCACAGTTAGACTGTCATTATGGTCTAAACCCTGCTGGCCCAAATAGGAGATAAGTGCTGGATCTATCAGTGGAAACATAATTTTCTGTATGCCAGCCTAGCTGGAAAGAGGCCCAAAACATTGCAGCCGGTTGTTAAGTGATCCGGCTGCAATGTGGTGCTGTGGTGGGTGCAGCAGCATCGGTAGAGGTCATTACTGCATGTAATGTGTGCATTGGAAAGTGCTACAAAACTGTCCATATGGGACTCGCCACTGCCCGTGTCAAGTGCATGGTCAGTGCAGGGGCTTCCAAGAGGCACCTGACACCCTCATACCGCCAGCCCTTGCATGGTGGTGGAACCGCCATGCAAAGGCTGGCAGATTTTGGTGTCCAAATCCGGAGGCCTGTGCTGCTTGCAGGACTGCCCTGGCAGATAAAGACCACTGGGTTTGCCAGGCAGCTGGCTAGTTGCAACCTAGCAATGTTGGTGGTACAAACATGGTGGGTCCAGCACAGTCATAATGTGGGGGTCATAATGCCATGACCGCAGCTGTCCAACTGCCACTGTGAGTCTGGCATACTTGAGAACACCAGATATGTAATTAGGGCCAAGATGTTTGAAACAACCACTATATGCCACTAAGACCCACTAGGTATACTTTGCACTGAATGCGTAGTGACACATGCCTACATCAATGGAATAGGGTAGCTTTGTAGGGCAACTATGCTAGCCACACATCAGACACCATTGTGCTGCAAGGAGGAGGTAGCCTTTATCCAATATTAGGACCCTGCTACTAAAATGGACTACATATAACATGTAACATGCGTGATGAGCACACGTATTAGAATCCAGATGGTCACATACAGATCCTTGAGTCAGTACCCAAGAATGACATGCACATCAACACAGTCAAATTGAACCTTATAACAAGACCTGGAACATACACAACACCACAAACACCTCTGAGTCACCACTCAAACTGCAACCAACCACTGCCATGGAATATTAATGGTCCCTCTCACCTCTTTCCTAAATACCTCCCTCTTATCTTTGCAGCTGACCAAGGTTATGGTATACAGCCGTGAGTCATGACCCCATTTGCAAATCCAGATACCAATGAACAGAGTGCCTACAATGAAGCACACCGGAAGACACGCAATGTGGTGGAGAGGAGCTCTGGCCTTGTCAAATCCTGGTTCAGGTTCTTAGACATGACAGGAGAGAGCCTCCTGTATGCACCCCAACTGGTATGCAAGATCATACTGGTATGTGCTATCCTGCCCAACATGTGTGTCAGAAACAATATTCCCTGAAATGGACAAGTAGATGTCCACAATGGGGAGGAGGAGGATGATGGGGATGAGGACCTTGAGGGGGACCTACCAAACACAGAGGCAGGAGTCCGCAGGAGACAGACAATTGTTGATCATTTTCATAAATAGTCAACCAAAAAAGTACTCTGTAAACACCTGACATTCATTTTGTTCAACAACACAATTCCTGGTTTCCTCATTGTCCAATACATATATTTTTGGAATGTGAATCAGGGAGTGTGTCAGAAACACACAATCAACAAGTATGGTACACACATCGTTGGTGATATAGGGGGTTCTACAGACTCAATCCAACATATCAGTGACGCCCAAATCCCCGGCATTTGACTTCTGAAGGCCAAGATTCATGCACCACTACATATATTGTTACATCATGTGGGCAAATAGCATTCCATGGGCCATTCACCAACACAACACCATGCCTAACAGGTGTCATTCAAGAGGGCCACACATAAGGTGGGGTAATGGAGGTAAAGTAATGTCAGAACTGAACACTGTCACAACACTGTGTGAGAGCAGCTTGGCCTGAACCATACATGTGTGTCAAGGGGGGGCATCATAGGTAACAAACTTGTAATGTAATTGCCGATGGTAATTAGTCAATGTTGGAAGCTGAGCCTGTATAGTGCGTCTATGGGAATGTGTACTGGCACTACAATAGGCCACATCGCTGACACATGGAGGACTGTAAATCATGTATGGCACATAAACATTGGCTGGGGAATGGTCAATGGCTTGGCAGTGACATAAAGCAGCTAGGGGTGTTGAATCCATACACAAACACATTACAGATTGTATCGTCTATGATCTGCCAAATGATAGTCTGGCTGGAATGTAGGCAGAGTGTGTGACACACCGATCTACATAGAATGCACACCGGTCACACAAATAGGCGTGATTCACACATGCCTACTGCTAATAATGAGAAATACATGCTGACTAATGTATGGGTGTCCATCCTAGGTAGCAACGGGTATGCCATTGTCCACAATGATTGACCTGTGTCTGAATGTCTACACAGTATTTCCCGTATAACAACACAACACACCACATCGCACTACAAACCACTCATTGCCACTTACATGACAGATCCATTGCATGGTACCACATATAACTAACTTGCTCATACATGTACTGTCCTCCAATTTCACAATCATGTGTGGCATGTGTGAACATCTGCTGCATTCTCCTATACAGTCAAGGACCCACATCACACTGAGTGGGAATAGACACAGCCATATCGGCAAAGGATGAATACAGCACTAGGGAGATTATACACCTCATCATCAGTCAGTCATGGTAAGAGTCAGCTAGGTTGTGACATGCTGGGAGAATTACTTTGGCATGTTCAACAATGGATGTGGATGTGCAGCTCTGAGATACCCACAAATTAGTGCTGATACTACATGCCATGTCACATGGAGACTACGGCAAGTGCCATGGCATGTGCAATGTTATGTGTGTCTGGCACTCATTCCATCTCACTAATATTGCCAATGGGACATTGACAACTGAGTTGACAGTTGTAGGAGGCGAGAATATTTCCATATTACACAAGTCACATGTAGTATCCCATCCCAATGTCACCTGACAATGTTGTTGTAGAAGATGTGTACAAGGTGCTATCAGACAAAAGACTGGGAGCAATGGAGGACACAAACATACCTCACCAGTCATGGCAAACAAAAGGGATAATGACCCGACAAACACCAAAACAGAGACTGCAAGACACCGATGTCTACATGTCAAACTCTAACAGACGCACAGAAAGGGTGGACACATTAGTACATGACCAAGACATGTTTGCCACCAACATACCATGGTAATTGCCCTTCGCATGGTACCAGAACAGGAGACAGTCACAAACAATTCAATCTTAACCATATCATTTGTTCAACCTTTACATCACAGCAGTCATGCAACCCCAAGCAGGGTGAACATGGACACAACTTTGGACTCATAAACATCCATACATGTCGTACATGTGTAAGCACACAACCTCTTTACCTGAGAGGGGAAGGCTGACATCTTGTACTGCATTGGAATTAATCACACCCAGGTCTGCATGTCCACATTTGTGCCTGTCCACTAGGGAGTGTGCACAGGCTTGAAATTAGATATCATAAATGGTAGAGATACCAGCTCAAAAACCCATGTACCACTGCTCTGACAACATCAATGTACGAGAATGTCAGATGCTTGATGCACGTGCACAGGGGGCAGAGTGAAGTGGACCACTATCAACCTGCACCTCCACATGCAACCACAGGTTTGTGTTGCCACACGCACTCACATAGTGATGTAAATCGGTAGGCCTGCTGTCTATGCTACACTGCAACATTGCAACACAGTGGTACAGCATTGTATGTAACAGTCATGACTGACATGATGTTTACAGTTCAGAAAATAGAGGCATGTACGCATATCCCAAGGGTCTCAGCACACATGTACCACCATAATGGGCCAGCCATGGTAATGTAAATTGATTAATTCCAAAAGCTAACCTAGCAGCAACATCATGGTATACGTGTCACAAAACCTGGGAGAGTATGAATGTACCCATCAATTGTGCACTGACGTACAGCACATATGTGGCAGTGATATGACTACACAGGCAATAGTTAAAAGGACAACTTCGGTCCATGCAGGGAGATGTCAGTGTGAGCTTGCCCATCCCGGTGACACAGCAATGTCGGGACATATGACACAAACGACACAACACATGTCCATACAGACACATGACATATAGCATTCTCCACCAACAAAACATGTGTCCATAACATCTTCAACAACTAAGATGCATAGGAAAATACATGGCACATGTGTAGCTCTCATATAACTAGGTAATTACAATAAGTAACCAGTGAGTAGCCACACATGCACACTCATCTTGACAGGGGATACGTGATGTCAATGCAGACCCAGTCCACTGCATACTCTGAGTACATGATGTAATGGTTGACACATGCCTTAGCATGTGTATGATACAGGGCCAATATAAAAATATGTATGTAGGTATGTAGACATATATTGCCCATAGACAAAACTATGTACTCCACCTGTTACTCACTAGTCATGCACATATGTGAACACATAGCACACATGTGCCAACGTACATGTGGACACTATTTAGGACAGCTGAACATATGCATAAATCATATTGTACACGTATTGGTTGCACATACCAATGACAGCGCAGTTACATTCATGCATGGACTTGCACATGTAGCCAAAAAACATATATCGTGTAGCAATTTTTAATATAGCTTCATGCATGTTAGTTTTACATACTAGGACACTGTGCACTTTGCCCTAGATATATTTTATTCAGCGTTGCACTGTTATTTTACAATAACCAGTTTTTACGGTCTTGTTTTAATTTCTTCTATCACACTGTTTAGCTTAGTTCAGCACTGTGTTCTTAAATAATGCATTCTTGATCGCCCTGTGCTTCAGTCAAGGCTACAGTCTGGTACATCGCCGGTAAACATGGTAGAAGTTTAGTCTCCAGCATTCGTAGAAAATACACATCCTCACGTAGGGACATTTTCTTATAACATCTGCATGTTATAAAAACACTTTCTAGTCCTAGTACACATCAAGAGGGAGATTCTAGCCACGGACCCAAAACTGTATGCTGAATGCCCCGTTGCAGATGCTGATGCAGATTACAGGCCTTTGCTCAGGTATGAGGGTCGATGTCCTCCCGGGGGAACCTGAAAGGCAGGCGTAGAGCTTAAGATGCTGTGCTCGAAAATATAACTTAGAGAGAGAATAACCTAGCAGCACTATGACAGCTTTATTCTTGTGCTTCACTCTCATCGTTACTATTTTAATATTTCTGTGTTGTGTAGTTCTGGCGATTGCAGCTCACGCTTTGCTATCTAAAACGCAGTCATTTGATTAGACCAATCTTTAAAACTTATACTGCTTCTATTGTTATTTGTATATGAGACCGCACTGTGTATGAGAGAACCGGGTGTGACCTGAGTGACCACGACTTCCCTGAGAAGTATTAATATGTCATTCACTCGGCTGCCCAATTGTCTCTACCATTTGGGAGAGATGAGGCATTGCTAGTTAGCCGGAGCAAAACCTGGATTTAGAGTGACAAGTGTCATCCACCGTGGGTCAGACTCAGTCCCCCACACTGTGAACGATCTTGGCGCTCAAAATCCAGTAGTCTCATTAGCATAATGAGAGCCTACGCGACATGGCGCCACCAACGTTTGGTCAGGCTCTAATTTTCGGGTCCACCGGCATATCTCAGTCTCATTTTTATATAATGGCTCCTCGGTTCCGTACACAGAGACGTCCGTTGTACTGAGGATTTCCACCACCGCCGTATAGATAATCCTATTTGCAGCAGGTGGTTGTTCAAGCTTGAACCTTAAAAGGAAAAAAACCCATCTTGGTGTGCCTTCTCTGAACTCTTAGTGCTTCTATAATGCCGAATCCCCAGGTTGTACAAATAGCTCTTAACATGAGACAACCTCTCACATCACATTTGCTAGCACATGGCCTTATGGCCCAGGGTGGTCCAGTCACGTTTGTGGTGGACGCCCACGCAGACTATAGAACAGAACTTTTTTTTTACTCTTGGGTCACATTTCCAGCAGTTGATGGGAATACAAATACATTTCATACATATACAGTTGCGAACGCGCCTGGGCAATACAGGGCGTATGCATATTTAGAGATACCTCTATCTTATCAAGAACACAATAATTGGCTTGATGGGGCCCTACCCCACAGAATATTACCAGTAAGGTTAGGTCCACTAAGTAATGATGGTCCTACCTGGCCTTTATTGGCCACATATACACCCCATCCTGCAGTAGCAAATATGGCAGTAGCTGAGGTTCGACGCTTATACATTAAGTTAACAGCAATATGCAGACGATTAGTACAATTTGTAATGCAGACTTTAAATACAAACCCAGCGTGTGCTGCTCCAGCACAACCACATGCAGTAACACCAGGTATAAATCCGGTGACTGTATATTCTATTATGGGTAAAGGATAAACATAGAATATTAACTATGTGCTTGCCCTTTGGGATGGTCCCTACAGTTGAAAACTGTAACACATGTGGCACGGTATTTGCCGAGCTCTATACAATGGCACACGGTACACCAACACTAGCCAATCTACCGGAAGTGCTTAAACAAATTCAAGATGAATACAGGGCTGCTCCGGCCCTAGATTTAGGGATGCAACTGATGGGCAATTTTGCCACAGTTTCTTCAATCATCCTAAGTAACCTTAAAGGGGAAGCAGTTGCACTCGCAGTGTGCATGTGGCTCCGTGACGTTCCGCAACAGGATCAGGAGCGAGAGCTACCTAAAATAATAGCGGAAACTTATTCAAGTATCAGTCGAGATAGCCTTGGGGCTAGACTACAAAAACCTACATTTCAGGATAAAATTAATAAAGACAATACTAAACAACAACCTGAGGGTAATAAGAAATGCTGGGAGAAAAAACAACAAACACCTAAAAAAGAAAGGGGAGAATCTCCACGAGTAGAGAACCTACAGAATAGATATAATCTCAGGAATAGAGATAATATAAAAATGTCTGATAGATATCACGTATGTCATACTGATACACGCCAATCTCGTTCCTTTTAGGACTCATCGGAAAACAGAAACGAGAGAGGTGGGCGATCAGAGCGGAGAACAGAGTATGCGAAACCGAGACAGGAATCACAACGCTCTTCGGAGGTTTCTGTTAAGAAGGAAGAGAAACCCATACAACAAAAACAACAATTTAAAAAGAAAAAAGTGGCAGCTGTCTTAGTTAGACATGCCACTCAGGAAGAGGGTTCTCTTGAAGAACAAGAACTGGGCTCTAGCACTGCTAGACAGGGCGGCAGAGGCCACAATAGTTCGCCGGAATCTTCTAGAGCATCTGGAGGTGAAAGCAACTGATGACTTTATACAAGTAGAAACAGCGGACATGCGTGTCTCCGAACCCGATAGGGTGTATAAAGTAACTATACAACTGAAAGGAGACATTGAACGCACTATACATGGAATCTTTTGGGACAGTGTAGTAAAAATATATGACATTTTGTTGGCCGAACAAGATTGGCCCCCTTGTTGTGTCCGCACCTGCCCATATGGAGAAGAGGTTATTAAACCTTCCTACTTGCCCCTTGTTCCAGAGGAACTCGCTGAGTCCTATTCTATAGAATGGGCTCTAGCACAGGCACCTGCGTTATATAGAAATTAGGTAGGGTGGGATAGGGACTCTCCATACCATGTCATTCCCATTAAAGGTGAACCTCAGCCACAACCGCAGTATCCCATATAACATAAAGCAAGGGCACAGGTGAGAGAGGTACTTACGCAATTAGAATACCAGGGTGTGATTGAACCCTGTGTCTCACCGATGAATAACCCCTTATTCCCTGTAGCTCAGCCGGACCATTCATACAGAATAGTCTTAAACTACAGACATTTAAATGGACATACACGTACATATGCCATACAAAACCCACATAGCACTGCACTAATGAGCAACATAGTGCGGAAAAAATACAAAACAACATTAGATATATGTTAGGAATGAAGTCTTTGGTTGACAGTCAGGTTACCCCCTGTTCAAGCAAGGACCCTCACTCTAGTCAGGGTAAAAGAGAATCACCCTCAGCTAACCCCTGCTTAACCCCTTGGTAGCTTGACAGAGCAGTAGGCTTAACTTCAGAGTGCTAGGTGTAAAGTATTTGTACCAACACACACAGTAACTTAATGAAAACACTACAAAATGACACAACACCAGATTAGAAAAATAGGAAATATTTCTCTAAACAAAACAAGACCAAAATGAAAAAAATCGACCATACACAAGTCAAGTTATCAATAACAATGCAAAAAAGAGTCTTTAAGTAGTTTTAAACACACACTAGCGCTGCTAGAGTGAAAATGTACCTGGTGCTCTTCAAAAATAACCCCGCACGGGTGGGTGTGCGTCAAAAATAACTCCGCACGGTGGTACGTGAGTCGAAAATCCAGCCGCACGATGATCCGAAAATCCTGCAGCGCAAGTTGTGATCTCCCAGCCTCCATCAGCGATGCTGCGCGTCGTTTCTCCTGCTCCGTGCGTCGATTCTTCGGCCGCGTTTCCTGCGAGCATCGTTTCTCAGCTGCAGAGCTGGTGGCGCGTCATTTTTTCAGCTGCAGATCGGATTCGCGTCAATCTTTTCCCCGCACGGCGCACTGTGCGTGGATTTTCTTGTCTTTAGGCTGCCAGCTTCTCCTTTCAGGGTCCCAGGAACTGGATGGGCACCACAGGGCAGAGTAGGAGTCTCTCCAGAGACTCCAGATGCTGACAGAGAGAAGTCTTTGCTGTCCCTGAGACTTCAAACAACAGGGGCAAGCTCTAGATCAAGCCCTTGGAGATTTCTTCTCAAGATAGAAGGCACACAAAGTCCACTCTTTGCCCTCTTACTCTGGCAGAAGCAGCAACTGCAGGATAGCTCCACAAAGCACAGTCACAGGCAGGGCAGCTCTTCTTCCTCAGCTATTCAGCTCTTCCCAAGGCAGAGGTTCCTCTTGGTTCCAGAAGTGTTTATAAAGTCTGTGGTTTTGGGTGCCCTTCTTATACCCAATTTCTCCTTTGAAGTAGGCCTACTTCAAAGTGAAGTCTCTTTGGGATGTGAAATCCTGCCTTGTCCAGGCCAGGCCCCAGACACTCACCAGGGGGTTGGAGACTGCATTGTGTGAGAACAGATGGCTCATCAGGAAATGCAGACTACACCCCAGCTCCTTTTGTGTCACTGTCTAGTGTGAGGTGCAACCAGCCCAACTGTCAAACTGACCCAGACAGGGAATCCACAAACAGGCAGAGTCACAGAAATGGTATAAGCAAGAAAATGCTCACTTTCTAAAAGTTGCATTTTTAAACAAACAATCTTAAAATCAACTTTACTAAAAGATGTATTTTTAAATTGTGAGCTCAGAGACCACAAACTCCACATGTCCATCCGCTCCCAAAAGGAATCTACACTTTAATCAGATTTAAAGGTAGCCCCCATGTTAACCTATGAGAGGGACAGGCCTTGCAACAGTGAAAAATGAATTTAGCAATATTCCACTGTCAGGACATATAAAACACATTACTATATGTCCCACCTTAACCATACACTGCACCCTGCCCTTGGGGCTACATAGGGCCTACCTTAGGGGTGCCTTACATGTAAGAAAAGGGAAGGTTTAGGCCTGGCACGTGGGTACACTTGCCAAGTCGAATTTACAGTTAAAACTGCACACACAGACACTGTAATGGCAGGTCTGAGACATGAATACAGAGCTACTCATGTGGGTGGCACAACCAGTGCTGCAGGCACACTAGTAGCATTTGATTTACAGGCCCTGGGCACCTCTAGTGCACTGTACTAGGGACTTACTAATAAATCAAATATGCCAATCATGGATAAACCAATCAACAATACCATTTACACAGAGAGCATACGCACTTTAGCACTGGTTAGCAGTGGTAAAGTGCTCATAGTTCAAAAGCCAACAGCAACAGGTCAGAAAAAATAGGAGGCAAAAAGATTGGGGATGACCCTGCATAAGCAAAAAAATCCAACAATATCTCGAATGGGTTCTTTTGCCAGAATATAGCGCCTGAAAGCTGGGATTTAAGTAGCTTTAGCACGCTAGGCTCCCAGAAAAATTATGTTGTTTGCCCCAGGGGTATAAGAACAGCCCAGGACTGTTTGTGGCTTGTGTGACTGCTATATTACACGAGATAGACCCTGAAGCATTGTCATATGTGGACGATATATATCTCACAGATGACGAGTTACTACAACATTTAAGATGGGTAGCCCGCATTGTTGTAGGGTTTGCCGAACTCAGCTACAAATTTAACTTAAAAAAGTCAAACATTGCCTCCCTCAGCGTTCTGTTCCTGGGATATGAGCTGCCGAGTGAAGGGAAGAGCCTAGCGCCACAATTTTTTGAAAAATGTGCACAATTGCAACCACCAAATATGATTAAAAAACTTCAATCATTGTTGGGATTTCTAAATTTTGGCAGAACATACATTCCTGATTATGCCATACGCATAAAACCTTTATATGAATTGATACGTCCCAATTTTTCAAGTCAATTCTGGACAATTGAACATACATGCACTCTTCGAGAATTGCAGACAGATATGCTAGCAGCAAAACATTTACACACACGGAACAATAAGACACATTTGGTCATTAGGGTGATAGCTGGGGCCATCAGTTTTACTTATGTCACATTTAATGAAGGTGGGACAGTCCCAATAGCGTACAAATCACATTTGTATTCAGCTGCGGAAAAAATTCTCACTGCTGTCCAGATGGCTGTTATTAAAGAAAGACCTCTTGCCCAAGGAAAACACATTATAGTTGTTTCTCCTATTCCAGCCCTAGAGGCTGTTACAAAAGCTAGTGTCCTGAACCCAAAAGCACTTCATCCACAATGGATACAATGGGCTACGTCTTTAACAGCCACTGATATAGACTACATTTTCGACCCAAAGTTACAAACTCAAGAATTTCTACAATATGAAGTAGAATACCCAGTTCCCGCTGACACCTTGCCTATTGATCAATATCATGTAGTCATGTACACTGATAGCTCTTCGCTACCAGCGATTGGAACTAAACATCAATATTCTGCTGCATGCACGATCGTGAGCGGCTATATTGAGGGGGAGAAATTTGGTCCCTAACATACCTATACACAAACCTTAGGGGATTGTACAGCACAATTGGCTGAGCTAAAAGCTCTACTGATAGCACTAGAACATACGAATCCGACACAGTTCACACTGATTGTTTGTGATTCATATTATTGCGTCCAGTCTTTTAATGAATACCTGCATTACTGGCATATGAATGGGTTCAGAGACAACACCATAAAATACAGACTCCTGTGGGGTAAGGTAGCAGACCTAAAAGAGACGCTACCTAAAGTCCATGTTGTGCATACACTTGGACACCAGCGCGTTTCAATACATGTTGCTGGAAATACTTTGGCTGATGAATCCACAAAGTCAGCAGTGGCAGTCGCCACAGTAGCTGCAGTGACTCGTTTGAGTTCTAAACCAAACACAGATATTATGGGTGCCATAAAAGCTACGGGTCGATGGCACGCCATATCCTAAAGGATTTCCTAATAAATATCAATACTTGATGGGAAGTATGCTAAACGCTGAGTTTAAAATTTCAGGCGTAGGCGTACGCGACATCCCCAATAAAGATGTAAGACCTCAATTGATTAAAGCAGCGCAAGAGGGTGTGGCATCTGCACATGCTGGTGTGGCGGCTACAATTTCACTTTTGCAGGCCCGTTACTGGTGGCCTGGTCTCTATAAAGAGACTAAGCAGTATGTCCTTTGTTGTGACATCTGTCAACAAATTAAAGTTTCCACGGCCAAGCGCCCGCCGCAGACACCCCTCTTAATTTCAAATAGACCATTACAATGTGTGAACTTGGACCATTGTGGTCCATTAACACCTGATAGTGCATACAAATATATATTAGTCGCTGTTGATTCCTGCTCCAGATTTGTGTGGGTGTGGCCACAATGTCGGCCGACGCTCGGACTGTTATTAAAGATTTGCGAGTCTTTGTCTGTACATATGCAGTTGCGGCATTCCATTCGGACCAGGGCCCTGCCTTTGCCTCAAGGCATTCAGGGACACCATGGCTTCGTTAGGAGTCCAACTCCAGTACTCGTCTCCATTTCATCCCGAGGGAACTAGTTTTGTGCAGAGATTAAACCGCGATTTAAAGCAATACTTAATGGCCAGAGTCTTAGGTACGGGTCGTAGGTGGCTAACCCACCTGTATGGAGTTCAGAGAGCACTAAATAACCTGCCTAGAAGGTCCTTGGGGGGGGGTCGTACTTCATATGAGTGCCTGTTCGGAACACAAATGTTTGTTCTGGATCTTGATGGTCCTGGCGTGGAGGCAACGGAAACACCTTTTGACATAAATGATCGTGTCACTGTTTTACAGGAATTACAGCAGTTCCATGAAGATAACTCTTCTAAAAGTGCTGCCTCCATAGGAATTAAGGATGTGCCAGTGACACCTACTGGCTGGATTCCCAGGGTTGGGGATCTTGTGCATGAAAAGGTTGCAGTGAAAAAAAAATGCGCCCTTCTTATCGAGCACCAGTCCCTGTGTTGGGGATACACGGTACCAGAGCTGTTATTCTACCACCGTTGCCAGGTGCCAAAGAAAACCCCTTTGTTTCCATTGACAATGTCAAACTACAACATGTGGCCGATTCTACACAGCTGACCAAGAGGAACCTCCGGTAGTTCCTGAATCCCTCTCACTACTGGAGAAGAAGTTCTGCTTCAAGTTGTTTATACCAACACTGATACCTCTCCGAGCTTGGGGAGGGTGGATGATGATCTTGCATTAGTTCCACTAACAACAAGCAATTTGGAAACATTTGATAAAGTCACTATGACTACAAGCCAGACGGATGGAGCTGTCTACAGTGTACCACAACAGGAAAAACCAACTCCACCGTTGGCAATGGCTTCTCCATTTGCAACGGCCTCTGGTTATTTTGCAGACTACAATGATGGTCTATCAGACTCGTTTGCCTCTTCGACAGCTGACCTGTCAGGCGCATGTAAGCTAATACATTGGCTTAAAGAAACATATTTCGTTTTTCCATGGAACTATGTATGGCTTTCCTTGACTGTCTTAGCCTTTCTGCTTTCGATTGGTTTTGTCATTACCTTTTCCTTGTTAATACATGGTCATTTTTTTCCCTAGAGATCAGCGGTTGAACAGGTGGAGGACGTTTTGAATCCACATTTTTCATCACATAAGATTCGAAGAGACTTGTCTTTTGTGAACATTTCTGCAGTTCCTGATGGGATTGTTTGGGACAAAGTAATGTTTGATATATATGGTCCCACTGAAATTATTCAAGTACCGTATGTGTTAAAATTATCAATGAATGATATAGTCATACCAGGCATTGTATCTGATGATTGGGATGTGAAAACAGTTGATTCTATGATGACAGAATTGCAATATTATACTGTCTATGAAAACAAAGATGTTTACCAGTTTAAAGAAAATTATGGTGACATTTTTTGTATAATTATTATGGGCACCACTTCATACATAAAGCGAGCAGTCCAAAAACGATATTTAATTATACACAATGGGAACATTGCCCAACTCTCCCGCAAGGGAGTTCAAAAACGTATTCTCAAAAGTTTGCGTATTTTTCTGGGCATCATCAAAAAAATGCTGAGTCATATTATTTTAAGGTAACTCCTACTAAGGATATACATATGTTATTGACCAACATAAAATGTATATATTCGGACTCTTTTGTTTCCCGGTTATCAATTGAAGGTTATGAATATTGGTCAAAATATGTTGATTTGAAAAGTGTTTGGGGAACAAAAAATTGGCAGACTAAGGGTAGAGAAACATTGTTTAGAGCAGGTCTCTTCCCTGTTCAAATGATCTTTTTAAATAAAACACTGCAACAAACAAGTTGTTTAGGCTTAGCCACAATTAGGGAATTAAATACGCCCAGTATACCTGCCCCTGCAAAATTTGATAACTGGCAAAAGTACACGAATGCAACTATAAATGAGCTCAATGAGTGGGTCCAGAATGGTATGTTTAATGCTTCACTGACATGTCCAAGTGGGTGGTTATTGTGGCCCATAGATACCAATGGGTGTCATCAACGTTTTGTCACCTCCTCGGGGGGTTTCTGAACGAGTAGGTCAGACCCTTGCTATATATCACCAGAAGATGCTGACATAATTACAACATATAGGGGGTCATTCTGACTTTGGCGGGTGGCGGAGGCTGCCCGCCAAAGTCCCGCCGTCAGAATACCGCTGCGCGGTCAAAAGACCGCCGCGGTAATTCTGAGTTTCCCGCTGGGCTGGCGGGCGACCGCCAGAAGGCCGCCCGCCAGCCCAGCGGGAAACCCCCTTCCATGAGGATGCCGGCTCCGAATGGAGCCGGCGGAGTGGAAGGGGTGCAACGGGTGCAGTTGCACCCGTCGCGATTTTCAGTGTCTGCTTGGCAGACACTGAAAATCTTGGTGGGGCCCTGTTAGGGGGCCCCTGCAGTGCCCATGCCATTGGCATGGGCACTGCAGGGGCCCCCAGGGGCCCCACGACACCCGTTACCGCCAGCCAGGTTCTGGCGGTCAAAACCGCCAGAACCAGGCTGGCGGTAAGGGGGTCGGAATCCCCATGACGGCGCTGCCTGCATGGAGGATTCCCTAGGGCAGCGGGAAACCGGCGGGACACCGCCGGTTTCCCGTTTCTGACCGCGGCTGTACCGCCACGGTCAGAATGCCCATGGATGCACCGCCAGCCTGTTGGCGGTGCATCCGCAGTCCCTGGCCCTGGCGGTAGTCAACCGCCAGGGTCAGAATGACCCCCATAGTGTAGGAAAATTGTGCCAACAGTGGCTAAAATCATCCTCACTAGACGCGGTTAAGACACACCTCAGTCTCCTGTCTAACAACACTGACTTACAAGATTTCTTGTCAGGCCCAACAATACCACGTAAGAAGCGTTTCTTGTATGAGGT
This sequence comes from Pleurodeles waltl, assembly GCF_031143425.1. Classification (NCBI taxonomy): domain Eukaryota; kingdom Metazoa; phylum Chordata; class Amphibia; order Caudata; family Salamandridae; genus Pleurodeles; species Pleurodeles waltl. The sequence goes on along the minus strand of NC_090448.1, from coordinate 262,340,712 downwards.
ATACAATGAAATATGGAAACTTTCTCAACAAGAGGCTGCAGCACGGTTACAGCAGATATATAAGGAAAATTTGAAAAAGGCATTAGCTGTTGTGGATAATGGGATTCACACCTTGTCCGACCGGATATATACAATTAACAACATTGTTTCTTCTGCTATAGACATTATACGATCTGATATGTCTTCTTTATATCATGGACAGAGTCAGATCAGGTCCATTATGCAGTTGGGTTGTACACTTCAGGCATTGAAGGCGGGTCGCGTTCCATGGCAGCACATCAGTGCCTGGGAAATATTTGTTTCCTTTAATTTTACGCAACAACAACAACTAATGGCTAAAAAGGAGGCGACTTAGGTCATGCTTAACATTGAAAAGAGAGAAAGACTGCCTTTTACCGTGGCTGAGATTCCTTCAGCAGAGTGGTTAATACACAGGGTTATTAATCTGCCTATTTCTACATTTCAATTCACTTCTTGTTTGAAACATGTTCCGGTAGGCAGATATGAAAAGTTGGGAGATAGTTACATCCATGAGGTGTAGGAGCTTCCGTTTCCATACAAATGCCTCATTGGCATGAAAGAGGTCTTTCTTAGCGGTAGTGAATGTGAGACTTCAGTCAGCCATTCGATGATTTGTAAGCAGCTGTCCTTGCATGGGGCGTGTAATGCCTCGGTTGCGAACTTGGCTTGCTATCTGAAGGGAGTTCCAGTCCCCTTGATTAAACGCAGGTTCCAGGTGCTATCAAACGGCAGCTACGTCCTCCTCAATAGTGAAGACTGTTGTGGCATGCGGGCCGGAATAGTTTACGTTATTTAGGTCTCTAAGGTCGTTACATGCTGCGGGAACGTGTTGCTTCCCCCCACTAAATTTAGGGAGGTAGATGATATCTGGCCTCACATTGCTACTTCCAAGGTGAATTTTGACAAGTTAAGTAGACTAAAGGCTTTATTGTTTCAGAAGCATGTGGCCCTTACATCTGCATGCGAGACCTACGCACTTCAAGTGGCAAGGTCGTCAGCAGAAATACAGTCCCTATTAAATACAAACTTTCCGAGACACTTTGGTGAACTCGTGGGACGTATATTTAATGCATCCAGCTCCGCTGGATTAGCACATTTTTTCAAAGCTGTTGGTATTGGTTTTGTTCACACCTTTTCCTCTATATTCGGTTTGATACCTTCGGCTATTCACTCAATTTTCGTATGAATTTATGGGGGATTTCCAATAACTTTGGCTTTATTAGCCGGCATTTTGCTGTTGCTGTTGTTCCAGGTGCTATCAAACGGCAGCTACGTCCTCCTCAATAGTGAAGACTGTTGTGGCATGCGGGCCGGAATAGTTTACGTTATTTAGGTCTCTAAGGTCGTTACATGCTGCGGGAACGTGTTGCTTCCCCCCACTAAATTTAGGGAGGTAGATGATATCTGGCCTCACATTGCTACTTCCAAGGTGAATTTTGACAAGTTAAGTAGACTAAAGGCTTTATTGTTTCAGAAGCATGTGGCCCTTACATCTGCATGCGAGACCTACGCACTTCAAGTGGCAAGGTCGTCAGCAGAAATACAGTCCCTATTAAATACAAACTTTCCGAGACACTTTGGTGAACTCGTGGGACGTATATTTAATGCGTCCAGCTCTGCTGGATTAGCACATTTTTTCAAAGCTGTTGGTATTGGTTTTGTTCACACCTTTTCCTCTATATTCGGTTTGATACCTTCGGCTATTCACTCAATTTTCGTATGAATTTATGGGGGATTTCCAATAACTTTGGCTTTATTAGCTGGCATTTTGCTGTTGCTGTTGTTTTTCCACAATGGCTGTCCCACCGCAACAAGGACAAATGAAGGCGCTCCCATCAGCACAGCTGTGTCTTGAACACATGATGCAGCAGTTTGGAGCAACACTTCTGGAACATTTGGGGTGTGACTGGTCTCTGTCATTCAGACTGGTTTTGGATTATGTGCAGCCCATGTTTCAGTGCCGTTGGTGCTCTTTTGAACATGCACTGGAAGTTTGTATTTCACAGCAACGCCCCTCAGTGATTGATGCTGAACTGTTGATGTTCTCGTTGAGGGTTCATTACCAGACATGTGCGCTGCAGCCGCGTTTGCTCAGAGAAGCTGATTACGAGCTACCTTTCCTGGAGGAAGTTCCCATTAACTCGTTAATAGGCACTACACGGGATGCCGCCTTGGTTAACACTGGGGCTATGGAACACGCCTGCTCCTTAGTGGTTTTTGGCGCGGATTTACCGGTTTTGTCATCTGCCGAAGTGGAGGACCTCCTGCTTTCCATGACTGATGCTTGATTTGGAACTGTCCTAAATTGACATTTTCCTTTGAATTCTGCTCTTGGACGCATGCTCATTTTTTAAATTACTGAGTAGTATGCTTGTGTGTCCTCTTGACTTGTCAGAATTAAGTAGGGTTTTTAAATATATTTTAGATTAGGGCATTTTAGCTTTGGCTTAAACCACTTTCTACCGACAAGGGGAGGGTGTAGTGTAGCTATTTTTAATATAGCTTCATGCACGTTAGTTTTACATACGAGGCCGCTGTGCACTTTGCCCTAGATATATTTTATTCACCGTTGCACTGTTACTTTACAATAACCCGTTTTTACGGTCTTGTTTTAATTTCTTCTTCTACACTGTTTAGCTTAGTTCAGCACTGTGTTCTCAAATAATGCATTCTTGATCGCCCTGTGCTTCAGTCAAGGCTACAGTCTGGTACATTGCTGGTAAATGTGGTAGAAGTTTAGTCTCCAGCATTCATAGAAAATACACATCCTTACGTAGGGACATTTCTTAGAACATCTGCATGTTAGTTCTAAAAACACTTTCTAGTCCTAGTACACGTCAAGAGGGAGATTCCAGCCAGGGACCCACAACTGTATGCTGAATGCCCCGTTGCAGATGCTGATGCAGATTACAGGTATGAGGTCGATGTCCTCCTGGGGGAACATGAAAGGCAGGCTTAGAGCTTAAGATGCTGTGCTTGAAAATATAACTTAGAGAGAGAATAACCTATCAGCACTATGATAGCTTTATTCTTGTGCTTCACTCTCATCATTACTATTTTAATATTACTGTGTTGTGTAGTTCTGGTTATTGCAGCTCACGCTCTGCTATCTAAAATGCAGTAGTTTTATTAAACCAATCTTTAAAACTTATACTGCTTCTGTTGTCATTTATATATGAGACCGCACTGTGTATGAGAGAACCGGTTGTGACCTGAGTGACCACGACTTCCCTGAGAAGTATTAATATGTCATGCGCTCGGCTGCCCAATTGTCTCTACCATTTGGGGAAGATGAGGCACTGCTAGTTAGGTTGAGCAAAACCTGGGTTTAGAGTGACAAGTGTTATCCACTGTGGGTCAGACTCAGTCCCCAACACTGTGAACGATCTTGCTGCTCAAAATCCAGTAGTCTCATTAGGATAATGAGATCCTATGCGACATAACATAGTATTAGAGTCCATGTAACATGTGAAATTAGTCAGGGTGCATTCAAGGGCTACAATGAAAAAAATTATGCTATTCCGATATGCGTAAACAAAATAAAGTACGCTAATGCTTCAACACCGCAATGTTGCAAAAATGACGCCTGGCTCCTGAGCAGCAATTCAACATTACCAATACTCTGAAAAATTGCCACATGACTCCCATGTGTTAAAAAAAATACACACATGAGGCAAAAAACGTGACGCACACGTCCAGGAAATGATGTACAAGGATATCTTTCTTGCAAGCATGGTACTGTAAGTGTAGTTTCACTTTCACTTCACAGTCTGTTCCTCTGTGACTGTGTGTGGTTGTGTTTTGGAGGTGCTGGTGGATTTGTGGTGTGTTTGGAGGTCTTGTTGTATTCTTTGTGCTGTGTCCTGTGTTTCTGTTGTATGAATTGTAAAATTACTTGTCATTTGTATTATTGGTGTACTGTTGTTTGTCATTGTATTGTGGGGTGTCTGTCTGGGGTAGTTTATTTTTTGGGTAGTTTTGTGAGCTTGGGGTAGGTTTTGGGTTTAAGTTTCCTATTTCATGGGGGGGTCATCTGGTTGGTGGACCATTACCTACACCTCATGCTGCAACTGGGTGGCCTGGTGATCTTGAGCTACTCCACCGAGGCAAGGCATCTGCGATGGGGTAAGGTTGTGTACCGTCTGGGGAGGATATTCAAGACTGGATGCAATGAGCACCAGCTCAAGCATTGGGGGCCAGATCTGGTGGCAAGGGAGCAGGATCTGCTGGACCATTTGGGAATCGAAATCAGTGGAACTGTTGGTAAGTCTCCCATTGCCATTTACTCGGGTGCATTTAGCATTTGACTGATAGTTACCAATAAGTCTGAGTGCTGCTTCTAATGGTTGTGAACATGATGCATGCAACCTGTATGAGGAGTCACGGCCCCACTTGAGGCGTGCAGATCAAATGTCATACCATTTAGACAATGCAGGACACATGTATAATGAACCCTGCATAACCATCACAAAGGGGCATATGTAAGTGCCCCTAGTGCAACCTAGTGCCATGTGATTAAGGGTAAGGCAGTGCTAACCTGCCATTTACCCCATGCAGTCTATATAAAGTGGCACAATGCATGCATTGCACCACCATTGCAAGGCTTGACACACATCATGGCTGTGCCAGCCACAATATATGCAAGGGGGCCGTTCTGGCACAAAGGGGGGCTCCATTTTAGCAAAGAAAAGTCAAGGAGACTGCTGCACCCCATTTGTGGCGAATTTCTTAATACCTGCTCTTTGCTACCTTTAAACATAAGCTCCCATCATGATCAATGGGCCCTTGGGTGCTTTACAGGACTCAGGTATATAAATGATGATGCTAATCCTGCAAAGCGCCCCACTACTGTCAAATAAGTTTGACCCTACTCCCACTAACTACCAACATGGTTTGCAGTCTATTGGAGTCGGTGCACACATGGTGGTATCAGGAGTGCGCTAGGGTCCGCACTTCAACAGGCCCAGCACTAGGTGGGGCACCACTTCCATATCTATGGCCACAAGTGTTGTGATGCATGCACAGTACAACTTTACAATTATACACCTAGGAATGACGCATGTGCCATTAAGAAGGCATGAAAGGGTGTGTAAAAATTAGTTAGCAAGGGCAAAATCCAGACCTCAGTGTCTCGACAAATGTTCCAAAGTATGAATTCCAAACACTCTGTAGGGCTGCTGAGTGAAGGTGTATAATCTGTGTATAGAAAGCTTGAGAAGAGCCCCTACGTACTCAGCAGGAGGTTCCATGATCTGTAGCATCTCCTGCTGAGTGCATCATTGGCCTTCCCTGCAAACATGTTATTGAGCCTGAGCATGCGTGCAGTCCTGACAACTGGCAGTTCCATTTGACCTTTGTAATGTGTATCAGAGTCAGCATACTACACTGAACTATGTTGTCCATTTGCGTTAAGTAGCATTTATACTAAGCAATGTTCTACATTCATGTCTTACAGGTGGACCTGCCCCTTACACCATCGGCGAGGAGCAAGATTTGAAGACCACGATGCATCAAGTAAGTGCCATTTTGTGGCTCCTGTTAGCTACTCCAGGGTTTGGTGTGAGTCAGTCAGAAGAGTGAAATGCAATGATTGATGTTGTTTCTGGACCAATGATAAGAAATCATAGAAAGATGGATGGTGACATCCTGGGCCATGTGTTAGAGGCCCAAGCACCACTGCAGCCCATATATTTTAGAGGCTACGGTGACGCTAAGCCCTGCACCGTGTATACATGGTGGGATTACTACACATTTTGTGGCTTCACATCAACTTGTCAATACGTCCCCTTCACATGCAGTACTTTGCGTGGAAGGAGTTTGCAATGGGTGTTGCAGTGGCTGTACAATAGCAACACCCATACCAATTAGACGGTGTCCCATACCTATATTTTTCCTTACACTAGAGGCTGTAGCAAATCCTGCAAACATACCAAGGTGTGGCTTTAGCAAGCCAAAACCGACTAACATACATGTTGGTGTGCCTTCCATACTTTGCCCTTTCAATGGGTGCTGCGTTTGGCAGCCCACATCAAACGTGCAGAGTTCCTTTGTAGAATTTGTATGTGTTGGAAGGTGTCCCTCGCTGCACAAAGACTACCGCCCCCTCAACGCAGCCAGCTAAGTACCATGTGGTAAGGGTGGCTGGTTCGAGTACTGAAAGCAAGATTATCGCCGGCGTAGGTGACAATACAGTGATGTGCCCTCTCCTGTTCAATATCGCACATCCCTGCGTTGTGAATTTGTTGGAGTGCTGCCCTGCCGATTGTCCATCAGCATAGTGCTCCATCACATTCCCAACATGCATGTTGTGTGGTTGTGCAATGAGATTGGCATGCATGTAGTTCTAAGGGCAACATGTGCTGGTATGGAATTGTGTGTAAAAGGATTAGTTGTGGCTGACCACATTTTGATGGATGTCTGCTATCATAGGTCACAGGCTAGATGTACATGTATACAGAATGCCTGTTGTTAACAACCTTGTCACAGCACCATAATCCACAATGTGTGCCACACATAGTTCAAACGTGATGACAAGATGGGACAAATTTTGTTTTCCAACTGCATTACACTCTAGGGGGATTCTATTAGAGACATACACACACCACAGGTGCCACAGTATCCTCCAGAGTCATTGAGGTAGTGGTACAGCAAGGAGCCATAATGCCCTGAACTGCAGTAATCTGTGTACTCAATGTGTGGACAACTCCACTCAAGATATTTAAGGTCAAAGTCTATTAATCTCCGAACACCAGATGTCAGCAGTGTAACCAATACGGTGCAGCCACCATGTAAATTGTGACTGATGTAGGTCACATCACAGATGCATGAGAAGGCAATGTTGTGTGTGTAGCTAGTGTGGTAAGGATATATGACATGCACCCTTCCTATGCATCCATTTGCATGGTAGGTCCTTGCAATGGGTGTTGCAGTGGTCAGGCCACAGCAACACATATTGCAATTTACCCCTGTCCCAGTTTTCCATGTCTTACATACACCAGGGCGGCACCAAAACCTTACAAAACCCCAGGGATGGCACTACTAAGATGCTATATTGTTCTTTCCTTTGATTGTTCCTCATGTTGATGTATGTGTATGTGTGCTACATTGCACACCACACATGGAACTAGCAGATTGCCATTTGAGTTTCGGGTTGTGGTGGAAGGTGCTCCTTCCTACACAACTATGATCGCCCCCTCAATACAGTGATCCTTGCACGATGGTGCTAGAGATGCAGCACTGTGGCAGTGCAGCTAATTTGACACAGGCACAGGGGTGGACCCAGGGATGGGCAGCATGGTTATCCTTTGTAGATGTGTTCATCATTTTCTACATGACAGTGCCTGATGCCACAAATTAATGGACATAGCCAGTTGACTAATATTGAACTTAGATCTGGGCCTCAAGCTAGTTTGATGTAGATTTTTCAATTAGTTGTACTGGTGCATACATGGACCATCATTACAAGTCTGGCAGCCCTATGGCCACCAGACTGCCATTGGCAATATGACCACCGCTTACAGTGCAGGTGGAAGTGGCACATATACATGGGGAATGCCCCATGGGTCAACTGTCTGGCACTGGCAGTTTGCTGACATCTTACAGACTGGCAATGCCACCTGTCTTATGACACCAGACCAGTTTTACGATCGGTGCTATCCTCAAGGTATGTTCCCGCTTTTCTGCCAGCCTTTGCATGGCGGTGAAACCCCCATGGAAAGGTTGGTGGTTATGTGGTTGATGTGCCCCTTGGTGCCCCTGCACAGCCCATGCACCTGGCATCGGCAGTGCAGGGGGCCCCATGCCCAGGCCCTTTGCGCTTTCCACTGCCTGATTTGCAGTGCTATGAGCAGCGTACCCTGTCACATCCAACGCGCCCAAAGATTGGCACTGACTCTATTTGATCCATCAACAATGTAGTGGTAACTGCCCCACAAAGTTGACATGAGGAGACAGATTTCCAGCTGCCATCCCAGCGTGTAAATCATACTGCCAACCTCAGAGGGTACACTGCACTAGCAGACGTACCTACGCCAGACTTGCCCATGTACCATCCCCCATCCGTCAATGTGACATACACAATATGTTGTGTTTGTGTTGTTATTTCCCCATTCCTATGTGGCTCACATGGTTGTGCCAGAGTAGTTGTGGGCTAAACCTGTATGTTTTGTGACCTACAGATTGCAATTTGTAGTGCATATTTTCTCTAGTGGCAAAGTTCTGATCAGACAATATGTGTGGCTCCACACTGCACCAGTTTAGTTACACTGGGTAGTACTATGTTTCCTGTGATACAGGACCACCATGCAATTTCCCCAGCGGCTGACCAGATTACATTTCCCTGCACCCAGAGAGGCATCCTTACTGCATGATGGAGAAGTGGCTGCCTAATGAGGATGTGTTGTTTATGTGTGGGGTGGTGTTGCTTCCGGCACATGTCTGAGTAATGTTAGCTAAAGTTGCATTTTAATGTGTGCTGTAAGATGCAGCACCCTTGTTTTGGCAATGGGACAAGGCAGTTGCGAGGTGTTTCTGCAAGGGACTCCACCATGACGTAACTTCACGAATGGTGTTGACTGACTTCCTAGTCTTTGATGTCTTGGTTGTGTAGGTAGGGTTCGTTTGACTATATGCAAGTGATGTTGTGATGACACAACCACAGGCACAGTAATTAGACGTGCCTTCCATCCTATGTGCTGCATATGTACCTGTTGGTATACAGTCTTGGAGATTAGCATGTGTCCAGATTGTGTATGTGTTGTGGTGCATGGTACAACAAAGGCATGTGTACATGTTTTGCTAATGTTTGAATGGTGCAACTTGATTCATGTGCAATGTGTCCCTTTGTGCTCCTTTCACATCCCTTTCGTGTGTACTGTGTGCCCCCCCCTTCTTTCACTTGACAGTTATGCATTTATTTCCCCCATGCAACTTACCCTGCATTTGTGTGGTTCCTGGTAGTCTGCGCTGCCTGTCCTGCCATTTCAGTGACCAGTTCCTTTGGGATGACAGCTGCAACCATCTCCTCCATCTCATCCAGGTCATCTTGTGGTGCTGGACTTCCACCTCCAGTTTGCAGTTCTGTTCCTTGCCATTTTCTCCTTTGTTTTTCGCTTACAATCATAACAGCATTTCTTGCACTCAGTTACAGTTCTCCTCACTTCAGCCACACGGTTAATTTGTCAACTATTTGCTGCCATATCACCTCTCTCCTGCCAATTGGCAATTTGAAGGTGATGAATAGCTGTTGTTGGTGCTCCGTCACCTTTCTCACAATGATTTCATGCTCTTCCGCACTAAACCGATACTTCTTCTTTTTCTTCTCCTTCCCCTGGGATTTTTGTGTTCTTTCCTGGTTGTATGGGGTCCTGGTCTCTCCTAGCCTGCTTGTTCCATTTTTCCTCTGCCTTGCAAAGTTTCCTGCATTAGTGTCTAAAGTTGACGCAAATGCAGAGTTAAAATAGTGCATATCCGTTGCGACATGTTTATGTGCTGTACAAAGGGTTAGAGTAAATTTTTCAGCGTTAACGTAAGTTTGTCTTACGAGAGGGTATGAGGGTTAACATCAACATTTTTTACTCTAACTAGTTTCTAGCACCATTGTGCGCCATATGGTGCTAAAAAAAGCTTTTTGACGCAAAACTGCATTTGCGCAGTTTTGCATCAAAAAGTATAAATATGCCCCTTAGTGTAAATGGTTTCAGGGCTATTAAAGAAGTTTTCACACCCTAGACATAAAAAGGATTTTTTTTAAATAAGACTGCCATGGAATAGCTGACATATTTTCCAGGATAGCACAGTCGGCAAGCACCTACCTGGGAAAGGTGACATTTAGGCCCTCATTCTGACCCTGGCGGTCTTTGACCGCCAGGGCGGAGGACCGCGGGAGCACCGCCGACAAGCCGGCGGTGCTCCAATGGGGATTCCGACCGCGGCGGTAAAGCCGCGGTCGGACCGGCACCACTGGCGGGGTCCCGCCAGTGTACCGCGGCCCCATTGAATCCTCCGCGGCGGCGCAGCTTGCTGCACCGCCGCGGGGATTCCGACCCCCCCTACCGCCATCCAGATCCCGGCGGTCGGACCGCCGAGATCCGGATGGCGGTAGGGGGGGTCGCGGGGCCCCTGGGGGCCCCTGCAGTGCCCATGCCACTGGCATGGGCATTACAGGGGCCCCCGTAAGAGGGCCCCTACATGTATTTCACTGTCTGCTGCGCAGACAGTGAAATACGCGACGGGTGCAACTGCACCCGTCGCACAGCTTCCACTCCGCCGGCTCGATTCCGAGCCGGCTTCATCGTGGAAGCCTCTTTCCCGCTGGGCTGGCTGGCGGTCTGAAGGAGACCGCCCGCCAGCCCAGCGGGAAAGTCAGAATTACCGCCGCGGTCTTTCGACCGCGGAACGGTAACCTGACGGCGGGACTTTGGCGGGCGGCATCCGCCGCCCGCCAAGGTCAGAATGAGGGCCCTAGTGTATTCTATAGTTTAAACCATAATAAAAGGTGCAAGGTTAATCCGATCCTCTTTGAATTTTAGACCCACTTCTGTCTGTGCAATAAAACTTGCTATATTTCTAGGGACAGCCAAGAGCTTACACAAAAGCTGTTTTCAGCTGCCTGGAGTTTCCCCACAGTTACATGACTCCAAACTCCCGCTCTGTATGTGCCCACCGCAAGACATTTGCTCTTATACAATTGGTCCAGCACCCGAACCAGGTTTTTTTCTAGTGTTTTTGCAAACCTAATGATTGCATTACCCACTGCCTCCATTTTGTGTGCCTACTAGCCAGAACCCTATCCCAACGTCCAGCTAGGTCTAATAAAATACCTAAATAAAAATAGTTGAAGGTGGTGAATTTTGCTACAGGTCTCCCTTCCATAAAAGATGATTTCAATTTGTATTTCCTTTGGCCATATGACATAATAAAATATTCCTCTTGATTTATTTCTAGTCTCAAGCCAGACATAACATTGTTAAAAACATTTAGCAATTTTTGTGACCCATTGGCTGTGAGTGCTGAAAGAACCACATTATCTGCGTGAAGCAGCACAGAAACTACCTGAGTGCCTATCCTAGGAGCATCCTTATTACAGGTCTTTGGAGCAGTTTCTAGTGAGTTTATATGAACAAGAATAAGAGAGGGGGCTGAAATATAGCCCTATTTGACCCCCAGTCACGCTTAGTGACTCAGTGCAGTCGCCAGATCAAGAATAGTGCACTCTTGTTAAAGAGTCACGATGTAGACTCCTGATTAAATTTAATAAAGGAGTTCAACACCAGCCTGGCTCATCAGATCCCATAGCATTTCCCTGTCCACAAGGTCAAAAGCACAGGAGAGGTCTGTGAAAGCATGTGCAAAACATCTCTCTTGGCATTGACATATTTGCCTTTTATTAGTGTAAGGTTTAGGGCTTGCTCTACAGTGCCCAAACCTGGGCGAAACCCATATTGTATGGTACTAAGAAAAGAACTGGCCTCTGCCCAGCATTTTAATGTTCCCAATATAACATGACCTAAGATCTTTGCTGTTGAGTCAATCAGTGAGATCAGTCGGTAGAATTCCAATCACCTTTTTTAAAATTAAGAACAAATACAGATTCACTGCCACGCCACCCTCAAAACATTGGTAAGCAAAGGGGCCCAGAATTCTACATTTGATTTTTAAAGATCACTCTGGACCCTGTTAGGACCAACGTCCTTCCCGTTCATAGCACTCATGATAAAGTCTGCAACTGATGGTAAATCAATAAGCCTCTCTTCCTAGGCTCCCTCCAGACAAAATGGGTCTAGCGCTTTTTCAATGTCGTCACTTTTCTCCTGAACATTGAGAATAAAAATAAAATTAAAATTGTCCACCCATTCTTGAGTCGGAATATGGCAAACCACTTCTACTTATTGATTTTTTGAGAAAAAGGGACGGTTAACCATTTCCCAAAATAAACTTGTAAGGCTGCTTTTGAAAGGTTCTCCCAGGCTCTCCTCCTAAAATCATCCTTTCTCTGCTAAAGGGCTTGTTTATAATTTAGCCTGGCGGCTTTAACATCACTATTATTTTGTTTGTAGAACCTTTAAAGCTGCAGCGCCCCCATGGCTAAACCATGGGCAACCCGCCCCCTCTCTAAAGGGTTTGTTTGAAATGAGCCAGATCGATATGGCTTTCAAGATTGGCCAGACATTGTCCAGAGTTTTGATGGGATCGGGTACACTGGAGAGGCATCTCCAAAACTCTTTGTGATGGGTTTTGACTAGAATGATGAAACACTCAATTGGGTTGATGGTGCTCCACTTTAAGCACAACCCCTGTTTACCATATAGCTAACGGGGCAGGAATTCTTAGTAGACCTTTTACTGGGTCGCATTTATGACTTGTCAACAGCAATGATCCCCTACAACAATGTTGTAATGGTGTGTGCATTAGTGCAAGACACCAATGTGTGTTCCAACGCAGCTAGGGAGTAGCAGTTTGTATTGAAAAATATGTTCCTACATATACCATGCACTAGCCCTTTCACACATGATGCAAGACTAGGAGACTACATTTGTAGTATTGTGTGTGAGATCTCAAACTGTGCCCACTTACACAGTCCAATATATGGAACATTTACCAAAAATGTTCAAATCTGAGGTAGACTAACAGTTGTCCCTAGGCTTCTGGCAAAGCTCCATATACTTTCAAAGACTGCAAATCATTTGCTACGTCATGCATGCAACTCAATGTATACAATTGCACGAACTTGTACATATGAACTGATGATGAGATACTGAAAGTAGAAAACATTTTAATGCACTGAAAATACACTACAACATAGATCTACCTACCCTACACTAACTAACCTAAGAACAGCCTAGCATACCTACATTAATCTTAAACTACCTAAACATATCTCATACTATCTCAATTAATCTTAAACTATGTTAACTTAACTTACACTGTCTTAACTACTATACACACATGACAAGTTAAACATCAACCTCCCACCCCCTTAATAAACTTGGATAGAAACGTCAACCATACCTTGACATATACAAACTATACATATAAGGCTAAACCAATACATATTTTTTGGCCTTTTTGTTTTTATTTCTTTAAACTTGACATCAACCCCTCACCCGCTTAAATACCTAAAACTAATAAAACAAATGTATAAAACATTGCCCATTAAAAATTCTTAAAACAAACCCTTGCTTCCACTATACCTATACTAAGCCCTAACTAACACTATTTATAATTATTAAAATATAAAAATAGAAGAATAAAACAGATTTAAAAAAGGGAAGAGTAATATACAGAGGAAGAGTTACATAAATTGTGCAACCTGCACCATTGCATCTTGCATCTTGCCTATTGCAAACTATTAATCTGTTCTTTCAGGCTAGCCTGATCATTCTGTATTTGGTCCTTTCACTTGGTAAATGTTTTCAGTTCCTGGAACTTAAAATATTTCGAAACAGAGCCTCGCCTTCTTCTTAGTCATCTTGGAAAGGAATGTGGTGGCTGTGGGGCAGCAGATGTCTTTGGGGTTGACTGGGGTTGGGCTTATGCCTGCTGCTGATGCACATGTTCTGATGGCTTTGGGACCCCAGATACACTTTTTTGTCCTTGTGTGTTGCTCCTGCATGATCCCACTGCCTTGGCACTCTCGTGAAGTTTGGGACATTTTCTGAAGGCCTTTGAGACATGTCTAATGCGGCAGTAGCATTCTCATCTTGCTTTGTAGGTCTTCACCTGGTCAGCTGTCATGTTAGCTAGGGAGGTGAAATTTAAAAAAAATAGCACAAAATATAAATTTACATGATGTGTGTGAAAAGATGCAGACATTGTTATACAGTCATATGTGACTGTCTAGACTAACTCTACAAGGTGAGCTGGAGCAATGGACACTATACCATCAGTACTAAGACATCTCCACCCTGAGCAGGGCAAACTGAGTCAAGTGCAGTCAGTGTAGATGTGAAGTATGGAAATATAGGTGGTCCTTACAACCCTGGCGGACGGTGTTAAAGCTGCGGTAATATCGCAAACAGGCCGGCGGACAAAAAAAAGGGAATTATGACCGTGGTGGAAACCGCCAACATAGACAGCCACTTTAACACTCCGACCGCCACGGCGGTACAGTCAAGCAGCGCGGCGGTCACCGCCAACAGACAGGCGGGAGACAATGTACCGCCCACAGTATCACAATCCACCAATCCGCCACCTTTTCCGGGGTGGATTCACCGTGGATGAAAACACAGCGGAAACAGCTTTTGCAATGGGAAAACGCTCACCTTAACACACTCCACGACGAAGGAGCCCAACATGGAGCCCAAACTACAAATACTCCCTGCGCTTGTCTTCCTGCTCCTCTACGATCACCAGCAACGTAGGCGCCGAAGACAATGGTGAGTACTGCACCTATGACATAGGGGAGGGGGTAGGCAAAAGTCAGGGGGACACACACGCAACCCCCCCACCCCCAACCCGACCCTCACCCACTACAACACACACACCAATGCATTTCCAAACAGCACATTAACAACCCACAACCCCCCCGGAAGAATGCAAAGACAAAAGGAAATCAGTTCAAACATTGTAATGTATCAAAATACAGTAACCAACTATATACAGATATATATAAACAATCGAAAATCATACATCACGAGTAGTACTGCAGGTATCCACATATCAATGTCCGTGGACCACTGGGCCCAAAATGCAGGGGCGAGGCCCACACTAGATACCTGTCCAAAAACGGAGAGAACACTGCCGAGGCATCAGATAGAAATGCAACAGGCACCTCAGGGGGAAGGGAAGGAGGGGCACCTCAGCCGGATTACAGCACCACGCCAGATCCACGACGGGGCTCCATGCCCATTGATGTATCCTGGGGAGTGCAAAGCCACAGTCTCTCAAGTCTCTACAGTGGGTGGGTTGCCCACTGTACCATCCTGGGGAGTGCAAAGCCACAGTCTCTCAAGTCTCTACAGTGGGTGGGTTGCCCACTGTACCATCCTGGGGAGTGCAAAGCCACAGTCTCTCAAGTCTCTACAGTGGGTGGGTTGCCCACTGTACCATCCTGGGGAGTGCAAAGCCACAGTCTCTCAAGTCTCTACAGTGGGTGGTTTGCCCACTGTACCATCCTGGGGAGTGCAAAGCCACAGTCTCTCAAGTCTCTAAAGTGGGTGGGTTGCCCACTGTACCATCCTGGGGAGTGCAAAGCCACAGTCTCTCAAGTCTCTAAAGTGGGTGGGTTGCCCACTGTACCATCCTGGGGAGTGCAAAGCCACAGTCTCTCAAGTCTCTACAGTGGGTGGGTTGCCCACTGTACCATCCTGGGCAGTGCAAAGCCACAGTCTCTCAAGTGGATGCAGGTCTCCTCTGGTTCTGGAGGGGGACTGGTGCCCAGATTGCTTCATCCTGTGAAGTACAGACAGAGTGGATGCAGGTCTCCACTGGTTCTGGAGGGGGACTGGTGCCCAGAGTGCTTCATCCTGTCAAGGACACACAGAGTGGATGCAGGTCTCCACTGGTTCTGGAGGGGGACTGGTGCCCAGAGTGCTTCATCCTGTGACGGACAGACAGAGTGGATTCAGGTCTCCACTGGTTCTGGAGGGGGAATGGTGCCCAGAGTGCTTCATCCTGTCAAGGACAGACAGAGTGGATGCAGGTCTCCACTGGTTCTGGAGGGGGAATGGTGCCCAGAGTGCTTCATCCTGTCAAGGACAGACAGAGTGGATGCAGGTCTCCACTGGTTCTGGAGGGGGACTGGTGCCCAGAGTGCTTCATCCTGTGAAGGACAGACAGAGTGGATGCAGGTCTCCACTGGTTCTGGAGGGGGACTGGTGCCCAGAGTGCTTCATCCTGTGAAGGACAGACAGAGTGGATGCAGGTCTCCACTGGTTCTGGAGGGGGAATGGTGCCCAGATTGCATCACGCTCCCCGTGACGGTCCCAGTTCCGTCACTGTCCCAGCTGCACATGGGCTAATGATGCTTGATTTGGCGGTCTTAGCCCTGTTCAGCGGTGCTTGCCTTTGCTGTCTCTGACCTGTTCAGTGGTGCTTTGCCATGGCGGTCTTTGCCCTGTTCAGCGGTGCTTGCCTTTGCTGTCTCTGACCTGTTCAGCGGTGCTTTGCCATGGCGGTCTTTGCCCTGTTCAGCGGTGCTTGCCTCTGCTGTCTCTGACCTGTTCAGCGGTGCTTTGGCCTGTTCAGCGGTCTTCACCATGGCGGTCTTTGCCCTGTTCAGCGGTGCTTGCCTTTGCTGTCTCTGACCTGTGCAGCGGTGTGTGGCATTACAGTCCCTCAGTGCCCAGCAGGGCTGTGGCTGCCGGGGCCCTCCAGGTCACTGACTCTGGCGGTGTTCTCCGGACCAGTGACGATACTGCTGCCCTCCAGGGCACTGACTCTGGCGGCGGTCCCCGGACCAGTGACGACAGTGCTGCCCTCCAGGGCACTGACACTGACGGTGGTCTCTGGACCAGTGACGATACTGCTGCCCTCCAGGGCACTTACTCCGGTGGTGGTCTCCGGACCAGTGACGATACTGCTGCCCTCTAGGGCACTGACTCTGGCGGTGGTCTCCGGACCAGTGATGACAGTGCTGGGGGTGGCGTCCCGGCCAGAGGGGAGGATGGCGGCCTTCTCCTCCGTGCTGCTCTTCCCAGACTTTGGAGACTTCTTCTGCCCCTTCACCACCTTGGGAGGAGTCACAGCTGACTCGGCACTCCCCCTGGGACCCTTGTGAGCTGTTTTGCCGGCAGGAGTCTTCACCCTCTCCCGTCGGCCACTTTCCAACTTAAGGTGCTTTACAGGGGGTGGACAGGCAGTGCTTTGGCTCCGTGTCACACTGGCTGCCCTGGTGGCCGGTGCACTCCACACACCTTTAACACGCACCACTGGTACCGGACTTTTTTTGGCTGAGGTGCTACTACGGGACCTATGAATTGGCGGGGTGAGGGTGGTGGGAAAGAGGTCAACGTTGCTGAGGAAGAGTTTCTGACGAACACTGGGATGGGTAGCTGGAGGGGGTCTGGGAGTGGAGGAAGAGGAGGTGGTTGTAGGAGGTGTAACTTTAGGTGATTTGGGTGCAGGTACTGGAGGCTGTCGTGAGGTGGATGGATGTTGGGTGGGTGGGTGCCCGTGTTTGTGTACTTTGGGAGGGGGCGTCACAGACACACTGGGAGTGGACACAGGGGACGTGTAAATGGTAGTGGGGGTGGTGAGTGCAGGTGAGCGGTGTGTGGTGCTGGGTGTTCTGGTGCGAGTCCTAGTGCCTGTAGATGTAGTGCATGCAGGTGAGAGTGTAGACGAGACTGGGAGGGAGGAGGGAGACGAGGAGGAGGGGGACACAGTGGAGGCAGTGGATGTTGCTGTGTCTGTATGTGGGAGATGCTTGTGTGAGTGCCTGTGGGTTGTGTGGTGCTTATGTTTGTCTGAGCTACTTTTGTGTGTTGAGGTATGTGCATGCTTGTCTGATGTTGTGCTTGGGATTGGCTGGGGTACAGGGGACTGGGTCTGGGTGGAGGAAGTTGGAGGGGGGAGGCTAGACACAGGGACAATGGCTGCCATCAGTGCTGAGGCCAGAGATTGCAGTGTTCGATGAAGGGCAGCCTGACCAGAATGAATGCCCTCCAGGAATGCATTACCATGTTGCAACTCCCTTTCTCCACTCTGGATGGCATTCACAATGGTAGACTGCCCAACAGTGAGTGACCTAAGGAGGTCAATGGCCTCCTCACTGAGGGCAGCAGGGGTGACTGGGGCAGGGGCTGAGGTGCCTGGGGCGAAGGTGATGCCCACCCTCCTGGGTGAGCGGGCACAGAGTGAAGGCTGAGGGGCTGCGGGGAGGGCAGTGCTGGTAGAGGGGGTGGTGGCTGTACCTGTTGAAGTGGGGGGCACAGATGGTGCCGCCACCACAAGGGATCTCCCATCGGCAGACGAGTCCGTGACGCTGTTTGGTGATCCGGTGACCGACGTGAAGCTCCCCTCGCCCTCCGTCCCACTGGTGTATTCAGAGTCTGTGGTGTGGCCCTCCATGGCCATGTGGGATGCAGCTCCCTCGTGCTCCGGTGCCACTGCACCTCCGCCTGATGATGCTGATGCACAAAAGAACAGGGAGAGCACAAAAAGGGGGGGGGGGCGACAGAAGAAAGACAGGTTGAGTGCATGGCTTACCGCTACCGTTGGCGGACAATACAGACACAGCAGCCCCCTGCACTACGCCGTGCTCTTGGCCTCTACAGATGCAATTCCTGGGATCTGGCCTACATGGCTATGGTGGACATCTGCACACATAGATGACACAGGGGCATGTATACCTGTACTTGGCACTCTACAGTGGTGGGGTGGAGTGGCACATGGCCTGCATTCCGGAGGGGCCTAGCCTACGTAACTCGCCCTGGCCTAGGGAAACCCACAGCCCTCCTCCCCACCCAGACCCCTCCACTGCGCCGAACGTCCGCTGAATGATGTTGTACTCACCCACTTGTGTCTGCTGTCATGCCCTCAAGCGCCCATCCAACTCAGGGTAGGCCACCGCCAGGATCCGGAACATCAGGGGGGTCATAGTGCGACGGGCAGCCCTCCCACGTTGGGAGGCCATCCCCAGCTGAGCCTCCGCCGTCTTCTTGCTCCAGCGGCGAATGTCCTCCCATCTTTTACGGCAGTGGGTGCCCCGTCTCTGGTGGACCCCCAGGGTCCGGACGTCCTTGGCGATGGCACGCCAAATGTCCTTCTTCTGGTGGGCGCTGACCTACATGACATGTACAGGGGAAGAAGAGAAGTCATTACCAACTGCACTGTCGAAGTGAGTGGCCCCCATCCCTACCCTTGCCATGTGGCACATGCATTCACAGTCCTTCATGGTCGCTGACCTCTTCCCCCTTCCTACTGACATCCAGCCCTCTCCACCCAGCATAGCCCATACAACGTGCTCCCTGTGTACTTACCTGTTGGTCTGGAGGACCGTAGAGTAGCGTGTACTGGGGGAGGACCCCATCAACTAGCTTCTCCAACTCCTGAGCAGTGAAGGCAGGGGCCCTTTCCCCAGACGCAGCAGCCATTGTCTCTTCCAGACCGAGGTCACAGCAGCACTTGCAGTGTAGGTCCTCTCCTGTCGAAGATCAGGTATCGAGTGATTGAACAGATAGTAAATGGCAGTCACGTCCGCGGCGGTGACGTCCGCGGCGGTGCATATCATCACCACCGGCGCACTTCATCATTGGCTCCTGGGACCCATAGGGTCCAATGTTAACCAATGCAGCATTGTGCCGCGGTCTACGACCGCCTACCGCGACGGTGTACAACGCCAGCGCAGATACCTCACATCCCATTGTCCCACTTTAGAGGTCAGGCAGCCGCCATTTCGGGGCCCACATGGCTTAATTTACTACTGCGTCACAAATACCTAGGCCTACACTCAACACACATGCAGGAAGAGTTTTGTATTTGTTGTCGTGTTCTGTGTAGCTGTGGGTACATACCTGGGAATTTGTTGACTCTGTGGTCGCTGTTATCCTTTTTAGGCACCGTCAGCTGGGACTTTTGAGGAGATGACGGAATCCTCCGGTGTACCGACCGCTGGTGGACCTGTTAACAATGGAGGAGCGACATTTAATCATCACCTACAGGTTTGACCGTGCCACAATCCAGGAACTGTGTACCCAGTTGGAGCCAGACCTGATCTCACCAATCTGCCATCCCACAGGAATACCCCCTGAAGTGCAGGTGCTATCAGTGCTCCATTTCCTGGCAAGTGGATCATTTCAAACAACAGTGGCCATGGCATCAGGGATGTCCCAGCCTATGTTTTCCAACGTGTTGTCCAGAGTGTTGTCTGACCTGCTGAAACACGTAAGGAGCTACATCGTTTTCCCTCAGGTGGAGTATTTGGCTACAGTGAAAGGTGACTTCTATGCCCTGGGACATATCCCCAACATCATAGGTGCTATTGATGGCACCCATGTAGCTCTGGTCCCCCCATGCAGGAGTGAACAGGTGTACAGGAACCGTAAGAGTTATCATTCCATGAATTTACAGATGGTATGTTTGGCAGACCAGTACATCTCCCAGGTAAAGGCTATGTTCCCTGGCTCAGTGCATGACGCCTACATCCTGCGGAATAGCAGCATCCCGTAATTGATGGATCAACTCCAGAGGCACCAGGTGTGGCTATTAGGGGACTCTGGTTACCCCAACCTGTCCTGGCTATTGACCCCAGTGAGGAATCCCAGGACCAGGGCAGAGGAATGCTAAAATGAGGCCCATGGGCGGACTAGGAGGGTGATCGAACGCACCTTCGGCCTCCTGTAGGCCAGGTTCAGGTGCCTTCATATGACAGGTGGTTCCCTATTCTACTCACAAAGAAAGGTGAGCCAGATCATCATCGCCTGCTCGATGCTTCACAATCTTGCTTTGCGACGCCAGGTGCCTTTTCTGCAGGAGGATGGTCCTGATGACGGTGTTGTGGCAGCTGTGGAGCCTGTGGAGCCTGTGGACAGTGATGAGGAGGAAGCTGAGGAAGAAGTCATAGACAACAGGGAGTCAGTCATACAGCAATATTTCCAGTGACACATAGGTGAGAATTTTTTTTTTAATATTACATTCACTTTCACACTTCTACCTCTATCCTGTCTGTCAATTAGTAGCAGTATTTGGTAACTGAGTTGTACATTTCCATTACGGTTTCACAGGTGTGGTTACCAACGTGTGTTATCTGCTTGCATCCTTCATGGACTTGTGATGTGTGACATAGGTATGTTGGCATTACATTTGAAAACGCCTTTTGTCACTGTCATTGCTAATACACATTTTCAAAATCACAGACTGACTCCAGATTGTTTTGTGGTTCAAGGGTGTTTATTGAAGTGCTAATTATTGGAGGGGGTGGCAAAATGGTGATGGGTGATGGTGGAGGAATGTCCATGGCAGAGTCCAGTCTATTAGTCTCACAGGTGCACTGCCCAAATGGGCATAGGAAGTGGAGCTGGGGCAGTTCCAATCTGGACAGGGTAACAAAGTGAGACAGTGGGAGGACAATCAGGGTGGTCTCATTTCCTGGCGGGGGTCTTGCCATCTTGCTCTGTCCTGTTCCTGGATCTCAGGGACTGCTTGCGGGGTGGTTGTCCATCTGCAGGGGGTGGGGTGCTGGTGTGGTGGTCCTGTGGCGGGGCATCCTGTCCACTAGCACCGGCGGAGGTGGTGGGCAGTTCATCGTCCAGGCTAGTGCCAGGGGCCCCTTGGAGTGCCACTGTGTCCCTCATGGTCTTTTGTATGTCCTTCAGCACCCCTACGATGGTGCCCAGGGCGGAGCTGATGGATTTGAGTTCCTCCCTGAAGCCCAAATACTGTTCCTGCTGCAGCCGCTGGGTCTCCTGAAACTTGGCCAGTACCGTTGCCATTGTCTCCTGGGAATGGTGGTAGGCTCCCATGATGTTGGAGAGGGCCTCGTGGAGAGTGGGTTCCCTGGGCCTGTCCTCCCCCTGTTGCACAGCAGCCCTTCCAGTTCCCCTGTGTTCCTGGGCCTCTGTCCCCTGAACCATGTGCCCACTAGCACTGCCCCCAGGTCCCTGGTGTTGTTGGGGTGGTGGGTTAGCCTGGGTTCCCTGTAGTGGTGGACACACTGCTGCTTGACGTGTCCTGGGGACAGAGGTATGGGCCCACTGGGTGGGTGCTGTGCTGGTGTTTCCAGAGGGGGGAAGCTCTGTAGTGGCCTGTGGCTGTGTGAGGGAAACCGACTGTCCCGAGGTCCCAGATGGGCCGGGCTGGTCGTCTAGATCCAGTTGGACAGAACTGCTGTCATCACCGTGGGCCTCTTCTGTTGGTGGAGTGGACATGTCTGGACCCTCCTGTCCGGTGACGTTGGGTAGGGGTCCTGCAGGGGTGTAAAAGCATGATTATTGCATCTGTGTGTGCCATGGTGTGCAATGGGTGGGTGACCGTGTACCCCAGTGCTTGCATTCCTGTGTAGGACCTTGTGTGATTATGGTTTAGTGGGGTGTATGGGTATGTGCAGTGGCCATGCTTTGGTGATGGGTACCCATTCTTTGGTGTTACATGCAGGGCTTGATTTTGGGATGGGTGGTTTGTGATATTGGGACATGTGTGAGGTGTAGGAGTGATGGGGTGAGGGCGAGGGTGAGGGTATGTGATGGCATGCAGGTAGGGTAGGGGATGTAATAGTAAAGATTTGACTTACCAGAGTCCATACCTCCAGCTACTCCTGCGAGGCCCTCAGGATGCAGAATAGCCAAGACCTGCTCCTCCCATGTTGTTAGTTGTTGGGGAGGAGGTGGGGGTCCGCCGCCAGTCCTCTCTACCGCGATGTAGTGTCTTGAGACCACAGAACGCACCTTCCCAGTAGGTCGTTCCACCTCTTCCTGATGTCATCCCTATTTCTTGGGTGCTGTCCCACTGCGTTGACCCTGTCCACGATTCTTCACCATAGCTCCATCTTCTTAGGTATGAAGGTGTGCTGCACCTTTGATCCGAATAGCTGTGGCTCTACCCGGAGAATTTCCTCCACCATGACCCTGGGCTCCTCCTCAGAAATCCTGGGGTGTCTTTGCCGTACCATGGTGTGGTGTGGGTGATGTGTGGGGTGGTGTGTGTTGTGATGTGTGGGGTGATATTTAGTGGTGTGTTGTGTGAGGTGCGTGGATGTTGTGTGAGTGATGGTGTTGAGTGCCTGTGGATGCTGGTTTGTAGATGGTGGTGTCTCTCTGTGGCCTTCAGTCGCAATTGTTGTCGCAGGTGATGTGGGTGTGTGTTTTATATTGTATTGGGTGTGTGGGAGTGGTGTTTGTATGTGTATCAGGTGTGTGTATTTTGAATTGTCCAATGTGGTAGTGTTTTGTATATGTCTGTGTATTTGGAGCGCGGCGATGTGTACTTCCAATGGAATACCGCGGTTGAAAGACCGCCACGTGGATTCGTGGGTCGTGATAGTGTGGCATATTCCTGTTGGCGTGACTGTAGACGTTTTGTTATCGCCAGTTTATCACTGACCTTTGGTGTGGCGGACTTGTGTGGGTGTCAAGATTTTGGCGGATTCCGGCCTTTGGGTCCTAATGACCGTGGCGGAATTATGCGGTTGCAGCGGTGTGTTGGCGGTCTTCTGCACAGCGGTATGCGGCTTTTACCGCCAATGTTGTAATGACCCCCAAAATGCAAAAACATTTTTAGACTAGTGCATTTGTCCAGCTGACAACACAATGGCAATTATGCGATTCAATGATGTGACACCTAATGACCCCCTTTTGCTTTTACACCAATTTCAATAGCTACAAGTGTTTAGAAATATACACATTGCACAGATTTCAGAAGTCTGACATACAGTTAAGACCTGCCAAACAATATCACCAAACATCTGCCTCATGTACATCAACACTCACAATGTGCATCAGTCACTCATTATGATAATGAATTAGACAACACCATGTGTACCTACAGAAGCAGGCCTACAATCTTACAGCCTCCGAGGCATATATGTTAATGTTCCTTTGTCACAACATGTCACATATTAATGATAGGGGATGCTCTAATGGCGGCTCAGTAACCCGAGGCTTGTTTACAACAGCTATAGTTTGGGTCAGTATGTGAAAGTTTTATTTTTAAAAGTCTGTAGGATAATGTGCTAACTCTCTTACTGACATACATGATACCATGTTTTATAATTTCCGACATGGCTCAAATCCATGATTTATTAGAACTTAGCCCTTTGCCAACAACATTTCAACATCTATCATAGCCAAAATCGATTGAGTTTGAGGTCTTCTCTGAGAAAGCTGTCCTGCATTTTTGAGAAATTATGCTTTAGAATTGGCACACAGGTGCAGGTTCAGGTATGTGTGTACAAACCTTTTCAGTCTTTCACGCCAGGTTTATCTTGGCATACCCCTGGTCAGTTACCTTGGCACACTGACTGAAAATTGGTCGTAGGTGAATAATACCTCCCAAAAGACATCACATTCTTACAATTACCATAGATCACACACACACGTGAAAAATCTACATACATGTATTATTACACTTACTGGTAGCATTTCCATTTCTGAAGCTTTCCACCTCACCCTGGGTATTTCGGAGATGTCCACCTAGAAGACAAAGTTTTGAACATTGCATAGTAAGTATTGCAGTCACACATGGTAAAAATGAATTGCTAATGATAACGTCATCCCAGTATATCAGATAAATACAACTCTCTTGACAGGCATATTTATTCATTCTATTATTATGGGAGGCATTGATTCATCTTGTAGGACTGAGCTTGCTGGATGTTAAAGGTCAGAGGTATATTTTCATCACATGCCTAAAGCATGCCTCAGGCATTTGTTTTGTATCAATATGCTGGTCAGCATCATGTCAGGCCCCATTGTACCATTAAACATGGGTTACACCATTGGTCCTAGTCCAAATGAAGTATTGCTATGATGTAAAAGGACAGGTTTAGAAAGTATGTGACATCGTCAAGCCCATATCATATTTTTATGTGCTGAATATCAGAAATTCAATGTACATTTCTAAGTTGTGCAAGGATGCATGCCTTGTAAGCAGTTTTTTGTGTTTTGTTGTAAGTCCCACATTTCTGCACATTAACAATTGTAGGAGGCATATTAAACTGTGTATGTGTACAACACAAGTCAGCACACATGAATAATTTAACATTGATGGATATTGCACATATATTTTCTCCTTAACCCCTTTGCTGCCAGGCCTTTTCCCCCTCACGCGCCAAGCCTTTTTTTGGCTGTTTGGGGCAGTTTGCGTTTAGGCCCTCATAACTTTTTGTCCACATAAGCTACCCAAGCTAAATTTGCATCCTTTTTTTCCAACGTCCTAGGGATTTTAGAGGTACCAGACTTTGTGGGTTCCCCTGAAGGAGACCGACAAATTAGCCAAAATACAGAGGAACGTAATTTTTTTTATGAAAAATGGGAAAAAGGGTTATAGAAGAAGGCTTGTGTTTTTTTCCCCTGGAAATGTCATCAACAAAGGGTTTGCTGTCCTAAAATCACTATCTTCCCAGGTTTCAGCAACAGGCAGACTTGAATCAGAACATCCATTTTTTCAACACAATTTTGGCATTTTACTGGGACATACCCCATTTTTACTATTTTTTATGCTTTTAGCCTCCTTCCAGTTAGTGACAGAAATGGGTGTGAAACCAATGCTGGATCCCAGACAGCTAAATATTTCAGAAAAGTAGGCAAAGTTCTGAATCCTACAAGGGTTTCCTACAGAAAATAACAGCTGAAATAAAAAAAATTGAAGTTGAGGTTAAAAAAACAGTCATTTTTCTCCACATTTTACTCTGTAACTTTTTCCTGCCATGTCAGATTCTTGAAAGCAATATACTGTTATATCTGCTGGACTCTTCTGGTTGCGGGTATATATAGGACTTGTAGGTTCATCAAGAATCCTAGGTACCAGAACCAATAAATGAGCTGCACCTTGCAATGGGTTTTCATTCTATACCGGGTATACAGCAATTCATTTGCTGAAATATAATGAGTGAAAATTAGGTATCAAGAAAACCTTTAAATTTCCAAAATGAGCACAAGATAAGGTGTTGAGAAGCAGTGGTTATTTGCACATCTCTGAATTCTGGGGTGCCCACACTGGCATGTGAATTACTGGGCATTTCTCAAATAGACATCTTTTTTACACACTGTCTTACATTTGGAAGGAAAAAATGTAGAGAAAGGCAAGAGGCAATAACACTTGTTTTACTATTCTGTGTTGCCCCAAGTCTCCCAATAAAAATGGTACCTCACTTGCGTGGGTAGGCCTAATGCTCACGACAGGAAACGCAACATGGACACATCACCTTTTTACATTGAAATCTGATGTCTTTTGCAAAGTGTCTAGCTGTAGATTTTGGCCTCCAGCTCAGCTGGCACCTAGGGAAACCTACCAAACCTGTGCATTTTCGAAACCTAGACACCTAGGAGAATCCAAGATGGGATGACTTGTGGGGCTCTCTCCTTTGATGCCTTTCTCTGCCCCTGAAAAGCATTTCTCCTCGGATCCGGGACAGGTCTCTGCTGAAGCAAGCGCACAATCGTGCGCTGACATCACCAGACACCACGGCAGGGGCCAGGGGTGCGGGGGTGGAAGGAGAAGCGATTCCCCTTCCATCCCTACATTGGGGGTGCTGAAGCCAGGCTCATGGGGAGAGTGCTAGCGCTCCACCCCTGAGCCAGTCCAAGGACATAACGGTTACGTCCTTGGTGCCTCAGCGCCGCAGCCAAGGACGTAACCATTACTACCTTGGCTGCCAACGGGTTAACCATAAATGGCGCTGCACTGTTATTTTGGGAGCATTGCCTGGTCAATCATGTGTGTTAATGAAGGGATTGCTCATAACTCCTTTCATTCGCATTGTACCTTACCTCCCACAAACCATTGATCCTCCCCTTGTTTCAGTGTAAGGCAACCCATCTATTGCTACCGGTGTGCTTTATGCTGGCTTAACGTAGGCAATGTGTGGCACACAAACTTCTCTTAGTATAGATTAAACGCTTTACGTTAAATCATTGCAATGCACGTGTTGGACATTGCATGCTTGTAAGAGGCTGGCCAGCTAGGTGACCGATCCCTCTTTCAGGACTATTTAAGATCTCTCCTTTGGGTGGTTCCTCAGATTCCGATTGCAAGACTCCAGCAGGAATCCTCACATCAGGCAGAAAAAGGGGTAACCATGCCAAGAAAGAGGGTACTTTCCTACATAATCCCCCCAAACAAAGGACAAGAAAGCTAACCTTTCCCAGATGAGTCCTCTATGTCTAAGTGGAAATATCTGGAGAGTCCATCTACATTGGAATGGTTACTCCCAGGTATATGTTCCACTGTAAATGCCATACCCTGTAGGGAAATGGACCATCTCAACAATTTTGGGTTTTCTCCTTTCATCTGTTTGAGCCATAAGAGAGGTTTGTGGTCTGTCTGAACAATGAAGCGAGTACCAAAGAGGTATGGTCTGAACTTCTTTAAGGCCCAGACCCAAGCAAAGGCCTCCCTCTCTATGGCTGACCAATGGTTTTCTCTGGGGGGGGGGGTCAACGTTCTGCTGATAAAAGCTACTGGTTGATCCTGGCCCTCTGTATTAAGCTGTGAGAGAAATTCCCCAACCCCTACCTCTGAAGGATCAGTCTGAACTATGAACTTCTTGGAGTAGTTTGGGCTCTTTAGAACATGTGCATAGTACATGGCCTGTTTGAGTTCCTCAAAAGCTTTCTGACAGCTGGCTGTCCATAACACCTTTTTAGACATTTTCTTGGAGGTGAGGCCATAAAGAGGGGCAACAATGGAGCCATAGTTCTTAGTGAAACTCCTGTAATACCCATTGAGACCTAATAAGGCTCTGCCCTGAGTCTGTGTGGTAGGGGGAGTCCAATCCAAAATTGTTTGGATCCTCTCCTGTAGTGTCTGAATCTGTTCCCCATGTACCAGGTGTCTCAGATAAACCACTTTCCCCTGCCCTATCTGGCACTTTGAGGCCTTGATAGCAAGGCCTGCTTTCTGCAGAGCCTCCAAAATGTTCCAAAGGTGAGCCAGGTGGTCATCCCAGGTGGAGCTAAAGACAGCTATATCATCTAGATATGCTGCATTGAAGGCTTCCAGACCTCGAAGGACTGCATTCACCAACCTCTGAAAAGTGGCAGGTGCATTCTTCAGACCAAAGGGCACTTCTTGGAATTGGTAGTGCCCACCAATGATTGAAAATGCTCTTTTGGGTTTAGCCTCTTCTGGCAACTTAATCTGCCAATAGCCTGCAGTAAGGTCAAAAGTGCTAAGATACATGGCAAACACCAGTGTATCAATGAGCTCATCTGCCCTAGGGATAGGATGAGCATCTGTTTTGGTTACTGTATTGAGCCCTCTATAATCAACACAAAACCTCATCTCTCTTTCCTAATTTTGAAAGTGTGGTTTTGGGACCAGTACCACTGGGCTAGCCCATGGGCTATCTGAGTGCTCAATAACTCCCAGGTCAGGCATCTTTTGCACCTTTGCTGTGCTGCAATCCCTTACATGATCAGGTTGCCTGTAGATTTTACTTTTGATAGGCTGACTGTCCCCTGTTTCACTGGTGTGTTCACACCATGTGCTTTGACCAGGTGTAAGGGAAAACAGTTCCGAGAACTGACCTAGGAGATTTCTACAGCTATCCTTTTGAGACTGAGAAAAGCAATCTGCTAAGACTACCCCCTTAACTGAACCATCAGCTGCAGAATTTGAAACGAGGTGAGGGAAAGGGTCACTTTCATCTTCCTCTCCCTCATCAGTCGCCATGATCAGAGTTAAGTCAGCCCTGTCATAGTAGGGCTTTAAGCGGTTCACATGAAGTACCCTAAGGCGACTTCTTGGAGTGCCAAGGTCAACTAAATAAGTGACCTCAGACTTCTTTTCCACTATGATGTGTGGTCCACTCCATTTGTCTTGGAGTGTTCTTGGTGCCACTGGCTTTAGGACCCACACTTTCTGCCATGGTTGGTACACAGTCAGGACAGCCTTCTGGTCATGCCATTGCTTTTCAAATTTTGGGCTTTCCTGAAGGTTCCTATTGGCCTTCTTCATGTACTCAGCCATCCTTGATCTGAGGCCAGGTACATAATCCACTATGGGCCTGATTACAACTTTGGAGGAGGTGTTAATCCGTCCCAAAAGTGACGGTAAAGTGACGGATATACCACCAGCCGTATTACGAGTCCATTATATCCTATGGAACTCGTAATACGGCTGGTGGTATATCCGTCACATTTGGGACGGATTAACACCTCCTCCAAAGTTGTAATCAGGCCCTATATCTTGTTTAGGGGGCCTCAGGGGTTGTTCCCAACCCTCCTTCACAAGTGCAAGTGGACCCCCTAATAGGGTGACCAAAGAGAAGTTCAAAGGGGCTGTAGCCCATTCCTTTTTGGGGTACCCCCTTGTAGGCAAAGAGGAGACATGGTAACAGGACATTCCATCTCCTCCTGAGTTTCTCAGATTCCCATTATCATACCTTTGATTGTTTTATTAAAACTCTCAACCAACCCATTTGATGATGGTAAGGTGTGGTGAATTTGTAATTTACACCACACCCTTTCCACATTGCTTTTAAGTATTCAGACATGAAGTTGCTACCTCTGTCTGATTCAGCCTCTTTTGGGAAACCCACCCTGAAAAATATTCCCAGTAGGGCCTTGGCCATTGCAGGAACTGTAGTGGTCCCAAGAGGTATGGCTTCTGGATACCTGGTGGCATGGTCCACCACCACCAGAATAAATCTGTTTCCAGAAGCTGTGGGAGGGTCAAGGGGGCCACCAATATGAAGCCCCTACCCTTTCAAAGGGTAACCCAACCACTGGCAGTGTGATCGAGGGGGCCTTTGGGGTACCACCTGTCTTGTCACTGGCTTGACAGGTGACACAAGAGTGACAAATGTCCTTTGCATTGTCTGATGTGTGAGGCCTGTAAAAGTGAGGGACCAGTCTGTCCCAAGTTGTACTTTGCCCCAGGCATCCCCTGGAGGTGTGCAGTGTGACCCCTCAGACACTGAAGTGACATGAGAGTGGGCAGAAGTGGAGCTTTCCCTAGTCTTAGTGACCCTTGCTACCTGTCCTCTGGGTGTAAAGGGAGCTCTACCTGTGTTACCTTCCCTCCCACTACCAGCTACACTAGTTGCTCTGCTAGGGACTGCAAGATCCTTCGAGGAACCCTCCCTTCAGTCTAGAATGTCATTCTCTGCCTCAGTGGGGTCAGGGTGTTCTGTCTTCTCTCTCCTCCTCCTCCTGGTCACCAGCTTGTTCCTGGTCATCCTGAAAGAGGAGACCTGAGAGCAGACTCTTGGTTGGATTCCTCCCCATGTCCAACTTCCTCTCTGCACACAGCCCCTTCAATTCCTTGAAGGTCAGGTTCTCATAAGGAGCCTCCAAGACCTCAGAGCTATGTCCAGCTTTAGATACAGTTTTGTTAGGGTAGTGTAGGGTGTACCTAACCTAACTAACCCCTAGTCTCTCAAAAAGAAGTTTATAGCAAGGGCTATGCCTCTACCCTAGCTTGCCTAACGTTTTAGAGACTAGTACCCTGCACTAGGTACAATATGTATACCTGTAGGTATGGAGTGGTCTTTCCTGTGGAAAGCACCAGGTGACAGAGTGATAAGGCAATTGCAAGTACTTATTCCACTGTTGCACCACCAATGTGGGAGGCTATGGTACTTACACCTTATACCAGGTCCAGTTATACCTTATTAGTGTAGTGTAGGCAGTGTCTAGAAGCCAGGTTCTCCAGCGTTAGCGGTGGATGAGCAGCCAAGGCTTATCTAGGAGACATGCAAAGCTCATGCAATACCACTGTAGTCACACTTAGGCCCGTATTTATACTTTTTTTAGCGCCGCATTTGCGCCGCTTTTTGGCGCAAAACGGCGCAAACCTACAAAATACAATGGCATTTTGCAAGTTTGCGCCGTTTTTACGTCAAAAAACGACGCAAATGCGGCGCACAAAAAGTATAAATATGGGCCTTGGTACTTACACACATGAAAGAAAACACTCAGTGTTACAAAAATAAAGGCACTTTATTTTGGTGACAAAAATACCAAAAATACCATAGAGGCTATACTCCCTTAGGAAGGAAGTAATACACAAATTGTATACACTAATATGCAGAAATAGGCATAAAAACAGGTAGAAAACAGTGCAATTGGTGAAAATCACAATAGTTAGAAATTTGCCTGGGGGAGCACAAACCATATACTAGAAAAAGTGGAATGCGAAAGTTAGTCTCCCACCTAGGCGACTGTAGTGTGTAGAGGGGAGCTGGGAGTACTTAGAAAGCCCAAAGGTAAGTACCACAACCCATTCCAGTGTCCAGGAAAGCAGGAGTAAATCACATTACGTTTCCCAGAACACATGCAGACAAGTAAAAAAGAATATTGCAAAACCCAGAAGAGACTGCACGACACCTAACATGGATTCCTTGACAAAAAGACTGGTGGAAGAAGGAGACCAAGTCCAAGAATCACAGAAGCGTCCAAGGAGAGCAGGAGCCCCTGCTAACCCAGATGAAGGTGCAAAAGGTGAATCACTGGTGAAGAAGAAAAGTCAACACTGCACCCAAGAAGACGAAGTTGGGTTCCTGGAGGGTGCAAGTGATATCCAACGCAGGATGGAGGATTGCAGTCAGGTTTGCATCATTGGAGTCCACCAACAAGCCTTGGCACATGCATAGCATGCGGTTGGCGGAAAATGGTGCTGCCGGGGACCAGGAAGGACCAGGTAGACTCTACTCAAGAGGGAGAGGCCGAGGGGGCCCTCAGCAACACAGAGAGCCCACTGAAGACCAGGCAGCGGACACAGGAGTCCCACAATATTGGGACACAAAAGTTGTAGAAGAGGCCCATGCAGCACTACGTGAAAGGCTCCCACGCCACCGGACAACCGTTCAGGGAGCATCGCATCGCAGGATAGAGTGCTGGGGCCGGAGCTTCAAGATGCATGAAGATCTTGGTGGAAGGATGTCAACCAGCCTTGGCAGCTGCTAAAGACATGGTGCACGGGGGTACTGTCTTGCGTGGGGAGGCAAGGTCTTACCTCCACCAAAGTTGGACAGTTGTAAGAGAGGACCGTCTGGACCACTTCAGTCCACCACCTGTGATGACGGATCCACGCAGCTCAGCAGGAGTGGAATCCATGCAGCCAGTTGTTGTCGCAGCTGGTGCTTGCAGAAGCAGGGGAGTGAATCCTTCACCCCAAGGGAGATTCCTTCTTCTTTCTGATGCAGGCTAAAGACGGGCTGTCCTCAGAGGATGCACAACTGGGGAAATGTTTCAGTTGCTGGTAGGAGCCGAAGATACAATGTTGCAGAGGGCATCTTGCTTCTTTATTGCAGCTTGTAGGGTCCTGAGGAGTGCAGATGCAGTTTCTTCAATCAGAAGTCGACGTGGAGGGTGAAGAGGATTCCTGCTGGAGTCTTGCAATCCGAATCTGAGGAACCACCTAAAGGAGAGACCCTAAATAGGCTTGAAAGTGGTACTGGTCACCTAGCTGGGTGCCCACCTATCAGGAGGGGGCTCTGACGTCACCTGCTGGCACTGACCACTCAGATGCTCCCAGAGGTCCCTGCCAAACTGGAATGCAAGATGGCAAAATCCAGGGATCCTCTGGAGGAGCTCTGAGCACCACCCCTGAGGTGGTGATGGACAGGGCAGAGGTCACTTCCCTTTCCTTTGTCAAGTACATGCCAGTGCAGGGACTGGGGGTCCCTGAACCGGGGTAGACTGGTTTATGCAAGGAGGGCACCAAATGTGCCCTTCAAAGCATTTCCAGTGGCTTGGAGAGGCTACCCCTCCCAAGCCAGTAACACCTATTACCAAATGGAGAGGGTGTAACACCCCTCTCCCAAAGGAAATCCTTTGCTGTGCCTTCCTGGGCTTGGGCTTCTCAAGCAACAGGAGGGCAGAAACCTGTCTCGGAGGTGGTAGCAGATTGGGCTGCCTGGAAACCCTCAGAAGGCTGAAATGGCAATACTGGGGGTCCTCTAAGGAGCCCCCAAAGTGCATGGAATCGCTCAATCAATGATTGCAAAAGCCCTGGGGCATGATTCCAACATGTTTGATACCAAACATGTCTATGTTCGGAGTTACCATTATGTAGCTGGACATAGGTAGTGACCGATATCCAGTGCATATGTAAAATGGCATCCCCACACTAACGAAGTCTGGGAAAATGGGCCTTGAGTTTGTGGGGACCTCTGCTAGTGCAGGGGTGCCCTCACAAACAGATACTCTGCCTTCTGGGCTAGAAGGTCTACCATAGGGGTGACTTATAAGTGACCTGGTGTAGTGAAAAATGGCAGTGAAATGGTCCTTGCACCTTTTCACCCAGGTTGCAATGGCAGTCCTGCAGAAGTGTTTGCATGGGCTCCCTATGGGTGGCAAAATATATGATGCAGCCCATAGGGATCCCCTGGAACCCTAATGCCCTGGGTACCTAAGTACCATCTACTAGGAACTTAAAAGGGGTCACCCGTGTGCCAATTGTTGGTGCAATACAGACTTTTGGGAGAGAGAGCATAATCACTGGGGTCCTGATTAGCAGGATTCCAGTGAACACAGTCAAACAAACTGACAGGCAGAAAAAAGGCATAACCATGCCAAGAATGAGGCTACTTTCCTACAATGCTGCAATGGGAAAATACAACAAATCAAATAATGTCCCTAAACTATTATTGTTTGTCATGACTACTATAGTTACATTACAACATGCAGATGGTACATACATACATACCTACTGGGTTAGCAATCTCTAGTCTGTGCAGGTCCACAAGATCTTGCTCCTGTGTCACCAAATCTACTCAACGATGTTTGATTTGTGGGACGGTCCAATCCTTTCCAAAGTACTTGTTCACATAGAACCGGACATGCTCCCATGTGTCCTTGGGTCTTTAGGTAGGTACCCCCGGCTAACCTTAACACCAGAGACCAGCATCCTTGGCAGATAATGTACTATTAGCCACAGGAGGCCACCCAACTCTCCGTCTGAAAAAGTATTTACTTTACCCGGTCCTGACATGTCTCTATAACTTCCTGAAAAACAACATCCCAAAGAAACATCCCTTAGCACTATCTCTAAACCTAGTTTACAAAACCCCTAAAAAGGCAAACACCCAACAATACAAAGACAAATATTCAGATAATGCAATAATAAAAGACACAAAATCTATATCAATCTTACAACACAGGGAAATATCAGACACCAAGACCAAAATACAACATCATTCATAGCCACTCTCCAGAAACCAACAGCAAACAGAAACTAACAGACTGTAAGAGAAAGTGAAAGTAACTTACACACCTCCTAGTATGCAGCGTGCCACACCCATTGCATGAATTCCTGAGTGTATTCCACCCATTTCTGAAAATTGCATGATTTTTTATGATGTACTGCTAGTCCAATGGCCAATGTTTGATGTCTGCACTGCGCAGTGGCACTTCCGCAGTCAATTCCATGCATTGGTATCGATGCATGGCTTCTGAAAGTCACAAATGGTGCAATGCGCTGTGCAACAGGGATGATGCATGAGTTCTTATTCACTCAACTGGCCTAATGTGTGAGATCTATTGTAAAGACTGTGAATTTCAGAATCACACACCATGGGCCCTCTTTCATTGGTCCAGGACTCATGTCTACCAAGTTTTCAGTTTGTTGGACCTGGCCCTTTTTGCAGGGTCATCCCCAAACTTTTTGCCTCCTTCCTCCTATTTTTTCCAACCTGTTTTGTTGGCTTTTGAACTCTGAGCACTTTACCACTGCTAATCAGTGCTAAAGTGCATATGCAATATGTAAATTGTACTGTTAATTGGTTTATCCATGATTGGCATATTTGATTTACTGGTAAGTCCCTAGTAAAGTGCACTAGAGGTGCCCAGGGCCTGTAAATCAAATGCTACTAGTGGGCCTGCAGCACTGATTGTGCCACCCAGAGAAGTAGCATTGTAATCCTGTAGCATTGTAATCCTGTCTCAGACCTGACACTGCAGTGTCTGTGTGTGAATTTTAGACTATAAATTCGAATTGGCAAATGTCCCCACTTGCCAAGCCTAACCCTTCCCTTTCCCTACATATAAGACACCTCTAAAGGTAGACCCTAGGTAGCCCCAGGGGCATAGTGCAGTGTTTGGTTAAGGTAGGACATATACTAATGTGTTTTACATGTCCTGACAATGAAATACTGCCAAATTCGTTTTTCACTGTTGCAAGGCCTATCTCTCTCATAGGTTAACCTGGGGGCTGCCTTTAAACATGTTTAAAGCGTAGCTTCCCTTTAGGAGCAGATAGACAAGTGGAGTTTAGGACCTCTGAACTCACAATTTAAAAATACATCTTTTAGTAAAGTTGATTTTGAGATTGTGTGTTTGAAAATGCCACTTTTAGAAAGCGGGCATTTTTTTTGCTTGCACCATTTTTGTGACTCTGCCTGTTTGTGGATTCCCTGTCTGGCTTAGTTTGACAGTTGGGCTGTTTGCACCTCTATCCAGACAGTGACACAAAGGGGGCTGTGGTGTAGCCTGCATATTCCAATGAGCCATCTGTGCTAGGAGGGGGGGGGAGTGGTCACTCACACCTGAAAGGGCTGTGCCTGCCCTCAAACAATGCAGCCTCCAACCCCCTGGTGTGTGTCTGAGGCCTTGCCTGGGCAAGGCAGGATTTCACAAACAAGTAAGACTTTTCTTTTGAAGTAAGCCTACTTCAAAAGCCAAAATGGGTAGAAGAAGAGGACCCAAAACCAAAGATTTTAGGCACTTCTTGGGGTAGATACTTTACCTCACAGACACTTCCCGGAGAAGAGACTAGTAACCAGAACCTGCATCCTGCCAAGAACTGTCTGGCTGCCCAAAGGACTCACCTGACTGCTTTCTGTGAAGGACTGCTGCCTTGCTGTAGCCCTGCTGCCTTGATGCTCTCTGGCTGTGGTGAAGAAGTGCTCTCGAACGGCTTGGATAGAGCTTGCCTCCTGTTCCCCGAAGTCTCAGGAAAAAAAGACTTCATCTCTTCAAGAATGACTCCTTATGCGGCGAAATCCAACGCACAGCCTGCCAGTAATGACGCACAGCCTGCAGTGCAGTGAAAATGTAACCACCTGCCGAACCGGAACGACGCAGCCCGACTTCGCACCAAGAAGATCGATGCAGCGGCAGCGTAGCGACAGGAAATTCTACGCACGGCCCACTGGATCGACGCATAGCCGAGCTGGAACGACTCAACCCGACTTCCAGAGAGGAATCGACGCAGCGCCTGCCGTGCGGTAGAATATTCAACTCAACACCCACTGGATCGACGCAGCTCCTGTGACTTTGTCTGAAAACCCCGCAACCCGAAGAGGATCCACAACCGATTGCTGGAAATCGATGCAGAGCCGTCCCTGCGTGAAAACTAAACAATGCATCGCCGTGTGCGGCCCGAGAAATCGACACACACACCTTTGTTTTCATGCTTCTCCTCCTCTGTGGCCTTTTGCGGAGTTGTTTCACGCAAACCAAGTACTTTGTGCTTGAAAGATACTTTGTTTGCTTTAAAAGGACTTAAGACACTTTGGGGGTCATTATGACCCGGGGGGCTGCCAGAACACTGGCGGTAACACCGCCAACAGGCAGGCGGTGTTCCGCCAGTGTATTATGACCGTGGCGCATTAGCTACAGCCATACCACCTGCCCCTCCACTATACCGCCAGGCTTCCGTCAGGTGGTCTTAATCCCCAGGACAACGCTGCAAGCAGCGCTGCCCTGGGGATTTAGAGTTCCCAACCGCCAGTGGTAAGGGGGACTTGGGGTGCCCCTCGGAGCACCTGCACTGCCCATGCACTTGGCATGGGCAGTGCAGGGGCCCCCAGACACAGCACCATCGCGCATTTCACTGCCTGAATTTTGGACAGTGAAATGGGCGACAGGTGCTGCTGCAGCAGCTGCACGTCAACATTACTGTTGACTCTATTATGAGCCGGCTTCAGTGTTGAGGTGACTTTTCCACTGGGCCAGCGGAAAAGTCAAAATAGGGCACCATGCATACTGCTAGCACTGGCGGTATTGTGGCACCCGTGGCTTTGGCGATCTTTTTTCAAGACCGCCAAAGCCGTAATGAGGGCCCTTATATCACTTTTCAGTGATATTTACTTATTGCATCTTTGATTGTTTTGACCTGCATTTAACCAGATAAATATTATACATTTTTCTATACACTGTGTGGTGTATTTTGGTGGTGCTATATGGTGGTATTTGTATGATTTATTGCAACCTTGCCTTCTAAGTTAAGCCTGACTGCTCAGTCTCAAGCTACCAGAGGGTGGGCACAGGATAATTTGGATTGTGTGTGACTTACCCTGACTAGAGTGAGGGTTCTTGCTCGGACGGGGGGTAACCTGACTGCCAACCAAAAATCCAATTTCTAACAAGTTTTCTTATGTGTGACATTTTAATGGTCATAGTGTGCATATGTGTGGCATTTCAACTTCTTAGGTGTGACATTTTGAGTGACATTTGATTGTGAGGGGAACAAAGTAATTATTGTCATGTAATGAGACTAATTATAAAAATAACTACCTTTTGTGGTTTGTAGTAGTATTGTTTGGACTTAGGTTCTTGTGGCAATGCAGGATTTTTTCAAAAATGGGTTAGTATACCCCTTGTTGGGAGGTACTTGCCAGAGCTGTGGACTGGAATGGCACCACTTGGCAGGTCTGTCTGACAGAAGGCAGTGTCCAGGTGGTGAATCTAGGTGGTTGTAAGTCTTTCACTTCATGACAGATGGGTTGGCACATTGGCCGTGAAGTCAGTCTGGGTTCAAGGAATGCATGTGCATTCCCCTTCATCCAGCCAGGGGAACAGCAGACACAATGGCAGGAAGGCAGGAATCATGAGCTGTATGATCCCACAACAGTTGTCTGAGCCATTGTCAGGGTACACACCTGGGTGTCCCCCACAGTGCAATGTGCATGTGAAGATTGTTCCTTGGGCCTATGTCCCACTCTATGGTATTCCCTATTCTCACCAATCTCTTTATTCACACAATGTGTCAGGAATCTTCCCGTGTGATGTGTCACATATGCAACACACACTTAGGGAAGAACAGAGACAGGCTGGTTCACCCATACTACAGTGTATGTTCCACCCAGCTCGCAGGTTTACTGGACTTTTCTTAATCCATCTGGTGTGAATCCAATATTGCAGTCATGTCTTCAGCACCCAGCTAGGCAAGGTCGTCCATGTAATGTGGTGGCAGAGACACTTCTGTACCCAGGGTTATATGTATGACCCAATATGTGTGGTGCATGCACAACGCATCATGGTTAATGGGCAATGCAATTTTATTCTATTTGTTAAACCACCCAAGGCCATCTTGTGTAGCCCTGAGAAGTGTCATTAATATCGAGTGACACAATGTATTGCAAATCACTGCATTGCCTTACTCTTCACCAGAGAAAGGTTCCATTACTGTTGCATGGGGTAGTCTGTTTACATCCCATTGTTTTAGACACATTCCCAGACTTTCCTGTCTAGGTAAACCTGGAAATGCTCCAGGAAATAAAACCTTGCCAGCAGTGGCATTACAATGAGTTAGACCTTTAAATCTCCTTGTTACTTCGTCTTACAATGTGTGGTGAATTCTGAAACATGCATAGATGATAGAATATGGCTTGCATGATATTTTTCCTAGCAGGAAGGGGCACCTTCATACATAAATACATTCCTGCATGCGACACAAGCAACCTTGAGCCATAGTGCAAATGTGCCTGATTTGGCCCTAGTCAACGGAAACAGCACTGGTGCAGGGGAGAAGTCAGGAATGATTTGTATTCTATTAGATACAGCCCATTACTTTGCTTTTGCTTTTACACATAGCCATGCAGTAGGGTGACTATCTGTGCTGCAATGTGTGGCCTTGCTCATTATAGGCACCTCTGTTTACAATCACAAGGCATTAGTTGAGCAATGCTGTGATCCACATGTATCAGGCTACCACAAACATCATGACATGCACCTTGCACACTTGCACTGCACACTGTTTGGTTCTACACTCCCTTTGAACTGTACTATAGTGTATGAAGTTGGACACACACTACCAGCACACACACACATTCACCATGAAAACACTGTTCCACATTTGAACCTAGGCATTGTGTACGCCTTGCACAGGCACATGCATTCTGCACGTGGTTTTAACACGCACACATATTTTGATCAATGTGATGTTAGGCAGGGACGAGTGTAGCACACAACAACAGACCTTTTGAATAGGTGACTGAGACAGTAGGCATTACTGCAGTGAACCAGAGTCACATGGTCATTTTCACTAATGCTATTTAATAAACATTATGCTGTCATACCCAGTTTAGATCTGTCTTACTCCTGTCAAAGGCAGAAGCAGTACATCAACTCTGAAGGCAGGTCTTTGAGGGCCCCCCTAGGTTCAAGAAGACTGCAGTTCATGACACAGGTCTATGTAATGGCACACACTCAAATGCCATTCCCCATTTGGGATGATACAAGATTTGTGATCCCCTCAACCATGCACTTGTACCCTCAGGACAGGGGTAAACTACTCTTACCATGCAGAGGTAAGTTCACATCCAAAATCCTCCATTGCGCTGTGCTCAATGAGTTAGTGTATGTACACATACAGTTTTGTGTGACTTTTAACATGGACACTTCACACTTTTGCCATCTCTATACTCATCAGGTGTTTTGATGTTTGCAAACATGTATCCATTGTCTTACTTCTCAGGGTAATGCCACAGATTGCAAGGTCATCTGTTCATAGTGTTGAGTTACAGGACTTTCAGTCAGTTCACATTCCTGTGCAATACATGTAAAATTTGTATTTTGTCAACTATTGCCTCATGTGGTGTATATACCAATTGGGCCAGGAACAGATTCACATGTGTAGTGTTTTGAGGATCCCCACACATGCATGTATGTCTTCTTTACAAATGCCATTTTTACATGTACATAGCCTTTCTCCATGACAATGTCACTCATGATCTCTGCAAAGTACTGCCATTCTGCATAAAAACACATTGTGAGGCACACTACAATGAGTGGTTTGTCTCGGGCTTGGACATATTGAGTGATTTGTGTTCCAACACTCACCGAGTACCATATGAAACACAATTTGCTGCTGCAGAACACAGCAAGACTGCTAACTGTGCAGCACTGCACTGTCCAAATGTGCAACG
Source organism: Pleurodeles waltl (assembly GCF_031143425.1). Lineage (NCBI taxonomy): Eukaryota > Metazoa > Chordata > Amphibia > Caudata > Salamandridae > Pleurodeles > Pleurodeles waltl. The sequence goes on along the minus strand of NC_090448.1, from coordinate 262,301,003 downwards.
ACAGGAACTTACTATTTAGATGTGGATATGTGGCAAGCCTTACCTGTCCCGTTCATGCTGTACAATGCATCACATTGCATTGTCTTGTTGGCTGATTAAATATTTCAAGCCATGGCCTCATGTTTGCAAATAGTTCAGACCACATGACTGATACATGTTTAGGCCTACTTCTATTTGAGAAGATATGAGCGATTCAATGTTTACATTGACTGTGACATAAAGACAACACAATGAATGAGCTCAAACATTTATTCTCGTGTTAAACATTTCAGACAATTGTCCATCTTGTCATTCATTTCATGAAACAAAATTGGCTACAAAATGGTTGCATCACCACAGACCACCCATTGAGTGGTTTATGTCTCCTTCATTATCATTATCCTCCTCCATATTGTTGGTCTCTGCAGGCTCTGAGTCCCACGGGGCATTAGTCCTTACATAAATATTGTGGAAGATCGCACGCACAAGTATCATTTTGCACACTATATGTGGGTAGAATAATAATCTTCTACCTGACATGTCCAGGCATCAGAACCTGGACTTCAGAACTCCAAATGTTCATTCAACCACATTCCTTGTTTTGATCTGTGCTTGGTTTAACCTTTTTTCCAGATCCATCTGGGGATGTATGAATGGGGTAATGACCGATGGCTGAAAACCATATCCTTCGTCAGCTGAAAGTAGAAAAAATAAAACTATTAATGATAATGCAGATTGTTACAGAGACACACCTGTCCATATGTGTTATGTATACGTATACTGACTAACTCATACATATTTCTTACAGTATTGGACATTATGGGGCTTATTATGACTTTGACGGATGGAAAAGCCAATCCGCCGAAGTCCCGTCGGGTAGGTTACCACCAGTGTGGCAGCCTTCCTGCTAGGCTCATTACGAGTTTCTCACTGGGACAGAGGGGAGAAACACAGTTTACATCTGCTGACCCAGCGGGAAACGGCCTAAAGCATTGTCTCTGGCTCATAATAGAGCCGGCGGCAATGCTATAGTGCAGAGGGTGCAGCAGCATCCATCGCAATGGTCACTGTCTGCAAAGCGACTAAGCTGGCCAGGGGGCCCCTTCACTGCCCATGCCACGTGCGTGAGCAGTGCAGGGGCCCCTCTGGGGTACCCTGCACCCTGTCTCTGCCAGCCTTTTCATATCAGAGTTACTGCCATGAAACCGCTGGTGTAGAAGGGGGTCAAAATCCCCAGGGCGGCGCTGCTTGCAGCGCTGCCCTGGTGGATTAGGACAACCAACACCGCCAGCACCGCCAGCACCACCAGCACCGCCAGACCTTTGTGTTATCAAAACATGGCGGTGCTGGTGTTTGGACCGTGGGGTTACCACTGCAGTCGTAATGTGGTGGTCAGACCGATGCAGTGTTGGCGTTTCAACAGCCACCGTGACCCTGGGGGTCATTGGACTGCCAGCAACGTAATGAGGCACTATGGCACTGATTTATACTTTTTGGTGCAAAACTGCACTAACGCAGTTTTGCACCAAAAAGTTTAGCATTCTGTGCACCAGCCGGGCACCATATTTATGGAATGTTGCAAGCCGGTAGAAAGGGTAGGCTAACATAAAAAAAAAAATACGTTGGTGGGGATGGCGGTATGCAAGAAGGACGTTTTGCACCAGAAAAATGATGTTAGGCAGGTTAGAGTGAAAAAAAAATGACTCTAACCTGCCTTGAGTAATTTTCTGATGCACAACCATCCTTACCAGATGACTCTTGTCTTAGAAAAGACAGGAGCCATGTCCACCACCCCAGTGGCCAGCACAGGGGACCAGGCATGGCCATTGCACCCAATACCATGAAGGGGGGACGATTTCAGGGCCCCCAATTGCACTTGAAAAAACATATACCTACCTGTGCTTACCTATACTTACCATGACACAAAGTCGGCGCAAAGCAAGTATAAATATGCCATTATGGCCCTCATTCGGACCCTGGTGAGATAGATCATCTAAGCAGGTGCAAAGCCACCATGCCTGCTCCTAAATCCTGCTCTGTCCTCCTCAGAGATTTTTGGATGCCAAAGCGGAAGGCTTCATCTGGAGCTTGACAATGATGTATCCATTAGCAAAAAATCCTTGTACGTGGCCTAGCTGACAAATAGTCCATCATGATCCAAAATGAATTCAGCCACATTTTAATTATTGCATTGACCTTTAATGGCACATTTTACCTTAAATAATTTTAAGAGTTTAGGGCAAAATGTGCAAAGAAAAAGTGAAGCACCAATCAGAAGTAACTGTTCATGTGTGACTGTAACCTATCTTTGATTTCAGGCTGACTGCAACGGGTGGCATTCTCCTCAAAGATTTCACCTTCTGTCTCGGAAGTCAGAATTCTCCAGGTTGCAGAATGTATGTGGTGACGTTCTCTTGAAGGTGGATAGCCATCCAACGAGGTCCATCTGAAGTGATTGATTTGATGGAAAAAGCTCTGAATGGGAAAATTCAAATTTCATGACCATCAACATCCTCTTTTGCGCCTTCACCTTGTCAAGACTTATACCTTTGATACAATTTTCTTGCTTGTTTTTTTCGATTGCTTTGCAAGCTTTATTGTGATGTGTTCTTGATTTTAATACTGCTTCATGCTGCTTGAATTAACACATATTTCTCTGAGGACCAGCAAGCTGCATGTGCATTCGTACTAGAGTTGAGTAGAGTTTCTCTTAGAACTGTGTTGTAACTTCACAAGAGTGTGTTTATTAAGATGGTCAGGTCCACTTTCAGATGAATAATGCTATTTAACACACATAAAATAGCTGAAATCCATATTAAAAGAAAGCTAGCACTTTTTGGTAAATAAAAACATTACCAATTGCTGTAGACCCCTAATAATCTCTATTTGGTAATACATTCTTAGTATTATTCTAACATAAGCACAAATCAAACAATACACACAGAAAGAAAGCTGGAAAAATAAAGTGTTTCTAATGTTGTCAGTCTTTTTCATATTTGCACTGCGACCCTAGTCCGTAAAATCAGGAAATCAGGAAAAAGGAGGTGAGAAAACATGGAAATGATAAAATAGAAACAGAGTAAAATATATGGAAACTAGGACTGAGAAATGTTGAAGAGGATGAATGATTGTGCTTAAGATATACATCAGAAAATGTGGATAAAATGCAGAAACATGATGGATGATGAATGTAATATTGGACAATAGAATGGTTTTCCCCGTCAAGGAAAAATAAAAAGACCATGGAACAAAGGAGGAAAGTAGGGTAGAAAATGATTGTGAAGAGGAAAAATCAGTGGAAAGAGGGAAAGAACTTTGGTTAATCTCCAAAGGCCTAAATTACTGTTACCCAGTCAAAGAACACTGGAATGAAAGTAGATCAATAAAAATAGGATTTATGGAATACATGTCAAAACCCCCATAAATTTTTTTTTTTTTTTTATGAATGGGGCTCACTCCTTTAGGAAACTTTTACCAAAAGTTGTTTTGAAAAAAAGCAATTTTACAAAGTATTTGTACCAAACGGTAAATGTGAGAAATTGGTTTGTTGGTTGAAAGGGGGGTTGACCCCTCATCAAGTAGCAGGCACAATCCCTTTGATGGTGAACAATAAAATTAATTAAATTAGCCTGTCCTTAACCCTTGGTGGCTTGGCAGAAAAAGCAATGAGGCTCAACTTAGGGGCAATGTGCAAACTATTTATGCAGCACTCAAGCAGTAATAAAGTTGAAACACAACATGGGAAATAATCACACACCAATTCAGAAAAATAGAGTAAATTTGGATAAATTATTTATCACCAAACCAACAAAATTCCATTAGTAGAACCGGAGATGTGCAATCACAAATGTTATCTACAAAAGTTTTCTTCATAATCATTTCCTATAGATTTAGCCACTTTAAACACTTTGCAACACCGTTCACATTGTAAAATAGTTTAATATCTAATATCTCATTTCTAACTTCAACCTTGTCTCCTTGTTATTTTCTACCACTTATGTCAGCTTGAATAAGATCATTCTTTGCCATTGGCCTCACAGTAAAGTTTTGGACAGATGTAAAACAATGGGTCGTAGCCTTTAAACAGCTGTAAAAAAAATGGGTCATTACCTATGGAGGATGTGAGCCCTTCCTAAGTAATAAATCAAAAATCTTATCAGAGCTAAAACACAAGCTCATCAAATAAATGTGGACCTATCCCCTGATAGATATGGCACAAAGCAGACAGACCTGACTTAAGGAAAAATGTACAACAAATTTAGCAGTACAAAAACAATTCAAAGTAACAGTAACAAATACCACAGCCAAATTATAAAAGTAGAGAAATGTGTTATTAGAAAATTGACACACAAATGATTTGAATTTAATACGAGGAATCACAGATAAAAAAATTTAAGAGTTTAGGGTAAAATGTGAAGCGCCAATCAGAAGTAACTGTTCATGTGTGACTGTAACCTAGCTTTGATTTCAGACTGAGTACAACGGGTGGCATTCTCCTCAAAGATTTCACCTTCTGCCTTGGAAGTCAAAATGCTCCAGGTTGCAGAATGCATGTCGTGAGGTTCTCTTGAAGGTGGATAGCCTTCGGACGAGGTCCATCTGAATTGATTGATTTGATGGAAAAAGCTCTGAATGGGAAAATTTAAATTTCATGACCATCAACGTCCTCTTTTGCGCCTTCCCCTTGTCAAGACTTATACCTTCAGACTTAGGGCCTGATTTTGACTTTGGCGGGCAGGTATTCTGCCATGACCATGACAAATATCCAATCTACCTTATCAAAATTGCATGCAGATATTATGCAATTATAATGATATGACCATTTGTGAAAGAGAACCCATTCATTAAACTCTAAACTAGGTCTTTAGTCTCTTTTTTGTGGGATGAGAAATGCTCCAATGAGGCAGGCCGGGAAGCTGTTTCTGATGAAGTCCACTCAAAATTGGGCACCTGTGTAGCGAAGGCCATCTGAAGCTCTGGAGGCCCTGGTAGTCCAACTTTTTGGACTCTCCGGAACAGGCCTTCTTTGCTGCCTCTATGCTTTCAGGTCATCAGAGCAGCACTTAAAAGCAAGGACTCACTCCAGTAGAGGACACCACAGGTTTCATTCTATGTCCAACTGTTACAATTCAAGTGGGCACTTCAAGAAAATTTCATCTCACAGCTTGTTGTGTCCCTGTACCCCAAAGGAGGTGAGTCAACTGAGCCTTGGAGTCCACTTCTCTCTGTTCCTGATATATGTTAAAGCAGGTCCACTCCTCAGGTCTCGCCATAGGTCACAGAAAACAGGCCAGTCCTCTTCCATTTAACTGATGAGCTGGGCGTGACTTATGTAAGATTCACTATCAAGTGGGTGTGGGTGACTCCTGGACACTCTCTAATCAGTGAGAAAAGTGTTTCCAAGGGCAGCATTGCTACTTTTGTAGTACATTGTGGGCCAGATTTACAAGAATGTGGCGCATCAGTACTGATGAGGCAGTTTTCTTGCATCGTCCTTGCCCCATCTATTAACACCATGTGTGTGCGCTATTTATAATACGGTGCACCATTGAGGTCGTTACAACAATAGTGTCACACTTTTTGATGCTATTGTGGCGGTTTGCTACACTAGCGTCAAAATGTTGACACTACTGTAGCAAAGTGCAAAGAGGCCCATTGATTTCAATGGGTGTGTAATTTTAACACCTGCTCTGAGAAGGCACATTTCACGGACCCATTTTTGCGAGCCTCCTAACACCAGAACGTCCTAACTCCTGCTGATGCAGGCATAATGTGGGGCAAAGGGTTGGAAATGCATGCATTGCGCCACTTTGTAAATATGGGTGAGCGAAAATTGCCTCCTTGAGTCACATTAGTGTTAAAACAAAGTACGTTAATGTGGTGCAAGAAGGCGCTCGGGACTTGAAAATCTGGTCCTGTGTTTCCTTATTTTGAGTAAAATCCAATATTTCATATTCCTTCAGCCCTTGAAGATGCCTGGTGTCCCAGTCAGGGATAAGTCAATGTAATAAACAGTCCCATCCTCCTCAACCACACCAAACCCATCCAAGGACATTCTTCCCCTCCCACTGGGCTGGTGCCAAGCTGTCATAGTTGGCCCTAGGATGAAAAAGCTTCTCTTCTTGTGTCAATCAATCAATCAATCAATCAGTCAGTTTTTGTAAAGCGCAGTTACTCACCCGTGAGGGTCTCAAGGCGCTGGGGGGAGGGGAGAGGCCTCATCCAAAGAGCCACGTCTTGATGTTCTTCCTGAGGATGGTGAGCAACGGATTTGTCTGAGGTGCAGGGGGAGGTTGTTTCAGCTCTTTGCTGCAATGTAGGTGAAGGGTCATCCTCCGGTGGTGATTTTGCAGATGCGAGGGATGGTGGTCAGGGCCATCTGGGTGGAGCCGAGGGATCTGCCGGTGGTGTAGAAGGAGATGCAGTGGTTTACGCTAGGCTGGTCCTGTGTTGTGTATGGTCTTGCACGTGTGGTTGAGTATCTAGAAGGTGATTTGCTTCTTGACCAGTAGCCAGTGGAGGGTCCTCAGGTGTTGGGAGATGTGTTCTCAGCGAGGGATGCCCAGAATGAGTCTATCATCAGCGTTCTGGATGAGTTGTAGTTTTTTGACGTTTCTAGTTGAGATGATAGAGTAGAGGGCGTATTCATAGTTGAACTTGCTAGTGACTATGGCATGGGTGACTGTCCTGCGACAGTCTGCTGGGATCCATCTGAAGATCTTTCGAAGTTTGCGGAGTGTGTGCCAGCAGGAAGAGGTGACTGAGTTTACCTGACGGGTCATGGATAGGGAGGAGTTGAGGATGATTCCTAGGTTGCGGGCATGCTCAGTTGGTGCAGGGGGGCGCTGAGGGATGTGGGCCACCAGGAGTTGTCCCAAGCTGAGCTGGCATTTCCAAAGATGATGAGCTCAGTCTTGTCGGAGTTGAGCCTGAGGAAGTTTTCTCTCATCCATGTGTTTCTCTTTAAAGTTAACTACTAATGGGAAAGTCTCTCCCTGGCTCCTTTCAATTTAATGAAATAAGCTGAAAGAAGTCGCATACCTCACACCCAAGTCTTTCGGCCAAAATGCTTAAACCACTCTGATAGAAGATTTCACACCTTATTAGGGGAAAGCACTGACAAGGGGAAGCTGCTGGCAGCCTAATGAGAATTAGCCTTTTTTTAACAGGGGTGAGTGGAATTTGCAGAGCTTTACTCTGCGGAATACCATGAAATTACCTAAAACTCTGTGTGATTCCACAGAGTTCTGCCCACCCCCACATGACACACAATACCTTTCTAAAGTTGCTGATGAGGATGTTGACAGAGGCCCAGGTTTTGCTCTGTCTCGTGCCTCTTGTGGTGTGCTATGTCGGGCGAGTGTGTGAGGTGTGCACGCTGCTCTCAGCATGCTGCTTTCCCACAGTGAGTACACTGTAAATATGCTGTAAGGAGACAACTCCTGCCACCCGCCTTCGTACTTTTTGAAAAAGAGCCTCAGCCCAACAGAAACTGCCAAAACTTAAATAATTAAAGAACACTTCCAGTCACAAGTGAAGACTGTAGAAGCCCCTATCCTATAGCTTGCACAATGCATGGCATGTGCCACAGAAAAGTATTCAATATTCAATGCAGTCAGATCTATCCAATGTGTATAAAGCAGTGTAGGATGGAGGGAGCATCACATCAGCAGGATCCAACAGGGTGCTGTGTCCACAACAAGCACAACACTCCTATCCATCAGTCAGTCAATGCACTACTTGAGGCACAGAAGGGCCAAGCACCACCCCTCTTTCATTAATAAAAACAGCAGTAAACACTGTCAAACCATCCACAGCCCATACAATCGAACCAAAATTCCATTTCAGTCTCACACCCCCACCTCTCAGCTGCCATCTTAGTGCCTTTGCTCTGATCCAGAAACCTGGGTTTCGTGCCTTCAGTCTCCATGCAAGATTTAGAAAAAATTATTGCTATTTCGCTACCCAGTAATCAAATGTGAATTTTCATAACAACCTGGATGTCTTCCTTGAACCACAGACACTCGTCCAAAAAGGTCTTTTTTATCTATTCAGCCGCTCCAAAATGGTGACCTGGCAGGGTTGGAAAGGCTGCATTGCCGGTTTCTGTTTCTGGCAGGAGTGTGCACCCCACCAACTTGGCCACAGGGGCTGTCAGAGGGCAGCATCCTGTAGAGGCCAATGGTAAAGGTATAATTAAGTGGGAGAGGCAGAATGCCATAACAAACAGTGGAGTTTACCAAGCAGCTACTCACCCTGACCTGTTGGACTCACTCCCTCTCTCTCTCTCTCTCTCTCTCTCTCTCTGTTGTGTGCGATGTACAGATAGGTCTCATATGACAGCATGGGTGCCTTCTTCTACCTCAGCCAGGTCTATGCAGCTGGGCTCGTGGAGTGATAGCGCCAGGCCTAGGGTTACAGACTGTTGTGTGACTGTGTATGTGCCCACAAGTAGAAGGTGATTTGGGGCAGGAGGCGTCTCAGAGGGGTACTATGGGTGAGGGAGCATTACCTGCACTTGGATGCTACCTCCTCCGCTATGGCTGTGTGTAGCTCCCTGGCTGCCCTCCCCTCTCAGACCACTTACAGTCCCTTTGCCCCTCTCTCAGCATCCGAAACATAAAGGAAGGACTCTCCACAGTGGTAGTCCGGTCACACAACTTCTGCAGCCATTTTAGAATGTCACCCCAGACCACTGTGCAAAGTAAAACAGAGGCTTTCACATCACAGTGCTGAGTAATTCAGTCAGTGGAGCAGAATGGCACAATTTATCAGTAATTCCATGTTACAAGAGTAATGCGGAGTTACTAAATTAATAAATTCCTCCAATTCCACCGGCAGATTTAAGAATTCCGCCCAGGCCTAATATTGATCAAACATCCAACTTCACAATTGAATTAGACTATTAAGAAATATTAAAAGCAGCGCTTGATCACTTTTGTGGCTTTTACAAACCAGATAAAAATAGTATTTTATTTGAAAATTAGTTTTTCTCATAGTATCAGCTACAGCCTTATACAGTGAACATAGATTTTGGGGCTAGTCACTGTAGGCACCTGCCAGTATAAAATTCTTAATTGTTCTAAATTTTAAATGCTGAGCACCTTTCGTTGTTGGCTACAAGGTGCACTTAGAAGTGACAGTCTATTTTTTAAAAGTATAGTTTCCTACTGTCAAAAGTGGTTATTTTGACAGGATCATGTGCATGTTTAAAGCCTACAGGAGTCAAGATACACAGATAGGTTGGTCTATAAGCATGTTTTTCCTTTTCAACCTATGGATGTCACAATAGATGCCTTAGTCCACAGGTGACATTTAAGTTTCAATGCCACTGGTGGGCTAACTGGAAAGTTAAATATACCAATTGGGAGTTAGCCAATGTGACCAGGGGTCAGAGCACTTACACTGGGGACTGGACGCCAGTGCCCCAGTGTGCAAAGTTCAACAACCAGCAATACGAGTGAGCAAAAAAATAGGGATGATCACACAATAGAGGGATTTCATCACAACAAACACCAGGCCTTAGCTATAGATCAGTTACTATTTCATTTCTTCTGTATTTGCCATTCCGTCAGACATCATATTCTAGTAGAAACATTCAATAGTCACTACTCAAAGGAAAACAGACAGAATTTGATGATTTGCTAAATACAAAATGTAGGCCCAAATTTACAAGCATGCACAAACGTTATGCGAACCTGCACCAAACTTGTTTTGCACTAGAGAGTTCCCTAAAGTAAAACAAAACAGCACAAAGTGCCTGCTTTGCATTATCTCAAGAGAGCATTCCATTGGTGGGACATGGGTTGTTCCCATACAACCAACATGGTATTTGGCGTAAAACCTATATACTAACAATAGGAGACAGACTTTTACTCCAAAAAATAATGCCTCTCTGAAACAGGTGTAAAAAAGATAGATGCATTTATTTCTTCAAACATTTCTGACTTTGCATGTGGTCTGCACTGTACATCACCCCTCTACAGTAAGTAAAAGTTTTAAAGTTTCCAGACATTGTATACTGCACTACAGTAAAAAATCTATGCTAGGCTCACACAGACACCTTTGTATTATGGCACAAAGGTGTGTGCGAGGTGCTAGGCAGGCTGATTGTGTACTAGGAGAGGAGGGGGATTACTAGTAAGTGTTGATCAAAGAGCGGGCCATTACCATTGCAGTAAATATAAAGTGCACCATGTCATTTTACCCTAGCATATCCCCATCCCACATATGCAAAAGTGCCATTCTTTGGGTAGGGTGAATATCCCATACAATTACCTTTGCGTACTACCTGAAACACATCCCTCCAAAACATCACCTGCAGGACCAAAACATTTACAGCCAATCCCCTGCGTGACTGCATTCTGACAGTTTCTAGATGAACCGGGAAACAACCTATTCACTAATTTGTGTGGTAAAGGTACAGCATCCATCCATTAAAAAAAGCTGTTCTATGACAATTAGCACACTAAGGGTGGAATAGCTAAGATCGAAATATCTTTCCCAAAGTGTTCCTTTTACTTTATCCCCATATGGTTTATTTATTTTGATCGTATCTTTCAAACCATGTCATCTTCAGATTCCATTTTTTGTAACACTGACTTTATCTTCCCAAAACAGCTGTCTAGCCCTGCTTCTTGAAGACTTGACATCCTTCCCTAATACATTGCAAAAAATAGCCCCTTGTTTAGGCCGAATTTAGATGTTGGTCATCCCATAGATGAGACCCTGCATTAGTCCTGCTGTCTCCACCAAGAAACATCCCCCTCGTTGATGGGGCCATAGGGAACAGTGACTGCTGGCAGGACCCCAGCCTCCTTTCCCACTATGCATGTTTGGATGTGCCTTCCCGCTAAGCAAAAAGTGGTGGTCTAACCTCCATACTTGAGTTGGCTGATAGGAGGGGAAATGAGGTAAAAACACCTTTTCTCACCATTTCCCCTCCCCTTTCAACTGGACAAGACCTTCCATGTCTGCTGCTACTAGACACCGGTGAGAACACAACCCCGTCTGTCGCTGGATGGGAAGGTAGGGACACAACATTTCCAGGGTACGTTCGGTGGGCACTGCAGGCATATATATGTCACAGTATTTTATTTAAACTACTTTGACGTGCATACGTTAGGCACACAATTGTGTCAGTCATGGAAGGAGACACACTGGCACACATACACAACTGTTACTGTGGTATAATTATTCATTGCCGAATGAATGGTGGTACCATAATAACGGTACAATCATACTTGTCATATGTGTGCATTGCAGGGGACCGGTACTGGTAAGGTTATTTTACCTGTTGTGTATGTCAGTCAGTACATGTATTTGTGTGTGCAATTGGATTGGCTATTTGAGGTGGAAAGAGCTGGGGAGGGTGATGTGGTTGTGTCTGAATGTGTGTCACTTGCATGTGGGATTGTTGCTGTGTATGTTATGTTGCTGTGTGCAATATTCAGATGAGTGTTGCTGCGTTGCGGATGTTGTCATGGTATGTGTAGTTGTGCCTTGTGTGAGTCTGTTTGAGTAGATAAGTGTGTAGTTGTATTGGTTGTTGTGGTTGTGTCAGTAAACATAAAGAGTGTGGTGGACAGGAAATAATCAATTTGAGGATATTACCTCTTTGGTTAAAGTTATCTAGTTCCAAATTCAGGTTTTGGGCATGAACTCTTAGTTTTAAGACAACAAGAAGTTTTCTTTATGGAAGAGGTGGCCTCACACACTTAGGGGGTCATTATGACCCTGGCGGTCCATTATGACAATGGTAGTGAACTGACTGCATTGCAGCCAGTTTAGAACCTGTAACACCAGGTGGGTAGGCCCATATGGCTGAAGGTTGTCCACCTTCGACCCAGCGGTCCACCTAACACCACCTGCTGTATTTTGAGTGTCCTTCCCGCCAGAGATTCTATGGTGGCAGCCATGCCAGGAAATCCCTGGCGGTAAGGATACTGGTGATAGGAATACTCATTCCTGTTGGTACTACAGGCTCCCCAAGCCCCCATCCATGACAGAACCTCCCCTCCCCGGCCCCACCAGAAGCCCCTCCAAGCAGTGAATCCCCCCTCCCCATACTGTCCCCTCCACCCCCCATTCCACGCATGCACACACCACACATACATACATAGACGCACACATGCACGCTCACTTATTCACACACACATGTACACGCAATCACACACGCTCACAGACAGTTGCACACACACACACAAACACCCACAACACCCCTCAACCGCCTCCATTCACACACACACACATTCATGCACACAACACTCAACGTCCCCCCTCCCCTTTCAGTCAATCACCTTACCTGGTCGTCGTCCAGGAGGAAACGGGGTCCATAGAACCTTCTCCACTACCAACACAACACCGCCATGCCATCTACAATGTAGTAATGCAGTTGTCAGTGTTGTGGTGAGGTAGCGATGGAGCAGGCTCCGCTAGACCGCCAACAGCCAGTTTGGTTGCCGGTGGCTTTCCCGGCAAATAGTGGCAGAGAGCAGTCAGCAGCCATAATTTGGCAGTCAAGTGGCGAGCGTGACTTTGGAGGTCTGCGAAAAAAATGCCAAAGTCATGATGAGGGCCCCCGTCATGTCATGGTTCATTAGTGACTACCTCTCTCCATCCTGGTAGGACAGTGTCAGCAGGGAGGACTCAACTCCTCGGTATACCAGCACCAGAGGGACTTCTTATATAAAAGCTACTGGACAAAGAGTGGGATCCAAATCAGGTAAAAATACCTGCAACACTACAGGTATATTTTACCTTTTAATAATGGTGTCTGTAGGTCTGATTAAAAAGGGCACAAAGACCGAGATTACGAGAGTGATGACTCAAGCTGTGCATGCATTGCACCACTTTGTAAATATGGTGCGGGGAAAAGGCCTCCTTAATGTCAAATTAGCGTTAAAAAAAATTACATTAGTGTGGCGCAAGGAGGCGCAAGGGGCTTGTAAAATGCTCCAAAGGATGTTTTAAAACTTTTAGACAATATAACCATTAACAGTGAAAATAAGTTAGATGTTGAATACCTGTACATGAGCATTCACCAGGAAGACCCTTTAGAAGTGATAAATGGGATCCTGAACCAAACCACCTAGGAATCGATTAGATTTGGTGCATCTAGCTCTCAATCCAAAAATTGTTTTTAATATGAGGACAAGTTTTTCCTTCAGGTTCATAGGACATCTATGGGGAGCACTTTTTCTCCAGCCTAGCATGCCTCTACGTCCACTCCTTCGAGACAGAACACTCCTCTAATCCCTTCCTTGAAAGGATTAGGTTCTGGAAGCACTACATTGACGATGTACTTTTGATCTGGAATGACACAAGAAGCGAGGCAATGGTATTGCCTGACTGGCTGAACGCTTTGAACCTGTTCCTATGGTTTACCATCACCATTGATGGCAATAAACTACCTTTTCTGGACCTCTTGACTGAAGCTAAAGATGGGCATTTACAAACAGAATTTTATTTTAAACACACTGATAGAAATAGCCTACTGAGATTAGAAAGCTTCCACCTTCGAGCATTACGAGTGAATGTAGCAGTATGTCTGTTTTTGCACCTAGCACAAAATTGTTCCAATATAAAGGACCATACATGCAAAAAGAACTCTCACATAAATTAGCGGCAAAAAACTATCCTGCTTATCTGATGACGTCAAGCCAGCAAAAGAGCTATGAACAACAGCAGATGACAACTACTTGAGTCTTAAAAAATTCACAGTGAAAAAACTGATCTGCAGCTCCACTTTCAGTCCTCTAGCCAATGTGTTTGATATGTACAGATTGTGTGGTGTGGGAATAGCAATGGATGATGGTGTGTATATGGTGTGTTGTGTTGTGTGTGGTGCAGGTGGACCCATATGGCTAAGGTAAAGAGGGAGTGTGTGTGACTTACCTGTATTCCATAGACACTGCCATTGTCCGTTGCCCATTGGGACAGCATGGGTCTCCCTCCATCAACAATCCTCTAGTATGACACCGCCTGCACAGCTTTGGCTCAGCCACAATACATCTAAATATAGTGGGCGGAACACCGTTGACTTGACAGTCTTTTCGGGTTCAACGCTGACACAGCTTGGTAGTAACACTGTCAAGATCTAAATCACACCATTAGGCACTTCCTCCAGATTCCTCGAGTTGAAAAAAACAAACATATTTTTTTACCTGCTCTATAGTTTTCCTTCAAAACTAGTAGGAGATATCTGGGGAGGAGTTAAACAGCCATCATTCAGTTTAGGCTTCATTACTTTTATAGCCCCTTATAGTTGTAAAGGTTTTATCAACTGCTCTGCCCTATTATTATAAACAAATAGCTGGGTCTGACAATAGGGCAATGTCGTCTGCGTTTACCTTTATTATAGTACCCGGTGGCAACGGCAATACAATATTTATATCCTGACGGATAGATGGTCAGAGGCTTGATAAAAAGGGCAAATAATAAGGGGGAATGAGGACAGACTTGATGGGTGCCTCAACTCAAAATATTTTAGCCTACCCGAGAGTTGTTAATTATTAAATGTGCTATTGCCCCTTGATTTAAAACTTGAATAGATCTCGTGAAATGGGATGGAAATCAAATATCTCCAAAATGTGGAATAAACACCTCAAGTTACGAGATCAAATGCCTTCTCGGCATCTAGCAGAGCAATCACCACTTCAATGGCATCTGTTGTCATCACGTTTATAAATGCAGACATAAAACAAGTATTCGATTGTAAATTACAGCCACTGATAAATCCATTCTAATCTTCCGCTGTAAGAAACACGGCTACATTGTCAAACTTGCTAAAAGTTTGGTATAAACCTTATAATAATTTGAATTTAACGGCGTTTTAGGTCTGTAAGATTTCAGATCTTCAGCCTCTTTCCCTGGCTTTAAAAAAATAATCAGAACCCGTCTCTTGAAAAAGTCCAGTACATGACATCCGACAAGCAAATGATTAAAAAGTATTGTCATAGGGCCCTTTAAAGTAGATACAAAAGTTTTAGAAAACTTAGAGCCACATCTAATCTCTCCGGGGGCTTTACCATTGGGTAGCTGTCTTATAGTTTCTCCTTTTTCCCTCTCAGAAATGGGGCTTAATAAAATCAAGGCAGCCGCCTCTGTCAAAACAGGTAATTTTAATCTTTTGAGGAAGTCGTCAATTTGATGTTAGTGCCCTATGTTTTCAACCTGATCATCCAAATACAGATTAGCACAGTTCTCATTAAAAAAATGTGTTTAATTTTCTCTGCATTTTCTGTGCACTGCCCAGTCTGAGGGTCTTTTTCCTGGTGATCAAATTACAGTTAGCTCTCTCTTTGGCCCTCCTGGCTAAAAAACTACGTATGAGCTCCCCATCCTCGTAGACTTGTAGCAATATTTGGTTATTGATCAATGCCTTTTGCAAGAAAATGTCTCTTATTTTTTAATTTTGCTATAAACCACCTACCCACTGAAGTGGGTGGCCCTAAACACTTATACGCTCTATCTGCTTCTTTTTGCAGGAGGCTAATTCTCCTCTCTTTTTCTTTACTTGAAATGCTTGTATTGATATTAGGGTCCTACTGATGGTACATTTAAAAGTCTCTCGAATTGCTGATAGATCTGCTGATGCCTTATTGGTCTAAAAAAAACAGTAATAATCTCTAATCTCTAACGCTTTAGAACACCAACATACAAGAAAAATACTATAGGTGGTACATCCTTCTCTGTTCAAGCAGCCAAACTATGAAATTCATTACCACCAACTATAAGAGCCACAGATAATTGTCTTGTCTTCAGAAAACTACTCAAGAGTTGGCTTTTTCCTTCATAACCACCATATTCAAACAACTATGGACTGCATATGCCTATGTTGATAAATATTTTTTTTTGATTATGTGTATATTTCTAGTTATGTATAGTTCTTTAGAAAATATGTATTGCTACTATGTCATAACAATAAAATACACACACACTCTTTAAACCTGTTTGACTAAGTATATTTGCCCATGGTTCTAATTATGTATTGTATGTGCATGTGTGTGTATTCATGTGTGTTTGTATGTGAGTGTGTATGTATGTATGTATATATATGTATATATGTGTATATGTTGTTTCTGTGCTTGGCATGTTCGTGGGTAATTGCATGGCTCCAGAGTGGGTTGGTATACTAGATATCCATGAATTCCTGCTCTCCTCTTATCACACTTATCTACCCATCATCATATGTCATGTCTCTATCAAACTATCTTCCATTCCCACTCTGACTCATCCCAAATCCTTTCTACTACTTTCATCTAAATAACTCTGCCTAAGCTCTTCCCTCCGCTTCCACATCTAACTCACCAAACCTCACTCTACTACCATGACCTCCCACACAACCCTACTAAATTCTCCCTCATGTATCTCACCCTGCTTCTATGCTCTCCCTAACCCTTCCACAGACTCTTCCCTCCTCCAGCCCCCTTTACTCATCCCAAACCTTTAGGTTGAGTAAATGAAGGATATACTCCCAATTAACACTTCTGGATTTATTTCCTCCTCCACCCCTCGATTACTCAAGTCAATCTAACTAACAAACTCTCATAACCGCGGCTCAAATTAACTCATAATAATACTAAAACTGTACTCATTATTTCCCGATACTAATCCATCACTAATTCTTGTTGGGTTCCAGAGTAGCGTGCTACTCACCGAAAAGCGATTTGACGCCTCGTCAGGGGTAGTAAGCGCTATATAAATACTATTACAATACAATACAATACAATAATGTGATCAGATCTATCACCTCCTCCTCCAAAATAATGACATATTTCTGAATGACAGGAGAGAGGCTTCCCAGTAGACAGTATGTCTGATCCCTCCCAACATGTGCGGCTTGGTGTCAGGGTCCGCATGGTTAGAGGTGCGGTGCAGAGTGCTGCTTCAGTGGAAGCCTGGGGCACGCTAAGGAACACCCTCAGCAGGTGGTGGTGACAACTGAAGAGTATTACTAAGGCAAGGGTGCGTGCATGTACAGAGACAGCTGGCTACATTAGATGGTGGGTTTTGGCTTTACCCTTGATCCTCAATCCTTTGGCTGCTGCATACTCCCATGTTCTCAAATTCAACATGATGCTGAAGTTATAGCCTGTGGGGGTGCCTTGTCCCCTAAATGCCCTTGGATGGGGCTCTTCTTTTTTAAGGAGCCTGCACTGCCACAAGCTGTGCATTGCTTCTTGAGTCTGCGTATGCCTAATGAAATATTACATCGCTGCCCCCTGCTTTGCTTGCTCATGCACCTGTTTAACCCCTACACTACGAGCCAGAGAATGAGTAGTAAGTAATAAGCTGCTTGGAAATGCAACACTGCCTGAATATTGATGAGAGGTTTGTGCATCTTATTGTACCCTTGATTGTTTACATTATAGGGTGGATTGCACCAACTTTAGCTGTGGCTGAAGTGATAGATCCTATGACCTGGTTCGAGATCATCGTATGTGACCACGAGGAGGCAAAGTTGACCATCGAGGTCGCAGTAGGTGGGGGCAGGTTGCAGAAGCTAATAGGCCGTCGTGTGGGGTGCACATTCGAAGCACAAGAAGGTCTTCTTTGCACTTAAGGAATTTAAGTCTTGGTGATGGTGGTAACTGCTGAGAAGAAGACTGAAAAGACTGTTAAAAAGAAAGACCTCGATGAAGAAAGGGAAAACCTTTCAAAGTAATGCTCTTACTAAGCCAAGTCAACCAGACAAGCTAGATCTCTTCTCTTTACTGAATCCCTCCAAAAGTAATTTGAAGGACTCTGCAGATACAGAGGAGATACTAAGAGAAGAGAATAAAAGAGAACTCACATGGCAGGGGCAAATAACGAAGGGGGTCAGGAAGGGGACTTGAAAAGTACAGAAGCTGTTCCCCTGCCACCCTCATTTCTGACAGCAAAACAAAAAAATATAGGGGAGCTCAGACTTTCAGGACTTAAAAAGTCAGGGTTTGACAATGAGCCACATAAAGAAACCTATATTGGCTAAAATGAGAACATTTGATAAGAGAAAAGAGTCTAACAGGGCGTTCCAGAGACACCTGTCCTCCCTCTTCCTGATCTAAGATTGACCTCAATCAGGAATGCCACCAAAGTGGAATACAATACTCCATATTCAAAAGGCTTGGCGAGGGGATGTGCTTGGTGGCACAGTCACTGAGGGTGATTTGTATAGAAAAGGGAGTATTCAACATCACCTCAGGAGAGAAAACACTGGATAATACAAGTGATATAGAAGGTTGGAAAGGGCCCCTTCCCTAAGAAATTATTCAGCTTCCATTTCAGCACCAGGGGGATGGTAGTAACCAGGCTGGGACTCTCGCTCATACTCTGCCAACCCACTCAAAACCACCGAACAGCAAGTAAAAATGCGATAGGAAATTCACCAGAACAAGGCATACTTAGTGCATTGAATCATACAGTGTTGGACTTGGGGGCAGGGTATAGATTTTGTTCTTTGTTTCAGCTCCTCCAAATGAAGTTCGAGTAATTAAAGCAGAACAAATTGTCATGGTCAACAAATTGGAAGAAAACTTAGAGGAAATCGAGACTAAAATTATGGATTTCAATGTTCACTAGACATAAGTGGAGCAGCAAGTCTGGAGAATACACTTACTCAGATGGCGCAGCATATACAGGATGAGATGAGGAATAAGAAAGAGAAGATAAAAGATTTGGACATTCAAACTCATAGGTCTAACCTACACTTGGTTGGAGTCCTAGGGAAATGGGAAAAGGATTTGGAAAGGACAGAGACAGTTTCTAATTTGATTTCTTCTTATGTGCTGAAAGAGCCTCTTTCAGATTTGTCAGTACCTAGAGCCCATGGAGTACCCTTGGGAATTATGCCAAATGACGGGAGATAGCCACAAACAATACTGATGCACTCTGAGGTCTTCCATATTCAAGCAAAAGTCCTCAGAAAAGCCATTTTATGTAAATCCATTAATGTGGAGAATCAAGTTCACCTTCCAGATTTTCCCTGAGATGGCCTTTGAAACCTCTTGCAGTAGGAAGGATTTTAAACTGATTACTAATGCTTTTAAGGTGAAAGGGGCACAGGCCCAAGTAATTCAACCAGCCACGCTGAATAGTCTGTGGGATTTCAGATTTCCTCTGAAGTGCAATAGATAAGAAAATTATTTTCTCTGTTGGAAAATGAGGGAGACACAGAATAGCCTGTAAAAGGGGTTAGGAAAGGTGTTCTATATTTTTGTTTTTATTTTTTTGTTTGTTTTGAGCACAACCCAGAAGCTATTTCAGCCCTATGTGCCTACTCAGTGCTTCGACTATATGAAGGGGAGGGCTTAGCTTTCAGGGGCTAGGTGTTCCAGGGGTGGGGATGTTTTTGGGGGTGTAATGGTCATAAGGTAGGGAATTTAAAGGATGGTAGGGGGAGAGTTGGGGAGGCCAAGGAAGGAACTTGACCGATCCCACCAAAAGTGACGAGAAATATAAAGCGTATGTGACACTAGGCAGAGACCTCCATGATAGACACCACTCAAGATGGGGCGAGCAACTAAATTATGGTGGTGCAGTAGGGGTTCTTTAGAAAGGCAGGCTTTATGATGGTCAGCCTCAATGTTAATGAGCCTAACAACAGAGTGAAGAGGGGAGCTATTTTTACTTGGTGCATGCAATTTAAGCCCATTGTAACCCTATTGAAGGAGACTCACTGGATAGGGTGGAAAAAGACCAATAAGGTACAATCTTTTAGACACTGGGACTATTATTTTTTCTTGTGCCAATTCCACTCAAAGGAGAGTTGCAATTTTGGTCAAAAAAGAGCTGCAATTGAGATACACTGGATAATACTCCTTGTGCAGATTAATATTCAAAAAGCTAACTTTGCTCCTTACTATGGTCTTATTACTGACAATGCAAAGTATTGATGGAGTCTAGGGGGGGATTAAGTTATCTCCAGTTGAAGCTTAAATCAGGTTAAAATTTAGGGGGATATTTATACTCCGTTTGCGCCGGAATTGCGTAATTTTTTTTTACGCAATTCCGACGCCAAACTAACTCCATATTTATACGTTGGCGTTAGACGCATCTAGCGCCAAAGTCCATGGAGTTTGCGTCATTTTTTAGCGTGGCCACCTACTTTGCGTTAATTATATGCAAGGTAGGCGTTCCCGTAAAAAAAATTGACTCCGAGGCATGTGCACCGTATTTACGCTCCCGGGCAAAAATCACGCCCGGGAGTGGGCGGGTCAAAAAAAATGACGGACAGCCGCTTTTGCGCCGTTTTTTAGTGCCTGGAAAAGGCAGGCGTTAAGGGACCTGTGGGCTCGGAAGGAGCCCAAAGGTGCCCTCCCATGCCCCCAGGGACACCCCCTGTCACCCTTGCCCACCCCAGGAGGACACCCAAGGCTGGAGGGACCCATCCCAGGGACATTAAGGTAAGTTCTGGTAAGTAATTTTTTTTTTTTTTGTGGCATAGGGGGGCCTGATTTGTGCTAAGACAGGAGTCATTTCTATGGGGGTTGGGAGTCGACAAAAATGGCGGAATTCGTGTTGAGGCGAAAAATTTGCCTCAGCCTGACTTGCCCCATTTTTTGACGCCCAAGCTCCATATCCCCCTATGCCGGCGCTGCCTGGTGTACGTCGTTTTTTTTCACGCACACCAGGCAGCGCCGGCGGCTAACGCCGGCTAACGTCATTGAATAAATACGGCGCCCGCATGGCGCTTCAGAATGGCGTTAGCTGACGCTAATTTTTTTGACGCAAAACTGCGTTAGCGCAGTTTTGCGTCAAAAAGTATAAATATGGCCCTTAATTCTGTACCTGATTTGTGGTTGGGTTTTTCCTACACCTGTATGTTGCAATGGGAACGGCTTATGGATATGATTTTTAAAGATATGTTTCTCTACATATGACTGCTGTGATTGTGGTGGGTAACTAAGGCAGGAGTTAGGTCCTAAAATTGCTATTCTAAAAGGTTTAATACAGCTTCCCAGATCAATATGCTTTAGGGTTCCCTCTTTCCCTATTGCTGATACTTATCATTATGCAAGTAGCCTGACAGATTGTCGCGCAGGCTCTCATTATCCTAATGGGTCTACTGGATTTTTGAGCAACAGAATCGTCCGCGGCGTGCGAGACTGAGTCTAACCCACTGCGGGTGACACCTGTCACTCTAATCCGGGTTATGCTCTGGCCAACTAGCAGTGCCTCATCTCTACCACAGGAAAGTGATGATTGGGCAGCCGAGCGCATGACATTCAAGGCTTCTCAGGAAAGTCGTGGTCACTCAGGTCACATCTGGCTCTCTCTCATTTACAACTCAGTCTCATATATAAGTGACAAACAGAAGCAGTATATGTTTCAATGATTAGTTTAATAAAACAACATCATCTTAGATAGCAAAGCATGAGCTGAAATAACCAGGACGACACAACATGACAGTAATAAAATTGTGACAAGAAGAGTGAAGCATAAAAACAACACTATCATATTGTCACTATGATCGAAGGAATATTTCCTATCTAAGGTGTAATTTGAGCACAGCATGTTAAGCTCTAATTCTGCCTTTCAGGTTCCCCTGGGAAGACATCAACCCCCATACCTGAGCAAAGGCCTGTGGTCTGCATTAGCATCTGTGGCGAAGCATTCAGCAATCAGCATACAGTTCTGGTTCCCTGCGGGAATCTCCCTTTAACATGTAAGGGACAAGGAAGTGTTTATATAATAACACAGTTGATGTTCTGAGAAAATGTCCCTACGTAAGGATGTGTATTTTCTACGAATGTTGGAGACTAAACTTCTACCACGTTCACCGGCAATGTACCGAACTGCAGCCTTGAATGAAGCACAGAGTAATCAAAAATGTCTTGTTTAAGAACAGAGTGTTGGCCTAGACAAAACAGTTAGATAGGTGAAAATAAACAAGACCGTAAAAATGGTTATTGTAATAATAATAAAGTGAAGCTGAGTAAAATATATCTAGGTTAAAGTGCACAGCGGCCTTGTGTGTTAAAATAACGAGCATTGAGCTATAACTAAAATGGCTACATAACACCCTCCCTTTGTTGGTTGAAAGTGGTTCAAAGCCAAAGCTAAAATCCTATCGCTAAAAGAGGCCAACCTAAGATATATGTATAAAAGCAAAGCCAATTCGGACAAGTTCAAGGGACACATAAGCATCCTACATGACAATTTAAAACATGAGTATTTGGCATTAAACCAAATTCGAAGGGCATGTCAGTTTAGAAAGTTCCAATCTAATCTGAGTCATGGAGAATAGGAGATCTTCCACTTCGGCCGATGTTAAAATCGGGAAGTCCTCGCCACTAAGGATCAAGGAACAGACGTGCTCCGTAGCCCCAATCTCAACCAAGGCGGCATCCCGTGGTGTGCCCAGTGATGAGTCGTGAACAACTTCCTCCAGGAAGGGTAACTCATAAGTAGCTTCACACAGCAAATGCAACCTCAATGCACATGTCCGGTAATGAACCATCAGTGAGAACATCAACAGATCAGCATTCACTGCAGGCAAGCGCTGCTGCGAAAGACAGATTTCCAGTGCATGTTCGAAAGAACACAAGAGGCACCGAAACACGGGCTGCACACAATGCAAAACAGGTCTGAATGACAAAGACCAGCCACACTCCAATTGCTCCAGGTATGTTGCTCCAAAATACTGCATCATACGTTCACGAGACAGCTGCGCTGATGGGAGCGCCGTCATTTCTCCTCGTTGTGGCGGGACAGCCATTGCGCATAAAAGACAGCAACAGCAGGATGCCATCTAATAAAGCCAAAGTTATCAGAAATCTACGAAATTACTAGAAAAGATTGAGTGAATAGCTGAAGGTAACAAAGTGAATACGGTGGAGAAGGTGTGAATGAAACCAGAACCAACAGTTTGAAAAAAATTGCGATTCCAGTTGTACTGGATGCATTAAATATGCGTCCCACAAGTTCACTAAAGTGTCTCGGAAAGTTTGTATTTAACAGGGACTGTTTTCTGCCGATGACCTTGCCACTTGAAGTGGGTAGTTCTCGCGCACAGATGTAAGGGCCACATGCTTCTAAAACAGTAACGCCTTGAGTCTGCTCAACTTCTCAAAATTCACGTTTGAAGTAGCAATGTGAGGCCAAATATCAGCTACCTCCTTAATTTTAGTGGGGGGAAACAGTACGTTCCCGTAGCATGTAACAACCTTAGAGACCGAAACAACGTAAACTATTCTGGCCCGCATTCCACAACAGTCTTCACCATTGAGGAGGATGTAGCTGCAATTTGAAAGCACCTGGAACGTAGGTCTAATCAAGGGGACTGGAACTCCCTTCAGATGACAAGCCAAGTTCGCTGCAGAGGGGTTACACGCCCCATGCAAGGACAGCTGTTTACAAAACATCGAATGGCTGACCGAAGTTTCGCATTCACTACCGCTAAGAAAGACTTCTTTCATGCCATTGAAGCATTTGTATGAGAAGGGACGCTCCCACACCTCACGGATGTAACTATCTCCCAGCTTTTCATATCTGCATACCGGAATGTGTTCTAAACAGGAGGTAAATTGAAGTGTTGAAATAGGCAGATTAATAACCCCATGTATTAACCATTCAGCTGATGGTATTTCGGCCAAAATAAAAGGCAACCTTTCTAATTTCTCGATGTTAAGCATGACAAAATTCACTTCCTTCTTAGCCATTAGTTGTTGTTGTTGTGTTAGATGAAAGGGAAAAAATATTTCCTTTGCACTGTCATACTGCCAGGGAACATGACCTGCCTTCAATGTTTTAAGCGTCCAGCCCAACTGCATAATGGACCTGATCTGACTCTGTCCAGGGTGTAAAGAAGACATATCTTATAGTATAATAATGTCTATAGCAGAAGAGACAATATTATTTATGGTATATATCCGGTCGGACAAGGTGTTAATCCCATAATCCACAACAGCTAATGCCTTTTTTAAATTTTCCTGATCTATTTGCCTTAACGGGACAGCAACATCTTGTTGGGAAAGCTTCCAAATGTCATTATACACAGCATATAAGAAATGCTTCCTACGTGGTGTTCTGGGGCCTGACAGGAAGTCTTGTAAATCAGTGGTGTTAGACAGGAGACTGAGGTGTTCTCTAACCGCATTTAGTGAGGATGATTTGAACCATTGTTGACACAATTTTCCCACAGTATATGTTGTAACTATACCCGCATGTTCGGATGATATATAGCGAGGGTCTGGCCTACTCATCCTAAAACCCTCCCGAGGAGTTAATAAAACATTGATGACACCCGTTGGTATCTATTGACCACAATAACCACCTGCCAGGACATGTCAGTGATGCATTAAACGTACCATTCTGGACCCATTCGTCGAGCTGATTTTCAATTGCATTTGTATATTTTTGCCATTTATAAAACTTTGCGGGGGCAGGTATACTGGGCATGTTTAATTCCTTAATTTTAGCTAAGCCCAAACAACTTGTCTGTTGTACTGTTTCATTTAAAAAGATAATTTCTACAGGAATAAGGCATGCTCTAAACAAAGCTTCCTTTCCCTTAATTTACCAATTTCTTAAGTTCCCCATACACTTTTCAGATCAATACAGTAGTTTTCTGCCAATATCCACAGTCTTCTATTAATAACCAGGAAACAAAGGATTCAGAATATATAAATTTCGTATTGGTCATTAATACATGTATATCCTTACTAGGTGGTACTTTAAAATAATATGACTCAGCATTTCTCACATTGTGCCCAGAAAAATATGCAAACTTTTCAGAGTATGTTTTGGAACTTCCCTGTGGCGGAGTCGGGCAATTTTCCTATTGCGTATAGTTAAAAACAGTTCTGGGGCTGCTTGCTCTATGTATGAAATGGTGCCCATAATAATTATAGCAAAACATATCACCATCATTTTCTTTAAATTGGTAAACATCTTTGTTTTCAAAGACAGTATAATATTGCAGTTCAGTCATCATAGAATCAACTGTTTTCACATCCCAATCATCAGAAACAATCCCTGGTATTACTATGTCATTCATTGATAGTTTGAACACATACAGTATTTGAATAACTTCCGTGGGACCATATATATCAAACATTACTTTGTCCCAAACAATCCCATCAGGAATTGATACTGCAGAAATGTTCACAAAGGATAAGTCTCTTCGGACTTCATGCGATGAAAAATGTGGCTTTAAAACCTCCTCCACCAGTTCAATTGTTGATCTTTCAGGAAGAAAGTGACCATGTATTAATAAGAAAAAGGTGATGACAAAACCAATCCAAAGTAGAAAGGCTAAGACAGTCAAAGAGAACAATAGATAGTTCCATGGAAAGATACTTTAAGCCAGTTTGTTACCTTACGTGCACTTGACAAGTCAGCTGTCGAAGAGGCGAATGAGTCTGAGAAGTCATCATTGAAGTCGGCAAAATATCCAGAGGCAGTTTGTGCAAATGGCGGAGCCGTTGTCAGTGGTGGAGTTGGTGTTTCCTGTGGTGGCACACTATAGATAGCACCATCCGTCTGTGTTGGATTTGAGTCAACTTGGTCAAATATTTCTAAATTATTTGACGTTAGTGGAACTAATGCAAGATCATCTTCCACCCTCCCCAAGCTCAGAGATGGTATATACAACTTGTAGAGGAACTTCTTCGCCAGTAGGGAGAGGGATTCAGGAACTACTGGATGTTCCTCTTAGTCGGCTGTGCAGGAACAGCCACATGGTGTAGTTTGACATCGTCAATAGAGACAAAACGATTTTCTTTGGCAGCTGCCAACGGTGGTAGAATAACAGTTCTGGTACCGTGTATCCCTAGTACTGGGACTGGTGCTCGATAAAAAGGGCCAAATTCCTTTTTTACAGCGGCCTTCTCACGTACAAGATCCCCAACTTTGGGAATCCAGCCGGTAGATGTTACAGGCACATCCTTGATTCCTGTGGAGGTGGCACTGTTAGAAGAATTATCATCACGGAACTGTTGCAATTCCTGTAAGACAGTGACACGTTCATTTATGTCAAAAGGTGTTTCTGCTGCCTCCACGCTAGGACCATCAAAATCCAGAACATACATTTGAGTTCCGAACGGGCACTCATATGAAGTACGACCCCCAGGGACCTTCGGCGCAGATTATTTAGTGCTCTCTGGACCCCATATAGGTGATTAAGCCAACTATGACCCATACCTAAGACTCTGGTGGTCATTCCGACCCTGGCGATCCATGACCGCCATGGCGGAGGGCAGCGGAAGCACCGCCAACAGGCTGGCGGTGCTTCCTGGGCTATTCTGACCGCGGCGGTAAAGCCGCGGTCAGAAAAGGGGAACCGGCGGTTTCCCGCCGGTTTTCCCCTGGCCCAGGGAATCCTCCATGGCGGCGCTGCTTGCAGCACCGCCACGGGGATTCCGACCCCCTTCCCGCCAGCCTGTTTCTGGCGGTCTTCACCGCCAGAACCAGGATGGCGGGAACAGGTGTTGTGGGGCCCTTGGGGGCCCCTGCACTGCCCATGCCACTGGCATGGGCAGTGCAGGGGCCCCCTCACAGGGCCCCATACAGATTTTCACTGTCTGATTAGCAGACAGTGAAAATTGTGACGGGTGCCACTGCACCTGTCGCACCCCTGCAACTCCGCCGGCTCCATTCGGAGCCGGCTTCCTCGTTGCAGGGGCTTTCCCGCTGGGCCGGCGGGAGGCCTTTTGGAGGTCGCCCGCCGGCCCAGCGGGAAAGTTGGAATGCCCGCCGTGGTCTTTTGACCGCGGGGCAGTCATTCGGCAGTAACCGCATGGCGGGCGGCGACCGCCGCCCGCCGCGGTCAGAATGACCGCCTCTGTCTGTTAAGGATTGCTTTAAATAACGGTTTAATTGCTTCACAACACTATTTCCCTCTGGATGAAGTGGAGACGAGTACTGGAGTTGGACCCCCAATGAAGCCATTGCGTCCCTGAATACCCTTGAGGCGAAAGCAGGGCCCTGGTCCGAATGGAAGGCTGCAACTGCATATGTACCGATAAAGACTTGCAAATCTTTAATAACAGTCTGATCATCAGCCAAGCGTTGTGGCCACACCCATAAAAATCTGGAGCTTGAACCAACAGCTGCTAAAATATATTTGTATGCACTATCAGGTGTTAGGGGACCACAGTGGTCCAAGTACACACATTGTAATGGTTTGTTATAAATTAAGAGGGGTGTCTGCGGCGGGCCCTTGGCAGTGGGAACTTTAATTTGTTGACAAATGTCACAACAAAGGACATAGTGCTTGGTCTCTTTGTAGAGACCTGGCCACCAATAACGGGCCTGCGGGATCGAAATTGTAGCTGCCACACCAGCATGGGCAGATGCCACCCCCTCATGTGCTGCTTTAATCAACCCTGGTCTTATGTCTTTGATGGGAATGTCCCTTACGCCTACACTTGGTATTCTGACTTCAGCGTTCAGGCGATCTCCCATTCGGTAGGAATACTTATTAGGAAATCCTTTAGGATAGGGCTTACCATCAGCCATAGCTGTCACAGCAGCCCAAATGTCTACGTCCGGTTTGGAACTCAAACGAGTCACTGCAGCTACAGCGGCCACTGACACTGCTAACTTTGCGGCTTCATCAGCCAATGTATTTCCAGCAACATGTATCTCAACACGCTGGTGTCCAGGTGTGTGTACAACATGGACATTTGGTAGCATCTCTTTCAGATCTGCTACTTTCCCCCACAGAAGTCTGTGTTTAATGGTGTTGCCTTGGAAATCTCTGAACCCATTCTGGTGCCAATAATGCAGGTATTCATTAAAGGAGTAGACACAATACTATGAATCACAAACAATCAGCGTAAGCTGTGCAGCATCCGTGTGTTCCAGTGCCATCAGCAGAGCTTTTAGTTCTGCCAATTGTGTTGTGCAATCCCCTAGGGTTTGCATAAAAGTATGTAGAGGACAAAATGTATTGCCCTCCCTGTAGCCACTTACGGCTGCGCAAGCAGCAGAATATTGGTGTTTAGTTACAATTGCAGGTTGTGCTGAGCCATCAGTATACATGACTCTATGATATTGTTCAATAGGCAATGTATTTGCTGGCACTGGGTATTCTATTTCATATTGTAAAAAATGTTGAGTTTGTACCTTTGGGTCAAAAATGTAGTCTATATCAGTGGCTGTCAGAGACGTAGCCCATTGTATCCAACGTGGATGTAATGCTTTTACGTTTGGAACACTGGCTTTTGTAACAGCCTCTAGGGCTTGGATCGGAGAAACAACAATAATGTGTTTTCCTTGGGCAAGAGGTCTTTCCTTAATGACAGCCATCTGCACAGCAGTGAGAATTTTCTCAGTGGGAGCAAAGCGTTGTTCCGCCAATGAATATAAGTGTGATTTGTATGCAATCGGGACTTTCTCACCTTCATTGAATGCCACAGAGGTGAAACCGATGGCCCCAGCTATTACTCTGATGACCCAATGTGTTTTGTTGTCCCTCGTGTGTAGGTGTTGTGCTGCAAGCATGTCTGTTTGCAACTCTCAAAGAATGCGTGTATGTTCAATTGTCCAGAATTTACTTGAAAAATCGGGACATATTAGATTGTGTAAAGGTTTTATGCGTGTAGCATAATCTGGAATGTAAATTCTGCCAAAATTTTGGAAATCCAATAAAGATTGGAGTTTTTTAATCGTATTTGGTGGTTGTAACTGTGTGCATTTCTCTCAGAATTGTGGCGCTAGGCTCTTTCCTTCACTTGACAGCTCATATCCCAGGAACAGGACGCTGAGGAAGGCAATCTTTGTTTTTTTGAAGATTAATTTGTAACCAAATTCAGCAAATCCGACAACAATGCGGGCTACCCGTCTTAAATGTTGTAGCAATTCATCATCCATAAGATAGATATCATCTACATAGGACAATGCTTCAGGGTCAATCTCATGCAAAATTGCAGTAACATGAGCTGCGAACAGTCCTGGGCTGTTGTTGGAAAATGGGTTATTGGTAAGGGCAGGTAGGTACCTACACCTAGCAACAAGCCACTAACCTCCACCTAGGTACAGTTAGGTCTCAGTAAATTAATCCCAGCTCAACCCTTGGTAGCTTGGCAACGAGCGTCAAGGCTTAACTTAGGAGACAAAGTGTAAAGCATTCAAATATCACAAAACAGTAATCAAATAAAACACAGGAAACAGTTTAAAAATCCAAAACCAATTTATAAAAATAGTTTATATTTTTATCTTATCTTTAAAATGACACAAAAACGATTAAAATCGGTTCAGGGGAACCGGAGATATGAATTTTTAAAGAATTATTACTTTTTTAGCGCTTAGAAACAAAAAGCGCCAATCGGGTCATCTGGTTGCACCTCGACCGGGGCAAAGTCAAACTTTCAGGCCGACCGCGATGGAGCCCTGCTCGGCTACAGGTCGCGGGAGGCCTCGGTTAAAAAGTTACCTTCTGACTTAGTCTTTATTTTGAAGTTTTTCTTCACCGGGACGAACCTGCCAGTTGAATCCGACCTCCTGGAGCCCTTGTCCGGATACGCGATGTGGGTTTCCTCGGTGGTGATTTTTACCTTCGGACTTAGTCGTTTTTTCGAGATGAAAACCCTTCGACCGGGGTAAACCTGGATCTTGATCCGACGTCCGTGGAGCCCTTCTCGGATACGATGGCTGGGAGGTCCCGGTCAACTTTTTACCTTCGGACTTAGTCTCTTTTTCGGATGTTTTTCTTTACCGGGACGAACCACGAAGTCAGGCCGGGTCGCGGTTGAGGCAAGCCGGCTAGAATTTCCGCGGCGGGTCGGTCCCTCTCTGGAGCTTTTTTACAAAATTTGTCAAATCTTCTCCAAACTTCTGGGGCTTCACCCAGATGTTCTGTTAAGGTTCTTTTGGGGTCCACAGCTAACCCCAAGGGTCCAGAAGTTCTGTGATGGTCCTTGGGGGGTGCGGACTTCAACTCCCAGAATGCACCTGGCGCAAACTCCTTTTTGGCCACTGGACAGTGGTCAGCTGGTCGCTTTCTTCAGGAGTTGGTGCAGGGGACTCTGGTTAGCAATTTTTCACCTGTAGCAAACAGGGAGTCCCTCCTTGAACCAGTTGAAGCCAGGCAAAGTCCTTCTTGTGGTGAAGCCCAAGTGTGCAGCTGGTGCAGTCCTTCTGAGTGCAGGTTCCAGGTGCAGGCCAGGGGTCCAGCAGGGCAGTCCTTCTTCTCCTTAAGTTCTTTCTTCTTGAAATTTGGTGGGGATCTGAGGTGTGGGGGCAGGTCTGCCAGTTTTATCCTTGCTCCTGGGTGAAAAGCAGGGGGGCCCTGGTTCTCCAATCAGGGACAGGGTCGACCCCCTGTGATGACCACTTCCTGGGAAGTGTGGCAAAAATCCATCCCAGAAGGCAACAGTCTCTAAAAATCCAACATGGCTGAATCTGATTTTTGGAGGTTACATCTGGCTGAGCCCACCCACTGGTGTGGCTAAAAATCATAAACACACCCCTCTCCTGCCCTCTCCTAATCTAATCAAGGGGGCACCTAATTGTCTGGGGTTGCAGGATGTGGGGGTGTTGCTGGGTGCTCCAAATGTCCTTCTCTGCCTTTGAAGACCAGTTTGGCAGCCCTCCCCCTTCCTGCCTCACCATCTGCTGAGGGGAGATTCTCTCCCCCAAGCACATTCCTTTGTGTGAAGCCAGGCCACTTCACACCTCATCAAGGCAGCCTGGCAGAAGCTGCTGCAGGCTGGCCAATCAGAGCACAGCAGCAAAAACAATGCAGAGCTGAAATTGGCAACTTTTTAGGTAAAGTCTAAACTTTTTACCTGAACAAGTTATATTAAATCCAACAACTGGAAGTTGTGGGATTTATTACAACAATTAATTTGATACCAAATTCTTGGTATGTAACATTTAAGGAGACTTTAAAATTTAAAATAAAGTCTCCCCATTCTAGCCTATGAAGGCCATTTACTTCAATGAGGGAAAAACGAATTTGGCTGTTTTTACCTCACCAGGGTTTATAAATCTATTTTTATAAAGTCCCTGCTTATAGTTACATGGCACCCAGCCCTAGGGGCACATAGGGCACACCTTAGGGGTGACTTATATGTAAAAATAAGGTAGTTTAAGACTTTGGAACTACTTTTAATTCCAAAGTCGAATTTGCATATAACTTTAATTTAAAAGCAGCCAGCAAGGCAGGCCTGCCTTTAAAATGACACTGGGCACCTCAGCAGTGCACCTAGGTGTGCACCACCTATGCTGTGGTCCCTATACCTACATGCCCTACCATATACTAGGGACTTATAGGTAGGTTAACTTAGCCAATTATAATTAGCCTAATTTGCATATCCATTTTACACAGAGCACAGGCCCTGGGACTGGTTAGCAGTACCCAGGGCACCATCAAAGTCAGGAAAACACCAGCAAAAAGAGGAAAATGGGGGCAAAAAGTTATGGGGCCTCTGCAATCAGCCCTGTTTTCTCACAGCTGTTCTTATACCCCTGAGGTAAATGACAGATTTTTTTCTGGGAGCCTAGTGCACTGAATCTTGTTAAGTCTCTACTCTCAGGCGCTATATTCTGGCAGAAAAAACATTCGAAATTTCCAGTGTTGTTTTGTATTTTTTACGCACTATATTGTTCATTAGTGCTGTGCTATGTGAGTTTTGGATAGCATAAGTGCGTGCATGACTGTTTAAATGTCTGTAGTCTAAGACTATTCTATATGAATGGTCTGGCTTAGCTACTGGGAATAATGGATTATTCATTGTCGAGACACAGGGTTCAATTACGCCCTGGTACTCTAATTGCGTGAGTATTTCTCTCACCAGTGCTTTTGCTTCATGTTTTATAGGATACTGCGGTTGCGGTTGAGGTTCACTTTTAATTGGAATTATATGGTAGGGGGATTCTCTATCCCATCCTACGTGATTTCTATATAATGCTGGTGCTTGTGCCAAAGCCCAGGCAATGGAATAGGATTCGTCGAGTTCCTCTGAAACAAGGGGAGAGAAGGTAGGCTTAATGACTTCTTCTCCATATGGGCAGGTATGGACAAATTCAGGCGGCCAATCCTGTTCGGGCAATAAAACATCATATATGTTTACTATGCGATCCCAAAAGATTGCGTCTTTTATGCGTTCAATGTCTCCTTCTAACTGTAGCGCTACTTTAGACACACATGTCCGCAGTCTCTACTTGTATAAAGTCATCAGTTGCTTTCACCTCCAGATGCTCTAGAAAATTTCAGTGAACTATTGTGACCTCTGGCGCACTGTCTAGCAGTGGTAAAGCCCATTTCTTGTTCTTCAAGAGGACCCTCTTCCTGAGTGGCATATCGGACTGTGACTGCTGCCACTTTTTTTCTTTTTTAATTGTGGTTTTTGTTTGGTGGGTTTCTCTTCCTTTTTAACAGAAACCTCCGAAGAGCGTTGTGATTCCTGTCTCGGTTTCACGTACTCTGTCCTTCACTGTGATCGCCCACCTCTCTCATTTCGTTTTTCCGATGAGTCCTGAAAGGAACGGGATTGGCGTGTATCAGTATATTGATATCTATCAGGTGTTTTTATATTATCTCTGTTTCTGAAGTTGTTAGAAATGGGGTTTCTGGTTGGCTAGGGTATGCACCTCAGCCAGGCAGAACTTACCCACTCTAGTCAGGGCAAGGGAGTTACACGTCCAAGATTACCCCTGCTCTCCCCCTTGGTAGCTTGGCAAGAGCAGTCAGGCTTAACCCAGAGGCAATGTGTAAAGCGTTTGCACAACACACACAACACACGTGCCTCAATATCCCCACCACAAAGGAAACACAACACCGGATTATACGAAAATATACTGTAGTGTACACAAGGCAATTATCAGACCAAACATCACATATCAGTACTATCTTGCTACCTTAGCAGTTGCCAGAACGTTACACATTAGTTACTCTGCAAACTAGCAGTAGTCACACATAACACACAGGTTACTCAGTATTCTGCAACACAAGCAGTAGTCAGGAAAACACGTTATTACATCACAGCACTTGTCATAAGAATATCATAAAATACCCATAGTAGGAACATTAGAAAACATATGGCAAGTTAGAAAAACATATTAGCAAGCATGTCCATAAAAGGAACATTTGCATACACATATGTAAAAACATCAAACGCGGGTAGGTAATATATGAATCAAACAAAAGTCTGTAGAAAAAACTTTGGATTGCAACTATATTGGTCCTTTAAACAGTACCTGGTTGGATGAAGACACCTCCAGTGCCTAGAAGGTGAACAATGGGGCCCCCGGGGCTCCTATGCGCAAAACGGGGAACTCCCTTATACTCTGGGGTCAGAGGAGGGCGACATGCACCTCCTCTCTTTTATAGACAGGTCCCTCTGGGGACCGTGATTACTGGGGGCCCCGCAGGGCCTCAACCGGCCCTCACGTGTGGGGCCAAAGCCAGCAAAAACAACTTAGGGCAGGAGGGGGGCACCACGCACCACCACCGGTTAATGACAGGCCCCTCCCTGGAGCTTGCGATCTCTGGGGGCCCCCCCGGGCCTCCACTGGCTCTTCCACCAAGGGGGGGCCCACAATAATGCCCATTTTACCTAACAGCAGGAAAGGAGCGTTCTGCTTCTAACGCAGAGGCCAGGGGGAAGGAAGCACTCCCCGCGCCTTCCCCTGGTCCTGCCGTGAAGCCACAAGAAGATTGGACCCCTCCTGGGGCCCGAGCAGACACTCGCCTGCACCCGATGCGGTGCGCGAGTGTACTTCCAGCTTCCCGGGCTGCTGCGGTGATCTTATTTAAAGGGGCACAATGCAGCAAGGAGCCTAGGAGCTCCCAAGGCTCCATAAGCGCGCTGCAATCAGCGCTATGGCAGCCGCAACCACGGAGAAGCACCCCTCGTGAAGAAATGGATGCAGGGGTCAGGGGCCACAGCACCCTGCCCCTGGGGAGCAGAATCTTATGACAAGGTCCTCAGGTGGAGGGCCCAGATACAGGCCAGCACAAGGGAAAGGTAGCAAGTGGAAAGTCCTTCACAGTGACCAGGCATGTCACAGGTCAGCACAGCAGCAGCAGTCCATGGCGGTTCCTGGTGAGTCCTTTCAGCCTTTGGTGTCCAGTTCCAAGATGATTCCAAGAGTCTCCAAATTGTGAGGAAAATTTCTCTGTACTTATAGTCAGTTCTTACAGCGTTTTACAATGGTAGGGAGAGGAGGTTCCAGCCAGTTACAACTGGTTCTGGGAGTGCCCCCTCTCTCTTTTCAGCACAGGCTCCAAACATCAGTGGGGGGTTAACGACCCTATTGTGTGAGGCCAGGGAACAGCCTTTACAAATGTAGGTGTGCCCTGCCTCTCCCTTCTCTCAGCCCAGGAAGACTATTCAGTATGCAGATGCACCTTTGTGACACCTCCACCCTCCCTGTGTACAGGCTGTCTGAAAAGTATGCACAAAGCCCCAACTGTCACTCTGCCCAGACGTGGATTGGAGTCAAGCTACAAAACACCAGAGTCATAAGCACAGATAAATGCGCACTTTCTAGAAGTGGCATTTCTGTGATAGTAATAAAAAATACACCCACACCAGTAAGCAGTATTTATTATCACCATCATAACCATACCAAACACGCCTACGCTACCCCTCATAAATCAGACAATACCCTTTACACATAAGGCAGGGCATTTCTAATGTAATCCTATGAGAAGGCAGCACTCACAACAGTGAGACACCAAGTTGGGCTGCTTGTCACTACCAGGACAGGCCATGCAATATGGCACATGTCCTGCCTTTCTACATACATGGCACCCTGCCCATACGGCTAGCTAGGGCGTACCTTAGGGGTGACTTACATGTAGTAAAAGGGGAGTTCTGGGCCTTGCAAGTAAGTTTACATGCCAGGTCCCTGTGGCCGAAAATTGTGCACACAGGCCCTGCGCTAGCAGGCCTGAGACAGGTTTGAAAGTCTACTTCTGTGGGTGGTGAAAGCAGCGCTGCAGGCCCTCTAGTAGTATTTAATTTACAGGCCCTGGGTATAGAGATACCACTATACAAGGGACTTATAGGTAAATTAAATATGCCAATTAGGTATAAGCCAATCATACCAACCTTAGATGGGAGAGCACCTGCACTTTAGCACTGGTCAGCAGTGATAAAGTGCTCAGAGTCCTAGAGCCAACAGCGAGAGGTCAGAAAAACCAGGAGGAAGGAGGCAAAAAGACTGAGGATGACCCTGCGTAAGGCAAAAAGTCCAACACAACCCCCTACCAGCCAAAAGCCAGGGGAGAACAATCAATACCTTGATGTACTTCCCTGATTGGGGCGATAGAACAAGGACCCAGGCCCACAACAGCAGGGGCACTTTCCAGTTCTACGCCTTCCTGACTCCACTTGGATCTCTCTGTCAATGCTTCCCAGGCAGCCTAGACCAACCCACGGGGTTCTCTAGCTGCCAATGGCCACAACCAGCCCCCAGGCCATCTAGGAGCCTCTGGTCTCTGAAACCATAACGAGTGGGGGGCGGTAGTCCCAGGTGCAAAGCAACCTGTCTCCACTCCACTTCCAATCAGTTCAGGGGCTCTACCCTGACACTGATGCACCAACCTAGGGTCCGCACCCATAGGTTCTACAGGGGCTAGAGGCGAGGCTCTCCTCCCTCTACCCCTCCTTCTAGGATCCCGCCCTCCTCTCCTAGGAGGGGTGTCACCAGAATCCACACTTGCCAGGGTGCTGGGTACAGCAGCCCTGCACAACTCTCTGGCCAGCCCAGGATCACTACCTGGCGACTGATCACCCAACCTAGGGACGACACCCTTGGGTTTCACTGGGGTCCGGGGCGGGCTTCCCCCTCCCTGAACCCCACTTCCAGAATCCTGCGTCTCCCCACCTCAGGAGAAGCCACCAGAAGTTTCACATGGGGGTGAGGACTCTAACCGCCCCCCCAACCAGGTCAGAGTTTACCCCCTGAACCTGTCTATCTAGTCCAGGGACGACACCCTTAGACTGGACCACTGCCCAGCGAACCAGGACTTCCTTGGGAGCACACCTACCCCCTACCAGATCAGAGCTTACCCCCTGAATCTGGCAATCCAACCCAGAGTCACTACCCTGCGGTTGAACCACTGTCTGGTGCAGCAGGACTTCCTTGGGAGCACACCTACTTCCCATCAGGTCAGAGTTTACCCTCTTAACCTGATCATCCAACCCAGAGTCACCACCCTGCGGTTGAATCATTGCCTGGCGCACCAGGACTTCCTGGGGGGCACACCTACCCCCCACCAGGGAAACACCTTCCCCAAGGGCCACACAAGAGTCTGGCTGGCGCAGGTCTCCTGACCTTTGCCCATCTGACAGAGTCTGGATCCCCCCCAGCCCAGAAATGGTCTCACCAAGGTCATTCCTTGGGGGCACTGTTCTCAGAGCTGACCCCTGACCCTCCAGGTTCTCTACTGGGGCCTGCAGCCCCCTCTCAACCCTATGCCTGGATTTCCGCCTCCTCCGCTGTAAAGCGAGACTACTAGAAACCAGGACCGGCGGAACGCTATCACCAGCCACTCGCCCAAGTCCTAATGACAAAATGGGATCCTTCTGACCTGCTGGCCCTACGGCACAGGCTAGGCTCACCTCCTAGCGTTCACTCATGGAACCCTCCAGGACCTGGCACTGGAGCTCGGGTACCCTGGGCCTCAGCCCAACCCCATTCGCTCTCATCTGAGACTGGACTTGGGGTGCCTTTCCCGCCCCAATGCACTGGGACCTACCTGGGACACAAGCCTTTCCCACCACACCTGGTTGGGAAACACCTAGACCACTCTCATTAGGAACACCCCCTAATGCTATACCAGACCCTCTGGTACGCAACCAGAAGTCTGCCTGCTTTGCAAACTCCCTGGGGTCAGAGAGCTCACACACTGACAAGTGTTGGCATAACTCTGAAAAACAACAACAAAGCAGGTGCTCTCTGACAATCAGATTAAACAGCCCTTCAAAATTGTTTACTGTGTTACCCTTCACCCATCCATCTAGTGCAATGCAGCAATCCTCCACAAACTCCTCCCACGACTGGTGGGATAGTTTCTTACCACCCCTAAACCTTTTTCTGTATTCCTCAAGGGAAAAACCATACTTCACAATCAGTGAATTTTTTACAGTGGAGTACCCCTCCCTGTTACTCTCTTCTAGAGTCAGTAGGGATCCCTCCCCTCCTCAGGAATAAAGCTCCTTAGGCCAGTTCCCCAATCCTTCTCAGGGATCCTGCGCTCTACCAGAGCCCTCTCATATTCCTTTAACCACTGACGTATGTCACCCCCCCTTAGAACCTAGGTACCAGATCTATGGGTATGTGAGGAACATCTTTGCTACAGCACTGTACATTGCTGCCACCACTGGACTCCACCTGCAGCGCTGGTGAATCCAGAACCTTCAGACTACGCTCTAGAGCGAGTCTTTCTCTGGCAAAGGCCCTCTCTGCCTCTGCCATCCTCTCCTGTACTAAGGCCTTCTCTACCTCAGCTCTTCTCTCCTCAACAGCTAGGCACGCTAACTGCAACTTCAGGTCCCTCTCTTCCCGCATATCTCTTAGCTCATCAGGCGTCAAGGAATGAGAGGTAGCCCTGCTTCCTACACTGGACCCAGCAAGGGACTCCCTGTCACTGGGGCCTTCCCTGTCAACTGGCGTCCCCAACCGGTCATTCTCACCCTCCTGATCAGTCTCTCTACCACTCTCTAGGGATGAAGTCTGGGAGCCCTCCCATTGGGAACCCTCGCTACACTCAGGATCCTTTGGGTATACCCTAAGCACACTCCCTCTCTGGGTGTATGTCACAAACCTTTCAAAGACATTCAGAGATCTCCTGAGGTCCCCTTCTAAAGGCAGCCCTCTCTCTCTACAGAACCCCTCTAATTCCTCCTGCGTGTAAAACGGGTCCTCTAAATCAAAGGTAAGCCCCATCTTGAAAAGGTACAAATAACTCAAATGTGACAACCACAATACCTAAGCGTGAGAACTGAAAACAGGAAAAATGACCAAAGAGAGAAAGTTAAGAGAAGCCAAACATGTAATGGTCTAAATGCAATCCTTGTAGTGAAATAATGAGTCACAAAGGTATTGTGCAAGCGCAAGTCCTATCCTCACTGCTGACAACCAATGTTAGAAATGGGGTTTCTGGTTGGCTAGGGTATGCACCTCAGCCAGGCAGAACTTACCCACTCTAGTCAGGGCAATGGAGTTACACGTCCAAGATAACCCCTGCTCACCCCCTTGGTAGCTTGGCACGAGCAGTCAGGCTTAACCCAGAGGCAATGTGTAAAGCGTTTGCACAACACACACAACACATGTGACGCAATATCCCCATCACAAAGGAAACACAACACCAGATTATATGACAATATACTGTATTGTACACAAGGCAATTATCAGACCAAACATCACATATCAGTACTATCCTGCAACCTTAGCAGTTGTCAGAACGTTACACATTAGTTACTCTGCAAACTAGCAGTAGTCACACATAACACAAAGGTTACTCAGTATTCTGCAACACAAGCAGTAGTCAGGAAAACACGTTATTACATCACAGCACTTGTCATAAGAATATCATAAAATGCCCATAGTAGGAACATTAGAAAACATATGACAAGTTAGAAAAACATATTAGCAAGCATGTCCATAAAAGGAACATTTGCATACACATGTAAAAATATCAAACGCAGGTAGGTAATATATGAATCAAACAAAAGTCTGTAGAAAGAACTTTGGATTGCAACTATATTGGTTCTTTAAACAGTACCTGGTTGGATGAAGGGACCTCCAGTGCCTAGAAGGCGAACAATGGGGCCCCGGGGCTCCTATG
Source organism: Pleurodeles waltl (assembly GCF_031143425.1). NCBI lineage: Eukaryota > Metazoa > Chordata > Amphibia > Caudata > Salamandridae > Pleurodeles > Pleurodeles waltl. Next base: position 262,262,293 of record NC_090448.1, on the reverse strand, counting down.
CGCAAAACAGGGCCCTCCCTTATACTCTGGGATCAGAGGAGGGCGACATGCACCTCCTCTCTTTTATAGACAGGCCCCACCGGGGACTGTGATAACTGGGTGCCCCCCAGGGCCTCAACCGGCCCTCACGAGGGGGGCCAAAGCCAGCAAAAACAACTTAGGCAGGAGGGGGGGCACCACGCACCCCCTCTGGTTTAATGACAGGCCCCTCCCTGGAGCTTGCAATCTCTGGGGGGCCCCCGGGCCTCCACTGGCCCTTCCACCAAGGGGGGGGGGCACAATAATGCCCGTTTTACCTAACAGCAGAAAAGGAGCGTCCTGCTCCTAACGCAGAGGCCAGGGGGAAGGGGGCACTCCCCGTGCCTTCCCCTGGTCCTGCCGTGAAGCCACAAGAAGATCGGACCCCTCCTGGGGCCCGAGCAGACACTCGCCTGCACCCGATGCGGTGCGCGAGTGTTCTTCCAGCTTCACAGGCCGCTGCGGTGATCTTATTTAAAGGGGCACAATGCAGCAAGGAGCCTAGGAGCTCCCAAGGCTCCATAAGCGCGCTGCAATCAGCGCTATGGCAGCCGCAACCACGGAGAACCACCCCTCGTGAAGAAATGGATGCAGGGGTCAGGGGCCACAGCACCCTGCCCCTGGGGAGCAGAATCTTAAGACAAGGTCCCCAGGTGGAGGGCCCAGCTACAGGCCAGCACAAGGGAAAGGCAGCAAGTGGCAAGTCCTTCACAGTGACCAGGCAGGTCACAGGTCAGCACAGCAGCAGCAGTCCATGGCGGTTCCTGGTGAGGCCTTTCAGCCTTTGGTGTCCAGTTCCAAGATGATTCCAAGAGACCCAAATTGTGGGGAAAATTCCCCTGTACTTATAGTCAGTTCTTACAGTGTTTTACAATGGTAGGGAGAGGAGGTTCCAGCCAGTTACAACTGGTTCTGGGAGTGCCCCCTCTCTCCTTTCAGCACAGGCTCCAAACATCAGGGGGGGGTTAACAACCCTATTGTGTGAGGCCTGGGCACAGCCTTTACAAATGCAGGTGTGCCCCGCCTCTCCCTTCTCTCAGCCCAGGAAGACTATTCAGTATGCAGATGCACCTTTGTGACACCTCCACCCTCCCTGTGTACAGGCTGTCTGAAAAGTATGCCCAAAGCCCCAACTGTCACTCTGCCCAGACGTGGATTGGAGTCAAGCTGCAAAACACCAGAGTCATAAGCACAGATAAATGCGCACTTTCTAGAACTGGCATTTCTGTGATAGTAATAAAAAATACACCCACACCAGTCAGCAGTATTTATTATCACCATCTCAACCATACCAAACACGCCTACGCTACCCCTCATAAATCAGACAATACCCTTTACACATAAGGCAGGGCATTTCTAATGCAATCCTATGAGAAGGCAGCACTCACAGCAGTGAGACACCAAGTTAGGCTGTTTGTCACTACCAGGACAGGCCATGCAATATGGCACATGTCCTGCCTTTCTACATACATGGCACCCTGCCCATAGGGCTAGCTAGGGCGTACCTTAGGGGTGACTTACATGTAGTAAAAGGGGAGTTCTGGGCCTGGCAAGTAAGTTTAGATGCCAGGTCCCTGTGGCAGAAAACTGCGCACACAGGCCCTGCGCTAGCAGGCCTGAGACAGGTTTGAAAGTCTACTACAGTGGGTGGCGCAAGCAGCGCTGCAGGCCCACTAGTAGTATTTAATTTACAGGCCCTGGGTATAGAGATACCACTGTACAAAGGACTTATAGGTAAATTAAATATGCCAATTAGGTATAAGCCAATCATACCAACTTTAGATGGGAGAGCACCTGCACTTTAGCACTGGTCAGCAGTGATAAAGTGCTCAGAGTCCTAGAGCCAACAGCGAGAGGTCAGAAAAACCAGGAGGAAGGAGGCAAAAAGACTGGGGATGACCCTGCGTAAGGCAAAAAGTGAAACAGAAGTTATATCTATTCTGAGGAGTCACTGTACGTGGAGATTCTCCCCTCTCTTTTTTAGGAATTTGTTGCTTTTTATCCCAGCATTTCTTATTACCCTCAGGTGCTTGTTTAGGGGAATCTTTACTCCATTTACCCTGAAATTGTGGTTTTTGTGGTCTGGCTCCTAGTCTATCTCGACCAACACTTAAATAGGTCTCTGTGATCATTTTAGGCAGCTCTCAAACCTAATCATGTTGCGGAATGTCACGGAGCTGCATGCGCACTGCAAGCGCCACTGCTTCCCCTTTGAGATGACTTGCCCATTAATTGCATCCCTAAATCTAGGGCTGGGGCAGCCCCATATTCATCTTGAATTTGCTTCAACACCTCCGATAAATTGGCAAGTGTCGGAGTTCCATGTGCGGTTGTATAGAGCGCGGCAAACACCGTGCCCCAAGTATTACAGTTATCTACTGTAGGGAACATCCCAAAGGGCAAGCACATTGTTAATATTCTATGCTTATTCTGAGGACCGGTATGGGGAAATACTGGCTCCAGCGCATTAATCTTTTGTGCTAACCAAAACGGAGTTTCCTCTCGTTTGGTGGGTACTTTACCCATAATCGAATGTGCAGTTGGAGGATGTATACCTGGTGTTGCTGCTTGTAGATGTGCTGGAGTAGCACATGCTGGGTTTGTATTTAATGTTTGCACAACAAATTGTACTAATTGTCTATATATTGCTGTTAGTTCAGTATGTAAATGACGAACCTCAGTTACCGCTAAATTTACAACTGCAAGATGTAGTGTATAAGTGGCCAATAAAGGCCAGGTAAGACCGTCATTACTTAGAGGACCTAACCAACCTAACCTTACTGGTAATATTGTGTGGGGTAGGGCACTATCAAGCCAATTATTATGTTCTTGATAAGATAGAGGTATTTCTAAATATACGTATGCCCTGTATTGTCCAGGCGCATTTGCAGGTGTATAGTGGTGAAATGTATTCGTGTTCCCATCAACTGCTGGAAATGTGACCCAAGAATAAAAAAGTTTGGTTCTATAAGCTGCATGGGCATCCACCACAAATGTGACTGGACCTCCCTGGGCCGTTAGGCCGTTCGCTAATAAATGTGTAGTTATAGGTTGTCTCACATTAACCGCTATTTGTACCTGCTGTGGATTTGCCATTGTAGTGACACTATAAATTCAGAGAAGGCACCAAATAGGGCTTTCCTTTTAAGGTTCAAGCTTGAACAACCTCCATCTGCAAATAGGATAGCCTAAGCAGCTGGGGTGGAAATCCTCAGTACCACTGACGTCTCCGTATACTGTATTGAGACATCATTATATATAATGAGAGAGAGATATTCTGGAGGACCCGAAAATGAGAGCCTGACCAAACGTTGGTGGCGCCATGTCGCGTAGTCTTTCATTATTCTAATGAGTCTATTGGATTTTTGAGCAGCAGAATCGTCCGCGGTGTGGGAGACTGAGTCTAACCCACTGCGGGTGATATCTTTTGCTTTAATCCGGGTTTTGCTCTGGCCAACTAGCAGTGCCTATTCCCTACCACATGATAGTGATGATTGGGCAGCCGAGCATATGACATACTAGACTCCTCAGGGAAGTCGTGGTCACTCTGGTCCAATCCGGTTCTCTCTCATTTAGAACTTAGTCTCATATATAAATGACAAACAGAAACAGTAAAGGTTTCAATGATTAGCTTAAAAAAACAACTGCATCTTAGATAGCAAAGCGTGAGCTGCAATACCGAGGATGACACAACATGACAGTATTAAAATTGTGACGAGAAGAGTGAAGCATAAAAACAGCGCTATCATATTGTCACTATAATCAAAGGACTATTTCCTATCTAAGGTATAATTTGAACACAGCATGGTAAGCTCTAATTCTGCCTTTCAGGTTACCCTGGGAAGACATCAACCCCCATACCTGAGAAAAGGCCTGTTGTCTGCGTTAGCATCTGTAGCGAAGCATTCAGAAATCAGCATAGAGTTGTGGTTCCCTGGCTGGAATCTCCCTCTAACGTGTAAGGGACAAGGAAGTGTTTATATAATAACACAGCTGATGTTCTGAGAAAATGTCCCTACATAAGGATGTGTATTTTCTATGAACGTTGGAGACTGAACTTCTACCATGCTCATAGGCAATGTACAGAACTGCAGCCTTGAATGAAGAACAAGAATGTCTTGTTTAAGAACAGAGTGCTGGCCTAGGCAAAAACATAAAGGTGACAATAAACAAGACCATAATTTTTTTAATTTTAATAATAATAAATCGACGCTGAGTAAAATATATCTAGGTTAAAGTGCATAGCGGCCTAGTGTGTTGAAATACCGTGCATGGAGCTATAACTAAAATGGCTACACAACAAGATAATTGGGTGGTAGTTCTGCAATGTGCTCTCCATGTGTCAAGTTACGATAAGAGGTGGGTGATGAATCGATAAAGATAAACAAGAAAACAATCAAGTACTGAATGGTACAGTTCATCATAGTCATAAAACACATCAAATCAATGAATTCAGCCAATCATAAAATGATTCCATGTTCCTTTCTGATATACCAAACACCAAGAAGAAATTTGTTTATGCTAAAAACTATGAGAATACTTTTGTCAAATTGAAATACCTAAGCTGTAATAAGATAATGTCTAGTAGACATGTTCAAACAAAGTGGTTTGAACCATTTCAATATTGTTGATTTATACATCAGACAGAGACACTTTTTATGGTTAACATCTTGAATCATATTACTACAAAATGTGTAGTCCTCTTTTTCTGTATTACAGATCTTCCACCTATTTGTGGAACTGTTAGTAAAAAGGTTTCCATGCCTTTTTCTGATGTATAAAGGTTTGCAGTGGATATATCATGTCCGGATAGGGTCCAAAAGAAGGAGCATTCCTAATGGACAGAAAAGTATTGGATAGGCAATCAATTTTTATGGTTCTAAGATGTACATCAATAACAAAGCCATAGTCCACGTTTTTATAATGTTCTTAGATATTGCATTGATACTTGGGGTGAGTTCTGATAGGCAGCCATAACAGCCATAAGAGCTCCAGCCAATATTTAATATGACCTAACCAGAAGACAGAATTTGATTTGCCCAAATTCATAAGGACCTCATTCTTGTAGGACATTTAGTGGTTGACCACAGTCTGACCCAGTAGTGGAGTGGTCTCAGTATTGCTATGTCAACAATGTGCCTAATACCCTTATCATATGTAAGTGGCACAATTGAAGTACTTTGCTGTGAAACGACAAGCAACCTCTGGAAGTTATTCCGGCTCATTATGAGCTCTGTGATGTTACTCACTCTGCAACTCTCCACACCGTGTAATGAAGCAGATTGAGCTTTGGTGCAATAGATATCTAAATCAGGAGAGACGCTTCTTTAAGTGGTAGCCTTATCATTTTCTTAATTGCTGCTGCCCTATTGGACACCAATGTAGCACTCTTCTGAATTTGGTATTTCCAAACAAAGGACTCATCAATTCTGAGGCCCAGGTAGCCAATCCTATCAACCTTTTGTAATGGGAGCCCAATAACAAAACACCTCCCTTAGAAGAAGTGTGTGGATTGAACAACATGTATTTGTTTTTTGAAGTATTAACCTCTAGACCACGTAAGTCACAAAACTACAAATTCATTCAAATTATTCCGAAGACCCACTGGAGTTTGTGAAATCAAAACTGTATTGTCAGCAAGAAGGATGGCAGGTATGTGGTACGTCCAAGCTTCAGGAAGTCATGGACACACTCACTCCAAAAATTAAAAGCATAATTTATTTATAGAGAAAACAAGATTGAAACTATGACTCGTCCTTGTGCGACCCCCTATATAGGTATATTGGTGGTAAGCTCACCTTGCTTACACCATCGTACCTGAGCATAAGTTTGATATTGCAGCCTGATCTAAAAGTCCAATAGATAAGTTGGTATTTCCATAAACCTAAGGGTGGCCTACTGAGATCTGGGGACTAGATCAAATGCTGTCCTTAGGTCTACAAAAGCTATGTTCAAATGTTGCTTAGTGAGATTTAGGTACTTTCCTATCAGGATGGTAAAACCAAATACCTGGACACCTATAGTGGTCCTTTCTCAATCAATCAATCAATCGAAAAAAGGTGTAGAGCGTGCTACTCACCCATGAGGGTCTCAAGGCGCTGGCGGGGGAGAGGGAGAAGGGAAATCGGGGGGGGGGGCAAGGAGGGTCACTGATCGAACAACTATGTCTTGAGGTTCTTTCTGAAGACCAGGAGGTCTTTGGTTTTGCAAAGGTCGCGGGGAGGGAGTTCCAGGTTTTGGGGGCGAGGTAGGAGAAAGACCTGCCTCCTGTGGTGGTGGGTTGGATGCGGGGGACTATGGCTTGGGTGAGATCGGCTGATCGGAGGTTGCGTGTGGGAGTGTGGAAGTTAACTCTTTCGTTGAGGTAGGTTGGGCTGGTGTTGTGGAGGGATTTGTGTGCGTGGATGAGGATCTTGAATGTGATTCTCTTGTCTATGGAGAGCCAGTGAAGGGATCTGAGGTGTGGTGAGATTCGTTCGTGGTGGGGGAGGCCAAGCACGAGGCGTGCGGCTGTGTTCTGGATTCTCTGGAGTTTGCGTTTGAGTTTGAGTGTGGTGCTGGCATAGAGGGCGTTACCGTAGTCCAGTCTGCTGCTGATGAGTGCGTGGGTGACTGTCTTTCTGGTTTCTGGGGGAATCCATTTAAAGGATTTTTTTAGAGTGCGGAGTGTGTGGAATCAGGAGGAGGTTAGAGCATTGATTTGCTGTGTCATGGAGAGGGAGGGGTCAAGGATGATGCCGAGGTTGCATGCGTGGTCTGCGGGGGTGGATGCGGGGCCTAGGGCGGTGGGCCACCAGGAGTCGTCCCTTGTGGTTTTGTTGGGGCCGAAGACGATGATCTCTGTTTTGTTTGAGTTGAGCTTGAGGTGGTTAGTGGTCATCCAGTTGGCGGTGTCGAGGAGAGCGGTGTGTAGGTTGGTTTTGCCGGTGGTGGGGTTGCGGGTGAGGGAGAGGATGAGTTGGGTGTTATCTGCATAGGAGAGGATAGTGATTCCGTGTGCTCAGAGGATGTTGGCTAGGGGGATCATGTAGATGTTGAAGAGTGAGGGGCTGAGGGAGGACCCTTGGGGGACTCCGCAGGTGATCTTGGTAGTGTTGGAGTGAAAGGGTGGAAGGAGGACTCTCTGGGTCCGGTCGGTGAGGAAGGAGGTGAGCCAGTCTAAGGCTTTGTGGCGAATTCCTATGTTGTGGAGGCGTGTGCGGAGTGTGTGGTGGCAGACGGCGTCAAAGGCTGCGGAGAGGTCTAGGAGGATGAGTGCGACGGTCTCGCCTTTGTCGACCTTGGTCCTGATGTCGTCAGTGCATGCGATGAGGGCGGGTTCCGTGCTGTGGTTTTTGCGAAACCCGGATTGTGAGGGGTCAAGAGTGTTGTTTGCTTCGAGGAAGTGGGATAGGTGGGCGTTGACTAATTTCTCTGCAACCTTGGCGGGGAAAGAGAGAAGGGAGATGGGGCGGTAGTTGGAGAGGATCTCCGGGTCGGCTTGTTTTTTTTTAGGACAGCGATGATTTCCGTGTGCTTCCAGGGATCTGGGTAGGTGGTGGAGTCGAAAGAGGAGTTGATTATGTTGTAGAGTATGGGGGCGATGGTTGGGCTAGCTTTGTTGTAGATACGGTGTGGGCAGGGGTCGGAGGGGGAGCCGGAGTGGATGGAGTTCATGTTTTTTTCAGTTTCTTCGTATGTAGTGGGGTCCATGTGGAGAGTGTGGTGGGGGTCATGGGTGGGGGATGGGTTGGGTGAGTGAGGGGTGTGTGTGGTGGGTGTGTGTGGTATGAAGCTGTTGTGGATGTCCAGGATTTTGTGGAAGAAGTGGTTGGAAAGGGTGTCACATAGGGGCTGTGTGTGTGGGGGGTTTATGTTCCTGGCTTTGGGTTTGGCAAGTTCATTGATGATGGTGAAGAGTTCTTTGCTGTTTTGAGAGTTGTTGTCAAGGCGTGACTTGTAATTATCTCTTTTGGCAGTGTGTATGAGTTGGTGATGGGTGCGAATGGTGGTTTAGAGGGTGGAGAAGTTGGTTGTGGAAGGTTCTAGTCGCCATATTTTCTCAGCTTGGCGGCATTTGCGCTTGGAGTCTTGGAGTTCAAGGGTGAACCATGGGGCGTTCTTGATGTTGCGGGTGGCAATGTGTTTCCTGAGGGGGGCTAGTGTGTCTGCGCATGTAGTTATCCATTTGGAGGGCTTGTGTGCTCCTGTGTTGGGGTCGTTGGTGTGGGGGGGGTTATGGGCCAGTTGGGAGTTTAGTCGTTCTGTGGGGATCTTGTCCCACATGCAGTAGGGTGTGGTGTGTTGATGGTAGTGTGTGGGGGGTTTGGTGATGGAGAAGTGGACACAGTGGTGGTCAGTCCAGAGGAGTTCGGTGGTGTGGGTGTAGGCTATGTGTTGGCTTGCGGTGAAAATTGCGTCAAGCATATGTCCTGCTGAGTGGGTCGGTGCGGTGACCAGTTGTTTGATTCCGAGGTTGGTGAGGTTGTCTATGAGGGAGGTAGTGTTGTGGTCTTGTAGGTTTTCTAAGTGAAAGTTGAAGTCACCGAGGATGATGTAGTCTGTGGAGGTGAGGGCGTGCAAGCTGATGCTGTTGGCGATGGTGTCGCAGAAGGTGGGGCGTGGTCCAGGTGGTCTGTAGATTAGTGTACCGCTGAGGGTGGAGTTGTTGTTAATGTGGATGAGGAAGTGCATGTGTTCAGTGTTGTCGTTAGTGTCTTGGGAGCTGGTGGTGACTTTGATGGTGTCTCAAAAGCCTGTCTGGAGGGGGAGAGTATCTGCATCTCATTCATCCACTCTAGTAGCCTATCTAAAATGTGCCACCAAAAACATTTGGAAATTTTCAATTAGGCTAATAGGTCTTTAGTTCCCAAGTATCCTTCTGCCTCCTTTTTTACAAATTGGTATTATTTTGGCACCTCACCATGAATCAGGCAAATGTTCTCCTGATATTGTTCTATTAAATGAGATTTAGATAGGGGCATGAGATGGAAGCATCAGATTGTAATAAGTTCCCCAAAATCTTGACAGGACCTGATGCTCCGCCTGGATAGAGTGACTTAATAGCTTTGATTGTGTTCTTTAGAGAAAACTCTGGCTGTGCAAATGTTTCAGGCAAAGAGAAAGGGTGAAAAGAACAACCTTTGGAGGTTTAATAAATATCCTGATCATATGATGTACATAGGTCAGAGAACTGCTTAACCTATATATGAGAATATATATAATATTAAATTGGACTATAAGCACTGTTGCTGCCATTTACGACTTTTTGCCAAATGTGCATGATCTCTCCTTTTAGATGCCTCAAGAAGATTTAAACATTGATACTCTGTTTGCACTGAAATAGCATCATTTTTTTAATGTTATTTCAGTGCAAAGTTAACTCCTATTTATATTTTGACACTAGACCTGTCTAATGTCAAAATATTGGAGTTAAAGTCATTTTTTGCCTGCGGAAAACTACCTTACGTCAATGAGGTGCAAGGTAGGCGTTCCTGGGCAAAAATTACTCTAAGGCCCAGACGCCTTATTTATTCTCCGGTGCAAAAATGGTGCACAGGAGGGAGACGGGCCTAAATAATGGCACTAAACTTGCTTAGTGCCATTATTTAACACCTGGGTCAGGGCAGGCATTAGGGGACCTGTGGACCTATTTCCATGGTGGAACAGCATGGGATAAGTCCATAGGTGACTTCCCGAGGCCCCAAGGGCACCCACACCAGAGGTACAGCAGAGGAAGTGGCACCCCATCCCAGGTAAGTATAGATAAGTAGAGGTTAGTATATTCAGATTTTTTTTTAAAGTGCTATTGGGGGCCCTGAAATTGGCCCCCATAAATGGCACTGGGTGCAATAGCCATGCCCAGGGGACCCTTGTCCCCTGTGCTGGCCATTGGGGTGGTGGGCATGACTCCTGCCTTTTCCAAGACAGAAGTCATGTGGTATGGTAGGTTTAGCATGAACGAATGATGATAGGCTGGTTAGAGTAATTTTATTTAGTCTAACCAGCCTAATGTCATTTTTTGGTGCAAAACCCCCTTCTCCCATACCACCACCCCCACCCGGCTAACGTCAATTTTTCTGACGCTAGCCCACCCTTTACCCTATTGCGCCATTCCATAAATATGGCACCCGGCTGGCATCCTGGAATGGTGCAAGCTGGCTCTATACTTTTTGACTCAAAACTGCGTTAGTGCAGTTTTGCATCAAAAAGTATAAATCAGGGCCTTAGTGTCATTCCAGCTCTGTTTTGATAGGGCCACAGTTCATGTTTTATTTGGATCTTGCCTGTCTTAAATTTTGGTTGTTGCAAGACTTGAGGGCATTAATCAGAGAAAGGAGAACCACAGGTTTGATTTTTCTATGGGTTTATTCAATGCAGTCTCTTTGGAACAGAGAATTTTCAGGACCTCGAACAGGGAGTGATGTATATCTATGTGAGGCAAAACGCCCTGTAATCTTTCCTAGGATGTTATGATTTATGGCCTTTTGATTGACTTCCAAAAGATTAGAATCTGAAAATTCTGAAATATTAGCCTGTGCATGCCATGTGAGATACTTCTCTTAGTTGCCAAAAAAGTGTGTTATCATCCCTATCTAAACTAAACTAAAGTCGGCCATAGATTACGATCTAATAGGATGTAGTAGATTCTACTTTTATATTCTCTTCTTGCAAAAGTGGAAACTCTATGTCAGATTTTGAGTGGCCATCAGAAACTTGTGGACCATTCTGGAGGGTTAGTCAGGCTAGCGGAATCTCTGTTTGGAAGCAGGATTTTAGCGGTGTGTATAGAGAGTATGTAGTCCTCTAACCTCATTCTTAGTATCTGTTGTTGACATTGTTAAGGCTGAAATTTTCATGAATTCTGAATGTTAAATCTGCATAGAAAAAGAGTTAATTTAGAGAATTAATCCACAAGTGGAAAATGTGCCTACTTGAGTGACCACCAATAATCACGAAGTGTACTTATTAACAGCTTATTAATGTAAAATGTTGAGCTTAAATTTGGATTAATGTAGTAGTATGTCATATTAATGGTTATGTATTATTTATTTGCTTTAGTAATCATAGGCCTTAATTTAGCAAGGTCTTGGGCACAGTCACACGGCCTCATGTCAAGTTGTTTTGCTTAGTGGCATAATAAAATGGCTCCTTAGAGAATTAAGTTGTGATTTTTCACTGCTTTGACCAAATGCTAGTAGCTGAAATTCTTTTTGATGAGAACTGCTTGCTAGAAAATGTTGTATTAAGTATAGATGCTTTGTATAACTTAGTGTGTGTAAAAGCCAGCTTTTCAAGAACAAACAATAGAAGCACTGGCTGAAGTTTAAGCAGATACAATTTTTTTACCTGATGAGCACAACAACAGGAGCAGGAGATGAAGAGACAATCATTGACATGTAAACAATGGTTTACTAAATTCTTTGATTTGATGTTCTACTTTCATTGGAATAAACATAAACATATGATTCTGCTGGCCAATAGCAACGTGGGAAGTAGTTTTAGGGAATCTAACTTAGCCAAATTGCTCCGAGAGGAGGTACGCCATTCCGCATTATCCCGAGAGGAGACGTGCTTAACTTTCCTTAACTTTGTTGCCTGGAAGTAACATTCTATTATGTTTATTCTAGAGGCAGATCTATCTTGAACTTCATTGCTGAATTCTAATGCTTTGGTGACCGAACAAGATGTCCAATTGATGAAGATTGTTACCGCTTGCTGAACCATACTGAGGCAAGGTTTAAGACAATGTTACTAATTATTATGTCTATTTGCTTTTGTCCTTAGGTACCAACCGCTAATTTCGATAGAGCCATTGTTAGATGTTTTTCAAATGTGTAGTAACTAAATTGTTTTCCATGAAGCCCAAACATGCTTTTCTAATCTGAAGGTTAGTTAGGATACCCACTGAAGATGCTTGCTAAATATTAACAACAGTTGATGTCTTTTTTTTGCTGAATCTAAATTTATGTCATTTCGTGTGCACAGTTGTTCTTGCTATTGATTGGTACTGTAACAATAGAATGTGTAGTGGTACAAGCTTTGATTAAATTGGGCTTCTTTAGGAGATTTGGTCAACCAGTATTGTTTCGGTATGTTTATCATTTGATTTTGAGACTAAGTTATGTGATACTAGCATTGTTAATATAGGGAAATAAACATTCTAACTTTCACATAAAGGTGTGGTTATTCATGGCCAAGGGGTCATGGTGCGTGAAAATTATTGACTCCCAAGTTAATTGATGTTATTGATTGGTATTGCCAATTGGGTCTTATGGTGGGAACTACTCTAAGCGCAGTCAAAAGGTCTATCGAACCTCTAATACTTCCCCTTATAATCTAACAATAAGAAACCAAATAAGGTCAGATGTGCTAACAGTGATGGTAGTAGAGTATGTTGGTTAGTCTCCTTAAGAGCCCATCATAAAGGCCATGTACAAGGTTAGTCCCCTAAAGTGAAACAATTTGCAGAGAGTTTGGATTTTCAGATTCGATGATACAAAGTGGAGAGAAAATGTATCCCTAAGAACCTAGAATGACTTTCCCAGAACCTTGGGGCTTGCCAATGATTGTTTGAGGATGTTCTCGGCATTCTAGAGACATAGTAAATGAAGTAGGTTTTGCACTTGAACAGCTTATGCAAATTGCAGGTAAATTGGGATGTTTGTGAGGGTTTAGGGAGTTTGCACACTCCAGATGAAGTTGTTGAAGGAGTTTGCATACTCCGTAGCGTGAGAGTAGGGAAGTTGTCAAGGAGATGCAAGGCAGGCGTTCCTGTCCAGAAAATGACAATGTGACCTTAGCGCCATAGTTATCCCCGTGCTAAAATCTAAGATAAGCTTGCTTAGTGCCCTTATTATTTAACACTTGGGTCAGAGCAGGCGTTAGGGGACCTGTGGGCCTTTTTCCATGGTCAGACACCAGGGACAGATCCCACAGGCGCCCTTCCCCGGCCCCAGGGACACCCTCACCCACCCCCACCCACACCAGGAAGACACCTAAGGATGGGGGGACCCCAGGTAGGCAGAAGTAGGTATGGGTAAGTATTTTTTATTTTATTACCCATTTTATCACAAAGTGCCATGGGGGGGGCTATCTTGGGCCCCCCTACATGGCACTGGGCCCCATAGCCAGGCCCAGGGCATATAGATCCCCTGGGCCTGGCCATTGGGCTGGCGGGCATGACTCCTGTTTTAACTGAGACAGGAGTCATGTCAATGGGGTTCTAGCATCAGAAAAGGCCTCTGCCCGTACTAGCATCATCCCCTGATGCTAAACCCCCTGTTCCCTCTACACCTCCCCCACCCGGCTAGAGTCCTTTTCTTCAACGCTAGATGGGCCTTACCACCGGTGAGCGTCATGCCATAAATATGATGCCTGGCCGGCGTCTTGGTATGGCGCAATCCGGCTGTAAACGTTTTGACACTAAACTGCATTAGAGCAGTTCAGCGTCAAAAAGTATAAATATGGGCCTTGTTTTTTGTTGTAATTTGTCTGGTTTAGTAGGTCGATCGGGCGTGGTAGACAAGTCAGAGTGTGAGTCAAAGGGAGTGAAATAATTTTCGACTGAGATTTGGCGAGTCCTATGTGCACCAGGACAGACCCAATGATCAGTTGTGAGTAAAAATTGCGGGTCAAATTTTGCTTGAAGCGATTGAGTTACCCTACCTGTAGTAAACAGAACAATTGGGTTATGATTTTGTTTAGTGCTCGCAATAATTTTGCTTTAGTTGAGTGTAAATCTGAGTTTAGGAGGGATGATGTCATTGGAGCTGCGCTGGGATTGGTTTGTTAGTGAGAAGGGTCGTGCACGGCTTGGCAGACAACCGTGAAGCGCAATTGGTGTAGAAGGTTGGTGAAAAGGATTCTGTGATTGAAAGTCAATTCTTGATTTGGTGTAAATTAACTTTAAGGTTGCAGAATTTTTTTTTTTTTAAAGCTTTAAAGAATACCTTAAGGGAAGATACTTATGTTACAACAAGTATAGGAGATATTGCACCACCAGAAGGTACACAAGATTACATTGTAATCGAAGAAAAAGGTGCTGTGCCATGTCTTTGGATGAAACAATGGTGCAAAATGAGAGAGAAAGATGGGAGTTTAGTGTTTTCTGCCCATGGAACATTTAATTTGAGGAGCTTCGAGAATTTGAGGAGGGTGCTCTACGATTTGAAACCTCCCCCAGACCAGCACAGTTCGAGGCATTGGCAATCTGGGAATTAGTAGCCAGACAGCAAGCGCAACAGAAATTTGAGAGGAGAATGAGAAAGGCTGAAAAGACACTAGTGGAGGCTAGATGGGACAGCGATCAGAAATTTTTGAGAACCAAGACTTTACAGGTAATTAAGGTATTCCTGCAAATACACCGGACAGCAAGAGAGAAGAAAGGAAAGCTACCAGAAAGACAAACAGAAGCCCATCCAAGAGTATGGAGCAGAGATGAAAAGAGTCTAGGAGATCTTTACCACTTGAGGAAGAATCAGATGATGATGAGTTCATTTTACAGTTACTAAGAAATTGTTCCCCACCATATGTAGAACAAGAGCACTCCGTGCATTAATATGAACCCTCCTGCTAATATGATGATGAGTCCAGTGTAGATTAACTCTAGCATGACACAGAGCTCAATGCAGAGCATTCTTAACCTACCTACTACTTCGGTAGCTCAAAATTCAATGCCACAGCTGAATGTCCCGAGAATTTACCCTGAAGTACCCATTGTGGAAAGTGCCACATACCTCATAGTACCAACAGGACAGGTTTTCCCAAAACCGACATTGGTTCAGACAGGGCCAACTCCACTCTTATTGCCTGAAGTGAAGTCACAAGCCATGCCAAAGTACACTCCTATAACAGGGACACAGACAGGCTTGTACTAATGGGTCAGAATACGGTAAATATGCACCCACAGAATCTGAACTTTAGACCAAGCCCAGACGCTGTGTCTGTACTTGTGATCATTGGTCCAGTCATACCCTTGTTTGCCCAGGGAAGTAACAGTACAAGTGGACAGGTAGCCCTGAGTCAGATTTCAATGAGGGGAGGACTCAATGAGAATACTCAAATAGTCTCTCCTGTGGGACAGACCTTTGATGGAACAGGATCATTGTTAGACCTTAGTCCATTTGGTGTTCCTCTGAATGCTGGAACCATGTCAAACATCAGTCATAGCCTGAAGTTACTGCCACCGCAGTCTTCAAACTTAGTTGTACAGCCATTGCCAAATACTCAGCCCAAAAACATTTCACTGCAAGGTTTGACTGCCCAACAATTGACTGAGTGGTTACATAAGCTGATTACCCTGCAGAGTGTTCCTAGGGGAGAGGAGTACTTCAGAAATACTAGACTAGGGATGGAAGTAGGTGAGCTTATTGAAGGAACTATGGGTGCAAACAGACTTGAATGCCCGAAAGTTACAAGAGAAGCAAGCGAGATACATCAAAAGTTAGCAGACTTAGCAGAGAGATACAGAATAGAAATAGAAAAAACAAAACGCTTGAAGATGAGTTACAGGTTAGATTTTGACTCAAAAGATTTCAAACACATGAGACCTGCAGGAATGAAGGCACCCCTTAGGGAGTTACTCCAAAGCGTCCAGACATGGGGAGCATTAGACAAGTGGGAAGGCAGATGAGTAAAGAAGAGAGATGAAAGGAAAAGGGATTCTGCAAAGCTTACTTCGAATGTGCAGTAGGTCGAGAATCCAGTAGAAATTTAACCAATGAGAGAGATTCCAGGAGGGAACTTTGTCCATGTCCCGTGGAGCAGAAGTGACATTCTGTCCTTTACAAATGATTATCCCAGGTTGATAGCAAAACCAGTAGAATGGTACCAGCAGACAGATAGGTTTGTAAAACTTGCAAAATGCCTGTGGGAGGATTTGAACACCCTACTAGAGATAGTAGTTCCGGCAGACTTATGGATTGAGTGCAAGAGGAGCATAGATTGGCCAACAAAGGAACTAGAGAGAGATCCGAATACAGGTGCACCATCTCCAGAGGTGATGAAATATTACTATAAAGTGATTGAATTTTTGAAAATGAGAATTTCGCCTAAAACCATTGACTGGCAGAGGATAGACAGGACAGCCCAGGAAGTGAAAGAATCAATACATGCGTGCTATGAAAGATTGTTGCAAGCGTTTGAGCATTACAGCGATACAGAGACAATTGAGCCGACAGAAATTAATCATTTTGTGTTTAGATTTGTGGAAGGATTGAGACCTGAAATTAGCCAGATGATTAAGAGTAATTTGATTTGCTGGCAAGAGAAGACGATTGATGCAGTACTGCAGTATGCAAAGTACTGTAGTAACGAGATTGAGTTGAAACAGAGAAATTTGAAAGAAAAGGCGATGGTGAGGCAGATCAGAACGGCACAAGCAGGGATGCAGGGAAATTTTCCACAACAGCATCAACAGCAGGGAAATGTGGGATTTCAAAATCAATCGAGAGGTAGAGGTTGTGGAGAAATTGGAAACGGAAACCGTAGTCGCGATTTGGGTACGTTAGTGGTTCAGAATGATGTGCACGGAATAAAGAGATTGTTGCCATGTCACGCTTGCAGACGAATCGGACATTGGAAGCGGTAGTGTCCGATGATGGTATAGGAAGGTGTTGTTCAACAAACAAGTGACATCAGTTTGTTCCAAAACAGGAGAGGACCAAGAATGAAGGGTGATAATCTGAATCTCCAAAGTAATGTGATCAAATACAAAATTTCCAACCCATAAAACAGGTGCAAATGCCACGTGTGAAGATGACACAGTCACAGCCATTGCAACAGCAGGTTCAAATGGTACCTAGAGAGCAAATACGAATACCTCAAGCCCCAATGGAGTAGCAGCAGATAATGCTTCCTCAACTGTTCACAGGTCAACAGTTTAACCAGAGTAATAACACAGTACACCAATTCCCGTTACACAGTGTGAATGAAATAAACAATGGTTGGATGAGTGAGAATTCGGATGAAGAGGAATGTGTGCTTGCAGCTTCCTTAGAGGTAGAGCAGAAGGGTCCATATGTGAAAGGAAAAGTAATGGCTGACAAAGTTTCATTCTTGGTAAACACAGGAGCTACACGTTCTACAGTGAGAACTGCAAATGTTGCTAACATGCCCCTTTCAGGAAAAACAGTCCAGATTATGGGAGTAGTGAATCAGTATTTGACCAACCCAATTACAGGACCAGTTCAGGTTAAAATTTACTTGCTTGAATGATGGGCTTGAGATACAGACGAACAGTGATGATGAGGATGACCCAGCTCCAGAGACAGAGTGTGAGATAATTAATGAGGAGTTCCCCCTGATTAGCTTCTTTCCAGTTTTTACAGTGAAGGATCTTCCTCCTGACTTACAAGAAACAGTTAAAGAGAGAGTGTGAGATTTGACAGGGAAGGACATTGGGCTGATAAAGAGAGTTCAGCCAGTTAAGGTTCCAGTAAAGCCAAACGCAATTTTTCCCCAGATTCCCCAGTACCACATGACACAGGACATTTTCGAAAAGGTCGCTCTCATAATTGCAGAATTTGGGAACCAAGTGGGTTTGAAAGAAGCATTGAGCAGCCCATGTAATTCACTGATAATGGGATTGAAAAAGCCACGTGGGAAAGTTCAGATTGTGCAGGATTTGAGAAAAATAAATAACACTGTGATTGAATGTTGTCTTGTAGTGTCAAAAAACAAAAGATGTTGTGAAACAAAGATGTAAGAGGAAGCCATAACGTGTCTCTTTTAATTAACAGTTGAGTAGTATTACCATTTGCTCGATCCATTCTGTGATTATAGCAAATCAGATTCCACCAAACTACAACAGATATTTATGTGGCATCTGTCCAATTAGAAGTTTTAATTTCCAGTGCACTAGCAATGAGTAAAGCAGCCAGTTTGCCAAGCAGGGATTGGGAATGCCATATAGGTGAGGTACTGCCCCAAAAAATATGTAATATACTGAAGGGTACATTGATAAACAAAATTTATAAAGATCTATAGGAGTATAATACAACCGATTATAAATATAAAATAATGTTTGAGTTGTAGACGCTGAACGGGATGTTGTATAGAGTTTTGACTGTATTTGTTTCCATGTAGATACAGGAAAATTTTGATTGAAATACTGTTCCCATGTCAATTCTGTTTTAGAATTTGGTCTCACACAACTGGTATGTGTAAGGGTTCTGTATATAAAGGATGCTGGGATTTGTGAGGGGAAATTATGAGGCAAAGAAGAGGGAGTATTCAAAGTATGAGATAACAATTTATAGAGGTTAGCGGAGAGAGATTGGTACTGTACAGCGTAATGAGAGGAAATATGAAATGTCTGTTGAATATCTTGAAATGCAAGTTGAACATTATCTAAAATTAAATGATACAACGTTATAATGCCTTTGTGCATCCATTCCTTCTAGACTAAAGTTCTATTATGAATTTTAACATTCTTGTTGTACCATATGGGAGTTTGCCTAATGTTCTCAGATGAGGAGTGAGAGGCAATAAGTATTGGCTTGGCAATAGATATATAATGAGTGATTATCGGAGACTGAAGGGATTTAAGGGGTTTTGAAAGCCGAATTGCATCTCTAAGAGTAAATGGTATAA
This sequence comes from Pleurodeles waltl, assembly GCF_031143425.1. NCBI lineage: Eukaryota > Metazoa > Chordata > Amphibia > Caudata > Salamandridae > Pleurodeles > Pleurodeles waltl. The sequence continues at coordinate 262,243,702 of NC_090448.1, read as the reverse complement.
TTTGTGAGTGTTCCAATTGACTCCATAGAGAGGTTCGATTATGAAAAGTGGAAGAGAGGGACAACCAGATTTGTTTTAAAACAAATTCAGAATGGTATCATTTAAGGCATGGAAAATTCACACCTCCATTATCTCTAGGTTCTTGAAGTTTGATTAAAGATATACGAGATTTACGTTTGTTCCATAAAATTTCATAAATAGTGTATTTATAGTTTTTAAAAAAACAGATGGGAGTTTAACTGGGAGCATAGATCAATAAAAATGTAATATGGGCAATAATATCATTTTGATTGTGGCCAATCTTCCCCACAAAGTTAAATAAAGTGGGTATCATCTGCCAAGCAATTTCAAAATCTTTGACTTGACTTCTTTGAGAATAATCCAAATAGTGTCTTTAATAGAATTGGAATAGGATATGCCCAGGCATTTAATATGCTTAGAGTTCCAAGTAAAACCAGTATCTTTTAACATGTCGGGTAAACAATAAGCATTTAATGGCAAAACCTCTGATTTGTCTTCATTAAGCTTATATCCTGAGACATTTGAGTATTCTCGTAGTAAGCAAAGTAATTCCAGAATAGTCTCTTGAGGAATAGAGATGAAGAGCAGAATATCGTCAGCATATGCTGTAAATGTAATCTCTATGTCTTTGTGCTTGAAGCCGTAAAAATCAGACGACCTGCGTATTTTCTCTAGAAGGGGCTCAAGGGCTAATATAAATAAAATAGGTGATAGAGGACAACCTTGTCTAGTACCTCTGTGTAGAGGGAAGTAATGGGATTATTTACCATTGACTAAAATAAATGTAGAAGGTGAGGAGTATAAAATACTAATGAGTTTAATAATATGAGGACTAAAACCATGCCATTTTAATGCTCCAAACATAAAATCCCAACAAACTCGATCAAAGGCTTTTTCAGCATCGAGAGTTATAGCAGCTGTAGGGTCCCTGGACTTAGAAGCAAGCCCAATAAAAATATTGAAATTGAAAAATTGGAAGATATTGTGCATGATTGTCTTGAGGTAACTGATCTGTGCACAAAACCGAGACCTGATATTAGAGACACTGGATTTGAAGAAAATGACCAAATAATCTTTGTTGATGGTTCCTGCATTAGGGACAATACTGGAATACTGAGAGCAGGATATTCTGTGTGCACGATTTCTGGTATACTTGAAGCGTCCTGGCTTCGAGGAGTATACTCCGCACAAGTAGCGGAACTGATAGCCTTTACTAAAGCATGCCATATTTTCTGCACAGCATAAAGTTACAGTTTATACAGATAGCCAGTATGGATTTGGAATAGTGCATGATTTTGCCGAGTTGTGGTCTCAGAGAGGTTTCCTGACGTCTTCTGGTTCACCAGTAAGAAATGGTGAGAGAATTCAGGGGTAGTTGCATGCTATCCAAATGCCTGAGAAGATTGCCATGGTGAAATGCAATGCACATCTTAAATAACAAGATTTTGTGTCAATGGGGAATGGATATGCAGATCAAGTCGCAAGGTTTTGCGCATTAAACTGTATATCGTTCAAGGATAAGTGGGAATTGTTGCCTGAGGAAGATAAGACATGTCCAAGTTATGCATTACATGTCATAGACACCTTGGAAGAGCTGCAATATTGTAAAATAATGTTGACAGGGAGGAAAAAAGGTAATTGGTCAAAATGAAATGTGTACAACAACAGGATGAACTGTGGATATCGGAAGAGTAGTCCAGAACAGTTTGTTGACACACTTGGCTAGATATTATCATGGTCAAGCACATGTTGGGAGGGATGCAATGATTCGATTGTTCAAAGAGAATTGGTTCAATCCAAAGTTTAGACAAGTTGTTGAAGCAGTTTGCCATCTTTGCATCATTTGTCAACAGATTAACATGGGCAAAGGGACAGTGGTCAATTTGAGCCATACTGGAAGAGCAGGAGGTCCATTCAGCAGAATGCAGATTGAATTCATTGAGATGCCAGTGTGTGGAGGATTGAGATACGGATTGGTGATTGTCTGCTTTTTTACTCATTGGATTGAATATTACCCTACATGAAGGAATGACAGTCTCACAAGAGCAAAATTACTGCTTAGGGAACTGATACCACATTTTGGATTTCCGATCCCTTTAGAATCAGATAGAGGAAGTCACTTCAATAATGAAGTAGTTAAATGACTATGTTCTGCCTTAAACACTGAGCAGAAGTTGCATTGTAGTTACCGCCCAGAAGCATCAGGACTTGTGCAACAGATGAATGGTACCTTGAAATCAAGAATGGTGAAAATGTGTGCGTCCATGAATCTGAAATGGCCCAATGCACTATCTTTATTTCTGATGATGACAATGAGAAACACACCTGACAGGAAGACAGGATTGTCACTGCATGAGATCCTCTGGGGGAGAGCAATGAGGCTGCCAGCAGTTCCTGCAAATGCTCTTGTGAACATAACAGATGATATGGTTTTGGACTACTGCCAGGGTCTGGCTGATGTGGTTCGCTCTTTCTCTCATCAGGTGGAAGCTACCACACTGCAACCATCTCAAGATCAAGGACACAACCTGAGAGCACATGACTGGGTTGTGATCAGGAAACACGTGAGGAAAATGTGTTTGGAGCCTCTGTGGAAAGGCTCTTTCCAGGTAGTTTTGATCACTACCACAGCTGTGAAGTGCGCTGGAGTTCCGAATTGGATCCACACAAGCCATATGAGAAAAGTGGCATATCCTCTGGACAATGAAGAGGAGTTGATGAGAGTACCAACAATGACCAGACCAACCTCAGGTCCGGAAAGAGGAGAAAGAGGAACTGAGACCACACCTGAGCAAATTGAGAACGGTTCAGCCACTCCAGTGAGAGATGAAGGAGAAGACCTACAGGAGAGTGACAGTGAACAAATCTCAATTGAGGCCGCAGGACAGTCTAGTCAGAGGAGGGCTCTCCCAGAAGTAGATGATCTTGAGAGACAAACAGAGCAAACGACTGACCTGATGGGGAAGGAGTTGAGCCGGATCAAAGCCACTGTGGTCTGACTCCCCCTGAACCAGTTGCAGGTCTGTTAAGAGAAAGTCCTGTAGAGCAAGAAGAAGTTACAAGTTTGAAATTGAAAAGAGCATTGACCCTCTCCTCATCCCTGGTGTCCAGCGACGCTGGTAAGTGTTCTACTTCTGTGCATTGTTTTTGTAGTTTTGCCTTTTTTCACACTGTTTTTACCTCTCCGGGCCATCTCGACCCTTGTGCGCTCCCCCGGCTCTGTTTATTCCCCGCAGCTGCGTCTCTTTGGCCCGCCCCCCCTCCCACCCCCATTCACTCTCCCGTTCCCGCCTGCCTCCCAGCTGCCCCTCCCTCCCACCTCCCCCTCTTAATGGCGGTCGCTGCGCGACGCAGGTGAGAGACCCCTGACCTTTTGGCCGGAGCTCGCTCCCCTGCGCCGACAGCACCACCTTGCTGCGCCGCTTCTCCCCACCCCCGCCCACGTGACCGATCGCGCGTTTGAGGCCCCCCTCCTCTTTCCTGGTGTCCAGCGATGCTGGTAAGTGTTCTACCCTGTGCATTGTGTTTTTGTTATTGTGCCTTCCCACTGTTTCTGACCAGATCTCTTTACCTTCTCTCTTCCGCTGTACTCTGCTATTCTGTGCATTGTGTCTTTGTTAGTGGGCCTTCCGACTGTTTCTGACCAGATCTTTTTACTTTTTGTCTTCCGCTGTACTCTGCTACTCTGTACACTGTGTTTTTCTTACTGTGCCTTCCCACTGTTTCTGACCAGATCTTCTAACCTTCTGTCTCCCGCTGTTCTCGACTATTCTGTGCAGTGTGTTCTGTTATTGTGCCTGCCCACTGTTTCTGACTGTATCCTTCTACCTCCCGTCTTCCGCTGTTCTTTGCTATTCTCTGCATTGTTTCCTGTTGCTGTGCCTTTTTTCCACCGCTTCTGACCGTATCCTTTTACCTTCCGCTGCTCTTTGCTATTCTGTGCATTGTTTTTGTAGTTTTGCCTTTTTTCACACTGTTTTTACCTCTCTGGGCCATCTCGACCCTTGTGCGCTCCCCCGGCTCTGTTTATTCCCCGCCGCTGCGTCCCTGCGGCCCGCCCCCCCTCCCGCCCCCATTCGCTCTCCCGTTCCCACCCGCCTCCCAGCTGCCCCTCCCTCCCACCTCCCCCTCTTAATGGCGGTCGCTGCGCAACGCAGGTGAGAGACCCCTGACCTTTCGGCCGGAGCTCACTCCCCTGCGCCGACAGCACCACCTTGCTGTGCCGCTTCTCCCCACCCCCGCCCACGCGACCGATCGCGCGTTCGAGGCCCCCCTCCTCTTCCCTGGTGTCCAGCGATGCTGGTAAGTGTTCTACCCTGTGCATTGTGTTTTTGTTATTGTGCCTTCCACTGTTTCTGACCAGATCTCTTTACCTTCTGTCTTCCGCTGTACTCTGCTATTCTGTGCATTGTGTCTTTGTTATTGTGCCTTCCCACTGTTTCTGACCAGATCTTTTTACTTTCTGTCTTCCGCTGTACTCTGCTACTCTGTGCACTGTGTTTCTGTTACTGTGCCTTCCCACTGTTTCTGACCAGATCTCCGAACCTTCTGTCTCCCGCTGTTCTTGACTATTCTGTGCAGTGTGTTCTGTTATTTTGCCTTCCCACTGTTTCTGACTGTATCCTTCTACCTCCCGTCTTCCGTTGTTCTTTGCTATTCTGTGCATTGTTTCCTGTTGCTGTGCCTTTTTTCCCCTGTTTCTGACCGTATCCTTTTACCTTCCGCCGCTCTTTGCTATTTGTGCATTGTTTTTGTAGTTTTGCCTTTTTTTCCACAGTTTTTACCTCTCTGGGCCATCTCGACCCTTGTGCGCTCCCCCGGCTCTGTATATTCCCCGCCGCTGCGTCCCTGCGGCCCGCCCCCCTCCCGCCCCCATTCGCTCTCCCGTTCCCGCCCGCCTCCCGCCTCCCAGATGCCCCTCCCTCCCACCTCCCCCTCTTAATGGCGGTCGCTGTGCGATGCAGGTGAGAGAACCCTGAACTTTCGGCCGGAGCTCGCTCCCCTGCGCCGACAGCACCACCTTGCTGCGCCGCTTCTCCCCACCCCCGCCCACGCGACCGATCGCGTGTTCAAGGCCACCCTCCTCATCCCTCGTGTCCAGCGACGCTGGTAAGTGTTCTACCCTGTGCATTGTGTTTTTGTTATTGTGCCTTCCCACTGTTTCTGACCAGATCTCTTTACCTTCTGTCTTCCGCTGTACTCTGCTATTCTGTGCATTTTGTCTTTGTTATTGTGCCTTCCCACTGTTTCTGACCAGATCTTTTTACTTTCTGTCTTCCGCTGTACTCTGCTACTCTGTGCACTGTGTTTTTTTACTGTGCCTTCCCACTGTTTCTGACCAGATCTTCTAACCTTCTGTCTCCCGCTGTTCTCAACTATTCTGTGCAGTGTTTTCTGTTATTGTGCCTTCCCACTGTTTCTGACTGTATCCCTCTACCTCCTGTCTTCCGCTGTTCTTTGCTATTCTGTGCATTGTTTCCTGTTGCTGTGCCTTTTTTTCCACCACTTCTGACCGGATCCTTTTACCTTCCGCTGCTCTTTGCTATTCTGTGCATTGTTTTTGTAGTTTTGCCTTTTTTTCCACAGTTTTTACCTCTCCGGGCCATCTCGACCCTTGTGCGCTCCCCCGGCTCTGTTTATTCCCCGCCGCTGCGTCCCTGCGGCCCGCCTCCCTCCCGCCCCCATTCGCTCTCCCGTTCCCGCCTCCTCCCGCCTCCCAGCTGCCCCTCCATCCCACCTACCCCTCTTAATGGCAGTCGCTGCGCGACGCAGGCGAGAGACCCCTGACCTTTCGGCCGGAGCTCGCTCCCCTGCGCCGACAGCACCACCTTGCTGGGCCGCTCCTCCCCACCCCCGCCCACGCGCCCGATCGCGTGTTCGAGGCCCCCTCCTCATCCCTGGTGTCCAGCGATGCTGGTAATTGTTCTACCCTGTGCATTGTGTTTGTGTTATTGTGCCTTCCCACTGTTTCTGACCAGCTCTCTTTACCTTCTGTCTTCCGCTGTACTCTGCTATTCTGTTCATTGTGTCTTTGTTATTGGCCTTCCCACTGTTTCTGACCAGATCTTTTTACTTTCTGTCTTCCGCTGTACTCTGCTACTCTGTGCACTGTGTTTCTGTTACTGTGCCTTCCCACTGTTTCTGACCAGATCTTTTAACCTTCTGTCTCCCGCTGTTCTCGACTATTCTGTGCAGTGTGTTCTGTTATTGTGCCTGCCCACTGTTTCTGACTGTATCCTTCTACCTCCCGTCTTCCGCTATTCTTTGCTATTCTCTGCATTGTTTCCTGTTGCTGTGAGTTTTTTCCCCCGTTTCTGACCGTATCCTTTTACCTTCCACTGCTCTTTGCTATTCTGTGCATTGTTTTTGTAGTTTTGCCTTTTTTTGCACTGTTTTTTCCTCTCCTGGCCATCTCGACCCTTGTGCGCTCCCCCAGCTCTGTTTATTCCCCGCCGCTGTGTCCCTCTGGCCCCGTCCCCCTTCCCCCCATTCGCTCTCCCGTTCCTGCACGCCTCCCGCCTCCCAGATGCCCCTCCCTCCCACCTCCCCCTCTTAATGGCGGTCGCTGTGCGACGCAGGTGAGAGAACCCTGACCATTCGGCCGGAGCTCGCTCCCCTGCGCCGACAGCACCACCTTGCTGTGCCGCTTCTCCCCAACCCCGCCCCGCGACTGATCGCGTGTTCAAGGCCCCCCTTCTCATCCTTGGTGTCCAGCAACGCTGGTAAGTGTTCTACCCTGTGCATTGTGTTTTTGTTATTGTGCCTTCCCACTGTTTCTGACCAGATCTCTTTACCTTCTGTCTTCCGCTGTACTCTGCTATTCTGTGCATTTTGATTTTTTTATTGTGCCTTCCCACTGTTTCTGACCAGATCTTTTTACTTTCTGTCTTCCGCTGTACTCTGCTACTCTGTGCACTGTGTTTTTGTTACTGTGCCTTCCCACTGTTTCTGACCAGATCTTCGAACCTTCTGTCTGCCGCTGTTCTCAACTATTCTGTGCAGTGTGTTCTGTTATTGTGCCTTCCCACTGTTTCTGACTGTATCCCTCTAACTCCTGTCTTCCGCTGTTCTTTGCTATTCTGTGCATTGTTTCCTGTTGCTGTGCCTTTTTTTCCACCGCTTCTGACCGGATCCTTTTACCTTCTGTTGCTATTTGCTATTCTGTGCATTGTTTTTGTAGTTTTGCCTTTTTTTCCACTGTTTTTACCTCTCCGGGTCATCTCGATCCTTGTGCGCTCCCCCGGCTCTGTTTATTCCCCGCCGCTGCATCCCTGCAGACCGCCCCCCTCCCACCCCCATTCACTCTCCCGTTCCCGCCCGCCTCCCAGCTGCACCTCCCTCCCACCTCCCCCTCCTAATGGCAGTCACTGTGAGACGCAGGTGAGAGAACCCTGACCTTTCGGTCGGAGCTCGCTCCCCTGCGCCGACAGCACCACCTTGCTGCGCCGCTTCTCCCCACCCCCACCCACGCGACCGATCGCGTGTTCAAGGCCACCCTCCTCATCCCTCGTGTACAGCGACGCTGGTAAGTGTTCTACCCTGTGCATTGTGTTTTTGTTATCGTGCCTTCCCACTGTTTCTGACCAGATCTCTTTACCTTCTGTCTTCCGCTGTACTCTGCTATTCTGTGCATTGTGTCTTTGTTATTGTGCCTTCTCACTGTTTCTGACCAGATCTTTTTACTTTCTGTCTTCCGCTGTACTCTGCTACTCTGTGCACTGTGTTTTTGTTACTGTGCCTTCCCACTGTTTCTGACCAGATCTTCTAACCTTCTGTCTCCCGCTGTTCTCGACTATTCTGTGCAGTGTGATCTGTTATTGTGCCTGCCCACTGTTTCTGACTGTATCCTTCTACCTCCCGTCTTCCGCTGTTCTATGCTATTCTCTGCATTGTTTCCTGTTGCTGTACTTTTTTTCCACCACTTCTGACCGTATCCTTTTACCTTCCGCAGCTCTTTGCTATTCTGTGCATTGTTTTTGTAGTTTTGCCTTTTTTCACACTGTTTTTACCTCTCCGGGCCATCTCGACCCTTGTGCGCTCCCCCGGCTCTGTTTATTCCCCGCAGCTGCGTCCCTTTGGCCCGCCCCCCCTCCCGCCCCCATTCGCTCTCCCGTTCCCGCCTGCCTCCCAGCTGCCCCTCCCTCCCACCTCCCCCTCTTAATGGCGGTCGCTGCGCGACGCAGGTGAGAGACCCCTGACCTTTTGGCCGGAGCTCGCTCCCCTGCGCCGACAGCACCACCTTGCTGCGCCGCTTCTCCCCACCCCCGCCCACGTGACCGATCGCGCGTTTGAGGCCCCCCTCCTCTTTCCTGGTGTCCAGCGATGCTGGTAAGTGTTCTACCCTGTGCATTGTGTTTTTGTTATTGTGCCTTCCCACTGTTTCTGACCAGATCTCTTTACCTTCTGTCTTCCGCTGTACTCTGCTATTCTGTGCATTGTGTCTTTGTTATTGTGCCTTCCCACTGTTTCTGACCAGATCTTTTTACTTTCTTTCTTCCGCTGTACTCTGCTACTCTGTGCACTGTGTTTCTGTTACTGTGCCTTCCCACTGTTTCTGACCAGATCTTCGAACCTTCTGTCTCCTGCTGTTCTTGACTATTCTGTGCAGTGTGTTCTGTTATTATGCCTTCCCACTGTTTCTGACTGTATCCTTCTACGTCCCGTCTTCCGCTGTTCTTTGCTATTCTGTGCATTGTTTCCTGTTGCTGTGCCTTTTTTCCCCTGTTTCTGACCGTATCCTTTTACCTTCCGCTGCTCTTTGCTATTCTGTGCATTGTTTTTGTAGTGTTGCCTTTTTTTCCACAGTTTTTACCTCTCTGGGCCATCTCGACCCTTGTGCGCTCCCCCGGCTCTGTATATTCCCCACCGCTGCGTCCCTGCGGCCCGCCCCCCTCCCGCCCCCATTCGCTCTCCCGTTCCCGCCCGCCTCCCGCCTCCCAGATGCCCCTCCCTCCCACCTCCCCCTCTTAATGGCGGTCGCTGTGCGATGCAGGTGAGAGAACCCTGAACTTTCGGCCGGAGCTGGCTCCCCTGCACCGACAGCACCACCTTGCTGCGCCGCTTCTCCCCACCCCCGCCCACGCGACCGATCACGTGTTCAAGGCCACCCTCCTCATCCCTCGTGTCCAGCGACGCTGGTAAGTGTTCTACCCTGTGCATTGTGTTTTTGTTATTGTGCCTTCCCACTGTTTCTGACCAGATCTCTTTACCTTCTGTCTTCCGCTGTACTCTGCTATTCTGTGCATTTTGTCTTTGTTATTGTGCCTTCCCACTGTTTCTGACCAGTTCTTTTTACTTTCTGTCTTCCGCTGTACTCTGCTACTCTGTGCACTGTGTTTTTTTACTGTGCCTTCCCACTGTTTCTGACCAGATCTTCTAACCTTCTGTCTCCCGCTGTTCTCAACTATTCTGTGCAGTGTGTTCTGTTATTGTGCCTTCCCACTGTTTCTGACTGTATCCCTCTACCTCCTGTCTTCCGCTGTTCTTTGCTATTCTGTGCATTGTTTCCTGTTGCTGTGCCTTTTTTTCCACCACTTCTGACCGGATCCTTTTACCTTCCGCTGCTCTTTGCTATTCTGTGCATTGTTTTTGTAGTTTTGCCTTTTTTTGCACAGTTTTTACCTCTCCGGGCCATCTCGACCCTTGTGCGCTCCGCCGGCTCTGTTTATTCCCCGCCGCTGCGTCCCTGCGGCCCGCCTCCCTCCCGCCCCCATTCGCTCTCCCGTTCCCGCCGCCTCCCGCCTCCCAGCTGCCCCTCCATCCCACCTACCCCTCTTAATGGCAGTCGCTGCGCGACGCAGGCGAGAGACCCCTGACCTTTCGGCCGGAGCTCGCTCCCCTGCGCCGACAGCACCACCTTGCTGGGCCGCTCCTCCCCACCCCCGCCCACGTGCCCGATCGCGTGTTCGAGGCCCCCTCCTCATCCCTGGTGTCCAGCGATGCTGGTAATTGTTCTACCCTGTGCATTGTGTTTGTGTTATTGTGCCTTCCCACTGTTTCTGACCAGCTCTCTTTACCTTCTGTCTTCCGCTGTACTCTGCTATTCTGTTCATTGTGTCTTTGTTATTGGCCTTCCCACTGTTTCTGACCAGATCTTTTTACTTTCTGTCTTCCGCTGTACTCTGCTACTCTGTGCACTGTGTTTCTGTTACTGTGCCTTCCCACTGTTTCTGACCAGATCTTTTAACCTTCTGTCTCCCGCTGTTCTCGACTATTCTGTGCAGTGTGTTCTGTTATTGTGCCTGCCCACTGTTTCTGACTGTATCCTTCTACCTCCCGTCTTCCGCTATTCTTTGCTATTCTCTGCATTGTTTCCTGTTGCTGTGAGTTTTTTCCCCCGTTTCTGACCGTATCCTTTTACCTTCCACTGCTCTTTGCTATTCTGTGCATTGTTTTTGTAGTTTTGCCTTTTTTTGCACTGTTTTTTCCTCTCCTGGCCATCTCGACCCTTGTGCGCTCCCCCAGCTCTGTTTATTCCCCGCCGCTGTGTCCCTCTGGCCCCGTCCCCCTTCCCCCCATTCGCTCTCCCGTTCCTGCCCGCCTCCCGCCTCCCAGATGCCCCTCCCTCCCACCTCCCCCTCTTAATGGCGGTCGCTGTGCGACGCAGGTGAGAGAACCCTGACCATTCGGCCGGAGCTCGCTCCCCTGCGCCGACAGCACCACCTTGCTGTGCCGCTTCTCCCCAACCCCGCCCCGCGACTGATCGCGTGTTCAAGGCCCCCCTTCTCATCCCTGGTGTCCAGCAACGCTGGTAAGTGTTCTACCCTGTGCATTGTGTTTTTGTTATTGTGCCTTCCCACTGTTTCTGACCAGATCTCTTTACCTTCTGTCTTCCGCTGTACTCTGCTATTCTGTGCATTTTGATTTTTTTATTGTGCCTTCCCACTGTTTCTGACCAGATCTTTTTACTTTCTGTCTTCCGCTGTACTCTGCTACTCTGTGCACTGTGTTTTTGTTACTGTGCCTTCCCACTGTTTCTGACCAGATCTTCTAACCTTCTGTCTCCCGCTGTTCTCGACTATTCTGTGCAGTGTGTTCTGTTATTGTGCCTGCCCACTGTTTCTGACTGTATCCTTCTACCTCCCGTCTTCCGCTGTTCTATGCTATTCTCTGCATTGTTTCCTGTTGCTGTGCCTTTTTTCCACCGCTTCTGACCGTATCCTTTTACCTTCCGCAGCTCTTTGCTATTCTGTGCATTGTTTTTGTAGTTTTGCCTTTTTTCACACTGTTTTTACCTCTCCGGGCCATCTCGACCCTTGTGCGCTCCCCCGGCTCTGTTTATTCCCCGCAGCTGCGTCTCTTTGGCCCGCCCCCCCTCCCACCCCCATTCGCTCTCCCGTTCCCGCCTGCCTCCCAGCTGCCCCTCCCTCCCACCTCCCCCTCTTAATGGCGGTCGCTGCGCGACGCAGGTGAGAGACCCCTGACCTTTTGGCCGGAGCTCGCTCCCCTGCGCCGACAGCACCACCTTGCTGCGCCGCTTCTCCCCACCCCCGCCCACGTGACCGATCGCGCGTTTGAGGCCCCCCTCCTCTTTCCTGGTGTCCAGCGATGCTGGTAAGTGTTCTACCCTGTGCATTGTGTTTTTGTTATTGTGCCTTCCCACTGTTTCTGACCAGATCTCTTTACCTTCTGTCTTCCGCTGTACTCTGCTATTCTGTGCATTGTGTCTTTGTTATTGTGCCTTCCCACTGTTTCTGACCAGATCTTTTTACTTTCTTTCTTCCGCTGTACTCTGCTACTCTGTGCACTGTGTTTCTGTTACTGTGCCTTCCCACTGTTTCTGACCAGATCTTCGAACCTTCTGTCTCCTGCTGTTCTTGACTATTCTGTGCAGTGTGTTCTGTTATTGTGCCTTCCCACTGTTTCTGACTGTATCCTTCTACCTCCCGTCTTCCGCTGTTCTTTGCTATTCTGTGCATTGTTTCCTGTTGCTGTGCCTTTTTTCCCCTGTTTCTGACCGTATCCTTTTACCTTCCGCTGCTCTTTGCTATTCTGTGCATTGTTTTTGTACTGTTGCCTTTTTTTCCACTGTTTTTACCTCTCCGGGCCATCTCGACCCTTGTGCGCTCCCCCGGCTCTGTTTATTCCCCGCTGCTGCGTCCCTGTGGCCCCGCCCCCCTCCTGCCCCCATTTGCTCTCCCGTTCCCGCCCACCTCCCAGATGCCCCTCCCTCCCACCTCCCCCTCTTAATGGCGGTCGCTGTGCGACGCAGGTGAGAGAACCCTGACCTTTCGGCCGGAGCTCGCTCTCCTGCGCCGACAGCACCACCTTGCTGCACCGCTTCTCCCCACCCCCGCCCACGCGACCGATCGCGTGTTCAAGGCAACCCTCCTCATCCCTCGTGTCCAGCGACGCTGGTAAGTGTTTTACCCTGTGCATTGTGTTTTTGTTATTGTGCCTTCCCACTGTTTCTGACCAGATCTCTTTACCTTCTGTCTTCCGCTGTACTATGCTATTCTGTGCATTTTGTCTTTGTTATTGTGCCTTCCCACTGTTTCTGACCAGATCTTTTTACTTTCTGTCTACCGCTGTACTCTGCTACTCTGTGCACTGTGTTTTTTTACTGTGCCTTCCCACTGTTTCTGACCAGATCTTCTAACCTTCTGTCTCCCGCTGTTCTCAACTATTCTGTGCAGTGTGTTCTGTTATTGTGCCTTCCCACTGTTTCTGACTGTATCCCTCTAACTCCTGTCTTCCGCTGTTCTTTACTATTCTGTGCATTGTTTCCTGTTGCTGTGCCTTTTTTTCCACCGCTTCTGACCGGATCCTTTTACCTTCTGTTGCTATTTGCTATTCTGTGCATTGTTTTTGTAGTTTTGCCTTTTTTTCCACTGTTTTTACCTCTCCGGGTCATCTCAACCCTTGTGCGCTCCCCCGGCTCTGTTTATTCCTCGCCACTGCGTCCCTGCAGCCAGCCCCCCTCCCGTCCCCATTCGCTCTCCCGTTTCCGCACGCCTCCCAGCTGCCCCTCCCTCCCACTTCCCCCTCTTAATGGCGGTCGTGTGCAGCGGGTGCGCCGGTGGCGCGCCTCCGCGCCCGGACCGCACCCAGCGCCAGTCCCCCAGGCCCAGCCAGCCAAAATCCCACCAGAATACACTAACACCCCCACTCGCTCCTCTCCCTCAACCCCGGAGTCCGCCCCAACTGCTTTCAAACCACCCCCCCACACACACAAGGCCCCTTCTCCTGCCGCACCTGCCTATTCTCCTGCTCCACCCCCCAGGCACCCCACACCAACACCAAACACAACAGCCTCCACACAACAACACCCGCACCCACCAACAAACCACATAACCTACACAAGCCCCACGCCAAGGCCACCTCTACCCTCAACAACACCACAAGCATCCCCGCAAACACTATCACACATCACAACAACCACACCACCCGCAATCATCTCAGCTGTCTGCTACTAAACACCCGGTCCCTACACAAACTGGCCATAGAAATCTGGGACCTCATCACATCACACTCAACCAACATCAGCCACCCCGGAGGGCTACAAACTCCAACGCAAAGACCGCCTCAACAAACCAGGAGGCGGCATCGCCATCCTTCACAGAGACACCCTCAAGGTCACCACCAACACCCTCGGCACCCCCAACAACGCAGAACACATGCACTTCCTCATCCACATCAACAACACCACCACCCTCAGAAGCACACTCATATACAGACCCCCAGGACCACGCCCCTCATTCTGTGACACCATCGCTGACACCATCACCACACATGCTCTCACCTCCACAGACTACATACTCCTCGGCGACTTCAACTTCCACCTGGAAAACCCTCACCACCACAACTCCTCCGCCCTCCTGGACAACCTCACCAACCTAGGACTCAAACAACTGGTCACAGCCCCCACCCACTCGGATGGACACACACTCAACGCAGTTTTCACCTCAAGCCAACACGTCACCTACACCCACACCACCAAACTCCAATGGACGGATCACCATTGCATCCACTTCTCCTACAACAAACCACCCACACTCCACCACCAACACACCACCCCCTACCACATGTGGGACAAGATCCCCACTGAGCTCCTGAACTCCCAACTGATACAAACCCCCCCAACATAACCGACCCCAACACCGCCGCACACAACCTCAAGAAATGGATCACCACCTGTGCCGACGCTCTCGCGCCCCTCAGAAAAAACATCACCACCGCGATATCAAGAACGCCCCATGGTTCACCACTGAACTCCACGAGTCCAAATGCAAATGCCGCAAAGCAGAGAAAACCTGGAGACAAGAACCCACCACCACAAACTTCACCGCCCTCAAAACCACCACACACATTCACCACCAACTCATACGCACCGCCAAAAGAGCACACTACAAGGAACGCATTGACAACAACTCCCGAAGCAGTAAAGAACTGTTTACCATTATCAAAGAGCTCTCCAAACCCAAAGCCAGCAACCGAGACCCCACGCACACACAAACCCTCTGCAACTCCCTCTCAAATCACTTCCATCGCAAAATCCTGGACATACACAACAGCTTCACACCACGCACCCTCCACATGCACCCTCCACCCACCCAACACAAACCCACCATACACACCCCCCAACTAACTCACCACCTGGGCCCCCACCACCGACGAAGAAACTGAAAACACAATGAACTCCATTCACTCTGGCTCCCCCTCCGACCCATGCCCCCACCGAATATACAACAGAGCCAGCCCCACCATCGCCCCCATACTCCGAGCCATAATCAACAGCTCATTTGAAACCGCCACCTTCCCAGACCTCTGGAAACACGCAGAAGTCAACGCGCTCCTAAAAAAAACCAAAGCTGGCCCAGACGACCTCTCCAACTACCGCCCCATCTCCCTCCTCCCATTCCCAGCCAAGGTCACGGAAAAAATAGTCAACTCCCGCCTATCCCACTTCCTCGAGACAAACCACACAGTCGACCCCTCCCAATCTGGGTTCTGCAAGAACCACAGCACAGAAACCGCTCTCATCGCATGCACCGTCGAAATCAGATCCAGAGTCGACATGGGCGAGACCGTATCACTCATACTCCTGGACCTCTCCGCAGCCTTTGACATTGTCTGCCACCACACACTCCGCACACGCCTTCACAACACCGGGATCAGACACAAAGCCCTGGACTGTCTCACCTCCTTCCTCACCGACAGAACCCAAAAAGTCTGTCTCCCCCCTTCCAATCCTCCGCCATCAAAATCACCTGCGGAGTCCCACAAGGCTCCTCCCTCAGCCCCACACTCTTTAACATCTACATGACCCCACTAGCCAACATCATCAAACCCCACAGCATCACCATCCTCTCATACGCTGATGACACTCAACTCATCTTCTCCCTCACCCGCGACCCAACACCGCCAAATCCAACCTACACACTGCACTCCTTGACACCGCTGCCTGGATGACAGCCAACCACCTTAAACTCAACTCCAACAAAACCGAAATAATCATCTTTGTCCCACACAAAAACACTTGGGACCCCTCGTGGTGGCCCACCACGCTAGGCCCCGCACCCACCCCCGCAAACCACACAACCTCAGCATCATCCTGGACTCCTCCCTCTCGATGACCCAACAAATCAACGCCCTCACCTCCTCATGTTTCAACACACTCCGCACACTGAAAAAAACATTCAAGTGGATCCCCACAGAGACCAGAAAGACAGTCACCCACGCACTCATCAGCAGCAGGCTTGACTACGGCAACGCCCTCTACGCCGGCACCACGCTAAAACTCAAGCGCAAACTACAGCGAATCCAGAACTCAGCAGCACGACTCATCCTTGACCTCCCCCGACACGAACACATCTCACCACACCTCAAATCCCTCCACTGGCTCCCCGTAGACAAAAGGATCACCTTTAAGATCCTCATCCTCGCACACAAATCGCTCCACAACACCGGCCCAGCCTACCTTAACGAAAGAGTGACCTTCCACACTCCCACACGCCACCTCCGCTCCACCGACCTCTCTCTCGTCACTGTCCCTCGCATCAAACACACCACCACCAGAGGCAGATCTTTCTCCTACTTAGCCCCCAGGGCCTGGAACTCCCTCCCCACCCACCTCCGCAAGACCCAGGACCTCCTACTCTTCAGGAAGAGCCTTAAGACCTGGCTTTTTGAACAGTGATCTCCCCTCCCCCACACCTTCCCCCATCCCTTCTTCCCCCCCCCCAGCGCCTTGAGACCCTCACGGGTGAGTAGCGCGCTCTATAAGTCTCTTTGATTGATTGATTGATTGATTGACAACAAGCCCATTAAAAGGAGATAAGAGGCCAGAGTCACAAGCAAGGAGAAGAGAACCAGTAACAGTGACAACTATTGAGGAGGAAGTGGATACGACAAGGAGAGAGGATCTGAGTGAAGGAGAGTTAAACGGAGATCGAAAGTTGAAAAGAAAGAGAATTGCAAGTCCAAGGTGCTGGTCCTTTGTTTTGATGGAGACATTCCAGGTCAATATTTTGGCACTTGAGGGAAACAAATGAACTGAACTGTTGAAACTGTTGGCAAGTGCAAAGAGAAAGAGACTATTGAAAGTGACTGGAAAAGGCTTTTAATAACCTGATTTGACTAAATAACCTGATTTGACAAGCTGCTAAACCAATTTCTGCCAGATTTTGACAAAAGGATCCTGGAAATAAGACTGAAAGCTGTAAATAATTGCGGAGAGAAGTTTGAAGATTTAGTTTTTATTTTTGCTGCTGCATAGTTATTATTTTTCTCTTCTACTTTCTGATTCTTTCCAGATCATGTGTAACATTAGCCAGCAGGGTGGGAAGAAAAGGTGCTGTAAATACTTGAATATTGGTTTGGTG
Source organism: Pleurodeles waltl (assembly GCF_031143425.1). Classification (NCBI taxonomy): domain Eukaryota; kingdom Metazoa; phylum Chordata; class Amphibia; order Caudata; family Salamandridae; genus Pleurodeles; species Pleurodeles waltl. The sequence continues at coordinate 262,226,858 of NC_090448.1, read as the reverse complement.
ACTGTGTGCATAATATTGTGCCTGGTATTGATTGTGGGAATGTCTGTTCTTGACAAAAGTAAAGCCAACCATACTTCTGCTTCAGAAACACCTACCACACTCACAGAAATAGAGAAGTTCAGGTTAGATGAGAAGTATCTGCATGTAGATAATGCACAAGGAGAACTTTCTTCTAATGTTTTGTATCACTTATTAAGTGAGTATGTTGAGATGATGGATGGTGAGAAATTGTTAAGTTTGCCCGCAGATTCCTTCATCAGTCAAAGAAGGAGGTACCTATCATAGTTTTCCCCTCACTTATGGGATAAGTTGTAGTCTGTTACTAACAAGGTTCTATAACCAGGAGTACATCCAGTATTTCTACTCCAATTTTTAAGTTGTGTTTTCGTTTGTTATATAATTAAGTACCTGAGTAGAGTAGCTAAGCAGAACACTATAGAATTAGTGAAAGGATTCTTTGAACCTACATTAACCTTTGGCATGGCCTATGAGCACAGAAGCAATCTGACATGCTTGCTTACACCACTAGAAAATAGCTTTTTAGATCAAACAGATGACAGGAGCTATGGCACGTGCTACATGGGGATAGTTTTCCCAAAGAAATTTCAACTTGATGACTTTAAAAAAAAAAAAATGACTGAGTTACACTGCATTGAACTAAAGAGAGAGGCTCCTTCTAGTATAGTGGGATATATATTTGGAGCGATGATTCCTTCAGTGGAAGTTGTTCTGAATTCTTTAAAGATTCAAAAGTTGTCTACTATTGTGGATAACATGTTCACTAATTTTTTCAGGAGCCATGAACCTAATGGATACAGAAATGGCTGGGGTAAGATCTATGACTCTCAGAACCGCCTTGCGTTAGACATTCTTTTAGCAAAAGATGGCAGAGTTTGTAAAATGCTGAATTTGAAGCATTGTTTGTTCATATATTTCTGATAATAGCAAATAAATTAGAAGCTTACTTACTAATCTGACTAATGATAGTGCTGATTAGAAAGAGCTGAAAGAACGAGGTGTTTGACAGAAAGTTGACAAAGTAATTGCTTCAGTGGGAAATTGTCTCAGCAACATTGGGAAAGGGATAATAATGAAAATAATACAAGGGATACTGATTATTGTGATTTGCCTAATTGGAGCATGGAGAATTTGTAAATTGTATCATGTGATTAAATCAAGGAAATTGAAAAATGATCAGAGGAGGGAAGAGATGAAAATGGAAAATTTGTTTAGGGAAAATTCAAGGAGGGAATGAAGATTATAATGGATAGAGATCACAATTTTTTGCTGAAGCAGAAAATGTATGTGGGAAGATGTAAATGTGATGACATATTTAGGGGGTCATTCTGACCCCGGCGGGCGGCGGGCGCTGCCCACCGGGCGGAATCCGCCCAAACACCGCACCGCGGTGATCACAACTTTCCCGCTGGACCGGCGGGCGATCTCAAGTAGATCGCCCGCCGGCCCAGCGGGAAAGCCCCAGCAAAGATGAAGCCGGCTCCGAATGGAGCTGGCGGATTTGCTGGTGTGCGACTGGTGCAGTGGCACCCGTCACGATTTTCAGTGTCTGCTTTGCAGACACTGAAAATCTTAATGGGGCCCTGTTATGGGGCCCCTGCAGTGCCCATGCCAGTGGCATGGGCACTGCAGGGCCCCCCAGGGGCCCCACGACACCCGTTCCCGCCAGCCTCTTCCTGGCGGTGTAAACCGCCAGGAACAGGCTGGCGGGAAGGGGGTCGGAATCGCCATGGCGGCGCTGCATCATGGATCTGGATCCTCTGGATCAAGAGGAGATTCTGCCAAGGAGAAGAGCTGGAGGAGGAGTACTGCCCCTTTGTTGTGTGGGGTTTGCTAGGTTGGCCTGCAGTTGCTGCTTCTGTCTTAAAGAGGACAAATAATGGACTTTGTTGTGTATCCTACTTGTGAAGATTCTCCAAGGGCTTGGGCTGAGCTTGGCCCCTGTTCTGAAGTCTCAGGGCCATCAAAGACTTCATCTGCCAGCACCTGGGATCTCTTGCTGAGACCTTTACCCTGCATGTGGTACCACTTCCAGTCCCTGGACCCTTGAAAGGAGAATCTGGTGAACCCAAGGTGAAAATCCATGCACCAGAACAGAGCAACAGAAAAATAATCACAGGGCCTGCACCGCAGCTGAAAAATTTATGTATTGCTGGTAAAATCAATGCATTGCCAGCTCAGTACGGATTCATCGCTGCAGTGCATTAGGATTTTCCAGGCATCGTCCCTGGGTGTCAAAACCTATAACATCACCGCTCAGACCTGAGGCTGCTTGTCCAGAAATTGATGCATCTCTTCACTGTGAGGAAAGAATCGATGCATCGCTTGCATGACGGAGAAAGAATCGATGCACGGCCTCACTTGCAAGTAAGGAATCAACGCATCGTATGCTTTTCCAACACACACTCACCTGTGTTGCTGTATTTTTGATTCGTACCAGGTACTTTGTGCTACCATAATGCATCCATTGATTCTATGGATTAACACTCCTTTTACTTCAAAAATTCATATTTTGCTTGTATACGTTGAATTTTTGTCATTTTGGTCTTGTTTGATTTAGATAAGTGTTGGCTATTTTTCTAAACTGGCGTGGAGTCCTTTTGTGGTGTTTTCTCTGTATTACTGTGTGTATTGGTAAAAATACTTTACACATTGCCTCGGAGATAAACCTGACTGCTTGCTCCAAGCTACCAAGGCGGTGAGCAGAGATTATCCTAGGTGTGTATCTCCTTACCGCGACTAGAGTAAGGATCTCTGCTTGGACAGAGTGCCATCTGACCACCATCCAGATACTCCATTTCTAACACTTGATGGAAGTCTCGCTACAGAACTACAATGTGATTTAATTTTGAAAGTGCTTGAAATTGTTTATTATTTGTGGACTTGGTCTGACAAAAGAAGATGTGGTAGCTTTCCTTCTTTTAGTGCACCTAATATAATTTTGGACTAGTGCACTTTTCCTTGGTTAAATAATTGGACACTCAGGGTGTGTTTATATCACCAGCCACAAATTATAGTCACCAGCTCAGCTGGACATTTGGTGGCATATTATGGTGCTTGCAGAGCCCTCCTTCTCTTCTTCCTATTTGGCCCATGAGCTGGGAATGTTGGGACATGTTCTCTCAGCCAGGAAACAAGCACACTCACCTGCACAGCTGGACCCTTGGTGTTGATTTAAAGTGCATGCAAAGCCCTACTCCTCCTCTCCCCCACGTGGTTCATGAGCAGGGTTTTTGGGACACATTGCCCTCAGCCACAAAACAAGCAGTCAACCTCTCAGTGGAACACTCACTGGCACTTTATAGTGCTTTCGGAGCCTTCCTCCTGCTCTCCTCCTGTGGCTCAGGAGCAGAGAGTGGAACCAAGCTCAGTCAAGCACAGTGTACTACCAATAATTTACCTTTACTTCTTGCTTGCTAATATGATTTTTAATCAAGGTGTTTGGCTCTGGATGTGCCCAATCAAAGCTGTTTTCCCTTAATTTACTTAGAATTTTTGCAACTTGAACAAGAAGTAATCTGCCTCTAGACTGTTATTCCCTACCTTAATAAACTCAACATATGGTAGTTTCTGCTATTGTTGTCATCTTTTTGAACAGCTTGTTTTCAAAACAAATTAGGTTTCACTAAATTCGTATTTGCTCACCTGTGTACATCTAGACAAGGCTGTATGGTACAATATTATGAACAATATCATGACATCAGTGACACCAGAATATCATGACAAAATATAGTCTACAAAGATATTGAGTTTGCATACTTTGGGGAATATTTATAAATGAGTTGCATCACCCTTGTGCCATACAAGAGGGCACAAGAGAGATGCAACTGCTAAGTCAGATTTATCAAGTCACACAAGGCCACTTTCCATGGCCCTTCATGGGTTGATAAATCTATAGTAACGCAATGTAGCACAAATCGCTATGTTGGATTACTCTTACCCAGGAAGGCTTCCATGAATGGGGTGTGGGTGTTTTTACACATCCACCCATGAATTTTGGTGCATTTCCAGATTTTCTAACACTGGTAAACCTTGGAATGCATCAAAATGCTATGCCTTCCCAGGGGACAGTACAATGAGAAAAATGTGTTTCTTTCTCAGTGTTGTTTCCCATTTCTAAGTGTGGCGCATTCCGCAGCACACTTGGAAAGAGGGAAATGCCTCTGGGGATTGTTTTGGCCAAGAAAATGGCACAAAACCAATCCTGCCTACAACACAGGCACCCTTGCTCAACAGTAGAAGGATGCCTGAGTTTGCGATAGGCAGTCAAATATGCACCAGTGCAAGGGAAGGACAGGAACAGTTAGGTGGCTTGCTTGCTGCGCCGTGTGAAAGCTTGATGAATATGCCACACATAGAAAGAGCAAATTGCCATTTAAGATTGATTTTGTGCAGAAAGGTCTGCTTCCTGCAAAAAAACAATGTCCCCCTCAACGCAGCCATCCTTGTACCATGGCGCAAGGGTGGCTGTGTGGGCGCTTGGCAGCAAATTTGGTGCACAGGGAAACACAGGGGTGTGCCATATTCTATTAAATGCGGTGCATCCCTGTGTTTTGAAAATGATGGAGCGCAGTGCTGCTAAATTTGCTTTGTCATTTTCTAGTAAATCTGGGCCACAGCTTGCAAAAAGTGACCATTAGCATAAGTGACTGTTTAGCTCTTCTTCTATAGTGGGTTAAACTTAGGGTTAACAGCTCTAATTCAATGAGTTTGAGTCTCGGTATACTCCCTTTTGGGCACAAATTTGCATCCATTTCTGCAATAGCCAAATTGTTCAGGTCCATTCTTCATTTCCTAAGATTGCATGCTGTCAGTGACATCTAATTAATAGCTTTTTGTCGATTTGTGAGAGCTACAGCTAGGTCTATAAATTTTCTGCCGTAGCTATTGGATTTAGACCTAGGGATGAGCTCCAGAAAAGATACTCTAGGTGACTTCAAGTCACATTCCCCTGTCCAATGAGATAACTATAGAACATCTTCCCACCACTGCCTCAAGGCCCCGTATGACTAACCCATGTGACCAAATGCAGCTCCTTATTGGTTGCAATGAAGACTTGTTAGGGACACCTGGAGGCATATAGGTGGTCATTACAACATTGGCGGTAAAAGCCACTTACGGCAGTGCAGAAGACCGCCAACACACCGCCGCGGCCGCGGAATTCTACCACAGCTATTATGACCCATATCTCGGAATCCGACAAAATTCAGACACCCACACAAGTCCGCCATACCAAAGGTCAGTGATAAACTGGCGAAAACAAAACCTCCACCGTCACGCCAACAGAAATAAGCCCACACTATCACAACACACGAATCCACGAGACGGTCTTTCAACCACGGTATTCCATTGGCGGTACACACCGCAGCGCTCCAAATACGCACACTTTTACAAAACACAGCCACATTGGACAATTCGAAATGCACACACCTGATACACATACACACACCACTCCCACACACCCAATACAATATAAAACACACACCCACATCATCCACAAACCCCTACGACCACAATTACAGAGAGAAGGAAAGAGAGAGACACCACCATCAACAAACTAGCATTCACAGGCACACAACACCATCACCCACATAACTTCAACGCACCTCACACTACACACCACTACATATCACCACACTTATCACCACACACACCACCCCACACATCACCTACACCACTCCATGGCATGGCAAAGACACCCCAGGTTCTAGGAGGAGGAGCTCAGGGTCATGGTGGAGGAAATCGTCCGGGTAAAGCCACAGCTATTTGGATCACAGGTGCAGCACACCTCAATTGCAAGGAAGATGGAGCTATGGCGAAGAATAGTCGACAGGGTCAACGCAGTGGGACAACACCCAAGAAATCGGGAGGTCATCAGGAAGTGGTGGAACGACCTACGGGGGAAGGTGCGTTCCGTGGTATCAAAAAACCACCTGGCGGTTCAGCGGACTGGCGGCGGACCCCCACCTCCTCCCCCACAACTAACAACATGGGAGGAGCAGGTCATGGCGATTCTGCATCCTGAGGGCCTCGCAGGAGTCGGTGGAGGAATGGACTCTGGTACGTCAAATCTTAACTATTACATCCCCCACCCTACCTGCATGCTATCACATACCACCACCCTCGCCCCCATCCCTATCACTCCAACTCCTCAGAAATGTACCAATATCACAAACCACATATCCCAACACCAAGCGCTGCATGCAACAACAACCCATGGACACCCATCACCAAAGCATGCCCACTGCACATACCCATACACCCGCCTTAACCATCATCACACAAGCTCCCACACAGGAATGCCAGCACTGGGGTGCACGGTCACCCACCCATTGCACACCATGACACACACAGATGCAATAATCATGCCTTTCCACCCCTGCAGGACCACTACCCAACGTCACCAGTCAGGAGGGTCCAGACATATCCACTCCACCCACAGAAGAGGCCCACAGTGATGACAGCACCTCTGTCCACCTGGATCTAGAGGACCACCCGGACCATCGTGGGCCTCGGGACAGTCGGTTCCCCTCACACAGGCAGAGGCCACCACAGACCTTCCCCCCTCTGGAAACACCAGCACAGCACCCACCCAGCGGGCCCATACCTCCGTCCCCAGGACACGTCAATCAGCAGTGTGTCCACCACTATAGGGAACCCAGGATAACCCACCACCCCAACAACAACAGGGACCTGGGGGCAGTGGCAGTGGGCACACTGTCTGGGGACGGAGGCCCAGGAACACAGGGGAACTGGGAGGGCTGCTGTGCGACATGGGGCGGACAGGCCAAGGGAACCCACTTTCCACAATGCCCTCTCCTCCATCATGGGAGCATACCACCACTCCCAGGAGAAGATGGCAACAGTACTGGCCAAGTTTCAGGAGACCCAGCGCATGCAGGAGGAACAGTATTTGGGGTTCATGGAGGAACTCAGAACCATCAGCTTTGCCCTGGGCACCATCGTAGGGGTGCTGAAGGAAGTACTCAACACCAGGAGGGACACTGTGGCACTCAAAGAGGCCCCTGACACTAGCATGGACGATGAACTGCCCACCACCTCCGCCGGCGCTAATGGACATTACGCCCCACCACAGGACCACCACACCAGCACCCCACCCCCTGCAGACGGAGAACCACCCCGCAAACGTTCCCTGAGATCCAGGAACAAGACAGAGCACGATGCCAAGACCCCCGCCAAGAAATGAGACCACCCTGATTGTCATCACACTGTCCCACTTTGCCACCCTGTCCATATTGAAACTGCCCCAGCTCCACTTCCTATGCCCATATGGGCAATGCACCTGTGAGACTAATAGACTGGACTCTGCCATGGACATTCCTCCACCATCACCCCTGACCACTTTACTACCCCCTCCAATATTGAGCACTTAAACAAACACACTTAAAGCACAAAACAATCTGGAGTCTGTCTGTGATTTCGAAATAGTGTATTAGAAATTACAGTGACAAAATGTTTTTTCAAATGTAATGTCAACATACCTATGTCACACAGCTCTAGTCCATGAGGAAACAAAACAGATGTCACACAGTGGGACCCACATCTGTAAAATAGTAAGGGAAAGTGAAAACTCAGTGACCATACACTGGGTGAAATCGACAGACAGGATAGAGGTAGAAGTGTAAAAGTATATGTAGTAGGCAGGAATGTATTCTCACCTGTGTTTCACTGGAAATATTGCTGGATGATTGAGTCCCTGTTCTGCATGTCTTCTTCCTCTGCTTCCTCCTCATCACTGCCCACAGGCTCCACAGCTGCCACAACACCACCATCTGGACCATCCTCCTGCAGAAAAGGCACCTGTCGTCGCAAAGCCAAGTTGTGAAACATACAGCAGGCCACGATGATCTGGCACACCTTCTTTGGTGAGTAGAATAGAGATCCACCTGTCATATGCAGACACCTGAACCTGGCCTTCAGGAGGCCAAAGGTGCATTCGATCACCCTCCTAGTCTGCCCATGGGCCTCATTGTAGCGTTCCTCTGCCCTTGTCCTGGGATTCCTCACTGGGGTCAGTAGCATGACAGGTTGGGGTAACCAGAGTCACCTAACAGCCACACACGGTGCCTCTGGAGTTGACCCATCACATAAGGGATGCTGCTATTCCGCAGGATGTAGACGTCATGCACTGAGCCAGGGAACATGGCATTCACATGGGAGATGTACTGGTCTGCCAAACATACCATCTGTACATTCATGGAATGATAACTCTTCCAGTTCCGGTACACCTGTTCACTCCTGTGGGGGGGGACCAAAGCCACATGGGTCCCATCAATGGCACCTATGATGTTGGGGATATGTCTAAGGGCATAGAAGTCACCTTTCACTGTAGGCAAATCCTCCACCTGAGGGAAAACGATGTAGCTCCCCATGTGTTTCAGCAGGGCAGACAACACTCTGGACAATACGTTGGAAAACATAGGCTGGGACATCCCTGATGCCATGGCCACAGTTGTTTGAAATGACCCACCAGCAAGGAAATGGAGAACTTATAGCACCTGCACTTGAGGGGGGATTCCTGTGGGATGGCGGATTGCTGACATCAGGTTTTGGCTCCAACTGGGTACACAGTTCCTGGATTGTGGCACGGTCAAACCTGTAGGTGATAATCAAATTTCTTTCCTCCATTGTCGACAGGTCCACCAGCGGTCGGTACACCGGAGGATTCCGCCATCTCCTCACATGTCCCAGCGGACGGGGCCTATGAAGGACAACAGCGAGCACAGAGTCAAACAACTCAGAGGTATGTACCCACAGTCTACACAGAACACCATTCATACACAAAATCTGGCCTGTATGTGTGTTGAGACTAGGCCTAGGTATGTGTGACGCAGTTGGTAATTAGGCCATGTGGGCCCCTGAAATGGCCGCTGCCTGACCTGTAAAGTGGGACAATGGGATGTGAGGTAACTGCTCTGGCGTTGTACACCGTCACGGTAGGCGGTCGAAGAGCGCGGCGCAATGCTGCATTGGTTAACATTGGACCCTATGGGTCCCAGGAGCCAATGACGATGTACGCCGGCGGTGATGGTACGCACCACCACGGACGTGACCGCCATTTTCTATCACTTCAATCACTCAATACCTTATCTTTGACAGGAGAGGACCTACACTGCAAGTGCTGCTGTGACCTCGTTCTGGAAGAGACAATAGATCGTGCGTCTGGGGAAAGGGCCCCTGCCTTCACTTCGGAGGAGTTGGAGAAGGTCGTCGATGGGGTCCTCCCCCAGTACACGCTACTCTACGGTCCTCCAGGTAAGGTCACAGGGAGCATGTTGTATGGGCTATGCCTGTGTGGAGAGGGCTGGTTGTAAGAAGGAAGGGGGCAGAGTTATGCATGCATGAAAGACGGTGGGTGCATGTGCCACATGGCACGGGTAGAGATGGGGCCACTCACTTTGACGGCGCAGTTGGTAATTACTTGTAGGTCAGCGCCCACCAGAAGAAGGATATTTGGCGTGCCATCGCCAAGGACGTCCGGACCCTGGGGGTCCACCACAGACAGAGCACCCACTGCCGGAAGAGATGGGAGGACATTCGCCGCTGGAGCAAGAAGATGGCGGAGGCTCAGCTGGGGATGGCCTCCCAACGTGGGAGGGGTGCCCGTCGAACCATGACCCCCCTGATGTTCAGGATCCTGCGGTGGCCTACCCGGAGTTGGTTGGGAGCTTGAGGGCATCACAGCAGACACAAGGGGGTGAGTACATTCTCATTCAGCTGACTTTGCGTGCAGTGGAGGTGTCTGGGTGGGGGAGGAGGGCAGTGGGTTTCCCTAGGCCAGGGCGAGATCGGTAGGCTAGGCCCCTCCGTAAGGCATGGCCCTGTGGCCCCCCACCCCACCTCTGTAAAGTGCCAAGTACAGCTATTCATGCACCTGTGTCATCTATGTGTGCAGATGTTGTCCATATCCTTGTAGGCCATTTCCCAGGAATTGCACTGTAGAGCCCAACAGCGCGACGTAGTGCAGGGGGCTTCTGTGTCTGTTTTGTCCGCGAACGGTAGCGGTAATCCATGCACTCAACATGTCTTTCTTCTAATTCCCCCCCCCCTTTTTTGTGGTCTCCCTGTTCTTGTATGCATTAGCATCAGCAGGCGGAGGAGCAGTGGCACCGGAGCACGAGGGAGCTGCATACCACATGGCCATGGAGGGCCACACTACGGACTCAGAATACACCAGTGGGACGGAGGGCGAGGGGAGCACCATGGTGGGGACAGGAACTGAAACCAGCGACACAGACTCGTCCTCCGATGGGAGCTTCCTTGTGGTGAAGGCAACATCTGTGCCCCCCACTTCCACAGGTACAGTCGCCACCCCCCCTACAAGCACTGCCCTCCCAGCAGCCCCTCATCCTTCGCCCCGTGCCCGCTCACCCAGGAGGGTGAGCATCACCTTCGCCCCAGGCACCTCAGGCCCTACCCCAGTCACCCTTGCTGCCCTCAGTGAGGAGGCCATTGACCTCCTCAGGTCACTCACTGTTGGGCAGTCTACCATTTTGAATGCCATCCAGGGTGTAGAAAGGCAGTTACAACAAACTAATGCAATCCTGGAGGGCATTCATTCTGGTCAGGCGGCCCTTCACCGATCCTTTTTAAACTCTGGCCTCAGCACTGATGGCAGCCATTGTCCCTGTGTCTAGCCTCCCCCCTCCAACATCCTCCACCCAGACCCAATCCCCTGTACCTCTGCCTATCCCAAGCACACCATCAGACCAGCATGCACACACCTCACCACACAAGGGAAGCTCAGGCAAACATAAGCACCACACATCCCACAGGCACTCACGCAAGCATCACACACATACAGACACACCAACATCCACTGCCTCCACTGTGTCCCCCTCCTCGTCATCTCCCTCCTCCCTCCCAGTCTCGTCTACACTCACACCTGCATGCACTACCTCTACAGCCACTGCGTCCCGCACCAGCACACCTACCACCACACCCCGCTCAAGTGCAGTCACCACCCCGCTACCATTCACACGTCTCCTGTGTCCTCTCCCAGTGTGTCTGTGATGCCCCCTCCCAAGATACACAAACGCAGGCACACACTCACCCAACATACATCCACCTCACCACAGCCTCCAGCGCATGCACCTGCACCCAAAGCCACAAAACGTACACCTCCTACAACCACCACCTCTTCCTCCACTCCCAAACCCCCTCCAGCTACCCATCCCAGTGTGTCCAAACAACTTTTCCTGTCCACCCTTAACCTATTTCCCCCCTGTCCAACTCATAGGTCACGAACTAGCACCTCAGCCACAAAATCTCCGGGACCAGTGGTGCCTGTTGTCACAGGTATGTGGAGTGTACCGGCCACCAGGACAGCCAGTGTGTCACGGAGCCACAGCACAGCCAGTCCCCCCCCTGTGAAGCACCAGAAGTTGACCAGTGCCCGGCGGGAGAGGGGGAAGACTCCAGCCACCCAAGCCGCTCCCAGGGGTCCCGGTGGGAGTGTGGACTCATCTGTGACTCCTCCCAAGGTAGGGAAGGGCCACAAGAAACCCGGCAAGTCTGGGAGGAGTAGCAGGGCGGAGAAGCCCGCCAGCCACAGCCCCGCTGCCCAGGAGGGCCCCGCCAGCCACAGTCCACCTGCCCAGGAGAGCCCTGCCAGCCACAGCCCAGCTGACCAATAAAGGACCGCCAGCCCAGCTGGGCAATGAAGGACCGCCAACTCAAGCACCGCTGAACAGGGCAAGCACCGCCGAACAGGTCAAGGACCGCCAACTCAAACACCGCTGAACAGGGCACGGACCGCCAACTCAAGCACTGCTGCACAGGGCAAGCACCGCTGAACAGGGCAAGGACCGCCAACTCAAGCACCGCTGAACAGGGCAAGGACCGCCAACTCAAGCACCGCTGCACAGGGCAAGCACTGCTGAACAGGGCAAGGACCGCCAACTCAAGCACCGCTGAACAGGGCAAGGACTGCCAACTCAAGCACCGCTGCACAGAGCAAGCACCGCTGAACAGGTCAAGGACCGCCAACTCAAGCACCGCTGAACAGGGCAAGGACCGCCAACTTAGGAAATTGCTGCATAGGGCAAGCACCGCTGAACAGGGCAAGCACCGCTGAACAGGGTAAGGACCACCAATTCAAGCACCGCTGAACAGGGCAAGGACCGCCAACTCAAGCACCGTTGAACAGAGCAAGCACCGCTGAACAGGGCAAGGACCACCAACTCAAGCACCGCTGAACAGGGCAAGGACCGCCAACTCAAGCACTGCTGAACAGGGCAAGGACCGCCAACTCAAGCACCGCTGCACAGGGCAAGCACCGCTGAACAGGGCAAGGACCGCCAACTCAAGCACCGCTGCACAGGGCAAGCACCGCTGAACAGGGCAAGGACCGCCAACTCAAGCACCGCTGAACAGGGCAAGGACCGCCAACTCAAGCACCACTGAACAGGGCAAGGACCGCTGAACAGGGCAAGGACCGCCAACTCAAGCACCGCTGAACAGGGCAAAGACTGCCAACTCAAGCACCACTGCACAGGGCAAGCACCGCTGAATAGGGCAAGGACCGCCAACTCAAGCACTGCTGCACAGGGCAAGCACCGCTGAACAGGGCAAGGACCGCCAACTCAAGCACCGCTGCACAGGGCAAGCACCGCTGAACAGGGCAAGCACCGCTGAACAGGGCGAGGACCGCCAACTCAAGCACCGCTGAACAGGGCAAGCACCGCTAAACAGGGCAAGGACCGCCAACTCAAGCACCGCTGAACAGGGCAAGGACCGCCAACTCGAGCACCGCTCGCCCATGAGCAGCAGGGGCACTGACGCAACAGGGACCGTCACAGGGTGAGTGATGCACTCTGGGCACCAGTCCCCCTCCAGAACCAGTGGAGAGATACATCCACTACCTCAGTCCTTGGCAGGATGAAGCACTCTGGGCACCAGTCCCCCTCCAGAACCAGTGGAGAAAGACATCCACTACCTCAGTCCTTGGCAGGATGAAGCACTCTGGGCACCTTGGCAGGATGAAGCACTCTGGGCACCAGTCCCCCTCCAGAACCAGTGGAGAAAGACATCCACTACCTCAGTCCTTGGCAGGGTGAAGCACTCTAGGCACCAGTCCCCCTCCAGAACCAGTGGAGATATCCATCCACTACCTCAGTCCTTGGCAGGGTGAAGCACTCTGGGCACCAGTCCCCCTCCAGAACCAGTGGAGAGATCCATCCACTACCTCAGTCCTTGGCAGGATGAAGCACTCTGGGCACAAAGCCACCTCCAGAAACCAGTGGAGAACGTTATCCACTTGAGAGACTCTGGCTTTGCACTCCCCAGGATTGAACAGTGGGCAAACCACCCACTGTAGAGACTTGAGAGACTGTGGCGTTGCACTCCCCAGGATTGATCAGTGGGCAAACCACCCACTGTAGAGACTTGAGAGACTGGGCTTTGCACTCCCCAGGATTGATCAGTGGGCAACCCGACCACTGTAGAGACTTGAGAGACTGTGGCTTTGCACTCCCCAGGATTGAACAGTGGGCAAACCACCCACTGTAGAGACTTGTGAGACTGTGGCTTTGCACTCCCCAGGATTGAACAGTGGGCAAACCACCCACTGTAGAGACTTGAGAGACTCTGGCTTTGCACTCCCCAGGATTGAACAGTGGGCAAACCACCCACTGTAGAGACTTGAGAGACTGTGGCTTTGCACTCCCCAGGATACATCAATGGGCATGGAGCCCCCTCGTGGATCTGGCGTCAGGCACTCATCCGGCTGAGGTGCCCCCCCTTCCCTTCCTAATCTGCATTAGTGTGTCTACTGTCAGCTCTAAGGTTTAAAAGGCTCCCTTGAGCCACTGAGCTGACGAGCTTTGGAGATGCACCTGTGTGCCTGTGAGTGGTACTTGACCTGAGAGGATTTTGGCAGCATTTCCAGCAACCCCAGATGAATTTTCTTTGTTCTCTACTCTCTACTGATGAAGGGCTAACCCCAGAAACACGTGTCTAAAGATATACAGCAATGTCTGCACCAACTGTGGTAAAAAACTACGGATAACTTTCAAGTAAGCACTAACTGTGAACTGCATTTACCAGGATGCAATGGGGCAAATTGTGCTGGGATGTGAGGCAGTGTGCTCCCAACCCCTCTTCCTGTTTAAAAGGCTCCCTTGAGCCACTGAACTGACAAGGTTTGGAGATGCA